>NC_138967.1:47325000-57325000 GCF_055761805.1 Camellia sinensis
TATTTGGTTTTGCTTGGTTCTCTGACATCATAAACAGTTTTGTAAAATTGTGGCTTATCTGCATGCTTGGATGTAAGATCGCAGCCTTCTAAAATCTATTTCAGTACCTATGCTGAGTCAATACTTCCATGGTAACTATAGACACCCTATGTTTACTTTGTAATTGTCTCAGCTCGACATTTTCCAGCCATACTATCTACCCAAATGGATTTTAAACTTACATTCTATCCTAGTATAATGGACAGTTCACTCTCTGGTTCTTGAATTTGTCCACTCAACAACCTAAATGTCACCATGGGATGATTTCCAACAAGAGATTTCCTGTAGCATTCCAGACTTTCCTTGGGTTTTCTGTCATACCTATTAAAATTGTAATTTTGTTGGCAGTATTTTAAATTTCCTGGAGTTCACTCACCCTTCTCTGATGAGTTGTATGTTTTTGCTCTAGTTTTTGATTTGGCTCCTTGAGTTTTGTATTGTTTTGTGATTTGCTCAAGTCAACTAGAATTTCTGATTCGGTTTGCCACTCTGTAGAAAAAACACATTAGATCATCTTCTATTTTTTTGGTTATTATTATCTAAATTGCTTATAAAAGTTACTATCATCTAAGATTTATCTATGGTGGTGTTTGGGAAGTTTGTGTGTTGGATTTTTTTTGATTTTTTCCACTAAAAGAATACTTTTTGCAAAACAAAAAAAAAAAACAAATCCAAACAAAATATCACATCCAACCCCATAATCATTTCATTTTTTCTCTCACAAGCATCACATCCAACCACAAAAAAACCCAACTATCTTCCCAAACACCAAAATTTTTTTCTTCAATAGTATCCTACAACTAAAAAAACCTACATAAAAACCTACTTCCCAAACACCCACTATGTTGATCTGATATTTTGGATCCAGTTACTGAATATGCCATGAGATTCATAATCCAGTAGCCATATGGTGAGAGCAGCTTATGCTGCTCTGGGGGCAGGGTTTGATTGTCCATGGCACCCAGGCTTCTTTAGATGCTTGTACATGGCCGTGCTGCAGCCTAAAAGCTACTTTGCTGTACCTGCAGCCTTTCAAAGGACACATTCAATCAGCCATCAATATATATGTAGTTTTTGGAAACCTGATTGTCATGTTATTTGTTAGAAATCTTTTCTGTTTCAATATTTTGTATTAGAATTTACAATAATGAGCTACTCTACTCGTTTGTGGTAGGATAATATTCGTGTGCTGTTGGATGTTGCCACTGAACTGCCTGATAATGAGTCACTTCTTCAGAAGCACTTCTTTGCACTGCTTGGTTCATTCTGGAGAATGACATCCCGCCTTGATCGCCGTCAGAGTTTTTCATCTTCCCGGAATGGCTTCCATACTGGTGGAAGCCATTCCACTTCCGTGGTCAGCCAGATTGGTCTGAATTCCACAAGGTGGCCATCAGAGAAGATGAAATTCACTAATTTAAGTCAATGTAGCAAGTTAGTAGCAGCTGCACTCTGTGATGCGAACAGTGCACGACAGGATGGAGTCTTGATTTTGAACCCGAGAGAAGAAACTCCAGCAGTTGTGGACCAGTTGGAGATTACTCTGGAACTTCAGAGAGAAAGAGGCGACTCTATGATTCCTTTGCCATCTGTTATAAATCTCTCAATATGTGGCCCGGATCCACCTGCTGCTGCAAGCATGCCTGCAGGAGCAAATCAGCATCTTAGATCTTCCCAAAGTATGGCTGAGAGCCGTTTCAGGTATGACTTCATGCCCTACAATTCACTTTCTTTTAGCTTAACAGTTTACTTCTGTATTTTCTGGACTCGATTATTCATTCTCATGGCCCTTTTCATGGTCAGAACGAAAGAATTGATTTCTCTTTTTCAATTTTTTTGTTATTTTTTATTTATTTTTCATTGTTGGTAAGTGTATATGATGAGACAAACAGATCTTTAAGGGCATAGTTGGTTCTTTTTTCCATTTTGACCTTCAGTGTCCAATCATGAACTTCCAATATGATATTTGAAGCATCAATTTTCCTTGGGTTCATTCATTTTGGAATCCTCTGGACATCACAACTGAAATCAGTTCTGTTTCCCCTTCTGTTGAAATTTGAATCATTTAAGTATGGACCCGTTCTAACAATAACGAATCAGCTCTTTTGCTTAATGCTCATAAATGTCTCATCATGGTGGCCTTGCTCCAGTCAATAAGATTCCTGATGCCCAAGCTCCCTTCTGCTTTAGGGTGACAGAGGTTATACAATTGAAAGTTAGCTCCTTTCAGCTCCAGTCCATAGAAAGGCTGAGATAATCTTTTCTTTTTAACACTCGAGGGTGAACCACCAGTGTGTTTGAATTCCAAAGAGCACATATTGTAATTTCCTTGCTGATGTTAACACATTTGCAACCCAGTTCCTAAGAAGATAATCTTCTTTTTCCATCTACCCACCAAATCCTTGAACTCTTCTTTTTTGGTTCGATAAAAAGAGGACACGAGGCGACCAGTGCATGGCAACCCTCCCTAGGCATGATCAAAGAAGCCCCAACCTGTTTGGAAGCTTGATAGGAGTCTAGACAGACCTGGCAATGTAGGGTACAACAACACGGGGGACCTACGGTCTCTCTCTTAAGAAGGATTTGAGCCATAGTCTAGCTCTAGCCCCACTGAGGGCGTCGTGGCGAGGAGCCAGTGGCCAAGGATTAATAGGAAAGAGTCTTGCCCTCGACTGTCGCCCCAGGAGACTCAAACTCATGTCTTCTTGATCACCAAACCACATAATGCGCCCCCCCCCCCCCCCCCCCCCCCCCCCCCCCCCCCCCCCCCAAACCACCACACACACACACACACACACACCAAGTCTCCACCCTTGGGGTGGTAAATCCTTTGTCTTAAACTTTTAATTGTAGTACCTGTATTGCAGAGTTTTGACTCTATTGTTCTAGATGACAAATGTGGTTGTGGTTGTCAGCTTGTTGTATTGATGAGGGTCTGATTCAACTTCTCTATTTTGTATATATTGTAGTTCTTTGTATACAATAACTATTACTTGACCACAAAAAAGAAAAATAAAGAAGAATGTCGGTAGATCTTTCAAAGGACATTTTCTGATGTTACTAGCAACTAATGTGATAGTATGCCACAAGAAGTTCATTACAATGCATGTAATTTTTTTGCCTGGAGAGGATCTCTTTCATATTTTGATGTTTTCTTTTCTCAGGACTGCATCAGGAGCTTGTATTGAAGGTTCTTTGGGTTGGGCTTCATCAGCCTTCCCAACAGGTGATATCAAGTATCGAACAGCATCAAAATCACCGTCCTTGGGAAAACACAAGTTGCCCATATGTGAGTCAGTCAAGCCTTCCAAATCAAAAGCGAGAAAAACTAATATGGTGTCTACTGATCAGCGTCACAGCTTAGTTGCTGATCCAGTGGTCCAACCAATGCTCACTGTACCCAACGATTCTAGTACGAGGTTTGATCTTCCTGATCCCGGAATGGGAATGAGAATGGATGCTTTTGATAGTAGTTCTACCTTTGACATGGACGAGGTCTCTTTTTTGGAGACGCAGGATTTTGATCTTTTCCCACATGACTACGTTCCTTGGTTAATCTCAGAACTAGATGAATGTTCTCCATCTTTGCCTGAATTCACGGATATTGGGTAGGTTTGAACTTGAAAACGTGAACCCACTTTATTTGGGTTTAAATGTTGTCATAAATTTTGAAGAGCAGGAATACTCTCTCTGCAAATGGTGTACCTGGTCAGTGAAAGTATCGAATACTCCAGACTAGACTTGGGAATCATTAGGTGCTGTCGGGTGCATGGGAAATCAGGAGGTAAGATGTGTTTGGGCTTTTGGAGTGAAGTGGAGGCTAAGAGTAAGGCTGAGTGTAACCAACTATTACACGTGGTTGAGCGTGGTCGTGGTTTCTGCATATGGGGGATGTGAGGTGTGTGACCTTGAAGAGCCAGGGGGGATGATGATAGATAACAGGGAAACACAATGTATAGATTAGTGTAGTAAGGAAAGTGGCTCTTGATCTTTGTTCAATTGCCTTGTAGGAAATCTGTGCTTATGATTTTTTTTAGCCGGTTGAGGACTGGTCTTTATTTTTGACACATTTGCTTCATAGAAGTAGAATAGGAGAAGGAAGATGGTTATAAATGAAAAAAATTTCAAAATTCAAATTTCAACTGTCCTCTCTCTCTCTCTCTCTCTCTCTCTCTCTCACAAATTTTGCAACAGGAGATCTTTGTTTTACACAATAGTAATGCCAGAGGTACAACTGAGTCCTCATGTTGTGTAGCCTTCCAAATGTTAAATCAATGGGTCCAACACTGTTTCGCTGAATTGAAATCTCCTCGGTGTAAATTTTAGATGTTATATTAGTTGATGTGAGATGTGATAGATAAGAGAAGGGTGAAATGATTTGCGTGCTCACTGTGATAAAATGGATTTTACTCATTTTCTTAATAATGATTTTGGTCTTTTATATTTGTATTTTGTAACCATTTTTTTAAATGACATACAAATTTTGTAGTTTGTTGAATCTTTGGCCAGAAGTAAAAAAGAAACTAATCTGAAAATGTGGTCTGCACTAGGGTTCGCGTTGAAATTGATTAGGGCTCTGTAATATCTGGATGACTTTCTATACCCTGTGATACTTGACCTTATTTTGCTACCTGGTAAATTGTTTCGATTTGATTTGATTTGATTTGATTTGTCTCCTCTCTTTTTCAAGATGTTTACGGTCCCCACAAAGTGGATTAGAGAGAAGTCCATTCCATTTTTCAAAGCAGGTTACGTTGAATTCATTTTGACCAGGATTTATTCATTATTTAAAGTAGGTTTTTTTTTTTAAAAATGTCAATCAATACTTTGTTTTCCTTAGAAATCAATCTGAACTTGCCTAGAATTTTCTTCCTGGCCAAATTTATTGACAAATTTCTTCCATTACAGATTGAACATGTTTCTTTTTTGGTGGTTTGATTAAATTTGACAAATCTGTTGAAATTTCAAAATCATTTTCATTTTTGGAATCCAGACCATTAACTTGAAGCACAAGAAGATGAGTGAAATCTAAGTTCATTTCATTGATTGGATCGGAAATAACAAAATCATACTCAAACTCAAAAGAAAAACTAGTGGTCAAGATCCAAACTCTGACGCACTATTACATTCAGGCTCAGACTCACTACTAGGCTTAGATGATTCATGATCCACTTTTATTTCATTTTCAAAATTCCAATTTTCTAATTTTCCGCTTGAATCCTCCATAAGTAGAGTGTAATCCAGCATGTTGACTTCTATGCTAAGCATTGCCATTTCATCTTCAATTTGATTTTTTGGGTCATTGAATGTGAACAAATTTTTCATAAAAACATCATATCAAACATCCGCCCAATCCAACAAATTCTGGAGCAGTTCGGAGTGCCACGCCTAGCATTTATCACGTTTTACTCTTGAGTAGGGCGGCCTCTTGGGGCCGGCGGATCAGTTTCTTCGTTGTCACTGCTGGATTCACTTTCTTCTTCTCGGCTTCCATCTTCTATCTTGGTAACTCGGATTGTAGGGTTGTTCATCTTTCCATTGGACCGTGCCATGATGACTTTTAGTAACTCCAAGGTAGTTTAATTGTTCACACTGTGTGCTCAACGACTTTAAAGTCTGGCCAAATCATATTCACCAATGGCTTCATCTTGTGAAAAATACTAGAAGTAACATTTGAAATCTGAATCATCAGAAACCTCAGATGGCACAGACTCTTCTACTGCTTGTTGCATGTTTTCAAAGTCAAACAACTCATCCTCCTCATTGCAAACTATGCTTGAGTTTCAAAAATCTTTTGAAAAAATTCCTCTTTTTCACCTTACAATTTAAAGGAGTGTAATTTTCATTGGAAAAACGAGTTTATAGGAAAATGATTTTCCCTTCAAACAATTTTTTTTGATAATTAACTGAGAAATTATTCAATGCTCCTGGCACAATACTCTATTCCATTTACAGTACTAGTACGAAATCCAATGTGAGAATTTTCAACAATTAATACATTTATGTGTGTGTGTGTGTGTGTGTGACAGAGAGAGAGAGAGAGAGAGAGAGAGAGAGAGAGAGAGAGAGAGAGAGAGAGAGAGAGAGATTTGCTTCATCTTCAATTTAGAAAACAATGCCTACGTAAGCCATGAAAAATCATAAATTAGACATGACAAACTTCTTGTCCCAAAAACTAAAAAATAAAATTTAAAGACAAGCTAGTTTATTTTCATCCAAAAACAAGAAAGAAAAAGAGGAAAAACTGAAATTAATAATAGGGGTAGACCGGCCAAAAAAAAAAAAAAGATATTAAAATTTAGGATATTTTGGATCTACAAAGGCAAGATACATGGGGTCATTGAGCCAAAGTTTAGCAAGAAAATCACAAGATGTGTGACCCCTATGGATTTCTTCCATGAGCCATATGGTTGCTTCAGCTTTAGCAGGATGCAGAAAGTTGTCCATTGGGATTTGTTCTTCCTCAGTGTTGATCCTTGCTTTGTCCCATTGTTTCAGCTGAACATTAGTGAGGTAATGCAAGGGTTGCTTATATAACTGTTTCAAAGATTTGGCTAGTTGTTGCCATGTATTGAAAGGGATAATCGACCCACGGAGTGTTGGAATTTCGATCTGTTTCATGTATTCTTGATACAATTCTGCATGTTTCAGCAAAGCATCTGCATTACAATACACAACTCTAAATAGTTTTTACAGTTTACAATATGATGATAATATAGTCAATTGAGATATAAAACTAGCTTGTGGGTAAAAAAATATAGTAAGTTATAATTCTTATAATCCGTATTCAATTTTAATTGATAACATATATGTAGGTCATCAAAATTAGAGTTTAAAAATAAAAAGGGGCATTCTAGTGGATAAGGCTCCTAACACTGCAAGTATGGGCAACGCCATAAATTTTTTTCCAACGACGGAAAATCTTAATATATGATTTTTTTTTTTACTATTTCACAAAATATAGGCGAGAGAGAGAGAGGAAAATAAAACAAATGGTTAAAGTAGAAGGACAATAAAAATGGTGGATGAATAAAATCAGAGTAACTTCTAAATCATGAATAAAATTTAGCATTTTTCAAATCCTCGCGAGGGGTAATTTTGATTTTTTTTTTTTTTTTTTTTGACAAAACTGTAGGAAATAACGTTATTTTCCAAAAGTTAGTGGTGCTAACTACTCCCACTAGCAACTTCAAATGGATTAATCAATGACTCCGAGATCTAGAAACGGTTAGATATGTGTAGCTTTACCTTGTATGCGTAGATACTTCTACCATGTTTTGAAAAGTAATGACTAGGTCAAAATGGAACAACCTTAAAAAATAGAGTTGAAAAAAAAAAAAAAAAAGAAGAAGAAAAAACAGATGTCAAAATGCCAATTGAGTGTACATACAATGGAGTTTTTACTCCTTTTGGTATGTATTGAAATGGATCCTAATTTAGGAAGGGGACAAAGTTGCTTCAAGGGTACATATCCATTTGCACACCATGTTTGATATTTTAAATTGAATGTGACCTTTGATGAAGAAGCATGTAAATGGAAAGGCTCAAAACTTCAACAATAATTTATACACAAAATGAAAGAGAGGGGGACAAACCTAAATCTTCTTTCCATTCCTTCACGCTTTCGCTAGGAGTTCCTCTTTGACACATTTTCCTTTTTCATTTTTGTAAGATACTGCTTGAGCACTCAGGTCATCAGATTCTGTATCTGAATCTAACGCTAAAGGTATATGTGTTTGCAACATTTTAATTTACACTAGAGGATAGGAAAAGAGGGAGGGGTGTCATAAGTTGGTCCATTATTTTTATACTCTTAAGTAATGACATGGTTTAGGAAAAAAAAGTAATTTGTATGTTGAAATTGACTTAATGTATTATGTGCAAATCTACTAAATGATAATAGATATGTATTACCAGTCTATTTTGTTTGGGGGGACATTTGTTAATGATAACGCATTTAATTCGAACAATATGATGTAAATTTAAATGCTTTTAAAAGTTCACGACTCGTAATAGCTGTCTAAGAGTTACTAATTTTTGGATGATGTGAAAGTAAATTGCTCCCCAAATTATTTGTTTATATAAATAAATGAATTAAGTTGGAAAAACTAATGGTGGATGAATAAAATTAAGGTAATTTTTAAATCATGAATAAAATTTAGCATTTTCCAAACCCTTGTGAGGGGTAATTTTGACTTTTTCTTTTTACAAAACAGTAAGTAAAAAGGTTATTTTTCTCAAAAGTTAGTGGTGCCAACTACCCCCCTTAGCCATTCTAATGGGTTAATAAGGAGGGCTGCTACTCACAACTATTTTATTTCTTTGGACCCCCTTTTTTCTATTTTTTTAATTCTAATTTTGTCCAAAGATAAAATTCCATTTATACTCTAATCATTGCTGTTGGGTTGATGGATCGCCGCTATCATCATTGCAAAGAGTGTGTGTGAGAGAGAGAGAGTCGTGAAGAAGAAGAAGAAGAAGAAGAAGAAGAGAAGAGAAAGAGAGAGAGAGCTGACCCATCACCATTGCAATCCACCTCGTCATCACCGTCACCACCATCGTAGCCCACCACCATCACGATTTCCACTTTCAAACCTAGGGTTTTGAGGAAAGAAAAAAAGAAGACACCCAACCCTCCCAACCCTACTCAAAATCTAGGGTTTTGCATCATTGGTGGTGACGAGGTGGTGGTGGTGGTGTTGTTGGGTAAAATGGAGGCTGTAGAAATGGAGAAAATGGAAGTTGGAGATGGAGAAGGGGGTGGTCGGAGATAAAGGGGGCTGTCGGAGAAAGAGAAAAGAAGAGGAGCGAGGGTGTAAAGAGGGGAGGGGTAAAGATGGAAATATGGTGGGGGGTATAAAGAAAAATATGTAAAATGTAATTTTGGATGGTGGGGGACCAAAGAAATGGGGCGTTCAAAGAAAAATATAGAGACATTTAGCAGGCCTCTTAATCAATGACTCTAGGGTCTAGAAATAGTTGGAGATGGAGAAGGGGGTGGTCGGAGATAAAGGGGGCTGTCGGAGAAAGAGAAAAGAAGAGGAGTAAGGGTGTAAAGAGGGGAGGGGTAGAGTTGGAAATATGGTTGGGGTAGAAAGAAAAATATGTAAAATGTAATTTTGGATGGTGGGGACCACAAAAATGGGGGGTTCAAAGAAAAAATATAAGAACATTTAGCAGGCCTCTTAATCAATGACTCCAGGGTCTATAAATGGTTAAATATATGTAGTTTTACCTTGCATGCATACTTTTATCATGTTTTGAAAACTAATGACTAGGTCAAAATGGAGTAGCCTTAAAATATAGAGTTAAAAAAAGAAAAAGAAAAAGAAAAACTGATGTCAAAATGTTAATTGAGTATACATACAATGGAGTTTAGGCAAGGGGATCCCAATTGAAATGGATCCTAATTTAGGCAAGGGGACAAACTTGCTTCAAGAGTATATATGCATTTGCACACCATGTTTGATATCTTAAATTGAATGTGACCTTTGAGGAAGAAACATGTAAATGGAAATGACCAAAACTTCAACAATAATTTATACACAAAATGAAAGAGAGGGGGACAAACCAAAATCTTCTTTCCATTCCTTCACGCTTTAGCTAGGAGTTCCCTCTTTAACACTTTCTCCTTTTTCATTTTTCTGAGGTACTACTCGAGCACTCAGGTCATTGGATTCTGTATTCTAATCTGATGCTGAAGGTATGTGTTTGTAACATCTTAATTTACACTAGGGAATAGGAAAAGAGTGAGGGGCGGCATAAGTTGGTCCATTATATTTATACTGTTAAGTAATAACATGGTTTAGGAAAAAGAGTAATTTGTATGTTGAAGTTGACTTAATTTATTCTGTGTATATCTGCTAAATGATAATAGATATGTATTACCTGTCTATTTTGTTTGGGGCGACATTCCTTAATGAGAACGCATTTAATTTTTTCATTTTTAGTACAATTATTTCATTTTTTCATTATAAATTAATTAGTGTCAATTAATGGGTTAAGTAGTATCAATCAATACTAAAATTATTAATTAGTATCAATTAATATAAAATTATTTCATTAATGGCTAAAATGCTTAATTATTATTATTATTTTATTTTTATTAAAAAAACACTGAAAACCTCAAAACAAAAAAAACACTGAAATCTATCGTCGGAGAGAAAGAATAGCAGTGACGAACCAATGCTGGAGAGAGAGTTGGTTGTTGATAGTCACCATCGAAGGTACAACGGCGATGGAGGATGGGCGACGACGACGAATGGTTGATCATCACCGTCGATCGTCACGCAATCGATCGTGACTCTAGGGTTTTAGATCGCGATCGTCACGTAGTCAATGGTTAGGGTTTCGATTGCGAAGCTAGGGTTTACAACACAATGATGGTGGTGAAGAGAGAGCAAAGAGAGAGAGAGAGAGAGAAGAGAGCTCTGGTTCATGAGTGTAAGAGAGAGGGAGAGCACTGGTTCGTGAAAAAGAGAGAGCACTAGTTCGTTGAGCGTTGAAAATTGCCTCTCTCTCTCTCTCTCTCTTAGAGAATGAACAATGATGCTTTGTGATTTATATAACGGCAATTTGGTAATGCTTCAAATTAGTAAAGGGCATTTAAGTAATTTTGTCTCTCAATTTTTAGTTTTCCGCTAAAGCTGAATGAGTTAAGCCCCCGGAGGCCACTCAGCCAAAAATCACTTTTTTAGCTTAATTTAGACTACAAAAAGTGATTTTAAACCCTATCAAACACACAAATTATAACTTAAATTAAGTTAGAAGCTAAAATATGTACCTTTTAAGCCACACCAAACAACAACCACAAAGGTAGACTGGATAAAAGCGCCGCCATATATATATGACTTCATAAACTAATCAGTGACAATCGTGAATTTTCAAAGCCTAATCAAAGCAGCCCTTGGATTGGATCTTCGAAATACAATCATTTTGGTGTGGGGAATTGGAAAGACGATGAATGCTCCTCCTCAGTTAGAAGATTTTAAGCATCGGGTCGTGGTGGATTCGAAATACGCAGACATGACTTGGAAGAACTTGGAACATGCGATTCACGAGATATACAATCATAATACTAGTGGCCTCTGTATGGAAGATCTTTACAGGTACATTTATTAAAATTTTATTTTTTGAGATTGCAAAACGAAGATGATATGATTTCCGATTCCTTGTTTTCTGAGTTTGTGTCTGTAATTGTTGTTTTGTGAATCGTTTCATACCTTTTGAAACCAAAAAAAAGGAAATCGAAAAGAGGTTTTAGTGATTCTTTGGTTTGGGCCAAACTGTTTGTCAACATGTTCATGGCATGGGTTTTTTTTTTGGGGAATTACCTGCCAGTTGTAGCAGGGAAAAAAAATTACAAATCAGTGGCTGAGTTTCTCAAATTTCAATCCGGTGGAGTGTGAAAAAAACTGTTCCAGAGTCATACCCTCTTTTGTCTCTTTCCCTGACACTCTCTCCAGTCTCTCACGTCTGTTCATCTCTCTCTTCTTTCTTTGCTTTTCATTTTTATAAATATTATAACTTTTAGGAAATTTATCCATAAATCCCATTCCAAAAAAGTATTTATTGAAAAGTCTAATAAATTTTCTTATAAACTAATAAGTCCTATTAAATTTGAAAAAGTATATTGTGAGGTCCTTCAATTTTCTGAGACAACAAATGTGGGTATGCTTCATACGGACATTATCATCTTATTAAACTTTTGCTAAATGTATCATTCTAATGTAATATCATTCTAATGTATGCACTATTGTCTTATAAAATTTTTGCCAAATATTTCATTCTTCTTAAACTGTGATACTATTGTTTTATTAAACTTAAAATGTGACAATGTGACATCATTCAAATGTGTGCACTATTGTTGTCTTATTATATTGCTGTCAAATGTGACAATGGGTCTTTTTAAAATTTGACAATAGACATTTGTGTATTATTGTTTTATTAAACTTTTGTCAAATATATCATTTTTAAAATATAACAATGAGATATCATTCTAATTTGTGCACTATTGTCTTATTACGTTTTCAAATATGAGTATGTTTCATTTGAGAGATTTTAATGTGAGATAGGACTTACGGGTTCATAAGATTATTTATGAGATTATATGGTCCATAATTCGTGAATATAAAATTTATTAGTAAATGCCCCATTTTTAGGTTATGATTTTTTTTTCCTACTAGTCATTCAACCACAAAAACTTTTATTTTGTGATTTTTTCCTCCCCCCAATTTTATTTTGCGATTTTTTTGACTTTCCCTTCTTCTCTTCATCCATTCTCTTCTCTCAAAGTCTCCTCTACTGTTGCTTCTCCTTCTCTCTATTTCTCCTCCTTCCCTACAGCTGCTTCCTTCCATCACTGTGTTTCATCATGGACCCATTGTTGGTGGTGCCCACTAGGATGTTTATGAAAAAAAACCTAAGTGATTCGTGATTTAATATAGATTAAATTGTAGTATATCTCAAACACACAAAACTAACAATCTAAATCATCTAACTCGTACGAAAGTGATTTAGATTGTTGTTTCTCAATAAATAAATCAACACAAGAGATTTAACGTGCAAAACCACAATTGAAGCACCTCCAATTGTGATAAAAAATCACGGGCCAAAGGCCACTAAACAATCCATTACGAAGATAATGAAATTACACAGGAGTACAAACAATTACCCAACTTACTCTAGTAATGTCTTCCACTCCTTGTGCCGCTTCCACCTACGCCTTCGTCTCAGGATTGATTAGCATGGTGTTGATTCCACAACACCCTAATTGAATCCACAACTACGAGCTACTTTGAACTCGTTCAAGGCATCTAAACTCAACTTCTTGGAATCCACCGGTGAACTCTCTTGCTAGTTGAATGGTAACAAACTACTTGATGTGTACAAATCTAATCAAATGAGATGGAAATCTCACAATGACATCAAGGAAAACAATGAAAAAACTCCCTAGCAACAACCTCAAGTGTTCTTGAGGTTGCAAAGACGGAAATGGGAGTGGCTAACCCTAAAGAACAGCATAAGATGCCTTGTATAGCAATTTTGGGCCGCACAGACAGCTTGAGCGAAGGAATGGTCGCTCGAGCGGTGAGTCTAGAACGTACGCACATAAGAGCCTTCGCTTGAGCCACCAAGTGTGCACTCGAGAAGAAAACGAGCTCTCAGAAGTTTTGTAGAGGAACTGATATACTGAGAGCAAGAAATCTTCACTCGAGCAACGACTTGGTTGCTCGAGCGGTGAGCCTAGAATGCGTGCGCACACAGAGCCTTCGCTCGAGCCACCAAGTGTGTGCTTGAGCGAAGAATGTGGGTTCTCAGAAGTTTTGTAGAGGGCCTGATATACTAAGAGCAAGGATTCTTCGCTTCAGCGACGACTTGGTCACTCGAGCGGTCCAAGAGAAAATAAAGGACAAAACACAAGGTTTACAATTAAAAAGTGATTTCCGCGGAATTGACAACACAAATAACCTAACAATCTCCCTCTTTGTCAATTCCCAGACAAAACACATCTAACATATTGTCCTAACAAAACACACGCTCTAGACACAAACCAAAAAACAAACCTAACCAATCTAAGCACCGTGCAAAGAGAAGCATCCTTGAAAGAAATCAAATAACACAGGCACTAGAAAAGATATGTAGATGATTAGTAGCAAGATATCCAAAACCAAAACCAAAACCAAAACCAAAACAAGCAACATGCTATCATCTATCAACACATACTCCCCCTTTTTGTTCAGAAGAGACAAAGGGATACAGAAAACAAGAGCCAAAAGAACTAAACAAGAACGAAACAATCAAAATATGTCCAGAGAGAATAAACAATCAAAACATGGTCAGTACATAAATACAAGAAGAAACAAAAAGATATAAGTAAAAGCATGTCCAGTAGATGATAATAAATCAAAGGAAAAGAAGAAAGAAAAAAAATGTCCAAGAGAGATAAACAAATATCATTGATCCAACGGTAGAGGAGGAGGCTGCTGCATCTGGATCAAAGAGAGAATCTGAGCAAGCTGGAATGAGGATTGATCCACGGCGTGCTCAATCTAGCCAATAGATGCCTCCAATGTAGTAAGGCGTGCATCGGTGGATGTCTCGAGGTCCGTGATTCGATCCGGCGGTGGAGGAAGAGGAGGCTGTTGCATCTGGAGTAAAGAGAGAATCTGAGCAAGTTGGAAGGAGGATTGATCCACTGCGTGCTCAATTTGGCCAATAGATGCCTCCAATGTAGTAAGGCGTGCATCGGTGGATGTCTCGAGGTCCGTGATTCGGGCATCATAGGCGTTCATTCGAGTATCTAAGCGATTAAAACGGGCAAACACGGCATGCTCGATCTGGTGTAGCTGTCCTCGGATAGAATGAGTCGGAGGAGGCTAAGGAGGCTGCTCCCCTTCACCCACAGCAGCAACATTAGCATCCAACTCATCTTCTTCTTCCATGGGGTCATCACCTGCACCCGAACCACCCACCCTAGACGAAGCCCCTTTAACATGGGCTTGACTCTAAGATACCGTCCTTTTGGTGACGAGTTTGATAGGGCGCACATACTCATCATCCGAAGAGGATAGGACACCAAGAGGAGTAAGGAAACGGTTTAGTAGACAACCATAGGGAAGACCTAAAGATTTCTTGCCCGCAAACACAGATATCATTTCGGCCACAATCATTTCGGGCATATTTATGGGAAGACGGCGGCCAATGCAATAGAGAACATATCCCTGATCTTGGGAAATGTTATAGCTGTGAGTCGTGACGTGGATGTTTGCACAAATAATGATATTAAGGAGGCGAAAATGGGGGACGAGTTCATTTTGCCGAATGAGTGCCCCAGGAACCCATGTTTAGGGGGTGCCACATAGTTCAGTGGCAAGCAGGTCAAAGTTGGCAATACGGGAGCTAAGAAATGAAAAGTGACAGTTGTGGACTTTGGAAATGTGAAGAAGAGACCTAATGATGTCCTGATCAATGGAAATTTCTTTATAGCGATCCCGGTTTTTCCTTCCTTTATTTATTGTATTCCGGACTAGGTTCCGCGGTTGTGTTGTTGTCTCATTCTCATTTCCTTGTTTGGTGTGTGTATGGTTAGCCTAGGTTAATCCAAGCCGAGGTCACCTTATGCTTAGAACCATCTTGGAACCACTTTGTTTGACCTCCACCCTCGCCTTGACATATTGGCCGAGATGTCATTATCTAGGCCGAGGTGTTCATCACCAAGGCCGAGATGTGTATTATCTAGGCCGAGATGTTACCTTTGCACCTAAGTGATCTTGTCCTGGAGTGGTATGACCTAGGCTGAGGTGTGGTACATCTAGGCCAAGGTGTGGCACAGCTAGGTCAAGTGTTGTCCTTCCTAGCCGAGATCATTGTTCCCCTACTTGCCGATGCCTTGTTCTTAGCCGAGATCATTACCTGTCGGAGTGCCTATGCTATCTTGCTTGTTGAACACACTTTGTCATGGTCTTGTCTTTTCGCTCAGTCACCTTTTTGAGTAGAGCCAACCAGCCGATGCCACGTGTCCGAGCTGAGTGTTAAATCAGCCGGGAGAGAGAGATATGTATCATTTGTTGTATGTCTTTGTTCTTGAGGAGAGAGAAGCTCTAGAAGAGGGAGAAGGAGTTCTTAGAGAAGGAATAGATTTCCAAGCTTGCTCGTTAGAGTTCAAACCGTTTGATTCGTGTTTTGAGGTTAGAATCTTAATCTACTCTTGTTGTTCTTATTGTTCATCTCGCTGCATTGCATGATCGAGCACGATTTGTAAGCCATGCATCGATTTAAAGTTTAGTTTTAGAAAGAGAAAGTGTCATTCATGTGTTCTTGAATAAAAAGCCTTGTTTGATCCGAAAGCTTGCATCAAGATTCATATTTTTGTGTTTGTCTTCATAAGATCTTCGAGTATGGGTATCCAGGTCCATGATTTTGAATTCATAGCATGAAATCTCAGATTTTGTAATGATAAGTTATGATCTTTGCATCCATGTCATTCATGTTCATGTTCTTCAAGAAAGGGAAACTCAGATTTTCCCAACTTCATTTCCTTGAATGTGGCCATCGGGGGCCACACCTCGGCAAGGGAGGTGTGGGACCTCGGCCAAGACCTGGATAGTGCCCATTATGTTTTCCCGAGATGAGAAACAGTATTTTGTTTCGGTTCGACTTAGTTTTGAAGGAATGCTGAGATAATTTGCATTCATGTAAAGCTTGTTTGAAAGTGCCTTCAATAGACTTTGCCATGTGTTTGTAGGACTTGGACTCTCCCTTGACCCCGACGTTGAAGAACTATGTGAGTGGTATTTTTAATAAAGCTATGTTATAAAGTTTTGATGAAGCTTTGCTTTGTTTTGAAAAGTAGTTGTTAAGCATGAATGATTATCCCCATTTTGTGTATCAAGTGTTAGTCTTGTTTTAGATAACAACCTTTGAAAGTCCGTACGTGCTAGGGGACTATAAGCATTTGTAGCACAACCTTTGAAAGTCCGTACGTGCTAGGGGACTATAAGCATTTGTAGCACAACCTTTGAAATTCCGTACGTGCTAGGGGATTATAAGCATTTGTAGCATAACCTTTGAAAGTCCGTACGTGCTAAGGGACTATAAGCATTTGTAGCACAACCTTTGAAAGTCCGTACGTGCTAGGGGACTATAAGCATTTGTAGCACAACCTTTGAAAACGTCACCCCTTGAAACTTGAAAGCCTTGAAAGACTTTGATTGATGAAGCTTGAAAGACTTGTTAGATGAACTTGTTTTGTCATTGATTTTGTGCATGATATAATGTGTATCGCTTTGATAAAGATCTCAGATATTATTCATGCAAACCCTCTATTACTTGTACCATTCACTGAGTATCCAAGCTCACCCTCTTTGTATATATGTAGGTGATGAGCAGGACGGCGGTGACACCTAGATGTGCTTTGCAACTTATTTTGGACTCGCATTTTGTAGCATCTTGAAGATCATGCTTCTTAGCTTGAAATTCATTATGTTTTGTATATGATGGCTTGAGAAGCCTTTTGGTTAAGATGTATTTTGTATTTCATTTTATTGTATCCAATATGTAAAGCTATGTAAAGATGTATGCCATTTCATTGGACTTATGCACAGCTTTTATGGACTAGTTAAATTTGTATATATTGCTTCCGCACATGTAGGCCCCCATATGTAATACTCTGATTGTGTGTGAATCTTGAAAGTTGGCCTTCGGTAATCTCGGATTACTGGTCATCACGGCACCATTCTACTAGGGGCGGAATAGGGTCGCGACAGATTGGTATCAGAGCGCGAGTTCCTTATAGTACGCTACTCACACACTTCGAGTCCTAAAGAGCATAGGATTTTCCCTTAGAATTGATGTTAGGATTGCATCATAATGCTTGCTACTTGACAATGTGTGCATCATCTCGGCGTGACTATCCGTTATTTGCATGCATATTATTTGATTGTTCTGTTTTAAAGTCACATTTTGCATACTCTTAGCATCGTGAAGAGGGGTAGACCACCAGTTGGCCGAGATTATCCTGAAGACAGATTGGATAGATTAGAGAGATTGGTCGAAGGTTTGGTCCATGAGTTGAGATAACCTAGGCCACAAGACACTTGTACTACTTCCACCCAGGCCGAGTAGACAAACGGCCGACATGCTGTTCCACCACCACCTCCTCCAGCGCCACAAGTGCCTCCACAACAAGCTTTATATGGGGACGGCACCATAGCCCTGATTCGAGAGTTTAAGAAAATGAAACCACCGAGATTCTGTGGGGGTATTGAACCGATGAAAGCCGAAGCATGGGTTTTGGAAATAGAGAAGTTATTTGAGATTTTTCCCAGCACCAACGCCCAAAATGTGTCATTAGCAACATTCACGTTGGACGACGACGCACGAAGATGGTGGATGATGACTAGGGAAGGTAACCCAGGTTTGACTTGGGCTAGATTTTTAGAATTGTTCTACAACAAGCATTTTTCCCTTAGTGTCCAAGATCGCAAGACCACAGAGTTCCAGACTCTGACACAACGCAACAAGACAGTGGCAGAATATGACCATGCCTTTACCGAGCTGGTGAGATATGCGCCTCACATGGTCGATGATGAATATAGAAAAGCCAGGAAGTTCGAAAGCGGGCTTCGTGGGCCGATACAAGACCGAGTTAACATGCTTAACATGCTGACCTACGCCGGAGTATTGGATAAGGCCATCCTTGCAGAAGCTAATTTGAACCGATACCAGAATTCAGGAGAGAGCCAGAGGAAGAGACAGAACTATGACACTCGCCAAGTTCCGTTTAACACCAAGAAGAAAGCGAATGTGGGCAGCTCCAGCAACTCGAACCAGGAAGGTAATGCTAAGCCGACGTGTGGAAGTTGTGGGAAACCGCATTCTGGAGTTTGCCGTTGGGTATCAGGAGCCTGTTTCGAATGTGGCGAAATGGGTCATCGCGTGAAAGACTGTCTGAAGGCAAGGACTGATGATGATAAGAAGAATGGGAATTCCTCGGGCTCTGCACAGAGAAATAACATCGGGAGGCCCCAGACGAGGCAGGGCAGAGTTTTTGCATTAGCACCAGGAGACACTCAGAATGCTGAGACAGTCGTGTCAGGTATACTCCCAATCTGTTCCCAAGATGCATACATATTGATTGATTCGGGCTCTACACATTCATTCGAATCTGTTAAATTTACCGAGAAGTTAAATAGAGAACAAGAACCCCTTATGTGTTATATGTGTCTACTCCAACTGGGAGAACTATGATTGTTGCATCCATTTATAGGGCGTGTGTTGTTGTGATTGAGGATGTAGAATTATTAGTTGATTTGATGCCGTTGAACATAACTCACTTTGATGTCATTTTGGAAATGGATTGGTTAATAGCAAATCATGCATCCATAAATTGCATTTCTAAGAGCGTCACACTGAAATCCCCAAACCAAGCCGAGGTTATTTTCCAGGGTGAGGGAGTAGTATCCCCACCTTACTTGATCTCATCCATGAAAGCCTATAAGTTGATCCAAAAGGGGTGCCATGGATATCTGTGTAGCATATTAAGTAATTTGAATGGAAAAGTTGAGTTAGCCGACATCCCCGTGGTTAGAGAATTCCCCGACGTCTTTCCAAATGACTTGCCTGGCCACTTGGTTGATAGAGAAATAGAATTTTCCGTTGACATCATGTCGGGAACGCAACCTATCTCCAAAACACCCTGTAGAATGGCCCCAGCTGAACTTAAGGAACTGAAACTACAATTACAAGAATTGTTGGATAAGGGATTCATTAGGCCGAGCACTTCACCATAGGGAGCACCCGTTCTATTTGTTAAGAAGAAGGATGGCACACTTCACCTTTGCATTGATTACAGAGAGCTTAACAAGGTGACCATTAAGAATAAGTACTCGTTGCCTAGAATTGATGATTTACTTGATCAACTACAAGGAGCACGAGTCTTTTCAAAAATTGACCTTAGGTCGGGCTACCATCAGCTTAAGGTTAAAGCCAAGGACGTTGAGAAGACTGCTTTTCGGACAAGATATGGTCACTATGAATTCCTGGTAATGCCTTTTGGAGCGACTAATGTGCCTGCAGTATTCATGGATTTGATGAACAGAGTCTTTAAGCCGTATCTAGATGAGTTCGTGGTTGTTTTTATTGACGACATATTGATCTATTCAAAGAGTACAAATGAGCACGAGAATCATCGGAGACTTGCCCTACAAATCTTGAGAGACAGAAAGTTGTATGCTAAGTTGAGCAAATGTGAGTTCTAGCTTGCCAGCATTTCATTTTTGGGGCATGTAATTAATGAGGAGGGCATCTCAGTTGATCCCAGCAAGATTGAAGCCGTTGTGAATTGGCCGACGCCGACCAATGTGTCCAAGGTTCGTAGTTTTCTGGGTTTGGTAGGTTATTATAGGAAGTTCGTGAAGGATTTCTCAAGGATTGCAATTCCGTTGACACAACTAACTAAGAAGGGAACGGCGTATGAATGGACCGATGATAGAGAGTTAGCTTTCCAAGGATTAAAGACGAGGTTGGTCACAGCACCAGTTCTTGTCCTACCATCAGGTAATGAGGAATTTCAGATCTATAGTGATGCTTCACATAAGGATTTGGGTTGTGTATTAATGCAAGGCGGTAAGGTTATAGCGTACGCATCTTGTCAGTTGAAACCTCACGAAAAGAATTATCCTACCCATGATCAAGAACTAGCAGCCGTGGTGTTTACTTTGAAGATTTGGCGACATCACTTGTATGGGGCTTCTTGTCAAGTTTTCACAGACCATCAGAGTTTAAAGTACTTATTCACTCAAAAGGAATTAAACTTGAGGCAGAGAAGATGTCTTGAGTTATTGAAAGACTACGACATGCAAATTCAGTATTTCCCAGGTAAAGAAAACTTAGTAGCCGATGCATTGAGCAGAAAATCAGTTGGAAGTTTGGCATGCTTAACCATGATTTCAGTGGAACCGACCGTTATAGAGGAAGTGAAGGCCAGATAAATAGAAGACGAATTCTTCAAGAAAGTTGCCGATGAGGTTGTCACTAGGCCGAGGTCAGGGTACACTATTGAAGATCAGGTACTTAAGTTTGAAGGAAGACTGTGCGTGGCCGCCATTCCAGAGTTGGAAAGGAAGATTCTGCAGGAATCTCATGGTTCCAGATTTGCTGTTCATCCAGGGAACACCAAGATGTATCAAGATGTGAAACAAACTTTTTGGTGGCCGAATATGAAAAGAGAAATAGCCGAGTTCGTATCTCAGTGCTTACATTGTCAACAAGTGAAAGCAGAACACCAGAGGCCAGTAGGGCTACTTCGACCTTTGTCGATTCTTGAGTGGAAATGGGAACACATCTCCATGGACTTTGTGGTTGGTTTGCCGAGGACACAAAAAGGCATGGATTCAATTTGGGTTATTGTTGACAGATTAACAAAGTTAGCACACTTCTTACCTATTCAAACCATATTCAATGCTGACCGACTTGCTGTATTGTATATGAATGAGATTGTGAGACTTCATGGAGTGCCAATGTCCATTGTGTCAGACTGAGATCCGAAGTTTGTTTCTAGACTTTGGCAGAGTTTACAAAGAGCTTTGGGAATCGAGTTGAAGTTTAGCACATCTTTTCATCCCCAGACCGATGGACAAACAGAGAGAACGATTCAGACACTCGAAGATATGCTCAGACTATGTGTGTTAGATTTCAAGGGAAGTTAGGACGTACATCTACCGTTAGTAGAATTCGCTTACAACAACAGTTATCAAGCTAGCATTGGCATGGCGCCGTACGAGGCTTTGTATGGAAGGAAGTGCAAATCGCCGATATGTTGGACTGAAGTGGGAGATAAAGCTTTGATTGGCCTCGAGCTAGTTCAAGTCACAACCGAGAAGATTAAACTCATTCGACAAAGGATCAAAACTGCTCAAAGTCGACAAAAGAGCTATGCCGACCAAAGAAGAAGAGAGTTAGAATTTGAAGTTGGGGATCATGTATTCCTGAAGGTTTCACCAATGAAAGGAATTTCCAGATTTGGAAAGAAAGGTAAGCTAGCACCTCGTTACATCGGGCCGTTTGAAATACTTGAGAAAGTTAACCCAGCTGCCTATATACTGGCTTTGCCACCAGAACTAAGTCAAATTCACAATGTGTTACATATTTCGATGTTGAGGAAGTATATTCGGGATCCACTGCATGCAATTGATTATTCCTAGATTATGGTTAATGAAGATTTAGGCTACGAGGAGAAGCCGATGAGAATTATTGACAGACAAGTGAGACAGTTGAGAAACAAGTCGATACCGATGGTAAAGGTTGAATGGAAGGAGCATTATGGCAAGGAGGCCGCATGGGAAAAGGAAGAAGAAGTGAAAATCCGTCATCCGGAGTTATTTGTAGAGCAAGGTAACTTAAGTTTGGGGACCAAACTTCTTTAAGGAGGGTAGGATATAACAACCCTTACCTTGCTCTAGCCATGCTTGCATATATTACATGATCTTGTTTTGATATGTTGCATTTGTAAAACCTTAATTTGTCTTGCATGAGTGTTACTTGCATGCTTTGTTCCTTGTTCGGTGTGTGTGTGGTTAGCCTAGGTTAATCCAAGCCGAGGTCACCTTATGCTTAGAACCATCTTGGAACCACTTTGTTTGACCTCCACCCTCGCCCTGACATATTGGCCGAGATGTCATTATCTAGGCCGAGGTGTTCATCACCAAGGCCGAGATGTGTATTATCTAAGCCGAGATGTTACCTTTGCACCTAAGTGATCTTGTCCTGGAGTGGTACGACCT
Source organism: Camellia sinensis (assembly GCF_055761805.1). NCBI lineage: Eukaryota > Viridiplantae > Streptophyta > Magnoliopsida > Ericales > Theaceae > Camellia > Camellia sinensis. The sequence goes on from NC_138967.1 coordinate 47,347,323, forward strand.
AGGCCGAGGTGTGGTACATCTAGGCCAAGGTGTGGCACAGCTAGGTCAAGTGTTGTCCTTCCTAGCCGAGATCATTGTTCCCCTACTTGCCGATGCCTTGTTCTTAGCCGAGATCATTACCTGTTGGAGTGCCTATGCCATCTTGCTTGTTGAACACACTTTGTCATGGTCTTGTTTTTTCGCTCAGTCACCTTTTTGAGTAGAGCCAACCAGCTGATGCCACGTGTCCGAGCTGAGTGTTAAATCAGCCGGCAGAGAGAGATATGGATCATTTTTTGTATGTCTTTGTTCTTGAGGAGAGAGAAGCTCTAGAAGAGGGAGAAGGAGTTCTTAGAGAAGGAATAGATTTCCAAGCTTGCTCGTTAGAGTTCAAACCGTTTGATTCGTGTTTTGAGGTTAGAATCTTAATCTACTCTTGTTGTTCTTATTGTTCATCTAGCTGCATTGCATGATCGAGCACGATTTGTAAGCCATGCATCGATTTAAAGTTTAGTTTTAGAAAGAGAAAGTGTCATTTATGTGTTCTTGAATAAAAAGCCTTGTTTGATCCGAAAGCTTGCATCAAGATTCATATTTTTGTGTTTGTCTTCATAAGATCTTCGAGTATGGGTATCCAGGTCCATGATTTTGAATTCATAGCATGAAATCTCAGATTTGGTAATGATAAGTTATGATCTTTGCATCCATGTTCTTCATGTTCATGTTCTTCAAGAAAGGGAAACCTAGATTTTCCCGACTTCATTTCCTTGAATGTGGCCATCGGGGGCCACACCTCGGCAAGGGAGGTGTGGGACCTCGGCCAAGACCTGGATAGTGCCTATTATGTTTTCCTGAGATGAGAAACAGTGTTTTGTTTCGGTTCGACTTAGTTTTGAAGGAATGCCGAGATAATTTGCATTCATGTAAAGCTTTTTTGAAAGTGCCTTCAATAGACTTTGCCATGTGTTTGTAGGACTTGGACTCCTGCTTGACCCCGACGTTGAAGAAATATGTGAGTCGTATTTTTAATAAAGCTATGTTATAAAGTTTTGATGAAGCTTTGCTTTGTTTTGAAAAGTAGTTGTTAAGCATGAATGATTATCCCCATTTTGTGTATCAAGTGTTAGTCTTGTTTTGGATAACAACCTTTGAAAGTCCGTACGTGCTAGGGGACTATAAGCATTTGTAGCACAACCTTTGAAAGTCCGTATGTGCTAGGGGATTATAAGCATTTGTAGCACAACCTTTGAAAGTCCGTACGTGCTAGGGGACTATAAGCATTTGTAGCACAACCTTTGAAAGTTCGTACGTGCTAAGGCACTATAAGCATTTGTAGCACAACCTTTGAAAGTCCGTACGCGCTAGGGGACTATAAGCATTTGTAACACAACCTTTGAAAACGTCACCCCTTGAAACTTGAAAGCCTTGAAAGACTTTGATTGATGAAGCTTGAAAGACTTGTTAGATGAACTTGTTTTGTCATTGATTTTGTGCATGATATAATGTGTATCGCTTTGATAAAGATCTCGGATATTATTCATGCAAACCCTTTATTACTTGAACCATTCACTGAGTATCCAAGCTCACCCTCTCTATATATATGTAGGTGATGAGCAGGACGGCGATGATGCCTAGAAGTGCTTTGCAACTTATTTTGGACTCGCATTTTGTAGCATCTTGAAGATCATGCTTCTTAGCTTGCAATTCATTGTGTTTTGTATATGATGGCTTGAGAAGCCTTTTGGTCAAGATGTATTTTGTATTTCATTTTATTGTATCCAATATGTAAAGCTATGTAAAGATGTATGCCATTTCATTTGACTTATGCACAACTCTTATGGACTAATTAGATTTGTATATATTGCTTCCGCACATGTAGGCCCCCATATGTAATACTTTGATTATGTGTGAATCTTGAAAGTTGGCCTTCGGTAATCTCGAATTACTGGCCATCACGGCACCATTCTACTAGGGGCGGAATGGGGTCGTGACAAAGACCATACCTGAGTGTGAAGAAAAACACAAATGAGGGTGAAGCACAGGGAGAACGAGGAGAGAGAGATAGCGGAATGGAGGGGAAACAGTGCCCTAGGAGAGAGAAGGGAGAAAAAGAAATTTAGAGGAAAAATAGAAGAGAGAGAAGTCGAATTGAACTATATAAACCAGAGTGAACCGCTCAAGCGAACACTTTGTTGCTCGAGCGAACACTCAAACACGCGTGACATCGCTCGAGCCAATAATCCACCACTCGAGCGCACAAATGTGCCTCTCAATACTTTGAACCACCTGTAAGACTGCTGGAAACAAAGATAGACTACTCGAGCGCAACAACCATCGCTTGAGCGGTGTGAACAAAACAGAGTGGCTCTCATTCACCTCAAACACACCTACATGAGCATCCAAAATAGAGATAGCACTAATGTGATACTAAGATGAGATAATCACACATCATGAGATCGTCAAACTTGCAAAATAGATAATGTGAACATGAAATCATTAGCAGGCAAGGTGAGATTTTTGCAAACCAAACATTTGGCAATACATGAAGACACAGCTCAAGTGCAAACATGAAATGTCATCTGAAGGTATGTATGTGTGCAATCCTTGAATGTCCACACCCGCTAGGGTTAATCCTAATAGTGATCTGATGGCTGGTCCTCCGGTAAGAAGGTCTGAGCAGAACTGAGAAAAGTCAAACCACTAGTGATCAAGGGGTATTTGTTGAGTAAGTACAGAAGCTCCCCCTCAAGCAAGGAAATCATTTTTTCGAGGGCACTCACCGGCAGCTTTTACGCTCAGAGTATGGAATCCAAACCAAAGAATAATTGAAATATATAATGAAATCTTGGTTGGTGCCTCTGAGGTAGCCTTGAGATCATTAGAACAAAGGGGAAAGCCATGGAAGTGCAATAAGATGGATGGTGGTTAAGAGACTCAACATCACCCAAGATATGCTGGCAAAGGTCAATTTCACGAGAAATGCACAAGACCCCAAGCTAGAAGTCCATAGAGAACTATGATCACTTATACGGAAATCCCTGCACATGCTTAACTCAAGGATGTGTACAGAATGAGTTCATGAGGCAAATAGGCATGTATATTCATCATGATTAGAAAAACAAGCAGATATAGAGCCTTGCATACAAAATGAGGGATGTTCAAATAAATCTGTGTGCAAAGAAGACAAGCATCAATGATTATGAGATTATAGCATCCAAGCACACAAAAGATCAACATACCCACATCCACTCAAGTAGTAGGAGACATTCTATTCAATGAGAACCACACCTATGGTCTTTCTAAGGAAATCAAACCTAAGAAGATCAAGAGGTTTTGTAAAAATGTCAGCTCTCTGATGATCAGTAGTGACATGTTCAAGAATAGCAAGACCCTTCTCAACTAACTCTCGGATAAAATGGTGACGAATGTCAATATATTTGGTGGGAGAATGTTGAACGGGATTGTGGGAAATGTGGATGGCATTGGTGTTATCACAGAAAAGGGTGAGTGTGTGCTGGTCTAAACCATAATCATGAAGCATTTGCTTCATCCAAATCATTTGAGTACAACAACTCCCCGTATCAATGTATTCCGCCTCGACAGTCGAAAGAGAGATGTCATTTTGCTTTTTGCTATGCCATGCGACCAAGTTGTTGCCAAGATAAAAACAACCCCTAGATGTGCTTTTGCGATCATCAGCACATCAGAAAAGTCGGAAATTTCGGTTGTGGTGTCGGAAGAAAACCAGATCCCATACCCCAAAGTCCCACTCACATATTTGACAATGCGCTTGACAGCTAAAAGATGAGACTCTTTAGGACTAGCTTGATAGCGGGCACATGCACCAACACTAAAAGCAATATCAGGTTGACTTGCTGTGAGATACAAAAGACTTCCTATCATGCTCGTATAAAGAGTAGAATCAACATCAGTGCCAGAGGAGTCTTTAAACAGATGAAGGGTTGTGCTCATCGGGAAATGTGCAGGTTTAGCAGACTCAAGACCAAACTTAGACATAAGATTCTTTGCATACTTAGTCTGAGACACGAACATACCAGATGACATTTGTTTAATTTGAAGACCCAAAAAGAAAGACAACTTGCCCATCATGCTCATTTCAAATTCACGTGTCATGCAATCCAAAAAATATATAACAAGCGATTCAAATGTGGATCCAAACACAATGTCATCAACATAAATTTGAGCAACAAGAATGTGTGACTTAGTATGTTTAACAAATAAGGTCTTGTACACGATAACTCTTTTAAAATCATTGTCAACAAGCAGAGGCGGAGCTATGCTTATAACAGTGGTGTCAATTGACACCACTGAGTTTCAAATTTTTTTCAGAGTACATGTAATTTTTATCTAAATTTGTTGACTATTTACACAATGAACCTAGGGGGCCTATCAAAAGAAAAAAAAAACATTATGAAAACTTTACATATTGACCCCACTCATTGGGCCCAAGAAAAAAAAACTCACTCTCACTATACATATACAAACAAAATCAAACTTTATTCAGAAAGTTTAGCACTCTACAAACAAACCCACCGTTTATTTATTCTTCTTGGTTCCAATCCTAATTCCGACATTGATAATCATTTGGAACAATAATCACAATGTCCTTTGGTATTTGAATGTGGCACCACTAGGGTCATATTTCTTTTACTCAAGACGTTTCTCTGTGTATGATTCAATTGTGTTGATGAGTTTTTGTCAATATTTGGGATTTGACAAGAACAACGACTAGGGTTTTTTTTTTTTTTTTGGGGTGGAGGGGGGGGGGGTTTGAGATTTTGGAGTTTATAGTTTTGTGATGTTCCTTTGTGTTGTGCAGAATGCATTCTACACTTATTTTAAATTAACATTATTTTGGATTACTTTTGTCAATGTAATTGGGAACATATGAAATTTACAAAGTATCATATGAATGTTAATGTTGTTTGGTTATGTAGAACTAAAAATATGATATAATGACATTGATGATGCTTTGCTAAATGAACCCACTGAACGGAATTCTTGGCTACACCACTGTCAACAAGAAAAGAGGTCAATCTATTATACCAAGCACAAGGGGCTTGTTTCAGTCCATACAAAGCCTTGTCTAACTTGTCGACGTGATTCAAAAATTTAGGGTCCTCGAAACCCTTTGGTTGCTTAACATAGGCTTCCTCCTTCAACCATCCATTTAGAAAAGCACTTTTTACATCCATTTAGAACATTTTAAATCCAAGAAAACAAGCAACATCAGGTAAGATACGAATCGATTCGAGACGTGCAACAGGGGAAAACATCTTATCATAGTCAACCCCCTCAACTTGCGTGTAGCCTTGAGCAACCAACCTAGTCTCATTCCTAATGACAATACCATTTTCATCAGATTATTCTTAAAAATCCATTTGGTACCTATCACATTAACATAATTTGGTCTAGGTACAAGAGTCCAAACTTTGTTACGTTCAAATTGACTCAATTCTTCATGCATAGCATTAGCCCAACAATCATCATGTAGGGCCTCTTTTATGTTTTTAGGTTCAATTATAGAAACATAACACACATGTGATACCTTCTCCCGAATTTGCCTTTGGGTTTTTATTTGATTAGTGTCCCTATCACTTGTTGAATAGGATGATTCAGCTTTACCCTTGATGATGGCAACAAGATAGGAGATGAGGAGGATGGATTGGTCATGGTTGAACCTCCTTGAGTGTTTGTATTTGGACTTGACAAATGATGCAGTGCTTGTTCATCCTCTTGAGCTTTACCTTGAGTTTCCTCTTGGTTTGAAGTAGCCACATTATGTGCTTGAGGATTACCTTTTTCCTCCTCATGTAGAGATGCTGTCGGAGAACCTGTGTCATCTACAACCACATTGATAGATTCCATTATAGATAAAGTGCGAAGATTGTAAACACGAAAGGCTCTACTTGTAGTTGAATACCCTAGAAATATACCCTCATCACTACGGGAGTCAAATTTTCCTAAAGGCTCTCTATATTTGAAAATGTAACATTTACCCCCAAAAGTTTTGAAGTATTTCACATTATTAGGTTTCAACCCTTTCCACAGCTCATAAGGAGTTTGCAAAGTATCGGGCCTTAAATACACATGATTTACAACATAAACCGCTGTATTGAAGGCTTCAGCCCAAAAATTGAGAGGAATTTTCTTGTTCAAAAGCATAACTCTAGCTATTTCTTGAACCACACGGTTTTTCCTCTCTATAACACCATTTTGCTATGGGGTAATAGGAGTAGAAAATTCATGTTTGATGCTATGCATATCACAAAAATTCAAAAAAGAACTATTTTCAAACTCGCAATTATGATTAGTTCGGATTCTAATGATACGCCCAATGGTATCCCCATGTTCATTTTGGATCTTTAGGACCAATGACTTGAAAGCATCATAAGTATTAGATTTTTCACGTAAAAAATTAACCCAAGTAAGGTGAGTAAAATCATCAACAGCTAGAAAAATGTATCTTTTATCTCTAATGCTCTCAGTGCGAGTGGGACCCATACGATCCATATGAACCAGCTCAAGTGGACACTTGGTTATCAAGCTATTCACCTTTTTGTGCGGGGCACGAGTTTGTTTGCCCAATTGGCATGGCCCGCACATGTGATTCAAAGACTTACTCAATTTTGGCACTCCTCGTACAAGTTCCTTATTGGCGATCTTAGTTAGGTCTTTGAAATTTATGTGACCTAACCGTTGATGCCACAAGTTAAGATTGCTTATGGTGGTAGAATGACAAGTAAGATCACTGGTTGTGACAATACCATAACAATTGTCAGATGTGCGCACACTATGCAAAATGGTATTTCCATTTTTGTCCAAAATCTCGCATTTATCTTTTGAAAATAATACCTCGTGGTGTGTGTCACGCATTTGACTAATGCCCAAAAGATTAGCCTTAAGACCATCAACAAGCAACACACTGTCCAATTTAGGTAGACCAGGAGCACTTATAGAGCCCTTACCAATGACTTTAGAGGTGCTACCATCTCCAAATGTAACAATTCCTCCTTCATAATTTTCAAGAGATGTGAAGTAGGACTTGTCACCGGACATATGACGAGAACAACCACTATCAAGCTACCACATGCGCGAGGCACGCGCTTTATAAGCAGTGTGAACAACAAAACAAGATAGGTCACTTTTTCTCACCCACACTCTTCTAGTCTTGACTAGAGAGGGATCATCAAGATTCTTGGGTGATGTCTTGGCATTGAGAGTACCATTGTGAGCCGTGGTATTCCGCCTTGACATGTAGGGTTGTCTCCTGACCCACGTGGTGTTAGGATTTCTTCTACATCTTTAAGACACCCTATCAAACAACTCAAAACAATAAGGACGAATGTGACCATATCTACCACAATGATGACAAAAAAAAAAAAAAAAAAGGGCTCTATACCTCATTTTCACAATTCATACCAACTTTGGGTTGATGTTGAAAATTGTCAACAAGTTGCACCTTTCCTTTTCCCTTTCCTTGAGTCCTTTTGTCATGAGATGAAGAGGCACTTCCATGTTGCGGTTGATTACCACCATAGCCGATCCCGCATTTGTCTGAACTCATTTGTTGAGACCCAATGATATCTTCCAACATCTTTGATCCTTTGTTCCATAGATCAATTTTCGCCTTTGCACTTTTGAGTTCTTCGTTTTTTTTGATAAGTTCCTCCAAAGTTGCTTGAGACATCTCAAGAATTTCAATCTTTTCTTCATAGATTACATAAATTTTCTGAAGTTCATTTCTCTCGGTCTCGCACACCAATAGTTTTGCAGCGAGGGCTTGGCGATCACTAGAGATCTTGATAGCATCATTCCTTATCTCGGAGACCTCTTTCTTTAATTTGACGTTCTCACTTTCACAGGCTTTGAGTTTGATAGTGAGTTTGTTGTTTAACTTAGACAAGTTAAGAGATTCCGTGTACAAGTTTTCATATGCTTGTTGGAGCTCTTCACCATCTATTTGATCTTCACTCGCAGAAGATTCATCACTAGCCGCATCATTCACCGATGAAACAACATCCTCCCTTTTGATTTTCTCCTTCCTTGAGTCCATCCAGCTGAGCGAGTAGAACATGACGTCGAAAGGAAACAGATGCTTGTGATGATGATTCTGCTCTTTCATGGACTTGCATTAACACATCCCAAGCATCTTTAGCATTAACGTAGTGAGAGATGCATTGTTCTTCTTCTTCAGAAAGAGCTTCCCTGAAGATGTTTAAGGCACGTTCACTACTTTCCATATCAACTCTCACTTTCCCTCCACTCTTCTATAGGCTTGATGGATTTTTGATTTGTGATTGGATCAATCACAAATGGAGCTTCAATATTTCTTCAATTGTTCGCAACCTTCTGGATCCCAAGCTCTGAGGAACACCCTCATTCTACATTTCCAGAATAAATAGTTACTCCCATCAAAAGTAGGAGCACGATGGAGGTTGGCACCTCTTGCGAACTGAACGAGCCTTGGAGTAGATTGAGGAACACTAGAATAAAATGCCATGAAGGTTCCCTTACCATCTTCTCTGGAGTCTGCTTCATCGGCCTCTTGCTCAGATTCACTCTCAGCATCCCAAGTCATGGTGTATACTTTCTTTTTGTTTTTCTTAGAAGGACATTCGAGAGTCATATGCCCAAACCCTTGGCATTCATAACATTTCACTCCCTGTCCTCTCATTATCTTTTTCTCGGGTTTTGAAACAAATTTGAGAAAAATACAGTTGAGGTGAGACGTTGAAGTTTTGCGAAAAATACATCAAATGTTTCATCCTCACGCATAAAAAGGGTTTCAAAAGTTGAGGTGAGATGTTGAAGTTTTGATCTTTTAATAGAAGTGGTACCCTCGTGAATCGTTTCAAGAATATCCCAAGCCTCTTTTGCTACCTCACAAGTACAAATACAACGGAACTCTTTCGGGGCGATGGAGCAAAAGAGGGAATTGAGACCTTTACCGTTCTACCTCGAGTTTTGATAATCAATTGTATCCCATTTATCAATTAGTTTGGGAATTTCAACACCTTCAACAATCAAAACCCGGTTCACTCCACCCGTAGATAACAGAATGCCAAACTTTATCATCAATAGATTTTAAAAATGCCCTCATATGAGCTTTCCAATATGAGTAGTTTATTCTGTCAAGTAAAGGAGGTCTATGGGTTGAGTTACCTTCGCGAATTGAATCTATAAATACAAATCACACAAAATCACTCCTATAGCTTTGAAAATAATCAAAGAACGAGTGACCTGCTCTGATATCAATTGAAAAAACCTAAGTGATTCGTGATTCAATATAGATTAAATTGCAATAAATCCCAAACACACAAAACTAACAATCTAAATCATCTAGTTTGTACGAAAGTGATTTAGATTGTTGTTTCTCAATAGATAAATCAACACAAGAGATTTAACGTAGAAAAACTATAATTAGAGCACTTCCAATTGTGATAAAAATCACGGGCCAAAGGCTACTAAACAATCCACTATGAAGATAATGAAATTACATGAGTACAAACAATTACCCAACTCACTCTAGTAATGTCTTCCACTCTTTGTGACGCTTCCACCTATGCCTTCGTCTTAGGATTGATTAGTACGGTGTTGATTCCATAACACCCTAGTTGAATCCACAGCTACGAGCTGCTTTGAACTCCTTCAAGGCATCCAAGCTCAACTTCTCGGAGACGCTCTTGGCATAGAAGTTCATTTTCGCTCTTGGTCTTACTAGTGCTTCCACAATGAACTCTCTTGATGGTTGAATGGTGACAAACTCCTTGATGTGTACAAATCTAACCAAATAAGATGGAAATCTCACAATGACATCAAGGGAAACAATGAAAAAACTCCCTAGCACCAAGCGCAAGTGTTCTTGAGGTTGAAAAGAAAGAAGTGGGAGTGGCTAACCCTAAAGAACAACATAAGATGCCTTGTATAGCAGTTCTAGGCCGCACAGACCGCTTGAGCAAAGGAATGGTCGCTCGATAGGTGAGTCTAGAATGCGTGCGCACATAAGAGCCTTCGCTTGAGCCACCAAGTGTGCGTTTGAGTGAAGAAAACGAGCTCTTAGACGTTTGGCAGAGGAACTGAAATACTGAGAGCAAGAAATCTTTGCTCGAGCGATAACTTGGTCGCTGGAGCGGTGAGCCTAGAATGCGTGCGCACACAGAAACTTAGCTCGAGCAAGCCACCAAGTGTGCGCTCGAGCGAAGAATGCGAGTTCTCAAAAGTTTTGTAAAGGTCCTGATCTACTGAGAGCAAGGATTCTTCGCTCGAGCGATGACTTGGTCGCTTGAGCAGTCCAAGGGAAAACAGAGGACAAAACACAGGGTTTACAATTGAAAAGTGATTTTCCGCGGAATTGACAACACAAGGGACCTAACAGGTTATCTGTTCTCTCTTTCTTTAAACATACACTTTAGGGTCAGTTCATTATTGGAACCGTATCTCAAAGTGCTGAAGATGTGAAAAGAGTACATATCATTTATTGTTATGATCTCCTTCCTGGATTTTCTTTGAAGATTGAATTCATAATCCATTTTGCTATAGATAATGGGAAGTTTATTTCAATATTAGCTTCCATAGTGTAGTCATTCTCAAATGCCTGGTCTTTGGTTGATGGGTTTAAAATGTACTAGTATTACTAGATATTTGGATCTTGAGAGGTTTCCAAATTAAAGGCGATGACTCAGGGTACATGAAATGCTGTTTTTCTAAAACCAGGATCAGTGATGGGGGGTTGATGATGATCTATATCTGTCATCATTTTTTTTTTAAACATTTTTGTTTGGTGTAGCGGTAAAGCTGCCCCTTGGTGACCTGGTGGTCACTTGTTCGAGTCGCGGAAACAGCCTCTCCATTTGCGGGAGTAAAGCTGCGTACATCAACCCTTCCCCAGATCCTGCTTAAGCGGGAGCTTCGTGCACTGGGTACACCCTTTATTTTTGTTTGGTGTAGCTGAGACAAGTAAGGCTGCTTTTCTTTTGTTTTCTTTTTAAAATTCTGGATTCAGTTTGGTCTTACCAGAACTACATTCCTTCAACATATAGCCCACTGAAGAAAGTTAGACTCAGAGCTTAGGTGGATTTTTGTATGAGACGCACATCAAGCTTGATGTCCCAATTGTTAAGTGTATCACATTGCAATCCTTAAGCTCCTTGACATTTTATGTCTTTTTTATAGAATGAACAAACTACTAAAGAGAAGGTCCTTACATTCACTTATACCTTTTTCCTTTGTTAAACTACCTCTGGGTATTTGTCTGTAACATTCATCTATTCTAGTTTGCCCTTTCGTAGCAGTTCTTGGAAGCCAGGGGGCTCATGTTAATTTTTTAAAAACAGTTTGTTGTCTATGCATGATCCGCCTGGAATCAATTTGAATTTTTTCATCATGACATTAATGTGAAATGTTGCATATTGGCAACGACATATTAAACAGTTTTTTAGCTAACTTCCATCAGTTTTGCCTCTGAATGCTCTGTGCTTCTCATAATTTTGTTATGTATTTAGGAATGCTCACAATATGGTCCTGCACAAATTTGAAGAGAAACTGTACTCTGGACTTGTGTTGACTATGACATCACATCTAAAGGAAATGGCAAAATCAAATGAGGCTGCACAAGAAGGTTTATTTCTAGAAGAGCTAAACAGGAAATGGGCAGACCACAACAAGGCATTGCAAATTATCCGAGACATGTTAATGTAAATGGACAGAACTTTCATCCCTAGTACACACAAAACCCCAATTCATGAACTTGGTTTGAATTTGTGGAGGGACAACATTATCCACAGTAGCAAAATCCAACCAAGGCTTCAGGATACACTCCTTGAGCTTGTGCAGAGAGAAAGGACCGGTGAAGTTATAAACAGGGGTTTGATGAGGAATATAATAAATATGTTCATGGATTTAGGTGGTTCTGTTTACCAAGAAGATTTTGAGAAACCTTTTCTTGAAGTCTCGGCTGATTTCTATCGTGGTGAGTCTCAACAGTTTATTGAGTGCTGTGATTGTGGAGATTATCTAAAGAAAGCTGAGAAATGCCTGAATGAAGAGATTGAGCGAGTCTCCCACTATTTGGAAGCAAAAAGTGAAGCCAAGGTCACTAATGTGGTGGAGAAGGAGATGATCGAAAGTCATATGAATAGATTAGTCCATTTGGAGAACTCGGGCTTGGTTAATATGATCATGGATGACAAATATGAGGACCTGGAAAGAATGTACAACTTGTTCCAAAGGGTGTCTAATGGACTCTCGATAATTAGAGATGTCATCATTTCTTACATTCGGGATACAGGTAAGCAGCTAGTTACTGATCCAGAAAGGTTAAAAGATCCTGTAGACTTCGTGCAGCGGCTCTTGGATGTCAAGGATAAACATATCAGTGTGGCATTTTCCAATGACAAGACATTCCAGAATGCTTTGAATTCCTCATTTCAATATTTTATCAATTTGAATCCCCAGTCTCCGGAGTTCATATCTTTGTTTGTGGATGATATGCTCCGGAAGGGACTGGAAAGGGTCAGTGAGGAGGACCTTGAGATTGTACTGGACAAGGTGATGATGCTTTTTCGTTGCCTTCAAGAGAAGGACCAGTTCGAAAAGTATTACAGGCAACATTTGGCAAAGAGGCTTCAATCTGTGAAAACCATCTCTGACGATGCAGAGAGGAGTCTGATAGTTAAGCTCAAAACGGAATGTGGGTATCAGTTTACTTCAAAATTGGAAGGTATGTTCACTGACATGAAGACATCTCAGGATACAATGCAAGGGTTCTATGCAAACATAGGTACTGAGATAGGAGACTAACCGACATCTGCTGTCCAGGTTCACACTATGGGCTCTTTGCCGACTCCATCGGGTGCTACGTGCAACCTTTCCATCGGAAAGTTAAATTATAATTAACATACAAGAAGGCAAATAATACTAGGATGACTCTTTCTCTTGCCATATTTTTGTAGTTTTAAGTAGTATTTACCCTTGTATTATTGGCACACATCATACTGGAGTATGACTTTAAAATGTTTGAATTGTATTTATGTTTTGAAATGGTGGTTATGTACCTTCGTCTGTTACTTGCTGTTCTAGTTGGAGAAGAATTGGATTTGACATTCAGATATGCAATTTGGAAGATAGTTCAAAGTCGGAGATGAGATGTTGAAGAAAATTAAATTGATTTTTAAATCTAATTAGTTTTTTTTTTAATATCTCGTAGATGATTTGAACACACGTTATCAATTATACATTTGCAAATTGTAGTTTGGGACTAGGTATGAGATATTGGAGAAAATCAAACATAACATCAATGTATTTGGTTTCGTCCAATTCTTACGAGAAAAGAAAGGCAAGTTTTACTTTTGTAATGTATGTAAATTGTTGACCCCAAGCATTCTTACAATGTATATGGCATGACCCCAAATTATTTCACTAGTTATGTGATAGTATATATGAATTATATTTATTAATAAAAGTCCCTCAAGTTTCAATTTCAAATCAATTTAGTCCCTAAGCCTATACTATAAATAACTTATCATCTCAAAAGTTTGATTAATTACCGAAAGGCTCTATCTATTTAGTAGTTAATGTATCGAGCCTTAAAATGTTATGTTAAGCTTGTTTCAATCCTCCGTATGCTTTTAATTGTAGAAATAAGAGGTGCAATAAATAGTAGAGGCATGAAAGTAAAGAGATTACGGAAGAGGAGACAAACAGATTTATAGTGGTTCGACTTCAACTAAGCCTACATCCACTCCTCAGGCTTCACTTGAGATTTTTCACTATCTTCTAGCTTCACAGGGGTGCTAGCAACCTTATAAACATGGAGTAATCCTCCATAGATTTTAAACAGATTTCACAAGCCCAAACCCTTGCAAATCCTAGGTGATTCACAATCACTCTCAAGATTTCAACAACACAGCGTTTGCAACACTTTTACAAGATGAAATGGTATTTTTGCTATCAAAGAAAGCTTACAATAAATATCTCTCCCAGATGGATATCAAAAATGAAGCTCACTGATTTTGTGTAAAAACCTCTCAAAGGTAAATATGCTTAAGGCTAAGCTCAATGTTTGATTTTCTGAAGGATGAGTGATTAACTCAAATGAAGAACACTTCAGGAACTCAGAGAAGATGAAATAAGTGAGTGATGAATGATATGGAAATGTTTTGCTTGTTGTCTCTCTTTTTGAACTTCATATCAGAGCTCTTTATATATAGCAGAGCCCAGTGCTTTGTTTTGTATGCCAAGTCCATCTTCTTCTTCCTGTTAAGGAGATGGAATGATGATATACATATCATAAATGTCAGCTTTTGTCTTTAGCCCATATGAGTTTGGCCTGTTGGAAGATGGGTGTGAATCAACTAGCCATTGCGAAGTTGAACTTTGAAAAATAGCCATTTGTAGACACGCCCTCAGGCTTTGTGCTTCTACAGTTCGAACTCAAATGTCACGGTTCTTAATCTGATCTCGCAAAGTGCAATGCAAAACTGATGAATCACCAAAGAGTCCAAATCCGGCAAATTGTTTTGGAAAACAGATTTTTAGAAAGAAGTGCTAAACATGGACTGCTTTGCCAGATACAGAGTCGCCACCTAAATATTTTATTTTTGGGGAATTTAAGAAACCCTGACTCATTTGCCTAAGGCCACGTGTCCGTCATCACCAAAGTTGCCTCGGCTCGGGAACTTGGGTACGATTGGGGAAGGTCAGCTATGAGCACCCCCGCTCGCTCGATCTGAAGATCGGCCTCTACTAACCATGATATCTAGTTTTGAAAATGTTATGTGTTCTTATTCCGATTAATAAGCCTAGAATTACTATGTTATGCACACAACAAACAAGTATCGACTAGATCGCCTAATTTGGAATAAAGCATCGCATATCCGTTTGTTTGAAAATTGGTTTGAGGCTTGCTACTCGCAAGTAGGATAAAACACAGATTTCAATGAATTATTCCAATTCAAACAATCCAACCTTCACCCACAGGCATTCAGGTAGTTATATCACATAAGCAAGTAGCCTCATGGCAAGCATGCTGTCATGGTAATACTCACACTCATGCAAGATGCTAAAGCATAAATACTTACAGTGTACTCCAAGCCAAAACAAGAAACCAGTTAGTAATCAATGCATGATCCTAGTTCATGTTAAGATGGCTAATGCAACGCATGCAAAATGCAACTAAGATAGGCTCGGCTACCCTAAGAGTGGCATATGAGATGCGACAATTCAATACATGTATTCAAGTTGAAATTGAAGTACAATGCAGTTAGTATGATGCGCCGAGCCTGGTGCATGCAAGACAGATGGATGGGTGCAAACATGCGAGCATAAGTATGCTAATTGAAACATGCCCTAAACTAACCATCATAAGCTAGTAAATAAAAGGGAGAAAGACGTGGGGTTGGAAGACATTCACACACACACGCACACTTATTACAAATGCGTCCTCTCGACGGAGGGTCCGAATAATAATACAAACCAAATAAATAATTAACTACCATAGCTAATTAAATATTACAAAACCCTTAACTAATTAACAATTTAATTAAGCTATTAAAGTAGTAAAAGGCCTCGGGAAGAGGGATACATGCATGCTCGGATTGGCTTCGCCCGGAAATCCATTGCCATGTCACATGCTGCCTCTGTTTGCACTGCCTTGCACCTCTGAAAATTATACAAGTTTTCAGAACACTTCTGATCCACCTCATGGATGCTGTGAGAGGCCATCGGCCACGGGAAACTGGTCATCGACCATTTGTGAAGCCATCGGCTAAGTATGGTTGGTCGGTCGGCACTGAAAGAAGTTGACCGGCCATTTCCTCCTGCAGAACCCTATTTTGATAGCAGTAGAGGACACACAGTGCATGGCAATGCATTTTCAAGGCAATGTTTGCATGACCACCCTCCCTATCATGTTTAAGACTCAAGGGAGTGTGGTTCTTGGCTCTCGGGCCACCAATCACACATTTCGATGCATGATGGCCAAAGATGCCAAGTGTGCAAATCAACGTGAAATAAATGCACAAAATGAATGAATGCTACACACTCTATCATGTTGGATCAAGAGTGTCGGCGACCGAGGATTGAGATACGTTTCGTCACTTCAAGTGCAAACGTACCTCGATCCTCATGTTTGGTTTGACGCCCCAAACCAAACACAATGCAATGTATGTATGAAATATGGCTTACATATGTAATATGGCTCAAGTACGCACATGAAGCTAAGGGGACCAAACATGCCAAATGGGATGCAACCTAAACATGCAAATGTGCAATGTGTCAAACATGCAAAATGCAATGTAACAAACATGGAACAAGGCCAAATATGCAACAACATGCAAGGCAAGCATGCAACAACATGCTAGAATGGTCTTAAACCGAAGCGGACAGCTCTCAAGTAGGCCCAAAACAGTGGCCAAAATGATGCAACAAAGGCATGAAAACACACACACAAGCATGCATGCACAAGGGCCTAAACATGGAGACGCTCTTGGCATAGAAGTTCATTTTCGCTCTTGGTCTTACTAGTGCTTCTACAATGAACTCTCTTGATGGTTGAATGGTGACAAACTCCTTGATGTGTACAAATCTAACCAAATGAGATGGAAATCTCACAATGACATCAAGGAAAACAATGAAAAAACTCCCTAGCACCAAGCTCAAGTGTTCTTGAGGCTGCAAAGACGGAAGTGGGAGTGGCTAACCCTAAAGAACAACATAAGATGCCTTGTATAGCAGTTCTGGGCCACACAAACCGCTTGAGCAAAAGAATGGTCGCTCGATAGGTGAGTCTAGAACGCGTATGCACATAAGAGCCTTCGCTTAAGCCACCAAGTGTGCGCTTGAGCGAAGAAAACAAGCTCTCAGACGTTTAGCAGAGGAACTGAAATACTGAGAGCAAAAAATCTTTGCTAGAGCGACAACTTGGTTGCTCGAGCGGTGAGCCTAGAATGCGTGCGCACACAAAGACTTAGCTCGAGCAAGCCATCAAGTTTGTGCTCGAGCGAAGAATGCGAGTTCTTAAAAGTTTTGTAAAGGGCCTGATCTACTGAGAGCAAGGATTCTTCACTTGAGTAGTCCAAGAGAAAACAGAGGACAAAACACAGGGTTTACAATTGAAAAGTGATTTTCCGCGGAATTGACGATACAAGGGACCTAGCAGTTTATTTGTTCTCTTTTTCTTTAAGCATACACTTTAGGGTCAGTTCATTATTGGAACCATATCTCAAAGTGCTGAAGATGTGAAAAGAGTACATATCATTTATTGTTATGATCTCCTTCCTGGATTTTCTTTGAAATTCATAATCCATTTTGCTATAGATAATGGGAAGCTTATTTCAATATTAGCTTCCATAGTGTAGTCATTCTCAAATGCCTGGTCTTTGGTTGATGGGTTTAAAATGTACTAGTATTACTAGATATTTGGAGCTTGAGAGGTTTCCAAATTAAAGGCGATGACTCAGGATACATGAAATGCTGTTTTCTAAAACCAGGATCAGTGATGGGGGGTTGATGATGATCTATATCTATCATCATTTTTTTTTAAAAACATTTTTGTTTGGTGTAGCGGTAAAGCTGCCCCTTGGTGACCTGGTGGTCACTTGTTCGAGTCGCGGAAACAACCTCTCCATTTGCGGGAGTAAGGCTGCGTACATCAACCCTTCCCTAGATCCCGCCTAAGCGTGAGCTCTATGCACTGGGTACGCCCTTTATTTTTGTTTGGTGTAGCTGAGACAAGGAAGGCTGCTTTTCTTTTGTTTTCTTTTTAAAATTCTGGATTCTGTTTGGTCTCACCAGAACTACATTCCTTCAACATATAGCCCACTGAAGAAAGTTAGACTCAGAGCTTTGGTGGATTTTTGTATGGGACGCACATCAAGCTTGATGTCCCAATTGTTAAGTGTATCACTTTGCAATCTAAGTTCCTTGACATTTTATGTCTTTTTTTATAGAATGAACAAACTACTAAAGAGAAGGTCCTTACATTCACTTATACCTTTTTCCTTCGTTACACTACCTCTGGGTATTTGTCTGTAACATTCATCTATTCTAGTTTGCCCTTTCGTAGCAGTTCTTGGAATCCAGGGGGCTCATGTTAATTTTTTAAAAACAGTTTGTTGTCTATGTGTGATCCGCCTGGAATCAATTTGAATTTTTTCATCATGACATTAATGTGAAATGTGGCATATTGGCAACGACATATTAAACAGTTTTTTAGCTAACTTCCATCAGTTTTGCCTCTGAATGCTCTGTGCTTCTCATAATTTTGTTATGTATTTAGGAATGCTTACAATATGGTCCTGCACAAATTTGGAGAGAAACTGTACTCTGGACTTGTGTTGACTATGACATCACATCTAAAGGAAATGGCAAAATCAATTGAGGCTGCACAAGAAGGTTTATTTCTAGAAGAGCTAAACAGGAAATGGGCAGACCACAACAAGGCATTGCAAATTATCCGAGACATGTTAATGTACATGAACAGAACTTTCATCCCTAGTACGCACAAAACCCCAATTCATGAACTTGGTTTGAATTTGTGGAGGGACAACATTATCCACAGTAGCAAAATCCAACCAAGGCTTCAGGATACACTCCTTGAGCTTGTGCAGAGAGAAAGGACCGGTGAAGTTATAAACAGGGGTTTGATGAGGAATATAATGAATATGTTCATGGATTTACGTGGTTCTGTTTACCAAGAAGATTTT
This sequence comes from Camellia sinensis, assembly GCF_055761805.1. Taxonomy (NCBI): domain Eukaryota; kingdom Viridiplantae; phylum Streptophyta; class Magnoliopsida; order Ericales; family Theaceae; genus Camellia; species Camellia sinensis. The sequence continues at coordinate 47,366,027 of NC_138967.1, forward strand.
GAGAAACCTTTTCTTGAAGTCTCGGCTGATTTCTATCGTGGTGAGTCTCAACAGTTTATTGAGTGCTGTGATTGGGGAGATTATCGAAAGAAAGCTGAGAAATGCCTGAATGAAGAGATTGAGCGAGTCTCCCACTATTTGGATGCAAAAAGTGAAGCCAAGGTCACTAATGTGGTGGAGAAGGAGATGATCGAAAGTCATATGAATAGATTAGTCCATTTGGAGAACTCGGGCTTGGTTAATACGATCATGGATGACAAATATGAGGACCTGGAAAGGATGTACAATTTGTTCCGAAGGGTGTCTAATGGACTCTCGATAATTAGAGATGTCATCACTTCTTACGTTCGGGATACAGGTAAGCAGCTAGTTACTGATCCAGAAAGGTTAAAAGATCCTGTCGACTTCGTGCAGCGGCTCTTGGATGTCAAGGATAAACATGATAGGATTATCAATGTGGCATTTTCCTATGACAAGACATTCCAGAATGCTTTGAATTCCTCATTTCAATATTTTATCAATTTGAATCCCCAGTCTCCGGAGTTCATATCTTTGTTTGTGGATGATATGCTCCGGAAGGGACTGGAAAGGGTCAGTGAGGAGGACCTTGAGATTGTACTGGACAAGGTGATGATGCTTTTCCGTTGCCTTCAAGAGAAGGACCAGTTCGAAAAGTATTACAGGCAACATTTGGCAAAGAGGCTTCAATCTGTGAAAAGCATCTCTGACGATGCAGAGAGGAGTCTGATAGTTAAGCTCAAAACGGAACGTGGGTATCAGTTTACTTCAAAATTGGAAGGTATGTTCACTGACATGAAGACATCTCAGGATACAATGCAAGGGTTCTATGCAAACATGGGTACTGAGATAGGAGACTAACCGACATCTGCTGTCCAGGTTCACACTATGGGCTCTTTGCCGACTCCATCGGGTGCTACGTGCAACCTTCCATCGGAAAGTTAAATTATAATTAACATACAAGAAGGCAAATAATACTAGGATGACTCTTTCTCTTGCCATATTTTTGTAGTTTTAAGTAGTATTTACCGTTGTATTATTGGCACACATCATACTGGAGTATGACTTTAAAATGTTTGAATTGTATTTATGTTTTGAAATGGTGGTTATGTACCTTCGTCTGTTACTTGCTGTTCTAGTTGGAGAAGAATTGGATTTGACATTCAGATATGCAATTTGGAAGATAGTTCAAAGTCGGAGATGAGATGTTAAAGAAAATTAAATTGATTTTTAAATCTAATTAGTTTTTTTTTTTTAATATCTCGTAGATGATTTGAACACACATTATCAATTATACATTTGCAAATTGTAGTTTGGGACTAGATATGAGCTATTGGAGAAAATCAAACATAACATCAATGTATTTGGTTTCCTCCAATTCTTACGAGAAAAGAAAGGCAAGTTTTACTTTTATAATGTATGTAAATTGTTGACCCCAAGCATTCTTACAATGTATATGGCATGACCCCAAATTATTTCACTAGTTATGTGATAGTATATATGAATTATATTTATTAATAAAAGTCCCTCAAGTTTCAATTTCAAATCAATTTAGTCCCTAAGCCTATACTATAAATAACTTATCATCTCAAAAGGTTGATTAATTACCGAAAGGCTCTATCTATTTAGTAGTTAATGTATCGAGCCTTAAAATGTTATGTTAAGCTTGTTTCAATCCTCCGTATGCTTTTAATTGTAGAAATAAGAGGTGCAATAAATAGTAGTTTAGCATATATTTTTGAATTAAAAATTCGTTGAACAGATCAAATTTCTTTTATCCATTGCATCTGGACAGTCCATAGTGATTTATAGCTAGAAAATTACAAATAGCCTTAGAAAAAAGCAAGTGTAGAATTCCAAAGAGCAGTTTTGCAAGATTTATTAATAAATTAGTCTGCATATGGAAGCATATATAGTGAGCCTAAGATCAAACAACTTAAAAATATTGTAATAACAAAGCTATTGTTAAAATTATAAATCAATACTTGTAATTACATATTTTGAAGAAAAAATACCAAACAAACAAATAATTTTGTAATACATCAAAACTTAAGGGGCAAGAGTACAATAAACAAAACCTTAGAAAGGTTGTAAGGATCAAATTGGAACAAATAAGAAAGTTCAAGGATCAAATTGACAAAATTCAAAGTACAATGACCAAATTGAAACTTTGAGAAAAATAGGAGGCATGTAATTAACCCTATACATTATGAGCCTATTAAGAAATAACTGACATAAATTTATTCAATTTTCTTACTAATTTTTTTCATAATGCTTAAGTAATTATCTTTTTCTAATTTTTTTTGGCTACTTACCTTAACCCCTACTGAGAAATTTTTTTGACTTCCTGCTTTTTGTGGGGTGCCACTATCTTCGAAAAGCTAACAAATGTCCTTATAACACAATTAAAAGATAAAAATTTAAAGAATACAATGTTTTTTTCACTAAATTTAATATACTTTTATTAAAATTAGTACATTTTTTTAATTTTTTAACATATTTTTAAGAGACTTTTTACATGCTTTACAACATTAAACAATGTTCATGAAACATTTATTATTATTTGTCTTTATTTAATGAATAATGTAAGAGACTCCAAAAGATTTATCAAAATGAGTAATGCTAAAGATTTTGATAAATCTTTTAGAGTTTCTAACATTTTTCTTATTTAATAGGAATAAAGAGAAAGATAATAATTGTCATCCAAAAATACCAGCTAGCGACACATAAAAATCTATCAAATTACTCCCATAAATGTAAAACCCATGCTCATGTGAGCATTTGGTAAATTTGTTTGAGAAAATTTTTTTGAAGTCCAACATTGTTGATTGCGGTCATCAAAACTTTACTGTATTTTATTAGTCTCCATTTCACTTTCTACTGCACCTTGATTATGCAAAATGGGATTAGTAAAACCTTGATGCGAACACGTGCTTGCTCACGTGTGGTTCCACCAACCAAATATGGGTTTTATTATTATTATTATTATTATTATTATTATTATTATTTTATTTTGTTTATTTATTCTTAAAAATATAAATAAATACTATAAGAGTTGAGAAAATCAATGCAACATGAGAACTATATATAAATAGGAAAAATTAACCTTATATACCCAACTATTTAGCAAAAGTACATATATATATATATATATATATATATATATTTGTGACAATGAAACCTTGATTAATTCCATGTTTCATTTGAACAGTCAAGTAATTTAACAATGTCTTTGGTTTTATATAGTGTAGTTGTGGCTACCATCATCACTGTTATTATAATTATTATTAATCTTCATTTAATGGTTGAATTTATTAAATGGTTATGTATCCATTCAATAATTAGGGAAAAGTGATTGGGAGCTCTAAATAATAAAGTACTAATAGCTCTAATGAGGTGGAAATGTAAAAAAAAAATATTACAAAAAAAAACAAGAGAGACACCCATCACATCATCATGTGGGGAGCCAACTCATTAGTGCTCTCCTAGTGTTTCATTTTTAGTGCTCCTAAGTATTTTTGGTAAGTAGGACTACAAAAATGCTTCCGACCTCTAAATCTTCATCACTAGACGAGCACTAATAACGTGGCTACCTACGTGGAAACTAATGCGAACTCGCCCATTTCTCTCTCTTTCTTATTCATTTCAAATTTCAAATTCATGTTCACAATACATTTGAAGTCTCTCTCTCTATTCTCTCTTCTCTTCTCTCCTCTGGAGTCCGGATTCTCGGCCGCCCTTCTCGGCGGCCGTCCCAGCAGCCCCCCAAAACGACGTCGTTTTGGGGGTTTTTTTGATTTTTTTTTTCTTTCTTCTTCCTCGTTCGAACCAGAGGGGAGGGGAGGGGAGGGGAGGGGAAGAAGAGAGAGAGGAGGAGGGGAGGGGAAGAAGAGAGAGAGGAAGGGAGAAGAAGAGGGAGCCGCCGGTGGGCCGGACTGGAGGGGGCCATAATCACCGGGGGAGGAGGAGGAGGAGGCGGAGGCGGGCTGGAGGCGGAGGCGACGGCGGTGCGGGCGACGATCTGGATCGGGCGACGATTGGACGGCTGGCGAGCTCGACGACCTGCGACGGCGAGTCTCCGATGAATCCGGACCCCCTCCCCTCCCCTTCCTCTCTCTCTTCTTCCCCTCCCCTCCCCTCTGGTTTTGCGAAGAAGGAAGAAGAAAGAAAAAAAAAAATGAAAAAACCCCCAAAACGACGTCGTTTTGGGGGGCTGCTGGGAACGGCCGCCGAGAAGGGCGGCCGAGGATCCGGATTCCTCTCCTCTGTTGTGACTCTCCTTGGCGAACTCCCCGACACCGGCGACCCGACGAGCACAGCTCTCCAACCTCGGCGACGATCGAGGTTGAACGTAGCTTCTACAACCCAAGCGACCCGACGAGCGCAGCTTCCGACGACGAGAGTCACTCACGACGACCGAGGCTCTCTCTGTCTTCCCACCGGACTCGCTTCTCTCGACTTTGTGTTTTCTCAACAGATCTGTCTGCACAGGTCAGTTTTCTCTCTCTCTATATATATATATGTATATATGCCCTGATTTGTTGGGATTTTTGTGACTTTGACTTTGATTTCATTTGCTCTCTTGCATTTGCAAGAAATAAATTTAAGACAAAAGGTTAGTTGAATTCCTTAAAAAAAAATGCACAACAAATTTCCTTGAGGTTTGCAGACAAATTTGTTGAACAAAGAAATGAGACAAGCTATTCTTGGTTGAACTTAGTTGAACACAAAGTTAGTTGAACTTAGTTCATCTTTATTGTCTTCAAAACAGATTTGTTGAACACAGTATTAATTAACATAAACAGTTATCAGACCAAGTACTTTATTGCAGAAATGAGACAAGCTATTCTTTGAGACAATTAGTCAATTTCTCAGCCTCTATGCCTACGCAATGTTAGTTGCTTACGAAAATTAAAAAGTTAAAGAACATAGAAAAGCAAAAGTTCAATTCCTTCCAAATAATGTCTCTATGAAAACTGCTTAAGATTAGAACAAGAAACAAAAACAATTTACTTTTTTTTTGCTACTAAGTGCATCTGAAAAGTGGCAATTGTATATTACTAAATTAAACTTGGTGGTGGTGTATGAAAGGAAATTAACTAAAATTTTGCATAATCCTTTGAAATTCAGTAGTTTTCATGCCACTTGGTTAAAGATTAAAGATAATGTAACTACACAAATAATAGATATAACATAAATGTTAAAAAGGCACATTTGAGACAATTCATGCCATTGGGAAGTTAAGGCACATTTGAGACAATTCATGCCATTGAGTAAGTGTATGAGACTTTTTTTTTGTTTCCCTCTCAAATAGTTTGGGGAGTTGTTTATTTGCCATATATATATTTCCATATTTCCATATTTTTGAAAGGAGCTGCAGAGCATGTGATGGAGAGAAGTGATGGGGTGAATGTGAAGCTTTGAAAGTGAAAGAAATGAGACCCACTTTTCAACTTTTTTGTAGTTTTTTTTTTTAAAAAAAAAACTTTTTGTAGCTTTTTTGTTTTTTTACATTAATTTTCTAATTTTGAAGGAGAATTAACAATTTAGTGTAAGTTTTAAAAAAAAAAATTCAGATCAATGATGAAGTTTACAAACTTCAATAATTAAACTTTTGCATTTTTTCATGAATCTGCAACTATTTTAAAAGGTTACCATTGATTTGTAATTTGTCCATTGATGTGGAATGTGATTCTCTATCCTTTGTAATCCATCCTTTACAAAGTTTCACCCTCATTTTCCCCACATGAAACAAGTGAACAGAACTTGATTAATAATTTTGTCCATTCATCTGGGAAATAACTACCTGTAGAACAATGAATATTAGAATGATAACATCTAAATGATACTAGAAATTGAATCAGATGTCCCATTGCAAATAACCAATCTTGGCAGCCAAGTTTTATATTCTGATCATATGTAACCAGTACTTTGAGGCTCATGATCATGCTTTAAATCATCTTTCAAATCATCGCATCATTAATATATCAAGTCTTCTTTGAATTCAACTGATCATTATTGTTTTTGCTTTATATTCTCCACCAAAGTGTTGGTAATTCAAACTTCATTAGTCAGGCTGCTAGTTATCATGATGGTATTATATCAGATGTTCAATATTCTGCTATTTGAACTGAGTTATTTTGCTTTTGAAGATAGAAACCATTAGACCCAAGTGCGAATGGACAATATACCAACTGTCACCGAACAACTTCGAAGTATGGGCGAACAACTTCAATTTCAGAGCGCGCAGATGCAAAAATTGCAAAGAGACATAAATAGAAATTGGTGTTGTATTAATGGGATCTTCATCTTGCTTGTAATTGGTGTTATATTAATTATGAAGATGTAATAATTTTTATGCAAGTTAGAAGATGCAATTGGTGTTGTATTAATTATGAAGATGATATGTATGAAGATTTATGATATATTACAGTTATGGATTGAGAAGTATGAATATGTAATCATGTGGATTGTTTGTTTTGTTTTCAGAGTTAATTGGTATGATTTACAAAGTTATCTGATTGAACTTTGAAAGTTATCTATTTGTGTGTTTGAACACAGATTATGAACACAATTTCTTCACATATTTGGACAGATTTTGGACAGATTTGGAACACAAATTCTGTTTATCTGTTTGTCTATTTCCATACAGATTCTTGATAGATTTGGACAGGTTTTGAACACAGATTGTTGACAGATTTTCAACACAATTTCTTCACACATTCTTGACAGATTTGGATAGAGTTTGAACACAGATTCTGTTTAAGTATTTGTCTGTTTGAACACAGGTTCTTCATAGATTTGGACAGATTTTTAACACAGATTGTTGACAGCTTTTGAACATAATTTATTCACACATTCTTGACAGATTTGGATAGAGTTTGAACACAGATTCTGTTTAAGTATTTTTCTGTTTGAACACAGGTTCTTCATAGATTTGGACAGATTTTTAACACAGATTGTTGACAGCTTTTGAACATAATTTATTCACACATTCTTGACAGATTTGGACAGATTTTCAACACAGATTTTGTTTATTTATTTTTTCAAAGGTTTTTGAAGACAGGTTTTTTGAACACTGGGTTTTCACATAGTTTTGAAGACATATTTTCTCACATAGGTTTCTCAAGACAGATTCGAAGACAGGTTTTTTGAACACAGTTTTGAAGACAGATTTGTTGGAACAAATTTTTCCACACAGGTTTTTGAAGACAGATTCGAAGACAGACTTTTTGAATATAGTTTGAAGACAGATTTGTTGGAACAGATTTTTCCACAGTTTTTTGAAGATAGATTTGAAGACAGATTTGTTGGAACCGATTTGTAACAGATTTTTCACACAGATTTGTAACAGATTTTTGACACAGATTTTTTGGAACACATTAAATCTGTAACAGATTTGTAACAGATAGACCACACATATAACAACATCAATTTGGAACATTAAATATAACAACAAAGCAAGGAACAACATCAATTTGTTCTCAACCATGGTACCATGAACAAAAAAACTGAACAATCCAAAAATACATTATCCAAAACAAAATAAACTCCTTGTTTAGTCACATAAAAGGCATTACAATTACAAGTTTCCAGCTAACGAAAACTACCACGGTCATTGCGGTCCATTTGTACATTCAAGTCAACAAATGAAGACGGTATGGCTCTATAAATTTGATGCGTAGCAGTCATGGATTGTTGAGTTGTCATAAATCCCAGTGTGCCTCCAATACAGTCTGACGGGGTAAGAGAGATGTGCCGACTCCATAAATCTGAGTTGGGGCATTCATGAAACTTTGTCTTCTCATAATGTCCACACTTGCCGGGGTGAGAGATGTGCCTCTAATAGCATTGACCATGTGTCCCTATTCAATTAAAATGAAATGTTAAAAACAATTTACTAAACATTATTGAAAAGTAACATAAATTGCTCAATGTAAATTCCTATGTACACGTACCGGCACACACATACTATTTTTCATGCCAACCATATAAGGATAAAGCTCTCTACGTGCACTACGTTCAGGTTGAGATTGACATTGACCTTCACCTTCACCTTCACCTCCAAGCACCTTAGTACCCTATATTGATAAAGGTTAATGAATGCCTCAAATGTATGACATGATTACAATAAAATATGAGTTGAATAGAGAGTAATGATACAAAACAGATGGATTTACTTCTGATTTTTTAATTCTCTTCCTCGATCGAGAACATTTAATCCCAAAGTATCTTAATTCCCCATCATTGCCAATAACTTGTGTTTTACAAGCTATAGAAAATCCAACATGTTTAGCATATTTGGCATAAAATGTGTACGTTTTTTGCTTTGAGCTAAAATACATACCTCTCTTAGGTTCCTCAACTTCTTCACTCTCATTTAATAAAGGATTCTCAACACTATTTGAATCAATCTCCATTTTTGCTCATTCAAAAATTAAAATGAAATCAAATGATTTAATAACAGATTATTTTAATAATAGATTATTCAAGAATTAATAACATATTATTTTCAAAAATTAATAACAGATTATTGTGTTTTAATAATAGATTAATAACAGATTAAACTTTGAATAATGGACCTGAAGTATAAACCAAAACTGAAGTATAACAGCTGAATAATGGACCTGAAGTATAAACCAATGTTTGGACCAAAACTGAAGTATAAACCAAAATTAATAACAACTGAATAATGGACCTGAAGTATAAACCAATGTTTGGACCAAAACTGATTAACAGATTAATGTTTGGACCTGAAGTATAACAGATTAAACCAAAACTGAAGTATAAACATACATAACCCAAATGTGTGTTGAACTGAATGTGTGACCAATGTTTGGACCTGAAGTATAAACTTCTAGTATAAACTTCTAAATGGGATTTCTGAACTCAAATGTCTCACCAGAAGTATAAACTTCTAATGTTTGGACTCAACAGTTTGGACCTGAAGTATAAACTTCTAATTGGTTTCATGAACTCAAATGTTTCATAAACTTATAAACATCTAAAACAGGGGATTTCTGAACTTTTTTTTTTTTTTTTCCATATCTATCTTGCTATGTGACAGAGATAGAAACTGACCAGATGGAAATGTCATGGTGGTTCCTTGGTGGTTGTTTGCTTCTACTGATTGGTGGTGGTGTATGTATTCAGTGGTGTGAATGGTAGCTAAGTTGGTTGGTCACCTGTGAAAGAGTGCAAGTGGTGGGTCCAATAGTTAATCAATTGGTCACCTGTGAAAGAGTGTAAGTGGTGGTTCTAATAGTTAATCAAGTAAATCAGTGTCAAATGGAAGCAAACAGGATTGAAATCAGTCCCATGGTTGTCTTCAAGGAACCACCATTGGTTTCATGAACTAAAATGTTTCATAAACTTATAAACATCTAAAACAGGGGATTTCCGAATTGTTTTTCCTCCCATATCTATCTTCCTATGTGATAGAGATAGAAACTGACTAGATGGAAGTCCAAATTCGACGAAGACGCGGGACGATGAAGAAGGGAGAAGACGTCGGATGTTGGAGGAGACGAACAGCGGAGGACATATCTACAAATGCCGAAGGAAACAACAAACGCCGAATGGTGGAGGAGAGGGACGGAGGAGGAGAGGGAAAACGCCGGACGGTGGAGGCGAGGAAACAGCGGAAGAGAAGCTCCGATCAAATATGCGAGATTCTTTTTTCTTTTTTCTTTTATATACATGAGCTTGATCAACATTTGCGCCAGATTTAACTTTCTTTCTTTTTTTTAGTGCGTGAAACACACGCACTCAATATGCAAATGGCCTTCAATTTCACACATTACATGCCACCTGTTTAGAGCTCTTTTTAGAGCTGGTCATTTTGTGGTCTGTAGCGGAACTGAGGATACAAAGCTACCCTATCTGGAAAAAAGGACACACAAGTATCTTATATTTGTTTCTCTTTCATTGGCAAGCACATCACACCATTAACGGAGTGTCAGATAAAAATGTAAAATTTATTATCCATGCTGAATTTGAGGAGTTGGAATGAAATAGACTGCCGTGTTTGGGAGGTTGGATTTAAGTTAAAATAGTTAATAATAATAAAATAAATTAAACTAATTAATAAAAAAATATCATATTTAAATTGTAATTATTTTATTTTTGTTTCACAACTATTCAATCAATTATAAAAAAAAATCAACAATCATCCAAATACAATTTTTTTGAGGCATCTCTAATGTTTACTCTTTTTTTTTTAATCAAATTGGAGTAAAAATTTCATCTGATATCACACATTCCAACAGAGTAATCTAATATTTCATCAAATCACTGGTCGATTGGGAGGACAACCGGGAGGTTCTCCAGTCGGTGTAAATTTTCCAAACTCATGAAATAAATTTTGCAAGGAGGTGATCCACCGGGGGATAATCGGCCGGACATCCGACCGGTTGTCTGGTGCTTATGGATACTTGTAAAGCTAATGATTATCTACAGTAATTTGATGAAAAGCTCAGGCATCCTCAATTGGATGAAAGATTTGAAATATCTTGAATTTGATATTGGTTTGATGTTAACGTTGGAGTATAGTTTTTATTAGTTTTTTTTATCAAAGTTATATTTGATAAAAAATTTGATGAAGGATTGGAGATGATTTTAGCCAGACTAAAATAGTAAAAAAAATTAAAAAGTCAATTAAAATAACATATTTCCAAATGGGGCCATTGGACCACCTCTCTTTTGAGAAATGGCTTATAAGCCAGTTTGTTAACTTTTTGACTTATTTAGATCACATCACATCTTTATTTTTTATACGCCTTTTTATAATAAGTAAAAAACCCAACTTATCGAACACTTTCCAAAGTAGGCCAAAGAGTTTCTCTTTTCAATAATGCTAGAATGACTATATATATATATATATATATATATTTTTACAATAGTTAGTTTTTTTTTTTTTTTTAATGTTTTGATGGGCATGTTTGATTAGTAGGGTTATAGTATCGGATTGGAATTATTAGTTTATGAATTCACAATCCCATTTGCAAAATTTATTAATCAGATTACATATACAACAGATATTCAATCTGACAAAATTAACAAATTTTTAATATTGAGAGAGGATGGAGATTATAATTTCAAGTATTAAAATAAATATATAACAAATGATTATCTTACTAATTTAAAATCCAATAATTAATTTTATACTAATTTATAAAATTATTAATTCTTTCACTATTAACCATATTAATTAAATAAGGCCTATATGTGTAACAATGAATTGATTGAATAGAGGTGGTCATGACACATTAAATAATGAACAAAATATAGTAAAGATAATATATTCATCATAGTATTATTTCTCTCTTTGTCCTGTCTCCAAATTATTCTAGGGTTTTCATTGATTTTCTAAATGTGAAATTAGGAAAATATGTGCAATATCACTGGACATCATGATTGGGATTAGTGAAACATTCAAATAAATACCTGCACACCTTTAATTCACGTGTGTATGTACGATATGCTCAAACAAAAGTAAACTCAGAACACATTGTTTGATCGGTAATGATACATCCCACTAAAAATAATGCTCTAAATCACCATTAATGAGTTGACAAACATTTTAAATATAAACAAATAAAAAAAACAAGACACAAGCAGTAGGCCCCGTCAACTGCCACATCACTAGTGGTGCTTTTAGTGCACCACTTTTAGTGGTCTCAAGCATTATTGTTGTTTGATAGACCTGTCCTATTTCTTCTGCTTACCAAGAAACAAAATATATAATTGTATTTAATTGTTTATATATAATTTGATTTATGTTATAATTCATGTTACTATATTATAATATAAACAAATAAACATCATTAATGAAATTAAGGATCCAAACCTTGACATTATAATTGTTGATTCCTTTTACTACATTTTTTTTGTTAACCCTTATACAAAATTTTTATGCACAATTTAAGACTAAAATGTGTTGATATGGTAATGACATTATTACAAATATAGATCGTGATATAAATGAAACACAAAAAATTGTTTGTTTTTTTTTCCTTAAAAATTATTTTTAGATTAGTTCTCGTTTTATTTAGTCGGTTTTTTTTTTAAAATATATTTTGATCAATTCTTTGTATTTTTGGATGCAACTAATCAAGATGCATCTAAAAAGTAAAATAAATTGGCTAATCTATTAAAACAAAAATCACCAAAAATAGATGAAAATCCGAACAAAAATGTATGTGCATTTTTGTTCAAATTTTTGTTTGTTTTTAGAATTTTTTTTAGTTATTTTTTTTTCAAACTTTCTCGATGCATCTACTCTTGATGTATCTACAATATATTTAAAAAAAACTACTTAAAATAAGAAAAAAGTTCAATAAAGACAAACGTAAATCTATTTAAAAATAATTTATGAGAATTATAACCAAAGAAATACTTTTTTACTGAAATAAGTTAAAAAGTCTATTTTTCATCAACAACAATAAAATATATATATATATATATATATATATATACAAAAATCTCTACTTTTTCGCTCACAAAATAACTTTTTAACAAATTCTCAAACACAATAGTTTTTCTTAACTTCTACAAAAATCCAATAATAACTAAAAAAAGGTCAATTCAAAACAACTATGCATAGCAACATTACTGATTGCCACACATATTTAGAAGATGATAAAATGAATAAGGAAAGTTATGGTGTGGACCTTAGGGAGCCACTCCACTTTTTGGGACTTATTACCTTGTTAGTTTTGAAAAATATTTTTATGTACGAATTAGTCCTATTCTATTTGTTGTTTTACCTTTCTGCCCTTGAGTGTTTTATTATATGTGTACTTTTTGTGTTGCCCTAATTTTATTCGTTACTCTCTCACATCGTTGTTTCCATTAAAGGTGCTTCGTCGCCTTCAACACCGTTCGCCTCAACCATCGCCATCATCTGTCGTCTTTAACGATGCTCGCCTCAACTATCATCGTCGCTCTCCTTACACCAACCCTCTTTCCTTGTTGCCATCACCATCGCTCCTCCTCTATTATCGATCTATTATCTTCGACATTGCCGTTGTCACCAGATCTTCCTCCATTAGCGATCTATTATCTTTGACCCCAAACTTTACTAATGGCTTTAGATCTAGGTGTTTTCAATGCTGATCTACTATCTTTGACGCAAATCTGTACTGTACATGGTCGTCAATAAGATTGAGTCTCTCTTTCTGCAGTGTGTTGGTGAAGATTTACGTTTGTAAAACATGTGTAACTGATCTGATAAATTTATCACTTACTTCATTAATAAATTTATCACTCAATAATTTATGAAAAAAATGAATTTATTAGACCAAACCCCATTACTTTCTCTCTATGTGGTTGTGTTTTTATAAGTGAATAAGTAAATTAGTAAATAATAGTTATCTAAATGTGAGTGAGTATGTGAGAATGAGTAGTTAAATGGTGTTTCTCTCTCTCTCTCTCTCTCAAATTGGATTTGTCATTTGTAAAGTGATAAATTTATCAATGGAGAATGAACGGTAAAGACATGGTTTTTGTGTTAAGAAACATTTTACAAGTACATAATGAATAAAGTATGATATTCTTTCAAATAATTTTTAATTAAGCTAAATTTAAAGATTAAAAATTAATTTATAATTTTGTGCATGCGTCATTTTTCTTCTTAAAAAATTGAAAGAACATTGGGATGCAAGTTGTTAGCATTTATCACATCAATCTGTAGTGTCCCGAGTCTTAATCCTGACTTGTTTATGTTGAGTTGTAACTATTACTCTATTCTCACATTTTTTTTTCTTCTGACTTTTGAAAAATTATGGGTTGCATTTGACCTTCTAGTTATCATAATTAGGACCTCCTCATCTTTGTTTGGAGCCTTGATTGATGAGTTAATTTGTTGGTTGGGCAAGATTAGACCAAAAATGTTAGATTCGGGTATTTGTTTTGAGTAGTGTTCACTCTTTTGCCTTTTTCTTTCTCCGCATTTTGAATCTTGATGAGGCTAAAACCGTTGGAAAATTTATTTCTAGGGTTTCAATTTAGACACAAAATTGACCACATTCTATTTCTGAACAAGGGAGATATGCTTGTTTGAAGTCACCCAGCAAAAGTTGTTTGGCCAAATCCGCACGAGCGGAAATTTGAATTTAGCACGAGCGGATTTTACAAGAAAGCCATTTTTCCCTGAGTTGATTTGCACGAGCGGTTTTAAAATCTGCACGAGCGGATTTTGCGCGTCTAGACATCGATTTTTGTGCTCTTTTCACTCAAATCAGATCTATTTTTCTCTTTTTTGACCATTTCTCATCACTCTTTTTCTCTCTCACTTTCTTCTCTTTTCTCTTCCTTCTTTCTAAACTCTCACAAAATTTCATATTTTCTTCGAATTATAAAGATCAAGCGAGATTTTGATACTAGTTCAAAAATGACGAGCGTCTCTAGGGCTACGTTTTGACCGGTGGAGATCAAATTTCGGCGAATTGATTTTTAGAGTTTTCTCCTCTTCTCTCTTTGAGGTAGGAATTTCTTTACTCCTTTTCAATACCTTGTTATAGATAGACATGTGGTAGTTTTTATTACATTAAAAACTTGATTTGTTGGGTATTTTTGAAAAGCAAGTGACGAGGGTTAGGATTTTATAATCTAGAGTTAAATATTGTGTTTTGTTGTGAATATATGAGATTGTAATGTTTGAGAACATGTTTAAAAGGATTAGAGTAAAAAATCCTAATTAATTATTTATGGTTATGAGAAAGAGGGGAAAATTGGTGATTTGATTTGATTTGAACCACATGGGATATTGTGTATTAAAAATGTGAAAATGGGTATGTAAGACAATAAAGAAAGTCATCATGAATTTAATTTGTGTTAATTATTGTTTATGGTTTTGTAGTTGTTAAGTTGTAAAAATTGTCAAAAAATAAGAATGTTAGAGAAATAAAAAGGGTATCGGTAAATGTTGTGTGTATTGAAAGATTTGTGGATTGGTTAATCTCGTTCATGAGGGTTGTGATGAAAAGCCTCAAATCCTTTGGTTATTTGTTTGTTTGAGTGATGGGATTAATTTGTGTTACATATGTATTGGATTATGAAAATAAATTACTAGTTAAGTTTTGATAATTAATGAGAAAGATGTGATGATTTGTTGGAGGTATTGGGAGTTTGGAGTGAAGGGAATTAAATTTTGGAAATCATTTTGTATACTTTTGTGAAATGAGAAGTAAAAGGAGTTGACAATTTTCTTTAAAACAAGTGAATAATTGTATTCATGACGAATTACTACTAGTTAAACCAAATTTGAAATTTTCAATTGAATCATAAAGACGGGATGGTAGTGATGGAAAAGACTTTAATTATGAGTTTTGAAAATGGCGTGAATTGGAAGTTGAATTAATCGGAGTTGAAAGATAAAAGTTATGTAACATATAAATGTTGAGAAAATCTAAATTAAGAGGATGAAATTGAATTCATGGACTTGGTACCTATTGTTTACTAGGCTGTGTCCTTGGCCATCGGTAGAGGATGTATTGACGTTGTTGAATAATTTGTGAAATTTGGAATAATGTGTCAATCGTTGAGTTGGATGAAAGTGCGCATTGATATGGGTTCCTCTCCCCTCTGGATTTGCGCTCGATAAAGTTTGGCGCTTTGACATGGGTTCCTCTCTCCTCTAGTTCGCGCCCAGAAAAGTGTGAACGAGTTCATCTCTCCTCCAGCTTGAGGACCGGTAAAGTAGGTTGTGGTGGTTATGGCTTGACGAAGCCGGGGTTTGTTATGTGTTAATTACACGTAGTGTATCTTCATACTTGTGTTGTGATGAGAAGCGATGCATTATTGGCTTTCCGTGCTTGTGATCGGTAAAATATGGTAATGCGTGTTGACGCATCTATTGTTGCTTATATATATTTGTAATTGTGAACATTCATTTTACACTTGTACTTAAGGCCATAATATATAGTAATTATCCTTGTAACCACAATGAGTTGGAATGTAGGATGAGTATATTGTTTAGATTGATCTTAGGAGATTGTGGTAATGTGATGAATGGTTGAGATTTCTTTAAATGCAAATGAAAAATTTTGAATGGTAGGAACTGGTTTTTGTTTCTTGTTATGTTAAAGAGGATTTTTTGGAAAATTGTATTTATATAAGTATATTTTGAAGTATGAAATGCCACATTTCATATATATATATATATATATATATATGTGGAGCATTCATGATCATAACTATTTATATGTTGCTATTGTTTAGGATTATTGGGATTCCTACTAGACCTTTGTGTTTATCTTACGTTGCATTTTTCAAGTATGGAGTGAAAGTTGCTTGAGAGTTGAAGTTTGTTAATTGTTGGTCATGGGGCCTTTTAAATGCAGACGGAATGCTAATGTGTTGTAAAAAGGGTTAATCCCTTTTATATATTCATTATTTTGTAATTGATAATGTAATGCCAATGGGCTTGTATTGTATTTCATTACATGTACACAAGAAAGGACATCGTAATTAATTCCTTCCTAAATACCTTTGATGTTTACTATTATTGAAATAGACTGATTTAAAAGAAAATGTAACACTATCCGAGTAATAAAAGTTAGGGCATTACACAATCTTTTATCAGTAATAATGAAAATTATGTATGTTACCCAAAAAACAACCTAAGAAGGGGAGTGAATTAGGTTTCTACAAATTAAAATTAATAATACCCCAATAAAATTAACTACTAGTACAACAAATTATTAACAAGCACAATGATGAACTTAGCGGTAAATGATCAAGTAAAATAATAATAAAGTATAACTAACATACAGGGTAAATCAAATGATTAACACATGAATATTAGATAGCTATAGCGGTAGTAGGAAAGTAAAGAGATTACGGAAGAGGAGACAAACAAATTTATAGTGGTTCGACTTCAACTAAGCATACATCCACTCCTCAAGCTTCACTTGAGATTTTCCACTATCTTCTAGCATCACAGGGGTGCTAGCAACCTTATAAACATGGAGTAATCCTCCATAGATTTTACACAGATTTCACAAGCCCAAACCCTTGCAGATCCTAGGTGATTCACAATCACTCTAAAGATTTCAACAACACAGTGTTTGCAACACTTTTACAAGATGAAATGGTATTTTTGCTTTCAAAGAAAGCTTACAATAAATATCTCTCCCAGATGGATATAAAAAATGAAGCTCATTGATTTTGTGTAAAAACCTCTCAAAGGTAAATATGCTTAAGACTAAGCTCAAAATTTGATTTTCTGAAGGATGAGTGATTAACTCAAATGAAGAACACTTCAGGAGCTCAGAGAAGATGAAATAAGTGAGTGATGAATGATATGGAAATGTTTTGCTTGTTGTCTCTCTTTTTGAACTTCATATCAGAGCTCTTTATATATAGCAGAGCTCAGTGCTCTGTTTTGTATGCCAAGTCCATCTTCTTCTTCATGCTAAGGAGATGGAATGACGATATACATATCATAAATGTCAGCTTTTGTCTTTAGCCGATGTGACTTTTTCCTGTTGGAAGATGGGTGTGAATCAACTAGTCGTTGCGAAGTTGAACTTTGAAAAATAGCCGTTTGTAGACGCGCCCTCGGGCTTTGTGCTTCTACAGTTCGAACTCAAATGTCACGGTTCTTAATCTGATCTCACAAAGTGCAATGCAAGACTGATGAATCACCAAAGAGTCCAAATCCGGCAAATTGTTTTGGAAAACAGATTTTTAGAAAGAAGTGCCAAACATGGACTGCTTTGCCAGATACAGAGTCACCACCTAAATATTTTATTTTTGGGAAATTTAGGAAACCCTGACTCATTTGCCTAAGGCCACGTGTCCGTCACCACCAAAGTTGCCTTGGCTCGGGAACTTGGGTACGATTGGGGAAGGTTAGCTATGAGCACCCCCGCTCGCTCGATCCGAAGATCGGCCTCTACTAACCATGATATCTAGTTTTGAAAATGTTATGTGTTCTTATTCCGATTAATTAGCCTAGAATTACTATGTTATGCGCACAACAAACAAGTATAGACTAGATTGCCTAATTTGGAATAAAGCATCGCATATCCGTTTGTTTGGAAATTGGTTTGAGGCTTGCTACTCGCAAGTAGGCTAAAATACGGATTTCAATGAATTATTCCAATTCAAACAATCCAGCCTTCACCCACAGGCATTCAGGCAGTTATATCACATAAGCAAGTAGCCTCATGGCAAGCATGCTGTCATGGTAACACTCACACTCATGCAAGATGCTAAAGCATAAACACTTACGGTGTACTCCAAGCCAAAACAAGAAACTAGTTAGTAATCAATGCATGATCCTAGTTCATGTTAAGATGGCTAATGCAACGCAGGCAAAATGCAACTAAGATAGGCTCGGCTACCCTAAGAGTGGCATATGAGATGCGACAATTCAATACATGCATTCAAGTTGGAATTGAAGTACAATGCAGTTAGTATGATGCGCCGAGCCTGGTGCATGCAAGACAGATGGATGGGTGCAAACATGCGAGCATAAGTATGCTAATTGAAACATGCCCTAAACTAACAATCATAAGCTAGTAAATAAAAGGGAGAAAGACGTGGGGTTGGAAGACATTCACACACACACGCACACTTATTACAAATGCGCCCTCTCGACGGAGGATCCGAATAATAATACAAACCGAATAAATAATTAACTACCCTAGCTAATTAAATATTACAAAACCCTTAACTAATTAACAAATTAATTAAGCTATTAAAGCAGTAAAAGGCCTCGGGAAGAGGGATGCGCGCATGCTCGGATTGGCTTCGCCCGGAAATCCATTGCCATGTCACATGCTGCCTCTGTTTGCACTGCCTTGCACCTCTGAAAATTATACAAGTTTTCAGAACACTTCTACCTCATGGATGCTGTGAGAGGCAATCGGCTACAGGAAACTAGTCATCGACCATTTGTGAAGCCATCGGCTAAGTATGGTTGGTCGGTCGGCAATGAAAGACGTCGACTGGCCATTTCCTCCTACAGAACCCTGTTTTGACAACAGCAGAGGACATACAGTGCATGGCAATGCATTTTCAAGGCAATGTTTGCATGACCACCCTCCCTATCATGTTTAAGACTCAAGGGAGTGTGGTTCTTGGCTCTCGGGCCACCAATCACGCATTTCGATGCATGATGGCCAAAGATGCCAAGTGTGCAAATCAATGTGAAATAAATGCACAAAATGAATGAATGCTACACACTCTATCATGTTGGACCAAGAGTGTCGGCGACCGAGGATTGAGATACGTTTCGTCACTTCAAGTACAAACGTACCTCGATCCTCGTGTTTGGTTTGACGCCCCAAACCAAACACAATGCAATGTATGTATGCAATATGGCTCAAATATGCAATATGGCTCAAGTATGCACATAAAGCTAAGGGGACCAAACATGCCAAATGGGATGCAACCTAAACATGCAAATGTGCAATGTGTCAAACATGCAAAATGCAATGTAACAAACATGGAACAAGGCCAAATATGCAACAACATGCAAGGCAAGCATGCAACAACATGCTAGAATGGTCTTAAACCGAAGCGGACAGCTCTCAAGTAGGCCCAAAATAGTGGCCAAAATGATGCAACAAAGGCATGAAAACACACACACAAGCATGCATGCACAAGGGCCTAAACATGGAGCATAAGCCATCAACTCTTCAAAGCATGAAAGGGATGGAAAATGCAAGTATTCAAGCATGGAACATGGACTGAAATATGGTCTCCACTGATGCCAAATCATGAGAACAAGCCAATTAAAGCATGCTAGTGACCTACACACCCAAGGCTAGTAAGCTAGAATGCAAGATGACTATACAAATCATGGAAAACATGATCAAAACAACCAAAACCAGACCACAAGCATGGCAAAACAGTGCTAAAACCCTCTTGGAACCAAATCAAAATCATACTAAAATGACATGTTACAACATGATGCGTGTTAGGCCAAATGATGGGATTTCAAGACAAGTGTATGATGCATGTTAGAGACCATTGAACCAACTCAAAACAGAGGTATAATATGCTAAACTAACAACAAATACCTACTGAAAAGATGCTAAGACCAACTAAGTATGCATGCTACCCTTATGAGCCAAAAACACAAGCATATGAGACACAAAGGGAGAGGGGTGTCCCTCCCCTATACAAGACCTCAAAACCACTTCATCACCACTGAAAATCCTCTGGATTTCAATGGCGAGAAGACCAAAACACGAAAGTTCCAAAGCTAAACCGATAAGGCTCAAAAAGAGGCCAAACAAGGCCTAAGAGGGGGTGGACGACCCCCAACACCAAAATGACCTTAAACAAACATGTTAAGCAAGTAAATACAAAACTTTTTTCAGTTTATAGCTAAGCTTGAAACAAAATGCAAGATAGGCTAAAAGCTTGTACAAAAAAAGGGAATAAAAGGGTAAGTGGCTCACCCTTGAAGACCTCTTTCAAGAACACCAAACCAGCAGCTTCTTTGGATCAAAACCAGCTCAAAAACTCCTCAAACAACTCCCTAACACTTCAACAACTCAAAGATGGTGTGCTACAAGGTGTTCTAGTGTAAGAGAATCAGCAAAAACTCACTTTAGGGCACTCTAACACACACAAATGTAGAGAGAGAGGGAGATATAGAGAGAGAGTGATATATATGCTATATCTCAGATTGATCAACCTCTGGAAAGGGAGGAGAGGCTCCCTTTTTATAGGAAAATGCAATGCAAAGCTTCCAAGGGAAGCTAACTCAAAGGAGCAAATCCCTCTATACACGTGTATGGAGGGCAGAGTCTGTGCTCACCAGCTGGCACAGCTGGCATCCACTCAGCCTGTAGAACACGCAGGAAGGCCACCGACCAGTCAATTTGTTGGCTGGCTACTTTTTCTGGTTGACCGGCTACTTATTTGGTCGGCCGACTATTTTTGGTGGCTGGTAGGTGGCTGCCAAGGTCAAAAAGTGGTTGATAGGTGTCTGGATTGAAGCCCCAGAAGTTAGCTTTCCAATGGCGCCAACCTTACATCAAAATTCCTACTATGCAAAAAGTTATGCCCGTTTCGGTGAAGCCACGCAGTTTCGATCCAATCGGATTGATCCCCTACTTCAACCAACCATATCTCCCCCACCCGGACTTGGCTTTAGGAGATTCTTGAGTGCCAAATGAAGCCTCGGAAGTAAGCTTTCCAACGGTGGTGGCCTCATAGCTAAAATCCAAGTATGCAAATGAATAAGCCCGATTCAGCGAGGGCTGCTCGACTCTCCCCTACTCGAATTCATGCCGAACTTCTCCTAAACTAGTTTCCTTCTCTCCTTTCCTCTTTTCTTCAACCCCAAACCCCTAAACAAAGTGTTTTGAAAGATTTTTCAAAGATTTCATCTCTCTTTCATTCATCTCCACTTTGTCCTTGCTCGGTTTACCGAAAAGTGCAACATTTAGCGAAATGCAAGTGTCGGAACATCATAGGAACTTTATTTTCAAAACATTTTGGAAGAGATGGTTTTAAGATCTAAAATCTTTTGATCAAGATTGTTTTGGTCCAAGAGGGGTATGAAGTTGGGATTTGACTCTCTTATTGCCGAAGAAATTGAACCTTTGCCCTGCACACCTTTTTCCACCAAGTAAACCATCTGTAACGCCCAAGTCTTAAGGGTGGTAAAAAATGGGGTGTCTACAGTTGCCCCTCTTTGACAGAACTCGGAAGTCAAGAAGTGAGGGGAGTGAATGTCAAAGTCCAGAGACGACCCATTTTTGACAAGGCCGAAAACTTGGACAATCAAACAAAATACAGATAAATAAATGGTTGTGCCCGCGGGCTGCGTACGTATCCCTTTGCAAGGAATCAAACCAGCGTAGTTCAGGGGCAGGATGCAAATGATATACAGGAAGACTTTGATAATTGGTCTTATACGCTACGCGAAGTCGGTTTGAAAATTGGACTTATACGCTACGCGAAGCCGGTTTGATTGAAAATTCAGGATTTATGCAATGCAATGTAATGAAACAATGCAAATGATATGCAATGCAATTGAATCATGATCAAACCACAAGTAGTTACAAAACCACACAAATATCATAAAGGGATGGAGATGCAAAATCAAACTACTTTTAACATAGAAATGGTGCCGTCACCCTCAAACCACAATTCCTTTAGTGGAATAGGCGCGTACACAAAATCTCATAACTATGTGTTTCGTAGAGAGACCACAAAAAATACAAGTAATTGGGTGGTATGATATAAGTGAGGAATGATCTGCTGAGGAGAGATCGTGATCCTAAATACTGGATGCGACAAAATAAAATGCAATGGATGCAATGGATAAGGCACGCGGCCAAACCGTATCTTGCCTAGGAAATGCATGGACACAAACTGACCACGTCTAACACGGAGATGGTGCCGTCACCTTCAAACCACAATTCCCTCAGTGGAATAGGTGCGTACACAAAATCTCATAACCATGCTTCGACGTGAAAGGTATAAGCACATGCCAGACCAAGCTCAACATGGAAAGGCGCAAGCGATAGATGGATAATGCAATGGATGTGCAGTGAATGCATGCGATATAAACTATGTGCATATGCAATGTAATGGCTAAATGCAATGGATGGAATGGATAAGGCCCACGGCCAAACCTTATCTTGCCTAGGAAAGGCATGGACACAAACAAACCACGTCTAACACGGAAATGGTGTCGTCACCCTCAAGCCACAATCCCTTTAGTGGAATAGGTGCGTACACAAAATCTCATAACCGTGTTTCAACGTGAAAAGTATGGGCACATACCAGACCAAGCTCAACATGGAAAGGCGCAAGCGATGGAATGGACAATGCAGCTGAATATGCAGTAAATGCATGTGATAAATGCTATACACGATGCAATAGACATAATAGATAACAAAATGCAATGTAGCTGGGAAGTGAAAGTACCTTGCAGGGGCAATTGGCGATGAATCACCTCATGCTGCTGGGGATCTTTCACTTCTTCTTGGTTGAACCACAGGTACTACTTTTCTCTTTGACTATGGTCGCAGCTTTTCTTATTCTCCAACAGGGTGACAGACTAGGTTGGATCAGTATCCAGAATTGAGGCGCATACAGATGCTATCTCAATCTATGGGGCTGCCATATAGATTTCAAGCCGAGGATATACCCCTGGTTATTTAGACCAGACTTTAGTCTCAGAAATCCCGAACCTTTGCGTTCTAGGCATAAGCCATTCGAACTCTAGTTTCCACTGTCTCAGTTGGTCTCCTAGGAACTCACCGCAAACATAGGCAGGTGGCTATACCAGACCACTAGAAGTCGTTCGGGCACGACAAACACCAAAGGAATTGCACCTTTAGAGGATTTAAGGTCTCCTAGACCAGGTAAGTGCACAAGACAGTGCGAGCTAGAGGTGCACAAAACAGTGTGCGTAGGGTGAATGCAAAGGGGAAAATACTCCAACCATGCTAGAATCATGAGAGGAGGAAAAACAAACAATCAGGCGTGCACACGACGCAACCTAAGTCAAATTCCAAACACGCTGTAATTGTGTGAGGAAAGGGACACTCAAACCACGCTGAAATTGTGAAAGGAGGTCCAACAACTCGCCCAGCGTGCCTACAACGCAACCTGGGATAAATTCCAAACACGCTGAAATTGTGTGAGGAAAGGGACACTCAAACCACACTGAAATCATGAGAGGAGGTCCGAAAACCGCTCGGGCTCGCGCTTCACGCGTCCCGAGATAAGTTCCAAACACGCTGAAATCGTGTAAGGAAAGGGACACTCAAATCACGCTGAAATCGTGAGAGGAGGTCCGAAAACCGCTCGGGCTCGCGCTTCACGCGTCTCGAGATAAATTCCAAACACGCTAAAATCGTGTGAGGAAAGGGACACTCAAACCACGCAGAAATCGTGAGAGGAGGTCCGACAACCAGCCTAGCCCGTCTACAACGCAACCTGGGATAAATTCCAAACACGCTGAAATCGTGTAAGGAACGGGACACTCAAACCACGCTGAAATCGTGAGAAAAGGTTAGAAACCGTTCGGGCTCGCGCTTCATGCATCCCGAGATAAGTTCTAAACATGCTGAAATCGTGTGAGGAAAGGGACACTCAAATCTTGAGAGGAGGTCCGAAAACCGCTCCGGCTTGCGCTTCACGCGTCTGGAGATAAATCCCAAACACGTTGAAATCGTGTGAGGAAAAGGACACTCAAACCACGTTAAAATCGTGAGAGGAGGTCCGACAACCCACCCAGCGCGTCTACAACGCAACCTGATATAAATTCCAAACACGCTGAAATCGTGTGAGGAAAGGGACACTCAAATCACGCTAAAATCGTGAAAGGAGGTCCAACAACTCGCCCAGCGCGTCTACAACGTAACCTAGGATAAATTCCAAACACGCTGAAATTGCGTAAGGAACGGGCACTCAAACCACGCTGAAATCGTGAGAAGAGGTCAGAAACCGCTCGGGCTCGTGCTTCACGCGTCCCGAGATAAGTTCCAAACACGCTGAAATCGTGCGAGGAAAGGGACACTCAAATCACGTTGAAATCGTGAGAGGAGGTCCGAAACAAACTATTAGGCACGTGCCCGGCGCAACCTGAGAAAGTCCCAGAGGACAACGATCCCAAACGCTGCTCAGCGTAAAAGGATAAATGATAGATAACACAAGATGCAAATAAATGCAAGTAAGGTGTGCATGACAATACGAGTGGAAGAGTGCAGAACAATGCAGGTGAAAGGGTGCATAACTTTGAAGCAGGCTTGATCTTGCACTTGAGGTAGAGGCACACTCATACTTCGGAGCATTGACAAGGCTTGACAAGGTACATCCGGAATACATTCACAGAATTGAAGCACACTCAGATGCTTCGATTTTCGCTCTTTTTTTTTTCTTTGCAGTCCGGAACCTATATAGCTTCAGATTGGTCCTGGTTTTACTGTTCTCACATGACCTGGGTTGAACCCTACGGTTTTTGAAAGAAAAAAATCTTGTTTTGCACAAATGTGGAGAACGACACGGCACTCTAAGCACAAAATGATTTTTTTTTTTTAAATTGAGAGTGAGAATAAGTTCTCAACTGGGTATTGAGCCTACGACTGAACACAGCACACCACGACTCAACAACAAAGAGAAAGACAAGGAAAGACAACCTAAACATATCTATAGACACCCGAAACGACTCAAAACAAGAATCAAGACGAACAAAACGACTGACACGACACACAGACGTGTTCCAATGGCAAGAGACCTCTCAGTGCACGAGGAGCCAGTTTTTGTGGGTATTATTCCCCACCCTTTCTTATTTGTGATTCTCACATCACTCGGCCCTCGAGCTCGGTTTTTCTCTCAAAACCCTTTCCTCGCTTTTCCTCTCAGCGCACATCTCTCTATTCTTTAATCTTTCATTTTTCATCTCTCCCTAGGGTGGTTGATGGATAAGCAGGAAGTTGTGGGTTCTTGCCCCTGATATTCTACCAGATTCTTATTCTTGTTCACAACAGTGAGTTTCTCCCACAGAGGGGTTGCAATGCGACCAGACGCGCAGCAGATCTGCAATTGACATCGGTTGACAATGCTCTTCTGGGGAGTTTGGACGTGATCAGATCTGTCCGGATGAGGGAGTGGAATACCTTGCTCCATTCCAGTTCGTGCTTTGCACTTGGCTTGATACATCGCTGCTCGGAGGATATGAGAGCTTTCAGCCCTTTTCTGTTAGCTTCCGCTGTGCCCTTTCTGGCAAGCATGGTGCCCTTTTCTGGCAAGTATGTTGACAACGGGGAAAAGACAGAACACCTGACTCAACTGTGCCCTCTAGTTCATTATTTTGACCATTTTTTTTTTGGTTTTGCTTTCTACTAAAACAAAGTTGACCAATATGAGGGTTAGATTAACACACTTGTTCGATTTTCTGATTTGAAATCATGCAAGTCAGGTTATGAGTACTGAAAAATTTCCTTTTTTGGGTCCAAGAAATGGTCCAGTTTTGGAAAAAATAGAATAATTTTCGAGAGAATTAGTCACCCTCAGTAAAAATTCTCAAAAACTATTTTTGTAAATGGCCATTGCTTGACCAACGTAGAATTGACTCTTGAGATGCACAACCTCAGATCCAAAACAATGGAAAATTGCCTATTGTCTGAACGGCACTGCATGGCAACTGAAAGCTGCCCCTAGTCTGAATAGCACCGCAGCACTGCATGGCAATGGAAAGTTGCCCCTAGTCTGAATAGCGCCGCTGCACATGGCAACCAGTCCTCACAGTGACAATTACAACCAAATTCTCGGATACAGAGAAGACAAAGACCAGAACCGTCACATGGACACAGTCGAATTTGAAGTGTTTTACGACTGGACTTCAGAATGAAGTTGCCTACGTATCCCAAACATGGGAATCAAGCCTTGCGTAATTCCAGGGTAAGGTACACTCGTGTATTAACCCTCACCTTTTTACGCTCTAACTTTTGCTAAGGCCGCCCTTTGCGGGTTTTCAACCTTGCGAGCTTTGTTCTTCTTTTATTTTTGTTTCATTTCTTTTTTTTTTTCATCTTTTCTTTCTTCCTTTTTTTTTTTTTTTTTTTTTGCATTCTCCTTCTTTTTCCTTTTTTGTTCTTCTTTTTTTTTTTCTTTTCTTTTTTCATTTGCTCTAGCTTTTGCCTGGGCCACCCTTCCGGGTTTTCGGCCCAGCGAGCCTCTCAAGGGTAAAAGTGTAGCTTTGTCAATGTCAAATGGTTTTGAGATCCTGAAGTCATCTGAATCCAGGAGAATGGTTGTTGTTCGCTGATGATGTAGGAGTCCGTCCAATGGGGGTTGAATTTACCCCTAGTGTTGTGGATAGGAACTTAGTTGCTCTTTAGCAGAAACTGTCTTCTTTCCTCCCTTCTGCGATTTGGCATTCTTGCCGACCTTCTTTGATTTGTGAAATGATCCATCTTCGGCTCTTCGAGCACATTGAAATTCTTTGCCCCTAGTTCCAGGGGTGCTTCTGATCTAGTTTCGCAAGCTTCTTTTGACCTTCTGATCTTCTTGATCCGACTTTCCTGGCCTCTTGTTCGAGGGCTGCTTCAAATCTGGCCACACAGGCCTCACATTGTGGTTGACCATTGAACATTCTGAATACAAGTTCAAGGTTTGAAAGCAAGGGGTCAAGTCTTGAGGCTAAGAGCGATCCTAGGATGCACAATGTCAAGAGTGATTCCACACAGGTCTTCGCAGGATCGCGCAAAATATTTTTTGAAATCTTTTAAGAAAGCGACAAATTGCTCGCGCTGAAGACAATGTGGAGCCAATCTGGATCAAGCCAGGATCCTTCTCAGTACTCACATTAACAAGCATTATCTCATTCATTAAGGGCCTAGCATGCCTCTCTTTTTCTCATTGATCAAATTTTTGCAAAACCCGAGGAATTCCTTCCTCTTCGTTTTCACCACAGTGTTAGAAAAAATTTTGAAAAACTTAGGTCGATGTAATGACTTCAAGGCATAAAAGAGCAGGTGGAATGCACTGCCGTTTTATTCAAGCTTCTGGCATAACTGGCGCAAGGCGGAAGCAGACACAAGAGTGTGAAAACTACTGCTGTTTCATTCAGATTCGTTGGCACGAATGGCTCCCTAGCAAAAATAGACTCAAAAGAAAGCGAAAAAACAAACACAAAACAAGCGAGTGATGTCCGAGGTAACACCCCCAGAATCACACGACTCTAACAACACAGGACTGACTCGATACAACAAGACAGACCTGACTGACTCAGCACAAAAAGACTGATTCTATACAACACAACAAGACTGGCCCGATACCCAAGTCAGAAAGCAAAATTAACAGCATTTGTACATTGCTCAAAACAGTGCATGCCATCCACCATAGCTGGAGTAGTCTGAGCGCCATCTACAGGTGGTTCATCCCCCGATCAAATAGTTACATTATCCCCCCACAAGTTCACTGATCTAGTGCCGATAGACTTTGCAGGACCCGGCGCGATGATGACCTTGTTGTCAATCAGATCATGTATTTCATGGCGAAGATGGTAACAACTATCAGTGTCATGGCCGACTTGTTGATAGAAGGCACATATCTTGGCCGGATCATGGGAGGGGGGAAGTTTATCTGGCAGTGGCCGCAGCTCCAGGGGTTTCAGATCCCCCTTTCTAATCAGGACCCTCAAGGCCGCTGATAGAGACATGTACGGTGGGGTGAACACCCTTTGGCTCCGAGGTGGGTGTTTTGAGGTTTGTGGAGTTTTGCTGGATGCACTAGCAAAGGGATTGACAGGCGCTGACTGGGTTTGCTGATCTCTTCCGAGCACGGGATTAGGGCTGAAAGGAACATTCCTGGTACAACAGCCCTTCTCCCGGCTTGCCCCTTGATTCAAACTGTCTCCAACTTGAGTGGCGAAAGTGTCATCCACAGTCTTTGCAACAACTGCAATCACTTGCTGTTTGTTCAGCCCTTTGGCTTTCAAAGCCTCAACAGCCCACTGAAGATGTTCATGGGGACTAATGCTTACCCCTGCCTTGTTCTTATCACTGGCCTCCACTTTGCTAAGAGATTGGCCTTCTCCGAATGCAGCCCGTCCCAAGGTTAGGGAGCCCTTTGACATGAACTCCCTGGTATGTGATGCGGTTGATGACGGAGCCAAAACTCCAAAGGCCAGATCTATCACAGTTCTCTGAAGATCTTCGATCATCCTCATCAGCTCAAAAGTAGTGGGTTCATGGGTTTGAGATAATTGGGGTTCAGATGCACCCATCATGCATAAGTCCATGCTTTCCGGGATAAACACCTCAGGCTTGGGTAGATGGACCGGGGTGATGTATATGCTGGGGTCGTAGGTGGACGGCAGCATGTGGATGAGGTTGAGATGTAGAGGCGACGGGTCAGTACTAACCTGAGGTCCTTTTGGTGGAGCTAGGGTCTCCTCGTCAATAAGATCCTGAATCTTATGACGGAGGCAGATTCAACGGTTCGTATCATGACCATGCTGTTGATGATAGGCACAGTATTTAGCTAGGTCATATCTTGGTGGAAGAGGGTTTAGAAGGGGTTGCGGTTCTAGAAGTTCTAGGCGCCCTTCTTCTCGCAGCTTTTTCAAAGCTTGAGAGAGACTCATGTAAAGAGGATAGAATTTTTGGTCTTGGGGCTGAGTTGAAGTGGTTGGTTTTTGGCCATTGAGGGAAGTGGTGATAGTGTCTACTTCTAAGCATTTCGCAGTTGTGCCACCGTCAGTAGTAGCATTGGAACTGCGAGCAACATTCCTCATCAAAGGCTCATTATCTTCTGCAAAGATCCCTTGTCTGATGGCATCCTCGATTTGAACCCCCATTTCATGAAGGGCTGGAAAGGTAAACAGAGGTAGAACGACCATCTTTTGCAGCAACTTGCCATGCAGATTCCGAATAATCATCCTGATCTGATCTTTATCGGAAGGCCTTGTAGTCATCATTAAGGCCTTTGCTCTTCATCTCGTCATGAACTCTGAGAAACCCTCCTTTAGCTCTTGGCGGGTGACTTCAAGATCACGAGTTGTGACCTCAATTTGTGTGTTGTAGGAGTATTGATCACTGAAGGCCTCAGCCATCTCTTCCCAATTCTATTTCACAGAGTTCTCCAATTTCGCATACCAGATTGCGGCTATCCCAGACAAGGTTCGGCCGAATAGTGACAGATTCTGGGTTGTGGTCAAACCCATTGGCCTCAGGATATCAGAAAATAATTGGAGGTGCACCATTGGGTCTTCAGAGCCATCGAATCGATCGATATGTGGCATCTTGAACCGATCCGATAATGTCACCACTGAGTCAGTATAACCATCCTCTATGTCCGGAATGGATTTCATGCCTCGAGCCTTCTTGAACAACTTTTCAAGCTTGCTCACTTTTAGCGCCGTTGGATCCGTCTCGAACTCAAAAGGGGAGTTCGGTAGGTTGATGGGTGTCTTGGATAGCTGGGGTAGAACCAGGGGCGGAGCTGGCCCGATTGGAATGTCCGTATCATCCTGGGCGTGGGTTGCCTCCTCAAGTATGGGAACTCTTGGTGGGAGAGGAGCCTGGTGTGAAGTAGATACTCCAGTTTGCTGCTCTAACCTGGCAATTGTCTCTTCCTATTGGGCTATGACCACGACCTGTTGCTTGGCGAATTCTGCTTGACGGACAGCGTCTTGCTGCATGGCTTTCATACTATCCTGGAGTTGGCGCACCATCTCTTCCAGACCTGACATATTGTCCTGATCTAACTGAGCAACCGGTATATCTGTGTCTGCAGTAGGCTCGGAAATCTCAACCCGACCGCTCAAAGATCACTGATCTGGTAGCTGTTGTACTGGTGGTGTGTGCCTGACTAGCCTTCTCTGGCCTCGATTACCCTTGAACTGAGTCTCTGACCTGACAAAGTCTATCAGCACAAATCCAATGTACCCGGGGGATAGTGGAGCCTTCTGAAGCTATGATTCTAGGACTACCCTAGCAAAAGAGAAAACAGACAGCATCTCAGCCCAATTTCTAGAATAGATATGAGCATAGCGGAACTACTGTATTCAATACTGACCACTGTTCCCTAAATATCTGTCCCAAAACTGATACCCTCAGGTAAAACTGATTCCTCAAATGCTGATGCCCGCAGGCCTGATACCCAGACTTGCAAACTGATATGTACATTCCCTGTAGAGATACACTCTAAAAGCACATAGCAAGTAAAAGGAAGCCAAAACACCCTTATGTTGGGGTAAGGTTTCCCTGTCCTATTTTGTCAGGAGCTAGGGTTTCACTACACACGTAGCGGTTTCAAACAACCTATAATCGAGTAGGCAACCTGTCCTAGTTTGGAATGGTCACTATAGATTCCGAATATGCACTAGGTCGAATGGTCAAAAAGGGTACCTCGGTAAAACTGGGGTTTTTGTTCCCATCGTGGCAGAGCCCGTAACCGATCAACCTTATGGTACGTAGCCTCAGGCTGACCGCTCAGGAATAGCAGATGGCAAACACGGTGTCCTAGGCGCACCAATGCAAATGCAATGCAAAGAAACACATAAGTGTAGTCAAAACAAGATATCACGAGTCCGAGTCAAGTTCTCTAACTCCCCAGCAGAGTTGCCAGAAACTATAGACGCGCCATCAGGCTTTGTGCTTCTACAGTTCGGACTCAAATGTCACGATTCTTAATCTGATCTCGCAAAGTGCAATGCAAGACTGATGAATCACCAAAGAGTCCAAATCCGGCAAATTGTTTTGGAAAATAGATTTTTAGAAAGAAGTGCCAAACGTGGACTGCTTTGCCAGATACAGAGTCGCCACCTAAATATTTTATTTTTGGGAAATTTAGGAAACCCTGACTCATTTGCCTAAGGCCACGTGTCCGTCATCACTAAAGTTGCCTCGGCTCGGAAACTTGGGTACAACTGGGGAAGGTCAGCTATGAGCACCCCCGCTCGTCCGATCCGAAGATCGACCTCTACTAACCATGATATCTAGTTTTGAAAACGTTATGTGTTCTTATTCCGATTAATAAGCCTAGAATTACTATGTTATGCGCACAGCAAACAAGTATAGACTAGATCGCCTAATTTGGAATAAAGCATCGCATATCCGTTTGTTTGGAAATTAGTTTGAGGCTTGCTACTTGCAAGTAGGCTAAAACACGGATTTCAATGAATTATTCCAATTCAAACAATCCAACCTTCCCCCACAGGCATTCAGGTAGTTATATCACATAAGCAAGTAGCCTCATGGCAAGCATGCTGTCATGGTAACACTCACACTCATGCAAGATGCTAAAGCATAAACACTTACAGTGTACTCCAAGCCAAAACAAGAAACTAGTTAGTAATCAATGTATGATCCTAGTTCATGTTAAGATGGCTAATGCAACGCAGGCAAAATGCAACTAAGATAGGCTCGGCTACCCTAAGAGTGGCATATGAGATGCGACAATTCAATACAGTATTCAAATTGGAATTGAAGTACAATGCAGTTAGTATAATGCGCCGAGCCTGGTGCATGCAAGACAGATGGATGGGTGCAAACATGCGAGCATAAGTATGCTAATTGAAACATGCCCTAAACTAACCATCATAAGCTAGTAAATAAAAGGGAGAAAGACGTGGGGTTGGAAGACATTCACACACACACGCACACTAATTACAAATGTGCCCTCTCAACGGAGGGTCCGAATAATAATACAAACCGAATAAATAATTAACTACCCTAACTAATTAAATATTACAAAACCCTTAACTAATTAACAAATTAATTAAGCTATTAAAGCAGTAAAAGGCCTCGGGAAGAGGGATGCATGCATGCTCAGATTGGCTTCGCCCGGAAATCTATTGCCATGCCACATGCTGCCTCTGTTTGCACTGCCTTGCACCTTTGAAAATTATACAAGTTTTCAGAACACTTCTGATCCACCTCATGGATGCTGTGAGAGGCCATTGGCCAAGAGGGGTGGCCATTGGCCATGAGAAACTGGTCATCGACCATTTGTGAAGCCATCGGCTAAGTATGGTTGGTCGGTCGGTACTGAAAGAAGTCGACCGGCCATTTCTTCCTGCAGAACCCTGTTTTGACAGCAGCAAAGGACAGACAGTGCATGGCAATGCATTTTCAACGCAATGTTTGCATGACCACCCTCCCTATCATGTTTAAGACTCAAGGGAGTGTGGTTCTCGGCTCTCAAGCCACCAATCACGCATTTCGATGCATGATGGCCAAAGATGCCAAGTGTGCAAATCAATGTGAAATAAATGCACAAAGTCAATGAATGCTACACACTCTATCATGTTGGACCAAGAGTGTCGGCGATCGAGGATTGAGATACGTTTCGTCACTTCAAGTACAAACGTACCTCAATCCTCGTGTTTGGTTTGACGCCCCAAACCAAGCACAATGCAATGTATGTATGCAATATGGCTCAAATATGCAATATGGCTCAAGTATGCACATGAAGCTAAGGGGACCAAACATGCCAAATGGGATGCAACCTAAACATGCAAATGTGCAATGTGTCAAACATGCAAAATGCAATGTAACAAACATGGAACAAGGCCAAATATACAACAACATGCAAGGCAAGCATGCAACAACATGCTAGAATGGTCTTAAACCGAAGCGGACAGCTCTTAAGTAGGCCCAAAACAGTGGCCAAAATGATGCAACAAAGGCATGAAAACACACGCACAAGCATGCATGCACAAGGGCCTAAACATGGAGCATAAGCCATCAACTCTTCAAAGCATGAAAGGGATGGAAAATGCAAGTATGCAAGCATGGAACATGGACTGAAATATGGTCTCCAATGATGCCAAATCATGAGAACAAGCCAAGTAAAGCATGCTAGTGACCCACACACCCAAGGCTAGTAAGCTAGAATGCAAGATGACTATACAAATCATGGAAAACATGATCAAAACAACCAAAACCAGACCTCAAGCATGGCAAAATAGTGCTAAAACCCTCTTGGAACCAAATGAAAATCATGCTAAAATGACATGTTACAACATGATGCGTGTTAGGCCAAATGATGGGATTTCAAGACAAGTGTATGATGCATGTTAGAGACCATTGAACCAACTCAAAACAGAGGTATAATATGCCAAACTAACAACAAATACCTACTGAAAAGATGCTAAGACCAACTACGCATGCATGCTACCCTTATGAGCCAAAAACACAAGCATATGAGACACAAAGGGAGAGGGGTGTCCCTCCCCTATACAAGACCTCAAAACCACTTCATCACCACTGAAAATCCTCTGGATTTCAATGGTGAGAAGACCAAAACACGAAAGTTCCAAAGCTCAACCGATAAGGCTCAAAAAGAGGCCAAACAAGGCCTAAGAGGGGGTGTACGACCCCCAACACCAAAATAACCTTAAACAAACATGTTAAGAAAGTAAATACAAAACTTTTTTCAGTTTATAGCTAAGCTCGAAACAAAATGCAAGATACGCTAAAAGCTTGTACAAAAAAAGGAAATAAAAGGGTAAGTGGCTCACCCTTGAAGACCTCTTTCAAGAACACCAAACCAGCAGCTACTTTGGATCAAAACAAACTCAAAAACTCCTCAAACAACTCCCTAACACTTCAACAACTCAAAGATGGTGTGCTACAAGGTGTTCTAGTGTAAGAGATTGAACAAAAACTCACTTTAGGGCACTCTAACACACACAAATGTAGAGAGAGAGGGAGATATAGAGAGAGGGTGATATATATGCTATATCTCAGATTGATCAACCTCTGGAAAGGGAGGAGAGGCTCCCTTTTTATAGGAAAATGCAATGCAAAGCTTCCAAGGGAAGCTAACTCAAGGAGCAAATCCCTCCATACACGTGTATGGAAGGCAGAGTCTGTGCTCACCAGCTGGCATAGGTGGCATCCACTCAGCCTGTAGAACACGCAGGAAGGCCACCGACCAGTCAATTTGTCGGCCGGCTACTTTTTCTGGTCAACCGGCTACTTATTTGGTCGGTTGACTATTTTTGGTGGCTGGTCAGCTATTTTGGTGGCCGGTAGGTGGCTTCCAAGGTCAAAAAGTGGTCGGTAGGTGTCTAGATTGAAGTCCCAGAAGTTATCTTTCCAATGGCGCCAACCTTGCATCAAAATTCCTCCTGTGCAAAAAGTTATGCCCGTTTCGGTGAAGCCGCGCAGTTTCGGTCCAACCGGATTGATCCCCTACTTCAACGAACCATATCTCCCCCACTCGGACTTGGCTTTAGGAGATTCTTGAGTGCCAAATGAAGCCTTAGAAGTAAGCTTTCCAACGGTGGTGGCCTCATAGCTAAAATCCAAGTATGCAAATGAATAAGCCAGATTTAGCGAGGGCTGTTCGACTCTCTCCTACCCGGATTCATGCCGAACTTCTCCTAAACTAGTTTCCTTCTCTCCTTTCCTCTTTTCTTCAACCCCAAACCCCTAAACAAAGTGTTTTGAAAGATTTTTCAAAGATTTCATCTCTCTTTCATTCATCTCCACTTTGTCCTTGCTCGGTTTACTGAAAAGTACAACATTTAGCGAAATGCGAGCGTCAGAACATCATAGGAACTTTATTTTCAAAACATTTTGAAAGAGAGGATTTTAAGATCTAAAATCTTTTGATCAAGATTGTTTTGGTCCAAGAGGGGTATGAAGTTGGGATTTGACTCTCTCATTGCCGAAGAAATTGAACCTTTGCCCTGCACACCTTTTTCCACCAAGTAAACCATCTGTAACGCCCAAGTCTTAAGGGCAGTCAAAAATGGGGTGTCCATAGTTGGCCCTCTTTGACAAAACTCGGAAGTCAAGAAGTGACGGGAGTGAATGTCAAAGCCCAGAGATGACCCATTTTTGACAAAGCCGAAGACTTGGACAATCAAACAAAATACAGATAAATAAATGGTTGTGCCCGCGGGCTGCCTACGTATCCCTTTGCAAGGAATCAAACCAGCGTAGTTTAGGGGCAGGATGCAAATAATATGCAGGAAGACTTTGATAATTGGACTTATACGCTATGCGAAGTCGGTTTGAAAATTGGACTTATACGCTACGCGAAGCCGGTTTGATTGAAAATTCAGGATTTATGCAATGCAATGTAATGAAACAATGCAAATGATATGCAATGCAATTGAATCATGATCAAACCATAAGCAGTTACAAAACCACACAAATATTATAAAGGGATGGAGATGCAAAATCCAACTACTTTTAACATAGAAATGGTGCTGTCACCCTCAAACCACAATTCCTTCAGTGGAATAGGCGCGCACACAAAATCTCATAACTATGTGTTTCGTAGAGAGACCACAAAAAATACAAGTAATTAGGTGGTATGATATAAGTGAGGAATGATCTGCTGAGGAGAGATCGTGATCCTAAATGTTGGATGCGACAAAATAAAATGCAATGGATGTAATGGATAAGGCACGCGGCTTTATTGATTTATTGATTTCTCTAATATTACATTCATTTTGAGCTCCAACACTTATCTTGTTCGGTTTTAATTTTCTGAATTCAGTTTTCTGAAAATTAAGTTTTTTATTTTTCATATTTTTCTTGTTTTAATGAATATTTTTTAAATTTTAAGTAATTTTTTTACTTTTTTAGATGCACCTTATTTAGATGTATCTAAATTGTAAAATATTTGTGAAAAAATATTTTAAAAACTTAATAAATATACAAAAATACCAAAAATATACTAAATTTTTATTTTTTATTTTTTTATTTTTGGTATTTAGTGAATTTTTTTAAAAAAAATTTCACAAATATTATACTTTTTAAGTGTATTTATGTTAGGTGCGTCTAAATTTTTATTTTTAAAAAAAAATTAGTAAAAGAAAAAAAACAAAAAACAAAAAAGTAAAATTTTATGAAAAGTATTTTTTGAAAATCAAAACCAAGCAAAGTGATTAATAGTGAGCTTAGGGGGGTTGGTATTGGTAAAGTAAGCCCTTGGGATTAGAAGAGAATTTATTATTTTGCCTTCTTATTGTCCTACCTAATTTACTTACTCCACCGAGTTAGTATGGCCTTTCCTTCACCATTTTTTTTAAAAATTATTTCACTATTTTTAGCTCCCACCATTCTTTACATCAAAATAATTTAATTTAAATATAATTTTTAATATTAAAATGTAATAGTATAATAATGTTTATATCAAAAAAATTTATATAAAAAAATAAAGATTAATTATAAAAAAAAATCCTCAAAGTTTCACATTTTTCACTTTAAATCCTAATATTTCAATTTCGTCAAATTAAACCCTAGAGTTCCATCCATGTTTCAATTTGCCTACCCATCCATCTCTGTCTGTGTAAGGTAACAGAGGGGGTTTAAAGTGAAAACACTGAGGTTTAAAGTGAAAAATGTGTGAAATCTTGAGATTTTTTGTGTAATTAACCATTTTTTAAAAATTAAAATTAATAAAAATAAAAAGGATTAATTACAAAATAAACCCCAAGATTTCACGTGTTTTTCACTTTAAATCCCAATGTTTTTCACTTTAAACTGTCACGCCCCAAAATAAACAAGACAAACCCATTTCATTTGCGGGAGTAGAATTGAAACAACATACTTTCATTCATTAAAGTTATTATACAAACGGTAACACATGCAATATACATTCATAAATGTCCTATCCTGAATCTACAGCATGTGTTACTACTAATCAAAAGATAAAAGTTGAATAGATATTTAAATGCCCGAACAGCTTACATCTTTCCAAGTCATTCATTGGTTACAACAAAATGAGTTTAGCTTAATACAGTTAAAGCCCTTGGCTATACATGTAACAACCCAGACCAAGTTTTGCATCATATGCTGCCTTATTTGTGTTTATATCTATTTAGTATAGAAAGATCTATTCATGTTTTCGTTTTGGTTTGCGAATTGAAGGCCTTATCGGCATCCGATTCAGAAATTGACTTAATTTATGTGTTAATTAGAATTTTTAGAATTTTATGGTAGGTTCAATTGAAATTCGATTCAGAACGAAATAATTAGAATAATTAATGCTCGTTTGCTTAGTGATAAGCCTAATTAATTAGTCCACTAACCAAGCCTATATAAGGCTTCTATATGCATCTCAACTCACTTTTCTTTATCATTTTGTTGATACCAACCGTGAGAGAGAGTAGAAGAAAGGGACCAAGAGTGAGAGTTTGATGTTCACACTTGAGTTTGAGAAGAATTTGCTAGAAATTGAAGGAATTGGACTTAGAGACACAAGACTAAAGCTTCTAGCTCTCACCTTGACAAGCCTAGGTAAGAATTCAACACTTAGATTGTACAATCATGATGTGTAGAACATGAACTCTAGAGAATTAAGTTGGTTGACACAAGAATTAAGTTGAAATTGAGCCACATCTTGCAAGCATGCATAATTCTCATGATTTTGTAGTTAATTCAAAGAAATCCCTCGTGCATGTCTTCATTTTAGTCTTGTCCTAAGAATTCAACAAGTTTTTGAGTTAAACACCTCATGTGATCAAAATTTGAAATCTTTGGAACCAAGATACTTCATGCATGTTGTGTTTTCAAAGGTTTGAGTCTGGTTTTACACAATTGACATACTTTTGGGCCTTGATTTCATGGAATGATCTTCAAACCATGATATTTTACAAGTTCCTAGATGTTTTCCAGAATTTTGGCCCAAGAAGATGAGTTTTGAGGTATGGAATTCAAGTTTGGAGCTTGGGAGTGCAATCTGGAAATTCCAGATTCTACACTTCTGCTCGAGCGACATATTCTGCGCTCGAGCGGCCACCTTTATTTTGTACATCCGCTTGAGCGACTTTAAGTCTGGTCGATCGTAAAATACATGCTCCCAGAAGTTTGCATGTTTTGCAGACCGCTCGAGCGGCAATAGTTGCGCTCGAGCGAGGGCATGAGTCTCACGATCGAGCGAGAGTCGAACAGCCATCGAGCTGAGATTTCTCACAACCAGTACTTTCATAAAGTTTACAGACCACTCGAACAGGGGAAATTGTCTTCGAGCGTCCCCTCACATGTTTGCATGTTAGCTCGAGTGAGGAAAGTCGTGCTCAAGCGGGACCCCTGTTTTCAGCAAGTTTTGTTAAATGTGTTCAAGTGCATTTTGGCATCCTCATTGCATCCTAGGCATTCCTATGCCAAGATTAAGACATAATAATGAGGGTAAAATGTAGAAACACACTAAGAACGGAACGTAATGAGTTAGATATATTCCAACGTGTGTTTCAAATGTATATTTGTTATGTGTTGATGTAGGTCACGTGCCGTAAACCGTTTGATTAGTCTGCTCTGTCTGTCTACACTCGGAGCCATCTGTGAGTAATAACTTAGTAAAGCTATGTTCAACTTTATTTATTTTCTGTACGATAAAATAAGATTTGTTTTCTGAAATGCTATGTTCTGTACACTGAATGATTGTCCAATTTTTGACAATGTATCTGTGGCATCCTTAGCATCATGTGATATCTGTTAGCTGTTATCCGGTATTAGAGGTTCCATTGTAGAACTTATTATGTCTGTACTTTATTACGCGTACCGGAGGCTCTATCATGGAGCTCAGCATATCTGTTATTTGTTACTTGGATTTGGAGGTTCCTTTATGAAATTGGTTACTCTTAACCACCATCTATTATGCATCTATTCTGTATCTGCTCTGTTAGCGCTAATGGATGTACCACGTATAATTAAGCATGAACCCTAATTTCTATATATGATTTGAATAAGAATATGAATCTGTTTCTAAACTTGAATTCTGATTTTCTGAATCTGGTATGGACTTCATTCATTAAATCCTTTACTTCGTTATTATTCACTAGGCTTTCGTTCACTATTTATATTTTATATGTAGGTGATCAGGCATGTGACCAGGCTTAGAGTTGAGGACCTAGTATCTCAGTTTTTGTCAGCCAGCCTTTGCGCCTCCCGAGGAGGTTCCAGATTAAGTCAAGTTTACTGGCTATGTTTTTGTGAATGTATAAGACTTTTTTTCTTTTCATTTACAGATAAGTTTTCTGCTTATATGTATATGGAGTGACGTGCAAATACTGTATCTTTTGACGTCACTCATATGTTTATAAAAGTGTAAGATTATATGTCTCATGTATGTCTTCATAGCTCGATAGATTATGTATATTTTATATATTTGCTTCCGTAGCCCCTAATTATATGTTATTTTGTTAAGAGGCTTTTGGTAATCCAAGGATTACTGGCCGGTTACGACGCTAGACCTATAGGGGTGGGTTTGGGTCGTGACAGAGTGGTATCAGAGCACGAGTTATACCGCACACACAAGTCCATGGGACCTATAGGATGTCCTAGAAAAGAATTAAGGACATTTCATCTGCACGTGCGAATATGTGCTAATCTTTATAACTGTGGAAATTGAATTTGAACCTAAACAAATGAAATTGAAAGAACTGAACAAGATTATTCCCCTATTTATTATTACCTTGTTCCTTATAGCATTATGGAGAACGCAAGAAGTAATGATACAAGTGAATCCTCAGAGGCTCGCATGAGCTGAATGGCACAGATGCTTACAGCAATGACGCAACAGCAGAGACAACAACCTTTCCCCCCTCTGTCTCTGTCAGTACAAGTGGAACCCGATAATAATGACATCAACAACCTAACTCAGAAATTCATGAAGATGAAACCGCCAACCTTATTGGGTGGTATTGAATTGTTAAAAGCGGAGACATGGTTACTTGAAATAGAGAAGTTGTTTGAAGTTTTTCCTTATACTGAGACTCAAAAGGTTTTATTGGCCACCTATACTCTCAAAGATGAAACTCGGAGGTGGTGGTTATTGATTCGGAATGCCAATGGAAACATGACATGAGCTCGATTCAATGAAATCTTTTATGACAAGTACTT
This sequence comes from Camellia sinensis, assembly GCF_055761805.1. Lineage (NCBI taxonomy): Eukaryota > Viridiplantae > Streptophyta > Magnoliopsida > Ericales > Theaceae > Camellia > Camellia sinensis. The sequence continues at coordinate 47,406,343 of NC_138967.1, forward strand.
TCCTCAGTGTTTTTGGGACCGAAAAGTGTCTGAATTCCAAGAACTCAAGCAAGGCAGAATGTCCGTAGCTGAATACGAGGCTAAGTTCACTAAGTTAGCCAGATTTGCTCTTCACATGGTGGATACGGACTATAAGAAAGCCTGCAAATTTGAAGAAGGATTAGATTTAGACATATTTGATTGAGTAGGCGTGTTGAAGTTGCCAACATACGTAGAAGTCCTTGATAGATCCTTAATGGCTAAAGCTACCCTAGTTGCTATGAAACAAAGTAAGGCTCAACAACAACAACAGAATGGAAAGAAAAAAGGTCTGGATACGATTTCAGAAATGGGCGTTGCTATGTGAGTAAGAAGCAGAACACGGGGTCTACAAGTAGCTCAAGTTAGAGCAGTGGGTCTATTCCAGTTTGCCCTAATTGTGGAAGGAGGCATAGGGGGGTGTGTTATCGGCATCGGGTGCTGTTTCCAATGTGGCAAGACAGATCATGTAGTGAAAGATTGCCCACTTGGGTCTAATAGTGCCAATCACCCTACAACAAGTTCAGCTCGATCTGCTTCTACAGCTAAAACAAATGCAAGAGCTAATACTAGGAAAGAGACTCTGAGACAAGGTCGAGTATTTGCCTTAGTGCATGGTGATGAACAGAGCACTAAAGCTGTGGTGTCAGGTATAATTTCCATCTATGCCCAAAATGCACATGCGCTGATAGATTCTAGTTCTACCCATTCATTTGTGTCACATGCATTTTCTCGGAAATTAACTAGACCATTAGAACCTTTAAACTATTTACTATCTGTATCTAAACCATCTGGGGGTTTTATGATATGTGCTTATGTTTATCTGAAATGTGATATTATGATTGGTGATATGACATTGTATGTTGACTTGTTACCCTTGAGTATTGATCATTTTGATTGTATTCTGGGTATAGACTGGTTAGAGTTGTTTGGGGTGTCCTAAATAAGTGCATTTTTTTATCTTTTTGAACTAAAAAGTTGAGGAAAAAAATATATAGATGTTTGGATTAACTTTTTGACTTTTTATGGAAAAATGTGTATTAAAAAATTGTATAAAGAAGTGTGTAGGAGAAGATTGGAGAGGTGTGGGCCATAGCCGTACAATCTACACAAGTAAAATAGGAGTAAGAAATTATTGGCTACTTTTCGGGCATTGCACTGGACGGTTTTGTTCGGCCCGTGGGGGTCATCACGGGTCCCATTTTGATAATCTGAACCGTTCAATGTGTAGAACTTGTCGAGTACTATATGTCTATAAAAAATCACGTTGATCGGATATTGATAGCTATCTGATCAGATTTTTTTTTTAATCGTTAATTATAACACCATCCATTTATTGTACATAACTGATTTGATCATACAGTTATTGATATCTGATCAATGTGATTTTTTACAGACATATAGTACTCGACGAGTTCTACACATTGAACGGTTCAGATTATCAAAACGGGACCCGTGATGGCCCCCACGGGCCGAACAGCAACCATCTCAAATTACACACAATCATTTCATTTTTGTCAACAAATACAGCACAACAGCTGCACATAAATGATATCAAAGTTGTACTTTTGTTTAGAAAATTGATTGTTTAATTTTTTTTTTTGGTGAATAGTGATAACTTTTTAACGTTTTGAGTAACTGTTTGACTTTTTGTCCTTTTTAGGCTATACCAAACCAGCCATGTAAATCTGTTGTGTTTAGACCACCTGGTATGCCTGAATTTATTTTTACTGGAAATGGGGTAGTTCCTCTACCATACTTGATTTCATCTATGAAAGTGAGGAAATTGTTGAGAAAAGGTTGTCGGGGCTATTTGTGTTGTGTGTTGACTGTGTCTTCGGATAGTACTAGTGTGGAAGCTATTCTTGTGGTTTGTGACTTTCTTGATGTGTATAGCTCGACTTTTTCGCCCCCCCTTTTGGAAACTCAAATATAAGTCCTACAGTTCGGACTCCCGCGGTTCTGAATCTAATTCTCACAAGTGCAATGTGAAATTAATAAACACCAAAGAGTCCAAATTCGGCAAATCTTTTGGAAAATCAATTTTGAATCAAATTACCAAAAATGGATTGCTTTTCCAGATACAGAGTCGCCACCTAAATATTTTATTTTGGAGAAATTTAGGAAACCCATGACTCGTGCCAAAGGCCACATGTCCGTCATCACCAAGATTGTCTCGGCTCGGGAACTTAGGTACGAGAGGGGAAGGTCATGAATTGAGTATCCCCGCTCGTCCGATCAAAGATCGACCTCTATTAATCATGATATGATTCTTATCGACATTATATGCTCTTGTTCCGGTTTATTAGGCTAGCATTTACTATGCGATGTGCGCACACAAGGTAAAGACTAGTTTGCCCAAATTGGAACAATTCAATTTCATGTTTGCTTTTCGAAAAGGGTTTGATTTTGCCACTTAACAAAGTGGGCTTAAAGTTTGTGAATTTGCCACTTGACAAAGTGGGCTTAATCATACATTCATTAAATCAGTCCAATTCAAGTAATAAGCCTTCATCCATAGGCACTCAAACAGTTTTAACAAGTAAACACTTAGTCTCATGGCAAGCATGCTAGTCATGACAGTCACTCACACTCATGCAAGTATGCTAAGTACTAAAAACTCATCTAGTACTCCAAGCTAAAATAAGACAAAAGAGTTAGAAAAAATATGCATGATACCTAATTTTATGTAATATGACTAATGCAACACATGTGATAATGAAACCAAAATAGGCTCGACTACTAAACATGGCATATGAATTGATTTGATAACATTCAGTCTAAGCACGTATTCAAAGAAGTATTTGAAATGACAATGCAGTTAGAATGATGAACTGAGCCCCGGTGCATGCGATTCGAATGGATGCACACATGGAGAATGCTAATCGAAACATAATGTCCCTAAACTAACCATCATAAGCGGTTAAATAAAAGGGAGAAAGACGTGGGGTTGGAAGACATACACGTAATTACAACATTGATACCCTCGCGCAGGAGGGTCTGAATGAATAAACTAGCTAATTTACTTAACTAATTAAGCTAAGCTAATTAAGATAACTATTACAAATGAAATGATTTAACTAACTATTACTAACCAAATTAATTAACTATTCTAGCTAACTAATTATAATTACAACGCTATGAATTAGCTATTCTAACTAATTACAAAAGCTGCTAGTTAAGCATAACATTAATCTATTACGACATGGATCCCAAGGATTGATAAGGAACTCATGAATGAATGCGATTTTTAACCGAAAAGCCATTGTTTTGCTGCTGCATGCGTCTGTTACTCAGTAGGGGACTTGCACTGATTTCCCTTTCCAAACCAACTCTATTCTGTCTTAGAAGTGCATTGCTGAATTTGCTTTGGTGGCCGACAGGGAGCCAGTCGGCCACTAATGATGGTCGGTCGGCCATTGATGGTAGTCGGTCGACCACTACTGACTGGACTTCCTTGCTGCAATAGAGAGTAAACAGATCAAGACAGTTTATTTCTCAAGGGTTTATTTGCACAATTCATCCCCCTTTTCATGGACAAATCAAAGAGATGGTCCACAAACCATAAACTCAAGCAATTTCATTACATGATGGCTCATGAACCAAAGTGTGCAATTTCATTAAATGCTCAAATAAGACCCACAACCTTCACCCTATCATACATGATCAAGGGTAATGGAGACCTAGGAAAGTTGGTATATTTCATCACTTTGAGTATGAAATACCCAATTTTTCCTTATATTCAATTAACGTCCGATTGAACACACCAAAACACAATCAAATTCTTATCTTTGCACAATTTTAATTTCAACTCTTAGTTACTCATTTTAATTACCCCTCCATTCTTTAACCAATTAAGTCCATTGGTGAGAAGTCCTCTAAAAGAGAAGGAAGTGTCAAGCAAGGAGTAGTTTAAGGCAAGAGAGAGGTGTCATGCCATTGATAATGAACCCCTAGAAGAGGATTAAATCATTAGGCATGAGCCTCAATTTCAAGCTTAAATAATCCTAAGGTTGAAACAACCCTCAAAGAAAACAAAGAGTTAAGAAATGAGGGAAGTTGCAGAGACTATGCTTGCTGAAATTAAGTGAGAAAAACACTAAAACAATGCAATTAACTCAAACAAGTGGTGTCTAAAGGCCTAAAACACCAAGCTTGTGAAGATACTTACACTAGAAGTATGCAAAACAAGACTCAAATGACTTAACCAACCCAAAATAGAGTTAAGACAGTCCAAATCAGAAGTTAAGACATGCTAAGATTAACCTATAATTAAGCTAACACATAAAGCTAACTAGGCTAGCAAACAAGGCACAAGGAGGGAAGTCTAACCCCTTCAAATTTGGACTTCAAAACATGATTTTCACCATTGAAAATACTCTGAAATTCAGTGTTCAAGAACCCAAAAAAAAAAAAAATAGTTTAAAAGTGGGAAACACAAGTGGAAGGCCTTGCAAGCAAGGAATAAAGAATGGTGAACCACCCTCTAACCTTAAATGGCCTAAAACCACAAATTTTAGCCCAAAAAAATAGAGGTTTTTCCAGTCTAAAAATAGTGGAAAAAAGATAGAAAAACAAATATGCAAAGCAAGGTAAAAAGGCAAGTGTTATACCTTTTGAAGCAAAAATCAATTCTAGGCAACAATTCAAGCCAAAACCACCTTCAAGAGCTCCAAGAAGGCCTCAAGAAACCTTAGCTCAAAGATGAACCACTTTGGTTAAGGAGGTGTAAGCAAAGATTAAGGACTTGTAGGCAAAAGTGTAGAGAATTGCTAGAGAGAGAGAGAGAGAGAGAGAGAGAGAGGAAAATTTTTGATCTCCAAAGTTTTCTAACCCTTTAGATGTGAGAGAGGGTCCTCTATATATAGAGAACATGAAATCCTTACAAGGATATCCAGCCCTACAAGTGGGGCAGATGCATGCATTTGTGCAAACAGCTGGCACAGTTGTCACAAAATATATGCAAAAGCAACTGATGGCCGATAGGCCACCAGAAGGTGCAGGCTAAAAAAAAAAAGGTTTGGTCCAAGAATGAGGCAGCAAGGGTGTAGGGTTTGAAAGACACAAAGCCGTGGCATCTTGTTGAGAACTTCAAGCACCTGGCAAGCAAATAAACCCATCATCGAGTGCACAAGCGATGACGTCCAAGTCGTAAGGGCCGTCAAAAATGGGGTGTCTACAATGTGTTTCCTAATGACCTACCCGGGGACTTAATTGATAGGGAAATTGAGTTTACAATTGATGTAGTACCTGGAACACAACCTGTTTCCAAGACTCCCTATAGAATGTCCACTTTTGAACTGAAAGAGTTAAAAGTTCAACTCTAAGAACTCTTAGACAGGAAATTTATCCGCCCAAGCACATCACCTTGGGGTGCTCCAGTCTTATTTGTAAAGAAAAATGACGAGTCTTTGAGGTTACGTATAGACTATCGTGAATTGAATGTAGTAACTATGAAGAACAAATACCCACTACCCTGAATAGATGATCTGTTTGACCAACTCTAGGGAGCCCAAGTATTTTCTAAAATTAACCTTAGATCTGGGTACCACCAATTGAAAGTTAAGGCAGAAGATGCAGAGAAGACTGCATTCAGAACTAGATATGGGCACTATGAATTTTTGGTAATGCCATTTAGGGTAACTAATGCACCTACAGTGTTCATGGATTTAATGAATAGGGTGTTCAAATAATTTTTGGATGAATTTATTGTTGTCTTTATTGATGATATATTGATTTACTCCAGAAGCAGGGAAGTACATGAGAACCATTTGCGAACTGCCTTACAGATTTTGAGAGAAAGGAAATTGTATGCAAAATTATGAAAATGTGGCTTCTGGCTTGATAGTGTGGCATTTTTGGGACATATAATTAATAAGGATGGTATCTCCGTTGACCCTCTGAAAATTGAAGCTATTGTGGACTGGCCTAAACTAACAATTATGTTAGAAGTTAGAAGTTTTCTGGGACTTGCAGGTTACTACAGAAGATTTGTGAAAGACTTCTCAAAACTTGCTATGCCATTGACTCAGTTAACCTAGAAAAATGTCTCATTTGATTGGAACGACCAAAGAGAGTCTTCCTTCTAAGAGTTGAAGATCAGATTAGTGACTGCACCAATTTTAACTTTGCCTAATGGTACTGATGGGTTTCAGATTTATAGTGATGCATCCTACAAAGGTTTGGGTTGTGTATTAATGCAAAATGGTAAGGTGATTGCTTATGCTTCTCGGCAACTCCGACCACATGAAAAGAACTATCCGACACATGACCTTGAACTAGTTTGCCTTAAAAATTTGGCGACACTATTTGTATGGTGTAACTTGTGAGGTATATACCGATCACAAAAGTTTAAAATGCTTATTTACCCAAAAAGAACTGAACATGAGACAGAAAATGTGGCTAGAATTGATCAAAGACTATGATTTACAAATTCTATATCATCTAGGGAAGGCAAATACCGTTGTAGATGCATTGAGCTGAAAATCTATTGCCAATTTGTCATGTTTGCTCATTGGCCAGAGAGAGTTATTATGTGACTTGGAGAAGGATGAGATTGAAGTTGTGTTACGTGAATAGGGCGGAATCTTAGCTGCCATTTCTGCTCAGCCTGCAATCATTGAAGAGATTAAAGAGAAACAATGCGAAGATGAGTTTTTGAGGAAAATTTTTGATGAGATTAATTAAAAATCAAAATTGGGATTTGTGCTTGACAATGATGTGTTGAAGTTTCAGAATCGCCTTTGTGTGCCGGACTGTTTTGACTTAAGGAAATGCATCATGATTGAAGCTCATAACTAGAAAATTTGCTATGCATCCGGGAAATACGAAGATGTATCACAACTTGAAACAAAATTTCTGGCGGCCGGGAATGAAAAAGTGTATTGCAGATTTTGTGGCTAGATGTTTACACTGCCAACAAGTTAAAGCCGAACATCAACGACCCGCTGGTTTTTTACAGTCGTTTCCAATACCGGAATGGAAATCGGAGCACATTACCATGGACTTCATTGTGGCATTGCCTCGCTTCTCTTGAGGTATGGATTCTATATGGGTCATTGTTGATTGTTTAACTAAGTCTACCCATTTCCTGTTTGTCAAATCTTTGTATAATGCGGATAAGTTGGCTAATTTGTATGTCAATGAGGTTGTGAAATTACATGGAGTTCCAGTGTCCATAGTATCTGACAGACCCCAAGTTTACTTCGAGATTCTGGCAGAGTTTGTAACAAGTTTTGGGGATTGAATTGAGATTAAGCAGTGCTTATCACCCACAGACATATGGCCAATTTGAACAGACCATTCAAACCTCGGAGGACATGTTATGGATGTGTGTGTTAGAATTTCAAGGCAATTGGGAGACTTACCTTTCTCTGGCCGAATTTATGTATAACAATAACTATCATTCAACTATTGGGATGGCTCCTTATGAAGCTCTGTATGGTAGGAAATGTCATTCTCCGATTTGTTGGGCTGAAATAGGTGATAGACCTTTATTGGGACCGAAACTGGTATAAGAAACAACTGAAATGTCATTCTCCGATTTGTATGGTAGGAAATGTCATTCTCCGATTTGTTGGGCTGAAGTAGGTGATAGACCTTTATTGGGACCGGAACTGATATAAGAAACAACTGAAAATGTGAAATTGATTCAACAAAGGTTGAAAACTGCACAAAGCTGCCAAAAGAGTTATGCAGATGTCCGAAGGCGAGATAGAGAATCTAAAGTCAGGGATTATTTGTTCATAAAAATGACTCCAATGAAAGGGCAAACACGATTTGGGGTGAGAGACAAGTTGGTACCAAGCTATGTTGGGCTATATGAAATTCTCGAGAAGATTAATTCAGTAACATACTGAGTAGCCTTACCTTCTGTGATGGAGCATATGCACAACGTTTTTCATGTTTCAATGCTTCGAGATTACTTATAAGACTCGCTCCATGTGATAGAACTGACTCGTGTGCTTTTGAAAGATAATTATACGTACGAAGAGAGGCTAATACAAATTGTTAACTGGAGAATTAAGAGATTAAGAAATAAGGAAATTCTATTGGTGAAAGTCAATTGGCTGAATCATGGAGGAACTTATGCAACCTGGGAGAAAGAAGAAGACATAATGAGAAGATACCTTGAGTTGTTTCCTTTAAATCCAGTGTTCTTCCGGAATGAAGGTAACTCGAGTTTTGAGGACCAAACTTTTTAAGTGGGGAAGACTGTAATAAGCCTAACCCATGATTAACGTTAATCCATACTTAATTATGCCTAATAAGAAATTAAAGTGAAGTTTTGCATCATATGTTGCCTTATTTGTGTTTATATCTATTTAGCGCAGAAAGATCTGTTCATTTTATTTTTTTCGGTTTGCGAATTGAAGGCCTTATTGGCATCCGATTCAAAAATTGACTTGATTTATGTGCTAATTAGATTTTTTAAAATTTTATGGTAGGTTCAATTGAAATTCGATTCGGAACAAAATAATTAGAATAATTAATGCTCATTTGATTAGCGGTAAGCCTAGTTAATTAGTCCACTAACCAAGCCTATATAAGGCTTTTATATTCATCTCAACTCACTTTTTTTCATCATTTTATTTATACCAACCATAAGAGAGAGTAGAAGAAAGAGACCAAGAGTGAGAGTTTGATGTTCACACTTGAGTTTGGGAAGAATTTGCTAGAAATTGAAGGAATTGGACTTAGAGACACAAGAATCAAGATTCTAGCTCCCACCTTGACAAGCCTAGGTAAGAATTCAACACTTAGATTGTACAATCATGATGTGTAGAACATGAACTCTAGAGAATTAAGTTGGTTGACACAAGAATTAAGTTAAAATTGAGCCACATCTTGCATGCATGCATAATTCTCATGATTTTGTAGTTAATTCAAAGAAATCCCTCTTGCATGTCTTCATTTTAGTCTTGTCCTAAGAATTCAACAAGTTTTTGAGTTAAACACCTCATGTGATCAAATTTTGAAAGCTTTGGAACCAAGATACTTCACGCATGTTATGTTTTCAAAGGTTTGAGTTTGGTTTTGCACAATTGACATACTTTTGGGCCTTGATTTCATGAAATGATCTTCAAACCATGATATTTTACAAGTTCCTAGATGTTTTCCAGAATTTTGGCCCAAGAAGATGAGTTTTGAGGTATGAAATTCGAGTTTGGAGCTTAGGAGTGCAATTTGGAAATTCCAGATTTTGCACTTTCGCTCGAGCGACATATTTTACGCTCGAGCAGCCACCTTTGTTTTGCACATCTGCTCGAGCGACCTTATGTCTGCTCGAGTGTGAAATGCATGCTCCTAGAAGTTTGCACGTTTTGTAGACCACTCAAGCGGCAATAGTTGCGCTCGAGCGAGGGCATGAGTCTCACGCTTGAGCGAGAGTCGAGCAACCATCGAGTGGAGATTTCTCACTACCAGTACTTTTGCAAAGTTTACATACCGCTCGAGCGGGGGAAGTTGTGCTCGAGCGTCCCCTCACATGTTTACATGTCCGCTCGAGCAAGGAAAGTCGCACTCGAGTAGGAACCCTGTTTTCAACAAGTTTTGTTAAATGTGTTCAAGTGCATTTTGACATCCTCATTGCATCCTAGGCATTCCTAGGCAATGATTAAGACATAATAATGAAGGCAAAATGTAGAAGCACACTAAGAACGGAATGTAATGAGTTAGATATATTCCAACGTTTGTTTCAAATGTGTATTTGTTATGTGTTGATGTAGGTCACGTGTCGTAAACTGTTTGATTAGTCTACTCTGTTTGTCTGCACCCGGAGCAATCTGTGAGTAATAACTTGGTAAAGTTATGTTCAACTTCATTTATTTTCTATATAATGAAATAAGATTTGTTTTCTGAAATGCTATGTTCTGTACAATGAATGATTGTCCAATATCTGACATTGTATCTGTGCCATCCTTAGCATCATGTGATATCTACTAGCTGTTACCCGGTATCGGAGGTTCCATTATGGAACTTATTATGTCTGCACTCTATTACCCGTACCGGAGGCTCTATCATGGAGCTCATCATATCTACCATCTATTACTCGGATCTGGAGGTTCCTTTATGAAACTAGTTACTCTTGACCACCATCTGTTATGCATCTATTCTGTATCTGCTCTGTTAGCGCTAAGGGCTGTACCACGTATGATTAAGCATGAACCCTGATTTCTATATATGATTTGAACAAGAATATGAATATGAATATGAATCTGTTTCTGAACTTGAATTCTGATTTTCTAAATCTGGTATGGACTTCATTCATTAAATCCTTTACTCCGTTATTATTCACTGGGCTCCCGCTCACTATTTATATTATGTATGTAGGTGATAAGGCATGTGACCAGGCTTAGAGTTGAGGACCTGGTGTCTCAATTGTGCTGCAGAAAACAACTATTTATACTAAGAGAACCGTCAATTTCTTTAAAGTGCTGCAGAAAACAACCTGTTTGGATATAATTAATTGTAAATAATTATTTTGATAAGCAAATGAAGTGAAACCAATTGGGTTTGAAACTTAAGATATATTAGTTGATATCTGGAGGGTTTTGGAATTTTTCGAACAGCGTGGAGTGGGTTTTGTAATTTTCAAAGTTAGCAAATAGATTGGGAAAGTTTGTTTACAATTCTGTTTTATCTTAAAGTTGTTTTTAATTAAGTTTCTATTTGAACCCATGTCGTGGGTGATTTTAAACCTTGAAGAACATGAGCTTAAGTAATATTTAAGAGTAACGGTGAGTTGGGTTGAGCTGTGTTAGTGCGTTTTAGTTTGGGGTTACTTAGTTTATTATTCCTTTTAGTATGTTTGAATTAGTAGTGACGTGTAGTTTTAATACTTTCTTCAGGGCACTAGTTGGACTTTCATACTTTATTCGAGGATTATATTATACCGTGTTCATGTGAGTAGTTGCATGCTACATATTTTTATAAATGTTCCCCCTACCCTGAACTGTTGGAAAATTAAATTGATGTTTCAGGACTAAACTGTTTTGATAAATTATTATAGTACCAATGGAATTAAATTATTTTTGAAACATATGTAAACTTGGCATACTATAAACTATTTTCTATGGTCTCATGTTTATAATGATAAACTACCATGTATTGCGAAACTGAATTGTATTGATTATCGGTACCATATGTATATTTTAGTCTAGGGAAATTATTCCACTGTGTGTGGTGACTCTGGCCACTAGAGAATAGATCTGGGTTGAGCCTTGATGACTCTAGTGCTCAACGATTGTAAGGAAAAGACCTAGGTTAGGCTAGGTGACCTTCAATCGGATCGACTTAGAGAAAAGGCTCGAGTTGCCACCCCGAGGATGACTCTTGGCTCGATATTGGATCCAACGGCTTATTGCCTCGAGAATTGTGTGGCATGTTACTTGTTATTCTTGGTATCTAGAAAATTATTAGTGTTCGTGTTGTAATCTGTTTTATGTGAAAAATGTCATTTATCATGTTCTTGAGAGACATGACTATTTTAACTGTTAAACTATAGAACCTTCTTTTTGAAACAGATTATATTTATCAAAACTGTATGCCAATCTAGTTTATATATATATATATATATATATATATCTTATTTTGGAATTAATCCCTATTTTCAAAACTGTATATACTATATATGTTGCTACTTACTGAGCTATCAACTGACTTAGTTGTTTATCATTTCCAGATGTTAGAAGGACTTACAGTGGACTCATGGCGTAGCGGGGACCATAATTGCATGGACCTCTAGGACATTCATTTTTTTTGTTTTAGATTGTTATGTCAAGTTTGTACATATTTCTTTTTATTCTTATTGAGGTTCATTTAGGATTATTTTGATATGTGAGCTGTTTATATCTCATAAGTTTAGATGGTATTGATTACGGTTGGCTTTGCCATTTATACTTGTGGCATGTCACTGGATTGAGTTTGGTTATTTATTACTGGACTTTTGTTTATTTGTTCAATGTGATTATAGATTCGTATTTAGGCTTACGTGTGCCTTGGGCTAAGGCCCTGTGGGCCACGGCCGGTCATACCCAGGTTTGGGGTGTGACAGTTTGGAGAAGGGAAAGTCTGGCTTAAGAAAACTCAAACACTTGCCTTTCTAGTGAAGTGCTAGGGTTCTAACCAATTGTGGACTCTCAATTGGTTCTCTTTACTTTTAATTGTGACGGTTAATTCATAAACTTTCAATATGTACAGGTTCTTAGACCTAAGAGGTAAAGTGATATTTATTAATAATTAACGAAGTGTTAATGTAATTAACCCAGATAAATATATATATATATATATGAATTAAAAAATCAAAAACACTTTTTGAAAACTCAAAAATAAAAATAAAGTACTAGTTCTTTATAATTGTGAATGAGAACTCGTAACTTTAATTTTATTTTTATTTTTTTGTGGGGCATAGAATTATCATATATAATGACAATGACAGAAAAATGCGATGTGTATAGCTTTGGAGTATTGGCACTAGAAGTTTTGATGGGATCACATCTGAGAACTCTCATTTCAAATCTAACCTCACTGGTGGATCAAGGAATACAACATAAAGATGTGTTAGCTCCTCGTCTTTCGCCTCCTACAACTCAAAAGATGGCCGATGAATTGACTTGTATTGTAAACCTAGCACTATGGTGCTTACGAGCTGATCCTAAATCTCGGCCTACCATACATGTTGCATCTGAGTTGCTAGAAATGCAAGCTGGTAATGACTTGATTTCTCTGTGTGCTCACGCATGCATATACATGAAGTACATACTTGCATATAGGTTGAATATACTGTTAGTTTCCAAAATATACGTTCTGTTTCATTTTGAGTAGAATATTTTAGTTATGTCAACATCATTTTCATCCAATTTTTGTTCGAAATTGGACAAAAATACCCCATCCCTTATAAAATTTGGACTGTAAAAAAAATTCTTTTAATAATTTAGGAGTTTCAGGCATTGATGGATTGTTTACAGTCTTCGTGGATAATATCCCTCTGTCCATGGAATCCAAAAGCCTATTTTAGTTGTTTTCAAAGTTTGGTGTTGTTAAGGGTGTGTTTATTCCATTGAAAAGAAGGAAGATAATTGGGTCGCGATTTGGTTTTGTCAGGTATGACTGTCCTGTTACAGTAGACATTGCAGTATAGAGGGCTGACGGGTTGTGGTGTGATGATAAAGAATTAAAGGTAAAAGGAGTTGAGTTTGCCAGGGGAGTTAAAGTCAAGCAGCAAGGGTGTTTTAGACAAAGGATCTACAAAAAGGAAGTGAACATGAACAGTGTTGTTCATAGATGAGGTATTTAGAAAAGGCAAGAGCTTCAGAAGATAAAGTCTTATGCTGAGGTTGTTGGGGAAAGAGTTGCACAGGGAAGGGAGGAAATTGTGGTTCAAGTCAGTGAAATAGGTAATGGGTGGCTGTATGAAAGCTTGATAGTCAAGCTTTATAGTTTTTTCACTTTTTCAGATTTTAAGAAGGAATGTGAGAAGTGAGGATTGAAGGAGGTACAAATTAGAGCAGGTGAAGGTATGATTGCAATTTTATCTTTCACATCAGTTATGGAGATGAAAAGATAGAAGAAGAAACTTAAGGAATGGATATTTGCATGGTGTAGTTCAATGGAAGAATGGACTAAGAGATGCAGTATGAATCAGGAGAGATGTGTTTAGGTTAGTTGTTATTCCCTTTTAATTTATGAAGTGTGGATACTTTCAGGAGGATACAGGCTGTCTGGGGAGAAGTGGTGCCATTTCATGAGGACACCATCAAGAATGCTTCTTTCTGTTGCGGCAAAATAAGAATTATCACAGGGGATATGGAGTTTATTAACAGGACCATACGGTTGAGCTGTAACAGCGAGTTGTATCCTGTAAGGGTTTGTGAATGTCCTAAGGCTTTGGAAGGACCAGATTGGAGTAAGAGTGGATCTATTGATAGCTTGAAGCAGATTAATGGTGATGAAAAGCATGATTGTTGCTCCCAGATTAAAGGTGATCTGAGAGGTCATGCTAAGCTGGCCAAAGGTGTCGAGGTTAGGGATAACGAAGTGGAGTGTCCAGATGAGGTGGCCCAATGTAATGTTGACAAGCTGCAGAGAGATGTTTTATTTGCTCACGTGCGGCATAGAGAGGATATCAGTATGGCTGGTAATGGTAGTAGAGTGTCAAAAACCAGATTGGTTGGTACCGAGGGCAGTGTTGACAAACCAACGGGGGCACGAGTTTAATGATTCCAAAGAAAATGAATGAGAGTGGAGAAGTAGGTGTTGAAGGTGCAATTGTGACCTTTGGTTTTGTTAGAAGTTGTAGTGGGTCTGAGATGGTTGGGCCTAGTATTAATCTTCAAGTGGTTTTAGAAGGGGCCCATTTACGGAATATTAGTAAGGGGCCTGGGTTGGGAGCACAGAATTTGGATCTTGATCAAATTAATAGTGCTGGGGTTCAGCCCATGTTGAGCCCAACATTGGTGCTACCAGTTACCAAGGGTGAGGGTGTACAGGTAGCAGCTTCTGAACGAAAAGTGGTGAGAAGATCAAATTCTAACCAAAGAAGATTGGGAGGACATGAAGGCAAAAGAGGTCGAGGGAGGAAGAGAATACAAAAAACTCAAACATCTTTTTCGAATAGGTTCCAGAGAGGAGCAGTAGTTAGGGCAGTGGCTGCTGCTTTATCTCACTTTTTTTCACAGGATAGTCAGCTGAGTAGGAGGAGTAAGATGATGCTTGAGGAAGCACGAGCTACTTTGCAGGTCGGTAAATGTTTGGGCATGGGCTGTGATGGTAAAAAGTTAGAAGTAGTTCAAAAAATTATGCAGTTGGAGGTTCAAGATGAAGACAGATTTGAAAAGGAGAAAGGGGGTGGACTAGGTCAAGCCTAGTTGACCAAGAGGGTAAGGGTCTAATATGGGGTAAAGTTAGTGATCAATGAAGATTATGGCGTGGAATATTAGAGGGTTAGGGAGATTGGAGAAAATGAATAGAGTTAGGAAGATTATTAAGGAAAGGAAAGTGGATGTATTGCTTCTACAAGAAACAAAACAAGTAGAATAGATGAGTTGTTTGCTAAATCCATTTGGTCATGGGAGATATTGGAGTTATGGCTGTTGATTCTAAAGGTAGTGCATGAGGGTTGTTGAGCTTATGGAATCCAGAGGTGTTCCAGCTGCTGTACTGTTGCTGCAATAAGAATTTTTTGGCTTAATTCAAGTAAGGCCCTTGGGTCTTTTGAATGTGTATTTCTTAATGTGTATGGGCCAAATGATGTGTTTAAAAGGGCAAAGGTGTGGGAAATAATTGTTAATATGAGGTCAAGTTTCCAAAAGCCTTGGTGTATGGGTGGGGATTATAATGAGATTAGAACCATTGAAGATAGAAGAGAGTGTGTTAGAAGAGATAGAAGTATGGCAGAGTTCAATTATTTTATTGACCATCTGGAAATGATGGATGTTCCAATGCTAGGAAGAAGATTTACTTGGTGTAATTCACTGGATGATGAGAGATGGAGTAGGCTTGATAGGTTTTTGTTGGATACAGTCTGGTTGGAGAAGTTTAGATTCAAGATGTGGGGTTTGCCAAGGTTGGTGTCTGACCATTGTCCTCTCTTGTTGATGGAAGATGAGAGGAATTGGGGGCCTAAGCCATTTAGGTTCCTTAATGCATGGACACTACATCCAGAGTTCATTTCAGTAGCTCAAAAAGCTTGGTCTGAAAGGCTGGTGCAAGGGTGGGCAGGGTATAAAGTCCAAAGAAAGCTAGGAGGTTTGAAGGAGGAGCTAAAAAGATGGAATATTGAAGTGTTTGAAGTGGTTGAGGTGCAATTAAAAAGGCTGAGGATGATTTACATGCATTGGAGCTCTTAGCCGAATCCAGGGTGTTGGAACCCAATAAAGTCGCATGTAGAAGAAAGGCAAAACATCTAGTATGGACACTTAGAAAGAGGAAGGCCTGGATTTGGTTCCAAAAATCTAGACTAAACTAGGCTCAAAATGGTGATAGAAACACAAAATACTTTCATATCATTGCAAGCAAGAAGCAGAGAAGGAATCTGTTCAACTTAGTGGTTATTAATGGTCTCAGTGTTGATAATCCTGAGCTTGTGCGAAGTGAAGTGTTGAGGCATTTTTTGAAGGCCTTTGCTGAAGATTGGCCATCTAGGCCAAAGCTGTCTGGAAATTTTGTGCCAATTGGTCATGCAAGGGGTGTGGCAGTATTGGAGCCTGAATTCACATTGGAGAAAGTATGGGAGGCCGTTAAAGAGTGTGATGGGAATAAAGTGCTAGGTCCGAATGGGTTCAATATGGCATGTATTTAGAAATGTTGCAAATTTATGAAGACTGATATATTTAAGTTTATTCAGGAGTTTTATCAACATAGCAAGTTGGTTAAAGGGCTAAATAGTTCTTTTATCACTCTTATCCTGAAAAAGGATAGCCTGAATGGTCTAACAAATTATAGGCCGATAAGTCTAGTGGGGGTTGTTTATAAAATCTTAGCAAAAGTGCTTTCAAAAAGACTGAAATAGGTGCTGCCAGATGTCATTAGTGAAGTGTAGACGACTTTCTTGGGTGGTAGTAATATCTTTGATGGAGTAATGATTGCTAATGAGGTTGTAGATTGGTGGAAAAAGTAAAAAATGTAGAGGGTTATACTAAAGTTGGATTTTGAAAAAGCATACGATTCAGTCAATTGGGAGTATCTATTTTCCATGATGGCTAATCTTGGGTTTGGAGAGAGATGGATTGGATGGATGAAAACTTGTGTTACCACTACAAGAGTATCTGTTTTAGTAAATGGCTCTCCAACTGATGAATTCTGTCCACAGAAGGGGTTGTGGCAGGGTGACCCTTTGTCACCATATCTGTTTAACATTGCTGCAGAAGGGTTAAATTTATTGTTGGAAAGGGCAAAGAGTGTAGGTTTATTTAAGGGAGCTATTGTTGGGTCTGTAGAATTGAAGCTGTCATATCTCCAGTTTGCTAATGACACTATATCGTTCTGTGAAGCTGAGTGGAAGGAGATTGTAAATGTTAAAAGAATTCTTAGATGTTTTGAGATAATGTCAGGGATAAAGATAAATTTTCATAAAACTATGGTGTGTGGAGTTGGAGTTAGTGATACTATGGTTCATGATTTTGCTTCAACACTGCGTTGTTTATGTCAAAAGTTATGTCTAAAGTATATGAGATTACCATTGGGTGCGAATCCGTGAAGGAAGAAGACTTGGCAACCTGTGGTGGATAAGGTAAAGTCAAGGTTAGCTATGTGGAAAAGGAAGCTTTTGTCATTTGCTAGAAGGCTAACTTTGGTGAAATCAGTTTTGGATAGTATCCCTGGTTATTATCTTTCTTTATTCAAATTACCCATTGGTATTGCTAAGGAAATTGATAAGTTGAAGTCAGCTTTTATGGGGTAGTTCAGAGTTGAGAAGGAAGATTTATATGGTAAAATGGGAGGATGTTACAATGAGCAAGGACCAAGGAGGGTTAGATATTTGGAAGGCAAGGGATACTAATGTTTGTATGTTATTAAAGTGGTGGTGGAGGTATGGGGTGGAGGATCATTCACTATGGAAAAAGGTTATTATCAACAAGTATGGGTTTGCAGGTGGTAGATGGTTACCACTGAAGGCTGGGGAGGGTAAGGAATCTATTTTGTGGAGTGATGTTCTGAGTGTGGAAAAATCTAATTCGGAGTTGTTTTAGTTCTTTGTGTCACAGTGTAAGATTGTGGTTGGGATTGGGTGTAGGATTAAGTTTTGGCATGATAGATGGTTCAAGGGTTTACAGTTTAAAATAGAGTTTCCCAGATTTTTTAGGCTCTCTATGGATAAAGATGGATTATTGAGTTCCTTTATGCAGAGGAGGTACAGTGAGGGTGATTGGAGGCTTTAATTTAGAAGGTCATTATTTGCTTGAGAGGAAGAGGAGGTGAAGAAGATGCAATTATTGATATGGGATGTTTCTAGGTTGAATCTGGATCTGCAAGATGTAGTAAGGTGGGCTGTATCCCCCTCTGGTGAGTTTACAGTGCTATCTGTGAGAAATTGGCTTTTGTTAAGGTCTGGACCTAGGTTACTTGTTCGTAGGATGATTTGGATTAATGAAGCTCCACCCAAAGCACAATTTATCAATTGGTTGGCTTGGAGAGGTAGAATCAAAACAATTGCTGTTCTGCAGAGAGTTGGAGTGTTGGGTCATACTGCTGTGACTGATTGCCCTTTCTGTTCAGCTGCTGTGGAATTTGTGGATCATCTTTTTGTGCAGTGTTTTCAGATTTGGAAGGTTTTGGGATGTTTGTTACTGAGAAGGAGATTTATGATCTGAGATTGGGCCGTGATGTTAGCCGGACAGATTTGGGCCGAGATATTGGGCTGTAAGATCAGGCCGTGATATTGCTCGGTAATGGCAAAGCCCACGTGGAACCGAGTTATCTGATCTCGGTTCCACGAAGGCCGGACAGGTAGAGGAACAGCCTAGGTGAGGCTCCCCGGCTCACGCGTTGCAAGGTTATAATGCACGCACCTTAACTCGGTAGGAGGGTCTTTGGAGCTTGGCCAAGAAGGGTTTGGCTGACTGGCGTCACCAGTCTCCAGCTCAGCTTCACTGGAATACATTTAAGCCCGGTTGGAATTAAGACCGGTAGTAGGAAACTGCGACATCAACTGCACTTGGGCATGTTCAGTATGGCCGTTGATAGCCGAGATAATGTTGGTCGGCTGCCGTGCTCCCAGCAGAGTGGGCTGGCAGTTGGGTTAGGTGATGTGTAGCAAGATTTGTGCTGATAGATGGGATAACAGAGCCATGTGTCGAGAGACCAATGGGAGTAGATTTGGGACACAGAAGGGTATATAAGCATGTCTGCACCCCCCATACGCGGGACAAAAACACTTTGTAAGGAAATTCTTACACTCAAACACTCCTCTCTCTCTCTCTCTCTCTATCCTAAGGTGTGCGCTAACTTGATCGTCGGAGGGTTTTTCCAGCCACACACTGCCGGGTAGCTCACCATTATTTGCTCGCAGGTGATCGGACAGAAACGGAGCTCGGAAGAAAGGAGTACGGGCTTGCCGGAATATTTGCTCCCCGTACAATTGGCGCCGTCTGGGGGAAGCTTGACAGACAAAACCTTGTCTTCCAGGCTCGTCTGATCGCCGTCCATGGCGAACAACGATGAGTTTCCGTTGTCTGCCATAGACGGAGACACCCCGGAGTTCACCCGAAGGAGAGAAGGACCTCCCGCCATCCATCCAATGGCGAACTTGGAGACACCCACCGGAGGACAGTCAGGAGACGCGCGGGACAAGCGCGGAAGAAGTTATGGTCATTCACGAAGTCCGGACGGTCATCGGCGGTGGAGAGAATCACATGCCCGACGTCTGGAACACAAGTTGAGGGACCAAGACGCTGTCATCCGGCAAATGGCGGCGGAGATGGAGGAGCTCAAGCGGCATGTCAAAGGGAAGGGTGTAGCTGGAGTGGGTGACCACAGTGAGCGCACCCCATCCCGCCGTTCAGGCGGTCAGAGTCAGCGACGCACTCTGTCTATTTCTATCACCAGAAGTTACCAGGTTGGTGATTCTGACATGCATGCAGAGAAGTCTAGCGCTCAAGATAGCACTTACCGGCCCTCACGTCCGGTGACGACGTCGAGGTACTCTTACTCCGCTCATTCTGAGGATTTGCGGGTGGTCTTAAAGGAGCGAGCTCGCCGGCGCGAAGCTCAGAGGATACCGGCATTCCAGTGGCTATCCTACGGAGTTCACGCTAGCGAGGAGGCCGGAATGCCTCCACCCCGCCAAGCAGCGCCACTCCTAGTGGATTCAGATTTGGCCAGGTT
The DNA here is from genome assembly GCF_055761805.1 of Camellia sinensis. NCBI lineage: Eukaryota > Viridiplantae > Streptophyta > Magnoliopsida > Ericales > Theaceae > Camellia > Camellia sinensis. The sequence continues at coordinate 47,426,185 of NC_138967.1, forward strand.
AAGTGCCACCCCTTTCTCCCTGGAAATAGAAACGACACCGCTTCCGACAGGCTTCCACCAGCCAAAGTTCACGCTTTACGACGGAAAAATCGATCCCTACATGCATGTAAGTCATTTCCGACAGGTCATGGCCGGACATAGGCGGAATGACGCTCTTATGTGCCTCATCTTTCCGTCAAGTTTGGGCGAACTGGGCTTGAAGTGGTTTGAAAGGCTGCCGGAGGGGAGTATTGAGAGGTGGTATCAGTTGGCTGAAGCCTTTGTCACGCGCTTCAAAACCAATACGAAAACACCAAAGGAAATCGATCACCTACTGAGTGTCAAGATGGAACCGAGCGACACATTGAAGGCATACAACTCTAGATATTGGGAGACCTTCAACGAGATCTTAGATTGCCCGGTCAACCTTGCAATCACTCAATACAAGCGTGGTCTCCCGGTCAGACATAGACTGCGGGACTCGGTTACCATGCACCAACCGACGTCCATGGGCCAGCACATGCAGCGCATCAATGAGCACATCTGAGTCAAGGATGATGCGTCAGCATCTACCGTGAAGGCAACTCCGGTAGCAACAGACAAGAAGACAGCAGGCAAAGTGCACGCAGTTGGGCAAGAGTCCAGCCGCTCAAGTGACCGAGCAGAGGAATCGGACCGTGGCTCGAATCGCAAAAACCGGGGTAGAGGACGTCGGAATGACCGGGATGACTACCCCCGAGATGACGTAGCGGAGGAAAACAGAAGGTTGAAGGCAAGGACTGGCATAACAACGGTCTTTAAGATTCCGATCTATCACATACTTAGTGAAATCCGAGACGAGGAGTATGTCCGGTTTCCTGCTAAGTTGGGCGATGGACAAAAGGGCTACAATCCGCGGTATCGTTGCACGTTTCATCGGGAGCGAGGCCACCAGACTGAGGATTGTTTGCCATTAAGGCAACACCTGGAAGAGCTAGTCCCGGCCGGGCACCTGGATCTTTACATTGATGGGGGCGTTAAGGCAAATCAAGTTTCGGTTGATCCGCGGGGACCAGATGACCGGGATGCACCTCCTCAAGGGGTTGTGAATGTCATCCATGGCATAGTGGAACCGGCGCGTGTTTGTGAGCTCCGTGGTATGATCAAGAAGGCAAAGCACATGAGGGAAGTTTTGTTAGTTCAGCCTGTGCTCAAGAGGGGGAAGACGGAAGCGAAAGATGTGATCAGTTTCTCCTCAAGGGACTTGGAGCGCATTCAGACACCGCACAATGACGCCTTAGTAGTTACACTCCGCGTCAAAGATTTTGAAGTCAAACGGATCTTGATCGATCAGGGAAGCTCGGTCGAGATCATGTACTATGACGCTTTCCAACAGCTCAAGCTTCGAGATACGGATTTGGCCCCGGTGACGTCGCCATTGGTTGGTTTCAACTCACAACCGGAGTGGCCTTTGGGAAAGATTATCCTGCCGGTCAAAGCTGGATCCGTGGTCAAACAGGTGGAGTTCTGGGTGTTACAGGTGCCATCTACTTACAATTTGATCCTTGGAAGGGGGTGGCTTCACGCTATGCAAGCCGTGGCATTGACTTTTCACCAAGTAATGAGATTCCCCTCGGCTATGGGGGCAATCGAGGAGATTTGGGGTGATCAGGTCATGTAAAAGCAGTGCTTCGTGGCAGTCAACGGGAGCCAGGCTGCCAAAGGATTTGTTCAAATGATTGAGGGACCGGAGGACCAGGGTGTCTTGGATGATGTGGGCACCAAGGCCGAGGACAAAGCTGTCGAGGAATTGGTGGAGGTGCGAATTGATGCAGAGCAGCCGGACAAGTTCTTCTTGCTCAGCTCAAGCCTTACAGCCACAGAACGGACTGAGATGGTTGAGTTTTTGATGACCAACATCGAAGTTTTCGCATGGTCGCCTTACGACATGCCCGGCCTCAATCCAAGTTTTATTTGCCATCATCTCAATGTCTTCCTCGGAGCCAAGCCAGTCATTCAGAGAACAAGGAGATCGGCGCTACATCACGCCGAGGTAGTTACGGAGGAAGTCAAGAATTTGCTGGAGGCACGAGCAATTCAAGAAGTGCACTATCCTCGGTGGATCTCAAATACAGTGGTGGTACCGAAGAAGAATGGGAAGTGGTGGGTTTGCGTTGATTACAAGACCGTCAACCAAGCTTGTCCGAAAGATAGCTTTCCTTTGCCTAGAATTAACTAGCTTGTGGATTTGACGGCTGGACATAACAGGCTAAGTTTCTTGGATGCCTACCGCGGCTATCATCAGATTGCCATGCATGGCCCCGACTGAGAAATCACCTCATTTACTACACTAAGGAGACTCTTCTGCTGCCGAGTCATGCCTTTTGGTTTGAAGAACGCCGGGGCAACTTTTCAGAGGATGGTGACCAAGATGTTTGCTCCTTTGCTGGGCCGGACAATGGAAGCTTACATTGATGATATGGTGGTTAAAAGCCGGCATCAGGCAGATCATTTGTCCGACTTGGCCGAGATGTTCGCCATTCTCAAAAAGCATAAGCTACGCCTGAATGCGTCTAAGTGTGCATTCGGCATGGGATCTGGAAAATTTTTGGGATTCCTAATCACGAACTGAGGTATCGAAGCAGACCCTACACAAATCCAAGCCATGTAAGAGTTAAAACAGCCTAGCTCGGCGAAAGACGTGCAGCATCTGGCCGGAATGGCCACCGCGCTTAATCGATTTATAAGCCGGTCATCAGATCGCTGCCGCCCTTTCTTTCAGTCCTTAAAATCAAAGTTCTCCTGGGATGAAGAGTGTGACCGAGCCTTGGCCGAGCTCAAGGAGTATCTGTCTTCAGCGCCACTGTTGGTTACACCGGAGCCTAGAGAAGAACTCTATCTTTATTTGGCCGTATCACAGCATGCAGTTAGTGCGGTGCTTGTCCGGGCTGAAAAAATCAAGCACCTCCCCATCTTTTATGTCAGCAAAACTTTGCTACCGGCAGAGTCGAGATACTTGTCGTTGGAGAAGCTTGCTTTGGCATTAATGATGGCTTCAAGAAAGTTGGCGCACTATTTCCATGCGCATACCGTCATCGTCTTGACCGAGTTCCCCCTCAAAGCTTTATTCGAGCGGGTAGACTTCTCCGGTCGGATTCTTAAGTGGGCGGTCGAGTTGGGACAGTTTGATGTGAAGTTCCAGCCGCGCACTGCCATCAAAGCCTAGACTTTGGCCGACTTCGTCGCCGAATTCTCATCTGGAACTCATCCGGTATGCCCGGTCGATATTACCGCGGCAGATGATGAGGTGCACGCAAGACCATCCGAGATACAACCAGTTGGTGGCGGTAGCGACGCGGAGTTTGCGCGTACCACTGAAGCACCCTCAGTTTGCACGGTTTTTCCACCCGGTAATGCGATGACGGAGTTGAGTATCACCGACCAACCTGCTCTGTCCGGTCCTGCATCACCAAGGGGGGAAGAAATGGAACCACACAGCTCAGAACCTGCGGTCGGCATAATACCGCAACCTGGTGATTCACCTACGGACTTGAGCATTGCAGATCAACTTGCTGAGTCCGATACCGAATCATCAAGGGTGACTGAATTGGAAACAATCAACATAGAACTCGAAACTGAACGACCGAGCAGTCGTGACCCCATCAACCTTCGAAACTCTCAGGACCCTTCACAATGTTGGAAGCTCTTTGTGGGGGAGATGTGGAAACTTTTCTTTGATGGAGCGTCGAACTGCCACGGTGTCGGGCTAGGTATCGTTCTTATCTCGCCCGATGGCCTAACTATTGAACATTCTATCACCCTTGGCTTCCCAGCATCCAACAACGAGGTTGAGTACGAGGCACTTTTGGCCGGACTCAAGAGCGCCCCTCAGATGAAGGCTTCCGAGCTAATGGTGTACAGTGATTCCCAGCTGGTGGTTAACCAAGTCACTAGGATTTATGAAGCAAAGGACGACAGAATGGCAAAGTACCAAACTTTGGTCAGGGAGCACATCAAGCAATTTCAGGCAATCAGAGTTCAACAGATTGGCCGAGAAGAGAACAACCGAGCTGATGAGCTGGCCAGCCTCACCTCAATGGTTGATTGTGCATCTCCTAACCCCCTGTTAATTGAATTTCTTCCATGGCCGAGCATAGAGGACGCCGGGCAGACGGATGTATTCTGCGCCGCGCTAGGTCCTTCCTGGATGGACCTTATAGCCCTGTTTCTCAGAGATCGGATTCTGCCAGCCGAAAAGAAAGAAGCGCATAAAGTCCGGGTGAAATCAGAGCGGTTTTGGCTCTCTCCATCTGGAGCGTTGTATAAAAAGTCCTTCACCGGTCCTTATTTGAAGTGCGTGCACCCGAGTAGCGTGGAGGCCTTCTTGTACGAAATTCACGAAGGCATCTGTGGCAGTCACATAGGGGGGCAGGTCCTTGGCCTACCGCGCTATTTCGCAAGGCTATTGGTGGCCGTGCATGCAAGCCAACGCCCAAAAATATGTTCGCAAGTGCGAGAAGTGCCAGAAGTTTGCGCACCAGATCCATCAGCCGGCCAAAGAACTTCTTCCCCTAACCAGCCCTTGGCCTTTTGCAATGTGGGGATTAGACATAGTGGGGCCGCTCCCAACAGCACCAGGCAACCGGAGGTTCTTCATTGCGGCAACAGACTACTTCACCAAGTGGGTTGAAGCCGAGCCTTTGGCAACAATCAAGGAGAAAGACGTGAAGCGGTTTGTCTGGCAGAATGTGGTAACACGGTTCGGCGTCCCTAAAATTTTGATCTCTGACAATGGAACCCAGTTTGACGGACGCCTATTCAGAGGGTTTTGTGAAGATTTGAAGATTGAATTCTACAACTCCACTCCGGCTTACCCGCAGTCCAACGGTCAAGCCGAGGCGTCAAACAAGACTATTCTTGACGGACTGAAGAAGAGACTTGAGAAGGCCAAGGGAAAGTGGGCCGAGGAACTTCCCAGCGTCCTTTGGGCATACCGAACTACCCCGCGGCGTTCTACCGGGGAAACTCCATTCGCTTTGGCTTATGGCATGGAGGCAGTCATACCTTTGGAAGTAGGCATGCCCACTCTCAGAAGTGAAAGTTTTGACCCTGAGCTAAACGCCGAGGCCATTGCTTTGGAAATGGATCTGGTGGAAGAGTGCCGGGAAAAGGCTCTCATCCACATCGCTGCCTACCAACAAGAGCTCTCAAGGAAGTACAATAAAACGGTGCACCCCAGACCGTTCAAAGTAGGTGATTGGGTTTTGAGGAAAGTTATGGGCAACACCCCGGTGCCAGGTGAAGGCAAACTAGGGGCAAATTGGGAAGGACCCTACAAGATAACCGGTCTGGCGGGCAAGGGGGCATACCACTTGGAGGATCTCGATGGTAGAGGAATACCCCGGCCATGGAATGCGGCCAACCTCAAATTGTACTATTTCTAGCTTTTGTTTTCTTTTTGTGCAAAGGAATTTTTTGCCTTACACTTCAGAATGTAATTCTTTTGGTCAATATATAGAAGTGTCTTCTTTGCCTTAGCATTTTGATTGATTGCTTTGAATACTTGAGATTCTCAACCGAGATGATTTACTCCGGTTGAAAGAGTTGATATTTTGTTCAACTTAAGTATCCTCAACCGAGATGATTTACTCTGGTTGAAAGAGCTGATGTTTTGTTCAAGTATTCTCAACCGAGATGATTTACTCCGGTTGAAAGAGTTGATGTTTTGTTCAACTTAAGGATTCCAACCGAGATGAGTTACTCCGGTTGAAGGAGTTGATGGTTTGTTCGACTCAGGGATTCCAACTGAGATGAGTTATTCTGGTTGAAGGAGTTGGTGGTTTGTTCAACTCAGAGATTCCAACCGAGATGAGTTACTCCGGTTGAAGGAGTTGATGGTTTGTTCAACTCAAAGATTCCAACCGAGATGCCCTACTCAGGTTGAAGGAGTTGATGGTTCAATTCTATCAGAATTAAAACCGAGATGGTGTATTCCGGTTATACAAGATGTTTGGTTCAGTTCAGGCATGCTCAACCATGATGGTTTAGTCCGGTCGAAAGAATTAGTGATTTGTTCAACTTTGTTGTTCCCACTGAGATGTTTATTCCGGTTGAAGAAGTTCCTCAATTTTACTAAATTAACCGTGATGTTAACTCCGGTCGAGCTAGTTGGTGATTTGTGCAACTTCGTGATTTAAACCGAGATGTTTTGCTGAAGATAGAGTTCGAGAAAACCGTGCAAACACTTATGCAACTAAAGCTTTTCATTGATATAAAATTAATACAAGAGGAGGGGCAGAGAGCCTGGTTACAGAAGCAATAGAAAAAAAAGAAAAAACTAAGCTAAGGGGGAGAGATTGGTGAATTCATCATCCGGAGTTGTCTCCAAGTTCATTGCTGGAGATCGGTCTTCAACACCGGGCTCAGTTCGGCCGAGCTGCTCCTGTTCTGGTTGCTCCTCTCCGTCAGTATCTTCCCCGGCCTCTTCCTCTTCAAGCCCTTCCTCGGCCTCAGCCTGCAATGCACTGAAGACGTCATTGGCATATGGCACGAGGTAGGCCGGCAGGGAAGCAAGCGGCGGGGTGGCAAAGACGTCAGTATCAGGACCCTGACCGAGATGCTCGCAGGCAGACTTCCAACCCGCTTTGAAATAGATGTCTTGGGTAGCGAAGACCAGCTTCTTGTAGCTTCTCTCGGCTTCTAGGAAGCCGGCGTTGTTTGCATCTCGGCAGTCCTTCTTCCTTGACTTTTTCAGAGCGTCCAGCTCGGCCTGGAGCTCATCGCGCTTCTTTTCGGCCTCGTCAAGCTGACCGTGCAACCTGTTGTTGTCAGCATTGGCGATTTGGAGAGATGCTTTTGCCCGGCCAAGCTCGGCTTGGAGGCTTTGCACTTGGTTGTCAGCTGCCTTTTGCCGAAGTCGGTAGATGCGCTCCATGACTAAATGTTGTTTTTGGATGGCCTGCAAAAAGGAAACCTGATCAGAAAAGAAGAAGAAACCGTGCAAACAATAGTGTAAATTGGAGTAGAAGGTTAAGACTTTTACCCTGGTCATAGACTTCACGGCTGATTTCACCAGCCGGGTGTCAAGAACGTGGTCGCTGCCAACCACGTCGCTCGGCAGGAGAAGGGCTTTGAAGAGATCAAAGGCAAGAAGATGTTCTTTGTCTTCCTTGATGGAAGCCGTCGTCGGGATCTCCTTTCCTCGGTGCTTGAGCTGTGGTCTCCATGCCGGCGTTGGGTTAGCTGTGACGGTAGGTTGCTCAATGGATAGTTCAGTAATCAGCTCGGCAGACGGGTCTGCGCGAGCTCTTTTGCCAGCCCGGCGTGTTGCTTGGCTTGACTCCCCGGCAGCTTGAGAAGCTAGGGCGACCACGGCGCCCCTTGACTGACCGGCGGCTGGAGAGCGGGTGACGACGCTCGGTATCTCGGCAAACGTTGCGGTGAGCAGGTTTTTGATTCGGCTTCGTTTGGCCATCTCTTGCTCTTCTGTCAACCGTATTAGTGGAACGTCTGGCAAAGTTGGATCTGGAGGAGGTGATGGAGCACGGAGAAAGTCTGTAACTTTACTCCGGCGGGGAGTAGAATATCTGTAGGTTAGAGTGTAACCGAGCAGCTCATTGCAATCTCGGTGGCGATGGCGGAGCACAGTCCGAATTGCCTCTACATTGGGAAATTGGTAGTTGGCTTGCAAGGCTTGGATTGCTGCAAAAGAAACAAGAAAACTGGTTAATTACAGAATAAAGAAGGTAGGCTGACCGAGCAAGTTTGAGCGGCTTACATGAGGAACCGAAGTTCTTGCTTATAAACCAGCCCGGTACCTCGGCTGTTTCGTAATTACCCGACACCCAGAAAAATCGTCGTCGTGCAAGTCTTTATCCGGGGTGCCGGTTACAATTTTCTCCTTGCCCGGTCTGATTTTCAAATAATAGGCAAGGTCGTCACCGGTGTGACCCATCGTGTATTGCCTTAATATCTCGGCTAGACCTAAGTTGGTGCCTAGCCGATTGTTCAGTTCATAGACGCCGTTGATAATTCGGTAAGTGTTGGTGGACACTTGTGTGGGTGCCAGCCCGGTGCGGCGGAGGAACTCGGTGATAAGTGGGTTGAGTGGGAAGCAGAGGCCTCCTTCGACTATGGACAGCACGGTGAAGGGGCATTGTTCTGTTCTACCCCAAGGCATGGTCTCTTCTTCTGCGAGCTCAAGATGGACGTCGGCCGGGATGCCGTACTCCTCCCTGAACGTAGCTAGCGCAGCTGGAGTATCCACGAGGAAGCGAAATTTCCCCATTTACGATCGGCTAAATTAGCTCGGCTGTGGTTTGGCACTGTCAGGTGATTTGTGGCTGCTCGGTCTTTGGGAGCCTCAGGAATGGTCAGTGGTCCCCTTGGACTCTGCAGGAAAAGGAGGGCAAGTGTAAGTGGGAGCGCGGTCGCGCAAAGCGAGCTTGACTTTAGCTCGGTCGTCTAGAGTGCCAAACCACCTCGGTCGTAGAGGCTAAGGAGCTCGGCCGCCCAGGCAGACCAGATTTTGGCCCGGTTGAGCGCCCAAGACCTTTGTGATCCCGGTTCTTGCTATGGTTAAGTCTAACAGGTTATTTGCTCGGTCGGGATGGTTTTTTGGATCAAACGAAGACCTGGAGCCCGGTCCGCCCCAGTTCCTCGAAGTTCATCAGCGAAAGTGAAGAACACCATGAACAGTGGGAGGTTTGGGATGATTTCTATGGCCTATGTCCTAAGAATTACGTTTTATTGCCCTATTGTGTGAAATATCAAGGAAAATAACAATAACAAGGGTTGGAGGGCTTACCAATATGGAGCGGTGGCTGCTTCTTCTTCGAGCACGAGTTCAGGAATGGCAGAGGAGAGGCAAGAGCTCTGGGTTGCTTGGAATGGCAGTGAGTCGGTAAGAGCTCAAGGAAGATGAGGGGGGAATGTTTATAGAGGAGACGAGACCGCCCAAATTCAAATTCTAGCAAGACGGCGGGTTGGTTGCTCGAGAACCAATGGTAGTCCGCCACGCGTCCCCATTTATGACGACGTCAGAACTGAAGAGACAGGTTGAAGAGTTAAGTCAATCGGGCTACTTTTGAAGAAGAGGACGTCAACCGAGGAGTATAACCTGGCAAGTTTGCAGACAGGAATGTTGACTAGCCCGGTCGCCATTTCGCATTCTGAGGACCGAGGAAGTGTCAACCCGGTCGAAATAAGTAATCACAGTCACCCCTTTGCGAACGGAATTAAGGGACAATTGAGAGGGAGATTTATGATCTGAGATTGGGCCGTGACGTTAGCCGGACAGATTTGGGCCGAGGTATTGGGCTGTAAGATCAGGCCGTGATATTGCTCAGTAATGGCAAAGCCCACGTGGAACCGAGTTATCTGATCTCGGTTCCACGAAGGCCGGACAGGTGGAGGAACAGCCTAGGTGAGGCTCCCCGGCTCACGCGTTACAAGGTTATAATGCACGTACCTTAACCCGGTAGGAGGGCCTGTGCTTGGAGCTTGGCCGAGAAGGGCTTTGGCTAACCGGCGTTACCAGTCTCCAGCTCAGCTTCGCTGGAATACATTTAAGCCCGGCTGGAATTAAGCCCGGTAGTAGGAAACTGCGACATCAACTGCACTTAGGCATGTTTAGTATGGCCGTTGATAGCCGAGATAATGTTGCCCGACTGCCGTGCTCCCAGCAGAGTGGGCTGACAGTAGGGTTAGGTGTGTGCAGCAAGATTTGTGTTGACAGATGGGATAACAGAGCCACATGTCGAGAGACCAATGGGAGTAGATTTTGGGCGTAGAAGGGTATATAAGCATGTCTGCACCCCCCATATGCGGGACAGAAACACTTTGTAAGGAAATTCTTACACTCAAACACTCCTCTCTCTCTCTCTCTCTATCCTAAGGTGTGCGTTAACTTGATCGTCGGAGGGTTTTTCCGGCCACACACCGCCGGGTAGCTCACCATTATTTGCTCGCAGGTGATCGGACATAAACGGAGCTCGGAAGAAAGGAGTACGGGCTTGCCGGAATATTTGCTCCCCGTACAGTTACAATGGTGGAATCTCTGCTGGGTATCCCCTGCTAATGTGGATGAAGTGCTATCTTGGTGGTTGGGAACTAAGCACAAAAAAGCTCTAAAGAAAATCTGGCTGGTAGTACCTGTAGCAATGTTGTGGTCCACCTGGAGGCCAAGAAATGAGGTTGTGTTTAATGGCAAACAACAATATATGAATGAGCTATGTGAGGTTCTGAAAGTGCGTGTTGGGCTATGGGTTAAGTCCTCCATGCCTTCTGTCCAGTACTCTGTGCATCAGATTGTGGAAAATCTGAGTCAAGTCAGGTTTTGTATCTGAAATAGCTAGGTGTTGGTGGCTGATCTGCATAGTACTTGATTCACAAGTGGAAAGACTTGAAAGAGCATGCAATTAATAAATCAGATGATGAATAGTGGTTGTTCTATCTGATGGTTGCCATGGTTGAAGTTGAAATACAATCAGATAAAACAGAAGTGTCCAAGAATCTGCTTTGGTGCTATCAAATTGTATTGTTTTGCTGGTATTGGAAAATAACTGGTTTGGTAGATAACTGGTTGGTTGGTATTGGAAGTGTCCAAGTCTTTTTTGCTGCTGCTATGGATTGTTGCTATTGATCTGTACGGGCAGTGATCATTTTAAGTTGGTTGCTGTTGATATATTCTCTGTGGTTGGCCAGATCTTACTGATATGCTTTGCTGCTGATCTGTGTGGATAATGATCTTTTGGAGTTGGCTGCTGCAGATTGGTGTTTTTTAGTTGTTGTCCTGGTTTCTTGATGGTTGGTAGTTTGGTTGCACTTTTGTATTAGTTTTCTTAGTTCTGTACTTGGGTGAGGTTAGTTTTGGTGTTTTGGGATGGTTCCTCACCAACACTTGATGGTGTGCTAGCATATGATTGGACGGTCTTATTAGTGCCAACCTATTTGGTATTGATTTGAGTCGTCATGATGTTTTTTGCACTCATCCTCTTTTTCTTTTATTGATGTAATAGTCTTCTGTTGCATCAATAAAGTTCTTTTTATTTTGTTGATCAAAAAAAAAAGAAAAGATATAGCTTGATAAATTGATGATAAACTTGATTTGGTATTGACTAAAGTATATGCTTACATGAATAAAAAAATATTTTGTGGAAATTCAAATTTTTTTAATGAAAATTGAATTTTGTCATCGAAGAAGTCATTATGGATAAGCTTGGCTATAAATTACTAAAATTTGCTCAAAACATACGAACTTTTAGCAACCAAATACTCTTGTAAGCAATTTATTTTGTGAAAAGGCTTTGTCGACCGAGGCTAAATATCCTTCTCCAATATTGTTGACAAAATTTGGTCGCTGAAAGTAAAAATTGGCTACTAGTTTAGAACATTAACCGATTACCCTGAGCATTGCTAGACAACAACAAATCTATCGAAAAAATAATGAGTGGTGCGTAGGTTTTTTTTTGATAATTTTGACTTATTTTGAAAACTCGGCTAAAAGCTTAGCTTTTTTAGATTATATCAACTCTTTACTTTTTTACACATTTGTTTTAAAAAAAATCAACAAAAAAAAAATCCAAAATCAACTTTTAATCTACTTTCCATACTCAAAGCATTTTGTGACTTGCTTTGGTTACTTTTGGCAAGGACTTTTGTCATTGCTTATGATCACTTTCCTTTGGGATATGTAAGAGTGCGAGCTGAAAAAGAATTTGTTCATATACTTTTTTAGTAGTGTGTAAATAATATATAAAATATAATTAGTCTAAAAATATGAACCCTATAATAAAAAAATTAGTTTGATTTTGTTTGCACTTAAAAAGAGTGTAAACAACACACATATTTTGATTGGTTGAAAGTAGTATGGTCTACCATTTTATGTGAAGTCATTACACTTTTTGAATACAAAATGTTAGAGACTCCAAAATTTATGCCAAATGTCTAGATCTCACACCCATGTAAGTCATTTGGTAAAAATTTTGGTAGAATTTTTGGGAACGCTCCCCCTCAACTCATGCTCCCCCTGAAGGTTTGCTACTTATAGATATAAACATGTTTAGCACATTAGCAATATATAATAGTATAATCATAGCATGATTGATAAAAATACCAACAGATAAACTTAGGAGATTTAGGAAATTTTTTTTGCCTAGGCTTTAGATACCAAAAATGAAAAATATACGTAGTACCAATTTTCTTTTAACAGTTCAAGCACACAACTGCATCATTTCTTCCCCAATCTTTCAATCATAACAAGTTCTCCTCCTATGACATTATTCCAAACCATTTAAGCTCAAAACATCACAATTTCTCCCCATGTGACATTATCAAAAACACATAAAAGATATCACACTATAGCATCAAGTTTAGATAAATGCCATGGGTGCACTAAGGAGAAGTTCCAAAAGTCAAGAATGAGACACACATGTTGTTGTAGCAAGATAATATGGCAACAATGAATCAATAAGCTTATCCGTTATGAAGAATTCATGCTATTTCAATCTATTTTCAAGCAAGAGCCAAGGAGATACCAAATTGTTAAAAGTATATGTGAAGTAGTTAAGCATGATATAACAATCAATTTCTGTTAAGAGCATACAGATTTTATACAAGATAATTAAAAAGAAATGTGTGAGGTGCAAGCTCATAAGTGTGATATCAAAACTAGAATAGAATCTGAGGGATTTTTTTTAAAATATAATCAAGTTTAAATTCTTCCCCTTGTTTCATTTGGCAAAATCAATAGGAGATATGATAAATGAAAACTCATAACTGAAATGTTCTTCTCAATAATATCAAATAGGATGCCAAATGTTACTAATAAGGATGCCAAAATGATACCAACATGCAATCTACCAAGGATACTAATATGCAATCTAGAAGATTTAACAATCATAGCTCAAGTATTATGTAGAATACCAAATATTGCTCATAATAGGTTTAACTCAATATAATCTCATTGAGCTAATGTAATTCCAAAAAACGAAGCATGTTCAAGGCATAGCAATCCATATGCCAAGAAAAATCAATAATTTCAATATATAGCACACATTTAAGCATAGGCATAATTTTTAGGCAAGAGTATCATCAAAGAGTATACATTGAAAATCATATGAAGCATAATCAATCTTTTTCATATCAAAGTAATAACAGTATTAGCTCAAAGGATATAAGATAGAATTTTTACCTCAAAAGCTTAAGAGAGTATATAAGGCATACGTTAGGTTCAAGAGATGAAAGTTTTTCAATCTTCAATTTTCTTTCATGAGGAATTCATCTCAAAAGGGTTTAACAAGTATGTTAGCAAAATGATCTTTCCCCCTAAGTTGGTGCTACCCTTTTCTAATGTGATTTTGTGTAAATATAGCATTCATAGAACAATCACTATTACTCAATAAAAATACAGCACAAATCACTTCTTATTACAAAATAAAAAGGCAAAAAATAATTCAATGATTAAACAAGAGTTTGGAAAGCTATTTTTCAAAATTTTCATGTTGTAGCACAGAGTATAATATACATTAAAAAAAAATAGTTTTATGCTCTTTGTTTTTTTAAGAAATGATGCAACAATCTCATTTAATCACATAGCATTATCAAGAGGCATTTTCATCAATTCAATTCACATGCTCAAGTGTGATAGAACATTTTACTCAATATGGAACACAACATGAATGCTATAAACAATTAATTCAATAATTTATCACTCAAAAACATTATATGAGATATATGCCAGCATAATCCATATTCAAAAGATATTCAATAGAATAGATGCAATGTCTTTATAAACATATGATACTTCATTTCATTTAGACATTGTTGATGGATCATCATCAATGAATTTCATAACTCATTCAAATATTCCAATGTAAAGCATATAAGCATTGAATTTTTATTTTGAGCATATTCTTGAGATCACAAATATACAATTTTTAAAATATAGATAGTATACATCTCAAAACATGTTATGACATCAAAATTGATTCTACAAAGATATGACTCAAAAAGGAATTAACATGTATGAAGTCATATGAATGATGTGAGAAGTGTGAGAATATGCTGGTATGCTCACAAGTGAAAAATCATTTTATTTTTATTTTTCATGGCAATGGATGACAAGATGTAGGATAATCAATGTATACAAGAATCATTCATATTCTAATAGGCAATCATCAAAGATAATATAAATCTCAAATATGAGTTCAATGACGGTTTGAAATAGAATATGACTAATCCAATCTTAGCACAATTAGGTTACATGGAAGTAATGATCAGACACAACCTATTGTACACAAAACACACCTTAAATAATATAGAACTTTAAGCATAAAGGTGTGTTAGGAGTTATACCTTAATTTACCTCTTTGGAATCTTTAACCATACATTACCTCTTTTGTCCATCTTGGTGATTTTCATTTCATCATTCTTTTTCTTGTAGTGACTGATTTTGCTCTCTATATTAAACACTCTTGTTGTACATTTCCTCTCCAAGCTCTTGCTGTTCTTTGAGATTCCACCTACAAAATATCTTGATTTCTTTCTTGGTACCCATACTTTCTTGGATTCATGGGGATTAGTTTCAAGAACATTTAATCTCATAAAAGGTTTAGGATGATCAAAACCAATGCCTACTTTGTCAAAAACACATCTTTTATTTCCAAGAAGCTTGTTAAGGTTTTCTTTTCCTTTTACAAAATTTTCAAGAGTTTTGTTTAAATCCTCAACATTGTTTTTTAAAATCTTTTTCTCATTGACAATAGACTTAAAGTCATTTTTCAAAGTAGTATTTTCCATTTTTAAAACACCTACATCATTTGAAAGAGAAGTAACTAATTTCTTTAATTTAGAATTCTTAACACAAACATTTCTAAATGTCATGTAATTCATTGAAAGTACTTTCAAGTTCTACATAATTAGAAATTACCTCATCTTGAGTGGATTCTTCTTCTTTGAGAGCCATGAGATACAGGTTGGCTACTCCATCATTTTCTCCCCAAATGGCTTCCTTTTTGCTAACATCTATCATTGAAAGTTCATGAGCCATGACTGAGCTTAGGAGTTCTTCAATGCCTAATTTTGTTAGGTCTTTTGCTTCTTGGATAGGTATAACCTTAGCTTTCCATTCATTTGGCAAAGACCTAAGTATTTTTCTCACAAGCTCACCATTAGTATAAGATTTACCAAGAGATTTTAGAGCATTAATAATATTGGTAAATTTATAAAACATCTTGGAAATAGATTCAAATGATTCCATAGTAAAGAGTTCATAACATGAATAAGCATGTCAATCCGAGACTCTTTTATTTGGCTAGTTCCTTTATAGGTGATTTCAAGTTTATCCCAAATCTCTTCAACAGTAATACACCCGGAAATTCTATTGTACTCATTTGCATCTAGTCCACACACAAGAATAAGCTTGGCCTTAGCATTAGGTTGAAGGAGTTTATAATCACGCTCATCAAATTCATCCTCAAGTTTAGGCACACTGATATGGTCTACTACCTTGGTAGAGATTTTAGGACCTTTAGTGATAATGAGCCACAAAGCATAATTGGTAGCTTAAAGATACGAAGTCATTTTTTCTTTTTCAATAAATGTAATTATTACCATCAAAGAGAAGTGGTCTATTGCTAGCTTGTCCTATAGCAGAGTAAGTAGAATACATGGTTGCTATGGATAAAAAATTCAAGATTGTTAAATCTAAACAAGAGCCCCAGGCTCTGATACCAATTGTTATCGAAAAAGCAACCTAAGAGGGGGGTGAATTAGATTTCTACAAATTAAAATTGATAATACCCCAATAAAATTAACTACTAGTACAACAAATTATTAACAAGCACAATGATGAACTTAGCAGTAAATGATCAAGAAAAATAACAATGAAGGATAACTAACATACAGGGTAAATCAAATGATTAACACATGAATATTAGATAGCTATAGCGGTAGTAGGAAAGTAAAGAGATTAGGGAAGAGGAGACAAACAGATTTATAGTGGTTCGACTTCAACTAAGCCTACATCCACTCCTCAAGCTTCACTTGAGATTTTCCACTATCTTCTAGTTTCACAGGGGTGCTAGCAACCTTATAAACATGGAGCAATCCTGCATAGATTTTACACAGACTTCATAAGCCCAAACCCTTGTAGATCTTAGGTGATTCACAATTACTCTCAAGATTTCAAGAACACAGTGTTTGCAACACTTTTACAAGATGAAATGATATTTTTGCTTTCAAAGAAAGGTTACAATAAATATCTCTCCCAGATGGATATACAAAATGAAGCTCATTGATTTTGTGTAAAAACCTCTCAAAGGTAAATATGCTTAAGGCTAAGCTCAATGTTTGATTTTCTGAAGGATGAGTGATTAACTCAAATGAAGAACACTTTAGGAACTCAGAGAAGATGGAATAAGTGAGTGATGAATGATATGGAAATGTTTTGCGTGTTGTCTCTATTTTTGAACTTCACATCAAAGCTCTCTATATATAGCAGAGCTCAATGCTCTGTTTTGTATGCCAAGCCCATCTTTTTCTTCTTGTTGAGGAGATAGAATGATGATATACATATCATCAATGTCAGCCTTTGTCTCTAGCCCATGTGAGTTTTGCCCGTTGGAAAATGGGTGTGAATCAGCTAGCCGTTGGGAAGTTGAACTTTGAAAAATAGCCGTTGCAGACAGAGTGGTCAGTGTTCAAAATGAAATTTTGTTCTATAGGGACGTCCACCTGGATGTCTGCCTGGATGTCCACCTGGACATCTGGTGGATCCCAGTGGTCAAGGATGGCTTCCGCAGATGTTGAGGACACTGCTGGGTAGACAGTCGGTGAGAGGAAAATTCGAACTGAAGCAAAATTGGGCAGAAAGGCCTTAGCCGGTCGTCCGACCGGAGGACCGGCCAGATGTCCACTCTGACGTCAGGTGGCTTGAAGAAAAGCTGAACTGTTTGAACTGCTACTGTGCTGGGCTGTTTGGGCTTTGTTTTGGGCTGAAATAACTCATATATATAAACACTCTAACAACATTTTAGGATAAAAGTTTAGGAGAAAAATAATGAGGTTAAAATAAATTTTGATACAATTTTTCTCTTCCAAATAAATTAAAACATAATTAAATGAATCATCAAAATAAATAAGTCTAACAGTATATTTCAAGGTTGAAAATCTACTCTATGTATTGCCTTCTCAGTTAAAAAAAGAAAAAAAGAATCAATTTCAAAAAGTTGAAACCCCTTTCTCTTTCTTGGATGTGGTGAAAGCTTCTTCCATCATGTAACAGTTTGTATATGTCAATAGAGTCAGAGAAGGTATGCAGTAAGAGAAATGTCGTCGGAAATTATTGCCGGTAGCCGGACGTAGTTGCCGGTGTCAGAGGTGACTGTCAGTAGTTGGTTCTGGGTAGCGGGTTTGGGCTAGGGGTAAAATTGAAAAAAATGAGTTCATTAATTTGGAATGGACCTAATAGGTATTAAGTTTTGTAAGGAGGACTGACCTGTAACTCCCCTTATTTAAAATTTAGAGTAGCTACTCTACTCCACAATAGTAACTAAACTGTGTAGCGTGGTCCTGTCGGCCTATCATGAGCCCTATATCTATGATCTAAATCGTTTAAGCTTTTGTGCATACACTACAACAAAAAGCAGATTTCGCGACTAAAACTGGAGTTTTCGTCGCTAAAAGTAGTAGAATTGGCGACTAAAATGGAATTAGTCGCCAAAATTGATCACTTTTGCCGACTAAAAGAGTTTAGTCGCCGAATATAAGGGTTTTAGCGACTAAAAGTCAGTTTAGTCGCCGAATATAGGAGTTTTAGCGACTAAAATAATTTAGTAGCCAAAAGTATAGGTTTTGGCGACTAAAAAACAATTTGGTCGCCGATTCTACGTGTTTTGGCAACTAAAAATAGTTTGGTCGCTGAAAGTGAAGCTTTTTGGCTACTAAAAAAAAATTAGCAGCTAAAAACAGTCAATTGGCAACTAAAATTCAGTTTAGTAGCCAAAAGGGGACATTTTTGGCGACTAAAAACAGGTTTAGTCGCCAAAACTGGTTATTTTTAGGCGGGAATGAATTTTTTTAGCGACTCAAAACTAATTAGTAGCCTAAACTATACAATTGGCGACTAAAAAATAGATTTAGTCGCCAAAAGTGATCAAATTTTTTTTTAGTAAATAATTTATTTTTTACATAAATTATATTGAATAAAAATAATTATTTATATATATATATAGTTTTGTATTAATACCGGTCAAAGTAATATATAAATAATATATGTTGCATTTATATTCATGTGATATTGTAGTGGCATAGTGGGGGACTGTGTTGGTAAAGGTTTGGAATGTGGGATGGGTCGGTGGTTCGAATCTTGGGAACAGCAGAGAGTAAATTTTTTTTTTCCTGAAATATGCTTTTGGCAACTAAAAACAGTGGTCGCCAAAGGATTGACTATTGGCGACGAAAAGCTTAGTCGGCAAATGTATAAATAAAAAAAGAATAATTCACTAGTGGCGACTAAAAGATTAGTCGCTAAATGTATAATTTTCAAAAATGTAATTCACTATTGGCGACAAATGCTTTGGTCGCTGAAGACTAAAACTTTGCCGACTAAAAGTTTTTCAGTCGCCAATACCTCCGTCGACCATCTATTCACGACAAAACCGGCGACTAAAATATTTAGTCGGGGAAAGTGAAAAGTCGACTTTTGGCGACTAAAAATTTAGTCGCCAAAAGTGTTTTTTCTTGTAGTGATACATAAAATTTAAAAAAAACAAATCATATTGATATGATAATTATAAACATATTATTTCATCACATTTATATGCCCAAAAAAAAAAATCAATAAAAAAAAATGATCAAGTTTTAAAAAATTATTCATGTTTTTTTTTGGGGGGCATAAATATTTGATGAAATGATGTGTTTATAATTAGTAAATCAATATAATTTTTTGTATACATAAAAATAACAAGTATGACTTAAAAAATAAATCATTCATAAAAAATAAATCATTCATATTTTTTGCTTACAAATGTGACGAAACAGTGTGTGTATAATTGCCTATAGCATGACCCAATCCTACGATTTCAAAAAACACATTTACTCTATAGTAGTATTATATAGACTTACCCCCCTCTAGTTTTTTAGAAAAATTAAGTGGCCGTCATCTCTAGGTTTAAAAAAAATTAAGTGTCAGCCACTATATATCTCTGATACTTGAAGTTCAAAATATACATATAAAAAAGACAATATATAACCAAAAAAATATATATATATAGTTTATCAAAATTAGTGTCGATTACAAACTCCAAACTCCCACCTATAAACAAGAGAAGAATATGGAGGAAGTCAATAAGTTAATTGATAACATTTGTTGATAAATACATTATTCGTGTTCTAATTCCAATTCTATCAATGATTTTGTAATAAAATGAAAGAGCATCAAATACAACTCAAAATACCTAATTTTAATAGATAAATCGTCTACTGTTGCTATCTTTAATTGCTCAATGTAGACATAAGAAAATATGTTTGCTTACTTAAGTTTTCATATTATTATTATTATTTACTTTTTATGCTGCTAGAAATCAATGTTATAATTCATACTTTCATTTTAAAATTTCAATTAGTATATACGTTCACCTCTTTTATCTTTGAATCTTGGGTTCTCTTCAAAATGAACGATTCAATTCATTAAAATAAGATTTTATGACAGGCCCATCGAGTCCAATCCACTGTTGTAGACTAAAGAGAAACTGGTCACTTTCTAGTTATTGTAAAGTTATCATTTTAATAAAATAAAAACAAATTTTAAATTAAAACATAATATTTTATATTGGCAAAAATTAAAATATTTTATTAAGGGAAAATTAAGAAGATATCCCTCTAGACATTTATGTAAGAGTTTAAGGACATTAGAAGTTTGGTTTAGTTAAGATTTCAAATTCAAGAAGGAAAAGGAAAAGTTTTGACATAAATGGTAAAAAATGATCTTATAACTTATAACTATAACTCTAATTTTTTTTGCGATATTTATTTTTCCAAATCTCTCTATCTCTATCTCTCTCTCTGTCTCTGTTTGTGTGTGTGTGTATTCCCTCTCTACAATGGAAGATTGCTTTAACCAGCGTTATACACAATTGTTACGATCTTCAATTACACATATCACCTCTGTCGCTATCTCGTATAGATTTGAATTGTGTTGCCGTTGGTAACCATCATTGAGATATGAATCTTTGTTCATTGCTCTCAACCACCGTTCACTCCTCTATCACCTCACTGTCATCGACACCACTCACCTGTTCTCTCTCTCTCTCTCTCTCTCTCTCTCTCTCTCTCTCTCTCTCTCTCTCTCTCTCTCTCTCTCTCTCGTGATTTCTCTATGGTTTCCATGATTCATTTATCTTTTATCCCTTTCTTTCTTCGATATTATTTTTTATTTGATTTTTGTGTTTTGTGTTGTTTAATAGACATTATTTGTTGTAATGATGTAAAATATTTAGATTTTTGTTTTAAGTTCGAATGAAATTAGTTAATGATTTTTTTTTGACTTTCCACAATTTCAGTAGATTTGATCAGTAAAATTTCTCTGACTTTCTACAATTTTATTAGATTTAGTTAGTGAAATATCTCTGTGTTTCTGTAATTCAGTAGATTTGGTTAGAGAAATTTCACTAACTAAATTTACTAAAAATTAGAGAAATTTCACTATCACAAGAAAATTTTCCTACAGCAATTACATTTTTTGGTGACTTGTTGGAGAATAGAAATTTGACTATATTAAGCCAGTGAAATTTCACATTGTCGGTGTTCATCAAAGAGTTGTCGGAAAATAATCGCCGGCAACTGGTGATCATCGCCAAAAACTTGTTGTCAGTGGTAGCTACTGACGATTGGCTGTGGCAACCGAAGATGGTCGCCGACAGTAGCAGAGATGTTCAAATGATGGTAAGGATTAGCATACTTAAATTAACAAACATAGTTTAATTGTCCTTCAACTAATACAAAATCTTTTCTAGGAAGCAGAATAAAAAAAATCCTATTATTAAAGAATTGCTTAAAAATACGTATTAACAAATTTAAATTGATCATTGATTTTATATAAAATTAAATATTATATACAATTATTGTAAATATTGTTAAGGGATGACTATAATTTGGTGTATAGAGAGAAAAATAATTTCAAAAATACTGGAAACTTTATAATTTTAATTATCAATGTTGATGAATTTTTTCACCGATCTGTAATTATTTTCATAAATTTACACAAACATGTAATATTCTCTATTGTTAATATTTGTTTAGAAATTGATTTTTTTTTATTGAATTTTTAATTTTTTTTAAAAAAGCATATAAAAAAATAAAAGAAAATTTACCTATAAATTTTATATGGAAGAATGTTTATCCATTTAGTTTTGAGAGTTTTCTTATGAATCAATTAGTTTATATATATATATATATATATATAATTTAGAAAATGGTATTTATTTGATTTGGTATTATTTGAGTTTAAGTGAATGCATTTTTGTGATTTATTTTTCTTTTTTTTTTTTTTTCTTTTCGTTTTTGGGTTGAGATGGAAATGTGAGGTGTGGAAAACACTTTTTGAGGGAGATTGATGGTTGAAGTGTTAGTTGTCGAATATGGAAATTTGCAATTCTGTTAATGTGATTTTCTGATATTACATTGGAATGTTACATTAGAGTGTTACGTTTTGAAAAAATACACTAATGAGTTTTTGTGTGTTATATTGATTGGAGTGTGAGGTTTGAGAAAAATATACTAATGACTTTTTTTTTTTTTTAAAATGTTACGTTGTTACGTTTGAAAAAAATACATTAAAGAATTTTTTTTAGTGCATTACATTGAAGTGTTATGTTTGGGAAAAATACATTAAGAAATTTTTGTGTTACAGTAATTGGAGTGTTATGTTTGAAAAAAGTATACTGAAGAGTTTTATTTTGAAATGTTATGTTGTTACGTTTGAAAAAAAAAATACACTAAGGAGTTTTATTTTCAAATGATATATTGTTGCGTTTGAGAAAAATATATTAAGAATATTTTTAGTGTGTTACATTAGAGTATTACGTTTTTTGAGTGTTACATTGGAGCATTGTGTTTTTGGGGTGTTATATCTGAGAAAAATACACTAAAGAATTTTTTCTGAAGTGTTATGTTTAGTAATTTCAACATTATGAGAAGCAAGAGGGGACCGAACAGTTCATGAAATCATTATTTAAAATTTATTGGTGTTTCACCCAAAAATAAATTATCTTTTTATAATAAGTTATTAACTTTTTGACTAAGGGTTATTTGGAATAATCTAAATAAATATATTTTTTTAATTTTTTACAAAATATATATATATATATATAGAAAAGTAATATGACTTGAAAATATTTTTTAAAAAATGTGTTATTTTAATGGGTAAATTACACTAACGGTCCCTATAATTTGGGGCTTGTGTCGTTTTGGTCCCTGTCTTTTCAATTGTGACACATTTGACCTTAAATTTTGAATATTGTTCTAATGAGGACAATCAATGATACCATTGGATTTTTCAAGGGCAAAAATGTCAATTTGATAAAATATAAACTAATTTAACAAAAATAAATTTCAAAAAAACATTTTTGAATTTTAAAAAATTATTTCTACCCACTAAAGATAAAATTATGTAAAATTGATAAATATTTTAGACATTTATTTATTTATTTTTACCAAATTAATTTTTATTATGTGTTTGAATGATAATCATGTAATGGTGGTTGTTTTTGTTTTCATTAAATTAGTTTTTATTTTTCTAAGAGTCGAACAGGATAACAACTTTGATATCATTATTAAACCAATCCATTAAATCGAAAAATTTAAAACTAAAAACATTTTATATATTAAATATATCGATTACCCATTACATGATCATCATCTAAACATATAATAAAAATTAATTTGATAAAATAAATAAATAAATAAATAAATGTTTAAAAAATTTATCAATTTTATATAATTTTATCTTTGATAGTAGAAATAATTTTAAATTTTTTTTAAAAAAAATTGATATTTATTTTTGTCAAATTAGTTTATATTTATCAAATTGACGACTTTGTCTTTAAAATTAAGTAATAGTATCTTCAATTGTTTTTATTTGAAACAAGATTCAAAATTTAGAATCAAATATGTTACAATTAAAAATAAAATAAAATAAAATAATACGAATTTCAAATTATAGTGACTGTTAGTGTAATTTGTCGTATCTATACTATATATTAAGCAAAAGGGAGTTTTTAACCCCAAGCCTTGTGGGAGTTTCAATCTCCCAATCTAAATTTCCTGATTTTTTGATTTTTTTTTTAAAAAAACTTAGCATTTATTAACTTCTTCCAACCCCCAAGTCTTACCCTCATAATAACACTTTAATGCATTAAGAACAAGTATAAAAAAAATTTCTTGAAAAGTTTAACACATATGATTATTATCAAAATATTAAATTTTAATATAATATAATAAAAAAAGACAGTTAATTCCTTGAAAATTCTAACACATATGATTATTATCAAAATATTAAACTTTAATATAATATAAAAAAAAAAAAAAAGGAGATATTTAAAAAAAAAATATTTAAAAATCACAATTCACATATATAAATAATCGTAAATACGGGTGATATGCTAGTTTTAATGGATGCCAAAGAAGCTCTAAAATCATTGATACGAGAGAGTTGGAAATCAGACGATCCTATGAGGCGCGTGGAACAAACCAGTTTTCACAGGTATGATTTTGGTAGAAAAATTATTAGGTAGTTTGAGGACACTACTGTGTCCCTGCTTTCACCAATTATCAAATTCTAAGACCTAGAATCATCTCGTTTGATTTCAAAAAATTATTATTTTTTATTTTTCATATTTTTTATTTTTAGTAAAAAATTTTATTTTCTTAAGAATATATATATTTTTATTTTTTAGATACACCTAACTTAAATACACTTAAAAAGTAAAACATTTATGATTTTTTTTAAATTTATCAAATACAAAAAACATAAAAATTCAATACATTTTTATATTTTTATGTATTTATTGAATTTTTTAAATATTTTTTCACAAATCTTTTACTTTTTAAATACATTTAAGTTATGTGCATTTAGAAATTACAAAAATTATATATTTACAATATTAAAAAAAATACTACAAATAAAAAATATGAAAAATAATTTTTCATAAAATCAATTAAAATTAAATAGGGTGATTACTATTTTTTCATACCTAACACAAAATTATAAAATCTCATTTTTATCTTCTAATCACAAACACGCCTAATCATGCCTAGAAGCACGAAATAACTTCTCGTTTTGGCGGGAGAGCTTGCGAAGAAGGACAGAAGATTCCTTTTTGCTTCTTTGGATATTCCCAATATATCCAAATTTTCCGTGTGGTGATGTTTGGATTATTATGCTTTCATTGGAGTGCTCATTTTGATCACATTGGATGCCCCTAAAATTCAGCGGTGACAATTGGAAATTGATGCCACGTTTAGGAAGTTTCAAATAATTTATTTTTATATCTTTTTATTTTTTTTATCACATTATTTCTTTATTTTTTTACATATTTTTTCGTAAAAAGATAAAAAATACATTTATTTAGGTCATCACAAATAACCCCTGAATTAAGCTCTACGTGTCGATGGATATATTAATTAGTGTATTAATAAATAATATAGTATAATTTTATTAATTTTAAATCTTTGTAATTTATATAATAGATGTGATTTATAATTTTAAAGTTATAATCTTATAATATGTGTTAATATATTAAGGATTCGTTTGAGATGTGAGTTGCCTTTTTAACTTTTTGATTATTTTAAATTGTGGTAAAAAAGTCTCGTTTGAGACAAATATTTTGATTTTTTTACTTTTGTAAGAGAAAATATCAAATGCTTATG
Source organism: Camellia sinensis (assembly GCF_055761805.1). Taxonomy (NCBI): domain Eukaryota; kingdom Viridiplantae; phylum Streptophyta; class Magnoliopsida; order Ericales; family Theaceae; genus Camellia; species Camellia sinensis. The sequence continues at coordinate 47,451,070 of NC_138967.1, forward strand.
GGTTAGATGTGATATTTTGTCCTATTTAACTAAATAATCTATTTTGTTATATATAATTATTTTAGCCCAACTTTTGTCTTAAATGGGGCCTAATTAATATAGTAATTAGTGTGTGTAGCATCACTATTAGATATTTATATAATAAAATTAAATTAAAAAGAATAGCGGAATTTCATGTTTAGTAGGAGAGAAAAGAAAAGAAGTGCTTTCTTTTTCAAAAGATTTCTTCCTTCTCTACAAAATCTTTGTTAGGTGCTCACTTGTTTGGTTTTAATTTTTAAAAATTAATTTTCAGAAAATTTGCTTTTTTATTTTTCATATTTGAATATTTTCAATGATTTTTTTTAATATTTTAAGTATTTTTTTTTAAAATTTTTAAATACATCTAACATAAATATACTTAAAAAGTATAATATTTTAGAAAAAAAAATATTTAAAAATACCCTAAATACCAAAAAATATTAAAAAATGAAGAAAATTCAGTATATTTTTCATATTTTGTGTATTTATTAATTTTTTAAAGTATTTTTTCACAAATATTTTATTATTTAGATATATCTATGTAAGGTGCATCTAAAAAAGTAAAAAATTACTTAAAACATATTCACTAAAAATAAAAAAAATACAAAAAAAAACAAAAAACTTAATTTTTAGAAAACTGAATTCAAAAAACTAAAACCAAACAAACTGATTTATTTTTTTATTTTTTGAAAGAAGGTTTCAATATAAATCTAAATTTTGAAGTACAAAAACAAATTTTGTCTACATCCTTTTTTGCTTCGTTTGTTCGAATAGATTTTTTGAAATATATATTTTTATATTTTTTAGTGTTCAATATAATAAAAAAATATTATTTGATTATAAATGGAAAATAAGTCTATCTATTTTGAAAATGCTTTTCACTTTTTACAGGCATAAATATTTTTCAAATTAAAGCCTAACTAATATTACCAAATCGATTACCACAGCCACCATCACCTCCATCACCACGGCTATCACCACCATTACAGTTGTCGCTACCCTATCACCATGCCACCAGGGGCGGAGGGAAGAAGGGGCTAGGGGGGTCACGTGCCCCCTGAGTTTTGGAATTTTTTTTTTAGACAAACATAAAGAAAATATTTTATATAAAAAAATTTATAAAAATATTATTTAGAGTGAAATATCAATAATATTTTTAAAATTATAAGAATAATAATGATTGTTTTGATTGAAAATAAAGAGACTAAGATATTATTATCTATGAAAATTTCAATATAATGGTGATATCTATCATTATTGGCATGCAAACATAATTAATCTCAATGAAAATATAGAATTTATTGAATTATTAGTTACATTTAATATGTAGGGGTCATCATCCATATGTTTTTTTACTATTGGTTGGTAATATTACATGTCAATGATGGCGTGGTATGATTATTATATTGAATTTTTAGGCATATTTTGTATAAAAAAAATTAGTTTATCATTATATTATTTAGTTTAAAACTATATATCCATGACTTTTTTTAATATTGTCCATGATACACTAATTATAAATAACATATTCAATTTGTTTGATTTGAGTTTTTAAAAACACTTTTCAAAAAATTATACTTTTTTGTTTTTCGTATTTTTTTTTTGTTTTTACTGATTTTTTTTATATTTTAAGAAATTTTTTTTAATTTTTAGACACACCTAACATAAATACACTTAAAAAGTATAATTTTTGCGAAAAAAATCTTTAAAAAATTCACTAAATACCAAAAATATAAAAAAATTACAAAAAGTAGTACATTTTTCGTATTTTTATATATTTATTAATTTTTTAAAATATTTTTTCACAAACATTTTATTTTTTTAGATACATTAGGTATCTAAATGTATCTAAAAAAGTAAAAAAAATTGCTTAAAATTTTAAAATTATTCACTAAAAATAAAAAATAAAATAAAAATAAAAATAAAAAACTCAATTTTCAAAAAACTTAATTCAAAAAACTCAAATAAAACACATTGATTATTTTTTTATTTTTTTTTATATTTTTTGAAGTCAATCGTAAAAATTTATGTGAAATATTTTTGTAAATATTTTTAATATTATAAGTAATAAGTGCTCCTCTAATTTATTTTTCTGGCTCTGCCACTGCACGCCACTACCTCCACCTCCACCTTCACATTCACCTTCACCTTCACCTTCACCTTTGTTCTACCACCACTAAATATAGAAAAATATTTTCTTAAAAATAATTCCGTAAAAACTATTTTCTGGAAAAATATATTTTTTGTCCAAACAAATGGAGCATAAATTTCTATCTACCCTCACATTCTTTCTGAGATAAAAACATTTATCCATTCTTTATGGGATAAAAGACTTCCTCCATAAAGTATAAGAATTATGATGTATATAATGGGCGTAAAGAGAAATTCAAGTGTTGTATATAAGGACATCTCCATATTTTACTCTGAATATTATTTTGTATCATATTCACTAAAATGTGAGATATCGATAGATTTATGCGTGGGGAAAAACTTAGCAAATAGAGGAGACGGCATTGGAAAACATTTTTGCACAATGTGTAACCCAATGATCTAATAGGCACATCTTAGAGTATGGTGAGTGAAAGATTAGAAGTTTAAGCTGATAAAACAGCGGCGAACTTTTTAGTTATAATCTAGCTATACTAACATACCAACGTTATCTTTGACCCCAAAAAAAAAATAAAAAATAAAAAATAAAAAAAAAATCACAAAATGAATCATGGAGACACAAGTGAAAAAAATATTTGACTAAGGTGGTCAGACAAGAGATTCCCTGATACCTAAGTTAGTATTTATAATAAAACTCTCAATATAATTAAAAGCTTGAATGCTTGAGGTTGCTGACATTGTTATTGGAATGATTTGCTTACTTATTGTTGTTGGTTCGCTATCATTCCTCTCTTGTTTCGCTTTAGTTGGGATCATATTCCACGTTTGGAATATTTAAGGATAAGCATTTTCCCTCTCAACTTGAACCAATAGTTGCCAGTGATTTTTTAAGATTTCAGATTAAACATGAAAGGCTTTATACTCAACCTTTGAAATTAGGACTTTCAATGATAATAATATTTTTTAACATTTTCTTGTAACCTTAGATAACAGTTTAATGACTTAATAATTGAGTCATCTTATTACGATAAAAAATGCTTTTCCCGAAAGTCCATCCACTGCTCAGACTTAGCCGTCCAACTAACTACGGAGCTCGGTACCTCAGTTTTATTTTATTTTATTTTTTTAATGCAACACATTAGCTCATATTTTTTTTTTTTAATCTCCCATAGTTTGTATATATTACACTATTAGAACAAAAAATATGAAACAATTTATTTTAAGAATTAGAATTCCAATAAAATTATTATTATTATTTTTTCAAATAAATCTTGTTACAATACATTTGTTATTATTATTATGACTGTTTCTGTTTATGGTATTTTAGTTTTTTATTTGCTATTTCCCTCCATAAGAAAACCTTCAAAAAATTATATTCAAAAACAAATTTGGGATTACTTTTGATCATAAAATTCATCGTTTCAGTACTAAATTGTGTCATATTTTAAAATTTGTAATTTCAACTCAATCCTGTAAGCATCTCTACCTGTTAATTTCGAGTTCACTTGAGGTGATAGACATTTTTTTGCCAATTTTGTCGAATTATATGCCATTTTAAATATTTTGCTTGTTTAATAACGCTTGTATTTATATTTTTTTATTTATTCTAATCTAAAAAATATATATATTTTTTATTTATTTTTATAAAAATTTAAAATCTTTAAATATATACTTATTTAGTGTTTATTTTCAATTTAAAAAATTTACAATTGCTTACAAACTTTATTAAATTCTTATAACTATAAAACAACAAAATCAACTTCCTCTGTTTAAAAATAATAGAAATAATTATTCCTTTCTCCTTCCATCCCTTCCGGCCATCACTCATTGTTTATCACCACCACTGGAAACCATCTGGCCACCCTAGCTCCAGCCACTGTTTTCGGTGACCTTCTCCAGCCACTACATCTCGCTAGCAGCAACTATCTCCAACCAGCGCCAAGCACCTCCTACCGACAACTGAAGGTATGAGAGGTGATCACACCATAATATGGTGGACCCTCTCACACCAAATCAAATCCTTATATGGTGATTCAATCTTCCCGGAAGAAGTTACTGGAAGTAGGAAGTTAAAGATTTGAATAAAGAGTCACAATGTTTGGAAGCATGGTGACTATTGAGTTTGAATTTTAATAGGTTGTAACCATTGCTTAACAGCCACCATATCTTATAAATATATGGACAATACATAGGCTCAACTTGCTTGCATTTTTTTCTCTGTTTTTCTTCTTCCAGATTATTTTCTTTTGTGTGATTAAACATCCTAATGGGAACTTCAATCCATTGCCATTGTTAAGATCTTCTTACAATGGTATACACATTATTGCAGATGTTGAAATATAGTCTGAAAGAACGAAAAGTTTCCGAACTCTTTTTACCAAAAATTTAGAAAATAATTGACCGTCAATCTTCGGCATTGGTGAATTCCGTTTGTTTATTTAATCATCACCAACGTGTTGTATTCCCAAAAAACTATCCAAAGAAAATAACTGTTGGTGGTGCCATTGTTCCGAACCTTGCCGAAAGTGAGGCCGAGTTATACCGTTGGAAGAAATTTTATAAAATATTTTTCGGTTCAATTTGTGTCTCACTACAACAATTTACACATTTGGCGACGTTTTTATTAGTCACCAAAAGTGTATTTTTTGTCGCTGAAAGTATTAGCGACTAAAAAAAAACGATCGCCAAAGCCATGTCACTAAATGATTTGGCGACTAAATAAACTATGGTCGCTATTATAAAAGAATCAGTGACCAAACAGATTAGTCGCCAAACACCAAAAAATCCGTTGCTGTAAATTAACATTTAGTCACTAAAAGTAACCTTAAACAAGATGCCATGTTAGGTTTTAACGACGTATGAATGTGTCGCCAAACATCCTTTAGCAACAAAACAAATTAGTTGCTAAATGCTAAATCTTTTGGCAACCAATCAAGTTTTTAGTTGCTAAAAATTCATATCCTACTTCACATAGATTTTTAGCAACCAAAACAAATTGTCACCAAAAGTAAATTAACAATTAAAAAACCTGCATCAAAAATTCATTATTTATTTATTTTTTTGACAATTTCTCTATTTAGTTCATAAACCTATAAGAAATAATCCAAATCCAAACCCAAACTTACTTTTCTTGTGCATCATTTCTATGCATGCAATCAAAAAAAAAAAAAAAATTTAATACGTTGTTCAAAGCATCCAAACTATAAACTTAATTCAAAAGTAGTAGCATATTAAACATGTTCAAAACATTCAACATAAGTAAATCCCTTACAATCCGAAACTTCAAACATGTACATAATGATTCCAAAAAAACTTCCAAGCTACAAAATCCTATGACAAAATACACGCAAAAATTCAAAATGTAATCCTCTGAAGCTACCCGATTTACGTTCCATCTATTGCCAATCTGCCATACTTATGAAAAAAATTACAATGTTGAAATGTTAGTAATAAAATGCTTGATCTCAAAACTATGATATACCAAACACAAAAGCCACCTCTAATTTTGAAAATTACAATATTCATAATGCCCTAATGTACTAAACAAACTATAATTTGATCCAAAATTGAAGAAAAATGAATGAGTGGTTTGAACAGCTTGAGATGTAATGAATTTGACTACTTTAATATTGAGTGTTGTCATGAAAATTGGGGCAAAATACAAACTCATAGCATTTCTACCTTCTAAGATGTATCTTAAAGGATAACCAATAAGTATATGTGAAAACAGCCCAAAGAAAGGCAAACAAAACAAGAAAACAGAAAACGAAAAACAAAGAGCTAAACTCTACTGTTCAAAATCCTCAATGGAAGGTTCCAAGCTTGACAAACACCCCTATTAAAGGGAGAACTACCTGCCCGAGTCCATGAACAACTTCTATCCCTCACACTTGTAACCACAGAATGAAAAACTACACAAGCATCAAAAGCTTTATTGCTAAAAATCCTAGCATTCCTTTCAAGCCAAATATGATAAATTGCAATAAAAAGGGCAAGCTTAAACACAGTAATCTTGAAGCTCTTTTCTCTCAAATTTAAAGTGTACTATTCCAATTCAGCAGACCAGGTTATAGGCACTCTAGAAACCTGAAATTTCCTCAACACTGGCCTCCAAATCCAACCATAATAAGGGCATTCAAAAAAGAGGTGATCATGAGATTCATGTGATAGATTACAAAGAACAAAACAAAGGAACCTCCATTCCCCATCTTTGAAGTCTATCCTTAGTAGCTAATCTTTTCCAGCAACAAAGCCACAGAATTAAGGCTCGTTTACGCTGTGTTTGGTTGGGGGTTTTGGGAAGGGAAATGGAAAGGGAAATGGAAATGAAAGGAAAAGGAGAAAGAATTAATAGAATTCCAAATCCCAACTATGTTTGGTTGTGTTGGTTATAAAATAGAATTGATGTCCTAAAAGGTATCCTATTTCTTTATTTATTTCTCACCCCCTTTCTTTTCCCATATATTTTTTATTATAACCAAACATAAATAGGATTACATTTCTCATTCCTTTTCCAAATCCCACCTCAAAAACTCCAACCAAACACAGCATTAGGGACATTATAGCTAAACCAAACCCCCTACCACCAAGAAACACAAGCATGAGGCACTCTGATAGCATTCCAAGCAAAGCTAACAGAGAATTCCCCATTAGCAGCATTAGGACTAGGCAAGAAATCAGCATGAGTGTTCTCAATAATATGATGAATAGACCTATTTTTAAGCCTAGGCCATCTCCAATGACCATTCCTGATGATGGAAGAAACCTTAGCAAGAAAGGAACCTCCTAAATCCCTAACCACTCTTTCACCGTAGATTTTATACAGAGGACCAATTGGATGCCAATTATCCAACCATAAAAAGGTCTCACCTCCATCCCTAATCATATATTTGATTAAAGGCTGAGCCAAGACTCTCAATTTGAATAATTTCCTAATTGTCCAAGAAGAATCTTAAGGAAGGGTCATACGTCCAATCATATATTTGATTAAAGGTTTAAGATATTGTTATTTAATGTGCTTCATAATTTTCCACTTTGAACTCCTTGTGGTCCAGGGATAAGCAATGACTACATACTAAATGATTGTTTCATACATACTATGTGATGAAATTGATAAATAAATTACAATTGCTATATAAATTATAGTCTTCAAATTGATATATAAATTAGTTTAGTTATTCTTCTAAAAGCATATTCATCTATTTTAGCAATTTAACTCATTTATTAGTTTAGTTAGACATGAAATTAAAATCTTTGAAGCCAAACACAGCAACAATACTTAATGTCTTGTCTTCATTTCTTTTAAAATTTTATGCCTTATTGTCATACTTGCTCGCCATGGATATGTGAAAAATAAACGATTTGATTATATTATTATATATCAAACCAAAATGTGATCTACACATCTAAATAAATGATTGCATTTCAAATCTAGACAACAATTGAAAAGTGTTCCCAATCTAGACAACATCTAAATAAATGAATGTTTCTTTTCCTTCTAATTTTGTTTTGTTCTCTATAGGACCATCACAACATATGACAATGGAATTGTTGGCATGACAATGGGACAAACAATGGCCCACAACCCCTCAAAAAAAAAAAAAAAAAAGCATCATTCTCATATGACCATTTTCAAACTGTTTACCAATTCCTAGCCTTTTTCCAAACAAGTAATTAAAAACGAGTAATGGTACATTTATTTAAAATCTTACTAACAAGCCTACTAAAAATATCAATGTCCAAATATTATTGGTGGTTTAAATATTATTATTTTTTTGACAGCCAATCACATGTGATCATTTATAATTTTAGTAAGATTGTTAGTATACATAGAATTATTCATTAAAAATCAAGAAGCTAAATTAGAAATCAAAATTAATTAAAACCCATAAATTAAGCTCCTAAACACATAAAACATGGTATGAAATCTATATCACAACTCCATCTTCAATGACCAAATTATATGAACCAACTTTAACTTTTCAAAGAATATTAAATAAATTCAACTTTAGCCTTTAGGTGCACATGTGTAGAGATAGTGCCAAGAAATCATAGTAGGCCACCTTTTACTTATTTCTTATATATATATATATATATATATGACTATGAAAGCACCATCCACTGATATTCACATCAATATACATATCAATCAATAGTGGAAATGAAAGATCTAAGCTTCTAATAACAGAGTAAATTGAAAAAAATTAAAAAAGAATTAAATGAATATTACCTTATGAATGAGACACAGAGGAGGAGGCTTTTAGGTATCTTTCAGTGAGAGAGAAGAGAGAGAAAGATTCAACACAAATTGAAATCTTCAGATTTGCCTGAAATTAGACACATAATTTAGAGAAAATCGAAGACAATGGTGGCTCAAAAACAAGAAGAGGACATATAGTCTACTCCAGATTTTCTATGGCTTACTCATTCTCTTTACTGGTATGTTATCTTGAATACCACCAGATTTTCTATGGTCTACTCCAGATTTTCTATGGTATTCTCCAACAAAATATGAAAAATGACAGAGAGAGGGAAGATGACAGCGACCACAGAGAGGTTCACGATCAATGCTGCTCGTGATCGACTGTGCAAGAGACAAAAAGTCAACGCCATTTCTAAGGAGTGTAGTCAGCGGCACTCTCTCTATAGTCGGCGGCGAAATAGAGCAAGAAGGAGAGAGAGAGAGAGAGAGAGAGAGAGAGAGAGAGAGAGAGAAGAAGAAGAAGAAGAAGAAGAGAAGACATACTGTAGACGCGCCCGCGTGAGGCCTTCGTGCTACAGTTCGGACTCAATTTGTGTCACGGTTCTTAATCTGAACCAAAGAGTCCAAATCCGGCAAATCGTTTTGAGAAAACAAATTTTTAGAAAAGAAGTGCCAAACATGGGCTGCTTTGCCAGATACAGAGTCGGCACCTAAATATTTTTTTAAAGGGGGAATTTAGGAAACCCTGACTCGGTGCCAAAGGCCACATGTCCGTCATCACCAAAGTTGCCTCGGCTCGGGAACTTGGGTACGACCGGGGAAGGTCAGCTATGAGAACCCCCTCTCGCCCGATCCCAAGATCGGCCTCTACTAACCATGATATCCGATTTTGAAAACGTTTATGTGTTCTTATCCCAATTATTAGCCTAGAATTACTATGTTATGCGCACAGCACAAAAGTATAGACTAGATCGCCTAATGTGGAAATAAGCATTGCATATCCGTTTGTTTTGAAAAATATTTTAGAATTTGCTACTCGCAAGTAGGTTAAAACACGGATTTCAATGAGCTATTCCAACTCAGACAATCCAACCTTCACCCATAGGCATTCAGGCAATTATATCACATAAGCATCTAGCCACATAGTAAGCATGCTGTCATGTCAACATCCACACGCATGCGGTATGCTAAAGTATAAATACTTACATAGTAGTCCAAGCCAAAATAGGGAACTCGTTAGCAAATCAATGTATGATCCAAGTCCATGTTAAGTGCCTAATGCAACGCATACAAAATGTCACTAGAATAGGCTCGGCTAATCTAGAAGTGGCATGTGAAATGCACCAGCATCATGTATTCAAGTTAGATTTGAAATACTAATGCAGTTAGCATGATGCGCCGAGCCCGGTGCATAAAATACTGATGAATGATGCACGCATGCATAACATAAGGTATGCTAAATTAAACATGACCTATTACTAACCATCAAAGCAAATAAGTAAAAGGGAGAAAGAAGTGGGGGTTGGAAGACATGCACACACTCACCCACACTTATTACAAATTCGCCCTCGCTCGGAGGGACCGAAAGAATAATACAAATTAACTAACTCGCAAGCTAATTAATTATCACAAATCACCTAATTAATTAACAAATTAACTAAGCTAAGAAAAGTAATAAAAAAGGGGCCTTGGGAAGAGGGTCCAATGCACGCATGCTCGGGTCTTGCTCAGAAGTCTAGTGCCATGCACAAGCCGCCTCTGTTTTCCCTGCTCTGCTTCTCTGAAGACTGCCAAAGTCTCAGGATGTACTCACTGGATGTTGGGGAATGCCACCGGCTGGAGGGAATCATCATCGGCTGTGATTTGGTGTCGATCGGCCAAAAATGAATCCATCGGCCACCGATGGATTGCCGGTCGGCACTCTGTGAAGTCGATCGGCAAAAAGTTCCTGCAGAATCTGTTTGACAGCAACAGAGGACAAAACTTTGCATGGCAATGCAATTCAAGCAATGTATGTACCAACCATATCCCTTATCATGTTTATGACTCAAAGGGACATGATCCTTGATTTTCAGGCCACCAATCACGCATTTCGATGCATGATGGCCCAAAGAATCGAGTGTGCAACCTTAATTTCAAATGTAATGCAATGCAAATAAACAAGCAAAGGGGCTCAACCTCTATCATGCTCAACTCAAGAGGTATAGCATGCATGTTAATGCAATGCAATCCTAAGCATGTGAGCTAGCATGCAACATAGGCAATGCAATGTGTACATGCAAGTATGCAAGCAAACATACAACAGGAGGATGCAAACAAGCAAGGAGACGGACTTAAACTAAATTAGGCCACTCTCAAACAAGCCTAAATCAGCGGCCAAAGTGCTCAAACATGAGGGCCAACACACATACACGCATGCACATGTTAAGACCTAAACACTTAAGCATCAAAGGATATCCTTTAAGCACACTTCAAGGGGAATAATCACGGACATATGGCATGCATTGGAAGCTTTAAAATCATGCTAAATATGATACCAAATCAATTAAACATGACAAGCCAAGGCATGCAACCAAGGTCCCAAAACTCAAAGTAAGCTAAGGGGCATTAAACTACCGTTGACAAAACCAAACATGGAATGCATTAAACAACTAAAATCAAATTTCTAGCATGTTAAAACATAGCCAAAAGACTACTTAGATGATGTCTAAGAGGCCTAAACATGCAAGCGCACCAAAGAGGCTAAACATGAAGCATGGAATGTCGACCTTTGAAAACACTTAAGGGACATCAAATGCAACCACACGAGCATGCTAAGTGGGCTGAAATAACATGGCAAGTGGTTCCAAACCACTGAAATGAGGCAAGGATGCATGCTACACACTCACACCCTTGAAGCCTACAAGTTAAAATGCAAAGAGGCTATGCAATGCATGCTAAAGTCGACCCAAATAAGTAAGGACAGACCTTAAACATGGCAAAATAAACATGAAAGCTTCACAAAGCTAAGCCTAAAGCATGCTAGAACAATGGTTTACAACCTAAGGCATGTTAAGGCAACAAAATGGCATTACAAGGCATGTATGCTAAGCAAGCATGATGTACCAAAACCAACTCAAAACAATGCTATATCATGGAATAATAAGCATAAAAAATAGCCAAGGCATGGTCAACATGAGCCTAAGCTAGGTGCTCCCTCAAGAGCCAAAAAATGATCATTTTCAAGGACAACAAGGAGAGGGGGTGGCCCTCTCCTTCTGGGGACCTCAAAGCACCATCCTCACCTCTGAAATCCCTCAAGATTTCAGTGGTGAGGAGGCCCAAGCACCAAGGTCTCGGAGCTCACCCAAAATGGCACAAAATGGAGCCTTACAGGGCTTAAGAGGGGTCAAACAACCCCAAAGCCTGAAGCAACCTTAAACAACTATTTAGAGGTCCTAAAACCAGAACGTTTTTATGTTATACACTAAGCTCAAAAACAGATGCAAGATAGGCTAAAAAGCTATGCAAAATGGGATAAAAATGGACAAAAGTCTTACCCTTGTAGACCCTCTTCACAAATGGTGGACCAGTAGTCTCCTTAGGTCCAAACCAGCTTCAAAACTCTGAAAACAATCCCTTAGAACCTCAATAGCCAAGGGAAGGTGTAATGGTAGGTGTTTGTGTGTAATACTATGAACAAACACACCTAGAACACTCAAGAGAGAGATATAGAGATGGAATATATATATAAGCCCTAACCTAAAAACCAGAGCTCTCTAACCATGTTTTTTTCTCTCTCTAACCTTAGAAGAGGGAGGAGAGCCCTCCTCTTATAGAAGCTCCCTCTTGCAAAGCTTACAAAACAAGCTTGCTAAGAGGGAAATCCCTCCATACACGTGTATGGAGGGAAGCAAATGTGGGTGCCAGCTATCACAACTGGCACAAAATATCTACTAAAAGTAGATGAACAGTGATCGGCCATCCAAAATTACCATTTTGACAAAATAAATGGCCGATCGGCAACAAAGAATGCCGACCGGCAATATATATTGCCGATGGCATAAAATCACTGGCCGGTGGCCTCGAGCCATGGCCGGTGATGTGTGGGGATGCCTCACAAGGCATTCCCCGCCCCTCCAAGGCAAAACACAAGTGTTTGGTACAAAAACTAGACACAAAACAGTCGAGTCTAGAGATCTTGAGGCAAGGAGCGCAACCAAAACCTCCGGGAACTCAAGGCGAACACAATCATGGATAATCACCGAGTGTTCCAACGGTGACGTCCAAGTTTTGAGACCGGTCAAAAATGGGGTGTCTACAGTTGCTCCTCGTTGACAGAACTCGGAAGTCATAAGAATGACAGGAGTGAATGTCAAAGCCCAGAGACGACCCATTTTTTACAAGGCCGAAGGCTTAGACAAACATACAAGACAAGCAAGATATGCGCCCGAAGGCAGGGATAAAATGCAAGACAATGCACAAAACCGAACATAACTTATGATCATGCAAAGAAAGCTGTAATGTAGCATGACGTGTGACAGTTTTAAGCTAGCATACACCAAACTACACTACTATGCAGAAAGGATGTAAGAGAATTATGTAATTCTCAATACGTCTCACTCGGAGAATACAATACCTGCGCGGTTCGTCTGGTTGCACCAGCCTCAAATGAACCGTACATACAATATCGTGCCTGAAAGAAAGCAAACTTAACAGGTACGGATATCGTTAGCAATATGCAAAATGAATGCAAAATGATATGCGATATACAAAACTATGTATAGTAATGCAGATGAAAATGCAATGCAATTGAATCATAATCACATCATGAGCGGTTCAAAACCACACAAATGTCAAATAGATTGATGGAGGTAACAAGCCCGTCTACCATAGAAAAGGTTCCGCAACCCTCAAACCAACATACCAACGTGGAATAGGCGCGTACACATGCAGAACTATGAGCGATGTAGATGGACACAAGAACAAGTAATTGGGTGGAATGACATAAGTGGGGAAATGACCCACTGAAGAAAGACTAATGATCCTAATGCTGGATGCAAAAATTACACTACAATGTAATATATATAATGGATATGGCAAGCAGCCAAACTAAATCTTGCCGAGGAAAGGTATGGACACACACAAACCACGTCTAACATAGAACGGTCATACAGAACTATGAGTGTATAGACGTAAAAAGTATGGGCACATACCAGACCAAGCTCAACATGGAAAGGCGCAAGCCTTAGATGGAAGTGATGCGGTGAATGCATGCAAACTACAATGCAATATATAAGTATGCAATGGAATGGATATTTACAGTGGAAATGCATGACATATGCACTATTTACAATGAAATGCATGACATATGCATTATATACAATGATGCACGACGTATGCACTATCTACAATGATGCATGATATATGCATTATTTACAATGTAATGCATGACATATGCAGTATTTACAATGATGCATGACATATGCACTATTTTTTGATGAAATGCGAATGATGCATGTTGCTTTTTTGAAATGCGCGACAGCGCGCGGCGTAGGACGCATGATAATACATGAACTTTAAATGCGCGGCAACGCGCGGTTATTGAGATACATGACGATGTAAATGAACTGTGCACATCAATGCACTAAAGGTCTTGTACCTTCCGAGGATTTAAGGTCTCCTAGACCGTCGTATGTACAGGACGGTGTGATGCGCAAAATAGCGCGATTGAATGCATGCAAAATGCAATGAGATACGCAAAACAGCATGATGCGTTTAGACAACGCGAGTGCACAAGACAGTGCGATGCGCAAGATAGCGCGATGAATGCATGCAAAATGCAATAAGATGCGCAAAATAGCGCAATGCGTTAGACAACGCGAGTGCACAAGACAGTGCGATGCGCAAGATAGCGCGATGGAATGCATGCAAAATGCAATGAGATGCGCAAAACAGCGCGATGCGTTAGACAACGCGAGTACACAAGACAGTGCGATGCGCAAGATAGCGCGATGAATGCATGCAAAATGCAATAAGATGCGCAAAATAGCGCGATGCGTTTAGACAACGCGAGTGCACAAGACAGTGCGATGCGTAAGATAGCGCGATGGAATGCATGCAAAATGCAATGAGATGCGCAAAACAGCGCGATGCGTTAGACAATGCGAGTACACAAGACAGTGCAATTGATTTGAAATGCACAAGACAGTGCGATTGATTTGAAATGCACAAGACAGTGCGATTGGCATGTGATGCACATGGGGCAACTTTTGAGTTTTGTAAAAGCCAAAAGGATACGGAAAGGATACACCTTGCACGAATTCGAGTGCCACGCACAGAAGACACGATCTGAGGTCAAAACGGAGGCCGGTTGAGCGTCGGAGATGCATGTTTCTTGCACCGTCTTGAGCAATGAAGGCCCTGAACCACACATATAACCCAAAAAAGGATGTAGGAGGCTCCAAAACCACTGTAAGAGACCACCGGATACCCACCGGCCATCAAAATGCATCACCGGCTGTCCATCGGCCATCACAAAATTCCATCGGCACAATATTTTGCCGACCGGCCAACAGTGTGGCCGACCGGCAAAATGTTCCTGTACCGGGGCTGTTCAGTCATTTGGCCACGGGTCTTTTAAAATAGGGCTTCTAGCCCTATTTTCTTCATTTCCTCTTGCTCGAAATTTCTCCCCCTCTCTCTCTAGATCATTTTCCTCCTTTGATTTCCTCGTTTTCTTGCGTTCTAGCCTCCATTTCGTCGTTCTATTCGCGAATACCTTCGCGTTTCGAACGTTTTGAACCAAACGAAACTTCGTTTCGGTGTCTCATTTTTGATTTCCGCCACTCGGGGCTTGTTTCCCTCAAGTTTTTCTCGATATCTGTGCCTTTTCCGGACTTTGACTTTTCCGGCCTTTTCCAGCCCTCTCGGGGTTGACTTTTTGTTGACTCTTCACATTCTCGCCCGGATTTTCATCTTTCGGCCATTTTCACATTCTCTTCGAGATGGCGGACGATCTTCCACAGGGCGGGACCCCTCCAGAGCACGAGATGGATCCCGAGGCCGAGCCCTTGCCACTTCACATCCGGCCGTTCGATCCGGAGACCTACATGTCAGTGGTTCATGTGATGCTCCCCGATGGACTGCGCCAGTTCAGGGGCTTTGAGAGGGGTGTGGCACCCGAGCTATTACTACGTGAGCCTACCTCTCATCTGTCCTTCGGCACTTCCGAGGTAACATTCTTTCCTCTGCTTTACTTTCCGCAATGTAGAATATAAAACTACCGTAGCTGGTCATATTCTGTAACTGCTTAATTCTGATACACTGATGCACTGTACACTGTAGTTGATCGCAAACAAACTTACAACCGGTATCTGTTTGAAACTTACACGTGCACACACACTGCACTGACCCTGAAGCACCCAAACGCACGGCGCACACTGTATTTCACTGCATACACACTGGTACCCGGTATCTGCTTGAATTTGAAAACATGCACAAATGCTGTATATCTGTATGCTTCTAAAAATTGCATTTTGAATATTGCCTCGCAATTGTTGTTTTTGATTACAGGGGGATTCCCATACCATCCGCGGGTATGGGAACGTCGT
The DNA here is from genome assembly GCF_055761805.1 of Camellia sinensis. Classification (NCBI taxonomy): domain Eukaryota; kingdom Viridiplantae; phylum Streptophyta; class Magnoliopsida; order Ericales; family Theaceae; genus Camellia; species Camellia sinensis. Next base: position 47,466,994 of record NC_138967.1, read on the forward strand.
TGCTCGGGACTGGTACATAGAGCTGCCAGACGCAGTTCGCCATATCGTCGACGAGGCTGGTTTCGGCATCTTCTGCAGGGGACTCTCCCGGCTTACGACCTGCAGGCCCTGCTTGCTGCTTTAGTGGAGAGGTGGTGGGATACCACCAACTCCTTCCACTTCTCTACTGCGGGGGACATGACGATGACTCCCTACGATTTCTCGATGCTCACCGGCATCGGGGGGTGATCCGATCCCCTTCGATACCGATATGGATGAGTGGGACGCCGCCCAGCTGTACCTGCTCGGCACTCAGCCACCCCTTGCCCGGGCAGGGTTTGTCAGGTACTTGTGGTTCGAGAGCCACTTCCGGATTCAGCCAGCCTTGGCGGAGGAGGCGCAGATGACCCCAGAGGAGGTGGATCAGTACGCACGGGGTTTCATTATGTTTCTGCTCGGGACGACCCTTTTCGCCGACCGGGCGAACACCGTGCCTCTATGTCTGTTGAGCGCACGGGTGGATGTCAAGCGGATCCGCTGTTATGACTGGGGTGGCGCAGGCTTGGCCACATTATATGGTTACATGAGCTCTTCTTCCCGCCTCAGCGGACAGCTTCTTGGCGGCTACTGGCGAGCTTGGGAGGTACATCTTCTTCCCCTTTTACATGTCTGCTTCACGTTTTCTATATTCTGTACACTGCACACACCACGGTCTGCCTCTCACTGACTATATACTGCACACGTGGCACACATATACTCTGCTTTACTTTGACTGTATACTGCACACACTGTATACTCTGTATAATACACTGCACAACACACGGCTCTGCCATTTCTGCTTTATTCTGTATTTTTCTTTATCTGATAGTCATACTTATATCTGTTCTGTAGTTGTGGGTGTATGCCTACTTTCCCAGGCTTGCCCCAGTACCTGATGTGGAGACCCCACTCGGCGTCCCCTTTTCTCATCGCTTTGATGTGCGATGCGTGCGGAGACCACGGGAGTCTTTTATTTTCTTCCGCCGCTACTTCGACACCATCACCGCCGCGGAGGTATGTTCAACTTTAGAATTTGCTTAGGCTTCGCTTAGCACTGTATGTTTTCAATAACAGTAGATAACAAACTGCATTTCATTTTCAGATCACCTGACAGCCTTGGGCTCTGTTGCCAGCCGTGACCCGGGATCGGTTTGCTGGGGTAGAGGAGATTGCACGCTTCCAGATCTTGCTGGAGGGCCCGGTCTGTCGGGCTTGGTACCTGGGCGAGTGTTTCCTACGCCAGACCCTAGGGTTACCAGAGCAGATAGTCCCAGGTCCACCTCCTGCCCATATGAGATATACTGAGAGGTTCACCGCTCAGGAGATGGTCGATTACACGATCGGCTGGGACGCGGAGGACTTTAGGGGCGAGGGCGACTTCAGAGAGTACGTCCAGACCTACATTATGCGGCCTCTGAGCAGTGGCCGTCGAGCTGAGAGAGGGAGACCGGTGGTGCCAGCAGCTGGAGCTGGAGCTGGGGCAGGGACGTCGAGGACAGCTCGTGTCCGTGGCAGGAGCGAAGCTCAGAGGGGTCAGGGGGTTAGCTGGCCAGCACTACCCACGACGATGACATGCCGAGGGCAGGGTGGGGCGACGTACCAGATTCCCTTTGCTCCTCCTCCGGCTGACCATGAGTTGGTCAGGTTCTATGACTTACCTCCGATATGTACTACTTCATCTTGTATCTTGCATTGTCATTTTATTTCAGTTTATTTTGATATTCTGCAGAATACTGATGCCTTTGATACTTTTGCAGGCGTCCTCCGAGTACACCCGACAGTCCCTGGAGTTGAATGCTTCCATGATGGGGATGCTACAGCGGACTTTCGACCTCCTGGCCCTCTATAGTATTCCGGTATGTTTTTCTGATCACGGCCTCAAACCATACTCATAAGATGCTTCACATAATCTGGTGCACAACACAACACTTGATAAGCTGCTCACGTCATTCATACACTGTACTCACATACTGCATTCTGCATTGATAAACTGCTCACGGCATTTGCACACTGTACTCATACACTGCATTCTGCACTGATAAACTGCTCACGACATTTGCACACTGTACTGCATACATTGTATTCTGTACTGATAAACTGCTCATGGCATTCGCACGTTGCATTGCATTCTGCACTGATAAACTGCTCACGGCATACTGATGCGTTTGCCTCTTATACTTTTCAGCCTCCTTTCCAGATTCCCACTGTGGGAGGTGTTCTAGCTGGACCTTCTATTCTTACCGGAGGAGATGGCGGAGCATACCCCCGCACCAAGGCGGGTGTAGACACCCCATTTTTGACCGTCCTCAAGACTTGGACGTCACCGTTTGAACACCCGGTGATCATCCATGTTTGTGTTCGTTTGGAGTTCCCGGAGGTCTCGGCTCGCATGCCCTGCCTCAGAATCTCCGAACTCAACCGTTTAGTGTCTGGTTTTGCACCAAACACTTGCATCTTGCCTTTGAGAGGCAGGGAATGCCATGTAAGGCATCCCCACACACCACCGGCAGTGGCTGGAGGCCACCGGCTGGTCTTTTTCTGCCATCGGCACTTTTGTTTGCCGGTCGGCACATTTTAATGCCGGTCGGCATAGTTTGTTGCCGGTCGGCACTGTTTTTTGCCGAAATAGCATTTTTGGGCAGCCGACCACTGTTCATCCACTTTATGGAGATATTTTGTGCCAGCTGTGATAGCTGGCACCAACTCTTCTCCCCTCCATACACGTGTATGGAGGGATTTCCCTCTAGCCAAGCTTGTTGTATAAGCTTTGCAAGAGGGAGTCCTATAAGAGAGGGGCTTTCCTCTTGGTTCTAGGTTAGAAAAACAGAAGCAAAAACCAGCCCTTAGAGATATAGATACATATTATCTCTATACCTCTCTCCCTCTCCCTTCTTGTGTGTGTTTCTTGGCTCAAAAGGTGTGTTTTACCTTACTTTTGCACCATTACACACACCATTACACCTTACTCCGAGATTGAGGGACTTGGAGGAGTTGTTTCTTGAGTTTTGGACTGGTTTTGATCCAAAGAAGGAGGCTAGACCATTTGTTCTTCAAGGGTTCTTTAAGGGTTCTTCAAGGGTGAGCATCTTCCTTTTTATTCCCCAAACTTGCATTGGTTTTCTACCTATTTTTTTTTACTGTTTTAGCTCTTGTGTATAACATGAAAAAGGCTTAAATTTTCCTGCTCTAGCACTTTCATTAAGGTCATTTTGTGGTTTGAGTGCAAACTCACCCTCATAGGCTTTGTTTGGTCTATTTTGGTGCCTCTTTGATAAGGTTTTGTTCACTTCAGCATTTTGATCTTTTCATCACTAAAAATCAGTGTATTTTAGTGTCAAAAAAGGATGGTTTGAAGTCTTGCATAGGGGAGGGACACCCCTCTCCCTTCATGGTTTGTTTCCTTGCTTTTGGGGCTCAAAAGGATAGCATATGTGCTCGATGTTTCTTGGCTTCATTTCAGTATTTTTTTAGGCATCTTAGGTCATATATAACCTCTGTTTTTGGTCGGATTTGGGCCTCCTTGTATGCTTGTAATACTTGCTTTGTATTGCTCCATCTTGCTTAGAAATACATCTCATGATTAGGCCATGATTCTTGTGAGAGTTGGTTTAGTTCCATGAAGTTCTTAGTGATGTTTTTCCATGCTTAAGGTTTATTGGTTATCCATTTAGTCATGCTTGACATGTGTGTTAGGGTTGCTTTGTATTTTAGCTTAAAAGCTTTGAGCATGTTGACCTCTAACATGTATGTTTGTGATTATCCTCATGATTTAACATCATCTAAGGACCACATTTTAGTCCAAGAATCATGCTTGTATGTGTGCATGCATGGCCTCTTTCATGCCTTGAGGGTGTGTCCTCTTATGCCTAAGAATGAGCCTTAGTGCATATGCTTCATGGGAGATATTTTAGCTGCCATATTAGGAGTTTTTGGGGTCCTATTTTGCATGCACAAATTCTGTTTTTGCTTTGCTTTAATCATGCCATGAGTGGTAATGTTAATGAGGGTGAAATGTTTCCTTTTTGTGCCTTAACTTTGGGACCATAAGTTTGCTTGTTCACATGAGTTGATTGTCTATCATTTTGAGCATTTTTGGTGCTGTTTGGAGGAGAATAAAGGTCTGCACTTTTATTGCTCTTAGGCCTTCTTGCATGATTGCTTCATATTTGTTGCATGGTTGCTCCATTAAACCTTGTAGCTTATCAATCCCATGGTCAAATTGGTCCATGTTTGCACCATTTTTGTACCTTGTATGTTTAGCATTGTACATTTGTCATGTTGGTTGCATAATGCTTGTTGTGCTTTACATCTTGGTGGCATGATACATCTGAGCCTTGTTGAGCATTACATGCATTGCATTTACTTGGTTTGGGGTGTCAAACTAAGTGTGGGAATCAAGGACCATTCATACTTCAAGTGATGCAATGTGCCTCGATTCCCGGTCATCGGGACCTTTGACTCCAACTTGATAAGGCCTCGGTTTTCATGTTGTTTGTTGCATACATCCTTACATTAAGTGGCAAATTTGATCCCTTGAGTCACCATGCACCATTGATGGCTCAAAGATCGAAGGTCATGCTTCTTTGAGTTCAAAATATGATAAGAAGTATGACCATGCTTACATATGTCCAAGAACTCCATGCCATGCACTGTCTATTCTCTGTTTGCTGTCAAATTGTCTTCTGCAGGAAGTTTCTGCCGACCGGCAGAATTTAGTGCCGACCGGCACTATCTGGAGTGCCGATGAATCCAATAAAGTGCCGATGGAAATTGAGAAGTGCCGGTGGTAATTCTGTCCGGCCGGTGGTGCTCTGCTGGATGCAGGGAACTTGCTCCAGTGCTTTGGCAATTTTCAGAAAGACGAGGCAGTACAAACAGAGGAGGCAAGGGTACGGTACGGGTTTTTCGGGCGAGCCAAGTTCCGAGCATGCATCATCTGCGCACCCCGAGGCAGAGGCTGTGGCCACCCTCTTCTTTCTTTTGCTTCCTTTCTTTTAATTAATTAGGAAATTTTGTAATAATTTTATTTGTCCATTATCTTGGGACTGTAATATTCATTCGGACCCTCTGAGTGAGGGTAAACATGTAATAAGTGTGGGTGAGTGTATGTATGTCTTCCAATCCCCATTTCTTTCTTCCCTTTTATTTACCTGCTTATGATGGTAGATTAGGGCATTTTTGAAATTAGCATACCTTATGATATGCATGCGTGCATTCATGCATTTGTTGACATGCACCGGGCTCGGTACATCATACTAACCGCATTCGTATTTTCAAATTTCAAAATTGAATACATGAATCAGTTGGTTGCATATCGTATGCCATATTTAGGTTAACCGAGCCTAACTAAAATTGCATCTTGTATGTGTTGCATTAGGCAAAATAACATGAACTAGGACATGCACAATTGCTAACTAGTTTATTGTTTTGGCACGGAGTACAATGTAAGTGGTTATGCTTTAGCATCCAGCATGCGTGTGAATGTTGCCATAATAGTATGCTTGCCATGCGGCTAAGTGTTTACATGAGATAAATTGCTTGAATGCCTGTGGGTGGAGGTCAAATTGCTTAAATTGGGATAATGTGTTAAAACTATATTTGTTTTAAGCCCACTAGATAGTGGCAAAACCGTCTTTTCCAAAAACCCACTTGAGGGTGGCAAAATCTGCATTTTAGCCTACTTGCGAGTAGCAAACCATTTTCAAAATGAACATAGAATGTTTTGTTCCAATTTGGGCAATTTGGTCTATACTTGTTTGCTGCGCGCATAACATAGTAATTCTAGGCTAATAATTGGAATAAGAACACATAACGTTTTCAAAACTGGATATCACAGTTAGTAGAGGCTGGTCTTCGGACCAGGCGAGAGGGGGTGCTCATAGCTGACCTTCCCCGATCGTACCCAAGCTCCCGAGCCGAGACAACTCCGGTGATGACGGACATGTGGCCTTCGGCACCGAGTCAGGGTTTCCTAAATTTTCCCATTTTAAAAATATTTAGGTGGCGACTCTGTATCTGGCAAAGCAGTCCATGTTTGGCAGTACTTTTTTTTTCAAAAAATCTGTTTCTCAAAACGATTTGCCGGATTTGGACTCTTTGGTTCAGATTAAGAACCGTGACACAAATCGAGTTCGAACTGTGGTAACCCCAAATGAACAGAACGGGACTAACCCTCCCGGGGTGTTCGGGGGACGTCCACAGTTTCTGGCGACTCTGCTGGGGAAATTTAGAGAGCTTGACTCGAACTTGTGATATCCTGTTTTGATCTCATTTATGTGTTTCTTTGCATTGCATGTGCATTGGTGCGCCTAGGAACACAGTGTTTGCCATCTGCCATTCCTGAACGGTTTGCCGGAGGCTTGTCTTGTCAAGGCATGTCCGTAAGGTTGACCGGCTATGGGCTCTGACAGCATGGGAACACAAACCCCGGTTTTACTGGGGCACCATTTTTGACCATTCGACCTAGTGCATATTGAAATCCATAGTGACCATTCCGAATTAGGACAGGTTGCTCACCTGATGTTAGGTTGTTTGAAACCGCTGTGTGCGTAGTGAAACCCTAGCTCCTGACAAAATAGGACAGGGAAACCCTACCCCAACATAGGGGTGTTTTGGCTCTCTTTACTTGCTATGTGCTGTTAGAATGTATTTCTGCAGGGAAATGAACACACCAGTTTGTAAGTCTGGGTATCAGGCCGGAGGGCATCAGTATCAGCTTTAAGAGAATCAGTTATCTGCGGGTATCAGGGTTCAGTATTGGGAATAGAGATTTTGAGAACAGTGATCAGTATCGAGGAACAGTGTGTTCGGCTTATCGACTATGTGTTTTGAATATCCAACTGTATATTATTTGTTTATTTTATGCCGTTGTGCTGTCCAGTTGTTGGTTTATTTATTGCTTTATTTATCTTTTTGCTAGGTAGTTTAGCATCATTGCGTCCAACCCAGTAGACATTCCCCAAGCACTCTGGATCAGAGGTCGCCGGCTCCATCGATCTGAGGATCTGATAGAAGGACAACCAGTGTACCATTCTCTACCCCCGGTTACTAAACGGAAAGCAACTAGGCAAAGGACACCGGTTCAACGATTAGTACAGAGGGCTTTGTCTACCCCACCTGTGTGTAGTAGGGATCAGGATCCCGTTTTACCCACAGAGAGGGAACGCATACCAGCAATTCAACCAGAGCAGAACAGTATGGCTAGCTTAGAGGAGATGGTGCGCCAACTTCAGGAAAGCATGAAAATGATGCAGCAAGATGCTGCCCGACAGGCAGAATTTGCCAGGCAACAGGCTACAGTTATGAGTGAGCAAGCGGATTTAATTGGGAGATTGCAACAGCAAACTGGGGCATCACCTTCGCAGCAAATCCCTCCTCCATTAAGGGTTCCAATACCCGAAGAGACACCAAACGCCAGGAATGTCCAAGAAGATACAGACATCCCAACGGGGCCGGCTCCACCCCCGATTCCGCCTCAACAATCCAAGGCACCCACTCCCATTAATGTATCGGATTCTCCCTTTGAGTCTGAGGTAGACCCCATGACGTTAAAAATGCACAAGCTTGAAAAGCTGTTCAAGAAATCTCAAGGTGCGAAGTCCATTCCGGACATTAGAGATGGATACATCGACACAGCTGTGACACTGCCAGATCGGTTTAAGATGCCCCAAATCGATCGTTTTGACGGATCTGAGGATCCCATGGTACACCTGCGACTGTTTTCAGACGTCCTAAGGCCAATGGGCCTCACCAGATTACAGAAGCTGTCTTTATTCGGCCGTACCCTGTCGGGTGTAGCGTCCGCGTGGTACGCCAAGTTGGAGGATGACGTCAAGAGAAGTTGGGACGAGATGGCTGAGGCCTTCATCCTGCAATACTCATATAACACACAAATCGAGATCACGACTCGAGATCTCGAGACAACGAGACAAGAACCCAAGGAGAGTTTCTCAGAATTTGTAACCAGATGGCGAGCTAAGGCTTCGATGATGACCTTAAGACCCACGGACAAGGACCAGATTCGGATGATTGTGCGCAATCTCCAGCCGAGGCTAATGCAAAAGATGATTGTAGTCCCCTTTCCTACCTTTGCTGATCTGCATGAAATGGGGGTGCAGATCGAAGACGCCCTAAGACAAGGGTGGATTGACAATGACCGGGAGCAACCCCGCAGAAATTTCAATCGTAATACTAATGCAGGCCCGAGTGGCGCTACGACTGCCAGGACCTCCGAAGTGAGTATGGTCACCACTAACTCTTCCCCAAGAAACACGGCAGCCACACCATTCTCCGGTGCGTCCGGAAGCAACTCACAAACAGCCAAATACCCTCCCAGAAACACCAGAACTTTCGCTCCACTTTATATGCCCCTGTCTAAAGCTTTGGGGGTTTTGATCAGAAAAGGGCATCTGAAGCCCCTAGAGCCGCGACCCTTACCTGAAAGACTGTCTGCCACCCACAACCCGGCCAAGTATTGTGCGTTCCACCAGCAGCACGGTCATGACACTGACCTATGCTTTCGTTTACGTCATGAAATCCAAGATCTCATTGATAATGGGGTGATTCTACCCCCTGAGAAACCCAATGTTACCACAAATCCTCTCCCCACACATAACCAAGTTGCACCACCCAAAAGAATCAACTTCATCTACACTGGGGTCGCATCCTACGATCCTAGTATCTACATCACACCCTCCTACCTGCCTAAACCTAAAGTTTTCCTCCCTGATTGCACCGATTTATGCATGATGGACGTCTCCATAACCCAACCCAAGCCAGTGGTGGTAACCATCGAGAACAGGAAAGAGGTTGTCAAACCAGGGTCCGTGGAGCCTGAGAATGATGTTGGGAATGCTTACAGTCCGAGTGACTACATTTCACCAGTGGGCCAGAATAGACCAAATGTCGAATTTCCAGTCGGGGGAGAGCTGTGTGTAATCCGAAGGGACAATTCAGGACAGGGAACGGATGATTTGACAGCCGTGAAAGAGGATTTTGTCAAGTTCCAATTTCACGATGACCAAGACTCAGCCATCAACTGGTACGATAATGAAGAATCAGCAGAGGCCACGGGGTGGTTAGACGATCAGCCGGATGTAATAGGGGAGTTCCAGTCAGAACAAGGCCCGGCAGGGGCAGGAATGTCAACAATGACCGGGAGTGTCGAAGAGCAGAATACATCGCCAGAGAGCGCCGGTGTCGAGAGCTTCGCTCGGGAATGGAGCATTTTGAGTACAGGGATCAGTGAGCCATCTACTGCATTGACACAATCAGAACAAGGAAGATTCGAAGATTCTGAGAGGATCAGGAAAGCAAAAGGCCACGTGGGGGTCGAAACCGCCACGGAAACGAAGGATGCTGCGAGCATAGGGATAAAAGGTACTGCAAGTATCGGGATAGTTGTGCCAGAACCAGACAGATGCTTGTCAGTCGCAGATGGTATGTGGTGGGAAGACGACGATCTATGTCTTGCCCACACGGACGAGGATTGGAGAGGTAACCAACCAGATGATACCTGGTATATCGGCGAAGTCGATCACATGACTAGGAGTGGACGGTATTTCAAGCCTCCACACCTAGATCAACCAGAGGCGTCTGGAAAAGATAATGAAGCAGAGAAACAAAAGGAGAAGCAACTCGAAGACGAGGCCGTATTGAGACAATTGAAAAAGATACAAGCAGACATCTCCATCTGGGGACTGCTTATGGCTTCTCGAGTACATAGACAAGCCGTCCTTACAGCCATGGACAAGGCCAAGCTATCCATAGACACCACGCCCGAACAACTGGTGGGTTTGGTCTTTTCGGGAGAAAGTTCCCCAGCGTTGAGTTTTTCTGACAAAGAACTGCCACCCGAGGGTGCGAACCATAACAAGCCGCTCTACATCTCTGTCGAGTGCAGAGATAAATGGATACCTGTGGTACTTGTCGACACGGGGTCCGCCATCAACGTCTGCCCGGCAGGGACTGCTTATGCGATTGGTTTGAAAGTCGCGGATTTTGTGCCAACGGCCCAGGTGATTCGGGCATATGACAACACAAGCCAGGAAGTAATGGGGACAGTTAAGATTCAAACAAAGGTTGGGCCAGGACAGCACGAGATAGATTTCCACGTCTTGGAGGTTCCTGCAACGTTCAATTTGCTTTTGGGGCGGCCATGGCTGCATCAGGTAAAGGCGGTCTCCTCTACCTTACATCAAGTGGTGAAATACCCCTATGGGAAGGGAGTAGCCATTGTTTTTGGAAACTCATCAATTCATCCACCACCAGAGGTATCTACGCCTGTTCTAGAAATTGAGCATGGTACAGAAGATGTGTTCATATCAAGTTTTACCTTGGCAGAGGCTCGGGTCGTACAGAGCATCATGGCAACTAACGAAGGGGTGTATGTCAGTACCCAAGCAGTCTATCTCATGAACAAACTCCACCACATCCCCGGGATGGGATTAGGCAAGAGCGGTAGGAAAGGCGCCGCAACATCGACCGAAGTGCCACATAACCCCCATACCTTTGGTTTGGGCTACCTACCCACCAAAGAGGATTGGATAAGGAAAGGAAAGGAAATGGCCGGAAGGGCCAGAGCGAAACAGATGGGAAAGCCCTTTGACTTAATGCACCAGCCCATTCGGGGGACCCTGAACGGACGTTTCGTCCGGGAGGGGGAGGACTTTCCGTTCTGTGGCTTCCCAGAGCCGTGGCTCAACGCGGAGAAGAAGCGCGTACCGGGATTTGAGATTTTCTTTGATTTACAGTTACCTGAGGATGACATCGCCGAAGGGCAGGCAGATCTATCGGCTGAGGCCGAGCAAAGTAAGGAGGTACAGTCCGAGGACGCTGAAAATGAAATAGGGGCAGCGCTGGTGTGTCTGCTTTCAGATCCTCCGATCGAACAGAGGTGCTTGGGGGATAGCTCCTCGGTATGTGTGATTGGGAATGAAGCGGCTGCGGGCCTACCATCAACTATTTTGGATGCATCCCTCGCACCTTCTCTCATCTGGCAATATGAAGAAGGCTTTTTATCAAGCAGCACCGGGTCAGGTAGTGAGCCGGAATCTGATTCTACCGAATCTTGTACATCGGAATCAGATTCCAGCTCAACTGAGTCTGAGTCCGGTATTCCCGGGGGTGACAACCCGGATGCCACAGTCCTGTCTAGGTCGTCTTTTTCATTTTCTTTTGAGTCTGTTGTAACAGAGGAATCCGACGGCTCGGAAGTATTTAATGAGAACGACATGGATGTGGTTTCGCAGTATTTTTCTGTGCCTTTGATTTATTGCTTAAATCAGGATTTTCAAAATTTTGATGAAAACGACGAGGAAGAAATTCCTCCGGTTTTGCAACGGTTAATTGATCAAGAGCAGGAAAGATTTGTTAAACCTTTAATGGATGAAATCACTACTATGAATGTTGGTACTGAGAAGGACCCGCGGCTGGTCCAGATCGGGTCCACGTTGTCTTTTGAGGAACGCGAGCGCTTAGTCGCTTTGTTAAAAGATTTCAAAGATGTTTTCGCGTGGTCCTACGAAGACATGCCTGGAATCGATCCTGAGATTGTACAGCACCGGATCCCTCTTGATCCCGAGGCCCGACCTGTCAAACAGAAGCTCAGGAGGATCCGCCCTGATTGGGCCATTAAGATCAAGGAAGAGGTCACCAAGCAGATTGATGCAGGCTTCCTGTTGGTGTCTGAGTATCCGACTTGGCTGGCCAACATTGTTCCGGTGCCGAAGAAAGACGGCAGAATTCGGGTCTGTGTAGACTTCAGAGATTTGAACAGGGCCAGTCCGAAGGACGACTTTCCCTTGCCGCACATTGATGAACTGATAGATTTCACGGCAGGACACGCCTTGCTTTCGTTTATGGATGGTTTCTCAGGCTATAATCAGATAGTAATGGCGCCCGAAGACCGGGAGAAGACTGCATTCACTACCCCGTGGGGTACATATTGTTATCGAGTGATGCCATTTGGGCTGAAAAACGCGGGAGCTACCTATCAACGGGCAGCAACTACAATATTGCATGATATGATCCATAAAGAGGTCGAGGTGTATGTGGACGACATGATTGTCAAGTCCAAAGAAAGAGAGGGCCACTACACCGCCTTACAAAAGTTTTTTCAAAGGATCAGAGAATTTCGGCTGCGGCTGAATCCCCAGAAGTGTACTTTTGGTGTTACAGCAGGGAAGATGCTAGGGTTTCTGATAACGCAAAGGGGCATCGAGGTCGACCCTTCCAAAATCAAGGCCATCTTAGAAATGCCACCACCAAGGACTGAAAAGGAGGTGCGAGGCTTTCTAGGTAAAGTGCAATTCATAAGACGGTTTATCTCTAAATTAACCTTGACTTGTGAACCACTTTTTGGTCTCCTGAAGAAAGGAAAGAAATTCCAATGGGACGGCCGATGTCAAGCAGCTTTTGAGCAGATCAAAGAGTATTTACAGAACCCGCCTGTGTTGTCACCGCCAGAACCGGGGAGACCGTTGATATTGTATCTTTCGGTTACTGAGACCACCATGGGCTGCATGCTCGCACAGGAGTCAGAAGACAAAGTGGAAAGGGCTATCTACTATCTAAGCAAGAAGATGCTGGATTACGAGACCCGCTATACACCACTGGAGAAGGCTTGTTTGGCCTTGGTATGGGCTACCAGGAAGCTGCGGCACTACTTGTTAGCTCATTCTGTAATGTTGGTTTCACGTTTGGATCCCGTCAAATATCTTTTCGAGAAACCAGCACTTACGGGTAGGCTAGCTCGTTGGTTGCTATTGCTTTCCGAATTTGACTTGAAGTATGTAACACGCAAGTCGGTGAAAGGGAGAGCGGTAGCGGAGTTCCTTGCCGACCACCCGGTTGAGGGGGATGAAGCGGTTGAGTACCTATTCCCAGATGAAGCCATTCTGCATATCGAGGATGAAACTTGGACGATGTATTTTGACGAAGCGTCAAACCAGTATGGGTATGGGATAGGGGTGTTGCTGATAGCGCCTGACGATTCCCATATCCCTTTAGCATTCAAGCTCCAGTTCAGAGTCTCGAACAATGAGGCAGAGTATGAGGCATGTATTGCTGGTCTGGAAGCAGCCCTAGAGCTAGGGGTAAGACGGTTGGACGTCATTGGGGACTCGAATCTTGTTGTGTCTCAAGCGAAAGGAGACTGGAAAGTCAAGGAGGAAAGGATGATAATTTACCACCAAACCTTGGATTTGTTAATTCCTCGATTTGAGAAGCTAAATTTCACCCACCTCGTAAGAGAGAATAACAGATTCGCAGATTCATTAGCAACTCTATCTTCCGTGATAGACATCCCGTCGGGAGTCCGGATGCGTCCAGTCATCATTGATCAGAAGTTTGCGCCAGCATACGAGTCAATTTCCGCCATAGATGAGGGCCAAGACGACAACCCCTGGTATTACGATATTTGGAACTTCTTGGAAAATGAGACGTATCCACTAGGGGCAAGCGCCAAGGATAAGAGGGCCATTAGAAGAATGGCTATTCAGTTCATCATCTGCGGAGGTAAGCTGTACAAAAGAGGTCATCTGGGAATGCATAAGCTCTGTGTAGAAGCTGAAGAGTCGAAGCGCCTAATGGAGGCCATCCACGGAGGAGAGTGTGGTGCACACATGAATGGAGTAATGTTGGCCAGAAAGATCCTCAGACAGGGCTATTACTGGTCAACCATGGAGGAGGATTGTATCGGCTTTGTTCGGCGATGCCACAAATGCCAAATCCATGCAAACCGTATGAATATCCCACCATCCAAGTTGTATAACATGACTTCCCCGTGGCCGTTTTCCGTATGGGGGATCGATGTGATCGGAGCTGTTACCCCGAAGGGGTCGAACGGACATGAGTATATCCTGGTAGCGATAGATTATTTCACAAAGTGGGTCGAGGCCCAATCATACGCGGTGTTGAAAGCGTCGCACGTCGCAAAGTTCATCAGAAACAACATTATTTGTCGCTACGGGGTGCCAAATGAGATCATCTCGGATAATGGATCCCACTTTAAGAAAGAAGTGGTCGACTTGTTGGAAAAGTATAACGTGGCTTTTCATAAGTCATCTACGTATCGGCCGCAAACCAATGGAGCAGTTGAGGCCGCCAACAAGAACATCAAGCATATACTGCGGAAAATGGTGGAGACCTATCGAGATTGGCCAGATAAGTTGCCATTTGCTCTGTGGGGCTACAGGACTTCAATTAGAACTTCTACAGGAGCAACTCCGTATTCGTTAGTTTATGGAATGGAGGCTGTTCTACCTATTGAAATTGAAGTTCCGTCTTTACGGGTATTGGCCGAGTGTCAGATAGCTGAGGCAGATTGGCAGCAGAGCAGGTTCGAGGAACTAATGCTCTTTGACGAAAGAAGACTGAAAGCACTATACCACGTTCAGAGTTATCAGCGCAGGATTGCTCGGGCTTTTAACAAGAAGGTTAAGTCCAGAAATCTAAAGGAAGGGGATTTGGTACTCAAAGACAACCGAGCTCCCATCCACGACCCGAGGGGCAAGTTCAGACCCAATTGGACTGGTCCCTACATCATCAAAGCTATCTGGTCAGGCGGAGCTGTGGTCCTGATGGACTTAGATGGCTTAGAATTCTCTCAACCGATCAATATGGACAAGTTGAAGAAATACTATCCTTGAGAGGCTCGCTAGGCCGAAAACCCGAAAGGGCAACCTAGGCAAAAGTTAGAGCACAAAAAATTAGAAAATATAAAAACTGAGCTCGCAAGGCTGAAAACCCGCAAAGGGCGGCCTTGGCAAAAGTTAGAGCGCAAAAGGAGAGTGAAAATACTCGAGCGAACCTAAGCCGGAACTACGTAAGGCTTGATTCCCATGTTTGGGATACGTAGGCAGCTTCATCCTGAAGTTCAGCCATAACACTTCCCCGATCAACTTTGTCCATTTGATCATCTCAGCCATCTTTGTTCATCAGCATTCGTTGGAATCTCCGGTGCAGTGCCACTCAGACTAGGGGCAACTTTCCGTTGCTATGCAGTGTTGCGGCGCTCTTCAGACTAGGGGCAACTTTTCAGTTGCAGGAATCTGGGGTTGTGCATCTCGAGTGACAGATCTCAGGCGTGTCCAGTTCTGATCCACATCAAAAATACCTTTGAAAAGTTTTAATATAAGCTGACTTTGTTCAAGTAATCTTTTTACAACTTTGACCATTTTTGGACCAAGGTGGAAAATTTTCAGTACCGCAGCTTTCAATTTCTTTGATTTCAAAACAGAGTTCTCCTGCTCTTACATACAATTGAAGTTGCTTTTTATTACATTCATGAAAGAAAACTTGAAAGTACTAATAAAGCAATAAATCTAGGGCATGGTCAAGTCAGGTGTTCCTGCGCCCCCTCCCAGAGCTGGTCGAAGCCTCTGATGCCAAGCTGGGCCCAATCTGTGCTTCTTCATTAAGCCAATCTATGCACTCGTCAGACAAAGTGCAACTAAAAGTAGGAGCGGGGGCCAGGAGTTCTCTCATCCTCCACGCAGTGGCCTGCCAAGCAAGCTGCGCGCCTCGGGCTGGAAATGCAGCAGGATACTCTATCCCCTCTGGCGGGCAGGTCTGATCATGGCCAAATTGGCGTCGAGTCCGAAATGGGAAATAGAATACACAATGAGTGAGACCAACCAGTTGAATCCCAGTCTGCCGAGGCATATTGTAACTCATTGCCGGAAGGTTCAACCAAGGGCACCGCCAAGCAATACGGTCTGCGGACAAGTGGCACATCCAAGCGAACCACCATTCCTCATCCAAGGCATTGACTAGATGATGCCGGAAGAAATAGCCGCGAGCTGAATATGCTGGGCAGGAGTCCACAACCTGCAATTTATCCATCAGCCACACCTGGGGAGGGATTGAAAAAATGAGAGATTAAAGAATAGAGAGATGTACGAGGAGAGAAGAGTGAGAATGGGGTTTTGTGAGAAAAGACTGAGCTCGAGGGCCGAGTGATGTGACCGATACAGAAATGCGAGATTGGGTGGAAAACATTACCTGTAGTAGTAGTGGACTCCCCGCCAATCTAGACGTCTCATGACGGTAAAAGACGTCTAAGCCCATTAGCGTCTCGGCCAGAACCATGGCAATACAGCTCTTGCCCTCTCTCAAGCCCTGGGCAACCTCAATCAGCCGGACACTAGCCCCTCCAGAGCCCGAGACAAATAGAAAACGGGATAGCATGCATAAACAGAGGGCATGCCGTCGGAAGCCTTGCCAATGATGGTTGCTGCGATCACCAGCATCAGAAAATTGATTGGCCAAACTCGGAATGTCTAACATCCCGTCGCCCATCAGAGACCGAGCATCACGCATGCTGAGTCCGCACATGCGCCCTAAGGATTGGGCATGACCAAAATTAAGTTGGGGCAGGAGCTCCTCATCGCGCTCGGACTCCATTAAAGCTCGGAAATCTTCGAAGGTAGGACACATCTCTTGCCCGGCGAAGCTAAAGACATGTGTCACCGGATTCCAAAACCTTGCCGCGGCATGAAGGAATGGGAAGTGCAAGGGGGTGCGACCCAAAGTGAATAGTGCATTTATGCCGAAACCCCGGAAATTCACTTTTTCCGAGCCATCCAAGCTAGCAATCCAAGCTATGAGATTTTGAGCAAGAAACTCTTCCATTGGAGCAAATCAGTGTGAAAATGAGAAAAACTACGAAGTTGGGATCTTTTGTAGGAGATAAAGTTGAGTGGGGGACAGGTGTCAACATTCTGGTGGTCCCCCTCGTTTAGTGCCGGCCGGCCAAAAAAATCTGCCGACCGGCCATTTTAGTTTGCCGACAAAACAGGCATATGGCCGGTAGCCACTCCTTGCAGCCGGTGGTCCCTACACCATGCCGGTGGGCTTCCTTCTGATTTCCTGAACTGTTTATGCTAAGAATTGGGGAACTTCACCACCTCCAACCCCCCTCCCCGGCGATAGACTCTTGCGAAGCCACGCCCGTCTGCTTGTCGAGTTTTTGAACATTTGCTTATCAAGTTGTATTTCGCTCTCTTTGAGCTCTTGATTTGTTTATCGAGTTGTATTCACACTTGTTTGGTTGTGTCGTGTCCTTGTTTTGCTTATCGAGTTGTAACTCGGTTCACTACCTGATTATTACGATGGCAAATTTCCAAAATGAGTTCAATTTCGTTCACATTGTGGTGTGAAACCCTGCGATGCGATACATAGAAGATCCCCAAATGCAACATCTTTTGAATAAAATGATTCGTTTCATTTCCATCACATGTTTTGCAAAGTGTGTGAATTTTGAGAAAGAAAATAAACCTGCCTGAAGCAGTGCAATGTGCTTAAACTACTAGTAAAAAGGGAAATAAAACGTAGAATGACAGGGTAGCCAAGTATCAGAGTTGATACCGGTGAAACTCCCCTTGCGGTTAACTCACCTTCCGCATCTTTGTTCGGGTCAGCCGCGTCGTTGGACGCCCTCACAATACGGGAAATCACACCCTTGAAACGTGAACCTTTGAGTTGACCTCAGGCCACAACTTCTGCGAGCAACGCTCGATGCGTACGAAGAATGTCCCGCCCCGTATCCTTTTCATGCTTTGTGAGCCCCGCAAATTGTTTCGATTATGCTGTGTAATGGTACGTTCCTTTACTTGCGTAGACCGCATATTTAATTTCATTACCTGCGTAGACCGCATGTTTTGATTGCGTAGACCGCATGTTTAAATTTCATTACCTGCGTAGACCGCATGTTTTGATTGCGTAGACCGCATGCTTAGTTCCATTACTTGCGTAGACCGCATGTTTAAATTTCATTACCTGCGTAGACCGCATGTTTTGATTGCGTAGACCGCATGCTTAATTCCATTACCTGCGTAGACCGCATGTTTTGATTGCGTAGACCGCATGTTTTGATTGCGTAGACCGCATGTTTAAATTTCATTACCTGCGTAGACCGCATGTTTTGATTGCGTAGACCGCATGCTTAATTCCATTACCTGCGTAGACCGCATGTTTTGATTGCGTAGACCGCATGCTTAATTCCATTACCTGCGTAGACCGCATGTTTGAATTGTGTAGACCGCATGCTTAATTTTATTACCTGCGTAGACCGCATGTTTTAATTGCGTAGACCGCATGCTTAGTTCCATTACTTGCGTAGACCGCATGTTAATTCCATTACCTGCGTAGACCGCATGCTTAACTTCATTACCTGCGTAGACCGCATGTTTTGATTGCGTAGACCGCATGCTTAACTTCATTACCTGCGTAGACCGCATGTTTCAATTGCGTAGACCGCTTGTTTAATTTCATTACCTGCGTAGACCGCATGCTTATGATCAATTTCGTTGCCCGTGTAGACCGTTTACTCCACTTACCTGATTGTCTTTCCACAGCATTGTTATGCTCCCCACTTGCCTTGCGCTGTCACGCATTTCAAGTATGCTACTGTGCATATTGCTAACAATATTGTACCTGTTAAGTTTGTTTTCTTTTCAGGCGCGATATTGTATGTACGGTTCATTTGAAGCTGGTGCAACCAGACGAGCCGCACAGGTATTGTATCTCCCGAGTGAGACGTATTGAGAATTCCATAATTCTCTTATATCCTTTCTGCATTGTAGTGTAGTTTGGTATGCTAGCTTAAAATTGTCGCATGTTTGCTTCATTACAGCTTTCTTTGCATGATCATAAGTTATGCTGGGCTTCGTGCATTGTCTTGCATCTTGCCCCTGCCTCCGGGCGCGTATCTTATTTGTCTTGTATGTTTGTCTAAGTCTTCGGCCTTGTCAAAAATGGGTCGTCTCTGGGCTTTGACATTCACTCCCGTCATTGTTATGACTTTCGAGTTCTGTCAAAGAGGGGCAACTGTAGACACCCCATTTTTGACCGTCCTCAAGACTTGGACGTCACCGTTTGAACACCCGGTGATCATCCATGTTTGTGTTCGTGTGGAGTTCCCGGAGGTCTCGGCTCGCATGCCCTGCCTCAGAATCTCCGAACTCAACCGTTTAGTGTCTGGTTTTGCACCAAACACTTGCATCTTGCCTTTGAGAGGCAGGGAATGCCAGGTAAGGCATCCCCACACACCACCGGCAGTGGCTGGAGGCCACCGGCTGGTCTTTTTCTGCCATCGGCACTTTTGTTTGCCGGTCGGCACATTTTAATGCCGGTCGGCATAGTTTGTTGCCGGTCGGCACTGTTTTTTGCCGAAATAGCATTTTTGGGCAGCCGACCACTGTTCATCCACTTTATGGAGATATTTTGTGCCAGCTGTGATAGCTGGCACCAACTCTTCTCCCCTCCATACACGTGTATGGAGGGATTTCCCTCTGGCCAAGCTTGTTGTATAAGCTTTGCAAGAGGGAGTCCTATAAGAGAGGGGCTTTCCTCTTGGTTCTAGGTTAGAAAAACAGAAGCAAAAACTAGCCCTTAGAGATATAGATACATATTATCTCTATACCTCTCTCCCTCTCCCTTCTTGTGTGTGTTTCTTGGCTCAAAAGGTGTGTTTTACCTTACTTTTGCACCATTACACACACCATTACACCTTACTCCGAGATTGAGGGACTTGGAGGAGTTGTTTCTTGAGTTTTGGACTGGTTTTGATCCAAAGAAGGAGGCTAGACTATTTGTTCTTCAAGGGTTCTTCAAGGGTGAGCATCTTCCTTTTTATTCCCCAAACTTGCATTGGTTTTCTACCTATTTTGTTTACTGTTTTAGCTCTTGTGTATAACATGAAAAAGGCTTAAATTTTCCTGCTCTAGCACTTTCATTAAGGTCATTTTGTGGTTTGAGTGCAAACTCACCCTCATAGGCTTTGTTTGGTCTATTTTGGTGCCTCTTTGATAAGGTTTTGTTCACTTCAGCATTTTGATCTTTTCATCACTAAAAATCAGTGTATTTTAGTGTCAAAAAAGGATGGTTTGAAGTCTTGCATAGGGGAGGGACACCCCTCTCCCTTCATGGTTTGTTTCCTTGCTTTTGGGGCTCAAAAGGATAGCATATGTGCTCGATGTTTCTTGGCTTCATTTCAGTATTTTTTTAGGCATCTTAGGCCATATATAACCTCTGTTTTTGGTCGGATTTGGGCCTCCTTGTATGCTTGTAATACTTGCTTTGTATTGCTCCATCTTGCTTAGAAATACATCTCATGATTAGGCTATGATTCTTGTGAGAGTTGGTTTAGTTCCATGAAGTTCTTAGTGATGTTTTTCCATGCTTAAGGTTTATTGGTTATCCATTTAGTCATGCTTGACATGTGTGTTAGGGTTGCTTTGTATTTTAGCTTAAAAGCTTTGAGCATGTTGACCTCTAACATGTATGTTTGTGATTATCCTCATGATTTAACATCATCTAAGGACCACATTTTAGTCCAAGAATCATGCTTGTATGTGTGCATGCATGGCCTCTTTCATGCCTTGAGGGTGTGTCCTCTTATGCCTAAGAATGAGCCTTAGTGCATATGCTTCATGGGAGATATTTTAGCTGCCATATTAGGAGTTTTTGGGGTCCTATTTTGCATGCACAAATTCTGTTTTTGCTTTGCTTTAATCATGCCATGAGTGGTCATGTTAATGAGGGTGAAATGTTTCCTTTTTGTGCCTTAACTTTGGGACCATAAGTTTGCTTGTTCACATGAGTTGATTGTCTATCATTTTGAGCATTTTTGGTGCTGTTTGGAGGAGAATAAAGGTCTGCACTTTTATTGCTCTTAGGCCTTCTTGCATGATTGCTTCATATTTGTTGCATGGTTGCTCCATTAAACCTTGTAGCTTATCAATCCCATGGTCAAATTGGTCCATGTTTGCACCATTTTTGTACCTTGTATGTTTAGCATTGTACATTTGTCATGTTGGTTGCATAATGCTTGTTGTGCTTTACATCTTGGTGGCATGATACATTTGAGCCTTGTTGAGCATTACATGCATTTGGGGTGTCAAACTAAGTGTGGGAATCAAGGACCATTCATACTTCAAGTGATGCAATGTGCCTCGATTCCCGGTCATCGGGACCTTTGACTCCAACTTGATAAGGCCTCGGTTTTCATGTTGTTTGTTGCATACATCCTTACATTAAGTGGCAAATTTGATCCCTTGAGTCACCATGCACCATTGATGGCTCAAAGATCGAAGGTCATGCTTCTTTGAGTTCAAAATATGATAAGAAGTATGACCATGCTTACATATGTCCAAGAACTCCATGCCATGCACTGTCTATTCTCTGTTTGCTGTCAAATTGTCTTCTGCAGGAAGTTTCTGCCGACCGGCAGAATTTAGTGCCGACCGGCACTATCTGGAGTGCCGATGAATCCAATAAAGTGCCGATGGAAATTGAGAAGTGCCGGTGGTAATTCTGTCCGGCCGGTGGTGCTCTGCTGGATGCAGGGAACTTGCTCTAGTGCTTTGGCAATTTTCAGAAAGACGAGGCAGTACAAACAGAGGAGGCAAGGGTACGGTACGGGTTTTTCGGGCGAGCCAAGTTCCGAGCATGCATCATCTGCGCACCCCGAGGCAGAGGCTGTGGCCACCCTCTTCTTTCTTTTGCTTCCTTTCTTTTAATTAATTAGGAAATTTTGTAATAATTTTATTTGTTCATTATCTTGGGACTGTAATATTCATTCGGACCCTCTGAGTGAGGGTAAACATGTAATAAGTGTGGGTGAGTGTATGTATGTCTTCCAATCCCCATTTCTTTCTTCCCTTTTATTTACCTGCTTATGATGGTAGATTAGGGCATTTTTGAAATTAGCATACCTTATGATATGCATGCGTGCATTCATGCATTTGTTGACATGCACCGGGCTCGGTACATCATACTAACCGCATTCGTATTTTCAAATTTCAAAATTGAATACATGAATCAGTTGGTTGCATATCGTATGCCATATTTAGGTTAACCGAGCCTAACTAAAATTGCATCTTGTATGTGTTGCATTAGGCAAAATAACATGAACTAGGACATGCACAATTGCTAACTAGTTTATTGTTTTGGCACGGAGTACAATGTAAGTGGTTATGCTTTAGCATCCAGCATGCGTGTGAATGTTGCCATAATAGTATGCTTGCCATGCGGCTAAGTGTTTACATGAGATAAATTGCTTGAATGCCTGTGGGTGGAGGTCAAATTGCTTAAATTGGGATAATGTGTTAAAACTATATTTGTTTTAAGCCCACTAGATAGTGGCAAAACCGTCTTTTCCAAAAACCCACTTGAGGGTGGCAAAATCTGCATTTTAGCCTACTTGCGAGTAGCAAACCATTTTCAAAATGAACATAGAATGTTTTGTTCCAATTTGGGCAATTTGGTCTATACTTGTTTGCTGCGCGCATAACATAGTAATTCTAGGCTAATAATTGGAATAAGAACACATAACGTTTTCAAAACTGGATATCACAGTTAGTAGAGGCTGGTCTTCGGACCAAGCGAGAGGGGGTGCTCATAGCTGACCTTCCCCGATCGTACCCAAGCTCCCGAGCCGAGACAACTCCGGTGATGACGGACATGTGGCCTTCGGCACCGAGTCAGGGTTTCCTAAATTTTCCCATTTTAAAAATATTTAGGTGGCGACTCTGTATCTGGCAAAGCAGTCCATGTTTGGCACTACTTTTTTTTTCAAAAAATCTGTTTCTCAAAACGATTTGCCGGATTTGGACTCTTTGGTTCAGATTAAGAACCGTGACACAAATCGAGTCCGAACTGTGGTAACCCCAAATGAACAGAACGGGACTAACCCTCCCGGGGTGTTCGGGGGACGTCCACAGTTTCTGGGGGGCGCGCTCACATTGAGAGTAGCTCACGGGCACCTGGCCCTGATGATGATAATGAGGAGGCGGAGGCGGAGGCGTCGTCAGAGGAGACCAGAGACAGCTCGGACTCGGACTCAGATGACAACGCTGATGATGTTCCTGGACCTTCGTCCAGGAAGAGGACGAGGACGGACCCCTAGACCCACGGCCTTTTGTCATTGATCCAGACTTTTGCTGGTTTTTTTTTTTTTTTTGCTTTTGTACTTTTTGCTGGTAGTTAGAGTACCTTATACTGCCGCAGGTAGATTTTTATTTCCAAAACTATGTACTTGAAAAAGATGATGAAATGAAACAAACCTTTTGTCTGAAAAAAGTGTTGAATTTGTACATTCCATATATTGCATCGCATTGCATCATGTTGCACCTCAAACGAAATGAAATTGATCTGTTGTTTGAAAATTGAACACTTGCATTGTAATAATCAGATAACGAACTAGTCAATAGCAAAAACAAACCATACCAACCACTGCACATTCTGAACATTCGGCTGATACTCTACTGGGGATTAATCTGCATACAACCCATAACACAGCGCTTGCCTCATTTTGCACACAGCGGATCCTGAACAAACAGCCCAAATCTGACAAGACGAACCATGAAGGTCGAATCCACTGAAGTTGAAGCACACTCAGATGCGATCTGAAATCCAGAAGCTTCAAAGAGGCCCAGTGTTTTCCTGTTCACACTTATCGGGGGTGGACCCTGCAGTTGTATGAAAGAACCAAATCATGTTTTTGCACAAATGTGGAGAATGGCACAGCATTCTGAGCACAAAACGATTAATCTTTGAAAATGAGAAAAGGGTTCCCAACCGGGTATTGAGCCTACAACTGAACACAGCGTACTATGACTCAACAAAAGGTACACGACCTAAACACATCGAGTAACACTTGAAAAAGACTCAAAACAAAAGTTGAGGTAAACAAAACAAAAGACACGACACACAAAGGTGTTACAAAGATAAGAGACCTCTCAGTTCGCGAGGAGCCAGTTTCTCCGGGTAGTGTTTCCCACCCTTTCTTATTTGTGATCCTCACATCCCTCTGGCACTCAAGCTCGGTTTTTTTTTTTCTCACAAAATCCCTTTGGCTCGCTTTTTCTCTCAACTTACACCTCTCTATTCTTTATTCTCTCATTTTTTATCCCTTCCCGGGGTGTTTAATGAATGAATAGGAAGTTGCGGGTTCATGCCCAACGCCGTTAGCTCACAGCTATTTCTTCTGGCGGGTAGAGTGCCCTCTTGGCAAGTATGTTGACGAAGGGGGAAAGACAGAATGCCTGACTCAACTGTGCCCCTAGTTCATCATTTTGACCATTTTTTTTGTTTTGGTTTCTACGAAAACAATTTTGACCAATATGAGAGTTAGATGAACATGCTTATGTGATTTTTGGTTTGAAAACCATGCAAGTCAGACTATAAGCACTGAAAATTTTCCTTTTTGGGTCCAAGAAAATGGTCCAGTTTTGGAAAATGAAATAGTTTTCAAGAAAATAATCAACCTCAGTAAAAAAATTTCAAAAACTATTCTTGCAAACGGCCAATGCTAAACGAGCACGGAACCAACCCTCGAGATGCGCAACCTCGGATCGGAGGCAATGGAAAATTGCCCCTTGTTTGAAGGACACTGCACGGCAACGGAAAGTTGCCCCTAGTTTGAATGGCGACTCATGGCAACGGAAAGTTGCCCCTTGTCTGGATGATGCCACAACATATTGTAAACAGTCCTTACCAGTGATGATCACGACCGAACTTTCTCGGATACAGAGAAGACGAAGATGGTCAAAAACCAATATATGGACACAGTCACTTTGAAGGTGTTGAGGGCTGGACTTCAGGACGAGGTTGCCTATGTATCTGGTTGTCACAACCAAACTATCGGATTCGGGGAGGGCAAGAATAATCAAAACCATTACATGGACTGAGGCGCTATGAAAGCGTTAAGGGCTGGACTTCAGGATGAAGTTGCCTACGTATCCCAAACATGGGAATCAAGCCTTACGTAGTTCTGGTTAAGGTACACTCGGGTATTTAACCTCTCCTTTTGCGCTCTAACTTTTGCCAAGGCCCCCGTTGCGGGTTTTCGACCTTGTGAGCTTTTTTTGTATATATATATTTTTTTGTATTTTTCTTGTATATATATATTTTTTCTTTTTTTGTATTTTATTTTATTTTTTGTATTTTCTTTTTTTGTATTTTTCTCTTGCTCTAACTTTTGCCTGGGTCGCCCTTCCGGGTTTTCGACCCAGCGAGCCTCTCAAAGGGTAAAGGTGTAACAAGTCCATGCCAAATGGTTTTGAGATCCCGAAATCATCTGAATCCAGGAGAATGGCTGTTGCGTTGATTTGCAAAATGATCCATCACGGTTGCTTCACACGCTTCTTCCAGTGAGATCTGATCTTCTTGATCTGATTTTGGTGCCTTTTATTCGAGGACTGTTTCTGATCTGGCCACACAGACCTCACATGGCGGTTGGCCGTGGAACTTTCTGGAAGGGTTCAAGGTTCAAAACGAACGGGTTGAATCTTGAGGCTGAGAGCAATCCTAGGCTGCACAATCTCAAGAGCGATTCCACACAGGTCTTTACAAGGCCGCGCAAAACATTTGTTTTTGAAAGTTTTTAAGAAAGCGACAAATCGCTCGCGCCGAAGATAGTGTGGAACCAATCTGGATCAAGCCAGGGTCCTTCTCAGTACTCACGCTAACAAGCATGGTTTCATTCATTAAAGGCTTAGCATGCCTCTCCTTTTCTCAAATTGATCAAAGTTTTGCAAAACTCGAGGAATTCCTTCCTCTTTGTTTTCACCGCAGTGTTAAAGAGGTTTTGAAAAACATAGGTCAATGCAATGATTTTCAGGGAACAAGAGAACAGGTGGAATGCACGGCCGTTCGATTCAAATCCTTTGGCACAACTAGCTCAAAATTAGCAATAAGCATGGAAACATGATAGCCGCAGCTACTTCATTCAAATTCCCTGATTGTAACTGGCCCCACAACAGAGACAGACTCAAAACAAAAGGGTCTTTACAAAACCAAAACGGTGTTCGAGGCAACAACCCTAGAATCACCTGACATCCTATATAACGGGACTGACTCGGTTCCACAAGACAGACCCAAAAACAAAAGGACTGACTCAAAGCAAAGAGGCAGACTCAAAAACAAAACAGAGAACTGACTCAAAACCCAAGCTAGAAGCTACAAAACTGCATTTACAAATGCTCAAAAAGTGCATGCCAGACGCCACATCTGAAATACACCGAGCGCCGCCCGTAGGTGGTCCAACCCCTGATCACATACTCGCAGTATCCTCAAAGTCCAACAGCTCGGTGGTAACAGACTTCGCTGAGGTAGGTGGAAGAATGACCTCATTATCGATCAGATCCTGCACTTCATGGCGAAGGCGGAAACAGTTGTCGGTGGTGTGACCGGTCTGTTGGTGGTACGCGCAGTACAAAGCAGCATCATGTGTGAGAGGGAGATTCTTCGGGAGAGGCTGAGGTTCAACGGGTTTGAGGTGCCCCCTTTCGGCAAGAATCTGAAGTGCCTTAGACAGAGGCATGTAGAGAGCATGAAAGATCCTGCGCCCTCGGGGCAGGTACTTTGAAGTCTGAGTATTCTTACTAGACGCACTAGTAAAAGGGTCGGCAGGCACTGCCTTGGTTTTCTAATCTTTCCCAGGTGCAAGGTTGGGAATAGGAGGAACTGTTCTGGCATGACGGGGCCTATCCCGATTTTCTGACTGACTTGAACTACCCTCAGGTGGAGTGGGGAAAGCATCCTCCACAGTTTTTGCCACAACTGCGGATATCAGTTGCTTGTTCATCCCCCCGGCTTTCAAAGCCTCGACTGCCCGCAGCAGTTGTTCAATGGGTTCGGCATTTGCCTTCATTTTGTTCTTGTCTCTGGCCTCGGCCTGATCGGGGGTTTGGGTTACTACATCAGAGCGAAGCCCGGTTGTTGCTGACACGTCGTTGTTGTAGCTGGAGGCAACCTCTGGTTGGCTGAGCTCTATCACAATCCGCCCCAGTAGCGGGGGCTCCTGTGGTATGAAATTCCCGGCATACGGTGCCGCTGGCTTCGAAGCCGACATTCCATAGGCCAGATCGGCCACGGATCTCTGGAGGTCGCTTATCATTCCCATCAATTCAAATGTGGTGGGCTTACGAGCCTGATACAACTGGGGGGTCCAGACTGGGTGCACGACAGGTGACCTGGGTGGATGCGGTTCATCGACATTGGTCTCACTTTGCAGAGTGATTCCTTGATCTGATGCTGCCGTCATAACCATAATTTCCTCTCAGTTCTGCGTCATGATAAGTTCGCTGTACTGAACGGTGACTGATGAATCAGATATCTATCTTGTCTCAGCAAGGAGGAACACTAGCTATTCTTTATCAACTCTCTGAACTGAAAGAGAAAACATCCAGCATTTCGGACCGATCAGAACGGACGCTAGTATAGCTGAATAACTGTACTCTACTACTAATCACTTTTGCCCGAAATCACTGCCCCCAAAATACTGAATCGGATACCCACAGATATAACTGATTCTCATAAACTGACACTGATGCCCTCAGGTCTGATAGTCAAACTTGCGAACTGATATGTGTGTTCCCCTGCATAGATACACTCTAAAACACATAGCAAGTGAAGAGAGCCAAAACACCCCTATAGAGGGGTAGGGTTTCCCTGTCCTATTTTGTCAGGAGCTAGGGTTTCACTATGCACGCAGCAGTTTTCAAACAACCTAACATCGGGTAAGCAACCTGTCCTAATTTGGAATGGTCACTATGGATTTCGATATGCACTAGGTCGAATGGTCGAAAAGGTGCCCCGGTAAAACCAGGGTTTGTGTTCCCATACTGTCAGAGCCCACAACTGGTCAGCCTTATGGCATGCTTTGACAAAGTCAAGCCTCCGGCAAACCGTTCAGGAATGGCAGATGGCAAACACAGTGTCTTAGGCGTACCAATGCACATGCAATGCAAAGAGACACATAAATGAAATCAAAACAAGATATCATGCGTTCGAGTCAAGCCCTCTAAACTCCCTAGTAGAGTCGCCAAAAACTGTAGACGCGCCCGCGTGAGGCCTTCCTGCTACAGTTCGGACTCAATTTGTGTCACGGTTCTTAATCTGAACCAAAGAGTCGAAATCCGACAAATCATTTTGAGAAAACAGATTTTTAGATAAGAAGTACCAAACATGGACTGCTTTGCCAGATACAGAGTCGCCACCTAAATATTTTTTTAAAGGGGGAATTTGGGAAACCCTGACTCGGTGCCAAAGGCCACATGTCCGTCATCACCAAAGTTGTCTCGGCTCGGGAACTTGGGTACGATCGGGGAAGGTCATCTATGAGCACCCCCTCTTGCCCGATCTGAAGATCGGCCTCTACTAACCATGATATCCGATTTTGAAAACGTTTATGTGTTCTTATCCCGATTATTAGCCTAAAATTACTATGTTATGCGCACAGCACAAAAGTATAGACTAGATCGCCTAATTTGGAAATAAGCATTGCATATCCGTTTGTTTTGAAAAATATTTTGGAATTTGCTACTCGCAAGTAGGTTAAAACACGGATTTCAATGAGCTATTCCAACTCAGACAATCCAACCTTCACCCATAGGCATTCAGGCAATTATATGACATAAGCATCTAGCCACTTGGCAAGCATGCTGTCATGTCAACATCCACACACATGCAGTATGCTAAAGTATAAATACTTACATAGTACTCTAAGCCAAAACAGGGAACTCGTTAGCAAATCAATGTATGATCCAAGTCCATGTTAAGTGCCTAATGCAACGCATACAAAATGTCACTAGAATAGGCTCGGCTAATCTAGAAGTGGCATGTGAAATGCACCAACATCATGTATTCAAGTTAGATTTGAAATACTAATGCAGTTAGCATGATGCGCCGAGCCCGGTGCATGCAATACTGATGAATGATGCACGCATGCATAGCATAAGGTATGCTAAATTAAACATGACCTATTACTAACCATCAAAGCAGGTAAGTAAAAGGGAGAAAGAAGTGGGGGTTGGAAGACATGCACACACTCACCCACACTTATTACAAATTCGCCCTCGTTCGGAGGGACCGAAAGAATAATACAAATTAACTAACTCGCAAGCTAATTAATTATCACAAATCACCTAATTAATTAACAAATTAACTAAGCTAAGAAAAGCAATAAAAAAAGGGCCTCGAGAAGAGGGTCCAATGCACGCATGCTCGGGTCTTGCTCAGAAGTCCAGTGCCATGCACAAGCCGCCTCTGTTTTCCCTGCTCTGCTTCTCTAAAGACTGCCAAAGTCTCAGGATGTGCTCACTCGATGTTGGGGAATGCCACCGGCTGGAGGGAATCATCATCAGCTGTGATTTGGTGTCGATCGGCCAAAAATGAATCCATCGGCCACCGATGGATTGCCGGTCGGCACTCTGTGAAGTCGATCGGCAAAAAGTTCCTGCAGAATCCGTTTGACAGCAGCAGAGGACAAAGCTTTGCATGGTAATGCAATTCAAGCAATGTATGCACCAACCATATCCCTTATCATGTTTATGACTCAAAGGGAGATGATCCTCGATTTTTGGGCCACCAATCACGCATTTTGATGCATGATGGCCCAAAGAATCGAGTGTGCAACCTCAATTTCAAATGTAATGCAATGCAAATAAACAAGCAAAGGGGCTCAACCTCTATCATGCTCAACTCAAGAGGTATAGCATGCATGTTAATGCAATGCAATCCTAAGCATGTGAGCTAGCATGCAACATAGGCAATGCAATGTGTACATGCAAGTGTGCAAGCAAACATACAAGAGGAGGATGCAAACAAGCAAGGAGACGGACTTAAACTAAATTAGGCCACTCTCAAACAAGCCTAAATCAGCGGCCAAAGTGCTCAAACATGAGGGCCAACACACATACACGCATGCACATGTTAAGACATAAACACTTAAGCATCAAAGGATATCCTTTAAGCACACTTCAAGGGGAATAATCACGGACATATGGCATGCATTGGAAGCTTTAAAATCATGCTAAATATGATACCAAATCAATTAAACATGACAAGCCAAGGCATGCAACCAAGGTCCCAAAACTCAAAGTAAGCTAAGGGGCATTAAACTACCCTTGACAAAACCAAACATGGCATGCATTAAACAACTAAAATCAAATTTCTAGCATGTTAAAACAAAGCCAAAAGACTACTTAAATGATGTCTAAGAGGCCTAAACATGCAAGCGCACCAAAGAGGCTAAACATGAAGCATGGAATGTCGACCTTTGAAAACACTTAAGGGACATCAAATGCAACCACACGAGCATGCTAAGTGGGCTGAAATAACATGGCAAGTGGTTCCAAACCACTGAAATGAGGCAAGGATGCATGCTACACACTCACACCCTTGAAGCCTACAAGCTAAAATGCAAAGAGGCTATGCAATGCATGCTAAAGTCAACCCAAATAA
The DNA here is from genome assembly GCF_055761805.1 of Camellia sinensis. Classification (NCBI taxonomy): domain Eukaryota; kingdom Viridiplantae; phylum Streptophyta; class Magnoliopsida; order Ericales; family Theaceae; genus Camellia; species Camellia sinensis. The sequence continues at coordinate 47,497,261 of NC_138967.1, forward strand.
GTAAGGACAGACCTTGAACATGGCAAAATAAACATGAAAGCTTCACAAAGCTAAGCCTAAAGCATGCTAGAACAATGGTTCACAACCTAAGGCATGTTAAGGCAACAAAATGGCATTACAAGGCATGTATGCTAAGCAAGCATGATGTACCAAAACCAACTTAAAGCAATGCTATATCATGGCATAATAAGCATAAAAAATAGCCAAGGCATGGTCAACATGAGCCTAAGCTAGGTGCTCCCTCAAGAGCCACAAAATGATCCTTTTCAAGGACAACAAGGAGAGGGGGTGGCCCTCTCCTTCTTGGGACCTCAAGGCACCATCCTCATCTCTGAAATCCCTCAAGATTTCAGTGGTGAGGAGGCCCAAGCACCAAGGTCTCGGAGCTCACCCAAAATGGCACAAAATGGAGCCTTACAAGGCTTAAGAGGGGTCAAACAACCCCAAAGCTTGAAGCAACCTAAACAACTATTTAGAGGGCCTAAAACCAGAACTTTTTTATGTTATACACTAAGCTCAAAAATAGATACAAGATAGGCTAAAAAGCTATGCAAAAATGGGGTAGAAATGGACAAAAGTCTTACCCTTCACAAATGGTGGACCAGCAGTCTCCTTAGGTCCAAACCAGCTTCAAAACTCTGAAAACAATCCCTTAGAACCTCAATAGGCAAGGGAAGGTGTAATGGTAGGTGTTTGTGTGTAATACTATGAACAAACACACCTAGAACACTCAAGAGAGAGATATAGAGATGGAATATATATATAAGCCCTAACCTAAAAACTAGAGCTCTCTAACCATGTTTTTTTCTCTCTCTAACCTTAGAAGAGGGAGGAGAGCCCTCCTCTTATAGAAGCTCCCTCTTGCAAAGCTTACAAAACAAGCTTGCTAAGAGGGAAATCCCTCCATACACGTGTATGGAGGGGACCAAAGGTGGGTGTCAGCTATCACAGCTGGCACAAAATATCTACTAAAAGTAGATGAACAGTGATCGGCCATCAAAAATTGCCATTTTGACAAAATAAATGGCTGATCGGCAACAAAGAATGCCGACCGGCAATATATATTGCCGATGGCATAAAATCACTGGCCGGTGGCCTCGAGCCATGGCCGGTGATGTGTGGAGATGCCTCACAAGGCATTCCCTGCCCCTCCAAGGAAAAACACAAGTGTTTGGTGCAAAAACCAGACACAAAACAGTCGAGTCGAGAGATCCTGAGGCAAGGCGTGCAACCGAGACCTCCGGGAACTCAAGACGAACACAATCATGGATGATCACCGAGTGTTCCAACGGTGACGTCCAAGTCTTGAGGCCGGTCAAAAATGAGGTGTCTGCACATACCTTTTGTTGTTTGAGGTCTTGAGCGAAGCAAATGAGATGGAGTTCAAGGGTCAATTACCTCTTTATTCACAACCAACTATTTCGGGCAATTAAAAATTAGAACAAATACAAAACGGCATAGTTTTGAGAAATTAATTATTGGCGACTAAATTAATTAAGTCGCCATAAATGTCATTTATATTTTCCGTGACTAAGGAATGGGTGTCGCCAAAAACGATACATTTGGCGACTAAACTTTTCGTCCCTATATATTAATTTGGTCACAGAAAATTTTTCTTAGCTCCCGCCCATAAATTTCACTTGGCGCCAAACTCAACAGCGACCAAATTTTTAATTTGTCACCAATAATATAGTTTTTGGCAACCAAAAAATATATGGTCGCCAATTATGTACATTTGGCGACTAATTTCTATTTTAGTTGCAAAAAAATGTCGCCAAAAATATTTTTTGTTGTAGTGTCTCCAATTTAGCACCATCTTGTTATTCTCAGAATTTTGATCATGACAGTGAAATTCATCGTTAAAAAGGGCGAAAATTTGATCCACAAAATTCGAATTTCAGTGCTTGGTTACCGACTCCCGTCACCCGAGAAGATAACCAGAACCAGAAAGACGTTGAAGAAAAAGCCTCTGTTTTGAACATTCAAGAATTTGGGCCAAAAACAAAACCAATTAAAAAGGGCCCAAAATAAGGTATACAACAAGGAAATCAATTTCTTTGGGCCTTAGAATTAAAAAGAATTTCTTTGAGCCTACACTGCCAGCCCAAACTAGCCTAGTGACACAGCGAAGCAGCCCAAAGTCGCGGCCCAGCGCGTACCCAGATCCGCACGTTGACCCAGTGCCCAACGGACCACGCCCGGACCCGCGTCTGTCTGTTCCGCTTGACCCGCACCCTGACCCGCGTGTCACACCGGTTCGGTCTCAGAAAGTCCAAACCGGCCCAGAACAGTATTTGGACTGGTAGCAGCCTGGTCCAATCGATTTTTTGGCTCGTTCTCGCTCATTTCAAGGCTGTTTCAGTCATTCAAAAGCCAAAATTTCTAGAATTTATCCAAGAATTTTTCTGTGAGTACTAGTACTACATTTTCAAAAGAAAAAATTCGAGGAAAAGGCTATCCAAGGGCATTACCTAGGAAAACATTCAAATAAACAATTTTTAATAAGCGTTATTGTGTACCTTGGGCTCGTAACTATTTTTACAATACTCATAAGCAAAGTATTGGGTTTAAAAGGCCATTGGGTTTTCATCATTCTTCTTACCCAAGGCAAAAGAACCGTTCTACTCCTTCACAGCAGTATTTTCATCACAAGGGCCAATTCAACAACTACAAGGCTTATCCTTATTAAGACCTATCGTTGTCTTTAATTTTTCTTTTTTTTATTTATTTTTTATTTATTTTTTATTTTAGTTTGTAATATTCACATTTGAATTTTCATAGTAACACATTTTGTTTTTAGTATGGCTATTAAAAATACCATAGTGTAGACACCCCGTTTTTGACCGTCCTCAAGACTTGGACGTCATCGTTTGAACACTCGATGATCATCCCTGTTCGTGTTCGTCTAGAGTTCTCAGAGGTTTCGGCTACGCGCCTTGCTTCAAGACCTCTCGACTTGTTTGTTTTGTGTTTGGTTTTACATCAAACACTTATTGTTTTGCTTCGGAGGGTGGGAAATAGCTTGTAGGCCATCCCCACACCTCACTGGCCATGGCTTGAGGCCACCGGCCTTGTTTCCTTGCCACCGGCCACTGGTGATGGCCGGTCGGCACTATTGATGGTCGGTCGGCACATTTTGTGGTCGGTCGACCAACTTTGTTGGCCGATTAGCCACTTTTTCTGGCCAAGACCTTTTCTTGAGGGGGGTTTGAACCTTTTAAACCCTCTGTTTTAGCTTCTTGAGAAAGCTTGAACCTTTTGAATTCTTGGTTTTAGCTTCTTGAGGAAGCTTGACCTTTTGAACCCTTTTTTAGCTTCTTGAAAAAGCTTGAACCTTTTGACCCTTTTTAGCTTCTCCAAGAAGTTGGACCCTTTTTTAGCTTCTCCAAGAAGCTTGATCATTTTTTTAGCTTCTTCAAGAAGCTTGAACCTTTTGACCCTTTTTAGCTTCTCCAAGAAGCTTGACCCTTTTTTAGCTTCTCGAAGAAGCTTGATCCTTTTTTTAGCTTCTTGAAGAAGCTTGAACCTCTTGACCCCTTTGCCTAGCTTCTCCAAGAAGCTTGGCCCTTTTGCTCCAAGCTTCTAAGAGAAGCTTGGCCTCTTTGCTCAAAGCTTCTAAGAGAAGCTTTGCCCCCTTGGTTTCTCTATAAAAAGAGGGCCTCTCCTCCCCTTTCAAGGTTAGAAAAATCTAATATATATCATATATATATCATTCCCTCTCTATATCTCCCTCTCTCTCTACATTTGTGTGGGTTAGAGGGTGCAAAAGGGTCTAGTTCTTGGCCATTTGAACTACACCTCCTAGCACAACCCCTCCATCATCAACCTAAGGAGCTCGGAGGCCATTTTCAGAGGCTGAGGGACTATTTTTTTGGACCAAGAGGCTGCAGTCCCCTTTTGGCTACAAAGGTAACTCCTTTTCCCTCTATATTCCCCATTTTTGCACACACTTTTAACCTATCTTGCTTACTGTTTTGAGCTTTGTGTATAACATAAAACAGTTCTGTTTTTTGTGTTTAAGATACTTCATTAAGGTCACTTTTGTTTTTGGGGTCGTTTACCCCCTCTTAGGCCTTGTTTGGCCTTTTTTTTTGTGCATTTTTTGTGAGCTTCGGGACCACCTTGTTTGGGCCTTCTCACCACTGAAATCTTGAGGGATTTCAGTGGTGAGGATGGTGTCTTAAGGTCCTAAGAAGGAGAGGGCCACCCTTTCTCCTTATTGTCTTCAAAAAGTGCCATTTTAGCCTCATGTGTGAGCACCATTTTTAAGTTCATGTTGGCCATGTCTTAAGTGATATTTGTGCTTATTTTTCCATGATATAGCATTGTTTTTACTTGGTTTAGACACACCATGCATGCCTTGCATACTTGTCTTGTAATGCCATGAATTTGCCTTAACATGCTTTAGGCTTTCACCCTTGCTCTAGCATGGTTTTGGCCAAGCTTTGTGAAGTTTTTATGCATGTATTAGTATGTTTCAGCTATGTTTTCAGTTTCTTTGATCATGCTCAACATGTTTCGTATGGTCTCTTTGCATTCTAGCTTGCTAGCTTTGGGTGTGTGGGTCACTAGCATGTTTTACTTGGCTTGTTCTCATGATTTGGCATCATTAGAGACCATATTTCAGTCCATGTTTCATGTTTGCATACTTGCATTTTTCATCCCTTTCATGCTTTGAAGAGTTGTTGGCTTATGCTCCATGTTTAGGCCCTTGTGCATGGATGCTTGTGTGTGTGTTTTCATGTTTTTGTTGCATCATTTTGGCCACTGTTTTGGGCCTACTTAAGGGCTGTCCACTTCGGTTCAAGAGCATCCTAGCATGTTGTTGCATGCTTGCCTTGTATGTTGTTGCATATTTGGCATTGTTCCTTGTTTGTTACATTGCATTTTGCATGTTTGACACATTGCACGTTCGCATGCTTAGCTTGCATACTTAGATTGCATAGCATTGCATGCATCCCATGCCTCTTGAATTGATTATGATAGAGGTTGGGGCCCATTATTTGTTTTGTGCATTTCATTCCATATTGAAATTGCACACTTTGGCTTCTTTGGGCCATCATGCATTGAAATGCATGATTGGTGGTCTGAGGATCGAGTACCATGCTCCCTTGAGTCTTAAACATGATAAGGAGGGTGGTGGTGCAAACATTGCTTTGAAAGTGCATTGCCATGCCTTGTCTGTCCTCTGCTGCTGTCAAAACAGGTTTTTGCAGAAAGCTTTGGCCGGCCGACCATCCTTAGTGCCGACTGACCAAATATGGATGGCCGAGAGAACAATCAATGGTCGATGACCATTACCAATGGCCGGTGATGATTCCCCTTGGCCGGTGGTACTCTACAGTGTCCATGGAGCATACCTTGGGAGTTGTGAAATTTTCAGAGGAGCAGAGAAGGGTAAACAGAGGCAACTTGTGCATGGCGACGGATTTCCGAACAAACCCGAGCATGCGTGCATTGGACCCTCTTCCGAGGCCTTTTACTGCTTTCTTAGCTTAGTTAATTTGCTTAACTAGTTAAGTGGTCTGTAATATTTAATTAGCTTGCAGGTTAATTAATTTGTATTATTCTTTTGGTCCCTCCGAGTGAGGGCGAATTTGTAATAAGTATGGGTGCGCATGTGCATGTCTTCCAACCCCCACTTCTTTCTTCCTTTTACTTACCTGCTTTCAATGGTTAGTATTAGGGCATGTTTCAATTAGCATACTTATGCTCGTATGTTTGCATCATTCATTTGTCTTGCATGCACCGGGCTCAGCGCATCATACTAACTGCATTGTACTTCAATTCCAAATTGAATACATGTTATCTGTGCATCTCATATGCCATCTTAGAATAGTCGAGCCTATTGTAGCTGCATCTTGCGTGTGTTGCATTAGCCATCTTAACATGAACTAGGATCATGCATATGATTACTAACTAGTTTTTGTTTTGGCTTGGAGTACTCGGTAAGCATTTATGTTTTAGCATCCTCGCATGTGTGTGAATGTTAACATAATAGCATGCTTACCATGAGGCTATGTGCTTATGTGATATACCTGCCTGAATGCCTGTGGGTGAATGTTGGATTGCATGAATTGGGACAATTCATTGAAATCTGTATTTTAGCCTCCTTGCGAGTAGTAAACTTCAAACCATTTTCCAAACAAACAGATATGCAATGCTTTGTTCCAAATTAGGTGATCTAGTCTATACTTGTTTTGTTGTGCGCATCACATAGTAAATCTAGGCTAATAACCGGAATAAGAACGCATAATGTTTTCAAAACAAGATATCCTGGTTAGTAGAGGCCGATCTTCGGATCGGGCGAGCGGGGGTGCTCATAGCTGACCTTTCCCAATCGTACCCAAGTTCCCGAGCCAAGGCAACTTTGGTGATAACGGACACGGGGCCTTAGGCAAACGAGTCAGGGTTTCCTAAATTCCCCCATAAAAAATATTTAGGTGGCGACTCTGTATCTGGCAAAGCAGTCCATGTTTGGCACTTGTTTCTAAAAAAATCTATTTTCTCAAAACGATTTGCCAGATTTGGACTCTTTGGTTCAGACTTAGAACCGTGACAATTTGAGATTCCGAACTGTAGTGGACCCAATATGAACAGAACAGGACTCATCTTCCCGGGGCGTTCGGGGACGTCTACAGTTTCTGGCGACTCCGCTGGGGACTTTAGAGAACTTGACTCGAACTCATGATGTCTTGTTTTGACTACACTTATGTGTTTCTTTGCATTGCATGTGCATTGGTGCGCCTAGGACACCGTGTTTGCCGTCTGCTATTCCTGAACGGTTTGCCGGAGGCTTGCTTTGTCAAAGCATGCCATAAGGCTGACCGGTTATGGGCTCTGCCAGTATGGGAACACAAACCCCGGTTTTACCAGGGCACCCTTTTCGACCACTCGACCTAGTGCATATTCGGAATCCATAGTGACCATTCCAAACTAGGACCGATTGCTTACCCGATATTAGGTTGTTTGAAACCGCTGTGTGCGTAGTGAAACCCTAGCTCCTGACACAATAGGACAGGGAAACCCTTCCCCAACATAGGGGTGTTTTGGCTCTCGTTTGCTTGCTATGTGCTTTTTGGAGTTGGCCTCTGCAGGAATGCATATATCAGTTTGCAAGTCTGGGTATCGGGCCTGCGGGCATCAGTGTTTTGAGAATCAGTTATATCTGCGAGTATCAGATTCAGATTTGGGGCAGTGATTTTGGGGAACAGTGATCAGTAGTAGAATACAGTTATTCAGTTATGCCTATGCCTGTTCTGATGAAATTGGGCTGAGAAGCTGCCTGTTTTCTCTTTTGCTAGGTAGTCCGGGAACCATAGCTTCAGAAGACTCCATTATCCCTCGAGGTTCATTGGATTTGTACTGATAGACTTTGTCAGGTCAGAGACTCAGTTCAAGGGTAATCAGGGCCGAGAAAGCTAGTCAGGCACAGACCACCAATACAACAGCTACCAGATCAGTGATCTTTGAGCAGTCGGGCTGAGATTTCCGAGCCTACTGCCGACATAGATATACCGGTTGCTCAGTTAGATTAGAACAATATGTTGGGTCTGGAAGAGATGGTACGCCAACTCCAGGATAGTATGAAAGCCATGCAGCAGGACGCTGTCCGCCAAGCAGAGTTTGCCAAACAACAGGCCGTGGTCATGGCCCAACAGGCAGAGAAAATTGCCAGGTTAGAGCAGCAAACTGGAGTATCTACTTCACACCAGGCTCCTCCCCCACTGAGAGTTCCCATACTCGGAGAGGCGACTCACGTCCAGGATGATATGAACATTCCAGTCGGGCCACCTCCACCCCCGGTTCTACCCCAGCTATCCAAAACACCCACCAACCTACCGGACTCCCCCTTTGAGTTTGAGACGGACCCCACAGCACTAAAGGTGAGCAAACTGGAAAAGCTGTTCAAGAAGGCTCAAGGCATGAAATCCATTCCGGACATAGAGGATGGTTATACTGACTCAGTGGTGACATTACCGGATCTGTTCAAGGTACCACATATCGATCGATTCGATGGCTCTGTAGACCTAATGGTGCACCTCTAACTATTTTCTGATATCCTGAGACCAATGGGTTTGACCACAGCCCAGAAGCTGTCATTATTCGGCCGAACCATGTCTGGGATAGCCGTAATCTGGTATGCGAAATTGGAGAACTCTGTGAAACAGAATTGGGAAGAGATGGCTGGGGCCATCACCGCTCAATATTCCTACAACACACAAATCGAGGTCACAACTCGTGATCTTGAAGTCACCCGCCAAGAGCCAAAGGAGGGTTTTTCAGAGTTTGTGACGAGATAGAGAGCAAAGACCTCGATGATGACTACAAGGCCTTCCGACAAAAACCAGATAAGGATGGTTGTGCGCAACCTCCAACCCAAACTCATGCAGAAGATGATTGTTCTCCCCTTCTCCACCTTTTCAGATTCGCATGAGATGGGAGTACAGATTGAGGATGCCTTGAAGTAGGGATTGATTGACAATGACAGGGAGCAGCCCAAGAGGGCATTCAGCCGCAGTTCGAATGCGACCACCAGTGGTGATGCAGCTGCAAGATCTTCCGAAGTAGGCATGGTCGCTACCACCACACCAAGAACAGCCACCCCCTTTGTTGGTGCATCCAATCCAAACCCCCGAACTTCGGACTATCTACCCCAAAGCAAGAGGGTTTTCACCCCACTCTATATGCCTTTGTCTAAAGCCCTAGGGGTCTTACTCAGGAAAGGACATCTGAAACCGTTAGAACAACGGCCTCTACCCGATCCTCTCCCTCCAAAGCATGACCCGACTAAGTACTGTGCTTTTCATCAACAAACTGGTCATGACACCGACAGTTGCGTCCGTCTCCACCACGAGATACAAAATCTGATTGACAATGAGGTCATCGTCGCACCAAGCTCTGCAAAGTTTATCGACACTTAATCAGTAAACTTGTGGGGGATAATGTGACTTTGTGATCGGGGGATGAATCACCTGCGGGCGGCGTTCAGTTTATTCCAAGATGTGGCGTTTGGCACGCACTGTTTTGAGCATTTGCGAATGTTAGTTTTGTACTTTCTGACTTGGGTATTGGGTCAATCTTGTCATTTTGTATTGAGTCAGTCTTTTCATACTGAGTTAGTTGGGTCTGTCTTGTTGTATCAAGTCAGTCCTGTTTTGCTAGAGTCGGGTGATTTCGGGGGTGTTACCTCGGACATCACTTGCTTGTTTTGTGTTTGTCTTTATGCTTTCTTTTGAGTCTGTTTCTGCCTTAGAGCCAGTTATGCCAACAGATCTGAATGGAACAGCGTAATTTTCACACTCTTGTGTTTGCTTCTGCTGTGTGCCAGTTGTGCTAGAAATTCTAAATGAGATGGTAGTATTTGACTAGAAGCTGTGTCTTTTCTATGCCTTGAAATCATTACATTGACCTGAGTTTTTCAAAACTTTTTTTTGAACATTGTGATGAAAACGAAGAGGAAGGAATTCCTCGGGATTTGTAAAAATTTGATCAATTGAGAGATAAAAAGGCATGCTAAGCCCTTAACGAATGAAATCATATTTGTTAACGTGAGTACTGAGAAGGATCCTGGCTTGATCCAGATTGGTCCCACATCGTCTTCAGCGCGAGCGATTAGTCGCTTTCTTAAAAGATTTCAAAAAATGTTTTGCACGGTCCTATGAAGACCTGTGTGGAATTGCTCTTGAGATTATGCAGCTTAGGATCGCTCTCAGCCTCGAGACTCGACCCCTCATTTTCAAACCTTCGACTAGAACTCAGAAATTCAAAGGTTAACTACAATGTGAGGCCTGTGTGGCCAGATTCGAAGCAGCCCGTGAATCAACGGCAAGAAAAGTCAGATCTAGAAGATCAAATGTCATCAAAAGAAGCTTACAAAGCTAGATCAGAAGCACCCCTGGAACTAGGGGCAAAGAATTTCAAATGTGCTCGAAGAACCGAAGATGGATCATTCCACAAATCAAAGAAGGTCGGCAAGAATGTCAAATCCCTGAGGGAGGAAAGAAGAAAGTATTGCTGAAGGATAACTGAGTTCCTATTCACGACACTAGGGGCAAATTCACCCTCCGTTGGATGGACTTCTACATCATCAGCGAACAGCAGCCATTTTCCTGGATTCAGATGGCTTCGAGATCTCAAAATGATCAACGTGGACAAAGCTACACTTTTCCCCTTGAGAGACTCACTGGGCCAAAAACCCGGAAAGGCGGCCCAGGCAAAAGTTAGAGCAAGAAAAGAAGAAAAAAAAATGCAAAGAAAAGAACAAAAAAAGAAAATCAAAAAAAAATTTGAAAAAGAATTGAAAAGAAAACAAAAACATAGCTCGCAAGGTTGAAAACCCAGAAGGGCGGCCTTGGCAAAAGTTAGAGCGCAAAATGAGAGGTTAAATACCCGAGTGTACCTAAACCCCGAACTACGTAAGGCTTAATTCCCATGTTTGGGATACGTAGGCAACTTCATTCTGAAGTCCAGCCACAAACACTTCCAAATTGATTGTATCCATGAAATGGTTTTGATCATCTTAGCCTTCTCTGCGTCCAAGAATTTGGTTGTGTTCATCACCCTGAGGACTGATTACAATGCGCTGCGGTGCCATTCAGACAAGGGGCAACTTTTCGTTGCCATTCAATGCGCCGCGACGCCATTCAAACAAGGGGCAACTTTCCGTTGCCATGCAGTGCCGTTCAAGCAAGGGGGAATATTCCATTATTATGGATCCGAGGTTGCGCATCTCGAGAGTAGATTTCGTGCTCGTCCAGCAGTGGCCGTTTGCGAAAATAGTTTTTGAGATTTTTTTTTTTACTAAGGTTGACTAATTTCTCGAAAATTATTTCATTTTCTAAAACTGGACCATTTTCTTGGACACAAAAAAGGAAAATTTTCAGTGCTCATAGCCTGACTTGCATGATTTTAAATCAGAAAATTGAACAAGCATGTTAATCTAACTCTCATTTTGGTCAAAATTGTTTTAGTAGAAAGTAAAAATAAAAAACGGTCAAAATGATGAAATAGGGGCACAGTTGAGTCAGGTGTTATGTCTTTCTCCCGTTGTCGACATACTTGCCAGAAAGGGCACTCTACTTGCCGAAAGGGCACCGTATTCGCCAGAAAAGGGCACCACTGAAGCTGACCGCAAAAGGGCTGAAAGCTCTCTCAATCCTCCAAGCAACGAGGTATCAAGCCAAGTGCGAAGCACGAATCGAAATGGGACAAGATATTCCACTCCCTTATCTGGACAGATCTGATCACGTCCAAACTCCCCAGCAGAGCATCGTCAACCGATGTCAGCTGCAGATTTGCTACACACCCAATTGTAGCGCAGCCCCTCTGTGGAAGAAACTCACTGTTGTGAACAAGAAGAAAAATCTAGCGGAATGCTAGGGGCAAGATCCCATAACTTTCTGTTTATCCATCAACCACCCAGGGGAGGGACAAAAAAATGAGAGCTTGAAGAATAGAGAGATGTGCACTGAGAGAAAAAGTGAGAAAAGGGCTTTTTCAGAAAAATAGAGATTGAGTGCCAGAGTGATGTGAGAATCACAAATGAGAAAAGGGTGGGAAACAATACCCAAAGAAACTGGCTCCTCGCAAACTGAGAGGTCTCTCGTCTTTGTAACACGTCTGTGTATCGGGTCTTTTCTATTGTCTCGATTCTTGTTTTGAGTCTGTTTCGAGCGTGTCTCATTGTGTTTAGGTAGTCTGCCTTTTGTTTTGTGTTGTTGAGTCCTTTTTCACTGTGTTCAGTCGTAGGCTCAATACCCGGTTGAAAACCCTCTCCTCAAATCGTTTTGTGCTCAGGGTGCTGTGCCATTCTCCACGTTTGTGCAAAACAGAATTTGTTCTTTCATAAAACCGCAAGATTCAACCCAGGTCATGTGAGAACAGTAGAACCAGGACCTATCTGGAGCTATATAGGTTCCATACTACAAAGCAAAAGAAAAGAGGGAAAATTTGGAGCATCTTAGTGTGTTTCAACTTCAGCAAATTCCGAGACTGCATTCCGGGTGCACCTTTTCAGGCCTCGCCATTTCTCTAGAGTATGAGTGTATCTTAACCTCAAGCCTAAGCCTGCTTCAAGTCAGAATAGCAATTAAAAGCAGTTGCAGATGTTATCTCCCGCCAATATAAACAGGGTGTACCCTTTTCAAGCGGAGTGTGTTACAAACCCCTCCGAGAGGTAAATCGGAGGTCGCGTTTGGATTTGGTCTCATTAAGGCTTGTATTTCCATATTCAGCATTTTGTTTCAAACGCGCTTTTGAAGTTACACATTCATCGCATCGTTAGGCACACCATTCGTTGCATTGTTATGCACGTCTACCTAGCATTGTTATGCACCGTTACACCTGCATTGTTATGCACATTATATTTACATTGTCATGCACCTTTTCACTTGCGTTGTCACGCACTTTCCACTTGCATTGTTATGCACGCTCTCTTATTCAGAAACACCAGGATACGTCCCTATGTTTCTTCTCCTTGTTCAGAAACACCGGGATACGTCCCTATGTTTCTTCTCCTTGTTTTGAAACACCGGGATACGTCCCTATGTTTCTTCTCCTTGTTCAGAAACACCGGGATACGTCCCTATGTTTCTTCTCCTTGTTTTGAAACACCGGGATACGTCCCCATGTTTCTTCTCCTTGTTTTGAAACACCGGGATACGTCCCCATGTTTCTTCTCTTTGTTTTGAAACACCGGGATACGTCCCTATGTTTCTTCTCCTTGTTCTGAAACACCGGGATACGTCCCTACGTTTCTTCTCATTCCTTTCCGAAACACCGGGATACGTTCCTATGTTTCTTCTCCTTTTTCGAAACACCGGGATACGTCCCTATGTTTCTTCTTCTTTCCGAAACACCGGGATACGTCCCTATGTTTCTCCTTCCTTCCGAAACACCAGGATACGTCCCTATGTTTCTTATACCTTTTCGAAACACCGGGATACGTCCCTATGTTTCTCCCTCTTCGGTTAAAAGCGTTCGGAATACGTTCCAATGCTCACACCATTCCGAAACACTGGGATACGTCCATATGTTTCTCCCTCTTCGGTTAAAAGTGTTCGAAATACGTTCCAATGCTCACACCATTCCGAAACACCGGGATACGTCCCTATGTTTCTAACTCAATTCGAAACACCGGGATACGTCCCTATGTTTCTCCCCCCTTGGTTAAGAGCATTTGGAATACGTTCCAATGCTCACACCATTCCGAAACACCGGGATACGTCCCTATGTTTCTCACTCAATCTGAAATAGCAGGATATGTCCTAATGTTTCTCTTTTTTTGGTTACGAGTATTTGGAATACGTTCCAATGCTTATACCTTTTCGAAACACGGGGATATGTCTCTATGTTTCTTCCTCTTTGATTAAGAGCATTTGGAATACGTTCCAATGCTTGAACCATTCTGAAACACCGGGATACGTCCCTATGTTTCTTCTCCTTTTTCGAAACACCGGGATACGTCCCTATGTTTCTTCTTCTTTTCGAAACACCAGGATACGTCCCTATGTTTCTCCTTCCTTCTGAAACACCGGGATACGTCCCTATGTTTCTTATACCTTTTCGAAACACCGAGATACGTCCCTATGTTTCTCCCCCCTTGGTTAAGAGCATTTGGAATACGTTCCAATGCTCACACCATTCCAAAACACCAGGATATGTCCCTATGTTTCTCACTCAATCCGAAACAGCGGGATATGTCCTAATGTTTCTCCTTCTTTGGTTACGAGCATTTGGAATACGTTCCAATACTTATACCTTTTCGAAACACAGGGATATGTCCCTATGTTTCTCCCTCTTTGGTTAAGAGCATTTGGAATATGTGCCAATGCTTGAACCACTCTGAAACACCGGGATACGTCCCTATGTTTCTCCTTTTCCGAAGCACCGGGATACGTCCCTATGTTTCTTCTCCTCTTCCGAAACACTGGGATATGTCCCTATGTTTCTCTCTTTGTTCCTTCCTCACACAATTTCGGCGTGTTTGGAATTTGACTTAGGTTACGTTGTATGCACTCCTAATTGTTTGTTTTGGACCTCCTCTCATGATTCCGGCATGGTTGGAGTTTGTCACCCTTTGCATCTTTACTATTATAGCATTTCATTCGCGCTATCTTGCGCACCTCACCTGTACTTGTTAGTACATTGCATTGTTTTGAATACAAACCGGCTTCGCGAAAGCGTATAAGTCCAATTGCAAGCCGGCTTTGCGAAAGCGTATAAGTCCAATTACAAACCGGCTTCGCATCAGCGTATAAGTCCAATTACAAACCGGCTTCGCGTAGTGTATAAGTCCAATTTTCAAACAGGCTTCGCGTAGCGTATAAGTCCAATTTTCAAACCGGCTTCGCGTAGCGTATAAGGCCAATTCTCAAAGTCTTCTTGCATATCATTTGCATCCTGCCCCTAAACTACGTTGGTTTGATTACTTGCCAAGGGATACGTAGGCAGCCTGTGGGCATAACCATTTATTTATCAGTAGCTTGTATGCTTTGTCTAAGTCTTCGGCCTTGTCAAAAATGGGTCGTCTCTGGGCTTTGACACTCACTCCCGTCATTTTTATGACTTTCGAGTTCTGTCAAAGAGGGGCAACTGTAGACACCCCATTTTTGACCATCCTCAAGACTTGGACGTCATCGTTTGAACACTCGATGATCATCCTTGTTCGTGTTCGTCTTGAGTTCTCGGAGGTTTCGGCTATGCGCCTTGCCTGAAGACCTCTCGACTTGTTTGTTTTGTGTTTGGTTTTACATCAAACACTTATTATTTTGCTTCTGAGGGTGGGAAATAGCTTGTAGGCCATCCCCACATCTCACCGGCCATGGCTTGAGGCCACCAGCCTTGTTTCCTTGCCACCGGCCACTGGTGATGGCCGGTCGGCACTGTTGATGGTCAGTCGGCACATTTTGTGGTCGGTCGGCCAACTTTGTTGGCCGATTAGCCACTTTTTCTGGCCGAGACCTTTTCTTGAGGGGGTTTGAACCTCCTGTTTTAGCTTCTTCAGGAAGCTTGAACCTTTTAGACTCTTGGTTTTAGCTTCTTGAGGAAGCTTGACCTTTTGAACCCTTTTTTAGCTTCTTGAAGAAGCTTGAACCTTTTGACCCTTTTTAGCTTCTTCAAGAAGCTTGATCATTTTTTTAGCTTCTCCAAGAAGCTTGAACCTTTTGACCCTTTTTAGCTTCTTCAAGAAGCTTGATCGTTTTTTAGCTTCTCTAAGAAGCTTGATCCTTTTTTTAGCTTCTTGAAAAAGCTTGAACCTCTTGACCCCTTTGCCTAGCTTCTCCAAGAAGCTTGGCCCTTTTCTCCAAGCTTCTAAGAGAAGCTTGGCCTCTTTGCTCAAAGCTTCTAAGAGAAGCTTTGCCCCCTTGGTTTCTCTATAAAAAGAGGGACACTCATCCCCTTTCAAGGTTAGAAAAATCTGATATATATCATATATATATCATTCCCTCTCTATATCTTCCTCTCTCTACATTTGTGTGGGTTAGGGGGTGCAAAAGGGTCTAGTTCTTGGCCATTTGAACTACACCTCCTAGCACAACCCCTCCATCATCAACCTAAGGAGCTCGGAGGCCATTTTCAGAGGCTGAGGGACTGTTTTTTTGGACCAAGAGGCTGCTGTCCCCTTTTGGCTACAAAGGTAACTCTGTTTCCCTCTTTATTCTCCGTTTTTGCACACACTTTTAGCCTATCTTTCTTGCTGTTTTGAGCTTTGTGTATAACATAAAAAAGTTCTTTTTTTTTTGTGTGTTTAAGATACTTCATTAAGGCCACTTTTGTGTTTGGGGTCGTTTACCCCCTCTTAGGCCTTGTTTGGCCTCTTTTTTTGTGCATTTTTGGTGAGCTTCGGGACCACCTTGTTTGGGCCTCCTCACCACTGAAATCTTGAGGGATTTCAGTGGTGAGGATGGTGTCTTAAGGTCCTAAGAAGGAGAGGGCCACCCCCTCTCCTTGTTGTCTTGAAAAAGTGTCATTTTAGCCTCATGTGTGAGCACCATTTTTAAGTTCATGTTGGCCATGTCTTAAGTGATATTTGTGCTTATTTTTCCATGATATAGCACTGTTTTTACTTGGTTTAGACACACCATCCATGCCTTGCATACTTGTCTTGTAATGCCATGAATTTGCCTTAACATACTTTAGGCTTTGACCCTTGTTCTAGCATGATTTTGGCCAAGCTTTATGAAGCTTTTATGCATATTTTAGTATGCTTTAGCTATGTTTTTAGTTTCTTTGATCATGTTCAACATGTTTCGTACGGTCTCTTTGCATTCTAGCTTGCTAGCTTTGGGTGTGTGGGTCACTAGCATGCTTTACTTGGCTTGTTCTCATGAATTGGCATCATTGGAGACCATATTTCAGTCCATGTTCCATGTTTGCATACTTGGATTTTCCATCCCTTTCAAGCTTTGAAGAGTTGTCGGCTTATGCTCCATGTTTAGGCCCTTGTGCATGCATGCTTGTGTGTGTGTTTTCATGTTTTTGTTGCATCATTTTGGCCACTGTTTTGGGCCTACTTAAGGGCTGTCCACTTCGGTTCAAGAGCATCCTAGCATGTTGTTGCATGCTTGCCTTGTATGTTGTTGCATATTTGGCCTTGTTCCATGTTTGTTACATTGCATTTTGCATGTTTGACACATTGCACGTTCGCATGCTTAGCTTGCATACTTAGATTGCATAGCATTGCATGCATCCCATGCCTCTTGAATTGATTATGATAGAGGTTGGGGCCCATTATTTGTTTTGTGCATTTCATTCCATATTGAAATTGCACACTTTGGCTTCTTTGGGCCATCATGCATTGAAATGTGTGATTGGTGGTCCGAGGGTCGAGTACCATGCTCCCTTGAGTCTTAAACATGATAGGGAAGGTGGTGGTGCAAACATTGCTTTGAAAATGCATTGCCATGCCTTGTCTGTCCTCTGCTGCTGTCAAAACAGGTTTCTGCAGAAAGCTTTGGCCGGCCGACCATCCTTAGTGCCGACTGACCAAATATGGATGGCCGAGAGAACAATCAATGGTCGATGACCATTACCAATGGCCAGTGATGATTCCCCTTGGCCAGTGGTACTCTACAGTGTCCATGGAGCATATCTTGGGAGTTGTGAAATTTTCAGAGGAGCAGAGCAGGGTAAACAGAGGCAACTTGTGCATGGCAACAGATTTCCGAGCAAACCCGAGCATGCGTGCATTGGACCCTCTTTCGAGGCCTTTTACTGCTTTCTTAGCTTAGTTAATTTGCTTAACTAGTTAAGTGGTCTGTAATATTTAATTAGCTTGTAGGTTAATTAATTTGTATTATTCTTTTGGTCCCTCCGAGTGAGGGCGAATTTGTAATAAGTGTGGGTGCGCGTGTGCATGTCTTCCAACCCCCACTTCTTTCTTCCTTTTACTTACCTGTTTTCAATGGTTAGTATTAGGGCATGTTTCAATTAGCATACTTATGCTTGTATGTTTGCATCATTCAGTTGTCTTGCATGCACCGGGCTCGGTGCATCATACTAACTGCATTGTACTTCAATTCCAAATTGAATACATGTTATCTGTGCATCTCATATGCCATCTTAGAATAATCGAGCCTATTGTAGCTACATCTTGCGTGTGTTGCATTAGCCATCTTAACATGAACTAGAATCATGCATATGATTACTAACTAGTTTCTGTTTTGGCTTGGAGTACTCAGTAAGCATTTATGTTTTAGCATCCTCGCATGTGTGTGAATGTTAACATAATAGCATGCTTACCATGAGGCTATGTGCTTATGTGATATACCTGCCTGAATGCCTGTGGGTGAAGGTTGGATTGCTTGAATTTGGACAATTCATTGAAATCTGTATTTTAGCCTACTTGCGAGTAGCAAACTTCAAACCATTTTCCAAACAAACAGATATGCAATGCTTTGTTCCAAATTAGGCGATCTAGTCTATACTTGTTTTGCTGTGAGCATCACATAGTAAATCTAGGCTAATAACCGGAATAAGAACGCATAATGTTTTCCAAACAAGATATCCTGGTTAGTAGAGGCCAATCTTCGGATCGGGCGAGCGGGGGTGCTCATAGCTGACCTTCCCCAATCGTACCCAAGTTCCCGAGCCGAGGCAACTTTGGTGATGACGGACACGTCGCCTTAGGCAAACGAGTCAGGGTTTCCTAAATTCCCCCATAAAAAATATTTTGGTGGCGACTCTGTATCTGGCAAAGCAGTTCATGTTTGACACTTCTTTCTAAAAAAATCTGTTTTCTCAAAACGATTTGCCGGATTTGGACTCTTTGGTTCAGATTTAGAACCGTGACAATTTGAGAGTCCGAACTGTAGTAGACCCAATATGAACAGAACGGGACTCATCCTCCTGGGACGTTCGAGGACGTCTACACATAGATTCTTCACGAATCGACATGCTTAATGGAAATAATTTCAGAGCATGGAAACTCCACATTTCTTATCTTCTTACACATGAAAAAATATTGCACACTTTATCCACTTCTAAACTAGATGATGATTCTACATGGTTCCAAAATAAATGGATAGAAGATGATGCAATGGCAAAGGCAACTATGTTACATAATATGAAAGATAACATTATTCTGCTTTTTGAAGAACATGAAACTGCAAGACAATTAATGAAAGCACTAGAAAGTAAGTATGGAGTTCGATTAGATACTCAAATTCAATTGCTCTTGGACAAATATAATAACACTCGTATGTGTGATAATTATAGTGTTGGTGATCATGTTAATCAAATGGAATTAATTGCTAAAGAATTATCCAACACTGGTCACTCTTTGTCGGACAAGATGCAAGTAACTACCATACTTAATAGTCTTCCATTGTCTTGGGATCATGTTATCACATCTCTAACTCATAGCGGACTGTAACACGCCCGCGGAGGGACCTCATGCTACAGTTCGGACTCGCGATTTTTTGTGTCACGGTTCTTAATCTGAACCAAAGAGTCCAAATCTGGAAAATCGTTTTGAGAAACAGATTTTTGAAAAAGTAGTGCCAAACATGGACTGCTTTGCCAGATACAGAGTCGCCACCTAAATATTTTTAAAATGGGGAAATTTAGGAAACCCTGACTCGGTGCCGAAGGCCACATGTCCGTCATCACCGGAGTTGTCTCGGCTCGGGAGCTTGGGTACGATCGGGGAATGTCAGCTATGAGCACCCCCTTTCGCCCAGTCCGAAGACCGGCCTCTACTAACCATGATATCCGATTTTGAAAACGTTATGTGTTCTTGAACCATTTATTAGCCTAGAATTACTATGTTATGCGCGCAGCAAACAAGTATAGACTAGATTGCCTAATTTGGAAAGAAACATTGTATATCCGTTTGTTTTGAAAATGCTTTGAAATTTGCTACTCGCAAGTAGGCTAAAACACGGATTTCAATGAGTTTTTCCAACTCAAACAATCCAACCTTCACCCACAGGCAGTCAAACATTTTAACACATAAGCATTTAGCCGCATGGCAAGCATACTGTTATGTTAACATTCACACACATGCGAGATGCTAAAGCATAAATACTTACATCGTACTCCGTGTCAAAACAGTAAACTAGTTAGCAAATATGCGTGTCCTAGTTCATGTTAGATTGCCTAATGCAACACATACAGGATGCAATTTAGATAGGCTCGGTTAACCTAAGCATGGCATATGTAATGCGATCAATTACCACATATTCAACTTTCTTGAATTGAAGTACAGATGCAGTTAGCGTGATGTACCGAGCCTAATGCATGCAGTACAAATGCATGAATGCACGCATGCATAGCATAAGGTATGCTAAATTAAACGTGCCCTAATCTACCATCATAAGCAGGTAAATAAAAGGGAAGAAAGACATGAGGTTGGAAGACACACACACACTCATGCACACTTATTACATATTTACCCTCACTCGGAGGGACCAAATAAATATTACAAATTAATTAACTACGCAAGCTAATTAATATTACAAATTGCCTAATCAACTAAGCAAAATAACTTAAGCTAACGCGCCGCCATGCATAGGCCGCCTCTGTTTTCCTTTCTTCACTCCTCTGGAGGCTGTCAAAACCTCAGAACTGCATCCCTGGACACTGGGGAGTGCCACCGGCTGAGTGGAATTACCACCGGCAGTGGTGTGTGGCCATCGGCACAAAATGAAGCTGTCGGCAGAGAAATTGTTGCCGGTCGGCACCTTACACTGCCGGTCGGCAGAGTGTTCCTGCAGAATCTGCAAATGACAGCAACAGAGGGCAAGGCAAAGCATGGCAGCACAATTCAAGGCATATATGCACCAACCATGTCCCTTATCATGATAATGACTCAAAGGGGCATGTGCCTCGATTCTCGGACCACCAATCACGCATTTCCATGCATGATGGCCCAAAGAACCAAGTATGCAACTTTGATTTCAAATGCAATGCAAACCAATCAAACCAAACAAGGCCCAATTCCTATCATCAAGTCAAGGAACAAGGCATGCATGCAAGATGTAATGCAACCTAAGCATGCAAGCTAAGGATGCAACATGGCATGGCAACTAACTTATGCAAGCATACAAGCATACATATGGCAATGCAAATAGATGGAAAGATGGACTTAAACATGAATTAGGCAGCTCTAAATAGGCCTAAAACAGTAGCCATAATGCTATAGTGAAGGACCAAATACACATGCACACATACACATGTTGAAAGGCTAACACTTAAGCACAAATTGGACAACCCTCAAACACATTTGAAAGGGGGAATCATGGACTAATTAGCATGCAACATAAGCATTGAAATCATGCTAAAACATGGTGCCAAACCAAGCAATAAATCAAACCAAGCATGCATCAAATGGCCTAAGCGCTCAAAACAAACCAATGGAGCATTGGACTACACTTAGCAAGACCAAACATGGCATGAAATCATTGACCCAAAACAGAGTTTTAGGACATTAATACAAGGCCTAAGGACCACTTAGATGGCATCTAAATGATTCAAAAACAAAGGCATGCATAAACACCAAAACATGGAGCATGAGATGACAACCTTACAAGGCATTAAAGGGACATCGAATGCGAGCTCTCAAGCATACAATAAGGTCTGAAATGGCATGGTGGATGGTCCCAAATCACCAAAACAATGCAAGGATGGCATGCTATACATTCACATACTTAAGGCCAACAAGCCGGAATGCAAAGGGGCTATATGATGCATGCCAAATTCGACCCAAACAACCTAGGACAGACCTAGAACAGGGCAAAACATGCACAAAATCTTCACAAGACTAAGCCTAAAACATGCTCCAACAAAGGCTAACAACCTAAGGCACATTGAGGCGATAACATGGCATTACAAGGCAACTATGCTAAGCATGCATGGAGTACCAAAACCAAGTAAAAACAGAGGCATAACATGACATATTAAGCATAAAAAGCAGCCAAGTCATGGTCAATACACCCTCAAACATAATGCTCTCTCAAGAGGCCAAAACATGCCCTTTTCAAGGACAACAAGGAGAGGGGGTGGCCCTCTCCTTCTTGGGACTTCAAGGCATCACCTTCACCACTGAAATCCCTCAAGATTTTAGTGGTGAAGAGACCCCAACACCAAAATCCCGGAGCTAACACAAAAGGGCACAAAATGAGGCCTTTTAAGGCCTAAGGGTGTTCAAACTTACCCAAACCACAAAACACACTTAACAAACAGTCAAGAGGGCCTAAAAACAGAACTTTTTTGTATTATACACTAAGCTCAAAAACGAATTTAAGATAGATAGAAATACAATGCAAAAATGGGGTAAAAAGGGGTGAGATTCTTACCCTTGAAGCCTTCTTCAACAATAATGCTCCAATGGCCTTCCTTAGCTTGAATCCAACACCAAAACCTCAAAATCAGTCCCTTAGAACCTCAGTTCCAAGAGGAAGGTGGAACACTAGGTGCTTGTGTGCAATAGTATGGACTAAAACACACACAAGAGCACAAAAGAGAGGGAAAGAGAGATAGAATGTGTATCTAACCCTAACCCTAGAACTCAAACCCTAACAATGGCTGTCTAAGCTCTCAAAATATCTTAAGTCTCTCACCCCTTAAGCCAAGAGACCAACCTCTCTCTATATGGCACTTCTTGTCTTGTAAAGCTTACAAGACAAGCTTCATAAGAGGGAGATCCCTCCATACACGTGTATGGAGGGGAGCAAAAGCAAGACAGCTGTCTTAAAATATCTGCAAAAGCAAATGCACAATAATCGGCCGGCCAAAAATGCCATCTTGGCCAAAAAGAGTGCCGACCAGCAACAAATAGTGCCGGCCGGCAATATACATTGCCGGTGGCAGAAAAAACCAGCCGGTGGCCTCTAGCCACTGCCGGTGATGGGTGGGGATGGTCTACAAGCCCTACCCTGCCTCTCAAAGGCAAAACACAAGTGTTTGGTGTGAAACCAGACACTAAACAGTCAAGTTTGGAGATCCTGAGGCAAGGCACGCGAGCCGAGACCTCCGGGAACTCCAAACGAATACAAACATGGATAATCACCGAATGTTCAAATGGTGACGTCCGAGTCTTGAGGACGGTCAAAAATGGGGTGTCTACACGGACGAGAGATTTCAATGGTAACATTGCATGTACTCTTAGTTTTGGAAGAAGAAAAAATCAAGCGAAGGCGTAAAGAAGGATTGTCTTGTAACTTGTTGATGGCACAATTTTTACCACAACCATTGAATAATACCCACACACCATTCAACAAGAAAAAGACGACTTCTTTCAAGAAAAAATGGAAGAAAGGATTTCAAAAAGGATGGAAGAAACAACAAGAATGGCAAAAACAACAACATCATAAGCATCAAATCGGCCCATGTTACAAGTGCAGTCAAAAAGGTCATATCAAAACCACTTGTCCTTAGAAGAAGCAGAAAAAGGATCATAACCCTGTTGCCATGACAATTTCTAAAGTAATGGTGCTTGAACCTTCATCAAATTCATGGTGGATTGGTTCTACTCTAACTAGGCATATTATGCAAAATAAAGACATGTTCGTGCAGTTTACTAACAAGAAGGTTGGTGAACACAGAATCTACATGAGCAACAACTCATATAGTGATGTTTTGGGTATCGACAACTGTCAATTCTCCATTAATGGAATTTTCATTATGCTTCATGATGTGCTTTATGTACGCAGCATTCGCTGAAATTTAATTTCAGTTCCGGTGTTAACCCAAAAGGGTTTTGAGGTTAATTTTACGTTTAACACAATATTGATTAAGAAAGGAAGTGTATTAGTGAAAGGTGTAAGAGTGAATGACATGTACTCTCTTCCTATTGATAATAATAAAGTATGTATTTCTGATTATTTATCTATTTCTACAAGTAATAGTTTTTATTTATGGCATTTAAGGTTAGGTCACATTAATAAAAATAAAATGTCTCGAATGTTTAAAAGCTGCTTATTGCCTAAAGTATGTTCCGATGATGTTGATATATGTGAACCATGCATCAAAGGCAAAATGACTAGTAAGCCATTTATTACACATTGGAAATCATCAGAATTACTCGAAATAATTCTGGCCCTTTAAGAACTAAAACTCATCGAGGCATGGAATACTTTATTACTTTCACTGATGATTATTCAAGATATGGACTTATCTACCTTCTTAAACACAAATCAGAAGCAATTGAAAAGTTTAAGGAATATAAATTAGAGGTAGAAAAGCAACTTGGTCGGTCTATTAAATATTTGCATAATGATAGAGGTGGCGAATATGAAGCTATGGATTCTTTCTGCAAGGACAATGGCATAAAACATTTGTTTACACTGCCATACACACCACAACAAAATGGGGTCGCAGAAAGACGAAATCGTACTCTTATGGAAATGACAAGGTCTATGATGGCTCATGCTGATTTTCCTATTCATTTTTGCAGGAAAGCCTTGTCCACTACTGCATACATATTAAATAGAGTCGAAACAAAAGCCAAACCTCTAACTCCTTACGAATGTTGGCATGGTACTAAACCTAATGATCAAATCTCAAAGTTTGGGGATGTAAAGCACATGTACATATTCCCAAACCTTTAAGGGATAAATTGGGAAGCAAAACTTGGGAATGCAAGTTTAATGGTTATGTCAAAAATGGGAGTGGTTATCATTTTTACCATCCAGAACGTGGATTAATAGAAAGTAAAGATGTTATTTTTCTTGAATCCGCTGATCTTGTTACTCCTCTTGAACAAATTGAATTGCTCTCCAAAGTATCTTAGGATTCTTCTATTCCTTCTTTGTCACACGATCCACATATTCTCCCAGAACCATCTAATAGTGGGAGGAAACACAAATTACATGATGATGTTTTACCTGCTTCGAATCCTGAGATAAGTGGGAGTCAGAGAGCAAGACGTCCATCTACATTTTTGAAAGATCATTATGTTTTTCAAATTGAAGAACTTAATAACTTAGTAGATGATCCTACTACTTATAATGACGCAATGAGTAGCAATGATGCTACACAATGGCTTGAGGCAATGAATGAAGAATTTGACTCGATCAAGAAAAATGATGTTTAGGAATTAACCGATCTCCCGAATGGAAGAAAAGCCATTGGTTGCAAATGGGTTCTTAGAAAGAAATTCAACGTAGATGGAAGTTTGGAGAAATACAAGGCTAGGTTAGTAGCCAAGGGATTCACTCAACAACCTGGAATAGACTTCATAGATACATATTCTCCTGTTGCAAAATTTGCCTCTATAAGGATTCTAATGGCGGTAATAGCCAGGATGGATTTGGAATTGCATCAATTAGATGTTAAAACTGCTTTTCTCAATGGAGAATTAAAATAGGAAATTTATATGATTCAACTTGATGGTTTCCAGAACCAAGACAACGAGGATAAAGTTTACAAGTTGAAGAAATCTCTATATGAACTTAAACATTCTTCAAGACAATGGTACTTGAAATTCCACCAAGCCATTTTAGAAATGGGCTATGTTGTGAGTCAATTAGATCACCGTGTTTATATTTGGAAAAATGATGACAAGTTAGCAATATTGTCTTTATACGTGGATGACATATTGTTAGCAGGAAATTGTCCAGATATGATTATAAAAACCAAAACTTTCTTGGCATCTAGATTTAAAATGAAAGACATGGGTCTTGCAACCTATGTTCTAGGAATCAGAATTTCAAGAGATAGAAATTCAAAATTATTATATCTAGATCAAGAGAAATATCTAGATAAGGTGCTCAAAAGATTTAATATGGATAACTGTAATTCTTTTAACACGCCTGTTTGTAAGGGACAAAGTCTTAGTAAAAGTATGAGTCCTCAAACTAAGTCTGATGTTAAAGAAATGAGAAATGTCCCGTATGCTTAGGCAGTAGGCAGCCTAATGTATGCTATGACAAGCACAAGACCGGACATCTGTCATGCAGTCGGATTAGTAAGTAGGTTTCAATCCAATCAAGGTAAGGAACATTGGCAAGCAATCAAAAGAATATTCAGATATTTAAAAGGCACTAAAAAGTTGAAGTTACGTTTTGGCTTGTATGATCTGGACATAAAAGGATACACTGACGCGGGTTTTGCAGGAGATATAGATGATAAAAAATCTACTAGTGGTCATGTGTTCTTGTTTGGTGGAACAACAGTTTCTTGGTTAAGTAAGAAACAGAGTTGTGTTGCAAAGTGCACTATGAAAGCTGAATACATAGCTTGCAGCGCAACTGTGAGTAATGCGGTCTGGATAAAACGATTTGTTGACAGTTTACAATTAGGTATACCTATAAGACCGGTCAATATGTTTTGTGACAATCAGTCCACTATCTCATTAATAAAAAGTGGAGCAAATAGCTCTAAGGGAAAACATATTGATGTAAGTTACCACTATATTCAAGACATAGTGGAGAGATGTGAAATTAAAGTCAATTATATTTCCTCAGAAGAGATGGTGGCCGACACTATGCCCAAAGGGTTGTCTCTGGAAAAATTCAGAGAACATGTAACTAACATGGGATTGAAAAATTCCTAGCTAGGTGGTTTAGCTACTTATGTAAAAGCATAGTCGGATGACTCTGGGGATGCCTAGACAACCGATGTCTTGCGACTCTAGCTTGCATGGAAACATGTGTTTTGTCAAGTTATAAGATAGAGGAATTGACAAGATACAGACATTATAGTTAGTATGAGATGTAAAGTCCATGATATGCAACGTGCTGACTATATAGTGTTGTTTGCTTGATCAGCAAAAAGTCGTTAATAAAAATTTTGGCGTCGGTCGACACATGAGGAATGTGTGCAAGTGAAGTCGTCAATGGTGATTGGGTATGGACTATGAACCCAACAATGTAAATTGATGCCGTTCATTTGAAATATAGTGAATTGAAGTCATCTGAAGTGTGTTTTAAGTGGGAGAATACATTCGTACGGGTGCGGTCAGATTGGTGGAAAAAACATGCGCACGTATGGCTAAGTCACAATCAGACGTCGATCTATGAGGTAATTTCATAAATCAAAGTGGGCATGAAGCAAAATTTTGGTACCAAGGTAAACATGCCCAAAACTCAGGTTTTATCACCAATATTATAATGTGATCAAGTGAGGCATGAAGGTATGAGAGGTGATCACACCAAATATGGTGGACCCTCTCACACCAAATCAAATACTTATATGGTGATTCAATCTTCCTGCATGAAGAAGTTACTGGAAGTAGGAAGTTAAAGATTTGAATGAAGAGTCACAATATTTGGAAACATGGTGACTATTGAGTTTGAATTTTAATAGGTTGTAACCATTGCTTAACAGCCACCATATGCTATAAATATATGGACAATACATAGGTTCAACTTGCATTTTTCTCTCTGTTTTTCTTCTTCCAGATTATTTTCTTCTGCGTGATTAAACACCCTCACGGTAACTTCGATCCATTGCCATTGTTAAGATCTTCTTACAACAATAACTACATTTAGCCACCAACTCTTGCTAAAAACCACCTCTAACCACCATCTCTGACAATCAGCCACCACCTCTTGTCGAAAACCATCTTCAGTCACCACTTATGGTGGTCAACAACCACCTCTAGTCATCATTCCCAGCCTTTGACAACTACCTTTGAAACTACTTCCCGCTGAATAAATCTCTCACTTATTTTTAAAATACATGTGTACCAAGCATGTTTTTGGTTTTTTTTTTTTTTTTTTAGTGAAAAATAAACAATAAACTATAAATGTGGAGGTTTCGGGTTTCTTTTTTATCAATGCTGGATTGGACCATGCTATCCAAGCCTTTATGGCTCACCACTAGTCAATCTAATCATTATATCAATATGATTTTTTGTTATTATGAATGATCCACACACAATGATTTAAAAATAAATAAATTGAATTATCCGAGTGAGACTCGTAATAAGCCCCACAGGCTCAAACAACATGATGGCGGTGAATTAAAAATAAGTCTTGCACAAATTGACTCATGATATAATAATGGTAGACTGGAGAGAACCCTGAGTTCAAGGTGGCACACACTATTGCTAAGTTTCTCATGTTGAAAGAGAGAGAGAGAGAGAGAGAGAGAGAGAGAGAGAGAGAGAATAGCAAGCCAAATTGTTTGGAAAGGGCTCCATAATTAGCAATACTAACTGAAAGCTTTTTGCAATTGGGTTCCTTTGAATAATCAATTCAATCCAAGTCCAATTGAAATTTGAGCCCTGCTGTTTAGCAAGACCAACCCTCTTAAGGCTCCAACTCACTCACCATATTTTACCAAACCAATGCATGAAGGACCAAAGTTGAGCTCTATAGTGTAGGCCTCTAGAAAAATTCAGTTTACAAGAATCATTTGGCAAGCTTGGTATCGCTTTCATTTTTATTTTTGTTTTTATTTTATTTTTTTGTGTTCTTAGAAACAACAGTGGTGAAAAGTTGAAAACAAATGTTCTTTTAATTTTTGTGCAACAATAGTTTTCGGTAACAAAATTTTTGTTGTTATTTTTTGAAAAATTGTTTGTTTGTGAGTTATTATCTTCTAAGAAATGAAAACAACAAATTGGAAATAGAAATACAATCAAACAAGTAAATAAACCACAAATAAATAAATAAATAAATATTACCCTAATAATTCCATATAATTTGTATACACTATATAATTAAACATTACCGATAGTGTTTAATTTGTCATATTCTCTTATTATTTCTTATTTATCACCTACTGTTGCGCTTCCGTAATTATTTTTTATTTATCACCTATTACATTTTAGGTTATGTTTCTTTGGGAAAATTGGATTGGGGGGAATGGGGGATATGAGTAATATTAAAGGTCCTACATGTCTTTTTTTATTCCATGAAATTGTTGGATGTGATTATATATAACATGAGACTGTTTAACTAAAGTGAAATATGTTGGAAACTAATGGATTTTTGGCTACTTTAATTTGAAATTAAAGTGGGACCCAACCGCTGGTTGAGGTAAGTCTGAGTGGTTTTGTATTCTCTTAAGTAAGAAGATTGCAATACAGAAATAATGAGCCGAAACCATTGATTTGTGAATGATAATTGTCTCATAAAGTGGGTATCAATAAAGTCGGGTTTAGAGTTGCACTTAGTCTTGGTTTGGACTGGGCCTAGACTTGTACTTGTGCATGTGCTAGGTTTGGTCTTAGACTTAGACTTGGACTTAGTCTTGAGTTTTGGGCTGAGTTGTGCTGGGCTTAGTTTGTGCATGTGTTTGAGATTAGACTTGGATCGGCTTGTGACCCAACACCTGTATCCATTTTGCAACCCATCTAGTTTAATTCTCAAAACGTATATATTATATACACATTATGATTTATATAATGGTTTTGCAGTTTTGAAACTTTGTAACTCTAGCCCTAATGGCTAGAGTTGATGACATTTGATGACCCCATTGATGTTAGCTTTCATGGCTAAGGCTTTCCCCTACTAGTATAAATGGAGGCCTTTCTCCTCTAACTTAGTATGTTGTCTTAGAGAGGTTTTGTAATGGAAAATGAGATGGTGTTTTGAGATAAAAAAGTTGGAGATGGTTTTTTATACCAAAGAAATTTTTTTTCCTATCTTCTTTTGTCAGCCTCTTCTTTGGTTCTTGTTAGAGAGAGTACAACCATTGTCAAATTCATCAAAGCTATTTAGAAGATACTTTTGCATTAGCTGGTTTCAACTGTCGTATCCTAGGAGACAAATGCCGATGTACCTCCAACATCCATCGAGAGACGGTGAATCTGTTTTAAGGAAACCGTGGTATCACACAAGCTTCGGTTTGCTTCTTTTCATATTATTTGTTCTTTAATTTTTTAGAATTTAGTTTACCTCGATGAGTTTTAATCTTTAGTTATCCATGTTAATAATTTGTTCTTTTAGTAATGTAATCTAATTTATTTCTATATTTAGTTGTGTTGTTTATTATATATTTCATCATTTAATAAAAAAATTGTTTTGTCATTTCTATTTAATTTACTTTATATATTTTTCTTGTATTATTATGGAAAAATGCCGACAAAATAAAATTATAAGGATTAATTTTTATCGTTGAATGATGTCCCAGGGGTCAACCTCATATGCAGATTAACATTTAGGACCTCACCACATGTCCAAATAAAAAAATATCAGGCCAGCGGGATTAGCATACAAAATCTTACAATGCGAGTCGCACATTTCTCCTAGTCCAATAGAGATATCAATAGGGCCAGATGAGCTTTAGATTGTCCCGTCTCTACCTTATTCTTAATTAGGGATGGGACGACAAGGGGAAATCGGAGAGGTGGCAGTGGCAAGGCTGGATGGAAAAGGGAGAGATGTCGAGGAAATTTGCAACATTTAAGAGAAGAAAAAACTAGATGAGAGAAATGATATGGCACGTGAGGAATGATAATTGATACGTGTAACATGCCTAAGGGTACCCGTGCCTGTTAAATAGTTCGGACCCTCGACTTCTTTGATCTAGTCTCACGAGTGTAATGTGAAACATATATGAGAGTCTAGTTTTGAAAACTTTTATAGAAAATTCATTTTATTGCAAAATCTTTGCCAGAAATGGACTGCATCACCAGATGTTAGAGTCGCCACCTAATGCTTTAGAAAAATTAAAAAACCTATTACTCGTGCCAAGGCCACTGTTCGTCGTCACCAAAGATGCTTAGCTCGGAACCTTAGGTATAAGAGGGGAGGGTATTATTGATCACCCTCGCTCACCCGATCAAAAGATCGGCCTCTACTAAACCATGATATAAATTTTATTTTCTTTTTATGTTCATGTTCTGATTATTTAATAAATCCTGAAATTGACTATGTGAAGCATACAAGTATAGACTATGCCATTTATTTTGGAACAAATTGATTTCATGTGGAATTTTGAAGATATACAACTCATAGAAATTGAGTTTCGAAAAATGAAAATTAACATCATTCCAAATTAAGTGACTCAACCTCCATTCACTAGCATTCATATAGTTTTATCAAGTAAGCATGTAGCCTCATGGTAGAATGCTAAACATAGTAAGAAAAACACACACAAGCGGGATGCTAAAGCATAAAAACTCACATGTTTACCAACGTTCTGCGAACAGCTACAAAACAAAGTTAGCAAAATAGGCATGATCTTATATACAACATTCCAATGCAATTCACTCAAGAAATGCAACCAAAGATTTGGCTTCTAAGAGATGACATCGGAATCATCTCAAGAACATGAGGTAGCGCACAGAGTGACATAGGAATTAATTAAATCCATAAATGCAAACTTAGCCGCATCAATATGCATGAAATATGGATGCAAAATATGGATATAATGAAAAAAAAAATGATGCATATTCACAAAGGAAAGTAAGTAAAAGAATGGGATAGATAGAAGCAAGGTGGGAAATTATTACAACACTTTGAATAAATAATTACAAACCGAATGAGGGAAATGAAGAAAAATTATAAGAAAATAAAAACCTCACAAAACACTAAAATTAAAAAGAAAAGCAGAAACTGCATAGGCCTTAGAGATCATCCACCGAAAATTTGTTTACTATTCTATTTTGCATTTGGAAAATCATTTGGGAATTCCTATTTTTCATGCAACAAGATCAAAACAAAGCAAACAAAACCTTTCAAAGAGAAATGATATAATATATACAAAAATTATCAATTGAAAAATCTAACAAATATTCAAAAATTGTCTCATTTTGTTTGTGGCCAAAATTAAAGCTTAATTTGACAATCTTTAAAAATCATTCAGAATTTCACAATTCTAATTTCACTGTTGTAGCTGAATTCACAATCCTTCTCTTTTTTCTCTTTTCTTTCTCCTTTCTCTCCTCTCCATGTTGAACTCCTCCAGCTCTTTATTCTCTATTCTTTCCCCTCTGAGCATCTCCTCCACTTTTCTTCTGAAGTCTTACACCATTTATAGCCATATAAAGTAAAAGTAATAAATAAAAAATAAACAAAACGGCCGACATCCATCATCAAAGAAACATATTTATATATCTTATATTAATTATTATATATAAAGATATACATGATTGAATCAAGTACGCGTTAGTCGTGCACTTCATCCTTTCTTTATTTATAATATATATATATATATATATATATATATATATATGCATGATTGAATTAGGTGCGCCTATGCCACGTACTTCTTTTTTTCTTTTTCTTTTTTAATATTTTTTAAATATAATAATAATTTATATACAAATACCAAAAATATGTACAAATACGGTCAAAAATAATTTGGCCAAAATAGTTGAAGGTTGGGATTAAAGCTTAAATCTGACTTTTTTGCTGAGAAATTCGTAATATAGTATATTTCAATTTTCATCATCGGGTGTTCAAAAGAAAGCGCCAAAGTCTTAGGGGCCAGTCAAAATGAGGTGTCTATAGTTGCCCCTCTTTGATAGAACACGAAATCATTTCTTGACGTGAGTGAATGTCAAAGTCTGAAGACGACCCTGTTGACAATGCCGTAAGACTAGGGCAAACAAACAAGATGCAAATGCAGTTCGTTGAACCCGAAGGTTGCCTACGTATCCCTTTGCAAAGAATCAAACCAGCGTAATTCAGGGGCAGAATGCAAATGATATGCAATTGAAAATTGAAATCTTTTTTTTTTTCTTTTTTGAAAAAGTGCATGACTAATGCAATACAACAAGTAATATGAAGCATAACAAGGGATACAACCCGAATACATCCACATAAGAGAACGAAATGTAATCGATGAATGGTCCCAAAACAAGAAAGGTATAACTAAGGGATAGTCTTAACCAACAACCCAAAAAAAGTGAGGTATTAACCAGTAATGGTTTAGACCGCCAACTCGAGAAAATAATGCTTTCGTCATCCCAAAAAAAAACCAGTACAAACGAGTGGTTTTTACAACCGAAAAAGAGAGAGCCATCATAAATTGTGTCCAATGGTGATGTGAATAGACTGTAACTAAGTGATGTAATAGTGTAACAATGCAAATGATATGCTAATGCAAGTGAAAGTCGATTTTTCTTTCTCTTCTTTTCTTATGGACACGCATGATGTGTACAATGCAAGATGTAATATATGGTGAGACAAGTCTCAAGCAAATGATATGAAATAAAGGAGGGTGTATCACATACAAATGTGCATACTGCACAAATGAAAGAAAGGGGTGCATCGCATACAAATGTACCATAAGACAAATGATGAAATCAAAATCCAAACACGTCTTACTTGAGATGAGGAAATGTGAACTCAAAGTCCAAACACGTCTCATGTAAGAGAAAGAAATGTGATATAACTAACAAGTGTATCTAACTATATTTCATACGGAGAGGAGATAAGGTTTTAACCATAAAAACGTTAAATCCTAACATGTTTCACGCGAAAGGAGCAAAGGTAGTGTAACTAACAGGCATACCTAACCGTATCTCATACAAAGAAGGAGGAAGGTTTTAACCAAGTAAACGTCAAAGCCTAATGTAGACACCCCATTTTTGACCGACCTTAAGACTCAGACGTCACCGATTGGGCGCTTGGTGATGTTGCATAATGTGCTCGTTCAGAAGTTTCAGAGTCGCGGCCGTGAGCCCTGCCTCCGGACTTCCGAACCCTTTTCTGTGCCTTGTCTCGGTTTGCAAACCAGACTCGGTTTTCTCTGTTTCTTTTCCTGAAGGGAGGGAGAGGTCCCGTAGACCATCTCTCAATGTCCGTGGGCTACATTTGGTGGCCGTAGGCCATTTTTCCCATTTCGGAGTCCGGTTCCCGGTTTTCGGGACCGTTGGCCATGCGCCTCGGTTCGGGACCGCTTAACCATCTCCTTTTGCTCCGGTTTTTGGCATACATCTTATTTCATCCCTTTTGAGGGACACTGGCGGCTGAGAAACCCACTTCGAGGTCAAATACCATTTTCGGTGCTTAACAGCCCATTTTCGGGACCCCAAACTGCGTGTTTTGGCCCCCGGAACGTTCGTTTTGCAACGGTTTTCGTTCATTTTTGGCAGGTACCTCTGTTTTATCACAAGGAAGGTCACTCAGGGGTGGGAGGCCAGCAATTGTTGCAGCAGCCAGTTATCTCTCCTCCGGGGCCTCCCGGCGCCCGTTTTTCCGACTTCCGGGCTAATGTTGAGTACCTTGGAGCTAATGTTGTCAACTTTCAACCACATATCTGTGATCTACACATCTGGGAGGCCACTAAAAGTTGGTGGCCGGCCATTAAGGTCACCTGACCCTTTTGACCCCTTTCTTCCGGGCTAATGTTGAACCCCTTGGACCTTTTTTCTTGAACTTTGAACCACATATCTGTGATGTACACACCTGAGAGGCCCCTAAAATTTCATGGCCGGCCAGTAATTCAAATTGACCCTTTTGAACCCCTCTTTCCGAGCCAATGTTGAACCCCTTGGACCCACTTTCTTGGAATTTTAACCACATGGTTGTGTTGTACACACATAGGGGTACCTCTCCAATATCTGGCCGGCCAGAAAAGCTCCTTGACCCTTTTGACCCCTAGCCGGCCGGCTAGGGGGTGTGGCCGGCCGGCCACCTCCAGCAAAAGTGAGAGGCCGGCCGTATTCCTCGCACTGTGCCCTTTACAGCTGTGGGGCAATATCCCCCAGATATTTTCTGTATCCGGGGGATATTTTGTGGGGGAGTTTTGCCCTCCTTCTCCCCCACCTTTTACACCCCCTTTTGATCCTTATAACCAGCTGGTGGCCTCCTCTACAATGGTTAGAAAAACTTCTCTTCAAAGCTCCATAGCCAACTCCATCTTCTTCCTTATCAATTCTTCAAAAAACCCTAACTCCCTAACCATCATTCCTTCTACACCACCAAGCTCTACCACCACCATCTCATTTCCAGCAGCAAGGAGGGATTCTTGAAGGCTAAAGAAGCTGCAAATCCATCCAAGAAGCCACAAAAGCTTGAATCTTCAAGGGTAAGTTACACTTTTACCCTTTTGAACCTTTTTCTTGATCCATTTCTAAACCCCATTTATTTTTGGTTTCAAGCTCCGGCCCTAACTGAAAAAGGCCATATTTTGAGCTCATCTTCCCTTCTCATTAAGGGCTCAACCCTGTTTGAGCCCTCCATAATATACTTGCTTCATTGATCATCTTGTATGTCATAGTCTTGCATGCTATTTTTGACCCATGAGAAATTTATTTTCGAGCATGTTGTAAACTGATATAAGGCTTATTTTGAGTCCCTCTTCAACTTTGGAGAAGGGCTCAACATTGTTTGGTGTCTCCATGTGTCACTTGTAGTTCAATCCCTTATTTGGCCCCATTTTTGTGTAAATTAATAGCCCTCTTTGCTTCTGTTTTTGGACCTTGGTCCGAACTGAAAGTGGCCTTATTTTGGCCTATACTTCATGTTTTATTCACACTTTTTTTCTGTTTGGTGATTATTTTGTATACTTCATGCTTTAGCACCTTTTGAGCCTCATTTTGCATCATATTTTTAGCATGTTTGTATACTGATTTTGAGGCTTCCATATACTGTAAATGTTCATATTTTTGGCCCATCTTCAGTGTTGTAGAAGGAAATTTTTCAGTTTGGGTTTAGCTTATACCACTTGCTTCATTACCCCTCTTTTGGCCCCTATTCTTGTATGCTATTTTTCCCCTACCTATGCTTGCTGTTTGGCCATGTTTATAACTGTGAAAGTGCATCTCTTGGGACTGTCTAGCTTCTGTATTTGCATTGCATGTCCATATTGTGCATGTTTAGCATGGCTATAGGCCATTTCGGATGCCTAATGTTGCATTTCGGGGCATTTCCTTGCATTTCATGTCATTTCGCTTCATTTCGGGGCTGTTTTCCCCCATATTTTAGTGCTGAAATTCCATTAGCATGCTTACATATCATTTCCATGCCATTTCATTGCATTTTATCATTGCCTCGGTTTGCGTGCCCGTGTGCACGCATTTCGAGGCACTCCATTTTTATCCGACGGCATCCTATGTGAGTGTGGCTGAGGCTCACTCATGTTGGTATAAGCCCATTTGTCATTTCCATGCCATTTCATTGCATTTTATCATTGCATCGGTTTGCGTGCTCGTGTGCACGCATTTCGAGGCACTCCATTTTTATCCGACGGCATCCTATGTAAGTGTGGCTGAGGCTCACTCATGTTGGTATAAGCCCATTTGTCATTTCCATGCCATTTCATTGCATTTTATCATTGCCTCGGTTTGCGTGCCCGTGTGCACGCATTTCTAGGCACTCCATTTTTATCCGACGGCATCCTATGTGAGTGTGGCTGAGGCTCACTCATGTTGGTATAAGCCCACTTGTCATTTCCATGCCATTTCATTGTATTTTATCATTACCTCGGTTTGCGTGCCCGTGTGCACGCATTTCGAGGCACTTCATTTTCTGCCATCGGCATCTTATGTGAGTGTGGCTGAGGCTCTCTCATGTTAGTATAAGTCCATGTTGCATTTTCCATGTCATTCGCATCACTTTCGCATCGCCTCGGTTTGCGTGCCCGCGTGCACGCATTTCGAGGCACTTCATTTTTATCCGATCGGCATCCCATGTGAGTGTGGCTGAGGCTCACTCATGTTGGTATAAGCCCATTTGTCATTTCCATATCATTTCATCATATTCTGTCATTGCCTCGGTTTGCGTGCCCGCGTGCACGTATTTCGAGACACATAGCATTGTCTCGGTTTGCGTGCCCGCGTGCACGTATTTCGAGACACATAGCATTGCCTCGGTTTGCGTGCCTGCATGCATGTATTTCGAGACACATAGCATTGCCTCAGTT
This sequence comes from Camellia sinensis, assembly GCF_055761805.1. Lineage (NCBI taxonomy): Eukaryota > Viridiplantae > Streptophyta > Magnoliopsida > Ericales > Theaceae > Camellia > Camellia sinensis. The sequence goes on from NC_138967.1 coordinate 47,533,471, forward strand.
TGCGTGCCCGCATGCACGTATTTCGAGACACATAGCATTGTCTCGGTTTGCGTGCCTGCGTGCACGTATTTCGAGACACATAGCATTGCCTCGGTTTGCGTGCCCGCGTGTATGCATTTCGAGGCACCTCATTTTCATTACATTCTGTCATTTTCTCGGTTTGCGTGCCCGGGTACACGTATTTCGAGGCATTTCACTTTCATAGCATTGTGTATGTTAGGATTGTATATTAGTTGCATTTCATGCATATCATGCATATTGCATTGTGTCCGGAATAGGAGTTAGCCCGGGCACGGGAAACGAGGTACATTTCGTACTCCGAGTGACGGAACGTATCTCAATTCCCCAGTCACCGACACTCCGGATTATCCATGATGGAGTTAGGTTTTAGATGTAGTTTCATGTCCATTCATCCTATATTGAGTTGTGCATTTCGACTCCTCGGCCATCATGCCTCGGTATGCGTGATTGGTGGCACGAGGATCGAGACATGCATATATTTGTGCAAATACATTGCTATGCCCCTTTCCTGCTCTCTGTTGCAGCAAAACGAGGAATCAGCGACTTTTTGGGATTTGGCACGCATTTCAAGAACAGGTGTAAACAAAGGCTAATTGGGGCATTCCGGTGGATTTCCGCGCAAGACAACCCGGATATGCATCATCCATCAGAAGCAAGGCAGTCCCGGGCTTGCACGCCAGTTTTACAGCTTTCTTAGTTAATTCGTAAATTAATTAGGATTTTGTAATATTTTGGACTGTAATATTCTTTTATTCGGGACTGTAATATTTGGACTGTATTATTTATTTGGACCCTCTGCGCGAGGGCACAACTGTAATAAGTGTGCGTGTGTGTGATGTATGTCTTCCAACCCCACGTCTTTCTCCCTTTTATTTATCCGCTTATGATGGTTAGATTAGGGCATATTTAAATTAGCATACAGTATGACAGCATGTTTGCATTCATTCATCTGTATTGCATGCACCGGGCTCGGCGCATCATACTAACTGCATTGTACTTTCAATTTCAAAGTTGAATACATGATAGTTGTAACATTTCATATGCCATCTTAGAATAGCCGAGCCTGCTATAATTGCATTTTGCATGTGTTGCATTAGGCATTTCTGTATATTTAGGGTCATGCATGATTTCTAATAAACTTCTTTTTTTAGCTTGGAGTACTCGGTAAGTTTTATGCTTTAGCATCCTTGCATGCGTGTGAGTGACTGCCATGAATAGCATGCTTACCATGAGGCTATGTGCTTATGTGATATATCTGCTTAAATGCCTGTGGGTGAAGGTTGGTTACTTTGAATTGGAATAATTCATCAAATGTTTGTTTTAAGCCCACTAGATAGTGGCAAAACCATCTCTTCTAAGCCCACCTGCGGGTGGCAAAATCTGCATTTTAAAGCCTACCTGCGGGTAGCAAACCCTCTTTCAAAAACAAACATGAAATGTTTTCGTTCCAATTCAGGCGACCCGATCTATACTTGTATGCTGTGCGCATCACATAGTAACCTAGGCTAATAACCGGAATAAGAATATACAATGTTTTCAAAAGTTGATATCATGGTTAGTAGAGGCCGGTCTATGACCGGGCGAGCGGGGGTGCTCACGAAGTGACCTTCCCCAATCGTACCCAAGTTCCCGAGCCGAGGTAACTTTGGTGATGACGGACACGTGGCCTTTTGGCACCGAGTCAGGGTTTCCTAAATTTCCCAAAATAAAATATTTAGGTGGCGACTCTGTATCTGGCAAAGCAGTCCATGTTTGGCACTTCTTCCAAAAAATCAGTTTTCCTAAAATGATTTGCCGGATTTGGACTCTTTGGTTCAGACTTAGAACCGTGACTACGAAAGTCGAGTCCGAGCTGTAGCGAGGTCCCCCCGCGGGCTTGTTACAGTTTCTGGCGACTCCGCTGGGGATTTAGAGAGCTTGACTCGAACTCATGATATCTGTTTTTGACTACACTTGTGTGTTTCTTTGCATTTCATTTGCATTGGTGCGCCTAGGACACCGTGTTTGCCATCTGCTATTCCTGAACGGTTTGCCGGAGGCTTGTCTTGTCAAGGCATGACCATAAGGCTGACCGGTTGTGGGCTCTGCCAGTATGGGAACACAAACCCCGGTTTTACCGGGGCACCCTCTTTAACCATTCGGCCTAGTGCATATTCGGATCCATAGTGACTATTCCAAATTAGGACAGGTTGCTTACCCGTTTATAGGTTGTTTGAAACCGCTGCGTGCATAGTGAAACCCTAGCTCCTGACAAGATAGGACAGGGAAACCCTACCCCAACATAGGGGTGTTTTGGCTCTCACTTATCTGTTATGTGCTTTAGAGTGCATCTCTACAGGAATGCATGTATCAGTATATGAGTTTGGGCATCAGGCCTGCGGGCTTCAGTTCAGTATTGACAATATCAGGCCTGCGGGCATCAGATCAGTATACGAGTTTCGGTATCAAGCCTGCGGGCATCAGTTCAGAATTGTCATTATCAGGCCTGCGGGCATCAGTTCAGTATTATCAGCATCAGGCCTGCGGGCATCAGTTCAGTATTGTGGGTATCAAGCCTGCGGGCATCAGCCAGTATTTGAGAATTAGTTATCTGCGGATATCAGATTCTGTTTTAGGGAACAGTGATACAGGGATGATAATCAGTGTTTGAGGACAGTGTATATTTCAGCTTATTGACTGTGTGTTGATTATGCCCAACTGTGTGTCTTGCATTTTATTTTAAGCTGTTGTGCTGTCCGTTTATCTGTTTATTCATTTCCTTTTCGCTTTATTTATCTTTTGCTAGGTCAGTTTCTAGCACGATTGCTTTTAACCAGGTAAATGTCAAATCCTAACACGTTTCACGTGAAAGAAGCAAATGTGGTGTAATCAACAGGCACACCTAACCGTATCTCATACGTAGAGGGGGAAGGTTTTAAACATATAAACGTCAAATCCTAACACATTTTATGTGAAAGGAACCAATGTGGTGTAACCAACAGGCGTACCAAACCGTATCTCATACGAAGAAGGACAAGATTTTAACCGGGTGAACATCAAATCCTAACACGTTCCGCGTGAAAGGAACAAAGTTGGTGTAATCAACAGGCGTACCTAACTGTATCTCATATGGAGAAGGAGAAGGTTTTAACCTAGTAAACATCAAATCCTAACACGTTTCACGTAAAAGGAATAAAGGTGGTGTGACCAATAGGCGTACCAAATTGCATCTCATACGGATAGGAGAAAGGTTTTAACCAGATAAATGTTAAATCCTAACGCATTTCATGTGAAATGAGCAAAGGTGGTGTAACCAACAGGTGTATCTAACTGTATCTCATGCGGTGAGGGAGAAGGTTTTAACCATATAAATGTCAAATCCTAACACGCTTCATGCGAAATAAACAAAGGTGGTGTAATCAACAGGCGTACCTAACCATATCTCATACGGAGAACGCCGGTGGTTTTAACACGTTTCATATGAAAGAAACAATGGTGGTGTAACCAATAGGCGTACCTAACCGTATCTCGTACGGAGAGGAGGAAGGTTTTAATAATATAAACGTCAAATCTTAACACATTTTACGTGAAAAGAAAAAAGGTAGTATAACCAACAGGCGTACCTAATCGTATCTCATATGGAGAAGGGGAAGATTTTAACCAGGCAAACATTAAATCCTAACATGATTCACGTGAAAAGAGCAAATGTGGTGTAACCAACAAGTGTACCTAACCATATCTCATACGGAGAAGGGAAAGATTTTAACCACATAAATATCAAATCCTAATACGTTTCACGTTAAAGGAACAAAAGTGGTCTAACCAATGGGCGCACCAAACCTTATCTCAAACAGAGAATGCGAAGGTTTTAACTGGGTAAACACCAAATCCTAACACATTTGATGTGAAAGGAACAAAGGTGGTGTAACCAACAGGCGTACCTAACCATATCTCATACGGATAAGGGGAATGTTTTAACTGGGTAAACATCAAATCCTAACATGTTTCATGTAAAAAGAGCAAAGGTGGCATAACAAACAGGCATACCTAACCCTATCTCATACGGATAGGAGGAAGGTTTTAACCGGGCAAATGTCAAATCTCAACACGTTTCACTTGAAAGAAGCAAAAGTAGTGTAACCAACAGGCGTACCTAACCGTAGGGGTGAGCAGTGGATATACCGATCCATCATAACCGACCAAACCGAACCGATCCGCCGCATTTTGGACAAATGCGTGATGATGAGCGGACGGTTGCGGATTGATTTTCTCCAATCCGCCAATTTGGCAAACGGATGGCGGATTTGAGATTTCTTTGGCCGCAACCGAACCGCCAAACCGCGAGCACCCTTAGTAATTTATAAGAGTTTGTGTTTTCAATTTGTTTAAATATTATGTTTGTGTTTTCAATTGAAAAATAGTTTAAATATTCTGTTGAAAAAAAGTTTTCAACTTGAATATATTTTTTGAATTGAAAAAAATAAACGTATTATTTATCTATATTTTTTTATTTTTAAATCTAACTATAAAAATAATAAATAGAAAATATGATATATGCTGGTTGGTTGTTGTTTTCAAAAACATATATAGATATAACAATACAGAGACATACAATCTCTACTACTGCTCTGTTCATGGTTTTGGTGGTTTGAATTGTTATTATATTTTAAGAACCACAGATTGTAATACTTTATGTGGATGAATCATGCTGTAATTGTAATATGTGGATGAGGCATGCAGTGATCGTGATATTCTAAAGTTTTAAACTTTCTTTCTTTAGATAAGGCATACAGTGATTGTAATATTTTTTTAAGTCATTGACTGTAATACTTTTTTATTTTTTAGAAAGTGCACAAGTTGAATTATGTTGAAAATTTATAAAATTTTAAACCGCCAAACCGATTCGTATCCATCCGCCAAACCGCCAATCCGCTCAATCCACATCCGCCAAATTGGCGAACGGATGTGGATTGATTTTCTCCAATCCACCAATCTGGCGGACGGATGGCGGATTGGAGGTTCCGTGGCCGCAACCGACCCGCGCCCACCCCTACCTAACCGTATCTCATACAAAGAAAATGAAGGTCTTAACCGGGTAAACATCAAATCTTAACACGTTTCACGTGAAAGGAACAACGGTGGTGTAACTAACAGGCGTACCTAATCATATCTCATATGGATAGGGGAAAGGTTTTAACTGGGTAAACGTCAAATCCTAGCACGTTTCACATGAAATGAGTAAAGGTGGTGTAACCAACTGGCATACCCAATCGTATTTCATACAGAAAGGGAGAAGGTTTTAACCTGGTAAACGTCAAACCTAACACGTTTCACGTGAAAGGAGTAAAAGGTGGTATAGCCAACATGTGTATCTAACCATATCTCATACGGAGAGAGAGAAAGTTTTAACCAGGTAAACATCAAATACTAACAGGTTTCACGTGAAAGGAGCAAACGTGGTGTAACAAAGAAGCGTACCTAACCGCATCTCATACGGATAGGGGAAGGTTTTAACTGAATATACGTCAAATCCTAACACGTTTCATGTGAAAGGATCAAAGGTGGTGTAACCAACAGGCATACCTAATCATATTTCATACGGAGAGGGAAAAGGTTTTAACCCCAGCAAACGTCAATTCCTAACAAGTTTCACGTAAAAGAAAGAAATGAGGTGTAACTAACAGGCGTACCTAACCTTATCTCCTATAGAGGAGGGGGAGGTTTCAACCTTATAAATGTCAAATCTTAGCACGTTTCATGTGAAAGGAACAAAGGTGGTGTAACCAACAGGCATATCTAATCGTATCTTATACGGAGAGGGGAAAGGTTTTAACTGGGTAAACATCAAATCCAAACACGTTTCACGTAAAAGGAACAAATGTGATGTAACTAACAAGCGTGCCTAATCACATTTCATACGGATGTGGGGAAGGTTTTAACTGGGTAAACGTCAAATCCTAACATGTTTCACGTAAAAAAAGAAAAGGTGGTGTAACCAACAGGCGTACCTAACCATATTTCATATGGAGAGGGGGAAGGTTTTAACCGGTAAACGTCAAATCCAAACACGTTTCACGTGAAATGAGCAAATGTGGTGTAACCAACCGGCGTACCTAACTGCATCTTATACATTGAGGGGGAGAAGGTTTTAACCAGGTAAACGTCAAATCTTTACACATTTCTCATAAAAAGAGCAAAGGTGGTATAACCAATAAGCGTACCTAACCGTATCTTATACGGATAAGGAGAAGGTTTTAACTGGGTAAAAGTCAAACCTAACATGTTTCACATGAAAGGAGCAAATGTGGTGTAACCAACATGTGTACCTAACTGTATTACATATGCAGGAGGGAAGGTTTTTATCCAGTAAACGTCAAATCATAACACATTTCACGTGAAAGGATCAATGGTAGTGTAACCAACACGCATACCAAACCGTATCTTATACAGATATGGGAAAGATTTTAACCAGGTAAACGTTGAATCCTAACATGTTTCACGTGAAAAGAGCAAATGTGATATAACCAACAGGCATACTTAACCATACCTCATATGGAGAGGGGAAAGGTTTTAACCACATAAATGTCAAATTTTAACACGTTTCACGTGAAAAGAACAAAGGTGTTGTAACCAGGGCTGTGTTTCACGTGTCCTGGGAAACAAATCGCTCGAGCGTGTGCTTCGTACGTCCCGAGATGAAACCCGCCCAGGGCCACGTTTCACGCGTCCTTGGAAACAAAACAGCTCAGGGACATCCCAAGTTGAAACCTGCCCAGGGCCGCGTTTCACGTGTCCTAGGAAACAAAACCGCACGGGCGGGTGCTTCGCACGTCCCGAAATGAAACCTGCCCAGGGCCGCATTTCACGCGTCCTGGGAAACAAAATAGCTTGGGTGTGTGCTTCGCACGTCCCGAGATAAAACTCGCCCAAGGCCGAATTCCACGCGTCCTGGGAAACAAAACAGCTCGGGTGCGTGCTTCGCACGTTCTAAGATGAAACTCGCCCAGGGTCGCGTTTCACGCGTCTTGGGAAACAAAACCACTCGGGTGCGTGCTTCGTACATCCTGAGATGAAACTCGCCTAGGGCCACGTTTTACGCATCCTAGGAAATAAAATAGCTCGGGTGCGTGCTTCGTACATCCCAAGATGAAACCCGCCCAGGGCCGCGTTTCATGCGTCCTGGGAAACAAAACAGCTCGAGTGCATGCTTCGCACGTGCCAAGATGAAACTCGTCCGGGGTCGCGTTTCACACATCTTGGGAAAAAGAATAGCTTGGGTGCATGCTTCGCAAATCCCAAGATGAAACCTGCCCAGGGCCGCATTTCATATGTCCTGGTAAACAAAACCGCTCAGGTGCGTTCTTTGCACATCCCAAGATGAAACCCATCCAGGGCTGCGTTTCACGCGTCTTGGGAAACAAAATAACTCAGGTGCATTCTTCGAACGTCCCAAGATGAAACCTGCCTAGGGCCACGTTTCATGCGTCTTGGGAAACAAAACCGCTCGGGTGTGTGCTTCGCACATCCTAAGATAAAACCCGCCTAGGGTCACGTTTTACGCGTCCTGGAAAAAACACAGAGGTGTGCGATAAATGCACGATGTGAACAAGTGCAATAGATGCATAGGATGAACAAGTGCGATAGATGTACAAAGTGAATGAGTGCGATAGATGCACAAAGTGAACAAGTGAGATAGATGCACAAAGTGAATGAGTGCGATAGATGTACAAAGTGAATAAGCCATACATACAATATCGTTTGTCTGTGTTGACAAAAGAAGAAAGTAAAGAACTTAACAAGTGCGATACAGTGACAATGCATGTTCTATTCGAGATAAGCAACCGAGATACAATGCTAATTGAAGGCATGTTCTATGCGAGAAACGAGATACATATTCTATGCATGACTCGTAACTGAACAAGACGTGCATACAGGATACATATGCGAAGTGAAATGGGCATTCTAAGCAACAAAGCGAAATGCATAGTCTATGCAAGGAACAAAAGCGTAATTTGACCAAAACCAATTTAGTAGCAACCTCCAATTTACCTCTCGGAAGAATTACAATATGAAAATATGTTTGTAAAAAGGATACACCTCGTGTATAGCGGCAAGTGGGACATAATCAGGCGCCGGCACGCGGTTTTAAGCTTCCAAATTAAGAACCTTTCATATATCACTCAGAAAACGGAGGCACAAAACAGCACTAGAATACCAGAGAGAGCCACTGGAGACTTGTCGGCCACTGGATCGGGTAGCCGACCACCTGCCGACCTTGAATTACTTTTGCCAGCCACAAAAGTGGCCTACCGGCCACCCATGGCAAATTAAGGGCTTTTTGGACATTTTGGCGCGGGTCTTTACGTATAGGGCTTGGGGCCTCATTTCCACACAACTACACATCCGAAATTCCTCCCTCTCTCTTTCAAGGTGCTTTTTCTCTCTAGATCCCGGCTTTCTACACGTTTCCCAACGCCCCACGCAAAGTTTATTCACTAAACCCTCTTTGTTTCCTTCATTTTGAACCGATTGAAACTTGATTTCGGTGCTTTTTCTTGGAGTTTCACCACTTGAGGGTTGTTCCCCTCGAGTTTTTCTCGGGTTTTGTGCCTTTCTCGAGCTTTGACTTTTCCTTCCATTTTCTCTATCCTAAGGTTGACTTTTTGCAAGTTTTCTCTTTTTTCTCCATTTTTCTTCATTTTTTACCCACTTTCCATATGGCGGACGATATGCCCCATAACGAAGCTCCTCTTGAGATTTCACCTCCACTATCACCTCCGACACAGATAGAGGAACCGAGGGTCGCTGAGGCTGTTGAGGCAGGTGAGGACATTAAGGTTGAGTTGGAGGCAGAGTTCGCTCCCGGACCTGAGCCTGAGCCATTACCATTGCCATTGAGGGTGTGACCCTTTGATTCGGCTACATACCATCCTTATACACACATATTGCCGCTTGGGGGCATCAGACATTTTAGCGAGTTTGCGTGGCGCACACTTGAGGACCACCTGTTGCGGAAGCTAGACTCTCATCTTTCCTATGGTGCCACTGAGGTACAAGTTGCACTTTCAGGCTTTCCTGCCTTTACCTTGCATTTTTTGCCCTGCTTTTTCTTGTGCTTTACTTCTTGCTTTGACTGTATTTCTTGTATTGTATTTCTTGCTTTAACTGCATTTCTTGCACTATTTTTTTATCTAACTATTCTCATATCCCTGTAGGATTCCCGCTCTATTAGAGGCTATAGAGCCATGACCGCTAGGGACTGGTACTACGAGCTCCCTGCGAGTGTCCCTGACATCATCGACGAGGCCGGCTTTGGCCTATTCTGCTCCAATCTATCACGCCACATAGCTAGTCGGCCTCTTGTCGACGCATTAGTAGAGAGGTGGTGGGATATCACCAACTCCTTCCACTTCTCTGTTGCTGGAGATATGACAATGACTCCCTACGACTTTTCCATGCTCACTGGCATAGTAGTAGGAGGTGATCCGATCCCCTATGTTATGGACATGGGCGAGTAGGAGGCTGCTTGGATTTACCTGCTGGGAGTACGCCCGTCGCTATACCGACCAGCCATGGTGCGATACAGTTGGTTTGCTGAGCATTTTCGTGGGAGCAAGCTGCAGACGTCGAAGGAGATTGATCAGTACGCCTGGGGCTTCTTGATGTTCCTTTTCGGTACCACCTTGTTTGTGAACAGGTGGAACACCGTAGGAATATACCTGCTGAGCGCCCTGGCGCCCATACCCCAGGTCCAGTTCTACGATTAGGGCAGAGCTGGCATCGCCACATTGTATGGCTGCATGAGCTCGACATCCAAAAAGGAGGGGAGACAGGGTTGGAGGCTATTGGCGAGCCTGGGTGGTATGCACTGTAACTTTCATTTCTACTTTACATTTTCTATCTTCTATTTTTGTTCTTTCTGCTTTGCACTTTTTGTACACTGCATCTGCATTCTTTACATCGATACATTGTGCTTTCTGCATCGCACATTCTGCATCGCACATTCTGCATTCTCTACATCTATACACTGTATACTCACTGTTGCCTTTCTGTATTTTACATTCTCTGTATTTGTACTTTCTATACACTATATACTCACTATTGCCTTTTCCTTGTAGCTTTGGGTATATGCGTATTTCCCGACCCTTGCTCTGGAGCTGGCGGACGAGATTCCCCCCGTGGTGTAGTACTCTTGTCGGTATGACCTGGGAGACCTTCTCATTCTTCCACCAGTACTTTGACACAATGATTGCGAAGGAGGTAACCCAAAACTCAAAGTTATTTTTTCTTTACTAACAACTAACGAAAACCAACAATCCGTATATTCCCTATTTGCAGATCACCTAGCAGCCTTGGGCGACAATGCCGGCTGGAGTTCGAGACTAGTACGCTGGAGCTTGGAGGCCTCTCGTTTTCAACTTCGGCTAGAGAGCCCAGTTTGGTTTGTAGGTGAGCAGTTCGTGCACCAAACTATGGGTTTGCCTGAGCCAGTAGTTCCCGTATCACCCCCAGCATCTATGAGGACTACAGAAAGACTCTTCTTCTAGGAGGTGATCTAGTTCATTATGGGCTTGGACGCTGACTACTTACGCAGGGAGGGAGATTACTCGACATTCATCCAGACACATCTCATGCCTCCCATGACGGGTGCTCGCGCAGGCAGAGTAGCAAGAGCCTCCACGGCAGGTGGGACTAATGCGACGAGGGCCAGGACTGGAGGGGCTCCTCTCACTGGAAAGGTTACCAGTTGGCCAGAGATCCCGACTATGCTGACATGCTGGAGGCCGACCGGGACGGCCTACCAGATTCCGATCGAGCCAGTGAAGGCCGGGCATAGATATTTCAAAGCTAGCGACGCACCTCTAGTATGTACCATATTTTCTCCAGCTTTCCATTTTCTTTCTAATATTTGTTCCTTCCGGATACTGACCATTCCAAATGCATTTACAGGCACCCATGGACTACACTGAGGGACTGCTCAAGCCACTGGCTTCGTTCGAGGGCATGATATTGAGGAGGGGGGTATTGCTCAGTCTCCACGGCATCCAAGTATTCTCCCATATTTTCTGCCCGCATTTCAGCATTTCCCACACTATTGTGAACATCATTCTCATCGAAGCACTGATACTCACATGACGGTATGTATTTTGCCCCTTGTCACATCACACTGATATGATGCACTGACACATTGTAGTGTACTTGCACTGTATGTGGCTCATTGCATTCCACCACTTTCATCATACTGCATCTACAACCATACATTGTATCTAATATGCCAATACTGCATCTTTTTTAGGTTTCAGCCACACCGAGAGCACCAGTGGCGACGGCTGCACCTGCATCATCACCACTTCCTCCAACAGTAGAGGGGAGGGAGAGACAAGCACCAGCACGCAGCCGAGAGAACCATCGTGGTTGAGGCCAGAAGAACCCCTTAGAGCCAGTGTTAAGTGATGATGATGCTGAAACCAATGACTCTGGAGAGGCAGTGAGTCCGTAGTCTGAGTCCTCCGAGAGTGGAGATGATGGTGGTTCGAGATCTGAGAGCAGAGGTGATACTGAGTTGGGCTCTGAGGCAGAGAGCAACGATCATTCTTGTTCCAGCTCGGTATCCGATTCAGACGGCGGTGTTGATAGAGACAGCACTAAGTCCCCACCTAGGAAGAGGACGAAGAGGGCCTGTCGAGCCTGAGATGACTGGCACTGATTTACTTATACTTTTGCTTAGTTTCTTTTTGTTTGGTAGCATTAGCACATGCATAACTTTAGGAAATTCTATTTTGCTTTAAAACTTGTACTCCTCTTTTTTAAAAAGCCATGATCTGAATAAAACCTCATAGTTTTTATGAAAAATGTGTTGTCATTTTTGCATCATAAGCACCATATATTCAGGAAATGGACAAGGAATTTGAAATGTCCAAAAGCGTTTGATTAAAACAAAATGCTTAATTGGGTAACGAATTGACGAACAACCAAAATACAAAATGCAACGTACAACTCAATAAGCAACACAACAACAACTCGATACATAAAATAACAATAATTCAAATACAAATACAAACAAAGACTAAAACAAAAGGACAAAAGACTCAAAACAAGACCACCCAAACACCAAAAAAACGAGAAAAAACACAAGCCACCAACACTTTCCAATACACAGGTGGACAATAGGCCAAAAAGGGAGGCTGCCGGCCAGAGGAGAAAGGTTGCCGGCCATGGATGAACTTTACCGGCCACCAACAGTGGCCTGCTGGCCACCAATGTGCAGAACCTCCAAATTGTTGACAGCTGGCTTCCACTCACTGCCTTATCTTCTACAAAAGCTTTACTTTCGTCATTTCTTCTCTAGAACTCATTCTAGCTGTTGTTTTTGCCACAAATGGAGCCATTTCTTGCCCAAGACCTCACGGATTGGATTACGACTTTGGACGGCTCAGGAAAAGTGAATTTCTGGAGTTTCAGCATAAATGCACTTTTTCCATGGAGCCGAACTCCACTTTGTTTTCCATTCCTTCATGTCACGGCTAGATGTTGGAACCCGATTACATACGTCTTTAGCTTCAAGGGACAAGAAATGTGCCCAACAATTGAAGAATTTCAAGCGTTAATGAAATCCCGGTGCGACGAGAAAATCATGCCTCAGTCCCGTTTTGGCTAGGCTCAAGCTTTGAGACGGATGTGTGGGCTCACTCTGCACGAGGCTCGATCTCTAGCCCACAACGGAGAACTGGATATTGCTAGTTTGATTTGATGTTTTTTCGACGCTGGTGGTCGGGGTGACCGTCTTTGGCGGGGTTTTCAGCAACATGCCCTCTACTTACGTATGATGGCTCCTTTCCTACTTGCCCCTAGCTCTGGCGAGTCTGTCATTCGTTTGATCGAAGTGGCGCAAGGCCTGAAACAAGGTAAGAGTTGCATTGGCTTGGCATTAGCCGAAGCTTTGATGGGCTTAGACGCGTTCCACCGGCAAGAGACTACCAAATTTGCTGGGAGTCCACTACTTCTTCAGGTAATGTTTCCCACCCTTTTTCATATGTGTTTCTCACATCGCTCAGCACTCATGCTCTATTTTTTCTCTTAAAGCCCTTTTCTTACTCAACATACACCTCTCTATTCTTTAATCTCTCTTTTCTTTCATCCCTTCCCAGGTGTGGCTTATGGATAAGCTGAAGGTTGTGGACTCTTGCCTTGAATACTCTGCTCATGGCTATTTCTTCTATCACCAACTATTGGATTTCCCGAATGAGGGGTAGTGGTGCGAATGGATGTGCAACAGGTCTGCTGCTGACATAGCCTAGCATAGCCCCTGGCTTAATCTAACCGAGATGAGCTACAACATGGCTCGGCAGTCCGGCATTCAATTGATTGGTCTCACACAATGTGTATTCTACTTCTCATTTAGGTTTAGACGTCAATTTGGGCATGATTAGACCTGCCCAGAAAAGGGGGTAAAGTACCTGATTCCCCATCCGAGGTTCACACTTGGCTAACTCACAGCTTGGAGAACGAGAGAGCTTCTAGTCCCTGCCCCTAGTTTCAACTGCGCCCTTTCTAGCTAGTGCTTGGCTTGGCTTGGCTTAGCTTGCGAATGAGGCACAACCGGGCCCACTTTGGAATCAGAAGCTTCTACAAGCACGAGCGGGGGACGTAGGAGCACCTGATTCATCTATGCCCCTAGTTTATTGCTTTGATATTTCTCTTCAAGTTTTTTTAATGTAATAAAAGCAACTTTGATTTGTATCGATAGTTGAAGAACTTTGTATTGAAATCAATGAATTAAAGTTATGAGCATTGAAAGTTTTCCCTTTTGGTCCAAAAATAGTCTAAGTTGTAAAAGGTAAAATTTAAACAAAATCAACTTTCATTAAAACTTTCCAAAACCATTTTCGAAAAGGATCACCACTTGACACACATGGAATCAATCCACGAGATATACAACCCCGAATCAAAAGGTCACAAATTGCCCCTTGTTTGAACACCACTGCTCTGCATTGTAACCAGCTCTTATCTCAAAGTAAAAATCACAACCGGACCCTTAAGTAAAGAACAGATAAAGATGATCTAATCAAACACATGGATAGAACAGTTGATTTGGAGGTGTTTACAGCCGGACTTCAGGATGAAGTTGCCTACGTATCCCGAAGATGGGAATAAGGCCTTACGTAGTTCGATTGGGGTTCACTCAAGTATTAATTCTCTTCTTTTGCGCTCTAACTTTTGCCAAGGCTGCCCTTTAGGGTTTTTCAACCTTGCAAGCTCAGTTTTTCTTTATTTTTAATTTTTGTGTTCTAACTTTTGCCTAGGTCGCCCTTTTAGATTTTCGGCCTAGCAAGCCTCTCAGGGATAGTATTTCTTTAACTTGTCCATGTTGATCGGTTGGAAAAATTGTAGGCCATCCAGGTCTGTGAGAATAACAGCTTCGCCTGACCAGATAGTTTTGATGATGTAAGGACCAGTCCAATTGGGTCTGAACTTGCCCCTAGGGCCGTGGATGGGAGCTCGGTTGTCTTTCAGCACCAAATCCCCCTCTTTGAGATTTCAAGACTTAACCTTCTTGTTAAAAGCCCTGGCAATCCTACGTTGATAGCCCTGAACATGGTACAATGCTTTCAGCTTTCTCTCATCAAACAACATCAGTTCTTCAAACCTGCTCTGTTGCCATTCCACCTCTGTTGTTTAACACTCAACCATGACTCATAGCGACGGGACTTTTATTTCGATTGGCAGAACAACTTCCATCCCATAGACAAGAGAATAAGGAGTTGCCCCTGTAGACGTCCGGATTGAAGTTCTATAACCCCAGAGTGCAAATGGCAATTTATCTGGCTAGTCCCTATAGGTCTTAACCATCTTCTGCAAAATATGCTTGATGTTCTTGTTGACGGCCTCAACAGCTCCATTGGTTTACAACCTATATGTAGATGACTTGTGAAAAGCCACATTGTATTTCTGCAATAAGTCTATTACCTTCTTCTTGAAGTGAGAGTCATTATTTGAAATAATCTCATTTGGGACTCCATATCGGCCAATGATGTTATTTTGGATGAACGTAGCCACATGCATTGCTTTCAACAACGCGTAGGACTGAGCTTCCACTCATTTCGTGAAGTAATCAATTGCCACCAGAATGTATTCATGCCCATTTCACCCTTTCGATATGACTGCGTCGATGACGTCAATTCCCCGGACTGAGAAAGGCCATGGTGAAGTCATGCTGTACAGTTTTGACGACAGAATATTCATGCGATTTGCATGAATTTGGCATTTGTGGCATCGCCGAACAAAACTAATACAATCCTTCTCCATAGTAAACCACTAGTAACCTTGCCTGAGAATCTTCCGAGCCAACATTACTCTGTTCATGTGCGCTCCACACTCTCCCCCATAGATGGCTTCCATCAGGCGCTTTGATTCCTCTTCCTTGACACACCACTTGTGCATTCCCAGATGACCTCTCTTGCATAGTTTACCTCTGCAGATGATAAATTGAACGGCCATCCACCGTATTGCCCTTTTGTTCTTGGCATTTGCCCCTGGTGAGTAAATCTCCTTTTCCAAGAAGTTCCAGATATCGTAGTACCAAGGGTTTTTGTCTTGTGCTTCATCTATTGCACCGATAGTTTTATAGGTTGGCGTGTATCTCTGCTTAATGATGATCGGACGCATCCAGACTCCAAGAGGGATGTCTATCATAGAAAATAGAATTGATAAAGCATCAGCGAACCTATTGTTCTCTCTTAGTAGATGCATGAAAGTCAGCTTTTCAAACTTAGGAATCAGAATGTCTAGGGTCTGGTGATAAATCTTCATCATTTTTTCTTTGACTTTCCAGTCTCCATTTGCTTGAGAAACAACTAGGTTCAAGTCCCCGATAACGTCCAACCTTTTTGCCCTTAGTTCCAAGGCGGCTTCCAAACCAGCGATACACACCTCATATTTTGCTTCGTTATTAGATACCTTGAACCGGAGTTTGAAGGCTAAAAGTATATGAGAATTGTCGGGTGCTATCAGCAACGCACCTATCCCATAACCATACTGATTAGACGCTCCGTCAAAGTACATTGTCCAAGTCTCCTCCTCGACTAGCAGAATAGCTTCATCTAGGAATAGGTATTCTACCGCTTCATCCCCTTCTACCGGGTGATCTACTTGGAACTCCGCTACAACTCTCCTTTTGGCCGACTTGCGGGTAACATACTTAAGATCAAATTCAGAGCGAAGAAGCAACCAACAGGCTAGCCTACCCGTAAGCGCTGATTTCTCAAAGAGATATTTGATGGGATCTAATCTCGAACCAGAATTATGGAGTGAGCTAACAAGTATTGCCTCAACTTCTTGGTAACCCATACCAAGGCTAAGCAAACTTTCTCCAACGAAGTGTAGCGGGTCTCATAATCTAGCATTTTCTTACTCAAATAGTAGATGGCTTTTCCACCCTATCCTCAGATTCCTAAACAAGCATGCATCCCATCGTTTTGTCCGTAACTGACAGATACAAAATCAAAGGCTTCCCCGGCTCTGGCGGTGACAACACAGATGGATTCTGAAGGTACTACTTTACTTGTTTGAAAGCAAACTAGCATCGGTTGTCCCATCGGAACTTCTTTCCTTTCTTTAGGTGACCAAAAAGTGGTTCACAAGTCAAGGTTAATTTAGAAATAAATCGTCTTATGAATTGCACTTTACCCAAAAAACCTCGCACCTCCTTTTCAGTCCTCGATGGTGGCATTTCTAGGATGGCCTTGATTTTGGAAGGATCTACCTCGATGCCCCTCTGTGTGATCAAGAAACCCAGCATTTTTCCTACTGTTACCCCAAAGGTGCATTTCTGCGGGTTCAACCTCAGTCTATATTCTCTAATCCATTGAAAGAAATTCTTCAAGGCGGTGTAGTGGCCCTCTCTTTCTTTGGACTTCACAATCATGTCATCTACGTACACCTCGACCTCTTTGTGAATCATATCATGCAGAATAGTGATTGCAGCCCATTGATAGGTAGCCTTGGTATTCTTCAGCCCAAACAACATCATCCTGTAATAGTAGGTTCCCCACGGCGTAGTAAATGCAATTTTCTCTCTGTCCTCAGGTGCCATCAGAATCTGGTTACACCCGAAAAATCCATCCATAAAGTAGAGCAATACATAGCCTGCGGTGAAATCCAATAATTCATCGATGTGCGGTAGAGGAAAGTCGTCTTTCGGACTGGCTTTATTCAAATCCTTGAAGTCCACACACACCTGAATTCTGCCATCTTTCTTCGGCACTGGAACGATGTTGGCCAACCAAGTTGGATACTCAGATACTAGCAAGAACCCTGCGTTGATCTGCTTGGTGACCTTTTCCTTGATTTTCAATGCCCAATCCGGATGGATTCTGCGCAGTTTCTGCTTAGCAGGTCGGGCTTCGGGGTCAAGAGGGATCTGATGCTATACAATCTCAGGATCGATTCCAGGCATATCTTCGTAGGACCACACGAAAACATCTTTGAAATCTTTAACAAAGCGACTAAGCGCTCGTGCTCCTCCGAAGACAACATGGACTCGATCTAGACTAGACATAGATCCTTCTCAGTACTCACATTAAAAGCAATGATTTCATCAATAAGGGGTTTGACAAACCTCTCATTCTCTCGATTAATCAAAATTTTCAAAACCAGAGGAATTCCTTCATCTTTGTTTTCATTAAAATTTTGAAAATCATGGTCAATGCAATAAACAAGTGGCACAGAGAAATACTTAGAATCAGCAGCGGTATTCTTATTCATAAAGTCCAACTCATCCAGCTCTTCGGTTACAACTCACTCAAAAGAAAAAGAAAAAGAGGACCTGGACAAGACCTTTGTATCCGGGTTATCACCCCCAGGAATATTGAACTCAAACTCAGAAGAACCGGAATTTGATTCTGACTCCACAGACTCTGTGAAATCAGATTCTGGCTCACTACCGAACTCAGAACTAGATATGTAGCCCTCTTCCAGTTGCCAAATGAGAGATGGTGCTTCAGATGCATCCAAAATGCTGCTAGATGGGTTCACACCTGGTTGGTCCTCGATCATGGAGATGGTTAGGTTATCTCCCAAGCTCTCTGAGTTGGCCGGAGGATCTGAAAAGAGACATGCTAGTGCTGTCCCTACTCCAAGCTCGTTGTTATTCGAGTCACTTTCTATGCTCTGTTCAGCTTCAGCACTTGGTTTAGCCTTTTCCTCGGCATCACTGTCTTGCAACTATAGGTCGAAGAAGATTTCGAAGCCAGGGACTCGCTGCTTTGCAAAATTCAACCAGGGCTCAGGAAAGCCGCAGAATAGGAAGTCTTCCCCCTCCCGAACAAAGTGACCATTCAGCGTTCCCCGGATCGGCCTGTGAACAAGCTCATAGTACTTCTCGGCCTTCTTGGCTCTAGCTTTGCCTGTCATCTCTTCTCTTTTCCTGACCCAATCCTCTTTGGTGGGCGTATAGCTAAGACCAAAGGCATGCGGGTTATGCGACACATCGACCAATGTTGTGATGCCTTTCCGGCCACTTCTTCCCTATTCCATTCCTAGCACGTGTTGGAGTTCGTTCATGAAATAAACTGATTGTGCGCTGAGATGCATGCCCTCATCAGCTACCAAGATGTTCTGCACCACTCGGGCCTCGGCCAGAGTAAACCCTGAAAGGAATACATCCTTCTCGCCATGAACGATCTCCTGTACTGGTGTAATTACCTCTGGCGGAGGATGTCTGGACGAATTCCCGAACACAATAGTCACTCCTTTCCCATGAGGGTATTTTAACATTTTGTAGAGGGTAGAGGAGACTGCTTTCACAAGGTGTAGCCAGGGCCTCCATAGCAGTAACTTGAAAGTGGTCGGCACATCTAGGACATGGAACTCAACATCCTGTTGTGCTAGGCCCACCTGAACTCAGATTTGTGCTGTACTCATCACCTCTCTACTTGTGTTATCATATGCCCGAATCACTTGGGCTATGGGCACGAAATTTGCTGGTTTCAGACCAATGGCATAAGCTGTACGAGACGGACAGAGATTGATAGCTGACCCAGTATTTACCAACACCACTGGCACCCATTTTTCTCTACACTCAAAAGATATGTACAGAGGTTTATTGTGAGCTGAGCCTTCTGACGGTAGTTCTTTATCAAAAAGGTTAGGGTTAGGCTGGCACCACCTGAGAAAACTAATCCCACAAGCTGTTCAAGGGTGGTGTCAATGGGCAGTTTGGCTTTGTCCATTACTGATAATACAGCTTGTTGATGCACTCAAGAAGCCATGAGCAGCCCCCAGATCGAAATGTCAGGTTGGATCTTCTTCAATTGTTTCAACGCTGCCTCTTCCTCCAACTGCTTCTCTTCGGTTTCTCAACTTCTCTATCTTTCCCAAAGGCCTCAGCTTGGTCCAAGTGCGGTGGCTTGAAATACCGCCCACTTCTAGTCATATGGTCTATCTTTTCAGCGTACCATGTGTTGTCTGGAGGGACTCATCCCAGTCTTTATCAGTGTGGGCGAAATGTAGATCATCATCCTCCCACCGTACACCTCCAACAACCGACAAACAATTGTCTAGCTTCGTTCTGATCATTCTTACATCATGAGCATTTCCCACAGGGTGTTGGGCTATTCCACCTTTCTGATTGTCTTGATCCCTTTCTTGTGCAAACTGTTTTAGCACAGCTTCTTGTTTGGTGTCCACGGTACTCACAGTGTCCGATTCATGAGCTAAATTCTCGACGTCGGTGCTCTCTAACAGTTTCCCGTTTTCATCAGCCATTCCGGCCATTGCCGCTATTCTTGCTTCCTTTTCTTTTGGTTTTGCTTCAATTCCCTCCTCCCTATCAGGTTCATCGCTCAACCACTCAGAGTTGTCCGTCGACTCATTCAAATCGAACCAATCAATCTGTACATCTCCTTGATCTTGTTCGTCATAGAACTACGAATTGTCTAAGTCTTCCTCTAGCTCCACCAAATCATCCAAACCCTGGCTTGGGCCATCCTCCCTAACCACATTGACCTCCGCTACTATCGACAATACCACTTCCAGTTTAGTTTGATCAACCAGTGCAATGTAGCAACATGGGTCATACATCCTCTTTGGAAAGTCCTCAGAGCACTCAGGCAGCGAACTCATACTCTCCTCTAAGACTAGATTCCCTTCTTTTTCCACTGTCACCACCATGGGTTTAGGTTGGAATGTGGATGTGTCCATCATGCACAAATCTGTGCTTTCAGGAATAAACACCGTCGGTCAGGGTAGGTAGGAAGGGGTAATATATACACTGGGGTCGTAGGGGAGGGCTAGTGTATGGACTAGGTTTAGGTTGTGAGGTGAGGAAACTTCATTGTGGGTCGGGAAAGGATTGGTAGTCACATTTGGCTTTTGGGGTAGTGCGATCACCTTGTTGTCAATGAGGTCTTGAATCTCATGACGCTGCCTAAAGCTTTGGTCGGTGTCGTGACCATGCTGCTGGTGAAATGCACAGTACTTGGCTGGGTTGTGCTTAGGTGGGAGAGAATCAGGTAGTGAGCGGGATCTAACGGTTTGAGGTGTCCCTTTTTGATCAACACTCTCAGGGCTTGGGATAAAGGCATATAGAGTGGGGTAAAGGTCCTCTGGGATCGGGCCTGGTTGTTTTAAGCTTGCAGTGCTGTATTGGCAAAAGGATTGGCAGTCTTGGTTGTGGTGATGACGAGACTCATATCAAACAGCTGCGCAACTGTGCTTCTACTAGTGGTTGCATTGAAACTGCACACAAAGAACCTCTTGGCCTGCTCTTTCTCATCAGTTATCAACCCCTATTTCATAGCGTCTTCAATCTGAACCCCCATCTTGTGGAGTTCGGTGAACGTGAACAAAGGTAGGACGATCATTTTCTACAACAGTTTCTCGTGCAGATTATGGACCACCATTATTATCTGGTCTTTCTCCGAAGGTCGTGTAGTCATCATTGAAGCCTTGGCCCTCCACCTTGTCACTAATTTTGAAAAGCCTTCCTTTGGCTCCTAGCGCATTGCTTTGAGATCATGGGTTGTAACCTCGATTTGTGTGTTGTATGAGTACTGTGTAATAAAGGCCTTAGCCATTTCCTCCCAACTCTACTTTACAGAATCCTCTAGCTTTGCATACCATATGGCGGCTATACCAAAGAGGGTCTAGCCAAAGAGTGAGAGCTTCTGTAATTTGGTCAGGCCCTTCGGTCGTAGAATGTCTGAAAACAGCCGAAGATAAACCATAGGGTCTTCGAAACCATCAAATCTATCGATATACGGCATTTTGAACTGGTCTGGCAATGTCACTACAGAGTCGGTATATCCATCTTCGATGTTAGAGATTGAGTTAACACCCTGCGCCCGCTTGAAAAGCTTCTCCAACTTATTGACCTTAAGTACAGTCGGGTCTACTTCAAACTCAAATGGAGCCTCGGTTTGATACACGGGAACTTTGGAGGCCTGTAGTAGGATCAGCTCTACTGGGTTGCCCTGATTCTCAGCCTGGGCATTAGGATTATGGATTGTGACTCTAGGTACTGGGATACCCATAGGAGGTGCATAAGATGTAGAAGTCGCTGCCGACTGTGGTTATTGTTGTTGTAGCCTATTGATGACCTCAGCTTGGCGTGCTGCGAACTCGACCTGATGAGTATCGTCTTGCTGTATGGTTTCAACTATTTGCTGAAGGTGGTGAATCAAGTCCTCCATGCTAACAGGGGGATATTGTGCCATTGGAATTGGCAAGTGATCTCATACTGGACTGGATGTAGAAGACTGAGCCTGACAAAATGCAGGTGATTGCTGGACTGGTGAATTGTGCCTAACTCTTCTCCGTCTAGTAACCAGTGGGAGTAAAGTAAACATAGGTTGTCCCCTAACAAGGTCTCCGAATCTGTAAAGCCTTCTGACACGAGCCCAGAGCGCTTGGGGGATATCCAAACTGTCTGAAGCAATGATGTTATACTACCTAGCAAAAAGAAATAAAACAAAAAAAAAGAAAGCAATAATCAGAAACCGCACAACACCTCAACTCATATGTTAATAGCACACAGATGTAACCAAAGTTGTAGGACTGCACTCAACATTGAATTCTACCTCTAAAACTGATAGCCAACTTGCAATTGATACACACGTTCCGGTACAGTTTCACTGTAAAGCACATACCAGTTAAGTGAGATCAAAACACCCCTATGAAGAGGTAGGGTTACCATGTCCTAATTTGTTAGGACCTAGGGTTCACTATTCAAACAAAGAGGTTTTACGCAATCCTGCACTGGGGTGAGCATCATGTCCAAGTTTGGAACAATCTCTATGGCTTTTGATATGCAACTAGGCCGAATGGTAAAAAAAAAGGGTACCTTAGCAAGACTACCTAATATACCTCTCGCACCTAACACCGAAAAGTGAAAGGCGGATCAAACGGTACAGTGGTAATCCAGATCCAAGGGTTATGTTCCCATCATGGCAGAGCCCGTGATCGGTCAGCCTTTTGGCAAGCTTTTTAGGCAAGCCTCCCGCAAACCGTCCAAGAATAGCAGATGGAAAACATAGTGACTTAAACGTACCAATGCAAATGCAATACAAAGAAACATATAAGTGTAGATAAGATTTCACATCATGAATTTCAAGTCAAGTTCTCTAAATCCCCAACAGAGTCTCCAGAAATTATAGCCCGACTTTTTCGCACCCCTTTTCGGAAGCTCGAATATATAAGCCTTGCATTTCGAACTCCCGTGGTTCTGAATCTAATCTCACAAGTGCAATATGAAATTGATAAACACTAAATAGTCCAAATCCAGCAAACCGTTTGGAAAATTGATTTTGAATCAAAAATGCCAAAATTGGACTGTTTTGCCAGATACAGAGTAGCCACCTAAATATTTTATTTTTGGAAAATTTAGAAAACCCTTGACTTATGCCAAAGGCCATGTATCCGTCATCACCAAAGTTGTCTCGGCTTGAGAACTGAGGTACAAGAAGGGAAGGTCATGAATTGAGCACCCTCACTCACCCGGTCAAAGATCGGCCTCTACTATTCATGATTGTGATTCTTATCTACATTATATGCTCTTGTTCTGGTTTATTAGGCTAGTATTTACTATGTGATGCACACATAAGGTATAGACTAGTTTGCTCAAATTGGAACAATTCGATTTCATGTTTGTTTTTCGCAAAGGGTTTGAATTTGTCACTTGACAAAGTGAGCTTAAAGCTTGTGAATTTGCCACTTAACAAAGTGGGCTTAAACATACATTTATTGAATTATTCCAATTCAAGCAACAAGCCTTCATCCACAGGCATTCAAACATTTTAACAAGTAAGCATTTAGCCTCATGGTAAGCATGCTAGTCATGGTAGTCACTCACACTCATGCAAGTATGCTAAAGCACTAAAAACTCACATGGTACTCCAAGCTAAGATAAAACAAAAGAGTTAAAAAAATATGCATGATTCCTAGGCAACAATTCAAGCCAAAACCACCTTCTAAAGCTCCAAGAAGGCCTTAAAGAACCTTAGCTCCAAGATGACCAACTTTGGTTAAGGAGTTGTAGGCAAAAGTGTAGAATATCTATGCAAATATGCACAGACTTGCAAGAGAGAGAGAGAGAAATGTAGAGAGAGAGATATAATTTTTTGCTAAAAAAATTCTAACCTTTAAAAATAGGGGAGGAGACCCCTTATATATAGAAGAACATGCATTTGGCTGAGATATATCCCTCCACACATGTGTAGGGAGATGCAGCCAATTATGCCAACAGCTGGCACAGCAGTCAACAAAATATTTGAAAAAAAAAACACTAATAGCCGGCAGGTCACCAATAATGGCCGGCAAGCCACACCATTGGCCGGCAAGGCACAAGGGTAGCCGGCTGCCCACCAGAGGAGGCCTGCAGGTCCCAGGGTCTTGAGGTTTGAAACAATAGGGTTTTGGTCCAAACCAAGGGATAGAATAGATAGGGTTTGAAGGCTCAAAGATAGGGCATTCCGCCGAGGACTTCGGGCACTAAAACGAGCACATACAGTCATAATCATCGAGTGCACAAGCGATGACGTCCAAGTCTTGAGGACGGTCAAAAATAGGATGTCTACAGTCAAAAATTAATTTTGGTTTTCAAAAATAATTTCTGAGTTTTCATTAATTAAAATTCTGTTTGAGTATTTTAATTTTTGAAGTGTTATAGAATTTTAATTTTCTGTGTGGAATTAATTTGTTTAAATAAAATTTTATTTTTTTTTCAAATTAATTGAAAATAAAAGTTACAATTCTTGTTTCTTTTGTTTTTACAGATTTAATTATGTATTTGTGGTTTAAATTTTATGTGTAGTATAAAATTCTAATTATAATTTTGCTTTATAATTTAGAATTCATGGCTATTGAAACTAATGCTCAAACAAGTACTAGTATGGTAGCTGCAACTACGCCAACCCCTCCTCTTGTTGTGACTGTACCAGTCAATCACGGTAAAAAGCCAGAGAAGTTCTTAGGAACTGATTTTAAAAGATGGCAGCAGAAAATGCGGTTCTATCTTGTTACTCTCAACCTGGCACAGTTTCTCTGTGAGGATGCTTCTACTTTGAAAGAGAATGAAACCGACCGGCAAGTGGTTGCTGCGGTCGATGTTTGGAAACATGCTGATTTCCTTTGCTGAAATTACATCTTGAACGAACTTGACAACACATTATATAATGTCTACATTTCTATCAAAATGGTAAAGGAACTTTGGGAGTCTTTGGGGAAAAAGTATAAAAGAGAAGATACTGGCTCAAAGAAATTTGTGGTTGGCAAATTTTTGGATTTTGTGATGGTTGATTTTAATACTGTGATCCGCCAAGTTCAATATCTCTAACTCATTCTGCATGACATTCATGCAGAAGACATGTCTCTCAATGAATCCTTCTAAATTGCTGCCTTAATTGAAAAATTACCACAAGGCTGGAAGGAATTCAAGAACTACCTCAAACATAAGCGCAAAAAAATAACTTTGGAAGAATTGGTTCTACGTTTAAGGATTGAGGAAGAAAACCACAATTCTGATAAGCGGGCTGGTAAGCATCCAATGGAGTTTAAGGCAAATATGGTGGAACATGCTCTAAAAGCAAAGAAACAGAAGTATTCTAGAGAAAGTTCCGCACATAGCTCTAAAGGAGGAGAAACTAAGAAGTACAAGTTTAATGGCAAATGTTACATCTATGACAAAGAGAGACATCGGGCTAAAGATTACCGTAGCAAATGCAAAGCAAAGGAAGATCAAGCAAGAAGCTTGCTCAAGCTAATATGACCAAAGTAGACAAAATTTCCAATGGTGTTGAGGACATCAATCTTTCTGCAGTTGTTTCCGAGGCAAACTTTGTCGGAAATTCTAAAGAATGGTGGGTGGACACTGGTGTTACTCGCTACATCTATGTCGACAAAAAGATGTTCACATCCTACTTTGTGGTGGACAACGGTGAACAACTTTTCATGGGCAACTCCTCGACTTCTAAAGTTGAAGGACAATGAAAGATTATTCTCAAGATGATATCTGGAAAGGAACTCACTCTGAATAATGTGCTTCATGTACTGAACATTTGCAAGAATCTTATTTCCGGTTTTTGTTGACTAAAACTACGTTTAGGCTAGTTTTTGAAAGTGACAAGTTTGTACTTACCAAAAATGAGATATATATAGGAAAAGGTTACATGTCTTATGGCCTTTTCAAGATGAATGTAATGGCTGTTATACCCTCTGTTATTCATAAAAATACATCTTCTTCTTACTTGCTTGAGTCTTCAAATTTATGGCATGGTAGACTAGGACATGTTAATTATGGATCTTTGTGTAGATTAATTAATATGGAATGTTTACCTAAATTTGACATTGATTTAAATCATAAATGTGAAATTTGTGTTAAGGCAAAATTAACTAAA
This sequence comes from Camellia sinensis, assembly GCF_055761805.1. Classification (NCBI taxonomy): domain Eukaryota; kingdom Viridiplantae; phylum Streptophyta; class Magnoliopsida; order Ericales; family Theaceae; genus Camellia; species Camellia sinensis. The sequence goes on from NC_138967.1 coordinate 47,559,360, forward strand.
ACTCCTTTCATTCAATTGAACGAAGTATAGAACCACTTGAATTAATTCATAGTGATATTTGTGATTTTAAATCAAGTCAAACTAGAGGTGAGAAAAAATATTTTATCACTTTCATAAATGACTATACTAGATATAGTTATGTTTATTTAATTCAAACCAAGGATGAAACTTTGGAAACTTTCATTCAATACAAGAATGAAGTTGAAAATCAACTTAGTAAGAAAATTAAAAAACTTGGAAGTGATAGAGGTGGTGAATATGAATCACGTTTTGGTGAGTTTTGTAAAGAACATAGAATAATTCATCAAACTACTACTCCTTACTTACCTTAGCAAAATAGAATTGTTGAAAGAAAAAATAGGACTTTAAAAGAAATGATGAATGTTAATAAGTTTTGGATTACCTCAGAACTTGTGAGGGGGAAACAATACTTTCTGCTAATTATATGCTTAATAAAGTACCCCGAAAGAAAGTGAATCAAAAACCTTATGAAATATGGCATGGGAGAGTACCATCCTACAAATACTTAAAAGTGTGGGGGTGTTTGGCTAAGGTGGCTATTCCTAATCCTAAAAAGACTAAGATAGGTCATAAAACCATTGATTGCATTTTCATTGGTTATGCCAAGAATAGTAGTGCATATCAGTTTTTGATTCATAAATCAAAACATTCGGAAAATGCATGTAAATACTATTATTGAATTTCGAAATGCATCATTCTTTGAACATGTATTTCTGAATAAAACTGAACAAGAGACTAGTATCAATAAAAGATCGTATGATGTTATTACTAGTCATGATCAAGAACAAGAGAAAACATTAGATCAAAATGAGGAAGAGGAACCTATGCGTAGTAAACGTGCTAGAACCTCAAAATCTTTTGGTCTAAATTTTTTAGCATTCTTGTTAGAAAATGAGTCTTTAACTTTTAAAGAAGCTATGTCCAGTCCTGAGGCTCCTTTATGGAAAAAAGCTATAAATAGTGAAGTTGAATCTATCCGGAAAAATCACACTTAGAAATCGGTGGATTTGCCACCAGGTTGTAAACCTCTTAGGTACAAGTGGATTTTCAAGAGAAAAATGAAAACGGATAAATCAATTGACAACTACAAGCAAGACTTGTCGTCAAAGGATTCAAATAAAAAGAAGGTCTTGATTACTTTGACACATGCTCACCAGTTACTAGAATAACATCCATTAGAATGCTAATTGCCATTGCATCTTTGAATAATATTCTCGAAATTCATCAAATGGATGTGAAAACAACTTTCTTAAATGGTGAATTAAATGAAGAAATTTACATGGAACAACCAGAAGGATTTTGTATTCCAGGAAAAGAAAAGAAAGTGTGTAAATTAGTTAAATCATTATATGGTTTAAAACAAGTGCCAAAGCAATAGCATGAGAAATTTGACAAAACAATGATGTCAAATGGATTTAAAATTAATGAATGTGACAAATGTGTTTATATTAAAAATACGAACAACAGTTATGTGATAGTATGTCTTTATATGGATGATATGCTCATCATAGATAGTAATAATGATATAATTAAAACTATCAAGAAAATGTTGGATAAACATTTTGACATGAAAGACATGGAGATTGCTGATGTAATACTTGGTATAAAAATTACCAAAACATCAGAAGGTTATGCTTTGTAACAAGCACATTACATTGAGAAAATGCTTGACAAATTTAGCAAAGATGATGATCATCTTGCTAGAACACCTGTGGATGTCAATTTGTTTCTTTCTAAGAATGTACAAGAAAGTATTTCTCAATTAGAGTATGCCCAAATCATTTGAAGCTTAATGTGCTTGATGAACTGCACTCGCCCAAATATAGCTTATGCTGTAAGTAAATTAAGTAGACATATGAGTAATCCAGAAGTAGACCATTGAAAAGCAATTATAAGGGTTCTAAGATATCTCCAATTTACTCGTAACATTGGGCTAAATTATATTAGATATGCAGCAGTACTTGAAGGATACTGTGATACAAATTGGATATCGGATATTAAAGACTCAAAATCTACCAGTGGGTATGTCTTTTCTCTTGGTGGGGCGGCTGTATCTTTGAAATCTTCAAAACAGACTTGCATTGTTAAGTCTACTATGGAATTAGAATTTATAGCTTTAGATAAAGCTGGGGAAGAAGCAGAATGGCATTGTCACTTCCTTGAAGATATTCCAATGTGGCCAAAACCAATGCCTTCTATATGCATACATTGCAATAATCAATCAACAATAGGTAGAGCACAGAGTCATATGTATAACGGTAAGTCACGACACATTCATCGTCGACATAACACCGTGAGATAATTACTCTCTAATTGAATGATTTTCATTGAATATGTGAAGTCTAAAGACAACATAGCTGATCCACTAACCAAAGGGTTAGCAAAAGAGTTAGTTGAGAATTCATTGAATGGAATAGGACTAAAGCCTATTAAATAAGAGTTACCACAACAGCAACCCAACCTAACTGACTGGAGATCTTAAGATCTAGGTTCAAAGGAACAACCGAGTTGTATATGACTCATAAGGATCACTGAAGAGTCAAACTGCTACCAATTTCTATAATGAAATAGTGATGTCTGTAGCATTTTAGGTTAAGTAAATACTTTTAATCATTCTTATATCTAAGAATATCTAGTGGAGTATAGCAGGATACTCTTCATAAGAATCACCTATATGAGTATGAACTGGGTCGGTTCTATGAGATTTGTGAAGGGTTACAATTCTCTAGAGTACTCATGAAATACCAGGTTGTTTAGGGCCAAAATGAACACAATAGTGAGAACTAAATTATGTTTGGTAATATACTGTGTGAGTTCTATTGTCTTGGTTTACACAAATGGCTGAACAATTCAAGACATCATGTTCACTGGTTAGCTAGTAAATTCGATAGTGTCTCACAAGGGAAGGTTCAAAGGAAAAAATTACCTATCATTTGCAGAATATTCCCAATTTCTGTACTCTTTGTAATTAGATCATGTTGTTGCATTTTCTCTCCGTCAAATTCCATTCATGTGGGGGATTGTTGGAATTATGGTTTTATAGGCTTATTTTGGGCCAACTTTGAGTCCAAATTTGAGTGGGTTCCACACGTCTTTTGAGGTACGTCCAAAGAGGTGACGTGTTCCTTGCCGCATAACAAGTCACACGGTGAAGACGGTTCGTCAAAACCATTTATGAGTAAATGAGAAATTGACATCGTTTTCGGGTTCGTCGAATGGACAATTAAAGAATAAAATGTGGGTTTCCTTGTAATAGTTGTCCCACATTGAAAATTTAGGAGAACTTATGTGTGTATTTAAGTTCTAGGTGGCAACAATTGGGTTGGGCCCCAATGGGTACCTCAAGTTTGTAGAAAAGAGGAGTTATGGACAAAGTAAACTTTGGCTCAAACCACCACACACGCGCGCGCCATCGCCGTTGTTCGTCCAACCAACCGGCAGTACCCGGCGCAGGTGGGGGTCGGGTCGATTCTAACATTAATTTTTTTGACAAAATTTATTTGAATTGCTTCCAAAAATTCTTGCGGAGAAATTATTTTTTTTGAACAAAATTAATTCAGATTTTGTGCCAAATTTGAATTCAATTTTTCCTGTTCATACAGTGCCTTTTTGGTCCAATTCCAGCAGGTTCAAACTGTTGTTTAACAGTTATAAACTGCCAGCAGATCTGTTCAAATCTCAAACTGTATCTGTTCAGGTTTTTTGCACCTGTTCAGTTAAAGATCATACTTGTTCGAACAAATCTGAAGGTCACCAATTTGCCTATAAATAGTGATCATTTCCAGCAAATTTTTACATCCAGAAAAATTCTTCTCTTCTCGGTTTTGCTCTTTGTGTGCATTGTTCTTCATACTAGTTCTTAGGGAAAAATTCAAAGAGTAAAGAACACTGGTTTTGTTCGCTGCACAGATTGGGTGAATCTGTCTTAAGGACAGACGGTCACATACTCGACTTAATTTATTTTTTGTACTTATTCATTTCGGTAAAATAAATTTTGTAAGTAATTTATTTTTATTTGTTTGATTTGTTTCAAGTTATTTATTTTACACAAAAAATTGTTTCAACAATACCTTCGTCTGTTACTTGCTATTCTAGTTGGAGAAGAATTGGATTTGACATTTAGATATGCAATTTGGAAGATAGTTCAAAGTCGAAGATGAAATATTAAAGAAAATTAAATAGATTTTGAAATCTAATTAATTTTTTTTTTTAATATCTCGTAGATGATTTGAACACGCGTTATCAATTATGCATTTGCAAATTGTAGTTCCAGACTAGATATGAGATATTGGAGAAAATCAAACAGATTTGAACCGTCAACATCAATGTGTTTGGTTTCCTCTGATTCTTACAAGAAAAGAAAGGCAAGTTTTACTTTTATAATATATGTAAAATGTTGACCCCAAGTATTCTTACAATGTATATGGCATGACTCCAAATTATTTCACTAGTTATGTGATAGTACATATAAATTATATTTATTAATAAAATTCCTTAAAATAGCAGTCTCATGAATTATACACTAGGGTGAATTATAGTCATAATCCTTCAAATTTGACATATATTTCATTTTAGTCCCTATAGTTCTAATTGTGTTAATTAAATCCCTCAAGTTTCAATTTCAAATCAATTTAGTCCCTAAGCCTATTATATAAATAACTTATCATCCCAAAAGTTTGATTAATTTACTGAAAGGCTCTAGCTATTTAGTAGTTAATGTATCGAGCCTTAAAATGTTAAGTTAAGCTTGTTTCAATCCTACGTATACTTTTAATTGCAGAAATAAGGGCTGAAATAAATAGTAGTTTAGCATATATTTTTGCATTAAAAAATTAGTTAAACAGATCAAATTTTCTTTTATCCATTGCATCTGGACAGTCGATAGTGATTTATAGCTAGAAAATTGCAAATAGCCTTGGAAAAAGGCAAGTGTAGAATTCCAAAGGGCAGTTTTGCAAGATTTATTAATAAATTAGTCTGCATGAAGCATATATAGTCGGCCTAAGATCAAACAACTTAAAAATATTATAATAACAAAGCTATTGTCAAAATTATAAATTAATACTTGTAATTACATATTTTGAAAAGGAAAAAGAAAAAAAACAAATAATTTTATAATACATCAAAACGTAAGTGGCAAGAGTATAATAAACAAAACCTTAGAAAGGTTGGAAGGATCAAATTGGAACAAATAAGAAAGTTTGAGGATCAAATTGACAAAAGTCAAAAAACAAGAACCAAACTGAAACTTTGAGAAAAATAGGAGGACCATTGATATAATTAACCCTATACAGTATGGGCCTATTAAGAAATAACTGACATAAATTTATTCAATTTTCTTACTAATTTTTTTCGTAATGCTTATGTAAGTAATTATCTTCTTCTAGTTTTTTTTACCCTACTTACCTCAACCCCTACTGAAAGAAATTTTTTTGACTTCCTTCCTGCTTTTTATGGTCCGCCACTATCTTCGACAAGCTAACAAATGCCCTTATGACACAATTAAATGATAAAATTTTAAAGAATGCAAAGAATTTTTCATTAAATTTAATACATTTTTATTAAAATTAGTATATTTTTTAACATTTTTATATATTTGTTGGCTTATTTTTCCTACGAAGAAGATATCATAAATGCGAGCATGTCAGTAAGGATTGAAAAATCTTTACAGATTAATTACAAGTCAATTATCAAGCGATTGTTTTGATAGTTCTTTTGTCTCAACAAAGAAGACTTCAAAATTGCCAAGTGTAGAGAAAAGAAAAATTAAAAGAAGAATGAGGGAGACGGAGAAAGACGATTGAGTGAACAATCAAAGTAATAATTACTTACCTCTACTCCTATGCTTCGAAAAGGAAGTGCATAAAATGCTTTGAAATGGAAATGCTGAAAATAAATACTTCGAAATATAAATCTATATTAAGCTACTCCTAAGATAAGGAAAATGATAAGAAATATTGAAATCAATTGTCTTTGATTATGAATTCTGGATCCCTTACAATGTAGCCATTAATGGCTATTTATAGAGGAAAAAATACAGTAATAACTACTTAGTAACTACCCATTTCTTCCATCTTCATTCTTGCCTTGTCATGTGTCCTTCCATTCATCCACTTTATCCTTCATATTCACCATCATCTCTATAACTTCTTTTAACTTCCAAATGAATAAGAAGATGTCACGTGTCTTGAAAATAATACTAATAATAACTGTAGATTTATGGTGCCAACATTACCCCCCGCGGCCCTTAAAAATGATATTTACTTGAATTTTTTAAGGGCCGAACCAAGCACATGACTAATCTAAGCAATAAAATGATTCGAATAATATCAACAAAGTGCTTCGAATGATATAATAGCACCAATAAAGTGCTTCGAATGATGTAATAGCACTAATAAAATGCTTCGAAGATGATCAATAACAAGCTTCGAAGGTGGTATAAAAGACCAAATTCATCGTTCGAAGGTCTTGCGGCACAGTTTTGAAGGAACAACATCACCCCTCGAAGGTTGGAAGCATTGATATAGGATAATGATACTTATAATGAAGTTTCAAGGTTAGGCTTGACGCTTCAAATGTATCTTCGAAGCTTTATATAGTTTCGAAGGTGAAGTAATCAACCTTCGAAACAACTCTTGATGCTTCGACTGTATGTTCAAAGCTTTATACAGCTTCGAAGGTGAAGTAATCAATCTTCGAAACAACTTTTGATATTTCGAATGTATCTTCGAAGCTTTATACAGCTTCGAATGTGAAGTAATCAACCTTCGAAACAACTCTTGATACTTCGAATGTATCTTCGATGCTTTGATTGTATACATACAAATAACTGGCCATCAATTTGAAAAGATAAGCCATTCTCAACCACTTATTTAAATGCATAGGCTTTTCCTAGCCAAGTTCATGCATTTTAAATGGTCATCCCTTGTTCTTAATGCTTCGAACTCATAAGAATAATTTGTTAATTTTATTAGCCACATCATCAGAATTATATTTTGGTGTGATCCACAAATCCAAAATGGATTTTGAACAACAAAAGTCATGGTATAGTGTGACCATGAAAATTCATACTTTTTGACATTTTGAAAAATGTCAAAAAATTTGAATTCATGAACAGTGGCTTGTTCATTATTTTTTACCATGTTTGTTTTAAAAACATGACTTTTGCCGAATAAATTTTCATAATTATTTGGCAAAGTGGGTTGTTTTTCCATGTTAGCCATTAATGGCTTATGAAAATCACCCATAGATATGTTATTTTCATGTCTTGACTCTCTAAAAATTGGTTTTGAGACCCCCTGAGCCATGCATAGAACATCATTCTTAGCCAAATTTGGCTCAAGAACATGCTCTTTCGTTATGTTAATTTGATAATTTGTCTCTTTAAAAGCGGACTCTTGAACCCCCGAGCCATTGATGAAATTAACTCTTTGCTTTTGCTGTTTTTAACTATGGAAAAATTCTGAAAAAATTCACCAATTCCGACCATTAAGGTCTCAGTTAAAGACTTGGTAGTGAGAGTTGATAACTCATCATTCCATTGGCGAATTTTCATATCAAGTTGATAAATTTCTCGAATTAAATGGTGTCTTTTTTCTTCCACCAAATAATATTGTAAGGGATGAAAATTTATTTCATCAAGAAAATGGATCTCTTCTTGAAGATCCAAAATTTCTTGTTTACGCCAATAAATTTCATCTAGGCTATTTGAAATGGACAAATCCAATTCATTTTCCATTTATTACACTTGACGTCCCACTGGGCGTGCCAAAAATTGTTGGTTTATTTTTCCTACGAAGGAAAAAATCATAAATGCGAGCGTGCCAACAAGGATTGAAAAATCCTTACAGATTAATTACAAGCCAATTATCAAGGGATTGCTTTGATGGTTCTTTTGCCTCAACAAAGAGGACTTCAAAATTGCTAAGTGTAGAGAAAAGAAAAATTAAAAGAAGAATGAGGGAGACGGAGAAAGACGATTGAGCGAACAATCAAAGTAATAATTACTTACCTCTACTCCTATGCTTCGAAAAGGAAGCGTATAAAATGCTTCGAAATGGAAATGCTGAAAATAAATGCTTCGAAATATAAATCTATGTTAAACTACTCCTAAGATAAGGAAAATGACAAGAAATATTGAAATCAATTGTCTTTGATTATGAATTCTGAATCCCTTACAATGTAGCCATTAATGGCTATTTATAGAGGAAAAAATACAGTAATAACTACTTAGTAACTACTCATTTCTTCCATCTTCATTCTTGCCTTGCCATGTGTCCTTCCACTCATCCACTTTATCCTTCATATTCTCCATCATCTCTATAACTTCTTTTAACTTCCAAATGAATAAGAGGATGCCACGTGTCTTGAAAATAATACTAATAATAATTGTAGATTTATGGTGCCAACAATATTTTTAAGGGACTTTTTACACGTTCTACAATATTAAACAATGTTCATGAGACATTTATTATCATTTGTTTTAATTTAATGAGTCATGTTAGAAATCCTAAAAGATTTGAATAATGTTATATGTATCAATTAATATACTAACTAGTATTCTAACAGATGATGTGATATAATTTTAGAGGTTTTGAGAATTTATAATTCGGTAGTGCTACATGCACCAATTAGTGTACTAACTAGTGTATCAACATTAATTATAACATTATTATTGATCTCACTCATTAATCACATTACAAATGCTAAAAACCCTTTAAATTTTGTCACATCATCAATTGATACACTATTTAGTATATTAATTAGTACATATAACATTATTCTTTATAATTCGTATAATAAGTGGGGTCAGTAATAATTACATAATATTAATTGAAACACTAATTTATACATTAATTGATACATATAATATCACCAAAAAAATTTAGATCTCTAGTATTTCTCTTATTTAATAGGAGTAGAGAGAAGGATACACTACAAAAAAATTGACTTTTTGCGACGGTAAAATACCGTCGCTAATACTCCTAATGCCGTTGCTAATACTTTTTGCGACGGCAAAATGACTTTTTGCGACGGCAAGAGGGGGGTCGCAACTGCAGGGGTTGCAAAAGAGTTTTTGCGACGGTAAGTGCCGTCGCTAATGTTTTGCGACGGCATTTTTTACCTTTTTACGACGGCACCGTGCAGTCGCTAATAACGTTTGAAATTTCTTGACTTTTTTGCGACAGCCCTATTTTATCGTCGCTAAAAATGTTATTTGAGACGGCAAAAAATACCGTCGCTAATAGTCTTTTTCTTTAAAAAAAACACTGTTTTTTCGACGGTGTGGTGCCGTCGCAAAAAGTATAAAAAATATGAAATTTTCTATTTTTTGCGACAGTGTAATGCCGTCGCAAAAAATATTAAAAAATAATAAAATTTTTATTTTAAATAATAAAATTTCTATTTTTTGCGACAGTATAATGTCGTCGCAAAAAGTAAAACCTATAACAAAATTAATAAAAATATTAAAAATTTCTATTTTTTCCGACGGTGGTGCCGTCTCTCACTCTCTAAGAGCTGATTATTTACATTCCATTCACAAAAACATCATAACAGAAAATAAAAATAAAAATTGATCAAACCATCAAATTCAATATTTTACAAAGAACAATGAAACTGTACATGTTCATAAAAGCATATTTAAATTATAAAATTCACCCAAATCCTAAAAAAAATAAAATAATAAAATAAAATCTAAAATTCACCAATCAGCACATTGGATATTTAAATGCTCTTACAAAAAATAAAAAAATAAAAAATTTCCAACAAGATCTCAATTTTGAGCCTATTTCAAAAATCAAGCTATAAATTCCTTACTTCTAGAATCAGATCTTCCCCTCGGCAAAATTTATCCTTTGACCTACAAATAAATAGATAACAGTTGCAAATTATAATCTTTTGGAGAAACCAACTATTTAAACACCAGTAATGAAGACAATGAAAACTGTAGAAAGAACACTTACGTTGTCATCAGGAACAACTGCATATCTCTCAGAGTAAACTTTAATCGGGTCTACTGGTTTTTCTGTGACATCACTATCTCCTGAACATCACAAAGAACAAACCAAAGTTAACACCAATATTTCACTATCACATCATCATCAATTATTATCATTCAATTATAGATTAAGGTATACTTAGTTTCATGTATCATTCAGCTCCAAGGCACTAAACTAACAATGTGATCTCATCAAATATATGCTATATGTTGTAAATTCATGCATGAGCAACGATTATATAAATTTTGCACATGAAAGGAAAAATAATAATACAATCACCTAGGTTTGCCTAGGGTCTTGGGTGCTCTACTGAATTTTCTACAATATCCCCCACCAACATTGGGGCTTTGCACTCCAGCAAAATCCGTAGGTAAGGCTACACATACACCTAGACCCAATCCATACCACAGAGCATCATTGACGATCCTTGCATAAAGAAAGATTTAATACCTTGCACATTGCCTATTAGTCTGTTGGTGTAGAGAGATAGAGCACATTGGTGGATCTTCATATAATAAGAAGGCAAAGTCTGATTATAACATGGGAAAAATCAGCTCATCTAAGAACCTAAACTTAAAACTTCCTTACCTTCAATAAATCTCATGGCACAACCAGTAAATGATGTATATGCACATATTTATAGGTAATAAAACTTAGTGATTCAATCACCTAGAAAGCCAAAAGTGGACTACAGGGAAAAGGAAATAAATAATAAAAACCTCACTATTTAAAGAGTAAAGAATTAACTAGAATTAATATATATATATATATATATATATTGGGGCAAATTCGACATTAAAACCGTGCACACTGACCAAGCCAGCCAAATTTTCAGACTACCCTAAAAATTATGAAATATCAAAAGTAACTGAAACAAAAGTATCCTTTTCATGAATAACACCACTAACAAATTTGACAATAGAAGAAAAATAAAAGCCAATGCTACAAGCATCCAACACTTGAAGGAACAGTTTAACCCTCTCAAATGTCCCTCTATTCCATTCTTTCCAAATAAACTAAAAATTACAGTACAATAATCCTCCACACCATCCACCAACCTTGCTCCAACCTTAAGGATATCAACCACAAAGAATATAGGCAATTTAGTTTTTTGCATAACCTAGCAAACTCAAACCAATTGACAAAAATACAGTAAGTTAATAGTCTTAGATATTTAAGTGATCAATGCATACAGTAATGCGATGCATCATACCAAGTAGGAATGCCAATCTCCAACCCCCATGATAAAATGTTCCATAAAAAGTCAATAGTAAATCCCATTTATAGGAGACAAACACAATAACAAATAGCTGTGTGAGTTGATAAGAAAATCCATTCTAAACACATTATCTAATCAAAATACATGATCTAATCCAAATTGCGCAAGCATAAAACAAGTATAATTAAATTGCATACCGTGTTCTGCCCAAGTGGAGCTCTGAGGGCCAGCTGATCAAATGTTAGGCACTCACCACCGGCCTTCTCAATCCTTGCTCTCGCTGTCTCTGTCAACCTCAGTGCAGTCACCTTCCAGGCAGGAACTTCATGGGCCCTAATGTCATCAGTAATGGTACCAACAACGACGGCAATCTTTTCCCCCTGGTACAAAACCAGTAGCAATGTTAAACAATTATATCCACAAAAACACTATTTTAGAGTATACAATTGATTCTAAAAATAAATAACAATACATGAATTTAATTCTAAAGCTCTGTTGAACAACAAAGAGAATTATGTTTAGAAACAAATGGTCAAGAAATGGCACAATCTTTCTATAACGGAAATGAAGCAACTTGGAAAAGCATTTTGAGTCATTTTTCCACTTTCTGTCCATGACAGATTCACAATGAGATCTAAATAGACCTAAATCTTCAGTTTCTGATTATTTGGGATATGACAAAAAAAAAAAAAAAAAAGGGGAGTTTCTACTAGTCAGAGCATAATACTGTGAATTCTTAGTTTTTTCAACTTCCAAAGCGACAGAAATATTCAAGATTTCTTCTTTTAAATATATATATTTGTGGCAGCTTCCTCATAACTTGAATCCAAATGCATTTTCCACATATTGCATACAATACTCACAATTTTTAGAGATGTTTTCACAATTTTTAGATAGTTTCATACACCATTCACATTTCTATAACAGAAATGATTCCACTTGAAAAATAATTTTTAGTCATTTCCCCTTTTCAGTCAATCATAGATTCACAACAAGATCCAAATAGACCCTGAATCTTCGATTTCTCATTATTTGGTATATGACAACCAAAAAAAAAAAAAAAATGAATCTCTACTCATCAGAGCATAATACTATGGATTTTTCGTTCTTTCAACTTTGAAAGCAACCAAAATATTATAGATTTCTTCTTTTTTATATTTCTTTGTGGAATCTTCCCAATAATTAGAAACCTAATGCATTTTCACATATTTCATACAATATTTACAATTTTTAGAGATATTTTCGTACACTATTCACATACTTCTACACAATTTTTACACATACATCGCAACTAATGACTATAAATCAGAGATATATCTGATATATATATATATATATAAAACAACCATCGGGCCGAGAGAGAGAGAGAGAGACAGATCGAGAGAGAGAGTTTACCTGTGAGTAGATCGGCGGTGCGATGATCGGTGGGAATCGATGAGATGAGCAACGAGAGAGTAAGAGAGTGATCGGTGCAGAGATGAACGAGATCGGTGCAGAGATAAACGAGAGGGTGAGAGAGAGAGAGAGGCGACTGAGAGAGTGATGTGAGGAAGACGATTAGATTTAGGGTTTTTTTTTGGTTCTAAAGAGATTGGGGATTATGGGGCGCGAGAATGGAAAAAATGAGGGGAACCGAGCGGGCGGGATGGAAAAAAAAAAAAAAAATTCATCATAAATAAATATTTAAATAATAAAAATAAATAAATAATAATTTTTATTTTCTTTCCGTTATTAAAGTTGATTTGTTTCATATATATTTTAATGAAAAATATTTTCACTAAAATAAAAGTTAATTTTCTGTAGTCAATGAAAAATATTTTTCTACGGTCTATTTTTTTTTTATTACTAAAAATCATGAACTAATTTTTTGTAGTAGAGGAAAAGGAGCGGCAGCAGTAGTGAAGGTGGTGGATAAGAGATGATGGTGGTGGCGGCGGTGATGGTGATGGCGAAACAGATTAGTGGTGAAGTTGTGGTAGTGGTAGTGTAAATGGAGTGGTAGGGGTGAAGGAGAGGTAATGGTAGTAGTAGTGGTAGTGGTGGTAGTGGAGTGGTGGCGATAGTAGTAGTAATGGTAGTCGTAGAGGTGAAGTGGCTACAGTAGAAGTAATGGTGGTGGTGGAATGGTGTTTGCAGTAGTAGTGAAGGTGATAGAGGAGATGGGTGGTGAGAGAGAGAAATGAGTGAGAGACAGATAGAGAAGAGAGAGAAAGACAGAGTGATAAGCGAGAGAGAGATAAAGAGAGAAAGAGATATAGAGAGAGATAGAGAGGCAGAGAGAGAAATTGATAGAGAGAGACATATAGAAAAATAGAGATAAACAAGAGATGAGAGAGACATATAGAAAGAGAGCGAAAAGAGATGAACGATAAAGAGAATAGAAAAATAGAGAGATAGAGAGAAAAGAGATGAGCGAGAGAGACAGAGAGAGAAAAGAGATGAGAGAGATAGAGAGAAGAGAGATGAGCGAGGGAGACATAGAGAGAAGACAAATGAGAGAGATAGAGAGAAGAAAGATGAACGAAAGACACACAGACAAACAGACAAACAGATAGATAGACAAACAGACAGAGAAATAAGAGTGATGAGTGAAAGAGAGAAAGAGAAGAGTGGTGGTAGTTGAATGGCATTTGCAGTAGTGGTAAATGTGGTAGAGAAGATGGGTAGTGAGAGAGAAAGATGAGTGAGAGACGAATAGAGAAAAGAGATAGAGAGACAGAGTGATGAGCGAGAAAGAGACAAAGTGGTCGCTAAAAGTGCATTTTCTTGTAGTGGATCGATAAATCGATAGGGAGCTCAATAAATAAAGAAGACAGATAATTCAAAACTCTGTTCAAAACTTAATTCAAATCAATATTTTAAATATTTTAAATATTTTAATATTTTAATTTTGTGAGAGACAGATAAAGAAGAGAGATAGAGAGAGAGAGACACAGAGATAGAGTGATGAGCGAAAGAGAGATAGACAAAGTGGTTGCCAAAAGTGTATTTTCTTATAGTGGATCGATAAATCGAGAAGGAGCTCGATAAATAGAGAAGATAGGAGTAAGAGAGTGAGCAAGTCGAACATAGTGAGGGAGAAATAGACAAATAGACAAGTAGACACACAGAGAGAAAAGAGTGATGAGTAAGAGAGAGACAGGGAGAGAGAGAGAGATAGACAGAAAAAGAGATAGAGAGAGAAAGAAAGAGAGAGACGGAAAGATAGAAAAAGAGAGAGAAATAAGAGATGAGCGAGAGATAGACAAAAAAAGAGAGAAATTGAGCGAAAAGAGATAAGCGAGAGAGAGACACAGAAAAAGAGAGAGACAGAAGGAGAAGAGAAATAAGCGAGAGAGATAGAGAGAGATAGAAAGATAAGAGAGAGAGAAAGAGAGAGAAAAAAAAAGAAATGAGAGAGATAGAGATAAGAGAGATGAGCGAGAGAGACAAAGAGAGAAAACAGATAAGAGAGATAGAAAGAAGAGAGATGGGCGAGAGACACAGAGAGAAAATGAGAGAGAGAGAAACAGGCGGACATAGAAAGAGAGAGAGATAGAGATAGAGAGAAATGAATGAAAAGAGATAAAGAGAAGAGAGAGAGATAGAGACAGAGAGACAGGAAAATGAAAAAATGAATGAAAAGAGAAATGTTATATCAAAAGAGTAAGACGACATTGTCTTTTTTAATTTTTTTTGCGACAGAAAAATACCGTTGAATTTATTCAAATCATTTTTTGATTGTATATATATGAAGCTATCTCAAAACCACAATCACCAAAATCTTTTAAAAATTCACTAAATACCAAAAATACAAAAAAAAAAATACCATAATTCAATACATTTTTTTTTTTGTATTTTTATGTATTTATTAATTTTAAAAAATATTTTTTCATAAATTTTTTATTTTTTAGATACATCTAAGTAAGGTACATCTAAAAAAATATTTAAAATTTTAAAAATATTCACTAAAAAAAAAACACGAAAGCCACTTTTTGTGACGGCAGAAAATGCTGTCTCAAAAAAGTAGAGTATTTGCGACGGCACCATTTGCCGTCTCAAAAAAGCAGAGCATTTGCGACGGCACTATTTGCCGTCTCAAAAAATGAGAGTATTTGCGACGGCAGAAAATACCATCGCAAATACTCTCATTTTTTGAGACGGCAAATAGTGTCGTCGCAAATGCTCTGCTTTTTTGAGACGGCAAATGGTGCCGTCGCAAATACTCTGTTTTTTTTAGACGGCATTTTCTGCCGTCACAAAAAGTGACTTTTTGATACGGCAAGTGTGCCGTCGCAAATAGTTTCGTCTTATATACCAAATTTTCTTGTAGTGATAACAATTGTCATTCAAAAATATGAGCTAGCGACACAAAAATCTACCAAAATATTCACGTGAATGTGAAACCCACACCCACGTAAGTATTCGGCAATTTGTTTGAGAAAAAATTTGAAGTCCAGCATTGTTGATTGTGGTCAGCAAAACTTTGTTGTATTTTATTAGTCCCCATTTCACTTTCTACTGCGCCTTGATTATGCAAATTGGGATTAGTAAAACCTTGATGCCAACACCAACCCAATATGGGTTTATTATTATTATTATTATTATTTTATTTTGTTTATTTATTCTTAAAAAATATAAATAAATACTATAAGAGTTAAGAAAATCAATGCGACAGGAGAACTGCATATAAATAGGGAAAATTAACCTTACATGCCCAACTATTTAGCAAAAGTATATATATATATATATATATATATATTTGTGCCAATGAAGCCTTGATTAATTCCATGTTTCATTTGAACAGTCAAGTAATTTAACAATGTAACTCTTTGGTTTGAGGACCGGTCCTCGGATTTAGAGGGTCTAAGGCGAATTTTTAAAATGAAGGTCTCTCTTATATTGAAAAAAAAAAATTCATGAATAAAACAATAAGTTACAACTTTTTTATTTGTTTGCAACTATAAAAAAATTTACTTGCACTTATAATCATTAAAATTATAAACAAAACAATTTAATGAAACAAAATTAGGGTAAAAAAATTAAGAAAAAATTATTCAATTAAAATGATAAAGACCTAGGTAAAAAAATTGGGACAAAATTATTTATTCCACTAAAATCTAACAGATAAAGAAAGTAAAATAAAAAAAATAGGACCCATATATTGTATGTATTGTTCTTCTTGGGCCCAAACATTTTTTTTAATATATATTTTTATTTTAATAAATATGGGCCAAACTAAACTTATAAATAAATATGGGTTAAACCATACATAGAGCCAATAAAATATTTTAGGCCCTTTAAATTGATCCTAAAACTAAACAAAAAAATATTAAGCCTAAAACATTTTACTAAATTTGAAAATCCTATTTTTGGGCCAAAATTTTAAGATCTAAAACACAAATCTTACTAGCCTTAGGCCAGGACGTACCCTATTTGGTTTTATGTAGTGTTGTTATCGCTACTATCATCAGTGTCATTATAATTATTGTTAATATTCATTCAATGGTTGAATTTATTAAATGGTTATGTGTTTATTTAATAAACTAGGATATATAATTAGGTAACGTTAGGAATATTAAATTTTTTACTAAATGAATAATTAAATATCTCATAAGAATGTAAAATCCGTAATTATAGATGTAAATCTGTAATTTTGTAAATTCCATACTCATATAAGCATATTTAATCATCTGTTTAGTAAAAATTACGACTAATTTCCTACATAGCTACCCTATCTGGCAAAAACAACTATGATACAGACCACTAAAATAAGACCACTAAAAGCAGCTCTAATGACGTGGCATGCCTAAAAAAAAATTAAAATAGAAAGAAAAGAGGAAAAAGACAAAACACAAAGAGAAAAAAGACAATTTAATGCTCTTTTAGTGCTCTAAATCATTTTTCCTTGGCAAAAATTGACACACAAGTATCTTACATGTGTTTCTCTTTCATTTCGCAAGCACATCACAGCATCAACGGAGTGTCAGACAAAAATGTAAAATTTATATTGTCTATGCTGAATTTGAGGAGTTGGAATGAAAAACACTGGCCTGTTTGAGAGGTTGGATTTAGGTTAAAATAATTAATAATAATAAAATAAGAGAAATGTTATATATTTTAAATATTTTATTAAACCTCTCATATGGACTGGGACTCATACAAATTCATATGTGTGTGGGTCTTATACCTATGTAAGAGGTTTGGTAGAATATTTGGTAGAACATTTGGAGTCTCTAGCATAACTCATAAAATAAAAGGTAAATTATAAATACATTTTCTGAGATTTGCTTAAAGTACAGATTATTTTTTGTGGTTTGAAAAATTATAAATATCCCATTGTTAGAATTTTTTATTTAACAGAATTAATTATAAAAGATGAAATTCATAATTGATCTCCTATACAATAATAAAATTATATAAATTATTAATTGAAACATATTTCTAACATTATTAAATACTATTAATTGACTTAATGATTTATTAATAAAGTGGGCGATTTGTTACGAAATTAGAAATCTCAGGGGGTGAAATATAATTTTCAGAACTATAGGGCCGATTCATATTTTAATCAAATCTCAGGAGGTGTATTAATAATTTATCTTAAAATAAATTAAAATAGTTAATAATAATAATAATAATAATAATAATAATAATATATTTAAATCATAATTATTTTATTTTTTATCTCACAACTATTCAATTAATTATAAATAATAATAATAATAATAATTATAATAATAATAATAATAATAAAAAGAGTTAACCATCATCCCAAATACAACTATTTTAGGACATCTCTAATGTTTACTTTTTTTTTTTCCATCAAATTTGAATAAAAATTTCATCTGATATTGCGCTTTCTAACAGAGTAATCTAAGATTTCATCAAATCACCGGTCGACCGAAAGGATGACCGGGGGATCTCTAGCCGGTCGACCGACCAGTGTAAATTTTCCAAAATCCTGAAACAAAGTCTGCAAGGAAGTGGTCAATTGGGGAGATAACTGGTCGGGCATCCGACCGATCTGGTGCTCATGCATACTTGTAAAGCTAATGACTACCTATAATAATTTGATAAAAGACTTAGGCATCCTCAATTGGATAAAAGATCTGAGATATTTTAAATTTGATATTGGTTTGATATTAGTGTTGGCGCATAGTTTTTATAAGTTTTTCATAAAATTTAAATTTGATGAAAAATCTAATGAAGGATTGGGGATGATTTTAGCTAGACTAAAATAGTAAAAAAAAGTTAAAAAGCCAATTAAAATAACGTATTTTCAAACGAGGCCATTGGACCACCTCTCTTTTGGGAAGTGGCTTATAAGCCAGTTTATTAATTTTTTTGACTTATTTAGGTTACATTGCCTCTTTACTTTTTATACATCTTTTTGTAATACCTACAAAAATCGACTTATTTAGTACTTTCCAAAATAGGCCAAAGAGTTTCTCTTTTCAATAATGCTAGAATAATTATATCTATATATATATATATATATATATATTTTACAATAGTTTTTCTTTAATTTTTATTTTTTAATGTTTTTATGGGCATGTTTGATTAGTAGGATTATAATATATGATTAGGATTGCTAGTTTATGTACTCACAATCCCATTTGCAAAATTAATTAACTAGATTACATGTACAACGAACATTCAATCTAATAAAATTAATAAAATTTTAATATTGAGAGAAGTTAGGTATTATAATTTCAAGTATGAAAGAAAAAATAATAATTATCTTACTAATTTAATCAAAAATTAATTATATACTAATTTATAAAATTATTAATTATTTCACTATTAATCATATTAATTAAATAAGGCCTATATATATATATATAACAATGAATTAATTTAATAGAGGTTGTCAGGACACATTAAAAAATGAACAAAATATAGTAAAATCATCATAGTATTCTCTCTTTGTCCTATCTCCAAATTATTCTATGGTTTTCATTGATTTTCTAAATGTGAAATTAGGAAAATATGTGCAATATCACTGGACATCATGATTGGGATTAGTGAAACATTCAAAGAAACACATGCACACCTTTAATTCACGTGTGTATGTACGATATGCTCAAACAAGCGTTAAACTCAAAACACATTGTTTTATAGACCTGTCCTATTTCTTCTGCTAACCAAGAAACAAAATATATAATTGTATTTAATTGTTTATATATAATTTTGATTTATGTTATAATTCATGTTACTATATTGTAATATAAACAAATAGACATCATTAATGAAAATAAGAATCCAAACCTTGACATTATAACTGTTAATTCCTTTTACTACATTTTTTTTTTTTTGTTAACCCTTATACAAAATTTTTATACACAATTTAAGATTAAAATGTTGTGTTGACATGTTAATGACATTATTACATATATAGATCATGATATAAATGAAAAACAAAAAATTGTTTGATTTGATTTTTCAAAAATTATTTTTAAATGAGTTTTCATTTTTTATAGTAGTTTTTTTTTAAAAAATATATTTTGATCAATTCTTTGTATTTTTTATATGCAACTAATGAAGATGTATCTAAAAAGTAAAACAAATTGGCTAAAACATTAAAAAAAAATCACTAAAAATAGACGAAAATCAGAGCAAAAATCTATGTTCATTTTTGTTCAGATTTTTGTTTGTTTTTAGTATTTTTTTTTTAGTTTATTTTTTTTTTCAAACTTTCTTGATGCATCTACTCTTGATGTATCTACAAAATA
This sequence comes from Camellia sinensis, assembly GCF_055761805.1. Taxonomy (NCBI): domain Eukaryota; kingdom Viridiplantae; phylum Streptophyta; class Magnoliopsida; order Ericales; family Theaceae; genus Camellia; species Camellia sinensis. The sequence continues at coordinate 47,579,315 of NC_138967.1, forward strand.
AATAAATAAATAATTAACGAAAATATGAAAAAAGTTCAATAAAGACAAACGAAAATTTGTTTAAAAATAGTTTATGAGAGTTGTAACCAAACAAATACTTTTTTACTGAAATAAGTTTAAAAAAAGTATGTTTGACATCAACAACAATATATACATATATATATATATATATATATATATAAATCTCTAATTTTTCGCTCACAAAATAATTTTTTAACAATTTTTCAAACACATTAGTTTTTCTTAACTTCTACAAAAATAAAAAATAAAAAAACTAAAAAAGCGTCAATACTTAACTTGGGAGATTGACCAATAAATGTTATATTTTGGACTTGTAATCCATATAATCCTATATTTTTTCTTGTGATCAATTTAGTCATTTTAGATGTGTAATGACTCATTTGTCCGCCACATTGGAGTGTCACATTTAAAAAACGTACACTAAAGAGTTTTTTAGTGTCACATCATACCCACCACGTTAGAGTGTTACATTTGAGAAAAGTACACTAATGAGTTTTTAATTTTTTTTAGAGCGTCACATCATACTCGTCATGTTTTCACGTTTGAGAAAAGTAAACTAAGGATTTTTTTTTTTTTTTGAAGTATCACGTCATACTCGCCACGTTGTCACATTTGAGAAAAGTCCACTAAAGAGTTTTTATTTTTTTGGAGTAAAAGTTTTGGAGTGTCACATTATACCCACTACGTTGTCACATTTAGGAAAAGTACAGTAAGGAATTTTTAATTTTTTTTAAAGTGTCTCATCATTGGGATATCACATTAATACATGCCACATTAGAGTATCACATCATTCTTGTCATATTAATAAAAAGGTATAGTTATCCACCAAAACACTACCAAAAGAAAAAAATATGGCCACACAAAAAGAAACTCTTCACTAATAAGACTTAATAGATCAATAGTAAAAACTTGGGACTAATTGGAATACTTGTTTGTAAGATGAGATTTATTGATAAAGCCTTGTTTGTCATAACTTAAAAAAAAGTCAAAAAGTTACTATTTTATTTAAGTCACATTATCTTATTTAAGTCGCATCACCTCTCTACACCATTACTTTAAACCCAACTCATATTTCATAAAATATCAAAAAGTACACTTATTTAGATCATCCCAAACCACCCCTAAATATCCCAAACAACTATGCATAGCAATGTTACTGGTTAATATACATATTTAGAGGATGATAAAATGAATGAGGAAAGTTATGGTGTGCACTCTTAGGGGGCCGATCCCCTTTTTGGGACTTATTACATTGTTAGTCCTAAGAAATATTTTATGTACGGATTAGTGCTATTATATTTGTTGTTTTACTTTTCTGCCCTTGGGTGTTTTCTCTTTGTGTTGCCCTAATTTTATGCGTTGCTCTGTGTGTGTGTGTGTGCGTGCGCGCGCAACTACTTCTCCAGTGGGCAACACACCATTGTTTCCATTAACGGTGCTCCGTCGCCTTCAACACTGCTTCCCTCAACCATCATCGTCGTCGTCCTCTACCCTCGCCATCGTCGTCATCCTCTACCATTTCCATTGTCGTCGCTCTCCTTACACCAACCCTCTTCCCTTGTTGCCATCATCGTCGCTCCTTCATCATCAATCTACAATCTTCGACATTGCTGCTATCACCATCTTCCTGCATAACCAATCTATTGTCTTTGACCCTAAACTTCGCCAATGGCTTTAGATCTAGGTGTTTTGCAATGGTGATATACTAACTTCGACGCCAATCTGTACTGTATATGGTCGTCGGTAAGATTGAGTCTCTTTCTACAGTGTGTTGGTGAATATTTGTGTTTGTAAAACATGTGTAACTGATCTGATAAATTTATAACTTACTTCAATAATAAATTTATCACTCAATAATTTATGAAAAAAAAAATTATTAGACCAAACTCTGTTACTCTCTCTCTCTCTCTGTGGTTGTGTTTTTATGAGTGAATAAGTAAATTAATAAATAATAGTCAGTGTGTATATCTAAATGTGAGTGAGTGTGTGAGAATGGGTAGTTAAATGGTGTTTCTCTTTCTCTCTCTTTCTCTCAAATTGGATTTGTTGTTTGTAAAGTGATAAATTTATCAATGGAGAATAAACTGTAAAGACATGATTTTTGTGTTAAGAAACATTTTATAAGTACTATAATGAACAAAATATGATATTCTTTCAAATAATTTTTTAATTAAGCTAAATTTAAAGATTAAAAATTAATTTATAATTCTATGCATTGTTCATTTTTTTCTTAAAATATTGAAAGTACATTGGGATGCAAGTTGTTAGCATTTGTCACATCAATCTATAGTGTCCCGACTCTTAATCTCGACTTGTTTATACTAAGTGATAACTATTACTCTATAATTGCATTTTTTTTTTTTTGGACTTTTGAAAAGTTATGGGTTACATTTGACCTTTTAATTATAATTGGGACCTCCTCCTCTTTGTTTGGAGCTTGATTGACGAGTTAACTTGTTGGTTGGACATGATTAGACCAAGAATGTCAGCTTCGAATATGTAGCGCCCCAAATTAAATATGACAAACCCATCTCATTTGCAGAAGTAGGATTTGAAACAACATACTTTCGTTCATCAGAGTTAATGTATACAGAAGGTGACACATGAGATATACATTCATAAATGTCCTATCTTGAATCTACATCTGTTACTGTAGCTCGACTTTTCGCGCTCTTTTCGGAAGACGACAAGCCCTACAGTATTGGACTCCCGCGGTTCTGAATCTAATTTCACAAGTGCAATGGGAAATAAATAAACACCAAAAAGTCCAAATCCGGCAAATCTTTTGGAAAATCAATTTTGAAACAAAAATACGAAAAATGAACTGCTTTGCCAGATACAGCGTCACCACCTAAATATTTTTTTTTGAAAAATTTAGGAAACCCATAACTCGTGCCAAAGGCCATGTGTCTGTCATCACCAAGACTGTTCGGCTCGGGAACTTAGGTACAAGAAGGGAAGGTCATGAATTGAGCACCTCCGCTCGTCCGATCAAAGATCGGCCTCTACTAATCATGATGTGAATCTTATTTACATTATATGCTCTTGTTCTGATTATTAGACTAACATTACTATGTGTTGCACACAAGTATAGACTAATTTGCAAAAATTGGAATATTTTGGTTTCATATTTGTTTTTGAAAAGAGTTTGTGAATGTGCCACTTGAAAAAAAGTGGGCTCAAATGTACATTAATCAAAATCTCCTAATTCAAACAACTAGCCTTCATCCACAGGCATTCAAACAGTTTATCACTTAAGCACTTTGTCTCATGGTGAATATGCTTTGATATGGAAACAACCACATTCATGCAATATGCTAAAGCAAGAAAAAGCTCACCTAGTACTCCAAGCCAAAAAAGATAAAAGAGTTAGAAAAATGCATGATCCTAACTATGCAATATGGTTAATGCAACACATGCGATATGCAATCTAACTAGGCTCGGCTACTTAACATAACATGTGAACCAATTTGATAGCATGCAGTCTAAGCACGTATTCAAAGAAGCGTTAAACTAACGATGCAAGTTAAAATGATGAACCGAGCCCTGATGCCTGCAATACAAGTGGATGCCAAAATGAAGCATGCTAAATGAAACATAATACTCTTATCCAACCATCATAAGCAAGTAAATAAAAGGAAGAAAGACGTGGGGTTGGAAGACGTACACATTATTACAACTATGCCCTCGCATAGAAGGGTCTGAATAAACTAACTAACTAAGCTAATTTACTAGCTATTACAATAACAAATTAACTAATTATTACAAACTGAATAAACTAACTATTCTAGCTAGCTATTACAAAACTAATAACACTAACTAATTAATTACAACATGAATACAACATGAAATAAATAGCTATGTTAATTAATCAGCCTCGGAAAGCGAGGAATGTTCATGCATACGCGGATTTCCACCCGAAAATCCCACTGTTCTGCTGCCATAATGCTTCTGTTGCACAGTAGAACCTTTTTTCACCTCAGATCTTGCTCTGTTCTGCTCCAGAAAGTTACTGCTCAATTCGACAAAAGTGGCCTGCAGGCCAGAAGTGGTGGCCTGCCAGCCACAAATGGTAGCCTATCGTCCATAAATAATGGTTTGCCAGCCACTGATGCTTGGTTTCTCCTGCTATAACAGAAAGCATACAAAGCACAAACAGAGTATTCTCAAGGTATATTTGTACATCTTATCCCTCCTTATCATCAAAACAGCTCAAAGGAGTAGCAAACTCAATTCACAAGCCATCAATCGATGCAATTTCATTGCATGATGGCCTATGAACCAAGGTATACAAGTTCAATAAATACAACACAAAAGACTCTCAAACCCCCTCTCTATCATGGATTGATCAAGAGAAGTGGTTGACAATGACTCTTGAACTGTTTTCATCACAAACAAATACGAAACGATTCAAGACTCAAGGGTTCAATTAACGTCCGATTGAACCCTAACCAAGTTATTTATCTTGCATCATTTTAGTCCCAATTTTATTACTCTATTTTAATTACCAACCATTCTTTAGTCAATTAAGTCTAAAAGTGAGCTTCAAGTCCTCTAATGGAAATGAGTACCAAACCAAGAGTTGTTTTAGGTATGATAGAAGTGTCATGCCGTTGGTAATGAACTCCCAAGGGATTAAACCATTAAGCACAAGACCTTAATCTCAAGCTTTAAACAAACAACTAGTTTTTCAAAGCCAAAAAAAAAACAAGAAAGGAGGGAGGTTACAGAGCTGATTAAGGGTGATCATAAGCATGGGAAACAAGAAATAAACACTATTAACTCAAATAGGTTGGTGGCTAAGGCCTAAACCACCAAGCCTATGAGGACAATTACACTACAGGCCTGCAATACAAGGCTCAAATGCAATGAACAACTAAAAACAGTCCTAAAATAGTGCTAAATCAATCCTAAAACGTACAAAAATTAAGACAAAAATAGCTAGAACAATAAGCTAAAACATGGAGCAAGTTAAGCTAGTAAGCATAAAGAAAGGAGGCTACCCCCTCCATTTTTGGGACTTCAAAACATGGTTTTTGCCATTGAAAAGCCTCTGAAAATTAGTATTTAAAAGCTTAAAAAAAGTGGACAAAGAGGTGGGAAACACAAGGATAAAGGCCTAGGAAGCTAGGTGGAAAGAATGGTGAGCCACTCCTCCACCCTCATTGGCCTTAAACCACAAGTTTTAGCCCAAAATTTCAGAGTATAAACAGCCCAAAAATAATCTAAGAAAGTAGGCAAAATAGCAAATAAAGTAAAGCAATAAGCCAAGACTTATACCTCTTGAAGAGGAGAACACTTACTAAGCAACAAGTCAACCCTTACACACCCTCAAGAGTTCAAAGTAGGCTCAAAAGTATCTCAGCTCAAAGATCACAAGGTTTGGTTTAGAGTGTATACGTAAAAGCTTGCAACAGCTTAGGAATTTGCAAGAGAGAGAGAGAGAGAGAGAGAGAGATAATTTTGCTCCAAAATGTTCAACCCTAAAAAATGTAAGGGGAGGTCTCCTATATATAGAAAAACATCAAACTCCCTCAGAAATATCAATACATATACGTGTAGGCAGGTGCATGCATTTGTGCAAACAGCTGGCACAGTTGGCCAAAATATCTGAAAAATACACTTGTGGCCGATAGGCTACTAATGTTGGCCGCCAAGTCACACAAGTGGCCGGTAGCCTACATTGATGGCCGACAGCCCACAGTAGTGGCCGGCAAGTCCCAAGGTTTTTTAGGCTCGAAAAACTATGGTTTTGGTCCAAAACAAGGCAAAAGGTGTGTAGGGTTTGAAGGCTCAAAGTTGTGGCATTCTGCTGAAGACTCCGAGCAGTTGACAAGCATGTACACATTCATCATCGGGTGCGCAAGTGATGGTGTCCAAGTCGTAAGGGCGGTAAAAAATGAGGTGTCTATAGTTGCCCTCTTCGACAGAATTCAAAGTCATGAACTGACGTGAGTGAATGTCAAAGCCCGAAGACGACCATTTTGACAAGGCCGTAAGACGTAGACAAACAATCAAGACATAAATTAAATGGTTGCACTCGCAAGCTACCCACGTGTCTCTTTGCAAGGAATCAAGCCAGCGTAGTTCTGGGACAAGATGCAAAATGATATGCACAAAGATACTCTGAAGCTGGACTCACACGCTAATGATATGCACAAAGATACTTTAAAGCTGGATTCATACGCTTCGCAAAGCTAGCTATTTTTCAAACTCGTGATCATGCAAGATGATGCAATAAAAAATAATATATGCAATAAGCAATAACAAGATAACAGCATATGAATGAGCAGTTTCAAGCTTAAAACTAACACAGTTTCCATGCAAAAAGATCTAAAACACACTTTAATCATGCCAAAACGCAAGACGCGGAAAGAAAACACCACTCAATGTCGCGTTTCATACGCCCTAAGAAACTAAGAAACGAAAACTACTCGGGGTCGCGTTTCACGCGTCCCGAGATAAAAACCACTCAAGGTCATGTTTCACGCGTCCTAAAATAAAAACAAAACCGCTTAGGGTCACGTTTCACGTGTCCTGAGATGCTCTAATCACATTAAAATCGTGAGAAAAGAAGAAAAATCGCTCGGGGTCGCGCTTCACGTGTCCCGAGATAAAACCCACCTAGGGCCGCGCTTCACTCGTCCTAAGATTAAAAAAACAAAACCATTCAGGGTTACGTCTCATGCATCCCGAGATAAAACCAGCCTAAGGCCGCGCTTCACGCATCCTATGATAAGAAACAAAGTCGCTTATCCCGAGAGAAAACCCAGCCATGACTGTGCTTCATGCGTCCTGAGATAAAAACAAACCCACTTAGGGTCGTATTTCACGCATCCTGAGATACTCTAATCACACTGAAATCATGAGACGAGGAGAAAAACCACTCGAGGTTGCACTTCACGCATCTCGAGATAAAACCCATCTAGGGCTGCGCTTCACGCGTCCTGAGATACAAAACAAAACAGCTCGGGGTCGTGTTTCACGCGTCTTGAGATAAAACCCGCCCAGGGTCGTGCTTCACGCTCTTAAGATACAAGCAAAGGTACGGGACCGTACAATAAATAGACAATGAAATGAAAGTGTACGATAGATGCACAGAGTGAGCAAGGTTTACAGGCATGTTCCATGCAAGATAGACAACCGATGTATGATGTTAATTGAAAGCATGTTCTATGAAAGAAACAAAAGCATATTCTATGCAAAATTAAAAGCAAACTCTATGCGTGAATCACAAACGACGTAGAGCACGCGTGGAACGTAAGTGTACATGAAAACGCATATTCTATGCAACAGAAGATAACAAATATGTAATTCAATAGAACGAGCAAAAGTAATGTTCAAGGACAACCTCCAACTTATCTCTCGGAGACTTTGCAACTTGCTCAAAAAGGATATACCTCATTTATATTGGCAAGTGGGGCACATTCACGCATTGAAACACAGTTTCGAGCTCCTCAAGAATCAATCTGGACCCAAAAGAGAACCTCCCATATACTGCTCCTGTAACAGAGGCATAAAACAACACCAGGACACAAATGAGGACCATCGGCCACCTACCGGCCACAAAGGAAGACCGCTGGCCACCTGTCGGCCACTAGTTCGGCTTGCCGGCCACTCGTGCTTTTTTCGGGACAGAAAGCTCTTTTTTTCTCGGGTCTTCATTAAAACCACACCCAAGCTTCATTTGCACACACAACCAAGTTCAAAAATCCTCCCTCTCTCTCTCTCTCTAAGTGCTTTTTCTCTCTAGATTTGCGCTTTATACATGTTTTCCAACACCCCATGCAAACTTTATTCGCGAAGCCCTCTTGATTCTCTATATTTTGAATCGATCAGATGTTGATTTCGTCGCTATTCTTGAGTTTTCACCACTTTAGGCTTGTTCTCCTCGTGTTTCTTTCGGGTTTTGTGAACTTTCCCAGGTTTTGACTTTTTCTTTCATTTTCTCTCTCTTAGGGTTGACTTTTTCCAAAAAAATTTTCTCTTTTCTCCATTTTTCTTCATTTTTTCACCCACTTTCCAGATGGCGGATGATATTCCCCATGACGATGCTCCTTTCAAGGTTCCACCTCCATTATCACTCCTTGCTGAGCTTGAGAAGTTGGTGATTACCGAGGCCAGTGAGGTGGCGCAGGGCATCGCAACTGATCTTGAGGCGGAGTTCGCTCCAAAGCTCGAGCCAGAGCCATTACCACTAAAGGTGCAGCCCTTGGATCCGATGACATATCATCTCCGCACGCATATACTACCGCCTGGAGGCATCAGACGCTTCAGTGATTTCGCTCGTGGCATACTAGAGGACCTTCTACTGAGAGAGCCGGACTCTCACCTTTCCTCCAGCGCTGTCAAGGTATGAACTCTATTTTTATGCATTCTTGCCATCCCTTTAACTGTATTTCTTGCACTGCCTTTTATCTGAATGCTCGTTTATCACTTTCTTTCATCTGTTTCAATTTTCCTCTGCCACAGGGGGACTCCCGTGCTTATAGGGGGTATGGGGCGACGATGGCGAGAGACTATTACTACGAGCTCCCCGTTGGGGTCTGCGATATTATTGATAAAGTTGCCTTCAGCCTACTCTACTCCAGGCTCTCACGGCACATAGCGAGTTGGACTCTTCTCAGGGCATTGGTGGAGAGGTGGTGAGAGACCACCAACTCTTTCCACATCTCCTCCCTCGGGGAGATGACGATGAATCCCTACGACTTCGCCATGCTCACAGGCTTAGGTGTAGGGGTGATCCGATCCCCTTAGACACGGACATGGACGAGTGGAAAACAACATGGATCTACTTGCTTGGAGCGCACCCATCTCTATACAGGCCAGCGATGGTGAGGTATAGTTGGTTTGCCGAGTAGTTTCATGGGGCTTCTTGATGTTTCTACTCGGTACCACCTTATTTTCGAATAGGTGGAACACCGTAGGCTTATATTTGTTGAGCGCCCTGGTGACATTGCCTCGAGTTCAGTTCCATGACTGGGGTAGAGCTGGCCTCACCACCCTCCATGGCTACATGAGCTCCACGTCCAGCATGAGGAAAGAGTGGGTCGGAGGCTTTGGAAAGCCTAGGAGGTATGCACCACACCTTTCTACTTTTGCACTCATGCTTTCTGCTTCATATCTGTTCATAACTTGTGCTTTCTACTTTGCACTTTTTGTATCTGTTCATGCATTTATGCTTTCTGCTTTGCACTTTCTGTATCTGTTCATGCATTAACACCACTGCCTTCTCCCTGCAGTTGTGGGTTTATGCTTACTTCCCGACTCTGGCGCTAGAGCCTATGGAGGAGATTCCCTTCGTGGTGCCGTACTCACGACAGTATGACAGCTGGTGCCGGCGTCAGAGTCGCGATGACATGACCTTCACTTTCTTCCATCGATACTTCGATACGGTGGTTGCTGGCGAGGCAACCCAAAACTCACAGTCATTTTTGCTTTAATACTGCGTTGATTCACACTTTGACAACTGACGACAAGTAACAATTTGTATATTCTCTGTTTGCAGGTTACATGGCAGCCCTGGGTGACGACGCCGGCTAGTGCGAAGGACCAGTACGTGGGGGCCTGGGCCACATCTTGATTTCAGATTTTGCTAGAGGGCCCAGTTTGCCAGGCCTGGTTTCTGAGTGAGCGGTTTATATGACAGACTGTAGGCTCACCTAATCCGGTCATTCCCATGCCATCCCCAGCGTCTATGAGGACAGCAGATAACCTACTTGTTGAAGCAATCATCCAGTTTATAGTAGGCGTAAACGCTGGATGATCAAGGCCGATACTAGTTGGCCAGAGATTCCTACTGCACTTATATGTTGGTGGCCGACCGGGACAGCCTACTAGATTTTGATCGAGCCGGCAGAGGCAGGACATGAAGGCAGGACACGAATATATCAAAGCTTGAGGCACACCTCAGATATGGACCACACTTTACAATTTGCACCCCACATTTCCATTTCAAATATTGATTAGTCAAATGCACTTGCAGGCAGCTACGGAGTATACAGAGAGCCTCCTCGAGCTAGTCGCTTCTCTAATTGGCATGGTGCAAAGGAGAGAGATGATGCTTAGTCTCCATGGTATTTAGGTAATTTCTTTCATTTCAGCATGTATTTCACTATTAACTCTGTTGTGTACCACACTGCCATATTCTCACTGATACACTGACACTTCCACTGTAGTCTTTCCCAAACTGCACTGATACACTATATTGGCACACTGTACTCATACACTGTACTCATTCTGCATACTATGCCTGTATCTAATACATGCACTGTAGCTGAAATGTTGATAACTATTTTTCCAGATTCCATCTATACCGAGGGTACTAGTGGCAGCAGCAACAACAGCACCAGCAACACCTCCTCCGGCAGTAGAGAAGAGAGAGAGAGAGACAGGCCCCAGCACGTGGCTGAGATGTACGCTGCGGTCGAGGCAGGGATAGGGGTACCCGAGGCCGAAGCAGTCCTTCAGAGCCGGTTTTGAGTGATGATGATGCCGAGACTAGCGACTCTGAGGAAGCATTGAGTCAGCATTCTAAGTCGTCTGAGAGCAGTGGTGATGAAGTTGGCTCGGGGTCTAGAAGCGGAGATGGCGCCGAGACTGGCTCTGAGGCAGGGAGCGAAGGTGATATCAGCTTTGGCTCAGAGTCTGATTCTGATAGCGGTGCTGATGATGACAGTGCGCCTAAGTCCCTCTTGAGGAAGAGGACGAAGAGGGCCTCTCGAGCTTGAGATGACTGGCGCCGATTTTTGTACTTTTTGATTAGTTTCTTTTTTTTGGTAGCTTAGCACATGTATAACTTCAGATAGGTTTTACTTTTGCTTTTGAAATTTGTGCTCACTTTTGTAAAAATCATGATCGGAATAAAACCTTGCAGTTTTTATGAAAAGTGTTATTATTTTTGCATCATGAGCACCATATTTGCCTGAAATGAAAATGGAAGTGAGTTTGCAACCAGAACGCTTGATTGAAACAATGTTCTTAATCGGGTAATGAGCCGACCAACAACCAAAATATGAAATACAATTCAATCAGCAAAGCAAAAACAACTCAAACATAGATGTACACACTTGCTAAAACTAAAAGATTCAAAACAAAACCTCAAAAAAAAAAGATTAAGACAAAACTAGGTTGCCAACACTACCAGATCCAGAAGTGGACAGCAGGCCAGAAAAAGTGAAATGACGGCCACAAAAGTGGGTTATTGGCCAAAGGAAGTGGCCTGCCAGCCACTAATGTAAAAAACCACCAGAAAGCTAACAGTTGGCCTCCATTATAGCCTTATCTTCCATAAAAGGTCCTCCTTCGTGATTTCTTCTCCAGAACGTCATTTTAGCTACTGTTTCTTCCACAAATCCACAAATGGAGATATTCCTTGCCAAGAAGCTCACGGATTAGATAGCCATTTTAGACGGCACGAAAAAGAAAAATTTTTGGGGTTTCGGCATAAATGTACTTTTTTCATTGAGCCATACTCCACTTTGCTTTCCGTTCTTCCATGTCGCGGCCCGATGCTGGGACCCAATTATACATGTATTTCGCTTTAGAGCACAGGAAATGTACCCCACTCTTGAAGAATTTCGGGCATTAATGGAAACCTGGCGTGATAAGGAAATCATACCTCAGCCCCATTTTGGCTACGCCCAAGCTTTGGGACGGATGTGTGGGCTCACTTTGTACGAAGCTCGGTCTTTGGTCCATGATAGAGAGCTAGACATACCCAGCTTGATTCATCGATTTCCTAACTTTGGTGACAGAGGCAACCTCCTCTCATAAGATTTTCGGTAACATGCCCTCTGTTTATGTATGCTTGCACATTTCCTTCTTGCCCCTAGTTATGGCAGAACCAGCATTCGTTTGATTGAAGTAGCCTAATGTCTGAAAGAAGGTAAAAGTTGTATCGGTTTGATGCTGGCCGAGACCCTAATGGGCCTAAATGCTTTTCATTGGCGAGAGACCACCAGGTTTGCAGGGAGTCCACTACTTCTTCAAGTATTGTTTCCCACCCTTTCTGATATATGCCTCACATATCATTTAGCACTTATGCTCTGTTTTCTCTCAAAACCCTTTATTTACTTTTCTCTCAATGCACATCTCTCTATTCTTTAATCTCTTTTATTTTTCATCCTTCCCAGGTATGGCTCATGGATAAGCTGAAGGTGGTGGACCATTGCCTCGAGTATTCAGCTCGAGCTTATTTCTTCCGCCAACGACTGGTGGATTTTCCCAATGAGGGATAGTGGTGCAACTAAATGTGCAGCAGGTTTATAACTAACATAGTTTGGTGTTGCCCTTGGCTTCATCTGACTAAGATGAGTTATAGCATGACTCGACAGCTTGGCATACAATTGATTGGCTTCACGCACTGCATTTTTTACTTTCCCTTCCGGTTCAAATCCCAATTTAGGCATGATCAGACCTGTCCAAAGGAAGGGTTAGAATACCCGGCTTCATTTTATATTCATGGTTCACACTTGGCTAGGTACCTTGCTACTTGGAGGGCGAGAGAGCTTTTGGCCCTTGCCCCTAGTTTCAGTTATGCCCTTTCTGGCGAGTGCTTGGCTTGGCTCGAGGATGAGGCATAAACTGGGCTCACTTTGGCTTCAGAAACTTCCACAAACATGAGCAGAGGACGCAACACCTGACTCGCCTAGGCTCCTCGTTTATTACTTTGACTTTTCTTTTCAAGTTTTATGATGTAAAAGAAACTTTGATTTGTATCAGAGAGTCGGAGAACTTCATGTTGAAATTAATGGAATTAAAGTTGTGAGCACTAAAAATTGTCCTTTTGGTCCAAAAATGGTCTAAGTTGTAAATGGTAAAATTTTGAACAAAATCAACTTTTATTAAAACTTTCCAAAATCATTTTCGAAATTGATCAATGCTTAACAAACACATAATCGATCCTCAAGATGTACAACCTCAAATCAAAAGATCATAACTGACCTTGATTGAATACCACTACTGCTCTGCATTGTAACCAGCTCCTCTCCAAAATGAAGATTATGACCAAGCTCTCAGATAATGGACAAAGATGACCTGATCAGACACATGGACATGAAGTTGAGTTGGAGATGGTTACGGCCGAACTTTAGGATGAAGTTGCCTACGAATCCCAAAGATGGGAATCAGGCCTTACGTAGTTCAGTTTAGGTTCACTCGAGTATTAACTCTCTCCTTTTGCACTTTAACTTTTGCCAAAGTCACCCTTTTGGGTTTTCAACTTTGCGAGCTCAGTTTTTCTTTATTTCTAATTTTTCATGCTCTAACTTTTGCCTAGGTCGCCCTTTTGAGTTTTCAGCCTCGCGAGCCTCTCAGGGATTTAACTTGTCAATGTTGGTCGGCTGTGAAATTTTCAAGCCTTCTAAGTCCATGAGAATAATCACCCCTCTTGACCAGATAGCATTGATGATGTAAGGACCAGTACAATTGGGTCTGAACTTACCCTTAGGGTCATAGATGAGAGCTCGGTTGCCTTTTAGCACCATATCTCCCTCTTTAAGATTTTGGGACTTAACTTTCTTATTAAAAGCCCTGGCAATTCTACATTGGTAGCCCTGAACATGATACAATGTTTTTAGCCTCCTCTCATCAAACAGCATTAACTTTTCAAATATGCTCTGTTGCCAATTCATCTCCGCTATCTGGCATTTAGCCATAACTCACAGGGATGGGACTTCAATTTCAATTGGCAAAACAGCCTCCATCCCGTAGATGAGAGAATAAAGGTTTGCCCCTGTAGATGTCCGGATCGAAGTTCTGTAGCCCCAGAGTGCGAATGGCAATTTATTTGGCCAGTCCATGTGGATCTCAACCATCTTCTGCAAGATGTTCTTGATATTCTTATTGGCGGCAGTTCTTTGTCAGAGAAGGTCGGATTCGGCCCGGAGCCGCCTAGAAAAACCAAACCCACCAGTTACTCGAGCGTGGTGTCAATGGACAATCTAGCCTTGTCCATTGACGACAATATTGCCTGTCAGTGTACCCGGGAGGCCATGAAAAGACCCCAGATAGAGATGTCAGCTTGGATTTTCTTAAGTTGTTCAATATTGCCTCTTCTTCTAGTTATTTCTCTTTTTGTTTCTCGGTTTCTCTGTCTTTTCCAGACGCCTCTGCTTGATCCAAGTGCAGCGGCTTAAAATACCGCCTGTTTCTTGCCAGATGGTCTATTTCCTTGGCATACCATGTATTGTCGAAAAGGCACTCGCCCCAATCTTCGTCGGTGTGGGCCAGATGCAGATCATCACCATCCTACCATTCACCCTCACCGGCCGACAAACAGTTGTCTGGCTCTGTTTGTATCATCTTCACATCATAGGTGCCCTCCACAAGGTGTTGTGAAATTACAGCTTCTTGGTCGTCTTCAATCCTTTTCAAACTACCTCAATGCTTACAGGGCCCACTTCCTGGGCTGAATTTTCCATTCTAGTGTTCTCCGGCAACTTTCCTTTCTCATTGGCCCTTCCAGCCACTACAGCGATCTCTGCTTTCTTTTCTTTTGGTTTCATTCTAGTTTCTTCTTCCTTATCTAGCTCATTACTCAGCCATCCAAAGTTTTCAGTTGATCCATTCAAGTCGAACCAGCCGATCTGTACATCTCTCTGATCATGCTCATCAAAGAATTGCAGGTTGTCCAAATCCTTCTCGAGTTCTACTAGATCATCTAACCCCTGGCTTGGGCCATCTTTCCTTACCACATTGATGTCTACCAAGGCTGGCAGCACCAATTCAGTCTTGATTTGACCAGTTGGCACAATGTAACAGCTTGGATCATACGTTTTGTCAAGTAAGTCCTCAGAACACTCCAGTAACGGAACTAGTACCTTCCTCTAAGGTCAACTCCCCTTCCACCATTAGTCTCCTCACCACAGGCTTGGGTTGGGGGTTGGACACATCCATCATACACAGATCTGCGCTTTTCGGAATGAACAATGTCAGCTTTGGTAGGTCGGAGGGAGTAATATATACGCTGGGGTCATAAGGGGTGGCCAATGTATGGATCAGGTTGAGATTTCGAGGTGGGGGGACTTGGTTATGGGTTAGAAGTGGATTTGTGGTTACGTTTGGCTTCTGGGGTGGTGCGATCGCCTTGTTATCAATGAGATCCTGAATCTCATGACGCAATCGGAAGCACTGGTCAGTGTCATGATCATGCTATTGGTAAAATGCACAGTATTTTGCAGGGTTGTGTTTGGATAGAAAATGATCAGGAATGGGACGGGGTTCTAGAGGCTTAAGGTGCCCTTTCTTAACTAGCATCTTCATGGCTTGAGAAAGAGTCATATACAGTTGGTTAAAAGTCCTCTGGGATTGGTTAGGGTTGGGCGGTGTTTTTGAGCTTGTGTTAGCAAAGGGGTCGACAGTCTTGGTTGTGGGGACAATGCTTACATTTGGCGGTCTCGTAGCTGTGCTACCACTGGTAGCATTGGAACTGCGGACGAACGGCCTTTTTGCCGGCTCCTTCTCATCTATAATAAGCCCCTGTTTCATGGCATCTTCGATTTGCACTCCCATTTCATGGAGTTCTATAAATGTAAATAGATGTAGGACAATCATCTTTTGCAGTAACTTGCTGTGTAGATTCCGAACAACCATCTTAATCTGATCATTCTTAGAAGGCCTTGTGGTCATCATTGAGGCTTTAGTTCTCCATCTTGTCATGAATTCAGAGAATCCCTCATTCGGCTCTTGGCATGTTGCCTCAAGACAACGAGTTGTGACCTCGATTTGCGTATTGTACGAGTTTTGTGAAACAAAGGCCTCAGCCATCTCTTCTCAATTCTGCTTGATAGAATCTCCCAACTTAGCATACCAAATAGCCACTATACCAGACATGGAACGACCAAAGATAGACAACTTCTATAGTCTAGACAAGCCCATCGGCCGCAAAATATACAAAAATAGTCATAGGTGAACCATCGGATATCCGAAATCGTCAAAACAGTCGATGTGCGGCATTTTAAACCGATCCGGTAATGTCACTGCAGAATCGGTGTACCCGTCCTCTATATCCGGGATTAAGTTAACCCCTTGTGCTCTCTTGAATAACTTCTCCAATTTATTGACCTTGAGTACAGTTAGATATTATCAAATTAAACTATTTAATTAATTTTTGCATTATTCCAAATTAAGAATAAATATTTTTTTACAAACGTACTAAGCCGTTCCCGTATCTTATTTTTAAAAAAAAATTTACTGTATTAACTTACCCATATCATTTCAGTATCATTATTTGTACCCATACTTATGCTTCATAGCCTAGCATAAACATTTACACACGTTTTGCTTCCCATATCTTCTTTCTTTGATTTGAGGATTTGGGGTTTTCTAATTGAAATTCTCATTTGTTATCTTTTGTTAGATGTGGAGTTCTCTCTCTTTATTTCCTCCCGCAATTTTATTTTGGGTTATGATTTTTTTCCAACTACTCATTCAGCCGCAAAAACTTTATTTTCTGATTTGTTCCTCCCCTAATTTTATATAGTGATTTTTTTTATTCTTCTCTCCATCCATTCTCTTCTCTCAAAGTCCCCTCCATTGTTGCTTCTCTTTCTCTCTATTTCTCCTCATTTCCTGGTGCTGCTTCCTTCCATCACTGTGTTTTATCATGGACCTATTGTTGGTGGTGCCCACTAGGATGTTTATCTGTTCTCTCTTTGTTTAAGCATACACTTCAGGGTCAATTTATTATTGGAACCATATCTCAAAGTGCTGAAGAGGTGAAAAGAGAAGTACATATCATTTATTGTTATGATCTCCTTCCTGGATTTTCTTTGAAGACTGAATTCACATTCCATTTTGCTATAAATAATGGGAAGCTTATTTCAATATTAGCTTCCATAGTGTAGTCATTCTCAAATACCTGGTCTTTGGTTGATGGGTTTAAAATGTACTAGTATTACTAGGTATTTGGAGCTTGAGAGGTTTCCAAATTAAATGTAATGAATCAAGATACATGAAATGCCATTTTTCTAAAACCAAGATCCATGATGGGCGGTTGATGATGATCTATATCCGTTTTTTTTTTTTTCAAACATTTTTGTTTGGTGTAGTTGAGACAAGGAAGGTTGCTTTTCTTTTGTTTTTCTTTTTAAATTCTAGATTCAGTTTGGTCTTACCAGAACTACATTCCTTCAACATATAGCCCACTAAAGAAAGTTAGACTCAGAACTTAGGTGGATTTTTGTATGAGACACATATCAAGCTGGATGTTCCAATTGTTAAGTGTATCACATTGCAATCCTTAAGCTCCTTGACATTTTATGTCTTTTTTTATAGAATGAATAAATTACTAAAGTTAAGGTCTTTATATTCACTTTATACCTTTTTCCTTTGTTACACTATCTCTGGGTATTTTTCTGTAACATTCATCTATTCTAGTTTGCCCTTCATAGCAGTTCTTGGAAGCTAGGGGGCTCATGTTTATTTTTTAAAAACAATTTGTTGTCTATGCGTGATTTGCCTGGAATCAATTTAATTTTTTTCAGCATGACATTAATGTGAAATTTTGCATATTGGCAACAACATATTAAGCAGGTTTTCAGCTAACTTCCATCAGTTTTGCCTCTGAATGCTCTGTGCTTCTCATAATTTTGTTATGTATTTAGGAATACTTACAATATGGTTCCGCACAAATTTGGAGAGAAACTGTACTTTGGACTTGTGTTGACTATGACATCACATCTAAAGGAAATGGCAAAATCAATTGAGGCTGCACAAAAAGGTTTATTTCTAGAAGAGCTAAACGGGAAATGGGCAGACCACAACAAGGCATTACAAATTATCCGAAACATATTGATGTACATGGACAGAACTTTCATCCCTAGTACGCACAAAACCCTAATTCATGAACTTGCTTTGAATTTGTGGAGGGACAACATTATCCACACTAGAAAAATCCAACCGAGGCTTCAGGATACACTCCTTGAACTTCTGTAGAGAGAAAGGACTGGTGAAGTTATTAACAGGGATTTGATGAGGAATATAATGAATATGTTCAAGGATTTAGGTTCTTCTGTTTACTAAAAAGATTTTGCGATACCTTTTCTTGAAGTCTCAGCTGATTTCTATCGTGGCGAGTCTCAACATTTTATTGAGTGTTGTGATTGTGGAGATTATCTAAAGAAAGCTAAGAAGCACCTGAATGAAGAGAATGAGTGAGTCTCCCACTATTTGGATGCAAAAAGTGAAACCGAGATCACTACTGTGGTGGAGAAGGAGATGATTGAAAGTCATATGAATAGATTAGTCCATATGGAGAACTCGGGCTTGGTTAATATGATCATGGATGACAAATATAAGGACCTGGAAAAGATGTACAATTTGTTCGGAAGGGTGACTAACGGACTCTCGATAATTAGAGATGTCATGACTTCTTACATTCGGGATACAGGTAAGCAGCTAGTTACTGATCCAGAAAGGTTAAAAGATCCTGAAGACTTCGTGTAGTGGCTCTTGGATGTTAAGGATAAACATGATAGGATTATCAGTGTGGCATTTTCCAATGACAAGATGTGAGTGCTGATTTCTGACCATGCTGCTGTGGACGCGCCCCGAGGGCCTCATGCTATAGTTCGGACTCGAATGTCATGGTTCTTAATCGGATCTCACAATGTGCGATGTGAAATTGATAAATCACCAAAGAGTCCAAATCTGGCAAATCGTTTTGGAAAACTGATTTTTAAGAAAGAAGTGCCAAACATGGACTGCTTTGCCAGATACAGAGTCGCCACCTAAATGTTTTATTTTGAGAAATTTAGGAAACCCTGACTCGTTGCCAAAGGCCACGTGTCCGTCATCACCAAAGTTGCCTCGGCTCGGAAACTTGGGTACGATTGGGGAAGGTCATCTATGAGCACCCCCGCTCGTCCGATCAAAGATCGGCCTGTACTAAGCATGATATTTTGTTTTTGAAAACATATGTATTCTTATTCCGGTTAATTAGCTAGAATTATTAGGTGATGCGCACAACACACAAGTATAGACTAGATCGCCTAAGTTGGAACAAAACATCTCATGTTTGTTTGAAAATGGTTTGAAAGTGCTACTCTCAAGTAAGCTAAGGCGTGGATTTGCCACCCTCAAGTGGGCTTAAGAAAACATGATTTTGTCACTCCGCAAAGTGGGCTTAAAACACACATTTTGATGAATTGTTCCAATTCAAGTAATCTAACCTTCACCCACAGGCATTCAGGCAGTTATATCATTTAAGCAAATAGCCTCATGGCAAGCATACTGTTATGGCAACACTCACACTCATGCAAAATGCTAAAGTATAAACACTTACCTGGTACTCCGAGCCAAAACAATAGCTAGTTAAAAATCAATGTATGATCCTAGCTATGTTAAAATGGCTAATGCAACACATGCAAAATGCAACTAAAATAGGCTCGGCTATTCTAAGAATGGCATGTGGAATGCAACTTGATAATCATGTATTCAACTTGGAATTGAAATACAATGCAGTTAGTATGATGCGTCGAGCCCAGTGCATGCAATACAAATGAATGATGCAAACATGCGAGCATAAGGATGTTAATTGAAACATGACCTAAAACTAACCACTGAAAGCAGGTAAGTAAAAGGGAGAAAGACGTGGGGTTGGAAGACATTCACACACTCACGCATACTTATTACAAAATTCACCCTCTCGACGGAGGGTCCGAAAGAATAATACAAATCAACTAATTAATCAACTAACAAGCTAATTAATTAATTACACAACCAAATCGAAATAAATAACTATTCTAAGTTATTAAAACACTGAAATGGCCTCGAGACGAGGGATAAATACATGTTCGGACGGCTTCGCAAAGAAATCCATCACCATGCTTCATATTGCCTCTGTTTGCACTGTTCTGTACCTCTGAAAATTATGCCAACTTCTGTGACACTTCTGAACCAGCTTGTGGGCATTCTGTGAGGTCATCGACCAAGTGGTAAGGCCATCGCCCAATGGAAAGGTGCCATTGACCAATTATGATGCTATCGGCTAACAATGGTTAGCCGAACGGCACTGAAAGTAGCCGACTGGCCATTTCTTCCTGCAAAATGCTGTTTTGCTGCAGCAGAGGATAAACAGAGTATGGCGATACATTTACAAGAAAAGATGTATACAACTACACCCCTTATCATGTCTAAGGCTCAAAGGTGTGTAGTACTCGACTCTCGGGCCACCAATCACGCACCTCGATGCATGATGGCCAAAAAGGCCAAGTGTGCACTTCAATGTAAAATGAATGCACAAAAACACATAAATGCCTAGAACTCTATCATGCTTTGATCAAGAGCGTCAGCGACCGGGGATTAAGGCACGTTTCGTCACTTCAAGTACGAAACGTCCCTCGCTCCTCGTGTTTGGCTTAACACCCAAGCCAAACACAGTGTAATGCAAGTATGCCAAATACAATGCAACATGGAAAATGCAATACGATGCAACATGAGCATGCCAAGTACAATGCAATGCAACCTAACATGTAAACAACATGGCATGCAACAAGTATACAACAATACTATGCAACCTAAACACGCAAACATGCAATGTACCAAGCATGCAAAATGCAATGCAACCTAAATATGCAAACATGCAATGTACCAAGAGCATGTCAACAACCATGCAAACAACAAGTATGAAAACAACATGTAATGCAAACAAGCATGTAAGATGGACTTAAACCGGATATAGACAGACCTCAGCCATGCCCAAAATAGTGGCCAAAGTGATGGATTAAGGCACCGAAAGGGCAAAACACACATGTACACACATTGATCCATAAACTATGCAACAATGCACAATCCTTAAACATGAGCGAGATGTGATAAACATGAGAATATGACAATGCAATAAGCTATGAAATCATTCAAGGAGTAGTGTCAAACCACTCAAACAAGTTAAGCATAGCATGCTAATAAACTCAAAGCTCAAAGCTAGCTAAGGGACTTGCACCAAGACTACAAGAATCAAGCCATGAAGGGCCAAGGTGAACCAAAGCAGTCCCAAGGCGGGCTAAAATAAGGCTAGAACATGCATGAGCCAAGCCAACACGAGCTAAAACAAAGGATCAAAAGCATGAAGCATGAAAAGGCAACAAAGAGGTGTTACACTAAACCTATCAAAACCAAACATGGCACGACTTAGGCCAATAAAATTAGAGTTATGGCATGTTAGAATGAGCCCAAAAACCCACTTAGATGGCATCCCAAAGGCTGAAGCATGATGGCATACACAATGACACATTCATGAGGCATAAAACACAAACCCTTTAAAGCATCAAAGGAGTGATAAGTGCAAGCATGTGAGCATGAAACATGGACTGAAATAAAATAAAAAGTGATGCCAAATCACTAAAATGGCCCAAGAAAAACATGTTAATGACTTAGACTCTCAAAGCTAACAAGCTAAAATGCATGGTGGCTACACAATGCATTGCACACATGATCCAAACAACACCAAACAGAGCTCAAACATAGTAAAACATGACTAAAAGTTCCTTTGGGTTAAGCCAAAATAGGCAAGCATGATGGTCCAAATGCATGATGCATGTCAAGGCAAATAAGAGGATTGCAAGACAAGTGTATAGTGCATGTAAAAGACCAACAAACCAACTCAAAACAGAGGTATATCAAACCAAGATAACACCAAATACTTGCTGAAATGGGGCCAAAACATGCTATGCAAACATGCTATCAATATGAGCCAATAATACAAGCATATGAGACATAAGGAGAGGGGGGGTGTCCCTCTCCTATTCAAGACTTCAAAACCACCTCTCCACCACTAAAAATCCTCTGGATTTCAGTGGTGAGAAGGTCAAAATGAGATGATCCCAAAGCTCAAAAGTAAAGGCACAAAACAAGGCCTAAGAGGGGGTAGACAACCCCCAACCAAAAAGTGACCTTAAGAAAATATAACAAGCATACAAAATTAGAACTTTTTGTAGTTAAGAGTCAAGCTTGAAACAATATGCAAGTATGTGTAAAAGCTTAAGCAAGAACGGGGTATCTAAAGTTTAGAATCTCACCCTTGAAGAACAATTTCAAGAACACTACACCAGCAACTTTCTCTGATCAAAAGCAGCCCAAGAACACTAAAACCAACCTGCTAGTACCTCAGCACACAAGGATGGTGTAACACTAGGTGTCTTAGTGCAAAAGTATGAATAAAACACACTTTAGAACACAAATACACACACAAATGTAGAGAGAGGGAGATATAGAGACAGATAGATATAGAACTCTTCTCCTCAGATTTATTGAACCCCTGAGAAGGGAGGAAGGGCTCCCTTCTTATAGAATTCCAAATCTAAGGCTTCTTGGAGAAGCTAACACAAGGTGCAAAGAGGGGAATTGTGCATGCCAGCTGTGACAGCTGGCATAAAATATCTGCCAAAAGTATATGGAAAGGATTCGGCTGGAAAATATGGTCGATTGACCAACAAAGGTGTCGGCCGACCAAATAAAGTGCCGATCGGCCAATACTTTTGGCCGATGGAAAGAAAACAGGGCTGATGGCCTCAATCCTTGGCTGGTGGGTTGAGGGGATGGCAAACAAGTCACCCTCTTCCCTCAGAAACAAAAACACAAGTGTTTGGTCCACAACCAAGCACAAAACAAACAATTTGAGAGATCCTAAGGTAAGGCGCGTGACCGAGACCTCTGAGAAACTCAAAACGAACACGAACATGGATGATCATCGAGTGTTCAAACGATGACGTCCAAGTTTTAAGGACGGTCAAAAATGGGGTGTCTACAGCTGCCAAACAGGAACTCAGCTGGAGAGCACAGGTAGAATAGAGTACGCCCGAGCAACCTATCACAGAAAGATAAGACTCCAGTGATGTTTCGTCCACCCGGGGACACTCCGACGATCAAGTCAGTGCTCAGTTTATCTCTCAAAGATAGCAAATAGTGCTCAACTTACAAGCCAGAATACAAAAAGTGTACCTTAGACCCACAATAGTGCCTTACTTTTATAGTCAGCACTAACCTGATCCCTGTAGAAGCCTAGTTTCAATGGACTCTAGCCCAATTCTCATCTTGGACTCCCAGCCAGATAGAGATAAACTCCCTAAAAGTCTTATCTTTAACCAGACTGAGGTCCTCCCCCATTCTAGGACTTTGTCCCTCATCCATTCATCTTGGATTCTAGTATCTCTGCAGATAACCACAGCCTAACCGAGATCACCTCGGCGCCATGACCAAGACACGTGGCACCTCGGCTGACACTTCGATGTCAGCTTGGCCACGTGTTGTCATTCTCAAAATATGCCCTCACAACTGCCCCCTAGGTTCTATTACCTCAACATCCTGAGGTGATGGAACCTATATTGTTTGTCCATATAGCACATCGACTAGGACTCACTCCACCCTCCATGACTGAAATCATCACACGTCGGCTTCTCATGACCAAGACTCTGCAGTCTACTTTATTAATGACCAAGAACCGAGTTCTTCGAGTCCTTTAACCGATCGCCCCTCTAGCCGAGGTTCTCGTTTCATTAAATCAAGAACCCCAAGAGTTCTAACTGCGCATGAGCTGTTATGAACGGATTCTCAACCACTTTCGGCACGCGTCTTTTTCTCATAGATCCATACCTGACACGCACCATCAGGTTGTTTCACTTCTGCGTGCACCGCCTGATAGGCACGTCATCTAAGGCACATTCATTGTGATTTTACTGTCTTTTTGTGTTTTAACAAAAACACTTTCTCTCTCCATCTCTTCACTTTTGCATCCTTCGTTTTCCCTCTGAGTTCAAGTTTTTTCTCTCTCTAAATCCTCCACCTCCATTGCTATCAAGCTCTCTGAAACTGAGTCTGTTCTTTCCCTCCGGCGAAGCATTCACTAATCTGCTCCATTCACCATCATCGTCTGACTTTAGCGTACCTCATACCGGCGTCATTCTCTTCAGTAAGTCACTATTTTCCCTCTTTTTAGTTTCAAACTCTGTTGCGTTTGTTCATTGCCATTGTGAATCCATTCATGTTCTTCAATGTTTGCCTATGTTTTAAATTCCATCATTCGCACGTTGAGCATGTTTGTTTGTAACTTCGTGTTTATCCAATCTTTTTCTAGGTCTACATATGCATACACAAACTGTTTGTATACTTGTTAATCTGCCACTGTCCTTGGCTTTACACATCTATAAACACTTTATTTAGTGTTCTTTAAATTCTTGTTTGTCTTCTTGAGTCTGAATCACTGTTCTTTTCTGTTTTTCTTGCTTTATTTCCATATTCTTGCCTTTGATTCATTTGTGTAGATTTAGGTTTAGGTTTTGATCTAGAACTCTGTTCTTTAGGAAAACTGAACCAAAAACCCCTTAGATTCTCAAAAACCTTTACTCCAGTGCTCTCTAGGGTTTAGCCGAGGTCCTTGAACCCATACTTAAACATTCTTTTCTAAAATTTTGCCTTAATCTTCATAAGCCGACATCATTGGCATGTTCAGGTAGAGAGTTGACACCCTTTCCAGGCTAGAGTACTTCAGGAATGAGTTCTCTATCCCAGCCGATGTCCATCTTAGATTGGCTGGGGAGAAGGACTTCATCATGCCTGATGGGGCTTCCATGCCCTTCCCAGTAGTAGCCTTTATAGAGTGTGGACTCTGGTTCCCTCTAGACATCCTTTTCCGACAAGTCCTTCACTATTACAAGCTTAACCCAATGCAGTTGGCTACTAACTCTTATAGAGTCATTAACAGTATAATTGCCCTAGCTAGCTGAGAAAACGCTAGGATAACACTAGCCGACATCCAATACTGCTATACCATGTGTGGCCTGAAATCCGAAAGAGGCTACGTTTATTACCTCAAGTCGAGATCCACTAAGTACAAACTCATAGCCGACCACCCAGACTCCAACAAAGGTGTTGAAGATGATTATTTCATCGTCTCGAGCAACTGGGAGTTCCCATCTGATGACGACCTCTACCTCTATCCTTTGAGCCGAACAGTGTTTAAAGAGGGTAATGGTAAGAACCAAGTGTCACTTTACATATTTTTTAAGTCTTTACTACTTTAATCCTCTATATGTTCTAATGTCTGATTTGTGTACTTGCAACTCTTCCTCAGCCACCAAAAGACTTCCGTAAAACCTTCTACCCTAGCAAGGACTTTAAGAAGCTACTGGGCTTGCCAGTTGATCAACAGAAGGCCCTTATGCTACTCAACTACATTTCGACCTACAAATCTGCCTTGCCTGACGTCCCCAAGAAAAGCAAGTCTCCACCTTCAGCAACAACTCCCCCTTACACTTCATCACCATGGCCTGACCAAGCCTCAACCTTCAATCCAACGAAGCAGCCATCAACATCTACTTCATAAATGATTCCTCCTACCCAGCGCCAACGCCGTCATCGAGTTCCAATCTCTGCCCCTGTCAGCAAAACTCGAAGTCGAAAATGCCAAAGTGCTGAGGCGTCGGCTTACGATCCAGCCAACCCGCCCACTGTACTTCCAGTAATCCACTTCGGCACCAAAGTACCAGTCGCCGCTACCACCAACGAGATGGGACGCATCAAGGCCGTCGTCGAAGACTTCTTGGCCGACATCCTTGGTGTTGTCACAGTCCAATCCTCCCCATCAGAATCCCAACTCAAACCAAGGTAAAAAAGGGTAAAGAGGGCCAAGGCAAAAGCCCCTTTCACCCAAGTTGAGTCTGAAGATACAGTTCCAATCTCAAAGCTTGCCGAGATTGAGAAAACAAGCTCTGCTACTGACAAGAGGCCTGTTGAGGCTGAGCCCTCCGAAACCGTTCAGTAAAAAAAGTCAAGGTCTGAGTTTGCAGCCACTTCGAGTTCACTTAAACCTGATAACCCCTGGGCCCCATCTATCACGATTGAGGACAAACCAGTTAGAGCTGGTGACAGTGCTATCGACAACATTGAAGTCGGCGTCGCCCTTTCCACTGCATTGCTCCTTCACACTGACCTCAATAGTATGGCCGAGGTCAGTGAATATGAAAATTTCGCTCTGATGATGCAGCACTCCGTATTGGTAAATTCCTAACACTTGGTACTCTTTATTCTCCGTTTTTAAGTTCTTCATACCATAAAAAAGTTTACTAACTTTGTTCATTCCGTTTTCTCTAGGCGATCCAGCATGCCCACACTTTTCACAATGAAAGCTGAGAACTTGAAGAAGGAGCTGGTCCATAAGACCAAGGAGGCTACTGGCTTACTTAAATCCTTAAACAACGCCGAGGCCAAGATGAAAGTCTTGCTAGATCAGGCCAAGGCAGCTAAGCGAGCCCAAGATCAAGCCGAGGAAAAAACAGATACTGCGGAGGCTATGGCTGAGGTTCTCAAAGCCAAAATAAAAGAGGCCGAAGCAAAAACTGCCGAAGCCCAAACGGAGCTCTGAAATGCCCTGGCCACAAAAGAGACTAAAATCAAAGCGGCGAACTAGAAGGCTTATGCCGAGGGGGCAGCCAACGTCCGCGAGGAGTACAAAAAACAAGTCAAATAGGCATGCAACAAGGGTCACACCCTTGGTTGGATGGCTGCTCTGAAAGAGTTGGCTGTCCCTGAAGACTCTCCCCTCCGAGATGAAGGACGACTTGTAGTGCCATTTCCTCCTGTTCCAAGCCAATCTAAGGATGAGGCTGGAGGGAAAGAAGGAGAAAAAGAAGAAGAAGATGAAGAAGTCGAGGTGGCAGTTGATGCTGAGGGTTTTGCTGGGGCTAACTCCCCAACTCTGAATGAGCAAGTCCTGGACTTGACTCAGGATGAGGAGGATGAGGTCTCAAAAAGTGCCTCCCCTAAGAAGACTACGTCCGAGGTGCATATCACCGAGAAGAGCCTCGATCAAACTCTCTAAGAAATTGACACCGAGCTCGAGGCTAAGAAGGCTACCAAGAAGATTTTCCAGTTGTCTTCTGAGGCCGAGACACAGCCAGCCACCGACGCCGAGTAGTTTAACTAGAAGCTTTTATTTCTGTACTTTGTACTTTTTGCTTTTTGAACAATATTAACTTTAGTTTGGCCAATGTGCCCTTTTTGTACTCCAAACAAGTTGTCTTTTAAATGCAAGCCTCCTCATTTCTTTTAAGTGTTGAATGTCTTCTTTTCTCTTTTGTATGTTTTCCACTTTCATACTTAGAATAATTTTGCGTGTCTTCAAAGTATACCTTTACCTGTATAACCTCTTCAGAGTAAAATACCTCGGGCATAACTTCTAATTGTTTATCTTGACCTTAGCTTAACACTTGAAAACATTAAAAAATTATTTTCACAAGTGTTGTTTCAAACTTGCCACTTCACTCTCACTTATCAAGACTTTTGTCTTCTATACTTCCAAAGTTTGGCAACCTGGTCATCTCGACAAATACATACGTACTTCTTGCAATATTACCTCGACTTGATTTCAACTTGTAAATTTTTCTAAAAAATTTCAACTCCCAAGTATTTTAAACTTCTACTTATCATTCTCCAGCTCCTTGCCCCCTTAATGTGAACTTAAGTTTCACTTATGTCCACATTAAGTACGTATATTTTTTGCCGAAGTCAGATTCAAACAAAGACTAGCCGAGGTTCTCAACCTTGGTTTCTTTGTTAGTCTAACTGAAATGTACTTAGTTTCATTCTAAGCTTAATTATGCCGACATGGTAAAGCTATGCCAAACCAACTTAGTTCAACTCCATTATATGCAAGTCTAATTTCATCTTGCCATATAATAAGTCTAAGTTATTCGTCATGTTTCAATCAGAAACATCGCCGACTTAGTTTAACTTTATTATATGCAAGTATAATTCAACTCTGCCATATAATAAGTCTAAGTTATTCGTCATGTTTCAATAAGAAATATCGCCAATTTAGTTCACCTCTATTATATGCAAGCATAATTCAACTCCATCATATAATAAGTCTAAATTATTTGTCATGTTTCAATCAGAAACATCGCCAACTTAGTTCAACTCTATTATATGCAAGTATAATTCAACTCTGCCATATAATAAGTCTAATTTATTCATCATGTTTCAATCAGAAATATCGCCAATTTAGTTCAACTCTATTATATGCAAGTATAATTCAACTGTGCCATATAATAAGTCTAAGTTATTCGTCATGTTTCAATCAGAAACATCGTTAAAGGACTAGTCAATCCAATCACACAAATTTTTAAATTCTTAAAAAATCAGGCTAAAAAATTTTTATTACTACCTCGGCTACGAAAATCATGACCTAAATTTCGAAAAACAAAAAATTCTAATGATAAAAAAAACTTTAACTTGGAAGTGTTCCAGGGTCTTAGCAGCTTCTTGCCTTCACTGTCCTCAAGCCGATATGCCCTGTTGTCGGCGACTGAGATGACTGTATAAGGGCCCTCCCAATTTGGGCCCAGCTTTCCTTCTCTGGGATCCTTCTTGTTGCCGACGACCTTTCTTAGGACGAGGTCCCCAACTTGAAACTCTCTTGGGTTGACCTTCTTGTTGTAAGCCCTAGCAATACTGTTGGTATACCCCCAGTCGAATTGCTGCTCTCTCATTTCTTTCTTCCAGTAAGTCTAGATCTCAGGCCAAGAATGCCTCGTTAGTCCCATTCTCTACTCCCTGGGTTCTGATCCCAAGGATGCCGACTTCTAGTAGGATAACTACTTCTATGCCATAAGCCATAGCAAATGGGGATTCCCCAGTTGATCTTTTCGGCGTAGTCCGATACGCCCAGAGTACATTAGGCAATTCTTCCACCCATTTTCCTTTAGCTGCTTCCAGCCTCTTCTTGATCCCATCCAAGATAGTCTTGTTGGATGCTTCTGGCTGACCATTACTCTGAGGGAAACTTGGAGTGGAGTAATAGTTCTTGATATTGTACTTAGCACAGAAGCTTTTAATTAGCTTACTGTCAAATTGTGTACCATTGTCGGCAACTATTGCCCTTGGGATCCCAAACCTGGTGATGATGTTCTTCCATATGAAGTTCTTCACATCAATGTCCCGAATCTTCACGAAGGGTTTAACTTCTACCCATTTTGTGAAATAGTCAGCTGCTACCAGTAGGAACTTCCTTTGCCCAGTCGCTTAAGGTAGTTGTCCAACAAGATCTATGCCCCATTAGGCAAATGGCCAAGGGCTAGATGCTGAGTTTAAATCTGTTGCTGGTTAATGTAGCAAAGGTGCGAACCTTTGACACTTCTCACATTTTTTGACATAAGCTTCAGCATCTTTCTGCATGTAGGGCCACCAGTACCCCTGACTAATGGCCCTATGAGCAAGTGACCTACCCCCAGCGTGGCGTTCACATACTCCTTTGTGTATTTCATACAAGAAGTCTTCAACTTATAAAGAATGCACACATCTCAAAAGGGAACCAGTAAAAGACCTTCTATAGAGATGTCCTTCTGCTGTCAGACTGAACCTTGCTGACTTTACGCTGGTCTTATGTGCTTCTTTGCGATCATCTGGTAGTTTTCCATCTCTAAAGAATATTACTATTGCATCCATCTAACTTGGTCTCATCTCCGTACATATTACTTCGTACTCTGTGATCAGTGGTTCCACACTTGGGCCTGACAAATAGTCAACCATTATTGTCCTTGCCTCCCCTGATTTCATTGCACTAGCCAGGTTAGCCAAGGCATTGGCATGGCTGTTGTCATCTCAGCTAACCTGCTGAGTTGGCAGTCCTGAAACAAGGCTAGTAATCTAACAGCCTCCTTAACATAAGCAATCATTCTTTCATCTCGGGCTGCATACTCGCCTGTTGCTTGGTTCACAATAAGTTGGGAGTCAAAGAAGACCACTACCTTGTCAGCTTCCATTGTTGCTGCCAACTTCAATCCTACGATCAGTGCTTCATATTCTACTTCATTGTTTGAGGCTTTAAGCCCTAGTCGAATAGATTGTTCTAGCATCTACCCATCCGAAGATATTAGCACTACTCCTGCCCCTGCTTCTTGTTGGTTTGAACTCCCATCAACAAACAAGCAGAAGAAGTCGCCAATGTAAATATCGTAGGGCTTGAGTTTCTCTTCTTTCTTCTGCTCCACTGTGGGGTTTTTCATCCCCAGTTGGGTTTCTTCTTGTTCACCTGGACATCCTAAGCCGCGACTCACCGAAGCCCAACGTGGGATATTACCAGGTGTGAACTCCGCCACGAAGTCGGCCAAAACCTGGCCTTTGATTGCTTTCTAGGTCTGAACTCTAAGTCGTGTTGGCCCAATACCACTGCCCATCTGGCCACCCTGCCTATCAGATCTCCTTGTTGTAGTAGGGATTTTAAAGGGTGTTCAGTCAACACTATAATCTTGTGGGCTTAGAAATAATGGTTCAATTTCTTGGAGGCCATCATTAAGGCCAGTGTTAACTTCTCCAGGGGTAAATACCTGGTCCCTGTGCCCGCTAAGGTTTTACTTACATAGTATACTGCCCTTTGCTCTCCCTTCTTTTCTCTAATTATCATTGCACTTACTACATGCTCTAAGACTGCCAAGTGCGAAAATAGCTCCTCTCCAGGTACTGGATTCGAGAGAACTAGAGCTGTGGTCAGGTATTTTTTCAAGTCAGCCAAGGTGACTTCATATTCCTCTGTCCATAAGAAGTCGGTGGCCTTTTTCAACAGGGTGAAAAATGGTTTACACTTATCCAAACTTCTGTTTATGAATCTGTTTAGGGCTACGGCCTTTCCAATCAATATCTGCACTTGTTTTGCTGACTCTGGGCTCTTCAAATCCAGGATGGCCTTGATTTGATCTGGGCTTGCCTCAATGTCCCTTCTGGTAACCAAGTACCCTAAAAACTTACCAGACCCGACTTCAAATGTACATTTTGAAGCATTGAGTCTGAGCCAATATGTTTTTAGGATGTCAAGATTGCCTTCAAGTCGGCCAGGTGATCCTCAGGTTCCTTGGTCTTCACGACCATATCGTCGATGTATACTTCCACCGTTTTTCCAATCTAATGTCTGAA
This sequence comes from Camellia sinensis, assembly GCF_055761805.1. NCBI lineage: Eukaryota > Viridiplantae > Streptophyta > Magnoliopsida > Ericales > Theaceae > Camellia > Camellia sinensis. The sequence goes on from NC_138967.1 coordinate 47,610,239, forward strand.
CATCTTGGTCACCAACCTCTGGTACATTGCTCTTGCATTTTTCAACCCGAAAAGTGTCACTTTGTAGCAATACAGCCCGTTTGGGGTGATAAATGCAGTCTTCTCTTCATTATGGGGGTACATTGCTATCTGATGATACCCCTTATAAGCGTCTAGGAAGCTCATCCTTCCATGTCCTGAAGTGGCATCCACTAATTGATCGATCTTAGGGAGTGGGAAATTGTCTCTGGGACAAGCCTTATTCAGGCTAGTAAAGTCCACACACACCCTCCACTTCTCATTCTTTGGATAGCCAAGTAGGGTAGTTTATCTCTCGGATGGCTCTGGCCTCCACTAGTTTGTCCACTTCCTCCTCTACTGCCTCTACATGAACCAACGTCAGCCTCCTCGCTAGTCGAATGACGGGTTTTGCCGACCTGTCTACGTTCAGTCTGTGACATGTGACCTTGGGGTCAAAGCCAAGCATCTCATATGGCGTCCAGGCAAACACCTCTATGTTTGCCCATAAGAACGTTTCTAACTCCCTTTCCTTTTTCTCAGCCAATCCTGAGCCGAGGAGGAAGAAACGCTTTTCATTCCCTTGCTGGACTAGAATTTTCTTCAAGGCTTCCTCGCTTTTGTCACAGGCTCTTTGCCGACATCATCCAGGACCTCCGTGTTCTTGTCCTCCATCTCTACTGTCTCTGCCTCTCGAACGTTGCAGGTAGATTTCATTGCTGCCATGGAGCAATTCTTTGCCTACACCTGATCCCCTCTAACCTCCTCAATTCCATGATTTGTTGGGAACCACAACAGCTGGTGCAGTGTTGAGGAAACAGCTCTGATTGCGTGCAGCCATGGCCTTCCCAGGATAACATTGTAAGGGGAGGAGGTGTCAATTACTGTGAACTCCGTGCTTACCTTCTTGGTGCCTGCGTGCACCTCCAAACTTATTGCTCCTAGGGGCCACGTTGGTGTTCCATTGGACTATTGGACTACTCCAGATCATCTTGGTGAAGGTCGAGCTCCTTGTAACATCTGGCATACATGATGTCGTAAGAGCGGCCTTGGTCAACCAGAATTCTCTTTACCTGGCACTCTCCAATCTTAAGGGATATTACCAAAGCATCATTGTGTGGATGTTGTACCATGTCTAGGTCGGCTTCAGTAAAGGACACCATTGGTCCCTGGTACTTGTCTGCCCTAGGCCTCTTTTGCTGGACCTGTTACACATGCTGTAAGTGCTTCACCCTCTAAATCTCCCCATGTACCTTGTTCTTATTGACCTTCGAGTGAATCACATTGATCACTCGAGGTCCGTCTACTTACGGTTGTGGTGTTGGTAGAGGTGGTGTTGCTGGTACCTGGGGCAGCCTTGCTTACTCTTCCCTTGTCCTGGCCTCTTCGACTAGGTCCCTTAAGTGACCTTGTCTTACCAGATCTTCCAAGTGTGTCTTCAGGGCCCTGCACCCCTGAGTCAGATGCCTGTCCTCATTGTGGTAGGCACACTGCTTTCCAAGGCTTCTTCCCATAAATTCGCCAGGAATCTTCTCTGGGGCTCTATAGTAAGGTTAGTTCCTGATTCTTTCCAGGACTTTGTAAACTGGGATCCGGAATACTGTGGTGACGGTCTGTGTAGCCCTTAGTCCTATTTCTTGTCTATTAAAATGTGTATTACCTTGGCGTCGCTTCGTCGAGTCATTCTTCTTCTCTTGCTTTGATACCTTTGTCCCTAGCGTGTTTTCCTCCGCTCTCGCATATTTCTCGATTCTGGCCATGAGTTCCTCCATACTTTTTGGCAGTGTCTTTACTAGTGATTTTTGAAGCAGACAGTCATCGTTCAGGCCGTTCTTAAAACACATGATCGCCACCTCTTGGTTGCACCCTGGTATTCGGTTAAACATCTCATATTACCTCTTGGCATAAGCCTTGAGGCTTTCATCCTCACCAATTCTCAAAGCCATTAGGGAGTCTACCCGCAACGGCTGCAGCTTGTTTGTAACAAACTTGGCCACAAACATCTCAGCCAAGCCTTCCCAACTTTTTATAGTTCTTTTCGGCAACTTGTGAAACCAATCTGATGCGACTTTCCCAAAGGATGAGGGGAACACCTTACAGAGCAACGGCTCATTCCAAGTATACAATGCCATTGAGTTCAAGTATACGCTGACATGAAAGTTGGGATCAGACTTACCATCGTATATTTGGAATCTTGGCATGTGGAACCTTTTCGAGGCCTCAAATTTGTCCAATTCTACAGAGAACGGTGTTGTCGACTTTACCAGAGATATTACCTCAGCATCTTATCGCTTCCTCTGCAGGTAATCCCTCAAATCCTCCTTAGTCCATCCAGGAGCTCAGCTGTCAACGGATTTCAGCCTCTTTGTGCGCTGCTCCCTGTGTCGTTATGAGTCCTCTTGGACCTCCCTTCATTCATCGTGTCAAAACAAAGCTCATTCCCTTGAATGTGCCGATGATCTTTAACGTAGGTTTCTTTGGCACGATGGGTCCTCTGAGACTCCCCTCTCATTAATTCTCCTCGCCCGACCTCTCGTGAAGGCCGATGTGAATGCTCCCTTGCCCTGTTATGCTGTGGGATTGTGGGGATTGCTTTCTGCCCCCCTTTCTGGGCATCGTTCTTGGTCGCTGGAATCGTCGTGTCCTCCAACAGGAACGATGGCTACATGACGCTGTTCTGCATCATGAAATTGACAACCGATTGGAGGTCTGCCAATTTGTTTTCCATCTCTTTCATCTCACCGTCCCTCCTCAAGCATTTGTCTTTCCATACTTGGAGGTCGCTCTCGTTGTGATACTCGCCTCGACCTGCCTTCTTGGGAACGTCTCCCTCTTGGACGACATTCTTTTCTCTGAGATTCTGCTCTCGGGGTTCTTCATTACACTTATCCTCCTCTACGTTAGATTCAGTCTATTTACCACTCCCACTTAGGATGTCGTCCTCGATCTTCTTTTTCTGCCCGTCGTTGGCCATCTATTCTCTTTCGATTCCCACAGACGGCGCCAAATTGTGAGTGCTAATTTCTGACCACGCTACCAAACAGGAACTCAACTAGAGAGCATAAGCAAAATAGAGTATGCCTGAACAACCTGTCATAGAAAGATAAGACTCTGGTGGTGGTTCGTCCACCCAAGGACACTCCGACGATCAAGTCAGTACTCAGTTTATCTCTCAAAGACAGCAAATAGTGCTCAACCCACAAACCAGAATACAAAAAGCGTACCTTAGACCCACGATGGTGCCTTACTTTTATAACCAGCACTAACCTGATCCCTATAGAAACTTAGCTTCAATGGACTCTGGCCCAATACTCATCTTGGACTCCCAGCCAGATAGAGATAAACTCCCTAAGAGCCTTATCTTTATTCAGACTGAGGTCCTCCCCCATTCTAGGACTCTTGTCCCTCATCTGTTCATCTCGAATTCCGATATTTCCACAGATAATCTCGGCCTAGCCAAAATCACCTCGGCACCATGACCAAAACACGTGACACCTCGGCTGACACTTCGGTGTCAACTTGACCACATGTTGTCATTCTCAAAATATGCCCCCACACAAGACATTCCAGAATGCTTTGAATTCCTCATTTCAATATTTTATCAATTTGAATCCCCAGTCTCTGGAGTTCATATCTTTGCTTGTGGATGATAAGCTCCGGAAGGGACTGGAAAGGGTCAGTGAGGAGGACCTTGAGATTGTACTGGACGAGGTGATGAAGCTTTTGCTTTACCTCCAAGAGGACCTGTTTGAAAAGCATTACAGGCAACATTTGGCAAAGAGGCTTCAATCTTTGAAAACCATTTCTGACAATGCAGAGATGAGTTTGATAGTTAAGCTCAAAACGGAATGTGGGTATCAGTTTACTTCAAAATTGGAAGGTATGTTCACTGACATGAAGACATCTCAGGATACAATGCAAGGGTTCTACGCAAGCATGGGTGCTGAGATAGGAGACTACCTGACACCCGCTGTCCAGGTTCACACTGCGGGCTCTTTGCCGACTCCATCGAGTGCTACGTGCAACCTTCCATCGGAAAGTTAAATTATAATTAACATACACGAAGGGAAATAATACTAGGATGACTCTTTCTCTTGCCATATTTTTGTAGTTTTAAGTAGTATTTACCCTTGTATTATTGGCATACATCATACTGGAGTATGACTTTAAAATCTTTGAATTGTATTTATGTTTTGAAATGGTAGTTATGTACCTTCGTCTATTACTTGCTGTTCTAGTTGGAGAAGAATTGGATTTGACATTCAGATTTGCAATTTGGAAGATAGTTCAAAGTCGGGGATGAGATGTTGAAGAAAATTAAATTGATTTTTAAATCTAATTAGTTTTTTTTTTAATATCTCGTAGATGATTTGAACACCCCAATTATACATTTGCAAATTGTGGTTCGAGGCTAGATATGAGATATTGGAAAAAAAATCAAACAGATTTGAATCGTCAGCATCAATGTATTTGGATTCCTCCAATTCTTACGAGAAAAGAAAGGCAAGTTTTACTTTTATAATATATGTAAAATGTTGACCCCAAGTCTTCTTACAATGTATATGGCACGACCCCAAATTATTTCACTAGTTATGTGATAATATATATATATTATATTTATTAATAAAATTCCTTAAAATAGCAGTCTCATGAATTATACACTAGGGTGAATTATAGTCATAATCCTTCAAATTTGACATCTATTTCATTTTAGTCCCTATAGTTCTAATTGTGTCAATTAAGTCCCTCAAGTTTCAACTTCAAATCAATTTAGTCCCTAAGTCTATAATATAAATAACTTATCATCCCAAAAGTTTGATTAATTTACTGAAAGGCTCTATCTATTTAGTAGTTAATGTATCGAGCCTTAAAATGTTAAGTTATGCTTGTTTCAATCCTACGCATACTTTTAATTGCAGAAATAAGAGCTGAAATAAATAGCAGTTTAGCATATATTTTTGAATTAAAAAATTAGTTAAACAGATCAAATTTTCTTTTATCCATTGCATCTGGACAGTCCATAGTGATTTATAGCTAGAAAATTGCAAATAGCCTTAGAAAAAGGCAAGTGTAGAATTCCAAAGAGCAATTTTGCAAGATTTATTAATAAATTAGTCTGCATTTGGAAGCATATATAGTGGGCCTAAGACACTGCTGGAAATTGGACTTTTAGTGGTGTTTAAAAAACGCCGCTATATCTATCAAAAATGCTGCTAATTTATTTTGTGACGTTTAGTATCAAACGTCGAATATACGGCCGTCGCTGTAGCTTTGTGACGTTTTAAAAACGTCGTGATATTAGTATAGGAGGCGTTTTAAAAAATGCCGCAAAATGTCCTCATATAAACATAGTGACGTCACCAACGATATTTTAGCGACGTTTTGAAAACGCCGTCATATCTGTTTGAAAAATATAACCGTTAATGTTTAGGGTTTAGGAGGCGTTTATAGAAACGCCGTCATATCCATTTTTTTTTAAATTGTGCTAGTTTTATTTGATTAAATTAAAAAAATACCTATAATAAAATATTGAATTTGGTTTCTCATTCAATTAATAAAAAAATACCTGTAATAAAACCAACATACAAAATATTAACTCCCATTCAAATACCTGTAATAAAACCAACATACAAAATATTAACTCCCATTCAAATACCTGTAATAAAACTGACATATAAAATAATAACTCTCATTCAAATAACAAATGAAGCATTAATTCAGTTTCTCATTCAATTAATTTCCAATCACCATTGCCTACAAAATAACACATCCAAATCCAAAAATCATGTTTTAACATTGACCACAAACTAACATATATCCAAAAGCACATGTTTTAGCATAGAAGCTGTAGTCATCACTGGTCTACATGCCTGCATTAGAACATAAACTACAATCAGATTCACCAAAATAAACACAAATTGGAAAAAAAGAAAAAAAAAATCAATGCAATTTTGCAAAAGTAAGCCTATTATGAACTTCAGCATACTCATCAAGGTACAAAGGTTTACCAATAACATTACTCAATGCAAGTAGAATTTGTTCTTCTCTGTCTTATGAATAAATAAATAAAAGCAAGTGTTGCAACATGCAATTGATTACCTACAAGTTCATAACAATCCCTGCAATCCAACATGCTGCTAGTTGTTTGGTAAAACTGGAGAAGAAAAATTAACAAAAGATAGTGAATCAACTTCCTTTTTACCAGAACCATAGTAAAATGTCACACAAATCAACATTTGCTGATACATGAGCAAATTATAATTTAAATCCACTGATCTCCACAATATGATCTCATTCTAAGATTTTTGAAGTATAAAAATTTCATATGATGCAAAATTGTGTGAAATTTAAAATCACTAGTTAACAACAGGCAATTAAATATTAGGTTGAGCAACCAAAATAAAAATAATAATTGCATGATTCAAGTACAAAATGTTAAGGATGTTTAGACAGATGAGTAGAAAACAATAACAAAATAAGATGATACCAAAATCGTATTGATATGCAGTTTCAAATTCAACAATCTTATACATGATATGTTCCCTTTCTAAGTGTAAAACTAAGCAAGCATTATCCATTCATTCTCATGTTATTTTTTCATTAGTACCCAAAACATCATAGAGTTCGAGCTTTCAAACTTCTGTTGAGCCTTTATACAGAGTCAAGGGATTCAATTTTATTTAGGGAAAACTTATATTTGATTTCTCATTATGCCAAAACTGATAGCTTCTGTGATAAAATCATTTCCAAAACAGTGGACATCTTTGAAGGGATTGATTGCTATTAAAACAGGTCTTGCTTTACTCTACAGGAAACAAGCACAAACATAGGTCAAATGAGAGGAAAAGGGAAACTCAATTTGATGGGAGGGAAATTAAGTATCACAATCATTCAATTCAACCAACATAGCCCCAACAGCACCTCTGTAATATGCACTAGTAACTGCCCTATATCTGGTCATCATACAAAATGAAGAGCAAAAATATTCAGTTGCCCATTTAATATGATTTTAGGAACTGTAAGCATGAGCTTGTTCACACTTAATATGATTAGTTCAGAAAAGGCAATAATTATTGCCATTGTAGTCTAATAGTTTTGGGGGTTAGTCCAGAAAAGGCAATTAGTTTTTTTACCTTGTTAGTTCTTCTTCTTCTTCTTATTCTTCTTCTCTTTCCTTGAAAGGTGAACCTATATTTAATAAAAGCAAGTATTGTACTTAATAACATGTGTTATTTGTCAAAAAAGCTTTTGATTAAATGATTGCTCACCTCTTCGGATGAAAATGCATGAGATTGTTGTTGATGTGACATTGGCCGAACAGTGGGATAATCCACAACCTATCATTCAATAAGATGCTTAAGTTATATATTAGCTCTAGGCAATTTAAAGTAATAACTAGCAAAAATAATTAAAATACCTGCTGCCTATGTAATGGGTTTGATGGTGCAACAACTAGATCAACGGGCACGCCTGCAGTTTGCAATTAAGATTCCAAAAACTAAATTCGTGACTGAAAATCTGTGCGTATAGCCTGAATTTGTTTCTCCATTACTTCATTCATCTTCGACTCGAACTGCATTTGATACTGTTGAAGTTGCTCTTGAACTTGTTCCTGAACTTGAGTTTGGAAGAGACGACTCTGCTCTTGTGATCGCCTATATCCACCTCCAAAAACATCAGTGGGTGACGGTCCCAATCCAAACGTCCAAACATGGCCAGGTCGCTCTGGGCCCATAACTTGTGTGAAGATTTGCTCCTGTAATGCTGCAGGGTCAGTAGAAGATCCCTTCATGTGCTTTGTTAACTCATTCATTTGAGTCTGCAAGTTTGAATTCAATAATTAGCCTCTAATATAAATATAAATCATATTAAAAGTCCAAAGATAAAGTAGTATCACATACCATAACCTTATTAACTGAATCACTATTTGACGTCCCATCTTTCATGTATGCGGCCATCCACACCTGTGACCGACTAGCAGGAACCCCATTGTTCTTTTTTGTCTCCTATAAATGAAAGACAACCAAAATCTTAAGATAAATAAGAACCAAAGTTTCCATTTAATACTTTGAATGTCTTAGTTTTTAATGCATTATTTCATATTTCTTCACTACATAAAATGAAGAAGAATCTGCAATACATAAGATAAAACTATCCTAAATACACTGATCACATATATACCTCCAGTCGAACTACTGGGAAAGGCTTTCGGCCTGTTCTATGATGTAATGTCTTCTTCTTCCGGATTTTTCTATTCTTCTTGCTTGATTTCTGTCAAATATGAAATTTATTTAAGATGTTATAAAAAATTATCATATATAAATATTTTTTCACATAAGTAAAATTTTATCGATGCACTCTGAGTGCCCCAATAGTAGACCAAAGCCCGCCACTGATCCTCATGTACTCTATCTGGTCGATGAGCCAACCGTTCTGCATCATTCTTGAAGGGTTTGTATCCCATTGTTTTCACTTGACTTTCCAATCTCTCCATTTCTTTCCAAATGAAGCCATTATTGTTCTCTTCATGGATTCATCTGCATCCGTATGAGCCTGCATTACAATTATATACCCTTGTAATATGCAATGTCAACTACACTTGTAATATGCATTTCATATGGAATACAATTGTAACTTATTTCATATTAAATATCCATATATACCTTTATCTCCCTCCATATGTTATCTTTGTTTTGTTTTGGAACATAATGCCAAGTGGCAAAAGTGAGTGGCGCAAGACTCCCATCTCGTGCCAAAACGCCCAAATGTGAAGCAAGGGATGTGTGTGTAGACACCCCATTTTTGACCGCCCTTAAGACTTGGGCGCTACTGATGGTTTGCTCGATGATGAAAGGTGTGCAGGGCAAAGGTTCAATTTCTTCGGCAATGAGAGGGTCAAATCCCAACCTCACACCCCATTTTGGACCAAATCTATTTTGAATGGTTTTTAGACCTTAAAACCCTCTCTTTCAAAACATTTTTGAAATAAAGTTTCTACGATGTTCCAAGGCTCACATTTTGTCAAAAAATACGCTTTTCGATAAACCGAGCAAGGACAAAGTGGAAATGAATGAAAGAGAGATGAAATCTTTGAAAAATCTTTCAAAACACCTTGCTTAGGGGTTTGAAGTTGAAGAAAAGAGGAGAAGATGGGAGAAGCCAAGTTGGAGAAGAAGATAGGCAAGAATTGCTAAGAGAGGGATGAGCAGTCCTCGCTAAATCAAGCTTCTTTGTCTATACACTTTGAGTTAAGCTATGAGGCCCCCACCGTTGGAAAGAAGAATTCCGGGGCTTCATTTTTCATTCAAGAATCTCTTAAATCCGAGACCGGAGGGCGGAGATATGATTGGTTGAGGTTGGGCATCATCCCAGTTGGACCGAAACTGAGCATCCTTCACTAAAACAAGCATAACTTTTTTCACAGTTGGAATTTTGATGCAAGGCTGGTTCCATTGGAAATATTACTTCCGGGGCTTCAATTTTGACACAAGAATGACCTAAAAAGGAGTTCATACGAAGAAGTTATGCCCGTTTGAAGTTAGACCTGCAGAGCAGATTTTTCCTGCCGACCGGCCAAAACAAATGGCCGACCGACCAAATAGATTGCCGACCGGCCAGAAAAGATGGCTGACCGACCAAGTTTGCTAGCCGATGACCTTCCGGAGAATTCTACAGATTGAATGGATGCCAGCTGTGCCAGCTGGAATGCACAGACTCTGCTCCCCATGCACGTGTGTGGCTGTTTTGCACCCTTTTCACCACCTTTGACCCCTCTTTTTGCACCCTTTGCTCAAGGCTTCTTGGGGAAGATTTGACCCCTTGTCTTGGCTTCCTCAAGAAGCTTGGCCAGCTGTCTTAGCTTCTTCTATAAGCCTTGCCCCCTTTGCCCTCCTTGACCCTTTCTTTCTAGCTTGTCTTATAAGCTTCAAGTCTTTCCCTTTGCCTATATAAGAAAGCCTCCTTCTCCATTGTTTAGGTTCAGCAAAATCAGACCTAATACATACATATAACATATATATCACCCTCTCTCTCTATATCTCCCTCTCTCTCTACATTTGGGTGTGTTAGAGTGTTCAAAGACCCTTGTTCTTGGCCTATTTGCACTACACCCTATAGCACCACACCACCACTCCATTCCAGCAGCTTGGAGGGCCTTCTCAGAGGCTAGGAGACAGCTTTTCTTGGTCCAAGAGGTAGCAAAGGATTGGTCTTCAAGGGTGAGTTGATTTCTCCCTCTTTCTAGCTCATTTTTGCAAGTTTTCTTGGCCCCTTTTGCTTGCTGTTTTGAGATCCGACCAAAACTTAAAGTACCCTTTATTTGAGCTCTACTTCATGTTTCATTAAGGGAATTTTTTCATTTGAGGTCCCCATCTTGCACATCCTTCTTTATCCCTCTTGTATGCCATAATCTTGCATAGTATTTTTGGCCTGTGTGTGATCTGTTTTGGAGCATGGTGAAAACTGTAGATAGGCTTATTTTGAGCCCCTATTCAACATTGAAGAAGGGCTCATCACTATTTGGGACCTCCACGTGCCACTTGTCATTATATCCCTCTTTGGTCCCCATTTTTGCATGATCTATTAGCCTATTATGCTTCTGTTTTTGGTCATTTTATAGAACTGAAAACAGTCTTATTTTGACCCCATATTCATGTTTCATTAAGGGTCTTTGGCTGTTTGATGAATGTTTTGTATACTTTGTGTTTTGACCTCTTTTGGGCCCTATCTTGCATGGCATTTTGAGCATACTTGTGTACTGATTTAGGCTTGGCCATCAACTGTAAGTAGTCATATTTTTGGTCCCTCTTCAGTGTTGTAGAAGAGTCTTTTTCCGTTTGGGCTTTGCATCTACCACTTGCTTCATTGCCTCCCTTGCGGAGCCATTTTTGTATGATAATTTAGTCCCACTTGTGCTTACTGTTTGGCCATGCTTTGAACTGTAAAAATGCTTATTTTGGGGCTGCCTTACTTCTGTCTTTTCATTCCATGTACCAATTATGCATGCTTTGTATAGCTGTAAGCCATTTCATGTACCTAGTTTTGCATTTCGGGAGAAATTCCATGCATCGGGTGTCATTTCGCCTCGTTTCGGGGCTGTTTTGCCCCTCATTTTGCTACTGATTTTTGCATGTTCGCATATCATATTCCATGTCTTTGCCATATCTCATTAGAGTGGCATTTTGGTGCCTGAGGGTCGGTCCTCGGTTTGCGTGCACGCGTGCACGCATTTCGAGTTGTCTTGTTTTCATCTGATGGCCTCCTATGTGAGTGTGGCTGAGGCTCTCTCATGTTGGTGTAAGCCCATTCTTGCATTGTGTATGCCATGTTTCAATGCGTTGTGCATGTTATGTTGTTAGCATTGTGTGTGCCATGTAGTTGTATTGCATGTTTGTATGTTTGCTTGCATGCTTAGGTCGCATGTGCATTGTTGTGCATTGCCTTGCCTCTTGACCAATCATGATTGAGGTTGGGTCCCTTGTATGTTTTGTGTGCATTGCATTTGACATTGAAATGCATACTTGACTCTTTGGCCATCATGCATCGAAATGCGTGATTGGTGGCCCGAGGGTCGAGGGCCATGCTCCCTTGAGTCCATTACATGATAGGGAGTGTGTCCATGCATACATTTGCCTAAAAATTCCATGCCATACACTGCTTGCCCTCTGTTGCTGTCAAAACTGTCTTCTGCAGGAAGTTTATGCCGATCGGCATCATTCAGTGCCGGCCGGCAATCCTTCATGGGCCGAGGGCTTCATTAACTGCCGGTGGAAATTATGTATTGCCGGTGGGCATTTCCTTCAGCCGATGATATTCTGCAGTGTGCAAGGGACCTGCCCCGGAACTTTGGCATTTTTCAGAGAAGCAAGGCAGTAAAAACAGAGGCAGCAATGGTATGGTGCGGACTTTCCGGGCGAGACGGGTTCGAGCATGCATCATTCGCGCATCCCGAGGCAGGGGCCGTGGCCACTTCTCTTCTTGCATTTATTCTGATAATTAATTAGAAATTCTGTAATAATTTATTTGTTTATTAGTCGTACTGTAATATTTATTCGGACCCTCCGAGTGAGGGCAATTGTGTAATAAGTGTGCGTGAGTGTGTGTATGTCTTCCAACCCCTACGTCTTTCTTCCCTTTTATTTACCAGCTTATGATGGTTAGTATTAGGACATGTTTAATTTAGCATACCTTATGCTATGCATGCGTGCATTCATCCATCTGTTTTACATGCACCGGGCTCGGCGCATCATGCTAACTGCATCTGTATTTCAAATTCCAAACTGAATACATGTTGGTTGTGCATTTTCACATGCCATGTTTAGGTTAGCCGAGCCTGTCTAGATTGCATTTTTGCATGCGATGCATTAGCCATTCCTAACATGAACTAGGACATGCATGTTTGCTAACTAGTTTATTATTTTGGCACGGAGTACGATGTATGTATTTATGTTTTAGCATCCCGCATGCGTGTGAGTGTTGCCATGACAGTATGCTTGCCATGCGGCTAAATGCTTATGTGATAAATTGTTTGAATGCCTGTGGGTGAAGGTTAGATTGTTTGAGTTGGAGAAACTCGTTGGAATCCGTATTTTAGCCTACTTGCGAGTAGCAAATTCCAAAGTGTTTTCTAAAACAAACGGATATGCAATGCTTATTTCCAAATTAGGCAATCTAGTCTATACTTGTTTGCTGCGCGCATAACATAGTAACGCTAGGCTAATAATTGGTTTAAGAACACATAACGTTTTCAAAAATGGATATCATGGTTAGTAGAGGCCGATCTTCGGATCGGGCGAGAGGGGGTGCTCATAGCTGACCTTCCCCAATCGTACCCTAGCTCCCGAGCCGAGGCAACTCTGGTGATGACGGACATGTGGCCTTCGGCACCGAGTCAGGGTTTCCTAAATTCCCCATAAAAAATATTTAGGTGGCGACTCTGTATCTGGAAAAGCAGTCTATGTTTGGCACTTCTTTTCAAAAATCTGTTTCTCAAAACGATTTGCCGGATTTGGACTCTTTGGTTCAGATTAAGAATCGTGACAATTTGAGAGTTCGAGCTGTAGTGACCCCACAAATGAACAGAACGGGACTCACCCTCCCGGGGCGTTCAGGGACGTTTACAGTTTCTGGCGACTCTGCTGGGGATTTTAGAGAGCTTGACTCGAACTCGTGATATCCTGTTTTGATTACACTTATGTGTTTCTTTGCATTGCTTGTGCATTGGTGCGCCTAGGACACCGTGTTTGCCATCTGCCATACCTGAATGGTTTGCCGGAGGCTTGTCTTGTCAAGGCATGACCATAAGGCTGACCGGTTATGGGCTCTGACAGTATGGGAACACAAACCCCGGTTTTACCGGGGCACCCTTTTCGACCATTCAACCTAGTGCATATTCGGATCCATAGTGACCATTCCAAGTTAGGACAGGTTGCTTACCCGATGTTAGGTTGTTTGAAAACTGCTGCGTGCATAGCGAAACCCTAGCTCCTGACAAAATAGGACAGGGAAACCCTACCCCAACATAGGGGTGTTTTGGCTCTCTTTACTTGCTATGTGCTTTTAGAATGTATCTCTACAGGGACGCATATACCAGTTTGCAAGTCTGCGTATCAGGCCTGTGGGCATCAGCATCAGTATTTGGGGAATCAATTTTACCCGAGGGTATCAATTTACAGGCAGATATTTGGGGAACAGTTATCAGTATTGAGTACAGTCGTTCTGCTATCCGTTCCAGTGGAATTGAACTGAGATGCTGTCTGTTTTCTCTTTTTGCTAGGTAGTCCTGGAACTATAGCTTCAGAAGGCTCCGATATCCCCGGGGTACATTGGACTAGTGTTGATAGACTTTGTTAGGTCAGAAATTCAATTCAAGGGCAACCAGTGTTCTTTCGCTGAGGCAAGGCAAAGAAAGGCCAGTCGGGGCTCACCGGTTCATCTGATCCGTCAGTCGCCAGCCACATCACCTTTGTTCAGACTCAGCAGACCATGATGGCACAGGGTTCGGAAGAATTTGTGGCCGTGATAGCAGCGTTAAATCAGGGAACTGCCATGCAAGCTGAGACCAGTATTGAAATGCAGCGTCCATCTGGGGCATCTGCCTCACATCCAGCTTTGGGACCCCAGCCAAACTTTGACCCACTTCCGCCAGTTAAAGATTTGCAGTGTCCGAATCCTCGCGAAAGGTTGACTCAAGCTCATGTGCTCAGACCCCTGGTGCAGCCTAATGAGAGACTTTATCCCCTTGATGTTAATGAGCTCAATCCGACTGCAATGAAGATTGCGAACCTTGAGAAGCAATTCAAAAAGGCACAGGGCCTTAACTCCATTCCCGACATTGAGGATGGGCACACCGAGGCTGCCGTTCGACTCCCAGACAGATTCAAAATGCCATATATTGACCGTTTCGACGGGTCTGGAGATCCAATGGTACATATCCGACTTTTCTTGGATGTCCTGAAGCCGATGGGTCTGACCAAGCCACAGAAACTCTCCTTGTATGGAAGAACCCTGTCGGGTGTAGCAGCCACTTGGTACGCTAAGTTGGAAGATAAAGTGCAGCAAAACTGGGAAGAATTGGCTGAGGCCTTTGTTGATCAGTATTCTTATAACACCCAAGTTGAAATGACCATGCAAGAGCTTGAAGCAACCCGCCAGAACCCAACAGAGCCTTTTGTGGAATTTGTTGCGAGGTGGAGAGCAAAGGCAGCACAGATGATAGATCGCCGCCCTTCTGAGAGGGATCAAGTACAGATGATGGTGCGAAACCTCGAGCATGATATCTTGCAAAAGTTGATAGTCGCTCCGCTATTCACTTTCAAAGGTTTGCATGATCTGGGGGTTCAGATCGAGAATGCGTTCAACAGTGGGATCATTCCTAGAATAAGTGAACCGACGAGGAAGGTTTTTGCAGGGAGTACCAATGCTGGTAGTAGCGTCATTCCCAAACCCACTGAGATCAATGTAGTCACCTCAGCCAACCCTTTTGCCAAACCAAGCCTACAAACAGCCGGCCCAGCCCGAGCTCAGGGCAGAACTTTCACTCCCCTCTATATGAGCTTGACTAGCGCACTAAAAGCCTTGATGGAAAGAGGGCATCTCAAACCCCTCGATCCTCAACCTCTGCCTAACCCACTTCCAGCCAGACATAATCCCTCCAAGTACTGTATGTACTATCAGCAGCGCGGTCATGGCACCGACCGTTGCTACCGCCTTCGTCATGAGGTCCAAAATCTCATCGATAACCAGACGATAACTCCACCTTCAGACCCTAATGACCAAGTACATCACCCACATCTCAATCTGATCCACACACTGGCCGTCCCTTACGACCCCAGCATGTACATCACCCCAGTCCATCTACCCAGGCCTAATGTGTTTATCCTAGAGAGCCTGGACTTATGCATGATGGGTGCATCTGAACCCCAATCATCTCAAACCCACGAACCCACTACTTCTGAGCTGATGAAAATGATTGAAGACCTTCAGAGAACTGTGGCAGATCTGGCCTTTGGGGTTTTGGCCCCATCATCAACCACATCACGTACCAGGGAGTTCATATCTAAAGGATCCCCAACTTCGGGACGAGTTGCATTAGAAGAAGGCCAATCTCTTGACAAAGTGGAAGCGACTGGTAAGAACAAGGTAGGGGCAGGCATTGGTCCCCATGAACACCTTCGATGAGATATTGAGGCTTTGAAAGCTGAGGGACTGAACAAAGAGCAAGTCCTCGCAGTTGTTACAAAAACTGTGGATGACACTTTCGCCACTCAGAATAAGGGCAGCCTGAATCAAGGGGCAAGCCACGAGAAGGGCCTTTGTACGAGAAATGTTCCTTTCAGCCCTAACCCCGTGCTCGAAAACGATCAGCAAACCCAGTCAACGCCTGCCAATCCCTTTGCTGGTGCATCCAACAAAACTCCAGAAACCTCAAAATACCCACCTCGAGGCCAGAGGGTGTTCGCACCACTGTACATGTCTCTATCAGCGGCCTTTAGGATCTCGATTAGAGAGGGAGATTTGAAACCCTTGGAGCCGCGACCACTGCCAGATAGACTTCCTCACTCCCATGATCCGACCAAGTACTGTGCCTTTCATCAGCAAGTCGGCCATGTCACTGATGGTTGTTTCCGTCTTCGCCACGAAATACAAGATCTGATTGACAACAAGGTCATCGTCGCACCAACTCAACAAAGTCTATCGTCATTGGATCAGTGAACCTGGGGGATAATGCGGTGCGATCGGGGGATGAACCACCTGCGGGCGGCGCTCAGTTTACTTCAGATGTGGCGTTTGGCACGCACAATTCTGAGCAATGTGCGAACACTAGTTTTGGTACTTTCTGACTTGGGTATTGGGTCAGTTTTGTTGTTTTGTATTGAGTCAGTCTTTTCGTACTGAGTCAGTCGGGTCTGTCTTGTTGTGTCGAGTCAGTCCTGTTTTGTTAGAGTCGGGTGATTTCGGGGGTATTACCTCGGACATCACTTGCTTGTTTTGTGTTTGTCTTTTCTTGCTTTCTTTGGAGTCTGTTTCGGCCGAGGAGCCAGTTACACCAACAGATCTGAATGAAACAGCAGTGATTTTCGCAATCTTGTGTTTGCTTCTGCCATGTGCCAGTTATGTCAGAAATTCTAAATAAGATGGCAGTATTTGATTAGAAGCTGTGTCTTTTCTGTGCCTTGAAGTCATTGTAATGACCTAAGTTTTTCGAAACATTGTGATAAAAACGAAGAGGAAGGAGTTCCTCAGGTTTTGCAAAACTTGATCAATTGAGAAAAAGAGAGGCATGCTAAGCCCTTAATGATTGAGATCATGCTTGTTAATGTGAATGCTGAGAAGGACCCTGGCTTGATCCAGATTGGTTCTACACTGTCTTCGGCGCGAGCGATTTGTCGCTTTCTAAAAAAAAAATTCAAAAAATATTTTGCGCGGTTCTGCGAAGACTTGTGTGGGATCGCTCTTGAGATTGTGCAGCTTAGGATTGCTCTCAGCCTCGAGATTCGACCCCTCACTTTCAAACCTTGAACCTGAGTTCAGAACGTTCAATGGTCAACCACAACGTGAGGCCTATGTGGCCATTTTGAAGCAGCCCTCGAACAAGAGGCACCAAAGTCAGATCAAGAAGATCAGATCAAAGGAAGCTTGTAAAGCTAGATCAGAAGCCCCTCCTCAAACTAGGGGCAAAAATGTCAGATATGCTCGAAGAGCCGAAGATGGATCCTTCAGTAAATCAATACAACAGCCACTCTCCTGGATACGGATGGCTTCAAAACCCTAAAACCATTTGGCATGGACTTGTTACACTTTTACCCTTTGAGAGGCTCGCTGGGCCGAAAACCCGGAAGGGCGACCCAGGCAAAAGTTAGAGCAAGGAAAAAAGGAAAAGAACAAAAAAAAAGAAGAAGAAAAATGCAAAGAACAAAAAAGAAATGAAGAAAAGATTAAAAAAAAAGAAAAAAAAGAAAGAAAAGAAAAGATGAAAAAAAGAAAAAAAAAATTGAAAAGAAAAGAAAAAACAGAGCTCGCAAGGTTGAAAACCCGGAAGGGCGGCCTTGGCAAAAGTTAGAGCACAAAAGGAGAGGTTAAATACCCGAGTGTACCTTAACCCCGAACTACGTAAGGCTTGATTCCCATATTTGGGATACGTAGGCAACTTCATTCTGAAGTCCAGCCGTGAAACACTTCAAAATCAACTGTGTCCATGTAATGGTTTTGATCATCTTTGCCTTCTCTGTATCCGAGAGTTCGGTTGTCATCGTCACTCTGAGGACTGATTGCAATGCGCTGCAATGCTATCCAAACAAGGGGCAACTTTCCGTTGCCATACAGTGTGCCGCGGTGCCATTCAAACAAGGGGCAACTTTCCGTTGCCGTGCAGCTCTTTCCAAGCAAGGGGCAATTTTCCTTCAGATCTGAAGTTGCGCGTCTTAAGAGTAGGTTCCGTGCTTGTTGAGCATTGGCCGTTTGCAAAAATAATTTTTGAGAATCTTTATTGAGGTTGACTGATCTCTCGAAAATTATTCCGTCTTTTCCAAAACTGGACCATTTCTTGGACCCAAAAAGGAAAAATTTTCAGTGCTCATAACCTAACTTGCATGATTTTCAAATCAAAAATTGAACAAGTATGTTAATCTGACTCTCATATTAGTCAAAATTGTTTCAGTAGAAAGCAAAAAAAAAAATGGTCAAAATAATGAACTAGGGGCACAGTTGAGTCAGGCTTCCTGTCTTTCTCCCGTTGTCAATGCATCTGCCAGAAAGGGCACTCTACCTGCCAGAAAAGGGCACCACTGAAGCTGACCGCAAAAGGGCAGAAGGCTCTCACATCCTCCACGCAACGAGGTATCAAGCCAAGTGCGAAGCACGAACGGGAACGGATCAAGATATTCCACTCCTTTGTTTGGACAGATTTAATCATGTCCAAACTCCCCAGTAAGAGCATCGTCAACCAATGTCGATTGCAGATCTGCTGCACATCCAGCCGCATCGCAACCCCTCTGTGGGAGAAAGTTCACTATTGTGAGCAGAAGAAGAGAATCTAGCAGAATGCTTGGGGCAAGAACCCGCAACTTCCTGTTTATTCATCAACCACCCTGGGGAGGGATGAAAAATGAGAGATTAAAGAATAGAGAGATGTGCGTTGAGAGAAAAAGTGAGAAAAGGGCTTTTTCATAAAAACAGAGCCTGAGGGCCGAGCGATGTGAGAATCACAAATGAGAAAGGGTGGGAAACAATACCCGGGGAAACAGGCTCCATGTGCACATTTGAGTCTTGTGTTTTATTTTGTCTGTCTCGATTCTTGTTTTGAGTCGCTTCGAGTGTTACTCGATGTGTTTAGGTTGTTTACCTTTGTTTTTCCCTTGTCGAGTCGTTTTGGCTGTGGCCAGTCGTCGGCTCAATACCCGGTTAAGAACTCATTTCTCAATTTCCAAAAAATCATCTTGTGCTCAGAGTGCTGTGCCATTCTCCACATTTGTGCAAAACAGTATTTGTTCTTTCATAAAACTGCAGGGTCCACCCCCGATAAGTGTGAACAGTAGAACAAGGGCCTATCTGAAGCTATGTAGGTTCCGGACTGCAAAGTAAAAGAAAAAAAGAAAATTTGGAGCATCTTAGGGTGTTCCAGCTTTGGCAAGATCCAAGACTGCATTTCAGGTGCACCTTCCCAGACCTCGCCATTTCTCTGGAGTATGAGTGTATCTCGACCCCAAGTGTAAGCCTGCTTCAAGTCAGAATGGCAATTAAAGCAGCAGCAGATGTTATCTCTCGCCAATATAAACAGGGTGTCCCCTTTTGAGCTGAGCGTATTGCCAAGTCCTCCGAAAGGTAAATCGGAGGCACCAGAGTACATGTTTGATGCCCTTCCATTGCATAGAATATGTTTTCTTTCGATTCTGCATAGAATATGCTTTCAATATTGCATAGAATATGCTCCTGTTTCTTGCATAGAAAATGCTCGTATCTTTTGCATAGAAAATGCACTCTTCCATACTTGCATAGAAAATGCACCTCATTTGCATAGAACATGCATTCACTCGCACTATCTTGTGCACTTACACTTTGTATCTCACTAGCACTGTCTTGTGCATCTTGTGGTTGTATCTCACTCGCACTATTTTGTGTATTGCATTTCAATCGCGCTGTTTAGCGTATCGCACTGTTTAGTGCATTTCAAATCAATCGCGCTGTTTAGCGTATCACACTGTTTAGTGCATTTCAAATCAATCGCGCTGTTTAGCGTATCACACTGTTTAGTGCATTTCAAATCAATCGCGCTGTTTAGCGTATCGCACTGTTTAGTACGTTTCAATCGCGCTGTTTAGCGTATTGCACTGTTTAGTGCATTTCAATCGTGCTGTTTAGCGTATCGCACTGTTTAGTACATAAATCAATCGCGCTGTTTAGCGTATCGCACTGTTTAGTGCATTTCAAATCACTCGCGCTGTTTAGCGTATCGCACTGTTTAGTGCATTTCAATCGCGCTATTTTGCGTATCGCACTATTTTGTGCAACTACATTCGCGTTATTTTGCGCACCTCAATCGCACTGTTTTGTGCAGTTTATCATTCGCGCTATTTTGCGCATTGCACTGTTTTGTGCAGTTTACTTTCGTGCTATTTTGCGCATCGCACTGTTTTGTGCAGTTTACATTTCGCGCTATTTCGCGCACCTCAATCGCACTTTATTGTGCATTTCAAATCAATCGCACTTTCTTGTGCATTTCAAATCACTCGCACTGTCTTGTGCATTTCAAATCACTCGCGCTTTCTTGCACATCGCACTATTTTGTGCAGTTTATCACTCGCGCTCCCTTGCGCATCGCACTGTCTTGTGCATGTTTAATCACTCGCGCTGTTTAGCGTATCGCACTGTCTTGTGCATTTCAAATCACTCGCGCTTTCTTGCGCATCGCACTATTTTGTGCAGTTTACACTCGCGCTCTTTTGCGTATCGCACTATCTTGTGCATTTCATTACATGCTCTCTCTCATCTTGCATAGAAAATGCTTGTAGCATTTGTCAGTTCATTGCGTCGCACTGTTTTGCGCACCTTACTTGCATTTTGCATGCATTCTATCGCGCTATCTTGCGCACCTCACATGTACTTGTTAGTACATTGCATTGTTTTGAATACAAATCAGCTTCGCGTAACGTATAAGTCCAATTATCAAAGTCTTCTTTCATATCATTTGTATCCTGCCCCTGAACTACGCTGGTTTGATTCCTTGCAAAGGGATACGTAGGTAGCCTGCGGGTACAACCATTCATTTATCGGTATTTTGTTTGTCCAAGTCTTCGGCCTTGTCAAAAATGGGTCGTCTCTAGGCTTTGACATTCACTCCCGTCATTGTTATGACTTTCGAGTTCTGTCAAAGAGGGGCAACTGTAGACACCCCATTTTTGACCGCCCTTAAGACTTGGGCGCTACTGATGGTTTGCTCGATGATGAAGGTGTGCAGGGCAAAGGTTCAATTTCTTCGGCAATGAGAGGGTCAAATCCCAACTTCACACCCCATTTTGGACCAAAGCTATTTTGAATGGTTTTTAGACCTTAAAACCCTCTCTTTCAAAACATTTTTGAAATAAAGTTTCTACGATGTTCCGAGGCTCACATTTTGTCAAAAAATGCGCTTTTTGATAAACCGAGCAAGGACAAAGTGGAAATGAATGAAAGAGAGATGAAATCTTTGAAAAATCTTTCAAAACACCTTGCTTAGGGGTTTGAAGTTGAAGAAAAGAGGAGAAGAGGGGAGAAGCCAAGTTGGAGAAGAAGATAGGCAAGAATTGCTAAGAGAGGGATGAGCAGTCCTCGCTAAATCAAGCTTCTTTGTCTATAAACTTTGAGTTAAGCTATGAGGCCCCCACCATTGGAAAGAAGACTTCCGGGGCTTCATTTTTCATTCAAGAATCTCTTAAATCCGAGATCGGAGGGCGGAGATATGATTGGTTGAGGTTGGGCATCATCCCGGTTGGACCGAAACTGAGAATCCTTCACTAAAACAAGCATAACATTTTTCACAGTTGGAATTTTGATGCAATGCTGGTGCCATTGGAAAGCTTACTTCCGGGGCTTCAATTTTGACACAAGAATGACCTAAAAAGGAGTTCATATGAAGAAGTTATGCCCGTTTGAAGTTGGACCTGCAGAGCAGATTTTTCCTGCCGACCGGCCAAAACAAATGGCCGACCGACCAAATAGATGGCCGACCGGCCAAATAGATTGCCGACCGGCCAGAAAAGATGGCTGACCGACCAAGTTTGCTAGCCGATGACCTTCCGGAGTATTCTACAGATTGAATGGATGCCAGCTGTGCCAGCTGGAATGCACAGACTCTGCTCCCCATGCACGTGTGTGGCTGTTTTGCACCCTTTTCACCACCTTTGACCCCTCTTTTTGCACCCTTTGCTCAAGGCTTCTTGGGGAAGCTTTGACCCCTTGTCTTGGCTTCCTCAAGAAGCTTGACCAGCTGTCTTAGCTTCCTCTATAAGCCTTGCCCCCTTTGCCCTCCTTGACCCTTTCTTTCTAGCTTGTCTTATAAGCTTCAAGCCTTTCCCTTTGCCTATATAAGAAAGCCTCCTTCTCCATTGTTTAGGTTCAGCAAAATTAGACCTAATACATAAATATAACATATATATCACCCTCTCTCTCTATATCTCCCTCTCTCTCTACATTTGGGTGTGTTAGAGTGTTCAAAGACCCTTGTTCTTGGCCTATTTGCACTACACCCTATAGCACCACACCACCACTCCATTCCAGCAGCTTGGAGGGCCTTCTCAGAGGCTAGGAGGCAGCTTTTCTTGGTCCAAGAGGTAGCAAAGGATTGGTCTTCAAGGGTGAGTTGATTTCTCCCTCTTTCTAGCTCATTTTTGCAAGTTTTCTTAGCCCCTTTTGCTTGCTGTTTTGAGATCCGACCAAAACTGAAAGTACCCTTTATTTGAGCTCTACTTCATGTTTCATTAAGGGAATTTTGTCATTTGAGGTCCCCATCTTGCACATCCTTCTTTATCCCTCTTGTATGCCATAATCTTGCATAGTATTTTTGGCCTGTGTGTGATCTGTTTTGGAGCATGGTGAAAACTGTAGATAGGCTTATTTTGAGCCCTTATTCAACATTGAAGAAGGGCTCATCACTGTTTGGGACCTCCACGTGCCACTTGTCATTATATCCCTCTTTGGTCCCCATTTTTGCATGATCTATTAGCCTATTATGCTTCTGTTTTTGGTCATTTTACAGAACTGAAAACAGTCTTATTTTGACCCCATATTCATGTTTCATTAAGGGACTTTGGCTGTTTGATGAATGTTTTGTATACTTTGTGTTTTGACCTCTTTTGGGCCCTATCTTGCATGGCATTTTGAGCATACTTGTGTACTGATTTAGGCTTGGCCATCACCTGTAAGTAGTCATATTTTTGGTCCCTCTTCAGTGTTGTAGAAGAGTCTTTTTCCGTTTGGGCTTTGCATCTACCACTTGCTTCATTGCCTCCCTTGCGGAGCCATTTTTGTATGATAATTTAGTCCCACTTGTGCTTACTGTTTGGCCATGCTTTGAACTGTAAAAATGCTTATTTTGGGGCTGCCTTACTTCTGTCTTTTCATTCCATGTACCAATTATGCATGCTTTGTATAGCTGTAAGCCATTTCATGTACCTAGTTTTGCATTTCGGGAGAAATTCCATGCATCGGGTGTCATTTCGCCTCGTTTCGGGGCTGTTTTGCCCCTCATTTTGCTACTGATTTTTGCATGTTCGCATATCATATTCCATGTCTTTGCCATATCTCATTAGAGTGGCATTTTGGTGCCTGAGGGTCGGTCCTCGGTTTGCGTGCACGCGTGCACGCATTTCGAGTTGTCTTGTTTTCATCTGATGGCCTCCTATGTGAGTGTGGCTGAGGCTCTCTCATGTTGGTGTAAGCCCATTCTTGCATTGTGTATGCCATGTTTCAATGCGTTGTACATGTTATGTTGTTAGCATTGTGTGTGCCATGTAGTTGTATTGCATGTTTATATGTTTGCTTGCATGCTTAGGTCGCATGTGCATTGTTGTGCATTGCCTCGCCTCTTGACCAATCATGATTGAGGTTGGGTCCCTTGTATGTTTTGTGTGCATTGCATTTGACATTGAAATGCATACTTGACTCTTTGGCCATCATGCATCGAAATGCGTGATTGGTGGCCCGAGGGTCGAGGGCCATGCTCCCTTGAGTCCATTACATGATAGGGAGTGTGTCCATGCATACATTTGCCTAAAAATTCCATGCCATACACTGCTTGCCCTCTGTTGCTGTCAAAACTGTCTTCTGCAGGAAGTTTATGCCGATCGGCATCATTCAGTGCCGGCCGGCAATCCTTCATGGGCCGAGGGCTTCATTAACTGCCGGTGGAAATTATGTATTGCCGGTGGGCATTTCCTTCAGCCGATGATATTCTGCAGTGTGCAAGGGACCTGCCCCGGAACTTTGGCATTTTTCAGAGAAGCAAGGCAGTAAAAACAGAGGCAGCAATGGTATGGTGCGGACTTTCCGGGCGAGACGAGTTCGAGCATGCATCATTCGCGCATCCCGAGGCAGGGGCCGTGGCCACTTCTCTTCTTGCATTTATTCTGATAATTAATTAGAAATTCTGTAATAATTTATTTGTTTATTAGTCGTACTGTAATATTTATTCGGACCCTCCGAGTGAGGGCAATTGTGTAATAAGTGTGCGTGAGTGTGTGTATGTCTTCCAACCCCTACGTCTTTCTTCCCTTTTATTTACCAGCTTATGATGGTTAGTATTAGGACATGTTTAATTTAGCATACCTTATGCTATGCATGCGTGCATTCATCCATCTGTTTTACATGCACCGGGCTCGGCGCATCATGCTAACTGCATCTGTATTTCAAATTCCAAACTGAATACATGTTGGTTGTGCATTTTCACATGCCATGTTTAGGTTAGCCGAGCCTGTCTAGATTGCATTTTTGCATGCGATGCATTAGCCATTCCTAACATGAACTAGGACATGCATGTTTGCTAACTAGTTTATTATTTTGGCACGGAGTACGATGTATGTATTTATGTTTTAGCATCCCGCATGCGTGTGAGTGTTGCCATGACAGTATGCTTGCCATGCGGCTAAATGCTTATGTGATAAATTGTTTGAATGCCTGTGGGTGAAGGTTAGATTGTTTGAGTTGGAGAAACTCGTTGGAATCCGTATTTTAGCCTACTTGCGAGTAGCAAATTCCAAAGTGTTTTCTAAAACAAACGGATATGCAATGCTTATTTCCAAATTAGACAATCTAGTCTATACTTGTTTGCTGCGCGCATAACATAGTAACGCTAGGCTAATAATTGGTTTAAGAACACATAACGTTTTCAAAAACGGATATCATGGTTAGTAGAGGCCGATCTTCGGATCGGGCGAGAGGGGGTGCTCATAGCTGACCTTCCCCAATCGTACCCTAGCTCCCGAGCCGAGGCAACTCTGGTGATGACGGACATGTGGCCTTCGGCACCGAGTCAGGGTTTCCTAAATTCCCCATAAAAATATTTAGGTGGCGACTCTGTATCTGGAAAAGCAGTCTATGTTTGGCACTTCTTTTCAAAAATCTGTTTCTCAAAACGATTTTCCGGATTTGGACTCTTTGGTTCAGATTAAGAATCGTGACAATTTGAGAGTCCGAGCTGTAGTGACCCCACAAATGAACAGAACGGGACTCACCCTCCTGGGGCGTTCGGGGACGTCTACAGTTTCTGGCGACTCTGCTAGGGATTTTAGAGAGCTTGACTCGAACTCGTGATATCCTGTTTTGATTACACTTATGTGTTTCTTTGCATTGCTTGTGCATTGGTGCGCCTAGGACACCGTGTTTGCCATCTGCCATTCCTGAACGGTTTGCCGGAGGCTTGTCTTGTCAAGGCATGACCATAAGGCTGACCGGTTATGGGCTCTGACAGTATGGGAACACAAACCCCGGTTTTACCGGGGCACCCTTTTTGACCATTCAACCTAGTGCATATTCGGATCCATAGTGACCATTCCAAGTTAGGACAGGTTGCTTACCCGATGTTAGGTTGTTTGAAAACTGCTGCGTGCATAGCGAAACCCTAGCTCCTGACAAAATAGGACAGGGAAACCCTACCCCAACATAGGGGTGTTTTGGCTCTCTTTACTTGCTATGTGCTTTTAGAATGTATCTCTACAGGGACGCATATACCAGTTTGCAAGTCTGCGTATCAGGCCTGTGGGCATCAGCATCAGTATTTGGGGAATCAGTTTTACCCGAGGGTATCAATTTACAGGCAGATATTTGGGGAACAGTTATCAGTATTGAGTACAGTCGTTCTGCTATCCGTTCCAGTGGAATTGAACTGAGATGCTGTCTGTTTTCTCTTTTTGCTAGGTAGTCCTGGAACTATAGCTTCAGAAGGCTCCGATATCCCCGGGGTACATTGGACTAGTGTTGATAGACTTTGTTAGGTCAGAAATTCAATTCAAGGGCAACCAGTGTTCTTTCGCTGAGGCAAGGCAAAGAAAGGCCAGTCGGGGCTCACCGGTTCATCTGATCCGTCAGTCGCCAGCCACATCACCTTTGTTCAGACTCAGCAGACCATGATGGCACAGGGTTCAGAAGAATTTGTGGCCGTGATAGCAGCGTTAAATCAGGGAACTGCCATGCAAGCTGAGACCAGTATTGAAATGCAGCGTCCATCTGGGGCATCTGCCTCACATCCAACTTTGGGACCCCAGCCAAACTTTGACCCACTTCCGCCAGTTAAAGATTTGCAGTGTCCGAATCCTCGAGAAAGGTTGACTCAAGCTCATGTGCTCAGACCCCTGGTGCAGCCTAATGAGAGACTTTATCCCCTTGATGTTAATGAGCTCAATCCGACTGCAGTGAAGATTGCGAACCTTGAGAAGCAATTCAAAAAGGCACAGGGCCTTAACTCCATTCCCGACATTGAGGATGGGCACACCGAGGCTGCCGTTCGGCTCCCAAACAGATTCAAAATGCCATATATTGACCGTTTCGACGGGTCTGGAGATCCAATGGTACATATCCGACTTTTCTTGGATGTCCTGAAGCCGATGGGTCTGACCAAGCCACAGAAACTCTCCTTGTATGGAAGAACCTTGTCGGGTGTAGCAGCCACTTGGTACACTAAGTTGGAAGATAAAGTGAAGCAAAACTGGGAAGAATTGGCTGAGGCCTTTGTTGATCAGTATTCTTATAACACCCAAGTTGAAATGACCATGCAAGAGCTTGAAGCAACCCGCCAGAACCCAACAGAGCCTTTTATGGAATTTGTTGCGAGGTGGAGAGCAAAGGCAGCACAGATGATAGATCGCCGCCCTTCTGAGAGGGATCAAGTACAGATGATGGTGCGAAACCTCGAGCATGATATGTTGCAAAAGTTTATAGTCGCTCCGCTATTCACTTTCAAAGGTTTGCATGATCTGGGGGTTCAGATCGAGAATGCGTTCAACAGTGGGATCATTCCTAGAACAAGTGAACCGACGAGGAAGGTTTTTGCAGGGAGTACCAATGCTGGTAATAGCGTCATTCCCAAACCCACTGAGATCAATGTAGTCGCCTCAGCCAACCCTTTTGCCAAACCAAGCCTACAAACAGCCGGCCCAGCCCGAGCTCAGGGCAGAACTTTCACTCCCCTCTATATGAGCTTGACTAGCGCACTAAAAGCCTTGATGGAAAGAGGGCATCTCAAACCCCTCGATCCTCAACCTTTGCCTAACCCACTTCCAGCCAGACATAATCCCTCCAAGTACTGTATGTACCATCAGCAGCGCGGTCATGGCACCGACCGTTGCTACCGCCTTCGTCATGAGGTCCAAAATCTCATCGATAACCAGACGATAACTCCACCTTCAGACCCTAATGACCAAGTACATCACCCACATCTCAATCTGATCCACACACTGGCCATCCCTTACGACCCCAGCATGTACATCACCCCAGTCCATCTACCCAGGCCTAATGTGTTTATCCTAGAGAGCCTGGACTTATGCATGATGGGTACATCTGAACCCCAATCATCTCAAACCCATGAACCCACTACTTCTGAGCTGATGAAAATGATTGAAGACCTTCAGAGAACTGTGGCAGATCTGGCCTTTGGGGTTTTGGCCCCATCATCAACCACATCACGTACCAGGGAGTTCATATCTAAAGGATCCCCAACTTCGGGACGAGTTGCATTAGAAGAAGGCCAATCTCTTGACAAAGTGGAAGCGACTGGTAAGAACAAGGTAGGGGCAGGCATTGGTCCCCATGAACACCTTCGATGAGATATTGAGGCTTTGAAAGCTGAGGGACTGAACAAAGAGCAAGTCCTCGCAGTTGTTACAAAAACTGTGGATGACACTTTCGCCACTCAGAATAAGGGCAGCCTGAATCAAGGGGCAAGCCACGAGAAGGGCCTTTGTACGAGAAATGTTCCTTTCAGCCCTAACCCCGTGCTCGAAAACGATCAGCAAACCCAGTCAACGCCTGCCAATCCCTTTGCTGGTGCATCCAACAAAACTCCAGAAACCTCAAAATACCCACCTCGAGGCCAGAGGGTGTTCGCACCACTGTACATGTCTCTATCAGCGGCCTTTAGGATCTTGATTAGAGAGGGGGATTTGAAACCCTTGGAGCCGCGACCACTGCCAGATAGACTTCCTCACTCCCATGATCCGACCAAGTACTGTGCCTTTCGTCAGCAAGTCGGCCATGTCACTGATGGTTGTTTCCGTCTTCGCCACGAAATACAAGATCTGATTGACAACAAGGTCATCGTCGCACCAACTCAACAAAGTCTATCGTCATTGGATCAGTGAACCTGGGGGATAATGCGGTGCGATCGGGGGATGAACCACCTGCGGGCGGCGCTCAGTTTACTTCAGATGTGGCGTTTGGCACGCACAATTCTGAGCAATGTGCGAACACTAGTTTTGGTACTTTCTGACTTGGGTATTGGGTCAGTTTTGTTGTTTTGTATTGAGTCAGTCTTTTCGTACTGAGTCAGTCGGGTCTGTCTTGTTGTGTCGAGTCAGTCCTGTTTTGTTAGAGTCGGGTGATTTCGGGGGTATTACCTCGGACATCACTTGCTTGTTTTGTGTTTGTCTTTTCTTGCTTTCTTTGGAGTCTGTTTCGGCCGAGGAGCCAGTTACACCAACAGATCTGAATGAAACAGCAGTGATTTTCGCAATCTTGTGTTTGCTTCTGCCATGTGCCAGTTATGTCAGAAATTCTAAATAAGATGGCAGTATTTGATTAGAAGCTGTGTCTTTTCTGTGCCTTGAAGTCATTGTAATGACCTAAGTTTTTCGAAACATTGTGATAAAAACGAAGAGGAAGGAGTTCCTCAGGTTTTGCAAAACTTGATCAATTGAGAAAAAGAGAGGCATGCTAAGCCCTTAATGATTGAGATCATGCTTGTTAATGTGAATGCTGAGAAGGACCCTGGCTTGATCCAGATTGGTTCTACACTGTCTTCGGCGCGAGCGATTTGTCGCTTTCTAAAAAAAAAATTCAAAAAATATTTTGCGCGGTTCTGCGAAGACTTGTGTGGGATCGCTCTTGAGATTGTGCAGCTTAGGATTGCTCTCAGCCTCGAGATTCGACCCCTCACTTTCAAACCTTGAACCTGAGTTCAGAACGTTCAATGGTCAACCACAACGTGAGGCCTATGTGGCCATTTTGAAGCAGCCCTCGAACAAGAGGCACCAAAGTCAGATCAAGAAGATCAGATCAAAGGAAGCTTGTAAAGCTAGATCAGAAGCCCCTCCTCAAACTAGGGGCAAAAATGTCAGATATGCTCGAAGAGCCGAAGATGGATCCTTCAGTAAATCAATACAACAGCCACTCTCCTGGATACGGATGGCTTCAAAACCCTAAAACCATTTGGCATGGACTTGTTACACTTTTACCCTTTGAGAGGCTCGCTGGGCCGAAAACCCGGAAGGGCGACCCAGGCAAAAGTTAGAGCAAGGAAAAAAGGAAAAGAACAAAAAAAAAGAAGAACAAAAATGCAAAGAACAAAAAAGAAATGAAGAAAAGATTAAAAAAAAAGAAAAAAAAGAAAGAAAAGAAAAGATGAAAAAAAGAAAAAAAAAATTGAAAAGAAAAGAAAAAACAGAGCTCGCAAGGTTGAAAACCCGGAAGGGCGGCCTTGGCAAAAGTTAGAGCACAAAAGGAGAGGTTAAATACCCGAGTGTACCTTAACCCCGAACTACGTAAGGCTTGATTCCCATATTTGGGATACGTAGGCAACTTCATTCTGAAGTCCAGCCGTGAAACACTTCAAAATCAACTGTGTCCATGTAATGGTTTTGATCATCTTTGCCTTCTCTGTATCCGAGAGTTCGGTTGTCATCGTCACTCTGAGGACTGATTGCAATGCGCTGCAATGCTATCCAAACAAGGGGCAACTTTCCGTTGCCATACAGTGTGCCGCGGTGCCATTCAAACAAGGGGCAACTTTCCGTTGCCGTGCAGCTCTTTCCAAGCAAGGGGCAATTTTCCTTCAGATCTGAAGTTGCGCGTCTTAAGAGTAGGTTCCGTGCTTGTTGAGCATTGGCCGTTTGCAAAAATAATTTTTGAGAATCTTTATTGAGGTTGACTGATCTCTCGAAAATTATTCCGTCTTTTCCAAAACTGGACCATTTCTTGGACCCAAAAAGGAAAAATTTTCAGTGCTCATAACCTAACTTGCATGATTTTCAAATCAAAAATTGAACAAGTATGTTAATCTGACTCTCATATTAGTCAAAATTGTTTCAGTAGAAAGCAAAAAAAAAAATGGTCAAAATAATGAACTAGGGGCACAGTTGAGTCAGGCTTCCTGTCTTTCTCCCGTTGTCAATGCATCTGCCAGAAAGGGCACTCTACCTGCCAGAAAAGGGCACCACTGAAGCTGACCGCAAAAGGGCAGAAGGCTCTCACATCCTCCACGCAACGAGGTATCAAGCCAAGTGCGAAGCACGAACGGGAACGGATCAAGATATTCCACTCCTTTGTTTGGACAGATTTAATCATGTCCAAACTCCCCAGTAAGAGCATCGTCAACCAATGTCGATTGCAGATCTGCTGCACATCCAGCCGCATCGCAACCCCTCTGTGGGAGAAAGTTCACTATTGTGAGCAGAAGAAGAGAATCTAGCAGAATGCTTGGGGCAAGAACCCGCAACTTCCTGTTTATTCATCAACCACCCTGGGGAGGGATGAAAAATGAGAGATTAAAGAATAGAGAGATGTGCGTTGAGAGAAAAAGTGAGAAAAGGGCTTTTTCATAAAAACAGAGCCTGAGGGCCGAGCGATGTGAGAATCACAAATGAGAAAGGGTGGGAAACAATACCCGGGGAAACAGGCTCCATGTGCACATTTGAGTCTTGTGTTTTATTTTGTCTGTCTCGATTCTTGTTTTGAGTCGCTTCGAGTGTTACTCGATGTGTTTAGGTTGTTTACCTTTGTTTTTCCCTTGTCGAGTCGTTTTGGCTGTGGCCAGTCGTCGGCTCAATACCCGGTTAAGAACTCATTTCTCAATTTCCAAAAAATCATCTTGTGCTCAGAGTGCTGTGCCATTCTCCACATTTGTGCAAAACAGTATTTGTTCTTTCATAAAACTGCAGGGTCCACCCCCGATAAGTGTGAACAGTAGAACAAGGGCCTATCTGAAGCTATGTAGGTTCCGGACTGCAAAGTAAAAGAAAAAAAGAAAATTTGGAGCATCTTAGGGTGTTCCAGCTTTGGCAAGATCCAAGACTGCATTTCAGGTGCACCTTCCCAGACCTCGCCATTTCTCTGGAGTATGAGTGTATCTCGACCCCAAGTGTAAGCCTGCTTCAAGTCAGAATGGCAATTAAAGCAGCAGCAGATGTTATCTCTCGCCAATATAAACAGGGTGTCCCCTTTTGAGCTGAGCGTATTGCCAAGTCCTCCGAAAGGTAAATCGGAGGCACCAGAGTACATGTTTGATGCCCTTCCATTGCATAGAATATGTTTTCTTTCGATTCTGCATAGAATATGCTTTCAATATTGCATAGAATATGCTCCTGTTTCTTGCATAGAAAATGCTCGTATCTTTTGCATAGAAAATGCACTCTTCCATACTTGCATAGAAAATGCACCTCATTTGCATAGAACATGCATTCACTCGCACTATCTTGTGTACTTACACTTTGTATCTCACTAGCACTGTCTTGCGCATCTTGTGGTTGTATCTCACTCGCACTATTTTGTGCATTGCATTTCAATCGCGCTGTTTAGCGTATCGCGCTGTTTAGTGCATTTCAAATCAATCGCGCTGTTTAGTTTATCGCACTGGTTAGTGCATTTCAATCACGCTGTTTAGCGTATCGCACTGTTTAGTGCATTTCAAATCAATCGCGCTGTTTAGCGTATCGCACTGTTTAGTGCGTTTCAATCGCGCTGTTTAGCGTATTGCACTGTTTAGTGCGTTTCAATCGCGCTGTTTAGCGTATCGCACTGTTTAGTGCATTTCAATCGTGCTGTTTAGCGTATGTTTTGTGTGCATTGCATTTGACATTGAAATGCATACTTGACTCTTTGGCCATCATGCATCAAAATGCGTGATTGGTGGCCCGAGGGTCGAGGGCCATGCTCCCTTGAGTCCATTACATGATAGGGAGTGTGTCCATGCATACATTTGCCTAAAAATTCCATGCCATACACTGTTTGCCCTCTGTTGCTGTCAAAACTGTCTTCTGCAGGAAGTTTATGCCGATCGGCATCATTCAATGCCGGCCGGCAATCCTTCATGGGCCGAGGGCTTCATTAACTGCCGGTGGAAATTATGTATTGCCGGTGGGCATTTCCTTCAGCCGATGATATTCTGCAGTGTGCAAGGGACCTGCCCCGGAACTTTGGCATTTTTCAGAGAAGCAAGGTAGTAAAAACAGAGGCAGCAATGGTATGGTGCGGACTTTCCGGGCGAGACGGGTTCGAGCATGCATCATTCGCGCATCCCGAGGCAGGGGCCGTGGCCACTTCTCTTCTTGCATTTATTCTGATAATTAATTAGAAATTCTATAATAATTTATTTGTTTATTAGTCGTACTGTAATATTTATTCGGACCCTCCGAGTGAGGGCAATTGTGTAATAAGTGTGCGTGAGTGTGTGTATGTCTTCCAACCCTACGTCTTTCTTCCCTTTTATTTACCAGCTTATGATGGTTAGTATTAGGACATGTTTAATTTAGCATACCTTATGCTATGCATGTGTGCATTCATCTATCTGTTTTACATGCACCGGGCTCGGCGCATCATGCTAACTGCATCTGTATTTCAAATTCCAAACTGAATACATGTTGGTTGTGCATTTTCACATGCCATGTTTAGGTTAGCCGAGCCTGTCTAGATTGCATTTTTGCATGCGATGCATTAGCCATTCTTAACATGAACTAGGACATGCATGTTTGCTAACTAGTTTATTATTTTGGCACGGAGTACGATGTATGTATTTATGTTTTAGCATCCCGCATGCGTGTGAGTGTTGCCATGACAGTATGCTTGCCATGCGGCTAAATGCTTATGTGATAAATTGTTTGAATGCCTGTGGGTGAAGGTTAGATTGTTTGAGTTGGAGAAACTCGTTGGAATCCATATTTTAGCCTACTTGCGAGTAGCAAATTCCAAAGTGTTTTCTAAAACAAACAGATATGCAATGCTTATTTCCAAATTAGGCAATCTAGTCTATACTTGTTTGCTGCGCGCATAACATAGTAACGCTAGGCTAATAATTGGTTTAAGAACACATAACGTTTTCAAAAATGGATATCATGGTTAGTAGAGGCCGATCTTCGGATCGGGCGAGAGGGGGTGCTCATAGCTGACCTTCCCCAATTGTACCCTAGCTCCCGAGCCGAGGCAACTCTGGTGATGACGGACATGTGGCCTTCGGCACTGAGTCAGGGTTTCCTAAATTCCCCATAAAAAATATTTAGGTGGCGACTCTGTATCTGGCAAAGCAGTCCATGTTTGGCACTTCTTTTCAAAAATCTGTTTCTCAAAACGATTTGCCGGATTTGGACTCTTTGGTTCAGATTAAGAATCGTGACAATTTGAGAGTCCGAGCTGTAGTGACCCCACAAATGAACAGAATGGGACTCACCCTCCCGGGGCGTTCGGGGACGTCTACAGTGTGTCCTTCAACTACTTGATTCAACTCATTTGGAACAACTTTTAAAATGCCATCTTCACTAGTACCCTATTGACCATGCACATTGTGGGACCCCTTGTCTGCTTTTGTGTGGCTTGACTTGAGCTGGGACCTACAAAACACAGATACATTGCATGCCACAATCAGTAAATGTTTACCATTGCTAGCAAGTTAGAAATCACGCTACAGTGTGTATCAAAAAAGAATATTATCAGCACACCTGAGTTAAAGGATGGTTACTGTTAGGACCCATTAAAATGAGCCTCTGCAAGAAGAGTTTGGCAACAGTGATTGCCATTGAAAGAATGGTTGTAGTTAAGGCCCTACCAAATTTTGAGTGTAATATGTGTGAAATGTGTTTGATTTGGAATTTTAAACTTTTTTTAAGGTATTCCTTGATTTTGACGAGAGTTCTTGATTCTCAAGTCTAATCATTGAATTGTTTTAAAAAGCATCTTTGACATCTTACTATTAATAAACAAATAGGAAAGATAAGGGGTAGAGGAGGATATGCATAATCACATCAGTGGAAGTACAAGAGTTATCTGAACGTGCTAAGACAACAAAGACTACATCAACTCTTGTGCAAACTGTAAACTAACAAATAATCAAGTTTGAGATGGCTATTTAGCATTTTTTCTTTTTCAATGTAGAATAACAAGAGATGAGTTTTTCAGTTAAAGAGGTCCCTGCCTACAAGCTTTATCTTGTTGGAGACGAAGGTGAATACATTCAATTGGTCAATAAGCAAGAAAACATAAGTATGTTGTTGGGGGAAATCAGAACTGGCTTAACATTGGATATAGTTGCAATATTTCACACTGCAGGCATCCACTACTGCAGTATCAGTAGCAAACAATAATTTTTAGTCTCTTGATTTGAGTTTCCAATTGAAACTAAAACACAAAACCCCTCAAATAATGGGCAATATGAAGCCTTAGTCTGGCATCCAGGAGTTCAAATCATTACCTATCTGAAACAATGTCTAAGATGTTTTTGGGAGAAAGAATGTGTTGGCCAGTCAATGGGGGCATCCTCAAACATTGTAAATGTGTACATATGTATATAGAATATTTCTACTTAGCATTGTATTGGCAGGATTTTAGTTGGGTGCTTCCCAAGATTAAATAAATTTCAATATATGATAAGGACAAAAAAAATATTTTAAAATAAAATATTGAGTATTAGAGCTAAAAGAGTCATTCGCTGAAAGAGTCATGGAACATTACTTTTAAATTCACTAATTTTCAATTTGCACAAACTCTGGAAATGCTGATTCTAACTTGGATTCATCATCCTCCAGGGTTAAGGTGGTTTGCTATGTCTCTCATACGTGGTTTTGCTAGAAAAGGCAATAATGAGACCACTGTTTTAGCAATGATGCAGAAAAGAGTAGTATTCTATTATTTGTCATTATGTCTCAACTTCAACTAAAATTCCCAAGTAAGTTTTTGTTTTTTTGATAAATAACATTACAGGTAAGTTTCATTTTATCTTCTTCAGTCTATTAACTTCGTTGCTCTTCAGGCAATAAACTACTCAAGTTCAATGTATTGATCTTCAACAGACAAATGCCCCACCCATTGGCTATTATTCTTACAGGTCATTTTATCTTAATATTTTTTAATAAGAGAGAAAATGAACTTAAATAAAGAAGAACAAATCACGAAGAATGGAAAATTAGGTTTTTTCCTCGAGCAAAACAAGAGATGGAAAATCATACCAATCTACATCCAACAATAAGACATTCCACCACCTGAAACCATGACATGCAGGTTACTGTAAACATGATGAAAAATCCAATGGAAATTCACCTGTGCGTGTTTGATTGGGGTATATAATGGGGGGATACCATGCTACATCCTACCCTAAACAAACATAGAACAAGTGATCCGATAGTACATATAATCCCTCTCATATCTTAAACATATTATAATGGGAGGCAAATAATACTTGTTCCCAACCCTTTTCTGAGTATGTAGTGCCTTCCGAATTCTCATATCTTGCAAATCTCGACGAGTATTTAAATTGTCCTTCCCTTTCCCATCAACATTTAATATCGTCCATAATACATTATCACACACGTTCTTTTCAATGTGCATCACATCAAGATTGTGGCGAATCAAATTATGCTCCCAATATGATAGCTCAAAGAAAATACTCTTCTTTTTCCAATTATGACCCGAGTCCTCATTTTCCTTTTTTTCTTTCCCCTTTCTATTCCGTTTGCTAGATTGTTGATGCTTAGAATTCAATTTGAACTTAGGGCCTAGTTGTTGTAGTACATTAGTCCCTGATAACCGAGTTGGACATGGTTCGAATTCACGAGTGCCATCAAAAGACGCACTAGTTTTCCGAAATTTGTGACCCCCATTTAACCAGTGACGATGCCCCATGTAACATAATTTCCTTTCATTCTTCAAATATCGAGAACGAGTATGTGTGTTACAACAAGGACAAGCTAATGCGCCTTTCATGCTCCATCCAAACAAAATTACATAGGCAGGAAAATCATTTATAGTCCACAATAACACAGCATGCATTCGGAAGATCTGAATAGTTTTCGCATCATACGTGTCAACACCGTTTTCCCACAGTTCTTTCAATTCATCCACTACAAGGCGTAAGTAGATGTCAATATTATTTCCAGGTGAAGAAGGACCATCGATGAGCAATGTCATCATCATATGAGGCTACTTCATACACAACCATGGTGGCAAATTGTATGGCATTATAATAACTGGCCAACTGCTATGAGAGACATTCATTGCCTTGAATGGATTGAATCCATCCGCTGCTAAACCCAGTCTGACATTGCGAGGCTCACTCGCAAACTTGGGATACAAATTATCAAAATTTTTCCAAACTGGAGAGTCAGCGGGATGTCTCATTTTGCCGTCATCAATTTAGCCCTCTGCATGCCATCTCATTAAAGAAGATGTTTTGGATGACATAAACAATCTTTGAAGCCTTGGAATCAATGGAAAGTATCTAACAATCTTATGTAGAATTCTTTGTTGCTTCTTCTTAACATCATTCTCCTCCCCCTCAAACTGTTTGTATCTAGGCATATGACACACTATGCAATCATCCATACCAGCTGTTTCCTTCCAATATAATGAACAATCCCTTGGGCATGCATGTACCTTATGATAATCGAGTCCCAAGTCCCTAAGAAGTTTCCTAGTTGCAGAAAATGACCTCGGCAAAGTTTCACCCTTTGGGAACGAATCCTTCAAAAGCTTGAGCAACATCGTGAAAGACTTGTCACTCCATCCACTAAGGCACTTGATGTGCAATAACCGAACAATAAATGAAAGTGTTGAAAACTTCTGACACTCAGGATACAACTCTCTTTCGACCTTTTTCAATAAATTGAAGAATTTTTCGGTTTTCTCATCTGGACCTTGTTTAATACTAGAACTTGCTGCCTCGTGAATAAAGCTTGGTGGAGGAAGTCCAAATCCTTCGTATAGCATTTCATACGTTTCATTACCATCGTTCGAATCAGTTTGCCCAACATTCACATTGTGTGGCACAGGTGATGACAAATTCTCCCCATGAAAAATCCAACTGGTGTAACTCGGAAGAAACCCGTTGATCATTAAATGTTCCCCTAACAAGCCTTTCTCCACCAATTTAACATTACGACACCGTTTACATGGGCATGTGACTTCATTCAACAATAGCTTATTTTCGCATGCAAATTTAATAAATTCCTTAACCCCTTGTATGTATTCCGGGTGCAACCTATGTTGATTTATCCAACTTTTATCCATCTGATTCTCTCTTACACTACAAATGTCACTGCCAAATCAACAAAGTTCAAAATTACCGTTCCATTTTAATTAATCTTAACCTCAATTAAGTAACTTATAATGCATGCAATATGACATCATTCATCTCTAACTGGTCTCTAATATGTTGATTCATCCTACTTTCCCATTCAGGAATGCACAGTCTATATTGTAAAAAGCAGTTCATACCGCTCTGCTCATCTCTAACGAAATTTCGGCAGCATCTCCCCATGGTTCTCCAAATACACGACATAGACTAGGTGTACTATTACACCTTGTCTAGTGTGCACTCGGAGAACACAAGGAGTTGCTACACGAAATCTCTACAAGATGGACTATAAAGTAGAACTACTAATTACAATACAGACTTGTGCTTCTGAATTGTCCAACTAGACAATCCAAGAAGAGCTTCATCAAAGATGACTAGGTATCTCTAATGAAGATTCTTGGACGGGTCTAAGGCAATTTATGCATGCATGCACCCTTAATGATTGCATCCCGATGGTGCAATCTAAATTAGTACTATCAAGCATACTAGAAGCATATCTAGTATGAAGCATATTAATGAAGAAACCAAAAGTTTTTACAATGCTCTTGATAGATTATGATAGATTCAAGAAATACATTGCTCTCTCAAATCAATCAATAATGGAATAATTTTGGTAGGAACTCATGGATGTGGGAAGTTCAAACCCACTACCCAAACCAATAAGTGTACCAAAGCTCGAATACTTCTAATGATGATAATGATGATGATTTAGAAAACACCAAAGAGCAACCACCAAATGAGGAATCACATTCACAATCACAATCACAATCACAATCATATTAGTTGAGGAATCACAATCACAATCACAATCACAATCACAATCATAGTTATCCACGTTAATAACTATGAAGAAAACTTGTTTGAATTGAAGACCAAACTTCACCATATAATACTACAAATCAAGACAAAGTTACATGCAAGAGAATTCTTTCACATGCTAGCTAGATGATTATTTATTTATTTTGGGTCAAATTACCCTCCAAATGAAGTTAATTGTGTCCTACACTCTCTCAAATTATATTTTATACATAATTATAAATATTTTTGGAAGGAATGGTTTAATCATGTAGTATAAACATCAAATTATTTTTTGTAGAAACTTTTGGAATGTATTTAAACACTAGAAATAGAATTGAGACTTCAGAATTTGAGGCATGAGCAAAACACTAGAAAAATAAATAAAGTAATTCAACAATAAAACAATTACAAAATGAAAAGCTTTCTATCTTAATGTATACCAAAGTCCATAATAAAATGCAAATTTGAGTGTTGAGCAAGTTGCGAAAAGTATAAAGATGAAAGAGGTGATAAACCCCTATCTGAACACAATGGAAAACTGGAATCAACTTGTCTCTCCCATTCATCAGCCCCCAAATTCTGGTTTGCAAATCATCATGAAAAGGCACACCATTATTTTAAGACATTTTTATTCATACAAGCAAATTCTGCAAAATTATCAACCTTTTACTTCATTATGTCATCATACCAAAAGGCATCCTATGCATATGGTATTAACCGAATGTAGGTAGGGAAAGAAAATGAAAGTATGCAGAGCACATTAGTTATTTGGTGGCAGATCTGCGTAACACAGGATTACCATTTCTACCAAAGTAATCCTTTCAAAATTCTGAGTGTTTAATCGTTTATACAGGATTATCATAAAATAACACCCTTATAGGACACAACCTCGAGAATATATGGGTCCAATTGGCTCAGCCATGAAATTTATGAAAAATTTCTAAGTTTTATCATATATTTGATTACTCTTTCTTGAACCACATTTGCACTGCACCCTAGTGAGTTAAAGTTTTGATGTCACATCAAAGAGGTAAGAGCAGCGAGGATTTGTTGAGATTTGATAGGCTAGGGTTTTGGGGTTAAAACAGGTTTGTTTGCCTGATGTGAGGAGCACCACAAGCATTAGTTACTTTGAGAAGAAAAGCAAAAGGACAAAGAAAAAATAATAAGAGGAAAGAAGAGATTTACACTTGCAAAACATACAATCTGAAATTCTCATAAATTCATGTAGCCAACCTTACTTGAGTGGAATACAAAGCTTAGTTTGGGTTGGGTAGCTTGGTTTGGGTTGGGTTGGGTTGGGTTACATTCAATTTATACTGTTAGGATTCCCTAAATTTATTAAAATCACAATTCACAAATATTAAATTTTGACTATTTGACAACTAATACTGTACTGGACCTATATATTTTTTAAATTTAATAATGTGATATTGTAAGTTGACCCAAAAGAACAACCATGGACCTATACTATATCAAAACCAAAAATCAAACTATGGTTAACAAATAAAATCCGGTAAAACATTACAAATAAATAAAAATAAGGAAAAAGAAAGAAAACTATCTAGCAATATAATAACTTACAAAACATAAAAGTAGGACTTAAATCAACTCTTAAGTTCATAACATAAGGTCCTAATTGGTCCCCATGTAAAATTATCACTTTGTTGCTACTTTGTGTGCTCTGCGTTGCAAGTACACCTTCAAATTGTCATAGAAGGTTTTGCTCAAAAGTCTGAACTCTGGCTTCAAAACTTATCCTTCCAAATACAATGTGTCAAACCTATTGTTGTTTGGGATTTGAAAAGTCCTATCTATCTTTGTAAAGTCTTTTCTAAAAATCTGTGTGGGTGTCTGTTTCTATTTCTAAGCAATTGCTAATTTAACAGTGGTCTATGCCATGAAAAGAATCAGTAGTTTGATCCAGATTGATGAGTTGGTAAATATGTGTTGTACAAGTACGATTCAAAATGATTTAATCAGTTTTGCACTATTTCATTGGAATAAAGACACTAAGAAATTATAAAAACCTAGTTCTCCTAACTGAAAATTGCAGTGGTTGGGGACCCACATGGAGGGGGTTGGTAAGAATGGTATGTTTCTACAACACCCAACTCACAAAAAAATGCTGAGTTCAAAACAGAATTTTAAACCTTCGGATGAGGTCAGCAAATTGACATTGTGTTAAAAGATTTGAATGCAGCAAGAGGCAGGTTTGAATGGTTTCATGAATGCATATAATTCATAAATCTCAATCCCTAAAAAAATATTCTCTGTTTAGTTTTAGTTTTCAGAATTCACATTTCAAAAAATTCTATTTTTTTGTTTTCTGTATTTTTTGTTTTCACTGAATTTTTTTGATATTTTAAGCAATTCTCTGTTTGGTTTTCTGTATTTCGAATGTGGTATGGGTTATATCTTATAATTTTTTTTTCCTTCATATTTTGGGATTATAGGATGGTTAGACATCTCAATATTATTGGTTTACCAAGATACCTAGATGAATATTTTGGGATTATAACTTCGGCCCTTGTAGAATAGGAATTTAAATCGTGTCGGCGATTGATCTAAGAGTTGGTGAACATGATCTCTGACTATTAAAATACGATCTCCGACTATTATTTTAAAGTATAAAGTTAACAAGTTAGCTTGGTGTTCACATTTTTTTTTATAAAGTTTTGTAACACTTTATCTTCAAATTGCCCAACAAAAATTACTCTTTTCATTGTTTGAATTTTTTTTGTTCATTTTAATTGTAAGAGTAAAGTAGTAAAATTTATCATTCAGAAAAATTATTTATGGACACAACCAACTATATGAAATAATTTTAATCATATATATCACATGTGAAGTTCATTATAAAAGATACACTCAGATGCTTCATCTATGTTTTATATGGTTGGTTCTGTGTCCATACCGTAGAGTTATTGAGATAATGTAATTGTAATTTTATCAATTTGTCTCTTAATTTTTTTTAATTTTTATATTGTATCAATTTAGTCTAATTATTAATATCTATTAAAAAAGTATTATTTGACAAAAATTGACGGTAAAATGGTTGATCAAAAGGACATTGGCTATTTCAAATTGAATGCCAAGCCTTCAATCTACTCAAAGAGATTGAATGTACTGTTTTACTCATTAATTTTAGTAAAATTTCTAAACAAAACTATCAATTGGATTAAATTAATACAATTAGAACTTTAATAATAAAATTGATATAAGTGTCAAATTATAAAAATATGGTTGTAATTGCCCTTTTTATTGTGATTAAGAAAACATTATTCCCACTTCCTAACTATATATTTCAAAATTTTATCTCATGTGTAATTTTAGAAAGAGAATACCAATTTTAGAGTGTGGTTATAAAAAAAGGGAAGTGTGAATAATAATTCTCTTTTATTAACAGCAATAATCATTTTTTTTTTTCTTTTCATAATGATCGCCACAAGCTAAGATGGGAATCAACCTGAGAGCCAAACATATACTTGGCTTCTGTAACATGATTTGGGTTTCATGAAATAAGGGGATGATGATGATGAATAACTCTATAGTTTATACATGCAAAATGTACAACAAATCAACTTGCAAACTCAAAGCAACAATAAATTCAAGTGAATTGTAAGTAAAATTGAAATCAAAGGGTGCAGAGATGAAATTAAGCACAATATCAGTTCAGCTTGAGAGAGAGAGAGAGAGAGAGAGAGAGAGACAATGGAGCTCACCGATCTGAATCGCTGAGATGAAATTCGATTTCGATTTCGAGAGAGAACTTTGAAATGGCTCTGATGAATCACCGATCTATGTTCGCTGAGACCGAGCTGGCTCTCTGAATCTCTGAATCACAGAGCTGAACTGACAGAGATAATTAGGGTTTAGACAGCACAAAAAGAGAAAGAGAGAGGGGGAAAAAGAGAGTAGCTCACCGATCTGAATCGATTCACCGATCTAAATCGATTTTGAGAGAGAACTTCGAAATGGCTCTATTGAATCACCGATCTAAATCGATTTTGAGAGAGAAATGGCTCTGATGAATCACCGATCTGAATTGATTTTGAGAGAGAAATGGCTCTGACTTCAATTTTGAAAGATCTTAGACAGCGCAGAGAGGGCGAGAGAGAGCGCGAAAGTGAGAGTGAGAGTGAGAGCGCGAGAGTGAGATTTTGGACCAGTATATTTTCGCTTATCATATTCAAAATGAAGGTGAAACAGGAGAGGGGTGTTGGACAAAACCATTCCAAGGTGTTTTAAAACGTCTTTGATTCTTGAAACGGCGCCGTTTTAATTACAGAAAAATAAGACGTTTATAAAATGCCGTTAAATATTAGAAACAATGGCGTTTTAAAAAAACGCAGTTAAAAAAACGCCACCTAACCCCATATTTCCTGTAGTGAGATCAAACAACTTTAAAATATTAGAATAACAGAGCTATTGTTAAAATTATAAATCAATACTTGTAATTACATATTTTGAACAAAGAAAAAAAAAAAAATAATTTTGTAATAAATCAAAACTTAAGGGGCAAGAGTACAATAAACAAAACCTTAGAAAGGTTGCAAGAATCAAATTGGAACAAATAAAAAAGTTTAAGGATCAAATTGACAAAATTCAAAATACAAGAACCAAACTGAAACTTTGAAAAAAATAGGAAGACCATTGATATAATTAACCCTATACACTATGAGCCTATTCTGTTCTTACTAATTTTTTTCTTAATGCTTATGTAAGTAATTATCTTTTTCTAATTTTTTTTTCGCTATTTACCTTAACCCCTACTGAGAGAAATTTTTTTGACTTCCTCCCTG
This sequence comes from Camellia sinensis, assembly GCF_055761805.1. Classification (NCBI taxonomy): domain Eukaryota; kingdom Viridiplantae; phylum Streptophyta; class Magnoliopsida; order Ericales; family Theaceae; genus Camellia; species Camellia sinensis. The sequence continues at coordinate 47,653,349 of NC_138967.1, forward strand.
CTTTTTATAGTCCACCACCATCTTCCACAAGCTAACAAATGTTCTTCTGACACAATTAAATGATAAAAATTTAAAGAATGCAAGATTTTTTCATTAAATTCAATACATTTTTATTAAAGTTAGTATACTTTTTAACATTTTTAGATCTCGTTTGGTAAGTGATTTTTTTAGCCAACAAGCTAAAAAGTCATTAAAAAAACTAAAAAGCCAATAACCTATATCAAAGAATTAAAGATTCTATTTTCTCTTTATTTTTTGTTGGAAAATGACTTTAGAAATTTCTTATTTTTTGCTAACTTTGAGCATTAATTAAGGTGGAACCCAAGCGCTATGTTTAACGTTTCTAATTGGGTTCATGTTTAATGTTACGTAGTGAATAAATTCATGTATTTGGTTGCTCAAAACCATTTCCAATGGGTACCCAAGTTTGTGGAAGGGTGATGTTATGGGTGAAGTGAGCTAGACCCATTGCACTCAAAATTAAAACCATATGCGTGCTGCCGCTGCCGCCGTCCGTCCGGTCAGGCAGCCTGGGCGCGGGTGCCTGGTTGGGTTAGGCTTGTTCGGCCTAATACTTATCTTTTTGGGCAAAAAACGTTTGTAATTTATTTTTTATTTTTCGTTTTGATTTCAAAATTCAAAATAAATTGGTCCAAGAATTTTTCTTTCACCCAAACAGATTCCTAACGGGTTCAGAAGGTTCAACCCGAACTGAATTTATTCAAACAGATTCAAATCTGTCTAGCACCTGTTCAATCTGTCCGAATAGGTTTCTACCTGTTCGGAACAACCACCTTTTTGCCTATATAAACCATGCTTCCAGCAATTCTTGTCATTCAATTTTTTTTTTCCCCTTAGAATTTCGTCATTCTTCTTTTGTTCTTCCTGTGCTCTTGCATCTGCCTCTGCATTTATATTTTAGGAAGGAAAAAGAGAGAGTTACAACAGAGTTTTGGTTCGCCAGACTTAAATTTGTAGCCTTGCAAATTTAAGTGTTAGTCGTTGCATCATAAAAAGTAGACGCCGGTAAAACTCAAAGCACCGGAGCGAGTGAGAAATCTACTTTAAGGAGATTGTGTCCAACACAAGCCTCGACATTATTTTCTGTAAACATTTAATTTGGGAAATAATTTATACAATTATTTTCTGAATTATTTTATTTTATTGTTTATTTTAATTTATACATTTAATTTACATACACACACCTTGTTGGGAATAACACTTTTTGCATATCTTTTCGTAAAAAATTAAAAAGTCATTCCAAATATACTAAATTTTTTTACATCATATTTTAACCAAAAAGTCAAAAAAAATACTAAAAAAATCTGTTCCCAAACGAGGCGAGTATTTTTAAGGGACTTTTTACACATTCTACAACATTAATCAATGTTCATGAGACATTTATTATCATTTGTCTTTATTTAATAAGTAATGTTAGACATTCTAAAAGATTTGAATAATGTTATATGTACTAATTAATGTACTAATTAGTATATTAACAGATGATGTGGCATAATTTTAGAAGTTTTGAATATTTATAATTTGTATAATAGATGAGATCAGTAATAATTACATAATACTAGTTGATATATTAGTATGTACATTAATTGATATATATAACATCACCAAAAAGATTTAAATCTCTTGTATTTTTCTTATTTAATAGGGATACAGAGAAGGATAACAATTGTCATCCAAAAATACTAGCTGGGGACACAAAAATCTACCAAAATATTTACATGAATTTGAAACCCACACTCACGTGAGTATTTGATAATTTGTTTGAGAAAAAGTTTGAAGTCCAGCATTGTGGATTGTGGTCATCAAAACTATACCGTATTTTATTAGTCTCCATTTCACTTTCTACTGCGCATGATTATGCATGTTGGGATTAGTAACACCTTGCTGCCAACACGTGCTTGCTCACGTGTGGTTCCACCAACCCAATATGGGTTCATTTTTTTTTTTTTTTTTATTATTATTATTTTATTTTGTTTATTTATTCTTAAAAAATATAAATAAATATTACTCCCTCCGTCCCAAAATATTGGTCCCTTTTGGGGAATCCAACTTTTTTTGGTAGTACACTTATTGCATTTGAAAAAAGTTGGTTTTCCAAAATTACCCTTTTAATAGTACATTTTTTGAGAATATCAATGTCATAATTGTACTTTTTAAATTGTTTATTAATTTAAAAGAAGGGCAAAATAAGAAATTTACATTATTTTTGTACTTGATTTATAAAGAGGGACTAATATTTTGGGACAATGAAAAATAAAATAAGGGACTAATATTTTGAGACGGAGGGAGTATAAGAGTTGAGAAAATCAATGCGACAGGAGAACTATATATTAATAGGGAAAATTAACCTTATATACCCAACTATTTAGCAAAAGTATATATATATATATATATTTGTGCCAATGAAAGCTTCATAAATCTGTGATTCATTTGAACAGTCAAGTAATTTGACAATGTAACTCTTTGGTTTTATGTAGTGTAGTTGCTACTATCATCAGTGTCATTATAATTATTGTTAATATTCATTCAATGGTTGAATTTATTAAATGGTTACATATTTATTCAATAAACTAGGATATATAATTAGGTCATGTTAGGGATATTAAATTTTTTTACTAAATAAATGATCAAATGTCTCATATAAATATGGGATCCATAATTATAAATGTAGATCCGTAATTTTGTAGATCTTATACTCATATAAGGATATTTAGTCATTTGTTTAGTAAAAATTACAACTAATTTCCTACATAGCTACCCTATCTGGAAAAAAATGACACACAAGTATCTCACATGTGTTTCTCTTTCATTGGGCAAGCACATCGCAGCATCAACGGAGTCCGACAAAAATGTAATAGGGATGGCAATCTGAACCCGACCCGACGGGGACCCGACCCCCCGATCCCTAATCGAGCGGTTATTCCCCAAAAAATACCCCCGACGAAGCGGGAATGGTATTAAAAAATTAATCCCCGATGATATTCGAGCTGGGGACGGGAATACATGTCCAAGCCCCGGACCCGGCCCGGCCACACCCCGGTCATCCCCAACGTAAAATTACCATTATGTCCCTAGGTATATATATGTGTGTGTTTGTTTAGGGTTTGACGAATTTACACACACCCTCATCAGTCTCTCACTCACTCACACACACAACGGCGTTGCTCCTCTTCTCTTTCGCTCGCCGCTACTCCCTTTAGGGTTTGGGCTCCCCCACTCTTTTTCTCTCACCGCCGATCGTCCCTCACCACCGCTGCTGTTTGGGGTTTCACCTCCCTCCAGGGATGGATCGAGGAGGGGGCTGGCAGGGGCGACCGTCCCTTCCCCAAAGTTTTGAAAAAACTCCCTAGATATAGTAATAAAATTACAAATATTTTAAAATTATATAAGTTCGCCATTAAAATTTTTTTTTGATAAATACTAAAAAAAATAATAATAACGATTACAATAATAATAATAATTTATTTTTTAAGTATGATTACTTTTTATTTTAAATTTAGTAATGTTAAAATAATTGAGAATTTATTTGCTAATATGTTAAAGTCTTTTTTGTCTAATTAGGGCCAAAAATTTTTAGTTGTTTGCTTATAACTAAATAAAAAAATGATTGCTCAAGAAGATACAAATCACAATCATATATAGGTAGTAGTAGCCTACCTAGAGTAGTCATCATATATTCAAAACAAAAAAGCTTCTCTTCTATCTCTTATTTCACAATCGGTGAACCCAAATCATTAGAACCAGTGACCCAAAACACAATCTCTCTCTCGTGCATCGTGAGTCTTCTGGCGTTCAAGATCGTGATTCATTTGGGACTCTCTCTCTCTCTCTCTCAAAGTTAGGATTTATTATTTGGGAAAAAAAGATTGGACTATGAACTTGGTAATGCTAGTAATGGAACCATTTGTGTAATTTTCAGTCATCTATTTATACTTTTGTATTACATTTCTATTGTCAACTATTGAGCACAACTTTAGATGCTTAAGTAGATATGTAGAGAAAATAATTGTTTTTTTGAAAATTAATATGGATTTACTAGAACATATCAAATTGTATTTTTATAATATTTTGTAATTATATACGATGAATGGAAACATCTAATTACATATTTTTTGTGATATTTGGGTAGATATTGATATTGTCTATCACATGTTGCATGTACACTCGCCTCCCCGACATTAGAATCCTGCATCCGTCCTTGCCTTCCTCTCTCTCTCTCTCTCTCTCTCTCTCTCTCTCTCTTACACACACACACGACAGGGTTGTTGCTCTCTCTGCTCCCTCACCGATGATCCTCCCTTACCACCGATCCTCCCTCACCTCACCGCCAATTTTGAAAGGCTCTCTCTCTCTCTCTCTCTAGGGTTTTATATATAAATGTAAAACCCTAGATCAAAATCCCTTATATGTATATGTATATCTGAGTGTATACATATATTGATCTACGGATTTCACATTCACCGTTTCGATTCGACCTCTGTTTTTTTTTTTTCACTCTAAATTTATTTATTATATATATATATATATATATATATGTCAAAACAGTGGGATTATTGATCTGTTTACAAAACAGTGGGATGAACATATATCTGTTAAGATCTGTGATCTGTTTATTATTGATCTGTTTACTATTGATCTGTGAACATCTATCTATGATCTGTGAGCCTCTATCTAGTAAGATGGACTGATTGTTATTTTTTTGTTTACAGATTTTTTAATTTGAAAATATGTTGACAGATAAAAAAAAAAACACAAATCTGACCAGCTACTGTAAGTCGGGAAATTTGCAGGGTCGGGGATACCCGATCCCCGATCGGGGCCAGTGGAGGGGGGGACGATGGGCTCCCCGTCGGGGATCGGGGGCGGGGGTAGAGAATTTCTCACTGTCAGGGATCAGGGACGGGGAGTATAGTCCTCGGCCCCGACTCGCCCCGCCCCGTTGCTATCCCTAAATGTAAAATGTATTGTCTATGCTGAATTTGAGGAGTTGGAATAAAATACGCTCGCCTGGCCTGTTTGGGAGGTTGGATTTAAGTTAAAATAGTTAATGATTATAAAATAAAGAGTAAATTATAAATACATCTTTTGAGATTTGCGTAAGGTACAAATTATTTTTTGTGGTTTAGAAAATTATAAATATCCCTCTGTTAGAATTTTTTATTTAACGGAATTAACTAAAAAAATTAAATTCATAATTAATCTCCAATATAATAATAAAATTACCTTAATTATTAATTGAAACATATTTTTAACATCATTAAAAACTGTTAATTGACTTGATGATTTATTAATAAAATTGACGATTTGTTATAAAATTAGAAACCTTAGGGACGGAATGTAATTTTCAGAACTATAAGACCGATTTGTATTTTAATCAAATCTCAGAGAATGTATCAGTAATTTATCCTAAAATAAATTAAAATAGTTAATAATAATATTATTATATTTAAATCATAATTATTTATTTTTTGTCTCACAACTATTCAATTAATTATAAGTAATAAAAAAAAAAAAGAGTTAACCATCATTCCAAATACAACTTTTTTAGGACATCTCTAATGTTTACTTTTTTTTCCCCATCAAATTTGAATAAAAATTTTATCTGATATCGCACTTTCCAACAGAGTAATTTAAGATTTTATCAGATCACCGGTCGACCAAGAGGATGACCAGGGGATCTCTGGCCAGCCGGTCGACCGACCAGTGTAAATTTTCCAAAATCCCAAAACAAAATTTGCAAGGAAGTGGTCAACTAGGGAGACAACTGGTCGGACATCCGACCGATTTGGTGCTCATGCATACTTGTAAAGCTAATGACTATTTATAGTAATTTGATGAAAAACTTAGGCGTCCTCAATTGGATGAAAGATCTGAGATATTCTGAATTTGATATTGGTTTGATGTTAACGTTGGAGCATAGTTTTTAACAATTTTTCATAAAATTTAAATTTAATAAAAAATCTGATAAAGGATTGGAGATGATTTTAGCCAGACTAAAATAGTAAAAAAGTTAAAAGGCCAATTAAAATAACTTATTTCCAAACGGGGCCATTGGACCACCTCTCTTTTGGGAAGTGGCTTATAAGCCAATTTATTAATTTTTTTGACTTATTTAGGTTACATTGCGTCTCTACTTTTTGCACGTTATTTTGTAATACGTACAAAAATCAACTTATTTAGTACTTTCCAAAATAGGCGAAAGAGTTTCTCTTTTCAATAATACTAGAATGATTATATATATATATATATATATATTACAATAGTTTTTTTAAAAAAATTTAATATTTTTATGGGCATGTTTGATTAGTAGGATTATAGTATAGGATTGAAATTGTTAGTTTATGTACTCACAATCCCATTTGCAAAATTTATTAACTAGATTACATGTACAACAACGGACATTCAATCTGACAAAATTTTAATATTGGAAGAGGTTAGGGATCATAATTTCAAGTCTGAAAAAAAAATATATATATATATATAATAAATAATTATCTTACTAATTTAATCAAATAATTAATTCTCTGCTAATTTATAAAATTATTAATTATTTCACTATTAACCATATTAATTAAATAAGGCCTATATGTATAACAATGAATTGATCTAATAGAGGTCGTCATGACACATTAAATAATGAACAAAATATAGTAAAGATAATATAATCATCATAGTGTTATTTCTCTCTTTGTCCTATCTCCAAATTATTCTAGGGTTTTCATTGATTTTCTAAATGTGAAATTAGGAAAATATGTGCAGTGTCACTGGACATCATGATTGGGATTAGTGAAACATTCAAATAAACACATACCTTTAATTCACGTGTGTATGTACGATACGCTCAAACAAAAGTAAACTCAAAACACATTGTTTTATAGACCTGTGCTATTTCTTCTGCTTCCCAAGAAACAAAGAAAAATGAGTGAGAGCACTAATTAGTGTTATCACTAATGATGTGACAGTGGGTCTCACCATGAATGATTTGATATTTTAGCTTTGGTGTTGTATTTTTTTTCTTTTTTTATTGAGTGCCATGTCATTAGTGGTCTTTTTAGAGCTCCAAAATTAGTGGTCTCTATCATTGTTGAGAAACAAAATATATAATTGTATTTAATTGTTTATACATAAGTTTGATTTATGTTATAATTCATGTTACTATAGTATAATATAAACAAATAAACATCATTAATGAAATTAAGGATCCAAACCTTGACATTATAATTGTTGATTTCTTTTACTACATTTTTTTTTGTTAACCCTTATACAAAATTTTTATACACAATTTAAGACTAAAATGTGTTGACAAGTTAATGACATTATTACAAATATAGATCGTGATATAAATGAAATACAAAAAATTGTTTGGTTTGATTTTTCAAAAATTATTTTTAGATGAGTTTTCATTTTTTTAGTCGGTTTTTTTAAATATATTTTGATCAATTCTTTTTATTTTTTAGATGCCACTAATCAAGATGAATCTAAAAAGTAAAATAAATTGGCTAAAATATTTATAAAAAAAAATCACTAAAAATAGACGAAAATCCGAGCAAAATTTTGTGTGCATTTTTGTTTAGATTTTTGTTTGATTTTAGAAATTTTTTTAGTTAATTTTTTTTCAAACTTTCTCGATGCATCTACTCTTGATGTATCTACAAAATAACTAAAATATGAAAAAAGTTTAATAAAGACAAACGAAAATCCGTTAAAAAATAATTTATGCGAATTTTAACCAAACAAATACTTTTTTACTGAAATAAGTTAAAAAGTCATCAACAACAACAAATATATATATATATATATATAAATCTCTGCTTTTTCGCTCACAAAAATAACTTTTTAACAAATTCTCAAGCGCATTAGTTTTTCTTAACTTCTACAAAAAAAAAAATCCAGAAATTACTTAAAAAAAGGTTAATACTAAACAACTATGCATAGCAACGTTACTGATTGCTACACATATTGGCCCCGTTTGTTTGGGGTTATAGGGAGAGGATTAAAATTACTAATCCCTTGGTATTACTAATGGGGTGTTTGTTTTGAGAGATGGGGATGGAACTATTAGTCCCTTGGTATTAGTCCCCTTGGAATGGGGATTGGTAAGGAGGAGGTAGAGATGGTATTAGAAAAATAGTGAGGGGATTAGAATTTTTTTTTATTTTTTACATATTGGGAATTTTTTTTTAAATATAATGTTTAATTTTTTATATTTTTTTATTTGTTTTATTATTTTATATAAAAATAATTTAACAATTCCTCACTCTCAATCCCCTCACTATTAATCCCCTCACTAACAATCCCCTCACTATTAATCCCCTCACTATCAATCCCCTTCATTCTATCTCTGAAAACAAATGGGAGCATTTAGAAGATGATAAAATGAATAAGGAAAGTTATGGTGTGGACCAGGGAGCCGGTCCCCTTTTTGGGACTTGTTACCTTGTTAGTTTTGAAAAATATTTTTATGTACGGATTAGTGCTATTCTATTTGTTTTTTACCTTTATGCCCTTAAGTGTTTTATTATATGTGTAATCTTTGTGTTGCCCTAATTTTATTTGTTGCTCTCCCACATTGTTGTTTCCATTAACGGTGCTTCGTCGCCTTCAATGTCGTTCGCCTCAACCATCTCCATCACCAGTCATCTTTAACGACGCTCACCTCAACTATCGTCGTCGTCGTCGTCCTCTAGCCTCGCCATCATCGTCACTCTCCTTACATTAACCCTCCTTTTGTTGCCATCACCATCGCTCCTCCTCTATTATCGATCTATCATCTTCGACATTGCCGCTGTCACCATCTTCCTCTATTACTGATCTATTGTCTCTGACCTCGAACTCCACTAATGGCTTTAGATCTAGGTGTTTTCAATGCCGATCTACTATCTTTGACGCAAATCTATATTGTACATGGTCGTCGGTAAGATCGAGTCTCTCTTTCTACAGTGTGTTGGTGAATATTTATGTTTGTAAAATATGTGTAACTGATCTGATAAACTTATCACTTAATAATTTACGAAAAAAATAAATTTATTAGACCAAACTCTATTACTTTCTCTCTATGTGGTTGTGTTTTTATGAGTGAATACGTAAATTAGTAAATAATAGTCAGTGTGTGTATATAAATGTGAGTGAGTGTGTGAGAATGAGTAGTCAAATGGTGTTTCTCTCTCTCTCTCTCTCTCTCTCTCTCTCTCTAATTGGATTTGTCATTGTAAAGTGATAAATTTATCAATGGAGAACAAACAGTAAAGACATGATTTTTGTGTTAAGAAACATTTTACAAGTACTATAATGAATAAAATATGATATTCTTTTAAATAATTTTTCAATTAACCGATATTTAAAGATTAAAAATTAATTTATAATTATGTGCATTGGTCATTTTTCTTCTTAAAAAATTGAAAGTACATCAGGATGCAAGTTGTTAGCATTTATCACATCAATCCCAAGTTTTAATCTCGACTTGTTTATGTTAAGTTGTAACTGTTACTCTATTTTCATATTTTTTTTTTGTTTTGACTTTTGAAAAGTTATGGGTTGCATTTGACCTTCTAGTTATTATAATTGGGACCTCCTCATCTTTGTTTGGAGCCTTGATTGATGAGTTAACTTGTTGGTTGGGCAAGATTAGAACAAGAATGTCAGATTCGAATATTTGTTTTGAGTAGTGTTCACGCTTTTGCCCTTTTCTTTCTCCACATTTTGAATCTTGATGAGGCTAAAACCATTGGAAAACTTATTTCTAGGGTTTCAATTTAGACACAAAATTGACCACATTCCATTTCCCGAACGAGAGAGATATGCTTGTTTGAAGTCACCTAGCAAAAGCTGTCTGGTCAAATCTGCACGAGCGAAAATTTGAATTCAGCACAAGCAAATTTCACAAGAAAGCCATTTTTCCCTGAGTTGATCTGCACGATCGGTTTAAAATCTACACAAGCAGATTTTGCGCGTATAGACATTGATTTCTGTGCTCTTTTCACTCAAATCAGATCTCTCTCTCTTTTTAACCATTTCTCATCACTCACTCTCTCTCTCTCTCTCTCTCTCTCTCTCTCTCTCTCTTTCTCTTACTTCTTTTTTCTCTTCCTTCTCTTTAAACAATCACCAAATTTGATATTTTCTTCGATTTAGTTCCTTATTCAAAAATGACGAGCGTCTCGAGGGCTACCTTTTGACTGGTGGAGATCAAATTTCGACGAAATTGATTTTTAGAGTTTTCTCCTCTTCTCTCTTTGAGGTAGGAATTTCTTTACTCCTTTTCAATACCTTATTATAGATAGACATGTGGCAGTTTTTATTACATTCATAACTTGATTTGTTGGGTATTTTTGAAAAGCAAGTGATGAGGGTTAGGATTTTGTAATCTATAGTTAAATATTGTGTTTTGTCGTGAATATATGAGTTTGTAATGTTTGAGGAACATGTTTAAAAGGATTAGAGTAAAATGTCCTAATTAATTATTTATGGGTTATGAGAAAGAGGGGAAAATTGGTGATTTGATTTGATTTGAACCACAAGGGTATGTAAGACAATAAAGAAAGTCATCATGAATTTAATTTGTGTTAATTATTATTTATGGTTTTATAGTTGTTAAGTTGTAATAATTGTCAAAAAATCAGAATTTCAGATAAATAAAAAGTGTATTGGTAAATGTTATATGTATTGAAAGATTTGTGGATTGGTTAATCTCGTTCATGAGGGTTGTGATGAAAAGTCCCAAATCCTTTGGTTATGTGTTTGTTTGAGTGATGGGATTAATTTGTGTTACATATGTATTGGATTATGAAAATAAATTACTAGTTGAGCTTTGATAATTAATGAGAAAGATGTGACGATTTGTAGGAGGTATTGGGAGTTTGGAGAGGAGAAATTAAATTTTGGAAATCATTTTATATACTTTTGTGAAATGAAAAGTAAGCGGAGTTGACGATTTTTCTTTCAAACAAGTGAATAATTGTATTCATGATTAATTACTACTTGTTAAACCAAATTTGAATATTTTGAATTAAATCATAAAGATGGGATGGTAGTGATGGAAGAGACTTTAATTATGAGTTTTGAAAACGGTGTGAATTAGAAGTTGAATTAATAGGAGTTGAAAGACAAAAGTTATGTAACATATAAATGTTGATAAAATCTAAATCAAGAGGATGAAATTGAATTCATGGACTTGATACCAATTGTTTATAAGGCTGTGTCCTTGGCCATTTGTAGAGGATGTGTTGATGTTATTGAATAATTTGTGAAATTTGGAATAGTGTCAATTGTTGAGTTGAATGAAAGTGCGCATTCATATGGGTTCCTCTCCTCTTTGGATTTGCGCTCTGTAAAGTTTGGCACTTTGACATGGGTTCCTCTCCCCTCCGGTTCGCGTCCAGTAAAGTGTGATCGAGTTCATCTCCCCTCCGGCTTGAGGATCGGTAAAGTTTGGCGCTTTGAAATGGGTTTCTCTCCCCTTCCTCACGTCCGATAAAGTGGGTTGTGGTGGTTATGGCTTGACGAAGCCGGGGTCCGTTATGTGTTAATTACACGTAGTGTATCTTCATACTTGTGTTATGATAAGAAGCGATGCATTATTGGCTTTCCATGCTTGCGATCGGTAAAATATGGTAATGCATGTTGACACGTCTATTGTTGCTTATATATATTTGTATTTGTGAATGTTCATTTTACACCTGTACCTAAGGCCATAATATATAGTAATTATCCTTGTAGCGGCAATGAGTTGGAATGTAAGATGAGTATATTGTTTAGATTGATCTTAGCAGATCATGGTAATGTGATGAATGGTTGAGATTTCTTTAAATGCAAATGAAAAGTTTTGAAAGGTAAGAATTGGTTTTTGTTTTTTGTTATGTTAAAAATGATCTTTTTGAAAATTGTATTTATATAAGTATATTTTGAAGTATAAAATGTCACATTTCTTATATATATATATATATATATATATACACGTGGAGCATTCATAATCATAGCTACCTATATGTTGCTATTGTTTAGGATTATTGGGATTCTTACTGGACCTTTGTGTTTATCCCATATTGCTAATCATTTTTCAAGTATGGAGTGAAAGTTGCTCGAGACTTGAAGTCTGTTAATTGTTGGTCATGGGGCCTTTTAAATGCAGGTAGAATGCCAATGTGTTGTAAAAAGGGTTAATCCCTTTTATATATTCGTTATTTTGTAATTGATAATGTAATGCCTATGGGCGTGAATTGTATTTCATTACATGTACACAAGAAAGGACATTGTAATTTATTCCTTCTTAAATACCTTTGATGTTTATTATTATTGAAATAAACTGATTTAAAGAAAAATATAACATTATCCGAGTAATAAAAGTTAGGACGTTAGACAATCTTTCATCAGTAATAATGAAAATTGTATATTTCAAAGTTGAAAATCTACTCTATGTATTGCCTTCTTAGTAAAAAAAGAAAAAAGAAAAAAAAAATGAAACAATTTCAAAAAGTTGAAACCCCTCTTTTTCCTGGATGTGGTGAAAGCTTCTTCCATCATGTAACAGTGTGTATATGTCAATGAAGTCAGAGAAGGTATGCAACGAGAGAAATGTCGTGGGAAATTATTGCCGGAAGCCGGACGTAGTTGCTAGTGCCGGAGGTGACTGTCAGTAGTTAGTTCTGGGTAGCAGGTTTGGGCTAGGGATAAAATTGAGAAAAAACGAGTTCATTAATTTGGAATGGACCTAGTAGGTATTAAGTTTTGTAAGGAGGACTGACCCGTAACTCCCAATATTTAAAATTTAGAGTAGCTACTCTACTCCACAACAGTAATTAAACCGTGTAGCTTGGTCCTGTCAGCCTATCATGAGCCCTATATCTATGATATGAATCGTTTAAGCTTTTGTGCATAAGTTTAAAAAAAAAAAAAATCATATTGATACGATAATTATAAACATATTATTTCATCCCATTTATATGCAAAAAAAAATTAAAAAAAATGATCAAGTTCTAAAAAATTATTCTTTTTTTTTTTTGGCACAAATATTTGATGAAATGATGTGTTTATAATTAGTAAATCAATATGATTTTTTGTATACATAAAAATAACAAGTATGAGTTAAAAAAATAAATCATTCATATTTTTTGCTTACAAATGTGATGAAATAGTGTGTGTACAATTGCCTATAACATGACCCAAGGATTAACCTAGAGAAAGGGGTGATCGCACCTCTTACGATTTCAAAATACACATTTACTCTATAGTAGTATTATATATACTTACCCCCTCTAGGTTTTTAGAAAAATTAAGTGGCCATCATCTCTAGGTTTAAAAAAAATTATGTGTCAGCCACTATATATCTCTGATACTTGAGGTTCAAAATATACATATAAAGAAGACAAAATATATCAAAAAAAAATTAGTTTCTCAAAATTAGTGTTGATTACAAACTCCAAACTCCCACCTGTAAACAATAGAGGTGTAACTTGGGCGGGCTCAACCGGAGCAACCCGAGTCCAACCCGAATTTTTTTAGGGCGTGGACAAAATATTTTCAAATTCGGTACGGACTTGGGCAAAAATTCAGAAGCCCGAATTAAATTTGGACGGGTTTGGGCAAAGACGTCAAACAACCCGAGCAACCCGAAACCCGAATTATATATATATATAGATATATAAAATATTAAATATACATAAATTATTAACCATTACATGATATTAAAGTAATTTATATTATTAAATTATATTGAATATATATTATATATACAAATAACATAAAATCTTACTTTTTTTTCTTTTTATTTTCACTCATAAATTGTAAGGATTACTACAGTGGTATCTCTCTTATATTATATAAATTATTTATTTTGATGGTATTAATGATATTCTATAAATAAATAAAAAATTGTAAATAGAGTCAAATTTTAATAATTTAATAATGTAGCTGCAAAAAAAAAAAAAAACCTAAAATTCATTTACAATTCGGACAATTCAGGCAACTCGGGCAATTCGAGTTTAACTCGGGTCGGGTTTGGGCAGACAACCTCGGGTTACAATTCGGGTTTGGGCAGGTCTTGGCACAACTTGGGCTGGACTTGAACAACCTCCCAACCCGACCGAACCCGCCCGAGTTGCATCCCTAGTAAACAGGAGAAGAATATGGAGGAAGTCAATAAGTTAATTGATAACATTTGTTGATAAATACATTATTTGTGTTCTAATTCTAATTATATCAATGATTTTGTAATAAAATGAAAAGGCATAAAATACAACTCAAAATACCTCATTTTAATAGATAAATTGTCTACTATTGCTATCTTTAATTGCTCAATGTAGACATAAGAAAATACGTTTGCGTACGTAAGTTTTCATATTATTATTATTATTTTTACTTTAAATCAATGTTATAGTTCATACTTTCATTTTAAAATTTCAATTAGTATATATGTTCACCTCTTTTATCTTTAAATCTTAGGTTCTCTTCAAAATGAATGATTCAATTCATTAAAATAAGATTTATGACAGGCCGTCGAGTCCAGTCCATTGTTGTAGACTAAAGAGAAACTAGTCATTTTCTAGTTATCGTAACATTATCATTTTATTAAAATAAAAACGAATTTTAAATTAAAACATAATATTTTATATTGGCAAAAATTAAAATATTTTATTAAGGGAAAATTAAGAAGATATCCCTCTAAACATTTATGTAAGAGTTTAAGGACATTAGAAGTTTGGTTTAGTTAAGATTTCAAATTCAAGAAGGATAAGGAAAAGTTTTGACATAAATGGTAAAAAATGATCTTATAACTTATAACTCTAATTTTTTTTGCGATATTTGTTTTTCCAGATCTCTCTCTCTCTCTCTCTCTCTCTCTCTCTCTGTGTGTATTCTCTCTCTACAATAGAAGATTGCTTCAACCATCATTATCTACAGTCGTCACTGCCTTCAATTACATCTATCTCCTTAATCGTTGTCTCGTATAGATTTGAATTGTGTTGTCGTTGGTAACCATCATCGAGATATGAATCTTTGTTCATCGTTCTCAACCACCGTTCACACCTCTATCACCTCACCGTAGTCGACACCACTCGCATGTTCTTTCTCTCTCTCTCTCTCTCTATGTTTTCTATGATTCATTTATCTTTTATCCCTTGCTTTGTTCAATATTATTTTTTATTTGATTTTTGTGTTTTGTGTTGTTTAATAGACATTATTTGTTGTAATGATCTAAAATATTTAGATTTTTGTTTTAAGTTCAAATGAAACTAGTTAATGAATTTTTTTTGACTTTTTTCAATTTCAGTAGATTCGATCAGTAAAAATTTTCTGGCTTTCTGCAATTTTATTAGATTTAGTCAGTGAAATATCTCTGAGTTTCTGTAATTCAGTAGATTTGGTCAGAAAAATTTCACTGACTAAATTTACTAAAATTGCAAAAAATTAGAGAAATTTCACTATCACAAGAAATTTTCCTACAACAATTACATTTTTCGGTGATTGTTGGAGAATTGAAATTTGACTATACTAAGCCAGTGAAATTTCACATCGTTGGTGTTCATCAAAGAGTTGCCGAAAAATATTTGTTGGCAACCGATGGTCGTCGCCAAAAATTGTTGTCAGTGGTAACTGTTAGAAATGGGTTTTGAAAGTTTTGAAAAAATCGAATTTTTTCTCAACTTTGGTCTAATTTTTAGGTGGGACCCATGTGCCAAAATTGGCGGGTCTAAGTGGTAACGCATTCTATGTCGCGTTGTGATTTACGTCATATATTTGGTTGCTCAAAACCATTATCGAGTAAATAGGAAATTGAAGCCAAAGTGAACTCCATGGAAATAGAATTTTTTGTGGAAATTCCTTAAGGTTTGAATAAAGGTTTATCCCATATTGGTTTGGTGGGAATAATTTTGTAGGTTTATAAGTCATGAGTTTGTAACTTGGGGAGCACCCCAAGGGGCACCCTAAGTTTGTAGAATGGGGAAGTTATGGGCAAATTAGGCTAGATCCATTGGGCCCAAAAATAAACACGCGCACGCCGTCGCTGTCCATCTGGCCAGTCGGGTGAGCTGGCTTAGGTGCGTGCTGTGAAGTTAGGTTGGATTGTTCAGCCAAAAACATTTGAATTAAATTTTATTTTTTGGTAAAATAAAATTTGTCCAAATTTTTGTTGGGAAAAATTCAAATTTGTCTTTCACTTCTTCTGAATTTCTGTACAAATTCAAATCTGTTCAATGCAGTTTTTATCTGTTCAAAATTTGAACCCAACAAATTTGTATCTGTTCATTCAAACCGAACAAGTAACATACCTGTTCGAATAGGTTTTGCACCTATTTAATTCAAACCATACAGCCACGAATTTTCCTATATAACTGCAGTCCCTCATTCGGATTTTTCACTCCAATTTTCATCCCTAACTCTGCCTGCTCTCTCTGCATTTTGCTGCATTATTTTCTTGTGAGAAAGAGTATAAACACAAAGTGTGTTCATTGTGCGAATAATTTGTAGTGCTGCAATTATTCGTAGTTGATCATTTTATCTTGGGAGATAAACGTCCATAATCTGAAAGCACCGTGGAGAGGAAAACCCTGTCTTAAGGACACAGTGTTAAACGCTGGACTTGATCAGAAAAATTTGTTCATGAAATTAATTTAGTAAGTAATTAATTTATTTTCTGTTTTATTATTTTTTTGTTTCAGATTTTGATTTTGTTTTTGTAACAAAATAAAAATATTTATTTATTTTATATTTTGGTTTGATTTTTGCAATCAAATAATCTCTCTCATTTCCTTTATTTTTTATGTATTCCGTTTATTATTAAGTACACAAACATAATTATTATTATTTTTAAATAGAATAAAGATTGTCCAACAATGGCTACCCACGATCGGCTGTGGCAAGTGAAGATGGTTGCCGACAGTAGCAGAGATGTTCGAAAGATGGTAGGGATTAGTATACTTAAATTAACAAACATATTTTAATTGTCCTTCAACCAATACAAAATCTTTTCTAGGAAGCAGAATTATAAAAAAAAAAAATTCCTATTATTAAAAAATTGCTTGAAAATACGTATTAACAAATTTAAATTGGTCATTGATTTTATATAAAATTAAATATTATATACAATTATTGTAAATATTGTTAGGGGATGACTAGAATCCGGTGTATAGAAAGAAAAATAATTACAAAAATACTTAAAATTTTATAATTTTAATTATTAATGTTGATAAAAAAATTTCCCCCATCTGTAATTATTTTCATAAATTTACACTAACATGTAATATTCTCTATTGTTAATATTTGTTTAGAAATGAATTTTTTTTTTTTACTGAATTTTTAATTTTTTGAAAAAAAAAACATATAAAAAAAATAAAGAAAAATTTACCCATAAATTTCATATGGGGAAATGTTGATCCATTTAGTCTTGAGAGTTTTCTTATGAACCAATTAGTTTTTTTTTTTTTTTTTTTTTTTCAAAGTTGTATTTATTTGATTTGATACTATTTGAGTTTAAGTGAATGCCTTTTCGTGATTTATTTTTCTAGATCTTTGTTTTTGTTTTTGTTTTTTTTTTTTTCCGTTTTTGGGTTGAAATGGAAATTTAAGATATGGAAGGCCCTTTTTGGGGGTATTGATGGTTGAAATGTTAGTTGTCGAACATGAAAATCTATATTTCTGTTAGTGTAATTTTCTGGTATTATATTGGAGTGTTATATTAGAGTGTTACGTTTAGAAAAAGTATATTAATGAGTTTTTGTGTGTTATATTAATTGGAGTGTTAGGTTTGGAAAAAAAATACATTAAGGAGCTTTTTTAAAATGTCATGTTGTTATATTTGAGAAAAATACACTAAAGAGTTTTTTAGTGTGTTACATTAGAGTATTATATTTGCGAAAAATACATTAAGAAATTTTTATGTGCTACATTGATTGGAGTGTTATGTTTGAAAAAAGTACACTAAGGAGTTTTATTTTGGAATATTACGTTATTACGTTTGAAAAAAATACACCAAGGAGTTTTATTTTCGAATGTTATATTGTTACGTTTGAGAAAAGCATATTAAGAATATTTTTAGTATGTTATATTAGAGTGTTAAGTTTTTTTAATGTTATATTTGAGAAAAATATACTAAAGAATTTTTTCTAAAGTGTTATGTTTAGTAATTTTAACGTTATCGGAAAACTCACATTTGTCCCTCAACATATAATACGCCCGTTTATACTTAACTTTTTTATATAATTCACACTAAAATGAGACTTTTGGGCGTATAAGAAAAAAAAGAGGACCAAACAATTCATGAGATCATTATTTAAAATTTATTGGTGTTTCACTCAAAAATAAATTATCTTTTTATAATAAGTTTTTAACTTTTTGACTATAGATTATTTAGAATGATTTAAATAAATATATTTTTTAATTTTTTACAAAAGAATATATATAAAAATAGAAAATAATATGACTTAAAAAGATTTTTTTTTTTTTTTTTTTTTTAAATGTGCTATTTTAATTGATGCCAAACAAGCTCTAAAATCATTGATACGAGAGAGTTGGAAATCAGACGATCCTATGAGGCGCGTGGAACAAGCCATTTGTCACAGGTATGATTTTGCTAGAAAAATTATTAGGTAGTTTGAGGACACTACTGTGTCCCTGCTTTCACCAATTATCAAATTTTAAGACCTAGAATCATCTCGTTTGATTTCAAAAAATTAAATTTTTTATTTTTAATATTTTTTATTTTTAGTAAAAAAAATTTAATATCTTAAGAATATATATATTTTTTATTTTTTAGATACACCTAACCTAAATATACTTAAAAAATAAAACATTTATGAATTTCTTTTTTAAAATTTATCAAATAAAAAAAATAGAAGAATTCGGTACATTTTTATATTTTTATGTATTTATTGAATTTTAAAATATTTTTTTACAAATCTTTTACTTTTTAAATACATTTAAATTATGTGTATCTAGAAAATAAAAAAATATTTACAATATTAAAAAATTTACTACAAATTAAAAATATGAAAAATAAATTTTCATTAAGTCAATTAAAATTAAACAAAATGATTACTATTTTTTCATACCCAACACAAAATTATAAATCTCATTTTTTTTTGGAAAATGTTAGAGGTCTCAAATTTTCTACCAAATAAATGATCAAATGTCTCACATGGGTGTGGGGCCCACAAAATTGCGGACCCCACACCCATGTGAGATATTTGGTCATTTGTTTAGTAGAAAATTTGATGTCCCTAGCATTACTCTTTTTTTTTTTATTAATCACAAACAGGCCTAATCATGCCTTGAAGCACGAAATAACTTCTCGTTTTGGCGGGAGAGCTTGGGAAGAAGGGCAGAAGATTCCTTTTTGCTTCTTGGGATATTCCCAATATATCCAAATTTTCTGTGTGGTGATGTTTGGATTATTATACTTTCATTGGAGTGCTCATTTTGATCACATTGGGATGCCCCTAATATTCAGGGGTGACCATTGGAAATTGACGCCTCGTATGGGAAGCAACTGATTTAGTTAAAAAGTTAAAAAATTATTAAAAAATTTAAAAAGTTAATAATTTATATCAAAAAGTTAAATTAATTTTTTTTATATTATATTTTAATTAAAAAATTAAAAAATTATTAAAAAAATATGTTCCCAAACGAGACATGAATAAAGCTATACGTATCCATCGATATATTAATTACTATATTATAAATAATATGAGATAATTTTATTGATTTTGAATTTTTATAATTTATGTAATAGGTGTAGTTTATAATTGTAAAGTTATAATCTTATAACATGTGTTAATACATTAAGGGTTCGCTTGGAACGTGAGCTGTCTTTTTAATTTTTTAGCTATTTTATCTTGGGGGGTTAAAACACTTCGTTTGAGATAGGTTTTTTAGATTATTTTTTACTTTTGTGAGAGAAAAAATAAAATGATTATAAGTTGAATGTGACATTTTGTCCTATTTAGCTAAAATAATATATTTTGTCCTATATAACTATTTTAGTCGCAAACTTTATCCCAAACAAGGCCTAATTAGTAGCATTCGAGTGTTTTAACTTAAAAGTCAAAAAATTATTAAAAAAATCAAAAAGCCTATAATCTATACCAAAAAGTCAAAATTTCTTTTTTCTTTCTACTTTTTGCACATCTTTTTATAAAATATTAAAAAATCATTTCAAACATACTAATTATTTTATCTCATATTATAACTAAAAGGTAAAAAAAAAATACTAAAATAACATATTCCTAAATGAGGCGTTAGTATGTGTAGCATCATTGTTAGATATTTATATAATAAATGCACTGTTTGGGAAGAAAGGGTTGAGGCTATTATAGCCTCAAATTACAAATAAGCCAAAAAGTCCTACTGTTCAATGTTTTTCAAAAAAAAAAAAAATAAGCTGCAACTGTCGGCAGTGTAGGCACAGCCTACACTGTCAATTGACAAATTGTTACATCAACTGGTAAATTACGATTTTGCCCTTTTATATTAATTTAAAAAATTGTAATCTTAAGGACAAATTTGTCATTTTAATTTCAAACATCATTTCAACACATTTTTCAATATAACAACTCAAATAAAAATTCATCTCATCTTCCCAAACACAAAAACTAAAATAGCCTACTAATATAGCCAAAAAATCAAAAAGTCTCTAAAATAGCCACTCCCCAAACGAGGCCAAAATAAAATTAAAAAGAATTGGAATTGCATGTTTGGTGGGATAGAAAAGAAAAGAAGTCCTTTCTTTTTCGAAAGATTTCTTCCATCTCTACAAAATCTTTGTTAGGTACTATTCAGCTTGTTTAGTTCTAATTTTCAGAAATTACTTTTCAGAAAATTTTATTTTTTATTTTTCATATTTTAATATTTTTAATAAATTTTTTAAATATTTTAAGCAATTTTTTTTTAATTTTTAGACACACCATAATATAAATACACCTAAAAAGTGTAATATTTTTGAAATGTTTTTAAAACAATACCCTAAATACCAAAAAATACAACCAAAAAAAAATGAAAACTCAATATATTTTTCGTATTTTGTGTATTTATTAATTTTTTAAAATATTTTTTCACAAATATTTTACTGTTTAGATATATCTAAGTAAGATACATCTAAAAAAGTAAAAAAAAATTGTTTAAAATTTAAAAAATACTCACTAAAAATAAAAAAAATACGAAAAACAAAAAACAAAAAACTTAATTTTTAGAAAACTAAATTTAAAAAATTAAAACCAAACATACTGATATATTTTTTATTTTTTGAAAGAAGGTTTCAATATAAATATAAATATTGAAGCACAAAAACGATAAGTTTTTGTCTACATCCTTTTTTGCTTTGTTTCCTCGAACGGAATATATTTTTTGAAATATATATATATATATATATATATTTTAGTGTTCAATATAATAAAAAATGAGATTCAATAAATATATATATATATATATATATTATTTTATTATAAATGAAAAATAAGTCTAAGTGCATTTCCCTTTTGAAAGGCATAAATATTTTTTGAACTAAAGCCTAACTAATGTTACCAAATCGACCACTATCGCCACCATGGCCTCCATCACTATATCGCCATCACCACGGCTACCACCATCATTACGGTCGTCGCCACCCTATCACCACGCCACTATCTCCACATGCACCTTCACCTTCACATTCACATTCATCTTTGTTTTACCACCACTAAATATAAAAAAATGAGAGACTTATTTATAAGTCCTATTTCAGACACTTATGCTGTGTTAAATTCTGTGTAATTTCTTATAGAGGTTCAAGTCCTATTTATATAAGAATGTATTCCACAAGATCCTATGAGTTGAAAATAAACGGTATTAATATACTATTATACACTATAATGGCAAAACCATATATAGGAAATTGAATGGTACCATAGATCATATCTATATGAATGTGAATTTCAAAATACACGAACAAGTAATATTTTCACATTCAATTTAAAAAATAAAAAACCTAGTAAGTTTGGAAAAACGTGACATGACACGTTACGTTACGTTTATATAGGTGTCACGTTACGTTACGTTTGTATAATTCAATTTAAAAAATAAAAAACATAGTAAATTTGCGAAACATAACGTGACACGTTACGTTACGTTACGTTTATGTAGGTGTCACGTTACGTTTCGCAAATTTAATCTATGGTAACATTTAATTTCGTATATATGATTTTACCATTATTTATAATATTAACAACTAATATTAAGAGTAAATGTGTCAACATATTTCACACAAGACTTATGGGAACATAAATTTTTTAGTAGAACCATATATAACATAAGTCTCCCTAATAGGACTTCTAAATAATTTTCTCATAAAAAAATATTTTCTTAAAAATATTTTTTATCCAAACGAACGTAAATTTCTCTCTACCCTCACAGTCTTTCTGATATAAAAACGTTTATCCATTCTTTATGGGATAAAAGACTTTCTCCAAAAGTATAAGAATTATGATGTATATAATGGGCGTGAAGAGAAATTAAAGGGTTGTATTTAAAGACATCCCCGATTGCTCATGTAACTCATGGGAATTTTAGTTATAAGTTATTAAAATCCCCCCCCCCCCCCCCCCCCCCCCCCCCCCCCCCCCCCAAAAAAAAGAGACCGTATATATATATATATATATTTTCAAGTGACTCATTGCACCGCACTAGGCTATGGGTTTAACGTCCTTGTGTGGAACTTTTTCCCACTCTACAGCATATTTGTATTATGATGTACTCAAAAAAAAAAAAAAAATCATATGCTTTTGATTGAACATTTTTTTTTAGACTAAACACTTGTTTTTATATGTCAACAAAAAATCAAAATATAGGACAGGCATTGCATTTGCTTCTCCATATTTTACTCTGAATATTATTTTGTATGACATTTCAAGAATTTTTATTTGACTTTTTTGACATGGAAATCCTAGTCTAGTCTAACCTAAGGAAGGAGATGACCTCTTTTCTTTGACATTTGCTTCCTATAACACTGGATATCATATTTTTTTTGACATTTGCTTCCTATAACCTCTTTTTTTAATTATTCACCCAAAATAAAACTTCTTTTTTAATTACCTTTATGGACTTGCTCATGAAAACAACTACTACTGCTTTTACGTTGTGTTTGGTTAAAGGATTTAGAAAAGAAAAGGGAAAGAAAAAGGAAAAAAATATGTGAAATTAGATGAAATATAGGTATGTTTTATTCACATTTCATCTATCTTTTTCATTTCTCTTTTCAAATCTCTATTCAAATTTCCCAACCAAATACAGTATAAATGTTTGAAACTAACTTTTTATCAATATTATTTAAAATAGGAATAGTCTCACTATGTGAAATTATAGTATAATAATATGATACTCCAAAATCATTCAAATGTGAGATATCAATAGATTTGTGCGTGGGAAAAGCTTAGGGCACAGAGGAGATGACATTGGAAAACATTTTTGTACAACGGACATTAGGTGTGGTTTAATGGTTTAATAGTCACATCTTAAGGTGTAGTGAGTGGGAGATCAAGGGTTCGAGCTAATGGAACAGCGACGAACTTTTCAGTTATAATCTAATTATATTAACATACCAACGCTATCTTTGACCAAAAAAAGAAAATCACAAAACGGATCATGCATACACAAGTGAAAAAAATCTTTGACTAAGGTGGTCTGTCAAGAGATTCCCTAATACCTAAATTAGTATTTATAATAAAACTTTCAATATAATTGAAAGCTTGAATGCTAGAGGTTGTGTACCTTGTTATTGGAATGATTTGCTTACTTATACTAGTTGGTTGGCTATCATTCCCCTCTTGTTCCGCTTTAGCTGGGATCATATTCCACGTTTGGAATATTTAAGGGTAAGCATTTCCCTTCTCAACTTGAACCAATAGTTGCCAGTGATTTTTTAAGATTTCAGACTAAACATGAAACGCCTTGTACTCAACCTTTGAAAATTTAGGACTTTGATGATAATAATATGTTTTGAAATTTTCTTGTGACCTTCGATAACAGTTTAATGACTTAATAATTGAGTCACTAATTACAACAAAAATAGCTCTTCTCGACATTTTTGTAATGATTGAGGCCTCGTTTGGGAACAGGCTAATTTAGTAATTTTTTTACTATTTAGCTAAAATATGAGCTAAAAAAAACTAGTATGTTTGGGATGATTTTTTGATTTTTTTCCGAAAAGATGTGCAAAAAGTAGAGAGAAAAAAGAATCTTTAACTTTTTTGTATGAATTATTGACTTTTTGACTATAATAACTTTTTAACTTTTTGACTAAAAGAGAGTTCCCAAACGAGACGTGAGTCACTAAGTATAACAAAGGCCTTCGACAACCTTTTAGCTTGGTCCACTCACTGTTCAGACTTAGCCGTCCAACTAACTATGGAGCTCGGGAGCTCCGGTTTTTGTTTTTTTTTTAAATGCAACACATTAGCTCATATGTATATATTTTTTTAATCTCCCATAGTTTGTATATATTACACTATTAGAACAAAAAATATGGAACAATTTATTTTAAGAATTAGAATTCCTATTATTATTTTTTCAAATAAATCTTGTAACAGTACATTTGTTATTATTATTATTATTATGACTATTTCATTTATGTTTTGCACTGCCAAAACTCCACTGTCCGTGTATTTTAGTTTTTTATTTGCTATTTCCCTTCATAAGAAAACCTTCAAAAAATTATGTTCAGAAATAAATTCGGGATTACTTTTGATCATTAAATTCACCGTTTCAGTACCAAATTGTATCATATTTTAAAATTTGTAATTTCAACTCAATCCATGAGTATCTCTGCTTGTTAATTTTGAGTTCACTTGAGGTGACAGACATTTTTTTGCCAATTTTATCGTATTATAGATTATTTAAAATATTTTCTGTTTAATAACGTTTATATTTATAATTTTTTATTTATTCTGATCTAAAAAAATATTTTTTATTTATTTTTATAAAAATTTAAAATCTTTAAATATAAACTTATTTAGTGTTTATTTTCAATTTAAAAAATTTACAATTGCTTACAAACTTTATTAAATTCTTATAACTATAAAACAATAAAATCAGCTTCGTCTGTTTAAAAATAATAGAAATAATTATTCGTTCCCCCTTCTTCCATCCCTTCCAGCAATCACTCATTGTTCATCACCACTGTTTTCGGTGACCTTCTCCAGCCACTACATCTTGCTGGCAGCAACTATCTCCAACCAACGCCAAGCACCTCCCACCGACAACAACTACATTTAGCCACCAACTCTTACTAGAAACCACCTCCAACCAGGGGCAGAGCCACATTGGGCTCAAGGGGGTCATGTGCCCCCCCTGAGTTTTGGAATTTTTTTTTTTTTAAAAAAACAAAGAAAAACATAAAGAAAATATATTAAAAAAAAATTATATATAAATTATTTAAAGTGAAATGTCAATGACATTTTTAAAATTATGAGAACAATAATGGTTATTTTGATTGAAAATAAAGAGACTATAATAAGTCATATTATTATCTATAAAAATTTCAATATAATAGTGATATCTATCATTATTGACATGTAAACATAATTAATTTCAATGAAGATATAGAATTTATTAGATTGTTAATTACATTTAACATGTGGAGTTTATCCTTCATGCGCTTCTTTCCATTCATAGCTAAAATGACCACTATATAAATTATAATCAAGCAATACATCTTCAATTATAAAAACAAAAAAATAAAAAAAATTACAATAGGTCATAACTAATATCAGAATGGGTCATAACTAACTATTTCTTGATATATAGTCATAACTAAAATAACAACCACAAGAAGTGTGTGGGTGAAAATCTGACCACACTGCCTGCTTAGTGATCAACTGGAGAGCACAGGCAGAATAGATGGCTTCAGCAACCTGAAACAGAAAGAAAAGGCTCCGGCGGTGGTTCTTCCACCCGGGGGCACTCCGACGATCAAGTCAGTATATCTCTCAAAGATAATCAAGTGCAAAACTTAATACTCAGAACATAAATTGCATACCTTAGACCCACGGGGGTGCCTCTCTTTTATAATATACTCAATCCAAGTCCTATTAGAAGTATGACTTCTATGAACTCCAATTTAGTGCTTACTTTGGACTCTTTAAAAGATAAACTCCCTAAGAGCTTTATCCTTATCTTGGTTAAGTCCCCTCTTCGTCTTAGGACTCTTGTCCATTATTCGTTTATCTCGGATTCCGATATCTTCGGAGTTAACCTCGGCCTCGCCGAGATCATCTCGGCGCCACGACCAGGACACGTGGCACCTCGGCTGACACGTCGGCGTCACCATGCCACGTGTTGGTATTCAGAAAATATATCCCCACAACTGCCCCCTAGGTTCTATTACCTCGGCATTCTGAGGTGATGGAACCTATATTGATATTTCGACGTTCCTTTTCTGAGTAATGGCTAAAAAAACCGTTTAGCCGAGATAATCCACTTCGAGCCGATGTATTCTCTTCGGAGAACAAGGTTTCGAACGTACTCTCCCACGCGCATGAGCTGTCATGCATATCTAACCGTTCTTTTCACGTGTATTGTCTTCATTGAAGCGTGTCTATGACGCGCCTGAAAGCCGTCTGTCTTTTGTCTGCGCCGTCTGACGCGTGCGTTGCTCTAGGCGTAATAAATGCCCTATTTTTGCCGCCGTTTCACGTTTTTGTCAAAACTTTTCCTTGCCTCTTTCTTTCTTCACTTTTTCATTCTGATTTCTTGCTCTTTCTCTCTGAAGAAGCTCTTTCGAATCTGCCATTGTTCTAACTCGAAGTTCTGCGATTTTTTGTCCCTTCACCTTAGCAAAGTTTCCTCCGTTTCGTTGTGCCTACAATCGTTACTATTTCTCGGCGTCGTTCTTTCCGACTTCATTTGTTCTGGTAAGGCCCTGTTTCCTTTACTCCCAATTTTTTATGTGTTTTTACCATTACTTGCTTTGTTGCTCGATTTCTCTCATATTTTGAACATTTGCACTGTTTCAACATTTTTCTTGCCATAATTCTTGACCTTTATCCCTTTGTATTCTTCGCGTTTCTGATAGTCCATCTTTGTTCTTGAATCTGAAACTTCGTCTTTGTTTTCTCTTTTTTGTATCTGTCCCAGATCTGTGCCTTTGATCTTGATCTTTATAGTTCTTAGGTTTGGGATTTGTGTGTAGAACCTTCAAATTTTAGGAAAAACTGAAACAAGCCTTATCAGTCCTTTCCTAGGCCTTTGGCGAGGTTTTTGCAATCCTTCTAAAACGCCCATCTTCTGAAACACACTCCTTTTTGTTTAGACCGACGTAATGGGTATGTGGAGGCATAGGGTAAATACCCCAACAAAACTTGAATACTTTAGGCAGGAATTCTCTATCCCAGCCGATGTTCACCTTAAGCTAGCTGGGGATGATGATACCATCATGCCCACAGACCATACGATGCCCTTTCCTATAGTTGCCTTTACTGAATGTGGACTTCGGCTTCCACTGGATCCCTTGTTTCGTGAAGTTCTTTATTTCTACAAGCTGAACCCCATGCAACTTACCATCAACTCCTATAGGGTGATTAACGGTATTATTGCTTTAGCTAGGCAGGAGAAACTTAGGATCACCCTGGCCGACCTTCAGTACTGTTATACAATGTGCCCCCTCAACCTGAAGGAAAGGGGCTTTGTTTATTACCTTAAGCCGAGGTCTACCAAGTACAAAATTGTAGCCGACCTCCCAGACTCCAACAAGGGGGCTGGGGATGACTTTATTATCGCTTCGGGAAATTGGGAATTTGGCCCAGATGAAGATGTCCACCTCTACCCTCTTCCTCGAACAGTAAAAGAGGGCAAGGGTAAGAGCCCTGAGCCAACACTTAGTTGTTTTTATTTAAGTCTTTAATACTTTCTGTTTCTGACGTCTGTTTCTTTGTCCTACAGATCTTCATCAGCCACCGAAAAACTTCTGTCAATCCTTCTTCCTAGGAATAGATCTGAAAAAACTCCTTGACCTTCCAGTCCATAAACGAAAAGCCCCACTGTTACTAAACTTCATCCCTACATATAAATCCACTTTACCCGACATCCCAAAAAGGAAGAAAAAGAGTCTCTCTCCACCTACTGCTACAACTGTGACCGCTTCTTTATCCCAAACAGATCAAGGATCCACCTCTGACCCAGCCAATCTTCCATCCACTTCGGCCCCCTACTTAATACCAATTCCAGAACGTAAACGTCGACGAAGACTTGTGAAGACTGTCGAGATGGTTCGTCCAAGGCCTGTCGTTCAAGATCTTCTTGCTGACCTTCCAACCGACGCTGATGCTGTACCATCGCATGCGATGCCCCCACCAAAGCCAAAGAGAGTAAAAAAGGCTCAGCCCAAAGCCAACGCCACTAACGCCAAGGCTGAGGATGCTTTGCCTATCTCTCAACTGGCTGAGAGCAAAAAGGCTACCTCTGCTTCCACAAAAAGATCCGCTGAGACCCAACCCTCGGGGTCCACACAATCAAAGAGGCCAAGGTCATCGTCTGCGACGACCTCGGCGTCAAAGAAGCCCGACGTTCCATGGGCTCCTGAACTAACTCTGGAGGATAGGCCTATCATGGCCAGTGAAAGCGCCGACGATATTAACGTTGGTGTCGCCCTCAGCACTGCTCTTCTTCTTCCGAAGGATTTGAACCGAAATGCTGAGCTTAGTGAGTATGAGAATTACGCTCTTATGCTCCAACACTCCGTTCAAGTAAGTGTTCCTGTTTGTACTTGTGATTCTTCCTTCTTGTTTCTTACTGAGAATATTTTCTAATACTTCTGTTTTTTCTTCAGGCCATCCAACACGCCCATTCATTTTCAATGCAATCTTTTGAAAATCGGCAAAGGTTGGTTGATCAAATCTCTTGAATCAAGGATGAAAAAATTGGAAGATCAGGCCGAGGCGGCTACTGAGGCCCAAACTTTAGCTCTTGAGAAGGCCGAATCCACTGAGGCCGTTAAAAAAGTTGCTGAGGCTGAGAAAAGAGAGGCCGAGGCTAAGAAGGCCCAAGCGGAGAAAGAGCTCCAGCAGGCTCTGGCCACCAAAGAGGCCGAAGTCAAAGAGGTCGATGAAAAGGCCTATGCCCAAGGTATGGTCGACGTCGCAGAGGATTATAAACTTCAAGTCAGGCAGGCATGCAACAGGGGATTTTCCCTTGGTTGGATGTCCCTGATAAAAAAACTTGATCTTCCTGTTGACTCGCCCTTTCGTAAGGCCGATGCCATTCCTTTACCATTTCCTCCTCCAAGTCAGGTTGAATCAGAGACTGAGGCTGATGCCGAAGATGAGGATGAAGGAAAAAATGATGATGAGGCCTTGGTGAGAAAACCCAAGGATGCTGCTGAAGCTAAGTCCCCTCCTCCTGTTGAGCAAGTGATGGATTTAACCTTGGATGAGGAGGGTGATGAGGTTGGGGGGGCACCCAAGGAAATTGCCATCGGGCAACTATCATCCGACCTTCTTTTGGCTGAAAGAAATCTAGACAATACGCTGGCTGAGATTGATGCTGAGATTGAAGCAGAAAAGGTTGCCGAGGAGGTTCCACCAGAATCGTCCGAGGTCCCAGTCCCTGCAGTGGTTAACACCGAAGAGTCTTGAAAAAATGTCTTTTGAACTTTTTTCTTCTTTTTCTGCACTTTGCAATTTGTACTCTCTTTTAATTTCTGGACAATGAAAAACTCCTTCTTATGGCCGACGTAGCTTTTTCTCTATGTAACTGCAACTGCTCTTTCTATAGATGTTTTTTAATCTTGTGATGTTCTGTTTGATTGCTTCTGCGTAATCCTATACTTAGAAATTTTTGCATGCTTTTCCGTTTTGCTTCCTTTGTGCAATCTTCTCGGGGTTACATACCTCGGGTATAACTACAAAACTTTTACTTTGGCAAGATACTGACCTGCAAACCTTGCATAAATTTTAACAAGTATAAAGCATATATTACTCAATGTAAACTTTGCAAGCTTCTTCTCAAGTTTCAATAAGTATTAAACAGTGATCTCGGTCTATCATACTTGTAAATTGCTACAAATTTCAACAAGTAGTAAACAATATACTTAGCCTTTACTTTAACCTGTAAATTTCTGTATACCTCAACGGGTGATCATATATCGGCTTAACATAAACTTGTAAATTGCTACAAATTTCAACAAGTGTTAAGCATCTTCCTTAGGTTTAAGCAACCCATATATTGCTATGAGAACTTAAGTAATAACCTCGGCTTAACTTCAACTTGTAAATTGCTACAAATTTCAACAAGTGAATTAAGGAATAATCTCGGCTTAACTTCAACTTGTAAATTGCTACAAATTTCAACAAGTGAAGATAAGGAATCAGCTTAATTCCAACTTGTAAATTGCTACAAATTTCAACAAGTGAATTAAGGAATAATCTCAGCTTAACTTCAACTTGTAAATTGCTACAAATTTCAACAAGTGAAGATAAGGAATCAGCTTAATTCCAACTTGTAAATTACTACAAATTTCAACAAGTGAATTAAGGAATAATCTCGGCTTAACTTCAACTTGTAAATTGTTACAAATTTCAACAAGTGAAGATAAGGAATCAGCTTAATTCCAACTTGTAAATTGCTACAAATTTCAACAAGTGAATTAAGGAATAATATCGGCTTTTTCTTTGCCCCCAATGTGAACCTGAGTTTGACTTGGGTTCACATTAATTATGTCTTCAATAAACATCAATGTATAACTTTATCAATCATATGTGTTGAAAGAATTCTGAAAAGACTTTATTGATGATATCGGCCAAAAAATGATGTATATCTAATGATAGAAAAATTTCAAATTACAAGTATTCCATGGTCTGGGTAATGCTTTGCCCTCATTGTCCTCAAGCCGATAAGCTCCATTGCCTAATACTGAAGTAATTCTGTAGGGTCCTTCCCAGTTTGGGCCAAGCTTGCCTTCCCTGGAATCCTTCTTGTTCCCGACGACCTTTCTCAGGACTAGGTCGCCGACTTGAAAATCTCTTGGATTGACCTTCTTGTTGTAAGCTCTAGCAAGCTGTTGCTGGTATACTGCAAGCTGAATTGCAGCTTTCTCTCTTCGTTCTTCCAACAAATC
This sequence comes from Camellia sinensis, assembly GCF_055761805.1. Taxonomy (NCBI): domain Eukaryota; kingdom Viridiplantae; phylum Streptophyta; class Magnoliopsida; order Ericales; family Theaceae; genus Camellia; species Camellia sinensis. Next base: position 47,684,439 of record NC_138967.1, read on the forward strand.
CAGATTTTGGGCTAAGAGTATGTCATTTGTGCCATTCTCTACTCCCTGGGTTCTGATCCCTGGATGCCGATCTCCAATGGGATGACTGCTTCTGTGCCATAAGTCATGGCAAAGGGGGATTCTCCTGTTGATCTTCTCGGCGTAGTCCGATATGCCCAAAGTACGTTGGGCAACTCGTCTACCCACTTTCCTTTTGCTGCCTGCAGCCTCTTCTTTATTCCATCCAGAATTACTTTGTTGGATGCCTCTGCTTGCCCATTGCTTTGAGGAAAACTTGGTGTTGAGAAATAATTCTTGATCTTGAATTTTGCACAAAAGTTCTTGATGAGTTTGCTGTCAAGCTGTGTTCCGTTGTCGGCAACTATTGCTCTTGGAATCCCAAATCTGGTGATAATGTTTCTCCATATAAAATTCTTGACGTTCACATTTCGGATTTTGGCAAGAGGTTCTGCCTCTATCCATTTTGTAAAGTAGTCTGTTGCTACCAGCAAGTATTTTCTTTGCCCAGTTGCCTGGGGAAGTTGTCCAACCAGATCCATCCCCCATTGGGCAAACGACCAAGGGCTGGATACTGGGTTTAGGTCGGCAGCTGGCTGATGTATCAAAGGTGCAAACCTTTGGCATTGTTCACACTTCTTCACATAGGCTTCGGCATCCTTTTGCATGTAGGGCCACCAATACCCCTGGGTAATGGCCCTGTGGGCTAATGATCTGCCCCCAGCATGGCTTCCACAAATTCCTTCATGAATTTCGTAAAGAAAATCTTCAACCTGCAAAGGGTGTACGCACCTTAAAAGTGGCCCAGTGAAGGACCTTCTGTAGAGATGGCCTTCTGCTGTTAGACTGAATCTGGCCGACTTCAGTCTGATTTTATGTGCTTCCTTATGGTTTTCTGGCAGCTTCCCCTCTTTTAGGAATGCAATGATTGCATCCATCCAGCTTGGTCCCAAGTCCACGCACATTGCTTCTTGTTCGGTGCTCTGTTTACCTATGCTCGGGGCCGACATGTAGTCGATCATAATTGTCCTTGTTCTTCTAGTTTGAATTGAACTGGCCAGGTTAGCCAATGCGTCGGCGTGGGTGTTGTCATCTCGGCTAACTTGGAGTAATCTGCAGTTCTGAAATAGGGCTGCCAATCTGATGACTTCCTTTGCATATGCCGATATTCTTTCGTCTCTGGCTGCAAATTCTCCTGTTGACTGGTTAACAATGAGTTGTGAATCACAAAAAACAATTACCTCATCTGCCTCTGCTGCTGCTGCCAGCTTTAGCCCTACAATTAATGCTTCATATTCTGCTTCATTGTTGGAGGCTTTGAATCCCAAACGGATGGACTGTTCTACTATTTCTCCATCTGGAGATATCAGCAGTACTCCTGCCCCTGCTCCCTGGCGGTTTGAACTTCCATCGACGAATAGTCTGAATGAATCGCCGATGTAGATGCTGCAGGGTCTGAGCTTCTCTTTCTCTTGCTTTTTTGTCTTTGGCTGGGATTCTTTTTGTTTGTTGGGACAATGCTCATCTTGGCTCGACGGAGCCTGATGTGCGATGGCTTCAGGTGTGAGTTCTGCGACGAAGTCGGCCAAAACTTGGCCCTTTATTGCTGTTCTCGGCCTGAACTCCAGGTCAAACTAGCCCAGGGTTACTGCCCATTTTGCTATCCTTCCTGTTAAGTCTCCTTGTTGCAACAAGGACTTCAGTGGGTGCTCTGTTAGGACCACAATTTTGTGTGCCTAAAAGTAATGGTTCAACTTCTTTGAAGCCATTACTAAGGCCAGCATTAATTTTTCCAGTGGTAGGTATCTTGTTTCTGCGTCGGCCAAAGTTTTACTTACATAATAAACAGCCTTTTGTTCCCCTTTTTCCTCTCAGATTAGCACTGCACTGACTGCGTGTTCTGAGACTGCTAAGTACAAAAACAGTTCCTCCCCTGGTACTGGGTTGGAAAGAATCGGAGTTGTGGTCAAGTACTTTTTTAGATCGGTTAAGGCGGCTTCACATTCTTCTGTCCATAGGAAGTCCGTGGCTTTTTTCACCAGGTTGAAGAAGGGTCTGCACTTATCTGAGCTTCTGCTGATGAATCTGTTTAGGGTTGCGGCCCTTCCAGTAAGCACTTGAACTTACTTTGCCGATGTCGGGCTCTGTAAGTCCAGGATGGCCTTGATTTGGTCTGGGCTGGCCTCAATGCCCTTTCTTGTTACCAGATATCCTAAAAATTTACCTGATCCAACTCCAAAGGCGCACTTCGAGGCGTTGAGTCGGAGCCGATATCTTTTGAGTATGTCAAAGACCTCTTTTAGGTCGGCAAGATGATCCTTTGATTCCTTGGTCTTCACGACCATGTCGTCGATGTAGACTTCTACTGTTTTTCCAATCAGGTGCTTAAACATCTTTGTCACTAACCTCTGATAGGTTGCTCTTGCGTTTTTCAACCCAAAAGGCATTACCTTGTACCAGTACAGGCCTTTAGGGGTGATGAACGCGGTTTTCTCCTCGTCTGGAGGGTACATGGCAATCCGGTGGTATCCTCTGTATGCATCCAGAAAACTCATCCTTTCATGTCCTGAAATGGCGTCTACCAGTTGGTCGATTTTGGGCAAAGGAAAGTTGTCTTTGGGGCAAGCTTTGTTGAGGCTGGTAAAGTCTACACAAACCCTCCATTTGCCATTCTTCTTTTTTACTACTACTGTGTTGGACAGCCATGTTGGGTACTGAACTTCTCGGATGGCCCTGGCCTCCAGGAGTCTGTCTACCTCTTCTTCTACTGCTTCGACGTGCATCAACGTCGGTCTTCTGGCACGTTGAATCACAGGTTTTGCCGATCTGTCGACATTCAGTCTGTGGCAAGTGACCTCAGGGTCAATGCCAGGCATTTCGTAAGGTGTCCAGGCGAACACCTCTATGTTTGCCCTCAAAAAATCTTCTAGTTCTCTCTCTTCTTCTCTAGCTAATCCTGAGCCGAGAAGAAAGAAACGCTCTTCGTCGTCCTCCTGGACGAAGATTTTTTTTAGCGCCTCTTTGCTTTTTTCGGCTGGTTCTTTCCCGACGTCTTCTAGGACCTCCATGTCCTCATCTTCAACTTCTGCGTTCCTTGGCTCTCGTATACTACAGGTGGACTTCATTGCTGTCATGGAGCAGTTTTTTGCTTGCAATTGATCCCCTCTGATTTCTTCAATCCCATGCTCTGTTGGGAACCGCAGTAGTTGATGCAACGTTGAGGGAACTGCCTCCATTGCATGCAACCACGGCCTTCCCAAGATGATGTTGTATGGTGAGGGCGTGTCAATTACCAGAAATTCCGTCTGGATCTTCTTAGTGCCGGCTTGTACTTCCAAGCTTGTTGCGCCCAGTGGCCATGTTGGCGTTCCATTAAAGCCGACCATCGGGCCGCTGGATTGTTCTAAGTCATCAGGGTGAAGGCCCAGCTCCTTGTAACATCTGACATACATGATGTCACAGGAGCTGCCTTGATCTATTAGGATGCGTTTCACTTGGCACTCCCCAACCTGGAGGGATACTACCAAGGCATCATTATACGGATGTTGGACCAATTCCAGGTCGGCTTCAGTAAAGGCTATCATCGGCCCTTGGCATTCTTCTGGCCGATGTCTCTTCTCCCCGACTTGGTAGACATGCTGTAAATGTCTTACCTTCTGGGTCTCCCCTCTGACTTCGTTTTCGTTGACCCTTGAGTGGATCACATTAACCACCCTCGGTCCTCCTGCTTGTGGTGGCTGTGCTAGGGGAGGCGGCGCTGCTGGTGCTTGAGGCAACCTTGCCTGTTCTTCCCTTGTCCTGGCTTCATCGACCAGGTCCCTCAGAAGGCCTTGTCTCACCAGGTCCTCTAAGTGTGCTTTCAAGGCTCTGCAACCTTGAGTTGTGTGTCCTTCTTCATTGTGGTAGGCACAACGTCAACCAACGTTCCTTTCCATGAATTCCCCTGGTGTTCTTGCCGGAGCCCTGAAATAAGGTTGGTTTCGAATTTGATCTAGGACTTTATGGATTGGGATTCGGAATACCGTCGTTACCGCCTGTTTACTTCTCAACTCTGTTTCTTGTTTGGTCGGCCCATTGTTGCCTCGGCCTCGCTTCGGCGAGCCATTGCCCTTTTCTTGCTTTACCTCTTTGTTTCCCGATGTATCTTCTTCGGCTCTAGCGTACTTCTCAATTCTTGCCATGAGTTCTTCTATGCTTTTTGGCAATGTTTTTGCCAAAGACTTCCGTAGTGGGCAGTCATCTTTCAGGCCGTTCTTGAAAGACACGACCGCTACCTCTTGGTTGCATTCGGGTATTCGGTTGAACACCTCGTAGTACCTCTTCGCATAGGCCCTAAGGCCTTCTTCCTTGGTGATTCTTAGAGCCATCAAAGCATCAACCCTTAGGGGTTGCAGCTTGTTGGTCACGAACCTGGCCACAAACATCTCGGCCAGGCCTTCCCATGTCTTTATGCTTCCCTTTGGTAATTTATGGAACCAATCAGATGCAATTTCCCCAAAGGATGAGGGGAATACTTTGCAGAGCAACGGCTCATTCCCGCTATATAACGCCATTGAATTCAGGTGTAGTCCAACATGAAAGTTTGGATCTGACTTACCATCATAAATTTGAAACCTCGGCATACTGAATCTTTTCGGTGGTTCGAATTTGTCCAGTTCCACCAAGAAGGCTATCTTCGGCTTTACTGGGGAGTTTACCTCGGCTTCAACATTCTGCTGCCTCCTTTTGAGGTAGTCCCTCAGGTCTTCTTTGCTCCTTCCTGGAGCTCGGCTGTCTATGGATTTTAGTCTTTTTGGTACGCTGCTTTCGGCCTCGTGGTGGGCCCGTTTGGATCTTTCTCCATGGGTTGTGTCAAAGCAGAGTGCTTGTCTTTGAACATGCCGATGTTCTTTGGGCTCTGGATTCTTCATGTGGTGCGTCCTTCGGGACTCCTCTTGCCTCGGCTCTTCTCGTCCGACTTCCCTGGAAGGCCGGTGAGAATGCCTTCCGCTCCTGGTATGCTGAGGGACGTCGGGAATTGTTTTTCTTCCGCCCTTCTGGGCGTTGGTTGCTGGCATCGGCGTATCTTGCAGCGGGTATGGTGGCTGCATAACATTATTCTGCATCATGAAGTTGACGACTGACTGAAGGTCTGCCAACTTGTTCGCCAATTCTTTTACTTCCTCATCCCTCCGTAGGCATCTGTCCCTCCATACCTGGAGGTTATCTTCATTGTAGTACTTTCCTTGGTCTGTCCTTTTTGACGTGTCGCCCTCCTAGATGACGTCTTTCTGTCTGTGACCCTGGTCACGGACTTCTGTGTTGTGGTTGTCTCCTTCAATGTCAAGGTCAATTGGTCTGCCACTCCCAGCGGGAGCGTCATTCCCAATATTTTCCTGCTGTCCGTTACTGGCCATCTATTCTTCCTTCGTTCCTACAGACGGCGCCAAATTGTGTGGGTGAAAATCTGACCACACTGCCTGCTTAGTGATCAACTGGAGAGCACAGGCAGAATAGATGGCTTCAGCAACCTGAAACAGAAAGAAAAGGCTCCGGCGGTGGTTCTTCCACCCGGGGGCACTCCGACGATCAAGTCAGTATATCTCTCAAAGATAATCAAATGCAAAACTTAATACTCAGAACATAAATTGCATACCTTAGACCCACGGGGGTGCCTCTCTTTTATAATATACTCAATCCAAGTCCTACTAGAAGTATGACTTCTATGAACTCCAATTTAGTGCTTACTTTGGACTCTTTAAAAGATAAACTCCCTAAGAGCTTTATCCTTATCTTGGTTAAGTCCCCTCTTCGTCTTAGGACTCTTGTCCATTATTCGTTTATCTCAGATTCCGATATCTTCGGAGTTAACCTCGACCTCGCCGAGATCATCTCGGCGCCACGACCAGGACACGTGGCACCTCGGCTGACACGTCGGCGTCACCATGCCACGTGTTGGTATTCAGAAAATATATCCCCACAAGAAGTTATAACTAAATTATATCTAACACTATAATGTATTATAACTAAAGACCACGAAGATCATAATTGCGACATATGATAGACACTTTTTTTACGGTATATTTTGTAGAATTTCTCTACTAAAATATATCATTTTTGTCTCAACGTATTTTCTTTTTTAATTTTCCAATCCACCTATAAATTAGTTACTCTCTAAAATTTGTATAAAATTTAATCTCAAATCCTAAAATTTAAAATTCACATTTATCCAAATGAACTCTTAATATTTAAGTTTAGTAATATCTCATTGTTGTTTATTATAAAAAAAAAAAATTAATCAGTGTGTTTGGTTTGAGTTTTTTGGATTATTTTTTTTTGAAAATTGAGTTTTTTGAATTTCGCATTTTTTTGTTTTTAGTGAATATTTTTAAAATTTTAAACATTTTTTTTTACTTTTTTAGATGTACCTTGCTTAAATGTATCTAAAAAGTAAAAAAATTATAAAAAAATATTTTAAAAAATTAATAAATATATGAAAATACAAAAAATATACTAAATTCTCGTTTTTTTTTTTATATATTTTTGATATTTAGTGAATTTTTAAAAGTTTTTTTTTTTACAATTTTTTTACTTTTTAGGTATATTTATGTAGGTATGTCTAAAAAGTAAAAAAAAAATTACTTAAAATATTAAAAAAAAAAAATCAGTAAAAACAAAAAAATACAAAAAATAAGAAAGTAGAATTTTCTGAAAAGTGTTTTTAGAAAAATAGAACCAAATTATCATTAATTTGTGCCCCTTCTGCACTGAATTCCTGACTACGCCACTGCCTCCAACCACCATTTCTCACAATCGGCCACCACCTCTTGTCGAAAACCATCCTCCCGCTGAATAAATCTCTCACTTATTTTTAAAAAACATGTGTACCAAGCATTTTTTGGTTTTATTTTACTGAAAAATAAACAATAAACTATAAATGTGGAAGTTTTGGGTTTCTTTTTATCAATGCTGGATTGGACCATGCTATCCGAGCCTTTATGGCTCACCACTAGTCATTTTTTTCTTATTGTGAATGATCCACATGCAATGATTTAAAAATAAATAATGATTTAAAAATAAATGGATACGTAATGATCTCCACAGACTCAAAGAACACGATAGTGGTGAATAGCAAGCCAGATTGTTTGGCAAGGGCTCCATAATTAGCAATACTAACCGAAAGCTCTTTTCAATTGGGTTCCTTTGAATAATCAATTCAATCCAAGTCCAACTGAAATTTGAGCCCTGCTGTTGAGCAAGACTAGCCCCCTTAAGGCTCCAACTCACTCATCATATTTTACCAAACCAATGCATGAAGGACCAAAGTTGAGCTCTATAGCGTAGGCCTCTAGAAAAATTCAGTTTACAAGAATCATTTGGCAAGCTTGGTATCGCTTTCATTTTTTATTTTTGTTTTTATTTTATTTTTTTGTGTTCTTAGAAACAACAGCGGTGAAAAGTTGAAAAAAAAATGTTCTTTTAATTTTTGTGCAACAATAGTTTTTGATAACAAATTTTTTGTTTAAGTTATTTTTTGAAAAATTGTTTGTTTATTAGTTATTATCTTCTAAGAAACGAAAACAACAAATTAGAAATAGAAATACAATCAAACAAGTAAAGAAACCAACAAAAAAAAAAAAAAAAAAAAAAGAAGAATTAAATATTACCCTAATAATTCCATATAATTTGTATACCCTATATTATTAAACATTACCAATAGTGTTGCATTAGTCATATGCGGATTAACATTCAGGACCTTACTACATGTCCAAGTGAAAAAAATATCGGGCCAGGGGGATTAGCATACAAAATCTTACAACGCTTTAGATTGTCCCGTCTCCACCCCATTCTTGATTACGGCTGGGACGATGAGGGGAAATCGAAGAGGTGGCAGTGGCAAGGCTGGGTGGAAAGGGAGAGATGTCGAGGAAATTTGCAACATTTAAGAGAAGACAAAACTAGATGAGAGAAATGATATGGCATGTGAGGAATGATAATTGATATGTTATAAGAGTTAAAATTTAAGCATGAGAGATAGAGAAGTGAAAATCAAAGAGAAAGGCATGGAAATTAGGACAAGAGAAGCAAATCTCATCCCCTTACTTCCTATTGAGACAGAAAAAATTCATACGAAACAGGATAGGAGATACGGAAGCTACACAAATTATCATCTTTATAATCCTCCCCTCTAATTTGCCAAACAAACATGTCCACCATTGTTAATGCATAACATAAGTCAATAAAACAATATGTGATAAGAAAAATAATAATTAAACATTAGGTAGTGTTGAAACAATCTTCTGTGTATAATAAGAAAAACAGAAAGAAATCAAATAGACAAAATAAATTTGCTTACAAAATATATTTTACAGAAACAATTTAGAACTTTGATGATCAAATCGAGTGTGTGACACTCTATCTTTATAACAGATTCGTCATCACATAGGTGCTCTATCTCTCAGGATACAATGATCAAGAACGTAGGATTGGAGCAACACTACGCAATTTGCCTAGCGCAACCAGAGCCTGTGTTCTGTTACTCTCTTAAATGTCTCTAAGACTAATATGAAGAATAATGCAGGAGAAGAATTTCTGGAAATGAGTTGCTTTCATGTAGGTTGTCAGGAACCTATTCGGAAAGATCTGAACTAATGCAACAATGGCGAAAAGTTGCCATTAAGACTTTTCATTTTTGAATACATGCCTATTTGAGAAGGTAGAAGGAAATTTGGAGAGAAATTCAAAATTCAATAAATTAATTTAAAAGAAAAATAATTAAATAATTTTTTTTGCAAAAACTATATACACATATATCTTATGATCCAACCCAACTTGTCCCAGATTGGAGCGGGGCCAGCGAGCGAGCGTGTGTGTGGTAAACCACACTTTGGCTAGGTCATCCCCCTTCTACAAAACTTGGGTGTCTCTAAGGGCCCAAGCTTTACAACAAACTTGGCCTTAGTAAACCAATGAAGTTTCCTTCTCTTTTCTTATGTAGGACAAAACAAAACACTAACATACAAGAAACCCACTTATATGAACCATTTTTAAAATGGCTCATTCTGGCGTCGATTTCTTATTCACTCATACATAGTTTTAATCAACCAAATGCAGAATCTTTCTCTCCACATAGCAACGAACAACTTTGCCATTTGGATCAACCAAAAATATTTAAGTAGATCCCACTTAATTTTGGCTCCATGGCTCAAACACAGGGTTATGAAACTATTTTCGCAACAATCCCCTACATGAATGAAATTGACAGATAAGAAATGTAACAACATGATGATTCTAAAAAGAGAACAGAAATTAAAGATATTTTTCATATGATAGGTAGTTTTTGGCTTTGAACTTTTCCCTGTGAGACACTATCGGATTTATTAACTAATCAGTGAATATGATGTTTTGAATTGTTCAGCTATTTTTATAAACCTAAACACTAGAACCCACACAGCATATTTCTAGACCCAATTTGGTTCTCATGATTGTGTTCATTTTAGAGTGTGTTAGTGTGTAGGGACGAATCTAGAATTATTACTATAGGGATGGGAAAGTGTGTTTGGGGGTGCAAACTGTCGCGACCCAAACCCGCTCCTATAGGTTTAGCAAGGTAACCGGCCAGTTATCCTTGGATTACCAAAGGCCTCTGAACAAAATAACATATAATCAAGGGGTTGCGGAAGCAAATATACAAAATACAACGTCCATTGAGCTGTGCAGATATACATGGGACAAAATAATTTTAAACTTTATAAGCATACACATGACGTCACATAGATTTAGTAATTATACGTTACTCCATATACAGAAAATCAAAAATAAACTGTTCATTAAACAAGAGAAAACAAAGTGTTGAACGTTCAAAAAGACATGGCCACATGGCTTGACTTGATCTGGAACCTCCTCGAGAGGTGCAAAGGGTGGCAGACAAAATGGAATTTTAGGCCATCAACTCTGGCCCTGATCACGTTCCTGGTCATCTACATACATAATATAAATAGTGAGCAAGAGTCCAGTGAATAATAACAAAGTAAAGGGTTTTACTGACTGATGTCCATACCAGATTCAGAAATCAAAATTTAGATTTAGAATTAGATTCACATTCTTGTTCAGATTATATACAGAAATCAGAGTTCATGGTTATTCATACGTGGTATATCCATTAACACTAACAGAATAGTTACAGAACAGATGCAGAACAGATGCTGGTCATGAGTAACCAGTTCCATAAAGGAACCTCTGGATCCGGGTAACAGATAACAGATATGCTGAGCTCCATGATGGAGCCTTCGGTACGGGTAATAGAGTGCAGACATATTAAATTCCATTATGGAACCTTCGATACCAGGTAACAGCTAATAGATATCACATTATACTAAGGATGCCACGAATACATTGTCAGAAATTGGATAATCATTCATTGTACAGAACATAATATTTCAGAAGACGGATCTTATTTCATCACAGAAAATAAATAAAGTGGAATATAGCTTTACTAAGTTATCACTCACAATTAGCAGATGGCTCCAAGGTAACAGACAGTATGGCAAATCAGACGTCTTGTGGCGCGTGACCTATACAGTTACAGAATAAACATATACTAAATTACACCTCGGAAACATTAATTTAATCCCTTCTTATCTTGGTGTGTTTCTACTTATTATCCTCATTATTATGTCTTAAACATGGCCTAGGAATGCCTAGGATGCAGTGAGGATGCCAAAATGCATTACAAAAAATTTGGTCAAATTTCTGAAAACAAGGTCCTTGTTCAAGCGTAGCTTTCTTCGCTTGAACGGACATGAAAAATGTGAGTGGTCACTTGAGCGTAACTTCTTTCGCTCAAGCGGTCTGCAAAATTTGAAAAAGTGTTGGTTGCATGATTTTCACGTTCGACGGCCACTCGGCGGTCGCCCGAGTGTGAGACTTATGTCCTCGCTCAAGCACAACCTTTGTCGCTCGAGCGGTCTGCAAAACACGTAAACTTTTGGGAACACACTTTTTACGCTCGAGCGTACTTTGGTCGCTTGAGCAGAAGTGCAAAAATAAGGCGGTCGCTCGAGCACAAAATCTGTCACTCGAGCGTGGAAGCAAAATTCTAGAATTTCCAGATTTGCTTTCCAAGCTTCAAACTCAAACTCCAAGCTGCAAATTAGGTTCTTTTGGGCCAAAAACTTAAAGAAACATTTAGAAACTCATAATACATGATGAATTACAAACTATTTTGCAAAATCAAGTCCAAAAACTATGCCAATTGTAGTAAACAAAACTTGAAACTTAGATAACATAACTTGCATGTAATGTCATGAATTCCAACCTTCCAAAACATGATCAAATGAGTCATTAAGCTCAAAAACAAATTGAATTCTTTGAACAAAACTAAGATATGAACATGCATGTGAGAGAGAATTCTTGTAAAAATAGCTTCAAAACTTCATGATATGCTGCATACATGATTTGAGTTACAATTCTTTAATCCTAGCTCATTCTCATGTTAATCCACCTCCTTTACTTGAATTCTTACAAAAACTAACTCAATTACACAACTAAGGGTTGGACTTCATACCTTAGATGCTCAACTATGGTCTCTCTTTGGTTGAAATTCCTAGCCAAATTTCCAAATTCTCAATCAACTCTTATGTTGAAGCCACTCTTCTCTTAGTCTCTCTCTCTCTCTCTCTACACGTTTGAACTCAATCAAGAAGAAATGAGAGTGCAAACAGTGTATATGAGGTGTTGAGGTGGCCTTATATAGGCTTGGTTAATGGCCTAATTACTTTGTTGATTAATTAATTAATTGGGCATTAATTTATTCTAATTTAATCGTTCCGAATAGAATTTCAATTAAACATACCACAAAATTCTATAAATCACAAATAACACATAAATCAAGTCAATTTCGTGATCGGATGCTAATAAGGCCTTCAATTTGCAAATCGAAACGGAAACGGAAACAAATATTTCTACATTGAATAGATGTAAACACAAATAAGATAACACACACATACAATTTAGTTCGAAATTTCTCTTATTACTGATTAAGCTTATTTAACCATGAATTAACGTAATTAAAGGTCGGGGTTGTTATACAAACTCTTATAATTTTAAATTATTTTAAATTTTCTACTATAATATATGATATTTTTCAAATAAAATATTTCAACATACATTTCAACAGATAAGTATCATATATGTAAAAAAGTATAACCTCATTTGCACAGATAAAACTTTTAACAAACAAAAATATACTCAACATTTCAACATAAGAAAATCACAATCTCAAATATTTCAACAGATATCTCATTTGTAGATCTACACACCAAATCATAACATCATTTCCAGAGATAAAAAAAAATAAAAAATAAAAATAAATAAATAAATAAATTCAACATTTGCATAGATGCATGTCATAAAAATCAACTTATAGCTAATTTGAACATATTTCCATAGATTAGTAATTTTAACGGATAAATACAGAAAAAAATGCAAAACTTACATAAGAAACAAATAAATTTTAAAAGATAGCTGAATTTTTTTTTTTTTAACATTTGCATAGATGCATGTCATAAAAATCAACATATAGTTAATTTGAACATATTTCCACATATTAGTAATTTTAACGGATAAATACAGAAAAAAATGCAAAAAATACATAAGAAACAAATAAATTTTAAAAAATAGCTGAAAATAATTTGGATAGGTAGGTGATAGGTTAAATAATTTTGTAACAGATATGTTAAAATAAATTTGGACAAATTAACATACATAGGTTAAAAATAATTTGGATAAATAGATTAAAAATAATTTGGACAAATAGGTTAAAAATATTGACAAAGATATGTTAAAATAATTTGGATAGATAAGTTCAAAAAATTGAACAAATAAATAAAAATTTGGACAAATAGGTCATATTTACGAAACTAAATTTATTGCGCATAGACTTTTTCACCAATAAATAAAAATTTGGACAAATAGGTCATATTTACGAAACTAAATTTATTGCGCATGGACTTTTTCACCAATAAATTCAACAAATGGATCCTTATGTCCCCATAAAGAACCACTCATGTCCTCAGTGACTTCTATGACTGGGAATGTGAATATATCAAGGATTTTCTCAGGAAATAAAGGGAAGAGAAAGAGAGAGAAAGAGAGAGATGAACGATAGAAAGGAGAGAGAAAGAGAGAGAAAAGATCAAAAGAGTATGATATTTGCTTCTTTTTTCTTTTTTTTTTTTAACTTTAATTTGTACAGAAACATTTAGCACACAGTTTATTAACTTCATTATAACACCAATACACTAGCTAAACAGACAAACTTTAACACATAAATTTAGTTCTATTTTTATAACATTTTATCCTATAATATATAAACTCACAATTTTAACATATTCATTGAAGATTCGCTATAGCACCATCAAATATTTCATTTATTTTTTATTTTTATAACTTGATATCTAATCTATTGAACTGACTAATTTAGGAAACCAAACCTACAGTCCACTAATAAGGGGCCCAACTAAAATTGAAATAAAACTCGGTATAAATGTCTCCAAATAGCGCCATCAAACTTGACCTTAGCACCTCCCTTGTTCAGTTTGTATTCAATTCATTCCTATTTTTCAGCCATGTTATGTGTAATGGTGTAAATAGCCCCCTTGAAGCCATTTCGTTTTTTTTTGCTTTTTTCGATATTCACGGTCATGGGAGAGGAAGGGGTAGCCTTCTCCCAACCCATGACACACCCTAATAAGCAGGGACGGACATAAGATTCTAATGTCGAGGGGGTGACTGTATATGCAATTAAAAAATTTGTAATGAGCATATGATATACAATATCAATTTCTATCCAAATATTACAAAAATATATAATTAGATGTTTCCATTCATCGTATATAATTACAAAATATTATCAAAATACAATTTGATATGTTCTGGTAAATCCATATTAATTTTCAAAAAAGCAATTATTTGCTCCACATATATACTTAGGCATCTAAAGTTATGCTCGATAGTTGACAATAGAAATGTAATACAAAAGTATAAATAGTTGACTGAGAATTACACAAATGGTTTCATTACCAGCATTACCAAGTTTATAATCCAATCTTTTTTCCCCAAATAATAAACCCTAACTCTTCTTCTTCGAGAGAGAAAGCGATAGAGAGACGAAGATCATGGAGAGAGAGAGAGAGAGAGAGAGTATGTGTGTGTGTGTGTGTACTAAAGTACTGCAGGAGGAATCATGATCTTGAACACCGAAAGACTCACGACGCATGAGAGAGAGATTGTGTTTTGGGTCACTGGTTCTGATGATTTGGGTTCATTGGTTGTGAAATAAGAGAGAGAAGAGGAAGCTTTTTTGTTTTGAATATATGATGACTGCTCTAGGTAGGCTATTGCTGCCTACATATGATTGAGATTTGTATCTTCTTGAGTAATCATTTTTTTTAAAAAAAAATTTATTTAGTTATAAGCAAACAACTAAAAAATTTGGGTCCTAATCAGACAAAAAAGACTAATATATTAACAAATAAATTCTCAACTATTTTAACATTATTAAATTTAAAATAAAAAAGTAATCATACTTAAAAAATAAATTATTATTATTATTATTAGTATTTATCAAATAAATAAATAAATTTTTAAATTTTAAAGTACAAAATTTAAGGGGTGGAGGTTCTTAAATTTTGTGCAAAAACTTTGGGGGTGTCGAACCTATGTAATTTTAAAATATTTATAACTATATTACTATATCTAGGGAGTTTTTTCAAAATTTTTTGGGGGGGGGCGGTCGCCCTGCTAGCCCCCTCTCCCCCCCCGCGCGGTCCATCCCTGCTAATAAGAAAATGGTCAAGGTAGGGTATTAAACTTTAGCCAATAATAGCTTGCCACATGTTTCAAAATGATGATACTACATACACCAATTAATGTACACGCTAGTGTACCAACAAGTATTATATTATTATTACTGATCCCACTTATTATACAAATTACAAATACTCAAAACTTTTGAAATTACACCACATCATCTGTTAGCATACTAATTAATATATTAATTAACACATATAGCATTATTAGTTTCAAAAAGCTTACTCAAAATTTCCATGTGGGTTGCAATTCAAATTGTACAAATGAATGAAACATGCTTCCGCATTCTAGAATAGTGCAGTTTTTCAAAATTTCCATGTGGGTTGCAGTTCAAATTGTACAAATGAATGAAACATGCTTCCACATTCTAGAATAGTGCAGTTTTTCAGTACTCACTTGTCACATTCAATTTGTAAAAGGGAAATTAAATATTATTTCTTAATAAATTTAATTCTGTCTTGAAATAAAATATTGTTTTTTCTTTAAAATTATCGAGCAATTAAAATCTTGTCATAATTAGAAATAAGGATGACTTCTACATAATTTTGCATACTAATGTTGATTCCCATTTTACCTTACTTCGTAAAAAGAGGTGTTTCAATTTTTAAGTATTTTATCGATAATTATCAGTTAAGATATCATGTAATGTTTTTTAAACCAAATTCAAAATTTTCAATAATAATATATATTATTTAGTTCTTCAAAAGAACCTTCCCGTCATGTAGGGATTTTCAATTTGCTTTATGTCACGAAAACAAAGCCCCATAGCAAGGTTTAGTCTTATTTATTTAAATTATTGATTTTTTTTAAATAATAATTTAGGTTATAAGACCCAAAAATAGATTTGGAGCCTAACATAAGAGTACCGAGAAGACCTTAATTTAGGCTGAAATATGAAATCAAAATGAAAGGCCATGCATCACAAAATCTAAATGGCACCTAGGATCTGCAATTTTAGATATACTTAACTCACTTTTTGGATGGAGCTATTGCTTTAGACCAAAGCTGTGGCAGTGCCAGATTTGGGCCAAAAAATAGGGTTATATTAAGGAATTAGATATATATTTTTTTAGAAAAATGTTTGAGGGCTACAATATTTGTGGCTACAATGGCTTAAAACTGTCAAAACGACGTCGTTTTGGCATGTTTTGCACTCAAAATGACGTCGTTTTGGCAGTTTTGAGCCATTGTGGTCACAAAAATTGTGGCCTTCTAGCATTGTTGATTTTTTTATTAGACCTCAATGAAATGGAGTGCCACAATTATTTTGATTTTAACCCTCAATTCAAAACTTCATCACCAAACCCAAAAATAAAATTGTTTTATTAGTGGAGTCTCCAATTATTTTGATTTTAAGTTATCCAAACTCAACTAAATCCATTACTAATACCAGACCCAACAGCAAAATTGTTTTTATTAGTAGAGGGTCCACTACCAAACTTCTCCTCAATCCAATTTTTACTATTCTAAGATTGAACTTTCTTAGGCTCTTTTTAGATTTCCTCAAATTTTGTATCATTCCAAATTCTATTTCAATTGTTTATTAATTTAATTTTTTATTTTTTGACTGAGTGTCTGGACTAACTTGCGCTTACCTTGACTGATTTAGGTTTCAGGTTCAACTCTTACTAAGTACTATCAACTACTTAGAGCCACGCCCGTGAACTCTATTCGAGATTTACCCGATCTAAGGGGAGGGGGCTTTGCATGGGTCTTAAAAATTGAAATATCTAGAATTTGAATTGATTATTACTTACTGGATTGTGGACTGGATTATTTATTTAATTAAATTTCCTATAAAGTATTTATTATATATTTAAAAAAAAGGGAGAGAAAAAAAAAGTAGAATTAATTCAATCTAAAATAGGAGTTCTTTATTCAATTTTACAACTAAAAATGTGTAAGTGATAATGTGGTACAGTTGGTTTAATTTTTTTAAATATTATAACTCTAAATTTTTGTTTTTTTGTTTTTTTTTTTAAATTTTGTATAAACAGTTAAAATATAAACTAACAAGATCATATTTTATCTTTTTAAATTTTTTGATTTTTTTTTGAAATTGATTTTGTCTTTTTTAAAATGTGGAGACCCCTTCGTAGGACTTTACTTCGGACTTGTGAAACCTCAAGACCGGCCTTGAATTGCGAACCCCACTCAAAGTTCTGAATAGTTCAAACTAATAGGATTCAAAATTTGTTTTGATAGGATTCACAATTTGTGAATTATGAATGTCATTACGTTAAATCAATAGTAAATTATATTTGGGAAATTTATCGAAAAATCCCATATTGGAAACAGTTGATCTGGTTGGTCCCATATTGTTTTTGTTATACTGTTTAGTCTTGCATGTGGCGTCAATCGTGCGGTGAGATCTTTTTTTTTTGAATTTCCTTGCGATGTGTGGACATTTGTGCCCTTTTCACACCCACAGTTGGAGTCAATAAGGGAAGTCGCATATGTTTGGTAGGTCGTATCCCGTATTTTCAGGGAGAGGGGTTGTGATGGTTATGTGTGTATGGTTCACACGTGGTTGTGTTGGTGGGAGGCTAGGTTTTGACTTTCAGAGCAGAGGGGGGATTAGGTTTTGAGTTTCCCACTCATGCAGGGGTTTACACTGTTCTAAACGTCGTCTCCCGATTTTAGGTACGTTGGACGATTGCTATCACCTTACATTATTCATGACGTGTAACGATCTGTTGTCTGTATGTATTCGGATTCACATTTACTTATGATGTGTACATTTGTTATGTGTGAATAGCCGTAATTGCTGTCTACCAATTTC
Organism: Camellia sinensis; assembly: GCF_055761805.1. Lineage (NCBI taxonomy): Eukaryota > Viridiplantae > Streptophyta > Magnoliopsida > Ericales > Theaceae > Camellia > Camellia sinensis. The sequence goes on from NC_138967.1 coordinate 47,702,068, forward strand.
GTGGGTATTTTCCATCCGTTTTCCCATTTTTTGATTGGATGTACGTTCGTAATTGCTCTACGCATCTTCGTTTGTTATGTGCACACGCGATGCATTTCTTTTCTAGCATTGTATAACGTACGTCTGTTGTTTTTTGGTTTTTTAGGTATAGAATGCAATGTGATATTGTTGTGTTGTTACTTGTGTACAAACGTCACGTGCAACTTGGAAACTCCATTCGTATTTGCCCACCTGGCAGACTTCTTGTGCTCAAAATTCAGTGCGTTGACAATGGACAAAATTGCATTGTTTTACCAGATTCCTGGTTTCAACAATTTTGCATTACTGAATGACGTGGGCATGCGGAACATGGTTTCCCTCGCACAGTCATTTAAGTTGTACCATGTTGGTGTGATTGTCGATCAACGTTGCAAACCCAGTTTGACGCCAACAAACAATGCGCACGTAACCACATCGAGAGCAGTGAACCATGACAAGTGCACAATACTGGAATTGAAATTGGACGACGATGTCAATCTGCTGCCAACGTTCTGCCGCCACACTAAAAAAGTGCTAATGATTGTGCCATGGGCTACCGACATCACTCATGTTGGGCAGTGTTTCGAGGGCGGCGTGCAAGAATTCCAAATACTACTTTCTAAATACGCGGTGGAGTGCGGATTCCAGTACAAATACGTGAAGAACGATTTTGTCCAGATCACAGTTGTGTGCGCTATGAAAGAATCAAAGGGTTACACGTAGTTTGCCCATGCTCATGTGTTAAGTGCAAATGGTTTTTTCTATCTATGCAAATGGAACTCTGAACACAATTGCGGCGTTGTTGTTCGTACATCACAGCACCCAAGGATGGGGTATGAGTCGGTTTTCGATATTGTATCATCACGCATCTGTCATAGACCACTCACACGTCCAACTGATGTAATTTTGGATTTAAAAGATGATTACGGGCTCGACATTGCATACCGTGTTGCATGGTTACGTGTTGAGAAAGTGAGAGGTGAATTGTTCGGTGCCCATTATCTTTTGTTCAATTAGTTGCGTTGGTACAACAACGCTATAACAGAGTACAACGCCGACAGCTACACAAACCTTAACTACGATCACCACACCCATCGCTTTAACCGGTACTTCATATCTTTCAAAGCGTGTATGGATGGGTTCACTCATTGTAGCCCACTACTATTCTTGGAAACCACTTTCTTGAAAGACAGGTTCAAAGGGGTTCTACTTGCGGCCACTTCTAAAGATGGTAACACAGGTAAATTTCAACAAATTTTAAGCCTAACAATGTGTATTCTTCTGATATCATATTACACAAAAAGTACATCAAATAATATGTTACTACATTTTAAATTTTACTACAATACTTCAAACAGTTATCTTAACACAACTGACCAGTTTGACATTGTACAAACAGGGTTGTTTCCATTGGCTTTTGTGATTGTATACTCGGAGAACACCACAAATCGGATATGGTTTTTGTAGAATTTAGTTAACGTGGTGGATGCTAACAGGCCACTCATCGTTTCATATCGGAACGTGGGTCTGCTCGAAGCAATGCCTACAGTTTTCCCACAATCACATCATACATTATGTCTCGAACACTTGTAGCGTAATCTCTGAGACAAAATGCGGTATGTCAACAACATGCACCGCGTTGGGTTGCTAAGAAAATTTCGCACATGCTCGTACGCACCAACTATCACCGCCTTCAATTAGAAAGTTGAAAAAAAAAAAAAAAAAAAAAGTGGACGTGTAGTCGTAACAAAATTCCTTGCCAACGCACACCCTCAACACTGGGCAAATGCATTCTTTAGGTATGCACGATCATTACAATGTGGATTACCAATCACTACCAACCTACCAACATATTTATAATGTATTGAAACTGTTTTCCACATGCCCATGTTGTAAAGGTACATTATGGTGGACAGCAACTTACCAATATATTCAAGTACGTCGAGTCTTTCAATTCGTGGATACGTGATGCACGTAATCTTCCAATCACAAAAATGATGGACAACATCAGAGTTTAGTTAATACGGCAAATGGAAAAATGTCGCGTCACGTCACAGACATGGATAGGAGCAATTTATCCCAAGATGGAATCCCGTTTGGAGAAGGCATTCAACAAAGGCTGATCATGGAAGGTTAGCCAGTCTAACATTGAGGTTTATGAGGTTCATTCATACCCTTCCGTGTTGGTAGATATCGGCAGACATACGTGCTCATGTTTCCAATGGCAACTTAACGAGTTCCCATGCACTCACGCCGTTATAGCTGTTCAAAAAAGCGACAAAGATTTAAATGAACTCGTAGAACCATTTTTTCATGTGTCCCAGTATCGGTTGACGTACGCCCCTGCCATATACCCAATACCCACAGTCGAACAACCACCATTTGACCCGGCAGACTATGTCATACAACCACCAGCAGTGAAAAAACCGCTGGGACGCCCAAAGAAAAAAAGAATATTATCAAAGAGCGGGCAAGTCCAACAGATATGCTGTGACAGATGTGGTCGCATGGGAAATCACAACAGAAAGGCATGCAAAGAACGGCTACAGTGAGTTACCCATCACATCTGTTTACATTCCACATCATTTTCACGTTTTTATTAGCGCATACCTATGGTTATCAATAAACAACTGTGTTCGGCACACCCACTATAAACGGTTTGGTCGTTTACTTATATTTCTTATATGGAACATGTTTTGCCATAGTAAGTACCTATATTAGTGCACTAGATGCACATTAATTACCTACAGTACTGAACGTAAACAGATCATCTAACTCATAAAATCACATAAACCAGACAACAACACAACTAAGCACTACGCATGCATATTGACAACTTACCCCACACACAAAGCACTTATTTACAAGGATACACACCTTACCTCGTTGTTTATTTTCCAACATAGTAATTCACAATTCATGGCAGTGCAAATTACAGTACGATTAGATCATGACACATGCAAGCATACGCGTTTGCACTGCACGCATCCCTAAATTTTAGATTCACGCTTCTTCGAACTACATGTTCACAACATGCTGTGCACATTTACGACGTGCGCAAACAGCACTTGCATAACCATTATGCCCCACCTAACATTGCATACATACGTTCACAATCACTACATTAAAGACATGTGCATATAGCACCTGCATAACCATTACGACAACATGCGCAACAATACAGTGTACTGACCCCCAACAAACCGGCCATACTACACCAGTACGTACAACACGAGTAAACCACAAACAATAACAACCATTTCAACACTTACTTTAAAAATAACACATATAAAACAATGTAAATTATCAAAATTAAAACTTTCTAAACCAAACGCGTGAGCATCAAAGCATTCCATAAACCAACACACGTTAACAACGACAAAAAAAAATTCACACATAATAGAATACCTCATCATTAACTGACAACTGTTGCTAAAGACTACCAACCAAATGTTCTACACACTATTAACAAACAAAGCTCATATGTTTCATATTCCAGCAATAAAATTGGACCCCAACTAGCTGTGTAACTGTGTCAACCATGTGGGTGGAATACATTTACAGTCAATCGTCGAACCGGGTCATCCACAATTCCTGACCCTACTAGAATCGGTCAAAAATTGTGCGCAGCAATGTTCGGAAACGTATGTTCCTAGTGTTGTTGTTTACTAATTTATTATATTACAAGTTTTGTCATTATGTGTGGTTAAATCGTCGGCAATTAACGCAAGTTGGACTGTGCTATGATTGTCTACGCAATCATGAGGCAATATGTTCATTAGATCGAAGTGGGCAAATCGTTACATGGGGGGAACTGCAGTGTCTTGCGCACAATCACAGTCCAACTTGCGTTAATTGCCGACGATTTAACCACACATAATGACAAAACTTGCAATATAATAAATTAGTAAACAACAACACTAGGAACATACGTTTCCGAACATTGCTGCGCACAATTTTTGACCGATGCTAGTAGGGTCTATGAAACTTGTGTCTGCATGAGGTCTCTCAAATCAGGGAACTCAGTGAACATTTGACAACATCTGACACAACATTTTTCTACAAGAATGCAACCACAACAAAACCACAGCTAAACATCACCATAACCCTCTACAACCACAACCATAACACCTATACAGCCACATAAAATCAAAAAACACATAGAGACAATCTTACCAACAAAGTCCCTTCTCTGTAGCGCATGTCCACAATGCCGGCCCACTCCCTCATCGAATTGAAATGTTTCCAACTACCATCATCCGTGTCATACACCACAAGCGTCCAATGAGAGTCGTGGCATATCAGAAAGTGGATGTAACGTGCATCACCTGCAGCGCCTAGGTTGTCCAATATGAACCTCTCCATTGCATTCACATTGTTGTTTTTAATCATGTCCTGCAACAACATAACATCACACCATCAGTAGGGGGAAACATTGAACTAGTATTTTTCTAGAGTAATAAACGGACTCACCAAACATATGCTACTGACAACATAAGATTTATCTAGGAATTTGGTGTCGTTGTTTATTTTCGCTTGCTCAGTCATCAACAGTGCCGCATACGCATCAATGTCCTAACACAAATCGTACAAACATATAGCAAGTTTACATTGTGCAAGTCAAACAATTAAACATATCAACATAAACTATGTAACACATCATGTAAAGTGCACCACTTACTTTGCCATGTATACGGTCTTGTCGAACTAGGGCCAACACGTCAGATGCGTACACCTTAACTCTATCATTGTGACTAGCCCACATAATAGCCCTACACACAAAATAGTTTATGCAAATGTTGTGTGAAATATTCATACCTATTGTAAACACATTATGGATAACAAGTAAACACAATTACTTACCTGTCACCGTCTTGATCGTACACATCAATAATCTGTTTTTTCTCATCGTCGGTTAAGATTTTCCATACGGCCAACCAGTTGTTCACCACAAAACCTAACCATTTTTTCTGAGCACCAATAATCTCATCCATGTCGATGACCTCATCACATACAACACTACCCTTCACACCATCTCTAAATGGCCCCATAACACATCTGTCTGGTTTTTTCCCCAACCACGCACTGTGGGGTATTAAAACTCTGGGAGTTTCAACTCTTTCCTAACCTTGGACTTGATATTTCGCACAAACGAATTTGGACCACCATTTGCCCTGTCACCTTCTGCCATGATTGGGTTGACAATCACCATGTCAAGAGCATGCTACTCAACGTCCACAATGATAGAGTTAAAGAGAAGAGAGATGAGCGAGAGAGATAAAGAGAAGAGAGATGAGCGAAAGAGACAGAAAGAGAAAAGAGATGAGAAAAGAGATGAAAGAAGAGATAGATGAGTGAGAGACACAGAGATGTGGGAGAGAGTGAGCAATGTGAACACAATGGGAGAGAGAGATAAACAGACAGATAGACACATAGAAAGAAAGAAAGAGAGAGAGAGAAGAGTGAGAGACAGACAAACAGACACAGAGAGAGAAACAAAGAGAGAAGAGTGATAAGTGAGAGAGAGATAAAGAGAGAAAGAGATATAGAGAGAGACAGACAGAAAGACAGACAGAGAAAGAGATAGAGAGAGACATATAGAAAAATAGAGAGAAACAAGCGATGAGAGAGATATATAGAAAGAGAACGAAAAGAGATGAACGAGAGAGAGAACAGAAAAATAGAGACATAGAGAGAAGACAAATAAGAGAGATAAAGAGAAGAAAGATGAACGAAAGACACACAGACAGATAGACATGCAGACAAAGAAAGAAGAGTGATGAGTGAAAGAGAGAAAAATAAGAGTGGTGGTAGTTGAATGGCATTTGCAGTAGTGGTAAATGTGGTAGAGAAGATGGGTGGTGAGAGAGAGAGATGAGCAAGAGACGAATAGAGAAAAGAGATAGAGAGACAGAGAAAGAGACTGAGTGATGAGCGAGAAAGAGACAAAGTGGTCGCTAAAAGTGCATTTTTTTGTAGTGGATTGATAAATCGAAAGGGAGCTCAATAAATAAAGAAGACAGATAATTCAAAACTCTTTTCAAAACTTAATTCAAATCAATATTTTAAATATTTTTAAAATATTTTAATTTTGTAAGAGACAGATAAAGAAGAGAGATAGAGTGATGAGCGAGAGAGAGAGAGATAGACAAAGTGGTTGCTAAAAGTGTATTTTCTTATAGTGGATCGATAAATCGAGAAGGAGCTCGATAAATAGAGAAGATGAGAGTAAGAGAGTGAGCAAGACGAACATAGTAAGAGAGAAATAGACAAATAGACAAGTAGACAGAGAGAGATAGAGAAGAGTGATGAGTGAGAGAGAGACAGGGAGAGAGAGATAGACAGAAAAAGAGATAGAGAGAGAAAGAGAGAGAGAGAGAGATGAAGAGATAGAAAAAGAGAGAGAAACAAAAGATGAGCGAGAGATAGACAAAAAGAGAGAGAAATAGAGCGAATATTTGTTGCTAATTTTTTTCGAGTCAATGAAAAATAGATCAGGCTTGTTAAATTAATATTTTTTAATTTTATTTATTGTTTATACTTTTTACTTTATTGGAGTTTTATGACTCAGTTTGTGAAAAATTTTTTACAAAATTTAGAAATATTTAGAAAGTATAAAATTAAAAATAAGTCTTACAAATCAGATTTATTTACTCATAAGTCATGAGTGAATTTTTTTTACACACTTACCCCTCGTTTTGATAATGAAATTTTTTTAAAACTTTTTAAATATATGTTTTGTATCTGTAAAATGATTATTTCATTAGTACTGGCAATAATATTGAAAAATTTATTAAAATGATAAATAATTGGGATATTTTGTCTTTTATTTGTGAATTTTGATTTATTCTTAATTTATTAGTGTTATTAAAATATGATGATGTAAAAAGTATAAATAGTTTAATTGTACTTTTTAAAAATAATAAATTTATTATTAAAAATTAAATTTATCAGACTGACCTGTAACTATGCCTTTAAATTTTTGCAATGTAAAACTTTCGACAAACAGCCAATAACAAGTTGTCCATTTTAGCATACCTTTCGCGTGAGGGCCCAATTATTAAAAGATGTGTTCAACCATCAAATGAAAGCCGACTACTTCTTCCATCTAAAAATAATAATCTATTTTCAGAATTTAATTTCTTTTTATAATACAATTATTACATTTTAAAAATATTAATTTTTCAAAATTACCTTTTGATAGTATATTTTTTTAGACATATCAATTGTCATAATTGTACTTTTTGTATTATTAATGGATTTAAAAAAAGGACAAAATAAAAAATTCATATTATTTTAATAATTAATTTTCTTAAAAAATTAATATTTTGAGATAATAAAAAAAATTAAGATATTAATATTTTTGGATGGTGGGTGTACAACCTCTTAATAAAAATAAAAATAAAAATAATTAATTTTCTTATTTTCATTCGGCTACCAAACAATTTAGTAGCCGAAAGTAGATATACAGCGACTAAAAGAAATTTTGTCGCCGAAACTTGACATTTGGCGACCAAAAGTTTGGTCGGAAAAGATTAAAAATTAATTTTTTAATTTTCATTCGGCTACCAAACAATTTAGTAGCCGAAAGTAGGTATACAGCGACTAAAGGAAATTTTGTCGCCGAAACTTGACATTTGGCGACCAAAAGTTTGGTCGGGAAAGATTAAAAATTAATTTTTTAATTTTCATTCGGCTACCAAACAATTTAGTAGCTAAAGGTACCTTTACGGCTACTAAATTTTTATTTAGTCGCCAATTGTCATATGTTTAGCTACTAAAAATTGTTTTAGTCGCCAATTGTAATATCTTTAGCTACTAAATTTTTTTTAGTAGTCAATAATCAACATTCCCCTACTAAAAAAAATTAGTAGCTAAAAAGTTGACATTTGCCGACTAATATTATTTTGGTAGCCAATTCCATGACTTTTGGCGACTAAATTAGTTTTGGTAGCTAAAAGTGATCGGCAAAAATATTTTTTCTTGTAGTGTCAGTGGATCCTCTTTCAACAAACGAGAGATACTCTCCTCTCTCCAATCCCTCACTTCTCTCACGCCCAAGCCCTCGAAACCTTCATCTGATCCCAGCGAAGGTGGCAGCAACAAGGATCGGAGTGCAACACCAATGTTGGCATGTAGCAGCGGCTGTTGACAGAGCCTTCATCGTTGTTTCTTTTCCCCCAAATCATTTCTAGAGCTTCACTTTTATTCTCAAGATTCCCCAATCTCTCTCTCTATGTATGTATAAGTAAAATTAAAACAAAATATTTATTATATATTGTGTGCTGTTTAAATGGTAAGAATTTTTTTCGTTAAACCTAAGGTCCAAGGTTCAATTCCTACTTCCATCTATCTATTTTTATTTTTTTATTATCATTATTATTTTTTGTTTTAAATAAAATAAATAAGAGACACATAACATAAAGAGAAACATACAAAGCTTGGACACCAAGTGAGTTATTCACTTTATATAATAATATAGATACATAAAGTTTGCATTAAGTTTTCATTTGGTGCTCTTTTACGAATTGGGTTTTGGATACATTGACTCTAATTACTGAATTTGTCACAAATTTCTTCTTTGGGGTTTCATTAACACAAAGAGGAGTCTTTGAATCAATGTTTGTATTTAAATTCATTTTTTTATGTGAAAAGTTAGGGATCATAAATTTTTTTTTATAAAAATAATTATAAAAGTGTGATACTTTATTTTAAATGTAATTTAAAAATTACAAAATTTTTATAATTATTTTCATAAAAATTTTTTCATATTACCTAACATTATTTTTTTTTTATCTTTTAGTTGTTATGTGATTCATAGCATGTTTGGAGGTGTGTTCTTCAATTCGTTTTTGCTCTTTTTCCTAGATTTTCTTGGATAGAATCAATGGATTTTGTTGACTTGTTATGCATTTATGTTGATGTGGAAGACGAGGACCGGCTGATGCCACAGCACTAGCGCCGTCAGTAGAGGAGAAAGAGGACGATTTCTAACCCTAGGTGCGAGTGAAAATGTACGTGTGAAATGTGCGGTCCCACACCATTTGGAGCTTTCCGTTTGCCTAAAACGGTGCTATTCTCTTCGTCATATTTCTCTTCGCGATGTGGCATCATTCACCGCCTCGGATTGCCTTCCGGCCACGCGTCGCAATATACTACAAAGTGCAGGACAATACTTAGACCAAAGACTGCAGTAGAGGGTCTTAATTTATAAAATAGATTTCAATATGAGGGAGATGATAATGTTATTTTTTTTATTTATTCGACTAACAATTTTTTGGGAAAATTAGTGAAGGGTCCCTCTTTTATTTTTTATAATGGAAGAGGTCCACAAAATTATTTTTTGATATCTAAGATTCCTGAACATATCACAGAGAAATTTAACCTTACCAAATCAAAACTCATGTCTCTCTCTCTCTAAACTTCTCCATTCTCCAGCCGATTGAGCTCTATGATCTATATATATATTGTGGGTGTGATCTGATTGGGCGGCTCTACGATCTCGTGCTCTTTTTCTCTCCTCTTCATCGTATTCTATCTATTCTGTTACTCATCAATGGAAGCTAGGGTTTAACACCGGCGAAGATGGAGTCGAAGGAGGTGTGTGGTGGGAGTATGATCAGAGCATTCTCATTCTGATTCGGATTGTCCTTTTGTTACTCCAATCCTAGAGCCGCAGTCACAGCAGCAGCAGAAAGCCCCCAAGAAGAGGGGGAGAAGCATCGTCTCTGATCGGAATTGTGGCACAATGAAGCTGATAGATGGAGATTAATCAAATCAGATTCTATTTCACACACCAAATAAAAGTCAGCCTCTCTGCAGATTAGACGATTCAATAGAGCTCCAATGAGGTTGTAAATATATATATATATATATATATAGAGAGAGAGAGAGAGAGAGAGAAATGGTTTGGGGTAGTGGTGAAGAAAACATGTAGAAGGATGAAGATAAAGTTGTTCATGATGACAATCAGGTCCGTAATCAGCAAGAATATCCCATATTGCAAACAATTTCTACAATTTTCACAATTCCCCAAGTTATTTGGAAAATCACTTGAGGAGAATTCACATTTTTCCAAAGCTTAAATTTTGCTCAAACAAAACACTGTATTTTTCCGAATATTAACCGAACTACAAGTTATTTCGTAACACAATTGTTGATGAATCATCGATTTTCTACAACATTTTTGGGAATTCACACATGCCTGGGATTCTCATCAGTATCAGTTCCAACATATGTCTTCCAGAACCAATGGTTTTGAAACAAAAAATGTATCTCTTCAATTGGAACTTGCTTTGTTTTAGGCAAGAGGAAAAAGATGAAGTTGCTCATGATGAGGATTTCTCTCCAAAGAAAATTCCATCTACAGAATTTCTCTGAACTTCCTAGAGAATTTCTCTCCAGAGAAATTCTGGGAATGTCAGAGAAATTCTCTAGTTTTCACAAGAAATAAGAATACAAATCCAGATTTACCCTGAAATTTGGGTTGATTTACGTTCGGGGATCTAACAGAAGCAACATTAATGTGATGTTTGAGGATTGGATTGATCCTCTATTGGTTGAGGATTGGATTGACCCTCTCTCTCTTTCTCTATTTAATGTGTTTGTGTGTGCATTGTTTTTCTCTGGTTTGGAGTCCAGAGAAATTTTAAATTTCTCTGGGAGAAAACTAAAGAAATTTGCAAATCAGAGAAATTTGAAGAGAATTAGACCAGAGAAATTCAAAATTTCTCTGGACTCAGCCAATGCATTAGAGAAATGCTGAGAAATTGTAGGAAGAATTGGGCCAGAGAAATTCTGAGAAATTCAGAATTGCTGTAGACTTTCCAGAGAAATTCTGGCCCAGAGAAATTTTACGAATTTTCTCTGGACTGAAATTTCTCTGGACTGAAATTTCTCTGGATCAAGGTTGAGGGACCTTAGACATTATGAAAATATTTGGTGTCCTTTATGCTATAAAATCATAATATTAGGGACTTAAAAAAAAAGCCCCCAATTTTTTTATTGATAAAGACACCAAATATAATATAAATTTTAATTTTAATAGAGTTTAATATCATTATGTTAAATTTATAAAAATTATTATATTTTTTTCAAAATTTAAAAAAAAATCAACTTAATTTATCCTAAAAATAATGACTTACCAATTCGAGGCACTCTTTATGGTCAAAAGGTTAGAACATAGAAAACCCTTGAAATAGCAATAAAAAAAATAATATAAATTTCATGAATTTTTTATTCATTATTATGACGCTTATCTTTACTATATATTATAGGAAAAAAAAATTTCTTCAGTTTTGTGACAGCTCCAAAAGTTACAACTAAAATTTTGAATTAAAAAATAATTTTAAAAAATGTTATTGGCTATCACATTAGTGTAACAATTATAAAAATATTAATTATTTCGTGATTTATGCCTTTCAAAACTAAAGTTAAAAGAAATTTTTCTTAATTTGTCAAAACCTAGTATCTTTTATAAAAATTTAAAAGGAAAAATTAGTCTAAAGTCTCTCTTCTATATTTGATAATGTAAGAGATCCACAATATTATTTTTTGATGTCTCAGATTTCTCCCATCTATCACAGAGAAATTTGATATATATCTCAGGCACTGTGTCTGTCTCTCTCTTCCACTCCTCCAAATCCCCAAACTCAACCTTCTTTCTTTCTTCCTCATTATTATAAACACTCTGTTTCTAAAATTTTCCAGAACCTGCTTCATCTCTCTCTCTCTCTCTCTCTCTGTGGTGGCCATCGAGTCTCCCCTGCTTTTTCATAATCTCAAGTTCATTTTGAGGTTGTTCTTGCACAATATGATGGCTACACTGAGGACCCAACAGTTTCAGACAACTCAAATACTGCCACTTTTGCAACTATGATTCTGCGAATTCACAATGAAATGTAGGAATGTGTGATATAAGATATCTACACAAAGTGAAGCATTCTATCACAGATCTGGCGCACTCTCGAGTATTCGTTTCTGGGTTCTATTGCTGGGGTTAGGAGTTCCTCACTGCTCTCTTGCTCTTTAGTGGTTCCTTCTAAACAACAAATACTTGAACATCTCCAAAAACAAAATTAGGGAAATTCGAGTTTTCCCCAGATTTCTTCTTGTTTCACTAGATTATTATTGTTGTTTTTTCAGATTTGTTCTGATTTCATAGATTATTTTTTGTGGGTTTGGTGAGAGATTGATCGATTGATTGATTTGTTGGATGGGAGATGGGGCAGAGGTCAGTTCCGGCACCGTTTCTTACGAAAACGTACCAGTTGGTGGATGATCCGAGCAGCTAACATTCATCCCCCGCCAACCTACCAATCTCCTTTTCTCTCAACGTATTCTCTATCCTCTCATTTCCCTGAAACTCCTTCAATTTTATTCATGCATATATATATAGAGAAAAGATAGCTAATTTATATGATATACACTCATTGATCGAGATAGATTGGGTGATCCATGGCGGTGTTTCACTTCAGTCTTGTTGTTTCCTTGCTTCTATCGCTGTGCCTGCTTGCACCTTTCATTCAAGCCTCTGATGTTCGCTAATGTTAAGGCAATTCAAAAGTGGAATATTTGTCAGAAACAGAATTAAAGAGAGCGAGAAGATAATATTGACATGTATGGTGAACAACCCAAATTGTTATTATCCAGTACATGGTGGTTTTACGACAACTGTTGTTTGGTTTTATTCCTTGATATCTCAATCTTATGTAAATTTACTGAAGTTCAGATCAGCCATTTATTCGGTTAGGTGCAGCACTTGAGTTGTTGCTATTTCACAAGCAGCTCAGGTAATGCTTGCTCTCGTCACAGGCCGAGTATGTAAGCAAATCAGATTGAATTTTCTCCGGATTGTGTGATTTTTTTCTTGATGTGTGAATTTTCTCTAGACTATGAATTTTTTCCAGATGTGTGAATTTTCTCTGGACGTATGAATTTTCTCTGTGCCGACTTGCAGTTCATAGTTTTCACACCTATGTTGACAGGTAACAAAAATACCCATTAGAGAAAACCTAAAAGCTAAGAAGGTGTCCAATAGAAACCCATATTCATGTTTCTTTTATTTACATATATATCCAAAAATTCAAGCCTTGTATTTTTGTTAATATAATACAAAAACATTTAACCAGTTCAGTTTGTCAAGATTTTGGATTTTCTCTGGTAAAGGATTTGAATTTTCTCTGGTTTCATAGAGAAAAGATCCTATACAAAAACAAACAATTTTGTTCAGATAAATTTCATTTTTCTCTAGAGAGAAGGGAAATTTCTCTGGATTGGAGAGGAATAATTTCTCTAGCTTGGATTGGAGAGTGAGAATTTCTCTGGGTTAAGTGAATTTCTCTGGATTGGAGATGAGAATTTCTCTGGTTTTCAGTGAATTTCTCTGGAAAGTCCAGAGAAATGTGAGATTTTCTCTATGCAGTCCAGAATTTCTTTGAATAGAATTTCTCTGGAAAAAATTTTCCTAGGCTGAAATTTCTCTGGACTAGAATTTCTTTGGATCAATGTTAAGGGACTTTAGATATTATGAAAATATTAAATGTCCTTTATACTATAAAATCACAATGCTCGGGACCTTTTAAAAAAAAATCCTAGTCTAAGGTCCCTCTCTCATTTTTAGTAATGGAAGAGATTCATAATATTATTTTTTGATGTATAAGGTCCTCACAGAGAAATTTATCATATATCTCACATTCTCTATCTCTCTCTCCTATTGCTCTTCTCTCTCTTTCTCTCATCGATCTCAATTACCAGTTTAAAACTCTAGATCTTTCTCTCTCTCCTTACATAGATCTATCTCTCTCATCTTCTTTTCTCATCTTCGGTTTCTCACTACTGCCGTCGTCTCCATCTCCATCATCATCTCCCTCTTGGATGAGAGTTTACTCTGAGTTTTGGTCGAAGCAAAGAAAGTTTTAAACTGGAAGCAATTACTCTGAGTTTCGTCAAGAAGTTAAGCCGAAGCAAAGAAAGTTTACACTGAGTTTCGTCAAAGCAGAGAAAGTTTTAGAAGATTACTCTGAGTGTGAGATAAGCTGAAGATAAGAGAAGAAGACGAGATAAGCCGAAGATAAGTCTCCATCATAAGCAATTACTTTGAGCGTGAGATAAGTCTTAGTTATCTCAATAATTACTCTAAGGGTGAGATAAGTCTCCATCATATCTATATCAGTTACTGAGATATACACAAAGACTCCATTATAAGCAACTGTGATGAGTCTTTATGTATAAATATCAGTTTACTCTGAAAAGAAAGTTTTGGAGGATTGCCTATGATGTATGTTTGGGTTCAAATGTTTAAGAGCCCAAATTAGGTAAATTTGAAAACACATAAAAAAGTTGTTGCTGAAAATTCAATAGTGAGCAAAATCTAACTTTGTATTCATGAGCTTGATTGGTGTATTTCCATGCCTAAACTAGATAAATTCTTTTATCTGTTTTTTTTTTTTTTTTTGCCAATTTTCTCTAGTTTGATCAAAAACACAAATTTTCTCTACACAATTTTCTCAGAATAGCCACACAAAGCCATAGAAATTTTCTCTGCTAAGTGAAGGCAAGAATTTCTCAAATTTCTCTGGATTCAACCCAGAGAAATTTAAATTTTCTCTGGATTCATGATAACGGATACCATAGATGAACTACATAAATTTGTTCCATTTTCACTACTTCGTATTCATGGCCTGGACCAAACACCTCTCTGCATCTATTTTTTGGAGGCTCCTCGGTTAGAGAAGTTGCCTTTCTTCCTCACCTTTGAGAAGCAAGGAAGTGAGTTGCGGTAGGGGAATTCTTATGTTCAAAAAAAAAAAGGCAGAGAAATTTAGAAAGTTTAGGGAAGTCCAGAGAAATTTTCAAAATTTCTCTGGACCAATTTTCTCTGACTTGAATTTTCTCTGGACCAATTTTCTCTGCCTTGAATTTTCTCTGGACCAATTTTCTCTGCCTTGAATTTTCTCTGGACCAATTTTCTCTGGATTGATGTTGGGGGACCTTAGATATCATGAAAATATTTGATGTCCTTTATAATATAAAATCATAATATCAGGGACCTTAAAAAAAATACCCCCAGTGGGAAAATTGGTCTAGGGTCCCTCCCCCACTTTTCGTAATGGAAGAGATCTACGATATTATTTTTTGATGTCTAAGGTCCCTCCCATCTATCATAGAGAAATTCAGCCCCCTTCATTTTCTCTACTCTCACTCATCACCACGATCAAACACGCACAAACACAGAGTTCACTGTTCGTGATCGGAAACGCAACCATCATCACTCTATTTCTGAAATACAGATCGATCATGGAGAGCTGAGATGATCGTCGGAACCCGGCCTGTCTTTCCTTCTTCAATGGCGCACTCTAGCAACCTCCCCTGCGACGAAGACGGCATTTGTATGATCTGCAAGAAGAAGTCGGCGGAGGACGAGACCATCACCGAGAGAGTGAGGGAGCTTGTGTGTTGCTGTGTGTGTATCTCTTTTCTTTTTTCTTTTTTTTTTTACACCAACAACCACCAGCACAATCTTGAACCCCAAAAGATGTGAAGAAGAGAGAAGATGCGAACTCTAATGCTGCTTCGTTTTCTTCTTGCTTGGCTCACTCTCGTTTCATCTAGCTCTAGCTCTGGTAATTAAATTCTCAGCTTTATGCATTGTTTGGTTGTTAGAGTCAAAGGTATATATTATGGAAGGCAACATCTCTGGGTTCAACTCTCTGGGTTGATCTAGAGAATTTCTCTGGTTTCAAGCATGGATCTTTTGGCATGTTTAACATTAAAGAAATTTTCCTTAGGTTCCACACATTTAACATTAAAGAAATTTTCCTTAGGTTCCACACATCCAGTAACATTAACGAAATCTTTTGGCAGAATTGAAGAATTTGTAATTCATAATCATATAACCAGGATGCTGCTAGAAAATTCAATCCAACCCAGAGAAATTCTGGGAATTTCCCAGAGAAATTCTTTGCCCAGAGAAATTTTCCAGAGACAGAGAAATTCTGGGTTCAAACCAGAGAAAATTGAAATTTCTCTAAGTACCAAAGAAATCCAGAGAAAATCCAGTCTGAGGAAACTAAAGAATGAATCTGAATCCAGTGTGAGCTATGAAACTTATGTATAGTTGGTATAGATCTTTGATAATGGTCTTTGATAATTGCAAGCTCATTACTGCCTGGTAAGCCCATACAACTTTGTTGTCTTCAATTTTTAATCTTAGTCCATACAACCTCCTCTTCTCCTTCTTGCTCAATTCTCTATCTCTCATACAAATCCACAGAAATATATACAAAGCAGCTAGCACACCAATAGAGATACCTTTGACCCCAATCTATGTGCTTGCAGTGCTATACTGGGTATATAACTTACAAATTGATCCAATCAAAATTAGCTAACATAAAGATTACCAAATATACTAAAATGCTTTGAAAGTCAACCTCGACCTTCCTCTTGGTAGAAAATATGCATTCTATAATGACGTCTTTAATTTTACATTGTTTACAAAATAACAGAGAATACCTTACCGAAGCATTTATTGGCAATAGAGAGATTTTCTCTGCTTAAAGATAATAGATCAATCATCGGGGGATAACCCTCAAGCAGACAAGAATCAACTTAAGAGTATAGTTGGCTTATTAAATAGAACTACAAATAGTAGGTTAGTCCCTCTACTTCACTATAGAAGTGGATTTCACCTTAATGTTTGAGGGAGATGCTGATTTTAGTGACTTATATTGGCAGCAAATTGTGTAGAGAAAATTTGTGTAGTTTTGTGTGGTATTATCCAAAGAAGATTATGCTAGAGAAAATTTGTGGGGCTTTGTGTGGCTCTATCCAGAGAAAATTGTGTTAGAGAAAATTTGTGTGACTTTGTGTGGCTCTATCCAAAGAAAAATGTGTAGAGAAAATTTGTGTGGCCTTATGTGGCTCTATCCAGAGAAAATTGTGTAGAGAAAATTTGTGTTTTTGATCAAACCAGACAAAATTGAACAAAAGACAAAAAAAAAAAAAAAAAAAAAAAAAACAGATATGAAGCTATCTAGAGAAATTTGTGTGGCTCTATCCAGTAACTTCACCAAAAGTCACCAACCAAAAGTCTTTATGTATAAAAGTCCGAAGACCAAACAATTGCAGATATAGACTTTTGGCAGAATTAACATTAACGAAATCTTTTGGTAGAATTGAAGAATTTGTAATTCATAATCATATAACCAGGATGCTGCTAGTGGAGGATCAAACCCACGACAGATAAATTTGAATTTTCTCTGGAGTCCATGAAAGGCTAAGGAGGTCAGAGAAATTCAAAATTTCTCTGGACCAATTTTCTCTGACTTGAATTTTCTCTGGACCAATTTTCTCTGGATTGTTGTTGAGGGACCTTAGACATCATGAAAATATTTGATGTCCTTTATACTATAAAATCATAATATCAGGGACCTTAAAAAAAATATCCCATTCAGTTATACATATATTTTTAAGAATTAGTGTCAAAGTATTTGGTTTAACATATATTTTATAAGGTAAAATTATTTAAATAAATCAAAAAGTAAGAGATGAATGTTTTTACTTTGTATTTTATGATTTTTTTTTTTTTGTACCATTAAATGTTTCACATATCATTATGTCTGGCAACTATTATCCAAAATTAGATTTATATAAATTTAAGTTTAAATTTTAAACTATCTAATTTGTCACTTTTTAAATTTAAGTATAAAAAATTGTCACTTTTTTTTATATATAAAAAAAGTAACATTTTTAGAGAGTTTAAAATTTAAACTTAAATTTATATAAATCTAATTATTTTAGATATTATAATTGTTATTATAATTTTTTTCCTTAAAATGTACTGCCATAATCACAATGTAATATTATTTGAAAATAATTCCTTTTGTAATATTTATAAATAATTCTCAATTTGGAAAAAGAAACCCTACACCTTAATCTTTCTACATTTAAAATTAAAATTTGAAAATCATTCCATATTAGTCTTTGAAAATAATATAATCAAAGGAAATTGTAAAGTCATTATTAATGGATTAATTGATTTTCGTAGGTGTAGGATTTCTTTTTTCAAATTAAGAATTATTTGCAAATAATACAATAATAATTATTTTCAAATAATATTGCATTGTAATTATGATAACATAATTTAAGAAAAACAATATGGAAGGACTAATATAGAAATATTTCAAAATTATATTTAAAATTCCTGCCACGCTTAAAGACATATGTAACAAAAATTATTAATAATTAATTAATTATTTTTATTAAAAAATACACTTATTAGATTTGTTTGATTTAATTTTTATAAATTATTTTTGTCTTTTGTTTTGTTTTTCTTTTTTATCTTCAATATTTTTTTTTCTTATTTCAGTCAAATACACCAAATTAAGATATTTATGACAAAATAAATTAAAAACATTACTAAAAATAAAAACTATGAAAAATGTGTCATTTTTTCTTTTTGACCTTTTCATTTTTAGTGATTTTGTTTTTCCAATTTTCTTCACAAATTTTACATTTTAAGTGCATTTACGATTTAGATTATTTGCATGAAGACCCCCTACATTATTAAGAAGTATCATTTTAACCTCTAAACTATAAAAAGCGTACAAATTGACCCATAAACTATATATTGAGAAGTATCACTTTGCCCTATAAACTATAAAACTCTACAAATGGATTATAAAAGTGTATTAGTTGGATCCCCTAACCGAAGGGATTAAAGTGAAACACACCAATAGCTTAGGAGGTCTATTTGTACAGTTTTATAGTTTTAGGGGGTAAAATGATATTTCTTAATAGTTATAAATCTTTTTAAGGTTGGGTTTAGGATGATTAATCCCGATGTTGTGTTGGAGTTGATTTGACACATAATATTTCTATATAATTCAGCTCAATTTGACCGTAACCCGGTTGATGCCCTCATGCCAAATATAATTAGTAGGAAATTCAAGAAATCAATATAGAATGTAATTACTTTGTTTGGTTAGAGTTTTTCAAAAACACTTTTTAGTAATTCAACTTTCTTATTTTTTGTGTTTTTTTGTTTTTATTGAATTTTTTTAATATTTTAAACAATTTTTTTTTTAAATTTTTTGACATACCTAACATAAATGTTTCTAAAAAGTAAAAAAATTGTGAAAAAAACCTTTTAAAAATTCACTAATTACTAAAAATACAAAAAAAAAATACGAGAATTTAGTACATTTTTTGTATTTTTATGTATTTATTAATTTTTTAAAAATATTTTTTCACAATTTTTTTACTTTTTAGATACATTTAAATAAGGTGAATCTAAAAAAGTAAAAAAATGTTTAAAATTTTAAAAATATATGCTAAAAATAAAAAAACATGAAAACCAAAAAACTCAATTTTTAAAAAATTTAATTCAAAAAACTCAAATCAAACAAACTGAATAGTTTTTAATGAAATTTGACATTCTCTTAACAATTAAATTTTAAGAGTTAGTTTAAAATTAATGAACTATTTTTGTTTTAATAGAAATTAATTTATAAATTTTAAATAAATAAGATGAATTATTTTTATTTTATAATATTTTTAATAAAAAAAAATTATTCTATGAGCACGAGTTTGTTGCTAGTACGTATGTTATTGAAATAAATTTTATTATATACTAACAAATTATTTAATGATTTATTTTAGTTTATTAATTTATATAATATATTTTTAATAAAAAAAATATGATTTTTACTATAGGCCCCACAATCAATTCCAACTTTTCACCTGGCATGTGAATTAGAAAGATTTGGCTGTGCTTTTCAAGAGAAAGACAGGCGCGGGGGATAACGCTCCTACTCGTTGCGGTTGGGCTTTGCAGAAGTTCTAGAAATCAAATGAAAAATGCTATACAAACATTTGCTAATAAAATTGAATTAAAATAAAACAAAAAATAAATAAATTTCCACGTGGACAATTGAGAAGGTATCCAATGACATGTCTAACTCTGATAGTCTTAAAAAGTCGGCTACTTCTCATATCGCGAGAAGATAAAACCATCAGTCAAATTGTTATTTATCATGAAACCCTATGAATATTAAATTAAAAATATATTTTTCTGTTTCTTTTTCAAACTAAAATAATTAAGGAAAAATTATAAGAAACTGGTACTTGTGTGAAAAAATTACAAAAAGATGGAAAAAAAAATTAATTCCATTAAAAATGAAAAGTGCAAAATCAAAACTCTAACCCAAACCCCAATCGCCACTCTCTTCCTTTATTTCTCCGGTAAATTACAATGACACTTTTTGAAATTTAGTCCAATTACATTTTACCTCCTGACATTTTAAAAATTACATTCTCACATTTGTGGTTAGCAGTCTCATTTTACAAAGGAGATTTGGTCAAAACTCTCCCATAATAAAATTTTAATACATTAAGAATAAGTACAAAAAGTTTTACTTAAAAAACTCAACAAATATCACTATTATCAAAATATTAAACTTTAAAATAATATAACTTTTGATATAAATATCGATTTTTAATAAAATTAATTTTTTTTAAAATTCTCTCATCAAAATCTATCAAATACTATTCATGTTGACTATGAAATGCTTTAAAAAAAAATTTATTACCATTAAAATTGATGTAAACAGTAACAGTAACAATAACATGTTACTTTATCATATAGTAACATATTACTCTATTTGACAATTATTCTATTTGACAATAACATATTATTGTGTTTAATAATAATAATATATTACTCTGACAATATTGTTCAAGCCCCTGTAACAAACCCCTAACCCAAAACACCACTGTGAAACCTTGCCGCAAACTTCTTTCATGAATACCAGCCACTAAAGGGTCTTTTGAAAAATAAGTTATAATTCACTTCTCTCTCACAAAAAACCGATTGTAATCAGATTTTAATCAATTTTTTATCTTCCTAAAATAGTTCTAAATTTTATTCCAAATTCCTATCACGAAGCACTGTTGCAAATAACCCCCCCCCCCCCCCCCCCCCCCCCGCCCCCCCCCGGCTTTTATTTTGTTGTTGATAATGATGAAGAAAGCTAGCTATAAGCAGAGATATGGCTAAGGAATGGGCCTTAAAGGCTAGGATGGATAACTAAAGGCTAGGGGTAAAGTGGAGGGCTGGGGTGTGGAATGGAGGAGGAGGTGTGGAAGGTGACATGACATGAGACGGTAGATGAAAGGTAAAGATGGCAAAGGAGGATAATGTTGGGTCAGCGGGGGTTTCACAATGATAAGAGAGAATGAGGGAAAGGTGGCTGGTGATCAAGGCACAGGAAGAATAGGAAGATAGCAGAAGAAAGAATAGACAATGGGCAAAAATGAAAAAATAAAATAAAATCAAGAATCCATGAGTTTACAATTATTTTTCACATTCCATTTTTAGTATAATTAAGAATATATATATTTTATCAACAACAAAATTTTATTGATTTATCAAAAAGATAATAAATAAAAAAAAAATTCTAGGGCAAAGGATTGAAAAATAAAATAAAATTGGCAAAACCTCTTCAATTTTCACTCTGGAGCTCCAGGTATGTTTTTCTCTTTAATTCTTCTCTCTTTTCTCTTTTTGTTCTTATATATTTTGTTTCATTTCTTTTACTCAATCTCAAATTTTGGTTTCTTCTTGTTCTCTTCTTCTTCTGCAATATGGCTGTGTCTCTTTATTGGAGAAAGTTCAACTATTTTGTGAAAAGCATGACATAAATGTTTCGGTTATGAGTGTTCATTGGCGCTGTTTGGGAAGTGGCTAAAGAGGCTATTATAGTCTAAAATGAAAATTTAGCCAAAAAGTCAACTATTGCAAGTTTTTTCAAAAAAAAAAAAAAAAGGCTGCACAGTCGGCAGTGTAGGCACAGCCTACACTGTCAGCTGCAGAAATTGTTCCATCAGTGCATAATTTTCGATTTTACCCCTTGACAGCAATTTAAAAAAATATATTTTTAGGGACAAATTTGTCATTCTAATTTTAAACATCATTTTAACACATTTTTCAATACAACAACTCAAATAAAATCCATCTCATCTTCCCAAACACAAAAATCAAAATAGCCTATTAGAATAGCCAAAAAGCCAAATAACCTACTAAAATAATCACTTCCCAAATGAGGCCATTATACAATTAGTTGAGGTTGGGTTTGTTGTCAAAGAGATCACATACCATTAAGCATTGTTTTTGGGTTGATATTTTTACAGTTATATGTGATTCTCAGTTGCAAGAATTCAACAACATGATGAAGGAGAATATGATGATATTACTTGTTCATAGCTCTATTATAAATCTTAGGGATAGTTATAGACTTTTCAAAATTGATGATATTTGAAAACATATAAAATAATAAATAGATAGTGAATTTTTTTTGGTCAAAACTCCCTCATAGCTACCTTTTTTTTTGTGAAAAAGGACAACTAGAATTTTACTACTTTCTAAACTCCGCCAAAAATGTAATCCCTCTCATTAACGACAAAATTTTGCATTGGGTGATTTTATGGACGATTTTTCCCATCATTATATATAACAATGTAATGAATAATATCTTTTATTAGATTTTATGTGTTTGTTAATAAAAATTTCACATTGTGAGTCTCTTTCTTTCATAGTCGACTACTTGATTTGTATGAATATACTCGGTGTATTGCAATCATTGTTCGTATTATGATTAAGTATCAAACTATAGAATCGAGTAGTGCTTATGCTTGCGATCATGTGATCGTTGTTTGTGTATTGCTTGGTTTCTTTGGAATCATTGGATGAAGATTGGATATTCAATTTTTGTTTGTAATTACAATTTTTGCAACTGATAGCTATATATTTAAATTTTGTTTTGTGATTTTTGGAACATGGATTTTTGCTTTAGATTTTAAATTTTCCTATTGTATCTTGTTTGTAATGGTGATTTGGTTGTTGTTGATAACTTTGACAGTAATTTTTTACTCTAGTAATTGTTGAAGGTCACCCCATGTGAAAGGGGTGATCCTCATGTCAACAAAGGCAGACAACCAACCAAGTCAAGCTTGGTGGCCACCAACCATGTCAAAAGTCAAGAATGAAGGCTCTCCCACCTACTCCTTTGTGTATAAATAGAGACGGGAGGGAGAGGATGAGATACAGATCAGAAATTAGAGAGTGAGAGCTGTGAGTTGAGTGAGTTTCATCTCCTCCTCTGTATTTTGTATTTTGCTCCATTTTAGTGAAAACTTCTCATTTCTGTCCGTGGATGTAGGCATTGGGCCGAACCACGTAAATATTGTGTTTCCTGTGTGTGTGAGATATATTTCTGGGTGTGTTTGATCCTAACAAGTGGTATCAGAGCCGGTGTTGTGCGTTTTGCGGAAAAACAGAGTGTTGTTCCGAAACTGCCCAGAAATCGTATTGCTCGAAATCAGATTTTGAGCATACCAGGAGCAAGGGCTCGACGAGAGGAGTCCAGAAATATAAAGCAGACACCCAACGGAGGCAGGACGCGCCCTCACGCGCCTCTGGAAGTTGGCGCGTGAATCCCAGTCGCGTCACGCGCCTACACGCGCCGTGCAGGCTCCCGGCGCGTGGTTACAGTCTCAGACACGCGCTACACGCGCGGACGAAGGTAGACGACGCGTGAGTTGACGCGCGACACGCGCCGCACGCGCGCGCATCAAGCCGCTCGAGCAGGAGCCGCGTTGACCGAGTCGGAGCCGCTGACCGAGCCGCTGACTGAGCCGATGACGCCAGCCTGACGTCAGCATAACTGGAGGAGTAATCTGGTGCTTCGCAGGCGCACCAGATTCTGCCGATCTGCACCGTTAAAATTGTTTTGGCTTGATCTAAGCCATTTGGAGTCCGTTTTGGGTGATCCAATAGTGGTTTCTGACTATTTGGAGTATTCCGGACACATCCGTACGGTCAGATTTTGCAAAAAAGTTTTTCAAAAATTGGCAGTTTTTATTTTGGCAATCCGAAGTGTTTTTCCGGCTAATTTGAGCAGTCCGGACTTCACAGCAAAGCCTGTTTTTCAAACAGAGATTACTTTCTGGATGATGGAGGAATCCACATCAGCTTCAGGGCCGATGATTCGGTTGAACGCTTCTAATTATGCGATATGGAAGCTGCGGATGGAGGACGTCCTGTATTGTAGAGATTTGTTTGACCCTATAGCGCTAAAGGGGGTCAAACCAGATGGAGACAAGGATGTGGACTGGATAAAAACCAACCGGAAGACTGTCGGTCAAATCAGACAGTGGATTGACCACAGTGTGTTCCACCATGTTGCCCAAGAGACAGACGCCTATGCCCTATGGATGAAATTGGAGGGCATGTACCAGTCCAAGACCGCACGGAACAAAGCCTTGATAATGAGAAGGCTTATAAACTTGAAGCTGAAGAATGGTGTGTCTGTTGCTGAACACACCAGTGAATTCCACAGCCTTGTGAACCAGCTTGCATCAATCAAAATGGAGTTGGAGGATGAGATGCAAGCATTATTATTACTCAGTTCCTTACCAGATAGCTGGGAGACGTTGGTGGTTTCTCTCAGTAATTCTGCACCCGAAGGGAAGCTGACCATGGGAATGGTCACAGACGCCTTATTCAACGAGGAGGCAAGGAAGAAAGAGATGGAAGGAGAGCAGTCCCATGCCCTTGTCACAGAAAGTAGAGGCAGAGATAGAGAAAGGGGCAGAGGTAGAGGAAGAAGTAAAAGCAGAGGGCGTTCACAGTTCAGACAGGACAACACGAGGAGGTGTTTTTACTGTGATCAAGAGGATCACGTAATAAGAGATTGCCCAGAGAAAAAGGCGGACAGACAAGCCAAAGAGAAGGCTAAGGGACACGGAGGTCCCTCAACTACAGCAGTTGCAGTGCATTCCTCTGACGATGAAGAGGTGTTGCTTACAATCTCGTCAGAGTTGGAGACACCCGGCTGGATTTTGGATTCAGGGTGTACGTTCCACATATGTGCGGATAAGAAGCTTTTCTCCACTTATCGAAGAGTCAGCGGTAGCACTATCCGGATGGCCAACAACACAGTGAATAGAGTTGTCGGCATAGGGACAGTGCGATTCCTTACTAAGGATGGAAGAAAAGTAATTTTATCTGAGGTCCGACATGTGCCAGGAGTACGGAGGAATCTAATCTCCCTGAGTATGCTAGATCTAAAAGGAAATTGTTTCTCATCTAGTGGCGGGGTTCTTCATGTACGCAGAGGTGATAGAGAAATGTTGCAAGGCAAATTGTGCAACAAACTGTATAGACTGGAAGGAGAAGCTTTGACAAAGATGAGTGTTGTCAAATGCCAGTCAAAGGGTACAAAGAGAGAACATACGCAACCAAAGCGTATGATTGAGCAAGGCTTTCATCAGGAATGGCGAAAACGGTGCACGGGAACGCAAGGAGGCAGTTTAAAGGTACACAGATCTGAGCCAGTGAAGCCAATCTTGAAGAAAGTTCAGAGCAAAGAAACCAAGTCTGTAGAAACTATGCCAGTGAAGAAGAGAGTTTCTTTTGCTCCCGTGTTAAAGACATTTTGCAACCTCTCAAAAGATGCAAGGGAGGGATGCAATTTCAAGTCGCAAAGTGAGCTTTGCAATGCACTCCAATAAGGGGGTGCAAGCACTATGCACGGAGTTGCATAGTGGTAACTTGTACAGACCGGTGGAAGGTGTCTTGGCAGAAGGGCTAACTGTCAAACATCAGAACGGACGTACAAGTGAGACAGAACCGAACATCAGGGATTGCAGCACAGACAACGGGCGTATGAGATCGCTGGGAAGTTGTTCTGAAGTGCAGAAAGCAAAGGCTGGTTGTTCAGAAATAAGCTCCGAGCAAGGAAAATTGAAGATGTTGATGTGTCAAACTCTGAAGTTTTCTAGTTGCTCCCGTGTTTCATCATGCAAGAAGCTGCACGGTAATGCAAGGGTATCCCGAGCAGGGGGTGCAGGGCATCCAATCAGGGGGTGCTTGATACCTTGGCAGCAGGTTTTGTTGTGGATCACCTCACATGGGCTGAGGGGGTGATTGTTGAAGGTCACCCCATGTGAAAGGGGTGATCCTCATGTCAACAAAGGCAGACAACCAACCAAGTCAAGCTTGGTGGCCACCAACCATGTCAAAAGTCAAGAATGAAGGCTCTCCCACCTACTCCTTTGTGTATAAATAGAGACGGGAGGGAGAGGATGAGATACAGATCAGAAATTAGAGAGTGAGAGCTGTGAGTTGAGTGAGTTTCATCTCCTCCTCTGTATTTTGTATTTTGCTCCATTTTAGTGAAAACTTCTCATTTCTGTCCGTGGATGTAGGCATTGGGCCGAACCACGTAAATATTGTGTTTCCTGTGTGTGTGAGATATATTTCTGGGTGTGTTTGATCCTAACAGTAATATGTATTCTGTTTGTTGTTTATCATTTCTATTGTTTAAATCTGACTGTAAAAGTTTACTCTAAATAAAAATGAAATTTTACTATAAGACAACATAGAATAAGGGGAGGAAAACAAAATGGAAAAAAAATCTAAAATGTTGGCAAGAGGCCATCAAGGGAAAGAATGGCCCTAGTGTTTGGTAAAGTATTTTTGGGTTAAAATAGCTAATAAAGACAAAATAGATTAAAATAGTTAATAAAGACAAAATAAATTAAAATAGTTAATAAGAAAATATGTCATATCCAAACCATAATCATTTTACTCTTTTTTTTTTTCTTACAATCATCAAATCAATTAAAAAAAAAAAAAAGGCCAACAAACTTCCTAAACACAACTTTTTTAGCCAAGCTAAAATAACCAAAAAACAAACTTCCCAAACGAGGTCAATATATAGCTTTGCAAGGTAAAATTATCAGAGAAAGACATCTAAATTCACCAACACAGCAAAATAAAAATAAAAAAACTACTTGTAATGGAAATATAGTAAAATTTTACTTTGGTATACAATAAAATTCACTCTAATTAGATACACAATCCAAAAAAATAAAAAAATAAAAACAAAAAACTTAGATTTCACGAACCGAAACGACTCAATACGAATTCAACGAAAACAATTGACAAAACCTAAAATTTTATGTACTTGAATGATGATTTTTCTCATTGACATCTATGAAAATCAGCTCGAAATCCAATCTCCATGAAAATGACAACAAATCTGCGAAGATATCCAACAAAATGCTTACAATTTCGCCTTTGAATAAGGGTTTTATGAGAGAATTTTGGGAACCAATGAAAATGGAAACCTTGTCTCTCCCAATCATCTATCTCTCTCTACATATATAGAAGGTCATTTTAGTAATTTTCTCCTATATTTTAATATGAAAGGATGTTTGACAAGAATATTATATTTTTTGTCCTTTTGGCCAAAAACTCTTCCAAAAAGGGAGTTTGCCATAAAACCCAAAAATAATTCCAATGACTTCACAAAGCATGAACATTTGCATTTGAAATTCTTATTGCAAAAACTTTGCAATTGATACCCTTAAACATCTCAAGATTTAAAACTTGTTAAAAATTTACGAATTGTTCAAAGCTTTTTTTTTATATTTTTAAAGTTGATTATTTATCATTTTATTGATAGATTGATTTGTCACATTTTAACTTCATAGGTTTCTACAGTGACAACAGAAAGTTCATTTTTTGTCATAAAAATTGCCAAGCCTAAACTACACAACATAATAAATTATGATTTTCTAGCAAGCTACTTGGTCACAGGCATAGAGAACCACAAGAATCACTTTCTTGGTTAATTGATAGTGATCCTACATTGATGCGTTATATATATATATTTTTTTGATTGGCAAAAGAACTTTATTGAATAAGAATCAAGGAAAAACCTTACATCAAACATCAATAAAGAACAAAACCTAGTACATGCTATAAGCATCAAAGTGAAGGCCATTTATCCCAACTAGGTTGGCACAAAAGAACTCACCCAATCATATACGTAGCACCTACAGAACAAGGCTGAGGAGGGATCAGCCAGACAAAAACAAAAAACACAGAAACCCAACAAGCTAGCTACCCATACCCCTTATGGCTTTGATTCTAAACACCAAGTCAGAAACAGAGTAGTTCACCCCTATGACATGGTATTTAACCCATAAG
Source organism: Camellia sinensis (assembly GCF_055761805.1). Taxonomy (NCBI): domain Eukaryota; kingdom Viridiplantae; phylum Streptophyta; class Magnoliopsida; order Ericales; family Theaceae; genus Camellia; species Camellia sinensis. The sequence continues at coordinate 47,730,140 of NC_138967.1, forward strand.
GCTATAAGCAATAAAATAGATTCACACAAACCTTCCCAGTTAATACCAAGACCAGCAAATTTGCACCCATTTCTAGCCTTCCATAAATTCCATATCACAGCAGCTAGAATTGCACCCCAAATACTCTTTTCCAACTTTTTGAATTTGAATCCATTCCACCACTCCAACAAATGACTCACAGTTTGAGGAACCACCCAAATAATACCCTACCAAGACAAAATCTCTGTCCAGATTTTCCAAGCAAAACTGCAATGAAGGATCACATGGTTCACATCTTCAACACAAGAATTACAGAAAATGCATAAAGGATCTACAGTAGGATCAAGAACACAAATGCCATGAAGAAATACTGAAATTTTTAGTCTGCCTTTCCAATAGGAATGGCAACGGGGCGGGGCGGGGCCGGGATCACCCTCCCCGTCCCCGATCCCCGATGGTGAAAATTACCCTGGCCCCGGCCCCGATCCCCGACGGGGGACCTATCTTCGTCCCCGCCCCCGTCCCCTAACGGGGATCTGTTTTCCCCGACCCTGCAAATTCCCCGGGCCAAAAAAAAGAAAAGAAAAACAGAATAGCAGCAACAATGATCCTCTGTGTTAGATCTGAGATGAACAACAATCAACAACAATAATAATCTAACAATGATCCAGAGGGTTGAAAAAAAAATCTGCAAAAAAAATTAAAATAAAATAAAAAAATACTTCATCAAAGGACTGTCATCACTTTTCTTCATAGTAATACAGCAAGATCCAGATCATTTCTCTCATTCGTTGCTCTCCTCCGTCGTTGCTTCGATGTCCTCCGTCGCGAGATCCAGATCCATAGCTCGTTGAACAAAGCTCAGATCTCAGTTTAGATCGTTGCAGATCTCAAGTCGGCGATGATTGTTGTTGCAGATCGACGGTGATGGAAGGAGGGAGAGGACAGTGGAGGGAAGGAGTCAGCTGTGATGATCGTTGCAAATCGGTGGTGATGAGAGGAGGAAGAAGACAGCGGAGGGAGGGGGGGAGGGAGGGAGTCAACGATGGTGGGAGGGTTTCAGAGAGATAGAGAGACCGTGAGAGAGAAGATTGAGAGTGTGTGACCTAAACATATAATATATATATATATATATATACGGGGATTTGTCATATATATATATACGGGGATTAATCGGGGATTAGTCGGGGCGGGGCCGGGCCGGGGCCGGGTTTGGGAAACCTATCCCCGTCCCCGGCCCGAAAATCATCGGGGATTTGATTTTCAATACCATCCCCGGCCCTATGGGGATAATTTTCGGGGAAAACCCGTTCCAATCGGGGTCGGGGTGTCGGGTCCCCATCGGGCCGGGTTTAAATTGCCATCCCTACTTTCCAAGCTAGCCAATAGGTGAATTGCATCTTAGAATGAGCAATATTCATATTGCTCGAGGCACAAAAGGCAAAGGACCAGGATTCAAATTGAATTGATCATAAGTTGATTTCACAGTGAACAACTCGGATACTTCAGCTTTCCAAACCAATCTATCATCCTTGTCGAGCACAACTCTAAATGCCTATTGTATTTTGGTTGTGTTTTCTTTAATCATATACATTAATTAATAACATCTAATTGTATATTTTTATGATATTTTTGCATTTGTGTTGATAGAAAACTGATGTTGTAAGTCACATATACTCGTTACAATTTTTATGGTTGCATATACATTGCCCTCCTTCCGAAGTTCGAATTATGTGTCTATCCTCACAAATATAAACTTTATCAAATACAAGTGAAACTATACCCATGCAAGTCAAAGAAAAATAGAGAAGGAGCTAGTAGTGGCGGGTGAAGATGGAGGAGGGTGGGTGTGATAGGAAAGGCTACTAGATGGACTATTGATAGTGGCTATTTATGGTGTGATGAGAATGCTACTAGGTGGAATCTATTGGTACACTATGTTTGTGGTTGCTTTATGGAAAATTTGGAAAAATAAAAACTCCTTTATTTTTGAGAAAAAAACTACTGTGAACCAAGAGAGTTAACTTTATTTTGGATTACTCTAGAGTGATCCACCTGGTTTTCAATAATTCAATAACTAACCCCAAACCATCTTTTAGACTTATTAATTAGGTTTTGCCACCGGCAGGTGGGACTAAACTCAACACTGATGGTTGCAGGAGAGTTGGAGGTGAAGGAGGATTTGGAAGACTGCTTAGAGACGAAAGAGGAGCTTGGGCGTGTGGATTCTATGGTAGATTGCACAGTGTCACAATTCTAGAAGCTGATTTGTGGGCCTTGTACAAGGGACTTACTGTCATCCTACAGAAGAGATGAATAAAATGATCATTGAAACTGATGCAACACGGGGTAGTGCAATTAATGGAAGAAGAATCGGGTGATAACTTCCCATTCAAAAACTTGGTGGAAGATGCAAAGATCCTACTCAGGGGCTGTGAATGCACTGTGCAACACACCTTGAAGGAAGGGAACCTATGTGCTGATGCATTAGCTAAATTGGGAGCAGATCAACTAGAAGAAATGTTGATGGTGAATGAACCACCGACTGAAATTAGAAACATGCTAGTTGTAGACATGATGGGCTTTTTTAGGGAAAGGGCTGAGGCCTTGTCGTTTTTCTCATTCCGATGTACTCACAAATATATTTAAAAAGAAAAAGAAAAAGAAAAAAATAGTGGCAAAGGGATTTGTAGCAGTAGTTAGTAAAGCGATTTGTTGAAAAACCAAAAGGGTCATTAGGATAATTTTATCAATCTAAAACTAGCATGGCTTTGACGTTTTTTCCTCCACAAGGCACAATTTAAAAAAAAAAAAAAACCCATTAATTTGATAATAATTTTATCATTTAACATTCACCCTTGTAAGTTTGACTTCTAATTTTATACGTTTATTTTTTGAAACTTTTAGCCTTCAAACGAAGGTAAGGTTGAAGCTTTTTTTTAGTTGTTTTAGTCATAAAAAATAAAAAATAAGATAAAATATCACATTCAACTCATAATCATTATATTTTTGCTCTCACAAAAAATCTAAAAAAGCTAAAAATTCTTTCCAAAACCAAGTTTTTTAGCCCCAAGCTAAAATAACTAAAAAATTTAAAAAGGTGAAAAGCCAACTCACTTCTCAAACGAAGACTTAATGTGCACATAAGAGTATTGATTAACAAAAATATTCTACTGCATAGCACCCATTGATAACATCTTTTGCATTTTATCTAAAATCTCTTTATATAAAAATAAATTGAAACACATATACAAAGTTTAAAAAAATAATAAAAAATCTTAATTCATTTTCTGAAAAAAATATTTTTTCCTAAAAGAATTTATATGAAATTTTTTGAAAATATATTTTTATAAATCAATATTTTTCTATGGCTTGTTTGGAAAGTGGGTTGGCTTTTTAACTTTTTGACTTTTTTGACTATTTTAACTTGGGACTAAAAAGTCTAATTTGGAAAAGGTTTTTGACTTTTTTGACTTTTCTGTGAGAGAAATAATATAATGATTATGAATTAGATGTGATATTTTGTCTTGTTGAATTAAAAAGTCTATTTTATTTTTTGTAGTTATTTTAGCCAAAAAAAAAAAAAAAAAAAAATGTTCAAACCCAACTTTCCAAACATAGGCTATATTTGATTGCAAATTTGAATTTAATATCCCAATAATTGCATTGCTGGTGATGAGGGGAGGAAATGGTGCTAGCTATAGAAACATTGATAAGATTTTAATTTTTAAGAAATATTTATTCACTATAAGAGGAATTAATGGGTTCGTTTGGTTTCCATTTCTGAAAAATTTTTAAGAAATTTTCTCTACAAATAAGTTTTTAAAAGTAATCAAATCAAACAAAATTTTTCAAAAAAATTTCTCAAAACTTGTAAACCAAACAAGTTTTTCAAACAAATCTCTCTCTCACACACATCAAATCAATCACTTTTTTCAAAACTCTCTATCAAAATAATTTTCCAAAACATCTTTTGAAAAAAACCAAACCAAATAACTTTTCGTATTTTTTATCTCTAAAACACATCTCTCAAATACAAACCAAACATACCCAATATTTTTATTCAGATAAATTAATTTTCTTAAGTACTTTTTGTGTGTGCGTGTGTGTTGAATTTCATATCATGTTGTGTTAATTGACGAAAACACAAAATTTACTTTTAAAAAAACATTTTCATTAAAACAAACGCATAGGAACAATTTTAGAGTTGGTTTGAGAAGTGGGTTGTTTTTTGATTTTTTAATTTTTTGGCTATTTTAATTTGAGCTAAAAAGTCTAGTTTGGGAAAGATTTTTTGATTTTTTGACTTATTTTTGTGAGGGAAGAGTGTAATGATTATGGATTGAATGTGATGTTTTCTTTTTTATGACTAAATTTTTTTTTTGTTTTTTGTGACTAAAATAGCCAAATTAACACTTCCTAAACGGACCCTTAGGAATCGAAAAAAATTCTAAATATTCACATCAATTTTAAACCCACACCTGTGTAAATGTTTGACAGAAAATTGGAGATTTATAACAATTTTTTGAATGCATAAAAAAAGAAAAGAAATATATATTTGGAATTGGAAGTAGAGGCGTTATTTAGAGAGAGTTTTAAGTTAAAATAACTCATTAAAAGATAAAATAAACTAAAATAATTAATAAAATAAAATATCATATTTAAATCATAATTATTTCATTTTTTTTTACAATCATCAAATTAATTATAAAAAAATAAATAACCTTTTTAAATATAACTATTTTAATCCGATTAAAATAATAAAAAAATCAAATAATCAATTAAAATAATTAATTCTCTAAACAAAATATCGTGAGAAATTGGAAAGTACAGTTCCCTGAAACCCAAACTCTCTCTCTCTCTTTATATGATCAAAAAAAAAAAAAAAAACTCTCTCTCTCTCTCTCTCCCTTTCCCTTCTTAAAAAGGCAGTACAAAATACACTGCATACTGCCCCACCTTTTCCCCAAATCCCTTCTCTCTCTCTCTCTAACCAACAACTGCAAACCGCCCTCTTTCCCCTCTCTCTCTTCTCTCTCTCTCTAACAAACAACAGAAAATCAGACACTTCCTCCCATCCCCATCTCTCTTCTCGCTCTTCAGCCAATTTTCCATTTTCCTCCACCTGTATTCCCTCTCTGTCTTCTTGCTCTCTCACCAACTCCATGAAATCTTAGCTCCACCACACAAAAAAAAAAAAAAAAAAACAAGAAGAAGCTCATAGATGGGTAAGTACATGAGGAAGGCTAATACTTCAGGTGACCTAGCTCTCATGGAGGTTGGCCAGTCCTCTCTCGGCGTTCGGACCCGAGCCCGAACCCTAGCTCTCCAGAGGCTCCAGAAATCGGCGGCTGCTGCTTCGTCCGGTGGTGGGTCTTATCTCCAGCTCAGGAACCGGAGGCTCGAGAAACCCCCAATCTTTGTTGATTCGAAGAGGCAGAAGCAAAACCCTAAAGAGGCTTGCTTGCAAAACCCTAACCCTAACCCTAATTCGAGTTCTAGATTAAGGGTGGGTTCTTTGAATTCTGGGTCTGGTGGGTCGGTATCGATTGATTGTTTGAAGAACAAAGAGGGTGGGGCTAAGGAGGAAGAGAATCAAGGAAACAAAAATGTTGATGTGGGTGGTGCTGAAACTTCGTTTGGAGAAAATGTGCTGGAATTTGAAGGTACAGAGAGGTGGGTTTCTCGTTTAACTGGGTTTTTTTTTTTTTTTTTTTTTTTGTTAAAAAGCGTCATTCTTTGATCACAGTTACTTTTCCCCAAAAGGGGTTTTCTTTGCGCTGTTTGGTTGCTGAGAAAATGTGGGAAAAGGACGAAATAAACATTTTTGAACCTATGTTTTGGAGATTGTTTTTGTGTGTGAAAATGGGCTTTCTTCGTTCTTTATACCGTGGAAAATGGTACTGTAAAGGTCGATTTTATGCCCTGTTTGGCTGTGGGAAATTGTAAAAAAGATAAACAATTAAAATTCATATATATTTTTATATTTGCATGGGGAAATTTTTCTGTGGTTTGAGAAAGGAGAGTGGGTTTTTAATTTGGTTTTAATAGTTTCGTGTCAGGACTATAGTTTTTTAAGTTGGTCTTTCGTTTGGAGCCTTCCTTCCTGCTCTGTTTGGTTGCTGAGAAAATGCAGGAAAATGGAACCAAATCTTATTTTCCCATTGTTTTGGAGTGTGCGGAAAGATGTAGGATCCTTTTGTGGGTTTATTGTTTAAAATCCATGTTTACCAATTAGGTCCTCCTGCAAGTACTTTGGTGGAAATTGGAAATTGGAGTTTTGAATATATTTATACTTCTTGTTTCCTTTTTCTTGTTTTCATTTATCTCTGTTTAGCCTGAGGCAAAGCGCTTTCACGCACTGTTTGGCTGCTGAGAAAAAGTTGGGTAAGAAAAGAAACTATGCTCTACTTTCTTTTGGATTGTTTGGAGGCAGGGACTTTTACTCCTAAGATAACTATTCTTGATTAAGTTGATGTCCTCTGTTTATGTTGCTTAGAAAACAATTTCCATTTTACTCTCTCTTTCCCAGGTGGATTGGTTCTTTTAGAATAGCATTCGAGAACCTAATAATTATGTGGTTGTTTGTGTTTTCATTTTTACTTTCTGGTGTAAGTGTCTCAGAATTGTTGTTGATTTATTCGAACTTCTCTGTTATGTTTTTCATGTTTTTTTCCTTTCATTGATGACTTGTCTAGTAAGACAGTAGTAGTGCTAAGGAACTTCTTTATGATGATCATCATTCCCTCACCAATATGTTGTTCTCTCTTAATTTTTTGTAGCTCTTTCCCCTGATCTGTCTCCATCACTTAGTGGAGTGAAAAATAAGTTGAAAACATTTTTGTTTCAGAGACATATTCAGCATCCCTTAATATCCATTTTCATAGTTTGGAATATTTCTCAAAATTGTTTAGTGTCTTGAGATGAAGCAGTTATTTTAGTTCATTATCTGGTCCCCATTCCAATTAACTATTCCTCCTGGTTTGCCTACTATACAGTGTTTTTATGAACATTTGCCCAATTTTTGAGTAGCTTTTTTTTTTTTTTCCTTTTTCTTTTTCTTTTTCTTTTTCTTTTTTGGGTGCATTGGAGGGGATGGGGGGAGTCAAACTTATGACCTCCTAGTGAGTGACTATTTTTTCTGGAACATCGATGGTTTTAATATTTGGCATTTGTGTTTTATGTCTGAAAAATATATATTTGTGTCTCCCGCATCATGGTGTTATTTTTCTTTAATCTAAATGAAAATTCGTTTCCCTTTGTGATATATCTTTTAAGTGGGGTTTTTTGTGTGCTTTGGGAGAGATTATCTATGGGTTAGTATTTGGAATAGAACTCATATGAAAATTGTTTCTGTCCTTGAAGAAATGGCTTTAAATCTGGGTATTAAAGAATTGAAAGGTTGGAAGATTCTGGTTCTTGGTTGCTCCTCTGTATATACTGATCTATTTCAAGTTTTATTTATTTTTTGATAAATAAAGATAGTATTGTATTGTTATATCAGTTTCAAGATTTTACATTGGCTTTTTGCTTGACTGTGGTTTATAAAATGGCTAATTATTAGAAAATCGTTGTATTGAAGTGTGTGTATATATATTAAGAAGATCATATATACATGTGTATTGTCAAAATCAAAAACAATATATACATGTGTATTGCAGCCTTTTTGCAGGAATCTTGGTGATTAAATCATTTCCTAGTGGAAAAAGGTTTCTCATTATTTTCACATAAGCATGATCAAATGCATTTGGTGTGTTGTCTTTTTGAAGTGCAAAATTATAAATGATTAGTAGGGCCCCACTTCATAATTGGAGCAGTGGTTCAGAGATGAAAAATAATGTGCTCTGATGCCATGACTACCGAAGTTAAAGCTTTCAGCTTTTAGTTATTGGCAGCTTGCTAATGGCTTATAAATTTCTTTCTATATCAATGTTAGTTGCAGAAAGCTTAGTATCAGTTCTCATGGTACAGGAGACAGTTGATTCATTCATAGCTTTTTCTTGTTTTTTCTCTCTCTCTCTCTCTCGCTCTAGATGTTAGTTTGATTGTAAAAAGAAATACACATTATCTTACAGGTGCACCAGGGAAAGCACACCTTGCAGTTTGATAAGAGATCCAGAGAGCATAAGAACCCCTGGTTCTACTACTAGGCCTACTTGTTCAACTGAGGCCAACAGGAGAGTGCAGAATCCCATGCCAAGGCCCATCCCGACCGCCCATGAAATGGATGATTTCTTTGCCGGTGCAGAAAAACAGCAACAAAGACAATTTATTGAGAAGTAATTCCATATTCTCACTCAATGTGTCAATTTTATGATTTTGTTTGTTTGTTTTTTGTTTTCTTGCTTGCCCACATGTTTTATGTCTCTCCCAAATGGAATTCTTTTGCAGGTACAACTTCGATCCTGTGAATGATGAGCCCCTCCCCGGACGTTATGAATGGGTGAAAGTGGATCCATAGGTGTCATCAAGACTTCTTCTCCTGCAAATCCTCTGCTGATCGTTAACTTAGCCTAGTTGAAAACAGTTGTTTTAGTTTTCATGGTGATGGTGGTATTTTCCATTTCCCATCACCTTTCTTAACTTGTAAAGAAATTAGGGCTGTTACTTATCCCCAAAAAAAAAGAAAAAGAAAAAGAAAGTAGGGCTGTCAATGGTTAGTAGTGTAGACTAATGATCTGTAACATAACAAAGCTTGTGAGTAACATAACAAATACAACAAGGTCCTTTGTCTAACAGATCATCTAGAGAGGGGAAGGGAAATAGGGTTTTTAGGGTTAGGGTTCAATGAATTAGATCAGTCTTAGCTGGTACAGAAATTTACTTGGTTTTGTTTTTGTTTTTGTCAGTGTCCTGTATTTTCCTCCCCTTTGTTGTCTATACTTGTAGTGATGGAACTCTTTGGAATAATTATAATCATGTACCCATTTCCCCCCCACTTATATGTTTTTGTCTTGGTCTCACTCGTCTTTTTATATTTTGCATAGTTCTTCTATGGCCTGTTTATTTTCACATAAATGTCATGTATATATATATACATCTAAATTATAGGGGTGTTTGGTATTGACTTATGGAGCTGTTTATATATATATATATATATATTTGTTTTATAGAAATTTGTACTGAAGTGTTTGATGTAGTTTCGGCTTTCAGATTGTGAAGCAAATATAAACAAGCTGAAAAAAAGTTTACGATTGAGAAACAGGGAAAGTTGCTTTGAATTTATGTTTTTTTGATTATTAGCTTTAACTTGTTCGAAGCTGCACTAAACAGATTCTTTGTATAGTGTAGGCTACACTTAATATGAATACGATCTATACATTTTAAATTTGAAACAATTTTGTAAATACATGTATATGTATTTGTTTTTGTGTAAGTATGTAACATTTGTGTTATCTTCTTCATGTGAGATGCAATGAAGCGTTCATGAACTTTTGGATGTGTTTGGCCCTTCACTGTGGTATGAGGCCAAGATGATTGTTCATTGACCTTACTAATTGTTTTTTTAGGTTATTGTGAGAATGGTTGGTGATGTTACAAATAGTGGCCGTGTTTGGCAGGAGGTTTTTGAATTTTTTTTTTTGTTTGGGAGTTAAAATTCATAAAAAAGATAAAATATGTTAAAATAGTTAATGAGATAAAATGTCACATCTTATTCATAATTATTTTATTTTTTTTCCGTAAATATCACATTCACTTATAAAAATTCAATCATCTTTTTAAATATAAAAATTTTAATTTATTAAAATAATTAAAAATTAAAATAATATATTAAAATAGTTAACTTTTCAAATGAATTCAATATGGTATTGTAATGGGGGTGGTATGATAATGGGAGTGGTGGAGGTAGTAGTGGTGGGGTAGGATTTGTCTGTAGACATGCATGTGTATTTTAGAAGAATCTTGTCTGGCACCATTATCTTGTCTAGTTTATACTTTTTCTGCATGAGACAAATACATACTTTGTCAGAGGCTTGGGAAATGCTAGCAATGGTGTAGATAAGAATATGTGGTTTTTGAGGAAGAAATCAGAATACTATCAATTGTTATCCTTGAGATGTTGCATAAGGGGCTTAAAATACAATAATGCCATCACGAGGACATTTGTTATCCTTGAGATGTTGCATAAGGGACTTAAAATGCAATAATGCTAACATGAGAACATTTGTTATCTTTTTGTTTTTTGGGTGAGCAAGTCATAAATAAAAACAAAAGATTTACAAGATTATAAAGGGCATATTCCAGACCTAAAGCAGCTAAAAACCAAAACCAACCAAAAAGACGAAACTGTTCAATATCCATATTCCAATCAAAAGATAGGGAACATGAACAGAAACATAATCTAGACCAACTTAACCATTGGCACAAGCCTAATATAAAACTGTTCAAGAATAGAAATATAATCTAGACCAGCTAAATGCAAAACTGTTCAAGAACACCAATGTAACCATTGGCTCAAGCCTTAGACCAACTCAAGGAACACGAAGGAAAACTGTTACAAACCCAAATATCACACTTATACAAAACATCCCAGTTGTAAGAACCGAAAGAAAAAAAACCCATAAAGTGTTACAACCATTACAAAAAGTAAAAGGAAAGACAGTATTTTCCATGTGAAGGAACTCCAGTTAGACTGGCGCAGCAACGCAGCCTGGTCCTGGTAATCCTCTGACAAGCTATAGCCTCAATGGGGACAACACAGTGCTTACTCCACCACTGATTAGAGTAACCTGGGAAAACCAACAGCACATATATAAAACAATGAAAACAGCAACACCTATAACACTGTATTGCACAAAGCTCACAATATATATGAGCTAAGTCACTCAACTCACACTGTACACACAACTCAACAAAGACTAATAACAGTGATAGGTATTCGGGAGTAACCATGGACTCTATGAGAGAGAAATAAAAAAACTACAACAATTTATAGCTCACAAATCTCAACCCACAACAATAACATCCCCTACCAAGTGTAGACGCGTCCTCGGGCCTCATGCTACAGTTCGGACTCAATTGGTGTCACGGTCCTGTATCTAATCTCGCAGAGTGCAATGCAAGACCGATGAATCATCAAAGAGTCCAGATCTGGCAAATCGTTTTTGAAAACAGATTTTTTTGAAAGAAGTGCCAAACATGGACTGCTTTGCCAGATACAGAGTCGCCACCTAAATATTTTTTATGGGGAATTTAGGAAACCCTGACTCGGTGCTAAAGGCCACGTGTCCGTCATCACCAAAGTTGCCTCGGCTCGGGAGCTTGGGTACGATTGGAGAAGGTCAGCTATGAGCACCCCCTCTTGCTCAATCCGAAGATCGGCCTCTACTAACCGTGATGTCCGTTTTTAAAAACGTTATGTGTTCTTATTCCAGTTATTAGCCTAGAATTATTATGTTATGCGCACAGCAAATAAGTATAGACCAAATCGCCTAAATTGGAACAAAACATTTCATACTTGTTTTGAAAATGGCTTGCTACTCGTAAGTAGGCTAAAATGCAGGTTTTGCCACCCTCAGGTGGGCTTTAGTGTCACGACCCAAACCCGGCCCTATGGGTTTAGCACCGTAACCGGCCAGTAATCCGAGATTACCGAAGGCCTGCTGATACAGTAATACAGTGAAACAGAGTACAGGGCCTGGCGGAAGCCAATACAGTAAATAAATAGTGTCCATTGAGCTGTGACAGTCTGTATGCAAAAAGGCTTTTCATACATTATACAAAAACAGTACAGAACAGTATACACAATATTCACATCCATTTAACTAGGGACTCAACCCCACATAACAGTACAGAAAACATTCCGTCTGTACAACACAGTATACAAAATTAACAGTCACACAGTACAGGGACCTAATCCCTGTATAACAGTACAGTAAACAGTCAGTCTATACAAAACAGTGAAACAGTACAAAAAGGGGGAAATTCTAAAACACCCCTAAGCCCTAACAGTAGGCTCGGGACCTCGCAGTGAGGCACAAAGGCTGGCTTGACAAAACTGGAGTAACCCTGACGCCTCTAGCTGCGGTCTGGTGCCTGTACACCTACATATATATATGAGCAGTGAGCTAAAGCCCAGTGAATAACATAAAGCGTAAAGGGGTTTAGAATGAATGTCCTTACAGTAATGAAAACAGTTCATTTCAATCAGTAATTCAGTTGCTCAGTACAGTAAACAGTCATATGTGGTACATCCATTAGCATAACAGTAACAGTAGGTCTTAAAAGACCGAACAGTAATGATGGCCATCAGTCAGTAAACAGTAGTGGTTCCACAAGGAAACCGACAGAGATCTCTGTGACAGTAACAGTAACAGTAAACCGTAGATACTAAGGATGCCACAGTACAGTTCAGAAATAAAGGACATACATTCATTCAGTAAATAATACCAGTTCAGTAAACAGTTCAGTTCAGTATTCAGAAGATAATCAGTTGAACATATCTTTACACAATTGTTACTCACAGAGTTCTGGGCTACAGTATGCTAGAGCGTGTCTCCCCAGTTGCCAACCCTACACAGTTCACCAGTTGAACACACTAAGCTACACAGTTGGGAAATCTCATAACTTAATCCCTAATTTGCCTTGGTGTGTTCTATAATGATATCCTCATCAAGGTGCCTTAAACTAGGCCTAAGAATGCCTAGGATGGGATGAGGATGCAAAAATACACTTAGAAAACATTTCGTAAAGTTTGCTGAAAATAGGAGCCTCGCTCGAGCGAGACTTTCTACGCTCGAGCGTAATTCCAAAATCAAAGGCTTCGCTCGAGCGAGGAATCCTTCGCTCGAGCGGTCTGCAAAACAGTAAAAGTACTGGATGCTGAAATTTTACGCGCGATCGTCGCTCGATGGTCGCTCGAGCGGAGCCCTGGACAAAGGTGCTCGCTCGAGCGGGGAATCCTTCGCTCGAGCGAGGAAGCCAAATCTGGAATTTCCAGATTTGCCTCCCAAGCTCAAACCAAGCATTCAACCACTCCAAACTCGACCTCTTGGGCTCAAATTCTGGAAAACACCACCAAATTCAATGTATAACAAGATTCAAAGCTCAATTCATGAATTCAAGCCCCCAAAGGTGAGTCAATTAAAACCACATTCAAACCCATTTTCAAGAACAACATTCAAACATGTCATGCATGAGTTTTAAACCAAATTAAAGCTCCAAAGCTTGATCAAATGAGCTCATTTCTTTTCAAATCAGATGGAAACATGGTCTATAACAACAATATGAGCATGCATGCACTAATGTCCATGTAATCATCCTCAAAATGCAACAATACCAATATGCATGCAAGAAATGATCTTCAATCCATCATTAATGGACCAAATCATGGCTTAGCTCTACAAATGAGGCATGAATTGTGCAAGAATGAACTCAAGAACAGCAACAAGAAGATGGATGTCCTACCTTGGGTGTAGAATTAGAGGTGAGGGAGCTCAAACATGCAAATACACTTTCAATTCTTCAAGATTCACAAGCTAAATCAACAAGAACACTTCTCTCCCTCCCTAACTCTCTCTATGGTCGGCAATGAGAGGGGAAATGGCTGAGGAAAAGTTTTGATTCAATGTGTGCAAGGCTCTAGCATCACTAGGTAGTGTGCCACTAAGGGTGGCAATATGGTAAATAAACCGAACTCTTTAATTGGCTTATTTTAATCTAATTTAATCATACCTAATCAGTTTTCAGATAAATATACCATAAAATCACATTAATTATGGTGGTCACGGAACATTAATCGGTTTCTAATTCGGCCGCCGATAAGGCCTTCAATTAGCAGTTTAAACATATAAACATGAACAGATAATCAGACAATCAAACAGATAGAATGCAATTAACTAACATATACTCAGTCAATTTAGATTCCAATTTCAATCAGTCAGTTATCAGTCATTACCCCTTTCGTTTAACAGTAATCGGTGATTATCGGTAATCAATCAGTCCTTAATCAGTAAACAGTATGAGGGTTGTTACATTTAGAAAAGATGGTTTTGCCACTATCTAGTGGGCTTAAAACTCACAGTTTTAATGCATTATTCCAATTTAGGTAATTCGACCTCCACCCACAGGCACTCAAGCAGTTATATCACATAAGTAGCTAGCCTCATGGTAATCATGCTATTATGGCAACACTCACACGCATGCGGTATGCTAAAGCGTAAATGCTTACCTAGTACTCCGAGCCAAAACAAAAGCTAGTTAGTAATCAATGCATGATCCTAGCTCATGTTAAGATGGCTAATGCAACACATACAAGATGCAACTACAATAGGCTCGGCTATTCTAAGATGGCATGTGATGATGCTACAACTAACATGTATTTAGCTTTGGAATTGAAATACAAATGCAGTTAGTATGGTACGCCGAGCCCGGTGCATGTAAGACAAATGTATGGATGCACGCATGCTATCATACTGTATGCTAATTGAAACATGCCCTAGGCTAACCATCGAAAGCTAGTAAATAAAAGGGAAGAAAGACGTGGGGTTGGGAGACATACACACACTCACGCACGCTTATTATACAATTGCCCTCGCTCAGAGGGTCCGAATAAATATTACAAACCACCTAATTAATTAACTCTCAAGCTAAATAATTAATTACAAAAATTTCTAATTAATTAACAAATTAAATGCAGAAGAAAGGTGGCCGCAGCCCCGCCTCGAGGTGCGCGGACGATGTATGCTTGACTCGTCTCGCCCGGAAATTCGTTGCCATAACACTGTTGCCTCTGGTTGCACTGCCCTGCTCCTCTGAAAATTCTCACAAGCCCCAATGATGCTTATATGGACATTGGGGAGCATCACCGACCGAGTGGAGACATCATCGGCCAAAGGGGATGGTCACCGGCCACTGATCAAGCTTATCGACCACAAATTATTGGTCGGTCGGCACTCCTGGTAGCCGACCGGCCAAAATTTCCTGCAGAACCTGCAGTTGACAGCAGCAGAGGACAAGCAGTGTATGGCATGGAATTTTTTTGAGCAAATGTGAGCATGGACACACTCCCTATCATGCAAGGGACTCAAGGGAGCATGACCCTCGACCCTTGACCCTCGGCCCTCGGGCCATCAATTGCGCATTTCGACGCATGATGGCCTAAGAGGCCAAGTTTGCAATTCAATGTGAATGAATGCAACAAAAGAGATGAGTGCCAACACCCTATCATATTGAAGTCAAGGGCATTGGCTACCGAGGGTTGAGATGTGTTTTGTCACTTGGAGTACGGACACTACTCACCCCTCAAGTTTGGTTTGACATCCCAAACCAAACAATGCAATGTATGTATACAAACTTGGCTCAAAGATGCAACATGAGGCTAAGATGCAAAACATGCCAAATGTGATGCAGGCTAAACATGCAAATGTACAATGCTAGGCATGTAAGATGCAATGCAATGCAATGCAATCAAACATGTAAGCTAAGACATGAAATGCAACTAGCTAATAATATGCAAGCATGCAAGTATGATACAATGCAAACATGAAACCAATGCAACATGATCATGCAATGGTGGACCTAAGACACAAAGGGCAGACCTCAACCCACTCCCAAAACAGTAACCAAAAATGCCAAAAAGGATGGATAAATGTTCACGCAAACATGCATACTAATAGGCCCAAAATAAGGAGCATTCTACTACAACTACCCCAAACACTCATGACATGCATCATGCAACCAAAAACAGAGTTTTAATGTACCAAAATAAGTCCCAAAACCCACTGTTATGGCAACTCAAAGCCTAAAACACATAGGCATGTACAATGCTCATTTCAAGGCACAACAAAACAACTCCCCTAAAGCATGAAAGAGATGATGAGTGTATGCATACAAGCATGATTTATTGACTGAAACATGGTCCCTAATGATTCCAAATCATGAGAATAAGCTAGGCTAAGCATGCTAGAGACCCACATGCTCAAGGCTCACAAGCCAAAATGCAAAGAGGCTACCCTAAACATGGCAAATATGACTAAAACAGCCCCCAACAGTCGTTGAGCATGGCAAAATAATGCTAAGACCTTCATGGAGTTAAGCTAGAGCATGCAAGAATCATGGCCTAAATGCATGCCTTACTTCTAGGCAAAATAGAGGAATGCAAGGCAAGTATACTATGCATGTAAGGGACCACAAATTTGACAAAAAACAGAGGCAATAAGTGACCAAATAACATCCAAAAACGTCTGAAATGGGGCCAAATACAACCAAGCATACATGCTACCCTTATGAGCCAAAAATGAGGGCAAAAGAGAGATAAAGGGAGAGGGGTGTCCCTCCCCTATGCAAGACCTCAAAACCTCTTCTTTACCACTGAAAATCCACTGGATTTCAGTGGTGGGAAGGCTAATACTCAAGGGTAACCAAAGCTTAGCAAAGAGAGCACCAAAAGAGCCAAACAAGGCCTAAGAGGGGGAGATCGACCCCCAACACCAAAACAACCTTAATGAAGTATCTTAAGCATGCAAATACAAGACTTTTTTCAGTTATACACAAAGTCTAAAACAATGAGCAAGATAGGCAAAAGTCTAGTGCAAGATTGGAGAATATAAAGTAAAAGAGTTACCCTTGAAGAACCCTTGATGAACAGCAAGTGCAGCCTTCTTCTTTTGGTCAAAACCAGTCCAAAACCTCAAGAACAAACCCTCTAAGCCTCTCAAGGTCGAAGTGTGGTGTAATGGTGTGTGTCTTAGTGCAAAACTAAGGTCAAAACACACTTTTAGGCTACAAAACACACACAAAAGAGGAGAGAGAGGGAAATATATAGAAAGAGAGTGATGTATATCAGAATATATGTATAAGCTCTGGTTTTTTTCATCCAACCCCTAACAATGGAGGAGGGGGGGCTCTATATATAGACAAAACAAAGGTTTGAAGCTTCTCAAAGAAGCTAAACAAAAAAGGGGGCAAAGGGGGCAAGGTTTCCTGAGGAAGCTAGGACAGCTGGCAAGCTTCTTGAGGAAGCTTTGACAAAGGGTCAAGCTTCCTTAAGAAGCTTTGACCAAAAGGGTGCAAAAAGGACAAAACAGCCACATGTATGCCCCGGGGCAGGTTTGGTGCATTCCAGCTGGCACAGCTGGCATGCACCATGCCTGAAAAAGGTAAAAAGGTGCTACCGGCCAGAAAAGGAGGTCACCGGCCAAACAGATGGCCGGCCGGCCATACTAAGTGCCGACCGGCCAATGGTATAATTCACCAATGGCCGGTAGTCTCAAAACATGGCCGGTGGCCTCAAACCAAGGCCGGTGGGTGTCAGGGGTAGCTAACAAGCTACTTTCTACCCTCAGAAGCAAAAACACAAGTGTTTGGTGCAAAACCAAACACAGAACAGTCGAGTTGAGAGATCCTGAGGCAAGGCGCGTAGCCGAGACCTCCGGGAACTCAAAACGAAACACAAACATAAGTAATCACCGAGTGTTCGAGTGGTGACGTCCAAGTCTTGAGGACGGTCAAAAATGGGGTGTCTACACCTAGTACCAGCTAGTTGTCAAAACCTGCAGGTAAATAAATAAGCTAGCACTCTGTATATGGCTAACATTACTCAACCCTCTTATAGTGACCTCACATCCCTCAAAGAAAAACTTCCACATGTTACACCTGCAAACAGAAACAACATTAGAAAATAGATTAAACATGAGTCTCACTATAGGAACTCACCAAACTCAACCCACAATATGAATCTCTCAAACACTCAACCCTCAGTTGATAACACTTCTCTCAATTTTAAGGATGGTTGGAGGCAACCTCCACTCTTGCAAAAACCAGTTATCAGATTGAGACTGCTTGATATGGTTGAGAGAGAGAGCTCTATATCTAACCATGTAGAGAATGGCCTTCAAAATGATCTCCTCAGGTTTCCTATCATTGCTGAAAATTCTGTTATTTCTTTCTAACCAAGTTTGATACACAGTGCAATAGAAAGCTAGTCTTTTGATAATTGTGGCAAAGGATTTACCCTTGGAATCCCTAGCCACAACCTCAACATGACCCAGCCAAGTAGTGCTATGCCAGTTAGAGTTGCATTCAGCTTGCACAACCAACCATACTTTGGATGAATGGATACATTTGAAAAACAAGTGGTCATGGTCATCCTCAAAGGACCCACACAGAGGGCAACTGTGACTAGGGTTAATGCCAAAATTAGCAAGTCTATCACCCATATTTAACCTTCTCAGAATAGCCAACCAAACGATAAAACCCACTCGAGGAATAGAATAGGGATTCCACACAAGATTGGCCCAGTAAACAGTAGGCCAATTAGATCTCCAAGTATGCCAAGCAGACCCAATGCTAAACTTACCATCCTTTTGAGGGAGCCAAATAATTTTATCATTATTTCCCATGGAAGGAGTAAGGTCAGGAGGAGTGTGAGTAAGGATTTCCTTCACAACCCAAGAGGAAGCATTAAGCCAGCACCAACCATCGTCTCTCACAACAGAAGCCACTTTAGACTGAACATTTAAGGCAGTGTCGTACACCAATCTATTACCATACCTAGCCCAAAGGGAGCCAAAAGGATGCCAATTATCATGCCACAGAAAGGCATCAACCCCATTGCCAATCTTGCATTTGATTAAAGGGAACAGGGACTCCCTCATAGATAAGAGTTTCCTCCACACCCAAGAAGGGTCACAAGGAACCTTAACTTCCCAAAAGATATGGCCTCTCAACAAATAGGATTTCACCCATTGACACCACATGGATTGCTCACCACCAGATATCAAAAACCATGCATGCTTAGCCACAGCAGCTTTATTCCATATAGTCATAGACTTGAAACCTAAACCACCTTCATTTTTAGGGGCACAAACTCTATCCCAAGTAACCTTAGCACCAATATTCTTAAGGTCAAGACCAGACCAAAGGAAGGACTTACACAAAGCTTCCACCTCCTTAATAACTCTCTTAGGAAGAATGAAAAGAGAGGACCAGCAGACTTGCATGGAGAAAAGGATAGTGCTAATCAATTGGGCCCTCCCAGCATAAGACAGGGTTTTATTAGTCCAAGACTTGATCCTAACAGAAATCCTAGTTACAAGACTCTGGCAATCAATAGCTTTAAGTCTAGTAGGAATGAGGCGAACCCCTAAATATTTCACAGGGAGATGACCCTCCTGAAATTGGGTAATCCTTAAGATATCATTTCTAAGGGAGTCATCACACCCAGAGAAAAAAACATGGCTCTTATGAGGATTAAGAGCAAGGCCAGAGAGGGATTGAAATTCCATAAGGCCTGTCTTGATAAGTTGAACAGAGGGGACATGCCCTTTGCAAAAGACCATAAGGTTATCAACAAAACAGAGGTTAACAATTCTATTTTTCCCACATCTCCAATGAAACTTAAACTGAGGGTTTTACGATGTCTCATTAAAGATCCTAGCCAGAATTTCCATGACAATGACAAAAAGATAGGGAGACATGGGATCACCTTGTCTCAAACCCCTAGCCCCACGGAAATGCCTGTGAAGGCTTCCACTAATACAAATGGAAAAAGTAGCCGAAGTAACACAAGCTCTGATCCAGTGTATCATTCTAGTGGGAAAAGACATAGCCTTGAGCACATCAAACAAGAAGTCCCACCTAACATTATCATAGGCTTTCATTAAATCAACTTTCACAGCACACTTAGGAGAGGGTGTCTTTTTGTGATACCCCCTCATAAGTTCTTGGGAGAGGAAAATGTTATCAGCAATTCTCCTGCCTTGGACAAAAACTGACTGGACAGGATCAATAATGTCAGGAAACACACCCTTAATCCTATTAGCAATAATTTTAGCAATACACTTGTAATTGGTGTTACAGCAGGATATAGGTCTATAATCTCCTACCTTAGTAGGATTGGGAACTTTAGGAACCAAAGCAATAGTAATACTATTAATCTCCTTCAGTAACTCACCGGAGTCAAAGAATGACTTAATGGCAAGAGTACATTTGTTATCCTTGAGATGTTGCATAAGGGACTAAAAATACATTAATGCCATCATGAGAACATTTGTGTTTTCAAAAGTTGTTTGGGTTACTGTGTTACTGGTGGTAATTCGAACTATGTCCAAGATTTTATAAATTTAAAAAAGAAAATATTATAATTGTTTTGATATCACTTAATATTTTATTTTGTGATATCAGTTTAAAAAAATTAATATATATATATATATATATATATTTAGTGTAATTTTGATAATTTGTATTAAAAAAAGTTAAACCTGATTAGATGAGGTTAAATGAGTTATGACATACCTCTTTTTTTTTTATGATAATATACAAATTTAAAAGTTATAATTAAGACAAATATACAATTTTATTATTAAATGTGAAATGAATTGATATTTAAAAATAATTGATATGATGTTTCTATTATTAATCCAATAATTTAAGTTACATTTCTTTTGATTTTAATTTCATAATTAAAAATAAAATATGAATATAATATGCATACGGATTTCTAATCTTTAAGAATAAGATGGTTTCAGAATATTTTCAATATTTCATCATTTTCTTTCAATTATATTTTATTTAATTTGATTTTAAAATTGAATAAAAAAATTGATTTGATATGAATTACTTAACTTTTTCATTCAATTTTTATCAATTTTTAAAAGAACTTTAATTCTTATCCGGATTTTTTTGTTTCTTTTCATCAATTCTGATGGAAAAAACAATTCACTTTGTTTGGTTTTAGTTTTCAGAATTCACTTTTCAGAAAATATTACTTTTTTATGTTTCCATATATATATATATATTGTTTTCATTGAATTTTTTTAAATATTTTAAGCAATTTTTAAAATTTTTAGACATACCTAATATAAATACACTTAAAAAGCATAATATTTGTGAAAAAAATCATTAAAAAATTCACTAATATCAAAAATATAATATATATATATATATATATATATATAAATTCAGTACATTTTTCTTATTTTTGTGTATTTATTAATTTTTAAAAATAATTTTTCACAAATATTTTACTATTTAGATATATCTAAGTAAGGTGCATCTAAAAAATTAAAACAAAATACTTAAAATTTTAAAAATATTCACTAAAGAAAATGAAAAATAAAAAATTCAATTTTAAAAAAAACTGAATTCAAAAAATTAAAACTAAACACACTAATTTAATTTCCAAGACTTCATCTTTTTAAATTTTTATCAAATTATAATTTGATAAAAAAAAATATTAAGGGTTGAAGATTCTCTTAATTGGAATTATAGTGAAATAATATCATCAAATAGGGAAAGTTCGAGTATGTGGTTGGTTAAAATGTATAATTTGATTAATTCTCTTCTCATATTTGTATAAAAATTAACACTTATGACCACATCATTATAAGTCTGATTATGAAATTTTTTTTGAGGTGTCAAGCATTTTTCATTTATAAATATCCTACCTATTAAAAAAAGAAAAAGAAAAAAAATGTGTAGCTTTTGGGTGTTTATCAATTTTGTTTTATAGACATAAACAACTGATGTTCCAATTTAAAAAATTAAAAAGTAAAAAAAAAATTCATTGGATTTTTTGGGGATAAAAGAAGCCATCTAACTCCTCTATATATTATTTAAGATCAACTATTTTAATCATATAAAAAAATAGAAATTATATTAAGAGATATATTATGCTATTAATATATATATATATATGAAAAGTTATACTAAGATTTGATTTTCAATTGATTTAAGTATAATTAACAAACTAACAAATAGCAACAATGGTATAATGTGATAGAAGGAGGATAAAAATAAAGAACACAATGATATTTAAAAGTTTTAAATTTACATAGTTATACAAAAATCTAATGTTATAGTAAAATCTTAAATTCCCAATAAATTTTCACATTTTCTATAAAATAAAACGATAATAAAAAATAAAAAAAATATTCGTTACCCATTTTGTTTACTTCAATGATATTTAATTTTTTTTAATTTACCTAGTTATAATAAAATCTAATATTATAATAAAATCTTAGATTCCCAATAAATTTTCACATTTTCTATAAAGTAAAATGACAAAAATAAAAAATAAAAAATTGTGTTACCCATTTTTTTTACTTCAATTTTATAGTCTTTTTTGAAGAAAACAAAATCTGATCAAAATCCTTGGCACAGGTCGGGTATAGATATTTCGATTACAACCATCATTACTAATAATTCTTCTCCACCATACAAATCTGTAAACAAACACATAAGTCTCACTAAAATCGAAACTAAAACCAAATCAACAACAGAGAAAGAGAATCACACAGGGAAAAAAATAATAATAAATTTATGAAATGGTAGGATGTTATCTCCAACAATTTAAACCTTGCCCAACCTAATTCGCCAGTTCGTACGAAGTCTAAAAGTTGAGATGACTAATCAGCTTATTTTTTAAATAAAACTTAAGTGTTTAAAATTTGGGTAGATATACATCCAAATATATATATATATATATATATAATTATATTACTAAATCATAATTCAAATTTAGATATTGTCATATCTTTTTGAGATTCATATCTAAATTCTTATCTTCTTTATTTTTGTGTGGTTTCTAATTTTTTTTTCCAATTTATTTAAGATGGAGTTGTGAGTTTCTATTTTTTTTAAAAAAAATTTAATTTATTTGTGGTTTTTATTTGTTTTTAATTATTAATATTTAGGTAAATTATGATGTGAATCAGATATGTGATAGACATGTGAGTTTTATTGATTTAAAGTATGATAGTAGAAGATATTTTAAAATTAGATTTGTTTAGATAGACTTTAAAGTTTTTTAAAATTTAAAATTGGATATTGAGAGGCAAACGAAAGATTTTAACTGAATAAATAGAAATCAAATTTATTAATTTTTTCTATTTGTATATTTGATTTTTAATTATATTTTTTTTGTTATGTTATAATATAATATATAAGATATAAACAGATACCCACAACTCTCATGAAAAATATTATCTGATTTTTTGGAGGAGAGAGAGAAGGAATGCAAGTTTTAATATTTTCTTTTGAAAATCAGTGAGAGAGATTAGGACGGAGAGATTATGAAATATTTTTGTTATCTTTTCATTTGAAATTCATAAATCAACCAATAGTTTTTTTTAATTTATTTTATAAATTGAAAAATCAATAATTTTAGAATAAGAGTTTGGAGCTCTTAGCAGGCTTCTCATTAGAAACCCCCTTTTGCTTATATAATGTACTAGCATAGGAACCTCTGCGACGCACATGCTAAATAAATAATTAAAAATAATTTTAAAATTAAATAATAGCATAGAATTTATTTTAAAATATAGAAAAATAATTTAGAATGAAATAAATTTTAACTATTTTATTAGAATATATATTACAGTTGTTATGTTATTAATTGTATATTTGAAATTCACAATAAGAAGTAGATGTAATAATTTAATTGGTAAAGGTAAAAAAAATAGAATAAATTTTTTAAAATTATATTTCTGATAAAATAAAAGTAAAGTTTGTTTTATAAATTTTTTAGTTTTAATTTATTCCATGTTAAAGTTTGTCATAAAGTTTAAACATACCTTTTAGAAATAAAATAATATATATGTTGATAAAATCATTAAAATCGGTCAAAAAACCAACCAACTTACACAAAAATTAATTAATTAACATTTTAAAATTTTATTGTATTTTAAAATTTAAATTGTCTTTAATTGAAACACGTACAACACTACAATATTAAATGGGAGCATAAGTTTACTTTATATAAGTGAAACAACTCAATTTTTCCTTCTTTTCCCGATGTGGAATTCTCTAAAATAAAAATTAACAATTGTTCGGGTGAGAATTTTATTTCAAATGAAACAATATCAATCTTTTAATTTTAATTAGGTCAATTTTTATTTTTTTTTGAATCAAATAAATCTAACCAATATATTTTGATAAAACTACTAAGATCGCAATTAAACTAGCGAATCAGTCAAACCAAAAACGGTTCAGCCTAATCGACTAAGTTAAAAGATCAACCAACTTATACAAAAATTAAATAATTAAAACTTTTAAATGTTATTTTAATTTTAAAATTTAAACTATCTTAAATTGAAGCATACACAAAACTATAATATTAAATAAGAGTATAAGGTTTACTTTATATAAGTGAAACAACTCATTTTTTTTCTTTTTTTCCCGATATGTGATTATAAAATAAAAGTTAACAATTGTTTGGCTAGGAAATTTATTACTAATCAAGTAATCTTAGTCATTTAATGATTAATCAGGTCAATCTTTAGTTTATTTCGAATCAAACAAATCTAACCAATATATTTTGATAAAATAACTAAAATCGCTGCTAAACAAACGAGTCAGTCAAACAAAAAATGATTCAACCTAATCGGCTTATAACGGCTTGGGTTAGACCTGACCCTTTCATATTCTTAGATCCGTGATCCGATACTCTTTATTGTTGTCTATACTCCTTGTCTTGTTGTGTTGAGTTTGGAGTTGTTGGTTGTGTTGTGAACAAGTTTGTCGTTCATTTTTTTTTTCAAGGCATTCATGTCCGTTTTTCTTCAGGTTCCCTTGAGCAGTATTTCCTATGCCTGAGTCAAGATTTTAAAAAACGGTCACAACCGTTATGTAACACCCTTACATAATAGTTGTGGTGGTTACCGCCACTTGTTACGGCCGCTATAGCGGTGTGACGGAAATTTACATGTGTAACAGCCGTTTCGATGTTACGTAACGGCCGTAACGGTCCATTAATTACACACTGTTACACCCTTTGATAATATTCTGAATAACTTCAATTCCCCAACAAAAAATAAATAAAAGCTTACAAAAAAGAACAAATACTCAAGTGATCCAAACCCAAAGAAAAAAATCTTATATGAATTTATTTTCTTTATATTTTTTTTTAATTTTTATTTCATTACATTAGCATGTTAAATAAAAAAAAATATAAACAGTAATTGTATTTATTTTTATGATCATTTTATTTAATATTTAATTATAAATATTTTTTATTTTGTTACTGTAATGTGTTGTGTAAAAAATGTCTTTAAAAAACTCAAAAATATTTTTTTGTTTATGAAACAAATTTTATTTTTATAATCATTTTATTTAATATTTAATTTTAAATAATTTTATTTAGTTATCTTGTCTAAAAAAATGCCTCAATTTTTATTTTTTGTTTATGGCACAATTTTTATTTTTATAATCATTTCATTTAATAATTGTGAATATTTTTTATTCAATTAGTTCAGGTATTAGTCAAAAAAAAATTGTAGACATTTAAAATTAATTATTCTTAAAGTCATTAACCATTGAAATAAAATGTTAAAAAATCCTTTAATAGTGATTTGAAAATATAAAATATATTAGATCATACTTAAAAATTAACAAAAATTGATCAAAATCTATTTTAAATCCTAATACATGTGATTCTAGAAAGAAAAAAAAAAGAGTGTATTGGTAAGTTTTCTTTAAATTGTGTGAAAAATAAAAAAAATCACGGTTTCAGTTACCGCAACCGTTACGCTACAGCTTTTATACCCCGCAACCGCAATGCGCAACCACAACTGTTACAGCGACCGCAACCGCAACCGCAACCGCAACCACAACCGCTTTTTGAAACCTTGGTTTGAGCTGTCTTTTGCAATCTGCAAAACTTTTGGGAAGGGGTCATTGTGCGCTCGAGCCGTGTTTTGGTCGTTCGTACGGCCTGTGCGTATATCAGATCGAGGAGAAGGGTTTTTTTTGTCACTTTTTCATCCTCTCTCTCTCTCTCTAAAACATTTATTAACCTAATTTCTTCTTTCTCTTTGTAGTTCTTACTTAAAACCCTCCCATACACCCTAATCCATTGATTTCATCGCTATAGTGCTTTGGAGTAAAACGAAGAGCTCAACAAGGGCTTCTATTTAATCTAAGCAGATTGTCGTTTTGTTGCCGGTGATTTTTGGGTTGTCTCATCTTCGCTTCAAAATGTAGGAATTTCTTTACTCCTTTTCAATACCTCATTATAGATATACATGTGGTAGTTTTTATAGCATTTAAAAACAACTTTGTTAAGAAATTTTCCAAAAAGTATGATAGAGGTTTGGGGTTTGGATTTTGACAGTTGGAATTGAATGAGTTATGGATGTTTCGGTTAATTGAGAGGTAGCTGAGTATGTTCGTGTTGAGAGTGGGAAAAAAAAATCCTAATTTATCATTGTGATGTCCTGGGTTTTGGGTTTGAATAGTTTTGTGTAGTAGAGTGTGTTGGGAAAAACTACTCATATTACATAATTTCACATTGCATATCGCAAAATTATGAGATGAACAAAACAAACCTTCAATCCCAGAAAAAATAACATGCTGAATAAAATACAGATAAAATATAAAATGGTTAAAGGAAGCAAACCGAAGCCTGTGTGATACCACAGTCTCTTTAAAATAGATTCGCCACCTCACCGTTGGGTGCTGGAGGTACGCCGGCATCTACTTCCCAGGATATGACGGTTTTTACCAGCTACAACAGAAGCACCTTCTAATTAGCTTAGCGAACGGACAACGGCAGCACTCTCTCTCAGGAAGAAAATTATAGGAGAAGTAGACTGGCAGTGTATGGATGTCAAGGAAAAATTCTATATCTATTTTCAAGGAATAGGGCCACCTTTTATACACCATGGGGGAGAGAGAAGGAGCCTCTAGCCATCAAGGCTGGCAACTAATGCTAGCAAAACTGCCCAATCAATTTTGTAAAACTGATGAGCCTCAAATGTGTGAGTTATATACACATTTATGAGGCAATTTCTTATTCAACCATTTTTCTCCAATAATCCCCCACATGAATAAAAATTGACCGAATACAGCAAATGTTCAACGTTTATCAACAAAGACTCAAAAAGAGAGAGAGCACATAGACTAACCCTGCATCAGAAAAGGTAGCTGTTGGCCTTGAACCTTTCGTAGTGAAAGCCTATCGGATTTACTGGCTGACCAGTGAACGTGATGTCTTGAACTGTTCTGCCGTTTATGTAAACCGAGACAATAGACCTCACACAGGAGTTAGTCCAACCATTGTTCTTGTTCTCACTGGTGTGTCCGGTATGGCCCTGGAACACTAGCCTGGTTCTGTGAGTGTTTTTAAAGAATTCGGCCTTGGCAATTCTTAAAGAAGCGGCCTCACTTCGCACTCACATAGGTGACCTAGATACAGTATTTCATTATACCACATCACTAAGGTCATTAAAAGCATTAGCTTAACCTTCCACCCCCATAGGGCATCACTGTATAAAGGAATGGGCAAGAGGATTTACCTCTTCAATGACTCACCCGTTACACGAAGTTAGGTTGTCCCTTTGAACCTAGATCTTGGGATCTCCAGTAAACTAGGTTGGGTTTTCCGTTCCGGTAACCTTTACTAAAGGCCTTAACCCCATTCCTCTTGACGACTTTTCTACTAACTCTCGAGTTAACCCTTTGGTTAGCGGATCCGCAATGTTGTCCTTAGACTTGACATAGTCTAGAGAGACAACTCCATTTGAGAGTAGTTGTCGTATGGAATTATATCTACGACGGATATGTCTAGACTTTCCATTATACATATTACTCTGTGCCCGACCAATCGTTGATTGGCTATCGCAATGAATACTAATAGCTGGCACAAGTTTCGGCTAACGTGGAATATCCTCAACAAACTGGCGAAGCCATTCAGTTTCTTCAGTTGCTTTATCTAAAGCAACAAACTCAGATTCCATCGTTGATCTCGAGATACACGTTTACTTGGCAGATTTCCAAGACACGGCTGCCCCTCCGAGGGTAAACACATAACCACTAGTGGATTTGGAATCTTTTATATCAGATATCCAATTTGCGTCACTATACCCTTCTAGTACCGCTGGGTATCTGGTATAATTCAGCCCATAATCCAGGATGTAACGGATATACCCCAACACCCGCATAATGCCCTTCCAATGAGTAGCATTAGGATTAGTCGTGTATCTACTCAGCCTACTAACCGCGTAGGCGATATTCGGCCTTGTACAACTCATCAGATACATCAAACTCCCAATGACCCGAGAATATTCTAGTTGAGAGACACTTTCACCATTATTCTTGGTCAAATATAGACTTAAGTCTACCGGTGTCCTAAACATACTTGTATCTGACTTTCCAAATTTCTCAAGTATCTTATTAACATAATGAGCTTGAGAAAGTACAATACCACCAGATGTTCTGGTGATCTTAACACCCAGAATGACATCTGCAAGGCCCATATCCTTCATGTCAAACTTAGAGTTTAACAATCTTTTGGTAGCTTTAATCATTTCATCATTGCTACCAACAATGAGTATGTCATCAACGTATAAACATAACCTTTGTCAGTGTCTTTAACATTTACGCACTTATCACACTCATTGATTCGAAACCCATTTGACAACATAGCATTGTCAAACTTCTCATGCCATTGTTTGGGAGCTTGCTTCAAACCATACAATGACTTGACAAGCTTACAGACTTTCTTACTTTTTCCTAGAGCTGAAAATCCCTCGGGTTGCTCCATGTAGATTTCTTCATCTAAATCTCCATTTAAGAAAGCTGTCTTTACATCCATCTGATATATTTCTAAACCACGTAAAGCTGCTATTGCAATCACCATGCGAATGGATGTAATCCTTGTCACAAGTGAATACGTATCAAAGTAATCCAGGCCTTCTCGCTGTCTGTATCCTTTGATAACTAGCCGAGCTTTATATTTGTCAATTGACCCATCCGCTTTCATCTTTCTTCGAAAGATCCACTTACTTCCCAAGGCCTTACTGCCTAGGGGTAGATCAACCAACTCCCAAGTATGGTTCTGTAAGATGGAGTCAATCTCACTCTTAATTGCTTCTTTCCATAAAGGACTTTCAGGTGAAGTCACAGCTTCATGGAACATTCGAGGTTCTCCTTCAAACATATAAGTCAAGAAGTCTGGACCAAAAGACTTTGTGGTTCTAGCCCTTTTACTCATTCTTGGCTCATCTACTTGATCAGCTTGATCATCTACTTGATCAGTTATTTGATCAGCTGTTTGATCATCCATGTGATCATCTATGTGATCGTCTTCGTGATCATCTATTTCTTTCATGGAACTCGGAACTCTGTCTTGGGGATGACACGGAAATACATCTTCAAAGAAAGATGCACTTCTAGATTCCATGATAGTATTCTTGTGTATATCTGAAATATCAGACTTGTGCACAAGAAATATATATGCACTACTATTTTGTGTATAACCAATGAAAATACAGTACACGATTTTCGGACCTATCCTAACCCGCTTGGGTGTAGGTACCGCCACTTTTGCAAGACACCCCCACATTCGTAGGTATTTATATGAAGGCTTGTGATCTTTCCACAACTCATATGGAGTCTTGTCCACTTTCTTCCGTGGTATTCTATTAAGAATATAATTCGCGGAGAGAATTGCTTCCCCCCATAAGTTCTGTGGCAACCTAGAACTTATCAACATTGCATTCATCATCTCTTTCAGTGTCTTGTTCTTCCGCTCAGCAACACCATTTGACTGAGGCGAATAAGGCGCTGTGGTTTGGTGAATAATCCCAAATTGAGCACAAGTTTCGGCAAACGGGGATTCATACTCACCACCACGATCACTTCTCAATGCCTTGATTTTCCGGCTTAATTGATTCTCAACTTCATTCTTAAAAAGAATAAATTTATCAATAGTCTCGTCTTTTCTTTTAAGCAAATACACATAACAGTATTTAGTGTAATCATCAACAAAAGTGATGAAGGACTTGTTGCCACCACGTGATTGTACAACTTTCAAGTCACACACATCACTATGCACTAAACCCAAAGGCTGGGTACTTCTTTCAATAGAATGAAAAGAAGACCTAGTCAATTTTGCTTCTACACAAGTTTCACACTTGTGTTGTGGATTAATCTTGAAAGATGGTATGTGATCTAACTTGATTAATCTACGTAAAGAGTCAAAATTTACATGACCCAATCTACCATGCCATAAATTATGGGACTCAAGCATATAAGCAGAAGAAGGAGCTTTCTCATTAATCTTAGGGATAAGTGTCATTACATTCAATTTAAACATACCACCTGACATATATCCCTTCCCCACATAGACCCCGCCCTTGGTCAACACGACCTTGTCTGATTCAAACACCATGCGGAAGCCATGCTTGCTTAGGAGAGACCCCGAGACAAGGTTCTTACGAATGTCCGGCACAACAAGGACATCGTTCAAAGTCAGTTCTTTTCCTGAAGTCATCTTCAGGATCACCTTGCCTTTACCCTTAACAGCTGAGGTTGCAAAGTTTCCCATAAACAACTTCTCCCGGTTTGAAACCAGTTCGAAAGTTGTGAACATTCTCTTCTCTGCACAAATATGGCGAGTGGCCCCAGTGTCCACCCATCACTCCCTCGGGTTTGACCCCACCATGTTCATTTCTGACACGACGGCTGACAGATGCATGTCGTCCACATCGTGTGACAATTCCTCCATTTCAGCCATATGTGCCCGGTTTTTGTGTTGGGAAGGGTTTTTCCTGTAGGGCTTCTTCTTTAGACAATCAACTGCCCGATGCTCGTCACTTTCACAGTTGAAGCATTTGCCATCGAACCTAAAAGTAGGCTCCTTTGGCTTCTAGGCTGGCCTTTTGGAGATTCCTCCTCTAGCCCCCAACTTCGAGCTTTTGCCTGTCGGTGATTTTTTCCTCACCCCCGAGGACTCGCCATGCTCAACCATGTTGGCTTTGATAGTGGAGGTACTCCCTCCTTTCTTCCTGTTGTCCTCTTCAATCCGGAGCCTGACAACGAGCTCTTCGACTGTCATCTCCTTTCGTTTGTGCTTCAAGTAGTTCTTGAAGTCTTTCCAGCCATTAGGCAGCTTCTCAATCAAAGCAGCTGCCTGGAATGACTCACTTAGGACCATCCCTTCTGCATGTATCTCGTGCAGAATCACTTGGAACTCTTGGACTTGACTTAGGACAGTTTTAGAGTCCACCATCTTGAAGTCCAGGAACCGGCCGACGACAAATTTCTTTACCCCCAGCATCCTCGGTCTTGTACTTTTTGTCCAAGGGATCCCACAACTCCTTAGCCGATTTCTTGGCATAGAACACGTTGAAAAGCGGATCCGCCAAGCCGTTCATAATGTAATTTCGGCATAAGAAGTCTGCTTGTTTCCAAGCGTCCAGAGCCATGAGCTTTTGTTTGTCTTGCTCATTCTCTTTTACGGCAGGTATATCTTCACTTAGAAACCTCGCGAGGCTTAGAGTAGTCAAATAAAACAGCATCTTTTGCTGCCTTCTGTAGACGTCCCCGAACGTCCCGGGAGGAAATCCCCCCCGTTTTGTTCATTTGGGCTCACTACAGTTCAGGACTCGAAGTCACGGTCCTGTATCTAATCTCGCAGAGTGCAATGCAAGACCGATGAATCATCAAAGAGTCCAAATCCGACAAATCGTTTTTGAAAACAGATTTTTTGAAAGAAGTACCAAACATGGACTGCTTTGCCAGAAACAGAGTCGCCACCTAAATATTTTATTTTGGAAAATTTAGGAAACCCTGACTCGTTTCCTAAGGCCACGTGTCCGTCATCACCAAAGTTGGCTCGGCTCGGGAAGTTGGGTACCATTGGGGAAGGTCACTTCGTGAGCACCCCCGCTCACCCGATCAAAGATCGGCCTCTACTAACCATGATATCTAGTTTTGAAAACATTATGCGTTCTTATTCCGGTTATTAGCCTAGATTTACTATGTGATGCGCACAGCATACAAGTATAGACTGGATCGCCTGAATCGGAATGAAACATCTCATGTTTGTTTTTTAAAGCGGTTTGTTACTCGCAAGTAGGCTAAAATGTGGATTTGCCACCCTCAGGTGGGCTTAGAAAACAAGGTGATTTGCCACTATCTAGTGGGCTTAAAACTCACAATTGATGAATTGTTCCAATCCAAATAGCCCAACCTTCACCCACAGGCATTCAGGCAGGTATATCATATAAGCAAATAGCCTCATGGTAAGCATGCTATCATGGCAGTCACTCACACGCATGCAAGGATGCTAAAGCATAAAACTTACCGAGTACTCCAAGCCAAAACAGAAGCTATGTTAGAAATCCATGCATGATCCTAACTATACAGAAATGCCTAATGCAACACATGCAAAATGCAACTAAGATAGGCTCGGCTATTCTAAAGGTGACATAAGAAATGCTACAACTAACAAGTATTCAACTTGGAATTGAAATACAAATGCAGTTAGTATGATGCACCGAGCCCGGTGCATGCAAGACAGATGAATGATGCAAACATGCAAGCATAAGTATGCTAATTGAAACATGCCCTAATCTAACCATCATAAGTAGGTAAATAAAAGGGAGAAAGACGTGGGGTTGGAAGACATACATCACACGCATGCACACTTATTACAATTGTGCCCTCGCTCGGAGAGTCCGAATAAATAATACAGTCCGAAATGAATAGCTAATTACAGCTAATTATTACACATCCACTAACTAACTAACAAATTAGCTAAGTAAGCTATAAACTGGCATGCAAATGGACTGCCCTGGCTCTGTTTTGGATGACAATGAATGCATGCATGCTCGATGCGCTTTGTCGGTAAATTCCATCGCGATGCCTTGTCCCGCCATTGTTTGCAGCTGATTTAAGAAACTTACACAAAGCTCTAGGAGGCTGAAACTCCACCTGGGGAAGGCTGCCGACCAGCTCTTGGCTTGGGAAACACCTGCCGACCACCCCTCATGGTGAAAACCAAAAAAAGGTGGTCGGCCTACCAGAAAACCTGGTCGACCGACCACTTTCTGCCCCTGGACTCTGGTTTTTCTGCAACAAAGGCAAGAAAGAGAGAAAGCAATGTATTTTCAACATATGTGTGTGCGACCACTCCTCTCCGTCCTTGCACAAGCTCTAGGGAGTGTGGCCCTCGGTTCTCGAGCCACCAATCACGCATCTCGATGCATGATGGCCGAGAGACCGAATTGCACACTTTAATATGACATGAATGCGGGTATGAACATATGAAGCCAACAATTCTATCATAGATAATCAAGAACGTCGGGGACCGGGAATCGAGGCACATTTCGTCACTTGGAGTACGAAACGCCCCTCGCTTCCTGTGCTTGGACTAAACCCTATTCCAAGCACCATGCAAATGGAATGGCATGCACAATGCGACTAACATGCAACCTAGCATACGCAATGCTCTGTACTAAAATGACATACACAATGCGCATGATGTAACATGGCATACATAATGCTCTAGGATGCAACCTAGCATACGCAATGCTATGGATTGAAATGGCATACACAATGCACGATGGACTTACACCAACATGAGTGGACCTTAGCCGCACTCACATCAGTGGCCATGAGATGGAAAAGATACAACCGAAATGCGTGCACACGTGCACGCATACCGAGGACCGAACCTAAGGCATAAAATACCACTCTACTAAAGCATGGCAAGGGATGAAAGATGACATACAAACATGTAATTTTCAGTGCTGAAACATGATGCTAAATGGTCCCAAAACATGGAAATATGGCACCCGATGCATGGAATAAGCCCCGAAACTCAAAACTAGGCACATGTATTGAACCACAAGTATACAAAGCAAGCATTATTTGATCATGAAGTCAAAAGACAGAGCCAAGGCAGTCCCAAAACATGCACATTTCTAGTTTAGAGCATGGCCAAAAGATGCCAACATTATGGACTAAAATAGCATGCAACATTGGCTAGTAAGTATGGGTTGTATTACAACTATATGATACGCATGAGATCTCATCAAACCAGCCAAAAATAGTGAACAAAACATGCCAAAATATGCCCAAATAATCATTGAAAGGCAGCCAACGCATGCAAAAATGAGGGGCTTCTTTGGAGGGCCATGCAAGGGGTTGTTAAGCACATACAAGATAGACATGAAGCATAGCAAAACCACCTCTGTAAATGGACTATGAAATCCCTAAAACTCACCAAATTGGCCCTGAAATGGGTCTAGGAAACATGCAAAGAAAGGCTCCTTTGAAAGGCCTTGGATGGGATTGCTCTACACATGCATTGTAGACATAAAACATGGCCAAAAGAGCCTTGGACAGAGCCAAGGCAGACCACAAAACTCACAGAATGAGGCCTGAAACATGCCTTCGAAGCATGAAAAATAGGGTCCCTTTGGAAGGCCCAAAAGACCACCAAACAAGACAAGGAGAGAGGGGGTCACCCCCCTCTAATTTTGGCCCTCAAAAATACATCTAAGCCACTGAAAATCCACTGTATTTCAGTGGCTAAGAAGCCAAACCATGGCCAATGCAAGTGCTCTAATGCATGGCCCTAATCATGAAGGAATGAAGCATGCATAGAGGAGGATGACCCCAAACAGAAAAATTCCCTTAATAAAACTTGAAGAGGGGCTCAAAATAAGAACTTTTTAAGTTTATGACAACTCTTGAAAATGTTCACAAGTAGGGCTAAAATATGATGCAGAAATAGCCCTAAAAGAGAGATAGAGGGTAAGGGGAAGTAGATGACCTCAAATAGCAAAGTTCCCTTAAAAAAAAGTTGAAGAGGAGCTCAAAATATGACACTTTCTAGTTTATGACAAAGCCCAGAAATACTTTCAAGTGAAGCTAAGTAATGAAGCAAAAAAATGTAAATTTAAGGGAAATAGACACTTACCCTTGAAGAGCCGACCTCCAGCAGCTTTTGAACCAAGTTGGTGAGCTTTCAACCTCTGAAAATGACTTCCAAGGTGCTGGAATGGATGATGGAGGTGTGGTGCTAAGGGTTGTAGTGCAAATGGACCAAGAAAATTAGGGTTTTGGAGCTTGGAATAGTGACAATGGAGGAGGGAGGTTATATGCCTTAGTAAATTTTGTTCAACCCTTTGATATGAAGCCAAGCCTCTCCTTTATAGAGGAGAGGTTCCAAAATATCCAAAAAGGTCCCCAAGTATCCTCCATACACGTGTATGGAGGATACACCAAATGGCCTCCAGCTGGTACAGCTGGACTACACTCAGAAAAAGCAAAAAGCAAGAAGCAGGCCGGACAGTTCAAGTGGCCGGCCCGCCACCCCCCTGGTCGGTCGACCAGGGGTCAAAAGGGTCAACAAAATTTTCTGGCCGGCCACCCCAGAAAGGTGGCCTTCCAGATGAGTGCAACACAGCTATGTAGAGAAAAACCAAAAAATGTGACCTAGGAGAGAGAAAAGCTAGCTTTCAAGCAAGGTTCAAAAGGGTCAAGATGAATTTCTGGCCGGCCTACCCATATTGGTGGCCTCTCAGATGAGCACAACACAATGGTGTGGTGGGAGGCCAGAAATTGTGGCTTAAAAATGGGAAAAACCAACTTTCGGTCAAAAAAACTGGCTTTTGGAGAGAGATTTTTCAGCAGAAAATGTGGCCTCCCACCATCCTACCACCTTCCTAACAATGAAAAAAGGTCCCTACCAAAAACGGATGCAAAACGAAGGTTTGGGGGCCAAAACGCGCGGTTCGGGGCCCCAAAAACAGGCTGTTAGGCACCGGAAGTGGCGTATGACCACGAAAGTGTTCTCCCGGGCCACAACGTCCCTCTAAAGGGAGGAAATAAGGTGTGTGCCAAAAATCGGAGCAAACGGAGGTAGTTAAACGGTCCCGAACTGAGGCACACGGCCGACGGCTCCAAAAATCGGAAACTAGGCTCCAAATGGGAAAAATGGCCTACGACCATGAAACGTAGCCTACGGCCACTAAGAGATGGTCTACGAGACCTCTCCCTCCCTTCGGGAAGAGAAAACAGAGAAAACATGACCTGGTTCACAAACTGAGGCAAAGCACAAAAGAGCCTCGAAGTCCAGAGGCAAGGCTCGTAGCCGAGACTCCGCAACCTCAGAACGAGCACAATATGCAACATCACCGAGCGCTCAGTTGGTGATGTCTGAGTCTTAAGGTCGGTCAAAAATGGGGTGTCTACAGTTGCCCCTCTTTGACAAAACTCGGAAGTCATATGTGACGGGAGTGAATGTCAAAGCCCAGAGACGACCCATTTTTGACAAGGCCGAAGACTTAGACAACGGGCGAGATAAACAGAGACGTGCCCGCAGGCGGGGGGCAAAATGCAAAATGATATGTGATATTACAAAACAATGTAGTAAACAATGCAAATGATATGCAATGCATTTGAGATGATCAAACCACAAACAGTATAAAACAACACAAATATCATAAAGATGATGGAGATGCAAAATCCGTTTACCATAGAAAAGGTGCCGGCACCCTCAAACCACAATCCCATAAGTGGAATAGGCTCGTACACATGTAGAACTATGCGTGTGTAGACGGAACACAAGATATAAGTAATTGGGTGGCATGATATAAGTGAGGAATGATCTGTTGGGGAAAGATCATGATCCTAAATGCTGGATGCAACACACTACACTACAATGCAATGAATGCAATGGATTAGGCGCGCGGCCAAACCGTATCTTGCCTAGGAAAGGCATGGACACAAACAAACCACATCTAACACAAAAATGGTGCCGTCACCCTCAAACCACAATCCCTTTAGTGGAATAGGTGCATACACAAAATCTCATAACCATGCTTTGATGCGGAAGATATGAGCACATGCCAGACCAAGCTCAACATGGAAAGACGCAAGCCATAGATGGATAATGCAGTAAATGCATGCAAACTACAAATGCAATGAATAGCTAAAATGCAATGTAATAGCTAGATGATGCAGTAGTTAGGAAGTAAAGGTACCTTACAGGGGCACTTGGCAATGACCTACCTCAGCAATGTCCTACCTCATGCTGATGTGGGAATCTTCCTCTTCTTCTCAGTTGAACTACAGGTATTACTTTTCTCTCTGACTATGGTCGCAGCTTTCCCTATTCTTCAACAGGGTGACAGACTAGGTTGATTCGGTATCCAGAATTGAGGCGCATACATATGCTATCTCAATCTATGGGGCTGCCATATAGATTTCAAGCCAAGGATATACCCCTGGGTATTTAAACCAGACTTTAGTCTCGAAAATCCCGAACCTTTGCGTTCTAGGCAAGAGCCATTCGAACTCTAGTTTCCACCGTCTCAGTTGGTCTCCTAGGAACTCACCGCTAACACAGGCAGGTGGCTATACCAGACCATTGGAATTCGTTCGGGCACGACAAACACCAAAGGAATTGCACCTTCAGAGGATTTAAGGTCTCCTAGACCAAGGAGTGCACAAGACAGTGCTAATGATGCAAAAATACAATGTGCACAAGACAGTGCGATGCAGAGTGGATGTACAAAACAATGCTAAGAAGATGCACAAAATAGTGCGATACTAAAGGTGTACAAAACAGTACGAGCATGGTGAATGCACAAAACAGTGCGATACAGATAAGGTGCGCAAGATAGCGCGATGCAATGCACTAACAAGTGCAGGTAAGGTGCGCAAGATAGCGCGATGCGATATGCAAAGCATAAGACAGTGCGATTGAGGTGCGTAAAATAGCGCGAATGAATGTAATGCACAGGACAGTGCGATGCGCAAAATAGCGCGAATGTAAA
Organism: Camellia sinensis; assembly: GCF_055761805.1. Lineage (NCBI taxonomy): Eukaryota > Viridiplantae > Streptophyta > Magnoliopsida > Ericales > Theaceae > Camellia > Camellia sinensis. The sequence goes on from NC_138967.1 coordinate 47,767,630, forward strand.
CTGCACGAAATCGTGCGATTGAGGTGCGCAAAATAGCGCGAATGATAAACTGCACAAAACAGTGCGATGCGCAAAATAGCGCGAATGTAAACTGCACAAAACAGTGCAATGCGCAAAATAGCGCGAATGATAAACTGCACAAAATAGTACGATACGCTAAACAGCGCGATTGATTTGAAATGCACTAACAGTGCGATACGCTAAACAGCGCGAGTGATTTGAAATGCACTAACAGTGCGATACGCTAAACAGCGCAAGTGATTTGAAGTGCACTAAATAGTGCGATACGCTAAACAGCGCGAGTGATTTGAAATGTACTAAACAGTGCGATACGCTAAACAGCGCGAGTGATATGCAATGCACAAGATAGTGTAAGCGTGATTCAACCACAAGATGCACAAGATAGTGCTAGTGAGATACAAAGTGTAAGTGCACAAGACAGTGCGATAAAATGCATCTTCTATGCAAGTATGGGGGCATTTTCTACGCAACAGATACGGGCATTTTCTATGCAAGTATGGAAGCACATTTTATGCAATATTGAAAGCATATTCTATGTATGAGACAAGCAAAGCATATTCTATGCAGAATCGAAAGCAAGCATATTCTATACATAAATCATAGCGATGCGCGGCACGCATGCAACAACAGTGTATATGAAAGTGCACATTCTATGCGATAGAGGGGCATCAAACATGTACTCTGGTGCCTCCGATTTGCCTCTTAGAGGACTTCGCAACACACTCAGCTCGAAAAGGGTACACCCCGTTTATGTTGGTAAGAGATAACATCTGTATGTGAAAACTACATGTGCTGCCTTGACTGCCATTTTGACTTGAAGTAGGCTTACACTTGAGGTAGAGGGGCACTCATACTTCGGTAGCATTAACAAGGTCTGAGGAGGTGCATATGGAATGCAATCTCGGAATTTTCTGAAGGTGAAACATGCTAAGATGCTCCAAATTTTTCCTCTTTTCTTTTGCTTTGCAGTCTAGACCCTAAATAGCTTCAGATAGGTCCTTGTTTTACTATTCTGACATGACCTGGGTTGAACCCTGCGGCTTTATGAAAGAACCAATCCTGTTTTGCACAAATGTGGAGAACGACACAGCACTCTGAGCACAAAACGGTTTTTGAAATTGAAATGAGAAAAGGGTTCTCAACCGAGTATTGAGCCTACAACTGACCACAGCCAAAACGACTCAACAATGGAAAACAAAGGTAGAACAACCTAAACACAACTCAACAAAGGAAAAACAAGGTAAAATGACCTAAACATCTATTTACACACAAATGACTCAAAACAAGAATCGAGACAAACAAAAATGCACAAACACAACACTCAGCTGTGTGTAGACACCCCATTTTTGACCGACCTTAAGACTCAGACATCATCGATTGAGCGCTCGGTGATGGTGCATATTGTGCTCGTTCAGAAGTATCAGAGTCTCGGCTGCGAGCCTTGCCTCCGGACTTCCGGACTCTTTCACGCTTTGCCTCGGTTTACGAACCAGGCTCTGTTTTCTTTGATTTCTCTTCCCAAAGGGAGGGAGAGGTCTCGTAGATCATCTCTCAGTGGCCGTAGGCCACGTTTCGTGGTCGTAGGCCATTTTGCCCGTTTGGAGTCCGGTTTTTGGTTTTTCGGAGCCGTTGGCCGTATGCCTCGGTTCGGGACCGCTTAACCACGTTCGTTTGCTCCGGTTTTTGGCATGCATCTTACTTGCTCCCTTTTGAGGGACACTGTGGCTCGAGAGACCAACTTCGTGATCGAACACCACTTCCGGTGCCTAACAGTCAGTTTTCAGGGCCTCGGGCTGCGCGTTTCGGCCTCCGAACCTTCATTTTGCATCGATTTGGGCTCATTTTTGGTGGAGACCTTATTTTCACTACTAAGAAGGTCGTAGAAGGGTGGGAGGCCAGTAATTGTTCTGACAACCAGTTTTATTCCTCCATCGCCCTCCGTCGCCCGTTTTTCTCACTTGAAAGCCAATGTTGACCACCCAAAGGCCACTTTTTTCAGCCCTAAACCACATATTTGTGTTGTACACACCTGGGAGGTCACCAATATCACATGGCCGGCCAGTAATTGTGTTTGACCCTTTTGAACCCCTCCAAAAAGTGGGCTTTTCTCTCTCTTGGTTTACTTTCTCCAGTTTTTGACCACATGGTTGTGTTGTGCACACGTGGGAGGCCACCAATCTGGGGTGGCCGGCCACTAATACTACTTGAACCTTTTGACCCTTGGCCGGCCGGTCATGGGGAGGGCCGCCCGGTCACCTGCAACTTAAATACCAAGCCGGCCTTGCTTCCCTCTTCTGGTACATTACAAATCTGTATTTTGTTTCCCCCCAGATTGTGTATCCGGGGGGCTGCACTTTTGGGGAGAAATTTGAATTCCATTCCCCCCCCTTTTCCCTCCCTCTTTTGCCTATATATCCAGCCCCTCCCCTTTAGTTTGGAGGGTTACAAAAATCTTGTCTAAGCCTCCTACATTGTATCTCTCTCTCTCTACACTCCAACCCTCAAAACCCCTCAAATCCCACACCCCTTTCTACACTACCACATAGCACCACACCACCACCACCCTTTCCAACACTTGGAGCTGGTTTTCCAGAGCTTAGGAGCACCTTTTCTCAAGCCAAGAGCTGCTGAAGCTTGGTCTACAAGGGTGAGTCTTCATTCTCCCTCTTTTGTGATTTATTTTGTTCTATATCTAAGCCATACTTGCTTACATTTTTGGTCTCCGACCCTAAATTAAAATAGTCATGTTTTGATGTCCTTTTCATGTTTGTTTAAGGGCCTCTCCCTGTTTGAAGCTTCCTTTTTCACACTTGCTTCTTTACCACTCTTGTATTCCTCTTTCTTGCATAGTATTTTAGGCCTATTTTTAAAATGTTTTGAGTTTGCTTATAAACTGTAAAGTGGCTTATTTTTAGCCCTCCTTCAACATTGTTGAAGGGCTCTTCACTGTTTGAGGCTTCCTTTTGTCACTTGCCTCTTTATCCCTCTTTTGGCCTTATTTTTGCATGTTTTGTTAGCCCCTTGTGCTTGTATTTTTGGGGTCTGACCCGAACTGAAAATAGTCATATTTTGACCCCCTCTTCATGTTTGATCAAGGGTCGTTTACTGTTTGAGGCTCCCTTTTTACACTTTGTGTTTAAACCTTCTTTTAGGCCTATTTCTTGCATAGTATTTTAAGCTTACTTGTGCACTGTTTTGGGCTCGGACATAAACTGTAAAATACCTTTTTTTGAGCCCCTCTTCAACTTTGTTGAAGGGCTCTTCATTGTTTGGGGCCAGAAGCTGCTACTTGCTTCTTTATCTCTCTTTTGGGGCCATTTTTGCATGTTAACTTAGCCCTATTTTTGTTCACTTTTTGGCCTTGCTTAAAACTGGAAATATGCATGTTTTGGGACTTCCTTGATTCTTTATTTATGCTTTATATTCAAATAATGCATGCTTTGTATAGCTATAAGTCATTCCATGCGCCTAGTTTCGAGTTTCGGGTCTCATTTCATGCATCGGGTGCCATGTTTCCATGTTTCGGAGCTGTTTTGCATCATATTTTGGTACTGAAATTTGCATGTTTGCATATCATGTTTCATACCTTGCCATGCTTTGTTAGAGTGGCATTTGTGCCTTAGGATCGGTCCTCGATTTGCGTGCATGCGTGCACGCATCTCGAGTGTCTCATTTTCATCTAATGGCAACTAATGCGAGTGTGGCTGAGGTCCACTCATGTTGGTGTAAGTCCAATATGCATTGAGTATGCCATTTCAGTTTATAGCATTGCGTATGCTAGGTTGTATGTTAGAGCATTGCGTATGCCTTGTTACATCGTGCATTGTGAATGCCATCTCATAGCATTGTGCATGCTAGATTGTATATTAGTTGCATTCATGCATGTCATGCATATTTCATTGTGCTTAGGATTGGAGTTAGCCCGAGCACGGGAAACGAGGGATGTTTCGTACTTCGAGTGACGGAACGTGTCTCAATTCCCAGTCACTGAAAATCCGGATTATCCATGATGGAGTTTAGCTTTTGCTATGTTTATATGTGCATTCATTTCATATTGAGTCGTGCAATTCGACTCCTCGGCCATTATGCATCGATATGCGTGATTGGTGGCACGAGGATCGAGAACTACACTCCCCGAAGAGTAGTCATGCATACATATGTGAAAGTACTTTGCCATGCCTCTTTGTTGCTCTCTGTCGCAGCAAATCAAGAATCAGCAGCCTTCCGGAGCTTGGCACGCATTTCAAGAACAATTGCAAACAGAGGCAAACCGGGGCATCGCAAGGGATTCTCCACACAAGGCAACCCGAGCATGCATCATTCATCATCCGGAGCAGATTTGAGGCAGTCCCTGGCTTGCATGCCAATTTATTGCTTTCCTAATTTAATTTGTTAATTAATTAGGGTTTTGTACATATTTGGACTGTAATTATTTGGGACTGTATATTATTTATTCGGACCCTCCGAGCGAGGGCACAACTGTAATAAGTGTGTGTGTGTATGATGTATGTCTTCCAACCCCACGTCTTTCTCCCTTTTATTTACTCACTTATGATGGTTAGATTAGGGCATGTTTCAATTAGCATACAGTATGATAGCATGTTTGCATTCATTCATCTGTTTTGCATGTACCGGTCTCGGCGCATCATACTAACTGCATTGTATTTTCAATTTCAAGTTGAATACATGTTAGCTGTAGCATTTCATATGCCATGTTTAGAATAGCCGAGCCTGCTATAGTTGCATTTTTGCATGTGTTGCATTAGGCATTTCTGTATAGTTAGGATCATGCATGGATTTCTAAGTTTGGAGTACTCGGTAAGTTTTATGCTTTAGCATCCTTGCATGAATGTGAGTGACTGCCATGATAGCATGCTTACCATGAGGCTATATACTTATGTGATATAACTGCCTGAATGCCTGTGGGTGAAGGTTGGGTTATTTGAGTTAGAGCAATTCGTTAGAATGTGTTTTTTAAGCCCACTAGATAGTGGCAAAATCATGTTTTTCTAAGCCCACCTGAGGGTGGCAAATCCACGTCTTAGCCTACTTGCGGGTAGCACTATCAAACCATTTAAAAAAAAAAACAAACATGAAATGTTTTGCTCCAATTCAGGCGACCCAGTCTATACTTGTATGCTGTGTGCATCACATAGTAAATCTAGGCTAATAACCGGAATAAGAATGCATAATGTTTTCAAAAATAGATATCATGGTTAGTAGAGGCCGATCTTTGATCGGGTGAGCGGGGGTGCTCACGAAGTGACCTTCCCCAATCGTACCCAAGTTCCCGAGCCAAGGCAACTTTGGTGATGATGGACACGTGGCCTTAGGCAACGAGTCAGGGTTTCCTAAATTTCCCAAAATTAAAATATTTAGGTGGCGACTCTGTATCTGGCAAAGCAGTCCATGTTTGGCACTTCTTTCAAAAATCTGTTTTCTCAAAACGATTTGCCGGATTTGGACTCTTTGGTTTAGATTAAGAACTGTGACAATTTTAGAGTCCTGAACTGTAGTGAGCCCAATATCGAACGGAACGGGACCTCGTCCCTCCCGGGGGCGTTCGGGGACGTCTACAGTTTCTGGCGACTCTGCTAGGGATTTAGAGAACTTGACTCGAACTCATGATATCTTGTTTTGATTACACTTATGTGTTTCTTTGCATTGCATTTGCATTGGTGCGCCTAGGACACCGTGTTTGCCATCTGCTATTCCTGAACGATTTGCCAGAGGCTTGTCTTGTCAAGGCATGACCATAAGGCTGATCGGTTGTGGGCTCTGCCAGTATTGGAACACAAACCCCGGTTTTACCGGGGCACCCTTTTGACCATTCGACCTAGTGCATATTCGGAATCCGTAGTGACCATTCCAAGCTAGGACAGGTTGCTTACCCGATCATAGGTTGTTTGAAACCGCTGCGTGCGTAGTGAAACCCTAGCTCTTGACAAAATAGGATAGGGAAACCGTACCCCAACATAGGGTTGTTTTGGCTCTCACTTGCTTGTTATGTGCTTTTAGAGTGCGTCTCTACAAGAATACATGTATCAGTTTGCAAGTCTAGGTATCAGGTCTACGGGCATCAGAATCTGAAGAATCAGTTTTACCCAAGGGTATCAGATTTGAGGCAGAAATTTGGGGGCAGAATTCAGTAGAGGGCACAGTCATCCTACTATGCTCGTATCTGTTTTGGTGAAGTTAGGCTGAGATGCTGCATGTTTTCTCTTTTGCTAGGTAGTCTAGGAACCATAGCTTCAGAAGGCTCCGATATCCCTCGAGGTTCATCGAACTTGTGCTGATAGACTTTGTCAGGTCAGAGATTCAGTTCAAGGGCAATCAGTGTTCCTTTGCCAGAGGTAAGGTAAAAGGGCCAGTCAAGCACAAATCACCAGTTCAGCAGTTACCAGATCAGTGGCCCTTATCCACCCCACCAGTGAACAGTCAGGCTGAGGTCACAGTTTCTACTGCAGGGATAGATACCAGTCAGTTAGATGGATCAGCAGAACACATCAGGGATGGAGGCAATGATGCGCCAGATGCAAGAAAGTATGAAACTCATGCAGCAAGATGCTGTCCACCAAGCTGAATTCGCCAAACAGCAGGCTGCGGTCATGGCCCAACAGGCAAAGCTAATCACCAGATTGCAATAGAAAAATGGAGCATCTGCTTCGCATCAAGCTCCCCCCCCACCAGTAGATCCAATACCCGGGGAGACGCCAAATGTCCAAGAAGGTACGAAAATTCCGACAGGGCCGACTCCGCCCCCAATCTTACCCCAGCTGTCCAAAGCACCAATCAACCCATCGGACTCTCCCTTTGAGTTCGAGGTAGACCATACAGCGTTGAAGTTGAGCAAGCTTGAAAAGTTGTTCAAGAAATCCTAGGGGGTAAAGTCCATCCCAGACATTGAGGACGGGTATACCGACGCAGCTGTGACACTGCTGGACAGGTTCAAGATGCCTCACATCGACCGTTTTGACGGGTCAGGAGATCCCATGGTCCACCTGAGTTTGTTTTCAGATGTTCTGCGCCCGATGGTCTTGACAAGATTACAGAAGCTTTCCTTTTTTGGCAGGACCCTGTCGGGTATTGCGGCCATCTGGTACGCCAAATTGGAGGATTCAGTGAAACGAAGCTGGGAGGAGATGGCCGAGGCCTTTGTCGCACAATATTCATACAATACCCAAATCGAGATTACGACCCGTGATCTTGAGACGACGAGACAGGAGCCTAAGGAGAGCTTCTCAGAATTCGTGGCCCGCTGGAGGGCCAAAACCTCAATGATGACCATTAGGCCAACAGATAAGGATCAAATACGGATGGTTGTGCGCAACCTCCAGCCCAAACTAATGCAGAAAATGATTGTTCTCCCTTTCCCTACCTTTTCAGATTTACATGAGATGGGGGTACAAATTGAGGATGCTATGAAGCAGGGCCTCATTGACCAGGAGAAGGAGCAGCCTAGGAGGGCGTTTACCCGCAGTTCGAATGCGACCACCAGTGGTGATGCAGCTACAAGATCTTCTGAAGTAGGCATGGTCACCACCACCACATCAAAAAAGGCTACCCCATTCACCGGTGCGTCCGGAAGTAGCTCACAAACGGCCAAATATCCACCCCAAGTCAAGAGGGTTTTCACCCCACTTTATATGCCTTTGTCAAAGGCTCTAGAGGCCTTAATCCGGAAAGGACATCTGAAACCATTGGAACAACGGCCTTTACCTGATCCTCTCCCTCCAAAGCATGACCATACTAGGTACTGTGCGTACCATCAACAAACCGGTCATGACACTGACAGTTGCTTTTGTCTGCACCATGATGTACAAGATCTGTTTGACAACAGGGTCATCCCTGCGCCAGTCCAGCAAAGTCTATCGACACTCGACCAGTGAACCTGTGGGGGATAATGTGATGTGATCGAGGGATGAACCACCTGCGGGCGGCATTTAGTTTATTTCAGATATGGTGTATGGCATGCACTGTTTTGAGCATTTGCCAATGCTAGCTTTTGTGCTTTCTGACTTGGGTATTGCGTCAGTCTTGTTGTTTTGTTTTGAGTCAGTCTTTTTGTTTTGAGTCAGTTTCTTTTTGTTTTGGGTCTGTCTTATTGTATCGAGTCAGTCCTGTTGTATAGGAGTCGGGTGATTCCGGGGGGTGTTACCTCGGGCGTCACCATTTTGTTTTGTGTTTATCTTTTCGTTTTGTTTTGAGTCTGTTTCTGCCAGGGAACCAGTTGTGCCGACAGATTTTGAATGAAATAGTAGTGATTTTCACGCTCTCGTATTTGCTTCTGCCTTGTGCCAGTTATGCCCGAAGTTCTGAATGAGATGGCAGTATTTGACTAAGAACTCTGCCTTTTCTGTGCCTTGAAGTCATTGTAATGACCTGAGTTTTTCAAAACTTTTTGAACGTTGCGATGAAAACAAAGAGGGAGGAATTCCTCGGGATTTGCAAAACTTTGATCAAACTGAGAGAAAGAGAGGCGTGCTAAGCCCTTAATGAATGAAATCATGTTTGTTAGTGTGAGTACTGGGAAGGATCCTGGCTTGATCCAGATTGGTTCTACACTGTCTTCAGCGCGAGCGACTGGTCGCTTTCTTAAAAGATTTCAAAAAATGTTTTCGCGCGGTCCTGCGAAGACCTGTGTAGAATCGCTCTTGAGATTGTGCAGCTTAGGATCGCTCTCAGCCTCGAGACTCGACCCCTCTGCTTTCAAAACCTTGAACTCGAATTCAGAACGTTCAACGGTCAACTACAATGTGAGGCCTGTGTGGCCAGATTCAAAGCAGCCCTCGAACAAGAGGCAAGGAAGTCAGATCAAGAAGACCAGATGTCATCAAAAGAAGTTTGCGAAGCTAGGTCAGAAGCACCCTTCGAACTAGGGGCAAAAAAATGTCAGACAGCTCGAAGAGCCAACGGTGGATCATTCCGCAAGTCAATGAAGATCGGCAAGAATGCCAAATCCCAGAAGGGAGGAAAGAAGAAAGTATTGCTGAAGGACAGCCGAGTTCCTATCCACAACATTAGGGGCAAATTCAGCCCCCATTGGATGGACTTCTACTTCGTCAGCAAATAATGGCCATTCTCCTGGATTCAGACGACTTCAGGATCTCAAAACCATTTGACATGGACAAAGCTACACTTTTACCCTTGAGAGGCTCGCTGGCCGAAAACCCGGAAGGGCGACCCAGGCAAAAGTTAGAGCAAGAAAAAAAAGAGAAGAAAAAGAACAAAAAAAAGAAAAGTGCAAAGAATGAAAAAAAAAAAGAAAAATGCAAAGAAAAGAACAAAAAAAGAAAATCAAAAAAGAAAAGAAATGAAAAGAATTGAAAAGAAAAGAAAAACAAAGCTCGCAAGGTCGAAAACCCGCAACAGGCGCCTTGGCAAAAGTTAGAGCATAAAAAGGAGAGGTTAAGTACCCGAGTGTACCTTAACCCTGAACTACGTATGGCTTGATTCCCATGTTTGGGATACGTAGGCAACTTCATCTTGAAGTCCAGCCACATACACTTCGAATTCGATTATGTCCATGTGATGGTTCTGGTCATCTTTGTCTTCCCTATATCCGAGAATTTGGTTGTATTCGTCACTCTGAGGACTGACTACAATGTGCTGCGTTGCCATTCGAACAAGGGGCAACTTTCCGTTGCCATTCAATACGCTGCGGTGCTATTCAAACAAGGGGCAACTTTCCGTTGCCATGCAGTGTCCTTCCGACAAGGGGCAATTTTCCATTGCCTCCGATCCAAGGTCGTGCATCTCAAGAGTAGGTTTTGCGCTCGTTGAGCAGTGGCCGTTTGCAAAAACAATTTTTGAGAATTTTTACTGAGGTTGACTGGTCCCTCGAAATTTATTCCATCTTTTCCAAAACTGGACCATTTCTTGGACCCAAAACGGGAAAATTTTCAGTGCGCATCACCTAACTTGCATGATTTTCAAATCAAAAATCGAATAAGTATGTTAATCTAACTCTCATATTGGTCAAAATTGTTTTAGTAGAAAACAAAAAAACAAAAAAATGGTCAAAATATTGAACTAGGGGCACAGTTGAGTCAGGCTTCCTGTCTTTCCCCCGTTGTCAATGCATCTGCCAGAAAGGGCACTCTACCTGCCAGAAAGGGCACTTTACCTGCTTGAAAAGGGCACCACTGAAGCTGACCGCAAAAGGGCAGAAAGCTCTCTCATCCTCCAAGCAACAAGGTATCAAGCCAAGTACGAAGCACGAACTGGAATGGATCAAGATATCCCACTCCCCCATCTGGACAGATCTAACCACGTCCAAACTCCCCGGCAGAGCATCGACAGCCGATGTCAGTTGCAGATTCGCTACACGCCTAGCTGTAGCGCAACTCCTCTGTGGGAGGAACTCACTAGCTGCGCGCAAAAAAAAGAAGAATCTAGCTGAGTGCTAGGGGCAAGAGCCCATAACTTTTTTTTTATCCATCAACCACCCTGGGGAGGGATAAAAATGAGAGAATAAAGAATAGAGAGATGTACGATGAGAGAAAAGTAAGAAAAGGGTTTTGTGAGAAAAACCGAGCTTGAAGGCCGAGTGATGTGAGAATCACAAATGAGAAAGCGTGGAAAACACTACCCGGTGAAACAGGCTCCCTGTGCACGTTTGAATGTCGTGTCTTTTTGTTTTATCTCGATTCTTGTTTTGAGTCATTTCGAGTGTTACTCGATGTGTCTAGGTTGTGTGCCTTTTATTTCCTTGTTGAGTCGTTTTGCTGTGTTCAGTCGTAGGCTCAATACTTGGTCAAAAACTCATCTCTCAATTTCAAAAATAAAATCGTTTTGTGCTCCGAGTGCCGTGCCATTCTCCATATTTGTACAAAACAGAATTTGTTCTTTCATAAAATCGCAAGATTCAACCCAGGTCATGTGAGAACAGTAGAACCAGGACCTATCTGAAGCTATATATGGTTCCGGACTGCAAAGCAAAAAAACAAAAGAGGAAAATGTCGGGTATCTGAGTTTGTTTCAACTTCAGTAAGTTCCAGGACTACATTCCGTGTGTACCTCTTCAGGTCTTGCCAATGCTCCGAAGTATGAATGTACCTTTACCTCAAGCTCAAGATCAAGTCTGCTTCAAGCCAGAATAGGCAATCAGAAGTGCTCTCCTTGAGGACCGTTTCGTGCCAGGGACATCTTGGCCGTGTTTGCAATGAGTTCCTAAGAGACCAGCTGCAACGGTGGAAACTAGAGTTCGAATGGCTGATGCCTGGAACATAAAGGTTCGGAATTTCCGGGACTAAAGTCTGGTTTAAATACCCAGGGGTGTATCCAAGGCTTGAAATCTGTATGGAAGCCCCATAGGTTGAGATAGCGTGTATGCACCTCAATTCTGGATACTGAACCAACCTAGTCTGTCACACCGTTAGAGAATAGGGAAAGCTGTGAATGTGGTCAGGAAGAAAAGTAACATCCCAAGTGTTCTACGTGAAGGACCCTTGTTAGCATTTCAGAGCCTTTGTACTGTAAGTTGAAGGTAAGTGTTCGAAGAGCACGAGGGGAGATCCCCGTCAGAGTAGAGCGGTTCATCGCCACTCACCTCATGAGGTGTTTTCTAAAGCGTCGCTTTGTCCATTTATTGCTTTCCTTAAGCATCATGCATTGTAATGCATTGTACTTATCAAGTTTCTTCCTCAATCACGCACGATATTGTATGTACAGCTCATTCAAAGAAGTTCTGTTTTAAGATCATTTATTTAGTGTATCAATCACACTTCATTTATTTAGTGTATCAATCACACTTCATTCATTTAGTGTATCAATCACACTTTTCACTTTTAGTGTATCAATCACACTGTGTTCACATAGTGCATCTATCACACTTTGTGTTCACTTTTAGTGTATCAATCACACTCTGTTCACATAGTGCATCTATCACACTTTGTGTTCACTTTTAGTGTATCAATCACACTCTGTTCACATAGTGCATCTATCACACTCTGTGTTCGCTTTTAGTGTATCAATCACACTTTGTTCCAATAGTGCATCTATCACACTTTGTGTTCGCTTTTAGTGTATCAATCACACTCTGTTCACATAGTGCATCTATCACACTTTGTGTTCGCTTTTAGTGTATCAATCACACTCTGTTCACATAGTGCATCTATCACACTTTGTGTTCGCTTTTAGTGTATCAATCACACTCTGTTCACATAGTGCATCTATCACACTTTGTGTTCACTTTTAGTCTATCAATCACACTCTGTTCACGTAGTGCATCTATCACACTTTGTGTTCACTTTTAGTCTATCAATCACACTCTGTTCACATAGTGCATCTATCACACTTTGTGTTCACTTTTAGTGTATCAATCACACTCTGTTCACATAGTGCATCTATCACACTTTGCGTTCGCTTTTAGTATATCCATCATACTTGTTCACTAAGTGCATCTATCACACTTTGTGTTCCCTTTTAATATATCCATCATACTTGTTCACTAAGTGCATCTATCACACTTCGTGTTCACATTTAGTATATCAATCATACTTTGTTCACTAAGTGCATCTATCACACTTCGTGTTCACATTTAGTATGTCAATCATACTTTGTTCACTAAGTGCATCTGTCACACTTTGTGTTCACCTTTAGTGTATCCATCACACTTTGCTCACTTCACCCTTTGTATATCAATTACACTTTGCTCAAATAGTGTATCTATCACACACTCGCTTTGCCCACTTTGTGTATCAATCACACACGCTCACACTATGCCTACTTTGTGTATCAATCACACGCATTCGCTCTGTGTATCAATCACACACTCCCGCTTTGTGTATCTATCATACTTGTTCACTTAGTGCATCTATCACACTTTGTGCTCACCCTTTTGTGTATCAATCACATGCGTTCGCACTGTGTATCAATCACACACTCCCGCTTTGTGTATCTATCATACTTGTTCACTTAGTGCATCTATCACACTTTGTGCTCACCTTTTTGTGTATCAATCACACATGTTCGCTCTGTGTATCTATCACACATGCACACTGTATTCGCAGTGAGAATTCCATAATTTTCTTACATCCTTTCTGCACGAGGTGTAGTTTGGCTCGAGTTTACTTGCTTGCCTAGCATTCGCTTAAAATGTTGCATTTATTTCGCATAATTGCTTCATTACAGCTCTCTTTGCATGGTCATGAGTGATGTCCGGCTTCACGTAGCGTATAAGTCCAACTTTCAAAACCGGCTTCGCGTAGCGTATAAGTCCAATTATCAAACTGGCTTCGCGTAGCGTATAAGTCCAATTATCAAACCAGCTTCGCGTAGCATATAAGTCCAATTATCAAACCGGCTTCGCGTAGCGTATAAGTCCAATTTTCAAACCAGCTTCGCGTAGCGTATAAGTCCAATTATCAAACCGGCTTCGCGTAGTGTATAAGTCCAATTTCCAAACCGGCTTCGCGTAGCGTATAAGTCCAATTATCAAAATCTTCCTGCATATCATTTTGCATCTTGCCCCCTGCCTGCGGGCACATCTTTGTTTCTTGCCTGTTTGTCTAAATCTTCGGCCTTGTCAAAAATGGGTCGTCTCTAGGCTTTGACATTCACTCCCGTCACGTGTGAATTTCGAGTTCTGTCAAAGAGGGGCAATTGTAGACACCCCATTTTTGACCGACCTTAAGACTCAGACGTCACCGATTGAGCGCTCGGTGATGGTGCATATTGTGCTCGTTCAGAAGTATCAGAGTCTCGGCTACGAGCCTTGCCTCTGGACTTTCGGACTCTTTCATGCTTTTCCTCGGTTTGCGAACCAGGCTCTGTTTTTTTTGATTTCCCTTCCCGAAGGGAGGGAGAGGTCTCGTAGATCATCTCTCAGTGGCCATAGGCTACGTTTCGTGGTCGTAGGCCATTTTGCCCGTTTGGAGTCCGGTTTCTGGTTTTTCGGAGTCGTTGGCCGTATGCCTCGGTTTGGGACTGCTTAACCACCTCCGTTTGCTTCGATTTTTGGCATGCATCTTAATTTCTCCCTTTTGAGGGACACTGTGGCTCGAGAGACCAACTTCGTGATCAAACACCACTTCCGGTGCCTAACAGTCAGTTTTCGGGGCCTCGGGCTGCGCGTTTCGGACCCTGAACCTTCATTTTGCATCGGTTTGGGCTCATTTTTGGTGGAGACCTTATTTTCACTACTAAGAAGGTTGTAGAAGGGTGGGAGGTCAGTAATTGTTCAGACAACCAGTTTTATTCCTCCATCGCCCTCCGTCGCCCGTTTTTCTCACTTGAAAGCTAATGTTGACCACCATAAGGCCACTTTTTCCAGCCCTAAACCACATATTTGTGTTGTACACACCTGGGAGGTCACCAATATCACATGGCCAGCCAGTAATTGTGTTTGACCCTTTTGAAACCCTCCAAAAAGTGGGCTTTTCTCTCTCTTGGTTTACTTTCTCCAGTTTTTGACCACATGGTTGTGTTGTGCACACGTGGGAGGCCACCAATCTGGGGTGGCCGGCCACTAATACTGCTTGAACCGTTTGACCCTTGGCCGGCCGGCCATGGGGAGGGCCGGCCGGCCACCTGCAACTTAAATTCCAAGCCGGCCTTGCTCCCCTCCTCTGGTACATTACAAATCTGTATTTTGTTTCCCCCCAGATTGTGTATCCGGGGGGCTGCACTTTTGGGGAGAAATTTGAATTCCATTCCCCCCCCTTTTCCCTCCCTCTTTTGCCTATATATCCAGCCCCTCCCCTTTAGTTTGGAGGGTTACAAAAATCTTGTCTAAGCCTCCTACATTGTATCTCTCTCTCTCTCTACAGTCCAACCCTCAAAACCCCTCAAATCCCACACCCCTTTCTACACCACCACATAGCACCACGCCACCACCATCCTTTCCAACACTTGGAGCTGGTTTTTCAGAGCTTAGGAGCACCTTTTCTCAAGCCAAGAGCTGCTGAAGCTTGGTCTACAAGGGTGAGTCTTCATTCTCCCTCTTTTGTGCTTTATTTTGTTCTATATCTAAGCCATACTTGCTTACATTTTTGGTCTCCGACCCTAACTTAAAATAATCATGTTTTGATGTCCTTTTCATGTTTGTTTAAGGGCCTCTCCCTGTTTGAGGCTTCCTTTTTACACTTGCTTCTTTACCTCTCTTGTATGCCTCTTTCTTGCATAGTATTTTAGGCTTATTTTTAAACTGTTTTGAGCTTAGTTATAAACTGTAAAGTGGCTTATTTTGAGCCCTCCTTCAACATTTTTGAAGGGATCTTCACTGTTTGAGGCTTCCTTTTGTCACTTGCCTCTTTATCCCTCTTTTGGCCTTATTTTTGCATGTTTTGTTAGCCCCTTGTGCTTGTATTTTTGGGCTCCGACCCGAACTGAAAATAGTCATATTTTGACCTCCTCTTAATGTTTGATCAAGGGTCATTTTCTGTTTGAGGCTCCTTTTTTACACTTTGTGTTTAAACCTTCTTTTAGGCCTATTTCTTGCATAGTATTTTAAGCTTACTTGTGCACTGTTTTGGGCTTGCCCATAAACTGTAAAATACCTTTTTTTGAGCCCCTCTTCAACTTTGTTGAAGGGATCTTCATTGTTTGGGGCCAGAAGCTGCTACTTGCTTCTTTATCTCTCTTTTGGGGCCATTTTTGCATGTTAACTTAGCCCTATTTTTGTTCACTTTTTGGCCTTGCTTAAAAATGGAAATATGCATGTTTTGGGACTTCCTTGATTCTTTATTTATGCTTCATATTCAAATAATACATGCTTTGTATAGCTATAAGTCATTCCATGCGCCTAGTTTCGAGTTTTGGGTCTCATTTCATGCATCGGGTGCCATGTTTCCATGTTTCGGGGATGTTTTGCATCATATTTTGGTACTGAAATTTTCATGTTTGCATATCATGTTTCATACCTTGCCATGCTTTGTTAGAGTGGCATTTGTGCCTTAGGATCGGTCCTCGATTTGCGTGCATGCGTGCACGCATCTCGAGTGTCTCATTTTCATCTAATGGCCACTAATGCGAGTGTGGCTGAGGTCCACTCATGTTGGTGTAAGTCCATTATGCATTGAGTATGCCATTTCATTTTATAGCATTGCGTATGCTAGGTTGTATGCTAGAGCATTGAGTATGCCTTGTTACATCGTGCATTGTGTATGCCATCTCATAGCATTGTGCATGCTAGGTTGTATATTAGTTGCATTCATGCATGTCATGCATATTTCATTGTGCTTGGGATAGGAGTTAGCCTGAGCACGGGAAACGAGGGACGTTTCGTACTTCGAGTGACGGAACGTGTCTCAATTCCCAGTCACCGACAATCCATATTATCCATGATGGAGTTTAGGTTTTGTTGTGTTTATATGTGCATTCATTTCATATTGAGTCGTGCAATTTGAATCCTCGGCCATTATGCATCGATATGCGTGATTGGTGGCATGAGGATCGAGAACAACACTCCCCGAAGAGTAGTCATGCATACATATGTGAAAATACTTTGCCATGCCCCTTTGTTGCTCTCTGTCGCAGCAAATCAAGAATCAGCAACCTTCCGGAGCTTTGCACGCATTCCAAGAACAATTGCAAACAGAGGCAAACCGGGGCATCGCAAGGGATTCTCCACACAAGGCAACCCGAGCATGCATCATTCATCATCCGGAGCAGATTTGAGGCAGTCCCTGGCTTGCATGCCAATTTATTGCTTTCCTAATTTAATTTGTTAATTAATTAGGGTTTTGTACATATTTGGACTGTAATTATTTGGGACTGCATATTATTTATTCGGACCCTCCGAGCGAGGGCACAACTATAATAAGTGTGCATGTGTGTGTTGTATGTCTTCTAACCCCACGTCTTTCTCCCTTTTATTTACCCTCTTATGATGGTTAGATTAGGGCATGTTTCAATTAGCGTACAGTATGATAGCATGTTTGCATTCATTCATCTGTTTTGCATGCACCGGGCTCGGCGCATCATACTAGCTGCATTGTATTTTCAATTTCAAGTTGAATATATATTAGCTGTAGCATTTCATATGCCATGTTTAGAATAGCCGAGCCTGCTATAGTTGCATTTTTGCATGTGTTGCATTAGGCATTTCTGTATAGTTAGGATCATGCATGGATTTCTAATTAGTTTCTGTTTTGGCTTGGAGTACTAGGTAAGTTTTATGCTTTAGCATCCTTGCATGCGTGTGAGTGACTGCCATGATAGCATGCTTACCATGAGGCTATATACTTATGTGATATAACTGCCTAAATGCCTGTGGGTGAAGGTTGGATTATTTGAGTTAGAGTAATTCGTTAGAATGTGTGTTTTAAGCCCACTAGATAGTGGCAAAATCATGTTTTTCTAAGCCCACCTAAGGGTGGCAAATCCACGTCTTAGCTTACTTGCGGGTAGCACTATCAAACCATTTTAAAAAAAAAACAAACATGAAATGTTTTGCTCCAATTCAGGCGACCCAGTCTATACTTATATGCTGTGTGCATCACATAGTAAATCTAGGCTAATAACCGGAATAAGAATGCATAATGTTTTCAAAAATAGATATCATGGTTAGTAGAGGCCGATCTTTGATCGGGCAAGTGGGGGTGCTCACGAAGTGACCTTCCCCAATCGTACCCAAGTTCCCGAGCCGAGACAACTTTGGTGATGACGGACACGTGGCCTTAGGCAACGAGTCAGGGTTTCCTAAATTCTCCAAAAATAAAATATTTAGGTGGCGACTCTGTATCTGGCAAAGCAGTCCATGTTTGGTACTTCTTTCAAAAATCTGTTTTCTCAAAACGATTTGCCAGATTTGGACTCTTTGGTTCAGATTTAGAACCGTGACAATTTTAGAGTCCTGAACTGTAGTGAGCCCAATATCAAGCGGAACGGGACCTCGTCCCTCCCGGGGGCGTTCGGGGACGTCTACACTGTGTTATAAAGGCAAGAGACCTCTCAGTGCACGAGGAGCCAGTTTCTCCGGGTATTGTTTCCCACCATTTCTTATTTGTGATTCTCACATCACTCGGCCCTCAGGCTTGGATTTTCTCACAAAACCCTTTTCCTCACTTTTTCTCTCAGCGCACATCTCTTTATTCTTTAATCTCTCATTTTTTATCCCTTCCCTGAGTGGTTGATGGATAAACAAAAAGTTGCGGGCTTAAGCCCCTAGCACTCAGCTAGATTCTTCTTTTTTCTGCGCGCAGCTAGTGAGTTCCTCCCACAGAGGGGTTGTGCTGCAACTGAGCGTGTAGCGAATTTGCAGCTGACATCGGCTGTCGATGCTCTGCCAGGGAGTTTGGACGTGGTTAGATCTGTCCAAATGAGGGAGTGGAAAATCTTGATCCATTCCAATTCATGCTTCGCACTTGGCTTGATACCTCGTTGCTTGGAGGATGTGAGAGCTTTCTGCCCTTTTGCAGTCAGCTTCCGCTGTGCCCTTTCTGGCGAATACAGTGCCCTTTCTGGCAAGTATGTTAACAATGGGGAAAAGACAGAACACCTGACTCAACTGTGCCCCTAGTTCATTATTTTGACCATTTTTTGTTTTTGGCTTCTGCTAAAACAATTTTAACCAAAATGAGGGTTAGATTAACATGCTTGTTCAATTTTTGATTTGAAATCATGCAAGTCAGGTTATGAGCACTGAAAATTTTCCTTTTTTGGATCCAAGAAAAAGGTCCAGTTTTAGAAAAAGATGGAATAATTTTCGAGAAAATTAGTCAACCTCAGTAAAAAATTTTAAAAACTGTTTTTGCAAATGGTCACTGCTTAACAAGCACGGAACCTACTCTTGAGATGCACAACCTCAGATCCATAACAATGGCAAACTGCTCCTCATCTAAAGGACATTGCATGGCAACAGAAAGTTGTCCCTTGTTTGAAAAGCACCGCAGCACATTGTATGGCAACAGAAAGTTGCCCCTTATTTGAACGGCATCGCAGCGCATTGTAATCGGTCTTTAGAGTGTTGATCACAACCAAACTCTTGGATACAGAAGATGATCAGAACCATCACATGGACATAGTCGAATTTGAAGTGTTTTGCGGCTGGATTTCAAAATGAAGTTGCCTACGTATCCCAAAGATGGGAATCAAGCCTTACGTAGTTTGGACTTAAGGTACACTCGGGTATTTAACCTCTCCTTTTGTGCTCTAACTTTTGCCAAGGCCGCCCTTTGCGGGTTTTCAACCTTGCGAGCTCTGTTTTTCTTTTCTTTCCAATTTTTTTATTTCTTTTCTTTTTTTTTTTTTTTTTTGCATTTTTTTCTCATTTTTGTTCTTTTCCTTCTTTTCTTGCTCTAATTTTTGCTTGGGTCGCCCTTTCGGGTTTTTGGCCCAGCGAGCCTCTCAAGGGTAAAAGTGTAGCTTTTGTCCATATGGAATGGTTTGAGATCTCAAAGCCATCTAAATCCAGGAGAATGGTTGTTGTTCGCTGATGATGTAGGAGTTCATCCAATAGGGGGCTGAATTTGCCCCTAGTGTTGTGGATAGGAACTTGGTTGTCCTTCACCAATACTTTCTTCTTTTCTCCCTTCTGGGATTTGGCTTTCTCGTTGATCTTCATCTTTGACTCTTCGAGCACATTTGAAATTCTTTTGCCCCTAGTTCGAGGGGTGCTCCTGATCTAGCTTTGCAAGCTTCTTGATCTGACTTTGTCGCCGCTACTTCACGGGCTACTTTTGATCAGGCCAGACAGGCCTTACATTGTAGTTGACCGTTGAACATTCTGAATCTAAGTTCAAGTTTTGAAATCAAGAGGGGTGGAGTCTCGAGGCTGAGAGCGATCCTAGGCTGCACAATCTCAAGAGAGATTCCACACAGGTCTTCGCAGGACCGGGCAAAACATTTTTTGAAATCTTTTAAGAAAGCGACTAGTCGCTCGCGCTGAAGACATTGTAGAACCAATCTGGATCAAGCCAGGATCCTTCCCAGTACTCACACTAACAAGCATGATTTCATTCATTAAGGCTTAGCATGCCTCTCTTTCTCTCAATTGATCAAATTTTTGCAAAACCCGAGGAATTCCTTCCTCTTCATTTTCACCGCAGTGTTCAAAAAAAGTTTTAAAAAACTTAGGTCAATGCAATAATTTCAAGGCACAAGAGAGCAGGTGGAATGCACTGCCGTTTCATTCAAATCCCGGCACAACTAGCACACGGCAGAAGCAAACACAAGAGTGCAAAAATCACTGCTATTTCAATCAGAATCTGTTGGCACAACTGGCTCCAAAACAGACTCAAAAGAAAACGAAAAGACAAACACAAAACAAGCAAGTGATGTTCGAGGTAACACCCTCGAAATCACCCGACTCCAACAAAATAGGACTGACTCGATACAACAAGACAGACCCAAAACAAAAAGACTGACTTTATACAAAACAACAAGATTGACTCAATACCCAAGTTAAAAAGCACAAAAACTGGTGTTTGCATATTGCTCAGAACAGTGCGTGCTATTCCCATGTCTGGAGTTAATCTAGCGCCGCCCGCAGGTGGTTCATCCCTTGATCACATACTCACATTATCCCCTAAGTTCACCGATCCAGTGCCGATAGACTTTGCTGAGCTCGGCGGGAGGATGACCCCGTTGTCAAACAGATCCTGTACTTCGTGGCTAAGACGAAAGCAGTTGTCAGTAGTATGGCCAGTTTGCTGATGGTACGCGCAGTACTGGGTAGTATCATGTGTAGCCGGAAGAGGGTTCAGGAGAGGCCGAGGCTCAAGGGGTTTGAGATGGCCTTGTCCAACAAGGATTTGGAGAGCTTTGGACAAAGGCATATAGAGGGCATGGAAGACCCTCTGACCTCGGGGTTGGTACTTCAAGGTTTGTGGATTTTCGCTGGGCGCACCAGAAAAGAGATTGGTAGGTGCTGGCCTGGCTTGCTGATCTCTTCCGAGTGGAGGATTAGAGCTAACAGGATCGTCTCTGGTATGACGGCCCTTCTCCCGGTTTTCCCTTTGATTCTGACTGCCCCCAAGTTGAGTAGCGAAAGTGTCATCCACAGCTTTTGCAACAACTGCAATCACTTGCTGTTTGTTCAATCCTTCGGCTTTCAAAGCCTCAACAGCCCACATGCGGTGTTCATGGGGATCAATGTCTACCCCTACCTTGTTCTTACCATTGGCCTCCACTTTATCAAAGGATCGGGTCGCTATATCCGAGCGGAGCCCAGTTGTTGTCAACACGCCAACACCCAGATCTGAGATGGCTTCAGGTTGGCCCTTTTCAGTTGCAGCTTGCTCCAAGATTAAGGAGCCTTTTGGATTGAAACTTCTAGCCTGTGATGTGGTCGATGATGGAGCCGAAATTCCAAAGGCTAAGTCTACTACAGTTCTCTGAAGATCTTCGATCATTCTCATCAACTCAGAAGTGGTGGGCTCACAGGTTTGAGATGATTGGGGTTCAGATGCACCCATCATGCATAAGTCCATGCTTTCAGGGATAAACACCTCAGGCTTGGGTAGATGGACTGGGGTGATGTGTATGCTGGGGTCGTAAGGGACGGCCGTGTATGGATTAGATTGAGATGTGGATGAGGTACTTGGTCATTGGGGTCTAAAGGTGGAGCTATTGTCCGGTTGTCGATGAGATTTTGGACCCCGTGACGAAGGCGGTAGCAACATTCGTTGCCATGACCGCGCTACTGATGGTACACACAATACTTGGAGGGGTTATGTCTGGCTGGGAGTGGGTCAAGCAGAGGTTGAGGATCGAGGGGTTTGAGATACCCTCTTTCCATCAAGACTTTTAGTGCGCTAGTCAGGCTCATATAGAGAGGGGTGAAAGTTCTGCCCTGAGCTCGGGTTGGGCCGGCGATTTGTAGGCTTGGATTAGCAAAAGGGTTGGCTGTGGCGACTGTATTGATTTCGGTGGGTTTGGGAATAGCGCTACTACCAGCATTGGTACTCCCTGAAATCACCCTTCTTGTTGGTTCACTTGTTCTGGGAATGATCCCACTGTTGAACGCATTCTCAATCTGAACCCCCAGTTCATGCAAACTTTTGAAAGTGAATAACGGAGCGACTATCAACTTTTGCAACATATCATGCTCGAGGTTTCGCACCATCATCTGCACTTGATCCCTCTCAGAAGGGCGACGACCTGTCATTTGTGCTGCCTTTGCTCTCCATCTCGCAACGAATTCCACAAAAGGCTCTGTTGGGTTCTGGCGAGTTGCTTCAAGCTCTTGGATGGTCATTTCAACTTGGGTATTGTAGGAGTACTAATTGACAAAGGCCTCAGCCAGTTCTTCCCAGTTTTGCTTCACTGTATCCTCTAATTTGGCATACCAAGTGGCTGCTACACCCGACAGGGTTCTTCCATACAGAGAGAGTTTCTGTGCCTTAGTCAGACCCATCGGCTTCAGGATATCCAAGAAAAGCCGGATATGTACCATAGGATCTCCAGACCCGTCAAAACGGTCAATATGTGGCATTTTGAATCTGTCTGGGAGCCGTACGGCAACCTCGGTGTACCCATCCTCAATGTCGGGAATGGAGTTAAGGCCATGTACCTTTTTGAATTGCTTCTCAAGGTTTGCAATTTTCACTGCGGTCAGATTGAGCTTATTAACATCAAGGGGATAAAGCCTCTTATTAGGCTGCACCAGGGGTCTAAAACTCGGGCCTGAGCCAACCCTTCTCGAGGATCTGGACCCTGCAAATCTTCAGCTGGCGGAAGTGGGTCAAAGTTCGGCTAGGGTCCCAAAGCTGGATGCGAGACAGATGCCCCAGATGGGTGCTACGTTTCAATACTGGTCTCGGCCTGCATGGCAGTTCCCTGATTTAACGCTGCTATCACGGCCACAAATTCTTCCGAACCCTGTGCCATCACGGTCTGCTGAGTTCGAACAAAGGTGATGTGACTAGCGACTGACGGATCAGATGAACCAGTGAGCCCCGACTGGCCTTTCTTTGCCTTGCCTCAGTGAAAGAACACTGGTTGCCCTGAACTGAGTCTCTGACTGGAGAAAGTCTATCAGCACTAGTCCAATGTACCCGGGGGATATTGGAACCTTCTGAAGCTATAATTCCAGGACTACCTAGCAAAAGAGAAAACAGGCAGCATCTCAGCCCATTTTTGCCAAAACAGATATGAGCGTAGCTGAATGACCGTGCTCTCTACCAAATTCTGCCCAAAAGTCCGCCTGTAAACTGATACCCTCAGGTAAAATAGATTCCCAGATACTGATGCCCGCAGGCCTAATACCCAGACTGGCAAACTGTTACATGCATTCCTGTAGGGACACACCATAAAAGCACATAGTAAGCAAGTGAGAGCCAAAACACCCCTATGTTGGAGTAGGGTTTCCCTGTCCTATTTTGTCAGGAGCTAGGGTTTCACTACGCACGCAACGGTTTCAAACAACCTATGATCGGGTAAGCAACCTGTCCTAATTTGGAATGGTCACTATGGATTCCGAATATGCACTAGGTCGAATGGTCAAAGAGGGTGCCCCGGTAAAACCGGGGTTTGTGTTCCCGTCGTGGCTGAGCCCGCAACCAGTCAGCCTTATGGCACGCTTCTCGAAGCAAGCCTCCAGCAAACGTTTAGGAATAGCATACGGCAAACACGGTGTCCTAGGCGCACCAATGCAAATGTAATGCAAAGAAACACACAAGTGTAGTCAAAACCAGATATCATGAGTTTGAGTCAAGTTCTCTAACTCCCCAGTAGAGTCGCCAGAAACTGTAGACGTCCCCGAACGTCCCGAGAGGAAATCCCCCCCGTTTTGTTCATTTGGGCTCACTACAGTTCAGGACTCGAAGTCACGGTCCTGTATCTAATCTCGCAGAGTGCAATGCAAGACCGATGAATCATCAAAGAGTCCAAATCCGGCAAATCGTTTTTGAAAATAGATTTTTTGAAAGAAGTACCAAACATGGACTGCTTTGCCAGATACAGAGTCGCCACCTAAATATTTTATTTTGAGAAATTTAGGAAACCCTGACTCGTCGCCTAAGGCCACGTGTCCGTTATCACCAAAGTTGCCTCGGCTCGGGAACTTGGGTACGATTGGGGAGGGTCACTTCGTGAGCACCCCCGCTCGCCCGATCAAAGATCGGCCTCTACTAACCATGATATCTAGTTTTGAAAACATTATGCGTTCTTATTCCGGTTATTAGCCTAGATTTACTATGTGATGCGCACAGCATACAAGTATAGACTGGATCGCCTGAATCGGAACGAAACATCTCATGTTTGTTTTTTAAAGCGGTTTGCTACTCGCATGTAGGCTAAAATGTGGATTTGCCACCCTCAGGTGGGCTTAGAAAACAAGGTGATTTGCCACTATCTAGTGGGCTTAAAACTCACAATTGATGAATTGTTCCAATCCAAATAGCCCAACCTTCACTCACAGGCATTCAGGCAGGTATATCATATAAGCAAATAGCCTCATGGTAAGCATGCTGTCATGGCAGTCACTCACACGCATGCAAGGATGCTAAAGCATAAAACTTACCGAGTACTCCAAGCCAAAACAGAAGCTATGTTAGAAATCCATGCATGATCCTAACTATACAGAAATGCCTAATGCAACACATGCAAAATGCAACTAAGATAGGCTCAGCTATTCTAAAGGTGACATATGAAATGCTACAACTAACAAGTATTCAACTTGGAATTGAAATACAAATGCAGTTAGTATGATGCGCCGAGCCCGATGCATGCAAGACAGATGAATGATGCAAACATGCAAGCATAAGTATGCTAATTGAAACATGCCCTAATCTAACCATCACAAGCATGTAAATAAAAGGGAGAAAGACGTGGGGTTGGAAGACATACATCACACGCACGCACACTTATTACAATTGTGCCCTCGCTCGGAGGGTCCGAATAAATAATACAGTCCGAAATGAATAGCTAATTACAGCTAATTATTACACATCCACTAACTAACTAACAAATTAGCTAAGTAAGCTATAAACTGGCATGCAAATGGACTGCCCTGGCTCTGTTTTGGATGACAATGAATGCATGCATGCTCGATACGCTTTGTCGGTAAATTCCATCGCGATGCCTTGTCCCGCCATTGTTTGCAGTTGATTTAAGAAACTTACACAAAGCTCTAGGAGGCTGAAACTCCACCTGGGGAAGGCTGCCGACCAGCTCTTGGCTTGGGAAACACCTGCCGACCACCCCTCATGGTGAAAACCAAAAAAAGGTGGTCGGCCTACCAGAAAACCTGGTCGACCGACCACTTTCTGCCCCTGGACCCTGGTTTTTCTACAACAAAGGCAAGAAAGAGAGAAAGCAATGTATTTTCAACATATGTGTGCGCGACCACTCCTCCCCGTCCTTGCACAAGCTCTAGGGAGTGTGGCCCTCGGTTCTCGAGCCACCAATCACGCATCTCGATGCATGATGGCCGAGAGACCGAATTGTACGTTTTAATATGACATGAATGCGGGTATGAACATATGAAGCCAACAATTCTATCATAGATAATCAAGAACGTCGGGGACCGGGAATCGAGGCACGTTTCGTCACTTGGAGTACGAAACGCCCCTCGCTTCCTGTGCTTGGACTAAACCCTATTCCAAGCACCATGCAAATGGAATGGCATGCACAATGCTACTAATATGCAACCTAGCATACGCAATGCTCTGTACTAAAATGACATACACAATGCGCGTGATGCAACATGACATACACAATGCTCTAGGATGCAACCTAGCATACGCAATGCTATGGATTGAAATGGCATACACAATGCACGATGGACTTACACCAATATGAGTGGACCTCAGCCGCACTCACATCAGTGGCCATGAGATGGAAAAGATACAACCGAAATGCGTGCACACGTGCACGCATACCGAGGACTGAACCTAAGGCATAAAATACCACTCTACTAAAGCATGGCAAGGGATGAAAGATGGCATACAAACATGTAATTTCCAGTGCTGAAACATGATGCTAAATGGTCCCAAAACATGGAAATATGGCACCCGATGCATGGAATAAGCCCCGAAACTCAAAACTAGGCACATGTAGTGAACCACAAGTATACAAAGCAAGGATTATATGATCATGAAGTCAAAAGACAGAGCCAAGGCAGTCCCAAAACATGCACATTTCTAGTTTAGAGCATGGCCAAAAGATGCCAACATGATAGACTAAAATAGCATGCAACATTGGCTAGTAAGTATGGGTTGTATTACAACTATATGATGCGCATGAGATCTCATCAAACCAGTCAAAAATAGTGAACAATACATGCCAAAATATGCCCAAATAATCATTGAAATGCAGCCAACGCATGCAAAAATGAGGGGCTTCTTTGGAGGGCCATGCAAGGGGTTGTTAAGCACATACAAGATAGACATGAAGCATAGAAAAACCACCTCTGTAAATGGACTATGACAGCCCTAAAACTCACCAAATTGGCCCTGAGATGGGTCTAAGAAACATGCAAAGAAAGGCCTCTTTGAAAGGCCTTGGATGGGATTGCTCTACACATGCATTGCAGACATAAAACATGGCCAAAAGAGCCTTGGACAGAGCTAAGGCAGACCCCAAAACTCACAGAATGAGGCCTGAAACATGCCTTCGAAGCATGAAAAATAGGGTCCCTTTGGAAGGCCCAAAAGACCACCAAGAAAGACAAGGAGAAAGGGGGTCACCCCCCTCTAATTTTGGCCCTCAAAAATACATCTCAGTGGCTAAGAGGCCAAACCATGGCCAATGCAAGTGCTCTAATGCATGGCCCTAATCATGAAGGAATGAAGCATGCATAGAGGAGGATGACCCCAAACAGAAAAATGCCCTTAATAAAACTTGAAGATGGGCTCAAAATAAGAACTTTTTTAGTTTATGACAACTCTAAAAAATGTTCACAAGTAGGGCTAAAATACGATGCAAAAATAGCCCTAAAAGAGAGATAGAGGGTAAGGAGAAGTAGATGACCTCAAATAGAAAAGTGCCCTTAAACAAAGTTGAAGAGGAGCTCAAAATATGACACTTTCTAGTTTATGACAAAGCCCAAAAATACTTTCAAGTGAAGCTAAGTAATTAAGCAAAAAAATGCAAGTTTAAGGGAAATAAACACTTACCCTTGAAGAGCCGACCTCCAGCAGCTTTTGGACCAAGTTGGTGAGCTTTCAACCTCTGCAAATGACTTCCAAGGTGCTGGAATGGATGATGGAGGTGTGGTGCTAAGGGTTGTAGTGCAAATGGACCAAGAAAATTAGGGTTTTGGAGCTTGGAATAGTGACAATGGAGGAGGGAGGTTATTGTAGACACCCCATTTTTGACCGACCTTAAGACTCAGACGTCACCGATTGAGCGCTTGGCGATGTTGCATAATGTGCTTGTTCAGAAGTTTCAGAGTCACGGCCGTGAGCCCTGCCTCCGGACTTCCGAACCCTCTTTTGTACTTTGCCTCGGTTTGCGAACCAGGCTCGGTTTTCTTTGTTTCTTTTCCTGAGGGAAGGGAGAGGTCCCGTAGACCATCTCTCAATGTCCGTAG
This sequence comes from Camellia sinensis, assembly GCF_055761805.1. Taxonomy (NCBI): domain Eukaryota; kingdom Viridiplantae; phylum Streptophyta; class Magnoliopsida; order Ericales; family Theaceae; genus Camellia; species Camellia sinensis. The sequence continues at coordinate 47,795,069 of NC_138967.1, forward strand.
GCTACATTTGGTGGCCGTAGGCCATTTTTCCCATTTCGGAGTCCGGTTTCCGGTTTTCGGAGCCGTCAGGCCGTGTGCCTCGGTTCGGGACCACTTAACCATCTCCTATTGCTCCGATTTTTGGCATACTTCCTATTTTCTCCCTTTTGAGGGACACTGGGGTCTGAGAAACCCACTTCGTGGTCGAATGCCACTTTCGGTGCTTAACAGCCCATTTTCGGGACCTCGAACTGCGCGTTTTGGCCCCCGAACATTCGTTTTGCATCGGTTTCCGTTCATTTTTGGCAGGTACCTCTGTTTTATTACCGGGGAGGTCACTGAAGGGTGAGAGGCCAGTAATTGTTGCAGCAACCAGTTATACATCCTCCGACGTCCTCTGGCGCCCGTTTTTCACACTTCCGGGCTAATGTTGAACACCTTGGGCCCATTTTCTTGGACTTTTAACCACAGGGTTGTGTTGTACACAGATAGGAGGACACCATCAGTTGGTGGCCGGCCACTAAATCAGATTGACCCTTTTGACCCCTAGCCGGCCGGGTAGGGGGTGTGGCCGGCCGGCCACCTGCAACAAAAGTAACTGGCCGGCCAAGATCCTTGCACTGTTCACTTTACAGTTGTAGAGCTTTATCCCCCAGAAAATATCAATATCCGGGGGATATTTTGTGGGGGAAAGTTGCCCTCCTTTTCCCCCACCTTTACACCCCCTTTTTTTGCCCTTATAACCAGCTGGTGGTATTATATGTTGGGGTTAGAAATTTTGGTCTTCAAGCTTCCATAGACAAATCCCTCTCTATACTTCTCATTTCCTTGAAAACTTCTAAGTCCCTAATCACCATTTCTTCTACACCACCAAGCTCTACCATCACCACTTCATTTCCAGCAACAAGGAGGGCTTCTCAAAGGCTAAAGGAGCTGCAAATTGATCCAAGAAGCAACAAAAGCTTTAGTCTTCTAGGGTGAGTGATATTTCTCCTCTTTGACCCTTTTTCTTGATCCATTTGTAATCCTCACATGCTTTTTGTTTCAAGCTCCGGCCCTAACTGAAAGTGGCCTTCTTTTGAGCTCATTTTCATTCTTCATTAAGGGCTCAACCCTGTTTGAGCCCTCCATGATGCACTTGCTTCACTGATCCTCTCATATGTCATAATCTTGCATGCTTTTTTTGCCCCATGAGTAATCTGTTTTTGAGCATGTTGTAAACTGATATTAGGCTTATTTTGAGCCCCTATTCAACATTGAAGAATGGCTCAACACCATTTGGGACTTCCATGTTGTACTTACCTTTATACTCCCCTTTTGGTCCCATTTTTGCATGCAATGGCAGCCTACCATGCTTTTGTTTTTGGCCATTTTACAGTTCTGAAAAAGTGTTTATTTTGGTCCATTCTTCATGTTTCATTTAGGTCCTTTCATGGTTTGGGACCTCCATATGCCACTTCATGTTATATCTCTCTTTTATTCCCCATTCTTGCATGTTTTGTTAGCCTATCATGCTTTTGTTTTTGGCCATTTTACATGCCTAGAGATAATCTTATTTTGGCCTATACTTCATGTTTCATTAACATTTTTTTTCTGTTTGGTGATTATTTTGTATACTTCATGTTATAGCACCTTTTGAGCCTCAATCTTGTGCCTTTTTTTTAGCATGTTTTTATATTGATTCGAGGCTTTCCATAAACTGTAAATGTGCATATTTTTGGTCCCTCTTCAATGTTGTAGAAGGAAATTTTTCAGTTTGGATTTTTCTTATATCACTTGCTTCATTACCCCTCTCTTGGCCCCTATTCTTGCATGCCATTTTTGCCCTACCTATGCTTGCTGTTTGGCCATGTTTATAACTGTGAAAGTGCCTTTTTTGGGACTGCCTAGCTTCTGTCTTTGCATTACATGTCCATATTGTGCATGTTTGGCATAGCTATAGGCCATTTTGGGTGCCTAAATTCGCATTTCGGGGCAATTCCATGCATTTAGTGTCATTTCGCCTCATTTCGGGACTGTTTTCCCCATATTTTAGTGCTGAAATTTTATTAGAATGATTGCTTTCCATTTCTATGTCATTGCATCGCATTCTGTCATCGCCTCGGTTTGCGTGCCCGTGTGCACGCATTTCGAGGCGCCTCATTTTCATCCATCGGCATCCTATGTGAGTGTGGCTGAGGCTCACTCATGTTGGTATAAGCCCATATCACATTTTCATGTCATTCGCATTGTGTATGCCATTGCCTCGGTTTGCGTGCCCGTGTGCACGCATTTCGAAGCACTTCATTTTCATCTATCGGCATCTTATGTGAGTGTGGCTGAGGCTCACTCATGTTGGTATAAGCCCATATCACATTTTCATGTCATTCGCATTGTGTATGCCATTGCCTCGATTTGCGTGCCCGTGTGCACGCATTTCGAGGCACTTCATTTTCATCTACCGGCCTCTTATGTGAGTGTGGCTGAGGCTCACTCATGTTGGTATAAGCCCATGTTACATTTTCCATGTCATTTGCATTGCGTATGCCATCGCCTCGGTTTGCGTGCCTGTGTGCACGCGTTTCGAGGCATCTCATTTTCATAGCATAGTGCATACTAGGTTGTATCTTAGATTGCATTCTGTCATTTTCTCGGTTTGCATGCCCGTGTGCACGCATTTTGAGGCATCTCACTTTCATAGCATGGTGTATGTTAGGATTGCATCTTAGTTGCATGTCATGCATATTGCATCGTGTCCGGAATAGGAGTTAGCCCGGGCACGGGAAACGAGGTGCATTTTGTACTCTGAGTGACGGAATGTGTCTCAATTCCCCAGTCACCGACACTCCGGATTATCCATGATGGAGTTAGGTTTTAGCTGTAGTTTCATGTGCATTCATCCTATATTGAGTTGTGTATTTCGACTCCTCGGCCATCATGCCTCGGTATGCGTGATTGGTGGCACGAGGATCGAGACATGCATATATCTATGCAAATACATTGCTATGCCCCTTTCCTGCTCTCTGTTGCAGCAAAACGAAGAATCAACAAGTTTTTGGGGCTTGGCACGCTTTTCAAGTACAGGTGTAAACAGAGGCTAATTGGGGCATTCCGGTGGATTTCCGCGCAAGACAACCCGGACATGCATCATCCATCAGAAGCAAGGCAGTCCCGGGCTTGCATGCCAGTTTTATTTATTTTCTTAGTTAATTTGTTAATTAATTAGGATTTTGTAATATTTTGGACTGTAATATTCTTTCATTCGGGACTGTAATATTTGGACTGTATTATTTATTCGGACCCTCTGCGCGAGGGCACAACTGTAATAAGTGTGCGTGAGTGTGATGTATGTCTTCCAACCCCACGTCTTTCTCCCTTTTATTTATCCGCTTATGATGGTTAGATTAGGGCATATTTCAATTAGCATACAGTATGATAGCATGTTTGCATTCATTCATCTGTTTTGCATGCACCGGGCTCGGCGCATCATACTAATTGCATTGTACTTTCAATTCCAAATCGAATACATGTTAGCTGTAGCATTCCATATGCCATGTTTAGAATAGCCGAGCCTGCTATAGTTGCATTTTGCATGTGTTGCATTAGGCATTTCTGTATACTTAGGGTCATGCATGATTTCTAATACAGTTTTTGTTTTGGCTTGGAGTACTCGGTAAGTTCTATGCTTTAGCATCCTTGCATGCGTGTGAGTGAATGCCATGAATAGCATGCTTACCATGAGGCTATGTGCTTATGTGATATAACTGCCTGAATGCCTGTGGGTGAAGGTCAGGTTGTTTAAATTGGAACAAATCATTGACTGTGAGTTTTAAGCCCACTAGATAGTGGCAAAATCACATTTTTCTAAGCCCACCTGAGGGTGGCAAATCCACGTCTTAGCCTACCTGCGGGTAGCAAACCATTTTCAAAAAGCGAACATGAAATGTTTTTGTTCCAATTCAGGCGATCCAGTCTATACTTGTATGCTGTGCGCATCACATAGTAACCTAGGCTAATAACCGGAATAAGAACTCATAATGTTTTCAAAAATAGATATCATGGTTAGTAGAGGCCGGTCTATGACCGGGCGAGCGGGGGTGCTCACGAAGTGACCTTCCCCAATCGTACCCAAGTTCCCGAGCCGAGGCAACTTTGGTGATGACGGACACGTGGCCTTTGGCACCGAGTCAGGGTTTCCTAAATTTCCCATTAAAAAACATTTAGGTGGCGACTCTGTATCTGGCAAAGCAGTCCATGTTTGGCACTTCTTTCAAAAATCTGTTTTTCTCAAAACGATTTGCCGAATTTGGACTCTTTGGTTCAGACTTAGAACCGTGACTACAAAGTCGAGTCCGAACTGTAGCGAGGTCCCCCGCGGGCTTGTTACAGTTATATGCCTTAGTAAATTTTGTTCAACCCTTTGATATGAAGCCAAGCCTCTCCTTTATAAAGGAGAAGTTCCAAAATATCCAAAAAGGTTCCCAAGTATCCTCCATACACGTGTATGTAGGATACACCAAATGGCCTCTAGCTGGCACAACTGGACTACACTCAGAAAAAGCAAAAAGCAAGAAGCAGGTCGGCCAATTCAAGTGGCCGGCCAGCCACCCCCTGTGGTAGGCCGACCAGGGGTCAAAAGGGTCAACAAAATTTTCTGGCCGGCCACCCCAGAAAAGTGGCCTCCCAGATGAGCGCAACACAGCTATGTAGAGAAAAACCAGAAAATGTGACCTAGAAGAGAGAAAAGCTAGCTTTCAAGAAAGGTTCAAAAGGGTCAAGATGAATTTCTGGCCGGCCTACCCATATTGGTGGCCTCCCAGATGAACACAACACAATGGTGTGGTGGGAGGCCAGAAATTGTGGCTCAAAAGTGGAAAAAACCAGCTTTCGGTCAGAAAAACCGGCTTTTAGAGAGAGAAAATGAGAAAACTGGTTTTTCAGGAGAAAAGGTGGCCTCCCACCATCCTACCACCTTCTTAACAATGAAAAAAGGGTCCCTACCAAAAATGGACCAAAACGGATGCAAAACAAAGGTTCAGGGGCCAAAACGCGCGGTTCGCGGCCCCAAAAACAGGTTGTTAGGCACCGGAAGTGGCGTATGACCACGAAGGTGGTCTCCTGGGCCACAGTGTCCCTCTAAAGGGAGGAAATAAGGTGTGTGCCAAAAACTGGAGCAAACAGAGGTAGTTAAGCAGTCCCGAACCGAGGCACACGGCCGACGGCTCCAAAAATCGAAAATCGGGCTCCAAATGGGAAAAATGGCCTACGACCACGAAACGTAGCCTACGGCCATTGAGAGATGGTCTACGAGACCTCTCCCTCCCTTCGGGAAAAGAAAACAGAGAAAATAGGACCTGGTTCGCAAACCGAGGCAAAGCACAAAAGAGCCTCGAAATCCGGAGGCAAGGCTCGCAGCCGAGACTCCGCAACCTCAGAATGAGCACAATATGCAACATCATCGAGCGCTCAGTTGGTGACGTCTGAGTCTTAAGGTTGGTCAAAAATGGGGTGTCTACACCATCTCTTGAAATTCACTCCTGTGAACTTCTCCGGGTGCTCGTGATGATTGAGCGGTCCTCCCGGAACAGCCGGAGTAACAACAGGAGGATTAACCACAGAGGCCACAGCAGGGGTTGGCAAGCCAGTCGCCCCGGGGTTCGGATCCCCACCAACATTAGCAGCAGCAGTAGCAGCATCAGAGACAGTTGCCATTTCTGAAAAATTACAGCAGAATTTTCACTATTCTGTATTTTCAAAAACCAAACTTAACACTAGAAAATCCCATAATTAGAAATTTAATTAAAAACTAGTCTCACCACGCAACCTAGAATCGAACATGGTTAGGAAAGCTTCCAGGAAGACTGAAGGGGTCACACCGATCCCACTTAACACCCAGTTAACCTTAGACAAAACTTTCAAGAGCATGTTGACTCCTAGTCCATGGAAAACAACTTTAAGAATTAAATTTTCCAAGGGATGAACTAGGTTAAACACACGAAGTTCCAAACTGTACAAGCAATTACAACAAAATTGCTACAATAATTACAAGCAAATAAAACGTTCTTTACATATTGGTGAATAATCACAAATGAACACTCAAGCAAACAATTGCTTCAAATATTTAGTCCAAATTAATCCTTTTTCCCATTTCCATAGGTATTCCTGCAATAAAGAGTTAGCAGCAAAGTACAACAAAACCTCCCTCAGCTTTTCTTTGCTTTTGGCAAAGTAGTGATTGAAGGTGAGGGTACTAGCAAACAAACTAATAAATAACTGTAAGTAAAGATTAAAACCAACCCTTAAGTTACACATCTAGAATTTAAACTAAAAAAAATTGTAAAAAATTAATTACATAATAAGCATGTAATTAACTATATAAGTTACAGACCTAAATTAAATATAATTAAACCATATTTTAAATTGGTAAAGGTTACATATGAACTTATGGTACACTAAACATGTAATTAATTGAAGCAAGTTACAAACATTTTATAACTCCTAAATACTTAAATCACATTACTAGGCAAGAATTGCAAATGACATGATTAACATGCAAATAATTCTAGAGAAATTAACATGAATTTAAATATAGGCAAGTTATAAACTTTACAACTCCACACCTAAATTAAAGATTAATAGGTTCAAGTTACATGAAAATTTACTACCTAATAAACATGCTAGAAATGTAAATTACACTAAAAATTAAACCTGAATGAACATGTAATTTATATTGTAAACTAGAAGCATGTAAATCTAGAAATACAAGGCATGAACCGGTACACCATAAATTAATAAATTAATTAGAAAATACAGTGAATTAACGTTGCACCAATGGAACTCTTCTTCCCTATTGATAACAGTGGCCTATTCCATGTCATGGGAAGACCAAACAGTAGCATACACAAAATGGCAAAATCAAAAGTTTAACCCTGTGTACATGCATCTAATAAACCAATTAACTCGCTAGTACTACCAGTGGCCGATTACATGCAAAATTATTACACACACCTATGAATCTATTAATCTAATTCTATGATAAACGTCGAATCTATTTTAAGCTTGTTGGGAAAAACTACTCACATTACATAATTTCACATTGCATATCGCAAAATTATGAGATGAACAAAACAAGCCTTCAATCCCAGGAAAAATAACATGCTGAATAAAATACAGATAAAATATAAAATGGTTAAAGGAAACAAACCGAAGCCTGTGTGATACCACAATCTCCTTAAAATAGATTCGCCGCCTCACCGCTGGGTGCTAGAGGTACGCCGGCGTCTACTTCCCAGGATACGACGGTTTTTACCAGCTACAACAGAAGCACCTTCTGATTAGCTTAGCGAACGGACAACGACAGCACTCTTTCTCAGGAAGAAAATTATAGGAGAAGTAGACTGACAGTGTATGGATGTCAAGGAAAAATTCTATATCTCTTTTCAAGGAATAGGGCCTCCTTTTATACACCATGGGGGAGAGGGGAGGAGCCTCTAGCCATCAAGGCTGGCAACTAATGCTAGCAAAACTGCCCAATCAATTTTGTAAAACTGATGAGCCTTAAATGTGTGAGTTATATACACATTTATGAGGCAATTTCTTATTCAACCATTTTTCTCCAACAGAGTGGTATGTACTTCCTTCGGTGTTTCACTCATCATTTTGAGTCATTGAAATTTCTTTCTACTCTTACTTAACCTCTTTTAATGTTTCCGAGTTGAAAATTTTGAGTTTTGGGGGTTAGAACTTGCCGTGGTGTGTAAAATCCTTTTCTGGGCGGCCTGGCAAAACCGCTCGTGCAGATTGGTGAAACCGCCTGAGCGGAACCACTCAGTAAAAGGGGTTTTTTGGACAGAATTTTTGCTCGTGCAGAATTAGGAACCACTTGAGTGGATTTTGGTGAATTTTCTGGGCCGCCTTTGGACCATTCCACTCGTGAAGAGCAATACCAAACCGCTCGTGTGGATTTGGGATTCCGCTTGTGTAGAATTAAAACCGCACGTGTGGATTTTGACGTGTTAACCTCGAATTTCGTGCTCTTTTTTCTCAAAACTGATGTCAAAGGGGTGTTTTGACCACTTTTTCGACTCTCTCTCTCTCTCTCTATATATATATCCATCTTTGCTCTCCCTTCTCTCTACAAACCCACCAAATTTCAATCTTTTCTCAAAGATTTAGCAAGATCTACCAAGAATTTGTGAGGGCTTCTCTCACCGAATCGAAGAGGGTGACGAGGGCTACATTCTCACCGATTGAATCAAGTTTTCATCAACATCCATTTTTAGGGTTTTTCTCTCCTTCCTCTTCCAAGCTTGAGGTAGGGATTCTCTTTGAGTTATATATACATTTTTGCAAGTTTATGTTAATTTTGGAACTTCCTCTTATATAGTATTGAACTTTGATTTTGGCTCATGAGTTCTTGATGACTTTAAAAGTGGGTTTTCTCAATGTTTTCTAAAAATTATTGAGGGTATGAACCATATTATTAAAGAGGGATGTTGTCTTGGAAAAATCCTTTTAAAAATGAGGAAAAAACCTAATTTTGTGGAAACCCTAGAAATTGGGAATTTATTTTGGAAAAATTATAAGATGTTATGAAATCTATGGCTGCCTAGTATTATGGTGAATATGTGATTGAGATATTCCTATGATTGTGTATAAAGAGGAAATTTCATATAGCGATCCTAGTTTTACCCTGACCTTTATTGTGTTTCAGACTCGGGTTCCGTGATGGTATGTTGTTGTCTATGTCTTGTTTCCTCCCTTTTATTCTTTGAATTTGAGTTTTGGGACTTGTTGGGCGAGTTTGGAACAGGTTGGTTGTCTTTTAGTACAAATGGTTCTTGCCCAGATTTTGGCCTTTTCGCTCGAGCGAGGTTTCTTACACTCGAGCTAGCCTTGTATAGTTTGCTTCTTCGCTCGAGCGAGAAATGAGGGTCTTCAGGTTTTTCTTCCAGACGCAGCTTTTCTAGGAAGGTGAAAGTGCGTCGCTAGAGCGAGGCTTTTTGCACTCGAGCGACCCTTGTGAAATCGTTTCTTCATTCGAACGAGATTTCTTGAGCTCGAGCGTGCGTTTGCGTTGATGGCAGACCTGAAGCTTTGCATTCTACGCTCGAGCGACGCTTCTTGCGCTCGAGCGATGTCACTGTTGTGTTTGGTCATTCAAGCGACGACTCCTTCGCTCATGCGAGGACTGCGTATATCAGTTCGCAGCAGCATGATTTTATATCACTTTTTGGTCTCTTTTTCACTCAAAACCCTAATCCAACTGTCTCTCTCTCTACAAATCTTCCATGATCTTGGGTCTCTCTACCCTACTTCCTTTGTTAAAAAGATAGAGTTTTGCGTAGGCTTCTTTTTTATCCGAAGAAATTTGAGTTTTGGGCATCTTCAAGTTTCTCCTTCTTTCTCTTTGGGCTCTACATTTGAGGTAGGGATATTCTACTCTTTAATATGAGCTTTAACCTAGATATTTGTCATTTTGTATAAATGGTGAGATTTGGAAAGATTTGGGTGAAGTTACGGTTACGGTTTTGATATTTGAAAAAGGGTTTTTCCATATTTGGTACAATATGTGTATGAGAGGTCTTGAACATGATATTGCTTGGGTATAGTTGGTGAAATTTGGTCTTGAGTGTAATATTTGGGAAATGAAGAAGATTGCCCTAATTTGAACTAAATAATCTTTTTGTATAAATAATGAAATTAGTATGGAGAATATGAAATTGGGGGAATTTGTAAATGAATGGTGTAGTTGAATTTGATAAATCACTCACCTATGGGAATTTGATAAATTATCTGTTGATAGATTTATCTATCGGTTTAGATATATTTGTTTTGGGCAATCGGTGGAGGATAGTTATGATTGTTGTAGAAATTGCATGAGAATTAGGAGGATTGAAACTAATCAATTGAATTATGTCATTGAATATGTGTTTTGATTAGTCGTTGTATATGACAAAGTGTTTAAATACATTGTATATGTATCATTGTTTGGGATGAGATATGAGATGTACTCCATTGTTTGGAAGGAGATAGGAGATGGACTTCATTGATAATTAAGTTGGCCGGAGTGTCCAGGGTGAAAGTCCCGAAATATAGCGATCTCGGTTGTCCCTTTACTGTTCTATTGTATTCCGGACTCAGTTCCGTGGAGTTGGTAGTTGTATCTATCTTGTTGTCATCTTTTAATTCCATTTGTTCGGGTTTTAGGATGTATTGGGCAGAGTTGTTATAGGTTGGTTAGGCTTTGGTTTCAATTCTTTGTTGCCCAGTTTTTAGGAGGTCCGCTCGAGCGGGTCTTCTTGCGCTCGAGCGGAGATTGCACGTTCCCAGTATTTTGGTGCTCTGCAGAACTTCTGCAGGCATGTTTTTCACACTCGAGCGGGTTTCTTTGCGCTCGAGCGGTGGCGCTCGAGCGGGTAGTACTTTTTGGTGTAAGTTCTGGGAGGAGGAAATCTACGCTCGAGCGGACTGGTTTTCACGCTCGAGCGGATGTACTTTATTCTTGTGTCTTGGCGCTCAAGCGGGCCTTCTTGCGCTCGAGCGTACCTAGTTCTTTGTTCTTGATGCTCAAGCATTGTGTTCTCTGCTCGAGCGGGAATGTCGTATATCAGTTGGCAGCTGGGCATTTTAAAATCACTTTTTACATTCTCTCTCTCTCTTACTTTCTAAAAAGCCATTTTGAGAGTTCCTCTCTCTAGAAACTCCATTCTCTCTAGGGTTTGATCTAGTTAGAGTGTTTCCTTTTCCTTCGGTCTTTGTAAAAGTTGGGTTGATCGTCGAGGGCTACACATTGATCCGAGAATATTGAGTTTTGAAGCACGTTGAGTTTCTTCACCTTCTTTCCTTGAGCTCCGAATTTGAGGTAGGGATTTCTACTCACTCTTATGGTCTTTGACCTAGATTTTTGGTTGTTTTGATAAAGTGTTGAAGTTGGGTAAATTTTGGGACTTAGGGTTTCAAAATGTTAAAAGAGGATTTGTTATTTTGAGTCTAAAATATGTATTGTGGGTTCAAAATAATGATATCGTTATTGGTTGTGGATATTTAGACCATTGGGTCAATATTTGGAAATCGGGTGGAAAACCCTAATTTTGGGAAAATTGTGACTTTATGGAATTTGGTTGGAAATAATGAAATTGGTTCATTAAATGGTTGAATAGTGGAGTTAGATTTATTAATCACCCACTTTTGAAAACATTTGATATTTTATCTGTTGGAGCTTTTATTATCTGTTTAGAAATAATTGCTTGGTCTACCGATGGAGGGTAGTTTTGATTGTTGTAGACAATGCATGATGATTAGGCAAATTAGAACTAATCAATTGGATATGTCATAGAGTATGATGGTTGATAGAATACATTAACGTTATGTATTGATTGATTGTGTATATGACCTTTGTATATATACGTTGTGTGTGTGGGAGGAGATAGGGGATGTACTCCACGGTTTAGGGGAAGATAGGGGATGGACCTCTAAACCGGATGTTGTTTGGGAGGAGATAGGGGATGGACTCCACTGATACAGCTCATATGCTTGTCAGATAATATGTTGATATAGCTCATATGCTTATCTTTGGAAGTGTTGATACAGCTCATATCCTTATCTTTGGAAGTGTTGATATAGCTAATATGCATATCTGTTGAAATGTGGATACAGCTTGTATGCTTATCTGTTGAGATATTGATACAACTAGCATGTTTATCTGTTGTAAAAAAAAAATGGGAAACGTTTAATATGAGTCACTGTCTCATATAAGTGGTTGGCCAGGTTCTGAGCCGTTGATGTAAATTGTGAAATTGATAAGAAATGGAAATTGAAATGAAACATGAACATAGTGATCATGAAATGAAAATGGGTTATGAATTGGCTTATGGAAATTGAACATTTATCAATTGCTAATGTCTTAGTCATTGCTCATACTGTGTTTAGCATATCTACTGGGCGTTGGCTCACCCTTTATGGGACATTATTTTCAGGTACAGGTAGTATGCCACCTCCAAGGACATAGCTTGGATGACGATGAGAGTTGAAGACTTTTTTTGTTTATTTTGTTCGTATTACATGTATATCAAGCCAAGGGCTTATTTTGTATAGAGTTAGTACTCTTCTTTTGTGTAACCAGGTGTTGACTTGGAAAGCTGTAAGCCCATAGGGCACTTGCTTTTGTTGTTAACATATAATACAGTGTAAGAATTACTCTAATGAATAGAAATAGTTGGTTTCTTTTATATCAATGCATGTTTAAAGTGATGGGTTTTATGTATTATTTTGAGGGCGTTACACGAAATCTTATATATTTGTGGGTGTCGGTTCCCTCGGACGTCGTTCCGTAAAATGACAAGAAATAGAAGTGCTGGAATCGATGAATGTATTGAATTGTGAACCATTGAGTTATAGTCTCATATTGGTTGCTTGATAATAATGAATTTGGTTAATTGATTTACCTGAAATGGAAGGATGGAAATGAATTAAGATATTGGTTATCTGTATTGAATGACCTTGAAAAGAATATGTCTTAGTTAAGAATGTTACACATTTATCTGATGCTCATATTTTAGTTAATTCTCATATATGGTTTAGCATATCTCTACTGGGTTTTGGCTCACCCTACTTAGGAAACCATTTTCAGGTACAGGTGACATGCCACCTCCAAGGACATAACTTGGGAGGCTTAGGGGCTGCAGGCTCCACTTCTGTGATTTCGTCTTTGTGTTGAATGTTTATTCAAGCCGAGGGCTTTACTTGTATAGAGACTAGACTCTTTTTTTGTTGTAACCAAGCGAAGTATTGGAAAGATGTAAGCCCTTAGGGCATTTATTTTGTTGTTCTCAATTAGAATTACATGCTATAGTTTCAAGACGAACATTTACGAAAATGTAATGCATGTAATATCTTTTGTAATATAGACTCTAATGAATGAAATTATAACATTTCTTTTATGTCTATAAATCTTATGAATGGTTGATATATATATATATATATATATTTTGAGGGCTTTACATTTCATGGAAACAAAATGAGAAATGGTTAAATTGAAGTTTGTTGTATAGATTATTATTGGTTGGTCTTGAAATGACCAAGTGGAAAAATAGAGATTTATATGTGGAGAATACATGAATGTTGATGTTGTTATATCATCGTTTAGAATTATACTAAGATGATTAATGTATGAAAAATGCCTGAAGGTTAATGTTGTATTATTTTATCTCTTGTAATATATTATGATATTGCATTGATAAGATATGTGGAAAGTGATCACAAATGGAGAATTGTATGGGGGAAATTGAAAAGGGATTATGTTAATGCATTGAATATTTTTGCATCTCCATGTCATTTTAGCATTGATGCGATTGATTTTAACTATTACATTGGAAAAAGGACATTGTTTTGTGAAACAGATCATATTGATTATCTTGGGGTAAATACGTTGGTAAGTCCAGATAGGGATGTAATTGGTATTGGTTAAGTTGGCCCAAGTGTCCATGGTAAAAGACCCAAAACACATGCAGAGAAGGTACCACGTGCCTTCCGGTTAGCTACCGATAAAGTGGGGATTTGACAGTACTTGTTATGCCTATTTTTAGACACCAACCTAGGGATTACTTGAGTCGTATTTACTGCCCTGTTGAACTACATTGAAATTATTGAATTGTTAAATTTTCAAGATTGCATTTTGCACAAAAGTTTCAAAGGATAAAAATATATATTTTTGAACATGATTTGACATATGATTCATCCCATGAGATTGTATAAAATATAGATACTTTGTTAAGGATTTCCTTTTGGGTTTTGTGCTCACCGCTATAGGATTTTGTGCAGGAAATGATGTGGTGATCCCACCAAGTTAGATGTGTGGAGATATTTTTTGAGAGCACAAGGCTTTTTTCGTTGCTGCAATTATTTTTGACAAGCCGGTGGCTTTATGTGTATGAGTTTGAAACCACTTTTGTGTAACCGGGCTTAAGACTTGGAATTTGTAGCCCTGAAGGGCATTAATTCGTACTAAACTTCTTTGCTACATTCTATAGATTCATATTTTAGAAATATTAAATATATAATCGCATGTGGAACATTCTTTTTGTATATTTCTTGATGGTTAATGAATACAAATGTTGGAGATTTGAGGATAATGTTAATATTGAGATTTGGTTTTTGTTTACATTAAATAATAGGAGTTAGTGAATCTGTATTGTGTAAATTTTTGGGACGTGACAATCATTATGGGCTTAATTAATCCTAAAGGGTGAAGATGTGTAATAACCAAGTTATGTGTTAAAGAATTGGAATAGCAATTTAGTTATTAAAATGAAACTTAATTGGATTTAGTAATGGTTTTGATTAACTTTGTATTGTAGCTATATTTTGTGAATTGGATTGGTTTAAGAAAAAAAATGTGAAGTTTTAGCCAATGGTGGACGTAATTGATGGTTTTGAAACAACGAATTTGGTTTTGGATATAAAATGGTGTGTGTAACTCTTTATGAAATGGAATGAGAAATGATTGATTTGAAAAGGTGGAATTAGTTATGGATTTATATTGTATCAGTCGTGTATCTATTTATCTATTTAGAGGTTTTATTCATTGGTCATCGGTGGAGGAAGACATTGTTATTGTTGAGTAGATGATGTGTATGGTGCATGGCGCCTTAACAGAGGTTCCTCGTCCCTTTAAATTTACGCCCGGTAAAGTGTAAAATGAGATCCTTTTCTCTCCGTATTGAGCCTATAAAGTGTGTCACCTTGTGATAAGTTCCTCTCTCTTCCGGTTTGCGCCTGGTAAAGTGTGACCTTGAGGTTGTTCCCCTCCAGGTGAGGCCAGTAAAACATTATATGTTATGTGGGTTGTATTATTTTCCATCCGTGCTATAAGTCGGTGGAAATGGAAGTATGTATTATGTTCAGTTATTTATATTTAGAAATATATGTTTCACGGTATCTTGTTATGGATGTTCCTTGCCCTTGGGCCTATGGCCAGGAAAGATAGTACATGTGTTGTTCCATAAGTATGTGTAGTGAGTTAAGTTATGAGATTAGGTTATGACTCGTATATGTGAACATGCCTTCAAAACAAATGTTGAGATATAATTCTTTTATATTAACATGAAGATCCAAAGAAACAAGGTTGTGTTGCGAAGTAATACTTTTGGAACTAAACTAGATAATTGGAAAGAAAACAAATAGTTTTACACCTTGTGGTGTTCAAATGGACGTTTTTGGAGACAATGTACTTATATAAATATATTTTGAATATTAAACTATCACGTTATTTATATTATACGTCATGGTGCATTCATGATCATAGACATTTATATATTGTTATTGTTTAGGATCATGTCGAGATCTCTACTAAACTTCATCCCACGTTACTAATCATTTTTTAGGTGCAAGTTGAGAACTGTTTCAAGATCGGCTATCTTCTTTAATTGTTGGCCACAGGGCTTTATATTGTTGGGGAAACGTCATTGTTGTAAAAAAAAGTTAAACCCATGATTTTTATATAAAGATATAAGCTTATGAGCATTTTGTTTAAATGTAATTCATGTTACTGTAGACACCCCATTTTTGACCGTCCTCAAGACTTGGACGTCACCGTTTGAACACTCGGTGATTATCCATGTTTGTGTTCGTTTGGAGTTCCCGGAGGTCTCGGCTCGCGCGCCTTGCCTCAGGATCTCCGAACTTGACCGTTTAGTGTCTGGTTTTGCACCAAACACTTGCATCTTGCCTTGGAAGGGCAAGGTGGGGCTTGTAGACCATCCCCACCCATCACCGGCAGTGGCTAGATGCCACCGGCTGGTTTTTGCTGCCACCGGCAATATAGTTTGCCGGCCGGCACTCTTTGTTGCCAGTCAGCACTATTTGTTGCCGACCGGCACTCTTTTTGGCCAAGATGGCATTTTTTGCCGGCCGATTGCTGTTCATCTGCTTTTGCAGATATTTTTAGACAGCTGTATTGCTTTTGGAGGGATCTCCCTCTTGCAAGGCTTGTCTTGTAAGCTTTACAAGAGGGATATAGGGAGGAACTCTCTCAAAAAGGCAAGAAGAGGAGGGCTTTTAGACATTTTTGAGAGGAGAAAATACAGAGAGAGCTCTGGTTTTTCTAGGGTTAGGGTTAGATATACACAACCTATCTCTCTTTCCCTCTTATTTGCACACTAGGTGTTTTGTGTCTCACTATTGCACACAAACACCTAGTGTTTCACCTTCCTCTTGGAGTTGAGGTTCTAAAGAGTGTGTTTTGAAGCTTTGGTGTTGGATTCAAGCTCAAGGAGGCCATTGGAGCACCATTGTTGAAGAGGACTACAAGGGTGAGAAACTAGTCCTTTTTTCCCCCATTTTTGCATTGATTTTCTACTAGTCTTAGAGCTGTTTTTGTGATTATTGTATAACATAAAAAAGTTCTGTTTTTAAGCCCTCTTTGTTGTTTATTAAGAGTGTTTTGTTGTTTGAGGGTTGTTGACCACCCTTAGGCCTCAAAAGGCCTCATTTTGAGCCATTTTGTGCTAGCTCCGGGATTTTGGTGTTGAGGTCTCTTCACCACTGAAATCTTGAGGGATTTCAGTGGTGAAGATGATGCTTTGAAGTCCCAAGAAGGAGAGGGCCACCCCCTCTCCTTGTTGTCCTTGAAAAGGGCATATTTTGGCCTCCTAAGGAAGCCTATGCTTGAGTGTGTGTTGAGCATGTTTGGTTTGTTTTTCATGCTTATATATCCATGATATAACATGATTTAAAGTTGGTTTTGGAACTCCATGCATGTTTAGCATAGTTGCCATGTAATACCTTGTTTGTGCCTTAGGTTGTTAGCCTTTGTTGGAGCATGTTTTTGGCTTAGTCTTGTGAAGATTATGTGCTTATCTTGACATGTTTTAGCTCTGTCCATAGTCGTTTGGATTGATCTTTGCATGCTTGACATGGCTCCTTTGTATTTGGGCTTGTTGGCCTTGAGTATGTGCATGTGTAGCATGATATCTTTGCATTGTTTTGGTGATTTGGGGTCACTTTATATGCCATTTCAGTCCCATTTCCATGCTTGTTTGATTGCCTTGCATGCCTCTTTAATGCCTTGGAAGCATGTGTTGCAATGCTCCATGTTTTGGCCATGGTGTATGCCTTTGTATTTGAGCCACTTAGATGCCATCTAAGGAGTCCCTTGGCCTTGTTTTAACATGCTAAAAATCTGTTTTTAGTTGTTTAATGCATGCCTTGTTTGGTCTTGTTAAGTGTAGCTCAATGCCACATTGGTTTGCTTTGAACACTTGGACTATTTGTTGCATGTTTTGGCTTGATTTGTTGCTTGGTTTGGCACCATGTATTAGCATGATTTCAAGACTTATAATGCATGCTAATTGTCCATGATTCTCTCTTTCAAGTGTGCTTGAATGTTGTTTGATTTATGCTTAAGTGTTGGTCCTTATGTGCATATGTCTGTGCATGCCATTTAGCCCTCACTTCTTAGCACTATGGCCACTGTTTTAGGTCTATTTTAGAGCTGCCTAATTCATGTATAAGTCCATCTTTCCATTTATTTGCATTGCCATATGTATGCTTGTATGCTTGCATAAGTGCTTCGCCATGCCATGTTGCATCCTTAGCTTGTATGCCTAGGTTGCATTGTATCTTGCATGCATGCCTTGTCCCTTGAATTGGTGATAGGAATAGGGCCTAATTTGTTTGATTGGCTTGCATGCATTTGAAATCAAAGTTGCATACTTGGTTCCTTGGGCCATCATGCATGGAAATGCGTGATTGGTGGTCCGAGAACCGAGGCACATGTCCCTTTGAGTCATTACAATGATAAGAGACATGGTTGGTGCATACATGCCTTGAATTGTGCTGCCATGCCTTGTTTTGCCCGCTGTTGCTGTGAGTTGCAGGTTCTGCAGGAATACTCTGCCGACCGGCAGTGTAATATGCCGACCGGCACCATTTTCTCTGCTGACAGACCCTATTTTGTGCCGATGGCCATACTACACTGCCGGTGGAAATTCCAATCAGCCGGTGGTGATCCTCTCTGTTCAAGGGATCAGTCCTGAGGTTTTGACAGCCTCCAGAGGAGGAAAGGAAGGAAAACAGAGGCAGCTTGCGCATGGTGGCGCGCTTCTCGAGGCGTTTTCCCGCTTTACTTAATTTATTCAATTTGTTAATTTAATTAGTTAATTTGTAATATTAATTAGCTGGTGTAGTTAATTAATTTGTAATATTTATTCGGTCCCTCCGAGCGAGGGTAAATCTGTAATAAGTGTGTGTGGGTGGTGTGTATGTCTTCCAACCTCACTTCTTTCTTCCCTTTTATTTACCTGCTTACGATGGTAGATTAGGGCACGTTTAATTTAGCATACCTCATGCTATGCATGTATGCATCCATGCATTTGTATTGCATGCATTAGGCTCGGTACATCACGCTAATTGCATCAATACTTCAATTCCCAAACTGAATACGTGACAATTGTGCATTTTCACATGACATGTTTAGGATAGCCGAGCCTATTCTAGTAACATTTTGTATGCGATGCATTAGGCACTTCACATGGACTTGGATCATGCATGTTTGCTAACAAGTTCTTTGTTTTGGCACGGAGTACTATGTAAGTATTTCCGCTTTAGCATCTCGCATGTGTGTGAATGTTAACATGACAGCATGCTTAACATGTGGCTAGGTGCTTATGTGTTAAACTGTTTTGAATGCCTGTGGGTGAAGGTTGGATTGTTTGAGTTGGAAAAACTCGTTGAAATCCGTGTTTTAGCCTACTTGCGAGTAGCAAATTCCAAAGCATTTTCAAACCGAACGGATATGCAATGTTTATTTCCAAATTAGGCAATCTAGTCTATACTTGTTTGCTGCGCGCATAACATAGTAATTCTAGGTTAATAATTGGTTTTAGAACACGTAAAGTTTTCAAAAACGGATATCACGGTTAGTAGAGGCCGGTCTTCGGACCGGGCGAAAGGGGGTGCTCATAGCTGACCTTCCCCGATCGTACCCAAGCTCCCGAGCCGAGACAACTCCGGTGATGACGGACATGTGGCCTTTGGCACCGAGTCAGGGTTTCCTAAATTCTCCCATTTTAAAACATTTAGGTGGCGACTCTGTATCTGGCAAAGCAGTCCATGTTTGGCACTACTTTTTCAAAAATCTGTTTCTCAAAACGATTTGCCAGATTTGGACTCTTTGGTTCAGATTAAGAACCGTGACACAAGTCGAGTCTGAACTGTAGTAACCCCAAATGAACAGAACGGGACTCATCCTCCCGGGGCGTTCGGGGACGTCCACAGTTTCTGGCGACTCTGCTGGGGAGTTTTAGAGAGTTTGACTCGAACTCGTGATATCCTGTTTTTGATCTCATTTATGTGTTTCTTTGCATTGCATGTGCATTGGTGCGCCTAGGAACACAGTGTTTGCCACCTGCCATTCCTGAACGGTTTGCCGGAGGCTTGTCTTGTCAAGGCATGTCCATAAGGCTGACCGGCTATGGGCTCTGACAGTGTGGGAACACAAACCCCGGTTTACCGGGGCACCCTTTTTGACCATTCGACCTAGTGCATATTCGGAATCCATAATGATCATTCCAAACTAGGACAGGTTGCTTACCCGATGCTAAGTTGTTTGAAACCGTTGTGTGCGTAGTGAAACCCTAGTTCCTGACAAAATAGGACAGGGAAACCCTACCCTAACATAGGGGTGTTTTGGCTCTCTTTACTTGCTATGTGCTTTTAGAGTGTATCTCTATAGGAATGCATATACCAGTTTGCGAGTTTGAGTATCGGGCCCGAAGGCGCCAGAATCAGTGTTGTTGAGAATCAGTTATCAGGAATCAGTTATCCGCGGGTATCAGATTCAGTATTTTGGGAACAGAAATCTGGGAACAGTGATCAGCAGTAGGGTACAGTTGTTTGGCTACACCCGTGTTTGATCAGTTTGGGCTGAAATGCTATCTGTTTTTCTTTCAGTTCAGAGAGTTGCAGAGTTGATACAGAACAGACAGTGTCTTCCCTTTGCTGAGGCAAGATTTATGGCGACACAAAGTTCAGAAGAAATTGTGGTTATGACGGCTGCATTGGAGCAGGGGACCGCTCCGCAGAGTGAGGCCAACATCAGTATGTCATACCCACCCAGGTCGCCCGTTGTGCACCCGGTCTGGGCTCCCCAGTTATACCAGGCTCGTGAGCCCACCACCTTTGAATTGATGGGAATGATAGGCGATCTCCAAAGGTCTGTGGCAGACCTCGCCTATGGAATGTCGGCTTCACCGCCAGCGGCGCCGTATGCCGGGAATTTTGTACCACAGGAGCCCCCGCTACTGGGGCGGATTGTGATAGATCTTAGCCAGCCAGAGGTGGCTTCCGGCTACAGCCACGACATGCTAGTATCAACCCCGATCCTTGATCAGGCTGAGGCCAAAGGAAAAGACAAGGCAAAGATCGATGCCGACCCCATTGAGCAACTGCTGTGGGCAGTCGAGGCTTTGAAGGCCAGAGGGATGAACAAACAACAAACGTCTGCAATAGTGACCAAAGCTGTGGATGATGCTTTCCCCACTCCGATCAAAGGTAGTTCAAGCCAGACAGAAAACCGGGATGGCCCCCGTCATGCCCAGACAGTTCCTGTAGTTCCCAACCCTACACCGGAAAAAGTTCAAAAGGCCAAGGCAGCGCCAGCTGATCCTTTCGCCAGCGCATCTGGCAAGAATCCTCAAACTGCAAAGTACCTGCCCCGAGGGCGCAGGGTCTTTCACGACCTCCACATGCCTTTGTCTAGGGCATTGCTAATATTGGCGAAGAATGGGCATCTTAAGCCTTTGGAGCCTCGGCCACTCCCGAAGAATCTCCCCGCCACTCATGATGCTACCTTGTACTGCGCGTACCACCAACAGTCCGGTCACAGCACCGATGGATGTTCCCGCCTTCGTCATGAAGTGCAGGATTTGATTGATAACAAGGTTATCCTACCACCTACCTCGGGCAAGCCCGTCACCACTCAGTTGTTGGATTTCGAGGGCTCAGATACTGCGAGTATGTAAAGTGAACCGCCTGCGGGCAACATTTGGTGTATTTTTGAAGCGTCTGGCACGCATTTTTGAGCATCGGTGAAACCGAGTTTTGTAAATCCTGGCTTGGATGTCGAGTCAGTCTTTTGTTTTTGAGTCTGTCTCTTTGTCTTGAGTCAGTCTTTTGCTTAAGGGTCTGTCTGATTGTATCGAGTCAGTCCCTGTTGTATATAATACCCGGTGATTCAGGGGTTGTTGTCCCGAACACCGTCTTGTTTTGTAATTATCTGTTTTTGTTTTGAGTCTGTTTCTGCCGAGGGGCCAGTTGCACCAACAGAGCCGATTAAAACAGCTGTTGCTATCTCAGCTTCATGCTTGCTTTCAGCATAAGGACCAGAGAATTTGATTGGGCTGACAGTACATCTCGCCTGCTCTCCTGCGCGCCAAACTCATTGCATTAACCTAAGTTTTTCAGAAAACAAACCTCTTGAACACTGCGGTGATAAAAACGAAGAGGAAGGAATTCCTCGGGTTTTGTAAAATTTTGATCATTTTGAGAGAAAGAGAGGCGTGCTAAGCCTTTTTATGAATGAAATCATGCTTGTCGGCGTGAGTACTGAGAAGGACCCTGGCCTGATCCAGATTGGTTCCACACTATCTTCGGCGCGAGCGATTTGTCGCTTCCTTAAAAACTTTCAAAAGCAAATGTTTTACGCGGCCCTGTGAAGACCTGTGTGGAATCCCTCTTGAGGTCGCGCAGCCTAGGATCGCTCTCAGCCTCAAGATTCAACCCGTTTGCTTTCCGATTTTGAACCCGTTCAGAATGTTCAGAAAGTTCAACGGACAAATGCCGTGAAAGGTCTGTATGGCCAGTTTCGAAGCAGCCCTCGAGTAAGAGGCACCAAAAGCCAAGTCAGAAGGAGTGGATCTCGCCGAAAGAAGCTCGTTGAGCAACCGTGAAGGGTTCTTCTGCAAATCAGTGCAACAGCCGTTCTCCTGGACACAGAGAGGCTTCAATTCCAAGAAAAAACCATTTGGCATGGACTTGCTACACTTTTACCCTTTGAGAGGCTCGCTGGGCCGAAAACCCGGAAGGGCGGCCCAGGCAAAAGTTAGAGCAAGAGAAAAATACAAAAAGAAGGATTGAAAAAGAAGAAAAAAAAAAGCAAGAAAAGAAAAAAAAAGAAAAAGAAAAAGAAACGAACAAAAGAAGATGAAAAGAAGCTCGCAAGGTCGAAAACCCGCATTGAGCGCCTTGGCAAAAGTGAGAGCCTAAAAAAAAAAAGTGAAGGTTAAAATACCCGAGTGGACCTTAACCGGAACTACGTAAGGCTTGATTCCCATGTTTGGGATACGTAGGCAACTTCATCATGAAGTCCAGCCCCCAACGCTTTCATAAGCGTCTCAGTCCATGCAATGGTTTCGATTTCATCTCAAAGTCTAGTCGCCAACGCTCCCAAGGCGACTGTGTCCATATATGTGTTGTGACCGTCTTCGTCATCGCTGTGTCCAAGAGCTCGACCACTGCCAATGACGACTGTCTGCGGATTGCTGCGGCACCATCCCAAACAAGGGGCAACTTTCCATTGCTACAAGCCGTCGTGAGACGCCATTCAAACCAGGGGCAACTTTCCGTTGCCTCCCACCCCCCTTCGAACCAGGGGCAATTTTTCATTGCCTCCGATCCGAGGTTGCGCATCTCGAAGAGTAAGTTCCATGCTCGTCGAGCATCAGCTGTTTGAAAAATAGTTTTTGAAATTTTTTACTGAAGTTGACTATTTTCTCGAAAACTATTCCATTTTCCAAAATCGGACCATTGTCTTGGACCCAAAAAGGAAAATTTTCAGTGCTTGCTGCCTGACTTGCAGGGTTTTCAAGTCAAAAATCGAACAAGTACGTCAATCTGACTCTCGTTTTGATCAAAACTGTTTTAGTAGAAAGCAAAAACGAAGAATGGTTAAAATGATGAACTAGGGGCACAGTTGAGCCAGGCGTTCTGTCTTTCCCCCATCATCGACGTACTTGCCAGAAGAACACTCTGCCCGCTAGAAGAAATAGCCGTGAGCTAACGGTATTGAGCATGAACCCACACCTTGCTATTTATCCATCAATCACCCCGGGGAGGGATGAAAAATGAGAGAATGAAGAATAGAGAGGTGTAAGTTGAGAGAAAAGTGAGGAAAAGGGTTTTGAAAAAAAAAATCCGAGCTCGAGAGCCTAGTGATGTGAGAATCACAAATCAGAAAGGGTGGGAAACAATACCCAGTTTGAACTGGCTCCTCGTGGTCCGAGGTCTCCCATCTTCGTTTACACGTCTGTGTGTCGTGTCTCTTTCATTTGACGGTCTCGTCTTTTGTTTTGAGTCTCTTTCGAGCGTGTCTCGTTGTGTTTAGGTCGTGTACCCCTTTGTTTGAGTCCTCCCCGCTGTGTTCAGTTGTAGGCTCGATATCCCGGTTTGAAAAACCCTCATTTGATTTCAAAAATCATCTATGCTCAGAATGCTGTGCCATTCTCTACATTTGAACGCATTTCGACTCCAACCGGTTCCATCTTTGAGGTCCGTCCTGTTAGATTGGGCTGCTTGTTTGAGAATTTGCCGTGTGCAGAATGAATCGAATGCTGTGTTATGGGCTGTGTGCAGATTAATCCCCAACAGAGTAAGGGCTGTGTGTCCAGAATCAGGCAGTGGGTTGTTTGGGTTATCTTGCTGTTGGCTGTTTAAGTTATCTGATTATTACAGTGCAAGTGTTCAATTTTCAGACAACCAATCAGTTCCATTTACATTGAGGTGTAACATGATGAGATGCGATGCAATACATGAGATATGTAAATGTAACACTTTTTAAGCAAAAATCTGTTCATTTAACTATCTTTTCAAATGTACAAGTTTTGGAAACAAAAATCTGCCTGCGGCAGTACAAGGTAATCTATCTACCAACAAAAAGAAAAGTACAAGAAAGAAAAGATAGCAAAAATCTGCATCTATGTCAAGCACTCCGGAGGGCTGTCAGTCCGTCCTGGTCCTCTTCCTGGACGAGGGTCCAGGAGCATCATCAGCGTCGTCGTCAGAGCCTGAGCTAGAATCGCCTCCGGTCTCCTCCTTCGATGACCCTGCCTCCGCCTCTGACTCCTCGTCGTCGTCATCATCCGGGACTGGAGCTCGCGAGCTACTCCCGACGTGAGTACGCCCTCCCCTGGTACGGGGAAATATCCGGCCCTCCTCATCTCTCCCCCGAGCAGGGACAGCAGGTCTAGCTGGAGCACCTCCCGCCATGGGAATCTGAAAAGGAGGCTGAAAAGTTCACAAAAAGTGAAATGCATCAGTGTACTGTAGACAGTTTATCAGTGCAGAATGCAACGTCGAGTACAGTGTATGAATGCCGTGAGCAGTTTATCAGTGCAGAATGCAGTGTGTGAGGACAGTGCATGAATGCCGTGACTAGTTTATTAGTGCAGAATGCAGCGTATGCAGTGTTCAGATACTGTGAGATCAGTGTATCAGGTGTTGTGCCGTGCATTAGATTATGTAAAGCAGTGTATGAATGGTTTCAGGCCAGTGTCAGAAGGACATACCGGTATGCTGTAGACGGCTAGGAGGTCAAATGTCCGCTGGAGCATCCCCATCATCGAGGCATTCATCGCCAACGACTGACGGGTGTACTCAGAAGAAGCCTGCAAAAGAATCAGATGCATCAATATTCTGTGGAATATCAAGTAAACTGAGATGAATGACTGTACAAAATGCAGTAGAACATACCGGCGGCAAGTCGGGGATGTCAATGAACTCATGACCAGCCGGTGGAGGGGCGAATGGGATCTGATAGGTCGACCCACCCTGCCCCTGGAAAGTCAGTACAGCAGGCAGGGCAGGCCAGCCAGCTCCCCGTCCTCCCTGCACTCTACCCCTACCACGGACTCGGGCCCTCCTCGAAGATCCAGCCCCTGCTCCCGCTCCGGCCCCAGCCGCCGATGCTACAGGCCTAGCTCCCTCTGCTTGACGACCGCTCAAGGGACGCATCAGGTACGTCCGCACGTACTCCTGATAGTCGCCGGTGCCTCGGATGCCGGCCTCCTCCCAACCGATGGAGTAATCATCCAGCTGCTCAGGGGTCAGCCCCTCGGTCTCCCTCATCTCTGCAGGAGGGTGAGCCGGGACTATCTGCTCAGGTAACCCGCGGGTCTGGCGTAGAAAACGCTCCCCCAGGTACCAAGCCCGACAGACCGGGCCCTCTAGCAAAATCCGGAAACGCGAGGTCTCCTCAGCACCAGGGAACCGACCCTGCATCGCCGACGGCAAGGAAGCCCATGGCCGCCAAGTGATCTGAAAGTGACAGACAGTTTGTTATCTACTGTTGTTGAAACATGCAGTGGGAAAGTGAAGCTAAATGAACTGAAAGTAAAGCATACCTCGGCCGGGGTGATGGTATCGAAGTATCGACGGAAGAAGCCGAATGTCTCCCGTGGTCGCCGGGTGCATCTCCCGTCAAAGCGACTCGAGAACGGGACAGCCGGAGGAGGCTCCGCGACTGGTACAGGTGCAAGCCTAGGAAAGTAGGCGTAAACCCACAACTGCAAAACAGATGTCAGTATGACCATCAGATAAAGCAGAATATGCAGAATGAAGCAGGAATGGCAGAGCCGTGTTTTGTATTGTGTGCAGTGTACAGTGTGAACAGTGTACAATCAGTGTAAAGCAGAATGTATGTGTGTGCTGTGTGTACAGTATACAGCAAGTATAAAGCAGACTACAGTGTGTGCAGTGTACTGAGTACAGAAAGTACGAGACAGGAATGAAAAAGTGGAGAAGAAATGTACCTCCCAAGCCCGCCAGTAACCTCCAAGCTGCTGGCCGCTGCCACGAGAAGCCGAGCTCATATATCCGTACAGGGTGGCCAGAGCAGCGCCGCCCCAGTCATAGTGCAGAATATCCCGGACGTCCACCAGTGCGCTGAGAAGGCAGAGAGGCACGGTGTTCGCCCGGTCGGCGAAGATAGTAGTCCCGAACAAGAACATGAGGAAGCCGCGAGCATACCTCTCCTCATCCTCCGGGGTCATCTGCACCTCCTCCAAAACGGGCTGAACCCTAAACTGTGTCTCGAACCAGGAGTATCGGACGAAACCTGGACGAGCTAGTGGTGGGGCCTCCCCCAGTAAATGGACCTGAGCGGCGGTCCACTCATCCATGTCGGTGTCGAAAGGGATCGGATCCCCCCTACCCCGATGCCTGTGAGCATCGAGAAGTCATAAGGGGTCATCGTCATGTCCCCTGCAGCAGAAAAATGGAAAGAATCGGTGGTGTCCCACCATCTCTCCGCCAGAGCGGCAAGGAGAGGCCTGCATGTGGACAACCTAGAGAGCCCTCGACAAAAGGTGCCGAAGCCCGCCCGGTCCACGATGCGCTGGACCGCATCAGGGAGCTCATCATACCACTCCCGCGCACCAGTATTCCCATACCCGCGAATGGTATGGGAACCCTCCTGCAAACAGAAAATGACAATTGCAAGACAACATTCAAAATACAGTTTTGAAAAGACAGATATGGCATGTATGCAAGTTTGTCAGATTCAGGCAGATACCGGGTGCCGGTGTGCTTACAGTAAAATACATGTGCTGTGTCAGCGTGTTTAGGCGTTTCAGAACAGATATGGCATGTATGCAAGTTTGTCAGATTCAGACAAATACTAGGTACCAGTGTGTGCGCAGTGAAATACAGTGTGTGCAGTGTGTTTGAATGATTCAGGGCTAGTGCAGTGTGTGTGCATGTGTCAGTCTCAAGCAGATATCAGTTGTATGTATGTTTACAGTCAACTACGGTCTACGGCATACCAGATTTCAGCAATTAAAGAATACAACTAACTATGGCAGTTTTGTATCCTACATTGCAGAAAGTAAAGCAGAAGATGAAGAGTTACCTCGGAAGTGCCGAATGAAAGGTGGGAGGTAGGCTCGCGTAGTAGTAGCTCAGGCGCCGCGTACCTCTCAAAGCTCCGAAACTGACGCAGGCCGTCTGGGGGCAGAACGTGGATCGCCGGCCGGTAGGTCGCCGGGTCGAACGGGCGCTCGCTCAGTGGTAGGAGCTCGACCCCGGGATCCATCTCGTGGTCCGGGGGAGTCCCGCCACGTGGAATGTCGTCCGCCATGTAGAGAGTGATGTGAAAATGGCCGGAAAAGGAAAACCGAGCCGGAATACGAAGAGTCAACCGGAAAGTCAACTCCTGAGAGGGTCGGAAATGGCCGGGAAGGCCGGAATGTGAAAGGGCACGGAAATGAAGAAGAAAGTGAGGGGAACAAACCCCGAAAAGGCTAGAACGCCAAACGAGGCACCGAAATGAAAATGTGATCGGTGGAAAACGTCCGAAACGCGAAGAGGAACGCGAATCCGACGACGAAACGGGCGTAGAACGCGAAGAAATGGACGAAAAAGGAGGGGGAAAAGCTCTAGAGAGAGAGAGCAAAGGATTTCGGCGTGAGAAGAATGAGAAAATAGGGTTTGAGGCCCTATTTTATAACACCCAAGGTGAAAAGACAAAACTGCCCCGCACCAGCAACTGTTTGCCGGTCGGCAATGTTTTGTACCGGCCGGCACTTTTTTGTGCCGATGGAATTGTTTTTGTGCCGATGGCCAGCCGGTGGCCTCCCCTTTCGGCCGGTGGGGTTCCCACAGCCTTGGTTAGGCCATATGAGAAGTTCGTGGTCTTCATAGCTCAAGAAAGTGCAAGAAAGTGCATCTCCGACATTCAACCGGCCTCCGTTTTGACTTCGGGCCGTGTCTCCAGTGCGTGGCACTCGAATTCGTGCAAGGTGTATCCTTTTTGTATCCTTTTTGAATTCAAAAGTTGCCCCGTGTGTGTTGCACGAGTTCATCACACTACTTCGGTGCATTGCATCGCGCTGTCATGCGCCACACATTTGCATTGTTATGCACGTGTTACATGCGTTGCAACACGCACCCCTTTGCATTGTCGTGCACATTTCTCATGCATCATCATTGCATTTCCATTCCATGCATTGTCATGCATTCTGGAATACGTGCGTTGTTGCGCATTCAAGCCCATTTACACTCCGTGTGGCCCGCGTGTCGCACTTAGCGTCGCACTGTTTTGTGCATTTCAAACCTCGCGCTGTTCTGCGCATCGCACTGTTTTGTGCATTTCAAAATTGTTCGCGCTGTTCTGCGCATCGCACTGTTTTGTGCATTTCAAACCTCGCGCTGTTCTGCGCATCGCACTGTTTTGTGCATTTCAAACCGTCGCACTGTTTTGTGCATTTCAAACCTCGCGCTGTTCTGCGCATCGCACTGTTTTGTGCATTTCAAAATTGTTCGCGCTGTTCTGCGCATCGCACTGTTTTGTGCATTTCAAACCTCGCGCTGTTCTGCGCATCGCACTGTTTTGTGCATTTCAAACCATCGCACTGTTTTGTGCATTTCAAACCGTCGCACTGTTTTGTGCATTGCATTCTGTTGCGCGGTTTTGCACATCTCATTACATTACCTGCGTAGACCGCATGTTTGTGTTCATTTCTTTACTTGCGTAGACCGCATGATAATTGTTTCCTTGCGTAGACCGCATGATAATTGTTTCCTTGCGTAGACGGCATGATAATTCTTTCCTTGCGTAGACCGCATGATAATTCTTTCCTTGCGTAGACCGCATGACAATTCTTTACTTGCGTAGACCGCATGTCAATTCTTTACTTGCGTAGACCGCATGTTCATCTCTTTACTTGCGTAGACCGCATGTTAATTACATTACCTGCGTAGACCGCATGTTTGTAATCTTTTCTTTACTTGCATAGACCGCGTGTTTAGTTTCATTACTTGCGTAGACCGCATGTCTTGATCGCGTAGACCGCATGTTTTGATTGCGTAGACCGCATGTTTAAATTTCATTACCTGCGTAGACCGCATGTCTTGATTTGCGTAGACGGCATGTTTAATTCCATTACTTGCGTAGACCGCATGTTTTGATTGCGTAGACCGCATGTTTAAATTTCATTACCTGCGTAGACCGCATGTTTTGATTGCGTAGACCGCATGCTTAGTTCCATTACTTGCGTAGACCGCATGTTTTGATTGCGTAGACCGCATGTTTTGATTGCGTAGACCGCATTGTTATTTTCATTACCTGCGTAGACCGCATGTTTTGATTGCGTAGACCGCATGTTTTGACTGCGTAGACCGCATGCTTAATTTCAATACTTGCGTAGACCGCATGTTTTGATCGCGTAGACCGCATGTTTAATTTCAATACTTGCGTAGACCGCATGTTTTGATTGCGTAGACCGCATGTTTAAATTTCATTACCTGCGTAGACCGCATGTTTTGATTGCGTAGACCGCATGCTTAGTTCCATTACCTGCGTAGACCGCATGTTTTGATTGCGTAGACCGCATGTTTTGATTGCGTAGACCGCATTGTTATTTTCATTACTTGCGTAGACCGCATGTTTTGACTGCGTAGACCGCATGTTTTGATTGCGTAGACCGCATGTTTATTTTCATTACCTGCGTAGACCGTATGTTTTGATTGCGTAGACCACATGTTTATTTTCATTACTTGCGTAGACCGCATGTTTTGATTGCGTAGACCGCATGTTTATTTTCATTACTTGCGTAGACCGCATGTTTTGATCGCGTAGACCGCATGTTTAATTTCATTACTTGCGTAGACCGCATGTTTAGTTTCATTATCTGCGTAGACCGCATGTTTTGATTGCGTAGACCGCATGTCTTGATTGCGTAGACCGCATTATCAGTTTCATCACCTACGTAGACCGCATGTTTCAACTGCGTAGACCGAATATTTGCTAAATATCATAGCCTGCGTAGACCGCATGTTCATGATCAATTTTTTTGACTGCGTAGACCGCATGCTCCACTTACATGTTTGTATTTCCACAGCATTGTCATGCTCCCCACTTGCTTTGCGCTGTCACGCATTTCGAGTACACCACATTTGCATTGTCATGCATGTTGCTAACCACATTGCACCTGTTAAGTTTGTTTTCTTTTCAGGCACGATATTGTATGTACGGTTCATTTGAAGCTGGTGCAACCAGACGAGCCGCACAGGTATTGTATCTCCCGAGTGAGACGTATTGAGAATTCCATAATTCTCTTACATCCTTTCTGCATTGTAGTGTAGTTTGGTATGCTAGCTTAAAACTGTCGCATGTTTGCTTCATTACAGCTTTCTTTGCATGATCATAAGTTATGCTCGGCTTCGTGCATTGTTTTGCATTTTGCCCCTGCCTTCGGGTGCATATCTTATTTGTCTTGTATGTTTGTCTAAGTCTTCGGCCTTGTCAAAAATGGGTCGTCTCTGGGCTTTGACATTCACTCCCGTCATTGTTATGACTTTCGAGTTCTGTTAAAGGGGGGCAACTGTAGACACCCCATTTTTGATCGTCCTCAAGACTTGGACGTCACCGTTTGAACACTCGGTGATTATCCATGTTTGTGTTCGTTTGGAGTTCCCGGAGGTCTCAGCTCGCGCGCCTTGCCTCAGGATCTCCGAACTTGACCGTTTAGTGTCTGGTTTTGCACCAAACACTTGCATCTTGCCTTGGAAGGGCAAGGTGGGGCTTGTAGACCATCCCCACCCATCACCGGCAGTGGCTAGATGCCACCGGCTGGTTTTTACTTGAGTCGTATTTACTGCCCTGTTGAACTACATTGAAATTATTGAATTGTTAAATTTTCAAGATTGCATTTTGCACAAAAGTTTCAAAGGATAAAAATATATATTTTTGAACATGATTTGACATATGATTCATCCCATGAGATTGTATAAAATATAGATACTTTGTTAAGGATTTCCTTTTGGGTTTTGTGCTCACCCCTATAGGATTTTGTGCAGGAAATGATGTGGTGATCCCACCAAGTTAGATGTGTGGAGATATTTTTTGAGAGCACAATGCTTTTTTCGTTGCTGCAATTATTTTTGACAAGCCGGTGGCTTTATGTGTATGAGTTTGAAACCACTTTTGTGTAACCGGGCTTAAGACTTGGAATTTGTAGCCCTGAAGGGCATTAATTCGTACTAAACTTCTTTGCTACATTCTATAGATTCATATTTTAGAAATATTAAATATATAATCGCATGTGGAACATTCTTTTTGTATATTTCTTGATGGTTAATGAATACAAATGTTGGAGATTTGAGGATAATGTTAATATTGAGATTTGGTTTTTGTTTACATTAAATAATAGGAGTTAGTGAATCTGTATTGTGTAAATTTTTGGGACGTGACAATCATTATGGGCTTAATTAATCCTAAAGGGTGAAGATGTGTAATAACCAAGTTATGTGTTAAAGAATTGGAATAGCAATTTAGTTATTAAAATGAAACTTAATTGGATTTAGTAATGGTTTTGATTAACTTTGTATTGTAGCTATATTTTGTGAATTGGATTGGTTTAAGAAAAAAAATGTGAAGTTTTAGCCAATGGTGGACGTAATTGATGGTTTTGAAACAACGAATTTGGTTTTGGATATAAAATGGTGTGTGTAACTCTTTATGAAATGGAATGAGAAATGATTGATTTGAAAAGGTGGAATTAGTTATGGATTTATATTGTATCAGTCGTGTATCTATTTATCTATTTAGAGGTTTTATTCGTTGGTCATCGGTGGAGGAAGACATTGTTATTGTTGAGTAGATGATGTGTATGGTGCATGGCGCCTTAACAGAGGTTCCTCGTCCCTTTAAATTTACGCCCGGTAAAGTGTAAAATGAGATCCTTTTCTCTCCGTATTGAGCCTATAAAGTGTGTCACCTTGTGATAAGTTCCTCTCTCTTCCGGTTTGCGCCTGGTAAAGTGTGACCTTGAGGTCGTTCCCCTCCAGGTGAGGCCAGTAAAACATTATATGTTATGTGGGTTGTATTATTTTCCATCCGTGCTATAAGTCGGTGGAAATGGAAGTATGTATTATGTTCAGTTATTTATATTTAGAAATATATGTTTCACGGTATCTTGTTATGGATGTTCCTTGCCCTTGGGCCTATGGCCAGGAAAGATAGTACATGTGTTGTTCCATAAGTATGTGTAGTGAGTTAAGTTATGAGATTAGGTTATGACTCGTATATGTGAACGTGCCTTCAAAACAAATGTTGAGATATAATTCTTTTATATTAACATGAAGATCCAAAGAAACAAGGTTGTGTTGCGAAGTAATACTTTTGGAACTAAACTAGATAATTGGAAAGAAAACAAATAGTTTTACACCTTGTGGTGTTCAAATGGACGTTTTTGGAGACAATGTACTTATATAAATATATTTTGAATATTAAACTATCACGTTATTTATATTATACGTCATGGTGCATTCATGATCATAGACATTTATATATTGTTATTGTTTAGGATCATGTCGAGATCTCTACTAAACTTCATCCCACGTTACTAATCATTTTTTAGGTGCAAGTTGAGAACTGTTTCAAGATCGGCTATCTTCTTTAATTGTTGGCCACAGGGCTTTATATTGTTGGGGAAACGTCATTGTTGTAAAAAAAAGTTAAACCCATGATTTTTATATAAAGATATAAGCTTATGAGCATTTTGTTTAAATGTAATTCATGTTACTGTAGACACCCCATTTTTGACCGTCCTCAAGACTTGGACGTCACCGTTTGAACACTCGGTGATTATCCATGTTTGTGTTCGTTTGGAGTTCCCGGAGGTCTCGGCTCGCGCGCCTTGCCTCAGGATCTCCGAACTTGACCGTTTAGTGTCTGGTTTTGCACCAAACACTTGCATCTTGCCTTGGAAGGGCAAGGTGGGGCTTGTAGACCATCCCCACCCATCACCGGCAGTGGCTAGATGCCACCGGCTGGTTTTTGCTGCCACCGGCAATATAGTTTGCCGGCCGGCACTCTTTGTTGCCGATCAGCACTATTTGTTGCCGACCGGCACTCTTTTTGGCCAAGATGGCATTTTTTGCCGGCCGATTGCTGTTCATTTGCTTTTGCAGATATTTTTAGACAGCTGTATTGCTTTTGGACAAGAAGAGGAGAAAATAGGGAGGAACTCTCTCAAAAAGGCAAGAAGAGGAGGGCTTTTAGACATTTTTGAGAGGAGAAAATACAGAGAGAGCTCTGGTTTTTCTAGGGTTAGGGTTAGATATACACAACCTATCTCTCTTTCCCTCTTATTTGCACACTAGGTGTTTTGTGTCTCACTATTGCACACAAACACCTAGTGTTTCACCTTCCTCTTGGAGCTGAGGTTCTAAAGAGTGTGTTTTGAAGCTTTGGTGTTGGATTCAAGCTCAAGGAGGCCATTGGAGCACCATTGTTGAAGAGGACTACAAGGGTGAGAAACTAGTCCTTTTTTCCCCCATTTTTGCATTGATTTTCTACTAGTCTTAGAGCTGTTTTTGTGATTATTGTATAACATAAAAAAGTTCTGTTTTTAAGCCCTCTTTGTTGTTTATTAAGAGTGTTTTGTTGTTTGAGGGTTGTTGACCACCCTTAGGCCTCAAAAGGCCTCATTTTGAGCCATTTTGTGCTAGCTCCGGGATTTTGGTGTTGAGGTCTCTTCACCACTGAAATCTTGAGGGATTTCAGTGGTGAAGATGATGCTTTGAAGTCCCAAGAAGGAGAGGGCCACCCCCTCTCCTTGTTGTCCTTGAAAAGGGCATATTTTGGCCTCCTAAGGAAGCCTATGCTTGAGTGTGTGTTGAGCATGTTTGGTTTGTTTTTCATGCTTATATATCCATGATATAACATGATTTAAAGTTGGTTTTGGAACTCCATGCATGTTTAGCATAGTTGCCATGTAATACCTTGTTTGTGCCTTAATGTGCCTTAGGTTGTTAGCCTTTGTTGGAGCATGTTTTTGGCTTAGTCTTGTGAAGATTATGTGCTTATCTTGACATGTTTTAGCTCTGTCCATAGTCGTTTGGATTGATCTTTGCATGCTTGACATGGCTCCTTTGTATTTGGGCTTGTTGGCCTTGAGTATGTGCATGTGTAGCATGATATCTTTGCATTGTTTTGGTGATTTGGGGTCACTTTATATGCCATTTCAGTCCCATTTCCATGCTTGTTTGATTGCCTTGCATGCCTCTTTAATGCCTTGGAAGCATGTGTTGCAATGCTCCATGTTTTGGCCATGGTGTATGCCTTTGTATTTGAGCCACTTAGATGCCATCTAAGGAGTCCCTTGGCCTTGTTTTAACATGCTAAAAATCTGTTTTTAGTTGTTTAATGCATGCCTTGTTTGGTCTTGTTAAGTGTAGCTCAATGCCACATTGGTTTGCTTTGAACACTTGGACTATTTGTTGCATGTTTTGGCTTGATTTGTTGCTTGGTTTGGCACCATGTATTAGCATGATTTCAAGACTTATAATGCATGCTAATTGTCCATGATTCTCTCTTTCAAGTGTGCTTGAATGTTGTTTGATTTATGCTTAAGTGTTGGTCCTTATGTGCATATGTCTGTGCATGCCATTTAGCCCTCACTTCTTAGCACTATGCCACTGTTTTAGGTCTATTTTAGAGCTGCCTAATTCATGTATAAGTCCATCTTTCCATTTATTTGCATTGCCATATGTATGCTTGTATGCTTGCATAAGTGCTTCGCCATGCCATGTTGCATCCTTAGCTTGTATGCCTAGGTTGCATTGTATCTTGCATGCATGCCTTGTCCCTTGAATTGGTGATAGGAATAGGGCCTAATTTGTTTGATTGGCTTGCATGCATTTGAAATCAAAGTTGCATACTTGGTTCCTTGGGCCATCATGCATGGAAATGCGTGATTGGTGGTCCGAGAACCGAGGCACATGTCCCTTTGAGTCATTACAATGATAAGAGACATGGTTGGTGCATACATGCCTTGAATTGTGCTGCCATGCCTTGTTTTGCCCGCTGTTGCTGTGAGTTGCAGGTTCTGCAGGAATACTCTGCCGACCGGCAGTGTAATATGCCGACCGGCACCATTTTCTCTGCCGACAGACCCTATTTTGTGCCGATGGCCATACTACACTGCCGGTGGAAATTCCAATCGGCCGGTGGTGATCCTCTCTGTTCAAGGGATCAGTCCTGAGGTTTTGACAGCCTCCAGAGGAGGAAAGGAAGGAAAACAGAGGCAGCTTGCGCATGGTGGCGCGCTTCCCGAGGCGTTTTCCCGCTTTACTTAATTTATTCAATTTGTTAATTTAATTAGTTAATTTGTAATATTAATTAGCTGGTGTAGTTAATTAATTTGTAATATTTATTCGGTCCCTCCGAGCGAGGGTAAATCTGTAATAAGTGTGTGTGGGTGGTGTGTATGTCTTCCAACCTCACTTCTTTCTTCCCTTTTATTTACCTGCTTACGATGGTAGATTAGGGCACGTTTAATTTAGCATACCTCATGCTATGCATGTATGCATCCATGCATTTGTATTGCATGCATTAGGCTCGGTACATCACGCTAATTGCATCAATACTTCAATTCCCAAACTGAATACGTGACAATTGTGCATTTTCACATGACATGTTTAGGATAGCCGAGCCTATTCTAGTAACATTTTGTATGCGATGCATTAGGCACTTCACATGGACTTGGATCATGCATGTTTGCTAACAAGTTCTTTGTTTTGGCACGGAGTACTATGTAAGTATTTCTGCTTTAGCATCTCGCATGTGTGTGAATGTTAACATGACAGCATGCTTAACATGTGGCTAGGTGCTTATGTGTTAAACTGTTTTGAATGCCTGTGGGTGAAGGTTGGATTGTTTGAGTTGGAAAAACTCGTTGAAATCCGTGTTTTAGCCTACTTGCGAGTAGCAAATTCCAAAGCATTTTCAAACCGAACGGATATGCAATGTTTATTTCCAAATTAGGCAATCTAGTCTATACTTGTTTACTGCGCGCATAACATAGTAATTCTAGGTTAATAATTGGTTTTAGAACACGTAAAGTTTTCAAAAACGGATATCACGGTTAGTAGAGGCCGGTCTTCGGACCGGGCGAAAGGGGGTGCTCATAACTGACCTTCCCCGATCGTACCCAAGCTCCCGAGCCGAGACAACTCCGGTGATGACGGACATGTGGCCTTCGGCACCGAGTCAGGGTTTCCTAAATTCTCCCATTTTAAAACATTTAGGTGGCGACTCTGTATCTGGCAAAGCAGTCCATGTTTGGCACTACTTTTTCAAAAATCTGTTTCTCAAAACGATTTGCCAGATTTGGACTCTTTGGTTCAGATTAAGAACCGTGACACAAGTCGAGTCCGAACTGTAGTAACCCCAAATGAACAGAACGGGACTCATCCTCCCGGGGCGTTCGGGGACGTCCACAGTTACATTTAATATATGTACGATGAGAGGACATTTCCTTTATTTATGGATGTAATGTATGTAAAGTTCTACATAGTATTAATGGAATATTATTTATGTTAATGGATATGGTAATGTTATTCGGATAATAAAAAGTGGGACGTGACATGGTGTAGACGCGCCCGCGGAGGGGGGACCTCGCTGCTACAGTTCGGACTCGATTTTGTGTCACGGTTCTTAATCTGAACCAAAGAGTCCAAATCTGGCAAATCATTTTGAGAAACAGATTTTGAAAAAGTAGTGCCTAACATGGACTGCTTTGCCAGATACAGAGTCGCCACCTAAATATTTTTTAATGGGGAAATTTAGGAAACCCTGACTCGGTGCCGAAGGCCACATGTCCGTCATCACCGGAGTTGTCTCGGCTCGGGAGCTTGGGTACGATCGGGGAAGGTCAGCTATGAGCACCCCCTTTCACCCGGTCCGAAGACCGGCCTCTACTAACCGTGATATCCGTTTTTGAAAACTTTATGTGTTCTTAAACCAATTATTAGCCTAGAATTACTATGTTATGCGCGCAGCAAACAAGTATAGACTAGATTGCCTAATTTGTAAATAAGCATTGCATATCCGTTTGTGTCGGAAAATGTTTTGGATTTGCTACTCGCAAGTAGGCTAAAACACGGATTTCAATGAGTTCTTCCAACTCAAACAATCCAACCTCCACCCACAGGCATTCAAAGCAGTTTAACAAATAAGCACTTAGCCGCATGGCAGGCATACTGTCATGGTAACACTCACACGCATGCGGGATGCTAAAGCATAAATACTTACATCGTACTCCGTGCCAAAACAGTAAACTAGTTAGCAAACATGCATGTCCTAGTTCATGTTAAAAATGGCTAATGCATCACATGCAAAATGCAATCTAGGCAGGCTCGGCTAGCCCTAAACATGGCATGTGAAAATGCACAATTATCACATATTCGGTTTAGAATTTTGAAGTACAAATGTAGTTAGTGTGATGTACCGAGCCTAATGTATGCAATACAAATGTATGGATGCACGCATGCATAGCATAAGGTATGCTAATTTCAAAAAATGCCCTAATCTACCATCATAAGCAGGTAAATAAAAGGGAAGAAAGAAATGGGGATTGGAAGACATACACACACTCACCCACACTTATTACATATTTACCCTCACTCAGAGGGTCCAAATGAATATTACAGTCCCAAAATAATAAACAAATAAAATATTACAGAAATTCTAATTAATTAAAAGAAAAGATGCAAAAGAAAGAAGAGGGTGGCCGCAGCCTTTGCCTCGGGATGCGTAGATGATGCATGCTCGGAACTTGACTCGCCCGAAAAACCCGTACCGTACTCCTGCCACCTCTGTTTGTACTGCCTTGTCTCTCTGAAAATTACCAAAGTCCTGGAGCAGGTTCCTCACATGCTGCAGAGCACCACCAGCCAGACATAATTCCCGCCGGCACTTCAAAATTTCCACCGGCATTTGTTGGATTCATCGGCACTCCAGAGATTGCCGGTCGGCACAAAATTCTGCCGGTCGGCAGAAACTTCCTGCAGAAGACCATTTGACAGCAAACAGGGAACAGACAGTGCATGGCATGGGGTTTTCAGGTACATATGAGCATGGTTATGCTTCCTATCATGTTTTGAACTCAAAGAAGCATGACCTTCGATCCTCGAGCCATCAATGGTGCATGGTGGCTCAAAGAATCAAATTTGCCATTTGATGTAAGGATGCATGCAACAAACAAAATGGGATCCGAAGCCTTATCAAGTTGGAGTCAAAGGCCCCGATGACCGGGAATCGAGGCACATTACATCACTTGAAGTATGAATGTTCCTTGATTCCCACACTTGGTTTGACACCCCAAACCAAGTGAATGCAATGCATGTTATGCAAACATGGCTCAACACGCAACATGATACCAAGATGCAAAGCACGACAAGCATTATGCAACCAACATGACAAATGTATAATGCCAAGCATACAACATGCAAATATGATGCAAATATGGACCAATTTGGGAATGTGATTCACATGCTACGAGGCTTAATGGAACAACCATACAACAAACATGAAGCAAGCATGCAATGGGGGGCCTTGAACCATAAAGGGACAGACCTTAGTCCACCACAAAACAGCACCAAAAAAATGCTCAAAATGATGGGCAACATCTCATGTTAACAAGCAAAGTTATGGTCCCAAGATTAAGGCACAAAAAGGAGACAACTTACCCCCACCAACATGACCTCTCATGGCATGATTAAAACAAGTAAAAACAGAATTTTGCAGACCAAAATAGGACTCCAAATCCTCCTAAAATGGCAGCTAAGGTGACTACCAAGAGGCATATGCACCAAGGCTCATTCCTAGGCATAAGAGGGTACACCCTCAAGGCATAAAAGAGGTCATGCATGCACGCATACAAACATGATTCTTGGACTAAAATGTGGTCCTAGATGATGTTAAATCATGAGGGTAATCACAACCATGCATGCTAGAGGTCAAAATGCTCAAAGCTTTCAAGCCAAAATACAAAGCAACCCTAACAAACATGTCAAGCATGACCAAATGGATAACCAACAGACTTTAAGCATGGAAAAACAATACTAAAAGCTTCATGGAACTAAGCCAACACACACAAGAATCATGGCCTAATCATGAGATACACTTCTAAGCAAAATGGAGCAATACAAAGCAAGTATTACAAGCATACAAGGAGGCACAAATCTGGCCAAAAACAGAGATCCCACATGACCTAAAAACACCCAAAAAGTTCTGAAATGAAGCAAAAACCAAGCAAGCATGCATGTCACCCTTTTGGGCCACAACTCAAGGAAACAAGACCAAGAAGGGAGAGGGGTGTCCCTCCCCTATGCAAGACTTCAAACCGACTTTTTTAACACTAAAAATACACTGATTTTCAGTGGTGAAGAGATCAAAATACAAAGATGACCAAAGCTTAAACAAAGAGGCAACAAAAGTGACCAAACAAGGCCTAATAGAGTAAGTTTGCACTCAAACCACAAAGTGACCTTAATGAAAGTTCTAAAGCATGAAAATATAAGCCTTTTTTCATGTTATACACAAGAGCTAAAACAACAAGCAAGATAGGTAGAAAACTATTGCAAGTTTGGAGAATAAAAAGCAAGATGCTCACCCTTGAAGAACCCTTGAAGAACAAATGGTCTAGCCCTCTTCTTTTGATCAAAACTAGTCCAAAAACTCAAGAAACAACCCTCCAAGTCCCTCAATCTCGGAGTAAGGTGTAATGGTGTGTGTAATGGTGCAAAAGTAAGGTAAAAACACACTTTTGAGCTAAGAAACACACACAAAGGAGGAGAGAGAGGGAGATATAGAGATAATATGTATCTATATCTCAAAGCTCTGGTTTTTGGTTGCCAAAGTCTAACCTAGATCCAAGAGGAAAGCCCCTCTCTTATAGGACTCCCTCTTGCAAAGCTTATACAACAAGCTTGGCTAGAGGGAGATCCCTCCATACACGTGTATGGAGGGGGGGAGAGTTGGTGCCAGCTATCACAGCTGGCACTAAATATATCCATAAAGTGGATGAACAGTGGTCGGCTGCCCAAAAAAGTCACTTCGACAAAAAACAGTGCCGACCGGCAACAAACTATGCCGACCGGCAACAAATTGTGCCGATAGAAGCAAAAGACCAGCTGGTGGCCTCTAGCCACTGCCGGTGGTGTGTGGGGATGCCTCATAAGGCATTCCCTGCCCTTCCACGGCAAAACATAAGCGTTCGGTGCAAAACCAGACACTAAACGGTCAAGTTCGGAGATCCTGAGGCAGGGCGCGCGAGCCGAGACCTCCGGGAACTCCAAACGAACACAATCACGGATGATCACCGAGTGTTCGAATGGTGATGTCCAAGTCTTGAGGACGGTCAAAAATGGGGTGTCTACAGTTGCCCCTCTTTGACAGAACTCGAAAGTCATAACAATGACGGGAGTGAATGTCAAAGCCCAGAGACGACCCATTTTTGACAAGGCCGAAGACTTAGACAAACATGCAAGACAAACAAGATATGCGCCCGAAGGCAGGGGCGAAATGCAAGACAATGCGCAGAGCCGAGCATAACTTATGATCATGCAAAGAAAGCTGTAACGAAGCATACATGCGACAGTTTTAAGCTAGCATACACCAAACTACACTACAATGCAGAAAGGATGTAAGAGAATTATGCAATTCTCAATACGTCTCACTCGGAGGATACAATACCTGTGCGGCTCGTCTGGTTGCACCAGCCTCAAATGAACCGTACATACAATATCGTGCTTGAAAAGAAAACAAACTTAACCGGTACAATATCGTTAGCAATATGCAAAGTAGTGTACTCGAAACGCGTGACAGCGCAAAGCAAGTAGGGAGTATAA
Organism: Camellia sinensis; assembly: GCF_055761805.1. NCBI lineage: Eukaryota > Viridiplantae > Streptophyta > Magnoliopsida > Ericales > Theaceae > Camellia > Camellia sinensis. The sequence continues at coordinate 47,835,713 of NC_138967.1, forward strand.
CAATGCTGTGGAAATACGAACATGTAAGTGAAGCATGCGGTCTACGCTGATAATGCAATTAACATGCGGTCTATGCAAGTAAGGAAATGATTACGAACATGCGGTCTACGCAGGTAATGTAATTGATAAAGATGCGGTCTACGCAATCAAAACATGCGGTCCACGCAGGTAATGAAATTAATAAGCATGCGGTCTACGCAATCAAGACATGCGGTCTACGCAGGTATTGAAATTAAACATGCGGTCTACGCAATCAAAACATGCGGTCTACGCAGGTAATGAAATTAAACATGCGGTCTACGCGATCAAAACATGCGGTCTACGCAGGTAATGAAATTAAACATGCGGTCTACGCAATCAAAACATGCGGTCTACGCAGGTAATGAAATTAAACATGCGGTCTACGCAATCAAAACATGCGGTCTACGCAAGTATTGAAATTAAACATGCGGTCTACGCAATCAAAACATGCGGTCTACGCAGGTAATGAAATTAAACATGCGGTCTACGCAATCAAAACATGCGGTCTACGCAGGTAATGAAATTGATAAATCATGCGGTCTACGCAAGCAAAACATGCGGTCTACGCAGGTAATGAAATTAAACATGCGGTCTACGCAATCAAAACATGCGGTCTACGCAGGTAATGAAATTAAACATGCGGTCTACGCAATCAAAACATGCGGTCTACGCAGGTGATGAAATTAAACATGCGGTCTACGGAATCAAAACATGCGGTCTACGCAGGTGATGAAATTAAACATGCGGTCTACGCAATCAAAACATGCGGTCTACGCAGGTAATGAAATTAAACATGCGGTCTACGCAATCAAAACATGCGGTCTACGCAGGTAATGAAATTAAACATGCGGTCTACGCAATCAAAACATGCGGTCTACACAGGTAATGAAATTAAACATGCGGTCTACGCAATCAAAACATGCGGTCTACGTAGGTAATGAAATTGATAAATCATGCGGTCTACGCAAGTAAGGAAATGATTACGAACATGCGGTCTACGCAGGTAATGTAATTGATAAAGATGCGGTCTACGCAATCAAAACATGCGGTCCACGCAGGTAATGAAATTGATAAATCATGCGGTCTACGCAGGTAATGAAATTGATAAATCATGCGGTCTACGCAAGCAAAACATGCGGTCTACGTAGGTATTGAAATTAAACATGCGGTCTACGCAATCAAAACATGCGGTCTACGCAGGTAATGAAATTAAACATGCGGTCTACGCAATCAAAACATGCAGTCTACGCAGGTAATGAAATTGATAAATCGTGCGGTCTACGCAAGCAAAACATGCGGTGTACGCAGGTAATGAAATTAAACATGCGGTATACGCAATCAAAACATGCGGTCTACGCAGGTAATGAAATTAAACATGCGGTCTACGCAATCAAAACATGCGGTCTACGCAGGTAATGAAATTAAACATGCGATCTACGCAATCAAAACATGCGGTCTACGTAGGTAATGAAATTGATAAATCATGCGGTCTACGCAAGCAAAACATGCGGTCTACGCAGGTAATGAAATTAAACATGCGGTCTACGCAATCAAAACATGCGGTCTACGCAATCAAAATATGCGGTCTACGCAGGTAATGAAATTGATAAATCATGCGGTCTACGCAAGCAAAACATGCGGTCTACGCAAGTAATGAAATTGATAAATCATGCGGTCTACGCAAGCAAAACATGCGGTCTACGCAAGTAATGAAATTGATAAATCATGTGGTCTACGCAGGTAATGAAATTGATAAATCATGCGGTCTACGCAGGTAAAACATGCGGTCTACGCAGGTATTGAAATTGATAAATCATGCGGTCTACGCAGGTAATGAAATTGATAAATCATGCGGTCTACGCCAGCAAAACATGCGGTCTACGCAAGTAAAGAAAGGATGTACCATTACATAGCATAATTGAAACCATTTGCGGGATTCACAAAGCATGAAAAGGTATGGGGCGGGACATTCTTCGCACGCATCGAGCGTTGCTTGCAGAAATTGTGGCCTGAGGTCAACTCGAAGGTTCACGTTTCAAAGGTGTGCTTTCCCGTATTGTGAAGGCGTCCAACGACGTGGTTGACCCAAACAAAGATGCGGAAGGTGCGTTAACCGCAAAGGGGAGTTTCACTGGTATCAATTCTGATACTTTGTTACCTTGTCACTCTGTGCTTTACTTTCCTTTTTTACTAGTAATTTAAGCACATTGCACTGCCTCAGGCAGGTTTTATTCTTTTTCAAAGTTACACATTTTGCAAAACACGTGATAGGAATGAAACAATCCATTTTGTTCAAAAGATGTTGCATTTGTGGATTTTCTGTGCATCGCATCGCAGGGTATCACACCACAATGTGAACGAAATTGAACTCATTTTGGAAATGTGCAATCGTAATAATCAGGTAGTGAACCGACTTACAACTCGATAAGCAAAACAAAGACACGATGCAACCAAACAAGTGTGAGTACAACTCGATAAACAAATCAAGAGCTCAAAGAGAGCGAAATACAACTCAATAAGCAAATGTTCAAAAACTCGACAAGCAGACAGGCGTGGCTCCGCAAGAATCGACCGCCGAGGAGGGGTTGGAGGTGGTGAAATTCCCCGATACCTAGCATAAACAGCTTAGGAAACCAGAAGGAAGCCCATCGGCTTGGGGGAGAGACCATCGGCTACAAAGAATGGCTACCGGCCATAAAATTTCCTCGTCGGCAAACTATTATGGCCGGTCGGCAAATAGTTTGGCTGGCCGGCACTGAATGAGGGGATTAGCAGAATGTTGACACCTGTCCCCCACTCAACCTTATCTCCTACAAAAGATCCCAACTTCGTAGTTTTTCTCATTTTCACACTGATTTGCTCCAATGGAAGAGTTTCTTGCTCAAAACCTCACAGCTTGGATTGTTAGCTTGGATGGCTCGGAAAAAGTGAATTTCCGGGGTTTTGACATAAATGCACTATTCACTCTGGGTCGCACCCCCTTGCACTTCCCGTTTCTTCATGCCGCGGCAAGGTTTTGGAATCCGGTGACACATGTCTTTAGCTTCGCCGGGCAAGAGATATGTCCCACCTTCGAGGATTTCTGAGCCTTAATGGAGTCCGAACGCGACGAGGAGCTCCTGCCCCAACTTAATTTTGGTCATGCCCAATCCTTAGGGCGCATGTGCGGATTCAGCATGCGTGATGCTCGGTCCCTGATTTGTGACGGGATGCTGGACATTCCGAGTTTGGCCAATCGATTTTCTGATGCTGGTGATCGCAGCAACCATCACTGGCAAGGCTTCCGGCGGCACACCCTCTGTTTGTGCATGCTATCCCATTTTCTATTTGTCTCGGGCTCTGGAGGGGCTAGTGTCCGGCTGATTGAGGTTGTCCAAGGCTTGAGAGAGGGCAAGAGCTGTATTGCCATGGCTCTGGCCGAGACGTTAATGGGCTTAGACGCCTTTTATTGCCATGAGACGACCAGATTAGCAGGAAGTCCACTACTACTACAGGTAATGTTTCCCACCCTATCTCGCATTCATGTATTGCTCACATCACTCGGCCCTCAAGCTCGGTCTTTTCTCACAAAAACCCCATTCTCACTCTTCTCTCCTCGTACATCTCTCTATTCTTTACTCTCTCATTTTTCAATCCCTCCCCAGGTATGGCTGATGGATAAGCTACAAGTTGTGGACTCCTGCCCAGCATATTCAGCTCGCGGCTACTTCTTCCGGCACCGTCTAGTCAATGCCTTGGATGAGGGATGGTGGTTCACTTAGATGTGCCGTTTGTCCGTAGACTGTATTGCTTGGCGGTGCCCTTGGCTGGACCTTCCGGCAATGAGTTACAACATGCCCCGGCAGACTGGGATTCAATTGATTGGTCTCACTCACTGCGTATTCTACTTCCCATTTCGGATTCAACGCCAATTTGGCCATGATCAGACCTGCCCGCCAGAGGGGATAGAGTATCCTGCTGCATTCCCAGCCCGAGGCGCATAGCTTGCTTGGCAGGCCACCGCATGGAGGATGAGAGGACTCCTAGCTCCCGCTCTTACTTTCAGTTGCACTTTGTCTGACGAGTGCGTGGATTGGCTCAACGAAGAAGCACAGATTGGGCCCAGCTTGGCATCGGAGGCTTCGACCAACTCGGGGAGGGGGCGCAGGAACACCTGACTTAACTATGCCCCAGATTTATTGCTTTATTAGTACTTTCAAGTTTTCTTTATGAATGTAATAAAAAAGCAACTTCAATTGTATGCAAGAGCAGGAGAACTCTGTTTTGAAATCAATGAAATTGAAAGTTGTGGCACTGAAAATTTTCCACCTTGGTCCAAAAATGGTCAAAGTTGTAAAAAGATTATTTGAACAAAGTCAGCTTTTATTAAAACTTCTCAAAGACATTTTTGATGTGGATCAGAACTGGACACGCCTAAGATCTGTCACTGAGATGCACAACCCCAGATTCCTGCAACTGGAAAGTTGCCCCTAGTCTGAAGAGCGCCGCAGCACTGCACAGCAACAGAAAGTTGCCCCTAGTCTGAAGAGCACTGTATTGGGGATTCCAACGAATGCTGATAGACAAAGATGACTGAGATGATCAAATGGACAAAGTTGATCGGGGAAGTGTTATAGCTGAACTTCAGGATGAAGCTGCCTACGTATCCCAAACATGGGAATCAAGCCTCCCGTAGTTCCGGCTCAGGTTCACTCGAGTATTTTCACTCTCCTTTTGCGCTCTAACTTTTGCCAAGGCCGCCCTTTGCGGGTTTTCAGCCTTGCGAGCTCAGTTTTTATATTTTCTAATTTTTTGTGCTCTGACTTTTGCTAGGTCGCCCTTTCGGGTTTTCGGCCTAGCGAGCCTCTCAAGGGTAGTATTTCTTCAACTTGTCCATGTTGATCGGTTGAGAGAATTCTAAGCCATCTAAGTCCATCAGAACCACAGCTCCGCCTGACCAAATAGCTTTGATGATGTAGGGACCAGTCCAATTAGGTCTGAACTTGCCCCTTGGGTCGTGGATGGGAGCTCGGTTGTCTTTGAGTACCAAATCCCCTTCCTTTAGATTTCTGGACTTAACCTTCTTGTTAAAAGCCCGAGCAATCCTACGCTGATAACTCTGAACGTGATACAGTGCTTTCAGCCTTCTTTCGTCAAAGAGCATAAGTTCCTCGAACCTGCTCTGCTGCCAATCTGCCTCAGCTATCTGACACTCGGCCAATACCCGTAAAGACGGAACTTCAATTTCAATAGGTAGAACAGCCTCCATTCCGTAAACTAACGAATACGGAGTTGCCCCAGTAGAAGTTCTAATCGAAGTCCTGTAGCCCCACAGAGCAAACGACAACTTATCTGGCCAATCTCGATAGGTCTCCACCATTTTCCGCAGTATGTGCTTGATGTTCTTGTTGGCAGCCTCAACTGCTCCATTGGTTTGCGGCCGGTACGTAGATGACTTATGAAAAGCCACGTTATACTTTTCCAACAAGTCGACCACTTCTTTCTTAAAGTGGGATCCATTATCCGAGATGATCTCATTTGGCACTCCGTAGCGACAAATGATGTTGTTTCTGATGAACTTGGCGACGTGCGACGCCTTCAACACCGCGTATGATTGGGCCTCGACCCACTTTGTGAAATAATCTATCGCTACGAGGATATACTCATGTCCGTTCGACCCCTTCGGGGTAACAGCTCCGATCACATCAATCCCCCACACGGAAAATGGCCACGGGGAAGTCATGTTGTACAACTTGGATGGTAGGATGTTCATACGGTTTGCATGGATCTGGCATTTGTGGCATCGTCGAACAAAGCCGATACAATCCTCCTCCATGGTTGACCAGTAGTAGCCCTGTCTGAGGATCTTTCTGGCCAGCATTACTCCATTCATGTGTGCACCGCACTCCCCTCCATGGATGGCCTCCATTAGGCGCTTCGACTTTTCAGCTTCTACACAGAGCTTATGCATTCCCAGATGACCCCTTTTGTACAGTTTACCCCCGCAGATGATGAACTGAACAGCCATTCTTCTGATCGCCCTCTTATCCTTGGCATTTTCCCCTAGTGGATACGTCTCCTTTTCCAAGAAGTTCCAAATATCGAATACCAGGGGTTGTCGTCTTGGGCCTCATCTATGGCAGAAATTGACTCGTATGCTGGCGCAAACTTTTGATCAATGATGACTGGACGCATCCGGACTCCAGACGGGATGTCTATCATGGAAGATAGAGTTGCTAGTGAATCTGCGAACCTGTTGTTCTCTCTTACAAGGTGGGTGAATTTTAGCTTCTCGAACCGAGGAATTAACAAATCCAAGGTTTGGTGGTAAATTATCATCCTTTCCTCCTTGACCTTCCAGTCTCCTTTTGCTTGAGACACAACAAGATTCGAGTCCCCAATGACGTCCAATCGTCTTACCCCTAGTTCTAGGGCTGCTTCCAGACCAGCAATACATGCCTCATACTCTGCTTCATTGTTCGAGACTCTGAACTGGAGCTTGAATGCTAAAGGGATACGGGAATCGTCAGGCGCTATCAGCAACACCTCTATCCCATACCCATACTGGTTTGACGCTCCGTCAAAGTACATCGTCCAAGTTTCATCTTCGATGTGCAGAATGGCTTCATCTGGGAATAGGTACTCAACCGCTTCATCCCCCTCAACCGGGTGGTCGGCAAGGAACTCCGCTACCGTTCTCCCTTTCACCGACTTGCGTGTTACATACTTCAAGTCAAATTCGGAAAGCAATAGCAACCAACGAGCTAGCCTACCCGTAAGTGCTGGTTTCTCGAAAAGATATTTGATGGGATCCAAACGTGAAACCAACATTACAGAGTGAGCTAACAGGTAGTGCCGCAGCTTCCTGGTAGCCCATACCAAGGCCAAGCAAGCCTTCTCAAGCGGAGTGTAGCGGGTCTCGCAATCCAGCATCTTTTTGCTCAGATAGTAGATGGCCCTTTCCACTTTGTCTTCTGACTCCTGTGCGAGCATGCAGCCCATGGTGGTCTCGGTTACTGAAAGATACAATATCAACGGTCTCCCCGGTTCTGGCGGTGACAACACGGGCGGGTTCTGTAGATACTCTTTGATCTGTTCAAAAGCTGCTTGACATCGGCCGTCCCATTGGAATTTCTTTCCTTTCTTCAGGAGACCAAAAAGTGGTTCACAAGTCAAGGTTAATTTAGAGATAAATCGTCTTATGAATTGCACTTTACCTAGAAAGCCTCGCACCTCCTTTTCAGTCCTTGGTGGTGGCATTTCTAAGATGGCCTTGATTTTGGAAGGGTCGACCTCGATGCCCCTTTGTGTAATCAGAAACCCTAGCATCTTCCCTGCTGTAACACCAAAAGTACACTTCTGGGGATTCAACCGCAGCCGAAACTCTCTGATCCTTTGGAAGAATTTTTGTAAGGCGGTGTAGTGGCCTTCTCTTTCTTTGGACTTGACAATCATGTCGTCCACATACACCTCGACCTCTTTATGGATCATATCATGCAATATTGTAGTTGCTGCCCATTGATAGGTAGCTCCAGCGTTTTTCAGCCCAAATGGCATCACTCTATAACAATATGTACCCCACGGGGCAGTGAATGCAGTCTTCTCCTGGTCTTCGGGTGCCATTACTATCTGATTATAGCCTGAGAAGCCGTCCATAAACGAAAGCAAGGCGTGTCTTGCCGTGAAATCTACCAATTCATCAATGTGCGGCAAGGGAAAGTCGTCTTTCGGACTGGCCCTGTTCAAATCTCTGAAGTCTACACAGACCCGAATTCTGTCGTCCTTCTTCGGCACCGGAACAATGTTGGCCAACCAAGTCGGGTACTCAGACACCAGCAGGAAGCCTGCATCAATATGCTTGGTGACCTCTTCCTTGATCTTAAGGGCCCAATCAGGGCGGATCCTTCTGAGCTTCTGTTTGACAAGTCGGGCCTCGGGATCAAGAGGGATCCGGTGCTGTACAATCTCAGGATCGATTCCAGGCATGTCTTCGTAGGACCACGCGAAAACATCTTTGAAATCTTTTAACAAAGCGACTAAGCGCTCGCATTCCTCAGAAGACAACGTGGACCCGATCTGGACCAGCCGCGGGTCCTTCTCAGTACCAACATTCACAGTAGTGATTTCATCCATTAAAGGTTTAACAAATCTTTCCTACTCTTGATCAATTAACCGTTGCAAAACCGGAGGAATTTCTTCCTCGTCGTTTTCATCAAAATTTTGAAAATCCTGATTTAAGCAATAAATCAAAGGCACAGAAAAATACTCTGAAACCACATCCACGTCGTTCTCATTAAATACTTCCGAGCTGTCGGATTCCTCTGTTACAACAGACTCAAAAGAAAATGAAAAAGACGACCTAGACAGGACTGTGGCATCCGGGTTATCACCCCCGGGAATACCGGACTCAGACTCAGTTGAGCTGGAATCTGATTCCGACGCACAAGATTCGGTAGAATCAGATTTCGGCTCACTACCTGACCTGGTGCTGCTTGATAAAAAGCCTTCTTCATATTGCCAGATGAGAGAAGGTGCGATGGACGCATCCAAAATAGCTGATGGTAGGCCCGTAGCCGCTTCATTCCCAATCACACATACCGAGGAGCTATTCCCCAAGCACCTCTGTTCGATTGGAGGATCTGAAAGCAGACACGCCAGCGCTGCCCCCATTTCATTTTCAGCGTCCTCAGACTGCACTTCCTTACTTTGCTCAGCCTCAGCCGATAGATCTGCCTGCCCTTCGGTGATGTCATCCTCAGGTAACTGTAAATCAAAGAAGATCTCAAATCCCGACATGCGCTTCTTCTCCGCGTTGAGCCACGGCTCCGGGAAGCCACAGAATGGAAAGTCCTCCCCCTCCCGGACGAAACGTCCGTTTAGGGTCCCCCGAATGGGCTGGTGCATTAAGTCAAAGGGCTTCCCCATCTGTTTCGCCCTGGCCCTTCCGGCAATTTCCTTTCCTTTCCTTTCCTTATCCAATCCTCTTTGGTGGGTAGGTAGCCCAAACCAAAGGTATGGGGGTTATGTGGCACTTCGGCCGATGCTGCGACACCTTTCCTGCCGCTCTTGCCTAATCCCATCCCGGGGATGTGCTGGAGTTTGTTCATGAGATAGACTGCTTGGGCACTGACATATACCCCTTCATTAGCTGCCATGATGTTCTGCACGACCTGAGCCTCAGCCAAAGTAAAACCCGATATGAACACATCCTCCACACCGTGTTCGATTTCTAGAACAGGCGTAGACACTTCCAGTGGCGGATGAATTGACGAGTTTCCAAAAACAATGGCTACTCCCTTCCCATAGGGGTATTTCACCACTTGATGTAGGGTAAAGGAGACCGCCTTTACCTGATGCAGCCACGGCCGCCCCAAAAGCAGGTTGAACGTTGCAGGAACCTCCAAGACGTGGAAATCTATCTTGTGCTGTCCCGGCCCAACCTTTGTTTGAATCTTAACTGTCCCCATTACTTCCCGGCTTGTGTTGTCATACGCCCGAATCACCTGGGCCGTTGGCGCAAAATCCGCGACTTTCAAACCGATCGCGTAGGCTGTTCTTGCCGGACAAACGTTGATGGCGGACCCCGTGTCAACAAGCACCACGGGTATCCATTTATCTCTGCACTCCATAGAGATGTAGAGTGGCTTATTATGGTTCGCACCCTCAGGTGGCAGTTCTTTGTCAGAAAAACTCAATGCCGGGGAACTTCCTTCCGAAAAGACTAAGCCCACCAGCTGCTCGGGCGTGGTGTCTATGGAAAGCTTGGCTTTGTCCATGGCTGAAAGGACATCCTACCTATGTACTCGAGAAGCCATAAGCAGTCCCCAGATGGAGATGTCTGCTTGTATCTTTTTTAATTGTCTCAACACGGCCTCATCTTCGAGTTGCTTCTCCTTTTGTTTCTCTGCTTCATTATCTTTTCCAGATGCCTCTGGTTGATCTAGGTGTGGAGGCTTGAAATACCGTCCACTCCTAGTCATGTGATCGACTTCGCCGATATACCAAGTATCATCTGGTTGGTTACCTTCCCAATCCTCGTCCGTGTGGGCAAGACATAGGTCGTCGTCTTCCCACCACATACCATCCGCAGCTGACAGGCATCTGTCTGGCTCTGTCATAACTGTCCTGATACTTGTAGTACCTTTTATCCCTATGCTCGCAGCATTCTCCATTTCTATACTTGTGGCGGTTTCGACCCCCACGTGGCCTTTTGCTTTTCTGATCCTCTCAGAATCTTCGAATCTCTCTTGTTCTGACTGTGTCAATGCAGTAGATTGCTCACTGATCCCTGTACTCAAAATGCTCCATTCCCGAGCGAAACTCTCGACACCGGCGCTCTCCAGCGATGTATTCTGTTCGTCGACACTCCCGGCCGTTGTGGACATTCCCGCCCCTGCCGGGCCTCGTTCTGACTGGAACTCCCCTATTACATCTGGCTGATCGTCTAACCATCCCGTGGCCTCTGCTGACTCTTCATTATCGTACCAGTTGATGGCTGAATATTCTAGATCTTGGTTATCGCAAAATTGGAACTTGGCAAGATCCTCTTCCACGGCTGCCAAATCATCCGTTTCCTGTCTTGGACTGTTCCCTCGGATTACACACAGCTCTCCCCCGACTGGAAATTCGACATTTGGTCTATTCTGGCCCACTGGTGAAATGTAGTCACTCAGACTGTAAGCGTTCCCAACATCATTCTCAGGCTCCACAGACTCTGGTTTGACAACCTCTTTCCTGTTCTCGATGGTCACCACCACTGGCTTGGGTTGGGTTATAGAGACGTCCATCATGCACAAATCGGTGCAATCAGGGAGGAAAACTTTCGGCTTAGGCAAGTAGGAGGATGTGATATAGATACTAGGATCGTAGGATGCAACCCCAGTGTGGATGAAGTTGATTCTTTTGGGTGGTGGAACTTGGTTATGTGTGGGGAGAGGATTTGTAGTAACATTGGGTTTCTCAGGGGGTAAAATCACCCCATTATCAATGAGATCTTGAATCTCATGATGCAACCGAAAGCACAAGTCTGTGTCGTGACCGTGCTGCTGGTGGAACGCACAATACTTGGCTGGATTATGGGTGGCGGGCAGTCTTTCAGGTAAGGGCCGCGGCTCTAGGGGCTTCAGATGCCCTTTTCTGATCAAAACCCCCAAAGCTTTGGACAGGGGCATATAAAGTGGAGCGAAGGTTCTGGTGTTTCTGGGAGGGTATTTGGCTGTTTGTGAGTTACTTCCGGACGCACCGGAGAATGGTGTGGCTGCCGTATTTCTTGGGGAAGGGTTAGTGGTGACCATACTCACTTCGGAGGTCCTGGCAGTCGTAGCGCCGCTCGAGCCTGCATTAGTATTACGATTGAAATTTCTGCGTGGTTGTTCCCGGTCATTATCAATCCATCCTTGTCTTAAGGCGTCCTCGATCTGCACCCCCATTTCATGCAGATCAGCAAAGGTGGGAAAGGGGACTACAATCATCTTTTGCATTAGCTTCGGCTGAAGATTGCGCACAATCATCCGAATTTGGTCTTTGTCTGTGGGTCTCAAGGTCATCATCGAAGCCTTAGCCCGCCATCTGGTTACAAATTCTGAGAAGCTTTCCTTGGGTTCTTGCCTTGTTGTCTCGAGATCCCGGGTCGTGATCTCGATTTGTGTGTTGTATGAGAACTGCAGGATGAAGGCCTCAGCCATCTCGTCCCAACTTCTCTTGACGTCGTCCTCCAACTTGGCATACCATGCGGCCGCTACACCCGACAGGGTCCGGCCAAACAAAGACAACTTCTGCAATCTGGTGAGGCCCATTGGCCTTAGGACGTCTGAGAATAGTCGCAGGTGTACCATGGGATCCTCAGATCCGTCAAAACGATCAATTTGTGGCATCTTAAACCGATCTGGCAGCGTCACGGCCGTGTCTATGTATCCGTCTCCAATGTCCGGAATGGACTTCGCACCCTGAGATTTCTTGAACAACTTTTCAAGCTTGTGCATTTTTAATGCCATGGGGTCTACCTCGGACTCAAAGGGAGAATCCGATAGATTGATAGGGGTGGGTGCCTTGGATTGTTGGGGTGGAATCGGGGGGGGGGGAGCTGGCCCTGCTGGGATGTCTGTATCTTCTTGGACATTCCGGGTGTTTGGTGTCTCTTCGGGTATTGGAACCCTTAATGGAGGAGGGATTTGCTGCGAAGGTGATGCCCCAGTTTGCTGTTGCAATCTCCCAATTAAATCCACTTGTTCACTCATAACTGTGGCTTGTTGTCTGGCGAATTCTGCCTGTCGGACAGCATCCTGCTGCATCATTTTCATGCTTTCTTGAAGTTGGCGCACCATCTCCTCTAAGCTAGCCATACTATTCTGCTCTGGTTGAATTATTGGTATGCGTTCCCTCTCTGCAGGTGAAACAGGACCCTGATCCCTACTGAACTCAGGTGGGGTAGATAAGGCCCTTTGAACTGACTGTTGAACTGATGCCCTCTGCCTAGTTGCCTTCCGTTTAGTAACCGGGGGTAGAGAATGGTACACCGGTTGTCCTTCTATCAGATCCTCAGATCGATGGAGCCGACGACCTCTGATCCAGAGTGCTTGGGGAATGTCTACCGGGTTGGAAGCAATGATGCTAAACTACCTAGCAAAAAGATAAATAAAGCAATAAATAAACCAATAACCGGACAGCACAACGACATAAAATAAACATATAAAATATAGTTGGACATCCATAATACATAGCTGGTAAGCCGAACACACTGTTCCTCGATACTGATCACTGTTCCCCAAAATCTCTGTTCCCAAAACTGAACCTGATACCCGCAGATAACTGATTCATAAACTGATACTGATACCCTCAGGCCTACTACTCAGTCCTGCAAACTGACATGCGCGTTCCTGTAGAACCATACTCTAAAAAGCACACAGCAAGTAAAGATAGCCAAAACACCCCTAAGTTGGGGTAGGGTTTCCCTGTCCTATTTTGTCAGGAGCTAGGGTTTCACTATGCACACAGCGGTTTCAAACAACCTAACATCGGGTAAGCAACCTGTCCTAACTTGGAATGGCCACTATGGATCCAAATATGCACTAGGTCGAATGGTCGAAAAGGGTGCCCCGGTAAACCGGGGTTTGTGTTCCCATGCTGTCAGAGCCCATAGCCAGTCAGCCTTATGGACATGCCTTGACAAGACAAGCCTCTGGCAAACCGTTCAGGAATGGCAGATGGCAAACACTGTGTTCCTAGGCGCACCAATGCACATGCAATGCAAAGAAACACATAAGCGAGATCAAAACAGGATATCATGAGTTCGAGTCAAGCTCTCTAAAATTCCCCAACAGAGTCGCCAGAAACTGTAGACGCGCCCGCGGAGGGGGGACCTCGCTGCTACAGTTCGGACTCGATTTTGTGTCACGATTCTTAATCTGAACCAAAGAGTCCAAATCTGGCAAATCGTTTTGAGAAACAGATTTTGAAAAAGTAGTGCCAAACATGGACTGCTTTGCCAGATACAGAGTCGCCAAGAAACTGTAAACGCGCCCGCGGAGGGGGGACCTCGCTGCTACAGTTCGGACTCGATTTTGTGTCACGGTTCTTAATCTGAACCAAAGAGTCCAAATCTGGCAAATCGTTTTGAGAAACAGATTTTGAAAAGTAGTGCCAAACATGGACTGCTTTGCCAGATACAGAGTCGCCACCTAAATATTTTTTAATGGGGAAATTTAGGAAACCCTGACTCGGTGCCGAAGGCCACATGTCTGTCATCACCGGAGTTGTCTCGACTCGGGAGCTTGGGTACGATCGGGGAAGGTCAGCTATGAGCACCCCCTTTCGCCCGGTCCAAAGACCGGCCTCTACTAACCGTGATATCCGTTTTTGAAAACTTTATGTGTTCTTAAACCAATTATTAGCCTAGAATTACTATGTTATGCGCGCAGCAAACAAGTATAGACTAGATTGCCTAATTTGGAAATAAGCATTGCATATCCGTTTGTGTCGGAAAATGTTTTGGATTTGCTACTCGCAAGTAGGCTAAAACACGGATTTCAATGAGTTCTTCCAACTCAAACAATCCAACCTCCACCCACAGGCATTCAAAGCAGTTTAACACATAAGCACTTAGCCGCATGGCAGGCATACTGTCATGGTAACACTCACACGCATGCGGGATGCTAAAGCATAAATACTTACATCGTACTCCGTGCCAAAACAGTAAACTAGTTAGCAAACATGCATGTCCTAGTTCATGTTAAAAATGGCTAATGCATCACATGCAAAATGCAATCTAGGCAGGCTCGGCTAGCCCTAAACATGGCATGTGAAAATGCACAATTATCACATATTCGGTTTAGAATTTTGAAGTACAAATGCAGTTAGTGTGATGTACCGAGCCTAATGTATGCAATACAAATGCATGGATGCACGCATGCATAGCATAAGGTATGCTAATTTCAAAAAATGCCCTAATCTACCATCATAAGCAGGTAAATAAAAGGGAAGAAAGAGATGGGGATTGGAAGACATACACACACTCACCCACACTTATTACATATTTACCCTCACTCAGAGGGTCCAAATGAATATTACAGTCCCAAAATAATAAACAAATAAAATATTACAGAAATTCTAATTAATTAAAAGAAAAGATGCAAAAGAAAGAAGAGGGTGGCCGCAGCCTTTGCCTCGAGATGCGCAGATGATGCATGCTCGGAACTTGACTCGCCCGAAAAACCCGTACCGTACTCCTGCCACCTCTGTTTGTACTGCCTTGTCTCTCTGAAAATTACCAAAGTCCTGGAGCAGGTTCCTCACATGCTGCAGAGCACCACCGGCCAGACAGAATTCCCGCCGGCACTTCAAAATTTCCACCGGCATTTGTTGGATTCATCGTCACTCCAGAGATTGCCGGTCGGCACAAAATTCAGCCGGTCGGCAGAAACTTCCTGCAGAAGACCATTTGACAGCAAACAGGGAACAGACAGTGCATGGCATGGGGTTTTCAGGTACATATGAGCATGGTTATGCTTCCTATCATGTTTTGAACTCAAAGAAGCATGACCTTCGATCCTTGAGCCATCAATGGTGCATGGTGGCTCAAAGAATCAAATTTTTCATTTGATGTAAGGATGCATGCAACAAACAAAATGGGATCCGAAGCCTTATCAAGTTGGAGTCAAAGGCCCCGATGACCGGGAATCGAGGCACATTACATCACTTGAAGTATGAATGTTCCTTGATTCCCACACTTGGTTTGACACCCCAAACCAAGTGAATGCAATGCATGTTATGCAAACATGGCTCAACACGCAACATGATACCAAGATGCAAAGCACGACAAGCATTATGCAACCAACATGACAAATGTATAATGCCAAGCATACAAGATGCAAATATGATGCAAATATGGACCAATTTGGGAATGTGATTCACATGCTACGAGGCTTAATGGAACAACCATACAACAAACATGAAGCAAGCATGCAATGGGGGGCCTTGAACCATAAAGGGACAGACCTTAGTCCACCCCAAAACAGCACCAAAAAAATGCTCAAAATGATGGGCAACATCTCATGTTAACAAGCAAAGTTATGGTCCCAAGATTAAGGCACAAAAAGGAGACAACTTACCCCCACCAACATGACCTCTCATGGCATGATTAAAACAAGTAAAAACAGAATTTTGCAGACCAAAATAGGACTCCAAACCCTCCTAAAATGGCAGCTAAGGTGACTCCCAAGAGGCATATGCACCAAGGCTCATTCCTAGGCATAAGAGGGTACACCCTCAAGGCATAAAAGAGGTCATGCATGCACACATACAAACATGATTCTTGGACTAAAATGTGGTCCTAGATGATGTTAAATCATGAGGGTAATCACAACCATGCATGCTAGAGGTCAAAATGCTCAAAGCTTTCAAGCCAAAATACAAAGCAACCCTAACAAACATGTCAAGCATGACCAAATGGATAACCAACAGACTTTAAGCATGGAAAAACAATACTAAAAGCTTCATGGAACTAAGCCAACACACACAAGAATCATGGCCTAATCATGAGATACACTTCTAAGCAAAATGGAGCAATACAAAGCAAGTATTACAAGCATACAAGGAGGCACAAATCCGGCCAAAAACAGAGATCCCACATGACCTAAAAACACCCAAAAAGTTCTGAAATGAAGCAAAAACCAAGCAAGCATGCATGTCACCCTTTTGGGCCACAACTCAAGGAAACAAGACCAAGAAGGGAGAGGGGTGTCCCTCCCCTATGCAAGACTTCAAACCGACTTTTTTAACACTAAAAATACACTGATTTTCAGTGGTGAAGAGATCAAAATACAAAGATGACCAAAGCTTAACCAAAGAGGCAACAAAAGTGACCAAACAAGGCCTAATAGAGTAAGTTTGCACTCAAACCACAAAATGACCTTAATGAAAGTTCTAAAGCATGAAAATATAAGCCTTTTTCATGTTATACACAAGAGCTAAAACAGCAAGCAAGATAGGTAGAAAACTATTGCAAGTTTGGGGAATAAAAAGCAATATGCTCACCCTTGAAGAACCCTTGAAGAACAAATGGTCTAGCCCTCTTCTTTTGATCAAAACAAGTCCAAAAACTCAAGAAACAACCCTCCAAGTCCCTCAATCTCGGAGCAAGGTGTAATGGTGTGTGTAATGGTGCAAAAGTAAGGTAAAAACACACTTTTGAGCTAAGAAACACACACAGAGGAGAGAGAGGGAGATATAGAGATAATATGTATCTATATCTCAAAGCTCTGGTTTTTGGTTGCCAAAGTCTAACCTAGATCCAAGAGGAAAGCCCCTCTCTTATAGGACTCCCTCTTGCAAAGCTTATACAACAAGCTTGGCTAGAGGGAGATCCCTCCATACACGTGTATGGAGGGGGGGAGAGTTGGTGCCAGCTATCACAGCTGGCACAAAATATCTGCATAAAGTGGATGAATAGTGGTCGGCTACCCAAAAAAGTCACTCCGACAAAAAATAGTGCCGACCGGCAACAAACTATGCCGACCGGCAATAAAATGTGCCGACCGGCAACAAATTGTGCCGATGGAAGCAAAAGACCAGCCGGTGGCCTCTAGCCACTGCCGGTGGTGTGTGGGGATGCCTCATAAGGCATTCCCTGCCCTTCCAAGGCAAAACATAAGCGTTCGGTGCAAAACCAGACACTAAACGATCAAGTTCGGAGATCCGGAGGCAGGGCGCGCGAGCCGAGACCTCCAGGAACTCCAAACGAACACGATCACGGATGATCACCGAGTGTTCGAACGGTGACGTCCAACTCTTGAGGACGGTCAAAAATGGGGTGTCTACACACGGCTAGGTCAAAAGACAAACCAACTCACATAAAAATTAATTAATTAAAACTTTCAAATTTTATTTTAAAATTTAAAATGTCTTGAATTAATACATGCATAACACTACAATATTAAATAAGAGTGTAAGATTCACTTTATATAAGGGAAACAATTCACTTTTTCATTCTTCTTCTGATGTGGGATGTGACGCCCAAAAAATCGGGAACATTAGATAATATATTAACAAATAAATATAGGGTTTACCTAAGATTACAAGAGTACGAATGTCACTAATGAGTCCTTTGGTTAATAACCAAGCAAGATCTCAGGAAGATCGAAGGAGTCAATATAGTCTCCCTTCTAAGTCCAACCACCTTAGATAGCAAAGCTACCTTTTTTTTACAGATCTTGACAAGTATTAACACAAGGCCTACATGAGTTGACGGAGTGTATGGATAGGTTACAAGTAATATACATATTAATTACAAAACATGTCTTAATTACAACAAGGATTAATCACTTATAAACTCAAAACGCTTTTACATAACTAGTTCCTAACTCTCATAGGATAGCCATACGTCTTCAAACACTTCAGCTTTGCCTTCAACCGGTCTAATAGTCTTTAATAGCTGGCATAAAATGCCATGAGCTTTGAATGCCCAGTAAACACACACACACACCACTTCCCTTTTTCCCAATCCAATACACCACCACAATTATAACAAGCACGTAATGAAGCATGATAATCATTCAATAATAAAGGATTACAAGGTTAGATGTTAGTAATCTAGAAATCCTCCAAAGAGATATCATCCTTCCAACCACAAGAATTGGACTCAAATTATTCGGTATTTGCTGCTTTGAAAACCTTACTCCGGATGCCTACCAACGGTTATATACAGCGTAGTGCCAACCGAGAACCTTAGAAGAGATGGTAAAATAAAGGCCTTGCCCATAACCTCCTCCAACCTTATCCATTATAAACACCTAGAGTCCGAATACAACCGATCCATTCAAGGGTTCTGATACAATCACTTGCGCAAGACTTCAACTTTCAAAAGGGAACACGTCCTGCTAACTGATTCTATTCGAACATAATCTTATCTCATAACAATATTCATGTGATTGAAACCTCATTAGCCACCCCATTAAGTTTTTCGTTTAAATTAATGTTTTAAGTTAGTTAGCACGAGCAAATGACAAAGAATAAATTTGCATAAGTATGAGCATCATCAAGGGACTAAAATAAAAAGGTATATTACCATAACACATGCAATATCATACCAATACATGATCATATATTAATAAAAATATTCATGAACACAACAGCATAAAATACCAATGCTAAACAAAATTTTCAAATTCAGTACCACTTAAAGATTAAAATCGAAAGGGCTATTTCAGATTTTTCTTGAACTCAGCCTTCCTATGGCTTGTGGAGAATTTAATCTAGTTTTCAGAACATGTTTCGGAAATGGAATAGCTATCCTAGATTATTAGTTATTTAAGAAACACTCTAGCGCTGTTCAGATTCATCGATCGTTACAATAATCAGATTTTCTTACAAACCGCTCACTCTTTTTCAATGAAACCAATTTTCCTTGAAATATAACTCCTTAAAGGTCCAGAATATTTTTTTACATTTGTCTAGAATTTTCAAAAGTTGGCTGTAAAACAGATTTTTCTGGCACAGTTCTTGAAATAAGAAGTTGGTGAGAAAAGAGATCAACTAGGAGAAATTTTCCACTTCTCTTGTGATGAAAACATGCTAAATAATATGTATTAAACTCAGAAATTTAAGGTGCAGGTGTGCCTTTGGAAATTTTGAGAGATTGATATAGAAAAAAGTAGTATTATACCGATTAAAAGGAATACAAGAAGGGTAGAATCAAGGCTCAACTCCTTTCATTTTTAACACAAGAATACCATCAAAACACATCTAAAAATACCATTTTAAACTTCTAATAACATGTATTTGAAAAATGAAAATGAAAGAGAGAGTTATGTTGTGGTTTATTTGTTACCTAGTTGAAGAGTTTGCATAATTTCTTGTCTTTTTTTCCTTTCATCTACCACCAAAGCTCTCTTCCTCTCTTTCTTAGCTGAATATGTCGTGTGTGAGTGTGTTTTGTGCTCAAAAGGTAGAGATGAGTGGTATATTTATAGAGAAAAAAAATGATAAAAAACTTATTTTGCCCTTGGTTCGAATTCAATTGAATAGTTCTTTGATTTAGTTTCAATGTAATGGAATGAAGGGTGATTAGGATCTTAATTATGTACTTAAACAAGTTCTAGTTAGGGTTATGTTTAATTGGAACTAAGCTAGTAACAAGTACAAGTCAAATTTCCTTGAATTATGGTACCAAGGTCAAATTTTCCTCCATGAATCATGCAATGTTGTTTCCAAAAGTACACTACAAGTGTATATGCTAGGGTGGCTGGCCATATGATATAGATTTGTGGGTCTTTTCTCATTTATTTATGTATAGACATTTTGTAGATATTTTGAAAAAAGATTATAATATTAGGGGTGTGCTTTTATATGTATAAAGAATGATTTGTGCTCAAAATGTAATTAAAATAAAATGTGTGGGTTTGGAATTGATTAGAATATCTATTTCAAGTGTAGTATTAATTAAAATAATGTTAGGAAAAATAGTTTGGTTCGAATGATTTTGTTTTGAAATAAAAGACACACAACCGAATGAAGATGATAAAAATCGAAAATTAGGATTTTAAGCAACTAATCTAAAATTTGAGAGTTAAATAATTAATACTAGAGTGTTAGAAATGATTTATAAGTTAACGAGATCGATTAGGGTTTGTACGGGGTCATCCATGGTACGTTTTCAGTTCTAGGGTTAATTTTGCGAATAAACGGGGAACTAAGGGCTTTTATAATAATAATTCAAAAGTACGGGTCTTACTAAGATTTACAAAATTTAGGGGTCTCACATGGGATTATAGAATAAATCATAGACTAATTAGAGTTTTATTTGTATATGGTTAAATGAAAGCTAGCCAATAGAGATTTTTTTTTCTTCTAATTGTTTAAAAGTAACAAAATCAGTATGAGAAATTACGGTTAAACCGGCGAATCAATCAAACCGAAAAGAGTTTAGCCTAATCGGTAAGGTCAAAAGACTATCTAAATTATATGAAAATTAATTAATTAAAACTTTTAAATGTTATTTTAATTTTAAAATTTAAACTGTCTGGAATTGAATCATACACAACACTATAATTTTAAATGGGAGCATAAGGTTTGATTAATATAAGTGAAATAACTCACTTTTTCTTTTTTTCTTGATGTGGGATTACAAAATAAAAGTTAACAATTGTTTGAGTAGAAAGTTTATTTGTAATCAAGTATAGTTGTTCAATCATTAATCAGATCAATCTTTAGTTTATTTCGAATCAAACAAATCTAACCAATATATTTTGATAAAACTGCTAAAATAGCAGCTAAGCCAATGAATCAGACAAACCAAAAATGATTCAGCCTAATCGGCTAGATCAAAAGACCAACCAATTAAAACTTTTAAATTTTATTTTAAAATTTAAACTATATTGAATTAAAATATGCATAACACTACAATATTAAATGGGTGTATGAGATTCATTTTATATAAGTGAAATAACTCACATTTTCCCTTTTTCCTGATGTGAGATTATCAAATAAATTATAGACTAATTAGAGTTTTATTTTATATGGTTAAATGGAAGCTAACCAATGGAGATTTTCTTAATTGTTTAAAATTAAGAAAATTAGTATGAGATATTGAAACTTGCATAAGGCTCCTCATTAAAAACTTTCTTTTGCTTATATAATATATAGATAGATATATAGATTTTCACTTTTATTTTCCTAAATTGTCACTATTATTATTATTATTATTATTATTATTATTATTATTATTTAAATTTTGTCCTTAGACTTTTAATTTTATTTATTTAGTCTCTAAATTTTTTTATTTCAATTTTTCTAATTCAATCGGAGAAAATTGTACATATCCGTAACTATTGAAATCTAATTTAATGGTCAAAAAGATTATTTCAAAATTTGAACAACCATGTGACCAAAAATACACATGAAATTGGTTATGCAGTGTGTGTAGTTTGTTTAGTTCAAAATAGCGACAAAAATAAGTAATTAATTTTATGATTTAAATTCAAATTTTGAAATAACTTTTTCACCCATCAAATCAAGTTTCAACCGTTACTAATATATACAAATATTTTCAATTGGATCACATGAATTGAAATAAAATAAAAAGAAAAAAAGGATTAATTACCAAAAAGTCCTATCTACATATTTGGTGGTAGCTTAGGTCCTGTCAAAAAGTTTTTGAACCATTAAGTCTCATTTATAGGTAAAAAGACGTTTTGTCCTTTAATCCCAAAACTGAGAATGTTCTCAATTTTAAAATTGAGAATGTTCTCAATTTATAATTATCAAAACTAATAAATTTCTCAATTTTTTCTAGTATGAACTAAGAATATTATCAAAACTAAGAAATTTATAATTATCAATTTTGAGAAATTTCTCAATTTTTTTCATGATTAAAATTGAGAATATTATAAACCGAGAATGTTTTCAATTTCAAATTAGAATTTAGAAGAACAATTTCAAAACCATGGAACATTCAAAATCCAAGTTCACTGATGCTGTAGTAGAATAGATAAATTAACATGCAGATATATATACATACATATGATTTATATGTATATACACATGTATATATGTATTGAATGGAGTAAGCAGTGAAATGAAGAAGAGTTCACAATATTGTCAGATCGGTGTGGAAGATGGTGCCAACAAAGACGATGTTGGAACACACACGGTGTCAAATCGGATTTTGAGATCGTCGGGGGCTTGGTACCAATGGCAGATCTGAGATGTAAGATACATGACGTTGCTGCTGCTTCAGAACCTAAGGCAGCAGATGGAGGGGACAGAGGCGGCGTGAGGAGGACTTGGAAGGATAAATTGGTCTATTAAAAATTAATGGGACTTGAAAGAGAAAATAATTTTATTAGGACTTAATGGAGTATAAGTTCACAAAATGGGACTTGTATGTAAATGCCCCATAAAAAAATTAGGACCTAAATAGTTGAAGTCAATTTAGGGATGAAACTAAAAAAATGGTAAAATTTTTAGGGATAAAATGAATTTAATCTTTATTTTATTTATTATTACTATATGGACAATAGATATAAGTGAGAGTCTTAAATTATAGTAATTCCTGGTAGCTCGAAATTGTAGGTGTAGACGTCCCTCGAAGGGGGCCCTCGCTACAGTTCGGACTCAATTTGTGTCACGGTTCTTAATCTGAACCAAAGAGTCCAAATCTGGCAAATCGTTTTGAGAAACAGATTTTTGAAAAAGTAGTGCCAAACATGGACTGCTTTGTCAGATACAGAGTCGCCACCTAAATATTTTTTAATGGGAAAATTTAGGAAACCCTGACTCGGTGCCGAAGGCCACATGTCTGTCATCACCGGAGTTGTCTCGGCTCAGGAGCTTGGGTACGATCGGGGAAGGTCAGCTATGAGCACCCCCTTTCGCCCGGTTCGAAGACCGGCCTCTACTAACCATGATATCCGTTTTGGAAAACGTTATGTGTTCTTAAACCAATTATTAGCCTAGAATTACTATGTTGTGCGCGCAGCAAACAAGTATAGACTAGATTGCCTAATTTGGAAATAAGCATTGCATATCCGTTTGTTTTTGAAAAGTGCTTTGGAATTTGCTACTCGCAAGTAGGCTAAAACACGGATTTCAATGAGTTTTTCCAACTCAAACAATCCAACCTTCACCCGCAGGCATCCAAACAGTTTATAACACATAAGCATCTAGCCACATGTTAAGCATGCTATCATGGCAACATTCACACTCATGCGATATGCTAAAGCGAAAATACTTACATCGTACTCCGTACCAAAACAAGAAACTAGTTAGCAAACATGCGTGTCCTAGTTCATGTTAAATTGTCTAATGCAACACATACAGGATGCAATTAGATAGGCTCGGCTAACCTAAGCATGGTATGTGAAATGCGATCAACTATCACATATTCAATTTTTGGATTGAAGTACAATGTAGTTAGCGTGATATACCGAGCCTAATGCATGCAGTACAAATGCATGAATGAACGCATGCATAGCATAAGGTATGCTAAATTAAACGTGCCCTAATCTACCATCAAAAGCAGGTAAATAAAATGGAAGAAAGACATGAGGTTGGAAGACATACACACACTCACGCACACTTATTACAGATTTGCCCTCGCTCGGAGGGACCAAATAAATATTACAAATAATTAACTACGCAAGCTAATTAAATATTACAAATTGCCTAATCAACTAAGCAATTAACTAAAGTTAGAAAAACAGTAAACCGCCTCGGGAGGAGGGCTTGATGCAATGCATGCCCGGTCCCGCTCGGAAATGCGCCGCCATGCATAGGCTGCCTCTGTTTTCCTTCTTTTACTCCTCTGGAGGCTGCCAAAACTTCAGGACTACTTCCTTGGAGGCTAGGAGACATCACCGGTTGCATGGAATTGTCACCGGCAGTGGGATGTGGCCACCGGCACAAAATGAACCTATTGGCAGAGAAATGATTGCCGGTCGGCACTTTACACTACCGGTCGGCAAAGAAAGCCTGCAGAACCTGCAACTCACAGCAACCGAGGGCAAAGCAAAGCATGGCAGCACAATTCAAAGCATGTATGCACCACTCATGCCCCTTATCAATGTTTGTGACTCAAAAGGACATGTGCCGCGATTCTCGGACCACCAATCACGCATTTCCATGCATGATGGCCCAAGGAATCAAGTATGCAATTTTCATGTCAAATGAAATGCAAACTAATCAAACAAACAAGGCCCAATTCCTATCACCAAGTCAAGGAATAAGGCATGCATGCAAGATGTTATGCAACCTAGGCATACAAGCTAAGGATGCAACATGGCGTGGCAACAAACTTATGCAAGCATACAAGCAAACATGAGGCAATGCCAATCAATGTCAAGGTGGACTTAGGCATGGTTTAGGCAGCTCTAATAAGGCCTAAAACAAGGGCCAAAGTGCTATAATGACGGACCAAATACCCATGCACACATACATATGTTGAAAGGCCAACACTTAGGCACAAATTGAACAACTCTCAAACACATTTGAAAGAAGGTATTCATGGACAAATTAGCATGCATTATAAGCCCTAAAATCATGCTATAAAATGATGCCCAAATCATGTTAGACAAGATAGGCAAATGCATGCGAGCATGGTCCAAATACTTGAGGCAAGTCGTGAAGCTTTGAAGCACATTCAGCATAACAATCATAGCATGCATTAAACAACTAAAAACAGATTTTTAGCATGTTAAAACAAGGCTAAAGGACTACTTAGATGGCATCTAAGTGGCTCCAATTTAGAGGCATGCACAATGGTCAAAACACAGAGCATGCAACACATGCTTTCAAAGCATCAAAGGGGGTAACTAAAGCAAGCATACAAGCATACTATAAGGTCTGAAATGACATGGTGGATGACTCTAAACCACTAAATCAAGACAAGAATGTCATGCTATACATGCATATACTTAAGGCCAACAAGCCAGAATGCAAAGGGGCTATATTAAGCATGCCAAATCCGACCCAAACAACCATGGACAGACCTAAAACATGGCAAAATATGCACGAAACCTTCACAAGACTAAGCCTAAAACATGCTTGAACAAAGGCTAACAACCTAAGGCGTATTAAGGCAATAACATGGCATTACAAGGTAGGTATGCTAAACATGCATGGTGTACCAAAACCAACAATAAACAGAGGTATATCATGATATGATAGGCACAAAAAACAGCCAAGACATGATCAATACACACTCTAACATGGTGCTCTCTCAAGAGGCCAAAAATGGTCCATTACAAGGACAACAAGGAGAGGGGGTGGCCCTCCCCTTTTGGAGACTTCAAGGCACCATCTTCACCACTGAAATCCCTCAAGATTTCAGTGGTGAAGAGGCCCAAACACCAAAGTCTCGAAACTAGCACAAAATAGCACAAAATGAGGCCCTTCAAGGCCTAGGAGGGGTCAAACACCTCCAAACCACAAAACACTCTGAATAAACAGTCAAGAGGGCCTAAAAACAGAACTTTTTTGTATTATACACTAAGCTCAAAAACGATTTTAAGATAGGTAAAAATGCAATGCAAGATTGGGGAATAAAAATGTTAGATTCTTACCCTTTAAGTCCTCTTCAACAATGATGCTCCAATGGCCTTCCTTAGGCTCCAAACCAGTCAAGAACCTCAAGAACAAGCCCTTAGAACCTTAGTTTCAAGAGGAAGGTGAAACACTAGGTGCTTGTGTGCAATAGTATGGACTAAAACACACACAAGGGTAATATAGAGATAGGATGTGTATGTAACTCAAACCCTAAAACCAGAGCTTGGTCTGTGTTTTCCTCTCTCTAAAATGTCTAAACTCTCTAACCCTAGCAACAAGAGAGAGCCCCTCTCTTTATAGAAGCTTCTTGTCTTATAAAGCTTACAAGACAAGCTTCATAAGAGGGAGATCCCTCCATACACGTGTATGGAGGGGAGCAAAAGCAAGACAGCTATCTTAAAATATCTGCAAAAGCAGATGCATAGTAGTCGGCCGGCCAAAAATGCCATTTTGGCCAAAAAGAGTGCCGACCGGCACTAAACAGTGCTGACCAGCAAACTACATTGCCGGTGGCAGCAAAAACCAGCCGGTGGCCTCTAGCCACTGCCGGTGGTGGGTGGGGATGGTCCACAACCCCTACCCTGCCTCTCAAAGGCAAGATGCAAGTGTTTGGTGCAAAACCAGACACTAAACGGTCGAATTCGGAGATCCTGAGGCAAGGCGCGTAGCCGAGACCTCCGGGAACTCCAAACGAAGACAAACATGGATGATCACCGAGTGTTCAAATGGTGACGTCCAAGTCTTGAGGACGGTCAAAAATGGGGTGTCTACAGTTGTCCCTCTTTAACAGAACTCGAAAGTCATAACAATGACGGGAGTGAATGTCAAAGCCCAGAGACGACCCATTTTTGACAAGGCCGAAGACTTAGACAAACATGCAAGAGAAACAAGGTATGCGCCCGGAGGCAGGGGCAAAATGCAAGACAATGCACGAAGCCGAGCATAACTTATGATCATGCAAAGAAAGCTGTAATGAAGCATACATGCGACAATTTTAAGCTAGCACACACCAAACTACACTACAATGCAGAAAGGATGTAAGAGAATTATGTAATTCTCAATACGTCTCACTCGGAGGATACAATACCTGTCTGGTTCGTCTGGTTGCACCAGCATCAAATGAACCGTACATACAATATCGTGCCTGCAAAGAAAACAAACTTAACAGGTACAATATTGTTAGCAACATGCATGACAATGCAAAATGGATGCAAAACGATATGCAATATATACAAAACAATGTATAAACAATGCAAATGAAGATGCAATGTAATTGAAACAATGCAAGCTATATGCAAAGCAATTGAATCACGATCCAATCACGAGCGGTTCGAAACCACACCTATGTCAAATAGATTGATGGAGGTAACAAGTCTGTCTACCATAGAACGGTCAACTGAACTATGAGCATTGTAGACAGACGCAAGAACAAGTATTGGGTGGAATTGACACAAGTGGGGAAACGACCCGCTGGAGAAAGGACTACAATCCTAATGCCGGATGCAAAAATTACACTACAATGTAATCTATATGGATATGTTAGGAAGATGGCAATGGATATGGCACGCGGGCCAAACCAAATCTTGCCTAGGAAAGGCATGTACGCGTACGAGCCATGTGTAACACAGAAAAGGTGCCGCAACCCTTAAACCAACATACCAGCGTGGAATAGGCGCGATACACATGCAGAACTGTGTTTTAACATGAAAAGTAAGGGCACATACCAGACCAAGCTCAACCTGGAAAGGCGCAAGCCATAGATGGAGGTGATGCAATGAATGCATGCAAGCTACAATGCAATGGAAATGGCACGCGGGCCAAACCAAATCTTGCCTAGGAAAGGCATGTACGCATACGAGCCATGTGTAACACAGAAAAGGTGCCGCAACCCTTAAACCAACATACCAGCGTGGAATAGGCGCGATACACATGCAGAACTGTGTTTTAACATGAACAGTAAGGGCACATACCAGACCAAGCTCAACCTGGAAAAGCGCAAGCCATAGATGGAAGGTGATGCAATGAATGCATGCAGACTGCAGTGCAATATCTACAAATATGCAATGGAATGGATATTTACAAATATGCATGACAATGCAGCATGATGCGATCTACTGGGGAAAATGCAATGGATGCATGCGAGCTACAATGGAAATGCATGACAATGCACTATGATACAACGGCTATGATTGCAGCTTTCCCTATCTTACCAACAGGGTGATATACTAGGTTGGTTCAGTATCCAGAACTGAGGCGCAGACATGCTGCCTCAATCTATGGGGCTTCCATATAGATTTCAAGCCGAGGGTACACCCCTGGGTATTTAAACCAGACTTTAGTCTCGGAACTCCTGAACCTTTGCGTTCTAGGCATAAGCCATTCGAACTCTAGTTTCCATCGTCCCAGTTGGTCTTCTAGGAACTCACCGCAAACATAGGCAGGTGGCTTTACCAGACCACCGAAAGTCGTTCGGGCACGACAAACACGGAAGGACTTGCACCTTCAGAGGATTTAAGGTCTCCTAGACCGGGATGCAAACATGTATGCATGACAATGCATGTTTTTTTTTTGTTTTTGTTTTGCAAATGATGCATGAAATGCATGTTGCATGGAATGCGCGACAACACGCGGCTTAAGATGACGCAACTTATCAAAAGTCGTTCGGGCACGACAAACACCGAAGGACTTGCACCTTCAGAGGATTTTGGGTCTCCTAGACCATGCGTATTTAAGGTCTCGCCAGACCATGCGTGTTTAAGGTCTCGCCAGACCGTGCGTGTTTAAGGTCTCGCCAGACCGTCTGCTCTACAGGACGGTGTGATGCGCAAAATAGCGCGAATGGTATGCGATGCACAATGCAATAAGATGCGCAAAACCGCGCGATGCGCAAGAAAGCGCGAGTGATTTGAAATGCACAAGACAGTGCGATACGCTTAAACAGCGCGATTGAAATACAATGCACAAAACAGTGTGATGCGCTAAACAGCGCGATTGAAATGCAATGCACAGAACAGTGCGATCGATTTGAAATGCACAAAACAGTGCGATTGATTTGAAATGCACAAAATAGTGCGAGTGAATGCATGTTCTATGCAAATGAGGTGTACGTGCCGATGCAAATGGGGCACATGCGCCAAAGGGAATGGGGCACACGTGCCGATGCAAATGGGGCAAATGAGACATGTATGCCTCATAAGATGCAAATGATACAAATGAGACACGCATGCCTCATAGGGTGCAAAAAGATGCCCAGTGTGACAT
Source organism: Camellia sinensis (assembly GCF_055761805.1). Taxonomy (NCBI): domain Eukaryota; kingdom Viridiplantae; phylum Streptophyta; class Magnoliopsida; order Ericales; family Theaceae; genus Camellia; species Camellia sinensis. The sequence goes on from NC_138967.1 coordinate 47,864,507, forward strand.
GTATGCCACACGGGATGTAGATGGACTCAAATGCGTAACAATGCACGTGTTTCGGAATGCATGACAATGCATGGAATAAAAATGTAATGACAATGCATGAGAGATGTGCATGACAATGCGAGGGGTGCGTGTTACAACGCATGCAGTATGTTCACAACAATGCAACTGCGAGGCGCGTGACAGCGCGATGTGATGCACCGAGAAAGTGCGATGAACGCGTGCAACGCACACGGGGCAACTTTTTGGATTTCTTAAGAGGCAAAAAGGATGCTAAAGGATACAATCTTGCACAAGTTGGAGTGCTACGCACGGCAGACGCGGTCCGAAGTCAAAATGGAGGCCGGTTGAGCATCGGAGATGCACTTTCTTGCACTTTTCTGAGCTATGAAGACCAAAAAACTCCTCATATGGCCTAAACAAGGTTGTGGGAACACCACCGGCCGAGAGGGGAGGCCACCGGCTGTCCACTGGCTGCAGAACAAGTCCATCGGCACAAAATACTGCCGGCCGGCACAAAATATTGCCGACCGGCAAAAAGTTGCTGATTCGGGGTAGTTTCGACTTTTCACTTCGGGTGTTTTAAAATAGGGTTTCAAACCCTATTTCCTCACTTCCCCACCGCCGAAAACTCATACTTTCTCTCTCTAGAGCGTTTTTCTCTCCCCGTTTCTCCTTTTCTTCGCGTTCTACGCCCGTTTCGTCGTCGGATTCGCGATTTTCTTCGCGTTTCGGACATTTTCAACCGAACAAAACTTTGTTTCGGTGCCTCGTTTGGCGTTTCCGCCTTTTCAGGGTTTGTTCCCCTTGCTTTCCTCTTCATTCCCGTGCCTTTTCACATTCCGGCCTTTCCGGCCATTTTTGACCTTCCCGGGGGTTGACCTTTCTGTTGACTCTTCGCATTCTGGCCCAGTTTTCCTTCCTCCGGCCATTTTCACATTATTCTTGATATGGCGGACGAGATTCCACGTGGCGGGACTCCCCCGGACCACGAGATGGATCCCGGGGTCGAGCTTCTACCGTTGAGCGAGCGCCCGTTCGACCCGGCGACCTACCGGCCAGCGATCCATGTTCTGCCACCCGACGGACTCCGCCAGTTCCGGAGCTTCGAGAGGCCCGTGCCACCTGAGCTACTGCTGCGCGAGCCTACCTCCCACCTTTCCTTCGGCGCTTCCGAGGTAACTCTTTTTCTTCTGCTTTACTTTCCGCAATGTAGGATACAAAAACTGTCATAGCTAGTTGTACTCTTTAACTGCTTTAGTCTGGCATGCTATACACCGTAGTTGACTGTAATCATACATACAACTGACATCTGCTTGAGCTTGGCACATGCACACACACTGCACTAACCCTGAATCACTCAGACACACAGCGCACACTGCATTTCACTGAAAACACACTGGTACCCAGCATTTGCTTAAATCTGTCAAACTATACACACATGCTATACTGTACTGAACCACCCGAACACGTTGACACATCACACGCTGTAGTTCACTATAAGCACACCGGCACCCGGTACTTGTTCAAACTTGTTAACCCTGCACGCATACTATATTTACTCTGAACCACCCAAACTTGCTGACACATCACACGTTGTAGTTCACTGTAAGCACACCAGCGCCCGGTATTTGTCTGAATCTGTTAAACTTGCACGCATGCCATATCTGTATGCTTCTCAAAACTGCATTTTGAATGTTGTCTTGCAATTTGTTATTTTCTGTTTACAGGAGGATTCCCATACCATCCGCGGGTATGGGAACACTGGTGCTCGGGAGTGGTACGACGAGCTCCCTGACGCAGTCCGGCGTATAGTAGATCGAGCGGGCTTCGGCGCCTTCTGCCGAGGGCTCTCCAGGCTTTCTACCTGCAGACCTCTCCTTGCCGCTCTGGCAGAGAGGTGGTGGGACACCACTGATTCGTTTCACTTCTCTGCAGCAGGGGACATGACGATGACCCCTTATGATTTCTTGATGCTCACAGGCATCGGGGTAGGGGGTGATCCGATCCCCTTTGACATTGACATGGATGAGTGGACCGCCGCTCAGGTCCATCTGCTAGGTGAGGTGCCACCTCTAGCTCGTCCAGGTTTTGTGCGGTACTCCTGGTTCGAGGTCCAGTTTAGGGTCCAGCCTGTGTTGGAGGAGGAGGCGCAGATGACCCAGGAGGACGTGGAGAGGTATGCTCGCGGCTTCCTCATGTTCCTGTAAGGGACGACCATCTTCGCCAACCGGGCGAACACCGTGCCTCTCTGTCTTCTCAGCGCACTGGTGGACGTCCGAGACATCCTGCACTATGACTGGGGTGGCGCCGCTCTGGCCACCCTCTATGGATACATGAGCTCGGCTTCCCGCGGCAGCGGCCAGCTGCTCGGAGGCTATTGGCGGGCTTGGGAGGTACATTTCTTCTCCGCTTTTCATTTCTGCCCTATATTTTCTGTACTCTGTACACTGCACACACTGTAGTCTGCTTTATACTTGTTGTATACTGTACACACGGCACACACATACATTCTGCTTTACACTGACTGCACACTGCTCACACTGTACACTGTACACAATACACTGTACAACACACGGCTCTGCCATTTCTGCTTTATTCTGTATTCTGATTTATCTGATAAATGCACTGGTATTTATCTTGCAGTTGTGGGTTTACGCCTACCTTCCTAGGCTTGCTCCCGTGCCTGTTACAGAGACTCCTCTGGTCGTCCCCTTCTCACGGTGATTTGACGGGAGATGCACCCGGCGGCCACGAGAGACATTCAGCTTTTTCCGCCGATATTTCGACACCATTACCCCCGCCGAGGTATGTTTTACTTGCAGTTCATTTAAGCTTCGCTTTTCCACTATATATTTCAAAATAGTAGATAACAAACTGTATGTTACTTTCAGATCACATGGCGGCCATGGGCTCCATTACCGGCGGTGACGCGAGATCGGTTTGCCGGTGCGGAGGAGACCTCGCATTTCCGGATCTTGCTGGAGGGCCCGGTCTGTCGGGCTTGGTACCTGGGGGAGCATTTCCTACGCCAGACCCTAGGGTTACCTGAGCAGATAGTCCCGGTTCACCCTCCTGTGGACATGAGGGAGACCGAGAGGCTCACGACCGAGCAGATGGACGATTACACCGTTGGCTGGGAGGAGGCCAGCTTCAGAGGCATCGGCGACTACCGAGAGTACGTGCAGACGTACCTGATGCGACCTCTGAGCGGTGGCCGTCGAGCAGAGGGATCCAGGCCGGTGGCGCCAGCGGCTAGGGCTGGAGCGGGAGTTGGAGCAGGAGCTGCGAGGAGGGCCCGAGTCCGGGGCAAGGGCGGAGTTCAGGGAGGACGGGGAGCTGGCTGGCCCGCCTTGCCTGCTGCACTGACTTTCCGAGGGCAGGGTGGGTCGACCTATCAGATCCCCTTCGCCCCTCCGCCAGCTGACCATGAGTTCATCGATGTCCCCGACTTACCTCCGGTATGTACTACTGCGTTTTGTACAGTCATTTCATTTCGGTTTATTTGATATTCCACAGAATATTAATGCATCTGACACTTTTGCAGGCTTCTTCTGAGTACACCCGTCAGTCGTTGGCGATGAATGCCTCGATGATGGGGATGCTTCAGCGGACTTTTGATCTCCTGGCCCTCTACAGCATTCCGGTATGTTCTTCTGACACTGGCCTCAAACCATCCATACACTGCTTTACATAATCTGATGCACGGCACAACACCTGATACACTGATCTCACAGCATCTGATACACTGCATACACTGCATTTTGCACCGTACTCTACACTGATAAACTGCTCACGGCATTCACACACTGTACTCATACCTTGCATTCTGCACTGATAAACTGCTCACGGCATTCTCATACTGTACTCAGACACGGCATTCTGCACTGATAAACTGCTCACGGCATTCTCATACTGTACTCATACACTGCATTCTGCATTGATAAACTGTTCACGGCATTCTCATACTGTACTCAGACACTGCATTCTACACTGATAAACTGTTCACAGTATACTAATGCATTTCCCTTTCATGTACTTTTTTCAGCCTCCTTTCCAGATTCCCATGGCAAGAGGTGCTCCAGCTGGACCTTCCGTCCCGGCTCGAGGGAGAGACGAGGAGGGTAGAGCATTCCCCCGCACCAAGGCGGGGCGCACTCATGTCAGGAGTAGCTCACGAGCTCCAGTCCCGGACGATGATGATGACGAGGATTCAGAGGCAGAGGCAGAGGCGGAGTCAGAGTCATCAGAGGAGGAGACCGGAGGCGGCACTAGCTCGGGCTCTGACGACGATGCTGATGATGCTCCTGGACCCTCGTCCAGGAAGAGGACTAGGACGGACTGATGGCCTCCCGGAGTGCTCGACATGGATGCAGATGTTTGTTATCTTTCTTTTTCTTGTACTTTTCCTTTTTGTTGGTAGTTAGATTACCTTGTACTGCCGCAGGCAGATTTTTGTTTCCAAAACTTGTACATTTGAAAAGGTTATGAAATGAACTTTTATCTTAAAAAGTGTTACATTCGTATATCTTTTTCATTTCATACTTTGCATCGCATCACGCCATATTACACCTCAATGTAAATGAAATTGATTGGCTGTCTGTAAATTGAACACTTGCACTGTAATGATCAGATAACTAAACAGCCAACAGCAAAACAACCCAAGCAACCCACTGCCTGATTCTGGACACATAGCCCTCACTCTGTTGGAGATTAATCTGCATACAGCCCATAACACAACATTCGGTTTATTCTGCACACACAGCAAATCCAGAACAAACAGCCCAATCTGACAAGACGGACTACGGAGGTGAAACCAACTGGAGTTGAAACACAATCGAATGTAGAGAATGGCACAACATTCTGAGCATAAACGATTAACTTTCGGAAAAGGGGTTTTCTTAACCGGGGTATCGAGCCTACAACTGAACACAGCGGGGAGGGCCCAAACAAAGAGGTACACGACCTAAACACAACGAGACACGCTCGGGAGAAACCTAAAACAAAGGTTGAGGCAAACACAATAAACGACACGACACACAGACACGTTAACAACGACGGGGGACCTCAGATCTCGAGGAGCCAGTTTCTCTGGGTATTGTTTCCCACCCTTTCTGATTTGTGATTCTCACATCACTCGGCCCTCAGGCTCGGTTTTTCTCTCAAAACCCTTTGGCTCACTTTTCTCTCGACTTACACCTCTCTATTCTTTATTTTCTCATTTTTCGTCCCTCCCCGAGGTGATTAATGGATGAATAGGAAGTTGCGGGTTCTCGCCCGATGCCGTTAGCTCACAGCTATTTCTTCTAGCGGGTGGAGTGCCCTCCTGGCAAGTACGTCGATGACGGGGAAAAAGACAGAACACCTGACTCAACTGTGCCCCTAGTTCATCATTTTGACCATTTTTTGTTTTTGCTTTCCACTAAAACAGTTTTGATCAAGATGAGAGTCGGATTAACGTACTTGTTCGATTTTTGACTTAAAAACCAGGCAAGTCAGGCCGTAAGCACTGAAAATTTTCCTTTTTGGGTCCAAGAAAATGGTCCAGTTTTGGAAAATGGGATAGTTTTCGAGAAAATAGTCAACCTCAGTAAAAATTTTCAAAAACTATTTTTGCAAACGGCTGATGCTCAACGAGCATGGAACTTACTCTTTGAGATGCGCAACCTCGAATCGGAGGCAATGGAAAATTGCCCCTAGTTTGAAGAACGCCGCACAGCAACGGAAAGTTGCCCCTAGTTTGAATGGCGGCTCGCGACGGCTGGTGGCAACGGAAAGTTGCCCCTTGTTTAGATGATGCCGCAGCAGTCCGCAGACAATCTTCAATGGTGGTGGCCGAACTCTTGGACACAGAAATGACAAAGACGGTCACAACAAATATATGGACGCAGTCGCCTTGGAAGGTGTTGGCGACCAGACTCTGGGATGAAGTCAAAACCATTGCATGGACTGGGACGCTATGACAGCGTTGGGGGCTGGACATCAGGATGAAGTTGCCTACGTATCCCAAACATGGGAATCAAGCCTTACGTAGTTCCGGTTAAGGTACACTCGGGTATTTTAACCTTCACTCTTTTCAGGCTCTAACTTTTGCCAAGGTGCCCGATGCGGGTTTTCGACCTTGCGAGCTTTGTTCTTCTTTTCTTTTCAATTTTTTTCATTTCTTTCTTTTTTTTTTGCATTTTTTTTCTTGCTTTTTTTTTGTCTTTTCTTTTGCATTTTTTTTGCTTCTTTTTTTTGTATTTTTCTCTTGCTCTAACTTTTTCCTGGGTCGCCCTTCCGGGTTTTCGGCCCAGCGAGCCTCTCAAAGGGTAAAAGTGTAGCAAGTCCATGTCAAATGGTTTCTGAAATTGAAGCCTCTCTGTATCTAGGAGAACGGCTGTTGCAATGATTTGCAGAAGGATCCATCCCGACTGCTCCACGAGCTTCTCCCGGCGAGATCTACTCCTTCTGATTCGACTTCGGTGCCTCTTGCTCGAGGGCTGCTTCAAAACTGGCCATATAGACCTTGCATGACGTTTGACCGTTGAACTTGCTGAACGGGTTCAGGGTTCGAAACGGATGGGTTGAATCTTGAGGCTGAGAGCGATCCTAGGCTACACAATCTCAAGAGCGGTTCCACACAAGTCTTCACAGGGCCATGTAAAACATTTGTTTTTGAAAGTTTTTAAGAAAACGACGAATCGCTCGTGCCGAAGATAGTGTGGAACCAATCTGGATCAAGCCAGGATCCTTCCCAGTACTCACGCCGACAAGCATGATTTCATTCATTAAGGGCTTAGCATGCCTCTCTTTCTCTCAAAGTAATCAAAATTTTGCAAAACCCGAGGAATTCCTTCCTCTTCGTTTTTACCACCGCAGTGTTAAAAGGGGTTTTTGAAAAAGTTAGGTTAATGCAATGAGTTTGGCGCACAGGAGAGCAGGCGAGATGTACCGTCAACCCATTCGAATCCTCTAGCACTTGTACTGAAAGCAAGCACGAAAGTGAGATAGCAACAGCTGTTTCATTCAGATTTGCTGGTATAACTGGCCCCTCGGCAGAAACAGACTAAAAACAAAAACAGATAATTACAAGACAAAACGGTGTTCGGGACAACAACCCCAGAATCACCTGGTATTCTATACAGAGGGGACTGACTCGATACAACAAGATAGACCCTTTAAGCAAAAAGACTGACTCAAAACAAGGAGACAGACTCAAAATAAAAGACTGACTCGACACCCAAGCCAGGATTTACAAAACTCGGTTTCACCGATGCTCAAAAATGCGTGCCAGACGCCATATCCAAAACATGCTGAATGCCGCCCACAGGTGGTTCACTCTCTGACTACATACTCGCAGTATCCGAGCCCTCAAAATCCAACAACTGGGTGGTAACGGACTTGGCTGAGGTGGGCGAGAGGATAACCTTGTTATCAATCAAATCTTGTACCTCATGACGGAGGCGGGAGCAATTGTCAGTTGGATGGCCTGTCTGCTGATGGTACGCGCAATACTGAGTAGCGTCATGCGTGGCTGGGAGATTCTTCGGGAGTGGCCGGGGCTCCAAGGGTTTAAGGTGCCCTTCTCGGCGAGGATTTGAAGTGCCTTGGACAGAGGCATGTAGAGAGCATGAAAGGCCCTGCGCCCTCGGGGCAGGTACTTCGGAGTCTGAGCACTTTTACTAGCCGCACAGGCAAAAGGGTCGGCAGGTGCTACCTTAGCTTTTTGATCTTTCCCGGGTGCAGGGGCGGGAATAGAAGGAACTGTTCTGGCATGACGGGGCCTATCCCGATTTTCTGACTGACTTGAACTCCCCTCAGGTGGAGTGGGGAAAGCATCCTCCATAGTTTTTGCCACAACTGCGGTTATCTGTTGCTTGTTCATCCCCCCGGCTTTCAAAGCCTCGACTGCCCACAGTAGTTGTTCGATGGGATCGGCGTCTACCTTTGCTTTGTCTTTTCCTCTGGCCTCAGCCTGATCGAGGGTTTGAATTGATGTCGGCATGTCATTGCCGTAGCTGGAGGCCATCTCCGGTTGACTGAGTTCGATCACGATTCGCCCCAACAACGGGGGCTCCTGGGGCACAAAACTCTCGGCATACGGTGCGGCTGGAGGTGAAGCTGACATTCCGTAGGCGAGATCCGCCACAGATCTCTGGAGATCACCTATCATCCCCATTAGTTCAAAGGTGGTGGGCTCACGAGCCTGATACAACTGGGGGGTCCAGACCGGGTGCACAACAGGCGTCCTGGGTGGATGTGGCATATCAATGTTGGTCTCACTTTGCAGAGTGATCCCTTGATCTAATGCAGTCGTCATAGCCATGAACACTTCTGAATTCTGCGTCGTCATAGGTCCTGCCTCTGCAAGGGGGAACACTGGCTATTCTGTATCAACTCTCCGACTTTCTGAACTGAAAGGAAAAACAGATAGCATTTCAGCCCAAACTGATCAAACACGGGTGTAGCCGAACAACTGTATTCCACTACTGATCACTGTTCCCCAGAATCACTGTTCCCAAAACTGAATCCGGATACCCGCAGATAACTGATTCTCAACAACACTGATACTGGTGTCCTCGGGTCTAATACTCGACCTTGCAAACTGATACGTACATTCCTGTAGAGATACACTCTAAAAGCACATAGCAAGTAAAAGAGCCAAAACACCCCTATGTTGGGGTAGGGTTTCCCTGTCCTATTTCGTCAGGAGCTAGGGTTTTACTATGCACGCAGCAGTTTTCAAACATCCTAACATCGGGTAAGCAGCCTGTCCTAACTTGGAATGGTCACTATGGATCCGAATATGTACTAGATCGAATGGTCGAAAAGGGTGCCCCGGTAAATCGGGGTTTGTGTTCCCATATTGTCAGAGCCCATAGCCGGTTAGCCTTATGGTCATGCCTTGACAAGACAGGCCTTCGGCAAACCGTTCAGGAATGGCAGATGGCAAACACTATGTTCCTAGGCGCACCAATGCACATGTAATGCAAAGAGACACATAAATGAAATCAAAACAAGATATCACGAGTTCGAGTCAAGCTCTCTAAATCCCCAGCAGAGTCCCCAGAAACTGTAGACGTCCCCTGAAGGGGGCCCTCGCTACAGTTCGGACTCAATTTGTGTCACGGTTCTTAATCTGAACCAAAGAGTCCAAATCTGGCAAATCGTTTTGAGAAACAGATTTTTGAAAAAGTAGTGCCAAACATGGACTGCTTTGCCAGATACAGAGTCGCCACCTAAATATTTTTTAATGGGGAAATTTAGGAAACCCTGACTCGGTGCTGAAAGCCACATGTCCGTCATCACCGGAGTTGTCTTGGCTCGGGAGCTTGGGTACGATCGGGGAAGGTCAGCTATGAGCACCCCCTTTCGCCCGGTTCGAAGACCAGCCTCTACTAACCATGATATCCGTTTTTGAAAACGTTATGTGTTCTTAAACCAATTATTAGCCTAGAATTACTATGTTGTGCGCGCAGCAAACAAGTATAGACTAGATTGCCTAATTTGGAAATAAGCATTGCATATCCGTTTGTTTTTGAAAAGTGCTTTGGAATTTGCTACTCGCAAGTAGGCTAAAACACGGATTTCAATGAGTTTTTCCAACTCAAACAATCCAACCTTCACCCACAGGCATCCAAACAGTTTATAACACATAAGCATCTAGCCACATGTTAAGCATACTATCATGGCAACATTCACACTCATGCAATATGCTAAAGCGGAAATACTTACATCGTACTCCGTGCCAAAACAAGAAACTAGTTAGCAAACATGCGTGTCCTAGTTCATGTTAAATTGCCTAATGCAACACATACAGGATGCAATTAGATAGGCTCGACTAACCTAAGCATGGTATGTGAAATGCGATCAACTATCACATATTCAATTTTTGGATTGAAGTACAATGTAGTTAGCGTGATGTACCGAGCCTAATGCATGCAGTACAAATGCATGAATGCACGCATGCATAGCATAAGGTATGCTAAATTAAACGTGCCCTAATCTACCATCAAAAGCAGGTAAATAAAAGGGAAGAAAGACGTGAGGTTGGAAGACATACACACACTCACGCACACTTATTACAGATTTGCCCTCGCTCGGAGGGACCAAATAAATATTACAAATAATTAACTACGCAAGCTAATTAAATATTACAAATTGCCTAATCAACTAAGCAATTAACTAAAGTTAGAAAAACAGTAAACCGCCTCGGGAGGAGGGCTTGATGCAATGCATGCCCGGTCCCGCTCGGAAATGCGACGCCATGCATAGGCTGCCTCTATTTTCCTTCTTTTACTCCTCTAGAGGCTGCCAAAACTTCAGGACTACTTCCTGGGAGGCTAGGAGACATCACCGGCTGCATGGAATTATCACCGGCAGTGGGATGTGGCCACCGGCACAAAATGAAGCTATCGACAAAGAAATGATTGCCGGTCGGCACTTTACACTGCCGGTCGGCAAAGAAAGCCTGCAGAACCTGCAACTCACAGCAACAGAGGGCAAGGCAGAGCATGGCAGCACAATTCAAAGCATGTATGCACCACTCATGCCCCTTATCAATGTTTGTGACTCAAAAGGATATGTGCCTCGATTCTCGGACCACCAATCACGCATTTCCATGCATGATGGCCCAAGGAATCAAGTATGCAATTTTCATGTCAAATGAAATGCAAACCAATCAAACAAACAAGGCCCAATTCCTATCACCAAGTCAAGGAATAAGGCATGCATGCAAGATGTTATGCAACCTAGGCATACAAGCTAACGATGCAACATGGCATGGCAACAAACTTATACAAACATACAAGCAAACATGAGGCAATGCCAATCAATGTCAAGGTGGACTTAGGCATGGTTTAGGCAGCTCTAATAAGGCCTAAAACAAGGGCCAAAGTGCTATAATGAGGGACCAAATACACATGCACACATACATATGTTGAAAGGCCAACACTTAGGCACAAATTGAACAACTCTCAAACACATTTGAAAGAAGGTATTCATGGACAAATTAGCATGCATTATAAGCCCTAAAATCATGCTATAAAATGATGCCCAAATCATGTTAGACAAGATAGGCAAATGCATGCGAGCATGGTCCAAATACTTGAGGCAAGTCGTGAAGCTTTGAAGCACATTCAGCATAACAATCATAGCATGCATTAAACAACTAAAAACAGATTTTTAGCATGTTAAAACAAGGCTAAAGGACTACTTAGATGGCATCTAAGTGGCTCCAATTTAGAGGCATGCACAATGGTCAAAACACGGAGCATGCAACACATGCTTTCAAAGCATCAAAGGGGGTAACTAAAGCAAGCATACAAGCATACTATAAGGTCTGAAATGACATGGTGGATGACTCTAAACCACTAAATCAAGACAAGAATGTTATGCTATACATGCATATACTTAAGGCCAACAAGCCGGAATGCAAAGGGGCTATATTAAGCATGCCAAATCCGACCCAAACAACCATGGACAGACCTAAAACATGGCAAAATATGCACGAAACCTTCACAAGACTAAGCCTAAAACATGCTTGAACAAAGGCTAACAACCTAAGGCGTATTAAGGCAATAACATGGCATTACAAGGTAGGTATGCTAAACATGCATGGTGTACCAAAACCAACAATAAACAGAGGTATATCATGATATGATAGGCACAAAAAACAGCCAAGACATGATCAATACACACTCTAACATGGTGCTCCCTCAAGAGGCCAAAAATGGTCCATTACAAGGACAACAAGGAGAGTGGGTGGCCCTCCCCTTTTGGAGACTTCAAGGCACCATCTTCACCACTGAAATCCCTCAAGATTTCAGTGGTGAAGAGGCCCAAACACCAAAGTCTCGAAACTAGCACAAAATAGTACAAAATGAGGCCCTTCAAGGCCTAGGAGGGGTCAAACACCTCCAAACCACAAAACACTCTTAATAAACAGTCAAGAGGGCCTAAAAACAGAACTTTTTTGTATTACACACTAAGCTCAAAAATGATTTTAAGATAGGTAAAATACAATGCAAGATTGGGGAATAAAAAGGCTAGATTCTTACCCTTTAAGTCCTCTTCAACAATGATGCTCCAATGGCCTTCCTTAGGCTCCAAACCAGTCAAGAACCTCAAGAACAAGCCCTTAGAACCTTAGTTTCAAGAGGAAGGTGAAACACTAGGTGCTTGTGTGCAATAGTATGGACTAAAACACACACAAGGGTAATATAGAGATAGGATGTATATGTAACTCAAACCCTAAAACCAGTGCTTGGTCTGTGTTTTCCTCTCTCTAAAATGTCTAAACTCTCTAACCCTAGCAACAAGAGAGAGCCCCTCTCTTTATAGAAGCTTCTTGTCTTGTAAAGCTTACAAGACAAGCTTCATAAGAGGGAGATCCCTCCATACACGTGTATGGAGGGGAGCAAAAGCAAGACAGCTGTCTTAAAATATCTGCAAAAGCAGATGCACAGTAGTCGGCCGGCCAAAAATGCCATTTTGGCCAAAAAGAGTGCCGACCGGCACTAAATAGTGCCGACCAGCACTAAAAAGTGCCGACCGGCAAACTACATTGCCGGTGGCAGCAAAAACCAGCCGATGGCCTCTAGCCACTACCGGTGGTGGGTGGGGATGGTCCACAACCCCTACCCTGCCTCTCAAAGGCAAGATGCAAGTGTTTGGTGCAAAACCAGACACTAAACGGTCGAATTCGGAGATCCTGAGGCAAGGCGCGTAGCCGAGACCTCCGGGAACTCCAAACGAACACAAACATAGATGATCACCGAGTGTTCAAATGGTGACGTCCAAGTCTTGAGGACGGTCAAAAATGTGGTGTCTATAGTAGGCCACAATTTGGCTCAAATCCTATTAGGACATCCACCTCATCAAATCAAAGTCACCTTAGCAATCCTTGTCATCAATAACTTTCAAAAAAATTATAAATTGACCTAAACTAATAAAAATAAATAAATAAAAATAATAAATAAAATTTTGTAATTATATGCTTTTAATTACAACACTTAGAGCTGAAATAAAAAATAGTTTAGAGTATATTTTTGAATTAGAAAGTGAGTTAAATAGATTAAATTCTCTTTTGACTATTATCTCTGGACAATCTCTAATAAATTATAGCAAAAAAATTACTAGTATAAAAAATAAAATATCTTTAGAAAAGGCAAGTGTAAATTATCAACAAAAATTATTACAAGAGTTAATATTAAATTAGATCCAACAAAAATTTGTAAATTGGTATCAGAGCCGGGTTTCTCGGCCTTGCTAGTAACTTTTGCATGAGTATTAAATATAATGAACAAGTAGAATCTGATAATTTAAATAACAATGCCTCTTCACAAATACTAATAGAACAAAATAATACCTTAATTAGGCTATTAAAAGAAATTAATGAAAAACTTAGAACTAATCAATTAGAAATAATAAACGAAATTAGACATTTTGTACAAGATCCAGAAAAACAAATAGCCTTTTTTGAAGAAAAACAAAAAGAATTAGATTTATATCCCTATCCATATACAGGAAATAATCTGGAAGAGCCTTTTGAATTAATCCCACCTGCAAAACAAAAAAGATAATGGAGTGAAGTAATTATAGCTTAAAACAATTAGAAGAAATGGTTGAAAAAGAAAATGATAATGAAATAAAATAAAAAATAATATTACAAATAGCTGAACTATTAGATATGGTGGATGAAGAAATAATAGAAGAAATAAATAATGAAAGAATAGAATTAGAAGAAGATATCTATAAATAATTAGGATTAATCAGCTTAGGAGAAATGGAACACATTTCCCTAAAATAATTAGAACAAGTAATGGAAAATAATGACACAGAAAAAGAAAAAGGAAATAATGTACTAGAAAATTTCGAAGACATAGAAAAAGTTAATGCCTTAAAAGAAGAAACTAACAACGTTAATGATATGGCACCTAATCCAAACCATTCAAATTTTAGAAATTTTACCAGGCAACAGTTAGAAAATGATACGAGAAATTATGAATATAGAAGAAGAACAAGACATTATAGTATCTAAATAAAGGGTCTTTTCCTAGAGGAACATCAAATTATGCTGATTTTACCCCTAGGAAGGAAGTATTCTTATGGGAGGTACCATTAAAGCCAATAAGTAATACAGGATATTTATTAGATATTGATTGTGCTACAAACACAAGTGAGGTAATAAAACAATGGAAGAGAGGTATGCACCATGTCTTAAATATCTATAGCAGCAGTTGGAGCAAGCAAAGTTTTCTAAATTATATTGAACATAGCCTTACAGGTATAGTAGCAAGCTGGTATGACAATCTAAGAGAAAGTGACAAAGAAAAATTAACAATAGAAACTACCCCAGAGGTATGTTACACATATTCGTAAAATATATTGAAGAAGAATTCGTAGGAAAAGAGTGGGATGAAGATAAAAGAAAAAGAGAACAGGTCAGGAAATTAAGTAACATAGAAATATGTAATATGGAATATATAGAAAAATATATATGTGAATACTCCTAATATTATTATCAAATAGGTAGAAATAAAATTCATTTAGCCATGTTTTTTTTCATAAATTACCATATCCTATACATGTTAATATAGAAGAAAAATATGAAAAATGGTTAAAAGAATTAGGAGATGCCACAAGTGACACCTTGGGTCATAGAATTAAATATCTAAGAAAATGGGTAGGGCAAGAATGCATGAAAATGAAGTAAAGAAGAAAAATGAAAAATACAATATTTACATTGCTGGCAAACACCTAATTCATGGGAATGTGAGCCTTCAAAAAGAAAAACATATAATAAAAAAAAAATATTTTATAAAAGAAAAAGTTTTAATAAGCAAACAGGAGAAAAATATAAAAGAAAATATTATAAAAAAAAAAACCCCATATAATTTCAACAAAAGAGTAAGGTTTTTTAGAAAAAATAATGATTGTCCAAAAGGAAAAAAAACCTGTAAATGTTGGACATGTGGAGAAATAGGCCACTTTGCTAATCAATGTAGACATAGAAAGAATAATAAAAAAAAATAGAAGCAAAGGAAGTTTGGATTATGTGGAATTAGAAGAATAAGAAGCTTTAGAATTAGCTTTAGAGAATAATAAAGGAATAATAGAATTAATTGAAGAAGAAATAGAAACAGAAGACGAAGGCTATAACGACACTGAGGAAGAGTCAAATTTTATGACACTATAAGAAAAAGCACTATTGGCGACTAAAAAATCACATTTCGTCGCTGAAAGTATAGCATTTGGCGACTAAAAATGCATTAGTAGCCAAAAGTAAAGATTTTTGGCGACTAAAAAAATTTAGTAGCCAAAAGTATAGGTTTTGGCGACTAAAAATCTGTTTGGTCGCCGATATATGGCTTTTAACGACTAGAAAAATTTTAGTAGCCAAAAGTAAGGCCTTTTGGTGACTAAAAAAAATTTAGTAGCAAAAAGTGAGGCATTCGGCGACTAAAAATCTATTTGGTGGCCAAAAGTGAGGCTTTTACCGACTAAAAAAATTTTAGTAACCAAAAGTAAGGCCCTTTGGCAACTAAAAAAAAATTTGTAGCCAAAGTGAAGCATTCGGCGACTAAAAACATGTTTAGTAGCTGAAAGTATGGCTTTTTGGCGACTAAAAAAAAGTTTAGTAGCCAAAAGTATAGAATTGGCAACTAAAATTATGTTTAGTTGCCAAAAGTGGTGTCCTTTTTTTTTCTACTAAATAATTTATTTTTACATAAATTATCTTCAATAAAAAATAATTATGTTTATATATATACTTTGATATTAATACAGGTCTAAGTACTATATAAATAATATATGTTGCATATATAAACATATGATGTTATGGAGGTGTAGTGGACGAAGTGTGTAGTATAAGGTTTATGGTGTGGGAGGTTGATGGTTCAAATCTCCACAAGAGCAAGGTGTAATTTTGTTTTTTTCGAAATGAGCTTTAGCGACTAAATCTGTTTGGTCGCCGATTCCTTGACTTATTGGCGACTAAAACATTAGTCAGTAAATGTATAATTTAAAAAAACATAATTGACTATTGGCAACTAAAAATTTAGTCGCCAAATGTATAATTTAAAAAATATAATTGACTATTGGCAACCAAAGCTTTAGTCGCTAAAGACTTGCTTTTAGGCGACTAAAAGTTTTTTAGTCGCCAATACCTTTCCCGACCGTTTAGCAACGTCCAAATCGGCGACTAAAAAATTTAGTCGGGGAAACTTAAAAACCGACTTTTGGCGACTAAAAATTTAGTCGCCAAATATGTTTTTTCTTGTAGTGTGATGACAGAAGAAACAAGTGTAGAAAATTTGAGAGAAGAACAATTTGTCATAGAAAATTCTCAAGAAAAAGAAATAGAAAAAGATTGGATATTACTAATAATAAGAAAGGACGAAATATACCAAAAATCAATATTCAAATTAAAAAGTAAATATATATGTGAAAGGATGGAAGGAGATATTGAAATTAAGGATTGTGAATATGAAGTAGGAGAAATAAATTTAATAAATTATGAAAATATATTAAAGAATAATAAAGATAATAAATATAAATACATGCATATAAGGAGTGTACAAATACAAATAACACCGTTATTTGACAAATGACAAGATATAGATATATATGCATTTTTGTGTGATATTAGACAACGAAATTTTGGAAGATCCATAATCAGTGGAATAAAAAGTAATCTGTGTGGAGGACCATTAGGTTTTAATTGCAGATCAGAATATTATATTAGCTTAAAAGATGGATTCATAAATAAATTTTTAACTCTAAAAATAAAAACCGTAGGAATCGATATGCATGAAACCACCTATCCATTAAGGATATTCTGAAAAATAATATACAACTTAGATAATACCATAGATCCTAAAATGCAGCATAAAATTATAGAAGCAGATAAATTTGAACCTACCAATGGAATACCTACACCTAAAAGAATAAATCCTACTGAGATCAAATTAGAAAATCGATGGATAGCAAATTTTAATAATCCTAAAAATATTACAAAAAGAAAAAATATAATTAAAATCGATGATACTGGAAATATTAAAATAGAAACTTCTAGCACAATAGAAAATAATGATGAAATGGATAACGTAAGTATATCGTCAAAAAGACACTCTATTGATAATTCTAGTATACAATGTGGAAGGAGTTCAGTTAGCAAAAGAATAATAGGTTATAGAACTACCAGCGTGCCAGTATATGAAGATGAGGAGAATCTTATGGCATGGACAAAAGACGATGAAGAAAAAGCACAAAAAGAATACGATACATTTGTAAAACGGTATAACAAAAGGAATGAAGAAAATAAAATGTCATTATCATTCACTAATGTTAATAGTATATATATACCAATAAAAATACACATAGAAGGATTTAACACCTACGAACTATGTGCTTACTTAGATAGTGGATACTCAGTATGTTTTGGGAAAAGCAAACTCTTTCCTGAATATATGTGGAAAAAGCAAAATCCATCATTAATAGTACGATGATACATACTGATGCCATAGAAAATTTAGATATCCAAATCAATTCAGTTAACTTTATCATTCCTAAACTTTGGGCAACTGATCAACCATCACATGATGTAATTATAGGCAATAATTTTCAAAGATTATATAGCCCTTGCACATAAACATTACACTGTGTTATATTAACAACTAACAATAAGCCAGTTGAAGTCTTAAAACTAAAAGCGGCTATTACACATCACAATATTGACTTCACATGCAGCAAGCGTGGTGAGGAGGTAATCTCTCCAACTGGGCGCAAAACTGCACTAAGTATTAAAGAACTTAGTATTCAAGAAGAAATTCAAAAAGAACAACAAGAAAGATGCAAAAATTTATATAGTGATGATCCGTAAAATTTTGGCATAAAGATAAAAGTATAGCTAAAATAGACTTAATCGATCCTAATAAAATAATTAGAGTAAAACAAACGGTATATACTTAAAATGACATAAAGGAATTCAAAAAAAAGATAGAAGATCTAAAACGAAAAGGATTAATTAGAGATAGTAAAAGTCCACATAGTAGTCTAGAATTTATGGTTAGAAATCAATGTTGAGATTAAAAGAGGAAAGGCTAGAATGGTAATAAATTATAAAAAAATAAATGATAATAATAAAAGAGATGGTTATTTTATTCCGAATAAGCAAGTCCTTCTCAACAAAATACACGGCGCCTCCTGGTTCTCCAAAATGGATTGTAAAAGTGGATACTGGCAGATAAAAATGGATAAAGACAACATCCCACTAACAGCCTTTAGTGCTCCACAAGGACATTATGAATGGCTTGTAATGCCATTCAGATTAAAAAATGCACGTCAAATATTTCAAAGAAGAATGAATAACATCTTTAAATAATTGAATAATATTTGTCTTGTATATATAGATGATATTTTGTTAGACTTATTTATTTTGATGATTTATTTAATTATGTTTTAATTTATTTGAAAGAGAAAAATAGAATCCAAAATTTGTTTTGATGATTTATTTAATTATATTTTAATTTATTTGAAAAAGAAAAATAGAATCAAAATTTATTTTGTTCTATTATTTCTCACCTAAACCGTTATCCTAAATGTTGTTAGAATGTATTTAATATTTGATTAAATCATGAGTTCAAACAGCCCAAAAACAGAGGTTCAAACTGCCCAACACAGTAGCAATTCAAAAGGTTCAAAATGTTCAAATGGAAGATATTCAAATTTGTACTAATGGAGTGGAAAATGTTCAAATTAGTAATGATGGAGTACAACGGCTATAAACGGCTATAAATTCAAATGAATACAACGGCTATAAATTGTTATAATTTTCATTATATATACCAAAGCCTCTAATGTAAACAAGTTACAAGAAACTTGAAATATTCTTTGATCTATAATCACTCACATCTATTCTCAGAAATTATACACTGAGCCTTATAGCTTTAAGCCCATCTTTCCTGTGTAAGGTTTACAGAAAAACCAAAGCTTCATTTTTATATCTATCTTTGAGAGATAATTCTTGTAGCTTTCGGTAAAAGCAAAAACACATTCTTTTCAACCTTATAAGAGTGTAGTACACTCAGTATTCTTGACTTCGAAAGTCTGTGTAAAATCCGTAGCAGATTACTCCATTTGTAAAGAGGTTGCTCGCACCCCTGCGAAGTTAGAGCATAGTGAAAAATCTCAAGTGAAGCTTGAGAAGTGGACGTAGGCTGAGTTGAAGCCGAACTACTATAAATTTGTTTGCCTTTCTCTTCCTTATCTCTTTATTTTATTTAAATTGTTGTAGCTATATTTCACATTTTCACTGTGCTAAAATCATTAACTGACATAGTTGTTAGAACACTTGTTTTAATTATTTTTTCATTAATTATATTTATCTATTGTGCTAGTTATAATTTTTATTAGGGTATTATTAATTTTTAATTGTAAAAACCTAATTCACCCCCCTCTTAGGTTTTTTTTGGGTATCATATTTTAATTTTTTCCAGATCCATAGAACAACATAGAATAGATATTAATATAATAATAGAAAAATGTGAAAAACATGAAATAATATTAGGTGAAAAGAAATGTGCATATGCACAAAAAGGAATAGACTAATTTTTAGGACTTCAAATCAAAAGAGGAACAATAAAAATACAAAGCCATGTTCTCGAAAAAAATTAATAAATTTCTTGAGAAAATCACAGATAGAAAACAATTAGAAAGATTTTTAGGATGTTTAACATATGCCTCAGATTTTATAAAAGACTTAGCTAAAATAAGGAAACCTTTACAAAAGAAACTAAAAAAGGATGAGAGTTGGACTTGGAACTCAACCGACTCCACCAGTAAAATTCTTAAAAGAAAAATGTAAAGATTTACCTACCCTAACTCTTCCTAATGAAAATGATGAGCTAGTACTAGAAACTAATGCAAGTAACAATCACTGTAGCGCAGTTTTAAAAATAAAAGAAATAATTAATTATGCAGATATTGTAGTAGAAGTTTTAATCAAGCTGAATGTAACTATTCTACCATGGAAAGAGAATTATTGGCCATAGTAAAAGGAATATAAATTTTTAAAATATTTTTGGCACCAAAATCGTTTTTAATAAGAACTGACTGCAAAGGCCTACTAGGTTTTATAAATAAGAATTTATCTAACATGCAGAGGCAAGGGAAGCTTTTACAATGGCAACTTTGGTTAAAACAATTTACTTTGATATAGAACATATTAATGGTAATAAAAATAGTTTAGCAGATACTCTAACTTGAGAACTTGCAGATGGCATCCACATCCACAAGACTTACACCGCCAGAGAAGGAAATACTCCTGGCAGAAACTCAAGAAGTGCTGGACTTGGTGACACAAGATAGTGCTGAAATTATCAGAAAAATGCAGGTTGTAGGAAAAAGTCTTTCTATGAACGAGCTTATTAGAACGACCCATTTAGTAGCAAAAACCTTTTTAAGATTAGAAGTATTATATTCGTTTCTTCAACTCCCTGCTGACCTCCAAGATAAAATAAAAAAATGTACGTTTCTTAAGTTATTTCTGAAATGGTATGAAAAATGTGTCACCTATCTGGGAACTCAGTGGTGCTACTTCAGCGGATGAACCGCATTGTACAGTTATAGAATTGTAAAAGTTTCATTCAATCAAGGTCATCAGCCCAAAAGATCCTTTGGTTCAAACGTGGAAATTGGGAATAATCAATACATACGACGTTCCACCTCACCCTCAGAGTATTATGTTCACTCAGCTCACCAAATTCCAACAATTCATGTTCAGAAGAATTTATAAAGTCTTTGAAGAATAACTGCCCAAACAGAGGTAAGGGATAAGCGTCTAAATACAGCTCATTATCTGCTAAAAGTCAAAGACATGAAAGACGTAATTCCCTACAAATGTGATTGGTTCCAAGATTGGGACGAACCTTTTATATTAGATCCAACAGAAGCAATGGCGAGAGGATTTTTCCTAATATCTCGTGAAACTACAGAATTAGCAAGGGTTGGATTCAAATTAGTTCATTATGGAAAAACTACGTTTTCCATAACACGATCCTTGGTAGAAAAATTAATTGTTCCAGAATTGCCTTATGAATCAGTATATGATTATTTGGAACAAGCAGAATCAGGGACATATTTATCTGAAAGATGATGTAAAATTCTGGAGAAATATCTTATGGAACAAGATCTAGAAAGATGGGATGAAATGTTTGAAGAATATGATGAGAACTACGATCTTAGTAATATCTTGGGTGATGAAGGGGTGTGAAATCTAGACAATGCAATGGGTTGACAAAACCATGGGCAGTTTGGCAAACAATGGGCTGAAGACTACACTTCCATGTGACCACTCCACCAGGTGTCTTTTGTAACCATGCCACCTGTTTGTTTGTCTCTTATTTGTCTTCTAGTAACAATAAACTATTGTGTAGAATAGGCTGAAATCCGGACTTAGAAGTCCACAAGGTGCCTATATAAAGGCCTTGAGGGAGAGAAAAATGGGACATATTACATAGGGTGTACTTAACACTAAGAAAAAAGTCTAGTTCTCAGGCCTTCTTAGAGCAAACAATACTCTAGCAATCCAACAGTCTATAGACACCCCTTTTCTTGCAAATCTTTGTTTAATAAATAAAAAAGTTTTTCATTTTTAGAGGAGAGTGTGTTATTACTGTATTTCAAGTTGTTGATCTTAGGTTTCATGCATAACCAAATAAGTAGTTTCTGAAGTTACGGTCTAAGGTAGGAAACGAAACAAATCTGTGCTGAGCCTGATCTAAGGAAGGAAAGGTTGATGGTAGCTACCTTTGGAAACTAAAAGCTTGCCAACGCCAGAGCCCTACGTTGACTACGTTCAGGTAATGGTCAAAATCTTTAGATACTATTCTTATTTTGGAAGCATAGTGGGCCTATAATCAAAACACTTAAAACTTTTTCCTTTTTATGAGTCTTTATCACCATTTTTATATCAAGACATGTTGTTAGATCGCAATCAAGTAATAATATTAATTGCAAATTGTCACCAACGTCGTAAATTTTTACAAAATCGACTAAGTACTAGTACTGCTAAAGATATGGAAATTACTAGAAAACGAGTTGACAAAATATCTAAAGAAATCATATATTATCAAGAACAACTAAGTTTAGTCTAAATAAATATAATAATAATAATAATAATAATAATAATAATAATAATTAAAAATAATAAAAAATATTATAATAATAATAATTTTCCACATTATCAAGCCACATCATTTGAGCGAAGTTGAACCACAAAAATTAGGACTACCAAGCATCACCCATTAAATTATTTGATGTGACATGTGAGGTGGACTACATGATAAACAAATTTTGGCATATAAAGTAGGGGTGGGCAACAGTTTATCCGAACCGCTCAAACCGCCCAATCCGTCCAATCCGCATATAAATGGGCGGTTTCGCAAACATAATGCGGGCGGATGCGGTTTGAAATATGACAAATTTGCGGGTTGCGGGCGGGTTGCGGGTTTAAACCGCAACCCGCAAAAACCGCCCGCACTTTAATTATTATTATTATTATTATTATTATTATTACTTTTTATATACCAACTTTGTAACTTTTACAAGAGCACCATTATATTATCTATGACACTATAGGATCCTTATTTTTAAGTATTTCTCAACTTTCTTAATGCCATAGAATTATCAAGTCCTAAACTTGATTTCTTATATGATTTTCATTAGTGATTCATCCACTTTTTCCTAATAAAATTTTCCTTCTAATGGTCGATGGAACTTATAGTTTGATTATTGATTACTGAACTGGCAATTCTAATTGAGTACAACCTTTAATGCATTGATATACATTTTTTTCATGGCAAAAATGCTAGTGTAGGGTCTCTTTGTTTTGGGTACTTTCATTTAATGCATTGATATTCAACTTTTATTTGTAAACTCATCAAAAAATTGTTATCACAAATATATAAAATGAATTTGATGCCTAAATTCGCTGGGAAAAAAAAACTCAAAAATTAATTTTTACAGAAAAAAAGTGTAAACCGCAAACCGCCCGCAACCGCCCGCGCATTTGCAAACCCTATCTGCACAAACTGCAAACCGCACTGCGGGCGGTTGCGGGTTGACTTTTTCCCAAACCGCATAGATGCGGGCGGGTCAAAACCGAACCGCAAACCGCACAAAACCGATCCGCGAACACCCCTAATATAAAGTATAGTGACAGTATTTTTGTAAAAATATGGTAGACGCGCAAGGTACATGAAAAATATAAGAAAAATTGTATTTGACTTCAATTTCAAGGGTAGATTTGAATGATGCAAGAATGAGAATAGTTGTATTGGAATAGGGATAGCAACGAAACAGATTTATAGTGCACTACCCTTGCCCTGTATCGTATCAGGGGTGGGCAAATCGGAGAGGGTGTAGAGTGGGGCAAGCAATTTAATTTTATAAAATAAAAATATTAATAAAAATTAGAGATAATAAAATTTATTATGGATAATAATTTGTAACTAATAATAGTTAAAAAGATGTAAGACAATAAATAAATGAGTGAAAATAAATGTTAAGTGTAATATTTTAATATTTTAATTTTATCATATTAAAAAAATTAATTTATATATATTATATATATATATATATATTAAATAATTATAATAAGAGCGAGGACGGGATAAAAATGGCGGCGGTGCAAAATATATCCCCGCCTGTGTTGGGTATAACGGGGTATGCGGAGCGAGGAAAAATTGTCATTCTTATAAAACAATTTGAGGATTATTGGTGAAAAAGTGTTGAAAAATTACTTTAAAAACATGTTGAAGATATTTTATAGGGGAAATTATACCTTAGTGATGTTAGGAAAAAAAAAAATTACAAAACGTTGATAAACATTATAAATATTAATAATTAAAATTATAAAAAAAAATACTAAATGTCATATTTTGAAAATATGACTTGAATAGTAATTTTTCCTATTTTATATTGGGTTGATGAAGATCAAAAGCTGGATATTTTCTTCTTATCTCTCACAATAAGCAAAATAAGCAACATTATGTAATTTTAAAGTTATGATATTTCTTTTATAACTTGATATCAGGTCAATCAGACCGATTAATTCTGGTGATCAATCCTACCATCAAGGCGTCCAATTAAAGTCATAACAAAATTTCGTATGGATTAAGACCAAGAAATTGTTTATAGTTAAAAAGTTTCTAATATAAGACTTTGATAAAAGCATACCCTAGACCCCAAATCTTAACTACCAAGCTAACCTTTATGGTTATTTTAAGGTTGATGGATTCAAATAACAAAAAAATGTCCCAAATGTATATTTTCTTATTGTTTGAAAATTATTAATGGTTGTATTAACATCCTTTGTAATGCTATTATTTTAGAAATTATAGATTTATAGCCTAAGTGAGAATATGAACACTGTTTACATTATTATTATAAGAAAATATATTATTATAGAAAAATGCTAGCCACGGGCATTGATTTGCATGGAGATTGTGATGAAAAGTGTTTTCTAAATAGCTAAAAAGGTTAAATAGTGTTTTAAAATTGATTAAAATATATATATATATATATATATATATTTTTCTTCCCTTGCACTTGCTAGAAAGTTAAAATAAAGTTATTAGAATATGAAATATATTAATCAAATTTATTTTGAATCTTATTCAGTTTTTGAGTACAATAATGTTCCAATTATTACAATCCTATACTATCTTATGCCTGTTAACTTGTAATGAGTCGCATCACATATCTATACAGGTGTTTGATTGGAAGTACTAGGGTGTGAGATTGGATTGAAATATATTGAAAATCTTTTATTTGGCATTTGTTTTTTTAGTTTGCCAGACATAGAGTCCGGCTGGACTCCTTATCCCTCATATGTGGAATTACACTGTCCAGGAGTTGGGGGCAGGCAATTTTCATGGGATTAAACAGTAAAAAGTCTATTTTGCCCTCATCATATATCATTTGCTTCCTCAGTTGTTGGCGGGTATTGAGTCTGTATTTTTTTTATTTTTTTTGAGCCTTGAAAAAACATAGTTGGTTGTCTTTTTTAATGGATGATGCTGCTGATTGTTGTTTGTGGTGTGATGCTCCTGCTGGTTTTTTTTTTTTTTTTTTTTTTTTAGCCTTGAAACATAGTTGGTATATTAATATGTGGGTGTGAAGGTTTTCTATTGAAATCTCTTCGACTTTTATTTGTTGTTCTTTTGGTTTTTGGGTGTGTGCTCTTTACTCTTTTTCTTTGTTGATGTATTTATACTTTGTTCATTCTATATATTAATAAAGTTATTTTTTTTACTGATAAAAAAAAATAAAATAATATATATATATATATATTTTTTTTTTGTGTTGGATCAAAATTAGAAGGGAAATGGTCTTATTTATATTGAAAGAATATGACCATTAAAAAATATAAGTATTGGAAAAATGTTTGTTTGAACATTGAAAATAATTAAACAATTAATTGTGGTCCACTAATCAATTATAAATAAATATTAAATTTAAAGACAGATTTAATATTACTATTACTTAATAAACAATTGAAAAATGGTAAGATAATCTTTTGATCATTTATCCTTATTTAGTCCGTCCAACCAAATATTAGATTTACTAAAAAAGTCATTTCCAGACATCTAATCTCATGAGAAAACAAACAAGGGGATACATATCCAATCCAACCAAATAGTCTGGTAGATTCACAGTCCTAGGATTCAAGTCCGATGGATTCTAATCCCCCATTATCCAGTCCGTCCAATCAAACACATGTTTGATTGGACGGACTGGATAGGAGGGGATTAGAATCCATCGAACTTGAATATTGGAACTAAAATTCCCCTAACTATTTGGTTGGACTGGATTTGTATCCTATGTTTGTTTTTTCATAGGATTAGATGTCTGGAAATGACTATTTTATTAAATCTAATGTTTGATTGGATGGACTGAATAAGGATAAATGTTCAAAAGATTATTTTACCCTTGTAATTTATAATTTATAATTTTTTTTATTTAATATATAATTTTAAATTTGTAATCTATAATTTTTAATTTATAAGTTAACAACAATAAAAAAATTTAATTTATAAGGCCATAATTTTTAATTTATTATTTTTAATTAAATTTAATTTATAATTTATATTTTTCATTTAATATATAATTTGTAATTTATAAATGCTCAAAAGACTAGGGTAAAATGTAATAACACTAAAAAAATTTAATTTATAAATATTTTAAATTTTAAATTTTTTATCATTTAATTTAACAACACTAAAAAAAATTAATTTTTAAGGCCATAATTTTTAATTTATTATTTTTAATTAAATTTATTTTATAATTTATAAATGTTCAAAAGATTATTTTACCATTTTTTCAATTGTTTACTAAGTAATAGCATGAGGATAAAATGAACATTTCACATATTAGTTTTGTGGGATACCAATCCTATGAAAATAATGACACTCCCCTAGAATTATTTAGTCCATCATATAAGGGATATGGAGTCCGGCTAGACTCTATGTATGGTGGACTAAAGTTGCACTAAACGATGGACATCTCCCTTTAATGTATTCAAGTCCAAACAGTATCTAGTCCCCTAATTCCTTGAATCAAACGCACCCAATATACAATTAAACTAACCTATCAAACACTAATATAAAATTATAAAAATAAATTATCACTGTAACATTATTTTTTTCAGCAACTTTTATCTGATAGAAAACTAATAGTTATATTCAATACACTGGATCTGTATCAGACTGTAGACACAATAATAGTAGTTGTGTTTATGACTTCTGACTTGTTGAACCCCACTTTTTAACAACTTAAGCAAATCCAAGTTAATTTATAAAGTTTGTGACATTTTTCGTGATCATGCTAGTGGAAAAAATTTGGCGACTCTTCCACATACATTCATTTTCAGTGGGTGGCTATTTCTTTTTATGTTAAATTATAACAACAATTAATACAATTTTTTATGTCAATTTCATACCAAATTAGTTAAAGTATCTAATTCAAAAATTCATTTTGGCAATATATTAGTCACGTTTATGTGATTTAAAGAGACAATGTGAGACAAGTTTAATATTTCCTAGCCTATGCAGCATGAGTAATATGTAGAGGTGACAACTAGATGAGAAACGAGAGATTAGATATGAGAAGAAGACTTGACCTACAATAGACTACTCAATATTCAACACTAATATCAAATTAAAGCATCTAACTCAAAAATTAATTAATAATGAACAACCTCTCAAATATATTAATTAAGCTTGAGTGGAAAACGAACGAGGTCGAACAAGTCTAACAAAATTTGACAAAACACCGAAATTTGACTAGGGTTTTTTTTAGGGCGATGCACCAATAAATCTCAAATCTTTATCTTATGACCCATTTGGTCCTATATTTTATCTTATGATCAAATTAGTCCCAAGCTAATGTTAATGACAAAATAACCCGTGGTACACTATGTTTTGCGCTTTTTAGTAAGGATAAATGAGGAAAATCCCAACGTCGTATTGACTGAAATGTCCAAACCCTTTACTCTGTAGATGTTTGTTTTCCCGGTAATCGAAGAGTCGTGGACCAACTACCAGAGAAGGAATCACACTCACAACATCAAATTGCTTTCATTTAATGTTTGTTTTCCTTCTCTGGACCAACTACCAGAGAAGGAATCACACTCACAACATCAAATCCATGCTTGTTTGCGAATTCCAGCACCGTCATTTCCGTAAACGTCTTCGAAATCACATAAGAAGACAACATAAGCTTCTTCTCTTCATAAAACTCGACATCGCTCCAGAATCCCTCATCCGTCAGTCCTTGATCCGTACCTCTAAACATTACTGTGGCGGCGCTTTTTAAAAAATTTTGAATAAAAACCACACACCTGTTTTCGATGCCTTAACCACAACAGTGCCAACGCAGGAATACAACACCTTCAACTGTCCAATTACAGTGCGAAAAATAACAGTGGTCACCGGGGAAAGATGACGCCCACCATCAAAATACAGAACAATGAAATAATGTTAATCAATAATAATGGTGGGCACCGTTTACGGTTAGATCACAGAATTGGCGAAAACAATGTTAATGAATAAAAAAACATCCCCACAAAAATGTTGACATTACGAAACCCTATGAAAATCATAATCAAATGTTTAAGGAAACTACATTGAAAAGGGTATTGATGTAAAAACAAATGAAATCAAATCACATCTCCAAAAATCTGGCAATAAATTAGGAGTAAATGGTATACAAAAAAATTTAGAGGACTAAATGGTTTAATTTTTTTCAAGATAGGATTTATGGGTAATTTTTCTTTTTTATCTCATGATGTGGTCAATAATTGGCATTTATACTTATATTTTTGTTAAAAAATAAAAGAAGTAAAATGTACATCATTGGAGCAATATAGGCCACTTTTGAAAAGTTGCAATTTAGAAAGAAAAAAAGAAAGGAAAAACCGAACTTAAAAACTAGTGTTTGGTACGAATTGCCAAAGTTATAAAGTGTAAGTATAAAAAAATTAAGGGTAAATTATATGTAAATATTTTTTAAAATTTGTTTAAAATATGAATTATCTTTTGTAATTTTAGAAATTACATTCCACCCCCAAGGCTTAATTTTATAACAAATGATCCATTTATTAATAAATTATCAACTCAATTAATAGTTTTTAATTATGTCAAAAATATATTTCAATTATTAATTCATATAATTTTATTATGTTATATGATGATAGTTATGAATTTTATTTTTTTAGTTAATTCTGTTAAATAAAAAATCCTAGCAAATGGATATTTATAATTTTTTAAATCATAAGGAGCAATTCGTATTTTAATCAAATTTCAAATGATATATTTATAATTTATCCAAAAATTCAATATACCATCAATTTCGTACCACTTGTCTTAATTCTCTTTTAAGGACATAATAAAAGTTTAAAACCAAAAATAAGATATATTATCATGTTAATCACAATTTTTCATGCAAAGTTAATAAAAAGTCAAATTCTAATCACACCATAATTAAATTATGACGTTTTGATATTATAAGGTGTTGTATTGTCATAATTTAACTTTTACATTATCATTTTAGGATATGATTTCTCTCAAATTGTCATCTCAACTTGAGAAAGTATTTAGATTTGGTAGGCCTATTTTGAAACCAATTTTGGTAATCGAACCGTTCACTTCTTAGAACTCATTGGGTAAAATATTTATGTAAAAAAATTAAGATGATTAAACATTGGTAGCTATATGTTTAAATCATATTTATTTTTAAAGAGTGGACGACAAATATAATTTTAAAAATAGCCATACATTTTTTATAATACAAATTTGATTCAGACATATAGCTATTGATGTCCGATCATTTAGATTTTTTACATGAATATTTTGCTCAATAAGTCTTAAAAAGTGGACAATTCAAATCATCAAAATTGGTCCCAAAATAAATCTACCAAATCTAAATACTCTCTCAAATTAAAATGATCCACATATAATCATGTTTACACCACTATTGGCAATGGTACAAATGTTATATCTCAAGGCAATGCAATCCCTTAACCATCAAAATTAGGAAGTGGTGCGATTAAGATAATTATCTTGGATTGTAGAGATGGTGGGGCCTAGTTTAAGTAGGTATTAGATGAATTGAGGAATCTTAAGGTTCCAATGAGTCTCTTTTTATACATTCAAAAAAAATGGGAACACGAGGGTGTGTATAAACTCGTTAAAAAAAAAAAAAAAATGTGTATAAATGTTTCTCATATGTGTCTCACTTATTAATTGCTTTACCAATCGGGGGCTCTATTACAAAAGAATATATTTGTCCCCCACAGTTTTGTGTTTTGAGACTGTCTTTGGACTACTGTGGCCAAATGAAGGCAAGTCCTGAATTTGTGGTCATATTTTTCATTCTATTTACAGTGCCCTGTCTCACAAATTGGTAAAAAAAATAAAAATGAAAATTATATAATTTGTCTTTTATATTAATTTGGTTTCTATAATTTTAATTTTATCATTTTTTCTCTCAACTTTTTACACTATGTCAATTTAATTCAATTCACAATATTCCTTACAAATTTAGACATAAAATAGAATACAGAATAGTTTATCTAAAAGAAAATAAATAATTTCATATTGAACGCCAACCTCTCAAGAGAGCCTATGTTGCCGTTTAGCAACTTGATTTGAGACTAAAAAAGTATAAAAAGACAATGTATAAAATAAGTTAATAAAATAAAATATCACATTTAAATCATAATCATTTCATTTTTTCTCTTACAATCATCATAGAGCCAAAAGTTATCCCCAAACAGAACTAATTTAACCAACCTAAATTAACCAAAAAGTTAAGCTAAGTTAGCTCTTCCCGCACCTGTTTGGATTGATACGAGAAGGAAAATGAAGGAAAGAGTTGTGAGGGAAAGAAAGGAAGAAGGAAATGGGGAGAAGGCGGTATTGTTGTGCCTTAAGGCATAGCAGTTACTGTTGTGCATTTTGTAGGAGATTGTTCTAAGTGTTTTTTGATGATCTAAACTGTTCATATTGTAGGGTTTGTTGAATAGTTCATTCATACAAAAAAATTAAGTTGATTGGATATCTGTAACCCTATAACCAAAGCACATTTGTTTCTATAAAAATTAACGGTTAACATAACTTTCATAAATTTTTAAAATAATTAAGACCTAATCATGGGGTTATGAATATTCGATTTGTTAGATAATGTCTCAATGGGACCACATAATTAAATGTGGTGTTATCATTTATAAGAAGCCTACAATTTAAGTGATTCAATTTAGTTAATAGGCTTAAGGGTATATGTGTTATGGACCTAATGTGTAGATACTAGTTGTATAATTTCTATTTCTATGAGGGGCAGAAATATAAATTAAAACATATTGGTTAAAGTTGGTTTTCATTCCTTTTGAACTTCCACAACCTTTCAGTTTTGAAAACCAATAAATAGAAATTAAAACCAATAATGGTTAAAGTTGGTTTTCATTCATTTTGAACTTCCACAACCTTTCAGTTTTGAAAACCAATTACAACCTTTAAAAGGTTATGGTCCATATTCCTTCCCAAGTGGAAAAAATAAGAACACTGCCATTTTTCTTTCTAAATCCTCTCAAGGAGAAACATAAGGCACCAAAGGGGAAAGGATTAGAAGGCAATAACATAATCAATAACAAAGAGTTCATTGATAATCACGCTTCCGTTTAACCGTTCATCAATGGATTCAGGTATGTCATTTTGTATTGATTTCTTGATAATACACATGGTAAATGATCCAAAATATAAGATTTATGTTCTAAAATTTATGTTGACACGATTAACTTGATTTTTTTTATGAAAAATATTCTTAACAAATTTTACCATATGAATAATTTAAATTATTAAAAAAATTCTCGAGAAGACCTCCCCCACGGGGCAGCAGTACCCCTTCTCCGAGGAAATGGAAGGAAAGTCTCCTTCCTTTTGTTTGGTTAAATAATATTTTAATAAAAAATATATTTAATTAGATATTTTAATATTAATTAGATATTTTAATATATCATTATGAGATGCACTTCCTGGCGTTTCTAACTAATTTCGGAGGGGAAGTGCTCCATGCACTTCATTTTTCCTTCGTAAAATTAATTCAGACATAATTTTAATTAATTTTATCCTTTTAAATTATCAATCTAACGGATTGTATGTTTAAACTGATTGTAAATTATTTATTGCATGTATTCCATACATTATAAATAAGCATTTTAAGTTTCTTATATCAAGTATTCTAATGCTTCCTTTGTTTGTGTGGAAAATATTTTTTATATTTTCTGACATTTGGTATAATAAAAAATAAAAATTAATTGAAAATATTTTTCATAGTTAGAGAAAAACAAATTTATTAAGGAAAAAAATATTTTCACTTTTAAAAGGCAAATGGACTAAAATCTTACCAATAACAATGTCATCACACTACCACTCATCTCCACCAACAACACCACTTGCTACGCCATCACCAAGCCATCACCTTCATCCCATCACCACTACCAAACATAAAAAATATTTTCTTCTAAAAATATTTTTGAAAAAAAATTATGAAAAATATTTTTTGTCCAAACAACAGGGCGTAAGGGGAAGGCCTTCTTTGTTTTCCTCAATAGTACCAATCCCATGAACCCTACAAAAACGTGTTTGCTTAGAGAAATGGTCATGGGACTTAGGGTCAATTTGGGAACAATGTTAAAAATCAAATTTTGACTTTTAACTTATTTTGGGTCATATCATCTCTCTATTTTTTTTATACATTTTTTCAAAAAAAAAGTAAAAAAGAAAAAAAAAAAAGATCAAAAAGTCAACTTTTAACTAATTTCGCAAAACAATCCGTTGTCCAAAGCGATTAGGAATATCTTCTACTAAGGAGACTAGCAGTCCCATAGAGGAGGTAGTATTCAAATCCAAATCACATGGAATTGGCGATAAAATAATTATTTTGCCCCTCATTTTACAATATAAATAAAGTCACATTCGACATAATGATTTTTACGTAATTTTATATATTTAATCTCAACTACCTAATACTATCATATTACTATATAAATAGAGGGTGATGATTAAGACCCCCTCCAATCACCACTCCCACCACCCCCCACACACACGTGGCGGGTGGTGATTGGAGGAGAAAGAAAAAAAAAAGAAAAAAAAAAAGAAAAATGGACCAATCATGGGAAGAGGGGGTCAAGGGGGTGAGTAAAAAAGGGGGTCCAAGTCATTATTCATAAATAAATATAATTTATCTTATATCTATAACTTAATACTACCATACTAGTGTTTTTCTCGTTCAATTTTACCGTACTAATAATTCTTTGAGACAAATTAGTATATATGAAATTTAGAAAAAAATCATGACTTTTTTTTGGGAAAATGTCAAACATAGATGGGTTTTGTGTAAAGAAAAATCTCAATTGTAACTAAACAGCTAATTTTTTTTAACTTAAATAACTTTTAAAAAAAAAACATTTTAAAAAACAATACTTAAAATATGGAAGTGGTTGTGGTGGTGGTGAGGGGTTTATATAAAGGGAGCAAAAGGGTTGACACTGTTGTTTAGGGGGTTTGGCATGAGTCAGTATTTGGACACTAGTGCGTCACTGATGACTCTTAAACAATCCTAAAAACGTACACACAGACTCTTCTTCTGTGCCTCTCTATTGTTTTTGTTTGTTATTGTTTTTCATATTTAAGGCTTTGAGGAGGGTTGCTTTCTGGAGGGACTGCCATTGAAACAAAAAAATAAGTAAAATGTTTTGTAAAAAGACGCACTGGAGCTGCCATTCACAGTAGGTTGTGGTCCTCTTCCTATGAAATCTAATCTCCTTTGAAGATGACAACCCAAATCTGATGTTTATTAATTGCTTTTTGAAATAAAAAATTAAAGAAAATATACAAAAATGGTATTAAAAGAAAGAAGAAAAAAAGAAAGAAAAAGAAGATAGCTCCGAAAGATATACATTTGTCATTAAATTGTTCTGAGCAACTGCATAGTCATGGGCCCATTTGCTGGTATGCATGTGCTTGATACGCTCTTCCCAGTCCATAATTGCATATGAGAAAGAAAAATGCAGTATGTGATCATTTTTCTCATCAATTTATATAACGGCATTCAAGTTAAATTTAATTTTAAAATTTTTCTGATAAGAGTTTCAAATTCTATTTTTTTGAGGTTAAAAATTCAAACAATTTAAAAAATTATATTATCCTTATCTATTTTATCTATTTGTTTACTGTCAATATATCTATGCACGTCACATATCTGTTTATATGCCATTCCCTATTTATCCACGTATCATCGATCTATCCATATCACCACTACCACCACTACCCACCTCTTGTGATTGGCCAACGGTGGTCTAACAGTCTAACGGCAATGGGGTAAAAATTTATAAAAAAAAAAAAAACTTTCAAAACAATAATTTGTTTTCTCACTAAATAATTTCATTAACCATATGCTTATCACCAAAATAAAATAATTCTTGAACCTAATGCTATGTACACCCCAAAAAAGAAAATTTTCACCAATTTTTTCTTGAGTTAATTACCTAAAAGTCCTATTTACAAATGTTATGGTAGCTCAGATTCTATCTAAGATTTTTTGAACCAATAAGTCCTATTTAATAAAAATGAGAATATTATTAGTTTTTCCCAATTTTTAAAACTAAGAATATTATTAATTCTGCTAAGCAATGTTTCAGATAATTGTTTCACTAACTAATGGGAAAAAAAAAAATAGAACATGAAATTAAATGTTTTTTCCCTTCTACTTATTGGTTTGATTCAACTATCCAATAAAATCAATAACATTATCAATTTTTTTCAATTTTAAAACTGAGAACATTATCAATTTTTTCATTTTTAAAGTTTTTTTTTCCCAATTTTTCACATCAATGTTCCATCATCATACTCCTTTAAAGACACAAAATTTTTAGTTCTGCACAAAAAAATATTTCAATTTTTTTTATAAAAAAATGGCACATAATTTTTTAAAAAAAATTTCATTTTGAAAGTTAATATTTTAAAGTTTTGAAAATCAAAATAAACGTCAAATCATCATATTCTTTTATAGATAATAATAAATGATGAACAATCATTGTTTGAAAGGCAATTTTAACTATTAAAAATTTAATGAGACTTGAATGTTTAAAAAATCTTAGTTAGAACTTAATGGAGTATAAGTTCATAAATTAGAATATGTGTGTAAATGTCTCTTTTTTTTTCTTTTTATTATTCATTTGATTTTTTTTATTTTTTAAAATAATTATTGAGAATATAATAAAAATAAATAATATTTTATCATATTAACTTAGTGATATAAAATAGTAAAAAATACAACAATATATCAATCCTCTTTTGGTGCATCTATTTGAGAAAAATATTGAATATAATGGTAACACCATTCTACTACAAATGAGATGTGAAAAGTCTTATCTCTTGTCACCCTAATAATATTGTAATTCTTACGACAAATTAAAATTACTCATTAGATGTGATTTCATTATGTAATATTAATGTTACATCCAATATTTACCCCATTCATTTACACCATACTAATTTACTATTCTCTCACAAATCAGAATGGTGTAAATACAAACACCCACCTTCTTATGAAATGGTTTTTTGCATGTGAATTTAAATTTTAGTTTAGATATATTCAAGATTAAATTGACTTAGAGTTGGATTTATAGATTAAGGATTTAAGCACTATAATTGTTCAAGAATAACTTAGATATGATTTTCGCAATTGAATTTGACAGATTTCTCATAATGAATTTGAAATACGTCTCCGATTCGTAGCTCGAATTCGGAGGCTCGAATTTGGCTCGAATTCGGAGAAGAAGAAGAAGAAGAAGAAGAGAAGAAGAAGGAGGAGGAAGGAGGAGGAAGAAGGAGAACTGGAGGGGAGGGGGCCATCAAAATCGGGCTGGAGGAGGCGGGGTCGGAGGCGGGGCTGCGCGAGGCTGCGACAATCAGAGATGCTGCGACAATCGGCACCGGCGGAGGCACAGGAGGGGCCCTTCTCTCCTCTCCTCTCTCTTCCCCTCTGTTCTTCTCCTGTGTTCAACGAAGAAGAAGAAGAAGAAAAGAAAGAAAGAAAAGGAAGAGAAAGAGAGAAAAGGGGAAAAAAAAAAGAATCGCAAAACGATGTCGTTTTGCGATTCGAGCCAAAATCGGGTCACTTTTTTCGAGCTACCAGTCATTTTCCTTTGAAATATTAATATAAATATAGTTATTTGAAACCCTTTATAATAAAAGTTCTACTTCTACTATTGTCCGAATAATATAATTCTCTATTCTAACTGGACCTTATTTTATTTTAACTTCTAGTTTTTTAAACTCAACCTCAAATCATTTCATTTAAAATTATCCATCCAAATAGCACATGAGAGTTTCAATATAATGGATTTCAAATAATAATGTACAATACATTATTTGAAAATTTCTATACTAGGGCCTCGTTTGGCATGTGCTTGTTTTAGCCTAAAAATCAAAAAATTATTAAAAAAACCAAAAAACCTATAACCTATCAGTAATGCTACAGAGCCTGAATATAGGGGCTCGAATTTGGCTCGAAATTAAGGGGGAAGAATAAGGAGGAGGCGGAGGAGAAGAAGAACTCGATTGGAGGGGCCAACAAAATCGGGCGGAGGCGAAGGTGGAGGCGGAGGCGGAGGCGGAGGCGGAGGCGGAGGCGGCGAC
Source organism: Camellia sinensis (assembly GCF_055761805.1). Taxonomy (NCBI): domain Eukaryota; kingdom Viridiplantae; phylum Streptophyta; class Magnoliopsida; order Ericales; family Theaceae; genus Camellia; species Camellia sinensis. Next base: position 47,900,749 of record NC_138967.1, read on the forward strand.
GGGCGGAGGCAGAGGTGGAGGCGGGGCTGCGATGCCGACGAGCGACGAGGGACGAGCTGCGAGATCGGCCGACGAGCTGGGACGCCGATGAGCTGCGACGATGACGACCTGCGTTCTCACTCTCGCCTCTGTGTTCTCTCTCTCGCCTTTGTTCAACTCAACGAAGAAGAAGAAAGAAAATGAAGAAAAGAAAATGACGGAAAAAAAAAAATCAAAACCCAAAACAACGTCGTTTTGGGTTTTGAGCCAAATTCGAGCCCCTAATTTCGGGCCCTCAAACATTATTCATAACCTATACCAAAAAGTCAAAGATTTTATTTTCTCTCTACTTTTTGTACATCTTTTCGTAAAAAATTAAAAAGTCATTCTAAACATACTAGTTTTTTTACCTCGTATTTTAGCCAAAAAATCAAAAAAATATTAAAATAGTCTATTTTCAAACGAGACCTGAGGGTATGTTTGGATGGAACATAAAATTTAAGAAAAAAAAAAATTTAAGTTATCATTTTTTCTTTCATATCTGTGATAAAAAAAAAATTTATTACATCATCCAACGGTAAATATACTGATTTTTCTTTAAAGTAAAATAATTATATATATTATTATTATAAAGCGAGCAACCATGATGATGTAAACAATGATCGATCTACGCCCTCTCAAAAATTTGAAAAATATCATATATTATATTAAAAATTTTAAAATAATTTAAAATTATAGAAGTTCGCACCCTCAAATTTTTTTTAGATAATTTTAAAATTATATAGAGTAGTTCCTAATGTTTTAAACTGTAGAGTAGCCCACCAAAATCATAATTCTGAATCCGTCCGTGAGTGTAAATGAAGTTGACTCACGCTAACTGCTTGGAGTAATTTCCAAGCCTATTTAACTGTTTCAATCGTAATTGCTAATATAATTATTTCACTGATGCATGCATAGTGTGTTCCAACACTTCTGATATATATGTACTATGTAGCTTAGCTTCAAATTCCCTCAAAGCGCCTAAAGTTAGATTTCTCAGCCTAATAAAAGTTTTGCATTCAAAAAAGAGTGAATATACTTTTTAAAAAATTGTCTATATCTAAGAGGTAGATTAATTTAAAGCGGTTAACCGAGTGATAAAGTTTTAAAAATAAGATCTAAAATTTTGAGTTTGAATCACTCTGAAAGGCTATTAAAAATTTGTTTGGTCATTAATTTCAAAGCTCAGGAATTAGTCAAAGGTATATAAAGCAAACAAACCAACCAATGAAGCAAACAATGAAATATCACAAACCAACCATAGATACATGATGGGACAAAAGTCTACCAGTGGGCCTTCTTAGCATGTAGACAAACCCAATACAGCCCTAGCCCAATCTACTTCATGATTTCCAAATTCCAACCCAATTGAGGACCCAACTATTGCGAGCTGAGGGCTTATAGTTGAGTCCTATTTTGTACATACACACACTACTCTCTAAGGGTGCTTTGTGAATTGCTTTTTTTTTATTTTTTTATTTTTTAATGATCTTTTTAGAAGGTGAAAAAAATTAATATGTTTGGAAATAATTTTCTAGTGACTTTTTTTTAGTTGTATAGAAAAACGTGAAAGACTGACTGGTGTAATATTTTAGTTTTTTGTTTGAAATTTTCATTTTACTCTTGCTTTAGTTGCATGGAAAAAAAATAATGTTGGCGTATATTCGTCTTTTTACACTAGTAGTAACTAACTTTTTTTGAATACATTTTCGTTTTTTAGTTTTTGTAGTGACATTTCTACCAAAAAAAAATCTCTTTCCAAATGAGAGTGCGTGAATAATACACACTTTATAATAGATAAAAATTAATGAAATTTATGCTTTTTGGTGGGGTCAATACTCTTTTTTTAATATGGAATTCAAGAACAATCAAAATTTATGCATTATTTACGCACTCCAAAAATGTTACTTATTGTTTGGTTCCTATGGGTCCTATTTGGTCCAAATGAGTGCCACGGAAATGCTAATGAGACTACGGAATGGTTTGGTTGTGCCTTCAAAATTAGTTTATTGATTAAAAGAATTTATTTTGTTATAAAAATCTTAGCTCATTGGTCAACCCAATGAAAATATCAATTTTAATCACTCTAAAAAATTATTTAAAATGTCAAAAAAAAAAAACAAATACCAAACAAACTAATTTTTTTGGCATTTAATTGTTTTTGTAAGCCTATTTTTTATTAATAAATTAATTTTTTTGTCAACTTTCAAAATAAGCCTACAATAAGTTGTATTATTCCAATAATAGGATTTTGTAAGAGACACCTAAACACAATATTTAAATTGTATACCACTAATTCATGTATTTATTAATTTAGACTCATTCTTTTGTATTTAGAGCGGATAAAACGTTGATAAAAAATATACATATGCATATTGTTAGGTCCTTGTTGTCAATTCCGCGAACAAGCTTCGTTTAATTGAGTTGGAATTTTTCCTTATTTTTTGATCTTCCCACTCGAGCGACCAAAGTTGTGCTCGAGCAGAGTTTGCATCTTCTTAGTAGTTTGGCTTGTCTGCAAACATACTGGGAGGTATGTTGCTACGCTCGAACGTAAGTTCCAGCGCTCAAGCGTAGACTTGTTTATTCGCACGCGTTTTAGTGACATTGCTCGAGCGGCAAGTGATGCGCTCAAGTGAAGATCGCGGCCCTGTTTGCTATAAATATGTGATTCAGTCCGTTTTTAGAGTTAATGCTTTCAGATCTGTTTTGAGGGCTCTAGGGTTTTTTTGGGGGGCTATTTTGCTAGTTTTCCTTTGATGTTTGCTTGAGTATTAAACTCACATGGTTTCACAATTCACATCAAAGGGTTGTTTGAGTGATCATCTTCAAGAGTGTTCTTCTTTAGTGGAATCCGAAGATTCAAGTGTGGAGTGTTCGAAGCTGTACGCAGTCGTTGAGTTGACATGGATGTTGTGGAATCAATATCAATCTAATCAATTTTGAGATGAAGGTTGCGGTGGAAAATATACAAATCATTGAAGAAAAAATTGTTAGAGTTTGGGTAATTCGTTTGGGTATTTTGTATTCTTTCTTTCCTTCATAGTGAATTGATTTGTGGCGTTTCGCCCGTGATTTTTTAATCATACTTGGAGGTGCTCCAATAGTGATTTTTTCAACATAAAAACCGTTTGTGTCAATTTATTGTTTTTGAAGCAACAATCTAAATCACTTTCGTACGTGCTTGATGATTTATCTTGTTAGTTTTAATTGTTTGGGAATTGGTACAATTAAATCTTGATCTAATCACGAATCGCTTAGGTTTTTCAATTGGTATCAGAGCAGGTCACTCTTTGTTTTTATCAAAAACTATAGAAGTGTGATTTTGTGTTATTAGTGACATGGATTCAATTCGCGAAGGTAACTCGACCCATAGACCTCCGTTACTTGATAGTACAAACTATTCTTATTAGAAAGCTCATATGAGAGCGTTTTTAAAATCTATCAATGAGAAAGTTTGGCACTGTGTGATCTATGGATTGAGTGAACCTATTGTCACCATTGATGGTGTTGATATTCCCAAACCTCTTGATAAATGGGACACATTCGACTATCAAAACTCGAGTTGGAATAGTAAGGCTCTCAATTCCCTCTTTTGCTCCATCACACCGGAAGAGTTTTGTCGTATTTGTATGTGTGAGGTAGCAAAACTACTTCTGTTAAAAGGTCAAAACTTCAATGTCTCATATCTTCTTTCGAAACTCTTTTTATATGTGATGATGAGACGTTTGATGATTTTTATGCTAAACTTGGTGACATCGTGAATTCTTATTTCACACTCAGTGAAAAAATCCCTGAAGCTAAGGTTCTTGGAAAAATTTTGAGGTCTTTACCCAAGAGGTTCCAATCAAAAGTTACAGCTATTGAGGAGGCTCAGAATGTTGATACCCTCAAGCTTGATCAGTTGGTTAGAAACTTGTAGACTAATGAAACCCACCAGATTTCTAAAGGAAAAAAAAAAGAGATAGTGTGGCTTTTACTAGTGCTCATGAGACTGCAAAGATCCTTGAGATTGAGTTTGATCTAGAGTCCGAAATGATGGCTATGTTTACTAAATAGTTCAAAAAAAATTTAAAGAAAAAGAAGTCTAATTTCAAGGACCCTATTTCAAAAGATAAGAGTAATGAGAAACCTAAAACTTTTCTACCAAAAATTGCTCCAAAAACTGAAAAGAAGACTGTAAAGGGGCAAGGTGTCAAGTGTTACGAATGTACAGGGTTTGGACATATTGCTCTTGAAAGTCCATCGAAAAAGAACTGGAACAAAGTCTATATAGTGACTTGGGATGATGAAAGTGGGTCAGAGAAAAAACCCGAAGACGGAGATAGTACTTACATGGCATTATGGTCTACTATCACTTAACCTCCTGCAAAGCTAGTAAAATTTGCTCGTGGTCAGAATCTGCACCATGCTCCTTCCTTTGATGGGAGTAATTACTTGTTCTGAAAGATTAGAATGAGGATGTTTCTGAGAGCTCACGACCCTGAGGGATGGCAAGCCATTGAAGAGGATGTTGAAAGTACTGGCAATCCAAGCAATCAAAGAGTTCTGACTACCATTCGTGAAGCAATTTCTAACGAAGAACAGCAACGGATTGCTCACTGCACAAAGGCCAAAGATGCATGGGACATTCTGAGTCAATTTCATAAAAGAGGAGAGTCGTCTTCACCACCATCTATCAACTTTCATGCCTTAGTTGCTCCACTGGATGAGGTCTAGGAGAAAAAAGAGAAAAAAGAAGATGATGAAACCTCAGAAGACAATGATGAGATTAATGGTGATGACCTACAACAAGCTTATGAAAAGCTTTACGATGAATCTCTGAATTTGCCCAAGATCAATGACAAACTCACTCTCAAGCTCAAAGCATATGAAAGAGAGAATGTCAAGCTAAAGAGAGAAATTGGAGCTGCAAAAATGGATGTCATCAAGATCTCAAATGACAGGCAAGACCTCTGCGGAAAGCTTCTAGCGTGTGAAACCAAAAGGAATGAACTTCTGAGCATCTATGCCACATTTGAAGAGAAGATTCAAATCCTTGAGATGTCATAAGCCACGTTGGAAGAGATGATTGGTCAAAAAGAGAAAGAACTCAAAGTTGCTAGAGTCACGATTGATATGTGGAACAAATGGTCAAAGACACTTGAAGGCATCATCGGGTCTCAACAAATGAGTGGTGATAAAAGTGGGATAGGCTATACTGCTACAACACTTCAAAGGGGACAGACCTCTACATCACATGACCTGAAGACTTAAGCAAAGGGAAAGCTCAAGGGTGATACTTCTCTTCATCAACCCAAAAGGGATAAGATCGACAAACTGGAGGTAAAACCTGTGTTTGTTTGTCATCATTGTGGGAGGTATGGCTACATTCGTCGTTATTGTTTTGAGTTGTTTGGTAAAATGTCTAAAAATTGTAGAAATTCTAATACTTCTTATGTTAGGAGACAGCCTTACGTGTCTAGGTTGAACACCAAGATTCATGAAGGTATTCACAACGCTAAGATGTCTACCAAGACTGCCAGTCCTACTTCCACTATCAAGATATGGGTTAGAAAGAGCGACTTAATGTGTTTTGTTGTTCACATTGCACTAAAAGCACGTGACTCACACATGTGGTAGCTTGATAGTGGGTGCTCTCGTCACATGTCTGGTGACAATCCTACTTCACATCTCTTGATAAATATGAAGCAGGAATTGTTACCTTTGGAGATGGTGGCACTTCTAGAGTCATTAGAAAGATAAGTGTCACACTGGTCTTCCTAAACTTGAAATGTTTTGCTTGTTGACGGCCTTAAAACTAATCTATTAAGCATTAGTCAAATGTGTAATTCCCATCATGAAGTATTATTTTCAAAAAATAAATGTGAAATTTTGGATAAGAAAGGAAATACTGTCATGCATGGGGTTCGCACATCTGATAATTGCTATGGGATTGTTACCACTAATAATCTAACTTGTCACTCGACCGTTATAAATAACCTTGACCTGTGGTATCTATCATACCCCAAACTCGGGTATGACCGGCCGTGGTCCACAGGGCCTTAGCCCAAGGCACACGTAAGCCTAAAACACAAATCCATAATCACATTGAACAACTAAACAATAGTCAAAAAAAAAAAAAAAAAAAAAAAAAAAAACCAAAACTCAACCAGACATGCCATAATTATAAACAGCAAAATCAACTGTAATCAAAACCATCCAAACTTATGGATATAAACAACCCACATATCAAAAATAATCCTAAATGAACTTCAATAAAAATAAATATAAATATCCACAAACTTGACATAACACTCTAAAATAAATGAATGCCCTAGAGGTCCATGCAATCGAGTCCCTGCTATGCTATGAGTCCACTCTAAGTCCTTCTAACACCTGGAAATGATAAACAACTAAGTCAGCTGATAGCTCAGTGAGTAGCAACATGGATAGTAAATATAGTTTTGAAAATAGGGTTCAATTCCAAAATAAGAAATATATCACAGAAACTAGATTGACATACAGTTTGGTAAATATAATCTGTTTCAAAAAAGAGGGTTCCACAGTTCAACACTTAAAATACTCATGTCTCGCAAGAACATGATAAATGACATGTTCCACTTAAAATAGATTATAACATGAACACCAATAATTTTCTGGGTACCAATAAAAACAAATAATATGCCACACAGTTTTCAAGGCTATAAGCCCCGTTGGATCCAATACCGAACCAAGAGTCATCCTTAGGGTGGCACCTGGGCCTTTTCTCAAAGACGATCTGATTGAAGGTCACCTAGCTTTTTTTTAAGGTCTTTTCCTTACAGTCGTTGAGCACTAGTGTTATCACGACCCAACCCGGATCTGTTCCCTAGTGGCCAGAGTCACTACACACAGTGGAATAATTTCCCTGGACTAAATACATACATGGTCCCAATAATCAATACACATCAGTTTCGCAAAACATGGTAGTTCATCATTATAAACATGAGACCAAAACAAATAGTTTACAGTATGCCAAGTTCACACATGTTTCAGAAATAATTTGATTTTATTGATAATATAATAATTTATTAAAACAGTTTAATCTTAAAACAACAATTTAATTTTCCAACAATTCAAGGTAGGGGAACATTTATAAAAATACGTAGCATGAAACTACTCACCTGAAAACGAAATAATATAATCCTCGAATAAAGTATGAAAGTTCAACTAGTGCTCTGAACAAAGTATTAAAACTACACGTCACCACTAATTCAAACATATTAAAAGGAATAATAAACTAAGTAACCCCAAACTAAATCGCACTAATACGGCTCAACCCAACTCACCGTTACTCCTAAATATTATCTAAATTCATGTTCTTCAAGGTCTAAAATCACCCAAGACATGGGTTCCGATCGAAACTTAACTAAAAATAACTTTAAGATAAAACAGCATTTTAAACAAGTTTTCCCAATCTATTCGCTAACTTTGAAAATTACAAAACCCACTCCACGCTATTCAAAAAATTCCAAAATCCTCCAGATATCAACTAATATATCCTAAGTTTCAAACCCAATTGGTTTCACTTGATTTTCTTATCAAAATAACTATCTACAATTAATTATATCTAAACAGGTTGTTTTCTGCAGCACTTTAAAGAAATTGACGGTTCTCTTAATATACACGAGCAATCAATGCAAGGCCAAAAATTTACGAAACTAGACTTGTAACCGGTTCTAATGACACTAATTTGATAATTTTCGGATTTATACCCAAAGAGAACAACACTTCCAAAGTTACTGTTTCGGACTGGTTTCCTAGACAGATTTGAATACCTCAATTTATATGGATTTTGACTCCCAAAAATTATGAAAAAATTCACATATGCAATTCAATATGTAATTAATCTACTGTAAAAATTTCAGTTCAAAATTCATCTGTTTGATATGATTTTCTTGATTTTTAAAATCTATGATTCTGCACAGAATTTTTCCTTGAATAATACCCATTCTTTATACATGAATGTTTGAACCTTAAACATTATATCTAGACCTTTAGTAACAATACCAAACAGGAGCACCAGTGCCCTGACAACACAACACAAAAGATAAAGCCACATCTCTTCCACAATGAGATTCATGCAACCACACAATACCTGTTCTTTCATCATTAATTCCCAGAACCCAGGTTTGATATACTAGACTTCCCTTCACACTAGTCCATAAATTAATATATGCCTGAATGATTAAACCATGCGTTTCACGAACTCAACTATGGAAGATCAAAAATAATAATAATAGAAGTGAGAATAAACAATTTACTTACCCACACAGTATTGATTACGCATAATTCCTCTCTCTCCTTGTTTGCCACAAACTTCTTCGTCTCTCTCTCTCTCTCAATGACTCACGGCTGCTAAGAACCTAAAGTGGCTGCTGTTGTGTTGTTTAGAAAAGGATTGATATCTCATCATTAGGGTTTTATCCACCTATAATAAATTTTCAAAATGATCCATTACTAACTAGTTTATTATTATTATTATTGTTGTTACTATCATTAAGATTATTATCAATAGTCTTAAAATTTGTGGACTTCCATAAAAATTTATTTATAGTTTAAAAATTAATTAAAGATCCCCAAATATTTAATTTGCACTTAGGATTTACCATCAAAATATTTGAAATTGTAAAATCATTATTATTACTATTTAATTATTTACATGATTTTTTTTTTTTTATATTCGGGTTCTCGCATTCTCCCCCCCTAAAAGAAAAGTTTCGTCCTCGAAACTAACCTGAGTAAATCATGAAAATAGATGTGGGTACTTCTCGTGCATCTCGTCCTCGCGTTCCCAAGTTGCCTCTTCAACTAGATGATTACGCCACAATACCTTAACCAATTTAATGACCTTTGTACGCAACATGTTCTCTTTCGAATCCAAAATCTGAACAGACATCTCCTCATACGAAAAATCCTCTCTAATCTTAAGTGGCTCATAATCTATCACATGCGACGAACTGTGCACATATTTCCTCAGCATAGACACGTGAAACACATTATGCACTCCTGCCAACCTAGGGGGTAAAGCAACACGGTACGCAACCTCACCAACCTTCTCCAATACCTCAAATGGACCAATGTATCTAGGACTCAACTTTCCTTTCTTTCCAAACCTGATCACTCCTTTCCATGGTAATACTTTCAAGAATACCATATCCCCCACATGAAACTCTAAGTCTCTCCTACGATGATTAGCATAACTTTTTTGTCTACTCTGAGCAGTCAATAATCTCTCTCTGATGGTGATAATTTTCCTTGTAGCATCCTCCACCAAATCAGGTCCCAACGTTTGCCTCTCACCAACCTCATACCAACACAAAAGAGACCTACACTTCCTTCCATACAAAGCCTCATAAGGGGCTACTCCCAAACTAGAATGATAACTATTATTATATGCAAACTCTATAAGTGGCAAATAATCATCCCAATTGCCTCTCCATTCCAAAACACAAGCCCTCAACATATCCTCAAGGGTTTGAATAGTCCTTTCTGATTGCCCATCCGTCTGAGGATGATAAGCTGAACTAAAATTTAACTAAGTGCCCATAGCTGACTGTAACGCACCCCAAAACTTAGACACAAAACGAGGGTCCCGATCTGACACTATTGACACTGGTGTACCATGCAATCTAACAATCTCCTTCACATACAACTGTGCAAATCGAGCTAGAGAATAGGTCATCCGTACTACAATAAAATGTGCTGACTTGGTTAATCTATCAACAACTACCCAAGCTGCATCATGATTATTACTAGTACGACGTAATCCGCACACGAAGTCCATGGTAACATGATCCCACTTCCACTCCGGTATAGGTAAGGGTTGTAGTTTCCGTGTAGGTTTCTGATGTTCTACTTTAACCTGTTGACACACCAAACACTAAGCCACAAATTCTGCAATATCTCCCTTCATACCATTCCACCAAAAATGTTCATGAAGATCCCGATACATCTTAGTGCTTCCAGGATGAATGCTGTAACTAGAACTATGTGCCTCCGTCATAATCTCCTTCCTCAAATCACCACTAGCAGGAACACAAATTCGGCTCCGAAATCTAAGCAACCCATCATCACTAACCACAAAGTCTACATGCTTACCCTCTGCCATCTCTCCTTTAATACGCTTACACTGGGGGTCAATCTCCGGAGCTAAAAGAATCTGTTCTCTCAAGGTCAGCTGAACTGTCAATTGACTACAATAAGCCCTATCACCAGGTGTAACAACCTCAAGCCTTAAACGTCTCATGTCTTCCACCAAGCAACTCTCAATAGACAAAGCAGCTACATCTCCAACTGCGACCTTCTTACTCAAGGCATCTGCCACCACATTTGCCTTCCCCGGATGATATAAAATATTCACATCATAATCTTTTAGTAACTCAAGCCATCTTCTTTGCCTCAAATTTAGTTCATTCTGTGTGAAAATATACTTCAAACTCTTATGATCAATGTAAATCTCACATGACTTTCCATACAAATAATGTCGCCAAATCTTAAGAGCGAAAATCATTGCTACTAACTCCAAGTCGTGCGTAGGATAGTTTCTCTCATGTATTTTCAACTGTTGTGACGCATAAGCAATCACCTTCCCATGCTGCATAAGCACACATCCTAAACCTTGTCGTGAAGTATCACTATAAATCACAAAACCACCTTCATCTGTAGGTAAGGCAAGGATTGTAGCTGATGTCAATCTTTGTTTAAACTCTTGGAAACTACGCTCACAATCATCATTCCACTCAAACTTTACCCCTTTTCTGCTGAGATTGGTAAGTGGCAAAGCAATACGGGAGAATCCTTCCACAAACCGTCTGTAATACCCAGCAAGCCCTAGAAAGCTACGTATCTCCGTCACAGAAGTAGGTCGTGGCCAATCAACAATTGCTGTTACCTTCGTGCTATCCACAGATACCCCATCTTTACTCACTACATTACCCAAAAAGGATACACTGCTCAACCAAAATTCACATTTCTTAAATTTTGCATACAATCTCTTCTCCCTAAGGATTTGCAGTACTACCCTCAAATGCTGCTCATGCTCTTTCTTACTCCTCGAATAAATTAGGATGTCATCAATAAACACTACCACAAATTTATCCAGTTGGGGTTTGAATACTCTGTTCATCAAATCCATGAATGCGGTTGGTGCATTTGTGAGACCAAAAGGCATCACCAAGAACTCATAATGCCCATAACGGGTTCTAAAAGCAGTCTTAGGAACATCCTCATCCCTTACCTTCAACTGGTGATAGCTTGACCTCAAGTCAATTTTAGAGAATACTTGAGCTCCCTGCAACTGGTCAAATAGATCATCAATGCGTGGCAAAGGATACCTATTCTTCACTGTGACTTTGTTCAGTTCTCTATAATCAATACACAATCTCATAGACCCATCCTTCTTCTTCACAAACAACACAGGTGCTCCCCAAGGTAAAACACTAGGCCTAATAAAACCTTTGTCTAGCAACTCTTGTAACTGAGTTTGTAACTCCCTCAACTCCAACGGTGCCATTCTATAGGGTGCTTTAGAGATAGGTGTTGTATTGGGGACCAAGTCAATGGAGGAAGACCAGGTAGATCCTCTAGAAAAGCATTAACAAATTTCCTCACTACAGGCAACTCCTCTAACCTCTGCTCTGGTTGTTCAACACTCACCACACAAGCTAAATAACCATGACACCCTTTTCTCAACATTTGGTTAGCCTAAAGGGAAGAAATAAAACAAATAGAAGACCCTTTCCCATCTCCCTGAAAGAAAAACTCATGTTGCCCCGACATAGCAAAAACTACCCTCTTTCTAAAACAATCAATAGAGCCATGATGCTTCGTTAACCAATCCATCCCTAAAATCACATCAAAATTATTCATCTCTAAAAAAATCAAATCCACTGGAAAAATTCTACCATCTAACTCTATCTCACAAGATCTACAAACATCCCCTAACACTACTTTTCTCCTAATGGAGTAGACACAACAATACATGCATCCAAAGGCTAACATGGGATAGACAAAAAACGTAGAAGCTTAGGTGCAGCAAAAGAATGTGTAGATCCTGAATCAATTAAAACTCTGCCAGGTACAGATGATATAAGGAGTGTACCTTGTACTACAGATGGAGCAGCCTCAGCCTCCTCTCTAGTGAGGGCATAAACACGTCCTTAGGTAGCCGCTGACTTCTTTTCCTGAGTCCCATTCCCGGATGTCTGACCTTGGGTAATCCCACTTGCCACTATTCTGCTTCTGGTTAAACCCACCACTACAAAAAGTTCGTCTCTGCCCTTGCCCCTGAAATGACTGTGCTACTGACTGACCTCCCAGTCCCTTAGACCTACATTGTGCAGAGAGATGCCCAGACTTGCCACACTTAAAGCATATTCGAGCTGTGCCATCACAATTATACCCAACAGAATGTGACCTACCACATCTATCACAAATCCTCCGATTCTGCTGCCTCATGCCATTGCTAACCTGGCCTTGGGTGTAAGGCTTCTTGCTAGGATTGCTACCACCACCACGATGCTCTACTTGTCTCTCCTCCTTAAGTCTCTTGTTTTGTGGTTCCTTGGCCTTTTGTTCCTCAGCTCTCTTTTCCTCTTCTGCTCCCTTTTCAGCTAGTAATGCCTTGCTTACCAATGCAGAATATGTCTTCATCTCCAAAATAGCTACTTTTGCATAGATCTCTGACCGCAAGCCATTCTCAAACAACATCACTCTATCTTCCTCTATGGCCACCTGATGTGGAGCATACCTCGACAACTCCGCAAACTTGGCTTCATACTGAGCCACTGTCATGTCATTTTGCTTCAGATTGAGAAAATCCACTTGCTTCTGCCTTCACACCGCTTCAAGGAAGTATTTCTCATTAAACAGTTGCAGAAACTTGCTCCACACTAGCTCTGTTTCTCTACCCTCATATTGACGCTTCACCATGCGCCACCAATGCTCTGCTTGGCCCTTGAACCTAAAAGCTGCAAAGGCCACCTTTTGGTCTGCTGAACAACCTAGAACATCAAATATTTTCTCCATCTCTAGTACCCATGCCTCTGCCTCCGTAGGGTCCACTGTTTCGTGAAATTCTGGAGGTTTTGCCTTCATAAACCTCTCAAATAAGGAACCTCTGTCCAAACTTAAAGTTGGTGGAACTGCTGGTTGTGGGGCTACATGATTGTTCAGTAGTCCTAACAATGATTGTAAAACCTGTGCGGCTGGTACAGTAGGAACAACTCCTGGTGCTTCAGGGACCACTGGAGCAACAGGTGGTGCAGTAGGAGGGTATAAGAACAGGGGGAACTCTACGATTAGCAGCTGATTGATCAGTTCCAAGAGCATTGACACTTCTTCTCCTAGGTGCCATCTCTTAACCTTCAAAATGAAATTAAGAAAAGCTCAACACAAGCTTAAACAAAACTAACTTAACCAAACACTATTAAGGACTATGGGACTTGGACCTCGTCTAAATGATGTAATACAAGATATGTAACTCGATAAACTACAGCTCTGATACCACAATTGTCACACCCCAAACTCGGGTATGATCGGCCGTGGCCCACAGGGCCTTAGCCCAAGGCACACGCAAGCCTAAAACACAAATCCATAGTCACATTGAACAACTAAACAATAGTCCAAAAAAAAAAAAAACCAAAACTCAACCAGACATGCCACAATTATAAACGGTAAAATCAACCGTAATCAAAACCATCCAAACTTATGGATATAAACAACCCACATATCAAAAATAATCCTAAATGAACTTCAATAAAAATAAATATAAATATGCACAAACTTGACATAACACTCTAAAATAAATGAATGCCCTAGAGGTCCATGCAATCGAGTCCCCGCTATGCCATGAGTCCACTCTAAGTCCTTCTAACACCTGGAAATGGTAAACAACTAAGTCAGCTGATAGCTTAGTGAGTAGCAACATGGATAGTAAATACAGTTTTGAAAACAGGGTTCAATTCCAAAATAAGATATATATCACAGAAACTAGATTGGCATACAGTTTGGTAAATATAATCTGTTTCAAAAAGAAGATTCCACAGTTCAACACTTAAAATACTCATATCTCGCAAGAACATGATCAATGACATTTTCCACTTAAAACAGATTATAACATGAACACCAATAATTTTCTGGGTACCAATAAAAACAAATAATATGCCACACAGTTCTCAAGGCTATAAGCCCCGTTGGATCCAATACCGAACTAAGAGTCATCCTCAGGGTGGCACCTAGGCCTTTTCTCAAAGACGATCCAATTGAAGGTCACCTAGCTTTTTTTTCAGGTCTTTTCCTTACAATCGTTGAGCACTAGAGTCATCACGGCCCAACTCGGATCTGTTCCCTAGTGGCCAGAGTCACCACACACAGTGGAATAATTTCCCTGGACTAAATACATACATGGTCCCAATAATCAATACACATCAGTTTCGCAAAACATGGTAGTTCATCATTATAAACATGAGACCAAAACAAATAGTTTACAGTATGCCAAGTTCACACATGTTTCAGAAATAATTTGATTTTATTGATAATATAATAATTTATTAAAACAGTTTAGTCTTAAAACAACAATTTAATTTTCCAACAATTCAAGGTAGGGGAACATTTATAAAAATACGTAGCATGAAACTACTCACCTGAAAACGAAATAATATAATCCTCGAATAAAGTATGAAAGTTCAACTAGTCCCCTGAACAAAGTATTAAAACTACACGTCACCACTAATTTAAACATATTTAAAAGGAATAATAAACTAAGTAACCCCAAACTAAATCGCACTAACACAGCTCAACCCAACTCACCATTACTCCTAAATATTATCTAAATTCATGTTCTTCAAGGTCTAAAATCACCCAAGACATGGGTTCCGATCGAAACTTAACTAAAAATAACTTTAAGATAAAACAGCGTTTTAAACAAGTTTTCCCAATCTATTCGCTAACTTTGAAAATTACAAAACCCACTCCATGCTATTCGAAAAATTCCAAAATTCTCCAGATATCAACTAATATATCCTAAGTTTCAAACCCAATTGGTTTCACTTGATTTGCTTATCAAGATAATTATCTACAATTAATTATATCTAAACAGGTTGTTTTCTGCAGCACTTTAAAGAAATTGATGGTTCTCGTAATATACACGAGCAATCAATGCAAGGCCAAAAATGTACGAAACTAGACTCGTAACCGGTTCTAATGAAACTAATTTGATAATTTTCGGATTTATACCCAAAGAGAGCAACACTTCCAAAGTTACTGTTTCGGACTGGTTTCCTAGACAGATTTGAATACCTCAATTTATATGGATTTTGACTCCCAAAAATTATGAAAAAATTCAGATATGCAATTCAATATGTAATTAATCTACTGTAAAAATTTCAGTTCAAAATTCATCCGTTTGATATGATTTTCTTAATTTTTAAAATCTATGATTCTGCACAGAATTTTTCCTTGAATAATACCCATTCTTTATACATGAATGTTTGAACCTTAAACATTATATCTAGACCTTTAGTAACAATACCAAACAGGAGCACCAACGCCCTGACAACACAACACAAAAGATAAAGCCACATCTCTTCCACAATGAGATTCATGCAACCACACAACACATGTTCTTCCATCATTAATTCCCAGAACCCAGGTTTGATATACTAGACTTCCCTTCACACCAGTCCATAAATTAATATATACCTGAATGATTAAACCATGCGTTTCACGAACTCAACTATGGAAGATCAAAAATAATAATAATAGAAGTGAGAATAAACAATTTACTTACCCACACAGTATTGATTACGCAGAATTCCTCTCTCTCCTTGTTTGCCACAAACTTCTTCGTCTCTCTCTCTCTCTCTCTCTCTCTCTCTCTCTCTCTCTCTCTCTCTCTCTCTCTCTCTCTCTCTCTCTCAATGACTCACGGCTACTAAGAACGTAAAGTGGCTGTTGTTGTGTTGTTTAGAAAAGGATTGATATCTCACCATTAGGGTTTTATCCACCTATAATAAATTTTCAAAATGACCCCTTACTAACTAGTTTATTATTATTATTATTATTATTATTGTTACTATCATTAAGATTATTATCAATAGTCTTAAAATTTGTGGACTTCCATAAAAATTTATTTATAGTTTAAAAATTAATTAAAGATCCCCCAAATATTTAATTTGCACTTTAGGATTTACCATCAAAATATTTGAAATTGTAAAATCGTTATTATTACTATTTAATTATTTACATGAATTTTTTTTTTTTTTTATATTTCGGTTCTCACAGTATCAAAGATTAGGTCACATGAATTTCAAAAACTTAACTAAGATTGCCAACAAAGAGCTTGTGAGAGGAGTACCCAAAATGGGTAAGAATGTGAACCATGTGTGTGGTCTGTGTCAACTTGGGAAGCAAACTCGTACTCCTTATAAAAATGTGAACAATTTCACAACCAAACATCCTCTTGAATTGGTTCATATAGATCTTATAGGACCCATTCGCACTGAAAGCATTGAAGGTAAAAGATACATTTTTTTAACCGTTGATAATTATACTCGTTTTTCATAGGTAAATTTTTTAATAAAAAAATCTTATACGTATGATGCTTTCCAGGCCTTAGTCCTTAAAATCCAAAATGAACAGGGTGTTTCTATTGGGCATATCATAAGAATCCGCACTGATCATGGTCGTGAGTTTGAAAATAGTTCATTTTCGGATTTTTGTGATATGCATGGAATTAAGCATGAATTTTCTGCACCGATTACTCCACAACAAAAATGGTGTTGTTGAGGAGAAGAACAGGGTTGTTCAAGAGATGGCTAGGGTCATGCTCTTTAGTAAGAAAGTTCTTCCAAAGTTTTGGGTTGAAGCCTTAAATGCCGCTATTTATATTGTAAATCGTGTGTATTTAAGGCTCGGCACTTTACAAACTCCATATGAATTATAGAAGGGATTGAAACCTAATGTAAAATACCTCAAAACTTTTGGGAGTAAATGTTACATTTTCAAAGATAGAGAGCCCTTGGGAAAATTTGACTCCCGAAGTGATGAAGGTATTTTTCTAGGGTATTCAACCTCTAGTAGAGCTTTTCGTGTCTATAACCTGCATACTTTGTCTTTATTGGAATCGATCAATGTGATTATAGATGACACAGGTTCTCTTACTTCAGCGTTAAATGAGAAAGAAAATGGTAAGTCTCCAACCCTGCATACTGAACCATAAAGTCAAGGAGAAGCAAAGGACCAAGCTCAAGAAGGTGAGCCAGCACCAATTTCTAAGGTAAGTCCGAGTCCAAAGAGTGCACAAAAAGGCACCACTTTTGATGTTCCTGTCACTACAAGTCCAGAATTCAAACCATCAAAAAGGGTGAAACTGAATCATCCGATTCAACAGATGATTGGAAATGTCTCAGATCGAATGAAAATCCGAAGACAAATTCAGGAAGAGGTATCTCATATGTGTTATGTTTCATTAATTGAACCTAAGAATATAAAAAAGGCCTTACTAGATGATAGTTGGGTCAATGTTATGCATGAAGAGTTAGGTCAATTTGAACTTAACAAAGTTTGGACTCTTGCTCCCAGACCTAAAGACAAGAATGTGATAGGTACCAAGTGGATCTTTAAAAATAAATATGATAAGAATGGTATTGTGGTTAGAAATAAATCTAGGTTGGTTGCTCAAGGCTATACTTAAGTTGAGGGTGTTGACTATGATGAGACGTTTGCCCCAGTTGCACGTCTCGAATCTATTCGTATTTTACTTGATGTTACATGCTTTCTTGGGTTCAAATTGTTTCAAATGAATGTGAAAAGTGCCTTTCTGAATGGGTACTTGAAAGAAGAGGCTTATGTTGAGCAACCAAAAGGGTTTGAGGACCCAAAATGTCCAAACCATGTCTACAAGTTAGACAAGGCATTGTATGGGTTGAAACAAGCCCCTCGGGCTTGGTATGATCGACTTACTACCTTTTTTTCTTGATAATGATTTTCAAAAGGGTAGTGTGGACAAGACTTTATTTGTGAAACATGCTAAGTCTCATATACTTGTTGCTCAGATTTATGTTGATGATATTGTGTTTGGATCCATGATAGATCATCTTGTGAAATATTTTTCGGATTGCATGACACATGAGTTTGAGATGAGCATGATGGGAGAGTTGTCTTATTTCTTAGGTCTTCAAATTAAATAGTCTCCTTCAGGTATGTTTGTCTCTTAGACCAAGTATGCCAAAAATTTTGTGTCTAAGTTCGGTCTCGAGTCGGCCAAACATGCGCGTACTCCCATGAGCACCATTTTTCACATTTCCAAAGATTCTTCTGGCACTGATGTTGATCCTACCTTTTATAGAAGTATGATAGAGAGTCTCTTGTACCTCACAGTCAATCGTTCTGACATTGCATTTAGTGTAGGTGTTTGTTCCCATTACCAAGCCTGTCCTAAAGAGTCTCATCTTCTTGTAGTCAAACGCATCATTAAGTATGTTAATGGGACTTTGGGTTATGAAATTTGGTTCTCGACTGACACTACAACTGATGTCGACTGGGCAGGGTGTGCTGATGATCGCAAGAGCACATCTGGAGGGTGTTTTTACTTTGGAAATAATTTGGTTGCCTGGCATAGCAAAAAGCAAAATGTTATCTCTCTTTCAACCACTGAGGCTGAGTACATTGCTGCAGGGAGTTGTTGTGCCCAAATGTTGTGGGTGAAGCAAATGCTTCATGATTATGGTATAGACCAGAACACTCTCACCTTCTTCTGTGATAATACTAGTGTCATTAGTAATTCTAAAAATCCAGTCCAACACTCTCATACCAACATATTGACATTCATCATCATTTTATTCGAGTGTTAATGGAAGAGGGCCTTGTTGTTTTTGAACATGTACCCATTGAGCATCAAAAGGCTGATATTTTTAGAAAACCCCTTGATCTTCTTAGGTTTGAGTTCCTTAGAAAGACCTTGGGTGTTGTGCTTAGTCGCTAGGGTGTGACCTGTTACTAGAGTGGGTGAAAGTGATTGACTTTATGTGTGCTTGGATGCTATAATCTCATTGACATTGATTCTGTCATCTCTGCATTTTGACTCATATGAACACCTCTCAAGCTGTTTGTAAGATTTCATTCTTCTTTGTTCATAGTTTATTCTGAATGCCCATGCTCATTGATTTCATGATCTCATTCTGTACACATTCTTGAGATAAGTTATTGTAAAGGTTTCCGCACAAGTGATCAAAGTTCTCTATGGACCACTAACAGTGTAGCTTATATATTTTCAGAGGAATTGACCAATACTGGCATATCATGAGTGATATTAAGTCTCTTAATTATCTACCATCATTTTTCACTTCCACAGCTCCTTCCTCGGTTCACTAAAGTCCATGTATTAGGAAAAGGATACCTCAGAGACACCAATCAAGCCATCCTTATTGATTTCATACTTCTCTAATTTGGTCTCCATACTTTTGAGCGTGCATGCCACTAGTGAGTGCCCACAAGCAATAAAAGTTTAAAAAAAAAAAAAATGACTCATTGATTGAGGAGGAGCCTCCGTTTTTACTCAACAAATACCCCTTGATTTCTGGTGGTTTGACTTTTCTCAATGATGTTTAGTTACTCTTGCCTAAGTTCAGCCATCCGATCACTATGAAGATTAACTCTAGCTCTATGGCCTCTCAATGATTGCACACGCACATTCTTTATGTGAGCTTTCATGTTTGTCTTTGGGTTGTGCATTCCCATATAGCTTATGCTCATTGATCAATTTTTGTTGGATTTGCTTATGATATTGTGGTTCATAATGTTGAAATTGCGAGTTTATGGGCTTTATGGTTCGTGGATTATCACATCGTAGTGTCATATTCTGGCTATTGTGCTCACCTCTCATTGTTTTAGGTTCCATTTGGCAGTGTGAGCTGGTTTTCACTGCTCAGAAGGGTGTTTTGTTCTTTTGGTGTTTTTTCTGATCCGCTCGAGCGAACCATTTAGCGCTCAAGCACTTTTTCCTTTCATCCAGTACTTTTGCAGAGTGCGCAAGATTCTGATAGCAGGTTTTTTATGCTCGAGCGTCATTTCTTCGCTCGAGCGGAGAGACCCATGTAAGTGAGTTCGCTCAAGTGTTAAGTCTTATGCTTGAGTGGTAAGCCCTCGTATATATTCTGTAACCCGTCCTTTTAGTCGCAATTTTGTCCTTCTTTTCGCGATTGTCTCTCTCTCTTCTCTAGGGTTTCGATTGCAACTTACTTGGGCTGTGTTTTGGTCATCTCTTTTCTTTTTCATCCTCTGATTCATCTCTGGTAATTTTCTCACCCCAACTTTTTCTTATTTTCTTTACTCTCTCTCTCTCTCTCTCTCTCTCTCTCTCTCTCTCTCGGGGTCTGTAGACTGCCCCAAACTCTCTCCGCGCGCAAGGGTGCGAATTGGATTCTAGCTACTACGGTTCGGACTCCTGTCACGGTTCTAAATCTAATCTCACAAAGTGCAATGTAAGACTGATAAATCACCAAAAAGTCCAAATCCGACAAATCATTTTGGAAAATCGATTTTAATCAATAAGCGCCAAACATGGACTACTTTGCCAGATTTCAGAGGCGCCACCTAAATATTTTGTTTTGGGGAAATTTAGGAAACCCTAACTCGTGCCTAAGGCCACGTGTCCATCATCACCAAAGTTACCTCGGCTCGGGATCTTGGGTACGAGAGGGGAAGGTCCTGAAATGAGCACCCTCGCTCGCCCGATCAAAGGATCAGCCTCTACTAAACATGATATGTTATTTTGAAAACACATGTGTTCTTTTTCCGGTTTATTAGCTAACCTTACTATGTGATGCGCACAGCATACAAGTATAGACTCAATCACGAGAATTGAAACAAAACAATTCAATGTTTGTTTTTGAAAATGGTTTGAAAGTGCTACTCGCAAGTAGGCTAAAGCGCGGATTTGCCACCCTCAAGTGGGCTTTAAAACATGATTTTGCCACTTCGCAAAGTGGGTTTAAAACTCACAATCATCGAGTTGTCCCAATTCAGGCAATCGAGCCTTCACCCACAGGCACTCATGCAGTTAAAGCACTTAAGCAAATAGCCTCATGGCGAGCATGCTGACATGGCAACACTTACACACATGCAAGGATGCTAAAGCATAAACACTTACGGTGTACTCAGAGCCAAAAAAGAAGCTAATTAGAAATCAGGCATGATCCTAGTTATGTCAACAATGCCTAATGCAACGCATACAAAAATGCAACTAAAATAAGCTCGGCTATCTAAGATGGCATATGAATGCAACACTCGATAACATGCTTTGAAACACGTATTCAAGAAAGTGTATTGAAATACGATGCAGTTTGAATGATGTACCGAGCCCGATGCATGCAAGACAAATGAATGATTCACGCATGCAAAGTATAAGTATGCTAATTGAAATATGCCCTAAACTAACCACTGAAAACGGATAAGTAAAAGGGAGAAAGACGCGGGGTTGGAAGACATTCACAGACACACGCACACTTATTACAACATTTACCCTCTCGATGGAGGGTCCGAATGAATTTAGCTAACTAGCTACACTAATTAAACTGATTATTACAAACCAACTAATTAACTATGCTAAGCTAATTAATTATTACAAAACTTTGACTAATTAATCAAATTATTTAAGTTACAAAGCCAACTAAGTATGAAAATCATCTAAATTAGGCTGCTACAGCTCTGCCTTGAACAATGAAGGATGCATGCTTGGTTTTCGCCCCGAAAAACTCTCTGGTATGCTCTTTAGAGGCTCTGTTTGCAGGGTTTCTCCAAGAACTTGCTGCTGAACCTTACCAAATCAATGCTGGGGAATGCACCAGTGGCCTGCCGGCTATGAGGAGCTGCTGCCGACCCCCCTGCCGGCCAAGAATGCACACTGCCGGCCACAGATGAAAGGGTGCCGGCCAACAATGAAGAATTGCCAGCCACTGGTGTGCTGTGACACCAAGCTGCAACAAAGCACAAAACAGAGGAAATTGAGGGTCTCCTAAGGGTATGCACGTACTATGCCACTCCATATCACCTCAAAACATCAAGAGAGAGGCACCATTGGATCCAAGACCATCAATCAAGCATCTTAATGCATGATGACCAAAGATCTAACTTGCACAAATTCAATAAATGCAATGCAAACAAGACTCTAAATCCATTACCTCCTCATGGATGATCAAAGGCAACGAAGACAAAGGGGATTGGCTCACTTTCATCACTTCAAGTATGAAGTGGGCCAATCAACCTTGCGTTCAACATAACGTCCGGTTGAATATCGTGCAATGCAAACAACATGCTACGCTTGGCATGAAACACAAGACTCTATCATGTAAACAACACATGCATAGCTTGTTAAGGGACTAAAATGATGAAACTAGTGAAGGACACAATACTAGAGACATGCAATATAATGCTCAAATGATCATACCAGCTATGGACAGACCTAGAACATGCCAAATCAGTGGCCTAAACATGCTGAAACTCAAGCACAAGAAGCAAGAAAAGCATGCCCAACTTATGGCTCGCAAGCAAGGCACAAAGCTCAACTCTCAAACACAATGAAAGAGTGATATGTGTGAGAGTGAGACAATGATATATGCTCTGAATTTACATGCCAAATTATGCCATATCATGCAAACAACACAAGTATAGCATGTTAGGGTCCTTAGAACTCAAAGCTAGTCAAGGGCTTTACGCAAGAGGCATGCAATACAATGCACAAACAACCAAACCAGCTTTGGACAGAGCTTAATCATGCTAAATCAGAGGCTACAACATGCTGGAATTGAAGCTCAAATAACAAGAAATGCATACTCATGTATTGACCCATAAACAAGGCATAAAGGCACAACTCTCAAAGCCATTGAAAGAGTGATTTAAGTGGAAGTATGACAAAGATATAAGCTCTGAAATTACATATCAAATGAAGCCATAACATGCAAAAAGCTCAAATATGACATGCTAGGGGTCCCAAAGTGCAAGGCTAGCAAAGCCAAATACACTATAGCTATGCAAAGCCAAACATGCATGACCAAAAACACTTAAATTAGACCTCAAGCACGTTAAATCAAAGCCAAAAATGTGCTAGAGTAGAGCATACACATGCTAGATCAATAGACTAAAACAACAAACATGCTAGGTTAGTGAACCAAAATTGCACTACAAGTGCAAGGAGCATGCAAGAGGCAACCAAACCAACACAAATCAGAGTTATGACATGCCAAATAATGGCTAAAAATATGCTTGAACTAAGCAAATTCGAAGCACAAAAGCATGCTACTTTGCAAGGCTACAAGTAGGATTACACTACAAGTATAAAAAGCATGCAAGAGGTGACCAAGACAATCAAAAATAGAGTTATAGAAGGTCTGAAAAGTCACAAAAATATGCTTGAACAAAGCCACAAAGAAGTAGAAACACATGCTGATTTGATAGGCCAACAAGACAAGCAAGCCAGACAAGAGGAGAGGGGACCACCCTCTCCTATTTGGGACCTCAAAATTGGGTTTTTACCACTGAAAATTCTTTGGATTTCAGTGGTTAAAAGGCCACGAAAAGTTATTTTGAAAGGCCTTGAAAGATAGCTTAAAAGTCTTTACAAGCCAAAGAGTAAAAGGGAGAGACAACCCCCTAGCCAAACAAGGCTTAAACCACCATTTTAGAACCTCAAAATCAGAGTTTTTTATGTTTCAAAACCAGCCCCAAAATAGTCCAAAACAATGAAAAAATGATGGTGAAGCAAGTGTGAAAGACAAGCTTAAAAGGTGAAAGTTTTACCTCTTGGAGGGAAACACACTTTGAGGCACAAAACCAAGTCAAAACCTCCTTAATGAGCTCCAAGAAGA
This sequence comes from Camellia sinensis, assembly GCF_055761805.1. Taxonomy (NCBI): domain Eukaryota; kingdom Viridiplantae; phylum Streptophyta; class Magnoliopsida; order Ericales; family Theaceae; genus Camellia; species Camellia sinensis. Next base: position 47,924,652 of record NC_138967.1, read on the forward strand.
CCTTCTAGCAACCTCAGCCCAATGATCAACAACTCTTGTTAAGGGTTGATAGGTTGAAGATGATTGTATGCAAGCCTTCAAGCACAAATGCCCAAGAGAGAGTGAAATCTAGAGAGAATATTGAGGAGAGAGAGGCTCTCAAACTTCTTCCTCAATTGTTTTCCAAATGTTATAACCCTTGAATATGAGATATAAGGCTTCATTAAAAACTCTTCTTGTTGAAAAAGTTGAACATTTGTACAGCATAGCTTTCATCATCAGGTGATCAACCCAAGGCGCCCAAGTATTAAGAGTAGTTAAAAATTGGGTGTCTATAGTGACATGTAAGATGGACGACATGATAAACAAATTTTGGCATATAAAATATAGTCCTAATAGAATTATTGTAAAAATATGGTAGACGCGGGAGGTACATGAAAAATATAAGAAAAATTGTATTTGGTTTCAATTTCAAGGGTAGATTTGAATGATGCAAGAATGAGAATAGTTGTATTGGAATAGGGATAGCAACGAGATGGATTTATAGTGCACTACCCTTGCCCTGTATCATATCAGGGGTGGGAAAATCGGAGAGGTTGTAGAGTAGGGCCAAGCAAGTTAATTTTATAAAATAAAAATATTAATAAAAATTAGAGATAATATAATTTATTACGGATAATCATTTATAACTAATAATAGTTAAAAAGATGTAAGATAAATAATGGAGTGAAAATAAATGTTAAGTGTAATAGTTTAATATTTTAATTTTATCATATTAAAAAAATTAATGTGTATATATATATTAAATAATTATAATAAGAGTGAGGACAGGATACAAGGGGCGGGGGTGCAAAATATATCTCCGCTTGTTTTGGGTATAGCGGGGTATGCAGAGCGAGGAAAATTTGTCATTCTTATATAACAATTTGAGGATTATTGGTGTAAAACTGTTGAGAAATTGCTTAAAAAACATGTTGAAGATATTTTATAGGGGAAATTATACCTTAGTGGTGTTAGGAAAAAAAATTTACAAAATGTTGATAAATATTATAAATATTAATAATTAAAATTATAAAAAAAAAAATCACTAATATGTCATATTTTTTCAAAATATGTCTCGAATGGTAATTTTTCCTATTTAATATTGGGTTGATGGAGATCACAAGCTGGATATTTTCTTCTTATCGCTCACAATAAGCAACAACATGTAATTTTAAGGTTATGATATTTCTTTCATAACTTGATATCAGGTCAACCAAATCGATTAATTTTGGTGATCAATCCTACTATCAGGCCATCCAATTAAAGTCATAGCAAAATCTCGTATGGATTAAGACCAAGAAATTGTTTATAGTTAAAAAGCTTCGAATATAAGACTTTACAAAGAACATATCCCAAACTCCAAACCCTAATTACCAAGCTAACCTTTGGGGTTATTTCAAGGTTCTGATAGGGTGGATTCAAATAACAAAAAAAATGTCCACAATGTATATTTTCTTATTGTTTGAAAATTATAAATTTATAGTCTTAATGGTTGTATTAACATCCTTTGTAATGCTATTATTTTAGAAATTATAGATTTGTAACCTAAGTGGGAGTATAAACACTCTTTATATTATTATTATAAGAAAATATATTATTATAGAAAAATGTTAGCCGCGGGCATTGATTTGCATGGAGATTGTGATGAAAAGTGTTTTTCTAAATAGCTAAAAAGGCTAAATGGTGTTTTAAAATTGATTAAAAATATATATATTTATTTTTTTTCTCTTGCACTTGCTACAAAGTTAAAATAAAGTTATTAGAATATGAAATATATTAATCAAATTTATTTTGAATCATATTCAGTTTTCGAGTACAATAATATTTACTGTGTTTGGTTATGGTTTTTTAAACACAGTTTTTTGAAAATTTTTGAATACTTGTTTGGTTATTTCAAAAAGTGAGTTCAATTTTCAAAATACATATTTTGAGGATTTCGTTCTTCACACATCACGTGAAGAGGCATAGGCATAAGTACAGCCTATTATGTACTCCTGATAGCCTCTTAGTTTGATATATATATATATATATATATGTTATATATGTATAAAAATATAATTTGGTATGTAGTAATTTATGGGTACATATCATACCATAAAATGTGTGACTTTATTATAAAATTTACACTCATTTTAACCACAAAAAATGTTTAAAAAAAATTCCAAATTTGCATTAAAAAATTTCTTTCGTAGAATTAATTTTTTATAAATGTTATGAAGCAAAATGTGTAAATTGTAAATTTAAACATAAATTTACAATTTAAAAAAAATAAATTTAAACATATATTCGCAATTTTTTTAATGCAACTTTGTAAAAATTGTGAAAAATAAGCAAATTGTGTAAATTGTAAATTTAAACATAAATTTACAATTTAAAAAAAAATTAAAACATATATTCACAATTTTTTTAATGCAACTTTGTAAAAATTGGGCATTTTTCACAAAATTCCGTTTTCTGAATTTTTGTATATAAATTCACATTTTCCGGAATTTGTAAATATGTACGTTTTCCAATAATTTGTAAATAAATTTTCAAAAATTGTGATTTTTTTAATGCCAATTTGGAAAAAATAATTTACATTTTCTATGGTTGAAATGCGTAGAAATTTTATGATAAAGCGACACAGTTATGGTAGATATGTACCCATACCAAATTATATTTTACTAATACATATATAACATGGACATATATATATATAAAACAAAGATGAGAATATTTTTTGATATGACAAATTTTTTTTAAATTGCCTCTTTCGTTAAATTGGAGGGAAATTTAAAATTACAATGATGTATTTTTTTTTGAAAACCAAACAATGACTTTTTTTCAAAATAGAGTTTTTAAATCACTTTTTAGAAAAAATTTTCCAAAAAATGGAACCAAACATAGTATTGCATTTATTACACACGTATATATACCTTTAATACAATTAAACTAACCTATAAAATACTAGTATAAAATTCTAAAAATAAATTATCATTGTAACATTATTTTTTTCAGTAACTTTTATCTGATACAAGACACTGGATCTGTATCAGACTGTAGACACAATAATAGTAGTTGTGTTTATGACTTCTGACTTGTTGAACCCCACGTTTTAACAACTAAAGCAAATCCAAGCTAATTTATGAAGTTTGGGGCATTTTACATGATCATGCTAGTGGAACAAGCTGTGGATTTACCAAGAAAATGGTGACGAAGTTTGTGGCATTTATACCCAATGTTAATATACCAAAATTTGGCAACTTTTCCACATACATTCATTTTCAGTGGGTGGTTATGTTTTTTTTTTTTTTTTTTTATGTCAAATTATAATAACAATTAATACAAATTTTTGTGCCAATTTCACACCAAATTAGTTAAAGTATCTGATTCAAAAAATCATTTTGGCCATATATTAACCACATTTATGTGACTTAAAGAGACAATGTAGAACAAATTTAACATTTCCTCGCACATGCAGCCTGAATAATATGTGGAGGTGACAACTAGATGAGAAGTGAGAGATGAGACATCGGGAGAAGATTTGACCAGCAAGAGACTACTCAATATTCAACTCTAATATCAAGTTAAAGTATCCAACTCAAAATTAATTAACCATGAACAGCCTCTTAAATATATTAATTAATATTAATTAAGCTTGGGTGACTTAAACGAACGAGGTTAAATAAAACAAAATTTGACGAAACACCGAAATTTAACTAAAGTCTTTTTTTTATATCTCATGATGTGATCAATAATTGGCATTTATATTTATATTTTTGTAAAAAAATAAAAGAAGTGAAATGTACATCATTGGAGCAATATAGGCGGCTTTTGAAAAGTTGGCTTTTAGAAAGAAAAAAAGAAAAGAAAAACCCAACTTAAAAACTAGTGTTTGGTATGAATTGCCAAAGTAGTGAAGTGTAAGTATAAAAAAATTAAGGGTAAATTATAAATACATTTTTTAAAATTTGTTTAAAATATTAATTATTTTTTATAATTTTAGAAATTACATTCTACTCAGGTTGAATTTTATAGCAGATGATCCATTTATTAATAAATTGTCAACTCAATTAATAGTTTTTAATGATGTCAAAAACATATTTCAATTATTAATTCATGTAATTTTATTATGTTATATGAGGACAATTATCAATTTTATTTTTTCAGTTAATTCTGTTAAATAAAAAATTTTGACTAACGGATATTTATAATTTTTTAAATCATAAGGGACAATCTGTATTTTAATCAAATCTCAGATGATATATTTATAATTTATCCAAAAATTCAATATTCCATCAATTTCTTACCACTTGTCTTAATTCTCTGTTAAGGACATAACAAAAGTTTAAAGCCAAAAATAAGATATATTATCATGTTAATCACAGTTTTTCATACTAATAAAAAAAGTTAATAAAAAGTCAAATTCTAAATCACACCATAATTAAATTATGAAGTTTTGATATTATAAGATGCCGTATTGTCATAATTTAAGTTTTATATTATCATTTTAGGATTTGATTACTTTCAAATTGTCATCTTAATTTGAGAGTGCTTGGATTTAGTAGGCCCATTTTAGAACCGATTTTGGTGATCAAACCGTTCACTTCCTAGAACTCACTGGGTAGAATATTTATGTAAAAAATTAAGACGATTAGACATTGGTGGCTATATGTTTAAATCATATTTATTTTTAAAAAGTGGACAACAAATATAATTTCAAGAATAGCCATATATTGTTTATAATACAAATGTGAATCAAACATATAGTTATTGATGTCCGATCATGTAGATTTTTTATATGAATATTCTACTCAATGGGTCTTAAAAAGTGAACTATTCGAATCACTAAAATTGATCACAAAATAAATCTACCAAATCTAAGTACTCTCTCAAATTAAAATAATCAACATAAGAGAAGCCTAATCTATCATGTTAATACTAGCTATTGGCAATGGTACAAATGTTATATTTCAAGGCAACACAATCCCTTAGCCATCAAAATTAGGAAGTGGTATGATTAAGATAATTATATTGGATTATAGAGATGGTGGGGCCTAGTTTAAGTGAGTATTAGATGAAATTAGGAATCTTAAGGTTCCAATGAGTCTCTTTTTATGCAATAAAAAAAAATGGGGACACGAGGATGTGTACAAACTCGTTAAAAAAAAAAAAAAAAAAATGTGTATAAATGTTTCTCATATATGTCTCATTAATTGCTTTACCAATCAGTGGCTCTATTGCAAAAGAATATATTTGTCCCCCACATTGAGTTTTGTGTTTTGAGACTGTCTTTGGACTACTGTGTAATGTATATACCTTCGAAGGAAAGTCCTGAATTTGTGGTTATATTTTTCATTTTATTTACAGTGCCCTCTCTCACAAATTGATTAAAAAAAAATTTAAATAAAAATAATATAATTTGTCTTTTATATTAATTTGGTTTCTATAATTTTAATTTTATCATTTTTTTTCTTCAATTTTTTACACTATGTCAATTCAATTCAATTCACAATATTCTTTACAAATTTAGACATAAATAAAAGGAATAAATAATTTCATATTGACCGCCAACCTCTCAAGAGAGCCTATGTTGCCATTTGACAACTTGATTTGAGACTAAAAAAAGTACAAAAAGACAAAATATATCAAATAAATTAATAGATAGAATAATACATTTAAATCATAATCATTTTATTTTTTTTTCTCGCAATCATCACATAGTCCAAAGTTCTTTCCAAACAAAACTAATTTAGCCAAGCTAAATTAGCCAAAAAGTTAGGATAAGTTAGCTCTTCCCAAACGAAGCCTATCAATGCAACTCAGAAAAATGGTTAGACATTCTATTTCTTTGAAGGGTTTGATTAACGAGTATCCCTACCTGTTTGGATTGATATGAAGGAAATTGAAGGAAAGAGTTGTGAGGGAAAGAAAAGGAAGAAGGAAATGGAGGGAAAGTCTCGTCCCTTTTGTTTGGTTAAATAATATTTATTAAAAAATATATTTAATTAAATATTTTAATATATTATTATGAGATACACTTCCCTTTCGTTTCTTCCTTATTTTGGAGGGAAAGTGCTTCATGCACTTCATTTTTCCATATTAAAATTTGTGAGGATATATTTTCTGAGTACTAACACGTGGCTAAGATGATGCCGACGTGTCAGCCGAGGTGCCACGTGTCCTGATTGTTATGCCGAGGTCATCTCAGATAGGCCGAGATTACCTCCGAAAATATCAGAATCCGAGATAAGCGGATGAGGGGCAAGAGTCCTAAAATGAGAGAAGACTTCAGTTTGTATTAAGATAAGACTCTTAGAGAGTTTATCCTAATCTTACTGGGAGTCCAAGATTAGCAGTAATCCTGAGTCCATAGAAGTTAGGCTTCTATTGGGACTAAGTTTATGTTGGCTATAAAAGAGAGGCACCCCCATGGGTCTAAGGTATGCTTTTGATACTCAAGCTTGTGAGTTTAGCACTTGATTTATCTTTGAGAGATATACTGACTTGATCGTTGTAGTACCCCCGGGTAGACGAACCACCGCCGGAATCTTCTCTTTCTGTTGCAGGTCAGCCAGATGCCATCTATTCTGCCGGTGCTCTCCAGCTGGTTACTAAGCAGGCAGTGTGGTCAGAAAATCACCCACACAAAATTTATTCAGACATAATTTTAATTTTATCCTTTTAAAATTATCAATCCAAACGAATTGCAAGTTCAAATTGATTGTATATTATTTATTGCATATATTCTCATATATTATAAATAAGCATTTTAAGTTTCTTATCAAGTATCCTAATGTTCTATTTGTTTGTTTGGAAAATATTTTTCATATTTTCTAACATTCGGTATAATAAAAAATAAAAGACAAAAGGACTAAAGTCTTACCAATAACAATGTTATCACACTATTACTCATCTCCACTACCAGCACCACGGCCACTGCTTGCTACCACATCACCATGCCATCATCTTCATCCCACCACTACCACCAAACATAAAAAAATACTTTTTGAAAAGAAATTTATAAAAAATATTTTTCGTCCAAACAAACAAAGCGTAAGGCCTTCTTTGTTTTCCTCAATATTACCAATCCCATGGACTCCACAAAACATGTTCTCATAGAGAAATGGTCATGGGACTTAGGGCCAATTTGGGAACATTAACCTATTTTAGGTCACATCACCTATCACCTTTTTATTTTTTACACTTTTTTCAAAAAAAGTCAAAAAATTAATTTTTAACTAATTTCTCAAAACAACCATTTGTCCCATGCGATTAGGAATATCTTCTAATAAGGGGACTAGCAGTCCTATAGAGGAGGTAGTATTCAAATCCAAATCACACGAGATTAGTGATAAAATGACTATTTTGACCCTCATTTTACAATATTAATAAAGTCACATTTGATATGATGAAGACTTTTACGTAATTTTATGTATTTAATCTCAACCACTTAATGCTTTCATATTACTATACAAATAAATACAATTTATCTTAATTCTCTAACTTAATACTACCACACTAGTTTTTCCCTCGTTCAATCTTACCATACTAATAATTCTTTAAAACAAATTCACTATAGATGAAATTTAGAAAAATGTCAAGGCTTTTTTGGGAAAATGTCAAACATAGATTGATTTTGTGTAAAGAAAAATCTCGATTGTAACTAAACAATTATTTTTTTTTTACTTAAATAACTTTTAAAATATATAAAAAAAAAACCATTTTAAAAAAAACAATACTTAAGAGTTGTTTGGGGTGTCCTAAATAAGTACACTTTTTGTCTTTTGAACTAAAAAGTGTTGGAACAATCTTCTGTGTATATAAAATAACCTGAAATAAATTCAAACAAAATGAATAAATAACATACCAGATTTATTTAACGAACTGAATTAAAAATTCAAAAACCAAGTCGAGTGTGTGACACTCTTTCCTTAAGACAGATTCGCCCCGCTACGGTGCTTACGGTTGAGTGGCGTCTATCTCCCAGGATACAATGATTTTCATAAATTGTTGTAGCACTTCAAACAATTTGTTCGGCAAACCAAACCTGTGATCTATACTCTCTTTATTTTCTATTCTAAAACTAAATATGAAGAATAAATGCACTAGAGAAAAATTGGATAGCAATTTAGACAATCTGCAGACTGATTTTCGGAACAATACTGGACTGCTTGAAATGGATTTGTATTTATAGACAAATATAGAGGTCTGAACAGGTGCAACCTGTTATAAATAGATTCTGCCTGTATGCCAAAGAACACTTTTTATTCAAACTTTTGGAAAAGTAACTGTTGGTCTTTTATTCAAACTTTTGAAAAAGTAACCGTTGGTCAAAGTTTAAAAATGCTATTGGTACATTATTTATTTAAACTATTTGAAAATTATATATATATATATATTAAACTATTGAAATAGTTTAATAAATAAAAGAAATGGTACAAACTTTAGGAAACTACTTAAGAACCCAAAATTTGAATTTAGAATTAAATTAAATTCCCACAATTGCAAACTTTAGGAAACCACTTAAAAACCCAAAATTTGAATTTAGAATTAAATTAAATTCTCACAATAATTTTTATTGAAAAAATTCAAAAGAATTTTTATCTAAAAAATTAATGTTAAACCCAAAAACGACGTCAACTTCCCATTCACTCATAAATGGTTTTGACGTTCCGTCTTCACCGTGTGACTTGCCACGTGGCAAGGAACACGTTATCTCTTCGGACCCACCCCAAAAGACATTTGGGGCTCACTTCATTTTGACCTTAAAGATGGCCCAAAATAAGTCACATAAAACACAATTTACCATTTTTTCCAACAATCCCCCACATGCATGGAAAGTATAATAGTGGATTGTATAATATTATTCAACCAAACTGATAGATCACAGGAATTGGGCATTAGTTTCACTATTATTTTCTGTATGCCCAAATTATTGAAAGCTTAATGTACTTGATGAACTGCACTTGCCCAGATATAGCTTATGCAATAAGTAAATTAAGTAGATATACGAGTAATCCGGGAGTAGAACACTGGAAAGCAATTATAAGGGTTCTAAGGTATCTCCGATTTACTCATAATATTAGACTGAATTATGCTAGATATCCAGCAGTACTTGAAGGATACTGTGATGCAAATTGGATATCGGATACAAGAGACTCAAAGTCCACTAGTGGGTATGTCTTTACTCTTGGTGGGGCGGCTATATCTTGGAAATCTTCCAAACAGACTTCCATTGCTAGATCTACTATGGAATCAGAATTCATAACTTTAGACAAAGCAGGAGAAGAGGCAGAATGGCTTCGCCACTTCCTTGAAGATATTCTAATTTGGCCAAAACCGGTGCCTGCTATATGCATACATTGCGATAGTCAATCAGCAATAGGTAGAGCACAGAGTCATATGTATAACGGTAAGTCACGACACATTCGTCGTCGACATAACACCGTAAGACAACTACTCTCTAATGGAATTATTTCCATAGAATATGTTAAGTCTAAAGACAACATAGTGGATCCACTAACCAAAGAGTTAGCAAAAGAGTTAGTTGAGAATTCATCAAGGGGAATGGGACTAACGCCTATTAAATAAGAGTTACCACAACAGTAACCCAACCTAGTTGACTGGAGATCCCAAGATCTAGGTTCAAAGGGACAACCGAGCTGTGATTGACTCAGAAGGATCACTGGGGAGTCTAACTCCTACCCATTTCTATGATGAAATAGTGATGACTGCAGCATTTGAGGTTAAGTAAAATTTTAATGATTCTTATATCTAGGTTAATCTAGTGGAGTATAGCAGGATACTCTTCATAAGAATCACCTATGTGAGTGTGAACTGGGCCGGTTCTATAAGATTTGTGAAGGGCTACAAGTCTTTAGAGCACTCATGAAAGACCAGGTTGTTCAGGGCCAAAATGAACACAATAGTGAGAACTAAACTGTGTCTGGAGATATACTGTGTGAGTTTTATTGTCTTGGTTTACACAAACGGCTGAACAGTTCAAGAGATCATGTTCACTGGTTAGCTAGTAAATCTGATAGTGTCTGACAAGGGAAGGTTCAAAGCCAAAAGCTACATATCCTTTGCAGAATATTTTCAATTTCTGTACTCTCTGTATTAGATCATGTTGTTGCATTTTCTCTCCGTCAAATTCCATTTTTGTGGGGGTTTGTTGAAAAAATGGTGTTTTATATGGCTTGTTTTTGGCCAACTTTGAGGCCAAAATTGAGTAGGCCCCAAATGTCTTTTGGGGTGAGTCCGAAGAGGTGACGTGCAACGTCTTTTGGGGTGGGTCCGAAGAGGTGACATGTTCCTTGCCGCGTGGCAAGTCACACGGTGAAGACGGAACGTCAAAACCATTTATGAGTGAATGGGAAGTTGACGTCGTTTTCGGGTCTAACATTAATGTGGGACTTTAATTTAAATGTAAATTTATTTTTGGTTTCCTAAAGTGGTTTCCTAAAAAATGATTAAACTATTCAAATAGTTTAAATATTAGTATTCCACATGTTTAGAAACTTTTCCACCTTTAGCATTTTTGAATAAATCTATTCAAATTGTTTATTATTTTATCCCATCAGTTCCTTTGACTTTGGACCAACGGTACTATTTTTTCAAATTGTTTGAAACTTGTTCTTCCAACGGTACTTTCTCAAACTTTTTGAAAAAAAAGTTATAGCAACGATTATATTTGTTGTGCACCTTTTTACTATTTTTGGGACCTGTTCGGGCAGAGACTTTGCCTATATATATAGCCATAAATCCAGCAACCAGGAGCCCGGAAAAATTTAGTCTGATTATTGTTTTTTGCTGTCCTAAATTCTGCATTTTTTCATTATTCTTCATTTTAGTTCTAGAATAAATATTCAGAGAGTTAGAACACAGGTTTGGTTCGCCGAACAATTTGTTTTGGAGTGCTACTACAAATTGGTTAAGATCATTGTATCTTGAGAGATAGACGCCACTCAACCGTAAGCACCGTAGCGGGGCGAATCTGTCTTAAGGACAGAGTGTCACACACTCGATTTGGTCTTTTAATTTTCATTTGGTTCGACAAAATAATTTCTGTAAGTTTTATTTTATTTTGTTTGAATTAGTTTGAATTTAGTTTATTTACACTGAAGATTGTTCCAACAATCATAAGACAAATTTAACATTTGCCATTAAACTTGTACTTTCCCCCCCCCCCCCTTTAGAGCCCTGTGATGAACGTTCTCCAGAAGACTTTCGTTTCTTGGTTTTTGAAGTATGTTCCACCACATTTGCCTTAGACTCCATAGGATGCTTACCAGCCCACTTTTCAGAATTGCAGTTGTCCTCTTCAATCCTTAAATGCACAATTAACTCGTCCATAGAAATTTCTTTGCGCTTGTGTTTGAGGTAGTTCTTGAATTCCTTCCAGCCTTTTGGTAATTTTTCAATTAAGTCTGCAACTTGGAAGGATTCACTGAGAGACATGCCTTCTGCGTAAATGTCATGCAGAATGATTTGGAAATCTTGAGCTTGGCTGATCACAGTTTTTGAATCAACCATTACAAAATCAAAGAATTTGCCAACCACAAATTTCTTTGAGCCGGCATCTTCCGTTTTGTACTTTTTCTCCAAAGACTTCCAAAGTTCCTTTGCTGTCTTGATAGGACTGTAGACGTTGTATAATGTATCATCAAGTCCATTCAAGATGTAATTCTAGCAAAGGAAATTGGCATGTTTCCAAGCATCAACTGCAGCAACCACTTGCCGGTCGGTTTCATCCTCTTTCAGGATAGGAGCATCTTCACGGAGGAAACGAGCCAAGTTCAGAGTTGTAAGATAGAACAACATTTTCTGTTGCCATCTTTTAAAGTCAGTTCCTGAGAACTTCTCTGGCTTTTCACCGTGATTTACCGGTACTGTTACAACTGGAGAGGGGGTTGGCGTCATTGCAGCCACCACAATAGTGCTTGTTTGGGCATTAGTTTCACTAGCCATCAATTCTAATTTATAAAACAAAATTATCATTAGAATTTACACTACACAGAAAATTAAACCAAATTCACAGAATTAAATTCTGTAAAAATAAAAGAAACAAGAATGTAACTTTTATTTTCCAATTAATTTGGAAATAAAATAAAATTTTATTCAACCAAATTAAAGAAATAAACAATAACCAAAATTATTTGATGGCTAAAGCAAAAGAATTATTACGGTACAAAATAAAAGTGTTCACAGAATTTTTCACTATTATAATATTATACTTTCCTGTGATCTATTAGCAACAAGGAAATGCAACAATATGCAGACTATCGAAAGAGTATAAGTCAAAAATATCTTGCATCAGGATAGATAGCTTTCGGCCTTGAACCTTCCCTAGTGATAACCTATCAGATTTACTGGCTAACCAATGGACGCGATGCCTTGAATTATTCAGCTATTTGTGTAAGCCAAGGCAATAGATTTCACACAAAATATCTTCTAACACATCGTGGTTCTCACTGTTGTGTTCATTTTGGCCTTGAACGCGCCTGGTTTTCATAAGTGTTTCTAGAGAATTTAGCCTCTTACCACAAAGGTGCTTCAGGACCTGTCATTGCTACCTTAAAGCTTTGAGGTTCATTTTCTAACAGGTATGTCAGAAAATCTGGACCAAAGGATTTTGTTGTTAACGCTCTCTTACTTCATCTTGGTTCATCATCAGTTAAATCCTGTTGGTCAAGACTATTACTAGTCTCTTGTGTTTGATTGTCATTAGTCTCTTGACTTTGTGTACAATCATAAGTTCTTTTCTGTGAACTTAATTCCTGTCCTTTCTTGTAAGGAAAGACATGTTCAAAAAACACAGCATTCCTTGACTCTATAATAGTGTTCACATTTATATCGGGTATTTCTGATTTATAAGTCAGAAACCGATATGCACTACTCAAAAGTGAATTGTATATTCATTGGTTACAGAATACAGCTAATGTAAAATTTGGTTGAATAAAACGAATATTATAGATCACAGGTTTGGTTCGCCGAACAAATTATTTGAAGTGCTACTACAATTTGTGAAGATCATTGTATCCTGGGAGATAGACGCCACTCAACCGTAAGCACCGTAGCGGGGCGAATCTGTCTTAAGGGAAGAGTGTCACACACTCGACTTGGTCTTTGAATTTTTAATTCAGTTCGATAAATAAATCCGGTATGTTATTTATTCATTGTTTTTTGAATTTATTTCAAGTTATTTTATATACACAGAAGATTGTTCCAACAATCATTTATTTATCGAACTGAATTAAAAATTCAAAGACCAAGTCGAGTGTGTGACACTCTTCCCTTAAGACAGATTCGCCCGGCGACGGTGCTTACGGTTGAGTGGCGTCTATCTCCCAGGATACAATGATCTTCACAAATTGTAGTAGCACTTCAAACAATTTGTTCGGCGAACCAAACCTGTTATCCAATATCCAATTTGCATCACAGTATCCTTCAAGTACTGCTGGATATCTAGTATAATTAGGCCCAATGTTACGAGTAAATCGGAGATATCTAAGAACCCTTATAATTGCTTTCCAGTGTTCTACTCCTGGATTACTCGTATATCTACTTAATTTACTTACTACATAAGCTATATCTAGGCGTAGGGCTATTCAAAAATCCGTTCAAACCGGTAATCCGGACCGAACCAGACCGAATCATACGGTTTGGTTCGGTTCTATTAAGAATTGGTTCGGTTTCGGATTAAGAAATATGAGAACCGTAAAAACGGTTCGGTTAATGGATTTTATGAAAAAACCGTGGTTCGAACCGAACCGAACCGAATTTTAAAAGATATATATATATAATATCAAGTTTTATTTTTATTAATTGGTTTTTTATAAATTTAATAATATTAGGATGGTATAGATATGCAATATTAAGTAATGCCTCAATATTATTAGTTTTTATCATGAGTTAAATGTAATTAGTTTAAGTAATTATTTTGCTAATATTAACAATTTATTCTTATAAATAGAAATTTTTGGAACCGTAAACCAAACCGAAACCGAACCGTTTTTTCGGTTTGGTTCTAGTCCGGTTTTACAAGTGTAACGGTCTGGTTTGGTTCTCAAAATCACAGAACCGTTAGGATCGGTTCGGTTCTTGGATTTTCTCAGAACCGAACCAATCCGGACCGTGTACACCCCTATCTGGGCGAGTGCAGTTCATCAAGTACATTAAGCTTCTAATAATTTGGGCATACTCTAATTAAGAAATATTTTCCTGTACATTCTTAGAAAGATACAAATTAACATCTATAGGTGTTCTAGCAAGATGATCATCATCTTTGCTAAATTTGTCAAGTATTTTCTCAATGTAATGAGATTGTGACAAAGTATATCCTTCTGATGTTTTGGAAATTTTCATACCAAGTATTACATTAGTAATGCCCATGTCCTTCATGTCAAAATGTTTATTCAACATTTTCTTGGTAGTTTTAATCATATCATTATTACTACCAATGATGAGCATATCATCTACATAAAGACATACAATGACATAACCTTTATCTGTGTTTTTAATATAAACACATTTGTCACACTCATTAAATTAGATCACAGAATTTACGGTATAGAATTTTTCAAAAATATTACTGCCCAAACAAGTACTGCTGTAGTGGTTGCGATTGCACCAACCCCCTCTCCTATGGTGACAGTACCAATAAATCATGGAAAGAAGCCAGAGAAGTTCTCAGTAGGGCTGGGCACAGAACCCACTCACCCGCACAAACCGCCCGACCCTACCCTACCCGCAGCCTTTTGGGCGGTTTCGAAATAGGTAGGTGGGCGGGTGTGGGTCAAGGATTCTGCCAAAAATCGGGTTCAGGTCGGGTTGCGGTTCTGACCCTACCCGAACCGCAACCCGCGACCCGCGTATTAATTTATTTTTTTTTATATATATATATTTACAAAATAAACCCTTTATTTATTTATTACTTATTATACCAGGGCAAGCTCATTGATTTGTTTGCCCAACCCGTCTCTTTCTCTCCTCTCCCCCTTTTCATTACTTTATTTTTCCTTCCTTAGCTAGTAGCAGCCGCTAACCCTAGCAGCAGCAGCGGCGGCGAGACGAGACAACAGCGATCGGTAGCAGCAAAGCAACCAGCGATCGGCAACAACACAGCCCTATACGGTTCTCTCTCTCTCTCTCTCTCTCTCTCTCTCTCTCTCTCTTTTCAATCGATTGATGGCTCTCTGTTTGATTTGGCAAGCTGATCTATTAGTATTTGTATTCGTTTACTTTTTTTTTTTTGTTTTGCTTGTTTCATTTTTAAGTATAGTTGCTAACAAGTGAATAGAGACCCAATTTGAGTTTTTTGAAATTAGATGTTAGACCTCCACCCAAATATCTACATGATCGGTGCTTTAAATCTGCATATGATTTTTTTTTTCCCCCCTTCCTATTGTTGATAAAAAGCACATATGAATTAAAATTGTGTTTGATTTGTTAGTTATAGTAATATAATTTGAGAACAAAAAACCAGTGATAAAAAAAATGTTATCAGTCAACACAACTTTTTACAAATATTTTGGACATTTAAAAATAAAAACTATAATAATTTAAAATTCTGCTATTAATTTCACTTTTTTTGTGTGTGTGTGTATTTCCACCTTTTTAAAATCTTGCATAATTATTTTTTAAAATTCTATCATCACTCTTAACTTTTAAATTCATAATCACCCTGTATTGTGTGGTGCCAACAGATTTTGTCTTCCTGTGAAGGTCACCCATAACATAACCATAACAAACACTGATAGAAAGAGAAACAGTGATGAAGTTGTTGCCTTTTTTAGTGCATTATTATGGGACTTAAATCTTAGAATGACCTGTTATGGCCTTTTTTATTTTTATTTTTTAATTTTAAATTATTTTACTTATTTATTATTTTCATGTTGAAAATAGCTGATGCTTTTGCTAGAAAGCAAACAAATGAAGGTGTATGAGTGAATGAATGCCGTGATGAATGAGCAATATATTATTATTTTTGACCCTTTAGCCTATAAAAACAGCGATGAAGTTAGACATATTATTTGACTATTTATCCATAAATTTAATCAAAATGGTATTGGTATGGTATTGTATATGGTTTAGATTCAATTATTATACCATCCATGACTTAATTGTTATCTTATACTTTTTTAATTTTTTATTACCAGTTTGAATGGATAAAGATAACAATGCTAGTTTTGAATCTACCAGAAGCCCTATTGTTCCACCAGAATCATCTAATTCTTAAACTAATGTTTCCCCATCTGAATCTAAGCCTCCTAAACCCCCGAACAAAAGAAAGAGTGAGAGTAGTGGTGGGAGAGCACCATCCCCAGTTTGGGACCATTTTGATAAGGTTATAGGAAAAGATAAGAACGTAGAGCAGTGTGTAAGTATTGTTATAAAGAGTATATGGCCGATTCTAGGACTCATGGGTCTAGTAATTTGAGAAGTCATACCCCTAATTGCAAACAATTTCCAAACAATGATAAAGATAGGCAACAAACATTGAGTTTTAAACCAAAACAAAATGCCAAAGAAGGTGCTGAGGTTGTGGCAACAAGTTTTAATTTTGATGCTTGTAAAAGGGCTCTTGCCGAGATGGTGATTATTGATGAGTTACCTTTTCGATTTGTGGAGGGAGTTGGGTTTAAAAGATTTTGTTATGTTGTCGTTCCTAAATCACACTAATCCCATCTCGTCATACCATAGCAAGAGAGGTGACAAACATATTCAATAACCAGAGGGATAAATTGAGGAGGTTGATGAAGGGTCATAGAATTTGCTTCACTACGGACACTTGGACTTCTATTCAAAATTTATGTTACATGTGTCTAACGGCTCATTTCATTGATGATAATTGGAAACTACAAAAAAGAATCATAAACTTCCAACAAGTTGAAGATCACAAGGGGGAAACTTTGGGTAGAAAAATTGAGTTGTGCTTGCTTGAGTGGAACATCGATAGTATCTTCACTGTAACTGTTGATAATGCTAGTTCCAAAAATCTTGCCATTCAATACTTGAGAAGGAATACCAAAGATTGGAAGGGGACCATTTTGGAGCATGAGGTTTTGCATACGCAGTGTTGTGCACATATTCTAAACCTTATTGTGAGTAATGGATTGGAGGAAATGGATGATTCTATTGCAAATATTAGACTTGCGGTTAGGTATGTGAGGTCTTCTCCTAATCGGCAAGATGCTTTTAAGAAGTGTGCGGCCTATCTAAAACTTGTGACTACTACTCTTGTATGCCTAGATGTACCAACAAGGTGGAATTCCACATATTTAATGTTGGAGGCCGCTGAAAAGTTTGAGAAGGCTTTTAACCGTTTGAAGTATGAAGACTCCAATTTTGAAACTTACTTCAAGGATGTTGATGGTGGGATTAGGAGGATTCCAAATGAGGAGGATTGGAAAAAATGTTGGTTGTTTGTGAGATTTTTAAAACTATTCTACCTTGCAACAAAGAAATTTCCCAGGTCCCTTTTTGTTACTTCCAATGCATTTTATAAAGAGATGTTTAAAATTGAAAAGCACATTTAATCAATTAATTTTGGAGAATGATGATGTTTTTTGCACAATGGCTATGAGTATGAAGCAAAAGTTTAACAAATATTGGGGGGATGGAAATAAGATTAATTTGTTGTTGTGTGTTGCTGTTGCTCTTGATCCTACAAAAAAGATAGCATACTTGGAGTTTTGTTTTACAAATATATTTCATGGAGATAAGAGGAAGGTGGATGAGATGGTGAACAAAATTATTTCTTGTTTGACTCGTTTGTACAACCATTATGCCACAATTTATTCATCAAATGAGAGTGTCTCGAGGGTGACTGAAGTGGAGACAATGGTGATTGATGAGGATGATTTGGATTCTCAAATGGAGTTCCAATTTAATTCATATTTGGAAGGGCGCTTCACTAGTGGAAGCAAGTCGGAATTAGACAAGTACTTGGGCGAGGCTGAACATCTTGTAAAAAATCAGACATTTGAGATATTGGAATATTGGAAGAATAATGCAACAAAGTATAGAGTGTTATCTCAAATAGCAAAGGATGTGTTGGCTATGCCCATTTCTACCGTTGCTTCGGAGTCGGCTTTCAGTACCGGGGGACGTATCCTTGATCCATTCTGTAGTTCACTTGCCCCTTCCATGGTTGAAGCTCTTGAATGCACACAAAATTGGCTTAAAAGCAACCTTCCAATTTCTCTTCGAAAAGCAATGGATGATGTGGAGGAATTTGAGCAATACGACTCGGGTAATATGTAAATATCTCTTCATTTTTAATTCTATTATTATTTTTACTATGCAAGTTTATTTATCTTCTCTTGTTGACTCATGCTTTTAGGTACTTTGGAGCCATGTTCATCTTCAACCCCAAAGTCTAATGTAGATGCTATAATTGAACTTTAATGTTCATTTGGCTCATGTGTGAGATTTTTCTAATTAGTTGAGATCAGATTAATGTTTATTTATTTATATCTATTTATTTATATTTATTCATTTGGCTCATTGGAATTTTTTTTGGCAGATTGTTGGATGAGATTGGACATTGGACATTGGACCTAAAGAATTTAGTGAAGCCTTGGATACCACCTTTTGAAATTATTTTGGATGAAGCTTGTAGACAATGTTATTTTAGTTTGTAACTAATTTTTATTATTATTTTTTTTATTTTGGATGAATGTAAAATTTATTGGAGCACTAAATTTTAGGTAAGCTTTAGATTTTGAATGGATGGATGGACGGATGAAAACTAATTTATTTTAGTTTCTAACTAGTTATTATTATTATTTTTGCATTTTGGATTAATAGGTAAGCTTTGGATTATGGATGGATGGAGATAACTAGTTATTATTATTATTTTTGCATTTTGGATGAATGTAAAATTTAGGTAAGCTTTGGATTATGGATGGATGGAGATTGATTTTAGTGTGAATTTTAATGTTGTTTTAGTTTGTAATTAGTTTTATCAATTATTTTTGTATTTTGGAAGAATGTAAAATTTATTATATCATTATATGGGCATTTATGTTATAATTAAATTTAATTTATAACTTTTCCATAAATAAATAAATAAAAAAAGTGCTTAAAAAGTAGCCCAACATGTCAAATTTGTTCAAATTAATATCATAACTAAGCCCAATTAAAAAAAAAAAGCCCAAACCGCAAACCGAACCATACCCGCCCGCACAACCGACTGACCCACCCGCACAAACCGCAAACCGCACCGCGGGCGGTTGCAGATCTGTTTTCTTCAACCCGCACGTGTACGGGTTGGGTCGGTTTTGACCCGCACCCGGCCAAAACCGACCCACGACCAGCCCTAGTTCTCAAGAACTAACTTTAAAAGATGGCAACAGAAAATGTTGTTCTATCTTACAACTCTGAACCTGGCTCGTTTCCTCCGTGAAGATGCTCCTATCCTAAAAGAAGATGAAACCGACAGGCAAGTGATTGCAGCGGTTGATGCTTGGAAGCATGCCGATTTCCTTTGCCAGAACTACATCTTGAACGGACTTGACAACACATTATACAACGTCTACAATCCGATCAAGACAGCAAAGTAACTTTGGGAATCGTTGGAAAAAAAGTACAAAACGGAAGATGCCGGCTCAAAGAAATTTGTGGTTGGCAGATTCCTAGATTTTGTAATGGTTGATTCAAAAACTGTGATCAGCCAGGCTCAAGAATTCCAACTCATTCTGCATGACATTCACGCAGAAGGCATGTCTCTCAGTGAATCCTTCCAAGTTGTTGCCTTAATTGAAAAATTACCAAAAGATTGGAAGGAATTCAAGAACTACCTCAAACACAAGCGCAAAGAAATTTCTATGGACGAATTAATTGTGTGTTTGAGGATTGAGGAAGACAACCGCAATTCTGAAAAGCGGGCTAGTAAGCATCTTATGGAGTCTAAGGCAAATGTGGTGGAACATGCTTCAAAAACCAAGAAATGAAAGTCTTCTGAAGAAAGTTCATCACAAGACTCTAAAGCAGGGGGAAAATAAAAAGTACAAGTTTAATGGCAAATGTTACATCTGTGACAAAGAGGGACATCGGGCCAAAGATTGCCGTAGCAAAGGTAAAAGCAAAAGAAGAACAAGCAAGAAGCCTGCTCAAACCCATATGACTGAAGTGGACAATATTTCCAATGGTATAGATGATATCAATCTTTCTGCAGTTATTTCCGAGGCAAATCTTATCAGAAATCCTAAAGAATGGTGGGTGGACACTGGTGCTACTCACCATATTTGTGCCGACAAAAAGATGTTCACATCTTATTCTATAGTGGACAATGGTGAACAACTCTTTATGGGAAACTCCTCAATTTCCAAAGTTGAAGGACAAGGAAAGATTGTACTCAAGATGACATCTGGAAAGGAACTCACTCTCAACAATGTACTGCATGTACCGGACATTCGCAAGAATTTAGTTTCTGGATTTTTGTTGAGTAAGAATGGGTTTAGGCTAGTTTTTGAAAGTGACAAGTTTATACTTACCAAAAACGGGATGTATGTAGGAAAATGTTACATGTCTGATGGCCTTTTCAAGTTAAATGTAATGACCGTTGTACCATCTTCTTCTTACTTGCTTGAGTCTTCAAATTTATGGCATGGTAGACTAGGACTTGTTAATTATGGATCTTTGCGTAGATTAATTAATATGGAATGTTTACCTAAATTTAACATTGATTCAAATCATAAATGTGAAATTTGTGTTGAGGCAAAATTATCTAAAACTCCTTTTCATTCAATTGAAAGAAGTACGAAACCACTTGAATTAATTCATAGTGACATTTGTGATTTTAAATCAATTCAAACTAGAGGTGGGAAAAAGTATTTTATCACTTTTGTAGATGACTATACTAGATATAGTTATGTTTATTTAATTCGAACCAAGGATAAAGCTTTAGAAACTTTCATTCAATATAAGAATGAAGTTGAAAATCAACTTGGTAAGAAATCAAGAAACTTAGAAGTGATAGAGGTGGTGAATATGAATCACCTTTTGGTGAGTTTTGTAAAGAACATGGAATAATTCATCAAACCACTGCTCCTTACTCACCTCAGCAAAATGGAATTACTGAAAGGAAAAATAGGACTTTAAAAGAAATGATGAATGACATGTTAATTAGTTCTGGATTACCTCAGAACTTGTGGGGGGAAGCAACACTTTCTGCTGTTTATATTTTAAATAAAGTACCCCGAAAGAAAATAAATCAAACACCTTATGAATTGTGGCATGGAAGAGTACCATCCTACAAATACTTAAAAGTGTGGGGGTGTTTGGCTAAAGTGGCTATTTCTAGTCCTAAAAAGACTAAAATAGGTCCTAAGACCATTGATTGCATTTTCATTGGTTATGCCAAGAATAGTAGTGCATATCGGTTTTTGATTCATAAATCAGAACATTCCAAAATGCATGTAAATACTATTATTGAATCTCGAAATGCATCTTTCTTTGAACATGTATTTCCAAATAAGACTGGACAAGAGACTAGTAATAAGAAAAGATCTTTTGATGCTATTACTAGTAGTGATCAAGAACATGATCAAGAACAAGAGTTAGATCAAAATGAGGAAGAGGAACCTAGGCGTAGTAAACGTGCTAGAACCTCAAAATCTTTTGGTCCAGATTTTCTAACATATTTGTTAGAAAATGAGCCTTTGACTTTTAAAGAGGCTATGTCCAGTCCTGAAGCTCCTTTATGGAAAGAAGCTGTCAACAGTGAAGTTGAATCCATCTTGCAAAATCACACTTGGGAATTAGTGGACTTGCCACCAGGTTATAAACCTCTTGGGTACAAGTGGGTTTTCAAAAGGAAAATGAAAGCGGATGGATCAATTGACAAATACAAGGCAAGACTTGTGGTCAAAGGATTTAGACAAAAAGAAAGTCTAGACTATTTTGACACATACTCACCGGTTACCAGAATAACATCCATTAGAATGCTAATTGCCATTGCATCTCTATACAACCGAGAAATTCATCAAATGGATGTGAAAACCGCTTTCTTAAATGGTGAGTTAAATGAAAAAATTTACATGGAACAACTAGAAGGTTTTTCTGTTCCAGAAAAAGAAAAGAAAGTGTGTAAATTGGTTATTATATGGTTTAAAACAAGTGCCAAAGCAATGGCATGAGAAATTTGACAAGGCAATGATGTCAAATGGATTTAAAATTAATGAGTGTGACAAATGTGTTTACATTAAAAACACAGATAAAGGTTATGTCATTGTATGTCTTTATGTAGATGATATGTTCGTCATTGGTAGTAATAATGACATGATTAAAACTACCAAGAAAATATTGAATAAACATTTTGACATGAAGGACATGGGCATTGCTGATGTAATTCTTGGTATGAAAATTACCAAAACATCAGAAGGTTATGCTTTGTCACAATCTCATTACATTGAGAAAATACTTGACAAATTCAGCAAAGATGATGATCATCTTGCTAGAACACCTGTAGATGTTAATTTGTATCTTTCTAAGAATGTACAGGAAAGTATTTCTCAATTAGAGTATACCCAAATTATTGGAAGCTTAATGTACTTGATGAACTGCACTCGCCCAGATATAGCTTATGCAGTAAGTAAATTAAGTAGATATACGAGTAATCCGGGGGTAGAACACTGGAAAGCAATTATAAGGGTTCTAAGGTATCTCCGATTTACTCGTAATATTGGGTCGAATTATACTAAATATCCAGCAGTACTTGAAGGATACTGTGATGCAAATTGAATATCGGATACAAAAGACTCAAAGTCCACCAGTGGGTATGTCTTTACTCTTGGTGGGGCGGCTGTATCTTGGAAATCTTCCAAATAGACTTGTATTGCTAGGTCTACTATGGAATCAGAATTCATAGCTTTAGATAGAACTGGGGAAGAAGCAGAATGGCTTCGCTACTTCCTTGAAGATATTCCAATATGGCCAAAATCGATGCCTGCTATATGCATACATTGTGATAGTCAATCAGCTATAGGTAGAGCACAGAGTCATATGTATAACGGTAAGTCACGACACATTCGTCGTCAACATAACACCGTAAGACAACTACTCTCTAATGGAATTATTTCCATAGAATATGTTAAGTCTAAAGACAACATAGCAGATCCACTAACCAAAGGGTTAGCAAGAGAGTTAGTTGAGAATTCATCGAGGGGAATGGGACTTAAGCCTATTAAATAAGAGTTACCACAACGGCAACCCAACCTAGTTGATTGGAGATCCCAAGATCTAGGTTCAAAGGGACAACCGAGTTGTGATTGACTCAGAAGGATCACTGGGGAGTCTAACTCCTACCTATTTCTATAATGAAATAGTGATGTCTGCAGCGTTTTAGGTTAAGTAATACTTTTAATGATTCTTATATCTAGGTATACCTAGTGCAGTATGGCAGGATACTCTTCATAAGAATTACCTATGTGAGTGTGAACCGGGACGGTTCTGTGAGATTTGTGAAGGGCTACAAATCTTTAGAGCACTTATGAAAGACCAGGTTGTTCAGGTCCAAAATGAACACAATAGTGAGAACTAAACTGTGTCTGGGAATATACTATGTGAGTTCTATTGTCTTGGTTTACACAAACGGCTGAACAGTTCAAGACATCGTGTTCACTGGTTAACTAGTAAATCCGATAGTGTCTCACAAGGAAAGGTTCAAAGCCAAAAGCTACCTATCATTTGCAGAATATTTCCAATTTCTGTACTCTCTGTATTTAGATCATGTTGTTGCATTTTCTCTCCGTCAAATTCCATTCATGTGGGGAATTGTTGGAAAATTGGTTTATATAAGGCATATTTTGGGCCGACTTTGAGCCTAAAATTGAGTGGGCCCCGAACGTCTTTTGGGGCGGGTCCGAAGAGGTGAAGTGTTCCTTGCCGCGTGGCAAGTCACACGGTGAAGACGGTTCATCAAAACCATTTATAAGATTGGACAAGAGATTAGTAACCATAAAAGATCTCATGATGCTATTACTAGTCAGGATCAAGAACATGATCAAGAACAAGAGTTAGATCAAAATGAGGAAGAGGAACCTAGGCGTAGTAAACGTGCTAGAACCTCAAAATCTTTTGGTCTAGATTTTCTAACATATTTGTTAGAAAATGAGCCTTTAACTTTTAAAGAGGCTATGTCCAGTCCTGAGGCTCCTTTATAGAAAGAAGCTGTCAACAGTGAAGTTGAATCTATCTTGCAAAATCACACTTGGGAATTAGTGGACTTGCCACCAGGTTGTAAACCTCTTGAGTACAAGTGGATTTTTAAAAGGAAAATGAAAGTGGATAGATAAATTGACAAATACAAGGCAAGACTTGTGGTCAAAGGTTTTAGACAAAAAGAAGGTCTTGATTACTTTGACACATACTCACCGGTATATTAAGTACATTAAACTTCCAATAATTTGGGCATGCTCTAATTGATTACTTTGATTCTGTCTTAAGATTGTAGGACAATCTTCTCTGTATTTAAATAAATTAAATTCTATTGTGTACTAAACAACAACCAGAATATAAAGAAATAAAGGAAATGAGAGAATTTATTTGATTACAAAAATCAAACTCAAAATAAAAATAAATAAATAAAAACAGATTTTATTTTGTTATAAAAACAAAATTAAAATCTGATTTAAATAAACAATAATAACACTGAAAATAAATTAAATAACTTACTTGATTTAATTTCTTCGAATTATAATCTGATCAAGTCCAGTGCTTAACACTGTGTTCTTAAGACAGATTCGTTTTTGGAATCTTCATTGTATTTAATTTTCTGTAATTTCATAAAGACATATTCTGGTTGGAAAAACAAATAGTATTTATGCTATTTGACAGATAGTAGTAATATACTGTCACTTTTCTTTGACAACTAGTAGTAATATACTGGTATCATTAACAATTGCAGAATATTAATTGTGTTACAGAAAATTATTGTGATATTTTATTTTTCTAGTTTTAGTAACAAGGAAAATAAAATTATTTTGTGTTATAATTTATTTTCTGGTTTTAGTAACTCAAAAATTAATTTGTGTTTTAACTTTTACTGATTTTTGTAATCAGAGATTATGGCTACTGCAACTGAAACTGCATCTGGTAGTGGTACTCCTATTGTTACACCAACACCGGTCCAGAACCATGTTCATGTACCAATCAATCATGGAGAAAAATCAGAAAAATTTAACGATACCGAGTTTAAGAGATGGCAGCAGAAGATGCTGTTCTATCTTACACTCTTAATTTGCCCCGGTTTCTCCATGAAGAGGCTCCAGCACTTAAAGAGGGTGAAAGTGATCGGCAAGTTGTTGCCTCTGTAGATGCTTGGAAACATTCAGATTTCCTGTGCAGAAACTACATCCTCAATGGCCTTGACAACATGCTGTATAATGTACACAGTCCTTTGAAGTCAGCAAAAGAATTGTGAGATTCTTTAGAGAAGAAATACAAGACAGAGGATGCCGGCACGAAGAAGTTTGTCGTCGATAAATTTCTGGATTTTGTTATGGTAGATTCCCAAATGGTAATATCTCAAGTTCAAAGTTTTCAGATAATTTTGCATGATATTCATTCAGAAGGTATGTCTCTTAGCGAGTCTTTCCAAGTCGCTGCTTTAGTGGAAAAGTTACCACCGGCTTGGAAAGATTTCAAAAATTATTTAAAACATAAACGCAAAGAGATGACCATGGATGAACTTATTGTAAGACTGAGAATTGAGGAAGATAACCAAATGCTGAAAAGAGGAATGAGAAAAATCCCATTGAGTCCAAGGCTAATGTGGTTGAACAAGTTCATAAACCACATAACAAAAAGAGAAAGTTTACTGGAGATGGTCCTAAACAAGGCGACAACAATGGCAACAAGAAGTTCAAAGGAAAATGCTACAACTGTGGCAAGACTGGACATCGAGTTTCTGACTACCCCCGCCCTAAGAAGAATCATGGAAGTACAAGCAAGAAGACCACCAATCAAGCCAACGTAACTGAATTAGATTACATCTCTGACGAAGTGAATGACATCAACCTCTCTGCTGTGGTGTCTGAGGCTAACTTGGTTGGAAATCCCAAAGAGTGTGGGTTGACACTGGAGCAACTCGTCACATATGTGCGGACAAGAAGATGTTCACTACCTACAATGAGGCTGCAAATGGTGAACAACTTTTTATGGGAAATTCTTTTACTTCTACTGTGGCTGGACAAGGGAAAGTGATCTTGAAGATGACATCAGGGAAGAACTGACCCTCAACAACGTACTGCATGTACCTGACATCCGGAAGAATTTAGTTTCTGGGTCTTTGTTAAGTAAAAATGGTTTTAGGCTTGTATTTGAGTCTGATAAATTTGTATTAACAAAGAGTGATATGTATGTTGGTAAGGGATACATGAGTGATGGTCTCTTTAAGTTGAATGTAATGACAGTTGTACCGAAAGTTGCTATGAATAAGAATAACACATCTTTTGTTTATATTCTTGAGTCAAATTTATGGCATGGTAGATTAGGACAAGTAAATTATGATGCTTTGCGTAGATTAATTGGTTTGGATTATATACCAAAGTTTGAAATTAATCCTAATCATAAATGTGAAGTTTGTGTAGAAGCGAAACTAACTAAGGCTCCATTTAAATCGGTTGAAAGGAAAACCGAACCTCTAGAATTAATTCATACTGATGTATGTGATTTAAAATTTATTCAAACTAGAGGAGGCAAAAAGTATTTCATAACTTTTATCGATGATTAGACAATATATTGTTATGTTTATTTACTTAGAAGTAAAGATGAAGCCTTAGAAATGTTTAAACTCTACAGAACAGAAGTTGAAAATCAACTTGGTAAAACCATTAAAATGGTTAGAAGTGATAGGGGTGGTGAATATGATGCACCATTAAATGAATTTTGTGCACAACATGGCATTATTCACCAAACTACAGCACCTTATTCTCCACAGCAAAATGGAATTGCTGAAAAGAAGAATAGAACCCTAAAAGAAATGATGAATTCAATGTTACTAAGTTCAGGCTTATCACAGAACTTGTGGGGGGAAGCAATATTGTCTGCTAATTATGTTCTTAATAGAATACCCCACAAGAAAACCAAAAGCATTCCTTATGAATTGTGGAAAGGTCGACCACCTTCCTACAAATACTTAAACATGTAGGGGTGTCTGGCAAAAGTTGAAGTTCCTGTTCCTAAAAAGACTAAGAATGGACCAAAAACAGTAGACTGTGTGTTTATTGGTTATGCTCGGAATAGTAGTGCATATCGGTTTCTGACTTATAAATCAGAAATACCTGATATAAATGTGAACACTATTATAGAGTCAAGGAATGCTGTGTTTTTTGAACATGTCTTTCCTTACAAGAAAGGACATGAATTAAGTTCACAGAAAAGAACTTATGATTGTACACAAAGTCAAGAGACTAATGATAATCAAACACAAGAGACTAGTAATAGTCTCGACCAACAGGATTTAACTGATGATGAACCAAGACGAAGTAAGAGAGCGAGAACATCAAAATCCTTTGGTCCAGATTTTCTGACATACTTGTTAGAAAATGAACCTCAAAGCTTTAAGGCAGCAATGACAGGTCCTGAAGCACCTTTGTGGAAAGAGGCTGTTAATAATGAAATTGAATCCATTATGCAAAATCATACTTGGGAATTGGTGGATCTTCCACCAGGTTCTAAACCTCTTGGATATAAATGGATATTCAAGAGAAAAATGGAAGCAGATGGTTCAATTGACAAGTATAAAGCAAGACTTGTAGTTAAAGGTTACAGACAAAAGGAAGGTCTGGACTATTTTGACACATATTCCCCTGTAACAAGAATAACATCCATTCGCATGCTTATTTCTATAGCAGCGTTGTTTAATTTAGAAATACATCAAATGGATGTTAAGACAGCTTTCTTAAACGGTGATCTAAATGAAGAGATCTATATGGAGCAACCCGAAGGGTTTGTAGTATCAGGGCAAGAAAAGAAAGTTTGTCGACTTGTAAAATCCCTTTATGGATTAAAACAAGCACCTAAACAATGGCATGAAAAATTTGATCATGCAATACTTACTAATGGGTTTAAGATAAACGAATGTGACAAATGCGTCTATGTTAAAAACACTGACCAAGGATATGTCATAGTTTGTCTTTATGTGGATGACATGCTTATCATTGGAAGCAGTCAAAACATGATCAAATCAACTAAGCAAATGCTTAACAAAAGATTTGATATGAAAGATATGGGGGTCGCAGATGTTATATTAGGAATGAAAATTACTAAAACATTTGACGGATATGCATTATCTCAATCACATTATATTGAGAAAATTCTTGGTAAATTTATCAAGGATGATATGAATTTAGCTAGAACACCAGTAGATGTCAATCTTTATTTATCGAAAAATAAAGGTGATGCAGTGCCTCAGTTAAAATACTCCCAAATTATTGGAAACCTAATGTACCTAATGAATTGTACTCGTCCTGATATAGCTTATGCTATCAGTAAATTGAGTAGGTACACTAGTAACCCCGGAGAAGACCATTGGAAAACGATCATTCGGGTTCTTAAATATCTAAGATTCACCCGTGATCATGGTTTGAACTTTACTCGATATCCAGCAGTACTTGAAGGTTATTGTGATGCCAATTGAATATCGGATACTAAAGATTCAAAATCCACTAGTGGATATGTCTTTACTCTAGGAGGCGCTGCTGTTTCTTGAAAATCCACGAAACAAACATGCATCGCACGATCCACAATGGAATCCGAGTTCATTGCTTTGGACAAAGCAGGAGAAGAAGCAGAATGGCTTCGTCACTTCTTAGAAGACATTCCAATGTGGCCAAAACCTGTGCCAGTTATTTGCATTCATTGTGATAGTCAATCTGCAATAGGCAGGGCACAGAATCATATGTATAACAGTAAGTCACGACATATTCGTCGTCGACATAATATCGTAAAGCAATTGTTGTCAAACGGAATAATCTTAATAGATTATATAAAATCTAAAGAGAATATTGCGAATCCGTTAACAAAAGGTTTGACAAAAGAGCTAGTGTATAGTTCATCGAAGGGATGGGATTAAAGCCTATTACATAAGAGTCGTCATAATGGTAACCCTACTTATATAACTGGAGATCCCAAGAACTAAGTTCAAAGGGACAACTAAGTTATGTCTGGCTCGCCAGAAATCACCAAGGAATTAAAAATTCCCTACCCATTCCTATGGTGAGAGTGATATCTGCAACATATATTGTATGCAGGGGTATAATGATAAGCTTTGCTTTTAATGATTACTTATATCTTGATTGAAGCATAAATCAAGACGAGTATAAGGAGATACTTACAATAAGAATCACCTATATGAGTGTTGAACTGGGGCCGGTTCTATGAGAATGAAGAGGCTAAATTCTCTAGAAACACTTATGAAAACCAGGCGCGTTCAAGGCCAAAATGAACACAACAGTGAGAACCACGATGTGTTAGAAGATATTTTGTGTGAAATCTATTGTCTTGGCTTACACAAACGGCTGAACAATTCAAGGCATCGCGTCCATTGGTTAGCCAGTAAGTCCGATAGGTTATCACTAGGGAAGGTTCAAGGCCGAAAGCTACCTATCCTGATGTAAGATATTTTCGACTTATACTCTTTCGATAGTCTGCATATTGTTGCATTTCCGTTGTCATCAAATTCCATTCATGTGGGGGATTGTTGGAAATGGTTATAAAATTCTGGATAAAACCAGAATTTTTTCCTAAGTTTGGTCTATTTTTTAAGTGGGCCCCGTGCGTCGATTTTCACGAGTCAAAGTAGTAACGCGTTCTATGCCGCGTTGTGATTCACGTGGTATATTTGGTTGCTCAAAACCATTACCAAGTGAATGGAAAATTGAAGCCAAAGTGTGCTCCATGAAAATGGAGTTTTGGTGGAAATTCCTTAAGGTTGTAAAATGGCTTGTCCCACATTGATTTGGTGGGAAGTTTTGAATGGGTTTATAAGGCTTGGGTTTGGTACTTGGGGTGTGCCCCAAGGGGTACCCAAGTGTTTTAGAGGGAGAGATTAGGGGTAAAATGGGCTAGACCCATTGGACCCAAAAATCACCACACACGCGCGCGCGGGCCGCCGCCATCCGTTCGGGCGGGCGGGCTGGGCTGGGCCTGGGCTTGGGCGCGGGTGCGTGGTGTGAGGTTGGGTCGGGCTTGTTCGGCCCAATACTAATCTTTTTGGGCCAAAAAATATTTGAATTTAATTTTATTTTGTATAAAATAAAATCCAGAATTCAAATTAAACCAGAAATAAACTGGTTTGGTTTTACTGTACATCCAAACAGGGCCCTTTCTGAAATAAACTAGTCTAGTTTTTAACGTACATCCAAACAGGGCCCTTCCCGTTTTTTGTATCTGTTTATATTATGAACCCAACAGATTCAAATCTGTTTGAATGCAAAACCAACAGGTTTCATACCTGTTCAATTCAAAACCAGCAGCCACCTTTACATCTATAAATAGACTATCCTCCCATTTAGATTTTACTCCAATTTTCGTACTCCATCCTCTGCTATAAATCTCTGCATTTTGCTGCATTTAATTTCTAAAAGAAAGAGTGTAAACACTTAGTGTGTTCGTAAGGTAAACAATTTGTAGTGCTACTATTGTTTGTAGTAGATCATTTCATCCTGGAAGATAAACGTCCAAATTCTGAAAGCACCTTGGAGAGGACGAATATGTCTTAAGGACACAGTGTCAAACACTGGATTTGATCAGATTATAATTCGAACAAATTAAATCAAGTAAGTTATTTAATTTATTTTTAGTGCTATTATTGTTTATTTAAATCAGATTTTAATTTTGTTTTTGTAACAAAATAAAATCTGTTTTTTATTTATTTATTTTTATTTCGAGTTTGATTTTTGTAATCAAACAAATTCTCTTCTTTCCTTTATTTCTCTATATTCTGGTTGTTGTTTAGTACACAACAGAATTTAATTTATTTAAATACAGAGAAGATTGTCCTACAATAAATATTAGCATTCCACATGTTTAGAAACTTTTCCACCTTTAGCATTTTTCAATAAATCTATTCAAATTGTTTATTATTTTATCCCATCAGTTCCTTTGACTTTGGACCAACGATACTATTTTTTCAAATTGTTTGAAACTTGTTCTTCCAACGGTACTTTCTCAAACTTTTTGAAAAAGAGTTATAACAACGGTTATATTTGTTGTGCACCTTTTCACTATTTTTGGGACCTGTTCGGGTAGAGACTTTGCCTATATATATAGCCATAAATCCAGCAATCGGGAGCCCAAAAAAATTCATTCTGATTATTGTTTTTTGCTGTACTAAATTCTGCATTTTTTCATTATTCTTCATTTTAGTTTTAGAATAAATATTCAAAGAGTTAGAACACAGGTTTGGTTCGCCGAACAATTTGTTTTGGAGTGTTACTACAAATTGGTTAAGATCATTGTATCTTGGGAGATAGATGCCACTCAACCGTAAGCACCGTAGCGGGGCGAATCTGTCTTAAAGACAGAGTGTCACACACTCGACTTGGCCTTTTAATTTTCGTTTGGTTCGACAAAATAATTTCTGTAAGTTTTATTTTATTTTGTTTGAATTAGTTTGAATTTATTTTATTTACACAAAAGATTGTTCCAACAATAAAACTAAATATGAAGAATAAATGCACTAGAGAAAAATTGGACAGCAATTTAGACAATCTGCAGACTGATTTTCGGAAAAGTTACATTTTGTTTTGTTTCTTTTATTTTAACAAATTTTATATCTGTAGTTTTGGTTTAATTTGTTTAAATAAAATTTTATTTTATTTTCAAATTAATTGGAAATAAAAGTTACAATTTTTGTTTCTTTTATTTTTTACAGAATTTAAAATTCTGTGTTTTTTGGTTTTAAATAATCAGAGAGTTAGAGATTGTTGGAACAATCTTCTGTGTATATAAAATAACTTGAAATAAATTCAAACAAAATGAATAAATAACATACCGAATTTATTTATCGAACTGAATTAAAAATTCAAAGACCAAGTCGAGTGTGTGAGACTCTTTCCTTAAGACAGATTCGCCCCGCTACGGTGCTTATGGTTGAGTGGCGTCTATCTCCCAGGATACAATGATCTTCACAAATTGTTGTAACACTTCAAACAATTTGTTCGGTGAACCAAACCTGTGATCTATACTCTCTTTATTTTCTATTCTAAAACTAAATATGAAGAATAAATGCACTAGAGAAAAATTGGACAGCAATTTAGACAATCTGCAGACTGATTTTCGGAACAATACTGGACTGCTTGAAATGGATTTGTATTTATAGACAAATATAGAGGTCCGAACAGGTGCAACCTATTATAAATAGATTCTGCCTGTATGCCAAAGAACACTTTTTATTCAAACTTTTGGAAAAGCAACCGTTGGTCTTCTATTCAAACTTTTGAAAAAGCAACCGTTGGTCAAAGTTTAAAAATGCTATTGGTACATTATTTATTTAAACTATTTGAAAATTATATATATATATATATATATTAAACTATTGAAATAGTTTAATAAATAAAGGAAGAGGTACAAACTTTAGGAAACTACTTAGGAACCCAAAATTTGAATTTAGAATTAATTTAATACATTTATTCTTCATATTTAGTTTTATTGTTGGAACAATCTTCTGTGTAAATAAAATAAATTCAAACTAATTCAAACAAAATAAAATAAAACTTACACAAATTATTTTGTCGAACCAAACAAAAATTAAAAGACCTAGTCGAGTGTGTGACACTCTGTCCTTAAGACAGATTTGTCCCGCTACGGTGCTTACGGTTGAGTGGCGTTTATCTCCCAGGATACAATGATCTTAACCAATTTGTAATAGCACTCCAAAACAAATTGTTCGGCGAACCAAACCTGTGTTCTAACTCTCTGAATATTTATTCTAAAACTAAAATGAAGAATAATGAAAAAATGCAGAATTTAGGATAGCAAAAACAATAATCAGACTGAATTTTTTTGGGCTCCCGATTGCTGGATTTATGGCTATATATATAGGCAAAGTCTCTGTCCGAACAGGTCCCAAAAATAGTGAAAAGGTGCACAACAAATATAACCGTTGCTATAACTCTTTTTCAAAAAGTTTGAGAAAGTACCGTTGGAAGAACAAATTTCAAACAATTTGAAAAAATAGTACTGTTGGTCCAACGTCAAAGGAACTGATGGGATAAAATAATAAACAATTTGAATAGATTTATTCAAAAATGCTAAAGGTGGAAAAGTTTCTAAACATGTGGAATACTAATATTTAAACTATTTGAATAGTTTAATCATTTTTTAGGAAACCACTTTAGGAAATCAAAAATAAATTTACATTTAAATTAAAGTCCCACATTAATGTTAGACCCGAAAACGACGTCAACTTCCCATTTACTCATAAATGGTTTTGACGTTCCGTCTTCACCGTGTGACTTGCCACGCGGCAAGGAACACATCACCTCTACGGACCCACCCCAAAAGACGTTACACGTCACCTCTTCGGACCCTCTTCGGACCCACCCCAAAAGACGTTACACGTCACCTCTTTGGACCCACCCCAAAAGACGTTTGGGGCCCACTCAATTTTGGCCTCAAATTTGGCCCAAAACAAGCCATATAAAACACCATTTTTTCAACAATCCCCCACAAGAATGGAATTTGACGGACAGAAAATGCAACAACATGATCTAATACAGAGAATACAGAAATTGGAAATATTCTGCAAAGGATAAGTAGCTTTTGGCTTTGAACCTTCCCTTGTCAGACACTATCGGATTTACTAGCTAACCAGTGAACATGATGTCTTGAACTATTCAACCGTTTGTGTAAACCAAGACAATAGAACTCACACAGTATATCTCCAGACATAGTTTAGTTCTCACTATTGTGTTCATTTTGGCCCTGAACAACCTGGTCTTTCATGAGTGCTCTAAAAACTTGTAGCCCTTCACAAATCTTATAGAACCGGCCCAGTTCACACTCACATAGGTGATTCTTATGAAGAGTATCCTGCTATACTCCACTAGATTAACCTAGATATAAGAATCATTAAAATTTTACTTAACCTCAAATGCTGCAGTCATCACTATTTCATCATAAAAATGGGTAGGAGTTAGACTCCCCAGTGATCCTTCTGAGTCAATCATAACTCGGTTGTCCCTTTGAACTTAGATCTTGGGATCTCCAGTCAACTAGGTTGGGTTGCCATTGTGGTAACTCTTATTTAATAGGCGTTAGTCCCATTCCCCTCGATGAATTCTCAACTAACTCTCTTGCTAACCCTTTGGTTAGTGGATCCGCTATGTTGTCTTTAGACTTAACATATTCTATGGACATAATTCCATTAGAGAGTAGTTGTCTTACGGTATTATGTCGACAACGAATGTGTCGAGACTTACCGTTATACATATGACTCTGTGCTCCACCAATTGCTGATTGACTATCACAATGTATGCATATAGCAGGCACCGGTTTTGGCCATATTGGAATATTTTCAAGGAAGTGGCGAAGCCATTCTGCCTCTTCCTTTGCTTTGTCTAAAGCTATGAATTCTGATTCCATAGTAGACCTAGCAATGCAACTCTGTTTGGAAGATTTCCAAAATACAGCTGCCCCACCAAGAGTAAAGACATACCCACTAGTGGACTTTGAGTCTCTTGTATCCGATATCCAATTTGCATCACAGTATCCTTCAAGTACTGCTGGATATCTAGTATAATTGAGCCCAATGTTACGAGTAAATCGGAGATATTTAAGAACCCTTATAATTGATTTCCAATGTTCTACTCCTAGATTACTCGTATATCTACTTAATTTACTTACTGCATAAGCTATATCTGAGCGAGTGCAGTTCATCAAGTACATTAAGCTTCCAATAATTTGGGCATACTCTAATTGAGAAATATTTTCTTGTACATTCTTAGAAAGATACAAATTAACATCTATAGGTGTTCTAGCAAGATGATCATCATCTTTGCTGAATTTGTCAAGTATTTTCTCAATGTAATGAGATTGTGACAAAGCATATCCTTCTGATGTTTTGGTAATTTTCATACCAAGAATTACATCAGCAATGCCCATGTCCTTCATGTCAAAATGTTTATTCAACATTTTCTTGGTAATTTAATCATATCATTATTACTACGTATGATGAGCATATCATCTACATAAAGACATACAATGACATAACATTTATCTGTGTTTTTAATATAAACACATTTGTCACACTAATTAATTTTAAATCCATTTGATATCATTGCCTTGTCAAATTTCTCATGCCATTGCTTTGGCGCTTGTTTTAAACCATATAATGATTTAACCAATTTACACACTTTCTTTTCTTTCCCTGGAACAGAAAACCCTTCTGGTTGTTCCATGTAAATTTCTTCCTCTTTATACAATTTTAGAAATTCATCAAATGGATGTAAAAATCGCTTTCTTAAATGGAATGTTATTCTAGTAACCGGTGAGTATGTGTCAAAGTAATCAATACCTTCTTTTTGTCTAAAACCTTTGACCATAAGTCTAGCCTTGTATTTGTCAATTGATCCATCTGTTTTCATTTTTCTTTTGAAAATCCACTTGTACCCAAGAGGTTTACAACCTGGTGGCAAGCCCACTAATTCCTAAGTGTGATTTTGCAAGATGGATTCAACTTCACTGTTGATAGCTTCTTTCCATAAAGGAGCTTCAGGACTGGACATAGCCTCTTTAAAAGTTAAAGGCTCATTTTCTAACAAAAATTTTAGAAAATCTGGACTAAAAGATTTTGAGATTCTAGCACGTTTACTACGCCTAGGTTCTTCTTCCTCATTTTGGTCTAACTCTTGTTCTTGATCACGTTCTTGATCCTGACTAGTAATGGCATCATGAGATCTTTTATTGTTACTAGTCTCTTGTCCAGTCTTATTTGGAAATACATGTTCAAAGAATGATGCATTTTGAGACTCAATAATAGTATTTACATGCATTTCGGTATGTTCTGATTTATGAATAAAAAACCGATACGCACTACTATTCTTAGCATAACCAATGAAAATGCAATCAATGGTCTTAGGACCTATCTTGGTCTTTTTAGGACTAGGAATAGCTACTTTAACCAAACACCCCCACACTTTTAAGTATTTGTAGGATGGTACTCTTCCATGCCACAATTCATAAGGTATTTGATTCACTTTCTTTCGGGATACTTTATTAAGTACATAATTAGAAGAAAGTATTGCATCCCCCCACAAGTTCTGAGGTAATCTAGAACTGATTAACATGCATTCATCATTTCTTTTAAAGTCTTATTTTTCCTTTCAGCAATTCCATTTTGCTGAGGTGAGTAAGGAGCGGTGGTTTGATGAATTATTCCATGTTCTTTACAAAATTCACCAAAAGGTGATTCATATTCACCACCTCTGTCACTTCTAAGTTTCTTGATTTTCATACCAAGTTGATTTTCAATTTCATGCTTATATTGAATGAAAGTTTCCAAAGCTTCATCCTTGGTTCGAATTAAATAAACATAACTATATCTAGTATAGTCATCCATAAAAGTGATAAAATACTTTTTCCCACCTCTAGTTTGAATTGATTTAAAATCACAAATGTCACTATGAATTAATTCAAATGGTTTCGTACTTCTTTCAATTGAATGAAAAGGAGTTTTAGATAATTTTGCCTCAACACAAATTTCACATTTATGATTTGAATCAATGTTAAATTTAGGTAAACATTCCATATTAATTAATCTACGCAAAGATCCATAATTAACATGTCCTAGTCTACCATGCCATAAATTTGAAGACTCAAGCAAGTAAGAAGAAGATGTAGTATTATTAATAACTGAAGGTACAACGGTCATTACATTTAACTTGAAAAGGCCATCAGACATGTAACATTTTCCTACATACATCCCGTTTTTGGTAAGTACAAACTTGTCACTTTCAAAAACTAGCCTAAACCCTTTCTTACTCAACAAAGATCCGGAAACTAAATTCTTGCGAATGTCCGGTGCATGCAGTACATTGCTGAGAGTGAGTTCCTTTCCAGATGTCATCTTGAGTACAATCTTTCCTTGTCCTTCAACTTTGGAAGTTGAGGAGTTGCCCATAAAGAGTTGTTCACCATTGTCCACTATAGAATAAGATGTAAACTGTCACGCCCTCAAAATCAACCCATTATATATATATATATATATATATCATTGACATGCATTATTTAAAGAAAACAATTTATTAATTCATTCATCAGAGTATTACTAAATAAAAGCTTTACATGTAACATCGAATAAAATGCCCTAAAGGCTTACATCTTTCCAAGCCAACACTTGGATACAAAAAGATGAGTTCTAACTCAATACAAGAAAAGCCCTAGATTTGGATGTTTACATGTACTAATAAATAAAGACAATTAACTAAAGATAGTCTTCAAAATCCAAGTCCCTTCCAAGCTAAGTCCTTGGAGGTAGCTTATCACCTGAACCTGAAAATGATGTTCCCATAAAGGGTGAGCCACAGCCCAGTAGAAATATACTAAACCACATATAAGCAATGAATAAAGCAATAGCATTCAACAGATGGTTAACCAAGATAATTAATTACTTCATTTTACAGTCTCATGACACTATTGTCTAAGACTCGTTTTACTTTCCGATTTTATCAACATGGCTCAGAACATGGCCAAACTTACAACAGTGAATTACATATATCATATTCATATCCTACCAATATCAACAAACAAATGAGACTCAAGCTCAAATCAAAACACTTCATACTTCCAGATTGATACACATTTTAGTGCTGTATCAATAAAGCACTTCTATATAAATAAGCACACATAAAAGTGATGCTAATGGAGTCCATCCCCTATCTCCTCCCAAACAAAATCCGGTTTAGAGGTCCATCCCCTATCTTCCCCTAAACCGTGGAGTACATCCCCTATCTCCTCCCACACAAAACAATGTATGCAAATGCAATGCTCAATCAATACACGTATTTTCTGTATCAATGCAATAATCAAAATTAATGACTTAACCAATGTGATTAGTTTCAGTTATTCCTAATCCACATGCAATGTCTACAACAATTACGACTATCCTCCACCGATAGCCCAAAACAGTTATTTCTAAACCGAAAATAACTATGTCAATAATTTATTAGACAAATGATTCAAATTAACCAATTACGCCATTTAATCAATGAATTCCCCAATTCCATGAATTAATTATACAAATTAATTTAATAATACAACTAGGGTTTCTCCCAAAATTACCAAAGTATCCCCAACATATCAAAATACCAAAACTTAGATCAAAACTTATAAAATGGAGTAGGAAATCCCTACCTCGAAGAGAACAACCCAAATGGAGAAGACAGAGATGAATACCCAAAAACCAAAGTGCTCCAAATCACCAAATGTTCAGATTAAATGGAAGCCCTCGACTCACTCTATCTTTTTAATGAAGGATCTATGGTAGAAACACACCCTAAGTGGATCAAATCTAAGAGAGAAGGTGAGTATGGAGAGAGAGAAGTCGGACCTAGGGTTTGGGATCAAAAAGAAGATGAAAAAGACTGACCAAAACCCGCTGCTGCGTATATAAGCTGGACAGGCTCGCTCGAGCGAAGACTTGGTCGCTCGAGCGACCAGACACAGAAAATCTACGCTCGAGCCAAGGGAGCCTTGCTCGAGCCAACAACACAAAAGCTCGCTCGAGCGAAAGAAAACTCGATCGAGCGAAGAACTCAAACCCTCAGGTCTGCAATCAGACACACGCTCGAGCTAAGGAACTATCGCTCGAGCGAAGAACAAACTAACTCGCTCGAGCGAAGAAAATCTCGCTCAAGCCAAAAACCTCAGCTCTCAGGTCTAACTCAAAACGCAACCCTCGCTCGATCGAAGCTACCCTGGCTCGAGCGAAGGACCCAAACAAAGAGATCGCTCGAGCGAAGAGTCAAAATTCTGGGTAGCAACACTGGATTTCTAAACCCAACCAACCTGAAACAAACCTGCCCAACACATCCTATAACTCCAAATGAGAAAATAAAGGACAACAACAACAATTATACAATGACAGAGTCTACGGAACCTAAGTCCGGATACAATAATCAAATGGAAAAAGACCGGGGTCGCTATATAAACATCTTTTTGTCGGCACAAATATGGCGAGTAGCACTAGTGTCCACCCACCATTCTTTAGGATTTCCGACAAGATTTGCCTCGAAAACAACTGCAGAAAGATTGATATCATCTATACCATTGGAAATATTGTCCACTTCAGTAATGTGGGCTTGAGCAGGCTTCTTGCTTGTTCTTCTTTTGTTTTTGCCTTTGCTACGGCAATCTTTGGCCCAATGTCCCTCTTTGTCACAGATGTAACAT
Source organism: Camellia sinensis (assembly GCF_055761805.1). Taxonomy (NCBI): domain Eukaryota; kingdom Viridiplantae; phylum Streptophyta; class Magnoliopsida; order Ericales; family Theaceae; genus Camellia; species Camellia sinensis. Next base: position 47,964,057 of record NC_138967.1, read on the forward strand.
TTGCCATTAAACTTGTACTTTTTATTTTCCCCCCTTTAGAGCCTTGTGATGAACTTTCTCCAGAAGACTTTTGTTTCTTGGTTTTTGAAGCATGTTCCACCACATTTGCCTTAGATTCCATAGGATGCTTACCAGCCCGCTTTTCAGAATTGCGGTTGTCCTCCTCAATCCTCAAACGCACAATTAATTCGTCCATAGAAATTTCTTTGCGCTTGTGTTTGAGGTAGTTCTTGAATTCCTTCTAACATTTTGGTAATTTTTTAATTAAGGCAGCAACTTGGAAGGATTCACTGAGAGACATGCCTTCTGCGTGAATGTCATGCAGAATGAGTTGAAAATCTTGAGTTTGGCTGATCACAGTTTTTAAATCAACCATTACAAAATCCAGGAATCTGCCAACCACAAATTTCTTTGAGCTGGCATCTTCCGTTTTGTACTTTTTCTCCAACGATTCCCAAAGTTCCTTTGCTGTCTTGATCAGACTGTAGACGTTGTATAATGTGTTGTCAAGTCCGTTCAAGATGTAGTTCCGGCAAAGGAAATTGCCATGCTTCCAAGCATCAACAGCTGCAACCACTTGCCTGTCGGTTTCATCCTCTTTCAGGATAGGAGCATCTTCACGAAGGAAACGAGTCAGGTTCAGAGTTGTAAGATAGAACAACATTTTCTGTTACCATCTTTTAAAGTCAGTTCCTGAGAACTTCTCTAGCTTCTCTCCATGATTTATTGGTATTGTCACCACAGGAGAGGGGATTGGTGCAATCGCAGCCACCACGGTAGTACTTGTTTGGACATTAGTTTCAGTAGCCATCAATTCTAATATATAAAACAAAATTATAATTAGAATTTACACTACACAGAAAATTAAACCAAATTCACATAATTAAATTCTGTAAAAATAAAAGAAACAAGTATGTAACTTTTATTTTCCAATTAATTTGGAAATAAAATAAAATTTTATTCAACCAAATTAATTCCACACAAGAAATTAAATTCTGTAAAATAAAAGAAATAAGAATATAACTTTTATTTTTCAATTAATTTGGAAATAAAATAAAATTTTATTTAACTAAATTAATTCCACACAGGAAATTAAATTATGTAAAATAAAAGAAATAAGAATATAACTTTTATTTTTCAATTAATTTGGAAATAAAATAAAATTTTATTCAACCAAATTAATTCCACACAGAAAATTAATTTATGTAGCACTTCAATAATTAAAATACTAAAATAGAATTTTAAGTAATGAAAACTCAGAAAATAATTTCTAAAACCCAAAATTAATTTCTGAAAAAATTTCACAAAAATATATTCTGAATTGTTAATGACACCATGTAGACACCCCATTTTTGACCGCCCTTAAGACTTGGGCACCACTGATGTTTTGCTTGGCGGAGAAAGGTGTGCAGGGCAAAGGTTCAGTTTCTTCGGCAAGAAGAGAGACGAATCCAAACTTTACACCCCATTTTAGACCAGAGCTATTTTGAATGGTTTTTAGACCTTAAAACCCTCTCTTTCGAAACATTTTTGAAATAAAATTTCTACGATGTTCCGAGGCTCACATTTTGTCAAAAAATGCGCTTTTCGATAAACCGAGCAAGGACAAGGTGGAAATGAATGAAAGAGAGATGAAATCTTTGAAAAATCTTTCAAAACACCTTGCTTAGGGGTTCGAAGTTGAAGAAAGGAGGGGAAGAGAGAAGAAACCAAGTTGGAGGAGAAGACGGGCATGAATCCGGGTAGAAGGGAGTCGAGCAGTCCTCGCTGAATCGGGCTTATTAATCTGCATACTTGGATTTTAGCTATGAGGCCACCACCGTTGGAAATCTTACTTTCGGGGCTTCATTTTGCACTCAAGAATCTCCTAGAGCCAAGTCCGGGTGGGGGAGATATGATCAGTTGAAGTCGGGCATCATCCCGGTTGGATCGAATCTGCGCGGCTTCACGAAAAAGGGTATAACTTTTTGTACAGAAGGAATTTTAATACAAGGTTTGCGCCATTGGAAAGCTAACTTCCGGGGCTTCAATTTGGACACCCACCGGCCATTTTTTGACCTTGGCAGAACCTATCGGCAATCTATTTATCCGGCCGGCAATTTATTGTGCCGACCGGCACTTTATTGTGCTGACCGGCCATTTTTGCTGGCCGACGACCTTCCGGAGCATTCTGCAGATTGAGTGTATGCCTGCTGTGCCAGCTGGAGGGCACAGACTGGATCCTCCATACACGTGTATGGAGGATATGCACCCTTGTTTAGCTTCCTCAAGAAGCTTTACACTTTGTTTTGCCTATAAAGGAAGCTCTCCTCTTCCTTATACTAGGTTAGAAGGAAAAAACCAGCTGAGGCACCATTATACATACAACCCTATATCTATACATTCAACCCTCTCTTCCAAGCTCCAAAGTTCATTATCCTTGGCCATTTACACACCAAGCCATAGCACAATACCTCCAACGCCCATTCCAGCAGCTTGAGGCTGTCCTCCAGAGGTTAAAAGCTCCCAAACTCGGTCCAAAGGTTGCTAAAGATTGGTTCTACAAGGGTGAGTCCCATTTTTCCTCTTTTGTGCATTCTTTTGGCCTATATCTTAGCTCCTTGTGCTTACATCTTTGGGCTCCGACCCTAACTGAAGTTAAGCTCATTTTGAGCCATTTTTCATGTTTCATTAAGGGCTCAACACTGTTTGAGCCCCCCCTCTTGCACTTGTTTCATTGTCCTTCTTAAATGCCATAATCTTGCATGTATTTTTTGGCCTGTGTATGATCTGTTTTAGAGCCTGATGTAAACTGAAAATAGGCTTATTTTGAGCCCCTATTCAACATTAAAGAAGGGCTCAATACTGTTTGGGACCTCCATGCTATACTTGCCTTTATATTCTCTTTTGGGTCCCATTTTTGCATGCCTTGGCAGCCCCTGATGTTGCTGTTTTTGGACTTTGGTCCGAACTGAAAACAGCTATATTTTGACCCCCTTGTCATGTTTTATTAAGGGTCTTTGGCTGTTTGATGAATTTTTTGTATACTTGCTTCTTTGGCCACCTTTTGGCCCATTTCTTGCATAAGAGCTTAGCCATACCTATGTTTGTTTTTGGGGTTTTTACAGTTCTGTAAATGTGCATATTTTGGGTCCCTCTTCAATGTTGTTGAAGGGCCCTAACCTGTTTGGAGTCAGCAGCTGTGAGTTGCTTCATAATCTCATATTTAGGGCCATTTTTGCATACTAGTTTTGCCCTATTTATGTTTGTTGTTTGGCCATGCTTTGAATTGGGAAAATGCTTATTTTGGGGCTTCCTTGCTACTGTCTATTCATTGCATGTCCATATTGTGCATGTTTGGTATAGCTATAGGCCATTTCGGGTGCCAAAATTCATGTTTCGGGACTATTCCATGCATCGAGTGTACTTTCGCCTCATTTCGGGGCTGTTTTCCCCCAAATTTCAGTGCTGAAATCCCATTAGCATGTTTGCATATCATTTTCCATGCCATTGCATTGCATATGCCATTACTTCAGTTTGCGTGCCGGTGTGCACGCATTTTGAGGCACTTCATTTTCATCTTATGGCCTCCTATGTGAGTGTGGCTGAGGTCCACTTGTATTGGTGTAAGCCCATCTTGCATTGTGTATGCCATGTTTCAATGCGTTGTGCATGTTATGTTGTTAGCATTGTGTGTGCCATGTAGTTATATTGCATGTTTGTATGTTTGCTTGCATGCTTAGGTTGCATGTGCATTGTTGTGCATCGTCTCGCCTCTTGACCAACCATGATCGAGGTTGGGTCTCTTGTATGTTTTGTGTGCATTGCATTTGACATTGAAATGCATACTTGACTCTTTGGCCATCATGCATCGAAATGCGTGATTGGTGGCTCGGGGGTCGAGGGCCATGCTCCCTTGAGTCCATTACGTGATAGGGAGTGTGTCCATGCATACATTTGCCTAAAAATTCCATGCCATACACTGTCTGTCCTTTGTTGCTGTCAAAACTGTCTTCTGCAGGAAGTTTCTGCCGACCGGCAACATTCAGTGCCGACCGGCAATCCATCAATGGCCGATAACTTCATCAGAGGCCGGTGACCATTTCCCATGGCCGGTGGCCATCCCTTCCAGCCGGTGGTATTCCCCAACATCCAGAGAGCATGTCCTTAGACTTTGGCAGTCCTCAGAGGAGCAGGGTAATGAAAAAACAGAGGCAACAGTGCTATGGCAGCGAGTTTCCGGGCGATATAGGTCAAGCATGCATCATTCGCGCATCCCAAGGCGACGGCTGCGACCACCTTCTGTCTGCATTTATTTTGTTAATTAATTAAGGGTCTGTAATAATTAATTAGCTAGGATAGTTGATTTGTTATTCGGACTGTATTATTCTTTCGGTCCCTCCAAGCGAGGGCAAATTTGTAATAAGTGTGGGTGCGTGTGTGCATGTCTTCCAACCCCACGTCTTTCTTCCCTTTTATTTACCTGCTTATGATGGTAGACTAGGGCATATTTAAATTAGCATACCTTATGCTATGCATGCGTGCATTCATACATTTGTCTTGCATGCACCAGGCTCGGTACATCATGCTAACTGCACTCGTATTTCAATTCCAAGTTGAGTATTTGTTAGTTGCAGTACTTCACATGCCATGTTTAGGATAGCCGAGCCTGTTTAGATTGCATCTTTGCATGTGTTGCATTAGCCATTTCAAATATGAACTAGGATCATGCATGTGATTACTAACTGGTTTCTGTTTTGGCTTGGAGTACTAAGTGAGCTTTTATGCTTTAGCATACCGCATGCGTGTGAATGCTATCATGACAGCATGCTTACCATGTGGCTAGATGCTTACGTGATAAACTGTTTGAATGCCTGTGGATGAAGGTCGAATTGCTTAAATTGGGATAATTCATCAAAACTGTGAGTTTTAAGCCCACTAGATAGTGGCAAAGCCATCTTTTCTGAAAGCCCACTCGAGGGTGGCAAAACCTACATTTTAGCCTACTTGCGAGTAGTAAACCATTTTCAAAATAAGCATGAAATGTTTTGTTCCAATTTAGACGATTTGGTCTATACTTATTTGTTGTGCGCACAACATAGTAATTCTAGGCTAATAACCAGAATAAGAACACATAACGTTTTCAAAAACGGATATCACGGTTAGTAGAGGCCGATCTTCGGATCGGGCGAGAGGGGGTGCTCATAGCTGACCTTCCCCGATCGTACCCAAGTTCCCGAGCCGAGACAACTTTGGTGATGACGGACATGTGGCCTTCGGCACCGAGTCAGGGTTTTCTAAATTCCCCCATAAAAAATATTTAGGTGGCGACTCTGTATCTGGCAAAGCAGTCCATGTTTGGCACTTCTTTTCGAAAATCTGTTTCTCAAAACGATTTCCCGGATTTAGACTCTTTGGTTCAGATTAAGAACCGTGACAAATTTGAGAGTCCGAGCTGTAGTGGCCCCACAAATGAACAGAACGGGACTCACCCTCCCGGGGCGTTCAGGCGCTCTACACACCAGTATCGTACTACTAATTGTCAAAGAAAATTGATAGTATATTACTACTATCTCTCAAATAGCATATAATCACTATTTGTTTTTCCAACCAGAATATTATTTTGTAAATCCACAGAAAATAATTTTCGAAAAGAAGAAAGAGAAAAGGAAACAAACAAAAAATTCTGTAAACAGAATAATTCGAATCTGTTTTAAGATTGTTAGAACAATCTTCTGTGTATATAAAATAACTTGAAATAAATTCAAACAAAATGAATAAATAACATACCAGATTTATTTATCGAACTGAATTAAAAATTCAAAGATCAAGTCGAGTGTGTGACACTCTTTCCTTAAGACAGATTCGCCCCGCTACGGTGCTTACGGTTGAGTGGCGTCTATCTCCTAGGATACAATGATTTTCACAAATTGTAGTAGCACTTTTTATTCAAACTTTTGGAAAAGCAACCGTTGGTCTTTTATTCAAACTTTTGAAAAAGCAACCGTTAGTCAAAGTTTAAAAATGCTATTGGTACATTATTTATTTAAACTATTTGAAAATTATATATATATATATATATATATAACTATTGAAATAGTTTAATAAATAAAGGAAGAGGTACAAACTTTAGGAAACTATTTAGGAACCCAAAATTTGAATTTAGAATTAAATTGAATTCCCACAATTGCAAACTTTAGGAAACCACTGAGGAACCCAAAATTTGAATTTAGAATTAAATTAAATTCCCACAATAATTTTTATTGAAAAAATTCAAAAGAATTTTTATCTAAAAAATTAATGTTAAACCCGAAAATGACGTCAACTTCCTAGTCACTCATAAATGGTTTTGACGTTCCGTCTGCACCGTGTGACTTGCCACACGGCAAAGAATACGTCACCTCTTCGGACTCACCCCAAAAGACGTTTGGGGCTCACTTCATTTTGGCCTTAAAGATGGCCCAAAATAAGTCACATAAAACACCATTTACCATTTTTTCCAACAAAAAGTTGAGAAAAAAAAAATATATGGATGTTTGGTTTAACTTTTTGTCTTTTTACAAAAAAATGTGTAATAAAAAATTATATAAATAAAGTGTATAGTGGAAGAAAGTTAATTGGTTGTACGGCTGCCCCAGCATGTCTTGTACAGAAAATAATTGCCTCTTTCGGGACAAAGTGTTTGGACAGTAACGATCGGTCCGTGGGTCCACCATGGGTCCCATTTTAATAATCTGAACCGTTTCAATATGTACAACTCGCCGAGTATTATATGCCTGTAAAAAATTACGTTGATCGGATATCGATAGTTATATAATCGGATTAGTTTTTTTTTTCAACAGTTAACTATCACACCATCAGTTTTATTTATACAAAACTGATTTGATCATATAGTTACACTACAACAAAAAACACTTTTAGCGACCTGTTTTTTAGTCACCAAAAGTGTTATTTTGGTTGCTGAAAGTATCTGCGACATGAACAAAATTGGTCGCTGAAGCCCTGTCACTAAGTGCTTCGGCGACCAAATCAATTTTGGTTGCCTTTATAAATAAATTGGCAACCAAAAATTTCCGTTGCCAAAAGACTAAAATTTCGTCACCATAAATTAACATTTAGTCACCAAAAGTAGCCTTCAGCTGATGACATGTTAAGTTTCAGTGACATATAAATGCGTCGCTAAAAATATCTTTTAGTGACTAAAAGAATTGGTTGTTGAATGTTAAAACTTTTGGCGACCAATCAAGTTTTGGGTCGCTAAAAAAATTGACACATACTTTCAGCAACATAAATAAAATGTCACCAAAAGTAAATTTACAACTAAAAAAATATGTCACCAAAAATTCATTATTTATAAATTTTTTTTAACAATTTCCTTGTTCAATACATAATTCATAAACCTATAAACATAAGCAAAATATAATTCAAATTAACACACTTGTGCAAAGCATCCAAAATATAAACTTAATTCAAAAGTAGTACCATATTAAATATAAACAACATATCAAATCCAAAACATCCAATTTAAGTACAAATCTCTTACAATCCCCAACTTGAAACATGTAATGCCCAAAAACCTTCTAAGCTTGCAAATTCATAACAAAAACCTATGACAAAATATATCCAAAAATTCAAAACATACGAAAAAAACTTCAAACATGTAATTCCAAAAAACCTTCCAAGCTTGCAAATTCATAACAAAAACCTATGACAAAATATATCCAAAAATTCAAAATGTAATCCTTTGATGCTCCCCGAACTATATTCCATCCATTGCCAATCTGTCAAACATATGAAAAAAAAAATTATAATGTTAAAATGTTCAATTCAACAATAAGAGAGAAGGAACAATCACTAGCAATGGTGGTGGTAAATTAATTAGACCAACAAAAAATGTGTTAATGCTGACGCCAACGACCAATCAGCAGCAATGCTAACTGATGAGTCCAACACAAATTTTGCTTAGTAACTTGAATTATCAAAATAACTCCAGCAAAATTGATAAACTTTGTAATTTATAGAATCCAACAAATAACATCTAATGTCACAATGCTTACTTGCATGTAGAATGTGTTGAAGTCATTGTAACCATCCCTGCACCAAAAAAAGGCAATCATTGTAAACATTTATGTAAATAGTGGCAATGGGTAACAATCCGGCTTATGCATATAACGGATCTTAGGCAGAAAAGATTATCTATTTTTCCATTTTGTAAGAGACACAAAAAGACATAAGAATATAAAATTTAATAAAAATTAGTGGAAAAATTATATATGATAAACAAAATACAACTTTAAATCTACAACTGTATAATTAAGGACGGCAAAGGAAATAAAATATCAGAACTCAAGAGTAGAAAAGTCATTCACAATGCAACAATCGTGGACTGTGGTGATTGTATCAGTGATAATTAAGGCAAATTGAAAATCTTAGAAAACACTTAAGAGATTCTGAGTTGAATGAATTCATGTGAAAGGAATTGTCAAGATGTTCCATAGGCTTCATAGATGATGTCAAAAACATCTTAAATGCCATTAGATAATGGCAGTCCACATAAAGACAACAGTTGCTCGCTTACAGCAAAATCAAAACTGCATAAATGAGCTAGAGCTCAGTTTAAGGCCACTGAAGCCAGAAAATGCAAAGCACTACTATAGAGTGGCAACAACAGGACTTCCACGCTCAAGATCACTTCATGAGAGGAAGTGGAAATGACAGAGGTAAAGCTGTGCAATAATAGTTCTTAGTTACAAAGAAGTAAAGATTGAGGCAAAGATGACTCAAATTCAACTTAACTTTGATGAATTATAGAGACAAAACTACTTCATGTGAGCAACATCTTAGCTAGACTAGAAATTTATCATTAATGATGCAGAAAGGACTTCTTTGCATGAAGTTACAGGAATCATAATCTTAATCAAGATAGGGTTGAAATGATCACCATTGAGAACTAAAGTTGACATGGTGCATAAAACAAAACCGAAACCAGAGTAATAGGAAGTATATTTATGATAACTATTTACCTATACATGGCCTTCTTTAGCCAATGACTAAAGAAGGTTAGAATTTGGACAAAAATACCCCAGTCCCTTTCCTTTGTCGACTACAATGAGGGCAATATTGTAACTCTAAAACCTCATCTTTTTTTCCCCCTACATACCAGATCTGCAACCCACTGTTTTATCATCACTTCCAGCAAAAAGCCCCCTATTGTAATTCCTTGCTTGTCACTGTCCATGCTTTTAAGCTTTGGACCATTAGAATTTCTGGTAGAGTTTTGATTTGTGTAAGTAGTGGCATGACAAGTGGACGTATGGAGTCTTGACAAGAGCAAGAAGATGGTTAGGTTGGACAATAGATAAGAACCCTATAATTTACCAAGTCTGAGGCAAGAGAGGGGTTCATTTTGGCAGAATCATGAACATATGGTGGCTGCCCCTTTCCTTCTCTCTCTCGGCTCCACCCTCACAGCTTCCTTCTTTTCCTTTCACCCTCTTCTCCTCTTCTCATTGTACAGGTTGTCGTCTTCCTTCTTCACCTCTTCCCTGTTCTTGTGGCAAATGATGGTTCAATTCAAAGGCTCCTCAGCACTGTATTGACTGATAAGATCCAACCCTATTTTAGTTGTCTGCCTTAATTTGAGCCTTTACTTTCTTCTTCTTTTCCTTAATATTATTTGTTTAAAGATCATAAGTACCAAACTCTGCTCACTCAAAATCTTTCTGGATCATCTTCTTTATGATTTAAATTTTAGTTCGTCGAGTTCTAGCCCTCAAAGACAAACTTTCTTTCCCTTTTGCTCATAGTTGTTAGCTAAGTTTCACTATTATGCTTTATAGCATTTGTGGATGTCTGAAAACATCTTAAGCTTGTGATAGAGTTTAGTTTGTTACTGGAACAATCTTTTCATGTTGCCTTCGCTAAATTAAACTTAGCATAGGCCTCATAGATCGCGCTAGATGCTGCAAAGGGTATTGAATATATTCACGATCACACTAAAAAAAAAAAAAGCAATTTGATGAGAATATATTGGATGACCTTCAAAAAAAAAGAAGGTACAGATTTTGATGATCAAGACTATACATACCTTGTTTGCCCATATAAGCCCACATGCATTGCAGAGTGTCCTTGGTCCAGCTGGGCCACAATGCATTGCAGGAGTAGAATTTTCACCAACACCACAATGTTGACATCTTCGAACACTGGACAATATTGCAGAAAATGATATTCACTGTAAAGATTAATTAGGAGGAAGATAGTGAAGTATCGGTCTATATATTTAAAACAGCAATTTGAGATTCAGGTTGCCACTTACACAGTTTCTGGACGAGGTATGCCATCTCCTTGAAGGCAACTCTTAGTAAAATCCCAACTAGAAGAGGCTGAATTTTCTTTCAATGAAGCAAACTGAACATTCTTCCGATGCATCCTATTAGGATAATACATACAGAAGGAAAAGTTATACTCACAAATGCTAACACCTCTTACATCAGAATAATCTTTTCTTTTTTCTTTTTCTTTTTTTCTCTTTTTTTTTTTTTTTTTTTTGGTTGTTGTTGTTGTTGTTAGTTATACTGAAATAATCATTTCACATTCAAATTTCGAACCACTAAAAATTCTATCAAAATAATTGTAACCAAGGGTAAATTGAATGCAGTAAGGATTTTACCAAAATGATTGGGATTGAGGGTTTTGGAAGAAAAGTTCTTCTCGTATCAAATATAACCCTACTAAATAGAGGGTTTGCTCATATATTTATGTTTATCCTTAACTTGGAGTATCTAAATCTCCCAAATTTCTTATATATTCCAAATTGTTTTGACCAAAATGCACTAACCAATATATAGAACATTTTATGGGACCACAAAAATATGACCTATAAAAGTTAAAAAGTTCTACAGATGTAAAAGGATATGATAATACAAAACTCGTTGTGGAGTTAGTACAACTGTGGAACAAAGGCCTGAAGCTTTTGGGTAACACCAGTGTGCCCCAACCCATTTCCAAGGCATTCGGATGGGAACCATAGGCCTCCTTTATGTCTCCCTCCCCAAAAGAAAAATAAAGAGAAGAGAGCATTCCAAATAGGCCACACCCAATATATTCTCATCAACTAGCTAAAGCAACAATCTCAATCCCATATAAACATGAAAACTCACAAATCTATGAGTACATACATACACATACATAACCATGAATATACCCAAAATAAAAAATAAAATAAAAATTAGGCATTCGGCGCTGATGCCCAGCGGTGCTATGCCGCTGGTATTCGGCGGCGCGAGCAAGCAAGAGGGAGAGGGAGAGGGACTACATTCAGAACATCAGAGACAGAGAAGAGAACAGAGCAGCGACCCAAAAAGAGGGCCGCGATCTGCTGCCGCCCAGTGTTGCTGCCGCCGAGCACTGTTGTGCCTTTTGCATTCAGCAGCGCGAGAGAGTAAGAGGGAGAGGGAGAGAGAGAAGAAGAAGAGAAGAAGAACATACCTAATCTGTGTTGTGCCGTTCTGTGTTGTGTCGTTTCAGATGGATGAGAAAATGAGAAGAAGTTAGGTCAATTGTTTGTTTATTCACTTGTCAACAATTTTTGGCAATAAAAAATTAGGGTAAAGACAAATAATTTATTGGCAATCAAATTAATTTGGTTGCCATAAATGTTATTCAGATTTTTAGCGACCAAGTAATATTTGTCGCCAAACAAATACAATTAGCGACTAAATTTTCTGTCGCTATAAATTAATTTGGTCGCTGATAAGTTTTTCGTACTCTCGCGCAAGAAATTCACTTGGCGCCAAAATCAATAGCGACCAAAATTATAAATTTGTCGCCAAAAGTTTATTTTTTAGTGACCACAAATATTCTGTTGCCAATTATGTATCTTTGGCAACTGAATTTTTGTTTGGTTGTTAAAAAGTGTCGCAAATAATGCTTTTTGTTGTAGTGTTAACGATATCCGATCAACGTGATTTTTTACAGGCATATATTACTCGACAAGTTCTACATATTGAACGGTTCGAATTATCAATAGAACCCTTAGTGGGCCCCTAAGGGCCCAAGATTACCATCAAACTTGTAACTTTACCTATATAATTTTTTTTTAGCCCAAAAAGTGTATAATGTCTTCCTGCTTCACAAGTACGGCTCACAGAGCTTGATCAAACTTTTATATTATAAAAATATTCAAAATATTTTTTTAATATTTTTTATTTGTGAATAGTAATGACTTTTTTTGTTTTTTGTATAACTTTTTGACTTTTTAAATTATTTTGGATTTGTCAAACCAGCCCTTAAAATATGGAAGTGGGTGTGGTGGTGATGAGGGGTTTATATGAAGGGAGCAAAAGGGTTGACACTGTTGTTTGGGGTAATTATTTAGTAATTTTGGAATATAAATATATGATATTTTATAATATTGTGATTAGTGAAAAATATGAATAGATGAAATATTATGTTAGGTAATTGAAAAATATGAGATGACATATTAAATGATAATTAATTAAGAAATACAAACATATAATATTCTAGAAATATTAAATAATTTTCCGCTGTTTTGGGGGTGGGTATGAGTCATTATTTGGACACTAGGGCGTCACTGATGACTCTTAAACAGTCCTAAAAACGTACACACAGACTCTTCTTCTGTCTCTCTATTGTTTTTGTTTTCTTCTTCTTTTTTTTTTTTTTTCATATTTAAGGCTTTGAGGTGGGTTGCTTTCTGGAGGGTCTGCCATTGAAACAAAAAAATAAGCAAAGCCTCCGTTTGAAAAGGGGGTTAGCTTTTTAGTTTTTTGGTTTTTTGATTATTTTAGTCTGGACTATTTTAACCTGGTTTGGGAAGGATTTTTTAGCTTTTTTGACTTTTTTGGCTTTTTTTGTGAGAGAGGATTGTAATGATTATGGGTTGGATTTAATGTTTTATTTTTTGTGGCTAAAATAGTCTATTTTATTTTTTATGATTATTTTAACCAAAAAAGCCTGACTTTTTTCTTCCTAAACGGAGCCAAAATATTTTTTAAAAAAACACACTGGAGCTGCCATTCACCGTAGGTTGTGGTCCTCTTCCTATGAAATCTAATCTCCCATTCACCGTAGGTTGTGGTCCTCTTCCTATGAAATCTAATCTCCTTTGAATATGACAACATGTAAACTCAAAAAAATATACAGAATATGCAGCGGATTAAAATGATCAGATTATACCTTCTTGATGATAGAACCTTCTTGGATAAATCACGTGCTTCCAGGAAACTTCTTGATGAACCAACCCAGCAGTGGAGTGATATCACAGATTGAATATCACCCACACTAACCACAGTGTCAAAGACTTGATCGTTGTGTTTTTGGGAGAGAGTCAGAATGTGGGTAGAAAAACAGACTACGTTGTTTTTCCTTTTTCACAGATTACCCATAACCATATCAGATATTTAATATATTATAATATCTATCCATATCAGTTAAGATACAGATAATATCTAATATATATTATATCTATCTATATCAGTTCAAACTGATAACGTCTGTTTCAAGAGTGGTTATCCTAAATAGGTTTGATTTCAAAATCAAAACCTATTTGGATAAGGATCAAATGTTAAATTTAAATGGTCATGCCACATGGGCGCCCATTACTAACATCTCCCACTCGCACATGAGTTGGCATGACACTGCCACATCTCTATCTCAATCTCCCCAAAAACGAACAATCTCATACTAGCCAATGCACCGTGCGACCGCTGAGAACACCTGCAAGTGGGAGCTCTATACTAGAAACTCAACATGAGTCAGCATAGAGACATCAACCCAAAAAGAACAGAAATAGTGTCTCATGTACCCAGACCCATCTAGCTACATCAGTCCAAAAACATCTCTAATCCCTCAAAGAGCATGTTTGACTCTCCTAGGTCCCGCATTATATTCACACCCAATCAGCATCCTATAAAGAGCGATGTGAGTTGTCGACAGTGAATATAGAGCAGAGATGTAGAACTAGATGATCTTCCCTTCACCCTCATATCATTCAATTTGAAATTGACCGCTTTCCCAGTAATGTCCCTTAAAGCCGAATCATACATGACCGCAGGCAACATACCAAAGTAGCTGAACATCAACTCCTCATCTTATGACATAGTCAAAGGTCACAAAAAGGCACAAAGTGAAGTCATTTAGGAAAAAATGACTTTTAGGACTCACACGGTGAAGAAGCAGGGATCCATTCTTTCACCTCGCTAACGGGTCGATAAGCACATGCAGTATGAATGCATGTTATAGTGGAGTTACTCTTCTAAAGAGTGATGTTAAACTCACACACCATACAGATCTTAGTCTAGTCGCTCTTAAGCGCACGAGTCGCTTCCTAGCGTCTAACTCGAATTCTCTATTTGCTCGCCTCTCAGGCATCAAATGAGATCTCGCATCTGGCTATCCATAACAGACATATCATGGAAAAGTGGGTACTCTCATATCCATGGCCGGTCTCTAACAAGACCTCATCTTGGCTCCAACCAAGGCGACATAGCTAGTGGATAATTTTAGCTTCTAGTCTCATCCTTACTCGCTACCCAGCGCTAAGGGCGATTGCTCGTGTGAGTGAGCCAATCTTGCCTGCTAACATCAATTTAATTGTTTTGTGTATGCTAATTCACAAACCATTACTAAAAGTAGTAAACATAAATGTGTGATAGAAACAAGTATGAATACTAATGGCATTAATATCCCCAAAAAAAAAAAAAAGAGTTCAACTGAATACACATAAAAAATCACCACCTACGTAGTCCTAAAGCCCTAACATGAGTAAGATAAACATCTCTAGCAATGGGCTTAGTCAAAGGGTCCGCAACCATGCGACTTGTAGGGATGTGCTCCAGGATCACTTCTTTCTGCGCCAAAATATCTCTGATAAAATTGAACCTCACATCAATGTGTTTGGTTCTGCCATGGTATTTAGGATCCTTAGCGTAAGCGAGTGCAGCCATGCTGTCACAATGGATAGTCACAGGATCTGAAGTGTGTGTGACAACATCCAAATGCTGAAGGAATCTCCTCAACCACACGGCTTCCTGAACGGCAGATGAACAAGCCACAAACTCAGCCTCCATGGTCGATAAGGCGATGCAGGATTGCTTCTTACTGCTCCAAGAAATAGCACCATCGCTAAGCATAAAAGCATATCCTGAAGTAGACTTACGCTCATCTAGGTCTCCTCCCCAGTCAGCATCACAATAGCCAACTAGATGTAGATCTGAACTCTGGTAGCAAAGTGTGTAATCTGCAGTTCCTCTAAGATATCGTAATATCCTCTTAACTGCTTTCCAATGAGCTGGTCCTGGGTTGGATTGGTAACGACTCACCAATCCGACTGCATAGCAAATGTCAGGACGTGTACACATCATAGCATACATCAAGCTTCCAACAGCATTTGCATAGGGAACACGGGCCATCTTTTCATTTTCTTCTTGAGTCTTAGGACCCATATCAAGGCTTAGGCTCTCGCCTTTTGCAACAGGAGTGTCAATGGGTTTGCAGCTCTGCATCTGGAACCGCTCTAGAATAGTCTTAATGTAAGTCTCTTGAGACAAACCAAGAAGTCTCCTAGAGCGATCCCTGAGGATCTTAACACCGAGCACATAGCTCGCCTCACCCATGTCCTTCATTTCAAATGTAGAGAACAACCACATTTTAGTGGCGACAATCATCTCCTTGTCATTTCCAGCCAATAATATGTCATCTACATATAATGACAATATCAGAAAAATGTCCTTGGACCGCTTAACGTACACACAGTGATCTTCATCAATCATCGTAAACCCATTTGAAATAATGGCTCGATGAAATCTCAGATTCCACTGTCTGGATGATTGCTTTAAGCCATAAATAGATCGTTGAAGCTTGCAAACTTTGCGCTCCTGACCTACTGCCACAAAGCCTTCTGGTTGATCCATATAGATCTCTTCATCCAATTCTCCATTGAGAAATGCAGTTTTAACGTCCATCTGATATAGCTCTAAGTCCAACTGAGCTACTATGGCCAGGATTAGGCGAATAGAGGCAAACCTTACAACTGGTGAAAAAGTTTCCTCATAGTCCACACCCTCTCGTTGGGTGTAACCTTTCGCCACTAGGCGAGCCTTATACCTTTCTATGGAACCATCCGCCTTGCGCTTGATTTTGAGAACCCATTTGTTCCCGATAGTCTTGCGCCCTAGCGGCAAATCAACCAAGTCCCAGACATGATTTTTCTTCATAGACTCTATTTCTTCTTCCATTGCAGTACTCCATTCTTTACTAGCAGGGGATGAGAGAGCCTCTTTGAGATTCTTAGGCTCCATCTCATCACTCGGAGCAATCATGAATGCTTCCCCTTCAATCTCAAAACGACGACGGGGTATAGCTCCACGTTTGCTTCTACGTAGTTGAGAATCCTGAGAATCCTCATCCATTGGATCTAATCCATGGGTAGGTAGATCGCTCCCACTGTCCCTAGGAGCTTGAGGAATTATTTCCTCATTCTCTACTAAGCTACTAGGTGCGCCTTCAAGTAGATCCTCCATCTCGTAGAATTCTACTTCTCTGGTTACCTCACCTCTGCTAGGGAAATCCTCCTCTAGGAAATCCACATCTCGTGACTCAATTTCAGTCACACTTCCATCCGGATGCTCCCCAACAAACACATAGCCCTTAGAATGCTCACTATAGCGAATGAAGATACACTTCTTTCCTCTAGGGCCCAACTTCCCAAACTTATGAGAAGCGTTGTGTATGTAAGCTGCCGAACCCCAAGGTCGCAAATTGCCCAAATCAGGCTTTTTGCCAGTCCACATCTCATATGGGGTGGAAGGAACTGATTTGGAGGGCACACGGTTAAGGACGTAGGCAGCAGTCAACAAAGCATCTCCCCAATAAGAAATTGGAAGATTAGCTTGCGCCATCATTGATCTAACCATGTCAAGCAATGTGCGATTCCTTCTCTCCGCTACACCATTTTGTTGCGGAGTCCTAGGAATTGTCAATTGCCTGATAACTCCTTTTTCCTCACAGAGCACTTTAAATTGCTCAGATAGATACTCACGTCCTCGGTCAGTCCTTAGAGCTTTAATGCTCTTGTCTAATTGATTCTCAACCTCATTAACATACCGTCTAAAGCAATCCAATGCTTCTGACTTGTGAGAAATCAGATAGACATGACCAAAACGTGTGCAATCATCTATAAATGTGATGAAATAGGGGGCTCCATGCCTTGCCCTCACATTCATTGGTCCACATATATCAGAATGAATAAGTTGCAATGGGATAGATGCCCTTATGGCTTTCCCAAATGGTTTTCTTGTTGCCTTTCCAGCAAGACAGTGCTCACAAGTAGGCAAAGTGACTCTAGCGAGTGGGCCTAAAAGACCTTCTCTAGCCAATCTAGTCATCCTGTCTTGCCCTATGTGGCCTAATCTAGCATGCCATCTCATAGAATCATTATCACAAAAAGATGCAATATTAGAAATAGATCCATTGGCATTTTTATTAATACTAGAATCATCCACATCCAAAACTAAAAAACCATTTGAAAGATAACCAAAACCATAAAAAATTGTTCCCAAATAAATGCTAACACCATTATTCTCAAAACAAAAGCTAAAACCAAGGCTCATCATGCTAATAACTGAAACTAAGTTTCGCCGAATATCCGGAGCATAAAGAACATCATGAAGATACAAGGTGCGCCCTCGTCGCATTTCCAGCTTGAATGTGCCAATGCCAAGCACCTCCACACTGGACTCGTTCCCCATGTAAACTTTTCTGCTCCCAGCAGGTACTCGACGATACTCAACGAACCCTACTCTGTCCCTCGCGATGTGGTCTGTTGCTCCGGAGTCTACAACCCAAAAATGAGGAGAATGAGCAATTAATGCTTGACTAGACACAAAGCATTGAATGCGAGAAATTAAGTAAGGGAGTACCTTCTTCTGCTCAGGGCAATCCCGAGCGAAGTGTCCTTCTTTGTTACAGTTAAAGCATGTCAATTTAGCCTTTGCCTTCTTACCACCTCTCTTGCCCCTACGCTTGAAATTTCTAGCGCCATTGGGCTTAAGTGCAGCCGCTGCTTGCTTCTTAGGGGCACCTTTTGCTTTTCCACGTTTGAACTGAGAAGTCCTACGTGAGCTTGACTCAACCACCATAGCAGAACCATCAGACTTAGCCGCCTCAAGGCGCTCAGCCTCTAGCTCCAAATGACGCGATATGTCTTCGAATGTTTTCACACTCTCATTATGCATCATGTTCTGCTTCATCTGCTCCCAAGAATTTGGCAGAGAGCGTATCACAGCCTGTACTTGCTGCTCTTGAGTCAAATTATGCCCAGCAGCCGCAAGCTCACGTATCATGGCTGACATGACTCTCAAATGCTGCTTCATCGAGTGATGCGCCCTTTTCTGATATGAGTCAAACTTCATAGTCAGCCCACGTAGCTTTGCCAAAGAGGTAATACCAAACTTTTGCTTGAGAGCTTCCCACATCTCAAATGCAGTCGGGCAATGCTCAAACTCACTAATCAAGTCGTTGTGCATGCTGCTCAACATAGTAAAGCGCGCACACCGATCTTTGTTACGCCAAGTCTGAAAGGCTTCAAGATCACGACGATGTTGAGCTGTATTGCCCTGCTCTGGCTCAACCATCACTTGTTCAAGTGTGGTCAACACTTCTTGCTCATTGAGGAGGTATTGGATCTTACGGCGCCATATGTCATAATTGTCGCCATCCAATTTCTCTCCCTTAGTTAAGTCTGCCACCACTGACTTAGCAGCCATTTCTACATACAGAGTAAATAAAAATGCGCAGGGGATATTAATGATAGCAACACAAAACAAAATATTTTGCAGCAAAAAGAATCTAAATTAAATAATGATAATTTTACACGTCTCAAGATCGAAAATTTGCTATGCTCGTAATTATCTCTTGCGCCTCTAGTGATAATTATCAAAATTTAATTTCATTCCATGCGCAAAAAATAATCAAACAATCTCCCACTATTTATGGCATATACAAAGCATGATAAATTCCATACAATAGCATCTCAATATAAATTTACAAACAACTCATGCTATATTTATTTAATGATGGAATTCAAATAAATAAATAAATAAATAATCATGCTTTAATTGCAACATATTAAAAAACCAAAAAAAAAATGTATTTAATATGCAGATTATGCCATAATTAAAGTGTACATCATTTTTGAAATTTTCTGGAATTTTCTGAAATTTTCTGGAATTTCAAATAACTAATTAAACACACATAAAATTAGAAATAAAAAATCCAGAAACTAGTAAACAGAAACAATATTCAGATTATGCCATAATTAAAATGTACATTGTTCTGAAATATTCTGAAATTTTTCTGAAATATTCTGGAATTTTAAATGACTAATAAATACACATAAAATTAGAAATAAAAAATCCAGAAACTGATAAAATGAGACAATATTACCAGTAAATAATAAAACCTTTCAGAAGTCTACAATAAATATTTCAGCCCCAGAAAATTATTTATGCAATACCAGAATCATTTTAAAGCATAAAAAATGAATTATTAACACAGGAAAAATAATTTATATTTTCTGAAAATTTTCAAAATTTTACAGAATGTAGAAAAATTAATTCTGAGTCTAACAGTATAAGCCACGCATAAAACAAATATGTAATGAATTAATTATGATCATTTAACGCAGTTCAGAATTAAAAACAAAACAAACAGTGCCTAATCGCCAGCAGCCAAGCCAGCCGAGGAAAACGGCGCGGCTCAGCACGCGGCTCGGCTCAAGGCTCGGCTCACGGCTCAGCGCGCGGCTCGGCTCGCGGCTCAGCGCGCGGCTCGGCTCGCGGCTCAGCGCACGGCGCGCGTGCGTGGCGCGGAGGGCCCGCGCGTGACTGCGCCGCTGACGCGCGCGTGAGAGCGCGTGCAAGCGCGTCGGGTGAGCAGCTGGCGCGTGGAGGCGCGTGGCTGCGCGTGGAGGCGCGTGGAAACGGTCCACTGCGTCAGGTGGCGCGTGCAGGCCACGCGCCGCCTTCCAGGGTGTTTTCTGGTCCGATTTTCGTACTGCCGGACTCCTTTTTTCAAAATAAAACTATTTATGATATGAAAAAAGGCATTAATGAACATAAAAAAAAATATTTTTATGCTCCTAATCAGAAAAAAAAATTTTTCTACAAATATTCATGTGTATAATACATACATATACATATAAAAGTATACACATGAGGAAAACACGAAAATATCCATTAACAGGCTCTGATACCAATGTAAACTCAAAAAAATATACAGAATATGCAGCGGATTAAAATGATCAGATTATACCTTCTTGATGATAGAACCTTCTTGGATAAATCACGTGCTTCCAGGAAACTTCTTGATGAACCAACCCAGCAGTGGAGTGATATCACAGATTGAATATCACCCACACTAACCACAGTGTCAAAGACTTGATCGTTGTGTTTTTGGGAGAGAGTCAGAATGTGGGTAGAAAAACAGACTACGTTGTTTTTCCTTTTTCACAGATTACCCATAACCATATCAGATATTTAATATATTATAATATCTATCCATATCAGTTAAGATACAGATAATATCTAATATATATTATATCTATCTATATCAGTTCAAACTGATAACGTCTGTTTCAAGAGTGGTTATCCTAAATAGGTTTGATTTCAAAATCAAAACCTATTTGGATAAGGATCAAATGTTAAATTTAAATGGTCATGCCACATGGGCGCCCATTACTAACACAACACAAATCTGATGTTTATTAATTGCTTTTTGAAATAAAAATTTAAAGAAAATACACAAAAATGGTATTAAAAGAAAGAAGAAAAAAAGAAAGAAAAAGAAGATAGCTCCGAAAGATATACATTTGTCATTAAATTGTTCTGAGCAACTGCATAGTCACGGACCCATTTGCTGGTATGCATGTGCTTGATACGCTCTTCCCAGTCCATAATTGAAAGAAAAATGCAATATGTGATCATTTTTCTTATCAATTTATATCACGGCATTCAAGTTATGAATTTAATTTTAAAATTTTGTGATAAGAGTTTCAAATTCTAGTTTTTTGAGGTTAAAAAAGCAAACAATTTAAAAAAGTATATTACCCTTCCTATTTTATGTATCTGCTTATTATTCACATATCTATGCATATCACATATCTGTCTATATGTCATTTCCTATTTATTCATATATCATCAATTTGTTCATATCACCACTATCACCCACCTCCGACGATTGGCCAATGATGGTCTACCAATCTAACGGCAGTCGGGTAAAAATGAAAAAAAAAAAGAAAAAAAGCTTTCAAAACAATAATTTGTTTTCTCACTAAATAATTTCATTACTCATATGTTTATCATCAAAATAAAATAATTCTTGAACCTAATGCTATATACACCCCAAAAAAGAAAATTTTCACTAATTTTTTCTTGAGTTAATTACCTAAAAGTCCTATTTACAAATGTTATGGTAGCTCAAACCCTATCTAAGATTTTTTGAATCAATAAGTCATATTTAGTAAAATTGATAATATTATCAGTTTTTCTTAATTTTTAAAACTAAGAACATTATTAATTTTGCATAGTAATATATCAGATAATTATTTTACTAACTGATGAAAAGAAGAACAGAGTATGAGATTAAACATTTTTATCCTTCTATTTATTGGTTTGATTAAACTATCTAATAAAATTATGAACATTATCAGTTTTTTTCAGTTTTAAAACTGAGAACATTACCAATTTTTTTATTCTTAAAGTTTTTTTTTTTTCAGTTTTGCACATCAATGTTCTATCATCATACTCCTTTATAGACAAAAATTTTCAGTTTTGCATAAAAAACATAATTCAATTTTTTCAACAAAAAAAAAACGAGTTTTTTTTTTTTGAGATATTTTTTTTTTTAGTTTTTTCAATTTGAAAGATAATGTTTTAAAGTTTTAAAAATCAAAATAAATGTCAAATCATCATATTCTTTTATAGACAATTATAAATGATAAACAATCATTGTTTGAAAGGCAATTCTGACTATTAAAAATTTAATGGGACCTGAAAATTTAAAAAATCTTAGTTAGGATTTAATGGAGTATAAGTTCATATATTAGAACTTATGTGTAAATATCCCTTTTTTCTTTTTATTTGTCATTTGATTTTTTTATTTTTTAAAATAATTATTGAGAATATAATAAAAATAAATAATATTTTATCTTATTAACTTAGTGATATAAAATGGTAAAAAATACAACAATATATATCAATCCTCTGTTAGTGCATGTATTTGAGAAAAATATTGAATATGATGGTAACACCATTCTACTACAAATGAGATTAAGTGAAAAAATTTATCTCCTACCACCCTAATAATATTGTAATTCTTACAACAAATTAAGATTACTCATACTATTATATAATATTAATGTTACATCCAATATTTACCCCTTTCATTTACACCATGCTAATTTACTATTCTTCTCTCACAAACATTGAAATTTGTGTTCTCACGTGGGTGTCTTGAAAAATTAGTATGGTGTAAATAGAAACACCCATATTCTTATGAAATGGTTTTTTGCATGTGCTTCTTTTGCATTTATAAATTTCAAATAGAAGGATTTATATCACAAATCATTCAAGTAAAGTAAAGTAATTCAAATTTAAATTTTAGTTTGGATATATTCAAGATTAAGTTGACTTAGTGTTGGATTTATAGATTAAGGATTTAAGCACTATAATTGTTCAAGAATTACTTACAGATATGATTTTCGCAATTGAATTTGACAGATTTCTCATGTTGAATTTGAAATATTAATATACATATAGTTATTTGAAACCCTTTACAATAAAAGTTCTACTTCTACTATTGTCCAAATAAAATAATTCTCTATTCTAGACCGTATTTTATTTTAACTTCTAGTTTTTTAAACGAAATAAACTCAACCTCAAATCATTTCATTTAAAATTATCCACCCAGACGGGACATGAGAGTTTCAATATAATGGATTCCAAATAATAATGTACAATGCATTATTTGAAAATGTCCATACTAAGGGTTTGTTTTGATGGAACATAAAATTTAAGAAAAAAATAAACAAATTTTAAGTTATCATTTTTTTTCTTTCACATCTGTGATGGAAAAATTTCATTATATCATCCAACGGTAAATATACTGATTTTTCTTTAATGTAAAATAATTATAAATTTATATTCCTATATCTCTATTATTATTAAGCAAACAGCCATGATGGTGCAAACAAAGTCGATTCACACTAACTGCTTGTAGTAGTTTCTAAACCTATTCAACTGTTTCAATCGTAATTGCTGACATAATTATTTTACTGATGCACGCATAGTGTGTGCCAACACTTCTAATATATATGTATGTAGCTTAGCTTCAAATTCCCTCAAAGGGCCTAGAGTTAAATTTCTCAGCCTAATAAAAGTTTTGCATTCAAAAAAAAGTTAATATACTTTAAAAAAAAGAACAAATTACATATACCCCTCGAGGTTTGGCTAAATTACAGATACCTTCTTGAGGTTTGAGAAATTACAAATTTTCCCTTGAATACAATATTTGCATAACAAATTAGGGGGTAATTTGTTATGAAATATAAACCTCAGGGAGTAAATTGTTATGAAAATACAAACCTCAGGGAGTGGGATGTAATTTCCGAAACCTCAAGGGGGTATTTGTAATTTAGCTAAACCTCGAGGGAGGTATTTGTAATTTGCCCTAAAAAAAAGTCTACACCTAAGAGGTAGATTAATTTAAAATGGTTGACCGAGCGATAAAGATTTAAAAATAAGATCTAAAATTTTAATTTTAAATCACTCTAAAAGAGTATTAAAAATTTGTTCAGTTATCAATTTCAGAGCTCAAGAATTAGCCGAAGCTGTATAAAGCAAACAGACCAACCAATGAAGCAAACAATGAAATATCACAAACCAACCATAGAACATAATGGGACAAAAGCCTACCAGTGGGCCTTCTTAGCATGTGGACAGGCCTAATACAGCCCTACACCAATCTACTTCATGATTTCCAAATTCCAACCCAATTGGGAAATAATTGGCCCACCCAATTGGGGACCCAACTATTGCGAGTTGAGGGCTTGTAGTTGAGTCCTATTTTGTACATACACATACTACTCTCTAAGGGTGCTCTGTGAATTGATTTTTTTTTATTTTTTGATTTTTTTAGAAGGGGAAAAAAATTAATATGCCTGAAAATAATTTTCTAGTGACTTTTTTTAATTGTATAGAAAACGTGAAAGACTGACTAATGTTTGTATTTTAACTTTTTGTTTGAAATTTTCATTTTACTCTTTCTTTAGTTGTATGAAAAAAAAAAAAATGTCGGTGTATATTTGTCTTTTTACACTAGTAGTAACTAACTTTTTTTTGGATACATTTTGATTTTTTAGTTTTTGTAATGATTTTTTTACTAAAAAAATCTCTTTCCAAATGAGACTTGAGGGCGTGAATAATGCACACTTTATAATAAATAAAAAATAATGAAATTTATATTTTTTGGTGGGGTCAATACACTTTTTTAATATGGAATCCAAGAATAATCAAAATTTATGCATTATTTACGCATTCCAAAAATGTTACTTATTGTTTGGTTCCTATGGGTCCTATTTGGTCCAAATGAGTGCCATGGAAATGCTAATGATACTAGGGAATGGTTTGGTTATGCCTTCAAAATTAGTTTATTGATTAAAAGAATTTATTTTGTTATAAAATCTTAGCTCATTTGTCAACCCAATGAAAATATCCATTTCAATCATTCTAAAAAATTATTTTCAAATTCAAAAAAAAAGAAAAAATTTTAAAATACCAAATAAACGAATTTTTTTAGCATTTAATTGTTTTTGTAAGCCTATTTTTTAT
Source organism: Camellia sinensis (assembly GCF_055761805.1). Classification (NCBI taxonomy): domain Eukaryota; kingdom Viridiplantae; phylum Streptophyta; class Magnoliopsida; order Ericales; family Theaceae; genus Camellia; species Camellia sinensis. The sequence goes on from NC_138967.1 coordinate 47,988,941, forward strand.
TAATAAATTAAATTTTTAGTCAACTACAATAAGTTGTATTATTCCAATGACAGGATTTTGTAAGACACACCTCGACACAATATTGTTCATGTATTTAATAATTTAGACTCATTCTCTTGTATTTAGAGCATATAAAACGGTGATAAAAAATGTACATACGCACATTACTCAATAATGATAAACAAATTGAAGAAAAGTTATACATAAAATCAATTTAGAATGATATGATAAGTTTTAATTTTATCACTTAAGTAGAAGACTCATTAAGATAACATATATTTAAAAATAAAATAATACTACAGTCACATCATTGTTGCCAAAAATTCTTTAAATATATATATATATATATATATATAAAAGGATTAAGAATATCATCTTTCTCATATTTTGCTTCCTTGTTGATGAAGAAAACTCCATAGAAATACAATGCATTGACAGAAATTTCATTCAAATAGCAACGCAAAGACAAAAGGCAAACTCTGTATACATACACGACAATGCTACGTAGCTCAAATTTTGTAGCTCAAAAGTGGCTCAAATGGCCAAAACGACGTCGTTTTGAGTACAGAACAACATAAAATGACTAAAACGACGTCATTTTGGCCATTTGAGCCACTTTTGAACCACAAAATTTGAGCTACGAGACATTTTCCATACATAAATAAACATTCTTTGTTCTGAAAAGAAAATTGTATGAATCGGCTGAATTTAACAGTTATCTATTAACTATTAGATAGAATTAGTTACTCCTTCAAGTAATTCTCAACTTTTGATAATTACTCCAGGCAATTTCAGCGTGAATAATGTTTTATAAATTTTTATAAGACCCGTTAAAACTTGTTGTGAATCGCTTTTTTACGCTAAATCAAAAATCTAACAAACGTAGCCTCCGTTTGGGAAGTGGGTTGGCTTTTTGACTTTTTTAGCTATTTTAACCTCGGTTAAAAAGCTTGGTTTGGGAAGGGCTTTTCTGCTTTTTTGACTTTTTTTATGAGAGAATAGTGTAATGATTATGAGTTGAATGTGATGTTTTGTTTGTTATGGCTAAAATAGCCTATTTTGTCTTTTATGCCTAAGATAGCCCCAAACCTCCTTACCAAACGGAGTCGTAATATATTTGTGTTCCAAAATGATAAATTTAATACTCCAAAACAATCTTGAAAATATTTTTCAATATAAACCTTAACCTAAAATCTAATTAGAGTGGAGTTTTGATATGATAAAAGATAAAAATTACATCATAATACTTATAGAAATGTGTTGTAACACGATTAATTTGAAAAATAAAAGTAACATTTTAGTAGATATCTAGTTATTAAAAGAAAACTACTCTAAAAATATCTTAAATTCTAATAGTATAATTTAAACAAGTTAAACTAATTGGACTAACTCAATTGACCACTCATGTACACTTTTATCTAGAAGCCAGAAGGTTAGGGGGTCAATACTTACTAACTGCAATAATTAATAAGAGCATCTCCAAAGGTAGTAGGCATTTTACCTATCTAAATATTACTATAAAGTATATATTTTATTTTGCCTATCAACTATTTCATGTTTTTACTCCAACCATGCTCTTTATTTTAGCTATTTATCCAAATACTATTAATTTTATAGAATGCCACGTCAACAACAAAGATGGAGGGAAATGATCCTAATGATTGAATACATTTTGCCTAGCGTTGAAGGCTAGCTACATGTAGCTAGTGAATATGAGTTGAGCCAAAATGCCTAATCATATGCCTAGTGCATTGGAATTGAAAAAAGTGAATCACACTAGGCATTTTAACTAACAAGTATTATATGCCTAGTGCATTGGAGATGCTCTAATTTCTCTCTTATTATGAGATTTTTCAATATTTTTTATTTCTTTTACATTATTATTATTATTTTGGAACTAGTATTTCTTTCTTAGGTTGATGATTATGTTGGTGGGCTTGCGATTTCTTTCCCTATTAAACCGCCATTAATTTGCTTAGAATCATCATATTCATTTGTTTGTGTCCCACATATTTAATAAAAATATTAATAAAATATTTGTATCCAGCCGTATGTGAAATATTTAATAAAATATTAATAAAATATTTAACCCCTGGCATTACTTTTATCCAAGCATGACCCAACAATACACCGCACACCATTAATGTTGACAAATTATGTGCTCACTTTCTGGGGAAAAAATATTTGGTGGTCATTGGGCAAACACACATGACGCCCCCATCTTGATTTTTGTTGACTAACATAGTGAGACTCGCTATTTTTAAAGAAATATTGAAGGTTTTAAAAATTCTATAAAAGTTTTTATCAAATATCTTATATGGGTGTGGAATTCACACAATGTGGGTCTCATATAGATCCTATACTCATATAAGACATTTGATAGAACTTTTGATAAAATTTTTTATATGGCTAACATTTTTATACTTTTTATTGTGTTATAAAAGAAAAACATGACATATGTCATGTGTTGAATAGTGTAAAATATTACTCTAAAACCACCAAATAATCACTCTTTTATGGTAGCCTTTTTGTGGATAAGTGGGATTTGCTTTGGTAGCTTCTTTTTCTTTTTCTTTTTTTTTTTTTTTTGAGTGAACTCTTTTTTAAAAATTTAAGAAATTAGGTTTTTAAATTCACTTCGACGAGACAAATCGAAAAATTAAAAAATTAAAAAAAAATCAATAAAAAATAAAAATAAGCAAAAAAATAGTGGACTTTTTTTACTTACTTTGACTTGTTAATTTTTAATTTTTTTTTTTTTTTTAAGATTTGATGGATAGAAAAAGTTTTAAAAAAAAAAAAAAGAAAAGAAAAAATTGACATAATTTTTTTTAAAAACAAATCACTAACAATAAAAAATATTAAAACATATATATATATATATATAACTTATTTAACTCACCTCAAATAGCCAAATTTTTAAAAAACCATTCACTAACCAAACACTACAATAGCCTTTTGTAACTTTTACGTTTTTTATTTATGTTTACAAAAATTTTATAAATTAGTTTTTATTTATTTTTAAAAAAATATAAGCTATAAGCGCGTTTAATTTGAACAAAATGTTTGAAAAAATTTAAAAACATAAACTAAAAAATATGTTTCTTCAGTCCTAAAATATTTATATTTTTTTTATTATTTTATGACAATAAGATCATACACATAAAAAAATTAATTAAAAAAAATTAATTGGAAAAAATAATTGAAAAAAAAATTATTTGAAAAAAATTTAATTAAAGAAAATTTAATTGAAAAAAAAATTGTTAGTCACATTTTTAAATTTCTGTTTAAAAACCAACGTAAACTCATTTTTACTCAAATTTACAAATTGAGACAACCATTTATAAATCAAAAAAATTATCAAATAAATTTTTATGACAATTTTTTTTAAAAATTTAAATATAAACTGAAAACTGAAAACGAAATGATTACACAATCCTTTCCAAATGTTGTTGGGGGTAGAGGTGAGTCACTATGTGGACATTTGTGCGTAAGTGATGACTTGTAAACAGTCCTAAAACACAACTCTGTGTCTCTCTTTGGTTTTTTTTTGTTTTCCATATTAAGGTGTCTTTTGAAAAGAACATAAAAAATTAAAAGCCAATTTTTAACTTATTTTTAGTTATATCATTCTTTTTATTTTTTAATACATTTTATAAAATAAAAAAAAAATCAAAAAATCAATTTTTAACTAATTTTTCATAACAACATGAAGGCTTGAGCAGGGTTGCTTTCTTGAGGGTCTACCATCGAGTTGCCATTCCCAGTAAGCTCTGTGGTCCTATATCCCAAGAAATCTAACTATCTACATTGATTGATGATGACAAGTTGACAACCAACCAAAAACACTGATGTTGAATTGCATTTTTAGAAATGAAAATTTCAGAGGATATATATATATATATATGTACATAATGGGCTTGCAAAGTGAAATGTTAGCTCTGATTAAAGACATATTGGCATTAAATTGTTCTGATTAGGGGTGCAACTCGGGCGAGTTCAGGCGGGTTGGGAGGTTGTCCAAGCCCAGCCCAAGTTGTGTTGAGACTTGCCCAAGCCCGCCCAAGCCCGAATTGTAACCCGAGATTGTCTGTCCAAGCCTGACCCGAGCTAAACCTGAGTTGCCCGAGTTGCCCGAATTGCCCGAATTGTAAATGAATTTCAGTTTTTTTTTTTTTTATAATTATTTTTTCATTATAGAAAATCATTAATACCATCAAAACAAATAATTTATATAATGTAAGAGAGATGCCACTATAGTAGTTCTTACAATTTATTAGTGAAAATAAAAAGAAAAAAAATAAGATTTTATGTTATTTGTATATATAATATATATTCAATATGATTTAATAATATAAATTACTTTAATATCATGTAATGACTAATAATTTATATTTATATTTAATATTTTTATATATCTATATATGTATAATTCGGGCTTCGGGTTGCTCGGGTTGTTTGACATCTTTGTCCAAGCCCGTCCAAATTTAATTCGAGCTTCTAAATTTTTGCCCAAGCCCGTACCGAATTTGAAAATAGTTTGTCCAAGCCCTAAAAAAAATCGGGCTGGGCTCGGGTTGCGCGGGTTGAGCCCGCCCAAGTTGCACCCCTAGTTCTGATCCAACTGGCATTGTCATGGTCCTCATTAACTGGTGGTTTCCCATGCATGTGATTGAGGTCTCGTTTGAATAATTGATATTTTAGTTTGAAAGTTAAAAAATTAAAAAGTAAAAAATAAAAATAGGAAGAATTATTTATAAATTTTATTTGGGAGACTTATACTACATATGGTCTTAAGTAAAAATTTATGTTTCTATAAGTTCTGTGAGAAGTTGGTTGACACATCTACCTAAAATATTATTTGTTAATATCATAAATAATAGCAAAACCATATATAGGAAATTGAATGTTACTATAGATCATATTTACGTGGATGTAAATTTCAAATTCAAATTCAAAATATACGTTATATTTCGAGATTAGAGCTTTGATTAGGCAAAATTTTAGGAAACAAAATATATGAGATATGTTTTGTGTCATTATTCTAATTTGAACAGTTGGTTCATTTTAGAACATTTGGAAACCCACCACCGAGAGGAAAAGGGGTGCGATTCGACAGTGAGGTTCAACGGGACGATGGCAATGAAATCCCGTTTTCGTTGAATGACGACGACGAAGGATGGCTCCAAAACGGAAGTGTGGCTTTCCCCCTGTTTTGCAATGTTCATTCATTTGATTTTGATTAACAACCTATAACTAGGGTTTATGTAAATATGGGATTGTTGATAATTTCGATTTTTTTTAGTCAGAAGCTGTAATGGTAGTTGTATATTTGTATATTTTGTGAGTTTTATGAGGATTACAGGTTTTGATAGTTCTCGATTTGAAGATGTTAGTATATATGTGGGGGTTGTCGATTGTGTGTTATGTGACTTAGTTATTGGTGTTCTAGGATGGGGGTTTGGTGGGTTTTCGAATTTGGGTGTTTTGTGCGTGATTCGTTGTTGTGTTGCCGAATATGGGGTCTATTTACTGATTTTTTTTTGTGTGTGTGTGTGTGGAACCCAAGCAAATGATTGTGTTTGATGCTCTAATATTTGGGGGTTCACATTGTGTTGCGATGCTGTTTGGTTATGCGCATTAAGTAACAAAAGTAAGTTGTTGAATGTGACTGATGCCACGTCCGTGTTTTATGTGTTGTCCATTTTCTGAATGTGAATGTGACCCAAATGTAAATTACTTTTGAATGTGACCCAAATGTAAATGACTTTTGAATGTGAATGTGACCCCATGTAAGTAAGTTATGAATGTGAATGGGACCCCATATGAATAATTTGTAAATATGAATCTAACCCCATTTTTGAATGTGACCGTGAATTTGTGGGACTATTTGTAAATTGTTACAGAGAGTCGAATAATGGAAGTAACATAATTCCAGAATGTGGTTGTGATTTCACGTCCCCAATTCATGTCATCACATTCGTGGTTGTGATTTGACATTTACGTGGACTACCTAAGTGTCACATTTTGTGAACGTGTGTGAGAATGTGGATACTTTGTTACGTTTTTGTTTTGTGAAATACGTGATCACGTAATATATGTTATGACATTAACTGTATTTTGTATGACAAACAATACGACTTTGGTTAGTGGTTTGTGTTGGGTACAATTAGTTGATGTTTGAATTGGCATATGTCACATTGTCTTCCATGTCGTCACATTGTTTTCCATGTCGTCATATTCACACAGCGTGACATATCCATTATATGTTATCATATTACGTCAATTTGTACTCTTTCTTCAGGTCAAACATGACGTCAGTGGGACGTGTAAGCAGCTTGTCACGCACCCGATCACCAACAATATTGCAAACTAATTCAGAGTTGATTCTACTATGCTTTCTAGTTCGAACAATAACACCACAATTATGCAGATTGTTCCATCTCTTCAAGTAAAAGTATCCATTGCATGTTTGAACCCTTTCGTGTATCGACCATGTCAATACATTCCGCAACCAAACCAACAAATAAGGCGTGCGACATGTGTGTTTTATAATCAAATGTCAGCACACTATTTAAACCTATTGTTCGTTATACGTCTCAAAATCCATTGTAATTTCGACATCATATGAAAGGTAAAAAAAAATTAAAAGCGCAACGTAATGTGACACATATGTATACACTAAATTATATGACACAACACAAATTCAAAGGCAAATACAACCGAACATAACACACAAAAGACATTACAACGTTGTAATTTTGCGCAGCGTAATGTGTCTCGTATGTAAACACTTAATTAAAAAATTAAACACGAAAGACATAACAATGTTGTAATTTTGTGCAACATAACGTGACGTGGTTCAACCCATATCAAATTAAAAAATTAAAACCCCAATCGTTTTGTGCAACGTAATGTGACACGTATGTAAACACTGAATACAACGACGACACAACACAAATTGAAAGACAAATACAGCCGAACGTAACACAAAGTACAAAGCAACGTTGTAAATGTGGTTAACATTACAACCTCAATGTAACTTCATCGAAGGCTAATGAAAGTGTGTCAATAGATGGTTGTAACAGATTGTCAAAGCCATAAAAGATAAGATGTTAGTGACAAATGAACAATTGGAAAAAACACAACAACAAAACGCACCAACTAGAGAAGCAGAAACCCTACCTTCTTCCCTTAATCACTTGGATTCAAAATCGGCAAAAGCAAACAAAACACAACCTCCAACCTTCAAGACAACATCAGCCATATCTACATCCAAACAATCAACATTTTCAAAATCCACCGGAATCAACGAAAAATGCGACATTCATGCCCACGGACGTGTCCAACACAATCCATTTTTCTAAAAGCCTCCAAAACACATAATATGTTAATGATATAATAATCAATAATATGGAAACATATAAGGGTATAAAATTACATTAATACTATTTACTTACAACTCATAGGACTTTATGGAATACATTTCTATCTAAATAAGACTTGGAACTCTATAAGAAATTACATAGGACTTCACATTAAATAAGTCTCCCAAATAGAACTTATAAATAATTTTTCCAAAAAAATATATATAACTTATACAAGAAAATTAAAGATTCATTTCTATTTACTTTACTTTTTACACATTTTTTCATAAAAAGTTAAAAAGTTATTTTAAAACATATTAATTTTTTCACCTCGTATTTTAACAAAAAAAAATCACTAAAAAGTCACTTCCCAAACAACTCCTAATATGCTCTGATAAATGAGTAGTTATTCAATTGTTATGAAATATCATGTGATATTATTTAAATAGTGTTTTAAATTAATCGTATGACAGAAGTTTGTGGGGAAGATATATTGACTTACCTTTGTTAGATAGTTAAAAGACAGTCTTCGTTGGGGATGTGAGTTGGCTTTTTAGCTTTTTGACTTTTTGGCTATTTTAGCCTGGGGTTAAAAAGTTTCATTTGGGATAAGCTTTTGGCTTTTTTAACTTTTGTGAGAAAAAAAAAATGATTATGGTTTGAATGTGACATTTTGTCCCATTGACTTTTTAGTCTATTTTGTCTTTTTGTGACTATTTTAGCCTAAAAAGTCTATGCCAAACTAAGTTATGTAGATAATTACACATGATACTCTAGGAGTATCTAATAATTTTTTCAAATAAATTGCATGAGTTGAGAAATGTTATGTGTAATTGTTTTGTATGGTCTCTTATGTAAATATTTATCATTGATTTATTATTTAAAAATAAAGATATGAAGGAAAAAAAATTATATCAAATTGAATAATAAGAAGGGAAATTTGGACATAAACCCCTCTTACCTTTCTTTTCTTTTTAAAAAAATAAAAATAAAAATTATACTTTCAAAATCCCTCATAATTATAAAGTCTTGTATAAAGGACAAATAATTTCAGATTTATACTTTGTGTGAAAAATTTTCCCCTTCACACACAAACTCTTTATCTTTCTCATCTATCTCTTTCCAAGAGCTCTATTCACCACCACCATCACCATCTCTACTACCACGACTACCATGACTACCATCGTTTCCACCACCTCCGTCATCTCCACCAACACCGTCTCAACCATCGATGTTGTTCATCACCACCACCACCACCACCACCACTGTTTCACCACTAGCATCTCAACCACTAGCGCCATTCGATGCCGCCATCGTCATCCTTAGCGGCCAAGATTTCAGATCTGAGATTGATGACGTCAAATTTGAGATCTATCATCTCAGATCTATATTCTCTCTTTTTTTCTTTTTTTTTTTGTCTCCTCATCATACTCTGTTTTTCAGACAGTAAAATTTTACTCTAGTTTGAACCAAATCTAAGGCAATATATGTGCTCTCTCTGTCTCTTTATTTCTCTATTTTTTTCTCTGGTATGTTCTCTATTTTTGTTTGACAGAATGAGAGTAAAATTTTACTCTAGTATGTGCTATGTTTTGTTTGATAAAATGAAAGTAAAATTTTACTCTGGTATATGCTCTATTTTTGTTTGATAAAATGAGAGTAAAATTTTATCTCTAAAACAATATATGTGCTTAACGATAAAATTTTTTTACTTTGAATCATAATAAATTTTACTCTGATTCAGAGTAAAATTTTATTCTGAATCAGAGTAAAGTTTACTAAGATTCAAAGCAAAATTTTACTCTGAAATATACTGTGAGAATGACTTTACAGGAGAGCTGATATATATATATATATATAGAGAGAGAGAGAGTAAAAAAAACAAGTTTTAAAATATTAAGGAGTTTTGAAATGATCTATATAATTCTTATCATTTTCAAAAATAAATTAGGTAGTGACGAGTCTATCACCAAATCCCCTAATAATAATACAACTCATAACTGAAAGCATAGCAACTACCAAAAGAAATAGGCCATAATGATAACTAATAAACAACTCAATACAAAGCCCATATTAGGGAGAGAAATAGTCAATTTTTGTATTTGGTAAGAATTGGCTTCTTGACTTCTTAAATAGGAGTTCACAATAGTGATCAAATATTGGAACTTTTCTTTTTTGGTGCACTTCCTAAACCTTACTCTAGTCTAGATTTAAGGAAAAAGGGAGAAATGGGATTTGCATTCAAATGAATCACTGAATCACCCTAACACCCCACATGAAATTTGAACTTATGGCATCTATTAGGAGAGAGTTGAAAAACATATTATTGTAGTATACGATCGTATAAATGATCAATTGAATTAGCACAATTCATTAAAGTACTTCTATTGCATTGCGCTAGTTCTTCACTACACTCACCTTTCTTTATCTCTTTCACAAGCATGAAAATTTGTGCTCTCACATATGGTTGAGATAAAAAAATATATAAAATAATAAATAAATAAATAAAATAATAAGGTTTAATTAGAAGCACTCTCCTTCAATAAGCAGTAATGTTATGGACCCAGATATAAAAATAAAAAAATTATCTATAATTTCATATTATAGCTTATATTCATTTCATATGTAGACCTTACACTTCATCAATTTAATCGCTACCATCCAAATCCATTTCTGGGTTCAAAATTCCGAGACCCTAACTTTATTGTTTAATAATGAAAAATGTTAAAAGCAACACTTAGAATTGTTGTTAATGTTAAAAATTATATAAAAAGTGTATTGAAATGTGTAAATTGTGTTTAAAAATATATATTAAAATATTTTTAGATATATAGATTGTGTATTGAGATTATAAACATTTTATCATTTAGTGTTTGTTATTGACAGTCCTAATTATATCTAGGGCCGGCCTTGAGCATAGGCCCACCAAGCTATGATTTAAGACCCCTCAAAATAGACCCAAAAAAAGAGCCCCTCTCCTATCATAGTTTAGTGTAATATATTGGATATGTTTTAAATCCAAAAAAAATTAAAAAAGACCCAAACTAACTTAAAATAAATTGACCCACTAAAAAAATTAAAAGGCCCATTCAAAATTAAAAGGGTCCATTCTCTCTCCCCATCTAATTCCCAAATTCATGGGTTGCTTATAGGATGCTTTTGACTATTCTGATTACAGTTGCATTGGGGGAAAGAAGCTTTTCAAAGTTGAAAATGATCAAAAATATCATCGATCAACCATGCCACAAGAAAGATTGAATGGATTAGCGTTGTTATCTATGAAAAATGATTTTGTAAAAAAACAGGGCTAGGCCTGATTATATCCCTATTAGCATAACCCCCTTGTGAAAATGGTTTTATGCATGTGCTTATTTTAGATTTAGGAATTTGCTTACTTTAGATTTATGAATTTGAAATGAAATGATTTAACACTCATCATTTAAGAAAAGTAATTTAACTTCAAATTGTAGTTTAAACATGTATTTAACATTGAATTTGCGGATGTCTTTGAATTTATGGAATTTGAAATGAAAAGATTTAGACACAAATCATTCAAGGAGGACAGCTTAATTTTATGTTTAATAGTTTAGATTTGTAATGAAGAAGTTGAGGTAACAATAGTTATTTGAAATCTTTCATCCAATGGTTTCTAATAATATGAGGATCCAAATAAAATTATTTTTCTCTTCTATTTTAATTTTATCTCCCTTTCAATCCATCTCCTATCTTTTTTATAAATCCAAACGAAGCATGAGACCTTTACCATGACGGATATCAAATGACAATGTAAAAATTATTATTTGAAGTTCTTCATACCTGTTTTATTTTGATCATAAATTGTGGACAAATAGATATACATAGGGAAAACAAACGGAAAGAAAAAAAAAATGAATGAAATATAATCTCTTTTTTTTTTCTTTTTTTTTTCCCTTATGACGTTTCATTTGTTTGGGCAGAAACCATTTTGTGAAAAATATTTTATGTATTTTCTGGTATTTGGTATAATAGAAAACGAAAGTTAACGAAAAATATTTTTCATAATTAACAGAAAACAAGCTTATATGGACAAAAAATATTTTTCACTTTTAAAAAGTGGAAAACATTTTCCTGAGTAAAGTCTTACTAATATCACCACACTACAACCGCCACTCTCACCTCCACCACCACACCACCATCACCATGGTCACTGTTACCATCACCATCGTTATCACTGTCGCCTCACCATCATGCCACCACCTCTACCTTTGTTTCACCACCAAAACCACAGAACATAGAAAAATATTTTCCCTGGAAAATATTTTCTAAAAAAGTTTTTCGTAAAAAATATTTTTCATCTAAACAAACGAAGCGTTAATTTTCTTTTTTTCTCGGCAATTCCTCACTTCAAATATAAGATCCAAACATAACCAACACAAAAGCCAGCTTTTTTTAAATTTCTCAACCTAATAAAAGTTCTACATTATATGGGGGGGGGGGGGGGGGGGGGTTAAAATTCAGTTCATGTTTATAAGAGGTAGATAATTTTATGATATCATTTGCACTCAATATAAAGCAAATAATGATATATCACAAACAAAACCATAGAAAACTTATGGAGCAAAAGTCCACTATGCCTGGCCTTCTAAGGCCCCTTCTATTTTCTTAACATGTGGACAAAGCCCGATCCCGCCCAAGCCCAACTAGTACATAATTTTCGGATATATTGCGAAATAAGTGGCCCACCCAATTGAGGACTCTTACGCTGTGTTTAATTCATGAATTTTGATAAGAATTTAAAAAATAAAATAAAAAAATAATGTAAATGAAATAAATTACATATAACTCATTTTTTTACTTTTCATTTTCTAATATATTTTTAAATTTATAAATCAAACATAGTCTTAATAGTTGAAAGGCAGTAAAAAGTGAATATGTTTTTTTGTTTGTCCAAATGAGTATCATGGTAAGGATTATTGGCGACTCCAAAAATTTTTATAGATGAGATTACTCAAAAAATGTAAACTCTACGAATTCTTTTAGAAAAAAAATTAAATTAAGTAACATTTGAGCTTCTCAAATTTTAATTAGAATAAATTTTTAATAAAATACTATCATATTAAAAAAAATACATAAAATTTTTGCAATTGTATTTAACGATGTGTCATTTTTGAAATTATTTCATAATAATCTCATTATTAATGGAGTCAAACACATCCTCTTTTATATACATGATTAAGTAACCATTCAACTATTAATCTCTCATTTAGTTTGAGTGTGGAGAAGAGAACGACTAGGTTCCTAATAGATTTTTGGTTTCTAACGGATGAGGTCCCTTATTTGTTTTAATGGGATCAATTGGTTATTAAATAAAATTTTTACTGTGAAAAATAAAAATTCAATGCTGTTTGGTTGGATGATGGGTGGATGAGACCCATCATCCCTCTAATGGTGTTGCCCCTAATAGGGATGGCAACGGAGCATGACTGGCATGAATTAATTTTGTAATTTTAAAATTTCAGTATTAATGAACATGATGGGCATTAATAAAAGATGAAATGGTATATTATGGATAATATTTTATTAGTGATAAGATAGATGTAAAATATTAAATAATAAATGAGAAGTGTAATATTTTAGTATTTCGGTCTTATTATATTTTTAAAACAAATTAAATTATAATATATATATATATAAACGGGGTGGGGAGAGGAAAATTTGATTTGACCTCGCTCCTTCAACGGAGGTGGAGAAAACACATGGGGGCGAAATGAGAAGAAATGTCATCTCTAACCATGTACATTATAATATTATGAACATACCAAAGCAAATTAGAGATGAGACTACATATATATATATATATATATATATACTAGCGGTAACCCGTGCGATGCACGGAAAAATAAACTATATACATTTTGTGTGATATATAAATTATTCTAATATTGAATTATATTTTAATAGCAGCAAGCCATGATGTTAGGCCATCTTGGTTGATGTTAACAATAATTAATCTACAAAATTTCACAATAAAAATTTGATATACATAAAAAATTGTTAATTATAAAGATTGTTAGGATAATAGTATTACAATCACTTGCTAACATAAATAATTTGTATCAGACTATAGTGTCATGCAAAAAAAAAAAAAAAACAAAACAAAACAAAAACAAAAACAAAGCATTAAAAGAAATAAATTGTATAAGTTATCAAAAATTTACTTATTTTAAATCAATGATTTGTATTATTATTGTGGGACCAAATTATGAATAAATCTCAACTTTTAATTATAATTTGTAAGTAATCATTCTCCATAACTTGAATAATACTTGCATAGTTTCTACAACATTTAAAAAAAAAAAAAATCAAGATAAGAATTCCGTAGGATTATAAAAATTATATAAGAAAATAGTTTAATCCATTTTATTTATAAAAAAAAATGATGACAGATTATTTGAATTGTATTTGAAGAAATATAACAAATGATGACTTTAATCATTATATATCCAAAAAATAAAAAAAAATTATATAGGTTACTCAACAACAAAATGGTCGAATATAACTAAAGTCATAGACATTGAATTAAATCATATGGGCTCTAAATTGATAATATAATCTAATAAATCAACTAATAATAACAGAGAGATATCAACAAATATGTAATATTTCTCTACCATCTTTGTATTATATTCATTAATTTCATATATCATATGAAAGTTTTATTTGTCTCAATCTTTCAATAAAATAAGCACCAAGAAAACAAATTTGATAAGAAATTAGTTCTAAACTTTATTATTAAAAAAATAGAAATTTCAAAGAGAAAATTTAAAGATGGGATTGAAAAAATACTATAACAAATGACAATCTTATAAAAAAAATAAAAAGAAAAAACACATAGTAATGATCTAATGTAAACTATTTTTAAAAATTAAAAGAAAGAATATTAAATTATTACCTTGGATAAATATAGTGACGGAAAATAATTTTGTGAGATTTTTGTATTGCTTCTCCCATACAGCTTTCATTATTTAATTATTAATACTCTTCTTATTCATAGCCAACCATTCTTTTTTTATATATATCTTTATCACTTGGTAGATAATAACAAATAATAAAAATTATGAGGGGTAGGTTAAGAGGAGATAAGAAGTTACAGATAAGAGTATTTCACAAGATAAAAAATTCAAAACAAAAAAAGATAATATGTGATAAAAGGAGAAAAAAAATATAAGTAAACCAAAATAAAGATTTAGATAGATATGCTTTTGATAGATATGGATTAACAAATCATATATTTATCTAAATTTTATTATTATAATTTTTTTTGTAAATCAATTAGTTAATCTTTATCTTTATCTGTAGACCATGGAATTAATTTTTATTAATTATTTATCAATTCTTATATGTTTATTTATCTATAAGTCATGAAATTATTATTTTTCAAATAATTTTTAAAAATTTTCTCTTTATCTAAATGTCATGAAATAAATTTCCATAAATTATTTATGATTTTTTTATATGTTTATTTATAATGAAATTAATTAAAGTACAAAATGAAGGGCAAAAAACATGAGTAATTTTTTTTTAAAATCAATTTTTTAACCTTTATTTTTATCAGTAGGGCATGAAATTAATTTTTATAAATTATTTATCAATTTTTATATGCTTATTTATGGGAAGAAATTTTAAATTATCTCTAAGTTATGAAATTAAGTATTTAATTTTTATCTTTATCTGTATACCATGAAATTAATTTTCATAAATTGTTTATCAGTTTTTATATGTTTATCAATATGGAGGAATTTTGAAATTCAAATCTTTATCCATAAGCCATGAAATTAATTTTCATTTTAATTAATCAAACAAATAGAAAATGGAGAAAAATAGAAAACGCGAAAGACAATAAAAAAGGGTTGCCACGTAGGAAAGAGATAATTTTAAAATTATGAGAATTTAGGAATGAATATTTATAGATTTTTGACAAAACCATTACATTTGATTATATATATAGTATAGATATATTTATTGCTATTTAAATAATCCAATTAGATGGATCGCAAAATAGATAACGGTATTAGGTTACAACTCAATCCAAATTCAGTCTAAAACACATGCACAAACTAAGCCCAACACGACATAGTTTGGCCCAAGCTCAAGATTAAGATTAAGTTTAAGTCTAAGACCAAGACCAAACCTAGTACATACACAAGCACAAGCTTAGGCCCAATCTAAATTAAGATTAAGGCCTCGTTTGAGAATATGCTATTTTAGTAACTTTTTGACTTTTTAGTTAAAATATGAAAGAAAAAAGCTAGTATGTTTGGGAAGACTTTTTGATTTTTTATGAAAACATGTGCAAAAAGTAAAGAAAAATAGAATCTTTGACTTTTTTGTATAGGTTGTTGGTTTTTTGATTTTTTTAGTAACTTTTTGACTTTTAGGCTAAAACGGCCACTTGCCAAACCAGGCCTAAATCCAAATTTAAGCCCAACTTTATTAATGCTTACTTTATAAGACAATTCTCATTCACAACTCAATGATTCGACTCATTATTTTTGTATTGTAACCTTCTCACTTAACATAATATAAAACCACTTAAATTCACCTCAACCGAGGGTTGGTTCCCACTTTAATTTCAAATTAAAATTGACGAAAAACCATTATTTGCCAACAAGATTTACATGAAAATATTGCGACACATGCCCAATTTCTTACTGCCAGACGCTAATACATAAGTTCTACGTTTATTTATTAATATTGAGCTCTTTGTCTGATATCAAGTGAAGAAAAAACAGAGTAAAAAATGTGGATATGTCCATACAAATACAATGCTTTGACAGAATTTTCACTCAAATAGCATGCATCACAAAGAGAAGAGGCAAACTCCATAGTCAATACAAACAATACAACAACAACATTCTTTGTTCTGAAAAAGGTAAATTCATATTTATAAAGGAAAAGGAAATTAAGACTAGTAAATTGTAATGACATTTGGTAGTTAAGCACACTTTCCACAATCCCACCATATCAAACTGCATGTACACATACCCTGAAACTCAATCCATAAATAGGGGCTGGTTAGGTATACAAGTGAATGCCAACAGCCACAACAAAGATGGCTATGGGGACGAAGAAAAATGGTAAGAACTTGGTGATGGAATCCGATGACTTGTCCTCGATGTTCTTAGATGGTGCATTTGAATATGTTGTTTTAGGCAAAGTCGATGGATCGATCTCTCCAACGTAGAATTCATCTAGCATTAGTCTTGCAGCACTGCCATGACCGGCATCCTCAAAGTCTTCACTTGCATCCGTCCCTGCAACACATTACACAACAAAAATAAAAAATAAACTCTTTTTTTAATTTTTTATTTAACAATGAAAAAGTATTATAGAGAAAATTAAAAATATATACCAGCGACGGCCAACAGAATCTCTTCACCACCAGGATGGTCTTCCATGAAATCTGTCACGTTGTATATCTGTTCTTTTGACAAATCCAGACATGAGATCCTTTAAAATAGGAATGCAAGAATTCATAATGCAAGAAAGCTTAAAATGATTTTATTTGTTTTGAATTTAGAAGTTTTGGTAGCACAAGGCCTTAACATATGATCTTCTTGTCTTGGGATTTTTATTGATAAGTCCAATTTAGAAGTGTTTTAACCCAAGAAGTCCATGAAATAATTTTTTAACCCATTTAGTCCTATGTATATATAGTTTTATTCCATAAAGTCCATTTTCTTGATTTACACTATTTTCTTGGACACTTATGCCCTTATATTTAATTTTGATACCCTTATAAATATTTTTTCAATGATTAGCAATTTAATGATGTGAACATTCATATTTTAAAATTCACATTTGTAGAAATGTAAATTGGCCCATGGGTGGCCCGAAACCCGCCCACGAACCAGGGCGGGCCCGGTCCGTTGATAATGTGAATATTCACATTGATATGTGAATATTCACATTGATATGTTAAAATTCACATTAATAGGAGTGTAAGATTGGCCCCCGTACCGTGGCGGCGCGAAACCCGCCCGCGGCCCATGGGCGGCCCGGGGCGGGCCCGGTCCGGCCCGTTGACAATGTGAATATTCACATTGACATGTTAACATTCACATTGATAAGAGTATAAAATTGGGCCGCGGCCCATGGGCGGCCAAAAGCCCGCCCGCAGCCCGGGGCTGGCCCAACCCGGCCCGTTGACAATGTGAATATTCACATTAACATGTTAACATTCACATTGATAGGAGTGTAAAATTAGCCCGCGCCTCGTAGCTGCCCGAAACCCGACAACGGCCCATGGGCGGGCCCGGCCCGGCCTGTTGACAATGTGAATGTTCACATTGAGAATAAAACTAGACAGCAGCCCAGGGCGGGCGCGACTCGGCCCGGCCCGGCCCGTTGACAATGTAAATATTCACATTTACGTGTTAACATTCACATTGATAAGAGTATAAAATTGGGTCGTGGCCCATGGGTGGCCAAAAGCCCGCCCGCAGCCCGGGGCTGGCCCGACCCGGCCCGTTGACAATGTGAATATTCACATTAACATGTTAACATTCACATTGATAGGAGTGTAAAATTAGCCCGCGCCTTGTAGCTGCCCGAAACCCGACAACGGCCCATGGGCGGGCCCGGCCCGGCCTGTTGACAATGTGAATGTTCACATTAACATGTTAACATTCACATTGATAAGAGAATAAAACTAGACAGCAGCCCAGGGCGGGCGCGACTCGGCCCAGCCCGGCCCGTTGACAATGTGAATATTTACATTGACATGTTAACATTCACATTAATAGGAGTGTAAAATTGGCCCCCGTCCCGTGGCGGCGCAAAACCCGCCCGCGGCCCATGGGCGACCCGGGGCAGGCCCGGTCCAGCCCGTTGACAATGTGAATATTCACATTGACATGTTAACATTTACATTGATAAGAGTATAAAATTGGCCCGCGGCCCATGGACGACCAAAAGCCCGCCCGCTGCCCGAGGCGGGCCCGGCCCGGCCCGTTGACAATGTGAATATTCACATTGACATGTTAACATTCACATTGATAAGAGTGTAAAATTAGCTCGCAGCCCGTGGGCGGCCCGAAGCCCCACCGTAGCCCGAGGCGGACTTGGCCCGACCCGTGACAATGTGAATATTCACATTGACATGTTAACATGCACATTGATAGGAATGTAAAATTAGCCCGCGCCCCGTGGCTGCCCGAAACCTGTCCACGGCCCGTGGGTGGCCCGAGACGGGCCCGGCCTGGCCTGTTGACAATGTGAATATTCACATTGACATGTTAACATTCACATTGATAAGAGTGTACAATTGGCCCGTGGGCAGCTCGAAGCCCGACCTCGAGCCAGGGCGGGCCCGGCCCGTTGGCAATGTGAATATTCACATTGACATGTTAACATTCACATTGATAGGAGTGTAAAATTGGCCCGCAGCCCGTGGACGGCCAGAAGCCGGATCGCAGCCCGAGGCGGGCTTGGCCCGACCCGTGACAATGTGAATATTCACATTGACATGTTAACATTAACATTGATAGGAGTGTAAAACTTGTCCGCTGCCCGAAGCTCGCCCGCGGCCCGGAGTAGGCCCATATCCAAACCCGGGCCACCCCGGGCCGCCCACGGGCTTCGAGCCGCCCATGCGACGCGAATCAATTTTACACTCTTATCAATGTGAATGTTAACATGTCAATGTGAATATTCACATTGTCAACAGGCCGGGCCGAACCCGCCTCGGGCCGCCCACAGGCTGTGGGCGTGTTTCAGGCAGCCACGGGGCACGGGCTAATGTTACACTCTTATCAATGTGAATGTTAACATGTCAATGTGAATATTCACGTTGTCAACGGGCCGGGCCCGCGTCGGCCGGGGCCGGGCTTCAGGCTGCCCACGGGTCACGGGCTAATTTTACACTCTTATCAATGTTAATGTTAATATGTCAATGTGAATATTCACATTATTAACGAGCCGAGCCGGGCCTGCCCTGGGCAGCGGGCGGGCTTCGGGCCGCCCACGGGCCACGGGCCAATTTTACACTCCTATCAATGTGAATGTTAATATGTCAATGTGAATATTCACATTGTCAACGGGCCGGACCGGGCTCGCCCCGGGCCGCCCATGGGACGCGAGTCAATTTTACACTCTTATCAATGTGAATGTTAATATGTCAATGTGAATATTCACATTGTCAACAGACCGGGTCGGGCCCGCCTCGGGCGGCCCACGGGCCGTGGGCTAGTTTCGAGCAGCCACGGGGCACGGGCTAATTTTATACTCTTATCAATGTGAATGTTAACATGTCAA
Organism: Camellia sinensis; assembly: GCF_055761805.1. Lineage (NCBI taxonomy): Eukaryota > Viridiplantae > Streptophyta > Magnoliopsida > Ericales > Theaceae > Camellia > Camellia sinensis. The sequence continues at coordinate 48,008,602 of NC_138967.1, forward strand.
TGTGAATATTTGCATTATCAACGAGTCGGGCCGGGCCCGCCCAGGGCAGCCCACGAGCCGCAGGCGGGTTTCGGGCCGGCCACAAGCCGCGGGCTAATTTTACACTCCTATCAATGTGAATGTTAACTTGTCAATGTGAATATTCACATTGTCAACAGGCCGGGCCGGGCCTGCCCTTACCCGGTCCCGGGCCCGGGCTTCGGGCTGCCCACGGGTCATGGGCCAATTTTACACTCTTGTCAATGTTAATGTTAATGTTAATATGTCAATGTGAATATTCATATTGTAAACGGGCCGGCCCGGGCCCGCCCCGGGCGACGGGCTGGTTTCGGGCCGCCCACGGGCCGCAGGCCAATTTTACACTCCTATCAATGTGAATGTTAACTTGTCAATGTGAATATTCATATTATCAACGGGCCGAGTCGGGCCTATTTTTTTGGCTTGTGGGCCGGCCCGGTCCGACTCGAATTTTTCCGGGCACCCACGAGGATCGACATGAGCCAGGCCCCTATACATTGACGATATAAACATTTATATTGACGGTGTGAACATTCACATTAAGGGTATTTTGGTAATTATGTCACCCATATGACTTATTGAAACATAAGAAAATAATGTGAACTAAATGGAACATAAGTAGATGAAAATGGTATTTTAGTCTTCTTACATCAAATTGGACCTAATAGAATAGTAAAAAAGAATATGGGTTGGATGGAATAAAACTCTTAGAAAATGAATTTATCAAAAAAACTCCCTGTTGTCTTATTCTTTGCATTAATCTCAATTTTAAGTGCAAAAAAAATAAAAATAAAGCCACGCTTAGCAACAAAATGCTTTCAAAATGTTTCATGGTTTCACTTACAAATTCCATTGCTAGCCACATTTGGAGAAGGGAAATGAATGGAATGCAATTGTTTGGTGTAGTGTCAGCGATAGGCTTTTGAGCCCATTTATCCCTTGTCCTTTTTCCTAATCCTTATAATCCCACATTTGATTGGCCAAAGTGGATGATTAGATGTCGGATGAAACTAAGGTTACATTTGATAAGTGAAATAGTAAAAAAGTTGAAAGTCATACAAAAAAGTAAAAATTTAATTATCTTATTCTCTTGTTTTTTGCACTTCTTTTCATCAAAAATTATTTCTAAACATTTGAGTTTTTTTTTTTTTTCACCTCATATTTTAACCAAAAAAAAAAAAAAAACTAAAAAACTACTTCCCAAACAAATCTTAAATACAGTTCCAAAAAAAAAAAAAAAAATCCTAAATATCCCACAAAATGATAGGGACTAATTGATACTCATTGGAATAAATAAAGTCTCTCTATCGGAAAACTAATTTTTCAACTTTTTTTTTTTTTGATAACTCAGGTATCCCTAACCCTCTGATTTTAAAGAAATGACTAATCCTGAGTGGTATGTAGCCGGTGGGAAGCCGGACAACCTTTTACAAACTGCTACAGGCACTCACCTAGTGGGAAATAACTAATTTTTCAACTCTGATCTCACTCTAATTAAATATAATATAATATTTATCTTTAAAACAAAAAAATAAAAAAAAAATCTAATAATTATAACCACATAATTTTATAAAATTTGTTTATTTTTAAAACAGAGTTATGATTATCAAGATTTATTTTTTAAAAAATAGAACTATAATTATCAAATCAATATAAATTTTTTTTGTAAATGATCCACACCTAAGAGTCTACAAAATACATGGTAGAACCACAGACCGAACCAGACGTCTCTCTCTGTTCTAAATAAAGATGATTTTTTTCATTATAAAAATGTTGAAACAAATGGGAGTACCCAAATTATATTTCTAAAGTAGAAGGTGCATTCTGACTTATTTTAAAAATTCCCTATAACAGAAAATGTTAATTTTTCTACAATTTATACAAAGAATTCTTTTATTAGAGTGCCTGTTTGGTGTGGTTTATCTACGCTGCTTATAGCTTTATTTTATTTTGAGAGTCTGTATCAGACTGTTGAGTACAATTTTTGCTCACAACTTAGGCCTCGTTTGACAAGTTAACATTTTAGCCAAAAAGTCAAAAAGTTATTAAAAAAGTCAAAAAGTTTATAACTTATATCAAAAAGTCAAAGATTTCATTTTCTCTCTACTTTTTGCACATCTTTTCGTAAAAAGTGAAAAAGTCACCCCAAACATACTAGCTTTTTTTACCTTCTATTTTAGCCAAAAAGCCAAAAAATTACTAAAATAGTCTGTTCCCAAACGAGTTGATTATCATTTATATAATTTTTTTTTAAATCTAATAATAATATATTGAAGAATATGTAGAATGCAAGGACTGTGGAGCCCTCGTCTACCTAGCTTAGTTTATGAGGAGTTTATATAAAATCTAATTTTGGCTTGGCCTCTTGGGTGATTTTGTCTTTGTCTGATACTATGGACCACATCAATAAGGACCTAAAACTGGACCATTATGAAGTACCTATCAAAATAGTACTCAGCAACTACTACCAACAAAGTATATTCATAAAATTTAAAACCACCTCCAAAACATATGATGCTAGGTCCATTAATATTATTAAAAGCAAGAAATTGATAAGGACTTAGAATATCACCATCAAAGTCCTTGTACAAACTCCATATATAACCTCAAAAATATAGGATCTTCAACTGTAATATGAAAATTATTATCCACTATAGATGTGAAAAATATTTAAAAGAAGCGTACATAATTTAAATGTATGGCTTAGAATTAAACTTGGTTAAATTCATGATTAATTTAATTCACACATTTGAAATTTTGAACTTCTTTTTAGTATTGTTTCTGAGTACATAGTGATCTTGTTATAAAGATTATCATCTTGAGAGATTGTTAGATAATCGCTTTTGTGTATTAGCTCATTTTTTTGCTAATAATTGAGGGAGACTTGAACTTTGTCGTAGATGTTTCAAAAGAAACTTACAAAAGAGGGAAAAATAACTCTATGAAAAACAAGTGATATCTTAACAAAGGGAAAAGCTTCCCTTAAATACACAACAATCATAGAAAATAACAATAATTGCATATTCGACAATAGATGAAGACGACAAATCTGTCTAAACCTTGTAAGATTACAAAGAACTGCATATGAAACTTGTGTATTTTGCTTTGAAATTAAGAAGATCATAGAGTGGATTGGTGGTCTAGCCAAATTTAAGTCCAACTTATAATTAATTTTTTTCTTCTTTCTCTTACCTTTTTTTTCACTTTATTTTCCACACAATTTAGCATAATTAACTCTAGCACAAATCAAGTCCCAACTTACATCAATTCTTTAATTTTTGCTCATCATAGTTCACTTTTATGCAAGGAAAGGTTGAAACATTCGAGTAAATCATTACAAAGCAATTCCCAAAATCAGTACCTTGTTACAAGATCAAAAGCCAACCCAAAATATATATATATATATATATATATATATATATTTATATAATATGTATAGAGAATTATAAAAGGAATTTCTGGTTGACATTTAATTACTGAAATGCCATCCTTATATTATTCTGATAAAAAAAAATCGTATAAAATTTCAAAAGAAAAGTATTTTTCAGAAGTCGAACACCCATATGAGAGAGAAAGAGATATCAAAACCATAATCATAAAGTTGAAAAGTTGGAGAAGATTCAAATTACCAACTCAACAAATCAATTCACATATAGAATCAAAACAACACACCAAATCAATTCACATAAATATGAAATTTTTAATCTGACCAAGAAGAGTAAACCATACAAGAAATCAAAAACAAGTTTATGAGAAATTTAGATGGATTACCTTGGAATTGATAATTATCCAACAGTCTTCAGCGACGTTGTGCGGAGAAACTTCTGCAAAACTGAACAATTTCTTCTCAGCCCCCATTGATTTGCTTCACTTTCTTTCTTCACTGTAGAAAGCTAGAGAGAGCTTATATAGAATTTAAGGTATAAATAAGTATATGTTTCTTCACAGAAGCAAAAGAGTTATATGCTAAGAATCTGATGAAGAAGTTGACCTTAATATGGACCAAAGTGAATTAAAAATGAACTGTTTTGGAGTAAAAAGTTTGAAGTAATAAAGAAAAGTTGAAACATGGAGAGGAGAGTGAAATATTATAGATTATGTGGAGATTCTTTATTTGAGTTCTTGGTGGTATAAAATTATGTGATGATTTCATATGTTTGTTTAAAAAACATTATATCTATGTATGACAGAATGGTTCGTTGAACCATATGTGGTTGACCACGCTTATGTAGTTGCTTATGTGTAGCCTTAGACTTTAGTAAATATTTTTACTGCTTAGTAGGTGAAACAGTGATTTTATTATTTGAATTTATCTTAAAAATAGAGGGATTGTTTATTCAATTCGATGACATAAGATATAACAATAAATTCCATGTTTGACAGTTTCTGAAAAACTAATTTCTCTATATATTATGTTTTTAGTAATATCCATATTTCCTTAGTTTTTCACAACTTTTTGTTTTTAAACTAAGCAAACCAACTAAGCCTCACTCACTGCAATTTAGTTGAGATCATAGAGCATTTTGGGCCTTTGAAAGGCCCATAAAAATAAATAATAAAAAAAATAATAATAATAAAAAAAAGTACTCAAACAATTGAAAAAAATAAACTAACTAATTTCAATATAGCTTAGTAGAAGGTTAACATTGTATTTGGATTACAAATTTTAAAAAATAAAAAGGATGACTCCTCCTTAAGACTCTGATATCTACAAAAAAAAAAAAATAAATAAAAATTGAGTGAGGGGTGGTCATTTTCCACTGCCTTGCTTCACTCTCGCATTCTTCGTCATGTCTTCCACAGATTTTTCTTCCCTCGAAGAGGAAGTGGGGTGGGGGAAGTATTTGAAAATAGGGTAAATAGACCAAAATACCCTTCCATATATATAGAGAGAGAGAAAGAAACAATTGACACAGACAAGAACATGATCGTTCTTTCTAATCACAAAGCATCTCTCTAAGAAACCTCTCTAAGAAATTTCACCCAAAATCCCGGTTCAAAGCTGAAAACATACCAGAATCAAAGGTTGAAGCTCACCATTGTCATTAAGTTTGAAGATATTGAAGGATTTCACCATCGTCTATAGTTCAACACTTTCGAATCAACTATCTTTGAAGTTTGAAACAAGAGTAATAATCATCTGTAATGGTTCGGGTAGAGATCCAAGTTTTCTGTCACAAAAATTAGACTTAGTCTAAAAATTTTCTAAATGTAAAAAAATTTCATTTTTCAAAACTTGCAATTTTGAAAATAATATTTGGCAGTAATTGTTCCTTATACATTAAATAGTCTAATTTAATTTCATGGGATTTTTCTACTAGGTATTAATCACTTTACTTCAACGTCAAACTAAGAAATTTTAATTGAAAATTTATTTTTGTACTAAAACTAGGGAGTCACTTTTTTATTTAATTGCATTTTTATTTTTTTTGTATTTTTCTTTGAATCCAAATGAGGGGTATTTCCTTATTTACATTTTAAACTTAATAAGAAAATAAAATATAAATGGCTAAATGAAAGTATTTACTTAAATGGTTACATATGGAAATAAGGTTGATGTGCTAGGAGTACCTTAGAAACTGTGCTGTGTGACTAACTGTGTTTAGTGTGACCGCTCGAGTGGTCAAGTGGTCACTCGAGCGGAGATGCGAGACTCCCAGTATTTTCACTATAGACCTGCAAAACTTTTGATTGATTGCGTTCACCACTCGAGCGGTCTGTTCGGGATCAACACTTTAAAAAGTCATTTGGGTCACTTTTCTTCATTCATTCAGATTCTTTCTCTCTCCTCTCTCTCTTTTCAGGCATTTTTGAGTTCCAAGCCAATAAAAGCTTGGTTTTCATCTATTTCTACTAATCTCCTACCATATGTTCCTTATATAAAAATGAAGAGCACAACGAGGGCTTTCTATCCATCCGAGTGGATCATATTTTCATTGAAGTTGGATTTTCAGTTTCTTCCTCTTCTAGCTTGAGGTAGGGATTTCTTCTCTTTCCTATAATATTTTCTTATAGATAGATGAGTGGTATGTTTGTATTGCATAAAAATATCATGTTGAGGGATTTTCTTAAAAAGCGTATAGATGAAGTAAGGGTTTTCCAAATCAAGGGAGTTAAATTTATTTATTGGATTTAAGGAAATTGTGGACAATTGGAATTTGATTTTGTGCCTTATAGTAAAAAATCCCTAATTTTGTCAAACCCTAGCTATGAATTTTATTTTTAAAATGATTATTTATTTCAATTAACCTTCAATTCTTGAAATTTAGTAAATGATGAGTTGAAGTAAGAATGAAGGGTGATTAATCATTATTGTAAGAATGATTATTACATACGAGACTTATATCAAAGAAAACGAATTTTGGAAATTGGTTCATTGCATTATGGTGTATATGACATTAATTGGGATATATAAATTCAACAAAAAGGAATTGATGTTGAGATGTATGGAATATTGTGGGGTACAAATTGCATTGAATGCTAAAGATGGAGTTTTATATTTAGGAGTTGTTTGGGATGATCTAAATAAGTGTACTTTTTAACTTTTTACGAAAAAATATGCAAAAAAATAGAGAAGTAATGTGATCCAAAAAAGATAAAAAGATAAAAAGTGTACTTATATTGTGTATCCCAAATACTTCCTTATTATTCATTGTGTTGTTCGTTTAATTTATTAATTGATATGATAAACTGATAGATGATGATATTGAAATAAAGGTTCGTTTCTTTCTGGCTTGTGACCGGTAAAGCTTGGCGCTTGAGTGAGGTTCCGCATTCTTTTCGGCTTGTGATCGGTAAAGCATGGTGCTTGATAGAGGTTTCACCTTCCTTCTAGAGTAGCGCTTGGAAAAGCTTGTGGTTTGTTGGTATGGCTTGGTAATGAAGTCGATTGTTGACAATGAACTTTTTGTGGGATAATTATAAGGGGATTTGTATGCGTAAATGTAATAATTGGAAATGGAAAATTCAACTATGTGAGTCAGAAAAGATGAAAATGAATTGATTTGTTTTATATGGATTAGTTATGTGATATGTGTTGGAATATATGTATATATATTTTGAAGTTATGCGGATTATGGTAGGGTGATGGTTAGTTGTGAATTAAAGATTATGCATTAGTAATACATGGTTAATAGACCTAAGATCCTTATGAAATTTTAAAATGCGGTTTTTAAGAAAATTGTTTGAAATTATACAAGAAGGGTAAGAAGATAAAAGAATGAGTTTTCTTTGAAAGGTCAATGGAATTCTCATAAGGAATGTATTACTTATGTATACTTTATTTTGGGTATAAAAGGCACATTATTTATTTATGTATTACCCGTTTAACATTCATGATCACATATATCTTGCTCTTATTGTCAAGACTCATTGTAGATCTCTAATGGACCTAGTGTTCATCCCATTTTGTTTAACCATTTTACAGGAACAAAATCAAGTGCAACAGTTGAAGATCAAGAATTTATTTGTTTGTTAGGAGTCCATGCGGTGCATAGTGTAAACGAGCGATTGAAAGACTGAAATGAGAAGTGTTTCTTTTTATGTAACTACGTATAATTGAAACCCTCAATGTAAGCCCTTGGGGCATGTATTATTAATTGTATTCAACATTTCATTCATTGTAATTATGCGAAAGAGAACCTCTTTTATTCAATTTAGCTTGTGGTGTTACTATAACTATTATTGGGAAATGGATTGTTTATAAAGAATTTGGTAATACAAGTGAGTAATCAAATCTAGGGCTACTTTCCACTGTGGGCCACCCAATTTTGCTAGGCCAACAGACCTGAAGGCCATAATTAGTCGCGGCCTCTCGTGAAAGCAACCTAGTGCCATCGTGGGCATGATAGAAATGGTCGTTGGTGCAACCTTGTAAACAGGGGAAAAATTATGCCAATGCGTTTGTAGACACCCCATTTTTGACCGTCCTCAAGACTTGGACGTCACCGTTTGAACACTCGGTGATCATCCATGTTTGTGTTCGTTTGGAGTTCCCGAAGGTCTCGGCTACGCGCCCTGCCTCAGGATCTCCGAACTCGACCGTTTAGTGTCTGGTTTTGCACCAAACACTTGTGTTTTGCCTTGGAGGGGCAGGGAATGCCTTGTGAGGCATCCCCACACACCACCGGCAGTGGCTAGAGGCCACCGGCTGGTTTTTTGCTGCTATCGGCACTTTTTATTGCCGGTCGGCACTGTTTCTTGCCGGTCGGCACTATTTGTTGCCGGTCGGCACTAAATTTTGTCAAAATGACATTTTTGGGCAGCCGACCACTGTTCATCCACTTTATGGAGATATTTTGTGTCAGCTGTGATAGTTGGCACCAAATCTGCTTCCCTCCATACACGTGTATGGAGGGATGTTCCTCTGAGCAAGCTTGTTGTATAAGCTTTGCAAGAGGGACCTCTATAAGAGGAAGGCTCTCCTCTTTGATCTAGGTTAGAAGTTTTGGAGGCAAAAACCAGAGCTTACACTTATAGATACACCCTATCTCTATATTTCCCTCTCTCTCTCTCCCTTTGTGTGTGTTTCCTTGGCCCAAAAGTGTGATTTTACCTTACTTTTGCACCATTACACACACTATTACACCTTGCTCCGAGATTGAGGACTTTGAGGGTTGAATCTTGAGTTTTTGGACCACTTTTGATCAAAAGAAGGGGGCTGCCTTGTCTGTTCTTAAAGTGTGCTTCAAGGGTGAGCATTTTACTTTAGTTTCCCCAAACTTACACTAGTATTTTACCTATCTTACTTGCTGATTTAGTTTTTGTGCATAACATAAAAAAGGCTTGTATTTTCATGCTTTAGAACTTTCATTAAGGGTCTTTGATGGTTTGAGTTCGAACTCACCTTCTTAGGCCTCATTTGGTCTTTTGGTTGCCTCCTTGGTAAGGCCTCATTTGCTTAAGTGTTTTGATCTCCTCACCACTGAAAATCAGTGTATTTTTAGTAGTAAGGAAGGGGGTTTGAAGTCTAGCAGAGGGGAGGGACACCCCTCTCCCTTCATTATCTTGTTTCCTTGCATTTTGGCCTCAAAGGGTAACATGCATGCTTGATCATTTTTGGCCTTATTTCAGAAGTTTTTTTGGATGTTTTGGGTCATATGTGATCTCTGTTTTTGGCCGGATTTGTACTTATTTGCATGCTTAATGTACTTGCTTTACATCTCCCTCTTTGGCCTAGAATTTGTATCTTATGTTTAGGCCTTAATCCTTGCATGTGTTGGCTTGGTTCCATGAAGATTTTGGCATTGTTTTACTATGCTTAAGGTCTGTTGGCCATTTGTTTTAGCCATACTTACCTTGCTTTATGTCATCTCTTTTTGTTTTGGCTTGTAAGCTTTGAGCATTTTGACCTCTAGCATGTATAGCTTGAACCATCTTCATGATTTTGGCATCATTTTGGACCATATTTCAGTCCAAAAATCATATTTACATGTGTGCATGTGTGACCTCTTTCATGCTTTGAGAGTGTGCTTTCTTATGCCTAGATATGAGCCTTGGTGCATGCATCCCATTCGAGCCAATTTAGCTGCCATGTTAGTAGGTTTTGAGGTTTATTTTGACATGCTAAAAACCTGTTTTGACTTGTCCAATTCATGCCATGAGTGGTCATGTTGTTAGAAATAAAGTACCCCCCCTTTGGTGCCTTAATCTTAGGTCCATCCACTTGGATGTCGGCATGAGAGGTTGTCCAGCTTTTTGAGCACTTTTAGGTGCTGTTTTAAGGTAAATTAAGGTCTGTCCCTTTACCATTTTAAGCCACCATTGCATGCTTGTTTCATGTTTGTTGCATGGTTGCTTCATTAGGTGTTGTAGCATGATGATTCCATTGCTTAAATTGTTCATGTTTGATGCCTAAAACATTGCATGCTTGCCACATTACTTGCATGACACTTGGTGTGCCTTGTATCTTGCTATCATGTTGCATTTTGAGCAATGTTTGCATAACATGCATTGCATTACTTGGTTTGGGGTGTCAAACCAAGTGTGAGTGTTAAGGGGTGTTCATACCATAAGTGATGAAACATGCCTTAACTCTCGGTCACCGGGCCTTTGACTTCGACATGATAAGGCCTTGGCCCTCATTTGTGTGTCGCATGCATCTTTATATCAAGTGGCAAACTTGATCACTTGGGCTATCATGCACCATTGATGGCTCGAAGATCGAGGGTCATGCTTCCTTGAGTTCAAAACATGATTGGAAGCATGACCATGCTCACATATGCCTGAAAACCCCATGCCATATACTGTCTACTCTCTATTGCTGTCAAAACTGTCTTCTGCAGGAAACTTCTGCCGACCGGCAGAATTTAGTGCTGACCGGCAATCTTTGAAATGCTGATGGCCCAACCAATAGCCGATGGGAGTTGTGAACTGCCGGTAGGAATTCTGTCTAGCCGGTGGTGCTCTGCAGCATGCAAGGAACCTGTCCTAGGGTTTTGGCAATTTTCAGAGAGACAGGGCAGTATAAACAGAGGTGGCAGGGGTACGGTACGGGTTCTTCAGGCGAGCCGGGTTTCGAGCACGCATCATTCGCACATCCCGAGGCAGAGGCTGGAGCCATCCTCTTCTTTCTTTTGCATTCTTTCTATTAATTAATTAGAAGTTCTGTAATAATTTATTTGTTTATTATTCGGACTGTAATATTTATTTGGTCCCTCCGAGTGAGGGCAATTATGTAATAAGTGTGCGTGAGTGTGTGTATGTCTTCCAACCTCACGTCTTTCTGCCCTTTTATTTACCTGCTTATGATGGTAGATTAGGGCACGTTTAATTTAGCATACCTTATGCTATGCATGCGTGCATTCATGCATTTGTATTGCATGCATTAGGCTCGGTACATCACGCTAACTGCATTTGTATTTCAAATTCCAAATTGAATACATGCATCAATTGATCGCATTTCATATGCCATGCTTAGGTTAGCCGAGCCTACTTCGATTGCATCCTGTATGTGTTGCATTAGTCACATCAACATGAACTAGGACATGCATGTTTGCTAACTAGTTTTCTGTTTTGGCACGGAGTACGATGTAAGTATTTATGCTTTGGCGTCCCGCATGCGTGTGAGTGTTGCCATGACAGTATGCTTGCCATGCGGCTAAATGCTTATGTGATAAACTGTTTGAATGCCTGTGGGTGAAGGTTGGATTGTTTGAGTTGGAAAAACTTATTGGAATCCGTATTTTAGCCTACTTGCGAGTAGCAAATTCTAAAACGCTTTTTCAAAATAAACGGATGTGCAATGCTTGTTTCCAAGTTAGGCAATCTAGTCTATACTTGTTTGCTGCGCGCATAACATAGTAATTCTAGGTTAATAAATGGAATAAGAACACATCACGTTTTCAAAATCAGATATCACGGTTAGTAGAGGCTGGTCTTCGAACCGGGCGAAAGGGGGTGCTCATAGCTGACCTTCCCCGATCGTACCCAAGCTCCCGAGCCGAGACAACTCCAGTGATGACGAACATGTGGCCTTCGGCACCGAGTCAGGGTTTCCTAAATTTCCCCATTAAAAAATATTTAGGTGGCGACTCTGTATCTGGCAAAGCAGTCCATGTTTGGCACTACTTTTTCAAAAATCTGTTTCTCAAAACGATTTGCCAGATTTGGACTCTTTGGTTCAGATTAAGAACTGTGACAACAAATCGAGAGTCCGAACTGTAGCGAGGTCCCCCGCGGACTGGTTACAGCGTTAAGTACAAACCAAGGTTCCCTGTGACAAATAAACTCAAAGAAGAGACAATACAATCCAAAACAATCACCAACCCAATACCGAATACATAAAAGGATCGGGTCTAAACCCAGGCCGCTATAACGGTAGGGAAAAATATTATAGATAGTCGAAACACAATACACAACATCACCCTCACTCCTCAAAGGGCCCAACAACTGGGAAAGAGGGACACCCTCCCAAGTACATCACCTACTTCTATTAATCCCAAACTTAGCCGAGCAACCTTATTCCCAACTATTATGCTATAGCACACCCGGTAACACTCCTAACTGAAGCAAATCATGAATAAGCATGCACATACTCTCATCCACCTTCTTGACCCCATTTACCATATCTATAGTTAATATTAATGGATTTAATTGATGTTGACATAGTAGAGGCATTGTGCTTTTCAAAGTGGTTTATTTTAGGATTTTTGATTTGTTTATTATTTGGATGTATCTTGAAGGGTAATTTAGGAAAAATATTGGGTATATTGAGAGTAAATTATAATTCTAAATAATTTAATATGGTGTATTGAGAAATTTGGCATACTTGATGTTTTTGGGTGCAAATAGAATCCCCCCTTAAAAGAGGTGATTATAGCTTATATTAATTTGAGAGTCTGTGCCAGACTATTTGGTATAGCTTTTGCTTATAATTTATTAGATAAAAATAGCTTAAATAAGCTAATTATCTGGAAAATGGAAGAGAGGTGCTTTAACTTCTATTTTTTGACTATCACATTTTAAGTTTTAATAATCTATACCAAACAAGGCCATTATATTAAGGATAATTATATTGACCTCCCCTTAATATTTTTCAAAAAACAAGTCAACCCAATAAACATTTCTATTTACATTAGATCTATTTTAAATTTGAGTGAACTATTAATTAGATCTTTTAACTTTGCTCTAATATTTAATTTGACCCTTAAAATTTTAGTTTTTTTATGTAAGCCCTATACCTTGAAAATTATGTCAATGTAGTCCAATCCATTAATGGATGTGGGAAAATCATATTGATATATCATGTGCTGCTTAATTAAGCTAATTTTACGGTTAAATTTTAAAAAACAAACTAATATTTAAATGAAAGAAAAAAGATAAAATAGCTAATTGGCTTAGGTAACATTATTTATTTATTTTTTAAAGATTAGATAAGAAACAGAGAAAACTATAAAAACAAAATAACGTTGATGCCTAACATACAACAATACTTAATTCTTTACTAATCCAAATAACAAAAAATTTATTACTGCAAAATTCTATTTGCAATAAATACTATGCAATTTTTTATTATTTGACTTGATTTTATTGACTCGAATAACAAATACTCCCTCCGTCCCAAAATATTAGTCTCTTATTCCATTTTTCATTGTCCCAAAATATTAGTCCTTCTTCAAAAATCAAGTACAAAAACAATGTAAATTTTCTATTTTGCCCTTCTTTTAAATTAATAAACAATATAAAAAGTATAATTATGACATTGATATTCCCAAAAAATGTACTATCAAAAGGGTAATTTTGAAAAATCAACTTTTTTCAAATGCAATAATTGTACTACTAAGAAAAAGTTAGATTCCCCAAAAGGAACCAATATTTTGAGACGGAGGGAGTAGCCTATTTGACACAACTTATTATAAGTTAAAAAGTGAAAATAAAAAAAAACAGAAGGCAAAAGTACCCATTCCTCAGTTTGTTTATTCTCTCGAAACGCTCTCTAGAGTGTGTCGTATAGGGGTTTTTTGTCTTCCCATCGCGTGCGAATGTGTTTCATCTCTAGGTAGGGGCGGTGTTGGTGGTTTTGGGATCCTGTGTCTGTAGTTTTTGTCATTTGACTAAGTGTTCTGGTTTGGGTCATGATTAAATCTATTGAAGAGTTTGTGAGCCGACTTACTCTTACGGAAGAAGAATAGGAAGCCATAGTTGTAGATGAATCCCACACCAAACAGGTTGTGGAAAAATCTTGGCTTTACTTAGTTGGAAAGTAGTTGACTAACCGGCCATTTAGTATGGATGCAATGAAGAGCACCTTGGCTGCTATTTGGAAGCCGATGAAAGGTATATCTTTTAATCCTCTTACGTTGTGTTTGGTTGGAAGATTTGAAGAGGGATTTGGAAAGGAAAAAGGAAAAGTTTGATGAAATGTGAATAAAATATATTTACATTTCACATAGTTTTATACACATTTTCCATTTCTCTTTCCAAATCCCTTCCCAAATTCCTCAACCAAACACAGGGAAAACCTGTTATTGTTTCAATTTAACCATATTGCTGATAAAAAAGGCTGCTATTGAATGGGCCCTGGAGTTTTGATAAACATCTACTATTTCTCAATGAAGTTGATGTGCACCTTCAGCCAACAAAGGTTTCTTTGAAAATGACAGCTTTTTAGGTCCAGGTTTTTAATCTGCTTCTGTTAAGTATGACAAATAAGATGGGTACCATCATTGGAAATAAGATTGGGATTCTGATGGAAGTAGAGCATGGCATGGGAGGCTCAACGATTGGACTTTTTCTTAGAATTCGAGTTGTTCTCAAGGTTGAAAAACAGCCGCACAGGAGTATAAGAGGGCTATGCATAATAAAGAACCGGTGTGGGTGGTCTTCAAGTACGAGTGTTTGCCAAATTTCTATTATGGTTGTGGTTTCCTTGGCCATGATGAGAAAGAATGTGATATCTTGTTATCTAGGTTGGCTGTTGTGGAGCCATATCAACCATAGTATGGACCGTAGTTATAAGTAGAGGGACAAAAAGCTAGAGCTAAGGGTGGTGAAGAGAAGACTTCAGGAAAGATGAGTGGGTTGGGTGATGGTGGGGGAAAAGGGGTTGAGTTTCGTCGTTCACGTTTAGTGGTGCAGCCACGGTTTCCCGAGGTGGTTGACCGATTAGGAAATATTCGATCAGTTAGGAAAGAATCTTCTGAGTAGGAAAATGAAGGATTTGCAGCGAAACAGCAAGAGCAAAAAAGGGAAAGTGAGAATATGGATCTTATTATTTTGGATACAGCAATGTTAGGTATCATGAAAAACTTTTTATAAAAATAATCATGAAAATTTTGTAACCTTTGGATTACACTTAGAATAAAGCACCACACATTGATCAAGGTAATCCAAGAATCATAAATTTTTCATAATCATTTTCATGACAAAATTTTCATTATCCTTAACTTTTTCCTTTTCGATAATACGCGAGAAGGTGATTTGAACATTGTGGTGCTGTTTGGTAACACTTACGTTTTCAGTTTTCTGTTTATATTTACAAAAATTTTAAAAACTCAAATAAAAACTTGTTTGATAAAATTTTTTATTTATAAATCAGTAGTCTTAGTTTATAAATTTGGCCAAAAAATGAAAACACAAAAAATGTGTTTCCATTTTGAGTTTTCAGTTTTTTTTTTTTTTTACCACCTAGCACTAGTCACCACCCGCCACCATTTTCCACCACCGTCTTCCGCCACCCACCCCCAACCACCACCAGCCCACCACCCACCCATCGCCGCCGCCGCCACCACCACCCGCCACCCACCTGCCACCACCACCCACTACCACTACCACCACCCACTCGCTACCACCTACCACCCACCACCGTCACCCACCCACCCACCACCACCACCACCACCACCACCACCCGCCATCCGCCACCACCACCCGCCACTACCACCACTCACTCGCTACTACCCACTACCCGCCACCGTCACCCACCACCACCGCCGCCACCTACCCGCCACTACCACCCACCCACCACCACCCGCCATCCGCCACCCACCTGCCACCACCACCCACCACCACTACCACCACTCACTCGCTACCACCCACCACAGTCACCCACCCACCCACCACCACCACCCGTTACCTACCCGCCACCACCACCCACCAACCACCGCCACCTGTCATCCGCCACCCATCTGCCACCCACCACCCGCCGCCACCACCACCCACTCGCTACCACCCACCACCCGCCACCGTTACCCACTTACCCACCACCCACCGTCACCAATTTCCACCACCGTCTTCCGCCGCCACTTGCCACCACTTGCCATTTCTCACTCTTTTTTATATTTTTAAACTTTTTTAAACATTTTGTCAATTACCAAACGTGTTTGTAATTTATGTTTTTTTAAAAATAAACAAAAACCAGTTTATAAATTTTTTGTAAATATAAACTGAAAACGTAAACGTTACCAAACACACCCTGTGCCTTCTGAGGTTGAATTAGATTATATTGGGTCGTTAGGAGAAAGTTTTAGGCCCAATTGTGTAGCTATGGCCTCTGATGTTGAGATGGCCCAAGAAGAGATGGCTGCTGTAGTTGTGGGCTTGTCTAATTTAATAAAGGCTAGTCTTGAGTTTGCTAGGCTTGGGCGGCTAGAACACCCACCCGGGTTTGGTAAAGGAGAGACGATTACTTTGATAGAATCTAGCCCAATGGATAAAAATGGATAAGGCTCCATTTTGAGGTGTGGGAAGGACAAATAAAGTATTGATGATTTAGTTAGTGAAGTCCAAATAGGTAGGCACTAGAAGCGCTTGGCTAAAGAATGAGTTAACCAGGTAAAAATAAAGATGAATGTGATGAGCATCAAACGTGATATAAGAGTGGAAGGGTTGTCAATGTTGATGGGGATTTGGAGGTGCTACCGTGTGGTAAAAGAGCTCATAATGAGGGTAGTGTTGAGATTATTGATTCAATGGCGACGACTGTCGAACAGCCCCACCGACAACCATGAAAATCTTGAGTTAGAACTGCTATATGCTTGGGAACCCACAAATAGTTCACTTTCTTCAGCTCTAGTTGAAAAGGGAAGCTCCCACTTTGGTTTTTCTTATTGAGACCAAGTTCGATACTACTGCTATGGAAAAAGTTTGTTGTCATCTGGGTATGCAAAGTTGTTTGACAGTGGATCGACAGGGGTTAGTTGGGGACTAGCTTTGTTATGGAGGCATGGGGTTCAAGTGGACGTTAAAAGCTATTCAAAGGGCCACATTGATGCCGTTGTTTCTACTAGTGTAAGTTGTAATTATTGGCAGATTACTAGTTTTTATGGACACCTGGTGATAGCAAAGAAGAATGAGTCAGGGGAATTGCTTCGGAGGATCCATACTTCTCTCTACTGTGGGTTTGTATTGGTGATTTCAATGAAGTGTTATTTGCTCTACTTAATAGGAGCTAGAACCAGATAGATAACTTTTGGGAGGCCTTAATGATGTGTGATCTAGTGGATGTTGGCTATAATGGGGCACTTTTCACCTGATGCAATGGGTGTTATTCTTTAGGTTTGGTTAGGGAAAGGTTCAACCAGTGTGTAGTAAATGATAGTTAGAGGAGTATGTTCTCTGCAATCCAAGTGTACTATTTAGCAATTTGGAAAGGGCTAAGGAAGGAATGCAGAGCTGACCTCACTGGTACAAACTCTATAGGTTTGAAGCTATGTGGCTAATGGAAGAGCAATGTAAGCGGATTGTGTAAGACTCATGGGAGCGAGGTGTAGTGGAAGTGAATGTAGAAACAGTGGCTCATAGACTGGAAAAGATTGCCTCTTGTTTATTTTCTTGGAACTAAAGGATGTTGGGAGTGTTCAAAGATTACTACAAGAAAAATCATTAGCAATTCAACACTTGTAAGCTTGCCCAGATTTATCTAAAAGTGATGGTAGGGACTTGTGGAAATTACAGCAAGAAGTTGATGAACTCCTAGAAAATAAGGCGATGATGTGGGCACAGAGATCTTAGGTTCAAGAAGATGATTGAAATACAGCTTTTTTCCATGTTAAAGCCTCAGAAAGGCAGAAGAATAAAGTGATTGATGGGTTAGAAAATCATTTGGGAGTATGGTGTACTAAGCCAAATGATATAGATGATATTGTGGTTAGTTATTTTTCAAGAGCTATTTACTTCAAGTGAGCCAAGTAAAGTGAAGGAGGTAACAAATTGCTTGATCTGCCGGATTCATGAAGATTCAACTACTTCTTTAGAGAGTCTATTTACAGAGGAGGAGGTTCGGATTTTACTGGTTCAAATGCATCTCACTAACGCTCCTAGGCCGGATGGAAAGCCAACAACTCCGTTTGGCAAGAGCTTTTTTGGCTATTTTAGCCACAAAAAACAAAATAGGCTATTGTAGTCACAACAAACAAAACATCACATCCAACCCATAATCATTACACTGTTCTCTCACAAAAAAAGCCAAAAAGCCATTCCCAAACCAAGCTTTTTAGCCCAGGTTAAAATAGTCAAAAAAGTCAAAAAGCCAACCCACTTCCCAAACGGAGGCTTTGTTTTATCAAAGATTTTGGAATATTGTGGGCAAGGTTTTAAAAAGCGGCCGCAACCGTTACGTAACGCTGTTACGTAACGGTTTTGGTGGTTACCGCCACCCGTTACGGCCGCTTTTGCAGTGTGATTGAGATTCACAGGTGTACCGGCCGTAGCGGCTGCCGTAGCGGTCGTAACGGTGCCGTAACAGCCGTAACGGCCTGTTACGCACCGTTACGTAACGATTTCAAACTGTTTCTTCCGAAAAAACAGACAAAAAAAAGCTGAAAATTGGGGAAGAGGGATAGAGAGAAGAGGGAAGAGAAAGAGAGAAAATGGAGGAGCAAGAGATAGAGAGAGAGAAAAGGGAAGATGAAGAACATGTTATTGATTTGTTGAAACTGTAAGACCTATGTTATTCTATTCAGCTGCTATCACTAAACCATTTTGTTTGTGTGTGTCTATCTATATATTGTTTGAAAATAATAATAATAATAATAAGTGTGGTTATTATCTATTTGGCTTGGTTAAAATATGTATATATATATATATATATATATATTTAGGCTCTTATTTATTCTCTTACTTTTGTCATTGTTTATCTTATATATAATAGTTAGTGATTGATTTTTTGTATAATATAAAGTCATTAATTATTGAAATAAAATGTAAAAAAATCAGTTTATAGTGATTTAAAAATATGAAATGTATTGAATCATACTTAAAAATTTACAAAAATTGATCAATATTTATTTTTAACCCAACAAATATGATCATGGAAAAAAAATATGCGTATCGGTAAGTTTTTTTCAAATTGTGCGAAAAATAAAAAAATTCACGGTTCCGATTACCGCAACCGTTACACTACGACCTTTACACCCCGCAACCGCAACCGCGTCACCGCCACCGTTACGGCGACCGCAACCGCTTTTCAGAACCTTGATTGTGGGAAAAGATGTATGCAAAGCTGTCCTTGGGATTCTTAATGGGGAATAGAATGTGAAAGTGATCAATATGACATACATTGTTCTTATTCCTAAAGTTAAGCAACTGAAATGGCCTTTCGAGTTCCGTCCAATTAGCTTGTGCAATGTCATCTACAAACCAGTCTCAAAGGTCCTTGCAAATTAGAAGTGGTTGATTCGAACCAGAGTGCTTTCGTCCCTGGGTGAGCCATTAGCGATAATGTACTTACTGCATTTGAGGTGTTTCATTACTTGAAGAATAAAAGAATGGGGAGAATGGGTCAATTTGCATTGAAACTAGACATGAGCAAAGTATATGACCGCGTTGAATGGGGATTTCTGCAAAAGGTGACAGAGAAGATGAATTTTCTTGCTAGATTCACGGATTTAGTAATGAGCTATTTGTCAATTGTGCCATATCTTGTTAATGGGAGGCCAACTAAGCAATTTGTTCATTTTCGCAGGCTTAGACAAGGGGACCCAATATCTCCATACCTCTTCATTTTGTGTGCTGAAGTATTGACTGGATTAATTGGTGACATCGGACATAAGGGGCAATTTCCAAGTGTGTCTATTTGTTGTGGGGGTCATAGCATTACCCATCTATTCTTTGCCAATGATAGTCTATTGTGTTGCAAATGTGGATGATCGAAATGTGGAGGCAGTGGAGGTTATATTGAGAGACTATGAAGACGCCTCATGCCAAAAAATCAATTTGAAAAGTCTGGAATCTATTTTAGTTGTAACGTTAGTGATGGAGAACATATTTGGTTGGGTGCGAAATTGGGTATGTGTCAGCTGGTAAGAAAAGGAACGTACTTGGGTATGCCATCTTTTATTGGGAGCTAAATAAGGAGGATTTTAATAACATCAAATATAGGGCTTGGAAAAAGCTTAACAGATGGAAAGATAAATCTTTATCAACAGTAGGTCGTGCAGTCTTGATAAAAGCGGTTGCTCAAGGAATACCTACTTATGTTACATCGTGCCTCTTGATTCTAGAAGGGATTTGCAATGAAATTAATTCAATGGTGGCTAGGTATTTATAGTGTCAAAAAGAGGAGTGTCGCAATATTCACTAAAAAAATGAAAGGGTTTGTGTATGGCAAAAGACGATAGTATGATAGGTTTTCGATTTGTATTAGCTTTCAATATGGCATTATTGGCAAAACAGAATTGGAGGCTTCTGAAATACTTAGATAGTTTGGTTTCTCAGGTTCTAAAGGCCAAATATTGCCCACAATCATCAATTTTGAATGCGTCGCTGGAGGCTAATGTATCGTTTACTTGGTGGAGTATTTGGACTGAGTAGTTACTACGTGAGAAAGGACTATGGTGGAAAGTTGGGAATGGCTAACAAGTACGAATATGGAAGGATAAATAACTGCCAAGGCCTAGTACTTTCAAGGTAATTTAACATCCAAAGGGTATAAAGGGGAATGTGTGGGTTAGTTCGTTTATAAATTGGCCTACAGGAGCTTAGGATAGAAGGACTTTGCATGAGTGTTTCCCGGAATCAGAGGTGGAGATTATTATGTAGGTTTCTATTTGTCCAAGGCTTATTGATGACGTTTTGGTTTCGCATTATTCAAAACAATGTTAGTTTTCTGTTAAATCAGCTTTATCACTTGGAGATGGACAATCGAAAGGGTGCAAATTGTGGGTCTTTGTCCAATGGGAAGCATGTGGAGAAGAGTTTCTAGAAAATATTTTGGCATACTAATATTCTAGGTAAAATTAAAATTTTCGAATGGAAGCATGCCTTGAATACTTAACCTGTTCGTGCTAATCTTAAGCGGGGGAAACTAATTGATAATGCTTAATGTGAGATTTGCTTATTGGAATAGAATCTGATCTACATTGTTGGTTTCAATGTAAGTTTGCTTTGGAAGTATGGGCCAATACTTTATTGGCTTGGGTGTTCTATGATCGAAGAGAGAGGTCGCCAATGGATTGGTTGGTCAGTGTTGCAAAAACCTTAGATAATCTAAGTTTCGAGTTGTTCTTAGTTTTGTGCTGGGTTCTGTGGAAGCATCGCAACTAGGTTGTGTTTACAAATACAAAGTGTTCAGAAATAGAGATTGCTTGTCATGTGTGTGACTATTATCAGGAAGTGGTGGCAATTTGGCAAAGGGTGTGCGACAGTCTAGATACAAGCTTGAATCAGTGCTGGCGGGCTCTGGAAACTAGATTTTTCAAGGTAAATTTTGATGGTGCATGTTTTACGAAACATAGAGCTATAGGCATCAAAGTGGTTATTCATGATAAGCAAGGAATAGTAATTACGTCTATGGCGAAGAAAATCCTATTTGGTATGGAGGTTGATTGTATTGAAGCAACGACAGCGTTGAAAGCTATTCAGTTTACACATGATGTAGGTCTACATGAGATTATCCTAGAAGGAGATTTGCTAACAGTTATTAGAGATCTTCAAATACAAAATGAGAAGTTGTCAAATTACGGTCACTTGGTAGGGTTATTCAAGAGTCTCTCTCTTCGTTCCGGGAATGGAAAGTTCAACATGTGAGGCGTTAAGGAAATTTTGTTGCTTATTGTCTAGCAAGAATAGTAGTGGGTTTGAAGGATGTCACAGTTTGGATAGAGGAAGTCCCAACTTCATTATCTTCTTTGGTTTTTAGTGAAGCTTTGGCTATAACTGTTTGATTCTCATACTTACACTATCTTAAGAAAAGAAAAAGAAGAAGAAGAAGATAATCATCTTTATCTATTTGTACTTACTAAACTTTAAGCAGAAATTGTACTAAACAATTTGTTTCAAACTCACAAAATAAAAAAAATTATAAATAACTCAAATCAATCCCACCAAACAGTCCCAAGATCAGCTTGCTCACATTATACTGAGGGACTACTGAGCAATTTTCCATAAATTTGGGTAGCATGTGTAGTGATTACTATTTTATACTGGGAATAATTTGTGATTTTCTAAACTTTCGAGCCTCTTCAAAGAAAGTTAACAAATATACAAGGATACAATAGCAAATAAGCTAAAGTTAGAAAATTGAGCTGAACTTGGTTTGCTTGGCCAGATCCACAACAACAGGACCAAAGAGCACATATAGACACACAGTACGCTACTCTTCTCTTCTCATCCCATCTCTCTCCTCTTCTTCGAAAGTCTCTCTCGTCTTCCCGATTTCCTAGGGTTTCTTCTTCTGCTTCAAAACCCTAACCCTAGCTCTCTGTATTTGCAGAGATCAAAAACTATAACTTAGACCTATCTATATAACCCGTTCGATCCTTCAAATTGCGAAGCAGTGGTGGTCATGGCTGCGGTAGCGACAATGGTGAGCTCGGCTGGAGGGCTTTTGGCCATGCTCAACGAGACTCACCCTTCGTTGAAACTTCACGCTCTCTCAAATCTCAATGCTTTCGTTGATTACTTCTGGCCCGAGATCTCCACTAGCGTACCCATCATGTAATTCTTCTTCTTTCAATTCTCTCTCTCTTTTATTTGTTTGTGCATTGGGTATTTGAGTAATGATTGTTTCTCATCTGTTTGTGGCGTAAAACCCTTTGTTTGGTTGCTGGGAAAACCGAGGAAAAGTGAAGAATGTGACAATTTTAGCTTTATCTTTATATTTTGTGTTGTTTTGGGTTCCCACCACAAAAAGTGAGGAACTTGATTGAATTGAGCAAGGTATCTGGCTGAATTGAGTGGAGGTTTTGTTTTTTTTCTGTCACATGCAATGATAATCGAAACTCTGTGTACTAATTTAAGGTAGATTTTCTTTGTTATAATGCAGAACCTAGAGTTTTATGGTTAGGGGAAAATTTTGGGTTTCAGAGATATCGAATAGTTGTTTGGAAGAAGGAGGGGTCTTTGGTTAATGAGTACTTGTATAGTTGTTTGGTAGCAAAACCATTCTATGAAAGTTGCACGTGGCAACTGGTTTTTGCTAATTTTATGTCAAACTTTGCTATCAAATTTAGTCATGTATGTTTAATGATTAATGGTCTGTACCTGGTCCCTCCAGAAGAACCTGTAGTGTTTTTATTAGCTTGAGGTATAGAGGTTATAATTTCTATCTTCTTTTCAAGGGTTAAATAAATATTAAGGTGCAACTGCTGGAGCAGGATTGTTGCTATCACTTATTTAGTTGAAATGGGAAAATAAAATATTTTGAGTAAATTGCTACTCCTTGATTATGCATAGTTGGATTTTCTTTTTGATATGTAGTCAGGACTGTAGAATCACATGATGCTCAGCCTTGTCCCTTATATTTTGATCCATTTTCTGTTTGTGTTTTCCAAGTCAGTGGAATTATGTAGCATGTGATAATGCAATGGATAGTCAATTATTATTACGGCAAGCAACTGGTAGTATTGTTGATGTTCTTTTTTTTCTAATTGCTTTAAAAAACTAAGGTAGCGTTTGGTTTACTTTTCAAAACTTAACTCTGTTTTTAAATCATGATTTGGGTGAAACATGTTAACGAAACATATTTTTAAAATTCAACTCAAAATTACTTTCAAAACTCCTCTTTTCGCTTTTTATTTATTTATTTATTTATTATTATTAATCAATCAATCACTTTTTCTTTCTCCTCTCACATTCTCTCACATTCTATACATCAATAAAAAATAAAAATAAAAATAAAAATACAAATCATTCCAAAACTATTTTTAAAATTTATAACCAAACAAATTTTCTCTTTTTAAATCATGATTTAAAAACTCAATACTCAAAATACAACTCCACCAAGGTTCTGAAAAGCGGTTGCGGTCGCCGTAACGGTGGCGGTGACGCGGTTGCGGTTGCGGTTGCGGGGTGTAAAGGTCGTAGTGTAACGGTTGCGGTAATCGGAACCGTGAATTTTTTTATTTTTCGCACAATTTGAAAAAAACTTACCGATACGCATATTTTTTTTCCATGATCATATTTGTTAGGTTAAAAATAAATATTGATCAATTTTTGTAAATTTTTAAGTATGATTCAATACATTTCATATTTTTAAATCACTATAAACTGATTTTTTTACATTTTATTTCAATAATTAATGACTTTATATTATACAAAAAATCAATCACTAACTATTATATATAAGATAAACAATGACAAAAGTAAGAGAATAAATAAGAGCCTAAATATATATATATATATACATATTTTAACCAAGCCAAATAGATAATAACCACACTTATTATTATTATTATTATTTTCAAACAATATATAGATAGACACACACAAACAAAATGGTTTAGTGATAGCAGCTGAATAGAATAACATAAGTCTTACAGTTTCAACAAATCAATAACATGTTCTTCATCTTCCCTTTTCTCTCTCTCTATCTCTTGCTCCTCCATTTTCTCTCTTTCTCTTCCCTCTTCTCTCTATCCCTCTTCCCCAATTTTCAGCTTTTTTTTGTCTGTTTTTTCGGAAGAAACAGTTTGAAACCGTTACGTAACGGTGCGTAACAGGCCGTTACGGCTGTTACGGCACCGTTACGACCGCTACGGCAGCCGCTACGGCCGGTACACCTGTGAATCTCAATCACACTGCAAAAGCGGCCGTAACGGGTGGCGGTAACCACCAAAACCGTTACGTAACAGCGTTACGTAACGGTTGCGGCCGCTTTTTAAAACCTTGAACTCCACACTCACTCATATCATAATTCTAAAACTAAATCAAAAGGACCCTAAATTGATCTTCACTCTTCTGTTAATACTTTGAAATAATTACTACTACATATTTTGTAGGGGGCATAAAGGTTCAACATAATAAATCACTGAAAAAAAATGTAGCACGTGAGGCTGTCAGCGACCTAGAAAGGCTAAAATCCAAGTTAAAATAAGCATAAAAAATAATTGGTTATATTCTAAGGTTGGCATTTATATGCATATCATTTCTTGAACTCTTTCTTTCTTTCTTTCTTTCTTTCTTCTTCTTCTTCTTCTTCTTCTTCTTTTCTTTTTTTTTTCTTTCTGTCTTCTAATATTTGTTTCTTATTTGATTATATCCTGAAAGCCTCTATTCTGACAAGATGTTCACCTTTGGATAATGCTTTTTATTATCATCGGCAAGTCATGGGATTTGTATGCTTTTGTATTTTGGTGTTTAGATATTTTGGTGTTTAGATATGCAAATCAAGTGGTAATCTTGGAATTTGTTGCCATATGTTTTTCATCACCACTATGATATTGCTGTACCATTGATGGTCATATATTAGAAATATAAGCCATCTTCAGTTTGGGATTTGTATTAATTTGGTTATTTGGAAATAAATGTTTGTGTTGATTTCTCATGCAGAGAGAGCTTATATGAAGATGAGGATTTCGACCAACGGCAACTTGCGGCATTGCTTGTTTCAAAGGTCATCACCCACTTTCTATTGGTTCCTCCATGGCCTTTGTTGTTTCTCTTCTATCTTATAATCAGTTTTATTGTATAAAGAAAAATAGTTGTCTGCAATCCTGGTTTTTATGCCCATTTGGGTTGCCAGGGTTATATGCCAGAATTTATAAATTTTGTAGTTGATTTCCAAATTTTATGTAAAACCAACACCACCACCCCCCCCCCCCCCCCCCGGAAAAAAAAAAGAAAAAAAAAAAAATGTTCTAGTGGTTAAGTTTTTTATTGGCGAACGGTTCTGGTACTTCCATCAAATTCTTGAGCATAGATTTGACAAGTTCACTTTTGAAAATTGATTTGTGTGGTCTATTTGAAAAAAAAAAAAAAAAGAGTCTACATATGTTTTGCCCCTTTTCAGTTTGCATGGGCCTAGATGCCAATATTCATAAAAGTAATCTGAGGGTTGGCTACTCTGTGATAGTCTAGAAGAATTTGCTGCATATCTCTGGGTGGTTCTCTGATGAGGGTGAGGCAAATTGAATGTGAGAATTTACTCATAATAATTCAATATGTTCTGTCATTTTCAAGTTTCCATTTATAAAATATCTACACACTCTATGTTATTATCAGTAATCTTACAACGGAATACTCAAATGTGAAGATAAGACTTGAAATCAGAGGTTATTGCTTGTTACTGTTTGAGATGTATAATTTAAGGAACTGCTATGTTCTTTATATAAATTCCCTTGTTTCTGTTGACAACTTTTTATTACTTGGATGAACTTGAGGACTCATTCTTGAGGCCTGAGGCCTTTTTTTGTTACTGCTTGAGATGTACAATTTAGAAACTATTATCTTCGTTGCACAAATTCTTTTGTTTTTGTTGACAGGTTTTTTATTACTTGGGTGAACTCAATGACTCGTTATCGTATGCTCTGGGAGCTGGTCCTCTGTTTGATGTTTCTGAGGATTCAGATTACATTCATACCCTTCTTGGTAAGAATTTTCACCTTGCATCCTTTTTTTTTTTTGTTTTTTTTTGTTTTTTTGTTTTTGATATATAACCTTATTCTTTTCCAACATGAAAACTTCTATGTTTACTCTCTTTTTTTTTTTTTTTTTTTTGAACAGACTTCCATGTTTAGTTTGAGGTTTTAAGATCTGCTTATTATTCATTATTGGTTTCCCTCAAATTGGTTACATGTAAATGCAGTCTGTGAAAGCCTAAGCTGGATATCAACTCCTGATATATGTTGATTGTATAATGTCCATCATGGTTTTGATAGTTGATATTAACTTGTGAAATTATATGGATGAAATTAACACTTTTTCAATGTAGCGTTACTAATTATTGCTGGCCATGTTCTATCTTCACTCAGCTAAAGCAATTGATGAATATGCCAGTCTCAAGTCAAAGGTGGCAGAGTCAAATGATGAAAACAAAATGGACCCTCGGTTGGAGGCAATCGTTGAGAGAATGTTGGATAAGTACGTAAATTTTTTGCTTCTCTTTAGTGTAATGGCACAATTCTCCAGTTGTCTTACCATTGCTGTATATAGGTGTATACTGGATGGAAGATATCAACAAGCTATCGGAATGGCAATTGAATGTCGTAGATTGGATAAGCTTGAGGAAGCAATTACAAGAAGTGAAAATATTCATGCAACCCTATCATATTGTATTAATATCTCTCATTCCTATGTTAATCTCAGAGAATATCGTCGTGAGGTATGAACAATATCATGCTTGTACAGTTTAGAGTTATTTTCATATCCTGAAACCACGTATATTTTCTATTAGCCTTCTGTATATGATTTCCAATATCATGAATTTCTGTTTTGCTATGGTTGGTACATTTGTTTTTAGAAATGAAGTTTTTCATCCAAGTTGCCTTGTATTGTATCAATTTGAATAGAAATTACACGGCTAGACATATTGCTATATTAATGAAAGGAAAAAGATCCAGGGTTTCTATATTGCTATAATTTTTGACCGGACATGGTAACATCTATGGTGTTCCTCTATGTTGTACATTGTGTTCGAAACTTCCCTAATAAGAAAAGAAATAATTTCCAGTAGTATATTGCTGAACTGGAAATATCAAGTGACAGTGAATCGTCATATTTTTGTTGATTCACAAGTTAACTGCAGTGGTTCTGGAAGGCAGGCAAAATGCAGCTACTCAAAATCGGAAACAAATCCTATACAGTCTACCTACTTTGGGTTTTGTAAATGCTATCGAGATTGGAGTGACTTATAGGGATACAGTTTTGCTTTGTTTCATTTGTTTTTGTTTGATGCTCCCTTGTTCCTTTATTTTTGCTTTAGTAAGCCTTACCTTAAATCAATACATGTATAGATGTATATATAGTAGAAGAATTTGGCAGTAGGTTGCTTGTTATAAGAACGTGGGAAATTGTTTCAGCCACTTTTCTTAAAGTGATAGGTCCCTGGGCACAAAAACCAATCAAATGACGAAAATATTGAATAAAATCTTTGCACTCATGTTCAAAATTCTTTTTTCAGTTTTTTTTTTTTTTATATATATATTTTTTAATTATTTCAAACTTTAAAATACAATAGTAATTATCTTACATACCTGTTTTTCATAAGACATATTTTTCCGATTCCATTCATTGAGATCTATCAAATAAGACCTATGATGACTATAATATTTATCAAAACAAACAAAAAAAAGATCTATGATGACTATAAAATTATGCAAACAAGATAAATTTATTTGGTTGGACTTAAAACGAATAAATTTAGCTGTTTGGATCAGAATAACAAAATTAAGTGTTGAAACAACATTTTTTTTAGCAAAACTAAGGCACCCAAACCATCTATAGACATTTGCAATGTTTAGATTACATAATAATATATGAACTAAAAAAATCCCCCAAACAAATGAGCACAAAATTAGGGCCGTTTGATGTTTGAAATTTCACTATTCATCAAATTTCTTGAACTATCCAATGGACAATCTCAGAAAATTTACATCAAAACAGCTAAGTCTCTCAACTGATAACTTTATTTGATTGAGAATAAGGCCTCGTTTGGGAAGCGACCCGTTTAGCCAAAAAGCCACTAAAAAAATCAAAAAGCCACTAAAAAAATCAAAAAGCCAACAACCCATACCAAAAAGCCAAAGATTTTCTTTTTTCTCTACTTTTTGCACATCTTTTCGTAAAAAGTCAAAAGTCATCCCAAACATACTAGTTTTTTTTAGCTCATATTTTAGCCAAATAGCCAAAAAGTTACTAAATTAGCCTGTTCCCAAGCGAGGCCTAAGATAGATGTATTTGAAATTTATCTTATTCAGAATAAGCAGCGACGGAGCTACCAAATTGATATATTTTGATGCATTGCAACTGGCAAATTAGAATATAAAAAAAATGTAAATGTAGTTAGTTGGATATACATAATGTTTGGCCCCCTTATCTTAAAGTCCTGGCTCCGTCCTTGAGAATAAGATAATTCTATCAATGTCAGTGTTTGGGGGTACAACTCTATTGGGAACTAAATTATCTGTTTAGTGCTATATTTATTTGTTTGAAGCTGACTTTATCTATTTGGGAGCTAAAATCATTTGTGTAATACATAAATAAATTTATCAGTTTGGAGCTAAAATTATATGTTTGAAGCTAAATTTATTTGATTGTTACACAAACAAATTTATCTATTTAGAGCTAAAATCTAAGAAGCATGGACATTTTTTTGAAGGAAGTTTGTTGTGTCGAACACCTGACGCAAGCACTCTTAGGACACTCCTAAAAACATGTCCTACACTTCTTCAACATGTCTTAATTAAAAAGTCAAATTCTAATGTTGGACACTTCATTGACACTTTGTGGACACTTATTCAACCCCCTAAACATGTCATGTGATGAATTTCTTCATAATAACAATGTTTTGCATTCTTCATAACACAACTTATACACTCTAAATATGTTTTTTAGACATTTATAAGATGAATAGATGCGTATGTAATGTACTATAATTGTTTTGCATTATTTGAAATGTAATTGTTATGCAAATTATATTTTGATGTTTAAGTTATGTATAGGTTTTTAATGTAACTAGTATTGTGTTACATATTTTGCATTATCTTTGAATAAATTTTATATATGACATAAAAAAAATTGCAAAATATATAATTTTTAGCGTGTCCCAATCGTGGCATGTCCTGCAATTTTCGAAAACTGGCATGTTGGCATGTTTGTCATGTTGTGTGTCGTGTTGAATGTTTGTATCCGTGCTACTTAGGCTAAAATTATATGTTTGAAGCTAAATCTATCTATTTAATGCTCAGATAAAATTATCTATTTGGATATAAATTTATGTGTGTAATTTTGTAATGTAATTTAATAGTCATCATTGGTCTTGTTTGAAAGATGTTGACAAGTGGATTCCAAAAATACTAGTACTATAAAAAAATGGACATGTAGAACAAAATTTATTATTGTATTTTGAAGTTTGAAATATTTCTAAATTTGGAAGGTTGTATGAACACGAGAAAATGGATAAAATGGGTATGAAATTAATGTATAATGCTGTACTTAATGTGTAAGGATAAAGTCGCCCAAATTAGCCACTTCTGCCTAAAAGCTTTATGAAATGTCCCATTGCAAAAAAAAAGTGAGGGACTTATGGGGTGGTTAAAAAAGGTGCTTGGACTAAATGTCCTATGTAAAACATATCAATGCCCAATCCCTACTTTCCTATGTATAATATGTAATTGAGAACAATCATTAATATATAATTTGGGATGAAAGTAGAGACAGATGGAAATTCAACTGGAAAAAGAAATTTATGCATCTAAAGAGGATTTTACCAAATCAGTGGAATTGGACAGGCATATCTGCACCTTCGTAAGCAGTCCTTGAAATCTACTGTTAACTGAACAAGATTCTAGAGGTTTGTGTGCAGTTTAAAATAATTATGGCAGTTACTCTGTATAGGGGTATTTTAAGTACACAAAAGTCGTGACATTGCTTCCGAGTTGTGTGTTTTATGTTAGTATATATGTTATTACTTATCCAAAGAAAAGGAAAGAAATGTTGTTATCCTTGTTTATTGCCCATATATTGATAATTGCTTTACATATATATTCTCACACACTCACACGCAAAACACGTATAAGCAGTTGCCTGATGTAGATAAATAAAAGAATATTTTACAGGAAAGAGATAACAGTGACTCAGACATATCCATATACTAATTCTCCGCCAATGTTGTACAGGTGCTTCGTCTTCTTGTTAAAGTATATCAGGAGCTGCCATCTCCCGATTATTTGAGCATTTGTCAGTGCCTCATGTTCCTGGATGAACCAGAAGGTGTTGCGACCATCTTGGAAAAGCTTCTACGATCTGAAAATAAGGATGATGCTCTTCTCGCTTTTCAGATAGCTTTTGATCTTGTAGAGAATGAGCACCAAGCTTTTCTATTGAATGTGAGAAATCGTCTTTCCAGTGCCCAGTCGCAACCATCGGAACCTGCACATCAAGAATCTGCTGCACCAGAGTCTGATCAAACTGGAAATGCTACTGCAGCTGAGGATGTTCAAATGACAGATGGAACTCAAGCTTTGAACAGGAATGTGCAAGAAGCTGATCCAATTGAAGCGACCTATGCTGAGAGATTATCAAAAATCAAAGGAATTTTGTCCGGAGAGACTTCAATACAGTTGACTCTACAATTTTTATACAGCCATAACAAGTGAGGCATCATATTTATTTGCTGCTGTCTTTATTTCTTGTGCTCTCTGCTCAAATTCATTTTGTAGGAGTTCCATTAAAGCAGCATGGAAATTTTCTTAAACCAATTTTGTGAATTTGCATATAGGTCGGATCTTCTTATTCTTAAGACAATAAAACAGTCTGTAGAGATGAGAAATAGTGTGTGCCACAGTGCAACAATATATGCTAATGCAATTATGCATGCTGGAACAACTGTGGATACATTTCTCCGGGAGAATCTGGTAAATCAACTTCCCGCTTTCATTCTCTTAATAAACCTTCTTTGTTGCACAAGGTTTCCTAATTTGTATTTTCTAACACCCTTGTTACTTGTAAAAATTTGTCAGGATTGGCTGAGCAGGGCTACTAATTGGGCTAAATTCAGTGCAACAGCAGGGCTTGGTGTTATTCACAGAGGCCACCTGCAACAGGGCAGATCACTTATGGCCCCGTACTTGCCACAGAGTGGGGCTGGTGGTGGTGGCAGTCCGTACTCTGAAGGTGGTGCTCTCTATGCCCTAGGTTTGATTCATGCAAACCACGGTGAGGGTATCAAACAATTTCTTCGTGATAGCCTACGCAGTACAAATGTTGAGGTGCTTGCTTTCTACAAGCTGGTGTTTAGTTGCGTTAAATTTCTATTATAATATTCATGTTTGAAACTTTGATTGGTGCACAGGTTATTCAACACGGTGCATGCTTAGGTCTTGGTTTGGCAGCTCTTGGAACTGCTGATGAAGATATTTATGATGACATAAAAACCGTGCTTTATACTGACAGTGCTGTTGCTGGAGAAGCTGCTGGTATCAGTATGGGCTTACTTATGGTTGGAACTGCGAGTGAGAAGGCAGCTGAAATGCTTGCTTATGCACATGAAACGCAGCATGAGAAAATCATCAGGTATGGGTTCACTGATCTAGGTGTTGGGCTAAGGTTTTAATTATGGTCTTCTTTAGGGTTTATTTGGTTGTTTCTTGTTGCAGAGGTTTGGCTTTGGGGATAGCCCTCACAGTCTATGGAAGAGAAGAAGAAGCAGATACACTAATTGAGCAGATGACTCGGGATCAAGATCCTATTCTACGTTATGGTGGCATGTATGCATTGGCATTGGCATACAGCGGAACAGCAAACAATAAGGCGATCCGTCAGCTGCTGCATTTTGCTGTATCAGATGTGAGCAATGATGTCAGGCGGACGGCTGTTCTAGCACTTGGGTTTGTTCTGTACTCTGAACCAGAACAGGTTGGTTCTTTTTCTTTGTTTCTTTTGCTTGTTTGGAGCACCTGAGTATTTGATCCTGCTTTTTGTGATTGATATTCTTAGTCTAATGTTCTGTGGTTTCAGTTATCAGCAATAGCTTTCTAGTTGTTATTTGTATATGCATGCCCAACACTGTAGCATACCTTTTATTTGGTCTCTCTTGGGATTAACTAAATCTGTAATTGGTTTCAATTGTCAGCAGTAGCTTTCTCAGCATGCTATCTATGACTAAGAAAAAGAAAAAGAAAAAAACAACAATGCCCAAATAGTACACATTAATGTGTGTTTGGGAGGGGAAAGATTGGATATCCACCTAACCTTGCACAAAATGGTTGTTCCAAGACTTGAACCCATAACCTCAAGGTTATTAGGCCAATATGTTACCATTGAACCAAAGTGGCATAGTGCTATCTATGACTGTAAATATAAAATTTATTTGGATCCTTCGGTAAATTTATCTAACTGGTGCTATCTGCTTCCCCTTGAACTTGATTTCACTGCCCATGGACTGCAGACTCCTCGCATTGTCTCCCTGCTGTCTGAGTCTTACAACCCACATGTTCGTTATGGAGCGGCACTAGCAGTTGGCATATCCTGTGCCGGTACTGGCCTGAGCGAGGCCATATCTTTGCTAGAGCCCCTGACCTCAGATGTAGTTGATTTTGTTCGTCAAGGTGCTTTAATTGCAATGGCTATGGTGATGGTTCAGATCAGTGAAGCTAGTGATTCTCGTGTAGGAACATTCAGGTAGTGTGGGTCTGCTGTTTTCTTACTTATTTCTTTATCCCTTTCTTTAGCTTAGTATATTATTCATTTGTTATTCTAGGCGGCAATTGGAGAAAATAATTTTGGATAAGCATGAAGACACCATGAGCAAGATGGGAGCTATTTTGGCCTCTGGAATACTTGATGCTGGTGGAAGAAATGTGACAATAAAGTTGCTTTCCAAGACAAAACACGATAAAATTACTGCAGTTGTTGGTCTGGCTGTTTTCAGCCAGTTTTGGTATTGGTATCCTCTTATCTATTTCATTAGCTTGTCATTCTCACCCACAGCCTTTATTGGGTTGAACTATGACTTGAAAGTTCCAAAATTCGAGTTCTTATCACACGCCAAACCGTCACTGTTTGAGTATCCTCGGCCAATTACTGTATCTACTACTACCTCGGCCGTGAAAATTCCTACTGCGGTCTTATCAACATCAGCAAGAGCCAAGGCTAGGGCTACTAAAAAAGAGGCAGATCAGAAAGCTGTTGTTGAAAAGTCATCCGGAGCAGAGCCTTCTTCTGCTGGCTCAAGTACTGGAAAAGGGAAATCCTCTGGTGACAAGGATGGGGACTCAATGCAGGTAAATACCATTTCTCTTTCTAATTACTGTGCTTAATTCATAACTAGTTTTGGGTAGAAATTTGTATTTTTTTTTTTTTAATTAACTAGCAGCAAATGTCGTAAAAATCTTCATGCCTCTGCCCATCAATACAATGTTTGATACAATCTAGTTGTTCATGGTAAAAGTTATTTTTATGAGATATAGAACATCAAAATTAATTTTTTAGTTGTCATGCCATTTGGATAACACTCTATTTGGATTGAGAGTTTTGACGAGAAAAGAAAATAAATGGAGGGAATGAGATTTCGCATTACTTGTTTGGATGATTAAATAGGTGAAAAATGGTGAGAAGGGAAGAGAAATCCTTTAAATCTGAGTTTCGTTTTTCACCAAAAGTGGTGAGATTTGGTGAAACCCTAAAGAGGTGAAAAATGAAGCGAAATCCTTTAAAATCTGAGTTTTGTTTTTCATCAGAAGTCGTGAGATTTGGTGAACCCAAAATTACTCCAAATAATAAAATAAAATAAATAATCCTTATAATACCTAAATTACCCTCTAAATACAAAGCAAATAAAATAAAAAGAAGGTGAGAAATCATAATCATTTCATTTCATTTCTTTTCTTTTCTCAGCGCACAATCCAAATGGTGTGTAAATTTAGCTCTCTTATCCAGGTTCAACTACTCACCATTTCTTTCTTGTTCTTCTTATTTTTATTTTTATTTTTTATGGCAGGTTGATAATCCAGCAGCAGAGAAAAGAGTGGAGCCCGAACCTTCTTTTGAAATCTTAACTAACCCTGCCAGGGTAGTTCCTGCTCAGGAGAAGTTCATTAAATTTCTGGAAGAAGGCAGATACGTTCCAGTTAAGTTAGCTCCTTCAGGGTTCGTTCTCTTGAAAGACCTCCGTCCCGCTGAACCAGAAGTGTTGTCTCTCACTGATGCACCCTCATCAACGGGATCAGCTGCTGCTGGTGGATCAACAACTGGACAACAGGGCTCAGCATCATCGGCCATGGCTGTTGACGAGGAGCCTCAGCCTCCTCAGCCATTCGAATACACCTCATAAATTTGGTCTTCAACCATATACGTTGTTCGGGCAGAGTGAGTGATGTGCAGAGACTGATGCTTTGTGGTCAAAAATGAAAGAAACTGGTTTGCACGACTCTTCAATTATCCTGTGAAGTGAAGGCCGATTTGTGGTGATTGTGCAGGCATTTTTGCTGCTGCTATTGGGATTTATCGGTTGGTCTTCATTGATTTCTTGCTTGTGTTTCTCTTTAATTTACACATTCAGAAATGATGATGATGATAGGGAAAGATGCAAAACTGCGGTGGCTTGTGACTTAAAATCTGCAACTTCTGCTTGTTGCAATTACAGCCTTTTTTTCTCAGTAACTCCCATTAGAAAACGTGATGTGTGGACTTGGATCAATTTTTGTTTTAGTTTTAAAAAGTTTGCACTCGTCATATCTTCATTGATTTGGACTCTCTCTCTCTCGCTCATATATACATATATATATATATATATATATATGTATGTATATACATATGCGACAATGGACACTTGTTCTAGAGTGTCAGGAGTCATGGGGGAGTCTACGGCTTCCAAATTCTAGCTGGCTTCAAGTAGTTATATACATACATTATACATATAAGTGGTATTATTGTAGTCCGGTTGTTTGAGGTAGACCGAGTTTATCTTGGACCAACTCTGCTGAAACTCCTTGTGTTCTACATCCATGGCCTAAAAAATGCTAATCACTCCGATTCAGCAAGCTGGATTGAGTGTTTCGGCTTAGGTGTTACGTAAATTTAAATTGCAATGCAAAAAAGAATTTTGGAGTTTGACATATTTTTTCAGTTGTTTAAAAAAATATATATATATATATATATTATTTATTTTTGGGAGTTCAATAAAAAATTAAAATAAATAAAATAGAAAGAAAATTCGATTGTACATTCTCTTGCCCAACTGTCTTGATTGCTGTCGGAGAAGCAGGTTTGGATGGAAGAAGTGCCTCCTCTTTACCAGGCGGTTGCTCTTGAGGCTGCAGGTCTTTTCTGAAGTCTTTGCTTTTCTTTTCTTTTGTTTTGAGGTGAGAGCAACTTCAGCAATGTTAGTATTACAAAAAAAATACGCAAAAATAGAAAACTCAATTTATAAATCAAACTCACTTCTTTTTTTTCTCATATTATGTTCGTATTACAAAAAAGAAAAAAAAAGAAAAAAAACAAAAGAATAAAGCATTTAATGTAGAAGGATATTTTAGTCTCCATGTGAACAAAAACAATTCTTGAAAAAATTACAAAAAATAAAAACTTCAGGGTTTGAACACTGTAATAAAATAAAATAAAATTTTAATTTTTAGTTTTATCAATTTAAACTCTACAATTTTAATTTATTTTCAATTTAAACCATTTACTTATTTTATGTTAAGTAAAACTGATAAAAAAAGATATTTTGGTCAATAAACTCAATATAAATGTATATAAAATGTCTAACACATCATTTTAATTTTGTATTAATTACTTTTTTTTTTGTGTGGATAACTCAGGGTGACCGGGCCAGCTTGCGCGCACCTCGACTAATCCCTGGAGGACCAATCCCACCGTCCACTAACGGATGACTCATTTAAAGCCAGAGCAGAGCTCTGTATAATTTTGTATTAATTACTTAACATAAATAGGTAAACAGTTTATATTGAAAACAAATCAAAAGATTATGATTTAAATTGATAAAATCAAAAACCCATGATTTATTTTGTTTTAAGGGTGAAATTTTGAGATTTGTATTGTAATTTTCTCAAAATCCTTCAATTCTAACAGCTTTTAATTTTTTACAATTTTTATGCAAGTAAAAATAACTAGGGGAATAATTTCCACACATAATTGTTTTTTACATAATATTTTTTCGACTTGTACACGCACATGACATGTGCTCAACTGCTAATTTTTTAGAAATTTAAAAATAAAATTAATGCAATTAAATTAGGATTAATTATATGAAAATCCTCTTAATTATTAATAAATATCACTTGACTCCCTCTATCTATGAATTTGTACATATTGACTACCTCAATAATAAAAACCGTAGGAATACACTCTTTTTTTGAAAATATTTTATTGCCATTTTCCCTTATCTAGAATCTAATTTCCCAAAAATATAACCAAAAGTTGGGGACGTTTGAATCTTGGAGAATTTTATTATACACCATCCTTACTATATACATTTTTATTTATGTTATTTTCTTCTTTAATTATGGCATTATTTTGAGATCTTTAGTTATGTTTCATTTGTGTTTGGTTATTATTTTTTATTTTTTTTTTAGTTATAACTCAAAAAATATAAAATTATATAAATTTTTTTTTTTTTTTTATAATTATATGGTGCATATGGAATAATAGTCTTTTACCTTGCATGATGTGCTCAATCAATGGCTCTAAATAGGATCGTGTAAATACCGCATAATTTGTTAAAATCGTATCGATTTGCCCGAATTTGTATCATTCTATTGGCTAATAGCGGATTAAACTTTAAAATTTATAATTCATCTTTAAAATTGCTCTGCTCCATTATAATTAATACATATATATTTTTTAATTTTTAATGATATCAAAGTAAAAATAAGTGTGAAATTTATTATAAATTAATAATTATATATATATATATATATATAAAACTAATATTATGTAAATACTTGATAATTGGTTAAGAATATTTCATCAATCAATAATTCGATTATCGTCGATCTATTATTTAATTTATAATTTTAATTTTAAACCACACACTCCTAGCTCTAATGTTGTCAAAAAGGGAATCGTAAAACGTTGTTGTACCACAACAATTGACATAATGAAAATATTTTCCGCTGCCAGGAATTGGACCTGGAATATTCTCAAAGCCGAGTATCAATTTAATATAAAATTTTTATTATCGAATGATAAATAAATTTAATATAAAATTTTTAATAGATCACATAATTATCTTGTCACCATCTATTCCACTTCCAATGTACATGAATACTCATCAATATAGCCTCACTTCTCTAGCTCCTCTCATCCCCTAATTTAAAGCTCACAATCCTTTTAACTTTTCACTCTCCTACAGACATTAATTCTTTGTAAATTCAGAACTTTGTTTCCCTAATTTACCAAATTCCATTCCATATTCTAACATCTTTTCACCACGTTTTCTTTAAGTAAAAATAGTAAAATATCTGCATTTATATTTTTGCATAGTAAAATTACAGAGAATTTGGGAATGTCCTAAAATATATATAACATTTGCGGATCCTTTCCATTTCTATTTCTCTTGAGAAATAATCAAATATAGAAGGATCTTTAAATTTCCAACATTAAAAATAAGTTTTAGAGAAAAAAAAGAAAAAAAAAAAACTTAGAGATTTGCCCAAAATTTTAAATTTTAAATCACTTCATGTTCATTCTTGGTTTAAAATGTACCCTACATATTCACCCCCCAAAAAACATATATATATATACCCTACAAAATTAAATTTTGAGCACTTTTCTGAGTATTTATTAAATCTGTAATTATCAAAGAAAAAAAGGACACACTGAAATTTAAGGGAAAAACCTTTAATGATCTTCACAATGAAACAATCAGTGGTGCTACATGCACCAATTAGTATACTAACTAGTGTACCAATACTAGTTATGACATTGTTATTGACCCTACTCATTAATTATATTACAAATATCAAAAACTTCTTAAATTATACAATATCATCAATTAGTATACTAATTGGTACATATAACATTATTCATGAAACAATAAATTCTATAATTATACCATCGGTGGTGCTACATGCACCAATTAGTGTACACGTACCAACTAGTGTTATGATATCATTAATGACCCTATTTATTATACAAATTACAAATACCCAAAACCTTTAAAATTATGTCACATCATCTATTGATACACTAGTGTGTATACTAATTACTGCATATAGCATTATTCTTATACCATTTATAGACTTTTGACTTTCCCCATTTTATTTCCCTCCAAATTACTTCACATTATATATTATGATTCTTTCACCAACTATCTATTCATTTTCAACAGGGTTAATTTCTCTGTCACCCTCCAAAAATTCTTGCAAGAATAAATAAGCTGTTCTAGGCTAACATCTAGATAGCCTTGACGGTGTTTTTATTTACAGTACTAAAATGTTGTTTCATGGTCAGTTTTTATGTGCATTTTTTGCTCTATTCTTCAACAGTTTTGGATCGGCCAATAGTTGGGTGTTTCGAAGATTGTCCATGGCTACTTACCCAACAATCTATGTTGATCAATCTGGACATGGAAATTTCTCAACCATTCAATCCGCTATTGATTCCATTCCTTCAAACAATGGGAATTGGATTTGTGTTTCCGTTAGGGCCGGCGAGTACAGGTATTCTTTCCTTCACTATTCGTAGTATCTGTCGAAATATACCCAGTTTTGTCCTTTCAATATTGATACACCTCTATATATCAATTGGAAAGAAATCACATGTGTATCAACCAGTTCTTGAT
Source organism: Camellia sinensis (assembly GCF_055761805.1). Lineage (NCBI taxonomy): Eukaryota > Viridiplantae > Streptophyta > Magnoliopsida > Ericales > Theaceae > Camellia > Camellia sinensis. Next base: position 48,047,735 of record NC_138967.1, read on the forward strand.
ACCTATTGGCCATCAATATCGTCTTAAATAACAATACCGACATACATATTGATATGATATAATATTGGTTAATATTCCGTGAATGTCAATCTTGGATTTTAGGACTTCCAATGTTGAAATCCACTATTAACGATACATTTTTTTAGAGAATGTTATAAATTCCAAAACTCAATTGGTGGAGCTTTTTAGTTGGGTATTGGTGTAACATCACCAATTGATAAATCACTAATATATCGATTAATATTATATCATATTAACAAATATATGGTTGTATCATTAATATATAACCCATATAATTCTAATCATGACTGATATCGATACGTCTCCTAATATTACTATCGCCACATGTTAAAAGAGTTATTTGAGTATTTTAATGACTTATATGGGTGATGAATGTAGAGAACAGGTAAGAATTCCAATGGATAAGCCATACATATATATTAAAGGAGATGGAAAAAGAAAGACAACTGTAGTTTGGGATTCTCACGATTCTATTGCTACCAGCCCTACTTTCATCTCTCAAGCTGATAATATCTTTGTCAAAAGCATATCCTTCAAGGTACGTATGTATCTTTCATTTAAAATCAAAATGATATTTGTCTAAATTTTTGTACAAAATATTCAATTGGAACAATGTGACATTTTTTTAACATTTTATGATATTTTTTGAACTAGAATGGTGCACACTAACAAATCAACCGTACAAAGAATTCAAGAGTTTGAATTTGACAATTATAGAAAAAAATTGATTCGGGAATGAAAAAACGTGACATTCATACTAGATTTTGTTTAATTTATATGAAAGTGTGCACACCCACCACATGGGTGTGTAGTTATAGATTACGAAATATTTTTTAATTTGTTCGTAACAGAAAAAGAAAAATAGTTTAGAAAATCGAAATTTGTGACAAAAAGGGATTTATATCAAGAACTCTTTATTTACTTTATTGCATACATGTAAAGATAGATAATAGACAATTTGGTGGATCTTTTGATTTAATTTTTTTGTATAATTTTCTTATTTGTATGATATTTGACCTCCAATGAATATACAATTTTACTTTGACCCTCTCAAACTTCACAAAAAATCTCATTAGCCTATGTGTTTCAAGTATTTATTAAAAAAAAAGAAAAGAAAAGGAATTAGCAGTTTGACCCGTAAATCTATATAAATTTTACTTTGGTTCCTCAAAAAATTTGATAATCTTGCTTGGACCCCTCTTTTGTACAATTTTCAACTCCCCTAATTGTGGCTTATGTTATCTTTATGATGAAACTTGAGCAGAACTCTTTTAACAATCCTCTGACGAACTACAACCCTATAAGAACAGCCGTGGCGGCGATGATCTCTGGTGACAAATCTGCTTTTTACAGATGTGGGTTTTTTGGATTCCAAGACACTTTGTGGGATGTTCAAGGCAGACATTACTTCAAGCTCTGCACCATACAAGGAGCTATTGATTTCATCTTTGGTTCTGGTCAATCTATTTATGAGGTCTATAGCTTTTACTAACGAAGTAATATCACTCAATCATTATTAAATTGATTGCAATATTTTTCTATCCGCGAGATCCCATTCAAAGCATATATACCCTTTATTTATCTGCGTAATTTTTTTTTGCAAAGTTCATCACATGTTTACATCATATAGGTTGTCTTTCCTACTTGTTGTCTTTTTTAACATGACCTTTATTTGTCATCTAGAGACCTAGTGCAAACTATCAATGAGAATTTTTCTTTGACATTGTATATATTGCGTTTTAAATCAATCACTTAGTATTTGTTGCGATTTTTCATTGATAGTTTGCACTAGGTCTCTAGATGACCTGATACTCTAGAAGTATTACGTAGACAATGCCAATTGACAAGTTGGTCACTTGATTTGACCCAATGTCACTTGATACTCTAGAAATATTAGTAAATAATGAGATATTTATTATTGGTATTGTAGAGATGTACAATATCAGTAATAGCAGGAGCATTAGATGGATTGGCAGGGTACATAACAGCACAGGGAAGGTCTACACCAGAGGAGACTAATGGTTTTGTCTTCAAAGACTGCAATGTTATTGGAACTGGACTAACCTACTTGGGCAGGCCTTGGAGAGAGTATTCCAGAGTCATCTTTTACAACTCTTATTTATCAGATGTAGTTCTTCCTCTTGGTTGGAATGCTTGGGGCAATTTCGGCGGCCGCGAGTACTCTCTCTCCCCACCTCTCTCTTTTAGTTTAATAAATATCTGCAACTTAAGTCTATTATCAATACATCACGTGATAAATAAAATATGATTAGTTAAGCTTTTAACAATAATTAATTGACACATCTAATTCTTAAAAATTATTCAGTGATTTGGAATCCCCACATTAAACTGTTGGACAAATTATATTGATAGTCCTCACATTTCTCCTTTGTGTCATTTTGGTCCGTATTATTTCAGTTAGCTCAATTTTGATATTCAATTGGACCATATTGACGTGCTAATTGAAATTATAAGGATCAAAATAACATAAAAATCAAAATATAAGGACTACTACTATAATTTACCCTGATCATTATTTTAGACCTCTCATGCTTAGTCATTTAAAATAATTTGTATCCTAGGTTTTCAGTAATTTTGGGCTTGACGTTTACTTTTTTAACAGCTTGTTGCTATTTTTTTTTTTTCACTTTTTAGTGATTGTTTAATCAAAGTTTTAGATATTGTTACATTCTTAGGTTCTATCCACCGGATTTTTTTTTTAAAAAAAAATTTAAATTAAAAAGTCCACGAAGGGCAAATAAAAGTTTAAAATAATAATAATAATAATAATAATAATAATTATTATTTTTTTTTGTTTTTAGTGATTTTTTTTGTTTATTATTATTATTACTTTTTAGATTTTTCTAAACTATTAGGATTTTTTTTTTCAAGTACTTGTATTCCAATTAATTCATAACATATTCTTATATTTCAATAAGTTAAATTATTTGGACATTTGATCTACTAAATTCGAATTCTCATATTTAAGATATTTTATGAACAATTTTATTCTTACAAATATGTTTTAAGCGTTTAGCAACTTAGTGATGTGAACATTCATATTTGACAGTATGAATGTTCACATTAATAATATACATGTTCACATCATGGAACATTCACACTGTTACAAAATACTTCTAAAAAACTTCTAAATTTTTTTATTTTTTTATTTGGTTACAAAATACTTCTAAAGTTTAAAAAATATAAATATATATGGAAAATTTATCTATAAATTCCATTTTGAGGAATAATAATCCATTTAGTCTCAATGATTTTTTTATGGACCAATTAGTCTCATTGATTTTTTTACGGTTATATCCTTATTTCTATTATGTTTCCTTCTCTTTTTTTTGTTTGTGCTAGAAAGGTAATGTACACAATTTATGAGAATCAAATTTGAAATGAATTTTTATATGAGAATCTTTTTTTCTTTGGAAAACATTACAAAATGACTATAAAAATGACTTAAAATATAGAATCTTTTAAACATTTTAAAAGGATGTAAGATTTTTTAAACATTTCAAAAGGAATACAAAAATCCTTAGTAAACAAACAGGTAAAAATGTGACCAATGGTATCCCACTTTATTGGAGGTGGCCAACCATGATTACATACTAAAGAGAAATAATATCATCGTTCAAAATTGGTAAAATTGTAAATTAGTCGTAAATTTTATAATTTTATCACATTTAATAATTAAAGTTAAATTTTTTCATAAATTTATAAATATCTTATGAAAGGACCACTAATTTGCAATTTACCTTTCAAAATAATAGAATAATTAAACTTAGAAGTCTTTTCAGCAAACAAAGAGAAATTCTAGTAATTTAAATTCATTCAAAATTAGTAATAGTAAAGAATATTAATTCAGTGTACTATATCACTTTTTCTTTCAAATTGCACTTGCTTAATTATATAAAATTATTTGCAGGCATCAGTTAACCTTTGCTGAGCATGGCTGCTATGGAATTGGATCAAACACATTAAACCGTGTTAAATGGGAAGCTAATCTGAGTCAGGATATGCTATCGTGGTTAACTAGCATCAGATTCGTCGACGATGATGGTTGGATTAGCCGCCTACCGGTCAACATGTAAACTTGATCTTGACATGGCATGGTTACTATATATTTCATATACTAAGTATAAAAATAAAAATAACATTCTTTCTTTCTTTCTTTTTTTTTTTTGAGGATTTTTTTTTTGTTTTTTTAAATAGAGCACTTTACATGTACACCAATTCAGGAATGTTTCTGTCGCTGTTGATTGGTTTGTTATGATGTTAAAATCCTTTGATCCTCACTGCCAATTTGTGGAAGTGTAAGATTGTGTTTGGCTGAGAAGATTTTGGCCGGGAAAGGGCAAAAAAATTATAATAATAAAATTAATAAAGGTTAATTAAATTTTTTTTTTAAAAAAATCTCTAACATTTCACATGTTTTTACTTTAAATTCTAGTGTTTCAATTTCGACAAATTAAATCATGAAATTCTATTCATGTTTCAATGTGTCCCTCAATCCATCTCCGTCTGTGTAAAATAACATATAGAGTTTAAAGTGAAAAATACGTAAAATCTTAAAATTTATTTTGTAATTAATCCTTTTTTATTTTTAGTGATTTTAATTTTAAAAAAATGGTTAATTACACAAAAAATCTCAAGGTTTTATGTATTTTTCACTTTAAACCTCCTCTGTTACTTTACAGAGACAGAGATGGATGGAGGAACTCCAAGATTTAGTTTTTCAAAATTGAAACATTGGGGTTTAAGGTGAAAAATACGTAAAACTTTTGATTTTTCTTTTAAAACCCTAATAATAATAAGAAGAAGAAGAATATGAGAAACTATTGAAACGAAAGGACGTGGGAAAGGCATATTGAAAGAAATCTATACCCAAAATAATAATAATAATATTAATCTGCTGAGTAGTGATGAGAAATTTCACAGTTTTTGTGTTTCAAAAACTATGAAATTTATATTTCATAACTTTTGTGCAACTACAAAATGTTGCAATTTTTGTGGAAAAAAGTTTGAAATTTCATAATTTTTATGCTGAGATAGTGAAATGTTAGGAAAAATTCAATTTTTGTGTTTGAAAAACTACAAAATTTCAAAGTTGCTCTGTAGAATGAAAGTTGTGGAATTTTAAAATTTTAAAAAAATTCTTAACAAGTCATATATATGCATATCTTGATAAGAAAAGTAATTGATGCAAAAGGTACCATAGAGATCCGTAAATCAAACCAAGGAGAAATACCTCAAAATTAGGGCAAATTATTTTTTTTGCTTGTGCTCCAACTTGATATTTATTGATTAAAATAGTAGAACTCAATTGTTGAGTTGTTGGAAATAATTTGACCAGTGTCAAGTGATAAATACCACTAAATAATCACTCCAAAATTTAAAAAACAAGTCAAAAAAAAAAAAAATTCATATTGGAATATGATCATAGATTATCAAAGCAAATACAAGGCTTCAGGGGATGGTAGGATTGTACAAAATTTCACTCAATTCGCACCAATCCGTCAGTTAATTGCGATTTAAATTTATCTGTAATTTGAAATTTATAATTTGTCTTTGGTAGGACTGCAAATGAACTGAGTTATTCACAAACATTAGACTCATTTAGTAAACGAGTTCGAATATTAAACTCGTTTAGTAAACGAGCTGAGCTCAAGTTCGAGTTCGAATAAGCTTAGCTTATTTATTTTTATTTAAATTATATAATAAATATATTATTTATATATTAAATAATATATAAATAATAGTATACGTACATTATAAATACATTATTTATATATCAAATAATATAAATAATATTTTTTATTTAAATAATATTTTAAAAATCTTATCAAGCTGCTCGAGTTTCATTAATATTAACAAACCGAGTCAAGCTTGAACCCAAGCTCTGTTACTTAATAAGCTGAGCTCGAGCTCAGCAAAGCTCGACTCATTTGTAACCCTAGTCTTTGAAACCACCCCGATCCGTTATAGTTAATACATATTATTTTTTAAAAAACTCTAATGAAATATTAAAATAAAAATCAATGTAAGAGATATTTAAGATATGAAATTTATTGCAAATTAGTATTATATGTCTATATAAAATATTATGTAAAATTAGTTAGTGTTATATATTATGCAAATGTTTGATAATTATTTAAGAATATTCTTCAATGAGCAACCTAATTAAAACTACCCAAATTGTAGTTTGGTTATTTGTCAATTCGTCATTCATAGTTTGGTTTATAATTTTACTCTCAAGCTGCATCGAACAACACTGCGCACACACCTAGAAGAGACGCCTCAGTTTGTTTGACAGATTAAATTATATGAGATTATGAGTACGGTAAAATTGAATGAGAAGATGATTAGTGTGGTTGTATTATGTTGAAAATGTAAGATAAAATGTGTTTGTTTGTGTACTAGTGTGGTATTATTAGTTAGTTGGGATTAAATATACAAATTTTTGTAAAAGCCTTATTACATAGAAAATAACTTTGTTGGTTTTGTAAAATGAGGAGCAAAATAGTCTTTTTACGATGAGTCCATGGGAGTGAACTAGTAATCCCAACCCTCTCATAGGAATTTTAATTCCACCGTGAGAGGAGTTTAATAATCTCATGGGATTAGCAATCTCATAGCAGTTCTGTCACGCCCTCAAATTTAAGTGCATAAACCAATCATTCATGATATCCATAGACGTAGGAGAAATAAACATATATTCATTTATCAGAGTATTCATTACAAAAGTATTACATGTTGACAACAAAAACAAATGCCCTACGGGCTTACAACTTTCCAAGTTAACACTTGGTTACAACAAAAGAAAGCTCTAACTCTTAACATATTAAGCCCTTGGCTTGAATTACATGTAATACAAAAAGGTAACAACAAAAATAAGCCTTCGGCTTCTAAACCTCCCAAGCTACATCCTTAGAGGCGGCATATCACCTGTACCTGAAAATGATGTCCCATATAGGGTGAGCCAAAGCCTAGTAGAGATACGCTAAACATAATATGAGAAATAACTAAAATATTAGCATTTGATAAATGTTTAACTCATATCAACCAACGTACATCTCTTCCATAACCAATTCATATTTACAACCATATTCCAATCCCTTTTCGTTTCATTATCCAAATCAATTCATAGATATGGTTCATTGTTTATCCGAATGGTTCAAAATGAGATTGCCACTCATACTACCAACACTTCAATCATAATCAATTTAAAATGAGACTACAACTCATGTTATTAACACTTCAATACTTCAATTCATCTACGTTATGCAAATGTAATTAAGATTTCGGGACTTTTACCCTGGACACTCCGGCCAACTTAGTTATCAATGGAGTCCATCCCCTATCTCCTCCCAAACAGGTTTGAGAGTACATCCCCTATCTCCTCTCAAACCATGGAGTACATCTCCTATCTCCTCTCAAATAAGATACATATGCAATGTATTTAAACGCTTTATCATATACAATGATCAATCCAGGCACATATTCAATGTGTTAATTCAACCGTCATGTTCAATGACATAACCCAATTTATTAGTTTCAGTTTTCCCTAATCAACATACAGTGTCTACAACAATCAAGACTATCCTCCACTGATAGCCCAAAATAATTATTTCTAAACAGATAATAAATTTATCAAACAGATAAATTATCAACAATTTCATAGGTGAGTGATTAATCAATCCAACTACACCATTCAATCTCATAATTTCCCAATTTCATGATTTTCAACTCAATTTCATATTTCCATATTTCCCTGAATTAATTATACAAATTAATTATCTAAACTTAATTAGGGCATTTCTCCCATTTTCTCGAACAACAACTCTAAGGTTCAATTTCATCAATCTTACAACAATAACCCCATTTTCCCAAGGTCTCACATACACATAGGGCTCAACAATTGAAAACCCCTCTTTATTTATTTCAAATCAAACCCTAACTTTCCAAGATTTCCATAACTTCACCATTTATACAAAATGATTAAAATTTATGTTAAAACTCATAACAAGGAGTAGTTTATCCCTACCTCGAAGTGGAAGCTCAAGAAGGTGAAGAGTAAAATTGAAAGATGCTCCAAACCCACAACTTGTCGGATCAAAATGGAGCCCACACGAAGCTCTACCTTTCTTACAAAGAGACTAGGGTAGAAGACCACTAGAACTAGGTGTATTTGTAGAGAGAAGGTATGTTTAGAGAGAGAAGCAGTCGGATCTAGGGTTTGGATGAAAAAAAAAAATGAAATAGTGATGTATAACCCGTTGTTGCCGCCTGATATACTCGAGGCTCGTTCGAGCGAAGGAGTGGTCGCTCGAGCGACCAGACTCAAAAGAGCCTCCCTCGAGCACAAGAAGCATCGCTCGAGAGAACAATGCAAAGCTTCAGGTTTGCAACCCAGAAGCACACTCGAGCGCAGGAGTTCTCGTTCGAGCGAAGAAACGCAAAACATAGAACTCGCTCGCTCAAGCCAAGAATACCCACCTTCAGGTCAAAAAGAGACGCAGACGCAGACGCAGACGCAGATGCACGCTCGAGCGGAAGAGTTCTCGCTCGAGCCAAGAGACACACCATCGAAAGCTCGCTCAAGGGAAGGAACCCTGGCTCGAGCGAAGGAACTAAAATCCAGTGCTCGCTCGAGCAACAAAAGTCTCGCTCGAGCGAAGAAGCCACAATCTGGATAGCAACCATTTGTTTCAAAACACACCCAACCTGTTTCAAACCTGCCCAACACATCCCAAAACTTAAATACACAGAATCAGAGGATGGGAACGAGAATAAGACAACAACATACAACCACCAGACCCAAGTCAGGAACACAATACATGACGGGGAAAATCGGGATCACTATAAGTTCTTTCCAAACAAACATAATATAGGTGGGGCTCATGAATTATGAATCCAATCTCCCTTTCCAAACGCACCCTCCCTTCCTCCCAAATCAAAAGAGAAGAAACCAGAGCAATATGAACTTTCAATAATTCAAGAATATTTTAGTCAAAATAGTAACATGTGTGACTTAGGAGCAGGCATAGAGCAAATGATGCCTGGTTTGGGTCCTGTTTAGTAATAGCATGTGTGTCAATTCAAATTCGGTCTAGCTTAAAATTAAGCCTGACCGTGTCATTCCGTATTCAACTCTCAAAGAATTAGTTTTTTAATCTTCAAAGACTACCTTTTAATAATTATTTAATTTTAAATTATTAACAAAATTTAATACTAAAATGAGTTTTTTACACTTTTCTTTCTTTTCTTAAAAATAATATAAAACTAAAAATTACTATTTCATAAATGGACTGATTGGGCTAGAAGTATCTTATAATCCTTCATCCCAAACTTAATTTAAAATTTATATGAACTCAAACTTTGAGTCCAACCTGGTCCTGTAGACAAATATTTAAGTTGGGCTAGCTAGACCCTCGGGCCCATGACCACCATTGACTTACAATCTTTCACTGTATTTTGTTTACTTTACATGTTATAGAACCTGTAAAAAAAATGAGAAAATATCATTAAAATGAGAACTAAGAAAAATATTTTCAAATTAATGAAAATTTTTGCAACATTAAAAAGTAAAAGTATAAATGTACGGGGAAGAAATAATTCTCCTCGTATAATCCTGTTGACTAAGTCCACGCTTCTCCGTACGACGTCGCTTTGTCACCTGAAAACACAAACGTGAGCTAGCCGACGGGTGTGTGCCGGAAACCTCTCCGATGCCTAAGTCAGCAAACTTGACAAATAGACAAAGCTCAATGTATTCAAGAAGCAAAATTGTATGTTGTGTTATGTTACCTCCTCCAAGGTGATGCTTGTGAGCTTTTATAGGTTTCGAGTGGTACAATCCTAGTACGACTTTTATTTCTCCATGCAGAGTCCTCCTAGGATTCATACTCCTAAAGGATAATGCTTATCCTTTTACACCCCCCCCCATCGCTTAAACCAAGTGGGATGGTTTTTACTACGGCCGAACTACCATTTAACTGAAGTAAACTGGCTAAGCTGAGCCACAAGGTAGGCCGAACTATCCTTAGTTCGGCCCTTCCTTTTACTCCGTATCTCGGTTCTCCCATGTATGAACCATGATGTGTTGGAACCAAGCTACCGTGTAGCAAGGCCTTGACCGATCTATACAGAATACGTCATGACCGGAATAACTCGGAGACCGGACTAACTCAAGTTGTCCAAACCGAAGTAGCTTTACAATTCCTGAGCCGAAGTAACTTCATCTCTTTTGACCGAAGTAACTTTATTTCTCATGGGCCGGAGTAACTTCTCGGCCCATTTTACCCGGTCCTTCGTACTTTGGGGCCATAAAGTCCATTTCATAGCTCGGCCCAATTTTCACCAAAAATTACCCTCTCAATTGCCCCTTAATTCCATCTGCACGGCATGATTGGGATTACCTAGTGACCAGCCGGGCTAACGTCTATAAGCTTTTCCAGCCGAACTAAAAAATCACTTAGCCTCTCCAGCCGAGCTTATTTTACTCCGGCTCCACGCATTCGGTCAAAACGTCTCTTCAATCACTGACTGTAACGCTTCGCTTTCCAATGACACGTGGCAGGCTCTGATAGGCTGTGAGCAGCTGTCACGCCGTCATCGTACCACGAAATTTTTGAACAGTCCCCCCCTTTTGCCTTTCATCCTTTACACAAAACAACCCTTTCATTTTTGAATCATTTACTTTATTCCTCATTTCTTCTCTCCCTTGTTCCTGAGCCCTGAGTTTGAGCTTGTTGTGTTCGTGCCCTTCATTGCTGCCATTGCTTTCATCTTCTAGCTTCTTCCTTTTTACTCTGGTAGGCAAATCTAACCTTCTTGCTTTGTTTGTTTTTGTATTTTGTTTTCCATGTTTTTGCGAAACATATTAGTCTATTTTCTGCTTTGCTTCTGTATTTTACTGGAAAAACTTTACTGAACTCGTGCGTGTATGTAATATCCTGTAGAAGACTAGTCTTTGATCCAAAAACTTGTCCCAACCGAACTAGGATACTGTTTTGTGCTATATAGGTAGATCAATACAGAAAATAACCGAACTAAAACTTGTAGAAATAACAGCAGCTTCAAAAAATAACCGACTTCCAATTCACCTTAGCCGAAATAAGATCACCGAACGAAGTTTGAAGACATTAAACTAGGAACCTCGGTCTTCAATCGAGCTAGGCCTTTGGGGCTAAGCCAGCTTTCTTAGCTTCTAAGCCAAACTCAGAAAGCTGCCCTTAGAGGCTCAACCGAAGTAACAAAACTCGTAGTTCAACCGATTTAGGCCTTTGGGGCTAAGCCAGCTTTCTTAGTTTTTTAGACCGAACTCAGAAAGCTGCCCCTAGACAACGAACCGGCCTAACAAAGTCGTTTCCAAAGCAAGTATGCTGAGACGCCTTCCAAGATTTGATCAATTAAGAACTTTGCTCAAACCGAGCTACCGAGCATTTTGCTGAACCGAGATAGAACCCGTCCATAAAGCCGATGTAGGACTTTTTTACCTCGCTTTTAATTTGTAGCACGGTCCAATGATCTGTGCTTAACCCCTGTGTTTTCTACTTTGCAGACTTAGGTTGCCCAGGCACTCCTGCGTGCGCTCAACCGAGCTACTGAGCACAATATTTGCACCGAAATAACTTATTCTTAAATTATACGATAGATGGGGAAGTATAGATATTTAGTAAATACTCCGGGCAGCCTAGCCGAATTCAGGAAAGACTACCAAATACCTGACGACGTCCATCTGGTCCTGGCCGAAAAAGACGTCATTCCCTGGGACAATGAAGGCTTCGTCCCCTTCACCCTTTTATCCATCATAGAAACCGGACTACGGTTTCCGGTTCAACCGTTGATCTGTGAATTTCTTAGGCAGACCAGATTATGCCCTACCCAACTGTCCACCAACTCCTACCGCATCATCATGGGAATAGCCGAACTAAACCGCCAAGCCGGACTAAATCTTGGCCTAGCCAAACGTTTCCATCAATACTCCATCGGCTCAAAAGAAGATGGGTGGGTCTATTACCTTAGGATACGCCGCCGCCGAGAGAAGATAATTAAATATACACCGGACAAAGACGTAAATGACGACGACTTTTTCTAGGTCTTTGGGAACTTTGAGGATTTTCAAGCTCAAATTCCTGGCCGACCTATAAACTGGAAAAAAGAGGAGCCCGGTAATTTAACTTCGGTCTTGTTCCTTGCATTTTTTTATTTCGGTTTTGCTAGTCTATCAACCGAACTAACAGTTGTCTCTTTTTCGCAGATTCTGCTTACCTTCATTCCTTGTACAGTTATCCAAATCTTGCAGCTTTGCGAGCCGCACTACGGTATCCTGAACGTAGTTGGGCCAAGTTGCTACAATTCGAGCCGACCTATCGATACAGCGGTCGTCGGAAAGCCAGGGTAACTGACTTCCTTCTTGAAGACGCCCCAGAACCGGACCCATCCTTGCCCGAGATTAGACTAGTCCCACTGACAGCCGAAGAAGAAACGGTGAAAAAGAACAGAGTCAGGGCTCTTTTAACCGAGATAACCAGGCCCGAATTAACGCCACCCAGCCAATCGTAACCTGCTGTTGTGGCCCTCCCTTCTCAACAGCCGTCCTCTTCCTGCCGAACCAAGCGCCCGGACTGCTGAAACCGAACAAATTTTGGTTGATGAAGCAGAACCTACACTTCCACCGAGCTTGCCACCGAGCCCCCAACCGGAACCTTCTGACCGAACTACCGGCAGCTGAGCCCCAAAACTTACTTTCAACGACCGAGACATCCGAGATACAGACTCGGTCGTAGCTGAGAAAGACCACCTGTTGGCCATAAATCTGGCCAAGAGTGTGTGTCTGCCCAAAGACATGGAGCACCACCACAAACAGTTAAACACCGAACTGAAGGCCATCCGGTCTACGACTAAATCCATGATTCTAGTAAGCAACTTCGGTCGTTTTTCTGTCTACTTTCTTTTTTCAACTTCTACTTCGGCTAAAGGGAAATTTTTGCTTTGTCAGGCCATTCAGAAAAACCAAATCACTCATAGGAAAGTGTTGGAGCTTAGGAAAGTAACCAGGCAAGCAGCGGCAGAAGCTGAGGCAAAAGCGGCCGAGCTGGAGGAGGCCAGAAAGGAAATGGTCGAACTACGAGGTGAGGTCGGCAGACTGACCGGACTGGTTAGTTCGGCCGAAGCCGAAAAGCAGAAGGCTGCCATTGCTCTGAAAGACAAGTACCTACGCGAGCTGGTGAAGCTGGAAAGGAAGAAAGATGCCAAAATAACCTAGGCGAAGGAGGACGCAAAAGAGGCCGAAAAGAAAGGCTACAAGAAGGCAGAGGATATATATGTCCAACAGTGTGAGGCCGCCAAGGAGCTGTTCTTTAAGTGCGGCTGGAGGGGAGCTGTTGAGAAGCTCGGTCATGATCCTCAGACCGAGGTTTTCAACCCTCCAGCCTACTTCATACCGAACTCCCTCATGGAATATGCAAATGCCATGCAACAGCAGTTTCTTGAGGGCTCATACTCTGATGAAGACTCTGCCCCTGAGGATACTCCGGTTGCGAATGTAGATCAGGTAGTTCGGTCGGAGCCCACGGTGGAAGATCTAACTATTGAACAACCAGGTGAAACCGTGGTTCCGACCGAAACCATTCTTGCTACTGAAAACGTCCTTCTGCCTGAAACCGGTCTTCAAGTTGATGCCGACGCTGCCTTTGACGCCGAAATTGAAGATCTTTTTTCTTGATTTTGCACTTTTTCTCTTTTTTGTTACCTTTTGTCTTTGTAACCGGGCTATGCCTCTTTGTAATTGATTTTCAATGAATGAAAATTTTGTTGGACTCTTATTCCGGTTTTCATGTGTGCTTGCACTTGTAATGTCTTCTATTGTTCCAACTGCTATTCCGGTTTTAAATGGTAGAACTATGCTTATCAGCCAACCACTCCTTAGCCGAAATAATTACTTCGGCTGAGGAGTACTCAGAGTCGGTTTTATTCCAGCCAACCGTTCTTTGGCCATTCCCATGCTTCGGCTGAAGAGTACTAAAAGTTGGTTTATTCCAGCCAACCACTCTTCAGCCATACCCTTACTTCGGCTGAAGAGTACTAAGAGTTGGTTTATTCCAGCCAACCACTCTTCAGCCATACCCTTACTTCGGCTGAAGAGTACTGAGAGTTGGTTTATTCCAGCCAACCACTCTTCAGCCATACCCTTACTTCGGCTGAAGAGTACTGAGAGTTGGTTTATTCTAGCCAACCACTCTTCAGCCATACCCTTACTTCGGCTGAAGAGTACTAAGAGTTGGTTTATTTCAGCCAACCTCTAAGTTAGTTTTTTCCAGCTAACTTAGAACATTGTTTGGTTATTCCGACCAAACGTCCTGCAGCCTGGATCCATATCCTAGGCTTAGGAATGGTGTTGGTTTATTCCAGCCAACCTCTAAGTTAGTTTTTTCCCAGCTAACTTAGAACAAAAGATTTGCAATATTCCTATCTTTACTAAAACTGACTTTTACAAAGAACAACTCATGCTGAAAAAGAATTGGTTATTTTATTGAGACAAAAGAAGAAATTACATGTTTGAAAGAAAAAAAGCTAAAAATAAAACAACTTGAGATTGGCCGTGTTCCATAGCCTAGGGATTGCTTTGCCGTCCTTGTCTTCTAGGTGGTATGCCGCTTTGTCTGCTAACCTAACCACTTTGTAAGGACCTTCCCCGTTTGACCCCAACTTGCCATCTCCTGGTACCAAGGTGTTTCCCATTACTTTGCGCAGTACCCAATCACCGATCTTGAATTGTCTTGGATGTACCTTTTTGCTGTATTTTCTGATTAACTCTCGTTGGTATGAAACGATGTGAACCAATGCCCTTTCTCTTCTTTCTTCCGCAAGGTCGAGTTCCAACGCTATGGCTTCTTCATTGAAGTCTGGATCAAAATTTTCGCTTCGGATTGTGGGGAGGCCAACTTCCAGTGGGATTATTGCTTCTATTCCATAGGCTAAGGAGAATGGTGTCTCTCCTGTTGATCGTCGAGGTGTGGTGCGGTAAGCCCATAAAACATGAGGAAGTTCGTCTGCCCGCTTGCCTTTTGCCTTCTCTAGTATTTTCTTAAGTCCATCCAAGACGACTTTATTTGATGTTTCTGCTTGGCCATTTGCTTGAGGATATGTCGGTGTAGAATTGTAGAACTCTATCTTGTATTCTTCACAAAAGCTTCTGAAGATTCTGCCGTCGAACTGAGTGCCATTGTCTGAGATTAGGGCTTTTGGTATGCCAAACCGAGTGATGATATTTTGCCAAACGAACTTCTTCACATCTTTTTCTTTGATTGATGCCAATGCTTTTGCTTCCACCCACTTTGTAAAGTAGTCTGTTGCTGCGATAAAGAACTTCCTGTTGCCGGGTGCTGTTGGAAGTGGTCCTACTATGTCCAAGCCCCACATTGCGAAAGGCCATGGGCTGGTCAATGGTAGGAGTTCTCTTGTTGGTTGGTGAATTTGGTGTGCGAATTTTTGGCATTTCTCACACTTCTTGACATATTTCTCTGAGTCTGCCTGCATGTATGGCCACCAGTAACCTTGTGAAATGGCCCTGTAAGCTAGCGATCTTCCACCTTGATGGCTTCCGCACACCCCTTCATGTATCTCGTATAAGAAAGCTTCTCCTTTGCTGGGATGTACGCACTTTAGGTAGGGTCCTGAGAATGACTTCTTGTATAATGCTAAGGATGGTGAGAGCCAGAATCGTTGTGATTTCGCTCTTATTCTGTTGACTTCTTTTTTCTCTTTTGGTAGGATGCCGTCTTTTAAGAACAGGATGATGGGATCCATCCAAGAGGGGCCTAGTTCTGTGCAACATACTTCTTCTGCTTCGGAGTCTTCTATGCTTGGTCTGGGTAGGTAGTCGATCAGTAGTGGATGGGGTATGGAGGTATCTGCCATGGAGGCGAAACCTGCTAGTTCGTCTGCTCTGCTATTTTCCTCCCTACCGATTTCCTCTATCCTTACTACTTCAAATTTCTTGATCTCTGTTCTGACCAACTCTTGGTACTTGGCCATCCTATCGTCCTTCGCTTCATAGTCGCCAGAAATTTGATTTACCACCAGTTGTGAGTCGCTGTAAACCATTAGTTCGGTGGCCTTCATGTAGCATGCTGATTTGAGTCCGGCGAGAAGCGCTTCATACTCCCCTTCGTTGTTTGATGCTGGGAAGCCAAGGTTGATTGCTTGCTCTACAACCAGGCCATCTGGGGAGATGAGGACTATGCCAAGCCCTGCACCATGCCGGTTGGATGCTCCATCCAAAAAGAGCTTCCACATCTCTCCAACGAACAACTTCCAGCACGTGGAGGGGCCAGATGATGTCGTGGGGTCAAGGATGGTGTTTTCTTCAAGGTCCATGTTGGCTGTCTGCCCTTCATCATCTGATTGTACTGTTGGTGAACCTTTGTTTGTTTCTTCCTTGTTGTCCTTAGTCTGGTCTGCCTCGGAGTTTGACTGAGTACCTTCTACTAGGGGTTGCGCTATTCCGGCGTCAACTTCCGTCCCTAGTTCGGTTGTGTCAGTTAGGTCGACCGGGCAGATATGATGACTTCCAGGAGTAAACTCTGCGACGAAGTCCGCCAAAGATTGGGCTTTTATTGCGGTTCTGGGTTGGAACTTGATATCGAATTGTCCCAACTCTACTGCCCATTTCAAAACTCGTCTAGAAAAGTTCGCCCTCTCAAACAAAGCTTTTAGTGGGAAAGCTGTGAGGACGACTATGGTGTGGGCGTGAAAGTAGTGTGCCAATTTCCTGGAGGCCATCATTAAGGCTAATGCCAGTTTTTCCAGTGGCAAATACCTTGTTTTGGCTCCTAGCAGTGTCTTGCTGACATAATAGATGGGCAAGTGTTGGATTCCTTCTGCACGAACCAACACTGCGCTTACTGCTTGCTGAGAGACCGCCAAGTATAAGAAGAGTTCTTCACCAGGTACTGGAGTAACAAGCAGTGGTAGGGAAGACATATACTCCTTCAAGCTTTCCAGAGCTTGGTCGCATTCTTCATCCCACTCAAACTTGGCTTTTAAGGTATGAAAAAATGGTCGTAGTCTATCTGACGACCTGCTTATGAACCGGTTGAGTGCAGCTGCCATGCCGGTGAGATGCTGCACTTCTTTTACTGAGTTTGGTCTCTCCAGATCTTGGATTGCCTTGATTTGAGAGGGGTCTGCCTCTATACCTCGGTTGGTCACGAGGAAGCCCAGGAATTTTCCAGATCCTACTCTGAATGCACACTTGGACGCATTGAGGCGCAACTTGTGTTTCTTCAAGACTTCAAACATTTCTCCCAAGTCCTTGAGATGGTCATTCTCATCCTTGCTTTTGACCACCATGTTGTCGATGTAAGCCTCCATTGTTCTGCCTAACAATAGTTCAAACATCTTGGTGACCATCCGTTGGAATGTCGCCCCTGCGTTCTTTAGGCCAAAGGGCATGACCTTGTAGCAGTATAATCCTCTTGGTGTTGTAAAGGATGTGACCTCCTGGTCTGGTTCATGCATGGCGATTTGGTGGTAGCCTCTGTATGCATCCAAAAAACTAAGTCGATTGTGCCCCGCCGTCAGGTCTACCAGTTGATCTATCCTTGGTAGAGGAAAGCTATCTTTTGGGCATGCCTTGTTGACTGTTTTGTAGTCGACGCAGACACGCCATTTACCATTCTTTTTTGGCACTACGACTGTGTTAGAGATCCATCTTGGGTAGTGCACTTCTCTAATTGCTCCTGCCTCCAGCAGGTTACCTACTTCTTCTGCCACTATTTCGGCATGGTGAAGTGCCGATCTGCGAGTGCGCTGAATGACTGGTCTGGCGGATGGGTGGACATTGAGTTTGTGACTGATGAAGTTTGGATCAATGCCTGGCATGTCGTAGGGCGTCCAGGCAAACACTTCAATGTTAGAAGTCAAGAATTCCAAGACCTCTATTCTCTCAGTGCCGGACAACGACGAGCCAAGCAAAAAGAACTTATCCGGGTTCTTCTCATCTATTTTTACCTCCACCAAGTCCTCCATTGCTTTCTGATCAGCCTCTTTGCCGACGTCCGTGAATAGTTCATTGCTTTCAGGTTCCTCCACCGAATGAACGTATCCTTTGGCAGCGCGGCTGCCATTTACCGTAGCGAAACACTGTTTTGACATGATCTGATCTCCATAGACTTCTTCAATTATACCGGTGTCGTTGGGGAACCGCATTACCTGGTGGTAGGATGACGCCACCGAACACATGGCGTGCAGCCATGTTCTGTCCAAGATGATGTTGTAAGTGGAGGGGACCTTCAATACTCAGAACTCCACTTGTTTTGTTATGCTTCCTGCTCTGACTGGAAGAATTATCTTGCCGACGGGCCACTCTGGCATGGAGTTGAATCAAATTAGGGGAGAAACTGCAGGCGCCAAGTCTTTGTCTTGTAGCTTCAGTTGTTTAAATGTGTCGTAGTACATGATCTCACATGAACTACCCTGGTCAATCAGAATCCATTTGACGTCAAAGTCCTTGACTCGGAGAGTGACGACCAGAGCATCATTGTGAGGACAGTATATTCGATCCAGGTCCTTATCTGAAAAAGACATGACGTTTGCTGCCTCTGTCTTTCCCTTCTTGATGGCAGGTTGGGCACTTAACACCTCTCTAAAGTGCTCTGCCTTCTTGATTGATCCCCTGAGCTCGCATACACGCTCAAGTTCAAAGACTCCATGTATTACATTGATAATGCCTTGAGGCGGGGCGTCAATTGGCATTCTGTTGGGGTTATTGTGATCCTGGGGGGCTGGTTGCGTTCCTCCTTCGATGTACTTATCCAAGTGGCCTGCTGCCACCAATTCCTCCAAGTGTTGTCTCAATGGTGTGCAATTCTCAGTGCGGTGCCCTTTTTCTTTGTGGAAGGTGTACCGTGATCTCTCGTCATAGTCCTTCTGAGTTTCTCCTAGCTTGGCTGGCCACTTGACGAAAGGCTCATCCCTTATCTCACTTAGAATCCGATATATCGGTTTCTTGAACACCGTGGTTATGGCAGTGCGGATTCTCAACCATCTCTTATCGGGGTCTTCTCCGTTATCTCGTCGGCCACGTCCGTTTCTGTTACTTCGGTCTACCGTGTTGACCTTGGCTGAGGTTTTCTTTTCTGGTATTGCGGTCGCACTAGATTTTGCTTTAGCACGTGCGCCATCCTCTTCTACCCTGATGTGCTAATGCACTCTTTCCATCAGGGCTTCCATAGTGAGGGGTGGCGTCATGGTAATCGAGTCCCTCAGTCTGTTCCCAACTGGAAGGCCTCTTTTATATTGTGCAATGGCGAGATTGGTGGGGCAGTCCCCTATCTGATTGAATGTCTCCCAGTAGCGACTGTTGTAAGATATGAGGGTCTCTTTTTCACCCATGTCGATGGAGAGAAGCTGGTCGATCTCCACCGGGGTTTTAGTGTTCATTCGGAACCTTGTTACGAATGCTTCTGCCAATTGCGCCCAAGAGGCTATGCTGCCCTCAGGAAGTTTCTCGAACCAAGTCAAGCCGAGGTCGCCAAGACTTGATGGGAAGAGTATGCACATTAAGGCCTCGTTTCGCCTATATACAACCATGACTTGGCGAAAATGGCTTAAGTGTGAGTAGGGATCCGTCTTCCCATCATATGTAGTGAATTTCGGCTGAAGGAAGCCTAATGGTAGGGGCGCGTTTTCGATCGCTGGAACAAACGGTGAAGTATGCAGCCTTGCTAATGCGTTGTCCGTCAGTTCATAGGCAGGGCGCGGTATTGGCATTCCAACCTCGACGCTTCCATGCGTCCGAGGAGCCAACCGCTGCAAGGCTGAAACTCTATGTAGATCCCTTGCCCTGGCATCCTCCTTGCATCGTGCTTTCTCTTCGAGCACGGTTCGTAAGTCGGATGATCTGGGTAATTCCGTCTGTTTAGATCTGGTTTGGTGCGAGTGCGAGGGCCAATATGTGCTTCCTTCAGTGTATGACCTTTCAGATCTCGTCCTCTCAGACCTGGAGTGACGAGTTCTGGAAGACCAGGATTGAGTGTCGCCTGTCCTGAGGCTTCTGCTCTCTCCTTGCGAGGGTGTAGTATTCCTACTACGATTTTCTGAGTGGCGAGGAGGCGTCTTGTTTTTGCGCCCCTCTCCTGTCGCCACTTCTTTTTTCTTCATCTGGTGTTTCAAGGCCTCCATGTCCGCTGCCATCTTCTTTATCAATTCATCTTGCTCTTTCACGCGATCTTCCAGAGCTTGAGGGTCAATCCTCCGTCTTTGCCTGTCGGGACTTTGAGAATGGGATTGACGGGGGCTGTGAGTCCGTCTTCCCCTAGCATCCCTCCTGGAGGTATGTCGTTGGGGCTCCAAGTCCGCCATGGGAGGGACAGAAGGTAATCCTTCACGCCTTGCGCCCCCTTCTAGAGTTAGTCCGTCGACGGCGGACTGCGGCAATTCTTCAATGTGTGCCATTGAATGTAAAGGGGAGAAGCTTTAATCAAGAGGTTTTGTTCTGTCTGTTTTTCCCACAGACGACACCAATTGTACGGGGAAGAAATAATTCTCCTCGTATAATCCTGTTGACTAAGTCCACGCTTCTCCGAATGACGTCGCTTTGTCACCTGAAAACACAAACGTGAGCTAGCCGGCGGGTGTGTGCCGGAAACCTCTCCGATGCCTAAGTCAGCAAACTTGACAAATAGACAAAGCTCAATGTATTCAGGAAGCAAAATTGTATGTTGTGTTATGTTACCTCCTCCAAGGTGATGCTTGTGAGCTTTTATAGGTTTCGAGTGGCACAATCCTAGTACGACTTTTATTTCTCCATGCAGAGTCCTCCTAGGATTCATACTCCTAAAGGATAATACTTATCCTTTTACACCCCCCCCCCACCGCTTAAACCAAGTGGGATGGTTTTTACTACGGCCGAACTACCATTTAACTGAAGTAAACTGGCTAAGCTGAGCCACAAGGTAGGCCGAACTATCCTTAGTTCGGCCCTTCCTTTTACTCCGTATCTCGGTTCTCCCATGTATGAACCATGATGTGTTGGGACCGAGCTACCGAGTAGCAAGGCCTTGACCGAGCTACCGAGTAGCAAGGCCTTGACCGATCTATACAGAATACGTCATGACCGGAATAACTCGGAGACCGGACTAACTCAAGTTGTCCAAACCGAAGTAGCTTTACAATTCCTGAGCCGAAGTAACTTCATCTCTTTTGACCGATGTAACTTTATTTCTCATGGGCCGGAGTAACTTCTCGGCCCATTTTACCCGGTCCTTCGTACTTTGGGGCCATAAAGTCCATTTCATAACTCGGCCAAATTTTCACCAAAAATTACCCTCTAAATAAACTTTTCCATGATAGTGATAATATTTTTTAAAGTTACCACTAAAATGCTTTGTCCCTAAAAAAATACCAAAAAATTAGTTGCCAAAACATTTTATTTTCCTTCGTCCATGTACAGCCCTCACATTTTATTTGACTTTATTTTTTATTTTTTATGTTAATGTAATGGTGCAGTGTTAAAAGTAATTATTTTTTTCCATTCTTTTTATTGAGTAAAAAATATAAAATGGTTAATGATTTCATTATTAGAATGAAGGATTGAGTTTTTTTTTTTCAAATTTAAATATGAATTTGAGAACTTCATAGTAGGGATATACACAGATTGAATTGGTCCAGTATTAGACTAAATCAAGAACTGAACAATAAGAATCGGTTCCAGAAAAATTAGAATCATCACCGAACTGTTAAACTGTGGAACAGGGTTGGAACCGAACCATAAAAATTGGTTTGGTTCGGTTCGATTTTATGGTTCTAAAAATTTTATATAACAATAAATATAAATATAATATATATTTTATGTTAGTAAATAAAATAATAATAATTAATTTGGTTAAGTTGGTTAGAGTTCATAAATTTCACAATAAAGGCTAGTGTTCAAATTTTATAAGAGACTCTTTATATTTTAGTTTTTACATATAAAAATATAAAAAACATAATAAATAAATATGTCATGGTTTAGTTCGGTTCAGAATCGTAACCAAAGCCTTGGAACCAAGAATCGGACAGATTTGAACGATTCTATCATTTTCATAACCAGAAGCAAAACTGAAACTAAAAAACTAGACCAAACCGGCAGTTTAGACCAAATTGGATCAGTTTATCGATTCCACTAGTTTTTTTGTACACCCCTACTTGACAGACTCATGGGATTCATCACGGGTTTCGTTTTGATAATTCAAAGTGTTCATTTTGTAGAGTCTTTCGCGTATATATCATTCATGAAATAATTAATTCAATTCAATAATTGTAACATTCTTATTTTATTGTATATTGTGACGATCGACCTTCTTTTTCTCTTTATTCTTTTTTTCCTTCGCTTCGCTCTCTTTTATTCTTGTTGAATTGAAGTGTCCGGAAAGGGTTTCCAAATATTTTTCTTCCGGTGTTGAAATTTTTGTTTGTCCCGGAGGGCGCACGGGTGAGTTCGGGGTGTCGGGGAAGAAGTTGAAACTTTGAGCTACTGGGCCAGGGTCGCACGTGCGGAATTATACCGCTCGAGCGATGGGAGGGGCCGCACGAGCGGCCAAGTTTGACACCCAGAATTTTGGCTACTGTCTAGAGCGCACGAGCGGAGAAAATGGGCCGCACGAGCAGTCAAGGTGGGCCACTCAAGCGGTGGGGAAGGCCGCACAAGCGGCAGTCAGGCAGTCCAGACCCCTGTTTTTAAATGCCCTTTTTGGCCGAATTGTATCTCATTTGGGGATTATTTTTCTCACTCAAAAACCTAATTTCTCTCCCCATTCTCTCTAGAAATCATCTCCAAAACATTAGAAACTCCTTGATTCTTGAAATCCCTTGGGTTTAGATCACCATCCTTATCCTCTAATCTTGAAGATCAAAGCTAGGGCTTCTTGGGTGTAGGAGAAAGTGAAGGAATCCTCCCTCTTGAAGCTAGGGTTTCATCTCTATTTCATCATCAACCTTTGAGGTAGGGTTTCCTTTGAGTTATATGTGTATTTATGCAAGTTTTTGTTGATTTTTGTGAAGCCCTCTATGTATTTCGAAAATGGAGTCTAAGGCTCACGAAATTGTTGATTTTGCTTAAAGAAAAACCCATCTTATTTTCTTTTAAAGAATATTTGAGAAGTGTGGATCCTTGTAGATTGAGATTGATATGTATGGAGAGAGTTCATAAAGAAGATGAAAAATGATTAGATTTTGTGAAAACCTAAAAATTGGGGCTTTTTGTGATAACATAGAAATCCATGGAGTAAACATCTTTTCTTGTGTTTAAATGGGTGTGTGAGTGTAGAGTTTACATTTTGGTAAGAAAAATGATAATTTCCTTGATCTATGAAATTGAGAATTTACTTTTAAGATTGTTGCTAGTGGCATGGAAAAATAATTTATTGTGAGAAGGTAGTTATTGAACACCATTGACTTTTGAGAATTAAAAACTTGGAGGTTGATATTGAAAGTCTCACATAATCATGGAATGACTAGAATGTTATGAAATATGTATAATGATAGGCTAATGCTACGTGTTAATTGACACCGGTGGAACATGTAATTAATTGTGTGATGGTATTGGAGGAAGGTAAAGGAAGAAATGCTATGAAATGTCATCGTTGCATCATATCTTCATGTAAATTTTGTCATTTTTATACATCATGGCATGAGTTTTGGAAAAACATTTACATTGAGAACGATTATGTTGTAATGAGAATTATGAGAATGTTAAAGGGGGTAAATACGTGGTAAGTCCGGATAGGGGGTGTAGTTGTATTTGATAAGATGGCCTGAGTGTCCTTGGTGAAAGACCAAAAAATCGCGCGGATCGGTGTCGAGCCTTCCGATTGGCACCGGTAAAAATGACAGTTTGGTAGTGCTTGTTGAGCCTACTTGCAGACACCAGCCTAGGGATTACCAGTGATATATTTACCGTCCCCTTATGATTTAAAATTGGAAGTGTGGGAATTAATGAGATTTCATAAATGTTGATTGAAAGCATGGCGATTTTCAAGAATAGCATAATATGAGATTTCCTTTAAACAGCATGGCATAACATGTGCATCTACATAAAATATTGTGAATTTATGCATAAATGTACATACTTTGCTAAGGATTCTCTACTGGGCTATGTGCTCATCCTTATGGCTTTCGGTGCAGGTAAAGATGTGTTGATCCCACCGAACTGAGGGCGTAGATATTTTGAGAAGAGTACTTTACTCTTTTATTTTTGTGATATTCTTTTGAACCAAGGGCTAATGTGTATGGGTTACAGAAACCATTTTTTGTGTAACCAGGCTTATGCCTTGAAAGATGTAAGCCCTTAAGGGCATTTTATTGTTTTGAGAATGGATGTTTTACATGCTATAGATTCATATGTTTTGTATCGATGAATGTATACCTGCATGTAAAACCTTTGTAAGGACTCTTTATTAATTATGAAAAGATGAGCAGATTATTGTTATTGTTGAGTGAATGTTGATTAGTTGTGGGTAGTTCATGTCAAATTATTTCGGGGCGTTACATATATGTTTTCAAAAAAAAAAAATAGATGGCCTCTTTTCAAAAATATACTTTGTCTTTTTTTTTCTCGAAAACAAACATGAGAAAATAAAAATGTTACGATTATCGGAACGACTTAATTTTTTTCACAAATGATGTATATTTACTAAAAATTTTACAAAATAAACGATTCAAATTATCGAAACAAGACTCATCCAATCCCTCAGATGAAAACCCAAAAGGGTGTCAAATAAAGGAAAGTAAATGATTCTTGAACCTTTTGCTTTCGATTTTCATTAATTTTTTATCCCTTCAATTTTTATTTTTTATTTTTTGGTTTTTTTTTGGGGGGGGTGGTTAGAAAAACACTTTTGGGTCATTAGGATTCTATACAAATATGAAGGAAAAAGTTATTGTTACTTTTCTTCTGCTTCTTCTTTATTATTATTTTATTATTTTTTATGTTCAGTGTTTTCAGCATGAAAAGGACGTATAAGAACATTTTTAATACTAAAATGTCAAACTCCATATGCAATTCCGAATTTTACCTTTGCTACATTATAAAAATGTCAAAATTTGAAAACTTTGTTACAATGCTTGTGTTATTTTTTGGCACAACTATCATTTTATCTTTTCAACTATCATTGGATTTCTATAAAAATATATCTAGTCATTAATATAGTAATTAATGCTATAATTTGGCAGTCTATCAAAACTTTTGCCAAAATTTGATAAATTTGCTACGATGTTTGTGTTATTTTTTTTTTGCACAACCATCATTTTATTTGTTCAACCGCCGTTGGATTCTATCAATTATATCTGGTCATTGATTTAGTACTGCAAAAATTTGGCAGTCTGTCAAAACTTTTGCCAAATTTGGCAACTCTAATGGCTACCCCACTTGCTATAATATAATTATGACAGTTCAAATAACAACCCATTGTAGCTGTTCTAAGATATTTGTAGAGTTTATTCAAAAAAGAAACGGAGTGTCTCTTGTCCATATTTTGCATGATTTATTGTAAATCATCCGTGAAACATAATTAAATTAATTTAGTAATTGTACTTCTATTTTCATAAATTTTTTTCAAAGTATAAAAAAATGGTAAATATAAGTTTGAAAATAGACGGTTTAGTTTTTTGAAGATAAATACAAAGGCAAAAAGCACTTAACCCCCTTATGGTTTTAGACGGTTGACGTTTGGAAATATGCAGACACCTCTTCTATAATTTTGGATTGATCTACAATCGTCACGCCGTTAATGTTTATATAAAAAAAAACTAGTTTACCCTTACACTGACGCACTCAAAAACAACCCCTCCTCCCTCCTCCTCCACACCCCAACCCTAACGTTTGGAAATATGCAAACACCTCCTCTATAATTTTGGATTGATCTACAATTATCACGCTGTTAATGTTTATGCCAAAAAAAACTAATTTACCCTTACACTGACACACGTTACACACACACACGTTACACAGATGCACTTTCCTTCTCTCCTCTCTCTCTCTCTCTCTCTCTCTCTCTACAACACATATCATATCACATCACTCACCTACCTCACTATTTTAATTAAAAACAAAATAAATTTTATTCAATTTTATTTTAATAAAATACATATAATTTTTAATATATATTCAGTTTTTATAATTTTTATAAAATTAATATTATTCAAAAAAAAATATCAACAAAATCTTTAAATAAGATTAATATTTAACATAATTAATAAAAATTTAAATTAATAATCCAAAAAATATATTAAAAAGACTTACATAATTAAAATAATTTGTATGGTTTGAAATTAATGTAAATAACAATTATTCATAATTATTTTTTGAATAGAAAAAAATTATTTTTTATTGACTAAAAAAATGTAAAGAATAATAAAAAAATATTAAATCAAATTGTACAAAATTAATAATAATAATAATAATAATAATAATAATAATAATAATATTCAAACTGCACAAATGTTAACTTAAATTGTATAAATAGAAAAATAGTAATAAACCATACAGATAATAATAATTAAACTATACAAATATTATTTTGTATTTTTATTAACTCAAATCATTCAATAAAATTAATACAAAAAAAAATCACTAAAAATAACCAAAAAATA
Organism: Camellia sinensis; assembly: GCF_055761805.1. Classification (NCBI taxonomy): domain Eukaryota; kingdom Viridiplantae; phylum Streptophyta; class Magnoliopsida; order Ericales; family Theaceae; genus Camellia; species Camellia sinensis. The sequence continues at coordinate 48,074,399 of NC_138967.1, forward strand.
GTCACATATATTTTAGCATTAAAAATAGTTTCAAAAATTTATGTCATGAGAAATCCAATTCATCATATTTGATTGAATTCTGTCTTTTATTTTTCTAAAAAGAAAATAAAACTAATTTGTTAAAGAAAAGATCATTTTCTTATGATTCTATAAACAAATTGTATAATAAAGTTTAATAAAATATAATCAAGTGTTTCCCCTCCAATTTTGTTTACAAAAGACATTTCAATATTCCTAACAAATTGTATAATAAAATTAAAAAAAATAAAATAAAATAAAAAAAGACACTATAGAGTGGAAGACAAAATAAGCAAATAAATATTTGATTAAATAAAAAATAATATAATAAGATATAAAAATATAATAGAAATAAATAATATAATAAGATATAAAAATATAATAGAAATAAACAATTCATATAATAAAGTTTAATAAAATATAATCAAGTGTTTCCTTTCTAATGTTGCTTGCAGGTGACATTTCAATATTCTTAATAAATTGTATAATAAAGTTCAAAGAAAATTAAAAAATGAAAAAGACACTATAGAGTGGAAGACAAATTAAACAAATAAATATTTGGTTAAATAAAAAATAAAAAATAAAATAAATAAGAAATAAAAATTTAATTAAACAATTAAGGGGGGGGGGGATTACTAATTGTTCTAAGATGGTTCTACTTTTTCCTTCAATTTGGGTGGAGTATAACATCCATTTCATGGCAATGTCTTATATAGTAAAGGGTAAGGTCATTTTGGTTTTTTGATCAAACCATTTTTGGAGGGAAATCTATCAAACAAGCCAATACATGCAAATGGGACGCATGCAGGCCATTTGCCCTTTGTTTGGAAGGAAAAGGTAATAATTGTAGATTAGTCCAAAACTATAAGGAATGTGTTTTCATGTTTTCAACAGTCCAAAAACATAGGATTAAGTACTTTTTGCCCTAAATATAATATAGTAATGTCGTTACATTTAACAGATTAATATATATATATATATATATATATATTGTAAATAACCTATATATAGGTGCCATCAGGATTAGATTATTGATATGAAACTCCACCGGATTAATTGAGCCATCCAATCTACTTTAATGAACTAGAAACAATGCCCCTTCAAAGAAATAGAAAATAAGTGGACAATAATTTGCGTTATTCTTGAGAAAAGAAATGATTGAATGGATCTATTATATATATATATATAGTTACAGTGCAAGGAATATGTGCATGAGATGTGAACGGTGCAGTGGCTAAGAACTTCCATCATTAGATGCCCTTATTTTTAATTAAAAAACAAAAGCAAATTCTAATATTAGAAAGTTCAAAAAAAATATAACAAGTTTTACAAAATTGATATAATTGTTGGACAATCTTCACTGTATTTAAAAGATTTAGTTCTATTGTGTACACAACAACAATTAGAATTTAAAGAAATAAAGAAAATGAGAGAATTTGTTTGATTACAAAAATCAAACTCGAAATAATAAATAAATAAATAAAAACAAATTTTATTTTGTTACAAAAACAAAATTAAAATCTGATTTAAATAAATAAAAACAACACTGAAAATAAATTAAATAACTTACTTGATTTAATTTCTTCGAATTATTTTCTGATTAAGTCCAGTGTTTGACACTGTGTCCTTAAGACAGATTCGTCCTCTCCACGGTCCTTTCAGAATTTGGACGTCTATCTCCCAGGTTGAAATGATCTACCACAAACAATAGCAGCACTACAAATTGTTTGCCTTACGAACACACTAAGTGTTTACACTCTTTCTTTCAGAAATAAAATGCAACAAAATGAAGAATAGAATAAGCAGAGGTGAAATACGAAATTTCTGAATCAATAACATCAAATGAGGGTGGTCCTATTTATAGATGTAAAGGTGGCTCTTGATTTTAAATTGAACAGGTATGATACCTGTTGGTTTTGAATTCAAACAGATTTGAATGTGTTAATAATTCAAACAGATAGCAAAAAAACGGGAAGGGCCCTGTTTGGGTGTGCACTAATTCCAAACTAGTTTATTTCTGTTTGAAAACGGGAAAGGCCTTGTTTGGATGTACAGAAAATCCAAATTAGTTTAATTTGAATTCTGGATTTTATTTTACCAAAAATAAAATTAAATTCAAATGTTTTTTACCCAAAAAAATTAGTATTGGGCTGAACAAGCCCAACCCAACCACACACCAGCGCCCAAGCCCAGCCCGCCCGACCGAACGGACGGCGGCGGCGGCGCGCGCGCGCGTGTGTGGTGATTTTTGGGTCTAATGAGTCTAGCCCATTTTGCCCATAACCTCTCCCTCTAAAACACTTGGGTGCCCTTTGGGGCACACCCCATGTACCAAACCCATGCCTTATAAACCCTTTCAAAACTTCCCACCAAATCAATGTGGGACAAGCCAATTTACAACCTTAAGGAATTTCCACCAAAACTCCATTTCCATGGAGCACACTTTGGCTTCAATTTTCCATTCACTCGGTAATATTTTTAGCAACCAAATATACCACATGAATCACAACGCGGCGTAGAACGCGTTACCACTTTGACCCGAGTAAATCGACGCTCGGGGCCCACCTAAAAAATAGACCAAACTTGAGAAAAAATTATGGTTTTACCCAGAATTTTTCTACCATTTCCAACAATCCCCCACATGAATGGAATTTGATGACAACGGAAATGCAACAATATGCAGACTTTAACGAAAGAGCATAAGTCGAAAATATCTTGCATCAGGATAGGTAGTTTTCGGCCTTGAACCTTCCCTAGTGATAACCTATCGGACTTACTGGCTAACCAATGGACGCAATGCCTTGAATTGTTCAGCCGTTTGTGTAAGCTAAGACAATAGATTGCACACAAAATATCTTCTAACACATCGTGGTTCTCACTGTTGTGTTCATTTTGGCCTTGAACGCGCTTGGTTTTTATAAGTGTTTCTAGAGAATTTAGCCTCTTCATTCTCATAGAACCGGCCCCAGTTCAACACTCATATAGGTGATTCTTATTGTGAGTATCTCCTTATACTCGTCTTGATTTTATACCTTAATCAAGATATAAGTAATCATTAAAAACAAAGCTTAACCTTATACCCCTGCATACAACATATGTTGCAGATATCACTCTCACCATAGGAATGGGTAGGGAATTTTTAATCCCTTGGTGATTTCTGGTGAGCCATACATAACTTAGTTGTCCCTTTGAACTTAGTTCTTGGAATCTCCAGTCATATAAGTAGGGTTACCATTATGAAAACTCTTATGTAATAGTCTTTAATCCCATCCCATTCGATGAATTATACACTAGCTCTTTTGTCAAACCTTTTGTTAACGGATCTGCAATATTCTCTTTAGATTTTATATAATCTATTGAGATTATTCCGTTTGACAACAATTGCCTTACGGTATTATGTCGACGACGAATATGTCGTGACTTACCATTATACATATGATTCTGTGTCCTGCCTATTGCAGATTGACTATCACAATAAATGCAAATAGCTGGCACAGGTTTTGGCCACATTGGAATGTCTTCTAAGAAGTGACGAAGCCATTTTGCTTCTTCTCCTGCTTTGTCCAAAGCAATGAACTCGGATTCCATTGTGGATCGTGCGATGCAAGTTTGTTTCGTGGATTTCTAAGAAACAGCAGTGCCTCCTAGAGTAAAGACATATCCACTTGTGGATTTTGAATCTTTAGTATCCGATATCCAATTTGCATCACAATAACCTTCAAGTACTGCTGGATATCGAGTAAAGTTCAAACCAAGATCACGGGTGAATCTTAGATATCTAAGAACCCGAATGATCGCTTTCCAATAGTCTTCTCCGGGGTTACTAGTGTACCTACTCAATTTACTGATAGCATAAGCTATATCAGGACGAGTACAATTCATTAGGTACATCAAGCTTCCAATGATTTTGGAGTATTTTAACTGAGACACTGCATCACCTTTATTTTTCAATAAATAAAGATTGACGTCTACAGGTGTTCTAGCTAAATTTATATCATCCTTGATAAATTTACCAAGAATTTTCTCAATATAATGTGATTGAGATAATGCAAATCCGTCAGATGTTTTAGTAATTTTCATTCCTAGTATAACATCTGCGACCCCCATATCTTTCATATCAAATCTTTTGTTAAGCATCTGCTTAGTTGATTTGATCATGTTTTGACTGCTTCCAATGATAAGTATGTCATCCATATAAAGACAAACTATGACATATCCTTGGTCAGCGTTTTTAACATAAACGCATTTGTCACATTCGTTTATCTTAAACCCATTAGTAAGCATTGCATGATCAAATTTTTCATGCCATTGTTGAGGTGCTTGTTTTAATCCATAAAGGGATTTTACAAGTTGACAAATTTTCTTTTCTTGTCCTGATACTACAAACCCTTCGGGTTGCTCCATATAGATCTCTTCATTTAGATCACCGTTTAAGAAAGTTGTCTTAAAATCCATTTGATGTATTTCTAAATTAAACAACGCTGCTATAGAAATAAGCATGTGAATGGATGTTATTCTTGTCATAGGGGAATATGTGTCAAAATAGTCCAGACCTTCCTTTTGTCTGTAACTTTTAACAACAAGTCTTGCTTTATACTTGTCAATTGAACCATCTGCTTTCATTTTTCTCTTGAATATCCATTTATATCCAAGAGGTTTAGAACCTAGTGGAAGATCCACCAATTCCCAAGTATGATTTTGCATAATGGATTCAATTTCATTATTAACAGCCTCTTTCCACAAAGGTGCTTCAGGACCTGTCATTGCTGCCTTAAAGCTTTGAGGTTTATTTTCTAACAAGTATGTCAGAAAATCTGGACTAAAGGATTTTGATGTTCTTGTTCTTTTACTTCGTCTTGGTTCATCATTAGTTAAATCCTGTTGGTCGAGACTATTACTAGTCTCTTGTGTTTGATTGTCATTAGCCTCTAGACTTTGTGTAGAATCATAAGTTCTTTACTGTGAACTTAATTCCTGTCCATTCTTGTAAGGAAAGATATGTTCAAAAAATACAGCATTCCTTGACTCTATAATAGTGTTCACATTTATATCAGGTATTTCTGATTTCTAAGTCAGAAACCGATATGCACTACTATTCTGAGCATAACCAATAAACACAAAGTCTACTGTTTTTGGTCCAATCTTAGTCTTTTTAGGAACAGGAACTTCAAATTTTGCGAAACACCCCCACACTTTTAAGTATTTGTAGGAAGGCGATCAACCTTTCCACAATTCATAAGGAGTGCTGTTAGTTTTCTTGTGGGGTATTCTATTAAGAACATAATTAGCAGACAATATTGCTTCCCCCCACAAGTTCTGTGGTAAACCTGAACTTAGTAACATGGCATTCATCATTTCTTTGAGAGTTCTATTCTTCCTTTCAGCAATTCCATTTTGCTGTGGAGAATAAGGGGCTGTAGTTTGGTGAATAATGCCATGTTGTGCACAAAATTCATTTAATGGTGCATCATATTCACCACCCCTATCACTTCTAACTGTTTTAATGGTTTTACCAGGTTGATTTTCAACTTCTGTTTTATAGAGTTTAAACATTTCTAAGGCTTCATCTTTACTTCTAAGTAAATAAACATAACAATATCTTGTGCAATCATCGATAAATGTTATGAAACACTTTTTGCCTCCTCTAGTTTGAATAAATTTTAAATCACATACATCAGTATGAATTAATTCTAGAGGTTCGGTTTTTCTTTTAACTGATTTAAATGGAGCCTTAGTTAGTTTCGCTTCTACACAAATTTCACATTTATGATTAGGATTAATTTCAAACTTTGGTATATGATCTAAACCAATTAATCTACGCAAAGCATCAAAATTCACATGTCCTAATCTACCATGCCATAAATTTGACTCAAGAATATAAACAAAAGATGGGTTATTTTTATTCATAGCAATTTTTGGTACAACTGTCATTACATTCAACTTAAAGAGACCATCACTCATGTATCCCTTACCAACATACATACTACTCTTTGTTAATACAAATTTATCAGACTCAAAGACAAGCCTAAATCCATTTTTACTTAACAAAGAACCAGAAAATAAATTCTTCCGGATGTCAAGTACATGTTGTACATTGTTGAGGGTCAGTTCTTTCCCTGATGTCATCTTCAAGATAACTTTTTCTTGTCCAGCCACAGTAGAAGTAGAAGAATTTCCCATGAAAAGTTGTTCACCATTTGCAGCCTCATTGTAGGTAGTGAACATCTTCTTATCCGCACAAATATGACGAGTTGCTCCAGTGTCAACCCACCACTATTTGGGATTTCCAACCAAGTTAGACTCAGACACCACAGCAGAGAGGTTGATGTCATTCACTTCGTCAGAGATGTAATCCAATTCTGTTACATTGGCCTGATTGGTGGTCTTCTTACTTGTACTTCCATGATCCTTCTTAGGGTGGCGGCAGTCAGAAGCTCGATGTCCAGTCTTGCCATAATTATAGCATTTTCCTTTGAACTTCTTGTTGCCATTGTTGTCGCCTTGTTTAGGACCATCTCCAGTAAACTTCCTCTTTTTGTTATGTGGTTTATGAACTTATTCAACCACATTAGCCTTGGACTCAATGGGATTTTTCCCATTCCTCTTTTCAGCCTTTCGGTTATCTTCCTCAATTCTTAATCCTACAATCAACTCATCCATGGTCATCTCTTTGCGTTTATATTTTAAATAATTTTTGAAATCTTTCCAAGCCGGTGGTAACTTTTCCACTAAAGCAGCGACTTGGAATGACTCGCTAAGAGGCATACCTTCTGAATGAATATCATGCAAAATTATTTGAAAACTTTGAACTTGGGATATTACCGTTTGGGAGTCTACCATAACAAAATCCAGAAATTTACCGACGACAAATTTCTTCGTGTCGGCATCTTCTGTCTTGTATTTCTTCTCCAAAGAATCCCACAATTCTTTTGCTGTTTTCAAAGGACTGTATACATTATACAGCATATTGTCAAGGCCATTTAGGATGTAGTTTTTGTACAGGAAATATGAATGTTTCCAAGCATCTACAGCGGCAACAACTTGCCGATCACTTTCACCCTCTTTAAGTGCTGGAGCTTCTTCATAGAGAAACCGGGCCAAATTAAGAGTCGTAAGATAGAACAGCATCTTCTGCTACCATCTCTTAAACTCGGTACCGTTAAATTTTTCCGATTTTTCTCCATGATTGATTGGTACATGAACATGGTTCTGGATAGGGACCGATGTAGGTGTAACAATAGAAATACCACTGCCAGATGCAGTTTCAGTTGTAGTAGCCATAATCTCTTATTACAAAAATCAGAAAAAATTAAAACACAAATTAATTTTCTAGTTTCTAAAACCAGAAAATAAATTATAACAACAAAATAATTTTATTTTCCTTGTTACTAAAACTAGAAAAATAAAATATCACAATAATTTTCTGTAATACCAAATAATATTCTGCAATTGTTAATGACACCAGTATATTACTACTAGTTGTCAAAGAAAAGAGACAGTATATTACTACTATCTATCAAATAGCATAAATCACTATTTGTTTTTCCAACCAGAATATTACTTTGAAAACACAAAAAATTAAATACAATGAAGATACCAAAAAATGAGTCTGTCTTAAGATTGTTGGACAATCTTCACTATATTTAAAAGATTTAATTCTATTGTGTACACAACAACAATTAGAATTTAAAGAAATAAAGAAAATGAGAGAATTTGTTTGATTACAAAAATCAAACTCGAAATAATAAATAAATAAATAAAAATAAATTTTATTTTGTTACAAAAACAAAATTAAAATCTGATTTAAATAAATAAAAACAACACTGAAAATAAATTAAATAACTTACTTGATTTAATTTCTTCGAATTATTTTATGATCAAGTCCAGTGTTTGACACTGTGTCCTTAAGACAGATTCGTCCTCTCTACGGTCCTTTCAGAATTTGGACGTCTATCTCCCAGGATGAAATGATCTACCAGAAACAATAGCAGCACTACAAATTGTTTGCCTTACGAACACACTAAAATGTTTACACTCTTTCTTTCAGAAATAAAATGCAACAAAATGAAGAATAGAATAAGCAGAGGTGAAATACGAAATTTCTGAATCAATAACATCAAATGAGGGTGGTCCTATTTATAGATGTAAATGTGGCTCTTGGTTTTAAATTGAACAGGTATGATACCTGTTGGTTTTGAATTCAAACAGATTTGAATGTGTTAATAATTCAAACAGATAGCAAAAAAACGGGAAGGGCCCTGTTTGGGTGTGCACTAATTCCAAACTAGTTTATTTCTGTTTGAAAACGGGAAAGGCCCTGTTTGGATGTACAGAAAATTCAAATCAGTTTAATTTGAATTCTGGATTTTATTTTACCAAAAATAAAATAAAATTAAAATGTTTTTGACCTAAAAAAATTAGTATTAGGCCGAACAAGCCCAACCCAACCACACACCACGCACCTGTGCCCAAGCCCAGGCACCCTTGGGGCACACCACAAGTACCAAACCCATGTCTTATAAACCCTTTCAAAACTTCCCACCAAATCAATGTGGGACAAGCCAATTTACAACCTTAAGGAATTTCCACCATAACTCCATTTCCATGGAGCACAATTTGGCTTCAATTTTTCATTCACTCGGTAATGGTTTAGAGCAACCAAATATACCACGTGAATCACAACGCGGCATAGAACGCGTTACCACTTTGACCCGAGTAAATCGACGCTCAGGGCCCACCTAAAAAATAGACCAAACTTAAGAAAAAATTCTGATTTTACCTAGAATTTTTCTACCATTTCCAACAATAATTACATTGATAAGTTTTATAATAAGATAAAACAAACAAGTCTAATACAAGTGAGAAATAGATACAAAGATAATCATGGTAAGTTCTACTATTTAGCGTCTACAAATTATTTTGGATTACCTTTTTCACCTTTTTCTTTATGTTTTACTCTGTGTTTTAGAGGATTTAAGGAGAGATTTGGAAAGGAAAAGAAAAAAAAAAGTGTGTGAAACTATGTGAAACATAAATATATTTTATTTATATTTCACCTACCTTTTTTCTTTTCTTTTTTAAATCTCTCATCAAATCTTTCAATCAAACACAATGCTAGTGTTCTCAATAAGAGATTTGTGAAGATTATTTAAAGAAATAGAAAATAAGTGGAAGATAATTCTATGTTGTTCGGCATGATATTATATATGAACCGGCGCAAGATGCATGTACATAGAGTTAGGAATATATATATATATACATATATATATATATATATATATATATGTATGAAGTATGGATGATGCTGTGGTTATCACAACTCCAGTCATACACTTAACTAACCAAAGATGCTTTAATATTAAAAAAAATATAGTAAATTATATTGACTTCACATCAAGTATGGAATAAATATAACAAGTTTTACAAATTTGATATAATTACACCGAATTCCATGAGTAAAACAAATGAAACTAATGCAGGTTGTATGTGAACACAAAAATAATTAAAGGAAAAGTATAAATTTTAGTATTAAATATATGACATTATTTTTTATTTATATAACTAACAAATGACTGGAGAAAGAGGATAAAGTGTTAAATTTGAAGAGTGTAACTATGGATCTATTTGGTTCAGTTTATTACAAGCAAAAATTTAATTAATAATTTCAAACTTTTAGGTAATATTTTTTTAAAAAAATTATTTAATATATTTGTACCTAATAAATTGTAAGCAGAAGTTATACTAAACAATCTGCTATAGATTCCTAAAATTTAAAAAAAAAAAAAATTATAAGCAATTCATATAAGTCATACCAAACAGTCCTTATATAAACTTATAAAGTTTGTTGTAATTTTTTAAACCTAAGAGAAAATTGATATAATTTATTAAAAATTAAAGGTATTGGGGAAATTACCACACAGTGGTATTATCAAAAAATTATTACACATTTATGGAAAAAATTATAATTTTAATTATTAATATGTATAAAATTGACTACTCGTGTAATTTTTTTTTAAAAGCTACAATGCATTGAAATTTCCCTTTTTATATTTAACAAAGCAAGAAGAAATAAAAAAAAAAAAAAAAAAAGTGCAATTACAAATGAGGAGTACAAAAATAATCAGTTTGTTTACTTTCAATTTTCTGAATTCAATTTTTTGGAAAATGAGTTTTTTGTTTTTTGTTTTTTGTTTTTCGTATTTCGTATTTTTTTATTTTTAGTGAATATTTTTAAAATTTTAAGTAATTTTTTTATATTTTTAGATACACCTTACTTAGATGTATTTAAAAATTAAAATATTTTAAAATTTTAATAAATACACAAGAATACAAAAAATGTATTGAATTTTCATATTTTTTTTATATTTTTGATATTTAGTAAATTTTTTAAAGATTTTTTTCAGAAATATTATACTTTTAAGTGTACTTACATTAGATATATCTAAAAATTAAAAAATTACTTAAAATATTAAAAAAAATTAATAAAAAATTTCAATTTCGTAAAAAATAAATTCTAAAAATCATAACCAAACATAGAGAATAGTGTCTTATTTAATAATTCTTACAATTGATGAATGATGATAATCGGCTCATGATGACATATAGGTTGTTAGGATTTTTTGTATTTATTAGTTTAGGCTGTCCCCAAAGTTGACTTCAATGATTGAAGTCTACCATGGTGGTGTAAGGGTGGGGTATAGGGCTCAAGTTTTTTTTATGGGTGGGTGGGTGGGTGGGTGGTCCAGGCCCTTCTGGGGGGTTGACCATGACTCAATAGCCTTAACCCTTCTCACTAGCATCATCTGAAAATTGCTTTCAAGCATAAAAGGAGATAACAACTTCCATATTTCCATTTGTTAATGGTTCAATTTAGAAAGTGATACATTTGTACAAATGTAATGTTAGGGAAGACCATGGACCAAAGTAATTTATACGTTTAATCATACTACTATTTGTTTTTTCTCTACCATATTATATCTCCATGTCATTTTGTTAAGTTTAGGCCTAAGAAAATAACTAATCATGGTGCATGAGTATGTTATGTAGGCTTAAAAGTGTGTAATTATGTCACTTATGCCGTGTTTGTTATGTTAAAAAGTAGTGTTAATTATAATTTGAAATGGCCATAAGATCTATTATCTGTCTATGATCAAATTAAAATGGTCAGCCTATTTTGTTATACTCTAAAATGGTATTGATTATGCCCAAAAGTGATTATTTTGATTATGCCTTCAAGTAATCTTTGAAGTTATAACTAGCATCATCTGAAAATTGCTTTCAAGCATAAAAAGAGATAACAACTTCCATATTTCCACTACAAGAAATCTAAGCTATTGTGACGGAATTTTTTTTTTGTCTTAAAATTTAACCCAAAGATGACGAAATATTAATTTTGTCGTTTGTTTTAATTTTTCTCAAAAGTATAGGAGACGAAAACAAAATTTCGTCTGCAAAAATGAGGCGCAAATTTCATTTGCATTGGCGCGAATTATTTTAGCTCATTGGAGACAAACATTTTTGTCACAAAATATAATTTTTTTTGTGACGAACGTAATTCGTTGTCAATAAATTTCATACCTATTAAACGATGTCGTTGCATATTTCCATTTATTAGGCGACAAATATATTTTTGTCTGTGAAGGATAAGTTATGGAAGACGAAAATATTTCGTCACCTATAAACACTCCATCATGCAGACAATGTCATTTCATCTTTCTATTAAATAGGCGACAAATATATTTTTGTCTCGGAAGAATAAGTTATGGGAGACGAAAATATTTCGTCAGTAATAAATTCTAATTGATTGCGTAACGAATATATTTTTCATCTTATAAGGTTAAGCTGTGAAAGACAAAAATGTTTTATCACCAATAATAAATTCTTTGTTCTGGTATTTAAGGATACAAAAATATTTTATCACTAATCATTTTTCTTTATTAAAATGGCGTGGTTTTGTGTTTTGAAGCATTGAAACTATGACCCCAAGAGATACACTTTGACGCTTATCACTCATTTTCATGTACACGAACCTTGAAGTCGTGACCCAAGAAGACACTTTCTACAAACCCTCATTTCCCTCTCGCACTTGAGTCTACTCCTTTCTCACAAGTATTGAAGTCGTGACTCAAAAAGACACTCTGCAAACCATTTCTTCTATTTCGCGCTAAAGCCCATCTCTTCTGTCTCACCCTTCGTGCATGCCAACATTGAAGCTATTATCTAAGAAGGCACCCTATGCAAACCCAATATTCTTTCTCACAGTGAAGGCCCTCTTGCACGCAAGCACTTTTTCTTATTGTTTGAACCAACTCTACCCTTTTCTTCTAGAACACCCATTTCAGAAAAATCAAAGGTCAAAATCTCCCCACAAAAAAAAAAAAAAAGATAATTAATGTAGCTATTTTTTTTTTTGTGAGAAAAAATACAGAGAAACAAATAACAAAAAATTTGTAATTTTCAAAATTAATAGAAAACATTACCTTGTTTAGTATAGAGTTTTCAATAATTAATTTTTAAAATTTGGTGATAAAGTTTATTTTCGTTTTAGAACGTATCCCAAACATGACCAAATGTTACTTTTGTCGTTTCTTTTAATTCTTCTCAAAACTATAGGAGACGAAAAAATAAATTCGTCAGGAAAAAAAAAAGAGGCGCCAATTATTTTAGCTCATTGGAGACGAACATTTTTGTCACAAAATTTAAAGATTTTTGCGACAAAAAGAATTCGTCACCAATAAATTCCAAACTTATAAGACGATGTCGTTTCATTTTCTTATTTATTTGGTGACAAATATATTTTTTGTCTGGGAAGAATAAGTTATGGGAGACGAAAATATTTCGTCACCAATAAACTTTTCATGCTCATTTTATCTTTCTGTTAATTAGGTAACAAATATACTTTTGTCTTAAAAGGATATGTTTTGGAAGACGAAAATATTTCGTCACTAATAAATTCTCCATGTGTCGTATTGCATTTTGATTGATTGCGCGACGAATATATTTTCGTCTCATAAGGTTAAGTTGAAGGAGACGAAAATATTTCATCACCAATAAATTCTCCATCCCCACACAACGCTATTTTTGTATTTTTGTTAATTAGGCAACGAACATATGAGTTTGAGACGAAAATATTTTATCACTAATTATTTCTCTTTATTAAAATGTCGTCAAAAACTAAGAGGCACTCTCACCTTAATCACTTACTTTCACACACACACAAATACTAAAATCATGACCCGAAAAGACACCCTCTACAAACCCTCATTTTTCTCTCGCACTTGAGTCCCCTTTCTCACAAGCATTGAAGCTGTGACTTGAGAAAACAATCTTTATAAACCATCTCTTCTATTTCGCACTGAAGCTCCTCTATTCTCTCTCACATTTAAGCCGTTTGTATATGCAAACATTATTATCCAAGAAGACATTTTGTGCAAAGCTACTATTCTTTCTCACAATAAACCCCTCTCCACAAAAAGAAAATAATAATAATAATAATTAAACAAGGAAACAAAATATAAGAAATCTAGACTATTATGACAAAATTTGGTGACAAATTTTTATTTTTATTTTTTGTATTAAAATTTAACCCAAAGATGACAAAATATTAATTTTGTCATTTGTTTTAATTTTTCTCAAACGTATAGGAGACAAAAAAAAATTTCGTCTCCAAAATTTAGGTGCCAATTTCATTTACATTGGCACGAATTATTTTAACTCATTGAAGACGAACATTTTTTTGTCACAAAATATATATATTTTTTGCGACGAACGTAATTCGTCACCAATAAATTCCTTACCTATTAAACGATGTCGTTGCATATTTCCATTTATTAGGCGACAAATATATTTTTTCTAGGAATGATAAGTTATGGAAGACGAAAATATTTCGTCACCAATAAGCACTCCATCATGCAAACGATGCTGTTTCATCTTTCTATTAAATGGGCGACAAATATATTTTTGTCTCGGAAGAATAAGTTGTAGGAGACGAAAATATTTTGTCACTAATAAATTATGATTGATTGCGCGACGAATATATTTTTTGTCTCATAAGGTTATGTTGTGGAAGACAAAAATATTTCGTCACCAATAATAAATTCTCTGTTCTTGTATTTAAGGAGACAAAAATATTTTATCACTAATTATTTCTCTTTATTAATATGCTATGGTTTTGTGTTTCAGAGCACTGAAACCGTAACCCCAAGAGACACACTCTGAGCCTTATCACTCATTTTCATGTGCACGGACACTCAAGTCGTGACCCAATAAGACACTACCTGCAAACCCTCATTTCTCTCTCGCACTTGAGCCTACTCCTCTCTCACAAGTATTGAAGTCGTGAAGCAAGAAGACACTCTGTAAACCATTTCTTCTATTTTCGCACTAAAGCCCCTCTCATATGTCTCACACTTAAGCCCTTCCTGCATGTTAGTATTGAAGCTATTATCCAAGAAGGCACCTTATGCAAAACCGACTATTCTTGCTTATAGTGAAACCACCTCTTGCATAAACACTTTTTCTTATTGTCTGAACCAACTCTACCCTTTTCGTCTAGAACACCCATTTTAGAAAAATCGCAGGTCAAAACCCCTCTCCACATAAAAAAAAAAAAAAAGATAATTAATGTAACTATTTTTTTTTTGTGAGAAAAAAAATAGAGGAAAAATTAATAATAATTTTTTAATTTTCAAAATTAATAGAAAACATTACCTTGTTTAGTATGGAGTTTTCAATAATTAATTTTTAATATTTATTCTATATTTTTTTAGTGAATATTTTTTAATATATATATATATATATATTTACTTTTTAAATCCCTTTAATTTAGATGAGAGCAAATTGCAGCAGTTGTCCCGATACTTTGGTCCTTGTGTCATATAAATGGTATGTGTCATATCTATATCTATATCTATCTATCAATCTATATCTATATCTATATCTATATCTATCTGAGAGGGTAATTTATATGTAAATTGGGCCGAGCTGGGTAATGGGTCATTCTGTGGGCCATAGTAAGGACTGAGTAAAAGGGCCTTGAAGTTAGCCCGGTCCAAAAGAGCTTTGTAGTTAGCTCGGTCGGCATGATCAAAGCGGCGACAGTTAGTTCGGTCAAACCATATTGAGCCGAGGTATTTTGGGCCTTTTCTCAAGACCTTGCTGTTGAATAACTCGGTCTAGGCACACTATGGATAACACGGTCTCAACAGGTGAAACCGAAGTATAAGTAACAGAGGAAAGAATCGAACTAGCTAGAGCTCGGTCATTTCAGCCAGTTTAGCATGGCTGTTTTATCCTGGTCGTTTGTCATACTACTGAAGTAAAACCATCTCACTTGGTTTAAGCAGTGAGGGGAGTGTTGAAAGATAAGCATTATCTTTCAGGGGTGTGACTCTTAGGAGGACTCTACGCGGAGGAATAAGAGTCCTACTAGGATTGTGCCATGCGGAACCTATAAGAGCTCACAACATCACCTATGGAGAGGTAACACAACTTTGATTCTCTAATACACAGAGCTTTTGTCTATTTGTCTATTTTGCTATTTAGGCATCAGAGAGGTATTTGGCACACACCCGTCAGCTAGCTCACGTTTGTGTTTTCAGGAAGTAAAACGACGACATTTTGAGGAGCGCAGACTTGATCAACAGGATTATACGAGAAGATTATTTCTTGCTCGTACACTATCTATACTATATATTAAGCAAAAAGGGGTTTTTAACTCATAGGCCTTATGAGAGCTCCAATATCCTAATCCTCATTTTCTAATTTTTTGATTTTTTTTCTAACCCCCAAGCCTTGTGGGAGCTCCAATCTCCTAAATCTTAATTTTCTAAATTTTTTATTTAAAAAAAAAAAAAGAACTCAGCATTTATTGATTTGGTCAAAATCTCCTGATCAGCATTTATTAACTTTTTCCAATCCACATGTCTTTCCACATGCCTGCATTTATTGATTTGGTTAAAATCCCATGATCAACATTTAAAATCCCCTCATACAAATAATTATAGATACAATCTGTGCATAATTACTGCAGTACCCTTTTCAACTTCTCTCATACATTATGATTAGGGATGAGATTGTTAAATTATTTTTATAAAAAATCTTAAAAAACATAATTTATGTATTAAAAAAAAACTAAAACAAATATGAATATCTATAATTATCTCGTGCATAGCACGGGTGATAGGCTATTATCTATCTATACTATATATTAATCAAAATGGGGTTTTTAACCCCCTAAGGCCTGTAGGAGCTTCAATATCCCAGTCTGAATTTTCTAAATTTTTTATTTTTTTTAAAAAAAACTCAACATTTATTGATTTAGTCAAAATCTCCTGATCAGCTTTTATTAATTTTTTTCAATTAATCTTAAAAAACATAATTTATATATTAAAAAAAATCTAAAACAAATATAAATATTCATAATTATCCCGTGCATAGTATGGGTGATAGGCTAGTCTATACTATATATCAAGCAAAATGGGGAAAAGATAAATGCAAAACACGCAAAAATCCAAAGCACTTCAATTTACAACCCCTGCAGAACCTTCCTATTCTGACTATTTCCGGGGAAAAGATAAATGCAAAACATCTCTCTTTGATCAATATGACATGCCAAGGTAACCATTTTTTTTAGTCCAATAGATGAGTACCACAATTTGCCTACAAAAATTCAGATGCAGCATGAGTTGTACAAGCTCAGGCCACTAAAGTAGAGCATCAAATATTTAACATTACATGATAACACAAAAAAGTAGATATAAGCAGTGGTCTTCTGCTTAGGAATTGCGTCAACACTTGAGTAGGCAGGGTGGAGCAGATGGCCTTCCTTGGGCTCAACATGCTCCCACTTTCGTCCACTCAACTTATGACGTTCAAACTTGACACAACCTTCCTTCATAGCATAGATGGTGTGATCCTTCCCCATTTTGATATAGTTTCCTGGTTGGAAGCGGGTTCCTCTTTGGCGAACAATGATATTCCCAGGAATCACTCTCTGCACAATGATGAGAATATACTTAATGACGTGATAAAGGTTTATACGAATAGGAAAAATATGATATCAATATTTGACTTACCTCCCCACTAAACTTCTTCACCTCAAGATTCTTTGGTTTCAAGTCTCGCCCATTCTTTGTGGATCCTGCTGTCTTTTTAGTAGCCCAGCGCCTAAATGTCAAACTCAATCCTCCTCCAGTAACATCTAAATTAAATGTAATAGAAAAGGTCAATAAAGCAACAAACCAACAATTTACAGAAATACCAAATTCTACGAAGTAATAGGAAAACTTTACCACTAGCAGTGCTGTAGATAGGAACATTTGTTACTAGAAATTGAAGGGTGTAATCAGTTTTCCTATCTACTGAGGTTTCTAATAGCCAAGGTTTTGTAGAAACAGGGGGGCTGATTAGTGGTTTTGCAAGGGTTCAGTGTAATGTGGGTGTTGTGTGTTGCTCTTTTCTTTCTTCTTTATCTTTTTTTTTTAAAACTTTAAAACAATACTGACCCTTATCCCCCCATGTGTGTGTCTCTCCCTCTTTCTAACCTTTTTATTTATTTATTTATTATTATGACTATCTCTTTTTCTTTTAGAGATTCTTTCTGTCAACCACTCAATTTCCTTTTGATCAATGCCCATCTGTGAGCTCCCCCAAATCATCATAATCTATATTCCATCTTTTGTTTATTTTATTTCCACCATCGAAACATCATCATGCATGTATTCTCTTCTTTTGTTTATTTTATTTATTTTTTTATTTTTATTTTTTCGAGTCATTATAACCTACCCTCCTTAAAGAAATTTCATCCTCGAAATTAACTCAAGTAATGTAATACATTCTACAGTCACCCACAAACTATCTCAGGTACTTACCAATGCATCAATAAAAATTCTTCGACTACTACATGAATCTCAACGAGTCACACCGGTAACGAACTAAACCATTACTTTTGCACCGCAATTAGTTATAAAAACCCTTACTAGTATAAACCATCAAGTGATTCTTCTATCCACATCAATACCCTAAAGTAACAAAAATAGGATCTAATCCCTTAAGCGTAACACAAATTTTGACAAAACGTCTCCTCAAAATACTAAGACACCACACCTTATTGGTGATAACCCAACTTCAACGAACTATCTCCACCACTTAATGCACAACATTTTCACCAAGGGACAAATACGAGCAAAAGATACACAGACACATTTGCAGAATACGCCGTTACTGACAAGGAATATTCTGTCTACGGACATCAGTGAGCATATGCCGTTACTATGACGGAATATTCTGTTAGCTGATGTCATCGCGTGTAAGCAAAACACGCAAAAAGGAAATAAAACACGAATGCAGGGATACGGGGTTTCAAACCACTGACCTCAGGCTTTGTCCCTTGGTCCCTCAACCACTAAGCCAAACCACTAAACCGAAGTCACTCTTGTGACCAGATATAGTCAAATAAATGTAAATAATGCGTAAATATACAATATAGATACATATATGTATACAACTTTCCCGCTTCTCTCTCTTTCTTCGATGATTTAGAGCCTATATGACAAATCCACTTGTTGAGATTGTTGTTGCTTTATGCTTTATGTATAGAAATATATAATTATCTTTTCTTTACATCTAATGTTCAATTATGTGTATCCACCAAAAAAATGTTCAATTATGCTTTATAGTTGGGCAAAATGGACGCTACAAAAAAAACAGTTGACCAAACCAAGTACCGCAACTAAGAAGGTAATGAATTATGAGAAACAAAGAATGAAGAATATAAATAAAAACCATGAGAGAATGAATGCTCTAGGAGTGAAGAATATAATAACTTGTTTGAAGGCTGTGGTTCAACATAAGAAATTGAGGAAGGAAAAACAAATACCAATTGAGGAAAATGACAATGATTATCGACCGTCAGAGGCTGAAGATGGCAGTGACACTGAATCCTGTGATTCGTTTGAGCATGAGGTACTATACATTTATGCATTGTGAAATATATTCTTTCTTGTTACTTTCAATTCATACACACATAGGCATGTATATCTTTCTACATATATTCATATTTTATTATGTTATTCAGCTGTTAGAGATACCATCGAGAGCCTGTTCACAATCTCATCATGAGGCATTGACCCACGCATCAGAAGAGGGGGATACCTCTTCACGTCCTGAGGTGGCTAGCCATCTGCCACCACCTCTCAATGTGGAGCCTCAACTTGAGGTGATTGCTAGTAATACTATTGGTAAGACACACTCTTTATTCACATTGATTTGAGATCTTAATTAAATTTGTCCACATACTATTTCAATATTATGGCTTCACAATATCAGTTGCTAAGCGTGTTCGTGGCCTGACTCAAGGCAAAGAGGTTCAAGGCCTTGTTGATAGAGATGGAAAGCTTAACATGCATATCCCTCCAGAATTTTGTGCACCGGTAGGGGACTATGCCTCAAAACTAACCTCAAAGATTGGTGTAAAAGTGCGAACTCGTTTACCAGATCCAAGTGTTCGTAGGTGGAAGTATGTTGATACCTCCGTTAAGGAGGCGATGTTTCAATCGCTTGAATGTAAGTTCGTTGTCTACTCTATTATAGGACATTTTACTCATTTTTATAATAGGTTAGAAATCTTAATTATTTATTGTAATTATTTTATTTTTTATAAGAATTATCTATGACTTATCTATTTTTTGCAGGATCAATTTGATTTACAAGGAGACCCTGTTGATATAGAGAAGACAATGAACATAAAATTTGGTTAGAGATTGAGTAACCATACTGATAGGCTGCACAAACAATTCATGGAGCTGAAGGAGGCTAAAGGGGAGGAGTATGCAAGAAACCACCCACCGAAGAATGTTGATCCCACTAAGTGGATAGATCTTATTGATAAAAAGTGGAACACTAAAGAATTTCTGGTAACATTTTCATTTTTTTATTATATCAGCGAAGAAAGAATTTGATTAGAATAGGGAGAGATTTAAAAAAAAAAAAAAAACTAAAAAGAACACAATCAATTTGCTGTGAAATTCCATGTCTTCTTTTCCCTTTATCTTCTAGGCATGTAAGTGGAACATAATAAAAACCAAATAAGTGGGAAAATGAGAAAGGGAAACTATTAAACATGGATTGGAAGGCTCACATAATAGGAGATTAATTTATGGTTCCTTAAAGTGCATCTTTCACATCATAAAATAAAGAACTAAGATTTCAATTTCTATGATTGTATTTTCTGTTTGTTCTTGTGTTTGGTCTGAAGTTTCATGATAATGGTAAGCAACTAGCTAAGTAACTAATACAGGGTGTTGAGACAGAACTTTAGATTTGATAGAGTTGTGGAAGAAAGAAAGGGTTATGAGTTTGGTATCAGTAATTGTTCCATATCTTGTGAAATGTAAATGGATATTTTCACAATCTATCTTGCCCATGCTTATATGCCCCCTATTTGTGAACGGTGTAAATTACTCGTTTTTCTTTTTTCACCCAGAAAAATCATCTTATGATGAAATCTCAACAAGTACTCTAATCTATTTTTCAAAGAATTGAATGAAACTAGTAAATAATTTGAAATATCTTTTAAGTTGAAATGATATATAGGAAAATGATAGAGAGGAACAATGCAATTTATTTATTATCAAGCATTAAATTTGTTTTACTAGTGATACATTTCATTGTTATATTGGTTCATTATTCCTTACAAGAACAATCAAAAGCCAACATATTTGTCTTACGAATAATACATTTTATTGTTATATTGGTCATTCTTCCTTATAGGAACAATCAAAGGCCAACATCACGAACAGAGAAAGGATGTATACAAAACATAGATGTGGTTCTAGGTATATCCCTATTAGAGTAGAAAAACTAGTACGTATCCTTGCACTTTCAGAATTATATTAGATTCTTAGCTTTATTTATTGAATATTTGGCCTATCGAATTAGGCACGAGAAAAGAAGATGCTACCTGATCTAGCAGAGTTGTACAAGGAAACTCACTATAATGAGAAAACACGTGAGTGGATCTCATCTCAAGCTCAGTGTAATTATGTGAGTATATATTGCAATTTTTATTAACAAAATTTTAGAATACTATTTGTTATGATCTAATTTAATTTTCTAATAATTATTTAATTTTTTTATATTTGATAGGAAAATATGATACAGATACAAGCTGATCATCTCTCATAGCCGGGATCAACCCCTTTGACTGCAGAAGAGCTATCAATCAAAGTCCTAAAGCCAAGGTCTGGCTATGTGAAGGGACTTGGCATGAGACCTTCATCCTCTATTAGGAGGACCACTACCATATATGCTGAAACAAATGATTATGTGAAGCGCCTTGAGATACAAATAGAGACACAGAAAGAACAAATACAAATGCAGAACAATAAAATAGAAGATCTTGAAGAGGGTAAGAAGAAGCAAGGGGAGATAATGGCTGATGTTGTCAACTTTTTGAGGACCAAAGGATTCACTAGACACTTTGGAAGTGGAGGGGACTCATCCACAAGTGGACATACTTCTTGGTAAAGTATATTAACCTTAATATAACAAATTTTATAAAAGAATATATGTTTGAAGAATTAGGAAGTAATGGAAACATGCATATAACATCTAGTTTGTACAGGTGCACAGGATGTATAAATTGTGAATTAGTCTAAAAAATATTTTTTTTCTCTATACTTAAAGTATAGCGATTTTGGTTTTTCCCCTTCATGTATTGTATTCTGAACTCGTGTTCCATGGTTGGTTGTTGAAGTGTCCATCTTGTTTCCGTCCTTAATTCTTTGTATTCGAGTTTTGGGATGTGTTGGGCAGGTTTGGAACAGGTTGGGTGTGTTTTGAAACAAATGGTTGCTGTCCAGATTTTGGTGTCTTCGCTCAAGCGAGCTTTGTGTTTTAGTTCCTTCACCCGAACCAGGGTTCCTTAGCTCGAGCGAGATTTCGATGGTGTGTCTTTTCGCTTGAGCGCAAGGTCTTGCGCTCGAGCGTGCGTCTGGGTCTCTTTTGGACCAGAAGGTTGTCATTCTTGGCTCAAGCGAGCTTTCCTTCGCTCGAGCGAGTGAGGTCTATGTTTTAAGTTTCTTTGCTCGAGCGTGCGGTTCTACACTCGAGCATGTTTCTGGATTGCAAACCTGAAGCTTTGCATTGTTCGCTTGAGCGACGCCTATTGCACTCGAGCAAGGATCTTTTATGTCTGGTCGCTCGAGCGACCACTCCTTCGCTCGAGCGAGCCTCGAGTATATCAATTCACAGCAACGGGTAAAACATCACTTTCCATCTTCATTTCTCTCCAAACCCTAGATTTGGCGCACTCTCTCTCTAAAACACCCCTTCTTTCTTCAAGAGCACTTGATCTAGAGGGTTTCTACCCTACTCCCTTTGTAAAAGGTGTGGAGCTTTGCGTGGGCTTCATTTTGATTCGAAAAAGTTGGGCTTTGGAGCACTTTGAGTTTCTTCTCATCTTCTTCTTGAGCTTCTACTTTGAGGTAGGGAATTCTTGAGTTATATATATATGTTATGTATTGTTGTTGTTGATTTAAAGTTCCTTAAAGGGTTAATGTTGATTTGACTTTTGTGATAAAAAAATGTAGAGTTTCCAAAATGGGTTTAATCTCAAATCATTTTATTAAATTCCTAGTGGGTTGGTTTGGTCATTCAACTCAAGAGAAGGATTTAATGGGGTTTCTTTATGGAGATGGGAAATGTTGGGTTTTTGATGAAAACCCTAGAAATTGGGCATTTTGGGTAATATGGCAAATGTCTTTGAAATTTCTTATTTTCTTGTTTTAAAAGGATGAAGAGAGTGAATTGCATCAATGTTTGGCAAAATGGAAAACTACGTGTGATATGAAAATTGTGATTTTGTGTTGGTGAAATATGTTAATCGTGTGGATGAACATTGAAAGGAGAATATGAGAATGTGAATGTTAACATTGTAGTAGAGATAGTCAAAAGTGGAGAAATGTCTTATGGCATGGAAAGAATTATTTGCATTGCATGTTATTTCATTTATTATAGTACATTGTGAATCTAAACCATTGGGATTTCCATCATGGGGAAAAGTATAGTTATTGTATTGAGAATCATGAAAATGTGTAAGGGGTAAATACGTTGGTAAGTCCGGATAGGAGGTGTAGATGAATTTGTTAAGTTGGCCTGAGTGTTCTTAGTAAAAGACCAGAAAATCGGGCGGATAAGTGTCGAGCTTTTCGGTTAATACCGGTAAAAATGACAGTTTGGTAGTACTCGTAGAGTCTACTTGTAGACATCGGCCTAGGGATTACCAGTGTCGTATTTACCGCCTCTATTGAGTTAATAATGGAAGTTTGAAGTTGATGAGATCACATGATGATATTGAAAGTATGGTGATTTTGAATTGGTGCATTGAAATGAATATTTTCCTCAATACCTTACTCTTGACATGGCATTGCAATTACATTTGTTATTATGTTGAGGAAAAGGCATAACTGTATATACTTTGTAAGAATTTCTCTACTGGGCTTTATGCTCACCCCTATGGGATTTGGTGCAGGTAAAGATGTGGTGATCCCGCCGAACTGAAGGCGTGGATATTTCTGTGAAGAGTAGATGACTCTTCTTTTGTTGTAATTTTTGTAAAGCCAAATGCTAACATGCATGGGTCGTAGGGACCATTTTGTGAAACCAAGCTATTGCCTTGGAAAATGTAAGCCCTTAAGGGCATTTTGTTGCTTTGAGAATAGATGCTTCACATGCTATAAATTCATGTGTTTTATTATCATTGAATGTATATCCGCATGTGGAACTTTTGTAAAGACTCATTTATTAATTATGTAAAGATGGGCAGATTATTGTTATTGTTGGGTAAAGGTTGAGTATTTGTGGATAGTTCATGTTCAATTATTTTGGGGCGTTACATAAAGCTTCAAAAAAAGCCATCGAAATGCTAAATTATCACACAACTACAAATTTGTACATGAACCAATAGAAACACCTTAGGAGGGACCAGTATAAGTTGTATGAACTTACGACACATTAATGGGATGCATCATTTGTGAATTAGCCTTAAAATTAATTTTTTGTTCTCATAATCTCAAAAAAAGTCTGTTAGAAGGATAAATTGTATAATTGATCTAATTGTAAATTGATAAGTTACTAATGTTTTTAATCTTTTGTATAATTGATTAATTACTAAAGCTTTTAATTTATTTTTTTGCAGATTGGATTGGGGTGGCATTTTTGACGTGCAACAATGATATAATTTGCTTGAATGTTCATTTTTGTTTGATAAGGATACACATACTTTGTGGAGTTGCACTAGTTATTGTTGTATGTTTGGTGGAATTGAACAAGTTATAACTTTTGGATATTTTGTGGATATTTCACTATTTTATTGTATTATGATGAAATTAGTTGTAATGATGAATGGATATTTTCATTTTGTTAATTCGTAAATGTGTTGATAACAGGTTAGGTTAAGTTGTGATGGAATTATTATATTCAACAGGTTTCAACATGAACAGAGTTATATTTGTTGAACTAAAATTTAGATTTTGATAAAATATGTATATAATGTGGAAAAAAATATTATGGAATTATTGACAAAATTTTCCATCCCTAAAGAAGGTTTTTTTGTCTTTTATTTGGCTTAGGTGGATGATTAATTTTGTCATGAATTCTTTATTTCGTCGCTAAATGAATTTGTCATGACAAAAAATATTGTCACATTTTGTTACTATTACCCTCAATGTGTGTCACGACCCAAACCCGCCCCTATGGGTTTAGCACCGTAACCGGCCAGTAATCCGTGATTACCGAAGGCCTGCTTAACAGTAATACAGAGTACAGGGGCTAGCGGAAGCCAAAACAGTAATAAAAGATGTCCAATGAGCTGTGACAGTCTATATGCAAAAAGACTTTTCATACATATTCACATTTAGAACCAAAACAGTATATACATACATATACAATCATCCAGGACAGGGACCTAATCCCTATTAGAACAGTACAGTACAGGTACAGTCAATCTATACAAAAATAGAGACAGAAATGATGAATCTAAAACACCCCAAAAAAGCCCTAACTCGAAGGACTTGGAACCTCTCAGTGAGGCACAGTGGTTGGCTTGACAAAAAGGGAGTTTAACCCAACGCTCCTAGCTCCGATCCGGTGCCTGAACACCTACATATATATATAAACAGTGAGCTAAAGCCCAGTGAATAACATATGCGTAAAGAGGTTAAGAATAAATGTCCATTCAGTATATAAAACAATCATTTAAACAGTATATCGGTTATTCGATCATAGCAGTCATAAGTGGTACATCTAACAGCAAACAGTACAGTAGGTCTTAACAAACCAAATAGTCAGTTGATGACCATCATATCAGTAAACAGTAGTGGTTCCAACAGGGGAACCGATAGAAATCTCTGTGACAGTAGCAGTACAGTACAGTAATAGTAAATTGCTATGGATGCCACGAATACAGTTCGCAAATAGAACAAGCATTCATTCAGTACAAAATATCATTTCAGAAAGCATTACAGTTGATCATTCAAAAAATATTCATGATTGAATATATCTTTACAACATTGTTACTCACAGAGTTCTGGGTTACAGATAGGCTAGTGAGCGTCCTCGGATGTCAACCCTACACAGTTACAGAACGAACACACATTAAGTTACACACTTGGGAATCAATGACTTAGTCCCTAACTTGACTCGGTGTGGTTCTACATCAATATCCTCATTAAGATGCCTTAAACTAGGTTTAGGAATGCCTAGGATGAAATGAGGATGCAAAAATGCACTTTAAAACACTTTTCAAATTTTTCAGAAAACAGGGGTCTCGCTCGAGCGTGGTTTTCTACACTCGAGCGGACATGCAGACAAAGGAGCTCCGCTCGAGCGTGACTTTCCTCGCTCGAGTGGACTGCAAAAGTACTGGATGCATGAAATTCACGCTCGACCCCTGTTCGAGTGTGAGACACAAGTCCTCGCTCGAGCGTGCATTCCCTCGCTCGAGCGGACTATAAACACATGCAAAGTACTGGATACACGCATTTTACGCTCGAGCGCTACTTTTCTCGCTCAAGCGGACTACATGATCTCAGAGTGTACGCTCGAGCTTGGAGTTCCTCGCTCGAGCATGGATCCAAAATCTAGAATTTCTAGATTTGTCTCTAAGCATGAAACTCAACATTTAAACCATTAAATTCGATCCTTTTGGGCTAATTTTCTAGAAAATACTTTAAAACTCATAATATGACATGTTTCAAAGATCAATTTGCAAAATCAAAACCCAAAGGTAAGTCAATTGAACACCATTTTCAACAATAACTTCAAGAACATAATGTGAATGAACATGCATGTGTTCAATTGAAACCAAAGCTTCCAATACTTGATCAAATGAGTCAATTCACTCAAAAACATGATGAATTCGTGGACTATAACCCAAATATGGACATGCATGTAGTAAATTTCATGGAAAGACCTCAAAACTCAAGAATGTGAACATGCATGCATGGATTACTACCCAATTCAACATCTTAAACCATATCTTGGCTCTAGACTACAACATCCCTCCAAACCATGCAAGAATCAACTCAATTCATAAACAAGAAGATAAAAGCTCTACCTTAAGTCTTCAACCTCAAGAACGAAAGCTCAATTGTGCAATCTACACTTCAATTCCTCTAAATTTCCAAGCAATTCTTGAAGAACTCAAACTATCTCCTATCTCTCTCTCTCTCTCTAGTCGGTTTGGCCACAAGAAAATTGAACAAGAATGATGTATCAAAAGCTCCAAACAATGTTATAGGTAGTGGCACACTAATGACAAAAGGGTAAATAAGTCAACTAATGTAATTCAACATTATTTAAACCAATTTAATTATTCCAAATCAAATTTCAATTAAACATACCATAAAATCACATAAATACCAATTATCATAAAACACTAATCAATTTCGGATTTGGCCGCCGATAAGGCCTTCAATTTGCAGTTTAAAATATAAAACATGAACAGATCATTTAGCAGTCAAACAGATAGATTTGCATTTAAACTAATACATTCAATCAATCAATTCAGAATTTCAGTCAATCAGTCACTTAACATGCTTAATCATAGATTAGCACAAATTAGTGGTGAGGGTTGTCACAATGTGTAACGAATTTTTTTTTGACATTATTTCATCATTTTTAATGATGAATTTGTTTTTGTCTCTATTGGTAGCTTCTTTGACAAAAAATTTTCGTCTTCGTTTATATTAAACGTGACAAAATTATTTCGTCTCTATTTCTTATATTTATGACAAAATACTTTTGTCTCTAATTTCTTCCTTTAATGACAAAATATTTTGTCACTAATTACTTACAAGTATGTTCCCAACAGAGCGTATTGGAGACAAAAAAATTCGTCACAAATTTATCATTTTCAATGACGAAATTGTTTTTTCGTCTCTAAGACCCTTTAGCGACGAGGCTTTGGCGACAAAACGGGTGACGAAAAATTTTCGTTGTAATTAGTTTGGGTGACGAAATATATACATTTTGAGGCAAATTTGTTTCGTCTTTAAATCTCAAATTTTTTGTAGTGTTCCATTTGTTAATGGTTCGATCTAGAAAGTGATATATTTGTACAAATGTAATGTTAGGGAAGATCATGGACCAAAGTAATTTATATGTATAATCATATACTACTATCTGTCTTTTTCTCTATCATATTATATCTCCATGTCATTTTGTTAAGTTTAGGCCTAAGAAAATAATTAACCATAGTTCATTAATATGTTATCTACGCTTAAAAGTGTGTAATTATGTTATTTATGTCGTGTTTGTTATATTAAAAAGTAGTGTTAATTATATTTTGAAGTGGTCATAAGATCTATTATCTGTCTATGATCAAATTAAAATGGTCAGCCTATTTTGTTATACTCTAAAATGGTATTGATTATGTGCAAGAGTGATTATTTTGATTGTGCGCAAAAGTGATTATTTTGATTATGCCTTCAAGTAATCTTTAAAGTTATAACTAGGGTTGCAAATGAACCGAAATACTTAAGAGTTGACTCTGCTTAGTTCGTTAAGGGTTCGACTCATTTAATAAGCGAGTCAAGCTCAAACTTGAATATCAAGCTCTTTTAGTAAATCAGTAGAATATATAAATAATAGCACAAATACATTATTTGTGTATTAAATAATATAATTAATAAAAAAATCTTATCGAGCCAAGCCAAACCAAACCGAGTTCAAATTTCATTAATATTAACGAGTTGAGTCGAGTTCGAACCCAGTTAGGTATCGAGTCGAACTCGAACTCAATAAACGAGTTCGATAAGCAAACAAACCGAGTTCGAACTGAATAAAACTCGGCTCAGCTCAATTTGTTGGTAACTCTAATTATTACTCAAAGTTATGTTAATTATGTCCCAAAGTAATAGTTGCATATAGCATAAATTTGAAAGAGTTAGCTAGGGCAGTCCAATATGGTTTAGCGGGCCTATCATAGGGTAATTTTGATGATCTATCTTCATTGTTTAGACTTTTATGCGTGTAAATATGAAAAAAAATATTAAATTGACTTAGATAATTACAGTCAGATGTTTCATTGTACTTGATTTTTAATAAATGGATGGTGTATATTTAAAAAAATCAAATTTGTCTATTTTTTAAAAATAAATATAATAAAATTATATAATTATAATTATCAAATCAATCTACTTTTTTTTTTCCCCATAGATGAGCTATACATAGAGGCTTAAAATACGAATAATTCAAATTATTGAAATGAATCTTATGATAACTAAATTGAACAGGTTTAGTCCATCTAAAAAAGAAATGCATTCCCAAAAAGAAGTATATTATACCATGATTACCTATCTAACATCTGCTCAATCCTCCCATCAAAAAAGATAAAAAATAAAAAATCTGCTCAATCCTAATTTTAGAAAAATATTTAGAGCTATCTACTCAATCCTAACTTTTCTAATGCAATTCTCACAGCTCTCCCATAATGAGGTGAAACTCATAAAATATGATGACGTGGGCCTCACCTTCATTCTGAGACAATTATAAATACAGTAATAAGTTGTATTTTTAATATTGGGTGATGCTAAGGACCCCAGTGACTGGGCACCCCCAGCACCCCAGCGCTACATGGCACATTGCCAGTGGCTGAAGTCAAAAAAAAAAAAAAAATTCAGCCAATCAGCAAGGACCCTCAGCACCTCCACTGGGGGTCCAACGCATTTTCCTTTAATATTATTCTATTTAAAGTTAAGAGTTGATTGGATAAATGATGTACTAATTTATCAGGGGTGATATTTTGTGTTTAAATTTTATTGTCACGAGTGCAACATTTATTTTCTTATTTTCCTCTAATTCATTGAAAAAAAAATATTATGTTATTTACAAAGTACTCATTCTAGTTTTGGTTTTACCAATCTCACTGGAAACTAGGGGCTTAAAAAACTTGTATAAAAAGCAGGCCGTCCAAGCCATGTGAACCTTCAATATTGTGCACTTTTGACTCTTGAAAAAAACACACTTGTTAGTTTCTAAACATTAATAATTTCAAATTCATATAATATATGAAGGTCTAGAGTCTAACATGGTCCTCCTCTTAATTTGAGTGGGTGAATGGGACAAACAAAGGATACAACAACATCAACAAATTTGAGGCCATTCCATTCCATTGCTGGGAAAAGGCAGGGTCATATCAACAATAACATCAACACCCCCCACAAAGTTCACAATAATTGGAAATTGGAAAAGACCTTTGCTGGCTTGAAAGCTCATTGCCAGCTTGTCCCTTCTTCCAAACAGACCACCAATTAACTTCTCCTCCCCTACCCCTATCCCAACATTATCCTCAACTAACTAATGTATGTCCAAAAAATATATACCGCGGTGTTTGGAAATGTTTTTTATTTTATTTTTTTTATTAAAAAATAAATTGGTTACAAAATAAAAAAAAATAAATTTAAATAAAATATTATATCAAACTCCATAATTATTTCACTTTTTCTCTCACAAATATCACATCCAATCATAAAAAAATTCAACTATCTTCCAAACACAAAAAAAAAAAAAAAATCTCTAATAATATCATACAATTAAAAAAATCTACATAAAAACTTATTTTCCAAACACCCACATAGTTAAACACAAATTTATTGTCACAATTAAGCATAACCTATAACCTATAATGTTTACGAGAGGGGTACTTGTCCTGGTAGGACTTGATGGGCTTACCTAGAGTTCGTATCGATGATTTGAACTGTTTATTTTATAAAATTTATTGATCAAGTTATCCATACATAATAATAATAATAATAATAATAATAATAATAAGGATAAATTACAAATACACCCCTTGAGATTTGTTTAAAGTACAAATTGCTCCATGTAGTTTGAAAAATTACAAATATCCTCTTGTTAAAATTTTTTATTTAACATAATTAACTAAAAAAAAGAAATTCATAATTGCTCTCTTATACAATAAAAAAATTACCTAAGTTATTAATTGAAACATATTTATAACATCATTAAAAACTGTTAATTGACTTGATAATTTATTAATAAAAGGAGCGATTTGTTATGAAATTAGAAACCTCTGGGGGTGGAATGTAATTTCCAAAACCACAGGAGGCAATTTATATTTTAATCAAACCTCAGGGGGTGCATTTACTCTAATAACAATTATCGAATATCAATAGACACATGATCAAGTCTTACTTAAAAAAAAAAAAAAAAAAAAGAAGGAATGAGTGATATATTATCAAAAGGGGGACTTATTTGTAGGTTCTATTAAGTGAACTTATTGTCCATTAAGTTTTATTGTAATTAATGACATTTTTCATCATACACTATTAAAAAATGTCATTAATTGTTAATTTTCAACGACAATTTAAAAATTGTCATTAAAAATGTCACTAATTATAAATTTTGACAACAGTTTAAAAAAATAATTACAAAAAAAATTACTAATTTTCAATTTTCAATTTTCAATTTTCAATTTTCAATTTTCAATGACAAGTTCAAAAAATTTGTCACTGCTACTGGATTTCTTTTTATCATCTGTCATGCTCAAGCATCCTGCAAAAGAAGCAACAAGACCAAAGTTGGTATAAACAATATAATTTAAAAAATAAAAGGAAAAAATGATAATTTCCATTTTTTTTTAAATTTAAAAAAGAGAGAAAAAAAATTAAAGAAAACCTGAAAAGGTTTGGTTGGCTGTATTAATCAATTGATGAAAGCTCTAAGTTCACCATCTTCATTATACTTTTATAATGATTTCTTTTGAACCCAACAAGTGTTGTAAAGAAATACAAAAATGACAATTGGTTTCATCTTTAAATTGCCCCTGATATGTCCTAATAAGGGTGTACTTGTGGATGTTAGGTTTTTCATCCAAGTTACAACACACACACACACATATCTATAGATCCAAAGATTGGCTTGGGGGGGGGGGGCAAAGGTCACATATTTGTGGAAATGCAAAGGTCACAGGTCTGATAGTCCAAATAGATGGCAACCGTTTTAGTTTAAAAGTCGAAAAGTTACTAAAAAAAATTAAAAAATTAACTATTTGTATCAAAAAGTTAAATATTTCATTTTTTCTCTATTTTTTTTACATATTTTTTCGTAAAAAAAAATTAAGAAGTCATTCCAAACCTACCAATTTTTTTATTTCATATTTTAACTAAAAAATTAAAAAATTATTAAAATAACATATTCCCAAACGAGGCCTTATATACCTTACATGCCCCCACCTCTCTCTCTCTCTCTCTCTCTCTCCAAACAGAAAATGTGGAAAAATGGAGTTTGAGACTTCTTTTTAGAAGCTTGGGAAGGCGAGAAGGCAGTGGTGGACGAAGAGTTGAACTTCACCGACGATGTGGAGGCAATGACGGAGGAGGAGATTGTAGTGGATGCTGCGGCTGAGGGTGTTCTCGACTAGTGAAACAATGCGATCGACAATCCAGAGCTTGACGGCTTTGCTATGGAGAGGTAGTGGTTGAGAATAGAGAGGTTTTTGAAGGCGAAGGTGTTGCCAGCGTTGGAGAACTTTGGATCTCGCGGTGGCAGATCTCGATCTCACGGACAATGGTGTTGAAGCAACGAATTTGGATCTCACGATCTAGATCTCGTGACTGGAGCAGCAGCTGACGTTGTCCCCACCGGAGCAGCGGCGACAAGATGATAATAGTGATAGTATCGATGACAAAGATAAAGGCAGAGAAAAGAAAGAGAGAAAGAGTGAGGGATACACCATTTTGAGGATAAATTACAAATGCACTCCCTGAAGTTTACTTAAAATATGGATTGCCCTTTATAGTTTGAAAAATTATAAATATCTCATTGTCAAAATTTTTTGCTCATCAGAATTACCTAAAAAAATAAAATTCTTAACCATTATGCTATATAATAATTATAGCGATTCCGGTTTTCCCTTTCTGTAATTGTTGTATTCCGGACTTTGGTTCCGTGGATTTAGTGATTGTTTATCTTGTTGTCATCCTTTAATTCCATATGTTTGAGTTTTAGGATGTGTTGGGCGTGTTTCGAACAGGTAGGTTGAGTTTTGGTCTCAAGTGTAGTTACCCAGGTTTTTGGTGTTACGCTCGAGCGGGTCATTATGAGCTCGAGCGGAGTTTTGGTTTTTGGTTGTCCGTTCGAGCGGGCCTTCTTGCGCTTGAGCGGGATTTACACACTCCCAGTATCTCGTGTTCTTGCAAAACTTCTGCAGGTGTGTTTTTCACGCTCGAGCGGGTTTCCTATGCTCGGGCGGGTATGTTGGCACTCGAGCGGGTAGTGCTTTGTCTGTGAAAGTTCTGGGAGGGGGAAATCTACGCTCGAGCGGACTGATTTTTGCGCTCGAGTGGATGTATTTTATTCTTGTGTCTTGGAGCTCGAGCAGGACTTCTTGCGCTCGAGCGTGTCCAGATTTTTGTGCTTGACGCTCGAGCATTCTATTCTCCGCTAGAGCGGGAATGTCGTATATCAGTGGGCAGCTGGGCATTTTTGAATCACTGTTTACATTCACTCTCTCTCTCTTACTTTCTAAAAACACTTTTTAGAGCCTCTCTCTCTAGGAATTTCCCTTCTCTCTAGGGTTTGATCTAGTTAGAGTGTTCTCCTATCCTTCGGCCTTTATAAAAAGCGTGTTGATCGTCGAGGGCTTCGTTTTGATCCGAAAAGTGTAGAGTTTGGAGCACTTTGGTTTTGGTCTTCTTCTCCATTTGAGCTCTAACTTCGAGGTACGGATATCCTACTCCTCCTTATGAGCTTTGTCTTTAAATTTTAGCATTTTGATATGTTCGGGATTGTTAGGTAATTTTAAGAATGTTTGGGTCTTTGTGTAATTTTACAAAAGATGGAGTTTTATTTGTATAAGCCTATATGCAAGTTTAGCATGGAGAAATGAGATAAATGTTGGGTTATTGATAGAAATGGAACCTTAGGGTTGTTTTGTTAATTATGGGAAATGCCCTAATTACATTGATGAATTAATTTGTGAAATTAATTTTGAGAAATGAGAAGTTGAATTGAGAATGTTGAAATTGGGATCGTATGGGATTAAAGGGTGTAGTTGGATCTTTTATCACTCACATAGTTGAAATGTTAATATTTTATCCATTTTGTGCATTTATTTTCTGTTTAGAAATAACTGCTTTGGGCTATCGGTGGAGGATAGTCTTGATTGTTGTAGACAATTCATGATGATTAGGCAAACTAAAACTAATCGATTGAGTATGCTATCGAGTATAGCGGTTGGAATAATACATTAACTTTATGTATTGATTGATTATGTATATGATCTATGTTTATATACATTGTGTGTGAGAGGAGATAGGGGATGTACTCCACGGTTTAGGGGAAGATAGGGGATAGACCTCTAAACCGGATTTTGTGTGACATTGATACAACACTACAATATGTATCAAGTGTGGATTATGGAAGTGTTGAATTGATTTGATATAGCACTAAAATGTGTATCGTTATCAATTGTGAAGTATAGAAGTGTTTCTATGTGTTATTGATACAGCACCAAAATGTGT
Source organism: Camellia sinensis (assembly GCF_055761805.1). Lineage (NCBI taxonomy): Eukaryota > Viridiplantae > Streptophyta > Magnoliopsida > Ericales > Theaceae > Camellia > Camellia sinensis. The sequence goes on from NC_138967.1 coordinate 48,108,460, forward strand.
ATCCATCATGAATCTCGAAAGTGTTTTAAAGATGAGTTTTAATCTCATTAAGTTATTTGGCTAGGTTCTAAGCCTTGTTTTCAAACTCAAAGTTGAATAAGAAATGGAAATTGAAGTGTGCCATGGGCATGATTGTCGTGAAACTGTAATACGACATACGTTGGAATACAAGTGTGGACCATCTATTGAATGCTATTATTTTAGTCATTGTGTATAGTTGGTTTAGTATATTTCTACTGAGCTGTGCCTCACCCTTTATGGGACATCATTTTCAGGTACAGGTAGCATGCCACCTCCAAGAACATAGCTTGGGAGGCTAGAGGCAGACAGACTGTTTCTGTTGTTTTGTTTTCTTTTGATGTATTACATGTATATCAAGTCAAGGGCTTTCTTTGTATAGAGTTAGTACTCTCTTTTTGTAACCAAGTGTTGACTTGGAAAGTTGTAAACCCATAGGGCATTTACTTTTGTTGTCAACATGTAATACATTTTGTAATGATTACTCTGATAGAATATATTTATGCTTTATTTTCTTATGTCTAAGCATGCTATTGTTGGATGATTTATGGGTTTATTTTGAGGGCGTTACAATAATAAAATTACCTAAATTATTAGTTGAAATAAAATTTTAGCACCATTAAAAACTATTAATTAATTTGATGCTTTATTAATAACAGGAATTATTTGTTATGAAATTAAAAACTTCAAGGGGCAAGATGCAATTTATATTTTAAACAAATCTCAAGAGATGTGTTTTTAATTTACACTAGTTTTGATTTGGCTGAGGTTGACAAAATAATATATATACATTGGGAGTCTAAGTCATTTTGTAGGAGTTTATCCATTATACAGTGGATCTTTGGCCAAAAAGAATCCAAAATTAGATCTATGGATAGTGTGCCCTCATAATAAAGTGTAAATTATAAATACACTCTTAAAATTTACTTAAAGTATATATGGTTCCTGTAGTTTGAAAAATTATAAATACTCTCTGGTTAGAATTTTTTATTTAATAGAATTAACTAAAAAATAAAATTCATAATTACTCTTCTATATAATAATAAAATTACTTACATTATTAATTGAAACATATTTATAATATTATTAAAAATTATTAATTAACTTGATAATTTATTAATATAAAAAAATGATTTGTTATGAAATTAAAAATTTCAAAAAATAGCATGTAATTTTTAAAACTACGGGGAACTATTTAGCGTGTTTAGTTTCAGTTTTGTAAATTCAATTTTTTGAAAACTGAATTTTTGGTTTTCATTTTTTTTTTGTTTTTAGTGAATATTTTTTAAGTTTTAAGTAAATTTTTTTACTTTTTTAGATGCACGTTATTTAGATGTATCTAAATAGTAAAATATTTGTGAAAAATATTTTTAAAAAATAATAAATACACAAAAATATAAAAAATGTATTGAATTTTTATAATTTTTTTAATATTTTTTGGTATTTAGTGTATTTTTTAAAGATTTTTTTCACAAATATTATACTTTTTAAGTGTATTTATGTTAGGTGGGTCTAAAAATTAAAAAAATTATTTAAAATATTAAAAAAATTCATTAAAAACATTAAAATATAAAAAATAAAAAGTAAAATTTTCTAAAAATTATTTCTTAAAAATTACACTACAGGAAAACATAGCAAAAAACACGGAGTTTTTAGCGACGTCGCGCCCCCCGTCGCAAAAATCGATTTTTTGCGACGGTAACTTCACCTGTCGCAAATAATAGCCTTTAGCGACGGCACTTACCCGTCGGTAATGAAACTAAGCGGAGGGGTCGGAAATGCGGAAGTATTAGCGACGGTAAATAAAACCGTCGCAAAAAACCTTTTTTTTTAGACAGCATATATCATTTGCGACGGAAATTTGCCGTCGCAAAAAAGGATTAATTCAAACGGCACCGTTTTACGACCTACTACCTTCTATTTGCGACGGTCTACATCATACCGTCGCAAAAAGTCAAAAAAAGAAAAACCCCTCTTCTTTTTCCTGTTGCCGCTCGATCCTCTCCCCAAATCCCTAACTTCACCCCCAAATTTCCCAAACGGGCTACGAGGAAGACAGCGGTGGTGCGGCGGCGACGGCGACAAGTAGTGGTGCTCCGACGACGACTCTCTCTCCCTCTGCATATGCTCTCTCTCTCTCTCTCTCTCTCTCTGTATATATATATATAGATGAATGTCTGAAATCTGTCTATATATATATATATATATGCAATGTATATAAATCTATATATATATATAAATCTGAAATTTGTCTATATATATATAAATCTGTTTATCTGAAATCTATATATATAAATCTGTCTATATATATATATATAAATCTGTCTATATATATGTCCAGAAACCCCCATTGTCAAAGACATGTTCTCACAGCTTTATTGTAGAGCTTGAATTTAGTACAAGTTATTGTTTAGGGGACACTCTATTTTCACACTTCATTAATAAAAGATTTAAAAGATGAAAACTCGTATTTTGATAAAGACATTATTCACAACAAAATTGACAATGAAACTGTGAGTTTTTATGTTTAAAATCATTTTTTTAGCACTACTTTATTCAATAAATCAATATTGAATTAAATGACATAGTTCGATAGGTAACGTTATGGGTGAGCATGGTTTGGTTTGGTTCAATTTTAAAGTAAATCAAGATCAAATCACTACCCAATTCCATAATTTTTTTAACTAAATTGAACTATAAAAATTTTGGAAACAAACCAAATTTAACCATAAAAGACCAGTTTGATTTGGTTTGAAATTAAAATTTTTATAAACCTTGTTATCGTTTACAATATGATCACAACATGCTTAAACATTAAATAATATACTATGATTTCATAAACAAGAACTTGTAGATCAAATTGCGAACAAAATATAAAATTTTGTAAACTTATGAACCACGTTGAATTTGTTAGGATATTTTCAATAAAAACAATAATATTATTAATAACATACTTTAATTGTTTAAATCGTCTCAAATTATATTGGTGTTTAAGAAGATTCAATTACAAATAACCATGAGACAAACTCAATTATAAAGTTTTAATAATAATATAAACTCAATTATAAAGTCATGAAGTTTTATCTTTAACTAATGGGGGTGTTTTTAACCACGGAAAGTCAGTGGAGGTCTGAAAAAACTTTACTAACGAAATAAAATTTTGACAATGGGGGTTTGATATCATACACGTGTAATGGTTCGATTACAAATTTAAATTGCAAATGTTTAAATAAGTCATAAAAATATTTAAGAGAAAATAAAAAAAATACAAAAAAAAAAAAACAGGATTTTAAACCTTATAATAAAATAAATCTTAAATTTTTAATTTAATTAATTTAAACCTTAAATAGGAATTTTAGACATTTCGTTAATTTGCCAAATAGGATGTCGAGTGAATATTTATGTGTAGGTATTATATTTAGAGTTACTTTGGTGAGATATTCTTGTGGATGTGTACAGATGATGGATAAGAGTTGGATTGATTTGCCAAATAGGATGTCGAGTGAATACATTAATGGGATTGATGAATTCCTTGTGTTTGCTTACACCAATAGGGTTGAAGGTTCGATGATCAGTTGTCCGTGTAGGAAGTGTGAGAATCGATACTATTTTGTACGAGATGGTGTACGGGAGCATCTGATTTTGAATGGTTTTTTTAAAAAATACAAACATTGGATTAATCATGGGGAATCTTACATATCTCTGCATAGTAATCGAGAGAATGAAACATTAGCTAATTTAGACATTGGAGATGATATGATTGGAATGATACAAGGGGCTATGGGAAATCCACATGCCGGTACAAGTGTTGAGGGTGATGAACCACAGGGGCCTGATCCCCGTGCATCTGAACCCCAGCTCGGTCCAAATGCAGAGACTGCAAAGTATTTCAAACTTCTTCAAGATGCACAAAGTGAATTGTATCCGGGTTGTCAGAAGTTCACATCTTTGTCATTCATTGTTCGACTTCTACATTTGAAGGTGCTTAATCAGTGGACGGACAAGTCTGTTGACATGTTGCTTGAGTTATTGAATGAGGCGTTTCCGTTGGGTGTGAAACTCCCGGACTCATATTATAAAGCTCAAAAGGTCACAACAGATTTGGGCTTCACGTATGAGACGTGGGATGCATGTCCCAACAGTTGCATGTTGTTTCGAAACGAGGACGCCAATCTTGATAAATGTGTCATATGCAACAGTTCTAGATGGAAATCAAATGGTGATGGTGGTTCAAATGGTCCTAACACAGGTGGCAAACAAGTAGCTGCAAAACAGATGAGGTATTTTCCTTTAAAGTCAAGGTTGCAGAGGTTGTTTATGTCATCCAAGACGGCCAAGTTAATGAGATGGCATGCAGAGGAACGAACTGATGATGGTGTCTTCAGGCATCCTGCTGACTCCCTTGCATGGAAAGATTTTGACCGTCGGAATATTGACTTTAGTAATGATTGCCGAAGTGTAAGGCTTGGCTTAGCATCTGATGGTTTTAACTCATTCAGGACGATGAACATAGTTCATAGCACTTGGCCTGTTGTGCTCATTCCATACAACTTGCCGCCATGGATGTGCATGAAGCAACAATTTCTAATTTTATCTGTGCTTATTGACGGCCCGAAAGGACCTGGTGACAAGATTGATGTTTATATGCAACCGTTGATTGAGGAGTTGAAAGAACTATGGAATGAGGGTGTGTCAACATTTGATGCATCAACAAATCAAATGTTTCAAATACATGCAGCTTTACTGTGGACAATTAGTGATTTTCCTGCATACGCAAACTTGTCAGGATGGAGCACTAAAGGAGAATATGCATGTCCTTGTTGCAATAAGGAAACTACATCGTGTTGGTTGAAGCATAGTAGGAAAAAATCATACTTGGGTCATCGCAGATTTTTACCTACTGGCCATAAATTCCGGAAGGATAAAGTATCATTTGATGGTAGTCGGGAAGTCAGACTCAAACCAAAATTGTTGTCTGGAACTGAGATGTTGCTACAATTAGAATCTGAGGGTATTTTAACCCAATACAATAGGGATGACCTTAAGGAGAGGCATAGGAGACAGGTAGAGAAGGAGAAAGCTGGACATCGCACCCATAGTTGGAAGAAAAAGAGTATCTTTTATGAATTGCCATATTGGGAGCACAATCTAATAAGACACAACCTCGATGTGATGCATATAGAGAAGAATGTTTGTGACAATGTGTTGTGGACAATATTAGGGGTTGCAGGAAAATCGAAGGATGGTGTTAATGCTTGGCGTGATTTACAAGATATGAATATTAGAAAATCCCTACATTTGCAGTTAAGAGGGTCGAATAAAGCCTATTTACCACCAGCACAATTCACCTTTGATTGTATTTAAAGTTTATTTTTTGTGTGTCAACCATCTTAATTTGGCGTATACTTGTATGTCTTATTCAATACAGGATGAGTTTAATCGTCAACTCTCTATGCTACCTGAGGATGGTCGGACTTTGGAGGCTAGGAATGCCATTTTCCATGAGTTGATAGGTCATGACAGACATGGATATTGTCGCACATACGGGAGAATCGTGCCTCGGAGAGTGGTGTATAAGGATGGTGCTGGGCCATCACAGTCAACACCCCAGCCATCGACTATTGATCAGATCACGCAGCAGGTTCGTGCTGAGCTAAGGGATAAGTTGAGGGAGGAGCTGCGAGCAGAGTTCTCTACACATTTGCAGCAGATGAGAGCTGAGATGATGGCCCTTGTGTCACATGGGGCGAGTGTGGATCCCAACAGACAGGTTCCATATAAACATCACAATTGTTTGATAGTTCAATTTTCACGCAAGATTATGTATGAAATTCGAATATGATTAACACATTATGCACTGACTAACATAGGTTCCTAATGCATCGAGTGGCCACCGGGCATTTAGGGAATCTACAGAAGACGAGAATCCATATACACCACCACCAGAAGATCAGGTATAAAATGTATCTTTGCATTCTAAGCTAAAATGCATCTTTGCGTTCTTTACTTGAATTCGAGGCGTTAACGCCCCAAAATCACCAAATAGCGTCGGTTTAGGACAAAACTTGGCACACACGACCGCCTAGGCACGAGAGACTTGTGGGAGAAGACGGGGCTCGAATCGGGTTCCCGGTTTGGGAGCTAGAGTCGGATTTCATTTTAGGCAAACTACTTCTTTAAGAAACTTCTTTTCGAGGCGTTAACGCCCCAAAATACCAAACGGCGTCGGTTTAGCACGAAACTTGGCACACACGACCGCCTAGGCACGAGAGACTTGTGGGAGAAGACGGGGCTCGAATCGAGTTCCCGGTTTGGGAGTTAGAGCCGGATTTCACTTTAGGCAAATTACTTTCTTAAGAAACTTGAATTCGAGGCGTTAACGCCCCAAAATCACCAAACGGCGTCGGTTTAGCACGAAACTTGGCACACACGACCGCCTAGGCACGAGAGACTTGTGGGAGAAGACGGGGCACGAATCGGGTTCCCGTTTTGGGAGTTAGAGCCGGATTTCACTTTAGGCAAATTACTTCCTTAAGAAACTTGAATTCGAGGAGTTAACGCCCCAAAATCACCAAACGGCGTCGGTTTAGCACGAAACTTGGCACACACGACCGCCTAGGCACGAGAGACTTGTGGGAGAAGACGGGGCTCGAATCGGGTTCCCGGTTTGGGAGTTAGAGTCGGATTTCACTTTAGGCAAACTACTTCTTTAAGAAACTTCTTTTCGAGGCGTTAACGCACCAAAATCACCAAACGGCGTCGGTTTAGCACGAAACTTGGCACACACGACCGCCTAGGCACGAGAGACTTGTGGAAGAAGACGGGGCTCGAATCGGTTCCCGGTTTGGGAGTTAGAGTCGGATTTCACTTTAGGCAAACTACTTCTTTAAGAAACTTCTTTTCGAGGCGTTAACGCCCCAAAATCACCAAACGGCGTCGGTTTAGCACAAAACTTGGCACACACGACCGCCTAGGCACGAGAGACTTGTGGGAGAAGACGGGGCTCGAATCGGGTTCCCGGTTTGGGAGTTAGAGCCGGATTTCACTTTAGGCAAATTACTTCCTTAAGAAACTTGAATTCGAGGAGTTAACGCCCAAAATCACCAAACGGTGTCGGTTTAGCACAAAACTTGGCACACACGACCGCCTAGGCACGAGAGACTTGTGGGAGAAGACGGGGCTCGAATCGGGTTCCGGGTTTGGGAGTTAGAGTCGGATTTCACTTTAGGCAAACTACTTCTTTAAGAAACTTCTTTTCGAGGCGTTAACGTCCCAAAATCACCAAACGGCGTCGGTTTAGTACGAAACTTGGCACACACGACCGCCTAGGCACGAGAGACTTGTGGGAGAAGACGGGGCTCGAATCGGGTTCCCGGTTTGGGAGTTAGAGTCGGATTTCACTTTAGGCAAACTACTTCTTTAAGAAACTTGAATGCGAGGCGTTAATGCCCCAAAGTCACCAAACGGCGTTGGTTTAGTACGAAACTTGGCACACACGACCGCCTAGGCACAAGAGACTTATGGGAGAAGACAGGGCTCGAATCGGGTTCCCGGTTTGGGAGTTAGAGTCGGATTTCACTTTAGGCAAACTACTTCTTTAAGAAACTTGAATTCGAGGCGTTAACCCCCCAAAATCACAAAACGGCGTCGGTTTAGCACGAAACTTGGCACACACGACTGCCTAGGCACGAGAGACTTGTGGGAGAAGACGGGGCTCGAATCGGGTTCCCGGTTTGGGAGTTAGAGTCGGATTTCACTTTAGGCAAACTACTTCTTTAAGAAACTTCTTTTCGAGGCGTTAACGCCCCAAAATCACCAAACGGCGTCGGTTTAGCACGAAACTTGGCACACACGACCGCCTAGGCACGAGAGACTTGTGGGAGAAGACGGGGCTCGAATCGGGTTCCCGGTTTGGGAGTTAGAGCCGGATTTCACTTTAGGCAAATTACTTCCTTAAGAAACTTGAATTCGAGGAGTTAACGCCCCAAAATCACCAAACGGCATCGGTTTAGCACGAAACTTGGCACACATGACTGCCTAGGCACGAGAGACTTGTGGGAGAAGACGGGGCTCGAATCGGGTTCCCGGTTTGGGAGTTAGAGTCAGATTTCACTTTAGGCAAACTACTTCTTTAAGAAACTTGAATTCGAGGCGTTAACGCCCAAAAATCACCAAACGGCGTCGGTTTAGCACGAAACTTGGCACACACGACCGCCTAGGCACGAGAGACTTATGGGAGAAGACGGGGCTCGAATCGGGTTCCCGGTTTGGGAGTTAGAATCGGATTTCACTTTAGGCAAACTACTTCTTTGAGAAACTTCTTTTCGAGGCGTTAACGCCCCAAAATCACCAAACGGCGTCGGTTTAGCACGAAACTTGGCACACACGACCGCCTAGGCACGAGAGACTTGTGGGAGAAGACGGGGCTCGAATCGGGTTCCCGGTTTGGGAGTTAGAGTCGGATTTCACTTTAGGCAAACTACTTCTTTAAGAAACTTCTTTTCGAGGCGTTAACGCACCAAAATCACCAAACGGCGTCAGTTTAGCACGAAACTTGGCACACACGACCGCCTAGGCACGAGAGACTTGTGGAAGAAGACGGGGCTCGAATCGGTTCCCGGTTTGGGAGTTAGAGTCGGATTTCACTTTAGGCAAACTACTTCTTTAAGAAACTTCTTTTCGAGGCGTTAATGCCCCAAAATCACCAAACGGCGTCGGTTTAGCACGAAACTTGGCACACACGACCGCCTAGGCACGAGAGACTTATGGGAGAAGACGGGGCTCGAATCGGGTTCCCGGTTTGGGAGTTAGAGCCAGATTTCACTTTAGGCAAATTACTTCCTTAAGAAACTTGAATTCGAGGAGTTAACGCCCCAAAATCACCAAACGGCGTCGGTTTAGCACGGAACTTGGCACACATGACTGCCTAGGCACGAGAGACTTGTGGGAGAAGACGGGGCTCGAATCGGGTTCCCGGTTTGGGAGTTAGAGTCGGATTTCACTTTAGGCAAACTACTTCTTTAAGAAACTTGAATTCGAGGCGTTAACGCCCCAAAATCACCAAACGGCGTCGGTTTAGCACGAAACTTGGCACACACGACCGCCTAGGCACGAGAGACTTATGGGAGAAGACGGGGCTCGAATCGGGTTCCCGGTTTGGGAGTTAGAGTCGGATTTCACTTTAGGCAAACTACTTCTTTGAGAAACTTCTTTTCGAGGCGTTAACGCCCCAAAATCACCAAACGGCATCGGTTTAGCATGAAACTTGGCACACACGACCGCCTAGGCACGAGAGACGGGGCTCGAATCGGGTTCCCGGTTTGCGAGTTAGAGCCGGATTTCACTTTAGGCAAATTACTTCCTTAAGAAACTTGAATTCGAGGAGTTAACGCCCCAAAATCACCAAACGGTGTCGGTTTAGCACGAAACTTGGCACACACGACCGCCTAGGCACGAGAGACTTGTGGGAGAAGACGGGGCTCGAATCGGGTTCCCAGTTTGGGAGTTAGAGTCGGATTTCACTTTAGGCAAACTACTTCTTTAAGAAACTTATTTTCGAGGCGTTAACGCCCCAAAATCACCAAACGGCGTCGGTTTAGCACGAAACTTGGCACACACGACCGCCTAGGCACGAGAGACTTGTGGGAGAAGACAGGGCTCGAATCGGGTTCCCGGTTTGGGAGTTAGAGCCAGATTTCACTTTAGGCAAATTACTTCCTTAAGAAACTTGAATTCGAGGAGTTAAAGCCCCAAAATCACCAAACGGCGTTGGTTTAGCGCGAAACTTGGCACACACGACCGCCTAGGCACGAGAGACTTGTGGGAGAAGACGGGGCTCGAATCGGGTTCCCGGTTTGGGAGTTAGAGTCGGATTTCACTTTAGGCAAACTACTTCTTTAAGAAACTTCTTTTCGAGGCGTTAACGCCCCAAAATCACCAAACAGCGTCGGTTTAGCACGAAACTTGCCACACACGACCGCCTAGGCACGAGAGACTTGTGGGAGAAGATGGGGCTCGAATCAGGTTCCCGGTTTGGGAGTTAGAGCCGGATTTCACTTTAGGCAAATTACTTCCTTAAGAAACTTGAATTCGAGGAGTTAACGCCCCAAAATCACCAAACGGCGTCGGTTTAGTACGAAACTTGGCACACACGACCGCCTAGGCACGAGAGACTTGTGGGAGAAGACGGGGCTCGAATCGGGTTCCCGGTTTGGGAGTTAGAGCCGGATTTCGGTCCAGTCAAAATTATTTACTAAACTATCTTTCTAATTATATAGTAGTCAATTTTTTTTTATATTTTTCTATAATTAAAATATTAACACATTATATGATTTTTAATTATTTTTATCTTGTTTTTTTCAGATATTTCCTGAGTAGCAGTTGGCTTTTTCTAGAATGCGGGCGTATCAAGATTATGAACAATTTTTGTTTTTGTAACCCACGAACGAATGAAGACGAAAACTTTTGGTTTTGATTTTGATTTATGTTATTTAAATTTGTGAGCAACATTATGTATGTATTATGCGACGTTATGTATTGGCATAATTTTTATTGTTATGAATTTTTATTTATGTATTGCTATGAATGGAACAATATTATTAATTTTCATTATTTGTCAATTTTTGTTTATGTACGTATTTATATTATTCTGTAATTTTTCAATTTTTTTATACTTATTTTTTATCTAATACAGGTTATTTTAATTTTTTTAATAATTTATCAGCAGGGTTTTTTTTTTTTTTTTTTTTTTTTTGAGACGGGAGAAGAACCCGTCGCAAAAACCATTAATAGGCTTTTGCGACGGTACCAACACAGTCGCAAAAGCTGTCCAATTGGAATGTACAAGACACCTTTAGCGACGATAACCGTGCCGTCGCCAATACTTATAAGATGCCAGAGTTTTAACGACGGTAATGTTCCCGTCTCAAAAACTCACTTTTAGCGACAGGAATTACGTGCCGTCGCGAAAACTGATTTTTTTCCCATTATTTGCGACAGGAAAAGTGCCGTCGCAAAAAACACACCTTACCGTCGCAGAAACTAATGGCGACGGTACTTACCGTCGCGAAAGCTCTTTTGCAACCCCCTTTGTCGCGACCCTCCCTTACCGTCGCAAAAAGCCACATCACCGTCGCAAAAAGTATTAGCGACGGCTTCCGGAGCATTTGCGACGGCCCTTTACCGTCGCAAAAAATGAATTTTTTTGTAGTGTTAGAGCCAAACAATTTGATTGGTATTTTAATTACTCATTAATGGGGGTGTTTGTTTCAGCTTTTCAGAGCCAGCTTATGGCTTTTAGCTTTGAAAAAGTTATTTTGGACTGTTTGGTTAAATTTATTTCAAACAGCTTCTGATTCTAACAGCTTATTTTAATTCAAAAAAGTTGATTCTGAGAAGTTGCTCACCCCTTGCTTCTGATTATCAGCTTCTGCTGTGAACATGTTAATTTATGGTTATACTCTTAAATTTTTTTATTTTTTATTTTTTTTAAAATAGAAAAAGTCTCAAATGTATTATAGATTATTAGTATTTTTTATGAGAAATGTAGACAAACAAAAAATAAAAATTAATTAAAAAAGCTATTTCACAGCTTATTTAACAAACACTACTCAGCAACTTAAATCTATAATCCAACAACTACACCAAACAGATTAACAATTCCTGATTAAAGTCATAATTTATAATCTGTTAAGTTATAATTTATAAACTATTTTAACAACTATACCAAACGGGGCTAATAAATTAGGGCAGCGTGAGATTGAACGGGCAAGGTGGCAAAACCCATAATGCCGCTCGAGTTTCTCATCGGGGCAGGATGTGGGAGTCAACCCTCTTTTTTTCAATTGAAAAAAACACCAATTGCATTGGGTGATTTGATCATAACTTATTTTTTAATTTTTTTTTATGGAAAAATGATACAAACAAGCCAATAAATTACTTATTTAAGTTTGTTTTTAGTATGATTTATAAATTAGATTTTTTTATTATTTTTAAAAAAATATGAAAAAAGGTAGAAGTAATATAATTAAAATAAATTAATAAACTAATAGATTATCTTTTTTAATTCATCCCAAAAGAAAAGCTTGTTGCCAAACCACATCATAGAATTGAAAGAAAGACACTCAACAAGAGTTGAAGGAGTCAATCATGTTCGGTTAAGAGTTTTAAAAAATAGTTTTTTTAATTTTGAATTTAAATTTTTATATTTTTAGTGATGTTTTTTTAAAATTTTAATTATTTTTTAACTTTTTAGATATACTTAATATAGCGATCCCGGTTTTCCCTTCATTGGTTGTTGTATTCCGGACTCGGTTCCGTAGATGTCTGTTATTGTATATGTTTGATTTCCGTCATTTAATTCTATATATTTGAGTTTTAGGATGTGCTGGGTAGGTTTGTAACAGGTTGGGTGTGTTTGAAACAAATGGTTGCTGCTCAGATTTTAGTGTTTTCGCTCGAGCGAAACTTTTGTCGCTCGAGCGAGCTCTGTGTTTTAGTTTCTTCGCTCGAGTGAGAGTTGAGTGGTGTGTCTGTTGGCTCGAGCGAGAAGTCTTGCGCTTGAGCTTGCGTCTACGTCTAGTTTTAAACCTGAAGGTTGTGTTTCTTGGCTCTAGCGAGCTTTCCTTTGCTCGAGCGAGCTTTCCTTCGCTCGAGCGAGCAAGCTGTATGTTTTGGGTTTCTTCGCTCGAGCGAGCATTCTTGTGCTCGAGCGTGCTTCTGGGTTGCAGACATGAAGCGTCGTATTGTTGGCTTGAGCGAGGCTTTCTGCGCTCGAGCGAGGTTTCTTTGTGTCTGGTCGCTCGAGCGACCACTCCTTCGCTCGAGCGAGCCTCGAAAATATCAGTTGGCAACAGCGGGTTACACTTCACTTTTTCATCATCTTCTTTACTCAAACCCTAGCCCCGGCTGCATCTCTCTCTACATTCATCTTCTCACTACAAATCCATCTAGTTCTAGTGGTCTCCTGTCCTAGTTCCTTTGTAAAAAGTGTAGAGCTTGGTTTGGGCTACGTTTTGATTCGAAAATCTTTGGATTTGGAGCATCTCAAGTTTTCTTCATCTTCTCCTTTGAGTCTCTTCTCTTGAGGTAGGGATACCCTACTCCATCTTATGAGTTTTGAGATAAATTTTAGTCATTTTGATTAGATGGTGTTGTTTCGTTATTTTGGAAAAGTTAGGGTTTGATTTGAGGTTGTAAAAAAATGGATTTTCAAATGTTAAACTCCATATGTATGTGAGACCTTGGAAAATGGGATTATTATTGTTAAATTGATAAAATTGAACATTAGGGTTGATATTTAAAAATTGGGGATAATGCCCTAATTATGTTGAATAATTAATTTGTGGAAATATGAAATTGGGTTGAGAATCATGAAATTGGATGGAATTGTGGTAGAATGACGTGGTTGGATTAATTTATCACCCACTTATGAAATTGTCAATTATTTTATCTGTTGGATAAATTTATTATCTGTTTAGAGATAACTGCTTTGGGCTATCGGTGGAGGATAGTCTTGATTGTTGTAGACATTATACGTTGATTAGGAAAAACTGAAACTAATCACATTGAATATGTCATCGCATATGACGGGTGGAATAATACATCAAATATGTGTATTGATTGATCATTGTATATGCATATTGTTTGGGAGGAGATAGGGGATGTACTCCATGATTTGGGAGGAGATAGGGGATGGACTCCATTGATAACTACGTTGGCCGGAGTGTCCAGGGTGAAAGTCCTGAAATCTTGATTACGTTTGCATAACGTAGATAATTGGAGTATTGAAGTGTTTTAATATGAGTTGTAGTCTCATTTAATTGTTTAGCTAGATAATCAGCCAGGTTTATGAATGTGAATTGGATAAGTAAAGGAAAGTGGAATGAAAAACGGTTGTATTTGTCATTGAACTGGAAAGTGTTGTAAGTTGGTTTACAAGTGTTAACCATTTATCAAATGCTAATGTTTTAGTTATTTTTCTTGCTTGGTTTAGTATATATCTACTGGGCATTAGCTCACCCTATATGGGACATCATTTTCAGGTTCAGGGGATATGTCACCTCCAAGGACGTAGCTTGGGAGGCTTTGAGGCTGATAGATCTTTTTGTTGTTCTCTTTTGGTATTACATGTAAATTCAAGCCAAGGGCTTAAAGTGTATTTGAGTTAGTACTCTTCTTTTGATATAAGGAAATATGTTTTATTCTCTTATGTCTATGCATGTCAAGAATGTGGGTTTATATGTATTATTTTGAGGGCGTTACAACTTGGTATCAGAGCGTACCGGGTTTGAATACTTTGGGTACGTGGGAAGTGGTTAGTACCACAATGGGTTTGTCTCGCTTGTTAGAGACTTATGTATGGTGTTAAGTGTTTATTTGAGAACATGTTTATGTGACTATATGGGTATGGGATTTAGTTTCTAGGATGTTGATTGGATTTTTCAGTTTCTGGGAGTCCTGTTGGAAAAGCACTTGATCAATGATGTTTCTAACCGGAACTCTAGCAACGCCTCGGGACTGTCATTATCCAGAAATGAAATTCGTAAGTGCTTATGTAATTATGTGCTTACGTGGAATGAATTACGGTTGTCCAATGTATTAGGCCGCGAGTGAAATAGTTTCGACACATTTGTGAATGTGCTAATGTCTTTGTTACCTTTATTAGGATGTCAGGACAAGGACGTGGTGGTAGGCATGGTAGGCCTAGGAGGCAGAAGATGCCTATACCAGATGAAATTTCGGCACAACAGGAGGGTGATGGTCAGGCCAATGTGGCCGAGCCAGTAGCTCAGTAGGCTATAGGCGTCTTAGCCCGCGAGATGGCAGGAGCATTGAGGGAATCCATGGACATTCTCAGAGTTGAGAATCAAGTCCAAGCCCATGTGGTTGAGGCAAGGCCTTCTTTTCTGAAGAGGGAGTTTTTCCGGTCCATTCCGGATGAGTTTCTAGGGGATCCTAAAGAGCCATTTAAGGCTGATGAGTGGCTTGAGCAGATGATGAAGACATTTGAAATGCTAGATATTGAAGACGGAGGTTTGCGGGTGACCTTGGCGTCTTTCCAGCTGAAGGGAGACGTGGGCTAGTGGTGGAAGTTTGTTCGAGGCCGTATTGGTGGCACTTGGGAGGCTTTCATTGGTGCCTTCTAGGAGAAGTTTTTGCCTCCCGCTGTTAGGGAGAAGTTGAGGGATCAGTTCTGTCGGCTCAAGCAACTGAATACTTCAGTGGCCAAGTTTGAGGCCGCATTTACTAGCTTATCGAGGTTTGCTCCTGAATTAGTGGCGTTTGAGGAACGTCGCTGTCTTGAATTTGAGAAGAAGTTGAGGACTAGGCTCAAGCTTAGGGTTATTGGGTCCATGACTCGGGAGTATAGACGCCTTGTGGATGCTGCAGCCCATCTTGAGATTATTATGCATGAGGAGGAGGAGAGGATCAGGGGCTCTAAGAGAAGTCAGGATGACCAGGAGGATGGTAAGAGGCAGAAGGGTTCTAACCCTCAGTAGTCCCAGGGTGTTTTTGTGAGATCTACCTTTCCAGTGCCGAGTTCGGCTCTGGGAGAGGCAGTCAGGGAGACTTTACTTGTTACAAATGTGGTCAGCTGAGCCACAAGTCTCCAGCTTGCTCGCAGAGGGGAGGAGGACAGAGAACAGCTTCATCTTCGGCTCGTCCTCAGAGCCAGAGTCAGGGCAGGGGTCAACCACTCTCTTGGTACCAGTGTGGTCAAGCGGGGCACCTGAAGAGGTTTTGCCCGCAGTTGAGTGGCACATCTGGTGCATCTGGTTCGAGGCAGACTCAAAGCCATCAGCCAGCTCAGTCAGTTCAGGCCTCGAGGGCCAATCAGGGAGCCTGTTCGTCTCAGTCAGTGCAGCAGTCTTTTGCTCTGAGAGGTGAGTAGGTAGATCAGAGACCTTCAGGGCATGTGTATGTTGTTACCGCGCAGGATCTTGTACCGGCTTCATCTGTTGTAAGAGGTACCTTTTTGTTTTGCAACTCAGTGTTGATTGATACGGGTGCATCATATTTCTTTATATCTGCTGCATTTGCATCTGTTTTGGAGTTGGAGTTGGAGTTGGCGCAGTTAGCATATCCTATTTGTGTTGTATCACCTGTTGAGGGTGAATTGATTTTGAAGCACGGGTGTAGGGGTTGTGATATTGAGGTCGCCGACCGTCGGCTTCCATTCTCTTTTGTAGTTATGGCTATGTCGGGTTTTGATGTGATTTTGGGTATGGACTGGTTATCGTTATACCCGGCTGTTATTGATTGCTACCGCCAGAGGGTTACTGTATGTACCTTGAGCGGGGATTGCTTTCATTTCTTGGGGGATTAGGTTGGTATAGTTTTGCCACCAGTGTATGATCCGCGAGGGCGGAGTGAGCTTAGTTGTCTTTTCGCTAGCTATATGAGTAGTGAGTGTGATGAGACCCAGACTGTATTACCGAGAGTGGTTTGTGAGTACTCAGATGTCTTTTTCGAGGATTTTATTAGTTTACCAGCTCATCAAGAGATTGAGCTCTCTATTGATTTAGTGCCTGGTACAACACCGATTTTTATGGCACCTTATCATTTTGCCTCAGCCGAGTTGAGTGAGTTGAAGATTACACTCTAGGAGTTACTAGATAAGGGCTTCATTCGCCCTAGTACTTCACCGTGGGGAGCACCA
Organism: Camellia sinensis; assembly: GCF_055761805.1. Taxonomy (NCBI): domain Eukaryota; kingdom Viridiplantae; phylum Streptophyta; class Magnoliopsida; order Ericales; family Theaceae; genus Camellia; species Camellia sinensis. Next base: position 48,125,138 of record NC_138967.1, read on the forward strand.
GCCCTCTTTGTTAAAAAGAAAGATGAGGACCTTGAGACTTTGTACTGATTACCGGAAATTGAATCAGGCTACGGTTAAGAACAAATACCCTATGCCCCGTATAGATGATCTGTTTGACCAGTTGAAAGGGTCCCGTTGTTTCTCTAAGATAGACTTGAGATCGGGTTACCATCAGTTGAGGGTGAGGGAGGAAGATATCCCGAAGACGGCATTCCATACGCGGTATGGCCATTATGAGTTTTTGGTGATGCCTTTTGGGCTCACCAATGCACCGGCAGTGTTTATGGACTTGATGAACCGGATATTCCAGGAGTTCTTAGATTGCATTGTGGTCATCTTTGTGGACGACATTCTGATTTATTCACCTTTGGAAGAAGAGTACGAGGAACACTTGAGAGTAGTGCTTGAGTTGTTTAGAGCTCATAAGCTGTATGCTAAGTTTGGAAAGTGTGAGTTTTGGCTAAGAGAGGTTAAGTTCTTAGGCCATGTAGTCTCCGGAGAAGGGGTGTCTATTGATACATCCAAGATAGAGGCAGTGCAAGATTGGGCACAACCTAAGAGTGTTTTTGAGATCTGCAGTTTTCTGGAATTAACTGGGTATTACCGCCGGTTTGTGAAAGATTTCTTCAAGCTAGCTTCACCATTGACTAGGTTGACGCGGAAAGGGGTCAAGTTTGTATGGAGTGAAACTTGTGAAAAGTCGTTCCAAGAACTTAAAGTTAGACTTACCACTACTTCAGTTTTGCTTATTTCGGAGAGAGGCTTGGGTTATGCGGTGTATTGTGATGCTTCACGAGAGGGTTTGGGTTGTGTGTTGATGCAAGAGGGGAAAGTAGTAGCCTATGGCTTGCGGCAGTTGAAAATACACGAGAGAAATTACCCTACACATGACCTAGAGTTAGTAGCTGTGATTTTTGCCTTGAAGATTTGGAGGCACTACCTGTATGGTGAGAGGTTCGAAGTGTTCTCGGATCATAAGAGTCTAAAGTATCTGTTTACACAAAAAGACTTGAACTTGAGGCAGAGGAGGTGGATGGAGTTTATTGAGGATTACGACTTCGAGTTGCATTATCATCCGGGAAGGCCAATGTTGTGGCCAATGCCCTTAGCAGGAAATCCATTAGTGATGTAGCTTGTATAGCCATCCAAGAGTGGGAAATGTTGGGTGTACTTGGAGAGTTTGACTTGCTTCTGGGCAAATCTGTTGAGTCTGCGGCTTTGTTTTCTGTAGTTGCGCAGCCTACACTTGTGAATCAGGTGCTAGAGGCACAAGGAAGTGATCTTGAGGTAGAATCCCTCCGGGAGCAGATCTCTAGTGGGAAGGTTGAGAAGGGTTTGACTGTGTATCCTGACCTGAGTGTGAGGTACCAAGACCGTTTGTTTGTGCCGGAGTCTTGCCGAGATGAAGTACTCCGAGAGTTTTACCATTCACGCCTTGCGGTGCATCCGGGAGGCACTAAGATGTATCGTGATTTGGGGCGCCAGTTCTAGTGGCGGGGTATGAAGAAGGATGCGGTTATTTTTGTGTCTAAGTGCCTTACTTGTCAGCAAGTGAAGGCTGAGCATCAGAGGCCAGCGGGTTTGTTGCAACCTTTGCCTATAGCCAAGTGGAAGTGGGAGCATGTCACGATGGACTTCGTTATAGGTCTTCCGAGGACTCAACGGGGTAATGATGTTATTTGGGTGGTTGTAGACTGGTTGACCAAGTCGACACACTTCATTCCTATGCGCATGAAAGACTCGGTAGATCATCTTGCCGACTTGTATATTCGGGATATAGTGAGCTTGCACAGGGTCTCAGTGTCGATCGTCTCAGATAGAGATCCGCGTTTTACTACTAGGTTGTGGCAGAGTTTGCAGAGTGCCTTGGGCACTAGATTGACCTTTAGCACGGCTTATCATCCTAAGACTGACAAGCAATCCGAGCGTATTATTCAGATTCTTGAGGAAATGATTCAAGGTTGTGTCCTTGACTTTAGCGGGTCGTGGTAGAGGCACTTGCCCTTAGTGGAGTTTGCCTACAACAACAGCTTCCAATTGAGTATCGGTATGGCACCGTTTGAGGCCTTGTATGGCCGACCTTGTAGGTCTCCAGTGTGTTGGACCGAGGTGGGTGATGCACCTTTGTTGGGCCCGGAATTGATTCGAGAGACGACGGAGAAAGTTGAGCTTATCCGTAAGAGACTTGTTACAGCCCAGAGTCGCCAAAAGAGTTATGCCGATCGTAGGAGGAGGCCTTTGGCATTTGAGGTGGGTGATCATGTCTTTCTGAAGATATCACCTAGGCGGGGTTTGATGAGGTTTGGGAAGAGTAGGAAGCTGTCCTCTCGGTTTATTAGTCCCTTTGAGATCCTTGAGCGGATTGGGCAGGTTGCATACTGTTTAGCTTTACTGCCGCAGTTATCCGGAGTGTATGACGTGTTTCATGTTTGTATGCTTCGGAAGTACGAGTCGGATCCGTCACATGTATTGGATCGGACCGACTTAGAGGTAGATGAGGATACCTCGTATGAGGAGAGACCGGTGAGGGTCTTGGATAGACGGGATCAAGTCTTGAGAGGCAAGACCATTCCCTTGGTAAAAGTTCTGTGGAAACATCACAGGGTGGAGGAAGCCACTTGGGAACGTGAATTGGAGGTCCGAGAGAAGTATCCGGATCTATTTGTGAATGTTTGAGCATATGTTGAATATTTTGTTATATTGATAAACTTTAAAAATATTGAATATGTCTTAAGTTGTAAAACATTGTATATGTTTCGGTTTATTGAAGTATTTCTGAATATGCCTTGATAAATGGAAGTTTAATTTGACATTGTATATGTTAAATGTATAGTAGAAATGCAAATATATCATTAACATTGATTATGTTATGGAATTATGGAATATGGTATTGGAAATTGTTGAATTTCAAAGAAAAACATGTTGTTAATGCATATTGAATTATATTGTGAATTGCCTCTTAAAAAGAGATGGGATGACCGGTAATGGGTCAAGATGTTGAATATGGAATTGCATTATTGTTGAGAATTGAAAATTCTTGTTTTTGAAACTTATATCTAATTTTGGGGACGAAATTCTTTAAAGGGGGTGTTTATAGCGATCCCGATTTTCCTTAGATTGGTTGTTGTATTCCGGACTCGGTTCCGTGGATGTCTGTTGTTGTATATGTTTCATTTTCGTCCTTTAATTCCTTGTATTTGAGTTTTAGGATGTGTTGGGCAAGTTTGTAACAGGTTGGGTGTGTTTGAAACAAATGGTTGCTACCCAGATTTTGGTGTCTTCGCTCGAGCGAGGCTTTTGTCACTCGAGCGAGTTCTGTGTTTTAGTTTCTTCGCTCGAGCCAGGGTTCCTTCACTCGAGCGAGAGTTGAGTGGTGTGTCTGTTGGCTCGAGCGAGAAGTCTTGCGCTCGAGCTTGCGTCTGCGTCTAGTTTTGGACCTGAAGGTTGTGTTTCTTGGCTTGAGCGAGCTTTCCTTCGCTCGAGCGAGCGAGCTGTATGTTTTGGGTTTCTTCGCTCGAGCGAGCATTCTTGCGCTCGAGCGTGCTTCTGGGTTGTAGACTTGAAGCGTCGTATTGTTAGCTCGAGCGAGGCTTTCTGTGCTCGAGCGAGGTTTCTTTGTGTCTGGTCGCTCGAGCGACCATTTCTTCGCTCGAGCGAGCCTCGAATATATCAGTTGGCAACAGCGGGTTACACTTCACTTTTTCATCATCTTCTTTACTCAAACCCTAGCCCCGGCTACATCTCTCTCTACTTTTATCTTCTCACTACATGTCCTAGTTCCTTTGTAAAAAGTGTAGAGCTTGGTGTGGGCTACGTTTTGATCTGAAAATCTTTAGATTTGGAGCATCTCAAGTTTTCTTCATCTTCTCCTTTGAGTCTCTTCTCTTGAGGTAGGGATATCCTACTCCATCTTATGAGTTTTGAGATAAATTTTAGTCATTTTGATTAGATGGTGTTGTTTCGTTATTTTGGAAAAGTTAGGGTTTGATTTGAGGTTGTAAAAAAGGGGGTTTTCAAATGTTAAACTCCATATGTATGTGAGACCTTGGAAAATGGGATTATTGTTGTTAAATTGATGAAATTGAACATTAGGGTTGATATTTGAAAATTGGGGATAATACCCTAATTATGTTGAATAATTAATTTGTGGAAATATGAAATTGGGTTGAGAATCATGAAATTGGATGGAATTGTGGTAGAATGACGTGGTTGGATTAATTTATCACCCACTTATGAAATCGTTAATTATTTTATCTGTTGGATAAATTTATTATCTGTTTAGAGATAACTGCTTTGGGCTATCGGTGGAGGATAGTCTTGATTGTTGTAGACATTATATGTTGATTAGGGAAAATTGAAACTAATCATATTGAATATGTCATCGAATATGACAGTTGGAATAATTCATCGAATATGTGTATTGATTGATCATTGTATATGTATATTGTTTGGGAGGAGATAGGGGATGTACTCCATGGTTTGGGAGGAGATAGGGGATGTACTCTCAAACCTGTTTAGGAGGAGATAGGGGATGGACTCCATTGATAACTAAGTTGGCCGGAGTGTCCAGGGTGAAAGTCCCGAAATCTTGATTACGTTTGCATAACGTATATAATTGGAGTATTGAAGTGTTTTAATATGAGTTGTAGTCTCATTTAATTGTTTGGCTAGATAATCAGCCAGGTTTATGAATGTGAATTGGATAAGTAAAGGAAAGTGGAATGAAAAACGGTTGTATTTGTCATTGAACTAGAAAGTGTTGTAAGTTGGTTTACAAGTGTTAACCATTTATCAAATACTAATGTTTTAGTTATTTTTCATGCTTGGTTTAGTATATCTCTACTGAGTATTGACTCACCCTATATGGGATATCATTTTCAGGTTCAGGTGATATGCCACCTCCAAGAACGTAGCTTGGGAGGCTTTGAGGCTGATAGATCTTTTTGTTGTTCTCTTTTGGTATTACATATAAATTCAAACCAAGGGCTTAAAGTGTATTTGAGTTAGTACTTTTCTTTTGTAACCAAGTGTTGGCTTGGAAAGTTGTAAGCCCCTAGGGCATTTACTTTTGTTGTCAACATGTAATACTTTTGTAATAAATACTCTGATGTAAGGAAACATGCTTTATTCTCTTATGTCTATGCATGTCAAGAATGTGGGTTTATATGTATTATTTTGAGGGCGTTACACTTAAAAATATAAAAATTAATAAAATATATTGAATATAACAAAATACGAAAATATATTGAACTTTTTTATTTGGTAAATTAAATTTTTTTTACAAATATTTTACTTTTTAGGTGTATTAAAAAATTAGGTAAAACTTAAAAAAAATTTACTAAAAATAAAAAAATAAAAAAATAAAAAATTTAATTTTCATAAAGTGAGTTAAATTAGCAGACTTAGCCTCCGTTTGGGAAGTGAGTTGGCTTTTTGGCTTTTTGACTTTTTTGGCTATTTTAGCCTGGGCTAAAAAACTTGGTTTGGGAAGGGCTTTTTGACTTTTTTGACTTTTTTTGTGAGAGAAGAGTGTAATGATTATGGGTTGGATGTGATGTTTTGTTTGTTGTGGCTAAAATAGCCTATTTTGTCTTTTGTGGCTATTTTAGCCCCAACCTTGCTTGCCAAACGGACCCTAATTAGTACTGGTTTGGAAAGTTAGGTTTAGACTAAAATAGCTATAAAAAGACCAAATAAACTTTTTAATACCAGACTAAAAAATGTCGTATTCAAATTATAATTATTTTATTTTTTCTCGCAAAAGTAAAAAACTCAAAAAGTCCATCATAAATAAAACTTTTTAACTTCAAATTAAAATAATCAAAAAGTCAAAAAACCAACATCTCAAATGAAACCTTAGGCCCATATTTGAGTATCTGGGTTAAAAGGCAATATTCTAATTTTAAAATTTTTTTTTTGACATGTATTACATCTCTATTTTTTTAACACAATTTTTTAAAAAAAAATTTTAAAAATTAATTTTTAACCCAACCTCCAAAATAGTTCTTAGAGCTCCGTTTTTGTGGGCCAGCCCGGCCTCATTCCGATCCTCAGTTGACCAGAATAGACTTGTGGAGAAACAGAGAGCCTTTAGAACACACAACAGTATTGTGTACAACAATCACACTGTACATCCACGAAAAACAAAAGCGAAAAAGACTAGAAGAAAAACAGAGAGCCTTTAGAACACACAACAGTTATTGTGTACAACAATCACACTGTAGATCCAAGAAAAACAAAACGAAAAAAAAAATGATCTGAATTTCTAATAATTTATTAAATTTTTTACCAAATTTTTTATTTAAAATAAAATTTATATAAATTTATATGTATGTGAGTTTCACCTATATAAAAAATTTAATAAATTATTTAGAACTTTTAGCCTAACCTAAACGAAAATGACAGCATGACTACCCGTTGCCTCCTCTCATTAGCCTTAACAGGAGGAGAGAGAGAAAAAAAGAGAAGAAGTTACATAACCGGTAGAATAGATAAATTTTTTTTTACACAAACATGAAAAAAAAGTGTAACTTGTGTAAGTGATATTTAGGCTAAGTTTGACATGTTTGAAAAAAGACAAAAAGTCAAAAAGTCACTATCCTATTTAAGTCACATCATCTTATTTAAGTCATATCACATCTCTAACACATCACTTCAAACCCAACCCATATTTCATAAAAAGTCAAAAAGTACACTTATTTAGTCTTCCCAAACTAGGCCTTACAATTCATACTTTTTCACTTGCACCCGTCACAAAATCACTTACATTCATATTTTGATAAGCAAAATGAGTGAGGTCCTCTAAAAGTAGTTTATACCATTTATGATATGTGGGCCACTTATGTACGTGTACGACTCATCCTAACGAGTGGCGTAGATTACTTTAAATATTATGAAATCCTCCAAAAAGGAAGTCAATTATTTTTGATAATTTTTTATTTAGGTTACAGAAAAATCTTTCGTACCTTCTCATAGGTTTAAGGCAGCGCCTTTTTGTAAAGATCATCATGGTGTCATATTAGTCGTTCTGAGCGAAGGGACTATAACTTGGGAATTTGTTCCGACCTCCTAAGACAAACTCTGCTTAAGTCAAGACTCGCACAGCGGGGAGACACCAAGTGCTGGTTAGATAATTTGAGGTCCAACCTCCTAAGACAAATTCCGTTTAAGTCACCAAGTGCTGATTAGACAACTTAAAGTTCAACTTCCTAACCAACTGTGCTACGCCTAAAAAATTGACCCAAGAAGAATTTGAACTCATGACCTGAAAATTTAATCATCGTGTTCTTACCACAAGCCACCCACCCCTGAGTTATTTTTTTTTTGTGTTTTACTGTAATATAATTTAACAAAAAATAAAAAAACAAAAGACAGACGCGCTGCGTAGAGAGAGAACGACACTGGAGACAGACCCAACAAGACATCGCTGTCTACTTTCTCTCCCCTCTGCTATATGTGCAGAGCAAGGATCCTCTAGAGTTTTTTTTTCCCTAAAGTTTCCTAGAGTGGTGCATTGTGTGGTTGAGATTGAATGACAAGTCACATCAGTTTTTCAGCATTAAATCTCAACCACACAATATACCACTTTAGGAAACTTTAGGAAAAAAATACTCTAGAGGATCCTTGGTGATATGTGCATGCCTTTGTTCTCTTCTTCCCCACTATATCATCGCTCATTCCAACACAGCTGATTCATTCCGACACTCTCACCATTTTCGGGGCTCCGAGCTCCGAACCAGGTAAAACCCCTATTTGTCTTTTCCACTGATTGCTTAAAAATGTCTTTTTTCTCTCACTTTCTCGGGAAAATTTTTCATTTTCCAGGAAAAATGTACTCGGCGATTCATTCTCTCCCGCTGGACGTCGGTGACTTCCAGGGGCCTCTCGACGGTACCAATCTTCCTGGGGACGCTTGCTTGGTTTTGACCACGGATCCGAAGCCCCGACTCCGATGGACTTCGGAGCTCCATGAGAGATTTGTCGATGCTGTCACTCAGCTCGGTGGACCCGACAGTGAGTATTCTATATTCATTGATTGGTTTTGTGGTTCATTCATTTTATTTTATTTTATTTTATTTTATGTAATTTTTGATATTTTTAGTGATTTTTAATTAATTGGGTAACTGAATAATATGCATATATATATTGGTCATATACAAAATATGTGCATTTTTTGTTATGATATTTTGCCCTTGTTTGGTGAAATTAAATGATTATGTAATATTCCCCTCAATTTTCTTCTTTTTTTTTTAACCTACCCTAATTATAAAGAAAAATGCTACGAGCCCACTTAAATACTCCGAATTTAGCCCGAATGAGAGTTTCGTAGTAGAGATTAAGCCTGGTTTGAGTACCCAAAAAAAAAAGTTAAAAAAGTTAAAATATTACTTAAAAAGTTATTTCTATTTATAAAAAAAATATATATATTAAAATATTAATTTACACAAAATTACTTTTCAAATTACTGTGACGGCAGAGCAGGCGGACTGACTTTTGGGAAAAATTACTTTGGTTTGGGTGTACAAATAACACGGTGCTATTCGGCTTGTGGGGGCCAACACGGGTCTCTTTTTAATAATTTGAACGGTTGAATGTGTAGAACTCGTTGAGTACTATATGCTTGTAAAAAATCACGTTGATTAAATATCGGTAATTATATGATCAAATCAGTTAAAATTTATAAAATGGATGGTGTTATAATTAACGGTTGAAAACAAACTAATCCGATGAAATAGCTATCGATATCCGATCAACGTGACTTTTTACAGTAATATAGTACTCAACGAGTTCTACATATTGAACGGTTTTGATTGGCAAAACGGGACCCGTGGTGGGCCCTCACAGGCCGAACAACACCTCTAATTCAATACGCGAAAAGCATGGAATCATCTCCCAGCCACTACTCTCCGACGCTGTCCCTCAATTCACCCGATCGGACAACCAATTCTATCCAATCTTCTCCTATACATTTATACAATTTTTTAATACACATTATCTCATAAAAGGTCAAAAAGTTATCTCAAACAATTATATTTTTTTCTTCAATTTTTTAGTCCAAAAAATTAAAAAGTGCACTTATTTAAAATATCTCAAACGATCCCTAAATTTGTGTAGTGTGGCATACATATGAATAAATCTGAACAATTCTGGATAATTTCTGAGAAGTTAAGCTTGGATTTATATTATTACTGAATTGGAAATGCTTTGTTAGTTTTGAAAAACGTGTAAAAAGTGCTCTAAGATATTTGGAAAATAAATTAAGATTATAAATATTTTGTAATTCTTAGCAGTGTCATTAGTACGACCCTTTCTAAATTTAATCACGCACCCATCATTGTTTTTTTTTTTTTATTTTATGATTGTGGGTCATCTTCGTTTGGCCATCATTATCATCAATACTGACTATGACTTTTTATTTTAACTAATTATTAGAAGCACAAGTTTGAAAAATGATGGTCCCATCAATTCCTGTTCTTTATTTACTTTGTTAATAGTTTTGCAATATGTCCAAAGAAAATATTTTATCAATGTTTGGGATTGTTGTCCTAACTTGACTATTCTTCACTGGTTTATTATTATTATTATTATTATTATTTGGCTTTTATGCAGCTTTGGACCTTAAATTTTCTTCTCAGTCAATTGTTTGGGTGATGTTTATGTTTATGGAGTGCACTTTACGCAAAGGTGAAAATATAGCTAGATGGATGAGAACATAGTTTTGGAACCATTCAGTTCAATTATGCTTGGTGTACATAGTCTAGAGTTGTGGACAAATTAAAGTGAATATGGCAGCTTGTCATTGCATTGAGAGAATATTCTGCTGTTTGGTGTAGTATTTCTATTTTTATGTAATGCAAAATAGTATACAAAACATAATTTTTCTACTAGGGAATCTCATCCAGAATGATGTGATGCATTAATATTTTTTAAATTATGAGCCACAATAAGCCTTCTGTTAAAATATTTACTCAGTTGTTCCTAAACACATCCGTACACACACACACACCAAATAATTATAATAATAATAATAATAATAATATTATTATTATTATTATTATTAAATAAATAAATAAAATGCAGTAGTACAAGCTGTCTAATTAGCTTGTATGCCTAGTTGACCTGAATTTCATTTTAAAATATGATTATGATGGTTTACTCCCTTTTGATCTTACTATGAAATCTATAGATCAAATGTAGGAAGTTTTCATTTAAAAGTAAGTTCTATTACTATATATCCTTTTGAGTTGAAACAAATTTTGGAAAGTGATTATTTTGAAAAACAAAATGAGAAGAAAAGAGAGGGGGAAATGCTACTATGTGCCCCTAAAAAGGGCACATCGTAAAAAGCTACAATTTTTGTAGGGAAAATTACAAATGTTTGTGATGTGTGTGTGTTCTCCCACTTTGTGATAAAAGTTACTAATGAGTGTGTGTTCTCCCACTTTGTGATAAAAGTTACTAATGACAAAGTTATGGTGTTTTGTGGTAAAAGTTACACTTTTTGTGGTGAGAGGTGAGTTTTGAAATTCATTGGACCTACCTCTATTTCCTAAAGCTTCTTAGCTTTTGGTTATTTTATCATATTTAGGCAATATTTTTAGGAGGATAATCATCTAGGAATACTACTATTTGAGTAACTGAAAGTTTGATCTAAGCTTCATTTTAAAATTTGTTGGAAATGGTTATAAAATTCTGGATAAAACCAGAATTTTTTCCTAAGTTCGGTCTATTTTTTAGGTGGGCCCCGAGTGTCGATTTACTCGGGTCAAAGTGGTAACGCGTTCTATGCCGCGTTGTGATTCACGTGGTATATTTGGTTGCTCAAAGCCATTATCGAGTGAATGGGAAATTGAAGCCAAAGTGTGCTCCATGGAAATGGAGTTTTGGTGGAAATTCCTTAAGGTTGTAAATTGGCTTGTCCCACATTGATTTGGTGGGAAGTTTTGAAAGGGTTTATAAGGCTTAGGGTGTGATACTTGGGGTGTGCCCCAAGGGGTACCCAAGTGTTTTAGAGGGAGAGGTTATGGGCAAAATGGGCTAGACCCATTGGACCCAAAAATCACCACACGCGCGCGCGCCGCCGCCGCCGTCCGTCCGGTCGGTCGGGCGGGCTGGGCCTGGGCTTGGGCGCGGGTGCGTGGTGTGTGGTTGGGCTTCTAATCTTTTTGGGCCAAAAACATTTGAATTTAATTTTATTTTTTATTAAAATAAAATCTAGAATTCAAATTAAATTGGTTTGGATTTTTTGTACATCCAAACAGGGCCCTTCCCGTTTTCAAACAGAAATAAACTGTTTTGGAATTAGTGTACATCCAAACAGAGCCCTTCCCGTTTTCAAACAGAAATAAACTGTTTTGGAATTAATGCACACCCAAACAGGGCCCTTCCCGTTTTACTATCTGTTTGAATTAATTCAAATCTGTTTGAATTCAAAACCCAACAGGTATGATACCTGTTCAATTCAAAACCAAGAGCCACCTTCACATCTATAAATAGGACCACCCTCATTTGGATTTTAAAACTCTAATTTTCGTTCTTCATAATTCTGCAAACTTCCTCTTCATTTTGCTGCATTATTTTCTTGTCAGAGAGAGTATAAACACTTAGTGTGTTCGTAAGGCAAACAATTTGTAGTGCTGCTATTGTTTGTAGTAGATCATTTCATCCTGGGAGATAGACGTCCAAATTCTGAAAGCACCGTGGAGAGGACGAATCTGTCTTAAGGACACAGTGTTAAACACTGGACTTGATCAGAAAAGTTATTCAAATATATTAACCAAGTAAGTTGTTTAATTTAATTCTGTTTTTATTTGTTTATTTAATCAGATTTTAATTTTGTTTTTGTAACAAAATAAAATCTGTTGTTTTATTTATTTATTATTATTTCGAGTTTGATTTTTGTAATCAAACAAATTCTCTCATTTTCTTTATTTCTTTAAATTCTATTTGTTGTTGTGTACACAATAGAATTAAATCTTTTAAATACAGTGAAGATTGTCCGACAATCTTAAGACAGATTCTTTTTTGGGTATCTTCATTGTATTTAATTTTCTGTGTTTTCAAATTAATATTCTGGTTGGAAAAACAAATAGTGATTTATGCTATTTGACAGATAGTAGTAATATACTGTCTCTTTTCTTTGACAACTACTAGTAGTACGATACTGGTGTCATTAACAATTCAGAATATTATTTGGTATTACAGAAAATTCTTGTGATATTTTATTTTTCAAGTTTTAGTAACAAGGAAAATAAAATTATTTGTTGTTATAATTTATTTTCTGGTTTTAGTAACTAGAAAATTATTTTGTGTTTTAATTTATTTTCTAATTTTGGTAACTAGAAAATTATTTTGTGTTTGTTCTGATTTTTGTAATCAGATAAGTTTTGTGGTATTTTATTTTCTAGTTTTAGTAACAAGAAAAATAAAATGATTTTGTGTTATAATTTATTTTCTGGTTTAAGTAACTAGAAAATTAATTTATGGTTTGGTTTTCTGATTTTTGTAATCAGATATTATTTCGGTATTTTATTTTACTAGTTTTAGTAACAAGGAAAATAAAATTATTTTGTATTGTAATTTATTTTCTAGTTTTAGTAACTAGAAAATTAATTTTGTTAATCTATCATGTAACCTTTGTGACTCGGTCACAATCTGTTAATTTTGTAAGTAACTTATGATTTCGTTTGGTAGACCATTTATTTTTGAATCCTTTGTGAAAAGGTATTAATTATTTTGACTTTATGATAGTTCATCATGAGTATACTTGGAAGAATTTGTTTCTAGAGTAAAATATTAGTTGTACAAACTAATTTTATTTTTATTACAATGTGGATTCATAGTCTTGGATTGTTTCTGCACTTGAGTCGGAATATATATATATATATATATATTCACAAGAACATTTTAATGCATATTTAATTTGTTTATTTATGTACAAATCAAACTTATTAAATGAAGGTATGTTTTGTCATTTTAAAGTTTAAATGTTTAAATGCGTTGGATTTTATTTATGAGTTGAGAATTCTTTTATTTCATGGTGCAAGTGATAGGATCGTGCATGATTAATTTATTTTGTTAATTCATTATTTTTAGTTGATGCGTTTGATATGCATGTATGATATCAACTCAAGTTATTTCTTAACAATAATTTCAAGTGATTTGGAATGATAAATTGTTATGTCGACTTAGGACATAAGCAGGTTAATTTGAATATTTCTAATCAATTTTGAATGGGTGTTTAAACACCAAAGAAATTTAAACATGAAGATGTATGTAATTATATCGGTCTGTTTAAATTGGGAAGTAATTTAAGAAATTTTTATGTTGATTATTGAATTATGTGACATGAGATGTCATTAATAATTATTTTACTTGCGTAGTAGAATTTGTTAAACCATGAACCATTTTATTAATATGGGGATGTATCTCTTGCATTAGTTGAGATAATTTAATTTTCTTCTGTCACAAATATTTTTATGACAGTGACATTTATTTGTTATTGAGTTGCAAGAATGTATACAATCAAATGGGTTTTTGAATTGTTTAATTCTTAGGCAAAAATTTTTATGAGGATATGATTTTGTCAAAACATTAATTCTGACTTAAGTAGTCATAATTATTTTGGTTTTTTCTTGAATTTGTTTTAAAATTCATTGATTTATATTAGAAGTGATAGGGGTGGTGAATATGATGCACCATTAAATGAATTTTGTGCACAACATGGCATTATTCACCAAACTACAGCCCCTTATTCTCCACAGCAAAATGGAATTGCTGAAAGGAAGAATAGAACTCTAAAAGAAATGATGAATGCCATGTTACTAAGTTCAGGCTTACCACAGAACTTGTGGGGGGAAGCAATATTGTCTGCTAATTATGTTCTTAATAGAATACCCCACAAGAAAACCAAAAGCATTCCTTATGAATTGTGGAAAGGTCGACCACCTTCCTACAAATACTTAAAAAATGTGGGGGTGTTTGGCAAAAGTTGAAGTACCTGTTCCTAAAAAGACTAAAATTGGACCAAAAACAATAGACTGTGTGTTTATTGGTTATGCTCAGAATAGTAGTGCATATCGGTTTCTGACTTATAAATCAGAAATACCTGATATAAATGTGAACACTATTATAGAGTCAAGGAATGCTGTGTTTTTTGAACATGTCTTTCCTTACAAGAAAGGACAGGAATTAAGTTCACAGAAAAGAACTTATGATTGTACACAAAGTCAAGAGACTAATGACAATCAAATACAAGAGACTAATAATAGTCTTGACCAACAGGATTTAACTAATGATGAACCTAGACGAAGTAAAAGAGCAAGAACATCAAAATCCTTTGGTCCAGATTTTCTGACATACTTGTTAGAAAATGAACCTCAAAGCTTTAAGGCAGCAATGACAGGTCCTGAAGCACCTTTGTGGAAAGAGGCTGTTAATAATGAAATTGAATCCATTATGCAAAATCATACTTGGGAATAGGTGGATCTTCCACCAGGTTCTAAACCTCTTGGATATGAATGAATATTCAAGAGAAAAATGAAAGCAGATGGTTCAATTGACAAGTATAAAGCAAGACTTGTTGTTAAAGGTTACAGACAAAAGGAAGGTCTGGATTATTTTGACACATATTCCCCTGTGACAAGAATAACATCCATTCGCATGCTTATTGCTAAAGCAGCGTTGTTTAATTTAGAAATACATCAAATGGATGTTAAGACAGCTTTCTTAAACGGTGATCTAAATGAAGAGATCTATATGGAACAACCCGAAGGGTTTGTAGTATCAGGACAAGAAAAGAAAGTTTGTCGACTTGTAAAATCCCTTTATGGATTAAAACAAGCACCTAAGCAATGGCATGAAAAATTTGATCATGCAATGCTTACTAATGGGTTTAAGATAAACGAATGTGACAAATGCGTCTATGTTAAAAACACTGACCAAGGATATGTCATAGTTTGTCTTTATGTGGATGACATGCTTATCATTGGAAGCAGTCAAAACATGATCAAATCAACTAAGCAGATGCTTAACAAAAGATTTGATATGAAAGATATGGGGGTCGCAGATGTTATATTAGGAATGAAAATTACTAAAACATCTGACGGATATGCATTATCTCAATCTCATTATATTGAGAAAATTCTTGATAAATTTATCAAGGATGATTTGAATTTAGCTAGAACACCTGTAGACATCAGTCTTTATTTATCGAAAAATAAAGGTGATGCAGTGTCTCAGTTAAAATACTCCCAAATCATTGGAAGCCTAATGTACCTAATGAATTGTACTCGTCCTGATATAGCTTATGCTATAAGTAAATTGAGTAGGTACACTAGTAACCCTGGAGAAGACCATTGGAAAGCGATCATTCGAGTTCTTTGATATCTAAGATTTACTCGTGATCATGGTTTGAACTTTACTCGATATCCAGCAGTACTCGAAGGTTATTGTGATGCCAATTGGATATCGGATACTAAAGATTCAAAATCCACTAGTGGATATGTCTTTACTCTAGGAGGCGCTGCTGTTTCTTGGAAATCCACGAAACAAACGTGCATCGCACGATCCACGATGGAATCCAAGTTCATTGCTTTAGACAAAGCAGGTGAAGAAGCAGAATGGCTTCGTCACTTCTTAGAAGACATTCCAATGTGGCCAAAACCTGTGCCAGCTATTTGCATTCATTGTGATAGTCAATCTGCAATGGGCAGGGCACAGAATCACATGTATAACGGTAAGTCACGACATATTCGTCGTCGACATAATACCGTAAGGCAATTGTTGTCAAACGGAATAATCTCAATAGATTATATAAAATCTAAAGAGAATATTGCGGATCCGTTAACAAAAGGTTTGACAAAAGAGCTAGTGTATAGTTCATCGAAGGGGATGGGATTAAAGCCTATTACATAAGAGTCGTCATAATGGTAACCCTACTTATATGACTGGAGATCCCAAGAACTAAGTTCAAAGGGACAACTAAGTTATGTATGGCTCGCCAGAAATCACCAAGGGATTAAAATTCCTACCCATTCCTATGGTGAGAGTGATATCTGCAACATATGTTGTCTGCAGGGGTATAAGGATAAGCTTAGCTTTTAATGATTACTTATATCTTGATTAAGACATAAAATCAAGACGAGTATAAGGAGATACTCACAATAAGAATCACCTATATGAGTGTTGAACTGGGGCCGGTTCTATGAGAATGAAGAAGGCTACATTCTCTAGAAATACTCATGAAAACCAGGTGCGTTCAAGGCCAAAATGAACACAACAGTGAGAACCACGATGTGTTAGAAAATATTTTGTGTGAAATCTATTGTCTTGGCTTACACAAACGGCTGAACAATTCAAGGCATCGCGTCCATTGGTTAGCCAGTAAGTCCGATAGGTTATCACTAGGGAAGGTTCAAGGCCGAAAACTACCTATCCTGATGCAAGATATTTTCGACTTATACTCTTTCGATAAATCTGCATATTGTTGCATTTCCGTTGTCATCAAATTCCATTCATGTGGGGGATTGTTGGAAATGGTTATAAAATTCTGGATAAAACCAGAATTTTTTCCTAAGTTCGGTCTATTTTTTAGGTGGGCCCCGAGTGTCGATTTACTCGGGTCAAAGTGGTAACGCGTTCTATGCCGCGTTGTGATTCACGTGGTATATTTGGTTGCTCAAAGCCATTATCGAGTGAATGGGAAATTGAAGCCAAAGTGTGCTCCATGGAAATGGAGTTTTGGTGGAAATTCCTTAAGGTTGTAAATTGGCTTGTCCCACATTGATTTGGTGGGAAGTTTTGAAAGGGTTTATAAGGCTTAGGGTGTGATACTTGGGGTGTGCCCCAAGGGGTACCCAAGTGTTTTAGAGGGAGAGGTTATGGGCAAAATGGGCTAGACCCATTGGACCCAAAAATCACCACACGCGCGCGCGCCGCCGCCGCCGTCCGTCCGGTCGGTCGGGCGGGCTGGGCCTGGGCTTGGGCGCGGGTGCGTGGTGTGTGGTTGGGTTGGGCTTCTAATCTTTTTGGGCCAAAAACATTTGAATTTAATTTTATTTTTTATTAAAATAAAATCTAGAATTCAAATTAAATTGGTTTGGATTTTTTGTACATCCAAACAGGGCCCTTCCCGTTTTCAAACAGAAATAAACTGTTTTGGAATTAGTGTACATCCAAACAGAGCCCTTCCCGTTTTCAAACAGAAATAAACTGTTTTGGAATTAATGCACACCCAAACAGGGCCCTTCCCGTTTTACTATCTGTTTGAATTAATTCAAATCTGTTTGAATTCAAAACCCAACAGGTATGATACCTGTTCAATTCAAAACCAAGAGCCACCTTCACATCTATAAATAGGACCACCCTCATTTGGATTTTAAAACTCTAATTTTCGTTCTTCATAATTCTGCAAACTTCCTCTTCATTTTGCTGCATTATTTTCTTGTCAGAGAGAGTATAAACACTTAGTGTGTTCGTAAGGCAAACAATTTGTAGTGCTGCTATTGTTTGTAGTAGATCATTTCATCCTGGGAGATAGACGTCCAAATTCTGAAAGCACCGTGGAGAGGACGAATCTGTCTTAAGGACACAGTGTTAAACACTGGACTTGATCAGAAAAGTTATTCAAATATATTAACCAAGTAAGTTGTTTAATTTAATTCTGTTTTTATTTGTTTATTTAATCAGATTTTAATTTTGTTTTTGTAACAAAATAAAATCTGTTGTTTTATTTATTTATTATTATTTCGAGTTTGATTTTTGTAATCAAACAAATTCTCTCATTTTCTTTATTTCTTTAAATTCTATTTGTTGTTGTGTACACAATAGAATTAAATCTTTTAAATACAGTGAAGATTGTCCGACAAAATTTACATAGATGGATCTTCACAACTCTGTTGGAGAAACTTATTGAATATAGCACATCCCTGGTTGTTTAATTATTATATACAGATGTCAACCTGAATGAAATTTCTGAACATGAAAGCCTTTAAGCCATAAGAAATTCACCAGCCTTGTTAGCAACTTGTTTCTTGGTTGCGTTAATCTTGATACTAGGGGCTCCAGTCACTTGGTTACCTGGCTTCTCAAAAAACAATAAGAAAGTAAGGTAAAGTGGCTTTTGTAAAAGGTTACTACCACGGTACCACTACGAGTGCTTAATGTGGTACCATGGAGGAGGGAATCATCAAATTGCATTTCCATTTCTTAAAATTTTAGATTCTTAAGAGGATACAGATGAAGGTTTAATAGATTATACTTTCTGCAATGAATAATATTTTCCTAATAAGCTACTTTCCATAATGATTGGGACACAAGACTTAGTTTGGTTTGGTAACTTTCCATATTGAATTAACTTTCCATCAATTTGGGTAACAATTGATAAATTAGTTGGGTTTGGTTTGAATTGCTCACATTAATTTCATATGTATGTTATAAAGTGAATAAGGTTAATATAATTCTCCTAGTTTAACCTTAATTGGGAGGTGACTTTGAAAGTATCCTGGACTTTGCCCAAAATGGTATATGCTTACATGACCTTGTCAGTTGAGTTTGAACCAAACTAATGTTCTCAACAAGGTAATTGCTCGAACTACTTTTACTTGCTTGGCTAACGTGTGAATGTATCCAAACTTGTTAAAGCTAGATATGCTTTTACTTGATTGAAAAAAATGATGGTGTGAATTAAATAAGGGATTAGGTGAAAAGCTGAACTTACTAATTCAAGTATGACATGAGATCTCTTTTGAATAATTTGAACTTGAAATATGCTAAGATGATATTTTATATAGTTGATACAAAATGTGTGCATATATATGCCCTAGCTTGGTACAAGCCATGTGAAGCTCAATGTACAACAACAACAACAACAAAAAAGAAAAAAAGAAAAAAAGAAAAAAAAAAAAAAGAAAAAAGAAAAAGGAAAAAAGAACAATTTGGTGCCTCAAGTCATGACTTTGTCTCATTATCTTTTGAATTTCATACACTCTAGGTAAGCTTGACCTTGCTTTTTTTTCTTATTCTTACATAATCCTAGAATGTCTTGACATACTTTTGAGGTGCCAAGCTCTCCTTAATTCTCAATTTGTCTTGCTTGTACAATTAAAACAAGTTTTTTTTTATTTGTTTATTTATTTCTTTTTTGCCAATGAGATGCTTATTACACCTCTTATGGAATCTTATACCAGATATAGTCCTCTATTTTGCATATTTTTCAAGTGTGTGGATCCTCTAGAATTTATTTCTCTAGTGTTCCTCCAGTTATTCAAAACGGCGTTGTTTTGAGTTGAAAAAAAAAAAGTGAAAAAGAGAAACAAAGAGAGATAGAGAAGACACCCACGCCCCTCAGAGACCCTCTCTGTCTCCGGCGCCACTCCCCTTCCCTCCCGACGACCCCACTCCTCCCTTTCCTCCCTTTCTCCTCTTCTACTTCTGCCTTTACAACAACTCAACAGTGTGCTAAAGCAGAGGAAAAAGAAACTGACTTTCTACGAATCGCACAAACATCTGAAAAAGAAACTGGCATATACTAAGCTAGTAATCTACAAACAACTGAGGCTAGGTTTTTCCACTATATGTATTTTTCATAATAGTTTCCAGATTTGTGCTTAACTCAAATCTTTCCATTTTTGTAATTTCTTTGATTTAGGCTTAATTAGCAAATATTGTCTTTTCTAGTTTATTTTTGAATTCTTATTAGGAGTTCGTTTTAGTATAAATAATGGTGTAAGCCTTGGGACAATTCACTTTTGATAATATACCCTTTGTTGAGAGAATTATCTTCTTTTCTTATAATTCTAGTAATCTGTGAATTCAACAAATTGTAGAAGAGTTGCAGTTTTCTTTGCTGATTGATTCTACTACTGTTCACGTTCTACGCTACGTCAACAAGTTGGGTTAGACAAACTCATCGGTGAAAGACCAAAAATTATCGTTGTTGTGTACCATGTTGCTTCGAGTTAGTCCCCAAGAAGTGGGGGTTTAGCAACTAGTGGTGCAACATCTAGTGTGTTTAGATGCTAATTTTACAAACCAGGTTGTCAACATAGAAAGAAATAGGAAAAAAAAACTTAATGTTTGAATTATATTCTTGAATGAATTGGTTTTTATGATAAATTCAATTTCTTTGGAAGAAATTGGTTGGTCCATAGAAGAAATGTCAATGGGGTGAGCACTTGACCCTTAGAAGAAATTGGTTGTTGTGTTCCTAGCTCTCACTGTGAGAATATGTGTTCTCCTAGGATTAGGAATAAGTGTCCTATATCTATTAGACTTCTATATATCTCAGTGATGTATCCATGTATGGTTAGGAATTAGTGGTACTCTATATAAATGATGTATGTATCCATGTATGGTTAGGAAAAAGAGAAACAAAGAGAGATAGAGAAGACACCCACGCCCCTCAGAGACCCTCTCTGTCTCCGGTGCCACTCCCCTTCCCTCCCGACGACCCCACTCCTCCCTTTCCTCCCTTTCTCCTCTTCTACTTCTGCCTTTACAACAACTCAACAGTGTGCTAAAGCAGAGGAAAAAGAAACTGACTTTCTACGAATCGCACAAACATCTGAAAAAGAAACTGGCATATACTAAGCTAGTAATCTACAAACAACTGAGGCTAGGTTTTTCCACTATATGTATTTTTCATAATAGTTTCCAGATTTGTGCTTAACTCAAATCTTTCCATTTTTGTAATTTCTTTGATTTAGGCTTAATTAGCAAATATTGTCTTTTCTAGTTTATTTTTGAATTCTTATTAGGAGTTCGTTTTAGTATAAATAATGGTGTAAGCCTTGGGACAATTCACTTTTGATAATATACCCTTTGTTGAGAGAATTATCTTCTTTTCTTATAATTCTAGTAATCTGTGAATTCAACAAATTGTAGAAGAGTTGCAGTTTTCTTTGCTGATTGATTCTACTACTGTTCACGTTCTACGCTACGTCAACAAGTTGGGTTAGACAAACTCATCGGTGAAAGACCAAAAATTATCGTTGTTGTGTACCATGTTGCTTCAAGTTAGTCCCCAAGAAGTGGGGGTTTAGCAACTAGTGGTGCAACATCTAGTGTGTTTAGATGCTAATTTTACAAACCAGGTTGTCAACATAGAAAGAAATAGGAAAAAAAAACTTAATGTTTGAATTATATTCTTGAATGAATTGGTTTTTATGATAAATTCAATTTCTTTGGAAGAAATTGGTTGGTCCATAGAAGAAATGTCAATGGGGTGAGCACTTGACCCTTAGAAGAAATTGGTTGTTGTGTTCCTAGCTCTCACTGTGAGAATATGTGTTCTCCTAGGATTAGGAATAAGTGTCCTATATCTATTAGACTTCTATATATCTCAGTGATGTATCCATGTATGGTTAAGAATTAGTGGTACTCTATATAAATGATGTATGTATTCTTTATTCAATCAATTCAATCTAATATACAGTTGTGTTTAGAAAACTTACATGGTATCAGAGCTAGGTTTCAAACCCCAGCAGCCATTGTGAAATCCTTTTTGGTTTTGATTTCTAGTTCGACTCTGTTTTCTAGACTTGATCGAACTCCCTAGTTATCATCAAGTCAAGCCTATGCTTTGTTAGGCTCGCGAGACCCATTTGGTTCATCGAAGGTCATCTGATTCGAGAACCGAGTTCTCCTCTCTCTGGTTCTTTGGGTTCTTGATTTGTCTGTTTCATCGCGACACATCTGGGATCTGGGTGCAGGTTGTGAACCATCTTCGTAACCCGTCTAAGTCGCACAAACCCTCGTCGCAGTTCATCTGAGTCGAGAGGACTCTGGTCGTTTGTCTCTGCCTCTTTCGTGCCTCACACAAAGGTCTGCTCTCGCGGACAATAGCTGATCTTCTCTTCTCCAGCGATAGCTGGTCGTCTTGGGTGACCCATCTGGTCGACCCATCGGTTCGAAGTGGTCACTATGCTTCGATAGCTGATCTTCTCTCTCTGGTTTTTCTTCAGTCTGTTCATGAATTTGATCTCTGGTTATACTTTGGTTATATTTTGGGTTTATTACATTTAAACCCCTGTTTTGCTCTATTTTAAACCCCTCAGTTTTCTATTTATTATTATGATGTCTCTGGCTTCGAATGAGTGTGCCTTCTGCCATCCGATGGGACATTGGAAGTATCAGTGTCCTAAGAAGAGACGTATGCATGCTCCGTCTTCTCAGCAGTCTTCGACACAGTTCCGAGCTCCACCTCTAAGTTTTTCTCAGTCTCTGATTGCATACACCGTCTCTGCTCTGGCTCCTGATCTTGACTTGGCTTCCTTGAGTGCTCAAATTAGCCAGCTTCAGCATATACTGTCTACCTCCCAGCCATCCCCGTCTGCTTCAGTTGTTTCCTCTCTTTATTCAGGTTTGCTTGAGTCTTCTTCAGGTATTTCTTCGTCTGTCTGGCTTTTTGACTCTGGTGCCTCTCATCATATGACTCCTCATCTCTCTTTACTTCAAAATTGTATTCCCCCTCCCTTTCCTATTACTGTTAATATTGCTAATGGGTCTGGTATGTCAGTTATATCTATTGGGTTTGTCCTACCGTCTGCTATGTCTGCAGTCTCTATTCCGTTTGTTTTATATGTTCTTCAGTTATCTGTCAGTTTATTATCTATTAGTCAACTTGATGCCTCTGGTTTTGATGTTATCTTTTCTTCTTCTATCTGTTCTGTGCAGGATCGGATGTCCAAGCAGCAGATTGGGATTGGCCGTAGAGTTGGAGACCTTTATGTGGTGGAGAACTTGCATCTGCCTATGACTACCTCTCTAACTGTCTTTTCTTCTTTTCAGTTAGATTCTCTGTCCAGTCCTTTCTATTTGTGGCATTCCAAATTAGGGCATTTGTCTGCTGACCGTTTACGGTCTTTAGCTCAGTCAGGTATATTGGGTAAAGTTTCTCCTAGTCAACTTACCGAGTGTCGGGGGTGTAAACTTGTCAAAATGACAGCCTTACCTTTCCATAACAGTACTTCTATATCTGCTACACCGTTTTATTTAGTTCATACTGATGTTTGGGGTCCTTCTCCTGTTCTCACCAAGGTGGGTTCTGCATACTATGTGTCATTTGTTGATAATTGCACCCGTTACACTTGGGTTTATTTTATGACTCATAAGTCCGATTTCTATCAGATATACCGTACCTTTCAGTCTATGATTACTACTCAGTTTGGGTCCACAATTAAAGTGTTACGGTCTGACTTAGGTAGGGAATATTTTAAAAATGAGTTTTGTGAGTATTTGGCCAATTTGGGTACCATTTATCAAACTTCTTGTACAGATACACCTGCCCAAAATGGTCGAGCCGAGCGTAAACACCGTCATCTCCTTGAGACAGCTAGGTCTCTTCTTCTCTTTGCCTCAGTTCCGGCTCCATTCTGGGGGGAGGTAGTTCTTACTGCTGCTTTTCTTCTCAACCGCATGCCTACTCCCCTTCTTTCTGGTCGGTCTCCTTATGAGGCTTTGTTCTCCCACATTCCTAACTACTCCCTTCTTCGTGTGTTTGGGTCTGCCTGTTTTGTCATTTTTCCCCGCAAAGATAGGACCAAACTTAGTGCCTGGTCTGTCCTCTGTGTCTTTTTGGATTACAGTCTTACTCAAAAAGGCTACCGCTGTTACGACCCTGTTTCTCGTCGTGTTGCCTTTCTCGAACGTCTGTCTTACTCTCAGCTTCCCCCTCTCACTGCTCCAGTTTCCAAAGAAGATTTGGTTCACATTGACCCCTTTCCTTCTGAGGTCCCGTCTGATGAGTACATCTCCACTGTTCCTGCTAAGTCTATTCGTACTTCTCCGTCTACGTCACCTATGGCTCCTTCTCCTCCTTCAGCTTCTTCTCCCCCTCCGTTGTTGGTCTATTCTCATCGTCAGGCTCCCCCACCACCAGTTGTCTCTACTCCTGTAGCTGCTCCTTCTGCTTCTGACGACTCTGATCCTGCTACACACCGATATCCTACTCGTGAGCGTCGTCCTCCAAATAGGTTGGGTTGGTCTAATACATGTTTTCTGCTTTCTATCGTACTTTTTTGTCTGTTATTCATTCTTTTTCAGAACCACAATCTTACACGGAGGCCTGTCAGGATCCTAATTGGGTTCAAGTTATGGAGGATGAGTTGTTTGCCTTACAGAAGACTAACACTTGGGAGTTAGTTCCTTTGCCTGCTGGCAAGAATCTTGTTGGTTGCAAATGGATCTATAAAGTCAAGACTCATTCTGATGGTTCTCTCGAGCGCTACAAAGCTCGTTTGGTTGCCAAGGGTTTCTCACAGGAGTATGATATTGATTATGAGGAGACCTTTGCACCTGTTGCCAAGATGACTACTGCCCGTACCTTGATTTCTGTTGCTGCTGTTCGACATTGGCCTCTCTATCAGATGGACGTTAAGAATGTTTTCTTAACGGCTATCTCACTGAGGAGGTTTACATGCGTCCTCCCCCTGGTCTTCCCCATTCCTCTATATGGTCTGAAGCAGTCTCCTCGTGCTTGGTATGATCGCTTTCAAACTGTTGTTATCGAGCTTGGATTTCATTCTTCTGCTTTTGACTCTGCTTTATTTCTGAGACATACATCGGCTGGTTTTGTTGCTCTCTTACTCTATGTGGATGATATGATCATCATTGGCTCTGACTCTTCTGCTATCTCTGAGGTCAAGCAGCATCTCTTCCACACCTTTGAAATGAAAGATCTGGGTCCGTTACGGTATTTTCTTGATATTGAGGTTGCTTCTTCTCCAAAGGGCTATTTTCTGTCTCAGGCTAAGTATACTAATGAAGTCATTCACCGTGCTGGTCTTACCGATACTAAGGTTTCTGATACACCTATTGAGCTTAATGTGAAGCTTAATTCTACTGATGGTGTCCCTTTGGATAATCCTACTTTATATCGCGAGCTTGTGGGTTGTTTAGTTTATCTGACTGTCACTCGCCCTGATCTTGTTTATGCTGTTCATGTGGTTAGTCAATTCGTTTCTGCTCCTCGCTCTACCCATTGGGCTGTTTTGGTTCGCGTTCTTTGCTATCTTAGGAGTACCATATTTCAAGGCTTACTATTGTCCTCTACGTCCTTTTTGGACTTGGTGGCCTATGCTGACTCTGATTGGGCTGGTGATGTTACTGATTGTAAGTCTACATCTGGTTTCTGTATGTTTCTTGGTGATTCCTTAATCTCTTGGAAAAGTAAGAAACAATCAGTCGTTGCCCGCTCTACTGCCGAAGCTGAGTATCGTGCTATGGCTCTTGCCACTGCTGAGATTGTTTGGCTTCGTTGTCTTTTGTCTGATTTGGGTGTCTCTCAATCTTCTCCGACCTCTCTCTATTGTGACAACCGCAGTGCTGTTCAGATTGCCCACAATACTGTCTTCCATGAGCGGACAAAACACATTGAGATTGATTGTCACTTTGTTCGCCAACATCTGCAGTCTGCCTCTATCTCGCTTCCTTTCATCCCTTCAACTTTGCAACTTGCAGACTTCTTCACCAAGACTCACACTACTGCTTGGTTTCAGTTTCTTCTTAGCAAACTCTCCGTGTTTTCTGCTAAAACACCTTGAGTTTGAGCGGAGGTGTGAGAATATGTGTTCTCCTAGGATTAGTGTCCTATATCTATTAGACTTCTATATATCTCAGTGATGTATCCATGTAGGGTTAGGAATTAGTGGTACTCTATATAAATGATGTATGTATTCTTTGTTCAATCAATTCAATCTAATATACAGTTGTGTTTAGAAAACTTACACTCACATACATGATGCTCATACTATTATGCCTTTTAGTTTTGTCTCCTATGGTTCAAGTGCTCACCTCGTTGACATTTCAGGTTCAGGACCACTAGCAAGGAGGAAGAGACCTTGGCATACTTAATAGATCTTGTTGTGCTTAGACGCGTAAGCCATAAGGCCTCCCATTTGTTTGGTACTATGACTTGAGATTTTGGTAGCCATTTTATCATGTAATGCTCCCTATAGGGAGCCTTGAAATTGACATATTTTGTGATAATAAGTTTATGACTAGTATTCTGAATTTAGAAGTTTAAAAGCATATTTTTTTAATGTTATATGATCTATAGTTTGTAGGATTTATTTGATGGCATTAAGAACTCAAATTTTATGAAACTTTCAGCAATGTCACAGAAGAGCATTCCACTTTGGAGGGACACATCTCCCAATATATATTGAGACTCAACCTGAAAATTTTCTAGTAAATAGATCCACGAGTCCTTACATTTGATACCTCATTTGGCCTTATAAAATGGGTTTTACTATAGCTTTTTACAAAACTGAACAGATTCTGTTGATTTGACAAATAGGTTTGGAAAATGAGATTTACAAAACCAAATCAAGCAAGATCAGTGGGATTAGAAACTAGACTCAATAGTAGGTTAAACCTGGAAAGTTAATTTTTTGGTTTGTGGTTTAAGAGATAAGTATTTTTGCAGTCCACCTATTTGTTCTGTCTTTCTGTCAAAAATGAGTTCCATTCATCATTTAGATCATAGCTCCACTTGCACACAATCTGACTTGTTGCGACTAGCGGCATTTGAAAATAGACTTAATAAGGAACACTTTGACCAAATGTCATGATCTTTGAGTAAGTAGATTAAGAGATGTGAATTTTCAAAGTTTGATGGTTCTGGAGCAGGTGTTGTCAACACAACACTCTAATAATAAATTAAAGCAAATTTTGACCCTCATGCCTTAATCCTTAATCTGGCATGGTGGTACACAGATTACTCAGTGTGTGTGAAACACTCAACTTTTTGTTTTAAATTTTAAATGTAAATTGTAACAGGCATGTCTGATCAACAAATAATTGTTAATTGAAGGTGTCCATTAACGCCAAGGGTTTGGCCTGATGGATGAGGCCTGGGACTTGGGAGTTTGCTCTCTCCAAGGTCTGAAGTTTGACTCCCCTCGCTAGCAAAAACTCTTGGGACCACAGACCATAGCGTATAAACCGTGTTTCGGAAGGCCTATTCGGGTTGTAGGGACTTACTCTGGTGTGCGTAAGCTAGCCCATGATAACCTACATATCACCAAAAAAGAAAAAAAGAAAAAGAAAACAGATGTCTGTTAATTAATAACAGTTGTGAACTGTTGAAACTGAAAATTTGTGATCTTGCCATTTTACCTATACAAAATGTATAAATAAACTTGGATCATCTCACATTTTCCCCCATTTCTCTGCTCTTATATCAGTTTTGATATTTCACACAGAAATTCTAGAAATTATGCTGCTGTAGAATTTCAAGCTTTGTTGTATCCTAGAGACAATTTGTTGTGAACCTATTAGTAAACTCAGATTGAGTGGGAGCAAATATTGTTTTAAAGAAATTGATTTATTGCGCCTCAAAGCCTTCTGTTTTTCCCAGATTTTCTTCCTATTCACAGTAATTTTTCGCAACAACGCTTGGTTGAACTAATGCTATCACTTTCCAGCCAACCCCGTAATCGTTGGGATCAAACCCAAGTACAGTTTGTTTACGGATCCTGCGAACATATTTATGCCTGATTTAACTGATCATTTTACTATGGCTGACTATTGTACATTGCAAGGTTACATCTCCATGTGAAAACAATATTCACATAATATATACTATACTAATATTATTCTCACATAACTTTCTGAATAAAACTGTATATTCAATTGTGTTTAATACAATGCGTACATCTGATATATATAGCAATTCTAGACCTAATCCTAAATAGGAAATAAGAATAAACCTAAACTAATCCTAAATAGGAAACAAGAATAAATTTAAACCAATCGTAAATAGGAAACAAACAAACCTAGACCAATCCTAAATAGGAAACAATATTCACATTATATATACTATACTAATATTATTCTCACACCCCCGCTCAAACTCAAGATGTTTGGGCAGAAAACACTGAGAGTTTGCTAAGAAGAAATTGGAACCGAGCAGTGGTGTGAGTCTTAGTAAAGAAGTCAGCAAGCTGCAGAGCCGAAGAGACAAAAGAAAGCGAGATAGAGGCAGATTGCAGATGCTGACGAACAAAGTGACAATCAATCTCAGTGTGCTTGGTCTGCTCATGGAAGACAGTGTTATGTGTAATCTGAATAGCACTGCGGTTGTCATAATAGAGGGAGGTCGGAGAAGACTGAGGGATGCCCAAGTCAGAGAGAAGACAACGAAGCCAGACAACTTCAGCAGTAGCATAAGTCATAGCACGATACTCAGTTTCGGTAGTAGAGCGAGCAACAACAGTTTGTTTCTTGCTTTTCTAAGAGATCAAATCAACATAGGCCACCAAATCCAGAGAGGAAGTAGAGAACAATAGTAAACCTTGAAATATAGTATCTTGGAGATAGCGAAGAATCCGAACTAAGGTAGCCCAATGTGTGGAGCGAGGAGCAGAGACAAACTGGCTAACCACATGAACAACATAGGCTAGATTAGGACGAGTAACTGTTAGATAGACTAAGCAACCCGCGAGCTCTCGGTATAGAGTAGGATCATCTAGAAGAACACCATCAGTAGTGTTGAGTTTTACATTAAGTTCAATGGGGTATCAGAAATCTTAATGTCAGTAAGACCGGCACGATGAATAAGCTACCTCAATATTAAGAAAATACCGCAATGGGCTCAGATCCTTCATTTTAAAGGTACGGAAAAGATGCTGCTATCAGATATAGCAAAAGAGTTAAAACCAGTGATGATCATATCATCCACATACAGTAATAACACAACAAATCTAGTAGAGGTGTGAAGAAGAAATAAATTAGAGTCTTGGGCACAAGGATGAAACCCAAGCTTAGTAACAGCAGTCTGAAAGCGATTATACCAAGCATGAGGAGACTGCTTTAGACCATATAGAGCACGCCGAATGCGACAAACCTGTCAAGAGGAATGGTAAAGGCCAGGGGGCGGACGCATGTAAATCTCCTCAGTGGGATGGCCATTAAGAAAAACATTTTTAACATCCATCTGATAAAGAGGCTAAGAACGAACAGCAGCGACAGAGATCAAAGTACGGACAGTAGTCATCTTGGCAATAGGAGCAAATGTCTCCTTATAATCAATACCATACTCCTGTTAGAAATCTTTGACAGCCAAACGAGCTTTGTAGCGCTCAAGAGAATCATCATAATGAGTCTTGACTTTGTAGACCCATTTGCAACCAACCAGATTCTTACCAGCAGGCAAATGAACCAACTCCCAAGTACTAGTTTTCTTATAAAGCAAACAATTCATTCTCCATAACTTGAACACAAGGAGGATTTTGACAGGCCTCCTTGTAAGACTGAGGTTCTGAAAAAGAGTGAATGGTAGACAAAAAAATGCGATAGGAAGTAGAAAAACATGTATTAGACCAACCCAACCTGTTTGGGGGATGACGCGTTCGAGTAGGATATCGGTGTGTAGCAGGATTAGAGTCGTCTGAAGCAGGAGGATCAGCAGCAAGGGCAGAGACAATCGATGGAGGAGGAGTCTTGCGACAAGAATAAACTAACAACAGAGGAGGAGAAGAAACCGAAGGAGGAGAAAATGGAACAAGCTAAGGAGGAACTATGGAGATGTACTTATCAGATGGAACCTCAGAAGGAAACGAATCAATATAAACCAAATATTCTTTGGAAACTGGGGCGGTGAAAGGAAGAAGTTGAAAGTAAGGTAGATGTTCGAGAAAAGAAACATGATGGGAGAAATAAAGATGACGGGAAATAGGGTTGTAACACCATTAGACTGAGGTTTTGAAAAAGAGTGAATAGTAGACAAAAAAATACGATAGGAAGTAGAAAAACATGTATTAGACCAACCCAACCTGCTTGGAGGATGACGCGCTCGAGTAGGATATCAGTGTGCACCAGGATTAGAGTTGTCAAAAACAGAAGGATCAGCAGCAAGGGCAGAGACAACAGGTGGAGGAGGAGCCTTGTGACAAGAATAAACTAACAATGGAGGAGGAGAAGCAGCTGGAGGAGAAAATGGAACAAGTTCAGGAGGAACTGTGGAGATGTACTCATCAGACGGGACCTCAGAAGGAAATGGATCAATATAAACCAAATCCTCTTTGGAAACTGGGGCAGTGAGAGGAGGAAGCTGAACGTAAGGTAGACGTTTAAGAAAAGAAACATGAAGGGAGACATAAAGACGCCGGGAAACAGGATTGTAACACCGATAGTCTTTTTGAGTAGGACTATAATCCAAAAAGACACAGAAGATAGACCGGACACTAAGTTTGGTCTTATCTTTGCGGGGAAGGACAAAACAGGTAGACCTAAACACGCAAAGGAGGAAGTAGTTAGGAATTTAGGAGAACAAAGCCTCATAAGGAGACCAGCTAGAAAGAAGGGGAGTAGGCATGCGGTTGAGAAGAAAAATAGCAGTAAGAGTTACCTCTCACCAAAATGGAGCCGGAACTGAGGCAGAGAGAAGAAGAGACCTAGCTGCCTCAAAGAGATGACAGTGTTTATGCTCGGCTTGACCAATCCAACCGCATGTAGGAAACAAATAAACCTAAACCAATCTTAAATGGGAAACAATATTCACATAATATACACTATACTAATATTATTCTCACACTCTCATGATTAATTCTTTCTAAAATTATATATTGGTGTAGTGAGCTAATTTTGAATTTTATTTTAATGTGAATTGCAGAAGCAACACCTAAGACAATTATGAGAACAATGGGGGTAAAGGGTCTTACCCTTTATCACTTGAAATCACATCTTCAGGTTTGTTGTTTCCAATTTTTTTGTGTGCATATAATTTGATATTGTTCTCTAGTTTTGTTTGTTTGACATGCTCACATGTCAAACCTCCTTCCCATGACCCTACCTATTCACAAGCACAAAGGAAAATATGTTAGAATTTCCCATCACCTACCACCACTACCACCTCACCTACTCCACTAAACCTAACCCACTACACCACTCCATCTCCACTTCACATCTCCTATATATAGGAATCAATGTAAACATCAGAAAATACACAACATATATCAATCAATAATACATCAATTTTAACATGGTATCAGAGCAAGGTTAAGAATCTAATATTTTTCGCTTCACCGGCGGGCGGCAACCTCGCCTTGGCCGCCCGCCAGACCTCAACCTAGTCCGCTAGAATTTTCTACACGTACCTTCACTCTCCTGAAAC
The DNA here is from genome assembly GCF_055761805.1 of Camellia sinensis. Classification (NCBI taxonomy): domain Eukaryota; kingdom Viridiplantae; phylum Streptophyta; class Magnoliopsida; order Ericales; family Theaceae; genus Camellia; species Camellia sinensis. The sequence goes on from NC_138967.1 coordinate 48,156,252, forward strand.
CACCGCCGTCTACAGCAGCGAAGCTCTCAACAATGGCTGCTCCGAGAGTCTCGATCGTCTTCGCAGCTCTAATCCTCTCGTTGCTGATGTATTTGGCCGAGTCAAGAAGCGACTCAAACCCGGTGTACATGCCGTGCGCGGACACCACGATCCAGAAGTCCGACGGGTTCAGCTTCGGGATCGCGTTCTCGGCTAGGGGTAACTTCTTCGTCAACACATCGGTCTGCTTCGCTGCAGTGGGCTGCTCACCGGAGTTGTTGAACGTTGTCCGTGGTGGTTACGAGCATTATGTGGTGGTTCTGCAACATTTGAGTTTTGGATGGTTATGGAAGATGTTATTTGCGGTGGGCTTTGTTTCATGGGTGGTTGTGCAATACCGTGTAGGTATGTGTACAACTGGTTTTGTTGTATGGTATTGAACTTTCCAGCCGAAAGTTGTTCAAAAGATTGTTTTGTGTCTTCTGCAAAGATGTCTAGTCCGTGGGAATTTGTTCTCAACGTGGGGCCCTCCATTCTTTTTCCAGTGGGTGAGGTTCAAACAATTCGTTAGTTATATATATATATATTTTATTAAAAAAAAAAAAAAAAAAAAAAAAAACAATCCACCGTCCAAATTTTATTTTTTTATTATAAAGCTCTCGACATGCATTTCTTCTCTCCCTCTCGGGTAGACTTATGCACATGGGCTCTTTCTTTCTCCACTTTATCACATGGATTGTCCCCTCTCTCTCTTTCATTTGATTTCAAACTTTATTATTTTTTATTTCTTTTCTTCAATTCATTTTTAATTTTTTTTTTACATACCCAACTTTCTTTATTTTCTATCTATATATCTATCTCTTTTTATTATACTATATTATCCCAACACAATACTCTCTCGTTTTGATTTCCCATCTATTCTCATTATTTCTTTCTTTTTTTATTTTTTTCTTTCACTTTATTTTTATTTTTTTTTTTCATTATTATTATTATTTTTATTTTTTATTTATATATAAAAAAAAAAAAACAACAACAACAACAACAAAGGAAGAAGCTGCACTGCACCCCAAACTCATTTTATTTATGTCGGGGCTCACCCCGATCACCATTTTCCACCACAAAAAAAAAAAAAAAAAAAAAAAAAAAAAAAAAAACAAAAAAACAAAAAAACAAAACAAAACAAAACCAACACAAATCGGAACAGTGGGATTTTTCTTCTCTACTCTGCCGCCGGTCTCTTCTTCTTGCCTCCGTCTTGAGCGGCCCTTGACGGTGTTGCCTCCGTGCTTCCCAGACCACCAAGCAAGTTGCTTTCTCCCTGCTCCTCCACTACAGTATATGGAGGACCTCCGAATCGGAACATAACGGTGGCCTTCCGCTTCAGCTCCTTATTTTCTACTTTCAGCATACTTATCTCTGTTCGCGCATCCTTATACATGCGTTGGAGCAGAGCCAGTTGGGCGTTTAAATGCTGCACCTCATTTGTCCTACTCTGCAGCCGGTGCGACAAGTTTGTGACCGCAGTCATGGTTTCTACGCATGACTTCAATGTATACTGATTGGCCTCAATATCAGTTTGCACCGCCATTTTTTGCTCCACAGACCGCATCGGAAAGTTCAACGGAGCAAAACCAGGGGTGTTTGGTTGCGGTTCACTGGCCACCGCACCAGTTATCTCTCTTGTTGACTCGTTGAGGTCGGGAAAGAGAGTGAGTAGACCACGGGATGAAGAGGCCATATTCTGGGTAGCTGAACGGGAAGACGAGGCCATGTTTTGGGTTGCTAAGTGTTTCAGACGGTTAATGTCCGAAAGGGTTGTTACAGAGTGTTTCAGATGTTACAGATTGTTTCAGGGTTTACAGCTCTTAGAGACCAGCTCTCAGAGAACGAGGAAGTTTCAACTAGTTTGTTCTGCCTCAGCCTCAGCCTCCGCTTCGGTTTATAAAGACCATGATGAAGAGGCAGCCACGCGTATCGCGCGCCACTTGACGCCAGACGACACACGGGCGCGCCAGCCACGGCACTCACGTGCCTCGCCATCATGTTCGGCACATCTTTTTATGACTTGGGCTCGCCTTTTGATGGCACACCTTTTTATGGATTGAGCACGCCTTTTGATGGCACGCCTTTTGATAAATTGGGCACACCTTTTGAGGGTGCGACTTTTTAAGAGTCCGACAAGACTCTGTAAACTGTCCCGACATAGATTCCGGTTAGTTTCTACAAGGGTCCGACAAGACTTTGTAAACTGTCCCGACATAGATTCCGGTTAGTTTCTACAAGGGTCCAGCAAGACTCCGTAAACTGTCACAACAACTGTCACAACATTGTCTGCTACAACGGTCCGACATGACCCCATAAACTGTCTTCTACAACGGTCCGACATGACCCCATAAACTGTCTGCTACATCGGTCTGACACGACCATACCGTGTCTCCTATTCTGTTTTATTTTATTTATCAGTTTATTTTTCTGTTTTGTTCCTCTCTCCAAACTCAAGTTGGTTAGTTTCTATCCTCCTTGAGTTTGCGGGGGGCTGTTAGAATTTCCCATCACCTACCACCACTACCACCTCACCTACTCCACTAAACCTAACCCACTACACCACTCCATCTCCACTTCACATCTCCTATATATAGGAATCAATGTAAACATCAGAAAATACACAACATATATCAATCAATAATACATCAATTTTAACAAAATACGAGAAAAAGAAAAGACTCTTTGAGCTTTCCTATTGGAAGGGGTTGAACATTTGAATACCAATTTGAACCAATCTTTTTCAGATTCATTTCTGTTGATTTGTTACTAGCTTTGCTCATTTGCTGACTCTATAGATAACAATCTTTAACGGATTCACAGGCGTAGTATTTGGTGTCTCATTTTTGCAGAAATATCGTTTGGGGAAGCAATCTTGCAAGGAGTTACCTGACAGCTCTAAAGATGGTATCAACCTTGTGCTCACTATAATGCTTAGTAGTTTGTACATTGTGTTATTGATAAACCATATGAAATTTAGCCCATCTACTACATTTGTATGTTGAATTTAAGGTGATCTTCAAATCAAGCTAATAAAAATAAGATAGAACTACTTGAAAATTTAAATGCACACAAATGTGACAGCACAGAAATCCACCTAAAATTGGAAATGTCTAGGCATAAAATATGAAAATCCTTAGCATGGGGTACCTAAACTTGTACTTGGAACATGAAGTTTCATGAAGAGGCTATGGAATTATTTGGTATTCTTTTTCTGCATACAATCTTCTGACCTGTCATCTCCTCCAGTGCATAACCTGAGAATCCTAATTTCCATTAAGTTCATATCTTGAAGGTCTGGTTTTGGGGTGTGTGTGGTGTATGTGGGATATGAGGGAGCATGTCGTTGAAGAGAGGAAGCAGATGAATATCTGATGCATCAGGGAGTGAAAACAATGGATGTTTCATGACATTAGTATTAGTAGTTGAAATTCTTATTGATTCATCGCTATTGTGTAATTGGAATTGCAGCGTCTTGCATTGCTGAGAGTCAAGACACTGGTTCATGTACATCATCATCATCAAAACTAGCTCAAGATTTAAATGAGTATGTTACACACTTTTTCCTTCTGTTTTAAATTTTAATTTTTAGCATGTCCAAGACACATAAGCACTGAAGCCGAGCAGTAATTCCTTTCTTCTTTTTGCCACGAAAGTTTGTCTAATTGCTTGCCATCACATTTTGCTGCTTTTGCATCTTTTAAACAGTGGCTTCCAGGTTACTGAGGCTTTGCGAGTACAGATGGAGGTCCAGCGAAGATTGCATGAACAGCTGGAGGTTAATTTCTTGCTTATGTGTGTGTTCCTTAAATATCAGCTTATTGACTTCGACGCAAGGTCTCTTTTGTTGGTTCTATATTTGCTTCTAGAAAGTGTTTTTCCCACAGACAACATGGGTTCATGGTAATCTTGAAACCATTAGTTACAAAAAAATAAAATAAAATAAAAAGAAGAAGAAAAAGAAAAGAAAAAACCGTTGTTGCCACAAGCCACCCCACATACAGTAGTTAACAAAACAAAGTCACCTTAACTGAAACAATGAATTACCCATGCGATATTTATTTATGAGTGATGCTATATATACATGGTCTCATTTCTCACCTCATCGTCTGAGTCTCATACTCAAGGCAGTGGGGCCCACATTAAATGTATACATGTAAGGGGGTTCATTTGCTTGTGTCTAGGAGTAAGGAAATGAGGTGAGAAGTAGAACTGTGTGGCATTTTTGTTTTGTTTTGTTTTTTTTTAGACTGGATAAAAACCATGGTGAGATGAAGAAAGATTTCCCTTTGACAATAGAAAAATATACACAAACATATATATAAAATGCAATTTATTGGAATTTAATTGAGTGGTACTACGAACACCGGAAATCTCGATTACCCAAGTCACCGATGTGACACAATGTTTCCATCTATAGATGATGTTTGCATGTATAGATATGTGAACATTTCTCTCACATCAGTAATTTTGGTGTTTCCAGTTTTTCGGTGTCCGTATACTTTTCCATTTCATTTTTAGTACTTCATTAGCTCCATCTCCAAAAAGTGATGATTTATTTATTTATTTATTTTTATTTTAGTAGTATTATTTTTAATATTTTTAAAAAAAGGAGTCCATTCCTATTGAAAAACATTACACATGCTTTATAGTGAAAGAAAAAAGTCTGTGTGTACAGTTTGGTCTTATGGAGTTTTTAGAATAGTGAAGACTTCCAATGGTCCTGGAATTGCACTTTGTTTTCTTATTTATGACATTGTAAAACTGAGCTCACCTTGTTACTTGATGCTCAATCTGGCAATAAAAATGCAGTTGTCACCGTGTTTTTTGCCTCAAAAGGGTTTTTCTAAAGTTTTTTTAATTGTTTTTATTTATTTTTAACCTGTATGCCCTTCTCTTAGCAAATTAAGAGACAAGAAAAAAAGAAAAAAGAAAATCCATAAATAGGAGCTTCATGATCTCATTAAGGCAAATAAGAGTGAAAATATCGTCTTGGCACAAAACTCAAAGTCGTCATTTTCAATCACGAGATTCAATGGTGACTTAACAGAGGATATCTGTGTCAATCTCAATGAACTTTTAATTTCAAAAATCCATGTTGGGGCTACGTGTAATTTTCTCAGAAACCTCAGGTGCAATAGAATTTCCGTGAATGAGTTTATTTTTCGATTGGATTATAAATTTATTATTGTAAAGAAGCTTATCATTACGATTCTACTGGAACCAGGTTCAGCGTCGTCTCCAAATTCGGATTGAAGCACAAGGCAAGTACTTGCAGTCAATCCTCGAGAAAGCTTGTAAAGCTCTGAATGACCAGGCTGCTGCAACTGCTGGGCTTGAAGCAGCCAGAGAAGAGCTCTCAGAACTGGCGATCAAGGTTTCAAATGACTGTAATGGGATGGTCCCAGTTGAGACCCTAAAAATGTCTTCTCTCTCCCAACTTGCCGTGTCTATAGAAAACAAGATTGCTTCTAATCTGCCTGCTCGGTTCGGCAACTGCTCTGTTGACAGTTGCTTGACCTCAAATGTAAGTCCCGTTTCTCCAATGGGTAGTGTGGCTTCTCAGGCGGTGGCTGCACTGAAAAAGAGACCACGGCCCTTGTTTAGCAATGGCGATTCCATCCCTTTGGAGTGGACGAACTGCTGAGAAATAAACTTTTAATTTTCTCTTTTCTTTGGTTTATTGTTTTCATCTAGTTGATCTAAACGAGGAGTCGAGTCCGGTGTTTCCAACTGCAACATCAGTGGTTTGTATATTCTCAAAGCTGATAATTTGTGTATGGGGAGACCTTTTAAAGTCAATTTCAAGTTGCATCTCATACAGCGGTGGACATTTGAAAGCTCTTTCTTTAGTTTGCAATGCATTGAGGGTTATAACGCAGATTAAAGATAGATGTGATCTTTGGTAAATACAATTAGGATACCTTTTAACTTTCTGTGTTGAGCAATTAAATTGTCAGTTGACTTGGAAAAAATGTCATTAGCAGAATATTTGGCTTGTGAATGTGTCCTTCGGTGGGTGTTTGTTTATTTTGTCAAATTTCGAGTATCTTGGGATTATTGAATAATTAATTTCTAATGTTTGTTTCCAGTTTTTTGAAAACACTTTTTAGAAGATTCTACTTTCTTATTTTTTAATTTTTTTTTTGTTTTTACTGAATTTTTTTTTAATATTTTAAGTATTTTTTTTAAAAAAATTTTAGACACCCATAATATAAATACATTTAAAAAGTATAATTTTCATAAAAAAAATCATTAGAAAATTTATTAAATATCAAAAATACAAATTTTTATTTTTGAAAATTCAGTATATTTTTCGTATTTTTGTGTATTTATTAATTTTTTAAAATAATTTTTTACAAATATTTTACTTATATATATATATATATATATCTAAGTAAGATGTATCTAAAAAAAAAAATGATTAAAATTTTAAAAATATTTCCTAAAAATAAAAAAAAAACACGAAAACAAAAATACATTTTTAGAAAATTAAATTTAGAAAACTGAAACTAAACACATTGGTGTTCCAGGACTATTAGGTCAAATGTTCGAGTGCATGTGGAAGAAATGTTCTTTCAAATTTTATGTGGTGGATCATAGCTTTGGATAGAAAAAATAAAAAGTTAGACAATATGAATGAAATATAAGTTAAATGTTTCCTTTATTTTTCTCTTTATTTATTTATTATTTTTTTCCTTCTATTTTTAAAATCCAAATCTATCATCCAAATGATGTGGTAAGGTGGTCACTGATCATAATTTGTGACTTTCTATTTTGTTTTGTTTTGTTTTGTTTTTATTTATATTTTTGCTGAGCATCGTTATCTATTAAAATGGTATAGTTAACAAATAAATTTCAAGGTGCTTGTGCTTTAATAATTGTATTGACCCACCAAGACTTGCAAATCTCGAACCAGTCAAAGCATTCTTCTCCAATTAGATCAACTTTATGTATTGCAAACCATTTTTGGCAATAATTTTAAGGATCATGAAAAATTATAAGTAAAATGTATTGTAAACATTTTGAAGATGATCTATTATGAGTCGTAAATAAAATGAATCTTGTCTACGTATTTAAATTTTAAATAAAATTTTAAGTATTTTGTCTGAATATGTAACAGAATTGCCATTTCTAAAAGCCAAACAAGTACAATAGTTAAGAGAGAATGTTCTCAAAGCAATCTTCCACTTGAAAGAAAGAGAGAGATTTCAATTCAAAGCCATAATGCTTAAAGGCATTTCCACTTCACTTTGCCAAAAGGCCCTGAACCCATTTCCCTTTTACTTTTCCTTTGCTTGCCCTCCTTCATGTCATATTCAATGTTAGTCCCACACACACACACACAGATATACAGACCCATGTATATAAATGTTTGAAGGAATACTCAGCTATGTCATCTCTCACACCAGAAACCATGAAAGATTCATTGGGTAAGTCTTTGTTTCTTCATCTCTTTTAATTTATTAACCTTGTTTTCTCAACACTGCCATTAGAACATACATATCTCTGAAACTTACAATCTCATTATTTCAAATATGAGTACCCACTTAAGTTAAAGCTATCAATTTGTAGATGTTTGTTATTGCACAGATCATTCTGTTCCTTCTTATATGTATTAGCTTGCCATCATATAATTAATATATAAGAGAACCCTATTGCTGATTTTTGTAGCAAATGATTTTTACAGTTTTAACAATGTGTTTCATCATGTAATAGGATTTTGGGTACTTGATTGATCTGATCAAAGTTGGATTGGCTATCTTTTTTCCATCTTCTTCAGTAATATGCTACACTTCTAGTTATTTGGGAAAATATCAAATAAAGTTTTTCTTACTCATAAAATGTCCATTTGGCACCTGTAGGGGTAACAAATCATAGCCTACTTGATGACCGGCCACCAGGTGTTCGTAATCTACAAAAGAAACCATTGTTATTGCCTAACTGTTAGTCGGGCGGGAGCACTTTGATGCTCAAGTCAATCCACGATCCTCGAGAAGGGATCAATGGATATTCCTAGAGTAAAGAGTGTATAATGAATGGTGGTTTGTCTTAACTTATGGGGTAGGTGCATGTATTATAGAACTTTTCTTAGTAATCAAGTATGTCTAGATGCTTCTTAGAATATTCTTTGGAATATCCCTTCTAAAAGTAAATAAATTATTCTCCTTTGGTCATACTTGTCATTTCATTTCATGCCACATGCCACATGCTAGCCAGACCTAACCAATAAGATCATACCATGTAGGGTGAGGTGGGCTCTATGTTCATTTGAGCTAATTTCTACCCTCTTCCTTTGCCTCTCATCTTCCATTCTCTTTGAGCTAAGGAGTGGAAGCTTTTTGCTGTTGCTCTGATAGATGACATATATTGCCGCTTTGGTGGAATGACATATGGGTGCTGAGCATTGCCGCCTAGCTACTTTTAGGATGCATTTGTTTTTCCCACTTTAAGGGAAATATGTATGCAGTCTTAGCCCATTATAAGACCAGACAAATTGTTTCATGCTGCTTGTTAGTGTGAAAACAAATCACACTCCAAATTTGATCTTGTTTATTGTGCTTAAATTCAGTTTGTTTGTTGGGTTTTTTTGTTCTTAAGGCCCGTCTCACACTAGCCCTGCTCTGAAGTCATTGTCCAACAAAGTAGGAGGTATACTCTGCTGTCATAATTCGCAAAACAAGTACAAGAGGTTAGACACTAAGCTCGAAAAGAAAATGATGGAAGTTAAGAGAAGTCCATTTGGAAATAACAATTTCAGATCAATCAATGGCATAATCATGAGGTTCCCTCAGATCAAAGAGGGATTGAAAGACATCCGAGGTGTCTTTGAACAGTGCGGTGAGTTTCACAAGGTTGCTTTCCTTGCAAAAAAAATATTTTGATGGAGCAATGTTACAAACTGATCAATCTCTCTGTTAACTCTAAACAGATGAAGATTCTAATGGAACTATTGACCTTGAGGAACTCAAGAAATGCTTACAGAAATTGCAACTCCATCTTACAGAGAAGGAAATTGATGATCTTTTTCACTCGTGTGACGTAGATGGGAGTGAAGGGATACAATTCAAAGAGTTTATTGTTCTTTTGTGTCTCATTTATCTCCTAATGGATCACTTGAACTCTCCTCACACTGTAAACACAATTAACTCATAACATGTTTTTTTTTTCAATTGCAAAGTTCACTTGTTTAGGTCAACATTTATTGCCAATTCACTATTCTTATCGTGTGGATGTTTTTTAAGACATCAAAGACGGGATCGCCACAGCTTGAAGCCACGTTTGATACTATAATCGAAGCATTCTTGTTTCTTGACACAAATGGTGATGGAAAGCTGAACAAGAAAGACATGGTCAAAGCACTAAATGGGGATTCTCCTCTGGAGATTTCCCCAGCACACGTTACAAGGACTCGATTTGGTATCACCGACATCTTTTTCCATGCTGCTTTGTAGTAAATCTGTGGTTGCATTGCCTTAAAGTTATTTACCCTTATCTTAGTAATTGCACTGTATGAATGCAGAAGAAACGGACTAGGAAAGAAAGGGGAAGGTTAGCTTCAGAGAGTTCCTTTTTGCTTTGATCAATTGGGTTGGAATCGATGCTGATGATGAGATTCTTGTAGCAGAAAGTTAAACGGAGTCAAATTAACTATAAATTGTCTAAAGTACATTACTTAAACATGCTGTTGTGCAGATATTGTACCATTCATACTCTATATTACTGTAGAATTCTGAACAATTTCTCTGACTAATGGTAAGTTCTTTTTATTCCTGAATATGTTGTTCCTGCTTTGTCTATTCTATTTTATGAAAGAGTTATGTTGGGGTGGATTTTGACAGAACTTGGATATAGTAAGAGCTTCACTATGTAGTTGAAAAGAGGTCTATCCTTGTTTCTTTCTTGCTGAATGTGATTTGCATTTTCCCTGTTCCTTTTTAGCTCTCTTCCTTGGGGCCAGTCGATATTGTTAGAGAATAGACAGAAAATATTTTCCAATAGAAACTATTGTCCCCGGTTCTATGGTATACGAAGGTATTTTAATCTGTCTTCATTTGTGAAAATACAAATACAAGATTCTAAGATCAAGTTCATTGCATCTTGAAGGCGATTTTACTGGAAACTCGGTGCACACTATCTGGTGGGAGCAAATATTATCTTTAAAAATGTGACATCTGTAACACGACTCGAAATGTATCATAGCAAGTTGTTCTATTCAAAGATTACATCATTAACGTTGTCATTGAATTTCCTTTTCAATGTACTAAATGTCAGAAAACACCAAAAATATTTTTTAAAAAAAATAAACAGAAGGTTAGGCTAAAATGGTTATTCAGATCAGTAATCAAGTTGGCTAGTGGTGGTTGTCATTCTGTTAGTTAGCCAAAGGAGTTGTAACTGAACTGAGTAATGATGGTTGTGTTGAATGTAGGGAAGAGGTCAGGACTGTATCAATCATGGAAGATTTTTTCAATAGAGCAATGAAAACCTACACAACCTAACTTAAATTCCCAAAATTTTGATTTGTGTGCGAACAAGGATGAACACATTGGAATTTATTCATGCCCAAAAAATAAATTTCAGCAAGTCGTGGATTCAAATGAATGAGTGGCACATTTAACCCCAAAAATCGTTACGTACATTTAATTAAAATTTTGTAATTTTAATTCTTACTAGTATATCATAATGTAAATTTAACACATATTAAATTGTAAAATAAAATATATATTTTTTTCTCATGATACACTCTAATCATATATATGTATTCTTTATCTTTTGCCCCAAATTTCAATTATTTTCTCCTCTTCTTCTCTCTCACTCCAAAATTCCAAATCATCCTACTAAAACTCACCATTATCATCAACATCATTGTTTCTTATTGAAAAATCTAGAAATCCCCTAGATGTTGATTTGTGATTATGTACCAATTTTAAGCAGAATATAACAATCCCAATCAAACAATCAAACAATCAAGACAAAGAGACACAGCGATTTAACGTGGAAAAAATCACAATTGGACACCTCCAACTGTGATCAAAAAACCACGGGCAACAGCCACAAGACAATCCACTAAGAAGAATTAAAGGAATTACACAGGTATACTCTCAATTACCTAGCGAATCCACAACGCCTAATTGAACCAACCTTTATGTGCCTCTTCCAACCCCATCTTCACCACGGAATTGTCTTTCTGATGAGCCACTCCGGATTCCACCAAAGCTTCAGGCTCGAATTCTTCAGAATCCACAACTGAAGAATAACTCTCTCTTTTGTGTATAACAAACAAACCTTTGATGTACTCTCTTTAGATCATGAGTTGAATACTCAATAAAAACATCAAAGAAAACTCCCAAAGTATCCCCAGATATAAACCCTAGAACCCAAAAAGAAGATCTGGAGCAGTTCTACTCAAAATCTGACCCAATACGCGAATTTATAGAATCTGTCCCGCGATCTCCGCTCGAGCTCAACACAGCCCGCTCGAGCGGACTGACCAAAAACTGCGTGCGAACAAACTGAGATGCGCTCGAGCGTAGGAGCATCCGCTCGAGCGTAAAATCACACCTTCCAGTATTTTACAGGCGACTGCAGAGATGCTGAGAACTTCCAATCTCCGCTCGAGCGCCCTTTGTCCCGCTCGAGCGGGAAGGCTAAAACTGGAAAAACTGGAAAAAAATAACATGATCGAACAGGCAACATGATCGAACAGCTCGATCCCCGTCATAATCAGCGAAGTGGCAATCTTGAAAGTATTAGCATCACAAACTTCTCTGAAAAGCACAATTCGGATTGGATTCGCATCTAAACACTCATAGCCTCACTGAAATAAAAATGCGAATAAAATTACAACACAAAGGAGTTTTGTCAAACGGGATTGCCAAGAAAAAAAACCTAACACTTATCCTTGCGAATAAAAAAAGTTTAAACAAAATCAAACAATTGATGATAATAATAATAAAAATTGTTTTTTGAAACAACCCATAAAAAAAAAAAAGGTAAGTATTCACATAAATATCAAAGTATAATTCTTGATTTCTGTGTTTTATTTCAAATTTGAGCATATTTACTTTGTTTATGTGAATACTTACCTGGAAAAAAGCAACATGTTTGGATATGAAATTCCGAACCATACAATTTCCATTTAAGCACAGACCCTTCATTTTCAAGTGAGTTTCAGTGTGGTCTCTCAGTCCAAATCCATTAGCAAAGTCGTTGGAAAAAAGCACAGTAACATAACATATTCCATAACAGGATTCTCAAAGTGCTTATTCCATAACATAATCCATCCCATTATCTCGATGATTTGAACTATAAGCCAGAAGTGGTGAAAATGGCAATCGGGTATCCAAAGTTTCCCTCGTTGAAAGAGTTTAATTATGAGTAAATGAGAATTTCCAAAAATAAACCTATTCATATAAATATCAGAGTGTTTGGGATGAAGAAGAAGGCTAGAGGAATGTCGGGTTTGATTGGGAGATTTGAAAAGCATTTGAAAAGAGAAAGATAAAATATAGGTGAAATGTGAATAAAATATACTTACATTTCATCTAGTTTTACACTTCTTTTTTCTTTTTCCTTTTAAATCTCTTCATAAATCCCTAAACCAAACACATCAGAAAGGTAGAGAATGTACATAAACCCACTTTAGTTGATGGTTGACGTTCGGCGCGGTCCACAGTGGCTGGTGGTTGTGTTCCCTGAATCTCAACCAGAAGAAGGTTTTTGAAAGGTTTTTTACAATAATTTGGGTTTTCAATTTGTGTATTATTTATTATTTTGGTGTATTTTGAAATGTAATTTGAAAAAAACAAAATAGAATGTACTAAGAATAAATTGTAATTCTAAATAATTGAACAACGTTTATTGAGAAATTAGACGCACTTAATGATTTTTTTTAGTATAAATAGAATCTCCCATTTATGTGTCAATCCAAATCCTGTCCAACTTGACATCGAGCCCAAACTCAACCCTAAAAGAATATCTAAATATCAATAAATATAAGTTATTATTATTATTATTATTATTAGTATTATTATTTTGTCTTAAAGGGCTATTATATTATTTAGACCCTTTTAATAATTATTTAAATTTAGAATACTATCAAAGTTCAATTGTAAAGTAAAAATGATCTTTTAAGAATTGTTTTAATGTAAACTTTTTAAATAAATTAAAAAAAGAGTATATATATATATATACGTACTTTTCTTTATTATTTATTATTTTTCTACTTTGTTTTGTAATTAATAACATAAAATTTAAAATAAATATTTTATAAATAGGTGGATGGGAGCTAAGTTGGATTAAAACTCTTTATTTTAAGGATAAATTACCAATAGCTATTAATAGTTGGACTTAATTCTCATTAAGTCCCGTTGAAAGTTAGTTTTAGTAAAATCGTCACTATAAATAATTTTTTTTTGACAATTTTTTGCATGTCATTAAAAATTGACAATTAGTGATTTTTTTGTCACAATTTTTATAAATTGTCGCTAAAACTTACAATTAGTGACGTTTTTCTATGAAGAATTTTTTAAACTGTCACTGAAAGTTAAAAATTAGTGATTTTTTTGTACGATTTTTTAAACTGTTGCTAAAACTTATCATTGGTGACATTTTTTGTGACAATTTTTAAACTGTCACTGAAAATTAACAATTATTAACATTTTTTTAATTGTGTTTGATGAAAAACGTCATTAATTATTAGGGGATTTTTTTAAAGTTCCCTGGTATTAAAATTTTATAGCATAAAGGACATTCAATATTTTAATAATGTCTAAAGTCCGTCAACATTGATCTAGAGAAAAATTGATCTAGAGAATTTCTCTGGACACATCACAAAGAAAATTCCAAATTTCTCTAGACAAATCACAGAGAAAATTCTAAATTTCTCTGGACATATCACTGAGAAAATTCCAAATAGGGCAAAAAAAATTGAATTTTCACTGGATTCAAACTCTTTTAACATATATTGCAAACAAGTCAAAATCCTTCAAACCCCAAACATCTGTAATCTCATGATGAGCTTAAAATTTTCTCAAAACCAAACCATTGCACATCATGGTTGGTGAGCATTGAAACCAAGAAATATACTCAAACAAACTATAGATTTCCAAACCAGAGAATTTCTCTGGTCCAAACCTGAGAAATCAATCAAAAATTCAATCCACACTAGAGAAAATTCGACTTCACAGAGAAAATCTTACTAGAATTTTTCTAGACTTACTTCAACCCAGAGAAATTCCCTCAGTCCAAAGAAATTCACTTCAACCCCAGAGAAAATTTCTCTGGATTTTTGTAGAACTTTTTAGTTCATAAATTTGTGGGTCATTTGATCAATGATGAATATTGTGGTGGGTAATTCCAGCCTTGTTCAGATTTGATTTTTGGTTTGTTTTAACTTATTAACAGTTGTTGGAATAAATTTATGTGATGATTGGTTTTTTGAAGATGTATTTGGGAATTTCTCTGGATTTCATAAAATAATGTGTCTTTACGATCCAGAGAAAATTAGTTAAAATGAACTCAGAGAAATTTGAATTTTCTCTGGTTTATAAATGAATGCAGAGAAATTTGAATTTGAATTTGAACCCAGAGAAATTGGTCAAAATGAACCCAGAGAAATTTGAATTTTCTTTGGATTGAACCTAGAGAAATTCTTTAGAAAGTCCAGAATTTCTCTGGAGGGAATTTATCTCAAATTTCCAAAAGCAGTTTTACCTCAAACACAAGAATTCAACAATAAAAACACTAAAATCAAACTCTATTCACTCCTAAATTCTCATATGATCAAATTTAAAAAATAGAGACAGAGAGAGACTAACCGGAACTTCTCTGCAATTTCTCACCTCCATTGAAGAACTTCATAGTGGAATACCTCAAATAACACCCAGCATTCAACCCTCTACCTTACCTATTAGGCACACACCTTCTTACCTCGGTGTGAGAGAGGTCTTCGAAGCATTGGAATAGGCCGAAAATGGTTGAATTGACTACGACACACCGAAGACTGTGATGTTCACGCGGCCGGTGTAGGTGAACCCGAACTTCTCGAAGAGGATCAGAGAGCAGTCATCCGCGATGATTTTTAGGTTATTGATCTCGCTAGTGGTGCTGGAGACGAGGAGGGAGATCAGGACGGTCGCGAGGATCACCGCGAAGTGTGTTTCGACATTTTCTGGAGAGAGAGAGAGAGAGAGAGAGAGAGAGAGATAGAGAGAGAGAGATTGTGACGGTTAAAGGGTCATTGTAAGCGTGAGAATTTCATCGAAAGGAGAGAGAGTTAAATTTCTCTGATATGATATACGGGTGTGAGTTTAGAGACCTTAGATATCAAAAAATAATATTGTGGGTCTCTTCCATTACTAAAAATGTGAAAGAGACCTTAGAATAATTTCCCCTAATTATTATAGAACCTATTGGATAATAAATCTTCTTATTAGGACTTACACATATGTGCCATTTATTTCAAATCGAGCTTGAAAATTAAATGGGCTAAAAATTTCAAGCTTTTTTTTTTTTTTTTTTTTAAGGTCCCTAATATTACAATTTTAGGAGATAAAGGACATCCCAAACTTTTATACTACATCAGGTCCCTCAAAAACATGCGTCTCTTCCCTCTAAAATTATTGGACCAAAATATCCTTACATTTTACATTCAAACATCTTTCACTTTTTGAAAATTTTCAAAACTTAAAAATTCAATAACTTTTGATTTAGATGTCTATTTTCAAAAAAAATTATATTTTTTATGCCCTCATCGAGATCTATCAAACAAGATCTATGATGAATATGAAATTCAAAAAAAAAAAAAAAAAAAGACAAAATTTCACTGAGTTAGAAATCAACATAAAAGTAAATTTCTTTGAATATATTTAGATAGAATTTCAGATAAAATCAAATGTTTTAGAGAAAATCAACATGCAAGTAAATTTCTCTAACTATTTTTGTAGAGAAATTTCATAGAAAATCAAATGTGTGGAGAAAATCAACATGCAAGTCAATTTCTCTTACTACATTTGTAGAGAAATTTCAGAGAAAAATCAAATGTGCTAGAAAAAAATCAACATGCAAGTAAATTTCTTCAACTACATTTGCAGAGAAAATTCAAAGAAAATCAACAAGACAGAGAAATTTCAGATATATGTCCAGTGAAATTTCATATTGCAAATGTGTGATAGCCAAAGAAGATCAATATTATAGAGAAATTCTAGATATAAGTTTAAGTGAAATTTCTTTGGTATACGTCTAGTGAAATTTCAAAAAAATTCTTCTTCACGAATAAATTTCTTTGGTATAAGTCCAGTGAAATTTCAAAAAAATTTATCTTCACGAATAAATTTCTTTGGTATAAGTCCAGAGAAATTTCAACAAGTCCTCCAAATTCTCTGGTATAGGCCTAGAGAAATTTCTACCATAGGTCCAGTGAAATTTCTTTGGTATAAGTCAAGAGAAATTTTAGCAAGTCCTCTAAATTCTCTAGTATAGGTCCAGAGGAAATTACCTGGTATAGGTCCAATGAAATTTCTATGGTATAGATCTAGAGAAATTACAGCAGGTCCTTCCAAATTCTCTAGGATGGATCCAGAGAAAATTACCTGATATAGGTCTAGTGAAATTTCTATGGTATAGATCCAAAGAAATTTTAGTAAGTCCTCTAAATTTTCTGGTATAGGTCCAAAGAAATTTCAACAGGTCCTCTAAATTTCTCAGGATCTGTGAGTATAAAGTTGTCCATGATCACCCATCTTTATTCTTCAACAAATAGATCAAGGACCCATCCTTATGGTAGTGGACAAGGTCAACGGGCGAACGTAGAGGGGCGAATCTGTCTTAAGGACAGAGTGTCACACACTCGACTTGATCTTTTTATTATTCATTCGGTTCGGTAAAATAAATTCAGTAAGTTATTTATTTTATTTGTTTGATTTGGTTTCAGTTTATTTTTTACACAGAAGATTGCTCCAACAAAGACTATGTAAATTTAAGCCTAATGAAAATTTCCCTAACAAATACATAGGTATTAAATAAATGAACTCAACGATGACATTGCGATAAAAAAATAAAAATAAAAAACAGAGATGGGTCCAATGTTATGATCAGTTTCTAAGTAGAAGAAATGCGAATACACTAATTACAAATAGTCCTACAATTACATGATTACACCGCACTTATTCAGGCTATGTTTGGCATGGGCTACTTTGACTATTTTAGCCAT
Organism: Camellia sinensis; assembly: GCF_055761805.1. NCBI lineage: Eukaryota > Viridiplantae > Streptophyta > Magnoliopsida > Ericales > Theaceae > Camellia > Camellia sinensis. Next base: position 48,173,488 of record NC_138967.1, read on the forward strand.
AAAAAATCAGAATAGACTAAAAAATCAATAAGATAAAATGTCACATCCATATCATAATCATTTCATTTTTTCTTTCACAGAAGTTAAAAAAGGCAAAAAGCCTATCTCAAACTAGGCTTTTTAGCCTCAAGCTAAAATAGTCAAAAAGTCAACCCACATTCCAAACGAAGGCTCAAATTTAAATTCACATAAAAACTTTAGGGAGAGGCCTCTCTTAGTACCGTTGGATCCGTAGCGCTTATTACGGGTTTCGTTTCGATGATTCGAACGTGTAAAATTCATCGAGCACTTCATTCTTACAAAAAATCATACTAATTAGATATTGGTAGCTCCTTGACGAAAAAACATTTTTTGTCAAAAATAAATACAATTTTAAAAATAAATTATTAACAAATTATGGCATAAAAGTGAGATTGGGTTGTTGGAATTGTAATTTATCATAAAGGAATTAATAGCTAATTAGGTAAGAATTGTACCTCACATCAAATTACGACATAAAAGTGAGATTGGGTTGTTGGAATTTTTTTTTTTGTTTTTGAATAAAAGTGAGATATGATGATAAATGATGGAGGTGCTCTGAGAGTGGAAAAAAAATATTTTTTAACAAATAAGAAAAAAATTTAATGACAACTTTTAAAATTATTATTAGTATTGAAAAAGTATTTAAAAAATAAATATATAAATATATAAAAATATTTTAAAATATGTAGAAAAATTATTAAAATTATAACAATAAAGCTTGGGACCTCTAATTAGAGGTGCCACTAGTGATGTGGCAGTGGGACCCACCCACTGTCACTGTCAATGCTGTGTCTCTCTTTTTTTTTTTTCCCCCCCTCCCTTTTCCACCTCATTAGAGGTGCGTTTAGAGCCTCTAAATTAGAGGTCTCTAGCATCACTGAAATTATAAATATTTTGACAGAGGTTTGTTGACAGTGATAACAATAATTAATATGAGAAAAAAGAAAGAGATGAAAAGTCTTGAAATTTAATAGAATGAATGAGACTGATAGTGAATGAGATTCACAGTTGTGAGTGAGAGATAAGGATAATATGTAGGCGCCATTTATATGGTGTCACATGGAAGGACAAGATTTCTTTATAAATAGGTTTGGTCCAATTATATCAATTTTAATGACGAAAAATGTTTGGGAGTACTTATTTGGCACTATCAATCTATTCTTAAACTTAATTATATGGAATAGACTATGTGAAGGAATGGACTTACATTCCTCTCTTTATTTCTCTCTATTCTCTCTCTCTCTCTCTCTCTCTCTTCCGCGTCATTAGGATAGATTAGGAGTACTATATTGATAGGATATAGTATGGTTGTTTAAAAAAATGATATACAAACCAATTTTGTAGATCCGTTTTTTGGAATTAGTGATGTGTAAACAATATAATTTTGTTTGTTGGGTTTTTTGTTCTTAAGGCCCGTCTCACACTAGCCCTGCTCTGAAGTCATTGTCCAACAAAGTAGGAGGTATGCTCTGCTGTCATAATTCGCTAAACAAGTATAAGAGGTTAGACACTAAGCTTAAAAAGAAAATGATGGAAGTTAAGAGAAGTCCATTTGGAAATAACAATTTCAGATCAATCAATGGCATAATCATGAGGTTCCCTCAGATCAAAGAGGGATTGAAAGACATCCGAGGTGTCTTTGAACAGTGCGGTGAGTTTCAACAAGGTTGCTTTCCTTAAAAACAAAAATATATTTTTATGGAGCAATGTTACAAACTGATCAATCTCTCTGTTAACGCTAAACAGATGAAGATTCTAATGGAACTATTGACCTTGAGGAACTCAAGAAATGCTTACAGAAATTGCAACTCCATCTTACAGAGAAGGAAATTGATGATCTTTTTCACTCATGCGACGTAGATGGGAGTGAAGGGATACAATTCAAAGAGTTTATTGTTCTTTTGTGTCTAATTTATCTCCTAATGGATCGCTTGAACTCTCCTCACATTGTAAACACAATTAACCCATAACATTTTTTTTTTCGATTGCAAAGTTCACTTGTTTAGGTCAACATTTATTGCCAATTCATTTTTCTTATCCTGTGGATATTTTTTAAGACATCAAAGATGGGATCGCCACAACTTGAAGCCACGTTTGATACTATAATCGAAGCATTCTTGTTTCTTGACAAAAATGGTGATGGAAAGCTGAATAAGAAAGACATGTTCAAAGCACTAAATGGGGATTCTCCTCTGGAGATTTCCCCAGCACACATTACAAGGACTCGATTTGGTATCACCGACATCTTTTTCCATACTGCTTTGTAGTAAATCTATGGTTGCATTGCCTTAAAGTTACTTTACCTTATCTTAGTGATTTCTTTGTATGAATGCAGAAGACATGGACTGGGAAAGAAAAGGGAAGGTTAGCTTCAGAGAGTTCCTTTTTGCTTTGATCAATTGGGTTGGAAACAATGCTGATGATGAGATTCTTGTGGCAGAAAGTTAAATGGAGTCAAATTAACTATAAATTGTCTAAAGTACATTACTTAAACATGCTGTTGTGCAGATATTGTAACATTCATACTCTATATTACTGTAGAATTCTAAACAATTTCTCTAACTTATAGTTTTAATTTACTAATGGTAAGTTCTTTTATCCTAAATATGTTGTTCCTGCTCTGTCTATTTTATGAAAGTGTTATGTTGTGGTGGATTTTGACAAAACTTGGATATAGTAAGAGCTTCACTATGTAGTTGAAAAGAGGTCTATCCTTGTTTCTTTCTTGCTGAGTGTTAGCTGCATTTTCTCTGTTCCGTTTTAGCTTTCTCTTCCTCGAGGGCGGTTGATATTGTTAGAGAATAGATGGAAAATATTTTCCAACAGAAACTATTGTCCCCGATTCTCTGGTATACGAAGGTATTTTAATATATCTTCATTTGTGAGAATACAAACAGAAGATTCTAAGATCAACTTCATTGTATCTTGAAGGCGATTTTACTGGAAATTCGGTGCACACCATCTGGTGGGAGCAAATATTATCTTTAGAAAAGTGACATCTGTAACACGACTCGAAATGTATCATAGCAAACTGTTCTATTCGAAAATTATGTCATTAACGTAGTCATTGAATTTTGTTTTCAATGTACTAAATGTCAAAAAATACCCAAAAATATTTTTTTAAAAAAATAAATAGAAGGTTAGGTTAAAATGGTTGTTCAGGTCAGTAATCAAGTTGGCTAGTTGTGGTTGTCATTCTGTTAGTTAGCCAAAGGAGTTGTAACTGAATTGAGTAATGATGGTTGTGTTGTATATAGGGAAGAGGTCAGGACTATATCAATCATAGAAGATTTTTTCAATAGAGCAATGAAAACCTACACAAACTAACTTAAATTCCCAAAATTTTCACTTGTGTACGAACGAGGATGAACACGTTGGAATTTATTCATGCCCAAAAAATAAATTTCAGCAAGTCATGGATTCAAATGAATGAGTGACACATTTAACTCCAAAAATCATTAAGTACATCCAATGAAATTTTTTTAATTTTAATTTTAATTATTACTAGTATATCATAATGTAAATTTACTCATAAAGACAATACATATTAAATTCTAAAATAAAATATATATATATATATATATATATTTTCCTGATGGTACACTTTAATCATATATACGTATTCTTTTATCTTTTGTCCCAAATTTCAATTATTTTCTCTTTTTCTTCTCTCTCACTCCAAAATTCCAAACTACTCCACAAAAACTCACTATTATCATCAATATCAGTGTTTCTTATCCTTGCGCATAGAAGAGAGTTTAAACAAAATCAAACAATTGATGATAATAATAATAAAAACTTTTTTTTGAAACAACCCATCAAAAAAGAGGTAGGTATTCACATAAATATCGAAGTATAGTTCTTGATTTTTGTGTTTTATTTTACGTAAAAATGAATATTGAATCTGTTTAATGTCATTGCAGTTCGGACTTTCAGATTTGAACAAATTTACTTTGTTTAGCTGTACACCACCGAACAAAATCAACATGTTTGGATATGAAATTCCGAACCATACAATTTCCATTTAAGCACAGACCCTACATTTTCAAGTGAGTTTCAGTGTGGTCTCTCAGTCCAAATCCATTAGCACAGTCGTTGGGAAAAAGCACAGTAGCATGACCTATTCCATAACAGGATTCTCAAAGTGCTTATTCCATAACATAATCCATTCCATTATCTCGATGATTTGAACTATAAGCCAGAAGTGGTGAAAATGGAAATCGGGTTTCCAAAGTTTCCCTTGTTGAAAGAGGTTAATTATGAGTAAATGAGAATTTGCAAAAATATACCTATTCATATAAATATCAGAGTGTTTGGGATGAAGAAGAAGGCTAAAGGAACGTTGTGTTTAGTTTGGGGCTATGCGGAGGGATTTGGAAAGGGAAAGGGAAAGGGAAAAGGAAGGTAAAATGTAAGCGGAACTAGCAACATGTAAAACATAATTTAAAATAGAACACTGAGATAACATAAAACATAAATTGATAGGTTGAAATCAGAAATAGCTTACAATTGTTTATTGTTTACTGGAAGCTGGAAATCATAACTTCAAAATACAGATTACAAAATAGAAATTACAAAAAGAGAGTTTGAGAAATTTCTAAAATTTTGGATGATCTTCTTCGTGATTGAGGAGGTCTTTTATATAGAAGCTGAATGACTATGGTGCTCTGGGGAGCTAATATGGACTAAAGATTCGCAGGTGAAGGCACATAGGTGCTGCTCGTTGCTTTCGGAAAAGTTGAAGATGCGTGACTACATAGTATTTGATGGAGAATCTGATTGACTGAATAATTGATGAACAGTGAATAGTAAATTTGACTTTTACTTTTCATGTGAACAGTAAAATTGACTTTTTTCACTATTCATCGCTTTTGGTGGGAAATGCTGTTGAGGCGTGAATGCATAGTGACTGATTGGAAATCAGAATATATTCAGAAGCAGCTTTTCTCAAAAGAAGAGCATTAATTGAAGCTTTTGAATATATATGGAATCCAATGCTGATGATATGAAATCCAGTTAAGCATATGGGTCTTGAGTATCTTGGTATTGGGAGCCATATGGATCATAACTAGTAGAGGCTTCAAAAGAGGCTGATCCATCTGAAGCATTGTCTTCATCTTGTGACTTGGCTTGGGCAGTAGTAACTTCGTAATTTGAATGAGTTCTTCATTGCTTGTTTTTTACTTGGGCATTGCTTTGGGCTTTGACTTGGATGACTTGGATTTGGAAGGCTCAGAGCTGGCTGTTGGGCTTCCAAGTCCGACTGTTGTGAGAGGAAGTGGGCTTCCTTAAGTGACTGAAGCAGTTGGGTTTTGCTGAGAAGACTTGTCCATTACTGTAGTAGGAACATAAATGTTGACTTGAAATTCTTGTTGGACTTGATCACTAATGCGATGAGCTTTAAATGCATCCCACCATTTGACAAAATGTTGTCTAATGACTATGTTATCTTCAATATTATATTGCCATTTGAATATCCAAGGAACTTTATATTTGGACATGAAATGGAGCAATAAAGTAAATTGGCTCTTGTGTTGACTCAATTTGTAGATTGAAGAGAAATAAGTGACTTGATCCATGACGTCAGAAGGGATGATTTCTGGGATGGCACCATGTTGAGACCACCATCTCAGAAACCAAGAAGGAAATTCTAACTTGAATTGATGATTAAAGTAGAAAAATCAAGAGTGACTGTATGTATCATTTTGATGCAAGAGGACTTTGAACCATGCATCAATATAATCATAATAACTGTATTGTATCGTATGATTAGTAGCAAGAAAGGGAGACCCCATTTATCAAGGGATACAATGTTGTGTACATAAAAAGAATGATAGAGGATTTTACTGGTATTGACTCTGTCATAAATGGGTTTAATGACTATGGACTTATAATGGAAGAGGATATCTTTGTAAAAAGTAATTGACTTGTTTGGATAAGACAGAGTGAAATGCCAATTAGAAAGGAAATAGGTTTTGACTAAATCAATGACATTATGATGATTTTTGTGGACTAGTTCTTTGTAGAAAAGTTTGGATGATTGAGGTTTAAGAACATAATCTGTTCTTGGTGTTGACCGTTGTGGATAATTGGGAGGCATGGATGTAATTGACTGATAAGCAAATAGTACCAAGAATTTGGTATCTGTTCACTAGATTAATTGGGAGTGCAACAATAGGTTGACTGGTTGGAATGATAGTATGTGGCTTAGAGGAAAGCTTTTTACTTGACATCTGTAATTAAGAAACAGAAAATAGATTAACACCCACTGAGTACATCTAACATATCAATATGGAAATTGAGAAGATTTGTGTAATGGGCAATTAAATTGCATTGGCTAGCAATTTGGTGGAATTGGAGGTAGGGATCTTGGTTAATTGACTTTAAGTAGGCTATTTTAAAGGCACAATGGTAAATAATTTTGCGATAGCGAGTGACTTGTAATTTGTGGGTAGAACAATATGGAGTAGGCATTTTTACTATGAAATTTATATAGAGTTGAAATGTATGTATGACTCTCTCTATCCATCCTGTAAAAATTTGTGGGTAAGAAAATCAGGGATAGAGTTTTGACTAGTAGGAATATATTCAATATCAAAATCAAATGTATTTAAAATAGATTGCCAACGGGCAAAAATGTGCTTACTAGCAATGTTTTGAACATCTTTTTGTAAAACATATTTTGCGCTTTTATAATCAACTCGTACTAGAAATCTTTAATTAAAATATCATCTTGAAATTAACTAATAGACAATACAATAGATAAAATTTCTTTTTTGATAGTACTATAATTTTTCTGTGTTTTGTTCTAGATACTAGAGTGAAAATGAAAAATTTGTTCAGATGACTTGAGATGGATTTTCTAAAGGAGAATGCCACCATAACCAATGTTAGAGGCATCAATTTGAATAATTTTGAATAAATCTTCAGTAGAAATACCAAGACAAGGTAAAGTCTTGACATATTTTTTGACTTGTTGAACAATAGTAGTATGATTGGGAGACCAAGGAGGGGGATCATCTTTCAATCGATCAAAAAGAGGTTGACAAGTTTTTCTAAGGTCTTTATAGAATTCAACAATGTAATTAAGGGATCCTAAAAATCTTTGTAACTAGGTCTTGTCTAAGATTTTATCGGGAAACTTAGAAGCAAACTCAATAGATCGACTTATAGGAAGAATAATACTTTGGTAAATTTCATAACCTAAAAATCTGACTTTAGTTTGGAATAATTTAATCTTAGGAGCAGAGATAACTAGACCATTACATTGGATGGTTCGGATGAATGATTGCAGATGTTTCCAATGTTCTTCAATTGACGTAGAAAACATGAGAATATCATCTACGTAGACTTTAAAAAAATGACTAAGGGGATCGAATATTTTATTCATTATATTTTGAAATTCACTAGGTGCATTTTTTAAACCAAAGGGCATGACACTCCATTCATAATGACCAAACGGTGTAGCGAATGCAGTTTTCTAACGATGATTAGGATGAATTTGAAATTTCCAAAATCTACTTTTAAGATTTAATTTATTAAAGATGATTTCTTGGATAAGTCTTTTAATTAAATCTTTCTTATTAGGAATTGGATATCTTATCCATTCTAAAACATTATGTAATGGTTTATAATTTATGACTAATCGTGGAACACCACGTTCAAGTTTAGCTTTGTTATTAACATAAAAAGCTGGACATGATCAAGGTGACTTATTTTTACTGATGATTTTATTTTTTTAGCAAATCATTGATTTCTTTTTTACACATTTCCATTAATTTGGTATTCATTTGAATAGGTCTGGATTTAGTAGGAATTTGTCATTTATTAAAATTTTTAATATAAGGAAGTGTAACTGCATCTTTTTTTCTACGCTAGAAACCACTGGGAAGAGTAGAACAGACTGTTTGTTCTACATGACTCTTAAATTTTTCAATTTTTGAAATAAGAATTAGATTAGTTAATTGATATTCAATTCTTTTATATTTTACTTCTTCTTTGAGGAATTTTATTTGTTTGGTTAATGTAATAACCCTCACGATGTCCTAACCATACTCATATGCATTCATGTGACTTTTGTCTTGTAAGCTTGCATTTCAAGTCTTGTCCTTGTTCGTTTAAGTGTTACAGCATGTTTCCTACCTTGCTTGGTGTGAGTTTAGCCGAGGTCATCTTCAGTCTAGAATTATCTTGGAGCCACTTTGGTTGACCTCTACCTTCGTCCTGGCATATTGGCCGAGGTGTATCATCGAGGCCGAGAAGTGTATCATCTAGGTCGAGATGTTTTCCTTGAACCCAAGTGATCTTGTTCCGGATTGACGTGACCTAGGCTGAGGTGTGGCACATCTAGGCCGAGGTGTGGCACAGCTAGGCCGAGTGTTGTCCGTCCTAGCCGGGACCATAGATACCTCGCCTACCGGAGCCGATGTTTTCACCCGATGTCAGTACTTTGTCAGAGTGCCATGCCGCTTTACTTGTTAAACACTCTTTCGCCATACTTTGTCTGGTCTGTCAGTCACTTTTTCGGGGAGAACCAACCAGTCGTTGCCACATGTCCAAGCTGAGTGATAAATCAGCCGGCAGTGAGTAGAACCTATCATTTTGTATCATATCTTTGCCTTGAGAGAGAGAGAGAGAAGCTCTAGAAGGAAGAATGAGTTTTAGAGTGAGAAAGTGGATCTTCAAGCTTGATTCTTAGAAATCTAACCGTTAGATTCGTGTATTAAGGTTAGATTCTTGACCTACTCTTGTTGTTCTTGTTAATCATCTAGCTGCATTGCATGATCGAACCTGATTTGCAAGCCATGCATCGATTGAAAGTTTGGTTTTAGAAAGAGAAAGTGGTATTCATGTGTTTTTGAATAAAAGTCTCGTTTGATTCGAAAGATTTCATTAAGATTCATGTTTTTGTGTTTGTCCTCACAAGATCCTTGAATATGGGTACCCAGATCCATGTTTTCGAACTCATAGCATGAAATCTCAGTTTTCGTAATAGCAGATTATGATCTTTGCATTCATCTTCCTCATGTTCATGTTCTTCATGTCCATCATGTTCTGCAAGAGAGGGAAACCCAGATTTTCCCGACTTCATTTCTTTGAAATGTGGCCGTCGAGGCCACACCTCGGCAAGAAGGTGTGGGACCTCGGCCTTGACCTGGTACTTGCCTAGCATGTTTGCCCGAAATAAAGAACTGTGTTTGTTTTGATTTGACTTAATCGTGAGAAATGCCGAGATCATCTGCATGCATGTGAAACTTGTTTGAAAGTGCATCCAACAGACTTTGCCATGTGTTTGTAGGACTTGGACTTGCCTTGACCCCGACGTTTGAAGAACTAAGTGAGTGGTATTTTTAATAAAGCTATGTTATAATGCTTTGATAAAAGTCTTGTTTTACTTCGTTTTGAAAAGTATTTATCAGCATGAATGGTTATTCCTAGTTGAAAAATATGTACTACCTTGTTTTGATGACATTCTTGGAAATCCGTACGTGCTAGGGGACTATAAGCATTTGTAGCACAAAGTTTGGAAGTCCGTACGTGCTAGGGGACTATAAGCATTAGTAGCACAAAATTTGGAAGTCCGTACGTGCTAGGGGACTATAAGCATTAGTAGCACAAAGTTTGGAAGTCCGTACGTGCTAGGGGACTCTAAGCATTAGTAGCACAAGTCCTTAGTGTCAGGGGACTATAATGCAACGACACCGTTGAATTGAGATATCTCCCTTGTCTTGTCTTGTCTTGCCTTGTTTGCCACTGACGGTTTACCGCGTAGGTTTGTTTGCCGAGATGTCATCACTTGTATTATAATGATGCTAATAAGCATCCTTGAAGCTTGACAGATTTGCTTGATGGACTTGGTTCATCCTTTGGCTCGTACTAATTATGTTATGTGTTGTTTAATAAAGATTTTGAATACCAGTCATGCAAACCCCTTTATTATTTATACCATTCACTGAGTATCCAAGCTCACCCTCTCTATATATATGTAGGTGATGAGCAGGGAGGCGGTGACGCCTAGGTGTGATTCGCAAGCTTGTTTGGGGTTTTTGTTATGTCAGCTTATCTTGTATTCACGTCGGCAGTCTTGAAAATTATGCTTCTCGGCTTATAATACTTGTAACTTACACATGTCGGCTTGAGAAGCCTTTTGGTCAGGATGTAATATGTATTTTGTACTTCTTTGTATTTGAATTCAAGTTGTATAATTTTGTAAAGTTGTATGCCATTCCATTTAAACTTATGCACTGTTCTTGTGGACCACTTGTATTTTAAATTATTGCTTCCGCACTCGTGAGCCCCATATATTTATACTCTGATTGTGTGTGAAATTTGAAGTCGGCCTTCGGTAATTGTGAATTACTGGCCATCATGGCACCATTCTACTAGGGTCGGAATGGGGTCGTGACAGTTAATCTATTAATTGATTGAGATATGGCATAGTTTTATAACTGATTTAACTCTTTAATTTCAAGAGTTAGGAACTGAAAAGTTATTGTTTGACCAAAAGCTTGAGTTGTTATACCATGATTATTAGTGGTGAATGGGTATAGTAAAAAAATAAATGGAGTTCCTAAAATAACTTTGTCTATCATTTTTCTTACTAGAACAAACGATATTTTAAAACAAACATTGTTTTAACAAATATGTACTTTGGGTAATTTGTATTTAATATGCATTTTACTTCCATTAGCAGAACTTAGTTGTTCAATAGTTTTATGATAATATTTAGTAGGGATTAAACCTTCTTGAATATAATTAAGGTTTGCGTCGGTCTCAATTAAGGCTATGACTTCTATTTTATAATCATTGATAATTAGTTTGGCTTTTGAATGCCATTTTTGGATATTAATTCTGTTAATGATATTTAATCTGTTACTTTCTTGGTTATCATTTGCACTGTTAGATTTATTGTTAAAGATTACATAGTTTGGATTGTGATGACTGGGAATGTTATCCATCTCATTTCTTTTTGTTTAACCTCGGGTTTGCCTTGTTAGATTGTCAGTTTAACCGGGAGTCTAGTTAATGGTTTGAGGTTTGTTGCATTCAAAAGCTTTTCTCAAAATCCTTGTCCTTGTATACTTCCATGTCAAGTTTCACCTGTTTCTGAAGGTACGGGGTTGAGTCTGGGTTGTCCCGAGTCGAGTTGGAGTAATTTCAGGTTGAGAAGCTGAACCGCACTTGCGGGGCCTTGGGCCGTACATACGGGAAACAGGGGAGAACCTGGGTTGCCTATTGCATAAAAGGCAGGTGCAGTTGGTGGTGTGGGGTAAGGGCACTGTACGTGCGGGGGTGAGTGCCACACGTACGAGAATGGGTACTGCATGGGAAACATGGGAGAATCTGGGTTGCCTACTGCACGTGCGGGACTCCGCTGAGTCTAAAAATTCTTCATTTTCTTTCTTTTGGGGCTGTGTGTATATCACTTTTTGTATCACTCTCTCTCTCTCTACAAACCCTTTTCTCTTCCTTCTCTGTACATTTTCTACACCAAATCTCTTAGAACTCTTGATCTGTTGCAATCCATTGGGGTTTTGACCCAACATCCTTCACAAATATTGGAGAGCTAAGCTAGGGCTACATTGTGTGCGGTGGAGATTGGGTTTTGGCACCGTTGATTTTGGGGGTTTCATCTCATTTCTTCTCCATACTTGAGGTAGGGATTTTCTTAGAGTTATATATATGTTTTTGCAAGATTTGGTTAAATTTTGAAACCCCTTTTTGATAGCTTTGAAATTGCTTGTTGGCTCAAGAATGTGGGTGATTTTAAGAGTGGGTTTACCCCTCCCCTTCTTTAAATATTTCACTTTGATTTTCTTCAGAAATTTGTAATTGATTAAGTTTTTCTTTTACTTTACATTTATTAGAATAATGACCATTTTTTCCACAATTGTAACAAGTGATATCTTGAGTGGATGTTGATTTTTTTATTAAAATTCTTATTTTTGGATTTCTTAGGATATTTCTTTTTGAGATTATCAGGTGAATTATTAGATGAGTATTTTTTTGCGATATTTATTATGTAATTTATATGAAAGTTTAGTTTTATTATGCTTATTATGTTTTCGACGCAATGGTGCTATCAGAGGTTGACCATATTATTTGTAGAAATTTCTAATTCATATTTAGCTTTGTATTTATCTTTAGCAACTTTTTGACTAAGTTTCATATCAATACACATTTTTAATCATTCTTTTTGAATGATACTAATTATATCACCATATGTTAGATTGTTATATTCAATGATTCATGTAGGTTGACTAAAGATATCTCTAATTTTATGAGAAGAAAGATTAGGTAAGCCATTAATAAATTTTTCTTTCCAAAATGATTTGGTACAATCATTTCGAAGCATGACTCTAGATGTAAAAACATTTTTATACCATCTGAAATCACTTAGTGTTGGACATGTTAGATTACTAAGTTGATCATGGATTCGTAAATGAACATTAGTAGGTGTTCTTATGAAATGTTTGATTATTGTAAATATTAAAGTATTAATTCCATCAGGTTTACTCATGCCTATCTCTTCATCAAAGATAGGAAATTCATTTTTATCAATTTGTACTGCATGTTGAATGGTTTCGCACATATCATTAGTGAGACATTTGTCCTAACATGAATTAAGCATGGCAGTAAAACTACAGGTAAGAAGAGAAACTATTTCAGGCTGAGTATAGTCAGAATAATTATTGAGATAGCTATTAGCTACCATATTCATGTGATTTAACTTTTGAAGGATTTGATTTTCACTAAGACCATCAATATTTCATTCATATAATTTTTTAGCAGAAATAGAAAATTAATTATTAATATTGGTTTACTCAAATTGAAGATCATGTGGTGTGGGTTTAGTGTACCAATTTTTGGTAAGAGTAGTAGGATTAATTTTTAGATGTACTATTCTACTAAGATTATTTGATTGGAATTGTTGTTCTAGATGACTAATTTCATTATCAGTGGAAGTATCTGATTCATGATTAGTAATTAAAGGAAGTTGTTGAGTTTTGGCTCCTATACCTTTATCCTTTGAAGGTTTGGTAGTTAATTTGTTAAATATCTGTTCAATTGCATCAATTGTATGGGTATCTTGGGTGACTAAACTTAATTTATTCTTATCACTTGGGAGGTTAATAAGTGGTTTCTCAAGAGTTTTATTAGGTGAGGTATGACTATTTGAGTACTCATCAAACGTGGTTTCAATTTTTTCTAACTGTTTACCTATAGTTTTTAAATATTGATTAGTATAATTGTTTTGTTCAATAATTTTTTTAATTTCAGATTCATTACAAGGTATTTTAAAAGAAGAAGCATTAATTGTTGACCTTTTATGTTCAATGAGGATTGTTTCTAGAGGAGGATAACTTGAAGAAACTGTAGTATTAGAGGATGTTTTCTATTTAGTTTTTGTAATAGTATTTACTTTTTGGTAATAATTTTCAAGATAATCAAAGAATTTATGTGATGACCTGAATTTTTAAAATAAATAAATAAATAAATAAAAGAAAGAAAGATAGAGAGATCAGGATCAAAATGTGTGGGGCAATGGAATATTTTCTTTAGAGAGAAAAGGTTGGGACAAAGTGAGTGGGAGGGGTTTTATTTAAGATATCTCTCTCTGGCCACTTATTGACTTGCACCACTATTATTGATAAACATAACTTCTCCAAACCCAGGGGTTTTCTTGGATTCTTAATTCGGTGCCTTCTTGTCAAAATCTTTATAAGAACTCTTTTACTTATCATTGTCTCCAAGATGACAAAAGCTTACAATTTGATGATGCCATCCAATTTCTAGAGCAATGTGAAAAGGGATACGGCACATGTTCTTGTCCACTGCATGTCTGGAAAAAAAAAAGCAGGTCGCCAGGTATTGTGATAGCATTTTGATGAAGAGCAAAGGATGGAGACTTGCACAGAGTTACCAATGGGTGATAGATCGGAGACCATCTGTTGAAGTAACTCAAGCTGTCTACCGACAATTACAGGAGTATGAGCAGAAGACCTTTGGGTTTGTTAGGTTTTTATTCTTGGCAATCCCGGTTGACAAAACTCCTTTCAGTTGTACTTATTTTCGCACTTTTTATTTCAGTGAGGCTATGAGTTTCTAGATACTAATCCAACCCGAATTGTGCCTTGCAGAGAAGTTTGTGATGTTAATGCTTTCAAGATTGCCACTTCGCTGATTATGACGGGGATCGAGCTGCTCGGTCAGCTCGCGAGGGTCGAGGGGGCAGCGCCACGGCGGGGTCGAGGGGCAGCGCCCCTGAAGCAAAATGCAAAATTGCATTCAAAGTTGCCTGTCTGCCCTTACTCGCTCAAGCGAAGAAGTCCTCGCTCGAGTAAAGGCTACGTCTGTGTAAAAACCTGAAAGAGATGAATGTGCGCTCTAGCGAAGGTTTCGTGGCTCGAGCGACGCCACTTATGGAAAACATGCGTTTTTGGTTCCTCGCTCGAGCGAGAGAGTCTTCGCTCGAGCGAGCATCGCGATTCAGATTTCTATAAGTACGGGTTTCTATCAGATTTTAGGATTACTTCTCCAGATCTTCTTTTTGGATATTAAATTTTATATCTGGGGATATTTTGCTAGTTTTCTTTGAAGTTTTGATTGAGTATTCAACTCATGATTTAAAGAGTATACATCAAAGGATTATTTGTTTGTTCTACACAAAACAGAGAGTTGTTCTTCGGTGGATTCTGAAGAATTCGAGCCTGAAGCTTTGGTGGATTCCGGAGTGGCTCATCGTCAAGACAATTCCAAGGTGAAGACGGGGTTAGAAGAGACACATTCAGGCGTGGATTCGCTAGTTAATTGAGAGTATACCTGTGTAATTCCTTTATATCTTCTTAGTGGATTGTTTTGTAGCTGTTGGCTGTGGTTTTTTTTTTATCACAATTGGAGGTGTCCAATTGTGGTTTTTCCACGTAAAATCGTTGTGTCGATTTGTTTTGATTGTTTGATTGGGATTGTTGTTTACTGCTTAAAATTGATACATAATCACAAATCAACATCTAGGGGATTTCTAGATTTTTCAGGGTTGATTGAGAACATTGCCTACTGATGTAAATAAACAAGATTCTAGAAAGAAGTCTTCTGTGAAACCATCATCTTCAGCTTCCTCTTCAAAGAGGGTGCCTTCTACATCGTTGAGCGACCCAGCACCAGCACAACCCATGCTTCGGTAACGGCGACGCCAGAGCAGCTAAACCCAGCACCGACGGCAACATAACCACTGTCGGTGATTCAACTCTGAGTCTATATCAGTGCGAACCACCCTTGCAATCACTCCATCGAGCCCACACACACATAAACTTGAGCGTGCAAAAAAAACCACGAGACCAAATCGGATTAGAGCGAACCAACAGTCCACACCGCTGAATGTTCAGCTGTTTTAGTGGGGTATGGGATAGCACGGTCAGGGGCTGCTGTTTTCAATGAGTTGCGAACTGCTGTGTTTTCTAAGGTAGCATTACGAACAATCCGATTAGTATCTAGGAAGGTATTCTCGCATTTGTATGAACTCGACCCAACTCATTGATGGCAGTGGCAAATTCAATGTTACTGGTCTCGATAATTTCATGAGAGCTGTCAAGCTCCGTGAATTGGGTCTCT
Source organism: Camellia sinensis (assembly GCF_055761805.1). Taxonomy (NCBI): domain Eukaryota; kingdom Viridiplantae; phylum Streptophyta; class Magnoliopsida; order Ericales; family Theaceae; genus Camellia; species Camellia sinensis. Next base: position 48,189,121 of record NC_138967.1, read on the forward strand.
CATACGCTTTCGTTGCTATCATGAGTCCTCAAAGCAGTGGGAAGAGCACACTATTAAATCATCTTTTCCATACACGTTTTAGGGAGATGGATGCATTCAAGGGAAGGAGTCAAACTACAAAAGGCATTTGGATAGCCAAGGCCGTAGGTGTTGAACCTTGCACAATTGTCATGGATTTAGAGGGTATTGATGGGAGAGAAAGAGGCGAGGATGATACAACATTTGAGAAACAAAGTGCTCTATTTGCTTTGGCAGTTTCAGACATCGTATTGATAAATATGGTTGTTCATTGGTTAAAAGTCAAAGCATGATGATATCCGACAACAGTGATGTAAACGTCCCCCCGAATGCCCCGGGAGGATGAATCCCCCCCCGTTCTGTTCGTTTGTGGGTTTACTACAGTTCGAACTCAAATTGTCACGGTTTTTAATCTGATCTCACAATGTGCAATGTGAGATTGATAAATCACCAAAGAGTCCAAATCCAGCAAATCGTTTTAAGAAAACAGATTTTTAGAAAGAAGTGCCAAACATGGACTGTTTTGCCAGATACAGAGTCGCCTCCTAAATATTTTTTATGGGGAAATTTAGGAAACCCTGACTCATTTGCCTAAAGCCACGTGTTCGTCATCACCAAAGTTGCCTCGGCTTGGGAACTTGGGTACGATTGGGGAAGGTCAGCTATGAGCACCCCCGCTCGCCCGATCCGAAGATCGGCCTCTACTAACCATGATATCTAGTTTTGAAAACGTTATGTGTTCTTATTCCGATTAATTAGCTAATCTTACTATGTGATGCGCACAGCACAAAAAGTATAGACTAGATCACCTAATTTGGAACAAAGCATTGCATATCCGTTTGTTTGGAAAATGGTTTGAAATTTGCTACTCGCAAGTAGGCTAAAATACGGATTTCAACGAGTTATTCCAACCCAAGCAATCCAACCTTCACCCATAGGCATTCAGGCAGTAATATTACATAAGCACATAGACACATGGTAAGCATGCTGTCATGTTAACATTCACACTCATGCGAGATGCTAAAGCATAAATACTTACAGCGTACTCCAAGCCAAAACAATGAACATGTTAGCAATCAAATGTATGATCTAAGTCCATGTTAAATGGCTAATGCATCGCATACAAAATGCAATCTAGAATAGGCTCGGCTAATCTAAGAGTGGCATGTGGAATGTAACAAGTAACACGTGTTCAAGTTAGATTTGAAATACTATGCAGTTAGTATGATGCGCCGAGCCCGGTGCATGCAATACAAATGAATGATGCACACGTGCATAGCATAAGGTATGCTAAATGAAACGTGCCCTAGTACTAACCATCAAAAGCAGGTAAGTAAAAGGGAGAAAGAAGTGGGGGTTGGAAGACATGCACACACGCACCCACACTTATTACACAATTATGCTCTCACTCGGAGAGACCGAATAAATAATACAAACCTGAATAAATAATCAACTATTCTAGCTAATTAACTATTACAGACCACTTAACTAGTTAAGCAAATTAACCAAGCTAAGAAAGCAATAAAATAGCCTCGGGAAGAGGGTCCAATGCATGCGTGCTCGAGTTTGCTCGGAAATCTGTCGCCATGCACAAGCTGCCTCTGTTTACACTGCTCTGCATCTCTGAGACTTGCACAAATCCCAAGGATGCTTAGCATCACTCTCTGAAGGTTGTGGGATGTCACCGGCCAAGGGGGAACACCACCGGCTATAGGGAATTGGTCATTGACCATTGATATGGCTCTCGGCCTCAAATGTTTGGTCGGTCGGCAATAGAGATGGTCGGCCAACCATGTATGCCTGCAGGATCCTGTTTTGACAGCAGCAGAGGACAAACATGGCATGGCAATACATTTCAAGCAAATGAGTGCACCAACACCCTCTTTATCATGTTCATGACTTAAAGGAGGATGGTCCTCGACCCTCGGACCACAAATCGCGCATTTTAATGCGTGATGGTCCAAGAAGCCAAGTGTGCATTTTGATGTCAAAAGTAATGCAAACCAAACAAACAAATGGACCCAACCTCTATCATAATCGATTCAAGAGGCAAGGCATGCATGCCAAATGCAACCTAAGCATATAGGCTAGTATGCAACATGAACATGGAGGCAAGTATGCAAACATGTAACAAGTATGCAAGCTAACAAGCATGCAAAATGTAATGCCAACAAACAAACATGCAAGACATGTGACATGTTAAGCAACCAAAGCAAAAGAAATGCATGCCAAATACACTACCACCTAAGCATGCAACAACATACAAAGGGGTCAAGTATGTGACAACATGCAAGGCGAATGTACACACAAACATTCATGTACGCAAGGTCCAACACTTATGCATCAATGTAATGTTCTTTAGTCAGCTCTAGATCCACATCATTAGCCCTCATACCTGATACAGTAGTAAATAAAGAAGAACATGAATTTCAAGATTTAAAAATAGATTTAAGATGAAATATACCAAAAGTACCAATCAAAGAAATTTATAAAACAAATTTTCTTAAATCCTTTTTCAATATTGATTTACAAGTGAAAACTATTGAAACTATTTATGCCTTAATGTAGACACCACATTTTGACCGCCCTTAAGACTTGGGCGCCTTACGGTAAACACTCGATGATGAATTGTTATGCTGTGCAATCATTTGGTTTTCTTCAACAAAAGGCCTTGATTTCAAGCTTTAAAACATAAACCTTGTACTCCCTTTGGATTAAAACCTTATTTTTTCTAGCCTAACCACTTAGAGAACTACTGGCCAACAAACAGCCAGCAGGACATTTTCATTGGGCTGGTTGTACCTCGTTATGACCGGCCAGCCATGTTCAGCGACAATAGATATTTTGAGACAGCCAGTTGTTCCCATGTGCATGCCTTGCACCAACTGTCTTTTTTTTTTTTCTTTTTTTTTTTTTTTTTTTTATATTTTTGACGTGAGAACTTGTTTTTCTATAAATACAAGGCCTCCTCTAAAGGTTTGGGGTTAGAAAATTTTGGCCAAAAGTTATAACTTGTCCAATACACTTCCTTCTTCTCTTGTAATTTATGTACACCATACATACACCTTACAAGCTGGAACTTGGGACCTTTTGCTGAGATTTGTGAAGATAATTTCAGCCTTTTGAAAGTATTCAACTTGTGGTTTACGAACTAGATGCTCTTTCTCTCTTCAAAGGGGTAATCCTTGAGCTTTTGTACTATCTTTTCTCTTTCTTTTCTTTGCTTTTTCATACTATTTTCAGAGTGGTTTGAGGCCTGAAATATGTGATTTTAAGTCACAAAAAAGAGGAGGGGTTAGCCACCCTTCCCTAGGCTTGTTGGTTGGTTGAAAGCCCTTGGCTTTATCTCATTTTTGCTCGCTTTTTTCACCTCAAAAACTTGATTTTCAACACTGTTTTTGTGCTGTTTCAGAGCTTTTTAGTGTGTTAAATTATGCTTTGAATATTCTAGATATGTTGTTGTAAGTCCTCATGGATTGGTGTATAGGCTTTGGTTTCCAATCCATTGGAGTTTATAGTTTTTTCTGGCTTTTTTATTTTATTTTATTTTATTTATTTATATAGCTTTCATACATGTTCACACCATTGTAATCACCCGCTTTTCCATAGCACTCTACAATCTCCCTCATTTCTTTGTTTCTTTTGATAAAAAGTTGTATCAAACAAAAGATCACCGCTCAAAGCATAAGAAAGAGACCTCTCATGCTAAATCGTTTAATCTCTTCGGAGGTTCATTACCAAGGCATTACATCTCTCTTATGCTAAGCATGATCTTTGTTTGATACTTCTCTTTATCGCCGGTGCATTACCTATAAGGGACTAATTTTCTAGCTAGACCCTTGGAAATCACAAAGGAAAGGTTCATTATAGCTTATTATCAAGTTTGGATTTGGAGTCAATATTACTCGTTTTAGGTTTGACTCCGAATTCATTATCACTTGTAAATGAGTTTGATCATTCCTTTGTAATTTCCCCCGTAGAAAAGAGCTTGAAAATCTCATTTCTCGGGTCAAGTCATGCTTGTTATCCTTTATTGCTTTTGGATTTAGTGGACGTAGCCATCACCTTTGGACAAAAAGGGAGAAAAGATAAGAAAAATGGAAAGGTAATGTAAAAAGGGCTAATAAAATTGGAATAAAAGAGGTAAAAAAGATAATAAAATTTGGTTAGGTTCAGTCGGATGTTATACTGAGCCTATTATGTCTTGAATCGCGCATACTCTTTTAGTGATTGTAGTTGGTTTTTTGTGCTCCTCGGAGGGGTTTAGTCTCCTCAGATACGATAGCCCTACAGTTCGGACTCCCGTGGTTCTGAAACTGGTTTCATAAGTGCAATGTGAAATAGAAAAACACAAATGAGAGTCCAAATCTAACAAATGTTAGAAAATTCATTTATCATTAGAGATGCCAGAAATTGACTGCCTTGCCAGATTTTAGAGTTGCCATCTAAATATTTTTAGGAAATTTAGAAAACTCGTGACTCGTGCCAAAGGTCACTTGTCCGTCATAACCAAAGTGTCTTGACTCGAGAACTTAGGTATGAGAGGAAAAGGTCATGAATTGAGCACCCCACTCACTCGATCAAAGATCGACCTCTACTAATCATAATGTGATTGTTATCAACACTATATGCTCTTGTTCTGATTATTGATGCTAACTTTACTATGTGAGGCACACAAGTATAGACTACGTCACCCACTTTGGAATGCTTTGATTTTATGTTTGTTTGAAAAGAGTTTTGAATACGTGTTACTTAAAAAGCAAGCTCATATGTACAGTAATCAAAATTATCCCAACTTAAGCGTAATAACATTCATCCACCGGCATTCAAAGAGGTATATCAAATAAGCACTTAGCCTCATGGTAGTATACTTGATATGGCAACACAAACACACATACAATATGCTAAAGTAAGAAATGCTCACCTAGTACTCAACCGAGGCAAGCCAAAGAGCAGAAAATAATTTAGAAAAATGCATACTATAATATGCAAGTGACTAATGCAACACATACAAAATGTAACTACTAGGTTCAGTTTATTTAACATGTCATACGGATCAACTCAAAGCATGCGGTGATGTACGTATTCAAGTAAGTAGGAAATGACAACAATGTTAGAATGATGAACTGAACCCAATGCATGCAAAAATGAATACAACACATGGTAATGATAGGAAACGAAAAATGTCATGCTACCATGGTAAGCATGTAAATAAAAGGGAGAAAGAAATGGGGGTTAAAAGACATACACAATATTACAAGGGTTACAAATTTGCCCTCGCCCAAATGTCCTAATTACTAATTATGACAACACCAAATGAATTGACTGCATTAACTAGCTATTTCAAATTCAAATGAAACCAACTAATTAATTACACATACTAATATTAAAGCGATAATTTAATGGACTTGAACAGGAGATGAGGAGCCATATGCGTACAACTGAGAATATCCTCCTGGAAACCTCTCTATTTGCTACCAAAATATGCTCTGTTTGCAATCAGAAAATTATTCTATTTTGGCCTCAAATTCTGCCATGTTCTATCGTAAAAATGCCACTGTTTGTACAAAATAGATGGCTGGTCGGCCTTGAAAAGGGGTCGGCCGTTCAGAATGGTGGCTGGCTGACCATTGCTTTTAAAAAATGCCTTGCTGCCATAGAGTTGAAACAGAGCAAAAACAAAGGTTGCGTTTGGTAGAGTTTTCTAAATATGATTTGAGAATAGAGTTGTATTTTGAGTTTATGAGTTTTGGAATTATGATTTGAGAGTGGAAAATTTGTTTGGTGAATGTGTTTTGAATGAGTGAGAAATTTTTGATGTAACATATGATATTTGATACAAAAACTTACAACTCATAAGTAAACACACAACTCAAAATTCTGTTCAAAACTCATAAAAGATTTTTAAAAATTTCAAATTTTTTTTTATTTAAAATATAAAAAATAACAAGTGACAATTGTAAAAAAAAAAAAAAATGCACTGTTCCGGTCAATCGGCCAGATGTTTGGGAGGACGGCTGGCCGAATGTCCGGAAGGACAATCGATTAGCCCAAATTTTCTCGCCTTGGACAGAGTTTTCAAAAGTGAGTGTGAAATTAATTTTAAAAAACTGTAAACAAATACCACGTGCAAACCAAAGAGTGGAACTAAAGCTCCAAAGCTCTACCAAACAAAGCCAGACCGTTTCCTAGAGATGTTTATTCTCTTTGCCCTTCCCTATCATGCAGATGATCAATGGAGGAGTAGATTCAATTCACAAATCATCAATTATCGCAAATATGTTGCGTGATGATCTTAGAACTGATAGGACAAAAGCTCAATAAAACGAAACGAAAGACAAACAACACCTCCTCCCTATCATGGAGTTACCTCAAGGGAAGGGGTAGACATTCCTTCACGAACCATTAAATATCACTAAAGAGTATGCAATGGTTCAAGAAGCAATAGGTTCAATATAACGTCCAATTGAACCTAACCCAATTTTATTACCTTTTTTTTAACCTCTTTTTATTAGCCTTTTTTACATTTCCTTTCCATTTCTTATCTTTTCTTCATTTTTGTCCAAAAGTGTAGATTACGTCCACTAAGTCTAAAAGCGATAAAGATAGTAAGCACGAATTGACCCGAGAAATGAGCTTGTCATGCCCTTTTCTACGGGGGGAAATTATAAAGGAAGAATCAAACTCATTTACAAGCGATAATGAATTCTACATCAAACCCAAAATGAGCGATAATGACTAATCAAACCCAAAATGAGCGATAATGACTCTAAATCCAAACTTGATAATAAGCTATAATGACACTTTCCTTTGTGATTGCCAATGGTCTAACTAGAAAGTTAGTCCTTTAGAAGTAATACACCAGTGATAAAGAGAAGTATCGAACGAGCGATCACGTCTAGCATAAAAGAGATATAATGCCCTGGTAATAAACCTTCGAAGGGATTAAACCATTTAGCATGAAAAGGTCTATTTCTTATGCTTTAAGCGGTCATGTTTTGTTTGATTCAACTCTTTACTCAAAAGAAACAAAGAATGGAGGAGGTTGCATAGATGACTATACAAAGGTGATTATTACAAAAATGTGAGTATTTACATGAAAACTATGTAAAAAAAGCTATCAACTCAAATGAATTGGTGGCTATGGCCTAAACACCCAAATCCATAAGGACTTACAATAACACAAGCATAGTATTCAAACCATAAACTAAATAAACACTCTAAACAACCCCTAAATAGCACAAAATAGTGCTGAAAATTATTTTGAAAAGGGTAGAAAACATTATCAAAAATGGGAGGAAACAAGCATAGTAAGTAATCCAAAGAAGGGCGGCTAGCCTCTCCACCTTTGGAACTTGAAATCACAAGCATACTCTAACCACACTGAAATTGTGAGAAGAGGAAGAGAAAAAACAGCTCAGGGTCGCGTCCTTGCATACCCTGAGATACTCTAATCACACTGAAATCATGAGAAGAGGAAAAGACTCTAACCATGCTAGAATCATGAGAGAAGGAAGAACACTCTAACCACGCTGAAATCGTGAGAAGAGGTTTTGAATCGCACAGGAACACGTCTTATGCATCCTAAGATACAAACTGCTTAGGAACGCATATCACGTATCTTGAGAAAACTGCTCAGGGTCGCGTTCTCACATGTCTTGAGATAAATTCCAAACACGCTAAAATTGTGTGAGGAATAGAAAAACCACTCAGGGTCACATTCTTGCACGCCCTGAGATAAATTCCACACACGTTGAAATCATGTGAGGAAGGATGAACACTCTAACTACGTTGAAATCGTGAGAAGAGGTTCTGAGATGATGTGATAGATGCAAAGAGTATGATAAGATTGTGCGATAGATGCACAGAGTTATGATGAGATTGTGCGATAGACGCACATTGTTATGTAAGACAAGTGATGTGGTGGAAGATGCTAAGGAAATGCAATAAACAAACAAAGCGATGCTTTTGAAAGCATCTCATAGGGCAAGTAGTGATGAACCATTCTACTCTAACGGGGATATCCCTTTTTTTTGTTTTTCAAACTTCTATCTTCAACTCACAGTTCAAAGGTCCTCAAACGCTGACAAGAGGTAAAATCTGCATGTGGAAACCATGAATGCCACTTTTTTCCCTGGTTATACTTATAACTTTTCCTATTCTCTAACAGGGTGACAGGCTAGGTTGGTTCAGTATCCAGAATTGAGGCGTATACAAGCTACCTCAACCTATGGGGCTGCCATACAGGTTTCAAGCCGAGGATACACCCCTAGGTATTCAAACCAGAATTTAGTCTTTAAAGTTTCAAACCTTTGTGTTCTAGGCATTTCCATTCGAACTCTAGTTTCCACCATCGCAGTTGGTCTTCTAGGAACTCATTGCAAACACAGCCAATACGCTTCTGGTGGGGAATGGTGTTCAGGGAGAGCACTTTTTATCACCATTCTGACTAAGCAGGCTTGAGCTCAGGGTCGAGGTACACTCATACTCCGGAGAAATGGCGAGATTTGAGAAGGTGCATTCAGAATGCAATCTCAAAATTTGCTGAAGTTGAAACAAACTCAGATGCTCGATTTTCCCTTTTCTCTTTTTCTTTGAAGTTCAGAACCTATGTAGCTTCAGATATGTCCTTGTTTTGTTGTTCTCTCTTAATCGGAGTGGACCCTACAGTTTATGAAAGAATGGATTTTGTTTTTGCACATCATGTTGGGAATGGCATAACACTCTGGGCATAAAAGGATTTATTTTTTAAAATTAAAACTGAGAATGAGTTCTTAATCGGGTATTGAGCCTACGACTGACCAAAGTCAAAACGACCCAAAACAAGAATCAAAACAAACAAAAACAACAGATACAACACTTGGGTGTTTGCTTTCCACTGGTGGGAGACCTCTCAGTTCATGGGGAGTCCACTGCTTCTTTAGGTATTGTTTCCCACCCTTTCTTATTTATGGTTCTCACATCACTTTGGCACTCAATCTCTTTTTCTCTTAAAAGCCATTTCTTTACTTTTTCTCTCAGCTCACATCTCTTTATTCTTTAATTTCTCTTATTTTTTTATCCCTTTCCAAGTGTGGTTGATGGATAAGCTGAAAGTTGTAGACCTAATGATGGGGGTCGAATATCCAGCTTGATTTCTAGTTCATGCTTCGCACATGGCTCGATACCTCACTACTTGGAGGAGAAGAGAGTTTTGGCCCCTGTGACTCACTTCAGTTGTGCCCTTTCTAGCGAGTGTGTTGACAATGGGGAAAAGGCAGAAAATCTGACTCAACTGTGCCCCTAATTCATCACTTTGACCATTTTTTTTTGGCTTTCTACTAAAACAATTTTGACTAACACAAGAGTTTAGCTTAACATGCTTGTTTGACTTTTTGCTTTGAAATCATGTAAGTCAGGCTGTGAGCACTAAATTTTTTTTCTTTTTTGGGTCCAAAAAATGGTCCGATTTTGGGAAAATGGAATAATTTTTGAGAAAATTAGTCAACTTCATTAAAAATCCTCAAAACAGTTTTTGCAAATGGCCACTACCTGACTATCGTGGAATGAACTTTTGAGATGCACAATCTCAAATCTGAACTTGATTTGTTATGCAGTTGAATCTTTTAATAGAATAGGACAACTGAACTTGATAGGATAGCCGAGTTGAATAAGGATTAACCAATCAACATGGATGAGGCAAGCATGCTGAAAATGGTTGGGGCTGAACTTCAGGATGAAGTTGCCTACGTATCCCAAAGATGGGAATTAGGCTTTGCGCAGTTCCCGGTTAAGGTTCACTCGAGTATTAAAGCTCTCCTTTTGCGCTTTAACTTTTACCAAAGCCGCCCTTCCTGGTTTTCGACCTTACGAGCTCTATTTTTCTTCTACTATTCATTTTTCATTTTTCTCTTTCTTTCTTTCTTCCTTTTTTTTTTTTCATCTTTGTTCCTTTTTTGTTATTATTATTTTTATTATTTTTTTTAATTTTTTATTATTTTTGTTCTTTTTTTTCATGCTCTAACTTTAGCTTGAGTAGCCCTTCTGGGTTTTCCGCCCAGCGAGCCTTTCAAGGGTAGAGAATTTCTTCAACTTGTCCATGTTGATCGGTTGCGAGATCTCTAAGCCTTCTAAATCCACGAGAATGGTTGTTGTTCCTAACCAAATAGTCTTGATGATGTAGGGCCCATCAAATTGGGTCTGAATTTGCCCCTAGTGTCGTGGATAGGAACTTGATTGTCCTTTACCAATAAATTTTCCTCTTTCAGATTCTGGGATTTGGCTTTCTTGTTAGTCTCCATTGGCTTGAGAAATGACCCATCTTTGAATCTTCGATCATATCTGCCTTTTTTTGCCCCTAGTTCAAGAGTTGCTTCCAATATGGCCATGCAAGCCTCATATTGTGGTTGATCGTTGAACATTCTGAATCAGGGTGCATGGTTTGAAAGCAAAGGGGTTGAGTCCCAAGGCCAAAAGTGATCCTATGCTATAAAATCTCAAGATCGATTCCAAGCACGTCTTTGTGGGACCATGCAAAAATATTTTTGAAATCTTTTAATAAAGCGGCTCGTCGCTCGTGCTCCTTTGAAGACAATGTAGAACCAATCTGGACTAAGCCAAGATCCTTTTCAGTACCCACATTAACAAACATGATCTCATTCAGTAAGGGCTTTAGCACGCCTGTCTTCCTCTCAATTGATCAAATTTTACAAATCTCGAGAAGTTCTTCCCTCTTTGTTTTCATCACAGTTGTGGAAACAGTTTTGAAAAACTTTGGTCAATGCAATGATTTAAAGATACAGAGAAGTAGGTGAAAATTGCGGTCATTTCATTTAGAAATTCTGGCTCAACTGGCTTAATGATAGAAACAGACTCAAAAGAAAGAGTGAAAAAAGGCAAACAAAAACAAGACAGTGATGTCCGAGTTAACACCCTCGAAATCATCAAACTCCGACGCAACAAGACTAACTCAACCCCCAGTTCAGAAAGTAAAATAACCAACATTTTCAAATCGCTGAAATCAGTACGTGCCATCCACTACGTCCAGAGTAAAATGAGCACCATCAGCAGGTGGTTCATCCCCAATTACATAGTCACATCATCCCTCAAGTTCATTGATCCAACGTCGATAGACTTTGTAGGACCTAGTGAGGTGATGACCTTGTTGTCAATCAAGTCTTGTACCTCATGGCGAAGATGAAAACAATGGTCAGTGTTATGACCAAGTTGTTGATGGAAGGCGCAATACTTGGTAACATCATGCCTGGCTGGAAGGCGATCAGGGAGAGGCCGAGAGTCAAGGGGTTTGAGATGGCTTTGTCCTATGAGGATTTGGAGAGCTTTGGAGAAGGTTATGTAAATGGGATTGAAGGTGCGGTTACTAGTCTTGGAAGTATTGACAGAGAGGTCGGCAAGTGTTGACTAGGTTTGGAGATCTCCTCTTATAGGTGTAGGATTGGAGCTGGAAGAGGTGTTTCTAGTACAACATCCCTTTTCCTAGCTTACCTCCAGATTCAAAATGCTTCCAACCTGAGTGACAAAAGTGTCATCTACAGTTTTTGTAGCAACTGCAAGCACTTGCTGTTTGTTCAACCCTTTGACCTTCAAAGCCTCAATAGCCCACCGAAGATGTGCACAGGGATCAATACTTGCCCTGGCCTTGTTCTTGCCACTTGCTTCAGCTTTGCCAAGGGATTGGATGGCTATATCGGGACAAGGTCCATTCATCGTTGACATGTCATCACCCAGACTTGGGATAGTTTCAGGTTGGCCTTTTCCAATTGCAACTCGTCTCAAGATCGGAGATCTTTTTGATGTGAAATTCTTGGCATGTGATGTGGTCGATGATGGAGCCAACATCCCAAAGGCTAAATCTACCAATAGTTCTTTGAAGATCTTCAATCATGCTTATTAGCTCAAAAGTAGTGGGTTTAACAATTGGTGTCCGCGATATTTTTGATAGAGTTTGAGATGATCGGGGTTCAAGTGTATCCATCATACACAAGTACGTACTTTCTAGAATGAACACCTCAAGCTTAGGTAAATGAGTTGGGGTGATGCATATGCTGAGGTTATAGGTGGATAGCAGTGTATGGATTAGGTTGAGATCATAGCCACCTTTGCTCTCCATCTAGTCACAAACTCTGAAAAGCCCTCCTTTAGTTCCTGACGCATTGATTCGAGATCACGAGTTGTGATCTCAATTTGTGTGTTGTAAGAATATTAGGCAATGAAAGATTCAGCCAACTCTGCCCAGCTTTGTTTATAGAGTCCTCTAATTTAGCATACCAGATGGTAGCCATTCTAGACATGGTTCAGTCAACTAGTGATAACTTCTGAACTCGAGTCAAACTCATTGGTCGCAGGTGTAGACAGATATCAGAAAGCAGACGTAGATGTACCAATGGGTCTCTAGAGCCATAGAAACGGTCAATATGCGGCATTTTGAACCATTTTGGTAAAGTAATGGCAGCCTTAGTATACCTATCCTCAATACTCGAAGATAGAGTTAACTCCCTGTGCCTTCTTGAACAGTTTTTCAAGTTTGTTGACTTTGAGCAAGGTCAGGTCAAACTTGAACTCAAAAGGTGCCTCAGCCTGGTGAATTGGAGCTCTAGACATCTGGACTGAGATAGGATCTGCCTAAACGAAAAAAAATAGGAACACCCTCAGCTGGTGGATCCTGAGTAGCAGTATTAGCAGTGGTACCTGGCATAGGAGTAGCCACGTTAGATGCATGAGAAGTAGAAGTCGCAGCTGGCTGTTGTTGTTGTTGTTGCAACCTATTAGTGACCACAGTTTGCCGGGCCATAGGGTGCTGGAGCGAATCGACTGATTACTGCAGATGGATTAGTTAGTTCTTTAGATCTGATGATGGATATTGTGCCATTCCAAAAGTAGGTGATTATGCTTGGGGGGGGAATGAGTATAGGTGATCTAGGGGGTGATTGCCGAAACAATGGAACTGGTGAAGCCCGTCTGACTTTTCTTCGCCTTGTGACTGGTGACAGTGAAGCAAACACTGGCTGGCCCTAAAAATAAATCTCCAACCTAACAAAGTCTATCAACAAGAGTCCAGAGCACATGGGGGATATCAGAGCCTTCTGAAGCTATGGTTCAAGGACTATCTAGCAAAAGAGAAAACAAGCAGCACCTCAGCCCAATTTCACTAAAACAGATGTGATCACACCTGAATGATCGTACTCGCCATTGAATTCTGCCCCACAAATTGATATCAACTGTTCCATTGATATGAAGCACCCCTGTACAGTTTCACTGTAAAGCATATACCAGGTAAAGAAAGCCAAAACACCCCTATGAGGGGGTAGGGTTACCCTGTCTTAGATTCGACATGATCTAGGGTTTTACTACTTCAAGCAAGTAGTTTCACCAAAACCTACATACGAGTGAGCTTCTTGTCCTATGTTTGGAAAAATCACTATGGCTTTACTATATGTAGTAGGCCGAATGGTCAAAAGGGTACCTCAGCAAGATTACCTAATATACCTCTCACACCTGACACCAAGAAGTGAAAGGAGGATCAAGTGGTATGGTGATAATCCAGATCTGAGGGTTGTGTTTCCAACATGGCAAAGCCCACGACTGGCTAGTCTTTTGGGAAGCTTTTTAAGCAAGCCTCCGGCAAGCCATCCAGGAATAACAGATGGAAAACACAGTGACTTAGAGAACTAATGCAAATGCAATGTAAAGAACATATATCTGTAAATAAAATGTCACATCATGAAGTCCAAGTCAACTTCTCTAATTTCCCTAGCAGAGTTGCTAGAAACTATAGCTGGTTTTTCGTGCTCCTCGGAGGGGTTTAGTCTCCTCAGATACGATAGCCCTACAGTTCGGACTCCCGTGGTTCTAAATTTGGTTTCACAAGTGCAATGTGAAACAGAAAAACACAAATGAGAGTCCAAATCCGACAAATCTTAGAAAATCCATTTATCATCAAAGATGTCAGAAATGGACTGCCTTGCCAGATTTCAGAGTCACCACCTAAATATTTTTGGAGAATTTAGGAAACCCGTGACTCGTGCCAAAGGCCACTTGTCCATCATAACCAAAATGTCTTGGCTCGGGAACTTATGTATGAGAGTGGAAAGTCATGAATTGAGCACCCTACTTACCCGATCAAAGATCAGCCTCTACTAATCATGATGTGATTCTTATTAACACTATATGCTCTTGTTCTAATTATTGATGCTAACTTTACTATGTGAGGCACACAAGTATAGACTATGTCATCCACTTTGGAATGCTTTGATTTTATGTTTGTTTGAAAAGAGTTTTGAATACGTGATACGTAAAAAGCAAGCTCATATGTACAGTAATCAAAATCATCCCAAGTTAAGCGAACTAGCCTTCATCGATCAGCATTCAAAGAGGTATATCAAATAAGCACTTAGTCTCATGGTAGTATGCTTGATATGGAAACACAAACACACATGCAATATGCTAAAGTAAGAAATGCTCACCTAGTACTCAACAGAGGCAAGCTAATGAGAAGAAACTAATTTAGAAAAATGCATGCTATAATATGCAAGTGACTAATGCAACACATACAAAATGTAACTACTAGGTTCGGTTTATTTAACATGTCATACAGATCAACTCAAAGCATGGGTGACGTACGTATTCAAGTAAGCAGGAAATAACAACAATGTTAGAATGATGACCTAAACCCAATGTATGCAAAAATGGATACAACACATGGTAATGATAGGAAACGAAAAATATCATTCTACCACGGTAAGCATGTAAATAAAAGGGAGAAAGAAATGGGGGTTAGAAGACATACACAATATTACAAGGGTTACAAATTTGCCCTCGCAGAAATGTCCTAATTACTAATTATTACAACACCAAATGAATTGACTACATTAACTAGCTATTACAAATTCAAATGAAGCCAACTAATTAATTACACATACTAATATTAAAGTGCTAATTTAATGGACTTGAACGGGGAGACAAGGAGCTATATGCGTACAACTGAGAATATCATCTCGGAAACCTCTCTATTTGTTACCATAATCTGCTCTATTTGCAGTCAGAAAATTATTCTGTTTTGCTCTCGGATTCAGCTCTATTCTGCGGTAAAAATGCCACTGCCTGTACAAAATAGGTGGCCGGTCGGCCTTGAAAAGTGGTTGACCGTTCAGAATGGTGGCCGACCAACCATTGCTTTTAAAAAATGCCGTGCTGCTATAGAGTTAAAACAAAGTAAAAATGAGTGTTTCCAGGAGATGTTTATCTTCTCTACCCTTCCATATCATGTAGATGATTAAGGAAGGAGTAGATTCGATTCACAAATCATCAATTGTCCCAAATATGTTGCGTGATGATCGTAGAACCGATAGGACAAAAGCTCAAATAAAATGAAATGAAAGACAAACAACACCTCATCTCTATCATGGAGTTACCTCAAGGCAAGGGGTAGACATTGCTTCATGAACCATTAAACATCACTAAAGAGTATGTGTAGACGCACCCCGAGGGGCTTTATGCTGTGCTACAGTTTGGACTCAAATGTCACGGTTCTTAATCTGATCTCACGATGTGCAATGTGAGATTGATAAATCACCAAAGAGTCCAAATCTGGCAAATCGTTTTGGAAAACTGATTTTTGTAAAGAAGTGCCAAACATGGACTGCTTTGCCAGATATAGAGTCGCCACCTAAATATTTTATTTTGAAGAATTTAGGAAACCCTGACTTGTGCCTAAGGCCATGTGTCCGTCATCACCAAAGTTGTCTCGGCTCGGGAACTTGGGTACGAGAGGGGAAGGTCATGCAATGAGCACCCCCGCTCGCCCGATCAAAGATCGGCCTTTACTAACATGATATCTTGTTTTTGAAAACACATGCATTCTTATTCTGGTTATTAGCCTAGAATTACTATGTGATGCGCACAATACACAAGTATAGATTAGATCACCTAAGTTGGAACAAATCATCTCATGTTTGTTTGTTTGAATATGGTTTGAAGGTGCTACTCGCAAGTAGGCTAAGACGTGAATTTTGCTACCCTCGAGTGGGCTTAGAAAACATGATTTTGCCACAATCAAGTGGGCTTAAAACTCGCATTTCAATGAAATGTTCCAATTCAAATAATCTAACCTTCACCCACAGGCATTCAGGCAGTTTAACACATAAGCAGTTAACCTCATGGCAATCATGCGGTCATGTTAACACTTACACACATGCAAGATGCTAAAGCATAAAAGCTTACCTAGTACTCCGAGCCAAAACAATAGCTAGTTAGTAATCAATGCATGATCCTAGCTATGTTAAGATGCCTAATGCAACACATTCAAAATGCAACTAGAAATAAGCTCGGCTATCTAAGAATGGCATGTGAAATGCGACAACTCGATACATGTATTCAGGTTGGAATTGAAATACTATGCGATTAGTATGATGCGCCGAGCTTGGTGCATGCAATACAGATGAATGATGCAAACATGAGAGCATAAGGACGCTAATTGAAACATGACCTAAAACTAACCATTGAAAGCAGGTAAGTAAAAGGGAGAAAGACATGGGGTTGGAAGACATTCACACACTCACGCACATTTATTACAAAATTCGCCCTCTCGACGGAGGGTCCGAATAAATAATACAAATCAACTAATTAATTAACTACCCTAGCTAATTAATTATTACATAACTCTTAACTAATTTAAACAAATTAACTAAGCCATGAAACTAAAGAGGCCGTCGTAGCTCCACCTCGGAATGATTGAATGATGCATGCCTGATCGCCTCGCTCGGAAACCCGTTGCCATGCCACATGTTGTCTCTGTTTGCACTGTTCTGCACCTCTAAAAACTACACAAGTCCCAAGGATGCTTCCGAACCACTCCCTGAGCACTGTGAGATGTCACCGACCAAAATATAGGAACATCGGCCATGTGGAATTGGTCATCGACCATTTGTGATGATCTCGACCAACAATATTTAGTCAATCGGCACTGAAGATGGCCAGCTGGCCGTATCTTCCTACAGAATGCTGTTTTGCTACAGCAAAGGACAAACAGGGCATGACAATGTATTTTCAAGGCAATGTGTGCACAACCACCCTCCTTATCATGTCATGAGCTCAAGGGAGTGTAGTGCTCGACTCTCGGGCCATCAATCACGTATGTCGATGCATGATGGCCAAATGAGCCAAGTGTGCGATTCAATATGGAATGAATGCACAAAAACACATGAATGCCTAGAACTCTATCATGTTGGATCAAGAGTGTCGGTGACCGAGGATTGAGGCACATTTCGTCATTTCAAGTACGAACGTCCCTCGGTCCTCGTGTTTGGTTCGACACCCAAACTAAACATAATGCAATGCAAGTATGCCAAATACAATGCAACATAGAAATGCAATGCAATGCAACATGAGCATGCCAAAGGCAATACAACACAACCTAACATGTAAACAACATGGCATGCAACAAATATGAAACAATACTATGCAACCTAAACATGCAAATATGCAATGTATGAAGCATGCAAAATGCAATGTACCAAGTATGCAATAACGACGAAATGGAACAAGCATGCAACAGTATGCAAGGATCATGCAAAGATGGACTTAAACTGAAATGGGCAGACCTCAGCCATGCCCAAATCAGTGGCCAAAACACTAAAACTAAGGCACCAACATGCAAAACAAACATGTACACATATTAGTCCATCATGCAAAACAAACATGTACACATATTGGTCCATCACTTAGGCACAAAGAGGACAACTCTCAAAAGCACTCAAAGAGTGAAAAACATGCAAGCGTGACAACACTACATGCCCTGAAATGATGTCAAGGATGATGCCAAATCATACATACAAGTCAAGCATAACATGGAAGAAAGCTTAAGGCTTAAGGCTAGCCAAGGAGCTTGTACTAAGGCCACATAAAACAAGCTCCAAAGAGCCAAGGACAACCAAAACAGTCCTAGATCATGCTAAAGGGAGTCTAAAACATGCAAGGGCCAAAGCTAAAACAAGCCAAAATGAAAGGCCGAATGCGAGATGCAAGTAAGGCCAACAAAGGGGAATACACTACACCCATTATAACCAAACATGGCATGACTTAACCAATGAAAAACAAAGATATGGCATGTCAAAATAAGCCCCAAAACCCACTTAGATGGCATCCCACAGACCTAATCATGGAGGCATGCACAATCACCCAACCTTAAGGCATGAGACACCAACTCTTCAAAGCTTTGAAAGGATGACAAATGCAAGTATAAGGCTGCACTACATGGACTGAAATCACATATGAGATGATACCAAATCATGAAAAAGGTCCAAGTAGTGCATGCTAATGACTTGGACATTCAAAGCTAGTAAGCGAGGATGTATGGTAGCTATACAAAGCAATGCATATATGATCAAAACAACACCAAAAAGAGCTTTAGCATGCTAAAATATGACCTAAAGTTCCTTTGAGTTGAGCCCAAATATACAAGTATGATAGTCCAAATGTTAGGTGCATGTTAAGGCAATAGAGGGGATTACAAGGCAAGTATATGGTGCATGCAAGAAGCCATTAAACCAACCTAGAATAGAGGTATATCATGACCAAATGAGACCAAATACTTGCTAAAATGAAGCCAAAACATGCTAAGTAAACATGCTACCATTACAAGCCATTAACATAAGCAAATGAGACACAAGGAGAGAGGGGTGTCCCTCTCCTATACAAGACTCTAAAACCACCTTTCCATCACTGAAAATCCTTTGGATTTCAGTGGTAGAAAGGTCAAGCCAAAGCAAGAACAAAGGCCAAAAGATGTGGCTCAAAGCAAGGCCAAACAAGGCCTAAGAGGGGGTAGACAACCCCTAAACATAAAGTGACCTTAAACAATCATCTAAAGCATACAAAATCAGAACTTTTTTCAGTTTATAGTTAAGCTTAAAACAATATGCAAATAGGTCTAAAAGCTTAAGCCAAAATGGAAAAACAAAAGGTTAGTTGCTCACCCTTGAAGAACACCTTCAAGAACACAACTCTCCAGCCACTCTCTTGGATCAAAACTAGCCCAAGAACTCTGAAACCAACTTCTTAGTGGCTCAACAACCAAAGGAAGGTGTTCTACTAGGTGCTACAGTGCAAAAGTATGAACAGAATACACTTTTAAGGCACCAACACACACACAAATATATATAGAGAGAGAGCTATAGAGAGAGAGAGGGATATATGAACTCTATATCTATTTTAATGAATCTCTGGAAAGGGAGGGGAGGCTCCCCTTTTATAGGAAATCAAATTCAAAGCTTCTTAGAGAAGCTAAGCTTTGGTTCAAATCCCTCCATACACGTGTATGGAGGGGAGGGTCTGTGCCCACCAGCTGGCACAACTGGTATGCACAATGCCTGAAAAAGGCAAAGAAAAGGCCTCGACCAAAAAATATGGCCGATCGATCAAAATAAGGGCCGGCCGACCAAAAAAAGTGCCGATTGGCCAACGCTTTTGGCCGATGGCAAGAAAACAAGGCCGATGGCTTTAAGCCTTGGCCGGTGGGTTGAGGAGATGGCAAACAAGCCACCCTCTTCCCTCAGAAGCAAAACCACAAGTCCTTGGTCCACAACCAAGCACAAAACAGACAAGTTGAGAGATCCTAAGGCAAGGCGCGCAGCCGAGACCTTCGGGAACTCAAAACGAACACGAGCATGGATGATCATCGAGTGTTCAAACGATGACGTCCAAGTCTTGAGGACGGTCGAAAATGGGGTGTCTACAGTATGCAATTGTTCAAGACGCAATAGGTTCAATATAACATCTGATTAAACCTAACCCAATTTTATTACCTCTTTTTATTAGCCTTTTTAACATTTCCTTTCCATTTCTGATCTTTTCTTCATTTTTTTCCAAAAGTGTAGATTACGTCCACTAAGTCCAAAAGCGATAAAGATAGCAAGCACAACTTGACCCAAGAAATGAGCTTGTCAAGTCCTTTTCTACGAGAGAAATTACAATGGAAGAATCAAACTCATTTACAAACGATAATGAATTCTAAGTCAAACCCAAAATGAGTGATAATGACTAGTCAAACTCAAAGAGAGTGACAATGACTAATCAAACCCAAAATAAGCGATAATGACTCTAAATCCAAACTTGATAATAAGCTATAATGACACTTTCCTTTGTGATTTCCATGGGTCTAGCATAAGAGAGATGTAAGGCCCTGGTAATGAACCTCCAAAGAGATTAAATCATTTAGCATGAAAGGTCTCTTTCTTATGCTTTGAACGGTGATCTTTTGTTTGATTCAACTTTTTATTTAGAAGAAACAAAGAATGAAGGGAGGTTGCAGAGATGATTATACAAAGGTGATTATTACAAAAATGTGAGTATTTACATGAAAACTATGTAAAGAAAGCTATGAACTCAAATGGATTGGTGGCTATGGCCTAAACACCCAAATCCATAAGGACTTGCAACAACATAAGCATAGTATTCAAACCATAAACCAAATAAACACACTAAACAACCCCTAAATAGCATAAAACAGTGCTGAAAATTATTTTGAAAATGGTAGAAAAACATTATCAAAAATTAGAGGAAACAAGCATAGTAAGGAAGCCAAAGAAGGGTGGCTAGCCCCTCCACCTTTGGAACTTGAAATCACATATTTTCAGCCTTTGAAAACAGCCCAAAATAGTGTATAATCAAAGTAAAAAGAATGGAAAAGAGTAGTATAAACAAAGGAGTAGATGACCAAAGTTTATATCTCTTGAAGAAAGGATGTTCTTTGTTAAGCAAACTTGATTCAAAACATTCTTAAGTCTCTGAAAGTAGGCTCAAAATCCTAGTAGGAAGCTTCGAGTTTGAGCTCCAAAGGTGTAGAGAAGATGGCTTGTATAGCAATCTCAGTTTTGTCCCCACCTTTATTGTGTTCCGGACTTGGGTTCCATGATTGCGTTTTGTTGTCACTGTCTTGTTTCCTTCCTTTAATTTTTTGAATTTGAGTTTTGGGACTTGTTGGGAAAATTTGGAGCAGGTTAGTTGTTAGTTGGTTCAAGTGGTTGTTGCCCAGATTTTGGCCTCTTCGCTCGAGCGAGACTTCTTGTACTCAAGCGAGCCTTGTGTAATTTGTTTCTTCACTCGAGCAAGGTTTCTTGCGCTCGAGCGAGAATTGAGGGTCTTTAGGTTTCTTTCCCAGACACAGCTTTTCTGGGAAGGTGTAAGTTCTTTGCTCGAGTGAGGCTTCTTGCGTTCGAGCGAGCCTTGTGGAATTATTTCTTCGCTCGAGTGAGGTTTCTTGCACTCGAGCGTGTGTCTGCATCTATGGCAGACCTGAAGCTTTGTATTCTGCGCTCGAGTGAGGTCACTTGTTGTATCTGGTCGCTCGAGTGACAACTTCTTCGCTCGAGCGAAGGTCGCGTATATCAGTTCGCAGCAGGGGATTTTTACACCACTTTTTGATTTCATTTCTTTCCAAAACCCTAATCCGGCTGCCTCTCTCTCTAAAACTCTCACTCTCTCTCTCTCTCTCTCTCTCTCTCTCTCTATCTAAATAGCCCTAGATCTAAGGATCTCTCAACCCTAGTCCCTTTGTTAAAGTGTTAGAGCATCTTGTGGGCTTCCATTCCATCAGAGCAAAACTAATTTTGGAGTATTTTGAAGTTCTTCATCATCTTCTTTGGGCTTCTATATTTGAGGTAGGGATGCTCTACTCATTGATATGGGTTTTAACCTTGATATGTGTTATTTTGTATAAATGGTGGGATTTGGGAAGATTTGGGTGAAGTTAAGGTTAGGGTTTTAATATTTGAAAGAGGGGTTTTCCCATACTTGGTACCATGTGTGTATAAGAGGTCTTGAACATGATATTGCTTGAGTATAATTGGCAAAATTTGGTCTTGAAGGTAATATTTGTAAAAGGGGGAAGATTGCCCTAATTTGAATTAAATATTTATTTTGTTTGAACAATGAAATTGGCGAGGGAAATATGAAATTGGGAGGATGTGTAAATAAAGGGTGTAATTGGATTTCATAAATCATTCTCCTATGAAATTTTGATAAATTATCTGTTGATAGATTTATTTATCTGTTTAGATATATATGTTTTGGGCTATCAGTGGAGGATAGTTATGATTGTTGTAGAAACTGTATGAGAACTAGGAGGATTGAAACTAATCAATTGAATTGTGTCATTGAATATAACGGTGTGATTAAATCATTGAATATGTGTTTTGATTAATCATTGTATATGACAAAATATTTAAATACATTGTATATGTATTATTGTTTAGGGGATATACTTCATTGTTTGGGAGGAGATAGGGGATGGACTCCATTGATAATTAAGTTGGCCGGAATGTCCAGGGTGAAAGTCTTGAAATCTTATATATTTATGGTTGCTGGTTCCCTCGGACGTGGTTCCATAAAATGGCAAGAAATAGAAGTGTTAGATTGATGAATGTATTGAATTATGAACCATTGAGTTGTAGTCTCACATTAGTTGCTTTGATAATAATGAATTTAGTTAATTGACTTACCTGAAATGGAAGAATGGTAATGGGTTAAGATATTGGTTATCTATGTTGAATGACTTTGAAAAGAATATGTGTTAGTTAAGAATGTCGTATATTTATCAAATGCTCATATTGTAGTTAACTCTCATATATTGTTTAGCATATCTCTACTGGGATTTGGCTCACCCTACTTGGGAAACCATTTTTAAGTATAGGTGACATGCCACCTCCAAGGACATAGCTTGGGAGGCTTTGGGGCTGAAGGCTCGGTTTTGTTGTTACATTTTGTGTTTATATGCTTCTTTTTTAAGCCGAGGGCTTTAATTGTAAAGAGCTTCTAACTCTTCTTTTGTTGTAACCAAGTGATAACTTGGAAAGATGTAAGCCTGTAGGGCACTCATTTTGTTATTAGCAGTTAGAGTTAAATGTTATTGTTTTCAAGATAAATGTTTATGAAAGTGTAATGCATGTAATATCTTTTGTAATACAGATTGTATAGGGATAGCTGGTGCAAAATATGGGCATGGAGACAACTGGCAGCTATAAAATATCTGCTGCTGTTAAATATGGCCGGCAGGCTATGAGGAGGGATGGCCGGCCAATCAAATTTGGCTTGCATTTGTTTGGGTGGTCAAGCTAAATGAAAAGTGGTTTTGATCAAAAAAGGGTGTAAGGTTTAGGCTTGAAGGGTTTTTGAAGCTCAAAAGCGAATTCCTTTTGCTGAAGATTCAAACGATTGATCAATGTAACGTTTCATCATCAAGTACTCGGAACAGAGCACCCAAGTCTTACAGGCAGTCAAAATAGGGTGTCTACAGTGATGTTTGGTGATTCATGAGGCAAGTCTACCCCTTCTCTTGAGGTAATTTCATGATAGGACTGTTTATCTTTTGTTTCATTTATTGAAGTTCTTATCCTATCGTTTCTAAAGTCATCGTGCAACAAATTTGCAATGATTGATGATTTAAGAATCAAATTTGCTCCTCCCTTGATCATCTTCATGATAGGGAAGGGCGGAGAGGGTTAACATCTCTTGGAAATACTCTGTTTTGCTCTGTTTTAGCTTTGTTGCAGCAGGGTGTTTCTCAGAAGCAGTGGCCGGCCGGCCATCATTATGTACTATCGACCACTTTCTCAGACTAGCTAGCCACCTATTTTGTATAGGCAGTATCATTTTTACAGCAGAATCTGAGGCCAAAACATAATAATTTTCTGACGGCAAACAGAGCTGATCCTAGCAGAAAATAGAGAGGTTTCCAGAGGGTGTTTTCAATTGTGCGCATGCAGTTCTTCATCTCCTGTTTGAGTTCATTAGATTAGTTTCTTTAATATCCATATTCATATGTTGTAATTAATTAGTTTCTTTACTTTCATTCGAACTTGTAATAATTAGTTAATTTAGTTATTCAATTGTGTTGTAATAATTAGTTAAATTAGGACATTCATTCAGACCCTCTTGTGCGAGGGCTAACTTGTAATATTTATATGTCTTCCAACCCCCCATTTCTTTCTTCCTTTTATTTACTTGTTTATTATGGTTGCATGTAGTATCATATTTTCTTTTCATATCATTGCCATGTGTAGCTCGGCTTTTTCGCGCCCCCTTTCAGAAAATGAATTAGCCCTACAGTATCGGACTCCCGCGGTTCTGAATCTAATCTCACAAGTGCAATGTGAAACAGATAAACACCAAAGAGTCCCAATCCGACAAATCTTTTTGAAAAATCGATTTTGAATAAAAAATGTCAAAAAATGGACTGCTTTGCTAGATACAGAGTCGCCACCTAAATGTTTTTGAAAAATTTAGGAAACTCATGACTCGTGCCAAAGGCCATGCGTCCGTCATCACCAAGATTGTCTTGGCTCGAGAACTTAGGTACGAGAAGGAAAGGTCATGAATTGAGCAACCCCACTCGCCCGATCAAAAATCGGCCTCTACTAATCATGATGTGAATCTTATTTATATTATATGCTCTTGTTCCGATTTATTAGGCTAACATTACTATGTGATACGCACACAAGTATAGACTAATTTACAAAAATTGGAACATTTGATCTCATGTTTGTTTGCAAAATTGTTTCGAAATATGTACCACTTGAAAAAGTGATCGCATATAAACATTACTCAAATTATTCCAATTCAAGCAATTAGCCTTCATCCACAAGCATTCAAGCATTTATAGCATTTAAGCAATTAACCTCATGGCAAGCATGCTTTGACATGGCAACAATCACACTCATGCAATATGCTAAAGCGAGTAAAGGCTCACCTAGTACTTCAAGCCAAAAAAGATGATAAAGTTAGAAAGATGCATGATCCTAACTAGGCAATATGACTAATGCAACACATGCGATATGCAATTTACTAGGCTCGGCTACTAAACATGTCATATGAAGCAATTTGATAGCATGCAGTCTAAGCATGTATTCAAAGAAGTATTTAAATGATAGTGCAAGTTAGAATGATGAACCGAGCCTCGGTGTATGCAAGACAAATGGACGCAAACATGAAGCCTAAACTAACCATCATAAGCTAGTAAATAAAATGGAGAAAGACGTGGGGTTGGAAGACATACACGTTATTACAACATTGCGCTCTCACGAAGGAAAGTCCAAATAAACAAACTAGCTAACTAGTCAAAGCTAAGCTAATTGTTACATAACAAATGAAATTAGCTAAACTACTTAACTAATTGTTACAAACCGAATTTAATTAACTAATCTAGCTAATTAAATTATAACACTTTACCAAATTCAACTAGCTACAACTAATTAATTACAACAAATATTTAAGCTAAATATTTAAGCTAAATAGGCTTGATATGCGAGGAATGCTCATGCACATGCTCGGTTTCCACCCGAAAAGGCCATTGTTTTGCTTCCAGAAGGTCTTTATTGCACAGGAGAACACTTACACCTTTGTCCACCTCGAGAATAGCTCTACTTTGCTCAAAAAACACATTGCTGGATTTTGCATTGGTGGCCGGCCGGCTAGGAGTGAGGGCCTGCCGGTCACCAAAGGGGTCTTGCCAGTTATGGAAAGTGGCCTGCCGGCCACTGCTGCAGGGTTCATCTTGCTGCAACAGAGAACAAACAGAGCATGCACAGGGTATTCTCAAGGGTTGTCTGCACAACTCACCCCTCCTTATCATGAACAAATCAAAGGGAAGACAAAACTTGGTCCACAAACCATCAACTCAAGCAATTTCATTGTATGATGGCTTATGAACCAAAGTGTGCAAGTTCAATAAATGCAACAAAATAAGACTCTAACCTCCTCCCTTTCATGAAAGATCAAGGGAAGTAGTTGATAATGAATCTTGAACCATTTTCATCACTAATGAGTATGAAACAACTCAAGACTCAAGGGTTCAATTAACGTCCGATTGAACCCAAGTTGATTTTATCTTGCATCACTTTTAGCCTCAATTTTATTACAATATTTTAGTTTACCAACCATTCTTTAGTCAATTGAGTCCAAGAGGTGAATTTAAGTCCTCTTATGGAAAGAGGGCTCAAACCAAGAGTTACTTTGGGCATGAAAGAGACATCATATTGTTGGTAATGAACCCCCCAAAGGGATTAAACATTAAGAATGACATCTCAATCTCATGCTTAAACAAACAAGTTGTTTGAAACCACTTTCAAAGCAAAACAAAAGCCGAGAAAGGAGGGAGGTTGCAGAGGTGATTAAGAGTGGTCATAAGTATGGAAAGCCATAAATAAATGCAATCAACTCAAATAAGATGGTGTCTAAGGCCTAAAACATCAAACCCATGAGGACAATTATACTACAAGCATACAAAACAAAGCTAAAATGCAATAAACACTTAAAAACAGTGCTAAAATAGTCCTAAATAAGTCCTAAAACATGTTGAAATTAAGAAAAAAAATAGCTAGAACACTGGGCTAAAATGTAGAGTATGCTAGGCTAGTAAGCAAGACGCAAGGAGAGGAGGCTAACCCGTCCAATTTTGGACTTCAAACCATGATTTTAGCCACTGAAATAACTTTAAAAATCAGTATTTAAAAGCTCAAAAAAAGATAGTACAAAGGTGGGAAGAACAAGGGTAAAAGCCTTGAAAGCAACGTGTAAAGAAGGGTGAACCACCCCTCAACCTTTATTGGCCTTAAACCACAAGTTTCAACCCAAAAATACAAAGTTTTTACAGTCCAAAAATCAGTAGAAAAGATGAAAAACAAGTGGTGTAAAGATGGTACAAAGACAAGAGAAGTTATACCTCTTGAAAATGAATGAACCCTTAAGTCATAAACCACCAATTTCACACTCTGAAGTGCTTCAAGAGCTTAAATTCAAGCTCAAATCATCTCAGCAAAAAGCTCTCTAGGTTTGGTTTAGAGTGTTTGGGCAAAGGCTATGCAAGTTGCAAGAGAGAATCATAGAGAGAAATGATATTTTTTGCTCCCAAAATTTTTCCAACCTTGAAATATGAGAGAGAGGTTATCTATATATAGAAAAACATGTTAGTATCTTGGAAATATCAAGATAGAAACAGCTGAAGCAATGTGGGAATAGCTGGCACAAATATCTGCAAAAAAATCTACTTTTTGACACCAGTGGCCGGCCGACCACCATTACTAGCCGGCAAGCCACCATCAGTGGCCGGAAAAACACTCAAAATGGCCAAAGTTTGCACTAGTGGCCGGCCACAAAAATCTATTTTCAGGCCCAATTTCAAACGGGCATATCTTCTTCATCCGAACTCCTTTTCAGGTCATTTGTACGTCTAAATTGAAGCTCCGGAAGTCTACTTTCCAATTGAGGAAGCCTCACATCTAAATTCTAAGTGTACAAAGAGATATGCCTATTGTGAAGGATGCTCAATTTTGTCCTAACGAATTGATGCCTAACCTCTTTCTCAACTAGTTTTCTTCCCTCCCCTCATATTTTCTTCAACTCCAAACCTCTAAATAATATGTTTTAAAGATTTTTTTCAAAGATTTCACCTCTTTTCCATTTATTTCCACTTTGTCCTTGCTCGGTTTACCGAAAAGTGTAATTTTTAATGAAATGCGAGCCTCAAAATATCGTAGAAACAGTTAGGAAAAATATTTTGAAAAAGAGGGATTTGAGGTCTAAAATAATTTTGGTCAAAATGGGTATAAGGTTGGGATTTAGAAGCTCTTCTTGTTGAGGAAATCGAACATTTGCACAACATAACTTTCATCGTCGAGTGACCAATCAGTGGCGTCCAAGTCTTAAGGGTGGTCAAAAATGGGGTGTCTACACCATGACTTGCACCCATTTTTGCATACATTAGGATTTGGCTCATCATACTTGATAACATCGATTATCTCTTGCTTGAATACACGTGCCATCATATGCCTTGAATTGATTCTTGTGTCATGTTAAGAAGCCGAATCCGATAGTTGCATTTTGTATGTGTTGTATTAGTCACTTTGCATATTTAAGAACATGCATTTTTTCTAATTATTCTATTTTCTTTGGCTTGCCTCAATTGAGTACTAGGTGAGCATTTTTTGCTTTAGCATGTTGCATGAGTGTTTGTGTTGCCATATCAAGCATACCACCATGAGGCTACATGCTTATTTGAAATATCTCTTTGAATGCCTGTAGATGAAGGCTATTTCGCTTAAGTTGGGATCTCGTTGATTAGTGTACATATGAGCTCACTTTTTCAAATGGCACATATTTAAAACTCTTTTCAAACAAACATGAAATCAAAGCATTCCAAAGTGGGTGACGTAGTCTATACCTGTGTGCCTTATACAGTAAGTTAGCATAATAATCAAAACATGAGCATATACGGTACATAAAAATTACATCATGATTTAGTAGATGCCGATCTTTGATCGGGTGAGTGGGGTGCTTAATTCATGACCTTTCCCTCTAATACCTAAGTTTCCGAGCAAAGACACTTTGGTTATGATGGACAAGTGGCCTTTGGCACGAGTCACAGGTTTCCTAAATTTTTCAAAAATATTTAGGTGGCGACTCTGAAATCTGGCAATGCAGTCCATTTTTGGCATCGATGATGATAAATGGATTTTCTAAGATTTGCTTGACTTGGACTCTCATTCATTTTTATGTTTCACATTGCACTTGTGAAACTAGATTCAAAACCACGAGAGTCCAAACTGTAAGGCTATCATATCCGAGGAGACTAAACCCCTCCGAAGAGCACGAAAAACCAGCTACACTTAACAAAAGTACATGAAACATATCAAATATTAACCAAAGAATCTATTAAAAAACATAAATCCTTTAGTCACAATTTTTTTTCATATAGGATTAGTACAAGTTACAATCAAACCACCAATATTATTATGTCTTAGGGATGCTAGGTTTAGAAAATACCACACCAATATGTTAGGTATGATGGAATTTGGTCTTCATCAAGTTCCGGTTCATTTTAATTGCTTTCCTGATTTCACTTTGAGTTTTTGTGATCCCCACCTGTTAAAAGCTCTAACTTTAAATATTCAAACTTCTAGTGAATTTACTGATATGTTAGGTGGTGCCTAATCTATTTACTTTAATATATCGTATCTATTATAAATGCATAAAAATCAATCTAAATGTACATGCTTTAGTCAAAAGCCCCAAGGATAAAACATTACTTATTCAATGGCCTCGTTTGGGAAGTGGCTATTTTAGTAGGCTATTTGGCTTTTTGACTATTTTAGTAGGTTATTTTAGTTTTGTGTTTGGGAAGTTGGGTTAAATTTTTATTTGAGTTGGTGTATTAAAAAATGTGTTGAAAAGATGTTTATAATTAAAATGACCATTTTGTCCCTACAATTATATTTTTTTCAATTTCCGACTGAGGGGCAAAATGGTAATAGAGCTGTTGATGTAACATTTAAGGCTAAGTCAGCCTATATATATATATATATTTTTTTTTTTTTTGGAAAATCAAGAAAAAGTTGCTACAGTGTAGCTTTTGGGCTGATTTTCAAAATTAGGCTATAATAGCCGGGAAGTCATGTTCCCAAACAGGCCCAAAGTAATACTGCTGATGCTAATATTGAAGTACCAAAAACCATACTTTGGAAAGATATAACTCTTCCAGAAAAATGGCTTACAATCAATGAAAACTATTCTCATTAAAATCAATATGATAGCAATGATTTACATTGTATCCAACAATATGATGATAGATCAGTCCAAATAAGTTTTGATCGTTTAAGTTGTAGTCAATCTTCACAACATAGTATATGTAGTCAACCCAATGAAGAAGATGAAATTTTTAGTACACCTTTATTTACTAGAAAAGATAGAAACCTCCTAACTACTCATAATAAATTAAAAGGTATACACTTCTTATTCATCCCAAATTAATAAGCCAGTTTATTCAACACAAACTCAAATTCATGAAAATGATAATACATCTCAAGGATCATCAAGCCAAACTGGTTTTGAAGTCGTTCCTCCGGTTAATCCACAATTATTAACAATTAGTAAAGACTTTAAACTTGATTTTAATAAATTATATGATAATTTTAAATCTAAAGAAAATAAGTCAAAAAGACATGAATATAGGAATAATTATACTAAAAAACAATAGTCAACAATACTTAAAAAATGGCATGACTTTCTGAACAAAATCCGTATTGAAGTTAAATTCTTTGATTATCTTAAAAATTATTACCAAAAAGTAAATACTATTACAAAACTAAATGAAAAATATCCTCTAATGCTATAGTTTCTTCAAGTCATCCTCCTCTAGAAACAATCCTCATTGAACATAAATGGTCAACAATTAATACTTCTCCTTTTAAAATACTAGGTGATGAATATGAAATTAAAAAAAGTAATTGAACAAAACAATTATACTAATCAATATTTAAAAACTATAGGTAAACAATTAGACAAAATTGAAACCACGTTTAATGATTACTCAAATAGTCATATCTCAATTAATAAAACTCTTGAGAAACCACTTATTAACCTCCCAAGTGATAAGAATAAATTAAGTTTAGTCAGCCAAGATACCCCTACAGTTGATGCAATTGAACAGATATTTAACAAATTAACTACCAAACCTTCAAAGGATAAAGGTATAGGAGTCATAACTCAACAACCTCCTCTAATTATTAATCATGAATCAAATACTTCCACTAACAATGAAATTAGTCATCTAGAAAAACAATTCCAATCAAATAATCTTAATAGAATAGTACATCCAAAAATTAATCCTACTACTCTTACCAAAAATTGGTACTCTAAACCCACACCACATGATCTTCAATTTGAAGAAATCAATATTAATAATCAATTTTTTGTTTCTGCTAAAAAATTATATGAATGGAATATTGATGGTCTTAGTGAAAATCAAATCCTCCAAAAGTTAGATCACATTTCTATGGTAGCTAATAGCTATCTCAGTCATTATTCTGACTATACTCAACCTAAAATAGTCTCTCTTCTTACCTCTGGTTTTACTGGCATGCTTAAGTCATGGTGGGACAAATATCTCACTAATGATATGCGCGAAACCATTCAACATGCAGTACAAATTGATGAAAATGAATTTTCTATCTTTGATGAAGAGATAGGCATGAGTAAACTTGATAGAATTAATACTTTAATATTTACAATAATCAAACATTTCATAGGAACACCTACTAATGTTCATTCACGAATCCATGATCAACTTAGTAATCTAACATGTCCAACACTAAGTGATTTTAGATGGTATAAAGATGTTTTTACATCTAGAGTCATGCTTCAAGATGATTGTACCAAATCATTTTGGAAAGAAAAATTTATTAATGGCTTACCTAATCTTTTTGCTCATAAAATTAAAGATGTCCTTAGTCAATCTACATGAATCATTGACTATGACAATCTAACATATGGTGATATAATTAGTACCATTCAAAAAGAAGGATTAAAAATGTGTATTGGTAGGAAACTAGTCGAAAAATTGCTAATGATAAATACAAAGTTGTTAAAGATAAATACAAAACTAAATATGAATTAGGAAATTTCTGCGAACAATATGGTCTACCGCCAATAGCACCATCGCGTCGAAAACATAATAAGCATAGTACAACTAAACTTTCACATAAATCACATAATAAATATCACAAAAAATACTCATCTAATAAATCACCTAATAAATATTATGATAATCCCAAAAAGAAATATCATAAGAAATCCAAAAATAAGAACTTTAATAAAAAAATCAACATCCACTCAAGGTATCACTTGTTACAATTGTGGAAAAAAGGGTCATTATTCTAACAAATGTAAAGTAAAAGAAAAATTTAATCAATTACAAATTTCTGAAGAAAATCAAAGTGCAATTTTTGAAATTTTTAAGTTAAAAAATATCTAAGATCAATCCTATCAATCTAATAGCTCTTCTAGTAATAGTGATACTTCTTATTACCCTTCTCATAGTAATGATACTGATGATGATCAAGTAGAATTAGGTTGCAATTATACCTGTTGTAAACAAATTAATGTCTAATAAAACACAATATGATTCACTATTGGAATTAATTAGTAAATTAGAAGATAAAGAATTAAAAAGAAAATATACTAACAAATTAAAATCTTTATCAATCAACAGAAATAATAAACCTCATCAAGATAAACCAATTATTAGTTTAACTACTACTTTAGAAACATTTAGAAAAGATAAACATAAAGAAATAACTTTACAAGATTTACAAAAAGAAATTAACCAAATCAAACTAACTATCAAAGAATTAAAAAACAAAGATAAATCCTTAGAAAAAGAGGTTGCAATATTAAAAATTAACAAGAGTCTTAATGATTTTCAAAATAATAATGACACATCCTCTGATGAATCCAGTAATAGTCATAATCCAAACCGCGTAATCTTTAACAATAAATCTAATAGTGAAAATGATAACCAAGAAAGTAACAGATTAAATATCATTAACATAATTAAAATCCAAAAATGTCATTCAAAAGTCAAACTAATTATCAATGATTATAAAATAGAAGTAGTAACCTTAATTGATACAGGCGCAAGCCTTAATTGTATTCAAGAAGGTTTAATCTCCACTAAATATTATCATAAAACTAGTGACCAACTAAGTTATGCTAATAGAAGTAAAATGCATATTAAATACAAATTACCCAAAGTACATATTTGTCAAAACAATGTTTGATTTAAAACATCATCTGTTCTACTAAGAAACATGACAGACAAAGTTATTTTAAGAATTCCATTTATCTTTTTACTATACCCATTCACCACTAATAATTATGGTATAACAACTCAAGCTTTTGGTCAAACAGTAACTTTTCAGTTCCTAACTCCTCTTGAAATTAAAGAGTTAAATCAGTTAAAAGACTATTCCATATTTCAATCAATTAATAGATTAACCAAACAAATAAAATTCCTCAAAGAATAAGTAAAATATAAAAGAATTGAATCTCAATTAACTAATCCATTTCTTATTTCAAAAATTAAAAAATTTAAGAGTCATTTAGAACAAATAGTCTGTTCTACTCTTCCTAGTGCTTTCTGGTATAGAAAAAAAATTTAGTCACACTCCCTTATATTAAAAAATTTAATGAACAATAAATTCCTACTAAATCCAAACCTATTCAAATGAATACCAAATTAATGGAAATGTGTGGAAAAGAAATCAATGATTTGCCAAAAAATAAAATCATTAGTAAAAGTCACCTTGGTCATGTCCAACTATTTATGTTAATAACAATGCTAAACTTGAACGTCGTGTTCCACGATTAGTCATAAATTATAAACCATTAAATAAGGTTTTAGAATGGATACGGTATCCAATTCCTAATAAGAAAGATTTAATTAAAAAACTTAGTCAAGCAGTCATATTTAGTAAATTCAATCTTAAAAGTAGATTTTGGCAAATTCAAATTCATCTTAATCATCATTACAAAACTGCATTCATTACACCGTTTGATCATTATGAATGGAATGTCATGCCATTTGGTTTAAAAAATGCACCTAGTGAATTTCAAAATATAAAGAATGAAATATTCAATCCCCGTCGTTATTTTTCTAGTGTACATAAATGATATTCTCATTTTTTCTAAGTCAGTTAAAGAACATTGGAAGCATCTCCAATCATTCATCCGAACCATCCAATATAATGGTCTAGTTATCTCTACTCCCAAGATTAAATTATTCCAAACTAAAGTTAGATTTTTAGGTTATGAAATTTACCAAAGTACTATTCTTCCTATAAATCGATCTATTGAGTTTGCTTCTAAGTTTCCCAATGAAATCTTATTTAGGATCCCTTAATTGCATTGTTGAATTCTATAAAGACCTTAGAAAAACTTGTCAACCTCTTTTTGATCGATTGAAAGATGATCCTTTTCCTTGGTCTCCCAATCATACTACTATTGTTCAACAAGTCAAAAAATATGTTAAGACTTGACCTTGTCTTAGTATTCCTATTGAAGATTCCTTCAAATTATTCAAACTGATGCCTCTGACATTGGTTATGGTGGCATTATCTTTCAAAAATCCATCTCAAGTCATCTGAACAAATTTTTTGGTTTCACTCTAATATCTGGAACAAAGCATAGAAAAATTAAAAAAGAAATTTTATCTATTGTATTATATATTAGTAAATTTCAAGATGATATTTTAAATCAAAGATTTCTAGTACGAGTTGATTGTAAAAGCGCATAATATGTTTTACAAAAAGATGTTCAAAACATTGCTAGTAAGCACATTTTTGCCCGTTGGCAATTTGTTTTAAGTACATTTGATTTTGATATTGAATATATTCCTGCTAGTCAAAACTCTATCCCTGATTTTCTTACCCGTGAATTTTTACAGGGTGGATAGAGAGAGTCATACAGACATTTCAACTTTATAGTAAAAATGCCTACTCCATATTATTCTACCCACAAATTACAAGTCACTCGCTATCGCAAAATTATTTACCATTGTGCCTTTAAAATAGCCTACTTAAAGTCAATTAACCAAGATCCCTACCTCCAATTCCACCAAATTGCTAGCCAACGTAATTTAATTGCCCATTACACAAATCGTCTCAATTTCCATATTCATAGGTTAGATGTCCTCAGTGGGTGCTTATCTATTTTTTGTTTCATAATTACAGATGTCAAGTCAAAAGCCTTTCTTTATGCCACTTGCTATCATTCCAACCAGTCAACCCACTGTTGCACCCCCAATTGATCTAATCAACATATACCAAATTATTGGTACTATTCCCAAACCTTGTTACTCCTCTGCTCCTACTACTGACCCCTTTGCTTGTTAGTCAATTACACCCATGCCTCCTAATTATCCATGACGGTCAACTTCGAGAATAGATTATGTTCTTAAACCTCAATCATCCAAACTTTTTCTACAAAGAACCAGTCCACAAAAACAATCATAATGTCATTGATTTAATCAAAACCTATTTACCTCATAATTGGCATTTCACTCCGTCTCATCCAAACAAGTCAATTACCTTTTACAAAGATATCCTCTTCCATCATAAGTCCATAGTCATTAAACCCATTTATGACAGAGTCAATACCAGTAAA
This sequence comes from Camellia sinensis, assembly GCF_055761805.1. Lineage (NCBI taxonomy): Eukaryota > Viridiplantae > Streptophyta > Magnoliopsida > Ericales > Theaceae > Camellia > Camellia sinensis. Next base: position 48,224,122 of record NC_138967.1, read on the forward strand.
ATCCTCTACCATTCTTTGTATGAACACAATAGTGTATCCCTTTGATAAATGGGGTCTCCCTTTCTTGCTAAGAGATCTTCCTAAGCATACGATACAATGCAGTTATTATGATTGTATTGATGCATAGTTCAAACTCCTCTTGCATCAAAATAATACATACAGTCACTCTTGGTTGTTCTCCTTAGATCATCAATTCAAGTCAGAATTTCCTTCATGGTTTCTAAGATGGTGGTCTCAACATGGTGTCATCCTAGAAATCATCCATTCTAACCTCATAGATCAAGTCACTTATTTCTCATCACTTTACAAATTGAGTCAACATAAGAGCTAGTTTCCTTTATTGCTCCATTTCATGTCCAAATATAAAGTTCCTTGCATATTCAAATGACAATATAATATTGAAGATAACATAGTCATTGGACAACATTTTGTCAAACGGTGGGATGCATTTAAAGCCCATCGCATTATTGATCGAGTCTAACAAGAATTTTTAGTCAATATTTATGCTTCTACTCCAACAATGGTCAAGTCTTCTCAGCAGAACCCAACGGCTTCAGTTGCTCAAGGAAGCCCACTTCCTCTCACAACAATCAGACTTGAAAGCTCAACAGCTAGCTATGAGCCTTTCAAATCCAAGTCATCCAAGTCAAAGCCCAAAGTAAAGCCCAAGTCAAAAACAAGCAATGAAGAACTCATTTAAATTGCGAAGTTACCACTGGCCCAAGCCAAGTTACAGGATGAAGACAATGCTTCAGATGGATCAGCCTCTTCTGAAGCCTCTATTAGTCATGATCCATATGGCTTCCAATACCAAATGCTCAGGACCTATATGCTTAACTAGATTCCATATCATCAACATTGGATTCCATATATATTCAAAAACTTCAATCAATACTCTTCTTTTGAGAAAAGCTGCTTCTGGATATATTTTGATTCGCAATCAATCCCTATGCATTCACACCTCAACAACATTTCCACCAAAAGCAATGAATAGTGAAAAAAGTCAATTTTACTGTTCACTTGAATAGTAAAAGTCAAATTTACTATTCACTATTCATCAGTCATTCAGTCAAACACTATGCAATCAGGCATCTTCAACTATCACGATCCAAACTCGCCCCTGTGGGTTTTGTGTCGTAATCGGTCAGTAATTCTTGGATTACCAAAGGCCTCTGAATAGAATAACTTATAATTAGGGGCTTCGGAAGCAAATAAACAAACATACATGGTCCATTGAGTTGTGGAGATATATATGGGACAAAAATTTTAAACTTTATACCCATGTACGTGACATCTTAAAGCAATCTTACGTCACATTCATTACTTATAGCCAAAAGGGACTTAGCCAAAATACAGATAACAAAAAACTTGATCTATACCCAAAGGAAAACAAGGTCTTAAACATAAGCCATTTAAACTTGACTCACTCACAAAAGGGAACCTCCTCGGAGGCGTAGCGGCTAGCTGACAAAACTGAAATGCCAGGTCCTCAGTTCTGAGCCTGGTCACGCGCCTGATCACCTACATACATAATATAAATAGTGAGCGAAAGCCAGTGAATAATAACAGAGTAAAGAGTTTAAATGAATAATGTTCATCACAAAGATAACTTTCAATTCTCATATTTAACAGAAGCATAAACATGTTCGTATAAAAAATAGAGTCATAACATATTCATATCATGAGTGGTGTATCCATTAGCATTAAATGTATCTCTTTGGTCAAGCATATTAAGTTCCATATTGGAACCTCCGGTACCGGATAACATATCTCATATCTAGGCCACGATATTGTGTCCCCCCGGCGAGGGCTTGGGCCACGGTATTATTTCCCTCGGGCGAGGGCCTTATGACCATAAGCCACAGTATTATGTCCTTTGGGCGAGGGCCTCTGCTAAGAATACCACAATTATATTTCAAAGAAGTGGATCATCATTCATGTATTCATAACGCATTCTTTTCTATCATTCAAAAATAGTTCATATCATATCATGTCATAATATTCAGATAGTACTTCATAAAGAACATAGCCTTACTAAGTTATTACTCACAGATAGCTTCATAGATAACTTGATGGCAAACCAATGGATCAATCGCTCACGGCGCGTAACCTATACCAACATAACAAATACATACTGAAACATACGCTTGGATTGAACATAACTTATTTCATTCATTCTTAGTGTGTTTCTAGCCTTTACTCTCATTATTGTATCTTATTCTTGGCCTAGGAGTACCTAGGATGCAATGAGGATGCCAAAAATGCATTTGGAAACACTTAACAAAACTTGCTGAAAACAGAGGTCTCGCTCGAGCGTAACTTCTTTCGCTCGAGAGGACATGCAAACATGTGAGGGGTCGCTCGAGCGGTTTGCAAACTTTGAAAAAGTACTGGTTGTGTGATTTTCACGCTCGACGGTCGCTCGAGCGTGGGACTCAGGTCCTCGCTCGAGCGTAACTCCTATTGCTCGAGCGGTCTACAAAAACATGAAACTTCTAGGAGCTCGCATTTCACGCTCGAGCGAACTTAAGGTCACTCGAGCAGAAGTGCATGATCACAGAGTGGTCGCTAGAGCGCAGAATTTGTCACTCAAGTGGAGGGGTTGAATTCTGGAATTTCCAGATTTACCTCTAAGCTGCAAAACTCGAATTCAACATATCAAAACTCATCATTTTGGGCCAAAAACTTAAGGAAAAACTTGTAAACTTGTTAAACATGAAGAATTGAGGATCTTTTCATAAAATTAAGGCCCAAAAGTATGATAATTGCTCAAAACTCAAACTTGGAATTGGGAAATCATGTCATTACATACCATGCATGCAAAGGTACAAGCTCAAGCTTTCAAAACATGATCAAATGAGACAAATTGGTGGAAAACAAGATGGATTCGCAAAACTAAAATAAATTTGACACATGCAAGTGGAAATTCTTTGGAATCAAACTCAAAAGCAAGTGAATTCCTTCAAAACCAAACTTGATCAATATGTATACATGCCATGCATGTGTTGCCAAGAACTCAAACCTTTCAAAACATGTACAAATGGATTGTTAAAGTGCAAAATCACAAGAGCTTCCATAATTGAACAAAAATAGGTCCTTGTATGCAAAATTGGTTGAAATCAACACTCACAATTCATGAAATGCACATGCATGTATGAAATGTTCATTTTCTCTACATTGCTAGCTCAATTCTTGCATAACTCTACTCAATCCTCAAGAATTCATGTCCTAGATATCTTAATTATACAATTTAAGTGTTGAATCCTTACTTCAACTTCTCAATGAAGCTCTAGACGGTGAATTCACAAAGATGTCAAGCCAAAACCCTTGAGTTTTGTTTTTGGTTAGCAATTCATCCCTCCATTCTTCTTGAATTCATTCTCTCCCTAAGCTCTCACTCTCCTCATGTTTTGTTTGTTGAGAGGCTCAAAGAGGTGGAAAAAAGAAGAAGTCTTGAAGCTCATACTAGCTTTATATAGACTAATTAAGAAATTTAGTTAATAACTAATCAATTGACATTATTTAATCTAATTATTTCGTTCTGAATCGAATTTCAATTGAACCTACCATAATGTTCTAAAAATTCCAACTAACTCATATATTAAGTCAATTTCGTGATCGAATGCCGATAAGGCCTTCAATTCGCGGGATAAGACGAAAACACAAACAGATCTTTCTACGATAGACAGATAAAAACACAAATAATGCAACATATATGAAATTAATTCAGAATTTCATCGTAATAACTTATTAGGCATAATTAATTATGGTTAATCAACTAATCACAAGTCGGGGTTGTTATATCAACTTTTCTGAAAGCAACAAACAAAACCCATATACCTTCACCTGCTAATCTTCAGTCCATAGCAGCTCCCCAGAGCACCATAGTCATTTAACTTCTCTATAAAAGACCTTATCAGTTATGAAGAAAATCATCCGAAATTTTAGAAATTTCTCAAACTCTCTCTCTCTATAATTTCTATTTTGTAATCTATATTTTGAAGTTATGATTTCCAGCTTCGAGTAAACAATTGTAAGGTACTTTTGATTTCAGTCTATGAATAGTGTTCTGTTTTAAAATAAATATTGCTAGTTCTACTTTCCTTAAAATCACAAAATATTATATTTCTTAAGTATATCTAGATTAGGTGTATCTAAAAAATAAAAAATTGCTTAAAATATTAAAAAAATTAGTAAAAATAAAAAACACGAAAAATAAAAAAATTTAATTTTTTATGTGAGTTAAACTAAAGAAGTTGATTGTTTTTCTTTTGAAATGACATGAACAAATTATCAATATTATTTTATTATTTTATATGTATAGAAGACTAAGGAGCAAATATGTCATTTTAATCTAATAGAGGGTAAGCATAATTTTTCAAATGTAAGAAAAGATTTATATTAAGGCCAAGTTTGGGATCCCTCAAAAAATCTAAAAAGTCAAAAAGTCACTATTCTATTTAAGTCACATCATCTTATTTAAGTCACATCACCTCTCTAACACATCACTTCAAACCCAACCCAAATCCAACCCATATTTCATAAAAAGTCAAAAAGTATACTTATTTATAGAAACCTTAGAAAGTGTTAGTGTAGTTTACCTTTATTCAAAATATCTGTACAGTTTAAATAAGTTAAAATAAAATAAAATATTAATTACAAATTTTATGTCAGTGAATTGGTAAGAATCTTTGTTTATGGGACCTATGGTTCTACCCCTTGTTGCCCTTTGTTTTATATGATAGTATAGTATAGATAACACGACACGATACACGTGGAATTGACAAAATTCATTTTGAAAGTTGATTTTATAGTAAAAAAAATTATTATAAATTGTCATATTATTATTATTTATTTTATTTTATCTTCTATAATTTGGATTATATACGATTTATTTTCCTAACGTTTAAAAATGACTATATAATTCTTATGTGATTTGTGGATTAAATTTAAACATCGTTAAATATTTTGTTCAACTTAATAATAAGTGTGAAATACGTGACAAATATAAGAGGAATTATATGTTCATTTTTTAATTTTAAGAGAGTAAAACATGAAATAAGATACAGAGGGTTAAAGTGCATTGCTTTCCAAACAAATGAAGAAAATATAAGTCTTTTAGTTTTTTTTTTTAATTAAATCATTAACCGTCCTAATGGTACATTTTAATTTACAGGCCACAAAAAAATTATATAGTCATTTTTAAATGTTAGGAGAGTAAATCGTATTGTCCAAATCACAAAGATAAAATGAAGTTTGAACTAATTTTTTTTTTATTAAAAAAAGTCAACTAAAATAGCTAATTAGCAAAGGAGGCAAATCTTTGGACGCAAGGGACAGGTATCTACATGGTATCCCGTGGCAGAGCCAGAAAATTAAATTAGGATGGGTACTTATTAATTACAATATTAAAAAATTGTACAAAAATATTTCACGTAAGGTTTTACAATTGATTTCGAGAAACATAAAAAAAAATAATGTTGTTTATAACTGGTGCACCATGGACAATATAAAAAAAATATGGATATAAGTCTTAAAATAAATTATATAATGATAAATTATTTTTTTTATACAAAATTTGATTAAAAATTCAATATAATGGTAATATCACGTCATTATTAGTATGCGATATTACCAACTAATAGTAAATAAACACATAGAGAGTGAACATCACATGTCAAATGTAACTGATAGTCCAATAAATTTCATATCTTTATAGTGAGATTATTTATATTTATATGTCAATAATAATGATATCACCGTTACATTTAAAATTTTCATAAATAATATAGTTTATAGTAATCTCTTCATTTTCAATCAAAATAACCATTATTATTTTCATAATTTTTAAAATGTCATTGACATTTTACTCTAATAATATTTTTGTAATACTTTTTATTTAAAATATTTTCTTTATATTTGTATAAAAAAAAAATCAAAAAATCCAGGGGGTACATGACTCCCCTGGCCCTTACGTGGCTCCGCCATTAATGGTATCTACGTGGAAAATACAAAAGCGCACGTACTTCCATGTAAGGCTGCAAACAAGTCGAGCCGAGCCAACCTTTTGAATGTTGAAGCTCGTTTATTAAGAATTAGTTGAGCTCGAGCTCGAGTTGAGCTCTAGTTAAGCTTTAAAAATCGAGCTCAAACTTGACTCGTCAAATATTTGTTGAACTCGAACTCGGCTCGAGCTCGTTCAATTACAAAAATGAGTTAAGTTTGAGCTTAAGCTTAAAAAAAAATTAAATTTAAATTAACTAACTTATTGAGATTAAAAAAAATACAAAATAATGAGTAAAATATATAATAATAGTTATCCCAATAATAAATCTCATCAATCAAATATGTAAATTTACACAAATATCAAAATAAATAAAAAATGAAATAAATTATTAAAAATTTATTTAATATATTATTAATTGAACTGAGATAAAGGTCACTCAAAGTCAACTCGATTGATAAACGTTCGAACTCGTTCATTCAAACGCGTTTTAAACAAGTGCCTTACTTCCATTGTGAGCAAACCAACAACATCAACCCTCGTCCGTGTCTTTGCTTTTCTCTTTTGTTATGGTCTTCGACCCATTTTCATACTCACTATTATTGAACGTTAGGGTTTTGAAAAATCACGACAAACAAACAAACAATCAACAAGAAAAGGAAGCTTCTCACTGTGTATCTCATCCCCCGTCCTTTTCTTTCTTCTTGGTAACTCTCTCTCTCTCTCTCTCTCTCTCTCTCTCTCTCTCATCTTTTATTATCTTCCTTATTGGCCAACAAGGTTCAGGAGAAGAAAAGAAAAGTCAAGTTGTGTATTGATTTTTTATTTTTTCCCCTCAGTTTTCTCTGGAAACAAACAAGGGTATATGATTGTAGTGTGCTCGTTTTGAACCTTAATTAAGAAATAACAAGAGATTTTTCAGAACCCAAATGGCATGCCAGGCCATTCATTCATGGACATTTAGTAGGTTAGTGGGTGCTTTTCTTGATCTTGCTATTGCTTATCTCTTACTCTCTGCATCCACTCTTGCATTTTTCGCTTCCAAATTTCTGGGTTTTTTGGGGCTTTGCTTACCATGTCCTTGTAATGGCCTATTGGGCACCTCCAATAGCAATTACTGCTTGAAGAGGCTGTTAATTGATTGCCCAATTGAGACAGTCTCTTCTGTTCAACTGTCTGTGAACACAAAGTTTCCCTTTGATTCAATTTGCGCGAAAAACTGAGATTGCCAAATGAATTTGAAGTTAATTAGAGATCAAAACAATTGTGTTGATGGATTTGTTGAAATGGAAGGCGAAGCGTCTTGTAGCTCAATACCGGGTGCTAGGAAGTTGCAAAATGTGGTTGAGAGGGACTTGATTTTGAAGAATGAATCGGTTAGGGTGTTTGATGTAGTGAATTCATCAGTTCATGTCAAGAACGGAAGGTTTGAGCTGAAGGGTAAGGGGATTGCAAATCAGAGGCCAAGGTATGGTCTTAGGCGACGTTGAAAAGGTCTTGCTGATTATGAAAAAGTTTCGCCTGTGCCGTTTGACCCTTCATATGCAAATGATCGGTCACGTTCTTGCATCAATCGTAAAGGGAATAATGAGATTGAATGCAGTTCAATGCCTGTCAACTCTGGAGCTGATGCTAATCACTTTAATTGTGAGTGTTGATTTTGATCTTGGTTTGTATTCTATCCGTTTTCTTTATTTCATCTGAAACTTTGCACCTTAACTGAAAAGAAAAAGAAAAAAGAAGAAGAGAGGCATTAGTGTTTCATTTTGTGGACTCATGTATCTGTGTATGCATTTTCACATTTTTAAAATCAACAGAAGTTGTGCTATAATCTTACAGCTGAATAAAGAAATTGAAGAAGATTAGTGTTATATGTGCACTAACTTACAAAAATTGTTCCCTGTATATGCCATACATGAAAAGTCACAATCTCCACTGACAATGCATATATCCTGTACCTGAGTGAAGAGTGAAATTATGTCTTATAGATTTTTTGAAAAATCTTGGCCGTTCTTGGCGAAGGGATGGGAAGGGATTTTAAACCATTAAGGGATGCGAAATTCCTTGGTTTTGAAATTCTTTGGTTAGTTTAAAAAAAAGGATTTGTAAATTTTCCTGACTTGGAGGTTCCATATACACATATTAAAAGCTAAAGTAGTTATATTTTAAAATCCTTAAAGCAAAGAACAGGAAAACTGGAAAAGTACAGAGCCCTTCAGATGATCAAAATTATTCTTCTATGTGAGTGTGTTTGTGTAAGATGGCTTGTAAGGGAATTATTTTAATTTTTTATATTGGTTAGACTCACCCCTTAGGAGCCATTCAGGTGATCAAAATGCATTTAAAAAAATGAAAAAGAAAAAGAAAAAAAGAAATGAAGAGGTTGTTCTGGTTTTAAACAAATGGACTACCATACCACCAATACATATATGGCAAGTACAATTTTTATGTCTCTTTTTCAATTAACACTTTAATCTGTTAGCTTGAATGTTTAAACCTCAATGATTATTCCTTGTGCCCTCAGGGCATGAGCTTTGCACCCATTTTTAAACAATGACTTGGCATGTGTTGCCGTGACTTCTTGCTTGGTGTGCCAGGTTTTACATGGAATCTTACACAACATAAATGGAAGCATTCATAGATCCATGCTTAGGTCATTACTAATATGATGCATGACAATGCTATTGTGTGTGGTATGTGATTTAGATGATGAGGACGCTCCAGTTGTTATGAATTTTGGGGATAGAACTTCACATGGCTTGTAGTTGAATGAAACTCTTCATGAAAAGAAACTCACTGAGAAAAGTGAATCATCCTATGGAGAGACAGAGTAATGTGCAGAAGGAACTGGGTTATGAAGGTAATGAGAAAAATGCAATCAGAATCTTGGAACAGGCACTTGAAGAAGAGCATGGTGCTCTTTACCTTGAGCTTGAGAAGGAGAGAAGTGCTGCTGCTACAGCTGCAGATGAGGCCATGGCAATGATACTGCGTCTACAAGACGAGAAGGCATCCATAGAAATGGAGGCTTGGCAATACCAGAGGATAATAGAAGAGAAATCTGCTTATGATGCTGAAGAAATGAACATCCTTAAAGAAATTCTTGTGAGGAGACAGAAAGAGAAGCATTTCTTGGAAAGGGTAGTTGAAGCTTATAGGCAGATGATTCATATTGGAAATTAACAGTTACAAGATGACATTCAGTATATGGTGAAAACACAGAGGGAACAGGCTGATGCTCCAACAGCTTAGTGAATCCATTGACAAGAAGGAAATTGTAAAGGATAAAAGTTCAGTTAATGAGGTATTGTCTATTGATAAGCAAAACTGTACACCCTTGCTCTTGGAGAGGAATTATGAATTTCCGGATGGGATGAAGAAGCTGATTTTCAAGCAAGGAGATGTAGAGAAATCCATAATAGTTTCTGATCTGCAGAAAAATTTGATGTCGGCAGTTAACAATGAAAGATTGAAAATTGACATGAAAGTTGAGTGACTTGGAGAGAGGTTAAGTATTGTGCAGGAACAAAGACAGAAGCTCAACTTCTCTGTGGACTATCGGGAAAGGGAAAATTTTCAACTGCAACTTGCAGAAGATATAGCATAACAACTTCGAGAGATTTGACAGCTAACAGAACCTAGAAAGGTCTTGTGTGAAGCTTCTTTGCCCCTGCCATCCTCTAAGGTTTGATGTTAGATTTCTCTTTCATCATTATCTTCATCGATATCAAACACAGTAAGGCTGCGTTTGGATTATGCATTTGGGTAGGGATTTGGAAAGAGAAAGGAAAAGGAGAAAAAAATTATCTTATATTTCATGCAAATTTCATTCACCTTTTCCTTTCCAAAGACCTATCCAAATCCATTGTCCAAACACAACCTAACCTAAGTGCACAAAGTTACAATGCTTAATCTTTTGAAGACCAAAACTGCACCCTCCTCCCCGCTCCTACCACCATACTAATATTCACTACAAACTTATTCCCACTCCTTTCTAATACCTTTCCAAATATGCCATGAGAAATAGATACCTCTAGAGAGGTCCAATCTCCTAAATCACACCCATACTTCAGAGCTACTACCATTCTTCATCATATATCCCTCTCACCCACAAAACTTTTCATCCGCTTCCCCAATAAAGCTTGATTAGGCATTTCTGACTTCTTGATACCAAGTCCCTATCCTATAATAGGAGTACAAATTGAGTCCTAGTCTACCAAATGGTTACTCGAATTCCTCTTCCATTCTACCCTACAAAAAATTGCTCCATTGCTTTTCTAATCTCTCGCTCTATTTGGTTCATTAGAAAGAGATGGAATGAGACGGAATGGTCATTCTTTAAGCTCCCCTATGGAATGATCATTTTCTTACAATGGTGATTGATGATTTCAGTTGCAATGCATATTTCATTATGTTTTTTAGTCAACCAAATATGTGAATGGATATTTTGATGGAATGATTATTGTGTTCGACCTCATTCTAGTGAACCAAACACTATCTTAGCTGCAGTGATAATAATAGCACACAAGGACATAAAATGTGTAGGAAAACTTGATAAAGTAATGTTGATTGGATTACTTAGTAAAACTCTACAACCAAGTATAGCGGCTAGCGAGTCAATGTTAGATACCTCCTCTTTGTGCATGAAGGCTCTCTTTATATCTCCACCTACTAGTTCTTCCCTTCAGTTTTTGTTCCTAAAGGTTCTTCTGGCACTCTTTATGTTTCCTGATTAACTGTTGTTGGCTACCAGAAGTTCTGTTATTAGCATAGTTTTAAAATGCCTCCACAACCGTTACTGCCACCTGTTATGGCCGCTATGGCAGTGTGACAAAATTCACATCCGTAATGGCCGCCACTGTTGTGTAAAGGTCGTAATGGCCATTACGGTGCCGTTACAATTTCGTTGCTGCCATTACAATCCTTACGCTTCTATTTTTATTTTATTTTATTTTATTTAATATAGATTTTGTATATAAGGCCATTTTTCTCATTTCTCTTTTTTCTAGTTAAAATCGCACAAAAAGAATATAGAACTTATGTGAAAATCTTAGATCTACAAACTCTGAATGTCCAATCTTCAAGTTCTACAAGACTTGAGTTGATATTGAAGTTAAATGAGCTTACTTCTCTCTCTCTCTCCAAAGTTCATTACCTTTTTATTGAAAAGCTTTCCTTAATCTCATTTGATTCTTTGAATATTAACTTATATTATATCTATATTTGCTCTTTGGTCAAATTTATTCATTTGACCTTTGCCGCCATTACGATCATATGCTTCTTTTTTTTATTTTTTTTATATAGATTTTGTATATAAGGCCATTTTTCTCTAGTTGTTAAAATCGCACAAAAAGGATATAGAACTTATGCGAAAATCTTATAGTTACACGTTTTGAATGTCCAATATTCAAGTTTTACAAGATTTGAGTTGCTATCAAAGTTAAATGAGCTTACTTCTCTCTCTCTCGCTCTCTCTCTCTCTCCAAACTTTCATTAATTTCTCATTTGATTCTTTGAATATTAATATATTATATCTGTATTTGCTCTTGGGTCAAATTTATTGAACAAAATTTGTATATCATGTTAAGTATTTTTACATTAGTATGTTGATATTTTGTATTATGTATGAACTTATGTTTGTGAGATTATCATTTTTAATATTAAACATGTTTCGTTTTTTTTTCTTCTTAACAAGTGGGAAGTTATCTACCAGTATAATTAGTAAAGTAAAGAAAATTAAATACATCCAACAATAGGAAAAATCCCTATAGTGACTTAAACGTAACATAAAAATTAGTGCACATATTGGATCATATTTAAAAACTAAACAAAACACACGAAAAAATCATTATAAACCTCACTAAATGTGATTTTGAAATGAAAACATGTTTGTTAGCATGTTTTCCTGAAGTTGTGCGAAGAATCAAAAACTTTATGGCTCCGGTCGATTGCCACCACTATTGTGCTACGGCCGTTACTTTCCACAGCCACATCAACGCTATCGTTACCCTTATGGTAGCTGCCACCTTTACTTAAAACCTTGGTTATTAGGTAATGTCAAAGAAAAGGTGCTGTCAAAGTGTACCTTTAGGAGTTCACAAACACTCATAAAGTATGGATTTGGTTGCTTCATGGATACATATATGCTCTTTTTGGTTCCCCGGAACAGTGAGGTAAAATGAAAAAGAAGGGAAAGGAAATGAAGAGGGAAAAAGAGGAAGAAAAAGTAAAAACATAAAGAATCCATTTGTTAGAAATGTGATTTTGATTTGATTGTAGGTTTCCTGTGTCCTCCTCCTTTGGTGGTTAGTCATGTTTCCCCATTTTCCTTACTGTTGTATAATGAAAACTGGGTTACTTCAAAACAAGAAAATTCCCTCAAAAGATTGTCCTGCACAATTTTCCAATATAGCCAAACAAAGAAAAAGTAAAATTCCATTTGATTTCTTTTTCCTCATAATTTGCAAGTCTCAAAAAGTATTTGAATACTTGAATATTTTCATCTGCTTTGGAAATTATTATTTTAGATTAAAAAGTTGGGGTTAATTACCTTGTATTTGTTACTCCTTTAGGGTTAGTCATCTGGGCTCAACGCATTGGTTGTCTTCAGACATTCGCGTCATCCATAGATCTGCTGCATTCATTTGAACAGGAATGTAGGATCTCTCTAACAAAAGACATCACCTTCGAAGTCCTCTGAAGTATGCAGTTCGCTGGATCATATTCTTGGGAGCCTAGAATTGCTGCAACAAGTAGATAAGAGATATGTAGTTCTAGTTTTCTCTCATTAGTGTTGTAAATCCCTTCTACACAGTACCAATGTAGGGGTACCAATTGACAAATAGGTCTTCATGGATGGCACCGGTTCAATTTTTTGTATGAAGTTCGTGAAAAGGCAGTGTGTTATGACCAGATAGTATCTATTATTTATTCATTATAATTTCTTAAATTTCATTACACACACATTGAATAAAATCATATCAATATTATCAGAAATGTTATACAACAGCAGATTATGTTTCAATCATTTGGTACTTTCGTTATTAGTTCTAGGTCTGTCTGTAATCACATATGTGGCATGATAATTTAGAATCATGAAAGTAAAAGATTGCTTTGATTTTTGCATTTGGGTGTTGGTTGTATGTTCTTGAGTATGTAAAAACATTATGCATTTTTGGTGTAGCAATGCAAATAAAATCCAACATTTGATGGTTGATATACATGGTTAAAATTAGAATCACTCCAGGAAAAATTGTCAATAATTAAAAGAAAGAAAGACTCCAATAATAACGATTACTCTTTTTCTTTTCCTCTCAACACCAAATGTATTTGCAGTTATGCTTGATAATTTTGGATAAACAGATGCATTTGTCAGCAGAATTAGGTAAACATAGTGGTGTAAAAATGGCCTTGGCCCGCTTGGCTCTTGCAAAAAAATTGGACCGGGTTGGGGCGGCCTAATTTCAAAAAATATAGGCCCAGACCGGTAATCGGGTTTTGGACCTCATGATTGACTTTTTTTTTATTATTTTTTATTTTTTCTTCTCACCAAAATAGCTTGCAAGTGATGTTGGGCATCGGGGTGGGTCTAGACCAGGCTCATCGAACTGGGCCTCAGCCAGGCTTCAAGCTGGCAGGCCATGCTTATACTCCTAGGTAAACCTAGGTGAATAGTTATAAGCCCTCTCGTCTAAGTCCTGTAGTATTGAATTTTTTAAGTGGATTTTTGTTGGGTGTTGAGACCGTAATTTTTACCCTTTTGGGTTTTCCACATAAAATCTTGGTGTTTTTATATGATTCCTTATTTGTGTGTTTAATCATTTAAAGGCTAAAAATTGAGTATTTAATAAGAATTTTTATTAATTGGCTTATTCACCCTCTCTAGCCTCTAGGTAAGTTCATATTTCAAAGAACATATTGGGAATAGATGTCTGGGATAAGTCCAATATTTATACTAGGCATAAAAATAAAAATATTTTTGTGAAGACTTTATAAATAATGAGGGTTCAATCCAACTTATCCAAGTCTAAATTTGAACTTAAGGGCCCAAAATTGTAAATATTTGAAAGTAATAGACTGCTGTTTTACAAATTTATGAATTATTTCTAGAATATTATTGATTATATTAATTATAATTGTTTTCTGAAAATTTTTATTTTCGAAGTTGAGTTGATCACACTCCACGAAACAACCTTGGCTGGTGGCTGGAGACTTTAATGACTACGCTAATCAAAGAGAAAGGAGGAGTTTCTCAGCTAGCCAAAATATCAGTAGAACTCAAAAATTTCTTGATCGGGTGAATAGTTGTAATCTAATTGACTTGGGCAGTTCCGGACCTCGCCTGACATGGACGAACAATAGACAAGGTATAGCTAACACCATGGAAAGACTTGACCGAGCTCTGTGTAATGCGGAATGAAGGACCATGTTTCCCGAAGCCACAGTGAGAGTTCTTCCTAGAACTTATTCTGACCACTTCCCTCTTGTCGTCTACACTCAAGGTATGCACATTTTAAACCCCCGTAATAGGCCCTTCCGTTTTGAGGTTGCTTGGATGTCTCATCCCGACCTTATTAATGTTATTAAATCCTCTTGGCACTGTATGAACAATCAACTCCTTGACTCTACTGCTGACTTTACTAATAGAGTTACTGAATGGAATGAGAAGGTATTTGGTAACATTTTTAAACGCAAACGGAGACTACTCGCTCGAATTGAGGGTATTCAGAAAGCTCTTGCTGAAACATTCACACACAGTCTTCAAAATCTTGAAAACATGCTTATTAAAGACTATAATGAGACTTTGCTCCAGGAGGAAATGCTTTGGTTCCAGAAATCTAGATCCAAACATATCACCCTTGGAGATAAAAATACCAAATATTTTCATATCTCCACTCTGAATAAAAGACGCAAGCTTAAAATTAATGCCCTTAAGAACGATGATGGTAATTGGGTTAGTGACACAGAGGGGATTAAAAATCTCATCCTTAACTATTTTAAGAACCTCTTTACTAAAAGAAGGAGGATAATGATGGCTTTTTGAAGCCTTTGTCCAACCTGGAAATTCTTCAAGCAGTGAGAAATATTGGTGCTTTTAAAGCCCCTGGTACTGATGGTATCCAGGCTATCTTCTATCATAACTACTGGAGTATTGTTGGCAAGTCTGTGAGTGAGTTTGTTAAGGCTTGCTTCCATAGCAAGTCCGTTCCTGACTCTGCTAATGAAACTCTCATTGTTCTTATCCCTAAGATCGACAACCCTGCCACTATCAAACAGTTTCGTCCCATTAGCCTCTGTAATGTTACCTATAAGATCATCTCAAAAATTGTTGTGAATAGAGTTAGGCCTCTCATTGACAGCTTGGTGAGCCCCAACCAAAGTAGCTTTATTCCGAGTAGAAATACGGTTGATAACATCATTGTTACCCAGGAGATTCTTCACACATTGAGGCATAAAAAAGGAAAGGAGGGAGGTATGATTTTTAAGATAGATTTGGAAAAAGCCTATGATAGATTGTCTTGGGAGTTTATTAGAGACACTCTTGTGGAGTTTAATATGAACGACGAATGGATCAATCTCATCATGAGTTGTGTCTCTAACAGCAAATCCGCTATTCTATGGAATGGAGAGGTTCTGGAAGGAATTAAGAATGAGAGAGGCTTGAGACAGGGTGATCCACTCTCCCCTTACCTCTTTGTCCTTTGTATGGAAAGACTCTCTAACATGATTAGTTCCAAGGTGGAAGGCGGCCAGTGGAAAGGGATTAAGGCAGCTCGCTCTAGCCCACCCATCTCTCACCTATTCTTTGCAGATGACCTTATTTTATTTGCCAAAGCTGATCTCTCCAACTGTGATACTATCATGTCAGTTCTCTCTGAATTCTGTGCAATTTCTGGGCAACAAATCAACCACTCCAAGTCCAAACTGTTTGTCTCCCCCAATTTAGCTCGTAACAAAGCCCTATCCCTTAGTTTCCATAGTGGCATCCCTTTAACCCAAAACCTTGGTAAATATTTGGGTTCTCCTATGCTTCATGGTAGAGTCAACAAAAACATGTTTAGGGACACCTTAGAGAAACTTCAATCTAGGTTGTCAGGTTGGAAGGCTAGAACACTCTCCTTGGCTGGTAGAACAACTCTTATCCAATCTGTCACCTCTGCTATACCCAGTTACAACATGCAGACCATGGAAATTCCTAGAAGGGTCTGTGATGAAATGGATAGACTGAACCGTAATTTCCTATGGGGTGACACTGATTCTAGGAAAAAAGCTCACCTAGTTAACTGGGAGAGTGTTTGTACTAGCAAAGACAAAGGAGGTCTAGGTATTAGAAAAGCAAGAGATCAGAATGCTGCTTTATTGACCAAACTTGGATGGAAGATGCTATGCGACAAGGAGAAATTATGGTGTAAGGTGTTGCAGTCCAAGTATCTGGGGAAGCACTCCTTTTTTAGCTGGCCCATCAACAGAAGTTCTTCACATATCTGGAAAAGCATATGCAAAAATAGAGATCATTTGAAGAGGGGAGTTAAATGGAATGTGGGAAATGGTGAGCACATATCTTTGTGGGGTGACTAGTGGTGCGGGAAACAAGCTTTATTTAATTCTTACCCCTTCCAAACGAACAATACCCTCCAGAAAGTCAGTTCCATCATGAGGGTTATTGGGACATAGGTGCTTTGGAAAACATCCTCCAATCCCATGATATTCAAGAAACTCTTAAAATTCACAGGCCTCGATTTGTTACATACACAGATTCACCTGTTTGGATTGGATCAACCTGTGGCAATTTCACTACAGCATCAGCCTATCAAATCATTACAGCACAAGATAGTGATGGGAGGGCTTGGACTTGGCTTTGGAAATTAAAGATTCCCCAAAAACTGAAATGCTTCCTGTGGCTTATTCTAAAACAGAGGCTGCTAACAAACCAGCTGAGACTTGTGAGGAACATGGCCACATCTGACATTTGTCCTAGATGTGGGTTGACAAGTGAAGATTTGAATCACTTATTCAGAACCTGCACCACCTCTCAAAACCTTTGGATTGCAATTAAAGATACGAGTTAGTGGGAGGAAGGATGTAATAGGCCTATTCTTGAATGGATTACCTCTAATGTGAAAATTAAAAGTGACTATTTTCATAAAAAATGGCAACTGGTTTTCAAAATTACTTTTTGGCAAATTTGGAATGATCGCAACAGATTAGTGTTTGATAATCTCAATCCTTCCATTCAATTCAGTCTCAAGAGCATAAGGAACTATGTTCATGAGATTGATGAGGCCTATCAATCTGTCCTCCACCCCAGGCCCCATCATCCTAGACTAATTCATTGGCTTTGCCCTTTTGCAGGAACTCTCAAATTGAATGTTGATGGCTGCTCCAAAGGTGATCCAGGCCAAGCTGGTTATGGGGGGCTGCTGCGGGATGATACGGGACTGTGGCTCTGGGGTTTCTATGGAAAATTGGGCCACTGTTATAGTCTCGAAGCGGAACTGTGGGCTATTTACAGAGGACTCACAATATTATTCCAAAAAGGGCACCAAGGATGTGGTTATTGAATCAGATTCAGAGCTGGCCATCAACCACTTACAGAATGGCCCGTGCCTTAATTCTCCATATAAAGCTCTCATAGAGGATGCGAAATTCTTGTTGAGAAGATGCAACTGTTCCCTGCAATATACACCGAGGGAGGGAAACAAGTGTGCTGATTGGCTTGCCAACATGGGTGTATCACAAGATGAACATGTTCTAGTCCTTGAAGAACCCCCTGAAGAAGTGAAGGCACTGCTCATTGCTGACATGACTGGAACTAGTGTTTTGAGGGATTAATTTTTTCTTCTTTCTTTTGTTTTCCTGTGTTGCTCCTGCTCGTCTGGTTGTTTTGAACTTCCTTTGAATCAAAAAAAAAAAAAAAAAAAAATATTGAATAGATTAATTATGTTAATGATATGTTAGATAATCTAGAGTATACAAATTTAATTAGTAATTTCCTTATTAAAATAATATGAACTAGTTTGGGGGAACAAAGTTATAACATGTTTGTTATGGAACTGTAGCAGTTCCAAAATTTGAAAGGACTTTTCTTAATATTAATTAAAACCTCCATTTGGAGAATCTTAGCATCCAAACTAACCCAGACTGGTCGATGAACCTTTATATCTAGGTGCTTGTAGGGTGTTTTTGGATTGATATGAATTTTTGAATTGCATATATTTGACATTAAGGACTTGTTTGGGAACTTAGCTTTTAGGCTGATTTTTTTTTTTTTTTTTTTAATTTTATTTTTAATAAAAATAAAAAAATAGGTCAAAAAACTAAAAGTTAAGACCTTACATGAAACTTAGCTTTTTAAGTACTAAACGAGCTATTGTTAAAACCACTAATAAGATTCAGTACAAAAGAAATGTGAGACTTACAATTTAGAATTCACAATTTATCCACAATGACATGGCAATGGTTGAGTTTGTGATAAATCAAAAGTTGACATGTAACATACCATATTGTTGTGGATAAATTGGGAGTATTATTCAAAAAGAAAAAATGTGTCTTAGTCACAGAACATGCACCATTATTAGTAAAGTTTTCCTCTTAACAGCCTCTTGCTATCCATTGGAGTCTGCAACACTTTCTCCACCATGGTCACCGTCGTCAACAGCTTCTTCAGCGGTGGGGGCCTGCTGCTCAACAAGGCCAGGGTGTGGGACTTCGGAGAAGAGAAGAGAGTCCTCTGCCACACCAACCTTCCTCGAAATACCTTCCCAATTGTTCGTGAGGATGGCATCTTGTGGGTTGGTCAGTTGATCCTTGTATTTCCCCTCCTCACCTTCCTCAAAGAAGCCTTCCTTACACTGGGAGGATTTGTTTCCTTCATCATTCAAGCTCTTCTTGAAACTGGTTTCCAAGCATTTCAGCTTGGTAATAGCCTGCCAGAAGTCCTCCTTAGCATCATCAGCAGCCAGCCTTTCTTTGTCCACCTTAATTTCTGGCATAATCTGTTCATAGAGAAGATACACAAATATCAGAATTAATAGTATGCCTGAAAAGAAAGGACAAGGAGCAAAGGCCTATTCACAACCACCTTGTCTTCTGGAGTCGAATTTACTGGCCGCTTTTCAGTATCATTTAAGGTGGTGGGGTGTTTTTTATCAGGCTCCTCCTCCACCATCTGTTTCTGTTTGGCCACCTTCTTCGCTGCTTCCTTTGTTTGCTTGGTCATATGAGCAGGTGGGAGAGGAGTCTTCTCCCTTGATTGTCTGGCTGTGTCTTTTAGGGACAGCTTCCCAGTCTCAATTGGATCCTCCTTGGTAATCATTGGAATGGGTATGCCTTCTTCATCTTCTGCTGCTGCTGCTACTTCTTGTACGGCAGCTAGTACAGGACGTTCTTCAGACTCAATCTGAATACCGTTGCCACTACTACATGAGGAGCTTGGGTTGGATTGCAAGTCCTCTGGTTGGATTCGTCGACTACGGCTTCGTCGTCTGTGTTTGTGTTGGCCCTTGTTCTCCAAGTGAATGTCTGCCCAGATGATCTATTGTTAGCGAGCTCAATTGGGCTTGCAAAAAAATAATACAAATCGTGTTTGTAGTTGATTTAAATGGTACTTAAGGAATCATCTTTACTATCTACACTACTGCATGAGTAGCAGAGAATGGAGGGTTATGTAAGATTGTACATCCTCTGGCTGGATTCGTCGGGAACGAGTTAGTTGTTTGTGTATGGGTAGGCCTCGTTCTCCAAGTGAATGTCTGTCCTAGATGATGATCCATTAGCGATCTCTTTTCAACGTGCATGTAGTTGATGATGCAAACAGGACTTCAGGAATTATTTATGAGCGATGCTACATTTACTTAAAATTTTATTAACAATCTTACTAAAAACATTCATGTTCAAATATCATTAGATTTTTAAATGTCATTATTTTTTTTGACAACCAATCACATTTGACCTCTTGTATTTTTAATAAAATTTTTAGTATATGTAGAATTATTAATTATCTATACGTCAGGCCTTCTCCTTATGCCACATGTCATTTTATATTTGAAAGGAAAAAAGAAAAAAATGCAAACATGCCATGTGTCTTTAGTTTTATATTTAGGGTAAATTACACTGACACCCCCTGAGATTTAGGTTTATTACAATTCCCCCCTCACCTTTTGGAAATTACATCTCCCCTGAGGTTTAAAGTTTCATTACAGATTCCCCCCTTCAGCAATTTATTTTTTTTAAATACCAATTTTGCCTTCATTAGGTAAATTACATTGACACTCCTCACATTTTAGAAATTACAATCCTCTCCCCAAGGTTTAAAGTAGCATTACCAATTGCCCCCTCAGTTAGTATTAGTTGGAAAAAAAATTCATTAAAAAAAAATTAATTGGAAAAAAAATTAATTGAAAAAAAATTTTATTAGTAAAATTTTTGTTTAAAAATCAACATAAACTCATTTTTTGAGTTTACGTTTTTTTCTCAAATTTACAAACTGAGACAACCATTTATAAAGTAAAAAAATTATTAAACAAGTTTTTATGACATTTTTTAAAATTTTTGTAAATATAAATTAAAAATTAAAAACAAAATGGTTACCACACAGGCCTCGGATGG
Source organism: Camellia sinensis (assembly GCF_055761805.1). NCBI lineage: Eukaryota > Viridiplantae > Streptophyta > Magnoliopsida > Ericales > Theaceae > Camellia > Camellia sinensis. The sequence continues at coordinate 48,244,733 of NC_138967.1, forward strand.
TAAAAATGTGATAAAATTAACAAATAATTAAATAAATTACCAATGCAAGAAATGACTTATTAAAATATTCTTAGGTTACGTATGATTTGATTTTCAGAATTTTTTTTAAAAAAATTAAAATTAATTTGATTAAGAAATAAAAAATAAAAAATAATTATCATTTAAGGGTAAAAAATAATTATCATTTTAACTTTTGAGTAGATTATATACATACGTATGGCTGTTTCAATTTAATTTGTAAAAAATTATTCCACTCGAAAGATAAAAATTATATAAAAATGATAATTATTTTTTATTTTTTATTTCTTAACCAAAATAATTTTTAATTTTAATTTTTTTTTTAAAAAAATTCTAAAAATCAAACCATATATATCTTAAGAATCTTTTGATAAGTAATTTCTTACATTGGTAACTCATTTAATTATTTGTAAATTTTACGACATTTTTACCATCTGAAGCCTATTTGGTAACCATTTCGTTTTTAGTTTTCAATTTTCAATTTATATTTACAAAAATTTTAAAAAATGTCATAAAAACTTATGGAAAATGTTTGGTAGCTCAAAATTTTGTGGCTCAAATGGCTCAAATCTGTCAAAACGACGTCGTTTTACACTCAAAATCTGTCAAAACGACGTCGTTTTGAGTGATTTGAGCCATTTGAGCCACAAAATTTTGAGCTACCTAGCATTGTCGAAAACTTATTTGATAATTTTTTGGTTTATAAATGGTTGACTCAATTTATAAATTTGAGAAAAAAATGTAAATTCAAAAAATGAGCTTACGTTAGTTTTTAAACAGAAATTTAAAAATTTTACTAATAAATTTTTTTTTCAATTAATTTTTTTTTTCAATTAATTTTTTTTCCAATTAATTTTTTTTCCAACTAATACTAACCGAGGGGGCAATTGGTAATGCTACTTTAAACCTTAGGGAGGAGATTGTAATTTCTAAAATATGAAAAGTGTCAATGTAATTTACTCAATGAAGGCAAATTTAGTATTTAAAAAAAATAAATTACTGAATGAGGGAATCTGTAATGAAACTTTAAAATGTAATTTGCAAAATGTGAGGGGGGAATTGTAATAAACCTAAACCTCAGGCGGTGTCAGTGTAATTTACCCTTATATTTAAAAACAAAACAAAACAAAACAAAAAAAATATGCATAAGACTCGAAACCTTAACCTTGAATGTAAAGAAGAAAATTCTTAACACTTGAATAATACACATATTATTACACTATTTAATTTAATTTTTTTTTTTTCTTTGTCATTTATTCAAATTACTCATGCATTGTGTATGTCAACCATTAGTATATATTTTGTGGCAGGGATGTAAAAATGGTCGGCCGGCCCGAAACTCACCCGAAGCTTGCCCGTAGCCCGACCAAGCTCGAACCCTCGGGCCTAGACTTGGGCTGTGTATTTTTTGGCCCGGTTTCTCCAACCCCACTCTGAAGCCCACCTTATTTTAAAGTTATTTTGGTGAAAAAAATGAAAAAAAAAACTATCGAGCTGGGCCCAGGCCCAAATTTTCCTAGGGCTTGGGCTTGGGCCTAGGTCAAGATTTCACAAGTGGCCTAGCCTGGCCCAATTTTTTTTGGGGAGCTTGCAAGGCCCGAAAGTCGCACCGGGTTAAAATTACACCCCTATATGCGTGGAACTAGCTTCTTTTCTCCACTCCAGTTAGGCTTGTGAAACCCATCATAATAGATATTTATTTTGTAGGTCTGTGTGTGTATATACATAGGGTTAGGTTAGAAAACACATATACTAAGTTATGATATTTGTGATTTTTTCTTTTTATTATCACAAATGTCATCAATAAATCTTTTTCGGTTATAGCTAAAAAGGAGTAATGAGTCATGCCAAAACACCACATAAGAAATAATATGTTATGGTGTGCACTTCTTTATCAATCTCAAAATGCATAATCTCGTCACAAATTGACGTCACAAAAAATGTCGTAACTAAGCCACAAACTTTTGCAACATCAAACACAAAATTTTGAACATTTTGTTAAGCCAATTTGTAGTAAGGTTACGCATTTTATAATTGATGTTAGAAATTTTGTAATAAAATTATATATTTTGTGATAGGGTGCATTATAGGAGAAGCATAACAAAATAATAAATTATATACGAATATTTTGATTTAGTATAAGACAGGTTAGAAATATTTTGATTTGAGGTTCAAAAGTTGAAAATTTTGCTATGCAATAGGTTGCACAAACACTCATGCCAAAAAACTAGTAAGTCCTGATTTTGTCCATTGGAAAGAAATTCTTAGAGGAAAATCATTGAACATAAAGGGCCCTTGGAAGTAGCAGTAGCACTGTGATCAGTTTTAAACAGAATAGATATGGGAATTGGACTCACCAGAATTTCTAGCTGTGGATGATGATGCTCCATCACTCATTGGTTCTTCAACTAGGGTGTTGCTGCTGCTGCTAAGGTTGTTTAACAGCATTAAGTGCACGCCGCCCATGGTGGGTCGTTCTGTTGGAAGATGTCGTGTGCACATCACCCCAATCTTTACACACAATTGTACTTGATCAAGGACAACCGATGATATCAATTTCTGGTCTACAAACTGTAACACATTTTCTTCCTCGTAGAGTTTAATTGCCTTCGTCAACAATGAATAATCATGTCACAAAATTCAGCAACAAGCTCAGTTAGAGACACCTCCCTTGTGTGATAATGGCTAATTGCAAATTAAACTCAGTTCAAATTAAAAATGTGGATCAGGTGTGCTTACCTCATCCCGTAGACCTTGATCATTGGAAGACTGAGGATTGGAGTTCCAATACTTCTTACCGCTTATCAGCTCCAAAACCACTACCCCAAAGCTGTATATGTCCGCCTTCGGAGAGACGAGTCCATATTCCAAGTACTCGTAAGCTGAATACCCACTGATTCCACGTACAAGCATACATTAACAACAAATCAAGTTTCAAAATGTTTGGTTTGGTTTAAAAATAAAAATAAAAAAAGGTTTTTGAAAACTCAACAAAACATTGGTCGGATGGATTTGATTTTTTTTTTCTTTGAAAAAAGAGTAGGATTCAGTGACAACATATAGAGAATTTAAATTATATCCTAAATCAAATTGCTATATATATATATTTTTTTAAAAATTACTAGGAAAAATAAGAAAATTTATATGCTTAACACATACCGGGTAGCGATAACTTGACTGATCTCAACACGAATTTGAGTTTGACCTTGAGGGATGAGGCTGGCTGCGCCAAAATCAGCAATTTTGGGAACCCAATTTTTATCTAGTAGGATGTTTTCATGTTTGATGTCAAGGTGGATAATTACACTATTCGATTGTTCATGAAGGTAAAACAAGCCCTGGGCAACACCTACGATTATGTCATATGCTCGCTCCCAATTAAGCGCGTCTGCTCTGCCAGTCTCTGAATCCAGACCATCAAAAATAGTACAAAAGTTTGAGATTAGTTGCCGTGTTGAAAATGGTGACTTAATAAAGAATTGTAGTATGATATAATTTTAATTGGGTAAACTACCAATAGGTCATAATAGTTAGACTTAATTCCCATAAAGTCCTATTGAAAATAAGTCTTGGTAAAATTGTCGCTAAAAATAATTTTTTGTGACAATTTTTTACATACATCGTTAAAAATTGACAATTAGTAACTTTTTTTTGCCATGATTTTTCTAAATTATCGCTAAAACTTAGAATTAGTGACTTTTTTTATTATAAAATTTTCCCATATGACCTATTAGATAATAAATTCACTTATTAGGGCTTACACATAAGTACCCCTAATTAATTTATAATAATTTTGTGTTCACTGCGAATTAGAAGAGAACAAATATGTGAATCTATGAGTATATCCTTCCCAGAAGGTGTCTTGACCTTAGTTGCACGAAGCAGGAACGGGATCGGGATCGGGATCGGGATCGGGGAATCATAGACATTCCAAGAAGCGTTGGTAAGCGTTTGTATATATATATATATATTAAATAATATAATATATAAAAATATATTGTAAGATTATATATTTTTTTCCTCTAATGATAATGAAAATATATGTTATAATTTTTTTTAAAAAAAAGTACTATAAAAAATCATATGTTAAAATATTATAATTATATACTTTTATTAGATTTTTTTCATTTATTATAATTTATTATAAAATATTTATATTATTTTTTTATCTATTTATTTTAAAATATTTTTGTTAAAAATAAAATAAAAGAAGAGAGAGGGAGAGGAGAAGAAAAACAATCCCAAGCCCAACTCTCATATTTATGATGCAAGCAAATCATTTAGGTGCCGTACTTGTTTGGTAACGTTTACGTTTTCAGTTTATAATTATAAAAGTTTTATAAACTGATTTTTGTTTATTTTTTGAAAAACATAAACTACAAACGCGTTTGGTAATTGACAAAATGTTTAAAAAATTTTAAAAATATAAAAAAGAGTGAGAAATGACAAGTGGGGGCAAGTGGCGGCGGAAGACGGTGGTGGAAAGTAGTGACGGTGGGTGGCGGGTGGTGGTGGTGGCGGGTGGTGCTGGCAGGTTGGTGGTGGTGGGTGGGTGGTAGCGAGCGGGTGGTGATGGCGGGTGGGGGCAGATGGTGGGTGTTAGTAGGTGGTAGCGGATGGGTGATGGTGGGTGGGTGAAGGTGGCAGGTGGTGGTGGTGGTGGCAGGTGGTGGAGGGTGGGTGGGTGACGATGGCGGGTGGTAGGGAGTGGGTGGTGATGGGTGGCAGGTGATGGTGGGTAGTGGTGGCAGGTGGTGGTGGGTGGTGGCAGGTGGTGAGTGGTGGTAGCAAGTAGGTGGTGGGTGGTGGTGGCGGGCGGTGGATGGTAGTAGCGGGTGGTGGGTGGTGGCGGCAGGTGGTGGTGGCGGAAGACGGCAGCGGAAAATGGTAGCGGGTGGTGGCTAGTGTGTGTTGGTAAAAAAAAAAAAAAAAAAAAAAACTGAAAACTCAAAACGGAAACACAGTTTGTGTTTTCATTTTTTGGCTAAATTTATAAACTGAGATCACTGATTTATAAATCAAAAATTTTACCAAACAAGTTTTTATTTGGGTTTTTTAAATTTTTGTAAATATAAATAGAAAACTGAAAACGTCTATTGGTAACATTTACGTTTTCAGTTTTCTGTTTATATTTACAAAAATTTAAAAAACTCAAATAAAACTTGTTTGGTACAATTTTTGATTTATAAATCAGTGATCTCAGTTTATAAATTTGGCCAGCAAATGAAAACACAAAAAATGTGTTTCCGTTTTGAGTTTTCAGTGTTTTTTTTTTTTTTTTTTTTTTTTTATCAACCAATACTAGCCACCACCCGCCACCATTTTCCACCACCGTCTTCCGCCACCACCACCCACCCCTCGCCACCACCACCTGCCATCCACCCGCCACCCCCCACTACCATCCACCGCCCGCCACCACCAACCGCCACCTACTTGCCACCACCACTCACCATCTGCCGCCACCAGCCACCTGCCACCCACCCGCTACCATTACCCACCACCCACCACCATCACCCACCACCCACCACCACCCACTCGCTACCACTTACCACCCGCCATCGTCACCCACCCACCCACCCACCACCACCCGTCACCTACTCGCCGCCACCTACCACCACCCACCATCCGCCACCCACCTGTCACTACCACCTGCCACCACCACCACCCACTCGCTACCACCCACCACCCACCACCCGCCACCATCACCCACCTACCAACCATCACCACCCACCACCCACCCGCCATCCGCCACCTACCTGCCACCACCACCCGCCGCCACCACCACCACCACTCACTCGCTACCACCCACCACCCGCCACCGTCACCCACCCACCCACCCATCCACCCACCACCCCCCCACCATCCGCCACCCACTTGCCACCGCCACTACCCACTCGCCGCCGCCGCCGCCACCACCACCACCCACTCGCTACCACCCACCACCCGCCACCTACACGCCACCACCACCCACCCACCACCACCACCGCCACCACCTGCCACCGTCACCCACCCACCGACCGGCCGCCACCCACCACCAGCAGCTACCCACCACCCACTGTCACCACTTTCCACCACCGTCTTCCACCGCCACTTGCCACCACTTGCCATTTCTCATTCTTTTTTATATTTTTAAAATTTTTTAAACATTTTGTCAATTACCAAACACGTTTATAGTTTATGTTTTTCTAAAAATAAGCAAAAATTAGTTTATAAAATTTTTGTAAATATAAACTGAAAACGTAAACGTTACCAAACAAACAATAAATAAAACGGCTCACAAGCCCAAACAAATGTTTGTATGGGTCTAAAAAAACACAAGCCCAATAAAAATTCCCAAGCCCAACTCTTATGTTTGTAGCTAACAAGCCCATACAAATGTTTGTATGAGTCTTAAAAAAATCTCAAGCCCAACTCTTATGTTTATAATTCCCAACCCAGCAGCAGCAGCTGCTTCTTCGCAGCCTGGTCTGCTTCTTCTTCGCAGTATAACCCTAGCAGCAGCAGCTGCTTCTTCGCAGCCTAGTCTCTCTCTCTCTCTCTCTCTCTCTCCCCCTCCTTCCTTCTGTGTCGCCATCGCTCCCATCTAGTTAGATCCGTGATTCTATCTCGACGGAGATGCGATTCTATGACGAATCTTGCTACGAATCGTTGAATCGCGATTCTAGACGAGAATCGTCTCCCATTCCGACGATTCCTGCTACTAAGGTCTTGACTTTATGTGTAATTTTTATTCTTTGATCAAATGAATGATTGTTATTGTTCCTCATGTTTTGATTCCACATCTACTTACCCTTATCATTTTAAATTACAACAATTATTTATTTATTATTTTAATAACTTTAGATTATTTAAAATTGCAGTCTTCTATTTGTTCGCATTAATTGCAATCTTAGCAAGATAATAATGGTGGTCTAACATATTAATCAATCATATTGGTTATTTAATATTTTTATTAACTAATTAAATAGAATTTAGACAAAACAATAAAATAAAAAAAAAAGGGCAGATGAAAAACTTCTCAAAAAGTTATATGAGAGTTAATGTAGGAATTTGAATAGAAATTTCTCAATTACAGATGAAAATTTTCATAAAATTGAATTTAAAGTAAAACTTGCCTAGTCGTATAGTTGGGAAAATAACATTGAGAATTTGTGTGACAGTAAGGTATGTGTAATTTTAAAATAATAAATTTAGAATGAATTTTTTTGATTTTCGAAGACCTTATATGTTATAACTCAACTTACAATTAAAACACAGCAGGTGACATTACTTACTAAAAGCAAGGTCAAGGAGGCTGCCATTACTTGCAAACTCAAATACAAGCAGCTTCTCTTTACCCTCTGAACAAAATCCCAGAAGCTTAACAATATTTCGGTGGTGTGAAGACTCCAGCAGCAGTTCCATCTCCTTCGCGACAAGTTCCTCCGAGTTCTGCAATGGTTTCTTCACTGCGATCTCTGTCCCATCATTCAACTTTCCCTACAAAACATTTTCAGCCAAGGATGGACCCAAGATTCAAATTTCAGGGAACGACAAAAACATTTATAACTTCATATTTTGAAATTATTTTACTGGATAAATTACACTAACACCCCCTAAGGTTTGATTTTAATACAACTCCACATTTCAAGAATTACACTAATCCCCTTGTCAGAAATTATCTGTGAAACGGAAGTTACGGAATAAAAAATTAAAAAAAATAAAAATAAAATTATAAAGACTTTAATTTACTGTATTACCCTCTCAACCTATCCAATCATTGCAACCCCAAACACTTTCTCATCATCTCCAAACTCTCCACTCCACCATACACGATATCCACCCCCAACCCTCTGAACTCCCTATACCCTCTCCCAGTTCCACAGTCAACAATCCCTCCCTCTTTTCCATTAATTCCGGCCACCACAACCATTACTCAACAATTGGGAACATACACTGCCTCCCTCACATTCCTCCACCAAGTCCTTCATCCCAATGCCACTCCATGTTCACCGACGGTAACAATGGGGTTCATTTTTTCAGCCACCACAGCGCCACCACTCCCTCTACTATCACAACTCTTTATCTCTTTCTCACTCGCACTCACACACTCTCTCTCTACTCTTGTTTGTTGTTGGTTTGGTTTGTGTGGATTTGATTTTTAGCTGGATTGTCGAACAAAGTGGAGGGGTTAGTGGTGGTGGACATGGGTTTTGTTTTTTATGTGGGTGTGGGGCTGTAATGGTGGGTGGCTGCAATTTTTTTGGTCGGTTGTGAGTGGTTTCCATGAGGTAGCTTGAAGATTGTAGCAAATTATGCATGTAACATGCTTGGTTTATTGCTTCAAAGAATTAATTTGTCCTGATCACAGATGGGTCTGTGTTTGTCTTCAAAATTGGATCTAAGTTTGTCTTCCTCTTTTTTTTAATAATGGATGAGCATTGAATTCTAGGTTTGTGATTTGGGTTTGCCATGGTTGTGCAGTCCCTGAATGAGAATTATTGTAGATGCTTTAGATGAGTTGAAGCTGGGAGCTTGATAATCTTATATAAATATACATATATACTTCATATAATCTTTGAGGTGTTGGGAGCTTCATATAATCGATGGGGTAGTAATGGTAAAAGGTAGGAACTGTAGTTATAGTGAAGGAAGGAAGGAAGATGGAAGGAGAATGGAAGGAGGGCATGGTAGTTGCCTGGTGTCTTCCTCGGCCTCCGCTCCAAATTTTTAGATCTAGATCTCTCTCTCTCTCTCTCTCTCTCTCTCTCTCTCTCTCTCTCTCTCTCTGTCCCCGATCTATGGATTTTGATTTTGGATGTTGTGGTGGTGGAGCAGAAAATACCGAAGAAGAAGAAGAAACAGAGGGGTGGTGGAGCAGATCTGTCTAACACAGAGGAAAAAAAAAAAAAAGGTGCCAAAACGTTGATGCTTTGTTGATTTACATTGTTCATTTTTCTTTCATCAATAAAGTTTATCAAAAAAATATTTTCTTTCTTCAGTCTAATTCAAACACTCAGCTTGTGTTTGGATGATTTACCTTGAACACACAACCAAAACCGCCTTCGCCAAGCTTGTTTTTGTCATGAAAATCTTCTGTTGCAGAAGAAAGGGTCTTCAAACTAAATTCCTTCAGTCCTTTTTCTGCCGCAATCTTCTTTATATCTTCAATTACAACACAGCCACCAAACACAAGATTTGAGCACAAGATAATGAAAATAACAAAAAACACATGTTTGGTGACTCAGATATAAAGCTGATTAAAAAAAAAAATTCATTTACCTGGCTTAGATTTTCTGGGTTTGCAGCAGTTTTGAAACTTGAACATGGTTTAAGACAACAATGAATACTGGTTAAATGGAAAAGTTTAGATGGATAGAAACAGAGGCGATGTTTTGGGAAGAGGCTAAAAGGATAAAAATATCCAAAAAGTTGTACCCAAGCTGAGTTGGTTTTAGAGAAAGATGATGACAAATTTTTTATAAAAAATTTTATGATAAATTTGTGATATTTAAATTATCTTGATTAGTGTGTGATATTTTATTTTAAGTGTAATTTAAAGGTCATAAATCTTTTATGATTATTTTTATAAAAAACTTTTAATGATATCTAACATTGCTATTTGTTTTATTTTGGTTTTTTTTTTAATCAGTTTAAAAAAAAAATTTAATCAGAAGCTGATTGGACCGATTTGATAAAAGTGTATGACTGTGAGTGTATATTTGAAATTATAATTTTGCCTTTTATTTTTTCACTAACCCACCAATTTAACATTCCAATCCACGGGGACACTTTAGTCATTTCATATCCTAACATAATCATAATCATAATCATAATCCAAGTTCGGCACTAACCCACCAACTTGGCATTCCAATCCACGGGGACACTTTAGTCATTTCATATCCCAACATAATCATAATCCAAGTTCGGCACACCCTAATCACGTCATGCATGATTTTTGAGGAATAATTTAATTATTTTTTTATCTAAATATCATTTTAAATACATTTTTCAATACAATAACTTAAATAAAAATTCAACCCAACTTTCCAGACACAAAAATTAAAGTAGTCTATTAAAATAGCTAAAAAGTCGAAAAACCTCTAAAATAATCACTTCTCAAACACTCCCAAAATGTCACATCTAAATTATAATTATTTTATTTTTTCTCTAACAAAAGTCAAAAAAATTAAACAATCTATTCCAAACAAAACTTTTTAATCCCATGCTAAAATAATTAAAAAAATAAAAAATCATCTTACATGTCAGACGAACCCTACAATCTTGATAATTAGATTCGGTCTTGTAAGAATCGTACTATACATCATCGTATTTGGTTTAATTTTAATAATTAAGTAGCACCATTTTAATTTTATATGATGTGAGACTACCAGTTCCAAAAAAGCGCTTTGCTTTGCGTTGTTCCATTTGGTTTCTGTATCATACAATTTCATATAATATATATTATACAATTAATTAATCTTGATCTTATCCTATATTTATATTTTATATAAAAAGACAATATGTTAGCTATATACCCTTAAAAGGTGTACATATACAAATTATGACCACTCGGCCATCTTTCCTACAAAATTTTTCATGATTACGACCCAAAATCGAGAGAATAGCACGTTATTCATGTTATTATTGAATAGATACGACCAATTAATTTGAACTATAAACAAAGTTTTCATCTGAAAAAGATAACTTCTTCAGGGATAAAAATAATAATTTTTCTTGTAAAAAACTGAACTGTTAAAAAGAATTTATTCATATTTGCGAAGACAATGTTTGTCTTAATTATATTTTTTCAATCACCACTAATAAATAAATAAATAAATCATAATCAAACATTATTGTTTACCCCATAAATATATGCCCTAGACCGTGTTTTTACTAAAAACTATGTGAAGTGACATGGATAGGCCCATAAGGCTTACAGCCCACAGCAAACAACCCTAAGCCCATCGCTTGGGACCCATAACATAACCCGGTTGGTAAAGCCCAGGACAGTTGGAGGCCATCTGGGCATGGAGGACCAATGACATTCGGGTACATGGCAGGTGAAACACAGGCCACATCAGCAGACAAAGATCTGCAGAGTTATTGCCACAACACATCACCATTAATGCAGCCCATCACAGCATTTATTACGACAACACCTCCCCGTCGGAACAGAGCCCCCTCACCCTGAACAAGGTAAGCTACGGCACAGGCTTTCGGCGGAAGGGGGCACGTCGCAAGGGACAGTGAAATGTTACCAAAGGATATAAGCAAGAATCGAAGACAAGAGAAAGGTTAAGCTTTTCTATCTCTCTCTCTATATATATATATATATATTTCCTTCTTTTTCTACTGATTTGCTCGCTGGAGGGTTCACTGGGGGACTACCCCGTTCCCCTTTTGGACTTGCTTGCAGGTCATTTGGTGCAATCATCCGCCTGAATCGGAACTGGGAGAGCTTGGACCAGCCCGACCCATCCATCCAGGACGAACTGCTTCATCAGTTGGCGCCGTCTGTGGGAAGTTGTGGTTTATCCGTGCGCTAGTTGTGTTCACTATCGTCGGAGCCCCCATTCTCCCCATCACCTTTTCCTCTCACCCGTCCAGGTGTATGGTCACGACTAGGTCCATGGCTTCTCACCATAATACCGTCGATCATCAAACAGACCCTCCCTATCCAAACAACCAACCACAGTACATCATCGAACTTACCAACAGCATTAACCGCATGACCGAGCAAAACCAGGCCCTGATCAATGCTTTACTCCAAAGAAACCTCCCCGCTCCACCTCTAGATATTCCGTCCAACCAAGAAAGAACACCGATCCACACTGCTCCACCACCTCCCCGCTCAATTCTGACGGTTTACAACCTCCTGCTCCTCCACATATGAGCCTACCACCTCCACCCCCACGCCCGTCAGTCGTGGCACTGGCCCTTGAGGGGGAAGCCAGCAACGTCCAGCCTCCATTGACCGACCATGGCGACAATATTCCCCTCTGGGACGCCGAACTCCGAGCTATGAAGCTCCAACTACAAGGGGTCATACAGAACATCCAACACAAGCCCTCAATCACCGCCAATTCGCCTTTTATTGCCTCCATACGGGACAAACCATTGCCCGCCAAGTTCAAAATGCCCACCATTGACTCTTTCGATGGCACGACGGATCCAGTCAACCATCTGGAAACCTACCCCACCCTCATGATCCTCCATGCTTTCCCTGACGAGATCATGTGCCGAGCTTTCCCCGTGACACTGAAGGGATCAGCTCGGTTGTGGTTTAACCAGTTACCGGTGGACTCCGTCTCCACCTTTCAACACCTCAGTGACTCTTTCCTGAGCCATTTTATCGGAGCCCAGCGTCAGAGACGCCCTGCCACCCAACTCCTTAACATTCGTCAGACCGAGGGGGAGTTGCTCCGCAACTTCGTCACCCGCTTCAACACCGAAGCCCTTTAAGCGGCGGAGAATGACGACAAGGTCATCCTCACGGCTTTCATGGCCGGTCTACGGTCGTCCGATTTTCTTTTCTCTCTCTCCAAAAACCCTTCAACCACCATGGCAGCCCTACTATCCAAAGCCCAGAAGTACATGAATGTTGAAGATTCCCTGGCCGCTCGGCAGGAGCCAATCACTAAAAATCTGACCCCCAGAGACAAGAGGAAAGACTCGGAACCCAGGACCACCTAGCATAATAGCCAAACACCCCACTATAATGATCGACCCCATCGAGCCGACCAGTCGGCTCCGACCTGACCGCCCGGCCGGTTCGAGCGGTACACACCACTCAACTCACCCATGGAGCACGTCCTCAATCAGATCCAGTAGGACTACCCCCTCAAGTGGCCCCTGCCTTCACGAAACCTTTCCAATCGGAAAGATCAGTCCAAATACTGCCGTTTCCACCAAGACCATGGCCATACCACCGACGAGTCTATTAACCTCAAAGATCAGATCGAGACCTTCATACGTCAGGGCCGCCTCAGCTGATTCACAGACACTCGCCCTCAGCAGAGGCAAAGAACCGACCTTCCCAGGGACAACCGCTGGCATACACCACCCCGGAACCTAGCCCCACCTAACCCAGGCCATGATCGCCCGCCGCCACAGCCTCGACCTCCAGGCAATCCCCCTCCACCAGTCGGAGAAATCAGAGTCATTTCAGGCGGCCTTGCATGCGGGGGACCATCCCGCTCGACTCAGAAGGCAGAGCTCAGGAAAATAAGACAGGGCTCAGACAAAGCAGTGGCGATGGTGGACCGACCTTCCAAGCAGTCAAGACAGTGGATCGAACCCATCACCTTCACGGACACCGACTGTACAGAAGTCCGTTACCCACATGATGACCCCCTTGTCATTTCCGCCATCCTCTCCAACTACAAGGTCAGACGAGTTCTCATAGACAACGGCAGCTCTTCAGACATCATCTTCCTCAATTACTTCCGCCAGCTCAAGATTGGGGAAGAAAGCTTGTCTCCTCTCCAAACCCCTCTGGTCGATTTCACCGGCGACCGTGTGACCTCCATCGGCTCCATTGATCTACCTATAACTATTGGCGAACACCCGAGGCAGACCACTAAGTTGCTCACCTTTCTTGTGGTCGACTGCCTCTCTGCCTACAACATCATCCTTGGCCGCACAGCCCTAAACGCCTTCCAAGCTATCACATCCACTTATCACCTTGCCATCAAATTTCCTACCGATCTCGGCGTCGGAACTGTCAAAGGAGAACAGACCGTGGCCAGGGAGTGTTATATGGCCTCCCTCAAAGAAGTCAAACTGAAAGAGGCCATGATCATCAAAGGGCTTGACGTCCGAGACGAGGACGAGCTGGTCAGAGGAGAATCTGTGGAAGAACTTGTTGAAGTCAACATTGATCCCACCAACCCAATCAAAACTGCCAAAATTGGCAGCCAACTACCTTCCCAAGCCAAGGCCGACCTTACCGCTCTCCTAACCGAGCACAGAGATGTATTCGCCTAGACCCATTCAAACATGCCAGGCATTGACCCCTCCTTCATAACCCATCGCCTCAGCATCAAACCCCACTTTCGACCCCACCGCCAGAAGTAACGCATTTTCCATCCGGAGCGCAACACTCTTATAGCCGCAGAAGTTGACAAGCTCCTCGAGGCCCAATTCATCAAAAATGTGGACTACCCCAGATGGTTGTCCAACGTGGTCCTCGTCCGCAAACATAATGGAAAATGGCGACTCTGTGTCGATTATTCTGACCTGAACCGCGTTTGCCCCAAAGACAGCTACCCCCTTCATCGTATAGATCTGCTGGTCGACGCCACGGCCGGTCATCAAATGCTCAGCTTTATGGATGCCTTTTCTGGGTACAACCAAATCTTGATGCACACATCTGATCGGGAACACACATCATTCATTACCGACCGAGGTACCTACCACTATTGTGTAATGCCGTTTGGGTTGAAAAATGCTGGGGCCACCTATCAACGGCTGGTTAATACCCTTTTTCATCACCAAATAGGCCGGAATATGGAAGTCTACGTCGACGACATGCTAGTCAAAAGCAAATATTCCTCCGATAACCTCACTGACTTACGAGAGACCTTCGCCACCTTGCGCAAGTACCAGATGAAGCTCAACCCAGAGAAGTGCGCTTTCGGCGTAGGATCTGAAAAGTTTTTGGGTTTTATGGTCAGTCAGCGCGGCATTGAAGCTAACCCTGAGAAGATCAAGGCCTTGGTTGAGATGCAGTCACCTAGGACAGTCAAAGAAGTTCAAAGACTCACCGATCGAGCGGCGGTCCTCAACCGCTTCATTTCCCGCGCAACAGATAAGTGCCTACCATTCTTCAAAGTTCTTCGGCAGACTTTTGAATGGACAGCTGAATCCAAAGAGGCCTTCCAGCAGTTAAAGCAATGCCTGGCCAATCCTCCCCTTCTTTCACAGGCAATCACGGGCGAGCCCCTCTTCCTCTACTTAGCAGTGTCGAGCACCGCAGTCAGTGCAGCCCTTCTCAGAGAAGATGGCTCAATCCAACGGCCGGTCTATTACATCAGTCGGGCTCTCAGGAGAGCGGAGCAGAACTACCCCTTATTAGAAAAACTGTCCCTGGCCTTGGTCATTGCCTCCAGACGACTCCGCCCATACTTCCAAGCCCACTCCATAGTGGTCCTTACCGACCAACCCCTAAAAAAGGTCATGTAGTAACCAGAACTCTCAGGCAGACTAATGCAGTGGTCAATAGAACTCAGCCAGCTCGACATCTCCTACCGCCCTCGGATAGCAATAAGGGGCAAGCTGTAGCTGACTTCATCCTGGAGTTCACCAATCCAGCCTCGAACACTACCCCCCCACTCCCACTAACTCCAACAGAGCCCGAAGATCCTCATTCTTGGACTCTCAATGTCGACGGTTCGTCTCGCAAAGAAGGAAGTGGGGCCGGCCTCATCGTCACCTCCCCCGAGGGTGGCTATTTCAAATGTGTCCTTCGTTTCTTGTTTGAAGCAAGCAACAATGAGGCCGAGTATGAGGCATTGATAGCAGGACTCCGCCTTGCCAAGGACATTGGCGTCAGCCACCTTCGAGTATTCAGCAACTCACAGCTCGTCGTCGGTCAGATAACGGGAGACTTCGACGCCAAGGAAGACACAATGCGAGCTTACAGGGATATGGCACTCCCCCTTGTTCGTCTCTTCAATACCTTCCATATCAGGCACATACCTCGGGCAGAAAACTCCAAAGCAGATGAGATGGCTCAACTAGCCTCTGCTGACCATCCTAATCTCAGCCATGATGTCCGTCTCGAATACCTACACCACTCGGCCATTTCACCCGACCTGCAAGCTGTACAGTTCATCCAAAATGAACCCATCCCTTGGGCATCCGACATTCTCCTATTCTTGACCACAGGGGCACTCCCAGATGACCAACAGCAGGCGGCCAAAGTTCGATCCCGAGCATCCAATTACATCATTGTCGACGCTATATTGTACAAGCGCGGTTTTTCCCGGCCATATCTACGGTGCCTCAATCCAGCTCAAGCAACTTACGTAATGCAGGAGATCCATGAAGGAATTTGTGGTAATCATTCAGGCAGCAGATCCCTTGCCCACAAGATACTCCGTACTGGGTATTTTTGGCCAACTCTTAATCAAGATGCGACCGATTTCGTACTCAAATGCGATAAATGTCAACGTTTCACCAACATCCCCCGTGCTCCTTCTACAGAGTTAATCACACTCTGCAGCCCTTATCCATTTGCCAAATGGGGGATCGACTTGGTTGGTCCACTTCCCACCGGTCGAGGCCAGACCAAGTTTGCGATTGTCGCCATTGATTACATCACCAAGTGGGTCGAGGCCGAACCCCTTGCCACAATCACTGAGCGGAACACCACCAGGTTTATCTGGCAATCGATCGTTTGCCGATTTGGCATCCCTCAAGCCATCATCTCCGACAACGGCAAACAATTCGATAATGCGAAGTACAGAAAATTTTGTGCAGATCTCCAGATTCAACCATGCTTCTCTTCCCCTGGTCATCCCCAAGCAAATGGCCAAGTTGAGGTCACCAACCGTTCCCTTCTGAAAATCATCAAAACTAAACTCGAAGCTGCTAAAGGCCTTTGGGCTGAGGAACTCCTAAATGTACTCTGGGCTTACCGAACCACTGTTCGAACTCCAACCGGGGAAACCCCTTTTCGCTTAACATATGGCGCTGAGGCGGTTATTCCGGTAGAAGTCGGTCTGCCCACCCCCAGGGTTTTACACCCGGATCTCGCCTCAACCGAAGAGCTCCATCAAACAGACCTGGACCTCATCGAAGAGCTCAGAGAGACTGTCGCTGTTAGATTGGCTTCGTACCAGCAGAAAATGAGAACACACTACAACCGCAGAGTTCGACCACGAGAGTTCTCTATAGGCGACCTTGTCTTGAGAGAAGCGACTCTTGCCACAAAGAATCCAACCGAGGGCAAACTGGCAGCCAAATGGGAGGGACCCTACGTTGTGAGAGCCCGACCACGACCAGGCACTTACCAACTTCAAGACATGGAAGGCCGAGACCTTCCCCATCCCTAGAATGCGGAACATTTGAAGCGTTACTATCAATGAGTTCACACTTTTGTATTGTCAACATTGTTGTATTTTCCTCTTTAATACATAATGCAAATTCCAACCGAAGTTCTCAGGTTTTATAATTCAACTGTCTGTATGTCGCTCCCATGACGCTTTCACTTGCAGCACTTCAAAGCCTCGGCCAGACCGAGCACTCAAAGCCTCAGCCAGACTGAGCACTTCAAGGCCTCGGCCAGACCGAGCACTCAAAGCCTCAGCCAGACTGAGCACTTCAAAGTCTCGGCCAGACCGAGCACTTCAAAGCCTCAGCCAGACTGAGCACTTTAAAGCCTCGGCCAGACCGAGCACTCAAAGCCTCAGCCAGACTGAGCACTTCAACGCCTCGGCCAGACTGGGCACTCAAAGCCTCAGCCAGACTGAGCACTTCAACGCCTCGGCCAGACTGGGCACTCAAAGCCTCAGCCAAACCGAGCACTTCAAAGCCTCGACCAGACCGCGCACTCAAAGCCTCGGCCAGACTGAGCACTTCAAAGCCTCAGCCAGACCGAGCACTCAAAGCCTCAGCCAGACTGAGCACTCAAAGCCTCCGCCAGACTGAGCACTTCAAAGCCTCAGCCAGACTGAGCACTCAAAGCCTCCGCTAGACTGAGCACTTCAAAGCCTCAGCCAGACCGAGCACTCAAAGCCTCAGCCAGACTGAGCACTCAAAGCCTCAGCCAGACTGAGCACTTCAACGCCTCAGCCAGACTGAGCACTTCAAAGCCTCAGCCAGACTGAGCACTTCAAAGCCTCAGCCAGAACTGAGCACTCCATGCTGAGATCATCCTATCCACGAAATTTCGTAAAGCAGAACCACATTTTTAACACTTAGTCACATTTTGAAGCTTATTCACAATTCCAGGACCACGTTTTTACTTAGTTAGATTCCAAAGGTGTTTTCACATATTTCGTTTACTAATCAGATTATCTCCCACCCCACCCAGCTTGTTTCTCCAATCTCTTCTCTACAAGTTTACAATTAACCGTTTAGTTACGATTTGCAACCTACTTTTCTGTCCTCATCCATGGATTCTTCATCCCTATCATCCTTTCAATTTTCATACAAATCCAATCTCACTCTGCAGGGAGACACTTTTAACTTAACTTTGCACGAAATTTTTATTGCACAATTTTTATGACCAGTTTTTGTGGCAAGACTTCATTCATTTTAGACAATATAGGCCAACACAATCAGCTGACAACATAAACGAAATTTTATTCATTTACAATGTGTACACAAGTTCATTACAAAAAAAAAAAAAAAAAACCAACACAGAGAGGAGGCTCTTCATCCCCCTTGGTTATTCCTCATCGCTGGATACAAGCTCTTCTTCTTCAATGCCCTTGTCCAAGGGGGTCTGGGCCACATCATCTTCACCAATCGTTACACTACTCAGGTCCAAGTCTGGGAATAGCTCTTCAGCTCTGCGTTTGAACATCTTCCAACCGCTGTCCCAGAACTCAGCCATTTCGTGCTTGTAGAAGTCTGACTGCTGGAAGCTCTCAATAACTTCTGCCTCCGTCCTAACTCCAGCAGTCGTCCTTGATGGGCCCATCCCCCCAGATTCTTGCCCAGCCAGATTCCTAGCGACTGCGACATCTACCGCCATCTGAAATTCGGGAGACCCTTCGTATTGCTCCACTGCTGCGACGCACAGATCAGGGTAGGCCGCCCTCTCAGAAGCCGCCTTCGCCCTCTCTTCGTCCAGCTCTCTCTGTAGGGCCCTCATTTCAGCCGCCGTCGCCGCCCTGTCCTCTTCCATTTCCTTCCTCAAACTCTCCATCTCCGCCATCGCCTTCGCCTTCTCTGTTTCCAACTCCCTCACGAAGCTCCCCTTCTCCTCCTCTGCTTTGGCGCGCTCATCCTCCAACTCCTTCAACATATCTCTAATTCTGGCATCTGTCTTATCTTTCTGCCTGACCAGCTCTTCATTGCTGCTCATGGCCTCTTTATGCCGCTCGACCGCAACGGCGCAGGCTCTTTCAGACTCCTCCAACTTTTTCTGTTCGCCAGTCAGTTGGAACTCGAGCGACACGATCTTACGGCATGTGTCCTCCAGCTTCAACTTGACTGTTTGCAGCTCAGCATGGGCAGTCTTCCAGTCGCCACTCTCCTTCTTCAACTTGGCCAACTGGGCCTTGGCCTCTTTAGCTCTTAGCTTGGCAGCCCCTGCTTTCCTTAGAAGGGCCCCTGCCAAGGTGGTCACCTCCATTTAGGCGGAGCATAACCCCCTCAGCAGGTCAGCCTCATTGAATCCGGAGGCCAAGCGCAGGGCTGTCTCCTCCACAATCTTCACCAAGCGGTCTGCCCCCGCCCTGGCTGGCCCTTCTTCTCCCTCCAACCTTCTCGCTACCGTGCGAGCGTGGTACATTGCCGTGGCCAGACGGACCCCTCCTTCCTAAGATGCAGGGCCCTTTTGGGTCTGCTCCCTCCCGCTCGGCTCAGCCTCAGTCAACCCAACTCTTACTTGCACCGTTGGGACAATCTCTACAACCTCCAGTGTTGGGTGACCTCCACCACCTCTGGGGTATCCCTGGCCACAGGGGCCTCCACCTCAATTGGGGCCACCTTAGCCCTCTTGGCCCCAGCCTCATCTGCAGCTCCCTCTGGGGCACTCCTCTTATTTTTCTTCTTCTTCTTCAGAGCCTCCCCCTCCTTTCTGGCCTGTTCTTTTACAGGATCTACTGGGGGCGATCGTGGCTCAAAACTGCTTAGGTCCTTCCCCCCTAGCGGCCTTGGAAGCAGTCGGATCCTCTCCCGCGCGATCGGTTGAGGCGGTCGGTCTTCTCGCGTTTCCTTCAACTTCGTGGCTTTGGCAAGTATGGCCTGATCCTCTACTTCCTGAACTTCTCTTCTCGCCTCCAATTCTGCTCGGTCGAGGTCCCCACCCCTCGGCTGCGGTCCCAACCCTGCCTCAAATAATGCGGACAGTTGAACAAGCTCGTCCCATCTGGCCTTCTCTCTCTCCCTTCACTCCTTCACCCTCTTCACCCTCTCTTCTGCCGCTGCCCCCAGTCTTGACACCATCGACCTAATGGGCACCTTCCAGACGGTGCGCACTCCTAATCCCCCATTGGCAGACACATAGAACCACCGTGGCCGCCACCCCTTGATCGATGTCGGCAGCCCCGCCACCAATCCCCTCCCCATCACTGCCTGTAGGGTGACCCACGTCTCTTGCTGCCCTGAAGCCTTATAACAGGAAAAGAACTCGTCTACCGTCATGGCTTCCCCTCCATTCGCCTTGGGCCACGCGCTAGCACAGGCCAGCAGAATCTTCCATGCATTAGGCATCAATTGCCCCGGTGCTACCTCTAGATGTTCAGTACGTCAACCACCACTTAGGGCAGTGGCAACCTCAGCCCACCTTTCAGCGCCTCCTCGTAAAGGGAAAACTCCCCTAGCTTGGCATCAGACGGCCTTTCCCTTGATGTTGGCAGCGATAACTCCACCTCAGCCGGAATCTGGTATCTTTCCCTGATAGCCTCCAAATCCGCCGCAGTACTCGTGGATTTGTCAGCCTTAGTGTGCCACTGATCCGGCTCTACCTGGCTTATTGGCTTTGGGGCCAATACCAGGGCCGACGCCTGCGATTGCCCCACCGGTTCCCCCACCCCCACCATTCGTGTCTCCGCCCTATATCGCGCCGCTAGCTCCTCTGCATCATCGTCTCCCAGAGGGTCCACTCTCACATTCACCGCTTCTTCTTGTACCATTTCTAGGGTTCGCTTACGAATCACTTCTGTCGCAGGAGCAAGGAAGTTGGGAAAATGTCGCACAGGTGTGTCGTGCGCAATGCAAGAATTAACACTTGGATATTTTGATTTTTTGTAAAAAGGTAGGTGAAACGAATTATACCAAAAACCCACGGTTTACTCGTATTCCGTGGATCCACATTAATTTTCGCCCGTTTAAAAACCTTTCAAATCAACCGCCAAAACCGCCTTTTCAAAAACCCCCTTGTGACCTATCGTTTCATTTTTGCTCCAACGCTTCACTTCCCCTACGATATTGCCACGTGTATAGCCACGATGCACTGTCCCCTCCCCTTATCCTGTCCTTTCCATTTCACATCATCACGTGGCACGCCCTCTATTTTTCTAAGCCCCGCGCCGTCCTAGTCGGCACGCCTCACGGTCGGCACGCCTACCGGTCGACCCCTCCCGCTCGGCCACCCTTGTGGTCGGCACGCCTCACGGTCGACCCCTCCTACTCGGCCACCCTTGCGGTCGGCACGCCTACCGGTCGACCACTCCCGCTCGGCCACCCTTGCGGTCGGCACGCCTTCACGGTCGACACCTCCCGCTCGGCCACCCTTGCGGTCGGCACGCCTACCGGTCGACCCCTCCCGCTCGGCCACTCTTGCGGTCGGCACGCCTAACGGTCGCCCCCTCCCGCTCGGCCACCCTCGAGGCTTGACGGTTGGCCTCTCCGCTCGGTTCGCACTTCTCTTCCTTATTACTATTCCCTTCGTTGGGCTAAAACTGCACTCGAAAATGGGGGACTACTGACATGGATAGGCCCATAAGGCTTACAGCCCACAGCAAACAACCCTAAGCCCATCGCTTGGGACCCATAGCATAACCCGGTTGGCAAAGGCCAGGACAGCTGGAGGCCATCTGGGCATGGAGGACCAATGACATTCGGGCACATGGCAGGTGAAACACATGCCACATCAGCAGACAAAGATCTGCAGAGTTATTGCCACAACACATCACCATTAATGCAGCCCATCACAGCATTTATTACGACAACACCTCCCCGTCGGAACAGAGCGCCCTCACCCTGAACAAGGTAAGCTACGGCACAGGCTTTCGGCGGAAGGGGGCACGTCGCAAGGGACAGTGAAATGATTACCAATGGATATAAGCAAGAATCGAAGATAAGAGAAAGGTTAAGCTTTTCTATCTCTCTCTCTCTATATATATATATATATATATTTCCTTCTTCTTCTACTAATTTGCTCGCTGGAGGGTTCACTGGGGGACTACCCCATTCCCCTTTTGGACTTGCTTGCAGGTCATCTGGTGGAATCATCCGCCTGAATCGGAACTGGGAGAGCTTGGACCAGCCCGACCCATCCATCCAAGACGAACTGCTTCATCATGAAGTATAATAATTTTTTTTTGAATAATAATAAAAATAGTATCATAATAAATATCATGACAAGTTATAATTAAAACATCATAATAATTCATAATCAATGATCACGAAAATCATAAAATATAAAAAGAATGTGTATGATATATGAAAAACATCATAGATTACAATACATGTGTAGATATCTCATTTTGACCGGTCCTGAGACTTGAGCACTTTCTTTTGAACACTCCATCATGAAAATTGAAATATGTCATTTATGAATTTCTTAGCAGAAAAATCAGATTGAAGCTTTCATTCTAAACCTCACCCATTTTGGCCAAACTATTAATTTGTAATATTTTATAATTTTATGTATATACATATATTTTAGGTGGTGGTACATAAATTGATACATTTTAGCTATTTTATCAATAGAGAATAATAATTAAAAAAATAAAAAGAAAATAATTAAAAAATGAAAAAAAAAAAGAAGAAAAGTTATAGTGTGGCTAGGGTATTTTTGGGGAGAAGAGAAAGAAAAAATAGAGAGGCTATTATTATAACTTTCGTAGATGGTGGAAGACATGGTAGGGAGATTTTTATTGTTTTGATTGGGTGGGTGTGATAGAATTTCAAAAATTGGTTCAAAAGCTGATAGATCTGGGTGTTGAATTCGGTGGAAGTGAAGTTCAAAGTGGGTGGAGAATTTAATTATGAGAGAGAGAGAGAGAGAAAGTGTGGTTGGTGGAAGAAAAAGAGTTTCAAAACGTGTGTCTCTCTCTGGCGTAGGGGAAGAAGAGAGATTCAGGCTCTCTCTCCTGGGGCTTTCGGGGATGAGCCAAGGTTCTCTCTTTGCAGCCTGGTACTTGCGCCTGTCCTTGCAGGCCTTCGGGTCTACTTTTAGGCCCAATTTTAATAATCCGAACCGTTCATATTTTATGATTTATTCAGGGGATGGGCTCTCTCACACACTAAGGGCAAGTTTGGGAAGATCCAAAAAAGCCAAAAAGTCAAAAAGTTACTCAAAAAGCTAAAAAGTTAACACTATTCACCAAAAGTCAACAATTACGGCTGCACAACTCCCAATTCAAATTTTTCCCTACAAATCAATTTTTACAATTTTTTATTACACATTTTTCAATAAAAACTCAAAAAGTTAACCCAAACATCCATATTTTCAACCTCAATTTTTTAGTCCAAAAAGACAAAAAGTGCACTTTTTTAGTCTTTCCAAACTTGGCCTAAGACACACACACAGGACACACATACACTGATACACACACACAGCACACACGACACACACACACACCGCGCGCACACACAAATATATCTCTAACTCTCTCTCTTCGGTTAAAGCTGGGCAAAACCAAAACAAAAAAGGACTCTCTAGACTTGCTCTCTCGGCCCACAGATCTGCCACCGTTGTCTTTGATCAACCTACCGTCGCCGTCGTCGTCACAGACGGCGGCGACTCGACCAACCTGCACTCTCTCTCCCTCTCTCTCTCTCTCTCTCTCGGATAGATCACACAGATACACATGCATGAACACACAAGCTCTCTCTCGCTCTTGAGGGTAATAATCAACACATGGGCTATCTCTTTAGTTGAAAGAACAAAAGAACATCAAGTGGTCTCTCTCTCTCGGATTGGCTGCGCTCAAAGACCAAACCCACGGCTCTCTCTCTCTCAGGGGAATAATACACAGATGGACATGCATGCACTGAGGTAGGCTTCAAGGCTTGCATCTGGTTTTCACCAATCTCGCTCTCTCTTCCATTCGAGCGCCAATTCTTCATCACTCACCACCAGAATAGAATACAAGAAAAGAAGAGAGAAGCTGGAGAGAGAAGTGTAGAAGACAACCTCGCCACCATAGTTTTAAATCGCGGTATCGGGTAACGTAACGGTATCGATCGCGGAGTATCGGTATCGGTAGTATCGGCCGGTACGTATCGGGAATCGGGTGTCGCGGCCGTGAAATTTTAAAAATCATTAACAATCCTTCTGAAACTCAATTTTGTACATTTTTTTTACTCTTTTAACCTTAATTTGTCACATTTTAATCAAAATTTTGATATATAAGGACACTTTTAACTCATTTTTAACTAAATGATATATATTTATTTTAGTCTCAATTATAACTTTCAATTATCTACGATTTAAAATAAATCCACAACAGTATACCAACTAGACAGTATACCAAAGTTGCAAATTTGGCCCAAAACTCAATTTTATCATTTTTGCAAATTTGGCCCACAACAGTATACCAACTAGACAGTACACCCAGTACACCAACCCAGTGGTATTACCAACTAGACCCACGAGTTGGTTAAAAAACATATGGGCCAAGATTGCCCAAAACAACCCACCAACTATCTTGAGTAAAATATTTTGGCCCAAAACTATCACTAGACATTTATATAAAATATGAATATAAAGGTTGCTTGCTGCTGTAGCTTCAAAGCTTCAATGGCGCACAACCCAGAAAGGATTCTGAAACACGCCGGATGCCGCCGAAGAACATCACAACCTCGTCGTGAACCTTATAGTTGCACTCCCACTTTAGCGAAGACCAGCAATCCAAAACCAGAAAACAGCATCAGAGCCACAAGCAGCTCTCTGCGTTTTATTTCATCCGTATCGGCGACGACAAAGCTGTATCGGACCGTATCGCCCAATGTATCGGTTTCAGGCCGTTACGTACCGGGACTCGGACGCTACGGCCGTGAAATTCATTCTCGCCGGTATACCGGTGAGTATCCGACTCGGCCCTCCCATTTTCCGGTACGAACCGGCCGGTACGGGACGTACCGGCCGATATTTAGAACCTTGCTCGCCACCTCTGCTCCGACTACTCCGCCACCGCTATGTAGCAGTCCTCAGCTGCCGAAGCTCACTTCCAAGCCCGGCAGAACAAAACGGCGGACTCTCTCTCCCTCTCCTTGGCTCTCTCTGTAGAAACAACCCCCCTCTCTCTCAATTCGGGTGGGCTGACACACTGTCCCGCGAGTATTTGTTAATGGTAAACATTTGGGAGGTTCTGATGATCTCAAAACTGCTGTCTAGAATGATGCGAAGTTCAAATTCTATTATATGAAGTGGTCACCGCCGGTCTTGGAGGAAGTCGGTATGCGTTAAGTTCTTTCTTCCGGGGTTGGGTGTGGGTGTTTCACCGGAGTTGATGACCGGTTTCCAGGGTGGTCATGAGCTCATGGGTTACAAGACAGATCGTGGATGATAGTGTGCATGTCACACGTTTAATTTGGCAAATGTATTGGATGTTGTTACGTGCCAAAAGCTTCTGAGGATTGCTGCTGCTATGCGTGAGCTTCAGTTGATGCAGGGTTGATGTCATACGCATGTACAGGCCATTGTAACATTGTGAGAAGCACATGGGCCGACCAACCTTTTGAGTGGGCAACGTATATGCCAACGGTTTATGGACTGAGGCCTGTTGGATTGAAGACACGTGGATCTTTGCTAGTTGATGAATGGTCGGGGTTTAAAATTTTTATTTTTATTTTTATTTTTATTTTGAGTATTTGAGAGGATTTTTATTTTATTCATCTCCCGCGGAGTTGTAATATTTAGAGTCTTGTAATAATTCCCCCACTCCGTTTCTGACTACCCCATTCTTTAATCGCTTTCCCTAATTGTACATATATATCTGACATACCATGAATCTCCATGCTTTGTATCCATGTTTCATGCATCTTGATTCGGCTAAGTTTGCATTTGTGGATTTCCTCAATTCCTATGTGATTATGTGCGCCATCATATGTTTTGCAATGTTTCACATGTCATATCTTAGAAGTCGAATCTTTAGCTGCATCTCATGAGTGAATTACATTAGGAATTTGTATATAAGATCATGTATATTTTACTAACTTTGTTCTATAACTGTTTACGGGACGTCGGTAAATATGTAAGTTTTTATGTTTTAGCATTCCATTTGTACATAATTTTCTTATTACGTTTAGCATCCTACCATGAGGCTAATTGCTTAAATGATAAACTGTTTGAATGCTTGTGGATGAAGGCTTGTTGCTTGAATTGGAATGATTCAACGATTGTACGTTTTAAGCCCATTTTGTAGTGGCAAATTCACAAACTTTAAGCCCTGTAGACACCCCATTTTTGACCGCCCTTAAGACTTGGGCACTACTGATGGTTTGCTCGGCGTTGAGAGATGTGCAGGGTAAAGAATCAATTTCTTCGGAAAGGAGAGAGGCAAATCTTTCAAAACACTTTGTTTAGGGTTTTGGAGTTGAAGAAAAGAGGAAAGGAGAGGAGAAAACTAGTTTGGGAGAAGTTCGGCATGAATCCGGGTAGAAGCGAGTCGAGCAGCCCTCGCTGAATCGGGCTTATCTGTCTGTACACTTGGAGTTTAGCTATGGGGCCACCACCATCGGAAAGCTTACTTCCGAGGCTTCATTTTGCACTCAAGAATCTCCTAGAGCCAAGTCCGGGTGGGGGAGATATGATCATTTGAAGTCGGGCATCATCCCGGTTGGATCGAATCTGCGCGGCTTCACGAAAAAGGGCATAACTTTTTTCACAGGAGGAATTTTGATACAAGGTTTGCGCCATTGGAAAGCTAACTTCCGGGGCTTCAATTTGCGTACCCACCGGCCGTTTTTTGACATTGGAATCATCTATCGGCAATCTATTTTGCCGACCGGCAAAATGTTATGCCGATCGGCACTTTATTTTGGCCGACGACCAAATTTTCTGGCCGGTTTGCACCATTTGCACTCTCCAAGCCTGGTGCATCCCAGCTGTGCCAGTTGGAATGCACCAGCACACTCCCCCGTGCATATATTTTGCTATTTTGCACCTTGTGAGCCTTTGAACCCCCCTAACCTTCTAGAAGCTTGAACCCTTTGGCCAAGCTTCTCCAAGAAGCTTGGCCAGCTGTTTTAGCTTCCTCTAGAAGCCTTGCACCCCCTTAAACCCCTTTGACTCTTTCCCTTTACTTAGCTTGTAAGTTAAAAGCTTCCCTTGCCTTATATAAGCACCTCTCCTCCTCCTTTGTTAGGGTTGGATTTTTGGAACAAAAAACCAGAGATATATAGATATATCTGATATATACATACATATATCCCTTCATCTCTCACTATATCTCTTCGATTCCACCATCAAACACCATTGTTCTTGGGCCATTTCTTCATCAACTCATAGCACAAGGCATCCAACGCCCATTCCAGCAGCTTGAGGCTGTTCTCCAAAGCTTAGGAGCACCTAAACTTGGTCCAAGAGGTGCTGATTTGCTGGTCTTCAAGGGTGAGTCCTCATCTTCCCTTTTCTAACCTTTTCTTGCTTCATATCTAAGCCATAGTTGCTTACATCTTTGGGCTCCGACCCAAACTTCAAATCATCATATTTTGAGGTCTTTTTCATGTTTGATTGAGGACCTCTTGCTGTTTGAGGATAGTAGCTAGCACTTCCTTCTTTATCTCTCCTTTAGGCCCTAATCTTGCATGTTATTTTTTGCCTATGTGTAATCTGTTTTTGGGGATGTAGTAAACTGTATATAGGCTTATTTTGAGCCCTTCTTCAACATTGAAGAAGGGCTCAACACTGTTTGGGACTTCCATGTTGTACTTCCCTTTATATCCTCTTTTTGGTCCCATTTTTGTATGTCTTGGAAGCCCCTGATGTTGCTGTTTTTGGACCTTGGTCCGAACTAAAAGTGGATTTATTTTGACCTCCTGAACATGTTTTATTAAGGGCATTTTCTTGTTTGGTGAATGTTTTGTATACCTCATGTTATAGCCACTTTTGAGCTTCATTTTTGCATTGCATTTCTAATATATTTGTATACTGTTTTTGGGGCTGCCATAAACTGTAAATAGTCTTATTTTGGGCCCCTCTTCAATGTTGTTGAAGGGCCCTAACATGTTTGGGGACAGCAGCTGTGAGTTGCTTCATAATCTCATGTTTAGGGCCGTTTTTGTATGCCATTGTTGCCCTATCTTTGTTTGCTTTTTGGCCATGAGTTGTACTAGTAAAATGCTAATTTTGGGGCTGCCTTGCTACTGTCTATTCATTGCATATCCGTGTTGTGCATGTTTGATATAGCTATAGGCCATTTCGGATGCCAAAGTCCATGTTTCAGGACTATTCCATGTATCGGTTGTGTTTTCGCCTCATTTCGGGGCTTTTTTCCCCCACATTTCAGTGCTGAAATTCCATTAGCATGATTGCATGCCATTTCCATGCTATTGCATTGCGTATGCCATTGCCTCAGTTTGCGTGCCCGTGTGCACGCATTTCGAGGCACTCCATTTTCATTCATCGGCCTCTTACGTGAGTGTGGCTGAGGCTCTCTCATGTTAGTATAAGTCCATGTTGCATTCTATATGCCATTTTAGCCATTGCATTGCATATGCCATTGCCTCGGTTTGCGTGCCCGTGCGCACGCATTTCGAGGCACTTCATTTTCTTCCATTGGCCACTGTTTTGGGCCTAACTAGAGCTTCCTAATTCATGTTTAAGACCATCCTTTGCTTATTTGCATGCTCACCTTGCATGTTTGCTTGTATCGGCATGTTGCATCCTTAGCTCGTATGCCTAAGTTGCATTGCATCTTGCATGCATCACCTTGCCTCTTGAGATGAGTATGATAGAGGTTAGGCCTCCTTGTGTGTTTATTTGGCTTGCATGCATTTTGAAATTGAAGTTGCACACTTGATTCTTTGGGCCATCATGCATGGAAATGCGTGATTGGTGGTCCGAGAATCGGGGCACATCCTCCTTTGAGCCATTAACATGATAAGGAATGTGATTGGTGCATAAATTGTTTGAATTGCATTGCCATGCTTTGCTTTGCCCTCTGCTGCTGTGAGTTGCAGGTTCTGCAGGAATTCATTGTCGGCCGGCAGTATTTAGTGCCGACCGGCAGTCAATCGATGGCCGGTGGATCTATTTTGTGCCGGTGACTAAATGATACTGCCGGTGGAAATTCTGCTCAGCCGATGATATCCCCCAGTGTCCTGAGAGGCATCCCTGAGACTTTGGCAGTTTTCAGAGGAGCAGAGCAGGGAAAACAGAGGCAAACTATGCATGACAGTGCGATTCCGAGCCAATCCCGAGCATGCGTTGCATCTGGCCCTCGCCCCGAGGCGATTTACTGTTTTTATTTAGTTTAGTTAATTTGATTAATTAATTAAGCAATTTGTAATATTTAATTAGCTTGCGTAGTTAATTAATTTGTAATATTTATTTGGACCCTCCGAGCGAGGGCAAACTTGTAATAAGTGTGCGTGAGTGTGTGTATGTCTTCCAACCTCACGTCTTTCTTCCCTTTTATTTACCTGCTTATGATGGTAGATTAGGGCACGTTTAATTTAGCATACCTTATGCTATGCATGCGTGCATTCATGCATTTGTTGACATGCATTAGGCTCGGTACATCACG
This sequence comes from Camellia sinensis, assembly GCF_055761805.1. NCBI lineage: Eukaryota > Viridiplantae > Streptophyta > Magnoliopsida > Ericales > Theaceae > Camellia > Camellia sinensis. The sequence goes on from NC_138967.1 coordinate 48,274,330, forward strand.
CTAACTGCATTTGTACTTCAATCCCAAATTGAATACGTGCATCAACTGATCGCATTTCATATGCCATGCTTAGGTTAGCCGAGCCTATCTAATTGCATCCTGTATGTGTTGCATTAGTCAAATTGACATGAACTAGGACATGCATGTTTGCTAACTAGTTTACTGTTTTGGCACGGAGTACTAGGTAAGCTTTTATGCTTTAGCATATCGCATGCGTGTGAGTGTTGCCATGACAGTATGATTACCATGAGGCTAGCTGCTTATGTGATATAACTGCTTGAATGCCTGTGGATGGAGGTTGAATTACCTAAATTGGAATAATGCATTAAAACTGTGAATTTTAAGCCCACTAGATAGTGACAAAATTATCTTTTCGAAAAGCCCACTTGAGGGTGGCAAAATTTGCATTTTAGCCTACTTGCGAGTAGCAAACCATTTTCAAAACAAACACGAAATGTTTTGTTCCAATTTGGGCGATTTGGTCTATACTTGTTTGCTGCGCGCATAACATAGTAATTCTAGGCTAATAATCGGGATAAGAACGCATAACGTTTTCAAAACAAGATATCACGGTTAGTAGAGGCCGGTCTTCGGACCGGGCGAAAGGGGGTGCTCATAGCTGACCTTCCCCGATCGTACCCAAGCTCCCGAGCCGAGACAACTCTGGTGATGACGGACATGTGGCCTTCGGCACCGAGTCAGGGTTTCCTAAATTCTCCCATAAAAAAAATATTTAGGTGGCGACTCTGTATCTGGCAAAGCAGTCCATGTTTGGCACTACTTTTTCAAAAATCTGTTTCTCAAAACGATTTGCCAGATTTGGACTCTTTGGTTCAGATTAAGAACTGTGACACAAATCGAGTCCGAACTGTAGCATGAGGCCCGCGGGCGCTGTTACACAAATCGAGTCCGAACTGTAGCATAATACTGCATAGAGTGCCTGTGTCTATTGTTTCTGACAGGGATTCGAAGTTTACATCGAGGTTTTGGCAAAGCCTACAAACTGCACTGGGTACTGAACTGAGACTGAGTAGTGCCTATCATCCTCAGACAGATGGCCAATCAGAAAGGACCATCCAAACTCTGGAGGATTTACTGAGAATGTGTGTCCTTGATTTTCAGGGAGACTGGGAAAGTCATCTGCCATTAGTTGAATTTGCCTACAACAACAGCTACCATTCGAGTATTGGAATGGCGCCTTTTGAGGCATTGTATGGCAGAAAATGTAGATCTCCAATCTGCTGGGCAGAAGTCGGAGATGGGCCTTTGCTTGGGCCCGAGATTGTGTATGAAACAACTGAAAAAGTGAAACTGATACAGCAAAGACTGAAAACTGCACAGAGTAGACAGAAAAGTTATGCAGATGTCAGAAGACGGGACAGAGAGTATGAAGTGGGTGATCACGTTTTTGTGAAAGTGACACCAATGAAAGGCCAGACTCGTTTTGGAGTCAAAGGCAAGTTAGCACCGAGATACGTCGGACCATATGAGATCATTGAGAAAATCAATCCGGTGGCGTATCAAGTTGCGCTTCCTCCTGAAATGGAGCATATGCATAACGTCTTCCACATTTCTATGTTAAGAGATTACCTCCGGGATCCCTTCCATGTGATTGAGCCTACTCGGATAGTGTTGGGTGATGACTACACTTACGAGGAACGGCCTATACAGATTGTAAACCGACGAATCAAGAAACTGAGGAACAAAGAGATCCCGTTAGTGAAAGTTGACTGGCAAAACCACGGTGGCGTGTATGCCACTTGGGAAAGGGAAGATGACATGGCCAAACGATATCCTGAACTGTTTCCACTGAATCCTGTTTTCTTCCAGAATGAAGGTAACTCGAGTTTAGAGGACTAAACTCTTTATAAGGAGGGGAGACTGTAACAACCCTCATACTGTTTACTGATTAGGGACTGATTGATTACCGATAATCACCGATTACTGCTAAACGGAACTGATGATGACTGATAACTGACTGATAATTGAACTGATTAAAGTACTGAACTGACTGATTGAAATTGGAAACTGAATTGACTGAGTATATGTTAGTTAATTGCATTCTATCTGTTTGATTGTCTGATTATCTGTTCATGTTTATATGTTTAAACTGCTAATTGAAGGCCTTATCGGCGGCCGAATTAGAAACCGATTGATGTTCCGTGACCCTCATAATTAATGTGATTTTATGGTATAATTATCTGAAAATTGATTAGGTATGATTAAATTAGATTAAATAAGCTAATTGAAGAGTTGGACTTAATTACCGTTCCGCCACTTAGTGGCCACCACATCACACCTCTTGAGCCTTTTACACTCCACGTATGTGATCAAACCAAACATTCTTCTCCTCTTCTTGCCTCAACCGACCTTAGAGAGAGAGAGACTTGAGGAGTTGGTTTTCATCTTGAATTGCTTGGAATTGTTTGAGAATTGAAGTGTGATTGCTACTTTGAGCTCCTAGACCTTGAATACAAGACTAAGGTAGGACATTCATCTTCTTGTTGTTGTTCTTGAGTTCATTCTTGCACAATTCATGCTTTAATTGTAGAGTTAAGCCATGTTTTGGTGCATACATGTTGGATTGAAGCTCATCTCTTGCATGCATGTTAGTATTATTGCATTTTGAGGTTGATTACATGGACATTGGTACATGCATGCTCATATTGTTGTTATAGACCATGTTTTCATCTGGTTTTGGAAAGAAATGAGCTCATTTGAGCAAGCTTTGGAGCTTCAATTTGGTTTAAAACTCATTCGTGCATGTTTGAATGTTGTTCTTGAAAATGGGTTTGAATATGGTTTTAATTGACTCACCTTTGGGGCTTGAATTCATAAATTGAGCTTTGAATCTTGTTATACATTGAATTTAGTGGTGTTTTCCAGAATTTGGGCCCAAGAGGTCGAGTTTGGAGTGGTAGAATGCTTGGTTTGAGCTTGGGAGGCAGATCTGGAAATTCCAGATTTGGCTTCCTCGCTCGAGCGAAGGATTCCCCGCTCGAGCGAGCACCTTTGTCCAGGGCTCCGCTCGAGCGACCATCGAGCGACCATCGCGCGTAAAATCTCAGCATCCAGTACTTTTACTGTTTTGCAGACCGCTCGAGCGAAGGATTCCTCGCTCGAGCGAAGCCTTTGATTTTGGACTTACGCTCGAGCGTAGAAAGTCTCGCTCGAGCGAAGCCCCTATTTTCAGCAAAGTTTGCAAAATGTTTTCTAAGTGTATTTTTGCATCCTCATCCCATCCTAGGCATTCTTAGGCCTAGTTTAAGACATTTAGATGAGGATATCGTTGTAGAACACACCAAGGCAAATTAGGGATTAAGTTATGATATTTCCCAACTGTGTAGCTTAGTGTGTTCAATCTGTTAACTGTGTAAGGTTGGCAACTGGGGAGACACGCTCTAGCCTACTGTAGCCCAAACTCTGTGAGTAACGATTGTGTAAAGATATGTTCACAAATGATTATTTTCTGAACAACTGAACTGTACTGTTTTCTGAACTGATTACTGTTAACTGAATGAATGTATGTCCTTTATTTCTGAACTGTACTGTGGCATCCTTAGCACATACTGTTTACTGTTACTGTTACTGTTACAGAGATCTCTGTCGGTTCCCTCGTGGAACCACTACTGTTTACTGACTGATGGCCATCATTACTGTTCGGTCTTTCAAGACCTACTGTTACTGTTATGCTAATGGATGTACCACATATGACTGTTTACTGTACTGAACGACTGAAATACTGATTGAATTGAACTGTTTTCATTACTGTAAGGACATTCATTCTAAACCCCTTTACGCTTTATGTTATTCACTGGGCTTTAGCTCACTGCTCATATATATATGTAGGTGTACAGGCACCAGACCGCAGCTAGAGGCGTCAGGGTTACTCCAGTTTTGTCAAGCCAGCCTTTGTGCCTCACTGCGAGGTTCCGAGTTGCCATGCTATGGCTTGGGGGTGTTTTTTCTGTTTTTCCCCCTTCTGTACTGTTTTACTGTTCTGTATAGGCCGAGGGTTACTGTACTGTTATCTAGGGTCGAGTCCCTAGTCTGAATGATTGTAAATATTGTGTATACTGTTCTGTACTGTTTATGTATAAATGTATGAAAAGCCTTTTTGCGTACAGACTGTCACAGCTCAATGGACACTATTTATTTATTGTATTGGCTTCCGCCAGGCCCTGTACTCTGTTTTACTGTATTACTGTTCTGCAGGCCTTCGGTAATCTCGGATTACTGGCCGGTTACGGTGCTAAACCCATAGGGCCGGGTTTGGGTCGTGATAGAGTGGTATCAGAGCGATACTATGAGTTATACCGCACACACGTGTCCAAATGAGCTATAGGGTGTCCTAGAAAAGTTATTAGGGCATCTCATGAGCATGATAAGTGTGTGGTTATGCTATGACTGAATACATGCTAATGTGTTAAACTGTTAAACAAATGACTGCTTATGTTTAAAACTGTTATAACTACTTATAGTGAAATGGACAATACAAATGAACCTGAATCCTCGTCTACCGAGGCAAGAATGGAAAGAATGGAAAGAATGATAGAACTGATAACTGCTAGACTGGAACAACAACAGAACCAACCGCCCCCACCTCCTCCTCCTCCTCCGGTACAGCCAGAGCCTAATGTGAATGTGGATGATGGGGATATTATTGCTCTCACCCATAAATTCAGCAAGATGAAACCGCCATCCTTTCAGGGAGGCCTTGAACCGTTAAAAGCTGAAGCTTGGGTTCTGGAAACAGAAAAATTATTCAAAGTGTTTCCGTGCTCAGAAGCGAATAAAGTACTGTTAGCTACCTTCACCTTACAAGAAGAAGCTAGAAGGTGGTGGATGTTGATCCGTGATACAAATGCTGTTATGACTTGGGCTCAGTTCAAGGAGTCCTTCTTTGAAAAGTATTTCCCTCAGTGTGTTAGGGATAGAAAAGTGACTGAATTTGAACAGCTGAAGCAGGGCACAATGACTGTTGCGGAATATGAGACGAAATTTACTGAGCTTGCCCGTTATGCACCGCACATGGTGGATACTGAATATAAGAAGGCCAGAAAATTTGAAGGTGGCCTTAATGTGGCAATACTTGACCGGATAAATGTTTTGAAACTACCGACTTTTGTGGGTGTTCTCGACCGGGCATTGATGGCCGAGTCGAACATTGCGGCAGTGAAACAATCTGAAACACCAACAGCTGAATGGCATGGAAAAAGGCAGGGTTTCAAATTCAAGAAAGGCAAGCACAACCCAGCCAACAAGGAACAGAATACGGGGTTGACAACTAGCCCCAGCCAAGGGAGTGGTTTCATACCACCCTGTCCTGAGTGTGGCAACAGGCACAAAGGGGTTTGTCACAAATTATCTGGAGCCTGTTACAGGTGTGGCAAGGTGGGCCACATGGTTAAAGATTGCCCTTCTGCTCCTCAAGGCAATAGCAAAGCTGCAGCCAGCGGCGCAGCATCAAATGCTCCACCAAAGCCTAACTCTAAAGCTACCAGGAAAGAGCCTGTGAGGCAAGGCCGAGTGTTCGCACTAGTACCGGGAGATGTGCAGAATACCGAGACCGTTGTGTCAGGTATCCTTTCTATCTGTACGCAAAATGCATATGTATTGATTGATTCGGGGTCTACGCATTCTTATGTATCGCATGCTTTTTCACGGAAATTGAATAGACCCTTAGAACCTATGAACTATCTGCTGGCCGTATCATCACCCGTAGGGGGATCCATGACATGTGCTTATATGTACCCCGCATGTGAAATCATTGTTGGGGATATGCATCTGTTTATTGATTTACTGCCATTGAACATTGATCATTTTGATGTAATATTGGGGATGGATTGGTTACAAAAATATCATGCCACTATTAACTGTGTGACCAAGCAAGTTGTTTTTCGTCCACCTGGTTTGCCTGAATTTGTGTTTAATGGGGTTGGAGTAGTACCTCCCCCGTATCTGATTTCATCTGTGAAGGCTGTTAAACTGATTAGAAAGGGGTGTAAAGGATATCTGTGTTCTGTACTGACTGTGTCTACTGATGATAGTGTTAAAACTGATGTGAATTGTATTCCTATAGTCAGAGAATTTTCAGATGTTTTTCCAGATAATCTTCCAGGAGATTTGATTGACAGGGAGATTGAATTTACCGTTGATGTGATTCCCGGAACACAACCAGTTTCTAAAGCTCCTTACCGAATGGCTCCAACTGAACTGAAGGAGTTGAAAGTGCAACTACAGGAACTACTGGATAAGAAGTTCATCAGACCTAGCACTTCGCCATGGGGTGCTCCTGTTTTGTTTGTCAAGAAGAAAGATGGCTCACTGAGACTGTGCATTGACTACCGTGAACTGAATAAGGTAACTGTAAAGAATAAATACCCATTACCGCGTATTGATGATTTATTTGATCAGCTACAGGGTGCACAAGTGTTTTCTAAGATTGATCTCAGATCAGGGTATCATCAACTGAAGGTTAAACCAGAAGACATTGATAAAACTGCTTTTAGAACAAGGTATGGCCATTATGAATTTTTAGTTATGCCTTTTGGAGTCACGAATGCACCAGCTGCTTTCATGGACCTCATGAACAGAATTTTTAAACCATACCTTGATGACTTTATTGTTGTATTTATCGATGACATATTGATTTACTCCAAGAGTATAGAAGAACATGAACATCATCTGAGACTTGCCCTGCAAACCTTAAGAGAACAGAAACTGTATGCTAAACTGTCTAAATGCGAATTTTGGCTTGACCATGTTATGTTTTTGGGGCATGTTGTTAGCAAAAATGGAATTTTTGTTGATCCGCAGAAAATTGAAGCTGTAGTGAACTGGCCTAGACCGACCAATGTGACTGAAGTCCGAAGCTTTTTGGGATTGGCTGGATATTACAGAAGATTTGTCAGAGATTTCTCCAAAATTGCCCTACCATTGACACAGTTAACACAAAAGGGGACATCATTTGACTGGACTGACCAAAGGGAATCTGCCTTCCAGGAGTTGAAAACTCGATTAGTGACTGCACCAGTTCTTACCTTACCTTCAGGTACGGATGGTTATACTGTGTTTAGTGATGCTTCTCATAAGGGTTTGGGATGTGTTTTAATGCAGAATGGGAGAGTTATTGCTTATGCTTCCCGACAGTTGAGACCACATGAAAAGAACTACCCGACCCATGATCTGGAACTTGCTGCAGTAGTATTTGCACTGAAAATCTGGCGTCACTATCTGTATGGGGTGACATGTGAAGTATACACCGACCACAAGAGTTTAAAGTATTTCTTCACACAGAAAGAACTGAATATGAGACAGCGGAGATGGCTGGAACTGATTAAAGACTATGACCTACAGATATTGTACCATCCGGGAAAAGCCAATACCGTTGCCGATGCATTGAGCCGGAAGTCGATTGGAAACTTAGCCTGTTTGCTTACAGGACAGAAAGAGTTGCTTTGTGACCTTGAAAAATCTGAAATTGAAATTGTTTTGAGAGAACAAGGTGGAATCTTAGCTGCTATTTCTGCCCAACCAACACTGATTGAAGAGATTAAAGAGAAACAGCAACTGGATGACTTCTTGAAAAAGATTATCGAAGAAAGAGAATCTAAACCGAGACCGGGATTCAAATTTGAGAATAATGTATTGAAATTTCAAGAAAGACTGTGTGTACCAAATGATACGGAACTGAAAAGAAGAGTTCTGCAAGAAGGCCACAATTCGAAATTGTCTATCCATCCGGGGAATACGAAAATGTACCAAGATCTGAAACAGAATTTCTGGTGGCCGAGAATGAAGAAGGAAATTGCTGATTTTGTATCCAAATGTCTTCATTGCCAACAGGTCAAAGCTGAACATCAACGACCTGCCGGACTATTGCAACCCCTACCCATACCAGAGTGGAAATGGGAGCATATCACGATGGATTTTATCGTCGGATTACCTCGCTCCAGAAAAGGTATGGATTCAATTTGGGTTATTGTTGATAGACTAACCAAATCTGCTCACTTCTTACCTGTCAAGACGATTTATAATGCGGACAAATTGGCTGTTATCTATATTGATGACATTGTAAGACTGCATGGAGTGCCTGTGTCTATTGTTTCTGACAGGGATTCGAAGTTTACATCGAGGTTTTGGCAAAGCCTACAAACTGCACTGGGTACTGAACTGAGACTGAGTAGTGCCTATCATCCTCAGACAGATGGCCAATCAGAAAGGACCATCCAAACTCTGGAGGATTTACTGAGAATGTGTGTCCTTGATTTTCAGGGAGACTGGGAAAGTCATCTGCCATTAGTTGAATTTGCCTACAACAACAGCTACCATTCGAGTATTGGAATGGCGCCTTTTGAGGCATTGTATGGCAGAAAATGTAGATCTCCAATCTGCTGGGCAGAAGTCGGAGATGGGCCTTTGCTTGGGCCCGAGATTGTGTATGAAACAACTGAAAAAGTGAAACTGATACAGCAAAGACTGAAAACTGCACAGAGTAGACAGAAAAGTTATGCAGATGTCAGAAGACGGGACAGAGAGTATGAAGTGGGTGATCACGTTTTTGTGAAAGTGACACCAATGAAAGGCCAGACTCGTTTTGGAGTCAAAGGCAAGTTAGCACCGAGATACGTCGGACCATATGAGATCATTGAGAAAATCAATCCGGTGGCGTATCAAGTTGCGCTTCCTCCTGAAATGGAGCATATGCATAACGTCTTCCACATTTCTATGTTAAGAGATTACCTCCGGGATCCCTTCCATGTGATTGAGCCTACTCGGATAGTGTTGGGTGATGACTACACTTACGAGGAACGGCCTATACAGATTGTAAACCGACGAATCAAGAAACTGAGGAACAAAGAGATCCCGTTAGTGAAAGTTGACTGGCAAAACCACGGTGGCGTGTATGCCACTTGGGAAAGGGAAGATGACATGGCCAAACGATATCCTGAACTGTTTCCACTGAATCCTGTTTTCTTCCAGAATGAAGGTAACTCGAGTTTAGAGGACTAAACTCTTTATAAGGAGGGGAGACTGTAACAACCCTCATACTGTTTACTGATTAGGGACTGATTGATTACCGATAATCACCGATTACTGCTAAACGGAACTGATGATGACTGATAACTGACTGATAATTGAACTGATTAAAGTACTGAACTGACTGATTGAAATTGGAAACTGAATTGACTGAGTATATGTTAGTTAATTGCATTCTATCTGTTTGATTGTCTGATTATCTGTTCATGTTTATATGTTTAAACTGCTAATTGAAGGCCTTATCGGCGGCCGAATTAGAAACCGATTGATGTTCCGTGACCCTCATAATTAATGTGATTTTATGGTATAATTATCTGAAAATTGATTAGGTATGATTAAATTAGATTAAATAAGCTAATTGAAGAGTTGGACTTAATTACCGTTCCGCCACTTAGTGGCCACCACATCACACCTCTTGAGCCTTTTACACTCCACGTATGTGATCAAACCAAACATTCTTCTCCTCTTCTTGCCTCAACCGACCTTAGAGAGAGAGAGACTTGAGGAGTTGGTTTTCATCTTGAATTGCTTGGAATTGTTTGAGAATTGAAGTGTGATTGCTACTTTGAGCTCCTAGACCTTGAATACAAGACTAAGGTAGGACATTCATCTTCTTGTTGTTGTTCTTGAGTTCATTCTTGCACAATTCATGCTTTAATTGTAGAGTTAAGCCATGTTTTGGTGCATACATGTTGGATTGAAGCTCATCTCTTGCATGCATGTTAGTATTATTGCATTTTGAGGTTGATTACATGGACATTGGTACATGCATGCTCATATTGTTGTTATAGACCATGTTTTCATCTGGTTTTGGAAAGAAATGAGCTCATTTGAGCAAGCTTTGGAGCTTCAATTTGGTTTAAAACTCATTCGTGCATGTTTGAATGTTGTTCTTGAAAATGGGTTTGAATATGGTTTTAATTGACTCACCTTTGGGGCTTGAATTCATAAATTGAGCTTTGAATCTTGTTATACATTGAATTTAGTGGTGTTTTCCAGAATTTGGGCCCAAGAGGTCGAGTTTGGAGTGGTAGAATGCTTGGTTTGAGCTTGGGAGGCAGATTTGGAAATTCCAGATTTGGCTTCCTCGCTCGAGCGAAGGATTCCCCGCTCGAGCGAGCACCTTTGTCCAGGGCTCCGCTCGAGCGACCATCGAGCGACCATCGCGCGTAAAATCTCAGCATCCAGTACTTTTACTGTTTTGCAGACCGCTCGAGCGAAGGATTCCTCGCTCGAGCGAAGCCTTTGATTTTGGACTTACGCTCGAGCGTAGAAAGTCTCGCTCGAGCGAAGCCCCTATTTTCAGCAAAGTTTGCAAAATGTTTTCTAAGTGTATTTTTGCATCCTCATCCCATCCTAGGCATTCTTAGGCCTAGTTTAAGACATTTAGATGAGGATATCGTTGTAGAACACACCAAGGCAAATTAGGGATTAAGTTATGATATTTCCCAACTGTGTAGCTTAGTGTGTTCAATCTGTTAACTGTGTAGGGTTGGCAACTGGGGAGACACGCTCTAGCCTACTGTAGCCCAAACTCTGTGAGTAACGATTGTGTAAAGATATGTTCACAAATGATTATTTTCTGAACAACTGAACTGTACTGTTTTCTGAACTGATTACTGTTAACTGAATGAATGTATGTCCTTTATTTCTGAACTGTACTGTGGCATCCTTAGCACCTACTGTTTACTGTTACTGTTACTGTTACAGAGATCTCTGTCGGTTCCCTCGTGGAACCACTACTGTTTACTGACTGATGGCCATCATTACTGTTCGGTCTTTCAAGACCTACTGTTACTGTTATGCTAATGGATGTACCACATATGACTGTTTACTGTACTGAACGACTGAAATACTGATTGAATTGAACTGTTTTCATTACTGTAAGGACATTCATTCTAAACCCCTTTACGCTTTATGTTATTCACTGGGCTTTAGCTCACTGCTCATATATATATGTAGGTGTACAGGCACCAGACCGCAGCTAGAGGCGTCAGGGTTACTCCAGTTTTGTCAAGCCAGCCTTTGTGCCTCACTGCGAGGTTCCGAGTTGCCATGCTATGGCTTGGGGGTGTTTTGTCTGTTTTTCCCCCTTCTGTACTGTTTTACTGTTCTGTATAGGCCGAGGGTTACTGTACTGTTATCTAGGGTCGAGTCCCTAGTCTAAATGATTGTAAATATTGTGTATACTGTTCTGTACTGTTTATGTATAAATGTATGAAAAGCCTTTTTGCATACTGACTGTCACAACTCAATGGACACTATTTATTTACTGTATTGGCTTCCGCCAGGCCCTGTACTCTGTTTTACTGTATTACTGTTCTGCAGGCCTTCGGTAATCTCGGATTACTGGCCGGTTACGGTGCTAAACCCATAGGGCCGGGTTTGGGTCGTGACAATAATGAAGATGCAGAGAAAAGAACTGAAGTTTAAAAAGAAGCAAGTAAAACATGTAGAAGAAGTTGCTAAGTTTGAAATACGTCGTAATAATATACTACAACAAGAACTATGTTGCTTAAGGCAGGATTTTGTTCAATTTTCGTATCGCCTGGATGTACTAAATAACTGTTTCTCACATCGGGGTGAAGGTAGTGATGACCTAGAAAAGGTTGGTCTCTCTCTCTCTCTCATTGTTTAAACTATTTGAACACACTTAACTTGAATTACATGTTTGTTGGTTATTTGATAGGTACGATGGCATTTACTTATTAATAATAGTCTATAGCATACAGGTTTCTAGTGTTTGTTATTGGACTATATTTTGGTTGAGTTTACCCAGAAGCAATTTAACTGAAGTACATAGGTATTTGACTGATGGCTGTTTAGGTTATTAATTTGATGGGTGAGTAATCCAATTAGAGTTTATGTGTCTATAATTCATCACGGACTTGCTTGTATATATGTATTTTATTAAATGTATTAGGAGATAGTTGTTTGGTTGAAGATTATAAATAATGCTATTCACAAGTAGCTGTTGTCAATCAATTTGGACTTGCTTGTATATATGTATTTTATTAAATGTATTAGGAGATAGTTGTTTGGTTGAAGATTATAAATAATGCTATTCATGAGTAGCTGTTGTCAATCAATTTGTGCAGCCTAAGACTATATAGTTTCAAATTTAAATACTTGAGTTACGTGTTGAGTACTTGTTCACTGTATTTTCTGTTTTCTTTGCAAGTGATTTGTTTTCGATATCTGATGCTTTTTTCCCCCCTTCTTGAACCAGAGCATACACAAGTTTTTCCCTCTTGCTTTGTTGTTGCGTTGCTACGAGAGCTTGCAGGAGTAACTATACCACCTGAAAGAATCTATGGTCTGGGAACTAGGTGAGAACATTTTTAAGTATATATATTGTGTGTTATTACAAATGAAAATTACTTTGGCTGGTCTTTTAAGCACCCCTCTCAAATTTTGGATAATCAACTTATTTAAACTATTCTTATTTATATTACCAAACAATCTAACACTATCTCTTTTTTCTTTTTGATTTTTTATGCGTATTTGTTTTTCTATATGTTTTTGATGAGAGCAAACGATGAGTCGGAGTTTTCTTTGATCATCGCCACACTCTGGACAACCAGTCAATCGCTCCAATTGTCTTTTTGAAAATTCGAGCATTTCGAGGTACCCATTCCATTCCAATTTCTCTTCACTATTTCTTTGATTTTGATACTCATATATACATAGTATATTCATATATATAAGTAAAATTGATTCAATCATTCTTCTCTTTTTAATAATGAATTAGAAATGCTTGCTAATCAGGTCCATAAAACTCTGATGATATGTTTAATTATTCACTAATCATACTTAATCTCCATTTCAATAGCCAAGTTATCATTGCAAGAGGGGAAAAAAAGTTAAGTTGGTATCAATGCCAGATAGAAACATTGAAAATATGTTATTTTTTTGTTCCACAAAGTCTTGTAAGAATAAACCCTCAACAAAATAGAGGTAAATTTAATTCGTTGAAATCTGTTCCAATGCCTTCCTCCTCATTACTCGAAATGATATTAGTGAATTCTACCAATGTAGTTTAAATTTAATTCGTTGAAATAGAGGTAAATTTAATAGCTAATTAAACAAATGTATTTTATTCAACTTGAATAACATGTGTCAACAACCTATAATTAAATAAGTTGGTTTGGTTGTTGTCTTTGGGTGCTAATATAACAGGTTTGATGTTGTTGGTTTAGGTCTTAAATATTGTTTGGTGCTTTTATCTTGACTCTAAAACAGAGGCAGCAGGGTTTAAGGCCTTACGCATTGTAAAACACAACACCTTAAGCTTGAAAATAGGCGTTTTAAGGGCATAATTGTGAAATAGCCATCTTTTTTAACACTTAATCTTGAAAATTAGCATCCGGAGGGCAAAATTGTGAATTAGCCATAAGAATTGGTTCAAACACCTTAATAAGGAGAAAAGTAACTCATAGAAACTCACAGAACAACCATGAGAGTCCTAGTTTCAGAATTAAGCTCAAACTTGTATTTTTTGAACACTTAGACTTCAAAATAGGCATTCGAAAGGAAAATTTGTCTAATAGCTATGAAAATGCCCAGGAATTGGTTTGAGCACCTTATTAAAGGATATAAATGACTTGTTGAAACTCATGGAATAAGCACAAGACTCTTAGTTTCAAAATTAATCTCAAACTTACGTGTATGAACACTTGACACTTAGAAATGAAATAAGTTTAGCTAATTCAATTAATTTTAACTGTATTTGTATATTATTTGTGAAGTTAATGTATTGATAAAATATTCATATTTTTATCTTTCAATCCATTGTGAACAACTAGCCTAAGAATTATTATTGAGAAATTTAGTTATCAGAGTTGCTAGATTATATTTTTGGAAAATGTTTAGTTAAAAGTCTCTCGCTAGCTTCAAGGTAAAATGTTTTATATATGTTGATTGTCAAAAAATTAGTTTCTTCTTAATAATGTTATCTTTTCTTGTTTTTATTGATGCTTCAATTGCGTAGGAATAATCACTAGCTAATGTGAATAATATGATGCAAATGAAGACAAAACATCGATGTGGATCAAAATCAATCTCGGTCAGGGTATACAGCTCAGTGCGTTCTACTAATCGATTTTATTGGTTTAGTAGGCTTTGTTAGTATATTATGTTTCTATGTTAATTTAGTAGAAATTTCTTAATCAACTAGGGTAGAATAAATAAAAAAAAAATTGACATTTAGGGGCGAAAGGTCACGGGAAAAAAGTGAAATATGCATGTAAAGATCCGAGAAACATCACAAACACCTTGAGACGGAGCAACATAAGTTGTGCAAACTTATTTTAGTAGCGCGTGGCTCCCAATTTGCACTATTTTGAAATTTGCACTATTTCAACATGTGGGCATGAAACCAAGTAAAAAAAATGAACTTTTCCAACGCTTAAGCTTGAAAATAGGCCATCGGAGGGCTAAATCGTGTAACAGCCACGAGACGACCCGGGTAACACCACAAACACCTCGGGAGGGACCAATGTGAGTTGTGGAAACTTACGGAACTAGCATGAGACTCCCGGTTTGAATACTAAGTCGAAAAATGCACTTTTTCACACTTAAGCTTGAAAATAGGTCATCGGAGGCCAAAATCGTGCAACACCCATGAGATGGCCTGGAGAACACCTCAAACACCTCGGGAGGGACCAATGTGAGTTGTGAAAACTTACGAAACTAGCACGGGACTCCCGGTTTGAAAACTAAGTCCAAAAATGCACTTTTTCACACATAAGCTTCAAAATAGGCCACCGGAGGCTAAAATCGTGCAACAGCCATGAGACGGCCTGGAGAACACCTCAAACACCTCGGAAGGGACCAATGTGAGTTGTGAAAACTTACGGAAGTAGCACGGGACTCCCGGGTTGAAAACTAAGTCCAAAAATTGCACTTTTTCACACTTAAGCTTCAAAATAGGCCACCAGAGGCTAAAATCGTGCAACAGCCACGAGACGGCCTGGGGAACACCTCAAACATGTCTTGAGGGACCAATGTGAGTTGTGGAAACTTACAGAACTAACACGGGACTTCCGGTTTGAAAACTAAGTCCAAAATTGCACTTTTTCACACTTAAGCTTCAAAATAGGCCACCGGAGGCCAAAATCATGCAACAGCCACGAGACGGCTCGGGGAACATGTCAAACACGTCGGGAGGGACCAATGTGAGTTGTGGAAACTTACAGAACTAGCACGGGACCCCCGATTTGAAAACTAAGTCCAAAAATGCACTTTTTCACACTTAAGCTTCAAAATAGGCCACCGAAGGCTAAAATCGTGCAACAACCACGAGACGGCCCGGAGAACCCCTCAAACACCTCGGGAGGGACCAATGTGAGTTGTGAAACTTACGGAACTAGCACGGGACTCTCGGTTTGAAAACTAAGTCGAAAATTGCACTTTTTCACACTTAGGCCTCGTTTGGCAAGAGGCTATTTTAGCCAATTAGTCAAAAAGTTACTAAATTAGTCAAAAAGCTAACAACCCATACCAAAAAGTCAAAGATTCTCTTTTCTCTCTACTTTTTGTACATCTTTTCGTAATTAGCCAAAAAGTCATCCCAAACATACAAGTTTTTTTTACCTACCTTTTTAGCCAAATAGCCAAAAAGTTACTAAATTAGCCTGTTCCCAAACGAGGCCTTAAGCTTGAAAATAGGCCATCGAAGGCCAAAATCGTGCAACAGCCACGAGACGGCTTAGGGAAAACGTCAAACACGTCGGGAGGGACCAATGTGAGTTGTGGAAACTTACAGAACTAGCACGGGACTCTCGGTTTGAAAACTAAGTCCAAAATGCACTTTTTCACACTTAAGCTTCAAAATAGGCTACCGGAGGCTAAAATCGTGCAACAGCCACGAGACGGCCCAGAGAACACCTCAAACACCTCGGGAGGGACCAATGTGAGTTGTGGAAACTTACATAACTAGCACGGGACTCTCGGTTTGAAAACTAAGTCAAAAATTGTACTTTTTCACACTTAAGCTTAAAAATAGGTCATCGGAGGCAAAAATCGTGCAACAACCATGAGACGGCTCGGGGAACACGTCAAACACCTCGGGAGGGACCAATGTGAGTTTTGAAAACTTACAGAACTAGCACGGGACTCCCGGTTTGAAAACTAAGTAAAAAATTGCACTTTTTCACACTTAAGCTTAAAGGCAGGCCATCAGAGGCAAAAATCGTGCAACAACCACGAGACGGCGTGGGGAACACGTCAAACACCTCGGGAGGGACCAATGTGAGTTGTGAAAACTTACGGAACTAGCACAGGACTCCCGATTTGAAAACGAAGTCCAAAATTGCACTTTTTCACACTTAAGCTTGAAAATAGACCTTCGAGGGCCAAAATCGTGTAACAGCCACGGGATGGCCCGGGGAACACCTCAAACACGTCGGGAGGAACCAATGTAAGTTGTGGAAACTAATGGAACTTGCACCGGACTCTCGATTTGAAAACTAATTCAAAAAATGCATGTTAAATTGTATATTTTATGGATAAAATAATAATTGTCTAACTTACATTTTTTTTTTTTTTTGTGTTTCATTTTTTTTGCATATTCGAGATTTGATATGGATATGTTTGGTAATTTGGAGGGCAGATGGTAGTTCATTTTGTGTTTTTGTTCATATTACCTTATATGTATTTTGGTTGCGTTGTAAATTTTATGTTTTTGTTGGTATTACAGGGTATGTTTGGTAATCCGCCCTTGATATTTTATTTTTGTTGATATTAATAGACACGTTTTTTGTTGGATATTAGGAGATGTGTTTGGTAATCCACATGCGGTTGATATTATATTTTTGTGGATATTAGTAGACATTTTTTTTTGTGGATATTAAGAGACATGTTTATAATCCACATGTAGTTCATATTGTATTTTTGTGGATAGTGCTGACATTCGATTGTGATGTTTATGAAAATGAACAGATTTTTGTATTGATTTGTAATAAATATTTTATTGAACAAGTTATTGAAATGCGCAGGGAATTGTTACTGAAAAGAAAAAAATTCGGAAGAAAATAGTACCCTCATTTTCAAATTTTTTAATTTTTATTAGTGACGAAATAAAAAATGTCGTTATTAGTTTTCAAAAAACATGACGAATAATTTTGTCACTAATGATATAATACGAAACAAATAATTTCATCACATTTGCTGAATATTTCGTCGCTAAATTGAAATATTTGGTGACAAAATGTTTTGTCATTGAATAATTTTCTTTTTTGCTCATTTTAGTGACGAATTTTTTTGTCAACTTAATCCATATCATTGGTGAGGAAAACTTTCGTCACTAAAATATATTTGGTGACGAAATATTTCATCGCCAAAAACAATTAAAATAAAATATTATTTAGTTTTGGTGATGAAATTGATGTTTTGGAGGATGAAAAATTCAACATTTGGTGACGAAATATTTCGTCGCCAAAAATGAAAAATAGGCGACGAAACTGTTTTTCGTCACCAGGTACTTTTAGTGACGACGTATAGGCCACGAACGTGGTGACAAATTTTTTTCGTCGCAGATCACTTTAGTGACGAAAATTTGATGTTTGGAGACAAAATCAGTCTGTCACCAAAGGCCTTTTTTGTTGTAGTGGACCAGTCTCGACGGCGACCCAGACGGTGAACACACTCGTAACCCTGCGACGACCATAGCTCCACCGCTCCAGTCCTAATATTCTACGCTTCGTGAACCATAGCTCCATCGCGACGACCACCATCGGTTGAGCAAAGAAATTTCTTGACGAACCAGGTTGGTCTTCGAATGTCTGAAATTAGGAAGTTAGGATTGTGTGATTGAGATTGAGATTTGGATTTGGAATTGAGATTGAGAAGTTAGGGTTCTGTGAAGGTCTGAAAAAATTTAGGGCTTTTAGATTTGGAACTTCAAAATTAGGGTTTTGATTTGGGATTCCAACGGCTAAAATTTAGGGCTTTGAAACGTCTGAAAAAATTTAGGACTTTTAGATTTGGAATTTCAAAATTAAGGCTTTGATTTGGGATGCTAACAGCTAAAAAATTAGGGCTTTCATTTGGGTTTCTTTTTATTCTTCTTCTTCTTCTTCGTCTTCTTCATCTTTTTTCCATCTCTCTCCATATGTAATTACCTTTGTAATTTTCTGTCTTAAATTCCAGAGACAACTAATTCATGGAAATATGATACGAAATATGAACAATCTGAATACCAATTCTTTAAAACAGTAGGCAATTTTTGATAAATCAGTAGCCAATTCATGAAATATGCTCCATGTTTTTGATGAATCAGTAGCCAATGAATGAGATATGCTCCCTGTTTTTGATGAATTAGTAACCAATTTTTGATAAATCAGTAGCCAATTCATGAAATATGCTCCCTGTTTTGGATGAATCAGTAGCCAATTTTTCTTTTTATTATTTTTTTAGCTCATTACTTAATTGCCTCAAATTTGAACAATCTGAACACCACTTGAACAGTGTTGATGTTTACTACTCAAGTGACAATGTAGACTAATGGACTTGAGGTTAGATCATCATATCATCAAAAAAAAAAAAATATTAATAACCAACATTGTTTTATGAGTAGTGCTATACAATTAAGGTTGTCAAAAAAAATTTTCTGTTGGTTGACCTTTGCAACAAGCCAAAAAAAAATAAATAATAATGTAGATAGAATAATGTGGACAGAAACCTTGTAACTCATTCTCAAATGTACCTACATTGCCAAAATAATGTAGACAGAAAAATTACAGAGAATTTAAAATATAAAATGCATATCATATGAATGGTAATCACTTGTTTCTATGGGATAGAGCACTGATATCATATGAATGCATAATAGCTTGTTCATATCATATGAATGATCATATACAAACTGTGTTAGTATTGGTCATGGAAATATGAATGATCATATACAAACTGTGTTAGTATTGAACTGCATTGTTAACCACAGTGTTGCTGATTCTGTTTTCAAGCTGAACTACACTTCAATGCTGAACTACA
Organism: Camellia sinensis; assembly: GCF_055761805.1. NCBI lineage: Eukaryota > Viridiplantae > Streptophyta > Magnoliopsida > Ericales > Theaceae > Camellia > Camellia sinensis. The sequence continues at coordinate 48,293,365 of NC_138967.1, forward strand.
TTCTGTTTTCAAGCTGAAATTCAATTGATGTACACACAGTGTTGCTGATTCTATACTTATCCTGAAATCCTTAACTACTCTTAATAGAGCTAAACATAATTTACACTACTTGTTCCACATTGTTCGATTTTCAGTGAAGATGTTTTCAGTTTGCCTCAAATTCAAATAACCTTCACACTCTGTCCGTCTCCTCTATAAAACTGCCATTTAAAAAATTTCTTATGTATGTAGATTTAAAAAATGACTTCTTCTTCTAACATTAGCAACATAAGATTACAACCGAGACTGTGCAATTGTGGAAGAACCACTGCCATACATATTATAAGAACCAATGAAAATGGAAATCAAGGGCGTTTGTTATTTGTTTGCCCATCAAAATATGTAAGTTTGTATTGAAAAATTTCTTCCTTTAGTAGTCACATTAATATTTGTCTTATTCAACTAACTGATTCTCATGCATTGTAGAGTAACACTCCCACTCCCCATTGCAATTACTTCAAGTTCGTGGATGAAGATGATGGAGACGTTACGTCCAGAATCCGTTCCAACAGTATAGCTTGTAATTGTATAACAGTAGAAAACTTTAATGATTTAAGGACAAGGCTTGATTACATGGAAAATCACTATGGTCGAAGGCTTCAAAGGATGGAAAATAATATCAAAGCGATGGTGTATTTCATTGTATTTTCTATCACTTTGTACTTTATGATGTAACTTTTGTACTTTATTGTATATTGGGAAACTGAATGGAAGTTTGTACCATTTTGGGTTTTATGTACTTCATGATGTAACTTATGTTTATGGAATTAACTTAGTTATGGATTGATTTTAATTTTATCTGTTATGGAATGAACTATGGAATGAATTTACATTGGTTGATTTCCCTCAACTTGTGGCCTTAACTTGTTATCTGTTATAGAATGAATGATGGAATGAATTTTGGGAAACATGTGGCCTCAACTGGTTCTGAGTATGCCAACAACATGTCTTACTTAAGTTTATCATCATTACTTACTTAAGTTTATCATCATTAGTAGCATGATAAACTGTTAGCAAGTTTATCTGTTATGGTTCTATTTGTTAGCAAGTTTATCTATTATCTGTTAGAATGTTATGCTTCTGAGTATGGCAGCAACATGAAGCTATATTAGAACCAGATGACAGCAGAATCACGTACTTCTGCACACCAGTTCTCAAGGTGTCTTCTTCCAGGGTACTTCATTTCTTATGTTTTCTCCTCATTCTAATTTTTTTTTTTTTTTAATTTTGTACTTCTTCAAATGAGAAACAAGCCTTCTCTTTGGGGTAGACAAGTGAATACCCCCATGGCCAGGTGACCCTTTAGATAAGCTGTCAATAGGATCGTCCCACTGCAAAGACAGAATACAATTCATGATGCATGTATAAAGTTACATTTAAACACAATATTGAAGGGGAATTTGTTACATTTCAGAATGTTATTAAACTGGAAAATTAATCATCACGTGCTTTCCAGAATATATACAATCATGAAGTCAAATGTAATCGAAAGTCTCTGTAATATGCTTAAGAAATCAAACATATAGGCTTCAAAAGTTCCATGCTGACAATTCAATATTCAAACAAGTGTTTGACAATGGTATTTAAAAGGACACGAATGGGAGGCAAGCAAACCATTTTAAATAGAAACAGGTGACCACCATACAATATTGAAGGGGAATTTGTTACACAATATAGAATGTTATGGTTCTATAGACTTACTATCTCCTTTTATGGGATTAGGTTGAGAGCTTCTCTCTCTAGATTCTAGAGAGAGAAAGCTCCCTCCGTTGTTACCCATGGAGCTTGAGGGTCCATTATCAGATTCTTTGTCTGGTTTGGATGGTGCTATGTGTTGTTGCTAAATCTGTTCTTTTTTGTCCAGATTTAGGAGGTTTTGTAATGCTTTTGGTGGTTCGTTGCTGGTGGGGCCTATGGTGCTGTTCTTTTGTATCATTTGTTACGGCCATATGTTGTCAAACATTGGTTGGTGTGTTATTATATTCATGTCTGTTCTTTCCAGCTTGGATTCTTCAAGATGGGAAGTTCTGATCATGTTGTGAAGGTGCTTGAAACTGGTCTTCTACATTGCCGGTGTGTGTTCTTGTTTGGAGTCCGTCCGTGGTTATGGGGGTGCACAGGAGTGCGTGAGATCAGGTTTTGGTGGCGTGCACTGTGTTGATGGTCTAAACCGCCGGTGGTGAACTCTGTTCAGGTGGCTTTGCTTCGAGGTGACTTAGCAACGCATTTTCGGTGTGTGTTTTGGATGGGTGCTGCTCCGTTGTCTCAGCATGCTTCACCGGAGTTGATTTGTTTTTAGCCTCAGTTTCACCGGAGTTGATCTGTTCGAAGCTTGCCGCCATGCCTTGTGTTTGTTGAAGCAGAAGCGTGGACAACACGCATGGAGCGTGGATCCTTTTAGCGAGGCGCGTCATGCTAGTTTGATTTGTTTTTAGCCTCAGTTTCCCGCCTCGTTTTGGTAGGTAAGTAGCTGAGCTATTTTGATTTCGTGCATAGTGTAGAGATACACGTGATTGGTATTCTGGCCCATGGTTTTGTGCAAAACCAGCACATGATTTTTGCCGTGTATTGTGAGTTAGTGCTTAAGCAGCTGTAAAGCTTATTGATAAGCGTGTATAGTGCAGAGGTGGGACGTGTTTTGTGATGAGGTATGTCACTAGCTAGTTGATATTATATATACTAGCGGGTGGCACACACGATGTGTGTAATTTAAATAAGTAGGAATAAAAAAAATAATAATAAAATTAATAATATAATGTGTACTTAGTTTAAGTGGTATGAGTCCTCGTACTTAAACCCATAGTCATGGGTTCAAGTCTTGTCCATCTCTTTGTTTAGCTTTTTTTTAAAAAATAAAAAATACTGCCACATGACATGAAGAAAGTAAAACTTCAAGATACCATAAGAGTTTGTGTTCACTTTATAATAGTATAGATATTTATATATACTCGACTGCCAAATGCTTTTTTGAGTATGTGTTATATGCGAATGTGGGCTGGAATTTTGGCGGGCCCACTGGTTTGTTTTTGCTGGAGAAGCCGCTAATTACATTGGGTGATGGGGCCACGGTGGTTACACGTGGGTGAATTTTGGCCCACGGTTTTGGGTTTCAAAACAAGCACATGATTTAGTTTGGTGATCTTGACTTATGGTGGGACCAGTCAAGTTTGATATTTTTTATTACCAACAATGAGGTTGTATAGTGACTTGTTTGGAGATGGGGCCCGCCACTACACATCGTTGGTAAAGTCACATTTCAGGCGAAGCTTTGTTTATCCACGTGATTGCTTTGTTTGTTGGTTTTAAATAATATATATATACATATATTTATATATATTCTGTATGTTGCAACAAAAGTGAGATGGAGGAGTAGTATGGATTGTCACGTGGGTCCGTCATTTAAGGAGGGATGTGATTATAAAATGGCTTTTGCAAGTGGTAGGGCCCACGGTGGTTATTTTTAAGTTGGTTTTGATGGTGTGGCCGTGGTTTTGAGTTGGAATGGGTGGGCCTACGGTGGTTATTTTTTTTTAATTGGTTTTGATGGTGTGGGTGGGACCACAGTGGACTTCTTAGTGGGTCTTTGGATTTCAAATCAGTGGGTTCTTTGGGCTTGTGCTGTAATTGGTTAGTAAAGGTTTTCTGATGCATAGCTCCGTGGTTTCTTCAATCTCGCGCGATTTTGATTAGTGCAAGTGTGTGCTGTCCATGGCCTCCATTGTTTTTCTGGGTCCACGGCCAATTAAGGTAAAATAGAAATTTGTTTAGTCCATGAAGTTTGCTGTCTACTACATTTGGTTTTTTGTTATTTGGTTATTGATCCGTATATATTCATGTGATTCGATTTAGAGCAGTTCTCTGACCTCTTCTGGTATGGAGTGAGGGGGACACTGCCATGGGGAATTGAGGTGTGGAATTTTGCCATTGCTGGAACTAGGAGATGTATGGTGAGTTAATTGGATTTTGATTGGCTCTTGTGTGGACAACATTTTGCATGGGCTATGCTTCTGTGTTGTTGATAAATCCAAGTGGGTGAGTGGTTTTGTTTGGAAATTGGTGGGCCTTTAATTTTTTATTAGCCACAATGCAGCGGACCTTTTGTAGTCGGTTATTTCATGATGATTGATTGTGTGATCCTCATGTGACTCGATATTAGGGTGGTTTTGAGCCATCTCCACCAAGAGTGATTGGGGAGTCACTGCTTTGGGGAATAGTGGTTCGATAACTAGCCGAGTTAGAGACTGGGAGATGAGCGGGAGGATAGCTACTGGTTTGCTGGTCGCTTCTTGTCTTCATGTGACCCATCCTAATTGATTGTATTGCCACGCCTGACATGGAGTGAAGGGGACACTGCCGTGGGGCTTGAGGCTTGTGATCTACCACGGAAGGGACTGGGGGATGTGATGATTGCTCTCATGTTTTGTTGGCTATGTATTGGTTTGTTGCAGCGGGGCTATTGCTTTTTCACTAAACTTCTCAAGACCGTTGATTATGGTGATTGACTATGCAGGCTTCATGTGACTTAGCCAGGATCTTTCATGGGATAGATTTTTTCCTTCATCATAGCTTTGGTTGAGTGGCTAGGATGTCACGGCTCTGAGAAGCGAGATGCTTATTGGATTCCATGCTTTCATCCGAGGTAGAGACTGGGAGCAAGCGGGGACAGTTATCATTCTCGATTGGTCTTGTTGGGTGTTTAGTTTGTTACATCTGTATTGTGTGTTTGTCTGTTATGTTTTTGAGTCTATGGTGTGTTTTTTGTTTATTTGCCCATATATCCACCCCAAGTTCCCATCTATTATCTCGGATAGTAGGGGTACTTGGGGAAAATAAGGATATATGGGCAAAGTGGGGTTCTGTTTTTTCTGCTGTTCTTTCGCTTTTTGCAAGTGTGGTTATATGTTGTAGGATGTCCAGTGGTAATTTGTGGTGTTTTTTGTTCGTCATTATTTGTTGTTGGGCGTACCTGGGGTATGCCCCTTGTAAACTTGTACATTTTACTGTCTTTATTTTATGACTTACTTACCTAAAAAAATGTTATGGTTCTATGAGTATAGCAGCAGCTCCAGCAGATCCACCTTTGGCACCAACATGTTATGGTTCTAGCAGCAGATCCAGCATACCAGAACCACATGACAGCAGAACCAGCAGAACAGATAACAACATCATACCACCAGCAGAACTAGATAACAGCACCATACAACAGACGGGATAATGTTTCTAACAAATGAAAAAGCTGAGTAAATGAACGTCAACAGTAAATTAACATCAAGTGTAAATTAACATCAAGTGAAGTTTGCTCACATTGGTCCATGTAAATTAAAACATTGGTCCATCAAAATTGACACATTGGTCCGTCTAAAATAACACAGTGGTCCATTATTCACACATTGCTTCACAGTTTGCTTTGAACACACATACAAGCCATTAACATTTGAACACACATTCCTCCACATCATTTTCCAGCAGTAGTTTGCTTTCAGAGGCTATGACTTCACTTTCCAGCCCAATTTCAGCATCAGTTTGCTTCTATTTCTGCTTGTCCATAGCCTAAAAGGGAAAAAGACAGAATTTTGAGCAAGTAAATACATACTATCACAGAATTTTCATTAACTAAAAACCCATAATTTTCAGCAACTATAAATTAAAAAGACAGCAAGGACGAACCTAACTACATATTGGACTAGTTGATTCTTGAGAATATCGAAACCTAATGTCATATCCACTTGAACCTTGAAGTAATGATTGGAATGTTGGTCGAACAAAATACCGTTGAAGCATTGAATTTGGCAAAGAATTTGGCACTACATATATCTCCCGCATATTGTTCGCCCACAACAATGTCATATATTAGGCTTCGCAATCATGGTTTGAGTCACATATTATATCCACACAAAAAATACAATGTTAAACTAACACTTACATGATATGTGGGATACAGCAATGGCGAAGGAATAGAATTACCACCCATGGGCAAAGATGGAGGAAGAGGATGAAGGGGATGAAGAGGTTGAAGAGGAGGAACATGTTGACGAACATAGATATCTCCTCTAACAGATAATGGAGAAGGTGCAACTGTTGGACTTGCAATAGATTGTAACGAAGCCAAGCTGTTAGCACGGGATTTTTTTTTGGAGTTCGCTACCAACGCCGCTTTGAATCCATCTTTTACCCTCCTTTTGCCCTTACTAGTTGCCACATTTTTCTTCAATCCTTTTGATTGCACAACATGATTCACATCTTCACAATCCACTTCAAAGCTTTGGGTGCCATCATCATTACCTACTTCATTTCCAACACCAAAATGAGCACTTAACTTGCCTTCAACATTTGCACCTAATGTAGCAAGGTGTGTAATACAAAAATCACAAGTTTTTTCAGTTTCAGCAGCTCTACTTGCTAGTGCTCTAAATGCGGTCATCAATGTCTTATACCGCGAGGCTTGTTGGAATTTCACATCTACTTGAATGTCATTCCCTTTAATGTCCTTCACAGTTTCGGCTCTTGCTTGTTTGGTCTACCTCTTTCGAATGTATTGTGGAGGAACCTCTTTCATCTTCAATATGTCTCTAATAACCTTCAATGAGTGACAACACAAGATTCCTTCCCTTTCAAACTTTGTACAATTACAACCCAAAGAGCCATCCCTCTCCATCTTCACTTTCCTTGCATGTTTGTTACCAACATCAACAACTGTGTAAATGGTACTAGTCTTGCCATATTCAATTGCTTCTATATCCAATTCAATGGATCAAAAGTATTCATTTTGAAATTCCTCAAAGATCTTTTTTGTGTAGACATTACCCATTTGAATTAACATTCTTATTGTTGTTTTCACATTTGGCAACCTTTGGCATAAAGTATATCCTGCTTCTAACTCCTTGTATCGCTTCTCGTAAAGTACCCTTTCGAAATGCATGAAGAATTCATTTAAGTTAAAATCAGAACGAATGTAATCCTTCAAAAAAGCATTAAAAGATTCACTAAGTTGTGTGGTACTCATTCCCGCAACCCATGTTGATCTAACATATGGCCAGCCCCATTTTTCTTTCACCGCAAAAGTCAATTTCAACCAATGGTTTTCATGTGCATCATATTTATCAAGCATTTCCACCCACTCTAACTTCCATTCATTTGCATCTTCAATGTCAAAGAAGAATTTATTTAGTACACCTTTTACCCCCTTATCTTGGAACAAATAATTAACATGTTTTAATGCATTTTGCATCAAATGCCAAGTACACAATCAGTGACTTGTGTTAGGCATAACGATGGGTATGGCTTTAGCCATTGCAGCATCTTGATCGGTGAACAAAGTTTTTGGTGTCTCTCTTGACATAGCCTCTAGAAAATTTTCAAACAATCATACAAACGATTCGGCGGTCTTATCATACAATAATGCTGCACCAAATATAACTGTTTCCCTATGATGGTTGAATCCCACAAAAGATGCAAAGGGTCTATGTTCTTTGTTTGACTTGTAAGTCGTATCAAATGTGACAACATCACCAAATTGGGCATAATCCATGATCATTTGTGTATCGGCTCAAAACATATTGGTTATTTGCTCCTCATTATCTAATTGAAAAGCGTAAAAGAAGGAAGGATTTTGCAAAGATTTTTCTTTAAAGTATTGCAACACATTGCCTACTTCCCTATATGCTAAACTTTGTTGTCTTTTGGTTCTTAAATAATTTTTTTGATCTAATTTCGTAAACCCAAGACATTGCCTTCCACCACCTTCCCTACCCATGAGTTCAAAAGACTGGCCTAAACGAAGATCAGATTGTGCCGCCAAATCTAACTCAATTGCTTGGGTAGTCGATATCTTTTTTTGTGACGGCAACATGTGGTCACACTCGGGTGATACAAGATCATGGTTGTGTTTTTCTTTAAAATCAGTCACAACAAATTTTCCAGTACCCTCATCTAATTTAATATAAAGTCGAGCCTCACAACTAGTCCTAGTTTCAGCTCTAGGGTTTTTTGCCAATGGGTCTCGCTTGTCAACCTTTCGAAATCCCTCCTTGCTGCAAACCAAAAGTCTACAAATAAGTTGGTTAGTGAACTTGTTCTTCCTACAATAATCCCTTCTTATGCTAAACCCCATTATTCCTCCATATGTATTATAAAAATCATACGCACATTGTTCAGAATCAAATGTCATTCCCTATTTTGGCTTCCAAGCACAATCATTCTCAGGTTTCATATCCATATCAAAATGCAACTGAAAACCCATATAAATAAAATCTTAGCCACATAAATTAAATCTTTATTTTAGACACAAAAAAACATAATTTCAGTTTGAAAAAATATTCCAGCCATAAAAACTTAGAGACTAAGTTCAGTTTTAAAAAATTCCAAACACACATTTTTGGGAAGATGATATGTTTCAAGCTCAATCAAACATAATCAATAATCCATTACACAGATAGAGACAGACAAATAATCTTGTCAATTATTAGAGACATTATTTTGTCAAATAATCTTGTCAGTTTGAGCTTCAAACTGAAATTGCTTTATTAAAGACATTATTTGAGCTTAACAATGGGTTCAGCTTAACAGAAAATTAGCTTAACCCATTTAGCAAATTACCAATTGTTTAACCCATTTCTCCTCATTATTAACAACCTCATTATTTGCTAATTTGTGATTAACAAAAAATGAGGGCAAACTAAATAATGAGGTTGTTAATTTTTTGTTAGATAGAGACAAATGGGTTCAGTTTGAAGCTCAAATAATGGGTTCAGTTGGACGGTATTGTATGTATGTTTGAGCTCAAATAATCTTGTCAATTAACAAATAATCTTGAGGACAGAGACAAACTGAAAAGCCTTCAAATAATCTTGTCAATTAACAAATAATCTTGCCTTAAATTCAAATAGCCTTCAAATAATCTTGTCAATTAACAAATAATGTTTCGATTTTCAGACTAAGTGCAGTTGAAACTCAAATAATAAATTACACGGTGTGAGGCAATGAAGAAGACTAACCTCTGGTTTGCGAAGTGAGGGTAGATAGAATGAGGGCAAACCAATGGGTTCGGTTTGGGGAGTGCTGTAGAGAGGGTCTGCCAGTGCTACGGGTTCGGTGAGGTGGAGGAGAAGAACATGACGGCTTTGGTTTGCCAATGACCCACCAAGACAGAATCTGTATCGATTTGAGACTGGGTTACTGTCGTCGGATCTACAACAATGTCGAGAGTGGATCGCCGCCGGTATTGGGTCGCTGGTGAGGGTGGGTTCGACGGAGGAGAAGGGGTGAGTGTAGGCTGCGTGAGAGGAGTGCACATAACCTCTGTATCTGTATCTCTTCACAGAGCTGTGTTTTGTTTGGGCGAGAATTCACCAAAATTTCAATTTTTTTTTTTAATTTTTTATCTCAGCCGTTGGATGTGCAACGGCTAATCTTAGCTGTTGCAAGTAGGATATGGAGGAGGCTTATCAAGGAGGGGATCCGAACTCAAGAGAAGAATTGGATTTGAAATGATGGAGAAGTAGACAAAAGGAAAACAAATCTCTGTTGATTGAAAAAAAGGGAACTAGCCCATGTGATTGAACAAAAGCAAAGTGACGGCAAAATCCATGAAAAAGATGTTAGGATATAAAAGAAGGGCCAGGAATTTGAAAGGGAAGAGGATTAAAATAATTAATACTAAAATAAAATAAAAATTAGAATTTTTTTTATTTATTGTAAAGTTGAAGATAACTTGTAAGAGAGCATAATTGGATTTGAAAAGATGGAGAAATAGACAAAAGAAGGTCACTGAAAATATATGCAAAGTGGCCGAAGTTGTAGGCGGTTACAATGCAGTAGGCCACCGGAGTAGGTGGCGGAGGCTGAAGAAATAGATAAATCCTATATTGAATTCCTGTGAAGTGTGCATGCTGTTTGTATATTTGAATTGGTTGTAACAAGCCAAAAAATCAAAATAAAGGGGGCATTTATTAATTTTAATATCGAAAAATTTTACAAAAATATTTTAAGTAAGTTTTTATAGTTGATTTCGAGAAATATTAAAAAAATAATGTTATTTATAACTAGTATATTTTGGATAATATAAAAAAATATAGATATAAATCTTAAAATAAATTGTATAATGATAAATTATTTTTTTATACGAAATTTGATTAAAAATTCAATATAATGGTAATACCACGTCATCATTAATACGTGATATTATCAACTAATAGTAAATAAACACATAGAGAGTGAACCTCACATGTCAAATGTAACTAATAATCTAATAAATTTCATATCTTTAATGACATCACCGTTACGTTCAAAATTTTTCATAAAATTTTTATAAATAATATGGTTTATAATAACCTCTTCATTTTCAATCAAAATAATCATTATTATTTTCATAATTTTTAAAATATCATTGATATTTTACTTTAATAATATTTTTATAATATTTTTTATTTAAAATATTTTTTTTTTATTTACAAAAAAAAAAATCCAAAATGCAGGGGCACGTGACCCGTTTGCTCCTCACTTTCCACCGCCACTGCATCTTGGTGTATTACTATTTTTACAATTCTGTGACTTATTATACATGACAGCCGTACACATGAGGTGAGCTTTCTCGGATGCCTTAATGATTGGAGCCTAAATATATGTATTTGTTCTGTTAAAATATATTTTATTAATCTATTCATTTATATTATTTTATAATTTTATATAATATTTTATATTTATATATATTTTAATATGTATACGTAAAGTAATATAAATAATATATTTTAGATATTTTATATATTAAATTATATTTATTAAAAAATAAAGAAAGAAAGAGAGGAACAACGAAAGTCAGTAAAAGAAAGAGAAAAAAAAAAAAAAGAAAGAAAGAAAGAAAGGAAAAAGAAAGAAAAATGAAAAGTGAAAGAAAGAGCGGCAGCCATGTCTCCCACGCCCTTCTCTCTCAATTATATATATATAATAAAATATTTTATTATATATAATAAAATATTTTATTATTATATTACTTGTTTACTGCGTTTGTTTTATTTGCAAGTTATTTCTATAAAAGAAGAAAGAGAAAAAAGAAGAGGGGAGGAGAGAGGGAGCTCAGCGGAGTAGTTGATTTCGGTCCATGGGATGAGGAGAGTAAGAAAAAAATAGAAAGAAAGAGAGAGTGGGATGGTAGTTTGTAAATATTAGTGTGTAATAATTTTTGTATCTTAGAATACAGATGAAACATTTATTAAATAATTGGGATAAGTTGTATTTAGTATTTTTAATTTTAATTTGATTTGAATATAGTTATATAACTTTAGATCTTTTTGTGCAATAAATATTTTATTCAAATTATGTTATACAATGGTTTTCACTACAGTATATTAGAATTGTTAGACTAGTCATACCTAATAAGACAGGTCGTGCATTAAACCATAGTTTAGTGGTAACGATCCGTACTAAGTGAAGATGATTCATGACTTTCTGATTTTGATATACAAATTCTCTTAACAATGTCTTTCTGATCAACTTATATCACATTATCTAAATCAATAATTTTCTAAAGATTGAGTACAATTACTCCCAATTATGAGGTTAGTGGTGGATTTAAAATTCTAAGATATATATATATATATATATATTTAATTAATTAGTTTAATTTTCACTCCAAATATTCATAATTAAATTATTCATCATTAGTCTCGGTGGATCGAAATTTGGTCTTAACTGCTATTCTACGGAGTATTTGTTTTTACTTGGTTTTAAATTAAATACTTTCGTGTGCAAACGACCATATCAATTTTTGGCGCTATTGTCGGGACTAAAAATAGAATTATTTAATTTAGAGATTTATTTATAAAACAAAAAAATAAAAAAAATTGAGTTTAGTTTCTTTCTGCAAGAGGAGTATAAAATTGAAAAAAAAAACTAAAAAAAAAACAAAAAAACAATTGATATCGTGACATGGAACGGAGATACTGATACTTGACATATAATTTGTGGACTATTTACCTTTACTGGACACTTGTGGATTAATTACCTTTGCTGGACATATAACTTGAAGGATAAATAAAGACTACTGACTACTAACTATTAGCTACTAACTTCTGATTACTAACATTTAGGCCAAGTTTGGGAAGACTAAAAAAGTGCACTTTTTGTCTTTTTGGACTAAAAAATTGAGGTTGAAAATATGGATGTTTGGGTTAACTTTTTGACTTTTTATTGAAAAATTTGTAATAAAAAATTGTAAAAATTGATTTGTAGGGAAAAATTTGAATTAGGAGTTGTGCAGCCGTAATTGTTGACTTTTGGTGAATAGTGTTAACTTTTTAACTTTTTGAGTAACTTTTTGGCTTTTTGACTTTTTTTAAAGTCCCCAAACTTGGCCTTATTTTATTGCAATTTCTTTTATTTTGTTCATTTATTTTCTTTCTGGGAGATTTTATACGCCCTTTTCTTTTATTACAATTTTTGTATTTTTATGCTAATTTGCAGATGTTTGTGTGAAGTGCACTCAGGTAGGGTAGACTAGTTTATTTGGTTTTATTTTATTTTGTGTGTTTTTAGCGTGGTGTGTCAGGGCAAAATTAGATGAGTACACTTTTGAAGGGAACAGTTGAGTAGGACCAAAGAAATTTGTTTTGAAACCGGTTACTAAAAGGAAGATAAATTTTTTAGCTTGATAGGTCTTGGAATCTGATGATAAAAGGCTAATTTTTATTTTATTAGGTTTTTCTTTCCTTTTACTGTTTTTGTCAGGGAAAATGTTTGGTAGCTCAAATTTTTGTGGCTCAAATGGTTCAAATCTGTCAAAACGACGTCGTTTTACACTCAAAATCTGTCAAAACGACGTCGTTTTGACAGATTTGAGCCATTTGAGCCACAAAAATTTGAGCTACCTAGCATTGTCGTTTTGTCAGTGCTTGGTGGTATATGTCATTAAGGACAATGTCAATTAAGTTTAGGGGAACGGGTTTATTGTGTGTTTTATTTTGTGTATTTTATTTTTAGTTTTTATTTCAGTTGTGTTTTGAAATAAAAAATGTGTGTTTTATTTTGTGTATTTTCATTTTCATTTTATTTTTATTTTTAGTTTTTATTTTCATTTGTCTTTTTTTTTTTTAAAAAAAATATTCAAAATATATGTATATATATATTTTGTGTGCTGTTGTTCGTGTTTTAAAAAAAAAAAAAAAAATTCCTTGTGTGTGCTGTCGGCTGTGTTTTAAAAATTAAAAAAAAAAACATTTTTTTTTTTTGGTGGTTTTGTTTTTGTTTTCAAATTTTTTTTTAAAAAAAATTTGTGTTGTGTGTTGTGTTAAAAAATCATGCAATTAAATGTAAATTTTGTTGCCTTAGCAATTTAATTATATCTTAGTTTATTATACTATTTTTTGTTTAAAAATAAATTTCTGTCTCATATTCGGATGTTGTGCACATGCACATAGCCAATTAAATATTCTTTGATTAATTTTTGAACTTAGACTTGAACATCTTGATGATTAATGTGGAGATTATAATCTATTTGAGATTTTGATCCTATCATTCTTTTTCGAAAGTTATTAAATTTACTTTTATCTAATCATTTGGAAGTGCCCTAGTTCGTTGTTCAGTCTCGTATTTTTCATTTTGGTTGAATGTTGAAATATCATTTTGCATTTATACTCTCCAAAAATCATGAAATTTGAAAAATAGTATCAAATTTTGGGAAATGATTTAGGCCATTTTTGTATTATTTGAGCTTTAACATTTCTTTCTCTACACTCAAAAATCCTTAGAAACCAATTTGAGCCTACATGCCAAACCTGTCATTCAATAAACTTCTGGTGATAATTGGCCACTATTTTTAGGAGTAAAAGAATGGAGGAATTGATAAAGAAGAGGATACACAAGAAACCAAAAAAAAAAAAAAAAAAAAAAAAAGAATTCAAATAATGAAAAAACAAAAGAAGAAGAAAAAGAAAAGTAAGATTATGGAAGAGAGTCTACACTGGTACATATTGATGAAGCAAGAGAATGTTGAAAACATGAAATAATAATTTTGACTATTCTCATACACTCAGAAAGGAGTTATTGATTCTTACCCATTTTCTTACCTATCCCTAACCTTGTTTGACTAGCCCAATGAAAGTCCTATTTGATCACAGAGCTGGTAAAATTTAGATACAGGCATGACAGATAGAGGTGTTAGTGTAATTTTTCATCATTTAGCATTCTTTTGAAGAGACTGTATTCTTTCATGCTAGCGTCTTTCATCATTTATATGTGAGATATTTTGATTTGTTTATTTCAATACCACTTGCATATATTGAGAGTACACAAATTTGCATCGTATCTAGTGATTCATTTGTTGAGTGCAATATTTGTGAGATTTGAGTCGAAGCATGCTTATGATAGAATTAGGGTCTTCTTCCATTAAGAGATTAAATAATATTTTTGTTGGCTATAATTTACACACACACACACCGAATATAGAGATATTATTTTTACTAATTGCAAGTATTCTAAATTTTGATAATTCTCTTGCCAATATATTAAAATTAACAATTATCTCTATGAATATTTTCTTCAAAAAAAAAAAAAATCTAAATTTTGTGGGTAAATTCACTGTAAACCCTCACGAGACTACAACTCCTCTACTAGGGGTAACTTAGGGGTTCAAAGGCTAGTTGCATACGTTAAATGCAATTGTGTTCCTCACGAAAATGTCATAGATAGATTTTATTTTGTTTTCTTTTTAATTTGTTTTACTCGAGGACTAGCAAGACATAAGTTGAGAGAGTGTAATCGGAGTCTAAATGTTACACATTTGGTCCGCTAAAATATATTTTATTAGTCTATTAATTTATATTATTTTCTAATCTTATATAATATTTTGTATTTGTATATATTTTAATATGTATACATAAATTAGTGTAAATAATATATTTTAGATATTATATATATTAAATTATATTTATTATAAAATAAAGAAAGAAAGAGAAAGAAAGAGAGGAGCAATGAAAGTCAATAAAAGAAAGAAAAGAAGAAAGAAAGGAACGAAAAAGAAAGAAAAAAAGAAAAGTAAAAGCAAGAGAGGCAGCCATGCCTTCTACACCCCTATCTCTCAATTATATATATATATATATATATATAAAATAAAATATTTTATTATTATATTATTTATTTATTATGTTTGTTTTATTTGCAGGTTATTTCTATAAAAAAAGAAGAAATAGGAAAAAGAAGAGGGGAGGAGAGAGGGAACTCAGTGGAGCAGAGGGTTTCGGTCCATGGGATGAAGAGAGGAGGGAAAAAATAGAAAGAAAGGAAGAGTGGGAGAGTAGTTTGTAAATATTAGTGTGTAATGATTTTTCTGTCTTAGAATGGAGATGAACCCTGACTAAATAATTAGGGTAAGTTGTATTTAGTATTTCTAGTTTTAATTTGATTTGGATACAATTCTATAATTTTAGATTTTTTTGTGCAATAAATATTTTATTCAAATCAGGTTATACAATGGTTTTCACTGCTGTATATTAGAATTGTTAGACGAGTCATACCTAATAGACGAGTTGTGCATCAAACCATAGTTTAGTGGTGATGATCCGTGCTAAAGGAAGATGATTCGTGACCTTCTTGTTTTGATATACAAATCCTTTCAACGATGTATTTCTAATCAACTTACATCACAGTATCCAAATCAATAATTTTCTAAAGATTGAGTACAATGACTCCCAATTATGAGGTTAGTGGTGGATTCAAAATTTTAAGATATTTATTTTATTTGGTTTAATTAATTAGTTTAATTTTCACTCCAAATATTCATAACCAAATCTAAATTTCTAAATTAAATTATTCATCATTAGTCCCTGTAGATCGACACCTAGTCTTAACTACTATTCTACGGAGTAGTTATTTTTACTTGATTTTAAATTAAATATTTTGGTGTGCAAACGAACATAGCACTTGACTTGCTTTGTTTGAATAGGTTGCAGTTGCATCAGAGTAGGTTGCTATTATTGGTACTGCTGCATAGGTTGCTGCTACATCTACTACTGCTATTACATCTACTACTGCTGAGATTGCTTTCGTTCAAGCTGCTTTGAAGCCTTTGATGCCTTAGGCTCAAACTCAGCTACATTAGGAACTTATATCTTACCATCCACTCTCAAGCTTATGAGAGCTGGAAGTAGCATAAGCTTGTCCTTGAGGTAATGAAACCGAGAAGTAGGTAAAGGTTTGGTAAGCAAATCGATTATTTGATCAGATGTAGGAATGTACTATAGAGCAATGCGTTTAGCAACAATTCTCTTTCTGACAAAATACCAATCTATCTCAATATGTTTGGATCTAGAATGAAACACAGGTTTGGAGGCAAGAGACATGGTAGAAAGATTGTCACACCATAACACTGGAATAGAGGAACTAGACACAGGAAAATCAACCAATAATTACTGAAGCCAGGCAAGCTCGACAGCAGTGTTGGCAAGAGATCTATATTCAACTTCTGTAGAGGACCTGGAAATTGTTGGTTATTTCTTGGTAGACCAAGAAATCAAATTAGGACCAAGAAAAATACAGCATCCAGAAGTTGATCTTCTATCCAAAGTATCACTGGCCTAGTTAGAATCTAAAAATGCATGGAGAGTAAATGGGCCAGAAGTGAAACACAAGCCATGAGTAAGAGTTCCTTTCACATATCTTTGTCATCGTCCTCCATTGCTTTATAAGTATCAATGAATGGTGAAAACGATCACAAATGTAGAAACTCAAAGTATGTAATAGGATTGTTTGCAACATTTACTAATTTGGAACACCGAACACATTTGAAACCACCCAATAAAATGTTAACTGATTAGGTAGTTTCAAATGTTTTTCATTGAAGATGAATACATGGGTTTAGGATGGTGATGAAGAAGAATATGGTTGGTTAAGGTTTAGATTGGTAAGGAATATGTATAGATGGGGATGGAGGTGGGTGTACAATATTATAAAATGTCATTCTAATTGTTTTCATTTGGTGGATGGTTGTTCCATTAAAAATTGTCCTTTAATGTAATTTTACTTCAGAATATAATTATAATAAAAAAAATAAAAAAATTTGAGAATTGGGGGTCCAAAGAAATTAGGTAAGTGTTAATAGTAGCACTCATTACAAATCATAACTCTTTTAACCGGAGCATGAAAAAGACAATTATACCCTCATTTAAATATTTAACTTTTAGTAGCCATTTTTCTCCTAATTATTTTCTCCACTTGGTGTTCTGCATAGCGAAATTTGGGAAAAATATAAGGGTTCCAAAAGTGAATGGATTTCAAGTAATAGAGCCAAGATCAGTACATAGGTTTGGTAATGTTGGGGTGCAAAGTATATTTGACAAGAGTTGAGTCAAGTTAGGAAAGGAATTTAGAAAGAAAAGTAAGGTAATTTTGAAAATATGATAAAACTTGTTTAGTGCAAATGATTACAAGTCTTGATCGCTTACATAATCCGAGCACATCAAGCTCTATTTATAGGGCTTCTCCACCGACCTGTCCTCTTCTAGAGATGTCTGATTTTATTCATCACCCAACATCATCATTATACATCTACAAAAAAAACTAGGTACATGTATATATATTTTTAATTATTATTTTATTTTTAATCTACTAGATATTTCTAGATAACTATCTTCATAATTATTTATTTATTGTTTTAGATTTCTTTATATTACAAACAACAATGATTCATCCCACTAAAAACATCACCACTAATAGCACTAATGCATTAAAAAAGTAAAAAAAAAAAAAAAAAAATACAATTCCAAGATCAAAACATCACATCATTAATGGCGGGACCCACTGCCACCTAATTAGTGGGAGCACTAATTAGTGCTCCCAAGCATTTTTCATAATTATATTTTAACACCCCAACTTAATTTGTAATCTTCATGCATTCTTGAAATTGTAAGAATTTTTCTGTTGGCATTGCTTTTGTCATGATGTCTGCTAATTGCTCCTTTGTGTTGACAAACTGCAATTAGATTTTACCTTTATGTACACTATCTTGAATAAAATGATGTCGTAGTTCAATATGCTTTGTCCTGCCATGGAATACTGGATTTTTGCTCATTGCAATGGCTGACATGCTATCACAATAAATTGTTGTAGAACCTTCCTCTTTGTGCTCCATATCTGAGAGAATTCTTCTAAGCCAAACTGCTTCACAAGTTGCATCTGTAGTTGCAATATATTTTGCTTTTACTGATGATAGAGCTACAGTCTTTTGCTTCTTAGAACTCCAAGAGATAATTTTTGAGCCAATACAAAATACATAATCTGATGTACTCTTTCAATCATCCAATGATCTTACCGAATCACTATCAGTGTGATACCCCTGTTCCGTATTATGCTAATTTATCCTCCTTATGCATATGATTATGTGTTTGTTATGATTTTGAGTGCCATTTATATGAATATATGTGGTTTTGAATTTCTATCTGTTCACCGTGGGAATATCTGTTGGATTATTTGCTTCGGAATTTAAATTGAAGGCCTTATCGGCCACGAAACCCGAAATTGATTATGCCATTATGATTAGCGTAATTTTTAGAGCCTAGGTGAAATTTAATTGGAAATTGATTTGGATCAAATTAATTAGATTAAATTAATGTATTAAGTGCCCAATTGTTTTATATTTAAATAATGTGTTGAGTGGGGGCCTTAATACACTCTCCTTTCATTCTTTTGAACTCAAAAATCTGAGGGATACAATTGTGAGAGAGAGAGAGGGGCAGGCCATAGAGTGAGAGGGGGGGAGAAATTGTGCAATTTTGGCTCAAAGCTTGGAAACCTTGAAGATTTCCCAAGAATTTGTTATGGATTGTGAGAATCAAAGCTCCTAGGTGAGTATTTCATGGATTCTAGTTTCTAATTTTGTGTATTCAAGCTAGTTGGGTAATCAAGAGTAAGTTTGGCATGAAATTAAGTTGATTTTGTTGAAATTAAAGCCAATAGATGCATGCATGTATATAATTGTCTTGAATTTGCATAATTGAGCTTGAATTACATGACTCATGTTAAATTTTGGTTGAAATCCATGTATTTGACCATCTTTTCATCATATGGGGTGAGAATGAGGGTTATATGTCACATGCATGTACAATCCATGGGAGTAGAAGCTTTGAATGCATGAAGTTGTTATATTAGTGATGAATTTGGTGAAAAATGAGCCATGCATGGATTTGATTTATGAAATTGAGCTTCAAAATGTTGTAATTTAGTGTTTGTATCATGTTAGCACACATATATATGAAGTTTGAGCCAAAATCATGCATTTGGAGCATTTGAATTCGAAGTTGGAGCTCAAGAACACATTCTGGATTTTCCAGAAATTTGATGTCCGCTCGAGCGGGGAAACCGCCGCTCAAGCATGAATTTCGTGCTCCCAGTATTTTTGTACAGGCATGATGTCCGCTCGAGCGGGTAAGTCCACGCTCGAGCGGGGAGCTATGTAGGATGGACTTCCGCTCGAGCGCCAGAATGCACGCTCGAGCGTAAAAATGACATAACCAGTACTTTTGCAGACCTCATGGGTCCGCTCGAGCGGGGAAGTCCACGTTCGAGCGAGGACCCTATTTTTGAAAACTTTGTGTAATCGTTCTGTGTTTCGTTTTCCATTCTCTTTCACTTGCAAGCACTCTTAGGCATGCATTAAGCATTGTAATTGAGTTAAAGAGATAAGAATGAAGCCTAAAGAGGAATATGTGAATTAAAGAATGGATTGAATCGTTTGTGACCCATATGTGTTATATGATGTGTAGGGTCAAGCTCCAGGGCAAACCCACAAGCCGATCACTGTGAGTAATAACTGATATCTGAAATATGTTGTTGTCCAAATTGCTTACTTCTATGTAAGTTTTATAAGTTCATTGATTCGTTGGATGGACAATGGTTGTTATACTAAATGAATGGGCCAGAGGCCGCTTTGATAAGAACGAATGATTGGGCCGAAGGCCGATTAACATGAATGATTGGGCCTAAAAGGCTAGTTTTATATGAAAGTTTGAAAGGCCTAAAAGGCCAGTTTGATATGAAAGTTTGAAAGGCTTAAAACGCTAGTTTGATATGAAAGTTTGAAAGGCCTAAAAGGCCAGTTTGATATGAAAGTTTGAAAAGGCCAAAGGCCAGTTTGACACGAATAACAGTTTGACACGAATGACAGTTTGACACAAATAACAGTTTGACACTAATGAATTGGGCCCGAGGCCGTATGATGTGTTTGGAACCGCAGTTACTTAACTTACATATGTCTATGTATGTATGTATGTATTAGTAGAAATGTAAATTGGGCCCAAGGCCGTTTGATGTATATTGTTATAATGTATATTCTTTATTTGATATTATTCACTAGGCTTTTGCTCACGCTCATTCATGTGTTTGTAGGTGAGCTAAGAGAAGTCCAAACCCAGCCCCAGTGAAGTCTGTATGGAACAACTAAGGTTTTGAAGAGTCAGCCCTTGCGTCTCACGCACGAGACACGTCTTCGCCCTTCTGCCATTCTATGTTATTTTGTCATGTTGGCAAAGACTTTGGTATATGTCTGTATATAGCTTTGTTTTGGCTGACTTTGATTTGAATGATCTTGTTTGTATAGAATTTCATGTTACTATACTTTCTGTTGTGAGTTATTAACATATGTATGTATGGAATGTTATGATGTGCATATAAGCACGGCTATATGGACAAAGTTTTAAATCTGCTTCCGATTTGGCCCTTTTACTCTGATGAGTTTTGTCTTATTTGGTTTGAGGCCGTAGGTAATCTCGTGATTACTGGCCGGTCATGGCCTTAACCCATAGGGGCGGGTTCGGGTCGTGACAATCAGTGAAGCCAATAAGTTTACTGTCATTTTCTTTCACATACCTGATGCCGAGTTTCTTGGTTCCTTGAAGATACTGAAGAATCTGCTTTGTTGCTACATAGTGTAGCTTACTCGGCTCCTGCATTAATTTGGAAATAAGATTTACAGAGTAAACAATGTATGGCCTCGTATTAGTGAGATAATCTAGTGAACCAACCAATTTTTGATAGGCTGTAGCATCGATTTTCTCTCCTTCATCATTCATTTGCAATTTCTAGTTTAAAGACATTGGAGTAGAAATCGGCTTGTAATCAGACATATGAAATTTCTTCAATAAATCTTCAAGATATTTTCCTTAAGAGATAAATATTTCTCCCTGTTGATGTTGCTGATCCAAGGGAGGGCGAGTCAGGCTGACCCACGCGTCCAACACCTTTCACCAAATTTAGGGCTAGCTGGTGGTGCCTGAAAAAAGGTCTAACTGGGAATGAGAGTCCTCCAACGGACCCTCCGACGACCAAGTTAGAACAGAGGAGATTGACTGTGTAGAGAGAGAGAGAGAGAAAAAAAGAAGGATGAACTTAACCTTTGATGTGTCTTGGAAACCTCCTTGTATCCTTTGTCCATCATTTCCTTATCCACTCCGACCTGTCGTGTTGGCCGAAAGTCTATACTCTAACTTGCATTGTTTATGGTGAGGCTGCCTATTCTGACGTGAAGGGGTTGTCGCATTTAATGCTGTAGGAGCCTCATTAATGGCTGATGTGTGGTGCAATAAATCTGCAGGATCCTTGTCTGCTTACGTGGCTGGTTCCTTGCTTGACAAGTGTTTAGATGCCATTGGCTCCTGGTTCAACATTGGGTTCTAAAGGGTACTGGGCTTTAGTGGCTTGAATCGTGAATTGGGCTCTAAGTTGTGGGCCAAAACCTTTTGTGGGCCCACTGATGTCAGTAGTCCCCCATTCCCAAGTGCAGCTTTAGTCCAACGAAGGGAATAAGAAGGAAAATGAGAAGTGTGTGGGGCCGAGCGAGAGGACCGATCGTGAGGAAAGCCGACCGCAAAGCGGGGCCAAGCGAGAAAATTGACCGAAGGGAGGGCCGTCTGCAAAAGGGGGGGCTAAGCGAGAAGATGAACCAAGAGGAGGGCCGACCGCGAAGGGGAGCCGAGCGAGAAGATCGACCGAGAGGAGGGCCGACCGCAAAAGGGGGCCGAGCGAGAAGATCGACCAAGAGGAGGGCCGACCGCAAAGGGGGGCTAAGCGAGAAGACCGACTGAGGGGAGTGTTAACCGCGAAGGGGAGTTGAGCGAGAAGATCGATTGAGAGGAAGGCCGATTACAAAAGGGGGCCGAGCGAGAGATAACGGCGGCACACGGGGCTCAAGGAGCGATGAGGCACATAATGATTTGAAGTGGAATAGATGGGGAAGGGAAAAAGGGTGGGGAATCGTGGTTGTACACGTGGGATGATATAAACCAGTGGTGAGGGAGGTGATGCGTTAGTAGGAAGCGAAAGGTTAGAACTAGGATAGGACGTGGAAAAGGCAGGGGTTGTAACTTTTGAAATTTTCAAACTGGCGAAACTTAACCTTGTTCCGTGGAAAATAGGCAAACCGTGGACATTTGGAGTTATCCGCTTTACATACCTCATTGCGAGAAACCAACACATCCCAGACTTGACCTGTGTGAAACTCTCTTCTAACAGTTTGCGAACTTTCTCGCGCCTACATCCGAAGCAATATACAAAAATGTAAAAGAGATGGCTTGAGACGAAGCGCTAGTCATGAGGTTAGAGGCGATAGGTGAAGATAATACGGTGGAGTTGGCGGAGCAATATAGGATGAAGAGGTGGGAAGAAAAAGGATCGGAGTAAGCGGCGCGACCTCATTTGTCTACAATGATCGTGGTGGCGAGACCGATTAGCCAAGTGGGACCTGACCAGTGGCACACTAAGGCTGACAAATCGACGTTTGCGGTAGAGGAGTTGGAGGAGGTGCGTAAGAAATACCAGATTCCAACGGAGATAGAGTTGAAGTTGCCAACATCGAAGGAGAGGGCGTTGGATGTATGTCCGATGGAGTTTACACTGTATGAAGAGGCATTACTGGGGGGGAGGGGGGTCTGAGGTTGCCACTCCCACAAATAGTGGTAGACGTGTTGAACTAGTTGGAGGTGGCGCCAGGTCAACTTATGCCCAATGCGTGGAAAATATTACTGGCCTACACGATCACATGGCCACGGGCAACCGGGGGAAGCAGCGATGACAGTGGATGAGTTCTTTTCTTGCTATAAGGCCTCTGGTCAACAAGAAACATGGGTGATCTTGTAGGCGGTGGCGGGTTTACCTTCGTCGGCGAAGGGGTGGAGACCAAGGTGTTTTTACGTATCAGCAAATGGCGGTAGGGGGGTGTGCACAACGAGGAAAATTCCCATCAAGACAGTGGAGCCAAGGCTGGAGACAGAGGCAAATAATAGGGTTAAACGAGTGAAGGAGTGGAGAGAGAAGGAGGGCATGAAGTGAGATGACCTTATCCAGCCTTCAACCTTGTTTGCCTTGAGTATGGGGGCCACAATCGACCGAGGAGGACCTTGCACCGGAAGAGTTGAAGACGGGAAGGAAGATGCAGGAGGTAGAGGATGAAAGGACCTTCGCCAAGGCAGACAAGTACAAAGAATCACAGTTAGGCTATGCGCCTAAGCTGGTTATGAAAGAGCGAGTCCAACCACACCCCAAGCCTCTGAGAGACAAGTATTAACCAATTTTACACCCCTGCCACCCCCAATAGATCCGCTGAAGGAGAGGAGTAAAAAAGAGGTGGAGGTGATGTTGGAGAAATAGAAGAAAATGAGGGCGGCTGTGTAGGAGAGTGAGGGGGGACAAGTGTTGAAGAAGGTAAAAGAGGCGATGGCGGAGGCATCCCCAAAAGTAGAGGTGGGGGAGACAAGGATGGGGGTGTGAGAGGCCACAAGCCCAAGTGCCCAAGTGGTGAGTGGAGCAGCTGAACCAAAGCAGTTGGCAGGAGGCGAGCGGTTGGAAGACTAATCGCCTAAGATTGTGCCTGTACAAGAAGTGTCCCCAAGTCCTGGGGTAGGGAGGGGGTGAGCGAGCAGATCGGAGAAAAGTGCCACATTGAAGACCGCAACGCATCATGTTCGTGCGGTGGCCGGTCGTTTGACGAAAGAAGGGAGCGAAGCTAGGGTCGCCGCAGATTGTCGCTTGGGGGTAGTGGAGGATGCGGTCGTGCTGTTGATGGTGCAATTTACAGAGGCCAACCTCCTAAGAGGGTTTTGCTCAGCGTAGATAGAAGCGATGACCTTGGCGGCGGCCCTGCTAAATAAGGCGGCGCGGGCAAAGGTGGAGGTAGAGCCGCTGAAGGCCCAGCTGGAAGGGGTGAAGGCACAATTGCAAAACTTAAGAGTGGAGACGGCGGGTTAGAGAAAAGCCGTGCGGAGTGCCTGTGCAAAGGGCCTAGACTACATGCAAAGGGCGAAGAAGATGGAAGTATTGGCGGTGGTGCAGAGCTACTTAGCAGAACGTGCTGCCTCCGAGCTCGCTGTCGCCAAATCAGAACTGGAAGTGGTGCGCCACAAGGCTGTATCGCTGGAGTTTGAGCTGGCGAGTGAACAGAGGAAGGTAGGCGAAGTCCAAGAAGCCTGTAACGTTGCCAATGAAAGGTTGGAAGAGGCCTTCTCCAACAACGAAGATCTGCGCGACCAGGCCCTAAAAGACAAAGAAGAAGCGGATGGGTGCATCGTAAAGTTAGAGAGGACGCTGGGAGAAGAGAGGGTCAAAATGGCCTCTGAGAGGCCGGCGTATCCAGAACTGTGCGTGGCGGCCTAGAGTAGTTTAAAGGATCTGCTGAATTCTAAATGGCCATGAACACAGCGGTCGCCAGGAGTTTGGCTAAGGAGGAGGGGGTACTGGGCCATCAGGAGTGGCCGCTGCTGGTAGGAGCCAAGAAGAAGTGATCCAAGGTTTTCAGTAGTCAGACTTCTATAAGCACGAAATGAGCTAGTACTGGGACAACGGTTGGATGAGCTTCAAATATAAAGCACAGGAGTTGTTCCCAGATGTGGACTTCAGTCTAGTGAGAGTAAGAGAGGACAATGTCGCCCAGACTCCCTTGGATGAGAGGGTGGAAGAGGAAGATCTGGCGTCCAGTGAAGGTGAGTGAGGACTGGGTGTTCTTCTTGTGTTTTTGTTGTTTTTGTTTGTTGTTGTTGTTGTTGTTGTTGTTTTTTTTTTTTTTTTTTTTTTTGTAATGAGGTGAATGTGATTTCTGTAATAAAGTGTATGATGGTACAAGTTGTTAATAAATAAAGGTGCCAGTTCTGTAATGGTTTGTTGTTGTTGTTGTTGTTGTTGTTGTTGTTGTTTTTTTTTTTTTTTTTTTTTTTTTTTTTTTTTTTGAATGGTAAAATTGTTAATAAAGTGTATAAATGGTAAAATTGGATAAGTAATCTAACTTGTATGAATGGTAAAATGGGATAAGGAATCTAACTTAGGTAAAAATGACCTGCGATAAGAATGAACTTAGATTTAACTAAGTAGTGGGACTATGTACAACTCAGTCTTGATGGGTTATTTACGTTCATTCTGTGTGAGATTTGGAGGGCTCAGTTGGGCTGGGGCTTGGCCTAACTCGGTCTGGCTGAGCTCTTCATGCTTAATCTGACTGAGACTTGGACGGCTCAGTCGGGCAGAGGCTTGGCTTAACTCAGTCTGGCTAAGTTCTTTATGCTCAGTCTGGCTGAGATTTGGAGGTCTCAGTCGAGCTGAGGCTTGGCTTAACTCAGTTTGGCTGAGCTCTTCATGCTCAGTCTGGCTAAGACTTGGAGGGCTCAGTCGGGCTGAGGCTTTACTTAACTCAGTCTGGCTGAGATCTTCATGCTCATTCGGGCTGAGACTTGGAGGCCTCAGTCGGGCTGAGGCTTGGCTTAACTCAGTCTGGCTGAGCTCTTCATGCTTAGTCTGGCTAGGACTTGGAGGGCTTAGTCAGGCTGAGGCTTGGCTTGACTCAGTCTGGCTGAGCTCTTCATGCTCAATCTGGCTGAGACTTGGAGGGCTTAGTCAGGCTGAGACTTTGCTTATCTCAGTCCGGCTGAGCTCTTCATGCTCAGTCTGGCTGAGACTTGGAGATCTCAGTCGGACTGAGACCAGGCCTAAAACTTGTCATTGATGCACAACACAGATAATGGAGATGTGAAATTATTGTCATTAAGTATATACACCCCATTTTTGACCGCCCTTAAGACTTGGGCACCACTGATTGATCATTCGATGGTGCAGGCTATGCTATGCAAATGTTCAATTTCTTCGGCAAGAGGAGCTTCGAATCCCAACCTTACACCCCATTTTTGGACCAAAATTATTTTAGACCTTAAAACCCTCTCTTTCAAAATATTTTTGAAAATGTTTCTACAATGTTCCGATGCTTGCATTTAGTTAAATGTTGCGCTTTTCGGTAAATCGAGCAAGGACAAAGTGGAAATGCATGAAATATAGGTGAATGCTTCAAAAAAATCTTTCAAAACATCTTGTTTATGGGTTTGGAGTTGAAGAAAATTGGAGGAGAGAGAAGAAACCTAGTTGGGGAAGAAATTGGGCATGAATAGTTAAGAGAGAGTCGAGCAGCCCTCGCTAAATCGGACTTATCCATTTGTACACTTGGATTTCAACTATGAGGCCACCACCGTTGGAAAGTGGACTTCCGGGGCTTTATTTTGCACTCAAGAATCTTCTAAATCTGAGTTCGGATGAGGGAGATATGGTTGGTTGAAGTTGAGCATCAATCCGGTTAGGACCGAAAATGAGCCATCTTCACTAAAAGAGGCATACCTTTTTTCACAATTGGAATTTTGATGTGCGACTGCCATCATTGGAAAGAAGACTTCCGGGGTTTCATTTTAGGCATAAGAATGACCTATAAATGAGTCCAGATGAAGGAGATATGCCCATTTGAAGTTGGACATGAAGAGCAGATTTTTGCTGTCGGCCACAAATGTGGCCCATTGGCCACTGGTGTCCAAAACTTAGATATTTTGCAGATATTTTCCCTCCAGCTGTTCCACACTGCTCTAGATATTTCTGAATTGATATTTTCAACCAAGGCTCTCTTTTTTCTATATATAGAGGCCATATCTCTTATATTGCAAGGTTGGAAAAATTTTGGGGGCCTCTCTCTCTAAAAATCCTCTCTCTCTAGATTTCTCTCTCTTGCCCTTTTGTGCATACAAGTAGAGATACACTTCTAGTTTTCTAATCAACACTTAACCAAAGTTGCTTATCTTTGGGCTGAGATTCTTTGGGACCTTATTTGAACTTTAGAAGGTGATTTTAGCTTGATTTGGTGCCTCATTTGTGCCTAAAGTGTGTTGTGCTTCAAGAGGTGTAAGACTCACCTTTTAAACTTATTTTGCATAACTTGTTTCACCATCTTTTTGTACTATTTTTGGCCTAGTTTTCAACTGTGAAAACCTCTGTTTTTCAGTCTTAAAAATGGTGGTTTGAGCCTATTTTGAGTTAGGGAATGGTCCACCCTTTTTGTCTCTTTGCTTGTTAAGCTTTTGTGCCATGTTTTCATCACTTTCAAAACAACACTTTTTTGTCTTTTAACCACTGAAATTCAGAGTCATTTCAGTGGTGGAAAACATGTTTTGAAGTCCAAAATATGAGGGGTTAGCCTCCCCTCCTTGTGTCTCACTTGCATGCCTAGTTAGCTTCACATGGTAGCATGTTTTTGTAGCCTAACTTAGCTTATTTCCAGCATATGTTTGCCTCTGATTTGGAATGATTTAGCTCTGTTTTGGGCTTCTTTGGTCATATGAGTCTTGTTTTGCATAGTTATAGTGCAAATAGCTTCACTAGTTGGTGTTTTAGGCCGTCAAACATGATTTGCTTGAGAGGGTTACATGTTGTGGTGTCTTTTTACATGTAATTTCAATGTATATAGCTCTGTCACATGCTCATTTGTTTCACTCTTTCATTGCTTTTGAGATTTTCTCTAGAGTCTTGTTTGCAAGCTAACATGTGAGCACACTTTTCTAGCATATTGTACCTTAATCTCAGCATGTTTTTCATTGTTTTGACTGGTCTTAGCTTTGTTTGAGCGGGTTTGGTCCTTTGAGGCTTGTATTGTGTGGTTGCAGTGCAATCTCCTTCACTTGCTTAATGTTTTAGGCTTTTTAGCATGAATTGCATGAGTTGATTGCATGTTTTAGTGTCTTTTTGCACTCCATTTCAGCACTGAAATCTCTGCAATCTCCCTCTATTCTTCACTCTTTCATTTGTTTTGAAAGTGGCTTTAAGCCCCTTGTTGGCATGAGTGTGGAATTGAGACCCTCATGCTTAATGGTTTAATTCCTTCGGGAGTTCATTACCAACAGCATGAGGCCTCTTTCATGCTCAAGGTACTTGTGGTTTAAGCCTACTTTCAATTAGAGGACATTCACTTTTGGACTAATCAATTAAAGAATGGATTGGTAATCTAAAATGTGTAAACAAAAATGAACAAAGTAAAAGCGGCAAGATTAAACATTTTCATGTTGCATTGCATGTGTTCGGATCAGACATTAATCCGAACACGAGAAAATTGGGACGTTTCATACTCAAAGTGATGAAACGTGCCACTTTTCTTGGTCACCGTCACCCTTGATCATGCATGATAGGGTGGTGGTTGTTTTGGTCTTGTTTGTGCATTCATTAAACTTGTACAAGCTTGGTTCTCTAGCCATCATGCATTGAAAATGCTTGTTTGATGGCTTGAGAGCCAAGAGTTACCCTCCTTTGAGTTTGTGTGATGATAAGGAGGGCAACAGTACACACATTCCTTGAAAATACATTGTTTTGCCTTTGTTTGCTCTCTGTTGCAGCAAAAGAAGAAGGCCAGGGACGAGGTGGCTGACCGGCCAGTTATAGTAGCCGACGACCACTTTTTGTAGCCGACTGGCCACCAATGAATTTTTGTACAAGTGTGCTCCTGAGTTGGAGCAGAGGCATTCTGGGAGTTGGTACAATTTTCGGTGATCACACGAGTGCAAACAGAGGCATCCGATGGCAAGGCAGTGGCATTTTTGGGTGGTGCAACCGAGCATGCATACGTCCCTTGCCATCGAGGCCATTTAATCGCTTTAGATAGCTTCGAATAGCTAGTTAACTCGAATATTGTACTTAATTAGTTAGTGTAACTAGTTATTCAATTCCAATTTATTGTAATTAATTAGCTTAGAATAAGTTAGTTAATTAGTTTCAATTGTGTTGTAATAATTAGCTAAAATAGTTAATTAGTTTTGATTTGTAATAGTTAGCTTAATTAGCGTAGCTAGTTAGCTTATTTCATTCAGACCCTCCTTCGCGAGGGCATAATGTTGTAATAAGTATGCGTACGTGTGTGCATGTCTTCCAACCCCACGTCTTTCTCCCTTTTATTTATCCGCTTTTGATGGTTAGATTAGGGATCATTTTTAATTAGCATACCTTATGCTAGCATGTTTGCATCCATTCATTTGTCTTGCATTCACCGAGGCTCGGCACATCATTCAAACTGCATTGCAATTTCAATACTTCTTTGAATACGTGTTTCAAAGCATGCTATCAAAGAGTTGCAAATTCCATGATTAAATAGCCAAGCCTGTTTAGTTACATCATATTGCATGTGTTGCATTAGACATCTTGTATTCTTAGGATCATGCATTTTTCTAACTAGTTTTTGTTTTGGCTTGGAGTACTCAGTAAATTTTATGCTTTATCATACCTACATGAGTGTGATTGCCATATTGCCATGTTTTACATGCTTGCCATGAGCCTATGTGCTTATTTGCTAAACTGCATGAATGCCTGTGGATGAAGGCTCGTTGTTTGAATTTGAACAATTTAATGATTGTAAGTTTTAAGTCCACTTGAAGTGGCAAATCCGCATTTTTTAAGCTCACTTGAGGGTGGCAAATTCAAACCATTTTAAAAAACAAACATGAGTTAAATTGTTCCAAGTCTTGCGACTAGTCTATACTTACTTGTGTGCGTCACATAGTAAAGTTAGCCAATAATCAGAAAAAGAACACATAAGATTTATAAAAGAACATATCATGATTAGTGGAGGCCGATCCTTTGATCAGGTGAGGGGGGGTGCTCAATTCATGACCTTCCCCCCTCGTACCCAAGTTCCCGAGCTAAGGCAACTTTGGCGATGACGGGCACATGGCCTTTGGCACGAGTCAGGGTTTCCTAAATTTCTCCAAAAATAAAATATTTAGGTAGTGACTCTGTAATCTGGCAAAGTAGTCCAATTTTGGCATTATTTGATTTTAAATCAATTTTCCAAAAAGATGTGCCGGATTGGACGCTTTGGTGTTTATTGGTTTCACATTGCACTTGTGAGACTAGATTTAGAACCGTGACAGGAGTCCGAACTGCAGGACCAATTCGAGCTTCCGAAAAGGGGCACGAAAAAGTCGAGCTACTTAAGGCACAATCAAGTGTTCAGATCGGCAAAACAGAACATACAACAATGGAATGAAACAAAAGCAGGAGACGCCGTTCTACTGGAAATAACATTTCAAGTGCTCGGCATTCCATGGATGGGGCAGGTCACTGTCTTCCATATCTTGCAGACAGTAAGTACTTGGGCGAGATCTGGCTTTGACAACGTAAGGTCCTTCCCATTTGGCTGCTAGCTTGCCCTCGGTCGAATTTTTGGTGGCAAGGGTTACTTCGCGTAAGATGAGTCTCTCACTGTGAACTCTAGAGGTTGGACCCTGCGGTTATAATTTGTTCTCATTCGCTGCTGATATGATGCCCGCCTGACAGCAATTGCCTCTCGAAGCTTTTCAACTAGGTTCAGATTAGCCCGACGCAGCTCTTCGTTCAGTTCTGGATTTGGATGTAGAACCAGGGGGGTCAGCAGGCCAATTTCCACTGGGATGACCGCCTCGACGCCATATGTTAGGCAAAAAGGGGTCTCCCCAGTGGGGGTTTGAACTGTCGTCCGATAAGCCCAGAGTACGTTTGGTAGTTCCTCAGCCCAGAGTCCTTTGGCGGCTTCCAACTTAGTCTTGCTGATCTTTAGAAGGGAGCGGTTGGTGATTTCGACTTACCCATTGGCTTGGGAATGGCCTAGGGAAGAGAAACATGGTCTAATGTTAAGATCTTCACAGAACTTCCTGAACTTGGCATTGTCGAACTGTTTTTCGTTGTCCGAGACAATGGCTTGAGGGATTCCAAATCGGCACACAATTGACTGCCAGATGAACCTGGTGGTGTTTCGCTCAGTAATTGTAGCAAGGGGTTTTGCTTCCACCCATTTGGTGAAGTAGTCAATGACAACCACAACGAACATGGTTTGGCCCCTACCAGTGGGTAAAAGACCGACTATGTCGATGCCCCACTTAGCGAAGTGGTAGAGACTACTGAGTGTAATTAGTTCTGTTGGTGGGGCATGGGGAATGTTAGCGAAGCGTTGGCATTTATCACACTTAAGAACAAATTCGTTAGCATCTTGATTGAACGTGGGCCAGAAGTAGCCGATGCGGAGGATTTTATGGACCAAGGATCTTCCACCTGAATGATTACCACAACTGCCCTCGTGTAATTCTCTTATCACATAGGTCACTTGAGCAGGACTGAGACACCTGAGAAATGGGCGTGAGAATCCCCGTTTGTATAGTAGACCGTTGATGATGATGTAATTAGACGATCAGACTCTGACCTTAGTGGCCTGCTGTTTATCATCTGGTAACTCCCCTTGTGTCAAAAACGGAATGGTGTCTTGAGCCCATGGGATAGGTTCATTTTGGAGGAACTGAATCTCTTGTGGATTTGCCGAAGTCGCTGAATGGGTCAGGTATTCAATGCGGATGCCATGACTGAAGTCTGACTGGTCAGCCGAGGCTAATTGGGCTATTTCGTCCGCCTTTGAGTTTTCTGACCTAGGGATGTGTCTAATCTGGAAAGTATTGAAGCAGCGGACGAGATGAAAGGCGATGTCCCTATATGCTCGCATCATTTCCTCCTTTGCGTCGAACTCCCCAATAATTTGTCCGACAATCAATTGGGAATCACCGAACACTTGGATATGGTTTACACCAATGTCTCTGGCCATTCGAAAACCTGCTATCAAGGCCTCATACTTGGTCTCATTATTGCTTGCGTCGAACAGGAAACGGAGGGCACACTTGAAGTGCTCACCCTTTGGGGTGGTGAGGATTAGACCAGCTGCACTACCCTCTTTGCAGGATGAACCATCAACACTAAGAGTCCAGGAGTGGGGGTTTTCTTCATCAGTGGTGAAGTGTGGTTGTGGAGGAGGTACGTTCGGAGTGAGATTGGTGAACTCTAAGATAAAATCGGTGACAGCCTGGCCTGTGATCACTGTTCGAGGTCGGTAAGAGATTTCAAATTGACTTAGCTCAACAGGCTATTGCATAAGTCTTCCTGACGATTTTGGTTGTTACATGACCTTTTTCAGAAGCTGGTCAATGAGAACCACTATGGAGTGAGCTTGGAAATAAGGTCAGAGGCGTCTGGAGGCTATGACCAAGGTGAGGGCCATTTTTTCTAACAGAGGGTAGTTCTGTTCTACCCTCCCTAAGAGCGCGGCTAATGTAGTAGACTGGACGTTGTACTAAGCCGTCTTCCCTAATGAGAGCTGCACTGACCGCAGTGTTTGACACAGCTAAGTAGAGGAAGAGGGTTTCGCTTGGCAGTGCTTGAGAGAGGAGGGGAGGGTTAGCCATGCACTGCTTTAGTTGTTGGAAGGCCTCCTCAGATTCGGCGCTTTATTCGAATGCTTATCGGAGGACTTTGAAGAATGGAAGACACTTGTCGGTTGCTCGGGAAATAAAGCGGTTGAGGGCAGCGACTCTACCCGTGAGTCGTTGAACCTCCTTGACCGTTTTGGGAGACCGTATTTCTATCAGGGCCTTGATCTTTTTGGGGTTAGCCTCAATGCCTCGTTGGCTAACCATGAAGCCCAAGAACTTCCCAAATCCCACGCTGAAGGCGTATTTCTCCGGATTCAGCTTCATCTGATATTTGCGTAAGGTTTAGAAGGTCTCTCGCAGGTCTGCCAAGTGATCGGAAGAGAGTTTACTCTTGACTAGCATGTCATCGATGTAGACTTCCATGTTTCAACCTATCGGGTATTGGAAGACGGCATTAACCAGGCGTTGGTAAGTTACTCCGGCATTCTTCAAGTCGAATGACATAACACGATAGTGATAAGTCCCTCTGCCGGTTATGAAGGAGGTGTGCTCTTGGTCGGCCGGGTGCATCAGGATTTGATTGTAGCTGTGAAGCTAAGCATCTTTTGTCCCGCAGTTGCGTCGACCAAAAGATCTATCCGAGGAAGGGGATAGCTATCTTTGGGGCAAGCCCGATTGAGGTCGGAGTAGTCAACGTAGAGTCGTCATTTGCCATTATTTTTGCGGACCAAGACCACGTTGGATAGCTACCTGGGGTAGTCTACGTTTTTAATGAACTGTGTCTTTAGTAGTTTGTCCAACTCGGTAGCGATGAGGGTATTGCGTTTTAGGTGAAAAATACGCTGCCTCTATCGGAAAGGTTGGAAGTGGGGCTCAATACTGAGACGATGAGTAATGAAAGAGTGATTGATACCTGGCATGTTTGAATGGGTCCAAGCGAAGACATCACTGTGCTCGGCTAAGAGAGCTATGAGATCAGCCTTGGCTTGAGAGGACAATTGGCTGCAAATCCTAGCTGTTTTGGCTGAATCAGAAAGATCGATAGGCACTTCAACAAGTTCCTCAACTGGTTCCCCTCTGACTAACTCCTCCTCGTCTCTGACGTCGAGACCCTTGATGATCATAGCCTCTTTCATTTTGACCTCATTTAGCGAGGTGACGTAGCACTCTCTGGCCATCGTCTGCTCGCCCCTCACTGTGCCAACCCTGAGGTCGGTCAAGAATTTCATGGCTAGATGGTATGTAGAGGTAATAACTTGGAAGGCGTTGAGAGCCGTGCGTCCAAGGATGATGTTATAAGCAGAAGGACAGTCGACGACGAGGAAAGTGAGTTGCTTGGTGGTCTGCCGTGGATGTTTTATGATGGTAATGGAAAGATTGATGGAGCCTATGGAGGTCACCCGATCGCCGGTGAAACCGACTAACGGGGTTTGGAGAGGGGACAACTTTTCTTCTCCAACCTTGAGTTGGCGATAAGCGTTCAGGAAGATGATGTCTGAAGAGCTGCCATTGTCGACAAAGACCCATCTAACTTTGTAGTTGGATAGGAGAGCGGAGATAATGAGGAGGTCGTTGTGGGGGTAACGGATGCCTGTGCAGCCGACCTCTGTAACGGTGATAGGTTCAGACCATTGCTTGGAGTGTTTGAAGGGGCGGTCCAATGTCGTTACTTCCTTATCAGAGCCTTGTCTTATTTTTCTGAGTTCGGCTCTTTGGGCAGATCGAGATGGCCCTCCTCATGCGAGCCCGACAGCGATGACTCTGATCTCGCTGACGGAGGGGGAGGGGGAGGGGAGACAGGATTGCCTTGTGCCCAGGGTTGTGATAGGAACCGATCATTGTCTTGCTTAGGTTGTGCGGGTTGTCGGGGGGTATGTCGGTGGTGGCCCCCCGACGGGTCGATCCTCTGTCGTTGCTGGGGATGGGCTTCCGTGAACCGACTGAGGTGCCCCTAGCGTATCAAATCCTCTACCTGGTCTTTAAGGTTAACACATTCTTCAGTGTTGTGGCCGTGGTCTTGATGGAAATGGCAGTACTTGGATTGATCTCGCCGGTTGGAGGGAGATCGTGATGGTTGAAGCCATTTCAGGTTGTAATCTCATTGAATTTGGTTCAAGACTTGTTCCATGGAGGAATTGAGAGGGGAGTATCGTTCGAACCGACCGGGTGGTCGGGTAGGTGTCGGTCGAACGGCTCGAGCAAGTTGGTCAGTATATTAAGGGGGTTTATGTGTATATTGGGAGGATCTGGGTTCGGGTTCTTTTCTTTTGTCCTTAGAGGATGGATTTTTAGGTGTGGAATCTTGGCGGGCTGCCAAAGAGTCTTCGACATTCATATATTTTTGGGCTTTGGAAAGAAGGGTGGCTATGACGGTCGGAGGGTTTTTAGAAAGGGAGAAAAGGAAATCAGATGGTCGTAAATCGGCCATGAAAGCTGTGAGGATGACCTTGTCATCATTTTTCGCCACCTGTAGGGCCTCAGTGTTGAAATGGGTGACAAAGCTGCGTAGTGACTCCCCTTCCGTCTGCCGGATATTAAGCAGTTGAGTTGCTAGACGTCGTTGGCGCTGAGCACCAATGAAATGGCTCAAGAAAGAATCACTTAAATGTTAGAAAGTAGAGACAGAGTCTAGCGGTAGCTGACTAAACCATAGTCGAGCTGACCCTTTAAGCGTCACGGGGGAAGCTCGACACATGATCTCATCAGGGAAAGTATGGAGGATCATGAGGGTCTTGTAGGTCTCCAAATGGTCGACCGGATCAGTTGTGCCGTCGAAGGTGTCGATCGAGGGCATTTTGAACTTGGGGGGTAGGGGTTTGTCCCTGATGGAGGTGACAAATGGGGAGTTGCCTGTTGTGGAGGGTTTATTTTGTATGTTCTTCATGACTCTCTAAAGCTGGAGTTTCATGGCTCGGAGTTCTACATCGCAAATAGGAACATTATCCCCTCTAGAGTGCAGTGGGGACTGAACACTACTAGCCTCTCCTTCAGGGGCAGGTGCTTGAATTGATAGATGTAAGCCCCGAGATGGTGGGTTCATGTCTTGAGGTGGGGCTTGTAGACCCTCTAGATTGGAAAGGTGGGCTCGTTGGAAAGGATGGTTCGGGGTTTGTTCTCGATTGTGAGGGATATCTTGTGGTAGGAGAGGAGGCATAGGGAGATTTCGCTGGAGTATAGTGTTGATCAAGGCCTGGTTTCGTTCGGCCAAGCGGTTGATGCTGTTGGTGAGCTCTGTGAAGTACTGAGGTGGGTTGTTTGGGTTGGGAGGATCAGATTGGGGGTCGACGACATTGTGTTGAGAAGCCATGGATCTCGTTGTAACCATCCACCTCGATGGAAGGTAATGAGAAATTATCGAGAATGGGTCTCCGACAACAATGAGCACAACTGTTAACCCGAGTGACAGTTCACACAGACGGCACCAACTGATGATGCTACTGATCCAAGGGAGGGCGAGTCGGGTTGACTCACGCTTCCAACACTTTTACTGGATTCGAGGCTCGCTGGTGGTGCCTGCAAAAAGGTCCAACGAGGAATGGAAGTCCCTGAGCGGACCTTCCGACGATCAAGTTAGGATAGAGGAGATTGACTGTGTATAGAGAGAGAGAGAGAGAGAGAGAGAGAGAGAGAGAAGAAGAAGAAGAAGAAGAAGAATGATGAACTTAACCTTTGATGTGTCTTGGAAACCTCCTTATATCCTTTGTCCACTCCAACCTGTCGTGTTGGCCGAAAGTCTATACTCTAGCTTGCATTGTTCACGGTGAGGCTGCATATTCCGACGTAAAGGGGTTATCGCATTTAATGCTGGCTGATGTGTGGTGTAATAACTTTACAGGATCTTTGTCTGCTTACGTGGCTGGTTCCTTGCTTGACAAGTGTTTAGATGCCATTGGTTCCTGGTTTAACATTGGGTTCTCAAGGGTGTTGGGCTTTGGTGGCTTGAACCGTGAATTGGGCTCTAAGTTGTGGGCCAAAACCTTTTGTGGGCCCACCGATGTCACTCCCTTTGACTGCTTCACTTGAATACCGAGAAAATATCTTGTATGTCTGAAACCAGTCATCTGGTACTCCTTCATTATGGCTCTTTTAAATTCTTCTACCATTGATGGTTTAGTACCTATATAGATTAAATCATCAACATATAGGCAAATTATGATAAAGTCTTGCGTACCTCTTTTCTTGATGTATAGTGATAGCTCACTTTGGCTTATTTGAAAACCATTTTGACAAAAATACTTGTCAATGTTGTTGTTCTAGGCTTAAGGTGCTTGCTTCAAGCCATACAATGTCTTCCGAAGTTTGTAAACCTTGTCATCTTTACCTTTGATTACATACCCTTGCGGTTGTTCAACATAAACTTCTTCTTCAAGCTCTCCATTGAGAAAAGCTTATTTGACATCCAAGTAGCTCGTTTTGTGCAGCCAAGACAAGAATGGGTCTTATTGTCTCCATGCGAGCAATTGAAGCAAATGTTTCATTAAAGTCCACTATAAGTTGCTGTGGGTAGCTTTTTGCAACTAAGCGAGCCTTGTGCTTCTGGATTGAGCCATCTTCTTTATATTTGGTCTTGTAGACCCATTTAAGTCTGATCACATCTTTGTCTTTAGATAGATTAACAAGATCCCAAGTGTAATTTTTTTCAATAGTTGCAATTTCTTCATCCATTGGCTTTCTCTAAATTTCTTCTTTCACAGTTTCTTCGAAAATCTATGGCTCACAAGCAAGAAATGCTACATCACAAGTTTCATATATTTTTCTTAAGGAACATACCTTTCTTGGTATCATTTCAGCTTCTTCAGATGAAGAGCTTCCTGGAGAGTCATTTCCTGACCTTGGGCTTGGACTGTTATGTGGGCTTTGGTTTGGGCTTTCTTTGAAAGTTGAAGATCATTTTCCTTCCGTTGCTTCATTAAATTCAAACTCCTTCTACTCTAGGGCGCTGTTTGGGATTCCGAGAATTAGGCTATTATAGCCTCATTTGATTTTTTAGCCCAAAAGCAACACTGTGCATGGATTTTCAAAAAAAAAAAAAAAAAAAAAAAAGAAAATAGGCTGCTGTTGGACAGTGTAGGCACAGCCTACACTGTCACAGCCGGATAGTGTTGCCCCCAAGGGCGAAATTACCATTTTGCCCCTTTATATCAATTTTAAAAAATAAAAAGTTAGGGATAAATCTGTCATTTTAAATTTAAACATCATTTCAACACACTTTTCAATACAATAACTCAACTAAAAAATCATCTCATCTTCCCAAACACAAAAACTAAAATAGCCACTAAAATAGCCAAAAAGCCAAATAGCCTACTAAAATAGCCACTTCCCAAACGAGGCCTAGGATGGAGTTGTCATCCCACTTCCATGCTGTCATTTCATCAAATATGTCATCTCTAGAGATTACTAATTCATTTTTCATTGGACTGAACAGACGATATCTTTTTAAGTCGTCGCTATATCCAATGAATATATTTTTTTTTCCATTTCTCGTCAAATTTTTTCCTTTTTTGGGAAGCAATTAAGACATAAGGAAGACAATTCGTTTGTGCCATGCCTTATATGTAGGGGTGTAATTTGGAGCTGACCTAGCCCACCCGGGCCTAGGTTGGGCCGACCTATCTCTCATTTGGGCCTCGTGAGCTCCCTCCATTTTTCAAGTTGGACTGGTCCATAGGATCAAAAGTTAGGCCTAGGCCCATGGGGTATTCGGGCCTTTGACAGATTGGGCATCGGGTCGGGCTAGCAAGCCTAGGTCTGGGCTTGGGCTTGGGCTTAGGTCGGGCTTAACAATTTTTTTTTAATTTTTTCCTGCCAAAATTTTATTTTTTTTCAATAAAAAATGACATTGGGCCTCAAGTTGATGGGTTGGGCCAGGCGAATCAGGCTCTAGAACACACAATCCAGGCCTAGGCCTAAGGTCTTAGGTTAGGCTCGGCCCGGCCTTGCCTGGGCCTAACGGGGTCGGGCCCACCCGGGTTGCTGGCTTACGAGCCAGATTTACACCCTTACTCGTATGGTGTTTTGGTTTGCTTAGCCTTCGTGAGAGATTGGTTCAGAGTATAAACTGCAGTGTTGACAACTTCAGTCCAAAATTTATTAAGAAGACCTTTACCTTTTAGCATGCTTCGTGCCATCTCCACAATTGTTCGATTCTTCTGTTCTGCAACTCCATCTTGTTGAGGAGGGTATCGAACCGTGAGCTATCTTTTGATCCCCTTTTTCTTTATATTAATTCATGAATAGAGTATAAAGGAATTCTCCTCCATGATCTGTCCTTAATGTTTTGATTTCTTTGCCACTTTGCTTTTTTACCAAAGCTTTAAATTGCAGAAATACTGAGAAGACTCCTAATTTTCTATCAAGAAAATAAATCTACATCATTCGAGTATAATTATCGACAAAGAGTATAAAATATTTGTTGTTACCAAGAGATGATGTTCTGCAAGGTGCACAAATATTTGCATGCACCAACTCCAAATGTGCTTTGGCTCTCCAAGAAGTCTTTGGAAATGGCAATCTATGCATTTTTTTTTCACAAATGCATCATTCACAAATTTTATTGATTTTGCCAATATGAGGCAATCCTATCACCTTATCCTTTTCTTTTAATAATTTTATTCCCTTGTAATTTAGATGTCCATATCTAAGATGCCATAAATATGGATCATTGTTGTTTTTACTTTTAAGGGAAAAATTATTATTCAGTGGCATTACAAGAGGAAAAAATTTGTTTGGAGTCATTTTGACTTTTGCCACTATATGAGTTTCCTTTTTGTCAGAGATTATGCATTCATCATTATTAAAATTTATTGCATAACCTTTTTGTATTAATTGCCCCACACTTAATAGATTTTGGGTTAACCCTGGAACATAAAGAACATCATAAATTAATTTTTTGTTACCTTCCTTTGTATTGATGAAGATGACTCCCTTTCCATCAATATTTTGTAGCTTTCCATCACCAAGCTTTACCTAAGAAGTAGGGGTGTAAATTTGGCCCGGCTTGGCCTGGTCCATGTTGAGCCTCGCGGGCTCCCGCCGAAATTCAGGCCGACCCACGGGTCAGAAAATAGCCCAGGCCTAGGGGTACTCGAGCCTTGGGTAGGTTGGTGGACTTGGGCTTAGGTGGGTCCAAACATTTTTTTTTTGTTTTTTTTTTTAAATTTTTTCTACCAAAATTTTATTATTTTCCACAAAAAAAGACACTGGGTCTCGGGCGAGTCGGGCTTTGGGCTGGGCTTCAAAATGATGGCCCAGACCCAGGCCCAAGGTCTCAGACTAGGCTTGGGCCCAAGCCCAAATGGGTTGGGCCCACCCTGGACCACAGGCCATTTTTACACTTCTACTAAGAAGAGACTTTTTCATCTAGTTGCACAAAAATCTTGTGATTTCATGTCATTTGATTACTGCAATCACTATCCGAATACCAAATATTTTCTGACTCTTGTTGGGCATTCATACAAGAGAATAATTGTTCTTCTTCATTTTCTTTAGAAAAATTAGCTTTGTCACTATCATTGTTGAACTAGCAATCACGCTATGAATGATTTGAATTTTTGCATCTTCTGCACCTAAATCTACAATCTTTAGATGCATGATTAAGTTTTTGCAAATAGTGCATTGAGAGTCAAAGTTACCATTGGAATTTCTTTGATTGTTGTAGTCTCTTCCTTTGTTCTAAGCTTGAAATGAACTTCGATCTCTTCGTCCTTTTCCGCCATGCTTCTTCTTTGAAATGAATCCCTTTCTTGATTTTCTTTGCTTTTTGTGTCTATTACTGGCTTTGGATTGAAATGCTTACTCCATGGGTTGATTTGTAAACCTGCTCATTCTTTGTTCATGTGCCTCCAAAGAACTCATTAGCTCATGTCAGGTAAGTTTAGATAAATCCTTGGTTCGATGGCACCAACAATATGCTTGAACTTTTGAGGCAAGCTTCTTAAAACTTTTTCAACAATTCTCTTGTCGTCAAGGTTATCTCCATAACTTCTGATTTGATTGTCAATTCCAACAACTAAGGAAAAGAACTCATAAATAGATTCAGTATCTTTCATTGCCAAATTGTCAAAATCTCTCCATAATGTTTGTAGTTTAATTGAGATGACCTTATCAAAGCCTTGATATTCACACTTTAATAGACCCCAAGCTTCTTTATAGGGCATCTCCACCGACCTATCCTCTTTTAGGGAGGTCTGATTTTTATACATCACCCAACATCATCATAATTTCTATTAGATATTTTTTTGATAAATATCTTGATAAATTATTTATTTATTGTTCTAAATTTTTTTAGATTACAAATTATATTTTAACAGGTAATAGTAAAATCTCATTAGTGGTGATTACCGTCTCTAAAATATTGAAGGAAAAAGGTAAAAATTGTATGTTTATTTTCTATCTAGGTTTTGCGTGTGCTGTGCGTGACTATTTTATAGTTATATGCTTTGCTTGCATATAGGGTAATCTTTTGTCATTTATTATCACTAGTAATTAGATTGTGGTTCCCAGATTGAGTTTCATATTGGTTTTATGAATATCAGCATATTTTATGAATGTGGTAGTGGAATTGTGGTCCCAAGTTTGAATTTTGTTGTTTGTGGATTGTTATCTCCATTGTGTTTGTTAATGAGAACAAATTTTTTTATGATTATGAGACCCGTTTGGTTGAAATTTTTTTTGAAAGTAAGGATTATTGTTAAATATTAATGTTTTTTAAAATTGTATTTGGAGTATGAATTTAGATATGAATTTGAGAAAAAAAAAAAAGGAAAAAATTTGTGAAATGTAATTATATTTCATTCACATTTCACTTTTTTTTTTTTATTTTTTTTTTACCTTTTTAAATTCCTACCCAAATTCATACTATAAACCTAACCTTAAAGTGAATGTGTGGTTGAAATTTTGTATTTTACTGTTAATTTATTTTGCTTTGATTAAAATTCATTAAGGATGGTTGATTATTTTAGTATAGAATTGCATCATGGAGGTCAATTCAAGTAGGAACCACATGTTATTTATGAATGTGGTGTGGTCAGCTATATTGAAAACTGACATAGATAAGATATCATCTTTTGATATTAGAGATACATATCTATAAATGGGGGGAAGTGGGACCAACATTGAAATATTTTACAGGTCGTTGGGTATCCTTTGGACAGTGGTGTGGTCAAAATGACATCAAATCAAGGTGTTATGAAAATCCTTAAGTTATATGAGGATTTGCCAGTAATAGTCATTTATGTAGTAAGGGGTGATGATCCTCTTATGGTTGTTTCAGTAGAAGGTGAAGTACTATCAAGTAATAAGGATATAATGAGATCTTAGCATGTTGAAGATGTCACAGGGGATGGGGTTCAAGGAGTTGAAGGGGTTGTTGGTGAGGGTGACACAAAAGACGAGGTTAGTGCACCAATAGATATTGATTTGACTGATTATGAGTTTTTGTTTGAGGATAATGCAACCATTAATAACAATCAATTAGGTCTAATATAGTTGGTCACTATGCCTTTCTTAGGACTTAATCCCTAGAGAGGTCATGGGTTGAACTAAGGGAATGCAAGTATTTAGGTGTTTTACTAAGAGTAGGCACGTTTTCTTCCATTGATGTTAATTTAATAATTAACAACTAACATTTACCGATAAAAAAATAATGTAACCTTTCATAACAACATTGTGGGACAACCTATTGATGTTGAATGAAAGTCATCCAAAACAAGTGGAAAACAATGATATTGCTCTTGAGGGCTCTACTGAAATTGATGACCATTGACTATACAGTGGGCACTTCTGAACATGATCACAGCTGAAGCAACAGTGATGATTCTAGTTGGTTTTTTGAAGATCTAGAAGGTCCAGGAAAGGATAATGTTTTCCCCACAAATGATGGTAATCAAGAGGGTCAACATGAGAACATAAATGAGGCGGAAAATAATGCTCATCAGGGTGAAAATAAAGCTGATTCAGAATTTGATAGAGGATGTGACTGGGAAATGGTTGTCTGATTCAGAAAATGATGATGGACTTGGTAGTTTAGTTTGAAAGGGTCTTCAGATGAGGAGGGTGATGGGTACCCTGAGTATAATGATATCATGTTGAGGAATCCAAAACTTGTGGTAGGTACTGAT
This sequence comes from Camellia sinensis, assembly GCF_055761805.1. Taxonomy (NCBI): domain Eukaryota; kingdom Viridiplantae; phylum Streptophyta; class Magnoliopsida; order Ericales; family Theaceae; genus Camellia; species Camellia sinensis. The sequence goes on from NC_138967.1 coordinate 48,336,002, forward strand.
GAAATTCCCCTCACCTCAAGCCTTTAGAGAGTTGTTAAGGGAGTACAATGTGCATCAAGGGTATGATATCAAGTACTTGAGAAATGAAAACAGGAGAATCACAGCCGTTTGTAGGTATGGCCATGACTGGAGGATCCATGCTTCTCCAATTTGGGGGACTAATGTTTTTCAAGTCAAAACATTGAAGGGAAAACATGATTGTGCAAGGCATTATGACAACAAGCAAGCAAATTCAAGCTATTTGGGGATGAAGTTTGTTGATGAAGTGAGAGACCATCCTGATATTAGACTTGACTCACTAAGGAAAAAGATAAAGAGGAAGATAATGGTGAACGCAAGTAAATTCCAAGTGCATAGGGCAAAACGGAAGGCTAGGGATGAGATTTGATGGGATCTAGAGAAGCAGTACCACAAGTTGTGGGATTATTGTGAAACAATGAGACATTTCAATCCAAGAAGTCGACTTTTGTTAATATCAGACCAAAAAATTGAACCACCAAACTTCCAAAGGATGTATTTCAGATTAGGGGCCATGAAGGATGGAGTTTTAACTGGATGTAGGCCCATCATAGGGCTTGATCAATGCCATCTAAAAGGTATGTAGGGACAACTGGTTAGTGTTGTAGGGAGGGATGAAAATGACAATAAATTTTCTATAGCATTAGCAATAGAATGGGATTCATCCTAAATAAAAAAATGTTCAAGGTATTCTTTGCATACTTTGTTCAACGTTTATTATTTAGTTCAATGTTCAAAAATGTTTATTACTTTTCAATGTTTGTATTTGTTGTTTACTACATCATGATAAGTTTAATTTATTGTAGAGGAAGTCAAACTCAATTACTAGACATGCATCAACTTCAACCAGTCAACCACCACCAACTTCTTCTAGTGTTACAAGAAGTATGGCACAAAACACTAGCTCACAAGTATATGCTTAACTTCAATTGAGGGTTAAGTTCAATATGGTTACTTGTTTAAATCCAATTTAATGGTTAGTTATTGTTAGTGTTTTAAGTAATTTTCAATTATGATTAGTTATTTAAGTTCAATTTTATGATCAATTGTTTAAATTCAATTTTCTCTCCCATGTAGTCTAGTGGGAATGTTGGGAGAGGTCATGCAAGAGGTAGAGGAATAGATTTTATTACAACTTCTGAGAGAGGTAGTCAACCACCACGAACTTCTTCAAATGTTACAATGAGTATGGCCTAAAGGTCATGCTCACAGCTATATGCTTAATGTCAATTAATGGTTAAGTTTAATTTTCAATTATTGTTAGTTATTTAAGCTTCAAAATTCCATTCTTAAATTCTTATAATTTTGAAAAAATAAAATAATTATGTGGCACCTCCCTTCTCACAATTCAACTCTTCTCACCCTCTCTCCCAATACTATTATATAAAAAAGAAAAAGAAAATAGTATTAAAAAAACCACGTAATATCTTCTTCTTATTTTTTAAATCAATAAATGAAAAAAAAAAAAAAAACACATGCCTCTCACTCTCACGAAAATATCTTCCACCATCATAATTTAACATGTCTATCATATCTCACTCACATCATAATTTAAATAAATTTACTTAAATAAATTTTAAAAAATAGAAACCCACAACTCTATAACTTAAATAATTTTTTTTTTTTAAAAAAAATAATTTGAAACCACAACTCCTACACAAAAATTAAATTAAAATAAAAAAGAAACCCACAACTCCATAACTTATAGGGAAAATTATAGTAGAAAATCTTCTTTTATACTTACATTCTAATTAGTCCATAAGATATTCCTATATCTTAATGAGTCTTATTATTTTAGAATTTGATCCACAAAATTCTAATTTCCATATTTGAGATATTTTTATGGGCAATTTTACCCTTATAGGTAATTTCTAACCCTTGCCAACTTAATATGTGCTTATGGTGTTCTCTAATTTGGACTATTTTTTAACTTTTTGTATATTAAAGTTCTAAAATTCATAACTTTTGTTGTACATATTTATTTTTGATGAATTTTTTTATTTTTGAAACCTATTTAACAAGATTTATCAAATAAAATCTCACTTGAATATATAATTATATATATAAAAAATCATAGTATGAATGTTCAACCATGTGAATATTCACCCAACTATCCAAATCATATGAAACTTATCATTATCAATTTCATATACCACAAAATTTTCAAATTCACAATGTGAACATTTATTCAACGATTATTGAAAGTCAATTTTTCATTGCAAACCATTTACAATACCCACATCATAAAAGATTCAGAAGAATCATTCACAAATTACATATTGGGAATGTCCATACCAATATTCACTAGGATTATTCATAATTCATTTAACAACGTAAATATACACCAAAAAATATTTTTAACAGTGTAAAACATTAACACAACAATTCATTTTAAATAATTTTTGTCATTGTGAACATATTCAGTAAAAATATTCATTATGAATATTTATAAGTCATATTTAACAATGTGAACATAAATTAAAAGTTATTTTTAATAGTGTGAACATTAACATAACTATCCAATTCAAATAATATTTATCATCATCAATGTTCACATATCATATATTTTCAAATTCATAACGTGAACATTCATGCCACAATTATTACACTGCTGGAAAATCTATTTTTAGCGGCGTTTAAAAAACGCCGCTAAAAGTACTAAAAACGTCGCTAATTCTTTTTGTGACGTTTAGTACCAAACGCCGACGACGCGGCCGTCGCTATAACTTTATGGCGTTTGAAAAACGTCGTTATATTAGTATAGGCGACGTTTTTAAAAACGCCGCCAAATGTCCTACCTAGCTGTATTATGACGTCACTAGACATTTAGCGACGTTTTGGAAAACGCCATCATAGACATTTATACATTTTAAAATCTAGCCGTTACAATGGGATATAGTGACGTTTTTTAAACGCCGCCACAGCTTTTTTTTTTAAACTTTTAAATTGTGCTAATTTAATATGGTTGAACAAAAAAAATACCTGTCAAACAATTATCAAGAACTAATAATTGATGTTTATTAAAATAATAAATAAACTAAGCTTGAAAACAAAATTAAAAATAAAAAACAATGCATTACATACCTAAGAATAGAAACAATTTAGATTTTAAATACATCAATTAAAATCAAAATGGACAAGAAGTGTAATTTCCCAAAAAAAATTAAATAGGAATAGAAAGCACACTAATGTGGATCCGTTGGAGAGATTGTTTTGTTGTTTGGTTCTTTGTTAAGAATCTTATACTTTGCACATGAAAGAGAATGGAGCAGCCTAACAACATCATCATCTGTCAAGTTTAATTGAGTCATGATTTCCTGATAACTCAATCTGCCTGAGGTTGAGGTCAAAAGACTTGTAACTAGGCCAAAAGCCAGTAGTTAGGACAGTAACAGTCAGGTCAATCCCAGGACTTGCATCTGGATTGGTTTTGAGGTACTCTTCAAAGTTAGTTTGATTTTCCCTTGCCAAAGTCAAATCTGTGACCTGGAAAACAGCAAAGTAAGAAAACAATTATTTCTGCCAGTATACCAAAACTACATTAAAGCATGGCTTGCAAATTAATACAGGTTGTAGACAACTCACCATTCCTTCCATCTTTGATGTGAACTGACCACCACACTGCTGCTTCAGCTTTGTCAGGATACTTCTCTCATGCTTCATCTTTCTTATCTGCCTGTACCAGGACACTTCTTAGCATTAGAACCAGAAATAAAATTAGAAAAGATTATCACTAAGACATATACAAGAGTGGATATGTTCTTTCCACCCAGAAAAGAGGAAATAAAATAAAAAAAGGAAAAGAAAGAAAAATTTTAAGTAAACAACCTTGGTCAATGAGTATCCCATGCATCTTTGTACTGGTCGTAACGTGGGGAAACTGCCCATTGCCCTAGATGATGATTTGGCATAGAAATCAGATCAGTTAAAAATTCATCATCCTAAATGTTTTACCAATTTACCACAAAACTAACCAAGAAGATGATTCAACTATAGTAGCAAATAAACAAGTATAGTAAATAAAAAAAATAGAGCTGGAGACAGATGCTTACTGCCATGGCTGGTGGCAGTCCCCCAAGAACATCACCAAGCCCTCCAGTTTTGCTCCATGGACCCACCTCAGCTCCCACAAAAACAATGTTCATCCCACTTCCATATATAATGGCGCTTGATGGTCTATCATTCTCAGTTTTGGGACCATTTTTATTACTGGCATGCTTGGCGATTGCTTTCGCATTCTTTTTCATTTGTAGCATGTCTAATTTGTTCAAAGATCTTAATCCATTGTGAGTCATGGTTTGTCTCTTCAGGCCAATCTGACCCATGTTTGTTATAGTTTCTCCTCCGCATGGTTTGTCTCTTTAGTATTTTATTACTGGCATGGTTTGTCTCTTTAGTATTTATAGCAAAGAGTCTATGAATTTCAAGTTACTTAAGCAATGAGAAGCAGATACAGAGTAATAATTAGGGACACTTGCATGTTTTCCATTCTTGCGTCGTCAAGCCATTGTCACTGGGAAAAACCGGTCCAACAGAGTATAAATACCACCGCCTAAGAGGAAAAATTAGAAAGTTCATTACCTGAAGGGAAATTAGCAGCAGCAGCACGAGGATCAAAGTTGTTGAAAAATGAAGGAAGCTGTAACTCAATTATCTGCAATATCGGCCAGCAAGACCATGGAAAAAAGAGGGACATTAGTCAGGAATAAATAGATAAAAACAATATCAATTTCCAACTTAAGTGATTCTGTTTAGACATACTTAAGTATGCCATGCTAACAGAAACCAATTGGGTCAATTAGATAACATGGCTCGAGTCTTATGTAAGCTGAAAACTAAAAAATTTATTTCCATTGATACTATTACTTCGTTTCACTTTCAGACCTTATAAAACCTTCAAACAGGAGGAAAACATAACCAAGAATTATGTCCAAAATTATACATTAATTAAAGCCATACCTAAAATAAATTGGAGTACTCAGTCATCAAGGCCCATTTGTTCCAAATTATACGTTATAAACCTGATAGCAGCATTTTAGCACTAGTGCAGCCATAACCTCTGTCTTTAACAAATTAACCGAAGTGAAACGCAAATGCAATCTTCATTTTCTTATTTCAATTTTATTTCTTTAAAGCTTGAAAGTTTATTTACATAACATAAAGAATCTCAGTATATATCATTTATATAATACTAATTTTAAGAGAAATTTTAGCACTAGTGTAGCCATAACCTCTGTCTTTAACAAATTAACCGATATCCTTTTGATGAAGAAATTATGGTTGGCGATACCTTGGGCAGTAGAAAACATGAAATGTGCTCTTGGTGGATACAGCATTGCCCACGAGAGAAAGAACGCTTTGATAATTTTGGTTACCGAGAACTGAATCAAGAAGACCATTTCTTGGTCGAATAACGCATAAGAGAGATTATAGACAGTTCAAGTATGGACAGCACCACCTGCACTTGTTAAAAGGTAAAAAAAAATGTTCAAATTACTATTGAATGAATTAAAGAGGCCTAAAAAAAACAGGGGCAAAAAAAAAAACAAGGGCTGGGCTGAAGTCACCTTCTTGTTGCTGCGAAAAATAGAAGAAATCAACTTCGACAAAAGGGAGGAAATCGACTTCGAGTGGCTCTTCTTGCTGCACTGCAAAAAAGAAGAAAAAAAAATGTAAAAAACCAAGAAGAATCAAAGAAGAAATGAAGAATAAAAATGATGAAGAAGAAGAATCGAACAAAGGACATTCACCGGAGTTTACTCAATGTGTAGCATTTTGGGCTTGGTTGTAAGAGTAACTAGGTTAGGTTTGTTATTTTGAAGTGTGTGTTTGAAGATTGGCTTGTGCAAGTTGTTCCATTACACAAAGGCAAAACTACAAATGTGCCTGAAAGATTGAAAAATTGAAAGGTTAATTTGAAATTCTAAATTTGCTTCCCTCCTAACAGAAGAGTTTCAAGCTGTCAACTTTATGGTAAATATGATGGAGAATAAAAGGGAAAAACTTATCGACAACCTTTGGAAAACAAAACTTGATTATAGCAATCAATCAATGTCAAGATCATGAAACCGAAATGGCAAAATCTGCAGAACAGTTGCAGCTTATATGACTCCTCGAAAAATTGCAAACCTTCCAGTGATCAAATAAATAGATATAATCAAATAGATATTAAAAAATAATAGTAATATCTGTCTCCGTTATTAAAACCAATACTTAAAACATTCCCCAAAATCAGAAATAGTAACCATTGGGAAAGAGGCTAGTGCTAAAATATACCTCACGAATGGTCATAAGGCTTGGCTTGTCTCCCACTGGTGGAGTTTGATTGCACACAACATGGCAAATAGGCAACCTGGAAGATGTACCCTCACACAAAATACAGCTCCAACCAGCAACGATGTCCATCCATGCCCCCTATGTTTTTCCAGTGGACAAGAATATGGATCAAAATAGAAGTAAGCTATTGGAATGCCTAAGCAATTTTTGACACAGTAAAATCTGACAGTGAGAAATAACCACTGGCAATATCAAAGAGCATCTTTGAGAGGTTGAAAAAACCATCTATAACCACTGGCAGTGAGAAATAAGGACATAATTCTTCCTGTAGAAATGAGATGCAGCAGGAAAGGTAATTAGACTTCTCCACACAAAAGTATATCCACAGAGGTAAAAATTTTAAAAACTAAAAAAAAAAAAAAACAAACAAACAAACAAAAGAAAAGAAAAAGAGAGAGAAAATAAAAATTTTAAAAAAGTAATTGTCAATGCTTGACACATATTGCTTATGCTGTCAGCATTTTTGTAGGGAAAACTTTCTTTTCTGGTCATGAACAATTCCATAACTAGAGCATCAACCAGAGAGCATCCACGATATCTATATGATTGATTGCTATAATCAGGTGAGTGCAGAAAGATTTTACACTAATAAACCTCTATAATGGATACATACGCCATTAGGACAGAAAAAGTTAACACATTAACCAATTTCATTCTTAAAAAACCAAGCAATTGAGATTATGAACCGATAAAATGGTTTTTGGTGTTTCAATAAAGCTTTTTGTAATTATTCATAAAAGCCCAAAAAGTGTACTGGTTCTTCAATTATAAAACGGTGCCGTTTTGGTTAAATAATATGCGGCGGTTATAAAAACGCCGTTAAAAATTAAGAAAAGTGATGCTAACACTAATTGGAAAATTTGTGGGTTTGGTATGGGAATTGGAAAATTTGATATTCACCTCTGTGAGTCCAGCCATACTTAATTTCTGGGTGAGTGAAACAAGCTGCTGGAATGCTCAAATGGTTGAGCATGTGGTCTTTTCCACTGACTTGTTCAACAACTATATGAAGAGAGCAACGCTAAATGTGCAATAGGTGTAAAATGTAAAGCATATAGCCGGAAGTAGCAAATAGCAAGGTAATAACCACATACCAGAAAATTGTGTTCATGACGGAATGTATAGATAACAAATCATACAGAAAATTGTGTTTATTTGAAAGAAACGCGATTTGCATATGTTTTCCAAATGCAAGAGAGACACTGTAAGTTTCACTTGTAGAGAAACCTAGTGAGGCTCCAGAAAAACACTAGATAATGGACATTGAAATAGTCTTGCTCTTTGGTAAAGTAACAGTTTGAAGATGAAATGATGAATCAATCACTAAGACTTTCACAACTTGTGTCGTGAATAACAGAAACATAAAGTCAAAAATTAATAAATAAATTTTAAAAAACTCAGAAAGCATATCATCAACAGCATTCAGTAAAGACAGTTTAATAACATTATTGGCACATGAATGATACAAAAGTAACTGAGAAATTGTTGCAAAAAAATTATAAGACAAATGTAAAAACCACAAGAAAGCTAATAGAGTTAACATGAGGATGACAGCAAGATAGACCTGTGCATGAGTGATGTAGAACTTTAGCTGGTTCATTTCACTGGCGATTCTCTCCAAAAGCATGCTTTGGGCCTCCCTGGGATTTGTTCCATTTTCAGTGTGTTGAAAAGAGATTCCATTGCTTAAATGATCCTTTTCTGCAGAATTTAGATCTCCATTGGACAAATCAGCGAGCATACTAGGCAGCTCCTTTATCAGTTTCTCAATCTGCATTTCAAAAAATCAAATGAAGATATTAAAAAGTGACCATGAGTCATTGCAATAAACCAACAGAATCCCACAGTTGGGATTTGTTCCATTTTCAAATACCAATTCCACCATTCCAAACAACTTGTTAATGAATGCAAGCTAGTTTCATGTATTTTAACACCCAAGTCAGCTTCTTCTATAGAAAAAAAGTAAATTGAAATTTACTAAATATCTAAGGACTCTAGAATTATGTGAAAGATATGTTATGATGCATGAAGAATATATCAAGGTCTGAGTCTAGAAGAGTCTTATGTTAAGTATTATTAATGAAGAAAGCCACCATGAGAGAGCAGAAATGAAAAGCTTAACAAGGTTTATTGTAAGAAAAAATTCAGTCACAATACAAAATTTTCCAACAGTAATACAGAACTAGCCCAAAATTTCAAACATCTTCTGTCTCTTTCCTTACGGACCACATTTCAGCAGATTGATTTTTTTGGGTGAAGGAGGAAAGAGCTTTCTCCTTTCCTTTCCCTACTCTCCTCCTTAATCTTTTCTATCATATGGAGGAAACCTTCCCTTCCCTTTCTATCACAAGGCTAGATTAAGAAATCCCAGTCTAGCAATTCAACAGCAAGTATTAGAGAGAGGGGAATAGATACATTCATAATTGGTATGAAATTAATAAACAGAGGACAAATAATTGGTATGAAATTATTTTTGCATTAATTAATGCCGAACCCAGCATAAAATTTTAGATTAAGAAATTATTGTTTCGAATGAAAATTTTTAATGAGAAATTTCAAATCATAAACATATATTTTCGAATGAGAAATCTCAGATCTGAAACATGTGTTTTTGAATAAGAAATTCCAGATCTCAAACATATTTTTGAATGAGAAATCTCAGATCCGAAACATATGTTTTTGAATAAGAAATCTCAAATCCCAAACATATTTTTGAATGAGCAATCTCAGATCTGAAACTTAAGTTTTGAATGAGAAATCTCAGATCTGAAATCTTAAACTTATGTAAACCCTACGAGAAGAATCGCCGGAAGGAAAAGCTTGAGAGAGAGAGAGAGAGAGAGAGAGAGAGAGAGAGAGAGAGAGAGAGAGAGAGAAGAATACGAAATTGAGATTGTAGACGATGGTGCTCACCTTAGTCAACGGTGGTGATGGTGGTGGCGGTGGAGCTTCAAAATCGAGAGAGAGAGAGCTTCGAAATCGAAATCACTTTGAGATTGGATCTGAGATGAAACTGAGCTGAAGAAAGTTGAATCTTAATCTCTGAGACTGAAGGGTTTAGAGAGAGAGAGAGAGCGATCGAGTGAGTGAGTGAGTGAGAGATCTGAGATGAAACCGAACTGAAGGTTTCCAGATTCAAAATGAGGGCCTGAAGAGAGAGACAGTGAGAACGGTTCTGATAGCAGAGCTAAGAGAGAGACATGTGAAGGCGTTAAAAAACGACTTCTATTCCTTAAACGGTACCGTTTTAATTAAAATAAAAGGTGACGTTTATAAAACGTCGTTAAAGGTTAGAAACAGTGGTGTTTATAAAAACGTCGCTAAATAAACGCCGTTAAATTCTATATTTCTTGTAGTGTTAGAAATAAGTTTTTATTAAAATTAGTTAAAATATTTACATCATAATGAACCAAAGCATCAATAACAAATTTCATAATTAGATATGGGACTAATAATTGGAAGAAGCCAATGTAATGATCAAAAGGTTTGTTGCCATAAGCCAATTTTCAACTTCTTGCCATAAGTATGTATATACGGAACTACGGAGAAGTGTACAACAGATTATTCATAGAAGGTTAATATTGTAAATTGGCTATCTATAAGACTAATTGGAACATTAAAAAAAAAAATATTGGATTGATTACAATAAAAGTAATAAAAGTAGGATTTATGAAAAAAAATGTCCCTATGTATATAAGTTTAAAGAAAGTAGAAAGGACACATAAATTAAATTTTAAAAAATAAATAAATAGAAACACACAATCCCATAATTCTAATAAATTTAAAAAATAAAAATTCACAACTCACACAAACGTTTCTCTCCTTCCTACTCTCATGCGCCTCCTAGGTGTTTGGAAACACCTAAAAAAGCAGCATTTCTTGATTTTTTTTTTTTTTTTTGGTCTTTAATAACCTTTTAAAAATTAGGTCAAATTTTTTTCTTTTCGGTCCGTTTTGGGAAGACAGATCTAAAAAGTAATTTTATTTATGAAAAATATAAAAAAAAAATTGAAAAAGTCAAAATAAGTAAAAAATCTACTATGTTTGACATGTTTTTGTCTTTTCTTCAATTTTTGTTAAATTGTTTAATTTTTCGATTCTTTTCGTTGAGCTGAATCTAGAAGTTTAAAGCTTTTTGAATTTTTTAAATTTTTTTTACTAAAGATGAAAAATAGCAAAAAAAAAAAAAAATTAAAAAAATAAAAATAAATAAGCAAACCCTCCAATTAAAATTAATCACTATATTGAAATCTCCGTATTTTATATATAACTATTTATTTATTTTCTATTTTTATTTACTTAATAAAATTTAAAATTATCTTTTACACATACACAATTTCTCACATAAATCAAATTGTTTTTTTTAATTTATAATTTTAATATTTTTGGAGTCTTTTTATTATTTACAATTTTTTTATAGCATATTTCTTATTATGGCTTCTCGGGCATGCACGCATGACACGTGAATGCAACTAACAATACAAAAATAGAAAATTTTATTGATACAAAAATTTGATACGAATGATGTAAAAATATTATTATTATAAATAAATTAGCAGTTTACATATGCGATGCACGGGTTAATTTTTTTTTTTTAAATAATATTTTATAAAATTAAATTAAATTATTTATATATGTCTATATATAAATTATTTTTAGAAATATGTTGCAATGTATACATTACAAAAGAACAATTAGGGTTGAGCATCTTGTGCATTGGTTCGGTTTAAGATAAAATTATGATCAATTCGTTGTCTACAGTTCCACAAAAATTGGAATCAAACCAATCTATTTAAATCATCGAAGCAATCCAAACCAAACCATTTAAACATAGTTTGGCCCAGTTTGGAACCACGGTTTTGCATAATTAGTTCACAAGAAAAATCATATAACATTTTCAAAAAAATTCAACTTATCATAAATTGTTCAACGTTAATATGTCCTTAATTTTTCGAAACATAACTTAAACCAACATTAGATCTAATAAATAAACATTTTGTTCAATATGTGGCACGCATAAAACTCTCATCAAACAAATATTTTTTCGTGGCCACAACAATTACGAAACTAAAATGATGCTAAACAATTAAAAAAAAAAAAAAAAAAGAAGCAATTGTAGTAGCAGCAAGAACAGCAGCATCAATCATATATAAGAAGGGTAGTATTGTATGCATAAGAATGTATGGTATATATATGGTTTAAGTTATATATGGTCAGGTTGGTTCTAATCCAAAACTGCAAGAATGGTTCCCTAATTTTCTAAATCAGAACCAAACTACGAATTCAAAAAATCAATTCAAATCTACCGGATTAGACTGAATTGGTTCGGATTACAATTTTTTCAAATTTCTTACTTAGCCCTAAGAATAATATTAATTTTATCATGATATAAAATATAACATAAATAAATATATAATTTTTGTTGAATTATTTATGTATATATCTATGTGTACATATATATATAACTATTTAAAAAATATATTACGAAATATGAAGTATAATTTTCATTCTGTTGAATTATAAAAGTGTATTTTAAATATATATATATATATATATGATACTTTTGTACTTAATTTCAATATAATAAAATAAATATTTATTTTAATATTAAAAATAATGATTCAATTGGAGAAAAAAATCATTTAAAATTAAAAAATGATTCTAATTATTTATTTTGATGATCTTAACATTAAAAGTGTTGTTTAAACAAATATATATAACAATTTTATTCAATTATTTATGTGTATTTTAATAATTTTAGCCCTATCATGCTATAAAAGTGTAGCTGAAATAAACATATAATGATTTTATATGATATTTAATTATAACATAGTAAAATAAAGGGGAATCGACCCATAAATCTTAAAACGTGGAATTGTAATATAATCAGTCCCATATTTTATTTTGTACACCCAAAGGTCCCACTATTTGGGAGTGGACAGTTTTACCTATGAATGTATTGTTTTTGGTTTAGTGATATTATGTTTGATTGATGTGGGTGTATGTAACGTTTAGGAAAAACTTACTATAACTTTTTTAGGGTTTAGTAGTGTATGTAAGGGTGTCCACGTTTTTTATAACTCACACGGTAGTGGCCTACATTATTTTTTGAAGCCCACATTTGAAGACAATCTTTTTTTTTTTTTTTGTGTGCAGAAAACACAACTTGATGGACCACATCAAGTTGATCAAATAGAAGTTGATGGCCACTTCAATTTCGCGAACCACATTTGGATCGCCCACATCATAACGCAAGGCCCTATTGGTACATCGGATGATCGATGAATCGATGAACACATTCCACGCCAAAGCCAAGCCCCCCCCCCCCCCCCCCCCCCCATCGCGGGTTCCACACCAAAGCCAAACGACAGTCCCCCACCCCCCTCCACATCACAGAAACAGCGTGCAACGCACTGTTCACCATCCCACTTCACACGCCATACTCTCTCTCTAAACATTTTCTCTTGAAGAGTATATGTGTATGTATAGTGTATCTCTCTTTAGATTGAGCAAAGATTGCTGGGAAAATCAAACAGAGATCGAGAGAGAGATTCTTTTCTACGACTTTTCAGCCTCTGGTTTTGTTCATCTCTGCGGTGAAATGGAGCTTTCCTCCATCAGCTGAAATACACGTAACTTTCACCCAAATCATCACCTTTGTCTTCATCCCCTCTATATCAGATAGTTTCTCTTTCTCTAGATATCCAGTTACAGTGGTTGAGAATCGCAAAACAGACTTGTCTCTGTATCCCACTTCACAAATCGAGAAGGTGTGGGAGTTGTGGCCGTTGGTGGCGGACTCCGAGCAGAAGCTTGACATCTTCAACAATGGATGTTGGGGTTCCTGCTACGGTCGTCGTCGGTAGCGGAGTCCGCAGCATTGATCTCCAGCGGACCTCCCCATGGATCTCGACCGTACATGCACCTATGCCAAATCTAATCAGAACCCAGATCTGAATAGGAAGATAATTCCCCACACTAACCTAATTTCCCAAAAATATAATCCAGATTGTAAAATATCGTAGTTGATTTGGTTTGAAATCTCATATGTGAGTATTGGTATGGAAACCACATAGTCGACCCACATTTGGAGATTTGTTCTCGATTTGTTTCCGGATTTGCAGGGATTCAGTTGGCGGTGAATGGTAATGTGAGCGGTTTCATAACCCACGGTGATTAGAAAGGAATAGTTCTGCTAGTGTTGCTGTGTGAAGGTGTGAACACCCTTAATCGGATGACGATGCCGAAGAACGATGAGTATATGTATCTGGGTGATGGTGTGGGGTGTGGTGAATTGGGGGGGGGGGGGGGGGGGGGTGTGGTGTTGGGGATTGGGATGGGTTTGGAAGTGTGTGATTGTTTTTGAACTTTTTTACCTGTATGGGGGATGGTGTAATGTGGTAGTGTTTGAACATTACAACACACACATATACTTCAAACACACATAGAAGCCTGCTTCCCACAAATTGTTTTTCCCAAAACAGAACCGTAATTAATGGGATTGCCATACCGGACAAATAAGTTACTACAGAGAACCAAGGGCAAACTAGTCACATAATCCACTCCAAATCAGTCAAATGGGATCTTTCGGATAACATTACCAACAAAATAGGACTTCCAAGAGTATTAAAAATAAAGAAAGATCTCACGGTCCAAAACCCTCTCAAATGGGATTTTTCAATAATTTTTCTTAAAATAAAACATTTAATTTGACATTAATAATTGAATAATGCTTGGGACCCCCTTTTGGGGTCACCCCCTTCACCCCCTTTGCCACGTGGCGGGTGGTGATTGGAGGAGTAGGAAAAAAAAGAAAAAGAAAAAGAAAATGTAACCAATGAGAGAGAGGGGGGGTCAAAGGGGTGGAAGGAAAAGGGGGGATGAATCATTGTTGTTAATAATTATAGTTAAATTGGAAAGAAAAATAGTAACATACGATTAAAAGCGATTCTAATTATTTAATCTTTTTTTGATTCATTTGGAAATAAAAATAAGTAGGAATGGAAGTTATAAAAAAAATTATTTAAAAAAATTAAATATAAGTATGTTGTATTGGATTAAAAAAAGGGTATTTACGTTTAGGTTCTAATAAGTAGACTTATTTTCTAATAGGTCTTATGGAAAAAATTTATCAAAAAAAAAGATCACTAATTGTAAGTTTTAGTGACAATTTATAAAAATCATGACAAAAAAAGTCACTAATTGTCAATTTTTAGCGACGTATGTAAAAAATTGTCACAAAAAAATTATTTTTAGCAACGATTTTACCAAAACTTATTTTCAATAGGACTTGATGGGAATTAAATCTAACTATTAGAACCTATTGGTAGTTTACCCTTAAAAAAATAGACTGAATAATTATGTTGAGTATTGATTTTTCTTTAATATCTATTTTAAAATTATTTATACATATTATATATATGTGCATAAATTTTAAATTCAAAATTTTTTTTCCTAATAAACAATTTCATGTTAAATAAGAAACTCAATATAAATTAATAATAAACTATAAATAAGATTAAAAAAAAATGTAAGAAATATATTTAATTTTAATATAAAAATTGAATATTTGAATAAAAGTGAAAAAAAGTAGAAGAAAATTAATTTGCAAAGTATTTTTTAGTACCTATAATTATATTAAATTTTATTTATGGATAGTTCAGATTAAGTAAAAAAAAATTTAAATATTATATTTTAAAAATAATTAGGTATAAGAGTATGCTACATGACACTTTTAAAAAAAAGAAGAGAAGAGTGATATGCCACGTAAGAAAGAAATTTTTTTTGAAAATAAATACTAATTATATATGTGTATATATATATATATATACACGTGTGATTCATTTTAATGGTGCTTTGTTTTAAAATAAAAAATTTACAATAAGTTATATATAAAAACTATGTAAGTTATTTATTTATTTATATTGCATTACTCTATAAAAGAAAATGGAGAATGAAAAAAAAGAACCGTCATTGGGTAATTCAAAGTGATGCCGATGGCATATATTGAGCCACTTAACCATTTTGATTTTCTCCTTTCTTGCTGTTAATACTCTATTAATTATTTTGAATTCTTATTTTTTTGACTCTTTTTTTATTATAATAATAACTTCAAATGAAATTATTAAAAAGAATATTGATAATTTTGGGATACTCCATCTCATAATTAAGTCCATACACTCACCACAACATGAGATAAGATTTATGATAGCACCCACCTCCATTACCATCCATTCATGTTTCTCAAATTTCACCTTCAAAACCTACCTTCCCTCAATACCTTGAAAACTCTTTGGCAGTAATATTTCGGCAACAACAGTGGCAACCATTGAATTTCATACATTTCTTCAGTAATGACAATGAGTGAAAGTTTTTCCGGCAATCACAACTCTATGAGACGAGAGGAGTATAACAATATAAGCTCAGAAGAGGTTCATCACTTTGATAGTGTTTTTAGCTCAGAGGAGATTGGTCTTGTAAGGGTAAGTTTCTTAAAAAACATGGCAAAAATAATGAAAATTATTCATCATTTTTTCGAGACTAAACTCCCAAACATATAACCGAAATTCGAGAACACAGACCTGAACATTGTATATTTGTTCAGGAACAGGTAACCAAACATTGCTTATTCGTTCAGGAACAGATAACCAAACATTATTTTCTCATTGTAATATCATGAACAAGTATGTGGAGATGAAATAGTAATCATCTAATAGAAGTATATAACTTTAAATTGACGATGTTAAAAAAGACCCCAAGGAGAAGAACAATGCTTACAAGTACAGTGAAGCCATGGATGATTGACAAAAAACCAACTAGATAAGTATGAAGGTGGATTGTGTTATATGTGTGAAAAGAGGCAATAGACACATAAAAAAAAAATGCAAGCAAATTGACAAAACTCGTGATCAAGCAAAGAAAAAGTTTCTTAATTACTGTGACAAAGTGGTCAAAAATGGTAAACAAATTTTCTTCCACTGGTTTTGGGAGGTTTCACCGTTGTGAATTTTGTTAGAGTTTTGAGAGATAGGTTTTTTGGGGGTGTAGGGGTGTCATGTGTGCATTTGAATGGGTGTAATGTTTTCAAAATAATAATTTTGGTATTATTTGGAGGGAAGAAAGAAATTTTAAGGGTTTTAGAATTTATAAGGGTCTGTGAAACCCCGTATTTTTATATAATAAAAATAATATATATATTTTTAATTTTCTTAAATAATTATTCACAATATTTTGAATTTAATATTCTGTATACTTTTATACTGAAAATTTATTCAAAATAAAATAAAATAAAATATTTTTGACTTTATATCATTACTCAATATTATTTTCTGAGCCGTATGATATTTTTATTATATTTTTCTCTATATTTTTTTGTAATCAAATTACACTGAAACTTAATACTTTCTGTACTAAAATCTAATCAGAAACCATGGGCTTGCTCCCCATGTTTTCTCACATCCCACCTTCCACGTGCAATCATTTCCCATAACAAAAGAAACGTGGTGAACATGCTGTGTTCAATTTTTTTTTTTTTTTTTCATTGATCATCTTTTACTTTTCCTCATTTTGCTTCTCTTCCAATTTCATAGCTTTCTCTCTATCCGTTTCATCTACCTTTCTCTACACCTCTCATTCTCAAAACTATTTCTTCTTCCTTATCTCTATTCTTACTCCTCCTCCCGACCTCCATAGCCACGGCTTTAACCCACACTATCGCCAACTCGCAAACTTCACCACCATTGACGCACCGTCGGACCGCCACCACCACCATCACCTATTTCTATTATCATCTAGAACCACCATCCACAAAGTGTTGTAGGTGAAGAAAGAGAAGAAGAAAGAAGATGGAGGAGAAAGAAACAAAGTTAGAGAAATTTATTTTGAAGTTCAAAAGTTGGTTTTTGGCTTACTTTCGGCATGCCAAAACCATCCATTCTAGGAAGAAGTGAGATAAATAGGCCATGTAAGATGAAGTACGAAGTAAGTTGAAGAAATTGGAGAAAGAATGAAGTAAAACCGTTAAGAATTAAGAAAGTTATGGGGTCCCAAAGATGGTTCGAAAAAAATGTCCGAGACAGTAGGAAAATAATCTTATTTTTCGTCAAATTTTGGAGATCCGACGGCATGCAAAAAGAGACGGAACGAGGCGTGTGAGTAGTGAACCAAAAACTAGGTCGTGAGTTGAATCCAATGACAGAAAAATAAGATAAAACGGAGTTACGATGAAGAAGATACAAGCATTTGAACTAGTGACAATGAAACTAAAATTCTGGGTCTTCTGTTCCTGCATGCTATTGCTGTTGGAGAAGATGAGCTTAAATTTTATCTAGCGTTTCTTGCCCATAGTGCTACGGTGCACCCTCGTATCTTAGGTTAATCGAGTGGTCCTATGACTTTGGGGATGACCACCCTTAGGTTTTTCGATGTGTAGAATCCATTTTTGGGGTTAAATCTTGCAAATTCTAAGTCTAAGATGATGATCAACAACAAAAAGTTCTAAGAGAATCCAATGGAAGATCAACGGTGAGATCGCGTCCGATTAATGTGAAATTTCAGCAAGACGATCATGGAGCTAGGATGGTCATATCTTACGATTAGAATCATAAATCAAATTCGGACGATAAACCGTTAGCAACCTAACATTGTAAGAAAACTCTCTTAACCCTCTCATTCTTTTTAATTGTTAATTTTTCATGTTTGTGTTCATATGTCACAAATAGCTGAAAATTTAGATAAAAATCTTGTTTATAGTTGTATGTAAATTTGTGATTTGTATGTTAAATATTTGAAGGTTATTTTTATTAGTAGCCTTAAAATCATGATATAACCTTGGAATTAGACTTGCATGTGTAGTTTGTGCCATTAAAGAGATGATTAAAGATTTTATTTGGCTTGATTAAACTGTTCACAATAATTTATACACATTGATGGATTGGTGTAGAACGTAGGTGTTGATATTTTCTGTTAAAAATTATATTGAAATGGTATAATATCGATTGGGATCTAATTTGTAATTATTAGTGAATAGTATGAAAATTAATTAAAATGATCAACGAAGTGTACGAAATTAACGGTTGATGGTTAATACTGGTTGTTCAGAGTGAGTCCTTATTTTAAAGAGTGTATAAAATTAAGTGTTGACGGTTAATACCGGTTGTTCAGGGTGAGTCCTGGTTTTGAGAATTCTCACGTAAATTGTGTTGCGAAACTCTAAGATGGCACGGGACTTATTTGAACCCTTTTCGGTATTTGGTTTTGGAATAAGGGTGGATGTGCCGGTGGCACACAGGGAGGTTACGTACCCCTGGCAGACCGTTTCCTTGGGGCAGACCACGGATGCCACTACTTGGGTATATCACTCCGGACGTGGGCATCCCTGGTAGTTACGGTTGGTAACACTTGAATATTTGACCAAGGAAGGGTTTCAAATTAACCGTTGCCATGCTTAGTGGTTGGTAAGTTAAATCTTTTTGGTGAGATTTCGAGTGTCACCTAATTTATTAAAATTATTTTAGTGGTTGTAATTTATGCTTACAATTATATTGTTATCTCATGTTTATAATCTCATTATTTTTCTCTTAAAAAGAATGGTAGGTTGGTTATGTTTTCTTACTGTGTTGCAAAACTCATGGCATATATTTTTGTTGCCCTGGCGTTTTATGCCAGGTCTTGGCGAGAAAATAATTGAAGCTGAAATGGAGTCGACGCTAACGTAGAGCCTTGGCTGACCTGAAACCCCGAGTAGAGCCGAATAAATTATATTATTTTATATAATAGTTGTTAAGGACTTTATAATTTCATTTAATGTTGTATTTGGATAATTTTAAGTTTTTATCTATTGTTATTTGGACGTTTGGTTATGTACGAGAGTTGGATTACCCTATTAAGATGTCAACTTTTTAGTTTATTAAGTCATTTTGTTTATTTAATTTCCCTTGATGTTCCAAAAATTTGGGGCGTCACAACATGGTATCAGAGCTCTAGGTTAGAATACCTAGGGACGGTGGGAAGAGGTTTAACCTCAATTGAGGAGTAGTATCATGTATTAGAAGGAATAGAATTATGTAACTCATAGTTTATGAGAGCTTTATGGTAATCATAGTAACTATCCTTGTTTGATCCTAACTAGCTTAACGCCAAATTTGTCGGATGTAAAATCATTACTTCTCAATCTTCATTGAACCTTTCCAATTCGACAAAGTATTGCCTTAAGATGATCAATTGGCAATTTTTGACCCATGTTTATTGTATCTTGTATGTTCTTCTCTTGAAAACAGGTTGCACTCTTTCAATCCTTACAGGGTGAAGAATCTTAGGTGTTTGGTTTGAAATGTGTATGGCCAAACACAATTTCAATTCAAATATCTAGTTTGGTCACCAGCTCCATAATCTTAACCCTATTAAAAGTTCAAAACCATCATGTCATCCGATTGTACCGTCTGTTCAAATTCCATTTGAATTCTTATGCTAGTTATGCTATTGCCGTAGCCACGTCATACTCTTTCTTCTCTACTATAATTGTGTGAATCTTGGGATTAGAGCTTGAACGATTAGAAACACCTATGAGTGTAGCTTCACTGCTAGAAGGTCAAACTTGAGTAGATCTCGTATGCAAATCATGTGAACTAGGAGTCTCTAGTTTGTGTTTAACTTGTTTGTGACTCTAGATGATCTGAGACTGTTGGTTCAAGTTTTCCTTACCAAAAAAAAAAGTTTTGAGGAGTCTGTTGTAAAAGTGATGATTGGTGCAGTCACTCCAACTTTTTCGCACCTGCGCACATTAGTATAGAATCCTTAAGGATTATCTGAAGAGGATTAATCTGAATTTGAGTTAAGTGTCTCGCTTAAGAGAATAAACTTATGTGATCTGCATTATCTACGTGTTTCGACCTACAGTTAGAAATAACTTTGCCCCGACTAGGTTATATTATGATAATACTATCTGTTTTGCTAATTAAAAGACATCAAAAACGAACTTTTCTTCGCCAACCTTAGGACGTTATTTGAATTTCCGGCATAATAACATTGACTCGGGAGAACAAGTTTCAGATTCATAATCATTGCGTTATACGTTTCAACTCCAAACGATTTAACGATCACCTACGTAGGGGAGTGGGTTTAATCCTGAATGAGAAGTATTGCGCATTAGATATATATACTTATATATATATATAAAAAGGGAGGGTTACTATTATTCTTACGAGTTTTGTGTTGATCTTCGTTTTCCTATCTCATATGTATAACCTTTGGTTGATGTCGTTCATATTCAAGATTAAGTCATTACCATCTTATTTTCAATTCCACTATCGTTAAAATTGACAACCTTTTTGCCTTGATTATCCTATCTAGTACTAGAATTTTGTAAACAGTCGCAATTTCTTTACTCAGTAACAAATCTTGGATATTTATTTTGACACACGTAGGGCCAACGTAGTTTCAGGTTAGATATCTAGTTTAGTCACTTCCTCCATGATCTTGATTACATGAAAGTCCAAAACTATAATGTCATTCATCCGATCCTTATGTTAATTGATATTGTTGTTATAGCCACTTTGTATTCTGTTATCCTTATTACTTTTGTACCAACCTTAGGCTTAGAGTTACCAGTTAGAACTCTTTTGGTGTGACTCGTTTGTAATAAAAACATACACGATGTAAATTTCTATCAAACCAATCTCAAAACTCTTATATGTTTTCATCATATTCCTTCACATTTGCCACGTGTGTAAGATCACTAAAATTGGTATGCAGACCCTTACGAATTGATGGTATACTTGAATTCTCAAACCTTGAGACATGAAGATGTTCGACACCGACATCATCTTGGACACAGATTGATTGTCCATACACTAAGCCGCAATTAGTGGCCACGAGAAGAAGGAAGTGACTTATGCATTCGATGGAACGCTATAATTGTTTAAGGAGGATAGACTAGCCTTCTGACCACAACGAGTTGACGAATGACACTAGCAACCTACAGGACAGTCAACATGACTAATCCTTAGCAAGTATGCGAATGTTTTCTCGAGCAGAGGGCTTCACATTGAAGCAATGGGGTCATTATGATGAGCAGTTTGAAAGTTTTGCAAATCACAACATCTTGATACAACCATGTGTGCCAGAGGACCTAAACATGAGGCAAAAGCATTGAATTGAAGATGAGAAAGGATGTGAACGAGTTAAGACTGGAAACTAATAACATAATAGTAGAGTTCGCCCATTTATTACCCACAACTTTTCAAAACCTAGAACAACTTAAATTTCGAGGACGAATTTTTTTTTAGGGGGATAGATTGTGAAACCCCGTATTTTTATATAATAAAAATAATATATATATATATATATATATATATATATATATATATATATATTTAATTTTCTTAAATAATTATTCACAATATTTTGAATTTAATATTTTGTATATTTTTATACTGAAAATTTATTCAAAATAAAATAAAATAAAATATTTTTGACTTTATATCATTACTCAATATTATTTTCTGAGCCGTATGATATTTTTATTATATTTTTCTCTATATTTTTTTGTAATCAAATTACACTGAAACTTAATACTTTCTGTACTAAAATCCAATCAGACACCATGGGCTTGCTCCCCATGTTTTCTCACATCCCACCTTCCACGTGCAATCATTTCCTATAACAAAAGAAACGTGGTGAACATGCTGTGTTCAAATTTTATTTTTTTTTCAATGATCATCTTTTACTCTTCCTCATTTTGCTTTTCTTCCAATTTCATAGCTTTCTCTCTATCCGTTCCATCTCCCTTTCTCCACACCTCTCATTCTCAAAACTATTTCTTCTTCCTTATCTCTATTCTTACTCCTCCTCCCGACCTCCATAGCCACGGCTTTAACCCACACTATCGCCAACCCGCAAACTTCACCACCATTGGCGCACCGTCGGACCGCCACCACCACCATCACCTATTTCTATTATCATCTAGAACCACCATCTACAAAGTGTTGTAGGTGAAGAAAGAGAAGAAGAAAGAAGATGGAGGAGAAAGAAACAAAGTTAGAGAAATTTATTTTGAAGTTCAAAAGTTGGTTTTCGGCTTACTTTCGGCATGCTAAAACCATCCATTCTAGGAAGACGTGAGACAAATAGGCCATGTAAGATGAAGTACGAAGTAAGTTGAAGAGATTGGCGAAAGAATGAAGTAAAACCGTTAAGAATTAAGAAAGTTATGGGGTCCCAAAGATGGTTCGAAAAAAATGTTCGAGACAGTAGGAAAATAATCTTATTTTTCGTCAAATTTTGGAGATCCGACGGCATGCAAAAAGAGACGGAACGAGGTGTGTGAGTAGTGAACCAAAAACTAGGTCGTGAGTTGAATCCAATGACAGAAAAATAAGATAAAACGGAGTTACGATGAAGAAGATACAAGCATTTGAACTAGTGACAATGAAACTAAAATTCTGGGTCTTCTGTTCCTGCATGCTATTGCTGTTGGAGAAGATGAGCTTAAATTTTATCCAGCGTTTCTTGCCCATAGTGCTACGGTGCACCCTCGTACATTTAGGTTAATCGAGTGGTCCTATGACTTTGGGGATGACCACCCTTAGGTTTTTCGATGTGTAGAATCCATTTTTGGGGTTAAATCTTGCAAATTCTAAGTCTAAGATGATGGTAAACAACAAAAAGTTCTAAGAGAATCCAATGGAAGATCAACGGTGAGATCGCGTCCGATTAATGTGAAATTTCAGCAAGACGATCATGGAGCTAGGACGGTCATATCTTACGATTAGAATCATAAATCAAATTCGGACGATAAACCGTTAGCAACCTAACATTGTAAGAAAACTCTCTTAACCCTCTCATTCTTTTTAATTGTTAATTTTTCATGTTTGTGTTCATATGTCACAAATAGCTGAAAATTTAGATAAAAATCTTGTTTATAGTTGTATGTAAATTTGTGATTTGTATGTTAAATATTTGAAGGTTATTTTTATTAGTAGCCTTAAAATCATGATATAACCTTGGAATTAGACTTGCATGTGTAGTTTGTGCCATTAAAGAGATGATTAAAGATTTTATTTGGCTTGATTAAACTGTTCACAATAATTTATACACATTGATGGATTGGTGTAGAACGTAGGTGTTGATATTTTCTGTTAAAAATTATATTGAAATGGTATAATATCGATTGGGATCTAATTTGTAATTATTAGTGAATAGTATGAAAATTAATTAAAATGATCAACGAAGTGTACGAAATTAACGGTTGATGGTTAATACTGGTTGTTCAGAGTGAGTCCTTATTTTAAAGAGTGTATAAAATTAAGGGTTGACGGTTAATACCGGTTGTTCAGGGTGAGCCCTGGTTTTGAGAATTCTCACGTAAATTGTGTTGCGAAACTCTAAGATGGCACGGGACTTATTTGAACCCTTTTCGGTATTTGGTTTTGGAATAAGGGTGGATGTGCCGGTGGCACACAGGGAGGTTACGTACCCCTGGCAGACCGTTTCCTTGGGGCAGACCACGGATGCCACTACTTGGGTATGTCACTCCGGACGTGGGCATCCCTGGTAGTTACGGTTGGTAACACTTGAATATTTGACCAAGGAAGGGTTTCAAATTAACCGTTGCCATGCTTAGTGGTTGGTAAGTTAAATCTCTTTGGTGAGATTTCGAGTGTCACCTAATTTATTAAAATTATTTTAGTGGTTGTAATTTATGCTTACAATTATATTGTTATCTCATGTTTATAATCTCATTATTTTTCTCTTAAAAAGAATGGTAGGTTGGTTATGTTTTCTTACTGTGTTGCAAAACTCATGGCATATATTTTTGTTGCCCTGGCGTTTTATGCCAGGTCTTGGCGAGAAAATAATTGAAGCTGAAATGGAGTCGACGCTAACGTAGAGCCTTGGCTGACCTGAAACCCCGAGTAGAGCCGAATAAATTATATTATTTTATATAATAGTTATTAAGGACTTTATAATTTCATTTAATGTTGTATTTGGATAATTTTAAGTTTTTATCTATTGTTATTTGGACGTTTGGTTATGTACGAGAGTTGGATTACCCTATTAAGATGTCAACTTTTTAGTTTATTAAGTCATTTTGTTTATTTAATTTCCCTTGATGTTCCAAAAATTTGGGGCGGCACAGGTCGAAAAAAATAGATGGTCCAAAATAATTGATGGGTTGCTAATGGTAGCACTCATTTCTTTATTTTTTATGAGGGGTGTTATTAGCACTTATCTAAATTTTTTGAGCCCCCACCCTAAATCGTAAATCTCAATAAGATTTCTTTAAACACCTTACTTCATATTAAATTTATCCCTATTCATTGTATTATCACACCTAAGGCACACTCACCTACTCCTTTTTTTGATGATCGTCCATCTCTTGTTGAAAAGAACATCGACAATTATTGCATCAGCAAACACTATTGCCTCAGTGAAGACACTACAACAATCTGCACCATTGGCGACCACTTTTGGCTACTAGAACATTTTTAGTCGCCAAAAGTTAGCCCTTTACCGACAAATTATCCTATTGGTCGGCAATGATTTAATTTTTAGCTACTAAATTTTTTTAGTAGCCATATGTTATTTATTGGAGACTAAAAAAATATTTAGTCACTAAAAATATGTCAATAGGCGACTAAAAAAGTTTTAGTCGGCATTTGTTTACATTTTAGGCTACTAATTTTGGTTTTAGTCGGCATACACAGCCTTTTGCCAACCAAAATTTCTTTTAGACGCCAAAAATAAGCTTATTTATTGCAGCTATCAGTGATTAAAACACTGTAGTCATAGATGGGTAGTTATTGCCGACAAAAACATTTTTAGTAGCCAATATTAAACAAACAACTACAAACTTTTAGTTGCTATTGATTAAATTTTCCGACCAATTTTTATTTAGTCGCTAAAGGTTGGGATTTTTTTAGAGGGAATTATTGGCGCCCTTTCCTCTTTCTTTCACACAGATCTTTTGTCTGTTCTGTCTCAAAAGCACACAGACCACCAATACACCAAACCAGACACACGTTCACTGATGGTCACCACCTCACCGTCGCACGTCGCCATCGCCACAAATCACCACCTCCACTGCCACAATTCATAGGTTCTTGTCCCTCTCTCTCTGTCACTCTCATTCCTCTCCCTCTCTGTTGATCTGGGTCTCTCTCTCTCTCTCTCCCCTTTCCCCTATTTCCCCATCTCTCACACTTCATCTAGGGTTTATGAGATTTTTTTACTTTAATTTTGTGTTGATTTCGTAAATGGTTTTGGTTGAATTGTTTGATGTCTATGAAATTATGTTATTCTTCATGTCCAAAATTGGTTTGATTTTAGTTTTATGGGTTTGACGGACAAAGAAGCTCTCTGTCTCTCTCACTCACTCTCGCCATCTCTCTGTTTCTCTCTCTCTTTCTCCCTTCCCTTATTTCCCCATCTTTCACACTACATCTAGGATTTATATGATTTTTTTAATTTAATTTTGTGTTGATTTCGTAAATGAGTTTGGTTGAATTGTTTGATTTCTATGAAATTATGTTATTTTTCATGTCCAAAATTGGTTTGATTTTAGTTTTATTGTCACGCCCCAAACCCGCCCCTAAAAGTTTGGGCATGACCTCTTTAGAGACGGACATGTAACCTGGTAATTTAACATACGGGGCCTTATCGGAAGCACAAAAATAAATAGATAAATAATAATAAACAATTAAACTCCAATGAGCTACTTCTACATGCCAGGATCTCATTCATCACATGTCTTATACCGGATAAATAAAGTCTCAACTATATCCCAGAGTATGTACATACACATTTACAGTTCCAGCCCTAAAGTCGGGCGTATACAAAAACAAACATGAAAGGTATATACAACTACCTTAGATGGACACTCATAAGCAAACCAACATCTTGACAACTTAAGAAATTAAATGACTTAAACAGTGCCTGAACATATAGAGGTTTGACAAAAAGAAAGCGACGTCTTGGCTGGGACTGACCGCCTGATTGGTGACCTACAGAAACAGACATAACAGAGGGTGAGCCGGGCTCAGTGAATAGTATGATACATAAATGCACAATTTAAACATAGTACATAACAATGCATAAATAAATACGAAGATCATGTAGTCAATCTGTTCCTGTTTTCATTTCATATGGCCTTAGGCCCAATCCTACAACATCAACATAATGGCTATAAAGCCTTTGAAACATGGTGGCACGAGGCCCTTGTAACTTGTGGCATAAAGCCCTTGTAACATATGGCACTAAGGCCCTTGGAACTTGTTGGCATTGAAGCCCTTGAAAGTGGCGTAAGCCCTTGAAAATGGCATGAAGCCCTTGTAAACATATTGGCATTAAAGCCCTTGAAAATGGCATGAAGCCCTTGTAAACATGTTGGCATTAAAGCCCTTGTAAATGGCATGAAGCCCTTGTAAACATATTGGCATTAAAGCCCTTGAAAATGGCATAAAGCCCTTGTAAACATATTGGCATAAGCCCTTGAAAATGGCATAAAGCCCTTGTAAACATATTGGCATTAAAGCCCTTGAAAATGGCATAAAGCCCTTGTAAACATATTGGCATAAGCCCTTGAAAATGGCATAAAGCCCTTGTAAACATATTGGCATAAGCCCTTGAAAATGGCATGAAGCCCTTGTAAACATATTGGCATTAAAGCCCTTGAAAATGGCATGAAGCCTTGTAAACATATTGGCATAAGCCCTTGAAAATGGCATAAAGCCCTTGTAAACATATTGGCATTAAAGCCCTTGAAAATGGCATAAAGCCCTTGTAAAGATATTGGCATTAAAGCCCTTGAAAATGGCATAAAGCCCTTGTAAACATATTGGCATAAGCCCTTGAAAATGGCATAAAGCCCTTGTAAACATATACTTGAAACATGCCTGGAACAATACGTGAACTTGTAACATACTTGAAACATACCTGAAACACACTTGAACTTGTACATACGTAAACTTGTAACATACTTAAATTTATAACATACGTGAACTTGTAACATGCTTATACTTGTAATATACTTGAACTTGTAACATGCATACACTTGTAACTTAATTAATTAAACCACGGTATTATTACCCCCGGGTAAGGGCCATGTACTAAGGATATCATGAATTCATTAATTCAAACGTAACATATCATAACTAGAGCATTTCTTGATTATTTAGACTTGTTGGCCTTTAGCTCTTACATGTATTGACATTAAACTTGTTGGCATTTAGCCCAAACATTATCGTAGCAAACTTATTTCAGAGTCTTACAGAATTCCAGAATCAAAGGAGGGTTGTTTCATTCTTTCTCTTACTTTTGTACCTTCCTTGAATCATTTACATAAACATATAACATTTATCTTCCTTGAATCATTTATACACATATAACATTTATCTTCCTTGAATCATTTACGTACATATAACATTTATCTTCCGTGAATCATTTACATACATAAGTAACAAAAGTAACAGAATACTAATGGCAAGCATTAGCGGTGGTAAAGCGTACTACTACTCACAGTGTTTAGATGCTAGGTCCGTCCCTGCAGATAACCCTACACAATTCAATTCAACAACATTTAACACAATTCGACATAATCGACATAACCCCACATAATTATCACTATCCAAGGTAATCCACACTATTTAACATTATTCAACTCAATACTACCAAATATAATTCCACATCATTCAAATTAAATTGCTAAGACTCAATTCAATATTCCGTAGCCAAGTTTACATCATCCACATCATCAACAAACCCTTCCCCCCAATCTCCTTTCTCATTAAGACATGATTCACTGTGCTCATAACAAAATTCATTCGCAATTTTAAACATAATTTCCAAGTATCACCAAATTCCAATTAAATTTGTATATACATGATTCAATACCTCAATTTCATTATTCTACTTTCAATTTGGGTTAAATCTTTAGTTATCATCTTTAATCAATCTAGGGTTTCAAGAAAATATGGAGATTTCAAGAAATAATCAAACTTATTAACCCAACACTTTAATTCCAACTTTTCCATTGATTATACACCTAGGACTCATAATTCACCATTTTACCCCATTAATTAACTCCCAACATCTTCAAATGAAGAGTATTCAAACCCTTACCTCAATAATCAAGCAAAGAAGTGAGCTTGAGAAGAAGCCTTCACAAATCCAAGTTCTAATCGGGTAAAAACATCGATCCTCCCTTGTTCTCTATCCTTGATGCCAAAAACCATGGTGGATCGTGAGCAAAGCAAAGGAATTCAAGGATTTGGGGCTAGGGTTTCGGACTTAGGCAAAGAGGAAGGAAGAGGGAAGAAGAAAAATATGAGAAATGATCCAAAATCCCGTTTTTAAAGCTGCTGTCCCGAAAAACCCGCTATTTCCGCTCGAGCGTCCCATTCCCGCTCGAGCGGACCTGCTCCCAGCGCAGATTTCAAAACTTTAAACAGGTATAACTCCCCCATCCGGACTCTGTTTTAGGTCGTTCTTGTGCCCAAATTGAAGCCCCGAAAATAAGCTTTCCAATGGTTCTAATCTCACATCCAAATTCCAAGTGTGGAACAAGAAAAGGGCAAAAGAGTGACGGTTGGTCGTAAACGAATTACTCAAATTAAAGTTTTTGATCCAATCTTACTTTACCATCATATTATCATCTCAATCAATACTCCAACATAAGATAAGGAGGTTCTAAATACACTAATAAAAATGTCCAAAAACGAACCTACGTGCCTCAGAAATTTAAACTTAACCAGGAGACCCGCTCGAGCGCCCAACCTTGCGCTCGAGCTCGCAGGCCAACAAGGTAGTCCGCTCGAGCGTCTAATCCCCCACTCGAGCGGGAAATCACAACTCGCAGAATCTCAGGGCGCCTGCAAAATTTGCTGGGAACCCCAAAATTACGCTCGAGCGCCAACTATTCCGCTCAAACGGAGGGAAAATTTTCAGGTTGTTTGGTAAAGGTCACCAATCTAGTTTCAAAGGCATAATCCAACGGATAGTTCTTCAATTCCGATGGCAAGCACATTAACCCCTAATTAAATAAGGATAACTTTCTATACGCACTTTGGGGGCATTACATTTATGGGTTTGACGGACAAAGAAAAGTTGATGTCCAATGGTTGGGGTACCCAAATGGTTTGACCAGTTGTTGACCGATGCTAAGTTTATAGACGAGATATGGGAGGTTGGTGTGAGAGCTAAAGAGGATGGGAAAGGGGTTGTGAGGAGAGAAGAGCTCGTGTCTTGTTTGAAGTAAGTCATGGAAGGAGAGAGAAGTGATGTCCAATGTCTTGTTTCAATTTCTCCTTTGTAGATTATATGGATGGCTTTAGCTATGTTTAGAGCCTTGTGCACTTTCTGCTACTTGCTTGTCCAACATTATGCTCCATATGTAACATTCTGCTCCCATAGTTGTTCCCCTAGAAATTCCTATTTGATACAATTAGAACATGATTGTATCACAATAAAAGACAACAGAGGTTATGATGTTTGTTTTTCCCAGATTTGTGAAATATTTGTCAAGAGGACCAAGGAATTGCTCCTTTGAACAATTATGCGACAGATGTTATAGAAAGATTTGTAAACTTAAGGCGTATATTATTTTTTCCTTAGTTAAAAAGAAAATTATAATTCCTTTCTTGAGGCGAGAATGTTTTACTTTATCCATGATATTTAACAAAAGTAGCTTTCTTAAATGCAATGAAAATGTAACACCAATCTACTTCTCCCAGTACTTTAGATTAGGATGATCAGCAATGAGTAGTGTGTCTCTTTACAACACTCTGAATATGAGCATTTGTCACAACTAAAATGAATATGCAACATGCTTTGTGGTTTTGTTACACTTTTCATGCATTATTTAGTTCTGCTTCAAATTTATAAGTTTTTATTTTTCCAGCAATGCAATCAAGTTTACCCATGAAGGGAAGGTTGGAATAAAGGTTTATGTGGTACTAGCCCCATCTTCGACTATGGAAGAGGGATCCAATTAGAAGATCACTGCAGACAGGTCAACAGTTTCAGTAAATGTACACGAACTAGATAAATGCGTATCATTGTATCAAAGTTGTTGTGATAAAAAAGGTTTTCATGAAGAGAAACACAGGGAAGGTCCTTACAAAAACCACAAACTTCATGATGAACCCAAAACCTCAGTTAGAAATGGGGCCTCGATAGATGGAGGTGAAGAGAATCACCTTCAGCCAGATGAAACAATAGTATGGATATGCTGCGATGTTTATGATATGGGAATTGGAATACCGAGTAATTTCACATCTTGAAATATGCTTTGAAACATTGAGTACGGACTATTATTAATTATTTTTTTGCTATTTCTTAGAATCTCACTTTTCATTTCAATGGAACAGAGTATGCTTTGCCTACTCTATTTAAGAAATACATGCAAGTAGGTGCAGACACAACACGGAAGTATGATGGGACTGGGTTAGGCCTAGCAATCTGCAAACAACTGGTGATCGTTTTAAACAAAATTTATTTATTTATTTATTTTCATTTTTATTTACTTTTCTAGACCAGGGTTCATGCTGTACTCTGAAATGGGCATTAGAAGGCATATTTGTTTCAATTATATCAACTACAAGCATTATATTCATAGGCAGACACTTCCACTAAATCACATTAATCTTCTTCCTGAAATATCTGTCCCTGTGGTGAGAAACTGCAATTTATATCACTTTTTTATACGAGAGTAGGTAGTTTACATGCAAGAATTCCATTAGAAATTTAAAATTACTGAAATTGAGCATCTCATTCTAAATTATTCTTCTCCCCTCGGACCTGTTCCAAGCCTATCACCCATCCATACCACTTCATTTGATATAAATTTTCTATGTGAATTTCTAGTCTATCTACAGCTTGAAGATGAAATTGTCTTTCATTTCATATGGAGACATGAATTTTTGTTTTGTCGCTTTGATATAAATTATCTTAGCTGATGTACTACTCTTCACATTCATATGCGTATGAAATAGGTTGAGCTCATGGGAGGTCATCTCAGTGTTTCCAGTCGAGGGCACCATGGATCTACATTTACATTTGTACTACCATACAAGGTTTCACCTGCAACAGTCTAGAAATTCCCAAATCGATGTTGAAACCTAAGATCCTTCTTGTGGAAGATAACAAGATTAATGTGATGGTGACATAGTCAATGATGAAGCAGTTGGCCAATACCATAAATGTTGTGAATAATGGAGTTGAAGCTGTATGTGTAGTTCAATCCTGTACTTATGATCTCGTTCTGATGGTAATTTTCCTAGAATTAAAAAATGTTTTCTATTATGGTTATTATTTTAGTTACCATTTTAATCACTTGTTATGCATATCCTTTTCTTTTTCAGACTTGAATTTAAGATCAGGATAGTGTTTGAGCTTATCCCAATGGTTGTTACATTGCTAGGTGAAATGGTTTGCCACTGGTTGTGCCATCATTTTGATTGCCTTATTTCTCTTCTCTTCTTCATTATCAAAGCCTATAGTTGCCTTCTCCTTTACTTTTTATCCCTTTTTACATCTCCAAAATTTCAGTAGTTTTTTGTCCATCAAAGCCAATAGTTCAATGTAGATGTCCATCCCATAACTTCCTTAATATACTTACATGTTCACAAAACTTTTCGGAGGAGTTTGTCTTGGAAATTAGATTAATTGTATAAACAAACCTTGCAACTCATTTATATGTCTTTGAACATTGTCAGATAGATTTGTAGTCATATCCTAATACATTGAAGCTCTAACCATGTGCAGGATGTATGCATGCCAATGATGGATGGCCTTCAAGCCACAAGACTAATTCGTTCTTTTGAGGAAACTGGTAATTGGGATGCTGCAGTGAAAGTAGGAATTGAGCAATTTGTGCCTCCAAATGATCAAAAATTTAACTCATCTAAAAGAGGATGCCCATCATTGTTGTAAGCACTTGAATCCTTATTTTCCATGTGTAGCCAGTATTCCTTATGAGAATCTTGCTCAATACAACATTTAATGTGTTTACATTGACTTAGAGTAAATGTCGGGAAGTCATTACAAAGAAAAGAAAAGGATGGTTAAATTTGAGACAAGCCCAATGAACGTCATTTTGAAAGACAAGATATATGCGCATCTGACATTTGCAAGTAATAATAGCAGTTCAAAAATTTGTAACTCTTCTTCATAAAAAATATCCTTGTATTTGTATGTATATCCATTGATGAATATTGGTGGTGTAATTGCAGATGGCAGCAAACGCATTGGCAGAGAGTGCAGGTGAGTGTTTCGCAAATGGTATGGACTCGTTTGTTTCAAAACCTATTACTTTTCAAAAGTTGAAAGAATGCCTTGACCAATATTTTTAATTTTATCTCATTAGTGTATGCATCTGTATAGAAAGAAAATGCGTGTTAGAAAAAGTTTTGTCATCATTGTCCCACTGTGTTAGAAAAAATATTTGAAAGAAGTAGAAGGAAAAAAAGCAAGAGAGGAGATGATAAAACAAGTAGAAGAAGGGAAAAAAAGCACGGGAGGCGCAAAAAGAACAACTTAATCATCTAAACGACGTGGTTTTACGACTCACAACTCTGTTGTAGGGTTCAGATGGTGATCATCGTATTTGGTAAGAAGAATTTTATTCATATGATACTAAAAGTTCTACAAAAAAACTTCACATATTGGTATTATTGTTTTGACATTATACAAATAAGAGGAGAAAAGAAAAAATACATTAATTTGTTAACTAATTAATTAATTATGTAAAAAAAATTCCAAGAGGAGCGGTGAGGATATTTAATGATGCAAATTTCTTATGTTATAGCAACAATGGAATTTCATTAAATGATAAACTAAAAAAAAAAAACACACACACACACATAGGACGTTGACAAAATGCCTTAATTAACACATCTTCATAAATAGGACTTGTGACAATAGACATAATGTAATTCAAACCCGTAGTGTAGTGACCCTCATCCTCGTCTTAGTCATGTTCATGTGCATTTGCATGTTTTGTTTTGTTAAACTTGCACTTGTGGTTTTGACTTGATTTGCCTAAAGTAAGGTTTCCGTCTTGTATTGTACCTTTGTGTTTTGGCTTGAGTATTGTTTGCACGTTTTGTCCTTTGCTTGGTGTGTGTAGCCAAGGTCATCTTAAGCCTAGGTCGCGCCTTTGGACCTTTTACACTTAGGACCATCTTGGAACCACTTTGGCTGACCTCCACCTTCACCCTGGCATATTGGTCGAGATGTCATCATCTAGGCCGAGGTGTGCATCACCAAGGCCGAGATATGTATCATCTAAGCCAAGGTGTGCATCACCAAGGCCGAGATATGTATCATCTAAGCCGAGATGTTATCCTTTAGGTATTTTAGATCTTTACTCCCTGCACCTGGTGATCTCGTTCCTAGACTGGTATGACCTAGACCGAGGTGTGGCACATCTAGGCTGAGGTGTGGCACAGCTAGGCCAAGTGTTAACCTTCCTAGCCAAGATCATTGAGACCTTACTTGCCAAAGCCTTGTCCTAATCCAAGGTCCTTACCTATCGGAGTGCCCACGTCACCTTACTTGTTG
Source organism: Camellia sinensis (assembly GCF_055761805.1). Taxonomy (NCBI): domain Eukaryota; kingdom Viridiplantae; phylum Streptophyta; class Magnoliopsida; order Ericales; family Theaceae; genus Camellia; species Camellia sinensis. Next base: position 48,369,911 of record NC_138967.1, read on the forward strand.
AACACCCTTTGTCATGCTCTTGTCTTGTCATTCAGTCACCTTTTTGAGGAAACCCAATCCGGTAGTGCCATGTGCCCCAACAGGAGGTTAAGTCAGCCGGCAGTGGAAGAAAACATATCATTGTGTGTCATATTTTGCATGGTAGAGAGAGAAGCTCTAGGAAGAAGAGGAAGAAGTTCTTAGAGTGAGAATAGATTTCCAAGCTTGATCCTTAGAGTTTGAACCGTAGGATTTGTGTTTTGAGGTTAGATTCTTGTTTTGCTCTTGTTGTTCTTTATGTTCATCTAACTACATTGTATGATCTAGCATGATTCATGAAGCCATGCATTGCTTTGAAATTTGGTTTTAGAAAGAGAAAATGATGTTCTTGTGTTATTGAAAGAAAACTATGTTTTGATCCGAAAGTTTGTATCAAGATCCATGTTTTTGTGTTTGTTTTCATAAGATTTTCAAGTATGGGTGCCCAGGTCCATGTTTTCGAACTCATCTCATGAAATTTCAGATTTTGAATAAAGAAGTCATGATTTTAGCATTCATATTCTTCATGTTCTTGTCCTTCATGTTCTTCAAAGGGAAACCCAAGTTTTCCCGACTTCATTTCCTCGAATGTGGCCGTTGGGACCATACCTCGGCCAAGGGGTGTGGGACCTTAGCCAAGACCTGGTTGGTACCCAGCATGTTTTCCCCGAGATGAAAAACAATGTTTTAACTTCCAGCATGTTTTGCTTTGGCTTGACTTGGTTTTGAAAGAGATACCAAGATCATTTCCTATCATGTAAAGCTTGTTCTAAGGATGCATTTCATATCCATCTTTGAGCATCTCTTCTTATCCTCTTGAAATGTATTCAATGGGATTTGTTATGTACTTGTAGGCCTTGGATCCTTGCTTGTAGCCCCCACACCCGAAGAGCTACGTGAGTGGTATTTTTAATAAAGTTATGTTATAAAGTTTTGATAAAGCTTTGTTTCATTTTGGAAAAGTATTTGATCAAGCATGAATGATTGTCCCTAGTTTTGTATCTAGTATTATATTTGTTTTGATGACATTCTAGGAAAGTCCTTAGTGTCAGGGGACTATAATGCAACTGCACCCTTGTTTTGAAAGTTCTTAGTGCCAGGGGACTATAATGCGACTGCACCCTTGTTTTGCCACCAACGGTTTTTCGCGTGGGTTTGTCTGTCCGAAATGTCATCCCTTGTACTATATCGATGCTAGTAAGCATCCCTTGAAGCTTTGAAAGATTTGACAGATGGACTTGGTTCATTCTTTGATTTTGTACAAGATATGCTATGTATTGTTTGATAAAAATCTTGATCATTAGTCATGCAAACCTTTATTTCTAATATCATTCACTGAGTATCCAAGCTCACCCTCTATAAATATATGTAGGTGACGAGTAGGAGGGTGGTGATGCCTAGACGTGTTTTGCCTGATGTTTGGATTCATACTTTTGCTAGCATCTTGAAGATTATGTTTCTTGGCTTTGTATTTCACCTCTTTTGTATATATCGGCTTGAGAAGCCTTTTGATCAGGATGTAATATGTACTTTATTTTTATCTATATTTGAGTTATAGACCACGTTAAGATGTATGTCATTTCATTTAATCTATGCACAGCTCTTATGGACTAATTAGATTGAAATTTATTGCTTTCGCATGTGTAAGCCCCATATGTATACTCTGATTGTGTGTGAATCCTTGTAAGTTGGCCTTTGGTAATCTCAGATTACTGGCCATCACGACACCATTCTACTAGGGACAGAATGGGGACGTGACACGTAGATTGGGAGTTAGAGCCAAATGCGCCTTAAAATTAGTCGAAAAACGGCGTTCCGGGGGTGAAAATACAAAACAACAACCTCACCACCGTATGTCTATCACGGGCAGCTTCCCCATGACAATGAAGACCTGTGACAATAGACGGAATGTAATTCGGACCTGTAGGTTGGGAGTTAGAGTCGAAAACACCTTAAACTTTGTTGAAAAAAGTCGTTCCGGGAGAGAAAATTAAAAACAGCCCTTGAACCACCGTGGGACTCTCACGGACAGCTTTCCCATGACAAATAGAACTTGTGACAATAGACGGAATCTAATTCGGACCCGTAGGTTGGGAGTTAGAGCACAAAATGTCTTAAACTTAGTCGAAAAATGGCGTTCTGGAGGTGAAAATTCAAAACAACCCCCTCACCACCATATGGCTGTCACGGATAGCTTCCCCATGACAATTAGGACTTGTGACAATAGACGGAATATAATTCGGACCCGTAGGTTGGGAATTAGAGCCAAAAACGCCTTAAACTTAGTCAAAAAAGGGCATTCCTGGGGCAAAAATTCAAAATAGCCCCCTTCGAACTATATGGCTGTCACAGACAGCTTCCCCATGAAAATTAGGACTTGTGACAACAGATAGAATGTATTTCAGACCCGCAGGTTGGGAGTTAGAGCAGAAAATGCCTTAAACTTAGTTGAAAAAGGGCGTTCTGAAGGCGAAAATTTAAAACAACCCCCGAACCACTGTGTGACTCTAACAGACAGCTTCCCTGTGACAAATTGGACTTGTGACAATAGACAGAATGTAATTTGGACCTGTAGGTTGGGAGTTAGAGCATAAAATGCCTTAAATTTAGTCGAAAAAGAGCGTTCCAGGGGCGAAAATTCAAAACAGCCCCCTCACCACTGTATGGTTGTCATAGACAGATTCCCCATGAAAATTAGGACCTGTGACAATAGACAAAATGTAATTCGGACCCGTACGTTGGGAGTCAGAGCTGAAAACACCTTAAATTTAGTCGAAAAAGGGCGTTCCGGGGTTGAAAATTCAAAACAATCCCCGAACAACCGTATGGCTCTCACAGACAGCTTCCCCATGACAAATAGGACTTGTAATAATAGATGGAATGTAATTCGGACCCATAGGTTGGAAGTTAGAGCCGATTGCGCCTTAAACTTAGTTGAAAAGGACGTTCTGGGGGCGAAAATTCAAACAGCCCCCGAACCACCATGTGGCTCTTACGGAAAGCTTCCCCATGACAAATAGAATTTGTGACAACAGACGTAATGTAATTTGGACCCATGGGTTGGGAGTTAGAGCCGAATACACCTTAAACTTAGTCGAAAAAGGGCGTTCCGGGGGCGAAAATTCAAAACAGCCCCCAAACCACCATGTGGTTGTCACAAACAGCTTGCCCATGACAATTAGGACCTATGACAATAGGCGGGATATATTTCGGACCCGTAGGTTGGGAGTTAGAGCTGAAAATGCCTTAAACTTAGTGGAAAAATGGCATTCCGAGGGTGAAAATTCAAAACAACCCCCTCACCACCATATGGATGTCACAGACAGCTTCCCCATGACAATTAGGACCTGTGACAACAGAAGGAATGTAATTCAGACCCGTACGTTGGGAGTTAAAGCCGAAAACACCTTAAATTTTGTTGAAAAAGGACGTTCCGGGGGCCAAAATTCAAAAAATCCCTCGAACCACCGTGTGACTCTCACGAACAACTTCACTGTGACAAATAGGACTTGTGACAATAGAATGAATGTAATTTAGACTCGTAGTTTGGGAGTTAGAGCCGAATACGCCTTAAACTTAGTCAAAAAATGGCATTCTGGGGGCAAAAATTCGTAACATCCTCCGAACCGCCATGTGGCTATCACGGACAGCTTCTCCATGATAAATAGGACTTGTGACAATATACGTAATGTAATTCGAACCCGTAGGTTGGGAGTTAAAGCCGAATACGCCTTAAACTTAGTCGAAAAAGGGCATTCAAGAGGCGAAAATTCAAAACAGCCCCCTCACCATCGTATGGCTGTCACGGACAGCTTCCCCATGAAAATTAGGACATGTGACGACAGACAGAATGTATTTTGGACCCGTCGGTTGGGAGTTGGAGCAGAAAACGCCTTAAACTTAGTCGAAAAAGGGCGTTTCGGAGGCAAAAATTCAAAACAGCCCCCTTAGCACTGTATGGCTGTCATGGATAGCTTCCCCATGACAATTAGGACCTGTGACAACATACGAAATGTAATTCAGACCCATAGGTTGGGAGTTGGAACCGAAAATGCCTTAAACTTAGTCGACAAAGAGCGTTTCGGGGAAAAAAAATTCAAAACAGCCCCTGAACCACCATGTGGCTCTCACGAACAGCTTCTCGATGGCAAATAGGACTTGTGACAACAAACGTAAAGTAATTCGGACCCGTAGGTTGGGAGTTAGTGCCAAAAACGCTTTAAACTTAGTTGAAAAATGGTGTTCCAAGGGTGAAAATTCAAAATAGCTCCCAAACCTTAGTATGGCTGTCACGAACAGCTTCCCCGTGACAAATAGGATATGTGACAACAGACAAAATTTAATTCGGACCCGTAGATTGAGAGTTATAGCCCAAAATGCCTTACACTTATTCAAAAAACGCCTAACACTTAGTTTAAAGAGCGACAATTTTATGAAAATAACATCCACATATTCCAATAATTATCTTTGTATAAAATAGGATGAAGAAATAACATAATAAATTGTTTGTGCCGTTGGTTGGAATAAATATTGCATGATACATATATATATATATATATATGCTTTTATTTCCAAAAAGACATTTGTAGATTGTTCTACTTTAAATGCATGTTAGAACCTTTTTCCCTATGGCTGACTGAATTGATATTTTGTAACCAATTGCTCTTTTTTTTTTTTTTGTAAATGGCTTTGTTGCATGGACTTGTGGATATTTCATTTGGAGAAGAAACTTCACTTTTGTATACAACTAATACTTTTGTTGTCCTTAGCTTTTGTATAGGTCACTATTACCGATACATAAATTTTTTGGCAACCAACTGATAATTACTGGCGTGGTACATAGATCACCTTTTGTCATGGTACATATATTACTATTTGTCGTTGTACATATATACGACCTTTTGTCATGATATATATAAAAACTTTTGTCGAGTTACATATAGATCACCTTTTGTCGTGGTACAAATTACGATGGTCATTTCGCATGGTAGTAAATGTATTTTTTGTATATGGAGGTTTTTGATTTTTGTATGATTCTATATTGTGTGGAATTATTATTTTAGTTTGGATAATAGTTGATTTGAATGGACTTTGACATTTAAAGTTATTCATTTTTTGTATACGTATACAAATTGTGGAATGATTGATATATTGTATATGTATCATTTCGTTTATATACGTATTTCAGGTTGCATGGAATATAGATAGGTCGTGGAGAAATTATAATTTTGTGATAAAACATAAGATCATGTTTTTGGCGACTAAACAATTAGTAGCTAAAAAAAATTGGAAAAATAGTTTGTGCGACTAAAAATTTTGTAGCCAAAAAAAAAATCAAACATTCAAAATTTTGTAGCAAAAAAAAATCAAACATTTGACGACTAAAAGTTTTGTAGCAAAAAAAAAAAATCAAATATTTGGCGACTAAAATATTTCGTAGCTAAAAACAAAAGTAGAAGAATAAAAAAGCTTTTGCCGACTAAAAATTTAGTTGCGAAAAATGTGGGACTTTAGGCTACCAAATGTTTAGTAGCCAAAACACAAACTATTTGCCGACTAAAATTTTAGTAGCCAAAAACATAACACTTTAGGCGACTAAAATGTTTGTAGCTAAAAAATTTTTTCGCGACTAAATGATTAGTTGTTAACAATAAGTGAAGCTTTTGGTGACAAAAAAAAATGGTCGTAAAAAATATGCTATTTAATTTTGTTTCGAACCTTTTGGTGACTAAAAATTTAGTCGGCAATTTGACACATTTGGCAACTAAAATAATTTTAGTAGCCAATTACCTTTCCCGACAATTCTTCCGCGACTACTGCTACGACCAAATAATTTAGTCGCTAAAAGCCTTCAACGACTAAAAATTGACTTTTGACTACAAGAAATTTAGTCGCCAAAAGTAAAAATTCTTGTAGTGAGAGCATTGCATCAACAGTCCATCATTGAAATTCCTGTCAGCTCTCACTGAAAGGAGTAATCGACTCGATGATGTCCAAAGAATATCGTCGGAAAACTTATTAGAAATTCCTGTCCACCATTGTAGAAAACTCGTCGAAAATTCCTCTCAGGTAAATACCGACTCCCCATCTTATCAACCACATTGCCTCTCTTCTTCCTATCACATTTTTGTTTTTTGGTTTATTTTGGCATGAAAAAGGTTTTAAAGGGAAAACCCCTTACGAAAAACACAATCTAGTGTTGAAGATACAAAAATCGAACCGTTCGGCACATCAATACCAACTATCTGCGTTACTGTTCGGAACACATATGCTAAGCTAAATGTTTGTGTTCAGTATTGTGTTACCAAACATAATCTTAACAGTCGGCAAACTAGTACCCGAATTGCTCGAACAAAACAACAACGATTGAAAATGATTGAGAATGTTAATGCAAGATGGATAAACTTACCAATGGAATGCTAGTCTCATCAGAATTGTTTTCATCGTCCTCTATTGCTCTACAAGGTGAAATAACTGATGAAAAGTAATACGTTGGACTTGAAAAGAGTTTTGTGGTTCAAGGTTTCTGATTTAGAAGGGTTTATGATGGTAATGAAAAGGATACATTCAGGGTTTAAGATGGTTATGAAGAGTAACAGGTTTAGGGTTTATGTTGATTGGTTATGAATAGTAACATGTTTAGGATTTAGAAAGGTGTAATACGTTAGCTGGAGCCTGGAGGTGGAGGTAGGGGTGGGAGTGGATATATAATATTGTATGGTATTAGTTCTTGTTTGGTAAGTGTGTGTTCCATTAAATGATGTATTTTAATGTAATTTTACTTCAACGTATAATTATAATAAAAGAAAAATTAGAAATTGGGGGTTCAAAAAATTTAGACAGATGCTAATAACAATGCTTTTTTCTTTTTCTTTTTATTTATTTATTTATTTATTTATTTTTTTATGATCTTGAGACATCTATAAAATTACATACTTATTTGGGAAAATTTCAAATAAGTTGAAATTTCACAAAATATTTACAAAATCATGAAAGAGTTTATAACTTTAATTATTAAAATTGATAAATTTTCCACTAATTTGAAATTATTTTTGAAAACTTACACTAACTTGAAATTTTCCATACTTATTATTTATGACCAGTCACTAAATAAAATTGCATGTATCTTCTCTATTTGTCTGATGTGAAGTTATTTTTTAGTCTTTGGACATAGTCAAGTTGTGCTCAAGAATATTGTGATTGATAAAAAGGATGAGATTCACAATTTGGTGATAGGTGATGATGAAACAACATGGGAACATTTAGTAATTTGGTGTTGGGTTATGACTTATTTGTGAGGTTTGTTATAATTAGTTAGTTATGACTCATTGTCATGTTGGTTATGACTTATTGTAATTAGTAAATGGTGTGATTTCTTTATAGTTAGCGGTATTAATTTGAGAGAGCGTTTGAACGTAGACTCATTTTGGGATTGATTCGGGTGATCCAAGCTATTTACATTTTAGGATTCGTTGAAGAGAATATTCATGCAAAAAATCAAGATGATCAGATATCAATAGTAATATGTCTGAATCAAATTTGTATTACAAAAAATGGATAATTATTCTTAAAATTATATTTGTCGTCCATTTTTTTAAACAAATATGATTTAAGCATATAGTTACTGATATCCAATAATCTTGATTTTTTGTATAAATATTTTACTCACTAAGTGAACAGTTCAGGTCATCAAAATCGTTCTCAAAATGGACCTATCAAGCCCAAATGTTTTATCAAGTTGAGAGCCAAATCCCTTAGAAAAATGCTCCATCCCTCCAATTTTTCCACTCACACTCCTTCCCAATGATGTAACAAATAATATCAATCAATCAACTTTCTTTAAACTCTTCTATCTCATTTCAAAATTGTTTGTCATATCATTGAAGGGTGTTTGGGAGAAGAAAATTAAGGAGATCTAACATTACTCTTCTAATTATTATCGAAAATATCTTTGATTATATGCTATGTGGTATTTTGTTATGACTCATTCTTTTAATTAAAACTAAAAAAAAAATGTAATTAAATAACATAGCTTACATATAAAGGCCACGTTTGGGAATATGCTATTCTAGTTGGTTATTTGATTGTTTGACTATTTTAGCCTAGTTAAAAAAGTGGTGTTTGGAATGATAATTGATTTTTTTTTTTCCTTTGTAGTTGGTTTGATGGTTATGAAAGAAAAAATAAAATAATTATGGATTAAATGTGACATTTTATCTTATTGACTATTTTAATATATTTTGTCTTTTTTAGTTATTTTAGTTTGGTAGTCTCTAGCCAAACAAGGCTAATATACACCTAAACAAGTGTGGCCTACTTTGAGATAAACTAAAAAAAAGCCAGTTTATTGATTTATTATTTATTTAGATCACATCACCTCTTTATTTTTTTACACGTCATTTTATAATAAGCAAAAAAAAAAAAAAAAACTAACTTATAAGCTATATCCATAAAAAGAATAAGAAAATACATATGAGCGGTAATAGTAATGTTACATCCATCGAATTTGAGCTCTTTTGAATTGTCTAAATTTATGCATGTCAACATCTGACCGATCATCTGAAAGGTCGTCTGACCAGTCATCAGAGCGGATGTCGGTTGACACATTGGTTGATAAGAGTGACAGTCGTAATTGACAAAGCTATCTAATTGATCATCCAATTATATAATTCGAATAATTTAGACGAGTCTAAATTCAACAGATCAATTATTTTTTTTTTGTAAGTGGTAAATGTGATATTTCTCCTAAAAAAATTGCTTCGCGTTGTCATGAAAAGAATTTATGAATCATGCACGGCAACTGACATTTGATTGAATACTTTATTCCACCATTGTATTAGGAGTGTGAAAATGGCTAGGCCATTTGGGCCTAAGCCCAGCCTAACCCTAGGCCTAGGCCTGAGCTATCTTTTTTAGTGGAAAATAATAAAATTTTGACAGGAAAAAAAAAAAAAAAATTTGTCCAGGGCCGTCCAAGCCCGAGCCCAGGCCCAGGCCCACTAACTCACCCAAGGCCTGAATATCCTTGGGCCTGGGCCTAATTTTCTGGTCTGTGAGCTGTCCCAGCCCGATTTGAATTTTAACGGAAGCCCACAAGGCCTGACATAGACCGACCCCAGCCAAATTTACACCCCTACATCGTAACTAAAAAGCTTCAAAAGTCCTCTCATACCACCGTTTTCTTGTACAAAAAATCTCGACGTTCTTTGAAAGGGAAATTGTAATAGAAATTATATTTTTTTAATGGCATAATTCTCCTATATGTATAAACCAAACCAAACCAAACCAAGCCTTAAGTCCCATCAAATGGGGTCGGTTACATGAATCCTTCTTCTCCACGCGGCCCTATCAAAGGCCATTTCATTAGTCAAATTAAGTAGATTCATATCTCTATTTATAACGCTAGTCAACGTTAATCGAGGCCTACCCCGTCCCCTAACACTTCCATCTATCGTTACAGCATCGCATCTCTTCACTACTGCCTCTGTTGGCCTCCGTTGAATATGACCAAACCATCTCAAACGATTCTCTCTCAACTTATCTTCTATCGGTGCTACTCCTACCCATTCCCGAATACATTCATTCCTAATCCTGTCTTGTCTAGTCTTACCACACATCCACCTTAGCATCCTCATCTCAGCCACACTCATCTTATCTACATGTTGTTTCTTGGTTGCCCAACACTCCGTCCCATACAACATAGCTGGTCTAATAGCCGTTCTATAGAACTTACCTTTTAGTCTAGTGGGTATTCGTTTATCACACAATACCCCAGACGCACTTTTCCACTTACACCATCCCGCCTTAATCCTATGGGCCACATCTGCATCAATCTCTCCCGCTGTTATGATAATCGACCCTAAATAACGAAAATGTTCACTCTTAGGCAGTTCTTGGTTCTCAATCTTCACTTCTCCTCTGCTTTCATTGTTACTATTACTAAATTTACACTCCATGTACTCTGTCTTAGTTCCGCTTATCCGAAATCCTTTAGATTCAAGAGCTTTTCTCCAAATCTCCAACTTTGTGTTAACTCCTTCTCTAGTCTCATCCACTAACACAATATCGTCTGCAAAAAGCATACACCATGGCACGTCATCTTGAATATTTATCGTCAACTCGTCCATAACTAAAGCAAAAAGATAAGGACTTAAGGTAGATCCTTGGTGTAACCCTCCAGTGATAGGAAATTCATTTGTTTCTCCAGCTGGAGATCTAATAGTGGTCACCACCCCTTCATACATGTCCCTAATCACGTCAATGTAGCCTTTTGTCACCCCTTTCTTCTCTAACGCCCACCATATTATATCTCGGGGCACTCTGTCATATGTTTTCTCAAGGTCGATAAACACCATATGAATGTCTCTTTTCTGTTCTTTATACTTTTCTATAACTCTCCTCAAAAGATAGATCGCTTCCATTGTTGACCTACCAGGCATAAACCCAAATTGATTCTTTGACACCTCTGTTATGTCTCGCAATCGGCGTTCCATCACCCTCTCCCACACTTTCATTATATGACACATTAGCTTAATTCCTCTATAGTTGTTACAATTCGGGACATCACCTTTATTCTTATAGATTGGCACTAATATACTCTTCCTCCACTCATCTGGCATGCTCCTAGCCAACAAAATTTTGCTAAACAACCTAGTCAACCAAGCAACTCCCTTTTCACCCAAACACTTCCAAGCTTCAATAGGGATATCATCAGGTCCTAAAGCCTTATTTGATTTCATCTTCTTAAGTGCAATCTCTACTTCAAAGTTCCTAATCCTGCGATAGAACCTATAATCTTGGTTTATCGTATTACTGATTATTTCTTCCCCTATTGTCATACTTCCATGTTCCTCATTTAACAATTTCTCAAAATAATTCTTCCATCTTTCCTTAATCTCATCATCCTTCACCAATACCTTAGAATCTTCACTCTTGATGCATTTTACTTGATTAAAATCTCTTGTTTTCCTCTCCCATATCTTAGCAAGTTTGTATACCCTCTTTTCTCCCTCCTTACTATCTAGTCTAGTGTATAGGTCATCATAAACTTTCAACTTAGTCTCTCTCACTACTTTCTTGACCTCCTTATTAGCCAATCTATAGCTCTTAAGGTTTTTCTCAGTTCTATCCTTCTGCCACTTTTTAAAGCACTCTTTTTTTACCTTAACTACCGCTTGGACCTCTTCCCTCCACCACCAAGTTTCCCTAGAGCTGGGTCCCGTTCCTTTCGACTCTCCAAGCACTTCCCTTGAGATTCTCCTCATACAATTGGCCATCGAATTCCACATAGTGTTAGCATCACCTTCTAAGTCCCAAGTACCTTCCTTATCCATTCGATTCTTAAATATTTATAGTTTATCCCCTTTTAAGTCTCACCATCTTGTCCTACGACGCCCACCATCCTTCCTAACTTGGTATTGCCCTCTAAAACATAAATCTAGTACCAAAATCCTATGTTGAGAGACCAGACCCTCACCAGGAATCACCTTACAATCATTGCATTTTAGGCAGTCCACTTTTCTTACTAAGAAATAGTCTATTTGGCTCTTCACTAATCCACTCTTAAAGGTTATCAAATGCTCCTCCCTCTTCTTATACATAGTATTGGCCACCACCAGGTTAGAAGCCAACGCAAAATCTAAGATTCTCTCTCCACCCTCATTTCTGTCACCAAAACCGTATCCACCATGCACCCTTTCATAACCTACTTTATCTATGCCCACATGGCCATTAAAATCTCCACCTATAACCAGGTTCTCTCCTACGGGTATCTCCTGTAAGATCTCATCCATTTGCTTCCAAAAATCCCTCTTAGTCTGATCATCTAACCCTACTTGAGGGGCGTAAGCGCTAATAATATTCATTATATTCCCTCCAATAACTAGTTTAATTAGCATAATCCTATCTCTTTTCCTAGTGACCGCCACCACACTTTCCACAAGACCCTTGGCAATTATGATTCCTACCCCATTCCTGCGTCTATCCTTACCACTATAATAAAGTTTAAAACCAGTATCCTCAATTTCCCTAGCTTTCTCTCCCGTCCACTTAGTTTCTTGTATGCAAGCTATACTAACTCTCCTCCTAATCATAACATCTACCAATTCCATCGACCTACCAGTTAAGGTTCCTATGTTCTAAGTGGCTATCCTAAACCTATAGTCTTGGACTAGCTTCTTTACCCGCGTTCGTCCAGAAAAACGCGGAAACCTTTGCCCATTTTTCATCGCACCTAGGCGTCGATGCGGCGCCCCTTGCTCACTTTTCAAAACACCCGGAGGCAGGCGCAACGCGTCACTTGAGGGGAACGACCTAGCATTTAAACGATTCAAAGTAGGATTCATTTTCATAAGGGATCCGAGCGGCTTTTTTACGTGTTGGCTGTCGGCTACCTAACACACAACCCTCCTCCTTAACCCGGGCTTGGGACCGGCGGAGTTGTTAACAACCCCGACGGAGTTATTCTCCTATATGTATGATATAAATTTATTCTTATATTTGGTATGTCTCTTCTTATATACCAGACTTACATTAAAAAGAACATCATTTATAATATAATTATTTTATAACTGTCTTTGTATTTGTAATTTACTCATAACATATAGACAACAATACTACGTTAAATATAACTAATATATTCATTGTGCTGTTAATATTTATTGGAAATTTTACTTTTTAGGTGGGTATCATATGTCTCCACTTGTGATATTTGTGATCTTTGATTATGACTTGATATAATATTAGTTATGACTTGGTTATACATATTATGATGTTACTTATGATTCATTGCGATATTAATTATGATATTATTTTAATTATGATCTAAGATATTTAGATATATCTTATGTGATATTTAATTATGACTCAATTTTTAGGATTTTTTATTGGCCGATCCTACTTTTTATAGTTATTCCCTTCTTAGTCCTGAATATTGATGTTGTGCACCAATGGGTCCTGGAGTCTTTTGACGGCCCTTTAAGAGTTGGATGTTCTTGTAGGTACATCCGACGGTGAGTCTGATTGCTCCCCGAGTGCTCGAAGTCTGCAGCAGAACGCCACAGGTTTGAGTTTTCCAAACCCTGCATCCATTTTGTCTCATCTTTGGACCATGCCTAGGTCTTTTCAACATGGCGTTTTAGATGGCCTGCTGGCGATCCTTGGAGGCTGTCGGCCACCACTTCTCCTTTGCCGGCCATTGATGTGCCCTGCCAGCCGTCAATGAAGCCTTGCCGGCCATCAGTGTTTCCTGCAGATATTTTGTGCCAACTGTTTGCACAGATTCATACATCTTCCAACACGTGTATGGTTAGGTGTTTGTGAGGGGATTTTGTGTTTTCTGTATATAGGACCCCTCTCTCTCATGTGTAGGGATTAGAAAATTTGAAGACATAAAAATTCTCTCTCTAGATTTCTCTCTCTCTCTCTCTCTCTCTCTCTCTCTCTTACAGTTTTGTGCTAAGTGCTTATTTTTTCTACACTTTTACATACACTACCTTAACCAAAATTGCTAGTCTTTGAGCTGAAGTAACTTAGGACCTTCTTTGAGCTCTAGAAGGTGGTTTTGGCTTGGATTGTTGGCCAATTTGTGCTTTGCTTCAAAGGTATAACACTTGCCTTGTTTATATTTGTTTTGCCATCATTTTCAACTGTTTTGGGACTGGTTTTGAATTGTAAAAAGCTCTATTTTGGTGGCTTAAAAATGGTGGTTTGAACCCCTTTTTAGTTAGGGGGTAGTTCACCTCTATTGTTTCCTTGTGTGTAAAGCTTTTGTGCCTTTATTTATCACTTTAAAACCAACTTTTTTGGGCCTTTTAACCATTGAATTTCAAAGGTTTTTCAGTGGTACAAAAACTCATTTTAAAGTCCAAAATTGGAGGGGTTAGCCTCCTCTCCTTGTGTCTTGTTTGCATGCCTAGTTAGCTCCATGTATTAGCTTATTGTTTTAACTTTTTGTGGCTTAAGTCCAGCATGTTTTATTTAAGGTTGTTTTGCCTCTATTTTTGGTTATTTGTTTCATTTGTGTCTTGCATGGCATGGTTGTAGTGTTAATTCCTTCACTAGCTTAGCATTTTAAGGCTTTAACCATCATTGATTTGAGTTGGTTGCATGTTTTAGTGCTTTTAGTACTCATTTCCAGCATCTAATCATATCTGCAACCTTCCCCCTTTCTTGGTTTTATTTTTTTTTTTGAAAGTGGTTTAAACCATTTGCTTGTTTAAAACATGAAATTGAGATGTTTGTGCTTAATGGTTTAATCCCTTTTGGGGTTCATTACCAACGGCATAAGGTCTCTTTCAAGCCTAAAACAACCTTTGGTTTGAGCTTTGTTTCCATTTAGAGGACACTCATCAATGGACAATTGATTAATGAATGGTTTGGTAATTAAAATGAGTAAACAAAATTGACAAGTAAAAGAGGCAAGATAAGCATTCTTTGTGTTGCATTACATGTGTTCAAATCGAACGTTAATTTGAACACAAGGCAAATGGGACATTTCATACTTAATAGTAATGAAATGTGTTATTTTACTAGGTCTCCATTGCCTTTGATCATGCATGATAGAGTGATGGACATTTTGAGTCATGTTTTTGCATTTATTGAACTTGCACAATTGGTTTCACGAGCCATCATATAATGAAATTGCTTGATTGGTGGTTTTGTGAACCAAATTTTGTCCCTCCTTTGATTTCCCCATGAAAAGGAGAGATAGGGTGTGCAGACAGCCCTTGGAAAAATCTCCTTTTTACTCTGTTTGTGCTCTGTTGCAGCATGGTGATCCAATGCATCAGTGGACGACAGTGCATCATCCATGGCCGACAGTGCCACATTTTTGGCTGGTAGTACACATTTTTGGCCGGCAAATGGCCGGCAGTAGCCATCCATGGCCGGCAGGCTACTGATGCAAGCCTCAGAGAATATTTGGTAAGGTGGAGTAGAAGGGTTCTGGCAATGTTCAACCCTGCAAACAGAGCCTTTTGAGAGCAAAACGAAGGACTTTTCGGGGCAAAAACCGAGCACATGCGTCTTTCACTTCCTGAGGTGAAGCAGTGGCAGCATAGTTTAATGCCTTGCATGCTTAGTTAGTGTGCATTTGTTTTAATTAATTAGTTTACTAGTTAATTAAAGTGTTTTAATAATTAGTCTAATTAGCATAATTAGATTAGCTTAGCTCTTATTCATTCGGACCCTCTTTCGCGAGGGCGTAATGTTGTAATAAGTGTGTGTGCGTGTGTGTATGTTTTCCAACCCCATGTTTTTCTCCCTTTTACTTAATCACTTTTGATGGTTAGATTATGGTCATGTTTTAATTAGCATACCTTATACTTGCATCCATTCATTTGTATTGCATGCACCAAGGCTCGGATCATCATTCAAACTGCATTGCAATTTCAATATCTTTTTTAAATATGTGTTTTAATCGCATGTTATCAAAATTGCTCCATGTGCCATATTAGTAGCCAAGCCTATTAATTGCATATTACATGCATTGCATTAGACATCTTGTATAGTTAGGATCATGCATCTTTCTAACTAATTTCTATTTTGGTTTGGAGTATTCGATAAGTGTTTAAGCTTTAGCATACTCGCATGAATGTGAATGTTGCCATGATTAGCATGCTTACCATGAGGCTATGTGCTTAAATGCTAAACTGCACGAATGCCTGTGGATGAAGGCTTGTTGCTTGAATTGAAACGATTCAACGAATGTACGTTTTAAGCCCACTTTGTTAAGTGGCAAATCAGTTTTAAGCCCACCATGTTTGGTGGCAAAAAACGCATCTTTAAGCCCACTTGAGGTGGCAAATTCAAACTATTTTCGCAAACAAACATAAATTGAATTGTTCCAAGTCTTACAAACTAGTCTATACTTGCTTGTGCGCATTACATAGTAAAGCTAGTTTAATAATTGAAATAAGGATGTATAATGTTTATAAAAAATCATATCATGATTAGTAGAGGCTGATTTTTGATCGGGCGAGCGGAGGTGCTCAATTCATGACCTTCACCTCTCATACCTAAGTTCCCGAGCTGAGGCAACTTTGGTGATAACAGACATTTGGCCTTCGGCATGAGTCAGGGTTTCCTAAATTTTTCTAAAAGAAAAAATATTTAGGTGGCGACTCTGTATCTGGCAAAGTAGTCCAATTTTGGCATTATTTGATTTAAAATCGATTTTCCAAAAAGATTTGCCGAATTTAGACTTTTTGGTGATTATCAGTTTCACATTGCACTTGTGAGACTAGATTCAGAACCACGGGAGTCCGAACTGTGAGCCCTTTCATTTCAAACCTTCCGAAAGGGGGCGCGAAAAAAGGCGAGTCCATAGTTTCTGGCGACTCTGTTGGGGATTTAGAGAACTTGACTCGAACCCATGATATGTTATTTTATCTACACTTATGTGCTTCTTTGCATTTGCATTTTGCATTGATGTGCCTAAGTCACTGTGTTTGCCATCTACTATTCTTGAACGGTTTACCGAAGGCTTGTTTGGAAAAGCTTGCTGAAAGGTTGACCGATTGCGAGCTCTGCCATGATGGGAACACAACCCTTAGATCTGGACTACCGCTGTACTGTTTGATCCTCCTTTTACTTCTCGGTGTTAGGTGTCAGAGGTATATTAGGTAGTCTTGCTGAGGTACCCTTTTTGACCAATCGACCTAGTTGCATATCGGAAGCCATAGAGACTATTCCAAACTAGGACAGGTTGCTTACCCGAATGTAGGAATTGTTTGAAGCCGCTTGTTTTGTGTAGTGAATCCTAGCTCCTGACGAAATTAAGATAAGGTAACCCTACCTCATCATAGGGGTGTTTTGGCTCTCACTTGCTTGATATGTGCTTTTAAAGTGAAACTCTGCAGGAATATACGTATCGGTTGCAAGTTTAGGTATCAGTTTTGAGGCAAAAATCAATGTTGAGTACAGTTCTCCAGCTTATGATTGCAACTGCGTGTTGTTTCTGTATAAGCCGAGGTGCTGTGCAGTTTCTGATTTTTGTTTCTTTTTGCTTTATTTTTTTTTGTAAGGTAGTTTTTCACCATTACTTCAGATGATTCTGTTACCCCCCAAGCACACTGAAGCGGAATTAGAAAGATTTGCAGATCTAGGGATCTAGTCAGGGGACAACCAGTGTTTGTTTCACTCCCGCCGGTTACCATACAGAGGAGGATTAGGCAGAATTCACCAATCCAGCAGTCACCCTTTACTTCACCTGTTCCTAGTCAGGTCCATTCTTCTACTTCTACTCTAGACAGAGAGTATTCACCAGTTCCGGTAGCTCAAAGTCCTCCAGTCAGCATGGAAGATTTGGTACGTCAGCTCCAGCAGACCATTGAAACTATGCAGCTAGATACTGCCTGCCAAGCTGAGACCATAGCCCGCTAAGTAAAAGTAATAGAAAGGCTTCAACAATAGTAGCCTCAACCAGCAGTCGCCTCTGCATCCCATGCACCTCTAGTTGGAATTCCGGTACCCGGGGTCATAATTAATGTCTAGGAAAATGCAGGCATTCAGGCAAATCCTATCCCACCTCAAACCTCCAAGGCACCAATTTAGCAAATGGAGGCGCCGTTTGAATTCGAGGATGACCCCACTACACAGAAGGTCAACAAGCTAGAAAAGCTCTTCAAATGGCCGCAGGGTGTAAATTCAATCCTTGATATTGAGGATGGCTACACAGATTCCACAATAACTCTGTCGGACAGATTCAAGATGCTGCATATAGACCGGTTTGATGGCTTCGGGGATCCCATGGTCCATCTACAGCTATTTCTAGATATCCTACGACCAATAGGTCGCTTCAGACTACAGAAGCTGTCGCTTTTTGGCTGGACCCTGTCTTTAGTATGCCAAACTTGAAGACTCTGTGAAGAGAAACTGGGAAGAAATGGCTGAGGCCTTCATAGCACAATACTCTTATAATACCTAGATTGAGGTCACTATTCGTGATCTCGAAGCGACCCTTTAGGAGTCGAAGGAGGGTTTCTCGGATTTTGTGACTCGATGGAGGGCCAAGGCCTCTATGATGACTATACGGCCGTTTGAAAAGGACCAAATCAGAATGGTGGTACGTAACTGACAAGGGAGATTATTACAGAAAATGATAGTCTTGCCTTTGTTTACATTTGCTGAGATCCATGAAATAGGGGTTCAAATTGAGGATGCAATGAAGCAGGATTTGATAGACCACGAGAAAGAACAGCCCAAAAGGTCCTTTACACGCAGCTCCAATGCAGCCACGACTGGTGGCACCTTTGTGCGGCCTTTGGATGTGAGCATGGTCACCACTACACACAAGACTGCCAACTCCTTTGCCGGTACATCCAACACAACTTCCCAAACCTCAAGCCATCAGGCCCGAGGCTAGAGGGTTTTCGCCCCACTTTACTTGTCCTTATTTGCAGCCCTAAGGGTCCTAATCAAAAAAAGGACACCTTAAACCATTAGAACAACGCTTATTGCCCGATCCTCTCCTTCCGAAACACAACTCGGCCAAATACTGTGCCTTCTACCAATAGTATGGTCATGATATTGATCAGTGCTATAGATTATGTTATGAGATTCAAGATCTCATTGACAATAAGGTGATAGCACCTCTCAAAAAACCCAATGTCACTACAAATCCTCTCTTACCACATAACCAAGCCCTTCCACCCCGTCAAATAAACCACATCCACACACTGGCCATCCCTTATGACCCCAGTAGATACATTACCCCTTCCCACCTAGCCAAGCTGGCGTTGTTCCTCCCTAAGAGCACAGACTTGTGCATGATGAACGCGTCCTCACTCCAACCCGAACCTGTGGTGGTGACAGTGGAAAATGTAGGGAGGTCAGCCTTGGTGGAGAATATCAGTCCGTTGCTCGAGGGCTTTGAGGACTTATCGGATGGGGTATACAACCCCAGCTGCTATGTTGTGCCAATTAATCAAGCTAAGCCAGAAATGGTGCTGCCAACTGGGATGGAGGTCAGTGTAATCCGAGAAGATGGACCAAGCCAGGGATTAGATGATCTGGCCGACCTAAAGGAGGATACAGACAATTTGCAATTTTTTGATGAGCAAGATCAAGGAGATGTGCATATTAATTGGTTTGATCTAAACGGGTCAACAGACAATTTTGGGTGGCTAAGTGATGAACCTGATATAGATGAGGGAACTGAATCGAAGCTTGGAGAATACAAAGCGGGAATCGCTACAACGGCCAAAACGGCTGATAGGAAGGGTAAACTACTGGAAAACACTGGTAAAGAACAAGTGGCTCAGGAATTGGGCATTGTTAGCACTGTTCATACAGAACAAGAAGCCGCGTTGGAGCGGTTTGGGCAAGAAATGAGTGAAAATGATCAGAAAGCTGGAATAGCTCAATGCCTTATGGGGAATGTTTTTGCTGAGGGAACACTTAGGTCAGAACTGGACAAATGCTTGTCGGTTGCCAGAGGTATGTGGTGGGAAGATGATGATTTGCATCTTGCCTACACTAATGAGGATTGGGGTGAAGGTCTTCCTGACAATACCTAGTATGTGCAGGAAGTTGACGATATGACAAGAAATAGACGATATTTCAAAACTTCGCATCTGGACCAACCTAAGGTATCTGGGAAGGACAAAGAGGTAGAGAAACAAAAGGAAAAACAGCTACAGGAAGAGGCTGTGCTGAAACAATTGAAGAAGATTCAAGCTGACATATCTATTTGGGGGCTTCTTATGGCTTCGCAAGTGCACATACAAGCTGTATTGACAGCGATGGATAAAGCTAGGTTGTCCATCGACACCACCCCGGAATAACTGGTAGGGTTGGTCTTCCCAGGAGGCGCTTTGCCAACTTTGACCTTTTTCGACAAGGAATTTCCACCGGAAGGCTCTGCACACAACAAGCCTCTATACATATCCGTAGAGTGCTGAGAAAAGTGGGTGCCGGTTATATTAGTCGACACCGGGTCAGCAATCAATGTCTGTCCATGCCATGCGGCTTATGCTATTAGCCTAAAATCGGCTGATTTTGTGCCTACAGCCTAGGTGATCCGGGTTTATGACAATACAAGCAGATAGGTGATGAGAACAGTGCAGATCAGAGTGCAGGTTGGACCCGCTCAATAGGATATTGAATTTCACGTCTGTAGACACCCCATTTTTGATCGATCTTAAGACTCAGACGTCACCGATTGAGCGCTTGGTGATATTGCATATTGTGCTCGTTCAGAAGTTTTAGAGTCTCGGCTGCGAGCCTTGCCTCCGGACTTCTGGACTCTTTCATGCTTTGCCTCGGTTTGCGAACCAAGCTCTGTTTTCTCTTCCCGAAGGGAGGGGGAGGTCTCTTAGATCATCTCTCAGTGGCCGTAGGCTACGTTTCGTGGTCGTAGGCCATTTTGCCCGTTTGGAGCCCGGTTTCTGGTTTTTCGGAGCCATTGGCCGTGTGCCTCGGTTCGGGACCACTTAGCCACCTCCGTTTGCCCTGATTTCTGGCATGATTATTATTTGCTCCCTTTTGAGGGACACTGTGGTCCGAGAGACCAGCTTCGTGGTCGAACACCACTTCCGGTGCCTAACAGTCAATTTTCAGGGCCTCGGGCTGCGCGTTTCGGCCCCCGAACCTTCGTTTTGCATCGGTTTTGGTTCATTTTTGGCAGGGACCTCTGTTTCATTGGTAAGAAGGCCGTAGAAGGGTGGGAGGCCAGTAATTTTTCTGTCATCCAGCTTTATCCCTTCATCGCCCTCCGTCGCCCGATTTTCCTCACTTCAGAGCCAATGTTGACCACCCTTGGGCCTTTTTCTTGAACCCCAAGCCTCATATTTGTGATGTACACATCTGGGAGGCCACCAATATTTGGTGGCCGGCCATTAATTTCTATTGACCCTTTTGAACCCCTTTGAAAAGTGGGTTGTTCTCTCTCCTGGTTCACTTTTTCCAGTGTTTAACCACAGGGTTGTGTTGTGCACACATCATAGGCTCTCTTATTGGGGTGGCCGGCCACTATTTCTTCTTGACCCTTTTGATCCCTAGCCGGCCGGCCACCTGCAACCTAGATAACTGGCTGGCCAGAATCCTTACATCATCTACAGTGCAGATACAGCCTCTTTTTCTCCCCAGATTCTGTATCCGGAGGGCTGCTTTTTGGAGGGAAACTTGGTCTGTTTTCCCTCCATTTTCCCCCCTTCCCCCCCCTTTTTGCCTTTATAACAGCAGCCCCAGCTCTTTTATTAGGGTTACAAAATCCCCCTTTAAGCTCCCTTGTGGTATCTCTCTCTCTATATACTTCAAAGCACTAAACCTCTCAAGTCCTACACCCTTCTCTACACCACCACCTAGCACCATACCCCCAACCTCCATTGCAGCAGCTTGAAGCTGATTTCCAGAGCTAAGGAGGCATCTTTTCTCAAGCCAAGAAGTGTTGAAGTTTAGTCTTCCAGGCAACTCAAGAATCAGTAACCTTCCGGGGCTTGGCGCGCTTTCCAAGAAATCATTGCAAAACAGAGGCTAATTGGGGCATCCTAGTGGATTTCCGCGCAAGGCAGCCCAGACATGCATCATCCATCATTTGAAGAAGAGTCAAGGCAGTCCCTGGCTTGCATGCCAGTTTATTACTTTTCTTAGTTAATTTGTAAATTAATTAGGAATTTGTTTATATTCGGACTGTATTATTTGGACTGTACTATTTATTCGGACCCTCTGGGCGAGGGCACAACTGTAATAAGTGTGCGTGTGTGTGTTGTATGTCTTCCAATCCCACGTCTTTCTCCCTTTTATTTATCCGCTTATGATGGTTAGATTAGGGCATATTTCAATTAGCATACAGTATGACAGCATGTTTGCATCATTTATTTGTTTTGCACGCACCGGGCTCGGCACATCATATTAACTGCATTTGTATTTCAATTTCAAAGTTGAATACTTGTTAGCTGTTGCATCTCATATGCCATGTTTAGAATAACCGAGCCTGCTATAGCTGCATTTTGCATGTGTTGCATTAGGCATCTCTGTATAGTTAGGATCATGCATGGATTTGTAATTAGCTTCTGTTTTGGCTTGGAGTACTCGGTAAGTTTTATGCTTTAGCATCCTTACATGCGTGTGAGTGACTGCCATGAATAGCATGCTTGCCATGAGGCTAATTGCTTATGTGATACAACTGCCTGAATGCCTGTGGGTGAAGGTTGGGTTATTTGAATTAGAACAAATCATCAACTGTGAGTTTTAAGCCCACTAGATAGTGGCAAAACCATCTTTTCTAAGCCCACCTGAGGGTGGCAAAATCTGCATTTTAAGCCTACTTGCGAGTAGCAAACCATCTTTCAAAAACAAACATGAAATGTTTTGTTCCAAATCAGGCGACCCAGTCTATACTTGTATGCTGTACGCATCACATAGTAATCTAGGCTAATAACCGGAATAAGAACACATAATGTTTTCAAAAATAGATATCATGGTTAGTAGAGGCCGATCTTTGATTGGGCGCGCGGGGGTGCTCACGAAGTGACCTTCCCCAATCGTACCCAAGTTCCTGAGCCGAGGCAACTTTGGTGATGACGGACACGTGGCCTTAGGCAAACGAGTCAGGGTTTCCTAAATTTCCCCAAAATAAAACATTTAGGTGGCGACTCTGTATCTGGCAAAGCAGTCCATGTTTGGCACTTCTTTCAAAAAATCTATTTTCTCAAAACGATTTGCCGGATTTGGACTCTTTGGTTCAGATTACGAACCGTGACAATTTGAGAGTCCTGAGCTGTAGTGAGCCCAATATCGAATGGAACGGGGGAGCTCGTCCGTCCCGGGGCATTCGGGGACGTCTACAGTTTCTGGCGACTCTGCTGGGGATTTAGAGAACTTGACTCGAACTCATGATATCTGGTTTTGACTACACTTGTGTGTTTCTTTGCATTGCATTTGCATTGGTGCGCCTAGGACACCATGTTTGCCATCTGCTATTCCTGAACGGTTTGCCGGAGGCTTGTCTTGTCAAGGCATGACCATAAGGCTAACCGGTTGTAGGCTCTGCCAGTATGGGAACACAAACCCCGGTTTTACCGGGGCACCCTTTTTGACCATTCGACCTAGTGCATATTCGGATCCATAGTGACCATTCCAAACTAGGACAGGTTGCTTACCCGTTTATAGGTTGTTTGAAACCGCTGCGTGCGTAGTGAAGCCCTAGTTCCTGACAAAATAGGACAGTAAAACCCTACCCCAACATAGGGGTGTTTTGGCTCTCACTTATCTGTTATGTGCTTTAGAGTGCGTCTCTACAGGGAATGCATGTATCAGTTTATGAGTTTGGGCATCAGGCCTGCGGGCATCAGTCAGTATTTGAGAATCAGTTATCTACGGGTATCAGAGATTCAGTTTTGGGCACAGTGATTCGGGATAATAATCAGTGTTTGAGGACAGTATATTCAGCTTGTCGACTGTGTGTTGTTATGCCCGGCTGTGTGTCATGCATTTACTTTAAGCTGTTATGCTGTCCATTTATCTGTTTATTTATTTCCTTATTGCTTTATTTATCTTTTTACTAGGGCAGTTCTAGCACAATTGCTTCTAACCCAGTAGATATTCCCCAAGCACTTTGGACACGAGGTCGCTGACTCAATCGATCCGAGGATCTAATTGACGGACAGCTAGTGTTCCATTCTCTACCCCCCGTTGTCAGAAGAAAGCCAAGAAAGCACAGTGTGTCAGAACAGAGGTTGCCAGAACAGTGGGTTACTCCATCAGAGGACAATAGAACTGAGGTCTCGATTGTTGCTATAGAAATAGACATACCAGTTAGTCGGATGGATCAGCAAAATACATCAGGGATGGAAGCCTTGATGCACCAAGTGCAGGAGAGCATGAGACAAATGCAGGAGGATGCCGCCCGTCAAGTGGAGTTCTCCAAACAGCAGGCCACGATCATGGCCCAGCAGGCAGAGCTAATCACAAGACTGCAACAGCAGAATACGGCATCTGCTTCACATCAAGTTCCTCCTCCGCCAGGGGCTCCATTACCCGAGCAGGCACCTACTGTCCAGAACGCTCTGCCAAACACCCAGAACACCGTGCCAAATATCCAGAACATACAAGAGGACACGAACCTTCCAACGGGGCCAGCTCCGCCCCCGCTTCCACCTCAATTGTCCAAGACCCATACACCCAACCATCCGGACTCCCCCTTCAAGTTTGAAATAGACCATACAGCTCTGAAACTGAGCAAGCTTGAGAAGCTCTTCAAGAAATCACAAGGGGTAAAGGCTATTCCGGATATCGAGGACGGATATACCGACGTGGCCGTGACATTGCCCGATAGGTTCAAGATGCCGCAAATTGACCGCTTCGACGGGTCCGGGGATCCCATGGTCCATCTTCGGCTATTCTCAGACATCCTGCGGCCAATGGGCCTAACCCGACCACAAAAGCTTTCGCTGTTCGGCTGAACCCTGTCGGGTGTGGCCGCCATCTGGAACGCGAAGTTAGAGGATGAGGTAAAAAGAAGCTGGGATGAAATGGCCGAGGCCTTTGTCGCACAATACTCGTACAACACCCAGATCGAGATTACAACTCGTGATCTCGAAACGACAAGGCAGGAACCCAAGAAAACTTTCTCAGATTTTGTAACTCGGTGGAGGGCAAAGGCGTCGATGATGACTTTGAGGCCCACTAATAAGGACCAAATCCGGATGATTGTGCGCAATCTCCAACCAAAGTTGATGCAGAAAATGATTGTACTCCCCTTCCCCACCTTCTCGGATCTACATGAGATGGGGGTACAAATCGAAGACGCAATGAAGCAAGGTCTGATTGACCAGGATAGGGAACAACTGAGGAGGACTTTCAACCGTAACAACAATGCAGGCCCGGGTGGCGCTGCAACCGCAAGAGCTTCGGAGGTCAGCATGGTCACCACCATTCCCCCTCCCTTTCCAAGGCCCATGGCAGCCACACCCTTCTCCGGTGCATCCGGAAGCAATACTCAGACCTCTAAATACCAGCCCAGAGGCCAAAGAACCTTCACCCCACTATACATGCCGTTGTCTAAGGCTCTGGGGGTCTTGATCAGAAAGGGACATCTAAAACCCCTAGAGCCGAGGCCATTGCCGAATCCACTCCCTCCCTCTCACAACCGAGCCAAGTACTGTGCATATCACCAGCAGCACGGTCATGATACTGACCAATGTTTCAGGCTGCGTCACGAGATTCAAGACCTCGTTGACAAAAATGTGATTTTGCCGCCAGAAAAACCCAACGTCACAACCAACCCCCTCCCTACACACAACCAAACTCCACCTCCCAAAAGAGTCAATCTTATCCAGACTGGGGTCGTGTCTTACGATCCTAGCATCTATATTACTCCTACCCATCTACCTAAGCCGGAGGTGTTCCTTCCCGACTGCACTGACTTCTTGTGTATGTTGGACATCTCCACAACCCAACCAGAGCCGACAGTGGTGACCATCGAAGATGGGGCAGGGCAGACTTCAAGAGAGAATGGGATTGTTGAGTCTGGGATTGAACAGAGTTTTGCTGGGGGAGCCTATGATCCAAGTGAGTACATCTTGTCAACAGGCCAGATTGGGCTGGGTATAGAATTGCCAGGAAAGGAAGAACTGTGTATGATCCGGGCGGATGGATTCGGGCAAGCGGCAGATGATCTGACAGCTGTAGAGGAGGACTTTGCCAACCTGTAATTTTTCGACGACCAAGAATTAGGGGACGTGGCAGCCAACTGGTTTGACTATGAGGAATCGGTAGAGGCCACTGGATGGCTCGATGATCAACCAGATGTGGTGGGAGAATCCCAACCAGAACAGGGCCCGGCAGGGGCGAGAGTATCAGCTGTGGCCGGAAGGGCCGGAAGTCGGGTTACATTGCCGGAGAGTGTCGGTACGAAGAATTTCGCTCAAGACGGAAACATTGTGAATGCAGGGAAAGTTGAACAATAAACTGCACTGACGCAGGTGGAACAACAGGGTTCTAAGAGAACCAGGAAAGCCAAAATCCATGAGGGGATCGAAAGTGCCGCGCGCACAAGAACAGAGGATGCTGTGGGCATACAAACTGAAAGTGCTGTGAGTACAAACATGTCCGAACCAGATAGGTGCCTTTTGAATGCCAGCGAAATGTGGTGGGAAGACGATGACTTATGTCTTGCCCACACAGACGAAGACTGGGGAAGTAGCCAACCAGACGACACTTGGTACCTCGATGAGGTTGATCACATGACAAGAAGTGGGCGGTACTTCAAGCCCCCACACCTAGACCAACCCGAGACATCTGGGAAGGATAAAGAAGCTAAGAAACAGAAGGAGAAGCAGATCGAAGAGGAAGCCGT
The DNA here is from genome assembly GCF_055761805.1 of Camellia sinensis. Classification (NCBI taxonomy): domain Eukaryota; kingdom Viridiplantae; phylum Streptophyta; class Magnoliopsida; order Ericales; family Theaceae; genus Camellia; species Camellia sinensis. The sequence continues at coordinate 48,396,228 of NC_138967.1, forward strand.
GCTGAAGCAGTTAAAGAAGATACAAGCAGACATCTCTATCTAGGGACTGCTTATGGCGTCGCGAGTACATAGACAAGCTGTCTTGTCTACTATGGACAAGTCCAAACTCTCCATAGATACTACACCAGAACAGCTGGTTGGGCTGGTTTTTCCGGGAGGAGGTTCCCCGGCATTAACCTTTTCAGACAAAGAACTACCACCTGAGGGCACAAATCACAACAAACCCCTCTACATTTCCGTGGAATGTAGAGACAAGTGGATACCAGTGGTACTTGTTGATACCGGGTCCGTCATTAATGTCTGCCCAACCAGAACAGCGTATGCAATCGGGTTGAAGCCCACGAACTTCGTACCGACTACTCAAGTGATCAGAGCATACGATAATACTAGCAGGGAAGTGATGGGGACTGTCAAAATTCAGACTCAGGTTGGTCCAGGACAACACAACATTGAATTTCATGTCTTGGACGTTCCCGCAACCTTCAACCTACTTTTGGGGCGACCGTGGTTGCACCAGGTCAAGGCAGTCTCTTCCACTTTACATCAGATGCTGAAGTACCCTCACGGGAAGGGGGTGGCTATTGTCTTCGGGAATTCATCAATCCATCCGCCGCCAGAAGTGTCCACGCCAGTCTTGAAAATCGAGCATGGCACTGAGGATGTATTCTTATCAGGGTTCACTTTGGTTGAGGCTTGAGTGGTGCAGAATATTATGGCTATGAATGAGGGGGTGTACGTCAGCGCTCAATCTGTCTACCTCATGAACAAGTTACAACACATCCCCGGAATGGGATTGGGAAAGAGCGGCCGGAAGGGCATCTCAGCATTGGCCGAAGTGCCACACAATCCTTATTCCTTTGGATTGGGTTATCTGCCCACCAAAGAGGACTGGGTGAGGAAGGGTAAAGAGATGGCCGGAAGAGCCAGAGCAAAGAAGGCTAGGAAGCCTTTCGAGTTAATGCATCGGCCCATTCGGGGTACCCTAAACGGACGTTTCGTCCGGGAGGGGGAGGACTTTCCATTTTGTGGCTTCCCATAACCATGGCTGAACGCGGAGAGGAAGCGCGTGCCTGGTTTCGAGATCTTCTTCGACCTGCAACTACCCGGGGATGACGTTACCGAAGAGCAGACAGACCCATCAGTTGTGGTTGGGCAGTGTAAGGCAGTGGATTCCGAGAGCACCGAACTTGAGATGGGGGTAGCGCTGGCGTGTCTACTTTCAGATCCTTCAATCGACCAAAAGTGCTTGGGGGACAACTCCTCGGTTTCCATGATTGAGGATAAAACGGCTGCGGGCCTTCCAGCGACTATTTTGGATGCATCTATCGCGCCCTCTATCACTTGGCAGTACGAGGAGGGATTTTTGTCCAGCAACACTGGGTCAGGTAGTGAGCCGGAATCTGATTCCACCGAGTCCTGTGAGTCGGAATCAGGTTCCAGCTCGACTGAGTCTGAGTCTGGTAATCCTGGGGATGATAACCCGGATGCCACAGTTATGTCCAGGTCGTCTTTTTCTTTCTCATTTGAGTCTGTTGTAACCGAGATTTCGGACGATTTGGATGAGCTTAATGAGAATCAAGTGACTGTGGTTTCTGAGTACTTTTCTGTGCCCTTAATTTATTGCATAAACTCAGACTTTCAAAATTTTGATGAAAGCGACGAGGATGAGATTCCTCCGGTTTTGCAACGTTTAATTGAATAGGAGCAGGAGAGATTTGTCAAACCCTTAACGGATGAAATCATTACCGTGAATATTGGTACTGAGGAGGACCCGCGGCTGGTCCAGATCGGGTCCACGCTGTCTTCGGAGGAACGCGAGCGCTTAGTCGCTTTATTAAAAGATTTTAAAGATGTTTTCGCGTGGTCCTACGAAGGCATGCCTGGGATCGATCTTGAGATTGTATAGCACTGGATCCCCCTTGACCCCAAGGCCCGACCTGTCAAGCAGAAACTCAGAAGGATCCGCTCGGACTGGGCTCTCAAGATTAAGGAAGAGGTCAACAAGCAGATCGATGCAGGCTTCCTGCTGGTATCTGAATACTCGACTTGGTTGGCCAACATCGTTCCAGTGCCGAAGAAAGATGGTAGGATCCGGGTATGCATGGATTTCAGGGATTTGAACAGAGCTAGTCCGAAGGACGACTTTCCCTTACCGCATATTGATGAGTTGGTAGATTTCACAGCAGGGCATGCTTTGCTCTCATTCATGGATGGCTTCTCAGGGTACAATCAGATAGTAATGGCACCAGAAGACAGAGAAAAGACTGTCTTCACCACCCCGTGGGGAATATACTACTACAGAGTAATGCCGTTTGGGTTGAAGAATGCCGGAGCTACTTATCAACGGGCCGAGACCACAATATTGAACGACATGATCCACAAAGAGGTTGAGGTGTACGTGGACGACATGATTGTCAAGTCCAAGGAAAGAGAGGGCCACTACACCACCTTGCAAAAGTTCTTCCAAAGGATCAGGGATTTTCGGTTGTGGCTAAATCCTCAGAAGTGTACGTTCGGTGTTACAGCGGGAAAAATGCTGGGGTTTCTGATTACACAAAGGGGCATCGAGGTCGACCCTTCAAAGATCAAGGCCATCTTAGAAATGCCACCACCAAGGACTGAAAAGGAGGTGCGAGGCTTTCTGGGTAAAGTGCAATTCATAAGGCGGTTTATCTCAAAGTTAACCTTGACTTGTGAACCACTTTTTGGTCTCCTGAAGAAAGGCAAGAAATTCCAATAGGACGGCCGATGCCAAGCTGCTTTTGAACAGATCAAGAAATATTTACAGAACCCGCCCGTGTTGTCGCCACCAGAGCCGGGGAAACCATTGATATTGTACCTTTCAGTGACTGAGACTACAATGGGCTGCATGCTCGCACAAGAATCAGAGGATAAGGTGGAGAGGGCCATCTACTATTTGAACAAGAAGATGTTGGATTACGAGACCCGCTACACTCCGCTTGAGAAGGCTTGCTTAGCTTTGGTATGGGCTACCAGGAAGCTGCAGCATTACTTGTTAGCTCACTCCGTAATGTTGGTTTCACGACTAGATCCCATCAAATACCTTTTCGAGAAACCGTCACTTACGGGTAGGCTAGCTCGTTGGCTGCTGTTGCTCTCCGAATTCGATCTGAAATATGTGACACGCAAGTCAGTCAAACGAAGAGCAGTGGCAGAGTTCTTGGCTGATCATCCAGTCGAAGAAGGTGAAGTAGTGGAGTACTTATTCCCAGATGAAGCCATTTTGCACATCGACGATGAATATTGGACGATGTACTTTGACGGAGCATCAAATCAATACGGATATGGGATAGGGGTGTTGCTGATAGCACCCGACAATTCCCGTATCCCTCTAGCCTTCAAACTCCGGTTCAAAGTCTCGAACAACGAGGCAGAGTATGAGGCATGCATTGCCGGCCTAGAAGCGGCCCTGGAACTAGGGGCAAGACGTTTGGAAGTCATCGGGGATTCGAACCTTGTTGTATCTCAGGCAAACGGAGACTGGAAAGTCAAAGAAGAAAAGATGATGATGAACCACCAGACCTTGGACTTGTTAATTCCTCGGTTTGAAAAGCTAAACTTTGCTCATCTTCCAAGAGAGAACAACAGGTTCGCAGACTCTTTAGCAACTCTATTTTCCATGATAGATATCCCATTTGGAATCCGGATGCGTCCAGTTGTCATTGACCAGAAATTTGCGCCAGCCTATGAGTCGATCGCTGCTATAGATGAGGTTCAGGACCAAAACCCCTGGTATTATGACATTTGGAATTTCTTGGAAAAGGAAGCATACCCACCAGGGGTAAATGCCAAGGATAAAAGGGCAATTAGAAGAATGGCCGTTCAGTTCATCATCTGTGTGGGTAAGCTGTATAAGAGAGGTCATCTGGGAATGCACAAGCTGTGTGTTGAAGCCGAGGAATCGAAGCGCCTGATGGAGGCCATCCATGGAGGAGAATGCGGTGCGCATATGAATGGAGTAATGCTAGCACGGAAGATCCTCAGACAGGGTTATTACTGGTCCACCATGGAGGAGGATTGTATTAGTTTTGTCCGGTGATGCCACAAGTGTCAGATTCATGCAAACCGCATGAACATTCCGCCGTCGAAGCTGTACAACATGACTTCGCCATGGCCATTTTCAGTTTGGGGAATCGATGTGATCGGGGCTGTCACTCCGAAGGGGTCGAATGGGCATGAGTTCATCCTGGTTGCGATAAATTATTTCACGAAGTGGGTCGAGGCCTAATCATATGCGGTGTTGAAGGCGTCACACGTTACGAAGTTTATCAGAAACAACATCATTTGTCGTTATGGGGTCCCGAACGAGATCGTTTCAGATAATGGTTCCCACTTCAAGAAGGAAGTGATTGACTTGTTAGAGAAATACAACGTGGGTTTTCATAAGTCATCTACATACCGGCCGCAAACCAACGGAGCGGTCGAGGCCGCCAACAAGAATATCAAACACATACTGCAGAAGATGGTGGAAACCTACCGGGATTGGCCAGATAAACTGCCATTTGCTCTGTGGGGCTACAGGACTTCAATTAGAACTTCTACCGGAGCGACTCCGTATTCATTGGTTTATGGGATGGAGGCCGTTCTACCTATCGAGATTGAGGTTCCGTCATTACGAGTATTGGCTGAGTGTCAAATAGCCGAAGCAGATTAGCAGCAGAGCAGATTTGAGGAACTCATGCTTTTTGACGAGAGAAGACTGAAAGCATTGTACCATGTTCAAGGCTATCAGCGCAGAATTTCCCGGGCTTTCAACAAGAAAGTTAAGTCCAGGAATCTAAAGGAAAGAGATTTGGTGCTCAAGGACAACCGAGCTCCCATCCACGACCCAAGGGGCAAGTTCAAACCCAATTGGACTGGTCCCTACATCATCAAAGCTATCTGGTCAGGTGGAGCTGTGGTTTTGATGGATCTAGATGGCCTAGAGTTCTCCCAACCGATCAACATGGACAAGTTGAAGAAATACTACCCCTGAGAGGCTCGCTAGGTCGAAAACCTGAAAGGGCGACCTAGGCAAAAGTTAGAGCACAAAAAATTGGAAAATATAAAAACTGAGCTCGCAAGGTTGAAAACCCGCAAAGGGCGACCTTGGCAAAAGTTAGAGTGTAAAAGGAGAGTGAAAATACCCGAGCGAACCTAAGCCTGAACTACGTAAGGCTTGATTCCCATCTTTGGGATACGTAGGCAACTTCACCCTGAAGTTCAGCCATAAACTTTTCCCCAATCAACTTTGTCCATTTTGACCATCTCGGTCATCTTTATCCATTAGCATTTATCGTAATCTCCGGTGCAGTACTATTCAAACTAGGGGCAACTTTCCATTGCCACGACGGTGCAGCGCTATTCAGACTAGGGGCAACTTTCCGTTGCCATGCAGTGCTGGGGTACTCTTCAGACTAGGGGCAACTTTCCAGTTGCGAGGATCTGGGATTGTGCATCTCAGTGACAGATCTTAGGCATGTCCAGTTCTGATCCATATCGAAAATGGTTTTGAAATTTTTTAATAAAAGTTGACTTTGTTCAAATTAATCTCTTTACAACTAAGACCATTTTTGGACCAAAGCGGAAAATTTTCAGTACCACAACCTTCAATTTCATTAATTTCGAAACAGAGTTCTCCTGCTCTTGCATACAATCGAAGTTGCTTTTTATTACATTTATAAAGAAAACTTGAAAGTACTAGTAAAGCAATAAATCTGGGGCATAGTCAAGTCAAGTATCCCTGCGCCCCCTCCCAGAGCTGGTTGAAGCCTCTGATGCCAAGCTAGACCCAACCTGTGCCTCCTCGTTGAGCCAATCCAAGCACTCGTCAGACAAAGTGCAACTGAAAGTGGGAGCAGGAACCAGGAGCTCTCTAGTCCTCCATGCTGTGGCATATCGGGCAAGCTGTGCACCTCGGACTGAGAAAGCAGCCGGGTACTCAATCCCCTCTGGCGGACAAATCTGATCATGACCGAACTGGTGCAGGAACCGGAACGGAAAGTAGAACACACAGTGGGTCAGACCAATCAACTGGATCCCGATCAGCCGGGACATGCTATAGCTCATTGCCAGGAGATTGAGCCAGGGGCAACGCCAAGCAATGCGATCTGCGGACAGATTGCACATCCAGTCAAACCACCATATTTCATTAGGGGCATCGACTAGGCCCTATCGAAAGAAATAGCCTCGAGCTGAGTAGGCCGGGCAAGAGTCCACAACCTGCAATTTGTCCATTAACCATACCTGGGGAGGGATGAAAAATGAGAGAATAAAGAATAGAGAGATGTACGGTGAGAGAAAAGTGAGAAAAGGGTTTTTGTGAGAAAAATCGAGCCTGAGGGCCGAGTGGTGTAAGCAAATACATATGTAAGATTGGATGGGAAACATTACCTGCAGCAGCAGTGGACTCCCAGCAAATCTAGTCGTCTCCCGGCGATAGATAGAATCCAAGCCCATCAGCGTCTCGGCCAAGGTCATGGCAATGCAGCTCTTTCCTTCCTTCAAGCCTTGAGCAACCTCAATCAGACAAATGCTAAATCCGCCAAAACCCGAGGAAAGCAGAAAGTGAGACAACAGGCACAAGCAAAGGGCGTGTTGCCGGAAACCTTGCCAATAATGGTTGCTGCGGTCACCGGCGCCAGAAAAGCGATGAATCAAACCAAGGATATCCAGTCCCCCATTACAGATTAGAGACCGAGCATCATGCGCGGTGAGTCCACACATCCGCCCTAAAGCTTGGGCGTGGCCAAAACGGAACTGGGGCAAGATCTCTTCACAACATTCAGACTCCATCAAAACTTGAAAATCTTCAAAAGTTGGACATACCTCTTGCCCGCCAAAGCTAAAGACATGCGTCACCGGGTTCCAAAACCTCGCCGCGGCATGGAGGAAAGGGAGATGTAGCGGAGTGCGGCTCAGCGTGAATAGTGCATTCAAGCCGAAACCCCGGAAGTTTAACTTTTTCGAGCCATCTAGAGAAGCGATCCAAGCTGTGAGATTTTCAACGAGAAACGCCTCCATTCTTGTGCAAAACTAAGATGAATTGAATCAAAACACGGAGCTAGGGCTTTTAAAGAGAAAAAGATACTATTCAGGGGGACAAGTGTCAAAAATTGGGCAGCTGCAGGATTAAGTGGCCGGCCGGCCATCTTTTCTGGCAGGCCGGCCATTTCTTGTTTCAAAACTGGCCGGTGGCCCCCTCTCTGCAATAAACCTGGCCGGCCGGCTCCCAAAAGTGGCCGGCCATGCTCCAATGTATGCCTTCAGCCCTGTTTTACCCTCGAGGGAAAGTTTCAAGCATTTTCATGCAACGGATGTGTCGAAGGCCTCTATTTCCCTCTGTTTCGGGTGCGTTCCGTTGCCCAGATCGTCCGAAGTACACTTTGTTTTGTTAAGTTTTGTTTATCGAGTTGTTGTTTTGCTTATCGAGTTGTTTGTCGAGCTGTCGTGTTTCGTATTTTTGAGTTGTTACTCCTTGTTTAAGCTTTTTTGTTTGAGTCTTATTTATCGAGTTGTCAACATTATTGTATCTCGTTTATCGAGTTGTAAACTTGCTAAGGTTTTGTTATATCTTAGAAAGTTAAGTTGTTGCGTCGGTTCACTACCTGACTGGGCAAAATGCACAATACACATTTCCATTCAATCTCATTATGATGCAGAATGATGCGATATGATGCTAAACGTTTAAAAAACAATACTTTTTTTCAAAAGCTGTTTCATCCCATCATGCCTCGCTTGTTACAACATTTTACAGACTAAGGCACAAGTTTTACAGAGAATAAAACTGCCCGATAATGTACAAATGTGCTACAACTACTAGCAAAAAGATAAATAAAACAGGAAACAGCCGCATCTGTGCTCTCAAGAGCAGTAATAAGGAGCCCTCTTCGTCCTCTTCTGCGGAACAGACTCTCCGCCACCATCGCCATCGCCCTCATCTGAATCAGAGCCGTCATCCTCGGGGTCCCCCTCAGCCTCGCCTCCACTCCCGGAACCAAGGCCGGAGCCGTCCTCTTCATCAGCAGATGTCTCCGACTAACGGTCTGCAACCTCCTCCTCCTCATCCTCACCAGGCTCCTCCTCCACAATATGTGCTCTGCGTCTGCGAGACGACCCCTCCCCTCGAAAAGGCCTGGACGGCCCAGCTCCGTGAAAAGGCCTGGACGGCCCAGCTCCGTGAAAAGGTCTGGATGGCCCAGCTCCCCGAGAAGGCCCAGGTGGCCCGGCCTGCAGCTGATCATATACTGGGGGCATCTGAAAATAAAGAGTTCAATTCAAATACATCAGTCCAAATATGTACATTAGATGCAGATACAAGCAAAAACTACATGAAGTTGGTACAAACACAGTGCATAAATGAAGGGTGTGTGTCAGATGTGCTCTACACAAGTAGCCTATCAATGCAGTAGAAATCAGTATATTATCAGAAATATGATAAATGCCAGAAAACTAAAGAGTACCTGGAAACCCATGACGGACAGCTGCGCCTCTCTCCGCAAGACCATACCCTTAAGTGAGGCCACCAATCCGATCACCCCCTCCATGTACTCTCTGGGTGGCTGCAGATACGAGCTCATAATCATCAGTGAATAAAGGAATGTCTAAGTGTTTGAATGATAGATGAAAAACAGTGGGACATACCGGCGGTGAGTCGGGATCAATGACGTATCGATGGTCAGGCATGAGAGGCTCTATCGGAATCGTGTAGGAGGCCCCGTACCACCATCCTGTCAACTCGGTCGGCATGTCTGGCCACCCAGGATAAGGAAAAGTCAGAGGAATAGGGGGAACCGATCCACCCCCACCTCTAGATGTACCAGCCCTGCTGGTGGAAGGGGCGTCTGCAGCCCGAGCCCGGGCCTGACTCGAAGATGGCATACCAGCAGGCCTCATCATCGGAGTGCGAACTCCCGTCAATGGAGGCATCAGGTATGTGTGACGGTAAGTGGCGTAATCCCCCTCCTCAATATATAGCAAAGTGTCAGTACCCAGCATAGCATTAACGACATCCCAGGAAATGAGCACATCAGCAATCCGCATGTCGGCTGGGGGTGCTGAGGGAGGGTCCTGAGAAGTGTACCCCCAGACCTAACGCAAGAAACGCTCCCCCAAAAAGAAGGCCCTACCAACCGGCCCTTCGAACAGGAGCTTGTACCGGGAGGCACCCCACCCTCCGGCAAACTGGAATCGGAGACCCTCACCTAAGGGCGCCCACGGCTGCCAAGTAATCTGCAGATAACAGGTGCATAAACCAAACAGAAATCGAAGATGTACAGGACAAATCAAAGATGAAAACAGAAAGAACTGAGAGTCCTGAAGTACCTCCGATGGGCACACTGTGTCGAAATACTATCGTAGGTAAAGGAGAGACTCCCGAGGTCTTGGCCGATGCCGGCCTTCAAACACAAGTGAGTACGGGGTCATGAGAGGTCCCGCTACCATCAACTCCGGGGCCAATGTCGGGAAATACGCATAGACCCACAACTGTAGAAAACAAAGCAGAATATGAAATGCTGAGGGCAAAATGCACGATACTGAGTATAAAGCGCGCTGTGTGTGCCATGTGCAAGTAATGAAGAGCAGAAATGTAAATCAAAGAGGGCAGAAAGTACCTCCCAGGCTCTTTAGTAGCCGCCAAGTAAGTCCCCCCGTCCACGGGAAGTCGCACTCATATAGCAATAAAGGGTGGCCAAGCCAGTACCACCCCAGTCATACCGCCTGACCTGTGACAGGTCCACCAAGGCACTCAGCAGATAAAGCCCAACAGTGTTCCCTCTATCAGCAAACGGAGTGGTCTCGAAGAGGAATATCAGGAAGCCGCGGGCATACTGTGCTGCCTCATCAGGAGTCCCGAGCTCCATCTCTACCCGCCGGAAATGGGAAGAGAACCAGGTGTATCGGACTCTCCTCGAAGCTCTGTCAACAGGCGGGCGAGCCCCCAGCAGATATATCCAAGCGGCCTCCCACTCGCCCATGTCCTCATCACATGGGATCGCCCAGCCTCCTACATCAAGGCCGGTCAATACAGCGAAGTCAAAAGGGGTCATAGTCATGTCCCCAGTGGCAGAGAAATGGAAAGAGTTGGTGGTGTCCCACCATCTCTCCACCAGGGCGGCCATCAGCGTCCTCCTAGCCGGACAACGAGATAGCCCAGCACAGAAGGGCCCAAACCCTGTCAAGTCGACCAAATCCCGAACGACCGCCGGGAGCTCAGCATACCAGTCTCTCGCCGCAGTAGAGCCATACCCCCGCACGGTGCGAGAAGTCACCTGCATTCAGAATGAACACATGTTTCAGCATAAAATGAATAAAGCTGCATGCGAATAAAATGAATAGGCTGCGTGCGAAGTAAAGTAAGTGTGTGCCGTGTGTTCACAATCGACTTGGGCTGTGTGTTCAGAAAATTAGTGATCGGGGCTGTGTGTTCAGAAAGTCAGTATTTAGGCTACGTGTTCAAATCTCAATCAGTCTGGGCTGTGTGTTCAGAAAATCAATTTGGGCTGTGTGTTCAGAAAATTAATGTTTTGGGCTGCGTGTTCAACTCTCAATCAGTGTGGGCTGCGTGTTCACCTTCAACTTGGGCTGTGTGTTTAGAAAGTCAGTATTTGGGCTGCGTGTTCAAATCTCAATCAGTCTGGGCTGTGTGTTCAGAAAATCAATTTGGGCTGTGCGTTCAGAAAATCAGTGTTTAGGCTGCGTGTTCAACTCTCGATTAGTGTGTGCTACGTGTTCACCATCGATCTGGGCTGTGTGTTCAGAAAATCAACTTGGGCTGTGTGTTCAGAAAGTCGGTATTTGGGCTGCGTGTTCAATTCTTAATCAGTCTGGGCTGTGTGTTCAGAATATCAACTTGGGCTGTGTGTTCAAAAGATTAGTGATTTGGGCTGCGTGTTCAGATCTCGTTCAGTGTGTGCTGCGTGTTCACCATCAATTTGGGCTGTGTGTTCAAAAGATCAATGTTTTGGGCTGCGTGTTCAACTCTCAATTAGTGTGTGCTGTGTGTTCACTTTCAATTTGGGTTGCGTGTTCAAAAGATCAATGTTTTGGGCTGTGTGTTCAGAAGATTAGTGTTTTGAGCTGCGTGTTCAACTCTCAATCAGTGTGTGCTGCGTGTTTACCATCAATTTGGGCTGTGTGTTCAGAAGATTAATGTTTTGAGCTACGTGTTCAACTCTCAATCAGTATGGGCTGCGTGTTCACCTTCAAATTTGGGCTGTGTGCTCTAAAAAATCAGTGTTTGGGCTGGGTGTTTAACTCTCAATCAGTGTGTGCTGCGTGTTCACCTTCAAGTTGGACTGTGCGTTCAGAAAATCAGTGTGTGAGCTGTGTGTTCAACCCTCAACCGGTGTGTGCTTTGTGTTCACAATCAATTTATGGACTGAGTGTTCAGAAATTCAAGTGATTGAACCGTGTGTTCAGAATGCAAACAGAATGCAAGAAAAATTCATAATACGTTACAGAAAAGGTAGGAATGAAGTAAATACCTCTCGTGCCTCACGGGAGAGATGATACTCAGGCTCCCACAGGAGGAGATCCCCGGGTGCTCGCGCGTCGAACTCGGTGAAATGATGAAAAACAGCCCGCGGGAGAACATGTACTGGTGGGTCATATCTCTCGGGGATGAAGGGGCGAACCCTCGGAGGCAAAGACATGATGTCAAGCTCGCCTTCGGCGCCTGGAGAACCTCCGCCGTGGGGAAATTGACCCGCCATTTCAAGAAATCTGCAAAAGGGGCAAAAATGAACAAAAATGAGCCAAAATTGGAAAAAGTCAACAAAAGTCAACTCTCGGGAAGTGAAAAAGTCAACAAAAGTCAACTCCCGAGAAAATCTTCCAAATATTGAGACAAACTCACCTCAAGTGGTGAAAATGAGAAAAGAAGACCCGAAACCAAAATTTAATCTGTTCAAAGTGCTTGAAACTGAAAGATTTCACGAAAACAACTTGCGTGGGACGTTGGAAAACGCGTATAGAGCCCAGATCTGAGGGAGAAAATGGTTTGGGAAGCTAGAGAGGAGAATTTCGGAGCTACACTTATGAGCCCGAAGTGTTTGGGTGGATGTATTTAAAGAAAAGAGGCCGAAAAGACAAAACTGCCCCCGGATTTGGCAAAGTGGCCGGCCGGCCACTTTTTTTGGCAGGCCGGCCATTTACTTTTCAAAAAATGGCCGGTGGCCTCCCTCTCCCAATAAAACTGGCCGATGGTGTTCCCCACATGCCCTCCAAGGTCCCTACAAATTTTGAGGAAGATTGGAGTCCCCGAGACCTGAAAAAGTACAAGAGAAGTGCACTTTCTGTCGCAAAATCGCTCCGCCGGAACTTCAGCTTCAGCTTCCAATGCATGTCTCATCGTTTACTCATCAAAAGTGAGGTGTATCCTTCTAAACATGTTGTAACCTCTCCGGGAGGTGGACCGGAAGCCGCGATCGAGTCGCCCTCGCCGAAACGCGCGTTTCTTCCCGCATTGCGATGCACTTTTCTATCAACACCGTAATTGTCTGCATTCGATATCACATTGAACGTATGCTGTTAGATATTTTGTGCTTGTTGAGTTTCTTTATTTTGCAGGCACGATATTGTATGTACGGTTCATTTGAGGCTGGTGCGACCAGACGAATCGCGCAAGTATCGTATCTTCTCCGTGAGAGACATGGCGAGGATTGAATAATTCTCCGCATTCTTAACTGCATGAAATGTAGTTGTTGCTTTGCATTCTTGCTTAAAATTGTTGCATCTATTTGCGAATACTTGCTTCATTACAGCTTGCTACATTTGCACGATCATTGAGTTACCTTCGGCTTCTTGTATTTTCAGTTGCATTTTGCCCCTGCCAGCGGGCATGCCTGCGGGCACATCTGTGTTATTTTGTATGTTTGTCTAAGTCTTCGGCCTTGTCAAAAATGGGTCGTGTCTGGGCTTTGACATTCACTCCCGTCACTTATGACTTTCGAGTTCTGTCAAAGAGGGGCAACTATAGACACCCCATTTTTTGCTGACCTTAAGACTCAGACGTCACCGATTGAGCGCTTGTTGATGTTGCATATTGTGCTCGTTCAGAAGTTTTAGAGTCTCGGCTGCGAGCCTTGCCTCCGGACTTCCAGACTCTTTCATGCTTTGCCTCAGTTTACGAACCAGGCTCTGTTTTCTCTTCCCGAAGGGAGGGGGAGGTCTCGTAGATCATCTCTTAGTGGCCGTAGGCTACGTTTCGTGGTCGTAGGCCATTTTGCCCGTTTGGAGCCCGGTTTTTGGTTTTTCGGAACCGTTGGCCGTGTGCCTCGGTTCGGGACCGCTTAACCAACTCCGTTTGCCCCGGTTTCTGGCATGATTCTTATTTGCTCCCTTTTGAGGGACACTGTGGTCCAAGAGACCAGCTTCGTGGTCGAACACCACTTCCGGTGCCTAACAGTCAATTTTCGGGGCCTCGGGCTGCGCGTTTCGGCCCCCGAACCTTCGTTTTGCATCGATTTTGGTTCATTTTTGGCAAGGACCTCTGTTTCATTGGTAAGAAGGCTGTAGAAGGGTGGGAGGCTAGTAATTGTTCTGTCAGCCAGCTTTATCCCTTCATCGCCCTCCGTCGCCTGATTTTCCTCACTTCGGAGCCAATGTTGACCACCCTTGGGCCTTTTTCATGAACCCCAAGCCTCATATTTGTGATGTACACATCTGGGAGGCCACCAATATTTGGTGGCCGGCCAGTAATTGCTGTTGACCCTTTTGAACCCCTTTGAAAAGTGGGTTGTTCTCTCTCTTGGTTCACTTTTTCCAGTGTTTAACCACAGGGTTGTGTTGTGCACACATCAGAGGCTCTTTTTTTGGGGTGGCCGGCCACTATTTCTTCTTGACCCTTTTGACCCCTAGCCGGCCGGCCATGGGAGGTAGCCGCCCGGCCACCTGCAACCTAGATAACTGGCCGGCCAGAATACTTACATCATCTACAGTGCAGATACAGCCTCTTTTTCTCCCCAAATTCTGTATCCGGGGGGCTGCTTTTTTTAGGGAAACTTGGTTTGTTTTCCTTCCACTTTTTCCCTCCTTTTCCCCCCTTTTTGCCTTTATAACAGCAGCCCCAGCTCTGTTATTAGGGTTACAAAATCCCCCTTTAAGCTCCCTTGTGGTATCTCTCTCTCTCTATACTTTCAAGCACTAAACCTCTCAAGTCCTACACCCTTCTCTACACCACCACCTGGCACTATACCCCCAACCTCCATTGCAGCAGCTTGAAGCTGATTTCCAGAGCTAAGGAGGCATCTTTTCTCAAGCCAAGAAGTGTTGAAGTTTAGTCTTCAAGGCAACTCAAGAATCAGCAACCTTCCGGGGCTTGGCGCGCTTTCCAAGAAATCATTGCAAAACAGAGGCTAATTGGGGCATCCCAGTGGATGTCCGCGCAAGGCAGCCCAGACATGTATCATCCATCATCTGAAGAAGAGTCAAGGCAATCCTTGGCTTGCATGCCAGTTTATTACTTTTCTTAGTTAATTTGTAAATTAATTAGGAATTTGTTTATATTCGGACTGTATTATTTGGACTGTACTGTTTATTCGGACCCTCTGCGCGAGGGCACAACTGTAATAAGTGTGTGCGTGTGTGTTGTATGTCTTCCAACCCCACGTCTTTCTCCCTTTTATTTATCCGCTTATGATGGTTAGATTAGGTCATATTTCAATTAGCATACAGTATGACAGCATGTTTGCATCATTCATCTGTTTTGCACGCATCGGGCTCGGCGCATCATACTAACTACATTTGTATTTCAATTTCAAAGTTGAATACTTGTTAGCTGTTGCATCTCATATGCCATGTTTAGAATAGCTGAGCCTGCTATAGCTGTATTTTGCATGTATTGCATTAGGCATCTCTGTATAGTTAGGATCATGCATGGATTTCTAATTAGCTTCTGTTTTGGCTTGGAGTACTCAGTAAGTTTTATACTTTAGCATCCTTACATGCGTGTGAGTGACTGCCATGAATAGCATACTTGCCATGAGGCTAATTGCTTATGTGATATAACTGCCTGAATGCCTGTGGGTGAAGGTTGGGTTATTTGAATTGGAACAAATCATCAACTGTGAGTTTTAAGCCCACTAGATAGTGGCAAAACCATCTTTTCTAAGCCCACCCGAGGGTGGCAAAATTTGCATTTTAAGCCTACTTGCGAGTAGCAAACCATCTTTCAAAAACAAGCATGAAATGTTTTGTTCCAAATCAGGCGACCCAGTCTATACTTGTATGCTGTACGCATCACATAGTAATTTAGGCTAATAACCGGAATAAGAACACATAATGTTTTCAAAAATAGATATCATGGTTAGTAGAGGCCGATCTTTGATCGGGCGAGCGGGGGTGCTCACGAAGTGACCTTTCCCAATCGTACCCAAGTTCCCGAGCCGAGGTAACTTTGGTGATGACGGACACGTGGCCTTAGGCAAACAAGTCAGGGTTTCCTAAATTTCCCCAAAATAAAACGTTTAGGTGGCGACTCTGTATCTGGCAAAGCAGTCCATGTTTGGCACTTCTTTCAAAAAATCTATTTTCTCAAAACGATTTTCCGGATTTGGACTCTTTGGTTCAGATTACGAACCGTGACAATTTGAGAGTCCTGAGTTGTAGTGAGCCCAATATCGAACGGAACGGGGGAGCTCGTCCCTCCCGGGGCGTTCGGGGACATCTACAATGTCCTAAATGTTCTAGCTACTTTCAACATACTACTTGGAAAACCCTGGCTACACCAAGTAAGAGTTGTCTCTTCCACCCTCCACCAAATGCTGAAGTGCCCCTATGGGAAATGGGCGGCCATAGTCTTCAGGAATTCATCTATACATCCTCTGCTAGAGCTCACTATGCCTGTACTGGAGATTATGCATGGCGAAGAGGATGTCTTCATTTTAGGGTTTACCTTAGTTGAGGCCTGGGTAGTACAGAATATCTTGACTGCTGATGAGAGCCTATATGTTAGTGCCCAATCTGTATGTCTCATGAATAAGCTACAGGATGTGCCCGGAATGGGATTAGGCAGAAGTGGTAGGAAGGGCATTACTGCATTGGCCGATGTGCCACATAACCCTCATGCCTTTGGTCTTGGCTATACGCCCACCAAAGAGGACTGGGTGAGGAAAGGGAAAGAAATGGCCGGAAGAGCCAGAGCAAACCAAAGCGGGAGGCACTATGAGTTTGTGCATCAACCTATTCGGGGAATCTTGAATGGCTATTTTGTTCGAGAGTGAGAGGACTTCCCATTCTGTGGTTTCCCTGAACCCCGGTTCAACTCTGAGAAGTAGCGAGTTCCCGGCTTTGAGATTTTCTTCAACTTACAGCTACAAGAGAGCAACACAGAGGACTAGACTGAACCAAGTGCTGAAGCTGCCAAGAGCACAGAAAGTGATTCTAACAGCAGTGAACTTGAGGTAGGAGCAGCATTGGCATGTCTCCTTTCGTATCCTCATATCAACTCGGAGAGCATAGGGGATGACCTAACCGTTTCCATGGTCGGAGACCAACCAAGTGTGAACCCTTCCAGTGGTATCTTGGATGCATTTGATGCACCGTCCCTCACTTGGCAGCTGAAGGAGGGCTTCCTGTCCAGTAGCTCTGAGTCAGGTGTGAACCAGAATCTGATTCCACAAAGTCTGTGGAGTCGGAATTAGATTCCAGTTCGTCTGAGTCAGAGTCCGGTATTCGTGGGGTTGATAACCCGGAAGCCAATATTTTGTCCAAGTCATCTTTTTCCTTTTCTTTTGAGTCGGTTGTCACCGAGAAATTGGATGAACTGGACTTTGTGAATGAGAATGCCACTACAGGTTTTGAGTACTTCTCTGTGCCACTTGTATATTGCATTGATCACGACTTTCAAAATTTTAGTGAAAACGACGAGGAAGGAATTCCTCTAGTTTTGAAACATTTGATTGATCGAGAGGAGGAGAGGTTTGTAAAACCCCTTGTTGATGAAATCATTCCAATTAATGTGGGTATTAAGAAGGATCCGCGTCTGGTCCAGATCAGGTCCACGTTGTCTTCAGAGGAACGCGAGTGCTTAGTCGCTTTATTAAAAGATTTCAAAGATGTTTTTACACGGTCCTATGAAGACATGCCTAGAATCGATCCTGAGATTGTATAGCATCGTATCCCTCTTGACCCTGAGGCCCGACCTATTAAGCAGAAACTGCAGAGAATACGCCTGGATAGGGCTTTGATGATTAAGGAAGAGGTCACCAAGCAGATAGACGCAAGTTTTTTGCTAGTATCTGAGTATCCAACTTGTTTGGCTAACATTGTTTCGGTGCCGAAGAAAGATGGCAGAATTCGGGTGTGTGTGGATTTCAGAGATCTGAATAAAGCTAGTCCAAAGGACGACTTTCCTCTACCGCACATCGATGAATTGGTAGATTTCAACTCAGGCCATGCATTGCTCTCTTTCATGGATGGATTTTCTGGGTATAACCAGATTCTGATGGCACCTAAGAATAGAGAGAAAACCGCTTTCACTACGCCGTGGGGAACCTACTGCTATAGGGTGATGCCGTTTGGATTGAAGAATGCTGAGGCTACCTACCAACGGGCTGCAACCACAATTCTGCATGATATGATCCACAAAGAAGTCGAGGTGTATGTGGACGACATGATTGTCAAGTCCAAGAAAAGAAAGGGTCACTACATCGCCTTGAAGAAATTCTTCCAACAGATCAGAGAATATCGGTTGAGGCTGAATCCACAGAAGTGCACTTTTGGAGATAGATCTTTCCAAAATCAAGGCCATCCTAGAAATGCCACCACCAAGGACTGAAAAGGAGGTGCGAGGCTTTCTGGGTAAAGTGCAATTCATAACACGGTTTATTTCAAAATTAACCTTGACTTGTGAACCACTATTTGGTCGCCTGAAAAAAGGAAAGAAATTCTAATAGGATGATCGATGTCAGTTTGCTTTTGAGTAGATCAAGCAGTACCTTCAGAACCTGCATGTGTTGTCCCGCCAAAGCCGAGGAAGCCCTTGATTTTGTATCTGTCAGTAACGAACACAACGATGTGATGCATGCTTATCTGAAGATAGAGTGGAGAAAGCCATCTATTACCTGAGTAAGAAAATACTGGACTATGAGACCCATTACACTCTGCTTGAGAAGGCTTGCTTAGCCTTGGTATGGGCTACCAGGAAGTTAAGGCACTACCTGTTAGCTCACTTTGTAATTTTGGTTTCGAGATTAGATCCCATCAAATATCTTTTCAAGAAACCAACGCTTACAGGTAGGCTAGCTCATTGGTTGCTTCTTCTCTCTGAATTTGATTTGAAGTATGTCACTTGCAAGTCTGTTAAGGGGAGAGCAGTAGCTGAGTTCCTGGAAGATCACCCAGTGGAAGGGGATGTAGCAGTAGAATACCTATTCCCAGATGAAGCTATTTTGCAAGTCGAGGAAGAGATTTGGACAATGTACTTTGACAGAGTGTCTAAGCAATACGGTTATGGGATAGGGGTGTTGCTGATAGCACCCAACAATTCCCATATACCCTTAGCCTTCAAACTTCGGTTCAAAGTATCCAATAACGAAGTAGAATATGAGGCGTGTATCACTGGTTTGGAAGCTGCCCTGGAACTAGGGGCAAAAAGGTTGGACGTCATTGGGGACTCAAACCTGGTTGTGTCTTAAGCAAACGGAAATTGGAAGGTTAAATAAGAAAAGATGAAGATCTATTACCAAACCTTGGACGTTTTGATTCCTAGTTTTGAGAAGCTAACCTTCACTCATAAACTAAGAGAGAACAACAGGTTCGCTAACGCCTTATCAACTCTATCTTCTATGATAGACACTCCATTTGGAGTCCGGATGCGTCTAATCATCATTGAACATAGATATACACCGGCCTACGAGTTAATTGCCACAATAAATGAAGTACAAGATCAAAACCCCTGGTATTATGATATCTGGAACTTCTTGGAAAAGAAGGTTTATCCACTAGGGGAAAATGCCAAAGATGAAAGGGCAATACGGCAGATGGCCGTTCAATTTATCATCTGTGGGGGTAAATTGTATAAGAGGGGTCATCTGGGAATGCAAAGCTATGTGTGGATGCAGAAGAGTCAAAGCGCCTAATGGAGGCCATCCGTGGGGGAGAGTGTGGAGCACACATGAGTGGAGTAATGTTAGCCCGGAAGATTCTTAGGCAAGGTTACTACTGGTGTACCATGGAGGAGGATTGCATTGGTTTTGTTCGACGATGCCACAAATGCCAAATCCATCCAAATCGCATGAATATCCCGCCGTCGAAGCTGTACAACATTACTTCACCATGACCTTTCTCAGTCTGGGAAATTAACGTCATTGGGGCAGTTACACCGAAAGAGTCAAATGAGCAAGAGTACATTCTGGTGGCAATTGATTATCTTATGAAGTGGGTGGAAGCTCAATCTTATGCAGTGTTAAAGGAAGCGCATGTGGCTAAGTTCATCCGTAATAACATCATTTGCCATTATGGAGTCCCGAATGAGATTATTTCAAGCAATGGCTCCCATTTCAAGAAAGAAGTGATCGACTTGTTGGAGAAATACAACGTGGCTTTTCATAAGTCATTTACATATCGGCCGCAAACCAACAAAGCTGTTGAGGCTGCCAACACGAACATCAAGCACATTTTGCAGAAAATGGTTGAGACCTACAAGGACTGGCCAGACAAATTGCCATTTGGCTACAGAACTTCAATTCGGACATCTACTGGGGCAACTTCGTACTCTCTGGTTTATGGGATGGAAGCTATTCAACCGATCAAAATAGAAGTTTCGTCGCTACGGGTTATGGTTGAGTGTTAGATAGCAGAGGCGGATTGGCAGCAGAGCAGGTTCGAGGAACTAATGTTTTTCGATGAGAGAAGACTAAAAGCACTGTACCATGTTCAAGGGTTTCAACGCAAGATTGCCAGGGCTTTTAACAAGAAGGTTAAGTCCCGGAATCTCAAGGAAGGGGATCTGGTGCTGAAAGACAACCGAGCTCCCATCCATGACCCTAGGGGCAAGTTCAGACCTAATTGGATTGGTCCTTACATCATCAAAACCATTTGGTCGGGTGGAGTTATTATTCTTATCGACCTGGATGGCCTAGAATTTTCCCAACCAATCAACATGGACACGTTGAAGAAATATTACCCCTGAGAGGCTCGCTAGGCTGAAAACTCGGAAGGGCGACCTAGGCAAAAGTTAGAGCACAAAAAATTGGAAAAAAGAAATACTGAGCTTGCAAGGTTGAAAACCCAGAAATGGTGGCCTTAGCAAAAGTTAGAGCGCAAAAGGAGAGTGTTAATACCCGAGCCGACCCGAACAAAACTACGTAAGGCCTGATTTCCATCTTTGGGATATGTAGGCAACTTCATTTTGAAGTCCGGCCGTAAACACCTCCAAATCAACTGTGTCCATGTGTTTAATCAAGGCATCTTTGTCTATTCATTATCTGAAGGTTCGGTTGTGATCCTTACTCTGAGAGAAGACCTTACTACAATGCTGAGCAGTGCCATTCAGACAAGGGGCAATTTTTTATTTTCGAATTTGGGGTTGTACCATCTAGAGGATAGATTCTATGTGTGTCAAGTTGTGATTCTTATCGAAAATGGTTTTGAAAAGTTTTGATAAAAGCTGATTTTGTTCAAATTAATCTGTTTACAACTTAGACCATTTTTGGACCAAAAGAAAAATTTTCAGTGCCCACAACTTAAATTTCATTGATTTCAATACGAAGTTCTCCAACTCTCGATACAAATCAAAGTTGCTTTTATTACATTCAAAAAGAAAACTTGACAAGTAAGACCAAAGCAATAAACTTGGGGCATAGATAAGTCAGGTGTTCATGCGTCCCCCGCTTGTGCTTGTGGAAGCTTCTGATGCTAAAGTAGGCTCAGTTTGTGCCTCATCTTCGAGCCAAGTTAGGCACTCACCAGAAAGTGTGTAGTTAAAACTAGGGGCAGAGGTCAGAAGCTCTCTTGTCCTCCAAGGAGTGAGGTACCTGGCCAATTGTGAACCATGGATTGGGAATGAAGCTGGGTACTCTACCCCCTCTTCTGGGTAAGTCTGGTCATGTTCGAACTGACGCCTGAACCAGAACGAAAAGTAGAATACACAGTGTGTCAGGCCAATCAGCTGAATGCCAGGTTACTGAGCCATGCTGTAGCTCATCTCGAGCAGATCAAACCAGGGACAACACTAAGCAACGTTAACAGTAGACCTGTTGCATATCCAATGGCACCGCTATCCCTCGTTCGGGAAATCCACTAGTCGTTGGCGAAAGAAATAGCCTCGTGCCGAATATGCAGAGCAAGAATCCACTACTTTCAACATGTCCATGAGCCATATTTGGGGAGGGATGAAAGAAAAGAGAGATTAAAGAATAGAGAGGTGTATGTTGAGAGAAGAGTGAGAAAAGGGCTTTGAGAGAAAAACAGAGCACGAGTGCCGAGTGATGTGAGAAACACATATTAGAAAGGGTGGGAAACATTACCTAAAAAAGTAGTGGACTCCCTGCAAATTTTTTCATCTCCCATCGATAAAAGGCATCTAGACCCATCAAACTCTCGGCTAGTACCAAGCCAATGCAACTCTTGCCCTCTTTCAAACCTTAGGCTACTTCGATTAGTCAAATGCTAGACCCGCTAAAACTAGGGACAAGGAGGAAATGTGCTAGCATGCATAAACAAAGGACGTGTTGCCATAAACCTCGCCAAAGAAGATCGCCTCGGTCACCGACGTCAGAAAATTGATGAATCAAGCTGGGGATGTCTAGCTCTCCATTGTGAACCAAGGATTGGGCATCGTGTAAAGTGAGCCCACACATCCTTTCCAAAGCTTGGATATGACCAAAACGGGGTTGAGGCAGAATTTCGTCATCATGTCGGAATTCCATTAGCACCTAAAATTCTTCGATTGTCGGGTATAGCTCTTGTCCCCCCGAAGCTAAAGACATGTGTGATCGGGTTTTAACATCTAGCCACAGCATGAAGGAACGGAAAACAAAGCGGAGAACGACTCAGCCAAAATAGTGCATTTATGCCGAAACCCCGAAAATTCAACTTTTCCGAACCATCCAAAGTTGTAATTGAATCAGAAAGTTTTTTGGTGAAAAATGGCTCCATTTGTGAAGAATTTGTAGTTGAAATGAAGAAATCACGAAGCTCAGCCTTTTGTAGAAGATAAGGCAGTGAGTGGAAGCTTGGTGTCAACAATGTGGAGGTCCTGCACATTGATGGCCGGCAAGAGGTACAGATGGCCGGCAGGTGGCCGACATTCACCCCTCATGGCCGACAGTCTTCTTCCTTAGCCTGCTGTCCTTCTTTGTGCTGGAGAGTGCTGAAAGCATGTCTTTTGTGTGTTTTAGAGTCCTGTTTTGGGTCTTTTCAGACCTTAGCACGTTTGTTGAGGTCTACTTGTTTTGCTTTGATTATCGAGTTGTACTTTTGTTGTTTTTGTTTATCGAGTTATTATTTTGTTGTTTATCGAGTTGTACTTGTTGTTTACCGAGTTGTTTTGCTTATCGAGTTGTATATTGCTGTTATTTCAGTTGTTGGTCGTTTCGTTACCTGATTCAGACTATTGTGACAATACAAGTAGTCATTTTTCGTTATCAAATTCAATCTCATTTTTTTCATGCAATGTAGTGCCCATGATGCAAAATACAACACTTTCTAAAAAATACACTGGTTTTCATTCTGATCATGGTTGTTTTTACAAAAGATGCAGTACAAGTTTTTAAAGAAAATAAAACTCGTCTGAGGTTGTGCAATGTGCTAACACTATAAAGCAAAAGAAACTAAGCAAAAATACAAAAATCAGCGCTATCCATCTTAGGATTTAGAGGCCATCTTCGTCCTCTTCCTTGGCGGAGCGGACTCTGCAACACTGTCTCCATCGGTGCTACTGTCTGAATCTGGATCAGAGTCTAAACTGGCGCCGTCTCCACTCCCTACCTCAGAGCCCTCCTCAGCATCAGCATTCCCACTTTCAGAACCCGAGCCAGCGTCATCATCTCTACTATTTGATGACTCTGAATACTGACTCACTGCCTCATCGGCCTTGTTGGTCTCAGCGTCATCATCGCTCAGAATGGGCTTTAAAGGGCCACTCTTATCTCGGGTACCCCTAGCTCGGCCTCAACTGCGTGTTGGAGCCTATCTCTCTCTCTCTCTCTCTCTCTCTCTCTACTGCCGGAGGAGGCACTGCTGGTGCACCCAATATGGGTGGGACCTGAAAAGGCAGTTGTCTTATGTTAGCCACAGTATGTGTATCAGATATAAGTATGGGGCATAATGAGTATATGCTGAAGTCAGGTGTAATGTCAGGTGTAGTGGTGAATGCAGTATGGAAGTGCAGTGTATCAGTGTACTGTGGGGAAGTTCTCATGTCAATTTCAATGTGTCAGTGGAAATTTGATGATTGGAATGCAAGAAAACTAAAGAAATTACTTGAATGCTGTGGAAGCCAAGTAGTGCCTCCCTCCTCAATATCATGCCCTCGAATGAGGCTAATAGCTCTAGTAGATCCTCAGTGTATCCTGGGGGTGCTTGTAAATGCATTGGGAATGATCAATGTCCAGAACAGGCAAATATCAAAAAGAGATGGGAGAACTAAAAATGTGGTACATACCAGAGGTGTATCCTGGGCTCTGGTGTATCTATGCCCAGCTGTTGCGGGCTCAATCGGGATCTGATAGGCCTCCCCAATATACCGCCAACATGTGAGTGCAGTAGGCAGCTCTGGCCATCCAGTCCCCTATCTCGCTTGGGAAGCCCCTTTGCCACAAGCTTTGCTCACTCAGGTTACTTTGCGTCTCGCTTTCACGGCTGGAGCTCTCACTCCCTCACCTCTGCGAACATCGTCAGAGGCGGTATCAAGTGTGTCTGGATGAAGGCCGTGTAGTCCCCCTCTACACGGAAATACTCTACCTCCAAGCCTACCATGAACTGGATCACCTTGTCGGTAGACAGCTTGTCTATCGCTCTCATAGATACTAGCAGTGCCATCGATATAAACTAAGCAGGTAGGTCCATGGTCTGGCGCACGAAGCGCTTGCCTAGGAACTAGGCTCAGCAAATCAGGCCCTTAAGTAGAACATGATAGCGGGAAATGCCCCAAGCCGCACGGTATTGGGCTTGAAGCCCTGTCGGTATCGTGGCCTAGGGTTGCCATGTGATTTGAAATGGAAAGTGAACAAGTTATTAGTCGCTGTCAGTTGCTAATGTATGAATCAAAACAGCTGTAAAGAAAAAAATGATTGTGTTTCGAGTTACCTCGTGTGCTGCTTCTGTGTCGAAGTACTGGCGGAAAAACATGAGTGGCTCACGAGTCCTACGTCGAAGCTGGCCGTCATATACCCGAGAAAAGGGGACCGTCAATGGAACCTCATCTACAGGCTCTGGGGCAAGAGTCGGGAACTTTGTGTATACCTATAACTGTGGAGAAAGTGCAGTGATATGTGATCAGTATACAGTGTTTGAACATATGCAGAAAGTGCAAAGCAGAAAGCACATGTGTTGAACTGATGTAAAGCAAGAAATGATGAGCAGAAAATGTAAAGTGTAAAGAGGGGACTGAGATGTGTACCTCCCAGGCTTGCCAGTATCCTCTAACCAAATTCCCTCGCAGATGGGAGGAAGAGCTTATATATCCGTATAATGTGGTGAGGCCGGCTCTGCCCCAATCATAAAACTAAACTCGAAGAAGAGTCACCAAGGCACTAAGCAAATACAGGCCTACGGTATTCCACCTGTTTGAAAACAAGGTGGTATTGAAGATGAACATGAGGAAGCCCCTAGCATATTGCTCTATCTCCTCTATCATCTTGGGCTCAGTCCCCCTGAACTGCTCCTCGAACCAGGTGTATCACACCATACCCGTTCAGTATATCGGTTGATGTGCCCCAAGAAACTTGAACTACGCTGCCTCCCACTCCCCCATATTAGGATTGAATGGAATCGGATCACCCCCTACGCCTAGGCCGGTGATCATGGCAAAGTCGTAAGGAGTCATCGTCATCTCCTCTGAGGTGGAAAGGTGGAGAGAGTTGGTGGTGTCCCACTATCTCTCCACTAGTACTCCAAGAAGTGGACGGCTCATGGTAACCTGAGTTAAGCTGGAGCAGAAGAGGTCGAAGCCTGCCTCGTCAGTAATGTCACGAACTCTAGCTGGGAGCTCGCCATACTAATCTCGAATAATCGTCGCACCATAACCCCTAAAGGCGCGAGACTCACCCTGTGGCATGCAAGAGATGTAATCAGATCAAGGCAGTGTATGAGATACAGTCAGATGAAGGCAATGCAAGAAATGCAAACAATTAAGGGCAGAAATGCATAGAAACAGAGTTCATACTACAATGGCAATGGCCGATAAATAAGACTCTGGCTCTCTCAACAAGAGGTCCTCTGGCGCGTTGTTAGCAAAATCAGTAAAACATTTGATGCCTCTGGTAGTGGGCAATATGTGTGTCTGAGGGTGATACCTCACTGGATCAAAAGGCCGTATACTCAATGGTAACGGCTCTGGCTCGGTCTCTGGCTCAGCCTCAATGTCTACCTCGAAGTCTACCGGGGGAAGCTCGGGAGGAGCCCCATTATTTGGAAAATCATCTGCCATCTGAAAATAGGTGCGAGATGGGTGAAAAGTGAAGAAAAGCGGTGAACTTGGAAAAAGTCAAACCTTAGGAGAGAGAAAATGAAGGAAAAAGTCAAAGCAGGGAAAAGTGCGTAGAACTCAAGAGAAACTCGAGGGGAATGAACCTAAAATGGTGGAAACAAGAAAAGAACGGTCGAAATCAAATTCCAATCGGTTCAAAGCGAAGAGAACTAGAAAGATTTAGCGAATAAAGTTTGTGTGAGGCGTTGGAAAATGCGTAAAAAGCTCAGATCTAGAAAGGGAAAGCACCTCGGGAAAGAAAGAGAGCATCTACGGTCAAGGGGAAGTGAGGAAATGAGGTGTGGTGGCCCATACTTAAATGCCCAAGCCGAAAACCCCTTTTTACCCTGGGCCTGCCATCGATGGCTGGCAAGACACCATCGATGGATGGCAAGGCACACTGGTGGCTGTAAAGGCACGCCAGTGGCTGGCAGGTGGTCGACAGCCCCCTCTTGTGGCCGGTGGCTTTCCAAGGGTTTTCCCTGAGTCCTTGGTTTTGTTTTGTGTCCTTGGATTCTAAGAAGTGAAGGGGCTGTTCATTGTTTGGTTCAAATTCTCTCTGCGGAACCTCAGGACTGCATTTCCAGTGCACGATGCTCATCACTCATTAACATAAGCAAGGTGTATCCTTTTTAAAATATTGCAACTTTTCCGAGAAGTAAGTCGGAAGTTGTTCTTGAATTGGTTTTGACGAATATTCTTTTGTTATTGCATAGAATATGTGTTTCTTTGTTGTTGCATGGAACGTACATTCCACTTATACTGTTGCATATAACATGCTCTTATTCTAGCTGCATTGAATGCACTTCTGCTCTTGTATTATGCATAGAACATGCTTATACGCATTTGCCTTCCAATCATGCATTGAATACGCTTCCCTTACCAATCATGCATAGGATATGCTCTCAAATTGTTTGGTTCACATAGAACATGCCATTATATCCCAGTTGTTATCATGTATAAAATATGCGTTTCCTATTCGTTACACATGCATAGAATATGCGCTTCTCCATTATTGCATAGAATATGCATTTTTCTATTGTTACATAGAATATGCTTTCATTCTTGTTTCATGCATAGAAAATGCATTGTCATTACATAGCACTGTAGACACCCCATTTTTGACCAACTTTAAGACTCAGACGTCATCGATTGAGTGCTCAGTGATAGTGCATGTTGTGCTCGTTTCGAGGTTTCAGAGTTTTGGCTGAGAGCCTTGCCTCCGGACCTCTGAACTCTTTGTGCTTTGGCTCGGTTTGTGGACCGAATCTTGTTTTCTCTTCCCGGAAGGAGGGAGAGGTCTTGTAGATCATCTCTTTGTGGTCGTAGACCACTTTTTGTGGTCGTAGGCCACTTTTTCCGTTTGGAGATTAGTTTTCGAGGCTTTCGACCGCGTGCTTTGCCTCCCAATCTCTCGTCTTGCATCCGTTTTGGTTTGTTTTTGGTACAAACCTTGTTTTCCTTGTTTGGAAGGTGGTACAAGGGTGGGAGACCAGTTTTTCCCCTTGGAGACCATTTTTCCTCCTGCCAGCCAGTTTTCTGGTCGGATAACTGGCTTTCTTGGTCTTTGGGCCACCTTTTCTGGTCGGCCACCATACCACCACCTTGCTTTTAGTGTGTAGACTTCTCCCACCTATGGGTGACCCGTTTTTGTTCTGGGAGACCACTTGAAGTGGTCGGCTGACCACTTTAAGTAGCTGGCCGACCACTTCAAGTGGTCGGCTGCTTTTTGGCACCTTTTTGGAGATATTTTCCTCCAGCCAGCACAGCTGGAGGGCACTAGAACCATCCTCCATACACGTGTATGGAGGGATAGCCTTAAAGCTTAGCTTCCTTGAGAAGCTTTAGCTTTTGGTTCTCTATAAGAGGGAGGCTCATCCTCCCTCTTCTAGGTTCAGAAATTGGTGGTTTGAGATATACATACACACTTGTATCTATATCTCTCTTTTGCTCTTGTTTTGTGCCGTAAAGTGTCATTTTGTCTCACTTTTGCACACAAACACACACTCAAACACCATCCTTTTGTTGCTAAGGTGCTTAGGAGCTGGTTTTGGTGTTCTTGGGTTGGTTTGAGCTTGAAAAACCTGCAGGAGTTGCAGCTTTAAAAGTGGTCTTCAAGGGTGAGTTTCTAACCCTTAAATCCCCCATTTTTGCTTAGGCTTTTAGCCCTACTTGCATACTGATTTAAGCTTAACTTTCTACTACAAAGAGTTCTGTTTTTTCATGCTTTAGATCTTTGTTTAAGGTCACTTTTGTGTTTGAGGTTGTTTACCCCCTCTTAGGCCTTGTTTGGCCTTCATTTTGTGCCTTCTTTGTGAGCTTTTGGGACCACCTTGCTTTGGCCTTCTCACCACTAAAATCCAGAGGATTTTCAGTGGTGGAAGTGGTGTTTTGAGGTCCCAAATAGGAGAGGGTCATCCTGTAGACGCGCGGCCCCACGCCAAAGTTCGGACTCCATTTTAGTCACGGTTCTTAATCTGAACCAAAGAGTCCAAATCCGGCTAATCGTTTTGAGAAAACAGATTTTTGTAAAGAAGTGTCAAACATGGACTGCTTTGCCAGATACAGAGTTGCCACCTAAATATTTTATTTTGGGGGAATTAGGAAACCCTGACTCGTTTTCCTAACGCCACGTGTCCGTCATCACCAAAGTTGCCTCGGCTCGGGAACCTGGGCACGATTGGGGAAGGTCAGTTATAAGCACCCCCTCTCGCCTGATCCGAAGATCGGCCTCTACTAACCATGATATCTAGTTTCGAAAACATTATGCGTTCTTATTCCGGTTATTAGCCTAGATTTACTACGTGATGCGCATAGCAAAACAAGTATAGACTAGATCGCCTAATTTGGAACAACGCATCGCATATCCGTTTGTTTGAAAATGATTTGAAATTTGCTACTCACGAGTAGGCTAAAACACGGATTTCAATGAGTTGTTCCAACTCAAACAATCCAACCTTCACCCACAGGCATTCAGACAGTAATATCACGTAAGCATATAGCCGCATGGCAGGCATGTTGTCATGTTAACATTTACACTCATGCGAGATGCTAAAGCATAAATACTTACATCGTACTCCGTGCCAAAACAATGAACTAGTCAGTAATCATGCATGATCCTAATTCATGTTAAGGTGGCTAATGTATCTCATACAAAATGTCACTAGAATAGGCTCGGCTAACCTATGAATGGCATATGAGATGCGACAGATAACATGTATTCAAGTTTGATTTGAAATACTATGCAGTTAGTATGATGCGCCGAGCCCGGTGCATGTAATACTGATGAATGATGCACGCATGCATAGCATAAGGATGCTAAACTAAATATGCCATAGTACTAACCATCAAAGCAGGTAAGTAAAATGGAGAAAGAAATGGGGGTTGGAAGACATGCACATACGCATCCACACTTATTACAAATTTTCCCTCGCTCGGAGGGACCGAAAGAATAATACAATTTAACTAACTATCAAGCTAATTAAATATTACAGACAATTAACTAGTTAAGCAAATTAACTAAGCTAATTAAGAAGTAAAAGCAGCCTCGGGAAGAGGGCCTAATGCATGCGCGCTCAGTTCTGCTCAGAAACCCACCACCATGCACAAGCTTGCCTCTGTTTCCCCTGCTCTGCTCCTTTGAAAATTGCACAACTCCCAAGGTATGCTCCATGGACACTGTGGATCACCACCGACCATGTCCGGATGGTCATCAACCATTTGTTGAGCTCTCGGCCATCAATAATTGTTCGGTCGGCACACCATGTAGTCGACCGGCCAAGTCTTCCTGCAGAATCTGTTTTGACAGCAGCAGAGGGCAAAACAAGGCATGGCAATGTATTTCAAGCAAATGTGTGCACCAACACATCCCTTATCATGTTTGTGACTCAAAGGGGTATGTTCCTTGATTCTCGGACCACCAATCGCGCATTTCAATGCGTGATGGCCCAAGGAACCAAGTCGTGCATTTTGATTTCAAATGAAATGCAATGCATAGAAACATACCAAGGGGCTTTCAACCTCTATCATGGCTTGATCAAGAGGTGAAAGATGCATGCAATGATATGCAACCTAGACATGTGAGCTAAGTGTGCAACATGAGATGCAAACAAGTAAGTATGCAATAGGCACACAACCTAAGCAAATAAGTCTGCAAGACATAGAATAACTATGCAAGCTAATCGAGCATGCAATGTGCAACTTAACCATGCAAGCATGCAAGGTGCAACATGGACAACATGTTAGGCAACTTAGCCAAGAGAATACGTGCCAAATGCAAAGCGATTGAAGCATGCAACACATGCAATAGGCTAAGTATATGACAACACACAAGGTGAGCATGCGACAACATGCAAACAATGGACTTATACCAATTTGGGCAGCCCTATACTAGGCCCAAAAAATTGGCCAACATGCTAAGGAATGACAGGCAAAACACACACAAACATGCACATGTTAAGGCCTAAACACTTAAGCATATGGAGACAACTTTTAAGCACACTTAAAAGAGCATAACATGGACATATGGCATACATTATAAGCTCTGAAATCATGTTATAAAATGATGCCAAATCAATCTAAACAAGGCAATCAAAGTATGCAAACAAAGTCCAAGGTCTAAGGCTCACCAAAGGGGTATTGAACTACCCTTAACAAAACCAAACATGGCATGAATTGAACAACTAAAATCAGAGTTTTAGCATGTTAAAACAAAGCCAAAAACACAATGACATGGCATCCTAGAGGCCAAAACATGATGGCATACATGAAGGCACAAACATGGAGCATGAAACACCAACCCTTTAAGGCCTTAAAGGAACACCAAATGCAAGCATACAAACACACCACAAGGACTGAAATGGCATGGCAAGTGGTTCCCAACCACTGAAACAAAGCAAGGAAGGCATGCTAGAGGGGTCAATGCCTAGGGCATACAAGAGAGGTTGCATGGTAGCTATACAAAGCAAAGTGTAGACGTCCCCGAACGCCCCGGGAGGAATGAGGTCCCGTTCCGTTTGTTTTGGGCTCACTACAGTTCAGACTCTCAAATTGTCACGGTTCTTAATCTGAACCAAAGAGTCCAAATCCGGCAAATTGTTTTTTGAAAACAGATTTTTGAAAGAAGTGCCAAACATGGACTACTTTGCCAGATATAGAGTCGCCACCTAAATATTTTATTTTGAAAAATTTAGGAAACCCTAACTCATTGCCTAAGGCCGCGTGTTTGTCATCACCAAAGTTGCCTCGGCTCGGGAACTTGGGTACGATTGGAGAAGGTCACTTCGTGAGCACCCCCGCTCGCCCGATCAAAGATCGGCCTTTACTAACGATGATATCTAGTTTTGAAGACATTATGTGTTCTTATTCCAGTTATTAGCCTAGATTTACTATGTGATGCGCACAGCATACAAGTATAGACTGGGTCGCCCGAATTGGAACAAAACATTTCATGTTTGTTTATTTGAAAATGGTTTGATGGTACTACTCGGAAGTAGGCTAAGATGTGGATTTGCCACCCTCGGGTGGGCTTAGAAAAACATGATTTTGCCACTATCTAGTGGGCTTAAAACTCACAGTCAACGAATTGTTTCAATTCAAATAACCCAACCTTCACCCACAGGCATTCATGCAGTTATATCACATAAGCACATAGCCTCATGGTAAGCATGCTATCATGGCAGTCACTCACACGCATGCAAGGATGCTAAAGCATAAAAACTTACCGAGTACTCCAAGCCAAAACAGAAGCTAATTAGAAATCCATGCATGATCCTAACTATACAGGGATGCCTAATGCAACACATGCAAAATGCAACTAAGATAGGCTCGGCTATTCTAAAGATGGCATGTGAAATACTACAACTAACATGTATTTAATTTGGAATTGAAGTACAAATGTAGTTAGTATGATGCGCCGAGCCCGATGCGTGCAAGACAGATGAATGAATGCAAACATGCTATCAAACTGTATGCTAATTGAAATATGCCCTAATCTAACCATTATAAGCTAGTAAATAAAAGGGAGAAAGACGTGGGGTTGGAAGACATACATCACACACACGCACACTTATTACAACATTGCCCTCGCGCAGAGGGTCCGAATAAATAATATACAGTCCCGAATGAATAATTACAGTCCAAATATGTACAAAACCCTAATTAATTAACAAATTAAATTAGGAAAGCAATAAATTGGCATGCAAGCCAGGGACTGCCTCAACTCTGCTCCGGATGATGAATGATGCATGCTCGGGTTGCCTTGTGCGGAGAATCCCTCGCGATGTCCCGGTTTGCCTCTGTTTGCAATTGTTCTTGGAATGCGTGTCAAGCTCCGGAAGGCTGCCGATTTCTGATTTGCTGCAACAGAGAGCAACAATGGGGCATGGTAAAGTATTTTCACATATGTATGCATGACTACTCTTCAGGAAGTGTAGTCCTCGATCCTCGTGCCACCAATCACCCATCTCGATGCATGATGGCCGAGGAGTCGAATTGCACGACTCAATATGAAATGAATGCACATGAAAACACAATAGGGCCTAGACTCCATCATGGATAATCCGGAGTGTCGGCGACCAGGAATTGAGACACGTTCCGTCACTCGGAGTGCGAAACGTCCCTCGTTTCCCGTGCTCGGGCTCACTCCTAACCCAAGCACAATGAAATATGCATGACATGCATGAATGCAACTAATATATAACCTAGCATGCACAATGCTATGAGATGGCATACACAATGCACGATGTAACAAGGCATACACAATGCTAAGGCATACACAATGCTCTAACATACAACCTAGCATACGCAATGCTATGAAATGAAATGGCATACACAATGCACAATGGACTTACACCAACATGAGTGGACCTCAGCCACACTCACATCAGTAGCCATTAGATGAAAATGAGACTCTCGAAATACGTGCATGCATGCACGTAAACCGAGGACCGAACCTAAGGCAACAAATGCCACTCTACCAAAGCATGGAAAGGCATGGAATATGGTATGCAAACATGCAAATTTCAGCGCTGAAATATGATACAAAACAGCCCCGAAACATGGAAACATGGCACCCGATGCATGGAATGAACCCCGAAACTCGAAACTAGGCACATGGAATGACTTACAGCTATACAAAGCATGCATTATTTGATCATGAAGCATGAAGACAGAGGAAAGAAAGTCCCAAAACATGCATATTTCCAGTTTATAATAAGTCTAAAAAATGAACACAAATAGGGCTAATCTATCATGCAAAAATGGCCCTAAAAGAGAGATTAAACACAAGGGACAGCAGCTGGACCCAAATGGCAAAGAGCCCTTCAACAAAGTTGAATAGGGGCTCAAAACAAGTCACTTTGTAGTTTACATCAAGCCACGAAAATAATCACAAATAAGGCCAAACTATCATGCAAGAAAAGGCCTAAAAGAGGGGTAAAGAGACAAGTGGTAGCTGATGTTCTCAAACAGAGGAGAGCCCTTCAACAAAGTTGAAGAGGGGCTCAAAAAAATATATTTCATAGCTTATGTCAAAGTCTAAAATAGCTCACAAATAAGCCTAAAATACTATGCAAAAATTGGCTTAAAAGAGAGATAAAGAGGCAAGTGATAGTAGGAGACCTCAAACATAGGAGAGCCCTTCAAAAATGTTGAAGAGGGGCTCAAAAAAAATTATTTTACAGTTTATGACCAAGTCCAAAACAACTCACAAATAAGCTTAAAATACTATGCAAAAATTGGCCTAAAAGAGAGATAAAGAGGCAAGTGGTAGTAGGAGACCTCAAAAAGAAGGAGGTCCTTGATAAAACATGAAAAGGGGCTCAAAATATGACTATTTACAGTTTGGTTCGAAGCCCAAAAAAGCTTGCAAGTATGACTTAGATGGCATGCAAAACAAGGCAAGAAAGAGGGAAAATGGGACTCACCCTTGTAGAACCAAGCTTCAACAACTTTTGGGCCACGTTTGGGAGCTCTTCACCTCTGGAAAGCAGCCTCAAGTTTCTGGAATGGAGTGTAGATTGATAGGCTAGGAGTTGATGCAGAAATGGCCAAGAACCAAGGTATTTTGAAGCTTGGATGAGAGGGATAGAGAGAGATGTGTATATCAAGCTCAAAACAATTTTTCTAACCCTCTCAAATGCAGCTGGAAGTGCTGGTTTTATAGGGAAAGGAGTGGAGGAAAAAGGGGGGGAAAATCAAATTCAAGTTTCCCCTCTAAAGGGAGCCCCTCGGATACCAAATCTGGGGGGAAACAGAGGGTATAGTTGTAAGGAGCCAGGAGAGAGGATTCTAGTCGGCCAGGTTCAAAGGGTTCAGGTGGCTGGCCGGCCACCCCCCATGGCCGGCCGACCAAGGTTCAAAAGGGTCAAGAATGATTGCTAGTCGGCCACCCCAAATTGGTGGCCTCCCATCTGTGCACAACACAAATATGTGGTTGACACCCGGAGAATGTGAACCAGGAGAGAGAAAAACCAATTTTTTAGAAGGGTTCAAAAGGTTCAGGCACAATTGCTGGTCAGCCACCAAATATTGGTGGCCTCCCAGGTGTGTACAACACAAATATGGGGTTTAGGGTTCAATAAAGTGGCCCCGGGGTGGTCAACATTGGCTTTCAAGTGAGGAAAACGGGCGTCGGAGAGCGATGAAGAAATAAAGCTGGCTTTTCAGAACAATTGCTGGCCTCCCATCCTTCTACAAGCTTCCTAACCATGAAAGTAAGGTCTCCACCAAAAATGAAACGAAACGGATGCAAAACGGAGGTTCGGGGGACTGAAACGCGCGACCCGGGGCCCCGAAAATGGGCTATTAAGCGCCAGAGGCGGCGTCCGACCACGAAGTTGGTTTCTCGGGTGACAGTGTCCCTCAAAAGGTTTCATACCAAAAACCGGAGCAAACAGAGGTGGTTAGGCGGTCCCGAACCGAGGCACACGGCCAACGGCTCCGAAAAATCGAAAATCGGGCTCGGAATGAAAAAAATGGCCTACGACCACGAAGCGTAGCCTACGGCCAATGAGAGATGATCTACGAGACCTCTCTCTCCCTTCAGGAAGAGAAAATAGAGAAAACAGAGCCTGGTTCGCAAACCGAGGCAAGACACGAAAGAGTCTGGAAGTCCGGAGGCAAGGCTCGCAGCCGAGACTCTGAAACCTCAGAACGAGCACAATATGCAATATCACCAAGTGCTCAATCAGTGACGTCTAAGTCTTCAGGTCGGTCAAAAATGGGGTGTCTACAGTTGCCCCTCTTTGACAGAACTCGGAAGTCACGCGTGACGGGAGTGAATGTCAAAGCCCAGACACGATCCATTTTTGACAAGGCCGAAGACTTAGACAAACAGGCGAGATGAACAGAAAGATGTGCCCGCAGGCTGGGGCCAAAATGCAAATGGTATGCAGGAAGCCAAATGCAACTCATGATTATGCAAATGCAACAAGCTGTAATGAAGCACATATTCACAATAGATGCAACAGTTTTAAGCAAGAATGCAAAGCGACAACTACATTTCATGCAGTTAAGAATGCGGAGACTTATTCAATTCTCGCCACGTCTCACACGGAGAAGATACAATACCTGCGCGGTTCGTCTGCTTGCGCCAGCCTCAAATGAACTGTACATACAATATCGTGCCTGCAAAAGGAAGAAACTCAACAAGCACAATATATTTAACAACATATGTTCAACGTGATGTCGAATGCAGATAAACACGGTGCCGGTGGAAAAGTGCATCGCAATGCGAGGAGTGACGCGCGTGACAACGCGGGTTAAGTATGAGGGTATGACAATACGATGGAAACGTGCATAACAATGCAAGTTATGTGCATGAGAATGCATGTGATGTGCATAACAATGCAGGCAAGTGCAAACTAGAACGCATGTTTGTCGCAAAATGATAAGCAAAGAAATGCAAGTTTCTGACGAGGGAGACTCGATCACGACCTCCGGTTTACCTCCCGGAGGGGTCGCAACACATTCAAAAAGGATACACCTTACTTTTGATGAATGACGATGACAGACGCACTGAAAGTTGGAGTTGACGTTCTGGCGATGCGATTCCGCGACGGAAAGTGCACTTTTCTTGTACTTTTTCGGTCTCGGGAACTCCAATCATCACCAAAATTTGCAGGGGCTTAGATGGCCACCTAGGGAACACCACCGGCCAGTTTGCTTCCCAAGGGGAGGCCACCGACCAGGTTTGAGGGAGAGGGGTGGCTGGCTCGCCAGAAAAGATGGCCGGCCGGCCACTTTTCCAAAACCGTGGGCAGTTTGGTCCTTTTGCTCTCATTTCTTAAATCCATTCGGCCAAACACTTTGTGCTCACAACATCAGCTTCGAAAACATCTTCTCCACCTTCCCAAACCATTTTCCTCTTCAGATATGAGCCCTATACTTGTTTTCCAACGCCCCACGCCAAGTTGTTTCGCGAAAACTTTCAGTTTTCTACACTTTGAACCGATTAAATTTTGATTTCGGTGCCTCTTTTCTCATTTTTGACACTTGAGGTGAGTTTGTCTCAACATTTGAAAGATTTTCTCGGGGGTTGACTTTTGTTGAATTTTTCATCTTCCGAGAGTTGACTTTTGTTGACTTTTTCCAATTTTTGGCTTATTTTGCTCATTTTTGCTCCTTTTGCAGATTTTCTGAAATGGCCGGACATTTCCCTCATGGTGGAGGTTCTCCAGGTGCCGGGGGTGATCTTGACATCATGGCCCTGCCCCCGAGGGTTCGGCCCCTCATACCCGACAGGTACGCCCCCCTGACACATGTTCTTCCGCAGGCCGTTTTCCATCACTTTACTGATTTCGATGACCGAGCACCCAAGGATTTGCTTGTGCGAGAGCCGGAGTCTCATCTCTCTTATAAGGCACGAGAGGTATTTTTCTTCGCTTTTAATATTTCTGCAATATATCCTGCGTTTTCCATGCATTTTGTGCTTTCGCCACGTTTATCTGCTCATTCGAGCACCCAACCTTCTGATTGTGAACACACAGCACACACTTGTTGAGAGTAGAACACGCAGCCCAAACTCTGAACTTCTGAACACACAGCCCAGATCTAAGTGAACACACAGCCTACTGATTAATAGATTGAACACGCAGCCCAAACACTGAATTTCTGAACACGCAACCCAGATTGAGGTGAACACGCAGCCCACTGATTTTGAAATTTGAACGCGCAGCCCAAATACTGAATTTCTGAACATGCAGCCCAGATTGAGGTAAACACGCAGCCCACTGATTTTGAAATTTGAACACACAGCCCAAATACTGATTTTTCTGAACACGCAGCCCAGATTGAGGTGAACACGCAGCCCATTGATTTTGAATTTTGAACACGCAGCCCAAACACTGAATTTCTGAACACGCAGCCCAGATTGAAGTGAACACGCAGCCCACTGATTTTGAAATTTGAACACAGCCCAAATGCTAATTTTTTTGAACACACAGCCCAGATTGAGGTGAACACGTAGCCCACTGATTTTGAATTTTGAACACGCAGCCCAAACACTGAATTTCTGAACACGCAGCCTAGACACTGAATTTCTGAACACACAGCCCAGATTGAGGTGAACAGCCCACTGATTTTGAAATTTGAACACACAGCCCAAACACTGAATTTTTGAACACGCAGCCCAGATTGAGGTAAACATGCAACCCACTGATTTTGAAATTTGAACACGCAGCCCAAATACTGAATTTCTGAACACGCAGCCCAGACACTGAATTTCTGAACACGCAGCCCAAATTGAGGTGAACACGCAGCCCACTGATTTTGAAATTTGAACACACAGCCCAAACACTGAATTTCTGAACACGCAGCCCAGATTGAGGTGAACACGCAGCCCACTGATTTTGAATTTTGAACACGCAGCCCAAACACTGAATTTCTGAACACGCAGCCCAGATTGAGGGGAACACGCAGCCCACTGATTTTGAATTTTGAACACGCAGCCCAAATACTGAATTGCACGCAGCTCAGAGCATTGTATCTGTTTTAGTTTGTACACAGCTCATTCATTTCACTTGCACGCAGCTTATTCATTTCATTTGCACGCAGCTCATTTATTTCACTTGAAATTCTAAAACATGTATCCATTCTAAATGCAGGTGACCTCTCGTATCGCACGAGGGTACGGCTCTGTTGCAGCTAGGGAGTGGTATGTAGAGCTCCCGGAGGCAGTTCGGGATTTGGTCGATTTGGCGGGGTTTGGGCCTTTCTGCTCCTGGATTTCTCGTTGTCCGGCTAGCAGGATACTGATGGGGGCTTTGGTGGAGAGATGGT
The DNA here is from genome assembly GCF_055761805.1 of Camellia sinensis. Taxonomy (NCBI): domain Eukaryota; kingdom Viridiplantae; phylum Streptophyta; class Magnoliopsida; order Ericales; family Theaceae; genus Camellia; species Camellia sinensis. Next base: position 48,434,140 of record NC_138967.1, read on the forward strand.
GGGACACCACCAACTCCTTCCATTTCACGGCCACCGAGGACATGACTATGACCCATTTGACTTTGCTGTATTGACTGGCCTTAATGCAGGAGGCTGGTCGATCCCATACAACGAGGACATGGGCCAGTGGGAGGCTGCTTGGATATACTTATTGGGAGCTCGCCCGCCAGTTGATAGATCTTCGGGCAGGGTCCGATATACTTGGTTCTCTTCTCATTTTCGGAGGGTGGAGATGGAGCCTGAGACTTCTGAGGAAGTAGCCCAGTATACCCGAAGATTTCTGATGTTCCTCTTCAGGACCACTCTATTCGCCGATAGGGGGAACACTGTCGGGCTGTATCTGTTGAGCGCCCTAGTGGACCTATCACAGGTCAGACGGTATGATTAGGGTGGCGCCAGCCTAGCCACTCTTTATTGCTATATGAGCGCGGCCTCCCGTGGGCGGGGGAATATACTTGGCGGCTATTGGAGAGCCTGGGAGGTACTTTCTGCCCTTTTGATTTACATTTCTGCTTCACACTACTTGCACATTGCACACACGGCGCACTTTACACTCCGTACCTTGCACTTTGCTCTCAGCATTTTGTATTTACGATTTGCACTCAGCATTCCGTATTCTGATGGCTACCATCTTGTTTTCCGCAGCTATGGATCTATGCATACTTCGCGACACTAGCCCCGGAGCTCGAGGTGGCGATGCCTCTCATGACCCCTTACTCGCTGGTGTTTGAGGGCCCGTATCGGCCGAGGCCTCGAGAGTCTCTTCTCTACCTACGGCAGTACTTTGACACAGTACGACCGTCGGAGGTATTGCAGAACTCTCAGTTATTTATGTTTTCTATCTTTATCTTGCACCTTTGCAATCTCTGATCATTGTATGCATTGCTTATTCACAGATCGCATGGCAGCCTTGGGCGCCTTTAGGTACAGACCTCCGATTCCAATTTGCCGGAGCCTGGGGTGCCTCTCGGTATAGGATCCTATTAGAGGGGCCAGTTGGCAGGGCCTGGTTTTTAGGGGAGCGCTTTCTGCGCCAGACATGGGGTTACCCTGATCAGGACATTCCCTCAGCACCCCCAGACGACATGCGGACTGCTGATAGGCTCACTCCCCAAGGTGTCGTCGACGCCAGGTTAGGCACTGATGCATTTCTCCATCTGGAGCAGGGAGAGTATGCGACATATCGTCATACATACCTGATGCCTTCGTTGACGGTAGTCCGTACTCCGACGAGGAGACCCGCAGGTATGCCTCCATCGCACCGAGCTCGAGCTGCAGACGTCTCTTTCACTAGCAGGGCTGGTACATCCAGAGGTAGGGGTGGATTGGTCCCCCCGATTCCTCCGACTCATCATCATCCTGGGTGGCCAGATATGCCGACCGAACTGACGGGATGGCGATTCGGGACTCCCTACTCGCTTCCGATGGACCCTCCCATGTCTGACCATAGATATGTCAGAGATCCTGATTCGCCGTCCGTATGCTTTACAGCTTTGATTTATCACTCAGATACTTGGACATTCATTCCTTTACTTATATTTTGCATTGGTATTTGCAGCCTCCGGTCGGGTATGTGGATGAGATGCTCGGGGTGATGGCCGCACTCGAGGGCATGGTCTTATGGAGAGAGGCACAGTTGTCCATCATGGGAGTCCAGGTACTCTTTAATTTTCTCGCTTTTATCATATTTTCAATGACATGCTGAACTTGATCATTTCACTGCATTGATAGGTTGTCTGTGTAGAGCACACTGACACACACCACATTCACATACTGTATCTGCATGCACCCTCATTTCATGTAGTTTGCTTGCATCTGTATTTCATACACATATTTGAGCTGATGTATTCAAACTGCACTTTCATTTTCAGATGCCTCTGGTATATCAGTCACAAATCGGGCCATCCAGGCCTTCTCGGGGAGCCGGGCCATCTCGACCTTCTCGGGGAGCCAAGAGAGGGGAGTCGTCCCGTAGGCGTATCGTAGAGGAGGAGCCCGGTGAGGACGAAGAGGAGGAGGAGGCTGCAGATCGTCAGTCAGAGACATCTACTGACAGAGAGGAGGGTTCCGACCCTAGTTCTGAGAGTGGAGAGGAGGCTGAGGAGGATCCCGGGGATGACAGTTCCGACTCAAACGGTGCTGGTGGTGCAGAGCCAGTCCCGCAGAAGAGGACGAAGATGGCTTCTTATTCCTGCCCTTGAGAGCATTGGTGCAGCCGTTTCCTACTTTATTTACCTTTTTACTAGTAGTTGTAGCACATTGTACATCATTAGGCAGTTTTATTTTCTGTAAAACTTGTACCCATGTTGTAAAATGTTGTAACAAATGAAGCATGACGGAATGAAACAGCTTTTGAAAAAGTGTTGTATTTTATGTCCTTAGCATCACATCGCATCGTTTTGAACAGGAATGAGATTGAGTGGAATGTGCACTGTGTTTTTGCCAAGTCAGGTAGTGAACCAATGCAACAAATTAAACAACCTAACTTACTAAGAAATAACAGAAACTTAGCAAGTTTACAACTCGATAAGCAAAACACAACAAAGTTGGTGACTCACTAAGCAAGACGCAACAAAAATTGATTAAACAAAAGGTAACAACTCAATGCACGAAACTCAACAGCTCGACCAAACTTATAATTCGATAAACAACTCAACAGAAAAAACAACAACTCGATAAGCAAAGAAACAACTCGATAAGCAAGATTTAGCAACAACTCTATAAACAACGTGCATTTCTGACGATCTGGGCGACGAAACGCATCCGAAACAGAGAGAAATGGAGGCCCTCGACACTCCCGGTGCACGAAAATGCTAGGAACTTTCTTCTGGAGGGTAAAACAGGGCCAAATATGCATTTTGGAGCATGGCCGGCCACTTATTGGGGCTGGCCGACCAGCCTTTTGCATTTGAGGGGAGAGGGGTGGTCGGCCTGCCAGAAAAGTTGGCCGGCCAGCCACTTAGCCCAGCCACCACCAATTTTTCGACATGTGTCCCTCCGAACAGTGCCTTATCCCCTTTAAAAGACCTAGGTCTGTGGTTGATTCATTTCACCTCAACTTTTTACCAAAATGGAGGCGTTTCTCGTCGAAAATCTCACAGCTTGGATCGCTTCTTTAGACGGCTCAGAAAATTTGAACTTCTGGGGCTTCGGCTTGAATACACTATTCACGTTGAGCCGTACTCCGCTGCACCTTCGTTTCCTGCATGCCGCGACGAGGTTTTGGAACCCAGTAACGCATGTCTTTAGCTTCGGCGGGCAAGAGGTATGTCCAACTTTCGAAGATTTTCAAATTTTGATGGAATCTGAACGCTATGAAGAGATCTTGCCTCAGTTTTGTTTTGGCCATGCCCAAGCTTTAGGGTGGATGTGCGGACTCACTACGCATGACGCTCGGTCTCTTATCTGTAATGGAGAACTGGACATCCTTGGATTGAGTCATCGCTTTTCTGACACTGGTGACCGTGGCGACCATCATTGGCAAGGTTTCCGACAACACGCCCTTTGCTTATGTATGCTATCTCACTTTCTGCTCGCGTCGGGCTTTGGTGGATCTAGCATTCGCCTGATTGAAGTTGCTCAAGGCTTGAAGGGAGGAAAGAGCTGTATTGCGATGACACTGGCTGAGACGCTGATAGGCTTGGATGCTTTCCGTCGCTGGGAGACGACCAGATTTGCGGGAAGTCCACTACTGCTGCAGGTAATGTTTCCCACCTAATCTCATATATGTATTGCTCACATCACTCGGCCCTCAGGCTTGATTTTTCTCACAAAACCCTTTGCTCACTTTTCTCTCATCATACATCTCTCTATTCTTTATTCTCTCATTTTTCATCCCTTCCCAGGTATGGTTGATGGATAAATTGCAGGTGACTCTTGCCTGGCCTACTCAGCCCGCGGCTACTTCTTTCGGCAACGCTTAGTCGATGCCCTTGGTGAGGGATGGTGGTTCAACTGGATGTGCAATTTGTCTGCAGATCGCATCGCTTGGCATTGCCCTTGGCTCAATCTCCCGGCAATGAGCTATAGCATGTTCCGGCAGACTAGGATCCAGTTGATTGGCCTGACCCACTGTGTGTTCTACTTTCCATTCCGGTTCCAACGCCAGTTCGATCATGATTAGACTTGCCCGCCAGAGGGGATAGAGTATCCAGCTGCATTCCCGGTTCGAGGTGCATAGCTTGCCCGATATGCCACAGCATGGAGGACGAGAGAACTCCTGGCCCCCGCTCCCACTTTCAGTTACACTTTGTCTGACGAGTGCCTGGATTAGCTCAATGAAGAGGCACAGATTAGGCCCAACTTGGCATCAGAGGCTTCGACCAGCTTTGGGAGGGGGTGCAGGGACATCTGACTTGACTATGCCCTGGATTTATTGCTTTATTAGTACTTTCAAGTTTTCTTTATGAATGTAATAAAAAGCAACTTCGATTGTATGCAAGAGTAGGAGAACCCTGTTTTGAAATCAAGGAAATTGAAGGTTGTGGTACTGAAAATTTTTCGCTTTGGTCTAAAAATGGTCTTAGTTGTAGAAAGATTAATTCGAACAAAGTCAACTTTTATTAAAACTTTTCAAAACCATCTTCGATATAGATCGGAACTGGACACACCTGAGATCTGTCACTGAGATGCACAACCCCGGATCCCTGCAACTGGAAAGTTGCCCCTAGTTTGAAGAGTACCGCAGCATTGCATGGCAACAGAAAGTTGCCCCTAGTCTGAATAGCATTGCACCAGAGATTCCAATAGATGCTGATAGACAAAAATGACTGAGATGATCGAATGAACAAAGTTGATCGGGGAAAAGTTTATGGCTGAACTTCAGGATGAAGTTGCCTATGTATCCCAAAGATGGGAATCAAGCCTTATGTAGTTCAGGCTTAGGTTCACTCGAGTATTTTCACTCTCCTTTTACGCTCTAACTTTTTCCAAGGTTGCCCTTTGCTGGTTTTCAACCTTGCGAGCTCAGTTTTATATTTTCTAATTTTTGTGCTCTAACTTTTGCCTAGGTCGCCCTTTTGGGTTTTCGGCCTAGCGAGCCTCTCAGGGGTAATATTTCTTCAACTTGTCCATGTTGATTGGTTGGGAAAATTCCAGGCCATCTAGGTCCATTAGAACCACAGCTCCACCTGACCAGATAGCTTTGATGATGTAGGGACCAGTCCAATTAGGTCTGAACTTGTCCCTTGGGTCATGGATGGGAGCTCGGTTGTCCTTGAGCACCAAATCTCCTTCCTTTAGATTCCTGGACTTAACTTTCTTGTTGAAAGCCTGGGCAATTCTGCGCTGATAACATTGAACATGGTATAGTGCTTTCAGTCTTCTCTCATCAAAAAACATGAGTTCCTTAAACCTGCTCTGCTGCCAATCTGCCTCGGCTATTTGACATTCAGCCAATACTCGCAAAGACGGAACCTCAATTTCGATAGGTAGAACGGCCTCCATCCCATAAACCAATGAATACGGAGTCGCTCCAGTGGAAGTTCTGATTGAAGTCCTGTAGCCCCACAGAGCAAACGGCAGCTTATCTGGCCAATCCCGGTAGGTTTCCACCATCTTCTGCAATATGTGTTTGATATTCTTGTTGGCGGCCTCGACCGCTCCGTTGGTTTACGGTCGGTATGTGGATGACTTGTGAAAAGCCACGTTGTATTTTTTCAACAAGTCAATCACTTCCTTCTTGAAGTGGGAACCATTATCTGAAATGACCTCGTTTGGGACCCCATAGCGACAGATGATGTTATTTCTAATAAATTTTGCAACGTGCGATTTCAACACCGCATATGATTAGGCCTCGACCCACTTCGTAAAGTAATCTATCGCGACCAAGATGAACTCATGCCCATTCGACCCTTTTGGAGTGACAGCCCCGATCACATCGATTCCCCAAACTGAAAATGGCCATGGTGAAGTCATGTTGTACAGCTTCGACGGCGGGATGTTCATGCGGTTTGCATGAATCTGACACTTGTGGCATCACCGAACAAAGCCGATACAATCCTCCTCCATGGTAGACCAGTAGTAACCCTGCCTGAGGATCTTCCGTGCTAGCATTACTCCGTTTATATGTGCACTGCATTCTCCTCCATGGATGGCCTCCATCAGGCGCTTCGATTCTTCGGCTTCGACACACGGCTTATGCATTCCCAGATGACCTCTCTTATACAGCTTAGCCCCGCAGATGATGAACTGAACGGCCATTCTTCTGATTGCCCTTTTATCTTTGGCAGTTACCCCTGGCGGGTATGCTTCCTTCTCCAAGAAGTTCCAAATGTCGTAATACCAGGGGTTTTCGTCCTGAACCTCATCTATAGCAGCAATCGACTCATAAGCTGGCGTAAATTTATGGTCAATGATGACTGGACGCATCCGGACTCCAAACGAGATGTCTATCATGGAAGATAGAGTTGCTAAAGAATCTGCGAACATGTTGTTCTCTCTTGGAAGATGAGCAAAGTTTAGCTTCTCAAACCTAGGAATTAACAAGTCCAAGGTTTGGTGATACATCATCATTTTTTCTTCTTTGGCTTTTCAGTCTCCTTTTGCTTGAGACACAACAAGGTTCGAGTCCCCGATGACGTCTAACCGTCTTGCTCCTAGTTCCAGGGCTGCTTCTAGACCGGCAATGCATGCGTCATATTCTGCTTCGTTGTTTGAGACTTTGAACTGGAGTTTGAAGGCTAAAGGGATACGGGAATTGTCATGTGCTATCAGCAACACTACTATCCCATACCCTTACTGATTTGACGCTCCGTCAAAGTACATTGTCCAAAATTCAGCGTCGATATGTAAAATGGCTTCATCTGGGAATAAGTTTTCAACTGCTCCATCTCCTTCCACCGGATGATCGGCTAAGAATTATGTTACTGCCCTTCCCTTGACTGACTTGCGTGTCACATATTTCAGGTCGAATTTAGAGAGCAACAGCAACCAACGAGCTAGCCTACCCGTAAGTGCCGGTTTCTCGAAGAGATATTTGATGGGATCGAGTCGTGAAACCAACATTACGGAGTGAGCTAACAGGTAGTGCCGCAGCTTCTTGGTAGCCCATACCAAAGCTAAGCAAGCCTTCTCCAATGGTGTGTAGCGAGTCTCATACTCTAGCATCTTCTTGCTTAGATAGTAGATAGCCCTCTCCACCTTGTCATCGGATTCTTGTGCGAGCATACAGCCCATTGTGGTCTCAGTCACTGAAAGATATAATATCAATGGTTTCCCCGACTCTGGCGGTGACAACACGGGCGGGTTCTGCAAATATTCCTTGATCTATTCAAAAGCAGCTTGGCGTCGGCCGTCCCATTGGAATTTCTTGCCCTTCTTCAGGAGACCAAAAAGTGGTTCACAAGTCAAGGTTAATTTTGAGATAAACCGCCTTATGAATTGCACTTTATCCAGAAAGTCTCGCACCTCCTTTTCAGTCCTTGGTGGTGGCATTTCTAAGATGGCCTTGATTTTTGAAGGGTCGACCTCGATGGCCCTTTGTGTAATCAGAAACCCCAGTATTTTTCCCGCTGTAACACTGAACGTACATTTCTGAGGATTCAGCCGCAACCGAAATTCTCTGATCCTTTGAAAGAATTTTTGCAAGGCGGTGTAGTGGCCCTCTCTTTCTTTGGACTTGACAATCATGTCGTCTAGGTACACCTGAACCTCCTTGTGGATCATATCATGTAATATTGTAGTCGCGGACCGTTGATATGTAGCTCCAGCATTCTTTAACCCAAACGGCATCACTCTGTAGCAGTAAGTCCCCCACGGGGTGGTGAAAGCAGTCTTTTCCCGGTCTTCGGGTGCCATCACTATCTGATTATAGCCTGAGAAGCCATCCATGAATGAGAGCAAAGCATGCCCCGCTGTGAAGTCCACTAACTCATCAATATGCGGCAAGGGAAAGTCGTCCTTCGGACTAGCTCTGTTTAAATCCCTGAAATCCACGCACACTCGGATCCTGCCATCTTTCTTCGGCACTGGGACGATGTTGGCCAGCCAAGTCGGGTATTCGGATACCAGCAGAAAGCCTGCGTCGATTTGCTTGGTGACCTCTTCCTTAATCTTGAGAGCCCAGTCCGGACGGATCCTCCTGAGTTTCTGCTTGACGGGTCTAGCCTCAGGGTCAAGAGGGATCCGATGCTGTACAATCTCAGAATCGATTCCAGGCATGTCTTCGTAGGACCACGCGAAAACTTCTTTGAAATTTTTTAATAAAGCGACTAAGCGCTCGCGTTCCTCTGAAGACAACGTGGACCCGATCTGGACCAGCCGCGGGTCCTCCTCAGTACCAATATTTACTGTAGTGATTTCATCAACAAGGGGTTTAACAAATCTTTCCTGCTCTTGTTCAATTAAGCGTTACAAAACCGGAGGAATCTCGTCCTCGTCGTTTTAATCAAAATTTTGAAAGTCTAAGTTAATGCAATAAATCAAGGGCACAGAAAAGTACTCAGAAACCATAGCTACTTGATTCTCATTAAGCACATCCAAATCGTCCGATTCCTCGGTTACAACAGACTCAAGAGAGAATGAAAGAGACGGCCTAGACAAGACTGTGGCATCCGGGTTAACATCCCCAAGATTACCAAACTCAGACTCAGTCGAGCTGGAACTTAATTCCGACTCACAAGATTCGGTGGAATCAGATTCCGGCTCACCACCTGACCTGGTGCTGCTGGATAGAAATCCCTCTTCATACTGCCAAATGAGAGAGGGTGCGATAGATGCATCCAAAATAGTTGCTGGTGGGCCCGCAACTGTTCCATTCCCGATCACGTATACCGAGAAGTTATCCCCCAAGCACTCCTGGTTGATCGGAGGATCTGAAAGTAGACATGCCAGCGCTACCCCCGTTTCAAGTTCGGTGTCCTCAGACTGCCCTTTCTTACACTGCTCAACCTCAGCTGATGGGTCCATCTGCTCTTCGGCAACGTCATCCCCGGATAGTTGCAGGTCGAAGAAGATCTCGAAGCCTAGCACGCGCTTCCTCTTCGCGTTCAGCCACGACTCTGGGAAACCACAAAATGGAAAGTCCTCCTCCTCCCGGATGAAGCGTCCATTTAGGGTACCCTGAATGGGTCGATGCATTAACTCAAAAGGCTTCCCTGCCTTCTTTGCTCTGGCTCTCCCAACCATCTCTTTACCCTTCCTTACCGAGTCCTCTTTGGTGGGCAGATAACCCAAGCCAAAGGTATGCGGATTGTGCGGCACTTCGGCCAATACTGTGACGCCCTTCTGGCCGCTCTTTCCCAATCCCATCCTGGGGATGTGTTGAAGCTTGTTCATGAGGTATACAGATTGAGCACTGACATACACTCCCTCGTTAACAGCCATGACGTTCTGCACAATTCGGGCCTCAGCCAAAGTAAACCCTGATAAGAACAAATCCTCCACGCCATGTTCGATTTCCAAGACTGGTGTAGACTTCCGGCGGTGGATGGATTGATGAATTCCCAAAAACAATAGCTACCGCTTTCCCGTGAGGGTACTTCAACATCTGATGTAAGGTGAAAGAGACTGCCTTGACCTGGTGCAACCACGGTTGCCCCAAAAGTAGGTTAAAGATTGCGGGAATGTCCAAGACATGGAATTTAATGTTGTGTTATCCTGGACCAATCTGGGTCTGAATCTTGACAGTCCCCATCACCTCCCTGCTTGTGTTATCATAGGCTCTGATCACTTGAGTAGTTGGTACGAAGTCCGCGGGCTTCAACCCGATTGCATATGCCGTCCTTGACGGGCACACATTGATAGCGGATCCCGTATCGACAAGAACCACCGGTACCCATTTGCCTCTACATTCCACCGAGATGTAGAGAGGTTTGTTGTGATTTGCGCCTTCAGGTGGTAGTTCTTTGTGAGAAAAGGTCAACGTCGGGGAAACTCCTCCCGGAAAAACTAATCCAACCAGCTGCTCCGGCGTGGTGTCTATAGAAAGCTTGGCCTTGTCCATAGCTGAAAGGACAGCCTGCCTGTGTACTCGTGATGCCATAAGCAGTCCCCAGATGGAGATGTCTGCTTGTATCTTCTTTAGCTGCTTCAGTACAGCCTCTTCTTCAATTTGCTTTTCTTTCTGTTTCTCAGCTTCCTTATCCTTTCCAGATGCTTCTGGCTGGTCTAGGTGCGGGGGCTTGAAATACCGCCCGTTTCTTGTCATATGATCGACCTCTCCTATATACCAGGTATCATATGGCTGGTTATTCCCCCAATCTTCATCTGTGTGGGCGAGACATAAATCATCGTCTTCCCACCACATTCCGTCGGCGGCCGACAGACACCTGTCCGGCCCCGGTATGATCGTACTCGCAGTACCATCAGCCTACATGCCCGCAGCATCTTCTGTTCTTGTGCCCACAGCACTTTCGGCCCCCTCATGGGCTTTAGCTTTCCTGATTCTCTCAGAATCCCAAAACTTTTCTTGTTTCACCTGTGTCGGTGCGGTTGGTTATACAACTTTCTCTTCATCCACAATGCTCAAGTCTTGAGCGAAATTCTTCGTACCGGCACTCTCCGGTAGTGTATTCTGACTTTCGGCCCTTCTGGCCACAATTGATACTTTCGCCCCTGCCGGGCCCTATTCTGGCCGGAACTCTTCCACAATATCTGGTTGATCATCCAGCCATCCGTTAACCTCTGCCGATTCCTCATAATCAAACCAGTTGACTGTCGCGTCCTCTAACTCTTGGTCATTGAAAAACTGGAGGTTGGCTAAGTCCTCTTCTACAGCCATCAAATCATCGGCCCTCTGCTCAAACCTGTCCCTTCGGATCACACATAGCTCTGTCCTTTCTGGCAATTCTACACTTGGCTCAACCCGGCCCACTGATAAGATATAACCACTTGGATTGTAGGCCTCCCAGTGACAATCCCAGATTGTTCAAACCCCGATTCACCAATTCCGTCCTCTTCTGAAACTTCCTCTGCTCTGTCTTTGACAATCACCACCATTGGCTCAGGCTGGGTTCTGGAGATGTCTAACATACACAAAAGGTCAGTGCAGTCAGGAAGGAGCACCTCCGGCTTAGGTAGATGGGAATGAGTGATATAGATGCTAGGATCGTAAGACACGACCCCAGTTTGGATAAAATTGACTCTTTTGGGAGGTGGAGCTTGGTTGTGTGTAGGGAGTGGGTTAGTTGTGATATTGGGTTTTTCTGGACGTAGAATCACCTGTTTGTCAATGAGATCTTGAATCTCATGACGCAGTCGAAAACATTGATCAGTGTCGTGACCATGTTGTTGGTGATATGCGCAGTATTTGGCTGGGTTGTGAGAGGGAGGGAGCGGATTTGGCAATGGCCTCGGCTCCAAGGGTTTTAGATGCCCTTTCCTGATTAATACCCCTAGAGCCTTGGACAGGGGCATATACAATGGGGTGAAGTTTCTTTGGCCTCTGGGTGGGTACTTGGTGGTTTGGGTGTTACTTCCGGATGCACCAGAGAAAGGTGTGGCTGCCATGGGTCTTAGAAGGGGAGGGGGAATGGTGGTGACCATGCTGACTTCCGAAGCCCTTGTAGTTGTCGCGCCGCTCGGGCCTGCATTGTTGTTGCGGTTAAAGGCTCTTCTAGGCTGTTCCTTATCCTGGTCAATCAGACCCTGCTTCATTGCATTTTCAATTTGTACCCCCATCTCATGCAGGTCTGAAAAAGTGGGGAATGGGAGCACAATCATCTTTTGCATCAGTTTTGGCTGGAGATTGCGCACAATCATCCTGATCTGGTCCTTATCGGTGGGCCTTAAAGTCATCATCGAGGCCTTCGCCCTCTACCGGGTCACGAAATCCGAGAAACTCTCTTTGTGCTCCTGCCTTGTTGTTTCGAGATCACGAGTTGTGATCTCAATTTGAGTATTGTAAGAGTATTGCACAACAAAGGGCTCGGCCATTTCATCCCAACTTCGCTTAACATCATCTTCTAACTTCGCGTACCAGATAGCGGCCACACCCGACAGGGTCCGGCCAAATAGCGAAAGCTTCTGCGGTCTGGTGAGGGCCATTGGTCGTAGTATTTCTGAGAATAAACAGAGGTGGACCATGGGATCCCCAGATCCGTCAAAGCAATCAATTTGCGGCATCTTGAACCTATCTGGTAGCATCACAGCCACATCGATATATCCATCCTCGATATTCGGAATAGCCTTTACCCCTTAGGATTTCTTGAACAACTTCTCGAGCTTGCTCAATTTCAGTGCTGTAGGGTCTACCTCGAACTCGAAAGGAGAGTCCGGGTGATTGATGAGTGTATGTGCCTTGGACAGTTGAGGTGGAAGCGGGGGTGGAGCTGGCCCTGTTGGAATATCTGTGTCCTCCTAAAGGGTCTGAACATTCGGCAAGGTGTTCTGGGCATTCGGTAGGGTATTCTGGATAGTCGGTGCCTGCTCAAGTAGAGGGGCTCCTGGTGGGGGAGGAACCGGGTGTGAAGCAGATGCTCCGGTTTGTTGTCGTAGCCTGGCAATTAATTCTGCCTGCTGGGCCATGATCTCGGCCTGTTGTTTGGCAAACTCATCCCGGCGAACCGCGTCCTGCTGTATGGCTCTCATGGCTTCTTGCATCTGGCGCATCATTTCCTCAACTCCTGTTGGTGCCACCATACTGCCCCGATTTGTCTGAACTATTGGCAGGTCTATTTCTATAGCAACAATTGTGATCTCAATCTGACTATCCACTGATGGGGTAATCCTCTGCTCTGGCAACCTCTATTCGGATACACTACATTTCCTTGGTCTCTGCCTAATAACTGGGGGTAGAGAGTGAAACACTGGTTGTCCGTCAACTAGATCCTCGGATCGATTGAGTTGGCGACCTCTTGTCTAGGGTGCTTGGGGAATATCTACTTGGTCGGAAGTAATTGTGCTAAAACTACCCTAGTAAAAAGATAAATAAAGCAATAATGAAATAAATAAACAGATAAACGGACAGCATAACAGCTTAAAGTAAATGCACAACACACAGCTGGGCATAATCAACACATGGTCGATAAGCTGAACACACACTATCCTCAATCACTGATCATTATCCCTGAATCATTGTCCCCAAAGACTGAATCTGATACCCGCAGATAACTGATTCTCAAACACTGACTGATGCCCGCAGGCCTGACCCCAAACTCATAAACTGATACATGCAATCCCTGTAGAGACACATTCTGACAGCACATAACAGATAATTGAGAGCCAAAACACCCCTATGTTGGGGGAAGGTTTCCCTGTCCTATTTTGTCAGGAGCTAGGGTTTCACTATGCACGCAGCGATTTCAAACAACCTATATCGGGTAAGCAACCTGCCCTAGTTTGGAATGGTCACTATGGATCCGAATATGCACTAGGTCGAATGGTCGAAAAGGGTGCCCCGGTAAAACCGGGGTTTGTGTTCCCATACTGGCAGAGCCCATAACCGGTCAGCCTTATGGTCATGCCTTAACAAGATAAGCCTCCGGCAAACCGTTCAGGAATAGCAGATGGCAAACACGGTGTCCTAGGCGCACCAATGCAAATGCAATGCAAAAAAGCACGCAAGTGTAGTCAAAACAAGATATCATGAGTTCGAGTCAAGTTCTCTAAATCCCCAGCGGAGTCGCTAGAAACTGTAGACGTCCCTGAACGCCCCGGAAGGAATGAGGTCCCGTTCCGTTCGTTTTGGGCTCACTACAGTTCGGACTCTCAAATTGTCATGGTTCTTAATCTGAACCAAAGAGTCCAAATCCGGCAAATCGTTTTTGAAAACAGATTTTTGAAAGAAGTGCCAAACATAGACTGCTTTGCTAGATACAGAGTCGCCACCTAAATATTTTATTTTAGGAAATTTAGGAAACCCTAACTCGTTGCCTAAGGCCACGTGTCCGTCATCACCAAAGTTGGCTCGGCTCGGGAACTTGGGTACGATTGGGGAAGGTCACTTCGTGAGCACCCCCGCTCGCCCGATCAAAGATCGGTCTCTACTAACCATGATATCTAGTTTTGAAGACATTATGTGTTCTTATTCCAGTTATTAGCCTAGATTTACTATGTGATGCGCACAGCAAACAAGTATAGATTGGGTTGCCCGAATTGGAACAAAACATTTCATGCTTGTTTATTTGAAAATGGTTTGATGGTGCTACTCGCAAGTAGGCTAAGACGTGGATTTGCCACCCTCGGGTGGGCTTAGAAAAACATGATTTTGCCACTATCTAGTGGACTTAAAACTCACAGTCAACGAATTGTTCCAATTTAAATAACTCAACCTTCACCCACAGGCATTCAGGCAGTTATATCACATAAGCACATAGCCTCATGGTAAGCATGCTATCATGGCAGTCACTCACACGCATGCAAGGATGCTAAAGCATAAAAACTTACCGAGTACTCCAAGCCAAAACAGAAGCTAATTAGAAATCCATGCATGATCCTAACTATACAGGGATGCCTAATGCAACACATGCAAAATGCAACTGAGATAGGCTTGGCTATTCTAAAGATGGCATGTGAAATGCTGCAACTAACATGTATTCAATTTGGAATTGAAGTATAAATGCAGTTAGTATGATGCACCAAGCCCGGTGCATGTAAGACAGATGAATGAATGCAAACATGCTATCATACTGTATACTAATTGAAATATGCCCTAATCTAACCATCATAAGCTGGTAAATAAAAGGGAGAAAGACGTGGGGTTGGAAGACATACATCACACACACGCACACTTATTACAACATTGCCCTCGCGCAGAGGGTCCGAATAAATAATATACAGTCCCGAATGAATAATTACAGTCCAAATATGTACAAAACCCTAATTAATTAACAAATTAAATTAGGAAAGCAATAAATTGGCATGCAAGCCAGGGACTGCCTCAACTCTGCTCCGGATGATGAATGATGCATGCTCGGGTTGCCTTGTGCGGAGAATCCCTCGCGATGCCCCGGTTTGCCTCTGTTTGCAATTGTTCTTGGAATGCGTGTCAAGCTCTGGAAGGCTGCCAATTTCTGATTTGCTGCAACAGAGAGCAACAATGGGGCATGGCAAAGTATTTTCACATATGTATGCATGACTATTCTTCAGGGAGTGTAGTCCTCGATCCTCGTGCCACCAATCACGCATCTCGATGCATGATGGCCGAGGAGTCGAATTGCACGGCTCAATATGAAATGAATGCACATGAAAACACAATAGGGCCTAGACTCCATCATGGATAATCCGGAGTGTCGGCGACCAGGAATTGAGACACGTTCCGTCACTCGAAGTGCGAAACGTCCCTCGTTTCCCATGCTCGAGCTAACTCCTATCCCAAGCACAATGAAATATGCATGACATGCATGAATGCAACTAATATACAACCTATCATGCACAATGCTATGAGATGGCATACACAATGCACGATGTAACAAGGCATACGCAATGCTCTAACATACAACCTAGCATACGCAATGCTATGAAATGAAATGGCATACACAATGCACAATGGACTTACACCAACATGAGTGGACTTCAGCCACACTCACATCAGTAGCCATTAGATGAAAATGAGACTCTCGAAATACGTGCACGCATGCATGCAAATCGAGGACCGAACCTAATGCAACAAATGCCACTCTACCAAAGCATCGCAAGGCATGGAATATGGTATGCAAACATGCAAATTTCAGCGCTGAAATATGATACAAAACAACCCCAAAACATGGAAACATGGCACCCGATGCATGGAATGAACCCCGAAACTCGAAACTAGGCACATGGAATGACTTACAGCTATACAAAGCATGCATTATTTGATCATGAAGCATGAAGACAGAGGCAAGACAGTCCCAAAACATGCATATTTCTAGTTTATAACAAGTCTCAAAAATGAACACAAATAGGGCTAATCTATCATGCAAAAATGGCCCTAAAAGAGAGATTAAACACAAGGGACAGCAGATGGACCCAAATGGCAAATATCCCTTCAACAAAGTTGAAGAGGGGTTCAAAACAAGGCACTTTACAGTTTACATCAAGCCACTAAAATAATCACAAATAAGGCCAAACTATCATGCAAGAAAAGGCCTAAAAGAGGGGTAAAGAGACAAGTGGTAGCTTCTGTTCTCAAATAGAGGAGAGCCCTTCAACAAAGTTAAAGAGGGACTCAAAACAAGATATTTCATAGTTTATGGAAAAGTCCAAAACAGCTCACAAATAAGCCTAAAATACTATGCAAAAATTGGCTTAAAAGAGAGATAAAGAGGCAAGTGATAGTAGGAGACCTCAAACAGAGGAGAGCCCTTCAACAATGTTGAAGAGGGGCTAAAACAAAGTTATTTTATAGTTTATGACCAAGTCCAAAACAACTCACAAATAAGCCTAAAATACTATGCAAAAATTGGCCTAAAAGAGAGATAAAGAGACAAGTGATAGTAGGAGACCTCAAACAGTAGGAGGTCCTTGATCAAACATGAAAAGGGGCTGAAAATATGACTATTTATAGTTTGGGTCGGAGCCCAAAAAATCTTGCAAGTATGGCTTAGATAGCATGCAAAACAAGGCAAGAAAGAGGAAAAATGGAACTCACCCTTGTAGAACCAAGCTTCAACAACTTTTGGGCCAAGTTTGAGAGCTCTTCACCTCTGGAAAGCATCCTCAAGTTGCTGGAATGGAATGTAGATTGATAGGCTAGGAGTTGATGTAGAAATGGCCAAGAACCAAGGTATTTTGAAGCTTGGATGAGAGGGATAGAGAGAGATGTGTATATCAAGCTCAAAACAATTTTTCTAACCCTCTCAAATGTAGCTGGAAGTGCTGGTTTTATAGGGAAAGGAGTGGAGGAAAAAGGGGGGGAAATCAAATTCAAGTTTCCCCCCCAAAGGCAGCCCCCCGGATACCAAATCTTGGGGGAAACAGAGGGTACAGCTATAAGAAGCCAGGAGGGAGGATTCTGGCTGGCCGGCCACCCCCCATGGCTGGCCGACCAGGGTTCAAAAGGGTCAAGAATGATTGCTGGCCGGCCACCCCAAATTCGTGGCCTCCCATGTGTGCACAACACAAATATGTGGTTGACACCCGGAGAATGTGAATCAGGAGAGAGACAAGCCCATTTTTTAGAGGGGTTCAAAAGGTTCAGGCACAATTGCTGGTTGGCCACCAAATATTGGTGGCCTCCCAGGTGTGTACAACACAAATATGGGGTTTAGGGTTCAATAAAGTGGCCCCGAGGTGGTCAACATTGGCTTTCAAGTGGGAAAAACGAGCGTCGGAGAGCGATGAAGAAATAAAGCTGGCTTTTCAGAACAATTGCTGGCCTCCCACCCTCCTACAAGCTTCCTAACCATGAAAGTAAGGTCTCCACCAAAAATGGAACGAAACGGATGCAAAACGGAGGTTCAGGGTACCGAAATGCGCGGCTCGGGGCCCCGAAAATGGGCTGTTAAGCACTGAAGGCGGCGTCCGACCACGAAGTTGGTTTCTCGGGCCACAGTGTCCCTCAAAAGGGAGGAAATAAGTTGCATACCAAAAACCAGAGCAAACGGAGGTGCTTAGGCGGTCCTGAACCGAGGCACACGGCCAACGGCTCCGAAAAATTAAAAACCGGGCTCCGAATGGGAAAAATGACCTACGACCACGAAGTGTAGCCTACGGCCACTGAGAGATGATCTACGAGACCTCTCTCTCCCTTCAGAAAGAAAAAACAGAGCTTGGTTTGCAAACCGAGGCAAGACACGAAAGAGTCCGGAAGTCCGGAGGCAAGGCTTGCAGCCGAGACTCTGAAACCTCCGAACGAGCACAATATGCAATATCACCGAGTGCTCAATCAGTGACGTCTAAGTCTTGAGGTCGGTCAAAAATGGGGTGTCTACACAAAGCATGGACTACCCGAATGACCAAAAACAGACCTTTAGCACATCAAAACAAGCACAAAAGCTTCACAAAGTTTGGTCAAAAACATGCTAGAACAAGGCTCAAAGCGCAAAGCATGTTAAGGCTAAAACATGGCATTACAAGACATGTATACAAGGCATGCATGGTGTGTCTAAACCAAGTAAAAACAGAGGTAAAACATGGCAAAATACTACCAAATACCTACTGAAACATGGCCAACATGAGTTCAAAAATGGTGCTCACACATGAGGCTTAAATGGCATATATTAAAGACAACAAGGAGAGGGGGTGGCCCTCTCCTTCTTGGGACCTTAAACCACCATCCTCACCACTGAAATCCCTCAAAATTTCAGTGGTGAGGAGGCCCAAACAAGGTGGTCCTAGAGCTCACCAAAATAGCATAAAAATAGGGCCAAACAAGGCCTAAGAGGGGTCAAACAACCCCAAACAACAAAGCAACCTTAAGCAAGTAATTTAAGCAGGTAAAAACAGAACTTTTATATGTTATACACTAAGCTCAAAAATAGATGCAAGGTAGGCAAAAAATACTATGCAAAAATGGGATAAAAAGGGCAAGAATCTTACCCTTGAAGACCTTCTTCACAAGGATCACTCCAGCAGCTTTCTTAGTTCCAAACCAGCTCAAAAACTTCAAGGACAACCCCCCAATGCCTCAGCAACCAAGGTAAGGTGTAATGGTAGGTGTTTGTGTGCAATAATAAGGACAAACACACACTTAACTTACAAGGGAGGGAGGAATAGAGATAGAATAGACACACACTTCTAACCCTAAAAAAACCAGACCTCTGGAGCTTTTTTCTAACCCTAGAGGAGGGAGGAGAGGCCTCCTCTTTATAGAAGATCACTCTTGCAAAGCTTACAAAACAAGCTTGGCAAGAGTGAAATCCTTCCACACACGTATGGAGGGGGGAAAAGGTGTATGCCAGCTAGCACAGTTGGCATGAAAATATCTACAAAAGCAGATGCACAGTGATCGGCCAGCCAAAAATGCTATTTTGACAAAATAAATGGCCAACCAACCATCTAGTGTGCCGACCGGCCAAACATCTGGCCGATGGCAACAAAACACTGGCCGGTGGCCTCAAGCCATGGCCGGTGATGTGTGGGGATGGCCCACAAGCCATTCCCTGCCCCTCCAAGGCAAAACACAAGTGTTTGGTGCAAAACCAAACATAAAACAGTCGAGTCGAGAGATCCTGAGGCAAGGCGCGTGGCCGAGACCTCCGGGAACTCAAGACGAACACAAACGTAGATGATCACTGAGTGTTCAAACGGTGGCGTCCAAGTCTTGAGGACGGTCAAAAATGGGGTGTCTACAGTTGCCCCTCTTTGATAGAACTCAAAAGTCATAAGAATGACGGGAGTGAATGTCAAAGCCCAGAGACGACCCATTTTTGACAAGGCCGAAGACTTAAACAAAGCATGCAAGACAAGCAAAGATATGTGCCCAAAGGCAGGGGCAAAATGCAACTGATAATGCAAGAAGCCGAACATAACTTATGATCATGCAAAGAAAGCTGTAACAAAGCATAACATGCGACAGTTTTAAGCAATCAAACACAAATTCAACTATATTACAATGTAGAAAGGATGTTAGAGAATTATGTAATTCTCGATACGTCTCACTCGGAGAATACAATACCTGCCCGATTCGTCTGGTTGCACCAGCTTCAAATGAACTGTACATATAATATCGTGCCTGAAAGAGAAAGAGAACTCAACAGGTGCAATATTGTTAGCAATCATGCATGACAATGCGAAATGAATGCAAAATGCTAATGCAATATATACAAAACTATGTATAAACAATGCAAATGATATGCAATGTATTCGAAACAATGCAAATGATATGCAATGTATTTGAAACATGATCAAATCATAAGCAATTCAAAACCACACAAATGTCATAGAGATGATGGAGATGCAAAGTCCGTCTACCATAGAAAAGGTGTCGCAACCCTCAAACCACAATACCAGCAGTGGAATAGGCGTGTACACATGCAGAACTATGAGTAATGTAGACGGACGCAAGAACAAGTAATTGGGTGGAATGACATAAGTGAGGCATGCCCCACTAACGAAAGAACATGATCCTAAATGATGGACGCAACAAATTACACTACAATGTAATATACACAATGGATATGGCGCGCGGGCCAAACCAAATCTTGCCTAAGAAAGGCATGTACACAAACAAACCGCATCTAACACAGAAACGGCGCCGTAACCCTCAAACCACAATACCAGCAGTGGAATAGGCGCGTACACATGCGGAACTATGCTTCAACGTGAAAATTATAGGCATATACCAGACCAAGCTCAACATGGAAAGGCGCAAGCCATAGATGGATGTGATGCAGTGGATGTATGCAAGCTACAATGCAATATATACAATATGCACTAGATGGGTAGAATACAATGGATAAGGCACGCGGGCCAAACCAAATCTTGCCTAGGAAAGGCATGTACACAAACAAACCACGTCTAACACAGAAAAGGTGCCGCAACCCTCAAACCACAATACCAGCAGTGGAATAGGCGTGTACACATGCAGAACTGTGCTTCGACGTGAAAAGTATGGGCACATACCAGACCAAGCTCAACATGGAAAGGCGCAAGCCATAGATGGATGTGATGCAGTGGATGCATGCAAGCTACAATGCAATATATACAATATGCACTGGATGGGTAGGATACAATGGATAAGGCACGCGAGCCAAACCAAATCTTGCCTAGAAAAGGCATGTACACAAACAAACCGCGTCTAACACAGAAAAGGTGCCGCAACCCTCAAACCACAATACCAGCAGTGGAATAGGTGCGTACACATACAGAACTGTGCTTCAACGCGAAAAGTATGGGCACATACTAGACCAAGCTCAACATGGAAAGGCGCAAGCCATAGATGGATGTGATGCAATGGATGCATGCAAGCTACAATGCACTATATACAATATGCAATGGATGGACGCAAATGCAATATTTACAGTACGATGCATGACATATGCACTATATACAAGGGAATGCATGACATATGCACTATATACAATGTAATGCATGACATATGCATTATTTACAGTGATGCATGACATATGCACTATTTACAATGTATGCATGACATATGCACTATTTATTTTGGTTTTGTTTTTTGAAATGCATGAAAAGTGCATGGTGATGCTTGTTTTTTTTTTTTGTTTTTTTTTTTTGATTTTTTGAAAATGCATGACAATACAAATGAAAGGGAAAATGCGTGACAATGCAAGTTTTTTTTTTTTGTTTGTTTTTCTGAAATGCATGACAAATGCATGAAAGGGAAAATGCATGACAATGCATGTTGCTGTTCTTTTGTTTGTTTTTCTTTTGAAAATGCATGATAATACTTGATTGTTTTTTTTTTATTTTGTTTTGAAAGTGCAAATGACGCATGTTGATGTATGATGATGCAAATGCGTGACAACGCACGTCTTTTGATATGCATGACAATGCATATGATCTTGAATGCGCGACCACGCATGTCGCTCGAAATGCTTATGAACTTGAATGCGCGACGACGCGCATCGCTTGAAATGCATGATAATGCATGTGAACTTGAATGTGCGACGACGCGAGTTGCTTGAAATGCATGACAATGCATGTGAACTCGATTACGCGACAACGCGTGTCACTTGAGATGCATGAGAATGCAACTTACCAAAAGTCGTTCGGGCACGACGGACGTCGAAGGACTTGCACCTTCAGAAGATTTAAGGTCTCCTAGGCTGGGCGTATTTAAGGTCTCGCCAGACCGGGCGTATTTAAAGTCTCGCTAGACCGTAACTGGGTGCATAATAATGCAAGTCGTGCGCGTATAACTTAACACGCGCTCACGTCAAAGCATTGTAAAACAACGCATGTAGGACAACTTTCGAATCTTGGAAGAGACAAAAGGATACACCGCACTCGTATTCAAGTGCTACGCACAGAAGACATGGTCTGAGGTCAAAATGGAGACTAGTTGAGCTTCAAAAATGCACTTTCTTGCACTGTCTTGAGCAATGAAGGCCCCAAACCACACATATGACCCAAACAAGGGTGTAGGAGGCTCACCGGCCACTGGAGGAGATCACCGGCTATCCATCGGCCATCAAAAATTTTCATCGGCCATCTATTTGGCCGACCGGCCAACAGTGTGGCCGACCGGCTAAACATGCCTAAATCGAGGCAGTTTGGTCTTTTAGCCACGAGTCTTATAAAATAGGGGTTTAAACCCTATTTTCCTCATTCCTTGTTGCTCAAAATCTCCTCCTCTTTACCTCTAGACTATTTTTCCTCCTTTATTTCCCCATTTTCCTCGGTTTTAGCTCCCGTTTCGTCGTTCGATTCGCGAATACCTTCGCGTTTCGAACGTTTTGAACTGAACGAATCTTCGTTTTGTTGTCTGTTTTTCGATTTCTGCCACTCGGGGCTTGTTTCCCTCGAGTTCATCTCGATCTCTGTACCTTTTCCACACTTCGACTTTTCCGGCCATTTTCTGCCCTCCCGGGGTTGACTTTCCGTTGACCTTTTGCATTCTATCCCGGTTTTCCCTCTTCCGGCCATTTTCACACTACTCTTGGCATGGCAGACAATCTTCCACAAGGCAGGACTCCCCCGGAGCATGAGATGGATCCCGAGGCCGAGCTCTTGCCCTTGAGCGTCCGTCCGTTCGACCCGGCGATTTACGTGCTTCCTCCTGACGGACTTCGCCAGTTCCGGAGTTTTGACAGGACGGTGCCTCCAAAGCTTCTCCTGCGCGAGCCGGAGTCACATCTATCATACGGCGCGTCCGAGGTATATTCTTCCCCGTTTCATTTTCGCAATGTAGAACACTTAACTGCCATAGTTGATTCTGTTCTTTAACTGCTTAGCCTGGGTACACCGATACACTCTATACTGTAATTGACTGTGAACACACTTGCACCTGGTATCTGTTTGAATTGGAACCATGCGCACATATACTGTATTTGCCCTGAACCACTCGAACACACTGACACATCATACACTGTAGTTTTCTACGAGTACACTGGCACCCGATATCTGTTCGAACTTGAAAACGTGCGCACACGCTATATCTGTACTGACCCACTCAAACACACTGACACATCACATGTTGTAGTTTACTGCAAGCACACCAGCACCCGATGTTTGTTTGAACTTGAGAACGTGCACACACACTGTATTGTCACCAATTTTGAATATTCTTCAAAACTGTATATTGAATATTGCTTCGCAACTATTGTTTTTTAATACAGGGGGATTCCCATACCTGCCGGGGGTATGGGAATGTCATGGTTCGTGGATGGTATATGGAGCTACCGGACGCAGTCTGCCATATCGTAGACCAGGCCGGCTTCGACGCCTTCTGCAGGGGACTTTCCAGACTTACCGCAAGCAGGCCTCTACTTGCCGCTCTGGTGGAGAGGTGGTGGGACACCACCGATTCCTTTCACTTTTTCGCCACAGGAGATATGACGATGACTCCCTATGACTTCTCGATGCGCACCGGCATCGGGGTAGGGGGTGATCCGATCCCCTTCAACACTGACATAGTTGAGTGGGAGGCCGCTCAAATGTACTTGTTTGGCGACCTACCTCCTCTTGCTCGGGCAGGGTTCGTTCGATACTCGTGGTTCGAGGCCCACTTCTGGATTCAGCTGGCTCTAGCGGAGGAGGCGCCAATGACTCAGGAGGAGGTGGAGCAGTACGCGCGCGACTTCCTTATATTCTTACTGGGGACGACCATCTTTACCGACCGGGCGAACACTGTGCCCCTCTGTTTGTTGAGCACTTTGGTGGACGTGACCAGGATCCTACGCTATGACTGGGGTGGGGCAGCCTTGGCCACGCTCTATGGGTACATGAGCTCATCCTCTCGATACAGCGGGCAGTTGCTCGGAGGCTACTGGCGAGCTTGGGAGGTACATCTTCTTCCTCTTTTACATTTCTATTTTACATTTTCTATACTCTGTACACTGCACACCCTGCGGTCTGCTGCACACTGATTGTATACTGTACACACAGCACACATATACTCTTCTTTACACTGACTGTACACTGCGCACACCGTACACTCTGCACAATACACTGCACAACACACGATTGTACTGTTTTTGCTTTATTCTACATTCTGCTTTATCTGATAAGTGTACTAATATTTGCCCTGCAGTTGTGGGTCATGCCTACTTCCCGAGGCTCGCGCCAGTGGCTGACGTGGAGACTCCTCTCGGCGTTCCATTCTCCCAATGCTTCGACGTGAGGTGTGTGCGGAGACCCCAGGAGACGTTTATATTCTTCCGCCGCTACTTCGACACTATCACCCCTGCAGAGGTATGTTCAACTTTAGAGTTTATTTCAGCTTCGCTTTGCACTGTATTTTCAATAACAGTAGATAACAAACTGTATTTCGCTTACAGATCACCTAGCAGCCTTGGGCTCCATTGCCAGCCGGGATTTGGGAGCGATTTGCCGGTGTGGAGGAGACTGCCGCTTCAGGCTTCTATTGGAGGGCCCTGTCGATCGGGCCTGGTACCTGGGTGAGCGCTTCTTGAGCCAGACCCTAGGTTTGTCAGAGCAGATAGTCCCGGTTCACCCTCCTGACCATATAAGGGACACCGAGAGGTTCACTCTCGAGTAGATGGCCGATTACACGATCGGCTGGGACTCGATATGCTTTAGAGGCATAGACGACTACACGGAGTACATCCGGACCTACATCATGCGGCCTTTGAGCAGTGGCCGTCGAGCTGAGAGAGAGAGGCCTGCGGCGCCGGTAGCAGGAGCAGGAGCAGGAGCGGGAGTGGGAGCACCGAGAGTGGCTTGGGTCCGTGACAGGAGTGGAGCTCAGAGAGCACGGGAGGCTAGTTGGCCACCACTGCCCACGATGATGACATGCCGAGGACAGGGTGGGGAGACCTATCAGATCCCCTTTGCTCCCCCTCCGGCTGATCACGAGTTAGTCGGGTTCTACGACTTGCCCCCGGTATGTACTATTGCATTTTGCATCTTGCATTGTCATTCCATTTCATTTTGTTTGATATTCCGCAGAATACTGATGCTTCTAACACTTTTGCAGGCTTCATCCGAGTATACCCGCCAGTCCTTGGAGTTGAACGCCTCCATGATGGGGATGCTACAGTGGAGCTTCGACCTACTGGCCATTTATAGTATCCCGGTACGTTCTTTCGACCATTATCTCAAACTTTGCATAATCTGATGCATCACACCATCAACACAGTACTTGATATACGGCACTCACGGCATTTGATACACTGTAAGCCATAGACTGTCCACAGCATTACTCACGGCATTCATACACTGCACTCACACACTGCATTCTGTATTCATATACTACTCACGGTATTTCATACACTGTATTCACACACTGCATTCTGTACTGATACACTGCTTACAGTATTCATACACTATACTCACACACTGTATTCTATACTGATACACTGCTCATAGTATTCATGCTCTGATTTGCGTAGCATACTGATGCATTTGCCATTTGTGCTTTTCAACCTCCATTCCAGATGTCGGCCGCAGGAGGTGCTCCAGCTGGACCTTCTGTTCCTACTCGAAGAGGAGGGTGAGGAGGCATAGTATATCCCCGCACCAAGGCGGGGCGCACTCATGTCGGGAGTAGCTCTCGAGCACCAATCCCAGATGATGGTGAGTCGGAGGTAGAGGCAGAGGCAGAGTCATCTGAGGAGGAGACTGGAGATGACTCAGACTCGGGCTCAGATGGCGGAGCCGATGATGATGCTCCTAGACCTTCATCCAGAAAGAGGACGAGGACAGACTCTCAAGCCTGAGATGATCGATGCTTTGCTGCTTTTCTTCTTTTTGTTTTACTTTTTCTTCTTCTTTTTTTGCTGGTAGCTAGAGTACCTTGTACTGCCGCGAGCAGGTTTTGTTTCTTCGAAAATTTGTACATGAAAAATGATGAAATGAAACAAACTTTTTGTCTGGAAAAGTGTTACATTTGTGTATTTCCTACTACGCATTGCATTGCATCGCATTGCATCATATTACACCTCAATGTAAATGAGATTGATCATCTGTCTGAAAATCAAACACTTGTATTGTAATAACCAGGTAATGAACCGGCCAACAGCAAAACAACTCAAACGACCCACTGCTCATTCTGAACACTCGGCTCGTAACACAGTGCTTGGTTTAATCTGCGTACAGCCCATACACACAGCTCATACAACGCGCTGCTTATTCTGAAAACTGCTCATTCTAAACCCATAACCCATAACACAGTATTCTTAGTTCATTCTGCACGTGGCAAAAACAGTCCAAATCTGAAAAGATGGATTACAAAGGTAGAATCGGCAGAAGTTGAAACACACTCAAATGCAATCCGAAACCCACATGTTCACTATTTCCAAGTGACCCGGGTTGAACCCCTGCGGTTTTACAAAAAGAACCAAACCTGTTTTGCACAAATGTGGAGAATGGCACAGCACTCTGAGCACAAAGTGATTTGAGAAAAGGGTTTTCAACCAAGTATTGAGCCTATGACTGAACACAGTGAAAAAGACTCGACAATAAAAAAACAAAAAGGTAAACAACCTAAACACAACGAGACACGCTCGGAACAAACCCAAAACAAGAGTTAAGCTAAACAAAACAAAAAACATGGCACACAGACGCGTTATAAAAATGAGAGACTTCTCAGATCACGAGGAGCCAATTTCTCTGGGTATTATTTCCCACCCTCTTCCTATTTGTGATTCTCGCATCATTCAGCCCTCAGGCTCAGTTTTTCTCTCAAAACCCTTTTTGCTCACTTTTTTGTCTCAGCGCACATCTCTCTATTCTTTACTCTCTCATTTTTTTTATCCCTCCCCAGATATGGTCGGTGAATAAACAAGAGGTTGTGGGCTCATGCCCAACACTGTTAGCTCATAGCTATTTCCTTTGGTGACATTTAGTTGATGCCTTAGATGAGGGAGTGGAGTGTCTTGATCCATTTTGGTTCGTGCTTCGCACTTGGCTCGATACCTCGTCGCTCGGAGGTTGAAAGAGCTTCCAACCCTTTAATAACAGCTTCAGTTGTGCCCTTTCGGCAAGTATGCTGACGACGGGGGAAATACAGGAAGCCTGACTCAACTGTGCCCCTAGTTCATCATTTTGACAATTTTTTGTTTTGGTTTCCTACTAAAACAAATTTTAACCAAAATGAGAGTTAGATTAACATACTTGTTTGATTTTCTGATTTAAAATCATGCAAGTCAGGCTATGAGCACTGAAAATTTTCCTTTTTTGGGTCCAAGAAAATGGTCCAATTTTGGAAAAGATGGAATAATTTTCGAGAGAATAGTCAACCTCAGTAAAAATTCTCAAAAATCGTTTTTGCAAAGGGCTACTGCTCAACGAACACGGAACCTACTCTCGAGATGCACAACCTCGGATCGGAGGCAATGGAAAATTGCCCCTTGTTCCAAAGGGCACAGCACGGTAACGAAAAGTTGCCCCTGGTTTGGATGGCGACTCATGGCAACGGAAAGTTGCCCCTTGTGTGGATAACGCCGCAGCATACTGTAGTCAATCCTCATTAGTGATGATCGCAGCCAAACTCTCGGATACAAAGAAGACGAAGATGGTCAAAACAAATATATGGACACAGTCACTTTGAAAGTGCGTGGGGCTGGACTTCAGGATGAAGTTGCCTACGTATCCCAAACATGAGAATCAAGCCTTACGTAGTTCCGGTTAAGGTACACTCGTGTATTAACCCTCACTTTTTTATGCTCTAACTTTTGCCAAGGCCGCCCTTCCGGGTTTTTAACCTTGAGAGCTTTGTTCTTATTTTCTTTTCAATTTTTTTCTCTTTTTCTCTTTTTTTTTTTGTATCTTTTCATTCCTTTTTTTTCTTTTGCATTTTTTTTTCTCTTTTTTTGTATTCTTCTCTTGCTCTAACTTTTGCCTGGGTTGCCCTTCCGGGTTTTCGGCCCAACGAGCCTCTCAAAGGGTAAAAGTGTAACAAGTCCATGCCAAATGGTTTTAGGGTTTTGAAGCCATCCATATTCAGGAGAGTGGCTGTTGTGTTGACTTACAAAAAGATCCATCTTCGGTTCTTCGAGTACATCGGACATTTTTGCCCCTAGTTCGAGGGGCGCTTCTGATTTAGCTTCGTAAGCTTCTTCTGATGAGGTCTGATCTTCTTGATCTGACTTTGGTGCCTCTTGTTCAAGGGCTGCTTCAAATCTGGCCAGACAAGCCTTGCATTGCGGTTGATCGTTGCACAGTCTGAACCCAAGGTCCAAGGTTTGAAAGCAAGGGCTCAAGTCTCGAGACTGAGAGCGATCCTAAGCTACACAATCTCAAGAGCGATTCCACACAGGTCTTCGCAGGACTGCGCAAAACATTTTGTTTTTGAAAGTTTTTAAGAAAGTGACAAATCGCTCATGCTGAAGATAGTGTGGAACCAATCTGGATCAAGCTAGGGTCCTTCTCAGTACTCATGTTAACAAACATGATTTCATTCATTAAGGGCTTAGCAAGCCTCTCTTTCTCTCAATTTGATCAAAGTTTTGCAAATTCTGAGGAATTCCTTCCTCTTCATTTTCATCACCATAGTGTTAAAAAAGTTTTGAAAAACTTAGGTCAATGCAATGAGTTTGGGCGCAGAAGAGTAAGTGAGATGCTCCACCGTTTCATTCAAATCCTTTGGCACAACTAGCTCAAGGTAGTAATAGACACGAAAAACATGATAGCCACAACCGTTTCATTCAGATTTCCCTGGTTGCAACTAGCTCCATAGCAGAGACAGACTTAAAAAGAAAGCAAAAAGATAATTACAAAACAAAATGGTGTTCGAGGCAACAACCCTAGAATCACTTGATTTCTATACAGTGGGACTGACTCGACACAACAAGACAGACCCTTAAGCAAAAAGACTGACTCAAGACAATGAGACAGACCCAAAACAAAACAAAGAACCGACTCAACACCCAAGCCAGAAATTACAAAACTGCATTCGCAAATACTCCCGACAGTGCGTGCCAAACGCCACATCTGAAATACACCGAGCGCCGCCCGCAGGTGGTCCAACCCCTGATCACATACTTGCAGTATCCTCAAAGTCCAACAACTCAGTGGTAACAGACTTTGTTGAGGTAGGTGGGAGGATGACCTCATTGTCGATCAAATCTTGCACTTCGTGGCAAAGGCGGAAACAACCGTCGGTGCTGTGACCGGTTTGCTGATGGTATGCGCAGTACAAGGCAGCATCATGTGTGAGGGGGAGATTCTTCGAAAGAGGTCGAGGTTCGAGTGGTTTAAGGTGCCCCTTTTTAGCCAGAATTTGAAATGCCCTAGACAAAGCCATGTAGAGGGCATGAAAAACTCTGCGTCCTCGAGGCAGATACTTCGAAGTCCGAGGGTTCTTGCTAGACGTACTAGCGAAAGGGTCGGCAAGCACTGCCTTGGCTTTCTGATCTTTTCCTGGTGTGGGGTTAGGAGCAAAAGGTACTGTTCTGGCATGACGGGGCCTATCCCGATTTTCCGCCTGGCTTGAACTGCCTTCAGTTGGAGTGGGGAAAGCATCATCCACAGTCTTAGCCATGACTGCAAGTACTTGTTGCTTATTGAACCCCCTGGCTTTCAAAGCCTCGACTGCCCGCAGTAGTTGTTCAACGGGATCAGCATCTGTTCCCACTTTGTTCTTACCTCTAGCCTCAGCCTGATCAAGGGTTTAGGTTGCTATATCAGAGCGGAACCCATTTGTTGTTGACATGTCATTGCCATAGCTTGGGACAGCTTCAGGCTGGCTGAGCTCGATCACAATTTGCCCTAATAACGGGGACTCCTACGGTACAAAATTCCCGGCATATGGTGCATTTGGTGGTAGAGCCGACATCCTATAGGCCAGATCGGCCATAGATCTCTGGAGGTCACCGATCATTCCTATCAGCTCGAACGTGGTGGGCTCACGAGCTTGAAACAACTGGGGTTCCCAAATCGGGCGCGCAGCAGGCGACCTAGGCGAATGTGGTACATCAACATTGGTTTCATCCTGCAAGATGATCCCTTGGTCTAATGCGGCTGCCATAGCCACGATTTTCTCTGAATTTTGGGTCATCATAAGTCCGCTGAACTTGAACGGTGACTGACGTAACCGGTTGATTGATGGATCAAATATTTGTCTTGCCTCAGCAAGGGAGAACACTAGTTATTCTGTACTAAATCTCTTAACTGAAAGAGAAAACACACAGCATTTCAGCCCAAACAGAATAGACATAGACGTAGCTGAATAACTGTACTCTACTACTGATCACTGTTCCACAAAATCACTACCCCAAAAAACTGAATCTGATACCCGCAGATATAACTGATTCTCACAAACACTGATACTGATGCCCTCAGGCCTGACACTCAAACTTGCAAACTGATATGTGCGTTCCTGTAGAGATACACTCTAAAAGCACATAGCAAGTAAAAGAGAACCAAAACACCCCTATGTTGGCGTAGGGTTTCCATGTCCTACTTTGTTAGGAGCTAGGGTTTCACTACGCACGCAGCGGCTTCAAACAACCTAACATCGGGTAAGCAACCTGTCCTAGTTTGGAATGGTCACTATGGATTCCGAATATGCACTAGGTCGAATGATCAAAAGGGTGCCCTGGTGATAACCAGGGTTTGTGTTCCCATCGTGGCAGAGCCCATAATTGGTCAGCCATACGGCATGCTTTGACAAAGCAAGCCTCCGGCAAATTATTCAGGAATAGCAAATGGCAAACACGGTGTCCTAGGTGCACCAATGCACATGCAATGCTAAGAAACACATAAGTGTAATCAAAATAGGGTATCATGCGTTCGAGTCAAGTTCTCTAAACTCCCCAGCAGAGTCGCCAGAAACTGTAGATGCGCCCTTGGGCCCCACGCTACAGTTCAGACTCCATTTTAGTCACGGTTCTTAATCTAAACCAAAGAGTCCAAATCCGGCTAATCGTTTTAAGAAAATAGATATTTATAAAGAAGTGCCAAATATGGACTACTTTGCTAGATACAGAGTCGCAACCTAAATATTTTATTTTGGGAGAATTTAGGAAATCCTGACTCGTTTGCCTAAGGCCACGTGTCCATCATCACCAAAGTTGCCTCGGCTCGGGAACTTGGGTACGATTGGGGAAGGTCAGCTATGAGCACCCCCTCTCGCTCGATCCGAAGATCGGCCTCTACTAACCATGATATCTAGTTTTAAAAAAATTATGCGTTCTTATTCCGATTATTAGCCTTGATTTACTACGTGATGCGCACAGCAAAACAAGTATAGACTAGATCGCCTAATTTGGAACAGAGCATCGCATACCTGTTTGATTGAAAATGATTTGAAATTTGCTACTCACGTGTAGGCTAAAACACGGATTTCAATGAGTTATTCCAACTCAAACAATCCAACCTTCACCCACAAGCATTCAGGCAGTAATATCACGTAAGCATATAGCCGCATGGTAGGCATGCTGTCATGTTAACATTCACACTCATGCGAGATGCTAAAGCATAAATACTTACATCATACTCCGTGCCAAAACAATAAACTAGTCAGTAATCATGCATGATCCTAATTCATGTTAAGGTGGCTAATGCATCTCATACAAAATGTCACTGAATAGGCTCGGCTACCCTATGAATGGCACGTGAGATGCGACAGATAACATGTATTCAAGTTTGATTTGAAATACTATGCAGTTAGTATGATGCGCCGAGCCCAATGCATGCAATACTGATGAATGATGCACGCATGCGTAGCATAAGGATGCTAAATTAAATATGCCCTAGTACTAACCATCAAAGCAGGTAAGTAAAAGGGAGAAAGAAATGGGGGTTGGAAGACATGCACATACGTACCCACACTTATTACAAATTTGCCCTTGCTTGGAGGGACCGAAAGAATAATACAATTTAACTAACTATCAAGCTAATTAAATATTACAAACAATTAACTAGTTAAGCAAATTAACTAAGCTAATTAAGCAGTAAAAGCAGCCTCGAGAAGAGGGCCCAATGCAGGCGCACTCGGTTCCGCTCGGAAACCCACCATCATGCACAAGTTTGCCTCTGTTTCCCCTGCTCTGCTCCTCTGAAAATTGCACAACTCCCAAGGTATGCTCCATGGACACTGTGGATCACCACCGACCAAGTGAAAACCCCACCGACCATGTCCGGATGGTCATCAACCATTTGTTGAGCTCTCGGCCATCAATAATTGGTCAGTCGGCACTCCATGTAGTCGACCGGCCAAGTCTTCCTACAGAACTTGTTTTGACAGCAGCAGAGGACAAAACAAGGCATGGCAATGTATTTCAAGAAAATGTGTGCACTAACACATCCCTTATCATGTTTGTGACTCAAAGGGGTATGTTCCTTGATTCTCGGACCACCAATCGCGTATTTCAATGCGTAATGGCCCAAGGAACCAAGTTGTGCATTTTGATTTCAAATGAAATGCAATGCATAGAAACATACCAAGGGGCTTTCAACCTCTATCATGGCTTGATCAAGAGGTGAAAGATGCATGCAATGATATGCAACCTAGACATATGAGCTAAGTATGCAACATGAGATGCAAACAAGTAAGCATGCAATAGGCACACAACCTAGGCAAATAAGTCTGCAAGACATGGAATAACTATGCAAGCTAATCAAGCATGCAATGTGCAACTTAACCATGCAACCATGCAAGGTGCAACATGGACAACATGTTAGGCAACTTAGCCAAGAGAATGTGTGCCAAATGCAAAGCAATTGAAGCATGCAACACATGCAATAGGCTAAGTATATGACAACACACAAGGTGAGCATACGACAACATGCAAACAATGGACTTATATCAATTTGGGCAGCCCTATACTAGGCCCAAAATAGTGACCAACATGCTAAAGAATGAGAGGCAAAACACACACAAACATGCACATGTTAAGGCCTAAACACTTAAGCATATGGAGACAACTTTTAAGCACACTTAAAAGAGGATAACATGGACATATGGCATACATTATAAGCTCTGAAATCATGTTATAAAATGATGCCAAATCAATCTAAACAAGGCAATCAAAGTATGCAAACAAAGTCCAAGGTCTAAGGTTCACCAAAGGGGTATTGAACTACCCTTAACAAAACCAAACATGGCATGAATTGAACAACTAAAATCAGAGTTTTAGCATGTTAAAACAAATCCAAAAACACAATGACATGGCATCCTAGAGGCCTAAACATGATGGCATACATGAAGGCACAAACATGGAGCATGAAACACCAACCCTTTAAGGCCTTAAAGGAACACCAAATGCAAGCACACAAACACACCACAAAGACTGAAATGGCATGGCAAGTGGTTCCAAACCACTGAAACAAAGCAAGGATGGCATGCTAGAGGGGTCAATGCTTAGGGCATACAAAAGAGGTTGCATGGTAGCTATACAAAGCAAAGCATGGACGGCCCGAATGACCAAAAATAGACCTTTAGCACATCAAAACAAGCACAAAAGCTTCACAAAGTTTGGTCAAAAACATGTTAGAACAAGGCTCAAAGCACAAAGCATGTTAAGGCTAAAACATGGCATTACAAGACATGTATGCAAGGCATGCATGGTGTGTCTAAACCAAGTAAAAACAGAGGTAAAACATGGCAAAATACTACCAAATACCTACTGAAACATGGCCAACATGAGTTCAAAAATGGTGCTCACACATGAGGCTTAAATGGCATATATTAAAGACAACAAGGAGAGGGGGTGGCCCTCTCCTTCTTGGGACCTTAAACCACCATCTTCACCACTGAAATCCCTTAAGATTTCAGTGGTGAGGAGGCCCAAACAAGGTGGTCCCGGAGTTCACCAAAATAGCACAAAAATAGGGCCAAACAAGGCCTAAGAGGGGTCAACCAACCTCAAACAACAAAGCAACCTTAAGCAAGTATTTTAAGTAGGTAAAAATAGAACTTTTATATGTTATACACTAAGCTCAAAAATAGATGCAAGGTAGGCAAAAAGACTATGCAAAAATGGGGTAAAAAGGCAAGAATCTTACCCTTGAAGACCTTCTTCACATGGATCACTCCAGCAGCTTTCTTAGTTCCAAACCAGCTCAAAAACCTCAAGGACAACCCCCCAATGCCTCAGCAACCAAGGTAAGGTGTAATGGTAGGTGTTTGTGTGCAATAATAAGGACAAGCACACACTTAACTTACAAGGGAGGGAGGAATAGAGATAGAATAGACACACACTTCTAACCCTAAAAAAATAGACCTCTAGAGCTTTTTTCTAAACCTAGAGGAGGGAGGAGTGGCCTCCTCTTTATAGAAGATCACTCTTGCAAAGCTTACAAAACAAGCTTGGCAAGAGTTAAATCCTTCCATACACGTATGGAGGGGAGAAAAGGTGTATGCCAGCTAGCACAGCTGGCATGAAAATATCTACAAAAGTAGAAGCACAGTGATCGGCCAGCCAAAAATGCTATTTTGACAAAACAAATGGCCGACCGACCATCTAGAGTGCCGACCGGGCAAACATCTAGTCAATGGCAACAAAACACTGGCCGGTGGCCTCAAACCATGGCCAGTGATGTGTGGGGATGGCCCACAAGCCATTCCCTGCCCCTCCAAGGCAAAACACAAGTGTTTGGTGCAAAACCAAACATAAAACAGTCAAGTCGAGAGATCCTGAGGCAAGACGCGTGGCCGAGACCTCCGGGAACTCAAGACGAACACAAATGTGGATGATCACCGAGTGTTCAAACGATGACGTCCAAGTCTTGAGGAAGGTCAAAAATTGAGTGTCTACACATCTCCTCTCCTTGTGTCTTCAATACTTGTCTTAAATGCCTCATGTGTGAGCATGTTTGTTAAGTTTATGTTGGCCATATCTTAGCATGTATTCATGGTTGTTTTTCTGTGGCATACTACTATTTTTACTTGGTTTGGTCACTCCATGCATGGTTTTTACACTTGTAGTGTAAATCACACAAACTAGCTTTGTATGCTTCATGAAGTAGCATGTCATTCTAGTTTCATTTGAGTCCATCTCAGCATGTTTTTGGTAATTTTTTTCCATGTCATACCTCTGTTAGGGTTTGGCTTGGTCACCTCTTGCATGCTCCATGCACTTGTAGTGCATTTCCATGAATTAGCCTAACATGCCTCATGCTTTGGCATGTCATTCTAGCATACTTTTGGCTTAACTTTAAGAAGTTTTTGTCCATGTTTTAGCATGCTCTAGCTCTGATTTTGGTTGTTTTGGCCATGCATGACTTGCTTTGTATAGCCATGGTTCAATCTAGCTTGTTAGCTTTGTGTACCAAGTCCACTAGTATGCTTTACTTCAACTATTTGAATGATTTGGCATCATTTGTTATGTTATTTCAATGCATGTTTCATGGCCATACACTTGCATCTTTCACTCATTCAATGCGTTGGAGGGTTGGTCCTTTATGCCTTAACATGAATCATTGTGTATGCCTTCATGCCTAAGCTTGCGAGCTATCATTTCAGTGTTTATTTGGAGTTATTTTGCCATGATATAACTTTGATTTTTGTTGGTTAAGTCATTCCATACTTGGTCTTAATAGGTGTAGTGTAATCCACCTTATTTGCCTTGTATGCATTATGCTTTATGCCCCTCATGCTAGCTTGTTTTAGCTTCCTTCCATGCATGTCTTCGACTCATTCTGACATGTTCTAGGACTATTTTGGGTTACCCTTGCCATGTGCTTCATGTTTTGCATAGCTATAGTGTAAGTGCCTGTGTTAGTTTCAAGTTTTGAGCTTCATAGCATGCTTCATTTGTGTTGTGTACATGATTTGGCATCATTTATCATGACATTTCAGAGCATATAGACTTGCCATGTTCTCACTTCATTCACCCTTTGAGTGCCTCTAAGGGTTGTGCATTTATTGCCTTATTTATGGCCTAGTGTGTATGCTTGCATGCCTAGGTCTTTAAGCCTTTGTCTTAGCATGTTTTGGTCTTTGTTTAGACCTAATTAAGCTCTGTCCATGATTGGTTCAATCATTTGTGCCATGTATTGCATGCCCTTTGTGTAGTCCCTTTAATGGCTTTGTGCCTCTGGCCTTCTTGCATGCTTTACTTGTGTTGTTTGAATGATTTGGCATCATTTCACACTTGATTTCAGAGCCTTTAGTGTTGTCACACTTCCATGTTTATCGCTTCTTCATCATGCTTGGGAGTTGAGTTCATAGGCCTAGTTGATAGGCCATTGCATTTGGCATGCTTGCCTTGCCTTTTTGTGCCCTTGTTTTGGTGTTATGGCCACTGATTTGGGCATGGCTGAGGTCTGTCCATCTTGGTTTAAGTCCATTGAGCATGTTTGATTGCATGTTGTTTGCATGCTTACATCACATCGCATTGTGTATGCCATGTTGTCCATTGCATTGAGTATGCCATATTATTCATTGCATTGTGTATGCTAATTGCCATTAGCATTGTGTATGCTAGTTGCCATTTAAATTGTGTATACTAGTCATCATGAGCATTGTGTATGCCATGTAGTTCATTCGTATTGTGTATGCTAGTATGTTAATTGCATGTTTGCATGCTTGCCTCTCGCATGTTTGCATGCCATTTGCATTAGATGTTTGCATGCTTAAGTTGCATTGCATTTCCATTGTGCATGCCATGTTATGTGTTACATTTTGTTTGGAATAGGTGTTAGTCCAAACACGAGAAACGAGTAACGTTTTATACTTAAAGTGATGAAACGTGCCTCAATTCTTAGTCGCCGACGCTCTTGATCATACATGATAGAGTTTTAGGCCTTATATGTTTATGTGTGCATTCATTTTATATTGAATTGTGCAACTTCGCCTCTCGGCCATCATGCATTGAAATGTGTGATTGGTGGCCTGAGGGTCGAGAACCACACCCCCTTGAGCTTATGAAATAATAGGGAGGGTGGTTGTGCACACATATCTTGCAAATACATTGCCATGCCCTTTCTTGCTCTCTGTTATAGAAAACTGGAGTTTGGCAGCAACTGGTCGGCCAGCCAAAAAAACTAGCTGGCCGACCACTTTATCTGGTTCACAGCAAGGATAGGTGGTCGGCCATGGCTGGTGACACCCCTAGGTGGTCGGCCACCCTCCCACAGGTTCCCATGGTGGAGTTTAAGCTTTCTGGAGCTTGGTGCAAGGTTCTGAGGACAATTATAAACAGAGGCAAATTGGGGCATCGGGATGGATTTCCAAATGAGGCGACCGAGCATGCATCTAGTCTTCTCCCTCTGAGAACCTCATATTTTACTGCTTTATTTTGCTTCTTTACTTAGCTAGATTAGGCATTCGTTTTATACTTTAATAGTTAATGCGTTTAGCTATTTCAATTTGTTTTGTAATAATTCATTAACTAGGATTAATTAATTAGTTTGTTTTGTAATAATTAGTTTAATTAGCTTAGATTAGCTAGTTAGCTTCTTATTCGGTCCCTCCGTCGAGAGGGCCAACTGTTGTAATAAGCGTGCGTGTGTGTGATGCATGTCTTCCAACCTCCATTTCTTTCTCCCTTTTACTTAACCGCTTATGATGGTTAGTTCTAGGGCATATTTTGTTTAGCATACCTTATGCTTGCATGCGTGCATCCATTCATCTGTATTGCATGCACCAGGCTCGGCGCATCATACTAACTGCATTGTATTTCAATTCCAAGTTGAATATGTGTACCAAGTTGCATTCATATGCCATTCTAGATAGCCAAGCCTATCTTAGCTGCATTTTTGCATGTATTGCATTAGTCATCTTAACATGAACTAGGATCATGCATGATTTCTAACTGGTTCTCTGTTTTGGCTCGGAGTACATTGTGAGTGTTTATGCTTTAACATACTGTATATGTGTTAATGCTGCCATGAAAGCATGCTTGCCATGAGGCTAATTGCTTATTTGCTATAACTGCCTGAATACCTGTGGGTGAAGGTTGGATTTCTTGAATTGGAACAATTCATCAAAATCCGCGTTTTAGTCTACTCACGAGTAGCAAACTTCAAACCATTCTCACAAACGAACATGCAATGTTTTGTTCCAAATTAGGCGATCTAGTCTATACTTGTATGTTGTACACATCACATAGTAATGCTGGTAAGAGTCAATTGATTCAATCTATTCTCTTCTCTATGCAAGTGTACTGGACTTCCTTGCTTATTCTTCCTAAGAAGATTATTAAGGAGATTGAGAGCCTCTTAAGATCTTTCTTTTGGTCTGGCAGTATGCTTAGTAAGTTTGGGGCTAAAGTGTCTTGGGATCAGGTTTGTGCTCTTAAAAATGAAGGAGGTTTGGGATTTAAATCTCTGGATGTTTGGAACAAAGCCGCTGTGGCTAAGCATGTTTGGTTTTTATTCTTGGGTGGTGTGCAATCTATGTGGTGTCATTGGGTCCATTCCTATCTTCTTAAAGGTAAGAGCTTTTGGAGAGTGACAGTTCCTAGCGACCCTTCCTGGGTTTGGAGGAAAATATTATCGTTTAGGCCGCTTGTTTTCCCCTTTATTAAACACATCATTGGGGATGGAGGCAATGTTTTTCTATGGCATGACAATTGGCATCCATTAGGTTCTTTGTATGACAGGTTTGGGGCTAGGATTATCCATACCCTTCCTGATAATTCTAAGGTCAATGTTATTGTTGAAAATAATTCCTAGAAATGGCCTCGTGCTGCTTCTCGGGTATTAAAGGAGTTAATTGACTCCACTCCCCCTTCTCTGGTTCCTAGCCATGCCACTGACAGAATTGTTTGGCTCCCTGCTACTGATGGCAAGTTCTCTATTAATTCCACTTGGAATTCCTGGAGAAAGTCTTTTGCCAAGGTCTCTTAGGCAAGTCTGCTTTGGGGTAATCATAGTATCCCGAAAGCCAGTTTTGTGACTTGGATGACTATTCATGGTCATCTTTACACTGGGGACGAGTTATCTCGTTTTGGTTATACGCATACTGGTAATTGTGGTTTCTGTCATAACCATTATGAGGATCACATCCATCTTTTTTTCCACTGTCCTTTTTCAGATAATGTTTGGAAGGAGCTTCAGTCAAGGATTACTGTATCCTGGTCCTGTCTTGAATGGCCTGAATTGGTCAATCATATTTCTAAACTTGTTAAGGGTAATTCTATGGGTGCTATCATTTCCAGACTTGGGTTCATTTGCACTGTTTACCAATTGTGGCTTGCTAGAAATAACAAAATTTTTTAAAATAATGCTTACCCTGAAGATGTTGTTATAAAACGGATTGTGGATACGATTAGGTTTAGAATGTTGTCCATAACCAACTTGAAAAATCATTCTAATGACAGCTGGCTTCTAAACAAGTGGAGGCTACCTACTTCTATCTTGAAAGAGAGATGTAGTGATGGTAGCAGAAGAACTTTGAGTGATGTAAGATCAGATAATGTGGGTTGAGTGGCTTGTGAGCACAAACTGTGGGTTATATAACTGTTTGCTAATTTTTCAGTGCTTACAAGCTGGATTGAGTGTTGCTATTTACCATAAATTGAGGGTTGAGTTTTGGTAGCCAAATACACCTTCCATTCCACTATCCACAGAGTGTTTTCTAATGGTGACAAATATATATATTGTTGTTACTCTTTTTTGCAGGTGTTTGACGGGGCTGAAGTTGTATAATGGGACCTTCTCTTGTGGGTTGAGTGTTGAGAGACTATATATTGAGTGTTATTCGTTATCTGTCGAGTGGTGTAAGGCTATATATTGTGGGTTGAGTGTTGTGAGCCCCTACATTATATGCATTTTACCATTTGTCCTTTACATATTTAGGTTTCTGTTTGGCTGCTCTCTCATTATCTATATGGTTGGACAGGTTTTATTAAATCTCCAAACTTTAAGATTTGGGTTGCGGCTGTTAAGGATGATGGTAGGTTTACGGCTATTTTGCTGCTGGTGTTACGTCTGTATAGTTGTTTTGGGTTTCACTAACCTTCCTAGCTTGAAGATGGAAGAAGCACTTGTAAAGAATGTTGGTTATAAGATGTGCTTACATAAAAGCTGCTGGGGTGTGTACATTTTCGCTGCTGCTGGCAAGTGTAATAGCAAAGTGAAGGCCATGTTTTCGTCTTTTGTGACGAAGAAAGTTGTTTTTGTTGTTTTGTATATTTATATTTTTTGAATTTGTATCAAATTCTCTAATTTCCTTTTGAGCCAACCCTTGCGGGATGTGCAAGGGATGTTATGTCATTTAGGTGTCTTTGCTGATAGGTATGTTCATGGCCCACATATTTTGTCTATGGGGCCCATGAACATTCTCCTTGCATCAACTAATTCTCTTTTGCTTAGGGTGTTGTTTGTTGCTTCTGCACATATTTCTATTAGGTTTTGGTTGAAGTTTTTGATGTTCTAGCAGGTTGTTTGTTTTGGTCCTTGTGGGCCCCTCATCCTTTCTGGGACGGGTCTGCATTGTTGTTGTCTAATTTTTATTGGTTATTGTATAGTTCTGTTAGGGCCTGGGGCATGCCCCTTGTATTTTGTGTAAGTTTTTGTTTTTATTTTATGACTTATTCACCCAAGAAAAAAATAATTGGAATAAGAACACATGTGTTTTCAAAAACAAAATATCATGCTTAGTACAGGCCGATTTTTGATCGGGCGAGCAGAGGTGCTCATTGCATGACCTTCCCCTCTCGTACCCAAGTTCCCAAGCCGAGGCAACTTTGGTGATGACGGACACGTGGCCTTAGGCACGAGTTAGGGTTTCCTAAATTCTCCCAAAATAAAATATTTAGGTGGCGACTCTGTATTTGGCAAAGCAATCCATGTTTGGCATTTCTTTATTAAAAATCAATTTTTCAAAATAATTTGCCGGATTTGGACCTTTGGTGATTTATCGATCTTACATCGCACATTGTGAGATTAGATTCAGAACCGTGACATGAGTCCGAACTTGTAGTAGCTAGAAAGCAAACGAATTTCGCGCCCTCGTAGCGCGGAGCTCGGGAGTCCTCGGGCACGTCTACAAGCACACTTTTGTACACAAACACAAGATTGCATGTACACTTCATTCAGTGGAGCCAGCACAAGCAAACGATATTGTATGTACGGTCCATTCAGAAGAGTTTCAGGGAAGATCATTTGTGCCTTTTGAATCATATCCATTTACTCTTTTTCCTCTCGCGTGCAACACGTTAGGATTCCTTCAGTTAAAAACATTTGTGTGCATCCTGATGTTCATACCACCCTTCGGTTACCCGTCCTTCGGTTAAAAACATTTGTGTATGTCCTGATGTTCATACCACCCTTCGGTTACCATCCTTCGGTTAAAAATATTTGTGTGCGTCTTGATGTTCATACCACCCTTCGGTTACCCGTCTTTCGGTTAAAAACATTTGTGTGCGCCCTGATGTTCATACCACCCTTCGGTTACCCGTCCTTCGGTTACCTGTACTCCGGTTAAAAATATTTGTGTGCGTCCTGATGTTCATACCACCATTTGGTTACCTGTCCTTCAGTTAAAAACATTTGTGTGCATCCTGATGTTCATACCACCCTTCGGTTACCTGTCTTTCGGTTAAAAACATTTGTGTGCATCCTCATGTTCATACCACCCTTCGGTTACTCGTCCTTCGATTAAAAACATTTGTGTACATCCTGATGTTCATACCACCCTTCGGTTACCCGTCCTTCGGTTAAAAACATTTGTGTGCATCCTAATGTTCATACCACCCTTCGGTTACCCGTCCTTCGGTTAAAAACATTTGTGTACATCCTGATGTTCATACTACCCTTCGGTTACCTGTTCTTCGGTTAAAAACAATTATGTGTGTCCTAATGTTCACCACCTTCCTCGGTCACCGCCCTTCGGTTAAAAGCATTCGGGTGCGTCCTGGTTTTCACACCATCCTCGTTTTCTTCCGCATGCGACGTGTTAGGATCTTTTTTGACATCTTGGGTGTGCCCGATGATTTTGTTGCTCTTCGTCTTTCTTGCGCGTTGCGTAGTTAAGCTTGCATAACTTTCTTATATCCTTTCTACATGAAATGTGGTTTGGCTCGTAATTCCCACGCGTGGCGTGTTTGCTTACTCATTCTTATGATTGAGATTGATGTGCCCTATTTCGGTCTGTTTAAATGTGGCATTTTCATTGTATTGCATTTGCATTTGAATGTTTCATTGCACAGTCTCGTTGCATGATCATAAGTTATGTTCTTGCATCTTCCATATCATTTGCATCTTGTCCCAAAACTACACTGGTTTGATTCCTTGCAAAGGGATACATAGGCAGCCTGTGAGCGCAACTATTTATTGCAATCTTGATTGTCTGTCTGAGTCTTACAGCCTTGTCAAAATGGGTCGTCTCAGGGCCTTTGACATTCACTCACGTCATTTCACGACTCCGAGTTCTGTCAAAGAGGGGCAACTGTAGACACCCCATTTTTGACGACCCTTTAAGAATTGAATGTTCTTGCAGGTACATCTGATGGCGAGTCTGATTGCTCGCTGAGTGCTTGAAGTCTGCGATAGAACGCCACAGGTTTGAGTTTTCCAAGCCCTACATCCATTTTGTCTCATGTTTGGACCATGCCTAGGTCTTTTTAACATGGAGTTTTAGATGGCCTGCTGGCCATCCTTGGAGGTTGCCGGCCACCACTTCTCCTTTGCCGGCCATTGATATGCCCTGCCGGCCATCAATAAAGCCTTGCTGGCAATCATTGATGGCCAGCCGACCATTAGTGTTTCCTGCAGATATTTTGTGATATTTTGTGCCAGCTGTTTGCATAGATTCATGCATCTTCCAACACGTGTATGGCTAGGTGTTTGTGAGGGGATTTTGTGTTTTCTATATATAGGACCCCTCTCTCTCATGTGTGGGGGTTAGAAAATTTGAAGACATAAAAATTCTCTCTCTCTTACAATTTTGTGCTAAGTGCTTATTTTTTCTACACTTTTACATACACTACCTTAACCAAAGTTGCTAGTCTTTGAGTTGAGGTAACTTGGGACCTTTTTTGAGCTATAGAAGGTGGTTTTGGCTTGGATTGTTGGCCAATTTGTGCTTTACTTCAAAGGTATAACACTTGCCTTGTTTATACTTATTTTGTATACTTGTTTTGCCATCCTTTTTAACTGTTTTGGGACTGGTTTTGAACTATAAAAAGCTCTGTTTTGGTGGCTTAAAAATGGTGGTTTGAACCCCTTTTTAGTTAGGGGGTGGTTCACCTTTCTTGTTTCCTTGTGTGTAAAGCTTTTGTGCCTTTATTCATCACTTTAAAACCAACTTTTGCTCACTCCGTAATTCTCGTTTCGAGATTAGATCCCATCAAATATCTCTTTGAGAAACCAATGCTTACGGGTAGGCAAGTTCGCCGGTTGCTTCTTCTCTTAGAATTTGATTTGAAGTATGTTACTCGAAAGTCTGTCAAGGGGAGAACGGTAGCGGAGTTCCTGGTAGATCACCCAGTAGAATAGGATGAAATGGTAGAAAACTTGTTCCTAAATGAAGCCATTCTGCAAGTCGAGGAAGAGATTTGGACAATGTACTTTGACGGAGCGTCTAATCAATACGGTTATAGGATAGGTGTCTTGCTGATAG
This sequence comes from Camellia sinensis, assembly GCF_055761805.1. Taxonomy (NCBI): domain Eukaryota; kingdom Viridiplantae; phylum Streptophyta; class Magnoliopsida; order Ericales; family Theaceae; genus Camellia; species Camellia sinensis. The sequence continues at coordinate 48,477,542 of NC_138967.1, forward strand.
CACCCGACAATTTCCATGTACCTTTAGCCTTCAAACTCCGGTTCAAGGTGTCCAATAACGAAGCAGAATACGAGGCGTGTATCGCTGGTTTGGAAGCCGCCCTGGAACTAGGGGCAAAAAGCTTGGACAACATTGGGGACTCGAAGTTAGTTGTGTCTTAAGCAAAAGGAGACTACAAGGTCAAAGAAGAAAATATGAAGATTTATCACTAGACCTTGGATGTTCTGATTCCTAGGTTTGAGAAGCTAACTTTCACGCATCTATTAAGAGAGAACAACAGGTTCACTGATGTCTTATTAACTCTATCATCCATGATAGACATCCCACTTAGAGTTCGGATGCGTCTGATTATCATTGAGCTGAGGTATACGTCGACCTACGAGACTATCACCGCAATAGATGAAGTACAAGATCAAAACCCTTGGTTCTATAATATCTAGAACTTCTTGGAAAATGAGGTTTATCCACCAGGGACAAATGCCAAAGATAAGAGAACAATACGACAGATGGTTGTTCAATTTATCATATGCGGAGGTAAACTATACAAGAGAGGTCATCTGGAAATGCACAAGTTGTGTGTCGAAGCAGAGGAATCAAGCGCCTAATGGAGGCCATCCATGGGGGAGAGTGTAGAGCGCACATGAACGGAGCAATGTTAACCCGAAAGATTCTCAGGGAAGGTTACTACTAGTCTACCATGGAGGAGGATTGTATTAGTTTTGTTTGGCAATGCCACAAATGCCAAATTCATGCCAATCGCATGAACATCCCGCTGTCAAAGCTATACAACATGACTTCACCATGGCCTTTCTCAGTCTGGGGAATTGATGTCATTAGGGCAGTCACACCGAAAGGGTCAAATAGGCATGAATACATTTTGGTGGCAATTGATTACTTCACAAAGTGGATGGAAGCTCAGTCCTACGCAGTGTTGAAAGCAGTGCATGTGGCTAAGTTCATTTGAAATAACATCATTTGCCGATATGGAGTCCCAAATGAGATCATCTCAGATAATGGCTCCCATTTCAAGAAAGGAGTGATCAACTTGTTGGAGAAATACAACATGGCTTTCCATAAGTCATCTACATACCGGCCGCAAACCAACGGAGCTATTGAGGCCATCAACAAGAACATCAAGCATATTATGCAAAAAATGGTTAAGACCTATAGGGATTGGCCAGACAAATTGCCATTTGCACTCTGGCATTAAAGAACTTCAATCCGGATGTCAACTGGGGCAACTCTTTATTCTCTCGTTTATGGGATGAAAGTTGTTCGGCCAATCGAAATAGGAGTCCCATCGCTGCGAGTTATAGCTGAGTGTCAAATAGCAGAGGCGAATTGGCAGCAGAGCAGGTTCAAAGAACCGATGTTGTTTGATAAGAGAAGGCTGAAAGCATTGTACCATGTTCAGGGCTATCAATGCAGGATTGCTAGGGCTTTTAATAAGAAAGTTAAGTCCCGGAATCTCAAAGAAGGGGATTTGGTGCTGAAAGACAACCAGGCTCCCATCCATGACCCTAGGGGCAAGTTCAAACCCAATTGGACTGGTCCTTACATCATCAAAACTATTTGGTCGGGTGGATCTGTTACTCTCATGGACCTAGATAGCCGAGAATTTTCCCAACCGATCAACATGGACAAGTTGAAGAAATACTATCCCTGAGAGGCTCACTATGCCAAAAACCTGAAAGGGCGACCTAGACAAAAGTTAGAGCACAAAAAATTAGAAATGAAGAAAAACTGAGCTCGCAAGATTGAAAATCCTAAATGGCAGCCTTAGCAAAAGTTAGAGTACAAAAGGAGAGCGTTGATACTCAAGTGAACCCAAACCGAACTATGTAAGGCCTGATTCCCATCTTCGAGATACGTAGGCAACTTCATCCTGAAGTTCGGCCGTAAACACCTCCAATTCAACTGTCCTGTCCATGTGTCTGATCAGGTCATCTTAGTTTGTTCATTATCTGAAAGTTTGGTTATGATCTTTATTCTGAGAGCTGGTTACAGTACTGAGTAGTGTTATTCAGTCAAGGGGCAATTGGTGATCTTTGGATTTGGGGTTGTACATCTCGAGGACTGATTCAATGCATGTCAAGTGGTGATCCTTTTCGGAAATGGTTCTGAAAAGTTTTGATAAAAGTTTATTTTGTTCAAATTTTACCTTTTCAACTTAGACCTTTTTGAAGCAAATGGAAAAATTTTAGTGCTCACAACTTTAATTTCATTGATTTCAATACAAAGTTCTCAAATTCTCGATACAAATCAAAGTTGCTTTTATTACATTCATAAAACTTGAAAAATAAAGATCAAAATAATAAACTAGGGGCATAGATGAGTCAGGTGCTCCTACGTCCCCCGCTTGTGCTTGTGGAAGCTTTTGATGCCAAAGTGGGCCTGATTTGTGCCTCATCTTCGAGCCAAGTCAGGCACTCGCCAGAAAGGGCACAACTAGGGCAGGAGCCAGAAGTTCTCTCGTCCTCCAAGCATTGAGGTACCTAGTCAAATGTGAACCTTAGATGGGGAATGAAACCGGGTATTCTACCCCCTTTTCTAGGCAGGTCTTGTGACGCCCCGATTATTCACTATTGGTTGTAGTCAAGGAAGAATCACAAATGAGTCATGTGGTCAATAACCAAATAAGATCCCAGTTCGCCGGAAGAGTCAAATTAGCCTCCCTTCTAAGTCCGGCTTTCTTAGGCAACGCACTACCCTTTTGACAGATCTTAAAAGGCATTGACACAAGGTCTCATAAGCAACGATAAGGTTCATACATATACGTAGAATATAAATACATAACAACCACGAATATCCTTAATTCAAAAGCTTGTTCCGTTACATTACATCCTAAGAAAATTTAAATCTTCACATGAGTCTTATAAAACGTCAAAAGGAAATTTCTAACTCTACTAAGATAGCCCAAAGTCTTCGAAGGTTTCAGGCTCTTTGTCTCCAGCTATAAGTTCTTCTTCGTCACCTGACATGATACGCCGTGAGCTTTGAATGCTCAGTAAATACACACACACCCCGTCTCTTTTTTTTTCAGTCCAATACACAGTCTCAAATATAACAACAAGTAGTAAAGCATGATACTCAAAATAGATAAACAAAGGGTTACAAGTTAGATGTTAGTAAACTAGAAATCCCCCAAAGAGATTTCTTCCTCCCAACTACAAGAATCAGATTCGGATTATTCGGTATGCCCCCTCTTTTGCTGCATTGTTGCAGAACTAACATCGGATGCCTACCATCGGTTATATACCGCGTAGCGCCAACCGCAGCGCCTCAAAAGAGACGGTAATAATGGGCCTTACCCAAATCCCTCCTCACACCAAACCACCTAGGGTCCAAATATAACCACTCCGTTCAAGGGTTCCGAAAATCACCTGCGCAAGACTTTAACTTCCAAGTAGGGAACGCATCCCAATAATCCACACATCACACGTTATCATCATTACTCAAGTGATCGAAAACCTAATACCATCCCAATTAAGTTTCCTGTTAAGTTAAATGTTTTAAAACAAGGTTAAACCAATCTTAACAAGATAATAATATCCACACAAGCATGCATCATTAAGATGAAGGATAATAAGAACATAACCATAATATGTACAACATAATGCCAAGATATGATCATACGCTACTAAACATTTTCATGAACACAAAAGCATGAAACACCTATGCATAACAAGATTTCCAGATTCGATATCACATAAGGATTAGAATAGAAGGCTATTTTAAAATTTTTACCAAACTCGGCCTTCCTATGGTTCGTAGAGAATCTAATCTAGTTTCCAGGACATATTTCGGAAATGGGATAGCTTTTTTAGCCCATCTACTACATTTGTATGTTGAATTTAAGGTGATCTTCAAATCAAGCTAATAAAAATAAGTTAGAACTACTTGAAAATTTAAATGTACACAAATGTGACAGCACAGAAATCCACCTAAAATTGAAAATGTCTAGGCATAAAATATGAAAATCTTTAGCATGGGGTACCTAAACTTGTACTTGGAACATGAAGTTTCATGAAGGGGCTATGGAATTATTTGGCATTCTTTTTCTGCATACAATCTTCTGACCTATCATCTCCTCCAGTGCATAACCTGAGAATCCTAATTTCCATTAAGTTCATATCTTGAAGGCCTGGTTTTGGGGTGTGTGTGGTGTGTGTGGGATATGAGGGAGCATGTCGTTGAAGAGAGGAAGCAGATGAATATCTGATGCATCAGGGAGTGAAAACGATGGATGTTTCATGACATTAGTATTAGTAGTTGAAATTCTTATTGATTCATCGCTATTGTGTAATTGGAATTGCAGCGTCTTGCTTTGCTGAGAGTCAAGACACTGGTTCATGTACATTATCATCATCAAAACTAGCTCAAGATTTAAATGAGTATGTTACACACTTTTTCCTTCTTTTTTTAATTTTAATTTTTAGCAAGTCCAGGACATATAAGCACTGAAGCCGAGCAGTTATACCTTTCTTCTTTTTGCCACGAAAGTTTGTCTGATTGCTTGCCATCACATTTTGCTGCTTTTGCATCTTTTAAACAGTGGCTTCCAGGTTACTGAGGCTTTGCGAGTACAGATGGAGGTCCAGCGAAGATTGCATGAACAGCTGGAGGTTAATTTCTTGCTTATGTGTGTGTTCCTTAAATATCAGCTTATTGACTTCGACGCAAGGTCTCTTTTGTTGGTTTTATATTTGCTTCTAGAAAGTGTTTTTCCCACAGTCAACATGGGTTCATGGTAATCTTGAAACCATTAGTTACAAAAAAATAAAATAAAATAAAAAGAAGAAGAAAAAGAAAAGAAAAAACCGTTGTTGCCACAAGCCACCCCACATACAGTAGTTAACAAAACAAAGTCACCTTAACTGAAACAATGAATTACCCATGCGATATTTATTTATGAGTGATGCTATATATACATGGTCTCATTTCTCACCTCATCGTCTGAGTCTCATACTCAAGGCAGTGGGGCCCACATTAAATATATACATGTAAGGGGGTTCATTTGCTTGTGTCTAGGAGTAAGGAAATGAGGTGAGAAGTAGAACTGTGTGGCATTTTTGTTTCGTTTTTTTTTTTTTTTTTAGACTGGATAAAAACCATGGTGAGATGAAGAAAGATTTCCCTTTGACAATAGAAAAATATACACAAACATATATATATAATGCAGTTTATTGGAATTTAATTGAGTGGTACTACGAACACCGGAAATCTCGATTACCCAAGTCACCGATGTGACACAATGTTTGCATCTATAGATGATGTTTGCATGTATAGATACTAGCGGCTGAGGCACACACGATGTGTGTGCAATTTAAATAAATAAGAATAAAAAAAATAATAATAAAATTAATATTATAATGTGTACTTAAATAAATAGGAATAAAAGAAAATAATAATGAAATTAATATTATAATGTGTACTTAGCTTAAGTGGTATGAGTCCTTATACTTAAACCCATGGTCATGGGTTCAAGCCTTTAACTTTTTTTTAAAAAAATAAAAAATACTGCCACATGGCATGAGAAGAGTAAAGCAAGTTTCAGGACACCATATTATGTGTTCACTTTATAATAGTATAGATAGATAGATGTGAACATTTCTCTCACATCAGTAATTTCGGTGTTTCGAGTTTTTCGGTGTCCGTATACTTTTCCATTTCATTTTTAGTACTTCGTTAGCTCCATCTCCAAAAAGTGATGATTTATTTATTTATTTATTTTTATTTAAGTAGTATTATTTTTAATATTTTTAAAAAAAGGAGTCCATTCCTATTGAAAAGCATTACACATGCTTTGTAGTGAAAGAAAAGTCTGTGTGTACAGTTTGGTCTTATGGAGTTTTTAGAACAGTGAAGACTTCCAATGGTCCTGGAATTACACTTTGTTTTCTTATTTATGACATTGTAAAACTGAGCTCACCTTGTTACTTGATGCTTAATCTGGCAATAAAAATGCAGTTGTCACCGTCTTTTTTGCCTCAAAAGGGTTTTTCTGAAGTTTTTTGAATTGTTTTTATTTATTTTTAACTTGTATGCCCTTCTCTTAGCAAATTAAGAGACAAGAAAAAAAGAAAAAAGAAAAACCATAAATAGGAGCTTCATGATCTCATTAAGGCAAATAAGAGTGAAAATATCGTCTTGGCACAAAACTCAAAGTCGTCATTTTCAATCACGAGATTCAATGGTGACTTAACAGAGGATATCTGTGTCAATCTCAATGAACTTTTAATTTCAAAAATCCATGTTGGGGCTACGTGTAATTTTCTCAGAAACCTCAGGTGCAATAGAATTTCCGTGAATGAGTTTATTTTTCGATTGGATTATAAATTTATTATTGTAAAGAAGCTTATCATTACGATTCTACTGGAACCAGGTTCAGCGTCGTCTCCAAATTCGGATTGAAGCACAAGGCAAGTACTTGCAGTCAATCCTCGAGAAAGCTTGTAAAGCTCTGAATGACCAGGCTGCTGCAACTGCTGGGCTTGAAGCAGCCAGAGAAGAGCTCTCAGAACTGGCGATCAAGGTTTCAAATGACTGTAATGGGATGGTCCCAGTTGAGACCCTAAAAATGTCTTCTCTCTCCCAACTTGCCGTGTCTATAGAAAACAAGATTGCTTCTAATCTGCCTGCTCGGTTCGGCAACTGCTCTGTTGACAGTTGCTTGACCTCAAATGGAAGTCCCGTTTCTCCAATGGGTAGTGTGGCTTCTCAGGCGGTGGCTGCACTGAAAAAGAGACCACGGCCCTTGTTTAGCAATGGCGATTCCATCCCTTTGGAGTGGACGAACTGCTGAGAAATAAACTTTTAATTTTCTCTTTTCTTTGGTTTATTGTTTTCATCTAGTTGATCTAAACGAGGAGCCGAGTCCGGTGTTTCCAACTGCAACATCAGTGGTTTGTATATTCTCAAAGCTGATAATTTGTGTATGGGGAGACCTTTTAAAGTCAATTTCAAGTTGCATCTCATACAGCGGTGGACATTTGAAAGCTCTTTCTTTAGTTTGCAATGCATTGAGGATTATAACGCAGATTAAAGATAGATGTGATCTTTGGTAAATACAATTAGGATACCTTTTAACTTTCTGTGTTGAGCAATTAAATTGTCAGTTGACTTGGAAAAAATGTCATTAGCAGAATATTTGGCTTGTGAATGTGTCCTTCGGTGGGTGTTTGTTTATTTTGTCAAATTTCGAGTATCTTGGGATTATTGAATAATTAATTTCTAATGTTTGTTTTCAGTTTTTTGAAAACACTTTTTAGAAGATTCTATTTTTTTATTTTTCAATTTTTTTTTTTGTTTTTACTGAATTTTTTTTAATATTTTAAGTATTTTTTTAAAAAATTTTTTAGACACCCATAATATAAATACATTTAAAAAGTATAATTTTCATAAAAAAAAATCATTAGAAAATTTATTAAATATCAAAAATACAAATTTTTATTTTTGAAAATTTAGTATATTTTTCGTATTTTTGTGTATTTATTAATTTTTTAAAATAATTTTTTACAAATATTTTACTTATATATATATATATATATATCTAAGTAAGATGTATCTAAAAAAAAAATGATTAAAATTTTAAAAATATTTCCTAAAAATAAAAAAAAAAACACGAAAACACAAATACATTTTTAGAAAATTAAATTTAGAAAACTGAAACTAAACACATTGGTGTTCCAGGACTATTAGGTCAAATGTTCGAGTGCATGTGGAAGAAATGTTCTTTCAAATTTTATGTGGTGGATCATAGCTTTGGATAGAAAAAATAAAAAGTTAGACAATATGAATGAAATATAAGTTAAGTGTTTCCTTTATTTTTCTCTTTATTTATTTATTATTTTTTTCCTTCTATTTTTAAAATCCAAATCTATCATCCAAATGATGTGGTAAGGTGGTCACTGATCATAATTTGTGACTTTCTATTTTGTTTTGTTTTTATTTATATTTTTGCTGAGCATCGTTATCTATTAAAATGGTATAGTTAACAAATAAATTTCAAGGTGCTTGTGCTTTAATAATTGTATTGACCCACCAAGACTTGCAAATCTCGAACCAGTCAAAGCATTCTTCTCCAATTAGATCAACTTTATGTATTGCAAACCATTTTTGGCAATAATTTTAAGGATCATGAAAAATTATAAGTAAAATGTATTGTAAACATTTTGAAGATGATCTATTATGAGTCGTAAATAAAATGAATCTTGTCTACGTATTTAAATTTTAAATAAAATTTTAAGTATTTTGTCTGAATATGTAACAGAATTGCCATTTCTAAAAGCCAAACAAGTACAATAGTTAAGAGAGAATGTTCTCAAAGCAATCTTCCACTTGAAAGAAAGAGAGAGATTTCAATTCAAAGCCATAATGCTTAAAGGCATTTCCACTTCACTTTGCCAAAAGGCCCTGAACCCAATTCCCTTTTACTTTTCCTTTGCTTGTCCTCCTTCATGTCATATTCAATGTTAGTCCCCCACACACACACACACAGAGATATACAGACCCATGTATATAAATGTTTGAAGGAATACTCAGATATGTCATCTCTCACACCAGAAACCACGAAGGATTCATTGGGTAAGTCTTTGTTTCTTCATCTCTTTTAATTTATTAACCTTGTTTTCTCAACATTGCCATTAGAACATACATATCTCTGAAACTTACAATCTCATTATTTCAAATATGAGTATCCACTTAAGTTAAAGCTATCAATTTGTAGATGTTTGTTATTGCACAGATCATGAGCTTGTCATCATATAATTAATATATAAGAGAACCCTATTGCTGATTTTTGTAGCAAATGATTTTTACACTTTTATCAATGTGTTTCATCATGTAATAGGATTTTGGGTACTTGATTGATCTGATCAAAGTTGGATTGGCATTCTTTTTTCCATCTTCTTCACTAATATGCTACACTTCCTAGTTATTTGGGAAAATATCAAATAAAGTTTTTCCTTTTTCATATAATGTCCATGTGGCACCTGTAGGGGTAACAAATCATAGCCTACTTGATGAGAAGCCAACGGAAATGATGACCGACCACCATGTGTTCGTAATCAACAAAAAAAACCATTGTTAGTGCCTAACCGTTGGTCGGCCGGGAGCACTTCGATACTCAAGTCAATCCACGATCCTCAAGAAGGGATCAATGGATATTCCTAGAGTAAAGAGTGTATAATGAATGATGGCTTGCCTTAACCTATGGAGGTAGGTGTATGTATTCTAGAACTTTTCTTAGTAATCAAGTATGTCTAGATGCTTCTTAGAATATTCTTTGGAATATCCCTTCTAAAAGTAAATAAATTATTCTCCTTTAGTCATACTTGTGATTTAGTTTCATGCCACGCGACACATGCTAGCCAGACCTAACCAATAAGATCATACCATGTAGGGCAAGGTGGGCTCTATGTTCATTTGAGCCAATTTTTACCCTCTTCCTTTGCCTCTCATCTTCCATTCTCTTTGAGCTAAGGAGTGGAAGCTTTTTGTTGTTGCTCTGATAGATGACATATATTGCCGCTTTGGTTGGAATGACATATGGGTGCTGAGCATTGCCGCCTAGGTACTTTTAGGATGCATTTGTTTTTCCCACTTTAAGGGAAATATGTATGCAGTCTTAGCCCATTATAAGACCAGACAAATTGTTTCATGCTGCTTGTTAGTGTGAAAACAAATCACAGTCCAAATTTGATCTTGCTTATTGTGCTTAAATTCAGTTTGCTTGTTGGGTTTTTTGTTCTTAAGGCCCGTCTCACACTAGCCCTTCTCTGAAGTCATTGTCCAACAAAGTAGGAGGTATGCTCTGCTGTCATAATTCGCTAAACAAGTATAAGAGGTTAGACACTAAGCTTGAAAAGAAAATGATGGAAGTTAAGAGAAGTCCATCTGGAAATAAAAATTTCAGATCAATCAATGGCATAATCATGAGGTTCCCTCAGATCAAAGAGGGATTGAAAGACATCCGAGGTGTCTTTGAACAGTGCGGTGAGTTTCAACAAGGTTGCTTTTCTTACAAAGAAAAATATTTTTATGGAGCAATGTTACAAACTGATCAATCTCTCTGTTAACTCTAAACAGATGAAGATTCTAATGGAACTATTGACCTTGAGGAACTCAAGAAATGCTTACAGAAATTGCAACTCCATCTTACAGAGAAGGAAATTGATCATCTTTTTCACTCGTGCGACGTAGATGGGAGTGAAGGGATACAATTCAAAGAGTTTATTGTTCTTTTGTGTCTGATTTATCTCCTAATGGATCACTCGAACTCTCCTCACACTATAAACACCATTAACCCATAACAAATTTTTTTTTTTCAATTGCAAAGTTCACTTGTTTAGGTCAACATTTACTGCCAATTCATTTTTCTTATCCTGGGGATGTTTTTTAAGACATCGAAGATGGGATCGCCACAGCTTGAAGCCACGTTTGATACTATAATCGAAGCATTCTTGTTTCTTGACAAAAATGGTGATGGAAAGCTGAACAAGAAAGACATGGTCAAAGCACTAAATGGGGATTCTCCTCTGGAGATTTCCCCAGCACACATTACAAGGACTCGATTTGGTATCACCGACACTACAGGAAAAAGAGGATTTTGTGGCGTTTTTGTAACGACGTTTATTTAAACGTCACTGTTATGATTATTTAACGGCGTTTTATAAAACGCCGCCTATTCTATTTAACAAAACGACACCGTTTTATAATGGGAGGCGTTTAAAAACGCCTCCGAATGTGGTGACCCACACGCGCCCCTTTCTGTGAAAACCTTATTTTGAATCAGAGCCTACAATACATGCGCACAGGTCTCTCTCTCTCACCCCTCTCCATCGAAGCTTAAATCAAAAATGATTCAGATCGAAGCCCCGATCTGAACAAAAAATGTGATTGCCTTAAATATGATAATTTACTTCAAATAGAACCATTGGAGGAAATGGATCCTTGTGGCTATGTAATTAGGTGTTGTGAACAATTTGCAATTGAGAGATAACTGTGCTGAATATAGAATGTTGGTGCTTCATTTTTAAATGTTCTCTTCTATAAGTTGCATGACATTAATGAACTACCCCTTGCGGTGTCTAGTTAATAATTGACTTTGTTTAATTCATGAATCCTTTTATTGTAAACATATGATATGACAACTACCTGCATTCCTTTGAGGCCGACTTTTAAAAAAAAAATGCAAGTTCTTCAGTCCGCTTGCGTGTTGTTATCCAAGTCTTATACCTAATATTGTTGGTAATGTATCTAATATGCATACTCCCAAGTATGTTCACCTAGTTGTTTGTCTGGTTTATTTTATCTTTTGACAAGAGCTGTTCCTACAAGTGGAATTTATTGTCCTCTTATATCAGCTATGTCTGCAGAATCTAGTAAGTTATGTTCTGTTTAGGCTTTTCTGGTTTCTTCCTGAATGGTGAAGCACCATCCTCTCTCTCTCTCTCTCTCTCCCATGCTTGTGTTTTGAGGTTCTTTCTGTTGAATTCTGTACCATACTTGCAGATGATTGAATCAATGATATTGTAAAGCTATTCCCCAACTCTTGAGATCTGAAAATTATAAATTAAGAAGAAGCATAATTTACAGATTGAGGATTCTTCTCTTGCTAGTTAATTTGTCGTCGAGGTGTCAAATAATTTCTTACTGTAGGAATTTTAAATATTTGATATTTGGTTTATTGAGGCTATGGACAAAAGGTGTAGGCTGTACTATGCAATCTTTTGATCTATGCTTTACAGATTTTTCTTTGTGTAGATTTCAAGCCACCTCCTGGTCAGAAAAATTTAAGCAACATGAGAAAAAAAATTTATAGGTTGTGGGATGAAACTTCCTTGATTTGTCTTCTTTATTTATTTATTTTTTGAGAAACACCGAATAAATAGAGATATAAGCTTGTTCAATGGTTTGAAATTATGTGCCTTAGATATGTTTTAATTAACCAATGTATTTTTTATTTGCTATTTTAGTTACTTTAGCATCTTGCCTTTCTCAATTCCTCTATGTTTTTACCAGATTTCCTGATGATAGAACATATTCTAGCATGAGCATACAGCAAATAGACAACAGTATTTCCTTGCTCATCAATAAGTTTAGACAAGTAAGAAATGAATGGAATAGTCACAGTAACAATGGTCAAATAGTAATTGACTACCCAAGTGTTTAGTGTTCAATGAGTTAATTTGCTTATTTGTTTATTTTATTTACTTAACTTGTTCACATATTTAATTGCTTAATTATTTAATTTTCTTATTTATCTTAAGATTTTGGTTGCCTTTCATTTATAGGAGACAAAAAAGAATAATGGGGTTCCTGCTAGTCGGTCACAAGTGTGGATGGCCGCATACATGAAAGATGGGATGTCAAATAGTGATTCAGTTAATGAGGTAATGGTATGTGATACTACTTTATCTTTGGACTTTTAATATGATTTATATTTATATTGGAGGCTAATTATTGAATTCAAACTTGCAGACTCAAATGAATGAGTTAGCAGAGCACATGGAGGGATCTTCTACTGACCCTGCAGCATTACAGGAGCAAATCTTCACACAAGTTATGGGCCCAGAGCGGCCTGGCCGTGTTCGGACGTTTGGATTGGGACCGTCACCCACTGATGTTTTTGGAGGTGGATATAGGCGGTCACAAGAGCAGAATCGTCTCTTCCAAACTCAAGTTCAGGAACAAGTTCAAGAGCAACTTCATCGGTATCAAATGCAGTTTGAGTCGAAGATGAATGAAGTAATGGAGAAACAAATTCAGGCTATACGCACAGATTTTCAGTCACGAATTCAGTTTTTGGAATCTCAATTGCAAGCTGCAGGCGTGCCCGTTGATCCAGTTGTTGCACCATCAAACCCATTACATAGGCAGCAGGTATTTTAATTAGTCTTACTAGTTATTACTTTAAATTGCCTAGATTTAATATACAACTTAAGTCTCTTATTGAATGATAGGTTGTGGATTCACTTAGTAGTCATCCCACTGTTCGACCAATGTCACATCAACAACAATCTCATGCATTTTCATCCCAAGAGGTGAGCAATCATTTAATCAAAGCTTTTTTGACAAATAACATGTCTTATTAATTACAATACTTGCTCTTATTAAATATAGGTTCACCTTTCAAAGAAAGAGAAGAAGAATAAGAAGAAGAAGAAGAACTAACAAGGTAAACGTACTAATATCACTAGTTCGTGGTTTGAAAGAACTAAACTATGCTTTGTTCATCTAATCATTCCTCATAAGAAATGCTACTTTTGGAAGTACAAACCTTGAAGCAGAAACCACTTTTGGAACTAATGAGAAAGGAAGTGAGCCCATTATAACACAGGAATGTTGCAGTGATCTGTCTGTCTCAAGTAGCTTTTATGTGTTCTTTTCATCTTTTTAAATGGATGTTCTTCGTTAAATTGTCGATGGTGGTATAATACTACTCAACGTTGCACTTTTCTTGATTGGAGTGATCTCAACTCAACAGCCTCATATACATTCTGTCCATCTTGAAAAGAATCAGCTTCTGCTGCTTATAACAAATTCTCATTTAAAGGAAAAAATTAGAAAAAAGAAAATAAAAAATAATCAGCTTTAGTTGCTATAGTTTAGATGTTCAATTGTGTACTGAGGGATGGTGAAATACAGCAAATCTCAATGTGCTTTAGAAAAATTTGGTTGCATGGACTCTCTAGTCTTTACTTCATGACCATTTACGAAAGATTTCGCACTGCTACTATTCATCAGAGTAAAACAAGCACTCATTCTAAAAGCCCCTAGAAAACATTGTTGTGCAAAAGGGAGCACAGTGTTTTTCATTTTTCAGTTGCTTGAAAAATGATTCTATGTTGAGTGGCCGTTAAACTTTTGAAGAATAGTTTTTTAGAAGGGCATGGAGTTGTTTGCTTGAAGTCTTTCCACACAGAAACCAAGGAATTATCAATCGAAATGAGTGCATGCATGTAATGTATGCTTTGAGCATATGTAACTCAGCATCAGGAATTTGATCTCGTTATAGAAGTTTGTTCAAAGTTGGGAAGGATAACACCTTAAGTTGCTACCGTATGTTTGGGTTAACTGCAGTGTATGTTGTGTCGTATCTGATTGTTCATTCACAACTGGTTTTTTAGTGATTTATTTGACTTAGTGTTGTACATGTGATGGGATGTCAATGTCTGCGCATAATTGAATGCATATCTCTAATCATCTTATTTATTATTATTATTTCATCTTTTGATGCTTTGCAGGAGTCTTCTATTTATATATGAAAACTATAGAAAGGGCTCATATGCCAAACAAATTGTGGGAAAGAGTTAAGCTGCCGAGAAATTATGAGAAAGCCCTTGAAATTATTGACAAGCATATGGTATTGTAGTTCTAGCACATTCTAGCAGTTTGACTGGGGTTTTGATTCATTTTTATATTAATCTGGAGCACATTCAATTGATTCACTTGACACTTTTATCAAACAGGCAATAGGGAAAAGCTACATGGACAGTATGTTTCATAGAGCTGGAATCACTCAAGGACAGGAGACAACCCAGTATGTTTCATAGAGCTGGAATCACTCCCAGTTTGTTTCCTTCTGGCAAAAGCTACATGGACAATGTTAAAACATGATTTTTGGATTTGGATATGTTATTTTGTGGGTAATGGTGATTGGATATTAATTGAATGAGAAACTGAATTAATGCTTTATTTCTTATTTGAATGGGAGTTATTATTTTATCTGTCAGTTTTATTACAGGTATTTGAATGGGAGTTAATATTTTGTATGTTAGTTTTATTACAAGTATTTTTTTATTAATTGAATGAGAAACCAAATTCAATATTTTCTTACAGGTATTCTTTTTAATTTAATCAAATAAAATTAGCACAATCTCACCCAAAAAAAAAAAAAAAAAAAAAAAAAAAAAAAAAAAGATATGACGGCGTTTATATAAACGCCTTCTAAACCTTCAATAGTGACGGGCATATTTTGTACACAGATACAACGGCGTTTCAAAAACGTCGCTAAATATCGTTTGTGACGTCAGCGTGTGTATGGTGGGATATTTTGCGGCGTTTTTTAAAACGCCTCCTATACTAATATCACGACGTTTTTAAAACGTCGCAAAGCTACAGCGACGGCCGCAGCTTCGACGTTTGGTACTAAACGCCACAAAATTAATTAACGGCGTTTTTGATAGATATCGCGGCGTTTTTAAAACGCCGCTAAAAGCCCGATTTCCAGCAGTGCGACATCTTTTTCCATTCTGCTTTGTAGTAAATCCGTGGTTGCATTGCCTTAAAGTTACTTTACCTTATCTTAGTGATTGCTTTGTATGAATGCAGAAGAAATGGACTGGGAAAGAAAGGGAAGGTTAGCTTCAGAGAGTTCCTCTTTGCTTTGATCAATTGGGTTGGAATTGATGCTGATGATGAGATTCTTGTGGCAGAAAGTTAAATGGAGTCAAATTAACTATAAATTGTCTAAAGTACATTACTTAAACATGCTGTTGTGCAGATACTGTAACATTCATACTCTATATTACTGTAGAATTCAAAACAATTTCTGTGACTTATAGTTTTAATTTACTAATGGTAGGTTCTTTTTATTCCTAAATATGTTGTTCCTGCTGTGTCTATTTTATGAAAGTGTTATATTGTGGTGGATTTTGACAAAACTTGGGTATAGTAAGAGCTTCACTATGTAGTTGAAAAGAGGTCTATCCTTGTTTCTGTCTTGCTGAGTGTTAGTTGCATTTTCTCTGTTCCTTTTTAGCTCTCTCTTCCTCGGGGGCGGTTGATATTGTTAGAGAATAGACACAAAATATTTTCCAATAGAAACTATTGTCCCCGGTTCTCTGGTATACGAAGGTATTTTAATCTATCTTCATTTGTGAAAATACAAACAGAAGATTCTAAGATCAACTTCATTGTATCTTGAAGGTGATTTTACTGGAAATTCGGTGCACACCAACTGGTGGGAGCAAATATTATCTTTAGAAAAGTGACATCTGTAACACGACTCGAAATGTATCATAGCAAGCTGTTCTATTCGAAAATTACATCATTAACGTTGTCATTGAATTTCATTTTCAATGTACTAGATGTCAAAAAAATACCCAAAAATATTTTTTTTAAAAATTAAACAGAAGGTTAGGTTAAAATGGTTGTTCAGGTCAGTAATGAAGTTGGCTAGTGGTGGTTGTCATTCTGTATGAATGGCGGTTGTGTTGCATATAGGGAAGAGGTCAGGACTGTATCAATCATGGAAGACTTTTTCAATAGAGCAATGAAAACCTACACAACCTAACTTAAATTCCCAAAATTTTCACTTGTGTACGAACAAGGATGAACACATTGGAATTTATTCATGCCCAAAAAATAAATTTCAGCAAGTCATGGATTCAAATGAATGAGTGACACATTTATGTGAGGGCATTCTATTTATACCCCAAAAATCATTAAGTACATCTAATTAATTTAATATTTTGTAATTTTAATTCTTACTAATGTATCATAATGTAAATTTACTCATAAGGACAACACATATTAAATTCTAAAATAATTTTTTTTTTTTTCTCATGGTATACTTTAATCATATATACGTATTCTTTATCTTTTGTACCAAATTTCAATTATTTTCTCTTCTTTTTCTCTCTCACTCCAAAATTCCAAACCACCCCACCGAACTCACCATTATCATCACATCATTGTTTCTTATCCTTGCGAATAAAAGAAAATTTGAACAAAATCAAACAATTAATAATAAAAACTGTTTTTTGAAACAACCCATCAAAAAAAAGGTAAGTATTCACATAAATATCAAAGTATAATTCTTGATTTCTATCTTTTATTTTACGTGAAAATGAATATTGAACCTGTTTAACGCCATTACTGTTCAGACTTTGAAATTTAAACAAATTCATTTTATTCAGCTGGACACTGAACAAAATCAACATGTTTGGGTATGAAATTCCGAACCATACAATTTCCATTTAAGCACAGACCCTGCATCTTCAAGTGAGTTTCAGTGTGGTCTCTCAGTCCAAATCCATTAGCAAAGTCGTTGGAAAAAAGCACAGTAACATAACCTATTCTATAACAGCATCCCCGTAACATAAACCATTCCATTATCTCGATGATTTTAAAGTGATGTTTTTACAAGTATATAGTACTCGATAAGTAATAAATTGAATGATTTGGATTATTAAAATGGAATTCGTGGTGGGCTCCATGGTCTAACAGTACCCTCCAATTCGATTTAGGACTAGAGAGAAATCAGATCAAAAAAAAAAAAAAAAAATTTATTTAGAGGTTCTCAAAGCCAGCAACATCACATGTTCATGACGGACACGAGTAACCATTATTATTCAAAGGGTAAATTACACTGGCATTATCTGAGATTTCTGTTTAATACAGATTCTTCTTACGTTTAAAACATTACATTTCTTTCTTTGAGATTTATAATCGTATTACAAATTATCTCTTAAATTGCTGATGTCATGCTCTAAGATTTTCTGAATGACCATTTTGTCATTTTTTTTTTACCATTTCTTCTTTCTATTATCATAACTATATTTTACACTTTTCATCATTAAATTCTATCTAAACATATTCTTATTGAATGTTGATATATAAACATAAATTTTATATAAAATTTTCAAACACAATAATATAGTTTAATGGTGACCTTTCACTTTAAAACAAAACACTATAAACATGATTTATATTTACAACAACATAACTATCACAATATTTTTATGTTATTTTTTATATAAAATTTTATATATGAATAAAATTTTTAATTTTTATTTGTACAATCATTTTTCTTTCTCGTCTATTCACTTTAAAACAAAACACTATAAACATGATTTATATTTACAACAACATAACTATCACAATATTTTTATGTTATTTTTTATATAAAATTTTATATATGAATAAAATTTTTAATTTTTATTTGTACAATCATTTTTCTTTCTCGTCTATTCACCCACATTTATTACAGTATTACCAAACACCGTCATTCACATTTGTTACAATATTATTGATTTTTTTTTTTGTATTTAGTGAATTTAAAAAATCAAAAAAATATTTTTTTCTTAAGTATATCTAGATTAGGTGTATTTAAAAAATAAAAATAAAAATTGCTTAAAATATTAAATAAAATATTCTGTTAAAAAAAATAAAAAATAAAAAAATTCAATTTTTTGTATGAGTTAAACTAAAGAAGATTTGTTATTTCTCTTGAAATGACATAAACAAAATATCAATATTATTTTATTATTTAATATGTATAAAGGTTAAGGGGCAAATATGTCATTTTAATCTGACGAAGGATAAATGTAATTTTTTAAATATGAAATAAGATCTATATAATAGAAATCTCAAAAAATGTCAATGTAATTTACACATATTCAAAACACAATATCTATAAAATTTAAATAAGTTAAAATAAAATAAAATATTAATTACAAATTATGTGTCATTGAATTGGTAAGTACGGTTCAACCCCTTGTTGTCCTTTGTTTTATTAGTAATGATTGAGACCCCCACAAAACATTACCAAGGATCCTCTAGAGTGAAATTTTCCTAAAGTTTCCTAGAGTACTACATTGTGTGGTTGAGATTTACTGGCAAGTCACATCAGAAAAATTGATGTGACTTGCCAGTAAATCTCAACCACACAATGTAACACTCTAGGAAACTTTAGAGAAAAATCACTCTAGAGGATCCTTGCTCACAAAACATCACCCCCACAACCCCCACTCACTTGTGATTGGTCCAAGTAAGAAAGAGAAAATAAAAAAATAACTAAATACAAATACATCATTGGTCCATATTATTGTCGGAGTAATGGGAGTCTCCCCAAAAGGGGGTCCCAAATATTATTCTTGTTTTATATAATAGTATAGTATAGGCAACACGGCATGATACACGTGGAATTAACTAAATTCATTTTGAAAGTTGGTTTTATAGTAAAAAAAGTATTATAAATTGTCACATTATTATTATTATTATTTTGTTTAATTTTAACTTTTGTAATTTGAGTTATGTGTAATTTACTTTCCTAACATTTAGAAATAGCTACATTCGTAACTAAGATCAAAATCTATGATTTTGCTTACTAGTGAGTAAACAAGACGGGATTTGTCTCCATGTAACGAGTATTCACTACTACTTACAACACCGTCATTCACTCATCTTGCTACTTCGAAATTGTTCAACGAGCACATGGTGTTAAACACCTCTTTATAATGTAGCTCAGGTAGACTAATTATTGTAAATGACTGTCACTAGTAGTTTAGAGGTAGTTATATTGCTACCAACTTCTTTGTTTGTTTGATTGTAGGGGCGCGTTAGCGCTTTAAGAATAACATAGAAAGAGGCAAGCCGAACCTACTTCTAACGGGTTGTTGAGTTCGGCTTTCGTAATTACTATGTAATTTGTGGATTGAATTTTAAATATCATTGAATATTTTGTTCAACTTAACAGCAGGTGTGAAATAGGTAATAAATATAAAGGGTTATATGCTCATTTTTTTTTTTAATTTTAAGGGAGTAAATCGCGTATAAAATAAAGTATATAGGGTTAAAGTGCATTACTTCCCAAATAAATGAAAAAAAAAAAAGAATATTTTAATTTTTTTTATTAAATTGTTAATAGCCCTAACAGTATATTTTAGTTTACAAATCACAAAAAAATTATGTGATCATTTTTAAACATTAAAAAAATAAATCGTATATAATCAAAATTACAAAAATAAAATGAAGTTTGTATTAAAAAAATTTTAAAAACTCAACTAAAATAGCTAATTATCAAAGGAGGCAAATATTTGGGGGGTAAGGGACAGGTATCTACGTGGAAAATACAAAACAAAAGCGCACGCACTTCCATGTGAGCAAACCAACAACAATAACCCTTGTACATATCTTTGCTTTTCTCTTTTGTAATGTTCTTGGACCTATTTTCATACTCACTAGTAGAATTGAACGTTAGGGTTTTGAAAAATCAAAACAAACAACCAACCAACCAACCAACAACAAGAAAAGGAAGCTTCTCACTGTGAATCTCATTCCCTGTCCTTTTCTTTCTTCTTGGTAACTCTCTCTCTCTCTCTCTCTCTCTCTCTCTCTCTCATCTTTTATTATCTTCCTTATTGGCCAACAAGTTGTGTATTGATTTTTTTATTTTTTTCCCTCAGTTTTTTTCTGGAAACAAACAAGGGTATAGGATTGTGGTGTGCTCGTTTTGAATCTTAAATAAAGAAGTAAAAAGTGATTTTGCAGAACCCAAATGGCATGCCAGGCTGTTCATTCATGGACATTTAGTGGGTTAGTGGGTGATTTTCTTGATCTTGCTATTGCTTATCTCTTACTCTGTGCATCCACTCTTGCATTTTTCGCCTCCAAATTTCTGGGTTTTTTGGGGCTTTTCTTACCATGTCCTTGTAATGGCCTATTTGGTACCTCCAATAGCAATTACTGCTTGAAGAGGCTGTTAATTGATTGCCCAATTGAGACAGTCTCTTCTGTTCAACTGTCTGTGAACACAAAGTTTCCCTTTGATTCAATTTGGGAGAAAAACCGAGATTGCCAAATGAATTTGAAGTTAATTAGAGATCAAAACAATTGTGTTGATGGGTTTGTTGAAATGGAAGGCAAAGCGTCTTGTAGCTCAATATCGGGTGCTAGGAAGTTGCAAAATGTGGTTGAAAGGGACTTGATTTTGAGGAATGATTCGGTTAGGGTGTTTGATGTAGTGAATTCATCAGTTCATGTCAAGAAGGGAAGGTTTGATCTCAAGGGTAAGGGGATTGTAAATCAGAGGCCAAGGAATGGTCTTAGGCGATGCCGAAAAGGTCTTGCCGATTATGCAAAAGTTTCGCCTGTGTTGTTTGACCCTTCATTTGCAGATGATCGGTCACGTTCTAACATCAATCGTAAAGGGAATAATGAGATTGAATGCAGTTCACTGCCTGTCAATTCTGGAGCTGATGCTAATCACTTTAATTGTGAGTGTTGATTTTGATCTTGGTTTGTATTCTATCCGTTTTCTTTATTTCATCCGAAACTTTGCACCTTAACTAAAAAGGAAAAGAAAAAACAGAAGAGAGGCTTTTGTGTTTCATTTTGTGGACTCATGTGTATGTGTATGCATTTTCACATTTTTAAAATCAACAGAAGTTGTGCTATAATCTTACAGCTGAATAAAGAAATTGAACAAGCTTAGTGTTGTATGTGCACTAACTTACAAAAATTGTTCCCTGTATATGCCATGCATGAAAAGTCACAATTTCCACTGACAATGCATATATCCTGTATACGAGTGAAGAGTGAAATTATGTCTTACAGATTTTTTAAAATATCTTGGCCATATTTGGCAAAGAGATGAGAAGAGATTTTAAACCATAAAGGGATGTGAAATTCCCTGGTTTTGAAATTCTTTGGTTAGTTTTAAAAAAAGGATTTGTAAATTTTCCTGGGGTTTTCAAGGACAGACTTGGAGGTCCCATATACACATATTAAAAGCTTTTGAAGGAGTTATATTTTAAAATCCTTAAAGCAAAGAACAGAAAAACTGGAAAAGTACAGAGCCCTTCAGATGATCAAAATTATTCATATATGTGAGTGTGTGTGTGTGTAAGATGGCTTGTAAGGGAATTATTTTAATTTTTGATATTGGTTAAACTCACCCCTTAGGAACCATTCAGGTGATCAAAATGCATTTAAAAAAATGAAAAAGAAAAAGAAAAAGAAAAAGAAAAAGAAAAAGAAATGAAGAGGTTGTTCTGGTTTTAAACAAATGGACTACCATACCACCAATACATATATGGAAAGTACAATTTTTATGTCTCTTTTTCAATTAGCACTTTAATCTGTAAGCTTGAATGTTTAAACCTCAAGAATTATTGCTTGTGCCCTCAGGGCATGAGCTTTTCACCCATTTCTAGACAATGTCTTGGCATATGTTGCCATGACTTCTTGCTTGGTGTATCAGATTTTACATGGAATCTTACACAACATAAATGGAAGCATTCATAGATCCATGCTTAGGTTATTACTAATACGATGCATGGCAATTTTATTGTGTGTGGTATGTGATTTAGATGATGAGGATGCTCCAGTTGTTAAGAATTTTGGGGATAGAGCTTCACATGGCTTTCAGTTGGATGAAACTCTTCATGAAAAGAAACTGAGAGAAGTGAATCATCCTATGAAGAGATAAAGGGTAATGTGCAGAAGGAACTGGGTTATGAAGGTAATGAGAAAAATGCGATCAGAATCTTGGAACATGTAACGCCCTCAAAATAACAACAATAAACCCATCAGATAAGACATGCATTTACATATCAACTAACCACACTCTTTTATTCATTAGAGTTCCATTACATATGTATTACATGTTAACATCATAACAAAATGCCCTACGGGCTTACAGCTTTCCAAGTTAACACTTGGTTACAACAAAGAGTACTAACTCGTTTACACATTAAGCCCTTGGCTTGAAGTTACATGTAATACATCAAAAGTTAAGCGACAAAAGTATGTCCGCCACTAGCCTCCCAGCTATGTCCTTGGAGGTGGCATGCTTCCTGCACCTGAAAATGATATTCCCATATAGGGTGAGCCACAGCCCAGTAGAAATACACTAAACCAACCATGGACAATGACTAAAATATTAGCAATTGATAGATGGTCAACACTGATACATCCACATAAATCACATATTTATGTCATACAACTTATGAGTCTAAGTTACTTTTCATTTTTCCCTTTTTCAACAGATAGGCATATAAGCACTACCCACATGCTCAACAGATATGTATAACAACAATATCCACATTCTCAGATAAGCAAATATGCTATATCCACATTCTACAACAGATATGTATAACAACAATATCCACAGATAAGCATAAAAGCTGTATCTACACTTCACAAAGATAAGCATATGAGCTCTATCTTCACTTTTCTAGACAAGCATATGAGCTGTGTCTACGGAATTCATCCCCTATCTTCTCCCAATACTTATCCGATTTAGAGGTACATCCCCTATCTTCCCCTAAACCGCGGAGTACATCCCCTATCTCCTCCTCTACACATAACGTATACAAACACAATGGTTCTATATACAATCACTCAATACATACAGTTAATGTATTCTATCAACCGTCAAGTTCCATGACACATTTCATTGATTAGTTTCAGTTTACCTAATCATCATGCATTGTCTACAACAATCATGACTATCCTCCACCGATAGCCCAAAGCAGTTATTTCTAAACAGAAAATAAATGCACAATGGATATTCAATCAACATTTCATTTCCTCATTTCTCACCATTAATTATCCCAATTAATTAAACAATGTAATTAGGCCATTTTCCATAATTACCATTTCAACCCTTAGGTCCCATTTTCATCAATGATTCAACATCAATTCCATTTCTCCATGCCAAACATGCATCTAGGTTTATTATGAATAAAACCCCAACTTTTGTAAAATTACACAAAAGTCCCAAACTTTCACAAAATTACCAAACCAAGCCCAACATCTCAAAATACCAAAATTTAAAGACAAAACCCATAGAGAGGAGTAGGATATCCCTACCTCAAATTCGGAGTCCCAAAGGAGAAGACGACAAAACCCAACGTGCTCCAAAACCCGAGATTTTCAGATTAAAATGAAGCCCTCAACGATCAACAACCTTTTTGTAAAGGCCAAAGGTGAGCAAATCACTCCTACTAGATCAAAACCTAGAGAGAATGTAGAGTCTAGAATGAGAGGCTCAACAATGGTGATTTTGGAAAGTAAGAGAGAGAAGAGAAAGTGAAAAAGTGATTTGAAAAGTCACAACTTCGAAACTTAAACCCAGTCTTCCGCTCGAGCGTAAAACACCCCGCTCGAGCGTCACTCACAGACTCCTGCTCGAGCGGCCAATCCCACGCTTGAGCGTACAACACTGCACAGGAAAAACTGGATGGGTGTATTCCCCGCTCGAGCGCCCAAACCCCCGCTCGAGCGTACAGGCCAAAATCTGGGCAACTAGTTTTGGTTTCTAAACTCAACCAACCTGTAACAAACCCGCCCAACACATCCTATAACTCAAATACAAAGTAAGAAAGGATGTAAACAAGATAATAAACAACTACCAACATCCACGGACACATGTCCGGATCACTGTACAACAAGGGTAAACCCGGGATCGCTATAGAACAGGCACTTGAAGAAGAGCATGCTGCTCATGCTGCTCTTTACCTTGAGCTTGAGAATGAGAGAAGTGCTGCTGCTACAGCCGCAGATGAGGTCATGGCTATGATACTGCGTATACAAGATGAGAAGGCATCCATAGAAATGGAGGCTTGGCAATACCAGAGGATAATAGAAGAAAAATCTGCTTATGATGCTGAAGAAATGAACATCCTTAAAGAAATTCTGGTGAGCAGACAGAAAGAGAAGCATTTCTTGGAAAGGGAAGTTGAAGCTTATAGGCGGATGATTCACATTGGAAATTAACAGTTACAAGATGACATTCAGTGTATGGTGAACACACAGAGAGAACAGGCTGATGCTCCAATGGCTTAGTGAATCCATTGACAAGAAGGAAATTGTAAAGGATAAAAGTTCAGTTAATGAGGTATTGTCTATTGATAAGCAAAACTGTACACCCTTGCCCTTGGAGAGGAATTATGAATTTCCGGATGGAATGAAGAAGCTGATTTTCAAGCAAGGAGATGTAGAGAAATCTATAGTTTTTGATCTGCAGGAAAATTTGATGTCAGCAATTGACAATGAAAGATTGAAAATAGACATGGAAGTTGAGTGAATCGGAGAGAGGTTAAGCATTGTGCAGGAATGAAGACAGAAGCTCAACTTCTCTGTGGACTATCGGGAAAGGGAAAATTTTCAACTGCAACTTGTAGAAGATATAGCATAACAGCTTCGAGAGATTTGACAGCTAACAGAACCTAGAAAGGCCTCGTGTGAAGCTTTTTTGCCCCTGCCATCCTCTAAGGTTTGATGTTAGATTTCTCTTTCATCATTATCTTCATCTATAGCAAACAGTAAGGCTGTGTTTGGATTATGCATTTGGGTAGGGATTTGGAAAGAGAAAGGAAAAATGAGAAAAAAATTGTCTTATATTTCATGCAAATTTCCTTCACCTTTTCCTTTCCAAAGACCTATCCAAAGCCATTGTCCAAACACAACCTAAGTGCACAAAGTTACAATGCTTACTCTTTTGAAGACCAAAACTTCACCCTTCTCCCCTCTTCCGCCACCATACTAATATTCACCGCAAACTTATTCCCACTCCTTTCTAACACCTTTCCAAATATGCCATAAGAAATAGATACTTCTAGAGGGTTCCAATCCCCTAAATCACACCCATACTTCAGAGCTACTACCATTCTTCATCATATATCCCTCACACCCACAAAACTTTTCCTCCGCTTCCCCAATAAAGCTTGATTAAGCATTTCTAACTTCTTGATACCAAGTCCCTATCCTATAATAGGAGTACAAATTGAGTCCTAGTCTACCAAATGGTTACTTGAATTCCTCCTCCATTCTACCCTACAAAAAATTGCTCCATTGCTTTTCTAATCTCACTCTATTTGGTTCATTGGAAAGAGATGGAATGAAACGGACTGGTCATTCTTTAAGCTCCCCTATGGAATGATCATTTTCTTACAATGGTGATTGATGATTTCAGTTGCAATGCATATTTCATTATGTTTTTCAGTCAACCGAATATGTGAATGGATATTTTGATAGAATGATTATTCTGTTCGACTTCATTCTAGTGAACCAAACACTATCTTAGCACCAGTGATAGTAATAGCATACGAGGACATAAAATGTGTAGGAAAACTAGATAAAGTAATGTTGATTGGATTACGTAGTAAAACTCTACAACCAAGTATAACGGCTAGCGAGTCAATGTTAGATACCTCCTCTTTGCTTTTGAAGGCTCTCTTTATATCTCCACCAACTAGTTCTTCCCTTCAGTTTTTGTTCCTAAAGGTTCTTCTGGCACTCTTTATGTTCCCTGATTAACTATTGTTGGCTACCAGAATTTCTGTTATTAGCATTGTTTTAAAAAGCTTCCATGACTGTTACTGCCACTGTTACGGCCGCTATGGTGGTGTGACAAAATTCACATCCGTAATGGTTGCCACTGTTGCGTGAAGGTCGTAATGGCC
Source organism: Camellia sinensis (assembly GCF_055761805.1). Taxonomy (NCBI): domain Eukaryota; kingdom Viridiplantae; phylum Streptophyta; class Magnoliopsida; order Ericales; family Theaceae; genus Camellia; species Camellia sinensis. The sequence goes on from NC_138967.1 coordinate 48,503,740, forward strand.
ATTACAGTGCCGTTACAATTTCGTTGCTGCCATTATAATCATTACGCTTCTATTTTTTTTTTATATTTATTTTATTTTTATAGATTTTGTATATAGGGCCATTTTTCTCATTTCCCGTTTTTCTAGTTGTTAAAATCGCACAAAAAGAATATAGAACTTATGTGAAAATCTTAGATCTACAAGTTTTGAATGTCCAATCTTCAAGTTCTACAAGACTTGAGTTGACATTGAAGTTAAATGAGCTTACTTCTCTCTCTCTCTCTCCAAACTTCATTACCTTTTTGTTGAAAAGCTTTCATTAATCTCATTTGATTCTTTGAATATTAACTTATATTATGTCTATATTTGCTCTTTGATCAAATTTATTCATGTGACCTTTGCCGCCATTACGATCATATGCTTCTATTTTTTATTATTTATTTTATTTTATTTTATAGATTTTGTATATAAGGCCATTTTTGTCTAGTTGTTAAAATCTCGCAAAAAGGATAGAGAACTTATGCAAAAATCTTAGAGCTGCGCGTTTTGAATGTCCAATATTCAAGTTTTACAAGACTTGAGTTGCTATCAAAGTTAAATGAGCTTACTTCTCTCTCTCTCTCTCTCTCTCTCTCTCTCTCTCTCTCTCTCCAAACTTTCATTAATTTCTCACTTGATTCTTTGAATATTAATATATTATATCCATATTTGCTCTTGGGTCAAATTTATTGAACAAAATTTGTATATCATGTTAAGTACTTTTACATTAGTATGTTGATATTTTGTATTATGTATGAACTTATGTTTATGAGATTATCATTTTTAATATTAAACATGTTTCATTTTTTTCTTCTTAACAAGTGGGAAGTTATCTACAAGTATAATTAGTAAAGTAAAGAAAATTAAATACATCCAACAATAGGAAAAATCCCTATAGTGACTTAAACCTTCCATAAAAATTAGTACCATATTGGATCATATTTAAAAACTAAACAAAACACACGAAAATGTGATTTGAAATGAAAACATGTTTGTTAGTATGTTTTCCTGAAGGTGTGCGAAGAATCAAAAAATTTATGGCTTTGGTCGACTGCCACAATTATTATGCTACGGCTGTTACTTTCCGCAGTCGCATCAATGCTATCGCTACCATTCTGGTAGCTGCCACCTTTACTTAAAACCTTGGTTATTAGGTAATGTCAAAGAAAAGGTGCTGTCAAAGTGTACCTTTAGGAGTTCACAAACACTCATAAAGTATGGATTTTGTTGTTTCATAGATACATATAGGCTCTTTTTGGTTCCCTGGAACAGTGAGGTAAAACGAAAAAGAAAGGGAAAGGAAATGAAGAGGGAAAAAGAGGAAGAAAAAGTAAAAACATAAAGAATCCATTTATTAGAAATGTGATTGTCCTCCTTTGGTGGTTAGTCATGTTTCCCATTTTCCTTACTGTTTTATAATGAAAACTGGGTTACTTTAAAACAAGAAAACTCCCTCAAAATATTGTCCTGCACAATTTTCCAATGCAGCCAAACAAAGAAAAAGTAAAATTCCATTTGATTCCTTTTTCCTCATAATTTGCAAGTCTTAAAAAGTATTTGAATGCTTGAATATTTTCATCTGCTTGGAAATTATTATTTTAATTTAAAAAGTTGGGGTTAATTACCTTGTATTTGTTACTCCTTTAGGGTTAGTCATCTGGGTGGGCTCAACGTATTGGTTGTCTTCAGACATTTGCGTCATCTACAGATCTGCTGCATTCATTTTAACAGGAATGTGGGATCCTCTCTAACAAAAGACATCATCATCGAAGTCCTCTGAAGTATGCAGTTCACTGGATCATATTCTTGGGATCCTAGAATTGCTGCAACAAGTGGATAAGAGGTATGTAGTTTCTAGTTTTCTCTCATTAGTGTTGTAAATCCCTTCTACACAGTACCAATGTAGGGATACCACTTGACAAATAGGCCTTCATGGATGGCACCGGTTCAATTTTTTGTATGAAGTTCGTAAAAAGGCAGTGTGTTATGACCAGATAGTATTTATTATTTATTCATTATAATTTCTTAAATTTCATTACACACATTGAATAAAATCATATCAATATTATCAGAAATGTTATACAACAGCAGTTTATGTTTGAATCATTTGGTACTTTCCCGTCAGTTCTAGGTCTGTCTATAATCACATATGTGGCATGATATTTAGAATCATGAAAGTAAAAGATTGCTTTGATTTTTGCATTTGGGTGTTGGTTGTATGTTCTCGAGTATGTAAAAACATTATGCATTTTTGGTGTAGCAATGCAAATAAAATCCAACATTTGATGGTTGATATACATGGTTAAAATTAGAATCACGCCAGGAAAAGTTGTAAATACTTTAAACAAAGAAAGACTCTAATATTAGCGATTACTCTTTTTCTTTTTCTCTCAACACCAAATGTATTTGCAGTTGTGCTTGATAATTTTGGATAAACAGATGCATTTGTCAACGGAGTTAGGTAAACATAGTGGTGTGAAAATGGCCTAGCCCGGCCTTGGCTTGCTTGGCTCTCGCAAAAAATTGAACCGGGCCGGGGTGGCCTAATTCTAAAAAATATAGGCCCAGACCCATGGGTAATCGGGTTTTGAGCCTCAGGATTGACTTTTTTTTAAAAAGAAAATTTCACCAAAATTGCTTGCAAGTGATGTTGGGCATCGGGTTGTCTAGACCAGGCTCGTCGGGCTAGGCCTTAGGCGGGCGTCAGGCTGGCGGGCCATTTTACACTGCTAGGTAAACCTAGGTGAATAGTTGCAAGTCTTTTTGTCTAAGTCCTATATTATTGAATTTTCCCAGTGGATTTTTGTTGGGTGTTGAGACTCTGATTTTTATCCTTTTGGGTTTCCCACATAAAATCTTGGTGTTTTTATGTCATTCCTTATATGTGTTTAATGGTTTAAAGGCTAAAAATTGAGTAATTAATAAGAATTTTTATTAATTGGCTTCTTCACCCTCTCTAGGTAAGTTAATATTTAAAAAACATATTGGGAATAGATGTCTGGCTTTTTAGATAAGTCCAACATTTATACTAGGCTCAAAAATAAAAATATTTTTGTTAAGACTTGATAAAAAATGAGGGCCCAATCCAATTTATCCAAGTCTAAACTTTGAACTTAAGGGCCCAAAAACCCAATTGTAAATATTTGAAAGTAATAGACTGCTGTTTTACAAATGTATGAATTATTTATAGAATATTGTTGATTATATTAATTATAATTGTTTTCTGTAAAGTTTTATTTTCGAAGTTGAATTGATCAAATCTTACTTTCCGACTATGTCACAAGAAAGATTGAATAGATTAATTATATTAATGATATGTTAGATAATCTAGATTATACAAATTTAATTAGTAATTTCCTTCTTAAAATAGTATGAACTAGTTTGGTGAGAAAAGTTACATGTTTGTTACGGAACTGTAGCAGTTCTCAAATTTGAAGAAAGGACTTTTCTTAATATTAATTAAAAGAAAAATGCTTGGGAGCACTAATTAGTGCTCCCACTAATTAGGTGGCAGTAGGTCCCGCCATTAATGATGTGATGTTTTGATCTTGGAGTTGTATTTTTTTTTTTTTTTTTTTTACTTTTTTAATGCATTAGTGCTATTAGTGGTGATGTTTTTAATGAGATGAATCATTGTTGTAATTAAAACCTCTATTTGGAGAATCTTAGCATCCAAACTAACCCAGATTAGTCGATGAACCTTTATATCTAGGTGCTTGTAGGGTGTTTTTGGATGGATGTGAATTTTTGAATTGCATATAGTTAACATTAAGGTCTCGATTGGGAACTTAACTTTAAGGCTGATTTTATATATATATATATATATATATATATATAAATAAAGGGTCTAAAAACCAAAAGTTAGACCTTACATGGAATTTAGCTTTTAAGTATTAAACTAGCTATTGTTAAAATCACTAATAAGGCATTGTTTGAAGTGTCCTAAATAAGTATATTTTTTGTCTTTTTAAACTAAAAAGTTGAGGTTAAAAATATGGATATTTAAGTTTACTTTTTGATTTTTTATAGAAAAATATGTAATAAAAAATTATAAAAATTGATTTGTAGGAAAAAATTCAAATTGGAAATTGTGCAGTAATAATTATTGACTTTTGGTAAATAGTGTTAACTTTTTAAGTAACTTTTTGACTTTTTTACAAGTTCTCAAACTTGGCCTAAGATTCAGGCTAAGTTTGGGATGTTCAAAAAAAGCAAAAAAATCAAAAAGTCACTATCCTATTTAAGTCACATCATCTTATATAAGTCACATCACCCCTCTACCACATCACTTCAAACCCAACCCATATTTCATAAAAAGTCAAAAAGTACACTTATTTAGAACATCCCAAACAACCCCTCAATACACAAGAAATGTGTTACAATTTAGAATTCACAATTTATCCACGATGACAGGACAATGGTTGAGTTTGTGATAAATAAAAAGTTGACTTGCACTACAAGAAATAACACCTTTACCGACCAATAAATTGATCGCTAAAAGCCTATTTTTAGTCGGCAAAAGTTATCCGTGACCAATTTTTTTGGTCACTACTTTGGTTGCCAATTGAGGGTTGGCAAAAGTAATTTGCGACCAAAATTTTTGCAGTCGGAAAAAGTTAGATTTGCCGACTAAATTTTTAATCGCTAAATATATCATTATTGCAACTAATCCATTTTGTCGGTAAAACACTTTGGTTGCGAAAAGTAATATTTTCCCGACCAAATATCTTAGTCACAAATTATCACATTCCACGACCAAACAGATTAATTGCCAAAAGTCGAGAAATCGCCGACTAACAATTTAGTCGCCAAAAGGTAAGGAATTGCCGACCAATGATTTTAGTCACAAAAGTGTATAATTTGCCGACCAATTTTTTAGTCGCCAAATCTCTTAGAACAATCAATTTTTGTTTATAAACATTCAATTCAATATCGAACAAAATTCATTCAACCCAACCACAATTAAGGAACAATAACATTTAAAAAAGAAAAGCTTAGGAACAATAATTAACAAATTTCTTTTCTTGTAACTTCACTAAATCATCAAAGAATAATTGAATTCCATTTAAAATAGAGATGAAAATATGTAACCGTAGTGCAGCACAGGGCATATTCAAGTCAAATTGAATTTAGTAAGCATGTCTTCTCAAAAACTATATCCTCTTTAAAGTACAACATGACACAAAACTTGAAGCCTTTCACATTTAATGATTTAACATATCAACTTGCTTGGCAGCTGATCCAAACTAATATATCAGCTAAAAGAACATGTGCAAAAAATTTAGCCCATATGTTCAAGGTAGACATAATAATAACGGCAACAATCAAAAAACAAGATACTGAAAATCAAACCTTTTTCTTTTTATTAGAGACACCTTTCTCTTTTTGATGGATACCCTGCTCTTCCTCTTCAGAATCTGAGTCAACCTTCTTTGAGGAAGAATCTGCGGCAGTCTCATCCTTTTTAGCGTTCTCCTCAATGAATACAATGGAAGAAATGAGAAAAACTTATAGGAAAAAATATATAACAAACAAAAGATACTTTAATATTTGTACAAAATTCCATTTACCTCAGACCCCACAATTTCCTTAAAATTTGAAATGTTGTTGCTGCTGTTGCTGCCAAAAGTTGTCTTTTAGAAACAAATAAGACATAATCATCTATACGATCATGTATTGTTTGCAAAAAGTGCACATAATTGCTTGTTTGCAACTTGGTTCTAAGTTACATAGACTCAGATATGGTATGTGTCAATGTCGTTTTAATATGTTTCTAGGTGAGGGATTTATCTAATTTTTAAGTCAAGATATCATTATACAATTAGGTTTACATTTGGTAAATACTTCTTTTATCTTTTAGGAAATTTTTTACATAAACAGATTTTCACTAGATTTTTTTACTGTTACACACAAAACAATGGGTCTCACTTGTATTTATTAATTTGGACTATTAACTGTGTAAAATAAAAAATAAAAACTTGATAAAAAAAATCCATTTACGTATACCAGCACTCTAGTAAAAAAATCTGTTTATATAGAGTATTTTCCTAAAATATAGCATTTTATGCATAAAAGTGAAGTGCATACTCATATAGTAAATTTGATTATTTACATGTACTTGTTTATTGTATGTCTAAGTAGGTGTATTGGACATAAAAATAAAAAGTAAATAAAAATAAAGAAATACAATTTAAATTTTTTTAAAAAAATGAATAATATTTAAACGACCCACCTCATTCAATTCACTTCTAGACTCTAAAATTCAAATGAATAATATTTAAACAGAAGTCCTAATCAATGCCTTCAACCTGACCCCTCCCATACGATGGAACAATCTCAAAAAATGACATTGCTGCATTTCATTCCCCACCCTTTACTTAATACGAGGAATCAATAGATGACAACAAAATGAAAATATTGGATATGATTATGTTTTAAAATTTGTACGTAATTAAGGAAAAACCAATATTGTTAGGGAATGCTTACCTGGTAAATGATTTGAAATACATAGCTACATATGCCTGCAGTCTTGCAAACACGAGGTTCTTCAAGGGAATTCAAGCTTTTGGACATATTCAGCATATTGCCATCTTCCTCCAATGCTGGAGGGACATAAGTACCCTGCTCGGCATCTAAAGCCTCACGATCAACCCCATCACCACCAACATCATTGCAATATTGGCAACACCCGTATATGGAGAATAAAGATGCAAGCCACAAAAAGGAATTGAGCACATATAAATGCGTGAAAATGGAAATACTAATAAAAAATCAGCAAAGAACACAAATTTCAAATAAAAAGCAAATATAAAAAAGAGTTGATATATCAATAGCCATCATTCTTATTATCTGTCATGGTTGAAGAATTTTTTCTTATTTTTCCAGGTCCAATGGCTGGGCTACACACTAGCATCCCCCTTACCCATGAACCAACCCACCCTTGACAAAGGCAGGATTCTTATCATTTATGGGAAAAAACACATATAAACAAAATGAAGGCTAGTTTTTGAGTAGTCCAAAAAGATCAGAAGAATTAAAAATCAGGAGGTTCATTACCACTTGATATCCATCAAATTCAAATGAAAAAAAATAAAGACAAACATATACAGGGAGATCATAAGGATAACGTACCCCAAAATATATGGTGACCAACGAAAACGTCCACCTGCAATATCACAAACAAAACAATTAGCAAAATTGACAACATTTCTTCCTCAAGGTGACCAATTATTTGACATTTTCCATGTCATTTCCTTCATGTTTGTGAAGGCTTTCAAAACCATTGCATAAGTAATAGAAATTAAGAACCATTCCAAATTCTTATACAAAGTTCTCTGAATACTTATATAAGTATATAATACTTTAGTTGTCAATAGCTTGGCATTAACTGCACTCCACTTATTTTAGTTTTGTTTCCAGAACACCAAAACAATAGCGGCATTTATAAGCCATCTTAGGCCAGTACTTAATCTCCAAACAGTCATACGATTCTAAGTACAGGCAACAAGCTTAATGGTACAGCCGAGGGAGCTAGGATTTTGCAGACTATAATAAGAACGTCTTCAGAAGAAAACCAGATCGTTAAGAAAAATGTTATATGGGTTATAGAGATATAGGAGAGAATGCACCATTCTCCCCGATCGGTTAATGGGAGACGGAAAGCCCTTGTGAGATTTAGAGGCCAGAGAGCTCAACTAATTCCCAATTCATAAATATTTCAGCTACAACTAATAGTGATAATAATCAATTAATGTATCAAAAATATTTCATATTTGAATCTGCAATCATATATCCCACAACAATCATATCAATCTACACACAGAATGATATCACCAGGTCCAATTACATCAGACTCCATAATTTTTTAACAATAAATAAATAAATAATTCACCAGCCAATCAATTTCCCTCTCTATCCGTTAATAGTCAATGCATTTACACACGCATAAACATACCAATGCAAACATACATATGTAATATTCGACTTCATTAGCCAATTTCACAATGGGAAAAATTAACAATTAGCGATCAAATTGGGAAAATTAAATAGGAAAACCCATCAACATTGAGCATCAAACTCACAAAACTTAAAATTTTAACTCACAAACCTCAAGATCGCTGCTGCAGGACTCATCGTTGCGACCGAGAAAAGCGAAGAGGCTGGAGTCCCACTGAGCTCGACGCAGAGGTTAGTCCATGACGCTGCCGTGCCCTAGCGGCAATCCGTCGGCGGTCCAATAGGGGTTGCCGGAAGCTGCCGGCGGAGAATGCTTTTCCGCCGCCGCAGCAGGCATAGGAGGAGGCGGAGATGCGATTGGCTTGGTGGCTCTCTTCTCATCGTCGTCTACGCTGAGTGCCTTGGAGTAAGGGGGCTCGATTCCTCTGGATTTTCCATTGAGAAGTAGAACGAAACCCTAAAAAATATAAATGGAGAGAAAGTGAGAGAGAGAGAGAGAGCGAGAGAGGCTGAGAAAATAGAGATAAAAAAGGGGAAAAAGAAAGGGTCAAACGCTTTTATCCCCTAAATATTTTGGCGATTAAAAAATTTTAAGAGCTGGAAATAAATTTTTGACGCTCAAAAAAATTTTTTTTTTTTAATTCGGCGTCTAAATCATTTTAGTAGTTAAAATTTATTTTTTTGGCAATTATAAATTCTTTTAATAGTTGAAAATAAATTTTTGACGATTAAACTTTTGATCGCCAAAGATAAAAAGTAAATTTTTATTTTTCATTCGATGACTAAATAATTTTAGCTGCCAAAACTCATTTTTTGGCGACTAAATTTTTTTTTTAGTGGCCAATAATCAATATACCCTGATTAAAAAAAATTAGTAACTGAAATTTTTCAATATTTTAATCAATTAAAAAAATAATTAAAATATTAAAAAAATTCACTAAAAATTAAAAAAATAAGGATTGAAACTTGAAAAATAGTTTTCAAAAATTGAAACCAAATGAAAAATAGTTGTAGTGTTAACAATCGGCGACCAAATTTTTTTGTTGCAAAAAAATTTTAATTCCCGCCTCCACGTTTCAAATTTCCCTCCCAAACTTTTGGCGACCAAAAGACTAGATTAGTTGCAGAAAAGCTACCTTCGCCGACAAACTTTTTTAGTCGCTAAATCTCAATCAACGGCGACTAAAATATTAGTCGCTAAAAGTACTAATTTGGCGACTAATTTTTTTTGGTTGTTGAAAAAAGTTTTTGGCGACCCAATTTTTGGTCGCCAAAGAAAAATAATAATTTTTATATTTTCCATTCGGCAACTAAATTGTTTTAGTAGGCAAAACTCAATATACGGTAACTAAAATATTTTTGGTCGGGGAAAATAAATTTTTTGCGACTAAAATTTTGGTCGCCAATTCTACAACCAACTTATTTTTGATCTTCCGCGACCAACTTATTTTTTGGTCGCCAAAAGCATACCACTTTCTGCGACCAACTCATTTTTTGGTCGCTAAAATATGACCTTCCGCGACCAACTCATATTTGGTTGCCAAAAATAATGATCATTCGTGACTAATTAATATTTGGTTGCCAAAAGGTAACTTTTAACTACCAACTTTTATATTGGTCGCGGAAAGTGGCCGCTAAAAGTGCAGATTCTTGTAGTAATGTAACATGCCATATCATTGTGGATAAATTGAGAGTATTATTCGAAAAGAAAAATGTGTCTTAGTCTCAAAACATGCACCATTATTATTAAAGTTTTCTTCTTAACAACCTCTTGCTATCCATTGGAGTCTGCAACACTCCCTCCACCATGGTCACCGTCGTCAATAGTTTCTTCAGCAGTGGGCAGCTGCTGCTCAACAAGGCCAGGGAGTGGGACTTCGGAGAAGAGAAGAGAGTCCTCTGCCACCCAACCTTCCTCAAAATTCTTTCCCAATTGTTCGTGAAGATGGCATCTTGTGGGTTGGTCAGTTGATCCTTGTATTTCCCCTCCTCACCTTCCTCAAAGAAGCCTTCCTTACACCAGGAGGATTTGTTTCCTTCATCATTCAACCTCTTCTTGAAACTGTTATATAAGCTTTTCAGCTTGGCAATAGCCTGCCAGAAGTCCTCCTTAGCATCATTAGCAGCCAACCTTTCTTTGTCCACCTTAATTTCTGGCATAATCTGTTCATAGAGAATATACAAAAATGTCAAAATTAATAGTATGATGAAAAGAAAGGACAAGGTGCAAAGGCCTATCCACAACCACCGTCTTCTGGAGTTGAATTTACTGGCCGCTCTTCAGTATCATTTAAGGTGGTAGGGCTTTTTTCATCAACTTCCTCCTCTATTGTCTGCTGTTGTTTGGCCACCTTCTTCGCTGCTTCCTTTGTTTGCTTGGTCATACGAGGAGGTGGGAGAGGAGTCTTCTCCCTTGGTTGTCTGGCTGAAGTCTTTCTGGGACACAGCTTCCCCATAGTCTCAATTGGATCCTCCTTGGTAATCATTGGAATGGGTATGCCTTCTTCATCTTCTTCTTCTTTTGCTGCTGCCACAGCTACTGCTACTGCTACTACTACTTCTTGTATGGTGGCTCGTACAGGACCTTCATCAGGCTCAATCTAAATACCATTGCCACTACTACTACATGAGGAGCTTGGAATGGAGGGTATGTAAGATTGCACATCCACTGGCTGGATTCGTCGAGAACGGGTTAGTCGTTGGTGTTTGGGTAGGCCCTCGTTCTCCAAGTGAATGTTTGTCCTAGATGATGATTCGGTGGTCGTGTGTGCCAAGTTTCGTTCCAATCCGACCCCATTTGGTGATGTACAAAATGCTTTGGTCCATTAATGCAAATATAATTGCCAGAGCAACCTCTTCATTACAGGAACCAACATATACGAAGCCCAATGAAATAGCAGTGAACGCAATCATATCAAGAGGCACTTTGTTATCTCCAAGGATAGGAGTCAATTTACTACGGATCTGACAAACAATTTAGATTAGTTCGCTTCAATGGGAAATAAACATATCAAACAAAGAAAGTAGATGAACAAGTCAAATGATGTTTTTGCATTCCACGGATACGAGACAATTAACTATGGAACTGAGAAAAATTATAAATTAATCAGCATTAACTTTAATTAAACATGTACAAAGAGAAGGGAAGGTATCTTCCAGTACTCATCAAATTTTATCTCTCCCTCTCTATTTGTGTGTATTCTGTAACTTCTGTAATGAAATTAACAATCTATGGTAGAATAGACAGAATGATTCTACTGATGTGCCTCTTGAATCAGACATAGTATTGTTTCCATGGCCTACCAAGAAACCACCAGTTAAAAATGCAAGGAACCTCACCTGCTCATTTTGGGCACCAGCATAAGCAAGGCCTGGACCCATTATTGCACCAATTCTGACAGAAGAATCCTCTTTATCTATTTAATCAGCAAGAAATGCCAATGCCTGAAAAAAGAAAATTTAGGATTTCCAAATACATAACAGTCACAGGACTTGTGTACAGAAAATGCCAAAGTATAACTCACAGGATCACAGTCATTCTTGATACCGCAGTTCACAATACCAACTCCCAACAATGCATCGGCTATGACATGGTTGTCATTACTGTGGAAATACTTGTCAAGTTGGGCAAGTCCAGAATCAACATCCCAAAATAGAATCATACCCTACAAGGAAAAATGGTGACAATCCAGCAATAAAGAAACTTGGACCAGCAAATAGACTGAAAGGGGAGAGGAACATACCAGACTTGCTGCAGCACTGACTTTTCCGTGTTCTTTATTCTTAAAGAGCCAGTTTCCTGAAGAACCACCACTTGAAGCCTCTGATGGGACTGTCATTAGCTTATCCTGCCACAATATAAGCAGCAAATGTTACATGAAGCCATCTCTAAAATGTTTGCCTCCAAAATTTCTTATGCAAATGAACCACCCTTTTACCTGACCAAAGCCAGCATTCACAAATGCATTAACAAATGTAGCTGCCAAGTTCTGTCTGGCTGAATCAACACTTGCACCAGCACTAGCCCGGCCATCGAGCAAATGTACCTAATTAAATCCAAGCAAGAATAGCTAGTTTGATGAAGAAACAACTAGGAATAACACACATACAAACCCCTTTCAAACATGCAACAGTAATTATAACTATCAAGATGACAGGACAAATCAAGAGCTAGTATGGATATCTAAGAAGTCCTAACCTTATAAATATCCTTAGGTGATTTGGGCTCCATGACCTCTATATCACGAGCAAGTGTAAGATAACCTTCACTTAACTTAGTATTGTTGATAATTTCTTGCAATGCCTCCATTCGTCGTCATCTGCAGCCATCTCTTCATCAAGCTCAAAAGTAATACCCTGTACACTGCAGGAAATTCAACTTTTAGTGGCGTTTAAAAAACGCCGCTAAAAGTGCAAAAAACGCCGCCAATTCTTTTTATGACGCTTAGCACCAAACGCTGAGGACGAGGCCGTCGCTATAGATTTATGGCGTTTTAAAAACGTCGTGATATTAGTATAGGCGGCGTTTTAATGTCCTCCTAAACACATGCTGACGTCACTGACGATATTTAGCGACGTTTTGGAAAAACGCCGTCATATCTTTTTAAAAACATATGATCGTTAATATGTAGGGTTTAAAAGGTGTTTGTAGAAACGCCGTCATATCCCTTTTTTCTTTTCTTTTTTTTTTTTGAAATTGTGCTAATTCTATTTGATTGAACTAAAAAAATACTTGTAATAGCACTACTATAAAATAATAACTCCCATTCAAATAGTTGTAATAAAGCATTAATTCACTTTCTCATTCAATTAATATCCAATCACCATTGCCCACAAAATTAACATATCCAAAATCTAAAAATCATGTTTTAACATTTACCACAAACTAACATATATCCAAAAATCATGTCTTAACATTAACCATAAACTAACATATATCCAAAAATCATGTCTTAGCATTAAAGTTGTAGTCTTCACTGGTCTACATGCCTGCATTAGAACACAAACTGCAATCAGATTCACCAAAATAAACACAAATTGAAGAATTTGTACTCAATACTTATAAACAGTACTTAAAACTTGAAGAAGCACTAACAAGGAGATTTTATCACATACCAAGAAGCACTAAATACATATAAAGAAAAAAATAAAAATAAAAACGCTATTGATTTGTATCTCTCCCAAATAAATAAATAAGTTGATTTGTAGCATGTTGTACCAATGTATGTCAAATTAGGCAAGACTTCTGAAGGGTCTTTAACATATTTTTTCTTTTAGAATGTGTGTAATCTTATCAAATTGAGATTTGCCATCACATACAAATTTAAATTTGAATCCAACCAAAAATCTGGGCCAATGTTGAACAGGTCTATGATGAACAAATCTAGACCTTTAATTGACAATAAAAAAAATAATTGATGGCACCATCTAATGCTCTCCAATTCGACAAACACCATTCTTTCTAAAAAAATTGCAAAAATTGCCAACAATTTTTTCAACGTATGATCAATTTCACACAAGAAAGAGTATTCATGAACTCAAATCCAGGCAAGAGGCTACAAAACCCATAAAAAAACAAGAAAGAGAATACAAGATCATTGAAGCTTGAAATACCCATTTAAACAAGTGTACAAGCCCAATTCAATAAAAGATGCAAATCCAACTAAATTCCTATACTTTGATTAAAAAGAAATAAATTATAGAAAGTAAAAATTATACAAAATAACGTAAAAGGAAAAGAAAAAGATGCCTAAAGCTACTATGAGCAAAAATGAACAAACATGCATAAAGAAAACAAATTGGAACAAGGGATGCAAACATGTCTAAAGCTACTATGAGCAAATTGGAACAAGGGATGCAACACTGGGCAGAAAAGAAAGTCTAAAATTTTTCCATAGAAGTTTTATAAGGTACAGGTTAGGTATAGAGAATCAAGCCTTCCAAAGATAACTTCCTACACAATTCCTGCTAATTTCATACTCATATCTAATCCAAATGTTGCTTAAAGAAAACAATTCAACTAATTTGATCTCAAGCTGAAAAACATGCCCAAATCAGGACTTTTTCTTCTTTTTTCATAATTGGATATTTGGACGGACTAGTTTGCACACACCTCGACTAATCAAGTTAAAAAACATGTCAAATCAGGACTTACTTGAAACTTCAACATAAAGCTCAGCAAGAGAGTTGAAATACCAGAGAAACTGCCCAGTGACACAATTTTCTGATTTTCCAACACAGAATTCTAGCACTATGTTACCTACCAACTGCTAGGCCACAACTTTGTACTACCGCCTTTTCTTTCCCTCACAGTTCATTCAACTTCCCATGGTTGTGCATCTTAAACTACTTAAAAGGCATGTTTCAGATGTTAGAAAAAATAAAAATAAAAACGCTATTGAGAAATTGCAAACCATGCTGCTTGCAGACCAGATCAAGTGTGAACTCTTATCACAACAATTATCAAGTACATATCCCACCACACAAGAAAATCATGAGAGTCAATGATTTTCTTTCGTGATTAGCTAAAATACTAATACTGTTAATGGTAACCCACAAAAATCAAATAAATTTCAAATACTCACAGACTAACCAGCAAAGAGACATAAACACAATGTAACAATGAGATGATGTAATAAATGTCTGTTACCTCCGTTTTCTATCATCATCTAGAGGCACTGAACTGCTCATTTCCTTTCCAACACGCTTGCCAGGCAGGGTTTGCTTATGTTCACTATTAGATGTGTCCTCGTTCCTAGAATCCTTGTTAATCAAGGCATACAACCTCTCTCCCAAGGAAGCCCTATTCGCATTGGTGGTAGACTTCCCAACTTTTGTTGTAGTAGTGTTGTTCAAATTCCTTCTGGATGTATCTGCCACTTTTTGTTTCTTTGAAGTATCAAGACCAGTCGATAATCTCACCATTTTTTCAAAAGAATTGCCCTCTTTGATTTTTAAAGACAAATCAACCCCTTTCTGCACTTTCTCAAGAGTTCTCTTTCTGGGAGCATCTTGTGAGGCCAGACTTCTCTCCTTCTGCAGAACTTTAACTTTGCTTGACAGTTGTCGTGATGCTTGTTTTTTCTTTTGTTGTCCATCATCTGGGAACTTTATGTGGTTTCTATCCGGAGTACAAAGTTCATCATCAATCAGATGTTCTCTGGAAAAAAGGGAAAAGGTCGGTGAATATTTTCCAAGCTATTGTGAAGAAGATCAAGAAGAGCGGCTAGAAACAAAAGGTGGAGAAGATCAAGAAGAGCTGCTAGAAACAAAAGAGCACTTACAAGCAATATATCAAAATACGGTTTAGAATAAGACCTTCCCAAGCCCTTTGTACGATGCCCTGATCCTCATCATCTTCAAAAGCAATCTTCTTGATCAAAGTAAAGCAAGCATCAACAGCTACAAAAGTAGTAGCTAAATTTATACAAGAAGATTTCATGCTGACGTTCAAAAATAAAATAAAAAAATGGACACAGTTAAGCAGTACATAGGCAAGCATTTTTTGTGGAATGACTTGGGACAGTGCCTACATACAGCAAATTGCAAATCAGGATCCATCTTATTTTCATCCAGTTTGCAGACAGAGCATTTATGAATAGGACATGTGAAAGATTCCCCAGCAGCAATCTTCTTCTGAAGCTCTTCTGCCTCAGCAGCACTCCCATGATGGAGCAGTTTTGCAACACAATGTGGATGGTAAAAACGGCCACATGTTGCAGAAACACAGGGAAAGACCTGAAAAGCATTTAGCAGGCAGAAATTTGAGCAATTCAGATGCAGATCTACTCACTATTCACAATGAAGTGAAGATCACCAAGCAACACAGTTATTTCCAGAAATGTGAATTGACATGCCAATAGATTCACCTCAACCATAAATTGTAATCAATTGTTATCACATGGGCATAAAAGAAGAGAGATGTGTGCCAAAAAAAAGGAAACAGTAAGATCTGCAAAAATCCAAAGCTACTAAGAAGAAGCAGGTGAAGAGGAAAGAATAACAGCTGTAAGGTTTCTCTTTATGAAGTTAAAAAACATGCAAGAACATAACTGAGGGAGAAGATTGAAGGAAAGGGAAAGGAATTTCCTTAAAAAATAAATTAAAATAAGCAAATTTAGCAGGATATACAAGGAACAAGAAAGAAAAAACAAAGACGAAATCCAGAATATAAAGGGCCAGGCCAAACTATCCTAAAGCCTTCTAGACACCATAATAAAATTCAAACTATCAGATCAGAGAAGCCATAGATAAGGCCCGGTAGGAGCAGAGATAAGGATGGGAGGGAGGGGAATTATGCGAACATAGCATTGTACCATTGTCCAATATAACTTCTCACTAAACATCTCTAGGGATCACTTGACTAATTTGTAAGGTAGAATAATTACTTATCTCACTTTCAAAAATATCAGTTGAAAATTATTCCATTCCTGTAAATAAAAAGAATAATTACTAATTTCTAATTTCTATCAGCCTCATTAACGGTATTAACGGTAAATAAAAAGAACCCTAATAGTAATAAGAAATAAAATAAAAATCTTTTTGACTTTGACAGTAATTAATATCCTTATAAATCTTGACAGTCACAGTAAATAGAATCCAAAGGATTTTAATGAAGGGTCATGCCATAAACAGAGCATGTTATGAGAAGTAGAAGTACAAACCCCTTGATATCCTAATTCTCAGTGCCCTTTGGAAAAATAAATTAGTGTGTGAAGAATACACAAATTTTAATTAGTTTAAAATGATAGCCTCCATATTCAAAAAGAGTAATGTTCACAAATCGAAGTGTGGATCTCATTATTTTTCACAAATCGAAGTGTAATGTTCACACTCCAAAAGCGTGTGAACTAAATCAGACTCGTGTCTTTCGGCACCTCTCAATCAAGGGCAACACAGCGTTTGTTGTTACACTACAATCCCAAAAGAAAATATTTTTAAAAAAAAAAAATCGAAAATTTAGTTGGAAAATATTTTTGTGTCCAACAAAATATAAAGTTAATTTTAATGAACTTAAGTGGAAATTATTTTTGGCATTAAACAAAAAAGCCATCACTCCCACCAAAACACAACCACCGCCACCATGACTGTCATAAAATATTTTTTATGGAAAACATTTTACCAAAAAAATATTTTTCTGCCAAAACAAACAGTGTAAATGTGATATGGAGAGAGGAATGACCACAAAAACCCTAAAACATAAATCTTTCCACCATTCCTGGTTGACCAATGTATAGACAAAACTACACATTGGTCAACCGGGGCATTTGGCTGAGTGGTTGTGTAACACCCTTTGTATGTGAAGTCTCAGGTTCAACTCTTATAGAATGAATTTGCAAAGAAAAAGGGGAAGGGAGGGGGGGGGATTGTCTGACTGACCTCTCTCTGAGTGATCAGTTGGCTTGCATTGTATTGCGCAACCACGGCTTTCAGTGTTTCATGAACTATAGAAGGCAACACTCTCTCATTATAGTTTTCACCAAGAGTGCGGTAGATTGTTGGCAACTGACCTAGCACAGGGCGTGTAAGGACACAAAGAGCTATCTTAACCTATTCAGCACAAATAGCAGGAATTAAATACCAGAATAATTAAAGACAATCGACCTCCTAGCATATAGCAATGCTAAATAAATATTAGTGCAAATAATAAAGCCCAGATCGAATAACAAGAAACAAATCTACAAAAGGGATTTAGAAAGATCAGAATGCTTCCATAAATTAACCTCCTTGACAACCATATAAAAGTGAAAGCTTATTTTGAGGCACGTAATTCTTTTTATCCAGGCTTCAATCAAGAGTTCAAAAACTTTTAAATTTATGAAGAGATCAAGTATGCCATATCTGGAAAAAGTCACTAAAATAAACCAGCAAGTTTTGTTGTCATTTTATTTTGTGCATGATAAATATAAGAAAATCTGTAAAACAAGCTTACCATTTGGAGATCGTGACTCCCCGAAGAGCTCTCAACAAGATTGGGACGTGCATGAACATCATAAACAATAGGCCTTTCAAACCAGGGAATCATCAAATGTGTTCCTTCAGGATAAACCTAGACACATTTTATGTTAGTGCAAGCACAAAATGATCCTGTTTGTCAGAATGAATTTAGATAGAACGCAAGTAAACAGAGATACTGATTCTATATGACTGAATAAGTAACCCTTTCATAGTTAATAATATAATAAAATAAAACGTAAGTGGATATAAAATAAAAATGAAGTCATGCTTCTCCATTTTATGTGATACCTTGCTAAAATGCTAACTTCAAAATACACAAACCCGTCACGGGTAATTAAAATAGCCTTTGGCTCATGCCTAAAAGTGAAATCATCAAATGGGAGATGAACCTCATGTGCCAAAACAAGGTTGTACATCTTGACGTTCTTATATTACACCAACAAACAAAGGAGAATCTTATTACAAATTGGGACTTAATTAAATGTTATGAGCATAGTCGTCAAATCGAGATTCGAAACATGAATTGAAATGCCTTGTATTGAATCGCAAATCGAATAATTACTAATTTCTAATTTGTAAGTTTGACATAATTATATCAAGTGCCCTTAAGATTTTAATTCACATAAAACTTAGCCCATTTTTGTTAGTAATTTCCATGTACTTTATCTGGTCATTTGTTGGTTGATATAATCTAGTAAGTAAAAAAATAAAAGTTTTGGTCAAACTGCTCAACAAGCATGCACCTGATTTGTATCCTAGTTCATGTTGGATTACGTAGCTTAATAAACATATTTTACTCATATCACTAGAGTTTTTTTATTTTGCAAATGTAATTATAACTAAGGTAGGAAAAATAATTTTATAATTTAAATAGACAATTACCTATCAAAACAAATATTTAAATAGATGACAAATCGGCATATTTTGTTGAGGATGACTCTGTTGTCTGTTAGGTTCAGGATAATGACCAAGGTCTCTGTGTTAGATGTTACAATGCATGGTGATGCCTAGTGAAGCCATTGCAAACTGACATTGAATGATTATATTCTCTTTAGCTCAAGTCTTCAAAGCCACAAAGATTGTGCTGTTCAAAATAAAAACAACTGAGGTAGGTTGAAACTACTGAGCTAAAATGAGTCTAAAAAAATTGAATGCATTTGGGTCAAGGTTTCATCAAGTTACTCAACAAATGGATACTTCAGGAAAGATGGAATTCTTAACCATAAGGTAGTTTTGGGGTGATGAGGCATTTGTTAACTGAGGGTTATTGTGCACTTGACCACCTCCTCACAAATTGGCCTAAACTGCAGAGTTTTAACCTAGAGGACGTAGCTGTCCTACTGGTGGAGATGATACTGAAGCTATTGTAAATACTTTCCTACTTTTTCTCACCAACCAAACACAAAACACAAAAATAAAATAGCAAAAAACAGCAGCTAACAAGACAGCTGTGTTAGAGAAGCACTAATGCAACAGTAGATACACCAATGTAACAGCATACTAGAACACATATACAGCAAAACAGAGCAAAGGTACACCAGAGCAGCACACAGATACAAAGGCACCAGATTAGCAAGAGGCACCAGATTAGCAAAGTGCACCAGATTAGAAGATTAGCATAAAATATAACTCCAAATTTTCCATCATGTTTATATAGCTTCATGTAGATGATTTCTATGAAATCTTGAAAATGAAACTTTCTGTTTATGTAGCTTCATGTAGAGAGAGAGAGAGAGAGAGAGAGAGAGAGAGAGAGAGAGAGAGAGTACCGATTTGAGCTTGAAATGTGAGTAATCGAGGGGTCAGAGTTCAGATCTGAGCTTCTGAATTTCTGAATCTCTATCTGAATCTTCGATGGAGCTTCGAAATCGCTTCGATGGAGCTTCGAATATCTGAATCTTCGATGGAGCTTAGAGAGGGCTGAGAGAGAGAGAGAGGGCTCAGATTCAAAATGATGTACGCGTCTAAAGGTTGAGAGAGGGCCCGGATACAAAGTAAGGTTTGAAAAGGCGCGTGTGGCTACTGCATTCGGAGGCATTTTTAAACGCCTCCTATTATAAAACGGTGCCGTTTTGGTTAAAAGAATATTCGACGTTTATAAAACGCCGTTAAATATTAATAATAGTGACGTTTAAAAAAACGTCGTTAGAAAAACGTCACCATATCCCCTTTTTCCAGCAGTGGTATGAAAGAAATCAATAACCAAACACTATCTGTAATCAATTAAAACGAAACATTAACTTGATGACTTGCAACAAGAGTAAAACAATGCAAGGACGAAGCTTCTAAAAGGAGATCTGGTATGTTTCCATTTAGACGACAAATTAGTTCGTAATACAGCACTTTAACTTCACAGATTTACGTCTTGTACCGAACCTATCTATAAAATAACATCACGATCGGCATCCAAACCAAGAAAGTAACAAGAAGAGAACACCAGTATGACTAATTATTTCCAAGCAAGGGACAAGATTCCATACCGTACCAGGATATCAGGTCCAACAGGGAGGTCATAAAGCACATTAAAAGATACGTTACTACAACACATCATACTACAACAATCAGGCTGAAATTTAATAACTGGAGAAAGATACCATTTACATTACCAAACTATAGTAGCTCGTGGTATTTAGGAGAGGCAAATGTTTCGGAATGACCCCAAATACAGCCAAGGAGAGAAAATCAAAATGAATACATGATTCATCAAGGAAAACTATGATTTCTACATATCTTGAACCCACTGCTATTTATAATATTGAAAAATGAAACAAGAAAAATGAGTATTATCAATAAGAAGTTAGAATAACAAGACTTACGTGTTGAGCAACTTCTTCTCTGTACCTTTTCTTTTCCCAGCAAGAAACAACCCATCATACAAACCCCCACCACCGCCAACACCTTTTACTTTTCCCTTGTTTCCCTCTCCTAATTCAAATTCCTCCCCTTAACACAATTTGAAATGGTGGGGATGGAGTGGCCCCCACATCTCCCATCTAATAATATGTCTACCCTATTCAACCAACCAAACCCCAACAATACCAAGCTACTATCACCAAACACCTCCTAACAAATTTTCTTGATATGTACACAATTACCAAACTCCAAAGCAAAGTATATGCCACAAGGGTGGAAACATATCCCCCCAAACAAATTGTTGCCTATGAGAAGGTATCTGGTGTTACGAAAACATCATGAACCCACATGATATTCTTTCAAGAATATGATTTAATCAATCCCAAATTGTATATATTCCTTCTCATGGACCATCCAAACAAAGACATGTTTTTGTAACTATGTAAAAAGTGAAAACCGACATGAATCATCATGTACCACGAACAGAATCAGTGTGTTAACATGTGTCACCAGTTATTAGCATACAAGGGAAGAAAAATTTATATATATATATATATATCAGTGTGCGTGTGTGTGTGAGAGAGAGAGAGAGAGAGAGAGAGAGAGCATACAGACTGAGCTCGCACGAAAGAGAGAGATTGTAATACACCGTCGCCGTACCACCGCTAGCCGTCGTCGCTCGTCGAGAGAGAGATCGTCGGTGAACACTCGTCGTCGTCGCTGTAATCGTCGGTGAACTCGAACACCGCTAGTCGTCGCTCGTCGAGAGAGAGAGAGAGAAAGATCGTCATCGCTTTGGGAACTCGAACTCGTCTCTGTGATTGTGATACACGAACTTGATTTAGGGATTTTGGGGGTTTTGAGGGAGAATGGTGTTAGGAATTTTGGGGATTTTTAGCGCCATTTCGGCTGAAGGAGGGAGATGAAAATTTTCAGTTCTATTTGCGACGGTATAGAAAAACCGTCACAAATGATCAAATCCATTCATTAAAATGACGCCGTTTTAATAAGAGTTTTTTTTGCGACAGAGAATTCCTGTCACAAATGTCTACTATTTACGACGGTAAATTTCACCCATCTCAAAAAAATATATTTTTGCGACGGTACATAGTGTGTCGCGAATACTTCCGTATTTAAGAGGCTTTTTGTTGTGTGCTTATTAACGATGGGGAAACTACCGTCGCAAAAATATTTATTTGAGACGGCTTCATATGCCGTCGCAAAAGATCACTTTTTACGACGGTATACACGCTGTCGCAAAAAGTTCCGTGTTTTATACCCACTTTTCTTGTAGTGTGATTTTGTCAACTGGAAAGAAATGCTTATAGGAAAATCATTGAACATAAAGGGCCCTTGGAAGTAGAAATTCTTATGGGAATTGGACTCACCTGAATTTCGAGCTGTGGATGATGATGATGATGATCCGTCTCTCATTGGTTCATTAACTAGGGTGCTACTGCTACTATGGTTCTCTAATAGCATTGAGCAGGCGCGATCCATGGTGGGTCGTAGTTCTAGATCAAATTCTATGCACAACACCCCAATCTTTACACACAATTGTACTTGATCAAGGACAGCCGATGGTATCAATTTCAGGTCCATAAACTCTGACACCTTTACTTCCTTGCAGAGTTCATTTGCCTTCGTCAACAATGAATGATCATGTCACAAAATTTAGCAACAAGCTCAGTTGGAGACACCTCCCTTGTATGATAATGGCTAATTGCAAATTAAACTCAGTTCAAATTAAAAATGTGAATCACGTGCACTTACCCTATCCTGTAGACCTTGACCATTGGGAGACTGATTATGGGAATTCCAATTCTTCCAACCGCTTATCAACTCCAAAACCACTACTTCGAAGCTGTATGTGTCCGCCTTCGGAGAGACGTGTCCATTATCTATGTACTCGAGAGCCAAATACCCACTGATTCCATGTGCAAGCATACATTAACAACAAATCAAGTTTCAAAAAGTTTTTTGTTAAAAAAAAAAAAAAAATAGTTTCAAAAAGTTTGGTTTATAAAAATAAAAAATAATAAAAAAAAAACAGAAAAAGGTTTTTGAAAACTCAACAAAACACTAATCGGATGGATTCGATTTTTTTTTTCTTTGAAAAGAGTAGGATTCAATGACAACATATAGAGAATTTAAATACACTAGGAAAAATAAGAAAAATTATATACATACAGGGTACCGGTAGCTTCACTGATATTAACATGCGTTTGATCTTGAGGGAAGAGGTTGGCCGTGCCAAAATTAGCAATTTTGGGGACCCAATTTTCATCTATTAGGATGTTGGTGCGTTTGATGTCACAATGGATAATTACATTGTGTGATCGTTCATGAAGGTAAAGCAAGCCCCGGGCAACACCTATGATTATGGCATATGTTCGCTTCCAGTCAAGCGTGTCTGCTCTACAAGTCTCTGAATCTAGACCATCAAAAATAGTACAAAAGTTTGACATTAGTTGCCGTGTTGAAAATGGTGACTTAATAAAAAAATTGTAGTATGATACAATTAATTTATCATAATTTTGTGTTCACTACGAATTAGAAAAGAACAGATGCGTGAATCTATGAGTATATCCTTCCCAGAAGGTGTCTTGACTTTATGTGTAATTTTTATTCTTTGATCAAATGAATGATTGTTATTGTTCCTCATGTTTTGATCCCACATCTACTTACCTTGTCATTTTAAATTACAACAATTATTTATTTATTATTTTAATAACTTTAGATTATTTAAAATTGCAAGTCTATGTGAGAGTCTTTTATTGGTTCTCATTAATTGCAATCTTAGCAAGATAATAATGGTGGTCTAACATATTAATCAATCATATAGGTTATTTAATATTTTTATTAACTAATTAAATAGAATTTAGACAAGAATAAAAATTAAAATAAAAAACAGATCTGGAAAACTTCTCAAAAAGTTACATGAAAGTTAATGTAGGAATTTGAATAGAAATTTCTCAATTACAGATGAAAAATTTCATAAAATTGAATTCAAAGTAAAACTTGCCTAGTCTTATAGTTGGGAAAATAACATTGAGAATTTGTGTCACAGTAAGGCAAGTGTAATTTTAAAATAATAAATTTAGAATGAATCTATTTGATTTTTGAAGACCTTAACTCAACTTACAATTAAAAATACAGTAGATGATATTAGTACTTACTAAAAAGAAGGTAATCAAGGCTGCCATTACTTGCAAACTCAATATTTCGGTGGTGTGCAGACCCCAACAACAGTTTCATCTCGTTCAGGACAAGTTCCTTTCCCTTATTTGAGATCACCAATGGTTTCTTCACCGCAATCTCGCCCCCATCAGTCAACTTGCCCTACAAAACATTTTCAGTCAAGGAAGGATCCAAGATTCAAATTTTAGAGGACAAAAACATATATAACTTCTCATATTTTGAAATTATTTTACTTATTTTTTTACTACAAAACAATATGTTTTCTTTATGTGTTGATGCTTGTACATCCTTGCTTTTTGTTGATGTACGCTGTTCATTCTTCGTTCATCAATAAAGTTTATTTTTTCTTGACCAGAAAATATTTTCTTTTTTTGCTCTACTTCAGTACACTAAGGTTGTGTTTGGATCATAAGATGATTTACCCTGTATACTTGGGTGAAGCCACCTTTGCCAAGCTTGTTTTTGGCATGGAAACCTTCTGTCGCAGAAAAAAGGGTTTTAAAACTGAATTCCCTCAGTCCTTGTGTTGGGACTGTGAGACACCAGAAACCAATCACACACAACAACACAAGCATATTTACGTGGTTCAGCAATTGCCTACGTCCACAGAGAGCTATCCACTATAGAATTTTCCTGGAGGGAGTTTACACACTCACACCTCACTTACACACTATAGCACTCTCACTTCTCACAATCTCTTAGATTACACACACTGTAATCACTTGTCTTCTTTTCTTGTCTATCTCCAACCCCTCCTCCTCACCTCAATTTATACACAATTGAGGAAGGAGCTCATTGGTGGCAACCAACCCCTTCCATTAGCTAATGGGGTGGGTGAAGTGGAAGAGTGGGAGAGCCACTATCCATAGTGGTTGCTCCATTTGAATGGGCAGTGGAACACTAACAATTCTTCCCCTCCACGCCCATATGGAGCTGACTTCTCATTTGAAGTCCATCCCGGCAATGTCTCTGCAGATTTCGAGTTTGTTTCTCGAGACCACCTTTGTTAGTATGTCAGCTGGATTCTTATATGTATGGATCTTGATCAGTTCCAATAACTGCCTTTCCATCATTTCACGTATCCAATGATATCGAATATTAATGTGCTTTGTGCGAGAATGGTACATCGAATTCTTGCTCAGGTCTATGGCACTCTGGCTATCACAATGTACCATGAACTTTTCTTGCTTTAATCCCAACTCTTGGAGAAACCGCTGTAACCACAACATCTCTTTCACAGCTTCCGTTGCGGTAATATATTCTGCCTCAGTTGTGGATAAAGCAACATAATTCTGTAACTTGGACTGCCAAGACACAGCTCCCCCTGCGAAAGTGAACAGAAATCCTGATGTAGATTTTCTACCATCAAGATCTCCCACCATATCGGAATCCGTATAGCCTTCCAAGACTGGTTTAGCATTTCTAAAGCACAAACACATTTTTGCCGTACCCTTGAGGTACCTCAGAATCCACTTGACTGCTTCCCAATGCTCTTTTCCTGGATTGGAAAGGAAGCTGCTTACTGCTCCAAAAGCATGAGCGATATCTGGTCGGGTAGACACCATTGCATACATCAAACTCTCTACGGCGAATGAGTAGGGAATAGCCTCCATCTCTTCTCTTTCTTTAGTAGAGGAGGGACAAGAACTCTTGCTGAGTTTGAAATGATTAGCCAGCGGAGTGTTAACTGGCTTGGAATCTTTCATGTTAAACTTCGCAATCACCCGTTCAACGTACTTCTCCTGTGACAGCCATAATTTCTTGGCTTTCCTATCACGCACAATTTGAATGCCCAACATTTGTTGTGCAGGGCCTAGGTCCTTCATGTCAAAGGACTGTGATAACTCCTTCTTCAGTGATTTGATTGCTGTGGCATCCTGTCCAACAATTAGCATGTCATCAACATAGAGCAGGAGTATGATGAAGTTTCCATCGGGAAATTTCCTGACATAGACACACTGGTCTGCAGCAGTTCTCTTGTACTCATTGTAACAAGCCCGCGGGGGACCTCGCTACAGCTCGGACTCGACTTTTGTAGTCACGGTTCTAAATCTGAACCAAAGAGTCCAAATCCGGCAAATCGTTTTAAGAAAACAGATTTTTGAAAGAAGTACCAAACATGGACTGCTTTGCCAGATACAGAGTCGCCACCTAAATATTTTATTTTGGGAAATTTAGGAAACCCTGACTCGGTGCCAAAAGGCCACGTGTCTGTCATCACCAAAGTTGCCTCGGCTCAGGAACTTGGGTACGATTAGGGAAGGTCACTTCGTGAGCACCCCTGCTCGCCCGGTCATAGACCGGCCTCTACTAACCTCTCCTTTTTAGGCTCTAACTTTTGCCAAGGCGCCCGTTGCGGGTTTTCGACCTTGCGAGCTTTGTTTTTCTTTTCTTTTCAATTCTTTTCATTTCTTTTTCCTTTTTTGATTTTTTCATTCTTTTCTTTGCATCTTTCTTTTTTGTTCTCTTTTTTTTTTCTTTTTGCATTTTTTTTTTGCTTCTTCTTTTTTTGTATTTTTTTCTCTTGCTCTAACTTTTGCCTGGGTCGCCCTTCCGGGTTTTCGGCCCAGCGAGCCTCTCAAGGGTAAAAGTATAACAAGTCCATGCCAAATGGTTTTGAGATCCTAGAGTCATCTGAATCCAGGAGAATGGCTGCTGCTTTGCAAGAGGACTCATCTTCAGCTCTTCGAGCATGTCTGATATCTTTGCCCCTAGTTCGAGGGGTACTTCTGTTCTAGCTTTGCAAGCTTCTTCTGATCTTCTGATCTTTTGATCTGACTTTCCTGGCCTCTTGTTCGAGGGCTGCTTCAAATCTGGCCACACAGGCCTCACGTCGTAGTTGACCGTTGAACCTTCTGAATTCAAGTTCAAGGTTTGGAAGCGAAGGGGTTGAGTCTCGAGGCTGAGAGCGATCCTAGGCTGCACGATCTCAAGAGCGATTCCACACAGGTCTTCGCAAGACCGCGCAAAACATTTTGTTTTTGAAAGTTTTTAAGAAAGCGACAAATCGCTCGCACTGAATGTAGTGTGAAACCAGTCTGGATCAAGCCAGGGTCCTTCTCAGTACTCACGCTAACAAGCATGATTTCATTCATTAAGGGCTTAGCATGCCTCTCTTTCTCTCAAATGATCAAAGTTTTGCGAATCCCGAGGAATTCCTTCCTCTTCGTTTTCACCACAGTGTTCAAAAAGTTTTGAAAAACTTAGGTTAAATGCAATGATTTTGGGGTACAGAAGAGAGCAGGTGGAATGTACTGCCATTTCATTCAGATTCCGTCACAACTAGCACACGGCAGAAGCGAACATAGAAGTGCAAAAATTACTGCTGTTTCATTCAAATCTGTTGGTACAACTGGCTCCCTGGCAGAAACAGACTCAAAACAAAACGAAAAGACAAACGCAAAACAAAATGGTGACGCCCGAGGTAACACCCCCCGGAATCACCCGACTCTTGTACAACAGGACTGACTCGATACAACAAGACAGATCCAAAATAAAAAGAGACTGACTCAAAACAAAAAGACAGACTCAAAACAAAAGAACAAGACTGACCCAATAACCGAGTCGGAAACCGGCATTCGCCAATGCTCAAAACAGTGCATGCCATCCACCATATCTGGAGTAAACTGAGCGCTGCCCGCAGGTGGTTCATCCCTCCAATCACATCACATTATCCCCTCACAAATTCACTGATCAAGTGCCGATAGGCTTTGCAGGACCTGGCGCGGGGATGACCCCATTGTCAAATAGATCCTGTACTTCATGGCGAAGACGGAAGCAGGCGTTGGTAGTATGGCCAGTTTGTTGATGGTACGCGCAGTACTGGGTAGTATCATGTGTAGCCGGAAGAAGGTTCGGGAGAGGCCGAGGCTCAAGGGGTTTGAGATGGCCTTGTCCAACAAGGATTTGGAGAGCTTTGGACAAAGGCATATAGAGAGCATGGAAGACTCTTTGACCTCGGGGTAGATACTTCGAGGTTTGTGGATTTTTGCTGGACGCACCAGTAAAGGGATTGGCAGGTGCTTGCCTGGTTTGTTGATCTCTCCCGAGTGCAGGATTATAACTGAAAGGAACGTTTCTGATACAAAGACCCTTCTCCCGGCTTGCCCCTTGATTCAAAATGCTCTCATTCTGAGTGGCAAAAGTGTCGTCCACAGTTTTTGCAACAACCGCGAGCACTTGCTCTTTGTTCAGTCCCTCGGCTTTCAAAGCCTCAACAGCCAACAGAAGATGTTCATGGGGATCCATGTCCGTCTCTATCTTGTTTTCACCACTTCCCCCCGCTTGGTCAAGGGATCGGCCTTCTTCAAATGCAGCCCGTCCCAAGATTGGGGAGCTTTTTGTCGTGAAACTCCTGGCATGTGCTGTGGTCGATGATGGAGCCAATGTCCCAGAAGCTAAATCCGTCACAGTTCTTTGAAGGTCTTCGATCATTCTCTTTAGCTCAGAAGTAGTGGGTTCACGGGTTTGAAATAACTGGGGTTCCCAGATCGGATGTGCGGCAAGTGACCTGGGTGGGTGTGGCACTCCAACATCGGTATCACCCCGCAATGTGATTCTTTGGTCTGATGCGGCTGCCATAACCATAATTTCTTCCGAATTTTGCATCATCGCGAGTCTGCTGATGATGTGACTGGTGACTGTCGGATCAGATGAACAAAATGAACCCTATCTGGCCCTCCTTTGTCTTACCTCAGCGAAGGAACACTGATTTGCCTTTGAACTGAATTTCCGACCTGACAAAGTCTATCAACACGGATCCAATGTACCCAGGGGATATCGGAGCCTTCTAAAGCTATAGTTCCCAGACTACCTTGCAAAAGAGAAAACAGACAGCATCTCAGCCTGATTCCATCTGAACAGATACGAGCATAGTTGAATGAGTGTGCCCTCTACTGAATTCTGCCCCAAAATTCGGCCTCAAAAATCTGAGTCTGATACCCACAGGTAAAGCTGACTCCCAAATACTGATAGTAATGCCCGCAGGCCTGATGCCCAAACTCATATTCTGATACATGCATTCCTGTAGAGACGCACTCTAAAGCACATAACAGATAAGTGAGAGCCAAAACACCCCTATGAAGGGGTAGGATTTCCCTGTCCTATTTTGTCAGGAGCTAGGGTTTCACTACGCACGCAGCGGTTTCAAACAACCTATAAACGGGTAAGCAACCTGTCCTAGTTTGGAATGGTCACTATGGATCCGAATATGCACTAGGTCGAATGGTCAAAGAGGGTGCCCCGGTAAAATCGGGGTTTGTGTTCCCATACTGGCAGAGCCCACAACCGGTCAGCCTTATGGTCATGCCTTGACAAGACAAGCCTCCGGCAAACCGTTCAGGAATAGCAGATGGCAAACACGGTGTCCTAGGCGCACCAATGCAAATGCAATGCAAAGAATCACACAAGTGTAGTCAAAAACAGATATCATGAGTTCGAGTCAAGTTCTCTAAATCCCCAGCAGAGTCGCCAGAAACTGTAACAAGCCCGCGGGGGACCTCGCTACAGCTCGGACTCGACTTTTGTAGTCACGGTTCTAAATCTGAACCAAAGAGTCCAAATCCGGCAAATCGTTTTAAGAAAACAGATTTTTGAAAGAAGTGCCAAACATGGACTGCTTTGCCAGATACAGAGTCGCCACCTAAATATTTTATTTTGGGAAATTTAGGAAACCCTGACTCGGTGCCAAAAGGCCACGTGTCCGTCATCACCAAAGTTGCCTCGGCTCGGGAACTTGGGTACGATTAGGGAAGGTCACTTCGTGAGCACCCCTGCTCGCCCGGTCATAGACCAGCCTCTACTAACCATGATATCTAGTTTTGAAAATTTTGTGGGTTCTTATTCCGGTTATTAGCCTAGGTTACTATGTGACGCTCGCAGCATATAAATATAGACTAGGTCGTCCGAATTGGAACAAAACATTTCATGCTTGTTTATTTGAAAATGGTTTGATGGTGCTACCCGTAGGTAGGCTAAGACACGAATTTGCCACCCTCAGGTGGGCTTTTGGAAAAGATGGTTTTGCCACTATCTAGTGGGCTTAAAACAAACATTTGATGAATTGTCCCAATTCAAGTAACCCAACCTTCACCCACAGGCATTCAGGCAGATATTTCACATAAGCACATAGCCTCGTGGTAAGCATGCTATTCATGGCAGTCACTCACACACATGCAAGGATGCTAAAGCATAAAACTTACTGAGTACTCCAAGCCAAAATAGGAATTTATTAGAAATCATGCATGATCCTAAATATACAGAAATGCCTAATGCAACACATGCAAAATGCAACTATAGCAGGCTTGGCTATCCTAAACATGGCATATGGAATGCTACAGCTAACATGTATTCAATTTGGAATTGAAAGTACAATGCAGTTAGTATGATGCGCCAAGCCCGGTGCATGCAATACAGATGAATGATGCAAACATGCTGTCATACTGTATGCTAATTTAAACATGCCCTAATCTAACCATCATAAGCAGATAAATAAAAGGGAGAAAGACGTGGGGTTGGAAGACATACAACACACTCACGCACACTTATTACAGTTGTGCCCCCACTCGGAGGGTCCGAATAAATATACAGTCCAAATATTACAGTCCCGAATAAAAGAATATTACAGTCCAAAATATTACAAAATCCTAATTAATTAACAAATTAACTAAGAAAACTGTAAAACTGGCATGCAAGCCAGGGACTGCCTTGCTTCTGATGGATGATGCATGTCCGGGTCGGCTTGCGCGGAAATCCACCGGAATGCCCCAATTAGCCTCTGTTTACACCTGTTCTTGAAATGTGTGCCCAGCCCCAGAAGTTGCTGATTCTTTGTTTTGCTGCAACAGAGAGCAGGAAAGGGGCATAGCAATGTATTTGCACAGATATATGCATGTCTCGATCCTCGTGCCACCAATCACGCATATCGAGGCATGATGGCCGAGGAGTCGAAATGTACAACTCAATATAGGATGAATGCATATGAAACTACAGCTAAAACCTAACTCCATCATGGATAATCCGGAGTGTCGGTGACTGGGGAATTGAGACACATTCCGTCACTCGGAGTACGAAATGTACCTCGTTTCCCGTGCCCGGACTAACTCCTATTCCGGACACGATGCAATATGCATGATATGCATGAAATGCAACTAAGATGCAATCCTAACATACACAATGCTATGGAATGACATGCCTCAAAATGCGTGCACGAGGGCACGCAAACCGAGGCGATGATATGTGTCTCGAAGTACGTGCACGCGGGCACGCAAACCGAGGCGATGATATGTGTCTCGAAATACGTGCACGCGGGCACGCAAATCGAGGCGATGATTAAATATGATGAAAATGAGGTGGAAACATGATACGGGCTTATACCATCATGAGTGAGTCTCAGCCATACTCACATAGGATGCCGGCGGATAAAAATGAGGTGCCTCGAAATGCGTGCACACGGGCACGCAAACCGAGGCGGTAGCGAAATGTGATGCAAATGACATACAGAATGCAATATGGACTTATACTAACATGAGAGAGCCTCAGCCGCACTCACATAAGATGCCGATGGCAGAAAATGAGGTGCCTCGAAATGCGTGCACACGGGCACGCAAACCGAGGCAATGCATACGCAATGCAAACGACATGGAAAATGAAGTATGGACTTATACTAACATGAGTGAGCCTCAGCCACACTCACATAGGATGCCGGTGGCAGAAAATGAGGTGCCTCGAAATGCGTGCACACGGGCACGCAAACCGAGGCGATGCATACGCAATGCAAACGACATGGAAATGACAAATGGGCTTATACCAACATGAGTGAGCCTCAGCCACACTCACATAGGATACCGGTGGCAGAAAATGAGGTGCCTCGAAATGCGTGCACACGGGCATGCAAACCGAGACGATGCATACGCAATGCAAACGACATGGAAATGACAAATGGGCTTATACCAACATGAGTGAGCCTCAGCCACACTCACATAGGATGCCGGTGGTAGAAAATGAGGTGCCTCGAAATGCGTGCACACGGGCACGCAAACCGAGGCGATGCATACGCAATGCAAACGACATGGAAATGAAAAATGGGCTTATACCAACATGAGTGAGCCTCAGCCACACTCACATAGGATGCCGTCGGCAGAAAATGAGGTGCCTCGAAATGCGTGCACACGGGCACGCAAACCGAGGCGATGCATACGCAATGCAAACGACATGAAAATGACAAATGGGCTTATACCAACATGAGTGAGCCTCAGCCACACTCACATAGGATGCCGTCGGATAAAAAACGGAGTGCCTCGAAATGCGTGCACACGGGCACGCAAACCGAGGCAATGATAAAATGCAATGAAACATGGAAAAAGTGATATGCAAGCATACTAATGGAATTTCAGCAACAAAACAAGGGGAAAACAGCCCCGGGATGAAGCGAAATGACATGAAATGCAAGGAAATGTCCCGAAATGCAACATTAGGCACCCGAAATGGCCTACAGCTATGCCAAACATGCACAATACGGACATGCAATGCAAAGACAGAAGCTAGAAAGTCCCAAAAGATGCACTTTCACAGTTATAAACATGGCCAAACAGCAAGCATAGGTAAGGGAAAAATAGCATGCAAGAATAGGGGCCAAAAGATGGGTAATGAAGCAAGTGATATAAGCAAAACCCAAACTGAAAAGTTTCCTTCTACAACACTGAATATGGACCAAAAATATGAACATTTACAGTATATGACAGCCTCAAAATCAGTATACAAATATGGTAGAAAGGTGATGCAAAATTAGGCTCAAAAGTGGCTACAACATGAGGTATACAAAATAATCACCAAACAGCCAAAGACCCTTAACAAAACATGTAGAATGGACCAAAATAAGCACTTTTCTAGAACTGTAAAATGGTCAAAAACAAAAGCATGATAGGCTAACTAAACATGCAAGAATGGGGAATAAAAGAGGGATATAACATGAAATGACCTATGGAGACCCCAAACCATGAAAGGACCTAAATGAAACATGAAGTATGGACCAAAATAAGCACTTTTCTAGAACTGTAAAATGGCCAAAAACAAAATCATGGTGGGCTGCCATTGCATGCAAGAATGGGGAAGAAAAGAGGGGTATAAAGGTAGGTATAACATGGAAACCCCAAATGGTGTTGAGTCCTTCTTCAATGTTGAAGAGGGGCTCAAAATAAGCCTAATATCAGTTTACAACATGCTCGAAAATAAAATGGTCATGGGTCAAAAATAGCATGCAAAACTATGACATACAAGAGGATCAATGAAGCAAGTGTATTATGGAGGGCTCAAACAGGGTTGAGCTCTTAATGAAAAGTGAAGATGAGCTCAAAATAGGCCCCTTTTCAGTTTTGGTCGGAGCTCAAATTAATAAGCATGTATGGCTTAGAGATGGTGCAAGAATGAGCTAGAAAAGAGGGAAATTGGACTTACCTTTGAAGACCAACACTTTTGTTGCTTCTTGGACCAGATTTGGTGACTCTAAGCTGCTGGAATTCTTCCCCTTGCTGCTGGAATGGAAGGGTGGTGGTAGAGCTTGAAGATGATGAAGAAATGGAACCCAAAACTTGAAGGAAATGGGGTGCTATGTATGTATCTCCTCCAAGCAAGCCTTGTAAACCCTTTTCTTGAGTTGGGAGGCCAGCAAAATTGAAGAGAGAGAGAGAAGAGCCTCCTCTAAAGTGTAGTGAAAAATGAGCCTTTTTCTTCTTTCAAAAGGGGCCCCGGATGTAGATATTTTTTGGGGGAAAACCAAGGCACAGCTGGAATGCACTCAACCTGAAGAAGCAGGCTGGCCAGTTACTTTTTCTGCAGATGGCCGGCCAGTCACTTAACATAGCCTGCCGGCTAAGTCAAAGAAAAAAATGGCCGGCCGGCCAGAAAAAATGGCCGGTCACCTCCTAGGATGAAGCCCCAGAAGTTAGCTTTCCAATGGCGCAAACCTTGCATTAAAATTCCTCCTGTAGAAAAAGTTATGCCCTTTTCCGTGAAGCCGCGCAGATTCAGTCCAAGCGGACTTCAACCAACCACATCTCTCCCCCCCGGACTTGGACTTGGGAGATTATTGAGTGCAAAATGAAGCCCCGGAAGTAATCTTTCCAATGGTGGTGGCCTCATATCTTAATTCCTCTTGTGAAAAGAGTTACGCCCGTTTCGGTGAAGCCGCGCAGCTTTTTCTCCTTCCCGGATTCATGCTGAACCACTTTTGACCAAAAAGAAGTTGGATTTTCGGCAAAATTACTGGCCTCCCACCAACTTTTGGTGTCCTCCCATGTGTGTAGATCACATATATGTGGTTTGGGGTTGGCAACAGTGACTCCAGGGTGTTCAACATTGGCCCAGAAGAGGAGGGGCAAAAATGGAAAGAACAATTAGTGGCCGGCCATGACTTTTTAGTGGCCTCCCAAGTGTGTAGATCACAGATATGTGGTTGAAAGTTGGCAACACTAACCCTAGGGTGTTCAACATTGGCCCGGAAGAGGAGGGGCAAAAATGGAAAGAAAAATTAATGGCCGGCCATAAACTTTTAGGAGCCTCCCAAGTGTGTAGATCACAGATATGTGGTTGAAAGTTGGCAACACTAACCCTAGGGTGTTCAACATTGGCCCGGAAGTCAGAAAAACGGGCGCCGGGAGGCTCCGGAGGAGAGATAACTGGTTGCTGCAACAATTACTAGCCTCCCACCCTTCAGTGACCTTCCTAATGATGAAACAGAGGTACCTGCCAAAAATGAACAAAAACCGATGCAAAACGAATGTTCGGGGGCCAAAACACGCAGTTCGGGATCCCGAAAATGGGCTGTTAAGCACCGAAAATGGCGTTCGGCCACGAAGTGGGTTTCTCAGACCCCAGTGTCCCTCAAAAGAGAGAAAATAAGATGTATGCCAAAAATCAGAGCAAACGGAGATGGTTAGGCGGTCCCGAACCGAGGCACACGGCCTGACGGCTCCGAAAACCGGGAACCGGGCTCCAAAATGGGCAAAATGGCCTACGGCCACCAAATGTAGCCCACGGCCACTGAGAGATGGTCTACGGGACCTCTCCCTCCCCTCAGGAAAAGAAACAGAGAAAATCGAGTCTGGTTCGCAAACCGAGGCAAGGCACCGAAGAAGGTCCGGAAGTCCGGAGGCGGGGCTCGCAGCCGCGACTCTGAAACTTCTGAACGAGCACATCATGCAACATCACCAAGCGCTCAATCGGTGACGTCTGAGTCTTAAGGTCGGTCAAAAATGGGGTGTCTACACTCATGACCCACCATGAATGAGTCAAACTTCTCATACCACTGTCTAGGCGCTTGTTTGATGCCGTAAAGACTCTTCTTCAATCTGCAGACTAAGTTTTCTTTCCCTTTTACTTCAAAACCTTCTGGCTGCGCCATGTAAATTTCTTTTTTCAGATCACCATGGAGAAATGCCGTCTTTACATCCATTTGTTCAAGTTCCAAATTCAAACTGGCTGCTAGTCCCAAAACTACTTGAATGGATGTCATTTTCACAACTGGCGAGAAGATTTCATCAAAATCAATACCTTTCTTCTGCCTGAAACCTTTGACAACCAATCGAGCCTTATACTTGACTAGCTTTCCGCTGCCATCTTTCTTTAACTTGAACACCCATTTGTTCTGCAATGGTTTTCGATCCTGGGGAAGTTTTATCAAATCATAAGTCTGATTCTTCTGCAAGGATTGCATCTCTTCTTGCATAGCTAGATGCCAACTACTCTTCTCCTTATGATTTTGAGCTTCTTGAAAAGTTTCTAGCTCTCCTTCATCAGTAAGCAAAATATAATCAGAAGTAGGGTAGTTTGACGACGGCTTAAACTCTCTTGTTGATATTCGCAACTGTGGACCAACAGTCTCTGGCGGAGGGGGTTGTGGCTCCCCCTGCTCAACACCCTCTTCTTCTGGATCTTCTTCTTCTGGAAATCCATCCTGCAACTCTACATCATTGGTTGCATGTTGCGGTAGCTCTTCTTCATTAGTGGCATGCTGTGATGGTGCAAGATTGGGAACAATTTCTAAAACATCATTAACTTTGGATTTGGTTGGTTGCCCAAAGTCTTCTAAGGTCTGGCCTTCTTGAAATACCACATCTCGGCTTCGAATGACCTTTTTGTTTTTCGGATCCCATAATCTGTATCCAAATTCTTCATCTCCATAGCCAATAAAGATGCATGGAGTAGCTTTATCATCCAGTTTCTGTCTGTGCTCCTTGGATACATGTGCAAATGCTTTGCACCCAAACACTCTCAAGTGAGAGTAAGAAATCTCCCTTCCAGACTATACTTTCTCTGGAATTTCAAAATTCAGTGGAACTGATGGTGATCTGTTGATCAAATAGCATGCAACACGAACAGCTTCTCCCCAAAATGGCTTTGGCAGCTTTGCCATTTTTAGCATACATCTAACCTTCTCCACAATGGTCCTGCTCATTCTTTCGGCTACACCATTGTGTTGTGGGGTTCCAGGAACAGTCTTCTCATGTCAGATATCGCGAGTAGCACAGTAGGCTTCAAACTCCTTTGATGTGTGCTCGCCTCCATTGTCTGTTCAGAGACACTTCAGCTTCTTTCCGGTCTCCCTTTCCACCATAGCATGAAATGTTTGAAAATGCCGGAACACCTTAGCTTTGGTTCTTAGGACATAAACCCATACCTTCCGTGATACGTCATCAACAAATGTCAGGAAGTATTTTCTACCACCCAAAGATTTCACTTCT
Organism: Camellia sinensis; assembly: GCF_055761805.1. Lineage (NCBI taxonomy): Eukaryota > Viridiplantae > Streptophyta > Magnoliopsida > Ericales > Theaceae > Camellia > Camellia sinensis. The sequence goes on from NC_138967.1 coordinate 48,540,462, forward strand.
ATGGGACCGCATACATCAGAGTATACTCTGCTCAACAACTCTGATTGTCTTCTGGATGATGAGTGGAAAGCAACTCTATGTTGTTTCCCAAACAAGCACCTGCCACAAGGGTTCAATTTCGCATCTTTGGCAAAGGGAATAAGCGACTTCTTTGCCAGAATTTGCAACCCTTTCTCACTCATGTGACCCAGCCTTTTATGCCACAAATTTGGTGATGCCTCATCTTCTGTTGCGTTGAGGCTACCTGAATGCACCTCCACATGAGTTTTGTACAAAGTGCCACTTGCCTGTCGTCTGGTTACCACCAGAGATCCCTTTTTGAACTTCCACATGCCTTTGCCGAAGTAGTTCTCATAGCCTTGTCGACCTAAGGCTATCCCTGAGATAAGATTCAGGCGTAAATCGGGAACATGCCTGACATCTTTCAACACCATCGTGCACCCAACTTTGGTTTGGATGCGAACATCATCGATTCCCACAATCTTTGAAAAACTGGAGTTGCCCATCTTCACTGTACCAAAATCTCCAGCTTGGCACATACTGAAGAACTCTTTCTGGGGTGTGGCGTGGTAGGAAGTTGCTATATCTACCATCCACTCGGTGTCGTTGTCTGACATATGGAGGCATTCTTCTTCTTCAATAGAGAATAATGTAATATCTTCTGAGACAGTAACTGCAGTGTTCCCATCTTCAGTCTTTGGTTGTCTATTACCTTGTTTTTATTCTCCCTTCAAGGTATGACAGTATTTCTTTATGTGTCCTTCTTGGCCACAATGGTAACACTTGAACTTCAGCCGACTCATACCTTCTTTGGATTTCCATCTGTCTTGAAATCTTCCTCTGTTGCGTCCTCTGCTTTTGCTTATTCCTCTATCTCTGCCTCTACTTTTATTTTCTGTGACGAGGGCATGGGATTGATCTCCACCCGAGTCTTTTCGCCTTGTCTCTTCATTTTACATGGCGTCAGTGACCATGTTCATAGTCAGTTTTCCTTCTGGTGCAGAGTTGCTGAGAGAAACCACTAACGTCTCCCAGCTATCCGGTAAATAACTGAGCAGTAGAACGGCTTGCATTTCATCGTCTAAGGGCATCTTGACGGTTGCAAGCTGATTCACCAGACTGCTGAATTCACTGGTGTTCTCGGTGACAGACATACCATTTTTCAATTTCAAATTGACAAGCCTTCTCATCACCAAGGCTTTGTTCTGAGCGGTCTTTGACCGGTACATGTCGTCGAACATTGTCCATAGAGCATAGGCATCTGTCTCCTCGGCGACATGATGGTACACACCGTGGTCTATCCATTGTCTAATACAACTGATAGTCTTGCGGTTCATTTTTATCCAGTCATCATCCTTCACTGCTTCTGGTTTAACCCTTTTTATAAAAATAGGGTCAAACAGGTCTTTATAATACAAGGTGTCTTCCATCCGTGACCTCCAAATTGCATAATTGGAAGGAGTCAACTTGAACATAGATCCTGAAGGCGACGGTGATTCCCCCATCAACACTTGTCTATACAAAAAATAATCTCTTTCTGAAAAACAAGCTTTGCGGTTGAGTCTGGACTAGTCAAATTAGCCCGAAAAACACTTCGGATTGTCCAAATACAAACTGAAAATTTTTGAAATTTGATTTGCAAAATCTGACCATACAGATGTGTTCGGAATACTCCAAATAGTTGGAAATAATTATTGGATCATCAAAAACGGACTTAGAATGACTCAGATCGAGCCAAAACAGTTTGGACGGTTCTGATCTGCAGGTGTACCTTAGCCGCGAAGCACAGGATCGCTCCTCCGGAAAGTTGACTGGTCAACGGCAAGCTGACGTGTCTGCCACGTGGCTGGCTGGCTGACACGTGTCACCGACGTGGCAGATGACGTAGCGCTGATGTGGCGATAACGTGATGCTGACGTGTCAATGACGTGGAGCCGACGTGGCACTGACGTGGCTTGTCTTCTTCCTGCAGACGTGCGTGCAACGTGTGGAGTGCGCTTGTGATGACGCGCCGGCTAGTCAACGATGCGTGGTGGTGCGTGCTGTGCGTGGGCTTCACGTGCTCTCTTCAGGAAGCATGTGAGGGCGCGTGAATCATGTTCTTGGGTTCTTCTTTGCAGTTCTGGACTCCTCTCTTCGAGACCTTGCTCCTGGTATGCTCAAAACATGATTTTGAGCAACTTGATTTCTGACAGTTTCGAAAAAATGCACTCTGTTTTTTCGAAACGCAACCGTTTTAGCTCTGATACCACTTGTTGGGACTTTGAGACACCAGAAATCAATCACACACAATAACACAAGAATATTTACGTGGTTCGGCAATTGCCTACGTCCACGAAGAGCTATCCACTATAGAATTTTTCCGGAGGGAGTTTACACACTTACACCTCACTTACACACTATATCACTCTCACTTCTCACAATCTCTCAGATTACACACACTGTAATCACTTGTCTTCTTTTCTTGTCTATCTTCAACCCCTCATCCTCACCTCAATTTATACACAATTGAGGGAGGAGCTCATTGGTTGCCACCAACCCCTTCCATTAGCTAATGGGGTGGGTGAAGTGGAAGAGTGGGAGAGCCACTATCCATAGTGCTTGCTCCATTTGAATGGGCAGTGGAACACTAACACCTTGCTCTGCCATGATCTCTTGTGCATCTTCAATTACAACACAGCCACCAAACACAAGATTTGAGCACAAGAAGATGAAAATAACTATAAACACATATTTGGTGACTAAGATATAAATCCAATAAAACAAAAAAAAAAAATTTACCTTTCTTAGATTTTGTGGGTTTGAAGAATGTTTTAAACAAGTTGCTTGATTTAGGCATTGTTTAAGAGAGGAATGAATATAGGTTTAATGGCAAAGTTCAGATGGAGAGAGAGAGAGAGAGAGAGAGAGAGAGAGAGAGAACAAGATTTAGATAAAGTAGAAGAAAAATAGAGGGAGTGTGTCTGCTTTTTTAACTTTATATAGTCTTGATAATTAGACCCAGTCTTGTAAGAATCGTACTATACGAAATGGATACCGTAGTTAAATAGCACCATTTTATATTATATGATGTGAGATTATTGGTTCAAAGCTTAACGCACTTTGCTCTGTGTGGTTCACTTCATGGTTTTAAATATCGGACCGGACCGGTCGGTTCAACCAGTTGAACCGCCGATCGGTTGAGGTTCCGGTTCGGGTACACCCACTGAACTGGTCATAGTGAAAAACCGGTCTATTTTGAGAGAATTAGAAAAATCGGCGGTCGGACCGCCAAACTGGTTCCGGTTCACTGGGTTGATAAAACAATTTTTTTATATATATTTTTCTTTTTTTATTCTTTCTTTCTTTTCTTTTTATATATATCTATATAATAAGAGAGAAGGCTTTTTAAAAATGTATAAAATGTGTGTGAGATATATTTTGATTCAATGGCCAATATCAATCCTGATATATATCAATGGCTCAGATCTATATAGTTCCCGCCCAAACATTTCTCTCCCTCAGCCTTTCACCTACCCACGTTTCCTCCCCATTCCCTCTTCATGTCTCTCCCTCTCTGTTCTCACCTACTCTCTGCCCCATTCCTTCTTTATCTCTCTCTCCCTGTCTGTTCTTCTTCTTTCCTACCTTCCTTCTTCCGCTGCTCTCCAGTCTTCTGCCTCTCGAACTCGACTCTGCTCTCCAGTCTCGCAAGGTAAGATTTCTGCCTCCCCCTTCTCTCTCTGTCTGTGTCTGCCTCTCCAGTCCTCGAACTCGCATTTTAGGCTATTTGATTATAAGATTGATTGTTGTTTTAATATTGATTTTGATTTTGTAATTAAATAGCCCAAAATGCTGTGATTTAGAATTTTTTACACTACATTTGATTTTGACTTATTAGCATAGTTGAAGAGTGGACGGTGGTTGATTTTAATTTTATAATTAGGTTACCAAATATTTTGCGGAGTTGTTTGGTGGATCTGATTGTGGAGGGAAGAGTGGACGTTTTGGGGAAAATGGGTCGAAGAATTCGAATGGAAATCAGACGATTCGGAAAGCGGCTCCAGTGGAAAACAAGTTGGTGTGTAGTTTGGAGGAGCTTTACAAGGGTTCTCGAAAGAATGTTAAGACTTTGAGAATTGTTCATGATGATTCTGGGTATGCAATTCTACACCTTTACATATAATTAAGATTCTGGGTATGCAAGTTGGTGTTTAAATTTCTTGATTTGAGAAAGAATTTAGATGTTATGATTGATTGTTTGGAGTTACGAATTCTCTGTTGGCTTGAATGTAATAACCCACGTTCATGTCTTAGTCATGTTCATGTACATTGCGTGATTTTGTCTTGTTAAGCTTGCATTTGCAGACTTTGACTTGTTTTGCCTAAGTAAAGGTGCCTGTCTTGTTTTGTGCTTATGAGATTTGCCTAAGTGTTGTGTGCATGTTTTGTTCCTTCCTTGCTATGTTAAGCCTAGGTCATGTTAAGCCTAGGTCATGCCAAGCCTAGGTCATGCCAAGCCTAGGTCATGTTAAGCCTAGGTCATGCCAAGCCTAGGTCATGTTAAGCCTAGGTCATGTTAAGCCTAGGTCATGCCAAGCCTAGGTCATGTTAAGCCTAGGTCATGTTAAGCCTAGGTCATGTTAAGCCTAGGTCATGCCAAGCCTAGGTCATGTTAAGCCTAGGTCATGCCAAGCCTAGGTCATGTCAAGCCTAGGTCATGTCAAGCCTAGGTCATGTCAAGCCTAGGTCATGTCAAGCCTAGGTCATGCCAAGCCTAGGTCATGCCAAGCCTAGGTCATGCCAAGCCTAGGTCATGCCAAGCCTAGGTCATGTTAAGCCTAGGTCATGCCAAGCCGAGGTCATCTTAAGCCTAGGTCACACCTTTGAACCTCTTACACCTTGGACCATCTTGGAACCGCTTTTGTGACCTCCACCATCACCTAGGCATATTGGCCGAGATGTTACCACCTAGGCATCCGAGATCCTTAATCCTTGCACCTAGTGATCTTGTTCTGGGACTGGAATGACCTAGACCGAGGTGTGGCACATCTAGGCCGAGGTGTGGCACAGCTTAGTCAAGTGTTGTCCTTCCTAGCCGAGGTCATTGTCACCCTAGTTGCCGAAGTCTTGTGGTTAGCCGATGTCACCCCTTGCCGGAGTGCCATTCCGAGTAGTTTGCTAGATACGCCTTGTCAGGGCCTTGTCTTGTCAATCTATCACCTTTTTGAAGAGAACCAACCAACCGTTGCCACGTGTCCGAGCTGAGAGTTAAGTCAGCCGGCAGAGAGAGAAACCCCTTATTTGTTGTATCTTGTTTTGAAGAGTAGAGAGAGAAGCTCTAGAAGAGGGAGAAGAGTTCTTGAGAGAGAGTGGATTTCCAAGCTTGATTCTTTGAGATCGAACCGTTAGATCCGTGTTCTAAGGTTAGATTCTTGATCCGCTCTTGTTGTTCTATATGTTTATGATATTGCATTGCATGATTGAATATGATTTGTAAGCCATGCATTGCTTTGAAGTTCGGTTTTAGAAAGAGAAAATGGTTTTCATGTGTTCTTCAAGAAAAGTCATGTTTTGATCCGAAAGCTCATGCCAAGATCCATGTTTTTGTGTTTGTTTCCACATGATTTTCAAGTATGGGTACCCAGGTCCATGTTTTCGAACTCATGTCATGAAATCCCAGATCTTGTAATAACAAGTTATGATTTTAGCATTCATGTTCTTCATGTTCTTCATGTTCTTCAAGGAGGAAACCCAGATTTCCAGGCTTCATTTCCCTAAGTGTGATCACCGAGACCACTCTTGCCTAGATCACACACCTTGGTCTACCTTGCATGATCACTTGCACGTTAGTTTATCTTGCATGCACACCTAGGCTAACCGCTGCACACCTAGGCCGACCATGGTACACCCATGCCGGCACCTTGTAACACCTCGGCAGACAGCTGCATACTGAAGCCTAGGTAACCACACCTCGACCAAGAGGTGTGGGACCTCGGCCAAGACCTCCTGAGTTCACCCAGCTAGGTCGTTTTAGCCTAGATCATCTCTGTGCATCCATTCCAGGACCTGGTTGGTACCCAGCATGTTTTCCCTAGATGTTTTCAGCATGTTTTCCCTAGATGTTTTCAGCATGTTTTCCCTAGATGTTTTCAGCATGTTTTCCCTAGATGATTTCCAGTATGTTTTCCCTAGATGTTTTCAGCATGTTTTCCCTAGATGTTTTCCAGCATGTTTTCCCTAGATGATTTCCAGCATGTTTTCCCTAGATGTTTTCAGCATGTTTTCCCTAGATGATTTCCAGCATGTTTTCCCTAGATGTTTTCAGCATGTTTTCCCTAGATCATTTGCATTCATGTGAAGCTTGTTTTAAGAGTGCGTTCAATAGACTTTGCCACGTGTTTGTAGGACTTGGACCTTTGCCTTGATCCCGACGTCCCAAGAACTAAGTGAGTGGTATTTTTAATAAAGTTATGTTATAACGTTTTGATAAGCTTTGCCTTGTTTTGATAAAAGTATTTGTTAAGCATGAATGATATCCCTATTATATATATCAAGTATAAGCTTTGTTTTAATGTCAATCTTTGAAAGTCCGTACGTGCCAGGGGACTTTAAGCATTAGTGGCACAAGTCCGTACGTGCTAGGGGACTTTAAGCATTAGTAGCACACATGTGAAGTCCGTACGTGCCAGGGGACTTTAAGCATTAGTGGCACAAGTCCGTATGTGCTAGGGGACTTTAAGCATTAGTAGCACACATGTGAAGTCCGTACGTGCCAGGGGACTTTAAGCATTAGTGGCACAAGTCCGTATGTGCTAGGGGACTTTAAGCATTAGTAGCACACATGTTAAGCAAGCAAGTTTTGAAGGACCAAGGTTATGCCGAGGTTATGTTATAAGTTTTGACGCATGTTAAGTATGTAAGTTTTGCAAGATTAAGTTTGATGAACAAGATTTATCTCATGTTTTGTACAAGCTATGATAGGTATGGTTTTGACAAGATATATTATGTATTGTTTTGAAAGACCTCGGGAATCATTCATGTAACCCCTTTATTACTTGTACCATTCACTGAGTATCCAAGCTCACCCTCCCTATGTATATATGTAGGTAACAAGCAAGAAGTCGGCTACGCCGAGATGTGTGTTTTGCAAGATGTTTTGGATGCATGTTATGTCGGCAATGTTTATGTCGACAATCCGAAGATTATATTTCTTAACTTGCATTTCATGTATTTTGTTTATGTCGGCTTGTGAAAGCCCTTTGTAAGATGTAATATGTATTTTTGTACTTGGCTTTAATTGTGTTCAAGTTGTAAAGCTCTGTAAAGATGTATGCCATTCCATTTGACTTATGCACTGCTCTTATGGACCACTTGTATTTTAGATTATTGCTTCCGCACTTGTGAGCCCCCTATATCTATACTCTGATTGTGTGTGAATTTTGAAAGTTGGCCTTCGGTAATTACGGATTACTGGCCATCACGGCACCAAACTACTAGGGGCGGTTTGGGGTCGTGACAGAATTTCCAAGAATTTGCACGAAACGCATTGCCTCTTGCTTTATTTTAGGCTCTCTTTTCATTTTTCTGGATTATCGTAGATGAAATCCATAAAAAAATTGATTTTTTTTTTAATTGTTTTTGTTTCCTTTGGAATTCAAAATTTTGAATTCAAAAAATTTGTCTAAGATTGTATTTCAAGGATTGATTTTTTTTCCCTTCTTCCTTTTTTGGGTTTCTTTTTCTTTCAAGAACCAGTTTTCGCAAATGCATAGCATTCCTTTTTTTTCCAGATCACAAAACAGCTTACAAAAAAACAGGACTGAAAATTTCTTTGACTCTGTTCTAGAATCTGTTTTAGGAAAATTGAGTTTTAAAGAATCTGTTATCTGTTTTTTTGTTTTCCATTAAAGGGTTGATTTATATAGTTTGAGACTTGATTAAAGCCCACAAAAGGCTAGCCTATTTGGCATGGTCTTGAAAGCAGGGCAAAAGGCTTAAAATTTTGGTATTGTTCAATCTTTGGTGGTCAAGAATTACTCGGGAAAGACTATGGTGCATGCCCTTCAAAAAGTGTGGACCGTTTGCACCTTATAATTAAAGAAAAAATTGGTGGTCAAAAATTTTGGTATTGTTCAATCTTTGGTGGTCAAGAATAACTCGCTCCGTGCTATCCCGGAGACGAAGAATGTGGATTTGATCTCGAAGAATGCCCAATTTGCTTTTTGGTTTGTGTTTCAATTCTCAAGCTATCAAATTATTTGCATTTGGCCCAATTTTCTGTCTGTGTTTCAATTCTGAAGTTGTCATTTTGTTTCATTTTCAAATTATTTGCATTTGGGTTCTGTTTAGTTTATAGCAAATTGAGTAATCAAATTTTCTTTTTTGGTTTGTGTTTCAATTCTGAAGTTGTCATTTTGTTTGCTTTTTCAAATTATTTTCATTTGGGTTCTGTTTAGTTTATAGCAAATTGAGTAAAGCAAAAGGAAATTTGCGGAAAGGAAAGTAAAGTTCATTGGCTTGATGAGGCTAAATTACTGCACGTTACATGGGTTGGGTTCATTTGGAGTGAAAACAAGAAAAAAAAAAGTATTAAGTTTTTAAAATTTCATTCGTGGTAGGTAATTGTTCAATGCATGACTGAAGTATGTGAGGTTCTAATTATATGTTTCAGTTCAAGGGGCTGATTTATCTAACCAACTACGAACTGAAACTATAGCAACCCTAAGTTTGCAATCTAATTTTGCATTTGGTTTTATTCTTGCTACTATTGAAGTTTCTAATTGTATACTTTTTTCTGTGTGGTTTGAAAACTTTCAGTATTATCCAAGTCTCAATCGCTCAAGATGTTGCACGAAAGGCATTTGTATAGGTTCTTATTATTTATAACATTTGTCATTAATTATTGTAATTTTAATTTGGATACTTCTTTTTTTTTTTTTAATTTTTTTGTTTTCTCTTTGCAGTAGAGTGTTTTCTGCAGATGAAGACCCCGAATTCGACTCGGCCTACTTAGTATCCTTGAGTCTATGATGTATGAACTATGTTTCTACATTTTTGGGTGATAATTTCAGCTACTATGTTTTAGAGAATCTCCGATTCTTTCTTCCAAATTCATGTTCTATACTTGCATTCTTTAACCATATGAGGTGTCCATTCTGTAAAACCATGAACTATGCGGTGGAGTATCGTGGGGTGAAAACAAAGGAGGAAAAGGGGATCGAGCAAATTGTAAGATTTTTTTTACCATAGTATCCTTTATTTAATTCTATTATTAAAGGGAATTTTTGAATATGTTCAGAATAGCAAATTTTCATTATGTGTGCTCTAATAGGAAGAACAAAGGGTTATAGAAGCAAAAATTAGGATACGGCAACAGGAACTTTAGGATAAAGAACTGAGAATGCTGACAAGGCAAGAAATAAGTTCTTCAAGCAAATCAATGTTACCAGGAGAGGTTGGATATAGCACAGGGGAAGGTATTTTCATTGTCTGGGTTCAGTGCTATCTATATTCTTTGCTTTGGTTATTGTATATGTTAGGTTTTATTTCTTGGCAATCCCGTTTGACAAAACTCCTTTGAGTTGTAATTTTATTCGCATTTTTATTTCAGTGAGACTATGAGTGTTTAGATGCGAATCCAACCCGAATTGTGCTTTTCAGAGAAGTTTGTGATGATAAAGCTTTCAAGATTGCCACTTCGCTGATTATGACGGGGATCGAGCTGCCCGGTCAGCTCGCGGGGGTCCAGGGGGCAGCGCCCCTTGGCGGGTCCGGGGCAGCGCCACGGCGGGGTCGAGGGGCAGCGCCCCCGAAGCAAAATGCAAAAATGCATTCAAAGTTGCCTGTCCGATCATGTTATATTTTTCCAGTTTTTCCATTTTTTGGCCTTTCCGCTCGAGCGGGGCATCGGGCGCTCGAGCGTGGATTGGAAGCTCTCAGCATCTCTGCAGTCGCCTGTAAAAATACTGGAAGGTGTGATTTTACGCTCGAGCGGATGCTCCTACGCTCGAGCGCATCTCAGTTTATTCGCACGCAGTTTTTGGTCAGTCCGCTCGAGCGGGCTATGTTGAGCTCGAGCGGAGATCGCGGGACAGATTCTATAAATTCGCGTGTTGGGTCAGTTTTTCAGTATAACTTCTCCAGATCTTCTTTTTGGTTTCTAGGGTTTATATCTGGGGATACTTTGGGAGTTTTTCTTTGATGTTTTTATTGAGTTTTCAACTCATGATCTAAAGAGAGTACATCAAAGGTTTGTTTGCTATACACAAAAGAGAGAGTTATTCTTCAGTTGTGGATTCTGAAGAATTCGAGCCTGAAGCTCTGGTGGAATCCGGAGTGGCTCATCAGAAAGACAATTCCGTGGTGAAGATGGGGTTGGAAGAGGCACATAAAGGTTGGTTCAATTAGGCGTTGTGGATTCGCTAGGTAATTGAGAGTATACCTGTGTAATTCCTTTAATTCTTCTTAGTGGATTGTTCTTGTGGCTGTTGCCCGTGGTTTTTTGATCACAGTTGGAGGTGTCCAATTGTGGTTTTTTCCACGTTAAAATCGTTGTGTCTCTTTGTCTTGATTGTTTGATTGTTTGATTGGGATTGTTATATTCTGCTTAAAATTGATACATAATCACAAATCAACATCTAGGGGATTTCTAGATTTTTCAGTATACCTTATTTTTTTCCTTCTAATATTTTATGTTGTGCATTACTTTTATTTTTCCTGCAGTGGACGAGGAAATTGTTTCTTCTCAAATACCACTAAGACAATCTCTACGGCCTTGGCAGAACAGGTATTTATATATTTAATGTAGTTTTTTTTATTGTTCCTTCCGTCTCCCCCCCCCCCCAATTATATATCTGATGCTGCTCAAGATGTCTGAATTGTGCCTCTTCTATTTCACTTTTTATATGGCATGAAATTTCTTTTTGTGATTGTTATTTCCCGTTTAAGTTTCTACTGAACATCCTTTATGTCTTTATGATGTCATTTTTTAATTCACATAATGACATTGTCTTATTTGTGGTTAGCCAAAATATATTTTAGTTAACATTGGTGTTTTTGGATGTCACTGTACATATTACACATTTTACTCAGAATATATGAATGGGATGATATTGATCATTTGTAGAGGATCAAAATTACGAATTTTATTCTCATTAGCCTCATTTCAAAAGCAGCAGTCAATGTGTCTTGGAAAGCTAATCTTTATTCTCAAAATTTAATGAATAAGTAAATTTCTGGTTACAAAATTCTTGATGGTTTACATTTTTCAATTATAAAATCCAAGTAACATCTAACATACTCTCAAAATTGTTGATTAGTTGAGAAGAAAATTTTATAGTACATCATATGCCAAATTATGATTTTGTGGCATGTAGTATCAATGTGAAATTAATTATGATTTTGTGGCATGTAGTATCAATGTGAAATTAAGGGAATAACACACTCTTCATGAAAGTATATATGTGTGTATAGTATCAATGTGAAATTAAGGAGTATAGTATTCTATGCTGTCTTCATGAAAAAAAAATGTATTCAACCTACAAGTATTTAACTTAACCCAAGTATTTAACATAATTAAATGAAAATTTTGAAAGACTTGGCATTTTAACATTTATGTGTAATATTTCAAGAGTTTTTTTTTTTTTGGCACCTTTTTAAGGGAGTATAGTATTCTATGTTATATTTCAAAAAATTCTACACAATGTATATATGTGTGTATTACTTTAGTTGTCTTCATGAAAAAAAAAAAAAAATTGTATTAAACCTACAAGTATTTAACTTAACCCAAGTATTTAACATAATCCGTTTTTCTTTGAATCAACTTTACAAAGTATTTAAATTAACCCAAAAAAATGTATTTAACATTTTGTTATAAAAAAAAAATTAAAAAAAAATTGTACCATTCAAATATAGTATATTTGTTGTGTGATTCTAAAAAGAAAGGGACTGTTTTTTTCATTTATTTATTTATTTATTTTTGAATATCTAGAGTTCCTAATGAAAAGAAAAATTTGAAAGACTTGGCATTTTAACATTTATGTGTAATGTGGCAAGAGAGTTCATTTTTTTTCCCCACCTTTTTAAGGGAGTATAATATTCTAGGTTGTATTTCAAAAATTCTGGTCAATGTATATGTGTGTATTACTTTAGTTGCTTCATGAAATAATTATTCATTATTGCTTATAAAATGGCTTTGTTATTTGGTGAATTTTTTTTTTTTTTGGCATAAATTTATGTTTGGACTTTCCAAGTCATAAATGGTGAATTTCAAAATATTTATGATTATAATGGGTTTTGATTTTGTTTTTAATTTCATCTCTATAAAATTGAAGTTAGTTACGAAAGAGAAAAGTTCAAATTTGGACAATTATTTTGCTCCTATTTTAATTTATCATTTTAATGTGATTGTTAAAAAAATCTATTCTAAACGCTGGGTTGACTCAGAAAATGTGAGTTTGATTATGGGTTTCTCAAAGAATGTGTGTGGATGACCCGAATGAATGTGAATGTGATTATATACAAAATTTTATATATGATTATATATGATTCAGAGATTCAGAGACCGAATGATTCCAATATGTATGTATATATCTATATTTATATGATTCCAAACACCCTGTATATATATGATTCCAAACCCTAAACCCCCTATTTATGTATGATTTCAGTATGTATATCTATACAATAAGGGAGAAAGGTTTTTGAATCTTGATAGGACTTTTGTCTGTGTCAAAATATGTACCATTAAATTGATTCAATCCAACGGTTGAAAATGTCTCACTTCTATTTGGATTTTTGTCCCTTTATCAAAATATAGACCATTAGATTCATTCAATCCAAAGGCTGAAAATTCAATCCAAAATGTAATGTAATCACCCTCTCCTTCTCTCCCTCACCCACACCTCTCTTATCTCTTTCTGATTTCAAAATTTGAACACACGTCTCTCTTTCTCTCTCTCCATGGGAGCAAATGTTTTCCTAAATAATTTTGGAGACAATGTTTCTGCAAGAGAATTGCAATATCTATTTTTCTCCAGCTCACAGCACGTGCACACCATTCAGTTGTGTTTCCCCCCCCTCCTCAAGTGCTCCTTCTACTGTTTTGAATTTTTGAAATCCAGTAGAACCTCAGTTGTTTTCTGGTGATTCTATCCCCCTTTGTTAAATCAAAAATTAATTTCTGTTCAATCAAAGAAATATGAAAATTTCAGGGTTATTTTAGTTGTTTTCAAGGTGTGATGTGAATATATTGTGGTATTGAATAAATTGGCCCTTTTAAAGTTTTTTAAGTTGTCCTTTTCATTCTTTTTATTTGTAATAATCTGGAAAATGTAGTTTAACTTTGTTTTAGTGTGTATTGTTTGCTCTGTTTTGGTTTTAGTTGGTGAAATTTGTCCTCAGCTTAAGAAGGTCTTGATGGAATTGGTTTGGGAAAAGTTTCATTTGAAGTTAGAGTTTTGAATTGGTTTCATCTAAGTACTTTTTAACTGTTGACAATGTAATGTTCAAGGTACCTTTAATTTTGAACTTTTTTTTTAAATAAAAAAAAAGAAGCTTTATTTAAATTCTAAAATATAAATTATGTATTTATCCAATCTTTTATTTGTTACTGACACGAAGCTGAACGCTATTCTCTTCCAACAGACACTTCCTTGCTATTTTTCAACTGCAGGCCTCTGGAACTATGTGCCAAGGTGAATCATCACGATTGATTTTTATTGTGGTATGATATTCAACAGACACTTCCAATCTATTGGATGCTTTGCAATATGCATACCATATCTCTTACATTTTGTTAGTTTGGCTGAGATCATTCCAAACTTTAGATCCAACGGTTAAATAGATAAGTTAGACAATGTGTTGTTGCCTAGACTTTTGTTTCTGAGATAAGTCACCCTCACCAACTAGCTAATGATGAACTGTGAAGTCCATAAACTAATATGTCAATTAACTCTCAGTTAAATAAAACTAGAAGTATTTTGTTTGTTGTTTTTCTCTCATTTGGCATTGCCATTGCCTAATAAAATGAGCAACCATCATAATGTGAGTAGAATATATAGAACTTAGGATAACAACCATATCAATACATTCTTTCTCTATATTTTTGTGTGTGTAGAAAAAGACATCATGCTGCATTTTGTAAGTTGTTGGTGAGGCAGAGAGGGTGTGCGGTAGAGGAGGGAAAGACAAAGAAGGTGGTGGCAATGTGATGGGGGAATAAATTTGAAAAAAACCAAATATTTAGTTTAAGACAAAATTCTATATAACAAGGAAGGGTAGTATTTGATCCAGTGATTAGGATTGCTTCTCCCTTTCATCCACGGTCCATTTCTGACACTGATTTTGAAAATGTATTTGTCCTATGTGGCAATTTGGATTGTCTAGATTAATTTAATCCAATGGTCTATTTTTTAACACTTCACCCATCTTAGATTCTAGATATCTCTCAACTCCTCCTCAGCTTTGCCCCTTCCTCCTACCCACCATCTCATCAAAGTCTAATTTTTGTTGTCTAGGTTTTCTAATTTTTGCTTTCACTATTTTTGTGCCTCTTTCATTACATAATGAGTTTTTCCTTTTTTGGTTTTTTCCTTTTCCCATTATGCCAACTAATAGATCTCTAAAAACATTTCTATTTTCAACTCATGCTGTGATGAGATCTTTATGTGCCTTCGTTTTCTAATTTGATTTTGATTTGGTGTATGTTTACAATTCTATTTTGGGTTTGTTTTTAAACATCTGTATTCCTAGCATTGTTGTTTAGATCATATGAGGGCTCCTTTATTTAGATTTGTATTTGTCTGCTTGCTTTTCTTTTCTTTTATTTATTTTTTTTATTCTTTGTTTTGGACTTTGTTGTTAACCATTTAGAGTGAACCTTTTTTTGGGTGAATATTTAGAGAACTTTGTTGGATTAATATCCTTAATTTGATTTTCTTGAGAAAATTGAATCTTTGAGGACTGTTGAGGTTTAAAAATGGAGTGTGAGGCTAACAGTGAGTTTAAGGAATATCAGATGTTGATAATTTACTCTTCATTTTGGTTGGGGAGTGCCTTTAGGCACAGGTCCTTCGCTAGATTAGTTTAAGGACTATTTTGATATATTCTTCTTTTGATAATTTACGCATCTTTCTTTCTTATTTTTTATTTTTTGGTGAGATGCTAAATTTTTTATTTAGTAACAAAAGTTTTTTTTATTTTTTATTTTTTATTTTTTATTTTTTATTTTTTATTTTTTAAAAGAGGTTCAACAACTTTCAAAGTGTTGACATTGCAATTTTTTTTAGTCCCAGGATGGTTCTTGAATAAAATTCTTATCAACTGGTATGGTTCTTGAATTTTTATTTATTTATTTATTTAACAATTCAAATATTAGTATGATTCAAGACTATAAAACAATTGATGCTTCATAATATTAGTATTGTTGTTAAACTTTTACTTTATGTTACCTATAGGTTGTGTTTTGTCAAGTTTATATGTGGCTCATAAGCTGATTTTTTGACTTATTACGAAAAAATGTATAGATAGTAGAGAGGTGGTGTGATCCGAATAAGCCAATAAGTCAATGTTTTGGTTGATTTAGATGTTTTGGCTTTTGTAGATTTTGTGAATGATTTGATTTCTTAGTTTTGTTATCCCTTTGGGGGCTGATTTTTTGTATTCTTTGCATCATCTTGATACTTTTTAATAAAGTCTGCTTATTTATGAAGTAGAGAAAAAAAAATCATGCTGAAAGCTCCTCATGTTCAAATAATTGAATGCAACATTGTGGTCTTTTCTTAATTCCGACACTGATACATACTTAGGAATGTAGTAATAGGTGTAATATTAGTTTTGCCATGAACTACTAGATTTGTTATGTTCATCACAAACAAAAAATTTAAATTTGTTCTCGCATGCAGGATTTTCTTTTTTTTTTTTGGTTTGCATATTCTGGATTTGTCTTCCAATGAAAAGCTAGATAAGTGAATATTGACCCAAGGGCACAACAAGATGGTGGCATTGATGGCCATGGATCTCATGGATTTTTTTAATTAGTTTAAATACATTCGTAATTTCTAAGCTTATTTCTTTTAATGGGATTAAGTGAGAAACAGAGGATAATGTACTATTAATGATTGTGTAAGATCTTAGATTTGAAATATTCAAGTAGTCTCATCACTGTCTAATGAAATCATGCATGATGTAATCAATAATTTTGTTCAATTGACTTTTACTTTAGTGCCTATTTATTTATTTAACATGCTTACTTCAATTAACTTTTCTTATGTGGCTTTATGTGAACAAACTGTAAAGGTTCTTCAGATCAGGGAAGTCGAAGGAATTGAACTAATCTTTTATAATACTAATTCACAGATTGTAGTGATGGATGTATTTGGTAATTCTCGAAGGCATTTGGAAGTATTGTCCTTTTTTTAAAACTCTACGGATGTAAAAGGAAGTGCAAGACTTCATATTGCTTTTCCTATTTAGTTCTATAATACTCCATTACAACTAAGGCAAATTTTTTTGGAGAGAATTAACCAATTATCTACAATACACTTTCATACTTATGAAGGTGAGGAACCTTGACTAGGCATCCTGTTTTTTTAGTTTTAATACAATAGTTTGTTTTGCCTCTTAACTTTTGTTGGCAACAGTCAGTTTCGATTGTTTGGATTTTCTTAAGTGTTAAATTTTTTTAATGGTTATTTTTTTTAAATGGGGAGAGGGGGGGGGGGGGGTTAGCCTTCTAAGGAATCATGTATTTTGATCACATACTTATGAATGTGATAATTGCTGTTATTTAGTTTGATAATTGCGGGTAAATTGGGGAAGACACTGGTGCTTTTATCAAGAAGAGTTATGTTAGAATTTTTTTTATGTTCAATTTCTCTTAATTCATAATTATTGATTTTCCTGTTTCTCATAAATATTTTGAATGAGTTTTCCTGTTATGATTTCTTTTAGCTAATCTTTTAAAGTCGAATTCAAGTGTTGGAGTGATTTGTTACAGGTGACTGATCAACATTAGAAACGTTGTGGTTGTGTTGCTTTTTTCTATGTGTGTTAATGATTGGTCTTTCATTCTTGACTGGATGATTAGTTTTCTTGTTTTTTACTAAGCTATAATGATTATTCTTTTGTACCAAAATGTTCATTCACCATTCCTCTTATGCATGAAGTATGTCATTTTGAATTGATTTGTTATAGTTGAGTTCTATGCAGTGAAATAGTTGTCATTCTGAATTGATTTATTTTAATTGAGTTATGTAGTGCAATGAAATTGTTGTCATTTTGAATTAATTCATTTTAATTGAGTTTTGTAGAGTGTGAGGAACCAAAAAAATTGTTGAGAGTGCCTTTAGGCACGAGTTATAAATTTTTATTTCTTTTTACTTTACATTTTACTATTTTGATTTGCATTAAGGTTAGGGGGAGTTGTTATTTTAATTAAATTCTATAGAGCGTGTCGTACAAGTAAAATTGTTGAAAATTCTTTAAAAAGAATAAAAAAATGTTAGACTTCATAAATTTTAACATGATATGTATAAATTACAATTATATTTTAATTACAATATTATTTATACCGTGCCTTTAGGCACGAGCATACACTAGTATATATATATATATATAATAAAAATTTAATTGGAAACTCTCTTTTAAGGGTCTCCACTTGTGAGGAATCCCATTGAGAGTTTGAAATTATTGTGAAAGCATCTATCTATTTATAAGAAAAAAAATTCTTTCAAAAAAACTCAAGAAATTTATGTGGGATTCAATTCAATTTATTGGAGGGAAACGTAAAATTTTAATATCCCTCTAAAATTTTTGCTCTTCTTTCAATCAAATTATTTGAATTAAAATCATATGGAGGGAATATTGAATATTTGATTTCTTCTTCCAAAATTAAAATTAATAATATTTTTAAATATATTTTTATATTTTTTAATAAAAAAAAGTATTAAGAGAAATATTTAAGATTATTAAAATTTTTAATTTATAATTTTATTTCTTATATTTTTATTTAAATATAATTTTAATATATTTATGACGTCACGGTTCGATTCCGGTTCAACCCGACGGTTGAACCGGTGACCCGTTCACCTGATTATTTTTCCGGTTCACTCACCGATCCGATTTTTAAAACATTGGTTCCCTTTCATTTTTATTTCATACAATTTCATATAATATATATTATACAATTAATTAATCTGGATCTTATCCTTATAATATATTTATATTTTATATAAAAAGATATCATGTTAGCTATATACCCTTAAAAGGTGTACATATACAAATCATGCCCACTTGGCCATCTCTTCTACATATTTTTTCATGATTATGAACCCAAAATCGAGTGAATAGCAAGTTATTCATATTCGATTATTGAATAGATACGACCAATTAATTTAAATTATAAAGAAAATTTTTATCAAAAAAATATATTTTCTTTAGGGATCAAAAAATAATTTTTCTTGTGAAAATTGAACTACTAAAAAAGTCTATTCATATTTACAAAGACGATGTTTGTCTTAATTATATTTTTAAATTATAACTAAAATATAAATAAATTATAACCAAACACTACTTTTTGCACCGTAAAATATTTGTCCAACACCATATTTTTACTAACAATTCCATAAAGTATAATAAAAAACATTTGAATTATAACAAAAATAATATTATAATTAATATCATTATAAATTATAACTAAGACATTATAATAACTCATAATGAAAGATCACAAGTCATAAAAACATAAGAAGAATATGTATAATATATGAAAAACATCATAGAATGCAACGCATGATATATATATATATATATATATATTAAAATGAGACGAACCATAGATTATACATATATTATCACCACAACACAACACTGGTCTAGAGCGATGCATGTGTGTGGATGATAGGCAGCACATCATACGAAAGATGCTCATCATATTGGTTGGATTGTTCCATGAAGTTGATGAACCCCGAAGATTGAATGATCCCCTTATGGCTGATCAGAGCTTGTTGATTTTGTGATTGGCCATATAATGCTACCCACCTCAAAGATACTACAGTGAGCTCGAACAATACTAAAATATTACCCCAGCTCACGTCAATGCCTCTAAATATATGATTATGTTATTCAAATTTTGGAATTTTTTCTTATTAAATTAGGATTTTACAGTTATTAATTGCTACAATGGTCTCTAATTAGATTACATGAACTAAAATTAGGAACGTATAAAAATTAAATAGATAAGATTAATAGTTTAGGAATGAATTACAAACAATTAGGAGGTGGATAGCCTCTAGTTCGGGCACTCTTTGTGCCGGTGAGACTCGCCATAGGTTTTGTTTTGATGATATAAATTATTTATTTTGTTGAGAATTTCATGTATATCATTTATATAAAAATTAAGTTAATCCGATAATTATTACATATTTAATTTATCTCATTTGTCACCAAAAAATAAATGAATTATTTTTGAAAACAAAATTATCGTTCAATTTTGTGGTGAAAACTGTGATAAATTGTATATATTACAATTATTAGATCGATATAATTTTTGTATGAATAATATACACGAAATGCTTGACATAATGAACAATTCAAATTATCGAAACAGAACACACGATAGACCCCACATACTTAAACAATTGTCTCCAATTATAGACTAGAGGCAATAAAATTCTAAAAATCTATGATAATGATTATATATATATATATATATTATTAAAAGTAATTTTGACGCCTCTCTTTCCCTCTCTTATGTAGTTGACATTGCATATTGTTGGACTTTGATCCTTACCATATAGAATATTTTTATTACATATTTAATAATTATGAAATAGAAATATAAAATTATAATTATTTTGAATTAAAAAAAATTTATTACACGTACTGTTAAATAATATAATAAAACATATCCATTGGTTTTAAAATGGCAAATTAGGGTATTAAAGTTGGCCAATTCCATTTACTTATCCAATTAAGTTTTCTATTTATATATCGGTGTTGGTGAATGGTTCTTCTACAGTGGAGTGCAATCCACAGAAAGGTCTTCGGCAAGGTGATCCACTTTCACCTTTTCTATTCAATATCGTAGCAGAGGGCTTGAATGTTTTGTTATCCAGAGCTAAGGAGATTGGATTAGTTAGAGGTGCTACCGTTGGTCCCAATGATTCGGTTGTTTCCCATTTACAATTTGCAGATGATACTATATTATTTTGTGAAGCTGATTGGAGTGAACTTATCACCATTAAGAGGATTCTTAGATGCTTTGAAATTATTTCAGGTCTGAAGATTAATTTTCAAAAAAGTGTTGTTTGTGGTGTTGGAATTTCGACCCAATTAGTTAAGGATTTCGCGGTTAGACTGAATTGTTCTTATCATGTTCTTCCCCTGGTTTATCTTGGCTTACCTTTGGGTGCTAATCCTCGTCGAAAATCAACATGGAAGCCTACTTTGGATAAGATCAAAGTACGGCTTGCAGGATGGAAGAGGAGAGTGATGTCGTATGCTGGTAGAGTTACCATGATTAAGTCAGTTCTGTCTAGTCTTCCAGTTTATTACCTTTCTTTGTTTAAGATGCCTGAGTGTGTTGCTAAGTCAGTGGATAGGTTGCAAGCCTCTTTTTTATGGGGAGGGTCAGATAATCAAAGAAAGGTTCATTTGGTTTGATGGGGAGAGGTTACAAAGGCTTTATACCATGGAGGGTTAGGGATCAGAAACATTAGAAAGGTGAATCTTTGTTTGTTAGTAAAGTGGTGGTGGAGGTTTGGGGTTGAGAAGAAGGCTCTATGGAGGGGGCTGATTAGCAGTCACTACAGTCACATTAATGGATCCTATTTACCTCTGTCTGGTGTATGTCATTTTGAATCTAGAATTTGGAGAGATGTCATGTCTGTGGTTGTTACACAGCCACTAGTGGTTACTTATTTTTTGGACAA
Source organism: Camellia sinensis (assembly GCF_055761805.1). Lineage (NCBI taxonomy): Eukaryota > Viridiplantae > Streptophyta > Magnoliopsida > Ericales > Theaceae > Camellia > Camellia sinensis. The sequence continues at coordinate 48,561,374 of NC_138967.1, forward strand.
TGTCAAGATTGTGGTTGGGGATGGTAGTTCGATTCTGTTCTGGTTTGATAAGTGGATCGGGCATTCAAGCTTGGAGAATCAATTTCCCAGACTTTTTGGTTTATCTACAGAGCCTCTTGGATCTTTGAAGTGGTTCGTTGATGAAAAGATTGCAAATGGTAGGTGGATTTTGACTATTAAAAGACCTCTTCGTGCTTGGGAGGAGGAGGAATTGCTTCGTTTGCTCCAGATTTTGGGTGAAGGTCCTGAATTAAGGGTTAATAGTGAGGATCATATCAGATGGCTGTCGTCTCCTTTTGGGATTTTTTGAGTTAGATCATTGTTTGGGTGGCTTCAAGCCGATGAGGGGCATGCTCTGGAGTTGTCAAAATTTATTTGGTATAATATAGCTCCCCTAAAAGCCAAATTTTTGCTCTGGTTGGTGTGGAGAGGTAGATTAAAGACTGCTGACTTCCTTCATCGAATCGGTGTCCTAAGGGGTAACTCTGTTTCTCTGTGTGTGTTCTGTAAGTCTGTACCTAAAACTCTTCATCATATTTTGTTGCTTTGTCCCTTTGCTTAGAAGTTATGGTCTAGTGTAATTGATTGGTGGGGATCTAATTGGGTTTCCCCGAGTTCTGTTATTGAGCTGCTCCACTGGTGGTTTGGATTCAAGTTCAAAAAAAAAGAGCTCATGATCTGGAATGTTATTCCTATTGCAGTAGTATGGTCATTATGGAGGCTCAGAAATGAATGTATTTTTAGGGGAGCTCAACCAAATTTGGAGACTTTGATTGAACTAGTTGAAGTAAGAGTGGTTTACTGGGCTAAGGATCATCACATTGGTAGCATGTATTCATTTCATGATTTCATCTCTAATTTGAGTCTGATTAGGAGTTGTTTCTGAGGTGGTGTGGTGTGTGTGTTGATGTTGGCAGTTTGTTTCCATTTGCTTTGATTTTAAGGTGGTGATTGTTCCATTTGCTCTGATTTCAGTGATGCAGCTCGCAAGTAGTGTTGTTCAAATTTTGAAATTAAATAAATAGATTTATGAAGAAATCAAATTATATATATACTAAGAACACATGCTAATAATTACAATTAAATTTCAACAGAAATACACAAAACAAGAAAAGGGTAAAGAGACGAAACCGAAGCCTGCACGGAAGCAGTTTCCTTAAAACAGATTTCGCCGCCTCACTGGTCGAGTGCTTGAGGAATCCCGGCGTCTGTCTCCCAGGACACGACTGTCAAAGCCAGCTACAGCAGAAGCACTCTCTGTCTAGCTTAGCGAACAAAACAGTGGCAGCACTCTCTTACTGTAGGAACTTTCAGGCAAACTGACTTGTGAAAATGGAAGTAAAAAATTTCTGTGTTTGAGATTTGACAGGAGGGTCTCAATTTATACATGTATAGGGGAGAGAGGAAGAGCCTCCAGCCTTTATGGCTGTTCATAATGCACCATTAACCTCTGCAATAAAGGCAGGAGTTACAAACCCCATTAATGCAGGAGTTACAAACTTCATTACTTTTTTTTCCACGAAGCTAACTTCATGAGGTAATTTCTCATTCAAATCTCAATGGTTTTTGGCCATTCTATCTGTGGTGTAAAGATCTCAATGCAAAGTATCTAGACCTACTTGGACCCAACACAATAGATGGTTGGGACCCACTTTAATCTTTAATTAAAGTCACCACACTTTAATATTAAATTAAAGTCCCCAAAAATCATTTTTTCCAACAATCCCCCACATGAATAAAAATTGACCGAATGACGCAACAAACGAACACCGTTCAACAATAATTACTCTGAGAGAGAGTACAACGGACTAACCCCGACATCAGAGAAGGTAGCTTTTGGCTTTGAACCTCTCCCAGTGAAAACCTATCGAGTTTACTGGCTGATTAGTGAATAAGACATCTTGAATTGCTCTGCCGTTTATGTAAAATGAGACAATAGATCTCACACGGGAATTACTCCTACCACCATTATGTTCTCATTGGTGTGCCCTGTGTGGCCCTGGACACTAGCCTGGTTCAGCGAGTGGTTTCAAAGAATCTTGGCCTCCCAATTCTTCTAGAAGCGGCCCCACTTCACACTCACATAGGTGACTCTACTAAAGTATCCTGTAATACTTAGCTCAACAGCTTAACACACTAGAGTCATTAAAAGCTCAGCTTAACCTCTACACTTGCAGGTATCACTAATAGAAGGAATGGCTGGAGGTTTAACCTCCTCAGTGACATACCACCGTTACACGCAATTAGGTTGTCCCATTGAACCTAGATCTTGGGATCTCCAGTCAACTAGGTTGGGTTTCCATTCCGGTAACTTCCAAAGGCCTCAACCCCATTCCTTTTGACGACATTTCGACTAACACTCGATTTAACCCTTTGGTTAGCGGATCCGCAATGTTGTCCTTAGACTTTACATAGTCTATAGAGACAACTCCATTCGAGAGTAGTTGTCGTATGGAATTATGTCTACGACGGATATGTCTAGACTTTCCATTATACATATTACTTTGTGCCCTACCAATTGCAGATTGACTATCACAATGAATACAAATTAGTAGGCACGGGTTTGGACCAACTTGGAATATCTTCAAGGAAATGGCAAAGCCATTCAGCTTCTTCCATTGCTTTATCCAAAGCAATAAACTCTGATTCCATCGTTGATCTAGATATACACGTTTGTTTGGAAGATTTCCAAGACACCGCTGCTCCACCAAGAGTGAACACATTTCCACTAGTAGACTTTGAGTCCTTTATATCTGATATCCAATTTGCGTCACTATAGCCTTCAAGCACCGCTGGATATCGAGTATAATGCAGCCCATAATCCCGAGTGTAGCGTAAATACCTTAACACCCGCACAATACCCTTCCAATGAGAAGCATCAGGATTACTTGTGTATCTACTAAGCCTGCTAACCGAGTAAGCTATATCCGGCCTAGTACAACTCATCAGATACATTAAACTTCCAATTACTCGAGAATATTCTAACTGTGAGACACTTTCATTATTATTCTTGGTAAAATGTAGACTTAAGTCTACAGGTGTCGATGACACACTCGTATCTGATCCACTAAACTTCTCAAGTATCTTATCAACATAATGAGACTGAGATAGTACAATTCCGTCAGAGATTCTGGTAATCTTAATTCCCAGAATAACATCTGCAATGCCCATATCCTTCATGTCAAACTTAGAGTTTAACAACTTCTTGGTAGTTTTGATCATTTCATCGTTACTACCTATAATGAGCATATCATCAACATATAGACACAAAATGACATAACCTCTGTCAGTGTCTTTGACATAAACACACTTGTCACATTCGTTGATTCTAAACCCATTTGACAACATTGCGTTGTCAAACTTCTCATGCCATTGTTTAGGCCCTTGCTTCAAACCATACAAAGATTTGACAAGTTTACAAACTTTCTTGCTTTGCCCTGGAGCTGAAAATCCTTCAGGTTGCTCCATGTAGATTTCTTCATTCAAATCTCCATTTAAGAAAGCTGTCTTTACATCCATCTGGTGAATTTCTAGATTGCGCAAAGCAGCAATCGCAATCACCATCCGAATGGATGTTATCCTACTAACAGATGAGTACGTATCAAAGTAATCCAGGCCTTCTCGTTACCTGTACCCTTTGATAACGAGCCTCGCCTTATACTTGTCAATTGACCCATCGACCTTCATCTTTCTTTTAAAAATCCATTTGCAGCCTAAAGGCTTACAACCTGGAGGTAAATCTACCAACTCCCAGGTGTGGTTCTATAAGATGGAGTCAATCTCACTTTTGATCGCTTCTTTCCATAATGGACTCTCAGGAGAAGTCACAGCTTCGTGGAAAGTTTGAGGTTCGTTCTCAACCATATAAGTTAAGAAGTCTGGACCAAAAGATTTGGATATCCTAGCCCTTTTACTCCTTCTGGGCTCATCTAAAACCTCAATTTGATCATCACCTGAATCATCAATATGATCATACTCACTAGCAAGCTCATCAAATTTCTCCAAAGACCTTGGAACCCTTTCATGGGTTCGGCAAGGAAAAATGTCTTCAAAGAAACATGCATTCCTTGACTCCATAATGGTATTCCTGTGTATGTCTGGAATTTCAGACTTATGTACAAGAAATCAATATCCACTACTATTATGTGCATAACCAATGAATATACAATCCACGGATTTCGGGCCTATCCTAACCCGTTTGGGTGTAGGAATTGCCACTTTTGCAAGACACCCCCACATTCGTAAGAATTTATACGAAGGCTTAACGCCTTTCCATAACTCATATGGCGTCTTGTTCACTTTCTTCCAGGGTACTTTATTCAGAATGTAATTTGCAGAGAGAATTGCTTCCCCCCACATGTTCTGTGGCAATCCAGAACTTATCAACATTGCATTCATCATTTCCTTTAGCGTCCTATTCTTCCGTTTAGCAACCCCATTTGATTGAGGAGAATAAGGCGCCGTGGTTTGGTGGATAATCCCGGATTGAGCACAAATCTCAATAAACGGTGATTCATACTCACCACCACGATCACTTCTGAAAGCCTTAATCTTGCGACCTACTTGATTCTCAACTTCATTCTTATAAAGAACAAACTTGTCAATCGCCTCATCTTTGCTTTTGAGCAAATAGACATAACAATACTTAGTACAATCATCAACAAAAGTGATGAAGTACTTATTGCCACCACGTGATTGTATAAATTTTAAGTCACACACATCACTATGCACTAAATCCAACGGTTCTGAACTTCTTTCAATAGAATAAAACGAAGATCTTGTCAACTTCGCTTCAACACAAGTTTCACACTTGTGTTTCGGATTAATCTTAAAAGATGTTATGTGATCTAACTTGATTAATCTACGTAAAGATTCAAAGTTCACATGTCCTAGTCTACCATGCCACAAATTGGAAGACTCAAGCATGTAAACAGAAGAAGATGCATCTTTATTCATCTTTGGGATAATAGTCATTACATTGAGTTTAAACATACCCCCCGACATATAACCCTTACCCACATACATTTCGCTTTTGGTCAAAACGACCTTGTCGGACTCAAAAACAATGCGAAAACCATGTTTACAAAGAAAAGACCCTGAGACAAGATTTTTACGAATGTCCGGAACATACAGGACTTCGTTCAAGGTCAGCTCTTTTCCTGACGTCAACTTCAGGACCACCTTTCTTTTCCCCTCAACAAACGAGGTAGTAGAGTTTCCCATAAACAACTTCTCACCATTTGTAACCGGTTCGAAAGTTGTAAATAGCTTTTTCTCGGAGCAGATGTGGCGTGTAGCCCCAGTATCAATCCACCATTCTCTTGGGTTTGAACCTACCAGATTCACCTCAGAGACAATGGTAGACAAGTGCATATCATCCTCCTCATGGGAGTGCTCTTGTAAATCTGCCATATGAGCACGAGGTTTAGTCTTGTATGACTTCTTCTGCTTGTGGCAGTCACTAGCCCGATGCCCATTGCTACCACAGCTATAGCACTTCCCAAAGAACCGATTACTTGGTTCCGGTGGCTTGTAAGCCGGCTTCTTTGCAACACCACCTCTAGGCCCCAACTTAGAGGGCTTCTTTCTTATTCCAGAAGATTTGCCATGTTCAATGACATTGGCTTTTACTGAGGAGGTACTCCTTCCTTTCTTTCTATTATCCTCCTCAATCCGGAGTCGGACCACCAGCTCTTCAACTGACATTTCCTTGCGCTTGTGCTTCAAGTAGTTCTTGAAATCCTTCCAACCATTGGGAAGTTTCTCAATGATCACAGCAACTTGGAATGACTCGTTCAAAGGCATTCCTTCAGCATGAATTTCATGCAAGATCACTTGAAACTCCTGGACTTGGCTTAGCACAGTTTGAGAGTCTACCATTTTAAAATCAAGGAACCGGCCACCCACAAATTTCTTTGCCCCGGCATCCTCAGTCTTATACTTTTTGTCCAGAGATTCCCATAACTCTTTTGCTGAGCTCTGGGAACAAAACACACTATAGAGTGAGTCTGCTAAGCTGTTGAACACATAGTTCCGGCAAAGATAGTCTGTCTGCTTCCATGTGTCAAGCGCCATGACTTTCTGCCTATCAGGCTCATTCTCTGCCACGGCTGAAGGATCCTCGCTCAGAACCTTTGCAAGGTTTAGCGTGGTCAAGTAGAACATCATCTTTTGCTGCCATCTCTTGAAGTTCACCCCAACAAATTTCTCTGGGCGCTCATGATGACTGAGCGGTCCTCCTGGAATAGCCGGAGTAACGCCATGGTTGACCACAGAGGTCACAACAGTAGGGGTTAGCAACCCAGTTGCCCCGGGGTTCAGATCCCCACCAACATTAGCAGTAGCAGCAGCATCAGTGATAGTTGCCATTTTGAACAAATAAAACCTCCTTTTTAGCCAAGGCTAAACACTTTGGTTTCTATTCCAGAAAACCAAACCAAAACCCAAACTTACAAGCAATTTAAACTTGCAAACAATTTAAAATTGCTACAACCAAATACATGCATATAAAATGCGTCTAATAAGCAAATAAAACTTACTACTACAAATTGGTAAACAAACCAACTAAATCTCAAGTAAAAAATTTCTTCAAACATAAAGAAAAATAACCAATCCAATTGAGGATTATAAGTAGTCCATACAATTCCTTTCTATGCTTAGGTATGCCTACAAAGAGAGTTAGTAGAAAATGACAACATAATATAAAGCAATTGTACATACAATCAAATATTATTTAACCTTCTAGCAAATCATAGAATAGCAAAATAACTAAGGAATTAAGATACTATACAAGTTACAAAACCTTATAACTTCTACATTAAATTAAAAAATTAATTGCCATAAATTATATAGGAATTTAATTCACAATAACCATGTAAATAAATATAGGCAAGTTACACAAATTTTATAACTCCAAAGAACTACATTTAATTCAAACTTTAATTCATCCAATTAAATCACACACTATTCATGGAAATAACTTATGTGTATAACTCTAGAAAACTAGAAGCAATTTCACATGCAAATTAGATAGTAAAGCTAGAAGCATGCAAAATCAAAATATACATATGCAACATTAGACAAATAGGATGAAACCAAATAAGTAGCATGCAGTTTATGTAAATAATTTGAATTATTTATATGTAATAAACTAATAACCAAGCACTTCAAGTATATAACCATTCAACCATTAACATGCAAAATTCTAAAAATTAAATCATGTAATCTAGTCTAGAAAATAATAAGCATGTAACAAATTAAAACCTAGAATAGAATAGAATTAGCATGTCAAAATTGCAACATGAATAAATTATATTCTATAACCTTAAAATTCATGCAAATCATAGAAGGGGAATGATAAACCATACTCATAAAATAAGATCAGAGTAATACAATTAAGTATACAAATTATGATAGAGCATTCTAATTAAACTAAACAATTAGAGAATCACATTGCATAATTTACAATCATTGAAATATGGAGCAATTCCGCAACAGTTCCTAGTAGCATTATACAAATGTCTATATAAATCTATTTGAACAATGTCATAGGAAAAACATATATGAAAAATCTGTTTTAAGCTTGTTGTTCAAATTTTGAAATTAAATAAATAGATTTATGAAGAAATCAAATTATATATATACTAAGAACACATGCTAATAATTACAATTAAATTTCAACAGAAATACACAAAACAATAAAAGGGTAAAGAGACGAAACCGAAGCCTGCACGGAAGCAGTTTCCTTAAAACAGATTTCGCCGCCTCACTGGTCGAGTGCTTGAGGAATCCTGGCGTCTGTCTCCTAGGATACGACGGTCAAAACCAGCTACGGCAGAAGCACTCTCTGTCTAGCTTAGCGAACAAAACAGTGGCAGCACTCTCTCACTATAGGAACTTTCAGGCAAACTGACTTGTGAAAATGGAAGTAAAAAATTTCTGTGTTTGAGACTTGACAGGAGGGTCTCAATTTATACATGTATAGGGGAGAGAGGAAGAGCCTCCAGCCTTTATGGCTGTTCATAATGCACCATTAACCTCTGCAATAAAGGCAGGAGTTACAAACCCCATTAATGCAGGAGTTACAAACCCCATTAATGCAGGAGTTACAAACTTTATTACTTTTTTTCCATGAAGCTAACTTCATGAGGTAATTTCTCATTCAAATCTCAATGGTTTTTGGCCATTCTATCTGTGGTGTAAAGATCTCAATGCAAAGTATCTAGACCCACTTGGACCCAACATAATAGATGGTTGGGACCCACTTTAATCTTTAATTAAAGTCACCACACTTTAATATTAAATTAAAGTCCCCAAAAATCATTTTTTCCAACAGGTAGTTGGCTTCATTTCTCAGGGGAGCTGCTGCTATTGTTCTTGGTTGCAGCTGATGCTGGTGGCTGGTCTGGGTGGTTGGCTTGCTGCTGTTGGAGTCTGTGCAGTTCGTTGGAGGGGAGTTGCAATGCTAATGTTGCTAGTGTCTTGGTTGAAACTGCTGATATCTGGTGTTGATTGGTGTTTTGGTAGATGGCTGCTGTATAATGTTATACAAATTGTAGGAGGGGAGTTCTATTGCTATTGATGGTAGGGTCTTGGTTGGGGTAATTTGCTTTGGCTGGTAGTGCTAAAATGCTTTGTTGGTTGTTTTGTATGTTATTTCCTTTCTTTATTTTGTTTGTTTGTTTCTGATTGGTTTCTCACCAATCTTGGGTTAGTGCTAGCATATGAATGTGCTTCCTTTGCGGTGCCAACCTAGTTGGAATCGTTAAGGCTAGCTATGATGCTTGGTGCACTCTCCCGCTTTGTTGATGTAATTTATGCATGTTTTGCTTTTTCCATTAATAAAGTTTTTTGCAGTTCAAAAAAAAAAAAAGTTTTCTATTTATATAAATATAGCCAATTTTAAAGAATCTTACGAATTTCCCAATCTAATCATCTATTAAACTAAAATTATTTAATTCTGTTAATAAGTTTTGATTCCCACATACTGAAGCTTTTTTTTTTTTGTCCGTATATTTAATTTTTGTTTAAACATTAATTTGATGAACTAATCAATTGCAAGTTAATAAAACTTACAATTTTATAACTTAATATTATATACAGTTACCGTACATGTTCATTTTAGTTACGTTTTCTATATCATAATGTTTAAGAATTTTTTTTTTGAACTATACAAATGTCACAATATATTTTCTATTCAACTTGTTAAATTATTTAATTTTTATATAGTTTCACCTTTTGACAGATCCTTAATTGAAAAATAAATTGAAAAATTAAATTAAATAATTATAATTACTATTGAATTTGAAGTTATTAATTCTCCCACTAACTTAAATATCATATTTTACTATTAAGTGAGCGTTCACTTTAAAAATAATTTTTAATTTAACATCATATGTAGTTATTTAAATTACACTTTCATAGCACAATAGATAAAAGATTATTCTATTACATTGTATACGTCGTAACATAATTTTTAAATAATTTTAATTAAAATTAAGGGGATTTATGTGTAGGGCCTAAAAGGTAGACTTATTATTTAATAAATCTTATGATAATTAATGATGCTTTTTATCAAATATTATTAAAAAACGTCACTAATTATTAATTTTCAGCGACAGTTTGAAAATTTCGTTACAAAAAATGTCACTAATTATAAGTTTTAATTGCGGTTTAAAAAAATCATCATAACAAAGACATGAATTTTCAGCGATAGTTTGAAAAATTCGTCACAGAAAAATATCACTAATTGTAAGTTTTAGCGACAATTTATAAAAAACGTGACAAAAAAAATCACTAATTGTCAATTTTTAGTGACATGTAAAAAATCGTGACAAAAAAAATATTTTTGGCGATAATTTTATTAGGATTTATTTTAATAGAATTTCATGGGAATTAGCTATTAGGATCTAATAATATATTAATTTAATTTAGACATTGCTGGAAATTTTACATTTAGCGGCCGCTATAAGTGTGAAAAACGCCTCTAATACTTTTTGTGACGTTTAGTATCAAACGTTGAAGACGCGGCCGTCGCTATAGCATTATGACGCTTTGAAAACGTCGTTAGATTAGTATAGGCGGCGTTTTTAAAAACACCGCTAAATATGATACATAACGGTGAAATGACATCATTAGTATTTAGCGACGTTTTAAAAACGCCGTGATAGATTTTTTCCTAATTTAAAAATATGACCGTTAACACTGTAGTGGCATTTTGGAAAAACGCCGTTAATAGCTTCTTTTTTTTTTTTTTTTTTGAGATTGTGCTAATTCTATTGGATTTAACTAAAAAACATAATTGTAATAAAGCTGAAAATTAGTAATAATATGGATAAAACTTTACTGCTATTTCAATATATTGACTAAAAACATTATGTGATTATTTCTAAACAAAAATCAAACAACAAACACAACCAAAAATAAAAGTAAACAGTATATCGAACTCCAGATGTATGCAAGAGCGATCAGACTCGAGTTTGAAGTTCTCTCTGAACAGCAACACTAACTCACACTTGAAGGTCAGTTAAAAAAAAAAGACAAAAAGAAAAAAAAAAAAAAACCTCTACCCTTAGTATCTATGTACATCCACTCAAGTTATAGAAATCAGAATTTAATACATGAACCTTGCTGTTCTCCAAAACAAATTTGGATTTTGTTTGTGTCACCAAATCAAGCTTAGCGATGAGTGACATTGAAACTTGATTTATACCATGTCCTTTTCCAACCAGTCTTAACTGAGTGACAAAGTCTGCAATTTTCTTAATTGCTTCCACCTAACGAAGGAAAACTAAATAAATTGGATGTATCTTTATTAAAAGCCGAAATACAAATGAGGGGTAGTTAGTATTGAAGCCAAGAAATCCCCAAGAGTACATAATTTCAATACCTAGGCTCAATTATTCACAAAGAGGGAGACATTGGTGATAATTTTACTCAAGGACAGCTACCAGACCAAACATTTGTGCCTTCCATCAAAATCCCAAGTCAATATTTTCAAATTAAACAGATATAAGGCCAGAATAGTCCTGCTAGATACATTTTTCCATATCATTGATCACTTCTCCAATTCCCTTTCTTCTTTTTTTTTCTCCATGTTTCTTTCTCTTTTTCCACTTCCTTGTTTCATTCTCATTACTTTTTCTCTCCCATCAAAATCTGCCTCTCTTCTCTTAAAACAAAATATATTTTCTACATAAATACATGAGAGCTACATCACATGCATAACATGTGCACCACTTCTAGTTTCTACAAAAACCAAAGCAGCCCAGCTCATTTATGTCTCCTATTACTAATGAAAAACTCTAATTGAACTACAATGCAAATGCCAAGACTTGGGCCCACTTTTCCAGCACTTGAAAGACAATACATGCGTCAAACAAAGGTCAAAATCAATGTAAGTAATTCCCATAGATTTCTCCAGAACATAGAAAATTCGCATCTTACAGAGCCAAGGTCAAATTGTACCTCAAGATCATGGCGCCAAGCTTGATAATTGGCAATTTCAAAAAACATAACTGGTGGTAATCCAAAAAATAATATATATATATATATATATATATATAATTTGCTTAGGACACAGCAATCCCCTGTTTCCTAATCTAAGTTAAGAAAGGTCCCAAAATGATAGGCTTAGGTAAATGTCTTCTACCGTGCATGCAGTAGCTTCTTACAAATATAGACAACCTCCATCTCCCTAAACCACAAAGTCAATGTTTTACATATCCCTAACTAGACTTCGTAAAGATTAAGTTAGTTGTCCCAACCATCTGTTTCTGTCAATACTAATTAGTGAGAAAACATGACTTGGAGACACTTTCGAAACTTTGCAACCACAACATAACGAAGTGACCCTCCACTTTGTGGTTCAATATAGTTTAAATTTTCAAACACAACCAAGATGTGATAATTGGCAATTTCCTTCTAGTAGATTAGTCCTCAATTTTTTATTTTTTATTTTTAAATAATACCAAGTGTCATTCCACATGTTTGGATTTTCAAAGATACCATATTATTATAAATGGAGTAACTCATTGTCAGTGGCATACCGCAACTGGATTACTAAAATAACCGTTCACATAAACCTAACACATGAAAGGCTGCCAAGAACTCAAAAAGTCACACAAAACCCTGACTGCAAAAAACAAAATTTTCCCAAAATATATTAACCAATAGAAAGTAAAATTAGCAAACTCTATGACTCATCCAGTGCTGGCATTGCAACACGTTAAGTGGACCACTATATTAGCTACCAACATAACCAATGACGAATATCGGCAACACAATCATAAATCAATACGTCAACTACATTGTTCCATACATAAAACAGAAAATCTAAGGGCATACTACGAAGCTAGTAACGCCATGACAAAATCGTTACCTTAACTACGAATGCCACAAACCGACACACATTATCCAAAAATTCCAACTATTTCAACGACATAACCGCGTATAACAGCCACACACCATAGACCACACTGTTCCCTGCATACTTTACAAATAAATTCATGCCAAGTTTAGAAACATAAAAGCCCTAATCACATAATTATCATAGATTTAGTTGCATTATTAACAAATAAGGTTTCAGAGAACCGTCCCTAATCAATTGAAGACATCAAATTGCATACAATCACCAAGAAGCCTTCAATCAAAAACCCTAAATTAAATCTCATAACAGATACACAAACACATATGCATATATAAATGAAGTCATTAATAAACCATTCGATAAATGAAAAACCAAATTTCAAAACCGTTCTCACCTGACGTCACCGCCACTTTTGACCAGCTGTGCTGCCGTTGCCGCCAGAGAACCGTCCTTTCCCTTCCAAATGAACCTGGACCAAAGTCTCCGACCAACCGAAAATGCCGTGAAGGCGAGCTAGAACCACCAAGCCCCGAACCCCGGTGGCGCGGTCCAAGTGAACCGGAGCTTGGAGCGGTGACCAAGATAGTGCAGACCGGTCCACCTATGGCACCAGGACCAGCCAATAACAAGGCCGATCATGACAGCGAGCCAAATCGGGACTGAGGAGAGCAAAACGTCGAGGAATGTCTCGGCGAGGCCTGGGCAGTGTAGAAAATAGATCAAATCGAAGAAGCTCTACTCCATTATTGATCGGTGTTTATACAGATACGTGTATGTACATGAGAGAATCGATAAATATACATATTGAGAGGGTAATTTATAAACAAATTGGGCCGAGCTAGGAAGAGTCTTTTTTGGGAGTTGGACCGCGTAATGGGCCGAGATAAGGGCTGGTGTAGCTCGGTCTTAGGCCAAGAAGACATCTCATATTTTGGGTTTGGGCCGAACTATGGACCGAGGTATCGGTATAAAGAGGACCGAGCTAAACGATAACTCTGCAGGGCGTCATCTCAAAGTCAAGACTGGTAGTAGTGCTTAAAGTATCACAGAGCCGAAGTAACTTAGCTAACCGCAATGTTAGTCGAGGTAAAGATGTCAGCCGAAATAAGTGGGCCTGGCGGTTAGCCGAGGTATTGGTGAGAAAGGATGTCGGGCTTGGTATAGCTCGGCCGGTCTTGGTATAACTCGGTTGGGCGCCATCTACATCATTACTTAAACGTGTGACCGAGGTAACTTAGCTCGGTGTGGTTGCAGCAGCTTATTAAAAGGAGGTAGCATCAATGGCGAGGGCCGAGCTGTGTATAGCTCAGCAAGGTGGTATCCGTTAGATCGGCTTTCGATCACACGGTCCGAAGGGCAGGGGACCGAGATAAAGCAGTTCGGGCAGGAATGTATAACCAAGGTAAAAGGTTCAGCCATCTCACTTGGCTTGCAGTGATGTGACTCCTAGTAGGACTCTGCTAAGGAGAGTTAGAGTCCTACTGGGATTGTGTAAACTATCTCACTTGGTTGGTAGTGAGTAGGAGTGTGACTCCTAGGAGGACTCTGCTAAGGAGAGTTAGAGTCCTACTGGGATTGTGTAAACCATCTCGCTTGATTGGTAGTGAGTAGGGTGTGTGATTCCTAGGAGGACTCTCATAGGGAGAGTTGGAATCCTTCTAGGATTGTGCCAAGTAAAGTCTATAAAAGCTCATGACCAGACCTATAGACAGGTATCCCAATTCTTACTCTAGAATACACAGAGCTTATTGTCTATTGTCTAGTTGCTGACTTAGGCATCGGAGGGGTTTCCGGCACACACCCGCCAGTTAGCTCACGTTTGTGTTTTCAGGTGGCTAAGCAACATTGTTTGGAGGAGCGCAAACTTGATCAACAGGATCATACGAGAAGGTTTATTTCTTTCCCGTACACATATATTAATATGTATATACAAAGTGGAAGAGATAAGGAGATGAGGTGCTAAGCCATGAAAGCTTGCATAGATGGTGGTGGCGGTGGAGCTTTGAAATCAAGAGAGAGAGAGAAATCGAAATCGCTCTGAGATGAAATCAAAGATGAATCTCTGAGAGAGAATCAAAATCGGGGTGAAAGTGCAGACCAATCTGAATCGAAATCGCGGTGGAGTGCAGATCGATCTGAAATCGGTGAATCTGTGAGATTTGAATCGGTGAATCTGTGAAATAGGTGAATCGGTGAATCTCGCTACCTCGCCGATGCAGATGGTGGTGGAAGTGGAGCTTCGAAATCGGTGAATCTGTGATATTTGAATGTGAGATTCAAAATAAGGGTTTAGAGAGCATTGAGAGAGAGGGGACGTGAGGATAAGGGTTTAGAGACGATTGAGAGAGAGGCGTGACGTGAGGATAAGGGTTTAGAGGATTCAATGTTTATGTCTGAAGACATGAGGGTTTACAAAGCTTTATTCACAGATTCAAAATAGGCGCGTGTGATGCACAGCATTTGGAGGCGCTTTTAAGTGCCGTTGATCATAAAATGGTGTCGTATTAATTAAATAAATATGTGACGTTTTTAAAACGTCGTTAAATATTAATAAAGATGACGTTTAAGAAAATGCCGTTAAAAAAACGTCGCAAAAACTCTTATTTCTTGTAGTGAGACTTTCAAAGTATTATAGAGTTAAAATTAGATTAATAATTCACCCACAAAATTTTCTTCCCCATATCCTCTCGAAATGTGTTTCCAATCAATAAAAAAATGACTTGGTAAGAAAATTTCACATTCGGAAAGAATTGAAAAAGAATAATTATGTGAATTGCTGTTAAGATGATTCTTCTATGTTGCCATATTAAACAAAATATTAAATACTATATAAGATCATTGTCAGTTTCCTCATAATAATGAACCCAACTCAATACAACCCTTATCACCAAGAATTCAAAATGACCGTGATCCTATATATTTATGTATATGTGAGGAAAGCTTATTTTGTCATTTATTTATGCATTATTGCATATTTTTATTGTTAACTTACTTTCTCATGCATTGAGGACAGTGCCTGCATACAGCAAATTGCAAATAAGGATCCATCTTATTTTCACCCAGTTTGCAGACAGAGTATTTATGAATAGGACATGTGAAAGATTCCCCAGCAGCAATCTTCTTCTGCAGCTGAAGAGGAAAGAATAACAGCTGCAAGGTTTCTCTCTATGACGTTATAAAATATGCAAGAACATAACTGAGGGAGAAGATTGAAGGAAGGGGAAAGGAATTTCCTTAAAAAATAAATTGAAATAAGCAAATTTAGCAGGATATACAAGGAACAAGAAAGAAAAAACAAAGACGAAATCCAGAATATAAAGGGCCAGGCCAAACTATCCTAAAGCCTTCTAGACACCATAATAAAATTCAAACTATCAGATCAAAGAAGCCATAGATAAGGCCCGGTAGGAGCAGAGATAAGGATGGGAGGGAGGGGAATTATGCGAACATAGCATTGTACCATTGTCTAATATAACTTCTCACTAAACATCTCTAGGGATCACTTGACTAATTTGTAAGGTAGAATAATTACTTATCCCACTTTCAAAAATATCAGTTGAAAATTATTCCATTCCTGTAAATAAAAAGAATAATTACTAATTTCTAATTTCTATCAGCCTCATTAACGGTATTAACTGTAAATAAAAAGAACCCAAATAGTAATAAGAAATAAAATAAAAATCTTTTTGACTTTGACAGTAATTAATATCCTTATAAATCTTGACAGTCACAGTAAATAGAATCCAAAGGATTTTAATGAAGGGTCATGCCATAAACAGAGCATGTTATGAGAAGTAGAAGTACAAACCCCTTGATATCCTAATTCTCAGTGCCCTTTGGAAAAATAAATTAGTGTGTGAAGAATACACAAATTTTAATTAGTTTAAAATGATAGCCTCCATATTCAAAAAGAGTAATGCTCACAATTCGAAGTGTGGATCTCATTATTTTTCACAACTCGAAGTGTAATGTTCACACTCCAGAAGCGTGTGAACTAAATCAGACTCGTGTCTTTCGGCATCTCTCAATCAAGGGCAACACAGCGTTTGTTGTTACACTACAATCCCAAAATGTTTTGGCAGAAAATATTTTAAAAAAAAAAATTCAAAAATTTAGTTGGAAAATATTTTTGTGTCCAACAAAATATAAAGTTAATTTTAATGAACTTAAGTGGAAATTATTTTTGGCATTAAACAAAAAAGCCATCACCCCCACCAAAACACAACCACCGCCACCATGACTGTCATAAAATATTTTTTATGGAAAACATTTTTCCAAAAAAATATTTTTCTGCCAAAACAAACAGTGTAAATGTGATATGGAGAGAGGAATGACCACAAAAACCTTAAAACATAAATCTTTCCACCATTCCTGGTTGACCAATGTATAGACAAAACTACACATTGGTCAACCGGGGCATTTGGCCGAGTGGTTGTGTAACACCCTTTGTGTGTGAAGTCTCAGGTTCAACTCTTATAGAATGAATTTGCAAAGAAAAAGGGGAGGGGAGGGGGGGAATGTCTGACTGACCTCTTTCTAAGTGATCAGTTGGCTTGCATTGTATTGGGCAACCATGGCTTTCAGTGTTTCATGAACTATAGAAGGCAACACTTTCTCATTATAGTTTTCACCAAGAGTGCGGTAGATTGTTGGCAACTGACCTGGCACAGGGCGTGTAAGGACACGAAGAGCTATCTTAACCTATTCAGCACAAATAGCAGGAATTAAATACCAGAATAATTAAAGACAATCGACCTCCTAGCATATAGCAATGCTAAATAAATATTAGTGCAAATAATAAAGCCCAGATCGAATAACAAGAAACAAATCTACAAAAGGGATTTAGAAAGATCAGAATGCTTCCATAAATTAACCTCCTTGACTACCATATAAAAGTGAAACCTTATTTCGAGGCACGTAATTCTTTTTATTTAGGCTTCAATCAAGAGTTCAAAAACTTTTAAATTCATGAAGAGATCACGTATGCCATATCTGGAAAAAGTCACTAAAATAAACCAGCAAGTTTTGTTGTCATTTTATTTTGTGCATGATAAATATAAGAAAATCTGTAAAACAAACTTACCATTTGGAGATCGTGACTCCCCGAAGAGCTCTCAACAAGATTGGGACGTGCACGAACATCATAAACAATAGGCCTTTCAAACTAGGGAATCATCAAATGTGTTCCTTCAGGATAAACCTAGACACATTTTATGTTAGTGCAAGCACAAAATGATCCTGTTTGTTAGAATGAATTTAGATAGAATGCAAGTAAACAGAGATACTGATTCTATATGACTGAATAAGTAACCCTTTCCTAGTTAATAATATAATAAAATAAAATGTAAGTGGATATAAAATAAAAATGAAATCATGCTTCTCCATTTTATGTGATACCTTGCTAAAATGCTAACTTCAAAATACACAAACCCGTCATAGGTAATTAAAATAGCCTTTGGCTCATGCCTAAAAGTGCAATCATCAAATAGGAGATGAACCTCATGTGCCAAAACAAGGTTGTACATCTTGACGTTCTTATATTAAACCAACAAACAAAGGAGAATCTTATTACAAATTGGGACTTAATTAAATGTTATGAGCATAGTCGTCAAATTGAGATTCGAAACATGAATTGAAATGCCTTGTATTGAATCGCAAATTGAATAATTACTAATTTCTAATTTGTAAGTTTGACATAATTATATCAAGTGCCCTTAAGATTTTAATTCACATAAAACTTAGCCCATTTTTGTTAGTAATTTCCATGTACTCTATCCAGTCATTTGTTGGTTGATATAATCTAGTAAGTGAAAAAATAAAAGTTTTGGTCAAACTGCTCAACAAGCATGCACCTGATTTGTGTCCTAGTTCATGTTGGATTACGTAGCTTAATAAACATATTTTACTCATATCACTAGAGTTTTTTTATTTTGCAAATGTAATTATAACTAAGGTAGGAAAAACAATTTTATAAATTAAATAGACAATTACCTATCAAAACAAATATTTAAATAGATGACAAATCGGCATATTTTGTTGAGGATGACTCTGTTGTCTGTTAGGTTCAGGATAATGACCAAGGTCTCTGTGTTAGATGTTACAATGCATGGTGATGCCCTAGTGAAGCCATTGCAAACTGATATTGAATGATTATATTCTCTTTAGCTCAAGTCTTCAAAGCCACAAAGATTGTGCTGTTCAAGATAAAAACAACTGAGGTAGGTTGAAACTACTGAGCTAAAATGAGTCTAAAAAAATTGAATGCATTTGGGTCAAGGTTTCATCAAGTTACTCAATAAATGGATACTTCAAGAAAGATGGAATTCTTAACCATAAGGTAGTTTTGGGGTGATGAGGCATTTGTTAACTGAGGGTTATTGTGCACTTGACCACCTCCTCACAAATTGGCCTAAACAGCAGAGTTTTAACCTAGGGGACGTAGTTGTCCTACTGGTGGAGATGATACTGAAGCTATTGTAAATACTTTCCTACTTTTTCTCACCAACCAAACACAAAACACAAAAATAAAATAGCAAAAAATAGCAGCTAACAAGACAGCTGTGCTAGAGAAGCGCTAATGTAACTGTAGATACACCAATGTAACAGCATACTAGAACACAAATACAGCAAAACAGAGCAAAGGTACACCAGAGCAGCACACAGATACAGAGGCACCAGATTAGCAAAGTGCACCAGATTAGAAGATTAGCATAAAATATAACTCCAAATTTTCCATCATGTTTATATAGCTTTTTGTAGATGATTTCTATGAAATCTTGAAAATGAAACTTTCTATTTATGTAGCTTCATGTAGAGAGAGAGAGAGAGAGAGAGAGAGAGAGTACCGATTTGAGCTTGAAATGCGAGTAATCGAGGGGTCAGAGTTCAGATCTGAGCTTCTGAATTTTTGAATCTCTATCTGAATCTTCGATGGAGCTTCGAAATCGCTTCGATGGACCTTCGAAATCACTTTGATGGAGCTTCGATCTGAATCTTCGATGGAGCTAAGATCTGAATCTTCTGTGAAGCTTCGAAATCGCTTTGATGGAGTGTAGACGCGCCCCGCGAGGGACCCTGCTACAGTTCAGACTCGATTTGTGTCACGGTTCTTAATCTTGAAACAAAGACTCCAAATCTGACAAATCGTTTTGAGAAAACAGATTTTAGGAAAGAAGTGCCAAACATGGACTGCTTTGCCAGATACAGAGTCGCCACCTAAATATTTTTTATGGGGGAATTTAGGAAACCCTGACTCGGTGCCGAAGGCCACATGTCCGTCATCACCGGAGTTGTCTCGGCTCGGGAGCTTGGGTACGATCGGGGAAGGTCAGCTATGAGTACCCCCTCTCGCCCGATCCGAAGATCGGCCTCTACTAACCGTGATATCCATCTTTGAAAACTTTACGTGTTATTATTCCATTTATTAGCCTAGAATTACTATGTTATGCGCACAGCAAACAAGTATAGACTAGATTGCCTAATTTGGAAACAAGCATTGCATATCCGTTTGTTTTGAAAAGCACTTTGGAATTTGCTACTCGTAAGTAGGCTAAAACACGGATTTCAACGAGTTTTTCCAACTCAAACAATCCAACCTTCACCCGCAGGCATTCAAATAGTAATATCACGTAAGCATTTAGCCACATGGCAAACATACTGTCATGGCAACACTCACATGCATGCGGTATGCTAAAGCATAAATACTTACATCGTACTTCGTGCCAAAACAATAAACTAGTTAGCAAACATGCGTGTCCTAGTTCATGTCAAGTGCTTAATGCATCGCATACAAAATGTCACTAGAGTAGGCTCGACTAATCTATGAATGACATGTGAAAATGCACAACTAACATGTATTCAGTTTGAAATTTGAAATACAGATGTAGTTAGAATGATGCGCCGAGCCCGGTGCATGCAAAGCAAATGTATGAATGCACGCATGCATTACATGAGGTATGCTAATTTAAACGTGCCCTAATACTAACCATCAAAGCAGGTAAATAAAAGGGAAGAAAGAAGTGGGGATTGGAAGACATACACACTACTCACCCACACTTATTACAGATTTGCCCTCACTCGGAGGGACCAAATAAATAATACAAATTAATTAACTACGCAAGCTAATTAAATATTACAAATTTCCTAATCAGCTAGTCAAACTAATTAAGCTAGGAAAAGCAGTAAACCGCCTCGGGAGGAGGGCCAGATGCAGCGCGTGCTCGGGTCTTGCTCGGAAGTGCACCGTCATGCATAGTCTGCCTCTGTTTTCCCTGCTCTGCCCCTCTGAAGACTGCCAAAGTCTCGAAGATGCTCCTTTGGATACTGGAGATCACCACCGGCTGAATAGGATTGCCACCGGAAGTGGCATGTGGTCACTGGCACAAAATGAAGCTATCGGCTGGAGAATAATTGCCTGTCGGCAATGTACACTGCCGATCGGCAAAGAATGCCTGCAGAACCTGCAACTCACAGCAGCAGAGGACAGAACTTGCATGGCAATACAATTCAAACAATGTATGCACCAATCATGCCCTCTATCATGTTTGTGACTCAAAGGGGCATGTGTCTCGATTCTCGGACCACCAATCACGCATTTCCATGCATGATGGCCTAAAGGATCAAGTGTGCAACTTTCATGTCAAATGAAATGCAAACCAAACAAACAAACCAAGGCCCAATTCCTATCACCAAGTCAAGGAATAAGGCATGCATGCAAGATGCAATGCAACCTAGGCATGCAAGCTAAGGATGCAACATGTCATGGCAAGACACTTATGTAAGCATACAAGCAAACATGAGGTAATGCAAATTGATAGAAAAGTGGACTTACACATGATTTAGGCAACTCTAATTACGCCTAAAACAATGGCCAAAATGACCAAAACAAAGGACTAAACACATACGCACATGAACATGTTAAGGCCTAAATGCTTAAGCATCAAAAGACTACTTCTAAGCACACTTAGAAGGGAATGATCATGGACATATGACATGCATTATAAGCCTTGAAAACATGTAGGAAATGATGTCAAATTAACCTACCAATGCAAGCTATGCATGAGTCCAAACCTAAGGACCTAAAACATGACCATATGACTCATGATGCAAATGACCAAATTGAATCAAAACTGCCCCAAATCATGCAAAAGTAAGCTTCAAGAACCACTTAGATGGCATCCAAATGACCTAATCTTAGAGGCATACACAATGGCATAAACATGAAGCATGAAACATCAATTCTTGAAACATCAAAAGGGTCATGAAATGCAAGCATATGAGCATGATAATTGGACTGAAATAACATGGTGGATAGTCCCAAACCACTAAATCAATGCAAGAATGTCATGCTATACGTTCATACACTTAGGGCCAACAAGCCGGAATGCAAAGGAGCCATACTAAGCATGCCAAATCCGACCCAAACAACTATGGACAGACCTCTAGCATGGCAAAATAAGCACACAAGCTTCACAAAACTAGACCTAAAACATGCTCGAACAAAGGCTAACAACCTAAGGCATATTAAGGCAATAACATGGCATTACATGGTAGGTATGCTAAGCATGCATGGCGTACCAAAACCAACACACAACAAGGTTATATCATGGCATAATAAGCATGGAAAACAGCCAAGATATGATCAATACATGCTCTAACATGATGCTCTCTCAAGAGGCCAAAAAGGGTCCGTTTCAAGGCAACAAGGAGAGGGGGTGGCCCTCCCCTTTTGGAGACTTCAAGGCACCATCTCCACCACTGAAATCCCTCAAGATTTCAGTGGTGAAGAGGCCCAAACACCAAAGTCTCGAAACTCACTCAAAATAGCACAAAATGGGGCCTTTCAAGGCCTAAGAGGGGTCAAACACCTCCAAACCACAAAACACTCTTAATGAACAATCAAGAGGGCCTAAAAACAGAACTTTTTTGTATTATACACCAAGCTCAAAAACGATTTTAAGACAGGTAGAAATACAATGCAAGATTGGGGAATAAAGAGGCAAAATTGTTACCCTTGAAGACCCCTTCAACAATGGTGCTCCAACAACTCCTTCTAGGTTGAAAACAGCTCCAAAACTTCAAAACCAACCTCTTAGAACCTCAGTAGCTAAGGGAAGGTGAAACACTATGTGTTTGTGTGCAATAGTAAGACACAAATGCACTTTAACACACACAAGAGGGAGATATAGAGATAGAAAGTGTAAGGTTTCTAACCCTAGAACTCAAAACCCTAAAAATGGCTGTCTAAAAATATCTCAAGTCTCTCAAGTGTCTAACCCTAAAGCCAAGAGACAAGGCTCTCTCTTATAGAGCCTTTTGTCTTGTAAAGCTTACAAGACAAGCTTCTAAAGAGAGAGATCCCTCCATACACGTGTATGGAGGGGAGCAAAAAGCAAGACAGCTGTGATAAAATATCTGCAAAAGCAGATGCACAGTAGTCGGCCGGCCAAAAATGTCATTTTGACAAAATTTAGTGCCGACCGGCAATATACATTGCCGATGGCAGCAAAAACCAGCCGGTGACCTTTAGCCACTGCCGGTGGTGTGTGGGGATGCCTCACAAAGCATTCCCTGCCCTTCCAAGGCAAAACACAAGTGTTTGGTGTGAAACCAGACACTAAACAGTCAAGTTCGGAGATCCTGAGGCAAGGCGCGTAGCCGAGACCTCCGGGAACTCCAAACGAACACAAACATGGATAATCACCGAGTGTTCAAACGGTGACGTCCAAGTCTTGAGGACGGTCAAAAATGGGGTGTCTACATGGAGCTTCGAATATCTGAATCTTCGATGGAGCTTAGAGAGGGTTGAGAGAGAGAGAGGGCTCAGATTCAAAATGATGTACGCGTCTAAGGGTTGAGAGAGGGCCCAGATACAAAGTAAGGTTTGAAAAGGCGCGTGTGGCTACCGCATTCGGAGGCGTTTTTAAACGCCTCCTATTATAAAACGGTGCCGTTTTGGTTAAAAGAATATTCGGCGTTTATAAAACGCCATTAAATATTAATAATAGTGACGTTTAAAAAAACGTAGTTAGAAAAACGTCACCATATCCCTTTTTTTCCAGCAGTGGTATGAAAGAAATCAATAACCAAACACTATCTGCAATCAATTAAAACGAAACATTAACTTGATGACTTGTAACAAGAGTAAAACAATGCAAGGACGAAGCTTCTAAAAAGAGATCTGGTATGTTTCCATTTAGACGACAAATTAGTTCGTAATACAACACTTTAACTTCACAGATTTACGTCTTGTACCAAACCTATCTATAAAATAACATCATGGTCGGCATCCAAACCAAGAAAGTAACAAGAAGAGAACACCAATATGACTAATTATTTCCAAGTAAGGGACAAGATTCCATACCGTACCAGGATATCAGGTCCAACAGGGAGGTCATAAAGCACATTAAAAGATACGTTACTACAACACATCATATTACAACAATCAGGCTGGAATTTAATAACTGGAGAATGATACCATTTACATTACCAAACTATAGTAGCTCATGGTATTTGGGAGAGGCAAATGTTTCGGAATGACCCCAGATACAGCCAAGGAGAGAAAATCAAAATGAATACATGATTCATTAAGGAAAACTATGATTTCTACACATCTTGAACCCACTGCTATTTATAATATTGAAAAATGAAACAAGAAAAATGAGTATTATCAATAAGAAGTTAGAATAACAAGACTTACGTGTTGAGCAACTTCTTCTCTGTACCTACTCTTTTCCCAGCAAGAAACAACCCATCATACAAACTCCCACCACCGCCAACACCTTTTACTTTTCCCTTGTTTCCCTCTCCTATTTGAAATTCCTCCCCTTAACACAATTTGAAATGGTGGGGATGGAGTGGCCCCCCACATCTCCCATCTGATAATGTGTCTACCCTATTCAACCAACCAAACCCCAACAATACCAAGCTACTATCACCAAACACCTCCTAACAAATTTTCTTGATATGTAGACAATTACCAAACGCCAAAGCAAAGTATATGCCACAAGGGTGGAAACATATCCCCCCAAACAAATTGTTGCCTATGAGAAGGTATCTGGTGTTACGGAAACATCACGAACCCACATGATATTCTTTCAAGAATATGATTTAATCAATCCCAAATTGTAGATATTCCTTCTCATGGACCATCCAAACAAAGAAATGTTTTTGTAACTATGTAAAAAGTGAAAATCGACACGAATCATCATGTACCACGAACAGAATCAGTGTGTTAACATGT
Source organism: Camellia sinensis (assembly GCF_055761805.1). Taxonomy (NCBI): domain Eukaryota; kingdom Viridiplantae; phylum Streptophyta; class Magnoliopsida; order Ericales; family Theaceae; genus Camellia; species Camellia sinensis. Next base: position 48,585,982 of record NC_138967.1, read on the forward strand.
GTCACCAGTTATCAGCATACAAGGGAAGAAAAATTTATATATATATATATATATATATATATATATATCAGTGTGTGTGTGTGTGTGAGAGAGAGAGAGAGAGAGAGAGAGAGCATACTGACTGAGCTCGAGCGAGAGAGAGAGATTGTAATACGCCGTCGCCATACCACCGCTAGCCGTCGTCGCTCATCGAGAGAGAGATCGTCGGTGAACACTTGCCATCGTCGCTGTGATCGTCGGTGAACTCGAACACCGTTAGCCGTCGCCGCCGTCGCTCGTCGAGAGAGTGAGAGAGAAAGATCATCATCGCTTTGGGAACTCAAACTTGTCTCTGTGATTGTGATACACGAACTCGATTTAGGGATTTTGGGGGTTTTGAGGGAGAATGGTGTTAGGGATTTTGGGGATTTTGAGTGCCATTTCGGTTGAAGGAGGGAGATGAAATTTTTCAGTTCTATTTGCGACGGTATAGAAAAACCGCTACAAATGATCAAATCCATTCATTAAAACGACGCTGTTTTAATAAGAGTTTTTTTTGCGACAGAGAATTCCTGTCACAAATGTCTACTATTTGCAACGGTAAATTTCACCCGTCTCAAAAAAAATATTTTTGCGACGGTACACAGTGCGTCGCGAATACTTCCGTATTTAAGAGGCTTTTTGTTGTGTGCTTATTAGCGACGGGGGATTTTGCGACGGTGTACACGCCGTCGCAAAAAGTTTCGTGTTTTATACCCACTTTTCTTGTAGTGTGATTTTGTTAACTGGAAAGAAATGCTTATAGGAAAATCGTTGAACATAAAGGGCCCTTGGAAGTAGAAATTCTTATGGGAATTGGACTCACCTGAATTTCGAGCTGTGGATGATGATGATGATGATCCGTCTCTCATTGGTTCATTAACTAGGGTGTTGCTGCTACTATGGTTCTCTAATAGCATTGAGTACGCGCGATCCATGGTGGGTCGTAGTTCTAGATCAAATTCTATGCACAACACCCCAATCTTTACACACAATTGTACTTGATCAAGGACAGCCGATGGTATCAATTTCAGGTCCATAAACTCTGACACCTTTACTTCCTTGCAGAGTTCATTTGCCTTTGTCAACAATGAATGATCATGTCACAAAATTTAGCAACAAGCTCAGTTGGAGACACCTCCCTTGTATGATAATGGCTAATTGCAAATTAAACTCAGTTCAAATTAAAAATGTGAATCACGTGCGCTTACCCTATCCCGTAGACCTTGACCATTGGGAGACTGATTATGGGAATTCCAATTCTTCCGACTGCTTATCAACTCCAAAACCACTACTCCAAAGTTGTATGTGTCCGCCTTCGGAGAGACGTGTCCATTATCCATGTACTCGGGAGCCAAATACCCATTGATTCCATGTATAAGCATCGTTAACAACAAATCAAGTTTCAAAAAGTTTTTTGTTCCAAAAAAAAAAAAAAAGTTTCAAAAAGTTTGGTTTATAAAAATAAAAAATAAAAAAAAAAAGACAGAAAAAGGTTTTTGAAAACTCAACAAAACACTGAATAGATGGATTCGATTTTTTTTTTCTTTGAAAAGAGCAGGATTCAGTGACAACATATAGAGAATTTAAATACATTAGGAAAAATAAGAAAAATTATATGCTTAATACATACAGGGTACCGGTAGCTTCACTGATATTAACATGCGTTTGATCTTGAGGGAAGAGGTTGGCCATGCCAAAATCAGCAATTTTGGGCACCCAATTTTCATCTATTAGGATGTTGGTGGGTTTGATGTCACAGTGGATAATTACATTGTGTGATCGTTCATGAAGGTAAAGCAAGCCCCGAGCAACACCTATGATTATGGCATATGTTCGCTTCCAGTCAAGCGTGTCTGCTCTACAAGTCTCTGAATCTAGACCATCAAAAATAGTACAAAAGTTTGAGATTAGTTGCCGCGTTGAAAATGGTGACTTAATAAAAAAATTGTAGTATGATACAATTAATTTATCATAATTTTGTGTTCACTACGAATTAGAAAAGAACAGATGCGTGAATCTATGAGTATATCCTTCCTAGAAGGTGTCTTGACGTTATGTGTAATTTTTATTCTTTGATCAAATGAATGATTGTTATTGTTCCTCATGTTTTGATCCCACATCTACTTACCTTGTCATTTTAAATTACAACAATTATTTATTTATTATTTTAATAACTTTAGATTATTTAAAATTGCAAGTCTATGTGAGAGTCTTTTATTGGTTCTCATTAATTGCAATCTTAGCAAGATAATAATGGTGGTCTAACATATTAATCAATCATATAGGTTATTTAATATTTTTATTAACTAATTAAATAGAATTTAGACAAGAATAAAAATTAAAATAAAAAACAGATCTGGAAAACTTCTCAAAAAGTTACATGAAAGTTAATGTAGGAATTTGAATAGAAATTTCTCAATTACAGATGAAAAATTTCATAAAATTGAATTCAAAGTAAAACCTGCCTAGTCTTATAGTTGGGAAAATAACATCGAGAATTTGTGTCACAGTAAGGCAAGTGTAATTTTAAAATAATAAATTTAGAATGAATCTATTTGATTTTCGAAGACCTTAACTCAACTTACAATTAAAAATATAGTAGATGATATTAGTACTTACTAAAAAGAAGGTAATCAAGGCTGCCATTACTTGCAAACTCAATATTTCGGTGGTGTGCAGACCCCAACAACAGTTTCATCTCATTCAGGACAAGTTCCTTTCCCTTCTCTGAGATCACCAATGGTTTCTTCACCGCAATCTCGCCCCCATCAGTCAACTTTCCCTACAAAACATTTTCAGTCAAGGATGGATCCAAGATTCAAATTTTAGAGGAGGACAAAAACATATATAACTTCTCATATTTTGAAATTATTTTACTTATTTTTTTACTACAAAACAATATGTTTTCTTTATGTGTTGATGCTTGTACTTCCTTGCTCTTTGTTGATGTACGCTGTTCATTCTTCGTTCATCAATAAAGTTTATTTTTTCTTGACCAGAAAATATTTTCTTTTTTTGGTCTACTTCAGTACACTAAGGTTGTGTTTGGATCATAAGATGATTTACCCTGTATACTTGGGCAATGCTACCTTTGCCAAGCTTGTTTTTGGCATGGAAACCTTGTGTCGCAGAAAAAAGGGTTTTAAAACTGAATTTCCTCAGTCCTTGTGTTAGGACTGTGAGACACCAGAAATCAATCACACACAATAACACAAGAATATTTACGTGGTTCGGCAATTGCCTACGTCCACAGAGAGCTATCCACTATAGAATTTTCCTGGAGGGAGTTTACACGCTCACACCTCACTTACACACTATAGCACTCTCACTTCTCACAATCTCTTAGATTACACACACTGTAATCACTTGTCTTCTTTTCTTGTCTATCTCCAACCCCTCCTCATCACCTCAAGCTATACACAATTGAGGAAGGAGGTCATCGGTTGCCACCAACCCCTTCCATTAGCTAATGGAGTGGGTGAAGTGGAAGAGTGGGAGAGCGACTATCCATAGTGGTTGCTCCATTTGAATGGGCAATGGAACACTAACAATTCTTCCCCTCCACGCCCATATGGAGCTGACTTCTCATTTGAAGTCCATCCCGGCAATGTCTCTGCAGATTTTGAGTTTGTTTCTCGAGACCACCTTTGTCAGTATGTCAGCTGGATTCTTATCTGTATGGATCTTGATCAGTTTCAATAACTGCCTTTCCATCACTTCACGTATCCAATGATACCGAATATTAATGTGCTTTGTGCGAGAATGGTACATCGAATTCTTGCTCAGGTCTATGGCACTCTGGCTATCACAATGTACCATGAACTTTTCTTGTTTTAATCCCAACTCTTGGAGAAACCGCTGTAACCACAACATCTCTTTCCCAGCTTCCGCTGCAGTAATATATTCTGCCTCGGTTGTGGATAAAGCAACATAATTCTGTAACTTGGACTGCCAAGACACAACTCCCCCTGCGAAAGTGAACAGAAATCCTGATGTAGATTTTCTACCATCAAGATCTCCCGCCATATCGGAATCCGTATAGCCTTCCAAGACTGGTTTAGCATTTCTAAAGCACAAACACATTTTTGCCGTACCTTTGAGGTACCTCAGAATCCACTTGACTGCTTCCCAATGCTCTTTTCCTGGATTGGAAAGGAATCTGCTTACTACTCCAACAGCATGAGCGATGTCTGGTCGGGTAGACACCAGTGCATACATCAAACTCTCTACGGCGGATGAGTAGGGAATAGCCTTCATCTCTTTTCTTTCTTTAGTAGAGGAGGGACAAGAACTCTCGCTGAGCTTGAAATGATTAGCCAGCGGAGTATTAACTGGCTTGGAATCTTTCATGTTAAACTTCGCAATCACCCGTTCAACGTACTTCTCCTGTGACAGCCATAATTTCTTGGCTTTCCTGTCACGCACAATTTGTATGCCTAACATTTGTTGTGCAGGGCCTAGGTCCTTCATGTCAAAGGACTGTGATAACTCCTTCTTCAGTGATCTGATTGTCGTGGCATCCTATCCAACAATCAGCATGTCATCAACATAGAGCAGGAGTATGATGAAGTTTCCATCGGGAAATTTCCTGACATAGACACACTGGTCTGCAACAGTTCTCTTGTACTCATGACCCACCATGAATGAGTCAAACTTCTCATACCACTGTCTAGGCGCTTATTTGAGGCCGTAAAGACTCTTCTTCAATCTGCAGACTAAGTTTTCTTTCCCTTTTATTTCAAAACCTTCTGGCTGCTCCATGTAAATTTCTTCTTTCAGATCACCATGGAGAAATGCTGTCTTTACATCCATTTGTTCAAGTTCCAAATTCAAACTGGCCACTAGTCCCAAAACTACTCGAATGGAGGTCATTTTCACAACTGGCGAGAAGATTTCATCAAAATCAATACCTTTCTTCTGCCTGAAACCTTTGACAACCAATCGAGCCTTATACTTGACTAGCTTTCCGCTGCCATCTTTCTTCAACTTGAATACCCATTTGTTCTGCAATGGTTTTCGATCCTGGGGAAGTTTTATCAAATCATAAGTCTGATTCTTCTGCAAGGACTGCATCTCTTCTTGCATAGCTAGATGCCAACTACTCTTCTCCTTATGATTCTGAGCTTCTTGAAAACTTTCTGGCTCCCCTTCATCAGTAAGCAAAATATAATCAGAAGTAGGGTATTTTGACGACAGCTTAGACTCTCTTGTTGATATTCGCAACTGTGGACCAACAGCCTCTGGCGGAGGGGGTTGTGGCTTCCCCTGCTCAACACCCTTTTCTTCTGGATCTTCTTCTTCTGGAATTCCATCCTGCAACTCTACATCATTGGTTGTATGTTGCGGTAGCTCTTCTTCATTAGTGGCATGCTGTGATGGTGCAGGATTGGGAACAATTTCTAAAACATCATTAACTTTGGATTTGGCTGGTTGCCCAAAGTCTTCTAAGGTCTGGCCTTCTTGAAATACTACATCTCGGCTTCGAATGACCTTTTTGTTTTTTGGATCCCATAATCTATATCTAGATTCTTCATCTTCATAGCCAATAAAGATGCAAGGAGTAGCTTTATCATCCAGCTTCTGTCTGTGCTCCTTGGATACATGTGCAAATACTTTGCACCCAAACACTCTCAAGTGAGAGTAAGAAATCTCTCTTCCAGACCATACTTTCTCTGGAATTTCAAAATTCAGTGGAACTGATGGCGATCTGTTGATCAAATAGCATGCAACACGAACAGCTTCTCCCCAAAATGGCTTTGGCAGCTTTGCCATTTTTTACATACATCTAACCTTCTCCATAATGGTCTGGTTCATTCTTTCGGCTACACCATTGTGCTGTGGGGTTCTAGAAACAGTCTTCTCATGTCGGATACCCCGAGTAGCACAGTAGGCTTCAAACTCCTTTGACGTGTACTCGCCTCCATTGTTTGTTCGGAGACACTTCAGCTTCTTTCCGGTCTCCCTTTCCACCATAGCATGAAATGTTTGAAAATGCTAGAACACCTCAGCTTTGGTTCTTAGGACATAAACCCATACCTTCCGTGATGCGTCATCAATAAACGTCAGGAAGTATTTTCTACCACCCAAAGATTTCACTTCTATGGGACCGCATACATCAGAGTATACTCTGCTCAACAACTCTGATTGTCTTCTGGATGATGAGTGGTAAGTAACTCTATGTTGCTTCCCAAACAAGCAGCTATCACAAGGGTTCAATTTCGTATCTTTGGCAAAGGGAATAAGTGACTTCTTTGCCATAATTTGCAACCCTTTCTCACTCATGTGACCCAGCCTTTTATTCCACAAATTTGGTGATGCCTCATCTTCTGTTGCGTTGAGGCTATCTGAATGCACCTCCACATGAGTTTTGTACAAAGTGCCACTTGCCTGTCCTCTGGCTACCACCAGAGATCCCTTTTTCAACTTCCACATGCCTTTGCCGAAATAGTTCTCATAGCCTTGTCGACCTAAGGCTATCCCTGAGATAAGATTCAGGCGTAAATCGGGAACATGCCTGACATCTTTCAACACCATCGTGCACCAAACTTTGGTTTGGATGCGAACATCACCGATTCCCACAATCTTTGAAAAACTGGAGTTGCCTATCTTCACCGTACCAAAATCTCCAGCTTGGTACGTACTGAAGAACTCTTTCCGGGGTGTGGTGTGGTAGGAAGCTGCTGTATCTACCACCCACTCGGTGTCGTTGTCTGACGTATGGAGGCATTCTTCTTCTTCAACAGAGAATAATGTAATATTCTCTGAGACAGTAACTACAGTGTTCCCATCTTTAGTCTTTGGTTGTCTATTACCTTGTTTTTGTTCTCCCTTCAAGGTATAGCAGTATTTCTTTATGTGTCCTTCTTGGCCACAATGGTAACACTTGAACTTCGGCCGACTCGTACCTTATTTGGATTTCCATCTGTCTTGAAATCTTCCTCTGTTGCGTCCTCTGCTTTTGCTTCTTCCTCTATCTCTACCTCTACCTTTATTTTCTGTGACGAGGGCATGGGATTGATCTCCACCCGAGTCTTTCCGCCTTGTCTCTTCATTGTACATGGCGTCAGTGACCATGCTTATAGTCAGTTTTCCTTCTGGTGCAGAGTTGCTGAGAGAAACCACTAACGTCTCCTAGCGATCCGGTAAAGAACTGAGCAGTAAAACGGCTTGCATTTCATCGTCTAAGCGCATCTTGACGGTTGCAAGCTGATTCACCAGACTTCTGAATTCACTGGTGTGCTCGGCGACAGACATACCATTCTTCAATTTCAAATTGACAAGCCTTCTCATCACCAAGGCTTTGTTCCGAGCGGTCTTTGATCGGTACATGTCGTCTAACATTGTCCATAGAGCATAGGCATCTGTCTCCTCGGCGACATGATGGTACACACCGTGGTCTATCCATTGTCTGATACAACTGATAGTCTTGCGGTTCATCTTTATCCAGTCATCATCGTTCATTACTTCTGGTTTAATCCTTTTTATAAAAATAGGGTCAAACAGGTCTTTATAATACAAGGTGTCTTCCATCCGTGACCTCTAAATTGCATAATTGGAAGGAGTCAACTTGAACATAGATCCTGAAGGCGAAGGTGATTCCCCCACCAACACTTGTCTGTAAAGAAAATAATCTCTTTTTGAAAAACAGGCTTTGCGGTTGAGTCCGGACTAGTCAAATTAGCCGGAAAAACACTTCGGATTGTCCAAATACAAACTGAAAATTTTTGAAATCTGATTTGCAAAATTTGACCATACAAATGTGTTCGGAATACTCCAAATAGTTGGAAATAACTATTGGATCATCAAAAATGGACTCAGAATGACTCAGATTGAGCCAAAACAGTTTGGACGGTTCTGATCTGCAGGTGTACCTTAGCCGCGAAGCACAGGAGTGCTCCTTCGGAAAGTTGACTGGTCAACAGCAGGCTGACGTGTCTGCTACGTGGCTGGCTGGCCGACACGTGTCACCGGCTTGACAAATGATGTAGCGCTGATGTGGCGATGATGTGGCGCTGACGTGTCGATGACGTGGAGCTGACGTGGCACTGACGTGGCTCGTCTTCTTCCTGCAGACATGCGTGCAGCGTGTGGGGTGCGCTTGTGATGACGCGCCGGCTAGTCAACGACGCATGGTGGCGCGTGCTGTGCGTGGGCTGTACGTGCTCTCTTCAGGAAACGCGTGAGGGCGCGTGAATTATGTTCTTGGGTTCTTCTTTGCAGTTCTGGACTCCTCTCTTCGAGACCTTGCTCCTGGTATGCTCAAAACCTAATTTTGAGCAACTTGATTTCTGACAGTTTCGAAAAAATGCACTCTGTTTTTTTGAAACGCAACCGATTTAGCTCTGATACCACTCGTTGGGACTTTGAGACACCAGAAATCAATCACACACAATAAAACAAGAATATTTACGTGGTTCGGTAATTGCCTACGTCCACGGAGAGCTATCCACTATAGAATTTTCCCCGAGGGAGTTTACACACTTACACCTCACTTACACACTATATTACTCTCACTTCTCACAATCTCTCAGATTACACACACTGTAATCACTTGTGTTCTTTTCTTGTCTATCTCCAACCCCTCCTCCTCACCTCAATTTATACACAATTGAGGGAGGAGCTCATTGGTTGCCACCAACCCCTTCCATTAGCTAATAGGGTGGGTGAAGTGGAAGAGTGGGAGAGCCATTATCCATAGTGGTTGCTCCATTTGAATGGGCAGTGGAACACTAACACCTTGTTCTGCCACGATCTCCTGTGCATCTTCAATTACAACACAGCTACCAAACACAAGATTTGGGCACAAGAAGATGAAAATAACTATAAACGCATATTTGGTGACTCAGATATAAATCCAATAAAACAAAAAAATTATTTACCTTTCTTAGATTTTGTGGGTTTGAAGAATGTTTTAAACAAGTTGCTTGATTTAGGCATTGTTTAAGAGAGGAATGAATATAGGTTTAATGGCAAAGTTCAGATGGAGAGGGAGAGAGAGAGAGAGAGAGAACATGATTTAGATAAAGTAGAAGAAAAATAGAGGGAGTGTGTCTGCTTTTTTAACTTTATATAGTCTTGATAATTAGACCCAGTCCTGTAAGAATCGTACTATACGAAATGGATACCGTAGTTAAGTAGCACCATTTTATATTATATGATGTGAGATTATCGGTTCAAAGCTTAACGCGCTTTGCTTTGTGTGGTTCCCTTCATGGTTTTAAAAATCGGACCGGACCGGTCGGTTCAACCAGTTGAACTGCCGATCGGTCGAGGTTCCGATCTGGGTACACCCACTGAACTGGTCATAGTGAAAAACTGGTCTATTTTGAAAGAATCGGAAAAATTGGTGGTCGGACTGCCAACCCGGTTCCGGTTCCGGTTCACCGGGTTGATAAAACAAAATTTTTTATATTTTTTTATTCTTTTTTTCTTTTCTTTCTATATATATATATATATAATAATAAAAATTTAATTGGAAACTCTCTTTTAAAGGTCTTCACTTGTAAGGAATCCCATTGAGAGCTTGAAATTATTGTGAAAGCTTCTTTCTATTTATAAGAAAAAAATTCTTCCAAAATTCAAGCTCTCAATGGGATTCCTTACAAGTGAAGACCCTTAAAAGAGAGTTTCCAATTAAATTTTTATTATTATTGTATATATATATATATATAGAAAGAAAAGAAAGAAAGAATAAAAAAATATAAAAAATTTGTTTTATCAACCCGGTGAACCGGAACCGGAACTGGTTTGGCAGTCCGACCACCAATTTTTCCGATTCTTTCAAAATAGACCGGTTTTTCACTATGACCAGTTCAGTGGGTGTACCCGGATCGGAACCTCGACCGATCGGCGGTTCAACTGGTTGAACCGACCGGTCCGGTCCGATTTTTAAAACCATGAAGGGAACCACACAAAGCAAAGCGCGTTAAGCTTTGAACCGATAATCTCACATCATATAATATAAAATGGTGCTACTTAACTACGGTATCCATTTCGTATAGTACGATTCTTACAGGACTGGGTCTAATTATCAAGACTATATAAAGTTAAAAAAGCAGACACACTCCCTCTATTTTTCTTCTACTTTATCTAAATCATGTTCTCTCTCTCTCTCTCCCTCTCCATCTGAACTTTGCCATTAAACCTATATTCATTCCTGTCTTAAACAATGCCTAAATCAAGCAACTTGTTTAAAACATTCTTCAAACCCACAAAATCTAAGAAAGGTAAATAATTTTTTTGTTTTATTGGATTTATATCTGAGTCACCAAATATGCGTTTATAGTTATTTTCATCTTCTTGTGCCCAAATCTTGTGTTTGGTAGCTGTGTTGTAATTGAAGATGCACAGGAGATCGTGGCAGAACAAGGTGTTAGTGTTCCACTGCCCATTCAAATGGAGCAACCACTATGGATAATGGCTCTCCCACTCTTCCACTTCACCCACCCTATTAGCTAATGGAAAGGGTTGGTGGCAACCAATGAGCTCCTCCCTCAATTGTGTATAAATTGAGGTGAGGAGGAGGGGTTGGAGATAGACAAGAAAAGAACACAAGTGATTACAGTGTGTGTAATCTGAGAGATTGTGAGAAGTGAGAGTAATATAGTGTGTAAGTGAGGTGTAAGTGTGTAAACTCCCTCGGGGAAAATTCTATAGTGGATAGCTCTCCGTGGACGTAGGCAATTACCGAACCACGTAAATATTCTTGTTTTATTGTGTGTGATTGATTTCTGGTGTCTCAAAGTCCCAACGAGTGGTATCAGAGCTAAATCGGTTGCGTTTCAAAAAAACAGAGTGCATTTTTTCGAAACTGTCAGAAATCAAGTTGCTCAAAATTAGGTTTTGAGCATACCAGGAGCAAGGTCTCGAAGAGAGGAGTCCAGAACTGCAAAGAAGAACCCAAGAACATAATTCACGCGCCCTCACGCGTTTCCTGAAGAGAGCACGTACAGCCCACGCACAGCACGCGCCACCATGCGTCGTTGACTAGCCGGCGCGTCATCACAAGCGCACCCCACACGCTGCACGCATGTCTGCAGGAAGAAGACGAGCCACGTCAGTGCCACGTCAGCTCCACGTCATCGACACGTCAGCGCCACGTCATCGCCACATCAGCGCTACATCATTTGTCAAGCCGGTGACACGTGTCGGCCAGCCAGCCACGTAGCAGACACGTCAGCCTGCTGTTGACCAGTCAACTTTCCGAAGGAGCACTCCTGTGCTTTGCGGCTAAGGTACACCTGCAGATCAGAACCGTCCAAACTGTTTTGGCTCAATCTGAGTCATTCTGAGTCCATTTTTGATGATCCAATAGTTATTTCCAACTATTTGGAGTATTCCGAACACATTTGTACGGTCAAATTTTGCAAATCAGATTTCAAAAATTTTCAGTTTGTATTTGGACAATCCGAAGTGTTTTTCTGGCTAATTTGACTAGTCCGGACTCAACCGCAAAGCCTGTTTTTCAGAAAGAGATTATTTTCTTTACAGACAAGTGTTGGTGGGGGAATCACCTTCGCCTTCAGGATCTATGTTCAAGTTGACTCCTTCCAATTATGCAATTTAGAGGTCACGGATGGAAGACACCTTGTATTATAAAGACCTGTTTGACCCTATTTTTATAAAAAGGATTAAACCAGAAGTAATGAACGATGATGACTGGATAAAGATGAACCGCAAGACTATCAGTTGTATCAGACAATGGATAGACCACGGTGTGTACCATCATGTCGCCGAGGAGACAGATGCCTATGCTCTATGGACAATGTTAGACGACATGTACCGATCAAAGACCGCTCGGAACAAAGCCTTGGTGATGAGAAGGCTTGTCAATTTGAAATTGAAGAATGGTATGTCTGTCGCCGAGCACACCAGTGAATTCAGAAGTCTGGTGAATCAGCTTGCAACCGTCAAGATGCGCTTAGACGATGAAATGCAAGCCGTTTTACTGCTCAGTTCTTTACCGGATCGCTAGGAGACGTTAGTGGTTTCTCTCAGCAACTCTGCACCAGAAGGAAAACTGACTATAAGCATGGTCACTGACGCCATGTACAATGAAGAGACAAGGCGGAAAGACTCGGGTGGAGATCAATCCCATGCCCTCGTCACAGAAAATAAAGGTAGAGGTAGAGATAGAGGAAGAAGCAAAAGCAGAGGACGCAACAGAGGAAGATTTCAAGACAGATGGAAATCCAAATAAGGTACGAGTCGGCCGAAGTTCAAGTGTTACCATTGTGGCCAAGAAGGACACATAAAGAAATACTGCTATACCTTGAAGGGAGAACAAAAACAAGGTAATAGACAACCAAAGACTAAAGATGGGAACACTGCAGTTACTGTCTCAGAGAATATTACATTATTCTCTGTTGAAGAAGAAGAATGCCTCCATATGTCAGACAATGACACCGAGTGGGTGGTAGATACAGCAGCTTCCTACCACACCACACCCCGGAAAGAGTTCTTCAGTACGTACCAAGCTGGAGATTTTGGTACGGTGAAGATAGGCAACTCCAGTTTTTCAAAGATTGTAGGAATCGGTGATGTTCGCATCCAAACCAAAGTTTGGTGCACGATGGTGTTGAAAGATGTCAGGCATGTTCCCGATTTACGCCTGAATCTTATCTCAGGGATAGCCTTAGGTCGACAAGGCTATGAGAACTATTTCGGCAAAGGCATGTGGAAGTTGAAAAAGGGATCTCTGGTGGTAGCCAGAGGACAGGCAAGTGGCACTTTGTACAAAACTCATATGGAGTTGCATTCAGATAGCCTCAACGCAACAGAAGATGAGGCATCACCAAATTTGTGGAATAAAAGGCTGGGTCACATGAGTGAGAAAGGGTTGCAAATTATGGCAAAGAAGTCACTTATTCCCTTTGCCAAAGATACGAAATTGAACCCTTGTGACAGCTGCTTGTTTGGGAAGCAACATAGAGTTACTTACCACTCATCATCCAGAAGACAATCAGAGTTGTTGAGCAGAGTATACTCTGATGTATGCGGTCCCATAGAAGTGAAATCTTTGGGTGGTAGAAAATACTTCCTGACGTTTATTGATGACACATCACGGAAGGTATGGGTTTATGTCCTAAGAACCAAAGCTGAGGTGTTCTAGCATTTTCAAACATTTCATGCTATGGTGGAAAGGGAGACCGGAAAGAAGCTGAAGTGTCTCCGAACAAACAATGGAGGCGAGTACACGTCAAAGGAGTTTGAAGCCTACTGTGCTACTCGGGGTATCCGACATGAGAAGACTGTTTCTAGAACCCCACAGCACAATGGTGTAGCCGAAAGAATGAACCGGACCATTATGGAGAAGGTTAGATGTATGTAAAAAATGGCAAAGCTGCCAAAGCCATTTTGGGGAGAAGCTGTTCGTGTTGCATGCTATTTGATCAACAGATCGCCATCAGTTCCACTGAATTTTGAAATTCCAGAGAAAGTATGGTCTGGAAGAGAGATTTCTTACTCTCACTTGAGAATGTTTGGGTGCAAAGTATTTGCACATGTATCCAAGGAGCACAGACAGAAGCTGGATGATAAAGCTACTCCATGCATCTTTATTGGCTATGAAGATGAAGAATCTAGATATAGATTATGGGATCCAAAAAACAAAAAGGTCATTCGAAGCCGAGATGTAGTATTTCAAGAAGGCCAGACCTTAGAAGACTTTGGGCAACTAGCCAAATCCAAAGTTAATGATGTTTTAGAAATTGTTCCCAATCCTGCACCATCACAGCATGCCACTAATGAAGAAGAGCTACCGCAGCATGCAACCAATGATGTAGAGTTGCAGGATGGAATTCCAGAAGAAGAAGATCCAGAAGAAAAGGGTGTTGAGCAGGGGAAGCCACAACCCCCTCCGCCAGAGGCTGTTGGTCCACAGTTGCGAATATCAACAAGAGAGTCTAAGCTGTCGTCAAAATACCCTACTTCTGATTATATTTTGCTTACTGATGAAGGGGAGCCAGAAAGTTTTCAAGAAGCTCAGAATCATAAGGAGAAGAGTAGTTGGCATCTAGCTATGCAAGAAGAGATGCAGTCCTTGCAGAAGAATCAGACTTATGATTTGATAAAACTTCCCCAGGATCGAAAACCATTGCAGAACAAATGGGTGTTCAAGTTGAAGAAAGATGGCAGCGGAAAGCTAGTCAAGTATAAGGCTCGATTGGTTGTCAAAGGTTTCAGGCAGAAGAAAGGTATTGATTTTGATGAAATCTTCTCGCCAGTTGTGAAAATGACCTCCATTCGAGTAGTTTTGGGACTAGTGGCCAGTTTGAATTTGGAACTTGAACAAATGGATGTAAAGACAGCATTTCTCCATGGTGATTTGAAAGAAGAAATTTACATGGAGCAGCCAGAAGGTTTTGAAATAAAAGGGAAAGAAAACTTAGTCTGCAGATTGAAGAAGAGTCTTTACGGCCTCAAATAAGCGCCTAGACAGTGGTATGAGAAGTTTGACTCATTCATGGTGGGTCATGAGTACAAGAGAACTGTTGCAGACCAGTGTGTCTATGTCAGGAAATTTCCCGATGGAAACTTCATCATACTCCTGCTCTATGTTGATGACATGCTGATTGTTGGATAGGATGCCACGACAATCAGATCACTGAAGAAGGAGTTATCACAGTCCTTTGACATGAAGGACCTAGGCCCTGCACAACAAATGTTAGGCATACAAATTGTGCGTGACAGGAAAGCCAAGAAATTATGGCTGTCACAGGAGAAGTACGTTGAACGGGTGATTGCGAAGTTTAACATGAAAGATTCCAAGCCAGTTAATACTCCGCTGGCTAATCATTTCAAGCTCAGCGAGAGTTCTTGTCCCTCCTCTACTAAAGAAAGAGAAGAGATGAAGGCTATTCCCTACTCATCCGCCGTAGAGAGTTTGATGTATGCACTGGTGTCTACCCGACCAGATATCGCTCATGCTGTTGGAGTAGTAAGCAGATTCCTTTCCAATCCAGGAAAAGAGCATTGGGAAGCAGTCAAGTGGATTCTGAGGTACCTCAAAGGTACGGCAAAAATGTGTTTGTGCTTTAGAAATGCTAAACCAGTCTTGGAAGGCTATACGGATTCCGATATGGCGGGAGATCTTGATGGTAGAAAATCTACATCAGGATTTCTGTTCACTTTCGCAGGGGGAGTTGTGTCTTGGCAGTCCAAGTTACAGAATTATGTTGCTTTATCCACAACCGAGGCAGAATATATTACTGCAGCGGAAGCTGGGAAAGAGATGTTGTGGTTACAGCGGTTTCTCCAAGAGTTGGGATTAAAACAAGAAAAGTTCATGGTACATTGTGATAGCCAGAGTGCCATAGACCTGAGCAAGAATTCGATGTACCATTCTCGCACAAAGCACATTAATATTCAGTATCATTGGATACGTGAAGTGATGGAAAGGCAGTTATTGAAACTGATCAAGATCCATACAGATAAGAATCCAGCTGACATACTGACAAAGGTGGTCTCGAGAAACAAACTCAAAATCTGCAGAGACATTGCCGGGATGGACTTCAAATGAGAAGTCAGCTCCATATGGGCGTGGAGGGGAAGAATTGTTAGTGTTCCATTGCCCATTCAAATGGAGCAACCACTATGGATAGTCGCTCTCCCACTCTTCCACTTCACCCACTCCATTAGCTAATGGAAGGGGTTGGTGGCAACCGATGACCTCCTTCCTCAATTGTGTATAGCTTGAGGTGATGAGGAGGGGTTGGAGATAGACAAGAAAAGAAGACAAGTGATTACAGTGTGTGTAATCTAAGAGATTGTGAGAAGTGAGAGTGCTATAGTGTGTAAGTGAGGTGTGAGGGTGTAAACTCCCTCCAGGAAAATTCTATAGTGGATAGCTCTCTGTGGACGTAGGCAATTGCCGAACCACGTAAATATTCTTGTGTTATTGTGTGTGATTGATTTATGGTGTCTCACAGTCCTAACACAAGGACTGAGGAAATTCAGTTTTAAAACCCTTTTTTCTGCGACACAAGGTTTCCATGCCAAAAACAAGCTTGGCAAAGGTGGCATTGCCCAAGTATACAGGGTAAATCATCTTATGATCCAAACACAACCTTAGTGTACTGAAGTAGACCGAAAAAAGAAAATATTTTCTGGTCAAGAAAAAATAAACTTTATTGATGAACGAAGAATGAACAGCGTACATCAACAAAGAGCAAGGAAGTACAAGCATCAACACATAAAGAAAACATATTGTTTTGTAGTAAAAAAATAAGTAAAATAATTTCAAAATATGAGAAGTTATATATGTTTTTGTCCTCCTCTAAAATTTGAATCTTGGATCCATCCTTGACTGAAAATGTTTTGTAGGGAAAGTTGACTGATGGGGGCGAGATTGCGGTGAAGAAACCATTGGTGATCTCAGAGAAGGGAAAGGAACTTGTCCTGAATGAGATGAAACTGTTGTTGGGGTTTGCACACCACCGAAATATTGAGTTTGCAAGTAATGGCAGCCTTGATTACCTTCTTTTTAGTAAGTACTAATATCATCTACTATATTTTTAATTGTAAGTTGAGTTAAGGTCTTCGAAAATCAAATAGATTCATTCTAAATTTATTATTTTAAAATTACACTTGCCTTACTGTGACACAAATTCTCAATGTTATTTTCCCAACTATAAGACTAGGCAGGTTTTACTTTGAATTCAATTTTATGAAATTTTTCATCTGTAATTGAGAAATTTCTATTCAAATTCCTACATTAACTTTCATGTAACTTTTTGAGAAGTTTTCCAGATCTGTTTTTTATTTTAATTTTTATTCTTGTCTAAATTCTATTTAATTAGTTAATAAAAATATTAAATAACCTATATGATTGATTAATATGTTAGACCACCATTATTATCTTGCTAAGATTGCAATTAATGAGAACCAATAAAAGACTCTCACATAGACTTGCAATTTTAAATAATCTAAAGTTATTAAAATAATAAATAAATAATTGTTGTAATTTAAAATGACAAGGTAAGTAGATGTGGGATCAAAACACGAGGAACAATAACAATCATTCATTTGATCAAAGAATAAAAATTACACATAACGTCAAGACACCTTCTAGGAAGGATATACTCATAGATTCACGCATCTGTTCTTTTCTAATTCGTAGTGAACACAAAATTATGATAAATTAATTGTGTCATACTACAATTTTTTTATTAAGTCACCATTTTCAACGCGGCAACTAATCTCAAACTTTTGTACTATTTTTGATGGTCTAGATTCAGAGACTTGTAGAGCAGACACGCTTGACTGGAAGCGAACATATGCCATAATCATAGGTGTTGCTCGGGGCTTGCTTTACCTTCATGAACGATCACACAATGTAATTATCCACTGTGACATCAAACCCACCAACATCCTAATAGATGAAAATTGGGTGCCCAAAATTGCTGATTTTGGCATGGCCAACCTCTTCCCTCAAGATCAAACGCATGTTAATATCAGTGAAGCTACCGGTACCCTGTATGTATTAAGCATATAATTTTTCTTATTTTTCCTAATGTATTTAAATTCTCTATATGTTGTCACTGAATCCTGCTCTTTTCAAAGAAAAAAAAAATCGAATCCATCTATTCAGTGTTTTGTTGAGTTTTCAAAAACCTTTTTCTGTCTTTTTTTTTTTTTTTTTATTTTTATAAACCAAACTTTTTGAAACTTTTTTTTTTTTTTGGAACAAAAAACTTTTTGAAACTTGATTTGTTGTTAACGATGCTTATACATGGAATCAATGGGTATTTGGCTCCCGAGTACATGGATAATGGACACGTCTCTCCGAAGGCGGACACATACAGCTTTGGAGTAGTGGTTTTGGAGTTGATAAGCAGTCGGAAGAATTGGAATTCCCATAATCAGTCTCCCAATGGTCAAGGTCTACGGGATAGGGTAAGCGCACGTGATTCACATTTTTAATTTGAACTGAGTTTAATTTGCAATTAGCCATTATCATACAAGGGAGGTGTCTCCAACTGAGCTTGTTGCTAAATTTTGTGACATGATCATTCATTGTTGACAAAGGCAAATGAACTCTGCAAGGAAGTAAAGGTGTCAGAGTTTATGGACCTGAAATTGATACCATCGGCTGTCCTTGATCAAGTACAATTGTGTGTAAAGATTGGGGTGTTGTGCATAGAATTTGATCTAGAACTACGACCCACCATGGATCGCGCGTACTCAATGCTATTAGAGAACCATAGTAGCAGCAACACCCTAGTTAATGAACCAATGAGAGACGGATCATCATCATCATCATCCACAGCTCGAAATTCAGGTGAGTCCAATTCCCATAAGAATTTCTACTTCCAAGGGCCCTTTATGTTCAACGATTTTCCTATAAGCATTTCTTTCCAGTTAACAAAATCACACTACAAGAAAAGTGGGTATAAAACACGAAACTTTTTGCGACGGCGTGTACACCGTCGCAAAATCCCCCGTCGCTAATAAGCACACAACAAAAAGCCTCTTAAATACGGAAGTATTTGCGACGCACTGTGTACCGTCGCAAAAATATTTTTTTTGAGACGGGTGAAATTTACCGTTGCAAATAGTAGACATTTGTGACAGGAATTCTCTGTCGCAAAAAAAACTCTTATTAAAACAGCGTCGTTTTAATGAATGGATTTGATCATTTGTAGCGGTTTTTCTATACCGTCGCAAATAGAACTGAAAAATTTCATCTCCCTCCTTCAACCGAAATGGCACTCAAAATCCCCAAAATCCCTAACACCATTCTCCCTCAAAACCCCCAAAATCCCTAAATCGAGTTCGTGTATCACAATCACAGAGACGAGTTTGAGTTCCCAAAGCGATGATGATCTTTCTCTCTCACTCTCTCAACGAGCGACGGCGGCGATGGCTAACGGTGTTCGAGTTCACCGACGATCACAGTGACGATGGCAAGTGTTCACCGACGATCTCTCTCTCGATGAGCGACGACGGCTAGCGGTGGTATGGCGACGGCGTATTACAATCTCTCTCTCTCGCTCGAGCTCAGTCAGTATGCTCTCTCTCTCTCTCTCACACACACACACACACACTGATATATATATATATATATATAAATTTTTCTTCCCTTGTATGCTGATAACTGGTGACACATGTTAACACACTGATTCTGTTCGTGGTACATGATGATTCATGTCGATTTTCACTTTTTACATAGTTACAAAAACATTTCTTTGTTTGGATGGTCCATGAGAAGGAATATCTACAATTTGGGATTGATTAAATCATATTCTTGAAAGAATATCATGTGGGTTCGTGATGTTTCCGTAACACCAGATACCTTCTCATAGGCAACAATTTGTTTGGGGGGATATGTTTCCACCCTTGTGGCATATACTTTGCTTTGGCGTTTGGTAATTGTCTACATATCAAGAAAATTTGTTAGGAGGTGTTTGGTGATAGTAGCTTGGTATTGTTGGGGTTTGGTTGGTTGAATAGGGTAGACACATTATCAGATGGGAGATGTGGGGGGCCACTCCATCCCCACCATTTCAAATTGTGTTAAGGGGAGGAATTTCAAATAGGAGAGGGAAACAAGGGAAAAGTAAAAGGTGTTGGCGGTGGTGGGAGTTTGTATGATGGGTTGTTTCTTGCTGGGAAAAGAGTAGGTACAGAGAAGAAGTTGCTCAACACGTAAGTCTTGTTATTCTAACTTCTTATTGATAATACTCATTTTTCTTGTTTCATTTTTCAATATTATAAATAGCAGTGGGTTCAAGATGTGTAGAAATCATAGTTTTCCTTGATGAATCATGTATTCATTTTGATTTTCTCTCCTTGGCTGTATCTGGGGTCATTCCGAAACATTTGCCTCTCCCAAATACCATGAGCTACTATAGTTTGGTAATGTAAATGGTATCGTTCTCCAGTTATTAAATTTCAGCCTGATTGTTGTAATATGATGTGTTGTAGTAACGTATCTTTTAATGTGCTTTATGACCTCCCTGTTGGACCTGATATCCTGGTACGGTATGGAATCTTGTCCCTTACTTGGAAATAATTAGTCATATTGGTGTTCTCTTCTTGTTACTTTCTTGGTTTGGATGCCGACCATGATGTTATTTTATAGATAGGTTTGGTACAAGACGTAAATCTGTGAAGTTAAAGTGTTGTATTACGAACTAATTTGTCGTCTAAATGGAAACATACCAGATCTCTTTTTAGAAGCTTCGTCCTTGCATTGTTTTACTCTTGTTACAAGTCATCAAGTTAATGTTTCGTTTTAATTGATTGCAGATAGTGTTTGGTTATTGATTTCTTTCATACCACTGCTGGAAAAAAGGGATATGGTGACGTTTTTCTAACTACGTTTTTTTAAACGTCACTATTATTAATATTTAATGGCGTTTTATAAACGCCGAATATTCTTTTAACCAAAACGGCACCGTTTTATAATAGGAGGCGTTTAAAAACGCCTCCGAATGCGGTAGCCACACGCGCCTTTTCAAACCTTACTTTGTATCTGGGCCCTCTCTCAACCCTTAGACGCGTACATCATTTTGAATCTGAGCCCTCTCTCTCTCTCAACCCTCTCTAAGCTCCATCGAAGATTCAGATATTCGAAGCTCCATGTAGACACCCCATTTTTGACCGTCCTCAAGACTTGGACGTCACCGTTTGAACACTCGGTGATTATCCATGTTTGTGTTCGTTTGGAGTTCCCGGAGGTCTCGGCTACGCGCCTTGCCTCAGGATCTCCGAACTTGACTGTTTAGTGTCTGGTTTCACACCAAACACTTGTGTTTTGCCTTGGAAGGGCAGGGAATGCTTTGTGAGGCATCCCCACACACCACCGGCAGTGGCTAAAGGTCACCGGCTGGTTTTTGCTGCCATCGGCAATGTATATTGCCGGTCGGCACTAAATTTTGTCAAAATGACATTTTTGGCCGGCCGACTACTGTGCATCTGCTTTTACAGATATTTTATCACAGCTGTCTTGCTTTTTGCTCCCCTCCATACACGTGTATGGAGGGATCTCTCTCTTTAGAAGCTTGTCTTGTAAGCTTTACAAGACAAAAGGCTCTATAAGAGAGAGCCTTGTCTCTTGGCTTTAGGGTTAGACACTTGAGAGACTTGAGATATTTTTAGACAGCCATTTTTAGGGTTTTGAGTTCTAGGGTTAGAAACCTTACACTTTCTATCTCTATATCTCCCTCTTGTGTGTGTTAAAGTGCATTTGTGTCTTACTATTGCACACAAACACATAGTGTTTCACCTTCCCTTAGCTACTGAGGTTCTAAGAGGTTGGTTTTGAAGTTTTGGAGCTGTTTTCAACCTAGAAGGAGTTGTTGGAGCACCATTGTTGAAGGGGTCTTCAAGGGTAACAATTTTGCCTCTTTATTCCCCAATCTTGCATTGTATTTCTACCTGTCTTAAAATCGTTTTTGAGCTTGGTGTATAATACAAAAAAGTTCTGTTTTTAGGCCCTCTTAATTGTTCATTAAGAGTGTTTTGTGGTTTGGAGGATTTTGACCCCTCTTAGGCCTTGAAAGGCCCCATTTTGTGCTATTTTGAGTGAGTTTCGAGACTTTGGTTTTTGGGCCTCTTCACCACTGAAATCTTGAGGGATTTCAGTGGTGGAGATGGTGCCTTGAAGTCTCCAAAAGGGGAGGGCCACCCCCTCTCCTTGTTGTCCTTGAAACGGACCCTTTTTGGCCTCTTGAGAGAGCATCATGTTAGAGCATGTATTGATCATATCTTGGCTGTTTTCCATGCTTATTATGCCATGATATAACCTTGTTGTGTGTTGGTTTTGGTACTCCATGCATGCTTAGCATACCTACCATGTAATGCCATGTTATTGCCTTAATATGCCTTAGGTTGTTAGCCTTTGTTCGAGCATGTTTTAGGTCTAGTTTTGTGAAGCTTGTGTGCTTATTTTGCCATGCTAGAGGTCTGTCCATAGTTGTTTGGGTCGGATTTGGCATGCTTAGTATGGCTCCTTTGCATTCCGGCTTGTTGGCCCTAAGTGTATGAACGTATAGCATGACATTCATGCATTGATTTAGTGGTTTGGGACTATCCACCATGTTATTTCAGTCCAATTATCATGCTCATATGCTTGCATTTCATGACCCTTTTGATGTTTCAAGAATTGATGTTTCATGCTTCATGTTTATGCCATTGTGTATGCCTCTAAGATTAGGTCATTTGGATGCCATCTAAGTGGTTCTTGAAGCTTACTTTTGCATGATTTGGGGCTGTTTTGATTCAATTTGGTCATTTGCATCATGAGTCATATGGTCATGTTTTAGGTCCTTAGGTTTGGACTCATGCATAGCTTGCATTGGTAGGTTAATTTGACATCATTTCCTACATGTTTTCAAGGCTTATAATGCATGTCATATGTCCATGATCATTCCCTTCTAAGTGTGCTTAGAAGTAGTCTTTTGATGCTTAAGCATTTAGGCCTTAACATGTGCATGTGTGTATGTGTTTAGTCCTTTGTTTTGGTCATTTTGGCCATTGTTTTAGGCCTAATTAGAGTTGCCAAAATCATGTGTAAGTCCACCTTTCTATCAATTTGCATTACCTCATGTTTGCTTGTATGCTTACATAAGTGTCTTGCCATGACATGTTGCATCCTTAGCTTGCATGCCTAGGTTGCATTGCATCTTGCATGCATGCCTTATTCCTTGACTTGGTGATAGGAATTGGGCCTTGGTTTGTTTGTTTGGTTTGCATTTCATTTGACATGAAAGTTGCACATTTGATCCTTTGGGCCATCATGCATGGAAATGCGTGATTGGTGGTCCGAGAATCGAGACACATGCCCCTTTGAGTCACAAACATGATAGAGGGCATGATTGGTGCATACATTGTTTGAATTGTATTGCCATGCAAGTTCTGTCCTCTGCTGCTGTGAGTTGCAGGTTCTGCAGGCATTCTTTGCCGATCGGCAGTGTACATTGCCGACCGGCAATTATTCTCCAGCCGATAGCTTCATTTTGTGCCGGTGACCACATGCCACTGCCAGTGGCAATCCTATTCAGCTGGTGGTGATCTCCAGTATCCAAAGGAGCATCTTTGAGACTTTGGCAGTCTTCAGAGGGGCAGAGCAGGGAAAACAGAGGCAGACTATGCATGACGGTGCACTTCCGAGCAAGACCCGAGCACGCGCTGCATCTGGCCCTCCTCCCGAGGCGGTTTACTGCTTTTCCTAGCTTAATTAGTTTGACTAGCTGATTAGGAAATTTGTAATATTTAATTAGCTTGCGTAGTTAATTAATTTGTATTATTTATTTGGTCCCTCCGAGTGAGGGCAAATCTGTAATAAGTGTGGGTGAGTAGTGTGTATGTCTTCCAATCCCCACTTCTTTCTTCCCTTTTATTTACCTGCTTTGATGGTTAGTATTAGGGCACGTTTAAATTAGCATACCTCATGTAATGCATGCGTGCATTCATACATTTGCTTTGCATGCACCGGGCTCGGCGCATCATTCTAACTACATCTGTATTTCAAATTTCAAATTGAATACATGTTAGTTGTGCATTTTCACATGTCATTTATAGATTAGTCGAGCCTACTCTAGTGACATTTTGTATGCGATGCATTAAGCACTTGACATGAACTAGGACACGCATGTTTGCTAACTAGTTTATTGTTTTGGCACGGAGTACGATGTAAGTATTTATGCTTTAGCATACCGCATGCGTGTGAGTGTTGCCATGACAGTATGTTTGCCATGTGGCTAAATGCTTACGTGATATTACTGTTTGAATGCCTGCGGGTGAAGGTTGGATTGTTTGAGTTGGAAAAACTCGTTGAAATCCGTGTTTTAGCCTACTTACGAGTAGCAAATTCCAAAGCGCTTTTCAAAACAAACGGATATGCAATGCTTGTTTCCAAATTAGGCAATCTAGTCTATACTTGTTTGCTGTGCGCATCACATAGTAATTCTAGGCTAATAAATGGAATAATAACACGTAAAGTTTTCAAACATGGATATCACGGTTAGTAGAGGCCGATCTTCGGATCGGGCGAGAGGGGGTACTCATAGCTGACCTTCCCCGATCGTACCCAAGCTCCCGAGCCGAGACAACTCCGGTGATGACGGACATGTGGCCTTCGGCACCGAGTCAGGGTTTCCTAAATTCCCCCATAAAAAATATTTAGGTGGCGACTCTGTATCTGGCAAAGCAGTCCATGTTTGGCACTTCTTTCCTAAAATCTGTTTTCTCAAAACGATTTGTCAGATTTGGAGTCTTTGGTTCAAGATTAAGAACCGTGACACAAATCGAGTCCGAACTGTAGCGGGGTCCCTCGCGGGGCGCGTCTACACTCCATCAAAGCGATTTCGAAGCTTCATAGAAGATTCAGATCTTAGCTCCATCGAAGATTCAGATCGAAGCTCCATCAAAGTGATTTCGAAGGTCCATCGAAGCGATTTCGAAGCTCCATCGAAGATTCAGATAGAGATTCAAAAATTTAGAAGCTCAGATCTGAACTCTGACCCCTCGATTACTCGCATTTCAAGCTCAAATCGGTACTCTCTCTCTCTCTCTCTCTCTCTCTCTCTCTACATGAAGCTACATAAATAGAAAGTTTCATTTTCAAGATTTCATAGAAATCATCTACAAAAAGCTATATAAACATGATGGAAAATTTGGAGTTATATTTTATGCTAATCTTCTAATCTGGTGCACTTTGCTAATCTGGTGCCTCTGTATCTGTGTGCTGCTCTGGTGTACCTTTGCTCTGTTTTGCTATATTTGTGTTCTAGTATGCTGTTACATTGGTGTATCTACAGTTACATTAGCGCTTCTCTAGCACAGCTGTCTTGTTAGCTGCTATTTTTTGCTATTTTATTTTTGTGTTTTGTGTTTGGTTGGTGAGAAAAAGTAGGAAAGTATTTACAATAGCTTCAGTATCATCTCCACCAGTAGGACAACTACGTCCTCTAGGTTAAAACTCTGCTGTTTAGGCCAATTTGTGAGGAGGTGGTCAAGTGCACAATAACCCTCAGTTAACAAATGCCTCATCACCCCAAAACTACCTTATGGTTAAGAATTCCATCTTTCTTGAAGTATCCATTTATTGAGTAACTTGATGAAACCTTGACCCAAATGCATTCAATTTTTTTAGACTCATTTTAGCTCAGTAGTTTCAACCTACCTCAGTTGTTTTTATCTTGAACAGCACAATCTTTGTGGCTTTGAAGACTTGAGCTAAAGAGAATATAATCATTCAATATCAGTTTGCAATGGCTTCACTAGGGCATCACCATGCATTGTAACATCTAACACAGAGACCTTGGTCATTATCCTGAACGTAACAGACAACAGAGTCATCCTCAACAAAATATGCTGATTTGTCATCTATTTAAATATTTGTTTTGATAGGTAATTGTCTATTTAAATTATAAAATTGTTTTTCCTACCTTAGTTATAATTACATTTGCAAAATAAAAAAACTCTAGTGATATGAGTAAAATATGTTTATTAAGCTACGTAATCCAACATGAACTAGGATACAAATCAGGTGCATGCTTGTTGAGCAGTTTGACCAAAACTTTTATTTTTTTACTTACTAGATTATATCAACCAACAAATGACTGGATAGAGTACATGGAAATTACTAACAAAAATGGGCTAAGTTTTATGTGAATTAAAATCTTAAGGGCACTTGATATAATTATGTCAAACTTACAAATTAGAAATTAGTAATTATTCAATTTGCGATTCAATACAAGGCATTTCAATTCATGTTTCGAATCTCGATTTGACGACTATGCTCATAACATTTAATTAAGTCCCAATTTGTAATAAGATTCTCCTTTGTTTGTTGGTTTAATATAAGAACGTCAAGATGTACAACCTTGTTTTGGCACATGAGGTTCATCTCCTATTTGATGATTGCACTTTTAGGCATGAGCCAAAGGCTATTTTAATTACCTATGACGGGTTTGTGTATTTTGAAGTTAGCATTTTAGCAAGGTATCACATAAAATGGAGAAGCATGATTTCATTTTTATTTTATATCCACTTACTTTTTATTTTATTATATTATTAACTATGAAAGGGTTACTTATTCAGTCATATAGAATCAGTATCTCTGTTTACTTGCATTCTATCTAAATTCATTCTAACAAACAGGATCATTTTGTGCTTGCACTAACATAAAATGTGTCTAGGTTTATCCTGAAGGAACACATTTGATGATTCCCTAGTTTGAAAGGCCTATTGTTTATGATGTTCGTGCACGTCCCAATCTTGTTGAGAGCTCTTCGGGGAGTCACGATCTACAAATGGTAAGTTTGTTTTACAGATTTTCTTATATTTATCATGCACAAAATAAAATGACAACAAAACTTGCTGGTTTATTTTAGTGACTTTTTCCAGATATGGCATACTTGATCTCTTCATGAATTTAAAAGTTTTTGAACTCTTGATTGAAGCCTGAATAAAAAGAATTACGTGCCTCGAAATAAGGTTTCACTTTTATATGGTAGTCAAGGAGGTTAATTTATGGAAGCATTCTGATCTTTCTAAATCCCTTTTGTAGATTTGTTTCTTGTTATTCGATCTGGGCTTTATTATTTGCACTAATATTTATTTAGCATTGCTATATGCTAGGAGGTCGATTGTCTTTAATTATTCTGGTATTTAATTCCTGCTATTTGTGCTGAATAGGTTAAGATAGCTCTTCGTGTCCTTACACGCCCTGTGCCAGGTCAGTTGCCAACAATCTACCGCACTCTTGGTGAAAACTATAATGAGAAAGTGTTGCCTTCTATAGTTCATGAAACACTGAAAGCCATGGTTGCCCAATACAATGCAAGCCAACTGATCACTCAGAAAGAGGTCAGTCAGACATTCCCCCCCTCCCCTTCCCTTTTTCTTTGCAAATTCATTCTATAAGAGTTGAACCTGAGACTTCACACACAAAGGGTGTTACACAACCACTCGGCCAAATGCCCCGGTTGACCAATGTGTAGTTTTGTCTATACATTGGTCAACCAGGAATGGTGGAAAGATTTATGTTTTAAGGTTTTTGTGGTCATTCCTCTCTCCATATCACATTTACACTGTTTGTTTTGGCAGAAAAATATTTTTTTGGAAAAATGTTTTCCATAAAAAATATTTTATGACAGTCATGGTGGCGGTGGTTGTGTTTTGGTGGGGGTGATGGCTTTTTTGTTTAATGCCAAAAATAATTTCCACTTAAGTTCATTAAAATTAACTTTATATTTTGTTGGACACAAAAATATTTTCCAACTAAATTTTTGAATTTTTTTTTTTAAATATTTTCTGCCAAAACATTTTGGGATTGTAGTGTAACAACAAACGCTGTGTTGCCCTTGATTGAGAGGTGCTGAAAGACACGAGTCTGATTTAGTTCACACGCTTCTGGAGTGTGAACATTACACTTCGAGTTATGAAAAATAATGAGATCCACACTTCGATTTGTGAGCATTACTCTTTTTGAATATGGAGGCTATCATTTTAAACTAATTAAAATTTGTGTATTCTTCACACACTAATTTATTTTTCCAAAGGGCACTGAGAATTAGGATATCAAGGGGTTTGTACTTCTACTTCTCATAACATGCTCTGTTTATGGCATGACCCTTCATTAAAATCCTTTGGATTCTATTTACTGTGACTGTCAAGATTTATAAGGATATTAATTACTGTCAAAGTCAAAAAGATTTTTATTTTATTTCTTATTACTATTTGGGTTCTTTTTATTTACAGTTAATACCGTTAATGAGGCTGATAGAAATTAGAAATTAGTAATTATTCTTTTTATTTACAGGAATGGAATAATTTTCAACTGATATTTTTGAAAGTGAGATAAGTAATTATTCTACCTTACAAATTAGTCAAGTGATCCCTAGAGATGTTTAGTGAGAAGTTATATTAGACAATGGTACAATGCTATGTTCGCATAATTCCCCTCCCTCCCATCCTTATCTCTGCTCCTACCGGGCCTTATCTATGGCTTCTTTGATCTGATAGTTTGAATTTTATTATGGTGTCTAGAAGGCTTTAGGATAGTTTGGCCTGGCCCTTTATATTCTGGATTTCGTCTTTGTTTTTTCTTTCTTGTTCCTTGTATATCCTGCTAAATTTGCTTATTTCAATTTATTTTTTAAGGAAATTCCTTTCCCCTTCCTTCAATCTTCTCCCTCAGTTATGTTCTTGCATATTTTATAACTTCATAGAGAGAAACCTTGCAACTGTTATTCTTTCCTCTTCGTCTGCTTCTTCTTATTAGCTTTGGATTTTTGCAGATCTTACTGTTTCCTTTTTTTTTGGCACACATCTCTCTTCTTTTATGCCCATGTGATAACAATTGATTACAATTTTATGGTTGAGGTGAATCTATTGGCATGTCAATTCACATTTCTGGAAATAACTGTGTTGCTTGGTGATCTTCACTTCATTGTGAACAGTGAGTGGATCTGCATCTGAATTGCTCAAATTTCTGCCTGCTAAATGCTTTTCAGGTCTTTCCCTGTGTTTCTGCAACATGTGGCCATTTTTACCATCCACATTGTGTTGCAAAACTGCTCCATCATGAGAGTGCTGCTGAGGCAGAAGAGCTGCAGAAGAAGATTGCTGCTGGGGAATCTTTCACATGTCCTATTCATAAATACTCTGTCTGCAAACTGGGTGAAAATAAGATGGATCCTTATTTGCAATTTGCTGTATGCAGGCACTGTCCTCAATGCATGAGAAAGTAAGTTAACAATAAAAATATGCAATAATGCATAAATAAATGACAAAATAAGCTTTCCTCACATATACATAAATATATAGGATCACGGTCATTTTGAATTCTTGGTGATAAGGGTTGTATTGAGTTGGGTTCATTATTATGAGGAAACTGACAATGATCTTATATAGTATTTAATATTTTGTTTAATATGGCAACATAGAAGAATCATCTTAACAGCAATTCACACAATTATTCTTTTTCAATTCTTTCCAAATGTGAAATTTTCTTACCAAGTCATTTTTTTATTGATCGGAAACACATTCCGAGAGGATATGGGGAAGAAAATTTTGTGGGTGAATTATTAATCTAATTTTAACTCTATAATACTTTGAAAGTCTCACTACAAGAAATAAGAGTTTTTGCGACGTTTTTTTAACGGCATTTTCTTAAACGTCATCTTTATTAATATTTAACGACGTTTTAAAAACGTCACATATTTATTTAATTAATACGACACCATTTTATGATCAACGGCACTTAAAAGCGCCTCCAAATGCTGTGCATCACACGCGCCTATTTTGAATCTGTGAATAAAGCTTTGTAAACCCTCATGTCTTCAGACATAAACATTGAATCCTCTAAACCCTTATCCTCACGTCGCGCCTCTCTCTCAATCGTCTCTAAACCCTTATCCTCACGTCCCCTCTCTCTCAATGCTCTCTAAACCCTTATTTTGAATCTCACATTCAAATATCACAGATTCACCGATTTCGAAGCTTCACTTCCACCACCATCTGCATCGGCGAGGTAGCGAGATTCACCGATTCACCTATTTCACAGATTCACCGATTCAAATCTCACAGATTCACCGATTTCAGATCGATCTGCACCCCACCGCGATTTCGATTCAGATTGGTCTGCACTTTCACCCCGATTTTGATTCTCTCTCAGAGATTCATCTTTGATTTCATCTCAGAGCGATTTCGATTTCTCTCTCTCTCTTGATTTCAAAGCTCCACCGCCACCACCATCTATGCAAGCTTCCATGGCTTAGCACCTCATCTCCTTATCTCTTCTCCTTTGTATATACATATTAATATATGTGTACGGGAAAGAAATAAACCTTCTCGTATGATCCTGTTGATCAAGTTTGCGCTCCTCCAAACAATGTTGCTTAGCCACCTGAAAACACAAACGTGAGCTAACTGGCGGGTGTGTGCCGGAAACCCCTCCGATGCCTAAGTCAGCAACTAGACAATAGACAATAAGCTCTGTGTATTCTAGAGTAAGAATTGGGATACCTGTCTATAGGTCTGGTCATGAGCTTTTATAGACTTTACTTGGCACAATCCTAGAAGGATTCCAACTCTCCCTATGAGAGTCCTCCTAGGAATCACACACCCTACTCACTACCAATCAAGCGAGATGGTTTACACAATCCCAGTAGGACTCTAACTCTCCTTAGCAGAGTCCTCCTAGGAGTCACACTCCTACTCACTACCAACCAAGTGAGATAGTTTACACAATCCCAGTAGGACTCTAACTCTCCTTAGCAGAGTCCTACTAGGAGTCTCATCACTGCAAGCCAAGTGGGATGGCTGAACCTTTTACCTTGGTTATACATTCCTGCCCGAACTGCTTTATCTCGGTCCTCTGCCCTTCGGACCGTGTGATCGAAAGCCGATCTAACGGATACCACCTTGCTGAGCTATACACAGCTCGGCCCTCGCCATTGATGCTACCTCCTTTTAATAAGCTGCTGCAACCACACCGAGCTAAGTTACCTCGGTCACACGTTTAAGTAATGATGTAGATGGCGCCCGACCGAGTTATACCAAGACCGGCCGAGCTATACCAAGCCCGACATCCTTTCTCACCAATACCTCGGCTAACCGCCAGGCCCACTTATTTCGGCTGACATCTTTACCTCGACTAACATTGCGGTTAGCTAAGTTACTTCGGCTCTGTGATACTTTAAGCACTACTACCAGTCTTGACTTTGAGATGACGCCCTGCAGAGTTATCGTTTAGCTCGGTCCTCTTTATACCGATACCTCGGTCCATAGTTCGGCCCAAACCCAAAATATGAGATGTCTTCTTGGCCTAAGACCGAGCTACACCAGCCCTTATCTCGGCCCATTACGCGGTCCAACTCCCAAAAAAGACTCTTCCTAGCTCGGCCCAATTTGTTTATAAATTACCCTCTCAATATGTATATTTATCGATTCTCTCATGTACATACACGTATCTGTATAAACACCGATCAATAATGGAGTAGAGCTTCTTCGATTTGATCTATTTTCTACACTGCCCAGGCCTCGCCGAGACATTCCTCGACGTTTTGCTCTCCTCAGTCCCGATTTGGCTCGCTGTCATGATCGGCCTTGTTATTGGCTGGTCCTGGTGCCATAGGTGGACCGGTCTGCACTATCTTGGTCACCACTCCAAGCTCCGGTTCACTTGGACCGCGCCACCAGGGTTCGGGGCTTGGTGGTTCTAGCTCGCCTTCACGGCATTTTCGGTTGGTCGGAGACTTTGGTCCAGGTTCATTTGGAAGGGAAAGGACGGTTCTCTGGCGGCAGCGGCAGCGGCAGCACAGCTGGTTAAAAGTGGCGGTGACGTCAGGTGAGAACGGTTTTGAAATTTGGTTTTTCATTTATCGAATGGTTTATTAATGACTTCATTTATATATGCATATGTGTTTGTGTATCTGTTATGAGATTTAATTTAGGGTTTTTGATTGAAGGCTTCTTGGTGATTGTATGCAATTTGATGTCTTCAATTGATTAGGGACGGTTCTCTGAAACCTTATTTGTTAATAATGCAACTAAATCTATGATAATTATGTGGTTAGGGCTTTTATGTTTCTAAACTTGGCGTGAATTTATTTGTAAAGTATGCAGGGAACAGTGTGGTCTATGGTGTGTGGCTGTTATATGCGGTTATGTCGTTGAAATAGTTGGAATTTTTGGATAATGTGTGTCGGTTTGTGGCATTCGTAGTTAAGGTAACGATTTTGTCATGGCGTTACTGGCTTCGTAGTATGCCCTTAGATTTTTTGTTTTATGTATGGAACAATGTAGTTGACGTATTGATTTATGATTGTGTTGCCGACATTCGTCATTGGTTATGTTGGTAGCTAATATAGTGGTCCACTTAACGTGTTGCAATGCCAACACTGGATGAGTCATAGAGTTTGCTAATTTTACTGTCTATTGGTTAATATATTTTGGGAAAATTTTGTTTTTTGCAGTCAGGGTTTTGTGTGTCTTTTTGAGTTCTTGGCAGCCTTTCATGTGTTAGGTTTATGTGAACGGTTATTTTAGTAATCCAGTTGCGGTATGCCACTGACAATGAGTTACTCCATTTATAATAATATGGTATCTTTGAAAATCCAAACATGTGGAATGACACTTGGTATTATTTAAAAATAAAAAATAAAAAATTGAGGACTAATCTACTAGAAGGAAATTGCCAATTATCACATCTTGGTTGTGTTTGAAAATTTAAACTATATTGAACCACAAAGTGGAGGGTCACTTCGTTATGTTGTGGTTGCAAAGTTTCGAAAGTGTCTCCAAGTCATGTTTTCTCACTAATTTGTATTGACAGAAATAGATGGTTGGGACAACTAACTTAATCTTTACGAAGTCTAGTTAGGGATATGTAAAACATTGACTTTGTGGTTTAGGGAGATGGAGGTTGTCTATATTTGTAAGAAGCTACTGCATGCACGGTAGAAGACATTTACCTAAGCCTATCATTTTGGGACCTTTCTTAACTTAGATTAGGAAACAGGGGATTGCTGTGTCCTAAGCAAATTATATATATATATATATATATATTATTTTTTGGATTACCACCAGTTATGTTTTTTGAAATTGCCAATTATCAAGCTTGGCGCCATGATCTTGAGGTACAATTTGACCTTGACTCTGTAAGCTGCGTATTTTCTATGTTCTGGAGAAATCTATGGGAATTACTTACATTGATTTTGACCTTTGTTTGACGCATGTATTGTCTTTCAAGTGCTGGAAAAGTGGGCCCAAGTCTTGGCATTTGCATTGTAGTTCAATTAGAGTTTTTCATTAGTAATAGGAGACATAAATGAGCTGGGCTGCTTTGGTTTTTGTAGAAACTAGAAGTGGTGCACATGTGATGCATGTGATGTAGCTCTCATGTATTTATGTAGAAAATATATTTTGTTTTAAGAGAAGAGAGGCAGATTTTGATGGGAGAGAAAAAGTAATGAGAATGAAACAAGGAAGTGGAAAAAGAGAAAGAAACATGGAGAAAAAAAAAGAAGAAAGGGAATTGGAGAAGTGATCAATGGTATGGAAAAATGTATCTAGCAGGACTATTCTGGCCTTATATCTGTTTAATTTGAAAATATTGACTTGGGATTTTGATGGAAGGCACAAATGTTTGGTCTGGTAGCTGTCCTTGAGTAAAATTATCACCAATGTCTCCCTCTTTGTGAATAATTGAGCCTAGGTATTGAAATTATGTACTCTTGGGGATTTCTTGGCTTCAATACTAACTACCCCTCATTTGTATTTCGGCTTTTAATAAAGATACATCCAATTTATTTAGTTTTCCTTCGTTAGCTGGAAGCAATTAAGAAAATTGCAGACTTTGTCACTCAGTTAAGACTGGTTGGAAAAGGACATGGTATGAATCAAGTTTCAATGTCACTCATCGCTAAGCTTGATTTGGTGACACAAACAAAATCCAAATTTGTTTTGGAGAACAGCAAGGTTCATGTATTAAATTCTGATTTCTATAACTTGAGTGGATGTACATAGATACTAAGGGTAGAGGTTTTTTTTTTTTTTTCTTCTTTTTGTCTTTTTTTTTTAACTGACCTTCAAGTGTGAGTTAGTGTTGCTGTTCAGAGAGAACTTCAAACTCGAGTCTGATCGCTCTTGCATACATCTGGAGTTCGATATACTGTTTACTTTTATTTTTGGTTGTGTTTGTTGTTTGATTTTTGTTTAGAAATAATCACATAATGTTTTTAGTCAATATATTGAAATAGCAGTAAAGTTTTATCCATATTATTACTAATTTTCAGCTTTATTACAATTATGTTTTTTAGCTAAATCCAATAGAATTAGCACAATCTCAAAAAAAAAAAAAAGAAGCTATTAACGGCGTTTTTCCAAAATGCCACTACAGTGTTAACGGTCATATTTTTAAATTAGGAAAAAATCTATCACGGCGTTTTTAAAACGTCGCTAAATACTAATGATGTCATTTCACCGTTATGTATCATATTTAGCGGCGTTTTTAAAAACGCCGCCTATACTAATCTAACGACGTTTTCAAAGCGTCATAATGCTATAGCGACGGCCGCGTCTTCAACGTTTGATACTGAACGTCGCAAAAAGTATTAGAGGCGTTTTTCACACTTAAACGCCGCTAAATGTAAAATTTCCAGCAATGTCTAAATTAAATTAATATATTATTAGATCCTAATAGCTAATTCCCATGAAATTCTATTAAAAATAAATCCTAATAAAATTATCGCCAAAAATATTTTTTTTGTCATGATTTTTTACATGTCACTAAAAATTGACAATTAGTGATTTTTTTTGTCACGTTTTTTATAAATTGTCGCTAAAACTTACAATTAGTGATATTTTTCTGTGACGAATTTTTCAAATTGTCGCTGAAAATTCATGTCTTTGTTATGATGATTTTTTTAAACCGCAATTAAAACTTATAATTAGTGACATTTTTTGTAACGAAATTTTCAAACTGTCGCTGAAAATTAATAATTAGTGACGTTTTTTAATAATATTTGATAAAAAGCATCATTAATTATCATAAGATTTATTAAATAATAAGTCTACCTTTTAGGCCCTACACATAAATCCCCTTAATTTTAATTAAAATTATTTAAAAATTATGTTACGACGTATACAATGTAATAGAATAATCTTTTATCTATTGTGCTATGAAAGTGTAATTTAAATAACTACATATGATGTTAAATTAAAAATTATTTTTAAAGTGAACGCTCACTTAATAGTAAAATATGATATTTAAGTTAGTGGGAGAATTAATAACTTCAAATTCAATAGTAATTATAATTATTTAATTTAATTTTTCAATTTATTTTTCAATTAAGGATCTGTCAAAAGGTGAAACTATATAAAAATTAAATAATTTAACAAGTTGAATAGAAAATATATTGTGACATTTGTATAGTTCAAAAAAAAAATTCTTAAACATTATGATATAGAAAACGTAACTAAAATGAACATGTACGGTAACTGTATATAATATTAAGTTATAAAATTGTAAGTTTTATTAACTTGCAATTGATTAGTTCATAAAATTAATGTTTAAACAAAAATTAAATATACGGACCAAAAAAAAAAGTTTCAGTATGTGGGAATCAAAACTTATTAACAGAATTAAATAATTTTAGTTTAATAGATGATTAGATTGGGAAAATCGTAAGATTCTTTAAAATTGGCTATAGTTATATAAATAGAAAACTTTTTTTTTTTTTTGAACCGCAAAAAACTTTATTAATGGAAAAAGCAAAACATGCATAAATTACATCAACAAAGCGGGAGAGTGCACCAAGCATCATAGCTAGCCTTAACGATTCCAACTAGGTTGGCACCGCAAAGGAAGCACATTCATATGCTAGCACTAACCCAAGATTGGTGAGAAACCAATCAGAAACAAACAAACAAAATAAAGAAAGGAAATAACATACAAAACAACCAACAAAGCATTTTAGCACTACCAGCCAAAGCAAATTACCCCAACCAAGACCCTACCATCAATAGCAATAGAACTCCCCTCCTACAATTTTCATAACATTATACAGCAGCCATCTACCAAACCACCAATCAACACCAGATATCAGCAGTTTCAACCAAGACACTAGCAACATTAGCATTGCAACTCCCCTCCAACGAACTGCACAGACTCCAACAGCAGCAAGCCAACCACCCAGACCAGCCACCAGCATCAGCTGCAACCAAGAACAACAGCAGCAGCTCCCCTGAGAAATGAAGCCAACTACCTGTTAGAAAAAATGATTTTTGGGGACTTTAATTTAATATTAAAGTGTGGTGACTTTAATTAAAGATTAAAGTGGGTCCCAACCATCTATTGTGTTGGGTCCAAGTGGGTCTAGATACTTTGCATTGAGATCTTTACACCACAGATAGAATGGCCAAAAACCATTGAGATTTGAATGAGAAATTACCTCATGAAGTTAGCTTCATGGAAAAAAAGTAATGAAGTTTGTAACTCCTGCATTAATGGGGTTTGTAACTCCTGCATTAATGGGATTTGTAACTCCTGCCTTTATTGCAGAGGTTAATGGTGCATTATGAACAGCCATAAAGGCTGGAGGCTCTTCCTCTCTCCCCTATACATGTATAAATTGAGACCCTCCTGTCAAGTCTCAAACACAGAAATTTTTTACTTCCATTTTCACAAGTCAGTTTGCCTGAAAGTTCCTACAGTGAGAGAGTGCTGCCACTGTTTTGTTCGCTAAGCTAGACAGAGAATGCTTCTGCCGTAGCTGGTTTTGACCGTCGTATCCTGGGAGACAGACGCCGGGATTCCTCAAGCACTCGACTAGTGAGGCGGCGAAATCTGTTTTAAGGAAACTGCTTCCGTGCAGGCTTCGGTTTCGTCTCTTTACCCTTTTATTGTTTTGTGTATTTCTGTTGAAATTTAATTGTAATTATTAGCATGTGTTCTTAGTATATATATAATTTGATTTCTTCATAAATCTATTTATTTAATTTCAAAATTTGAACAACAAGCTTAAAACAGATTTTTCATATATGTTTTTCCTATGAAATTGTTCGAATAGATTTATATAGACATTTGTATAATGCTACTAGGAACTGTTGCGGAATTGCTCCATATTTCAATGATTGTAAATTATGCAATGTGATTCTCTAATTGTTTAGTTTAATTAGAATGCTCTATCATAATTTGTATACTTAATTGTATTACTCTGGTCTTATTTTATGAGTATGGTTTATCATTCCCCTTCTATGATTTGCATGAATTTTAAGGTTATAGAATATAATTTATTGATGTTGCAATTTTGACATGCTAATTCTATTCTATTCTAGGTTTTAATTTGTTACATGCTTATTATTTTCTAGACTAAATTACATGATTTAATTTTTAGAATTTTGCATGTTAATGGTTGAATGGTTATATACTTGAAGTGCTTGGTTATTAGTTCATTACATATAAATAATTCAAATTATTTACATAAACTGCATGCTACTTATTTGGTTTCATCCTATTTGTCTAATGTTGCATATGTATATTTTGATTTTGCATGCTTCTAGCTTTACTATCTAATTTGCATGTGAAATTGCTTCTAGTTTTCTAGAGTTATACACATAAGTTATTTCCATGAATAGTGTGTGATTTAATTGGATGAATTAAAGTTTGAATTAAATGTAGTTCTTTGGAGTTATAAAATTTGTGTAACTTGCCTATATTTATTTACATGGTTATTGTGAATTAAATTCCTATATAATTTATGGCAATTAATTTTTTAATTTAATGTAGAAGTTATAAGGTTTTGTAACTTGTATAGTATCTTAATTCCTTAGTTATTTTGTTATTCTATGATTTGCTAGAAGGTTAAATAATATTTGATTGTATGTACAATTGCTTTATATTATGTTGTCATTTTCTACTAACTCTCTTTGTAGGCATACCTAAGCATAGAAAGGAATTGTATGGACTACTTATAATCCTCAATTGGATTGGTTATTTTTCTTTATGTTTGAAGAAATTTTTTACTTGAGATTTAGTTAGTTTGTTTACCAATTTGTAGTAGTAAGTTTTATTTGCTTATTAGACGCATTTTATATGCATGTATTTGGTTGTAGCAAGTTTAAATTGCTTGTAAGTTTAAATTGCTTGTAAGTTTGGGTTTTGGTTTGGTTTTCTGGAATAGAAACCAAAGTGTTTAGCCTTGGCTAAAAAGGAGGTTTTATTTGTTCGAAATGGAAACTATCACTGATGCTGCTGCTACTGCTAATGTTGGTGGGGATCTGATCCCCGGGGCAACTGGGTTGCCAACCCCTACTGTTGTGACCTCTGTGGTCAACCATGGCGTTACTCCGGCTGTTCCAGGAGGACCGCTCAGTCATCATGAGCGCCCAGAGAAATTTGTTGGGGTGAACTTCAAGAGATGGCAGCAAAAGATGATGTTCTACTTGACCACGCTAAACCTTGCAAAGGTTCTGAGCAAGGATCCTTCAGCCGTGGCAGAGAATGAGCCTGATAGGCAGAAAGTCATGGCGCTTGACACATGGAAGCAGACAGACTATCTTTGCCGGAACTATGTGTTCAACAGCTTAGCAGACTCACTCTATAGTGTGTTTTGTTCCCAGAGCTCAGCAAAAGAGTTATGGGAATCTCTGGACAAAAAGTATAAGACTGAGGATGCCGGGGCAAAGAAATTTGTGGGTGGCCGGTTCCTTGATTTTAAAATGGTAGACTCTCAAACTGTGCTAAGCCAAGTCCAGGAGTTTCAAGTGATCTTGCATGAAATTCATGCTGAAGGAATGCCTTTGAACGAGTCATTCCAAGTTGCTGTGATCATTGAGAAACTTCCCAATGGTTGGAAGGATTTCAAGAACTACTTGAAGCACAAGCGCAAGGAAATGTCAGTTGAAGAGCTGGTGGTCCGACTCCGGATTGAGGAGGATAATAGAAAGAAAGCAGGGAGTACCTCCTCAGTAAAAGCCAATGTCATTGAACATGGCAAATCTTCTGGAATAAGAAAGAAGCCCTCTAAGTTGGGGCCTAGAGGTGGTGTTGCAAAGAAGCCGGCTTACAAGCCATCGGAACCAAGTAATCGGTTCTTTGGGAAGTGCTATAGCTGTGGTAGCAATGGGCATCGGGCTAGTGACTGCCACAAGCAGAAGAAGTCATACAAGACTAAACCTCGTGCTCATATGGCAGATTTACAAGAGCACTCCCATGAGGAGGATGATATGCACTTGTCTGCCATTGTCTCTGAGGTGAATCTGGTAGGTTCAAACCCAAGAGAATGGTGGATTGATACTGGGGCTACACGCCACATCTGCTCCGAGAAAAAGCTATTTACAACTTTCGAACCGGTTACAAATGGTGAGAAGTTGTTTATGGGAAACTCTGCTACCTCGTTTGTTGAGGGGAAAGGAAAGGTGGTCCTGAAGTTGACGTCAGGAAAAGAGCTGACCTTGAACGAAGTCCTGTATGTTCCGGACATTCGTAAAAATCTTGTCTCAGGGTCTCTTCTTAGTAAACATGGTTTTCGCATTGTTTTTGAGTCCGACAAGGTCGTTTTGACCAAAAGCGAAATGTATGTGGGTAAGGGTTATATGTCGGGGGTATGTTTAAACTCAATGTAATGACTATTATCCCAAAGATGAATAAAGATGCATCTTCTTCTGTTTACATGCTTGAGTCTTCCAATTTGTGGCATGGTAGACTAGGACATGTGAACTTTGAATCTTTACGTAGATTAATCAAGTTAGATCACATACCATCTTTTAAGATTAATCCGAAACACAAGTGTGAAACTTGTGTTGAAGCGAAGTTGACAAGATCTTCGTTTTATTCTATTGAAAGAAGTTCAGAACCGTTGGATTTAGTGCATAGTGATGTGTGTGACTTAAAATTTATACAATCACGTGGTGGCAATAAGTACTTCATCACTTTTGTTGATGATTGTACTAAGTATTGTTATGTCTATTTGCTCAAAAGCAAAGATGAGGCGATTGACAAGTTTGTTCTTTATAAGAATGAAGTTGAGAATCAAGTAGGTCGCAAGATTAAGGCTTTCAGAAGTGATCGTGGTGGTGAGTATGAATCACCGTTTATTGAGATTTGTGCTCAATCCGGGATTATCCACCAAACCACGGCGCCTTATTCTCCTCAATCAAATGGGGTTGCTGAACGGAAGAATAGGACGCTAAAGGAAATGATGAATGCAATGTTGATAAGTTCTGGATTGCCACAGAACATGTGGGGGGAAGCAATTCTCTCTGCAAATTACATTCTGAATAAAGTACCCTGGAAGAAAGTGAACAAGACGCCATATGAGTTATGGAAAGGCGTTAAGCCTTCGTATAAATTCTTACGAATGTGGGGGTGTCTTGCAAAAGTGGCAATTCCTACACCCAAACGGGTTAGGATAAGCCCGAAATCCGTGGATTGTATATTCATTGGTTATGCACATAATAGTAGTGCATATCGATTTCTTGTACATAAGTCTGAAATTCCAGACATACACAGGAATACCATTATGGAGTCAAGGAATGCATGTTTCTTTGAAGACATTTTTCCTTGCCGAACCCATGAAAGGGTTCCAAGGTCTTTGGAGAAATTTGATGAGCTTGCTAGTGAGTATGATCATATTGATGATTCAGGTGATGATCAAATTGAGGTTTTAGATGAGCCCAGAAGGAGTAAAAGGGCTAGGATATCCAAATCTTTTGGTCCAGACTTCTTAACTTATATGGTTGAGAACGAACCTCAAACTTTCCACGAAGCTGTGACTTCTCCTGAGAGTCCATTATGGAAAGAAGCGATCAAAAGTGAGATTGACTCCATCTTATAGAACCACACCTGGGAGTTGGTAGATTTACCTCCAGGTTGTAAGCCTTTAGGCTGCAAATGGATTTTTAAAAGAAAGATGAAGGCCGATGGGTCAATTGACAAGTATAAGGTGAGGCTCGTTATCAAAGGGTACAGGTAACGAGAAGGCCTGGATTACTTTGATACGTACTCACCTTTTAGTAGGATAACATCCATTCGGATGGTGATTGCGATTGCTGCTTTGCGCAATCTAGAAATTCACCAGATGGATGTAAAGACAACTTTCTTAAATGGAGATTTGAATGAAGAAATCTACATGGAGCAACCTGAAGGATTTTCAGCTCCAGGGCAAAGCAAGAAAGTTTGTAAACTTGTCAAATCTTTGTATGGTTTGAAACAAGGGCCTAAACAATGGCATGAGAAGTTTGACAACGCAATGTTGTCAAATGGGTTTAGAATCAACGAATGTGACAAGTGTGTTTATGTCAAAGACACTGACAGAAGTTATGTCATTTTGTGTCTATATGTTGATGATATGCTCATTATAGGTAGTAACGATGAAATGATCAAAACTACCAAGAAGTTGTTAAACTCTAAGTTTGACATGAAGGATATGGGCATTGCAGATGTTATTCTGGGAATTAAGATTACCAGAATCTCTGACGGAATTCTACTATCTCAGTCTCATTATGTTGATAAGATACTTGAGAAGTTTAGTGGATCAGATACGAGTGTGTCATCGACACCTGTAGACTTAAGTCTACATTTTACCAAGAATAATAATGAAAGTGTCTCACAGTTAGAATATTCTCGAGTAATTGGAAGTTTAATGTATCTGATGAGTTGTACTAGGCCGGATATAGCTTACTCGGTTAGCAGGCTTAGTAGATACACAAGTAATCCTGATGCTTCTCATTGGAAGGGTATTGTGCGGGTGTTAAGGTATTTACGCTACACTCGGGATTATGGGCTGCATTATACTCGATATCCAGCGGTGCTTGAAGGCTATAGTGACGCAAATTGGATATCAGATATAAAGGACTCAAAGTCCACTAGTGGAAATGTGTTCACTCTTGGTGGAGCAGCGGTGTCTTGGAAATCTTCCAAACAAACGTGTATATCTAGATCAACGATGGAATCAGAGTTTATTGCTTTGGATAAAGCAATGGAAGAAGCTGAATGGCTTTGCCATTTCATTGAAGATATTCCAAGTTGGTCCAAACCTGTGCCTGCTATTTGTATTCATTGTGATAGTCAATCTGCAATTGGTAGGGCACAAAGTAATATGTATAATGGAAA
Source organism: Camellia sinensis (assembly GCF_055761805.1). Lineage (NCBI taxonomy): Eukaryota > Viridiplantae > Streptophyta > Magnoliopsida > Ericales > Theaceae > Camellia > Camellia sinensis. The sequence goes on from NC_138967.1 coordinate 48,627,575, forward strand.
GTCTAGACATATCCGTCGTAGACATAATTCCATACGACAACTACTCTCGAATGGAGTTGTCTCTATAGACTATGTAAAGTCTAAGGACAACATTGCGGATCCGCTAACCAAAGGGTTAAATCGAGTGTTAGTCGAAACGTCGTCAAAAGGAATGGGGTTGGGGCCTTTGGAAGTTACCGGAATGGAAACCCAACCTAGTTGATTGGAGATCCCAAGATCTAGGTTCAATGGGACAACCTAATTGCGTGTAACGGTGGTATGTCACTGAGGAGGTTAAACCTCCAGCCATTCCTTCTATTAGTGATACCTGCAAGTGTAGAGGTTTAGCTGAGCTTTTAATGACTCTAGTGTGTTAAGCTGTTGAGCTAAGTATTGCAGGATACTTTAGTAGAGTCACCTATGTGAGTGTGAAGTGGGGCCGCTTCTAGAAGAATTAGGAGGCCAAGATTCTTTGAAACCACTCGCTGAACCAGGCTAGTGTCCAGGGCCACACAGGGCACACCAGTGAGAACATAATGGTGGTAGGAGTAATTCCCGTGTGAGATCTATTGTCTCAGTTTACATAAACGGCAGAGCAGTTCAAGATGTCTTATTCACTGATCAGCCAGTAAACTCGATAGGTTTTCACTGGGAGAGGTTCAAAGCCAAAAGCTACCTTCTCTGATGTCGGGGTTAGTCCGTTGTACTCTCTCTCAGAGTCATTATTGTTGAACGGTGTTCGTTTGTTGCGTCATTCGGTCAATTTTTATTCATGTGGGGGATTGTTGGAAAAAATGATTTTTGGGGACTTTAATTTAATATTAAAGTGTGGTGACTTTAATTAAAGATTAAAGTGGGTCCCAACCATCTATTGTGTTGGGTCCAAGTAGGTCTAGATACTTTGCATTGAGATCTTTACACCACAGATAGAATGGCCAAAAACCATTAAGATTTGAATGAGAAATTACCTCATGAAGTTAGCTTCATGGAAAAAAAGTAATGAAGTTTGTAACTCCTGCATTAATGGGGTTTGTAACTCCTGCCTTTATTGCAGAGGTTAATGGTGCATTATGAACAGCCATAAAGGCTGGAGGCTCTTCCTCTCTCCCCTATACATGTATAAATTGAGACCCTCCTGTCAAGTCTCAAACACAGAAATTTTTTACTTCCATTTTCACAAGTCAGTTTGCCTGAAAGTTCCTACAGTAAGAGAGTGCTGCCACTGTTTTGTTCGCTAAGCTAGACAGAGAGTGCTTCTGCCGTAGCTGGTTTTAACCGTCGTATCCTGGGAGACAGACGCCGGGATTCCTCAAGCACTCGACCAGTGAGGCGGCGAAATCTGTTTTAAGGAAACTGCTTCCGTGCAGGCTTCGGTTTCGTCTCTTTACCCTTTTCTTGTTTTGTGTATTTCTGTTGAAATTTAATTGTAATTATTAGCATGTGTTCTTAGTATATATATAATTTGATTTCTTCATAAATCTATTTATTTAATTTCAAAATTTGAACAACACTACCTACGAGCTGCATCACTAAAATCAGACCAAATGGAACAATCACCACCTTAAAATCAAAGCAAATGGAAACAAACTGCCAACATCAACACACACACCACACCACCTCAGAAACAACTCCTAATCAGACTCAAATTAGAGATGAAATCATGAAATGAATACATGCTACCAATGTGATGATCCTTAGCCCAGTAAACCACTCTTACTTTAACTAGTTCAATCAAAGTCACCAAATTTGGTTGAGCTCCCCTAAAAATACATTCATTTCTGAGCCTCCATAATGACCATACTACTGCAATAGGAATAACATTCCAGATCATGAGCTCTTTTTTTCTGAACTTGAATCCAAACCACCAGTGGAGCAGCTCAATAACAGAACTCAGGGAAACCCAATTAGATCCCCACCAATCAATTACACTAGACCATAACTTCTAAGCAAAGGGACAAAGCAACAAAATATGATGAAGAGTTTCAGGTACAGACTTACAAAACACACACAGAGAAACAGAGTTACCCTTTAGGACACCGATTCGATGAAGGAAGTCAGCAGTCTTTAATCTACCTCTCCACACCAACCAGAGCAAAAATTTGGCTTTTAGGGGAGCTTTATTATACCAAATAAATTTTGACAACTCCAGAGCATGCCCCTCATCGGCTTGAAGCCACCCAAACAATGATCTAACTCGAAAAATCCCAAAAGGAGACGACAGCCATCTGATATGATCCTCACTATTAACCCTTAATTCAGGACCTTCACCCAAAATCTGGAGCAAACGAAGCAATTCCTCCTCCTCCCAAGCACGAAGAGGTCTTTTAATAGTCAAAATCCACCTACCATTTGCAATCTTTTCATCAACGAACCACTTCAAAGATCCAAGAGGCTCTGTAGATAAACCAAAAAGTCTGGGAAATTGATTCTCCAAGCTTGAATGCCCGATCCACTTATCAGACCAGAACAGAATCGAACTACCATCCCCAACCACAATCTTGACATTGTCCAAAAAATAAGTAACCACTAGTGGCTGTGTAACAACCACAGACATGACATCTCTCCAAATTCTAGATTCAAAATGACATACACCAGACAGAGGTAAATAGGATCCATTAATGTGACTGTAGTGACTGCTAATCAGCCCCCTCCATAGAGCCTTCTTCTCAGCCCCAAACCTCCACCACCACTTTACTAACAAACAAAGATTCACCTTTCTAATGTTTCTGATCCCTAACCCTCCATGGTATAAAGCCTTTGTAACCTCTCCCCATCAAACCAAATGAACCTTTCTTTGATTATCTGACCCTCCCCATAAAAAAGAGGCTTGCAACCTATCCACTGACTTAGCAACACACTCAGGCATCTTAAACAAAGAAAGGTAATAAACTGGAAGACTAGACAGAACTGACTTAATCATGGTAACTCTACCAGCATACGACATCACTCTCCTCTTCCATCCTGCAAGCCGTACTTTGATCTTATCCAAAGTAGGCTTCCATGTTGATTTTCGACGAGGATTAGCACCCAAAGGTAAGCCAAGATAAACCAGGGGAAGAACATGATAAGAACAATTCAGTCTAACCGCGAAATCCTTAACTAATTGGGTCGAAATTCCAACACCACAAACAACACTTTTTTGAAAATTAATCTTCAGACCTGAAATAATTTCAAAGCATCTAAGAATCCTCTTAATGGTGATAAGTTCACTCCAATCAGCTTCACAAAATAATATAGTATCATCTGCAAATTGTAAATGGGAAACAACCGAATCATTGGGACCAACGGTAGCACCTCTAACTAATCCAATCTCCTTAGCTCTGGATAACAAAACATTCAAGCCCTCTGCTACGATATTGAATAGAAAAGGTGAAAGTGGATCACCTTGCCGAAGACCTTTCTGTGGATTGCACTCCACTGTAGAAGAACCATTCACCAACACCGATATATAAATAGAAAACTTAATTGGATAAGTAAATGGAATTGGCCAACTTTAATACCCTAATTTGCCATTTTAAAACCAATGGATATGTTTTATTATATTATTTAACAGTACGTGTAATAATTTTTTTTTTAATTCAAAATAATTATAATTTTATATTTCTATTTCATAATTATTAAATATGTAATAAAAATATTCTATATGGTAAGGATCAAAGTCCAACAATATGCAATGTCAACTACATAAGAGAGGGAAAGAGAGGGGTCAAAATTACTTTTAATAATATATATATATAATCATTATCATAGATTTTTAGAATTTTATTGCCTCTAGTCTATAATTGGAGACAATTGTTTAAGCATGTGGGGTCTATCGTGTGTTCTGTTTCAATAATTTGAATTGTTCATTATGTCAAGCATTTCGTGTATATTATTCATACAAAAATTAGATCGATCTAATAATTGTAATATATACAATTTATCACAGTTTTCACCACAAAATTGAACAATAATTGTGTTTTCAAAAATAATTCATTTATTTTTTGGTGACAAATGAGATAAATTAAATATGTCATAATTATCGGATTAACTTAATTTTTATATAAATGATATACATGAAATTCTCAACAAAATAAATAATTTATATCATCAAAACAAAACCTATGGCGAGTCTCACCGGCACAAAGAGTGCCCGAAATAGAGGCTATCCACCTCCTAATTGTTTGTAATTCATTCCTAAACTATTAATCTTATCTATTTAATTTTTATACGTTCCTAATTTTAGTTCATGTAATCTAATTAGAGACCATTGTAGCAATTAATAACTGTAAAATCCTAATTTAATAAGAAAAAATTCCAAAATTTGAATAACATAATCATATATTTAGAGGCATTGACGTGAGCTGGGGTAATATTTTAGTATTGTTCGAGCTCACTGTAGTATCTTTGAGGTGGGTAGCATTATATGGCCAATCACAAAATCAACAAGCTCTAATCAGCCATAAGGGGATCATTCAATCTTCGGGGTTCATCAACTTCATGGAACAATCCAACCAATATGATGAGCATCTTTCGTATGATGTGCTGCCTATCATCCACACACATGCATCGCTCTAGACCAGTGTTGTGTTGTGGTGATAATATATGTATAATCTATGGTTCGTCTCATTTTAATATATATATATATATATATCATGCGTTGCATTCTATGATGTTTTTCATATATTATACATATTCTTCTTATGTTTTTATGACTTGTGATCTTTCATTATGAGTTATTATAATGTCTTAGTTATAATTTATAATGATATTAATTATAATATTATTTTTGTTATAATTCAAATGTTTTTTATTATACTTTATGTAATTGTTAGTAAAAATATGGTGTTGGACAAATATTTTACGGTGCAAAAAGTAGTGTTTGGTTATTATTTATTTATTTATTTTTTAGTTATAATTTAAAAATATAATTAAGACAAACATCGTCTTTGTAATTATGTATAGACTTTTTTAGTAGTTCGATTTTCACAAGAAAAATTATTTTTTTATCCCTAAAGAAAATATATTTCTTTGATGAAAATTTTCTTTATAATTTAAATTAATTGGTCGTATCTATTCAATAATCGAATATGAATAACTCGCTATTCACTCGATTTTGGGGTCATAATCATGAAAAAATATGTAGGAGAGATGGCCAAGTGGGCATGATTTGTATATGTACACCTTTTAAGGGTATATAGCTAACATGATATCTTTTTATATAAAATATAAATATATTATAAGGATAAGATCCAGATTAATTAATTGTATAATATATGTAGACAATTACCAAACTCCAAAGCAAAGTATATGCCACAAGGGTGGAAACATATCCCCCCAAACAAATTGTTGCCTATGAGAAGGTATCTGGTGTTACGGAAACATCACGAACCCACATGATATTCTTTCAAGAATATGATTTAATCAATCCCAAATTGTATATATTCCTTCTCATGGACCATCCAAACAAAGACATGTTTTTGTAACTATGTAAAAAGTGAAAATCGACATGAATCATCATGTACCACGAACAGAATCAGTGTGTTAACATGTGTCACTAGTTATCAGCATACAAGGGAAGAAAAATTTATATATATATATATATATATCAGTGTGTGTGTGTGTGTGTGTGTGTGAGAGAGAGAGAGAGAGAGAGAGAGCATACTGATTGAGCTCGCGCGAGAGAGAGATTGTAATACGCCGTCGCCATACCACCGCTAGCCATCGTCGCTCGTCGAGAGAGAGATCGTCGGTGAACACTTGCCGTCGTCACTGTGATCGTTGGTGAACTCGAACACCGCTAGCCGTCGCCATCGTCGCTCATCGAGAGAGAGAGAGAGAAAGATCGTCATCGCTTTGGGAACTCAAACTCGTCTCTGGGATTGTGATACACGAACTCGATTTAGGGATTTTGGGGGTTTTGAGGGAGAATGGTGTTAGGGATTTTGGGGATTTTGAGCGCCATTTCAGCTGAAGGAGGGAGATGAAAATTTTCAGTTCTATTTGCGACGGTATAAAAAAATCGTGACAAATGATCAAATCCATTCATTAAAACGACGCTGTTTTAATAAGAGTTTTTTTTGCGACAGAGAATTCCTGTCACAAATGTCTACTATTTGCAACGGTAAATTTCGCCCGTCTCAAAAAAAATATTTTTGCGACGGTACACAGTGCGTCGCGAATACTTCCGTATTTAAGAGGCTTTTTGTTATGTGCTTATTAGCGACGGGGAAACTACTGTCGCAGAAAATATTTATTTGAGACGGCTTCATATGCCGTCGCAAAAGATTTTGCGACAGTGTACACGCCGTCGCAAAAAGTTTCGTGTTACTTTTCTTGTAGTGTGATTTTGTCAACTGGAAAGAAATGCTTATAGGAAAATCATTGAACATAAAGGGCCCTTGGAAGTAGAAATTCTTATGGGAATTGGACTCACCTAAATTTCGAGCTGTGGATGATGATGATGATGATCCGTCTCTCATTGGTTCATTAACTAGGGTGTTGCTGCTACTATGGTTCTCTAATAGCATTAAGTACGCGCGATCCATGGTGGGTCGTAGTTTTAGATCAAATTCTGTGCACAGCACCCCAATCTTTACACACAATTGTACTTGATCAAGGACAGCCGATGGTATCAATTTCAGGTCCATAAACTCTGACACCTTTACTTCCTTGCAGAGTTCATTTGCCTTTGTCAACAATGAATGATCATGTCACAAAATTTAGCAACAAGCTCAGTTAGAGACACCTCCCTTGTATGATAATGGCTAATTGCAAATTAAACTCAGTTCAAATTAAAAATGTGAATCACGTGCGCTTACCCTATCCCGTAGACCTTGACCATTGGGAGACTGATTATGGGAATTCCAATTCTTCCGACTGCTTATCAACTCCAAAACCACTACTCCAAAGCTGTATGTGTCCGCCTTCGGAGAGACGTGTCCATTATCCATGTACTCGGGAGCCAAATACCCACTGATTCCATGTACAAGCAAACGTTAACAACAAATCAAGTTTCAAAAAGTTTTTTGTTCAAAAAAAAAAAAAAGTTTCAAAAAGTTTGGTTTATAAAAATAAAAAATAAAAAAAAAAGACAGAAAAAGGTTTTTGAAAACTCAACAAAACACTGATTGGATGGATTCGATTTTTTTTTTCTTTGAAAAGAGCAGGATTCAGTGACAACATATAGAGAATTTAAATACATTAGGAAAAATAAGAAAAATTATATGCTTAATACATACAGGGTACCGGTAGCTTCACTGATATTAACATGCGTTTGATCTTGAGGGAAGAGGTTGGCCATGCCAAAATCAGCAATTTTGGGGACCCAATTTTCATCTATTAGGATGTTGGTGGGTTTGATGTCACAGTGGATAATTACATTGTGTGATCGTTCATGAAGGTAAAGCAAGCCCCGAGCAACACCTATGATTATGGCATATGTTCGCTTCCAGTCAAGCGTGTCTGCTCTACAAGTCTCTGAATCTAGACCATCAAAAATAGTACAAAAGTTTGAGATTAGTTGCCGTGTTGAAAATGGTGACTTAATAAAAAAATTGTAGTATGATACAATTAATTTATCATAATTTTGTGTTCACTACGAATTAGAAAAGAACAGATGCATGAATCTATGAGTATATCCTTCCTAGAAGGTGCCTTGACGTTATGTGTAATTTTTATTCTTTGATCAAATGAATGATTGTTATTGTTCCTCATGTTTTGATCCCACATCTACTTACCTTGTCATTTTAAATTACAACAATTATTTATTTATTATTTTAATAACTTTAGATTATTTAAAATTGCAAGTCTATGTGAGAGTCTTTTATTGGTTCTCATTAATTGCAATGTTAGCAAGATAATAATGGTGGTCTAACATATTAATCAATCATATAGGTTATTTAATATTTTTATTAACTAATTAAATAGAATTTAGACAAGAATAAAAATTAAAATAAAAAACAGATCTGGAAAACTTCTCAAAAAGTTACATGAAAGTTAATGTAGGAATTTGAATAGAAATTTCTCAATTACAGATGAAAAATTTCATAAAATTGACTTCAAAGTAAAACTTGCCTAGTCTTATAGTTGGGAAAATAACATTGAGAATTTGTGTCACAGTAAGGCAAATGTAATTTTAAAATAATAAATTTAGAATGAATCTATTTGATTTTCAAAGACCTTAACTCAACTTAGAATTAAAAATACAGTAGATGATATTAGTACGTACTAAAAAGAAGGTAATCAAGGCTGCCATTACTTGCAAACTCAATATTTCGGTGGTGTGCAGACCCCAACAACAGTTTCATCTCGTTTAGGACAAGTTCCTTTCCCTTCTCTGAGATCACCAATGGTTTCTTCACCGCAATCTCACCCCCATCAGTCAACTTGCCCTACAAAACATTTTCAGCCAAGGATGGATCCAAGATTCAAATTTTAGAGGAGGACAAAAACATATATAACTTCTCATATTTTGAAATTATTTTACTTATTTTTTTACTACAAAACAATATGTTTTCTTTATGTGTTGATGCTTGTACATCCTTGCTCTTTGTTGATGTACGCTGTTCATTCTTCGTTCATCAATAAAGTTTATTTTTTCTTGTACAGAAAATATTTTCTTTTTTTGCTCTACTTCAGTACACTAAGGTTGTGTTTGGATCATAAGAAGATTTACCCTGTATACTTGGGCGATGCCACCTTTGCCAAGCTTGTTTTTGGCATGGAAACCTTCTGTCGCAGAAAAAAGGGTTTTAAAACTGAATTCCCTCAGTCCTTGTGTTGGGACTGTGAGACACCAGAAATCAATCACACACAATAACACAAGAATATTTACGTGGTTCGGCAATTGCCTACGTCCACAGAGAGCTATCCACTATAGAATTTTCCTGGAGGGAGTTTACACACTCACACCTCACTTACACACTATAGCACTCTCACTTCTCACAATCTCTTAGATTACACACACTGTAATCACTTGTCTTGTTTTCTTGTCTATCTCCAACCCCTCCTCCTCACCTCAAGTTATACACAATTGAGGAAGGAGGTCATTGGTTGCCACCAACCCCTTCCATTAGCTAATGGGGTGGGTGAAGTGGAAGAGTGGGAGAGCCACTATCCATAGTGGTTGCTCCATTTGAATGGGCAGTGGAACACTAACAATTCTTCCCCTCCACGCCCATATGGAGCTGACTTCTCATTTGAAGTCCATCCCGGCAATGTCTCTGCAGATTTCGAGTTTGTTTCTCGAAACCACCTTTGTTAGTATGTCAGCTGGATTCTTATATGTATGGATCTTGATCAGTTCCAATAACTGCCTTTCCATCATTTCACGTATCCAATGATAGCGAATATTAATGTGCTTTGTGCGAGAATGGTACATCGAATTCTTGCTCAGGTCTATGGCACTCTGGCTATCACAATGTACCAGGAACTTTTCTTGCTTTAATCCCAACTCTTGGAGAAACCGCTGTAACCACAACATCTCTTTCACAGCTTCCGTTGCGGTAATATATTCTGCCTCCGTTGTGGATAAAGCAACATAATTCTGTAACTTGGACTGCCAAGACACAGCTCCCCCTGCGAAAGTGAACAAAAATCCTGATGTAGATTTGCTACCATCAAGATCTCCCGCCATATCGAAATCCATATAGCCTTCTAAGACTGGTTAGCATTTCTAAAGCACAAACACATTTTTGCCGTACCCTTGAGGTACCTCAGAATCCACTTGACTGCTTCCCAATGCTCTTTTCCTGGATTGGAAAGGAATCTGCTTACTACTCCAACAGCATGAGCGATATCTGGTAGGGTAGACACCATTGCATACATCAAACTCTCTACGGCGGATGAGTAGGGAATAGCCTCCATCTCTTCTCTTTCTTTAGTAGAGGAGGGACAAGAACTCTTGCTGAGCTTGAAATGATTGGCCAGCGGAGTATTAACTGACTTGGAATCTTTCATGTTAAACTTCGCAATCACCCGTTCAACGTACTTCTCCTGTGACAGCCATAATTTCTTGGCTTTCTTGTCATGCACAATTTGTATGCCCAACATTTGTTGTGCATGGCCTAGGTCCTTCATGTCAAAGGACTGTGATAACTCGTTCTTCAGTGATCTGATTGTTGTGGCATCCTATCCAACAATCAGCATGTCATCAACATAGGGCAGGAGTATGATGAAGTTTCCATCGGGAAATTTCCTGACATAGACACACTGGTCTGCAGCAGTTCTCTTGTACTCATGACCCACCATGAATGAGTCAAACTTCTCATACCACTGTCTAGGCGCTTGTTTGAGGCCGTAAAGACTCTTCTTCAATCTGCAGACTAAGTTTTCTTTCCCTTTTATTTCAAAACCTTCTAGCTGCTCCATGTAAATTTCTTCTTTCAGATCACCATGGAGAAATGCTGTCTTTACATCCATTTGTTCAAGTTCCAAATTCAAACTGGCCGCTAGTCCCAAAACTACTCGAATGGAGGTCATTTTCACAACTGGCGAGAAGATTTCATCAAAATCAATACCTTTCTTCTGCCTGAAACCTTTGACAACCAATCGAGCCTTATACTTGACTAGCTTTCCGCTGCCATCTTTCTTCAACTTGAACACCCAATTGTTCTGCAATGGTTTTCAATCCTGGGGAAGTTTTATCAAATCATAAGTCTGATTCTTCTGCAAGGACTGCATCTCTTCTTGCATAGCTAGATGCCAACTACTCTTCTCCTTATGATTCTGAGCTTCTTGAAAACTTTCTGGCTCCCTTTCATCAGTAAGTAAAATATAATCAGAAGTAGGGTATTTTGACGACAGCTTAGACTCTCTTGTTGATATTCGCAACTGTGGACCAACAGCCTCTGGCGGAGGGGGTTGTGGCTCCCCCTGCTCAACACCCTTTTCTTCTGGATCTTCTTCTTCTGGAAATCCATCCTGCAACTCTACATCATTGGTTGCATGTTGCGGTAGCTCTTCTTCATTAGTGGCATGCTGTGATGGTGCAGGATTGGGAACAATTTCTAAAACATCATTAACTTTGGATTTGGCTGGTTGCCCAAAGACTTCTAAGGTCTGGCCTTCTTGAAATACCACATCTCGGCTTCGAATGGCCTTTTTGTTTTTTGGATCCCATAATTTGTATCCAAATTCTTCATCTCCATAGCCAATAAAGATGCATGGAGTAGCTTTATCATCCCGCTTCTGTCTGTGCTCCTTGGATACATGGGCAAATACTTTGCACCCAAACACTCTCAAGTGAGAGTAAGAAATCTCCCTTCCAGACCATACTTTCTCTGGAATTTCAAAATTCAGTGGAACTGATGGCAATCTGTTGATCAAATAGCATGCAACATGAACAGCTTCTCCCCAAAATGGCTTTGGCAGCTTTGCCATTTTTAGCATACATCTAACCTTCTCCATAATGGTCCGGTTCATTCTTTCGGCTACACCATTGTGTTGTACGGTTCTAGGAACAGTCTTCTCATGTCAGATACCGCGAGTAGCACAGTAGGCTTCAATCACACACAATAACACAAGAATATTTACGTGGTTCGGCAATTGCGTACGTCCACGGAGAGCTATCCAATATAGAATTTTCCCGAAGGGAGTTTACAGACTTACACCTCACTTACACACTATATCACTCTCACTTCTCACAATCTCTTAGATTACACACATTGTAATCACTTGTCTTCTTTTCTTGTCTATTTCCAACCCCTCCTCCTCACCTCAATCTATACACAATTGAGGGATTAGGTCATTGGTTGCCACCAACCCCTTCCATTAGCTAATGGGATGGGTGAAGTGGAAGAGTGGGAGAGCCACTATCCATAGTGGTTGCTCCATTTGAATGGGCAGTGGAACACTAACACTTTGTTCTGCCACGATCTCCTGTGCATCTTCAATTGCAACACAGCCCCCAAACACAAGATTTGAGCATAAGAAGATGAAAGTAACTATAAACACATATTTGGTGACTCAGATATAAATCCGATAAAACAAAAAATCATTTACCTTTCTTAGATTTTGTGGGTTCGAAAAATGTTTTAAACAAGTTGCTTGATGTAGGCATTGTTTAAGAGAGGAATGAATATAGGTTTAATGGCAAAGTTCAGATGGAAAGAGAGAGAGAGAGAGAGAGAGAGAGAGAGAGAGAGAGAACAAGATTTAGATAAAGTAGAAGAAAAATAGAGGGAGTGTGTCTGCTCTTTTAACTTTATATAGTCTTGATAATTAGACCCAGTCTTGTAAGAATCGTACTATACGAAATGGATACCGTAGTTAAGTAGCACCATTTTATATTATATGATGTGAGATTATCGGTTCAAAGCTTAACACGCTTTGCTTTGTGTGGTTCCCTTCATGGTTTTAAAAATCGGACCGGACCGGTCAGTTCAACCAGTTGAACCGCCGATCGGTCGAGGTTCCGGTCCGGGTACACCCACTGAACTGGTCATAGTGAAAAACCGGTCTATTTTGAGAGAATCGGAAAAATCGGCAGTCGGACCGCCGAACCGGTTCCGGTTCACCGGGTTGATAAAACAAATTTTTAATATTTTTTTCCTTTTTTTATTCTTTCTTTCTTTTCTTCTATATATGTATATATATATAATAAAAATTTAATTGGAAACTCTCTTTTAAGGGTCTCCACTTGTGAGGAATCCCATTGAGAGCTTGAAATTATTGTGAAAGCCTCTATCTATTTATAAGAAAAAAAATTCGTCCAAAAAAACTCAAGAAATCTATGTGGGATTCAATTCAATTTATTGGAGGGAAACTTAAAATTTTGATATCCCTCTAAAATTTTTGCTCTTCTTTCAATCAAATTATTTGAATTAAAATCATATGGAGGGAATATTGAATATTTGATTTCTTCTTCCAAAATTAAAATTAATAATATTTTTAAATACATTTTTATATTTTTTAATAAAAAAAAGTATTAAGAGAAATATTTAAGATTATTAAAATTTTTAATTTATAATTTTATTTCTTATATTTTTATTTAAATATAATTTTAATATATTTATGACGTCACGGTTCGATTCCGGTTCAACCGCGGTTCAACCGTCGGGTTAAACCGGTGACCCGTTCACCCGATCATTTTTTCGGTTCACTCACCGATCCGATTTTTAAAACATTGGTTCCCTTTCGTTTTTATTTCATACAATTTCATATAATATATATTATACAATTAATTAATCTGGATCTTATCTAGGAATGGCAACGGGGCGGGGCGGGGCCGGGGATCACCCTCCCCGTCCCCGATCCCCGATGGTCAAATTTTCCCCGGCCCCGGCCCCGATCCCCGACGGGGAATTTATCACTACCCCCACCCCCGCCCCCAACGGGGATCGGGTTTCCCCGACCCCGAGCAATCCCCGGCTAAAAAAAAAAAAAAATTCAGAAAATAATACAACAACACCATCATCCAAGACAGATCTGAAACAGATCTAAAAACAAAAACAAAAAAAATTGTGAAACAGATCTGGAAAAAAAAATCAGAAAATACAACATCATCATCCGAGACAGATCAGACCTGAAACAGATCTAAAAAAAAAAAAAGAAACAGATTTGAAAAAAAAAATTCAAAAAATACAACAACATCATCATCCGAGACAGATGAGATCTGAAACAGATCTAAAAAAAAAATGTGAAACAGATCTGAAAAAAAAAAAATCTGATCTGTGAGCAGCGGTGGTGGTCGGCGACGTCGAGAAAGGAGGAAGTGCATGAGAGATGCTGTGTGGTGGCGATGGATTTGAGAGAGAGACAGAGAACTCAGTGAACCAGAGGAAGATGAGAGACGGAGACGAGGTAGTGTAGAGAGAGACAAGATCTGAGGTGAAAAAGGTAAAGGCAGTGGTTTATATCTAAGGTAAAGTCAGTGGTTTATCAAAAAAATAAAAAAAAGGTCAAGTTAGTGGTTATATATATATATATATATAAGGGTAAAATCGTAATTTAATATCGGGGATAAACCGGGCCGGGGATCGGGGACGGGGACAGGACTGGGACACTGATCCCCGTCCCCGGCCCGAATATGTTCGGGGATTGATTTTTAAATACCATCCCCGTCCCGTCGGGGGTATTTTTCGGGGAAAACCCGCTCAATTCGGGGTCGGGGGTCGGGGTCCCCATCGGGCCGGTTTCAAATTGCCATCCCTAATCTTATCCTTATAATATATTTATATTTTATATAAAAAGATATCATGTTAGCTATATACCCTTAAAAGGTGTACATAAACAAATCATGCCCACTTGGCCATCTCTCCTACATATTTTTTCATGATTATGACCCCCAAAATCGAGTGAATAGCAAGCTATTCATATTCGATTATTGAATAGATACGACCAATTAATTTAAATTATAAAGAAAATTTTCATCAAAGAAATATATTTTCTTTAGGGATAAAAAAATAATTTTTCTTATGAAAATCGAACTACTAAAAAAGTCTATTCATATTTACAAAGACGATGTTTGTCTTAATTATATTTTAAAATTATAACTAAAAAACAAATAAATAAATTATAACCAAACACTACTTTTTGCACCGTAAAATATTTGTCCAACACCATATTTTTACTAACAATTACATAAAGTATAATAAAAAACTTTTGAATTATAACAAAAATAATATTATAATTAATATCACGATAAATTATAACTAAGACATTATAATAACTCGTAATGAAAGATCACAAGTCATAAAAACATAAGAAGAATATGTATAATATATGAAAAACATCATAGAATGCAACACATGATATATATATATATATATATATATATATATATGAAAATGAGACGAACCATAGATTATACATATATTATCACCACAACACAACACTGGTCTAGAGCGATGCATGTGTGAGAGGGTGACTGGTCCCATTAATGTTATTAATATCAGCTGTTTTTTGTGTATGGATGATGCTCATTATATTGGTTGGATTGTTCCATGAAGTTGATGAACACCTGAAGATTGAATGATCCCCTTATGGCGCTCTTTGTGCCGGTGAGACTCGCCATAGGTTTTGTTTTGATGATATAAATTATTTATTTTGTTGAGAATTTCATGTATATCATTTATATAAAAATTAAGTTAATCCGATAATTGTAACATATTTAATTTATCTCATTTGTCATCAAAAAATAAATGAATTATTTTTAAAAACACAATTATCGTTCATTTTTGTGGTGAAAACTGTGATAAATTGTATATATTACAATTATTAGATCGATCTAATTTTTGTATGAATAATATACACGAAATACTTGACATAATGAACAGTTCAAATTATCGAAACAGAACGCACGATAGACCCCACATACTTAAACAATTGTCTCCAATTATAGACTAGAGGCAATAAAATTCTAAAAATCTATGATAACGATTATATATATATTATTAAAAGTAATTTTGACCCCTCTCTTTCCCTCTCTTATGTGGTTGACATTGCATATTGTTGGAATTTGATCCTTACCATATAGAATATTTTTATTACATATTTAATAATTATGAAATAGAAATATAAAATTATAATTATTTTGAATTAAAAAAAATTTATTACACGTACTATTAAATAATATAATAAAACATATCCATTGGTTTTAAAATGGCAAATTAGGGTATTAAAGTTGGCCAATTCCATTTACTTATCCAATTAAGTTTTCTATTTATATAAATATAGCCAATTTTAAAGAATCTTACGATTTTCCCAATCTAATCATCTATTAAACTAAAATTATTTAATTCTGTTAATAAGTTTTGATTCCCACATACCGAAGCTTTTTTTTTTTTTTTGTCCGTATATTTAATTTTTTTTTAAACATTAATTTTATGAACTAATCAATTGCAAGTTAATAAAACTTACAATTTTATAATTTAATATTATATAAAGTTACCGTACATGTTCATTTTAGTTACGTTTTCTATATCATAATGTTTAAGAATTTTTTTTTTGAACTATACAATTGTCACAATATATTTTCTATTCAACTTGTTAAATTATTTAATTTTTATATAGTTTCACCTTTTGACAGATCCTTAATTGAAAAATAAATTGAAAAATTAAATTAAATAATTATAATTACTATTGAATTTGAAGTTATTAATTGGGCCACGCACCAATAAATCCCAAATCTTTATCTTATGTTCCATTTAGTCCTACCTTTTATCTTATGATCCAATTAGTCCTAACATAATGTTATTGACAACTAAACCCGTGTTACACTAATTTTTAGGAGTTCTAGTAAGGGTAATGAAGTAAACCACCAACGGCGTAATGACTATAATGCCCCAAACCTGTCCTCTGTAGAAATTTGTTTCCCTCCAAACAAACCCGTAATCGAAGAGTCGTGTGTGGAAGCTTGAACAGTTCTCCGATGTTAATGGCGGGATGTTAGGCGTGGCAGTTTCAGATTGTTGCTTGACGATGTGAAATTCCTGTCAATAGAATAGCATTTTTTGATTTACCGTAATCCCTAGCAAATACGGTGTTGATACATCAACTCCGGCGGTGTAGGTGCTTGTGACGGTGTTGTGCTTCGAAGTAGCGAGCGGAAAGTCTTCGTAGGCCTCCGACAATGGTTCCAGGTACGGTAATCGTCTCTGTACATAAACCCTTGCTTTCATTTACATTACGAGGTTGTGGAGTTATGGGTGATATACTAAGGGAACTGGTTAATGTTGTGGGATTTGTAAAATACATGAAATTGTGAATTATGTACACTGATGTAGTGTTGTTTTTTGGGTGCGATTTTGAGTAATGCATGTGTCTTCTCGGAAAGTAGGTTGTCAATGTTCTTGGCTTGTTAACTGGTGTGTTTTTTTGTGATTTTGTCGTAATGTTACTGCGGTGAATGTGAATGAGATGGTAATGCAATTTTATTATCAAGTGCGTACTGGGTTTCCCTAAATTTTTTTTTTTGGGGAGGGGAAGGGGGGTTGAGGGGAAGATGGTTTACCTGTTCATGTACCTGACGGGGGTTGAGGGGAAGATGGTTTGGTGGTGTATACAATCATGTACCTGTGGGGGTGTGCATACTGTGTTTTTGGTTTTTTTACATTGAAGAAAATTGTAATGTTGTGCAAGATTCATGTCAGTGATGTATTTGCAAATTTCAGTTCGGGCCCCAATTTTTTTTGTTTACGTTTTGTTGTCCAATGCTTAGTCGTAATCATGTTATGTAGCGTGTTTGACAATGTGAAAGTCATACTGAAGTGGTGACACATTTGTATTGTTGTTTGATGCGTTGACGTAATCTATGTAGCGTCACTTTAATGGTTGGATGTTATTGTTGAAATGCGTAATTACAGTTCGTTGGATTTGTAAAAAATGTAGTACAAAACAATAAAATTAGTTAGTTGGGAAGTGATAGTGGTTAGTACTTCATAGTGATGCATGCAATACGAACTCGTTGCCTAGTGCGTGATGAGATAAAAACCAGAGTTTGGTTGTCTGATGTTAATGTTTGTGTTCCAATTTTACATTGATGGCATGACATGGGGCATAAAAGTTTGTGTTTTTCTGGTAAATTGCCTGATGCTGGAAAATGTGGCGGTGTAAATGATTCATTTTTTGCATGGTTATTGGCAGTTTTAATTTGTTTCTGCTGCTTTGCATGTAAACATGTTCAGGTAGCAGTGGCAGCAGGACTGGTAAACGGAAACTTGGGTTAAGGTCACCACAAACATCGACAAGGCAAGCCAGTAAAAGACAAGCGAAGCTCCCATTCAAGAAACAGAAACGGCCGGGTGATCCTGTTCGGAGAGGTTATGTTGATCTGTCGAAATTAATGTACCGGTCAAACATATCCGGGCTGATTAGCACAGTTCTGGAACTGGAATTACGTGATGGCCACATCAGACAGTTGCAGAGAACGCCATTCTGGCTAATGATTGATGCTATTCGGGCTAACGACTTGGATCCTAAAATGTTCAAAAAATGTGATGCGACAGTATGTCGGGTAATACAAACTTACAACCCTGAAGATGAGAAATTCAACATCGGTGGAGCTAAGTTACCATTGCGCAACAACGACATCAGGTTGATCTTCGGCGTACAATGTGGGAGGGAGAAATTGGATATGACACATGGTGGGAAAGGGCCGTCTGATTTCATCCAAAGACGTTGCGCAAAAGTTAGCCGAATTTCTTCAAAATTAATAAAGGACTTGCTGGGAGAAGCAATATGTGGTCATACAGAGCGTGACGAAGAAGATGTGGCGAAATTGTTGTGTCTTTATGTGTGCGCCAAGTTATTTTTCGCAACGACCGGCGAGCATATAGGTTGGGCATTTGTCCGTGTGATCGACAAACTGGACACATTGCAACAGTATGACTGGAGTGCAACAATAAGGAACACATTGATTGGGTCACTGAATGAGATGCACAATAAGCCAGAGAAGGTCACTGGTTGCGTAGTAGCATTGCTGGTACGTATGTTTGTTGGTTGTTTGGTGGTTCAAATTCAGCTGTAAAACATATAATCCATTTCAGTGTTTATGTAATAGATGTTTCATGGTGTAATTTCAGTTTCTTATTTGTGAGCATTCCAACATCATCGCTCCGGAACGGCCTGACGTGACACCACGATTTTGTCGATGGAACATTGCATCCGCTGTGGGTAAACTAAGAGCAATAAATTTGTTGTCAGAAGGTTGCTTTGAGGTATGGAATTAGAACCCTTTTAATTGTTTTTAAAAATTTTCCAACACCAAACATTGAAATTGTGCTACGTTTTGATGGTAATTTTGCTTAGGTCCACTGTGCCAAACTTGTTGGGACGATTAATGAATGTCATATTCTGAAGGTGCCTGCTGCTGCTATTGAAACAAAAGAATGTGGTAGAATTAGGATGGATGTGGAACCACCTGGAGTGTGCGATGAACGCAGGGCTGTGATTGAGACAGATGATGTTGGAAGCGTGGAGCCAAGCTTCAATTGTTGGCAGCCGGCCAAAAAAACCAAGGGTGACATGCAAATGGAGGGAGGCAATGACTATGATAATAAAAATACTGGAACACCAACCAGCAAGGAAAAAGTAGCTGGGAAGCTGGTGTCACGTGGAGATGTTTTGCCGGTATTGTTCCCAGATCTTCTGGAACTGGCCAGCACTCCAGATGGTGAAGACATGGGTGAGGAACAAAGAGGGGTGCACAATGAGCTGATAACTTGTAAAGTCAGAATTACTGAATTAG
This sequence comes from Camellia sinensis, assembly GCF_055761805.1. Taxonomy (NCBI): domain Eukaryota; kingdom Viridiplantae; phylum Streptophyta; class Magnoliopsida; order Ericales; family Theaceae; genus Camellia; species Camellia sinensis. The sequence goes on from NC_138967.1 coordinate 48,646,722, forward strand.
AGAGCGAGATCAATATGAAAGACGTACAGATATGTGAACTGGAACAGCGTGTGGAAACACTGGAAAAACTGCTCGGGCGCCATGCTGGTAATTTGTTTGCAAACTTAAATACTGTGATTGTGGATAAGGAATCTGAAATTGCCCGGCTCAAAAAGCAGGTTGATCGATTGGAGAAAAAAATAAGCAATTTGGAAGATAGTCTTGATGACCTCGAGGTGCACGAGGTGACACAATTTGCTGTGAATGATGGATCCAATCAGCGAACACCAAGTAATAGTGTGTCAGGGAAAGTGAGTGGGTCTGCCAATGTGACGAGTTGCGAAAGTGCGCAGCAGTTTGCATGTCCTACAGGGCAACCCGAAGACGTGCGGATCAACGAATTACAACTTGTTGACAATGACCCTGGGATTGAAGATTTGACCGATGACTTTGCAGATGGGATTGTGCATACAACTGTAGCAATGGGTGAGGGTAGCTGCAGCCCCATAAATGCACAGACAGTAGCTGCTGGCAATGTAAAAGATGGCGCAGCTGTCGTTGTTGTAGAAGGTCATTGCGAACACACAGCAGGTGCAACAAGGTTTGGGCCGAAAATTACGTCACTTGTGAAAAGGGTGAAGAACAAGGCAAGACGGGAATTTAGGTTATCAGACTACGAATATCCCGGCATATTTGGGCGTACACAGGTAAACACCAATGTCAGACTTGGTAAATCAGTTGAACCAGGGGTGATTTACAGTGTTGAGGACGTCGAGGTGGAGCGTAAAACCTGGAATGGCTTCGGTCTGAATAGGCGGCACACTGTGTGGAACATGCTGAAGGATGAAGACCGGGAACTACTACAAAGAATGTACACTTTAGAGGGGGACGGGTAGGTTGTTCGGATGGACTGTTGTATTGTTTGACATGTACAACTTGCGAAACTATCCTCCACGGTGGTTCTGAATTTCGATTTATGGTTTGCAGGTTAATAGTATGGGATGGTGGACACAATGGAATACAAGTTCATTTCACGGACATCAAAGATTTGGTGCAGTAGAACTCCATACACGGCAATGTAAGCTGGTTTCGTGTAACGAATCGTAGAGTATTTATTGATTCTTTAATTATTTTAAAAAAACATATGCAAATCTGACCATTGCTTCCTTTGTGAATTGAGTGATGTGGCAGTCGGAAAGGGCAAATGAATTTTAAAACACAGTGAACAAAATGTAAATGGAAATGTAAATTTACAAAGTTCTTATTGCTATTATGATGGAATTGTAATGGGTAACATATGTTGCAGGTAATCGATGCGTACGGTGCAATGTTGACTGAAATGCATAAGATGGTATCTGGAAGGGCAGAATATGTTGGGACATCGTACATTTACACTAGTGTTTGTTCAGTATGTATCTTCAGTTTTATTTTACTGCCCGAAATCTAAAAAAAATATTTGCATAATAAAACCTGATACGAATACGGTGGTTTTCGACAATTGTGCAGGATATGATGCGAAACAGTAGTGCTGTTTCCCGAGCGAAGTATTTGAATGTTCACATGAAGGCTGCACGAGGTTGCAGATACACAGTTATCCCAATCTACAATGCCAACCATTGGACAGTCATGGCGTGCGATGTAGAAAGTGGGAATTGGAAACATTACAACTCGATGCGGCCAAGACGTGGAGTGCGCGATGAGCACTACAATGAGGCTCTAAAAGTTGTAAGTGCTGTTTTAAAATTTCAGTTTTGAATGTGCATGATGGGCAGAATTTAATGTAGAAAATGTTAATGTTACTGTGGGCAAAACTGCACTGACATGTGGAAAATGGACAGAAACAATGGGTGGCTGATCACCACAACAAATTTGTGAAGCCTCGAGTTACAGCTGCAGCTGTTGGGTCAGAGCTGTTTGATGGCAGTTTTGTATCTGTTGTGGATTGTCCACAACAAGTTCCAGAGTCGTAAGTAATGTTCATTTTATTTTGAGCAGACTATGTTGATGATGTATCACGTCAGTGACGTTGACACCGGTGTTTGTGAGTGCAGGTCAGATTGTGGGATTTTCGTGTGCTTCATAATCAGGCAGTACGTACGTGGTGCAGAAGTGAATATTTTGATGGACGACCTGACCCCAACTGGGCTACGAGCTGCAATGGTGGAAATGTTCTTAAGTGACCCGGGCAGAGGACTCCGTGGGAGGACATTATAAGAGGTTGTGAAGACATTTGCCAGTGCGCAAGGTGCAACAACAGCATTAGGATGTTTTATTGTGTCTTTTCGTATCGACGTATATAATTTTTTGTTAGTTTGGAAACACATAACAGTAGGAGGGAAAAACCAGTTTCCTATACAGTACTTTTTTGGTAATGCAGAAGTGCCCAACGGTTTAATCTTGGGTTAGAATCCAGTACTTTGTGGATATGAATGTTGATATTATTTAGTAAGCTATTCAAATAGTCTCACCTATTGCATGATAACAGTTTCACAGTGCATTACACTTTTATGTCATGTGAAGTAGATTGTTTTTAAATGGCAGATGGGCCTTGGTATGTAAACATGGTGTGATCTATGCAGGAGTTGGGCATGACGACACTCAGTTTTGTAAACCTGTTTTCCACCACGGCAGTATGTGTGGCTTGATGTACATGGAAGTGAACATGCAAAGACTGAGTACGTCGACCACATGCTAAATATGACATGCGAAAAGATTAATTTCGCATTTGCATCTTAATCAGAATTGCGATGATACCATGTTGAGCATAACATAAAATTACCTTCGTGTTGAATTTAATTTAACGCAGTTGGTAATGGGTACATGTTTTGTGCAATGACAATGGATTGTAAGCAGCCACCCAAACATTAAAAATCCATTGCCGTTCCAGCTGCAGGTTGTTAGAGTCCGCTTTGGGCGAATGTTATGGTATGATGTGAACAAATTTGTAAACTAAAACGGCACCAATTCCCCTTTTCATGTCTTGACAGTGTTAATCAAAGCCAGATTTGAAAGTTAAATGGTTGTGTTTCAAAGGAGCAGTGTTAGTGTTCAATAGTGGGGACCAAAAATGTATGTCCTAATAAACAAATTAAACCAATAACATAAAGTGGATGACTAGTTTCCAAATCTGTTATCATGTCCACAGATTTCAAACAAAAATCGGCACCCATTGACTCTTCTCATGTGTAGACACCGTGATTCAAAACAGATTTGAAAAATAAAACCCATTGGCTATTTTCATGCCTGCACATTGTTAAGCAAAACAGATTTCAAACTAAAATGGTTGGGTGTTAAAGGTGGAGTGTAATTATTCAACAATGGGAACTGAAATTGTTGCTGGATTACATACCAATGTATATCCTACAAAATAGATTAAACCAATAACAGAAAGTGAATGACTGATTGGAAAAAAAACAGGAAAACATTTCGGAAAACAAAATAACCCAGAATCCCAGTTTGTTAACAACCAAATTAAATCATATGGCAGCCCACCTGTAATGGCTCTTTGCATGTCTTCCTATTGTGATTACCCACTTTTCCGCAACGACCACAACGTATACGTTGCACTACCTCCCCCTTGGATGGAATTCTCTTCCGTTTTGGCCGACCGGGAGGACGCTTGGCCGTCGGCGGAGCTATCAAACATTCAGCTGGGTTAAACAGTGGCCTCCCCACTGTTGGGATGGGGTATATGGTTCCGCTATAAGTAGCTCGAAATGTATCAATGAAAAATGCAGAGTCTATGGCATTGTAGATGTTTCTCCCACTATTACGGAATGCAACGACAGCATGGGAACATGGGAACCCGTTGATCTGCCACTGAAAACAAGAACATGTCAGCTTGCCGACATCAACCAACACCGATGGGTGGGAGTGGACCTCATAGACATCATCATTAGCCTGGCTGACACACCAAGCCCTACTGTCGTTATACGCTGCCACCAATTTTTTGTCCATTTTCGGGGATATCACACCGTCCCATTTACTGCATTTAACTCTGCGCTCCGCCATCTGCTCCATTATTTGACCCCTTATCATATCGACCAATCTCGTGATAGGGAGATGACGAGCCTCACCAACCCAATTGTTGAAAGATTCCGCAGCATTTGAGCACATCTCCCCATAACGTTGGCCCCTTTAAAAAAAAAAAAAAAACCCATTTACGAAGCATAAATTACAAAGACAAAAAAAAAAAAAAAAAAAAAAACTGCAAAAAAACATGTAGGAATTTTTATTTATGCCATAACCCATTGTGCAGGCCGTGAATTACCTAAAATACGCATTAGACCAGTGTTTGGGGTGCAGGTCTTTCATAAAATCTTCAATCACAGCTGGGTTGGCCTTCTTCAATACCTCCAATTTCTCATTGAAACAAGCAACAGTGGGCGCATATGCACATTCCCGTAACTTCCGCATCAACCCAATTTTGTGCGATGCATTAACATATTTCATTCGATCCCGCAAGTTCATTTGGAGATGCAACAAACAATATGCATGATGCGCTGAAGGGAAAATAATGGGCATAGAGTGTAATAATCCGACGTGGCGGTCAGATATGAAAGTTAATGTTCGCGCACCCCCAACAACTTCTTTCAAATTACGAAGAAACCATTCCCAATTAGCTGAATTCTCGGAATCAACAATAGCAAAGGCTACCGGAAACAATCCTAAGACCAAACATGCAACATTAAAAGTTAGGCATGACAAAACTTATACAACCATCCACGCAAAAAAAAGGGCAACACATTTTACAAAATTTAAAAAAATATATGCCTGCCACTGTGTCTTACATTCCTATTCGGTTTTATTTGAGGAGACCCTATTTCAATGTTACCAATTTTTTTCCTTTGTTAAATGGCAAAAAAACGTTTGTAATGTATAAAAAATTGAAGCATCTATTTACTAGTATGTTCAGCAAATAAGCACTAATGGAATAAAGTAACACACCCTTACCTTGATTGGCGTCTTTAGCAGTAGCTGCGAGCAAATTACCTTTAAATCTACCTTTCAAAAACGTTCCATCCAAAAAAAGCATAGGCCGGCAGTGTTTGAACCCATCTATACAAGCGCGAAATGATATGAAATACCTAACAAAGCTCCCGGTTTTTGGGTCAAACTCAAGATTAATGTAACTATTTGGGTTTTTTTGCATAACAGAATTGCTATACCACCTCAGCTGATCAAAGGATGTAGCGTGATCCCCGTACACCTCGCCCCTAGCTTTCTCAACACCCAACCAGGCCACCCGGTAGCTAATATCCAAACCATACTCGTTCTTCAAATCAAACACAACATCAGTGGGGCGCGTCAACGGCTTATCGCGCACTCGATCTGCAACAACGGTAGACACCAAATCAGACCCCGTATGAGGGTTCCTAGAAGTACGTACAGCAGCCCCACAAGTATGCACACTATCAAACCTCTTAACGCAAAACACCCCACTTGACGGTAACATCCTCGCATGAACTGACCACGGACAATCTGTTGAAGCCGCAAACTTACACACTACCGTAATTCGCACGGAGTCATTTTTAACGTACTTAAATTGAAATCCACGTTCAACAGCATACTTACACAGAACTTCGCGAAATTCAGCTGCTCCACCATCAAAACATTGTCCCACATGGGTAATACCATGCGCCCATTGCGCTGACAAAAATGTCTTCGATTTGTTCGGACAGTACGTTGGTAACAAATCCATCTGCTCATTGACGAACCCATTCCCGCTAACATGCCGTGATATTCCCCCATCGTCCGCGAAATCCAACACGACACGATTACCCCCCACACCAACACTACTTTCCTGAATGACGACCTCAATGTGATTTATCCCGAACGACTTAGCAAGGCACAACATGTTTTGAATGTCGTCGTCGCTATCCACCTTAAACTTCTTATATCCTGGAAAATCAAAAAACAAACACACCGCACCTGGTACCAATCCATCGAACTTCCCACAAATTTCATCAACAATCTTCACATACGACGAATCGTGATGCAACCGAATAAGAACATTAACTAAACCATACGAACACACCAGCAAAATTCCCCATTCCATACCTGCACACATTTTGGAGAACCCATTACGCCTGCAACATACCCATGAAACAACCATAACAGAACAGTATGTGTGCGTTTGTTGGATTAAACACAGCATTGCAGGAAAATTTAAACAAACCCAAACGACCCATCCCAGCCATTGAAATAACCAGGGCACCCATCCCATAGACAGTTCAGAGGAAACTTAAAAAATTCTGGAAAAAAAAAAACACTTTACCCAGGGGTTTGAACACAGCAATGCCACCGTAGGAAGACACCAACTTGAAATGTCCAGATACAGTGCGAAGAACAGCAGTGGTCGCTGGGGAAGATGACGCCGACCAACGGAAAAATAGCTCTCACCGTATTCTGCCTCCATGAAAACAATGGTGAAGTCAATGTAAATGAAGGAAAACAATTGTAATGAAACCGAAATGGTGGACAACAACAACAAAGAATCAGAAAAAAATGTCATTCAAATACATTAACAATGAAAGGAAATGATAGGCAGTCAGCACGCAAGTAACCGTTTCTGAGAGATCGCACAAATGGTGAAAAAAAAGTTAATCAATCAAGATCATCCCCACTAAAAAACGTTGAATGCAGAAAATCAGTTGTAATGCATCGTAAATGGTAGACAAAAAATGGTGCTCACCGATTTGGGTGTCCCAGAAACAGTGCCAAAAGTGTTAACCAACAAACAAGTTGAACATTACGGAACTCGATAGCATTCACCAACAACTGTTCAAGGAAAGATTCTTGAAAAGGGTATTGACGTAAAAAAACAATGGATCAAATCAAACCCCCCAAAATCAGGATATTAAATAGGACTAAATGGAGCATAAGAAAACATTTAGGACTAAATGGTTCAACATTTCAACAAATAGGATTTATGGGTAAATTTTCCTTATTAATTCTCCCACTAACTTAAATAACATATTTTACTGTCAAAGTGAGCGTTCACTTTAAAAATAATTTTTAATTTAACATCACATGTAGTTATTTAAATTACACTTTCATAGCACAATAGATAAAAGATTATTCTATTACATTGTATACGTCGTAACATAATTTTTAAATAATTTTAATTAAAATTAAGGGGATTTATGTGTAGGGCCTAAAAGATGGACTCATTATTTAATAAATCTTATGATAATTAATAATGCTTTTTATCAAATATTATTAAAAAAACGTCACTAATTATTAATTTTCAGCGACAGTTTGAAAATTTCGTCACAAAAAATGTCACTAATTATAAGTTTTAATGACGGTTTAAAAAAATCGTCATAACAAAGTCATGAATTTACAGCGACAGTTTGAAAAATTCGTCACAGAAAAATATCACTTGAAATAATAAAGTGATAATAAAGTGGAGATTGTGTTTGACTATTAACTTGGCGTCTTCTATCTACGACACACGAATGAACCAGAAGATAATAAAGTGGAGGTTTAGGTATCGTTTATTAATTATATATTTTAATTAAATTATTAAAAAGTGATTATAAATTATTATATTATTCTTTTTATATTTTTTACATATCTTATAATAAAAAGTAAAAAATCATTGAAATAATTTATTCACAAAATGAAGCCTTAATGTGTTGTGTAATATATTATCGTTTAATAATTTAAATCAGTTGATTCTTTGGAAGATCCGAAGTGCTATGGGCTCACAGTGACCTGAACTGGACCTCTGTGGCATTGCCCCAATGTGATAGTGCTCTTCACTAGTTTATGTCCTGACTTACAAATATATTTCTGATGGACTTTCATATAGTTTTGGATTAAACTGCGAATCATAATTCTGTTAACTGTAACATAAAAATGACAATTGTACCATCATTTAAATATTTAACTTTCAGTAGTCATTTTTTCCCTAATTATTTTCTCCACTTGGTGTTCTATCGATCGAAATTTGGAGAAAATATAAGGGTCCCAAAAGTGAATTGATTTCGAGTAATACAGCCAAGATCACTACAGAGGTTTGGTAATGTTGAAATCTCGTCAGTGGTGATTACAATCTCTAAAATATTGAAGGGAAAATGTAAAATTTTTATGGTTATTTTTTATTTAGGTTTTGCATGTGTTGTGTGGATGGTTATTAATTCGGATCATAGGATCTTACGATGTTACGATTTCAGTTGGGTTAAACGCTTCGAATCACACTAGAATCTTCAATTTAGTACGATCTTAAAGTGACTATGATCCTATTCATAAAATTGTGTAAAATCACACATGTATGTATATGTGTATGTGTACGATCTCGATGCTATACATTTTATTATTATAATTTATTTCTTATATATATGTATGTATATGTGTATATATTTCTTATATATATGTATGTATATGTGTATATATATATATATAAATTTGACTATAAACTCTTTTTTCAAGCGTTCTATGTAATTTTTGTTAACTTAAAAAATGCATTATATCAAATTTATTATTTTTCTTTAATTTTTTTAATATTACGTAACATAAATTATTTATTATCGATAATTTTTTATTTTATTTTGCATTAACAGTAGAATCTTATAATTCTTGATCCGATTCTATAATATGATCTATAAATCCCTTCCAACGATCTCACGTAATATCCTGATTTTAATAACCCCGGCTTTGTGTAACTACTTTATAGTTATATGCATTGCTTGCATCTATTGTTACAATTTTTGAGTGCTTGCATCTAGGGAAATCTTTTGTCATTTATTATCACTAGTAGTTAGATTGCGATCCTGTTAGCAAAAAATCTGGTTTGGGCCAAATCGATAGGGGTGATTTGACAGAGAAGCCAAACTTTTACCAACAACTACAAATCAAACAATTGTGGTTTGAACGTTCTATGCCTTGACAGATTCAAGGACTTCTTTGGAGGCTGTAATACAAAGAAATAAGAAGGAATAAACTGAAAATCAATTGTTGAACAAACAAACTTGGAATTTAATCAATAAAATTAAACTTCCAGTTCAATGTACATGACAATCGACAGAGAATTCTTAGTTACAGAAACTGAACTACAGATAGACTACTCCTAAGTAAGAACTAACTAAGTTAAGTTACTCCTAATGCTATAAGGGTTGTAAATTTGTTTTGAAGATCCTTTCTAACTTCGAATTCCCAGCTTTTATATTGCTGGTCTTCAAACTCCACTGCTGCTCTGCTGCCATGTGTCCCATCACATAGCCAACTACTTCCACTTCAATGCCCATGATCTCTGTAACTGCCGGTAACTGTTTCTCTGTTGCAGCTTTTCTCCTTCTAGGAAACATGACACGTATCCTGTATGCCTTGCATGCTAACTTTATGGCTTGACGCCTGGGCCATGTTTGGCCACGTTCCACTTCATTACTAGACGAATCGATAGGAAAACTGCAACTGCCACGTCTGTCTCTTTGACTATTTCCTTTTGGTCACTGGCTTTGTATTCTAGGTTTCATTTCACTCGCTTTTCACTTGTAAGCTTGTGGAAACTCGTAGTCTTTAAACCTAGCATCCGCTGGACCAATTCTTTGCATTTGTTACATACAATAGATAGAGAATATACAATTTTTTGTGTCAACAATGCCCCTCTCGTTCAAGACAAAAAGGAGTTTTTGCCTTAAATGATTATTTAAAAGAAATAAAGTTGGACATTTAAATATTTGGGCTGTTTATCTATAATTTGTAATAAGGCCCAAATGCTAAAAATTAATCCAACATAATTTCCAAGAACTTCGAGTAAGCCCAACTGATCAAACTATCAAATACAGCCCAAACTTTAAAACTGTTTCAAAAAAGGGCCCACTGCAAGCTATTTGAATGCCATAATTCAAATCATCATTCTACTATTCTCTATCTTTCTCTGCCATTCGCTTCTTCAAACCTCTGACTTCGAAAAGCCCTTCTGCTCACACTCTCTAATGGCGCCCAAACGAGATCAGGTCAAAGGAAAGAATCAAACTGAGTCATCACCTGTCCAACGTTTTCCAATCAATTTTCAGCAGCTACTGTGTGAAAACATCTTTAATAGCTGTATTATCCTACGCCATGGCAACTCTGCATAAGGAGAACTGGGCCCAACTTTCAGTGTAATCATTCATGATGAGCTTACCATGTACTAACCTATTGCAGACACTGAAACATTACTCTTCAACAAAGCAGAGCTGTTATGGAAACATTGGGATTCCAGCCCTAATCCGCTACGCACATGGCAAAAACCTAATCCATACTGGAAATGATGGGTCCAACGAATGATGATATACGTCATTGATCTCTAGAGAGCTTTAGGTATTTACGATGTCATCAGGTTATCAACTTTCTCTCTAGATATGGATAAATGGGCCATTGGTGCTGCTACATGTTTTTGGTCTTCATCATGTATTTCCCTCATTCTAAAATGTGGTATGATGTCACCTACTATTCTTGATGTTGTCCATTTGACTGGCCTCCCTTTTTCTGGTCAACATATCAGTGCCCTTTTAACCCCAAAGACACCTATTAAGTTGGACACTAACCTCTGTTATGGGAAATTTCAAAAAAAAGTACCAAAAATTTGGCCTTGAACCCACAAATGAAGAAAGAACAACTTTTTAGTTACTATGGCTTTCCTAACATTTTCTTTGTGTTCCTGGTTTGAAAATCACTAAAGAATACCTAGCATTAGCCACTTGCCCCCTTTTTACTAGGCACCTTATACAGAGGTCTCTTTTCTTTAGTGGATAAAGAAATCGATTGTAATGGTGGTGGTCCCTTCTGGCTTTTCCAAGCCTGGTTTTATGCTTATTTTCCTAAAATCAGACCTACCACTCAGACTCCATTTCTCCCCACATGCCAAAGCTATGCTGAATTTTTTCTTTCCTTTAGATCAGCCACCTCTAATTCTTTCACTAAGGTGTTCACTTTTCTTTATGAACTACCTATAGATAGAGATCCTCAACTTTTCATCCCTTTTCACCAACTCCACTATACCTCATCTAGACTCACCTATGTCCATGATGATCCTTCTGTATTGGGTGATGAGTTGAGACAACAACAAAAGCATTTTTGGGCTTAGATCCTTACTCCAAGATTTATTTTAGTGAGAGGGTCCCTTTCAACTAACAAAATTTCTAACTGCAGTTTTGAAAGCTATAACCCCTGTCAATGGGCTAGGCAAGTGGGCCTCTATCAAACTGTTCCTTGCCCATATTTTCATCCCACTATTCATGAGCAAGCTGGAGCTAGAATTCAATTCAAAAATCAAACAGATGTGGAGGCCCTTCTAGCCCACAATCAAGAACTACTTGATCAATTCAGCTTCTACAACTGCAAAGTCACACCCTTTCTCTCTACAAGATTCAGAGACTGGCGGCTTCTTATGAGTGCAGTAATCTTTAATAAAGAAACTCAAATATGCCTCTGGAATGTGCGTCCTGACAACAAAAAAGGAGTGACCATGAGCATTGGTAAACAACTATCTTCTTCTTACTTTATATTTCTTGTTAAAATTTCTTTTTTTGGGTGTATAACAGGATATATCTTTTCTATATATATGCAGCTGAGTCCCCAGTCAAAGCCATTCCTTTGGCTACAGAAATGCCTACTCCCACTATCCAAAAAAGAAAGCATGAGGGTAATCCCTTGAACACCACCAATGCTGAAGGTTTCACACCTTACAAACCAGGTGTGGAGGCTAAACAAAGGGTTCAAATTAGAGAAATGGAACTTCAAAAATTCTTTGCATCTCAATCACAACCAGAAGGTGGTATTTCTCAACCAACATTGGAAGGAGGTGAAACACATGAGAGGAGATCTAAAAGAAGACAAGAGGAACTAGTTCCCCCACCATCTCCGGCTGCACCAACTTCTTCCTCTTCAAGTGGTGCAGCACTTGTAAGGAGACCTAAAAGAAAACAAGAACAACCAGCTCCTTTATAAGCTCCTGCTGCACCAGCTTCTTCTTCTTCTAGTAGTTCATCTTCTTGTCCCATAATGGTATAAATCTTGCTCAATCTATCAATTTTGTTATCATTTTAAACATAATGACATTTTATTTTGCTTGTTTAACATTTTTTTCTTTCTCTTTCAGACATATCTTAAGTCATACAAAAAGACAAGACTTGTTTCTTCGACCATATCACATTCACACATAGGTTTAGACTGAAGAATAAAGAGGCTAATGAGATGGCTCAAGCATCTTTTGGACTAAAATATGTTAGCAAAAATCTGGTATGGGCCAAATCGACAGGGGTGATTTGATAGAGAAGCCAAACTTTTACCAACAACAACAAATCAAACTATTGTGGTTTGAACGTTCTATACCTTGACAGATTCAATGACTTCTTTGGAGGCTGTAACACAAAGAAACAAGAAGGAATAAACTGAAAATCAATTGTTGAACAAACAAACTTGGAATTTAATCAGTAAAATTAAACTTCCAGTTCAATGTACATGACAATCGACAGAGAATTCTTAGTTACAGAAATTGAACTACAGATAGACTACTCCTAAGTAAGAACTAACAAAGTTAAGTTACTCCTAATGCTATAAGGGTTGTAAATTTGTTTTGAAGATCCTTTCTAACTTCGAATTCCCAGTTTTTATATTGCTGGTCTTCAAACTCCACTGCTGCCCTGCTGCCACGTGTCCCATCACATAGCCAACTACTTCCACTTCAATGCCCATGATCTCTTCAACTGCCAGTAACTGCTTCTCTGCTGCAGCTTTTCTCCTTCTAGGAAACATGACACGTATCCTGTATGCCTTGCATGCTAACATTATGGCTTGATGTCTGAGCTATGTTTGGCCACGTTCCACTTCATTACTAGACGAATCGATAGGAAAACTGCAACTGCCACGTCTGTCTCTTTGGCTATTTCCTTTCTGTCACTTGCTTTGTATTCTGGGCTTCATCTTCACTCGCTTTTCACTTGTAAACTTGGGGAAACTTGTAGTCTTTAAACCTAGCATCTGCTGGACCAATTCTCTGCATTTGTTACATACAATCGATAGAGAATATATAATTTTTAGTGTCAATAGATCCCTAGACTGTGTTTCATATTGGTTTTTATGAATATCAGCATATTTTATGAATGTGGTAGTGGATTGTGGTAAGCTATATTGACAATTGACATAGATAAAATATCATTCTTTGATGTTAGAGATATACATGTAGTAGTGGGGGAAGTGGGACCAACATTGAAATGTTTTACAGTCGCTGGGTATCCTTTGGACATTGGTGTAGTCAAAATAACATCAAATTGAGATCAAATCAAATCGATATTGGCTTGGTCAAAATGACATCAAATTAAGTTATATGAGGATTTGTAGTCATTTATGTAGTAAAGGGTGATGATCCTCTGACGGTTGTTTCAGTAGAAGGTGAAATACTCTCAAGTAATAAGGTCATAATGAGATCTTAGCAATATGTGCTGAAGATGACACGGGGGATAGGGTTCAAGGAGATGAAGGGGTTATTGGTGAGGGTGACACAAAGGACAAGGTTATTGCACCAATTGATATTGATTTGACAGATTACGAGTTTTTGTTTGAGGATAATATAACCTTTTATAATAATCAATTAAGTTAGGTCTAATTGACTATCATATCTTTTTCAGGATTTAGTTTTTTTAGTTTTTAGGAAAGTCATGGGTTCAATAATTTTTAAGGAGTTGAATTAAGAGAGTGCAAGCATTTAGATGTTTTGCCAAGGGTAGAGAGGTTTTCTTTTATTGGTTCTAATCTAACAATTAACAACTAAGATAACATTTGGTTAAGTTTTGATGCTCTTTGATGCTCTTTCATTGGTGCTAATCTAACGTTGTTTTGTTTTGACGCTCTTTGCACTCATCGCTTTCTTTATTGATGTAATACTCTTTTGTTTCATCAATAAAATTTATCTTTTCTTGATAAAAAAAAAAAAAAGTTTTGAAATAATGATTCTAATCAAAAAAAATTAATTTTCTTTTCAAAACTCATAATCAAATACTCAATTCAAAACATATAACTAAATCATTTCAAAATTCTTTTCAAAACTCTATCATTAAAACCAAAAAAAAAAAATTCAAAAATAATATTTTTTATTCTGTTCTTAAAAATTATTTTATATTTTTTTGAAAAAATATTTTTTTCAGAAAATATTTTTTTTATTTTTATTTTTGAAGAAATTTTTTAATTTTTTTAAATTTTTTTGAAAAAAATATTTGTTATTTTTTTAAATATTGGCCAATTAATTTGTTATGATTTAAATATATATGGGCGATTCAAAAAAAATTAATTAAAAATATTTATAAAATTAAAATATTTAAAAATAAAATAAAATATTTAAAATAAGAAAATATTTAAAATAAAGATTTTATATTTAAAGTTAAAAAATATTTTTTTTAAGTTTTAAATATTTTTAAAAAATATTAATAATATTTATAAAAAAAAATACAGCGTACAAATGTAATAAATACAGCGTACATTAAAAAAAAATTACAATATAAAATATTTACCCTAAGAAAATAAATCCAAAATAAACTCAAAATTTAAAACTCGTTTTAAAATTCATAACAAATAAGTTTTTCTTTTTCAAAACTTATTTAAAAAATTTATCTTTCAAAACATAATCTACACTCAAATTGTAATTTTAAAATTAAACTAAACTAAATGGAGGCTATCATTTTTGCCCCAAAAAAAAAAAAAAAAAAACCTTTTATGACAACGTTGTGGGACAACCTATTGATGTGAATGAAAGTCTACAAAACAAGTGAAAAACAAGATCCTCTCATTCACCTCTCTCCTTAACTCTCTCATTGCTAGGTCATTGGACTCACTTTTGGATCTAATTTTGATAATCCGAACCGTTTACATTTTAAGATTTGTTGAGAATATCATACCTATAAAAAATCAAGTTGATTTGTCGAAAAATTGTTTATTAAATTTTTTTTAAAAATAGTTTGTAGTTTGATGATCGGAACACATAGTTTTTGATATCCAATCAACTTGATTTTTTACAGGTATGATATGCTCAACAAATCTTAAAATGTGAATAGTTCGGATTATCGAAATTAGACCCAAAAGTAGACCCAATGGCCTAGCAAAGAGGGAGTTAAGGAGAGAGATGAAGGAGAAGATCTTGATTCTCTGAAAATGATCACAGCTGAAGCAACAGTGATGATTCTAGTTGGTTTTTTGAGGATCTAGAAGGTCCAGGAAAGGATAATATTTTTCCCACAAATGATGGTAATCAAGATTGTCAACATGAGAACATAAATGAGGCTGAAAATAATGCTCATCAAGGTGAAAATAAAGCTGATTCAGAATTTGACGAGCATGTGACTGGGAAATGGTTGTCTAATGCAGAAAATGATTATGGACTTGGTAGTTTGAGAGGGTCTTCAGATGAGTTGAGTGCTGGATACCCTGAGTATAATGATAGCATATTGAGGAATCCAAAACTTGTGGTAGTGATGAAATTCCCCTCACCTCAAGCCTTTAGAGAGTTGTTAAGGGAGTACAGTTGGAAATAATAATTTTTTTGGTAACTTTAATTAGAAATTAAAGTGAGATTTAATTGTCAGTTGAGGTGGGTTTAAGTGATTTTATATTCTCTTAAAGGAGAAGATTACAATATAAAAATGATTGTGAATGAGAATTGTCTCATAAAGTAGGCATCAATAAAAGTTGGGTTTAGATTTAGACTATCTTGATTTGGATTGGGCCTAGGCTTGTACATGTGCATGTGCTGGGTTTGGTCTTGGATTTGGATTTGGATTTGGACTTAATCTTGAACTTGGATTAAGCTATATTGTGTTGGGCTTAACTTGTACATTTGATAGAGAGTTGGACTTGGATTAGGTTGTGACCCAACATTAGTATCCATTTTGTGACCCATCTAGTTGGGTTATTCAAATATCATTATATACATATTTATTTATATATAGTAAGCATATAGGAGGTTTAGACCTTTGTAACTCTCATTTTTTGATGATGAAGTTGATGACCATATTAGTAGCCATAGGTTTTTAACCTTTCTAACTCTAGCCCTAATGGCTAAAGTTGATGGCCTGGGTTAATGACATTTAGCATTCATGGCTAGGGATTCCCTTATTTATATAAATAGAGGCTTTGTCCCTCCAACTTGGAAAGATTATTTTGGAGAGATGTTTGATGGAAAATGGAGATAGTATTTTGAGATAAAAAGTTGCAGATGGTTTTTTACACCAAAGAAAATTTTTCTTATCTTCTTCTGGTAGTCCCTTCTTTGGTTCTTGTTAGAGAGAGTGCATTGTCAAGTTCGTCAAAACTATTCAAAAGGTGCTTTTGTATTATCTGGTTTCGACCGTCGTATCTTGGGAGACAGACGGCGACGTACCTCCAACATTCATTGGGAGGCGATGAATCTGTTTTAAGAAGACTATCTAGTGTAGGCTTCAGTTTGCTTCTTTTCTTATCATTTGTTTTTAAATTTTTCAATATTTAGTTTACAAAGATGAGTTATAATATTTAGTTATATGTATTAATAATTTATTTTATTAGTAATGTAATCTAATTCATTTTCATATTTAGTTGTTTTGTTGATTCTATATTTCATCTTTTAATAAAAAAAAATATTTTGTTATTTCTATTTAATTTATTTTATATATTTTTCTTATATTATTATGAAAAAATACCAACAAGTACAATGTGCATCAAGGGTTGGATATCAAGTACATAAGAAATGAAAATAGGAGAATCACATCCTTTTGTAGGTATGGCTATGACTGGAGGATCCATGCTTCTCCAATTGGGGGGATTAATGTTTTTCAAATCAAAACATTGAAGGGAAAACATTATTGTAGAAGGCATTATGACAACAAGCAAGTAAATTCAAGTTATTTGGGGATGAAGTTTGTTGATGAAGTGAGAGGCCATCATGATATTAATCTATACTCACTAAAGAAAAAGATAAAAAGGAAGATAATGGTGAATGCAAGTAGATTCCAAGTTGTGGGTGTTGATTTCCGACCACACAACCAAATGGGAAACTCAGCTGGAGAGCACCGGCAGAATAGATTAAGCCCGAACAACTTGTCACAGAAAGATAAAAATCTGGCGATGGTTCGTCCACCTGGAAGCACTCCGACGATCAAGTCAGTAATCAATATCTCTCAGAGATAGCAAATTATGCTTAAACTCACAAGAAAAAGCTTATTACTCTTAGTAGATCACCCATATCTCAGACCCACGGGGGTGCCCTGCTTTTATAGCCAGCACTGACCTGATCTTTGTAGAGGCCTAACTTCAATGGACTCAGACCCAATGCTCATCTTGGACTCTCAGCGAGATAGAGATAAACTCCCTAAGAGCTTTATGCTTATCCAGACTGAGATCCTCCCCTGTTCTAAGACTCCTGCCCCTTATCTACTCACCTCGGATTCCGATATCTCCCCATATAACCTCAGCTTAGTCGTGATCACCTAGGCGTCAAGACCAGGCCACGTGTAACGCCCCAACTTCTGAGCCGTTAATAAATCAAATCAACCTCAAATTTATAATTACAGATAACTCATAATCTCAAATATACAAATCGTCTCCATAAATAATTCACTCAAATGTCTTCAAAAATAATATATAGTTGTGGACTAAAAAATCTCCAACTCAAATAATTTCTTTAGATGCTTCAACTCCAATCGCTACTAAATTTGCTCTACAGCTGAAAAATAAATTAATTCGGGAAGTATACAATACAACAGGAATAACAAGGCTCGGACAAAAAATAAATCAATAGAGATCTAACAATTACACAACCGATTAGATTTGATAATCAAGCAATTTACCAAATTGCACAGACAAGTCAACTCGATATATGATAATTTATCTAGAACCAAATACTCAGTCCTACTCGGTACATGACCAGTGACCGGCCTCACCCACCTTACCTATGCACAACCGCTTATCCAGGCTATTGGTCCAAGCTATTGGCAAGGTCTACTCGATCCATGTACGGAGCATTTCCACATCATTTAGTCAGATAAATCAACACTATCTACACAAAACAACTTCATAGAATTTATCAAATGACCAGAGTATTCAAACTTATCAACAAGAATGATTTCACAGAATTTAACATATGACCATGATAATCAAGAGGAGTACAAATGTGAAATAATTAAGATAATAACTCTTTGCAAAGAGATTTAAAGGAAGCATATTGTATACCACCCGAATTACCTCAAATCAATCTCCTCCGTCGCCAATACTCAAATCTCGATATTTCTCTATGGATTTCCAAATTCTATGCCATAAGGTATTTAAGGGTTCACAAAATCTACAACTCTCCTCCTTTATGAAAATGCTTACTCTCACTTTAAACATTCTTAATCTAAACTCTAAATCTATATAACAAATAGAGAGAGATATGGAAAGAACCATAGAAAGAAGTTGAGAGATGAGCTCAATTTATAGACAAGGATAGTTGGGACAAAAGAAAAGAAAGACTTGGGGCCAAAGAAAGGAACTTTACTTGGTGGGCAAGAAAGGGATTTACTTGGAGAACAAGAAAAGAAACTTCCTTGGAAACAAAGTAACTTGGAGAGAAAGGAAGATTAAAGAAATTAAAAATAAAAGATTACTTGGTAAGTAAGGAAATGATGAAAAAATAATAAAATAAAATTTACTTGGTGCCCAAGAATAATGAAAAAATATTAGAAAACAAAGGAGATGAATAATAGTGAGGTGGAGAGAAAAAGAGATAAATAAATAGAGAAAAATAAGTTAGATTCTCATCTAAGAATCTCACGACCAAACTATCACCAATACCTCTCACTAAAATATTAATACCTCAAAAATATGGGGTTTTACACCACGTGGCACCTCGACTAACACTTCGTTGTCACCTTGGCCACGTGCTGTCATTCACAAATTACGTCCCCACAACTGCCTCCTAGCCTATGTTCTATTACCTCGGTAACCTAAGGTGATGAACCTACATTGCTTATTTATATTTATGTTGGCTGGAATTCATTCTTTCCTTCGACCGAGATCATGACCTGTTGGTTTCAAATACCCAGGACTCAACTGTCCATCTCTTATCAATGACTAAGAACCAAAAAATCCAGTTCTTTGAGTTCCTTAACCGAGATCGTTTCTCTAGCCGAGGTTGTTGCCTTATTAGATCAAGAATTCTAAGAGTTTTATCTGCGCATGAGCTATCACTCACGGTTTTCTCAAACGGTTCCTCCACGTGTCACGCCCCTACTAGCTCGTACCATTCACACGTCACTAAGTCATGTCGATCTGCCTATGCCGCCTGATAGGCACGTCGTCCTAGGCATTCCATTATGGTTTGCCGCTCTTTCAAAATTTTGACAAAACTCTTACTCTCTCTCCGTCTCTTCACTTTTGAGAATTCAATTTCGAATTTTCTCTTTTTGACGCTTCTCTCCCAAACCTCCATTTTCGTGCTTCCAAGCTCCTGCAACTGCTCCAATCATCTCCTCCGACGAGCAATTCATCATTTAGTTCCGATTATTTACGCCGTCTGACTTCGGTGAGACTCATTCTGGCGTCCTTTCTGTCTGCTTCACTTGGTAAGTCCTTAATTTCTTCTTTTTAAGTTCTATCATACATTCCACTCCGTATCTGTTGCTGTGGAAGTTACATCTGTTTTTGTAGTTGTACTTTGTTTAGTATGAGATATCCTCTGTTCTTGAATCTGTCTTGTCATTGCATTTGCTTGTGATTTGTGCACATTACTTTCACACACTCACACTGCGTTTGTAATTTTTCATGCTCTTGGACTGCCATCCGTATGACTAAGTACGTCATTGGCAGATTGTACTGGTTACTTTGAATGTCTGGCACTGCTCTTGCCATATCTGTATTTCTTTCTACATTTTTTTGCTTTGTTCAATTCTTGAATTTTGTTTGCCTTTGATGCTTCTTGACTTTGAATCTTGCTTCTTTTTCTGCTTTTCTTATTGTTTTTCCAGATTTTTCCCTCAATTCTTATTTCTGCGTAGACTTAAAATTGGGTTTTGTCTAGAAACCAAATACTTAGGAGAAATTGAAACAAACTCCCCTTAGATCTGAAAAAACCCTAGCTCTAGTGCTAGTTTAGGTTTTAGTTAAGGTATTCAAACCTATATCCATTACTTCTGTTGCCCAACCCCTACTTGCCGAGGTAATGGGTATGTTTAGGTAAAGGGTAGACACCCTAAAAAACTCGAGTACTTCAGGAGAGAGTTTTTCTATCCCTGCCGACATCTAGATTAGGTTAGTTGGGGAGGACTCTATCATGCTAGATGGAGACTCCATGCCCTTTCCCGTTGTGGCCTTCATAGAATGCGGACTTCGACTTCCCTTAGACATTCTCTTTAGGGAAGTCCTTCACTATTATAAACTCAACCCTATGCAACTAGCCATTAATTCTTATAGGATTATTAATGGTATAATTTCTTTATCCCATCGAGAAAACACTAAGATAAAATTAGTCGACATTCAGTATTGTTATACCATGTGTGGCCTAAAGTCTAAGAAAGACTACATTTACTACCTGAAACCCAGATCCACTACATACAAAATCATAGCCGACCTCCCAGACTCCAACAAGGGTACTGGAGATGATTACCTCATTGTCTCGGGCAGCTGAGAGTTTGCCCCTGATGATGATCTTCATCTCTTCCTTCTGTGTCGATCGGTGTTTAAAGAGGTGATGATAAGAACTGAGTCATCTTTTTAATCCTACTTCTGTCGGGACTTGTCAACTTATATATCTCTTTATGAATATTTTTTTCTTCTTGTTCTTTTTTGCAGCTCTTCCCCAGCCAACAAAGGACTTCTGACAAACTTTTTTTCCTAGCAAGGACTAAAAAAAGTTATTGGGCCTGCCCATTGACCAGCACAAAAGCTTTTTTGCAACTCAATTACATCCCAACATACAAGTCGGCACTGCCCGACGTCCCTCGGGGAAGTCAAACTCCACCATTTGCCTCAACCCCTCCAGTTACTTCTTCACCAAGAGCTGATCAGGCTTCCTCTTTTGATCTAGTTGAGTTGCCATCAACATTTGCCCCCCAACTCATCCCGATATCATAACGCCGACACCGACGTCGACGTCGAGCTCCACCAAACGTTCCTGCTGACAGAACTCGAAGTCGCAGATGACAAGATTCTGAAGAGTTGGCATTTGACCCAGCAAACCCACCAATCGCCCTGCTAGCAATTCATTTTGGCACCAAAATCACTGTCGTTGTAATCGCTGAGGAAATGGGCCACAAAAAAGCTGTTGTGGAGGACCTCCTAGCCGACTTGCCAGGAGTGGTGACAGTTCAATCCTCTGCATCAGAGTCCCAGCCCAAACCAAAACCAAAGAGGGTGAAAAGGGCTAAGGGAAAGGCCCTAGTTACCCAAGTGGACACCGAAGACACCGTGCCGATCTCTAAACTGGCCGAGGTCAAGAAAAATGCTTTTGTCATCGAGAAGAGGCCTGCCGAGGCTGAGCCATCTGATACTGCTCGGTCAAAGAAGCCGAGGTCTAAAGCCGCAGCCAGCCCAAGTGCTTTCCAGGCCGATGATCCCTAGGCTTCTACCATTGCTATTGGGGACTAACCAATCAAGGCCAGCAATAATGCTATTGACAATATTGAAGTCAACGTCGTATTTTCCATCGCCGTTCTTCTGCCTACTGATCTAAATCGCATGGCCGAGATCTCTTAATACGAAAATTTTTCTCTGATGATGCAACATTCCGTCCTGGTAAGTCTTCAACTCTTGTCTTTTCTGGCTTTTCACTTCTAGTTCTCATACTGCAAAAATTTTACTAACTTGTTCATTCTTTTTCTTCTAGGCAATTCAGTATGTCCATTCCTTTGCGGTGAAAACTGAGGAGATGAAGAAGGAGTTAACAAAGAAAACCCGAGATGTTATTGGCTTTCTTGCTTCTTTGAACAATGCTGAGGCTAAAATGAAAGTTCTACTAGATCAAGCCAAGGCTACAAAAAGTGCGCAAGACCAAGCCGAGGAGAAGACCGAACTTGTGGAGGCTGTGGCCGAGGTTCTCAAAGCCGAGGCCAATGAGGCAGAAATTAAAACCGCCGAAGCCCAGGTGGAGCTCCAAGAAGCCTTGGCTCCTAAGGAGGCTGAAATCAAAGTCGCCGACGAGAAGGCATTCTCAAAGGGGTAGGCTGCCGTTCGAGATGCATACAAAGGCCAGGTTACCCAAGCCTGTAACTGAGGTTTTCTCTTTGGCTGGACTACGGCCCTAGACAAACTGTCTGTCCTTGCAGACTGCCCTCTCCGTGATACCAATCAACTCCAATTGCCATTCCCTCCTGTTCCCAAGGATTTAGAAGACAAAGCCAAGGACGAGGACACCGAGGCTGATGATGCTGATAAAGAGGAAACTGCTATTAGGGCCAAGTCCTAAATTCTGAATGAGCAAGTCCCGGACTTGACTCATGATGAGGAAGAGGACTTGGTTTCCAAGGGTGCCTCTCCCAAACAAACAACTTCTAAAGCCGAGATCCTTTCAGCTGAGAAAATCTTAGACCAGACATTTCTGGAAATTGATGCCGAGATAGCGACGGAGAAGGAAACCACATTGCCGACCTAGGTCGACACAACACCAACAGTCGAGGTTGAGCAATCTAAGACCGATGCCTATGTCTCCAACACTTAGAATTTTCTTTGTTTCTTTCTTCTTCTTCTTCTTTTTTTTTTTTCTGAACTTTTCTTCTTTCAGTTTTACCTTCATTTTGTTTGAACAATTTTAAGTTTCAATTTGGCCAATGAGCCTTCTTTTGTACCCGAACAAGTTGTCTTTTTGCCAAGCCGAAGTGCCTTTTTGCCTATGAACAAGTTCCATCTTCTGAATGCAAGTCTTATGTTTCATTCTAAGTGTCGAATGCTTCTCTTCATGTATGCTTACTGTTTTTCTTCTACGCATGCTTCTATACTTAAAATATTTTCTACATTTCTTCAAAGCACAGCTTAACTGCATCATCACCTCGGGGTGGGGTACCTTGGCTATAAACCTTGATTGTTTGTTTCGGCTAACACTTGGAATACCTCAGCTAAAATTTATTTAGTATACATGCTTCTTCACTTCCATTTATTGTCATATATCAAGACTTCATTCTTCCAAGCTTGACAGCCGAGTTAGACACCTCAGATCAGATGTGCACCAGAAACACTTTTCATAATTACCTCGGCTAACTTGAACTTGTAAATTTCTCTGAAATTTCAACAAGTGTTAAGCCCATTTTAGCTTGTAAATTTTTCTGCAGAATTTCAACAAATCCCCAGCTCTATTTAGCATTCCTTCTTCCTGCCCCCTAATGTGAACCTAAGCTCCACTTAAGTTCACATTATGAGTTTATAGTCTTTCACCGAAGTCAGATTCAAACAAAGACTAGTCGAGGTGTTCAGCCTTGGTTTCTCTGTTAATCTGACGTAAGCACACTGAGCTCCACTCCGAGTTTAACCCTACCGACAACGCAAACCTAGATTAGTTCAACTCTATTATATGCAAGTATAATTTAACTCTGTCATATAATAAGTCTTAGCTATTCGTCATGTTCCATTTAGAAATATCGCCAACTTAGTTCAACTCTATTATATGCAAGTATAATTCAACTCTCCAATATAATGAGTCTAAGTTATTCATCATGTTTCATTCGGAAACATCACCAACTTAGTTTAACTCTATTATATGCAAGTATAATTCAACTCTTCCTATAATAAGTCTAAGTTATTCGTCATACTTCATTCAGAAATATCGCTAACTTAGTTTAACACTATAATATGCAAGTATAATTCAACTCTACAATATAATAAGTCTAAGTTATTCGTCATGCTTCATTCAGAAACATTGGCAACTTTAGTTCAACTATATTGCATGCAAATATAATTCAACTCTGCCATATAATAGGTCTAAGTTATTCGTCATGTTTCAATTAGAAATATCATCATAGGACTGGTCAGTCCTCTCGCACAAATTTAAAAATTTTAAAATCGTAAAAATCAAACTAACATGTTTTTATTACTTCGGCCATTAAAATTATGACATAAACTTCGAAAATAAAAAAATAATGATAAAAAAATTTCAAGTTACGAGTGTTCCAGGATTTTGGTAACTTTTTGCTCTCAGTGTCTTCAAGCCAATATGTCCCGTTGTTGGTAACTAAGATGATTCTATAAGGCCCCTCCCAGTTTGGGCCAAGTTTTCCCTCTCTGGGATCCTTCTTATTACCGACGACCTTTCTTAGGATGAGGTCTCCAACCTTAAACTTTCTTGGGTTGACCTTCTTATTGTAAGCGCTAGCAAGTTATTCCTAGTATGCCCCCAGCCGAATTGCTGCTCTCTCTCTTTTCTCCTCTAGTAGGTCCAGATCTTGGGCCAGATATACCTCATTAGTCCCATTCTCTACTCCTTGGGTTCTGATCCCAAGGATGTCGACTTCTAGTGGGATAACTGCTTCAGTGCCATAAGTCATGACAAATGGAGACTCCCCACCTAGAGTACATTGGGCAACTCTTCCACTCATTTTTCCTTTGCTACTTCCAGCCTTTTTTTGATCCCATCCAAAATAGTCTTATTGGATGCTTCTGCCTGACCATTGCTCTGAGGAAAACTTTGAATAGAGTAGTAGTTCTTGATTTTATACTTTGCACGTAAGCTTTTGATTAGCTTACTGTCAAACTGTGTACCATTGTCTGCTATTATTACCCTTGGAATCCCAAACCTGGTGATGATATTCTTCCATATGAAGTTCTTCACATCAATATCTCGAATCTTCACAAGGGATTCAACTTTTACCCACTTTGTGAAGTAATCAGTTGCTACCAGCATAAACTTCATTTGCCCAGTTGCTTGGGGCAGTTGTCGAACAAGATCCATGCCCCACTGGGCAAATGGCCAAGGGCTGGATACTGAGTTCAAATTCGCTACTGGCTGATGTATCAAAGGTGCAAACCTTTGACATTTCTCGTACTTTCTAACGTAGGCTTCAACATCCTTCTGCATGTAGAGCCACTGGTACCCCTGAGTAATGGCCCTATGAGCAAGTGATCTGCCCCCAGCATGGCTTTCTCATACTTCTTCATGTATTTTATACAAGAAGTCTTCAACCTGTGAGGGATGCACATACCTCAAAAGGGGACCCGTGAAGGATCTCTTGTAGAGGTGGTCATCTGCTGTTAGGCTAAATCTAGCCGATTTCAACCTGATTTTATGTGCCTCTTTTCGGTTGTCGGGCAGCTTTCCATGCCTAAGGAACATCGCTGTTGCATCCATCCAACTTGGTCCCATCTCCGCACATATTGCTTCTAATCTATGATTAGTGGTTCCACACTTGGGCTTGACAAACAATCAACCATTATTGTCTTTGCCTCTCCTGATTTCATTGCACTAGCCAAGTTAGCCAAGGCACCGGCGTGGCTGTTATCATCTCGACTAACCTGTTGTAGCCGACAATCCTGAAACAATGCTAGCAGTCTAATAACTTCCTTGACATAGGCTATTATTCTTTCATCTTGGGTTGCGTACTCGCTTGTTGCCTGATTTACAATAAGTTGGGAGTCATAGAAGACGACCACCTCATTGGCTTCCATTGTTGCTGTTAATTTTAACCTTGCGATTAGTGCCTCATATTCTGCTTTATTGTTTGAAGTCTTAAACCCCAGATGAATAGACTGTTCTAACATTTGCCTATCTGGTGATACTAACACCATCCCTACCCCCGCTCCTTAACGGTTTGAACTTTCATCAACAAACAGGTGGAATAAGTCCTCGATGTAGATATTGCAAGGCTTTGGTTTTTCTTCTTTCTTTTGTTTCGCTTGAGTGGGGTTCTCTGGCCCCAGCTGGGCTTCTTCTTACTCTCATAGGCACCCCAAACCGCGGCTCATCGGAGTTCGACGTGGGATGGCACCTGGTGTGAACTCAGCCACAAATTCGGCCAGCACCTGGCCCTTAATTGCTGTTCTGGGCCTAAATTCCAGGTCATACTGGCCTAACACTACTGCCCATCTGGTTACCTTGCCTATCAAATCTCCTTGCTGCAATAGGAATTTCAAAGGATGCTCCTTCAGTACCATAATCTTGTAGGCTTGGAAGTAGTGATTCAGTTTCTTCGAAGCCATTACCAGGGCTAGTGTCAATTTTTCTAGGGTTTTACTCACATAGTATACTGCCATTTGTTCTCCCTTCTCTTCTCTGATTACCACTACACTGACTGTGTGCTCTGAAACTGCTAAGTATAAGAACAGTTCCTCTCTAGGTACTAGATTTGAAAGAACTGGAGTTGTTGTCAGGTACTTTTTTAAGTCGGCCAAGGCGACTTCACACTTTTCCGTCCACAAAAAACTTGTGGGCTTCTTTAACAAACTAAAAAATGGTTTACACTTATCCGAACTTCTGCTTATAAACCTGTTCAAGGCTACGGCCCTTCTAGTTAACATCTGCACTTGTTTTGCCGATGTCGGGTTTTTCAAGTCAAGGATGGCCTTAATTTGATCCGGGCTTGCTTCAATGCCCCTTTTAGTAACCAAGTATCCCAGGAACTTACCAAACCTGACTCCAAATGCACATTTTGAAGCATTAAGTCGGAACTGATATATCCTCAGGATATCAAAAACTGCCTTCAAGGCCAGATGATTCTCGGATTCTTTGGTTTTCACGACTATGTCATCAATGTACACTTCCACTGTCTTGCCAATCAGGTGTCTAAACATTTTGGTTACTAACCTCTGGTAGGTTGCTCCTACATTTTTTTGTCCGAAAGGCATCACTCTGTAGTAGTACAGCCCTTTGGGGGTGATAAATGTAGTCTTCTCTTCATCAGGGGGATACATTGCTATCTGGTGGTATCCCCTACAAGCATCCAAGAAGCTCATCCTTTCATGCCCTGAAGTGGCATCTACTAACTGATCAATCTTGGGAAGTGGAAAACTGTCCTTGGGGCAAGCCTTATTCAGGCTGGTAAAATCAACACAAACCCTCCACTTGCCATTCTTCTTTTTCACCACCACAGTGTTGGACAGCCAAATAAGGTAGTTCACCTCGCGAATGGCTTTGGCTTCTAGCAGTTTGTCCACTTCCTCCTCAATTGCCTCCATATGCATCAACGTCGGCCTCATCGCTCGCTGGATGACAGGTTTAGCCGACTTGTCTACGTTGAACATATGGCATGTGATCTTGGGGTCAATGCTTGGCATCTCGTATGGTGTCTAGGCAAATACTTCTATGTTGGCCCGTAAGAAAGCTTCCAACTCTTTTTCCTCATCCTCAGCCAAGCCTGAGCTGAGAAGGAAGAAGCATTCTTTATCCCTTTTTTGGACCAAAATTTTCTTTAAGGCTTCCTTACTCTTCTCGGCTAGTTCTTTAACGACATCATCTATAACTTCCATGTCTTCGTCTTCAATTTCTGTTGTTTCTGTCTCTCGCACGTTGCAGGTGGATTTCATTGCTACCATGGAGCAATTTCTTGCCTGCACCTGATCTCCTCTGACCTCTTCAATTCCACACTCTGTTGGAAACCGCAATAGCTGGTGCAGTATTGAGGGAATAACCCTTATTATGTGCAACCAAGGCCTTCCCAAGATAACGTTGTAAGGGGAGGGGGTGTCAATTACTGTAAACTCTGTGTTTATTTTTCTGGTGCCTGCCTGCACCTCCAAATTTATTGCTCCTAGAGGCCATGTTGGTATTCCGTTGAACCCAACCATTGGGATGTTGGACTGCTCCAAATCATCATGATGAAGGCCAAGCTCCTTATAGCACCTAACATACATAATGTCACAAGAGCTACCTTGGTTGATTAGAATAAACCTTACCTAGTATTCTCTAATCCTGAGGGTCACCACCAGAGCATCGTTGTGGAGATGCTACACCATATCTACGTCTGCCTTAGTAATGGACACCATGGGTCCCTGGTAGTCGTCTGTCCTAGGTCTCTTTTGTTGGACCTGACACACATGTTGCAAGTGTTTCACCTTTTGTGTCTCTCCTTGTATATCATTCTCATTAACCTTCGAGTGGATCACATTGATCACCCGAGGTTCTGCTTGCTGTGGTTGTGGTAGAGGTGGTGCTGTCGGTGCCTGGGGCAGTTTCGCCTGCTTTTTTCTCGTTCTGGACTCATCTACTAGGTCCCTCAAGTGACCCTGTCTAACCAGGTCTTCCAAATACATCTTTGAGGCTCTACACCCCTGAGTCAGATGCCCATTCTCATTGTGGTAGGCACAATGCTTCCTAAGGCTTCTCCCCATAAATTCGCCAGGAATCTTATTCCTGATCCTTTCTAGAACTTTATAAACCGGGATCCGGAACACAGTGGTGACTGCCTGTGTAGCCCTCAACCCCGTTTTTTGCCTGTTAAATCCAGTATTACCTCAACTTCACTTTGGCGAGCTGTTTCTCTTCTCCTGCTTCAATGTCTTTGTTCCTAGCGTATCCTCTTCTGCTTTGGTATATTTCTCAATCCTTTGCCATGAGCTCCTCCATACTCTTTGGCAGAGTCTTTGCCAGTAACTTCCGAAGTACGCAATCATCTTTCAGGCCGTTCTTAAAAGACACGACCGCCAACCCCTGGTTATATCCCAATATTCAGTTAAATACCTCATAATACCTTTTGGCATAAGCCTTGAGACTTTCACCCTCACCAATTTTTAGAGCTATTAGGGAGTCTACCTTTAGTGGCTACAACTTGTTTGTAACAAACTTGGCCGCAAACATCTCGGCCAAGCCTTTCCAACTCTTCACTGTTCCTTTCGGCAACTTGTGAAACCAATCCGATGCAATTTTCCCAAAGGATGAGGGGAACACCGTGCACAACAATGGTTCGTTCCCTGTATACAAAGCCATTGAGTTTAAATATAAACCGACGTGAAAATTCAGATCGGACTTACCATCATATATCTGGAACCTCGACATATGGAATCTTTTTAGAGCCTCAAACCTATCCAACTCTATTGAAAACGGCGTTCTCGACTTGACGGGAGATGTGACCTCGGTATTTTGCCATTTTCTCTGGAGGTAGTCCCTAAAATCCTCCTTAGTCCAACCACGAGCTCGGTTGTCAATGGATTTCAGCCGTTTTGGTGCGCTGCTCCTGGTGTCGTTATGCGTCCTCTTGGACTTCTCTTCATTCACTGTGTCAAAACAAAGTTCCTTCCCCTAAACATGCCGATGTTCCTTGACGTAAGTTCCCTTGGTCCGAGGCGTTCTTTGGGACTCTCCTCTCATTGATTCTACTCACCCGGCATCCCGTGAAGGCCGATGTGAGCGTTCTTTCACCTTGTCATGTTGAGGGACTGCTGGGATTGCTTTCTGTCCCCTTTTCTAGCTGTCGTTATTAGCCGCTGGAATTGGCAAGTCCTTCAATGGAAATAGTGGCTGCATGACATTATTCTGCCTCATGAAGTTGACAACCGATTGCAGGTCTGCCAACTTGTTTGCCATTCCCTTCCTCTTGCCGTCCCTCCTCAAGCATCTACCTTTCCATACCTGGAGGTCGCTTTCGTTGTAATACTCATCTCGGCCTGCCTTCTTTGGTGCATTTGCTTCCTGGCCGACGTCTTTCTCCTCAGGATTTTAATCTCGTGGTCCTTCATCACAGTTTTCCTTCTCTATGTTAGGATCGGCCTGTTTACCACTTCCACTAGGGATATCGTCCCCAATCTTCTATTTTCGCCCATCATTGGCCATCTATTCTCCTTACTTTCCCATAGACGGTACCTAATTGTGGGTGTTGATTTTCGACCACACAACCAAACGGGGAACTTAGCTAGAAAGCACCGGCAGAATAGATTAAGCCCGAACAACCTGTCACAGAAAGATAAGAATTAGGCGGTGGTTCGTCCACCTAGGGACACTCCGACAATCAAGTCAGTAATCAATATCTCTCAAAGATAGCAAATTGTGCTTAATCTCACAAGAAGAAGCTCAAGCCTCTGTTTGGGAAGTGTGTTGGCTTTTTAGCTTTTTGGTTTTTTTGGCTATTTTGGCGTGGGCTAAAAAACTTGGTTTGGAAAGGGCTTTTTGGCTTTTTGTCTTTTTTGACTTTTTTTGTGAGAGAAGAGTGTAATGATTATGGGTTGGATGTGATGTTTTGTTTGTTGTGGCTAAAATAGCCTATTTTGTCTTTTGTGGTTATTTTAGCTCTAAACCTCCTTGCCAAACGGAGCTACTTATCACCCATACCTCAGACCCACGGGGGTGCCCTGCTTTTATAGCCAACACTGACCTGATCCCTGTAGAGTCCTAACTTCAATGGACTCAGGCTTAATGCTCATCTTGGACTCTCAGCTAGATAGGGATAAACTCCCTAAGAGCGTTATCTTTATCCAAACTGAGATCCTCCCCTGTTCTAGGACTCCTATCCCTTATCCGCTCACCTCGGATTTCGATATCTCCGCAGATAACCTCGGCCTAGCCGAGATCACCTTGCGTTAGGACCAGGCCACGTGGTGCCTCGGTTGACACTCCGGCATCACCTTGGCTATGTGTTGTCATTCACAAAATATGTCCCCACACAAGTGTATAGGGAAAAACAGAAGGCTTGGGAAGAGATTCAAGGGGATCTAGAGGAGCAGCACCACAAGTTGTGAGATTATTGTGAAACAATGAGACATTTATTTCCTACACACACGCGTCTCTCAATTCTGTCACTTCTTTCCTCTCTGTTTCTCTGGCCTGTCTCTCTTTCTCTTTTCTCTAACCGTTCTTTCTCCTCTCTTTCTTTTTCTTTTCTTAAGCTATTATTTTATTTTAATAAACTATATACAACTTTTAATTTATCAATTTTACTTGTCAATCGCATAAATCTAGAATAATCAATTAGCACCTCTCAAATACCCAACCTAAAAATAGTAAAGCAATACACCCCAAAACAACATTAGAAACCAAACACCAACTGGGAAACATCATAAGCTTCCAAAGCAGTCCACGCGATCGCCTCCTAAAAAAAAGTAATGTTATAACATATCTTAACCACACACACTAGGAAAAATCAGAATAAAATCACAATATGGGCACAAAAAAAAAAAACTCTATATACAATATATCAAACAAATATACCATATCAAAAATAAAAATGACTAAATGATTTATGAAAAACACTCAAGACTAGATAGAGCAACATTTTCCAATATGAGATTTATGATTAATTTTTTCTTATAAAAATAAAATTGATAAATTAAAAGTTATATATAGTTTATTAAAATAAAATAATAGTTCAAAAAAAGAAAAAAAGAAAGAGAGGAGAGAAAACGGTTAGAGAAGGGTAGGAGTGTAAAAATGGCCCGCGATCCGAAACTCGCCCGCGGCCTGGGATGGGCCTGACCCATTTATGCCTGTTTGGGCCCAAGCCCGAGCCCAGCCCATGTGCCTGAACTTAGAACTAGGCCATCATTTTGAAGCTGGGCCCGACTCGTGGCCCAGCCAATCAGCCCCGCTTAAGGCCCACTCAAGGCCCAGCCCGAGGCTCGGCCTGCCCAAAAGCCCAGTGTCTTTTTTATTGAAAAATAATAAAATTTTGGTAGAAAAAAATACTTAGGCCCGCCCAAGCCTATTGCTAAGCCCAGGCCTACCAGGTTGGCCGGCCTAAGGCTCGAATACCCCTGGGCCTAGGGTTGGGCTTGGGCCTGATTTTTTGGCCCGTGGCCTGGCCCAGCCCGAATTTTAGCAGGAGCCCGTAGGGCTAGATTTACACCCCTAGAGAAGGGAAGAAAAGAGGGAGAAAGATGTGTCAGAAAAAAGAGAGAGAAGAGAAAGAAGTAACAGAATTAAGGGGCGCATGTGTAGGGAATAAATTCCCATGACTTGGTAATTGATCTTAAATATCTCACCCCTTTGAAATTTTGGCCTCTTTTGGAAGATAATAAAAATCTATTTTTTGAATTTTAATGTATTTTAGATCACATTTTTTATTTTTTATGTATTTTTTTTTAAAAAAGTTTAAAAACTAATTTTTAATCCATTTTCCAAATCAACCCTCTTTTGGGAAGATAATAAAAAGTTATTTTTTGAATTTTAATTTATTTTGGGTCACATTATTTCTTTATTTTATATATATATATATATTTTTAAATAATAATAATAAAAAAAACTAACTTTGATCAACTTCCCAAATCAACCATTTGTACCTTTTTCCACTAACCAATAAATTAGATTTTCTGCTCGCACTTGGAAGTTATTGTCCCAAAATAAAAGCCAAGTTGTCAAACAATTGACAGTTATTTTTAATATATATAGATTCGGTAATTTTGTATTTTAAATTTTAAAGTGTTATAATTTTTCATTTTATGTATTCGCTTTTGAAAATATATTTTTAAAATTTAATTATCATGATCTATCAAATAAATTGATATAAAATATAAAATTATATGAACATGAATGTAACTTTTATGTGAAGCTACTGTATATGAATGAACCATTGTTGATAGATGGTGTTTGAGTAATGTTACTTCATAAAAAAAATATCATGAAAAGAATTCATGAAATTTATTTAATTGCATAATATATAATAAAATATTACAAACTAATTTAAGGATGGAAAAATTTCATGAAAATTTTTCATGATAATTCTTTCATGGTACATAACATTATTGATTGTATTTTTAGTAATAAATTTGGTTATCCAACACTTATGTGTCACAAATTTAAAGTAGTGTAAAATAGTTGATTCATTAGATATTTTGATAAGAGTGACAATATTCTAACTCAAAAATTAAATATATTTTTCAAACTTAGAATATCTAATACAATTCTATCTCTGTCTCGTATCCTCTCTAATCATCAACCAATCATTGTACTTATATATCATCGGGTCTAAAAAGTGAACTTGTATATTGTTTTCTAATAGTTTGGCAGTCCAAAAACAATCTTTGCAAGATTAAATCACTTTTCAAATTACTAAATAATTGTGTATTGAACTTTTAACTTAGATTAATTATTGAAATGATATATTATTGCAGAGGACCAGTTGCACATAGTTTTGTTGTTGCAACCAACTTTTTGTGTTTTGAACTGTTGGAAATTGGGTCGATTTGACCCGACCCATAACCCATGGAGCGTCCACATATTGTATATGATGTCAATACGCTTAGACCGGCCTTCTCACATTAGTGATCACCTTGACACTTGTGGAGCAAGTGGGATGAAACATTAATTATTTTGGCTCCTAGAGAGCAAGTGAGGTAAATGTTTTGTGACTTGAGAAATGAACAAAACTTATTTATTGTTAGATGTCGCCTTAACATTGGCTAAGATGAGACATTAAAAAGTCGAACATGAAGTTATCCACAGTTTCATGAAGCCTGAATATCGCCAAATGTGAAGTCTGAGATAGGCGCTTGATATACGAATATGCTAAGAAACTTAGGTTAGGTGCTTGTATATCTACCATACTAAGATTCGTACGGCATTAGAGAGTGACGTACCCAATTTAGTAGGAGCTCTGCTATAGTATACATATCATACTGTATGTGCTACCATCAACTACTTAAGGAAATGTCTAGATGGATCCTTGCTCTAGCACTTTGTGAGCCCTTTTAGGCCAATAATAGGCCTACACTATGCCCTTGAACCTTGAACTATGTCATGAAGTGATGACTTGATGTCGCTACTTTAGCATGTCATCCAAGGATTATGATGAATACAATCTAGAGGACCATGTCTAGGAAAGTGGTCAATTTTTAGTGAAATGACATAAGTGGCTAGGGAAAATTGTTGGAAATCATACCCTTGTATTGTAGCTCATTGCCCGCGCAATTATGTGACGACCGGGTCTTCCTTTTTCCCTTTTTTTTCCTCTCTTTTTTTTTTTCCTTCTTCGCTCCACTTTCTTTTGTTCTTGTTGAGCTTGAAATGTTCAGAGTTTAATCCTCAAAATAAAGTCCTCTTCTTGATTGTGCTTTGGTTTTAAATCTCACTTGTTTCGGAGAGCGCAGGGGTTAGGTCCGGGGTGCTCGGAGGCGAAGCAGAAGATTTTCTAGGCTACTGGGTAGGGCCGCACATGCGAGGGCCCATGGCCGCAAGTGCAGGAAGAGGGGGTTTCTTTGAGTTGCATTCTGCTTAAAAAATAGGTGCGGAGGGGCAGGTGCGGGACCAGCCGCACGTGCGGGGATCAATGCCGCACGTGCGGGGGAACGTGTCGCACGTGCGGAGCGGGACAAATCCGAAACCCTGTTTTTTTTTTTTTTTTTTTATCTTTTTGGTCCGAAATTCTCACTCATTTTACAAATTCTTCTCTCACTCTAAACCCTATTTTCCTTCCCCTTCTCTCTAGAAAACCTTCTCAAACACCCAAAAGTCTTTGATTCTTGCAAATCTTGGGGTTTAGATCCAACATCATCCCTCTCTATTTTGGTGAGCAAGCAAGAGCAACATTGTGTGGTGGGGTTTGAGCTTTGGCAACTTTGGTTTTTAGGGTTTTTCCCTCTCATCATCTCCATTTCTTCACCAAGCTTTGAGGTAGGGGTTCTTGAGTTATATATATAGTTTTGCTACCTTGTTGATGATTTAAGAGTCTTCCATGGGTTTTGATGATTTTCAATCTTGTGTTTTTTTTAAAATGTAGAGATTCCTCCAAAAGAGGGCTTTTCCTTAAACTTTCAAAAATGTTGGTGAATCTTGTAAGGTTCTATCTTGTTAATTAAAGAGGGATGTTTTGATTAAGGTTACCACCAAGAAATGGGAAAATATTGTTTTTGATGAAAACCCTTAAAATTGGGGGATTTTAACAAATAAAAAATATGCCTACGAAATCCTTTATTACCTTGTGTTAAGAAGTTGAATGAGAGTAAATCTCATAACTTGTTTGATGAGAATGAATTCCATTTGAATAAATGAGATATATGGTGTTATGGTAACAAGTGGGTTAAACACATGAATGTGTGGTGTTGGAAAGAGTGGGAGTTGATCTTGTCTCATGAAATATGAAATTTGTAAAATCTTGGAGATTAATTTGAAGGTTTTTCATGTTGCCTTGAGGAGGCTAATTGTTGTGACTTGCGCGTGTTGAGAATTGTTGGTAACACAAGTGTTTTGGTGAACTAGTTTTTGAAACGGAGAAATGAGAACGGAATTAAGAACCTTTGTCATAAAGGAAAATTGGGAATAGAGAAACACCATGAAGTCGTAATTATTGCATCATGTTTTAAATGTTTTATTGTCGTTATTGTTCATCTTATCATAAGTTGGAAAATGTTTGCATTGAGAATATTTTCATTGTAATAAGAATTATGGAAATGAGTTATGGGGTAAATACGTGGTAAGTCCGGATAGGGGGTGTAGTTGAACTTGTTAAGTTGCCCTAAGTGTCCTTGGTGAAAGACCAGAAACCGCGCGGATAGGTGTCGAGCCTTCCGGTTAATACCGGTAAAAATGACAATTTGGTAGTACTCGTAGAGTCTACTTGCAGACACCAACCTCGGGATTACCAATGTCGTATTTATCGCCCCTGTTGATTAATGATTGGAAATTTTGGGGAAAATGTTGAGATTGCAAATGATTGTTGGAAAGATAGAAATCCTTAAAATGTGCATGATATGGATTTTCCTTAAAGGATGCATGGCATGTCATTAACATTTGCATTGTTTTAAAGAGTATGCATAACTGTATATACTTTGTGAGAATTCTCTACTGGGCTTTGTGCTCACCCCTATGGGATTTGGTGCAGGTAAAGATGTAGTGATCCCGCCGAACTAAGGGCGTGGATATTTTTTAGAAGAGTACATAGCTCTTTTATTTTGTGTAATTCTTTTGAGCTAAGGGATAACGTGTATGGGTTGTAGAAACCATTTTTGTGTAACCAGGCTTATGCTTTGAAAGATGTAAGCCCTTAAGGGCATTCTATTGTTTGAGACTAGATGTTGCACATGCTATAGATTCATGTGTTCTTTTGTTACGTTGAATGTATACTGCATGTGAGACTTTTGTATTAAACTCATTTATCAAGTATGGGAAGATGAAAGAGATATTGTTATTGTTTAGTGAATGTTGTTTAATTTAGGTAGTTCATGTTGAATTATTTTCGGGACGTTACAAATTATGTCGGATTTGAGATCACGATATAATCATGAGTACAGATACAGTGTTGAGGTCAAACATGTTTATAAGCTATGACTCGCGAGAGGTTCTAAAATGTTTGACCTGGTGTGATCCAATGAATTTGAAGTGTAGATAAGATATTTCGAGTGATGTGCTATGTTAGTTTATGGTGGCTTAATATAGCACTCCTACCTTTATACCTTCTCATCAGGTCACACACTCTATTTTTCCGTGTAAGGAGTGGACTGAATGAGAGATTAAGAAATGACAGTTGTAAATATAACCAATGATGTGGACGAGTGGGAGATGTTAGAAATTGGGTCAGATTTAACCCGACCCATAACCTATGGAGCGTTCACATGGGTTGTAGATAATTCAAACTATTTAATAAATAAGATAATTAAGGAATTATCTAATGAAGTGTTTGAATTATTGTGGGAATCTACAACTCCACATCTATCAGCAGATATAGAGAAAATATAAGTATTATTGTTGCGGGAGTTTTACCCAAAAAATCTCTGCAGAATTTCTTCACTCTATTCTTTCCTCTTAGGTCACCATTATAGAACCTAGGGATTTGGAGTGTGAATAATATATTGAGAAACTCTGGTAGCTTCTCAATTGACGACGAAGGATTTTTCAGACAAGACTCGTAATTCAAATATCCAATCCAAACTGTTTCCGTTTCAGGTAATATGATTACCCACATATTTTCTTTCATGAACATTTAAAATGAGTAAATCCTTCTTTCAAAATTCACGTGGTATAGGTTGTTTGGAATCAATTTTTTTATAAATTATATGTAATCTTTTTTTTTTCCCTTGCTACACTTTAGTTTTGTATTAATTAACTGAAAAATACAAATAAAAGAAAAAAAAAAAATAGACCATTGAAAAAATTTAGAAACTAACCCCAAACAAGCCCTTGATTGACTTGGTTAACAATTCTAAACAACATAAAAGCAAAATAAAAGGTATTGGCCTAAGATATAGTCAAATGTAAAGAACACGAGTGGGTCAAAATTTCATTTATCCAAATATCCAATAATGTTTCAAATTTGTCAAACTAACGTTTTCATTTAAATTAAAAAAATGACAAAAGTTGAATAGTTGTTCTAATTGATTTGAGTTGTAGCAGGTTGTGTATTTTGCATAAAGCTATTTCTTAGTAAAGAACAAGAAAAAGAAGAAGGTCAAAAGGATGTCACAACAGGCCAGCTAATTAACGTACTAGCATGTCATCCGTGCTATGAACGAGATAAAATAATATATTATTTATTAAAAATATAATAATTATATTTAATTTTGTATTTTTTTCTCATAAATAAAATTTTATATATAAGTTTAAGAGTTTTGTTTTAAATATTCCTTTATTATAATATTTACTCATAAACATAGATTAAAATTGTTGTATTGACAATTAACAATTAAAATTATGCTTTGTTATAAAAAAATGGCATAGTTCTAATACTTCACTATTTTAGAATAAAAATATATAAATTTTAAAAAATTGTTATATTGGTTTTTGAAAGGAAAATAATTAAAAAAAAATTTAAAAACTTAATGAATAAGAAAGAATCATCGTAACATGTAACTTAAAATATCAAAAAAAAATTAAAAATGAATAAAGGATTTAAAAAGAAGTGATTACAATTAAAACTAATGTCATATTTATTAATACATATAATTTTATTTGGATATTATTTATATTTTAACATGCTTACTGAAAACAAAAATAAATAAAAATAAAAATATTAATAATTTTGAGTTTTAAAATATGATTTTGTAGACTTGCTATATTAACTTTGGAAGGAATATATTAGAATTTTTTTACAAAAATTGAATATTAGTCATTGAATAAATCTTATAAGATTTATAAAATAAAATTTATAATAGGAATAAATTAATGATATCGCAACATATGTATTTTAACAATCTTAAATTTTGAAGAAAAAAAAATTAGGATTTTCAACTTCAATTATTGTACAACATTTTTATTTATAATAATATAAATTCAGATAGGTAATAGATAGATTAAAATTAATTATAAATATAGCTATATTTAAAAGGATATAGCTTTGTATAGTTATATTTTAAATTCTAAAATTTATTTTTTAACTTCTTATATAAAAAGATTCAAAATTTTAAATTACATATGATTTTTTTCTAAAAACATATGAACTCACAGTGGAGTAGAGAGAGAAATACCATAAAGGAAATGAGGAGCTACACATATTAAAGATGAATAATTAAATAATTGATTAACACCTTTAATAGTTTAAAATTTTTGATTAAAATTAAAATTTTCTATTTATAACTTTGAAAAACTATTATATGCCTTTGAAATAATGCTCTGCACCAATTGTCAATTAACACATATCATAATATAAAAAAATATTAAAAGTAAATTTTTTTTTTAAAAAAGTAATGATATACAAACATAAAATCAATATAAAAAACTTTTCAATAAAAATTTTGTTTGGATTTTTATCTATCATTTTATAGTGAGTGACATGTTTTTTTATTATACAAATGACCCTATCATGCCATTTTAGTATAAAAATTCTAGGAAAACAATATTAACCAACAAAAAATAGTTATAAACAAAAAACTGATAATGGTTGGTAAAGATGAGGGAGAAATGACACACAAAATATGAAATACAAAAACAAAAAAATGGTCATAGATAAAAAATAAGAAGAAAAAATGGTGTACCTAAAAGATAAAAGAGTCTGTTTAAAGAAAAGAACAGATTAAACATAAACTAACCTCCAATTTGTTTCATAAAAATAAAATTAAAAAACAATCAGTTTCATTGTTCCATGAATATAATATTTATAGGGCGAGCAAGATATGAATGGCTTGGAAAAAGTATTATGTGTGATGGCTAAGATTTTTTAATAGAGGAAAGAATTAGTTAGAGAAAGAGTGCATAAGAATACTTCTTTTCATCTTTTCTTGTCTAAATTATAAATCATGGAATCATTATAAAAAATAATAAATTATGAGATTTTTCTAAAAACATATATATAGTATAGATATGCATAAATTTATTTGGGAGTAAAATTGTGTTTAATTATAAAATAGAGAGTGAATCTAGATATAAGGTTTAATTTTTATTTTATGTTAGGCTTAATTTTAAGTTTATATAGATTAGACCAATTGTGAAATATTTTAATAATATACATTTTATAGGAGGTAAGAGAGTTTTCTTTTCATTAGATTTATTTTAGGAGACAGAAAATTGTATGAAATTTATATTCTTTTTAAAAAATTAGATTTAAGGTATTGAAACACATAAGGCCTCTAAGATGAAAAGTCACTTTGACATAATATATAGCATAGATAGATTATAAGATTTAGGAAAGAGATAAATATTGGAGGAGAGATTTTAGAAACTTGTAATTCAATTTTTTTTTTTTTAAATTTATAGTTACTTTGTTAGCTAATAGTATTATTTTTAAATATTTTTTAAAATTGCAAAAATTAGCAATTTTAGTTTTTTTTTTTAATCTATAGTTATTTTGTTAGCCAATAGTACTATTTTTAAATATTTTTAAAATTACAAAAATTAGCAATTTTGATTTTACCTTCTTTTTAATCTATAATGTTTTTGTTTTTAAATATATAATTACTTTGATATGAGATGGGATTTGTGTTTTTTTTTTTAAATGGATAATTACTTTATTATGAGATGAGATTTAGGAAATAGAGAAATATTGGAGGGGGGAGGGGAGATTTTAGGAACTTATAATTCAAAATTTTAGGTGATTTTTTGTTTTTTGTTTTAAATCTATAATTACTTTGTTAGTCAATAGAATTAGGAAAATGATTTAGAGCCCTAAAACCCCTCCCCCTAATCCCCCTAATTTCCTTTTCTGGAAACTGTTTTCTTTTTCTTTTCTTTTTTTCTTTTTTTTTTTTTTTTTTTACTTGAAATGGAAATTCGGGGGATTCGAGTTCCCCCCTTTTCGGGGGATGAATCACGGTCCATAGAATTATTTTTAAATATTTTTAAAATCACAAAAATTAACAATTGTAGAATGAGAGTTTGGAACTCTCACAAGCCTTTTCCTTATATAATATATAGATAGATATAGATATTTATATTTGTTTTAGATATTTTTTTAATATACAAATTATTATTTTTAGATTTTTTATAAAAATAATTTAATAATCTCATCACTAACTATAGTGTATGGGAGAAGTTGAAAAATGTGCTATAATAATTATGAGAGAAGTCAAAAAGGCTTGTGGATTGAAAAAAATCAATAAATGCTGAGATTATTATTATTTTTAAATTAAAAAAATTAGAAAATTAAGATTGGGATATTGGAGTTCTCACAAACTTGTTGGTTAAAAATCCTCTTTTCCTTATGTAATACTAGCCTATCACCCGTACTATGTACGAGATAATTATAGACATTTATATTTATTTTAGATATTTTTTAATATATAAATTATGTTTTTTAAGATTTTTTATAAAAATAATTTAACAATCTTATCACCAACCATAGTGTATCGGAGAAGTTGAAAAGGGTACTGTAGTAACTATATACAGATTGTATCTATAATTATTTGTATGAAGGGATTTTAAATGCTAATCAGGAGATTTTGACCAAATCAATAAATGTAGGCATGTGGAAAGACAGGTGGATTGAAAAAATTTAATAAATGCTGATTAGAGAATTTTGACCAAATCAATAAATGCTGAGATTTTTTTTTAAATAAAAAATAAAAAATTTAGAAAATTTAGATTAGGATATTGAAGGTCCCACATGCCTTGGGGGTTAAAAACCCCCTTTTACTTATTATATAGTAAGTATAGATAATTGGTACATTATGTGACCCTAATGAGTATAATCCATTTTGTTTTTCAAAAAACACAGTGAGTTAAAAATAAAATCACAAATAAAGTGAATTGATAGTTAAAAAAAACACAATAATTTTTTTTCAAAAAACACAATGAGTTAAAAAAATCAACTACAGTTTTTTTTTTTTTATCAAAATACAATCTAATCATTATCAATAATTGGAACTTTAAAAATCAAATCAGAAAAAACTCAAATCAAATCACAAATATTTTTATGCTATCTAACTACAATCATATTTTTTTCATAAATAATTGTAAAGAAAAATCATTAAAACAGTAAATAAAAGATTAAATCACATTAAAAAAAAGAACCATTGAACAAACTACAATCATATCACATTTTTTCCATAATAAAAAAAATAAATAAATGAAAAAAAGAACCATTGACTAACTACAATCACATTAAAAAAAAAAGAACCATTGAACTAATTACAATCACATTTTTTTCCTTTATGAGTGTTTATGTTTATCTAACTTCAATCATATTAAAAATAAAATTAAAATAATAAATAAAAAGATTAAATAACATTTAAAAAAAAAACATTGAACTAACTACAACAATCATATTAAAAAAAAGAGCCATTGAACAAATTACAATCACATCACATTACAATCACATTTTTTTCTTTGTGAGTGTTTATGTTTATTTAACTTCAATCATATTAAAAATAAATTTAAAATAGTAAATAAAAAAAACCATTGAACTAACTACAACAATCATATTTAAAAAAAAAAAAAAACCATTGAACAAACTACAATCACATCACATTTTTCCCATAATAAAATAAATAAATGAAAAAAAAAACTATTAAACTAATTACAATCACATTAAAAAAAATGAATCATTCAACTAATTATAATTACATTTTTCTCTTTGTGAGGGTTTATATTTATCTAACTTCAATCATATTAAAAAATCAAATTATAATTTTTTATTCGTTAGACAAATCACAAATATTTTTATGCGTTATCTAACTACAATATTAAAACAGTAAACAAAAGGAAAAGTCAAGAAGGAGAAAACAAAAAGAATACTTACTGTTTACATACGTGGTCACTTAAGTTGAAAGTGTAGAAGTGAGAAGTCAAGAAGGAGAAAACAAAAAGGAGACTCACTGTTTGCAATAGGTATGTGAAAAGTTAAAAAGAGTTTGTGTATTGGAGAAGTTAAAAAGACTTGGAAGTATTTAATAAGTGCTATTTTTTTTTTCAAAAAAAATCAAAAAAATTAAGAAATTAAGGTTCAGATATTGGAACTCCCACAAAACTTGTGGGTTAGAGATAGATATAAATAAATAGATAGATATAGATATAGATATTTATATTTGTTTAAATTTTTTTTTAATATACAAATTATTTTTTTTGGAAAAGATACTACAGTAATTATGAGAGAAGTCAAAAAGTCTTATGGGTTGAGAGAAATTAATAAATGCTGAGATTAATTTTTTTTTAAAAAACAAAAAATTAGAAAATTAGGATTGGCATATTGGAGCTCCGATAGGCTTTGAGGGTTAGAAACCCTCTTTTGCTTAATATATAGTATAGACTAGCATATCACCCAGTGGCGGAGCCAGAAATTTAATTTAGAGGGGGCACTTACTAATTATAATAATTTTTACAAAAAATATTTCACGTAAATTTTTTACGATTGATTTCAGGAAGCATAAAAAAAATATTATTTATAACTAGTGTATCATGGACAATACAAAAAAAAAATGTATGGATGTAAGCCTTAAAATAAATTATATAATGATAAATTATTTTTTGATACAAAATTTGATTAAAAATTCAATATAATGGTAATACCATGTCATCATTGGTATGTAATATCACCCACTAATGGTAAATAAATGCATAAAAAGTGAACCTCACATGTCAAATGTAACTAACAATCTAATAAATTTCATATCTTTATAGTGAGATTACTTATACTTGCATATCACTAATAATGATATCATTGTTACATTCAAAAAATTTCATAGCTAATATAGTTTATTTATAATAGTCTCTTCATTTTCAATCAAAACAACCATTATTGTTTTCATAATTTTTAAAATGTCATTGACATTTCACTCTAATAATATTTTTGTAATTTTTTATTTTAATTTTTTTTATGTTTGCAAAAAAAAAAAAAATCCGAAATCGAGGGGGGCACGTGACCCCCCTGGTCACATACTGCCTCCGCCCCTGATATCACCCGTGCTATGCACGGATTGTGTTTACAATTATTTATATATGTGAATTGCGATTTTTAAATGTCTTCTTTTTTTTCTTTTTTTTTATAAATGTCTTATTTTTTTTCCTTTTTTATATTATATTAAAGTTTAATATTTTGATAATAATCATATGTGTTAGACTTTCAAGAAATTAAATATCTTTTTTTCTTATTATTATATTATATTAAAGTTTAATATTTTGATAATAATCATATGTGTTGGACTTTTCAAGAAATTTTTTTTATACTTGTTCTTAATGCATTAAAGTGTTATTATGAGGGATAATAATCATATGTGTTGGGACTTTTCAAGAAATTCATATGTGTTGGATTTCAAATTTTTTTTTTATGCTTGTTCTTAATGCATTAAAGTGTTATTATGAGGGTAAGACTTGGAGGTTGTAAGAAGTTAATAAACGCTAAGCTTTTTTTTTTTAAATCAAAAAATCAGAAAATTTAGATTGGAAGATTGGAGCTCCCACAAGGCTTGGGGTTAAAAATCCCCTTTTACTTAATATATAGTATAGATACTAACCTATTACCCGTGCTATGCACAGGATAATTACAGATATTTATATTTGTTTTAAATTTTTTTAAATATATAAATTATGTTTTTTAAAAAAATTTATAAAAATAATTTAACAATCTTATCATTAATCATAAT
The DNA here is from genome assembly GCF_055761805.1 of Camellia sinensis. Classification (NCBI taxonomy): domain Eukaryota; kingdom Viridiplantae; phylum Streptophyta; class Magnoliopsida; order Ericales; family Theaceae; genus Camellia; species Camellia sinensis. The sequence goes on from NC_138967.1 coordinate 48,690,468, forward strand.
GTATAAGAGAAATTCAAAATGCTACTGCAATAACTATGCAAGGGCTATATCTATAATTATTTATATGGGGGGATTTTAAATGTTGATTAGAGATTTTGGCCAAATCAATAAATACAGGCATGTGGAAAGACATGTGGATTGAAAAAAGTTAATAAATGCTGATCAGGGATTTTGACCAAATCAATAAATGCTAAGTTTTTTTTTTAATAAAAAATTTAGAAAATTCAGATTGTGATATTGAAGCTCCTACAGACCTTGGGGGGTTAAAAACCCCCTTATGCTTAATATATAGTATAGATACTAGCATATCACTCGTGCTATGCACGGATTGTGTTTACATGTCTTCTTTTTTTAAAATGTGAATTGTGATCTTTAAATGTTTTTTTTTTTTAATGTCTTCTTTTTTCGTTTTTTATATTATATTAAAGTTTAATATTTTGATAATAATTATATGTGTTAGACTTTTCAAGGAATTAAATGTCTTTTTTTATTATATTATATTAAAGTTTAATATTTTGATAATAATCATATGTGTTGGACTTTTTAAGAAATTTTTGTATACTTGTTCTTAATGTATTAAAGTTTATTATGAGAGATAATAATCATACGTGTTGGGATTTTTCAAAGAATTCATATGTGTTGGATTTCAAAGAAATTTTTTTTATGCTTGTTCTTAATGCATTAAAGTGTTATTATGAGGGTAAGACTTGGAAGTTGGGAAAAATTAATAAATGCTGAGATTTTTTTTTTTAAATCAAAAAATCAGAAAATTTAAATTGAGAGATTGAAACTCCCACAAGGCTTGGGGTTAAAAACCATTTTTTGTTTAATATCTACTAGCATATCACCCGTGCTATGCACGGGTTGTGTTTCACCGCTTTGTCTTTTTTTTTTCTTTTTTTATACTATATTAAAATTTAATATTTTGATACTAATCATATGTGTTGGACTTTTCAAGGAATTCATATGTGATGGACTTTTCAATGAATTTTTTTCATGCTTGTTCTTAATGTATTAAAATGTTATTATGAGGGATAATAATCACGTGTTAGATTTTTCAAGGAATTCGTATGTACTTCACAATTATTTCTATATATGTGAATTATGATTTTTAAATGTCTTTTTTTTTATATTATATTAAAGTGTAATATTTTGATAATAATCATATGTGTTGGACTTTCAAGAAATTCATATGTATTGGACTTTTCAAGGAATTTTTTTTTATGATTGTTCTTAATGTATTAAAGTGTTATTATGAGGGATAACAATCGTATGTGTTGGGACTTTTCAAGGAATTCATATGTGTTGGACTTTTCAAAGAATTTTTTTTCATATGTACTTCACAATTATTTATATATATGTGAATTGTGATTTTTAAATGTCTTTTTTTTTATATTATATTAAAGTGTAATATTTTGATAATAATCATATGTGTTTGTCACGCCCTCAAAATAATAATATTAAACCTATCAATATAGACATGCATTGATGTATAAAAGCTCCACTTTCTTCTATTCATTAGAGTTCCATTACCAAAAGTATTACATGTTAACAATAAAAGAAAATGCCCTAAAGGCTTACAGCTTTCCAAGTTAACACTTGGTTACAACAAAAGAGTGCTAACTCATTTACACATTAAGCCCTTGGCTTGAATATACATGTAATGCATCAAAGAAATAAAACAATAAAAGTCCGCCTGCCTCTAGCCTCCCAAGCTACGTCCTTGGAGGTGGCATGCTACCTGTACCTGAAAATGAAATTCCCATATAGGGTGAGCCACAGCCCAGTAGAAATATACTAAACCAAATATGAACGATGACTAAAAGATTAGCAGTTGATAGATGGCCAACACTGATACTTTCCCTTATCACACTTTACGGTTTCATGACATACAAGTCCATATTACAATCCATTTTTTAATTCTTTTAATTTCTCAATTTATAATCATGGCTCAGAACCTGGCCAAACAACTCATATGAGACAGTAACTCATATTAAGCACTTTTCCATTTCATAATAGATAAGCATACTAGCTATATCGCACACCAACAGATAAGCCTACAAGCTATATTATCACTTCCACAGATATGCATAAGAGCACTATCACACTTCCAATGACAAGCATATGAGCTCTGTCAACACATTACTAGATAAGCATATGAGCTCTATCTATGGAGTCCATCCCCTATCTCCTCCCAACAACATCCGGTTTAGAGGTCCATCCCCTATCTTTCCCTAAACCGTGGAGTACATCCCCTATCTCCTCCAACACGACACAATGCATATAAATAATAATTATACACATCATCACACAACACATAAATTTAATGTATTCTTTCAATCGTCATACTCAATGACACATTCCAGTGATTAGTTTCAGTTTGCCTAATCATCATGCATTGTCTACAACAATCAAGACTATCCTCCACCGATAGCCCAAAGCAGTTATTTCTATACAGAAAATAAATGCAACAATGGATATATAATCAACATTTCAACTAGGTGAGCGATAAATAATCCAACTACACCTTTTAATCCCATATCTTTCCAAATCAATTCCTCATTTCTCATAATTAATTATGCGAATTAATTAACCAATGTAATTATGGCATTTTCCATAATTAACATTACAACCCTTAGGTTCCATTTTCATTAATGTTTTAACATTAATTTCACTTTTCCATGCCAAACATGCATCTAGGTTTTATATAGCTAGAACCCCAACTTTTGTAAATTTACACAAAAGTCCCAAACTTTCACAAAATTACCAAACCAACCCCAACATCTCAAAATACTAAAATTTAAAGACAAAGCCCATAATGAGGAGTAGGTTATCCCTGCCTCGAAGTTAGAGCTCGGATGGAGAAGAGACCAAAACCAAAGTGCGCCAAAGACCAAGATTTTCGGATCAAAACGACGCCCTCGACGATCAACACAACTTTTACAAAGGCCGAATAGAAGGAGGACACTCTAACTAGATCAAACCCTAGAGAAAAGGGAGTTTCTAGAGAGAGAGGCTCTCAAAAATGGTTTTTAGAAAAAGTAGGAGAGAGAAAGAAAGGCAGAAAGTGATTTAAAATCACCCAGTAGACAACTCATATACGTATGACCCGCTCGAGCGGAGAACACAACGCTCGAGCGCCAAGAACAAAAATCTGAACACGCTCGAGCGCAATAAGGCCCGCTCGAGCGCCAAGACACAAGAATAAAGCACTTCCGCTCGAGCGCGAAAACCAGTCCGCTCGAGCGTAGATTTCCACCTCCCAGAACTTATACCCAGAAAGTACTACTGGCTCGAGCGCCACCAAACCCGCTCGAGCGCTACCGCTCGAGCGTAAACAAACCCACTCGAGCGTAAAAATCACATCTGCAGAAGTTTTGCAGGAACACGAAATACTGGAGGTGTGCAATCCCCGCTCGAGCGCAAGAAGACCCGCTCGAGCGAATCGCCTAAAAACTGGACAACAAGGAATTGAAACCAAGGCCTAACCAATCTGTAACAACCTTGCTCAAAACATCCTAAAACTCAATTAAGTGGAAATAAAGGACGGAAACAAGATAGATACCACTACCAACTTCACGGAACTGAGTCCGGAACACAACAGAACAGAAAAGGGACAACCGGGATCGCTATAACCTCCCCCCCTTAAAGAATTTCGTCCCCGAAATTAAACACGAGTTTTTCAAAAACAAGTTTTCTCCATTTTCACAATACTGCAACATAATATTAAACAAGCCGACCCATTACTGGTCGATCCCATCTCCTTTCAAGAGGCAAAACACAACATATATTGCAAATGCATTATCAACATGCAATTTCCTTCCATTTCCAACCATTTCCAACATACATGGTTCACAGTTCATATCATAATTAACATACATGATACAACTCCAATTCTACAATATAGCCAACATGTGCAATATCATAATCAACTCCCATATCAAGGTAAGCTCTACAACATACTTTCATTAAACCAAAACATTACCAATGCTTTACAACTTAAGACATATATAAAGCTCTTAAGTCCAACAACATTACAAAATTTAAATACAAGATTACTCGTCAATAAACAAGTCCGGATGTTTCTCGCGGACCTCCAACTCACGTTCCCAAGTGGCTTCCTCCACTCCGTGATGTTTTCATAAAACCTTTACCAAAGGGATGGTCTTGCCACGCAGGACTTGATCCCGCCTATCCAAGACCTGAACCGGTCTCTCCTCATACGAGGCATCCTCATTTACCTCTAAGTTGGTCCAATCTAATACATGCGATGGATCCAGCTCATACTTCCGAAGCATACTCACATGAAACACGTCATGAACTCCGGACAACTGTGGCGGCAACGCTAAACGATAAGCAACCTCGCCAATCCTCTCAAGGATCTCAAAGGGACCAATAAATCGAGGGGATAACTTCCCACTCTTCCCAAACCTCATCAAACCTCGCCTAGGTGATATTTTCAAGAAGACATGATCACCTACCTCAAACGCCAAAGGCCTCCTCCTACGGTCGGCATAACTCTTTTGGCGACTCTGGGCTGTAACAAGCCTCCTACGGATAAGCTCAACTTTCTCCGTCGTCTCTCTAACCAACTCCGGACCCAACAAAGGTGTGTCACCCACCTCGGCCCAACAAACCGGAGACCTACATGGTCGGCCATACAAGGCCTCAAACGGTGCCATACCGATGCTAGACTGAAAACTGTTGTTGTAGGCAAACTCCACCAATGGTAAGTGCCTCTCCCACGTCCCACTAAAGTCGAGGACACAACCCCGAAGCATATCCTCAAGGATCTGAATAGTACGCTCGGACTGCCCGTCAGTCTGAGGATGATAAGCTGTACTAAAGGTCAACTTTAGTACCCATGGCACTCTACAAACTCTACCACAACCTAGCAGTAAAACGAGGATCTCTATCTGAGACGATCGTCACTGGGACCCCGTGCAATCTCACTATGTCCCGAATATACAAGTCGGCGAGATGATCTACCGAATCTCTCACGCGTATGGGAATGAAGTGCGCCGACTTAGTCAACCGGTCTACAACCACCCAAATAGCATTACTACCCCGCTGAGTCCTCGGAAGACCTACAACGAAGTCCATAATGACATGTTCCCACTTCCACTCAGCAATAGGCAAGGGTTGCAACAAACCCGCTGGCCTCTGATGCTCGGCCTTCACTTGCTAGCAAGTAAGGCACTTAGACACGAAAACTGCCACATCTCTCTTCATACCCCGCCACCAAAATTGGCGACCCAAATCCCGATACATCTTAGTACCTCCTGGATGCACCGCAAGGCGTGAATGATGGAATTCTCGGAGTACTTCCTCTCGGCAAGACTCCGGCACAAACAAACGGTCTCAGTATCTCACACTCAGGTTGGGATACACCGTCAAACCCTTCTCAACTTTCCCACTGGAGATCTTCTCTCGGAAGGACTCTACCTCAAGGTCACCTCTCTGTGCCTCTAACACTCTAGTCACAAGTGTAGGCTACGCAACAACAGAAAACAAGGCCGCAGCCTCAACAGATTCGCCCAGATGCAAATCAAACTCGCCAAGTACACCCAACATCCCCCATTCCCGGATGGCTATACAAGCTACATCACTAATGGATTTCCTACTAAGGGCATCGGCCACAACATTGGCATTTCCCTGGTGATAGTGTAACTCAAAATCATAGTCCTCAATGAACTCCATCCATCTCCTCTGCCTCAAATTCAAGTCTCTCTGTGTAAACAGATACTTCAAACTCTTGTGGTCCGAGAACACCTCGAACCTCTCACCATAAAGGTAGTACCTCCAAATCTTCAAGGCAAAGATCACTGCCGCTAACTCTAGGTCGTGTGTAGGGTAATTCTTCTCGTGAATTTTCAATTGACGTGAGCCATAAGCTACCACTTTCCCCTCTTGCATCAACACACAACCCAAACCCTCTCGTGAGGCATCACAATAAACTGCGTAACCCAACCCTCTCTCCGGAATAATCAAAACCGGAGCGGTGGTCAATCTAACCTTCAACTCTTGGAACGACTTTTCACAAGTCTCACTCCACACAAATTTGACTCCCTTCCGAGTCAGTCTAGTCAACGGCGAAGCTAGCCTGGAGAAATTCTTCACAAACCGACGGTAACCCAGCTAATCCTAGAAAACTGCGGATCTCAAACACACTCTTAGGCTGTGCCCAATCTTGCACTGCCTCAACCTTGGATGCATCAACGGACACCCCTTCCCCGGATACCACGTGGCCTAAGAATTTGACTTCCCTTAGCCAGAACTCACACTTCCCAAACTTGGCATACAGCCTATGGGCTCTAAGCAACTCAAGCACCACTCTCAAGTGTTCCTCGTGCTCCTCCTCTGAAGGTGAGTAAATCAGGATGTCGTCCACGAAAACGACTACAAATCGATCCAAGAATTCCCGGAAGATCCGGTTCATCAAGTCCATAAAGACTGCTGGTGCATTGGTAAGCCCGAATGGCATTACCAAAAACTCATAATGGCCATACCGCGTACGGAATGCCGTCTTAGGAATATCCTCCTCCTTGACCCTCAACTGGTGGTAACCCGATCTCAAATCTATCTTAGAAAAACAACGGGAACCCTTCAACTGGTCAAACAAATCATCTATACGGGGCATAGGGTACTTATTCTTGACCGTAGCCCGATTCAACTTTCGGTAGTCGATACACAATCTCAAGGCACCATCTTTCTTTTTAGCAAAGAGGGCCGGTGCTCCCCATGGCGAAACACTAGGGCGAACAAAGCCCTTATCTAGCAATTTCTGGAGCTGAATTTTCAACTCAACCAACTCTGCTGGAGCAAAATGGTAAGGTGCCATAGAAATCGGCGCCGTGCCAGGCACTAGATCAATAGAGAACTCTATCTCTCGGTGAGGTGGCAAACTAACAAGGTCTTCGGGAAAGACATCCGAATACTCACAAACCACCCTCGGCAACACAAGCTGGGTCTCACCACACTCACCACTCTCAAAGCTAGCAAGTAGACCACTAAGCTCACTCCGCCCTCGCGAATCATACCCCGGTGGCAAAACACTACCAACCCGGTCTCCCAAGAAATGGAACCACTCCTCGCTCAAGGTACATAACGTAACCCTCTGGTGGTAGCAATCGATAACAGCCCAGTATGACGATAGCCAGTCCATACCCAAAATAACATCAAAACCCTTCATGGGCATAACTACAAAAGGAAAAGGAAGCCTATGGTCGGCGACCTCTATATCACAACCTCTAACACCTTGTTTCAAGATCAACTCACCACCAATAGGCGATATCACACAAATAGGAGATGCTAACTGTGCCAACTCCAATTCCAAAACAGATGCAAATGCAGCAGATACAAAACAATGAGATGCACCCGTGTCAATCAACACACTAGCAGCCGAGTTACAAAACAGAAAAGTACCTCTCACTACTGATGGAGCCGGTACTAGATCCTGCGCGGTAACAGCATACACGCGCCCCGTAGGCCCCTAACCCACCTACGCACCCCTCGGAGCATACGACTGCTGCACTGACTGGGATAATGAAGCTCCCGGATTGGCCCTCGAGGCCTGCACAGACTGAGCTGGCTGATAACTCTGCGTCTGCCTAGAACCAGACGCTCCTGAAGTAGCACTCAACTGCGGGCAATACCTCTTCAGGTGCCCAGGCTGACCACACTGATTGCAAGACAAGGGCTGGCCCCTACCCTGACTCTGGCCCTGAGGTCTAGCTGAAGAGGAAGCAGCTCGCTGACCCCCTCCCTTCTGCGGGCAAACTGAAGACTTGTGACCCAGCTGGCCACATGCAAAACAAGTCAAGCCTCCCTGACTGCCTCTCCCCGAGCCTGTACTCGGCACCGGAAAGGTCGATCTAGCAACTCCACCCTGAGACTGCTGAGGGTTATAACCCCTCTGTCTCCTGCCATCACCCTGACCCTCCTGGACCCGCTTGGAGCCTCTATGCTTCTCCTCGTCTTCTTCCTGCATCATAAGCTCCATATGAGCTGCAGCATCCACTAAATGTCTATACTCTCGGATGTAAGACCCACCAACCCTCAACTTGAGGCCCCGCCTCAACTTCCGCTCAAACTCATAGCAACGGCGTTCTTCGGACGCCACCAATTCAGGTGCAAACCTGGACAAACTAGTAAAAGTGGCCTCAAACTATGCCACAGACATACCCTGCTGATTAAGCCAGCTAAACTGATCCCTCAGCTTCTCCCTAGCAACTGCAAATAAGAACCTCTCCTGGAAAGCATTTATGAACGCCTCCCAAGTACCACCTACACGAGCCTTCTCATACTTCCACCATTGACCCGCATCTCCCTTCAGCTGGAAGGATGCCAAGGTCACTTTCAATGCTCCGTCCTCGATGCCAAGCATCTCGAGCGTCTTACTCATTTGTTCTAACCACTCGTCAGCCTTCAGTGGTTCCTTCGGATCTCCAACAAACTCGTCCGGATTAGACCAGAAGAACTCCCTCTTCAAGAAAGAAGGCCCTGCCTCAGTTGCCTGATTCCCTGCTCTGAGAATACCCAAAGCTCCTGCTATCTCTCGAGCCAAGGCACTCATAGCCTGCTGGCCCGCTGGCTCGGCCATGTTGGCCTGACCAACACCCTCCTGCACTGCCGGAATATTATCCGGTAAAGGTACTTCCTGCCTCGCAGGCCTACCACGCCTAGCACCTCTTCCTCGCCCTGACATCCTAATAAAGGTAATACAGAACGTTAGCACATTCACAAATGTGCCAAAACTAAACACTCACGTCCTAATGCATGGACAACCGTAATTCATTCCACGTAAGCACATAAACACATAAGCACTTTCAAATTTCATTTCCGGATAATGATAGTCCCGAGGCGTTACTAGAGTTCCAGTTAGAAACAGCATTGATCAAGTGCCTTTCCAACAAGACTCCCAGAAACCCAAGGGTCCAATCAACATCCTAGAAACTAAATCCCATACCCACATAGTCACATAAGCATGTTATCAATTAAGCACATAGCATATGACACTACATCTAAGTCTCTATCAAGCGAGACAAACCCATTGTGATCCTAATCACTTCCCACGTACCCAAAGTATTCGAACCCGGTACGCTCTGATACCAAGTTGTCACGCCCTCAAAATAATAACATTAAACCCATCAATATAGACATGCATTGATGTATAAAAGCTCCACTTTCTTCTATTCATTAGAGTTCCATTACCAAAAGTATTACATGTTAACAACAAAAGCAAATGTCCTAAAGGCTTACAGCTTTCCAAGTTAACACTTGGTTACAACAAAAGAGTGCTAACTCATTTACACATTAAGCCCTTGGCTTGAATATACATGTAATGCATCAAAGAAATAAAACAACAAAAGTCCGCCTGCCTCTAGCCTCCCAAGCTACGTCCTTGGAGGTGGCATGCTACCTGTACCTGAAAATGATATTCCCATATAGGGTGAGCCACAGCCTAGTAGAAATATACTAAACCAAATATGAACGATGACTAAAAGATTAGCAGTTGATAGATGGCCAACACTGATACTTTCCCTTATCACACTTTACGGTTTCATGACATACAAGTCCATATTACAATCCACTTTCCAATTCTTTTAATTTCTCAATTTATAACCATGGCTCAGAACCTGGCCAAACAACTCATATGAGACAGTAACTCATATTAAGCACTTTCCCATTTCATAATAGATAAGCATGCTAGCTATATCACACACCAACAGATAAGCCTACAAGATATATCATCACTTCCACAGATATGCATAAGAGCACTATCACACTTCCAATGACAAGCATATGAGCTCTGTCAACACATTACTAGATAAGCATATGAGCTCTATCTATGGAGTCCATCCCCTATCTCCTCCCAACAACATCCGGTTTAGAGGTCCATCCCCTATCTTCCCCTAAACCGTGGAGTACATCCCCTATCTCCTCCAACACGACACAATGCATATAAACAATAATTATACACATCATCACACAACACATAAATTTAATGTATTCTTTCAATCGTCATATTCAATGACACATTCCAGTGATTAGTTTCAGTTTGCCTATTCATCATGCATTGTCTACAACAATCAAGACTATCCTCGACCGATAGCCCAAAGCAGTTATTTCTATACAGAAATTAAATGCAACAATGGATATATAATCAACATTTCAACTAGGTGAGCGATAAATAATCCAACTACACCCTTTAATCCCATATCTTTCCAAATCAATTCCTCATTTCTCATAATTAATTATGCGAATTAATTAACCAATGTAATTAGGGCATTTTCCATAATTAACATTACAACCCTTAGGTTCCATTTTCATTAATGTTTTAACATTAATTTCACTTTTCCATGCCAAACATGCATCTAGGTTTTATATAGCTAGAACCCCAACTTTTGTAAATTTACACAAAAGTCCCAAACTTTCACAAAATTACCAAACCAACCCCAACATCTCAAAATACTAAAATTTAAAGACAAAGCCCATAATGAGGAGTAGGTTATCCCTACCTCGAAGTTAGAGCTCGGATGGAGAAGAGACCAAAACCAAAGTGCTCCAAAGACCAAGATTTTCGGAACAAAACGACGCCCTCGACGATCAACACAACTTTTACAAAGGCCGAAGAGAAGGAGGACACTCTAATTAGATTAAACCCTAGAGAGAAGGGAGTATCTAGAGAGAGAGGCTCTCAAAAATGGTTTTTAGAAAAAGTAGGAGAGAGAAAGAAAGGCAAAAAGTGATTTAAAATCACCTAGCGGACAACTCATATACGTTTGACCCGCTCGAGCGGAGAACACAACGCTCGAGCGCCAAGAACAAAAATCTGAACACGCTTGAGCACAATAAGGCCCGCTCGAGCGCCAAGACACAAGAATAAAGCACTTCCGCTCGAGCGCGAAAACCAGTCCGCTCGAGCGTAGATTTCCACCTCCCAGAACTTATACCCAGAAAGTACTACCCGCTCGAGCGCCACCAAACCCGCTCGAGCGTAAAAATCACATCTGCAGAAGTTTTGCAGGAACACGAAATACTGGAGGTGTGCAATCCCCGTTCGAGCGCAAGAAGACCCGCTCGAGCGGATCGCCTAAAAACTGGACTACAAGGAATTGAAACCAAGGCCTAACCAACCTGTAACAACCCTGCTCAAAACATCCTAAAACTCAATTAAGTGGAAATAAAGGACGGCAACAAGATAGATACCACTACCAACTTCACGGAACCGAGTCCGGAACACAACAGAACAGTAAAAGGACAACCGGGATCGCTATAGTGTTGGACTTTCAAGAGATTCATATTTATTGGACTTTTCAATGAATTTTTTTTATGATTGTTCTTAATGTATTAAAGTGTTATTATGAGGGATAATAATCGTATGTGTTGGGACTTTTCAAGGAATTCATATGTGTTGGACTTTTCAAAGAATTTTTTTTTATACTTGGGGGTTGGGAGAAGTTAATAAATGCTAAGATTTTTTTTTTTAAAATAAAAAATCAGGAAATTTAGATTGGGATATTGGAGCTCCCACAAGACTTGGGGGGTTGGAAACCCCATTTTTCTTAATATATATATAGATGGATAGATAGATATATCTTTTTATTTTTATGTGGTTTCTATTTGGGTATTTTTTTTTTCAATTTATTTAAGATGGAGTTGTGGGTATCTTTTTTTTTTTTCAATTTAATTTATCTGTGGTTTCCATTTGTTTTTAATTATTATTATTTAGGTAAGTTACGATATGAGTTAGATAGGTGATAGACATGTGAGTTTTATTGCTTTAAAGTTTATTTAGATAAACTTTAAAGATTTTTTTTTTTAGTTTTATAGTTTTTTTTGTTATGTTATAATATAATATATAAAATATAGGTAGATATCTACAACTTTAATAAAAAATATTATCTGATTTTTTGGGAAAGAGAAAATGAATGCAAGTTTTAATATTTTTTTTTGAATCATAATTCAAATTTAGATGTTATATCTTTTTGAGATCTATAGCTAAATTCTTTTTTTTTTTTTTTTTTTTTTTTTTGTGTGTGTGTAACCATAGTGGGAGAAATTGAAAAGGGTGTTGCAATATTTATGAGAGAAGTCAAAAGAGATTGTGGGTTGGGAGAAGTCAATAAATGCTGAGGTTGGGCTGGGATCTACAACTTTAATAAAAAATACTATTTGATTTTTTGGGGAAGAGAAAATGAATGCAAGTTTCAATTTTTTGTTTTTTTGAATCATAATTCAAATTTAGATGTTATATCTTTTTGAGATCTATAGCTAAATTCTTTTTTTTTTTTGTGTGTGTGTATAACCATAGTGGGAGACATTGAAAAGGGTGTTGCAATATTTATGAGAGAAGTCAAAAGAAATTGTGGGTTGGGAGAAGTCAATAAATGCTGAGGTTGGGTTGGGATCTACAACTTTAATAAAAAATACTATCTGATTTTTTGGGGAAGAGAAAATGAATGAAAGTTTTAATATTTTTTTTTGAAAATTTGTGAGAGAGATTAGGAGGGAGAGATTATGAAATATTTTTGTTATTAAATAAATAAATTAGTCAATAGTTTTTTTTAATCTATTTTGTAAATTAAAAATCAATAATTTTGAAAAATTGATTAATTTTTCTCATTAAGTGATTTAAAATTTTGATAGATATACATAAAAAAAATACATAATTATATTATTAAATCATAATTCAAATTTAGATATTATATCTTTTTTTGATTTATAGCTAAATTCTTTTTTTCTTTTTTTTTTATGTAACCACAGTGTATGGGAGAAATTGAAAAGGGTGTTGCAATATTTATAAGAGAAGTCAAAAGAGATTATGGGTTGGGAGAAGTCAATAAATGTTGAGGTTGGGTTGGTTGGGAGAAGTCAATAAATGCTGAGCTTTTTTTTTTTAAATCAAAAAATTAGAAAATTAGGATTAGGAGATTGGAGCTCCCACAAGGCCTTGGAGCTCCCACAAGGACTTCTCCCAAAAGAGGGTTTTTAACCCCAAGGCCTTGTGGGAGCTCCAATCTCCCAATCTAAATTTCCTGATTTTTTGATGAAAAAAAAGCTTAGCATTTATTAACTTCTCCCAACCCCCAAGTCTTACACTCATAATAACATTTTAATGCATTAAGAACAAGCATAAAAAAAATTCTTTGAAATCCAACAAACATGAATTCCTTGAAAAGTCACAACACATGTAACGCCCTCAAAATAACAACATTAAGCCCATCAATATAAACATACCTTTATATACAAAAGATCTACATTTCCTCAATTCGTCAGAGTACTTCATTACAAAAGTATTACATATTAACAAAGAAAATAAATGCCCTACGGGCTTACAGCTTTCCAAGTTAACACTTGGTTACAAAAGAGAGTATTGACTCGGTTACACATTAAGCCCTTGGCTTGAATTTTACATGTAATACATCAAACGGAAAATTACGGCAACAAAAGTATGTTTGCCCCTAGCCTCCCGAAATGTTCTCAGAGGTGACATGCTACCTGTACTTGAAAATGATGTTCCCATATAGGGTGAGCCACAGCCCAGCAGAGATATACTGAACCAACTATGAACAATGATTAAAAGATTAGCAACTGATAGATGGTCGATACTTACACTTCCATTTACATCTTATTTCAATTCCATGACAACCAAGTCTACGTTACACTTCACTTTTCATTACTTGTTCAACTTTGGTTTTGAAAACAGGGCTCAGTACTCTGGCCAAAACATTTTGATGAGAATATAGTTCATCACTAGAACATTTTCAAAATTCACGGTGGATACACATTTTGGTGTTGTATCAATAACACATAAACTACTTCCATACTTCACAAACGATGATGATATACATTTTAGTGCTATATCAAATTAAACAACCTTTTCAGTAGATAAGCATATGAGCTATATCACTACTACAACAGATAAGTATATGAGCTATATCAATACTACAACCGATAAGCATATGGGCTATATCAACATTCCAATAGATAAGCATATGAGCTATATCAACACCACAACAGATAAGCATATTACACATCAACAGACAAGCATATTAGCCGTATCCACACTTCTCTAGACAAGCATATGAGCTGTATCTACACTTCACTAGACAAGCATAAGAGCTATATCTACACTTCTCAAAGATAAGCATATGAGCTGTATCTTCACTTCTCTAGACAAGCATATGAGCTGTATCTACGGAGTTCATCCCCCATCTCCTCCCAATCCTATCCGGTTTAGAGGTACATCCCCCATCTTCCCCTAAACCGTGGAGTACACCCCCCATCTCCTCCTCTACACAAGCAATGCATATAAACACAGAATCATATACACATCGATCTATACATAAAGTTAATGTATTCTATCAACCGTCTACACATAATGCATATAAGCACATTGGTCATATACACATTCACTCAATACATAAAATTAATGTATTATATCAACCGTCATACTCTATGACACAACCCATTGATTAGTTTTAGTTTGCCTAATCAACATGCATTGTCTACAACAATCAACACTACCCTCCACCGGTAGCCCAAAGCAATTATTTCTAAGCAGGAAATAAATGCACAAATGGATAACATATCAACATTACAACTAGATGAGCAATAAAAGATTCGTCTACACTCTTTAATCCCATACATTCCCAATTTCAACATTCTCAATTCAATTCCTCGCTTTCTTCAATTAATTATATGCATTAATTCATTAAACCAATTAGGGCAAATTACCATAATTCACAAAACAACCCTAAGGTTCCATTTCCATCAATGTCCCAACATTAATCTCATTTCTCTATGCCTAACATGCATATAGGTCTATATATTTAAAACCCCAACTCTTGTAAAATTACACAAAGGCCCAAACTTTCTCAAAATTACCCAACAACCCCCAACATATCAAAATGCTAAAATTCAAAGACAAAGCTCATAAAGAGGAGTAGGATATCCCTACCTCAAATGATGGGACGCAACGAAGAAGATGAAGAAACGGAAATGCTCTAAATCCCGAAATTTTCAGATTAAAAGATAGCCCTCGACGATCAACACAACTTTTGTAAAGGCCCAAGGTGAGAAAACAACTCCTACTAGATCAATCCTAAGAGAGAAGTTTGGGTTTTAGTGAGAGGAACTCTCAAAATAGCTTTTTTGGAAAAGTAGGAGAGAGAAAGGATGTTGAAAAGTGAACAAAAAAGTCGGATCTCGGCTTTATATAAAAGTCGCCCCGCTCGAGCGTCCAAACCCCCGCTCGAGCGTCACTCACAAACTCCCGCTCGAGCGTCAACAATCCCGCTCGAGCGGCGGATACATACTTCCAGAACTTTTACAGAACCAGGTCTCCGCTCGAGCGTCAACCCCACCGCTCGAGCGTTAGACACAACATCCCGCTCGAGCGTCAAAGCTCCCGCTCGAGCATCAAAGCTCCCGCTCGAGCGTACAACACTGCAGAGGAGATACTGGAAGATGGAAAACTACGCTTGAGCGTCGAAAATCCCGCTCGAGCAGACAGAAAACAACGAAGGGCCCGCTCGAGCGTCAAAATCCCCGCTCGAGCGTGAAGGCCAAAAACTGGGCAACTAATCTTGGTTTCTAAGTCCAACCAACCTGTTTCAAACTCGCCCAACACAACCCAAGACTCGAATGCAAGGAGTAAAAGATGTAAACAAGATATACACGACAACCAACTCCACGGAACCTAAGTCCGGATACAACAGTTAAAGAAGAGGGGAAACTGGGATCGCTATAACACATATGATAATTATCCCTCATAATAACACTTTAATGCATTAAGAACAAACATAAAAAAAAAATTTCTTAAAAAGTCCAACACATATGATTATTATCAAAATATTAAACTTTAATATAATATAAAAAAGGAAAAAAAGAAGACATTTAAAAAAAAATTTAAAAAATCGCAATTTACATATATATAATTGTAAATATATTAAGAAAAAGGGGGTTTCTAAACCCCAAACCTTGTGGGAGCTCCAATTTTTCAATCTTAATTTTCTAAATTTTTGATTTAAAAAAAAAAAAACTCAGCATTTATTGATTTAGTTAAAATCCCCTTATCAGTATTTATTAACTTTTTTCAATCCACATGCCTGCATTTATTGTTCTGGTCAAAATCTCTGATTAACATTTAAAATCCTCTCATACAAATAATTATAGATACAGCCTATGCATAGTTACTACAGTAGCCTTTTCAATTTCTCCTGTACACTATGGTTAGTGATAAAATTGTTAAATTATTTTTATAAAAAATCTTTAAAAACATAATTTATATATTAAAAAAATTAAAACAAATATAAATATCTATAATTATCTCGTGCATAGCACGGGTGATAGGCTAGTATAGTATATAGATAGATATATAGATTTGCACCTTTCCCATATCTATGAGTACTCCCCTCTTCTTCTGTACACCTAACCCCATTCGATTCTAAGCACCCCCTCATGTTTAAATAAATATTTTTTTTAAAATCTCAGACTAAATGTGTAAGTATCCTCAGTAGATAAGTCCTATTTTTAAATCTATTAAAAATTCAAATTAATTTTTTCGTTACCAACTCAGTTTAGTGGTAATGTTGTTGAATTGTGAAATTAGTGTTTATTTTTATTTTTTTTAAAAAAAATCATAAGTTTTACTGTATTTTTTTTAATAAAATTTATATTCTAAAATTTACT
Organism: Camellia sinensis; assembly: GCF_055761805.1. Lineage (NCBI taxonomy): Eukaryota > Viridiplantae > Streptophyta > Magnoliopsida > Ericales > Theaceae > Camellia > Camellia sinensis. The sequence goes on from NC_138967.1 coordinate 48,707,166, forward strand.
CGTTAATATCTATCAAATAAAATCAATATTGAACATTAAATTGTGTATTAAAAAAATTAAAGCTATTGAAGAAAATTTCTCAAATTTCTGAAGATGTGAAATTTCACAATATTTGTGTTTCAGTAATTAAGAAATTTCATAGTCATTGAATAAAAACTATGATAAAAATTGATTTTTCTAAAAATGACAATTTTTTTTAATTTTTATATTTGAGAAATGAGATTTTTATTGATAAATCCCATTTAAAGGTGTTTTATCCCAATAAGTACACAAAGGAAAATTATAACTTAGTTAGTCTCATGTGTTTATATTTTTATTCCATAAGGTCCTTTTTCATAATTCATATTTTTTGTTGGACTATTATACCTTTATATCTATTGTTGATAAATATTACATATAAAAATGATATACACGTTTCCCTCTGTTTTCGTTGTGATAGGGTTTCATTCCTGTGGGAGAGAAGACGACGACTCAGAGTTTGTGCTATGTTTTGTTCTGCCATAGTTACGATTTCAGTCGGAAATCGAAGGAAGAGAGGAGGATTTGAATTGATGGAACAGAGAAAATGACTTACAAACTTGTTCAGTCGATTGATTGAAACCCACATTTGACTGGATTGAATCAAAGGAAAAGAGAAAATGGATTTGAATCGCAACTATTTTTGTACCTAGTCGATGTTGTTACATACTTGTTCTTCAAAGGTGGGTTTGATTTGATTTGGATTGGTGGAATGATGAAATTGCATGGGTTGTTAATAATAATGATAATATTGTAAAGAGATGAGGTGGATTTGGTTTGATTTGGATTGGTGTAATGGTGGAATTGTAGGAGGTGTTAATAATAGTGATAATGATGAAGATGAAGATGAAGATGAATATAATGAAGATACAGAGGAAGATGTGGGTGATATTTTTTTTATTTTTTGAGAGATAGAGATTTTTGAATTTCTAATTCTGTTATTGTCATTGATTTTGATTTTTTGTTATTGGATTTCAATGTAGTAATGATTTTTTTGAGATTGGTAATGTGTCTAACATAAAAATGAAGTAAATGTTCATATCATTAATTGATGTTAATATTCACATTAATTTGAAATGAAAATTTGTCATTGTGTTGTCAATTGGTGTTAATATTATTCACACACTCTTATAATATTAAATGGTGAATATGTTTTTGTTGTGTTCATTACCACTGTGATAAAGGTGATGTTAAGGTTCATATTAGCATTGCATCAAATTACACAACCACAAGTCTTAACTTTCATTTTGAATACAAACATGATGTTAATGTTCACACTAAAACATACGAATGCGAAGGTTTACATGAATTCTAGAATATAGATAAGGACACCATGGTTTCACAGTGTTAATTACCAATATGGAATGGTGATATTAAAGTTCACATCAAAATTGCATTGCTTACAAATCACATTAAGCCAATGATTATGTATACACAATTTTAAAGCAACTAATAACAATGTGAAGGTTCACATTGATTTTTCAATCCCTAAAAATATGACTATATCAACATTGTATTAACCACAAACCATCATTTCTGTGTGTATACAAACATGAAATGTACATCTATGTACAATCAGATTATTGATGTGAATATTAACATCACAAATAAAATATCAAATAAATTAATTTAGTCACATTAAGCTAATAGTTATGTGTACATAATTATAAACCAACATAAACCAATATGAATATTAACATTGACTTTCTAGTAGCAAATATTATGACAACATACTATTGTGTCTTATTAAGCATAATCAAAATAACTAATTATGGTTCTTTTGTCCTATGTATTCTAATATTTACAAAATCGCAAAGGATGTGAGATTCATATTCATCTTTTTATCGCTAACGTAAAATATGTCTTTGGATGCCTTGTACGTCTCTAGCACGCATACGACGATATCATTGAATTTCATTCATTTGTTGAGGTCAACTTTACCAGTTCTTAACATATCAAACAACTGTTAAAATGACGTTTCCTTCAAACAATCCAGCTGAGGATCCGAGAACTTGGTACTCGTCATCAATTTTACTAACCTAATGATGTTAAATTGGTAGTTGTCATGTTCACTTTTTGGAGGGCTAGCAATTTGTTCAAGTTCATTTTTGACGTGGAGCTGTCTTTTGCCATGAAATCTATAAGCAACAACTGTTTGTTCAATTGGAAACAAATTTACTATTAATGGTCACAAATGGTAAATGATAACAAATACAAACTATAGGTCATGTGAAAAGTGAAATGATTATGGTGAATATGAATGTGAATAGTCGATGTAAATGTTCACATAGGGACATTACAAATCATGAATAAACAAGAAGTTAAGTACATGGTGTGAACATTCACATAATATATGTCTAATGTGAATTTCCACAACAACAAATTATAATTTGATTCTCATTGAACCAAATAGAGGGGGGACATTGGGGGTTCTAATTATTTCTTTCCAAATGCACATTGAACCAAAAAGATAGTGGGTAACATGATTGTTTACATAAACACATTATAGCACATGATAAAACAACAATTGACAAAGTTAGATACATTGTGTGGATGTTCACATGGGTTGTTACTCAATAACAATGATAACCAGATGATGTAAATATTTACATCATCTGTGTAGGAATTCACATTGAACCAAAAGAGGGGAGAAAATAATAAGAAATTGGGGGGTTCTGATTATTTGATCACTATAAACAATTAACAAGATCAACAAATCAAACATTGACAGAATGAGAGAAATAGGGAGCTTATTACAAAACAACAGCAAATGAAAACAAAAAATTAACAATAATAAGCAGATCATGTAAATGTTTACATTAGTTAGGCACTTGATGTGAATGTTCACATCGGGGTTTACTAAATAACAAATATAACTAGATGATGTAAACATTTACATCATCTATGTAGGAATTTACATTGAACCAAAAGATGGGGGAAAATAATAAGAAATTTTGGGGTTCTAATTATTTGATTACCATCAACAATCAATAAAATCAACAAGTCCAATATTGACAGAATAAGGGGAAATAATGAGCTTATTACACAACAATAGCACATGACAACAAAAAATCAACAATGATAACAAATCATATAAATGTTTACATCAGTTAGGTATGTGATCTAAATGTTGACATTGGTCGTTACTCAACAACAGTGGTGCGAATTCACATTGAACCAAAAGATGAGGGAAAAAATTCAGAAAATTGGGAGTTTTAATTATTTGATCACCATCAACAATCACCAACACCAACATTCACAGAAGGAGGAAATATAGGGAGTTTATTACAAAACAATAGCATATGACAACAAAAAACAACAATAATAATAAGGCAATGTAAATACTTACATCAATTACTTAGATACAATTAAACGAAAAACAAAGGGTAGAAGGATGGGTGCTTACATTTGTTTCTCATTATGGCCAGCCAAGAACGAACCATAATTACAAAACAATAGCATATGACAACAAAAAACAACAATAATAATCAGGTAATGTAAATGCTTACATCAGTTATTTAGATTCAATTGAACGAAAAACAGAGAGTAGAAGGATGGGTGCTTACACTTGCTTCTCATTGTGGCCAGCCAGGAACGAACCACAGTTGGTGATACCGAATCAATGTAAACGTTTATAGTGGTGGATCGAAATAGAATACTAGTGGCCGGAAACTGTGGGCGACAATGTATGACGATAGGATGGTAGTGAAGTGATGTGAAACCTAGGGTTAGGGTTTGGGAGTTTTTGCTGCAACAATGATGGTTTTGGGAAGGAATGATTTGGGGAGTGAAATATGGAATGACAATGGAATAGGATTGGTTTTGATTTCAGAATATAATAGGGGCGAGAGAGATTGAGGGTGTTTTGGTCTTCTAACATCAAATAGGACCTAATGGAATAGTCAAAAAGAATATGTGTTAGATGGAAAAAACTCCCTTTTCAAAATTACAAAAGATAAAATATATTTTTGCCAAACCTAAAGTGGGTTATTCGTAAAATTTTGAGTAAAAAAAATACAATGTTGCAGTTTTTTAAAAGATGAGAAATTTTGAATTTCAATAAAAATTGTAAAATTTCAAAGCTTCTCAAAAAAACTGTAAAATTTCGCATTCTTACATCTCGTCTACTAAAATTTATATTCATATAATAAAATACCTCTTCGTAACAAAATAACTCTCCATTAGTCCAACATTTATTGACTTAACAAATTAGGTTAACATTAACAGTGTAACTTATTAAAATACCCATTTCATCCTTGTAATTTATATATTTGTTGTGAAGTCAGTTTGTTGTTGTGATTTTAGCACATTATTGTGGGATTAATCTTGAACTCAATTTCCTAGTAGTTGAGGTATGGGATTTGTGGTAGGTGAGGGTCGAGAGAGGGGTGAGATGGTTGTTGAGAGAGCAATAGTAATTTTTCTTAAGAATGAAAGGTAATTAAGGGTACTTAAGAAACTTTCCTTAAGATTGAAAGGTAAATAATGTCATTTTCTCATTTATGTTAATTACTTTAATGGACAAACTCTAACGAAAGCTAATGGTTATCCTTGAAACTACAACGGGCAACCTGTATTTTATATAAACATCAACGGTAATGGTATTTTATCAACAAATAAGGAGTAAATTACACTCATCTCCCTCGAGGTTTGGAGAAAACACAGGTAGTCTTACACTTTTGATATAATTATACTAATCTCTTTTGAGATTTTAATTTATGTAACATGTGATAATTTTTCATTAGTAATTTTAGAGTCATATAGATGAAAAATAATATTGTTATATGTTTTCTACTAAATGCATATTTACCTTTGTTTATTTATGCATCTATTGGACTTTAGTTTTGTTGGCTACTAAAAGCGAGGTTAATGGTATTTTATCAAAAAATAAAGTACATGTTATATATTGTTAGAAATGGGCGCCCATGTGGCATGACCCTTTTCAGCCTTTTGAACTTTATCCAAATGGGTTTTGAATTTGAATTCAAACCTATTTGGATAACCACTCAGGATATATATCTATCATATCCTGATATGGATAGATGATATAGATATCAGATATTATCTCATATAACTAATATAGATAAATGAGATAAATAGATTATATATCTTATATATGGGATATGGGTGATTAAGGGAAAATAACGTATGTTTGAGTTTTTTCAATATACTGACTCTCTCCCAAAAACAACGATCAAAGCCATTTGCACTATGGTTTGTGTGGGTGATATTCACTATTGTAATATCACCCCATTGCTGGGTTGATTGACCAGATTCAGGAAGTACGTAATTTACCTACGAGATCCTTCAATTCAGACTCTGTTTGAAAGGTATGACCATAATTTTTTATTCCGCTGTGTTATACTTTGTTTTACATTGGTATCAGAGCGTTAATGGATATTTTCGTGTTTCCTTTAATTATGTGTATATTTTTATATGTATATGTATACATTATATACATGAATGTTTGTAAAGGAGAAAAAAAATCTACTTTTATTAGATTAAGAGCATAAATATCTTTTTTTTTTTTTATGTTCATTAATGTCTTTTTTACTACCATAAATAGTTTTATTTTGAAAAAAGGAGTCCGGCAGTACAAAAATCGGACCAGAAAACACCTTGGAAGGCGGCGCGTGGTCTGCACGCGCTACCTGACGCCGTGAGCCGCTCCCATGCGCTGCCACGCGCCAGATGCCCTGCCGACGCACCTGCACGCGTCCTCACGCGCGCGTCCGTGGCGCTGTCCACGCGCGCGCCCTCCGCGCTATGCACGCGCGCCGTGCCGTAAGCCGCGGGCTGAGCCGCGCACCGAGCCGCGGGCCAAGCCGCACTCTGAGCCGCGGGCCGAGCCGTGTGCTGAGCCGCGTCGTTTTCCTCCGACGGCTTGGCTGACTTGGCTGCTGATGAATAAGGCACTGTTTGTTTTGTTTTTAATTCTGTATCGCGTTAAATGGTCATAATTAATTCATTACATATTTGTTTTATGCGTGGTTTGTACTGTTAGCCTCAAAATTAATTTTTTTACATTCTGTAAAATTTTGAAAATTTTACGAAAATATAAAATATTTTTTTTGTGTTAATAATTCATGTTTTATGCTTTAAAATGCTTCTGGTATTGCATAAATAATTTTTTGGGGTTGAAATTTTTATTGTAGACTTCTGAAAGGTTTTACTATTTACTGGTAATATTGTCTCAGTTTATCAGTTTCTAGATTTTTTATTTCTAATTTTATGTGTATTTATTAGTTATTTAAAATTCTAGAATATTTCAGAAAAATTTCAGAAAATTTCAGAATGATGTACATTTTAATTATGGCATAATCTGAATATTGTTGTTTATTAGTTTCAAGATTTTTTATTTCTAATTATATGTGTGTTTATTAGTTATTTAAAATTCCAAAAAATTCCAAAAAATTTCAAAATGATGTACACTTTAATTATGGCATAATCTGAATGTTGAATACATCATATTTTTTGGGTTTGTAATATGTTGCAATTAAAGAAGCATGATTAGTTATTTATTTATTTATTTGAATTCCATAATTAAATAAATATAGCATGAGTTGTTTGTAAATTTACATTGAGATGCTATTGTATGGAATTTATCATGCTTTGTATATGCCATAAGTAGTGGGAGATTGTTTGATTGTTTTTTGCGCATGGAATTAAATTAAAATTTGATAATTATCACTAGAGGCGCAAGAGATGATTACGAGCATAGCAAATTTTCGATCTTGAGACATGTGTAAAATTATCATTATTTAATTTAGATTCTTTTTGCTGCAAAATATTTTGTTTTGTGTTGCTATCATTAATATCCCCTGCGCATTTGTTTACTCTGTATGTAGAAATGGATGCTAAGACAGTGGTGGCAGACTTAACTAAGGGAGAGAAATTGGATGGCGACAATTATGATATATGGCGCCGTAAGATCCAATACCTCCTCAATGAGCAAGAAGTGTTGACCACACTTGAACAAGTGATGGTTAAGCCAGAGCAAGGCAACACAACTCAACATCGTCGTGATCTTGAAGCCTTTCAGACTTGGCGTAACAAAGATCAATGTGCACGCTTTACTGTGTTGAGCAGCATGCACAACGACTTGATTAGTGAGTTTGAGCATTGCCCGACTGCATTTGAGATGTGGGAAGCTCTCAAGCAAAAGTTTGGTATTACCTCTTTGGCAAAGCTACGTGGGCTGACTATGAAGTTTGACTCATATTAGAAAAGGGCGCATCACTCGATGAAGTAGCATTTGAGAGTCATGTCAGCCATGATACGTGAGCTTGCGGCTGCTGGGCACAATTTGACTCAAGAGCAGCAAGTACAAGCTGCGATACGCTCTCTGCCAAATTCTTGGAAGCAGATGAAGCAGAACATGATGCATAATGAGAGTGTGAAAACATTCGAAGACATATCGCGTCATTTGGAGCTAGAGGATGAGCGCCTTGAGGCGGCTAAGTCTGATGGTTCTGCTATGGTGGTTGAGTCAAGCTCACGTAGGACTTCTCAGTTCAAACGTGGAAAAGCAAAAGGTGCCCCTAAGAAGCAAGCAGCAGCTGCGCTTAAGCCCAATGGCGCTAGAAATTTCAAGCGTAGGGGCAAGAGAGGTGGTAAGAAGGCAAAGGCTAAATTGACATGCTTTAACTGTAACAAAGAAGGACACTTCGCTCGGGATTGCCCTGAGCAGAAGAAGGTACTCCCTTACTTAATTTCTCGTATTCAATGCTTTGTGTCTAGTCAAGCATTAATTGCTCATTCTCCTCATTTTTTGGTTGTAAACTCCGGAGCAACAGACCACATCGCGAGGGACAGAGTAGGGTTCGTTGAGTATCGCTGAGTACCTGCTGGGAGCAGAAAAGTTTACATGGGGAATGAGTCCAGTGTGGAGGTGCTTGGCATTGGCACATTCAAGCTAGAAATACAACGAGGGCGCACCTTGTATCTTCATGATGTTCTTTATGCTCCGGATATTTGGCGAAACTTAGTTTCAGTTATTAGCATGATGAGCCTTGGTTTTAGCTTTTGTTTTGAGAATAATGGTGTTAGCATTTATTTGGGAACAATTTTTTATGGTTTTGGTTATCTTTCAGATGGTTTTTTAGTTTTGGATATGGATGATTCTAGTCTTAATAAAAATGCCAATGGCTCTGTTTCTAATATTGCATCTTTTTGTGATAATGATTCTATGAGATGGCATGCTAGATTAGGCTACATAGGGCAAGGCAGGATGACTAGATTGGCTAGAGAAGGTCCTTTAGGCCCACTCGCTAGAGTCACTTTGCCTACTTGTGAGCACTGTCTTGCTGGAAAGGCAACAAGGAAACCATTTGGGAAAGCCATAAGGGCATCTATCCCATTGCAACTTATTCATTCTGATATATGTGGACCAATGAATGTGAGGGCAAGGCATGGAGCCCCTTATTTCATCACATTTATAGATGATTGCAGGCGTTTTGATCATGTCTATTTGATTTCTCACAAGTCAGAAGCATTGGATTGCTTTAGACGGTATGTTAATGAGGTTAAGAATCAATTAGACAAGAGCATTAAGGCTCTAAGGACTGACTGAGGACGTGAGTATCTATCTGAGCAATTTAAAGTGCTCTGTGAGAAAAAAGGAGTTATCAGGCAATTGACAACTCCTAGGACTTCGCAACAAAATGGTGTAGCGGAGAGAAGGAATCGCACATTGCTTGACATGGTTAGATCAATGATGGCGCAAGCTAATCTTCCAATTTCTTATTGGGGAGATGCTTTGTTGACTGCTGCCTACGTCCTTAACCGTGTGCCCTCCAAATCAGTTCCTTCCACCCCATATGAGATGTGGACTAGCAAATAGCCTGATTTGGGCAATTTGCGGCCTTGGGGTTCGGCAACTTACATACACAACGCTTCTCATAAGTTTGGGAAGTTGGGCCCTAGAGGAAAGAAATGTATCTTCATTCGCTATAGTGAGCATTCTAAGGGCTATGTGTTTGTTGGGGAGCATCCGGATGGAAGTGTGACTGAAATTGAGTCACAAGATGTGGATTTCCTAGAGGAGGATTTCCCTAGCAGAGGTGAGGTAACTAGAGAAGTAGAACTCTATGAGATGGAGGATCTACTTGAAGGCGCACCTAGTAGCCTAGTAGAGAATAAGGAAATAATTCCTCAAGCTCCTAGGGACAGTGGGAGCGATCTACCTGCCCATGGATTAGATCCAATGGATGAGGATTCTTAGGATTCTCAACTACGTATAAGCAAACGTGGAGCTATACCCCGTCGTCGTTTTGAGATTGAAGGGGAAGCATTCATGATTGCTCCGAGTGATGAGATGGAGCCTAAGAATCTCAAAGAGGCTCTCTCATCCCGGGCTAGTAAAGAATGAAGTACTGCAATGGATGAAGAAATAGAGTCTATGACGAAAAATCATGTCCGGGACTTGGTTGATTTGCCACCAGGACGCAAGACTATTGGGAACAAAGGGGTTCTCAAAATCAAGCGCAAGGCAGATGGTTCCATAGAAAGGTATAAGGCTCGCCTAGTGGCGAAAGGTTACACCCAACGAGAGGGTGTGGACTATGAGGAAACTTTTTCACCAGTTGTAAGGTTTGCCTCTATTCGCCTAATCCTGGCCATAGCAGCTCAGTTGGACTTAGAGCTATATCAGATGGGCGTTAAAACTGCATTTCTCAATGGAGAATTGGATGAAGAGATCTATATGGATCAACCAGAAGGCTTTGTGGCAATTGGTCAGGAGTGCAAAGTTTGCAAGCTTCAACGATCTATTTATGGCTTAAAGCAATCATCCAGACAGTGGAATCTGAGATTTCATCGAGCCATTGTTTCTAATGGGTTTACGATGATTGATGAAGATCACTGTGTGTACGTTAAGCGGTCCAAGGACATTTTTCTGATATTGTCATTATATGTAGATGATATATTATTGGCTGGAAATGACAAGGAGATGATTGTCGCCACTAAAATGTAGTTATTCTCTACATTTGAGATGAAGGACATGGGTGAGGCGAGCTATGTGCTCGGTGTTAAGATCCTTAGGGATTGCTCTAGGAGACTTCTTGGTTTGTCTCAAGAGACTTACATTAAGACTATTCTAGAGCGGTTCCAGATGCAGAGCTGCAAACCCATTGACACTCCTGTTGCAAAAGGCGAGAGCCTAAGCCTTGATATGGGTCCTAAGACTCAAGAAGAAAATGAAAAGATGGCCCGTGTTCCCTATGCAAATGTTGTTGGAAGCTTGATGTATGCTATGATGTGTACACGTCCTGACATTTGTTATGCAGTCAGATTGGTGAGTCGTTACCAATCCAACCCGGGACTAGCTCATTGAAAAGCAGTTAAGAGGATATTAAGATATCTTAGAGGGACTGCAGATTACACACTTTGCTACCAGAGTTCAGATCTACATCTAGTTGGCTATTGTGATGCTGACTGGGGAGGAGACCTAGATGAGCGTAAGTCTACTTCAGGATATGCTTTCATGCTTAGCGATGGTGCTATTTCTTGGAGCAGTAAGAAGCAATCCTGTATCGCCTTATCGATTATGAAGGCTGAGTTTGTGGCTTGTTCATCTGCCGTTCAGGAAGCCGTGTGGTTGAGGAGATTCCTTCAGCATTTGGATGTTGTCACACACACACTTCAGACCCTGTGACTATCCATTGTGACAGCATGGCTGCACTCGCTTACGCTAAGGATCCTAAATACCACGGCAGAACCAAACACATTTATGTGAGGTTCAACTTTATTAGAGACATTTTGGCGCAGAAAGAAGTGAAACTGGAGCACATCCCTACGAGTCGCATGGTTGCGGACCCTTTGACTAAGCCCATTGCTAGAGATGTTTATCTTACTCATGTTAGGGCTTTAGGACTACGTAGGTGGTGATATTTTTATGTGTATTCAGTTGAACTCATTTTTTTTTTTTGGGATATTTATGCCATTAGTATTCATATTTGTTTCTATTACACATTTATGTTTACTACTTTTAGCAATTGTTTGTGAATTAGCATACACAAAATAATTAAATTGATGTTAGCAGGCAAGATTGGCTCACTCACACGAGCATTAGCGCTAGGTAGCGAGTAAGGATGAGACTAGAAGCTAAAATTATCCACTAGCTATGTTGCCTTGGTTGGAGCCAAGATGAGGTCTTGTTAGAGACCGACCATGGATATTAGAGTACCCATTTTTTCCATGATGTGCCTGTTATGGATAGCCAGATCCGAGATCTCATTTGATGCCTGAGAGGCGAGCAAATAGAGAATTCGAGTTAGACGCTAGGAAGCGACTTGTGCGCTTAAGGGCGACTAGACTAAGATTTGTATAGTGTGTGAGTTTAACATCACTCTTTGGAAGAGTTACTCCACTATAACGTGCATTCATACTGCATGTGCTTATCGACCCGTTAGCGAGGTGAAAGAATGGATCCCTGCTCCTTCACCGTGTGAGTCCTAAAAGTCATTTTTCCCTGAATGACTTCACTTTGTGCCTTTTGTGACCTTTGACTATGTCATAAGATGAGGAGTTGATGTTCAGCTACTTTGGTATGTTGCCTGCGGTCATGTATGATTCGGCTTTAAGGGACATTACTGGGAAAGCGGTCAATTTCAAATTGAATGATATGAGGGTGAAGGGAAGATCATCTAGTTCTACATCTCTGCTCTATATTCACTGTCGACAACTCACATCGCTCTTTATAGGATGCTGATTGGGTGTGAATATAATGCGGGACTTAGGAGAGTCAAACATGCTCTTTGAGAGATTAGAGATGTTTTTGGACTGATGTAACTAGATGGGTCTGGGTACATGAGACACTATTTCTGTTCTTTTTGGGTTGATGTCTCTATGCTGACTCATATTGAGTTTCTAGTATAGAGCTCCCACATGTAGGTGTTCTCAGCGGTCGCACGGTGCATTGGCTAGTATGAGATTGTTCATTTTTGGAGAGATTGAGATAGAGATGTGGCAGTGTCATGCCAACTCATGTGCGAGTGAGAGATGTTAGAAATGGGCACCCATGTGACATGACCCTTTTTAGCCTTTTGAACCTTATCCAAATGGGTTTTGAATTTGAATTCAAACCTATTTGGATAACCACTCAGGATATATATCTATCATATCCTAATATGGATAGATGATATAGATATCAGATATTATCTCATATAACTAATATGGATAAATGAGATAAATAGATTATATATCTGATATATGGGATATGGGTGATTAAGGGAAAATAACGTATGTTTGAGTTTTTCCAATATACTGACTCTCTCCCAAAAACAACGATCAAAGCCATTTGCATTGTGGTTTGTGTGGGTGATATTCACTATTGTAATATCACCTCATTGCTGGGTTGATTGACCAGATTCAGGAAGCACGTAATTTACCAACGAGATCCTTCAATTCAGACTCTGTTTGAAAGGTATGACCATAATTTTTTATTCCACTGCGTTATACTTTGTTTTACACACACACACACATATATATATATATATAAGAGAGAGAGAGAGAGAGAGAGAGAGAGAGAGAGAGAGAGAGAGAGAGAGAGAGAGCATCAGTACAAGAGTCAAGTCCTATTTTTAAAATTTTATCAAAAATTTTAGACTAATTTGCACAATATAACAAATAAGTAACTTATTTGTTATAAGTTATCATATCATCTTTATATTTTTTGCAAATTATTTTTATAAAAAGTCAAAAAATCACTAAATAAACTTATCCCAAACCACCCTTTGGCAACTCACTTTAATGGTAAGTTATTGAACTATCAAGCTAATTTTTATTTATTTATTTTAAATGCCATAATTTTCATTGTATATAGTTTTTAATAAAGTGTATATTGTTGGAACCTATCCATTGAGATCTAACAAAACAAAATAAATATTGAATATGAAATTATGTAATTTTTTTAAAAAAAAATTAGGAAAATTTGAAGTTATTGAAGCTAATTTATGAAAATTCTAGAAGTGTGAGATTTTATATATTTTTTTTGTTTTAGTAATTAAGATATTTCATACTCACTGTATAAAAATTATGAAAATTTTGTCCATTAATTATAATTTTTTTTTTAAATTGAAAGTTTCTCAATTTGTTAACAAGTATGAAATTTCTCAACTTTTTAAATTTAGAAATTGCAAAATTTTATACTTTTTGTGAAGGAGCTTTGAAATTTGACAATTTTTATATAAAAGTGAAAATATATGTAATTGTAAAATTTCTCAATTTTCAAAAAACTGTGACATTTTGAAGTTTTTTATAGCGAGAATTTTTAATTCTTTTATCTAAAATTTTATATTGAATATAGATTTTGTTTGATAGAACTCCACAAATAGATTCTAAAAGTATAAATTTATGAAAACAACGAATGTATTACCTGACACATCCTCTATGTTATTTGTACATCTTACGTTTTAATAGGATGTGGCTTAACTGGAAACTCCACATAAGTGGTCTAATTAAAATTTTATAAAAACTTTGACAAGATATCAATATATTTTCTTTAGCAAAATTTAACTATTTAATAGCCAAAAAAAAAAAAAAAAAAAATTGATATGATTTTGCACTACACTAGCTATATTCATTTTATTTATTGCAATTTTATGATAGTTGATCCAAAAAAAAAAAAAAATTGTTTCTTATGATGAGACTGAATTGAATTTGGGAAAGACAAATTACACATTCCGTTAAATTTTGGAACATAACCCTGGTATAAAGTGGAGGTATCTTTGAAAATTTTAAATTGGACTAATTAAGTTTAAGATCATCATATGGAATTTAAAAAATATGAAGAATAATCCATATTCAAAAAGTAAAATTTTCGTAACTTTTAAAGGACCGGCGTCCTTAAAACGATTGTTTGCCATCCATATTATCTCCAGTTTCACCGTTTGCTTCTACCATATCTCTCCTAATACTAATTGGGAGAGCTAAGATTTAGGAAGTAATTTCTCCCCAGTCCTTCGTCGGATTGGAGAAATATTTATAAAATTATTTGTTATTTAATGTACTTTTGTGGTGTAGCTCTCCCTGTAGAAGCAGATGAAATGCTAAACATGCACCAAATACACAGAATGCCTGGTCATTGTTTCTCTGACTATATTTTTCACTTCAATCATCACAATATTTGTACAAGTTCAGTTTATTTGAACATAGGAGGGTTGCCCTCCCACCCCCATGTAAACTGAAAAAACACAGATTATGCAGCGGATTAAAATGATCAGATCATACCTTCTTGATGATAGAACCTTCTTGGATAAATCACGTGCTTCCAGGAAACTTCTTGATGAACCAACCCAGCAGTGGAGTGATATCACAGATTGAATATCACCCACACTAACCACAGTGTCAAAGACTTGATCGTTGTGTTTTTGGGAGAGAGTCAGAATGTGGGTAGAAAAACAGACTACGTTGTTTTTCCTTTTTCTCAGATTACCCATAACCATATCAGATATTTAATATATTATAATATCTATCCATATCAGTTAAGATACAGATAATATCTAATATATATTATATCTATCTATATCAGTTCAAACTGATAACGTCTGTTTCAAGAGTGGTTATCCTAAATAGGTTTGATTTCAAAATCAAAACCTATTTGGATAAGGATCAAATGTTAAATTTAAATGGTCATGCCACATGGGCGCCCATTACTAACATCTCCCACTCGCACATGAGTTGGCATGACACTGCCACATCTCTATCTCAATCTCCCCAAAAACGAACAATCTCATACTAGCCAATGCACCGTGCGACCGCTGAGAACACCTGCAAGTGGGAGCTCTATACTAGAAACTCAACATGAGTCAGCATAGAGACATCAACCCAAAAAGAACAGAAATAGTGTCTCATGTACCCAGACCCATCTAGCTACATCAGTCCAAAAACATCTCTAATCCCTCAAAGAGCATGTTTGACTTTCCTAGGTCCCGCATTATATTCACACCCAATCAGCATCCTATAAAGAGCGATGTGAGTTGTCGACAGTGAATATAGAGCAGAGATGTAGAACTAGATGTTCTTCCCTTCACCCTCATATCATTCAATTTGAAATTGACCGCTTTCCCAGTAATGTCCCTTAAAGCCGAATCATACATGACCGCAGGCAACATACCAAAGTAGCTGAACATCAACTCCTCATCTTATGACATAGTCAAAGGTCACAAAAGGCACAAAGTAAAGTCAAAAAAAGACTTTTAGGACTCACACGGTGAAGAAGCAGGGATCCATTCTTTCACCTCGCTAATGGGTCGATAAGCATATGCAGTATGAATGCATGTTATAGTGGAGTTACTCTTCCAAAGAGTGATGTTAAACTCACACACCATACAGATCTTAGTCTAGTCGCTCTTAAGCGCACGAGTCGCTTCCTAGCGTCTAACTCGAATTCTCTATTTGCTCGCCTCTCAGGCATCAAATGAGATCTCGCATCTGGCTATCCATAACAGACATATCATGGAAAAGTGGGTACTCTCATATCCATGGTCGGTCTCTAACAAGACCTCATCTTGGCTTCAACCAAGGCGACATAGCTAGTGGATAATTTTAGCTTCTAGTCTCATCCTTACTCGCTACCCAGCGCTAAGGGCGATTGCTCGTGTGAGTGAGCCAATCTTGCCTGCTAACATCAATTTAATTGTTTTGTGTATGCTAATTCACAAACCATTACTAAAAGTAGTAAACATAAATGTGTGATAGAAACAAGTATGAATACTAATGGCATTAATATCCCCAAAAAAAGAGTTCAACTGAATACACATAAAAAATCACCACCTACGTAGTCCTAAAGCCCTAACATGAGTAAGATAAACATCTCTAGCAATGGGCTTAGTCAAAGGGTCCGCAACCATGCGACTTGTAGGGATGTGCTCTAGGATCACTTCTTTCTGCGCCAAAATATCTCTGATAAAATTAAACCTCACATCAATGTGTTTGGTTCTGCCATGGTATTTAGGATCCTTAGCGTAAGCGAGTGCAGCCATGCTGTCACAATGGATAGTCACAGGATCTGAAGTGTGTGTGACAACATCCAAATGCTGAAGGAATTTCCTCAACCACACGGCTTCCTGAACGGCAGATGAACAAGCCACAAACTCAGCCTCCATGGTCGATAAGGCGATGCAGGATTGCTTCTTACTGCTCCAAGAAATAGCACCATCGCTAAGCATGAAAGCATATCCTGAAGTAGACTTACGCTCATCTAGGTCTCCTCCCCAGTCAGCATCACAATAGCCAACTAGATGTAGATCTGAACTCTGGTAGCAAAGTGTGTAATCTGCAGTTCCTCTAAGATATCGTAATATCCTCTTAACTGCTTTCCAATGAGCTGGTCCTGGGTTGGATTGGTAACGACTCACCAATCCGACTGCATAACAAATGTCAGGACGTGTACACATCATAGCATACATCAAGCTTCCAACAGCATTTGCATAGGGAACACGGGCCATCTTTTCATTTTCTTTTTGAGTCTTAGGACCCATATCAAGGCTTAGGCTCTCGCCTTTTGCAACAGGAGTGTCAATGGGTTTGCAGCTCTGCATCTGGAATCGCTCTAGAATAGTCTTAATGTAAGTCTCTTGAGACAAACCAAGAAGTCTCCTAGAGCGATCCCTGAGGATCTTAACACCGAGCACATAGCTCGCCTCACCCATGTCCTTCATTTCAAATGTAGAGAACAACCACATTTTAGTGGCGACAATCATCTCCTTGTCATTTCCAGCCAATAATATGTCATCTACATATAATGACAATATCAGAAAAATGTCCTTGGACCGCTTAACGTACACACAGTGATCTTCATCAATCATCGTAAACCCATTTGAAATAATGGCTCGATGAAATCTCAGATTCCACTGTCTGGATGATTGCTTTAAGCCATAAATAGATCGTTGAAGCTTGCAAACTTTGCGCTCCTGACCTACTGCCACAAAGCCTTCTGGTTGATCCATATAGATCTCTTCATCCAATTCTCCATTGAGAAATGCAGTTTTAACGTCCATCTGATATAGCTCTAAGTCCAACTGAGCTACTATGGCCAGGATTAGGCGAATAGAGGCAAACCTTACAACTGGTGAAAAAGTTTCCTCATAGTCCACACCCTCTCGTTGGGTGTAACCTTTCGCCACTAGGCGAGCCTTATACCTTTCTATGGAACCATCCGCCTTGCGCTTGATTTTGAGAACCCATTTGTTCCCAATAGTCTTGCGCCCTAGCGGCAAATCAACCAAGTCCCAGACATGATTTTTCTTCATAGACTCTATTTCTTCTTCCATTGCAGTACTCCATTCTTTACTAGCAGGGGATGAGAGAGCCTCTTTGAGATTCTTAGGCTCCATCTCATCACTCGGAGCAATCATGAATGCTTCCCCTTCAATCTCAAAACGACGACGGGGTATAGCTCCACGTTTGCTTCTACGTAGTTGAGAATCCTCATCCATTGGATCCAATCCATGGGTAAGTAGATCGCTCCCACTGTCCCTAGGAGCTTGAGGAATTATTTCCTCATTCTCTACTAAGCTACTAGGTGCGCCTTCAAGTAGATCCTCCATCTCGTAGAATTCTACTTCTCTAGTTACCTCACCTCTGCTAGGGAAATCCTCCTCTAGGAAATCCACATCTCGCGACTCAATTTCAGTCACACTTCCATCCGGATGCTCCCCAACAAACACATAGCCCTTAGAATGCTCACTATAGCGAATGAAGATACACTTCTTTCCTCTAGGGCCCAACTTCCCAAATTTATGAGAAGCGTTGTGTATGTAAGCTGCCGAACCCCAAGGCCGCAAATTGCCCAAATCAGGCTTTTTGCCAGTCCACATCTCATATGGGGTGGAAGGAACTGATTTGGAGGGCACACGGTTAAGGACGTAGGCAGCAGTCAACAAAGCATCTCCCCAATAAGAAATTAGAAGATTAGCTTGCGCCATCATTGATCTAACCATGTCAAGCAATGTGCGATTCCTTCTCTCCGCTACACCATTTTGTTGCGGAGTCCTAGGAATTGTCAATTGCCTGATAACTCCTTTTTCCTCACAGAGAACTTTAAATTGCTCAGATAGATACTCACGTCCTCGGTCAGTCCTTAGAGCTTTAATGCTCTTGTCTAATTGATTCTCAACCTCATTAACATACCGTCTAAAGCAATCCAATGCTTCTGACTTGTGAGAAATCAGATAAACATGACCAAAACGTGTGCAATCATCTATAAATGTGATGAAATAGGGGGCTCCATGCCTTGCCCTCACATTCATTGGTCCACATATATCAGAATGAATAAGTTGCAATGGGATAGATGCCCTTATGGCTTTCCCAAATGGTTTTCTTGTTGCCTTTCCAGCAAGACAGTGCTCACAAGTAGGCAAAGTGACTCTAGCGAGTGGGCCTAAAAGACCTTCTCTAGCCAATCTAGTCATCCTGTCTTGCCCTATGTGGCCTAATCTAGCATGCCATCTCATAGAATCATTATCACAAAAAGATGCAATATTAGAAATAGAGCCATTGGCATTTTTATTGATACTAGAATCATCCACATCCAAAACTAAAAAACCATCTGAAAGATAACCAAAACCATAAAAAATTGTTCCCAAATAAATGCTAACACCATTATTCTCAAAACAAAAGCTAAAACCAAGGCTCATCATGCTAATAACTGAAACTAAGTTTCGCCGAATATCCGGAGCATAAAGAACATCATGAAGATACAAGGTGCGCCCTCGTCGCATTTCCAGCTTGAATGTGCCTATGCCAAGCACCTCCACACTGGACTCGTTCCCCATGTAAACGTTTCTGCTCCCAGCAGGTACTCGACGATACTCAACGAACCCTACTCTGTCCCTCGCGATGTGGTCTGTTGCTCCGGAGTCTACAACCCAAAAATGAGGAGAATGAGCAATTAATGCTTGACTAGACACAAAGCATTACCTTCTTCTGCTCAGGGCAATCCCGAGCGAAGTGTCCTTCTTTGTTACAGTTAAAGCATGTCAATTTAGCCTTTGCCTTCTTACCACCTCTCTTGCCCCTACGCTTGAAATTTCTAGCGCCATTGGGCTTAAGCGCAGCCGCTGCTTGCTTCTTGGGGGCACCTTTTGCTTTTCCACGTTTGAACTGAGAAGTCCTACGTGAGCTTGACTCAACCACCATAGCAGAACCATCAGACTTAGCCGCCTCAAGGCGCTCAGCCTCTAGCTCCAAATGACGCGATATGTCTTCGAATGTTTTCACACTCTCATTATGCATCATGTTCTGCTTCATCTGCTCCCAAGAATTTGGCAGAGAGCGTATCACAGCCTGTACTTGCTGCTCTTGAGTCAAATTATGCCCAGCAGCCGCAAGCTCACGTATCATGGCTGACATGACTCTCAAATGCTGCTTCATCGAGTGATGCGCCCTTTTCTGATATGAGTCAAACTTCATAGTCAGCCCACGTAGCTTTGCCAAAGAGGTAATACCAAACTTTTGCTTGAGAGCTTCCCACATCTCAAATGCAGTCGGGCAATGCTCAAACTCACTAATCAAGTCGTTGTGCATGCTGCTCAACATAGTAAAGCGCGCACACCGATCTTTGTTACGCCAAGTCTGAAAGGCTTCAAGATCACGACGATGTTGAGCTGTATTGCCCTGCTCTGGCTCAACCATCACTTGTTCAAGTGTGGTCAACACTTCTTGCTCATTGAGGAGGTATTGGATCTTACGGCGCCATATGTCGTAATTGTCGCCATCCAATTTCTCTCCCTTAGTTAAGTCTGCCACCACTGACTTAGCAGCCATTTCTACATACAGAGTAAATAAAAATGCGCAGGGGATATTAATGATAGCAACACAAAACAAAATATTTTGCAGCAAAAAAGAATCTAAATTAAATAATGATAATTTTACACATGTCTCAAGATCGAAAATTTGCTATGCTCGTAATCATCTCTTGCGCCTCTAGTGATAATTATCAAAATTTAATTTCATTCCATGCGCAAAAAATAATCAAACAATCTCCCACTATTTATGGCATATACAAAGCATGATAAATTCCATACAATAGCATCTCAATATAAATTTGCAAACAACTCATGCTATATTTATTTAATGATGGAATTCAAATAAATAAATAAATAAATAATCATGCTTTAATTGCAACATATTAAAAAACCAAAAAAAATTGTATTTAATATGCAGATTATGCCATAATTAAAGTGTACATCATTTTTTGAAATTTTCTGGAATTTTCTGAAATTTTCTGGAATTTTAAATAACTAATTAAACACACATAAAATTAGAAATAAAAAATCCAGAAACTAGTAAACAGAAACAATATTCAGATTATGCCATAATTAAAATGTACATTGTTCTGAAATATTCTGAAATTTTTCTGAAATATTCTGGAATTTTAAATGACTAATAAATACACATAAAATTAGAAATAAAAAATCCAGAAACTGATAAAATGAGACAATATTACCAGTAAATAATAAAACCTTTCAGAAGTCTACAATAAATATTTCAGCCCCAGAAAATTATTTATGCAATACCAGAATCATTTTAAAGCATAAAAAATGAATTATTAACACAGGAAAAATAATTTATATTTTCTGAAAATTTTCAAAATTTTACAGAATGTAGAAAACTTAATTCTGAGTCTAACAGTATAAGCCACGCATAAAACAAATATGTAATGAATTAATTATGATCATTTAACGCAGTTCAGAATTAAAAACAAAACAAACAGTGCCTAATCGCCAGCAGCCAAGCCAGCCGAGGAAAACGGCGCGGCTCAGCACGCGGCTCGGCTCGAGGCTCGGCTCACGGCTCGGCTAGCGGCTCAGCGCGCGGCTCGGCTCGCGGCTCAGCGCACGGCGCGCGTGCGTGGCGCGGAGGGCGCGCGCGTGACTGCGCCGCTGACGCGCGCGTGAGAGCGCGTGCAAGCGCGTCGGGTGAGCAGCTGGCGCGTGGAGGCGCGTGGCTGCGCGTGGAGGCGCGTGGAAACGGCCCACGGCGTCAGGTGGCGCGTGCAGGCCACGCGCCGCCTTCCAGGGTGTTTTCTGGTCCGATTTTTGTACTGCCGGACTCCTTTTTTCAAAATAAAACTATTTATGATATGAAAAAAGACATTAAAGAACATAAAAAAAATATTTTTATGCTCCTAATCTGAAAAAAAAAATTTTCTACAAATATTCATGTGTATAATATATACATATACATATAAAAGTATACACATGAGGAAAACACGAAAATATCCATTAACAGGCTCTGATACCAATGTAAACTGAAAAAACACAGATTATGCAGCGGATTAAAATGATCAGATCATACCTTCTTGATGATAGAACCTTCTTGGATAAATCACGTGCTTCCAGGAAACTTCTTGATGAACCAACCCAGCAGTGGAGTGATATCACAGATTGAATATCACCCACACTAACCACAGTGTCAAAGACTTGATCGTTGTGTTTTTGGGAGAGAGTCAGAATGTGGGTAGAAAAACAGACTACGTTGTTTTTCCTTTTTCTCAGATTACCCATAACCATATCAGATATTTAATATATTATAATATCTATCCATATCAGTTAAGATACAGATAATATCTAATATATATTATATCTATCTATATCAGTTCAAACTGATAACGTCTGTTTCAAGAGTGGTTATCCTAAATAGGTTTGATTTCAAAATCAAAACCTATTTGGATAAGGATCAAATGTTAAATTTAAATGGTCATGCCACATGGGCGCCCATTACTAACACCCCACCCAAAAAAAAAAAAAAAAAAAAAAAAAAACACCAGAAGTTCAGTTTATGTGAAGTACATAATTCAGTTTAGTTCATCAGTTCTGCACACTACTCTTCATGTTTTTTCACAAACATGGCCTGCGGGAGCTAAACAGAGTAGCGGGAAAAAAAACACTAATTTTGGACAACATAATTGACCAAGACAATGCAGCAGCTTATGAATGAATATATCCAAGACTTTAGAATTTATTCCACAAATCCATTACAGTAACAATCTTCAAAGAACGAGCATTTGAGTCATGCAAGTACAAGGAAGACACGACAAATACACACCGCATATTACCAACAATGGACAACCATCATAATCACTCTCAAAACTCTACCATTATGAACCCAGCAGATGAAACATGGAAAAACATGGAAGAACATGGCTATGGTTTTGGTTTGTTTTCATGGAAGGCGCAATTTAGATTTTGATTTGTTGGCCCACTATGATAACAGTTCTCCAAAAATGTTATTTTTCATTCTGTTGTGTGATAAGAAAATTTCCAATAAAAATACAAACTGAAAACAGAACATTCCTAATGCATTTCATTTGGTTCTTTCAAAGAAAATGATCTAATCCCAGTGTCAAAATATAAAGTAACCCATTACCAAATAGCTAGGACTTGTTATCTGCCAGAAAGCCCCTCCTAGTTTTCTGTCATATTCATTGACAACCTAGGAGGCTTCTCAGTTATGGCAGGGCAGATCTCCTCACACATCTCCTAAAATAAATTTGAGACATTCATATACATAATTTTCTTATTGGATACGTTCTATAATTTTCTTATTGCATCTTCGTAAACCATAAAAGAACCAAAACAAGTGGACAACATCGATGAGCCTGATTGCCAAGCTAAGATATGAGCACGCTCCAGAATTTAAGCACTAAGTTCAAAATATATTTACTTCCAGAGGTAAAGCAGGAACGGAAAACATCACAGAAGAATGTATAGACATATCTCTATTTACATTAAACAGTTTTCTGAAAGGAACACACAACACAATGTCAGTAAGAGCAATCTTCCAACAGGTGGGTTGATGAATTGTGTGTAGGACTGATGGAGTGAGCTAATGACAGAGTAGCACCATGATTTCAGCCAAAGATAGAAAAAACTTGAAAAAACCCTATAACAAATGATTTAACTGTAGTCTGTAGTGTAGCACATTCTATAGCATGATTACATTCTAGATCTGGGTCTTCTTTTAATCACACTTCAAAGTGCAAGTAATCACTACATTTAATAGGTCATGCATAAATACAAGATAAACATCTTCTCCCAGTATGTTACATGCCTAAATCCAATCTGCCTTGAAGGAATAAACAGGAAAAGTACCAAACCAGGAGTAAACAAATAACTGAGGTTGCATTTGCATTTATGGATTTGAAATGAATGAATTTGGCAGCACTCATTCAACTCGTATAATCTTTAATTCAAAATTGCATTTTCAATACAGATTTCAATAATCAATTTGAGAGTTTAGATTATTACATTGAAGTAACTTGGTGAACATAACTAGTAAAAAATAATTAAATAACTTGATAAACATTTATCTGAAATCCTTCCCTGAATCATATAAAAATATTAATGTCATCCTTTACTTCAAGTATCATTCTACCTCCAATAATTAACCTTCCAAGCATTTATAAAGCTTAATCTTCAATTCTCTACATTTCAAATCCACTTATCCAAATGGAGCCTAGATAAATTCATAGCACCCACAAAACAAGGCTATCAACTCACCAAGTTAGTATCAAGTCACCTATGATCAATTCTCTTTCTTTATGTACATGAGTTCCATGAGCCCCAACAAATGACAATACTTCCATTCCAACACACTTGACATTTAAAAGAAAGAAAAGAAAAATATCTGAGGATAAATATGGACCCAACATGATACACTGACCAGGAATTTTTTAAAATTTTGTTTTTAAAAAAGTAGTGCAACATCACGCGAACACAACAAATAATATATACATATATAATTATACAAGAAATCATAACTATTTCTTCATTATTTACATTACAAATACATCTTTTTTATAAATACAAATTGGAAATAAGTGTAATAAAAAAAAGTGATAATACCTATTTCTTTTTAAAAAAAATATTTGTTCATGAATAAATTGGAAGTTTTGCACTCTAGAATTTGTAAAATTAATAGGTTGAAGGAGGAGTGATTAACAAGTAATTGGATTCAAAGTTAATTTCTTCAAACTAGCAAGGTATTTCTTGTGTATCTAACACTACAAGAAATGTCACTTTTGGCTACCAAAATATTAGTCGCCAAAAGTCCAATAATTGGTCGCTGAAACGATTTAGCGACTAAAAAGTTTTGTCGCCAATTTAGTCGCCCATACCTTGTCGGCGATGGTATTGGCGACTATACTTTATTTGGTCACCAAAATGGAACCATTTGCCTACTAAATATGTTTTAGTCGGCAAATGTTATCTTTTCCCCACAAAACCGTTAGTCGCCGAATGTTACTTTTGGCGACTAAATTTCGACTAGTCGGGGAAGGTGTTAGTTTTCGCTACTAAAAAATTGGTCACCGAAAGTGACATTTGGCTACGAATTCTAGTTAGTCGGCAAACATGACATTTTGGCGACTAAAATGTTGGTCACTAAAAGTGCTACCGTAAAATTTTGAACAACTATTACGGACTAAATATTTTGGTCACCAATAGAGTACATATTTTTTGTGTCCATGTAATTTTGTCGTTGTGCATTTTGCTTACTAAAATTGATCGTAGCCAAAAACCTCTTAATTTCACTTCATTACTTTTTGCCACTAATCGTTTTAGTCACCAAATGATACCATTTTGTTTTCCGTGACTAAAGAATTTAGTGGCCAATAGTTTCTTTCTCTCATCCTCCATAGTTTTAGCTACTAACTATTTGGTCGCAAAAAGTTTTTTGGTTATGTTTTTGCTACCAAATTATTCGTCACCAAAACATTTGATTACATATTTGGCTACCAAAATATTTGGTGGCCAAATATTTTTTTGTTTTTTGTTTCGTTTTTTTTTTAATTTCTAAGCAACCTGTATATAATGGAGATATTCATTATTAGTACAACCTGTACCCTGTATAAACAATATAATCCATCAACGCTAAATATATCATCAACCATTCAAGCATTCAACAACGTGCACACATTTCAATTCCAACCATCCAAAAAATTAATATAGAACGTCTAATTCTATATATAATACAAATTCCATACGAGCCAAGTCTAATCCAACGTCAATAATTTAATTTCATACATAATACAGGAATAACCAAATTAGCTAAAATTGACAAAAAGGACATATGTACCACAACAAAAATTTAATCTGTACTACCCCAAAACTATTTCGTACCACGTGCTTTGCTAATTTATACCATGCCAAATTAGCTGATATTTACTGTGGGGATATATTTTCTGAGTACCAACACGTGGCCAAGGTGACGCTGACGTGTCAGCCGAGGTGCCACGTGTCCTGGCCATAACGCCGAGGTGATCTCAGATTGGCCGAGGTTATCTCCGAAGATATCGGAATCCGGGATAAGCGGATAGGGGACATGAGTCCTAGCATGAGGAAGGACTTCAGCCTGAATAAGGATAAAGCTCTTAGAGAGTTTATCTTTATCTATTGAAGAGTCCAAGATAGGCACTGAGTAGAAGTTCATTGAAGCTAGGCTTCTATTAGGACTAGGATTGAGTTGGCTATAAAAGAGAGGCACCCCCATGGGTCTAAGGGATGCAATTTATATTCTAAACAGTGAGTTAAGCACTATTAATTATCTTTGAGATAACTGACGTGATCGTCGGAGTGCTCCCGGGTGGACGAACCACCGCCGGAATCTCTTCTTTCTGTTGCAAGTTGTTCAGGTGCCATCTATTCTGCCAGTGCTCTCCAGTTGAATACTGAGTTGGCAGTGTGGTTAGAAAATCACTCACACAATTTGGCGCCGTCTGTGGGAAAGAAAGGAGGATAGATGGCCAGCGACAGACAGAAAGAAAAGGTTATGGACGAAATCCCTACTGGGAACGGTAAACACGTTGACCTTAACATGGAGGAAGATAGTTACAACGAGGAGACTCAGGGTTAGAATCATGGTAAGAAAGAGGTCGGTCAGGAGGGCGACGTACCAAAGAAATCGAATCGAAGCAGGTATTACAACGAGGACAACCTCCAGGTATGGAAGGATAGATGCTTGCGAAGGGATGAAGAGGTGAAAGAGATGGCGAACAAATTAGCCGACCTACAATCGGTCGTCAATTTCATGATGCAAAACAACGTCATGCAGCCACCATTCTCGCTGCAAGACACGCCAATTCCAGCGGCCAATGCCCAGAAGGGAGGGCAGAAAATAATCCCTGTAGCCCCCCAGCATACCAAGAGCGAAAAACACTCTCACTGGCCTTCAAGGGAGGTCGGGCAAGGAGAGTCGAGAAGGGAAGAATCTTGAAGGACACATCGCACCAAGGAAGCAGACCCCAGAGAACACCGGCATGTTCAAAGGCAGGAGTTGTGCTTCGACACAACTCAAGGAGAAAGGTCGAAAAGGGCTCACAACGAAGCTGAGAGCAGTGTGCCAAAAAGACTGAAGTCATGAGATAACTGAGCTCTTGGCCGGACCAAAGAGGACTTGAAAGATTACCTCAAGAGGAAGCAAGACCATACCGAGGTAACTTCCACTGTTAAACTGAGAACACCATTCTTGGTAGAGTTAAACAAAGTTGAGGCCTCGAAGAGATTCAGTATGCCAAGGTTCCAGATATACGATGGGAAGTCGGACCCTAACTTTCACGTCGGATTATACCTGAACTCGATGGCATTGTACACTGGAAACGAGCCATTGTTTTGCAAAGTATTTCCCTCATCATTCGGGGAGTTGCATCAGATTGATTTCACAAATTGCCGAAAGGAAGTGTGAAAACCTGGGAAGGCCTGGTCGAGATGTTTGTGGCCAGGTCCGTGACAAACAAACTACAGCCCTTAAGGGTAGACGCCCTAATGGCTCTGAAGATTGGCGAGGACGAGAGCCTGAGGGCCTACGCCAAGAGGTATTATGAGGTGTTCAACTGAATACCAGAATGCAACCAAGAAGTGGCCGTCGTGTCATTTAAAAACGGTCTGAAAGATAGCTGCCTACTCTGAAAATCACTGGCAAAGACATTGCCAAAAAGCATGGAGGAGCTCATGGCCAGAATCGAGAAATATGTCAGAGCTGAGGAAGACACGCCAGGAACCACGACGATAAAGCAAGAAAAAGGAAACGGCTCGCCGAAGCGAGGCCGAGGTAACAACGGATCCAACAAGCAGGAGATAGGACTAAGGGCTGCACAGGCAGTTACAACTGTGTTCCAAATCCCCATTCACAAAGTCCTGGATAAAATCCAAACCCAACCCTATTTCAGAGCACCAACAAGGGTACTAGGAGAGTTTATGGGACGAAGCCTTGGTAAGCATTGTGCTTACCATAACGAAGATGGGCATATGACCCACGGTTGCAGAGCCCTGAAGGCGCACCTGGAAGACCTCGTAAGGCAAGGCCATTTGAGGGACCTTGTAGATGAGGCCAGGACAAGGGAAGAGTAGGCAAGACTGCCTTAGGCACTGGCAGCTCCACCTCCCCCAGCACAGCAGCCGCAGGTAGGCAGACCTCGGGTGATTAATGTAATTCACTCGAAGGTCAACGAAAACAAAATACGAGGGGAGACCCAGAAGGTGAGGCACTTGTAGCATGTGTACCAAGTAAGGGAGAAAAGACCTCGGGCCGAGGAGTACCAGGGACCAGTAGTGTCCTTTACTGAAGCTAACCTGGAGATAGTCCAACATCCGCACAACGATGCCTTAGTAGTATCCCTCCAGGTTGGGGAGTGCCAAGTGAAGCGCATCCTCATTGACCAAGGCAGCTCTTGTGACATCATGTATGTCAAATGTTACAAGGAGCTTGGCCTTCACCCAGGCGATATGGAACAATCTAATCGCCCAATGGTCGGGTTCAATGGAACGCCGACATGGCCGCTAGGAGCAGTAAGCTTAGATGTGCAAGCTGGCACGAAGAAGATAAAGACAGAGTTCACTGTAATTGACACACCCTCCCCTTACAATATTATCTTGGGAAGGCCATAGTTGCATGCAATGGGGGCTGTTCCCTCAACATTGCATCAACTATTGCGGTTTCCAACAGAGCATGGGATAGAGGAGGTCAGAGGAGATCAGCTGCAGGCAAAGAATTGCTCAATGGCAGCAATGAAATCCACCTGCAGCATACGAGAACCAGAGAAGGCAGAGATCGAAGACAAGGGCGTGGAAGTCCTAGAGGATGTCGGCAAGGAGCCGGTCGAGAAGAGTGAAGAAGCACTGAAGAAAATTCTCGTCCAGGAGGGGGATGAAGAACGCTTCTTTCTTCTCGGTTTGGGCTTAGCCGGAAAAGAGGAAAAAGAGTTGGAAGCTTTCTTGAGAGCAAATATTGAGGTGTTTGCTTGGACGCCTTATGAAATGCCTGGCATTGACCCCGAGGTCACTTGCCATAAACTGAATGTTGACAGGTCGGCCAAACCTGTAATCCAACGAGCAAGAAGATTGACGTTGATGCATGTCGAAGTAGTAGAAGAGGAAGTAGACAGACTTCTGGAGGCCAGGGTCATTCGAGAGATAAATTACCCGGCATGGCTATCAAATACAATGGTGGTGAAGAAAAAGAATGGTAAATGGAGGGTCTGCGTGAACTTTACCAGCCTGAACAAGGCCTGTCCCAAAGACAGTTTTTCTCTACCCAAGATTGACCAACTGGTAGACGCCACTTCAGGACATGGAAGGATGGGCTTCCTGGACAGCTACAGGGGGTACCATCATATAGCCATGTATCCCCCAGATGAAGAGAAGACTGCTTTTATCACCCCAAAAGGGCTATATTGCTACAGAGTGATGCCTTTTGGGTTAAAAAACGCAGGAGCAACTTACCAAAGATTGGTAACCAAGATGTTCAAACACCTGATTGGCGGAACGGTGGAAGTTTACATCGATGACATGGTCGTAAAGACCAAGGAACCTGAAGGTCATTTGGTTGACCTAAAAGTAGTCTTTGACATCCTTAAAACATATCGGCTCTGACTCAATGCATCGAAGTGTGCATTTGGAGTTGGATCTGGTAAGTTCTTGGGATACCTGGTGACCAAAAGGGGCATTGAGGCCAGCCTAGATCAGATTAAGGCCATCCTAGAGTTGAAGAGCCCGACGTCGGCAAAACAGGTGCAAATGCTGACTGGAAGGGCTGCAGCCCTGAACAGGTTCATAAGCAGAAGCTCTGACAAATGCAAGCCCTTCTTCAGCTTAGTGAAGAAGGCCACAGACTTCTTATGGACAGAAGAGTGCGAAGTCGCCCTGGCCGACTTAAAGAAATATTTGACCACGGCTCTGGTTCTCTCAAATCCAAAACCTGGAGAGGAGTTGTTTTTGTACTTAGCAGTTTCAGAGCACGCAATAAACGCAGTGGTAATCCGGGAAGAAAAATGGGAGCAAAGGGCTGTTTACTATGTAAGCAAAGCCCTGGCTGATGCAGAAACCAGGTATCTACCCCTAGAGAAATTGACGCTGGCTTTAGTAATGGCTTCAAAAAAGCTGAACCATTACTTTCAAGCCCACAAAATTGTGGTGCTAACAGAACACCCTTTGAAGTCTCTGTTACAGCAAGGAGATCTGACAGGCAGAATAGCCAGATCGGCAGTGGCCTTGGGGCAGTATGACCTAGAATACAGACCTAGAACAGCGATCAAAGGCCAAGTCTTGGCCGATTTCGTGGCCGAGTTCACTCTAGGAGCCATCGTAAATCGGGCTCCGTTGAGCCGAGGTGAACGATGTCCAAGCAAGCAAGGAGAAGCCCAGCCGAGGGCAACGGAACAAAGGGAGGAAGAAAAACTCAGACCCTGCAGCATTTACATCGACGACTCCTTTCGACTGTTTGTTGATGGGAGTTCAAACCAACAAGGAGCGGGGGCAGGAGTAGTACTGGTATCTCCAGATGGGTAGATACTAGAACAATCGATTCATTTGGGGTTCAAGGCCTCAAATAATGAAGCAGAGTATGAAGCACTCATTGCAGGACTGAAACTAACAGTGGCAGTAGAAGCATATGAGGTAATAGTCTTTTGTGACTCCCAGCTTATAGTCAACCAGACAACAGGTGAGTTTGCAGCCCGAGATGAAAGGATGTCGGCCTACACAAAGGAGGTCAACAGGTTGGTGGCCTTGTTTCAGAACTGCCGACTACATCAGGTTAGCCGAGATGATAACAATCACGCTGATGCACTAGCCAACCTGGCTAGTGTAGTACAACCTGAAAAAGCAAGGACGATAATGGTTGATGTAACAAGCCCGCGGGGGGGACCTCGCTACAGCTCGGACTCGACTTTCGCAGTCACGGTTCTAAATCTGAACCAAAGAGTCCAAATCCGGCAAATCGTTTTAGGAAAACTGATTTTTGAAAGAAGTGCCAAACATGGACTGCTTTGCCAGATACAGAGTCGCCACCTAAATATTTTATTTTGGGAAATTTAGGAAACCCTGACTCGGTGCCGAAAGACCACGTGTCCGTCATCACCAAAGTTGCCTCGGCTCGGGAACTTGGGTACGATTGGGGAAGGTCACTTCGTGAGCACCCCCGCTCGCCCGGTCATAGACCGGCCTCTACTAACCGTGATATCAATTTTTGAAAACATTGTGTGCTCTTATTCCGGTTATTAGCCTAGGTTACTATGTGATGCGCACAGCATACAAGTATAGACCGGGTCACCTGAATTGGAACAAAACATTTCATGCTTATTTTTGAAAGTGGTTTGCTACCCGCAGGTAGGCTTGAAACATTTGATGATTTATTCCAATTCAGATAACCCAACCTCCACCCACAGGCATTCAGGCAGTTATATCACATAAGCACATAGCCTCATGGTAAGCATGCTATTCATGGCAACACTCACACGCATGCAAGGATGCTAAAGCATAAAACTTACCGGGTACTCCAAGCCAAAACAAAAACTGTATTAGAAATCATGCATGATCCTAAGTATATAGAAATGCCTAATGCAACACAGGCAAAATGCAACTATAGCAGGCTCGGCTATTCTAAGATGGTATATGAAATGCGACAACTACCATGTATTCAATTTGGAATTGAAAGTACGATGCAGTTAGTATGGTGCGCCGAGCCCGGTGCATGCGATACAGATGAATGATGCAAACATGCTGTCATACTGTATGCTAATTTAAACATGCCCTAATCTAACCATCATAAGCGGATAAATAAAAGGGAGAAAGACGTGGGGTTGGAAGACATACAACACACACACGCACACTTATTACAGTTGTGCCCTCACTCGGAGGGTCCGAATAAATATACAGTCCAAATATTACAGTCCCGAATAAAAGAATATTACAGTCCGAAATATTACAAAGTTCTAATTAATTAACAAATTAACTATGAAAGCAAATGAAACTGGCGTGCAAGCCAGGGACCGCCTTGCTTCTGATGGATGATGCATGTCCGGATTGTCTTGCGTGGAAATCCACCGGAATGCCCCAATTAGCCTCTGTTTACACTTGTTCTTGAAATGCTTGCCAAATCCCATAAGTTGCTGATCCTTCGTTTTGCTGCAACAGAGAGCAGGAAAGGGGCATAGCAATGTATTTGCACAAATATATGCATGTCTCGATCCTCGTGTCACCAATCACGCATACCGAGGCATGATGGCCGAGGAGTCGAAATGCATAACTCAATATAGGATGAATGCATATGAAACTACAGCTAAAACCTAACTCCATCATGGATAATCCGGAGTGTCGGTGACTGGGGAATTGAGACACATTCCGTCACTCGGAGTACGAAATGTATCTCGTTTCCCGTACCTGGACTAACTCCTATTCCGAGCACGATGCAATATGCAACTAAGATATAATCCTAACATACAGAATGCTATGAAACTGAGATGCCTCGAAATGCGTGCACGCGGGCACGCGAACCGAGGCGATGATATGTGTCTCGAAATACGTGCACGCGGATCGAGGCGATGATATGTGTCTCGAAATATGTGCACGCGGGCACGCAAACCGAGGTAATGATATGTGTCTCGAAATACGTGCACGCGGGCACGCAAACCGAGGCGATGATATGTGTCTCGAAATACGTGCACGCGGGCACGCAAACCGAGGCGATGATATGTGTCTCGAAATACGTGCACGCGGGCACGCAAACCGAGGCGATGATATGATGTGATGGAATGATATGGAAATGACAAATGGGCTTATACCAACATGAGTGAACCTCAGCCACACTCACATCGGATGCCAGCGGATAAAAATAGAGTGCCTCGAAATACGTGCACGCGGGCACGCAAACCGAGGCGGTGATAAAATGTGATGGAATGATATGGAAATGACAAATGGGCTTATACCAACATGAGTGAACCTCAGCCACACTCACATCGGATGCCAGCGGATAAAAAAACGAAGTGCCTCGAAATGCGTGCACACGGGCACGCAAACCGAGGCGGTGCAAAAATGCAATGAAACATGGCAAAAATGATATGCAAGCATGCTAATGGAATTTCAGCAACAAAATATGGGGGAAAACAGTCCCGAAATGAAGCGAAATGACATGAAATGCAAGGAAATGTCCCGAAATGCAACATTAGGCACCCGAAATGGCCTATAGCCATGCCAAACTTGCACAATATGGACATGCAATGCAAAGACAGAAGCTAGACAGTCCCAAAAGATGCACTTTCACAGTTACAAACATGGCCAAACAGCAAGCATAGGTAAAGGAAACATAGCATGCAAGAATAGGGGCCAAAAGAGGAGTAATGAAGCAAGTGGTATAAGCAAAACTCAAACTGAAAAATTTCCTTCTACAACACTGAAGATGGACTAAAAATATGAACATTTACAGTATATGGCAGCCTCAAAATCAGTATACAAACATGCTAAAAATGTGATGCAAAATGAGGCTCAAAAGGTGCTAAAACATGAAGTATACAAAATAATCACCAAACAGAAAAAAAATGTGAATGAAACATGAAGTATAGGCCAAAACAAGGCCACTTTCAGTTCGGACCAAGGTCCAAAAACAGAAGAAAAGAGGGCTACCAATTTCTGCAAAAATGGGGCCAAATAAGGGATATAACTACAAGTGACACATAGAGACACCAAAAAATGTTGAGCCCTTCTCCAATGTTGAAGAGGGGCTCAAAATAAGCCTTATATCAGTTTACAACATGCTCGAAAATAAATTTCTCATGGGTCAAAAGTAGCATGCAAAAACATGACATACAAGGGGGTCAATGAAGCAAGTGTAATATGGAGGGCTCAAACAGGGTTGAGCCCTTAATGAGAAGTGAAGATGAGCTCAAAATATGGCCCTTTTCAGTTAGGGCCGGAGCTTGAAACCAAAAACAAGTGGGGCTTAGAAATAGATCAAGGCAAAGGGTCAAAAGGGTCAAATTGTTACTTACCCTTGAAGATTCGAACTTTTGTTGCCTCTTGGATGGATTTGCAGCTCCTTTAGCCTTCAAGAACCCTTCCTTGTTGCTGGAAATGAGATGGTGGTGGTAGAGCTTGGTGGTGTAGAAGGAATGATGGTTAGGGACTTAGGGTTTTTTCAAGAATTGAGAAGGAAGAAGATGGAGTTGGCTATGGAAGTTTGAAGAGTAATTTTTCTAACCCTTGTAGAGGAGGCCATCAGCTGGTTAAAAGGGCCAAAAGGGGGTGTAAAAGGTGGGGGAGAAGGAGGGCAAAACTCCCCCACAAAATATCCCCCGGATACAGAAAATATCTGGGGGATATTGCCCCACAGCTGTAAAGTGCACAGTGCGAGGAACACGGCCGGCCTCTTACTTTTGCTGGAGGTGGCCGGCCGGCCACACCCCCTAGCCGGCCGGCTAGGGGTCAAAAGGGTTAATGTGATTTTCTGGCCGGCCAGCTATTGGAGAGGTACCCCTATGTGTGTACAACACAACCATGTGGTTAAAATTCCAAGAAAGTGGGTCCAAGGGGTTCAACATTAGCCCGGAAAGAGGGGTTCAAAAGGGTCAATTGGAATTACTGGCCGGCCATGAACTTTTAGGGGCCTCTCAGGTGTGTACATCACAGATATGTGGTTCAAAGTTCGAGAAAAAAGGTCCAAGGGGTTCAACATTAGCCCGGAAGAAAGGGGTCAAAAGGGTCAGGTGACCTTAATGGCCGGCCACCAACTTTTAGGGGCCTCCCAGATGTGTAGATCACAGATATGTGGTTGAAAGTTGGCAACACTACCCCTAGGGTGTTCAACATTAGCCCGGAAGTTGGAAAAACGGGCGCCGGGAGGCCCCGGAGGAGAGATAACTGGTTGCTGCAACAATTGCTAGCCTCCCGCCCTTCAGTGATCTCCCCTGTGATAAAACAGAGGTACCTGCCAAAAATGAACGAAAACCGTTGCAAAACGAATGTTCCGGGGCCAAAACACGCAGTTCGGGGTCCCGAAAATGGGCTGTTAAGCACCGAAAATGGTATTCAACCTCGAAGTGGGTTTCTCAGCCCCCAGTGTCCCTCAAAAGGGATGAAATAAGATGTATGCTAAAAATCAGAGCAATAGGAGATGGTTAAGCGGTCCCGAACCGAGGCGCACGGCCAACGGTCCCGAAAACCGGGAACCGGACTCCGAAATGGGCAAAATGGCCTACGGCCACCAAATGTAGCCTACGGACATTGAGAGATGGTCTACGGGACCTCTCCTTCCCTCCAGGAAAAGAAACAGAGAAAACCGAGTCTGGTTCGCAAATCGAGACAAGGCACAGAAAAGGGTTCGGAAGCCCGGAGGCAGGGCTCGCAGCCGCGACTCTGAAACTTCTGAACGAGCACATTATGCAATATCACCGAGTGCTCAACTGGTGACGTCTGAGTCTTAAGGTTGGTCAAAAATGGGGTGTCTACAGTTGCCCCTCTTTGACAGAACTCGGAAGTCACAAGTGACGGGAGTGAATGTCAAAGCCCAGAGACGACCCATTTTTGACAAGGCCGAAGACTTAGACAAACATACAGGATAAACAGAGATGTGCCCGTAGGCATGCCCGCAGGCAGGGGGCAAAATGCAAATGATATGCAAGAAGCCGAAGGTAACCCAATGATCGTGCAAATGCAGCAAGCTGTAATGAAGCAAGTATTCGCAAATAGATGCAACAGTTTTAAGCAAGAATGCAAAGCAACAACTACATTTCATGCAGTTAAGAATGCGGAGGATTATTCAATCCCCGCCACGTCTCACACGGAGAAGATACGATACCTGCGCGATTCGTCTGGTCGCACCAGCCTCAATTGAACCGTACATACAATATCGTGCCTGCAAAAGAGAGAAATTGCAACAAGCACAATATGCTAACAACATGTACTTAATGTGATTTCGAAAGTTCGACACACGCAGTGCCGGTGAGTGAATGCATCGCAATGCAAGAACAGAATATGCGTGACAACGCACGCTCAAGCACAGAAGTATGATTAACATCAAGAAACGTGCATGTTAATACAGGTATGTTCATGAAAATGCAAGATAATGTGACATGAGCATGAATCAGGGCGCCCGTTTGTTATGAAACAACGAGTACGGAAATGCGCGTTTTGGCGAAGGCGACTCGATTACGGCCTCCGATATGCTTCCCTGAAGGGTTACAACTCATTCAAAAAGAATATACTTTGATTTCGATGAATGATGATGAGCCACATGTCAAAACTTGAAACCGAAGTCCCGACGGAGCAATTTCGCGACCGGAAGTGTACTTTTCTTGAACTTTTTCAGGTCCCGGGAACTCCGATCTTCCTCAAAATTTGCAGAGAGCTAGGTGAGCATGTGGGAATGATGGCCGGCCGTTTACCTTCCCAAGGGGAGGTGGCCAACCGGTTTCCATTAAAGTAGATGGCTGGCCGGCCATTTCTGCAAAAAGCAGATGGCTGGCCAGCTAGAAATAGAGGCCGGCCGGCCATGCCCTTTTCCCAGGGGCATTTTGGTCTTTTTCCCTCCTTTTTGCATGCCTTTTCTCCCAAGGCTTGAGGCCTATAAATGGCAGCCGAACCTCACTTCACTTCTTGCCTCTTTCAAAGCTTTCCTCTCCAGATCTGAGTTTTACGCGCGTTTTCCAACGCCCCGCGCAAATTGTTTTTGCAAAAACATTCAGTTTTAAGCACTTTGGAGCGATTAAATTCCGGCTTCGGAGCTTCTTTTTGCATTTTCACCACTTGAGGTAAGTTTATCTTAATATTTGGAATATTTTCCCAGGAGTTGACTTTTGTTGACTTTTTTAATTCCCGAGAGTTGACTTTTGTTGACTTTTTCCGATTTTTGCTCATTTCGCTCATTTTTGCTCCCCTTTCGCAGATTCTTGAAAATGGCGGGCAATTCTCCTCACGGCGGAGGTTTTCCAGGTGCCGGAGATGATTTTGATCCTACGACCCTACCTCTGAGGACCCGACCTTTCATTCCCGGGAGGTACCGTCCGGCAGCACACGTTCTCCCTCGTGCTGTCTTCCGTCATTTTACCAGTTTTGACGAGCGAGCACCTATGGACCTACTCCTCCGAGAGCCGGAGCAACACCTTTCTCACGATGCCCGAGAGGTATTTATCTCATCTTCTGTATTTGATATTTCGCACCCTTGCCATGCTTGAACATGCAGTTTAGCTTATGACATAGTACTTTGCTTACATCTTGAGTAATGTAGTTTCAACATTTGAACTTCTGAACACTTGGCTCACCAATTAATTGCGAACACACAGTCCACATTAGAACACACGGTTCAAACACTGATTTGTCGAACACACAGCCCGAATTCGAAAGTGAACACACAGCCCACACTAGTTGAATTTTCTGAACACACAGCCCAGATTTAGATAGTGAACACGCAGCCCACACTAGTTGAAATTTGAACACGCATCCCAAACTTCGAATTTTCTGAATACGCAGCCCAGGTAGATAGTGAACACGCAGCCCACAAATTAACTGAAAGTTGAACACGCAGCCCAAATTTCAAATTTTCTGAACACGCAGCCCAGATAGATAGTGAACACGCAGCCCACTAATTGACTGAAAGTTGAACACGCAGCCCAAATTTCAAATTTTCTGAACACGCAGCCCAGATAGATAGTGAACACGCAGCCCACTAATTGACTGAAAGTTGAACACGCAGCCCAAATTTCAAATTTTCTGAACACGCAGCCCAGATAGATAGCGAACACGCAGCCCACTAATTGACTGAAAGTTGAACACGCAGCCCAAATTTTAAATTTTCTGAACACGCAGCCCAGATAGATTTGCATGTAGTTTATTTCACTTCATCGGCACACAGCCCATTTCATTCCATTGGCACACAGCCCATTTCATCTCATTGTTGACACATGTATTCATTCTGAATGCAGGGTGGTTCCCGCAGTGTACGGGGATATGGCTCCACTGTCGCGAGGGATTGGTATGCTGAGCTCCCGGAGGGCGTCAGAGACTTAGTAGACTTGGCGGGGTTTGGCCCCTTCTGTGTCGGGTTGTCACGTTGTCCTGCCCGGAGGACATTGATGGCGGCCTTGGTAGAGAGATGGTGGGACACCACCAATTCCTTTCATTTCTCTGCTACCGGGGACATGACCATGACCCCTTTTGATTTCGCTGTATTGACCGGCTTAGACGTCGGAGGTTGGCCCATCCCTTACGATGAGGATATGGGCGGGTGGGAGGCCGCCTGGACGTATTTGTTGGGGGCTCGCCCGCCTGTTGATAGGGTTTCAGGGAGAGTCCGATATACTTGGTTCTCCTCCCATTTCCGGCGGGCGGAGATGGTGCCTGAGAGTCCCGAGGAGACGGAGCAGTATGCCCGTGGTTTCCTGATGTTCCTCTTCGGGACTACCCTGTTCCCCGACAGAGGGAACACCGTTGGACTATACTTGCTGAGCGCTCTAGTTGACCTATCACAGGTCCATAGATATGATTGGGGTGGCGCCGGCCTGGCTACCCTTTATTTTTATATGAGCGCGACCTCCCGCGGGCGGGGTGATTTGCTTGGCGGCTACTGGAGAGCTTGGGAGGTACTTTCTGTCCCCTCGATTTACATTTCTGCTTCTCATTACTTGTACATTGCACACACAGCGCACTTTTACAGTCTGTATTTTGCTCTCAGCATTTCGTACTTACATTCTGCACTGTTTTTCTCAGCTTTGGGCTTATGTATACTTCCCATCATTAGCCCCAGAGCTGGAGGTGGTAGGGATCCCCGTGACCCCATATTCATTGATATTCGAGGGCCCGCACCGGCCGAGGCCTCGAGAGACTCTCCTTCGCCTGCGGCAGTACTTCGACACTGTGCGACACTCAGAGGTACTCCAGAACTTTCAGTTCTTTTCATTCTCATCTTTGATTTGCTCTGTATATTCTCGATTTCTGATTGGGTTTATGCATTTGTCATCCGCAGATTACATGGCAGCCATGGGTGCCCCTGGGTGATGGTCCCCGACTTCAGTACACCGGAGCATTGGGTATCTCCCAATATAGGGTCCTGCTCGAAGGGCCGGTTGGCAGGGTCTGGTTCCTGGGGGAGCGCTTTCTGCGCCAGGTATGGGGGTATCTCTCTTAGGATATTCCCGCAGTACCCCCAGCCAGTATGCGGACCGCTGACAGACTTTCCTACTCAGAGGTGGTCGGTGCCATGCTGGGTACTGATGCTTTGCTATATATTGAGGAGGGGGACTACGCCACTTACCATCATATATATTTGATGCCTCCATTGACGGAAGCTCGTATCCCGATGATGAGGCCTGCCGGTACGTCATCCTCGGGCCAGGCTCAGGCTCGGGCCACAGACGCCCCTTCTTCTGGCAGGGCCGGCACATTCAGAGGTGGGAGTAGACCAGTTCCTCCGGCTCCGTCGGTTCATCCTCATGTCGGATGGCCAGATATGCCTACTGAGTTGATGGCGTGGCAGTATGGGGCTAGCTCTCCGACTCCGATCCCACTAGAGCCTCCGATGCCCAGTGATCGATACGCCATTGATCCGGACTCACCGCCGGTATGCTCCACTTCTTTTCATTTATCATTCAGATGTTTAGATACTCTTCTGTTCACTGACGATTATGAGCTCATTTTTGCAGCCATCGCGAGGGTACATAGAGGAGGTGGTTGGACTGGTGGCCACACTCGAGGGCATGGTCCTGCGCAGGGAGGCACAGTTGTCTGTCGCGGGCATCCAGGTACCTTTCAGTTTTCTGGCATTTATCATACTTCTGATGACATGCTGATTTCTACTGCATCGATAGACTACTTGTGTAGAGCACATCTGCCACACACCCCACCTGTACACTGTATTTACATGCACCCACTTCATGTAGCTTTTGCTTGTATCTGTATCTGATGTACATATTTGGACTGATGTATTTGAATTGAACTCTTTGTTTTCAGATGCCTTCATGGTCCGGTCAGCCGCAGGCCAGGCCACCTGGGCCTCCTTGGGGAGCTGGGCCATCTGGGCCTCATTGGGGAGCTGGGCCATCTGGGCCTTTTCAGGGGGCGGGGTCATCTAGGCCTTCCCGAGGAGCCGGGCCATCTAGGCCTTTTCGAGGAGCTCGAGGGGGGCCTGTCCGCAGACGTAGGGCTCACGTTGTGGAGGTAGAGTCTGATGAGGAAGAGGAGGAGACTACCGATCGCCAGTCAACGACATTTGCCGAGGAGGAGGAAGAGGAGGCCGAGGGGGATCCCGAGGGTGACGGCTCCGACTCAGATGATGATGATGGTGCGGAGATTGCCCCGCAGAAGAGGATGAGGCGTGCTTCTCGTTCCCGCTCCCGAGGATTTTGATGTTGCTATTTCCTGCTTTATTTTGCTTTCTCTTTTTGCTAGTAGTTTGTAGCACTTTGCACATTGTTAGGCAGTTTTATTTTTGTAAAACTTGTACCTTTGTTTGTTGTAAAGCATGATGAAATGAAATAGCTTTTGAAAAGGTGTTTGTATTTTAGCATCGTATCGCATCATTATTTTGCACAAGAATGAAATTGAATGGTAATGCGCAATGTGTAATCACCAAGTCAGGTAGTGAACCGACGCAACAAACTAAGCAACTCAACTTACTAAGATATAACAGAATCTTTAGCAAGTTTACAACTCGATAAGCAAAATGCAACAACACAAATAAATAAGACTTTAACAAAAAATTGCTTAAACAGAGAGCAATGACTCAAAAATACAAACACGTCCGCTCGACTAACAACTCGATAAGCAAAATGCAACAACTCGATAAGCAAAAACTCAATAATAACAAAGTGTACTTCTGACGATCTGGGCATCGGAACGCATCCGAAACAGAGAGAGATGAAGGCCTTTGATTCCCCCGTTGCATGGAAATGCTTGGAACTTTCCTCAAAGGGTAAAACAAGGTCAGGGAGATACACTGCAGCATTGCCAGCCATCCCGGGGAGCTGGCCGGCCATTTTTGGTGGAGAGAGACAGCTGGCCGGCCATTTCTGAAAAAGTAAATGGCTGGCCAGCCAGAAAAAGTAGCTGGCCGGCCATTTAGTCCCGCAGCCACCAGATTTTTGACACGTGTCCCCGTGAATAGTGTTTTTCCTTCTATAAAAGCCTCAACTTCGGGAACATTCATTTCATCTTAGTTTTAGCCAAAGATGGAGGCGTTTCTTGCAGAAAATATCACATCTTGGATCTCTTCTCTAGATGGCTCAGAAAAGTTGAATTTCCGGGGTTTCGGCTTGAATGCACTATTCACGCTGAGCCGTACTCCGCTACAGCTTCCTTTTCTCCATGCCGCGGCAAGGTTCTGGAATCCAGTGACGCATGTTTTTAGCTTTGGCGGCCAAGAGATGTGCCCCACTTTCGAAGATTTTCAGGCTTTGATGGAGTCCGCATGTTCTGAAGTGATCTTGCCCCAGCTCCGTTTTGGTCACGCCTAGGCTTTAGGGCGGATGTGTGGGCTCACAGCACATGACGCTCGATCTCTGATCTGCAGTGGAGAGCTGGACATCCTCGGCTTGATCCATCGTTTTTCCGACGCTGGTGACCGCAGCAACCATTATTGGCAGGGTTTTCGGCAACACGCCCTCTGCTTATGTTTGTTGTCTCACTTTCTGCTTTCCTCGGGCTTCGGCGGGGCTAGCATCCGCCTAATTGAAGTCGCCCAAGGTTTGAGAGAAGGAAAGAGCTGTATTGCCATGACCTTGGCCGAAACACTGATGGGCTTAGATTCTGTCTATCGCCGGGAGGCGACTAGGTTTGCTGGGAGTCCACTGCTCCTACAGGTAATGTTTCCCACCCAACCTTACATGTATATTTGCTCACATCACTCGACCCTCAGGCTCGGTTTTTCTCACAAAACCTTTGTCTTACTTTTCTCTCATCGTGCATCTCTCTATTCTTTATTCTCTCATTTTCCATCCCTCCCCTAGGTATGGTTAATGGACAAGTTGCAGGTTGTGGACTCTTGCCCAGCTTATTCAGCTCGAGGCTACTTCTTTCGGCAGCGCCTTGTCAATGCTCTTGACGAAAGGTGGTGGTTCGATTGGATGTGCAATTTGTCCGCAGACGGCATTGCTTGGCGTTGCCCTTGGCTCAACCTCCCGGCAATGAGTTATAGTATGTCTCGGCTGATTGGGATCCAATTGATTGGTCTAACCCACTGCGTATTCTATTTTCCGTTCCGGTTCCTGCGTCAGTTTGGTCATGATCAGACTTGTCCACCGGAGGGGATTGAGTATCCAGCCGCTTTCCCGGTCCGGGGTGCACAACTTGCCCGATATGCCACGGCATGGAGGACTAGAGAGCTCCTGGCCCCCGCTCCAACTTTCAGTTGCACTTTGTCTGATGAGTGCGTGGATTGGCTCAATGAGGAGGCACAAGTTGGGCCCAGCTTGGCATCAGATGCTTCGTCCAGCTCTGGGAGGGGACGCAGAGATACTTGATTCAACTACGCCTCAAATTTATTGCTCATTTAGCATTTTCAAGTTTTCTTCATGAATGTACTAAAAAAAAAAAAAAAAGCAACCTCGATTGTAATGCAAGAGCAGGAGAACTCTATTTTGAAATCAATGAAATTGAAAGTTATGGTACTGAAAATTTTCCGCTTTTGGTCCAAAAATGGTCTTAGTCGTAAAAAGATTAATTTGAGCAAAGTCAACTTTTATTAAAACTTTTCAAAACTATTTTCAATGTGGATCAGAATTGGACACGCCGAAAATCTATCACTGAGATGCACAACCCCAGATCCCCGCAACTGGAAAGTTGCCCCTAGTCTGAAGAACAATGCGGCACTCCACAGCAACGGAAAGTTGCCCCTAGTCTGAGTAACTTTGCACCGTCGCGGCAACGGAAAGTTGCCCCTAGTTTGAACAGCACTGTACCGGAGATCGCGTTAAATGCTGATGGATAAAGATGACTGAGATGATCGAAATGGACAAAGTTGATCGGGGAAAAGTTTATGGCTGAACTTCAAGGTGAAGTTGCCTACGTATCCCAAAGATGGGAATCAAGCCTTACGTAGTTCAGGCTGAGGTTCACTCGAGTATTTTCACTCTCCTTTTGCGCTCTAACTTTTGCCAAGGCCGCCCTTTGCGGGTTTTCAACCTTGCGAGCTCAGTTTTTATATTTTCTAATTTTTTGTGCTCTGACTTTTGCCTAGGTCGCCCTTTCGGGTTTTCGGCCTAGCGAGCCTCTCAAGGATAGTATTTCTTCAACTTGTCCATATTGATCGGTTGTGAGAATTCCAAGCCATCTAGATCCATCAGAACCACAGCCCCACCTGACCAGATGGCTTTGATGATGTAAGGACCAGTCCAATTTGGTGTGAACTTCCCCCTTGGGTCGTGGATGGGAGCTCGGTTGTCTTTGAGCACCAAATCTCCTTCTTTCAGGTTCCTGGACTTGACTTTCTTGTTGAAAGCCCGGGCGATTCTGCGTTGATAGCCTTGGATGTGGTACAGTGCTTTCAGTCTTCTTTCATCAAAGAGCATGAGTTCTTCGAATCTGCTTTGCTGCCAATCTGCCTCGGCTATCTGGCATTCAGCCAATACTCGTAACGACGGAACCTCAATCTCAATGGGTAGAACAGCCTCCATTCCATAGACCAATGAATATGGAGTTGCTCCAGTGGAAGTTCTGATTGAAGTCCTGTAGCCCCACAGAGCAAATGGCAGCTTGTCTGGCCAATCCCGATAGGTTTCCACCATCTTCTGTAGTATATGCTTGATATTCTTGTTGGCGGCCTCAACCGCTCCGTTGGTCTGCGGCCTGTATGTAGATGACTTATGGAAAGCCACATTGTATTTCTCCAACAAGTCTATCACTTCTTTCTTGAAGTGGGAACCATTATCTGAAATTATCTCGTTTGGCACCCCGTAGCGACAGATGATGTTGTTCCTGATGAATTTTGCGACATGCGACGCCTTCAACACCGCGTATGATTGGGCCTCGACCCACTTTGTGAAATAATCTATCGCTACTAGGATAAACTCATGCCCGTTTGACCCCTTCGGGGTAACAGCTCCGATTACATCAATTCCCCAGACTGAAAAAGGCCACGGCGAAGTCATGTTGTACAGTTTTGACGGCGGGATGTTCATGCGGTTTGCATGAATTTGACACTTGTGGCATCGCCGAACAAAGCTAATGCAATCCTCCTCCATGGTTGACCAGTAGTAGCCCTGTCTGAGGATCTTTCTGGCCAGCATTACTCCATTCATGTGTTCACCGCACTCTCCCCCATGGATGGCTTCCATCAGGCGTTTTGACTCTTCAGCTTCAACACAGAGCTTATGCATTCCCAGATGGCCCCTTTTGTACAAATTTCCCCCGCAGATAACGAACTGAGCAGCCATTCTTCTGACAGCCCTCTTATCTTTGGCATTTGCCCCTAGCGGATATGTCTCCTTTTCCAAGAAGTTCCAGATGTCGTAATACCAGGGGTTGCCGTCTTGAACCTCATCTATGACGGAAATTGACTCGTATGCTGGCACGAACTTCTGATCAATAATGACTGGACGCATCCGGACTCCGGACGGGATGTCTATCATAGAAGATAGAGTTGCTAATGAATCTGCGAACCTGTTGTTCTCTCTTGCGAGGTGGGTGAAATTTAGCTTCTCAAACCGAGGAATTAGCAGATCCAAGGTTTGGTGGTAGATTATCATCCTTTCCTCTTTGACTTTCCAATCTCCTTTTGCTTGAGACACAACAAGGTTCGAGTCCCCAATGACGTCCAACCGTTTTGCCCCTAGTTCTAGGGCTGCTTCCAGGCCAGCAATACATGCCTCATACTCTGCTTCATTGTTGGAAACTTTGAACCGGAGCTTGAATGCTAAAGGAATACGGGAATCATCAGGCGCTATCAGCAACACCCCTATCCCATACCCATACTGGTTTGACGCTCCGTCAAAGTACATCGTCCAGGTTTCATCTTCGACGTGCAGAA
Organism: Camellia sinensis; assembly: GCF_055761805.1. Classification (NCBI taxonomy): domain Eukaryota; kingdom Viridiplantae; phylum Streptophyta; class Magnoliopsida; order Ericales; family Theaceae; genus Camellia; species Camellia sinensis. The sequence continues at coordinate 48,751,407 of NC_138967.1, forward strand.
TGGCTTCATCTGGGAATAGATACTCAACCGCTTCATCCCCCTCAACCGGGTGGTCGGCAAGGAACTCCGCTACCGCTCTGCCGTTTACTGACTTGCGCGTTACATACTTCAAATCAAATTCGGAGAGCAACAACAGCCATCGAGCTAGCCTACCCGTAAGTGCTGGTTTCTCGAAGAGATATTTGATGGGATCCAAACGGGAAACCAACATTACTGAGTGAGCTAACAGGTAGTGCCGCAGCTTCCTGGTTGCCCATACCAAGGCCAAACAAGCCTTCTCCAGCGGTGTATAGCGGGTTTCGTAATCCAGCATCTTTTTGCTCAGATAGTATATGGCCCTTTCCACTTTGTCTTCTGATTCCTGCGCGAGCATACAGCCCATGGTAGTCTTAGTTACCGAAAGATACAATATCAACGGCCTCCCCAGCTCTGGTGGCGACAACACGGGTGGGTTCTGTAGATACTCTTTGATCTGCTCAAAAGCTGCTTGACATCGGCCGTCCCACTGGAATTTCTTTCCTTTCTTCAGGAGACCAAAAAGTGGTTCACAAGTCAAGGTTAATTTAGAAATAAACCGTCTTATGAATTGCACTTTACCTAGAAAGCCTCGCACCTCCTTTTCAGTCCTTGGTGGTGGCATTTCTAAGATGGCCTTGATTTTGGAAGGGTCGACCTCGATGCCCCTTTGTGTGATCAGAAATCCTAGCATCTTCCCTGCTGTAACACCAAACGTGCATTTCTGGGGATTCAGTCGCAGCCGAAACTCTTTGATCCGTTGAAAGAATGTTTGTAAGGCGGTGTAGTGGCCCTCTCTATCTTTGGACTTGACAATCATGTCGTCCACGTACACCTCGACCTCTTTATGGATCATATCATGCAATATTGTAGTTGCTGCCCGTTGATACGTAGCTCCAGCATTTTTCAACCCGAATGGCATCACTCTATAACAATATGTCCCCCACGGGGTAGTGAACGCAGTCTTCTCCCGGTCTTCGGGTGCCATCACTATCTGATTATAGCCTGAGAAGCCATCCATAAATGAAAGCAAGGCGTGTCCTGCCGTGAAATCCACCAATTCGTCGATGTGTGGCAAGGGAAAGTCGTCCTTCGGACTGGCCTTGTTCAAATCTCTGAAGTCTACACAGACCCGAATCTTGCCATCCTTCTTCGGCACCGGAACTATGTTGGCCAACCAAGTTGGATATTCAGATACCAGCAGGAACCCTGCGTCAATTTGCTTGGTGACCTCTTCCTTAATCTTGAGGGCCCAGTCCGGGCGAATCCTTCTGAGTTTCTGTTTGACAGGGCGGGCCTCTGGATCAAGACGGATCCGGTGCTGTACAATCTCAGGATCGATTCCAGGCATGTCTTCATAGGACCACGCGAAAACATCTTTGAAATCTTTTAATAAAGCGACTAAGCGCTCGCGCTCCTCTGAAGACAACGTGGACCCGATCTGGACCAGCCGCGGGTCCTTCTCAGTACCAACATTCACAGTAGTGATTTCATCCATTAAAGGTTTAACAAATCTCTCCTGCTCTTGATTAATTAATCGTTGTAAAACTGGGGGAATTTCTTCCTCGCTGTTTTCATCAAAATTTTGAAAATCCTGATTTAAGCAATAAATCAAAGGCACAGAAAAATACTCGGAAACCACATCCATATCATTCTCATTAAATACTTCCAAGCCGTCAGATTCCTCTGTTACAACAGACTCAAAAGAAAATGAAAAAGACGACCTAGATAGGACTGTGGTATCCGGGTTATCACCCCCAGGAATACCGGACTCAGACTCAGTCGAGCTGGAATCTGATTCTGACGCAGAAGATTCGGTAGAATCAGATTCCGGCTCACTAGCTGACCCGGAACTGCTAGATAAAAAGCCTTCTTCATATTGCCAGATGAGAGAAGGTGCGATAGATGCATCCAAGATCGGCGCTGGAAAGCCCGCAGCTATTTCGTCTCCAATCACAGAAACCGAAGAGTTATCCCCCAAGCACTCTTGGCCGATCGGAGGATCTGATAGTAGACTCGCCAGTGCTACCCCCATTTCAAGCTCTGTGCTCTCAGGATCCACTGTTTCACATTGCACAACCTCAGTTGGTGGGTCTGTCTGCGCTTCGGCAACGTCATCCCCAGATAATTGTATGTCGAAGAAGATTTCAAAACCAGGAACGCGCGCCCCCTCCGCGTTTAGCCATGGCTCCGGGAAGCCGCAGAATGGAAAATCTTCCCCCTCCCGGACGAAACGTCCGTTTAGGGTACCCCAGATGGGCCTGTGCATTAAATCAAATGGCTTCCCGGCCTTCTTTGCCCTGGTCCTTCCGGCCATTTCTTTTCCTTTCCTCACCCAATCCTCCTTGGTGGGCAGATAACCCAGTCCAAAGGCGTGGGGGTTGTGTGGCACTTCGGCCAATACTGAGACGCCCTTCCGGCCGCTTCTCCCTAATCCCATCCCAGGGGTATGTTTTAGCTTGTTCATGAGGTAGATAGATTGTGCACTAACGTACATGCCCTCATTCACAGCCATGACATTCTGAACCACTTGAGCCTCGGCCAAAGTGAACCCTGACAAAAACACATCCTCCGTGCCGTGCTCAATCTCCAAGACAGGTGTAGACACTTCCGGCGGCGGATGGATGGATGAGTTCCCAAAAACTATCGCCACCCCTTTCCCGTGGGGGTATTTTAGCATCTGATGTAGAGTGGAAGAGACTGCTTTGACCTGGTGCAACCACGGTCGCCCCAAAAGTAAGTTAAAGGTTGCGGGAACGTCCAAGATATGAAATTCGACACTGTGTTGTCTTGGACCAACCTTGGTTTGAATTTTAACAGTCCCCATCACTTCTCTGCTGGTATTGTCATATGCTCTGATCACTTGGGTGGTTGGGACGAAGTCCACGGGCTTCAACCCGATTGCATATGCCGTTCTAGTTGGGCAGACATTAATCGCAGACCCGGTATCAACAAGTACCACCGGTATCCACTTATCTCTACATTCCACAGAAATATAGAGAGGTTTGTTATGACCTGTGCCCTCGGGCGGTAGTTCCTTGTCCGAAAAGGTTAATGCCGGGGAACCTCCTCCCGGAAAAACCAGCCCAACCAGCTATTCAGGCGTGGTGTCTATGGAGAGTTTAGACTTGTCCATAGCAGATAGGACAGCTTCTCTGTCCACTCGTGATGCCATTAGCAGTCCCCAGATGGAGATGTCTGCTTGTATCTTTTTTAACTGTTTCAGCACAGCTTCCTCTTCAATCTGCTTCTCCTTCTGTCTTTCTGCTTCTCTGTCCTTCCCGGATGCCTCAGGTTGGTCCAGGTGTGGGGGCTTAAAGCACCGCCCACTTCTTGTCATATGGTCAACCTCATCGAGGTACCAAGTATCATCCGGCTGGTTGTTCCCCCAGTCTTCATCGGTGTGGGCAAGACACAAATCGTCATCTTCCCACCACATTCCACTGGCAGCCAACAGACACCTGTCTGGCCCCGGTCCACTCGCACTCTCAGTGCTCTCTGTCCATATGCTCGCAGCATTGTCTGTTTTCGTGCACATAGTACTTTCGGTCCCCTCAGGGCCCTTTGCCTTTCTGGCTCTCTCAGTAGCCTCAAACTTTTCTTGTTTCAACTGCATCAGTACAGCTGGTTGTTTAATAATTCATGTATCTGTAATGCCCATGTCCTGAGCGGAATTCTTAACACCGGCGCTCTCCGGCGGTACGACTTGATTTTTGGCCGTTCCGGCCACAACTGATATTTCTGCCCCTGCCGGGCTCTGTTCTGGTTGGGCCTCCCCCACTGCGTCCGGTTGATCTTCGAGCCATCCCGTGGCCTCCTCTGATTCCTCATAATCATACCAGTTAATCGACGCTTCCCCCAGCTCCTGGTCCTCAAGAAATTGCAAGTTAGCAAAGTCCTCTTCTACGGCTGTCAGCTCATCTGCCCATAGCCCAGATCCATCCCTCCGGATCATGCATAGTTCTCCTGTCTCTGGCAATTCTACACTTAGCCCAATTTGGCTCGTTGATAGGATGTACTTGCTTGGATCATAGGCTCCCCCAGCAAAATTCTGCCCAATTCCAGATTCAACAATCTCATTTCCTCCCAAAATCTGCCCTGCCCTGTCTTCGACGGTCGCCACCATCGGTTCTGGTTGGGTTTTAGAGATGTCCACCATGCACAAGAAGTCAGTGCAATCGGGGAGGAACACCTCCGGCTTGGGTAGGTGGGTAGGCATAATATAGATGCTAGGATCGTAAGATGCGACCCCAGTCTGGATAAAATTAATTCTGTTGGGAGGGGGAGGTTGGTTATGTGGTGGGAGAGGGTTAGTTGTGACATTGGGTTTATCAGGAGGTGCAATCACCTGTTTGTTAATAAGATCTTGGATCTCATGACGTAATCTATAACAGCGGTCGGTGTCATGACCGTGTTGTTGGTGGTATGCACAGTATTTTGACGGGTCGTATGAGGGGGGGAGTGGATTTGGTAAGGGCTTCGGCTCCAGGGGTTTTAAATGATTCTTTCTGATCAGTATTCCCAGAACCTTGGTCAGTGGCATGTATAGTGGGGTAAAGGTTCTTTGGCCCCGCGGTTGGAATCTGTTTTGTGAGTTGCTTCCGGACGCGCCGGAGAATAGTGTGGCAGTCATGGGCCTTGGAGGGGGAGGGGGAGTGGTGGTGACCATACCAACTTCCGAGGCTCTCGTATTTGCAGCGCCACTCGGGCCTGCGTTGTTGTTACGGTTAAACGTCCTCCTCGGTTGTTCTCTGTCCTGGTCAAACAGACCTTGTTTCATTGCGTCTTCGATTTGCACCCCCATATCATGTAAGTCTGCGAAAGTAGGGAAGGGGACTACAATCATCCTCTGCATTAGCTTTGGGTGGAGATTGCGCACAATCATCCGAATCTGATCTTTGTCAGTAGGCCTTAAAGTCATTGTTGACGCCTTTGCCCTCCATCGGATCACAAAGTCCGAGAAAGATTCCTTGGGCTCTTGCCTCGTCGTTTCAAGATCACGGGTTGTGATCTCGATCTGAGTGTTGTATGAATACTGCGTGACAAAGGCCTCAGCCATCTCATCCCAATTCTTCTTCACTTCATCTTGTAATCTTGCGTAGCAATGGGAGGCCACACCCGACAGGGTTCGGCCGAATAGTGAGAGTTTCTGTTGTCGCGTAAGGCCCATTGGCCGCAAGACATCCGCAAACAGTCGGATATGGACCATGGGGTCGCCAGTCCCGTCAAAACGGTCGATTTGTGGCATTTTGAACCTGTCGGGGAGTGTTACGGCCTCCTCGGTATATCCATCTCCGATATCCGGCATAGCCTTGGCCCCTTGGGATTTCTTAAAGAGCTTCTCCAGTTTGCTCAATTTCAGAGCCGTATAATCAACCTCGACCTCGGATGGAGAGTCCGGGTGATTGGATGTATGAACCTTGGACAGTTGTGGTGGAAGCGGGGGCGGAGCCGGCCCCGTTGGAAGACTCGTGTCCTCTTGTAAATTTTGGATAGTCGGTATAGTATTCTGGGTGTTCGGAGGAACGTCCTGAATAGCAGGAGCCTTCTCAGGTAATGGGGCCCCTACCGGAGGAGGGATTTGTTGTGAAGCAGATGCTGTATTCTGCTGTTGTAATCTGGTAATCAGCTCAGCCTGTTGGGCCATGACTGCGGCCTGCTGTTTGGAGAATTCCGCTTGACGGGCGGCATCGTCATGCATTTGCTTCATACTCTCCTGCATCTGGCGCATTAGAGCCTCTATCCCTGATGTATTCTGTTGCTCCATCTGTCTAACTGGTATGTCTACCCTTATAGTACTAATCAGGACTTCACCTCTGTTGTCCTCTAACGGGGTAACCCACTGCTCTGACAACCTCTGTTCTGACACACTACGCCTTTTCGGCTTCCTTCTAGTGACAGGGGGTAGAGAATAGAACACTGGCTGTCCGTCGATTAGATCCTCAGATCGGTGGAGTCGACGACCTCGTGTCCAAGGTGCTTGGGGAATGCCTGTTGGGTCGGAAGCAATCGTGCTAAAAACTGACCTAGCAAAAGATAAATAAAGCGAAAAGGAAATAAATAAACAGATAAACGGACAGCATAACAGCTTAAAATAAAACGCAAGACACACAGTCGGGCATAATCAACACACAGTCAATAAGCTGAATAACACACTGTCCTCAAACACTGATATTTATCCCTGTATCACTGTCCCCTGAACAGAATCTGATATCCGCAGATAACTAATCCTCAAATACTGGCTGATGCCCGCAGGCCTGATACCCATAATACCGAACTGATGCCCGCAGGCCTGATGCTGACGGTACTGAACTGATGCCCGCAGGCGTGATACTCAAACTCATATACTGAAATGATGCCCGCAGGCCTGATACCGACGATACTGAATCGAAGCCCGCAGGCTTGATGCCCAAACTCGTATACTGATACATGCATTTCCTGTAGAGACGCACTCTAAAGCACATAACAGATAAGTGAGAGACAAAACACCCCTATGTTGGGGTAGGGTTTCCCTGTCCTATTGTGTCAGGAGCTAGGGTTTCACTACGCACGCAGCGGTTTCAAAATAACCTATAAACGGGTAAGCAACCTGTCCTAATTGGGAATGGTCACTACGGATCCGAATATGCACTAGGTCAAATGGTCAAAGAGGGTGCCCCGGTAAAACCGGGGTTTATGTTCCCATACTGGCAGAGCCCACAACCGGTCAGCCTTATGGTCATGCCTTGACAAGACAAGCCTCCGGCAAACCGTTCAGGAATAGCAGATGGCAAACACGGTGTCCTAGGCGCACCAATGCAAATGCAATGCAAAGAAACACACAAGTGTAGTCAAAAACAGATATCACGAGTTCGAGTCAAGTTCTCTAAATCCCCAGCAGAGTCGCCAGAAACTGTAACAAGCCCGCGGGGGGGACCTCGCTACAGCTCGGACTCGACTTTCGCAGTCACGGTTCTAAATCTGAACCAAAGAGTCCAAATCCGGCAAATCGTTTTAGGAAAACTGATTTTTGAAAGAAGTGCCAAACATGGACTGCTTTGCCAGATACAGAGTCGCCACCTAAATATTTTATTTTGGGAAATTTAGGAAACCCTGACTCGGTGCCGAAAGGCCACGTGTCCGTCATCACCAAAGTTGCCTCGGCTCGGGAACTTGGGTACGATTAGGGAAGGTCACTTCGAGAGCACCCCCGCTCGCCCGGTCATAGACCGGCCTCTACTAACCGTGATATCAATTTTTGAAAACATTGTGTGCTCTTATTCCGGTTATTAGCCTAGGTTACTATGTGATGCGCACAGCATACAAGTATAGACCGGGTCACCTGAATTGGAACAAAACATTTCATGCTTATTTTTGAAAGTGGTTTGCTACCCGCAGGTAGGCTTGAAACATTTGATGATTTATTCCAATTCAGATAACCCAACCTCCACCCACAGGCATTCAGGCAGTTATATCACATAAGCACATAGCCTCATGGTAAGCATGCTATTCATGGCAACACTCACACGCATGCAAGGATGCTAAAGCATAAAACTTACCGGGTACTCCAAGCCAAAACAAAAACTGTATTAGAAATCATGCATGATCCTAAGTATATAGAAATGCCTAATGCAACACAGGCAAAATGCAACTATAGCAGGCTCGGCTATTCTAAGATGGTATATGAAATGCGACAACTACCATGTATTCAATTTGGAATTGAAAGTACGATGCAGTTAGTATGGTGTGCCGAGCCCGGTGCATGCGATACAGATGAATGATGCAAACATGCTGTCATACTGTATGCTAATTTAAACATGCCCTAATCTAACCATCATAAGCGGATAAATAAAAGGGAGAAAGACGTGGGGTTGGAAGACATACAACACACACACGCACACTTATTACAGTTGTGCCCTCACTCGGAGGGTCCGAATAAATATACAGTCCAAATATTACAGTCCCGAATAAAAGAATATTACAGTCCGAAATATTACAAAGTTCTAATTAATTAACAAATTAACTATGAAAGCAAATGAAACTGGCGTGCAAGCCAGGGACCGCCTTGCTTCTGATGGATGATGCATGTCCGGATTGTCTTGCGTGGAAATCCACCGGAATGCCCCAATTAGCCTCTGTTTACACTTGTTCTTGAAATGCTTGCCAAATCCCATAAGTTGCTGATCCTTCGTTTTGCTGCAACAGAGAGCAGGAAAGGGGCATAGCAATGTATTTGCACAAATATATGCATGTCTCGATCCTCGTGCCACCAATCACGCATACCGAGGCATGATGGCCGAGGAGTCGAAATGCATAACTCAATATAGGATGAATGCATATGAAACTACAGCTAAAACCTAACTCCATCATGGATAATCCGGAGTGTCGGTGACTGGGGCATTGAGACACATTCCGTCACTCGGAGTACGAAATGTACCTCGTTTCCCGTACCCGGACTAACTCCTATTCCGAGCACGATGCAATATGCAACTAAGATATAATCCTAACATACAGAATGCTATGAAACTGAGATGCCTCGAAATGCGTGCACGCGGGCACGCGAACCGAGGCGATGATATGTGTCTCGAAATACGTGCACGCGGACCGAGGCGATGATATGTGTCTCGAAATACGTGCACGCGGGCACGCAAACCGAGGCGATGATATGTGTCTCGAAATACGTGCACGCGGGCACGCAAACCGAGGCGATGATATGTGTCTCGAAATACGTGCACGCGGGCACGCAAACCGAGGCGATGATATGATGTGATGGAATGATATGGAAATGACAAATGGGCTTATACCAACATGAGTGAACCTCAGCCACACTCACATCGGATGCCAGCGGATAAAAATGGAGTGCCTCGAAATACGTGCACGCGGGCACGCAAACCGAGGCGGTGATAAAATATGATGGAATGATATGGAAATGACAAATGGGCTTATACCAACATGAGTGAACCTCAGCCACACTCACATCGGATGCCAGCGGATAAAAAAACGAAGTGCCTCGAAATGCGTGCACACGGGCACGCAAACCGAGGCGGTGCAAAAATGCAATGAAACATGGCAAAAATGATATGCAAGCATGCTAATGGAATTTCAGCAACAAAATATGGGGGAAAACAGTCCCGAAATGAAGCGAAATGACATGAAATGCAAGGAAATGTCCCGAAATGCAACATTAGGCACCCGAAATGGCCTATAGCCATGCCAAACTTGCACAATATGGACATGCAATGCAAAGACAGAAGCTAGACAGTCCCAAAAGATGCACTTTCACAGTTACAAACATGGCCAAACAGCAAGCATAGGTAAAGGAAACATAGCATGCAAGAATAGGGGCCAAAAGAGGAGTAATGAAGCAAGTGGTATAAGCAAAACTCAAACTGAAAAATTTCCTTCTACAACACTGAAGATGGACCAAAAATATGAACATTTACAGTATATGGCAGCCTCAAAATCAGTATACAAACATGCTAAAAATGTGATGCAAAATGAGGCTCAAAAGGTGCTAAAACATGAAGTATACAAAATAATCACCAAACAGAAAAAAAATGTGAATGAAACATGAAGTATAGGCCAAAAAAAGGCCACTTTCAGTTCGGACCAAGGTCCAAAAACAGAAGCAAAGAGGGCTACCAATTTCTGCAAAAATGGGGCCAAATAAGGGATATAACTACAAGTGACACATAGAGACACCAAACAATGTTGAGCCCTTCTCCAATATTGAAGAGGGGCTCAAAATAAGCCTTATATCAGTTTACAACATGCTCGAAAATAAATTGCTCATGGGTCAAAAGTAGCATGCAAAAACATGACATACAAGGGGGTCAATGAAGCAAGTGTAATATGGAGGGCTCAAACAGGGTTGAGCCCTTAATGAGAAGTGAAGATGAGCTCAAAATATGGCCCTTTTCAGTTAGGGCCGGAGCTTGAAACCAAAAAGAAGTGGGGCTTAGAAATAGATCAAGGCAAAGGGTCAAAAGGGTCAAATTGTTACTTACCCTTGAAGATTCGAACTTTTGTTGCCTCTTGGATGGATTTGCAGCTCCTTTAGCCTTCAAGAACCCTTCCTTGTTGCTGGAAATGAGATGGTGGTGGTAGAGCTTGGTGGTGTAGAAGGAATGATGGTTAGGGACTTAGGGTTTTTTCAAGAATTGAGAAGGAAGAAGATGGAGTTGGCTATGGAAGTTTGAAGAGTAATTTTTCTAACCCTTGTAGAGGAGGCCATCAGCTGGTTAAAAGGGCCAAAAGGGGGTGTAAAAGGTGGGGGAGAAGGAGGGCAAAACTCCCCCACAAAATATCCCCCGGATACAGAAAATATCTGGGGGATATTGCCCCACAGCTGTAAAGTGCACAGTGCGAGGAACACGGCCGGCCTCTTACTTTTGCTGGAGGTGGCCGGCCGGCCACACCCCCTAGCCGGCCGGCTAGGGGTCAAAAGGGTTAATGTGATTTTCTGGCCGGCCAGCTATTGGAGAGGTACCCCTATGTGTGTACAACACAACCATGTGGTTAAAATTCCAAGAAAGTGGGTCCAAGGGGTTCAACATTAGCCCGGAAAGAGGGGTTCAAAAGGGTCAATTGGAATTACTGGCCGGCCATGAACTTTTAGGGGCCTCTCAGGTGTGTACATCACAGATATGTGGTTCAAAGTTCGAGAAAAAAGGTCCAAGGGGTTCAACATTAGCCCGGAAGAAAGGGGTCAAAAGGGTCAGGTGACCTTAATGGCCGGCCACCAACTTTTAGGGGCCTCCCAGATGTGTAGATCACAGATATGTGGTTGAAAGTTGGCAACACTACCCCTAGGGTGTTCAACATTAGCCCGGAAGTTGGAAAAACGGGCGCCGGGAGGCCCCGGAGGAGAGATAACTGGTTGCTGCAACAATTGCTAGCCTCCCGCCCTTCAGTGACCTCCCCTGTGATAAAACAGAGGTACCTGCCAAAAATGAACGAAAACCGTTGCAAAACGAATGTTCCGGGGCCAAAACACGCAGTTCGGGGTCCCGAAAATGGGCTGTTAAGCACCGAAAATGGTATTCGACCTCGAAGTGGGTTTCTCAGCCCCCAGTGTCCCTCAAAAGGGATGAAATAAGATGTATGCTAAAAATCAGAGCAATAGGAGATGGTTAAGCGGTCCCGAACCGAGGCGCACGGCCAACGGTCCCGAAAACCGGGAACCGGACTCCGAAATGGGCAAAATGGCCTACGGCCACCAAATGTAGCCTACGGACATTGAGAGATGGTCTACGGGACCTCTCCTTCCCTCCAGGAAAAGAAACAGAGAAAACCGAGTCTGGTTCGCAAACCGAGACAAGGCACAGAAAAGGGTTCGGAAGCCCGGAGGTAGGGCTCGCAGCCGCGACTCTGAAACTTCTGAACGAGCACATTATGCAATATCACCGAGTGCTCAACTGGTGACGTCTGAGTCTTAAGGTTGGTCAAAAATGGGGTGTCTACAGTTGACTACTTGTCGGGCCCGAGCATCGAACCACTGACCACAGAGCGTGAAGCAATGTGTGTGGACATGGGACCAAGCTGGATGGATGCAATAGTAGCATTTCTAAAAGAAGAAAGACTGCCAGATGATCACAAAGCGGCACACAAGATCAGATTAAAGTCAGCAAGATTCAGTCTGACAGCAGAGGGACATCTCTATAGAAGATCCTTCACTGGACCCCTGTTGAGGTGTGTACATCCTTCACAGGTTGAAATTTTTTTATATGAAATACATGAAGGAATTTGTGGAAGCCACGTTGGGGGCAGATCGCTAGCTCATAGGGCCATTACCTAGGGGTATTGGTGGCCTTACATGCAGAAAGACGCAGAAGCCTATGTCAAGAAGTGCGAAAAGTGCCAAAGGTTTGCACCTCTGATACACCAACCAGTAGTAGACCTAAACCCAGTATCCAGTCCTTGGCCATTTGCCCAATAGGGCATGAATTTCGTTGGGCAATTGCCCCAAGCAACTGGACAAAGGAAGTACCTGCTGGTGGCAACAGACTACTTCACCAAGTGGATAGAAGCTAAACCCCTTGCCAAAATTCGAGATGGGGATGTGAAGAGCTTCATATGGAAGAACATCATCACCCGGTTTGGGATTCCAAGAGCAATAGTTGTGAACAATGGAACACAATTTGACAGTAAACTAATCAAGAACTTCTGTGCAAAGTTTAAAATCAAGAATTACTTTTCAACCGCAAGCTTTCCCCAAAGCAATGGACAAGCAGAAGCATCCAACAAAGTTATCTTGGATGGGATAAAGAAGAGGCTGCAGGTAGCAAAAGAAAAGTGGGTGGATGAGTTGCCCAGTGTACTCTGGGCATATCGGACTACGTCGAGAAGATCAACAGGGGAATCTCCCTTTGCCATGGCTTATGGCACAGAAGCGGTCATTCCGTTGGAGGTCGGCATCTCAGGGATCAGAACCCAGGGAGTAGAGAATGGGACTAATGATGTACTCTTAGCCTGAGATCTGGATCTTCTAGAAGAAAGAAGGGAGAAAGCTACAATTCAGCTCGCAGCATACCAGCAGTAGCTTGCCAGAGCTTATAATAAAAAGGTCAACCCAAGAGAGTTTCAAGTCGGTGACCTCGTCTTGAGAAAAGTCGTCGGCAAATTGGGAAGGACCCTACAGAATTATCTCGGTACTGGGAAATGGGGCATATCGGCTTGAAGATAACGAGGGCAAAGAGTTGCCAAGGCCCTGGAATACTTGCAATCTTAAGTTTTTTTATCATTAAATTTTCTTGTTCTTTGTTATTAGCCGAAGTAATAAATAAAGCTTGATTTTTTCGTGACCGATATGATAGTTAATGACGTTTCTAGAATACATGTATAATGAGAACCCAAGTGGAACTTAAGTTCACATTAGGGGGCAGAGAGTTGGAAAATGGTTTTAACACTTGTTGAAATTTGTGAAAAATTTACAAGTTGAAGTTAAACCAAGATCATGTTTAACGCTTGTTGAAATTTGTGAAAAATTTACAAGTTGAAGTTAAACCGAGATCATGTTTAACACTTGTTGAAATTTGTGAAAAATTTACAAGTTGAAGTTAAACCGAGATCATGTTTAACGCTTGTTGAAATTTGTTTGAAATTTGTGAAAAATTTACAAGTTGAAGTTAAACCGAGATCATGTTTAACGCTTGTTGAAATTTGTGAAAAATTTACAAGTTGAAGTTAAACCCAAATCATGTTTAACGCTTGTTGAAATTTGTAAAAAATTTACAAGTTGAAGTTAAACCGAGATTATGTTTAACGCTTGTTGAAACTTGAGTTTACAAGTTGAAGTTAAACTAAATTTATATTGAACACTTGTTGAAAATTTGTGAAACAAGACTGTATCAAGAAAGGTACTTATGTACTTGCCGAGGTACACCATTGGCTTGTATAACCGAGGTATGTCACCCCGAGAAGGTGGCACAAGACTAAGGTGTATATTGAAGACACAAAATTATTCCAAGTATGAAAGTCATACAAAAGCAGTAAAAGGATGATAAAGATACAAGCATTTAGGAAAAGAAGTTGCATTTATGTACAAAAGAGGGCACTTCGGCCTACCAAAAGAGTAATTGTTCAGAGATTACAAAAAAAGGCACATCGGCCATGTAAAAAGCTTACATTCTTTCAAAGAAAAATAAAGAAGCACAGAAAAAAGAAGGAGAAGATCAAATTAAGACTCTTCGGCAACACCAGATGGTTGGGTTTGAAGTTCAGAAGACTGGTGGGAGGACATCTTGGCAGCCTTCTCAGCCGCAAGCTCAGTATCTATTTCCTGAACGGTTTGATCGAGGCTCTTGTCGGCGAGAGACACGTCCGATGATGCCTTCTCAGGAGCAGCATCCTTGGGAACCTCCTTACCTTCCTCAACTTGAGTCAAGTTCAGGACTTGCTCATTTTGAGTAGGGGACTTGGCCCCAGCAGCTTCCTTGGACTTCCTCACCAAAGCCTCCTCCTCAAACTCAGAATCGTCGTCGGATTGGCTTGGAGTTGGGGGGAATGGAAGAGGAAGGACGTCGGCGTTCTTAAGGGGGGAGTCCTCGGGGACTTCGAGTTTTTTCAGCAAAGTCATCCAACCAAAGGTGAAACCCTTGTTGCATGCCTGTTTCACCTGTTTTTCGTAGTCCGAAGTGACATCGGCCACCCCCTCATTGTATCCCTTCTGATCCGTGGCCTTGAGCTCGGCATCTTTCATGGCCAAGGCGTCTTACAGTTCTTTCTGGGCCTGGGCCATCTTTTCCTCAACCTTTTTCTTTTCGGCCTCAAGAACCTTCTTGATGGCCTCTGCAGAATCTGCCTTCTCCTTGGCATCATCTTTGGCTTTAATAGCAGCCTCAGCCTGGTCTGCCAAAGTCTTCATTTTTTATTGTAAGCTTTTATTGGTCTTCTGCAGACTGGCGACCTCCCTCTTCTTGTCGGCCAGCTCCTTCCAATTCTCAAAGGCTTGCATTGAGAAGGAATGAGCATGCTGGATGGCCTGAAAGTGAACAAAACAGAAGTTATTGGAAAAATTTCTAAGTACAAAAAAGAAAGAAAGATACCAAGTGTGAAGACTTCTTTGAACAGAACACTGGAGCATCAGGGCGAAGTTCTCATGCTCAGTCATTTCGGCGTTACGGTCGAGATCCCTAAGGAGGAGCAAGGCTGTAGTAAGGGCAACACCGATGTTGATGTCGCCGGCACTATCCTCAACAAAGACTGGCCTGTTCACCAAAGAAATAAGTGGAGCTTAGGGGGCACCAGCCTTCATGGAGCCCGATGCTGTGGCAGACTCTGAGCTAGGCCTCTTTGACTGAGTTGATTGGGAGGGTACGATCTCGGCGGGCCTCTTCTCGGAGGCGAAGATAGTCTTCTCGCTCGAAACCAATTTTAAAATTGGCAAGGTGTCCTCAGTGTCAATCTAAGTCACCGTTGCCTTTGGCTGAGCCTTCTTTATCCTTTTTTGTTTCGACTTTGGCTGAGACGGTGCTGGTTCAGCGTCAACAGTAGCCGGGATGTTGGCTAAGAGGTCCTTAGCAACTGCTTTCTGGCAGCCCATCTCAGTGGCAAAAACTGTTCGGCGTCGTCGACGGCGTTGAGAAAGCGGTATCAGCTGTGGAGCCGAGGTAGATGGTTGTTCTGCTAGATCTGAGGTTGAACCCTGATCCGGCCGAGATGAAGAACCTGTTGGTGGAGTTGTGGCAGAAGGAGGAGACTGACTCTTCTTCTTCTTCTTTGGAACGTCGGGAAGAACCGACTTATAGGTGGGAATGAAATTGAGTACCAAAGGGGCTCTCCGCTTGTGGACTGGCAGATCCAATAGTTTCCTCAAGTCTTTGCTGGGAAAGAAAGACTGGCGGAAGCCCTTTGGTGGCTGAGGAAGAGCTGGAAGAAAAACAAACATTAGAAACAAACGAAGTATTGAAGACTTTAAAAATGAGCAAATACAAATACTGGGCTCTTACCATTACCCTCTACAAAAACTATACGAGGAAGAGGGTAGAGGTGGAGGTCCTCATCTGGAGCGAACTCCCAGTTCCCCGAGGTAATGAAGTAATCATCCCCAGCTCCCTTGTTGGAGTCTAGGAGGTCAGCAACGATTTTGTACTCTATGGACCTCAGTTTAAGATAGTAAACATAGCCTGTGTCCCTTTTAAGGCCACACATGGTGTAGCAGTATTGGATGTCGGCTAAGGTAACCCTAGCATTCTCTTGTTTGGCTAAGGATATTATACCATTTATGACTCGGTAGGAATTGATGGCAAGCTGCATTGGGTTCAACTTATAATAATGGATTATCTCACGGAAAAGGATATTGAGTGGGAGCCGAAGTCCGCACTCGATAAAGGCTACAATAGGGAAGGGCATAGAATCAGTTGTGGGCATGATAGAGTCATCCTCCCCAGCCAACCTCAGATGAATGTCGGCAAGGATGTCAAATTCTCGCCTAAAGTGCTCTAACTTGGTTGGGGTGTCTACCCTATGCTTCCACATATCCATGATATTGGCTTAACTAGAGGAGTTGGATTTCAGATGGGAGTGTTTTGGAGGGTTTTAGGGACCTCGGCTAAAGCCTGAAAATACACAAAATCTATGGGGAATCGTTTCAGTTTTTCCTAAAATTCGTGGGTTCTACAAACAAATCCCAAACCTAGATCTATGGAAACAAAGATTGAAGACACGAATCTGGAAAAGTCACAGAAAACAGAAAAGCAAGAATGTGTTTTAGAATTTAGAACAGTGATGAACTATTAAGAACACTGTGCCAGAGTGAGTGCAAGGGTATAAGGCCAAGAACAGTGGCAAAAGTGCAAGAAAATTGCAAACAGTGTATGTATTCAAGACATGGGCAAAAGCAAAGTCATGAAATAGACACACTCAGATACATGATTCATAAATCGAATACTTGAACAAAAAAGCAATGGCAACAAGTAATGAAGCGAAACTTCTTGAAGAGCAACAAGAACTAAAACCAGGAGGAACAGTCGCATACCAGAAAAAGTGAAGCCGGTATGAGGATTGCCGAAGTTAGACAACGGCTGCAAAAATGGTAACGTGGTGAAAATCACGCCAGAGGAGACAAATATAGCAAGTTGCAGAGCTACGAAAAGCTTGAACAATGGCAGATCTTTTGGAAAAAGCTAGAGAGAGAGAAAGCCTCAGAAACGAAGGTGAATAGTGAAAAGACGCGAAGAAGAGGGAAGTTTTGTCAAAACTCGAAACGGCGGCAGAAAGGCAATTAATGTACCTAAAATGACGTATGCGTCAGACGACGCACGCAAGAAAAATTCGACTTACAGTCGCGTATCAAGTACAATCCAATAAGAGGAAGACGCGTGGCTGAAACGGTTGAGTTACTATGCGTGACAGCTCATACGTGTGAAGGAGCTCTTGGAAAAAGACATATCGACCTATATGGTGATCTCGGCTGAAAAATTTTAAGCCGACGTACTGGAATCAAGTACTGATATAGGTTCCATCACCTCAGAATGCTGAGGTAATAGAACCTAGGGGGCAGTTGTGGGGATATATTTTCTGAGTACTAACACATGGCCAAGGTGACGCCGACGTGTCAACCGAGGTGCCACGTGTCCTGGCCATAACGCCGAGGTGATCTCAGATAGGCCGAGGTTATCTCCGAAGCTATCGAAATCCGAGATAAGCGGATAGGGGACAAGAGTCCTAGCATGAGGAAGGACTTCAGCCTGGATAAGGATAAAGCTCTTAGAGAGTTTATCTTTATCTATTGAAGAGTCCAAGATAGGCACTGAGCAGAAGTTCATTGAAGCTAGGCTTCTATTGGGACTAGGATTGAGTTGGCTATAAAAGAGAGGCACCCCCATGGGTCTAAGGTACGCAATTTATATTCTGAACAGTGAGTTAAGCACTATTAATTATCTTTGAGATAACTGACTTGATCGTCGGAGTGCCCCCGGGTGGACGAATCACCGCCGGAATCTCTTCTTTCTGTTGCAGGTCATTCAGGTGCCATCTATTTCGCCAGTGCTCTCCAGTTGAATACTGAGTTGGCAGTGTGGTTAGATAATCACTCACAACACCAAAAAAGTAATTTAAACGAACCACTATACATACGGATAAAGGTATAAAAACAATGCCCTCCTGTACTCGTAAAAAAAAAATCATATCCACATTTGTATGTCCAAAACCATCTGCAAAAAAAAAATGTCATTAGTTTGGTGCCTTTAAAGGCACTTATGGACGACATATAGCAACTGTATTAATTTAACCAATTAAAAGGCAAGGATAGTAATACCTATTAACTAATGAAACTCAAGCCAACATGGACTTGTAGACGAGCATCGATTCTATGAATTAATGCCAAAAGTTATGTTTATGGCAATTAAAAGGGCCACAGTCTACAAAAGCACTGAACAATTAACCAAAATGCGAATGTTCACAGCGTAATTTATAGCAAGTTTTCATTGGGACAAAAAAAAGGTAATTTGATTACACAATTCAACTAGGCTTAAAGTAAAGATGTTGCTTGCAACAAAACTATCAACGACATGCCATGATCCTAAAAATTATGCATAAAGTTCTTTGATTTCAAAAAACGATGACAACAAATATATAGATTTCATATGAACGGATACCTCATCAGCCAAATTAAAGCATATTTTTCTTTCTCATGTAGTTGCCTAGTCAGTAAGGTACCTAAAAGTATGAAGGAAAATTATCACAACTTACAAAGCTGAAAAAAAGAGCTTGTACTATTGAAAATAAACAAAAACAGTTACAAGAAATTGGGGTACAAGTCAATGTGTCCATACAAAAAGGATTGTAATATTGCACACCAAAAAAAGAAATATAACTTTGGGCTTGAATAAAGTGGCTCACTCCGTACCTTAGAAAGAATGCATGTGCTTCATCTTTATGTAACCTATCTAGTTCTCTTTATTTGGGTTTGTTTGTCTATTGTAGTGCTTCATCTTAAATATAGTTTTTATTCAACTTTCTACTTAAAGTAAAGTAGAAATTTGAGTAAAGTTTGAAGATGTTTTGAGTATATATAGAAGTTTGCATCATATTATTGGTTGAAGTTCAATGAAATGAACACAAACAAATTAAAGTGGTAAAATATAGATGTACCCCTTTGTAGCGCGTGCCCGTGGGCCTCACTGCTACAGTTCGGACTCGATTTGTGTCACGGTTCTTAATCTTGAAACAAAGAGTCCAAATCCGGCAAATCGTTTTGAGAAACAGATTTTTGAAAAAGAAGTGCCAAACATGGACTGCTTTGCCAGATACAAAGTCGCCACCTAAATATTTTATTTTGGGGGAATTTAGGAAACCCTGACTCGGTGCCAGAGGCCACGTGTCCGTCATCACCAAAGTTGCCTCGGCTCGGGAACTTGGGTACGATCGGGGAAGGTCAGCTATGAGCACCCCCTCTCGCCCGATCCGAAGATCGGCCTCTACTAACCATGATATCCGTTTTTGAAAACGTTATGTGTTCTTATTCCATTTATTAGCTTAGAATTACTATGTTATGCACACAGCACACAAGTATAGACTAGATTGCCTAATTTGGAAATAAGCATTGCATATCCGTTTGTCTTGAAAAACGCTTTGGAATTTGCTACTCGCAAGTAGGCTAAAATACGGATTTCAACGAGTTTTTCCAACTCAAACAATCCAACCTTCACCCACAGGCATCCAACCAGTTTATCACATAAGCATCTAGCCACATGGTAATCATACTATCATGGCAACACTCACACACATGCGGTATGCTAAAGCATAAATGCTTACCTAGTACTCCAAGCCAAAACAGAAACCAGTTAGTAATCACATGCATGATCCTAGTTCATGTTAAGATGGCTAATGCAACACATGCAAAATGCAACTAAGATAGGCTCGGCTCATCTACAATGACATGTGAAATGCTACAACTAACATGTATTCAATTTGGAATTGGAATACAAATGCAGTTAGAATGGTGCGCCGAGCCTGGTGCATGCAAGACAAATGTATGAATGCACGCATGCATAGCATAAGGTATGCTAATTTAAACATGCCCTAGTCTACCATCATAAGCGGGTAAATAAAAGGGAAGAAAGACGTAGGGTTAGAAGACATACACACACTCACGCACACTTATTACACAATTTCCCTCACTCGGAGGACCCGAATAAATATTACAGTCCGAATAATAAACACATTAATTATTACAAAATTTCTAATTAATTAACAGAATGAATGCAAAAAGAAAGGTGGCTACAGCCCCCGCCTCGGGATGCGTGAATAATGCATGCTCGAACCCGTCTCGCCCGGAAAGTCCGTACCATACCACTGCCGCCTCTGTTTACACTGCCCTGCTTCTCTGAAAATTGCCAAAGTTCTGGGATAGGTCTCCTGAAAGCTGTGGAACACCATCGGCTGAAGGAAATATCCACCGGCCGTTGAAAATATCCATCGGCTACTGATGAAGCTATCGGCCCAGGAAGGATTGCCGATCGGCACTGAACACTGCCGGCCGGCAGAAAGTTCCTGCAGAATCTGGTTTTGACAGCAACAAGGACAGACAGTGTATGGCATGGAATTTCAAGCAAGTGTATGCATGGCTACCCTCCCAATCATGTAACGGACTCAAGGAAGTATGGCCCTTGACCCTCGGGCTATCAATAGTGCATTTGATGCATGATAGCCTAAGGAGCCAAGGTTGCAATTTGATGTACAAATGCATGCAACACACAAATGAGGACCAAGAGCCTATCATGCCAAAAGTCAAGGGCCTCGGTGACCGAGGGTTGAGGTGTGTTTTGTCACTCGAAGTACAAACACCCCTCATCCCCCACGCTTGGTTTGACACCCCAAACCAAGCAATGCAATGCATGTTATGCAAACATATCTCAAAATGTAACATGATACTAAGATGCAAAACATGTCAAATGTGATGTAATCTATCATGTTAGGTATGCAAAATGCTAGGCATGCAAGATGCAAATGCAATGCAAACATGGACGATTTAAGCAATAGGATCATCACGTTACAACACCTAATGAAGCAATCATGCAACAAACATGAGACAAGCATGCAATGGTGGACTTAAACCATAAAGGGGCAGACCTCAATCCACCCCAAAACAGTGGCCAAAAGTGCCCAAAATGGTGGACAAACACTCATGCCAACACGCAAGCAAATGGACCTAAGGCTAAGGCACAAAAAAGGGGGCACTTTACTTCCACTAACATGACCATTCATGGCATGAATTAGACAAGCAAAAACAGAATCCTAGCATGCAAAAATGGACTCCAAAACCCACTGATATGGCAGCTTAAGTGGCTCCAATGAGATGCATGCACCAAAACTCATTTCTAGGCATAAAAGGGCACATCCTCAAAGCATGAAAGAGGTCACATATGCAAACGTACAAACATGATTTATGGACTGAAATACGATCCTAAATGATGCCAAATCATGAGGATGGTCTAAGCTACGCATGCTAGAGGCCAATATACTCAAGGCTTACAAGCCAAAACACAAAGGGATGACACCAAACATGGCAAGCATGACTGAAATAGATGGCTGACAGGCCTTAAACATGGTAAAGTAATGCCAATACCTTCATGAAATTAGGCTAACACATGCAACAATCATGACCTAAACACAAGATGCATTTCTAGGCCAAATAGAGGAATGTAAAGCAAGTATGTTAAGCATGCAAAAGGGCACAAATCCGACCAAAAATAGAGTGTGACCTAGAGACACCCAAAAGCCTCTGAAATAGGGCCAAAATCAGTCAAGCATGCATGTTGCCCTTTAAGCCAAAAGGCAAAGAAATGAGGCAATGAAGGGAGAGGGGTGTCCCTCCCCTATATAAGACTTCAAACCACCTTCCTCACCACTGAAAATCCACTGGTTTTCAGTGGTGAGAAGACTAAGACACTCAAGCAAACAAAGCCTCACAAAGGAAGCACCAAAAAGGCCAAATAAGGCCTAAGAGGGTGAGTTTGAACTCAAACCACAAAACACCCTTAATGAAAGTTCTTAAGCATGAAAATATAAGCTTTTTTTATGTTATGCACAAAGCCTAAATCAGCAAGCAAGATAGGTAAAAAACTAGTGCAAGTTTGGGGAAACTAAAGCAAAGTGATTACCCTTGAAGAACACCTCAAGAACAGTCAATGCAGCCCTCTTCTTTTGATCAAAATCAGTCCAAAAGCTCAAGAATCAACCCTCAAAGCCTCTCAATCTCGAAGCAAGGTGTACTGGTGTGTGTATTAGTGCAAAAGTAAGGTAAAAATGCACTTTTGGGCTACCAAACACACACTAAGGGAGGAGAGAGAGGGAAATATAGAGAGCGATGATATATCTAGCAGATATATGTATATAAGCTCTGGTTCTTATGTTAAAAAAAACTCCCAACCTTTAACAATGATGGGGGAGGGCTCTATATATAGACTAAGCAAATGGTTCTTGGCTTCTCCAAGAAGCCAAGTGAAAGGGGCAAAGGGTGCAAAGGAGTCTAGGCTTCTAGAGGAAGCTAAGACAGCTGGCCAAGCTTCCCCAAGAAGCTTGGCCAAAGGGTTCAAGCTTCTAGAAGGAAATGGGATTCAAAGGCTCACACCAGCCAAAAACTACACGGGGAGGAGTGATGGTGCATTCCAGTTGGCACAGCTGGTATGCACCATGCCTCAAGGGTGCAAAGGAGTCACACCGGCCAGCAAAAGATGTCACCGGAAAAATAAAATGCCGGTCGGCAGAATACAGTACCGATCGGCCATTGATTTTAAGAAATCATGGCCGGTGGAACCCCTAAACAGCCGGTGATGCTAGGGGAAGGCCGGTGGAATGTGAGGATGGCCAACAAGCCATTCTCCTCCCTTCAAGGCAAAAACACAAGTGTTTGGTGCCAAAGTCAAACACGGAACAGTCAGGTCGAGAGATCTTGAGGCAAGGTGCGCAACCAAGACTTCCGGGAACTCAAGACGAACACAAACATGGATAATCATCGAGTGTTCAAACGGTGACGTCCAAGTCTTGAGGACGGTCAAAAATGGGGTGTCTACAGTTGCCCTTCTTTGACAGAACTCGAAAGTCATAACAATGACGGGACTGAATGTCAAAGCCCAGAGACGACCCATTTTTGACAAGGCCGAAGACTCAGACAAACATGCAAGGTAAACAAGGTATGCGCCTGAAGGCAGGGACAAAATGCAAGACAATGCACAGAGCCGGACATAACTTATGATCATACAAAGAAAACTGTAATGAAGCATACATGCAACAGTTTTAAGCTAGCATACACCAAACTACACTACAATGCAGAAAGGATGTAAGAGAATTATGCAATTCTCGATACTTCTCACTCAGAGGGTACAAATACCTGCGCGGCTCGTCTGGTTGCACCAACCTCAAATGAACCGTACATACAATATCGTGCCTGCAAAGAAAACAAACTTAATAGGTACAATATCGTTAGCAACATGCATAATAGTGTACTCGAAATGCGTGACAACGCAAAGCAAGTGGGAAGCATAACAATGCTGTGAAGGCACAGATATGTAAGTGGAGCACGCGGTCTACGCAGGCAACGAAATTGATTACAAACATGCGGTCTACGCAGGTAATGAAATTGAACATAAGAATGCGGTCTACGCGAGTAAAACATGCGGTCTATGCAAGTAATGAAATTGAACAAACGTGCGGTCTACGCAAGCAAAACATGCGGTCTACGCAAGTAATGAAATTGAACAAACATGCGGTCTACGCAAGTTATGAATTTGATTATAAACATGCGGTCTACGCAAGTTACGAATTTTGAACAAACATGCGGTCTACACAAACAAAACATGCGGTCCACGCAAGTAATGAAATTGGATGCAAACATGCGGTCTACACAAGTAGTGAAATTGAACAAACGTGCGGTCTACGCAAGCAAAACATGCGGTCTACGCAAGTAATGAATTTGAACAAACATGCGGTCTACGCAAGCAAAACATGCGGTCTACGCAAGTAATGAAATTGAACAAACACGCGGTCTACGCAAGTTATGAATTTGATTATAAACATGCGGTCTACGCAAGTTACGAATTTTGAACAAACATGCGGTCTACGCAAACAAAACATGCGGTCCACGCAAGTAATGAAATTGAATGCAAACATGCGGTCTACGCAAGCAAAACATGCGGTCTACACAAGTAGTGAAATTGAACAAACGTGCGGTCTACGCAAGCAAAACATGCGGTCTACGCAAGTAATGAATTTGATTGCAAACATGCGGTCTATGCAAGCAAAACATGCGGTCTACGCAAGTAATGAAATTGAACAAACATGCGGTCTACGCAAGTTATGAATTTGATTATAAACATGCGGTCTACGCAAGTTACGAATTTTGAACAAACATACGGTCTACGCAAACAAAACATGCGATCCACGCAAGTAATGAAATTGAATGCAAATATGCGGTCTACGCAAGCAAAACATGCGGTCTACGCAAGTTATGAATTTGATTGCAAACATGCGGTCTACGCAAGCAAAACATGTGGTCTACGCAAGTTATGAATTTGATTGCAAACATGCGGTCTACGCAAGTAGTGTGTATGAGAAGAGTTGAATGTGCACAGGTAAGTAAAAACATATTATCCACGATGCGGGAATGTAAAGTACTTGTAACACAGCATAATCGAAGCGATTTGTGGAAATCCTCAGGACATGAAAAGGATACGGGAAGGGACGTTCTTCGTACGTATCGAGCATCGCTTGCAGAAGTTGTGGCCTGAGGTCAACTCGAAGGTCCACATTTCAAAAGTATGCTTTCTCGCATTGTTTCAAGTGATGAAGATGCCAAACCCTGTAGTTGACCTGAACAAAGGCGCAGAAGGCGCGTTGACCGCAAGGGGAGTTTTATTGGTATCAATTCTGACACTTTGCTACCCTGTCATTCTATGTTTTACTTTCCTTTTTACTGGTATTTTAAGCACATTGCACTGCCTCGGGTAGGTTTTATTCTTTCTCAAAATTACACATTTTGCAAAACACGTGACGGGAATGAAACAACCATTTTGTTCAAAAGATGTTGCGTTTGCAAATTTTCTATGCATCGCATCGCAAGGTAACACACCACAATGTGAACGAAATTGAACCTGTTTGGAATATTGAGTACTTGCATCGTAATAATCAGGTAGTGAACCGACTTACAACTCAATAAGCAAAAACAAAGGCATGATATAACCAAACAAGTGTGAGTACAACTCGATAAACAAATCAAAAACTCAAAGAGAGTGAAGTACAACTCGATAAGCAAATGTACAATAACCTGATAAGTAGACAGGTGTGACTTCGCACAAATCGATCACCGGGGGAGGGATCGGAGGTGGTGGAGTTCCCCAACCCCTAGCATAAACGGCTCAGGGAACCAGGAGGAAGCCCATCGGCCAGGGGTAGAGGCCATCAGCCACAAGGAATGGCCATCGGCCAGAAATTTGTTCGGTCGGCAAAATAAAATGGCCGGTCGGCAGAATATTTGGCCGGCCGGCTATGAATGAGGGAATCACCAGAATGTTGACACCTGTCCTCCACCCAACCTTATCTCCTACAAAAGACCCCAACTTCGTAGTTTTTCTCAATTCTACACTGATTTGCTCTAATGGAAGAGTTTCTTGCTCAAAATCTCACAGCTTGGATTGCTAGCTTGGATGGCTCGGAGAAGTTGAATTTTCGGGGTTTCGGCATAAATGCACTATTCACTCTGGGTCGTACCCCATTGCACCTCCCGTTTCTCCATGCCGCGGCAAGGTTTTGGAATCCGGTGGCGCATGTCTTTAGTTTCGCTGGGCAAGAGATATGTCCTACCTTTGAAGATTTCCGAGCCTTAATGGAGTCCGAGCGCGACGAGGAGCTCCTGCCCCAACTTAATTTTGGCCATGCCCAATCCTTAGGGCGAATGTGTGGACTCAGTATGCGTGACGCTCGGTCTCTGATTTGTGACGGGATGCTGGACATTCCGAGTTTGACCGATCGGTTTTCTGATGCTGGTGATCGCAACAACCATCACTGGCAAGGCTTCAGGCGACACGCCCTCTGTTTGTGCATGTTATCTCATTTTCTATTCGTCTCAGGCTCTGGAGGGTCTAGTGTCCGGCTGACCGAGGTTGCCCAAGGCTTGAAGGAGGGCAAGAGTTGTATTGCCATGATTCTGGCTGAGACGTTGATGGGCTTAGACGCCATTTATCGTCATGAGACGACCAGATTAGCGGGGAGTCCACTACTACTACAGGTAATGTTTCCCACCCAATCTCACATATGCATTGCTCACATCACTCGGCCCTCGAGCTCGGTCTTTTCTCACAAAACCCTATTCTCGCTTTTCTCTCCTCGTACATCTCTCTATTCTTTATTCTCTCATTTTTCATCCCTCCCCAGGTATGGTTGATGGACAAACTGCAGGTTGTGGACTCTTGCCCAGCATATTCAGCTCGCGGCTACTTCTTTCGGCACCGTCTAGTCAATGCCCTTGATGAGGGATGGTGGTTCGCTAGGATGTGCCGCTTGTCTGCAGACCATATTGCTTGGTGGTGCTCTTGGCTGAGCCTTCCGACAATGAGTTACAATATGCCCCAGCAGACTGGGATTCAATTGATTGGTCTCACTCACTGTGTATTCTACTTCCCATTTCGGATTCGACGCCAATTTGGCCATGATCAGACCTGCCTGCCAGAGGGGATAGAGTATCCTGCTGCATTCCCAGCCCGAGGCGCACAGCTTGCTTGGCAGGCCACCGCGTGGAGGACGAGAGAACTCCTGGCCCCCGCTCCCACTTTCAGTTGCACTTTGTCTGATGAGTGCTTGGATTGGCTTAATGAGGAGGCACAGGTTGGGCCCATCTTGGCATCAGAGGCTTCGACCAGCTCTGGGAGGGGGCGCAAGAACACCTAACTTGACTATGCCCCGGATTTATTGCTTTATTAGTACTTTCAAGTTTTCTTTATGAATGTAATAAAAAGCAACTTCGATTGTATGCAAGAGCAGGAGAACTCTGTTTTGAAATCAATGAAATTGAAGGTTGTGGTACTGAAAATTTTCCGTTTTGGTCCAAAAATGGTCTTAGCTGTAAAAAGATTAATTTGAACAAAGTCGGCTTTTATTAAAACTTTTCAAAAAACATTTTCGATATGGATCAGAACTGGACATGCTTGAGATATGTCACTGAGATGCACAACCCCAGATCCCTGCAACTGGAAAGTTGTCCCTAGTCTGAAGAGTACCGCAGCACTGCATGGCAACGGAAAGTTGCCCCTAGTTTGAGTAGCACTGCGCTGGAGATTCCAATGGATGTTGATAGACAAAGATGACTGAGATGATCAAATGGACAAAGTTGATCGGGGAAGTGATATGGCTGAACTTCAGGATGAAGCTGCCTACGTATCCCAAAGATGGGAATCAAGCCTTACGTAGTTCAGGCTTAGGTTCACTCGGGTATTTTCACTCTCTTTTTACGCTCTAACTTTTGCCAAGGTCGCCATTTGCGGGTTTTCAACCTTGCGAGATTAGTTTTTATATTTTCCAATTTTTTGTGCTCTAACTTTTGCCTAGGTCGCCCTTTCGGGTTTTCGGCCTAGCGAGCCTCTCAAGGGTAATATTTCTTCAACTTGTCCATGTTGATCGGTTGGGAAAATTCCAGGCCATCTAGGTCCATCAGAACCACAGCTCCACCTGACCAGATAGCTTTGATGATGTAGGGACCGGTCCAATTAGGTCTGAACTTGCCCCTAGGGTCGTGGATGGGAGCTCGGTTGCCTTTGAGCACCAAATCTCCTTCATTTAGATTTCTGGACTTGACTTTCTTGTTGAACGCCCGGGCAATTCTGCGCTGATAACTTTGAACATGGTACAGTGCTTTCAGTCTTCTCTCATCGAAGAGCATGAGTTCCTCAAACCTGCTCTACTGCCAATCTGCTTCGGCTATTTGGCACTCAGCCAATACTCGTAATGACGGAACCTCGATCTCGATAGGCAGGACGGCCTCCATCCCATAGACTAATGAATACAGAGTCGCCCCGGTAGAAGCTCTAATCGAAGTCTGGTAGCCCTACAGAGCGAACGGCAACTTATCTGGCCAATCCCGATAGGTTTCCACCATCTTCTGTAATATGTGCTTGACATTCTTGTTGGCAGCCTCAACCGCTCCATTGGTCTGCGGCCGGTATGTGGATGACTTATGAAAAGCCACATTGTATTTTTCCAACAAGTCTATCACTTCCCTCTTGAAGTGGGAACCGTTATCTGAAATTATCTCGTTTGGGACCCCGTAGCGACAGATGATGTTGTTTCTGATAAACTTCGCGACGTGTGAAGCCTTCAACACCGCATAAGATTGGGCCTCGACCCACTTCGTAAAGTAATCTATCGCTACCAGGATAAACTCATGCCCATTCGATCCCTTCGGGGTAACAGCCCCGATCACATCGATTCCCCAAACTAAAAACGGCCATGGGGACGTCATGTTGTACAGCTTTGACGGCGGGATGTTCATGCGGTTTGCATGGATCTGGCATTTGTGGTATCATCGAACAAAGCCGATACAGTCCTCTTCCACGGTAGACCAGTAGTAGCCCTGTCTGAGGATCTTTCTGGCCAGCATTACCCCATTCATATGTGCCCCACATTCTACTCCGTGGATGGCCTCCATCAGGCGCTTCGACTCTTCAGGTTCTACACAGAGCTTATGCATTCCCAGATGACCTCTCTTATACAGCTTACCCCCGCAGATGATGAACTGAACAGCCATTCTTCTGATTGCCCTTTTATCCTTGGCATTTGCCCCTGGTGGGTACGCCTCCTTCTCCAAGAAGTTCCAAATATCGTAATACCAGGGGTTGTCGTCCTGAGCCTCATCTATGGCGGAAATTGACTCATATGCTGGCACAAACTTCTGGTCAATAATGACTGGACGCATCCGGACTCCGGACGGGATGTCTATCATGGAAGATAGAGTTGCTAGTGAATCTGCGAACCTGTTGTTCTCTCTTACTAGGTGGGTGAAATTTAGCTTCTCAAACCGAGGAATTAACAAATCCAAGGTCTGGTGGTAAATTATCATCTTTTCCTCTTTGACTTTCCAGTCTCCTTTTGCTTGAGACACAACAAGGTTCGAGTCCCCAATGACGTCCAACCGTCTTGCCCCTAGTTCTAGGGCTGCTTCTAGGCCGGCAATGCATGCCTCATATTCTGCTTCATTGTTCGAGACTTTGAACCGGAGTTTGAATGCTAAAGGGATACGGGAATCGTCCGGCGCTATCAGCAATACTCCTATCCCATACCCGTACTGGTTTGACGCTCCGTCAAAGTACATCGTCCAAGTTTCATCTTCGATGTGCAGAATGGCTTCATCTGGGAATAGGTACTCAACCGCTTCATCCCCCTCAACCGGGTGGTCGGCAAGGAACTCCGCTACCGCTCTTCCTTTTACTGACTTGCGTGTCACATACTTCAGATCAAATTGAGAAAGCAACAGCAGCCAACGAGCTAGCCTACCCGTAAGCGCCGGTTTCTCGAAAAGATATTTGATGGGATCCAAGCGTGAAACCAACATTACAGAGTGAGCTAACAGGTAGTGTCGCAGCTTCCTGGTAGCCCATACCAAGGCCAAACAAGCCTTCTCCAGCGGGGTGTAGCGGGTCTCGTAATCCAGCATCTTCTTGCTCAGATAGTAGATGGCCCTTTCCACTTTGTCCTTTGACTCTTGTGCGAGTATGCAGCCCATGGTAGTCTCAGTTACTGAAAGGTACAATATCAACGATTTCCCCGGCTCTGGTGGTGACAACACGGGCGGGTTCTGTAAATATTCTTTGATCTGTTCAAAAGCTGCTTGACATCGGCCGTCCCATTGGAATTTCTGTCCTTTCTTCAGGAGACCAAAAAGTGGTTCACAAGTCAAGGTTAGTTTTGAGATAAACCGTCTTATGAATTGCACTTTACCCAGAAAGCCTCGCACCTCCTTTTCAGTCCTTGGTGGTGGCATTTCTAAGATGGCCTTGATTTTTGAAGGGTCGACCTCGATGCCCCTTTGTGTAATCAGAAACCCTAGCATTTTTCCGGCTGTAACACCAAATGTACACTTCTGAGGATTCAACCGCAGCCGAAACTCTCTGATCCTTTGAAAGAACTTTTGTAAGGTGGTGTAGTGGCCCTCTCTTTCTTTGGACTTGACAATCATGTCGTCCACGTACACCTCAACCTCTTTATGGATCATATCATGCAATATTGTGGTCGCTGCCCGTTGATAAGTAGCTCCGGCATTTTTCAACCCAAATGGCATCACTCTGTAGCAATATGTACCCCACGGGGTAGTGAATGCAGTCTTCTCCCGGTCTTCGGGTGCCATTACTATCTGATTATAGCCTGAGAAGCCATCCATAAATGAAAGCAAAGCATGCCCCGCCGTGAAATCTACCAATTCATCAATGTGTGGCAAGGGAAAGTCGTCCTTCGGACTAGCTTTGTTCAAATCCCTGAAATCCACGCATACTCGGACCCTGCCATCCTTCTTCGGCACTGGAACAATGTTGGCCAACCAAGTCGGGTATTCGGATACCAGCAGGAAGCCTGCATCAATTTGCTTGGTGACTTCTTCTTTAATTTTGATGGCCTAGTCCGGACGAATCCTTCTGAGCTTCTGTTTGATCGGTCGAGCCTCGGGGTCGAGAGGGATCCGGTGCTGTACAATCTCAGGATCGATTCCAGGCATGTCTTCGTGGACCACGCGAAAACGTCTTTGAAATCTTTTAATAAAGCGACTAAGCGCTCGTGTTCCTCCGAAGACAACGTGGACCCGATCTGGACCAGTTGCGGGTCCTTCTCAGTACCAACATTCACAGTAGTGATTTCATCCATTAAGGGTTGAACAAATCTTTCCTGCTCTTGATGTTGCAAAACCGGAGGAATTTCTTCCTCGTCGTTTTCATCAAAATTTTGAAAATCCTGATTTAAGCAATAAATCAAAGGCACAGAAAAATACTCAGAAACCACATCCACATCATTCTCATTAAATACTTCCAAGCCGTCCGATTCTTCTGTTACAACAGACTCAAAAGAGAAGGAAAAAGACGACCTAGACAGGACTGTGGCACCCGGGTTATCACTCCCAGGAATACCAGACTCAGACTCAGTCGAGCTGGAACCTAATTCTGACTCACAAGACTCAGTGGAATTAGATTCCGGCTCACTACCTGACCCAGTGCTGCTGGACAAAAATCCCTCTTCGTACTGCCAAGTGAGAGAGGGTGCGATGGATGCATCCAAAATAGTTGATGGTAGGCCCGCAGCCGTTTCATTCCCGATCATGCATACCGAGAAGTTATCCCCCAAGCACTTCTGTTCGATTGGAGGATCTGAAAGTAGACATGCCAGTGCTACCCCCATTTCATTTTCAGCGTCCTCAGACTGCACTTCCTTACTCTGCTCAACCTCAGCTGATAGATCTGCTTGCCCTTCGGCGACGTCATTCTCAGGTAGCTGCACGTCAAAGAAAATCTCAAACCCCGGTACGCGCTTCCTCTCCGTGTTCAGCCGCGGCTCTGGGAAGCCACAGAACGGAAAGTCCTCTCCCTCCCGAACGAAGCGTCCGTTTAGGGTACCCCGAATGGGCCGGTGCATTAAGTCAAAAGGCTTCCCCATCTGTTTCGCTCTGGCTCTTCCAGCCATTTCCTTTCCTTTCCTTATCCAGTCCTCTTTGGTGGGTAGATAACCCAATCCAAAGGTATGAGGGTTGTGTGGCGCTTCGGCCGATGCTGCGACGCCCTTTCGGCCGCTCTTTCCCAATCCCATCCCGGGGATGTGTTGGAGCTTGTTCATGAGGTAGACTGCATGAGCACTGATATATACCCCTTCGTTAGCTGCCATGATGTCCTGTATAACCCGAGCCTCAGCCAAGGTAAAACCTGATATGAACACATCTTCCATACCGTGCTCGATTTCTAGAACAGGCGTAGATTCCTCCGGCGGCGGATGAATCGATGAATTTCCAAAAACAATGGCTACTCCCTTCCCATAGGGGTATTTCACCACTTGATGTAGGGTGGAGGAGACCGCCTTTACCTGATGCAGCCACGGTCGCCCCAAAAGCAGGTTGAGAGTTGCAGGAACCTCCAAGACATGGAAATCTATCTCATGCTGTCCCGGCCCAACCTTTGTTTGGATCTTAACTGTTCCCATTACCTCCCGGCTTGTGTTGTCATACGCCCGAATCACCTGGGCCGTTGGTACAAAGTCCGCGATTTTCAAACCGATCGCGTAGGCTGTCCTTGCCGGACAGACGTTGATGGCGGATCCTGTGTCGACAAGCACCACAGGTATCCATTTATCTCTGCACTCCACGGAGATGTAGAGTGGCTTGTTATGGTTCGCACCCTCGGGTGGTAGTTCTTTGTCAGAAAAGGTCAACATCGGGGCAGCTTCTCCCGAAAAAACTAGGCCCACCAGCTGTTCAGGCGTGGTGTCTATAGAGAGCTTGGCTTTGTCCATGGCTGAAAAGACAGCCTGTCTATGTACTCGAGAAGCCATAAGCACCCCCCAGATAGACATGTCTGCTTGTATCTTCTTCAATTGTCTTAACACGACCTCATCCTCGAGTTGCTTTTCTTTTTGCTTCTCTGCCTCCCTATCTTTTCCGGACGCCTCTGGTTGATCTAGGTGTGGAGGCTTGAAATACCGTCCACTCCTAGTCATGTGATCGACTTTGCCGATATACCAGGTATTATCTGGTTGGTTGCTCCCCCAATCCTCGTCTGTGTGGGCAAGGCATAGGTCATCGTCTTCCCACCATATTCCATCTACAGCCGACAGGCACCTGTCCGGTTTTGGCATGACTGCTCTCATACTCGCAGTACCTTCTATTCCTATGCCCGCGACATTCTCCCTTTCTGTACTCGCAGCAGTCTCAATCCCCACATGGGCTTTTACCTTCCTGATTCTCTCGGAATCTTCGAATCTTTCATGTTCCGACTGTGTCAATGCAGCTGACTGTTCAATAATCCCCGTACTCGAAATGCTCCAATCCTGAGCGAAATTCTTGACACCGGCGCTCTCCGGCGATGCATTCTGTTCTCCAACCCTTCCGGCTGTCACTGATATTCTTGCCCCTGCTGGGCCTTGTTGTGGCTGAGACTCTTCTACCACATCTGGTTGATCGTCCAACCATCCCGTAGCCTCTGTTGATTCCTTATAATCGAACCAGTTGACGGCTAAGTCCCCTGGATCTTGGTTACTGTAAAACCGGAACTTGGCGAGGTCCTCTTCCACAGCCGTTAAATCATCTGTTCCTCTCCCCAGACTATCTTCTTGGATCACACACAGTTCTCCTCCTGCTGGAAATTCCACATCTGGTCCATTCTGGCCTATTGGTGAAATGTAGTCACTCGGACTATATGTCTTTTCAACATAACTCCCAGATTCCGCAAACTCTGGCTCAACAATCTTCTTCTCCTTTGGGACCTCCTCTCTCCTGTCCTCGGCAGCCACTACCGCTAGCTTGGGTTGAATTATAGAGATGTCCATCATGCACAAGTCGGTGCAATCGGGAAGGAACACCTCCGGCTTAGGCAGGTGGGAAGGAGTGATATAGATGCTAGGGTCGTAAGGCATGACCCCAGCTTGGATGAAGTTGACTCTTTTGGGTGGTGGAGCTTGGTTATGTGTGGGGAGAGGGTTCGTAGTAACCTTGGGTTTCTCAGGAGGCAAAATCACCCCATTATCAATGAGATCTTGAATCTCATGACGTAATCGGAAACACAGATCGGTGTCATGACCGTGCTGTTGGTGAAATGCACAATACTTGGCTGGATTGTGGGCAGCGGGGAGTCTTTCTGGTAAGGGCCGCGGCTCTAGGGGCTTCAGATGCCCTTTTCTGATTAAAACCCCCAAAGCTTTGGACAGGGGCATATAAAGCGGAGCGAAGGTTCTGGTGTTTTTGGGAGGGTATTTGGCCGTTTGTGGGTTGCTTCCGGACGCACCGGAGAATGGTGCGGCTGCCATAGTTCTCGGGGGAGGGTTGGTGGTGACCATACTCACTTCGGAGGTCCTGGTAGTTGTAGCGCCACTCGGGCCTGCGTTAGTGTTACGATTGAAAGTTCTGCGGGGTTGCTCCCGGTCATTATCAATCAAGCCTTGCTTTAAGGCATCCTCAATCTGCACCCCC
This sequence comes from Camellia sinensis, assembly GCF_055761805.1. Lineage (NCBI taxonomy): Eukaryota > Viridiplantae > Streptophyta > Magnoliopsida > Ericales > Theaceae > Camellia > Camellia sinensis. Next base: position 48,785,044 of record NC_138967.1, read on the forward strand.
ATTTCATGTAAATCAGAAAAGGTAGGGAAGGGGAGTACAATCATCTTTTGCATCAACTTCGGCTGAAGATTGCGGACAATCATCCGAATCTGGTCTTTGTCTGTGGGCCTTAAGGCCATCATCGAAGCCTTAGCCCGCCATCTGGTTACGAATTCTGAGAAGCTCTCTTTGGGTTCTTGCCTCGTTGTCTCGAGATCCCGGGTCGTAATCTCGATTTGTGTATTGTATGAGTACTGCAAGATGAAGGCCTCAGCCATCTCGTCCCAACTTCTCTTGACATCATCCTCCAATTTGGCATACCATATGGCCGCTACACCCGACATCGTCCGGCCAAATAGAGACAGCTTCTGTAGTCTAGTGAGGCCCATTGGCCTTGGGATGTCTGAAAACAGTCGTAGGTGCACCATGGGATCCCCGGATCCGTCAAAACGATCAATTTGTGGCATCTTAAACCGATCTGGCAGCGTCACGGCTGCGTCGGTATACCCGTCCTCAATGTCCGGAATGGACTTCACACCTTGAGATTTCTTGAACAGCTTTTCAAGCTTGCTCATTTTTAATGCCATGGGGTCCATCTCGGACTCGAATGGAGAATCCGGTTGATTGATAGGAGTGGGTGCCTTGGATAGTTGAGGTAGAATCGGGGGCGGAGCCGGCCCCGTTGGGATGTCTGTATCTTCTTGGACATTCCGGGTATTCGGTGTTTCTTCGGGTATCGGAACCCTTAGTGGGGGAGGGACTTGCTGTGAAGCAGATGCCCCGGTTTGCTGCTGCAACCTCGCGATTAACTCTGCTTGTTCATTCATAACTGTAGCCTGTTGTTTGGCGAATTCTGCCTGTCGGACAGCATCCTGCTGCATCATTTTCATGCTTTCTTGGAGTTGGCGCACCATCTCCTCTAAACTAGCCATACTGTTCTGTTCTGACCGAATTATCGGTATATGTTCCCTCTCTGTAGGTGAAACAGGACCCTGATCTCTGCTGAACTCAGGTGGGGTAGATAAGGCCCTCTGAATTGACTGCTGTACTGGTGCCTTCTGCTTAACGGTCCTCCGCCTAGTAACCGGGGGTAGAGAGTGGTACACTGGTTGTCCGTCTACCAGATCCTCAGATCGATGGAGCCAACGACCTCTAGTCCAGAGTGCTTGGGGAATATCTACCGGGTTGGAAGCAATGGTGCTAAACTACCTAGTAAAAAGATAAATAAAGCAGTAAATAAACAAACAATCGGACAGCACAACGGCGTAAAATAAACACATACAACGCACAGTTGGGTATTCATAATACACAGTTGGTAAGCCGAACACACTGTTCCTCGATATTGATCACTGTTCCCCAGAATCACTGTTCCCAAAAGTGAACCTGATACCCACAGATAACTGATTCTTCAACAACACTGATATTGGTGGCCTCGGGCCTAATACTCAATCTTGCAAACTGACATGTACATCCCTGTAGACATACACTCTAAAAGCACATAGCAAGTAAAGAGAGCCAAAACACCCCTATGTTGGGGTAGGGTTTCCCTGTCCTATTTTGTCAGGAGCTAGGGTTCCACTATGCAGGCAGCAGTTTCAAACAACCTAACATCGGGTGAGCAACCTGTCCTAGTTTGGAATGGTCACTATGGATTTCGATATGCACTAGGTCGAATGGTCGAAAAAGGTGCCCCGGTAAAACCGGGGTTTGTGTTCCCATACTGTCAGAGCCCATAACCGGTCAGCCTTATGGTCATACCTTGACAAGGCAAGCCTCCGGCAAACCGTTCAGGAATGGCAGATGGCAAACACGGTGTCCTAGGCGCACCAATGCACATGCAATGCAAAGAGACACATAAATGGAATCAAAATAGGATATCACGAGTTCGAGTCAAGCTCTCTAAATCCCCAGCAGAGTCACCAGAAACTGTAGCGCGCCGTGGGCCTCACTGCTACAGTTCGGACTCGATTTGTGTCACGGTTCTTAATCTTGAAACAAAGAGTCCAAATCTGGCAAATCGTTTTGAGAAACAGATTTTTGAAAAAGAAGTGCCAAACATGGACTGCTTTGCCAGATACAGAGTCACCACCTAAATATTTTATTTTGGGGGAATTTAGGAAACCCTGACTCGGTGCCAGAGGCCACGTGTCCGTCATCACCAAAGTTGCCTCGGCTCGGGAACTTGGGTACGATCGGGGAAGGTCAGCTATGAGCACCCCCTCTCGCCCGATCCGAAGATCGGCCTCTACTAACCATGATATCCGTTTTTGAAAACGTTATGTGTTCTTATTTCATTTATTAGCCTAGAATTACTATTTATGCGCACAGCACACAAGTATAGACTAGATTGCCTAATTTGGAAATAAGCATTGCATATCCGTTTGTCTTGAAAAACACTTTGGAATTTACTACTCGCAAGTAGGCTAAAATACGGATTTCAACGAGTTTTTCCAACTCAGACAATCCACCCTTCACCCACAGGCATCCAAACAGTTTATCACATAAGCATCTAGCCACATGGTAATCATACTATCATAGCAACACTCACACACATGCGTTATGCTAAAGCATAAATACTTACCTAGTACTCCAAGCCAAAACAGAAACCAGTTAGTAATCACATGCATGATCCTAGTTCATGTTAAGATGGCTAATGCAACACATGCAAAATGCAACTAAGATAGGCTCGGCTCATCTACAATGACATGTGAAATGCTACAACTAACATGTATTCAATTTGAAATTGGAATACAAATGCAGTTAGAATGGTACGCCGAGCCTGGTGCATGCAAGACAAATGTATGAATGCACGCATGCATAGCATAAGGTATGCTAATTTAAACATGCCCTAGTCTACCATCATAAGCGGGTAAATAAAAGGGAAGAAAGACGTGGGGTTGGAAGACATACACACACTCACGCACACTTATTACACAATTGCCCTCACTCGGAGGACCCAAATAAATATTACAGTCCAAATAATAAACACATTAATTATTACAAAATTTCTAATTAATTAACAGAATGAATGCAAAAAGAAAGGTGGCCACAGCCCCCGCCTCGGGATGGGCGAATGATGCATGCTCGAACCCGTCTCGCCCGGAAAGTCCATACCATACCACTGCCGCCTCTGTTTACATTGCCCTGCTTCTCTGAAAATTGCCAAAGTTCTCGGACAGGTCTCCTGAAAGCTGTGGAACACCATCGGCTGAAGGAAATATCCACCGACCCTTGAAAATATCCATCGGTTGCTGATAAAGCTATCGGCCCAGGAAGGATTGCTGATCGGCACTGAACACTGCCGGTCGGCAGAAAGTTCCTGTAGAATCTAGTTTTGACAGCAACAAGGGAAGACAGTGTATGGCATGGAATTTCAAGCAAGTGTATGCATGGCTACCCTCCCAATCATGTAACAGACTCAAGGGAGTATGGCCCTTGACCCTTGGGCTATCAATAGTGCATTTGATGCATGATAGCCTAAGGAGCCAAGGTTGCAATTTGATGTACAAATGCATGCAACACACAAATGAGGACCAAGAGCCTATCATGCCAAAAGTCAAGGGCCTCGGTGACCGAGGGTTGAGGTGTGTTTTGTCACTCGAAGTACAAACGCCCCTCATCCCCCATGCTTGGTTTGACACCCCAAACCAAGCAATGCAATGCATGTTATGCAAACATATCTCAAAATGTAACATGATACTAAGATGCAAAACATGTCAAATGTGATGTAATCTATCATGTTAGGTATGCAAAATGGCATGCAAGATGCAAATGCAATGCAAACATGGACGATTTAAGCAATAGGATCATCATGTCACAACACCTAATGAAGCAATCATGCAACAAACATGAGACAAGCATGCAATGGTGGACTTAAACCATAAAGGGGCAGACCTCAATCCACCCCAAAACAGTGGCCAAAAGTGCCCAAAATGGTGGACAAACACTCATGCCAACACGCAAGCCAATGGACCTAAGGCTAAGGCACAAAAAAGGGGGCACTTTACTTCCACTAACATGACCATTTATGGTATGAATTAGACAAGCAAAAACAGAATCCTAGCATGCAAAAATGGACTCCAAAACCCACTGATATGGCAGCTTAAGTGGCTCCAATGAGATGCATGCACCAAAACTCATTTCTAGGCATAAAAGGGCACATCCTCAAAGCATGAAAGAGGTCACTTATGCAAACGTACAAACATGATTTATGGACTGAAATACGATCCTAAATGATGCCAAATCATGAGGACGGTCTAAGCTACGCATGCTAGAGGCCAATATACTCAAGGCTTACAAGCCAAAACACAAAGAGATGACACCAAACATGGCAAGCATGACTGAAACAGATGGCCGACAGGCCTTAAACATGGTAAAGTAATGCCAATACCTTCATGAAATTAGGCTAACACATGCAAGAATCATGACCTAAACACAAAATGCATTTCTAGGCCAAATAGAGGAATGTAAAGCAAGTATGTTAAGCATGCAAAAGGGCACAAATCCGACCAAAAACAGAGATAACATGTGACCTAGAGACACCCAAAAACCTCTGAAATAGGGCCAAAATCAGTCAAGCATGCATGTTGCCCTTTAAGCCAAAAGGCAAGGAAATGAGGCAATGAAGGGAGAGGGGTGTCCCTCCCCTATACAAGACTTCAAACCACCTTCCTCACCACTAAAAATCCACTGGTTTTCAGTGGTGAGAAGACTAAGACACTCAAGCAAACAAAGCTTCATAAAGGAAGCACCAAAAAGGCCAAATAAGGCCTAAGAGGGTGAGTTTGAACTCAAACCACAAAACACCCTTAATGAAAGTTCTTAAGCATGAAAATATAATCTTTTTTTATGTTATGCACAAAGCCTAAATCAGCAAGCAAGATAGGTAAAAAACTAGTGCAAGTTTGGGGAAACTAAAGCAAAGTGATTACCCTTGAAGAACACCTCAAGAACAGCCAATGCAACCCTCTTCTTTTGATCAAAATCAGTCCAAAAGCTCAAGAATCAACCCTCAAAGCCTCTCAATCTCGGAGCACGGTGTAATGGTGTGTGTATTAGTGCAAAAGTAAGGTAAAAATGCACTTTTGGGCTACCAAACACACACTAAGGGAGGAGAGAGAGGGAAATATAGAGAGAGATGATATACCTAGCAGATATATGTATATAAGCTCTGGTTCTTATGTTAAAAAAACTCCCAACCTTTAACAATGGAGGGGGAGGGCTCTATATATAGACTAAGCAAATGGTTCTTGGCTTCTCCAAGAAGCCAAGTGAAAGGGGCAAAGGGTGCAAAGGAGTCTAGGCTTCTAGAGGAAGCTAAGACAGCTGGCCAAGCTTCCCCAAGAAGCTTGGCCAAAGGGTTCAAGCTTCTAGAAGGAAATGGGGTTCAAAGGCTCACACCAGCCAAAAACTACACGGGGAGGAGTGATGGTGCATTCCAGCTGGCACAGCTAGCATGCACCATGCCTCAAGGGTGCAAAGGAGTCACACCGGCCAGCAAAAGATGTCACCGGAAAAATAAAATGCCGGTCGGCAGAATACAATACCGACCGGCCATTGATTTTAAGAAATCATGGCCGGTGGAACCCCTAAACAGCCGGTGATGCTAGGGGAAGGCCGGTGGAATGTGAGGATGGCCAACAAGCCATTCTCCTCCCTTCAAGGCAAAAACACAAGTGTTTGGTGCCAAAGTCAAACACGGAACAGTCAGGTCGAGAGATCCTGAGGCAAGGCGCGCAGCCAAGACTTCCGGGAACTCAAAACGAACACAAACATGGATAATCATCGAGTGTTCAAACGGTGACGTCCAAGTCTTGAGGACGGTCTAAAATGGGGTGTCTAGACCCTTAAATTAAAATCAATATTCCAACCTCATTAGTACCCCTCAAATGCTAATTTTCGTCAGCCTCATTAACATGCAATGGAAAAGAGGTGACATTGCAATTTGAATTAAGTTGTAAGGGGTTACTCTTACAATCAGAGGACCAAAAATATATTTTTGAAAAATCAAAACCATATCCATTTATATAATATATCTACTTGTATTATGTCTTGTGTAGGAAGTGTGAAGTTTGAGACTCCGTTGAAGCCATGTTGTATAGGTATAAGTAGTGAGTATTCATGTGGTGACATTGATGACAAAGGAGATAAGTTATACATAGTATGTGAAAACCCTGAAATTGCATTATTTTGGAACGTGTATCATCCAACACAAGCTGGATGGCATGCAACGTTCTTAGCTCTGAATTCCCCTCTTTGAACAAAAATTATTTACTCTCTACAGATCACTTAGCCAATCAATAAACTTGGTGGTGTTAATTTGCTTGTAATCCTTTCATTTTTTCATTAAAAACTTTTAGTAGAGCTTCTACTAGTTTTATTGTAAATTTGTAATAACAATAAATATCCATGTTCATACAAGAGAAGTTACTGATTGGCTTGCGATATCATTACGTGATGTCTCAATAATATTATGATTGATAAATAAAATAAGATATACAAATTTATATTGAATAATTAAAAAATATAGCTTTTAATTATTCTTCTACGTGATGTCTCATACAAATTAAAGTGGTAAAATATAGCTGACTATGAATAATATTAGTCATACCTGAACGTGACGTTGGGTACACTGTTTATTGTGATGCCTCTAAGGAAGGGTTAGGTAGTGTGTTAATGCAAAACGGGAAGGTAGTAGCTTACGGATCAAGACAATTGAAGAATCATGAGAAAAATTATCCTACTCACGATCTGGAGTTGGCAGCTGTGGTCTATGCACTTAAGACTTGGCGACATTACCTTTATGGTGAAAAATTTGAGATATTTACCGATCACAAAAGCTTGAAGTACTTGTTCACACAAAGAGATTTGAACATGAGGCAGAGACGCTGGATGGAGTACCTTGAAGATTACCAATTCACCATATCTTATCATCCCTGGAAGGCTAATGTTGTAGCAGATGCACTAAGTCGAAAATTCTTCTACGTCAAAATCTTTAGAATATATGCAGTATTTGTAGATCTCCAAGCTTGTCGTAGACCTGGGTTATGATACTTTGTTTTCAATGTCTCAAATTATTCTCTATCTCTCTCTCTATCTCTACACTCCAAATTTCCGAATTCATAGATTGGTATACATACTACTACTACAAAACATTGCCCTAGTTTTTGTAGGAAATAGCTTTATTCACCCCAAGCATTGCCCTAAGTTTTAATTTCAATCATATTTCAATAACAATGCCCAAATTTTCAGCATTTCCTATATGGTTTCTGTATGTTTTCACATATATATATATATATGTATGTGTGTGTGTGTGTGTGTGTGTGTGTGTGTGTGTGTGTGTAAACAGAGACAGAGAGAAAGAGAGGGAAATCGAGAGGGAGATACAGAGAGAGGGACAGACAGATGCAAAATGGAGGACATACCTGGGAGGGAGGTCGGAGGATGATCCAGCAAGCCTTGCGATGATGGCGATGGAGACAAAGCTATAGACAAGAGGGCAGAGGCGTGAGTGTACCAGTGTATAATCGAGTATTTATGGAATCAAGGTTGTGTATATATGATTTGTGTGTGTGTATGTATATATATGTATATATGCATGTAAGTGTGTATGTGTGTGTGTGTGTAAACAGCGAAAGAGAGAAAGAGGGAAACCGAGAGGCCTCTGTGAGAAGGAGACAGAATTCGAGAGGGAGAGACGGAGAGATAGATAGAGAGAGAGAGAGAGGCGACATGGAGGACATACCTGGGAGGGAGTTCGAGGGATGATCCAGCAAGCCTTGCGGTGATAGCAATGGAGACAGAGTAGAATCAGAGGCGGGAGTGCGAGAGAGAGGGAAATGGACTGCTTTTGCAATAAAAATAAAACAAGCAAATATTTATTCTCGACCAAATTTAATTTTTGTCGCTAATAAATTTATGAAAAATCTAATATTCCCTCCAAAATTTTGTTGCACGTTTGGCTACTGAATTATAGTCGGTATATAATTAATCATTAGCGACCAAAATTAAAATAGTCGCCCAAACCCAATCATTTCCACGACTAACACACATTTAGTAGCAAAAAATTAAATAAATACCAATTAAAAAATTTATAATTTATAAACACTCTGCAATTCACGACAAACATCATATTTAGTCGCCCAAAAGTATATTTTTAACGACTAACACGTTATTAGTCGCCAAAATTGAAGACAACGACGACGATATATTATTTTAGTAGCGAAATAGCGGAATTGTGTCAACCATTTGGCGACCATTTGGCAACCAACTGTTGTTTGGTAGCTAATTTGTCAACCATTGGTGACCAAAAAATTTTAGTAGCTAATGTCTATACCTTGGGCGACTAAATTTAGTTTAGTTGGCAAAAGTTGTCGCCAAAGCTTTTCTTTCTTGTAGTGTAAGTCATGGACATGTTTATTCCCTCCAATGTCTGATTAAGGCCGAATTGTGCAACATTGAGGCCATTAATTACAATCTCTTAACTCTGCTTGCTTGTCAAACTATATATTTTATGTATGTTTAATGTCAATCAGGTTGTACATAGTTAGAGCATAAAATGAGCAAATATGCAAGACTTGTGGAGAAAAGTGCTTTACACAAGTGCGTTGTCTTTTTCCCACACGTGCGGTAGAACCTCAGAAATTATGCCGCTATTTTAAACCTGTTTGAAAGACAGCAAAGGTATAAAAAGAAGAAAGGGACGTTGGATTAGGGTTTGGACATTTTAAAGGAGAAAGAGTAGGCTAGGGTTTGGAAAAAGGTGACTCTCAATCTTCAAAGCAAATTCTCTTGGATGGTTCTATCTCTTCCACCTCTTCCCACTCCTCCATGAGTGGCTAATCTTCCAATTCTAGGGTTTTGATGAAACCCTAACCATGTAAAAGGATTTCTCTTAAGCTTTGATTGTACAACAGTTTGAATAAATGTATGGATGATTTAGAAGTTTATAATAATTGTTTTTTTCATCTCTTCAAGTGTTCTACTCTCTATGATTGTTTAATGTTTTCCATACATTAATTTTCTTTGTGTTTGTGTTCAAAGTACAAGACGAGTCATGCTACGAGAGACGGGTCATGTTGCTTTTATAATTTAGAGCAAACGACTTGTGCTACTTGGGATGATTCGTGCCTGTATGTTGAATGCAACAACGCTCTTGAACAATATTTCAAACTTGTAGTTGTGAAATATTGGGTATTTCAAACCGAATTGTAATTGATGGCCAATATTAAATCTCATATATGTGGTTAGTGGTAAATTCTTTGCCCTAGAATTTTTCCCAAAAATCAATATCTCAAACTTTACGTTTAATTGTCAATTTAATTTCTCAATTTCATGTAATTCTTATTTAGTCATAATACCCATCAATCTTTTTAATCAAAATTAATTTAGGAATTTAGCAATGAAGTTAGTTCAATTTCACAATTGTCCCTGTGGATCGATACCTGGACTTGCCATTATTCTAAAAGAATTTGGTATAGTTTAGTGTTTATTTTTGGTGTGTGAAACGACCCATCAAATTTTGGTGCCGTTGCAGGGGACTTCTGGCAAAATTAGGCAATTTAAAGTTACATTTTTATTTTTAGTTTTAGTTTAGGGTTTTATGCTTTCATGTTGCTAAGTGTGCAGAGTTTTTGCAAGTGGAGCTATCATTGGAGTGCAAGCAGAGTGCAATCAAGCTTTAAAAACAAACCGTAGCCCTAAAGCGTTAAAAAAATAAAATAAAATAAAAAAGCAAATACTCGCAAACAAAGCACCAAAGTGCTAAACATAGAGAGCTCAAGTGGAGATTGGAGACAACAGTTTACACGTCAAGCACCCACAAGACAAGTAAAGCGTTTCCGTTAAATCGCTGTGAGTATTTTCTCCTTTGGTATTTTGCTTTCATAACTTAGTGCACAAGAGCAGGAACATAGTGTGTGTGTGTGTGAGTGGTGTATGCACAGGCGTCGTTCTTGCTGCCCTGAATTGGGTAAATATGTTGACTTATTTTAAATGGAAAGAATCGCAACCTCCATCTGACCTCACTCTTCTCAAAAGAAAATTATTAAATTTTACTCAAGAAGCGGATGAGTTATTTTGTCATTGTTGGGAACGATACAAGAGCTATGTAGATGCTTGTCCACAACATGGCTACAAAATGACTCAACTCATTGCTTTCTTTTACAATGGATTAAACTCTCAAACAAGTCAATTTGTAGACACAATGCGGTTAACTGAAAATTTTGAGATGCTCCCAGCTCAGGTGTGGATTTCTTTTAACCAACTCATTTAAGCCTTTCATAAGAGTGGATGTTATGAGATTTTTGAAAAAGAGTTGCAAATTGAACTTGGTTATAGCGATCCTGGTTCTTTCTCCTTTGATTGTTTTATCCGGACTTAGGTTCCGTGGAGTTGGTTGTTGTATATGTCTTGTTGTCATCCTTGAATTTCATATATTTGGGTTTTAGATTGTTTTGGGCATGTTTCGAACAGGTGGGTTGAGTTTTGGTCTCAAGTGTTGTTGCCCAGGTTTTTGGTGATCCGCTCAAGTGGGTCCCTTTGCGCTCGAGCGGAGTTTGCACACTTTCAGTATCTTGTGCATCTGCAAAACTGCTGCAGATGTGTTTTTCACGCTCGAGTAGGTTTTATTACGCTCGAGCGGGTATCTTTGCGCTCGAGTGGATGTTCAATGTCTGTAAAAGTTCTGAGAGGATGTAATCTACGCTCGAGTGGATTCCCTTTTTACGCTCGAGCGGGTGGTGTTTTGTTTTGTGCCTTGGCGCTCGAGCGGGTCTTTTTGCGCTCGAGCTCGAGTGTGTCAAGTTTTTGTCTTTGACGCTCGAGCGTCCTATTCTCCGCTCAATCGGGTAATGCGTATATCAGATCTAGACTGTGATATTTTAAATCACTTTTTACATACTCTCTCTCTCTCTCTTACTTTTCAAAACCTCCATTGGAGAGCTCCTCTCTCTAAAAACACAACTTCTCTCTAAGGCTTGATCTAGTTTGAGTGATCCCCCACCCTTGTCCCTTTGTAAAAAGTGTAAAGCTTGGTGTGGGTTATCTATCAATCCGAAAATCTTGGGGTTTGGAGCATTTCGAATTTCTTCATCTTCTCCACTTGGTTTCATCTCTTGAGGTAGGGATAACTACTAATTTTTATGGTCTTTGACATAAACTTGTAGTCATTTTGATTAAATGTTGAGAGTTAGGAAGTTTGGGTGTTAGGGTTTCAAAATGTGAAAAAAGGGGTTTTGTTCTTTGGGCCAATACATGAGTATGTTGGGTCTTAACATGAGATTAGTGTTGTATATTGTTGACATTTGGACCTTTGGGTCAATATTGAGAAATGGGGGAGAAAGCCCTAATTTGTTGTATAAATTAATTGGTATAATTAATTTGAAAAATTATGGATATGTGAAATTGAGTTGGGAATAATGAAATTGGCTCATTATGAGATAGAATGGTGGAGTTGGAATTGTTAATCACTCACCTGTGAAAATTGTTGATAATTTATCTGTTGGATGAAATTATTATCTGTTTAGAAATAATTGCTTTGGGCTATCGGTGGAGGATAGTTTTGATTGTTGTAGACACTGCATGATGATTAGGCAAACTAAAACTAATCAATTGAATATGTCATCAAATATGACGGTTGGAATAATACATCAAATTTGTGTATTAATTGAACATGTATATGATAAACGTTTATATTCATTGTGTTGTGTGGGAGAAGATAGGGGATGTACTTTACGGTTTGGGAGGAGATAGGGGATGGACTCCTAAACCGGATGTTATTTGGGAGGAGATAGGGGATGGACTCCATTGATACAACAAATCTGTGTATCATAGATAAAGTATGGAAGTGTTTTATTTAAAATTGATACAGCAAATCTGTGTATCATATATGAAGTATGGAAGTGTTTAATTTGAGTTGCTATCTCATCTGAAATGGAAGTATTGTTGATATGGGATGTAATCTCACCCAAATTGTTTGGCCAGGTTCTGAGCCACGGTTATGAATTGAGAATTGGATAAGTAATGGAAAATGAAATGAAACATGGACATATTGGTCATGGAATTGAAAAGTGTTATAAGTTGGCATATATGAGTTAAACATTTATCGAATGCTAATGTTTTAGTTTTTGCTCATATTATGTTTAGCATATCTCTACTGGGCGTTGGCTCACCCTATATGGGACATCATTTTCAGGTACAAGTGTTATGCCACCTCTAAAGACGTAGCTTGGGAGGCTTGAGGCTGTTAGACTTTTTTTTTTTGTTGTTTTTGTTGTATTACATGTATATCAAGCCAAGGTCTTATTTTGTGTAGAGTTAGTACTCTCCTTCTTGTAACAAGTGTTGACTTGGAAAGTTGTAAGCCTGTGGGGCATTTACTTTTGATGTCAACATGTAATATTTTTGTAATGAATACTCTGATGAATGAAATTATGCTTTACTCTCTTATGTCTAAGCATGTCAGGATTGTATGATTTATGGTTTTATTTTGAGGGCGTGACAACTTGGTGAAGCCACAACACATCTCTCCAGTGATCCAACAACTGATATGGAGTTAGTATTTTTGTCACTTGAGTCTACTGTTGCACCCATAGATATGACAAAAACACTACCCATAGTTTTGGCCTCTCATGTGGACGAAATTGATAGGAATTTAATTGTAGAAAATTATAGTGATAAAGTAAATTAGCATGGGTGGAATTTTATTTTTGGTTTTGATCTTATTGTTTCCACCCATGAGATTTCTTTACACATTTTACTTTTCACACACATATTTCTCCACTCCATTAATCATCCTCCTACAAGTCAATTACAACCTAGTCCCACAGGACAGGTTGATTTATTTTCGTTACAAGGACCCATATCTCATAAATTGGAAGAAAAGGGAAAAATAAGTTTGTGTTGATATTTGGTTGAAGACAATATATTTAGCTCTTCTCGGGAGGAAACTTGAGCACTTTAGTGTAGTTCTTTATTTAATATTTTGTATGTTTTCAGTGTGGTATGTTAGGGCCAAATAGATGAGTACACTTTTGAATGGAACTGCTTAGTACGACATAACAAATTTGGTTTGAGGTAGATTACTTAAAGGAAGATCAACATGAAGCCTTAGAAGAAAAAAAAAACAAATAAATAATAATAATAATAATAATAATAATAATAATAATAATAATAATAATAATAATAATAATAATTTGTTGTGTTTATTTTCTAACCCTTTTGCAAGTATAGTTTCCTTCTAGTTGGGGGGCATCTTTCGTTGCCTTTCAGGGATGTATATTTTATTGTGCTTTAATTCCTTTCTTTTTACTGTTCTTGTCGGTCCTTTTTGGTATATGCCATTGAGGCTATTGTCATTTAAGTTGGGAGAAAATGCTTTTGTTTTTTGTTTAACAAATATTTAGATATATTGCGTGTTATTATTTTTGTCTTAAAAAATAAATAAATAAACAAACAAACAAAAAAAACAAAAGACAAAATTAGTGTTTTGTGTAGTGTAACGCCCCGAAAATTGGGCAGGGTATATCTATTTATATAACAAACCCACTTGATAGACAAACACATATATATAGCTAACTATTCCATACATCCATTTCCATTTAATCCCAAATACCAAATACATGTTGTTTACATCTCAATGCCCCAGTTCCAATCCCAAGCATGCATTTTACTACAAGTATGAAATGGAAGCCAAATAGATAATGAGTGCCCTACAGGCTTACAAATTTATCCAAGAACGTTCTCAGTTACACAAAATGCAGTTTCAACTCAACGCAAATATAGGCTCGGGCTTATATTCAATACATAACAATAAAACAAAAATGAAGCCTTAGCTCCGAGTCCTCCCAAGTCAGTGCCTTGGCGAAGGCATATCACTTGTACTTGAAATGGTTTCCCTTATAGGGTGAGCCACAGCCCAGTAGAGATATACTACACAACATATGGACCATGACAAGACTAAAGAGGATTATGCTCATGCCATGCTCATGATAAAATAGTCTATCTCTCTTTTTGAAAGCATGCAATGCTGAGATGCAACAATAGATATAAAACCATTTCCATTTTAAACCATATCTGTTACATGAATGCAGGCTCTGTGAATCTCTAGGCGAGTGTCTGCAAGTAGGCCCTAATGCACTACCACTGTCATTTTTACCAATAAACTGGAAGGCTCGACACCTAACTGCGCGGTTCTACACCCCCTACCCAGATTCACCAAGTATTCATCTTTTCGCAAACAAATACATTTCCAAATATTTCTCAAAAACAGATATATTTCCAATTTAATGCAATGTCCAATGCAACGAATGAAGAATGTCATTCAATTTACCTAAGTCTCATGCATTTCTATAATAATCATGGCTATCCTCCACCGATAGCCCAAAATAGATATTTCTAAAAGGATATTTAAATAATTAAATTCAAAAAAAAAAATTCTGATAAATACTATAGCGATCCCAGGTTTACCCTTGTTGTATAGTGATCCGGACATGTGTCCGTGGATGTTGGTAGTTGTTTATTATCTTGTTTACATCCTTTCTTGCTTGGTATTTGAGTTATAGGATGTGTTGAGCGGGTTTGTTACAGGTTGGTTGAGTTTAGAAACCAAAACTAGTTGCCCAGATTTTTGACCTGTACGCTCGAGCGGAGGTGTTGGCGCTCGAGCGTAGATTACATCCATCCAGTATCTTGTTGTGCAGTGTTGTGAGCTCGAGCGTAGGGTTGGGAGCTCGAGCGGAGGCCTGGTTCTGCAAAAGTGCTGGGCGAGTGCATTCTGCGCTCGAGCGGGAGGTTGGCCGCTCGAGCGGAAGTCTGTGAGTGTACGCTCGAGCGGGGTGTTTTACGCTCGAGCGGAGACCTGGGTTAAAGTCCCGAAATTGTGACTTTTCAAATCACTTTTTCACTTTATCTTCTCTCTCTTACTTTTCCAAAATCACCATTGTTGAGCCTCTCACTCTAGATACTACCTTCTCTCTAGGTTTTGATCTAGTAGGAGTGATTTACTCACCTTTGGCCTTTACAAAAAGGTTGTTGATCGTTGAGGGCTTCATTTTAATCTGAAAATCTCGGGTTTTGGAGCATGTTGGGTTTTGTCGTCTTCTCCTTTGGGACTCCGAATTTGAGGTAGGGATAACCTACTCCTCTCTATGGGTTTTGTCTTTAAATTTTGGTAATTTGAGATGTTGGGCTTGGTTTGGTAATTTGGTGAAAGTTTGGGACTTTTGCGTAATTTTACAAAAGTTGGGGTTTTATTCATAATAAACCTAGATGCATGTTTGGCATAGAAAAATGGAATGATTGTTGAATCATTGATGAAAATGGAACCTAAGGGTTGAAATGGTAATTATGGAAAATGGCCTAATTACATTGTTTAATTAATTGGGATAATTAATTGATGAGAAATGAGGAAATGAAATGTTGATTGAATATCCATTTGTGCATTTATTTTCTGTTTTAGAAATAACTGCTTTGGGCTATCGGTGGAGGATAGTCGTGATTGTTGTAGACAATGTATGTTGATTAGGCAAACTGAAACTAATCAATGAAATGTGTCATGGAACTTGACGGTTAATTGAATACATTAATTGTATGTATTGTGTGATTGTATATAGAACCAATGTGTTTATATATGTTTTGTGTAGAGGAGGAGATAGGGGATGTACTCCGCGGTTTAGGGGAAGATAGGGGATGGACCTCTAAACCGGATAGGTATTTGGAGGAGATAGGGGATGTACTCCGTAGACAGAGCTCATATGCTTGTCTAGAGAAGTGAAGATAGAGCTCATATGCTTATCTTTGTGAAGTGAAGTGTGGATACAGCTTGTATGCTTATCTGTGGATATTGTTGATATACATATCTGTTGTAGAGTGTGGATACAGCTTGTATGCTTATCTGTGGATATTGTTGATATACATATCTGTTGTAGAGTGTGGATACAGCTTGTATGCTTATCTGTGGATATTGTTGATATACATATCTGTTGAGAATGTGGATATAGCTTTTATGCTTATCTGAATGTGAGATATAGTTTTTATACATATCTGTGGAAATGATGATAGAGCTAGCATGCTTATCTGTTGAAAAAGGAAAATAAAAAGTAATTGGGACTTGTAAGTCATTGACATAAATATGTAATTTATGTGATTGTATCAGTGTTGTCCAACTATCAATTGCTAATGTTTTAGTCATTGTCCATGGTTGGTTTAGTGTATTTCTACTGGGCTGTGGCTCACCCTATATGGGAATATCATTTTCAGGTACAGGAAGCATGCCACCTCCAAGGACATAGCTGGGAGGCTAGTGGCGGGCATAGTTTTGTCGTTTTACTTTTGATGTATTACATGTAATTTCAAGCCAAGGGCTTAATGTGTAAACGAGTTAGACCTCTTTGTTGTAACCAAGTGACAACTTGGAAAGCTGTAAGCCCGTAGGGCATTTTGTTATGGGATTAACATGTAATACTTATGTAATGGAATTCTAATGAATGATAGAAGGTGGTTAGTTTATCTATCAACGCTTGTCTTATTTGTTGGGTTTAATGTTATTATTTTGAGGGCGTTACAACTTGGTATCAGAGCGTACCGGGTTCGAATACTTTGGGTACGTGGGAAGTGATTTAGTATCACAATGGGTTTGTCTCGCTTGGTAGAGACTTAGATGTAGTATCATATGCTATGTGCTTAAATGCTAACGTGCTTATGTGACTATGTGGGTATGGGATTTAATTTCTGGGATATTGATTGGATCCTTGAGTTTCTGGGAGTCTTGTTGGAAAAGCACTTGATCAACGCTGTTTCTAACCGGAACTCTAGTGACGTCTCGGGACTATCATTATCCGGAAATGAAATTCGTAAGTGCTTATGTGTTTATGTGCTTATGTGGAGTGAATTACACTTGTCCATGCATTAGGACGTGAGTGTTTAGTTTCGGCACACCTATGAATGTGCTAACGTTCTGTGTTGCCTTTATTAGGATGTCAGGACGAGGAAGAGGTGCTAGGCGTGGTAGACCTGCGAGGCAGGAAGTACCGTTACAGGGTGAGATTCCGGCAGTGCAGGAGGGAGTTGGTCAGGCCAATGTGGCTGAGCCAGTGGGTCAGCAGGCTATGGGTGCCTTGGCCAGAGAGTTAGCAGGAGCTTTGGGTATTCTTAGGGCTGAGAATCAGGCAGCTGAGGCAGGGCCTTCCTTCTTGAAGAGGGAGTTCTTTCGGTGTAATCCGGACGAGTTTATTGGGGATCCTAAAGAGCCGCTTAAGGCAGATGAATGGCTCGAACAGACAACGAAGACGTTTGAGATGCTTGGCATCGAGGACGGAGCACTGAAAGTGACCTTGGCATCCTTTCAACTGAAGGGAGATGCGGGTCAATGGTGGAAATACGAGAAGGCTCGTGTTGGTGGGACTTGGGAGGCATTTGTGAATGCTTTTCAGGAGAGGTTTCTGTCTGCAGTAGCTAGGGAGAAGCTGAGGGATCAGTTTAGCCGGCTTAATCAGCAGGGCTTGTCAGTGGCCGAGTTTGAGGCTACTTTTACCAGTCTGTCTAGGTTTGCGCCTGAACTGGTGGCGTCTGAGGAACGCCGTTGCTATGAGTTTGAGCGGAAGTTGAGGCGGGGCCTCAAGTTAAGAGTTGGTGGGTCCTATATCCGAGAGTATAGACACCTGGTGGATGCTGCAGCTCATATGGAGCTTATGATGCAGGAAGAGGATGAGGGGCAGAGAGGCTCCAAGAGGAGCCAAGATAGTCAGAGTGATGGCAGGAGGCAGAGGGGTTCTAACCCTCAGCAGTCGCAGGGTGGTGTTGCTAGATCGACCTTCCCAGTGCCGAGTGCAGGCTCCGGGAGAGGTGGTCAGGGGGAATTCACCTGTTACAAGTGTGGCCAGCTGGGTCACAAGGTTTCGGTTTGCCCGCAGAAGGGTGGGAGTCAGAAAGCTGCTTCTTCTTCAGCTAGACCGCCGAGTCAGAGTTTGGGCAGGGGGCAGCTCTTGACTTGTTTTCAGTGTGGACAACCTGGGCACATGAAGAGGTTTTGCCCACAGTTGTGTGCCACTTCGGGAGCGTCTGGTTCTAGGCAGACGCAGGGTTTTCAGCCAGCTCAGTCTGTGCAGGCCTCGAGGGCCAATCCGGGAGTTTCGTCATCCCATTCTGTGCAGCAGTCTTTTGCTCCGAGAGGTGAGCAGGTAGACCAGGGGCCTACGGGGCGCGTGTATGCTGTTACCGCGCAGGATTTAGTACCAGCTCCATCAGTAGTGAGAGGTACTTTTCTGTTTTGCAACTCGGTTGCTAGTGTGTTGATAGACACGGGTGCATCTCATTCTTTTGTATCTGCTGCATTTGCATCTGTTTTGGAATTGGAGTTAGCACAGTTAGCATCTCCTATTTGTGTGGTATCGCCTTTGGGTGGTGAGTTGATCCTGAAACAGGGTGTTAGAGGATGTGATATAGAGGTCGCCGATTATAGGCTTCCTTTTCCGTTTGTTGTCATGCCCATGAAGGGTTTTGATGTTATTTTGGGTATGGACTGGTTATCGTCATACCGGGCTGTTATTGATTGCTACCGCCAGAGGGTTACATTGTGTACCTTGAGCGGGGAGTGGTTCCATTTCTTGGGAGACCGGGTTGGTAGTGTTTTGCCACCGGGGTATGATTCGCGAGGGCGAAGTGAGCTTAGTAGCCTATTTGCTAGCTTTGAGAGTGGTGAGAGTGGTGAGACCCAGCATGTATTGCCGAGGGTGGTTTGTGAGTATTCGGATGTTTTTCCCGAAGAACTTGTTAGTTTGCCACCTCACCGAGAGATAGAGTTCTCTATTGATTTAGTGCCTGGTACGGCGCCGATTTCTATGGCACCTTACCGTTTTGCTCCAGCAGAGTTGGTTGAGTTGAAAGTTCAGCTCCAGGAATTGCTCGAGAAGGGCTTTGTTCGCCCTAGTGTTTCACCGTGGGGAGCACCGGCCCTCTTTGTTAAAAAGAAAGATGGTGCCTTGAGATTGTGTATTGACTATCGGAAGTTGAATCGGGCTACGGTTAAGAATAAGTACCCTATGCCCCGTATAGATGATTTGTTTGACCAGTTGAAGAGTTCCCGTTGTTTCTCTAAGATAGACTTGAGATCGGGTTACCATCAGTTGAGGGTCAGGGAGGAAGATATTCCGAAGACGGCATTCCGTACGCGGTATGGCCATTATGAGTTTCTGGTGATGCCATTTGGGCTTACCAATGCACCGGCAGTCTTTATGGACTTGATGAACCGGATTTTCCGGGAGTTCTTAGACCGCTTTGTGGTTGTTTTTGTGGACGATATCCTTATCTATTCGTCTTCTGAGGAGGAGCACGAGGCACACTTGAGAGTGGTGCTTGAGTTACTTAGAGCCCATAGGCTGTATGCCAAGTTTGGGAAGTGTGAGTTCTGGCTGGGGGAAGTCAAATTCTTAGGCCACGTGGTATCCGGGGAAGGGGTGTCTGTTGATACATCCAAAGTTGAGGCAGTGCAAGATTGGGCACAGCCTAAGAGTGTGTTTGAGATCCGCAGTTTTCTGGGATTGGCTGGGTATTACCGTCGGTTTGTGAAAGATTTCTCCAGGTTAGCGTCACCATTGACTAGATTGACTCGGAAGGGAGTCAAGTTTGTGTGGAGTGAGACTTGTGAAAAGTCGTTCCAAGAGTTGAAAATTAGATTGACCACCGCTCCGGTGTTGATTATTCCGGAGAGAGGGTTGGGTTATGCGGTTTATTGTGATGCCTCACGAGAGGGTTTGGGTTGTGTGTTGATGCAAGAGGGGAAAGTGGTAGCTTATGGCTCACGTCAGTTGAAAATACATGAGAAGAATTACCCCACACACGACCTAGAGTTAGCAGCTGTGATCTTTGCCTTGAAAATCTGGAGGCACTACCTTTATGGTGAGAGGTTCGAGGTATTCTCGGATCATAAGAGTTTGAAGTATCTGTTTACACAGAGAGACTTGAATCTGAGGCAAAGGAGATGGATGGAATTCATCGAGGATTATGATTTTGAGTTGCATTATCATCCGGGAAAGGCCAATGTTGTGGCCGATGCCCTTAGTAGGAAAACCATTAGTGATGTAGCTTGTATAGCCATCCGGGAATGGGTGATGTTGGGAGCACTTGGCGAGTTTGATTTGCTACTGGGCGAATCTGTTGAGGCTGCGGCCTTGTTTTCTGTTGTTGCGCAGCCTACACTTGTGACTAGAGTGTTAGAGGCACAGAGAGGCGACCTTGAGGTAGAATCCCTCCGAGAGAAGATCTCCAGTGGGAAAGTTGAGAAGGGTTTGACGGTGTATCCCGACCTGAGTGTGAGATACCGAGACCGTTTGTTTGTACCGGAGGCTTGCCGTGAGGAAGTACTCTGAGAGTTTCACCATTCGCGCCTTGCGGTGCATCCGGGAGGTACTAAGATGTATCAGGATTTGGGTCGCCAGTTTTGGTGGCGGGGTATGAAAAGAGATGTGGCTGTTTTCGTATCGAAGTGCCTTACTTGCCAGCAAGTGAAGGCCGAGCATCAGAGGCCAGCGGGTTTGTTGCAACCCTTGCCTATTGCCGAGTGGAAGTGGGAGCATGTCACTATGGACTTCGTTGTAGGTCTTCCGAGGACTCAGCGGGGTAGTGATGCTATTTGGGTGGTTGTAGACCGGTTGACTAAGTCGGCGCACTTTATTCCTATGCGCGTGAGAGATTCGGTAGATCATCTTGCCGACCTGTATATTCGGGACGTAGTGAGATTGCACGGGGTCCCAGTGACGATCGTCTCAGATAGAGATCCTCGTTTTACTGCTAGGTTGTGGCAGAGTTTGCAGAGTGCCTTGGGCACTAAGTTGACCTTTAGTACGGCTTATCATCCTCAGACTGACGGACAGTCCGAGCGTACTATTCAGATCCTCGAGGATATGCTTCGGGGTTGTGTCCTGGACTTCAGTGGGACGTGGAAGAGGCACTTGCCATTGGTAGAGTTTGCCTACAACAACAGTTTTCAGTCTAGCATCGGTATGGCACCGTTTGAGGCCTTGTATGGCCGACCGTGTAGGTCTCCAGTTTGTTGGGCCGAGGTGGGTGATGCACCTTTGTTGGGTCCGGAGTTGGTTAGGGAGACGACGGAGAAAGTTGAGCTTATCCGTAGGAGGCTTGTTACAGCCCAGAGTCGACAAAAGAGTTGTGCCGACCGTAGGAGGAGACCTTTGGCGTTTGAGGTAGGTGATCATGTCTTTCTGAAGATATCACCTAGGCGAGGTCTGATGAGGTTTGGAAAGAGTGGGAAGTTATCCCCTCGGTTTATTGGTCCTTTTGAGATCCTTGAGAGGATAGGTGAGGTTGCTTATCGGTTAGCCTTACCGCCGCAGTTGTCCGGAGTGCATGATGTGTTTCATGTGAGTATGCTTCGGAAGTATGAACCAGATCCATCACATGTGTTGGATTGGAGCGATTTAGAGGTAGATGAGGATGCCTCGTATGAGGAGAGACCGGTTCGGGTCTTGGATAGGCGGGATCAGGTCCTGCGTGGCAAGACCATTCCTTTGGTGAAAGTCTTGTGGAAACATCACGGAGTGGAGGAAGCCACTTGGGAACGTGAGTTGGAAGTCCGAGAGAAATATCCGGACTTGTTTGTTGTTATGTAATCTTATATTTAAATTTTACATCTTGTTGAACTTAAGAGCTTTGATATATGTCTTAAGTTGTGAAACATTGAAAATGTTTTGGTTATTGGAAGTATGTTTTGGAACTTGCCTAATATGGAAGTTGAAAGTGACATTATATGTGTTAAATATATTGTTGAAATTGGAAAGATAGTGCATAATATTAATGCATGTTGAAAATACATATGTTGTTTACATATTGTGATATGTCTCTTGTTAAAGGGATGGGATGACCGGTAATGGGTCGAATTGTTGAATGTTAAAATATAACATTGTTTAAAATGGAGGAAAACTTGTTTTTGAAAACTGGTGTTTAATTTCGGGGACGAAATTCTTTAAGGGGGGGAGGTTATAGCGATCCCAGGTTTACCCTTGTTGTATAGTGATCCGGACATGTGTCCGTGGATGTTGGTAGTTGTTTATTATCTTGTTTACATCCTTTCTTGCTTGGTATTTGAGTTATAGGATGTGTTGAGCGGGTTTGTTACAGGTTGGTTGAGTTTAGAAACCAAAACTAGTTGCCCAGATTTTTGACCTGTACGCTCGAGCGGAGGTGTTGGCGCTCGAGCGTAGATTACATCCATCCAGTATCTTGTTGTGCAGTGTTGTGAGCTCGAGCGTAGGGTTGGGAGCTCGAGCGGAGGCCTGGTTCTGCAAAAGTGCTGGGCGAGTGCATTCTGCGCTCGAGCGGGAGGTTGGCCGCTCGAGCGGAAGTCTGTGAGTGTACGCTCGAGCGGGGTGTTTTACGCTCGAGCGGAGACCTGGGTTAAAGTCCCGAAATTGTGACTTTTCAAATCACTTTTTCACTTTATCTTCTCTCTCTTACTTTTCCAAAATCACCATTGTTGAGCCTCTCACTCTAGATACTACCTTCTCTCTAGGTTTTGATCTAGTAGGAGTGATTTACTCACCTTTGGCCTTTACAAAAAGGTTGTTGATCGTTGAGGGCTTCATTTTAATCTGAAAATCTCAGGTTTTGGAGCACGTTGGGTTTTGTCGTCTTCTCCTTTGGGACTCTGAATTTGAGGTAGGGATAACCTACTCCTCTCTATGGGTTTTGTCTTTAAATTTTGGTAATTTGAGATGTTGGGCTTGGTTTGGTAATTTGGTGAAAGTTTGGGACTTTTGCGTAATTTTACAAAAGTTGGGGTTTTATTCATAATAAACCTAGATGCATGTTTGGCATAGAAAAATGGAATGATTGTTGAATCATTGATGAAAATGGAACCTAAGGGTTGAAATGGTAATTATGGAAAATGGCCTAATTACATTGTTTAATTAATTGGGATAATTAATTGATGAGAAATGAGGAAATGAAATGTTGATTGAATATCCATTTGTGCATTTATTTTCTGTTTTAGAAATAACTGCTTTGGGCTATCGGTGGAGGATAGTCGTGATTGTTGTAGACAATGTATGTTGATTAGGCAAACTGAAACTAATCAATGAAATGTGTCATGGAACTTGACGGTTAATTGAATACATTAATTGTATGTATTGTGTGATTGTATATAGAACCAATGTGTTTATATATGTTTTGTGTAGAGGAGGAGATAGGGGATGTACTCCGCGGTTTAGGGGAAGATAGGGGATGGACCTCTAAACCGGATAGGTATTTGGAGGAGATAGGGGATGTACTCCGTAGACAGAGCTCATATGCTTGTCTAGAGAAGTGAAGATAGAGCTCATATGCTTATCTTTGTGAAGTGAAGTGTGGATACAGCTTGTATGCTTATCTGTGGATATTGTTGATATACATATCTGTTGTAGAGTGTGGATACAGCTTGTATGCTTATCTGTGGATATTGTTGATATACATATCTGTTGTAGAGTGTGGATACAGCTTGTATGCTTATCTGTGGATATTGTTGATATACATATCTGTTGAGAATGTGGATATAGCTTTTATGCTTATCTGAATGTGAGATATAGTTTTTATACATATCTGTGGAAATGATGATAGAGCTAGCATGCTTATCTGTTGAAAAAGGAAAATAAAAAGTAATTGGGACTTGTAAGTCATTGACATAAATATGTAATTTATGTGATTGTATCAGTGTTGTCCAACTATCAATTGCTAATGTTTTAGTCATTGTCCATGGTTGGTTTAGTGTATTTCTACTGGGCTGTGGCTCACCCTATATGGGAATATCATTTTCAGGTACAGGAAGCATGCCACCTCCAAGGACATAGCTGGGAGGCTAGTGGCGGGCATAGTTTTGTCGTTTTACTTTTGATGTATTACATGTAATTTCAAGCCAAGGGCTTAATGTGTAAACGAGTTAGACCTCTTTGTTGTAACCAAGTGACAACTTGGAAAGCTGTAAGCCCGTAGGGCATTTTGTTATGGGATTAACATGTAATACTTATGTAATGGAATTCTAATGAATGATAGAAGGTGGTTAGTTTATCTATCAACGCTTGTCTTATTTGTTGGGTTTAATGTTATTATTTTGAGGGCGTTACAAATACAATCTATTTCACATCTCATCAAATATGAACAACTACACTAGTTTTCATATCACAATCACGTTTGGTAACCTCTCAAGGTCCATTTCTAACCGTGTCAGTTTTATTCCAACCGATACATTAAACAAAATAATGCTGTTAATGCCCAAGAAAATATCATTTTCTTTCCAAACTCATTCTCCAAGCATTATTCAACTATGACATCCTATTTTAATCAAAAGCCCCAAAAGTTAAACGTAATTCCTTTGTTTTCTTTAAAAATGCTCTTTTGGTCGCAAACCGGTAAAAATTTCAAAACCGATCGAGTCGAAGTCCGTTTTTATTCAAATTTAAAACATAACTCTTTCATAACCTTATAAAGATATTCCAAGTTCACACTTTCACAATTCGGGCATCAACTCTTTATTTTTCTTAAAATTCCCCTTCTAAGCAAACAAATCACAAATTTTTCAAAAATTCTAATTAAATTATATACAACTCTAAGCTCCATATAATCAAGTAAAAGTGCATAAAGAAGTGTAGGGAAAATCCCTACCTCAACGTAGAAGAGGAAACAAGCAAAAATCTAAATTTTCGATTTTGTCGAATTTCGATTTCCACCGGTCAAAATGTTGCTCCGCCAAGCTCTTCATTTTGGCCTCAAGAACTAGGGTCTAAAACTTAATCGATTTTGGTTGAGAAAATTTTGAGAAAATATAATTTTTATAACTGCAAGCATGTTCTTACTCCTTTTGATCCTCATGTGTGTTTATTTCCTGTTGAAAATGATGAGGATGTAATTAATGAAAAAGAATATGCTAGTATGATTGGTAGCTTGCGTTATGCGACTGACTGTACTAGACCTAACATTGCCTATGCAGTTGGAGTACTTAGCAGGTTTACTAGCAAGCATGGCAGTGATCACTGGCTAGCCATTGAGCGTATTATGAAATATTTATTTGGTAACATAAAATATGGCTTATTTTATAATAAGTATCCTGCAGTACTTGAAGGTTACAGTGATGCCGATTGGAATACCTTGTCAAGTGATTCATTATCAACCATTGGTTACTTATTTACATTGGGAGGTGGTGCTATAAGTTGGAAATCGAAAAAAAAAATCATTATTGCTAATTCAACAATGGAGGCTGAGCTTATTGCTTTAGCTACAGCTAGTGAAGAAGCAAATTGGTTGAGAGATTTGTTAAATGAAATCTGTTGTTGGGAAAAACCGATTCCACTTATATTGATTCATTGTGATAGCACCGCAGCAATTGGTCGAGTTAATAACCGTTATTATAACGGTAAATCCAGACCTATCAGAAGAAAACACAGTACTGTGAGATCTTATATAAATAATGGCATCATAAATGTGGATTATATTAAATCTGGTGATAATCTTGCAGATCTATTAACTAAGGCTTTAGCAAGAGATAGAGTCTGGAATACATCGAGGGGGATGGGGTTAAAGCCCATTGAATATAGGAGGAGCCATGTATGAGGATACTCAACCCAAGGACCAGAGATCCTGTAACTGGGTTCAATGAGAAAAACGATCATATGATGGCCGTGAGAAATGCACTAAATTACTTTTTACCCATCCCTATGATGCAAGTGCATTTATCTTGTAACGTTGTAGAGGTTGAGTTATTAAAAGAACTCTTAATGAATTTCTATAGCTCTTATTGAGTGGGGTGTCATAGTTACAGGAGCACCCTTGACATAATTCACCTATGTAAGTGTGCTAGTGGGGCCGCTACCTATGAGATTTAGGCTAATTCTCAAACACACTCATGAATCCTGGGATCGCACAAGGCCATAATGTGCTAGCTTTTAAAACTTTTGTGAACACCTGGAATATTATGTGTGTGCAATACTTATTTATTTCTTTTAAGTAGTCATAGTTCAATGCTGAGCATACTATTGGCTCTGGAGTAGATATTATTGTTTCACTAATGGAGGTTCAATGCAGAGTACACCTACCATAATGCATAATATCCTTATTTGCCTAATAATCTCAGTTTTGGTTACCTATAATATTAAAATAGGTCGGGGAATGTTAGCAGGTATTTTAATATTATAATGTGTTATTGGTTTCCTTCATGTCTTATCCTTTCAAGTCTTCCTAGTCTCCCCATTCCTATCCATCCAAATCTTCCAAGATAAGGTTTGCCAAGACTTATCCATTCCAACTCTTCCTAGATAAGCTTCCAAGGTCTTGGTCAAGTCTCTTGTTATCTTATCCACCAAGAACCTTGCCTATTAAGTTTCCTTTCTATATATATTGAGCTTATCTCCTATCTTGACACATACGAGAGAAGAAGTTTTGGTTGTGTTGTTATGTCTTGAGTGAAATTATCAGGCAAATAAAAAGGGTGTGTGTGATAAAGCTTTGGGTTCAACCAATTGTGCAGTATTGGTGAACCATACGACTTAGTCGGGCTGTTGTATCCTGGGGGGACAAGTCAAGGTTTTTTCTGCTGCACCGGTGTGAGGCTTTGCCTAACCGCAGAGGGCTTGAATCTCCTTAAAGAGAGCAAATTTCCCGCGCCTCAGCCCTTTCAATAATTATTGTAATTTTTATTATTTGTATTTTCTAGTGTTTTATTTGTAATTATCACCAACAATATTTTTATGGAGCAACGTTACAAACTGATCAATCTCTCTGTTAACTCCAAACAGATGAAGATTCTAATGGAACTATTGACCTTGAGGAACTCTAGAAATGCTTACAAAAATTGCAACTCCATCTTACAGAGAAGGAAATTGATGATCTTTTTCACTCATGCGACGTAGATGGGAGTGAAGGGATACAATTCAAAGAGTTTATTGTTCTTTTGTGTCTCATTTATCTCCTAATGGATCACTCGAACTCTCCTCACACTGTAAACACAATTAACCCATAACATTTTTTTTTTCAATTGCAAAGTTCACTTGTTTAGGTCAACATTTATTTCCAATTCATTTTTCTTATCCTGGGGGATGTTTTTTAAGACATCGAAGATGGGATCGCCACAGATTGAAGCCACGTTTGATACTATAATCGAAGCATTCTTGTTTCTTGGCAAAAATGGTGATGGAAAGCTGAACAAGAACGACATGGTCAAAGCACTAAATGGGGATTCTCCTCTGGAGATTTCCCCAGCACACGTCACGAGGACTAGATTTGGTATCACCGACATCTTTTTCCATACTGCTTTGTAGTAAATCTGTGGTTGCATTGCCTTAAAGTTATTTAACCTTATCTTAGTGATTGCTTTGTATGAATGCAGAAGAAATGGACTGGGAAAGAAAAGGGAAGGTTAGCTTCAGAGAGTTCCTCTTTTCTTCGATCAATTAGGTTGGAATCGATGCCGATGATGAGATTCTTGTGGCAGAAAGTTAAACCGAATCAAATTGGCTATAAATTGTCTAAAGTGCATTACTTAAACATGCTGTTGTGCAGATATTGTGACATTCATACTGTATATTACTGTAGAAATCTAAACAATTTCTGTGACTTACAGTTTTAATTTACTAATGGTAAGTTCTTTTTATTCCTGAATATGTTGTTCCTGCTCTCTCTGTTCTATGAAAGTGATATGTTGTGGTGGATTTTCGCAAAACTTGGATATAGTACGAGCTTCGCTTTGAAGTTGAAAAGAGGTCTATCCTTGTTTCGTTCTTGCTGAATGTTATTTGCATTTTCTCTGTTCCTTCTCTTCCTCGGGGGTAGTCGAGATTGTTAGAGAATAGGCAGAAAATATTTTCTAATAGAAACTATTGTCCCCGGTTCTATGGAATACAAAGGTATTTTAATTTGTCTTCATTTGTGAAAATACAAATAGAAGATTCTAAGATCAACTTCATGTATCTTGAAGGCGATTTTACTGGAAACTCGGTGCATACCATCTGGTGGGAACAAATATTATCTTTAGAAAAGTGACATATGTAACACGACTCGAAATGTATCATAGCAAGCTGTTTTTCTTATTTGTTTGGATAACTTAAGTAGAAAGAAACGATGAGAAATAAAGAGAAATTGAGAGAAACTCATTTATCTTATAACCCTCATTTTCAATCTTTTCAAAAGTGAAGAGATTGGAAGAGAAAATAAACTAATATTTTCATAATACCAATTTTGTCCCTGTAAAAATAAAAGAAATAAAATGATTGAAAATATGAAAAGGTTATTTTAGTAATATAACATAAAATAATTTCTTTTCTTTTTTCTTATGAAATCTAACCAAACAAGAAGGAGAGAAATCATAATAATTTATTTTATTTTATTTCTTATTTATCCAAACAAGAAGGAAAGAAATCACAATCATTTCTTTTCTCTTCTCTTCTCTTATAAATTAAGTAATCATTGCATTTCTTTTCTCTTCTAGGTTATCAAACATAGTGTAAATGTCAAAAATTACCAAAATATTTATAGAAAAAAAAAATAGACAGAAGGTTAAGTTAAAATGGTTGTTCAGGTCAGTAATCAAGTTGGCTAGTGGTGAATGATGGTTGTGTTGTATATAGGGAAGAGGTCAGGACTGTATGATGTATCAATCAAGGAAGATTTTTTCAAGGGAAATGATAGAGAGCTCTAAATTTAGCTCTAATGATGTGTCAAAGCAAAAAAAAAAAAAAAAAACAAAACAAAACAAAACAAGGCACAAACATCACATCAGGATGGGACCCACCTTCCCATTAGAGCTATTAGAGCTCCTATATTAGAGCTCTAAAGCATTTTGTTTTTTCAATAGAGCAATGAAAACCTACACAACCTAACTTAAATTCCCAAAATTTTCACTTGTGTACGAACAAGGATGAACGCATTGGAATTTATTCATGCCCAAAAAATAAATTTCAGCAAGTGATGGATTCAAATGAATGAGTGACACATTTATGTGAGGGCATTCTATTTATACCCCAAAAATCATTAAGTACATCTAATTAAAATTTTGTAATTTTAATTCTTACTAATATATCATAATGTAAATTTACTCATAAGAACAATACATGTTAAATTTTAAAATAAATATTTTTTTTCTCATAGTATACTTTAATCATATATACGTATTCTTTATCTTTTGTCCCAAATTTTAATTATTTTTTCCTCTTCTCTCTCACTCCAAAATTCCAAACCACCCCACCGAACTCACCATTATCATCACATCATTGTTTCTTATCCAAAAAATGTTTTTTTGAAACAATCCATCAAAAAAGAGGTAAGTATTCACATAAATATCAAAGTATAATTCTTGATTTCTGTCTTTTATTTTACGTAAAAATAAATATTGAACCTGTTTAACGTCATTACTGTTCGGACTTTCAAATTTAAACAAATTCACTTTAGTCAGCTAGACACCGCCGAACAAAATCAACATGTTTGGATATAATTTCCATTTAAGCACAGACCCTGCATTTTCAAGTGAGTTTCAGTGTGGTCTCTCGGTCCAAATCCATTAGCAAAGTCGTTGGAAAAAAGCACAGTAACATAACCTATTCTATAACAGGATCCTCAGGGTGCTTATTCCATAACATAAACCATTCTATTATCTCGATGATTTTAAAGTAATTTTTTATAAGTATATAGTATTCGACGAATTATACAAATTAAATAATTTGGATTATTAAAACGAAACTCATGGTGAGCCTCACGGGTCCAATAGTACCCACCAATTCGATCTGAGACTGGAGAGAAGTCAGACCAAAAAAAAAAAAAAATTATTTGAAAGTTCTCAAAGCCAGTAACATCACATGTCGACGGACAAGACTAGTCATTATTATTCAAAGGGTAAATTACACTAGCATTATCTGAGATTTCTGTTTAATACTGATTCTTCTCACGTTTGAAAAATTACATTTCTGCCTTTAAGATTTATAATCGTATTACAAATTATCCCTTGAATTGCTGATGTCATGCTCTAAAATTTTCTGAATGATTATTTTGACATTTTTTTAACCATTTCTTCTTTCTATTATCATAACTATATTTTAAAACTTTTCATCATTAAATTCTATTTGAACATATTCTTATTGAATGTTGATATATAAACATAAATTTTATATAAAATTTTCAAACACAATGATATAGTTTAATGGTAACCTTTCACTTTAAAACAAAACTTATAAACATGATTTATATTTACAACAACATAACTATCACAATATTTTTATGATATTTTTTATATAAATTTTTATATATGAGTAGAATTTTTTATTTTTATTTCTACAATCATTTTTTCTCCTTGTTTATTCACCCACATTTATTACAGTATTATCAAACACCGTTATTCACATTTATTACAATATTACCGATTTTTTTTATTTTTTTTTTTGTATTTAGTGAATTTAAAAAAATCAAAAAATATTATATTTCTTAAGTATATCTAGATTAGGTGTATCTAAAAAATAAAAAAAAAAAATTGCTTAAAATATTAAATAAAAAATTCAGTAAAAAAATGAAAAATAAAAAAATTTAATTTTTTGTGCGAGCTAAACTAAAGAAGATTTGTTATTTCTCTTGAAATGGCATAAATAAAATATCAATATTATTTTATTATTTTATTAGAAAATGCCCCAGACTCTCACTGGGGGTGACCCCCAGGCCCCCAGTGGGCTGTGATTGGTCTGTTTTTCTTTTCTTTTCTTTTTTTTGATCCAGTGACCAACCCCCATGTGTGTGGGTGGTTGGAGACTGGGGATCTCAATCAAAATTGTTATTTTATATGTATAAATGCTAAGGGATAAATATGTCATTTTAATTTGATAGAGGATAAGTGTAATTTTTAAATGTGAAATAAGATCTGTATAATAGAAATCTCATAAAATGTTCAGTGTAATTTACCCTTATTCAAAACACAATATCTATAAAATTTAAATAAGTTAAAATAAAATAAAATATTAATTACAAATTATGTGTCATTGAATTGGTAAGAGTCTTTGTGTAGGGAACCTGCGGTTCAACCCCTTGTTGTCCTTTGTTTTATATAATAGTATAGTATAGTATAGGTAACACGACATGATATACGTGTGAAAAATTTAGAAATTTCTTAAATATTGATTTATGATTATATATCAATTTTAACTAGTAAATAGCAATCTCAATCAAAATAATCAAAGACAAATCGATATAACGATTTTACGTGGAAAAATCACAATTAAAACGTCTCCAATTGTGATAAAAAAAACCACGGACAAAAGCCACAAAA
Source organism: Camellia sinensis (assembly GCF_055761805.1). Classification (NCBI taxonomy): domain Eukaryota; kingdom Viridiplantae; phylum Streptophyta; class Magnoliopsida; order Ericales; family Theaceae; genus Camellia; species Camellia sinensis. Next base: position 48,816,299 of record NC_138967.1, read on the forward strand.
CAATCCACTAAGAAGACATAAAGGAATTACACAAGTGTACTCTTAATTACCTAGCGAATCAACGCCCGAATCGAATCGACCCCTATGTGCCTCTTCTAGCCCTGTCGGAATTATCTTGCCTAACGTTGAATCCACAACGCCGATGTTGAATCCATGACGATGTGCCAGTCCGGAATCCACCAAAGCTTTAGGCCCAAATTTTATGGAATTCACCGAAGAACAACTCTATCTTTTTTTTGAATAAAACGAACTAAACAAACCCTTTGATATAATCTACTCAATTCATGATTAAATTCTCACAGATATCAAAGGAAATAAGTAAAGAAGCTTTAGATGAAAACCCTAATACCCAAAAAGAAGATCTAACAGTCTTCACCTTAAAAATTGATGAACCACATATTTATAGAAAATAGGGCTGCGATCTCCGCTCGAGCGCAAGAATGACCACTCGAGCAAACTGACTAAAACGCGTGTGACTAAACAGGGTCTATGCTCGACCACAGGAATGGCCGCTCGAGCGGAAAAAAAAACTTTTAGTACTTTTACAGGCAAGTGAAACTTCTGAAAGGTCGTGATCTCTGTTCGAGCATAGGAATAGCAGCTCAAGCGGAAAAACGATTTCGACTGTAATTTAAGCTTTTGCTTAGGAAGCGTTGCCCCTTAACCTCGCCTGGGCACTACCCCGGACCCGCCAAGGGGCACTATCCCTTGGACTCTCGCGAGCTGACTGGGTAGCTCGATCCCCAACATAGTCAACGAAGTGGCAAACATGAAAGAATTAACTTCTGAAACATCTCTGCAAGGCATAATTTGGGCTAGATTTGCATCTAAAAACTCATAACCTCACTAAAATAAAAGTTGAACAAAATTATAACTGAAAGGAATTTTGCCAAACGAGATTGCCAATAATAAAAACCTAATAACGTGGAATTGACAAAATTTATTTTGAAAGTTGGTTTTATAGTAAAAAAATTATTATAAATTGTTACATTATTTTTATTTTTTTTGTTTAGTTTTATCTTTTATGATTTAAGTCATGGCAGTTTACTTTCCTAACATTTAAAAATGATTATATTGGCAACTAAGATCAAAATCCATGATTTTGCCTACCAATGAGTAAGCAAGACGGGGTTTGCCTCCATGGAACGAGTATTCACTGCTGCTTACAACACCTTCATTCACTCATCTTGTTACTTCGGAATTGTTCAGCGAACACGTGGAGTTGGACGCCTCTTTATAATGTAGCGTAGGTAGACTAATTATTGTAAATGACTCTCTAAGTAGTTTAGAGGTAGTTATATTGCTACCAACTTCTTTGTTTGTTTGATTGCAGGGGCACGTTAGCACTTTATTAATAGAGAAATGTTAGAGATCATGAAAATTTTGTCATGAAAAGGATCATGAAAAATTTGTGACCTTTAGATTACCTTGATTAGTGTGTGGTGCTTTATTGTAAGTGTAATCCAAAGGTCACAAATCTTTCATGACCATTTTCATGAAAGACTTTTCATGATACCTAGCATTACTGTTATTAATAACATAGAAAGTGGCAAGCCAAAACCTACTCTTAACAAGTTGCTGAGTTCGGCTTTTGTAACCTATGTGATTTGTGGATTGAATTTTAAATATCATCAAATATTTCTTTCAATTTTACAGTAAGTGTGAAATATGTGACAAATATAGAGGCTATGTTTGTTTAGGCGGAATAAATTAAATTAGATTAGCATTCTCATGACTAATAATTTTAAGATTATGAGTTCTTTTGGATTGTGTATCCTATTTTATATTTGGATTGAGTTAAGATTATAAAGAGAGATTAATAAAATATTATCCAATCCAATATTTGTTTAAGGGGATTGGAATGGATAGAACATGGCAGGACATGAGACATCTAATATATTGACTATAATACCCCTATTATAATTATTGTAAAATTTTGCATTAGCATGTGCTATAATTTTTAAAAAGCAAATTTCCTTATTGTTGCTCCACATCCATTTTGATTAATTTGAACAAAATTTAACCCATTTTTCATTAATAGAAAAAATAAAAAGTCATTCAACTATAAAATTTATAAATAGATAAGCAACCATTAAAAAAAATACAATACTATTTTAATCATCTACCCATTCATTGCACAAATTCAAAAAAGTCTTTATTTGAACAAAATTTAGCCCCCACTTTTTTTTAATAGAAAAATAAAAAATCATTCAACTATAAAATTTATATATACACAAGCAACCATTAAAAAATATGCACTATTATTTTAATCATTCATTGCCCAAATTCAAAAAAGTGTTCATTTGAACAAAATTTAACCCCATTTTTTTTTAACAGAAAACATCAAAAATCATTTAACTATAAAATTTATATATACAAGCAACCATTAAAAAATATGCACTGCTATTTTAATCATTCAACCATTCACTGCCCAAATTCAAAAAGACATTCATTTAAGCAAAATTTAACTCTTTTTTTTTTCGAACAAAAAAATATCAAAAATATTCAACTATGAAATATAGCTATTTAGAAAAATAATGATATCAGAAAATATAAAAAATGGAGCAAATATATTTATGAGAAGATACATACAAAATACCAATTGTAGACATGTTGAATTAAAAGTCTATGGTGGTAATTAATGATTACTATCATTCATACTTGTTATAAATAATATTATTGTTCTTAGATCATCTCCAGCAAAGAATATATCAATATCATGTTCTTAGTTGCATTTTGAAATTATTTTGGATTTTTTTTAATATTTAAAATTTTTCTTAATTTTTTAAAATATTTACAAATTAAAAAAAATATTTTATGGATTTTTCTAAATATTCCAAGTATTTTTAAAATATTTAAATGAAGTAAAAAATGAAATCTATTAGTTATGATTCCCTAAGACAACAATAGCACAAGAGAGAAGATAGAGACGAAACTCGACAAAATCAAACTTCTTCAAATATATATACATATAGTTAGGTTTAATTTGGTCATTTGATGAGTTAGTTCAGATTTTAGCTTAGTCCACCAATTTATATCCTATCACAATTTGTAAGATTGAATAATTCATCATATGTGAAATAACATATCAGGATGAATTATTAGTCTATACTTTAATTTTTTAACAAAACATCGAATAACTAATTTTGTTAGACTATTAGTCTAATTCCCAGCACATACTCACCCAAACAAACATGATCAAAGGGTTTATATGCTCATTTTTTTAATTTTTAGAGGATAAATCACACCTAACATAAAGTACATAGGATTAAAGTGTAGTGCTTTCCAAACAAATGAAGAAAATATAAGAGCATTTTAATATTTTTTTTATTAAATCATTAATAATTCTGACCGTACATTTTAATTTAAAAATCACAAAAAAAATATATGATCATTTTTAAATATTAAAAAAAGTAAACCGTATACAATCAAAATCACAAAAATAAAATAAAATTTGTATTAATTTTTTTTTTTAAAACTCAACTAAAATAGCTAGTTATCAAAGGAGGGAAGGGACAGGTATCTACGTGGAAAATACAAAACAAAAGCGCACGCACTTCCATGTGAGCAAACCAACAACAATAACCCTTGTCCATACCTCTGCTTTTCTCTCTTGTAATGTTTCTTGGACCTATTTCCATACTCACTACTACCATTGAACGTTAGGGTTTTGAAAAATCAAAACAAACAAACAAACAAACAACCAATCAACAACAAGAAAAGGAAGCTTCTCACTGTGAATCTCATTCCCTGTTCTTTTCTTTCTTCTTGGTAACTCTCTCTCTCTCTCTCTCTCTCTCTCATCTTTTATTATCTTCCTTATTGGCCAACCAGTTGTGTATTGATTTTTTATATTTTTCCCCTTAGTTTTCTCTGGAAACAAGCAAGGGTATATGATTGTAGTGTGCTCGTTTTGAATCTTAAATTAAGAAATAAAAAGTGATTTTGCAGAACCCAAATGGCATGCCAGGCCGTTCATTCATGGACATTTAGTGGGTTAGTGGGTGCTTTTCTTGATCTTGCTATTGCTTATCTCTTACTCTGTGCATCCACTCTTGCATTTTTCGCCTCCAAATTTCTGGGTTTTTTGGGTCTTTTCTTACCATGTCCTTGTAATGGCCTATTTGGTACCTCCAATAGCAATTACTGCTTGAAGAGGCTGTTAATTGATTGCCCAATTGAGACAGTCTCTTCTGTTCAACTGTCTGTGAACACAAAGTTTCCCTTTGATACAATTTGTGGAAAAAACCGAGATTGCCAAATGAATTTGAAGTTAATTAGAGATCAAAACAATTGTGTTGATGGGTTTGTTGAAATGGAAGGCGAAGCGTCTTGTAGCTCAATATCGGGTGCTAGGAAGTTGCAAAATGTGGTTGAGAGGGACTTGATTTTGAGGAATGAATCGGTTAGGGTGTTTGATGTAGTGAATTCATCAGTTCATGTCAAGAAGGGAAGGTTTAATCTCAAGGGTAAGGGGATTGTAAATCAGAGGCCAAGGAATGGTCTTAGGCGACATCTGAAAGGTCTTGCTGATTATGCAAAAGTTTCGCCTGTGTCGTTTGATCCTTCATATGCAGATGATTGGTCACGTTCTAGCATCAATCGTAAAGGGAATAATGAGATTGAATGCAGTTCACTGCCTGTCAATTCTGGAGCTGATGCTAATCACTGTAATTGTGAGTGTTGATTTTGATCTCGGTTTGTATTCTATCCATTTTCTTTATTTCATCCAAAACTTTGTACCTTAACTGAAAAGAAAAAGAAAAAAAAAAGAAGAGAGGCATTAGTGTTTCATTTTGTGGACTCATGTATCTGTGTATGCATTTTCACATTTTTAAAATCAACGGAAGTTGTGCTGTAATCTTACAGCTGAATAAAGAGATTGAAGAAGCTTAGTGTTGTATGTGCACTAACTTACAAAAATTGTTCCCTGTATATGCCATGTATGTAAAGTCACAATTTCCACTGTCAATGCATATATCCTGCACCTGAGTGAAGAGCGAAATTATGTAGATTTTTTAAAAAATCTTGGCCATTCTTGGCAGAGGAATGAGAAGGGATTTTAAACCATAAAGGGATGTGAAATTCCCTGGTTTTGAAATTCTTTGGTTGGTTTTAAAAAAAGGATTTGTAAATTTTCCTGGGGTTTTCAAGGACAGACTTGGAGGTCCCATATACACATATTAAAAGCTTTTAAAGGAGTTATATTTTAAAATCCTTAAAGCAAAGAACAGAAAAACTAGAAAAGTACAGAGCCCTTCAGATGATCAAAATTATTCATCTATGTGAGTGTGTGTGTGTAAGATGGCTTGTAAGGGAATTATTTTAATTTTTTATATTGGTTAAACTCACCCCTTAGGAGCCATTCAGGTGATCAAAATGCATTTAAAAAAATGAAAAAGAAAGAGACAAAAGAAAAAAGAAATGAAGAGGTTGTTCTGGTTTTAAACAAATGGACTGCCATACCACCAATACATATATGGCAAGTACAATTTTTATGTCTCTTTTTCAATTAGCACTTTAATCTGTAAGCTTGAATTTTTAAACCTCAAGAATTATTCCTTGTGCCCTCAGGGCATGAGCTTTGCACCCATTTCTAAACAATGTCTTGGCATGTGTTGCCATGACTTCTTGCTTGGTGTATCGGATTTTACATGGAATCTTACACAACATAAATGGAAGCATTCATAGATCCATGCTTAGGTTATTACTAATACGATGCATGACAATGCTATTGTGTGTGGTATGTGATTTAGATGATGAGGACGCTCCAGTTGTTAAGAATTTTGGGGGTAGAGCTTCACATGGCTTTCAGTTGGATGAAACTCTTCATGAAAAGAAACTCACTGAGAGAAGTGAATCATTCTATGAAGAGGCAAAGAGTAATGTGCAGAAGGAACTGGGTTATGAGGGTAATGAGAAAAATGCAATCAGAATCTTGGAACAGGCACTTGAAGAAGAGCATGCTGCTCATGCTGCTCTTTACCTTGAGCTTGAGAAGGAGAGAAGTGCTGCTGCTACAGCTGCAGTTGAGGTCATGGCTATGATACTGCGTCTACAAGACGAGAAGGCATCCATAGAAATGGAGGCTTGGCAATACCAGAGGATAATAGAAGAAAAATCTGCTTATGATGCTGAAGAAATGAACATCCTTAAAGAAACTCTTGTGAGGAGACAGAAAGAGAAGCATTTCTTGGAAAGGGAAGTTGAAGCTTATAGGTGGATGATTCATATTGGAAATTAATAGTTACAAGATGACATTCAGTATATGGTGAACACACAGAGAGAACAGGCTGATGCTCCAACGGCTTAGTGAATCCATTGACAAGAAGGAAATTGTACAGGATAAAAGTTCAGTTAATGAGGTATTGTCTATTGATAAGCAAAACTGTACACCCTTGCTCTTGGAGAGGAATTATGAATTTCCGGATGGGATGAAGAAGCTAATTTTCAAGCAAGGAGATGTAGAGAAATCTATAGTTTCTGATCTGCAGAAAAATTTGATGTCAGCAATTGACAATGAAAGATTGAAAATTGACATGGAAGTTGAGTGAATCGGAGAGAGGTTAAGCAAAGTTCAGTTAATGAGGACAGAAGCTCAACTTCTCTGTGGACTATCGGGAAAGGGAAAATTTTCAACTGCAACTTGTAGAAGATATAGCATAACAACTTCGAGAGATTTGACAGCTAACGGACCCTAGAAAGGCCTTGTGTGAAGCTTCTTTGCCCCTGCCATCCTCTAATGTTTGATGTTAGATTTCTCTTTCATTATTATCTTCATCGATAGCAAACACAGTAAGGCTGTGTTTAGATTATGCATTTGGGTAAGGATTTGGAAAGAGAAAGAAAAAGGTGAGGAAATGGAGAAACAATTTATGTTATATTTCATGCAAATTTCCTTCACCTTTTCCTTTCCAAAGACCTATCCAAATCCATTGTCCAAACACAACCTAAGTGCACAAAGTTACAATGCTTACTCTTTTGAAGACCAAAACTTCACCCTCCTCCCTGCTCCCACCACCATACCAATATTCCCTACAAACTTATTCCCACTCCTTTCTAACACCTTTCCAAATATGCCATAAGAAATAGATACTTCTAGAGAGTTCCAATCCCCTAAATCACACCCATACTTCAGAGCTACTACCATTCTTCATCATATATCGCTCTCACCCACAAAACTTTTCCTCCGCTTCCCCAATAAAGCTTGATTAGGCATTTCTAACTTCTTGATACCAAGTCCCTATCCTATGATAGGAGTACAAATTGAGTCCTAGTCTACCAAATGGTTACTTGAATTCCTCCTCCATTCTACCCTACAAAAAATTGCTCCATTGCTTTTCTAATCTCTCACCCTATTTGGTTCATTGGAAAGAGATGGAATGAAACGGATCCCCTATGGAATGATCATTTTCTTACAATGGTGATTGACGATTTCAGTTGCAATGCATATTTCATTATGTTTTTTAGTCAACCAAATATGTGAATGGATATTTTGATGGAATGATTATTCTGTTCGACTTCATTCTAGTGAACCAAACACTATCTTAGCAACAGTGATAGTAATAGCATATGAGGACATAAAATGTGTAGGAAAACTCGATAAAGTAATGTTGATTGGATTACTTAGTAATACTCTACAACCAAGTATAACGGCTAGCGAGTCAATGCTAGATACCTCCTCTTTGCGCATGAAGGCTCTCTTTATATCTTCACCAACTAGTTCTTCCCTTCAATTTTTGTTCCTAAAGGTTCTTTTGGCACTCTTTATGTTCCCTGATTAACTGTTGTTGGCTACCAGAATTTTTGTTATTAGCATAATTTTAAAAAGCTTCCATGACTGTTATTGCCATCTGTTACGGCTGCTATGGTGGTGTGACAAAATTCACATCCGTAATGGCCGCCACTGCTGCGTGAAGGTCGTAATGGCCATTACGGTGCCGTTACAATTTCTTACAATCATTACGCTTCTATTTTTATTTTATTTTTTTTATAGATTTTGTATAGAGGGCCATTTTTCTCATTTCTCTTTTTTGTAGTTGTTAAAATCGCACAAAAAGAATATAGAACTTATGTGAAAATCTTAGATCTACAAGTTTTGAATGTCCAATCTTCAAGTTCTACAAGACTTGAGTTGATATTGAAGTTAAATGAGCTTACTTCTCTCTCTCTCTCTCTCTCTCTCTCTCTCTCCATACTTCATTACCTTTTTGTTGAAAAGCTTTCATTAATCTTATTTGATTCTTTGAATATTAACTTATATCTATATTTGCTCTTTGACCAAATTTATTCATTTGACCTTTGCCGCCATTACGATCATATGCTTCTATTTTTTTTTTTTTAAATAGATTTTGTATATAAGGCCATTTTTGTCTAGTTGTTAAAATTGCGCAAAAAGGATATAGAACTTATGCAAAAATCTTGCTACATGTTTTGAATGTCCAATATTCAAGTTTTACAAGACTTGAGTTGCTATCAAAGTTAAATGAGCTTACTTCTCTTTTAAGTTGCTATCAAAGTTAAATGCGCTTACTTCTCTCTCTCTCTCTCTCTCTCCAAACTTTCATTAATTTCTCATTTGATTCTTTGAATATTAATATATTATATCTATATTTGCTCTTGGGTCAAATTTATTGAACAAAATTTGTATATCATGTTAAGTATTTTTACATTAGTATGTTGATATTTTGTATTATGTATGAACTTATGTTTATGAGATTTTCATTTTTAATATTAAACATGTTTCGTTTTTTTCTTCTTAACAAGTGGGAAGTTATCTACAAGTATAATTAATAAAGTAAAGAAAATTAAATACATCCAACAATTGGAAAAATCCCTATAGTGACTTAAACCTAACATAAAAATTAGTACACATATTGGATCATATTTAGAAACTAAACAAAACACACGGAAAATTATTATAAACCTCACTAAATGTGATTTTGAAATAAAAACATGTTTGTTAGTATGTTTTCCTGAAGTTGTGCGAAGAATCAAAAAATTTATGGCTCCGGTCGACCGCCACAACTATTATGCTACGGCCGTTACTTTCCGCAGCCGCATCAACGCTATCGTTACGTTATGGTAGCTGCCACCTTTACTTAAAACCTTGGTTATTAGGTAATGTCAAAGAAAAGGTGCTGTCAAAGTGTACCTTTAGGAGTTCACAAGCTGATCCAAAAAAAAAAGTGTACCTTTAGGAGTTCACAAACACTCATAAAGTATGGATTTTGTTGTTTCATAGATACATATAGGCTCTTTTTGGTTCCCCGGAACATTGAGGTAAAACGAAAAAGAAAGGGAAAGGAAATGAAGAGGGAAAAAGTAAAAACATAAAGAATCCATTTATTAGAAATGTGATTTTGATTTGATTGCGGGTTTCCTATGTCCTCATTTGGTGGTTAGTCATGTTTCCCCATTTTCCTTACTGTTTTATAATGATAACTGGGTTACTTTAAAACAAGAAAATGCCCTCAAAATATTGTCCTGCACAATTTTCCAATGCAGCCAAACAAAGAAAAAGTAAAATTCCATTTGATTTCTTTTTCCTCATAATTTGCAAGTCTCAAAAAGTATTTGAATGCTTGAATATTTTCTATCTGCTTGGAAATTATTATTTTAGATTAAAAAGTTGGGCTTAATTACCTTGTATTTGTTACTCCTTTAGGGTTAGTCATCTGGGTGGGCTCAACGTATTGGTTGTCTTCAGACATTCGTGTCATCCATAGATCTGCTGCATTCATTTTAGCAGGAATGTGGAATCCTCCCTAACAAAAGACATCATCATCGAAGTCCTCTGAAGTATGCAGTTCACTGGATCGTATTCTTGGGATCCTAGAATTGCTGCAACAAGTGGATAAGAGGTATGCAGTTTCTAGTTTTCTCTCATTAGTGTTGTAAATCCCTTCTACACAGTACCAACGCAGGGATACCACTTGACAAATAGGTCTTCTGGATGGCACCGGTTCAATTTTTTGTATGAAGTTCGTAAAAAGGCAGTGTGTTATGACCAGAGAGTATTTATTATTTATTCATTATAATTTCTTAAATTTCATTACACACACATCGAATAAAATCATATCAATATTATCAAAAATGTTATACAACAGCAGTTTATGTTTGAATCATTTGGTACTTTCCCCGTCAGTTCTAGGTCTGTCTGTAATCACATATGTGGCATGATATTTAGAAACATGAAAGTAAAATATTGCTTTGATTTTTGCATTTGGGTGCTGGTTGTATGTTCTCGAGTATGTAAAAACATTATGCAGTTTTGGTGTAGCAATGCAAATAAAATCCAACATTTGATGGTTGATATACATGGTTAGAATTAGAATCACTCCAGGAAAAGTTGTCAATACTTTAAAGAAAGAAAGACTCTAATATTAGCGATTGCTCTTTTTCTTTCCCTCTCAACACCAAATTTATTTGCAGTTATGCTTGATAATTTTGGATAAACCGATGCATTTGTCAGCGGAGTTAGGTAAACATAGTGGTGTAAGAATGGCTTGGCCTGGCCCGTCCTAGGCCCGCTTGGCTCTCGCAAAAAATTGGACCCGGCCAGGGTGGCCTAATTCCAAAAAATATAGGCCCAGACCCATGGGTAATCGGGTTTTGGGCCTCAGGACTAACTTTTTTTTAAAAAATATTTCACCAAAGTTGCTTGCAAGTGATGTTGGGCATCGGAGTGGGTCTAGACCAGGCTCATCGGGTTGGGCCTCAGGTAGGCTTCAGGCTGGCGGGCCATTTTTATACTCCTAGGGAAACCTAGGTGAATAGTTGTAAGTCCTTTTGTCTAAGTCCTGTATTATTGAATTTTCTTAGTAGATTTTTGTTGGGTGTTGAGACTCTGATTTTTACCCTTTTGGATTTCGCGCATAAAATCTTGGTGTTTTTATGTGATTCCTTATATGTGTTTAATCGTTTAAAGGCTAAAAATTGAGTAATTAATAAGAATTTTTATTAATTGGCTTATTCACCCTCTCTAGGTAAGTTAATATTTCAAAAAACATATTGAGAATAGATGTCTGGCTTTTTAGATAAGTCCAACATTTATACTAGGCTCAAAAATAAAAATATTTTTGTTAAGACTTGATAAAAAATGAGGGTCCAATCCAATTTATCCAAGTTTAAACTTTGAACTTAAGGGCCCAAAAACCCAATTGTAAATGTTTGAAAGTAATAGACTGCTGTTTTACAGATGTATGAATTATTTATAGAATATTGTTGATTATATTAATTATAATTGTTTTCTGAAAAGTTTTATTTTCAAACTTGAATTGATCAAATCTTACTTTCCGACTATGTCACAGGAAAGATTGAATAGATTAATTATGTTAATGATAGATTATCTAGATTATACAAATTTAATTAGTAATTTCCTTACTAAAATAGTATGAACTAGTTTGGTGAGAAAAGTTATAACATGTTTGTTACGGAACTGTAGCAGTTCTCAAATTTGAAAAAAGGACTTTTCTTAATATTAATTAAAACCTCCATTTGGAGAATCTTAGCATCCAAACTAACCCAGATTGATCGATGAACCTTTATATCTAGGTGCTTGTAGGGTGTTTTTGGATGGATGTGAATTTTTGAATTGCATATATTTGACATTAAGGTTTCGTTTGGGAACTTAGCTTTAAGGCTGATTATATATATATATAAAGGGTCTAAAAACCAAAAGTTAGACCTTACATGGAACTTAGCTTTTAAGTATTAAGCTAGCTATTGTTAAAACCTCTAATAAGATTCAGTACACAAGAAATGTGTTACAATATAGAATTCACAATTTATCCACAATGACATGGCAATGGTTGAGTTTGTGATAAATCAAAAGTTGACATGTAACATGCCATATCATTGTGGATAAATTGGGAGTATTATTCGAAAAGAAAAATGTGTCTTAGTCTCAGAACATGCACCATTATTATTAAAGTTTTCTTCTTAATAGCCTCTTGCTATCCATTGGAGTCTGCAACACTTCCTCCACCATGGTCACCATCGTCAACAGCTTCTTCAGTAGTGGGCAGCTGCTGCTCAACAAGGCCAGGGAGTGGGACTTCGGAGAAGAGAAGAGAGTCCTCTGCCACCCCAACCTTCCTCAAAATTCGTTCCCCATTGTTCGTGAAGATGGCATATTGTGGGTTGGTCAGTTGATCCTTGTATTTCCCCTCCTCACCTTCCTCAAAAAAGCTTTCCTCACACCAGGAGGATTTGTTTCCTTCATCATTCAAGCTCTTCTTGAAACTAGTTTCCAAGCTTTTCGGCTTGGTAATAGCCTGCCAGAAGTCCTCCTTATCATTAGTAGCCAGCCTTTCTTTGTCCATCTTAATTTCTGGCATTATCTGTTCATAGAAAAGATACACAAATATCAGAATTAATAGTATGATGAAAAGAAAGGACAAGGGGCAAAGGCCTATCCACAACCACCCTGTCTTCTGGAGTCGAATTTACTGGCCGCTCTTCAGTATCATTGAAGGTGGTGGGGCGTTTTTCATCAACCTCCTCCTCCACCGTCTGCTGCTGTTTGGCCACCTTCTTCATTGCTTCCTTTGTTTGCTTGGTCATATGAGGTGGTGGGAGAGGAGTCTTCTCCCTTGATTGTCTGGCTGAAGTCTTTATGGAACAGAGCTTCCCCATAGTCTCAATTGGATCCTCCTTGGTAATCATTGGAATGGGTATGCCGCCTTCATCTTTTTCTGGTGCTGTTGCTACTTCTTGTATGGTTGCTTGTACAGGACCTTCGTCAGGCTCAATCTGAGTACCATTGCCACTACTATTACATGAGGAGCTTGGAATGGAGGGTATGTAAGATTGCACGTCCTCTGGCTGGATTCGTCGAGAACGGGTTAGTCGTCGGTGTTTGGATAGGTCCTCGTTCTCCAAGTGAATGTCTACCCCAGATGATGATCCATTGTTAGCGAGCTCAGTTGGGCCTGCAAAAAAATAATACAAATCATGTTTGTAGTTGATGATGCAAATGGGACTTATAGGAATTATCTATACTACCTATACTACTACATGAGGAGCCTGAAATGGAGGGTATGTAAGATTGCACATCCTCTGGCTGGATTTGTCGAGAACGGGTTAGTCGTCTGCGTATGGGTAGGCCTTCGTTCTCCAAGTGAATGTCTGTCCCAGATGATGATCCATTATTACCGAGCTCTTTTTGACCTGCAAAAAAAGAATACAAATCATGTTTGTAGTTGCTGATGCAAACAGGACTTTAGGATTTATCTATGAGCAATGCTATATCTACTTAAAATTTATTAACAATCTTACTAAAAACATTCATGTCCAAATATCTTTGAATTTTTAAATGTCATTGTTTTTTCGACAACCAATCGCATTTGGCCTCTTGTATTTTTAGTAAGAGTGTTAGTATATATAGAATTATTCATTATCTATACTTTAGGCATTCTCCTTATGTCACGTGTCCTTTTATATTTGAAAAAAATAAATAAAATAATATGCATAAGACTTGAAACCTTGACCTTGAGTGTAAAGAAGAAAGCTCATAACACTTAAAGTGATATACGTATTATTACACTATTTAATTTAATTTAATTAATTAATTTATTTATTTTTATCATTTATTCAAATTACACATGTATCGTGTGTCAACTGCTAGTGTATAATGTGTGTAGGGGTGTAAAAATGGCCTGCTCACCTGAAGCTTGCCGTGGCTCGACTAGGCTCGAGCCTAGCCTGAACCCCTGGGCTTGGGCTATGTATTTTTTTGGCTCAGTTCACTCTGGGCCCACTCTGAAGCCCACCTGAGGCTTAGCCTGCTCGACCCAACTGAGGTCCAACCTTATTTTAAAGCTATTTTGGTGAAAAAAATGAAAAAAAAAAACTATCGGGCCAGGCCCAGGGGCAAATTTTCCTAGGGCTTGGGCCTAGGTTGAGATTTTGCGGGAGTGGCCTAACCTAGCTTGCTACGCCTGAAAGTCACGCCGGGCCAAAATTACACCCCCTATATGTATGGAAATAGCTTCTTTTCTCTACTCCAGTTGGGCTTGTGAAACCTATCAAAGTAGTTATTTATTTTGTAGGTCTATGTGTGTGCGTATATATATATATATATAGGGTTAGGTTAGAATACACATATAAAAGTTATGATTTTTTCATTTTATTATCACAAATGTCATCAATAAATCTTTTTCAGTTATAGCTAAAAAAGAATAATGAGTCATACCAAAACACCACATGAGAAATAATAATTTTTTTTTGAAAAATGCTATGGTGTACTCTTCTATAGGTGTGCATACCATATGCATCCTATCACTAAATGTGTAACTTTATCACAAAATTTCGTAACATCAACTCTAAATTGCATAATCTCGCCAGAAATTGATGTCACACAAAATATTGTAACTAAGCCACAAATTTTTGCGACATCAATAACAAAATTTTGAACATTTTGTTAAGTCAATTTGTGGTGAGATTACACATTTTGTGATTGATATTAGAAATTTTGTAGTAAAATTATATATTTTGTGGTAGGGTGCATTATAGGAGAATAATAAATTATATACGAATGTTTTGATTTAATATAAGATAGCTTAGAAATATTTTGATTTGAGGTTCAAAAGGTGAAAATTTTGCTATGCAATGGCAATGGATTCAACAAACACTCGTGCAGAACAACCAGTTGGACTAGATAAAACTAGGAAGTCCTGATTTTGTCAACTGGAAAGAAATTCTTATAGGAAAATCATTGAACATAAAGGGCCCTTGGAAGTAGAAATTCTTATGGGAATTGGACTCACCCGAAATTCCAGCTGTGGATGATGATGATGATGATCCATCTCTCATCGGTTCTTCAACTAGGGTGCTGCTGCTGCTGCTATAGTTCTCTGACAACATTGAGTACACGCGACCCATGGTGGGTCGTAGTTCTGGATCAAATTGTGTGCACATCACCCCAATCTGTACACACAATTGTACTTGATCAAGGACAGCCGATGGTATCAATTTCCGGTCCATAAACTGTGACACCTTTCCTTCCTTGTAGAGCTCATTTGCCTTCGTCAACAACGAATAATCATGTCACAATTCAGCAACAAGCTTAATCAGAGACACCTCCCTTGTATGATAATGGCTAATTGCAAATCAAAGTTCAAATTAAAAATGTGGATAAGGTGTGCTTACACTATCCCGTAGACCTTGAGCATTGGAAGACTGGGCATGGGAAAGCCAATACTTCTGACCGCTTGTCAGCTCCAAAACCACTACCCCAAAGCTGTATATGTCCGCCTTCGGAGAGATGTGTCCATAATTCTGGTACTCGGGAGCCGCATACCCACTGATTCCATGTACAAGCATATATATATACAACAAATCAAGTTTTAAAATGTTTGGTTTGGTCAAAAAAAAAAAAAAAAAAAAAAAGAACAGAAAAAGGTTTTTGAAAACTCAACAAAACACTGATCGGATGGATTTAATTTTTTTTTTCTTTGAAAAAAGAGTAGGATTTAGTGACAACATAAATAGAATTTAAATTATATCCTAAATCAAATAACTAATAGGAAAAATAAGAAAAATTATATGCTTAACACATACACGGTACCGGCAGCTTCACTAATATTAACATGCGTTTGATCTTGAGGGAAGAGCCTGGCCGTGCCAAAATCAGCAATTTTGGGGACCCAATTTTCATCTATTATGATGTTGGCGGGTTTGATGTCACAGTGGATAATTACACTGTGTGATCGTTCATGAATGTAAAGCAAGCCCCGGGCAACACCTATGATTGTGGCATATGTTCGCTTCCAGTCAAGCGCGTTTGCTCTACCAGTCTTTGAATCTAGACCATCAAAAATAGTACAAAAGTTTGAGATTAGTTACTGCGTTGAAAATGGTGACTTAATAAAAAAATTGTAGTAAGATACAATTAATTTAGGACAAATTACACAAATAGTCCATATAGTTTGGAACTCGTGAAAAGTCGGGGACCAAAGTAACACAAGTCTCAAACTATAGGGACTACTAGTGTAATTCACCCATTAATTTATAATAATTTTGTGTTCACTGCAAATTAGGAAAGGACAGATGTGTGAATCTATGAGTATATCCTTCCCAGAAAGTGTATTGACTTTATGTGTAATTTTTATTCTTAGATCAAATGAATGATTGTTATTGTTCCTCATGTTTTGATCCCACGTCTACTTACCCTTATCATTTTAAATTACAACAAATATTTATTTATTTGTTATTTTAATAACTTCAGATTATTTAAAATTGCAAGTCTATGTGAGAGTCTTTTATCGCAATCTTCGCAAGATAATAATGGTGGTCTAACATATTAATCAATCATATAGGTTATTTAATAAAAAAAAAAAAAAAATACAGATGAAAAACTTCTCAAAAAGTTATATGAAAGTTAATGTAGGAATTTGAATAATTTCTCAATTACAGAAGAAAAATTTCATAAAATTGAATTTAAAGTAAAACTTGCCTAGTCTTATAGTTGGGAAAATAACATTGAGAATTTGTGTGACAGTAAGGCATGTGTAATTTTAAAATAATAAATTTAGAATGAATCTTTTTGATTTTCGAAGACCTTACATGTTATAACTCAACTTGCAATTAAAAATACAGTAGGTGATATTAGTACTTACTAAAAAGAAGGGAATCAAGGCTGCCATTACTTGCAAACTCAAATACAAGCAGCATCTCTTCACGGTGTGAACAAAAACCCAGAAACTTGACAATATTTCGGTGGTGTGCAGACCCCAGCAGCAGTTTCATCTCGTTCAGGACAAGTTCCGTTCCCTTGTCTGAGATCAGCAAAGGTCTCTTCACTGCGATCTCTCTCCCATCATTCAACTTTCCCTACAAAACATTTTCAGTCAAGGATGGATCCAAGATTCAAATTTTAGAGGAGGATTAAAACATATAAAACTTCTCATAATTTGAAATTATTTTACTCATTTTTTTACAACAAAACAATATGTTTTCTTTGTGTTGAAGCTTGTACATCCTTCCACTTTGTTGATGTACGTTGTTCATTCTTCGTTTATCAATAAAGTTTATTTTTCCTGATCAAAAAATATTTTCTTTTTTTGGTCTACTTCAGTACACTAAGATTGTGTTTGGATCATAAGACGATTAACCTTGTACACTTGAGCAAAGCCACCTTTGCCAAGCTTGTTTTTGGCATGGAAACCTTCTGTCGCAGAAGAAAGGGTTTTGAAACTGAATTGCTTGGGTCCTTGTTCTGCCAGGATCTCCTCTGCATCTTCAATTACAACGCAGCCACGAGTTGAGCACAAGAAGATGAAAATAACATATTTGGCGACTCAGATATAAATCCGATAAAATAAAATAACAAAAATCATTTACCTTTCTTGGATTTTGTGGGTTTGAAGAATGTTTTAAACAAGTTGCTTGATTGAGGCATGGTTTAAGAGAGGAATGAATATAGGTTCAATGGCAAAGTTCACACGGAGAGAGAGATAGAGAGAGAACACGATTTAGATAGAGTAGAAGAAGAATGGAGGGAGTGTGTCTGCTTTTTTAACCTCATACAGTCCTGATAATTAGACCCAGTCTTGTAAGAATTGTACCATATACAAAATGGATACCGTATCATCGTATTTGGTTTTATTTTAATAGCTAGGTAATACTATTTTATATGATGTGAGATTGTCAGTTCAAAGCTTAAAGCGCTTTGCTTTGTATTGTTCCCTTTCCTTTCTATATCATACAATTTCATATAGTATACATTATACAATTAATTAATCTTGATCTTATCCTTATAATATATTTATATTTTATATAAAAAGACATCATGTTAGCTATACACACTTAAAAGGTATACATATACAAATTATGACCACTCCGCCATCTCTCCTAGATAATTTATGACCACTCGGCCATCTCTCCTACATAATTTTTTCATGATTATGACCCCAAAACCGAGTGAATAGCGCGTTATTCATATTCGATTATTGGATAAGTACGACCAATTAATTCCAACTATAAAGAAAATTTTTATCAAAGAAAGATATTTTCTTCAGGGATAAAAGTAATAATTTTTCTTGTGAAAAATTGAACTATTAAAAAAGTCTATTCATATTTATGAAGATTTTGTTTGTCTTAATTATATTTTTTAATCATAATTAAAAAATAAATCATAACCAAATACTACTGTTTGCACAATAAAATATTTGCTCTACACCATATTTTTACTAACAACTACATAAAGTATAATAAAATTTTTTTTGAATGATAACAAAAATAATATTATAAAATAAGTTATAACTAAGACTTTATAATAACTCATAATGAAAGGTTACGAAAATCATAAAAACATAAGAAGAATGTGTATAATATATGAAAAACATCATAGAATGCAACACATGATATATATATATATATATATATATTAAAATGAGACGAACCATAGATTATACATTATTATCACCACAACACAACACTGGTCTAGAGCGATGCATGTGTGAGAGGGTGACTGGTCTCATTAATGTTAACATTAATATTAATTGTTTTTTGTGTGTGGATGATAGGCAGCACATCATACGAAAGATCCTCATCATATTGGTTGGACTGTTCCATGAAGTTGATGAACACCAGAAGAATGAATGATCCACTTATGGTTGATCAGAGCTTGTTGATTTTGTGATTGGCCATGTAATGCTACCCACCTCAAAGATACTACAGTGAGCTCGAAGAATACTAAAATATTACCCTAACTCACGTCAATGTCTCTAAATATATGATTAAGTTATTCAAATTTTGGAACTTTTCCTTATTAAATTATGTTTTTACAATTACTAATTGGTACAATGGTCTCTAATTAGATTATATGAACTAAAATTAGAAACTTATAAAAATTAAATAGATAAGATTAATAGTTTAGGAATGAAATACAAACAATTAGGAGGTGCATAGCCTCTAGTTTAGGGCACTGTTTGAGCCGGTGAGACTCACTATTGGTTTTGTTTTGATGATATAAATTATTTATTTTGTTGAGAACTTCATGTATGTCATTCACACAAAAATTAAGTCAATCTAATAATTGTAACATATTCAATTTATCACATTTGTCACCAAAAAAAAAAAAAATGAATGGACTATTTTTAAAAACACAATTATCGTTCGTTTTTGTGGTGACAACTACGATAAATTGTATAGGCTACAAGTATTGGATTGACCTAATTTTTGTGTAGATAATATATATGAAGTTCTAGACATAATGAACAGTTCAAATTATCAAAACGGAACACACTGTAGACTCCACAAGCTTAAACAAAGCTCTCATTATAGACTAGAGGCAATCTATTTCCAAAAATTATGATAATCATATATATATAGTATTAAAAGTAATTTTGAGCGCTTTCTCCCTCTCCCTACTTGACATTGCATATCTTGTTAGACTTTGATCCTTACCATTCAATATATGTAATGGAAGATCTTCATTACATATTTAATGGTTATGAAATAAAAATACAAAATTATAATTATTTTAAATTAAAAAAATTATTACACTCACCATTAAATAATATAACAAAACATCTCCATTGGTTAAACTTTTAAAATGGCACGTTAGTGTATTAAAGTTGGCCAATTCTTTTTTTTTTTTTTTTTTTGAAACAACCAAAAATAATCCAGCAGTAATACATTGACAATCATCAATAAAAAAAAGGGTAAATTACATTTACCTCACCTGAGGTTTCTGACAAATACAGGGACCTCCCCTGTGGTTTGAATAATTACAGTAACCTCCCCTACTTTACCTGACAATATCAAGATTCCCCCCTGCTGTCAAAAATCACTAAACGGTATTACTTTTTCCTTTGGAAATTACCTTATTGCCCTTTTCTTGAAAATATTAAAAAATGTTTTTGGATTGGAGGATAGGTTTGGAGTGTTTGGAACAGTATTTTTGGATTTATTTTTCTAAAATATTAAAAAAACATTTTAAAAAAAATTATTTTTTATTTTAAATATATAATTTTTATTTAAATATTTTATTTCATTTTGTAAATATTTTAATATTTTAATTTTAATATTTTAAACTCAAAACACAATTTTACACTCAAGTCGTAACCAAACACATAACTCAAAACTCAATTCAAAAATTATTTTCAAACCTCATAACCAAACACATAACTCGACACTCCACACCATTTTTAAAACTCTACATTCAAATTGTAATCAAACGCATAACAAAAAATAAAATATTTAAAATAAAACTATATATTTAAAATAAAATAAAAAATTTAAAATTTTTAATATTTAAAAAATATATTTAAAATATCAAAAAAAATGCAACACATAGATGTATGAAATATAATGCACATTAAAATAAATAAATAAATATTTAAAATATAAAATATTTACCCTAAAAAAGTAAATTCAAGAAATTATTTCTAATTGAATTGTGATTCTATGAGCTTTGAAAAGATTTTTGAAAATTTCTAATTAGAATTGTGTATTTGGTCAACACTATGAGTTTTGAATTTTTTTTTGAAAATTTGTAATTGGAATTGTGATTCTAAAAGAGAACCAAACATGTTTCTAAAAAAACAAAAATTCGGAACATGTTTTTATTACTCAAAACTCAATTCAAAAATTATTTTCAAAACTCATAACCAAACACAAACTTAAAACTCAATTCAAAACTTTTTTCAAAACTCAAAACTCTTTCCAAAACTCAAAACCAAACTTTTTCAAAAACTCTATTTTAAAAGAAAAAAAATTTCAAAAAAAGTTTATTTTATTTTTTAAGATTATTTTTAGAATCATGATTTGAGTGTGGAGTCGTATTTTGAGTTATGAGTTTTGAAAAAAAAAATTTGTTTGGTTATAATTTTGAAATTTTTTGAATTAATTTTTTTAGGATACATATTCATATTTTAAATATTTATTTATTTATTTTAATGTGCATTATATTTCATACATCTATGTGTTGTATTTTTTTTAATATTTTAAATATATTTTTTAAATATTAAAAAATTTTAAAATTTTTATTTTTATTTTAAATATATATTTTTTATTTTAAATATTTTATTTTATTTTATAAATATATTTTTAAGTATTTTATTTTTTTGTTATGCGTTTGGTTACGATTTGAATGTAGAGTTTTGAAAGTAGTGTGGAGGGTTGAGTTATGTGTTTGGTTATGAGGTTTGAAAATAATTTTTGAATTGAGTTTTGAGTTATGTGTTTGGTTACGATTTGAGTGTGAAATTGTGTTTTGAGTTTAAAATATTAAAATTAAAAAATTAAAATATTTACAAAATAAAATAAAATATTTAAATAAAAATTATATATTTAAAATAAAAAATAATTTTTTTTTAATTTTTTTTTTAATATTTTTAAAAAATAAATCTAAAAATACTATTCCAAACACTCTAAACTTATCCTCCAATCCAAAAACATTTTTTAATATTTTTAAAGGGAAGGGCAATAAAGTAATTTCTGAAGGAAAAAGTGACACCGTTTAGTGATTTTTGACAGTAGGGGGGAATCTTGATATTGTCAGGTAAAGTAGGGGAGGTTACTGTAATTATTCAAACCACAGGGGAGGTCCCTGTATTTGTCAGAAACCTCAGGGGAGGTAAATGTAATTTACCCTAAAAAAAAGGGATGCAAAGAGTATCATAACAAGACAATCTGCTCTCAACTAGATTGACACCGACAAACATGTCCATTCATTTACTAGCACCACCGAAGTTGGTAAGACACCAACAAATGAACTCCTACAAGAAAACCTGTAGAACAGAGAGATCTATATTAGTCGCCCATTATAGATTTACTCCTCAAACATCATCTGATTTGCCTCAAATTGGTCAGGAAGTCCTGGACAGAGAAGTGAAAGTCCTTACTTATCAAATTAAGTTTTTTTATTTATATAGATATAGCCAATTTTAAAGAACCTTACAATTTTCCTAATCTAACCATCTATTAAACTAAAATTATTTAATTCTGTTAATAAGTTTTCATTCCCATATACTGAAGCTTTTTTTTCCGTATATTTAATTTTTTGTTTAAACATTAATTTTATGAGCTAATCAATTACAAGCTAATAAAACTTACAATGTTATAATTTAATATTATATAAAGTTATCATATCTATTCATTTTAGTTGCGTTTTCTATAGCATAGTGTTTAAGAATTTTCTTTTGAACTATACAAATGTCACAATATATTTTTTATTCAATTTGTTATAGATAAAAGATTATTCTATTGCATTGTATATGTCGCAATGTAATTTTTAAATAATTTTAATGAAAATTATTAATATATTCATTTAATTTAGACTTTCATAGTATAATAGAGTTAAAATTAGATTAATAATTCATCTATACAATTTTCTCTTGCAAATCCCCCCAAAATGTGTTTCTGACCGGTAAAAAAATGACTTAAGAAAATTTCATATTCGGAGGGAATTGAGGAGAAATAATTGTGTGAATATCGTATTTCTGTTAAAATTATTCTTTCATGTCGCCATATTTCGCAAAACATTAAATACTATATATATATAAGATCATTGCCCAGTACAACCGAGCAAGGATCCTCTAGAGTTTTTTTTTTCTAAAATTTCCTAATGTAGTGTATTGTATGGTTGAGATTTAATGATAAGTCACATCAATTTTTTAGCATTAAATCTCAACCACACAATACACCACTTTAAGAAACTTTAGAAAAAAAAAAATTCTAGAGGATCCTTGGTGAATACAACCCGTCATAACCAACATGTCAAAATGACAGTGATCTTATTTATTTAGTTATATGTGGTGAAGGCTTATTTAGTCACATATTTATATGCATTGCATA
This sequence comes from Camellia sinensis, assembly GCF_055761805.1. Taxonomy (NCBI): domain Eukaryota; kingdom Viridiplantae; phylum Streptophyta; class Magnoliopsida; order Ericales; family Theaceae; genus Camellia; species Camellia sinensis. The sequence goes on from NC_138967.1 coordinate 48,839,105, forward strand.
TTTTTATTGTTAACCTGCTTTTTCATACATTGTGTTTGACTATTTGGAGTCTTCTATCTACGCCACACGAATGAACCAAAAGATAATAAAATGGAGGCTTAATGTTCAATATATTATCGTTTGATAATTTAAGTCAGATTCTTCGGAAGATCCGAAGCGCTAAGGGTTCACACTGACCTGAACTAGACCTCTGTGGTACTGCCCTAATGTGGTATTGCTCTTGAGTAGTTTATTTCCTGACTTTCAAATATATATGTGATGGACTCTCATATAGTTTTGGATTAAACTGCAAATCATAACTCTGTTAATCATAACATAAAAAAGACAATTGTACCATCATTTAAATATTTAACTTTTAGTAGCCATTTTTTCCCATCATTTTCTCCACTTGGTGTTCTACCGATCGAAATTTGAAGTGAATTGATTTCGAGTAATACAACCAAGATCACTACACAGGTTTGGTAATAGTGAAATCTCATCAGTTGTGATTACAATCTCTAAAATGTTGAAGGGAAAAGGTAAAAAATTGTATGGTTATTTTTTATCTAGGTTTTGCATGTGTTGTGTGCATGGTTATTATAATCTCAATCCGGAATGCAAGATATTACGATTTTACGATTTTAGTTGGACCAAACGATTCAAATTGCACTAGAATCTTAAATTTAGTACGATCTTAAAGTGATTACGATCCTATTCATAAAATTGTGTAGAATCGCATAAGATCCTAATTCTATGACGATCTCGATCCTATACATTTTTTTTGTTATTATTTATTTCCTATATATATACAAAAAAAATTAACTATAAACTCTTTTATCAAGCTTCTTTTCTAATTTATGTTGACTTCAAAAATGTATTATATCAAAAGTATTGTTTTTCTTTGATTTTTTTAATATTACGTAACATATATTATCATTATTCATAATTTTTTTATTTTATTTTACATTAAAAATAGAATCTTATAATTTTTTATCCGATTCTACGATCTGATCAACGAATACTTTCCAACAATCTCACATAATATTCCGATTTTAACGATGGATTTTAACGACCTCGGCTGTGTGTGACTATTTTATAGTTATATGCTTTGCTTGCATCTATTGTTACAATTTTTAAGTGCTTGCATCGAGGGTAATCTTTTGTCATTTATTATCACTAGTAGTTAGATTGTGATCCCCAGATTGTGTTTCATATTTGTTTTTGAGTATCAGCAAATTTTATGAATGTGGTAGTGGAATTGTGGTCAGCTATATTGACAATTGATATATACAGTGGCTTTGTTTGGGAAGTTAGTCATTTTAGTAGGGTATTTTAATTTTTAGTTAGAATAATATTAGAGATTATGAAAAAAAAATCATGAAATGTATCATGAAGAATTTTTATTCTTTGATTAGTGTGTGTAATCTAAAGGTGAAGAATCTTTCATGATCATTTTAATGATATTTTTTTCATGATCTCTAAGGGCATGTTTGATTGGAAGGATTAAAGTATGGGATTAGGATTATTAATCCGTGGGCCCAACCATCCTATGTTTGTTTTGACATTTGGTTTAGGACTATTAATCTAATGGATAATTAATCCAACAAATTTGTAGGATAATTAGTAATGGGATAGGGGTGGGATAGTTAATACCACACTAATTTGATAGGATTATTAATACCTCACTATTAGTATTGTGAATCAAACATGGCCTAACATTACTCTTTTAGTTATTTTAATAGGTTAAAATATTTATATTTGGGAAGATAGTTAATTTTTTTAATAATTTGATATAATGTTTATGAGAGAAAAAATGAAATGATTATGAATTTAATGTGATATTTTGTTTTATTAACTATTTTAACTTATTTTTATCTTTTTTGTGAATTTTAATTCAAAAAAATCTCAAGCCCAACTTGCCAAACAGGGTCATTCTTTGATGCTAGAGATATACATGTAGAAGTTGGGGGAAGTGGGACCAACATTGAAATGTTTTACAGGTGGTTGGTATCCTTTGGACATTGAAAATGACATCAAATCGACATTGGCGTGGTCAAAATCACATCAAATTAAGTTATATGAGGATTTGCCAGTAATAGTCAATTATGTAGGAAAGGGTGATGATCCTCTGATGGTTGTTTCAGTAGAAGGTGAAATACTCTCGGGCCATGTTTGTTTAGGCGGACTGGATTAACATTCTTATGACTAATAATTCTAGAACTACGAATCTGTTGGATTATGTATCCTATCTTAATTAATAGTCGAGTTTAAAATAATTAGTCCGTACTTCAATTGTTTAACCAAACATCGAATTAATAATTTTATTGGACTATTGATCCAATCCCAAGCTCATATCTACCCAAACAAATATCGCTTCAGGTTATAATGAGATCTTAGCAATATGTGTTGAAGATGATACAGAGATTGGGGTTCAAGGAGATGAAGGGGTTGTTGGTGAGGGTGACACAAAGGACAAGCTAAGTGCACCAATTGATGTTGATTTAACTGATTATGAGTTTTTGTTGGAGGATAATGTAACCTTTTATAACAATCAACTAGGTTAGGTTTAATTGACCACTATACCTTTTTTAGGGCTTAATTACTAAGGAGGTTATGGGTTTAACTTTTTTTTAAGGAGTTAAATTAAGGAAGCGAAAATATTTAGGTGCTTTGCTAAGAGTATGAAAGCTTTCTTCCATTAATGTTAATCTAACAATTAACAACTAAGATAGCATTTGGTTGAGTTTTGAAATAATGATTCTAATAAAAAAAATTTAAAACTCTTTTTAAAACTCAGAGTCAAACACTCAATTTAAAACTCACAATCAAATCTTTTCAAAATTCTATTTTTAAAATTAAAAAAATTCAAAAAAAATATTTTTTATTTTGTTCTTTAAAATTATTTTTTATTTTTTTGGAAAAACATTTTTTCAGATTTTTTTTATTTTTGAAGAAAAATATTTTTTATTTTTTTGAAAAAAATATTTTGTTATTTTTTTAAATATTGGCCAAATAATTTGTTATGATTTAGACATATATGAGAGATCCAAATTTTTTTTAAATTAAAAATATTTAAAAAATTAAAATATTTAAAAAATAAAATAAAAATATTTAAAATAAAAATTATATATTTAAAATAAAAAATAAAATTTTTTAAATATTTAAAATAAAAATTTATAATATTCATAAAAAAATACAACGCACAAATGTAATAAATATAACGTACATTAAAAAAAATAAAATATTTACCTTAAAAAATAAATCCAAAATAATTTCAAAATAAAACTCAAAATTCAAAACTCTTTTCAAAAAACTCATACCCAAACAAGTTTATTTTATTTTATTTTATTTTATTTTTTTTCAAAAATTTATCTTTTAAAACATAATTCACACTTAAATCATGATTTTAAAACTAAACCAAAGGGAGCCTAACATTTTTGCCAATAAAAAAAAAAATGTAACCTTCTACAAGAACATTGCGGGACAACCTATTGATGTGAATGAAAGTCATACAAAACAAGTGGAAAACAATGATATTGGCTCGAGGGCTCTACTAAAATTGATGACATTGGGTATACGTTGACACTTCTGAAAATGATCACAGCTGAAGCAACAGTGATGATTCTAGTTTGTTTTTTTGAAGATCTAGAAGGTCCAGGAAAGGATAATATTTTTCCCACAAATGATGGTAATCAAGGGGCTCAACATGAGAACATAAATGAGGCTGAAAATAATGCTCATCAGTGAAAATAAAGCTGATTCAGAATTTGACGAGGATGTGACTGGGAAATGGTTGTCTCATCAGTACTCCATTCTTTACTAGTAGGGGATGAGAGAGCCTCTTTGAGATTCTTAGGCTCCATCTCATCACTCAAAGCAATCATGAATGCTTCCCCTTCAATCTCAAAACGACGACGGGGTATAACGCCACCTTGCTTTTACGTAGTTGAGAATCTTGAGAATTCTTATCCATTGGATCTAATCCACGGGCAGGTAGATCGCTCCCATTGTCCCTAGGAGCTTGAGGGATTATCTCCTCATTCTCTACTAGGCTACTAGGTACGCTTTCAAGTAGATCCTCCATCACATAGAGTTCTACTTCTCTAGTTATCTCACCTCTGCTAAGGAAATCCTCCTCTAGGAAATCCACATCTCGTGACTCAATTTCAATCACACTTCCATCCGGATGCTCCATAATAAAAACATAGCCCTTAGAATGCTCATAATAGCGAATGAATATACACTTCTTTCCTCTAGGGCCCAACTTCCCAAACTTATGAGAAGCGTTGTGTATGTAAGCTGTCGAACCCCAAGGCCGCAAATTGCCCAAATCAGGCTTTTTGCCAGTCCATATCTCATATGGGGTGGAAGGAGCTGATTTGGAGGGCACACAGTTAAGGATGTAGGCAACAGTCAACAAAGCATCTCCCCAATAAGAAATGGGAAAATTAGCTTGCACCATCATTGATCTAACCATGTCAAGCAATGTGTGATTCGTTCTCTCCGTTACACCATTTTGCTGCAGAGCCCTAGGAATTGTCAATTGCCTGATAACTCCTTTTTCCTCACAAAGCACTTTAAATTGCTAAGATAGATACTCGCGTCCCTGGTCAATCCTTAGAGCCTTAATGCTCTTGTCTAATGGATTCTCAACCTCATTAACATACTGTCTAAAGCAATCCAATGCTTCTGACTTGTGAGAAATCAAATAGACATGACCAAAACGCGTGCAATCATCTATAAATGTGATGAAATAAGGGGCTCCATGCCTTGCCCTCACATTCATTGGTCTACATTTATCAAAATGAATAAGTTGTAATGAGATAGATGCCCTTATGGCTTTCCCAAATGGTTTCCTTGTTGCCTTATCAGCAAGACAGTGCTCACAAGTAGGCAAAATGACTCTAGCGAGTGGGCCTAAAAGACCTTCTCTAGTCAATCTAGTCATCATGTCTTGCCCAATGTGGCCTAATCTAGCATGCCATCTCATAGAATCATTATCACAAAAAGATGCAATATTAGAAACAGAGCCATGGGCATTTTTATTATAACTACAATCATCTACATCAAAAACTAAAGAACCATCTGAAAGATAACCAAAACCATAAAAAATTGTTCCCAAATAAATGCTAACACCATTATTCTCAAAACAAAAGCTAAAACCAAGGCTCATTATGCTAATAACTGAAACTAAGTTTCACTGAATATCCGGAACATAAAGAACATCACGAAGATACAAGGTGCACCCTCGTCGCATTTCCAGCTTGTATGTGCCACTTCCAAGCACCTCCACACTGGACTCGTTCCCCATGTAAACTTTTCTGCTGCCAACAGGTACTCGGCGATACTCAACGAACCCTACTTTGTCCCTCGCGATATGGTCTGTTGCTCCAGAGTCTACAACCCAAAAATGAGGAGAATGAGCAATTAATGCTTGACTAGAAACAAAGCATTGAATACGAGAAATTAAGTAAGGGAGTACCTTCTTTTTCTCAGGACAATCCCGAGCAAAGTGTCCTTCTTTATTACAGTTAAAGCATGTCAATTTAGTCTTTACCTTCGTGCCACCTCTTTTGCCCCCACGCTTGAAATTTCTAGCGCCATTAGGCTTTAGCGCAACTGCTGCTTGTTTTTTAGGGGCACCTTTTACTTTTCCACGTTTGAACTGAGAAGTCCTACGTGAGCTCGACTCAACTACCATAGCAGAACCATCAGACTTAGCCGCCTCAAGGCACTCAGCCTCTAGCTCCAAATGACGCGATATGCCTTCGAATGTTTTCACACTCTCATTATGCATCATGTTCTGTTTCATCTACCCCCAAGAATTTGGCAGAGAGCGAATCACAGCTTGTACTTGCTGCTCGAGTCAAATTGTGCCCAGCAACCGCAAGCTCACATATCATGGCTGACATGACCCTCAAATGCTGCTTCATCGAGTGATGCACCATTTTCTGATAGGAGTCAAACTTCATAGTCAGCCCACGTAGCTTTGCCAAAGAGGTAATACAAAACTTTTGCTTGAGAGCTTCCCACATCTCAAATGCAGTCGGGCAATGCTCAAACTCAATAATCAAGTCGTTGTGTATGCTACTCAACATAGTAAAGCGCGCATATTTGTAGACACCCCATTTTTGACCGACCTTAAGACTCAGACGTCACCGATTGAGTGCTTGGTGATATTGCATGTTGTGCTTGTTCAGAAGTCTCAGAATTGCGGCTGCGAGCCCTGCCTCCGGACTTCCGAACCCTCTTCTGTGCCTTGCCTCGGTTTGCGAACCAGACTCGGTTTTCTCTGTTTCTTTTCCTGAGGGAAAGGAGAGGTCCCATAGACCATCTCTCAGTGGCCGTGGGCTACATTTTGTGGCCGCAGGCCATTTTGCCCATTTCGGAGTCCGGTTTTCGGTTTTTCGGGATCGTTGGCCATGTGCCCCGGTTCGGGACCGCTTAACCATCTCCTTTTGCTCCGGTTTTTGGCATACATCTTATTTAATCCCTTTTGAGGGACACTGGGGTCTGAGAAACCCACTTCGTGGCCGAACACCACTTTCGGTGTTTAACAGCCCATTTTCGGGACCCCGAACTGCGTGTTTTGGTCCCCGAGCATTCGTTTTGCAACGGTTTTCGTTCATTTTTGGCAGGTACCTCGGTTTTATCACCGGGGAGGTCACTGAAGGGTGAGAGGCCAGCAATTGTTGCAGCAACCAGTTATACATCCTCCGACGCCCTCCGGCGCCCGTTTTTCGCACTTCCGGGCTAATGTTAAACACCTTGGGCCCATTTTCTCGAACTTTGAACCACATATTTGTGATGTACACACATGAGAGGACCCTAAAAGTTCATGGCCGGCCAGTAATTCAACTTGACCCTTTTGACCCCCTCCTTCCAGGCTAATGTTGAACCCCTTGGACCTTTTTTCTTGAACTTTGAACCACATATTTGTGATGTACACACATGAGAGGACCCTAAAAGTTCATGGCCGGCCAGTAATTCAACTTGACCCTTTTGAACCCCTCTTTCCAGGCCAATGTTGAACCCCTTGGACCCACTTTCTTGGAATTTTAACCACATGGTTGTGTTGTACACACATAGGAGAACACCACCAGTTGGTGCCCGGCCAGAAAATCTCATTGAACCTTTTGACCCCTAGCCGGCCAGCTAGGGGGTGTGGCCGGCCGGCCACCTGCAACAAAAGTACCAGGCCGGCCTGCTTCCTTGCACTGTACACTTTACAGCTGTGGAGCTGTTTCCCCCAAACAAGATCTTTATCTGGGGGATATTTCGTGGGGGAATATTACTCTCCTTTTCCCCCACCTTTACACCCCTTCTTTGGCCTATATAGCAAGCAAGCCTTGTAGTATTTTGGGGTTAGAAAAACTCTCCTTCAAGCCTCCATACACAACTCCATCTTCATCCTTCTCAATTCTTTGAAAAACCCTAAGTCCCTAACCATCATTCCTTCTACACCACCAAGCTCTACCACCACCACCTCACTTCCAGCAACAAGGAAGGTTTCTCAAAGGCCAAAGAAGCTGCAAATTCATCCAAGAAGCAACAAAAGTTTGAGTCTTCAAGGGTAAGTAATACTTTTACCCTTTTGACCCTTTTTCTTGATCTATTTCTAAGCCCCACTTGCTTTTTGTTTCAAGCTCCGGCCCTAACTGAAAAGGGCCCTCTTTTGAGCTCATCTTCACTTTTCATTAAGGGCTCAACCCTGTTTGAGCCCTCCATGACACACTTGCTTCATTGACCCTCTTGTATGTCATAGTTTTGCATGCTATTTTTGACCCATGAGAAATCTGTTTTCGAGCATGTTGTAAACTGATATTAGGCTTATTTTGATCCCCTCTTCAACATTGAAGAAGGGCTCAACACCATTTGGGACTTCCATGTTGTACCTACCTTTATACTCCTCTTTTCTTCCCCATTCTTGCATGCAATGGCAGCCTACCATGCTTTTGTTTTTGGCCATTTTACAGTTCTGAAAAAGTCCTTATTTTGGTCCATTATTCATTTCATTTAGGTCCTTTCATGGTTTGGGGCCTCCATAGGTCACTTCATGTTATATCCCTCTTTTATTCCCCATTCTTGCATGTTTAGTTAGCCTACCATGCTTTTGTTTTTGGCCATTTTACAGTTCTGGAAAAGTGCTTATTTTGGTCCATTATACATGTTTTATTAAGGGTCTTTGGCTGTTTGGTGATTATTTTGTATACTTCATGTTGTAGCCACTTTTGAGCCTAATTTTGCATCACACTTTTAACATGTTTGTATACTGATTTTAAGGCTGCCATAAACTGTAAATATTCATATTTTTGGTCCCTTTTCAGTGTTGTAGAAGGAAATTTTTCAGTTTGGGTTTTGCTTATATCACTTGCTTCATTACCCCTCTTTTGGCCCCTATTCTTGCATGCCATTTTTGCCATACCTATGTTTGCTGTTTGGCCATGTTTATAACTGTGAAAGTGCCTTTTTTGGGACTGTCTAGCTTCTGTCTTTGCATTGCATGTCCATATTGTGCATGTTTGGCATAGCTATAGGCCATTTCGGGTGCCTAATGTTGCATTTCGGGACAATTCCTTGCATTTGGTATCATTTCGCTTCATTTCGGGACTGTTTTCCCCCATATTTTGTTGCTGAAATTCTGTTAGAATGATTGCCATTCATTTCCATGTCATTTCATTACATTCTGCCATTACCTCGGTATGCGTGCCCGTGTGCACGCATTTCGAGGCACTTCATTTTTATCTACCGGCATCCTATGTGGGTGTGGCTGAGGCTCACTCATGTTGATATAAGCCCATATCATTTTTTCATATCATTTCATCACATTTTGCCACCGCCTCGGTTTGCGTGCCTGTGTGCGCGCATTTCGAGGCACTTCATTTTTATCCAACGGCATCCTATGTGAGTGTGGCTGAGGCTCACTCATGTTGGTACAAGCCCATATCATGTTTCCATGTCATTTGCATTGCGTATGCCATTGCCTCGGTTTGCGTGCCCGTGTGCATGCATTTCGAGGCACTTCATTTTCATCAACCGGCTTCTTATGTGAGTGTGGCTGAGGTTCCCTCATGTTAGTATAAGTCCATGTTATGTTTTCCATGCCATTTTAGTCATTTTCATTGCATTTACCATTGCCTCGGTTTGCGTGCCCGTGTGCACGCATTTCAAGGCATATCATTTTCATAGCATTTTACCATTGCCTCGGTTTGCGTGCCCGTGTGCACGCATTTCGAGGCATCTCATTTTCATTGCATTTACCATTGCCTCGGTTTGCGTGCCCGTGTGCACGCATTTCGAGGCATCTCATTTTCATTGCATTTACCATTGCCTCGGTTTGCGTGCCCGTGTGCACGCATTTCAAGGCGTCTCATTTTCATTGCATTCATGTATTATCTCGGTTTGCGTGCCTGTGTGCACGCATTTCGAGGCATCTAGGTTTGCGTGCCTGTGTGCATGCATTTCGAGGCATTTTATTTCCGTAGCATTGTATACGTTAGGATTGTATCTTAGTTGCATTTCATGAATATCATGCATATTGCATCATGTCCGGAATAAGAGTTAGCCCGGGCACGGGAAACGAGGTGCATTTCGTACTCCGAGTGACGGAATGTGTCTCAATTCCCCAGTCACCGACACTCCGGATTATCCATGATGGAGTTAGGTTTTAGCTGTAGTTTCATGTGCATTCATCCTATATTGAGTTGTGCATTTCGACTCCTCGGCCATCATGCCTCGGTATGCGTGATTGGTGGCACGAGGATCGAGACATGCATATATCTGTGCAAATACATTGCTATGCCCCTTTTCTGCTCTCTGTTGCAGCAAAATCAGGAATCAGCAACTTTTTGGGGCTTGGCATGCATTTCAAGAACAGGTGTAAACAGAGGCTAATTGGGGCATTCCGGTGGATTTCTGCGCAAGACAATCCGGACATGCATCATCCATCAGAAGCAAGGCAGTCCCTGGCCTGCACGCCAGTTTTATTTGCTTTCTTAGTTAATTCTTTAATTAATTAGAATTTTGTAATATTTTGGACTGTAATATTCTTTTATTTGGGACTGTAATATTCGGACTGTGTTATTTATTCGGACCCTCCGAGTAAGGGCATAATTGTAATAAGTGTGCGTGAGTGTGATGTATGTCTTCCAACCCCACGTCTTTCTTCCCTTTTATTTACCAGCTTACGATGGTTAGATTAGGGCATATTTAAATTAGCATACAGTATGACAGCATGTTTGCATTCATTCATCTGTATTGCATGCACCGGGCTCGGCGCATCATACTAACTGCATTGTACTTTCAATTACAAATTGAATAAATGATAGCTGTAGCATTTCATATACCATCTTAGAATAGCCAAGCCTGCCATAATTGCATTTTGTATGTGTTGCATTAGGCATTTCTGTATAATTAGGATCATGCATGATTTCTAATGAGTTTCTATTTTGGCTTGGAGTACTTGGTAAGCTTTATGCTTTAGCATCCTTACATGCGTGTGAGTGCTGCCATGAATAGCATGCTTACCATGAGGCTATGTGGTTATCTGATATAACTGCCTGAATGTCTGTGGGTGAAGGTTGGGTTATCTGAATTGGAATAAATCATCAAATGTTTCAAGCCTACCTGCGGGTAGCAAACCATTTTCAAAAACAAACATGAAATGTTTCGTTCCAATTTAGGCGACCCGGTCTATACTTGTATGCTGTGAGCATCACATAGTAACCTAGGCTAATAACCGGAATAAGAACATACAATATTTTCAAAAATTGATATCATGGTTAGTAGAGGCCGGTCTATGACCGGGCGAGCGGGGGTGCTCACGAAGTGACCTTCCCCAATCGTACCCAAGTTCCCGAGCCGAGGCAACTTTGGTGATGACGGACACGTGGCCTCTTGGCACCGAGTCAGGGTTTCCTAAATTTCCCAAAATAAAATATTTAGGTGGCGACTCTGTATCTGGCAAAGCAGTCCATGTTTGGCACTACTTTTTCAAAAATCAGTTTCTCAAAATGATTTGCCGGATTTGGACTCTTTGGTTCAGATTAGGAACCGTAACATTCGAGAGTCCGAGCTGTAGTGACCCCAAATGAACAGAACGGGAGCTAACCCTCCCGGGGCGTTCGGGGGACGTCTACAGTTTCTGGCGACTCTGCTGGAGATTTAGAGAACTTGACTCGAACTCATGATATCTATTTTTGAATACACTTGTGTGTTTCTTTGCATTGCATTTGCATTGGTGCGCCTAGGACACCGTGTTTGCCATCTGCTATTCCTGAACGGTTTGCCGGAGGCTTGTCTTGTCAAGGCATGACCATAAGGCTGACCGGTTGTGGGATCTGCCAGTATGGGAACACAAACCCCGGTTTTACCGGGGCACCCTCTTTGACCATTCGACCTAGTGCATATTCGGATCCATAGTGACCATTCCAAATTAGGACAGGTTGCTTACCCGTTTATAGGTTGTTTGAAACCGCTGCGTGCGTAATGAAACCCTAGCTCCTGACACAATAGGACAGGGAAACCCTACCCCAACATAGGGGTGTTTTGGCTCTCATTTATCTGCTATGTGCTTTAGAGTGCGTCTCTACAGGAATGCATGTATCAGTATATGAGTTTGAATATCAAGCCTGCGGGCATCAGTTCAGTATTGTCAGTATCAGGCCTGCGGGCATCAGTTCAGGATCGTCAGTATCAAGCCTGCGGGCATCAGTTCGGTATTGTCAGCATCAGGCCTGCGGGCATCCGTTCAGTATTATGGGTATCAGGCCTGCGGGCATCAGCCAGTATTTGAGAATTAGCTATCTGCGGGTATCAGATTCTGTTTTAGGGGACAGTGATACAGGGATAATAATCAGTGTTTGAGGACAGTGTGTTATTCAGCTTATTGACTGTGTGTTGATTATGCCCGGCTGTGTGTCATGCATTTTATTTTAAGCTGTTATGCTGTCCGTTTATCTGTTTATTTATTTCCTTTTCGCTTTATTTATCTTTTGCTAGGTCAGTTTTAGCACGATTGCTTCCAACCCAGCAGGCATTCCCCAAGCACTTTGGACACGAGGTCGTCGACTCCATCGATCTGAGGATCTAATCGACGGACAGCCAGTGTTCCATTCTCTACCCCCTGTTACAAGAAGGAAGCAGAAAAAGCGCAGTGTATCTGAACAAAGAGCACCAGAACAGTGGTATCCCCCATCAGTGGACAGTTGGATTGAGATCCCCATTGAGACAGATCTGCCAGTAGTTCAAACAACAAATCAAAACAGTATGACGGCACCAACAGGAGTTAAGGAAATGATGCGCCAAATGCAGGAAACCATGCGGGCCATGCAACAGGATGCCGTTCATCGGGATGAACTCGCTAAGCAACAAGCTGAGATTATGACCCAGCAGGCTGAGCTGATTACCAGACTGCAACAACAGAGTACAGCATCTGCTTCACACCAAATTCCTCCTCCAGCAGAAGCCCCATTACCTGAGCAGGCATCTGCTGTTCAGAACGCTCCTCCAAACACCCAGAATACTGTGCCGACTATCCAAAATCTGCAAGAGGACACAAATCTTCCAACGGGGCCAGCTCCGCCCCCGCTTCCACCACAACTGTCCAAGGTCCATACACCCAATCACCCGGACTCTCCCTTCGAGGTCGAGGTTGATCATACAGCTCTGAAATTGAACAAACTGGAGAAGCTATTCAAGAAATCCCAAGGGGTCAAGGCTATGCCGGATATCGAAGATGGATATACCGAGGAGGCCGTAACACTCCCCGATAGGTTCAAAATGCCACAAATCGACCGCTTTGACGGGACCGGCGACCCCATGGTCCATATCCGACTGTTTGCAGACGTCTTGCGGCCAATGGGCCTAACACGACCACAGAAGCTCTCACTATTCGGCCGAACCCTGTCGGGTGTGGCCTGCCATTGGTATGCAAGATTACAAGATGAAGTGAAAAAGAATTGGGATGAAATGGCTGAGGCCTTTGTCACGCAATATTCGTACAACACTCAGATCGAGATCACAACCCGCGATCTTGAAACGACAAGGCAAGAGCCCAAGGAATCTTTCTCGGACTTTGTGATCCGATGGAGGGCAAAGGCGTCAACAATGACTTTAAGGCCCACAGACAAAGATCAAATCCGGATGATTGTGCGCAATCTCCACCCAAAACTGATGCAGAGAATGATTGTAGTCCCCTTCCCTACTTTCGCAGATTTACATGATATGGGGGTGCAAATCGAAGACACAATGAGACAAGGTCTGTTTGACCACGACAGGGAACAACCGAGGAGGACGCTCAACCGTAACAACAATGCGGGCCCGAGTGGCGCTGCAAATACGAGAGCCTCGGAAGTTAGTATGGTCACCACCACTCCCCCTCCCCCTCCAAGGCCCATGACTGCCACACCCTTCTCCGGCGCGTCCGGAAGCAACACACAAGCCAACAGATTCCAACCACGAGGCCAAAGAACCTTTACCCCACTATATATGCCTCTGACCAAGGTTCTGGGAATATTGATCAGAAAAAATCATTTAAAACCCCTGGAACCAAAGCCATTACCGAATCCACTCCCCCCCTCTTACGACCCGTCAAAATACTGTGCGTATCACCAACAACACGGTCATGACACCGACCGTTGTTACAGATTGCGTCATGAAATCCAAGATCTTATTGACAAACAAGTGATCACACCTCCTGATAAACCCAATGTCACCACCAACCCTCTCCCACCACATAACCAAGCTCCTCCTCCCAAAAGAATTAATTTTATCCAGACTGGGGTCGTATCTTACGATCCTAGCATCTATATTACGCCCACCCATCTACCCAAACCAGAGGTGCTCCTCCCCGATTGCACTGATTTCTTGTGCATGGTGGACATCTCTGAAACCCAACCAGAACCGATGGTGGTGACCGTCGAAGACAGGGCAGGGCAGATTTCGGGAGAGAATGAGATTGTTGAATCTGAGACTGGACAGAATTTTGCTGGGAGAGCCTATGATCCAAGCAAGCACATCCTATCAACGAGCCGAATTGGGCTAAGCGTAGAATTGCCAGAGACAGGAGAGCTATGCGTGATCCGGGGGGATGGATCTGGGCTATGGGCAGATGATTTGACAACCGCAGAGGAAGACTTTGCCAACCTGCAATTTCTCGACTACCAGGAACTGGGGGAGGCGTCAATCAATTGGTACGATTATGAGGCATCAGAGGAGGCCACTGGGTGGCTCGAGGATCAACCGGATGCAGTGGGGGAAGCCCAACCAGAACAGAACCCGGCAGGGGCAGAAATATCAGTTGTGGCCGGAATGGCCGAAAGTCAAGTTGTATCGCCGGAGAGCGCCGGTGCTAAGAATTCCACTCGAGACATGGGCATTATGGAGATGGGAACTGTTGAACAAACAGCTGTACTGACGCAGCTGGAACAAGGAAAGTTCGAGGAGGCTGAGAGAATTAGGAAAGCAAAAGGCCCTAAGGGGACTGAAAGTGCTGTGTGCACGAAGACAGACAATGCCGTGAGCATATGGACAGAGAGCGCTGAGAGTGCGAGTGGACCGGAGCCAGACAGGTGTCTGTTGGCTGCCAGCGGAATGTGGTGGGAAGATGACGACTTGTGTCTTGCCCACACGGATGAAGACTGGGGGAATAACCAGCCGGATGATACTTGGTATCTTGATGAAGTGGACCATATGACAAGAAGTGGGCGGTACTTCAAGCCCCCACATCTGGACCAACCCGAGGCATCCGGGAAGGATAGAGAAGCGGAGAGACAGAAGGAGAAGCAGATTGAGGATGAAGCCGTGCTGAAACAGTTAAAAAAGATACAAGCAGACATCTCCATCTGGGGACTGCTAATGGCATCACGAGTACACAGAGAAGCTGTCCTATCTGCTATGGACAAGTCCAAACTCTCCATAGACACCACGCCTGAACAGCTGGTTGGGCTGGTTTTTCCGGGAGGAGGTTCCCCGGCATTAACCTTTTCGGACAAGGAGCTACCGCCTGAGGGCACAAGTCATAACAAACCCCTCTATATTTCTGTGGAATGTAGAGATAAGTGGATACCGGTGGTACTTGTTGATACCGGGTCTGCGATTAACGTCTGCCCAACCAGAACGGCATATACAATCGGGTTGAAACCCGTGGACTTCGTCCCAACCACCCAAGTGATCAGAGCATACGACAATACCAGCAGAGAAGTGATGGGGACTGTTAAAATTCAAACCAGGGTTGGTCCAGGACAACACAGCATTGAATTTCATATCTTGGACGTTCCTGCAACCTTTAACCTACTTTTGGGGCGACCGTGGTTGCACCAGGTCAAAGCAGTCTCTTCCACTCTACATCAGATGCTAAAGGGGTAGCGATAGTTTTCGGGAATTCATCAATCCATCCGCCGCCGGAGGTGTCTACACCTGTCTTGGAGATTGAGCACGGCACAGAGGATGTGTTTTTGTCGGGGTTCACTTTGGCCGAGGCTCAAGTAGTGCAGAATGTCATGGCTGTGAATGAGGGAATGTATGTTAGTGCACAATCTATCTACCTTATGAACAAGCTAAAACATACCCCCGGGATGGGATTAGGGAGAAGCGGCCGGAAAGGCGTCTCAGTGTTGGCCGAAGTGCCACACAACCCTCACGCTTTTGGACTGGGTTATCTGCCCACCAAGGAAGATTGGGTGAGGAAAGGAAAAGAAATGGCCGGAAGGGCCAGAGCAAAGAAGGCTAGGAAGCCATTTGAGTTAATGCACAGGCCCATCTGGGGTACCCTAAACGGACGTTTCGTCCGGAAGGGGGAAGATTTTCCATTCTGCGGCTTCCCGGAGCCATGGCTAAACGCGGAGGGGACGCGCGTGCCTGGTTTTGAAATCTTCTTCGACATACAATTATCTAGGGATGACGTTGCCGAAGCGCAGACAGACCCACCAACTGAGGTTGAGCAATGTGAAGCAGTGGATCCTGAGAGCACAGAGCTTGAAATGGGGGTAGCACTGGCGAGTCTACTATCAGATCCTCCGATCAGCCAAGAGTGCTTGGGGGATAACTCTTCGGTTTCTGTGATTGGAGATGAAATAGCTACGGGCTTTCCAGCGCCGATCTTGGATGCATCTATCGCACCTTCTCTCATCTGGCAATATGAAGAAGGCTTTTTATCTAGCAGTTCCGGGTCAGGTAGTGAGCCGGAATCTGATTCTACCGAATCTTGTGCGTCGGAATCAGATTCCAGCTCGACTGAGTCTAAGTCCGGTATTCCTGGGGGTGATAACCCGGATGCCACAGTCCTGTCTAGGTCGTCTTTTTCATTTTCTTTTGAGTCTGTTGTAACAGAGGAATCTGACGACTTGGAAATATTTAATGAGAATGATGTGGATGTGGTTTCCGAGTATTTTTCTGTGCCTTTGATTTATTGCTTAAATCAGGATTTTCAAAATTTTGATGAAAACAGCGAGGGAGAAATTCCCCCAGTTTTGCAACGATTAATTGATCAAGAGCAGGAAAGATTTGTTAAGCCTTTAATGGATGAAATCACTACTGTGAATGTTGGTACTGAGAAGGACCCGCAGCTGGTCCAGATCGGGTCCACGTTGTCTTCGGAGGAGCGCGAGCGCTTAGTCGCTTTATTAAAAGATTTCAAAGATGTTTTCGCGTGGTCCTACGAAGACATGCCTGGAATCGATCCTGAGATTGTATAGCACCGGATCCCTCTTGACCCCGAGGCCCGTCCTGTCAAACAGAAACTCAGAAGGATTCACCCGGACTGGGCTCTCAAAATTAAGGAAGAGGTCACCAAGCAAATTGACGCAGGGTTCCTGCTGGTATCTGAATATCCAACTTGGTTGGCCAACATAGTTCCGGTGCCAAAGAAGGACGGCAGAATTCGGGTTTGTGTAGACTTCAGAGATTTGAACAGGGCCAGTCCGAAGGACGACTTCCCCTTGCCGCACATCGATGAATTGGTGGATTTCACGGCAGGACACGCCTTGCTTTCATTTATGGATGGTTTCTCAGGCTATAATCAGATAGTAATGGCACCCGAAGACTGGGAGAAGACTGCGTTCACTACCCCGTGGGGTACATATTGTTATAGAGTGATGCCATTTAGGTTGAAAAATGCTGGAGCTACGTATCAACGGGCAGCAACTACAATATTGCATGATATGATCCATAAAGAGGTCGAGGTGTACGTGGACGACATGATTGTCAAGTCCAAAGATAGAGAGGGCCACTACACCGCCTTACAAAAATTCTTTCAGAGGATCAAAGAGTTTCGGCTGCGACTGAATCCCCAGAAATGCACGTTTGGTGTTACAGCAGGGAAGATGCTAGGGTTTCTGATCACACAAAGGGGCATCGAGGTCGACCCTTCCAAAATCAAGGCCATCTTAGAAATGCCACCACCAAGGACTGAAAAGGAGGTGCGAGACTTTCTGGGTAAAGTGCAATTCATAAGACGGTTTATTTCTAAATTAACCTTGACTTGTGAACCACTTTTTGGTCTCTTGAAGAAAGGAAAGAAATTCCAATGGGACGGCCGATGTCAAGCAGCTTTTGAGCAGATCAAAGAGTATCTACAGAACCCACCCGTGCTGTCACCGCCAGAGCCGGGGAGACCGTTGATATTGTACCTTTCGGTAACTGAAACTACCATGGGCTGCATGCTCGCACAGGAGTCAGAAGACAAAGTGGAAAGGGCCATATACTATCTGAGCAAAAAGATGCTGGATTATGAGACCCGCTATACACCGCTGGAGAAGGCTTGTTTGGCCTTGGTATGGGCAACCAGGAAGCTGCGGCACTACCTGTTAGCCCACTCTGTAATGTTGGTTTTGCGTTTGGATCCCATCAAATATCTCTTCGAGAAACCAGCACTTACAGGTAGGCTAGCTCGTTGGCTGCTGTTGCTCTCCGAATTTGATTTGAAGTATGTAACGCGCAAGTCAGTAAAAGGGAGAGCGGTAGTGGAGTTCCTTGCCGACCACCCGGTTGAGGGGGATGAAGCGTTTGAGTATCTATTCCCAGATGAAGCCATTCTGCACGTCAAAGATGAAACCTGGACGATGTACTTTGACGGAGCGTCAAACCAGTATGGGTATGGGATAGGGGTGTTGCTGATAGCGCCTGACGATTCCCGTATTCCTTTAGCATTCAAGCTCCGGTTCAAAGTTTCCAACAACGAAGCAGAGTATGAGGCATGTATTGCTGGCCTGGAAGCAGCCCTGGAACTAGGGGCAAGACGGTTGGACATCATTGGGGACTCGAACCTCGTTGTGTCTCAAGCGAAAGGAGATTGGAAAGTCAAGGAGGAAAGGATGATAATTTACCACCAAACCTTAGATTTGTTAATCCCTCGGTTTGAGAAGCTGAATTTCACCCACCTCGTGAGAGAGAACAACAGGTTTACAGATTCATTAGCAACTCTATCTTCTATGATAGACATTCCGTCCGGAGTCCGGATGCGTCCGGTCATTATTGATCAGAAGTTCACGCCAGCATACGAGTCGATTTCCGCCATAGATGAGGTTCAAGACGGCAACCCCTGGTATTACGACATCTGGAACTTCTTGGAAAAGGAGACATATCCACTAGGGGCAAATGCCAAAGATAAGAGGGCTGTCAGAAGAATGGCTGCTCAGTTCGTTATCTGCGGGGGAAAGCTGTACAAAAGGGGTCATCTGGGAATGCATAAGCTCTGTGTAGAAGCTGAAGAGTCAAAACGCCTGATGGAAGCCATCCATGGGGGAGAGTGCGGTGCACACATGAATGGAGTAATGCTGGCCAGAAAGATCCTCAGACAGGGCTACTACTGGTCAACCATGGAGGAGGATTGTATTAGCTTTGTTCGGCGATGCCACAAGTGTCAAATCCATGCAAATCGCATGAACATCCCGCCGTCAAAACTGTACAACATGACTTCGCCATGGCCTTTTTCAGTCTAGGGAATTGATGTGATCGGAGCTGTTACCCCGAAAGGGTCAAACGGGCATGAGTTTATCCTAGTAGCGATAGATTATTTCACAAAGTGGGTCGAGGCCCAATCATACGCGGTGTTGAAGGCGTCGCTCGTCGCAAAGTTCACCAGGAACAACATCATCTGTCGCTACGGGGTGCCAAACGAAATAATTTCAGATAATGGTTCCCACTTCAAGAAAGAAGTGATAGACTTGTTGGAGAAATACAATGTGGCTTTCCATAAGTCATCTACATACCGGTCGCAGACCAACGGGGCGGTTGAGGCCGCCAACAAGAATATCAAGCATATACTACAGAAGATGGTGGGAACCTATTGGGATTGGCCAGACAAGCTGCCATTTGCTCTGTGGGGCTACAGGACTTCAATCAGAACTTCTACTGGAGCAACTCCATATTCATTGGTCTATGGAATGGAGGCTGTTCTACCCATTGAGATTGAGGTTTCGTCGTTACGAGTATTGGCTGAATGCCAGATAGCCGAAGTAGATTGGCAGCAAAGCAGATTCGAAGAACTCATGCTCTTTGATGAAAGAAGATTGAAAGCACTGTACCACATCCAAGGCTATCAACGAAGAATTGCCCGGGCTTTCAACAAGAAGGTTAAGTCCAGGAATCTGAAAGAAGGAGATTTGGTGCTCAAAGACAACCGAGCTCCCATCCACGACCCAAGGGGCAAGTTCAAACCTAATTGGACTGGTCCTTACATCATCAAAGCTATCTGGTCAGGTGGAGCTGTGGTTCTGATGGATCTAGATGGCTTGGAGTTCTTACAACCGATCAATATGGACAAGTTGAAGAAATACTATCCTTGAGAGGCTCGCTAGGCCGAAAACCCGAAAGGGCGATCTAGGCAAAAGTCAGAGCACAAAAAAATTAGAAAATATAAAAACTGAGCTCGCAAGGTTGAAAACCCGCAAAGGGCGGCCTTGGCAAAAGTTAGAGCGCAAAAGGAGAGTGAAAATACTCGAGTGAACCTTCGCCTGAACTACGTAAGGCTTGATTCCCATCTTTGGGATACGTAGGCAACTTCGCCTTGAAGTTCAGCCATAAACATTTCCCCGATCAACTCTGTCCATTCTGATCATCTCAGTCATCTTTATCCACCAGCATTTATCGCGATCTCCGGTACAGTGCTGTTCAGACTAGGGGCAACTTTCCGTTGCTTTGAAGTGCCGCATTGTTCTTCAGACTAGGGGCAACTTTCCAGTTGAAGGGATCTGGGGTTGTGCATCTCAGAGACAGATCTTCGGCGTGTCCAGTTCTGATCCACATCGAAAATAGTTTTGAAAAGTTTTAATAAAAGTTGACTTTGTTCAAATTAATCTTTTTACGACTAAGACCATTTTTGGACCAAAAGCGGAAAATTTTCAGTACCACAACTTTCAATTTCATTGATTTCAAAACTGAGTTCTCCTGCTCTTGCATTACAATCGAGGTTGCTTTTTTAGTACATTCATAACGAAAACTTGAAAATGCTAAATAAGCAATAAATTTGGGGCATAGTTGAATCAAGTATCTCTGTGTCCCCTCCCAGAGCTGGACGGAGCATCTGATGCCAAGCTAGGCCCAACCTGTGCCTCCTCGTTGAGCCAATCCAAGCACTCGTCGGACAAAGTGCAACTGAAAGTTGAAGCAGGGGCCAGGAGCTCTCTAGTCCTCCATGCCGTGGCATATCGGGCAAGCTGTGCACCCCGGATCGGGAAAGCGGCTGGGTACTCGATCCCCTCCGGTGGACAAGTCTGATCATGGCCAAACTGACGCAAGAACCGGAACGGAAAATAAAATACGCAGTGGGTTAGACCAATCAATTGGATCCCAATCAGCCGAGACATACTATAGCTCATTGCCGGGAGGTTGAGCCAAGGACAACGCCAAGCAATGCCGTCTGCGGACAAATTGCACATCCAATCGAACCACCACCTTTTGTCAAGAGCATTGACTAGGCGCTGCCGAAAGAAGTAGCCTCGAGCTGAATAAGCCGGGCAAGAGTCCACAACCTGCAACTTATCCATTAACCATACCTAGGGGAGGGATGGAAAATGAGAGAATAAAGAACAGAGAGATGTACGATGAGAGAAAAGTAAGACAAGGGTTTTGTGAGAAAAAAACGAGCCTGAGGGTCGAGTGATGTGAGCAAATATATATGTAAGGTTGGGTGGGAAACATTACCTGCAGCAGCAGTGGACTCCCGGCAAACCTAGTCACCTCCCGGCGACAGAATCTAAGCCCATCAGTGTCTCGGCCAAGGTCATGGCAATACAGCTCTTTCCTTCTCTCAAACCTTGGGCGACTTCAATCAAGCGAATGCTAGCCCCGCCGAAGCCCGAGGAAAGCAGAAAATGGGACAACAAACATAGGCAGAGGGCGTGTTGCCGGAAACCCTGCCAATAATGGTTGCTACGGTCACCAGCATCGGAAAAACGACGGATCAAGCCGAGGATGTCCAGTTCCCCACTGCAGATCATAGATCGAGCATCATGCGCCGTGAGCCCACACATCTGCCCTAAAGCCTGAGCGTGGCCAAAACGGAGCTGAGGCAAGATCACTTCAGAGCATTCAGACTCCATCAAAACCTGAAAATCTTCGAAAGTGGGACACATCTCTTGGCCGCCAAAGCTAAAAACATGCGTCACTGGATTCCAGAACCTTGCCGCGGCATGGAGAAAAGGAAGATGTAACGGAGTACGGCTCAGCATGAATAGTGCATTCAAGCCGAAACCCCGGAAATTCAGCTTTTCCGAGCCATCTAGAGAAGAGATCCAAGATGTGATATTTTCTGCGAGGAACGCCTCCATCTTTGGCTAAAACTAAGATGAAATGAATGTTCCCGAAGTTGAAGCTTTTATAGAGGGAAAAACACTATTCACGGGGACACGTGTCAAAAATCTGGTGGCTGCAGGACTGAGTGGCCGGCCAGCCACCTTTTCTGGCTGGCCAGCCATTTACTTTTTCAGAAATGGCCGGCCAGCTGTCTCTCTCCACAAAAATGGCCAGCCGGCTCCAAGGGATGGCTGGCAATGCTGCAGTGTATCTCCTTGGCCCTGTTTTACTCTTCGAGGGAAAGTTCCAAGCATTTCCATGCAACGGGAAAGTCAAAGGCCTTTATCTCCCTCCGTTTCGGATGCGTTTCGATGCCCAGATTGTCAGAAGAACACTCTGTTGTTATTGAGTTTTGTTTATCGAGTTGTTGTTTTGCTTATCGAGTTGTTTGTCGAGCGGACATGTTTTTGAGTTTTTGAGTCTTTGCTCTCTGTTTAAGCCATTTTTGTTAAAATCTTGATTATTTGCGTTGTTGCATTTTGCTTATCAAGTTGTAAACTTGCTAAAGGTCCTGTTATATCTTAGTAAGTTGAGTTGCTTAGTTTGTTGCGTCGGTTCACTACCTGACTTGGTGATTACACAATGCACATTACCATTCAATTTCACTTTTGTGCAAAATAAAATGATGCGATATGATGCTAAAAGTTTAAAATACAAACACTTTTTTCAAAAGCTATTTCATTCCATCATGCTTTACAACAAACGAAGGTACAAGTTTTACAAAAAATAAAACTGCCTAACAATGTGCAAAGTGCTACAAACTACTAGCAAAAAGAAAAATAAAGCAGGAAATAACAACATCAAAGTCCTCGGGAGCGGGAACGAGAAGCACGCCTCATCCTCTTCTACGGGACAATCTCCACACCATCATCTGAGCCAGAGCTGTCATCCTCAGGATTCCCCTCAGCCTCGCCTCTATTCCCCGAGCCAAAACCGGAGCCCCCTCCTCAGCAGATGTCTCTGACTGACGGTCGGTAGCCTCCTCCTCCTCCTCAGCATCCTCCTCCTCCTCATCAGGCTCCACCTCCACAACGTGAGCCCTGCGTCTGCGGACAGGCCCCCCTCGAGCTCCTCGAAAAGGCCTAGATGGCCCGGCTCCTCGGGAAGGCCGAAATGGCCCCGCCCCCTGAAAAGGCCCAGATGGCCCAGCTCCCCAATGAGGCCCAGGTGGCCTGGTCTGCGGCTGACCGGACCATGAAGGCATCTGAAAACAAAGAGTTCAATTCAAATACATCAGTCCAAATATATACATCAGATGCAGATACAAGCAAAGGATACGTAAAGTGTGTGCATGTTAATACAGTGTACAAGTGGGGTGTGTGTCAGATGTGCTCTACACAAATAGTCTATCGATGCAGTAGAAATCAGCATGTCATCAGAAGTATGATAAATGCCAGAAAACTGAAGGGTACCTGAATGCCCGCGACAGACAACTGTGCCTCCCTACGCAGGACCATGCCCTCGAGTGTGGCCACCAGTCCAACCACCTCCTCCATGTACCCTCGCGATGGCTGCAAAAATGAGCTCATAATCATCAGTGAACAGAAGAGTGTCTAAACATCTAAATGATGAATGAAAAGAAGTGGAGCATACCGGCGGTGAGTCCGGATCAATGGCGTATCGATCACAGGGCATCGGAGGCTCTAGTGGAATCGGAGTCGGAGAGCTAGCCCCATACTGCCACGCCATCAACTCAGTAGGCATATCTGGCCATCCGGGATGAGGATGAACCGACGGAGCCGGAGGAATCGGTCTACTCCCACCTCTAGATGTACCGGCCCTGCTAGTAGAAGGGGCGTCTGCAGCCCGAGCCCGAGCCTGGTCCGAGGATGACATACCGGCAGGCCTCATCATCGGGATATGAGCTCCCGTCAATGGAGGCATCAAATATATGTGACGGTAAGTGGCGTAGTCCCCCTCCTCAACATATAGTAAAGCATCACTGCCCAGCATGGCGCCGACTACCTCTGAGTAAGAGAGCCTGTCAGCAGTCCGCATACTGGCTGGGGGTACTGCGGGAATATCTTGAGAAAGATACCCCCATACCTGGCGCAGAAAGCGCTCCCCCAGGAACCATACCCTGCCAACCGGCCCTTCGAGCAGGACCCTATACTGGGAAATGCCCGACGCTCCGGTATACTGAAGTCGGAGACCGTCACCCAGGGACACCCGGGGCTGCCATGTAATCTGCGGATGATAAATGCATAAACCAATCAGAAATCGAGAATATACAGAGCAAATCAAAGATGAGAATGAAAGGAATTGAAAGTTCTGAGGTACCTCTGAATGTCGCACAGTGTCAAAGTACTGTCGCAGGAGAAGGAGGGTCTCTCGAGGCCTCGGCCGGTGTGGGCCCTCGAACACCAATGAATATGGGGTCATGGGAATCCCTACCACCTCCAGCTCTGGGGCTAATGATGGGAAGTATACATAGACCCATAGCTGAGAAAAACAGTGCAGAATGCAAGTACGAAATGCTGAGAGCAAAATACAGACTGTAAAAGTGCGCTGGGTGTGCAATGTACAAGTAATGAAAAGCAGAAATGTAAATCAAAGGGGACAGAAAAGTACCTCACAGGCTCTCCAGTAGCCGCCAAGTAAGTCGCCCCGCCCGTGGGAGGTCACGCTCATATAAAAGTAAAGGGTAGCCAGGCCGGCGCCACCCCAGTCATATCGATGGACCTGTGATAGGTCGACTAGAGCGCTCAGCAGGTATAGCCCAACGGTGTTCCCTCTATCGGTGAACAGGGTAGTCCCGAAGAGGAACATCAGGAAACCACGGGCATACTGCTCCGTCTCCTCGGGAGTCTCAGGCACCATCTCCGCCCGCCGGAAATGGGAAGAGAACCAAGTGTATCGGACTCTCCCTGAAACCCTATCAACAGGCGGGCGAGCCCCCAACAGATACATCCAGGCGGCCTCCCACTCGCCCATATCCTCATCGTAGGGGATGGACCAACCTCCGACGTCTAAGCCCGTCAATACAGCGAAGTCAAAAGGGGTCATGGTCATATCCCCGGTAGCAGAGAAATGAAAGGAATTGGTGGTGTCCCACCATCTCTCTACCAGGGCCGCCATCAGTGTCCTCCTGGCAGGACAACGTGACAACCCGACGCAGAAGGGCCCGAATCCTGCCAAATCTACCAAATCTCGGACGGCCTCCGGGAGCTCAGCATACCAGTCCCGCGCGATGGTGGAACCATACCCCCGCACACTGCGAGAACCAACCTGCATTCAGAATGAATACATGTGTCAATAATGAAATGAAATGGGCTGTGTGCCAATGAAATGAAAGGGCCGTGTGCCAATGAGATGAAATGGGCTGTGTGCCAATGAAATGAAATGGGCTGTGTGCCGATGAAGTGAAATAAGCTACATGCAAAATCTATCTGGGCTGCGTGTTCAGAAAATTTGAAGTTTGGGCTGCGTGTTCAACTTTCAGTTAAATTGTGGGCTGCGTGTTCACTATCTATCTGGGCTACGTGTTCAGAAAATTTGAAGTTTGGGCTGCGTGTTCAACTTTCAGTTAAATTGTGGGCTGCGTGTTCACTATCTATCTGGGCTGCGTGTTCAGAAAATTTGAAGTTTGGGATGCGTGTTCAACTTTCAGTTAAATTGTGGGCTGCGTGTTCACTATCTATCTGGGCTGCGTGTTCAGAAAATTTGAAATTTGGGCTGCGTGTTCAACTTTCAGTTAAATTGTGGGCTGCGTGTTCACTATCTATCTGGGCTGCGTGTTCAAAAAATTTGAAATTTGGGCTGCGTGTTCAACTTTCAGTTAAATTGTGGGCTGCGTGTTCACTATCTACCTGGGCTGCGTGTTTAGAAAATTTGAAATTTGGGCTGCGTGTTCAACTTTCAGTTAAATTGTGGGCTGCGTGTTCACTATCTACCTGGGCTGCGTGTTCAGAAAATTTGAAATTTGGGCTGCGTGTTCAACTTTCAGTTAAATTGTGGGCTGCGTGTTCACTATCTAATCTGGGCTGCGTGTTCAGAAAATTTGAAGTTTGGGCTGCGTGTTCAACTTTCAGTTAAATTGTGGGCTGCGTGTTCACTATCTATCTGGGCTGCGTGTTCAGAAAATTTGAAATTTGGGCTGCGTGTTCAACTTTCAGTTAAATTGTGGGCTGCGTGTTCACTATCTAATCTGGGCTGCGTGTTCAGAAAATGTAAAGTGTGGGCTGTGTGTTCACTTTCGAATTCGGGCTGTGTGTTCGACAAATCAGTGTTTGAACCGTGTGTTCGCCTCTTAACTAATGTGTACAGTGCGTTCACAATTAATTGGTGAGCCAAGTGTTCAAAAATTCAAGTGTTGAAACTACATGTTCAAGATGTAAGCAAAGTACTATGTCATAAGCTAAACTGCATGTTCAAGCATGGCAGAGGTGCGAAATGTAAAATACAGAAGATGAGGTAAATACCTCTCGGGCCTCGTGAGAGAGATGCTGCTCCGGCTCTCTGAGAAGCAGATCCCCGGGTGCTCGCTCGTCAAAACTGGTAAAGTGACGGAAGACAGCGCGCGGAAGAACGTGTGCTGGCGGACGGTACCTCCCGGGAATGAAAGGTCGGGTCCTCGAGGGTAGAGTCATGGGATCGAAATCATCTCCGGCACCTGGAAAACCTCCGCCGTGGGGAGAATTGCCCGCCATTTTCAAAGAATCTGTAAAAGGGAGCAGAAATGAGCAAAATGGGCCAAAATTGGAAAAAGTCAACAAAAGTCAACTCTCGGGAAATGAAAAGTCAACAAAAGTCAACTCCCGAGAAAATATTCCAAATATTGAGACAAACTTACCTCAAGTGGCGAAAATGCAAAAAGAAGCTCCGAAGCCGGAATTTAATCGCTTCAAAGTGCTTGAAACTGAGTGTTTTTGCGAAAACAATTTGCACGGGGCATTGGAAAACGCGCGTGAAACTCAGATCTGGAGAGGAAAGTGTTGTAGAAGGCAAGAAAGGAAGGGGGCCTCAGCTGCCTTTTATAGGCTCAAGGTCTTGGTTGAAGAAGCATGCAAAAAGGGAGTGAAAAAGACCAAAATACCCCCGGATAAAGCACATGGCCGGCCGGCCCCTATTTCTAGCCGGCCAGCTATCTGCTTTTTACAGAAATGGCCGGCCAGCCTTTAGCTTTATTGGAAACCGGTTGGCCACCTCCCCTTGGGAAGATGAACGGCCGGCCATGTCCCCCACATGCCCACCTAGCTCTCTGCAAATTTTGAGGAAGATCGGAGTTCCCGGGACCTGAAAAAGTTCAAGAAAAGTACACTTTCGGTCGCGAAATTGCTCCGTCGGGACTTCAGCTTCAAGTTCTGACATATGTCTCATCATTATTCATCGAAATCAAAGTGTATCCTTTTTGAATGAGTTGTAACCTTTCAGGGAAGCGGATCGGAGGCCGTAATTGGGTTGCCTTCGCCGAAACACGCATTTCCGTACTCGTTGTTTCATGACAAGTGAACACCCTGATTCATGCTCGTTTCGCGCTATCGTGCACATTATCTTGCGTTCTCATGAGCATACTTGCCTTGTCACGTACATTTCTTGGTATTGGCATGCCTCCATGTTTGAGCATACGTTGTCACGCATGTTCCACTCTTGCATTGCGATGCATACACTCACCGGCACTGCGTGTGTCAAACTTTCAGAATCACATTGAATATATGTTGGTAGCATATTGTACTTGTTGCAATTTCTCTCTTTTGCAGGCACGATATTGTATGTACGGTTCAATTGAGGCTGGTGCGACCAGACGAATCGCACAGGTATCGTATCTTCTCCGTGTGAGACGTGGCGGGGATTGAATGATCCTCCGCATTCTTAACTGCATGAAATGTAGTTGTTGCTTTGCATTCTTGCTTAAAACTGTTGCATCTATTTGCGAATACTTGCTTCATTACAGCTTGCTGCATTTGCACGATCATTGGGTTACCTTCGGCTTCTTGCATATCATTTGCATTTTGCCCCCTGCCTGCGGGCACATCTCTGTTTATCCTGTCTGTTTGTCTAAGTCTTCGGCCTTGTCAAAAATGGGTCGTCTCTAGGCTTTGACATTCACTCCCGTCACTTATGACTTCCGAGTTCTGTCAAAGAGAGGCAACTGTAGACACCCCATTTTTGATCGACCTTAAGACTCAGACGTCACCGATTGAGTGCTTGGTGATATTACATGTTGTGCTTGTTCAGAAGTCTCAGAATCGCGGCTGCGAGCCCTGCCTCCGGACTTCCGAACCCTCTTCTGTGCCTTGCCTCGGTTTGCGAACCAGACTCGGTTTTCTCTGTTTCTTTTCCTGAGGGAAAGGAGAGGTCCCGTAGACCATCTCTCAGTGGCCGTGGGCTACATTTTGTGGCCGCAGGCCATTTTGCCCATTTCGGAGTCCGGTTTTCGGTTTTTCGGGATCGTTGGCCATGTGCCCCGGTTCGGGACCGCTTAACCATCTCCTTTTGCTCCGGTTTTTGGCATACATCTTATTTAATCCCTTTTGAGGGACACTGGGGTCTGAGAAACCCACTTCGTGGCCGAACACCACTTTCGGTGTTTAACAGCCCATTTTCGGGACCCTGAACTGCGTGTTTTGGTCCCCGAGCATTCGTTTTGCAACGGTTTTCGTACATTTTTGGCAGGTACCTCTGTTTTATCACCGGGGAGGTCACTGAAGGGTGAGAGGCCAGCAATTGTTGCAGCAACCAGTTATACATCCTCTGACGCCCTCCGGCGCCCGTTTTTCGCACTTCCGGGCTAATGTTGAACACCTTGGGCCCATTTTCTCAAACTTTGAACCACATATTTGTGATGTACACACATGAGAGGACCCTAAAAGTTCATGGCCGGCCAGTAATTCAACTTGACCCTTTTGACCCCCTCCTTCCGGGCTAATGTTGAACCCCTTGGACCTTTTTTCTTGAACTTTGAACCACATATTTGTGATGTACACACATGAGAGGACCCTAAAAGTTCATGGTCGGCCAGTAATTCAACTTGACCCTTTTGAACCCCTCTTTCCGGGCCAATGTTGAACCCCTTGGACCCACTTTCTTGGAATTTTAACCACATGGTTGTGTTGTACACACATAGGAGAACACCACCAGTTGGTGGCCGGCCAGAAAATCTCATTGAACCTTTTGACCCCTAGCCGGCCGGCTAGGGGGTGTGGCCGGCCGGCCACCTGCAACAAAAGTACCAGGCCGGCCTGCTTCCTTGCACTGTACACTTTACAGCTGTGGAGCTGTTTCCCCCAGACAAGATCTTTATCTGGGGGATATTTCGTGGGGGAATATTACTCTCCTTTTCCCCCACCTTTACACCCCTTCTTTGGCCTATATAGCAAGCAAGCCTTGTAGTATTTTGGGGTTAGAAAAACTCTCCTTCAAGCCTCCATACACAACTCCATCTTCATCCTTCTCAATTCTTTGAAAAACCCTAAGTCCCTAACCATCATTCCTTCTACACCACCAAGCTCTACCACCACCACCTCACTTCCAGCAACAAGGAAGGTTTCTCAAAGGCCAAAGAAGCTGCAAATTCATCCAAGAAGCAACAAAAGTTTGAGTCTTCAAGGGTAAGTAATACTTTTACCCTTTTGACCCTTTTTCTTGATCTATTTCTAAGCCCCACTTTCTTTTTGTTTCAAGCTCCGGCCCTAATTGAAAAGGGCCTCCTTTTGAGCTCATCTTCACTTTTCATTAAGGGCTCAACCCTGTTTGAGCCCTCCATGACACACTTGCTTCATTGACCCTCTTGTATGTCATAGTTTTGCATGCTATTTTTGACCCATGAGCAATCTGTTTTCGAGCATGTTGTAAACTGATATTAGGCTTATTTTGAGCCCCTATTCAACATTGAAGAAGGGCTCAACACCATTTGGGACTTCCATGTTGTACCTACCTTTATACTCTTCTTTTCTTCCCCATTCTTGCATGCAATGGCAGCCTACCATGCTTTTGTTTTTGGCCATTTTACAGTTCTGAAAAAGTCCTTATTTTGGTCCATTCTTCATTTTTCATTTAGGTTCTTTCATGGTTTGGGGCCTCCATAGGTCACTTCATGTTATATCCCTCTTTTATTCCCCATTCTTGCATGTTTAGTTAGCCTACCATGCTTTTGTTTTTGGCCATTTTACAGTTCTGGAAAAGTGCTTATTTTGGTCCATTATACATGTTTTATTAAGGGTCTTTGGCTGTTTGGTGATTATTTTGTATACTTCATGTTGTAGCCACTTTTGAGCCTAATTTTGCATCACACTTTTAACATGTTTGTATACTGATTTTAAGGCTGCCATAAACTGTAAATATTCATATTTTTGGTCCCTCTTTAGTGTTGTAGCAGGAACTTTTTCAGTTTGGGTTTTGCTTATATCACTTGCTTCATTACCCCTCTTTTGGCCCCTATTCTTGCATGCCATTTTTGCCATACCTATGTTTGCTGTTTGGCCATGTTTATAACTGTGAAAGTGCCTTTTTTGGGACTGTCTAGCTTCTGTCTTTGCATTGCATGTCCATATTGTGCATGTTTGGCATAGCTATAGGCCATTTTGGGTGCCTAATGTTGCATTTCGGGACAATTCCTTGCATTTGGTATCATTTCGCTTCATTTCGGGACTGTTTTCCCCCCATATTTAGTTGCTGAAATTCTGTTAGAATGA
Source organism: Camellia sinensis (assembly GCF_055761805.1). NCBI lineage: Eukaryota > Viridiplantae > Streptophyta > Magnoliopsida > Ericales > Theaceae > Camellia > Camellia sinensis. Next base: position 48,869,509 of record NC_138967.1, read on the forward strand.
TTGCCATTCATTTCCATGTCATTTCATTACATTCTGCCATTACCTCGGTTTGCGTGCCCGTGTGCACGCATTTCGAGGCACTTCATTTTTATCTACCGACATCCTATGTGGGTGTGGCTGAGGCTCACTCATGTTGGTATAATCCCATATCATGTTTTCATATCATTTCATCACATTTTGCCACTGCGTCGGTTTGCGTGCCTATGTGCGCGCATTTCGAGGCACTTCATTTTTATCCAACGGCATCCTGTGTGAGTGTGGCTGAGGCTCACTCATGTTGGTACAAGCCCATATCATGTTTCCATGTCATTTGCATTGCGTATGCCATTGCCTCGGTTTGCGTGCCCGTGTGCACGCATTTCGAGGCACTTCATTTTCATCAACCGGCTTCTTATGTGAGTGTGGCTGAGGTTCCCTCATGTTAGTATAAGTCCATGTTATGTTTTCCATGCCATTTTAGTCATTTTCATTGCATTTACCATTGCCTCGGTTTGCGTGCCCGTGTGCACGCATTTCGAGGCATCTCATTTTTATTTGCATTTACCATTGCCTCGGTTTGCGTGCCTGTGTGCACGCATTTCGAGGCATCTCATTTTCATTGCATTTACCATTGCCTCGGTTTGCGTGCCCGTGTGCACGTATTTCAAGGCATCTCATTTTCATTGCATTTACCATTGCCTCGGTTTGCGTGCCCGTGTGCACGCATTTCAAGACGTCTCATTTTCATTGCATTCATGTATCATCTCGATTTGTGTGCCTGTGTGCACGTATTTCGAGGCATCTAGGTTTGCGTGCCTGTGTGCATGCATTTCGAGGCATTTTATTTCCGTAGCATTGTATACTTTAGGATTGTATCTTAGTTGCATTTCACGAATATCATGCATATTGCATCATGTCCGGAATAAGAGTTAGCCCGGGCACGGGAAACGAGGTGCATTTCGTACTCCGAGTGACGGAATGTGTCTCAATTCCCCAGTCACCGACACTCCGGATTATCCATGATGGAGTTAGGTTTTAGCTGTAGTTTCATGTGCATTCATCCTATATTGAGTTGTGCATTTCGACTCCTCGGCCATCATGCCTCGGTATGCGTGATTGGTGGCACGAGGATCGAGACATGCATATATCTGTGCAAATACATTGCTATGCCCCTTTTCTGCTCTCTGTTGCAGCAAAATCAGGAATCAGCAACTTTTTGGGGCTTGGCATGCATTTCAAGAACAGGTGTAAACAGAGGCTAATTGGGGCATTCCGGTGGATTTCTGCGCAAGACAATCCGGACATGCATCATCCATCAGAAGCAAGGCAGTCCCTGGCCTGCACGCCAGTTTTATTTGCTTTCTTAGTTAATTCTTTAATTAATTAGAATTTTGTAATATTTTGGACTGTAATATTCTTTTATTTGGGACTGTAATATTCGGACTGTGTTATTTATTCGGACCCTCCGAGTAAGGGCATAATTGTAATAAGTGTGCGTGAGTGTGATGTATGTCTTCCAACCCCACGTCTTTCTTCCCTTTTATTTACCAGCTTACGATGGTTAGATTAGGGCATATTTAAATTAACATACAGTATGACAGCATGTTTGCATTCATTCATCTGTATTGCATGCACCGGGCTCGGCGCATCATACTAACTGCATTGTACTTTCAATTACAAATTGAATAAATAATAGCTGTAGCATTTCATATACCATCTTAGAATAGCCGAGCCTGCCATAATTGCATTTTGTATGTGTTGCATTAGGCATTTCTGTATAATTAGGATCATGCATGATTTCTAATGAGTTTCTATTTTGGCTTGGAGTACTTGGTAAGCTTTATGCTTTAGCATCCTTGCATGCGTGTGAGTGCTGCCATGAATAGCATGCTTACCATGAGGCTATGTGCTTATCTGATGTAACTGCCTGAATGTCTGTGGGTGAAGGTTGGGTTATCTGAATTGGAATAAATCATCAAATGTTTCAAGCCTACCTGCGGGTAGCAAACCATTTTCAAAAACAAACATGAAATGTTTCGTTCCAATTTAGGCGACCCGGTCTATACTTGTATGCTGTGAGCATCACATAGTAACCTAGGCTAATAACCGGAATAAGAACATACAATATTTTCAAAAATTGATATCATGGTTAGTAGAGGCCGGTCTATGACCGGGCGAGCGGGGGTGCTCACGAAGTGACCTTCCCCAATCGTACCCAAGTTCCCGAGCCGAGGCAACTTTGGTGATGACGGACACGTGGCCTCTTGGCACCGAGTCAGGGTTTCCTAAATTTCCCAAAATAAAATATTTAGGTGGCGACTCTGTATCTGGCAAAGCAGTCCATGTTTGGCACTACTTTTTCAAAAATCAGTTTCTCAAAATGATTTGCCGGATTTGGACTCTTTGGTTCAGATTAGGAACCGTAACATTCGAGAGTCCGAGCTGTAGTGACCCCAAATGAACAGAACGGGAGCTAACCCTCCCGGGGCGTTCGGGGGACGTCTACAATATTGATGTTTGTTACACCAAGTCTGAAAGACTTCAAGATCACGACGATGTTGAGCTATATCGCCCTGCTCTGGCTCAACCATCACTTGTTCAAGTGTGGTCAACACTTCTTGCTCATTGAGGAGGTATTGGATCTTACGACGCCATATATCATAATTGTCGCCATCCAATTTCTCTCACTTAGTTAAGTCTGCCACCACTGTCTTAGCAGCCATTTCTACATACAGAGTAAACAAATGCGCAGGGGATATTAATGATAGCAACACAAAAAATTATTTTGCCGCAAAAGAATCTAAATTAAATAATGATAATTTTACACATGTCTCAAGATTGAAAATTTGCTATGTTCGTAATCATCTCTTGCGCCTCTAGTGATAATTATCAAAATTTAACTTAATTCCATGCGCAAAAAAAAAAAAAAAATCAATCTCCCAATACTTATGGCATGTACAAAGCATGATAAATTCCATACAATAGCATCTTAATGTAAATTTACAAATAACTCATACTATATTCATTTAATAATGGAATTCAAATAAATAAATAAAAACTAATCATGCTTCTCTAATTGCAACATATTACAAACTCTAAAAAAAAATATATTGTATTTAATATTCAGATTATGCCATAATAGAATGTACATCATTCTGAAATTTTCTGAAATTTTTTCTGAAATTTTTTGAAATTTTAAATAACTAATAAACACACATAAAATTAGAAATAAATATTTCAGAATCTGATAAACTCAAACAAATATACCAGTAAATGGTAAAACTTTGCAGTAGTCTATAATAAAAATTTCAACCCTAGAAAATTAATCAATCAACACCAGAAGCATTTTAAAGCAGAAATAATGAATTATTATCATAGAAAAAATATTTTTTCTTTTCATAAAATTTTTAAAATTTTACAGAAGATAGAAAATTTAATTCTAAGTCTAATAGTACCAACCACGCATAAAACAAATATATAACGAATTATTTATGACCATTTAACGCGATTCAGAATTTTAAAAAAACAAATAGTGCCTTAACATCAGCAGTCAAGCCGGCGGAGGAAAACGGTGCGGCTCAGAAGGCTGCTCAGCACACGGCTCAGCGGGCGGCTCCGCACGCGGCGCGCGTGCATAGCGCGGACGGCGCGCGCGTGGACAGCGCGACTGACGCGCATGTGATGGCTGGTGTAGGCGCATAGGAAGCACGCCTGGCGTGTGGAAGCGCGTGGCAGCGTATGAAAGCACGTGGAAGCTGCTCACAGCGTCAGATGGCGCGTGTGGCCCACGCGCTGCCTTCCAGGGTGTTTCTTAGTCCAATTTCAGTACTGTCGGACTCCATTTTCTAAAATAAATACATTTATGGTCTTAAAAAAATATTTAATGAACATAAAAATGAGGTATTTTACACTCTCAATCTAATGAGAGTGGAAGTGCAAAAACCCTGCACTTCATCTTCCTCTTTCATTAATTTTCATGCATATAATGTGTATATATTTATATAAATTTATACACATGATTTAAAAAATAAGTACGAAAATACCCATATAGGCTCTGATACCAATGTAAATTAAAGTATAACGCAGCGGATAAAAAAAAATAGATCATACCTTAATAACAGAGCCTGAAGCGAAAAATCTCGTGGGTAAATCACGTACTTCCAGAATGTGAACAACAAACCCAGCAGTGGAGTGATACTACAAAATAAGTATCACCCATACAAGTCACAGTGCAAAATGGCTTGATTGTTATTAATGGGAGAGAGTCAGTATGAGAAAAACATACATTGTTTCCTTATGCCCATATCCTATATATCATATCAGATATATAGGATAAATATATCATCTATCTATATTAGTTGATATGATAAATATAGATATCATGAGTGGTTATCCAAATAAGTTTTAAATTCAAATTCAAACTTATATGGATAAGGTTCAAAAGGGTCATGCCACATGGACGCTCAATTTTTAACAATTAGGATTAAAATAGTCACAAAAAAATAAAATAGGTTTTTTAATCTCAGACTAAAAGTTATCACATCAAAATCATAATTATTTTATTTTTTCTTTTACAAAAGCTAAAAAAATTAAAAAAATCTATTACAAAGGATGCTATTTTAACCCTAGAGTAAAAAGCTAGAAAGTCAAAAAATTAAGGGTATGTTTGGTAACGTTTACGTTTTCAGTTTATATTTACAAAAATTTTATAAACTGGTTTTTGTTTATTTTTTGAAAAACATAAACTACAAACGCGTTTGGTAATTGACAAAATGTTTAAAAAAATTTAAAATATAAAAAAGAGTGAGAAATGACAAGTGGTGGCAAGTGGCGGCGGAAGACGGTGGTAGAAAGTGGCGACGGTGGGTAGCTGGTGGTGGCGGGTGGGTGGTGGCGGTGGGTGGGTGGGTAACGGTGGCGGGTGATGGGTGGTAGTAAGTGGGAGGTGTGGGTGGTAGTGGCAGGTGGGTGGCGAATGACGGGTGGTGGTGGGTGGTGAGTGGCCGATGGCGGGTGGTGGTGGGTGGCGGGTGGTGGTAGTGGTGAATGGTGGGTGGTAGCGAGTAGGTGGTGGCGGGGGTGGTGGTGGTGGTGGTGGTGGCGGGTGGGTAACGGTGGCGGGTGATGGATGGTAGCGAGTAGGTGGTGGTGGTGATGGTGGTGGTGGCGGCAGCGGGTGGTGGGTGGTGGTAGCAAGTGGGTGACGGTGACGGGTGGTAGGTGGTAGCGAGTAGGTGGTGATGGTGGTGGTGGGTGGTGGCAGGTGGGTGGCGAGTGGTGGTGGCAGTGGGTGGGTGGGCGGGTGACGGTGGTGGGTAGTAGGTGGTAGCGAGAGGGTGGTGGTGGTGGTGGTGGTGGTGGGTGGTGGGTGGTAGTGGCAGGTGGGTGGTGGGTGATGGTGGTGGTGGTGGTGGTGGTGATGGGTGGCTGGTGGTAGCAGGTGGTGAATGGTGGTGGCAGATGGGTGGTGAGTGGTGGTGGCAAGTAAGTGGCGGGTGGTGGTGGTGGCGGCAAGGGGTGGGTAGTGGTGGCGAGTGAGTGGCAGGTGGGTGGTGGCTGGTGGTTGGTGGTGGCGGGTGGTAACAGGTGGGTGGTGAGTGGTGGTGGCAGGTGGTGGTGGAGGGTGGGTGGTGGGTGGTGGCGGCGGAAGACGGTAGTGGAAAATGGTGGTGGGTGGTGGCTAATGTTGGGTGATAAAAAAAAAAAACTGAAAACTCAAAATGGAAACACATTTTTTGTGTTTTCATTTTTTGGCCAAATTTATAAACTGAGACCACTGATTTATAAATCAAAAATTTTACCAAACAAGTTTTTATTTGAGTTTTTTAAATTTTTGTAAATATAAACAGAAAACTGAAAACGTAAGGGTGTGTTTGGTAACGTTTACGTTTTCAGTTTATATTTACAAAAATTTTATAAACTGGTTTTTGTTTATTTTTTGTTTATTTTTAGAAAAACATAAACTACAAACGCGTTTGGTAATTGACAAAATGTTTACAAAATTTAAAAAATATAAAAAGAGTTAAAAATAACAAGTAGTGGCAAGTGGCGGTGAAAGACGGTGGTGGTAAGTGGCGGCGAAAGACGGTGGGTGGTGGGTAGCTAGTGGTGGTGGGTGGTGGCGGGTGGGTGGGTGATGGTGGCGGGTGGGTGGGTGATGGTGGCGGGTGGTAGCGAGTGGGCGGTGATGGTGGCGGTGACGGTGGCGGTGACGGTGGCGGGTGGAAAGTGGTGACGGTGGGTGGTGGGTACTTGGTGGTGGTGGGTGGTGGCGGGTGGGTGGGTGACGGTGGCGGGTGGTGGGTGATAGCGAGTGGGTGGTGGTGGTGGTGGTGGTGGTGGTAGCGGCGGGTGGTGGTGACTGGTGGGTGGCGGTGACAGGTGGGTGGCGGATGGCGGATGGCGGGTGGTGGCGGGTAGGTGGCGGGTGCTGGTAGTGGGTGGGTGGATGACAGTGGCGGGTGGTGGGTGGTGGCGAGTGGGTGGTAGTGGTGGTAGTGGTGGCGGTGGCGGGTAGTGGTGGCAGGTGAGTGGCGGATGGCGGGTGGTGCTAGGTGGTGGGTGGTGATGGTGGTTGGGTGGGTGACGGTGGCGGGTGGTGGGTGGTAGCAAGTGGGTAGTGGTGGTGGTGGTGGCGGTGGTGGCCGCGGGTGGTTGATGGTGGTGGCAAGTGGGTGGCGGATGGCGGGTGATGGTGGATGGTGGCGGGTAGGTAGCGGGTGGTAGTGGTGGTGGGTGGGTGAGTGGGTGACGGTGGCGAGTGGTAAGTGGTAGCGAGCGGGTGGTGGTGGCAGGTAGATGGCGGGTGGGTGGTGGGTGATGGTGGTGGTGGTGGTGGTGGTGGTGGTGGTGGGGGAGGGTGGGTGGGTGACAGGTGGTTGGTGGTGGTAGGTGGTGGATGGTGGTGGCAGGTGGGTAGTGAGTGGTGATGGCAAGTAGGTGGCGGGTGGTAGTGACGGGCGGTGGATGGTAGTGGCGGGTGGTAGGTGGTGGATGGTGGTGGCAGGTGGGTAGTGAGTGGTGATGGCAAGTAGGTGGCGGGTGGTGGTGACGGGCGGTGGATGGTAGTGGCGGGTGGTAGGTGGTGGAGGGCAGGTGGGTGGTGGGTGGTAGTGGTTGTGGTGGTGGCAAGGGGTGGGTGGTGGTGGCGAGTGGGTGGCAGGTGGGTGGTGGTGGCGGGTGGTGGGTGGTGGTGGCAGGTGGGGGGTGGGGGGTGGGAGGTGGGTGGTGGTGGCGGAAGACGGTGGTGGAAAATGGTGGCGGGTGGTGGCTAGTGTTGGGTGGTTAAAAAAAAAAAAAACTGAAAACTCAAAATGGAAACACATTTTTTGTGTTTTCATTTTTTGGCCAAATTTATAAACTGAGACCACTGATTTATAAATCAAAAATTTTACCAAACAAGTTTTTATTTGAGTTTTTAAAATTTTTGTAAATATAAACAGAAAATTGAAAACGTAAGTGTTACCAAACGGCACCTAAGTGTTACCAAACAGCACCTAAGGGTTCGTTTGGGATGTGAGTTGGTTTTTTTTTTTTTTTTTGTGGCTATTTTAACCTGGAGTTAAAAGTCTCGTTTGGGATAGGTTTTTTGACTTTTTTGACTTATATAAGAGAAAAAATAAAATGATTATAGTTTAAATGTGACATTTTTTCTTATTAGAATAAAAAATCTATTCTATCTTTTATGATTATTTTAATCAAAAAATCTCATTTTAACTTATGGCAAATAAAGGCTAATTCACGTTCTAAACGATGCTAAAGAGAAAGATAATGGTGAATGCAAGAAAATTCCAAGTGTATAGGGCAAAACAGAAGGCTAGAGAAGAGATTCAAGGGAATCTAGAGGGGCAGTACCACAAGTTGTGAGATTATTGTGAAACGATGAGACATTTATTCCCTATACACTCGCGCCTCTCACTTCTTTCCTCGCTCTCTCTCTTTGGCATGTCTCTTGAGTATGGATTTTCTCCTTCGATGTTTTCCTTCACTTTTTGCTTAGTGGTTATTAGGCTTATTTTTAGGCTCAATTTTGATTATTTGAATTATTTATATTTTAAAATTTATTTTGTATATTATATTTGTAAAAAATTAAATTGATACAATTTAATTTTTTACAAATATAATATACAGAATAAATTCTAAAACATAAACAATTCACATTATTAAAATTAAACTTAAAAATAAATCTAATAACCCACCAAATAGGGAGATAAAGAGAGGAGGTAAGGAGAGGATCCTCCCTCTTCTTTCTTTCTCTAACCATTCTCTCACCTCTCTTTCTATTTCTCTTTTTTGAATTGCTATTTTATTTATATAACCTTTAATTTATCAATTTTACTTTTATAACAATAATATTGTTAAAAAAATATTGTTGATATCTTCAAACTAAGACTACTATTAAATATATAAATTTAAAATCATAATTTGAAATAGATAAAAAATTAAGAGAAAAAAATCTTCTATCCAACACATAAATCTTCTACCTCTTTGGTCTAACCCAGCAAAGAAGAGAAAAAGAAGAGAGAAAAGTTTCGAGGCCCCTAGAATTTTTCTATCTTTTTAACAATATTATTGTTATAAAAGTAAAATTGATAAATTAAAAGTTATATATAGTTTAAAAAAAATGCTTGGGGACTTGAATTTTCGAGGCTTGAATGCCTCAAAACTTCTCTCTTCTTCTCTCTCTCTCTCTCTCTTCTTTATGGGTTAGACCAAAGAGGTAGAAGATTATGTCTTCGATATAAGATTTTTTTCTTTGCTGTGAAGAGTGAGCAGTGGATAGAAGATTTATGTCTGCAAGGTCTGATTTGGCTGTGATTGGAGCTCCATTGAAGCTCTATCTTTCCTTCGCTTCTGTCTTCTTGGCTCTCTGCGTGCAACAACTCTGTTTCCCAACTGTTCCGATGCTTTTTGGGATTTGATTTTGATTTTGGATTTTGATTTTGATTTTGGTTTTGGGTTTGATTTTGATTCTGAGTCCGACTCTCCTCCTCATCCTCTTCCTCATCCTCTTCCTCTTCTTTTTCTTCTTCTTCTTCTTCTTCATTGAAATCAACCACATTTACCAAAATTTTGGCCGGCCGACTGGTTTTATGGCCGGCCAGCTATGTTTTCTGCTGCTCTTTTTTTTAAAATTTTTTTTATATATATTTATTTATTTATAATCCCAAAATAACATCCTTTTGAGAGACTTGAGCTAAAAAGATATTGCTGATATCTTCAAAATAAGACTACTATTAAATATATAAATTTAAAATTTTAAAATAATAATTTGAAATAGATAAAAAAAAAAAAATACATCGCCATAAAAAAAATAAGATGTACGACTGAAGTTGATATGAATAATAAATTATTTAAAATTACTTAGGCCAAATTTGACATCTTTCAAAAAATTTAAAAAGTCAAAAAGTCACTATCCTATTTAAGTCACATCATCTCATTTAAGTCACATTACCTCTCTAACACATCACTTCAAACCCAATCAAAATCCAACCCATATTTCATAAAAAGTCAAAAAGTGCACTTATTTAGTCTTCCCAAACTTGGCCTTAATTAAGTTTTCAAGTAAAAACGTAAAAATTAAAAACTTGCTTGGTTTTCAGTTTTCCAAAACACTTTTCAGAAAATTTTATTTCGTTATTTTTTATTTTTTACTGAATTTTTTTAATATTTTAAGCAATTTTTTTACTTTTTAGACACACTTAACATAAATATACCTAAAAAGTAAAAAAATTGTAAAAAAAATCTTTTAAAAATTCACTAAATACCAAAAATATAAAAAAATATAAGAATTCAGTACATTTTTTGTATTTTTATGTATTTATTAATTTTTTAAAATATTTTTTCACAATTTTTTTTACTTTTTAGATACATCTAAGTAAGATGCATAAAAAAAAGTAAAAAAAATGTTTAAAATTTAAAAAATATTCACTAAAAAAAACATAAAAATTAAAAAAGTCAATTTTTAAAAAATTTAATCCAGAAAACTCAAACTAAACACAGTGAACACAATTGTGTCTGATGTAAGTGGGAAAAAAAAAACTAAAATTGAGTATAATTAACAAAATCAAAAAATAAAGTTAAAAAAATTTATCATTTTTTACATAGTTTCTTCTCTCTCTTTTTTTATTTTATTTTATTTTTTGGAGGGGAGAGGGGATGAAATAATTTTTTTAAAATTAAAAGAAAATTATCTTTTCGTATTAAAAATAGAAATATTTGATGGTTCGAATTTTTATTGCTTGAATGTATCAAAACGACGTTATTTTACATATTTTAGATGTTTCCAGCTATTCAAGTCACGATCTTTTAGGGCACTTATCATTATTGTTAAAAATATGTCTACATGTTTCGAGGTACAAGGTTGTTTTGGGAAGATGGTAAAAAGTGACTTTTTGACTTTTAACCAAGTTTTTGGCTTTTTTAGACAAATGATTTGGGAAGTTGGTAAAAAGTGACTTTTGACTTTTTTGATTAATGTTTGTTTATGATGTCAAATCATAATAAAATGACCACACTACCCCCATTTATTTAAAATATTTATAATTTCACTTATGTAACACATTTTGACTCATGAGGGGTAAAATTGTAATTTTACCGTTGGCTAAAAACCAACATCCCAAATGAAAAAAAAGACAAAAAAGCCAACTTTTAACTTTTACTACTAACCAAAAAAAATGACTACAAACCATGTTGCCAAAATAGGCCAAGATCAATCTATGCCGGAGTGAAATTCCAATTTGTGCAGGATAGAAGTCCAGTATGTGTAGGGTGCTTGTAGTGCTTGTTGGGGGTGGATTTAAGAAAGGTCTAGGGGTCACATGCCCCCCATCCCCCCTCTCTTTTTTATTACAGCTCTATAATTTTATACAAAAGTATTATAAAAATAATATGACAAAACCATTTTTGTAAATTCAATTTATCTTGGTAGGTATGTTTTATTTTAAAGTAAAAGGTTCGCTTTGAGTCGTATCATTTTATGTGAATTTTTTGTATGAATTTTTTATTTATATATTATTACTGTTATTAAAATTAGAGATTTTGATTTGTGATTATTTGTATTAAAATTAAAAAGTTTGATGTGCTAAATTAAGAACTTTAATTTAGGTGATTTGTATTAAAATTATAAATTTTTGAAGAAATTTTAGTTTCTTTATTTTTAAACAATCATGAAAAAATAATTTTCTTTTTTAATTATGAGTATTGTGAAGAAGTAGTTACGAAATCAAATAGGTGAATGAAATTGACAATAGCTTAATTATGTCTATTAAATGAGACAATTTTTTATAGTATCCATAATGGAATATTATTATAAAAAACTTTCAAAACATAAAAGTATATATCAAAAACTTTTGTAAAGACTATTTAAGTTTTTATGTTTAAAATTAGCTCAAATTTTTAATATTATCTTTTTACTATTGATTAAAAAAAATAAAAAATATAAAAAAATTCAACATTGTAGTCAATAGGTGTCCCTCAATTGATTTTATGGCTCTACTATGGGGTGGAAGTCTAGTTTGTATAGGGTGCAAGTCAAGTTTGTGTGTGGTGCAAATCGAATAAACTTGCACTTTGCACCCCACATTGTACCTCCACATATACAGGACTTACACCCAATGGCGAAACTAGAAAATTAATTCATGAAGAACACCCATTGACTAAAATGTAGATTTTTTTTAATCAATAAAAAAATAATATTAAAATTTTGAGCTAATTTTAAACATAAAAACTTAAATACTCTTTACAAAAGTTTTTTATATAAACTTTTATGCTTCGAAAGTTTTTTTATAATAATATTCCATTATCAATATTATAAAAAATTCTCTTTCAATATATATAATTAAGCTATTGTTAATTTCATTGATCACCTATTTAATTTCGTAATTGATTATTCACAATACTTATAACTAAAAATATTTTTTTTTCATGATTTTTTAAAAATAAAATTAGTTTTTCATTATTGTTTAAAAATAAAGAAACTAAAATCCCTTTAGAAATTTATAATTTTAATACAAATCACATAAATTAAAGTTCTTAATTCAACACATCAAACTGTTTAATTTTAACATAAATAATCATAAATCAAAATCTCTAATTTTAGTAACAATAATAATATATAAATAAAAAATTCATACAAAAATTTCACATAAAATGATGTGGTTCAAAGTGGACATTTCACTTTAAAATAAAACACACCTATAAAGATGAGTTGAATTTAAAAAACGGTATTGTCATATTATTTTTATAATAATTTTGTATAAATTTGCAGAGTTTAAAAAGAAAAAAAAAATTTGAGAAAGTGAAGGGGGGGGGGGGGGGGGGGGGGGGGGACGTGACCCCCAAGTCTTTCTTAGATCCACCACTACTTGCACCCTACATAAACTTCTATACAAATTGGATTTTCATTCAGGCACAAATTGAATTTGCAACCCGAAGCATGTAGAGATATTTTTATAGATTAATGCTTGAGGCCTCGAAATTCCCTTGAAATTTAATTATTATTATTATTTTTTTTGGTGCTATGTGTTTGGTTTATTTATTTGTTTATTTATTTTTTCTATCATTTTTTTTCGTTTTTTTTTTTTGCAAGGGTGGTTATATAAATTAGGCATCTCGCGCTAATTCAGTCAGTATGATTTGATAAAGTCTAATCCACTCACTCATTTTATCAAACTACATAGGCTGAGTTTTTTTCTTTTCTTTTATTTGTTGGGCTATGTTAGTTTTGTTTTATTTTATTTTATTTTATTTGTTGGATTATGTTTGTTTGGTAATTTTTTTTAAGAGGTGGTTATGTGTAGGAGTGTGCTAAAAAACTAAACATTCCGCACCAACTCATCGTACAAAATTATATGAAATTAACAAAATTTAACTAGCAGCTTAACTGATCAGTCAATTAGGTTAGACTGGTTGAGTGATAAAATTGACTGATCAGTTAGGCTGTTGGTTAAATTTTGTTAATTTTATATAATTTTATACGATGAATTAGTGTGAAATGTCTAATTTTTTGACACATTCCTACACATTAACCACCCTTAAAAAAAAAAGAAAAGGAAAAAAAAAAGGAAAAAGAAAAAAAAAAACTAACACAGCCACCACCCAAAAAAAAAAAAAAAAAAAAAATTGTTGTTGAGGCAAATTGGGGGCCTTTAGCTCCGCTGGCTTTTTTAATATGAAAAGATAATTTTCTTTTAATTTTTAAAAACTTATTTCACTCCCAAAACAAAAGGCGAGAGAGAAAAAGCAACCATATAAAAAATGATGAGTTTTTTAAACTTTATTTTTTGATTTTATTAATTACACTTGATTTTAGGTTTTTTTTTTTTTTTTCACTTGCATATGATATAATTGTGTTGTTTATAATTTCTACGTTTTTACTTGAAAAATTAAATAATTTTTTAATTAAGTAATTTTCAATAATTTATTATTCATATTATTATTTTTTATTCATATCAACTTCACTCATACATTTCATTTTATTTATGTAATTTTTTTTAGGGATTTTTTTTAAGAACTTTAATATTAAGATTTTATGACATAGAGAACATCTAATATTTTCATAATATCTAAGGTTCCTCAACATTAATCTAGAGAAAATTCGATTAAGAGAATCTCTCTAGACCTTCTAGAGAATTTCTCTGAATTCCAATTTAGAGATTTTCTCTGAATTTCCAGAGAATTTCTCTGGTTTTTGCAAAAATTTCTCTAGGGTCAAACTAGAAAATTTATCTGCCTTGCCAATCAAGAAGTGCAATACACAAAATCGATCACCTAAATAAGCAATATCAACTAAATAAGTAACAACAACAATCTATATATATACATAGAGAGAGAGAGAGAGAGAGAGAGAGAGAGAGAGAGACTGAAAGGAGAATTTCTCTGGGTTCAAACTAGAGAATTTCAAAGAAAATTGAAATTTTTCTAGTTTTATTCACAAATTTCTTTGGCTTTGTTCACAAAAAATTGAAATTTTTCTAACTTTATTCACAGATAATTCCTCTGGGTTCAAACTATAAAAAATTATTGAAACAAAAAAATTTCTTTGGCTTTCTCTAACTTTATTCACTTGTACAAAGATGAACAAAACAAACTACTTTTTGAACAAAAATTCAAACCCATTAAAGGAATCACTGATAGAACAAAGCCCAATTATCCAAAGGCATCAGCAACAACAACAAATTCACACCCACTAGAAAGAACAATCCAACTTATTGTAACCAAATTGGTACCCACTAGGGTTTGAATAGTGCAGAGGATATACAAAAAAATAAAAATAAAAATTAAATTACCAGATCAGTATATAAAGATGAGAGAAAACAAGACTAACCCTGAACCCTTTCAATCAATATATGATCGATAAAAATTAAATTATGTGGTTTATATAGAACTCCTTGCTTGTTGCCCAAGATAGTTTCATGGAGCTCTGGTGCTGCCAAGTTTCCTTTTAGCGTTGCCCAGGGTGGTGGACCATCTGGTAGTTGTCAAAGAGGTGCGTATACTGATTGTGGTCATGCTGATAACAAACCATATTCTTCTAGTTTAACTGTTTTCCGTGATTCCAGGTGTAGGGGACCAGCTAAGGTGGCAATTTGCACATGCATATACTCACAGCTTCTATGTTTCTCTGAGAGGTTCCTTTAGCTTGGTACCGTTGTGCTTCAGCTCGACCCTTTGCGAGACCACTTTAGGGATGGGCTGGCCCATTCGGATATTTGTGTATGGACTCGGCCCACTTTGGTTCTGATGATGGGTTCAACCCATCAGTTCGGCCCATAGAATGAATACTGCAGCTCGGCCCCAGCCTAGTATCGCAGCTGGACTGGCCTTTCCACTGCGAGTTGAGCCTAAGTGCTTGAGGACTTGGGTGGACTGTTAGTAATGGAGTTGGGCTTAGTTGGGTTGCCCACATGCTCATCTGACCCATTTGGATTTGGGCTTAGGAGATTGGACTGGCCCAAGGCTTGGATCCGACCTATTTCATATTTAGCTCCTTCATTTGCCCTTAGCTCGCGCTAAGGTTCCCCTTGGGAGGAGCTATTGTTCTGTACTCCAAGCGTCGCGCCGCTTCGGATCTGCCCCAGTTTGGCCTTGGTGACGTTTCAATCTTGACGCACACCCCCTCCATGTGTCCTTTCGTGATGACACGTGGCGGCGTGGGATAAGTGCACAGAGATAGTGTGTCGATTCCCTACTGATGGTCGTGCTTTGTGTATCTTCACGCCGGTTGGTGCAATAAATGCTCTGGGGCTATCAATCCAAAACCCTTTATCTGCTTTCAATTCTTTTAGAGAGTACAAAAAACCCTTTCCGTTCCCCTGAGCCAATCTCGTTGGTGCTCTGTCCAGACGTTCCGTTGCTGCTCTTATTTCAACGCTGCCTGCTCGCCACTGCTGCTCTAATCTCCATAAGTTCTCCTGTGATTCTTTTTTCCCTATCTTTTTCTGTTTTGATCGTCTCGTTTGGCCCCTTCGCCATTGTCTTCGGCGTCTTATTATCTGAGTTCTACCCCTGTCCCATTAGGTTTGTTTAATGGGGAAGTTTCGTTTATTAGTTGATACCCCTAAGGCCATGACCATGTTTCTCCGAGACTATAATATCCTTGATGATGTGACCCTTTCGCTGGCAAAGATCGATGCCAAGCGTATGGACACTAGGAGTACTGTCGCCTTTCCGATTGCGGCCATTGTTGAGGGAGGGGTTCGATTTTCCCTCGACCCTTTGGTGCACCGATTTTTGCACCAAGTTCAACTTACCCCAATGCAGGTGTCCATTAACCTGTTCCGTGTCGTCTGCGGTGTGTTCGCTCTTAACAAGCGGTTGGGTTTGAATCTTGACATCTGGGACATTTTAGGCTGCTATACTCTTTCGCACAACAAGGACCACAACATGTACTACTTGCATGTTCGTTCGATCGATTGTCATCTGGTGACTGGTTTGCTTGATTTAGACAAACATAATAATGATTTTTTGCAAGTCGGTGGTAACTGGAAGTTCCCTGCTGGGACTGAGTTCCAGTTCGAACGGATGCCCCAAAAGGATGGCTACCCAGGTTCGAGTCCTTCCCTTTAGTGTCTTTTGTATTTCTTGCCTTGTTTTGAATGTTGCTTTAATGTGGCACTTGTTTTTTGCAGAGGCTTCCCGTTTTCAGCGTAGGCCGAACCGGGAGAACATTGAGGCTATCAAAGCTGTTTTGCGGTACAAGAAGAGGTCCGCGCCTAAGCTGTTGGACTACCAAGCAACTTACCACTCCACCATTCCGAAGAAAGCGATGCTTGCTGCATCCCTTCTAGATTCTGACACTAAGACTGATACATCCCTCACCCTTCTGGTTACGAATCGCTGTCGAAGCCAGGGCGCACTGTCTGAGAGGATGTCCTTTCTTGCCCCCAGTTTCGCAGGGGGTGGGTCTATGTCGAAAAGAAGAATGCTAGTGGATTTGGAGGCTGAAGCTTTTGGCTCCTCTGATGCTTTAGAGGCTCCTTTGGTGAAGGCCGAAGCGAAAAGCCTCATGGATGTGAAATTGGTGATAGGAGCTTCTAGAATTAATACTACTGCTGCCGAACCCTCTGCTTCGGTTCCTGCAAGAGCGAAGAAGATGAGGAGGGAGACTGGTAAGGCGGTAGTTGGAGAAGCTTTTGAAGATCCTATTATGGACGAGGCATTTAAGAAATGGGAGCCGCCAATGTTGTATCAAGGTAGGCCCATTTCTTCTTCTGATTCGGTTGTTGCTTCCAAAGATTTTGCTTTTGACCTGACTAAGACTCTGTTGATGCTGACATGGCTGATCATAACGGGCCTCGCGATATTCTAGTTCTGAAGGCAACCCTTCAGATAATGACTGCTGTAAGTGCATTCTTGTTTTGTGTGTTTGTTTTTGGTGTTATGCTACTGCTTTCTTTCCTTTAATACATTGCAATCCGTTGTAGTGTATTCAGAGGATGCATCTGTCCATCACAAGAGCGAAGGAACTGGAGAAGGGCGTACTGGAGGCCGCTATGAATGTTGAGAGACTAACAGTGAGCCTGAAGGCCGAGAAAGAAGGACACAAAACTGCCAAGAGGGAGGCATTCCGTCTGAACAAGGTTGTTGCCTCAGTTGAAAAGTCAAATGAGGCTACCATTGGGGTATAGGTTTAACTTGAAGGAAAAGTGGCAGAGTTGGAGGCTATTATTGCGGTGATGGCCGTTGAACATTCTGCGTTGGAGGCCAAGTATTGGCAACAAGGTTGGGATGAGACTGGGGCTTCATATAAAGAGGAGGTGCTGGTGCTGCGAGACAAGCTATTTCTGAAGGGTTGGTCAAGTGCTCTGGCCGCTACTTAGGGTCCTGAAGGGTCTCCCTTGTTTCAGGATGTCCCTGTTCCCTCAAGGTCCTTGGGTTCAAAGATTGCCTCTACCCCTGTAGTTCTTTCGGTTGAGGTTTCCCCGGAAAGTGATTTTGCGAACAAGACTCAGGAGAGTGACGTTGCCATTGAGACGGTGAATGTTGAAGGGGGTGAAACCCTGGAGACTGGAGCCATGGGAGATATGGTTAAGGAAGCTTCTACTTCTCAAGAAGTTGGAGCTGCCTCTACTTTTCCTCCCCAAGATGGCCTGGACAAGATTGTGGACGCTGCTCCTGAGGTTCCTTCTGTTGATGAGAGCTAAAGTCTTCTTTGGAATGATTCGAAGTTTCTGCTTTTTCTGACTTTCTTTTGTTTTCATGTTTCTGATGTACTGCGGCTTGGTCTTCCTGACGAGTTGTCTCCTTATATTTGCCAACACAATTTTTCTTTTCTTTTTTTTGTTGCTGTTTGTTAGGTCAGCTGTGCCTTTGTTGGATGATGGAATCTTCCTTTCGATTTTGCAATCTGATGTTTTCTTACTTCTATATCTGAATGCTATCTATACTGTTTTCCCCCGGCCAAACACTGTTAGGACCTCAGGGCTGAACAGATGCTTGGTCTAGTTAACGAATATGTTGCATGGTTGTGCTTGGTTTTGTAATGAAAATGAGAGGGTCTTACTTAGGTCCAGGTTGGTTTTGAAAAACAATTGTTTGCCCCCACCTGGAGCTAAGTAAGATCGGTACTGAAGACTGTGCTCTCTAGGCAGCGCTGCTTAAGTTTGCTGCAACTTTGATAGCATAAGTGTATTTGAATGGGATAAAGGTATGAAGAGGTGTCTTACTCGGGTCCAGGTTGGTTTGAAAAAACAATTGTTTGCCCCCACCTGGAGTTAAGTAAGACTAGTGTTGGAAGTTTGCTCCAGATAGAGTTTAGCCAAGTTTGTTCCAACTTTGGTTGCACGTAGCAATACTGAAGTATTGATGTGACGATACTTGAGAAATTCTGTGGACTCAGAGATGTTTACTTAAAATATGTTAGTGCGGTTTCCACCAAGCAATTCCACTTGGCTAAAGTTCAATTTAGTTGCCAAACATAATTCTACCAAGTAATTCCACTTGGCATGTTTGAGTGCTAACTAAAATTTAATTTCGTTCAGTCGTTCTGAAACTAAGTCCGTTTGGGTTAAGACAAAAGCCGAGTTCGTTTGATACACATCAAAGCTAATTTCATTTGATAAACATCAAAGATATTTCCGTTTGGTAAGTACCAAAGCTAATTCTGTTTGATAAACATCAAAGCTAATTCTGTTTGATAAACATCAAAGTTATTTCCGTTTGGTAAGTACCAAAGCTAATTTCGTTTAATAAACATCAAAGCTATTTTCGTTTGGTGAACACCAAAGCTAATTACAAGAATTTGATAAATTTAAGAGAAGTGGGGAGGCATTTGCATTGGTCAAAAGATAAATGTCTTTGCATTCTGATAGAGAAGTTGGGGTATAATTCTATTGATAGTATTTCTTGAGATTTGCTACATTTTAGGCCTGAGGTATGGCTTGGCCTTTAAGATCCTCTAGGTAGTAAGCTCCATTTCCATCAACAACTGTGACTTTGTACGGACCTTCCCAGTTAGGCCCAAGTTTTCCTTCACCAGGCACCCTTTTGTGATCCATAACTTTCCTCAAAACCAGTTCTCCAAGTGTGAATTGCTTTGGGAAGACTTTTTGGTTGAAACTTTTGATGAGCTACTGCTGATATGCTACAAGTCTGATCAGTGCGGCTTTTCTTCGGCCTTCTGCCATATCCAATGCTTATGCAATAATTTCCTCATTACTTGTGCTTTCAAACAATTTAGACCCGAGGGTTGGGAGACCTACTTCGAGTGGGATAATGGCGTCCATTCCATAAGTTAGGGAGTAAGGTGTTTCCCCCGTTGAGCGCCGTGCTATGGTTTGGTAGGCCCATAGCACGTAGGGTAACTCTTAAACCCATTTTTCTTTTGCATGTTTGAGCCGTTTCTTTACTCTGTTGATGATGGTTTTGTTCAACGCTTCTGCCTGCCCATTACTTTGTGGGTAGCCCAGAGAAGAGTTCCGATACTCGATTCTGAGGTCAACACAAAACTTTATGAAGATCTTTCCATCAAACTGTGTTCCATTATCTGCAATCAGTACCCACGGGATGTCGAAACGGACCACGACGTTCCTCATAACAAATCGCTTTGTGTCCGCTTCTTTGATACTTGCCAGTGCTTCAACTTCAACCCACTTAGTGAAATAGTTGGTTGCAGCGATGAAGAATCTCCTGTTCCCAGTGCCTCGTGCCAACGGTCCAACAATTTCCAGACCCCATTGCGCAAAAGGCCATGGGCTGGTGAGTAGAGTGAGAGTTTTGGCTGGTTAATGAATTAGTGGAGCAAACCTCTGACATTTATCGCATTTCTGAACGTAATTGCTATGCATCTTGCTGCATCCGTAGCCACCAGTACCCGTGAGTGAGGGCTCGGTGCGCCAGTAACCTTCCGCCAACGTGACATCCATAAATCCCATCATGAATTTCATAGAGAACATTTTCGACTAGATTTGGATGCACACATAAAAGATAAGGACCGAGATAGGAACGTCTGTATAGCTTCCCAGATGGTGAGACCCAGAACCGAGCTGACCTATGTCGGATTTTGTTGGCTTCCTTTTTATCTTCAGGGAGAGTGCCAGATTTTAGAAAAACAAGTATCGGATCCATCCAGCTTGACTCTAAGTTACTGTAGAGGACTGGAGATGCAATGCTTGGTTCTGGCACAAACTCAACCTAAACATTTCTAGCATCTTTGGTATCTACTGATGAGCAGAGGCAGGCTAGAGCATCAGCATGGCTGTTTTTGTCCCGACTGATTCGTTCCATTCGTATGGATCGAAATTTTTTGAGTAGATCCTTGGCCTTGCCTGCGTACATAGCCATTCTTTCGTCTCGTACTTCATAGACCCCAGAAAGCTGGTTTACCACCAATTGGGAATCGCTGAAAACAAGAAGTTGTTCTGCACTGAAATGTTCGGCACTGCGTAAGCCAGCCAATGGTGCTTCGTATTCCGCCTCATTGTTAGAAGCCTTCCAGCCGAGCCTAAGAGCCTGCTTCTAAATAAATCCCTCTGGTGACATAAGTACTACCCCTACTCCCGAGCCTCGGTTATTGGATGATCTGTCGACATAGAGCTGCCAGATGTTTCCAATAAAGAGTTTCCATGCTTCCGAAACGCATTGCTTTCCCTGTTCGGTGGTGCATGGCGCTTGTGCCGAACTGGGATTCTCATGCTCGGTACTCTGGGTGGGAGCGAATTCTGCGACGAAATCTGCCAAGACCTCGGCTTTGATTACTGTCTTGGGTTGATACCGAATGTCAAACTCACCAAGTTCTACCGCCCATTTTGCTGTTCGGCCAGAGAAATCAGTTCGACTGAATAAAGATCTGGGGGGGAATTCAGTGAGGACATTGATGCTATGGCCCTAGAAGTAATGTTGCAACTTTCTTGAGGCGATAAGCAATGCGTAAGCTAACTTTTCCAAGGGTAGCTACTGTGTCTCGGCATCTGGTAGAGTCTTGCTAACATAGTATACTGGCCTCTGTTCCTTGTTAACTTCTCAAATCAATACCGCGCTTATGGCGTGATTTGAGACTGCTAAATATAGGTACAGCTCCTCTTCTAGTTTTGGAGTGGACAAAAGAGGTGGTGTACTGAGGTATCTTTTGAGACTTTGCAATGTTTCGGTACACTAGGGACTCTATTCAAACGCTGCCTTTTTTCTCAATAGTTGGAAGAAAGGCTTCATCCGATCTCAAGACTTGCTGATGAATCGATTCAGGGCGGCCGCCATTCCAGCCAGCTTATGTAGCTCTTTAGCCTTTGTTGGTACTTCAAGCTCCTGTATTGCTTTGATTTGATCCGAATTTGCTTCGATTCCTCTATAAGTAACCATGTACCCCAAGAACTTCCCTGTTCCTACCCCAAAAGCGCATTTCGAGGCATTAAGGCGAAGCTAATGGTTTTTCAGGATACCAAAAACTTCTCTTAAGTCTGCAAGGTGGTTTGTAATGAGTTTGCTTTTTACTATCATATTATCTATATAAGCTTCCATGGTCTTTCTGAGTTGAACCTTGAACATTCGAGTGATCATTGGCTGGTAGGTTGCTCTGGCGTTCTTGAGGCCGAACGACATTACTTTGTAGCAATAAGTACCCCTTGGAGTGATAAATGTTGTCTTCTCCTGATCTAGACCGAACAGTGGTATTTGGTGATAACCGCTATAAGCATCCAGAAAGCTCATACGCTCATGCCCTGCTATTAAGTCTACTAGTTGATCGATGCGAGATAGAGGAAAACTGTCCTTGGGACAAGCTCTGTTTAAAGAGGTGAAGTCAACGCAGACTCTCTATTTTCCGTTTTTCTTTTTTACTACAACTGTGTTGGATAGCCATTATGGGTACTGAACGTCTCTGATCGCTCCCGATGCTAGGAGTTTTTCGACTTCAGCAATTACTGCTTCAGTGTGCTCAACTGAGGATCTCCGACTTTTCTGCACGACAGGCCGAACGAAAGGGTTGATGTTAAGTTGGTGGCAAGCAAATTCTGGGTTCAACCCTAGAGTATCATATGCTGACCACGCGAATACCTCCATATTTTCCCTCAGCAGTTCCAGCAGCTGAAGTTTCTCATCAGCGCTTAGCGAGGTACCGATAAGAAAGTACTTTTCTGGATCATCCTCCTTTACCAGGAGTTTCTCCAAATCCTCTACTATCTTTTCCTCTGGGGCTCCCCCTACATCTTCCAAGACTGGCTGTTCAGCTACTTCCACTGTCTGTACTCGGTTGCAAAGTTGTTTAGCCTTTAATGCCGCCATCAAGCAATGTTTGGACGTAACTTGATCCCCTGAGATCTGCTTTACTCTGTGTTCCGTTGGGAAATGGATGAGCTTGTCATGACTCGAACCCACCCCCATGGGTTAAGGACATAACTGGCCAGTAATCACGAGATTACCTATGGCCTTAAACCAAATCAGATATATTTTAACAGAGTTAAGGGGGCCAAACAGAAGCAATTTCAAACTTTTGTCCATAGAGCTGTGCTTACATAGCATGCCATAACATTTCACAAACATACATTAATAACTCACATCAAGGAAGTTAACACATAAGCTTTACACAACAGGATCATTCAAGTCATCGTCAGCCAATCAAAACTATGTACAACCGTAATCCAAAGTTCTTGCCAACGTGACAAAACATAGCAAGGTAGCAAAAGGGCGAAAATAAGTCTCGTGCGTGAGACGTATGGGCTGACTCTTCAAAACCTTGACTGTTTCACACAAACTTCACTAAGGTTGGGTTTGGACCTCCCTTGCCTCACCTACAGACACATGAATGAGCGTGAGCGAAAGCCTAGTGAATAATATCAAATAAAGAAGATACACGAACGATATTTAGAACAATGTACATCAGATGGCCTTGGGCCCAATTTATATTTCTATCTAGTATATTTATACATATAGGTCAAGTGACTGCGGTTCCAAACACATCAAACAGCCTCGGGCCTAATTCATTCGTATCCGACGGCCTTTGGCCCAATCATTCATGTCAAACGGCCTTTGGACCATTCATTCCTATCATACGGCCTTCGACCCATTCATGCGCGTCATACGGCCTTTGGCCCATTCATTCATGTCATACGGCCTTTGGCCCATTCTTTCATGTCATAACAAACATTCATCCACAATTCAAATTAACAAACTTATAAGACTTCTATGGGAATAAGCAATTGGAAAAATAACATACTTCAAAATATCTTTACTAAGATATTACTCACAGTGATCGGTGGGATGATTTGCCCTAGAGCTCGACCCTACACACTCCATGAACATAATGGGTCACAAACGATTCAATCCGTTCGTAATTCATACATTCCTCTTAGGCTTCTTTCTTATTCTTTTAATTCATTCATAATGCTTAATGCATTCCTAAGAGTGCTTAGAAATGAAAGAGAACGAAAAACGAAACATAGAACACCTTTACAAAATTTTTGAAACAGGGGTCCCCGCTCGAGCGTGGGTTCCGCCGCTTAAGCGGACCCTCATGGTCTGCAAAATTACTGGTTGCCTCATTCTTACAGCGTGAATTCTAGCGGTCGAGCTGAAAGTCGAACTACATGGCTCCCCACTCGAGCGTGAATATTCCCGCTCGAGCGGACATCCATGTCTGCCAAAGTTCTGGGAGCTCGCATTTCATGCTCAAGCGGACATACCGAATCCTAGGTTTTCCAGTAACCATTTTGAGCCTCAAACTTGCATCCAAATTAACATGTCTTGCATTTTATGACTCATAATTCTCATTTACATCTACTAACATGATGCCAACACCAATTCACCACATTATGAAGCTCAAATTACATGAATTAATTACATGCCTGCTTCAAATTACACAAAACTCATTTCCAACATAACAAGTTCATGCATTCAAAACTCATACTCTTATGAATTGTACATGCATGTGAGATATAGCTCTCATTCTCAATTTAAAAGATGAAGAGATGATCAAAAGCATGAACTTCAATCAAAGATTCAACATGGATCATGTATTTCATACTCAAACATACAAATTCATGGCAATTCCTTTCATGCATGCATTCTTTGACTTCAAATTCATCAATTACAACTCCATTCTTGTTCTTGGTCACATAATTACTTGAATTTACATGATCACAAACTCAAATTCATGAATCAAGGGTTGATCACTCACCTAGGGGCTTTAATTCTTCCAATTATATCTAAATCTTGAGCTAATCCCCCTTAGTTCTTGAATCCTCTTGCAATTCTTCAATGTTGGCCCCTCTCTCTCTCTCACTAAATTCGGCCCTCTCTCTCTCTAGAGAGCTAATCTCAGCCAAATAAGTGAAATGAACTCAAAAACAAATGAATGTGAGTGTAATGCCCCTTTTTATAGTCCCCCACTTAATCAAATTGATTAAGGTTAATAATAGTGCCCTAATTAATCATTATGAATCTAATTATTTTGATTCGAATCAATTTTCAATTAAATTTCACCGTAGGCTCTAAAAATTACGCTAATCACAATGACGTAGTCAATTTTGGTTTTTGTGGCCGATAGGGCCTTCAATTTAAATTCTAAAGCAGATAATCAAATAGATTTTCCTACGATGAACAGATAGAAATTCAAAACCACATATATCCATATAAATGGCACTCAAAATCATATCAAACACATAATCACATTCGTAATTAAGATTAATTAGCATAATACGGAGCAGGGTTATCACAGTCTTCCCCCCTTTAGGAAGTTTGGTCCTCCAAACTTCTTTTACCTTCGTCAAGAAACAAATGTGGATAGCGTAGTCGCATATCATCTTCCTTTTCCCATGTAGCATCCGTCCCATAGTGTTCTTTCCATTCCACTTTCACCATTGAGATGGACTTGCTTCTCAATTGTCTCACTTGCCGGTCAATGATTCGTTCCGGCCATTCGGCATACTCCATATTTTCATCAAGAGCTACCCGATGATATTCAATCACATGAAACGGGTCTCGAAGATAACCCCTTAACATTGACACATGAAACACATTATGGATTTGCTCGAATCCCAGTGACAAAGCAACTCTATAAGCAACTGGACCAAGCCTTTCTAGAATTTAAAACGGCCCAATGTAATAGGGCGACAACTTACCCTTCTTTCCAAACCTGACTTGGCCTTTCATCGGAGTCACACGGATAAAGACATGGTCACCAACCTCATACTCAAGAGGTCTTCTTCAAATATCTGCATAACACTTTTGTCGGTCCTGAGCTGTTTTGAGCCTTTGCTGAATAGTTTTAATTTTCTTGGAAGTGTCTTGCATAATTTCAGGCCCAAGAAGAGCTCTATCCCCGACTTCTGTCCAACAAATTGGTGATCTACACCTTCTACCATACAAAGCCTCGTATGGTGCCATACTGATGCTGGAGTGGAAACTGTTATTGTATGCAAACTCTGCGAGTGGCAAATAATCTTCCCAACTCCCTTGAAAATCTAAAGCACACATTCTCAAAATATCTTCTAACGTCTGTATGGTCCGTTCTGATTGCCCATCTGTCTGTGGGTGGAATGCAAAACTAAACCTTAGTTCTATCCCCATAGCTTTCTGCAAACTCTTCTACAATCTAGATACAAACTTCGGATCTCTATCCGACACAATAGATACTGGAACTCCGTGCAAACGGACAATCTCATCAACATATATAGTAGCCAGTTTATAAGCATCAAATGTAGTTCTAACAGGTAGAAAATGTGCAGATTTAGTCAGTCTATCAACTATAACCCAGATAGAATCCATACCTCGAGGAGTCCGAGGTAGACTAACAACAAAATCCATAGTCACATGCTCCCACTTCCATTCAGGAATAGGGAGAGGTTGAAATAGACCGCCCGGTTTCTGATGTTCAGCTTTTACTTGCTGACATTGAAGACATTTGGACACATACTCTGCAATTTCTTTCTTCATTTTAGGCCACCAATAGCTTTGTTTCAAATCCCGATACATTTTATTATTGCCCGGATACATAGCAAACGCTGATTTATGGGCTTCATCTAGAATTCTCTTCTTCAGTTTTGGAACATTTGGGACACATATTCGGTTTCAAAATTTCAGCACTTCATTTTCAAGGCTGAACTCTACCTTCAGACTTGTCTCAAATTCATCGATCACTTTCTTGAGGAATTCATCCTTTTTTTGCCTCTGTTTAATTTCAGAGATTATTGCTGGTTCAACTGAAATGGCAGCTATCAATCCGCCCTGTTCACGTGATACCACTTCTATCTCGAACTTCTCAAAATCTTGCAAGATTTCCTTCTGTTCAATAAGCAAACAAGCCAAATTCCCCATTGATTTTCTGCTAAAGGCATCAACAACTGTATTGGCTTTCCCAGGGTGATACTGAATCTTAAGGTCATAGTCTTTTATCAATTCGAGCCATTTTCTCTGTCGCATATTTAACTCTTTCTATGTAAAGAAGTATTTCAAACTTTTGTGATCTGTGTAGACTTCACACTTTGCCCCATACAAATAATGCCGCTAGATTTTCAAAGCGAATACAACTACGGCTAATTCTAAATCATGTGTTGGGTAGTTTTTCTCATGTGGTCTCAATTGTCAGGAGGCATAAGCAATTACTCGCCCATTCTACGTTAACACACAACCCAAACCTTTATAAGATATATCACTGAAAATCACAAAATGTTTCGTACCTGATGGTAGTGTCAAAACTGGGGCAGTGGTCAATCTCGTTTTTAGTTCATGAAAGGCAGATTCTCTTTCGTCATTCCATTCAAATGGTTGTCACTTGCGTGTCAGTTGGGTAAGAGGCACAGCTACTTTTGAAAAATCTTTCACAAACCTCCTGTAGTACCTAGCTAAGCCCATGAAACTGTGGACCTCCGTTACATTTGTCTGTGTAGGCCAATTCACAATTGCCTCTATTTTTTGTGGGTCAACTGAAATTCCTTCCGTGTTGATCACATGTCCTAAAAAGATTACTTCATCCAACCAAAATTCACATTTTTTTAGTTTAGCAAATGTGGGGAAGTGGTTTGGAAATACTCTTCGGATCCCGGGAGACGCTAGTGATCCTCAGCTAGTCACCTGAAAGGATACAAGCACTCCGGTCAGGGGTGCCGGAATTAGCACTCCGACGGACAAGTTAGTTCAGATACTCAGGATAGCTTATTTACTAAGTTTTGTGAAGTGATTCTTACCTACCCTTCTATAACCGTTGTTCTTGTATGTATAGCTGTTCTTTTTGATCCTCGGGGCCAGGGCCTACTTTTTGATCATTGTCCTTTCTTTCATTCGGAGCTACTGATCTCCATCTATTCAGCTTTACTCACGTATTCGGCATCCTGGTCACGCAATATGAAGCCGGATAGTATCTAATTTCTGAAGTGCGCATTCTCCGACTCTTCTATTTATTCGGCTCCCACAATTGCCCCCCAAGCATTTCACCGACGACAATTGGCTGAAGTGCTTGGTTTTGAGTTCCTAAGAGTCGGAGCCAAAATTCGGCAGTTGGCCTCATCCTCCTGCGGACATCTAAGCGCACCCCTTTCGATTGTCGTGTCGACTTCCCGCCCCCTCGTACGTGTCTATTTATTGCGATTTAAAATTTCGAGATCCTTTCAAGTATATATTTTATGATGCTCATTGCTGGATTGCCTTCTGGATCGTCCCTGAAACTCTCCTCCGACATCCTGTTCGTCCTTTGTAAGTTCTCTCCTCCCTTGCTTCGAGGACTCTTTCTGGTTTATTCCTTCCTTGGCATATTCTCATAGACTGTAGGATATGGAGAAACATTTAAAAGACCTCCTCTCGTCAGATCGTATTACTGGCTTTAAACGCCATTTCTCCGTTCCTGATGATGTCCGTTTGTCGCTTGTGGCAGACGACACTCTTGATATGGAGAGGGAGGACGAAACCACGATTGTCTTTCCTATTTTGTCAATTGCAGAGGGTGGAGTCCGTTCCCCCCTTCACCCGTTTCTTAGGGCTGTGCTTCGCCATTGGGGTTTAATCCCTTCCCAACCTAATGTGAATTTCTTTAGGGTCATAATGGGGGTTATTGCGCTCAACCGTCGCCTAAGAATTAACCTCGGCATTCCAGCCATCCGGCATTGTTATGCCTTGGCTAAGTCTTCTGGTCGGCATTGGCGTTTCTTCCTTAGGGCCAAGGATGTCGACCATCAGCTGATAAATATGCTTTCCAATTCTGGAAAACGAGTTGATGATGCTATGGTCGTTGTCCGGGGTAATTGGGAATTTGGCGAAGGGGAGGATCACGTCGACCATATTCCTAGACGGAGGGGCGAGCCAGGTGGCTAATTGCTTCTCGCTTTTATTATTTGTTCGTTTTTGTTGTAAAGCCTCTTTTTTGAAATGTTACGGCTTGGTTTGTGTAAGGAGAAATTTGAAGAAAGTTCTGTCTTCAACTGACAGCGCCATTCTTTCAGATATCAAAGTCGCGCTCAAATATTTCGGCCGTCGAAGTCTTCAGAAACAAGGCAGGGCGGCCCACATTCTGTTTCGTTACGAGCCAACATATACGACCTTCTCGGCGGCGGAAAATATCCCGGTTCCGGAGGGTGAAGATTCTCTCATCGCTCTCATTTTGTCCGACTTCAAAAACTTGAGGCAGGTTGGTTTTGAAGGGTCGGATTCAGAGCGGGGTGTAGCTAATGTTACCGAATCAGATCAGTCCGAAACCGAATCTGACGCGGTATTGAATTCGGCCGATCCCCCATCCGCTTCGGGCTGAGGGGATCTTTCGCTTGACGGCATTTTTCACGGCTTACAGGATATTCCCGCCGCAAACCTCGAAGACATGGCCGAGTTAAGCCTGTCAAAACTTGCCAGGAAGGCGAATGCAGAAAGGTTGGCCGCGCGGCGAAGAGCGGAGGCCCTTCCGTTTGAAGCACCACCCGCCACCATATCTCAATTCTCCCTGCCTGCTAGCGAATCAGAGTCTTTCCGCGTTATTGAGGTGGAGATGGTGAAAAACCAGGATGCCAAATCTACTTGGATCGTGCAGGCCGGCCAAGAAGTCGAGGCAGAGAAACGCTCCGCCGAGTTTGAAGCCGGCGTAGAAGAACATGGCGGCAAACGTCCTCGATTAGAGGGATCGGACGTGATCATTCCTTTTGTCATTCAGCCGATGATAAAAAACGTGCCGGTTTCTTCTAATGCTTCGGCGCTTAAAGATCCAGAAGTCGCATTCAGCTTGGCTACGTCTGTGTCTTTGCCGTCTGACAAGGAGGCCTTCCGGGTGGAAACGGATCTGGATGCGACAGCACTGGCCGCCCAATTGGCACTTTTGGTACATATTCGAACTTAGCTTCACTTAATCCAAATACTGTTAAAGTTATGATTTTAAATTCTTGTTTTACAGACCGTCGGATGGATAGCCGATATGGGTCATCGCCATCGCGACGCCGTCAAACAGATTGGTCATTTACGCGAGGAAGTTGAAGGCCAGAGGAGAAGGGCTGAGGTCGAAGCTTTGAGGGCCGACAAGGAAGCCTCAAGGGCCGACGCCGAGATGGAGAAGGCTCGTTGCGCAGATCAATTGAGGTCAGATGTCGAGAGGAAGGCGAGCGTGAGCGAAGATGCGCTCAAGTTGGCGCAGAAAGCAATCTCCAAACTGGAGGCTGAGTTGGCTGTAATGAAGACGGCGAATGAATCAGCCGAATCGGAGTCTTCCAAAGTATTCAAGGCCGGGAAAAATGCTGGACTCACGGAGTATGTAGACCAAGTCCCCAAGTTTGAAAATCGGGGATTCAAACATGGCTGGCACAAAGCCCTTGCTGCTGCTAATGCTTCATTGATTGTGCCAATACCATATGAGCAAGTGGATGTTGAGCCATTGGAGTCTGATTTCGATGGCTAATCCGGCCGATTGACAGTTTTTAGGATGTCGAATGTATTTTTACAGTTTTAATTTAGTACTTTTCATCTTTTGCTACAGTCAGTGTTTGTTTTTTGAATGTACTTTTACGATTTTAATTTAGTAATTTTCATCTTGTAGCTTATTGTTTGGTAACTTGAGTATGTAAAATTTCCAGAGTTGTGCTCAACTGGCTAAGGAAAATGTTGATGAATGTTATTGCTTTCGGTTATGGTTAGATCGGCTGCTTAGCTTAGGTATTTGGCCGATCAAATCTGCCCTTGCCTTAGCCAGGGCGCGAGCTTGGGAAGCCGAATGGCGTAACTCGTGGGCTGGCTGAGGCACACATTGATCGGCGCTTGCGCTTGAAAACATGCCTGACGAGATTAGTGAATCTGGGCTTGCCTTGGCCAAGGCGCGAGCTTGAGAAGCCGAATGGGCCTTACTCGTGGGCTGGCTGAGGCACACATTGATCGGCGCTTGCATTTGAAAATCTGGCGGACCAGATTAGTAAATCTGCCCTTGCCTTAGCTAGGGCACGAGCTTGAGAAGCCGAATCGGCCTAACTCGTGGGCTGGCTGAGGCACCGATTGATCGACGCTTGCGCTTGAAAACATGGCCGATCGGATTAGTGAATCTGGGCTTGCCTTGGCCAGGGCGTGAGCTTGGGAAGCCGAATGGGCCTAACTCGTGGGCTGGTTGAGGCACAGATTGATCGGCACTTGCGCTTGAAAACATGGCCGACCAGATTAGTGAATCTGCCCTTGCCTTGGCCAAGGCGCGAGCTTGGGAAACCGAATGGGCCTAACTCGTGGGCTGGTTGAGGCACAGATTGATCGGCACTTGCGCTTGAAAACATGGCCGACCAGATTAGTGAATCTGCCCTTGCCTTGGCCAGGGCGCGAGCTTGGGAAGCCGAATGGGCCTAACTCGTGGGCTGGCTGAGGCATAGATTGATCGGCGCTTGCGCTTGAAAACATGGCAGACCAGATTAGTAAATCAGCCCTTGCCTTTGCCAGGGCGTGAGCTTGAGAAGCCGAATGGGCCTTACTCGTGGACTGGCTGAGGCACACATTGATCGGCGTTTGCGCTTGAAACTCTGGCGAACCAGATTAGTAAATCTGCCCTTGCCTTAGCCAGGGCTCGAGCTTGAGACGCCGAATGGGCCTTACTCGTGGGCTGGCTGAAGCACCGATTGATCGGCGCTTGCGCTTGAAAATCTGGTGGACCAGATTAGTAAATCTACCATTGCCTTAGCCAGGGCGCGAGCTTGAGAAGCTGAATGGGCCTAACTCGTGGGCTGGCTGAGGCACCGATTGATTGGCACTTGCGCTTGAAAACATGGCCGACCAGATTATTGAATCTGGGCTTGCCTTGGCTAGGGCGCGAGCTTGGGAAGCCGAATGGGCCTAACTCGTGGGCTGGCTGAGGCACAGATTGATCGGCGCTTGCGCTTGAAAACATGGCTGACTAGATTAGTGAATCTGCCTTTGCCTTGGCCTGAGCGCGAGCTTGGGAAGCCGAATGGGCCTAACTCGTGGGCTAGCTGAGGCACAGATTGATCAGCGCTTGCGTTTGAAAACATGGCGGACCAGATTAGTAAATCAGCCCTTGCCTTTGCCAGGGCGCGAGCTTGAGAAGCCGAATGGGCCTTACTCGTGGGCTGGCTGAGGCATACATTGATCGGCGCTTGCGCGTGAAAATCTGGCGGACCAGATTAGTAAATCTGCCCTTGCCTTAGCCAGGGCGTGAGCTTGGGAAGCATTGATCGGCGCTTGCGCTTGAAAGCATGGCCGACCAGATTAGTTAATCTGCCCTTACCCAGGGTGCGAGCTTGCGAAGCTGAATAGACCTAACTCGTGGGCTGGACAATTGTCATCCGACTTTTGACGTTTGGGATTACTGACGTTGCCTCGGGAGAGCTGCATACATTGAAGAATAAATGGCGCGGGTGCATGCCAGAGTCCCTACCTATTTCCATTCAGGCAACTTGGGAGGGACGAAGATTGGCTGAATTAGACGCCGCAATGAGTCGCAGTAGCGAGACTATGTGCACGGGAAGAAGAACGTCCAAGGATCGGGAAACACAGCAGCCCCTTAGTCGTCAAAGCAGATCGCCTCGAAAGGATAGGCAACAACGGGGAAATTCTTCGCGCCCGTGACCGAGAATCGAGCCTGATGCGACGCCACGACCGTTGAGTTTTGCGGATTTTGTGAGGAATAAACCAATGACGGAGGCAGATTCTATCATTAAAGACCCAGGTGTGGCAGTCGAGTTCGCCAGACATATCTTCCCGCCGGAAGTCCAACAATCGATGGTCGGACGTCAAGATTTCGAAGTATTTCAAGACGGCATACATGGGGCCGTGAAAGGACTATATACTGCTCACGAAGTCGGCATGCGTCTGCGGGAAGCGCGACGTGAGAGTGAGAAAAAGGACGAAAGGAATCGCAGTCTGGAGATTTGCGCGGAAAAGGCTGAGCGTGAGCTTCGGGAGCTGAAGAATGTTCAAACGAGCGCGTCGGTGGCGGCCAGTCAATCTAAATTGGTCGTTGAGGAGAGAGTGACCCAACGGACCTCGGGTTATGAAAAGGGGTTTCAGGACGGCCTGAAGGTCGGGATAGAGAAGACCAAACGGGACCTTGCCGAGGAGGTCTGCCGATGTGAAAATCGTGGACTCAAGCATGGCTGGATCAAGGCCCTTCAAACTGAGGAAGCTCTCGAAGCCGTGGGCATTGATTCGGCGTCGCCCCTGTATCATCGCCACTACTTTCCTTATTCTGATTTTGAAATTGAGAAGAGTGACGATGACGATGCCGAATGAATAGACTTCGCGCCGAATAAATAGAATTTATTTTATTTTCAACGTTTGTATTCGGTCTTGAAATGTTGTGTTTAATTAATTGTATTATTTCAACTTTTTGCCAAGGTTTGTGTTGCGTGGCGTAAATGTTTAAACATGTATTGACCGGCTTGAATTAAGAACGATTCTCAGTGAATATTTATTCGGCCAATTTTGTGGTGAGAATACATCTCAAAAAAGGCCAACCCGGATTCGAGGACTTAATCGGCCCTAAGGTGTCATGCACCAGAAGGGGGCTCTGAATCCGGAGACTTTAATTTGGCCAATTGTGATATCCACGAAGGCCACTCCGAATCCGGAGACTTAATCGGCCCTAAGGTGTCGTGCACCGAAAGGGGCTCCGAATCCGGAGACTAATTTGGCCAATCGTGATATTCACGAAGGGCGTTCCGAATCCGGAGACTTAATCGGCCCTAAGGTGTCATGCACCGAAAGGGGCACCGAATCCGGAGACTTTAATTTGGCCAATCGTGATATGCACGAAGGGCGATCCGAATCCGGAGACTTAATTGGCCCTAAGGTGTCATACACCGAAAGGGGCTCCGAATCCAGATACTAATTTGGCCAATCGTGATATCCATGAAGGGCGCTCCGAATCTGGAGACTTAATCGGCCCTAAGGTGTCATGCACCGAAAGGGGCTCCGAATCTGGAGACTAATTTGGCCAATCGTGATATTCATGAAGAGCGCTCCGAATCCGGAGACTTAGTCGGCCCTAAGGTGTCATGCACGAAGGGCGCTCTGAATCCGGAGACTTAATCGGCCCTAAGGTGTCATGCACCGAAAGAGGCTCCGAATCTGGAGACTAATTTGGCCAATCGTGATATTCACGACGGACGCTCCGAATCCGGAGACTTAATCGGCCCTAAGGTGTCATGCAACGAAAGGGGCTCCGAACTCGGAGACTTTAATTTGGCCAATCGTGATATCCACGAAGGGCGCTCCGAATCCGGAGACTTAATCGGCCCTAAGGTGTCATGCATCGAAAGGGGCACCGAATCCGGAGACTAATTTGGCCAATTGTGATATCCACGAAGGGTGCTGCGAATCTGGAGACTTAATTGGCCCTAAGGTGTCATGCACTGAAAGGGGCTCCGAATTCGGAGACTAATTTGGCCAATCATGATATCCACGAAGGGCGCTCTGAATCCGGAGACTTAATCGGCCCTAAGGTGTCATGCATCGAAAGGGGCTCCAAATCTGGAGACTTTAATTTGGCCAATCGTGATATCCACGAAGGGCGCTCCGAATCCAGAGACTTAGTCGGCCCTAAGGTGTCATGCACCAGAAAGGGCTCCGAATCCGAAGACTTAATCGGCCTTAATAGGCTTGGTCGGCCCTAATTAATCAAGGCTTGGGAGCGGGCTTGAAAAAGCAAGAAACTTTGTATTGCAAAGGTGGAACATGTACAAGTATCAAGCCCACAAGTCGGGTCAATGATAGAATTTACGTAAATGTGTTGAATTCCAAGGCCGTGGCAGGCTTCTTCCTGACATGTCTGAGAGCCGATATGCCCCTGTTCCTGCGATGGATTCTATCTGATAGGGGCCGTCCCAGTTTGGACCCAATTTTCCATCGGCCGGTTTCTGGTCGGCTGGAAGTACCTTCTTCAGGACAAGCTCTCCTGGTGTGTATCGACGTAACTGAACTCGCTGATTATACGACTTGGCGAGCTGTCGCTGACACCGTGCCATGGATGCCAGGGCGCGGTTCCTTCGTTCCTCGATGAGGATCAGATCCAGGGCAAGCATCATGTCGTTTCGGCCCGTATCAAAAACTTGCGATTTCAGAGTTGGGAGGCCGATTTCCAGGGGTAAGATTGCCTGGGTTCCGAAGCATAGAGCAAACGGCGTTTCTCCAGTGGATCTCCTCGGCGTAGTACGATGAGCCCACAATACACTCGGCAATTCTTCTACCCATTTGCCTTTAGCTTTTTCCAGCCTCTTTTTGATGCCGTCCAAGATGGATTTGTTAGAGGCTTCGGCTTGACCATTGCTTTGGGGGTAGGCCGGTGTCGAGAAGTAAGGCCGAATGCCATATTTACTGCATAACTCTCGATACACGCCACAATCGAACTGGGTGCCATTGTCTGAGATGAGAGCTCTCGGAATACCGAATCGTGTTATGATGTTTCTCTATACAAAGCGTTTAATGTCGGCATCTCGAATATGTGTCAAAGCCTCCACTTCGACCCATTTTGTGAAGTAGTCTGTCATGACAATTAAGAATCGCTTGTTCCCTGGGGCCCTGGGCAATGGTCCTACGATATCAAGTCCCCATTGAGCAAACGGCCAGGGGCTGGTGATAGAATTCAATTCTTTGGCGGGCAGATGGGTTAATGGGGAGAACTTTTGGCACTGTTTGCATTTTTTTACATAACTCTCCGCGTCAGCTTTCATTGTCGGCCAATAGTATCCCTGCATTATAGCTCGATGGGCCAGGGAGCGTCTGCCAGAATGGGCACCGCAACTGCCCTCATGTATCTCTGTCAGAAGCTCCTTCACTTTGTCGGGGTGCACGCATTCCAAATATGGACCAGAGAGGGACTTTTTGTAAAGCCCTCCTTGCGGATCCAGATAGTATCATAGGGCTTTATTTCGCAACTTGTGTGCTTCTTTTTTGTCCTCTGAGAGTTGTTTAGAGGAGAGGAATGCAGTAATGGGGTCCATCTAGCTTGGTGCGGATTCTATAACGTTGACATGGATTTCATTCGGAGGGCTAATGCTCAGCTCCGGGACAAAACCTACTTCGATGGTCCGCTTAATCTCAGAATTGGTGGCGGAGGCTAGGCAGGCCAAGGCATCCGCGTGTGTGTTCTGGTCGCGTGTTATTTGGTTCAGTTCGTGATGGTCAAATTTTGCCAGCAAGGAATTGGCCGTTTTCGTGTAGGCTGCCATACGATCGTTTCTTGCCGCGTATTCCCCCTTTAGCTGATTGATTACCAATTTTGAATCACAAAACACAAGCAGACGCCGAGCGCTGAGAAGATGCGCATTCCGCAGACCAGCTAGAAGGGCTTCGTATTCGGCTTCGTTATTTGATGCTTCGAAGCCAAGCTTGATGGCCTGCTCAATTACTGCGCCGTCTGGAGACATGATTACAACTCCGGCGCCACTGCCCCTTTGGTTAGATGATCCATCACAGTACAATTGTCAAATATCCCCGACATAAATTCTCCAGTTCGGCTTTGGTAGAACTTCAGCCTTTGGTTGAGCTTCATCCGGTTTGAGGTTGGCGAGCTCCCCGGTGAATTCGGCAACAAAGTCGGCCAACACCTGCCTCTTGATTGCAGTTTTAGGTAAAAATTGAATGTCGTATTGGCCGAGTTCAAGAGCCCATTTTGAAACACGTCCTGATGCTTCTGCACTCCGTAGTACTGATCGGAGGGGATAATCCGTTAGCACCCCAATGCTATGTCCCTGGAAGTAATGCATCAGTTTTCTTGCCGCCATGACTAGGGCTAAGATGAGTTTTTCTAGTGGAAGATAGCGAGTTTTGGTGTCAACCATTGCCTTGCTCACATAATACACTGGTCGTTGTGCCCCCTCCTCCTCTTTTAACAGTATGACGCTGACGGCCCTATCGGAAACTGCCAGATATAGGATGAGCGGGTCACCAGCGGTGGGTGTTGTCAAGAGAGGTACTGAGCGGAGGTAGGTCTTGAGTCCGTTGAAAACTGTTTCGCATTCGGCGGACCATTCAAAAGCCTTACCTTGCCGTAGTGTCTGAAAGAATTGTCGGCAGCGATCTGTAGACCGACTGATGAACCTGTTGAGTGCAGCGGCCATCCCTATCAACTTTTGGACTTCTTTTACTGAGCGGGGGGAGCCGAGTTCCAAGATCGCTGTGACTTGCCTTGGGTTGGTTCGATTCCTCGGTGATTGACGATGTGACCCAGGAATTTGCCAGAGCCGATTCCGAACGCACACTTGGAAGCGTTCAGTTTCATTCCGTATTTGCGTAAGATGCTGAATGTCTTTTCTAGATCGGCTATATGACTCTGTTCTTCTTTGGACTTTACCACCATATCGTCGATGTATACTTCCATAGTGTGGCCGAGTTGCTCTTTGAACATGGCGGTGACGAATCTTTGGTAGGTTGCCCCTGTATTCTTCAGTCCAAAGTGTATAACTTTGTAGCAATAGGTTCCTCTTGGGGTGAGGAAGGTAGTTTTATCCTGGTTATCTAGATGCATTGCGATTTGGTGGTAGCCTCTGTAGGCATCGAGGAAGCTCATGCGCCGGTAGCGTGCCGTCGCATCGACGAGCTGGTCGATTCTGGGTAGAGGAAAACAGTCTTTGGGGCAAGCTTTGTTCAGATCCGTGAAGTCGACACATACTCGCCAAGTCCCATTTTTCTTCTTCACTACCACTGTATTGGAGAGCCACGTAGGGTAAGTGACTTCTCTAATTGCCCTGGCATCAAGCAGTCTGTCTACCTCCTCAACAACGGCGGTAGTGTGCTCCGCGGCTGACCGTCGGCCTTTCTGAATGATCGGCTTACATTTCAGATCGACATTCAAATGGTGCTGTGAAACTGACGGATCTATTCTTGGCATTTCATACGGAGTCCACACAAAGACGTCAAGGTTGTTGCGCAAGAAAGAGATCAGTTGCTGCCTGTCGGCCTGATTCAGAGAGGCACCGATCATGAAGAACTTTTCTAGGCTGCCATCAATGTCAACTCGGTCCAAATCTTCCGTGGCCTTCTCATTTGGATACCGCCCAACATCGTCCAGGATCTCCCGATTCGACACCTCAATGGAGTTTACTTGCAGTTCCTTTGGCGTTCTGGCGGCAAGGAGGTAACATGCTTGTGCCGATTTTTGGGATCCGCGGATTTGCTCAATGCCGTGTTTGGTTGGGAAACGTAGCAGTTGATGATACGTGCTTGGGACGGCCTGCAAGGTATGCAACCACGTTCACCCCATGATGAGATTGTACGGCGATGGCAGCCTGACGACCAAGAATTCCACGTCCACCGTTCTGGAACCTACTCGAACGGGTAAGCTGATTTTTCCCAATGGGTACTCTGGAGTGGCATTGAAGCCGAATAGTGGATAAGGAGACGGAGTTAGGTTTGACTTGTTGAATCCGAGTTTGGTGAGGGTTTTATAATACATAACCTCCGAAGTGCTTCCCTAGTTGATAAGAACGCGTTCGACGGTGAACCGGTTTACGTGCAGCTCAACAACTAACGGATCGATGTGGGAGAGTGTTACACCGATCAAATCTGAATCGTCAAAGGTGATACTTGGCGTTTCTCGGGGCCGCTTTGCTGGCGTGAGTTTCTGTTGGGGGCCTGGATGTGATTGGATCGCATGCATGACCGGGGCCGCTGGAAGGCTATATATCATGTGGACGGTGTCAAGCGGGGATGCATCCTCCGGACGGGTAGGTGTTTCGACCATACTCCTTCGGACGCATTGGTGGAGACGTTCGTCCTTTGCCAACTCCTCGATGTGATCTTCCCTCAGGGGTCGCTCAGAAGCCTTGGGCACCGTTTGTTTGGATTTTGCTATTTCCGAGGCTAGATCGCGACGAAGGCGTTCATTCTCAGCGATGATGTTGTCCAACCTCTGTTGGGTTTGCCTAGCTTGTGCCACGGTCGCTTGTATTGTCTTTTACGTTGGGTTTGAAGATGAGCAGAGGTCTGAGGCAAGTCTTGCTGCGATGGTTTTTGGTCTAAGCGAGTTTGCTGGAATGAGGTCAACTCTCTGTGCGGTCTCGTCAATGGCTAGCGGAGGATCTTCAGTCACGCCTGCCATGGATGTGTTTGAGTATTCCCACAGACGGCGCCAGTTGTGGGGAAGTGGTTTGGAAACACTCTTCGGATCCTGGGAGACACTAGTGATCCTTCGCTAGTCACCTGAAAGGATACAAGCACTTCGGTCGAGGGTGCCGGAATTAGCACTCCGACGGACAAGTTAGTTCAGATACTTAGGATAGCTTATTTACTAAGTTTTGTGAAGTGATTCTTACCTACCCTTCTATAGCCGTTGTTTCTGTATTTATACCTGTTCTTTTTTATCCTAGGGGCCAGGGCCTACTTTTTGATCATTGTCCTTTCTTTCATTCGGAGCTACTGATCTCCATCTATTCAGCTTTACTCACGTATTCGGCGTCCTGATCATGTAATATGAAGTCGGATAGTATCTAATTTCTGAAGTGCGCATTCTCCGACTCTTCTATTTATTCGGCTTCCACAACAAATAACTTCTTTTTTCTAAGTATCTGTAACACAGTCCTCAGATGTTGTTCATGTTCAAGTCTATTCTTGGAGTATATCAAAATGTCATCAATAAAAACCACAACAAATTCATCAAGGTAGGTTTTAAAAATTCGGTTCATTAAGTCCATAAACGCTGCCGGAGCATTAGTTACCCCGAATGACATAACAAGAAATTCATAATGGTCATACCTTGTTCGAAACGCGGTTTTCTCAATGTCTTCTACTTTCACTTTCAACTGATGATACTCGAATCTCAAATCAATTTTGGAAAACACTTGTGATCCTTGTAATTGGTCAAACAGATCATCAATACGAGGTAGGGGATATTTATTCTTTATTGTTGCCTTGTTCAATTCTCGATAGTCGATACACAAATGCAAGGTTCCATCTTTCTTTTTCACAAACAACACTGGTGCACCCCATGGTGAAGTGCTAGGTCAGATAAACCCTTTGTCAAGCAGGTCTTGCAACTGTTCTTTCAGTTCTTTCATTTCAGCAGTAGCCATTCTGTAGGGAGTTTTATAAATAGGCTGGGCACCTGGTATAATTTCAATAGTAAACTCTATCTCCTTGTCCACCAATTCCCCTGGTAATTCATTTGGAAACACATCTGGAAATTCTCTAACAATAGGGATACTATTCAATTCAACATTCACAGATTGTTCAGATAGCACACAACACAAATAACCCTGGCACCCTTTCCTGATTAATTTACATGCTTTCATTGCAGATATCAAATAAGGTGGAGGCACTACCCCGTTACCCACAAACACAGTTTCTTCCTATTCCGGTGGTCTAAGCACAACCCGTTTGGTTACACAATCAATGGTGGCACAATATTTAGTTAACCAATCCATGCCCAGAATTATATCAAAGTGCCTAAAGTTCAAGGGCAACAAATCCACATACAGGATAGCATTCCCAATTCGCATGTCACAAAAACGATATACAGATTCATACAATACAGATTCCCCGGATAGAGCAGATACACATATCAGATATGACAATAATTCTAGAGGTCTACTCAGTCTAGATGCAAATTCACATGTTACGAAAGAGTGTGTTGATCCGGAGTCAATTAACACAAAAGCATCCTGATTACATATAGAAATAGTACTTGAGACAACTGCGTTAGCATTCCGTGTATCGCCCGGAACAAGCGCGAAAACTCTCCCTTGCCTCACGGTATCTCCGGTAGTAGTAGATCTCATAGTATTTCCCGGTTTTGGGATCGATGCAGTAGAACTAGCAGCTATCTTCTCACTGTTCTGATTACATTCTTTGGCCATATGCCATGTTTTTCCACATTTAAAACAAGCTCCTGACACACGGTAATAAACCCAATGATGCCTTTTACTACAAATATTACACATTGGGGATGTATCTTAGGAAGAATTCGAAGTACTTGAGGAGCCCGTGTTTTGCTTTTTTGAAAATTTCTTCTTCGAAAAGAAGCCTTGTCTTTTACCACCCTTTAAGTCAGTTGTTGATCTGGTCTGTCTAGCTATGTGAGTTTCTGATATTATGGCCCGATCTAGCACCCCAATATAGGTTTCCAGCTTCAGGACACTTACCCTTTCTAAAATATCACTTTGAAGCCCACCTTCAAAATGTCTCGCTTTCTTGTAGTCGGTATCGATCACATGTGGTGCCAACCTGGCCAACTCAGTGAATTTGGCCTCATACTCAGCTACTGTCATGCTGTCTTGTTTAAGTTCCATGAACTCCGATACTTTCCTGTCACGGACACATTGAGGGAAGTACTTATCATAGAAGACTTCCAGGAATTTCGCCCAATTGATGTCTTTATGATTCTCACGCATTAACATCCATCATTTTCTTGCTTCGTCTTTTAGCATAAAGGTGGCTAGAAGCGCTTTCTGTGTTTCTGTACAAGGAAACACCTCAAACAGCTTTTCGATGCCGAGGACCCATGCTTCGGCTTTCAACGGATCTAATCCACCATGGAACTGTGGCGGTTTCATTTTCTTAAACTCTTTGGTGAGAGCTATTATTCGGTCATCATTCTGTAAGTCTGGCACGGGTGGTGCCGGAGGTGGAGGTGGAGGGTGAGGTTGTTGCCACTGTTGTTGCCACTGCTGTTGTTGCCTTAATGTCTCTGCCATTTCCTGAATCAATCTTTCCATTCTATCCATTCTGGCAGTTGAAGACTCCTCTATCTCATCACCTTTTGTTCTCACCATCTGATTAGACTTGCATTATACTTTATTCAAAAGATTCACAGGTATGCATATACCAGGGAGCACACATATTCAAATAATTTGCAATGCAAGCAAATTACAAACTCATAACACATAATCGTTCACATTAAAACATTTAAGTGTATTCTCGATGCTTTTAGATTCATACTTATCACATGAATTCATACTTAAATTTCACCGTAAGCTCTAAAAATTATGCTAATCACAATAACGTAGTCAATTTCGATTTCTGTGGCCGATAGGGCCTTCAATTTAAATTCTAAAGCAGATAATCAAACAGATTTTCCTGCAGTGAAGATATAGAAATTCAAAACCACATATATCGATATAAATGGCACTCAAAGTCATATTAAACACATAATCACATTCTTAATTAAGATTAATCAGCATAATATGGAGCAGGATTATCACAAAGCTGGTGGAAGGTTGAAGGGACCGCCTCCATTCGGTGAATCCATGGACGGCCAAGTATGGCATTGTAAGGGGAAGGTGTATTAATAACTAGAAACTCTATCTGGAGGGTCTTTGTTCCTGCCACAACTGGCAACACTATTCTGCCAAGTGGCCCTTCTGGCTATGAATTGAAGCCGACTAATGGAGCTGCCGTTGGGGTGAGGTGCTGCTCAGAGAGACCGAGCTTTCTGAAAAAGTCATAATACAATATGTTTGCTGCGCTACCTTGATCTACCAGGACTCGTTTTACGTCAAACCGTTTCCTACTTCCCACAGTTATAATCAGTGCATCAGTATGTAGGTGTTGTATATCTTCTAAATCCTTTCTAGTAAACGAAACAGTGCACAAGGGCAATTTGGGTACCGTGCGCACCTTTTTCGATGCAGGCTCTACTAACATGATCTGCTGAATTTGCACAGCTTTAGCAATCTCTTCTTTCAGTGCCTCTTCGCACTCCTGGGTCGCTGTTCCATGGATCACATTTATTATCAGTCGAGGTGGGTGCTCGATGTTCGGTTCCGATGGTGGGTTCCCTGTTCGGCCACTGCTTTATCTTGATCAATGTAGTCTCGGAGGTGTCCCGCCGCTGCTAAGTCTTCCAGGTGTTGCTTTAGTGCTCTGCAGTTCTGAGTCGTATGCCCTATGTCTCAGTGGTAGGTGCATCTGAGCTTTTGATTACGTCGAGCCAAATCTCCCAACATTTTCAGCAGCCAAACAAAGAAGGGCTCTCTCTTGATGTTTTCCACGATATGATAGATTGGTTCTTTGAATACAGTCACGACTACTTCGTGAGATTTGGACTTATCCAGCTCATTCACCGTGAGTCCCCGGTGTTCTCCTCGGTCCGTTCTCTTTTTGTGCCAAGTTGTTTGTTCTGCTGATGCTACCTCGATGGGGATCTGGTCATCTTCGAGGTAAGCGTACTGTTCAATCCTGGCACATAAATCTTTCAGTGCTATGGCTGGGCGCTTGGCAAGTGATTGTCTCAATTTAATTTCCAGGCACAGACCATGTTTGAAAGACATAAAAGCCATCTGGTCACTGCAAATGTTTTCCTCCAGGTCATTGTACTCTTCCCAATACCTCATAGCATAACTACGCAGCGTTTTTTCTTATTCCTTTCAGAGACCGAACAGTGTATCCGACTCTTTCGGGATCTTAGTGTTTGAGACAAACTTGGCTAAGAACTCTTCGGAGAGCTGTTTCTAGTCATAAATTGATCCAACGGGGAGTCGATCGAACCATCGAAGTTCGGATTCTCCCAAGTTGGACGGGAAGACTTTGCACATCAGTGCTTCGTCTCGGCTCCATAGGGACATCATCTGTCTATATTGGCTGATGTGCATCAATGGGTCTGACTTCCCATCGTACGACGTGAACTTTGGCAGGGTGAATTTCTTGGGGGGTTTGGTGGCCTCGATTTCCGGGGAGAATGGGGAGGAACCAAGCCTATCCAATGCTCGGTGCTCTCTTTGGTGGATGGTACAGTCTAGATGATCTCGACGTTACTCATTTTTCTTGCTGCCAATCAGCCAAGTACGAAGGTCTTGAGGAGGGTACTCAGTCTGTTGGCTAACCGTCTTCTGCCTCTTAGCCCTTCTCCGGCGTGACCCATGGGTGTGACTACTCGCCGCCTCACTTTGTGCTGCGATTGGCTGGCTCTGCTGCCTAGACTCATTTCTGGGGAACTTCTTCACTGGTGGTTCTCAGGATGAGCTTGTCTATCGTAGGCGAGAGGGCTCTGCTTCAGTGTTCTTT
Source organism: Camellia sinensis (assembly GCF_055761805.1). NCBI lineage: Eukaryota > Viridiplantae > Streptophyta > Magnoliopsida > Ericales > Theaceae > Camellia > Camellia sinensis. Next base: position 48,912,811 of record NC_138967.1, read on the forward strand.
TTCGTCGGATCACACAGCATTCTTTTGAGTTGCGTTTTCAGCTCCTGTATTTCTGTCCCCATGGAGTCTATGATTCGATCTCTGTATTCTTTTTCCAGAAGAAAGTGATGAGAAGAGCCTCCAGCAAAGGGCAATCGATGCTTAACGGATTCGGGGGTCCGGTTATTGTTTCCAGTTTGTTCTTCTAAGATTGTTGGGAGTGCCAAGCCTTTGTCCTTTGTCTTCTCCGTCTGTGGAGTATGTGTCAAAGGTGGGATGTCCTCAATCCCCATCGCCGGAACTGAGTGTAGAGCTCAGAGACAAAGCGTCCATGCTCACCGCACCAATTGTGTGTACCGGATACCGCACTAGATGAAAGTGGATCGGAGCTCCACACTCGGCTGGACTATCCAAGGAATGAGGTCCCTGTAGCAAGAAACACCATAAGAGTTGCCCAGCCGGGGTTGGTCGGATAACCCCTCCGGTGTGGGAATCAGTAATCGGAGAAGAAGTGAAGTGCCCTTTAAGTGTAGAGAATTGAGTTTTAGTCAGTGGGGTTCAGCTTAGATCAGTTACCTTCAATGTGAAGTTAGTTTGGTTTATATAGAACTCCTTGCTTGTTGCCCAAGATGGTTTCATGGAGCTCTGGTGCTACCAAGTTCCTTTTAGCATTGGCCACGGTGGTGGACCATCAGGTAGTTGTCAAAGGGGTGAATGTACTGATTGTGGTCATGCTGATAACAAACAACATTCTTATAGTTTAACTATTTTCTGTGATTCCAGGTGTAGGGGACCAGCTGAGGTGGCAACTTGTACATGCATATACTCACAGCTTCCACATTTCTCTAAGAGGTTCCCTCAGCTCGGGACCGTTGTGCCTCAGCTCGGCCCTTTGCGAGACCACTTTAGGGATGGGTTGGCCCATTCGGATATTTGTGTATGGACTCGGCCCACTTTGGTTCTAATGATGGGTTCGACCCATCAGTTTAGCCCATAGAATGAGTCATGCAGCTCGACCCCAGCCCAGTGTCGTAGCTGGACTGGCCTTTCCACTACGAGTTGAGCCCAAGTGCTTGAGGACTTGGATGGACTGTTAGTAATGGAGTTGGACTTAGTTGGGTTGCCTACATGCTCACCTGACCCATTTGGATTTAGACTTAGGAGATTGGACTGGCCCAAGGCTTGGATCGACCCATGTCATATTTAGCCCCTTCAAATTAAAACCAAACCCTAATCTCGTGCCGCCTTGGTGTAGCCAATGTTGAGCAAGTGATCAATGAAATGATGTATGGAGATTTGTAAAAAGAGAATGCAAAGAGTTTCAATTATAGCAAAGCCTATATATATATATATATAGAGAGAGAGAGGGAGAATGAGGTGCCCTTGTAGTCGAGAGAGTTAGAGAGAGTACAGAGAGAAAAACACTAGGGACGCACCTGCTTCGATTGTGTCGGGTAGAAGAAACAAGGTTTTATAGATTAGAGACAGAAGAGAGAAAGATAAATAGATATACATATATATTTGCAGATTTTTTTTTTTTTTTGTAAGACGGGTGGGATGTCGGAGGCAATAGTAGAGAGGTAGTAACGGCGAGAGAAGCAAAGACGGAGTTGAGAGAGAGAGAGAGAGAAATGAGAATAGGTGAGATATATGGGGTAGGTGAGAACCTTAGATATCACAAAACAATATTATGAATTTCTCTCGTTACTAAAAATGAGAATGAGACTTTAAATTAATTTTTTCTTTTTTTATCTATTTTAAATTATTATTTTTTAATTATTTAATTTATATACTTAATAGTAGTCTTATTTTGAAGATATCGTCAGCATCTTTTGAACAGTATTATTGTTATAAAAATAAAATTGATAAATTAAAAGTTATATGGGGTGTTTGGGAAGCGTTTTTTTTTTGTTTTTTAGTTTTTTGCTAAAAAAACACTAAAATACAAAATTAGTTAAAAAACCAAAAAAAAAAAAAAAATTAAGACAAAATGTCATATGAAATTCATAATCATTTCATTTTTTCTCTCACAAACATCATATCCAATAACAAAAAAATCCAACTATTTTCACAAACACAAAGGGTATGTTTGGTTTGTATTTGGGAGATGAGTTTTAGAAAAAAATTTCTAAAAAATTGTTTGGTTTGAGTTTTTCTCAAAAAATTTCTAAAATCACTTTCTCTCTCTTACACATCAATCAATCACCTTTTCTCTCTCCTCTCTCATTATCAATCATTTTTTTCTCTCACACATATCTACTCAAATTCTCTCAAAATATCAAATCATCCCAAACTCCTAAAAAAACAACTCTCCCAAAATATACAACCAAACAAACCAAAAAAATCTCTAAACTCTCTCCCTAAATTTTTTTTTCAAAAACAACTCTCCCAAAAACAAACCAAACAAGCCCAAAAATTTTAACCTCCTAAAATAATCAAAAACTAAAAAATTATTAAAATAACAACTTCCCAAACACCTACATAGTTTATTAAAAGAAAAAGAAAGAGAAGAGAGAGAACGGTTAGAAAAGGGAAGAAAAGAGGGAGAGAGACGTGGCAAAAAAAGAGAGAGAAATGACAGAATTAAGAGGCGCGTGTGTAGGGAATAAATTCCCATGACTTGGTAATTGATTTTGACTATCTTTTTTTTTTTTTTTTTTTAACGTGGTAAAATCCATTAAAGAGAAGCCAAACGGCACTTACAAATAGACTCCATGCCAAAACAGATAGAGCTTACACTAATCAAAGGAAAAAATGAGAAAAGAAGCACAAAGGTAAAGCTAAAATAGCATCAAAGACATGATCAAAACACGATCCTAACCCGTACTGCAATGCAGAAGCGATCATAAGAGATCACCACTAGGGCTAGTCAGATATACCACAAAAGCATTCACCCCAGAGAGGGTAAGCTACCAATAAACACAAACATGGAGTCCGAACAACACAAACAAACTGAAAAAACAAACAAATTGAAAATAAAATAAAATAAAATAAAATAAAATAAAGCTCAAAAAAAGAACCAAAACCGAAGCCGTCGATCTGGAGGGTGGAAGCTATCAGATCTGGTGGAGGAAGCTGCGGCGTGGAGATGGTGGCTTCGGCGGCGAGAGAAGGCGATGGGTGGTATAGATCTGGAGGAAGGGAGGGAGTTAGCAGATCCGGTGGAGGATGTTCGCGGCGTGGTGATGGTGGCTACTGCGGTGAGAAATAGCGACGGGTTGTAGAACCGGCGACGGGAAATGGCAGATCGTGCTCCGGCTTGAAGGGGGAGGAGGAGGAAACTCAAAAAAGCCACCCTAAGGGGAAGAAAGACCTCAAAAATTGGGAGAGATTGGGAAAACAGAGCTCCCAGAGATTATTTTGCAGAAAATAGAAGATAAAAGAGGGGAGAGGGGAGGGAGGTGGCCGGAGGGAGGCTGGAACCCCCCTTCCCCTCTCAAGCGGCACACTCTGAAAAAAACCCTACGAGAGAAAAACTTAGAGAGAGAGAGAAATTTTTTTTTTGACTATCTCATCCCTATGAAATGCTATCTTTTCCCACTGATCAATAAATTAGATTTTCTGCTCCCACTAGGAAGTAATTGTCCCAAATAAAACTCAAGTTGTCAAACGATTGACTGTTATTTTTAATACAATATATATATAAATTGGGTAATTTTGTATTTTAAATTTTAAAGTGTTATAATTTTTCATTTTATGTATTTGTTTTTGAAAAAATATTTTAAAATTTTAATTATCATGATCTATCAAATAAATTAATATTAAATATAAAATTATATGAACATGAATGCAACTTTTATGTGAAGCTACTGTATATGAATGAATCATTCTTGATAAATAGTGTTTGAGTAATGTTACTCATCATAAAAAAATATCATGAAAAGTATTCACAAAATTAATTTAAGAGTAATTGCATAATATACTGTAGGTGTTAATTTGCCACCACACAACCAAATGAGGAATTCAGCTGAAAAGTACTGACAGAATAGATTAAGCCCAACAACTTGTAACAAGAAGAGAAGAATACCACGGTGGTTCGTCACCTGGGGACACTCCGACGATCAAGTTAGTGATCAATATCTCTCATAGATAGCAAATAGTGCTTAAACTCACAAGAAAGAATCTACTTTAGACCCACGAGAGTGCCTTGTTTTTATAACCAACAGCGACTTAGTCCTTTTAGAAGCGCTACTTCAATGGACTCATGCTCAATGCCAATCCTGGACCCTCATCTAGATAGAGATGGACTCTTCTTGAGCCTTATTTTTATTCATAATAAGATCATTCTCTATTCTAGGACTCTTGTCCCTTCTCTGTTTATCTCGGATTTTGGTATCTCCGCAGAAAACCTCGGCCTAGCCGGGATTATCTCGGCAGCATGACCAGGCCACGTGACACCTCGGCTGACACTTCGATGTCACCTTAGCCACGTGCTATCATTTACAAAATACTTCCCCACAACTGCCTCTTAGGTTCTATTACCTTAACAACTTGAGGTGATGGAACCTACATCATTTGTCCATACTACGTGTCGGTTAAAAAATTCATTCTTATCTTCGATCGAGATTACTTCTATAGCCGAGATCATGGCCTCATTACTTCAAGAATTACAAGAGTTCTGACTACGCATGAGCTATCACGCACAGTCTTTTCAATCGTTTCCTCTACGTGTCCCTTCCCTACTGGTTCGTACTTGACACACACTAGCATGTTGCGTCATTTTTGTCCGCACTGCCTGATAGGCACGTTGTCCAAGGCACTTTATTGCATTTTTGCCGCTTTTCAAATTTTTGACAAAACTCTTTCCCTTCTCTCTCTCTCTCTCTCTCTCTCTCTCTCTTCAATTTTTATTCTCTCGTTCTCTCTTTATTCAAATTTTCTCTCTTTACATTCCCAAACCTCCATTACTGTGCTTTTGAATTCTCTACAACCGTTGCAATCATCTCCTCCGGCGAGCTTTTCGTCGTTTGTCTCCGGCAAGCCTCATTCCGACGTCTGTTTTTTCGATTTCACTCGGTAAGTCCCCAATTTCATCTTTTTAATTTCTAGACATATGTTTCACTCTGTATCTATTGCCGTGGAATTTGAATATGTATTCGTAATTGCACTATATTTTTCTTGTTCTGAACAGTACGAGTCATTTTCTGTTCTTGAATTTGTCTTGTTCTTCGAAGTTCGTCACTGTATTTCTGGAGTGTCTAATAGTATTGTTATTGCACGTTTGCACACACCCCTCAATGTCAACGAAGTTGGTTGTTCTGTGTACAAAAATTTGGTTTCTTGTTCCCCATTTCTTTTCTGTGGTTCTAAATCACACTTCTTTATGCTTTCTTGGTGCATTTTCTAGATTCTTGCCGTTGATTCTTGTTTCTATAGCCCTAGGTTTTGAATTTGCTTTAGAACCCTATTCTTTAGGAAAATTGAAACAAGAACCCTATCTAGGCCACTAGAAACCCTTCCTTAGTTATTTTGCTAAGATCTCTTAACCTTTACCAGGCTTGTTACCAAAAATTTGCTACCGAACCCACTTTAGCCGAGATAATGGGTATGTTCAGGTGGAGAGTAGACACCCCTTCCAAACTAGAATACTTTAGGCAAGAGTTTTCTATTCCAGCCGACGTTCAACTTCGATTGGCTGGAGAGGATGACTCTATCATGTCTGGGAAGGACTACATGCCCTTTCCTGTAGTCTCCATTATTAAGGGCGGAGTCAGATTTCCCCTCAACATTCTCTTTAGGGAAGTCCACCACTACTATAAACTCAATCCCATGCAGCTGGCCATTAACTCCTTTAGAATTATCAATGGCATTGCCGAGTTGGCACGTAGGTAGAATGCTAGAATAACCCTATTCGATATCCAGTACTGCTACACTATGTGTGGCCTTAAGACAAACACTGGTTACACATCCTACCTCAAGCCGAAATCCATACAGTACTAGCTAATAGCTGACATTCTGGACTCCAATAAGGGCGCAATGAACAACTACCTGATTGTCTCGGGCAATTGAGAGTTCACGCTAGACAATGAGCTCTACTCTTTCTTACTACGGCGTGAAGTTTTTAGGGATTACAAGGATAAGGACTTAGTTCCCCTCTACAGTCCTTTTTTTACTGCTTTATTTAGCAGTCTTTTTGTTTATCTATTCTAATGTTCTCTTTTTGCCTTTGCAGCTCTCCCTTAGCCAAAAAAGAACTTTCGTCAGTCCTACGTGCCGAGCAAAGACTTGGTTCGCCTTCTCGGCTTACCAATTGAAGTCTGTAAGGCTCCAATCCTCCTCAACTACATCCCGACATATTGGAGCCCTTTGCTCAACGTCCCTCAAAAAAGCAAGTCTCCTTCATCTGCCATAACTCTGCCAGCCGCCTCATTAACAAGGCCAGACCAGGCCTCCACATCCAATCCAGCAGAGCAACCATCCACTTTCGCCCCCCAATTAATTCGCCTATCACAATGCCAGCGTCGACGCCGAGCTCCTCTTAATGCTCCAGTTGGAAGAACTCGTAGCTGCCAACACCGAAGTTCAGTCTGCTTGGCCACAGATCCCTCTAACCCTCCTATTGCCTTGCCAGCAATTCATTTTAGTTCTAGAGTCACCATTTCCGCTACCATCGACAACATGGGTCGCACCAAAATAGTTCTAGAGAACCTTCTTGCCAATATCCCTAGCGTGGTGTCGGTCCACTTCTCTTCTTCTTCTTCTTCTTCTTAACCCCAGTCCAAGCCTAAAGTCAGAAGGGTGAAAAAGGGCTAAGACAAAGGCCACGACTATAGAAGTCAAGTTTGAGGACACCGTGTCGATATCGAAGTTGGCTGAGATCGAGAAAAACTTATTTGCCACTGAGAAGAGGCCTGCCGAGGCCAGGTCATTCGAGGAACCTTCATCAAAATAGCAGAGGTCGAGGGGCACAGCTTATCCAGGCGTTTTCCATGCCGACAAGCCCTGGGCCTCTACAATCATGGTAGGAGACCGACCTTTGCTGGCGGGGGACAGCGCTTGACAATGTGGAAGTCGGCCTTGCCCTTTTCTACCACCATTCTCTTGCTGGCCGACCTCAACCGAATGGCTGAGCTTACTAAGTATGAGAACTATGCCTTGATGGTGCAGCACTGTGTTTTGGTAAGTTTGCACACTTTGTTCTTTCGTTCAGTTTCAATTCTACGTTTTGTACTTAACAAAAATCTTATGTTTCCTTTTTCTTTTTGCAAGCAATTCAATAGGGCCACTCCTTCGTGGTCAAAGCCGAGGAGGTTAAGAAGGAATTGACTAAGAAGGCTAAGGAGGAAGCCAAGCTCCTTTCTTCTTTGAATCAAGCTGAGCTTGTGTTCGAGGTCTGATGGACCAGGCCAAGGCTGCCCAGGCGGCATAAAACAAGGCCGAAGATCGTGCTGAAGCGACCAAAATGTTGTTGTGGTAGCTAAGGTTGAATTAAAAGAGGCCAAGGAGAAGGTTGCAAAGGCCCAAAATGAGCTTTAGACTACGCTTGCCACGAAATAGGCCAAACTCAAGGTAGTTGACGAGAAGGCCCATGCCAAAGGGGTGGCCGATGTTCATGATGCCTATAGGAGGCAAGTTAATCGGGCGTGTAACAAAGGATATGTCCTTGACTGGGTGGTTGCTTTGAAGGAGCTGTCCATTCCTGACGATTCGCCTCTTCATGACACTGGCCGACTTGCTATGCCATTCCCTCCTACTCCAAGCCAATCTGAGGACAAGGTTAAGGGTAAGGAAGACGCCGAAGCTGGCAAGGCCGAGGATGCAGTCGTTGAAGTCGATGCTGAAGAAGAGGAAGCCGTTGGTGCCAAATCCCCAACTCTGAATGATCAAGTCCTAGACTTGACTCAAGATGAGGAGGCCTCCAAAGATATCCTTGCAAAGAAAGCTACCCAAGAGGCCGAGATCCAATCCACTGAGAAGAGTCTTGACTAGACCCTACTCGAGATCAATGCCGAAATTGAAGCCGAAAAATCTGCCCAGTTGACAGCCGAGGTTGAAACAACTCCAATTGCTAAGGCAGGACAGTCTGAGGAAAACATTTAGAGACTCATGTACTTAGGATTTTTTCCTCTTTTCTTTGAACTTTTCCTCTTTTCTTTGAACTTTTCCTCTTTTCAGTATTTCTAATCTTTTTGTGTTGAACAATGTTAGCTTTATTTTGGCCGACGTGCCCTATGCTTTGTAGTTGAACAAGTCTTTGCATTGCTAGGCTGAAGTGCTTTTTTCTTTTTGAACAAGTTCCTTCTTCTGAATGCAAGTCCTCTTTTTGACTAAGTGTTGAATACATGTCTCTGTCTTTACTGTCTTGTATGTTTCCATACTTAGAATATTTTTGTACTTCTCCCAAGTATACTTTAACTATGTAATCACTTTGGGTTAGAAGACATCTGACATGTATCACCTCGGATCCACTTCATCTTAGGGGCACCCTTAGTTGGTCACCTCAGACCAACTTACCTCGGAGTTCACCTTTTATTAAGATCTCGGCCAACGGGCACTTTATAAAAAATTCTTTGAATAACATTCAACAAGTGTTGCTTCCTTACTTGTATTTGTTGTCTTTTATCAAGACTTCACCCTTCCAACATTTCCAGATTTGATGACCTGGTTGGTGATCCCAGGTAATAACTTGAGTGTCTCTTCATCTGGATACCTCGGCTTACTCCAACTTGTAATTTTTTTTAAAAACTTAAAAATTTCAACAAGTGTCAAGTCTATTCCTTATTCCTGCTTTTTGCCCCCTAATGTGAACATAAATAACCTAAGTACCATTTATGTTCACATTAAGCCTGTATTTTTGTTTTTTGCTGAAGTTTGATTCGAGCAAATCTTCACCGAGGTTTTCTACCTTGGTGTCACTGTTAATCTTGCTAGGTCAAACTTAGTTCAATGCTGCTATCATGGCAAGTCTAAGTTAGTTGTCATGTTTTATTCGAAAACATCACAAACTTAGTTCAACTATACCATATGGCAAGTGTTAATTCAACTCTACCATATGGCAAGTCTAAGTTAGTCGTCATGTCTCATTCGGAAACATCACCAACTTAGTTCAACTCTATCATATGGTAAGTGTAATTCAACTCTACCATGTGATAAGTCTAAGTTATTTGTCATGTTTCATTTGGAAACATCACCAACTTAGTTCAACTCTACCATATGATAAGTTTAAGTTATTAGTCATGTTTACCATGGGAACATCGTCATAAGACTATTTTAATCCCATCGCACAGGTTTTTCAACAATAAAAACAAAATCGAGCTAGCATTTTATTAAAACTTCGGCTAATAAAATCATTACATAAATCTTTAAAAAAACTAGTGGCAGAAAAACTTCAAATTGCAAGTATTCCAGGGTCGTAGCAACTCCTTGCCATCATTGTCTTCTAGCCGATATACCCCATTGCCGGTAACCGAGATGATGCGATATGGTCCTTCCCAGTTTGGGCCAAGCTTGCCCTCCCTGGGATCCTTCTTATTGCCGACAACCTTCCTTAGGACGAGGTCCCCAACCTTGAACTCCCTTAGGTTGACCTTCTTGTTATAAGCCTTAGCAAGCTGTTGTTGGTATGCCCCAGTTGAATTGTTGCTTTCTCCCTTCTTTCTTCCAAAAGATCCAGATCCCGAGCCAAGAATGCCTCGTTGGTCCCGTTGTCCATTAATTGGGTTCTGATTTCGGGGATGTTGACCACCAATAGGATGACTGCCTCAGTGCCATATGCCATGGCAAAAGAAGACTCCCAAGTTGATCTTCTCGGCATAATCCGATATGCCCACAACGCATTGGGAAACTCCTCCACCCACTTTTCCTTGGCTGCTTCCAGCCTCTTCTTGATCCCATCCAAGATAATCTTGTTGGATGCTTTTGCCTAACCATTATTGTGGGGAAACTAGGAGTAGAGTAATAGTTCTTAATCCTATACTTTGCGCAAAAGCTCTTAATCAACTTACTGTCAAGTTGAGTGCCATTGTTTACCACAATGGCTCTTAGAATTCTAAATCTAGTGATTATATTCTTCTAGATGAAGTTCTTGACATCCACATCTCAAATTTTGGTCAAGGGTTCTGCCTCTACCCATTTTGTGAAGTAGTCAGTAGCTACCAATAGGAACTTTCTCTATCTAGTTGCCTATGGCAATTACCCAACACGATCTATACCCTACTGCCAAATGGCTAGGGGCTAAATACTGGATTTAAATTTGCAGCTGGTTGGTGTATCAAAGGTGCAAACCTTTGACACTTTTCACACTTTCTCACATAGGCTTTAGCATCCTTCTGCATGTAGGGCCACAAGTATCCTTGAGATATGGCTCTATGGGCAAGTGACTTGCCTTCTACATGGCTTCCACAAACTTCTTCATGGATCTCATATAAAAAGTCTTCTACCTGAGAAGGGTGGACACACCGCAGTAGAGGTCTAGTGAAGGATTTTCTGTACAGATGGCTTTTTGTTGACAGGCAGAACCTGACCCTACTTCAATTTGATTTTGTGTGTTTCCTTTTTGTCTATTAGTAGCTTGCCAACTTTGAGAAACACAACTATGGCATCCATCCAGCTTGGACCTATTTCCACACACATCACTTCGTACTCTGTTATCAGGGGTTCAACACTTGGCCTGACAAATAATCAACCATTATTGTCCTTGCCTCACCTGATTTCATCGCGCTGGCCAGGTTGACCAAGGCTTCAGTGTGACTATTATCATTTCAGCTAACCTGCTGTAGCCAACAGTTCTTGAATATCGTTAGCAGCCGGACAACCTCCTTGATGTAGGCTCTCATTCTTTTATCTCGAGCTGCATACTCGCCCGTTACTTGATTTATAATGAGTTGGGAGTCACGAAAGACTACCACCTCATTGGCTTCTATTGCTGCTGCTAGTCTCAGTCCAACAATTAGTGCGTTATACTCTGTTTCACTGTTTGAGGCCTTAACCCTAAATGAATAGACTACTCAATCATCACCCATTTAGCGATACCAACACTACTCCTACCCTTGCTCATTGCCGGTTGGAGCTACCGTCAACAAAAAGCTAGAAGGAGTCTCCGATGTAAATATCTCAGGGCTTTGGTTTCTCTACCTTCTTCTGTTTTGCTGGTGAGGGGTTTTTTGGCCCTAGTTGGGTTTCTTCTTGCTCTTTTGGACATCCTAAGCCGCGGCCCACCGGAGCCTGCCTTGGGATGGCACTAGGAGTGAACTTGGCCACAAAGTCGGCTAGCACCTAGCCTTTGATTGCTGTTCTAGGCCTAAACTCCAAGTCGTATTGGCCCAGCACCACCACCCATCTAGCTCTTCTGTCTATCAGATCTCCATACTGCAACAGGGACTTTCATTGATGCTTCGTCAGTACCACGATCTTGTGGGCTTGGAAATAGTGATTCAATTTTTTGGAAGCCATCACCAGGGCTAGTGTCAACTTTTCCAAGGGCAAGTATCTAGTTTCAGCACTTGCCAGGGTTTTGCTCACGTAATAGACTGCCTTCTGCTCTCCTTCTTCCTAACGAAATACCACTGCGCTTACGGCGTGGTCTGAAACAACCAGATATAGGAATAGTTCTTCTGTTGGCACCAGAGTTGACAAAACTGGAGCTGTTGTCAAGTATCTCTTCAAGTCAGTCAAAGCGATTTCACATTCCTCTGTCCACAGAAAATCTATGGCCTTCTTCAACAATTGAAAAAATGGTTTACATTTATCAGAACTTCGGCTGATAAGCCTGTTCAGGGCTGTTGCCTTGTCAGTCAAAATTTGGACTTGCTTGGCTAATGTCAGTCTCTTCAAGTCAAGGATGGCCTCGATTTGATCTAGGCTTGCTTCAATGCCCCTTCTGGTGACCAAGTATCTAAGGAACTTACCGGATCCAACTTCAAATGCACATTTTGAAGCATTGAGTTGGAGCCGATATGTTCTTAGGACGTCAAAAACTACCTTTAAGTCAGCTAAATGATTCCCAAGTTCTCTGGTCTTCACGACCATGTCATCGATGTAGACCTCTACTGTCCTCCCAATCAGATGCTTGAACATCTTGGTCGCTAACCTCTGGTAGGTTACTCTTGCATTCTTCAACCCGAAAGGCATCACTCTGTAATAATAGAGTCTTTTTAGGGTGATGAATGTCGTCTTCTGGGCATGCATTGCTATCTGGTAGTAGCCTCTGTATGCGTCCAAGTAACTCATCATTCCATGCCCTGAAGTGGCATCTACTAATTGATCTATTTTGGGCAATGAAAAATTGTCCTTAGGACAAGTCTTATTCAGGCTGGTGAAGTCTACACAAACCTTCCACTTGCCATTCTTCTTTTTCACTACCACCATGTTGGACAACCAAGTAGGGTAGTTCACCTCCCGAATAGCCTAGGTTTCTAACAGTTTGTCCACTTCCTCCTCGATTGTCTCCACATGTATCAACGTTGGCCTCCTGGCCCGCTGGATGTCAGGTTTAGCCGACTTGTCCACATTGAGCCTATGACAAGTGACCTCGGGGTCAATGTCAGGCATCTCATAGGGCGTCCAGGCAAACACTTCAATGTTTGCTCGCAGGAAAGTCTTCAACTCTTTTTCCTCCTCTTCGACTAAACCTGAGCCAAGAAAGAAGAACCGCTCTTCATCACCTTCTTGAACCGCTCTTCATCACCTTCTTGGACCAAGATCTTCTTCAAAGCTTCCTCACTCTTCTCGGCTGGTTCTTTGCCGATATCATCTAGGACTTCCATGTCCTCCTCATCGATTTCCACTGTCTCTACTTCCCGTATGTTGCAGGTGGACTTTATTGCTGTCATGGAGCAATTTTTCGCCTGCACCTAGTCTTCTCTGACCTCCTCAATACCCTGTTCGGTCAAGAATCGTAACAGTTGGTGCAACGTTGAGGGAACAACCCTCATTGCGTGTAATCTTTCCAAAATAACATTGTAAGGGGAGGGGGTGTCAAGTACTGTAAACTCTATATTTACCTTCTTGGTGTCTGTTTGTACTTTCAAATTCGTGGCTCCTAGAGGCGATGTTGGCGTCTCGTTGAATCCAACCATTGGGCTGTCGGATTATTCTAGATCATCTTGGTGAAGGCCGAGCTCCTTATAACATCTGAAATACATGATGTCACAATAGTTGCCTTGGTCAATTAGTATGTGCCTTACATGGCACTCTCTAATCTTCAATGTTACCACTAGAGCATTGTTGCGCAGATGCTGGACCATATCCAGGTCTGCCTCAGTAAAAGAAACCATTAGTCCTTGGTATTCATCTGTCCTGGGCTTCTTTTGCTAGACCTAATACACATGCTGTAGGTGCCTTACTCTCTGGGTCTCTCATCATACATCATTCTTATTCACTTTCGAGTGAATCACATTGATCACCCGAAGTCCCTCTGCTTGCTGTGGTGGCGGTGGTGGTGGTGCTATTGCTAGTACTTGGGAAAGCCTTGCAGGCTCTTCTCTTGTCTTGGCCACATTTACTAGATCTCTCATGTGACCTTGTCTGACCAGATCCTCCAAGTGCGTTTTCAGAGCCCTACACCCCTGAGTCAAGTGCCCATCTTCATTATGGTAAGCACGATGCTTCCCAATGCTCCTTTCCATAATTTTTCCAAGAATCTTCTCCGGCGCTCTGTAATATGGCTGGTGTCCTATCATTTTCAGAACTTTGTAGATTGGGATCCTGAATACTGTGGTGATTTCCAGTGCAGCCCTTACCCCTATTTCCTGCTTGTCAGCACCGGTATTATCTCGGCCTCGCTTCAGCGAACCGTTTCTCCTTTCTTACATAGATGTCTTCATTTCTTTCGTGTCCTCTTCTGCTCTTGCATACTTCTCAATCTGTGCCATGAACTCCTCTATATTCTTTGGAACGGTTTTTGCAAGCGATTTTTGAAGTGAGCATTCATTATCCAGGCCGTTCTTAAAAGATATGACCGCCAGTTCCTGGTTGTATCTTGGAATCCGATTATACACCTCATAATATCTCTTGGCGTAAGCCCTGAGGCCTTCACCATCATTGATCTTCAAAGCCAATAGGGAGTCTACCCTTAGTGGCTGTGATTTGTTCGTAACAAATCTGGCCACAAACATCTCGACCAGGCCTTCCTAACTCTTCATAGTTCCTTTCAGCAACTTATGAAACTAGTTTGATGCTATCTCCATAAAGGAGGAGGGGAATACCTTGCACAGCAGCTGATTATTCCCACTCCACAAAGCCATTGAATTTAAATACAAGCCGATATGAAAGTTTGGATCAGACTTACCGTCATAGATCTAGAACCACGACATGTGGAATTTCTTTGGGGCCTCAAACGTATCCAACTCCACCGAGAAAGGTGTCCTCAGCTTGACGGGGGATGTGATATCGGCATTGTGCCGTTTCCTCTGGAGGTAGTCTCTCAAATCCTCCTTCTTTCTTCCGAGAGCTTGGCTATCAACAGATTTCAGTCTCTTTAGTGCGCTGCTTCCAGTGTAGTTGTGCGTTCTCTTGGACTTCCCATTATCCACTTATCAAAACAAAGGCCCGTCCCATGTGTATGCCGAGGTTCCTTGACATAGGTCCCCTTTGTTCATGGTGTCTTCTGCGACTCATCTCTTACTGACTCTGTTCGTCCGATATCCCGTGACAACTAATGTGAGTGCTCCTATCCCTTGCTATGCTGTAGGACTACTAGGATTGTTTTTTGTCCCCTTTTCTGGGCATCTGTCTTGGCTACTGGTACCGGTGTGTCCTGCAATGAGAATGGTGGCTGCATCACGTTGTTTTGCATCATAAAATTGACAACCGATTGTAGGTCTGCCAACTTGTTTGCCGTCCCTTTTATCTCGTCGTCCCTCCTCAGGCACCTATCCTTCCATACCTGGAGGTCACTTTCATTGTAATACTCATCTCGGCTAACTCTCTTCAGGGTTATCCTCTTTGCCAACATCCCTCTCCCCAGAATTTGGATCATGTGCTCCTTCATTACAATTTTCTTCTCTGACATTAGGATCCATATGTTCCTCACTCTCACTGTCGATATTGTCCCCAATCTTTTCTTCTTGCCCGTTGTTGGCCATCTATTCTCCTTAAGTTCCCACAGACGGAGCCAAATTGTGGGTATTGATTTCCAACCACACAACCAAACGGGGAACTAAACTGGAGAGGACCGGTATAATAGATTAAGCCCAACAACCTGTAACAAGAAGACAAGAATACTGCAGTGGTTCGCCACCCGGGGGCACTTCGATGATCAAGTCAGTGATTAATATCTCTCACGGATAGCAAATAGTGCTTAAACTCACAATAAAGAACCTACCTTAGACCCACGAGGGTGCCTTGCTTTTATAACCAGCAGTGACCTGATCCTTTTAGAAGCCTTACTTCAATGAACTCAGGCTCAATGCCCATCCTGGACCCTCATCTAGATAAAGATGAACTCTTCTTAAGCCTTATCTTTATCCATAATGAGACCCTCCCCTATTTTAGGACTCTTGTCTCTTATCTGTTTATCTCAAATTCCGGTATCTCCACAGATAACCTCGGCCTAACCGTGATCATCTCGACAGCATGACCAAGCCACGTGGCATCTCAGCTGACACTTTGGTGTCACCTTAGCCATGTGCAACAATTCACAAAATACTTCCCCATATATACAATAAATCATTACAAACTAATCTAAGGATGAAAAATCTTCATGAAGGTTTTTTATAATATTTGTTTCATGATACGTAACATTATTGATTGTGTTTTTAGTAATCAAAACAATGTAGTATTAGTTTTATAAATTTGGTTATCCAGCGCTTAGTGTCACAAATTTATAGTGTAAAATAGTCAATTCATTAGATATTTTGATAAGAGTGACACTATTCTAACTTAAAAATTAAATATATTTTTCAAACTTAGAATATGTAATATAATTCTATCTCTATCGCATATCCTCTCTGATTATCAATCAATCATTTCACTTATATATCATTGGGTTTAGAAAGTGAACTTGTATATCATTTTTTAATGGTTTAAGAGTCCAAAATACAATCTTTGCAAGATTAAATCACTTTTCAAAGTACTAAATAATTGTGTCTTGAACTTTTAACTTAGATTAATTATTGAAATGAGTAAATTATTGCTGAGGACCAGTTGCACATAGTTCTCTTGCTGCAACCAACTTTTTGTGTTTTGAACATTTTAAAATGAGTAAATCCTTCTTTCAAATTTCACTCGCTATAGGTCGTTTGGAATCAACTTTTTATAAATTATATGTAATCTGTTTTTTTTTTTTTTTTTATCCTTGCTACACTTTAGTTTTGTATTAAGTAACTTAAAAATACAAATAAAAGAAGAAAATAAACCATTGAAAAAATTTAAAAACTAACCGCAAACAAGCCCTTGGTTGACTTGGTTAACAATTCTAAACAACATGAAAGCTAAAATACAAGGGGATTGGCTAGTCAAATTGTAAAGAACACAAGAGTGGGTCAAATTTTCATTTATCCAAATATCCAATAATGTTTCAAATTTGTCAAACTAACTTTTTCTTTTAAATAAAAAAATGACAAAAGTTGAATAGTTGTTCTAATTGATTTGAGTTGTAGCAGGTTGTGTATTTTGCATAAAGCAATTTCTTAGTCAAGCAAGAAAAAGAAGAAGAAGAAGGTCAAAAGGATATCACAACAGGCCAGCTAATTAATGTATCTACACCTTTCCCAAATCTATAAAAGTAGTCCCCTCTCCTTCTGTACCAATCTATCTACACCTACCCCATTTGATTCTTAAGCACCCCCTCATGTTAAATTTAAATAATTTTTTTTTATTTTATTTATAAATATCAGAATATTTTCATTTATTTTATTAACTTTTGTTAAAAAAAAAAAAAAAAGTAAGAATGAAAAATATAGTAAAAGTTATATGCAAGTATCCCCCTAGATAAGTCCTATTTTTTAAATCTATTAAAAATTTGGATTAATTTTTCCATCACCAACTCAATGTTGTTGAATTGTCAAAATTTTTAGAAGATCAGCGTCCTTAAAACAATTGTTTGCCATCGATATTATCCCCAATTTCACCATTTGCTTCTACCATATCTCTCCCAATTTCACCATTTGCTTCAGTTTATTTGAACCTAGGAGGGTTGCCTAAAAATTAAAAAAAAAAACCAAAAAAAAAAAAGTTCAGCTTATGTGAAGTACATAATACAGTTTAGTTCATCAGTGCCGCACCCTACTCTTCATGTTTTTCACAAACATGGCCTGCAGGAGCTAAACAGGGTAGCAGGAAAAAAAAAAAAAAAAAACTAATTTTGGACCACATAATTGACCAAGACAATGCAGCAGCTTATGAATGAATATATCCAAGATAAAGGACTTTATTCCACAAATCCATTACAATTACAATCTTCAATGCACGAGCATTTGAGTCATGCAAGTACGAGGAAGACTCGACAAATATACACCGCATAGAACCAACAATGGACAACCATCATAATCACTCTCAAAACTCTACCATTATGAACCCAGCAGATGAAACATGGAAGAACAAGGCTATGGTTTTGGTTTGTTTTCATGGAAGACACAATTTGGATTTTGATTTGTTGGCCCACTATGATAACAATTCTCCAAAAATGTTATTTTTCATTCTGTTGTGTGATAAGAAAATTTCCAATAAAAATACAAACTGAAAACAGAACATTCCTAATGCATTTCATTTGGTTCTTTCAAAGAAAATGATCTAATCCCAGTGTCAAAATATAAAGTGACCCATTACCAAATAGCTAGGACTTGTTATCTGCGAGAAAGCCCCTCCTAGTTTTCTGTCATATTCATTGACAACCTAGGAGGCTTCTCAGTTATGGCAGGGCAGATCTCCTCACACATCTCCTAAAATAAATTTGAGACATTCATATACATAATTTTCTTATTGGATACGTTCTATGATGCTGAAATTGCATCTTCATAAACCATAAAAGAACCAAAATAAGTGGACAACATCAATGAGCCTGATTGCCAAGCTAAGATCATGAGCGCACTCCAGAATTTAAGCACTAAGTTCAAAAATATTTACTTCCAGACACTACTAGAAAATTGGTTTTTTGCGACTAACTTTTTGCGACGGACTATTTCACCGTCGCAAAAAATAATATTTGCAAGTGCAGGTTCATAATTTTTTCTTTTACTATTTATTTTGAATTTTTCTTATTCCTATGCCCTAATCCTTTTCACTCTGACTTTCCCGACAATTCACAAACGGAGATCTCTGTCACTCTCGCTCGCCATGGTTGCGCTCAGTCTCTCTCTCTCTCGCTCTCTCTCTCGTCCTCTCTCTCTAAGATTGTGATGAGAAGCAACAGACCACAATGCCGGAGCTACTAGGGTTTGATGATCAGAACTCGAGACGCCAGCCCCGATTCTGTCATCTTCACCGTCGAATCCAACTTCAACCTCTTCTTCACAGCTCACTTTTGAGATTAAACAAGGAAATGGCGTTACGAACTCTCTCGACCTCTCAATCTCGTTCTATATCTCTTTGCCTCGGTCAATCTTGCTTTCTCTCTCTGTTTCTTAATCTCCTACTCTCTCTTTATGGTTCTTTTGAAATCTATATTTTTCATTCATTATCACTCAGATTGCCCCTTGGATTGTCCAAAATGATCTCTCTAGGGCAACACAAAATCAACATTTTTAGGTATTTCTGTCGATTAATCTCTGGCATGTTTTTTTCCCCTTCTCTCTCTCTCTCTCTCTCTCTCTGTATATATATATATTCTTTGAATTTTGCAACAATTTAAGCATGTACACTTTCTTCTCTTTGCAGCTAACAGTACATGAAAATTTGTTATATATATATATATATATATCTGTGTTCATTCATTGCTAAGTAACTTTGATTTATACCGAGATTCACATATCTTTCTGATCTGCTTTTAATTTTTGTCTATATATCTTTACTGTAAGTTCAATAGTCATGATCGGTGATGGATTTATGTGGTTTTGCATGTATAGTAATTGGATTGGCATGTGCTCCGTTTTAATACCTACTGAAAATTTTCGTCTGTTTTAATACCTGCTGAAAATTTGATTGAATTTTTTGCTATGTTAAATTAAATCTAAGATTTGGGCTTTCGAATTGGTCATGCTAGCAAAAAGAAACTTTATTTATTTGTTATTTATTTTAGATTTTCGATCATTTGATCAAATTCTCCTAAAACCGAACTAATTGGTACATATATATGTACCAGATCTGGTGCAATGCATGTTAAACAAATCGAACAAATTGTACTTTGGTATTCAAAACCGTTCTCTCATGTAACATTGTTTTCTGAATTGATTCAAACATTCTAATTTGCTATATTTTCTGTTAAAAACGCTTCTTGATTGATAGTTTGATTTGAATTTCTGGTGTGTTATGTTTGTTTTTGTATTGCTGTTTGTTATCTGCTCCATGAATTACTTGCTATTGATATCTTTCTTGTTTTTGAATTTTTTTTTTTTTGATTCTGTGTTTTTGGGGTTGAAGTTCATGGGAAAACGAAAGTGTTTCTTGGAACTTCCAAAGCGTTTTTGGACATTTATTTAAGTAGAGCAGTGGCTTTCTATCTTCTCGAGAAAACATTAGTGTGTTTCTGCATTAAATACTGATTTATATTATTATTAAAATACCGATTTATATTATTAAATTAGTGTGCTAAATTTGCTTTCTGATAGAATGAAAAGTATTGCTACACAAAGAATTTTAATTGAATACTTTGAGTTCATGGAGAGCTTTGATGATGGATCAATCAGAGGGTGCGATTCTGGTGTGTTTGGTGCACCAGTGTTTGCTCTGTCTGCTTCCCTGCAATCTTTGTAAGTAATGAATTCCTTTACATTTGATCAATGAACTTTTACATGTAAAAGTAAAAATTGACTCTGTGGAATCAATGATGACTAAATAATCATGTTTAAGGATAGGTCTTAAATTGAATGCCAGTAACTGACATTGAATTATTCAGTCTGTAATGAACAATAATTTGTTGAGATACTAAGAATGACAACTATTGGCAAGCAAAATTCGATGGTTATTTGCAAGACACCAGTTCACAACTGTTTTTCCATCTTATCTCCCATGCTCAAACATGTTCACATTTTTTTTTTCATTTTTCTTTTTCCTCCAGTTATTTTCTCAGATTGACGTTGAAAACCAAGCCTATAAAATACGGAAACTTCCTGATGGAATTAACCAAGGGGTGGAATTGCTGCAGAGTGGTTTGAAAATTATTTGTGATGTTCTTCCTCATTTGCAGCAAAATCATTGACTGCTCTAAGCTTCATGACAAGTTCTTGACTCACTTTTCACACCTTGAAGATGAGATTGGCCATTTAGTTGGCCTAGCTGGTAGCAGCTAATCACTGTTTTCACCTCCTACACCTTTGAAAACTTTTAACATTTGTTTATTATTAATATTAATTTTTATAATTTTGTAGAACCTTACTTGGTTGGAATCTTATGCACTTTTAAATCCTCACTTTGACATTAATTTAACATTTTTTTTGTTCAGATTGTGTTTACGTCCAGATGCCCTTTATGTAAAGAGATGTTTAGACCTCAATTTGTTTTAGTGTTTGTTTCCATACATATCCATACTTCTCCAAATTATTTTGTAACTCCGCTTACGTTTATGAAACATTTCCAAAATGTTTTCATTTCCATGCTCACGGAAACATCACTCCTAAATGAAATTTTGATCCTTGGGTAATATAGAAGGAATCTTCATCCTATTAGCGACCATGTATTCTACAATTGTTGACTAGTAGTGTAAGAAATGATCACTTGCAGAACATTGCTATATTAGTGGAACTTACAAAGTTCAGGAGATACATATTTACTAATTTTAAGGTTCTTATTCGGCACAGACACTTTGGTCACTAATCACTATATCATGATGATGGCTGTTCAAGTAATGAAGATATCTTTCCAGTTTTCTGATAATTGATCTGTTGTAACTGTAGTGTAAAAATTTAACCTGGAACATGAATTTTCATAAATGTCTTGCAGGTGAATACGCATCTCACACCCCGTCCAATCTTACTTACAAGGCATGGAGAAAGTCGAGATAATGTTAGAGGCAGGATTGGGAGTGACTCTGGTTTGAGGTTTGCTATTTTATTTCATCGACCATTTTTGAAAAATTCTGAATGTTCCTGATCAAAATTGCTACATTTTCTCCCCTGAAATGTATTATTTGCCTCTAAAATATTTCTGCTTTTCCTGGGACAACTAGAATTGTAGTCTTCTTGCTCTTGGCTTACCAATTTGGGTGAGTACTTGGTCATGCCGCTTTATTCCGTTTTCCCAATAAAATTACTTTTATTTTTGTAATACATCCCTTTTCAATTGTAGTAAAGTTATTATCAAGTATATCCACCCTTAATGTGCTGTTAGTTGTCTATATACCATATCTGTCTGCTGCTTAACATTTGGCCAAGATTATTTTCTAGACATAGGCTTGGTTATGTTGTGCTAAAATATGTTCTTTGATCATTCTGTTGATTTAATTTGCTACAAAGTTCACAATGAACTCCTCTTCTTTGATGAAAGTCGGTTGATTTGATAACTTCTTTGAACGGTGATACTGGAGAGATTTATGCAAAGAAACTTGCTAACTTCGTGGAAAAGAGACTGAAAAATGAGCGGGCTGCTTCTGTAAGCTTTGCCAACACACTTGATTTATTTATGATGTGCAAATTTGATATATATATATATTCTATTTACTGCCAGTACTTGTGTAAGATTGATTCTTTGTGTGTTCTGTCAATCTTTGCTCAAACTCAAAGCATCCACAAAACTTTTCTTTTCCTTTCCAAGGAAACCTGTCTTCATGCTCTCTATTTGTTGTGATGATGATAACTTATGGGATATTTCGTTAATTCTGTAACTTTTCTCCCCAACGAGGAGGCTAATATAAAAAAAAGGTGGATTGCTGATCATTAGCTTGATTCAATCATCCTGATCCTGATTGGTATAATTCTTGAAAAATTATGACAGTGAAATCTCTCTTTTATTATCATGGGGGCTGAGGCATGATGCAACTTGGGCTTCAGTCCCTCAAGTAATAAAAGCCCCGAAGAAGGGAGGAGAAAAAAAAAAGCCTAGATACTACCAGGAAGTAAGAACCAGATAAAACACACCGGTCTTTCTTTGGCCATCCTTCTAGCATCAGTCTTTGCAGGTTGTTTGGGTCATCATGTGGCCTTTGCTGTATAATCAGATCATGCTAATGCCTAAGGCTGTGGTTAGCTATTCATTTCACCACCCGACAATTGCCTAAGGCTGTGGTTGTTAGCCATTCATTTCCCCATCTTGGGGCCTGCTTGTGGACTGCATCATAAAGATGACATGCTGTGATGGCAATTTAGTTCAGTTCCACCACATTTTGGTGGCTAGGAAGCCTTTCCTTTAGATGATTTTGTCTTGCCTTTTATACACTAGGGATGAATCTATGACTTTGAACTACATAGAAAATTATATTCTACAACTTCACCAATGAAGCATTTAGACATGCTTTTTGGAAGCAAATGCTTAGTTTTGTTCTTAGGAGAGGAACGTATGCCTCAGCTACCATACTAGAGTACACAAATGCTATGTTAATGATGAATATAAATGCCTTAAATTTCTGTACAAGCTTGCTTTCAGAAATTCTTATAGCCATTTTGTGTGCTTTTGCCTATGGCCTAGATATGGACTAGCACATTGCAGAGAACAATTTTGACAGCTGGTTCAATCGTTGGATTTCCAAAGGTCGGTGCCAGAAAAATGTCCCCATTACCCCACCCCCCCAAAGGAGTTTGTTTGTATCTAGATTCTAGTCTAAGAGCCTGTTCAATGCTTTGATTTTGCAGATACAATGGCGTGCACTTGAAGAGATAAATGCTGGAGTGTGTGATGGAATGACATATGAAAAATAAAGAAGAATATGCCTGAGGAATATGAGTATGTTGCAATTCTTTATGTAATGGATTTTCTTCTTCTTCTTCTTCTTCTTCTCTTAGGTGAGTTTTCTAAAGATGAGTAAAATAATAATAATGGCTACATCTTTATTCCCCTGGGGCAGTCATCATTTATTCACACAACTTGGAAGCGGTAAATTGTAATGCTTGGCAGAAATGAAGGGACCATCTAAAAGAAGCAGCAAGTCATCAAGTCTTGATTTATTTTCTTTTTTGATACTCATGTCAGGGGAGTTCAATAATAACAAAATGAAAAAGAATACTTCAATTTTTTTCCCCTTCTAGTGTTTCTAGAGTTGGCTAATCTTTCTAAGGATTATTTCTTCATTTTTGATACTCATGGAGGATGCTATATATGCAGTGGGGCTAACCTGCTCCTTCGGTAACTTTGTCTGATCATATATTTCAAATGCAGGGTTTTGATGAAAGTAGTCAGCAGACTGATGCTGGTATGCTTTTCTTTTCCCACGATGTCTATTTCTTTTTATCACATCCTATAGGATTTTGATAATACAAAATTAGCATTTTGTCAGTGTTATTGTGATTAAGTTTTGTTGGCTTTTATATAGTGGCACCTAACTTTTTGTTTTAGCTAGTTTACTGCCTCTCTTTACTCTGATTACTATTTTACAAATGTATACTTATGTGTTTTATGTATAAAAATAATTTGTATAATCATGGATAGATAAGCAAAAAATACAACTTCACCTATTTATCCTTTTTATTATTAATTATTGCAGATTGAGAAATGGAATGAGCAGTGGGAGAATGGGATTTTAACATGGCCTCTTTAGTTGAACATCTTCACTTGGCATGGAGTTTTTCAAATAGTATTTTGTGCTTTGTTTGAAACTAGTTATTTGGTTTTATTTGAAGCTTAATGGATTAATAAGGCTCCTGAGACTCCTCTTGAACAGTGACAATTGTTGTTTGTGAACGTTACATTGTTATGTTTCTTGTTGGTGCTTAATAGATTGTGTTTTGGCCATTGCTATTGCTTAACGCCACATTTTTATGTTTTTTTTTTTTTTTTTTTTAATTTTTTGCGACGGTAACAAGATGGTCGCTAATACATTGTAGGCATTTTTTAAACCTTTTTGCGACTGCAAAATATCAGTCGCCATAAGTAAGTTAGGTGGTCGCAAATAGTTTGCGACTGTTATTTTGCGGTCGCAAAAAGTATTTGCCACCCCCACATTCGCGACCCCCATTTGCCGTCGCATGGGCAGTCGCAAAAGGTCTTTTGCGACTGTGTTTTTATTATTTGCGACGGTTTATAGCGGTCGCAAAAAGTACTTTTTTTAGTAGTGAGAGGTAAAGCATGAACGGAAAACATCACAGAAGAATGTATAGACGTATCTCTATTTACATGAAAAAGTTTTATGAAAGGAACACACGGCACAATGTCAGTAAGATCATGATCTTCCAACACATTTTTTGCACAGTGAATTTGAATGTTGTGATAGATAGACCATCAGCTGGGTTGATGAATTGTGTGTAGGACTGATAGAGTGAGCTAACGACAGAGTAGCACCATGATTTCAACCAAAGATAGAAAAAACTTGAAGAAAAAAAACCCCTATAGCAAATGAGTTAACTGTAGTCTGTAGTGCAGCACATTCTATAGCATGATTACATTCTAGATCTGGGTCTTCTTTTAATCACACTTCAAAGTGCTAGTAATCACTACATTTAATAAGTCATGCATAAATACTAGATAAACATCTTCTCCGAGTATGTTACATGCCTAAAATCCAGCTTGCCAAAAAGCATTGAAGGAATAAACAGGAAAAGTACCAAACCAAGACTAAACAAGTAACTAAGGTTGCATTTGCATTCATGGATTTGAAATGAATGAATTTGGAAACACTATTCAACGCGTAAAATCTTTAATTCAATATTGTATTTTCAATACAGATTTCAATAATCAATTTGAGAGTTTAGATTATCACATTGAAGTAACTTGGTGAACATAACTAGTAAAAAATAATTAAATAACTTGATAAACATTTTATCTGAAATCCTTCCCTGAATCATATAAAAAAAATATTAGGAAAATTTAGCCAAAACCCTTCCATTGGACCTTTATTTGGTGAAAAAGACAGCTCAATTTATTTTGCTTCATAAACTCCTTAAGGAGAAAACACATAATTGAGCAAGGATAAAGTAAAATACATATATATATATATATATATATATATACATATATATATATATTTGTTTTGGACAATATTGTCAGAGTAACATGTTACTGTCAAATAAAGTAATATGTTACTGTGAACCAGAGTAACATATTACTGTGAATCATAGTGACATGTTACTGTCAAACAGAGTAATTCTCAAATAGAGTAACATGTTATTTTGAGACAGAGTAACACGTTACTGTTACTGTTTACATCAATTTCGACGACAAGATTTTTTATTGTTTTTTTAAAAAGAATTTCATAGTCAATATGGATTTTATTTAATAGATCTTGATGAGAGGATTCTAAAAATACTAATTTTATTAAAAAATGACATATATATCAAAAGTTATATTATTTTCAAGTTTAATATTTTAATAATAGTGGTATGTATTAGATTTTTGAATGAAAACTTTTTGTACTTATCCTTAATATATTAAAATTTTATTATGAGGGGGTTTTGACCAAATCCCCAAAATATTAATGCCATCCTTTACTTCAAGTATCAATCTACCTCCAATAATTAACCTTCCAAGCATTTATAAAGCTTAATCTTCAATTCTCTACATTTCAAATCCACTTATCCAAATGGAGCCTAAGATAAATTCATAGCACCCACATAACAAGGCAATCAACTCACCAAGTTAGTATCAAGTCACCTATGATCAATTCTCTTTCTTTATGTACATGAGTTCCATGAGCCCCAGCAAATCACTACAACAAAATGCACCTTTAGCGATCAAAATTGGCGACTAAAAAAAATTTAGTAGCCAAAAGTTGTGGAATTGGTGACCAAAATTTTTTTTAGTTGGCAAAAATAAAATATTTAGCTACTAATTTTTTTTGGTTGAGGTATATTGGTTATTGGTAACTAAAAAAAAATTTAGTCGCTAAAAATACCAGAATTGGTGACAAAAAAGAATTTTCAGCGACAAAAAAGAATTTTAGTCGCCAAAGAACTAAATTTTTTGAATGGAGACATTTCAAATATTTTGGAGGGATTTATAAAATACTTTCAGTGACTAAAAAATTTTAGTCGCTAATAACCATCTATATAAAATATCTCACGTTCTCACTCTTCTCTCCTATCTCTTTTTCTCTCATTCCATGGAGAGCTGCCCGCCACCCTCGCAAGAAGCACCCATCTCCGACTAGCCACTGTCACACACGAGCACCCATCTCCGACCAGCGACAGTGCCACATCGTACACTGTAGACAGTTGGTATTTCTTCTTCCTCTTCCTCTTCTTCTTCTCATTCCCCTTGCTCTCTCTCTCTCTCTCTCTCTCTCTTTGAAATTTTTTTGGGTGCAAGCATTTGAATCTATGAACAAAAAGAGAAGATGACGGAGAGCGCCATGGAGGTCTCAATTTCTGCCCTAAACCTTGCTGAATCGGTCTTTTTAATCCCTCTGTAAACAACCAAATCGGACCTTCAAGATGGGTTGTTGTTTTGGATTCTTATAGATGGATTGTTGATTTGGATTCTTATAATGTCAAAATAGTTTGTTGTTACTTTGGATCTGGATTCTTATAACAAAGGATTTTTTTTTTTTTCTTGCCTTCAAACTATTTGATAAGATGTCTCTTAGGCTTCTCAAAATTCTAAGCCACAAGCCTAACTTATTTGCAGTGTAATTGGTGCTCAAACATGTACTGAATCAAGCCCACAATAGCTCCAAATCTTAATTTGTTGAAGCCACTGCTTGCATATTTAAATATTAATCTGTTAAATCAAAAATCATTCATAGTGTTTTCAATTAGCTACTTCACTAATTTTCCCTCATTTAGTCTTGTTATATCAGTTATAATAAATATTGTGTTATTCATCTTAAATTAACTGTCATAGCTAATTGATAAACTCATTTTGTTAGTCACTTTATTAAGTATTTGATATCTTGAGCTAAATTTTCCATTACCTTCTCTGACTTGATTGAGTTGAAACCAATGCTTATTTCTTTCTACAACTCACAAACTGTTTAGTCAATATTCATTCATTGCATTTTCAGTTAGCTCATCATTGATAGCTCATCTTGTGTTTCATCATTAACTGATATATTGGATTTTATTGACTGTGGTTGCTTGAACTCATTTGTAAATCAAATAGAACACATTCTGTTATTCACCTAAGTTATAAGTTCATTAATTGGTATATTTGTTGCTGTATAACCGATATTGTGTTATATCCTCATAAATCGTTATTTGTCTATGTTAATTGAAATCGTTGAAATAACAATCTGTTACTAAAAGGAATCATTCATTGATTTTTCTTTATTTAGTCTTGCTATGTCAATTGATATATTCGTTATGTTATTCATCTAAATTCAACTGAGTTAGTTATCTAATTTTTCCTTCTCCACAAGCTAAATTACTTGTTAAATAAATTGAACCATATTCTGTTTAAACAAAAATCAAGCTCTATATTTTTGATTAGTTACTTCATTGGTTTTTGTTACAGATTGATGATGTTTGTATAGATACAGTGATGTTTTTGGGATAGATTGATGATGTTTGCATGGGCGCAATTTACATTATATTTTTGTTTATGGAAAACATGTACACCTGATATGTTTTGTTATTAAGATTTTTTTCTTTTTTTTTTATTTTTTTATTATTTTTTTAAATTTGGATTTTAATTGTTGGTTTGGATAGTATATGTATTTGTTGGATTATACTATGTTTATGGATTTTTATTTTCTTTGATATGTACGGTTAATAGTTAAGTTTGTATATGGTTGAAAATTGAATGCTACAGGTTGTGGAGAAATATTTTTATTGAATGTTTGAGAATTGAATGAATGAATGAATGGATGAATAATTTTGTATATGCACACGTTATAGGTGGCGCAAAAAATACTACAGAACAAATTATAAAAACTAAATGAGACCTTTTAGCGACTAAATAAATATCTCAGGTTGGCTTTTGCTGCTAAAGTTTTAGTAGCCAATTGTCAAAAAGTGAACCGTTTGGCTACTAAACTTTTAGTTGCCAATGGTAAAAAGAAAAATTTTGACTACTAAATTTTTAGTTGCCAATTCTCAAAAAGTGAAACTTTTGGCTACCAAATAGTTAGTCGCCAAACATATATGCTCAATTGGCTACTAAATAATTTAGTCGCTAAAAGTAAAAAATATATATATTAAATTATTTGAAAAAAATATATGGCGATTAAAGTTTTAGTCGCCTATAGGTCACTTTTGGCTATCAAAAAAAATTTTAGTCGCCATTGTCTTCCTCGACAAACTATTGGTGACCAAATTGGCGACCAAATCTATTAGTTACCAAAAGTAATTGGCGACTAAAATAAGGCTTTGGCGACTAAAATTTTAATCGCCGAAAGTAAAATTTCTTGTAGTGAATGACAATACTCCTATTCCAACACACTTGATAATTAAAGAAAGAAAAGAAAATATCGAAGCATGAATATGCACACAACATGATAGGCTAACCAGGAATTTTTTTAATTTTATTCTTAAAAAAGTAGCACAACATCATGCGAACACAACAAATAATATATACATATATAATTATACAAGAAATCATAACTATTTCTTCATTTTTTACATTACAAATACATCTTTTTTATAAATAAAAATTGGAAATAAGTGTAATAAAAAAGTGATAATACCTATTTCTTTTTTAAAAATATTTGTTCATAAATAAATTAGAAGTTTTGCACTCTAGAATTTATGAAATTAATAGGTCGAAGGAGGAGTGATTAATAAGTAATTGGATTCAAAGATAATTTCTTCAAACTAGCAAGGTATTTCACGTATATCTAAGTCATGGACATGTTTATTAATATATGAAACTTTTGGCTATCAAAAAGTAAAATTTTTGGCTACCAAATAGTTAGTCACCAAACATACATGCTCAATTGGCTACTAAATAATTTAGTCGTTAAAAGTAAAAAAAATATATATATTAAATTATTTTAAAAACATATATGGCGACTAAGGTTTTAGTTGCCGATAGGTCATTTTTGGCTACCAAAAAAATTTTATTCGCCGATTGTCTTCCCCGACGAACTATTGGTGACCAAATCTATTAGTCACCAAAAGTAATTGGCGACTAAAATAAGGCTTTTGGTGACTAAAATTTTAGTCGCCAAAAGTAAAATTTCTTGTAGTGAATGACAATACTACCATTCCAACACACTTGACAATTAAAAGAAAGAAAAGGAAATATCGAAGCATGAATATCCACACAATATGATACACTAACCAGGAATTTTTTTAATTTTATTTTTAAAAAAGTAGCACAACATCACACGAACACAACAAATAATATATACATATATATTTATATAAGAAATCATAACTATTTCTTCATTTTTTACATTACAAATACATCTTTTTTATAAATACAAATTGGCAATAAGTGTAATAAAAAAAAGTGATAATACCTATTTCTTTTTTAAAAATATTTGTTCATAAATAAATTAGAAGTTTTGCACTCTAGAATTTATGAAATTAATAGGTCGAAGGAGGAGTGATTAATAAGTAATTGGATTCAAAGTTAATTTCTTCAAACTAGCAAGGTATTTTCATATGTATCTAAGTCATGGGCGTGTTTATTTCCTCGCCCCCCCCCCCCCCCCCAAAATGTCCAAAGCGCAACCCTCCTCCCCCCCAATTGTCCGAAGCGTGTTTAGTTTAAAAAAAAAGTAGAAAAATATAATAGAACTTGTTTGGACATGTGCCCGACATGTGTTGAAGACTGTTTGAAAAATGTCAGTATCCAACACGGACATGACATTTGAGCTTCATAGAAAAAGAAAATAGACGAACAATTACTCTAAAAAAGGTATAAAGAAAACAATTAAATGTTATTTGGAATCGATAAAAATTTGATTTTGTGAAGGTAATGTTACCCAATTCCCCATAAAAAGAATTTAGCCAAGACTAGTGGGACTACCCTAGTGTGAGAGAAGAGATGTATGTTGTCACGATCCGAACTCGCCCCTATGGATTAAGGACATAACCGGCCAGTAATCATGAGATTACTTACGGCCTCAAACCATACAAGGCATAACTCATCAGAGTAAATGGGCCAAACGAAAGCAATTTAAAACTTTGTCCGTAGAGCTGTGCTTATATGCACCTCATAACATTTCACATGAATGTTCGTTAATAACTCACATCAAAGGGAAGTTAACATATAAACTGTACATACAGGATCATTCAAGTCTAAGTCAGTCAAACCCAAAGTTTATATACAAAAGTAATCCAATGTTTTCGCCAACATAACAAAACTATAACAAAAGAACAAAAGAGGCGAAGACAAGTCTCGTGCGTGAGACGTTGGGCTGACTCTTCAAAACCTTGAATGTTTCTCACATATTTCACCAAGGCTGGGTTTGGACATCCCTTGGCTCACCTACATACACATGAATGAGCGTGAGCGAAAGCCCAGTGAATAATATCAAATAAAAAAAGTACACGAATGAGATTCACATATATCAAATGGCCTTGACCCCATCTAGTATTCTACTTTGTGTGTTATTCAGTACATTAGGCGATCCAAGCCTGAACATATCAAATGGCCTCTGGCCCACTTTATTCTTAAACGAACGGCCTCGAGCCCAATTCATTCATATGTATCAAACGACCTTTGGCCCAATCATTCATGTCTAACGGCCTCCGGCCTACTCTTTGACCATTCATTCAACGGCCTCTGGCCTATTCATTGGCTATTCATTCATATCCAACGGCCTCTGGCCCATCCATTGGCCCTTTTATTCACATCCAACGGCCTCCGGCCCATTCATTCATATCCAACGGCCTCTGGCCTATTCATTGGCCCTTTCATTCATATCCAATGGCCTCTGCCCCATTCATTGGCCCATTCATTCATATCCAACGGCCTCTGGCCCATTCATTCATTCATGTCAAACGGCCTTCGGCCCAATCAATTGTATCCGATGGCCCTTGGCCCAACCATATGGTATAACAAACATTTGTCCACAATTCAAATTAACAAACTTATAAGACTTATGATAAGCAATTGGACAATTAACATACTACAAAATATCTTTACTAAGATATTACTCACAGTGATCTGTCGATGGATTTGCCATCATGCTTGACCCTACACATTTCATGAACATAATGGGTCATAAACGATTCATTCCGTTCTTAATTCATACATCTTTTTCTCAGGCTTCTTTCTTATGCTTCTATTTCATTTATGATGCGCGATGCATGCCTAAGATTGCTCAGAAATGAAAGGGAACATAAAATGAAACATTGAACACCCTTACAAAATTTCTGAAACAGGGGTCCCCGCTCGAGCATGGGTTCCGCCGCTCGAGCGGACTCTCATGGTTTGCAAAAGTACTGGTTGCCTCATTTTTATGCTCGAGCGTGAACTCGGACGCTCGAGCTGAAAGTCTTACTACATGGCTCCCCGCTCGAGCGTGAATCTCCCCGCTCGAGCAGACACCCATGTCTACAAAACTTCTGGGAGCTCGTATTTCTCGCTCGAGTGGCGCCTTTCCCGTTCGAGTGGACATGCCAAATTCTGGAAAATCTAGAATTGTTCTTGAGCTTCAAACTTGCATTCAAATCAACCTATCTTGCATATTATGGCTCAAACTTCGCATGTACATTTACTAACATGATCCAACACCAAATTCATTACATTATGAAGCTCAATTTCATGAATTAATCACATGCATGTCCCAAATTACACCAAACTTATTTCCAACATAACAATTTCATGTATTCAAAACTCATACTCTTATGAATTGTATATGCATGTGAGATATAGCTCTCATTCCCAATTCAAATGATGAAGAGATGATCAAAGGTATGAACTTCAATCAAAGATTCAACATGGATCATGTCTTTCAAGCTCAAACATACAAATTCAGGGCAATCTCCTACATGCATGTGTATATTGACTTCTAATTTATCAAAACCAACTCATTTTCATCACAATCAATTCAATTCATGTTCTTGATCACCATTTAATCTAGAATTCACAAAATCACAAGCTCAAACTCATTAATTTACTCACCTAGGAGCTTTAATCTTCACAAATTCTAGTTAAATCTTGAGTGTATCTTCAAGATTCTCAAGACTCTTGATCAAACCTTCAATTTGAGCTCCCTCTCTCTCTCTAAGCCGGCCTCACTCTCTCCCTAAGGTATAAAATCTGATTTGAGCCTCAAAACAACAAAATGAGAGTGTAATTGGCCCTTTATATAAGCTCCTCTAATCACATTGTTTTAATACTAATTAATTGAGCACTATTTCATCAATTTAATCTATTTAATTGATCCAAATCAATTTTCAATTAAATTTTACCGTAGGCTCTAAAAATTATGCTAATCACAATGGCGTAGTCAATTTCGGTTTCTGTGGCCGATAGGGCCTTCAATTTAAATTCCAATGTAGAAAGTCAAATAAATTTTCCTACGGTGAATAGATAGACATTCAAAACCACATATATTCATATCAATGGCACTTAAAATCATATCAAACACATAATCATATTCATAACAAAGATCAATTAGTATAATACTTAACAGGGTTATCACAGTCTTCTCTCCTTTAGGAAGTTTGGTCCTCCAATCTTATTTTACCTTCGTCGGGAAACAAATGTGGATAGCGTAGTCGTATGTCATCCTCTTTTTCCCATGTGGCATCCGTCCCATAGTGTTCTTTCCATTCCACTTTCACCATTGGGATGGACTTGCTTCTCAATTGTTTCACTTGTTGGTTAATGATTCGTTCCGGCCATTCCGCGTATTACATATTTTCATCAAGAGCTACCCGGTGATAATCAATCACATGGAACGGATATCAAAGATAACCCCTCAAAATTGATACATGAAACACATTATGGATTTGTTCGAATTCCGGTGGCAAAGCGACTCGATAAGCAATTGGATCAAGCCTTTCCAGAATTTGAAACGGCCCAATGTAACGGGGCGACAACTTACCCTTCTTTCCAAACCTGACTTGGCCTTTCATCGGAGTCACACGAATAAACACATGGTCACCGACCTCACACTGAAGAGGTCTTCTTCGAACATCTGCATAATTCTTTTGTCAGTTCTGAGTTGTTTTGAGCCTGTGCTGAATGGTTTTGATCTTCTCAGAAGTGTCTTGCACAATTTCAGGCCCAAGAAAAGCTCTATCCCCGACTTCTGTCCAACAAATTGGTGATCTACACCTTCTACCATACAAAGCCTCATATGGTGCCATACCGATGCTAGAATGGAAGCTGTTATTGTATGCAAACTCTGCGAGTGGCAAATAATCTTGCCAACTCCCTTGAAAATCCAAGGCACACACCTTTAGCATATCTTCCAAAGTTTGTATTGTTCGTTCCGATTGTCAGTCTGTTTGAGGGTGGAATGCGGTACTAAACCTCAATTATGTCCCCATAGCCTTTTGCAAACTTTTCCACAATCTAGAAACAAATTTTGGATCTCTATCCGAGACAATAGATACCGGAACTCTGTGTAAATGAACAATTTCATCGACATAAATAGTAGCCATTCTATAAGCATCAAATGTAGTTCTAACAGGTAGAAAATGTGCAGATTTAGTTAGTCTATCAACTACAACCCAAATAGAATCCATACCTTGAGGAGTCCGAGCCAGACCAACAATAAAATCCTTAGTCACATGCTCCCACTTCCATTCAGGAATAGAGAGAGGTTGAAGTAGACCGCCCAGTTTCTGATATTCAGCTTTTGCTTGCTAACATTGAAGACATTTGGACACATACTCTGCAATTTCTTTCTTCATTTTAGGCCACCAATAGCTTCATTTCAAATCCCGATACATTTTGTTATTGCCTGGATGCATGGCAAACACTGATTTATGGGCTTCATCTAAAACCCTTTTCTTTAGTTCCGGAATATTTGGGATACACATTTGGTTTCGAAATCTCAACACTTCGCCTTCGATGCTGAACTCTGCTTTCGGACTTGTCTCAAATTCATCAATCACTTTCTTGATGAACTCATCCTCTTTTTGTCTCTACTTAATCTCATCAATGATTGCCGGTTCGGCTGAAATAGCGGCTATCAATCCGCCCTGTTCAGACAATACCACTTCGATTTCAGACTTCTCAAAATCTTGCAAGATCTCTTTCTGTTCAATAAGCAAACAAGCCATACTCCCCATCAACTTTCTGCTTAGGGCATCAACAACTATATTAGCTTTCCCAGGGTGATATTGGATTTCAAGATCATAATCCTTTATCAATTCAAGCCATCTCCTCTGCCGCATATTTAGCTCTTTCTGCGTAAAGAAGTACTTCAGACTTTTGTGATCCGTGTAGACTTCACATTTTGCTCCATACAAATAGTGTCGCCAAATTTTCAAAGCAAACACAACTGCAGCCAATTCTAAATCATGTGTTGGGTAGTTCTTCTCATGTGGCCTCAACTGCCGAGAGGCGTTGGAAATTACC
The DNA here is from genome assembly GCF_055761805.1 of Camellia sinensis. Classification (NCBI taxonomy): domain Eukaryota; kingdom Viridiplantae; phylum Streptophyta; class Magnoliopsida; order Ericales; family Theaceae; genus Camellia; species Camellia sinensis. Next base: position 48,947,329 of record NC_138967.1, read on the forward strand.
TTTCCGTTCTGCATTAGTACACAACCCAAACCTTTATAAGATGCATCACTGAAAATTACAAAGTTTTCCGTACCTGTGGGCAATGTCAACACTGGTGCAGTGGTCAGTCTCGTTTTCAGTTCATGAAAGGCAGATTCTCTTTCGTCATTCCATTCAAATGGTTGCCCTTTGCGTGTCAGTTGGGTAAGAGGTACAGCTATCCTTGAAAAGTCCTTCACAAACCTCCTGTAATACCCGGCTAAGCCCATGAAACTGCGGACCTCTGTTACATTTGTCAGTGTAGGCCAATTCCCAATTGCCTCTATTTTCTGTGGGTCCACTACAATTCCTTCCTTGTTGATCATATGCCCTAAAAAGATCACTTCATCCAACCAAAACTCACACTTCTTTAGTTTAGCAAATAATTTCTTTTCTCTAAGTGTTTGCAAGACAGTTCTCAAATGATGTTCATGTTCAAGTCTATTATTGGAGTATATCAAAATGTCATCAATAAAAACCACAACAAATTCGTTAAGGTAGGTTTTAAAAATTCGGTTCATTATGTCCATAAACGCTGCCAGAGCATTAGTCACTCCAAATGGCATAACAAGAAATTCAAAATGACTATATGTAGACGTCCCCGAACGTCCCAGGAGGAATCCCCCTGTTTTGTTCATTAGGCTCACTACAGCTCATGACTCAATGTCACGGTCCTGTATCTAATCTCGCAGAGTGCAATGCAAGACCGATGAATCATCAAAGAGTCCAAATCTGGCAAATCGTTTTTGAAAACAGATTTTTTGAAAGAAGTGCTAAACATGGATTGCTTTTCCAGATACAGAGTCGCCACCTAAATGTTTTGTTTTGGGAAATTTAGGAAACCCTGACTTGTTGCCTAAGGCCACGTGTCCGTCATCACCAAAGTTGTCTCGGCTCGGGAATTTGGGTACGATTGGGGAAGGTCACTTCGTGAGCACCCTTGCTCGCCCAATCAAAGATCGACCTCTATTAACCATGATGTCAAGTTTTGAAAACATTATGTGCTCTTATTCCGGTTATTAGCCTAGATTTACTATGTGGTGCGCTCAACATACAAGTATAGAGTGGATCGCCTGAATTGGAACAAAACATTTTATGTTTGTTTTTTAAAGCAGTTTGCTACTCGCAAGTAGGCTTGAAATGCAGATTTTGCCACCCTCGGGTGGGCTTAGAAAACATGATTTTGCCACTATCTAGTGGGCTTAAAACTCACAGTTAATGCATTATTCCAATTCAGATAATCCAACCTTCACCCACAAGCATTCAGGCAGATATATCATATAAGCAATTAGCCTCCTGGTAAGCATGCTATCATGGCAATCACTCACACACATGCAAGGATGCTAAAGCATAAACACTTATCGAGTACTCCAAGCCAAAACAGAAGCTATGTTAAAAATCCATGGATGATCCCAACTATACAGAAATGCCTAATGCAGCACATGCAAAAATGCAACTACAATAGGCTCGGCTATTCTAAACATGGCATATGAAATGCAACGGATAACATGTATTCAACTCGGAATTGAAATACAAATGCAGTTAGTATGATACGCCGAGCCCGGTGCATGCAAAACAGATGATTGATGCAAACATGCGAACATAAGTATGCTAATTGAAACATGCCCTAATCTAACCATCATAAGCTGGTAAATAAAAGGGAGAAAGGCGTGGAGTTGGAAGACATGCATCACACACACGCACACTTATTACAATTGTGCCCTCGCTCGGAGGGTCCGAATGAATAATACAGTCCGAATAAATAATTACAGTCCGAATGAATAATTAAATATTACAAAACCCTAATTAATTAACAAATTAACTAGGAAAACAATAAAGTAGTATGCAAATTCATGGACCGCCTCAGCTCTGTTCCGAATGATGAAAGATGCATGCTCGAGTTGCCTTGCACGGAAATCCATTGCGATGCCCCGATTCGCCTCTGTTTGCAATTGATCCCGGAATGCTGTGCAAGGCTTTAGGAAGTTGCTGATTTCTGATTTGCTACAACAGAGAGCAAGAAAGGGGCATGGCAAAGTATTTTCACATATGTATGCACACCTCGATCCTCGTGTCACCAATCATGCATCTCGATGCACGATGGCCGAGGAGTCGAATTTCACGACTCGATGTGAGATGAATGCACATATAAACACAATAAGGCCTAGACTCCATCATGGTTAATCCAGAGTGTCGACGATTGGGAATTGAGGCACGTTTTGTCACTTTGAGTACGAAACGCCCCTTGTTTCCCGTGCTTGGGCTAACTCCTATCCCAAACAAAATGCAAATGAGATGGCATACACAATGCAACTAACATGTAACCTAGCATACGCAATGCTATGGACTAAAAATGGCATACACAATGCACGTGATGTAACATGGCATACACAATGCTCTAACATGCAACCTAGCATACGCAATGCTATAGACTGGAATGGCATACACAATGCACGATGGACTTACACCAATATGAGTGGACCTCAGCCACACTCACATCAGTGGCCATATGATGGAAATGAGACAACCGAAATACATGCAAACATGCACGATGCAAGGGATCGATCCTAAGACATCAAATGTCACTCTGCCAAAGCATGGAAAAGGATGCAATATGGCATACAAACACACAAATTCTAGCTCTAAAACATGATACAAAATGGTCCCAAAACATGCAAACATGGCACACAATGCGAGCTAGGGGGCCGCCCGGGTACCGAAACTAGTGAAGTGCGTTACTCTAGAGGTACCCAAAACAAAGCACTAATGGCAAAATCAACCCCAAACAGACCCTAGGCAAGTCTGGAACAGTGGGGAAATGGACTAAAATGATGGCTCGGAATGCAACGAAATGGAGCTCATTCAATGGTCGGTAAATGAGACATATAAGCCCGACTCTCAAACGCATTTAAAGAGTATAAAACATGACAATATGACATTCAAACAAGCTCTGAAATATGATGTATAATGGGCCCAAAACAAGAAAATGCCTCAGTATATGCATGTAATGGACCCCAAACACAAAGCTAAGCAAGTGTATTGAACCATAAGCATGTAAAACAAACATCATTCGACCATGAGAACCAAAAACAGAGCTAGGACAGTCCAAAATATGCACAAAATCAGTTTAAGGCAAGGCCAAAAAGTGCTAAAATCAAGGGTCAACAAAGCATGCAAAGAAAGCTAGTGAACCATGATTTACATTACAAGTATGTGAAGCACATGAGGGCTCACCGAACCAGCCAAAAAAAAAAGTATGCCATGCTAAAATATGCCTGAATAGCCACTGAAACTCAGTCAATGCATGCAAAAATGATAGGCTTCTTTGGAGGGCCATGCAAGGGGTTGTTCCACATGTGTATGATGGACACACAAAATGGCAAAATGGCCTCTGGACAGAGGTTATGAGGGTCCTAAAACTCACCAAAAAGATCCTGAAATTAGTCTAGGAAGCATGCAAATAAAAATAGACACTTCATATGGAAAAATGGGCTCCGGACAGAGCCAAGGCAGACCTTAAAACTCACCAAATAGGGCCTAAAATGTGACTTCACAACATGCAAGTAGGAGCCCCTTTGGAAGGCCAAAAGGGCCAACAAACATGACAAGGAGAGAAGGGGTCACCCCCCTCTGATTTTGGCTCTCAAAACAGTGTGCTAGACATTGAAAATCTACTAGATTTCAGTGGCTAGAAGGCCAAACAAAGCATGAAACAAAGGCCTAGATGCAAGGCTCAAAACAAGATGCAAACAAGCATACAAGGGGGTAGATGACCCCCAACAGAAAAATTTCCTTAATCAAACTTCAAGAGGGTCTCAAAATAAGACTCTTTTCAGTTTATGAAAAATCTCGAAAATGCTTGCAAGCAAGGCTAAGATAGGAAGCAAAATAAGCCTACAAAGAGGGATGGAGCATACAAGGAAGTACATGACCTCAAAAAAAAAGGGTCCTTAATCAAACTTCAAGAGGAGCTCAAAATAAGACACTTTTCAGTTTAATATGAAACCCAAAAATTCTTGCAAATGAGGCTAAGGAATGAAGCAAAACAATGTCAAAATGGGGAAAATAGAGACTTACCCTTGTAGAGAAGACCTCCAGCAACTTCTGGACCAAGATGGTGAGCCTTCAACCTCTGAAAATCAGTTCCAAGATGCTTGGATGGATGGTGGAGGTGTTGTGCTAAGGGTTGGTGTACAAATGGCCAAGAATGATGGAGTTTAAAGCTTGGGATGGAGAGATATGGAGAGTTGTATGCAAAGTGTCTTAACCAAATTCTTCAACCCTTACAAATGGAGAGGAAAGCCTCTCTTATAGAAGACAAAGGGCCAAGGCTTCTTAGAGAAGCCTCAAGTAAAGGGTGCAAGCTTCTAAAAGAAGCTAACCAAAAGGGTCAAGCTTCTTGAGAAAGCTAGACCAATGGGGTCAAGCTTCTTCAAGAAGCTTGACAAAAGGTCAAGCTTCTCCTAGAAGCTAAGAAAAAAGGGCCAAAGCTTCCTTAAGAAGACAAACAAGAGGGTCAAAATCTCGGAGGATGGGTCAAATGCTTCACAGCTGGCACAGCTGTGTTGCACTCAAGAAGGCCAAAAAGCAGAAGGTAGGCCGACTAGTTCAAGTGGTCGGCCGACCACTTTCCCTGGTCGGCCGACCACTTTCCCTGGTCGGCTGGACAGGGTTCAAAAGGGTCAATGTGAAAAGCTGGTCGGCCATACCAGAAAGGTGGCCTCCCAGATGAGTACAACACAGCTGTATGGTGGGAGACCAGAAATTGTGACCCAGGAGAGTGGAAAACCAGCTTTCTAGCAAGGTTCAAAAGGGTCAGGAAGAAAAGATGGTCGACCTACCCATATTGGTGGCCTCCCAGATGAGTACAACACAATGGTGGTGTGGGAGACCAGAAATTATGGCCCAAAAGTGAGGAAAACCAGCTTTTTGTCAAGAAAATCGGCTGGAGGAGAGAGAAAATGGTCTCCAAAAGAATTGCTGGTCTCCCACTATAGTACCACCTTCCAAAAAATGAAAATAGGGTCTATACCAAAAATGAACCCTAACCGATGCAAATCGAGGGTTCGAGGGCCAAAATGCGCGGCCCGGGGCCCTAAAAACAGGCTGTTAGGCACCGGAGGTGGCGCGCGACCACGAAGGTGACCTCTCAGGCCACAGTGTCCCTCAAAAGAGAGGAAACAAGGTGTGTGTCAAAAACTGGAGCAAACGGAGAAAGTTAAGCGGTCCCGAACCGAGGCGCACAGCCGACGGCTTTGAAAACCAGAAACTGCTTTCCAAACGGGAAAAATGGCCTACGACCATGAAACATAGCCTACGGCCACTGAGAGATGGTCTACGAGACCTCTCCCTCCCTTCAGGAAGAGAAAACAGAGAAAACAGGACTTGGTTCGCAAATCGAGGCAAGGCATAAAAGGGTTCCGAAGCCTGGAGGCAAGGCTCTCAGCCAAGACTTTGCAACCTCTGAACGAGCACAATATGAAACATCACCGAGCACTCAGTTGGTGACGTCTGAGTCTTAATGTCGGTCAAAAATGGGGTGTCTACACCATACCTCGTTTTGAATGCGATTTTCTCAACATCTTCTGCCTTTACTTTCAACTGGTGGTACCTGGATCTCAAATCAATTTTGGAAAACACTTGTGATCCCTGCAACTGGTCAAACAGGTCATCAATACAGGGTATGAGGTATTTATTCTTTATTGTTACCTCGTTCAATTCTCAGTAGTCAATGCACAAACACAAGGTTCTATCTTTCTTTTTCACAAACAACATTGGTACACCCTATGGTGAAGTGCTAGGTCGGATAAACCTTTTGTCAAGCAGGTCTTGCAACTGTTCTTTCAGTTCTTTCATTTCAGCAGTAGCCATTCTGTATGGAGTTTTAGAAATAGGCTGGGCACCTGGTACAATTTCAATAGTAAACTCTATCTCCCTATCCACCAATTCCCCTGGTAATTCAGTTGGAAACACATCTGGAAATTCTCTAACAATAGGGATACTGTTCAATTCAACATTCACAGATTGTTCAGACAACACATAACACAAATAACCCTGGCACCCTTTCCTGATCAGTTTACATGCCTTCATTGCAGATATTAAATAAGGTGGAGGTACTACCCCGTTACCTACAAACACAATTTCTTCCTGTTCTGGTGATCTAAACACAACCCGTTTTGTCATACAATCAATGGTGGCACAATATTTAGTTAACCAATCCATGCCCAGAATTATATCAAAGTGCCTAAAGTTCAAAGGCAACAAATCTACATACAGAATAGCATTCCCAATTCGCATGTCACAAAAACGATATATAGATTCACACAATACAGATTCCCTGGATGGAGCAGATACACATAGCAGATATGGCAATAATTCTAGAGGCCTACTCAGTCTAGATGCAAATGCATATGTTACGAAAGAGTGTGTTGATCCGGAGTCAATTAACACAAAAGCATCCTGATTACATATAGAAATAGTACCTGAGACAACTGCGTTAGCATTCCGTGTATCACCCGGAATAAGCGCAAAAACTCTCCCTTGCCTCACGATATCTCCAGTGGTAGTAGATCTCATAGTATTTCCCGGTCTTGGAATTGATGTCGTTGAGCTAGCAGCTAATTTTCCACTGTTCTGATTACAATCTCTGGCCATATGCCCTTGTTTACTACATTTAAAATAGGCTCCTGACACATGGTAACAAACCCCACGATGCCTTTTACTACAAATATTACACATTGGGGATGTATCTCGGGAGGAATTAGAAGTACTTGAGGGGCTCGTATTCTGCTTCTTCAAAAATTTCTTCTTCGAAAAGAAGCCTTGTCTCTTACTACCTTTCCAGTCTGTCGTTGGTTTAGTCTGTCGAGTTATGTTAGCTTCTGACTTTATGGCCCGGTCTAGCACCCCAATATAGGTTTCCAGCTTTAGGACATTTACCCTTTCTAGAATGTTTAGGGGTGAGCATGGTCCGGATTAGACCGGATTGGGATAAAACCAGGACCAATCCGTTATTTACGGTTCCTAAAAAATCGGAACTAATCCAATCTGTTTAAATCTTGAAACCAATCCGAACCAATCCATTTAAACACGGATTGGATCGGTTTAAGACCACGGATTTACATAATTAAATAACAAAATATATATATATATATATAACACTTTAATTTCATAAAAATATAAACATAGCACTATATTAGTTCAACAATAGCAACATGTTTTTCTATAATAGCGACATAATGTTCTAGAATGTAAACAATCATAAGAAAACTGGTTTCACCGTAAGTATTTAGACCATTACAAATTAAAACTAAAAACTAACAAAAAAAAGTAATAAAAGAAGATATTATACGGGGTTTAGGTTTGAGTTTAGGTTTTATATAGAATAAGAGAAGATATTATGGGGGAGGATGTATAATAAAAATATAGACTACTTGTATACGGTCCGGATCGGTTCCAATCCGGAACCGTGGGGTTCAATCCGGAACCAATCCGTGGACTATAGATTTTTAATTTTTCAATCCGGAACCAAACCACGGATTCAAAAAACCAATCCAAACATATCGGATTGAACTGGACTGGATCGGATTACGGATTTTACGAATTTTTTGCTCAGCCCTAAGAATGTTGCTTCTAAGCCCACCTTTAAAATGTCTCGCTTTCTTGTAGTCGGTATCGATCACATGTGGTTCAAACGTGGCCAAGTCAGTGAATTTGGCCTCATACTCAGCCACTGTCTTGTTTAAGTTCCATGAACTTCGATACTTTCCTGTCACGGATACATTGGGGGAAGTACTTATCATAGAAAACTTCTAGGAATTTCGCCCAGTCAACATCTTTATGATTCTCAAGCATTAACATCCACCATCTTCTTGCTTCGTCTTCCAGTGTAAAATTGGCCAGAAGTACTTTCTGTGTCTTTGAACAAGGAAACACCTCAAACAGCTTTTCAATGCCGAGAACCCATGCTTTGGCTTTCAACGGATCTGATCCCCCATGAAACTGTGGTGGTTTCATTTTCTTAAACTCTTTGGTGAGAGCTATTATCCGGTCATCATCTTGTAAGCCTGGCACAGGCGGTGCCAGAGGTGGAAGATGTGGTTGTTGCCACTGTTGTTGTTGCCTCAATGTTTCTGCCATTTCCTGAAGCAGTCTTTCCATTCTATCCATTCTGGCAGTAGAAGACTTCTCTATCTCATCACCTCTTGTTCTCACCATCTGATTAAACTTGCATTATACTTTATACAAAAGATTCGCAGGTATGCATTTACTAAAGAGCATACATATTCAAATAATTTGCAATGTAAGCAAATCACAAACTTATAACACATAATCGTTCACATTAAAACATTTAAGCGTATTCTCGATGCTTTCAAATTCATACTTATCACATGAATGCATCCTAGATCTTTTCTAGACGCTTATTGCTTATTTGGACAAGTATGTGAGTTATTAACTCGTGCTCTGATACCACTCTGTTATGACCGGAACCCGCCCCTATGGGTTAAGGACATAACCGGCCAGTAATCATGAGATTACCTACGGCCTCAAACCATAAAAGGCATAACTCATTAGAGTAAAGGGGCCAAACAGAAGCAATTTAAAACTTTGTCCATAGAGCTGTGCTTATATGCACCTCATAACATTTCACATGAATGTTCGTTAATAACTCACATCAAAGGGAAGTTAACATATAAACTGTACATACAGGATCATTCAAGTCTAAGTCAGTCAAACCCAAAGTTTATATACAAAAGTAATCCAATGTTTTCACAATCATAACAAAACTATAACAAAATAACAAAATAGGCGAAGACAAGTATTGTGCGTGAGACGTTTGGCTGACTCTTCAAAACCTTGAATGTTTCTCACATATTTCACCGAGGCTGGGTTTGGACATCCCTTGGCTCACTTACATACACATGAATGAGCATGAGCGAAAGCCCAGTGAATAATATCAAATAAAGAAAGTACACGAATGAGATTCACATATATCAAACGGCCTTGAGCACATCGAGTATTCTACTTCGTGTGTTATTCAGTGCATTAGGGGATTCAAGCTTGAACATATCAAATGGCCTCTGGCCAACTTTATTCTTAAACGAACGGCCTCGAGCCCAATTCATTCATATGTATCAAACGGCCTTTGGCCCAATCATTCATGTCCAACGACCTCCGGCCCACTCATTGACCATTCATTCATATCCGATGGCCTCTGGCCCACTTATTGGCCATTCATTCATATCCAACGGCCTCTGGCCCATCCATAGGCCCTTTCATTCATATCCAACGGCCTTCAGCCCATTTATTGGCCCATTCATTCATATCCAACAGCGTCTGGCCCATTCATTCATATCCAACAGCCTCTGGCCCATTCATTCATTCATTCATGTCAAACGACCTTCGGCCCAATCAATTGTATCCGACGGCCCTTGGCCCAACCATATGGTATAACAAACATTTGTCCACGATTCAAATTAACAAACTTATAAGACATATGATAAGCAATTGGACAATTAACATACTACAAAATATCTTTACTAAGATATTACTCACAGTGATCTGCCGGTGGATTTGCCCTTGTGCTTGACCCTACACATTTTATGAACATAATGGGTCACAAATTATTCATTCCGTTCTTAATTCATACATCTGCCTCTTAGGCTTCTTTCTTATCCTTCTAATTCATTTATGATGCACGATGCATGCCTAAGAGTGCTCAGAAATGAAAGAGAACGGAAAATGAAACACAGAATTGCCTTACAAAATTTTTGAAACAGGGGTCCCTGCTTGAGCGTGGGTTCCGCCGCTCGAGCGGACTCTTATGGTCTGCAAAAGTACTGGTTGCCTCATTTTTATGCTCGAGCGTGAACTCGGATGCTCGAGCTGAAAGTCTCACTACATGGCTCCCTGCTCGAGCGGACACCCATGTCTGCAAAACTTCTGGGAGCTCGTATTTCCCGCTTGAGCGACGCCTTTCCCGCTCAAGTGGACATGCCAAATTCTGAAAAATCCAGAATTATTCTTGAGCTTCAAACTTGCATTCAAATCAACCTATCTTGCATATTATGGCTCAAACTTCACATGTACATTTACTAACATGATCCAACACCAAATTCATTACATTATGAAGCTCAATTTCATGAATTAATCACATGCATGTCCCAAATTACACCAAACTTATTTCCAACATAACAATTCATGTATTCAAAACTCATACTCTTATGAATTGTACATTCATGTGAGATATAGCTCTCATTTCCAATTCAAATGATGAAGAGATGATCAAAGGTATGAACTTCAATCAAAGATTCAACATGGATCATGTCTTTCAAGCTCAAACATACAAATTCATGGCAATCTCCTACATGCATGTGTATATTGACTTCCAATTTATCAAAACCAACTCATTTTCATCATAATCAATTCAATTCATGTTCTTGATCACCATTTAATCTAGAATTCACAAAATCACAAGCTCAAACTCATGAATTTACTCACCTAGGAGCTTTAATCTTCACAAATTCTAGTTAAATCTTGAGTGTATCTTCAAGATTCTCAAGCCTCTTGATCAAACCTTCAATTTGAGCTCCCTCTCTCTCTCTAAGCCGGCCTCACTCTCTCCCTAAGGTATAAAATCTGATTTGAGCCTCAAAACAACAAAATGAGAGTGTAATTGGCCCTTTATATAAGCTCCTCTAATCACATTGTTTTAATACTAATTAATTGAGCACTATTTCATCAATTTAATCTATTTAATTTGATCCGAATCAATTTTCAATTAAATTTCACCATAGGCTCTAAAAATTACGCTAATCACAATGGCGTAGTCAATTTCGGTTTCTGTGGCCGATAGGGCCTTCAATTTAAATTCCAAAGCAGAAAGTCAAATAGATTTTCCTACGGTGAATAGATAAATATTCAAAACCACATATATTCATATCAATGGCACTCAAAATCATATCAAACACACAATCATATTCATAACAAAGATCAATTAGTATAATACTGAACAGGGTTATCACATATGTCTTGGCCTTTTTGATGTCTATGACACTCTTAACCTGAATTCAAGGTACAATTGATAGCATTCCTCAATATCAAGGTGCCAACTTGTTGAATCTACAGGGTCAATGCTAGGTTGTAAATTTTGGATGACCCTACTTTGCATCATAATTTAGTCATTGGAATTGTCTATTATCAGCATAATAGTGTAATGCAACATTTTCAATCAAAGAATCATGTAACAAGGCTCAACCCTCTTTTATTTGTTGTGTCTTCCCTTTATAAATTGTAGACGTGGCATACTTATGAAAAACAAAATTTGTACCCGTGCGATGAAAGTTCTAAATCGTTTGTTTTCAAATAATTACTTCCACCTAGAATTGTTCTTTGATGTTACTACCCATATTGTAAGATTTATTTCAAATGATACATACCCCAAACAAAATCTTGAAAAAGGCTTTTTTCTTAAGATTCAATTAAACATACACTTTCGGGGAATTTTAGCATGCTGGGTTTCTATCCAAATTCAGATTGGCTGAAGAACATTTATATCCAGGACCTCATTTGGAAACAGACTACTTTAGTAACTTTTTGGCTAAAATATGAGTTAAAAAAAACTAGTATGTTTGGGGTAACTTTTTAGTTTTTTACGAAAAGATGTGCAAAAAGTAGAGAGAAAAATGAATATTTGACTTGTTGGTATAGGTTATAGGCTTTTTGGCTTTTTGGCATTTTTAGTAACTTTTTGGCTTTTTAGCTAAAATGTTAACTTGCCAAACGAGGCCTAATCTTAACTGTCAATGTGTGCAATGCCAACAAATTCAATCTGGCCTCATTGTCTCTAATAAGTTTTTCTTGTGATGTGCAATAGGAATTCATCGAATCAAGACATTTACGTTTGTTCCAAAGTAAGCTAGATTGGTACCAGAGTCCTTACCATTTGAGTGGATACCTCGAGCAGGTTGTTTGCAGTAGGCTACTTGGCCATTTTTCTTGAAGTAACCTTCATTAACTCTAAGAAATTCACTCTTAAGTGAACCCCGGTCAGGCAGGCTGTAATTTTCCTTCCAAATTATGCTCTGAATGATGTTGGTCTGCATTCATTAGTAGAAGCAAAGGAAGGTAAACCCTTGGAGATGTCTAGGTAAGATCTCTTTTCCCTTCATTTCTCTTATATTTTTCTTACTTCTTTTTAAAGTACTTCCTTCAATTCTCTCTCAAATCTTCTATCAAATGTCTCTCCCACCAGTGCTCTTGCAAACAGTCCCTGTCTTGGTTTCCAAGGTTGTTCCCCATCAATATTAAAAATTCACTATTCTTCAAATTCTATTTCTAAAAATCCAGGAGCTTTATGTTGGAAAATAATGGTTTTTTGGTAATTTTAATTCAAAATTAAAGTGGGACCCAACCGCCGGTTGAGGTGGGTCTTAGTAGTTTTGCATTATCTCAAGTGAGAAGATTACAATATAAAAATGATGGGCCGAAACCATTGAGGTGTGAAAAAGAATTGTCTCATAAAGTGGACATCAATAAAAGTTGGGCTTAGTTTAGACTAGGCTTAGACTTGTATTTGTGCTTGTGCATGTGTTGGGTTTGGTCTTGGACTTAGACTTGGACTTAATCTTAAGCTTGGGCTAAGTTATGTTGTGTTGAGTTTAGCTTGTGCATGTGTTTGAGAATTGGGTTTGGATCGGGTTGTGACCCAACATTGGTATCCATTGTGTGACCCATCTAGTTGGTTTATTCAAAAATCATTATATACATATTTATTTGTATATATTAAGCACATGGGAGGTTAAGATTTTTATGACTCTCATCTTTTGATGATGGAGTTGATGACCATATTAGTGGCCATAAGTTTTCAACCTTTGTGACTCTAGCTTTAATGGCTAGAATTGATAGCCATGGTTAATGGCATTTGATGAGCCTATTGATGTATAGCCTTTATGGCTAGGGATTCCCCTACTTGTATAAATAGAGGCATTTCCCCTCCAACTTGAAATATATAAGTTTTGAGAGTTTTTTTTTTTTTTTTTTTTTGATGAAAAATAGAGATGGTGTTTTGATAAAGAGTTGGAGATGGTTTTACACCAAAGAAAATTTTTTTATTTTCTTTTGCTAGTCTCTTCTTTGGTTCTTGTTAGAAAAAGTGCAGCCATTATCAAGTTCGCTGAAACTATTCAGAAGGTGCTTCTGTATTAGCTGGTTTTGACCGTCGTATCCTGAGAGACAGAAGTCGACATACCTCCAGCACCCATGGTGAGGCGGCTAATATGTTTTAAGGACACTGTGGTATCACATAGGCTTCGATTTGCTTCCTACTACTAGTTTTATTTTATTATGAATTTCTATAAATTTTAATATGTTCTTATTCTAAAATTCAAAGTAGTTGTTCAATATGAATCTATTTATTTGATTTAGTACACAATTTCACAACACTTCATATTGGGACATTACTCAACAAATCTTTCAGAACATTTGTAGATGGAAATAAAGGCATACTTCAATAGGCTCATATTGACATTATGAGCAGCATTAAGAGTTCCACAAAGTCACTTGCAATAACATTCCAGGCTCTCAAAATAATCAACTAAACGTTCATTATTGTTGTGAGAACTACTTTTGCACAAGACTAAGTATATGTTAATAAGCGTGTTACTATTCTAGTGATACTAGTATACATGCAGACTCCGATCGCCACAACTTCTTCGTTATCTCCTTCACCTTGTCCCCAATCTCAACTCTCATCCCCATCAACATCTCTAACAAACGGAAAGAATTCGGCACATAGTACCCAACCACCGTGTTCAAACCGGCACCCACAAAGTATCGCTTCACTTAAATAAAGTTCATGCGATCTTGGAGTTTCTGAATCGGTAAGCCAACCAAAATTCACTATTCTCATAGGTATTCTCATAGGTTGCACATCTAGTACATCCAATCCAACTCAACAAAAATTCATGTATCCATGTATAGCTTAAAAGAGTTAAAATAACTTCCAAAAACACTCAAACATCCGCCCTTACAATTACATTCTACATCTTTCTGTTGGAATTCACCACGATTGCATGTGCTTTTCTAAGCAATAAATGCATCCTAGTTGCCCATGGTTTCAAACTTAAACTAAGTTACCTCCAAAACCATCAACGTAAAAAGATTTAGTAAAGTCATTTTAATACTTGGAAAAGGCCAAAAAAGAAACTGCGCCGAATATGTCTACACTTAGAAAATACAACCACCATTATGGTTGCAATTTAAAACATAAGCCAAGTTACACCTTAAATTGAGAATGTCACAAGAGAATGTAATCCTCTACCTGCTTTTGGTGCCCCTTCTATGCCCCATTAATCCTATTGGTGCATTGTGATTACATGGATAACAACATTAATTAGTATTTTATTTTTAATATTAGATAGTTATTATCCATGATAAGTAACTAAACTAAACAACAAACAATTCCCTAGTCTGTTATGACTCCTTCAAAAATATAATGCTCAATTAGGAAATCAAAATAAAAAGGGAGTCGCTATTCCCACTCCACTTTACTCTAAATATATTTATTTCTTTATCCTTATTATACATAGTTACATTAATAACCTTTCACATAAAACATACTCTCTGAAAAAATCAAAATTTCAAGGGTATTAATGTAACTATGTATAATAAGGATAAAACAAAAAAAAAAAGATATATTTGGAATAAAATAGAGTGAGAATAACGGCTTCCGATAAAAATTCAATTTAATAGGTAACCCTTAGACACCACAGTAGTTGCCTCATTAGTGAAACCACAAAAAGTAGGTGCCAAGTTAATATTAGGGTGTTCAAATTATTCAGTAAAAAAAAAAAAAAAAAAATTGAACAAAATTGACTTTTTTGGATTGGGTTGGATTGATTTTCTAGTGTATTGTTTGGTTTTGGATTTTCAAATTATCAAATTGATGGAATTGAGTTGATTTTTAGTTTAGACCTTACTTAAATCGAACCAACCAGATAACCAAACGTATATATATTTTCAAAATTTTATTTATATTGACATGGTTTTCACTTTATGGGTGTATTACAATGGACTTGATTTCAACTAGTAATTTTTCATATACAATAATTAATTAAGTGAATGAAGGAAGTAATAAGTGTTTGAGTTGGATTTCTCACTTGATTTTAAATTGTATTGATTGTATTAATGAATTTAATTTGTATTGGTTAGGTTTAAGTTTAAGTTAGATTTATAGGAAATATCATTTTGTCCTCAAACTTTTACGCATTTTTCAATTTGATCCAGACTTCAAGTAATATCAATTTTGCATCCAAACTTTTAAAATTTTGATCAATTTGGTCTATATCGTCACAATCCGTCTACAATTTGACAGAATGTGCTAACGTGACACCAAAATTCATTTAAAATTTCATTTTACCTCCCAAACTATATCTTAAAAATTAATTTGCCTCCCAAATATAAAAAAAAATTAAATTTAAATATTATTAAATAATTTTTTATCCCAATAATGAAAAAAATTAAATTTTAAATAATATATACTTTGCACAAAAAAAAAGTAATAATAAAAAATATAAAAATCATCATTTAGAATTATCTTAAGACTATGAAGCATGGATAATTCAACAAACATATCGTACACGTACCAGGTACTTACCAATGTATGGTATTTTTATATACATACCGGGTACACAAAATATGTACTAAGATTTTTCCTTCTTAATTTTTGACGTACCCAGACATATCTAGTATATACCCAAGCCATGCCGTACCTCAGTCAAAATAATATTTTCTTCTACTATAAAGATAAAATTCTTTTTACTAAACTTCTTTTTCATTTTTAATTTTGTACTTAGCATGGTTTTAAAATTAAGTTATGGTTTTTAAGTTATTTAATATAATGATATTTAATTTTGATTTATCTTATATCTATACTTTTGGCATTAAATGTCAATTGTAGGCTGGATTTTACAAATTAAACCATTTAATCTATTTTTATATTATTCCAAACTAAAAATAAATATTTTTTTTACAATCGTATTAAGCCGTACCCGTATATTACTTTTTTTTGAATTTTACTGTGCCAACATACCTCGTATAGTACCAATATTAGTACTCATACATGTACCTGTGCTTCATAGGTCTCAAATTATCTCGAATCAATCTTAGAGAAACTTATTGAGCCGAAAATTTCTTGGCTACTCTATGTATGTGTGTGTGCGAATTGTAACTAGCTTATTACCCAAATTAATTTCAATATAATTGATCGTAACTAATAGTAATTTTAAAATTGAGTGGGAAAAAAATTTCAAAATTCGATAAGTGCCTGATACGGGTATGACATGTTTGTCAAAGTACCCATGCTTCATAATCTCAAGATAATTCTAAATGAGGATTTTTCTATTTTTTTAATTATTTTTTTTGCAAAGTATATGTTGTTTCAAATTTAATTTTTTCATTATTGAGATAAAAAATTATTTATTATTTATTAAATATTTAAATTTAATTTTTTTAATATTTTGGGGGCAAATTGATTTTTAATGTATAGTTTGGGAGGTAAAATGAAATTTCAAATGAACTTTGGTACCATGTCAGCACAATCCGTCTAATTATAGACAAAATGTGGCGGCATGGGCAAAATTGATCAAAATTTTGAAAGTTTGAGTGTAAAATTGATATTAATTGAAATCTGTGGTCAAATTTAAAAATGCGTAAAAGTTTGAGGGCAAAATGATATTTCCTCTTAGATTTAATTGTATTGGTTTGCATTAAACAATAATTTTTTCTTTGTTTGTGTTATGTTTAAATGTTAAAGACTTATTTATTTTAATTATTTATTATTTATTGATTCACTTATTTTTAATATAGTGGAATTGTGGTTTCAACTTGAACTACATTGGATTTGGTTGGGCTGGATAGTGTGTGATTGTTTTGGTTTTGGATCTAAAAACTTAGAATCAATTATGATTAGGTTGATTCTAAAATTTAATGTCAAACTAAACTAAACCGATCCATGAACACTCCTAATTCATATATTGGGATTCATTAGTTTAATTTCAATTTTTTTTTTTTTAAATACAGTCTTAAGTTTTAATCTTTTCGGTTCAAAAGGATAAAACAATTTGAAAGATTATATTATTTCTATCTATTTTTTCCCATGTGCACTATTCACTTATTTGTTCACATGTCAGTTATCTATCAACCTATTTGTCCACCTATAATTTGCCGCAACCTCTGATGACTTTTGCGGCTATTTTTTTGATGATTGATTGGCGGTCTTCTGACAGTAGTGGCATAAAAATAAAATAAAAGAAAATTATTTAAAATAATAATTTATTTAAAATAATAATTTGTCATTTTTATTAAATAATTTCATTAATCAGGTGTTTATTATTCAAAAAAATTAATCCTCAGACTTTTTTTTTTGGGGTGAATAAGTCATAAAATAAAACAAAAGATTTACAAAATTACAAGGGGCACACCTGTAACAACCCTCGCATTGCCTTAGTCATGCTCACATGCATATATATATAGATATAACTTTGTCATGTTAAGCTGCATTCATGAAATCCTGTTTTGTTTTATCTAAGTGTTGTTGCATGCTTTGTTCCTTGCTTGGTGTATGTTTAGCTGAGGTCATCTTAAGCCT
The DNA here is from genome assembly GCF_055761805.1 of Camellia sinensis. Taxonomy (NCBI): domain Eukaryota; kingdom Viridiplantae; phylum Streptophyta; class Magnoliopsida; order Ericales; family Theaceae; genus Camellia; species Camellia sinensis. The sequence continues at coordinate 48,964,994 of NC_138967.1, forward strand.
AAGTCACACCTTTGAACCTCTTACACCTAGGACCATCTTGGAACCACTTTGGTTGACCTCCACTTTCACCCTGGCATATTGGCCGAGATGTCATTATCTAGACCGAGGTGTTCATCACCAAGGCCGAGATGTGTATTATCTAGGCCGAGATGTTATACCAAAGTGATCTTGTTTCTGGACTGGAATGACCTAGACCGAGGTGTGGCACATCTAGGCCAAGGTGTGGCACAGCTAGGCCAAGTGTTTGTCCTTCCTAGCCGAGATCATTGTTCCCTTACTTGTCGAAGCCCATGTACTAGCCGAGATCATTACCTGCCGGAGTGCCCATGTCACCTTACTTGTTGCTTACACTTTGTCATGCTCTTGTCTTATCAATCTATCACCTTTTTAGGAGAACCAATCTGGTAGTGCCACGTGTCCCAACAGAGGGTTAAGTCAGCCAGCAGAGAGAGAAAACATATCATTTCTATATCTTTGCCTTTATAGAGAGAGAAGCTCTAGGAAGAGGGAAGAAGAAGTTCTTAGAGAGGGAGTGGATTTCCAAGCTTAATCTTTAGAGTTGAAACCGATTGATTCGTGTTTTGAGGTTAGAATCTTGATCTACTCTTGTTATTCTTTATGTTCATCTAATCGCATTGCATGATCTAGCATGATTTATGAGCCATGCATTGATTTAAAATTGTTTTAGAAAGAGGAAATGATGTTCATGTGTTCTTGAAGAAAAATCATGTTTTGATCCGAAAGTTTGTGTCAAGATCTATGTTTTTGTGTTTGTTTTCTTAAGATCTTCAAGTATGGGTACCAAGGCCAATGTTTTTGAACTGATAGCATGCAATCTCAGATTTTGTAACAAGAAGTTATGATTTTAGCATTCATGTTCTTTATGTTCTTCATGTTCATGTTCTTCATGTGCTTCAAGGAAGGAAACCCAGATTTCCAGACTTCACCTTTCCATAGGTGTAGTCACCGAGACCACTCTTGGCTAGATCTCACACTTAGGCCAAGCATCGTATCTCACCTTGACCTACCTTGCATGATCACTTGCACCATTAGTCCATCTTGCATGAACACCTCGGCAGATAGCCGTTCACCGAAGCTTTGGTAACCACACCTCGGCAAAGACCTGATTGGTACCCAGCATGTTTTACTTTGTCTTGACTTGGTTTCGGAAAGAAATGCCGGGATCATTTACACTCATGAAAAGCTTGTTTTAAGAATGCATTCATATCCATTTTTGAACATCTCTTCTTGTCTTCTTGAAGTGCATTCAGTAGACTCTATTATGTGTTTGTAGGACTTGGACCCTTGCTTTAACCCCGACGTCTGAAGAGCTATGTGAGTGGTATTTTTAATAATGCTATGTTATGACATTTGATAAAGCTTTGCCTTGCTTGTTTTGAAAAAGTATTTGTTAAGCATGAATGACTATCCCTATTTTGTGTATCAAGGATTAGCTTTGGTTTTGATAACATTCTTAGCAAGTCCTTACGTGCTAGAGGACTCTAAGCCTTTGTAGCACAAGTCCTTACGTGCTAGAGGACTCTAAGCCTTTGTAGCACCTTTGTTTAATGTCATCCTTTGGTATTATGTAGATGTTGTTAACATCCAAGAAGCTTTGAAAGATTTGATAGATGAACTTAGTTCATCCCTTTGATTTGTAAAGTTATGATATGTATTGTTTTGGAAAAGATCTCGGATATCATTCATTCAAACCTTTATTACTTATACCATTCACTAAGTATCAAAGCTCACTCTCTCCTTACATATATATGTAGGTGTTGAGCAAGAAGGCAGCGACGCCTAGATGATTATTTGCAACTTGTTTTGGATTTGCATTTTTGTAGCATCTTGAAGATCATGCTTCTTGGCTTGTAGTTTACTCCTTTTGTTTATGCCGGCTTGAGAAGCCTTTTGATCAAGATGTATTACGTACTTATTTTATTGTATTCAAGTTGTAAGACCTTGATAAGATGTATGTCATTTCATTTAATCTATGCACAGCTCTTATGGACTAATTGGATTTATATATATTGCTTCCGCACTTGTAAGCCCCATATGTATACTCTGATTGTGTGTGAACTTTTGTAAGTTGGCCTTTGGTAATCTCGGATTACTGGCCATCACGACACCATTCTACTAGGGGCGGAATGGGGTCGTGACAACACCCCAGGACCTACAACAACTATACACAACCAAAACAAAGCAAACACACAAACGGAACAACCAAAAACAAAAGGAAAGGAAACCATAAAAAAAAAACTGTTCAGAAGCCATATACTAAACAAGGAATAGGGGAGTTGAACAGAATCAAAAGCAAAATGAACCACCCAATGAAGTTTCAGGAAAGAGGAAAGCCCAACCAGCAGGGACCCAGCCAAAAGAATAAGGTCCACCTATACAACCCGTAGGGGTAGGGAAACAAACCCAACTACTACAAGTTATATTAAAATAACCAGATCTAAATAGACCATAGTCAACGTAGAGATCAACTGTTACAAAAAAGTAAAAGAAAGACAAGTATTTGCTATGTGAAGAAGTTCCAATAAGACTGGCGCAGTAGTGCAGCCTAGTCCTGGTGAACAGCTTTCGATTTAATGCTTCAATAGGGACAGCACCGTGCTCACCCCACCACTGACTATCGCAACCTGGGAAAACCAGCAGCACAAATATCAAACAGCATATACAACAATACCTATAACACTGTGTATCACAAATCTCACAAAATATAGGGTCTAAGTCACTCGACACACAAAGATCACACATCTCAACAAAAAATAACAGTGATAGGTAATTAGGAACAATCAAAATAAGATTTAAAAAAAAAAAAATTGTGAAAGACTACTGCAAAAATTTATAGCTCACTACACTCAACCCTCAACAATAACATCCCCTATTAAGAACCAGCCAATAAACAAAGACCTGCAAAAAGATAACATAAGTAACCAATATTAGCACTCCATATATGGCTCACATCACTCAACCCACTTATGGTGAACTCACAACACTCAGCAAATAGCTTTCCCAAGCTATTTCTTTTTTGGATAATGAACTTCATATTGTGCCTACATATAGAAAAACACATTAGGGAATTTAAATTAGACAGAAAAAACCTCACTGTAGTAACTCACCCCACTCAACCCTCAATATGTTGCTCCCAGTCACTCAACCCTTAGCTGGTAACACTCCCCTCAGATTTGAGGATGGTTGGAGGCAACCTCCACTCTTGCAAAAACCAATAATCAGTTGGGGACTGCTTGATAGAGTTGAAAGAGAGAGAGAGCACTTTGTCTGACCATGCAAATAATGGCCTTCAAAATGATCTCCTCAGGTTTCCTCTAATTGCTAAAAATTCTATTATTCCTCTCAAGCCAAACCTGGTACACAGTGCAACAAAAGGCTAATCTTTTGATAATTGTGGCCAGTGATTTACCCTTACAATCTCTTGCCATAACCTCAACAAGACCCAGCCAAGTGGTGCTTTGCCAATTAGCATTACACTTGGTAAGAACATCAGACCACACTTTGGAGGAATAGAAGCAATTGAAGACCAGGTGGTCATGATCCTCCCCAAATAACCCACACAGAAGACAGCTATGGTTAGGATTGATGCCAAAAAAAGCAAGCCTGTCACTTGTATTTAGCCTGCATAAGATGGCCAACCAAACAATAAAACCCACTCTAGGAATAGAATAGGGACTCCACACAAGGTTGGCCCAATGGACAGTGGGCCACTTAGTTCTCAAAGACTGCCAAGCAGACCCAATACTGAAATTACCACCCATGTGAGGGAGCCAAACAGTCCTGTCATTACTCCCAGTGGTAGGAATAAGTTCAGGAGGGGTGTGGGCACGGATCTCCCTCACAACCCAAGATGGAACATTAGGCCAGCACCACCCTCTATTCCCCACAACAGAAGCCACTTTAGCTTGGCCATTTAAGGCAGTATCATACAACAATCTATTCCCATACCTAGCCCATAAGGAACCAAGAGGGTGCTAATTATCATGCCAAAGAAATGTATCAGACCCATTTCCAATCTTGCACTTAATTAAGGGGAAAAAGGATTCCCTTAAAGATAATAGTTTTCTCCACACCCAATAAGCGTCACTGGGGACTTTGACAGCCCAGAAATTATTGCCCTCAACAAGTAGGATTTCACCCATTGACACCACATGGATTGCTCCCCACCAGAGACCATAAACCAAACATACTTAGCTACAGTAGCTCTATTCCAGATAGCCAAGGACTTAAAACCTAACCTGCTTTCAGTCTTAGGAGCACAAACTCTATCCCAAGCAACCTTGGCACTAATAGTTTAAGATCCAGACCAGACCAAAGGAAAGATCTACAAACAGCTTCCATTTCCTTAATGACTTTTTCAGGAAGAATGAAAAGAGGTGAGCAATATACTTGTATCGAAAAGAGAATGGTGCAAATCAATTGGGCCCTCCCAGCATAAGACAAGGTTCTATTAGTCCAAGACTTAATCCTATCAGTGATTCTAGTCACAAGACTCTGAAAATCACTAGCTTTAAGTCTAGTCAGAATGAGTGGGACACCTAGATATCTCACAGGGAGATGACCCTCATGAAATTAGGTGATCCTCAAGATATCATTTCTAAGGGAAATAGCGCACCCAGAGAAAAAGACATGACTCTTCTAAGGGTTAGCAATTAGGCCAGAGAGGGATTGAAACTCCATAAGGCCAGTCTTGATAAGCTTGACAAAAGGGACATGCCCTTTACAGAAAACCATAAGGTCATCAGCAAAGCAAAGGTTGACAATTCTATTTTTACCACATCTCCAATGAAATTTAAAATTAGGATCAAGGGTAAGCTCATTAAGGATCCTAGCAAGGACTTCCATAACAATGACAAACAGGTAGGGAGACATAGGGTCACCTTGTCTCAGACCCCTACCCCCTTGGAAATATCCATGAAGACTCCCATTGATACAAATAGAAAAAGTAACCGAGGTGACACAGGCTTTGATCCAAAGTATCATTGTAGTGGGGAAAGACATTGCCCTGAGCACATCAAACAGAAATTCCCACCTAACATTATCATAGGCTTTCATTAAATCAATTTTCATAGCACACCTAGGAGAGGGTGACTTCTTATGGTACCCCCTCATAAGTTCCTGGGACAGGAAAATATTATCAGCAATTCTCCTCCCTTGAACAAAAGCTGACTGGACAAGGTCAATGATATCAGGGAGAACATCTTTGATCCTATTAGCAATGATTTTAGCAATGCATTTGTAAATGGTGTTGCAACAAGATTTGGGTCTATAATCGCCTACCTTAGTAGGGTTGGGAGCTTTAGGAACCAAGGCAATAGTAGTACTATTAATCTCCTTCAGTAATTCACCAGAGTCAAAGAAAGACTTAATGGCAAGGGTGACTTCAGAACCCACAATATCCCAAGCACTATGGAAAAAACTCGTAGAGAACCTGTCAGGGCCGGGAGCCTTGTTAGGGTTAAGGGATCTAAAAGCTTCCGTAATCTCAGTAACAGTCACATCTCTAGCCATAGAGGTCATTTGAGAAGTAGTCAACCTCTGATTGACTAAGGAGTTGACTCTTTCAAACCCATTGTAATTATCAGTATGAGGAGAACCAAACAGATTAGAGAAATTAGCAACAAAGGCATTCTGAACATCATGAGGATTAGTGAGCCTAACCCCAGTATCCAAAGTAACCCCATGAATGCTACTTCTGTTCTGGTTATTCCTAATAAACCTGAAGAAGAAAGAACTATTCCTGTCACCCAAGCTAAGCCACTGTATTCTAGATTTTTGTTGGGTTAGGCTTTCCTTAGCATTGGACAGGTCAACAAACTTTTTACACAAAGTTCTCTCATTAACTTGACACTCCAGGTTCAAAGGATACTTATCAAGCTTAATTTGGTCATTTTCTAAATCAGATCAAGCATTCTGAACTTTAGTGGACAAGTCACTAAAGTCTCTCTTGTTCAGACCTTTCAATAGAGGTTTTAAAGATCTCAACTTGCTGCAAGTTCTAAACATGGGAGAGCCCTTCACATACTTGCACCAGACACTCCTAACAATAGGGAGAAACTCCTTGTGATCAGCCCAGAATTTGAAAATTTTATAAGGCCTCCTAAAACTAACCCCTTTAGTATCCACATACACTACAGCAGGGGAGTGGTCAAACAAACCAGCAGGACAAAATCTGACATGCGAGAAAGGAAAGGATTGGAACCACTGGTCATTCCCTAAGACTCTATCAAGCTTAGAAGCAATATAGTGGCCATCCAATTGTTTGTTAGCCCAAGTAAACTGACAGCCACTATAAGAAATGTCATCTAAAGAGGCCCTGATAAAAGAGAGGTTGCACAAATCTTTAGCAGAAGACCAGGTTTTGGTACCCCCTAGCTTTTCAGAAGGGTATCTTATAGCATTGAAATCACCCAGCCAAACAGAGAGAGTTTTGGATACATGGGAGGCAAGTTCAACAATTTTCTCAAAAAGAGGGATTCTCAGCACATGTTGATTTTCAGCATAGACAAAACCAGCAGTAAATGAAAAAGCAGAGTTTAACAATTCAGTATTGTAAAAAATAACTTGGCCTGATTGATAGATAGGGTTAACAGAACAAAAATTAGGATCCCAACAAATCCATATTCCCCATAGAAAAGGACTTGCGAATAAAACCCTGGTATATAAAAATTGCCAATGTTTAAATCATAAATTTAAGATAAATTTATTGAGGGGAAAAAAAAATGATGACTAGTGCGTGCAGGAAACGTGACAACCCATGATGTGGATGTTTGGGTTTTGCTTTTTTTGTTTTGCTTTTTGTTTTTATAGATGTTTTGTTGATTAATTTTTGTTTTTGTTTATTTTTGTCCTTTGTTTTATGTAGTAGTATAGATAACACCATACATGTGGGATTGACCAAATTCATTTTGGAAGTTGATTTTATAGTAAAAAATAGTTTGTTTGGTTTTCAAAAAATTGAAATATTTTGTTTTTCATCTTTTTTTTTTATTTTTATTAATTTTTTTTAATATTCTAAGCAATTTTTTTAATTTTTAGATACACTTAACATAAATACATTTAAAAAATATAATATTTGTGAAAAAAATATTTAGAAATTTCACTAAATACCAAAAATATAAAAAAAAAATACGAGAATTCAATACATTTTTCGTATTCTTGTATATTTATTGATTTAAAAAAAATTATAAATATTTTGCTTTGTAGATACATCTAAATAAGTAAAAAAATTATTTAAAATTTTAAAAATATTTATTAAAAAAATTACAAAAAATAAAAATTCAACTGTTAAAAAATTGAATATAAAAAATTAAAACAAAACTTAATAAAAATTATTATAAAGTATCACATCACTTTTTTAACTTTTGGTACCTATCTTTATAAAAAATTAAAATACAACTAAAATAGCTAATTATGCAAATCTTTGGGCGTAAAGCCCCGTTTGTTTTGGGAGATAGAGATGAGAATGAGATTAAGGGATTTGGGGTGATTGCTATGCGGGGTGCACGACAGCTACTGTTGTGCAGCCAAATGGGCCCATTCGATTCCAATTTCGATAATCTAAATCGTTCACATTTTAGAATAAATCAAGTAGAACATATTAGCAAAATATCAAGTTAATCGGATATCGTTTACCCTTTCATCCACTCACATTTGTATTCATTTTAATACTTTAAATCACAATTGTTATTTATTTTTGTAGGTCCAAATGCGAGTGAATGAATGAGTAAACGATATTCGATTAACTTGATTTTTTTACACATATTTACTAATTGATGTATTCAAAAATGTGAACGATTCAGATTATCGAAATGGGCCCCGAAATAGTCCCATTTGGTTGCATAACAGTGGTTCCCCAAATCTGAGATTGAGATGGAGGTGAGACCCACCATATGTTGTATTTGTTTTGGGAAATTGAGAGGGGATTCATAATCCCATAAGATTAGGATGGGCCTTAGTGTTGAGAATGAGATGGAGGAGGTGGATGTGGATGTGGATATGGAGGTGGTATTAGAAAATTAGTCCTCCGACTTAATTTTTTTTTTTATTTATAAATGTTGGGCTCTTTTTTTTTTAACATTAATGTTTAATATTTTTGTATTTTTTGTTAAGCAAAAATCATAATTTTATTTGTTTTAATATTTTATATTTCTTTTATAAGGTAATAATTTAACAATCCTCACACTAATAACTATCATCAAAACAAACACAATTTTACTTAATCGCCTCACTATCAATTCTCTCACTAACAATCTTCTCACTATTAATTCACTTACCATCAATTCCCTTTACTCTATTTCTGAAAACAAACGGAACTTAAGGAACAAGTTGAAAGTTGAACGACGTGACATAATATCTACGTGGAAAATACAAAAACAAACGGAACTTAAGGAACAAGTTGAAAGTTGAACGACGTGACATAATATCTACGTGGAAAATACAAAACAAAAGCCCACGCACTTCCAAACGAGCAAACCAACAACAATAACCCTTGTCCATACCGTTGCTTTTCTGTTTGAAAAGTGCTTTGAGATCCCAAAAGAAATTTTATTAAATTTTTTGTTAAGTATTTTATAGGGCAAATTACATATACACCCCTCCAGGTTTGGTTAAATTACAGATACCCCTTGAGGTTTCGGAAATTACATTCCGCCCCCTGAGGTTTGTATTTTCATAACAATTTACCCCCTGAGGTTTATATTTCATAACAAATTACCCCCTAATTTCTTATGCAAATATAGCATTCAGGGGAGAATTCGTAATTTCTCAAACCTCAGGGGGGTATCTGTAATTTTGTCAAACCTGAAGGGGTGTATATGTAATTTGCCCTATTTTATATGGATGAAGACTCACACCATATCAGCGAATCTCACACCACGTGAGATATTAAATAAATTTATTTATTCTCGAACATTATTCTTTCTCATTTATAATTGGAAAATGATTGGTGGCTCTAAAAACTTTGCCCCTAATGTCCCTAATTTCCATTTTTGGAAACTGTTTTTTTTTTCTTTCTTTTTTTCTTTTTTTTTTTTTTTTTTTACTTGAAATGGAATTTCGGGGCATTCGAGTCCCGAACTCTCGGGCCCTCAAGCATGACCGTTTATAATTATTTTGGATCTATTTTTATATGTGGTTGGAGTTTGGGATTACTACTACGTATGGTACGCAATAACAATTATTACACATCTTATTAGGCCTATTTCAGGACCTAATTAAATAATCTAAACTGTTCATATTTTAGAAGTTATCGAGTAAAATATATCTGTTAAAAATCACGTTGATCAGATGCCGTTATCTCTTTTATTAAATCATATTTGTATTGAATTTTATAATTCAAATTACATTTGTCTTTTTTTTTTAAATACAAATATAATTTAATAAAATGGCCAACAATATCCGATTAATTTGATTTTTTATTAATATATTTTAATAAATAATTTTTAAAATATAAACAATTTAAATTAACAAATTAAGTCCTAAAATAGACCCGATAAAATATGTAACAATTGCTGGTGCGCACCCCCAAGACTTTTCATACTCACTACCTTTGAACATTAGGGTTTTTTCTTTGAAAAAACACCCCAAACAAGCAAACAACCAATAAAAAGAAAAGGAAGCTTCTCACTGTGAATCTCATTCCCTGTCCTTTCTTTCTTTTTGGTAACTCTCTCTCTCTCTGTTTCTCTCTCATACCCATCTTTTAATTTTTTTTCGAAAAATGCTTGAGAGCACTGATTAGTGTTCCCACTAATTAGATGACAATAGGTCCCACCATTAATAATGTGATGTTTTGATCTTGAAATTATATTTTTTTATTTTTTTTAATTACATTAGTGCTATATTAGTAGTGATGTTTTTAGTGAGATGAATCATTGTTGTTTTTTTTCCATGTGCTTTTTGAATCTCGTCTTATTATCTTACCGGAGAAGAAAAGAAGGGTCAAGTTGAGTATTGATTTGTTATTTTTTCCCCTCAGTTTTCTCTAGAAACAAACAAGGGTATATGATTGTAGTGTGCTCATTTTGAATCTTAATTAAGAAATAACAAGGCATTTTGCAGAACCCAAATGGCATGCCAGGCCATTCATTCATGGACATTTAGTGGGTTAGTGGGTGCTTTTCTTGATCTTGCTATTGCTTATCTCTTACTCTCTGCATCCACTCTTGCATTTTTCGCCTCCAGATTTCTGGGTTTTTTTGGGGCTTTTCTTACCATGTCCTTCTAATGGCCTATTTGGCAACGCCAATAGCAATTACTGCTTGAAGAGGCTGTTAATTGATTGCCCAATTGAGACAGTCTCTTCTGTTCAACTGTCTGTGAACACAAGGTCCCCTTTGATTCAATTGGCGCGAAAAACCCAGATTGCCAATTGAATTTGAAGTTACTTAAAGATCAAAACAATTGTGTTGATGGGTTTGTTGAAATGGAAGGAGAAGCGTCTTGTAGCTCAATATCGGGTGCTAGGAAGTTGCAAAATGTGGTTGAGAGGGACTTAATTTTGAGGAATGAATTGGTTAGGGGGTTTGATGTAGTGAATTCATCAGTTCATGTCAAGGAGGGAGGGTTTGATCTCAAGGGTAAGGGGATTGTAAATCAGAGGCCAAGGAATGGTCTTAGGCGACGTTGAAAAGGTCTTGCTGATTATGCAAAAGTTTTGCCTGTTTCTTATGACCCTTCATATGCAAATGATCAGTCACATTTTAGCATTGATCGTAAAGGGAATAATGAGATTGAATGCAGTTCACTCCCAGTCGGCTCTGGAGCTGATGCTAATCACTTTAATTGTGAGTGTTGATTTTGATCTTGGTTTGTATTCTATCCAATTTTTTTTTTCATTTCATCCGAAACTTTGCACCTTAACTGAAAAGAAAAAGAAAAAGAAGAAGAGAGGCATTAGTGTTTCATTTTGTGAACTCATGTATCTGTGTATTTTGTGTATGCACTTACACATTTTTTAAATCAACATAAGTTGTGCTGTAATCTTACACAGCTGAAATAAAGAAATTGAAGAAGCTTGGTGTTGTAAGTTCAATAACTTATAAGAACGGTTTCTTGTATATGCTATACACGAAAAGTCACAATTTCAACTGGCAATGCATATACAATACCCCAGTGAAGACCCTTCTGGTGAAATTATGTCTTATAATTTTTTTAAAAATCTTGGCCATTCTTGACAAAGGGATGGGAAGGGATTTTAAACCATAAAGGGATGTCAAATTCCTTGGTGAGGATTCTTAAATTCTCCTAGGGTTTTCAAGGATAGACTTGGAGGTCCCATATGCACGTAGTAAATGCTTTTAAAAGAGTTATATTTTAAAATTCTTAAAACAAAGAACAAAAAGTGGAAAAGTTCAGGAGCCCTTCAGATGATCGAAATTATTCATCTATGTGTGTGTGTGTAAGACGGCTTGTAAGGGAATTTTTTAATTTTTTTTATTGGTTAAACTCACCCCCTAGGTTAGTGCTTCATGTTTCTTTGATGATACCTACATTTTTATTCTTAATTGATCAAATCCCAAACAACTAGATTTGTAGAATTTGTAGTTTTTCTTTCTCTCTGAGTCGTAGATACATAATACAGCTTTGGCCTCTTTTTTACTTAACGTGGATATAATGCAGATAAACATTGACAATAAAGAAGAAAGAACAAATAAAATGCATTTAAGAAAAGAAAAAGAAAAAGAAAAAAAGAAATGAAGAGGTTCTGGTTTTAAACAAATGGACTACCACCAATACATATATGGCAAGGGTTAAAGTATAATTTTTATGTCTCTTTTTCAATTAGCACTTTAAACTGTTAGTGTGAATGTTTAAACCTCAAGGATTATTCCTTGTGCTCTCCTCAGGGCATAAGCTTTGCACCCATTTCAAAACAATGTTTTGGACATGAGTTGTCATGAATTCTTGGTTGGTGTATCAGATTTTACATGGAATCTTGCAAAACATAAATGGAAGCATTCATAGAACCATGCTTAGGTTATTGCTAATACGACGCATGACAATGCTGTTGTGTGTGGTATGTGATTTAGATGGCGTGGACGCTCCAATTGTTAAGAATTTTGGGGATAGAGCCTTACATGGCTTTCAGTTGGATGGAATTCTTCCTGAAAAGAAAATAGCTTAGAAAAGTGAATCATCCTATGAAGTGATAAAGAGTAATGTGCAGAAGGAACTGGGTTATGAAGGTAATGAGAAAAATGCAATCAGAATCTTGGAACAGGCACTTGGAGAAGAACACGCTGCTCGTGCTGCTCTTTACCTTGAGCTTGAGAACGAGGGAAGTGCTGCTGCTACAGCTGCAGATGAGGCCATGGCTATAATACCGCGTCTACAAGACGAGAAGGTATCCATTGAAATGGAGGCTTGGCAATACCAGAGGATAATAGAAGAAAAATCTACTTGTAATGCTGAAGAAATGAACATCTGTAAAGAAATTCTTGTGAGGAGACAGAAAGAGAAGCATTTCTTGGAAAGGGAAGTTGAAGCTTATAGGCAGATGATTCATATTGGAAATTAGCAGTTACAAGATGACATTCAGTAAATGGTGAACACACAGAGAACAGGCTGATGCTCCAACAGGTAGTGAATCCATTGACAAGAAGGAAATTGTAAAAGATAAAAGTTCAGTTAATGAGGTATTGTCTATTGATAAGCAAAAGTGTACACCCTTGCTCTTGGAGAGGAATTATGAATTTCCGGATGGGATAAAGAAGCTGATTTTCAAGCAAGGATATGTAGAGAAATCTATAGTTTCTGGTCTGCAGAAAAATTTGATGTCAGCAGCTAACAATGAAAGATTGAAAATTGACATGGAAGTTGAGTGACTCGGAGAGAGGTTAAGCATTGTGCAGGAACAAAGACAGAAGCTCAACTTCTCTGTGGACTATCGGGAAGGGAAAAATTTCAACTGCAACTTGTAGAAGATATAGCATAACAACTTCGAGAGATTTGACCGCTAACAGAACCTAGAAAGGCCGTGCACAAAGCTTCTTTGCCCCTGCCATCCTCTAAGGTTTGATGTTAAATTTCTCTTTCATCATTATCTTCATCTATATCAGTAAGACTGTGTTTGGATTATGCATTTAGGTAGGGATTTGGAAAGAGAATGGAAAATGCGAGGAAATGGAGAAAAAAATTATCTTATATTTCATGCAAATTTCCTTCGCCTTTTCCTTTTCGAAGACCTATCCAAATCCATTATCCAGACACAACCTAAGTGCACAAAGTTACAATGCTTACTCTCTTGAAGACCAAAACTTCACCCTCCTCCCAGCTCCCACCACCATACTAATATTCACTTCAAACTTATTCCCACTCCTTTCTAATACCTTTCCAAATATGCCATAAGAAATAGATACTTCTAGAGAGGTCCAATCCCCTAAATAGGAGTACAAATTGAGCCCTAGTCTACCAAATGGTTACTTGAATTCCACCTCCATTCTACCCTACAAAAAGTTGATCCATTGCTTTTCTAATCTCTCGCTCTATTTGGTTCATTGGAAAGAGATGGAATGAAATGGAATGGCCATTCTTTAAGCTCCCCTATGGAACGATCATTTTCTTACTATGGTGATTGACTATTTCAGTTGCAATGCATATTTCATTATGTTTTTCAGTCAACCAAATATGTGAATGGATATTTTGAAGGAATGATTATTCTATTCAACTCCATTCTAGTGGACCAAACACTATCTTAGCAGCAGTGATAGTAACAGCATACGAGGACCTAAAATGTGTTGGAAAACTTGACAAAGCAATGTTGATTGGATTACTTAGTAAAACTCTACAACCAAGTATAACGGCTAGCGAGTCAATGTTAGATACCTCCTCTTTGCAGATGAAGGCTCTCTTTATATCTCCACCAACTAGTTCTTCCCTTCATTTTTTGTTCCTAAAGGTTCTTTTGGCACTATTTATGTTCCCTAATTAACTGTTGTTGGCTACCAGAATTTCTGTTATTAGCATAGTTTTAAAAAGCCTCCGCAACCATTACTGCCAACTGTTACGACCGCTATGGCGGTGTGACAAAAATTCACATCCGTAATGGTCGCCACTGTTGCGTATAGGTCGTAATGGCTGTTACGGTGCCGTTACAATTTCGTTGCCACCATTACAGTCATTATGCTTCTACTTTTATTTTATAGATTAGGTATATAAGGCCATTTTTCTCATTTCTCTTTTTTCTAGTTAGAATCGCACAAAAAGAATATAGAACTCATGTCAAAATGTTAGATCTACAAGTTTTGAATGTCCAATCTTCAAGTTCTACAAGACTTGAGTTGATATTAAAGTTAAATGAGCGTACTTCTCTCTCTCTCTCTCTCTCCAATTACCATTTTATTGAAAATTTTTCATTAATCTCATTTGATTCTTTGAATATTAACTTATATTATATCCATATTTTCTCTTTGGTTAAATTTATTCATTTGACCTTTGCTGCCATTACGATTATATGCTTCTATTTTTTATTTTTTTTATTTTATAGATTTTGTTTATAAGGCCATTTTTCTCTAGTTAAAATCGCACAAAAAGGATATAGAACTTATGCGAATATCTTAGAGCTACACGTTTCGAATGTCCAATATTCAAGTTTTACAAGACTCCAATATTAGTGATTACTCTTTTTCTTTTCCTCTTAACACCAAATGTATTTGCAGTTATGCTTGATAATTTTGGATAAATAGATGCATTTGTTAGCAGAGTTAGGTAAACATAGCGGTGTAAAAATGGCCTGGCCTAGGCCCGCTTGGCTCTTGCCAAAAATTGGACTAGGTTGGGGTAGCCTAATTCCAAAAAATATAGGCCCAGATCCATGGACAATCGGGTTTCGGGCCTTAGGACTGACTCTTCTATTTTTAAATTTTTTTTTTTCTCCAAAATAGCTTGCAAGTGATGTTGGGCGTCAAGGCTTGTCTAGACCAAGCTCGTCGAGCTGGGCCTCAGGCAGGCTTCTGGTTGGCGGACCATTTTTACACTCCTAGGTAAACCTAGGTGAATAGGTGTAAGTCCTCTTGTTTGAGTCCTGTATTATTGAATTTTCTTAGTAGATTTTTATTGGGTGTTGAGACGTACCTTTTGGGTTTTCCACATAAAATCTTGGGCCTTATTTGGTTTGACTTCGGGAGATAAGTTTTCAAAAAATATTTTGGGGAGAGTTTAGAAATTTTTGTAGTTTGTTTGGTTGTATATTTTGAAAATAGTTGTGGAGTTTGAGAGTTTGGGATGATTTGATATTTAGTTGCAATTGAGTTGATGTATGTGAGAAAAAGTGATTGAAAAGGAGAGAGGAGAGAGAAAAAATAATTGATTGATGTGTAAGAAAGAGTGATTTTGGAAATTTTTTGAGAAAAATTACAAACCAAACAAAATTTTCTCCAAAATCTTTTTCTCAAAGCCAAACCAAACAAGGCCTTTTATGTGATTCCTTATCTGTGTGTTTAATCATTTAAAGGCTACAAATTGAGTAATTAATAAGAATTGTTATTAATTGGCTTATTCACCCTCTCTAGGTAAGTTAATAATATATGTCCGGCTTTTTAGATAAGTCCAACATTTATACTAGCCTCAAAAATAAAAATATTTTTCTTAAGACTTGATAAAAAAAAGGAGGGTCCAATACAACTTATCCAAGTCTAAACTTTGAACTTAAGGGCCCAAAATCCCAATTGTAAATATTTGAAAGTAATAGACTGCTGTTTTACAAATGTATGAGTTGTTTATAGAATATTGTTGATTATATTATTATAATTGTTTTCTAAAATTTTTTATTTTCAAAGTTGAGTTGATCAAATCTTACTTTCCAACTATGTCACAAGAAAATTTAATAGATTAATTATGTTAATGATATGTGAAAAATCTTAAATCCCCGAGATATTGATTTGTGATTATGTACCAATTTTAACAAGTAAATAGCAATTCCAATCAAACAATCAAAGACAAATCAACACAACAGTTTTACGTAGAAAAACTACAATTGGAGCGCCTCCAATTATGATAAAAAAATCACGGGCAAAAGTCACAAAACAATCCATTAAGAAGACATAAAGGAATTACAAGTGTAAACGGGATTGCCAATAATAAAAACCTAATAATATGTTAGATAATATAGATTATACAAATTTAATTAGCAATTTCCTCATTAAAATATTATGAACTAGTTTAGTGAGAAAAGTTATAACATGTCTGTTACGGAACTCTAGCGGCTCTCAAATTTGATAAAAGGATTTTTCTTAATATTAAATTAAAGCCTCCATTTGGAGAATCTTTGCTTCCAAACTAACCCAGATTGGTCAATGAACCTTTATCTCTAGGTGCTTGTAGGGCGTTTTTGGATGGATGTGAATTTTTTAATTGCATATATTTGACATTAAGGTCACGTTTGGGAATTTAGCTTTTAATATAATTAAAAATAAAAATTAAAAAAAAATGTCAAAAAATCAAAAGTTTGACCTTACATGGAACTTAGCTTTTAAGTATTAAACTAGCTATTGTTAAAACCACTAATAGGATTCAGTACACAAGAAATGTGAGACTTACAATTTAGAATTCACAATTTAATATTTATCCACAATGACAGGGTAATGATTGAGTTTGTGATAAATTAAAAGTTGACATGTAACACGCCATATCATTGTGGATAAATTATAAGAGTATTATTCAAAAAGATAAATGTGTCATAGTCTCAGGACATGCACCATTATTAGTAAAGTTTTCTTCTTACTGGTTAATGTGGGATCTAACAAACAGCCTCTTGCTATCCACTGGAGTCTGCAACACTTCCTACACCATAGACACTGTCGTCAATAGCTTCTTCAGCAGTGGGGGGTTGCTGCTCAACAAGGCCAGGGATTGGCTTTTCCATGATCGGTCTTCCAGTGGTCAAGATCTATGGGATAGGGTAAGCACACCTGATTCACATTTTTAATTTGAACAGAGTTTGCTTTGCAATTAGCCATTATCATACAAGGGATGTGTCTCTGACTGAGCTTGTTGCTGAGTTGTGACATGATTATTTGTTGTTGATGAAGGCAAATGAGCTCTACAAGGAAGGAAGGGTGTCAGAGTTTGTGGACCGGAAATTGATACCATCAGCTATCCTTGATCAAGTACAATTGTGCGTACATATTGGGGTAATGTGCACCGAATATGATCCAGAACTACGACCCACCATGGGTCGCGTTTACTCAATGCTATCAAAGAACCATAGCAGCAACAGCACCCTAGTTGAAGAATTGATGAGAGATGGATCATCATCAGCATCATCCACAACTCGAAATTCGGGTGAGTCCAATTCTCATATCTATTTTGTTTAAAACTAATCATAGTGCTACTGCTACTTCCAAGGGCCCTTTACGTTCAATGATTTACTAAGAATTTCTTTCCAGTTGACAAAATCGGGACTTACTAGCTTTATCTAGTCCAACTGGTGTTTTTTTGCACGAGTGTTTGTGGAACCCATAGCATAGCAAAATTTTCACCTTTTGAACCTCAAATCAAATTATTTGTAAGCTATCTTGTACTAAATCAAAATATTCCTATATAATTTATTATTTGATTATGCTTTTCCTATAATGTACCCTATACAAAATATATAATTTTGTCACAAAATTTCTAACATCAATCACAAAAAACGTAACCTCGTCACAAATTAGCTTAACAAAATGTCCAAAATTTTGTGATTAATGTTGCAAAAGTTTATAGTTTAGTTATGACATTTTTTGTTACGTCAATTTGTGACGAACTTAGGATTGATGTTATAAAATTTTATGATCAAATTACACATTTAGTACATTTAGTGGTACGATGCATATGATATGTGCACCTAAAGGAGTGCACACAATAACATTTTTGAAAGAATTTTTTTTTTGTTATTTCTTGTGTGGTGTTTTGGTATGACTAATCATTCATTTTTAGCTATAACTGAAAATGATTTATTGATGACATTTGTGGTAATAAACAAAAAATCACAAATGTCATAACTTATATATACATATTCTAGCCTGACCCTATGTATATATATATACACATACATAGACCTCCTATACACACACACATAGGTCTACAAAATAAATAACTACTGTGATGGACTTCACAGACCCAACTAAAGTGGAGAATAGAAGCAAGTTACACACCTATGGGGGTGTATTTTTTGGGGCCTCGTGGGCTCCCGCCAAAAATAGGTCGGGCCAAGCCAATCTTGCAAAATCTCGACCTAGGCACAAGCTCAAGCCCAAGCCTAAGGGAGATTCGGGCCCGACAATTATTTATTTAATTATTTTCATTTTTTTCACCAAAATTGCTTTAAAATAAGGTTGGACCTCGGTTGGGTAGGGCGGGTCGGGCCGAGCCAAATAGTGCATGACCCAATCCCAAGCCCGGGGGTTCGGTTTGGGATCGGGCTCGAGCTTGGTCGGGCAGCTGACAAGCTTTGGGTGGGCTTCAGGCCGGGCGGACCATTTGTACACCACTACACACATTATACACTAGCGATTGACACACACAACGCGTGTGCAATTTAAATAAATGATAAAAAAAATTAAATAATACAATAATACATGTATTGCTCTAGTGTTCAGAGTTTTATTCTTTACACTCAAAGTCAAGGTTTCGAGTCTTATGCATATTTTTTTTTGTTTTTTGTTTTAAATATAAAAACAAGGACACATGACATAAGAAAAAGGCCTAATGTATTGATAATATAATTCCTAAAGTCCTATTTGCGTCATCAACTACAAACATGATATGTATTTTTTTTTTGCAGGCCCAACTGAGCTCGCTAACAATGGATCATCATCTAAGGCAAACATTTACTTGGAGAATGAGGGCCTACCCAAACATAGAGGACTAACCTGTGCTCGACGAATCCAACCAGAGGATGTGCAATCTTACATACCCTCCATTCCAAGCTTCTTATGTAGCAGTATGGATGGTATAGATAATTACTAAAGTCTCGTTTGCATCATCAACGGTAAACATGATCAGTATTATTTTTTTACAGGCCCAATTGAGCTCGCTGACAATGGATCATCATCTGGGGCAGACATTCACTTGGAGAACGAGGGCCTACCCAAACACAGACGACTTTGAATGTTTGCCCCAGATGATGATCCATTGTTAGCAAGCTCAATTGGGCCTGCAAAAAAATAATACTGATCATGTTTGTAGTTGATGATGCAAACGGGACTTTAGTAATTATCTATATCATCCATACTGCTACATGAGGAGCTTGGAATGGACGGTATGTAAGATTGCACATCCTTTGGCTGGATTCGTCGAGCATGGGCTAGTCCTCTGTGTTTGGGTAGGCCCTCATTCTCCAAGTGAATGTCTGCCCTAGATGATGATCCATTGTTAGTGAGTGCAGTTGGGCCTGCAAAAAAATAATATAGATCATGTTTGTAGTTGATAATGCAAATATGATTTTAGGAATTATATTATCAATACATTAGGCCGTTTTCTTATGCCATGTGTCCTTGCTTTTACATTTTAAAAAAATAAAAAAAAAAATTATGCATAAGACTCGTAACCTTGACTTTGAGTGTGAAGAATAAAACTCTGAACACTTGAGCAATATATATATTATTGTATTATTTAAATTTTTTTTTATCATTTATTTAAATTACACATGCATCGTGTGTGTCAATCGCTAGTATATAATGTGTGTTGTGGTGTGAAAATGGTCCGCCCGGCCTGAAGCCCACTCGAAGCTTGTCAAACTGCCCGACCAAGCTCGAGCCCGATCCCAAATTGAACCCTTGGGCTTGAGCTTGGGCTGTGCACTATTTGGCTCGGCCCGACTTGCTCCAAGCCCACCTAAGGCCCGACCCGCCCTACCCAACCAAGGCCCAATTGTATTTTCAAGCGATTTTGGTGAAAAAAATGAAAATAAATAAATAAGCGAGGCCCAAGGACAGGGCCAAAATTACACCCCCATAGGTGTGGAACTAGCTTCTCTTCTCCACTTTAGGTGGGTCTGTGAAGTTCATCACAATAGTTATTTATATATAGGAGGTCTTTGTATGTGTGTGTGTATATATATATAGGGCCAGGCTAGAATATGTATATACAAGTTATGACATTTGTGATTTTTTGTTTATTACCACAAATGTCATCAATAAATCATTTTCAGTAATAGCAAAAAAGGAATGATTAGTCATAACAAAACACCAAACAAGAAATAATAAAAAAAATTTCTTTCAAAAATGTTATGGTGTGCACTCTTTTAGGTGTGCATACCATATGCATCGTACAACTAAATGTGTAATTTTATAACATCTTTCATCACAAATTGACGTAACAAAAAATATCATAACTAAGCTATAAAACTTTTGCAACATTAATCACAAAATTTTGGACATTTTGTTAAGCTAATTTGTGATGAGGTTATGTATTTTGTGATTGATGTTAGAAATTTTGTGACAAAATTATATATTTTGTGTAGGGTACATTATAGGAGAAGCATAATCAAATAATAAATTATATAGAAATATTTTGATTTAGTACAAGATAGCTTACAAATATTTTGATTTGAGGTTCAGAAGGTAAAAATTTTGCTATGCAATGGATTCCACAAACACTCGTGTAAAAAAACACCAATTGGACTAGATAAAGCAAGTCTCGATTTTGTCAATTGGAAAGAAATTCTTAGAGGAAAATTATTGAACATAAAAGGGCCCTTGGAAGTAGTAGTAGCATTGTGATCAGTTTTAAACAGAATAGATATGGGAATTGAGCTCACCCGAATTTCGAGCTATGGATGATGCTGATGATGATCCACCTCTCATCGGTTCTTCAACTAGGGTGTTGTTGCTACTATGGTTCTCTGACAACATTGAGTAAACGCGACCCATGGTGGGTCGTAGTTCTAGATCATATTCGGTGCACATTATCCCAATATGTACGCACAATTGTACTCGATCAAGGATAGCCGATGGTATCGATTTCCAGTCTATAAACTCTGACTCCCTTCCTTCCTTGTAGAGCTCATTTGCCTTCGTCAACAACAAATAATCATGTCACAACTCAGCAACAAGCTCAATTAGAGACACCTCTCTTGTATGATAATGGCTAATTGCAAAGCAAACTTAGTTCAAATTAAAAATGTGAATCAGGTGTGCTTACCCAATCCCGTAGATCTTTACCATTGGAAGATCAATCATGGAAAAGCCAATTCTTTTGATTGCTTATCAACTCACAAAACCACTACCCCAAAGCTGTATGTTTCTGCATTTGGAGAGACGTCTCCACAATTGTACTCGGGAACCAAATACCCATTGATTCCATGTACAAGCATATATTAACAACAAATCCAAAAAGCTTGGTTCGGTTTTAAAAAAAAAATAGAAAAAGGTTTTTGAAAACTCAACAAAACACTGATTGGATGGATTTGATTTTTTTTTTTTTTTTTGAAAAGAATAGGATTCAGTGACAACATATAGAGAATTTAAATTATATCCCAAAATCAAATTGCTAAAAAAAAAGATACTAGGAAAAATAAGAAAAATTAAATGCTTAACACATACAGGGTATCGACAACTTCACTGATATAAGCATGTGTTTATCTTGAGGGAAGAGGCTGGCCTTGCCAAAATCAGCATTGGGACCCAATTTTCATCTATTAGGATGTTGGTGGGTTGGATGTCATAGTGGATAATTACACCGTGTGATTGTTCATGAAGGTAAAGCATGCCTCGGGCAATAGCTACAATTATGTCATATGTTTGCTTCCATTCAAGTGCATCTGACCTGCCAGTCTTTGAATCTAAAGCATCAAAAATAGTACAAAACTTTGAGATTAGTTGCGTGTTGAAAATGGTGACTTAATTCAAAAATTGTAGTATTATTATACAATTATTGTTTTTTGAACGGAGTATTATTATACAATTAATTTATATTATGTTCGATGCAAATTAGAAGAGAACAGATGTATAACTCTTATGAGTATATCCTTCCCAGAACGGAGGGTGTCTTCACTTCATGTGTAATTTTTATTCTTTGATCAAATGAATGATTGTTCCTCATATTTTTTCATTTTTTTTTTAGACAATAAAGAAAGAGAACTCTATTGATAATATGTAAGATACAAAGAGCATAACATACATCAAAAAAGCAAGCGAATGTTACAAGTATCATAACTAGACTAAACGATTCCAACTAGGTTGACACTAGAAAGATAGTGCAATCATATACTAGCAAAGCGCTAAGTTGAGAAACCAACCAACAAAGCAAAGAAGGAAACAAAAAAACATCAACACCAGTCACACCCAATGATCAATGGGAACTAAATAACCCCAAATCCCTGATCATTTTAGATTAAAACAATATTTATTTATTTATTATTTTAATAAATTTAGATTATTTAAAATTGCAAGTCTATGGGAGAGTCTTTTATTGGTTCTCATTAATTGCAATCTTAGCAAGATAATATCAAATGGTGGTCAAACATTAATCAATCATATTGGTTATTTAATAGTTTTATTAACTAATTAAATAAAATTTAGACAAATAAATAAATAAATAAAAAACAAATGAAAAACTTCTCAAAAAGTTATATGAAAGTTAATGTAGGAATTTGAATAGAAATTTCTCAATTACATTGAATTTAATAGTTGGTAAAATAACATTGAGAATTTGTGTGACAGTAAGGCATGTGTAATTTTAAAATAATAAATTTAGAATGAATCTTTTTGATTTTCGAAGACCCTATATGTTATAACTCAACTTACAAATAAAAATACAGTAGGTGATATTAGTACTTACTAAAAAGAAGGTAATCAAGGCTGCCATTTCTTGCAAACTCAAACTCAAATACAAGCAGCATCTCTTCACGGTGTGAACAGAAACCCAGAAACTTAACAATATTTTGGTGGTGTGCAGACCCCAATAGCAGTTACATCTCGTTCAGGACAAGTTCTTTTCTCTTCTCTGAGATTAACAATGGTTTCTTCACCGCGATCTCTCTCCCATCATTCAACTTTCCCTACAAAACATTTTCAGTCAAGGATGGATCCAAGATTCAAATTTCAGGGGAGGGCAAAAATAAATGTATTTTGAAATTATTTTACTAATTACTCATATAATAACTATATATTTTTTCTTTTATAGTTTTTAGATGTGTGACTGTGCCCGCCCCAAGATCCATCATTCCTCTTTGTTGATGTATGTGGTTCATTCTTCGTTTATCAATAAAGTTTATTTTTTCCTAACCAAAACAAAAATATTTTCTTTTTTTGATCTACTTAAGGTTGTGTTTGGATTAACCTTGTACACTTGAGCAAAGCCACCGTGTGTGTTGATTTTTGACCACACAACCAACCGGGGAACTCAGTTGGAGAGCACCGGCAGAATAGATTAAGCTCGAACAACCTATCACAGAAAGATAAGAATCCCGCGATGGTTCGTCCACCCGGGGGCACTCCGACGATCAAGTCAGTAAAATATCTCTCAAAGATAACCAATACTGCTTAACTCACTAGACAGAGCATAAAAGACATACCTTAGACCCATGAGGGTGCCTTTCTTTTATAGCCAACACTGACCTAATCCCAATAGATTCTGGATTACTTCTTATCTTGAACTCCCAGTAGGATTGGGATAAATTCTCTAAGAGTCCTATCTTTATCTAAACTGGAGTCCTCACCCAATCTAGGACTCTTGTCCCTTATCCGCTTATCTCGGATTTCGGTATCTTCGCAAATAACCTCGGCCCAGCCGAGATTACCTCGGTGTCAAGTCAAGGACACGTGGCACCTCGGCTGACACTTCGGTGTCACCTCGGCCACGTGTTGACATTCAAAAATTATGTCCCCACAGCCACGTTTGCCAAGCTTATTTTTGCATTGGAATTCTTCTGTCGCAGAAGAAAGGGTTTTGAAATTGAATTGCTTGGGTTCTTGTTTTGCCACGATCTCCTCTGCATCTTCAATTACAACACAGCCACGGGTTGAGCGCAAGAAGATGAAAATAACTATAAATACATATTTGGTGACTCAGATATAAATCCGATAAAAAAAATCATTTAAGAAGTGTATGATTTGGGAGTTGCGTTGAGAGAGAGACTCTTCATCCTCTGTTTTGTATTTATTTTTGTTGTTTATAGTGAACCTTTCTCTCTTTTCTCCCGTGGACATAGGCATTGGGCCGAACCACGCAAATATTTGTGGCTCATTTGTGTGTGTGATTGTTTGTAGATCATTTTGTATCAAAGCCAAGGTGAGGGAGTTTTAGAAAAACAGAGTGTTTTTCTTTGAAATTGAAATCACGATTTGAGTACACCAGAAGGACCATCTCAACGAGAGAATTCCAGACCCCAAAAAATTAATCCAAGAATAGTATCCGCGTGCCCTCACGCACGTCATCGGAGGATCGCTTGAAAGTTCAATCTGACGAGGAAGTAAAAGTTGAAGACGACCTTTCTGTTTTTATGTAATAAATATTTATTTGTAAAGATATATACCACAAGTTTTGTGTTGGCAGAGTGGGTAAAGCCCAAGTCTTGGAAGTCAAGAGTTTGAAATTCTTTGGCAACAAAATCTATTTTTTTTTAGAAAATTCACTAGAGCCGAGCTGAAGCCTAAGCCGAGCCGAAATTGAGCCTTCTATGCCGATGACGTCAGCAGATCAGGAGTAATCATTCAGTGCTTTGCAAGTGCTTCAGATTCCGCCGATCAACCGTTAAACTATTTTGGCTAGATCTAGGCCATTTGAAGTCCGTTTTTGACGATCCAATAGTTCGTTCCAACTATTTGGAATATTCTGGACACATCTGTATGGTCCGATTTTGCAAATCATATTTTAAAAAGTTACAATTTTTATTTTGGCAATCCAAAGTGCTTTTTGGCTAATTTGACCAGTCCAAACTCAACAGCGAAGTCTGATTTTTCAGATATAGATCATTTTTTTGTAGAGACAGTTATTGATGGAGAAATCAATATCGACTTTGGGACCCATGATCAAGCTAAATGCTTCCAACTATGCAATTTAGAAGCCCAGAATGGAAGATGTCTTGTACTGCCGAGATTTGTTTGACCCCATTGAGCTTAACGGAGTTAAACTAGCTGCAGAGAAGGATGAAGAATGGAAGTGGAAGAACTGAAAGACCATTGGTCAGATCAGACAATGGATCGATCATACTGTTTTCCACCATGTCGCCGAAGAGACTGATGCCTATGCTCTTTGGACAAAATTAGAAGGCATATACCAGTCGAAGACTGCTCGGAATAAAGCCCTCTTAATGAGAAGGCTTGTAAATTTGAAGCTGAAAGGCAGTGTCTTTGTTGCAGAACACACCAGTGAGTTCCAAAATCTGGTGAACCAACTAGCAACTGTCAAAATAGAGTTGGATGATGAGATACAAGCCCTATTGCTGCTTGCTTCTTGCTACATAGTTGGGAGACGTTGGTGGTGTCCCTCAGCAACTCTGCACCTGAAGAAAGACTGACCACGAACATGGTCACCGATGCTTTATTTAGTGAAGAGGCAAGAAAGAAAGATATGGGTGGAGATCAGTCCCATGCCCTCGTCACAGAAAATAAAGGTAAAGGTAGAGGTAGAGGTAGAGGCAAGGGCAGAAGCAAAAGTAGAGGACGCAACAGAGGAAGATCTCAAGACAGAGGAAAGCCTAGAGAAGGTACGAGCCGGCCAAGGTTCAAGTGTTATCATTGTGGCCAAGAAGGTCACATAAAGAAATATTGCTATACTTTGAAGGGAGAACAAAAACAATGCAATAGACAGCCAAAGACTGAAGATTGAAACACTGCAATTACTGTCTCAAAAGATATTGCATTATTCTCTGTTGGAGAAGAAGAATGCCTCCATATGGCAAATAACGACACCAAGTGAGTGGTAGATAAAACAGCTTCCTACCACACCACACCCCAAAAGGAGTTTTTCAGTACGTCCCAAGCTGGAGATTTTGGTACAGTGAAGATAGGTAACTCTAGTTTTTCGAAGATTGTGGGAATCAGTGATGTTCGCATCCAAACCAAAGTTGGGTGCATGATGGTGTTGAAAGATGTCAAGCATGTTCCCGATTTATGCCTGAATCTTATTTTAGGGATAACCTTAGATCGACAAGACTATGAGAACTACTGCGGCAAAGGCATGTGGAAATTGAAGAAGGGATCTCTAGTGGTAGCTAGAGGACAAGCAACTGGTATGTTGTGCAAGACTCATGTGAATGTGATTTCAGATAGCCTCAACGCAGCAGAAGATGAGGCATCACCAAATTTGTGGCACAAAAGGTTGGGTCACATGAGTGAGAAAGGGTTGCAGATTCTAGCAAAGAAGTCTCTTATTCCATTTGCCAAAGATGCAAAAGTGAACCTTTGTGACAACTGCTTATTTGGGAAGCATCATAGAGTCGCTTTCCTCTCATCATCCAAAAGAAAATTAGAGTTGTTGAGTAGAGTATACTCTAATGTATGCTGTCCCATAGAAGTGGAATATTTGGGTGGCAGAAAATGCTTCCTGACGTTTATTGATGTTGCATCACGAAAGGTATGGGTTTACATCCTAAAGACCAAAGCTGAGGTGTTCTAGCATTTTTGGACATTCTATGCTATGGTGGAAAGAGAAACTGGAAAGAAACTGAAGTGTCTCTGAATGGAGGCAAGTACACGTCGAAGGAGTTTGAAGCCTACTGTGCTACTCGCGGTATCCGGCATAAGAAGACTGTTCCTGGAACCCCAAAACACAATGGTGTAGCTGAGAGAATGAATTGGACCATTATGGAGAATGTCAGATGTATGCTTAAAATGGCAAAGATGCCAAAATCATTTTGGGGAGAAGTTGTTTGTGTTGTTTGCTATTTGATCAATAGATCGCCATAAGTTCCACAGAATTTTGAGATTCCAGAAAAGGTATGGTCTGAAGGGAGATTTCTTACTCTCACTTGAGAGTGTTCGTGTGCAAAGCATTTGCATATGTATCTAAGGAGCACAGGCAGAAGTTGGATGATAAAGCTACTCCATGTATTTTTATTAGCTATGGAGATGAATTTGGACACAGATTATGGGATCCGAAAAACAAGAAGGTCATTTGAAGCCGAGATGTGGCGTTTTAAGAAGGTTAGACCTTAGAAGACTTTGGGCAGCTAGCCAAACCCAAAGTTGATGATGTTTTAGAAATTGTTCCAAATCTTGCACCATCATAGCATGCCACTAATGAAGAAGAGCTACCGCAACATGCAACCAAAGATGTAGAGTTGTAGGATGGATTTCTAGAAGATGAAGATCCAAAAGAAGAGGGTGTTGAGCAGGGGAAGCCACAACCCCCTCTGCCAGAGACTATTGGTCCACAGTTACGAAGATCAACAAAAGAGCCTAAGCCATCGTCAAAATACCCTGCTTCTGTGTATGTTTTGCTTACAGATGAAGGAGAGCCAGAAAGTTTTCAAGAAGTTCAGAATCATAAGGAGAAGAGTAACTGGCAGCAAGCTATGCAAGAAGAGATGCAGTCCTTGCAGAAAAACCAGACTTATGATTTGGTAAAACTTCCCCCGGGTCAAAAAGCACTGAAGAACAAATGGGTGTTTAAATTGAAGAAAGATTGGCAGTGGAAAGCTAGTCAAGTATAAGGCTCGATTGGTTGTCAAAGGTTTTAGGTAGAAGAAATGTATTGATTTTGATGAAATCTTCTCGCCAGTTGTGAAAATGGCATCCATTCGATTAGTTTTGGAACTATCAGCCAGTTTGAATTTGGAACTTGAGCAAATAGATGTGAAGATGACATTTCTCCATGGCAATTTGGTGGAAGAAATTTTCATGGAGTAATCAGAAAGTTTTGAAATAAAAGGGAAAGAAAACTTAGTCTGCAAATTGAAAAAGAGTCTCTACGATTTCAATCAAGCTCCGATACAATGGTACAAGAAGTTTGACTCATTTATGGTGGGGCATGAGTACATGAGAATTACTGCAGACCAGTGTGTATATGTTAGGAAATTTCCTGATGGAAACTTCATCATACTTTTGCTCTATGTTGATGGCATGTTGATTGTTGGTCAGGATGCTGCAGCAATTAGATCACTGAAGAAAGAGTTATCATAGTCCTTTAACATGAAGGAACTAGGCCTTGCACAACAAATTTTGAGCATGAAAATTATGTGTGACAGGAAAGCCAAGAAGTTGTGGTTGTCACAAGAGAAGTATGTTGAACAGGTGCTTAAAAAGTTCAACATGAAAGATGCCAAGCCAGTTAGTACTCCACTGGCTAATCATTTCAAGCTGAGCAAGAGTTCTTGTCCCTCCTCTACAAATGAAAGAAAAGAGATGGAGGCAATTCCCTATTCATCTGCAGTAGGGAGTTTGATGTATGCAATGGTGTCCACCTGACCAAATATTGCTCATGCTATTGGAGTAGTGAGCATATTTCTTTCCAATCCAGGGAAAGAGCATTGGAAAGCAGTCAAGTGGATTATGAGGTACCTTAAGGGTAAATTTAAAATGTGTTTGTGCTTTGGAAGAGCTACTCCAATCTTGGAAGGTTATACGGATTCAGATATGGCAGGTGATTTTGATGGTAGAAAATCTATATCAGGATTTTTGTTTACTTTTACAGGGAGAGCTGTGTCTTGGCCGTCCAAGTTACAGAAGTGTGTTGCTTTATCCACAATCGAGGCAGAGTATATTGTCACAGCGGAAGGTGGGAAAGAGATGTTGTGGTTGAAGCGGTTTCTCCAAGAACTAGAACTAAAGCAAGAGAAGTTCACAGTACATTGTGACAACCAGAGTGCCATAGATTTGAGCACGAATTCTATGTACCATTCTCGCACAAAGCACATTGATGTATGATATCATTGGATACATGAAGTGATGGAGAAGTAGTTATTGGAACTAGTCAAGATCCATACAGATAAGAATCCAACCGACATGCTTACAAAAGTGGTCTCGAGAGACAAACTCAAAGTATGCAGGGACATTGCAGGGGTGGACTTCCAGTAAGGATCCTACTTCTCATAGGTGTGGAGGGGGAGAATTGTTGAACATTCCACACCATGTGAAGTTGGCTTTGGAAGTCAAGAATGGAGGATGTGGATTTTGGCCTAGAGATTTTGGAGACATTCAGTCAAGCTATCCTCTTGTAGGGTGGTTGTATTGACAGCTTACCATTTATTTTTTGGTGATTGGTTGTTAGTAGGCAAGCTCTCCCGTTTGTGTATATAAATAGGGAGAGATGTGAGCTAAGTTGATATAGAGATCAAGCGTGAAGAAAAGAGAGAGTTGTGAGAAGTGTATGATCTGTGAGTTGAGTTAAGAGAGTGAGACTCCTCCTCCTCCTCCTCCTCCTCTGTTTTGTATTTGTTTTTGTTTATAGTGAAGCTTTCTTTCATTTCTCCCGTGGACGTAGGCATTGGGCCGAACCACGTAAATATTTGTGTCTCATTTGTGTGTGTGATTATTTGTAGATCATTTTCTGGGGGTCTTTAATCACAACATTTACCTTTCTTAGATTTTGTGGGTTTGAAGAAATTTCGTAACTTGCTTGATTTAGGCATGGTTTAAGAGAGAAATGAATAAAGGTTTAATCGCAATTTCAAATAGAGAGAGAGATAGAGAGAGAACATTTGGATGAAGTAAAAGAAGAATGTGTCTGCTTTTTTAACCGTTTAGATGAAGTAAAAGAAGAATAGAAAGAGTATGTCTGCTCCTTTTCTCTGTTTTTTTAACTATTTAAGTCTCGTTTGGAAATATGTTGTTTTAATAATTTTTTTTATCCTTTTATAAAAAGATATATAAAAAAATAAAGAGAGTGATGCAATAATTTATAGCGACTTTTTGACTAAAATGTTTAGTCCTCAAACCAGATCTTATACCATCTCCAATGGTTTATCAAATCCATCATCAAATTTAAATTTGATGAAAAAACTTACTTTTTGCTCCTCTAACGATTCATCAAATCCAAGATTTCTCAAATCTTTCATCAAATTGAGGATTGATGTGTCTTTCATCAAATCACTGTTCATTGTCATTGAATTTTTACCACCAAATGTCCCTTTGAATGTCTCCCCAAATGACTACCTCAAGGTAAAAATTTGTGAAAATTTACACTGGTCAATCGTCTACCTGGTCAACTGATGGTTTGATGAAGTTTTAAAACTCTAGGTTGGAACAGTTGATATCAAAAAAAAATTATTTAAATTTTTACTCAAATTTAATGGGAAAAAAATTCATCGTTAAAGATGCCCTTAGATAAAGTGAAAGAAGAATAGGTAGAGAACGTTTGCTCTTTTTTTGGGGGGAAATTATTCAGTATTGCAGAGGTTCCATCTCATCTATCCTATGTGGTTTAGAGTGCTATATTTCAATTTAGTGTCAGTGCGCCCACCATGTTGGCAACTCACTTAACCCTTAAGCAAATGTTAATGTTTGTTAACCTAGAGAGAAGAAAATTTGTTAGCTTTTAGAGAGAAGAAAAATATTATTTTATTGTCAAGATGATAACTCCCGCTTGAGATGATATTTTCGTTTTCCTGCTTTTTTAACCATTCAGAGTCTTGATAGTTAGATCCGATCTTGTAAGAATCGTACTATATATATAAAAGGATTTTCATGTATGGTACATAAAAAAAATATAGATTATTAGATTTAGATAAGATAAATACTAGTCATTGGATGAATTAAAAGTAAAGGGTCCGACTATGGTATGCAAAAGTGGTATTTGCGTACCATACATAAAAATGATTTTGAGCCTTTGAATAAGAATCTAGAATCTTGACCATCCAAAAATAAAATGGCAACTGGTAATAACCGGTCAAGCAAAACTCTGCACTGCATTTTCCTCTCTCTTTCATTTTCTCATTCCACAGTTCGTCTCTACCCCATATTCTCTGCATTTTCATGGCTTAATCTCCATCTCTTTGATTCAATGTTTCCGGCGATCAGCCATTCTTATGTTTCCGACGGTCAATGTGACTTAGCTTACTATTCATTGAAACTTGACTTACTACTCCATTTATTATTATTATTATTATTATTATTATTGTTGTTGTTGTTGTTGTTGTTGTTGTTGTTGATAATGATGGTGAGGAAATAAATTGAAACAAATCAGATCTGTTTAAATAGATAAAAAAAAAATTGAATTGTTATTTTAACAGATAAAAAAATTTGCTTGGTATTTCAATAGATTACTTTTTGAATTTCAACAAATAGCTTTGTATTTCAACAGAATACAAAATATTTAAACAGGTGAGGGAAATTTGAATTGAAAATATTAAAAAATTAAACAGATAAGATGGATTGCTCACTAACAAAAAAATATCCACTGGACCTAATGCCTTATACCTTCCTTAACGTACATATATTTGAAATTTATAATGAAACTATAAAAATTTTAAAACCAAATCAAACTAAACAAGTAATTTTATAACATGATCGCAAAATATTACTTGTAACTTACTCGAACATCAAGCAAATAAAAATAATTCGAATAATTATTTAAAACTTAATTATACTACTATTCAATTAAATATAATTTACTACTTAACAAAAGTCCACTTACTATTACATTAAATTATTAAATAAATTATTTGGACATGTTTGGTATTTTTTAAAAATATATGAATCCCACTTAATCCAACTTACTACTCATGTAAAAATACAGATCACGTTTGTAGTTGATGATGCAAATGAGACTTTAGGAATTATCTATACCATCTATATTGTTACATGAGGAGCTTGGAATAGAGGGTATGTAAGATTGCACATCCTCTGGCTGGATTCGTCAAGCACGAGTTAGTCGTTTGTGTTTGGATAGGCCCCCGTTCTCCAAGTGAATGTCTGCCCCAGATGATGATCCATTGTTAGCGAGCTCAGTTGGGCTTGCAAAAAAATAATACAGATCATGTTTGTAGTTGATGATGCAAACAGTACTTTAGGAATTATGTTATCAATACATTAGGCCTTTTTCTTATGCCATGTGTCCTTACTTTTATATTTGAAACAAAAAAATATGCAAACATGCTACGTGTCCTTACTTTTATATTTAAAACAAAAAAAATATACATAAGATTCGAAATCTTGACTTTGAATGTAAAGAAAAAATCCTCTAAACACTAGAGCAATACTTATATTATTGTATTATTTAATTTTTTTATCATTTGTTCAAATTGCACAAACATCATGTGTGTCAACCGCTGGTATATAATGTGTGCAGAGGTGTAAAAATGGTCTGCCCGGCTTGAAGCCCACCCGAAGCTTGTCAGTTGCCCGACTAAGCTCGAGCCCGAACCCCCGGGCTTGGGTTGTGCACTTTTTGACGCGGTCTCACTCGCTCCAAGCCCACTTTGAAGCCCACTTGAGGCCTGACCAGCCTAATCCAACTGAGGTCCAACCTTATTTTGAAGCAATTTTGGTGAAAAAATGAAAAAAAAAATAATAATAATTGTCAGGTCTGGACCCGAATCTCCCTAAGGCTTGGGCTTGAGCTTGGGCCTAGGTTGAGATTTCGCAAGATTGGCTTGGCCTAACCTGATTTTTGGTGGAAGCCCGCAAGGCCTGAGGACAGGGCCAAAATTACACCCCTATAGGTGTGGAACTAGCTTCTCTTCTCCACTTTAGTTGGGTCTATGAAGTTCATCACAATAATTATTTATTTTGTAGGTCTATGTGTGTGTGTGTATATATATATATAAGAGGTCTATGTATATATTTAGGGTTAGGCTAGAATATGTACATACAAGTTATGATATTTGTGATTTTTTTTTTCTTACCATAAATGCCATCAATAAATCATTTTCAGTTATAGCTAAAAATGAATGATGAGTCATACCAAAATACCACACAAGAACTAACAAGTTTTTTTTTTCTTCCCGAAAATGCTATGGTGTGCACTCTTTCAGGTGTGCATACCATATGCATCCTACCACTAAATGTGTAATTTTATCATAAAATTTTATAACATCAAGCCTAAAATGCTAAGCTCGTCACAAATTGACGTAACAAAAAATGTTGTAACTAAACTATAAACTTTTGCAAAATTAACCACAAAATTTTGGACATTTTGTTAAGCTAATTTGTGGTGAGGTTACGCATTTTGTGATTGATGTTAGAAATTTTGTGACAAAATTATATATTTTGTGTGGGGTACATTATAGGAGAAGCAAAACCAAATAATAAATTATGCAGGAATATTTTGATTTATTATAAGATAGCTTACAAATATTTTGATTTGAGGCTCAGAAGGTGAAAATTTTGCTATGCAATGGGTTCCACAAACACTTGTGCAAAAAAACACCAGTTAGACTAGACAAAACTAGTAAGTCCCGATTTTGTCAACTGGAAAGAAATTCTTAGAGGAAAATCATTGAACATAAAAGGGCCCTTGGAAGTAGCAGTAGCACTATGATCAGTTTTAAATAAAATAGATATGGGAATTGGACTCACCCGAATTTCGAGCTGTGGATGATGCTGATGATGATCCATCTCTCATCGATTCTTCAACTAAGGTGCTGCTACTGCTATGGTTCTCTGACAGCATTGAGTAAATGCGACCCATGGTGGGTCGTAGTTTTGGATCATATTCGGTGCACATTATCCCAATATGTACGCACAATTGTATTTGATCAAGGACAACCAATGGTACCAATTTCCGGTCCATAAACTCTGACACCCTTCCTTCCTTGTAGAGCTCATTTGCCTTCGTCAACAACAAGCTCAATCAGAGACACCTCCCCTGTATGATAATGGCTAATTGCAAAGCAAACTCAGTTCAAATTAAAAATGTGAATCAGGTGTGCTTATTCCATCCCGTAGATCTTGACCATTGGAAGACCAATCATGGAAAAGCCAATTCTTCTGACCACTTATCAACTCGAAAACCACTACCCCAAAGCTGTATGTGTCCACCTTTGAAGCGATGTCTCCACAATTTTTCTCGGGATCCAAATACCCATTGATTCCATGCACAAGCATATATTAACAACAAATCCAGTTTCAAAAAGTTTGGTTTAGTTAAAATAAAATAAAAACAGATAAAGGTTTTTGAAAACTCAAAAAAACATTGATCGGATGGATTTTTTTTTTTCTTTGAAAAGAATAGGATTCAGTGACAACATATAGAGAATTTAAATTATATCCTAAATCAAATTGCTAAAAAAAAAAGATACTAGGAAAAATAAGAAAAATTATATACTTAACACAAACAGGGTACCAGTAGCTTCATTGATATTAACATGCGTTTGATCTTGAGGGAAGAGGCTGGCCGTGCCAAAATCAGCAATTTTTGGGACCAAATTTTCATCTATTAGGATGTTGGTGGGTTTGATGTCACAGTGGATAATTACATTGTGTGATTGTTCATGAAGGTAAAGCAAGCCCTGGGCAACACCTACAATTATGTCATATGTTCGCTTCCATTCAAGTGCATCTGACCTGCCAGTCTCTGAATCTAAAGCATCAAAAATAGTACAAAACTTTGAGATTAGTTGCCGTGTTGAAAATGGTGACGTAATTAAAAAATTGTAGTATTATTATACAATTAATTCATATTATGTTCGATGCAAATTAGAAGAGAACAAATGTATAAATCTAATGAGTATATCCTTCCCAGAATGGAGGGTGTCTTCACTTTATGTGTAATTTTTATTCTCTGATCAAATGAATGATTGTTCCTCATTTTTTTTTAGTCAGTAAAGAAAGAGAACTTTACTGATGATATGTAAGATATAAAGAGCATAACATACATCAAAAAAGCAAGCGAAAGTTACAAGTATCATAACTAGACTAAACGATTCCAACTAGGCTGATACCGGAAAGATTGCGCAATCATATACTAGCAAAACCCCAAGTTGATGAGAAACCAGCCAACAAAGCAAAGAAGTAAACAAAAAAACATCAACACTAGTCACACCCAATGATCAATGGCAACTAAATAATCTCAAATCCCTTATCATTTTAGATTAAAACAAATATTTATTTATTTATTATTTTAATAATTTTAGATTATTTAAAATTGCAAGTCTATGGGAGAGTCTTTTATTGGTTCTCATTAATTGCAATCTTAGCAAGATAATATCAAATGGTGGTCAAACATTAATCAATCATATTGGTTATTTAATATTTTTATTAACTAATTAAATAAAATTTAGACAAAAGAATAAATAAAAAAAAAACAGATGAAAAACTTCTCAAAAAGTTATATGAAAGTTAATGTAGGAATTTGAATAGAAATTTCTCAATTACATTGAATTTAATAGTTGGTAAAATAACATTGAGAATTTGTGTGACAGTA
This sequence comes from Camellia sinensis, assembly GCF_055761805.1. Classification (NCBI taxonomy): domain Eukaryota; kingdom Viridiplantae; phylum Streptophyta; class Magnoliopsida; order Ericales; family Theaceae; genus Camellia; species Camellia sinensis. Next base: position 49,000,241 of record NC_138967.1, read on the forward strand.
AGGCATGTGTAATTGTAAAATAATAAATTTAGAATGAATCTTTTTGATTTTCAAAAACCCTATATGTTATAACTCAACTTACAATTAAAAATACAGTAGGTACTTACTAAAAAGAAGGTAATCAAGGTTGCCATTTCTTGCAAACTCAAATACAAGCAGCATCTCTTCACGGTGTGAACAAAAACCCAGAAACTCAACAATATTTTAGTGGTGTGCAGACCTTAACGGCAGTTTCATCTCCTTCAGGACAAGTTCCTTTCCCTTGTCTGGGATCAACAATGGTTTCTTCACCACGATTTCTCTCCCATCATTCAACATTCCCTACAAAACATTTTCAGTCAAGAATGGATCCAAGATTCAAATTTCGGGGGAGGGCAAAAACACATATATTTTGAAATTATTTTACTAATTACTCATATAATAAATATATTTTTTACAATTTTTAGATGTGTGATAGCCCCGTCCCCAGATCCATCCTTCCTCTTTGTCGATGTATGTGGTTCATTCCGTTCATCTATGAAGGTTATTTTTTCCTGACCAAAAAATATTCTGTTTTTTTGGTCTACTTCAATACACTAAGGTTGTATTTAGATTGTAAGATGATTAACCTTGTACACTTGAGCAAAGCCACCTTTGCCAAGCTTGTTTTTCGCATGGAAACCTTCTGTCGCAGAAGAAAGGGTTTTGAAACTGAATTGCTTCAGTCCTTATTCTGCCACGATCTTCTGTGCATCTTCAATTACAACGTAGACATGAGTTGAGCACAAGAAGATGAAAATAACTATAAACACATATTTGGTGACTCAGATATAAATCCGATAAAAAAAAAATTAAGAAGTGTATGAATTGTGAGTTGAGTTGAGAGAGTGAGACGACTCCTCCTCTGTTTTGTATTTGTTTTTGTTTATAGTGAAACTTTCTCTCCTTTCTCCCGTGGACGTAGGCATTGGGTTGAACCATGTAAATATTTGTGTCTCATTTGTGTGTGTGATTGTTTGTAGATCATTTTCTAGGTGTGTTTAATCACAACAAGTGGTTTCAAAGCCAAGGTGAGAGAGTTTCAGAAAAACAGAGTGTTTTTCTTCAAAATTGAAATTTTCCAGTTGCTCGAAATCACGATTTGAGTACACTAGAAGGACCATCTCGACGAGAGAATTTCAAGCCAAGAAAAATCAATCCAAGAAGAGTATCCACGCGCCCTTAAGCGCGTTGCCGGAGACTCGTCGGAGGATCACCAGAAAGTTCATTCCAACAAGGAAGTAAAAGTTGAAGACGAGCCTTCTATTTTTATGTAATAAATATTTATTTGTGAAGAGTGCTTGAAAAATGTCAGTGTCCAACACAGACATGACATTTGAGCTTCATAGAAAAAGAAAATAGATGAACAGTTACTCTAAAAAAGGTATAAAGAAAACAATTAAATGCTATTTGGAACCGATAAAAATTCGATAATTAATGTAAAGGTAATGTTACCCAATTCCCCATAAAAAAAAAATTAGCCAAGACTAGTGGGAATACCCTAGTGTGAGAGAAAAGATGTATGTCTTGGCCTTTTTGATGTCTATGATACTCTTAACCTGAATTCAAGGTACAATTGATAGCATTCCTCAATATCAAGGTGCCAATGTGCATGAAACTGTAAACCAAAGTATAACACAGCAGGTTAAACAAAATTTCAGATCATACCTTTTAGTAGAACCTGAAGTGAAGAATCTCGTGGGTAAATCACGTGCTTCCAGAATCTGAACCACGAACCCAGCAGTGGAGTGATACTACAAAATGAGTATCACCCACACAAGTTATAGCGATCCCGGTTTTCCCTTTCTGTATCTGTTGTATTCCGGACTTTGGTTCCGTGGAGTTGGTAGTTATATTTATCTTATTGTCATCCTTTGATTCCATTTGTTTGAGTTTTAGGATGTGTTGGGCATGTTTCGAGCAGGTGGGTTGAGCCTTGGTCTAAAATCTTGTTGCCAGGTTTTTGGTCGTTCCGCTCGAGCGGATATTGCACACTCCCAATATTTTTTGGTGCTCTGCAAAACTTCTGCAGGTGTGATTTCTACGCTCGAGCGGATTTCCTGCGCTCGAGCGGGTCGTGCTCGAGCGGGTCGCGCTCGAGCGGGCTTGTTGGGGCTTGAGCGGGTAATACATTTTTGGTGTAAGTTCTAGGAGGGGGAAATCTACGCTCGAGCGGACTGGTTTTTTGCGCTCGAGCGTATGTACTTTATTCTTGTGTCTTGGCGCTCGAGCGGGTCTTCTTGCGCTCGAGCGGGTCTAGATTTTTGTGCGTGACACTCGAACGTCCTTTTCTCCGCTCGAGCGGGAATGTCGTATATCAGAAGGCAGTTAGGCATTTTTGAATCACTTTTTACATTCACTCTCTCTCTCTTACTTTCCCAAAATCGATTTTGAGAGCCTCTCTCTCTAGAAACTCCCTTCTCTCTAGGGTTTGATCTAGTTAGAGTGTTTCCCTTTCCTTTGGCCTTTGTAAAAGTTGTGTTGATCGTTGAGGGCTTCGTTTTGATCCGTGGATCTTGGAGTTTGGAGCATTTTGGTTTTCTTCATCTCCTTCCCTTGGGCTCCGAATTTGAAGTAGGGATTCCTACTCACTTTTATGGGTTTTGACCTAGATATTGAGTTTTTGTATAAATGGATTTAGGTTTTGGAAACTAGGGTTTCAAATGTTTAATTTTGAAAAGAGGGTTTTGTTTATTTTGGACCATAAATACGTATTTGGGTTTCAAAATGAGTATATTGACGTTGTTGATAATATATGGACTCTTGGAGTCAATATTGGGAATCAAGGGGAAAATGCCATGTTTAGGTATTTTTGGGTCACTAGTGTAATTAATGGCAAGTGTTGAGAAAACATGGAATTGAGTTGAATATAATGAAATTGGCTCATTATGAGATGGATTAGTGAAGTTGGATTTATTAATCGCTCACTTTTGGAAATGTGGATAAATTATCTGTTAACGCATTTATTATCTGTTTAGAAATAATTGCCTTGGGCTACCGGTAGAGGGTAGTCGTGATTGTTGTAGACAATGCATGATGATTAGGCAAACTAAAACTAATCAATGGAATATGTCATCGTATATGATAGTTGAAAGAATACATTAACTTTATGTATTGTTTGATGATGTATATGATAATTGTTTATATGCAGTATGTTGTGTGGGAGGAGATAGGGGATGTACTCCACGGTTTAGGGGAAGATATGGGATGGACCTCTAAACCGGTTAATGTTTGGGAGAAGATAGAGGATGGACTCCGGCGATATAGCTCATATGCTTATCCGTTGAAGTGTTGATATAGCTCATATGCTTATCTATGGAAGTGTTGATATAGCTCATATGCTTATCTGTTGAGGTGTTGATATAGCTCGTATGCTTATCTATTGCGAAATGGGAAACGTTTAATATGAATTATTATTTCGTTTAGAGTGTGTGGCTAGGTTCTGAGCCACGGGTATGAATTCAGAAATTGGATAAGAAATGGAAAGTGAAATGAAACATAGACATAGTGGTCATGTAATGGAAATGGTTTTATGAATTGATTTATGGGAGTTAAACATTTATCAATTGCTAATGTCTTAGTTACTACTCATATTGTGTTTAGCATATCTCTACTAGGCGTTGGCTCACCCTATATGGGACATTATTTTCAGGTACAAGTAGCATGCCACCTCCAAGGACATAGCTTGGATGGTTGTGGGAGTTGAAGACTCTTTTTGATTATTGTGTTTGTATTACATGTATATCAAGCCAAGGGCTTATTTTGTATAGAGTTAGTACTCTTCTTTTGTGTAACCAAGTGTTGACTTGGAAAGCTATAAGCCCGTAGGGCATTTGCTTTTGTTGTTAACATGTAATACTGTTGTAAGAACTACTCTGATGAATGGAAAGGCGTTGATTTTCTTATATTACTGCATGTCTGAATGATGGGTATTATGTATTATTTTGAGGGCGTTACAACTTGGTATCAGAGCATACTGGGTTCGAATACTTTGGGTACGTGGGAAGTGATTAGTATCGCAATGGGTTTGTCTCGCTTGTTAGAGACTTAGATGTAATGTTATGTGCTTATGTGATAACATGTTTATGTGATTATTTTGGGTATGGGATTTAGTTTCTAGGATGTTAATTGGATCCTTGGGTTTCTGTGAGTCTTGTTGGAAAAGCACTTGATCAATGCTGTTTCTAACCGGAACTCTAGTAATGCCTCGGGACTATCATTATCTGGAAATGAAATTCGTAAGTGTTTATGTGATTGTGTGCTTACGTAGAATGAATTACAGTTGTCCATGCATTAGGACGCGAGTGTTATAGCTTCGACACATTTATGAATGTGCTAACGTTCTTCGTTACCTTTATTAGGATGTTAGGACGAGGACAAGGTGGTAGACGTGGCAGGCGGGGTAGGCAGGAGATGCCTTTACCAGATAATATTCCGGCACAACAAGAGGGAGTTGGTCAGGCCAATGTGGCCGAGCCAGCGGGTCAGCAGGCTATGAGTGCCTTGGCCCGAGAGATAGCAGGAGCTTTGGGTATTCTCAGAGCTGGGAATCAGGATCAGGCCCACGTTGCTGAGGCAGGGCCTTCTTTTCTGAAGAGGAAATTCTTCTAGTCTAACCCGGACGAGTTTGTTGGGGATCTGAATGAGCCACTTAAGGCTGACGAGTGGTTAGAACAGATGGAGAAAATGTTCGAGATGCTTGGCATCGAGGATGGGGCTTTAAAGGTGACCTTGGCATCCTTCCAACTGAAGGGAGATACGGGTCAGTGGTGGAAGTATGAGAAGGGTAGTGTTGGTGGTGCGTGGGAGCCCTTTGTGAATGCTTTCCAAGAGAAGTTCTTATCTTCAGCAGCTAAGGAGAAGCTGAGGGAGCAGTTTTGCCAGCTTAAACAGTAAGGTTTGTCAGTGGTCGAGTTTGAGGCTACTTTTACTAGCTTGTCCAGGTTTGCACCTGAACTTGTGGTGTCTGAGGAACGTCGTTGCTCAGAATTTGAGCGGAAGTTGAGGCGTGGACTCAAGTTGAGGGTTGGAGGGTCCTTTATTCGAGAGTATAGACGTCTGGTGGATGCTGCAGCTCATATGGAGATTATGATGCAGGAAGAGGATGAGGAGAAGCATAGAGGTTCCAACAGGAGCCAAGAACGCCAGGGTGATGGCAAGAGACAGAGGGGTTTCAACCCTTAGCAGTCTCAGGGTGGTTTGGCTAGATCGACCTTTCCAGTGCCGAGTGTAGGCTCCGGAAGAGGTAATCAGGGAGGCTTGACTTGTTTCACATGTGGCCAGCTGGGTCACAAGTCTTCGGTTTGCCCATAGAAGGGAGAGGGTCAGCGAGCTGCTTCTTCTTCAGCAAGACCTCAGGGCCAGAGTCAGGGCAGGGACCAGCCTTTGTCTTGCTATCAGTGTGGTCAGCCCAGGCACCTGAAGAGGTTTTGCCCACAGTTGAGTGCCATTTCGGGGGCGTCTGGTTCTAGGCAGACGCAAGGTTATCAGCCAGCTCAGTCTGTGCAGGCCTCGAGGGCCAATCCGGGAGCTTCGTCGTCCCAGTCAGTGCAGCAGTCTTTTGCTCCTAGAGGTGAGCAGGTGGATGCGGGGCCTACGGGACGCGTGTATGCTGTTACCGCACAGGACCTAGTACCGGCTCCATCAGTTGTGAGAGGTACCTTTCTGTTTTGCAACTCGGTTGCTAGTGTGTTGATTGATACGGGTGCATCTCATTCTTTTGTATCTGCTGCATTCGCATCTGTGTTGGAGTTGGAGTTGGCACTATTAGCATCTTCTATATGTGTTGTATCACCTGTTGTGGGTAAATTGATTTTGGAACACGGATGTAGAGGTTGTGATATAGAGGTCGCCGACCATAGGCTTCATTTTCCTTTTGTTGTCATGCCCATGAAGGGTTTTGATGTTATTTTGGGTATGGACTGGCTATCGTCATACCGGGCTATTATTGATTGCTACCGCCAGAGGGTCACAGTTTGTACCTGGAGCGGGGAGTGTTTCCATTTCTTGGGAGATCGGGTTGGTAGTGTGTTGCCACCGGTGCATAATCCGCGAGGGCGGAGTGAGCTTAGTGGTCTTTTTGCTAGCCTTTTGAGTAGTGAGTGTGATGAGACCCAGATTGTGTTGCCGAGGGTGGTCTGTGAGTATTCGGATGTCTTTCCTGAGGATCTCGTTAGTTTGCCACCTCACCGAGAGATAGAGTTCTCTATTGATTTAGTGCCCGGCACGGCACCGATTTCTATGGCACCTTACCGTTTTGCCCTAGCCAAGTTGAGTGAGTTGAAGGTTCAGCTCCAGGAATTGTTAGACAAGGGCTTCATTCGCCCTAGTGTTTCGCCGTGAGGAGCACCGGCCCTCTTTGCTAAGAAGAAAGATGGTGCCTTGAGATTGTGTATCGATTACCAGAAGTTGAATCGGGCTACGGTTAAGAATAAGCACCCTATGCCCCATATAGATGATTTGTTTGACCAGTTGAAGGGTTCCCGTTGTTACTCTAAGATAGACTTGAGATCGGGTTACCACATGTTGAGGGTTAGGGAGGAGGATATTTCTAAGACGGCATTCCGTACGCGGTATGGCCATTATGAGTTTCTGGTAATGCCATTTGGGCTTACCAATGCACCGGTAGTCTTTATGAACTTGATGAATTGGATCTTCCAGAAATTCCTAGATCGCTTTGTGGTCGTTTTCGTGGATGACATTCTTATCTATTCACCTTCAGAGGAGGAGCACGAGGAACACTTGAGAGTGGTGCTTGAGTTACTTAGAGCTCACAGGCTATATGCCAAAATTGGGAAGTGTGAGTTCTGGCTAGGAGAGGTCAAATTCTTAGGCCATGTGGTATCCGGAGAAGGGGTGTCAGTTGATACATCCAAGGTTGAGGCAGTGCAAGATTGGGCACAACCTAAGAGTATTTTTGAGATCCGCAGTTTTCTGGGATTAGCTGGGTATTACCGTCGGTTTGTGGAAGATTTCTCCGGGCTAGCTTCGTCGTTGACTAGATTGACGCGGAAAGGGGTCAAGTTTGTGTGGAGTGAAACTTGTGAAAAGTCGTTCCAAGAGTTGAAGGTTAGATTGACCACCGCTCCGGTGTTGATTATTCCGGAGAGAGGGTTGGGTTATGCGGTTTATTGCGATGCCTCACGAGAGGGTTTGGGTTGTGTGTTGATGCAAGAGGGGAAAATGGTAACTTATGGCTCACGTCAATTAAAAATACACAAGAAGAATTACCCTACGCATGACCTAGAGTTAGCAGCAGTAATCTTTGCCTTGAAGATTTGGAGGCACTACCTTTATGGTGAGAAGTTTGAGGTGTTCTCGGACCATAAGAGTTTGAAGTATCTGTTTACACAGAGAGACTTGAATTTGAGGCAGAGAATGTGGATGGAGTTCATTGAGGACTATGACTTTGAATTGCACTATCACCCAGGAAAGGCCAATGTTGTGGCCGATGCCCTTAGTAGGAAATCCATTAGTGATGTAGCTTGTATAGCCATCCGGGAATGGGAGATGTTGGGTGCACTTGGCGAGTTTGATTTGCTTCTGAGCGAATCTGTTGAGGCTACGGCCTTGTTTTCTATTGTTGCGCAGCCTACACTTGTGACTCGAGTGTTACAGGCACAGAGAGGTGACCTTAAGGTAGAATCCCTCCAAGAGATGGGAAGTTTGAAAAGGGTTTGACGGTGTATCCCGACCTGAGTGTGAGATACCGAGACCGTTTGTTTGTGCCGGAGTCTTGCCGAGAGGAAGTACTCCGAGAGTTTCACCATTCACGTCTTGCGGTGCATCCAGGAGGCACTAAGATGTATCGGGATTTGGGTCGCCAATTCTAGTGGCGGGGAATGAAGAGAGGTGTGGCAGTCTTCGTGTCTAAGTGCCTTACTTGTCAGCAAGTGAAGGCCGAACATCAGAGGCCAGCGGGTTTGTTGCAACCCTTGCCTATTGCCGAGTGGAAGTAGGAGCATGTCACTATGGACTTCGTTGTAGGTCTTCCGAAGACTCAGCGGGGTAGTGATGCTATTTGGGTGATTGTAGACTGGTTGACTAAGTCAGCGCACTTCATTCCTATGCGCGTGAGAGATTCGGTAGATCATCTTGCCGACTTGTATATTCGGGACATAGTGAGGTTGCACGGGGTCCCAGTAACGATCGCCTCAAATAGAGATCCTCGTTTTACTGCTAGGTTGTGGCAGAGTTTGCAGAGTGCCTTGGGCACTAAGTTGACCTTTAGTACGGCTTATCATCTTCAGACTGACGGGCAGTCCGAGCGTACTATTCAGATCCTTGAGGATGTGCTTCGAGGTTGTGTCCTTGACTTTAGTGGGACGTAGGAGAGGCATTTGCCCTTAGTAGAGTTTGCCTACAACAACAGCTTTCAATCGAGTATCGGTATGGCACCGTTTGAGGCCTTGTATGGCCGACCGTGTAGGTCTCCAGTTTGTTGGGCCGAGGTGGGTGATGCACCTTTGTTGGGTCTGGAATTGGTTAGGGAGATGACGGAGAAGGTTGAGCTTATCCGCAGGAGGCTTGTTACAGCCCAGAGTCGCCAAAAGAGTTATGCCGACCGTAGGAGGAGGCCTTTGGTGTTTGAGGTAGGTGATCATGTTTTCTTGAAAATATCACCTAGGCGAGGTTTTATGAGGTTTGGGAAGAGGGGGAAGTTATCCCCTCGGTTTATCAGTCCCTTTGAGATCCTTGAGAGGATTGGGGAGGTTGCTTATCATTTGGCTTTGCCACCGCAGTTGTCCGGAGTGCATGACGTGTTTCATGTGAGTATGCTTCGAAAGTATGAGCCGGATCCGTCCCATGTGTTAGATTGGACCGACTTAGAGGTAGATGAGGATGCCTCGTATGAAGAGAGACCAATTCAGGTCTTGGATTGGTGGGATCAAGTCCTACGTGGCAAGACCATTCCCTTGGTGAAGGTTCTGTGGAGACATCACGGAGTGGAGGAAGCCACTTGGGAACGTGAGTTGGAGGTCCGCGAGAAATATCCGGACTTGTTTGTTGATGTGTAACCATGCATTGGAAATTTTGTAATCTTATTGAACCTTAAGAGTATTATATATGTCTTAAGTTGTAAAACATTGTGAATGTTTTGTTTTATGGAAGTATTGTAGAACTTGCCTCAAAATTGGAAGTTTGTTATAACATTGTATATGTTCAATGTATTGTAGAAATGGAGATATATCATAAATGTTGAATATGATATAGAATTATGAAACATGTATGTAGAAATTGTTGAATTTCGGGAAAAGCATGTTGTGGATACATATTGAGATATGTGGTAAATTACCTCTTGAATAGAGATGGAATGACCGGTAATGGGTCGGGTTGTTAAATTTCGCATTTTTATAAGGTTGGGAATTGAGAAATGTACTTAATTTCGAGGACGAAATTCTTTAAGGGGGGAAGGTTATAGCGATCCCGGTTTTCCTTTTCTGTATCTATTGTATTCCAGACTTTGGTTCCGTGGAGTTGGTAGTTATATTTATCTTATTGTCATCCTTTGATTCCATTTGTTTGAGTTTTAGGATGTGTTGGGCATGTTTCGAGCAGGTGGGTTGAGCCTTGGTCTAAAATCTTATTTCCAGGTTTTTGGTCGTTCCACTCGAGCAGGTCGTATAGCGCTCGAGCGGAGATTGCACACTCCCAGTATTTTTTGGTGCTCTGCAAAACTTCTGCAGGTGTAATTTCTACGCTCGAGCGAATTTCCTAGGCTCAAGCGGGTTGCGCTCGAGCAGGCTTGTTGGGGCTCAAGCGGGTAATACATTTTTGGTGTAAGTTCTGGGAGGGGGAAATCTACGCTCGAGCGGACTGGTTTTCGCGCTCGAGTGGATGTACTTTATTATTGTGTCTTGGCGCTCGAGCGGGTCTTCTTACGCTCGAGCGTGTCTAGATTTTTGTGCGTGACGCTCGAGCGTCCTTTTCTCTGCTCGAGCGGGAATGTCGTATATCAGAAGGCAGTTAGGCATTTTTGAATCACTTTTTACATTCACTCTCTCTCTCTTACTTTCCCAAAACCGATTTTGAGAGCCTCTCTCTCTAGAAACTCCCTTTTCTCTAGGGTTTGATCTAGTTAGAGTGCTTCCCTTTCCTTTGGCCTTTGTAAAAGTTATGTTGATCGTCGAGGGCTTCGTTTTGATCCGTGGATCTTGGAGTTTGGAGCATTTTGGTTTTCTTCATCTCCTTCCCTTGGGCTCCGAATTTGAGGTAGGGATTCCTACTCACTTTTATGGGTTTTGACCTAGATATTGAGTTTTTGTATAAATGGTTTTGGATTTTGTAAACTAGGGTTTCAAATGTTTAATTTTGAAAAGAGGGTTTTGTTTATTTTGGACCATAAATATGTATTTGGGTTTCAAAATGAGTATATTGACGTTGTTGGTAATATATGGACTCTTGGAGTCAATATTGGGAATCAAGGGGAAAATGCCATGTTTGGGTATTTTTAGGTCACTAGTGTAATTAATGGCAAGTGTTGAGAAAGCATGGAATTGAGTTGAATATAATGAAATTGGCTCATTATGAGATGGATTAGTGAAGTTGGATTTATTAATCGCTCACTTTTGGAAATGTGGATAAATTATCTGTTAACGCATTTGTTATCTGTTTAGAAATAATTGCCTTGGGCTACCGGTGGAGGGTAGTCGTGATTGTTGTAGACAATGCATGATGATTAGGCAAACTAAAACTAATCAATGGAATGTGTCATCGTATATGATAGTTGAAAGAATACATTAACTTTATGTATTGTTTAATGATGTATATGATAATTGTTTATATGCAGTATGTTGTCTGGGAGGAGATAGGGGATGTACTCCACAGTTTAGGGGAAGATAGGGGATGGACCTCTAAACCGGTTAATGTTTGGGAGAAGATGGGGGATGGACTCCGGCGATATAGCTCATATGCTTATCCGTTGAAGTGTTGATATAGCTCATATGCTTATCTATGGAAGTGTTGATATAACTCATATGCTTATTTATGGAAGTGTTGATATAGCTCATATGCTTATCTGTTGAGGTGTTGATACAGCTCGTATGCTTATCTATTGCGAAATGGGAAATGTTTAATATGAATTATTATTTCGTTTAGAGTGTGTGGCTAGGTTCTGAGCCACGGGTATGAATTCAGAAATTGGATAAGAAATGGAAAGTGAAATGAAACATAGACATAGTGGTCATGTAATGGAAATGGTTTTATGAATTGATTTATGGGAGTTAAACATTTATCAATTGCTAATGTCTTAGTTACTGCTCATATTGTGTTTAGCATATCTCTACTGGGCGTTGGCTCACCCTATATGGGACATTATTTTCAGGTACAAATAGCATGCCACCTCCAAGGGCATAGCTTGGATGGTTGTGGGAGTTGAAGACTCTTTTTGATTATTGTGTTTGTATTACATGTATATCAAGCCAAGGGCTTATTTTTTATAGAGTTAGTACTCTTCTTTTGTGTAACCAAGTGTTGACTTGGAAAGTTGTATGCCCGTAGGGCATTTGCTTTTGTTGTTAATATGTAATACTGTTGTAAGAACTACTCTGATGAATGGAAAGGCGTTGATTTTCTTATATTACTGCATGTCTGAATGATGGGTATTATGTATTATTTTGAGGGCGTTACACAAGTCACAGTGCAGAGGCTGGATCGTTCTCATATGGGAGAGAGTTAGAGAGAGAGTCTGGGAAAAAGGTTATGGGTAAAAAAACCCATAACGTATCTGATATACGTATCTGATATATCAAAATATTATCTAAAATATATAATCAGATATATAACCATATATATCAATCTATCCATATCAGTTGATATGATAGATATAGATATCATGAGTGGTTATCCAAATAAGTTTTGAATTCAAATTCAAACTTACATGGATAAGGTTCAAAAGGTTCAAAGGGTCATGCCACATGGACACCTAATTTCTAACATCTTCTACTGGCACATGAGTTGGCATGACACTGCCACATCTCTATCTCAATCTCCCCAAAAATGAACAATCTCATACTAGCCAATGCACCGTGCGACTGCTGAGAACATCTGCATGTGGGAGCTCTACACTAGAAACTCAAAATGAGCCAGCATAAAGACATCAACCCAAAAAGAACAGAAATAGTGTCTCATATACCCTAGACCCATCTAATTACACTGGTCCAAAAAACATCTCTAATCCCTCAAAAAGAGCATGTTCGACCCTCTCAATTCTTGCAATATATTCACACTCAATCCGCGTCTCATACAGAGCAATGTGAGTTGCCAGCAGTGAATATACGATAGTGGTGTAATACTAGATAATCTTCCCTTTGCTCTCATGCCATTTAGTTTAGGATTGACCGTTTTTCTAGTAATGTCCCTTAAGGCCGAATCATACATGACCGCAGGCAACATACCAAAGTAGCAGAACATCAACCCCTTACCTTATGACATAGTCAAAAGTCACAAAAGGGTACATAAATGAAAGTCATATCAATAATGACACCTAAGACTCACACGGTGAGGAAACAGGGATCCATTCTCTCACCTCATTACTCGGTCGCCAAGCACATATAGTATGAATACATGCTACGGTGGAGTAACTCTTCCAAAAGAGTGACGTCATACTCGATACACCGTACAGATATTAGTCTAGTCACTTTCTAGCGCCTAACCCGAATTCTCTATTTGCTCACCTTCTAGGCGCCAAATGAGATCTCGCATCTGGCTAATCATAACAGGCACAACATGGAAAGTGGGTACTAATATCCATGTTTGGTCCTTAACATGACCTCATCTTGGTTGTAACCAAGGCGACATACATAGTGGATAATTTAAGCCCCTCTTGGCTCCCAATAAAAAATAAACCACTAGTCTCATCCTTGCTCGCTCCCAAACGCCAAGCTCCCAAACACCAAGGGCGATTGCTTGTGTGAGTGAGTCAATCTTGCCTGCTGACATCATCATCTGCAAATCATTATGACACAAACCATAATGGTGTCAACATCCCATCATCTCACAACAAATAAGTGATCGATCTAAAAAAATATGACCACAACTTACGCAATTCTAGATTCCAAACATAAGCCTTATCAACACCTCTTGCGATAAGTGTATACAACGGAATCCACCATATGCGCAACATGACCACAGCTTGCGCAATTCTAGATTCGAGACATAAGCCTTATCAGCACCTCTTGCGATAAGTATATACAATGGAATCCACCATATGCGCAACATGTGAAGTGATTCAAGATCACTACCTCTTGCGCAATAACCTCTCTAAAGATATTTTGGTGACCAATTTGCGTTCATTCTGGATGCGCCCAACTAGCGCATTGAATCTTATAAGGGGCAAATTTATATACTACTAGTAAAGCATTCTATCCACAGTCTAATGAGTAAGGTCAATGTCTAAACTACTCAGTTGGCCATTTACCAAAGATAACACTTATCATGCCGAATACGCCCACATAGCGTACTTTAGGCTCCTACAACAAAGAAAAGATCAAGGAATATAGGTCATCTGTTTCTCCCAAAGACAATTTGAGGATTCACTCAATAGCTAAGGCTCTGACTTTTACCGATAAGTAAGTCAATGGGTTTGCAATTTTGCATCTAGAATCATTCTAGGATATTCCTTATGTGAGTCATCAAAGACAAATCGGGAATTCTCCCAAAACAATCCCTAAGGATCGTACATCCAAGCATATAAATTATATCACCAATGTCCATCAGATCTAAAACAGAGGACTGCCCACCCTAGGTGGCGACAGCCTTATAAATTCCTGGCTCATAATGACTAAGTAAGGAAAAACTTCTTTTGGACCATTGATCATGCCTCAGTGGTCTTCATCGATCATCGTTGGCCTATCATGGCTTGACGAAATCTGAGAACCACTATTTGGATAACTGTTTTAGGCTGTAAAATATTTATTGGAACTAGCAATCTTTTTGCGCTCCTAACTTTTCCCCATAAAAACAAAAGGTAAATCCCTACGGATCTACTTATCCAATTGTCCAACGAAAAGTTAGGTCACAACGTCCATAAATCAATGTTCCGAACTTATGTCAATCATAGCCTAAGTCGAAATAACTTCACTCCCCAGGAGGAAGTCTTCTCATGGTCTTCACTTTCCTTAATGGTGCGACTTTTCGGCATCTAGCAAGCCTTATGCCTCAACAATGACTATCCAAATTACGCATAACTTTAGAACAGTTTCGCATCATAATGGAAAGTCAACCAAATTATAGAAATGGTTAATCGTCAAAGACTTTGTCTTAAACTGTGCAACATTGATCCACTTTCTAAAAACAGGGGACTAGAGCCTTTGGTATTATCCTAGGCTCTTTATCATCTTGTGGAGCAATCATGAATGTTTCCTTCTCAATCACCCAGTGATGACGTGGAAAATTTTCACATTCGCTACTACACAACTAAGAATGTAGAGTATTCTTCTCTAATGGAGTAATCCATTAGTAGGCACATCGCTCCCACTGTCCTAGGATATTGGAAATTTCTTTCCATTCTTAACTAGGCTACATAAAAGCGCTATGCTTAGAATTCTCTATCTTATAGAGTTCCAAAAAACTCTATCCACGTCACCTTTACTAAGAAATCTTTATGTGACTTAGTTACACTCCCACAAAGCTGCTTACCTATATGCACATGACCCGGAGGGTTTACATGACAGCATACAATAATGCGCCACGTGACCGTATGTGTTTACAAGACAACATACAATAATGCGCCATAGAACTCTAGGTCTTAACTTCGCAACCTTATGAGAAGTAAAAATAAAGATAAGCTTCTTAACGGTTGCAGATCGCCCATAGATGGCTCTCCACTAACCCATCACATAAATGGAGTGTAAAAACTGATATGGAGGGCATTTAGTTAGGGATATAGGCAACAAACTAAAGTGCAATTCCCAATTGGGAAACATTTTGTGCCATCATCCACCTAACATTAACAATACTTAATTCCTTACCTCTACTACACCATTGTGTTGTTGAGTACTAGGAATAATCAATTTTCTAAGCATCCATTTCTCTTCATAGAGTTTTCTAAAATAACTCAAATAGATACTCGCCACCTTGGTCAAAACTAAAAGCACGAAAGTTGTTGTCTAATTGATCTCAACCTCATATGTGCAATGTCAAAAATCATCTTAAAACTTTTGACTTATGGGAGATCAAATAGTCTTGACTCAGATGCGTATCGTAATCTATAAATGTGTCGAGATTGAGGCTTAGCTATCATACCCTTACACATATCTAGTCACAAATATCATAGTGGACTAAATGCGCCAATACAAATGACCTTCTACGGCTTTCCTACTTACTTTTGCGCACCCATTGCGAACAAAGTTACACATTCACATGAGAGCAGGATGTCACAAGCGAGTGGGCCCGAGAAAGGCTACTCAAACCATTGTGTCATCATCTCATTAATGTGATTAAGTATAATAAGCCACTGCCTCATGACCTATGTCATAAACTAATTCCAATCATCCTAATGTGTGAGTTCTCGAAGACAAGTTTTAAAGGTTTAGGCCCAACTAGGTAATGACTCACGACTAATTCATATTCACTAGATCATAAAAGGATGTCATGGAGATATCAAGTGCGCCTAAGTCGCAAATTTAACTAGTAAGTGCTAATCCCCTGCACCTTTAAGTCAATTTTATTCTCCATACACTTTACTGCATCTAGTTGAAAGATGACAATACTCCTCTTGCCATCTCTGTTTCTCGCTTCATAGTTACTTGCAATTAATTCTACTATCCACAAGAAGGAGAGAATAACCTATCAATCTATGACAGCTCCTGAAGTAACTTAAGCACGAATTAGGCTAAAGAGTCTAATTCAACACAATGCTCTCACAAGCGATACGTCAAATTCTTAGAGTCATAACAACCTTGTCAGCCTTGACCTTTTCATTGCTATGCTGCAACGTTTACGCTTAGTGGTAAACGTTATTCAAAACAAAACATTAGCCTAGTAAAGGAATCATACAAAGAAACACCTCATCATGTCTCACACCCAAGTGTGGAAACAGTAAGTGTCCAGACTTAGACAAGTTGGCAATGCTAATAGATTCTACAGCCACTTAGCACTAATCTTTTCACTTAGTGTTAATAGATTTTGCTGCTACTAAGCGCTAATCTTTTAACTTCAAGTGATACTTCAATGCACACTATTATAGTGCGTGAAATTTTGCTCCATCCAGTCCCAACAATTGGATAGAGAGCAAAACACTGCTCATACTGGCTACTCATCTTACACTTAGCGACTAATTCATTTAAGCTCGCATTTCTTGGATGACGTGACTCTTGAATGTTACTTCATCCAATGATGCAACATCATTACAAGTCAAAATACAAAGTCAATCCGCGCAGCTCAATAGTCAAGATCATATACAGATCTATTGAGGGCTTACTAATTTCACAACTCCAAAACTCGCCAACCAAAACTATGTAGTGTGCCGCTAACCATAGCGCACACATTAGTTTTTATTGTGCTAAACAAAGAAACAAAACCACAGCGACTTTGAGTCATGTTTCCTTACTTTGGCTCAATTAAGGTCTGACCTAAAGTCTCCAAGACTTTTTCTCATCTAAAGAATAGGATTACATTGTTCATATTTGAACATCTCTACTAAGTCTAGGTCAACCAAATTAACTTCCATAAGCTAAGTCAATTTAGAGAGAAATTCGTATCGGGATTAATTTTGATTAGCATAATATAATTTTGCCACAAAAATCTAAATTAAATAGTGACAATATTACACAAGTCGCAAGATCGAAAATCCGCTATGCTCATAATCATCTCTTGCGCCACAGGTGACAATTATCCAAAATTTAATTTAATTTATGCGCAAAATATTGGTTTTCGGGAGTTAATCTAAAAGATTTCTCTCAACCGAATAACCTTCCACTGACTATGGCATATCTAAAAGCATGATAAAAAATTCTAATTCCAAACAATTGCATCATAATGTAGATTCACAATCAATACATACTATGTTACATTTAATAACGGAATTAAAATAAAAAATAATTAATCATGCTATTCTAATTACAACATATTAGAAATTCTAGGCAAAAAACAACAATATGATGTATTTAATGTTCAAATTATGCCATAACATAAAGTATATCACTTCTGGAATTTTCTGGTATTTTCTGGAATTTTAAATAACTAATAAACAAACATAAAATTAGAAATAAATATTCCAGAATATGGTAAAATGCAATAACCATACCAGTAAATAATAAACTACAACAGTAGTCTATAATCAAAAATTCAGCCCCAGAAACTTAATCATGCAACACCAGATGCAATTTAAAGCAGATATAATGAATTATTATTTCAGGAAAAATATTTTTTATTTTCATAAAATTTTGAAAATTTTACAGAAGATAGAAAATTTAATTTTGAGTATAACAGTACTAACCATGCTTAAAACAAAGCTATAAAGAAGTACTTATGACCATTTAACGCAATTCTGAATTTTAAAAAAAACAAGCAAACCCTTAATATCAGCAGCCAAGCCGGCGAAGAAAAAACGGCGAGGGCTCAGCAGACGGCTCAGCGAGCGGCTCAGCAAGCGGCGCAGCACACGGCTCAGCGAGCGGCGCAACGCCCGGCGCGCGCGTGAAAACGCGGATAGCGCGCGTGGCAGCGCATGAGAGCGCGTGGAAGCGCGTCTCAGCGAGTGAGAGCGCGTGGTGGCGCATGGAAGCTGTTGACGGTGGCAGATGGTGCGTGCGGCCCACGCGCCGCCTTCCAAGGTGTTTTCTGGTTCAATTTCGGTACTACCAGACTCCATTTTCCAAAATAAAAACATTTATCGCATTAAAAATGACATTTAATGAACATAAAAATGAGGTATTTTACGCTCTTCATCTAATGAGAGTGGACATCTTCCTCCTTTATTAATATTCATGCATATATCATATATATATATATATTTATATAAAAATATACACATATTTTAATGCATAAAAATACTCATATTGGCTCTGATACCAATGTAAACCAAAGTATAACGCAGAGGGTTAAACAAAACTTCAGATCATAACTTTTAGCTGAACCTGAAGTGAAGAATCTCGTGGGTAAATCACGTGCTTCCAGAATCTGAACCACGAACCCAGCAGTGGAGTGATACTACAAAATGAGTATCACCCACACAAGTCACAGTGCAGAGGCTGGATCATTCTCATATGGGAGAGAGTTAGAGAGAGAGAGTCTGGGAAAAAGGTTATGGGTAAAAAACCCATAACGTATTTGATATACGTATCTGATATATCAAAATATTATCTAAAATATATAATCAGATATATAACCATATATATCAATCTATCCATATCAGTTGATATGATAGATATAGATATCATGAGTGGTTATCCAAATAAGTTTTGAATTCAAATTCAAACTTATATGGATAAGGTTCAAAAGGTTCAAAGGTCATGCTACATGAGCGCCCAATTTCTAACAGAAAAATTAGCAAGACTTAGTGCCCCAAAAGGAAAGGCAACTTGTTGAATCTACAGGGTCAATGCTAGGTTGTAAATTTTGGATGATCCTACTTTGCATCATAATTTAGTCATTGGAATTGTCTATTATCTGCATAATAGTGTAAATGCAGCATTTTAAATCAGAGAATCATGTAACAAGGCTCAACCCCCTTTTATTTGTTGTGGCATACTTATGAAAGACAATATTTGTACATGTGAGATGAAAGTTCTGAATTGTTTGTTTTCAAATATTTACTTCCACCTAGAACTGTTCTTTGATGTTACTATCCATGTTGTAAGATTTATTTCAAATGATTCATACCCCAAACAAAATCTTAAAAAAGGATTTTGCTCAAGATTCAATTAAACGTACAATTTGGGGGGAATTTTAGCATGCTGGGTTTCTATCCAAATTCAGATTGGTTGAAGAACATTTATATCTAATCTTAACTATCAATGTGTGCAATGCCAACAAAGTCAATCTAGCCTCACTGTCTCCAATAAGGTTTTCTTGTGATGTGCAATAGGAATTCATCGGATCAAGACATTTATGTTTGTTCCAAAGTAAGCTAGATTGGTACCAGAGTCCTTGCCATTTAAGTGGATACCTCAAGCAGGTTGTTTACTAGGCCATTTTTCATGAAGTATCCTTCATTAACTCCAAGAAATTCACTTTTCAGTGAACCCCGATCAGGCGGGCTGTAATTTTCCTTTCAAATTATGCTATGAATGATGTTGGTCTGCATTCATTAGTAGAAATAAAGAGGCCTAGGTAAGATCTCTTTTCCCTTCATTTCTCTTTATATTTCTCTTACTTTTTTTTAAATTACTTCCTTCAATTCTCTTTCAAATCTTTTATCAAATGTCTCTCCCACCAGTGCTCTTGCAAACAGTCCCTGTCTTGGTTTCCAAGGTTGTTCCGCATCAATATTAAAAATTCACTATTCTTCAAATTCTATTTCTAAAAATGCAGGAGCTTCATATATTTGGGACAATATTCAACAAATCTTTCAGAACATTTGTAGATGGAAATAGAGGCATACTTCAATAGGCTCATATTGACATTGTGAGCAGCATTAAGAGTTCCACAAAGTCACTTGCAATAACAGTCCAGGCTCTCAAAATGATCAACTAAACGTTCATGATTGTTGTGAGAACTATTTTTGCACAAGACTAAGCATATGTTAATATGCGTGTTGCTATTCTAGTGATACTAGTATACATGCAGACTCCGACTGCCGAAACTTCTAAGCCATCTCCTTCACCTCGGCCCCAATCTTAACTCTCATCCCCATCAACATCTCTAACAAACCGAAAGAATTCAGCACATAGTACCTAACTGCCGTATCCAAAACCAGCACTGGCACGTTTTCAAACCCAAATCATCCACTTAAATAAAGTTCATGCAATCTTAAGAGTTTCTGAATTGGTAAGCCAACCAAAATTCACTATTTAGTACATCCAACTCAACAAAAATCCATGTATCCATGTATTGCTTAAAAGTGTTAAAATTACTTCCAAAAACACTCAAACATCCGCCCTTACAATTACATTCTACATCTTTCTGTTTTGGAATTCACTATAATTGCATGTGCTTTTCTAAGCAATAAATGCATCCTAGTTGCCCATGGTTTCAAACTTGAACTAAGGTACCTCCAAAACCATCAACGTAATAAGATTTAGTAAAGTCATTTTAATACTTGGAAAAGGCCTAAAAAGAAACTTCGCCAAATCTTTCTACACTTAGAAAATACACCGTCATTATGGTTGCAATTTGTAAGAGGAGCTAATTTCAGTCTGCTAAATTAATTAGGCCCAATAGCCCAAGATTAGTGGGCCCGAATTTATCGCAAGTCCAAGATTGGTGGGCCCGGATTTATCGCCATCAAACGGGCTGAATCACTCTAAGCCTCGAAAGAGTTCGGATCCACGAACTTAGAGACTTACTCAAGTTCGGACTCGAAAGGGTTCGGATCCACGAACTTAGAGATCCGAAGCACCTGGCTTCGAACGGATTCAAACGCAATCTAGAAGTTGCTCCGTTAATGAGTCCCAGAACACTTGCGGGCTCGGAGCTTTCCGGGATCTACGCACCAGAACCATGGGCGTAATGGAGTTCAAACAAAGGACCCGATCCCGAGGATGGTGAGTAGAAATAAATTCACTCTTCAATTAAACTAGCCTATACTCGGGTCAAGGTGGCACGACTCCGGGGGGTCCATGAGACTCGGAAATATTTAGCGGTAGGACGTCCTCTGGGACTACCCCTGACCCTTTGGGATGATTGGGGATCATTGGTTAGGTGTGGCTAAGAAGAACGGTTCGCTGAGGGGTTGATCTCCTCTTCGGGGTTTTCCTCACCCTCGGAGAGGTCACCTCCTCGGACAAGGTGGTTAGAGAGAATATTCCCCATGTGCCTTGCACATGGGCTCCATCCTACATCACGAGGTGCTTATAAATAGCACCCACCCATAGCTTTACAAGGGATGGATTTTGGAGATTTTTAACTCTTGGGAAAGAACTAATTTCCCTTCTCCATTATCAACCTTGAGAGTGAAAGTGGGAGATCTATGGGAGAGCCTTGCCATTATTCTCTCTCTAGCTATTTTGCCTTCTTCTTCACCCAATCTTTTATCTCCATCATCTCCTTTACTCTTGTGTTCTTGAGTTGAGACTATTGAAGAATCTAAGCCTCTCATCATTTTCTAGAGAATTCGAAGTTGTTCTTCAAGGATCTTCGAATTTTCTAACTACTTTCTTGAACCCTCTACTTTCTTGAACCCTCTCCTACATTTTGGCGACTACACTGAGGAGGCAGATTGGTTAATGGTCTCAACGAGATCTGGAATCCACACAACTCCAACAAGGATGGCGGGAGAAGAAAAAGTTCACCAGCAAGGATCCTCTAATGGTGGTGATGACAGAACCACGGCTCCAGATCAACCACTTTTGCTTGAGGCCATTCAAGGACTTCAAAATACTCAGCAGGAGATTCTTACCACTCTTCAGAATCTCACTCACACCATGTTGGTGATGAGTTCTAACTTTGCACCGGCGCCAAACGGAAATCAAACTGGTGGTGGAGTTATTCCCGCCGGTGCACAAAATCAAATCCAATGAGAAGTAGGCCCCAATCAGCCTATGGCTCATGGTAACACGGCCACAGTAACACATGCTCAAACCGCAATAGGCGGCAACAGTTTGCCCATGCCCGGGCTCCATGGCGTGCCAATCCAAGATCCAATGGTGACTAGGGGAGGTTCTTGTGTAATGAATGGCGCTCCGGCGACTGTTGGTGTCTAGGAAAACATAAGGAGCATGATGGCGCAAAAGGGAGCTCTGCCCGTACCTAATCTTGTTACGCCACCAGTAAATGTTACCCAAGCACCAAACGGGCCTCCTTTGGTGCCAACAACAAATTTGCAAGCACAACCCGGTATAGCAGTGCCGTGCGGTGGACTTTACGGGCCTCAATTCAATGTCACATCACCAACTAGATTGTCTATAGGCGCTGATGGCCAGTATCATCAAATGTCCTCACCAATGATGAATTCGTAGCACCAGAATGGCCAAGTCGCCCCTAGCTCAGTCTTTGGGTCCATAAGCCAAGTTCCGGGAATACCACCATCAAACTCTCTCGTTCAACAGTTTCTCGCTCTCGCCGATGTGCAAGCCATGTTCGATCTCGAACGGGGCAAGAGGACTTTTCCCTCTTTGCCTGATCTGGATGTCAAGCCGCCTTACCCCATTGAGATGCTGAGCTATCCATACCCTGAGGGGTATACAGTGCCGAAATTCATCAAGTTCGATGGCAAACAAGGAAATGCTCGAGAACATGTTGTGCGATTCATCGAGACTCTGGGTATTCATGGTTCAAACCACGTCCTCCGGCTGAGAGAATTCTCTAAGTCCCTCACCGACCGAGCATATAGCTGGTATGTTAATTTGGCCCCAAACTCTGTCCGAAGTTGGAAGGAAATGGTTAACAAATTCCACTCTAAGTTCTTTCAAGTGGCGGAGAAGGTGACCACACTTACATTGTGTAAAGAAAAGTAGCAGGAAAGTGAAGACATCCTTGACTACGTCAAAAGGTTTCAGGACAAGGCCGTGGATTGCCATGAAGCAGTGGAGGAGAGTTATCTGGTTCAAATCTGTCTAGAAGGGGCGTTGAGCAGGTACAAAATGTTTCTAGTTAATCACAAGCTACCCACCTTCTCGGTATTAATAGAAGCAGCTCAGAACATTAGCATTCCTCAGGCTCAGGAGTCCGGATTTAAGGCCAGTTATAAGACTAGCTTCAAATCGTCTCGTGGACCTATTGTTGCTGCTGCCTCTGCCCCAGATACCCGAAAGTCACAAGGAGGAAGTCATAGAGGCTAGAAGAGAAAGCAATATAATGGTGAAAAGGGGAATGTTTCTTATCCATGTGGAATCGAGGAAGTGAAAGCTCTAGTTAAGGAATGGATGGCCGACGGAGAGCTAAAATTGCCTTATGTCAAAGAAATGCCATCAAAAAAGGACCGCGAGAGCCCTGAATTTTGTGTCTACCATCGTACATTGAAACATCCGACAGAGATAAAGTTAAGGCAGACGAATTGAGGTTCAAAAAGTAAGGGACTCAAGACATCCGAGAACAACCATGTCCTCAACACCGAGACAAGGGCAAGAATGTTGCTATGATAGCTTATGAAGGCCCGATGATCGAGGCTATCGCCAATCTCGATGACGATGATTGTTATCTGGATGACATCCTCGAGCCAGAGGGTGAGCAAGTTTACTATGGAAGTGTTCTCGATCCAGAGGGCAAAACATTTATGACTCATGGCGAAGATCCCTTTGATCCAGAAGGAGGAGAAGAGTACTATGGAAGAGGAGGACACCATGTTTATGTGGTATCTTATTTTGAAGAGACCGAGGAGATGGTTAACTACGAGCCTCTAAGAGTGGAAAAAGATCCGGATCACTATGCCAAAACCTTGCATGACTGTGTAAAGTTCAAGCAATTCTTCGACCAGCTTGGACTTTCCAGGGAGGCAAGAACAGAAATCACTAAGTCTATCATCAATATAGCTGAGGCACACGATGAGGAATGCATGTCGGCCGAGGGATCTATTCCGAGGAAGGCAAAAGAACAATCTAGTGCCATTACTTTCTCCGAAACTGATCGGAAGTATCCCTTTTCTCACAACCGCCCGCTTTATGTGACTGCTTTTATTAACGGGGTTGAGTTCAAAAGGGCCTTTCTGGACAGTGGAGCCTCTATCAACATTATGACTCGCGCTACCCTAGAAAAGGCCAGAATTCCTGAAGAGCGCATTGTGAAGCAGCCGATAGTCATCACTGGCTTCGGTAGAGAAAGGAGAGTTACTATCGGATGCGTGACAGTTGATTTAGCCGTCGGAGAAATTCGCTCGGCCACCAAGTTCCATATTATTGATTCCGAGGCAAATTATCACATCATTCTAGGAAGGACCTGGATGCATAGATATGGGGCTGTACCATCGAGTTATCATCAGTGTGTTAAGGCTAAATGGGAAAAGAAGACGGTGACAATTCAGGCTACAGAAAGGCCTTTCGAGACTCATGAAGCTTATTATTCTAATGCCATCTACTTCACCGAACTGGCTGTCGAAGAAGTTCCCACCACCTCTAAGTCTTGGGGGATCAAAATTCCTCGTTGGGAGGATATCAAAGATGACAAGGAGCCAAGGGAAGAATCAAGTAAACGGGCGATCTCTAGACCAGAAAGTCAGCCTATTCCTCGGAAGGTGATGAAAGTCCGAGAAGGGGGCAAGATGGTGTACTATTTATGAAGGTGCGGGGAGTCGGTTTCTTCAGTCACCGACTCCGAGTCAAAAGAAGAGCCTCCTGACAATGACATAGTGATAAAGCCTGAAGTGGCTCCAGAATGCATGCAAGATGAGCCTCAGCCTCAGCCCGAACAACTTATTGAAATAGATCTGAGTGATGGACAAGATGCTCCAAGGCCGATATTCATAAGTTTGAGCCTTAGCCCAGAGAAGCGGGAACAGTTGTTAAAATTGATAAGCCGGTACTCAGATGTGTTTGCTTGGTCATATAAAGAAATGCCCAGACTAGATCCTGACCTAGTCTCCCATTATCTTGATGTGTTCCCAAACTCCAAGCCAATTAAGCAAGCTGCTCGAAAATATCATCCAGATCTCAAAGAGAAGATAAAGGAGGAGATTGAAAAACTTCAACAGGCTGGTTTCATCCGGCCAATACAGTACCCCACGTGGTTGGCAAACATAGTGCCAGTAAAGAAGAAGAATGGTCAAATCAAAGTATGTGTAGACTTTCGAGATTTGAACAAATCTTGCCCGAAGGATGAATTCCCTCTTCCTCACATCGACACCCTCGTGGATGCCACCTCGGGACACCAGATGTTCTCATTCATGGATGGATTCAGTGGATACAATCAGATTAAGATGGCTGAAGAGGACGCAGAAAAGACTGCTTTTAGAACACCTCTCGGAAACTTCTTCTATACAGTCATGCCTTTCGGACTCAAGAATGCCGGAGCAACTTACCAAAGGGCTATGACTGCAATTTTTCATGACATGATCCATCATGAGGTGGAAGATTATGTTGATGATCTAGTGGTGAAATCCAAGAAAGAAGAGGACCATCTCCGAGACCTTGAGAAAGTATTCAAGAGATGCCAAAAATTCAAAATAAGGATGAATCCTCTCAAATGTGCTTTCGGGGTGACGGCTGGGAAGTTCCTCAGGTTTCTTGTACACAGACATGGTATTGAGGCAGACGTCAAATCTATCAGAGCAATGCCTCCCCCGCATTCTCAGAAGGAGTTAAAGAAGTTCCTCGGGAAGGTGTCTTATATTCGGAGGTTTATCCCAGCACTTGCAGAGATCTCTGCCCCTTTTGGCTCATTGTTAAAAGAAGATGCCAAGTTCGAGTGGAACCAGGAGCACCAAAAGGCCTTCGAGAGAATCAAGGCGGCCTTGACCTCGCCTCAGACCATGATAGCCCCACAGCCCAGGGTGCCTCTAATGTTGTACTTAACTTCAACCTCCAAGTCCATAGGGGCATTATTGGTCCAAGATATAGATGGAGCAGAACGCCCGGTGTATTACATCAGCCGGAAGATTCGAGAGCAGAAGTTTGATATACTCCGATAGAGAGACATTGCTTAGCTTTGGTACTCACTGCCCAAAAGCTCAGGCATTACTTCTTAGCACATCAGATTCAGATTGTTACTAGAAGTGATCCAATTCGATACCTCCTCAGCAAGCCTGCTCTAACCGGGAAGGTGGCAAGATGGTTGTTAGCACTGGGTGAATTCGAGATCACATGTGTAGCCCCCAAGGCGATCAAAAGCCAAACCTTAGCTGACCTCCTTGCTCAATTTCCAAATGGTGACTATGAACCAGTGAATGAAGAATTAAAAGGAGAGGTGCATGCAGCTATGGCTTCCGAGGAAAGCTTTTGGACATTGAGCTTTGACGGAGCAGCAGCCGGAGGTAAAGGAGGAACCGGGATAGTCCTTACAATCAAAACTAGGGAAAAGTTATATTTGTCATATAAACTGGATTTCCATTGTTCGAATAATGAAGCCGAGTATGAGGCTCTTATTTTAGGCTTGATAGCAGCTGAGAAACACAGTATCAAGAAGATTCGGATTTGGGGGGACTCAAAGTTGATAGTGAAGCAAGTTTCAAGACAGTTCGTCTTAAAGGAGCCTGCCTTGGCCACATATCGAACAACAGTCTAAAGGCTTCTTGACAAATTTCAGAAGGTTGAAATAGAGCATGTGCCTCGTTCCGACAACAAGTTTTCAGATGCCCTCGCAACATTAGAGGCAAGAGTTGATATCCCAGAGGAGGAGGCGACAATTATTATCAAGAAAAGAACAGAGCCTTCAATAATACCCGAAGACAAAGACCTTCCGGAAGGCTGGAGAGGAGAAGCCCTCGAATAACTCAGAAGCAAAGTTGAAAAACTGACTATGGCCAAGCTTGCCCAATTCATAATAATTCAAGGTGAACTTTACTTCCGAGGAGGTACCGGATTCCTAGCCCGGTGTGTTAGCCAACAAGAAGCAAGCTTCCAACTACAACAGATTCATGAAAAATCCTACAGAGATGGGGATATCAGTCTGTACAGAAGGATCCAAAGACATGGCTATGATGGTGCATGATGGCCACAACCCGAGCAACTGGTGAAAGCTTTCCAAATGATCTTGCAACTCTAGGGGCAAATTTCAACATTGCGTAGAGGAAGTCTATCTATGACATTTACAATTTGTATTTACTGCATTGTCCAAGAATTTTCTATCTTTCTTTCTTATGTTATGAAGAAACTTATTTCCTCTATATTATGTATCTCTATTAGAAATTATTTTCTCTACATTGTATATCTTCATTGTGTTATGTTGCTTGAAACAGTTTTCAATTTTTTACTGCCTCTCGAAGAAGAAAGAGGAATAGTAGACTCAGTTACCAACCTGAAAAGACCTTTCTTGACGCAGTAGAAGTATACCCCCACTCGAACCTCCGAAGAGCAGCTATTGCTTCCATCAATGTAAGCTTTGAGGGTCTTTCTTATTGAAACAAAGTGTGTGTTCCCACTCGAACTTCCGAAGAGCAGCCCTCGCTCCCATCAGTGCGAATCTCAAGGATCTTTCTTGCTGAAGTAGAGTGTCTGCTTCCACTCAGACTTTCGAAGAACAGACCTCGTTTCCATCAGTGCAAGCTTCGAGGATCTTTCTTGTTAAAGTAGAGTGGACTCCTACTCAAACTTCCGAAAGATAGCCCTTGGTTCCATTAGCTGCCAAAGTAGAAGTGCACATCCACTCAGACTTCCGAGGGACAGCCTTGTTTCCGCTCGGACTTCTAAGGGAGAGCTTTGTTTTCGCTCGAACATCTAAAGGACAGCCTTGCTTCTGCTTGGAGTTCTGAGAGACAATCTTTACTTCTGTTGGTGCAAGCTTGTTAGACTCGGTTGCCTTAGAGGGATCTTTCTTGCCGAAGTAGGGTGTGTGCTACTATTCGGACTCCTGAGGGACAGCCTCGAACTTCTAAGCAACAGCCTTGCTTCTGCTCGGACTTCCGAGAGACAATCCTTACTTCTGGTGGCGCAAGCTTGGTAGACTTGGTTACCTTCCAGAGGAATCTTTCTTGCCAAAGTAGGATGTGCGCTACTTTCGGACTCCCGAGGGACAGTCTTGCTTCCGTTTGGACTTCCGAGGGACAGCTCTTTCTCTCATTAGTGCGGGTCCGAAGAACAGCCCTTGCTTTCATCAATACGAGCTCCAAGGATCTTTCTTTTCAAAGTAGAGTGGACTCCTGCTCGAACTCCTGAGGGAGAGCCTTTGCTTCCATTAGCTGCCGAAATAGAAGTACGCATCCACTCAGACTTCCGAGGAACAGCCTTGTTTCCGCTCGAACTTCTGAGGGACAACCTTGCTTCTGCTCGGACTTCTGAGAGACAATCTTTACTTCTATTGGTGCAAGCTTGGTAGACTCAGTTGCCTTCCAGAGGGATCTTTCTTGTCGAAGTACACTACAAGAATTAACACTTTTGGCAACAAAAAAATTGGTCGCTAAAAGTCTATTTTTGGTCGGCAAAAGTTATCCGCGACCAATTTTTTTGGTCGCTACTTTGGTCGCCAATTGAGGGTCGGCAAAAGTAATTCGCGACCAAAATTTTGGTTGGTCGGCAAAAGTTGGATTTGCCGACTAAATTTTTGGTCGCTAACGATTTAATTACCGCGACTAATTTCTTTTGTCGCTAAAACACTTTGGTCGCGAAAAGTTGCCTTTTGCCGACCAAATTTCTTAGTCGGCAATTGACACATTTCGCGACCAAAAATTTTGGTCGCCAATTGTGACATTCCGCGACCAAAAATTTTGGTCGCCAATCATGACATTCCGCGACCAAAAAAGGTTTTGGTCGCCATTTGTTACTTTTCGCGACCAAAACTTTTGGTCGGCAAAAGTGAGTTTCCACGACCAAGAGCTGTTTTGGTCGGCAATAGATGTATTTTTTGCGACCAAAACTTTTGGTCGGCAATTGTCATTTTTTGCGAAAAAAAATTATTTATTTGTCGCGATTAATAAATTGGTCGCCAAAACAGGAAAACAATACACCTGTAATTCCTAATAATTCATTCAAATCATAATAAACCTATAATTTTAAAGCATCATTCAAATTAACTAAATCATTAACATTCAATCACAATACATAATTCATTAACATTCGACACAATACAACTATTCTAAGTTTTCATTCACAAGTCACATCCATCTAGCATAACAATTTGAAACATAACTATTTGTTATCCATGCGCAGCTATCAACAAATAAAACTAGTAATATTTGCTATCAACAAGTAAGGTGCTTAGCAGCCGCTTTAGCATCCTTTATGTTCCTAATGCACTCCACTGCCTCCTGATTTGCCATTACCTGATACCAAAAGTCCAGTCTGTTCAGAGTATACATTACAGGAAAAAAGAGAAATATACACACAAAAAAAAACAGGTGCCAATAGAAACCAAACACAGAATGGGACACAAAACTCTGTGTTCCTAGCATGACTGATATGATACAGATCAATTACAACACCAAATTACACAAGCAGCAATAGCTAGAAAATGTTTAATATCAGTTGAATCAACACAGACAGTGAACTGATATGTACCAATGATAACAAATGATTTAGTAAGAGAATTTTAAAATTTGTAGACAAAGTAGAAATGTATGTATATATATATATATAATCACAATCTGCAATATAAACAGAGTAATTAACGCCAAATGACCCATAATACAATGATGACGATAGTTTTTACCTTATCCGCTAGTTGAAAGCTCATGACTGCTTGATATGAACTCATCAACTTAAAAAGGGCAGCTAGTGTTGTCAATAAACATTGCCTAAACATTGCCTTATTCATAAAATGGTGTTAAGATCCATACCATTTCAAGATTCTCATTCAACATGTAAGAGTCTAAACAAAGAGAAAATTTGAGAAGCCTATAACTGATGAACCCACTTTAGAGACTTGTGGCACAAGAGAAGGATAATCATGTGATTTCACCATTAGCGACACTATAGACACTTCTATGAACATTCTTAGAGCATCACACTATGTTCAAATTTTTGTATTTTTCTGTATTTATTGCGGATAATTTTAATGGTCTCACATTTTTGGAAACAAGTACTTTTAATTGATAAGTAAACTAATTTCATCATGAGCATATTGCATTGCTTATTAAAAAAAAAAATCATTATGAGCATCAGAGGGCACTACCCACTAAAATTCCCACCAGCATCTATTTTATTTAGTTTTTAGATAATATTACCAACGGAAGATAGAAGATTAGACATGATAAGTCACAGCAATCTGCAAAACCTGCAATAGATATAGAGCAAGCTACAACAGTTCCATCTATAGCATAAGTCACACATGTGTAATATCCAGCTGTATAGGTTGTTATTTTGTTATAGGTTGTTAGTTTGTTACAGATTAACTGTCCAGTGTTAACTATTGCTTAGTAGTTAGATTCAAGGTTAGGTAGTTATGGTTAAGAGTTATTGAAGTGTATAAATATAATTTCATCCTATAACAATTGATTCGATTCAATAAAAAGTATAT
This sequence comes from Camellia sinensis, assembly GCF_055761805.1. Lineage (NCBI taxonomy): Eukaryota > Viridiplantae > Streptophyta > Magnoliopsida > Ericales > Theaceae > Camellia > Camellia sinensis. The sequence continues at coordinate 49,030,397 of NC_138967.1, forward strand.
TCATTCTCTTTAAGACACAAGTTCACCCATGGCTGTTTCAGTATGATTTTTCCTCTGCCTCCTCATGGTGTGCCAGTCTTTGCCTTTGCAGCTCTTCCTGAAGAAGTAGTTGTGGAATCTCAATCAGCTAGTGAGCTAGCCACTCTTGCCGCAACTAATTTATCTAGGGCACCTCCAAAACCTTAACTCATTTCCTATCCTTCAACCTCTAACCTTCAGACTCCAAAACCAATAATTAATTACTTTCCTAAATTTATAGAAAAAGGAATTCTCAGCATTTCCAATACACATTCACAAATAGTGGAGAAGGACCTATTTGAGGCCAAACTAATAAGGAAGGTTTCCAAATTAAAAACCAATTTTAATTCCTTTAATTTGGTTTATAAATTGTGGACATGCAATCGGTCAACCGCATGTAAATCTCAAAACTAACAAAGAGGAACGCAATCTTTGTCGTGAATAACCTTGAAGAAAACTCTCTTAATTCAACTATCTACCAGCTTAATACTCATCCATACTATGACAGAAAGCAAGTAAAGGACCTATATTTTTAGAAAAATTATTAGACAGACCTTTGATATTCCATATACTATCCTTACTTTTTCTATAAGAACAATCTCTACTCATCCACATTTATTTTCTAACCTGTTTCCATGGCAATAGAATACACAAGGCAAAGCCTTTCCTTCTCGACGAACAACAGGCATGTAATGACTACATTGGAGAACATCTCCTCGACTGTTTGTAACCTGCAGAATGATAAAAGGCCAAAAGCTAGTGAGGAATTTGAAGAATTTGAAGATGAGGAAATAAATTTAACATGATCAAGGATGCGTAGAAATATAATAGACTAATAGTCTTCAATAAAAGAAAAAGAATAATGACAGGAATTTCTCTATAAATTGTTAGCAGGTCTAATGCAATCACAAATTAGTTGATTCGAAAATTGTTGACATAATTAAAATTGAGATTACGTGAATGCAATCAGAAAATTAGTTGATTCGACAAAATTGACCAATTGTGTGATGTGTGATGGCCTTGTTAGCAGGTCTAATTATGATAAAAACATGATATTGATCGCAACAAATAAATAACATTATGGTCACTTATGATTTAACCAAACAAAACAAAAACAAGAGAAATGTATTTCTCACTAACAGTCCAAATAAATTATACTCTGTCAAGTCAAGATGAATATTACACCATGAAGCAGCTCAAGCAAAAATAATAATATTTTCTAAGAAAATTCTAAACACAAGGGCTTTTTATTAGAAGGCCTCTTAACAAAGGACTTCCCATGCAAACCATCCCAAAAGAGGTGCTCCAAATTCAAGATTCCATGTAGAATGGGCCCCATAATTCCTAACGTTCAACAATGACCACACCAACAAAAAAGAAAAGGCAATTAAAAATTACCTACCAACACAATGCCACTAAGATACATGAAGGCGACAAAAACCAAAACCATATATGCCATATAATAGATTTCAATATAATGACTTGCTATGAGTAGAAAACATAAAGCCAAATTCAGTGTTGTCTGTGCACTTGCCTTCAACATCATCTTCATCTTTGTCATCATCTTCATCGTCATCATCCTCATCATCTTCATCTTCAATCACTGGTTTCTCAAGCTGGAACAAATTTACTCAACAATTACCAACCATAGAAATAATTTGGTGAGCATCAAAGCGAGTGGTAGAAGTTCTGGACAAAATCCATTAATCATTGCCAAGTATATGATGCCCCATCACTAGAATAGCATAAGCAGTGAAAGGCAATAGATTAATAATTTTAAACGTTCATAATCCTTCTCATCAATATCTAATATTAACGGAATTTTTCGAAAACCAATTGTAGTGATTGTTAACATTTTCTAAAGGTAACCAAAAAAAATCCTATCACTGAAAGCGCAAGATCCCATTAATAAACAAGCCTAGTGTCATCAGAGAACTGAACCAGGTGGTTGAACTAGTCCAACCACAAACCAAAGAATCCACCAGTTTGGTTGACTTAGTCGGAAGTTGGAACATTTAATGATTTAACCAAAGAATCCCATTAAATATATTTTTTGATAAGTAAATTTTTTTTTAAATCAAATCATGCAATCATAATATGTGACCTTCCGCGACCAAATTTCTGGTTGGTCGGCAAAAGTATACCACTTTCTGCGACCAACACATTTTTTGGTCGCCAAAATATAACCTTTTGCGACCAATAATATATGGTCGGCAAAAATAATGATGATTCGCGACTAATTAATATTTGGTCGCCAAATGTTATTTTTTTGCGACCAAAATTTTTTTGGTCGGCAAAAGTGGTCGCAAAATGTGTAAATTCTTGTAGTGAGTTGACTATAAAAAAGTGGGCCTTATACATTCAAAAATAAAGATGATGATGATAAGTGATTTATTTTGTCCTGGAGTGGAGCCATTTTTTTTTTTTTTAGATATTAAAAAAAAAGCTTGTAAAAAAAAAAAAGATATTTATTTATTTTTTTTTATTATTATTATTATTATTATTTTCTGTAAATTACGGTGAGCCCTCAACTTTATCCATAGACTCTGTAAAGATCAAATATTTTCGAAGACGTAACGCGAAGCATGACCGACAAGGCGAGACTATGCATGTCCGAGAAAACTACAATTTTCTCATACACGCAAGGGGCAAATGTAAGAGGAGCTAATTTTCAGTCTGCTAAATTAATTAGGCCCAATAGCCTAAGATTAGTAGGCCCAAATTTATCGCAAGTCCAAGATTGGTGGGCCCGAATTTATCGCCATCAAACAGGCTGAATCACTCTAAGCCTCGAAAGAGTTCGGATCCACGAACTTAGAGACTTACTCAAGTTCGGACTCGAAAGGATTCGGATCCACGAACTTAGAGATCTGAAGCACCTGGCTTCGAACGGATTCAAACGCAATCTAGAAGTCGCTCCGTTAATGAGTCCCAGAACACTTGCGGGCTCGGAGCTTTCCGGGATCTACGCACCAGAACCATGGGCGTAATGGAGTTCGAAGAAAGGACCCGATCCCGAGGACGGTGAGTAGAAATAAATTCACTCTTCGATTAAACTAACCTATACTCGGGTCAAGGTGGCACGACTCCGGGGGGTCCATGAGACTCGGCAATATTTAGCGGCAGGACATCCTCTAGGACTACCCCTGACCCTTTGGGATGATTGGGGATCATTGGTTAAGTGTGGCTAAGAAGAACGGTTCGCCGAGGGGTTGATCTCCTCTTCGGGGTTTTTCTCACCCTCGGAGAGGTCACCTCCTCCGACAAGGTGGTTAGAGAGAATATTCCCCATGTGCCTTGCATATGGGCTCCATCCTACATCACGAGGTGCTTATAAATAGCACCCACCCATAGCTTTACAAGGGATGGATTTTGGAGATTTTTAACTCTTGGGAAAGAACTAATTTCCCTTCTCCATTATCAACCTTGAGAGTGAAAGTGGGAGATCCATGGGAGAGCCTTGCCATTATTCTCTCTCTAGCCATTTTGCCTTCTTCTTTATAGCGATCCCGGGTTTACCCTTGTTGTATAGTGATCCGGACATGTGTTCGTGGATGTTGGTAGTTGTTTATTATCTTGTTTACATCCTTTCTTACTTTGTATTTGAGTTATAGGATGTGTTGAGCGGGTTTGTTACAGGTTGGTTGAGTTTAGAAACCAAAACTAGTTGCCCAGATTTTTGGCCTGTACGCTCGAGCGGAGGTGTTGGCGCTCGAGCGTAGATTACACCCATTCAGTATTTTCCTGTGCAGCGTTGTACGCTCGAGCGTGGTATTGGCCGCTCGAGCGGGGTTGTCTGAGTGCCGCTCGAGCGTAGGGATTGGGAGCTCGAGCGGAGGCCTGGTTCTGCAAAAGTGCTGGGCGAGTGCATTCTGCGCTCGAGCGGGCGGTTGGCCGCTCGAGCGGAAGTCTGTGAGTGGCCGCTCGAGCGGGGTGTTTTACGCTCGAGGGGAGACCTGGGTTAAAGTCCCGAATTTGTGACTCTTCAAATCACTTTTTCACTTTCTCTTCTCTCTCTTACTTTTCCAAAATCACCATTGTTGAGCCTCTCACTCTAGACTCTACCTTCTCTCTAGGTTTTGATCTAGTAGGAGTGATTTACGCACCTTTGGCCTTTACAAAAAAGTTGTTGATCGTCGAGGGCTTCATTTTAATCTGAAAATCTCGGGTTTTGGAGCACGTTGGGTTTTGTCGTCTTCTCCTTTGGGACTCCGAATTTGAGGTAGGGATAACCTACTCCTCTCTATGGGTTTTGTCTTTAAATTTTGGTATTTTGAGATGTTGGGCTTGGTTTGGTAATTTTGTGAAAGTTTGGGGCTTTTGTGTAAGTTTACAAAAGTTGGGGTTTTATTCATAATAAACCTAGATGCATGTTTGGCATAGAAAAATGGAATGATTGTTGAATCATTGATGAAAATGGGACCTAAGGGTTGAAATGGTAATTATGGAAAATGGCCTAATTACTTTGTTTAATTAATTGGGATAATTAATTGGTGAGAAATGAGGAAATAAAATGTTGATTGAATATCCATTTGTGCATTTATTTTCTGTTTTAGAAATGACTGCTTTGGGCTATCGGTGGAGGATAGTCGAGATTGTTGTAGACAATGCATGATGATTAGGTAAACGGAAACTAATCAATGGAATGTGTCATGGAACTTGACGGTTGATAGAATACATTAATTGTGTGTATTGTGTGATTGTATATAGAACCAATGTGTTTATATACGTTATGTGTAGAGGAGGAGATAGGGGATGTACTCCGCGGTTTAAGGGAAGATAGGGGATGTACCTCTAAACCAGATAGGTATTGGGAGGAGATAGGGGATGAACTCCGTAGACAGAGCTCATATGCTTGTCTAGAGAAGTGAAGATAGAGCTCATATGCTTATCTTTGTGAAGTGTGGATACAGCTTGTATGCTTATCTGTGGATATTGTTGATATACATATCTGTTGTAGAATGTGGATACAGCTTGTATGCTTATCTGTGGATATTGTTGATATACATATCTGTTGAGAATGTGGATATAGTTTTTATGCTTATCTGAATGTGAGATATAGTTTTTATACATATCTGTGGAAATGATGATAGAGCTAGCATGCTTATCTGTTGAAAAAGGGAAAATGAAAAGTAATTAGGACTTGTAAGTCGTTGACATAAATATGTAATTTATGTGATTGTATCAGTGTTGACCAACTATCAATTGCTAATGTTTTAGTCATTGTCCATGGTTGGTTTAGTGTATTTCTACTAGGCTGTGGCTCACCCTATATGGGAATATCATTTTCAGGTACAGGAAGCATGCCACCTCCAAGGACATAGCTTGGGAGGCTAGAGGCGGACATAGCGTAGTTGTTTTACTTTTGATGTATTACATGTAACTTCAAGCCAAGGGCTTAATGTGTAAACGAGTTAGTACTCTTTTGTTGTAACCAAGTGTTAACTTGGAAAGCTGTAAGCCCGTAGGGCATTTTGTTTTGATGTTAACAAGTAATACTTATGTAATGAAACTCAATGAAATAAAGGAATGTGGTTAGTTTATATGTAAATGCATGTCTTATCTGATGGGTTTAATGTTATTATTTGGAGGGCGTTACAACTTGGTATCAGAGCGTACCGGGTTCGAATACTTTGGGTACGTGGGAAGTGATTAGGATCACAATGGGTTTGTCTCGCTTGATAGAGACTTAGATGTAGTATCATATGCTATGTGCTTAATTGATAACATGCTTATGTGACTATGTGGGTATGGGATTTAATTTCTAGGATGTTGATTGGATCCTTGAGTTTCTGGGAGTCTTGTTGGAAAAGCACTTGATCAACGCTGTTTCTAACCGGAACTCTAGTAACGCCTCGGGACTATCATTATCCGGAAATGAAATTCGTAAGTGCTTATGTGTTTATGTGCTTATGTGGAGTGAATTACAGTTGTCCATGCATTAGGACGTGAGTGTTTAGTTTCGGCACATTTATGAATGTGCTAACGTTCTGTGTTGCCTTTATTAGGATGTCAGGACGAGGAAGAGGTGCTAGGCGTAGTAGACCTGCGAGGCAGGAAGTACCGTTACCGGGTGAGATTCCGGCAGTGCAGGAGGGAGTTGGGCAGGCCAATGTGGCCGAGCCAGTAGGTCAGCAGGCTATGGGTGCCTTGGCCAGAGAGATAGCAGGAGCTTTGGGTATTCTTAGAGCTGGGAATCAGGCAGCTGAGACAGGGCCTTCCTTCTTGAAGAGGGAGTTCTTCCGGTGTAATCCGGACGAGTTTATCGGGGATCCTAAAGAGCCGCTTAAGGCAGATGAATGGCTCGAACAGACAACGAAGACGTTTGAGATGCTTGGCATCGAGGACGGAGCACTGAAAGTGACCTTGGCATCCTTCCAACTGAAGGGAGATGCGGGTCAATGGTGGAAGTACGAGAAAGCTCGTGTTGGTGGTACTTGGGAGGCGTTTGTGAATGCTTTTCAGGAGAGGTTTTTATCAGCAGCAGCTAGGGAGAAGCTGAGGGATCAGTTTAGCCGGCTTAATCAGCAGGGCTTGTCAGTGGCCGAGTTTGAGGCTACTTTTACCAATCTGTCTAGGTTTGCACCTGAACTGGTGGCGTCTGAGGAACGCCGTTGCTATGAGTTTGAGCGGAAGTTGAGGCAGGGCCTCAAGTTGAGAATTGGTGGGTCTTATATTCGAGAGTATAGACACCTAGTGGACGCTGCAGCTCATATGGAGCTTATGATGCAGGAGGAGGATGAGGGTCAGAGAGGCTCCAAGAGGAGCCAGGATAGTCAGAGTGATGGCAGGAGACAGAAGGGTTATAACCCTCAGCAGTCGCAGGGTGGTGTTGCTAGATCGACCTTCCCAGTGCCGAGTGCAGGCTCCGGGAGAGGTGGTCAGGGGGATTTCACTTGTTACAAGTGTGGCCAGCTGGGTCACAAGGTTTCTGTTTGCCCGCAGAAGGGTGGGGGTCAGAAAGCTGCTTCTTCTTCAGCTAGACCGCAGAGTCAGAGTTTGGGCAGGGGGCAGCTCTTGACTTGTTATCAGTGTGGACAACCTGGGCACATGAAGAGGTTTTGCCCACAGTTGAGTGCCACTTCGGGAGCGTCTGGTTCTAGGCAGACGCAGGGTTTTCAGCCAGCTCAGTCTGTGCAGGCCTCGAGGGCCAATCCGGGAGCTTCGTCATCCCAGTCTGTGCAGCAGTCTTTTGCTCCGAGAGGTGAGCAGGTAGACCAGGGGCCTACGGGGCGCGTGTATGCTGTTACCGCGCAGGATTTAGTACCGGCTCCATCAGTAGTGAGAGGTACTTTTCTGTTTTGCAACTCAGTTGCTAATGTGTTGATAGACACAGGTGCATCTCATTCTTTTGTATCTGCTGCATTTGCATCTGTTTTGGAATTGGAGTTAGCACAGTTAGCATCTCCTATTTGTGTGGTATCGCCTTTGGGTGGTGAGTTGATTCTGAAACAGGGTGTTAGAGGATGTGATATAAAGGTCGCCGACTATAGGCTTCCTTTTCCGTTTGTTGTCATGCCCATGAAGGGTTTTGATGTTATTTTGGGTATGGACTGGTTATCGTCATACCGGGCTGTTATTGATTGCTACCGCCAGAGGGTTACATTGTGTACCTTGAGCGGGGAGTGGTTCCATTTCTTGGGAGACCGGGTTGGTAGTGTTTTGCCACCGGGGTATGATTCGCGAGGGCGAAGTGAGCTTAGTAGTCTACTTGCCAGCTTTGAGAGTGGTGAGAGTGGTGAGACCCAGGTTGTATTACCGAGGGTGGTTTGTGAGTATTCGGATGTCTTTCCCGAAGATCTTGTTAGTTTGCCACCTCACCGAGAGATAGAGTTCTCTATTGATTTAGTGCCTGGTACGGCGCCGATTTCTATGGCACCTTACCGTTTTGCTCCAGCAGAGTTGGTTGAGTTGAAAGTTCAGCTCCAGGAATTGCTCGATAAGGGCTTTGTTCGCCCTAGTGTTTCACCGTGGGGAGCACCGGCACTCTTTGTTAAAAAGAAAGATGGTGCCTTGAGATTGTGTATAGACTACCGGAAGTTGAATCGGGCTACGGTTAAAAATAAGTACCCTATGCCCCGTATAGATGATTTGTTTGACCAGTTGAAGGGTTCCCGTTGTTTCTCTAAGATAGACTTGAGATCGGGTTACCATCAGTTGAGGGTCAGGGAAGAAGATATTCCTAAGACGGCATTCCGTACGCGGTATGGCCATTACGAGTTTTTGGTGATGCCATTCGGACTTACCAATGCACCGGCAGTCTTTATGGACTTGATGAACCGGATTTTCCGGGAGTTCTTAGACCGATTTGTGGTTGTTTTCGTGGACGATATCCTTATCTATTCGTCTTCTGAGGAGGAGCACGAGGCACACTTGAGAGTGGTGCTTAAGTTACTTAGAGCCCATAGGCTGTATGCCAAGTTTGGGAAGTGTGAGTTCTGGCTGAGGGAAGTCAAATTCTTAGGCCACGTGGTATCCGGGGAAGGGGTGTCTGTTGATACATCCAAGGTTGAGGCAGTGCAAGATTGGGCACAGCCTAAGAGTGTGTTTGAGATCCGCAGTTTTCTGGGATTAGCTGGGTATTACCGTCGGTTTGTGAAAGATTTCTCCAGGTTAGCGTCACCGTTGACTAGACTGACTCAGAAGGGAGTCAAGTTTGTGTGGAGTGAGACTTGTGAAAAATCGTTCCAAGAGTTGAAAATTAGATTGACCACCGCTCCGGTGTTGATTATTCCGGAGAGAGGGTTGGGTTATGCGGTTTATTGTGATGCTTCACGAGAGGGTTTGGGTTGTGTGTTGTTGCAAGAGGGAAAAGTGGTAGCTTATGGCTCACGTCAGTTGAAAATACACGAGAAGAATTACCCCACACACGACCTAGAGTTAGCAGTTGTGATCTTTGCCTTGAAAATCTGGAGGCACTACCTTTATGGTGAGAGGTTCGAGGTATTCTCGGATCACAAGAGTTTGAAGTATCTGTTTACACAGAGAGACTTGAATCTGAGGCAGAGGAGATGGATGGAGTTCATCGAGGATTATGATTTTGAGTTGCATTATCATCCGGGAAAGGCCAATGTTGTGGCCGATGCCCTTAGTAGGAAAACCATTAGTGATGTAGCTTGTATAGCCATCCGGGAATGGGAGATGTTGGGAGCACTGGGCGAGTTTGATTTGCTACTGGGCGAATCTGTTGAGGCTGCGGCCTTGTTTTCTGTTGTTGCGCAGCCTACACTTGTGACTAGAGTGTTAGAGGCACAGAGAGGTGACCTTGAGGTAGAATCCCTCCGAGAGAAGATCTCCAGTGGGAAAGTTGAGAAGGGTTTGACGGTGTATCCCGACCTGAGTGTGAGATACCGAGACCGTTTGTTTGTACCGGAGGCTTGCCGAGAGGAGGTACTCCGAGAGTTTCACCATTCGCGCCTTGCGGTGCATCCGGGAGGTACTAAGATGTATCAGGATTTGGGTCGCCAGTTTTGGTGGCGGGGTATGAAAAGAGATGTGGCTGTTTTCGTATCGAAGTGCCTTACTTGCCAGCAAGTGAAGGCCGAGCATCAGAGGCCAGCGGGTTTGTTGCAACCCTTGCCTATTGCCGAGTGGAAGTGGGAGCATGTCACTATGGACTTCGTTGTAGGTCTTCCGAGGACTCAGCGGGGTAGTGATGCTATTTGGGTGGTTGTAGACCGGTTGACTAAGTCGGCGCACTTTATTCCTATGCGCGTGAGAGATTCGGTAGATCATCTTGCCGATTTGTACATTCGGGATGTAGTGAGATTGCACGGGGTCCCAGTGACGATCGTCTCAGATAGAGATCCTCGTTTTACTGCTAGATTGTGGCAGAGTTTGCAGAGTGCCTTGGGCACTAAGTTGACCTTTAGTACGGCTTATCATCCTCAGACTGACGGGCAGTCCGAGCGTACTATTCAGATCCTCGAGGATATGCTTCGGGGTTGTGTCCGGGACTTCAGTGGGACGTGGGAGAGGCACTTGCCATTGGTAGAGTTTGCCTACAACAACAGTTTTCAGTCTAGCATCGGTATGGCACCGTTTGAGGCCTTGTATGGCCGACCGTGTAGGTCTCCAGTTTGTTGGGCCGAGGTGGGTGATGCACCTTTGTTGGGTCCGGAGTTGGTTAGGGAGACGACGGAGAAAATTGAGCTTATCCGTAGGAGGCTTGTTACAGCCCAGAGTCGACAAAAGAGTTATGCCGACCGTAGGAGGAGGCCTTTGGCGTTTGAGGTAGGTGATCATGTCTTTCTGAAGATATCACCTAGACGAGGCCTGATGAGGTTTGGGAAGAGTGGGAAGTTATCCCCTCGGTTTATTGGTCCTTTTGAGATCCTTGAGAGGATTGGTGAGGTTGCTTATCGATTAGCCTTACCACCGCAGTTGTTCGGAGTGCATGACGTGTTTCATGTGAGTATGCTTCGGAAGTATGAGCCAGATCCATCACATGTGCTGGATTGGAGCGATTTAGAGGTAGATGAGGATGCCTCGTATGAGGAGAGACCGGTTCGGGTCTTGGATAGGCGGGATCAGGTCCTGCGTGGCAAGACCATTCCTTTGGTGAAAGTCTTGTGGAAACATCACGGAGTGGAGGAAGCCACTTGGGAACGTGAGTTGGAAGTCCGTGAGAAATATCCGGACTTGTTTGTTGATGTGTGATCTTGTATTTAAATTTTACATTATGTTGAACTTAAGAGCTTTTATATATGTCTTAAGTTGTAAAACATTGAGAATGTTTTGATTATTGGAAGCATGTCTTGGAACTTGCCTCATATGGTAGTTGGATGTAACACTATATATGTTGAATATATTGTTGACATTGGAAAGTTAGTGCATAATGTTGGTGCATGTTGAAAATACATATGTTGTTTACATATTGTGATATGTCTCTATTTAAAGGGATGGGATGACCGGTAATGGGTCGAATTGTTGAATGTTAAATTGTAACATTGTCTAAAATGAAGGAAAACTTGTTTTGAAAACTTGTGTTTAATTTCGGGGACGAAATTCTTTAAGGGGGGGAGGTTATAGCGATCCCGGGTTTACCCTTGTTGTATAGTGATCCGGACATGTGTTCGTGGATGTTGGTAGTTGTTTATTATCTTGTTTACATCCTTTCTTACTTTGTATTTGAGTTATAGGATGTGTTGAGCGGGTTTGTTACAGGTTGGTTGAGTTTAGAAACCAAAACTAGTTGCCCAGATTTTTGGCCTGTACGCTCGAGCGGAGGTGTTGGCGCTCGAGCGTAGATTACACCCATTCAGTATTTTCCTGTGCAGCGTTGTACGCTCGAGCGTGGTATTGGCCGCTCGAGCGGGGTTGTCTGAGTGCCGCTCGAGCGTAGGGATTGGGAGCTCGAGCGGAGGCCTGGTTCTGCAAAAGTGCTGGGCGAGTGCATTCTGCGCTCGAGCGGGCGGTTGGCCGCTCGAGCGGAAGTCTGTGAGTGGCCGCTCGAGCGGGGTGTTTTACGCTCGAGCGGAGACCTGGGTTAAAGTCCCGAATTTGTGACTCTTCAAATCACTTTTTCACTTTCTCTTCTCTCTCTTACTTTTCCAAAATCACCATTGTTGAGCCTCTCACTCTAGACTCTACCTTCTCTCTAGGTTTTGATCTAGTAGGAGTGATTTACTCACCTTTGGCCTTTACAAAAAAGTTGTTGATCGTCGAGGGCTTCATTTTAATCTGAAAATCTCGGGTTTTGGAGCACGTTGGGTTTTGTCGTCTTCTCCTTTGGGACTCCGAATTTGAGGTAGGGATAACCTACTCCTCTCTATGGGTTTTGTCTTTAAATTTTGGTATTTTGAGATGTTGGGCTTGGTTTGGTAATTTTGTGAAAGTTTGGGGCTTTTGTGTAAGTTTACAAAAGTTGGGGTTTTATTCATAATAAACCTAGATGCATGTTTGGCATAGAAAAATGGAATGATTGTTGAATCATTGATGAAAATGGGACCTAAGGGTTGAAATGGTAATTATGGAAAATGGCCTAATTACTTTGTTTAATTAATTGGGATAATTAATTGGTGAGAAATGAGGAAATGAAATGTTGATTGAATATCCATTTGTGCATTTATTTTCTGTTTTAGAAATGACTGCTTTGGGCTATCGGTGGAGGATAGTCGAGATTGTTGTAGACAATGCATGATGATTAGGTAAACGGAAACTAATCAATGGAATGTGTCATGGAACTTGACGGTTGATAGAATACATTAATTGTGTGTATTGTGTGATTGTATATAGAACCAATGTGTTTATATACGTTATGTGTAGAGGAGGAGATAGGGGATGTACTCCGCGGTTTAAGGGAAGATAGGGGATGTACCTCTAAACCAGATAGGTATTGGGAGGAGATAGGGGATGAACTCCGTAGACAGAGCTCATATGCTTGTCTAGAGAAGTGAAGATAGAGCTCATATGCTTATCTTTGTGAAGTGTGGATACAGCTTGTATGCTTATCTGTGGATATTGTTGATATACATATCTGTTGTAGAATGTGGATACAGCTTGTATGCTTATCTGTGGATATTGTTGATATACATATCTGTTGAGAATGTGGATATAGTTTTTATGCTTATCTGAATGTGAGATATAGTTTTTATACATATCTGTGGAAATGATGATAGAGCTAGCATGCTTATCTGTTGAAAAAGGGAAAATGAAAAGTAATTAGGACTTGTAAGTCGTTGACATAAATATGTAATTTATGTGATTGTATCAGTGTTGACCAACTATCAATTGCTAATGTTTTAGTCATTGTCCATGGTTGGTTTAGTGTATTTCTACTGGGCTGTGGCTCACCCTATATGGGAATATCATTTTCAAGTACAGGAAGCATGCCACCTCCAAGGACATAGCTTGGGAGGCTAGAGGCGGACATAGCGTAGTTGTTTTACTTTTGATGTATTACATGTAACTTCAAGCCAAGGGCTTAATGTGTAAACGAGTTAGTACTCTTTTGTTGTAACCAAGTGTTAACTTGGAAAGCTGTAAGCCCGTAGGGCATTTTGTTTTGATGTTAACAAGTAATACTTATGTAATGAAACTCAATGAAATAAAGGAATGTGGTTAGTTTATATGTAAATGCATGTCTTATCTGATGGGTTTAATGTTATTATTTGGAGGGCGTTACATTCTTCACCCAATCTCTTATCTCCATCATCTCCTTTATTCTTGTGTTCTTGAGTTGAGACTATTGAAGAATCTAAGCCTCTCATCATCTTCTAGAGAATTCGAAATTGTTCTTCAAGGATCTTCGAATTTTCTAACTACTTTCTTGAACCATCTCCTACACAATTTAAAACGTAATCCAAGTTACACATTAAATTGAGAATGTCACATGAGAATGCAATCCTCTACCTGCTTTTGGTGTCCCTTCTAGGCCTCATTAATCCTATTGGTGCATTGTGATGACCTGGATAACAACATTAATTAGTATTTTATTTTTGATATTAGATAGTTATTATCCATGATAAGTAATAAAACTAAACAACAAACAATCCCCTAATTTGTTAGGACTCCTTCATAAATATAATGCACAATTAGAAAATCAAAATAAAAAAGGAGTTGTTTTTCCCACTCCACTTTACGAGAAATTCTATTTCCACACACTTAATTGTCTCAGTATACATTTTCTATCAGTACACACACTTATTAATTTGATTATTAATTAATATTCTCAATCCACACACTAAAAGTTACAATTATACCATTCACTCATAATCATTGTACATACACCACTCAACCCTCCTTTTCACACTTTTTTTTTATTTTTTTATTTTTTTTGGTCTGAAGCTTTTGTTTGGTCTTTTGGTTTTAGGATTTTTATGTTTACACAGTGAAAAACTACACATTCACTGTGTGGAACTGTATTGCCGGGAAGGTTCTTGAGAGGTCTAATACAACATGGTCTATCAAATTGGTTTACATGGAGCTAAGAAACAATATATAGAAATTTTGAATTTTTGCCTGTGAAATTTAATCTCAATGTCAATACTGATCTTCATTTTTTTTTTTCCCCATTAGCATCAGTACTATGAAGAATCGGTGGTACCATTTGAAACATTTGAGGAGGCATTGAAAAATGAAAGCATTCGAGGGTTGTAGTTGACAGACATTAAAATGAAAACATTTGAGGAGGCATTAAAATTTGATAGACCAATTTGATAGTGAGAGACTCCTGTTTAATTTTGTAGGACAAGTGAACCAATTTGATACTATTTTTTCAAAAAAAAAAAAAAAAAAACCTTTGATATTGTAATAAGCATGTTTTTCTAATCCAAATTTGGTCTTACATGAGAGAAACATGGAAAGGGATAATTAAAGCAATATAAGAGATGTTTTGAGAGTAAGCATTAAAGAAGTGTAGAGTGTGTAACAAGTAAAGTGACAATAATGAGTGTTGTTGGATGTCTATTATGATTATTTTTATTTAGGATATAATTGTCATTAAATTAATATTTCATTAAGTGTGTGTCCTAAGCTAATTAGGTGTGTGGAAATAGAATTTCCCCCACTTTACTCTAAATATATTCCTTTTTTTTTATCCTAATTATACATAGTTACATTAATACCCTTTTACACAAAATATACTCCCTGAAAAAATCAAAATTCCAAGGGTATTAATGTAACTATGTATAATAAGGATAAAAAAATATATATATATTTGGAGTAAAGTAGAGTGAGGATAACGACTCCCAATAAAAATCCTTTTAATAAAAATTCAATTTAATAGGTAACCCTTAAGTACAACGATAGTTGCCTCATTAGTGAAACCACAAAAAGTAGGTGCCAAGTTAATATTTGGGTGTTCCAATTATCCAGTAAAATTAAAAAATTTGAACAAAATTGACTTTTTTGGATTGGGTTGGGTTGGATTGATTTTCTAGTGTATTCGTTTGATTTTGGATTTTCAAATCATCAAATCGATAGAATTGAGTTGATTCTTAGTTTAGACCTTACTTAAATTGAACCAACCAGATAACCAAACGTATATATATTTTCAAAATTTTATTTATATTGACATGTTTTTCATTAATGGATGTATTACAATGGACTTGATTTCAAGTAATAATTTCTCATATACAATAATTAATTAAGTGAATGAACGAAGCAATAGGAGTTTGAGTCAGATTTCTAACTTGATTTTAAATTGTATTGATTGTATTAATGAATTTAATTTGTATTGGTTATGTTTAAGTTTGAGTTAGATTTATAGGAAATATCATTTTGCCTCTCAAACTTTTACACATTTTTCAATTTGACCCCCAGACTTCAAGTAATATCAATTTTACACCTAAACTTTTAAAATTTTGATCAATTTGGTCCCCACCGTCACATTCCATCTACAATTTGACAGAATGTGCTGACGTGATATCAAAATTCATTTGAAATTTCATTTTACCTCTCAAACTATACCTTGAAAATTAATTTGCCTCCCAAATATATAAAAATAAATAAATTTAACTATTTAATAAATAATTTTTTTATCTCAATAATGAAAAAAAATTAAATTTTAAATAATATATACTTTACAAAAAAAATAAAAAGTAATAATAAAAAATATAAAAATCGTCATTTAGAATTATCTTGAGACTATGAAGTATGGATAATTCAACAAACATGTCGTACACGTACTGGGTACTTACCGATGCATGATATTTTTGTTTACGTACCGGGTACACAAAACATGTACTCAAATTTTTCCTTATTAATTTTTGACGTATCCAGATATATCTAGTATATACCAAGCCATGTCGTACCTCAGTCGAAATAATATTTTCTTCTACTACAAAGGTAAAATTCTTTTTACTAAACTTCTTTTTCATTTTTAGTTTTGTACTTAGTATGGTTTTAAAATTAAGTTATGGTTTGTAAGTTATTTAATATAATGATATTTAATTCTGATTTATCTTATACCTATACTTTTGGCATTAAATGTCAATTGTAGGTTGGATTTTACAAATTAAACCATTTTATCCATTTTATATTATTCCAAATTAAAAACAAATATTTTTTTACAAATGTATTAAGCTGTATCTGTATCTTACTTTTTTTTGAATTTTACTGTGCCAACATACTCGTATAGTACCAATATTAGTGCTCATACGTGTACCTGTACTTCATAGGTCTCAAATTATCTCGAGTCAATCTTAGAGAAACTTATTGACCTGAAAATTTCTTGGCTACTCTATGTATGTGTGTGTGCGAATTGTAACTAGCTTATTACCCAAATTAATTTCAATATAATTGATCGACTAATAGCAATTTTAAAATTGAGTGGTAAAAAAATTTCAAAATTCGGTAAGTACCTGGTACGGGTACGACATGTTTGTCAAAGTACCCACACGCTTCATAATCTCAAGATAATTCTAAATGAGGATTTTTCTTTTTTTTTTTTTGCAAAGTATATATTGTTTCAAGTTTAATTTTTTCATTATTAAGATAAAAAATTATTTATTATTTATTAAATATTTAAATTTAATTTTTTTAATATTTGGGGGGCAAATTGATTTTTAAGGTATAGTTTGGGGGGTAAAAATGAAATTTCAAATGAACTTTGGCGGTACGTCAGTACAGTCCGTTTAATTATAGACGAAATGTGATGGCATGGGCCAAATTGATCAAAATTTTTGAAAGTTTAGGTGTAAAATTGCTATTAATTGAAATTTGTGGTCAAATTTAAAAATGCATGAAAGTTTGAGGGGCAAAATAATATTTCCTCTTAGATTTAATTGTATTGGTTTGCATTAAACAATATTTTTTTTCTTTATGTGTTATGTTTAAATGTTAAAGACTTATTCATTTTAATTATTTATTATTTATTAATTCACTTATTTTTAATATAGTGGAATTGTGGTTTCAACTTGAACTACATTGGATTTGGTTGGGCTGGATATAATGTGTGATTGGTTTGGTTTTGGATCTAGAAACTTAAAATCGATTATGATTAGGTTGATTCTAATTTGATGTCAAACCAAACTAAACCGATCCATGAACACTCCTAATTCATATATTGGGATTCGTTAATTTAATTTCAATTTTTTTTTTAAATAGAGTCTTAAGTTTTAATCTTTTCAGATCAAAAGGATAACACAATTTGAAAGATTATATTATTTTTATCTATTTTTTCACATGTGCACTATTCACTTATTTGTTCACATGTCAGTTATCTATCAACGTATTTGTCCACCCATAATTTGCAGCAACCTCCAATGACTTTTGCTGCTATTTTTTCGATGATTGATTGGCGATCATCTGACAGTAGTGACATGAAAATTAAAAAAAAAAAAAGAAAATTATCTAAAATAATAATTTATCATTTTTATTAAATAATTTCATTAATCAGGTATTTATTATTAAAAAAATCCTCGGACTTAATGCCATATTCCCCGTAGAAAAGGACTTGCCAATAAAACCCTGGTATATAAAACCTGCCAATGTTTAAATCATAAATTTAAGATAAATTTATTAAGGATAAAAAAAATGATGACCAATGCGTGTAGGAAACATGACAACTCATGATGTGGATGTTTGGGTATTGCTTATTTTATTTTATTTTATTTAACAAGCCGTCCCTATGACGTGAGACTATCTATAGATGTCATAATAGATTTCAAACATAGGACATTCGTTCACGTAAACAAACATCATTTCAAAAATCATGACTTCTCAAATCACATTTGGAACATAATTCATATGAACATATCTTTACAATAACGTTACTCACAGTGGGCTTCCGAAAATGATCAATCAATCTTCGAATGTTGACCTACAAACACAAAAGTATATAACACAAACATATCTTATCATTACACATGCACTTGGCCATTACGGCTTAACTTTCTTTCCATGATTCTTGTTCTTTCTTATCACGTCACATGCTCGAAACACACACTTGTAATCTCTTAACTTATAGTATATTCTTTTCTTAGTTTGTTTTATATAATAGTATAGATAACACGGTAAATGTGGGATTGACCAAATTCATTTCGGAAGTTGATTTTATGGTAAAAAACAGTTTGTTTGGTTTTCAAAAAATTGAAATATTTTATTTTTCATGTTTTTTTATTTTTATTAAATTTTTTTAATATTCTATGTAATTTTTTTAATTTTTAAATACACTTAACATAAATATACTTAAAAAGTATAATATTTATAAAAAAAATATTTAGAAAATTCACTAAATACCAAAAATATAAAAAAAAAAATGAGAATTCAGTACATTTTTCGTATTCTTATATATTTATTGATTTGAAAAAAAAAATTATAAATATTTTGCTTTGTAGATACATCTAAATAAGATGTATTTAAAAAAGTAAAAAAATTATTTTAAATTTTAAAAATATTTATTAAAAAAAATTACGAAAAATAAAAATTATAAAAAATTAAAACAAAACTTAATAAAATTATTATAAAGTATCGCATCACTTTTTTAACTTTCGGTACCTATCTTTATAAAAAATTAAAATACAACTAAAATAGCTAATTATGCAAATCTTTGGACGGAAGGCCATGTTTGTTTTAGGAGATAGAGATGGGAATGAGATTGAGGGATTTGGAGTGTATGCTGTGTAGGGTACACAACAGCTCCTGTTGTGCAGCCAAATGGGCTCATTTCGATAATTTGAATCGTTCACATTTTAGAATACATCAAGTAGAATATACCAGCAAAAAATCAAGTTAATCGGATATCGTTTACCCTTTCATCTACTCACATTTATATTCATTTTAATACTTTAAATCACAATTGTTATTTATTTTTGTAGATACAAATGTGAGTGAATGAATGAATAAACGATATTCGATTTACTTGATTTTTTTGCAAATATGTACTAATTGATGTATTCTAAAATGTGAACAGTTTGAATTATCGAAATGGGCTCATTTGGCTGCACAATAGTGGCTGCTATACACCCTGTGCAACAGCTACCCCAAATCCGAGATTGAGATGGAAGAGGGACCCACTATATGTTGTATTTGTTTTGGGAGATGGAGAGGGAATTCATAATCCCATAGGATTAGGATGTGCGGCCCCGTTTGTTTTTAGAGGTAGAATGGAGGGAATTGTTAGTGAAGAGATTAAGTAAAATTGTGTTTGTTTTAATGATAGTTGTTAGTGTAGGGATTGTTAAATTATCAATCCTCTCTTCATCTCTCAACACAAACACAGTATTAGTGGGTCCCACCTCACTACTAATCACAATCCCCTCTCTAACTCTCCAAATAAACGGGGCCTTAGTGTTGAGATTGAGATGGAGGAGGTGGATGTGGATGCGGAGGTGGTATTAGGAAATTAGTCCTCCGACTTAGTTTTTTTTTTTTTTTAAATGTTGGGGATTTTTTTTAACATTAATGTTTAATATTTTTGTATTTTTTGTTAAGTAAAAATTATAATTTTTTTGTTTTAATATTTTTATATTTCTTTTATAGGGTAATAATTTAACAATTCCTACCTAATAACTATCATCAAAATAAATATAATTTTACTTAATCCCTTCATTATCAATTCTCTCACTAATAATTCTCTCACTATTAATTTATTCACTATCAATCCCTTTTATTCTATCTCTGAAAATAAACAAAACTTAAATAACAGTTAGAGAGTTAAACAAACGAAACTTAAGGAGCAATTAGAGAGTTGAACGACGTGACATAATGTCTACATGGAAAATACAAAACAAAAGCACACGCACTTCCATGAGCATACCAACAACAATAGCCCTTGTCCATACCGTTGCTTTTCTTTTTGAAAAGTGCTCGGAGATTCGAAAAGAAATATTATTAAATTTTTTATTAAGGGTTGGTTTGGGGTGTCTTAAAAAAGTGTACTTTTTGTCTTTTTACGAAAAGATGTGCAGAAAAGTAGAGAGGTGATGTGATGGAAAAAAGATAAAAAGATAAAAAGATGAATTATATAGGTTATGCCAAACAAGGCTTAAGTATTTTATATAGGTGGAGATAAGTATTAGTGAATCTCACACTAAGATATTTGGGGTTGTTGCTATATATGGGTGGTGTTTGGGAAGTTTGTGTGTTGGGTGTTTTTTTATTTTTTATTTTTTATACTAAAAGATAAATTTTTTGTAAAATTAAAAAAAATAAATTTAAACAAAATATCATATCTAATCATAAAAAAATTTAATTATTTTTTCAAACACCAAAAACTTTTTATCCAATAATATTCTACAACTAAAAAAATTTACATAAAAATTTACTTCCCAAACACTCACATGGTACGCAACAGCAATTATTGCACACTTAATTGGGCCTATTTCAGGGCTTAATTTGGCTTATTTCAGGGCTTAATTTGCTAATCTAAATCGTTCACATTTTAAAAATTATCGAGTAGAATACATTTATAAAAAATCACATTGATCAGATATCGTTATCTCTTTCATCAAATTATATTTGCATTGAGTTTTATATTTCAAATTACATATATCTTTTTTTTTAATTGTAAATGTAATTTGATAAAAATGCCAACAATATTCAATTGACGTGATTTTTTATTAGTATATTCTATTCGATAATTTTTAAAATATAATTAATTTAAATTATCAAATTAAATTTTAAAATAGACCCAATAAAATATATAATAATTGCTTTTACGCACCGCCAAAGAATTTTCATACTCTCTACCTTTGAACATTAGGGATTTGAAAAATCACCACAAACAAACAAACAACCAATAACAAGAGAAGGAAGCTTCTCACTGTGAATCTCATTCCCCGTCCTTTCCCCGTCCTTTTCTTTCTTTTTGGTAACTCTCTCTCTCTCTCTCTCTCATATACCCATCTTTTAATTTTTTTTCCCTCTACGTTTTGAATCTCGTCTTATTATCTTACTGGAGAAGAAAAGAAGGGTCAAGTTGTGTATTGATTTTTTATTTTTTTCCCCTCAGTTTTCTCTGGAAACAAACAAGGGTATATGATTGTAGTGTGCTAGTTTTGAATCTTAGGCTGCGTTTGGTAGAGTTTTGTAAATATGATTTGAGAGTATGAGTTGTATTTTGAGTTTATGAGTTGTGAAATTATGATTTGAATGTAGAAAATTTGTTTAGTTATGATTTTTGAATAAAGTGTTGAATTGAGTTTTGAATTGAGGATAGAATTGAGTTTTAAAAGTTTGATTTTTACATGTAAAGTAAGAAAATTTGTTTGGTTATAAGTTTTGGAAAGAGTTTTCAAAATTTAATTCAAATTATTATAACTCGTAACAAAATATACTACTTTCACACTATTGAAAATTCTGATCAACACTCATAATCAAACTCTTTTTAAAATTCAATTAAAAAAATTATTATTAATAGAAAATAACATTAATCAATTTTTTAATTGAAAATACTACAAAAGAAATAATTTTTTTTAAAAATAAATATTCAAAAAATTTAAATCATAAATATTTAATAATTTAAATAATTTAATAAGTAAAAAATTAAAATAAATATTCAAAAAATTTAAATCGTAAAAATTTAAATAATTTAAATATTCAAAAATTTTAAATAATTTTAAATATTAATATTTTAAATTTAAAAACAACTCTACACTCAAATCGTAACCAAACACATAAAACAAAATTCAATTAAGAAATTATTTTTAACACTCGTAACCAAACGCATACCTCGAAACTCCATACTACTTTCACAACTCTGCACTCAAATCGTAATCAAATACATAACAAAAACAAATTAAAATATTTAAAAATATTTTTATAAAATAGAGTTTGAAAATATTTTTATAAAATATTTTAAAATTTCTCAGTGTACTCGTTATGATTGTAGTGGGTTAGTGGGTGTCTTCTTGATCTTGCTATTGCTTATCTCTTACTCTCTGCATCCACTCTTGCATTTTTCGCCTCCAAATTTCTGGGATTTTTGGGCCTTTTCTTACCTTGTCCTTCTAATGGCCTATTTGGCAACGCCAATAGCAATTATTGCTTGAAGAGGCAATTAATTGATTGCCCAATTGAGACAGTCTCTTCTGTTCAACTGTCTGTGAACACAAAATTCCCCTTTGATTCAATTGACGCGAAAAACCCAGATTGCCAATTGAATTTGAAGTTAATTAAAGATCAAAACAATTGTGTTGATGGGTTTGTTGAAATGGAAGGCGAAGCGTCTTGTAGCTCAATAGCGGGTGTTAGGAAGTTGCAAAATGTGGTTGAGAGGGACTTGATTTTGAGGAATGAATTGGTTAGGGGGTTTGATGTAGTGAATTCATCAGTTCATGTCAAGAAGGGAGGGTTTGATCTCAAGGGTAAGGGGATTGAAAATCAGAGGCCAAGGAATGGTCTTAGGCGGCGTCGAAAAGGTCTTGCTGATTATGCCAAAGTTTTGCCTGTTTCTTATGACCCTTCATATGCAAATGATAAGTCACATTTTAGTATTGATCGTAAAGGGAATAATGATATTGAATGAAGTTCACTGCCAGTCGGCTCTGGAGCTGATGCTAATCACTTCAACTGTGAGTGTTGATTTTGATCTTGGTTTGTATTCTATCCATTTTTTTTTTTTCATTTTATCCGAAACTTTGCACCTTAACTGAAAAGAAAAAGAAAAAAAGAAAGAAGAAGAGAGGCATTAGTGTTTCATTTAGTGAACTCATGTATCCTGTGTATTTTGTGTTTGCACTTTCACATTTTTTAAATCAACATAAGTTGTGCTGTAATCTTACACAGCTAAAATAAAGAAATTGAAGAAGTTTGGTGTTGTAAGTGCAATAACTTATAAGAACAGTTTCTTGTATATGCTATACATGAAAAGTCACAATTTCAACTGACAATGCATAGATAATACCCCAGTGAAGACCTTTCTGGA
Organism: Camellia sinensis; assembly: GCF_055761805.1. NCBI lineage: Eukaryota > Viridiplantae > Streptophyta > Magnoliopsida > Ericales > Theaceae > Camellia > Camellia sinensis. The sequence goes on from NC_138967.1 coordinate 49,053,225, forward strand.
GAAATTATGTCTTATAATTTTTTTAAAAATCTTGGCCATTCTTGGCAAAGGGATGGGAAGGGATTTTAAACAATAAAGGGATGTCAAATTCGTTGGTCTTGAAATCCTTTAGTTATTTTAAAAACAAGGATTCCTAAATTCTCCTAGGGTTTTCAAGGATAGACTCGGAGGTCCCATATGCACGTAGTAAAAGCTTTTAAAAGAGTAATATTTTAAAATCCTTAAAACAAAGAACAAATAGCGGAAAAGTTCAAGAGCCCTTCAGATGATCGAAATTATTCATCTATGTGTGTGTGTGTGTAGGACGGCTTGTAAGGGAATTTTTTTAATTTTTTGTATTGGTTAAACTCACCCCCTAGGTTAGTCCTTCATGTTTCTTTGACGATACCTACATTTTTATTCTTAATTGATCAAATCCCAAACAACTAGATTTGTTGAACTTGTAGTTTTTCTTTCTCTCTGAGTCATAGATACATAATTAGGGCTGCAAACGAACCGAGCGAAGCTGAGCTTCGAGCTCTACTCATTTATTTATCAAGCTCGTTTATTGAGCTCGAGCTCGGCTCGGCTCGGCTCGGCTCAATAAATTTTTTTAAACATTATTTATATTATTTAAATAAAAAATATTATTTACATTATTTGATATATAAATAATGTATTTATAATATTATTTTTATATATTTATATATTATTTAATATATAAATAATATATTTATTATATGATTTAAATAAAGATAAATGGGCTGAGCTTGACGAACCGAGCTTATGCGAGCTCGATCTCAGCTTGTTTACTAAACGAGCCGAGCCGAGCCGAGCTGAGCTGAGCTTGTTCATAAATAGCTCGGTTCATTTGCATCCCCATACATAATACAGCTTTGGCCTCTTTCTTACTTAACGTGGATATAATATAATGCAGATAAACATTGACAATAAAGAAGAAAGAACAAATAAAATGCATTTAAGAAAAGAAAAAGAAAAAGAAAAAAAGAAATGAAGAGGTTCTGGTTTTAAACAAATGGACTACCACCAATACATATATGGCAAGGGTTAAAGTATAATTTTTATGTCTCTTTTTCAATTAGCACTTTAAACTGTTAGTGTGAATGTTTAAACCTCAAGGATTATTCCTTGTGCTCTCCTCAGGGCATAAGCTTTGCTCCCATTTCAAAACAATGTTTTGGACATGAGTTGTCATGAATTCTTGGCTGGTGTATCAGATTTTACGTGGAATCTTACACAACATAAATGAAAGCATTCATAGATCCATGCTTAGGTTATTGCTATGACAATGCTATTGTGTGTGGTATGTGATTTAGATGACGAGGACGCTCCAGTTGTTAATAATTTTGGGGATAGAGCTTCACATGGCTTTCAGTTGGATGGAACTCTTCATGAAAAGAAACTAGCTTAGAAAAGTGAATCATCCTATGAAGAGATAAAGAGTAATGTGCAGAAGGAACTGGGTTATGAAGGTAACGAGAAAAATGCAATCAGAATCTTGGAACAGGCACTTGAAGAAGAACAAGCTGCTCGTGCTGCTCTTTACCTTGAGCTTGAGAAGGAGAGAAGTGCTACTGCTACAGCTGCAGATGAGGCCATGGCTATAATACCGCATCTACAAGACGAGAAGGCATCCATAGAAATGGAGGCTTGGCAATGCTAGAGGATAATAGAAGAAAAATCTGCTTATGATGCTGAAGAAATGAACATCTGTAAAGAAATTCTTGTGAGGAGACAGAAAGAGAAGCATTTCTTGGAAAGGGAAGTCGAAGCTTATGGGCAGATGATTCATATTGGAAATTAACAGTTACAAGATGACATTCAGTAAATGGTGAACACACAGAGAACAGGCTGATGCTCCAACAGCTAGTGAATCCATTGACAAGAAGGAAATTGTAAAAGATAAAAGTTCAGTTAATGAGGTATTGTCTATTGATAAGCAAAAGTGTACACCCTTGCTCTTGGAGAGGAATTATGAATTTCCGGATGGGACGAAGAAGCTGATCTTCAAGCAAGGATATGTAGAGAAATCTATAGTTTCTGGTCTGCAGAAAAATTTGATGTCAGCAGCTGACAATGAAAGACTGAAAATTGACATGGAAGTTGAGTGACTCGGAGAGAGGTTAAGCATTGTGCAGGAACAAAGACAAAAGCTCAACTTCTCTGTGGACTATCGGGAAAGGGAAAAATTTCAACTGCAACTTGTAGAAGATATAGCATAACAACTTCGAGAGATTTGACAGCTAACAGAACCTAGAAAGGCCCTGTGCGCAAAGCTTCTTTGCCCCTGCCATCCTCTAAGGTTTGATGTTAAATTTCTCTTTCATCATTATCTTCATCTATATCAAACACAGTAAGGCTATGTTTGGATTATGCATTTAGGTAGGGATTTGGAAAGAGAAAGGAAAATGGGAGGAAATGGAGAAAAAAATTATCTTATATTTCATGCAAATTTCCTTCACCTTTTCCTTTCCAAAGACCTATCCAAATCCATTATCCAAACACAACTTAAGTGCACAAAGTTACAATGCTTACTCTTTTGAAGCAAGGTTGTTAAAATCGGGATCCTACGTTGGATCGTTGGAAGTGTTTATAGGATCGGATCGTAGAATCGGATCGAGGATCGTAAGATCCTACCGAAAAAGACAAATTACATAATAATTTAATTTAAATAAATATTTCTAATAAAATATACACAAAATGAACTTATATTCTATTAAAAAGAAGTGAAGATATTGTGAAAAATATAATACTCCATGTAAAATGTACATATAATATTATGCAATAGAAAATCCGACGGTAAAAATTCTGTATTTTATCAAAAAAGAAGGTGAAGAAGAAGAAGAATTCTATAACAAAATACTTTACAATGTACAATAATGCATAAAAAGTGAAGAAAAAATATTTAACAATATTGGAAATGAAAATAGATTAAGAACTCAAAAGAATAGCTTAGTCGAATGATAAGGTTTGTCGTTAGCATCCCTAGTGGAGCGGATTCGAGTCACAAAAATAATTTCTCCAGAAATTGGGATAAAGTTGCAATTATCTTACCCTTCTTAGACTCCGCTAAAGCTAAGTTTGTTTTTCCGACTATTTAATTTTCTTAAATTACCGCAATATTTGAATGTTTGTTTCCTAATTTGTTTTTCTTAGTCTATTTGATTCAATACTACTTAATTTTTAATATTTATTTTGACGACATAAATTGGTATTTAGACAACAAACATAAAATTTACAACAAAATATGTCATACAATACAAAACAAGGCTTATAAATTGGATCGGATAGGATCGGATTCGGATCGAGATTCTACGATCCTATAAGATCCCACTACTAGGATCGAAAGATCCTACCTACAAAGAGTTTTTTACATGATCCGGATCGATTGTACTCAAATGGATCGTAAGATCGTAGGATCGTAAGATCCGGATCGGGATTCTGATAACCATGTTTTGAAGACCAAAACTTCACCCTCCTCCCCGCTCCCAGCACCATACTAATATTCACTACAAACTTCATTACCTTTTTATTGAAAAGCTTTCATTAATCCCATTTGATTCTTTGAATATTAATATATCTATATATTTGCTCTTTGGTCAAATTTATTCATCTGACCGTTGTTGCCATTACGATCATATATTTCTTTTTTTTTTTTTTATAGATTTTGTTTATAAGGCCATTTTTCTCTAGTTGTTAAAATCGCACAAAAAGGATCTAGAACTTATGCGAAAATCTTAGAGCTACAATTTTGAATGATCAGTATTCAAGTTTTACAAGACTTGAGTTGCTATCAAAGTTAAATGAGCTTACTTCTCTCTTAAATTGCCATCAAAGTTAAATGAGCTTACTTCTCTCTTAAATTACCATCAAAGTTAAATGAGCTTACTTCTCTCTCTCTCTCTCTCTCTCTCTCTCTCCAAACTTTCATTACTTTTTATTGACATACTTCCATTAATTTCTCATTTGATTCTTTGAATATTAATTTGTTATATCTATATTTGCTCTTGGGTCAAATTTATTGAACAAAATTTGTATATCAAGTATTTTTACATTCGTATGTTGATATTTTGTATTATGTATGAACTTATGTTTATGAGATTATCATTTTTAATATTAAACATGTTTCGTTTTTCTTCTTCTTAACAAGTGGGAAGTTATCTATAAGTATAATTAGTAAAGTAAAGAAAATTAAATACATCCAACAATAGGAAAAATCCCTATAGTGACTTAAACCTAACATAAAAATTAGTACACATATTCGATCATATTTAAAAACTAAACAAAACACACAAAAAATCATTATAAATCTCACTAAATGTGATATTAAAATAATAACATGTTTGTTAGTATGTTTTCCTGAAGTAGTGCAAAGAATCAAAAAATTTATGGCTTTGGTCGATTGCCACCACTATTATGCTATTGTTAGGTAATGTCAAAGAAAAGTTGCTGTAAAAGTGTACCTTTAGGAGTTCACAAACACTCATACAGTATGGATTTTGTTGCTTCATAAATACATATAGGCTCTTTTTTGGTTCCCCAGAACAGTGAGGTAAAAAGAAAAGGAAAGGGAAAGGAAATGAAGAGGGAAAAAGAGGAAGAAAAAGTAAAAACATAAAGAATCCATTTATTAGAAATGTGATTTTGATTTGATTGCGGGTTTCCTGTGTCCTCCTCCTTTGGTGGTTAGTCATGTTTCCCCATTTTCCTTACTGTTTTACAATGAAAACTGGGTTACTTCAAAACAAGAAAATTCCCTCAAAATATTGTCCTTCACAATTTTCCAATACAGCCAAACAAAGAAAAGGTAAAATTCCATTTGATTTCTTTTTCCTTGTAATTTGCAAGTCTCAAAAAGTATTTGAATGCTTGAATATTTTCATCTGCTTGGAAATTAATATTTTAGATAAAAAAAAGTTGGGGTTAATTACCTTGTATTTGTTACTCCTTTAGGGTTAGTCATCTGGGCTCAACATATTGGTTGTCTTTAGACATTCGCTTCATCCATTGATCTGCTGCATTCATTTTAACTGGAATGTGGAATCCTCTCTAACAAAAGACATCATCATCGAAGTCCTCTGAAGTATGCAGTTTGCTGGATCATTTTCTTGGGATCCTAGAATTCCTGCAACAAGTGGATAAGAGGTATGTACTTTCTAGTTTTCTCTCATCAGTGTTGTAAATCCCTTCTAGCCACACAGTACCAATGTAGGGGTACCACTTGACAAATAGGTCTTCATGGATGGCACCAGTTCCATTTGTTGTCTGAAGTTCGTAAAAAGGCAGTGTGTTATGACCAGATAGTATTTATTATTTATTAATTATAATTTCTTAAATTTCATTACATACATTGAATCAAATCATATCAATATTATCAGAAATGTTATACAACAGCAGTTTATGTTTCAATCATTTGGTACTTTCCCCGTCAGTTTTAGGTCTGCCTGTAATCACCTATGTGGCATGATTTTTAGAATCTTGAAAGTAAAAGACTGCTTTGATTTTTGCATTTGGGTGTTGGTTGTATGTTCTCGATTATGTAAAAACATTATGCATTTTTGGTGTAGCAATGCAAATAAAATCCAATATTTGATGGTTGATATATGTGGCTAAAATTAGAATCGCTCCAGGAAATATTGTCGATAATTAAAAGAAAGAAAGACTCCAATATTAGTGATTACTCTTTTTCTTTTCCTCTTAACACCAAATGTATTTGCAGTTATGCTTGATAATTTTGGATAAACAGATGCATTGGTCAGCAGAGTTAGGTAAACATAGTGGTGTAAAAATGGCCTGGCCTAGGCCCACTTGGCTCTCTTCAAAAATTGGACCAGGTCGGGGCAGCTTAATTCCAAAAAATATTGGCCCAGACCCATGGGTAGTCGGGTTTTGGGCCTCAGGATTGACTTTTTTATATAAAAAAAAAATCACCAAAACAGCTTGCAAGTGATGTTGGGCATCGGGGCGGATCTAGACTAGGCTCATCGGGCTGGGCGTCAGGCAAGCTTCAGGCTGGCGAGCCATTTTTACACTCTTAGGTAAATGTAGGTGAATAGTTGTAAGTACTCTTGTCTGAGTCCTTTATTATTAAATTTTCTTAGTAGATTTTTGTTGGGTGTTGAGACCATGATTTTTACCCTTTTGGGTTTTCCACATAAAATCTTTAGTGTTTTTATGTGATTCCTTATGTGTGTTTAATTGTTTAAAGGCTAAAAATTGAGTAATTAATAAGAATTTTTATTAATCGGCTTATTCACCCTCTCTGGGTAAGTTAATATTTCAAAGAACACTAGTGGATGTGGTGCGCGCTATGCGCAAATGATGCCCATTACAAAAATGTATAATTTAAAATGAGTGAGTGAGATAATAGGATATATATTTTTATGTAAGCCTAGAATGGAGCCTAAAAAATGAAGTACGAGAAAGTATGGAGGATAAGAGTATGGAGGAGAGCCATACCCATTACATTCACCACCTTTGAGGTTTAGAAAAAATACAATGTCACACTTTTAACATAATTAAATTAAATATAATTAGCCTCACATTTTTTACATAATTATATTAATCTTCCTTTTTGTATGGTTAAAGCAATCAAAAGTAATGTCAATAGTAGGTAGATAATGAAATAAACAAAGATAATATGATAAAATTATTTTTTTATTCATATGATAAAATTATTATTTTGATTCATATAATTAACGAATTATTGATAATTGATGATAACAAATTATTCGTGATGAGATGATAAAAAATGGCCCAAGTATTAACTAAGTTAAAATTTTAAAAGATATTAGCATAATTATGCCGAAAGTATCTGATTAACTGTACATTTTTCAAACTTATCCCAGTGTAAACTTTGAACTTAAGGGCCCAAAAACCCAATTGTACATATTTGAAAGTAATAGACGTTTTACAACTGTATGAATTTTTTGTAGAATATTGTTGATTATATTAATTATAATTATTTTTTGAAAATTATTATATTCAAAGTTGAGTTGATCAAATCTTACTTTCCGACTATGTCATAAGAAAAATTGAATAGATTAATAATGTTATTGATATGTTAGATAATCTAGATTATACAAATTTAATTAGTAATTTCCTTATTAAAATATTATGAACTAATTTGGTGAGAAAAGTTATAACATGTTTGTTACGGAGCTGCAGCAGCTCTCAAATTTGAAAAAAAAATGATTTTTCTTAATATTAAATTAAAACCTTCATTTGGAGAATCTTTGCATCCAAACTAACCCAGATCGAAAAGAAAAATGTGTCTTAGTCTCAGAACATGCACCATTATTAGTAGAGTTTTCTTATTGGTAAATGTGGGATCTAACTGACGGCCTTTCCCTATCCATTGGAGTCTGCAACACTTCGTCCACCATAGTCACCGTCGTCAACAGCTTCTTCTGCAGTGGGGGGCTGCTGCTCAACAAGGCCAGGGAACGGAACTTCGGAGAAAAGAAGAGAGTCCTCTGCCACCCGAACCTTCCTCAAAATACCTTCCCAATTGTTCGTGAAGATGGCATCTTGTGGGTTGGTCAGTTGATCCTTGAATTTCCCCTCCTCACCTTCCTCAAAGCCTTCCTCACACCAGGAGGATTTGTTTCCTTCATCATTCAAGCTCTTCTTGAAACTGGTTTCTAAGATTTTCAGCTTGGTAATAGCCAGCCAGAAGTCCTCCTTAGCATCATCAGCAGCCAGCCTTTCTTTGTCCACCTTAATTTCTGGCAATAATCTGTTCACAGAGACGATACACAAATATCTGAACTAATAGTATGATGAAAAGAAAGGACAAGGTGCAAAGGCCTATCCACAACCACCCTCTCTTCTGGAGTCGAATTTACTGGTCGCTCCTCAGTATCATTTAAGGTGATGGGGTGTTTTTTATCAGCCTCCTCCACCGTCTACTGCTGTTTGGCTACCTTCTTCGCTGCTTCCTTTGTATGGGTCATATGTGCAGGTGGGGGAGTCTTCTTCTTCTTATTATTATTATTATGCTGCTGCTGCTGCTGCTGCTACTGCTGTTGCTACTTGTAACTTTTTTTGATCAGCAACAACAAAGATATATTATGACCCAAGGCCAAAAGAAGTGAGAATAAGGCATCCTCTACATGAAAGAAAAAACAGTGAAAAGAAACCAAAAAGAAACAAATCAAAACACAAAAAAACACTCAGTGACATCCACAAAAGACAAACTGACACCCAATCTGCAGCAAGCATAAAAAGTGAAACCCGTTGGAACACTAGACTCGCCAAGGGCCAAAAAGACGCCAAGTATCTCATTCTTTCCCATAAAAACTCTATATCACGAGAAATTCCTTCGAAGACACGCCCATTTCTTTCCAACCAAATGACCCAAAAATTGCAAAGACTATACAACTACTTCTTGTGTGGCAGCTCGTACAGGACCTTCTTCAAGTTCAATCTGAATACCATTACATTATTACTACATGAGGAGCTAGGAATGGAGGATACGTAAGATTGCACATCCTCTGACTGGATTCATCGAGAACTGGTTAGTCATCTGTATTTGGGTAGGCCCTCATTCTCCAAGTGAATGTCTACCCCAGATGATGATTCATTGTTAGCTAGTTCAGTTGGCCCTGCAAAAAAAATAAGAACAAATTATATTAAACCCTCTTAAACTATCGACCATTTACACTAACCCAACAATTACCCCCTCAAACTATTTGGATTTGAACATTGAACATTAAGTTCTTCTATCAGTCATCTATTAAATATTTGGATGAAAAATGGTCATGTGTTGTGCACATGATGATTATATGTCTATTTTACAAAAGATAAAATAATTTGCCCAAAAAATAATACAAATCATGTTTGTAGTTGATGCAAATGGGAATTTAGGAATTATCTATACCTCTATAATACTATATGAGGAGCTTGGAATGGAGGGTATGTAAGATTGCACATCCTCTGCCTTGATTCGTCGAGCACGGGTTAGTTGTTTGTTTTTGGATAGGCCCTCATTCTCCACCTGAATGTCTGTCCCAGATGATGATCCATTGTTAGCGAGCTCAGTTGGGCCTGCAAAAAAATAATACAAATCATGCTTGTAGTTGATGATGCAAATGGGACTTTAGGAATTATCTATACAATCCATACTACTACATGAGAAGCTTGGAATGGAGGGTATGTAAGATTGCACATCCTCAGCCTTGATTCGTCGAGCACGGGTTAGTTTGTTTTTGGGTAGGACCTCATTCTCCACGTGAATGTCTGCCCAAGATGATGATCCATTGTTAGCGAGCTCAGTTGGGCCTGCAAAAAAATAATACAAATCATGCTTGTAGTTGATGATGCAAATGGGACTTCAGGAATTATCTATACCATCCATACTACTACATGAGAAGCTTGGAATGGAGGGTATGTAAGATTGCACATCCTCTGCCTTGATTCGTCGAGCACGGGTTAGTTTGCTTTTGGGTAGGCCCTCATTCTCCATGTGAATGTCTGCCCAAGATGATGATCCATTGTTAGCGAGCTCAGTTAGGACTACAAAAAATAATACAGATCATGTTTGCAGTTGATGATGCAAATGGGATTTTAGGAATTATCTATACCATCTATACTACTACATAAGGAGCTTGGAATGGAGGGTATGTAAGATTGCACATCCTCTAGCTAGATTTGTCGAGAACGAGTTAGTCAAGTTAGTCGTCTGTGTATGGGTTGGCCCTCATTCTCTGTCCCAGATGATGATCCATTGTTACTGAGCTCTTTTTGACCAGCAACAGGGGGGGAAAAAAAACTACAAATACAAATACAAATAATGTTTGTAGTTGATGATGCAAACAGGGCTTTAGGAATTTTAGTATCAATACTTTAGGCCTTTTTCTTATGCCATGTGTCCTTTTATATTTGAAACAAAAAAATATGCAAATATGGCACGTGTCCTTTCTTTTATATTTAAAACAAAAAAATATGTATAAGACTCGAAACCTTAACTTTGAGTGTAAAGAAAAAAACTCTCAACACTTGAACAATAAATATAATATTGTACTACTTAATTTTTTTTTATCATTTATTCAAATTGCACACGCATCGTGTGTGCCAACCGTTAATATATAATGTGTAGAGGTGTAAAAATGGCCTACCGGCCTGAAACCCACCTGAAGCTTGCCTGCGGCCCAACCAAGCTCGAGCTCATTCCCAGCCCGAACCCCTGGGCTTGGGCTTGGGCTTGGGCTTGGGCTTGGGCTTGGGTCGTCTACTTTTTGGCTCGACCCAACCCGCCCCAAGCCAGCCCCAAGCTCGCTGTGAAACCCACTTGAGGCCCAACCCGTCCGACCCAATCGAGGTCCAACCTTATTTTAAAGCGATTTTGATGAAAAAAAATGAAAATAAATATATAAATAATTATCGAGCCAAACCCAAACCTAGGTTCAGGCTCAGGCTCAGGCTCAGGCTCGAATCTACCTAAGGCTTGGGCTTGAGCTTGGGCCTAGGTCGAGATTTCGTGAGATTGGTACGACCCGACCTGATTTTTGGCGAGAGCCCGCGAGGCCCGAGGGCAGGGCCAAAATTACACCCCATATGTGTGGAACTAGTTTCTCTTCTCCACGCTAGTTGGGCCAGTGAAGTTCATCACAGTAGTTATTTATTTTGTAGGTTTATATCTGTGTATATATATAGGAGGTCTATGTGTGTGTATATATAGGGTCAGGCTAGAATATGTACATATAGGTTATGACATTTGTGATTTTTTTTTTTTTTATTGCCACAAATGTCATCAATAAATCCTTTTCAGTTATAGCTAAAAAGGAATGATGAGTCATACCAAAACACCACACAAGAAATAATGCTTAATTACAATTTTTCAAAAATACTTTTCAGAAAATTCTACTTTCTTATTTTTCATATTTTTTTGTTTTTGCTAAATTTTTTTAATATTTTAAGCAATTTTTTTTTTTACTTCTGTAGACATACCTAACATAAATATACCTAAAAAGTAAACAATTTGTGAAAAAAACCTTTTAAAAATTCACTAAATGCCAAAAATACAAAAAAAAAAATACGAGAATTCAATACATTTTTTGTATTTTTATGTATTTATTAATTTTTTAAAATAATTTTTCACAAATTTTTTACTTTTTAGATACATATAAGTAAGGTGCGTCTAAAAAAGTAAAAAAGTTTAAAATTTAAAAAATATTCACTAAAAACAAAAAAAACACGAAAACCAGAAAATTCAATTTTTAAAAACCTTAATTCAAAAAACTCAAACTAAACATAATAAATTTTTTTTGGAGGGGAAATGCTATGGTGTGCACTCCTCTAGGTGTGCATACCATATGCATCCTACTACTAAATTTGTAATTTTATCATAAAATTTTGTAACATCAATCCTAAAATGCTAAGTTCGTCACAAATTGACGTAACAAAAAATGTTGCAACTAAATTATAAACTTTTGCAACATTAACCATATAATTTTGAACATTTTGTCAAGTCAATTTGTGGTGAGATTACATATTTTGTGATTGATGTTAGAAATTTTGTGATAAAATTACATATTTTGTGGTAGGGTGCATTATGGGAGAAGCATAACCAAATAATAAATTATATACGTATATTTTGATTTAGTATAAAAGATAGCTTAGAAATATTTTGATTTGAGGTTCAAAATGTGAAAATTTTGCTATGCAAAACACTAGTGCAAAAAAACCAGTTGGACTAGATAAAACTAGTAGTCCTGATTTTGTCAACCGGAAAGAAATTCTTAGAGGAAAATCATTGAACACGAGGGCCCTTGGAAGTAGCAGTAGCACTGTGATCAGTTTTAAACGGAATGGATATGGACTCACTTGAATTTCGAGCTGTGGATGATGATGATGATGATCCATGTCTCATTGGTTCTTCAACTAGGGTGCTGCTGCTGCTATGGTTCTCTGATAGCATTGAGCAAACGTGAGCCATGGTGGGTCGTTCGTAGTTGTGGATTACATTTGGTGCACATTACCCCAATCTGTACACACAATTGTACTTGATCAGGGTCGGCTGATGGTATCAATTTCTAGTCCATAAACTCTGACACCTTTCTTTCCTTGTAGAGCTCCTCCGCCTTCGTCAACAACAAATAATCATGTCACAACTCAGCAACAAGCTTAGTCAAAGACACCTCCCTTGTATGATAATGGTTAATTGCAAATCAAACTCTGTCCAAATTAAAAATGTGAATCAGGTGCGCTTACCCTATCCAGTAGACCTTGAGCATTGGAAGACGAAGCATGGCAACGCCAATTCTTCTGACCGCTTATCAGCTCCAAAACCACTACCCCAAAGCTGTATGTGTCCGCCTTCGGAGAGACGTGTCCATAATTGTACTCGGGAGCGATATACCCACTGATTCCATGTACAAGCATATATTAACAACAAATCAAGTTTCAAAAAGTTTGGTTTGGTTTAAAAAACAAAAAAAGGTTTTCGAAAACTCAACAAAACACTAATCGGATGGATTTGATTTTTTTTTCTTTGAAAAAAGAGTAGGATTCAGTGACAACATAAATCAAATTGCTAAAAAAAATTCCTAGGAAAAATAAGAAAAATTATATGCTTAACACGTACGGGGTACCGGCAACTTCATTGATACTAACATGCGTTTGATCATGAGGGAAGAGTCTGGCCGTGCCAAAATCAGCAATTTTGGGGACCCAATTTTCATCTATTAGGATGTTGGCGGGTTTGATGTCACAGTGGATAATTACAGTGTGTGCTTGTTCATGAAGGTAAAGCAAGCCCCGGGCAACACCTACGAATATGTCATAAGTTCGCTTCCAGTCAAGCGCACCTGCTCTACCAGTCTCTGAATCTAGAGCATCAAAAATAGTACAAAAGTTTGAGATTAGTTGCCCCATTGAAAATGTTGACTTAATTAAAAAATTGTAGTATTATTATACAATTTTTTTTGAACGAAGTATTATTATACAATCAATTTATATTATGCTCAATGCGAATTAGAAGAGAACAGATGTATGAATCTATGAGTATATCCTTCCCAGAAAGGAAGGTGTCTTGACTTTATGTGTAATTTTTATTCTTTGATCAAATGAATAATTGTTATTGTTCCTCATGTTTTGATTGCACATCTACTAACCTTTATCGTTTTAGATTAAAACAATTATTTATTTATTATTTTAATAATTTTAGATTATTTAAAATTGCAAGTCTTTTATTGGTTCTCATTAATTGCAATCTTAGCAAGATAATATCAAATGGTGGTCAAACATTAATCAATCATTAGTGGCAACATCATCATCACTCAAGAAACTATCCGTACCTTTAGCCATAAGAAAGGGAAAGTTGGGGGCATGATCCTAAAAATTGACCTGGAAAAAGCCTATGATAACATTTCATGGGATTTCTAGGAGCAAACTTTACAGGCGCTGAATTTTAAAACTAATTTGATTGAGCTTGTGATGTGTTGTGTTACTTCTGTTACAACTGCTATTCCTTGGAATGGTGAACCTCTTCAAGAGTTTAAGCTTGGAAGAGGGAGGAGGCAGGGAGATCCCTCTCTCCTTATTTGTTTTGTACTTGGAAAGGCTCTCCAATATGATCAGAACTAAGGCTGAGAATAAGAAGTGGAAGGGCATACATGTTGCTAGAGGTGGACCACGCCTAACCGACTTATTCTTTGTTGATGATGTGATGCTCTTTGCTAAGGCTGGCATAATTAATTGTGATACAATCATGACTGTTATGAATGAATTTTGTGATGTCTCTGGATTGAAGATTAATGCCCACAAGTCCAAATTGTATGTTTCTCCTAATATTGACAGGAGAAAGGCTAGAGAGTTGAGTTCTAAATGTGGTATTCCCTTGACTTCTGAGTTAGGGAAGTATCTTGGAGTTCCCCTTATTCATGGTAGAGTGAATAGAGGGCACTTCAACACAATCCTGGAAAAGATGCAAAGAAAGTTAGCTGGTTGGAAAACTAGTGTGCTTTCTCTAGTTGGAAGGACAACTCTCATTCAGTCAGTGAGTTCTGCATTACCTACATACACAAGGCAGACTATGGAAATGCCCATTAAAGTGTGCAATGAGATTGATAGAATCAACAGGAATTTTCTGTGGGGTGATACCCTGGAAAAGAAAAGAATTCATTTAGTAAATTGGGATGATGTTTGCAAATTGAAGAAAGTTGGTCTTGGAATCAGAAAAGCAAGGAATCAGAATTTAGCTCTTCTTACAAGTTGAGCTGGAAACTGATTTGTGAGGAGGAAGCACTGTGCAAGGATGTTCTTAAGAAGAAATATCTTAAGTCATCTAACTTGTATGATTGGCCTAGAAATAGGCCTACTTCTCATGTGTGGAGGGGCATTTTGAAAACCAGAAACACCTTGAGGAAAGGTGTGAAATGGGAGATTGGTAGTGGCAGGGATGTGGGTCTCTGGAAAGATTAGTGGTGTGTAAACAAGCCTCTTGTGGAGTTTGTTCCCAACATACTTCAAACTCAAGTCACTGAGACAAATGGTGTTAAAGTTCATAATTTTATCAATGAACAGGGCTACTGGGGTGTGGTTAAGTTAAATGAACTCCCATCTTGTGTTTCAACACTTATCCTCAATTTACCTTCACCTCAGCTCTCTAATAATGACTTACCTACTTGGAAGGGTTCTTCAGATGGCAAATTTTCTACCTCAAGTGCCTATGATATCCTGTCTGGGAATATGGGCCTCAAGGAGGACTAGAATTGGTTGTGGAAAATGAGACTTCCACAGAAACTGAAAATCTTTCTGTGGACTGCTCTTCATGGCAAACTCTTAACTAACCAAATGAGAGAAAAAAAAGGGGCTTCACTGCTGATCCCAGATGCTCTAGTTGCAGTGAGGTGGAAGACATGAATCATTTATTCAGAACCTGTTACAAAGCCAAAGCTGTTTGGTCTGCTATGTTTGGAAGGAAATGGTATCTGGAAATGCTTCAAAAATTTTGGCTAGATTGGCTCATCTCTAATTCCAGAAATAAGAAACATTTTAGTGATCTTATCAGTTGGTGTACTGTGTTTGTTGTTTGTCTTTGGAAAATTTGGAATAATAGAAATTCAAAATTTTTTGATCAATTGCTAATTAGTAGCCATGACAGTGTGAAGTTTATCTTGACCTACACTAAAGAAATCAACCAGGTTTTCAATATGTACATTATAAATACTAGACCAGCTTTCAAAATAATTAAGTGGTGTCTTCCCCCTGCAGGCAGAATTAAATTGAACACAGATGGCTGCAGGAAGCTAGGAGGAGATGGAGGCTTTGGAGGACTATTTAGAGATGAAGCTGGAGCATGACTGTGTGGATACTATGGCAGAATATACAATGGGACAAGCCTTGAAGCTGAACTTTGGGCTATTTATAAAGGCCTTACAGTGCTTTTACAAAGAGGTGGAACAAAGTCATCATTGACACTGATGCTATGCAAGCTGTGCAGCTACTGGAGGAGGAGACTGAGGCACTCTCTCCATACAAAGGCCTCACAGAAGATGCCAAGATTATTATGCGAGGCTGTGAGTGCATTGTGCAACATGTGTTCAAGGAGGGTAATCTCTATGCAGATGCACTTGCAAAGTTTGGAGCTGAGCAACCAGAGGATATTCTGGTGGTAAATGAGCCACCAGCTGAGAGATTAGGAGTCTGCTAGTTGCAGACATCATTAGCAGATCTAGGGACGGCTTAGACCTTTGGCTTTTTTGTTGTTTTTCCGATGTACGTAAAAAAAAATAATTAATCAATCATATTGGTTATTTAATATTTTTATTAACTAATTAGATAAAATTTAGACAAAAGAATAAATAAATAAATAACAGATGAAAAACTTGTTGAAAAGTTATAAGGCTCGTTTGATAACAGGTTTTTTAGTAATTTTTTTACTTTTGACTAAAATATGATGTAAAAAAAATATATAGTATGTTTAGAATGACTTTTTAATTTTTTTATGAAAAGATGTGTAAAAAATAAAGAGAAAATAAAATTTATCACTTTTTTGTATAAGTTGTCGACTTTTTGGCTTTTAAACTAAAAAGTGATGTTCCTAAGGCCTCGTTTGGGGAGTGGCTATTTTAGCCAAAAAGTCAACTAAAACTAGTCACATCACCTCTCTATTTTTCTGCACATCTTTTCGTAAAAAATCAAAAAGTTACTAAAATAACCTATTTCCAAACGAGGCCAAATGTAAGAATTTGAATAGAAATTTCTCAGTTATAGATGAAAAATTTCATAAAATAATGAATCTTACTAAAACTTCCCTAGTCTTATAGTTGAGAAAATAAGATTGAGAATTTGTGTCACAGTAAGGCATACGTGTAATTTTAAAATAATAAATTTATAATGAATCTTTTTGATTTTCGAACACTTATAACTCAACTTATAATTAAAAATACAGTAGGTGATATTACTTACTAAAAACAAGGTTATCGAGGCTGCCATTACTTGCAAACTCAAATACAAGCAGCGTCTCTTCATCGTGTGAACAAAAACCCAGAAACTTCACAATATTTCGATGGTGTGCAGACCCCAGCAGCAGTTTCATCTCGTTCAGGACAAGTTCTTTTCCCTTGTCTGAGATCAGCAATGGTTTCTTCACCGCGATCTCTCTCCCATCATTCTTCAACTTTCCCTAGAAAACATTTTCAGTAAAGAACGGATCCAAGATTCAAATTTTGAGGGAGGGCAAAAACACATATATTTTGAAATTATTTTACTAATTACTCCTCTAATAAACATACTTTTACAATTTTTAGAGATAGGACCACCCAGCTCCCAGATCCATCCTTGTTTTCCATCAATTTTTTTTTTTTTTTTTTAAAAAAAAAAAAAAATGGGTAAGCCATATATTTTATACCTAAAAATTAGATGTTAAAATGAAATTCATTACATCTCTAAATGGCAACACGCCCTTCAAAAAAGAAAACACTCAACTACTAACTCACCACATAATCTACTAAATAGATTTAAGGCTAAAACAGTGACAAAACAATGTTAATGCGTGTACATCCGTTCTCTTTGTTGATGTATGTTTATATTTTGCTGATCGAAAAATATTTTCTTTTTTGGGTCTAATTCAGTACACTAACGCTGTGTTTGGTTGGGGGATTTGGGAAGGGAAATGGAAAGGGAAATGGAAATGAAAGGAAAAGGAGAAAGAATTAATAGAATTCCAAATCCCAACTATGTTTGGTTGTGTTGGTTATAAAATAGAATTGATTTTTTAAAAGGTCTCCTATTTCTTTATTTATTTCTCACCTCCTTTCTTTTCCCATATATTTTTTATTATAACCAAACATAAATAGGATTACATTTCTCATTCCCTTTCCAAATCCCACCCCAAAAACCCCAACCAAACACAGCATAAGGTTGAGTTTGCATTATCAAATGATTAACCTTGTACACATTAGCAAAGCCGCCTTTGCCAAGCTTGTTTTTGGCATGGAAACCTTCTGTTGCCGAAGAAAGGGTTTCGAAACTGAATCGCTTCGGTCCTTGTTCTGCCAAGATCTCCTCTATACCTTCAATTACAACACAGCCACGAGTTGACCACAAGAAGATGGAAATAGCTATAAACATATATTTGGGGACTCAGACATATATATATATATATATATAAATTCATTTACCTATCTTTTTTGTGGGTTTGAAGATTTTTTTAAGCAAGTTGCTTCTTTTAGCCATGGTTTAAGGAGGAATGAATACAGGTTTAATGGCAAAGTTCAGATGGATAGCGTAGAGAGAGAGAGAGAGAGAGAGAGAGAGAGAGAGAACGAACGGGATTTAGATAGAAGTTAAGAAAAATGGAGGGAATTCCAGAAAGCAAAATAGAGAGAATTGTTACCGAAAAGACGGTTAATAAAAGGATTAAAAAAAAAAAATTGTGGGCATGTTTGATTTGTGTTTCTCAAAAAATTTTGAGAAAAATTCTCTACAAATAAGTTTTCAAAAGTAATCAAATTAAACAAATTTTTTCAAAACTTGTTTGGTTTACAAATTTTTCAAACAAATCTCTCTCTCATACACATCAAATCAATCACTTTTTCCAAAACTCTCTCTCAAAATAATTTTTCAAAACATCTTTTAAAAAAAAACCAAACCAAACAAATTTTCGTACTTTTTATCTCAAAATATGTTTCTCAAATACAAACCAAACAAGCCCTGTGTTTGTTTAATGCCTAATGAACTAATAATAGTTTAAATTTGTTTTGAGAAATAAGAGTGGGATTAACTATGACATATATTGTTATTTTTAAATATACAGTGATTGTGCACAAAGAAAATAAATTTAATGATGAGATTAAGAAAAATAGTGTTTGTTTTACGACTACCGGGATTATTAATAAATGTTGAAGGTGAATATTATATTAACAAATTTAGTAATAAATACAAGGGTAAACTAGTCAATTAACCTATAGTCTCAACGGATTCATTTTTTAATACCACCTCTACTAAGCCACTACTTGTTCCCTCATTCAAGGCCATTGTCGTGAGGAACTATGAATCTCGAGGTCCATTATAAAAACAAATATGATAATTGTTATCCCCTCCTCACTATTAGTCCAGTCCTGACACCTATTTCTCAAAACAAGCAGGCCTAGAGGGTGTATCTACTTATTTAACCTCCCAGCCATGAAGCATGGATACTTTGACAAATATATCGTATCTATATCGGGTATTTACTGGTGTATAGTACTTCTACATACGTATCGGATACACAAAACATATCCTCAAATCTTTTTTTTTTTAATTTTTAACGTATCCAGACGTACCTAGTATATACTTAAGTCATACCGTACCTCAATCGAAACAATATTTTCTTAAACTATAGAGATAAAATTTCTTTCACTGGATTTCTTTGTTATTTTTAGTTTTATACTTAGTGTGATTTTTAAATTAAATTATGATTTGTAAGTTATTTAATATAATAACATTTAATTTTGATTTATACAATTATTTTTGGTATTAAATGTTAATTATAGGTTGGATCTTAACAAATTAATCCATTTAATCAATTTTTACATTACCAGAAATTAAAAATAAATATTTTTTTTACAAACGTACCAAAGTCGCATATGTATCTTATTTTCTTTGAATTTTACTGTATTGACGTACCCGTATCGTACCATTACCGGTATTCGTACCCGTACTCGTGCTTCGTAGTTAGGTAACACCATTTTATAAGGATGTTTTGGGAAGTGGGTTAAGAGACTTGACAACTCAATATTTTAGCTTAAAAATTAAAATGTTATTAAAAAAATTAAAAAGCTAACAATATATATCAAAATTTTAAAAATTCTCTTTTTTTATATTTTTTATATATCTTTTCGTAAAAAATTAAAAAATCATTCCAAACATACTAATTTTTTTTACCTCATATTTTATCTAAAAAAATTAAAAATTTATTAAAATAATATGTTTACAAGCGAAATCTCAATGAAAAAAAAAAGAAAAGAAAAAGCCAAAAAGTATATGCAAACAAGAAAAAGTGCAACCTATGTGCACCAGGTCCACCACGGGAGCTTCTATTTACACACACAACATCCACTCTCTACACATCTCTCCTCGCTATACTTTTCCCACACCTCCTTTATTAAGTGTGTGTATTAAGGGTGTTTGGTGTGTGTATATAGAAGCTCCCGTCCACCACATGGGTTGTGGCATGGCTGCCGGGTACGTAAAAAGATGCTTTTGCCCTTGAAAATTTTTCAAAACCACACCAATCATTCAACCATTAAGGATAATTTTGTCATTTTCCTTCTCATATTGTTTTAAACATATTTTTCAATATAATAATTAAATAAAAAAATTAACCATTCATTTTCAAATACAGAAATTAAAATAATTTACTAAAATAACTAAGTAGTTAAAAAAATCCCAAAAAAGTAGCCGCTATATAATGTGAGATTACCCGTTCAAAGCCTATTACGCTTTGCTCCGTGTCGTTCCCTTTCGTTTCTATATCATGCAATTTCATATTGTATATATTATATAATTAAGGGTAAATTATACAAATAATTTTCATAATTTACATAAAGTGTTAATTTAGTCTAAATTATTTTAATTTGTTTAATTTTGTTCCTTAAATTAACAAATTGTGTCATATTGGTCTAATAAATAATAATCATTAGGTTTGGTAGACAGAAACTCAAACGATATGTCAATTTGGTTCCTATTAAAATCAAGCAAATTAAAATAATAGGGACTAAATTAACACATCGTTTGAGCACGTGATAACTCCCTGTCCACCAAACTTAACCGCCCAATCTGGTAAATTAAATAACAAAATTGATCAAATTAAAATAATAAAGGCCAAATTATCATTTCATATAAATTATATGGACCATTTATATAATTTACCCTACAATTAATTAATCTTTAACTTATCCTTATAATATATTTATATTTCATTTCATTCTATGTATAAAGCACGAATACCTGCGGACGAAAATTTCGGCCTCGCCGAAACTACCGCATTGCCCCTTTGCTCATATATCATAATCACCATCCCTCGTCATAATCATCATTCCATATGCAATGGTCTCATTTTTTTTTTTTTTTATTTGGTTACAGAGAAATGCTCTCACTCTCCTATAGGTTCAAGACAATGCTCCTTGTAGAGATTATAGAAACTATAATCTAAGAACTTGTCATGACCTCCCAAGACAAAGCTCCTTGTAGAGATTATAGAAACTATAATCTAAGAACTTGCCATGACCTCCCAAGACAAATTCCGTTTGAACTCACATGAAGTACGATGAAGCTACTTGAGGCGATCAGGGTGTCCTGTTGTCCGTTCTAAGTTAGGAGATTATAATCTAAGAATTTGCTCCGACCTCCCAAGACAAACTTCGCTTAAGTCAAGACTCGCACAGCAAAGGAGCATTGAACCCGCACCAAGTGTAATGAAACTGTTTAAGGCTAACTTCCTAACCAACTGTGCTACGTTTAGGAGATTGATCCAAAGGAGTTTTGAACCTAGGACCTGAGGGCTTAATCCCTGAACCTTTGCCAAGTTGCCAACCACCTTTGGTCTCATTATACGTCATACATCATCATACATTAGTTTTATCAGAATTGCTCAGCCACCTTTTATATTATAATTTTTTTTATTGATAAATTAAAAATTCAAAAAATATACAATTAATCGGATACTTTTGGCATAATTATATTAATATCTTTTAAAATTTTAACTTGCATAATACTTAGGCCATTTTTTATCATCTCATCATCAATAATTTGTTATCATCAATTATTAATAATTTGTTAATTGTATAAATAAAAAAAATAATTTTATCATATAAATAAAAAAAAAAAATTTATCATATTATCTTTGTTTATTTCATTATTTTCTGTTGACATTATTTTTTATTGCTTTAATAGAAAGAAAAATTAATATAATTATTTAAAAAATGTGAGGCTAATTATACTCGTGGATAGTAAAAAATGCGGAGGTAGTGAACGGCAACATCCTCGTCCTTTGTGAAATTACATATTTATCCTTTCTTTGAATTGTTAATTTCATTTGTTTTGGACTTATAAATGAAAAAACAAAAAAGTGAGGGCATAAATGAAATTTGAGTGTGCTGACAAACCAGTACTTTGTATACGTGGCTGCATGATGTTCACAATTTGAAGGGTAGTTCTGGAAGAAAATTGTCTGCTGCATCATCTCATCGTTACGTTGTATTTATTCCATTGAATAATGCTTTGGACCCCTTTTGGGGGTCATCCCTCACCCCCTTTGCCACGTGACGGGTAGTGATGGAAGGAACAGAAAAAAAAAAAAAAAATGTAACCAATGAGAGAGAGAGGGGGTCAAAGGAGGTGGGAGGAAAAGGGAGATGAATCATTGTTGTTATTCCATTATCTTATGTTGTCTTATAAAACTGCTTGCAACTTTTTTTTTTTTTTTTTTTAAGGCTTCCATAATTTTCTTTCAATTATGCTACAGACCCCCTGGGGTCGCACCCCCAGTGAGGTGGCGAGTTCCCACTGGCTGAAACTTAAAAAAAATAAAAATAAAAATAAAACAGTTTTTTTATTGTTCAATCACGATGCGTCACCTCACTGGGGGTCGACCCCTAGTGGGGGTCCGAAGCATTTTTCATTTTCTTTAGATCTCAACCATTAATATATGTATACGATCTATTCACAAATGTGTGGGACTTGAGTGGATCCTGTACCATCAATGGTTGAGATTTAAAATAAATTATGGGAGTCTCTAAATAAAAGAGGTCTCAATCATACTGTTTTTCTTATCATCATCATTATTATCAATAATGTTTAAAAGTTCTAATTTGAGATCTCTAATGAAGTTCTACCGATATAAAGAGTACCTATGTAATGTGAGGGTTCATGCTACTCTCTCTATCTCTCTGTTTTACCTTATTAACGCGTACTTTGAGAAGTTAGTAAAAAGTTGACTTTTTGATTTTTTTAATCTATTTTTTCTTTTTATGTTTTTGTGAATAAAAAATATGAGAGGTGATATGATTCAAAATAAATAAATAACTAAAAATTGATTTTTTACCCTCTTCCCAAAAGACCCTAAATCTTCCATTATGACATACAATGACAAACTGTCAACACAACACACTATTTCTGAGCAAAAATATTTTAGAGCTCTAATATAGGAGCTCTAATAGCTCTAATGGGAATGTAGGACCCACACTGATGTGATGTTTGTGCCTTGCCTTGTTTTTTTTTAATTTTTTTATTGCTTGGACACATCACTAGAACTCAAATTAGAGCTCTAGATTTAGAGCTCTCTAGCATCTCCCATTTCTGAGAGTTTCTTTCCTTTGCCCTCACTGCTCTCTCTCAAGTCTCTTCAATATTTTCCAGTCATTCAATCGGAGCAACGACTAAACTTCATTTTTGCTTCCTATCGACACTACTGGGTTTGAAATCCGATCACAATCACTGAGATAATTTGAAAAAATACAAATAAAAGAAAAAAATAAACTGTTAAAAAATATCGAAACGGACCACATGATAAACCCTACAACTTAAACAGTACTCTCCACTTATGGACTAGAGACAATCTAATTACAAAAAATTATGATAATCATCATATATATGTATAGTATTAAAAGTAATTTTGATCTCTCTCCCTCCAATGTGGTGTTTACTTGACACTGCATATCGTGTTGGATTTTGATCCTTACCATTCAATATATGTAATGGAAGATTTCATTAAATATTTAATGATTATAATTATTTTAAATTAAAAAAAAATTATTACACTCACCATTAAATAATGTAATAAAACATCGCTATACTTTTAAAATGGCACATTAGGGTATTAAAGTTGGCCAATTCTATTTACTTATCAATAAGTTTTCTATTTATTTAAATATAGCCAATTTTAAAGAATCTTGCAATATTCCTAATGTAACCATCCTGAAGCTTTTTTTCCGTATATTTAATTTTTGTTTAAACATTAATTTCATGAACTAATCAATTGCAAGTTAACAAAACTTACAATGTTATAATTTAATATCATATAAAGTTATCATACATATTCATTTTAGTTATGTTTTCTATAGCATAATGTTTAAGATTTTTCTTTTGAACTATATAAATGTCACAATATATTTTGTATTCAACTTGTTAAATTATTTAATTTTTATATAGTTTCATTTTTTTATAGATCCTTAATTGAAAAATTAAATTAAGTAATTATAATTACTATTGAATTTTAAGTTATTAATTCTCCGACTAACTTAAATATCATATTTATTATCAAAGTGAGTATTCACTTTAAAAATAATTTTAAATTTAACATCATGTGTAGTTATTTAAATTACACTTTCATAGCACAATAGATTAAAAAAAAAATATTCTATTGCATTGTCTACATCGAAACATAAATTTTAAATCATTTTAATTAAAATTATTAATATATTCATTTAATTTAGACTTTCATAGTGTAATACAGTTAAAATTAATTTAATGGTTTATCCACACAATTGTCTCCCCAAATCCTCCCAGAATGTGTTTCTGACCTATAAAAAAATTTCATATTCGGAAGAGATTGAGAAGGAATAATTGTGTGAACATCACATTGCTATTAAAATTATTCTTCTATGTTGCCATATTAAACAAAATATTAAATACTTTAAAAGATCATTGTCACTTTCCTTATAATAATGAACCCAGCCCAATACAGCCCTTCATCACCAAGATGTCAAAATGACAGTGCATATGTGATGAAAGCTTATTTAGTCACATATTTATATGCATTATTGCATATTTTTATTGTTAACTTGCTTTTTCATGCATTGTATGGGTGTTGATTTCCGATCACATAACCAAATAAAGAATTTAGCTGGAGAGCATGCGACAGAATAGATTAAGCCAACCACCTGCCAATAAAAAGATGAGAATACCACGGTGATTCATCTACTTGGGGGCACTCTGACGATCAAGTCAGTCAACCTTATCTCTCAAGATATCAACACAAGTACACAATTCACAATCAAAAGCACACCAAATGAAAGTATACCTTCAACCCACGGGGGTGCCTCACTTTTATAATGATCAGTATCCAACTTTTCCTAGAAGTCTTACTTCATAGGATTTTATCCTTTACAAGGTTAACATCTATCACAACTCACACTATTCATATTAAGATGAACTTCCTCAAGAATCCCATCTCTATCCAAATAGGTAGCTTGATGTCATCTAGGACTCTTGCTCTCTATCCGAATATCTCGGATTCCAGCATTACCGCACCGAACATCGGCAACACCACAATCACCTCGGCAAACATAACTCACCCATGTGGCACCTCGGCCGACATCTTGAAGGCACCTTGGCCACGTGGCATCATTCTCAAAATACTTTTCCACAACTGTCCTCTAGGTTCTATTACCTCTACAACCTGAGGTGATGGAACCTATATCGTTTGATCTTCCAACATGTTAGCTAAACAACATGCTAGAATTACTCCTCCGACCGAGGTCATGACTCGTCGGCTTCAAGAAACAAGGACTCAAGTGTCCACTTTTCAAGAATCAAGAACCAGCATGTTCTTTCATCCAAGATTAACATCTCAATCGAGATCGCACTACTAGCTGAGATCGCAACTCGCTAGTTCAAGAACATCAAGATTCGAAATCTGTCATCTCAACCGTCATACCAACATCATGACGTGTCACCTCTTCACTGGTTCCTAATACGTCCCGTAATTGACACTCGCCGTCCCATTAGACGTTACCTAACATCAACCATCACACATCTCTTAAGAAATTTGAATCATTACAATCTGTCATTTCTTTCCATTCCAACAAAACTGTTTCATTTTCCCATTTCGTTTTTCTTTGTGTCTCCAAACTCTCTCTCTCTCTCTCTCTCTCTCTCTCTCTCTTTCTTTTGGCCTCTGCAAACCATCATCGTTGTTCTTAAAGCATTCATTGCTATGAATACTCTATTCATGCCCAAGGTTCAAACTCTACCAGTTGAACCTGACTAACAGCCAAGTACTTCATCAGCTGCTCCACGTATCAACCCACCATCTTAATGGTAATGCAAATGCTGACATAGTGACAATCTTATAACCAAAACTAGGAGCAGGAAACATTGACGTCCTAAGCTCCCAGCCTTAGACCTTGACAATCCTCCAATCGCCCTATCAGCGAAGAACCATCGAAGTAACCAATGACGACATGTTTTGCCAATCTCTTGTCGTAGAAGACCTTCTTGCTAACATCCCTGATGTCATAACTATGCGATCCACTCCATCTCCTTATAGTCAATCCAACATGCTTATGTCTCCAGCAACTCAATATCTTAGGAGAGAAGTACATGAAGCAAAAGGACCAAGTTACTGCTGCCAAAGCTAAGGCATGGAAAGCCGAGGCCATTATTAAGGCCGCCGAAAAGAAACCTTTCGAAGTTGAGAAGAAACTAGCAGAGGCACTAACCAGTAAGGAGCAGACGCCAAGGCCTATCAAAAAGCCCAAGACTCTGTCCGAGATCAATATAAGGAGCAAGTCAACATCTCGGATAAAACCATCAGATCATGTTTTCTTGTGTATAAGTGTTATCTCGGATACTTTCATCTCACCAAACTTTTTTGAAATTTTTCACCAAGTATCACTTTCAAATCACTGCCTCAGTCTTTATTAACTCATCTTTGCTCTCTGCCCCTAATATGAATATAAATACAACTTAGGTTCATATTAGAAATACATCATCTGAATCTTGTCTAAGTCTGACTTAGACATCCTTGACTAGAGTCATCGTGTTTAGCTCGTCTAAACAGAACACTTAAGGCCTAACCTTAGTGTATCGAGAGTGCTATCTACCTCGGCTTTTTGTACAAATTAGCCAGATCATGGCCGGTTTCGTCTTGTTTCTCATTGAAACATCACTTTAACTTAGTTTAGCTCTGCCTTCCCGACAAGCCTAAGTTAAATGCATAATTCCTCTTTGGAACATCCGTTAGTTTCAACTCTACCTTCTTGGCAAGCCTAAGATAAGTCGCTTAGGGGTCGTTCCTTCGATTTTATTTCAATGGTCATTTCCTCTGATTTATTCTTAATTTCGGCTGAGGTTATTGACATCATTAGAGCTAAGCTCCAAATTTCGTTAAGCCACAGTTCATGGCCTCGACAATCCCACACCGTCAAGACCTTCTAATCTCGGGTAAGCTTTGTTTTATCTCATCTCTGTTTTTCTCCGGTAAGTTCTGATCTTTTCAAAATTGTTCACCTAGGTCGAACTCCTTTCATATTAGATTTGCCAACATAGGCTGAGGCTTTCTCCTCTTGAATCTGTACACTTAAGTTGAGCACTTGTCTTTTCAGACCTACTTATCTAGGCTGAGAACTTGTCTTCTAGGATTTGAGATCTGCTCATTTAAGCTGAACTCTTGTATCTAGGATTTGCTTCACCTAGGCCATGCTCTTCCATCTTGGATCTGCGCCACCTAGGCCATGTTCTTCTATCTTGGATCCGCTTCACCTAAGCCAATGTCTTTCCTTATCTTTCTTCTAAGTGTTGGATATTTGTCTTTCATAACTGCTTTGTGTATGCTTTGCTATATTCTCTGTCTTATATGTTTCCATACTTAGACTTTTTCTTATCCTTAGAAGTCTAACAACCTGGTTACTTACCTCGGATCAAAATACCTCAGGTATAGCACTGGTAAATTATCTCAAACTAATTATCTCGGATTTAGCTTTGTGATCAGCCATCTCGGATAACATATCTCGGATAGTATCTCCATCAATCATCTCGGATAACTTCAACTTGTAAACTTTTTCTATAAGTTGTTTTTACAAGTGTCATACTTATTCATGCTTCCTGCCCCC
Organism: Camellia sinensis; assembly: GCF_055761805.1. NCBI lineage: Eukaryota > Viridiplantae > Streptophyta > Magnoliopsida > Ericales > Theaceae > Camellia > Camellia sinensis. The sequence continues at coordinate 49,080,545 of NC_138967.1, forward strand.
TAATGTGAACCTAAGGCCTCGTTTGGGAACCTTCTGTTTTAGCCAAAAAGTCAAAAAGTTACTAAATTAGTCAAAAAGCCAACAACCCATACAAAAAAGTCAAAGATTCTCTTTTCTCTCTACTTTTTGCACATCTTTTCGTAAAAAGTCAAAAAGTCATCCCAGACATACTAGTTTTTTTTAGCTCATATTTTAGCCAAATAGCCAAAAAGTTACTAAATTAGCTTGTTCCCAAACGGGGCCTAAGTATCACTTATGTTCTCATTAAAAATGCATCGTCTGATTCTTATCTAAGTTTAACTTAGACATCCATGACCGAGATCATTGCATTTGGCTCGCAAAAAACTAAACACTTGAGGCTTGACCTCAGTGTACAGAGAGTACTTTATATCTCGGCTTTTCGCACAAATTGACCAAAACGTGGCTAGTTTCACTTTGTTTCACATTGAAACATCACCTTATACTTAGTTCAACTCTACCATTACGACAAGTCTAAGTTAATCGCCTTGTTTCACATTGAGACATCGCCTTGTACTTAGTTCAACTCTATCATCACGGCAAGTCTAAGTTAATCACTTTGTTTCACATTGAAACATCGCCTTGTATTTAGTTCAACTCTACCATCAAGGCAAGTCTAAGTTAATCGCCTTGTTTCGCATTGAAACATCGCCTTATACTTAGTTCAACTCTACCATCACGGCAAGTTTAAGTTAATCGCTTTGTTTCACATTGAAACATCACCTTGTACTTAGTTCAACTTTACCATCATGGTAAGTCTAATCGCCTTGTTCACCATGGGAACATCGCCTTAAGACTTACTCAGTCCTGGCATATTTTTTAATCCGCACCATTAGTTCTTCCATATTATTCGGGAGAGTCTTTGTAAATGATTGCGGGAGTGGGCAATCATCATCCAAGTCGTTCTTAAAAGATATGACTACGAGTTTCTGGTTACAAGCCGGAATCCAGTTGTAAACCTCATAGTACCTCTTGGCATAGGCCCTAAGACCTTTGCCATCGCTGATCTTTAATGCTAGTAGGGAGTCTACCCTCAGTGGTTGCAATATGTTTGTAACAAACCTGACCACAAACATCTTAGTCAGGTCTTCCCAACTCTTTACACATCCTTTCGGCAGTTTGTGGAACCAATCTGATGTTATTTCTCCAAATGACGATGGGAACACCTTGCACAATAACTGCTCATTCCACTCCACAAAGCCATTGAATTTAAGTATAATCTGACATGAAAGTCTGGGTCAAACTTACCATCATAGACTTGAAACCTCGACATGCTAAAACTTTTCGTTGCTTGGAACACATCTAACTCCACCGAGAATGGCATCTTCGGTTAGGCATTGGATATGATCCCGACATTGTGTCTCTTTCTTTAGAGGTAATTTCTCAGGTCCTCCTTCGTTCGTCCAGGAGCTCAGTTATCCTTCGACTTCAGCCTTTTCGGCGCACTGCTTCCTATGTTAGAGTGCATTCTCTTGGACTTCTCCATGTCCATTGCATCATCAAAACCGAGGCCATGTCCTTGGATTTGCCGAGATCTCCTAACACAGGTACCTTCAGTTTATGGTGCCCTTTGGGACTCCCCTCGCACTGACTTTGTCCGCCCGGCATCTTGTGATTGTTGATGTGAATGTTCCTGTCCTTTAGCATGCTGTGGAACAGTTAGTGCTGTCTTCTGTCCTCCCTCTTGGACATCGGCCTTGGTTGTTGGTGTCGGTGTGTCTTGCAAGGGAAACGTTGGTTGTATCACATTATTTTGCATCATGAAGTTGACCACTGTCTGCAAGTCTGTCAACTCGTTCACCATATCCTTCAGTTCCTCATCCCTTCTCAAGCATCTATCCTTCCATACCTGAAGATCGCCTTCGTGGTAGTACTCATCTCGACTACCTTTCTTGTTCCTGTTTTGGCCCTAAGCGACATTGTTCCCCTTGGGGTTGACCTCCTATACTTCTTCGTTATTGTTCTGTCCTCCAATATTAGGACCCATGTGCTCCTTCTCCTCACTGTAAATGTCATTCATGATTCTCACTTCATGTCCGTTGTTGGCCATCTATTCTATACAAAGTTCCCACGGGCGGCGCCAAATTGTGGATGTTGATTTTCGACTACATAACCAAACAGGGAACTTAGCTGAAGAGCACGCGGCAAAATAGATTAAGTCAACCACCTGCCAACAAGAAGATAAGAATACCACGGTGGCTCGTCCACTCGGGGGCACTCCGACGATCAAGTCAGTTAACCTTATCTCTCAAGATATCAACACAAGTACACAATTCATAATCAAAAGCATACCAAATAAAAACATACCTTAGACCCACGGGGGTGCCTCACTTTTATAATGATCAATGTCTAACTGTCCCTAAACGTCTTACTTCATGGGACTCTATTCTTTACAAGGATAACATCTATCATAGCTTATACTATTTAGATTAAGATGAACATCCTCAAGAGTCTTATCTCTATCCAAATAGGTAGCTTGATGTCATCTAGGACTCTTGTTCTCTATTCGAATATCTCGGATTCCGGCATTACCACACTTGTAATAACCTCGACCTGTGATTAGTCTATAATCATTAGTTAAGAATGCCTATTAAGTAATTAAGAGGAAATTCTTAGTTAATTGCATGTGTATTATGTTATTTGGGTTTATATATGTCTGTCATAGGAAGATCTGTTTGAATTTCTGTTTCAGTTTGTGAATTGAGGGCCTTATCGGCATCTGATCACGAAATTGATTAAGTTTACGTGTTATTTACAATTTTTGACATTTTATGGTAGGTTTGATTGAAATCTGATTCGGAATCAAATAATTAGAATCAAATAATTATCGTTGCTTAGATTAACTTATACTTAATCAAGTTTCTCTAATTAAGCCTATATAAGGCCTATTTGACTTAAGACTTTCAAATTGCACTTTTATTTCCTCATCTTTTTGACTCAAACATGAGAGAGGAGGAAATGTGAGAGTTGAGAGAGGAACTTCAACAATTTAGAGTGAGATTGAAGGAAATTTACAAGGAAAATAAGGAATTGCTCAACCTTAGCAGGATTAAGGGTCTACACTTGTGAATTCAAGGTATAAGGTAGGAATTCACTCCTCTAATTTGCAATTGAGATAACCAATAATTGTATTCTAGTGGATTAAGCAAGATAATGCATGAATTAAGCTTAAGGAGGTAGAAATGAAGAACATTCATGCATGCATGTGCAATTCATTGCATTTTGAGCATGTTTTCTAATGAATTCTCCCATGCATGTACCAATTCTACTTTAGTTTTGGGAAGTCATCATGTTTTCCATCATTGTACTTTATTAATCATGTTTGGGAAGGTTGAAGTTCATATCAACTCTTGCATGTTATGTTTTTAAAGCTCTAAGCTTGATTGTAAATAATTGGCAAGATTTTGAGCCTTGATTTTGCGAAACGATTTTTAATTCATCATTTTTGCAAGTCATTTCTCAAGTTTTGGGTCCAAAGGAAGTGTTTTGCAGCTTTGAAATTGAGTTTCGACCTTGAAGAGCAAATCTGGAAATTCCAGATTCTACATCATCGCTCGAGCGACCAAAGTTGCGCTCGAGTGACCACTCTTTATTTTGTACCTTAGCTTAAGCGTAGGAAGTTAAACTCAAGCATAAAATTTGAGCTCCTAGAAGTTTTACAGTCAATTACATGGCGGCTCAAGCGACAAAGTGTGCACTCGAGCGAACCCACTTTTACTCAGTCTTTGGCTTGAGTGACCGTCGAGCATAAAAATCAAGCAACCAGTACTTTTGCAGACTTTGCAGACCGCTCAAGCGACCGAAGTTGCGCTCTAGCAAATTGCCCTATTTTTGAAAATTTGACCAAGTGTTTCGAAGTATATTTTGGCATCCTCATTGCATCTTAGGTATTCCTAAGCGCTAATTAAGACATAATAATGAGGATAAAGACTAGAAACACACCAAGATAGAAAAAAAATAAGTCAAGTGTTTTCCGAGCGTATGTTTCAATATGTATCCACTGTGTGTTAGTGTAGGTCACGCGCTATAGGCTGTTTGATCCGTCTGTTCTGATTATTCTACAACTGGAGCTATCTGTGAGTAATAACTCTGTAAAGTTATGTTTGACTTTAATTATTTTCTGATGATATAAAATGATCTGTGTTTTGAAATGCTATTTTCTGTATAGATGAATGATTGTCCAGATTTCTGAAATGTATCTTGGCATCCTTAGCATCATGTGATATCTGTCTATTACCTGTTACCAGAGGTTCGATTATGGAACTGGTTAAGCATAACCATATCTTCTCTGTATATGGGTCTTTATGACCATCTCATGTAATCATAAGCTATCTGTCTGTTAGCATTAATGGATGTATCACGTGTAGTTATCTGTGAACTCTGAATCTGAATATGTATAAGAATCTATTTCTGATCTGAATTTTGATTTTTGAATCTGATGTGGACATTATTCATAAAACCTTTACTCTGTTATGATTCACTAGGCTCCAGTTCATTGTATTATTATTATGTATATAGGTGATCAAGTGTGTGACCAGGCTCTGGGATGATTGATCTGTTCCATCAGCCAACCATTGTGCCTTTCAAAAGAGGTTCCCGTTTTGAAGTGGTTAAGTGTTTGTGATCAATGTTGGAGACTTTTGTATTTCTTATGTTTGCCTGAACAAGTTTTTGTATATTCTGTATATGTGGGTTTTAGTGACGTAAGACTAACGTAAGTATTACGTCACTATTATATATATAAAGTTTTAAATTTTTTTGTCCTATGTATGTCTGTACAGCTCTATGGACATTGTATATTTGTAATTACTTTCGCTAGCCCCTTAATTTGTTTAAATTGTTCATAGGCCTTTGGTAATCCCAAGATTACTAGCCGGTTAAGGCGCTAAACCTATAGGGACGGGTTTGGGTCGTGACAGAGTGTATTAGAGCACTTGTTATACAGCACACACGAGTTCATATGAGCTATAAGATGTCCTAGGAAAGAATTAGAGGCATTACATCTGCATGTGAGTGTGTGACATCATGTGAATGTATTTGAACCAATATGAAATGATTCTGAAATGAAATGAATTGAAACTAAACACTGTGGAAAGAATTATTTGCCTGTGTTTATTAGCATTCTATGTATATATAGCAAATGAAAAATACAAGAAGTAATGATGAAACTGAATCCTCCGAGACCTGAATGAACCGAATGGAACAAATGCTAAAAGCTTTAATAGAAGCAATGATGTAACAACAAAGATAGCAACCTCTGCTATGACACCCTAAATATTTAATTAATACCACAACCAATTATGATGATGATAATAATAATAATAATAGTAAAATAAAATAATTAATTTTATAATAGTATGCAATAAAGGGTAATTTAATTAGGGGTTACAAAACAAAGTGATATAAAGCTAAGAAAAGCATATATATATATATATATATATATAAGATAATTATTAATCTTATTGGATAAAAACAATTTGAGATCATGGATAAGGATTTGGGACCTATGTGTCTTAGAAGGGCAATACCACCTGACACACCTAGTAATTGAGGGAAGTGAGTCATTAGGAAGGGTAATAATGAAATAGGGTGAATCACCATTACCGTCGGCTATATAAGGAGCACATGAGTAATCATCGGAGCAACAACAAAAACAATATATATATATATATATATGTAACATAGGTGCCGCAGAAAAGTAGGGAGAAGGGAAATCAAGAGTAAGAAAATAAAGGTTAAGGGTCAATATTAAGGTGAGTTATATTATACCTTGAGTTACCATAATATACTTTACGTATATTTTGGGTTACCATAAATTATTTTACGCAATCTATGTTTTATAAATTATATTAATATTTTGATTACGTTAATTATTTTTTGAACCCTATTTGCTTAAATTGAAACCCATGGACATGTTTGTTTAACTTTTAGAAATTATTTGACAATGGTTTTATAAACAATTATGTTTTGTAAGTACTACCATGAGAGTCTCATGCCTTGGGGGACTTAAATAACCATTGGCCTCTGTTTGGCCACTTTGTGGTCCTCTGTTTGTCATGAATCCATTGACCACTGTTCTGATTGTCACTCTTGTGACCTCTGTTTTGTTCTGTTCTGTACCGTGATTATGATTATTTATTTACATAATTTCCATATTTCAGTTTCTACTACTTTGAATAATTTTTTATTTCAAATTAAGTTATATAACTATTTTAGCTTAACTAACTATCCATGGTTATTTTGTGTTCCCTATACTTTTGGCATAATATTTCTCACTTTGCTATGTACTAATGGCTGTTACCCTTTCAGGTGATGAGATGTAAGGAAGACTCGTAACCTCGTGTAGTGGAACCCACACAAGAATTTGATGCTAATCTATTATTTTATGTTTTTCTTTTCTTTTCTTCCTTTTGTGTTTACTGATGGTCGGTCACTGAATAATAAAATAATAAAAGCCCTATAAATGTTCAAATAGTATAATGAAGTTCATTTTCTATTTAATTATTTCCTACTTCCATTTTGCCTCCGCTTACGCCATTTAATTTGTTAAGCTTAGGCATATTTAGTAAGTTACGATTCCAGCCCTAAGCTCCTGGGTTTGGGTCGTGACAAATGTGGTATCACAACAATAGTTTTAAAAAGATTAATATTTACCTCTGACGTTAGTCTTTTTTTGTAAAATCTCACGTTTATTCTGGTGATATAGGAATGTCCGAGATTAACCTTGATGAGGCATTTTAGGAGGAGCTTAGGGCCATTAATTTAGAGGATATTTTAGTAGAATACCTCGACCCTGCCTTACCAGAAGGATGGGGAGACTCAGAGGATATAGTTAGGAGACTACACCCAAACCTTGCCCAATTGATGGGTCGGCCAATCTATATACAAGTTGATCCTACTGACGTACCATACTTATTGTGGAGGCAGAGTTGTGCCTATACGTGCGGACGATTTTTCGGACCCACCCATCTCCTCGGCCTTGCCCCAAGATATGACCCCCTGCATTACATCGTTGGCCCTTTGTCCCTTGATTTTGTGGCAAGAAGGGGAAATGTGTACCCCGAGGACTACATTTTTACCACTGTCCCTAACCCGTTGGAAATTATTAATATTCAAAATGTTGAATTTAGTAATGACCAATCTTACATTGAGAAACCGAGATGGATAGTTGTCGAGCATTTTGGGGCTACATACAGTTCGTCCTCGTTTACACCGTTCAGGTAACGTGGATGTGTTTTGGTGTGGTACAGTTAGGATGGGAATTTGAGCTTTTTATGCAATACTATTTTTCGTGGTTGTTTGACCCGTTTGACCCATCACTGTAGATTTGATAGAAGAAAACTTTTTGTAAGCTAACCATGATGAGTTCTGATCTCTCTTTTGTTTTTGTATCACAGAGATGAGACACTAACACAATTTTTTGATATTTGGAACAAAGATGTAATATTATATTTACAAAAATAGTAAAGCTGGTATTTTAGATATGCAATATATATGCTGCGTTATGAATGTAATGTCTCATTTATTACTTTGTAGACTGGCCAATAATGGTAACGAAAGTGAATTATCAGTTAGTGGCACTGAATCAATGGAAAGAATCATGAAAATTGCGGTTACTAGCTTTTTGCAAGCCTTGCAGACCAACATCAACAATGGGATGCCAGAATGGCGAGAAGATCCAGTTACCATAAAACAATTCTAGGATCTGAAACCCACCACATTTACCGGTGGTCCAGATCCAATGGTAACGGACGCTTGGGTTAAAGACATGGAAAAGATTTTTCGCGCTTTACCTTGCACCAAAAGACAGAAGGTACTTTCTCCACTTTCACTTTCAAAGATAATGCACAGGAATGGTGGCTTCTCACCCTACAGAAAAAAAAAATTACGACTTTGGCAAGATTCTTGGAAGTATTTTATGAAAAATACTTCCCAGATTCATTGTGGGAACAAAAGGCATCGTAATTCATATATCTAAAGCAATGAATCATAATGGTGGCCAAATATGAGAGCAAGTTCACACAACTCGCTTGGTGTTCAGAAACTCAGAAAGTTCTACTGGCCACCTATACTTTAAAAGAGGAAGCCCGACGTTGGTGGATGTTGATTAGAAATGACAATGGGACCATGACCTGGGATCAATTTAAAGAAATTTTCTATGAGAAATACTTTCTCCAGTGTTTTAGAGATCGTAAGGTGTCGGAGTTTGAACAGTTAAAGTAAGGTGGCATGTCAGTGGCCGAGTATGAGACCAAGTTCACTGAATTAGCCTGGTTTACTCTACGTATGGTGGACACTGATTATAAGAAAGCTCAACTGAAGGAGGGCTGGACCTAGATGTGTTTGATCGGGTCGGTGTATTAAAACTGCCCAAATACGTGGATGTGCTTGATAGAGCTCTAATGGCTGAATCCAACTTGGCTGTAATGAAACAAACGAAAGCTCCAACAACTGAATAGAAAGGCAAAAGATCTGGGTACAAGTTCAAAAATGGCCAGTCATTTGCAATGAACAAGAAGCAAAACACGGGGTCCACTAGTAGTTCAAGTTAGAGTAATGGATCCATACCTGTTTGCCCTGAATGTGGAAGAAAACATAAGGGTGTCTGTTATCGTGCATCTAGTGCTTGTTTTCGGTGTGACAATATTGGCCATATAGTAAAAGATTGTCCGCTTGGGTCTGACAATGCCAATCGTCCTACGGCAAGTTCAGCTAGGTCCGCTTCTGCATCAAGAACAAATACCAAAACCAACACTGACAATGAAACTTTGAGGCGAAGGACAGCGTTTGCACTTGTTCCCGGGGACGTCCAGAACACCGAGTCTATGGTGTCAAGTATACTCTCTATTTGTGCTCAGAATGCGTATGCGTTGATAGATTTTGGTTCTGTGTATTCTTTTGTGTCGCATGTTTTTTCACGGAAGTTGACTAGACTCTTAGAATCTACAAATCATTTATTATCTGTATCGACACTATCATGACCCAAACTCGCCCCTGCAGGTTTAGTGTCGTAACTGGCTAGTAATCCCTGGATTACCCAAGGCCTCTGAACAGAATAACATTTAATTAGGGGCTGCGGAAGTAGATATATAAAAACATACATAGTCCATCGAGTTGTGCAGACATACATGAGACAAATAATCTTAAATTTATAAGCATACATATGACGTCATAAAGGTACAGTAGTTATACGTCATCCCATGTACATATAAACAAAAATTTTGTTCATAACCCAAAAGAAACTAAATCTTAAACATTCACAAAACAAGGCTACAAGACTTGACTTAATCCGGAACCTCCTCGAGAGGTGCAAAAGGTGGCTGACAAACACAAAATTCTTTGGGCATCATCTTAAGCCTGGTCACAAGCCTGCTCACTTACATACATAATAAATAAATAGTGAGCGGGAGTCCAGTGAATAATAACGGAGTAAAAGGTTAAATAAATGATGTTCCAAAACCAATTCAAAAACCACAGTTTATATTGAAGACAGATTCATATTCGTATTCTTGTTCAGAGTATATACAGAAATCAGAGTTCATGCTTAATTATCCTTAGTACTTACATTAGTTCTAACATATCACTTACAGAGCATCATAGATCATACTTATCAGTTCCATAGAGGAACCTCGGCCCGGGTACGGATAACTTGTCAGTTCCATAGAGGAACCTCTGGACTGGGAACGGATAACTTGTCAGTTCCATAAAGGAACCTCCAGCTGGGTATAGATAACTTGTTAGTTCCATAAGGAACCTCCAGTCCGAGTACAGATAGCATACTTGAATCATAGCATAAATGCCACAAATATTCACTGGGCTCCAACTCATTGTATTATTATTATGTATATAGGTGATCAGGCGCGTAACTAGTCTCTGAGATGATTGCCTGAGATCTGTACCGTCAGCCAGCCACTGTGCCTCCCGAGGAGGTTCCCGTTTTGAAGTGGTCAAGTGTTTGTGATCAATGTTGGAGACTTTTGTATTTCTTATGTTTTGCTTGAACAAGTTTTTGTATATTCTGTACATGTGGGTTTTGGTGACGTAACTAATTGTTTAAATTGTTCAGAGGCCTCTGGTAATCCCAGGATTACTGGTCAGTTACGACGCTATACCTATATTGGCAAGTTTGGGTCGTGCACCGAACCTCCATAATGCCGCAATCACCTTCGCAAACATGACTCGCCCACGTGACACCTCGATCGACATCTTGAAGGCACCTTGGCCATGTGGCATCATTATCAAAATACTTCCCTATACATTGTGTTTGACTATTTGGCATCTTCTATCTACGCCACACAAATGAACCAGAAGATCATAAAGTGGAGGCTTAATGTTCAATATATTATCATTTAATAATTTAAGTCAGTTGATTCTTTGGAAGAACCGAAGCGCTATGGGTTTACAGTGACTTGAACTAGACCTCTGTGAGCAGTTTATTTCCTAACTTTCAAATATATATGTAATGGACTATCATGGCCCCATTTGGGAAGAGGGTTAAAAGTTAAAATCCAGTTTTTAATTCATTTTGCGTCACATCACCTCTCATATTTTATACATATTTAAAAAAAAAAATTAAAAAAAGTATAAAAATCAACTTTTAACCATCTTTCCAAAACACCTTTATATAGTTTTAGATTAAATTGCAAATCAACCATAGTATGAAAAAGACAAGTATACCCTCATTTAAATATTTAACTTTTAGTAGCCATTTTTCACCTAATTGTTTTCTCCGCTTGGGGTTCTACATAACGAAATTTAGGAAAAATATAAGGTTCCAAAAGTGAATGGATTTAGAGTGATCGAGCTAAGATCATTACATAGGTTTGGTAATAGTGAAATCTCATTAGTGATGATTACAATATCTAAAATATTGAAGGGAAAAGGTAAAAATTGTACGTTTATTTTTATCTAGGTTTTGTATGTGCTGTGTGTGACTATTTTATAGTTAGGGTTTGGCTTGTTTCTAGTCGGTGATTAGATTAGAGTGTGTTGTTGAGTTTGTGGGGTCTGCCACAGGTCCTGTTTTGATGATTTGAATCGTTCAATGTGTAGAGTTCATTGAGTATTTTATTCTTGTAAAAAATCACATTTATCGAATATCAATAACTACTTGATCGGATTAGATTTCTATCAACAGTAAATATAATTTTCAAAATAAATTGTTAACAAAAATCTGATCCGATCAAGTAACTATGGATATCCGATCAATGTAATTTTTTACAGAGATAAAGTACTCGACGAACTGTACATATTGAACAATTCGGATTATCAAAACTCCTAGTGGACCCCATGGGCCCAATAGTGCCGTCTAATCCACTTTGTAGATTGAAGGCAAGTTATTTCCTTATAATTATATCTATACGTTTTGCTTGCACCTATTATTACAATTTTTGAGTGCTTGCATCTAGGGTAATCATTTGTCATTTATCATCACTAATAGTTAGATTTTGGCCGCCAAATTGTGTTTTATATTGGTTTTTATGAATATCAGCATATTTTATGAATGTGGTACTGGAATTGTAGTCCCAAGTTTGAATTTTGTTGTTTGGGATTGTTGTCTCCGTTGTGTTTGTTAATGAGAAATTTTTTTTTTTAGGATTATGAGACCCATTTGGTTGGAATTTTTTGTGAAAGTAAGGATTACTGTTAAAATGTTTTTTAGGTTGTGTTTGGAGTATGGATTTAAGTATGAATTTGAAAAAAAAATGAAAAAGGTATGTGAAATGCAATTATATTTTATTCACATTTTACTTACTTTTTTTCTTTTATTTTTCTAAATTTCTACTCAAATCGCTACTCTAAACATAACTTTGCCTCCGTTTGGGAAGTGGGTTGGCTTTTTGGCTTTTTTTGGCTATTTTAGCCTGGGCTTAAAAGTTTGGTTTGGGAAGGGCTTTTTGGCTTTTTGACTTTTTTGAGTTTTTTTGTGAGAGAAGAATGTAATGATTATGAGTTGGATGTGATGTTTTGTTTGTTATGGCTAAAATAGCCTATTTTGTTTTTTGTGGCTAAAATAGCCAAAAAAGCCCAAACCATGGCTTCCCAAACGAAGCCTTTGGAGTGAATGTGTGGTTGGAATTTTGTATTTTACTGTTAATTTATTTTGCTTTGATTAAAATTCATTCAGGATGGTTAATTATTTTAGTATAGAATTGCATCATGGAGGCAAATTCGAGTAGGAACAACATGTTATTTATGAATGTGGTGTGGCCAGCTATATTGACAATTGACATAGATAAGTTCTTTGAATTTTGATATATATATATATATATATAATATGTAGAAGTGGGGGGAAATGGGACCAATGTTGAAATGTTTTACAGGTCGCTGGCTATCCTTTGGACATTTGTTTTTTGAACTGAATATCCTTTGGACATTGGTGTGGTCAAGATGACATCAAATCAAGAAGTTATGAAAATGCTCAAGTTAGAAGAGGATTTGCCAGTAATAGTCATTTATGTAGTAAGAGTGTTTGTTTTGAAAAATTATTTTATGGAATTGGATTATTAGTCCATTCAGATTAATAGTTTATTATTTGATTTTTTTTTTTGCTCCGGATTAATAGTCTATCCGGACTATTAATCTCTCATATGAGAGATTATTGTATTCTAGGGGGAGGTGGGACTATTTTGGGTGATTCTACTTACACCACAAAATTATCTTCTTACACCCTTAAAAATTTTAATTTTAATTTTATTTTTTTACAATTTTTATAATACCATTCTTAGCCTCATCCCTTCTTCACTCTTCTCCTTACACCCAAACCATTCAAACCCTAGTTTCTTCATCTCCAATGGATACAACACTGCCGCTGTCTGCAATTGCCGCCGTCGCCCACCACCATGTAAGCCCTCTCGCCGCTGTCGCCTTCCACCAGCAACCCAACCCAACCCAACCCCGCCGCCATCACTACCCTGTTTGCTATCTTCGTTGTCACAACCCAGCCCCACCGCTCGCTGCTCCACCGTGAATAGAACCACCGCCTCATCGCTCAAAGTCCTGGCCTCACCTTCGCCATCGTGACCCAGCCTGTCGCCCTTTTCCATCGTTGATAAAGCATGAAGAGAGAGACACACACATCATTCTGTTATCCTAATTTGATCCCACTCATGATTTCTCAAATCAAAGGTCATTTGTGTACATCTATTGACAAGTATTATTCGTGGTATTGTTTATCAGTCCTTGAATTTCTTCAGTTTCCTAAGTCAGATTGTTTATCAAAGTTCATTAGGTCAGATTGCATATTATTTCCAAAGCACTGTAACATTACGAATTTGATCTATTTAATGAAGTTGAATTTGGAACAACAGACCATTCTATATAAGACCTTATGTTGATAGTGATGATTTTGGATGATTCATGTGTATGTCACAATTTATTTGTAGCAGAGCCTCAATCAGTGGTTGTTGCTTGTTAGTGGAGTTAAGATTGTTCTGTGTATATTGATAACAGGGGTGATGTTTGTAAGGTGTTGTTTTGCTGCTTTCGTGCCTTCGGTGGCGGTCATGGTGGTGGGCCGGTGGAGGTGGTGGTGATGGGGTAGATGTGAAGAAATTAAGGTTCGAAAGGTTTGGGTGTAAGGAGAAGAGTGAATGGTAGGGATAAGGATAGAAATGGTATTATAAAAATTGTAAAAAAAATTAAAATAAAATTTTAATTTTTTGAGAGTGTAAGGAGATAATTTTGTGGTGTAAGTAGAATGACTCATTATTTTCATGGGATTGGTATCTCATGGGATTAATATGGGAAATATTCATTTTACCCTCATGTTATTACTTAATAAACAATTGAAAAAGGGTAAAATCGTCTTTTGAATATTTATAAATTATTTTTTTAGTGTTGTTCATTTAAATTATATATTAAATAAAAAATATAAATTATAAATTATAAATTTGATTTAATTAAAAATAATAAATTAAAAATTATGGCCTTATAAATTAATTTTTTTTAGTGTTGTTAAAAAATTAAATTTGTATATTAAACAAGATTATTTTTTTAGTGTTGTTAATTTAAAATTATATATTAAACAAAAAAAAATATAAATTATAAATTTAATTTAATTGAAAATAATAAATTAAAAATTATGTATAAATTAAATTTTTTTTAGTGTTGTTAAATTATAAATTATAGATATTAAATAAAAATTATAAATTACAAGGGTAAAATAGTCTTTTGAAGATTTATCCTTATCTAATTCGTCTAACCAAACATTGGATTCACTAAAAATAGTTCAATCCAAACATCTAATCTCATGACTAAACAAACATAGGATATAAATTCACTCCAACCAAATAGTCCGGGGACAATATATCCCAAGACTAACAGTCCAATAGATTACAATCCCTCCTTATCCAGTCCGTCCAAACAAACACACTTTAAAGGGTATGTCAACTCTTAATTTATATGTATTCAATGATATGGGCTTAATTCTCTTGTCATATTATTATAGATGAAAATATAGATCAATAATATTATTAGAATAATAAACTATCACGTGTAATTTTTATTTTTTTATTATATTAAAAAATAAGTTTCATCAACCATCACTTTTAATAGAATAATAATATTTATTTCTATTTTATTTTAGTAAAAGTCACTTCTTAACTATTTAAAGCTTCATTTGGAATGTGAGTTGGTTTTTTGACTTTTTAACTATTAGCTTGAGGTTAAAAAGTCTCGTTTGGGATGAGTTTTTAGATTTTTTTGATTTTTGTGAGAGAAAAAAGTGAAATAACTATGGTTTGAATGTGACATTTTGTCTTATTGACTTTTTACCCTATTTTGCCTATATGTGATTATTTTAGCCCCAACGGTGTATGCCAAACAAGGGCCAAGCCAAATTTTTTTTTATTTTAATTTGTTTAATTGACAATTGAGATAAAAAAAAAAAAAAAACAAAATCCACTATGTGTTGGCAAGTGTTAAAAAAGTCATTCATTTTCTTAATATTTTTATCTTTTTAAAAAAAAAAATATTTGTATTAAAAAAATTTATTGTTTAAGTCCTTATAGTTTAGAAGGATATAAAAAAAAATTTATAAAATTTAAAACCAAAAATGACAAAAAATAAAAATATAAACTTTTAAGGGATTTTTGGCGAAACCCCTCTTTTTGGGCCTTTTTTTTTTTTTTTTTAGGGTAAAGGACAACTTAATAAATTTTCCTTTAAAAAGCCCTAAATAGGAGACACATGGCTCAATAAGGACATTCTATAATTTGTATACTTTTTTTTTTTTACCATATTGCCCTTATATCTATCTATATAAGAATAGCTTTGGTGTTGGTGGCTTGGCTTGGCTTTTTATTCCTATTTTGCCCTTTAATTTGTTTAGAAATTCCCTACTATTTCTATAGACAATTTGATCATTCATTGAATTTGCTAGTAAATTCATGGATGTAAGAATAGCTTTGGTGTTGGTGGCTTGGCTTTTTATTCCTATTTTGCCCTTCAATTTGTTTAGAAATTCCCTACTATTGCTTTAGACAATTTGATCCTTCATTGAATTTGTTGTAAATTCACTTCAGCATGATCTAAGGTTCAATTATTACATTTTAGAGAAATTACTTTCTTAACCTTTCTACTTTGAGAATATTATAACTCCAACTTTATTGTGTTATTGTATTTTTTTGGGTTTTGCATGGTGTGTATAAAATTTCGATAGCTTTAGTTTTATAGAATGTATAATTTCTTGTTGCTTTCTACATTACAATACCAATGATACTACAAATCTACCCTTATCAATTCAAAATTGACCTAGAAAAAAAAAAAAAAAACAATTGTTTAAATTCATATTACTTATGGATCCCACATTTTATCAATTTAATCTTTACCATACAACCCATTCGAGATAAATTATAGGTTTCTAAGGGTGGGTTCATAGCATTTTTTTTTACCAAACAAGTGATTGTCTTTTTGTAAAATATCAATAGTAAAAAATAAGGTTTGGATTTTTTCCAAGTTACAATATGAATTTGAGAGATTATAGTGGGATACATCACAGGTACTATTTTCATAATTTAAATAGTTCATTTTATGGATACCAATATATCATTAATATTCATTAGGTTGATCTGATAACTCTAGCACTTTTTTTTTTAATCACATTTGTCTCTAATTAAGACAAAGACATACATGTCGGTTCCACCACTCAACGTGCTCCTACCTACTATTGTATCTAATTGATGTGTTAATGGATATACTAATTAGTGTTTCTAGCATTACTGTTTTAAAATAGATATTTTTTTAAGACAAACCCAATTAAAACAAAAAAGTCACAATTATTTGATCAACATAATAATTTTTTCATTGATGATATACATGAAAAATCTTACAAAATGAACAATTTAGATCATGAAAATGAGACTTGTTGTTGGCTCCATGACCCCTTCAAGTTCTTCAAGATTAAATTTGAAGTTAAAAAAAGTGCAAGTAATTTCATATTTTTAAATTAAAATATTAAGATGTATGAAATAAATAAACATACCTCATTTAATTTTTTTTTCTATTTGTCCCTTCATTTTGCCAATTAACAGGCTAAAAAAAGTTCATCAAAACAATTATTTTGGTCAAATGGTTTGTCTTTTATCTCTCCATTTTATCATTCAGCTTA
The DNA here is from genome assembly GCF_055761805.1 of Camellia sinensis. Taxonomy (NCBI): domain Eukaryota; kingdom Viridiplantae; phylum Streptophyta; class Magnoliopsida; order Ericales; family Theaceae; genus Camellia; species Camellia sinensis. Next base: position 49,097,172 of record NC_138967.1, read on the forward strand.
TCTTCCTATTTTCTGTTTGGCCATTCATTTAGCTAATCATAAAAAGAAAAAACACATATCGACAACGCATTTTATAGTTTTATAAATCAAATTATGAACTTGATCAATTCAATTACTTATTCTTAATCAACAAAACTAACACAAAATTAAGAGTTCAGAATCCCGATTAAGCTATTTAAAATTATAAAGACTAAAATAATAACAAAAAAAAAATATAATTATATTAACCCAAAATATAATTACAGATGTAATTAATCCAAAATATTTTGTAATTATATTAATTATGTACTGATGAAGTCTATAAAATATACATCATTTAAAACATATATATGACAATAATGTCAAAAAAAATTTATCACCAGAACTTATTTATACAGGCTTAAATTCATTTAATATAATCATATTAAACAAAAAGAACCTCCAAAGCAAAACAAAAATTCCACCCAAACATGACTTTAACATTTTTCACTTAAATCAAAGCCTACAGTCTAGCTAAACCAAAAAAAATAAATAATCTGGGCAGTTCTACACTACTAAATATAAAACAACGAACCAACCCAAAAAAAAAAAAAAAAAAAAAAAACCAAACATGACCTTAACACTCATATCAAAATCTATTGTGAAGTCTATCTTAAAAACAGAAGGTCTGCAGATTTCTACAGTTCTAGAACGTATATTTTGATTGATCCAATTGAAGGCGGTGTATTTTGTCGGTGTATTTTGTCTTTTAATACTAGATGGAATATTTTATTATTGTACTCCCTCCGTCCCAAAATAATAGTCCCTTTTGGGGAATCCAACTTTTTTTGGTAGTACAATTATTGTACTTTTAAAAAGTTGGTTTTCTAAAATTACCCTTTGATAGTACACTTTTTTGATAATATCAATGTCATAATTGTACTTTTTATATTATTTATGATTTAAAAGAAGGGCAAAATGGGAAATTTATATTATTTTTGTACTTGATTTTTGAAGAGGGACTAATATTTTGGGACAATGAAAAATGGAATAAGGGACTAATATTATGGGACGGAGGGAGTATATTTTTCTGATTATCATATATCGTGTCATGATATTTTCCTTTTCTTCTTATTTATCGTGTTATTTAGTTATACTTATTTATTTAGTTATATTTTATTTATTTATCGTGAAAAAAAATATATATTTATTTAATTTTTTTTAAAATACTTATTATGTAATGTTTATATAAGAAATTATATTCAATTAGTAATGTATTAAAATTAACTCCAAATTTTTTAAGAAAAATTATTTATAAGTCCTATTAGGGAGACTTATGCTACATATGGTCATACTAAAAAATTTATATTCTCATAAGTCTGTGTGAAGTTTGTTGACACATTTACCCTCAATATTAGTTGTTAATATCATAAATAATGGTAAAATCATATATAGAAAATTGAATGTTACCATAGATTAAGTTTGCGAAACGTAAAGTGACACCTACATAAACGTAACGTAATGTGACACCTACATAAATGTAACGTAACGTGACACCTACATAAACATAACATAATGTGTCACGTTACGTTTCGCAAACTTAGGTTTTTGATTTTTTTAATTGAATGTGAAAATGTTACTTTCTATAGTAACATTCAATTTCCTATATATGATTTTGCCATCATAGTGTATAATAGTATATTAATACTATTTATTTACAACTCATAGGATCTTGTGGAATACATTCTTATCTAAATATGACTTGAGACTCTATAAGAAATTACACGGGACTTAAGAGCATCTCCAACGGTAATAGGCATTTTACCTATCTAAACATTACTATAAAGTATACATTTTATTTTGCCTATCACCTGTTTCATATTTCTGCTCCAACCATGCTGTTTATTTTAACTATCCATCCAAATACTATTAATTTTATAAAATGCCACATCAGCAACAAAGATGGAGGGAAATAATCATAATGATTAAATACATTTTGCCTAGCCTTGAAGGCTAGCTACATGTAGCTAGTGAATATGAGTTGAGCTAAAATGCCTAATTACATGCCTAGTGCATTGGAGTTGAAAAAAGTGAGTCATACTAGGCATTTTACCTAACAAGCATTATATGCCTAGTGCATTGGAGATACTCAACATAGCATAAGTATCCGAAATAGGACTTATAAATAAATCTCCCATTTTTTTTATGTATATACATCGGCTCCTCTTTGACAAAATTTCTAATTGCACTCTTGATTACAACATCATGTAATTATATAAATTAAGTTTCAGTTTTACACTTTAAATTTTACAATTCTAATTATATGATTTTATTTTAAAAATTAGACTGAAATAAAATGACAAAACACTTCAGTTACAACACTGACAAGAATCAATACCACAACATTGACCATAAATTATATGGATACATTTTCTTAACATTTGTATCATCAAATTTGTCTAACTAAACCCACATTAACAACACATTTTATAGTTTTATAAATTAAATTATGAACTTGATCAATTCAGTGATTTATTTTTAATCAACTAAATTAACACGAAATTAAGAGCTTAGAATCACAAATAAACTATTTAAAATTATAAAGATTAAAATAATACAAAAATAAAAATAATACAATTACAGGTGTAATTAATCCAAAATATTTTCTAATTACATTAATTATGTACTGATGAAGTATATAAAATATACATCATTTAGAACGTATATTTGACAATAATGTTGAAAAAAAATTATCAATAAAACTTATCTGTACAGGCTTAAATTCATTTAATATAATCCTATTAAACAAAAAAAAACCCCAAAACCACAAAAAGCCCCACCCAAACACGACGTTAACGTTTTGCGCTTAAATCAAAGTTTGGAGTCTATAGCTAAAAAAAAATCAGCAATCTTAGGTATCATGAAAAATCTTTCATGAAAATAATTATGTAAATTTTGTAACTTTTGGATTACACTTAGAATAAAACATCACACACTAATTAAGGTAATTTAAGAATCATAAATTTTTCATGATCATTTTGATAAAAAAAAATTTCAAAACCCCTAATTTTTCTTAAAAAAAATAAAAAAATCCCATAGTTCTACAACATTATTGTACATTGATATAAAACAACGAACCCAAAAAAAAAAAAAAAAAAAAAAAAAAAAAAAAAAAAAAAAACGGGGAAAAAACCAAACAAACAAGCATGCCCTTAACAGTTAAATCAAAGTGTATTGTGTAGTCTAATCTAAAGAAAATATCTATTCTGCAGATTCCTACAGCACTAGAACCCTATAAATTTATAGAAAAATGCTTGGGAGCACTAATTAGTGTTCCCACTAATTAGGTGAGAGTGAGTCTCGCTATTAATGATGTGATGCTTTGGTCTTGGAGTTGTATTTTTTTTTTTTTTACTTTTTTAATGCATTAGTGCTATTAGTGGTGATGTTTTTAGTGGGATGAATGATTGTTGAAATTTATAAGAACTGTGCAGTACGAGACGGTTGGGGGTTTTATAAGAACTGTGTTGTCAAGGCTCTGCAATTTGTGTTCTTGCTGATCAAATCTGCTCCTCATATATTGGGCTCTTCCATCGGTAAGTTATTATATTACTCTGATTTTTTGCCATTAATTTCCAATTACAGCCCAATTTCTTTGAATCTCAATCGCGATTTCTGTCTTCAGTTGCGATTTCTGATTTCTGTGATTTCTGTGTTTGTTTGTGATTTCCGATTTGTTTGTCTGCGATTTCTGTGTCCTCTCTTCCTTCATTGATATATTCTGGTCAGTTTAGAATTTCAGGAGACAATTGATACAATTTTCTTGATTTTAATTCTATCAAAGGAATATCAAAGGAATTTTTGCGAGTAAATTGTATCTAAGAAAAAAACATTTCACCAAATATAACATTGAAATTTTTTTACTTTACAACCCACCTTCAGCATCAATTTCTAATTTTTATTTTTATTTATTTATTTATTTATTTTTTACAGATCATGTACACGCCTATATTTTACAATATACTTTACAACCCAACTTCAGCATCAATTTCTAAAAACCCAGTACACCCTGCTCAATGTAAAATACCAAAATTGACTAAACCATCCAATGTTCATTTCCATGGCCCCGTTTGGTAGAGCTATGGAAAAGTGATTATAGATTATAATTTAACAGATTATGACTTATAGCTGTAAACATAAGCTATTAACCTGTTTGCTGCAGCTGTGGATTATGAATTTAAGCAGTAGAGTAGTGTTTGGTTAATAAGTTGTAAAATAACTTTTTGTATAATTGTCCTTTCTACCCTTATATGATATAAAAATAATTATTTTGTCATTTTTTATAGTTTTAATTTAAAAAAATATATTTCATTAATAAAAGTTAATATAAGTAGTATTAATTAGTATCAATTAATATAAAAATTGATACATTTGCTAAAAATGTAATGGAAGTATTATTGTCACAATTATTTTTCATTATAAATTAATTAGTATCAATTAATTGCTTAATTAGTATCAATTAATACTAAAATTATTAATTAGTATAAATTAATATTAATATTTAATTTTTATTAGCATCAATTAATATTAATAATCAACAATTGTTATTAATTGGTATCAATTAATAATTAATTTATTACAAAAGTATACAATATTAATTCCTTAATAATGAATACCAATTAATATTGATTTTTTTCTTTTTCTTCAGAAATATACAATTTTTTATTTTTTAATTAATATAAAAATATACAATATGAATTTATTAATAATTAATAACAATTAATATTTATTTTTCAATTTTGAAATTGGGCTGAGAATTATCTAATTAATTCTACAGTTATGCTAATAGGTCTTCAAGCTGTAATATGGCTAGCTTTAAGGCTTCTTGTCTTACAATTATCTATCTATTTATTTGAGAAATTTTTAAACTGTAATTTTCTAAGGATCTGCCAGATGCTAATGATAAAAGAAATTGATATCTTAATTTTTTATCTTCTAATTCTTGTATAAGCTCAGTACTGGTTCTGATTTTAATCCTAAGTTCTTCATCTAAAGGCATACAATTTTGATTTTTTAAATTCTTTTATGAACAATATTTCCTTAATATTTTTACCCGAGTTGCTCTCCTTTTATTCTAAAATTCTTTTTCTTTGGCAAAAACTATTTTTAGGCAATTTTTGTTTTCATTACATGTACTCCCACCTTGAAGCTAAGTCTCGTTCAACATAGTATATTTTTATTTTTCATTTTTTACTTTTCCCTTTCTGCCTACAATTTGCCCTCCAATGCCTAATCACAGCTCACACGGGCTCTTCAGCTAAGGTCACTCAATAATAAAATGGAAAACATCAGATGCTACGAAGGTGCAAAACATGTAATATTAATGAGCAAACAAGCATTCCATAAACTTAATTTTTCTAAAAAGAAAATAAATTTTTAGAATAGAAGAGTTATCCTTTTGAAATATTTAAAGAAAAAGAGAAACTACTCATGTGACAACCTAGATTTTTAATTATTCTGTAGAATTTATACTAATATTATTTAATATCAGTTCGGAAAATATATAATTTATTATATATTATTATGTGTAATTTTGTAAAATAATATAATTATTAAAAATTTAGGGGTCAAAATATAAATAATAATAATATAGATAATATAAATAATAATAATAATGGATGTGGTAGTAAAATCAATAATTTATTTTCTGTTGGTATACGATAACGTATAATTTAATTAAGAATTAATTTACTTATATAATTATATTAAAATATTGGGTCAAAAGGTAATTATCTTAAATATTTATTTAGGATAAGATTGAATCTATATATATTTAGGACGAATCTGGAGGGAGAGAGATGCTCGGCCACGTGTTGGCCAAGGAGTGGCGTCACCTCCCTATAAATAGGGAGAGTGATCAATCTGGAAGAGGGAAAGAAAAGAAAAGGAAAGAAAGAAGGAAAGAAAGGAAAGGAAAAAATAGTGGAAGCTGAAAGAGTCTTTGATAGTAGAAAGAAAGAGTAAGGTATTAAAGATAAGGTAAGTTATATTATACTTTGAGTCACCAAAATATATTTTACGTATATTTTGACTTACCAAAATCTGTTTTGCACAAGTTATGTTTTAATGAAAGTTATGTTTTATAAAGGTTTCAGTTACGTGGTTTATCTTCTGAACCCTATTTCCTTAAAAGGAAACCCATGAATATGTCTGTTTATATTTTATAGAATATTTGGCTATGACCTTATATAAAATTATGTTTTGTAAGTACCACCACGGGAGTCCCACGCCTTGGGGGATTTAAATAACCACTGGCCTCTGTTTGGTTACTTTGTGGCCCTCTGATCCATTGACTTCTGTTCTGTGCGGACCAAAGTGCTGTGCGGAGCTAAGTGCTACACTATTGTGGGAGCCACCTCTAGAATCCGTACGAACCACCTCTTGAATTCGTACCTTTGTTCTGTGCGGACCAAAGTGCTGTGCAGAACTAAGTGCTACACTATTGTGGGAGCCACCTCTAGAATCCGTACGAACCACCTCTTGAATCCGTACCTCTGTTCTGTGCGGACCAAAGTGCTGTGCGGAACTAAGTGCTACACTATTGTGGGAGCCACCCCTAGAATCCGTACGAGCCACCTCTTGAATCCGTACCTCTGTTCTGACTGTCACTTCTGTGACCTCTGTTCTGTACCGTGGTTATGGTTATCTGTTTATATAATATATGTATTTCAGTTTCTGCTACTTAAATGATTTCTGCTACTCAAATGATTTGTTTATGTAAATATTTTGGCTACGTAACTATCCATGGTTATTTCGTGTCCCTTATACTCTTGGTATAATATTTCTCACTCTGCCATGTGCTTATAGTTTTTTACCAATTTTCAGGAAACATGCAATTTAGAAATAGCTTCTGGAAAGTCTTAGACGCGGGGCTGCGGAATAGATACACACAACACTTTTATGATATTATTTATATGTAAATATCGGCCTTTTTGGTCAATATATTTTGTAATAAAAATAGAAACTCCAATGATTATTTTGATACCCTTACTCAAATATTTCTTCCGCTTGCGTTTATTAATTTGTTTATGAATTGGCCGTACGTAACTTCAGTTACTGGCCATCACGATGCTTAATCCTTGAGTACGGGGAGCGGGTCGTGACAACTCACACTTCATATTAATAAGAAATATACTTACAAAGATTATATTACAGATTCTGAAATTCTGAAAAACTTAATACACTTAGAGGTTTTTGAGATGGGTTGGAAATTTTACAACGCAGAGTGAATGGGTATTTTTCATTCTGCCTCTTTCCTTGGCAAGCATGCCAATTTATACAACACTCAAAGAAGAAAAAACAAAACTCAAAAGGTTATGCCCAACATTTCACGTCTAAAACTTTCCTAAGGGTCAAAACCTATGCTAGCCTAGACTTAGGCTTTTTGAAAATTTAGTAAAAACAAGGCTATACATGTATACAATTATATGCCTCTTTTTGCGATGGTTTTTCATATAAAAACAAATAGAGGGTTTGGATAATGATGCCGGGTACTGCTTTGAGCCCCATCGCACATCATTCAATCCTCTATTTTTGATAAAATTTTGACACTATAATTTATTATACGACACGTGTAAAGATTTTCACAGCTTTTCTTTAATGGAGCAAGGTGGGAGTCATCTGCTCTATTAAAGTAGTGAGTGAAGGAAAATCTTTATTACCGACAGACTCAAATAATTACAGATACAAATATTTACAGAATCTTTTGTCTTTACTTGGTGTGCATTTTTCCGATAATTGAAGAGAAGCTTTATTTTCTACTGATTTTGTCTTCTTCTGCTGGAGTATCAATTATTGATGGCGACGCTTGGATGCTGAATCTTCAAAGCGGATTCTTCGTGGAATATTTACAAAATTGAAGAGTCTAAAGTCAGGAACTGCTGCTAATATTTTTAAAATATTATATGAGTCTTGCAGTGGACACCCTGTTTTTTTTTTCATTTCACCCATACATTCTGTCTGAGAGATCGTCTAGGTCTGCTGTTGAGTGTTGGTCGTAAAAATCATCCCCATCTCCCATGGGTGGTTCATCATACCATTCTTGGTCATTTTCTCCCATTACTGGTGACTCATGAGAGACGTTACGCTGGTAATTGGGATACTGACTTTCATCGAAGAATGTCTCTTTGCTGAAGGGATATCCTAGGATAGCTAAGTTACAAAATATCTTCTGATTTTTATCTTCGCAGACTAGGTGTCCAGAGTTACCATTATATGCTAATAGAGAATTGTTGGCAAATTTCCTCCATTTATTGAGCTGGTCTCTGAGTGGAAATCTTCTGCATGGCTAGGGTCTCCTATTGAGAAGTCCTGGATATCCTGGGAATGTAGAGGTTCCTCTGAGGTACATTTTATGTTTAGCTGGATTGCACCATATTCCCTTCCACTCTGGTAGTCTACTATCTATCAATGCTTCTACATACGGATGATGTTCCTCCATTACGCGCAGTACTGCATGAGCAAGTTTATTTCCGAAGCTATCTGTCTGGTCTGGATCTGTGAAAATTATTTTAGAGACAAAGCCGTAGTCTAACAGTTTTGCGGCTGTTAGATAACGCGTTTCGCCCTTAATCTCTATCTCCAATGGCTCGAATGTAGCTAGATTTATCTGGCAAAGGCAAATGCTGAAGTCTAAGTTACACTGACATCTACCAAAAATGTTCTAACCTCTTATTGCATTTTTCTTCTTCTAAGCAGGGCTGCTCTTCATCTTCATAGGTATAGGTCCATTGGTAGGCTAAGCCAGGGCAGTCAATTCTTGCTATGGAGAGGTCCTGAGGGAACTGCTGTATGGTGACTAGCTCATTATTTCTGCTTTCTTCGGCTAGGGTGTATATGTGGGGTTTGAGGTCTTCTATTTCTTGGCTTTTCTCACAAAAAGATTGAATGATAGAATGTTTGAAGAAATACATTCTAGCACTCAATTGGTCAAATTCCTCACTGGTGAGTTGTCTGACTTCTGGGTTAGGAAAGTGGGTTGTTGTTTTTCCTGGAGCTAATTTTTTAAGCTGGTTGGTTAGGGTTCGAATAGTGGCTCTCAATTGTTTTTCTTCGTCTCGGAGCTAGTCTAGCTCTTCATTGATCCTTTTGCCTTTATCCATAATTTTCTTGAAATTTCTGGTAAGGCCTTCATAATGTCTGCACATCTGGAGAGGGTTTTGAGAATCTATCTGAGGGTTAGAGCTGCTACTTCCTGTACTACTGCTTCCAATTATCTGGCTAATTGGAACTCCACTAGTAGCAAGAATGGTGGACCACATCTTGCTCAATGTGTCCAGGTAATCTTTAGCTATCTGATTGATAAAGTAACTGGTTCCTATTTGTCTTCGAGCATAGGTACTGGCTGACTCAAAATCATAAAATCTTTTATACTGGGGTATGGGAAAATTTTTAACTAAGGGTTCAACTTCTATCCAGTCATGGTAAATACCAGGCTTGGTTCCTTTAGCTACTACATAGAAAGAAGCTTTTAGACAAAGGTTTATTTTGGATTTTAAAAAAAATATATGCTAAGAGAGTTTAGGGCTGACAGTCGTTAAGCTGGGTGGTTTTGACTGTTCCAAAGGTTATCTAGAAGACACTGTTGTACTGGGTCTAACTCAATTCTTGTTAAAGGTCTGAACTTGTTTCTGCCTTCATGAATGGGAAGAGAAAATCCCCCAAAGTTCATGGTTTTGCTGTTCTCCATTATCTGCACAAAAATTAAACTGGTTATTTTCTTTTTCTACATAAAATTTTCTACTTAACCAATCTGTTAACTTATTATCACTTCCTTTTGTGTTCAAATTCTACTTTATATCCTTGTCCTACTATACAGTCTACAAATTTTGCCCATCTTCTAGTACTTAATTTACGCTCGTTAAGTTTATTATGAAATCTAACTATAGCTTCATAATCTGTCCTAATTGTAAAAGGTTTGTGCAAAAATAATCTAAATTTATTTATTGCATATACTACTAATATTTCAAAATTTAGGCTGGTCATGGTCGTGTCTTTTTCTTTAAATTTTCTAGAACTGTATCTACAAATGAATTCTTTATTTTTACTATCATACTTACTAGGTTTAGCTAATAATATTGTTCCCCATCCTAATTGACTTGCGTCTGTTTCTACGACTATATATTCTGATTCTAAAGGAAGTTGTAGGTCTGGTAAATTTTTACAAATATCTTTGATTTTTCTAACTAGAGCTATATCTTGTTGATTGAAATATTTTTGTCCTGTGGGTGTGGTCTTACTATATAGTGGTCATATTATTTTACTAAGGTTAGGAATATGCATTCGCGCATAATTTAAAATTCCTAAAAATGATTGAAGTTGTTTTGTATCTTCTAATTTATCTGGATAGTCTAAAATTTTCTTTACTATGTGAGGTTGTAACCTAATCTTTCCATCTCCGAACTCCATTCCTAGAAATTCTATATGAGGCTTATTTAATACCATCTTTTTCTTGCTAATTATTATTCCACTATTTATGAATTCTTCTAATGCTATATATAAATGATCTATATGACTATTTTTATCTGGGCTGAACACTAATATGTCATCTATGTATACCAGTATAAAACTATATTTATTAAATATGCTATCTATCTTACGCTGAAATATGAAAGGTGCATTTTTTAATTCAAAAGGCATAACTAGCCATTCGTAATGTCCTTGTGGGCAACAAAAGGCTGTCCAAAGTATGCTTTCCTTTTCTATTTTTATCTGTCAAAATCCTGACGTACAATCAAATTTGCTAAATATTTTTGCTGTCTGTGTTCTATTTATGAGCTGGTCTTTATCTGATATATTATATTTATCGTCTTCTGTATTATCATTTAATCTTTTATAATTTATGACCATTCTAGCTTTTCCTCTTTTTATCTCTGCATGATTTCTAACCATAAATGCGGCGCTCCTATGCGGGCTATTACTGGGTCTAATTACTCCTAAATCTAGTAACTCTTTAATCTGTGTTCTGAATTCTTCTATATCTGCTGGCGTATGATCTATTTGTGTTGAGGTAATCCTATAATCTTTATTTTTTTATATCTAAACTGGTTAAAATTTTATTTCTTTCCCAATATTTCATGGGCTATTCTCCTAAAATTTCTGTTGTTTCAGCTAATCTTATTATTTCATCTAAATCATTTTCTGTTCTTCTGTATACTGATTTTTTCTTTAATTTTCCAATTTTTGCAAAAATTAATTTTAGGTTAGCTGTTTCTTGGAAATCTTCTGGGTTCCAATAGTCTCCCTTTTCTTTAAAATCAAATTCTTCTAAATTCTCTAGTTCATAATTGTCTATGTCTAAATTTTCTAAAGAAGTATTAGCTATCTCATTAGGTATATATTTTTGGGCTAGCTCTGGAAAAATATTTCTACTAGGAAATAAAAAATTAGCGGGAACTGAATCTACTCCTATGGTACCACCACGCTTCGCACGCAACTCTGATGAATGGGCTATTTAAGTAATATTAATATACAATTTTTTAATTTTTAACTAATATTAATTAATAATATTAATATTTGGGTATTGATGAGGGCATTTAAGTAATTTTAGCTCCCCAACACCAGCTGCGTGCTTAAGTAAAAAATTTAAGTACTCCCTGGCCAGCTTTTGAGATAAGTTGAGAAATAACTTGATTTAAGGTATAAGCTGGTTAACTTAAGCCGCACCAAACTTAATATTTTAGCTTAAATTAAGCTAAAAGCTGAAATAAGTAGCTTATAAGCTCTACCAAACATGCCTCATGTTCTAAAGAGCATAGACTTTTGGGTGGATGTTAAAATCAGTTTCAACCCAAATAGTTTGGTCATTACAATATGAAGAATTTTATTAGAGGTTAACAATTTGCAGTTGTTCCTTAAAAATTTTGTGCTTCATGCCTGATGTTCCAAGTGCTTCTTAATAACACTGATTACAAAATGATATTTATATCTTCTTATATAAACTGAAGTAAGCAGTAGAAAAACTTATTTCCTTTCTTTAAACTGTATGGATTCAGTTCTTCTCTTTCTAATTCGTTCATTTAGATTATCATATGATTTATGTTTTCAATACAAGCTTTAAAAATCTTAGTTTAATTCATTTAATTTATCATATTATTCATTTATTTATGCCACCAATGATTGTTCGACGGTGGATTGTGCATACTAGGTCCCTAAAGAACAACAATACTATAACTAAAATACCTCATCTGCCAATATTTTCAAAAACTTCTGCTTCTTCTTACTAAACTACCACTTGATGAGTCTCAAGCTTTAGATAAGAATATCTGTTCCGTTCAATGTACAAATGCACACATATATTTACTGCTACCAATTCTTGGCCATCATTAATTATATGTACAATTATCTTGCACTACGACTATAACTGAAGTTAGGCTTATCAAAACTGTTAAAATTTACCTACACCTACCACCACCTACTACCACACCTACTACACCTACCACCAATTTACCCTCACCTACTCCTCACCTACTACCCAAATCCTCTTCTATATAATAGGAATCCTTGTAATATCAATATCACAACACAACAAGCATACATTAATCAAAAATACAATTCTCTATTTCTTTTATACATCTATTTTAACATGGTATCAGAGCAAGGTTAACAACCTAGTCATTCTGCTTCACCGGCGGGCGGCAGTCTCGCCTTGACCGCCCGCCGGACCTCTACACATACCTTGATCACTCTGCATGTGCTTCCTCCCCAGCTGCTGTCCAAACATAAACACAAACACAGACATCTTGTTTACCTACCTCTATTCCGGTTGGTGTTGATTATTTACAGAGTGAAGTTGTTGGTTTCGGGTGTTTTTCAAGTGCACCATTTTGTTTCGGCCATTGGTTGCGGTCTCTGGCTGTTGTGTTCTTTGTATACCCGTGAAAGTCGTGTCTACTCCGGCCATGAAAGGTTGTGTCTATTCCGGCTATACTGGACTGGCTTCTAACGGGGTCATGTCGGAGGCCTCCGAGTGCATATATCGCGACCACGGGAAGGAAGTCGCAGCCGCCGAGGGCCTCGAGCATGCTGGACTTGCCGCTGCTCTGGCTGCCGATCACCGCCACCTGAGGCAACTCAATCTTCGGAAGCTCGCTGCCACCGCTGATGGGAGAGTCATATCCTGGAACAGGGAGAGTCATATCCTTTTCTGGGGTGATGAATTCACAGTCCATGATGGTCCCCACAAAAACAAACATTATATATATATAAATAAGCACCAGGCACCCTCCTTCATTTTATTATTCTTCTTAGAACACCATGTGACCCACGATTCTTTTCCTTACTCTTGTTCCACACTTTCTCTTATTTTACTATATCTCTCACTTTCCAGCCCACCATTTTGATTCCCACTTTCCTTTTCTTTTTTTATTTTATTTTTTGTAATCATTTTCAACTCTTATCCCCACTCATCCACACCCCCCTTTCCTTTTCTTTATCTTATTTTATTTTTCGTCATAAAAATAAAAAAAAAACACAAAAAAAAAAAAAAAACCTGCCGACCTCACCCGGAAGCACATGTTTTCCACTGGCAGTGTCCCCCTTTTGCGCAAAAAAAAAAAAAAAAAAAAAAAAAAAAAAAAAAAAAAAACCTGCCGACCTCACCCGGAAGCACATGTTTTCCACTGGCAGTGTCCCCCTTTTGCACTCCACTTTCTTTCTTTTATTTTATTTATTTATTTATTTTTTTCATTCAAAAAAAAAAAAAAAAACAAAAAACAAAAAACAAAAAAACAAACAAACAGAGGAAGAAGACGAACTGCACACCAACTTATTTTATTCATGTCGGGACTCACCCCGATCACCATTTTACACCCAAAAAAAAAAAAAAAAAAAAAAACAACAACAACACAACAAAAAACAAAACCAAACCAACACAAATCGGCACAGTGGGATTTTTTCTTCTCTACTCTGCCGCCGGTCTCTTCTTCTTGCCTCCGTCCTGGGCGGCCCTTGACGGTGTTGTCTCCGTATTTCCCACTCCACTGGGCACGATCACTCCACCCTGCTCCTCCACTGCAGCATATGGCGGACCTCCAAATCGGAACATCACGGTGGCCTTCCGCTTCAGCTCCTTGTTTTCCGCCTTTAGCACACTTATCTCTGCTCGCGCATCCTTATACATGCGTTGGAGCAGAGCCAGTTGGGCGTTTAGCTGCTGCACCTCATTTGTCCTGCTCTGCAGCCGGTGCGACAAGTTTGTGACCGCAGTCATGGTTTCCACACATGACTTCAGAGTATACTGATTCGCCTCAATATCAGTTTGCACCGCCATTTTTTGCTCCACCGACCGCATCGGAAAGTTCAACGGAGCAAACACAGAGGTGTTTGGTTGAGGTTCACTGGCCACCGCACCAGTTATTTCTCTTGTGGACTCATTCAGTTCTGGAAAGAGCGTAAGCAGCCCACGGGAAGAGGAGGCCATGTTCTGGTTAGCTGGACGGGACGAAGAGGCCATGTTATGGGTTGCTGAGTGTTTCAGAGAAGGGTTGGTTACAGAGTGTTTACAGAGTGTTTCAGACTGCAAAGGTTCAGAGGTTTCAGACTGGTTTGTTATGCTTCCCAGCCTCAGCCTCCGCTTCGATTTATAAAGACCCTGACGAAGCGGCAGACACGCGCATCATGCGCCGCTCGACGCTTGCCGACAGCCGACACAACGGGCGCGCAAGCCAAGGCGCTTACGTGCCTCGCCATCATGTCCGGCACGCCTTTTGATGAATTGGGCACGCCTTTTGATGGCACGCCTTTTGACAAAATTGGGCACACCTTTTGAGGGTGCAACTTTTACAACGGTCCGACATGACCTCATAAACTGTCCCGCCATAGATTCCGGTTAGTTTCTACAAGGGTCCGACAAGACTCTATAAACTGTCCCGACATTGATTCCGGTTAGTTTCTACAAGGGTCCGACAAGACTCTGTAAACTGTCCCGACATTGATTCCGGTTAGTTTCTACATGGGTCCGACAAGACTCTGTAAACTGTCCCGACATTGATTCCGGTTAGTTTCTACAAGGGTCCAGCAAGACTCCGTAAACTGTCACAACAACTGTCACAACATTGTCTGCTACAACGGTCCGACATGACCCCATAAACTGTCTTCTACAACGGTCCGACATGACCCCATAAACTGTCTTCTACATCGGTCTGACACCACCATACAGTGTCCTCTACAACGTTATGACACCCCCATACAGTGTCCTCTACAAAGTTATGACACCCCCATACAGTGTCCTCTACAACGTTATGACACCACCATCCAGTGTCTTCACCAATGGTCTGACACGACCATACAGTGTCTCCTATCCTCTTTTTTCTTTATGTATTTTTTTTATTTTGTTCCTCTCTCCAAACTCAAGTTGGTTAGTTCCTATCCTCCTTGAGTTTGCGGGGGGCTGTTAAAATTTACCTACACCTACCACCACCTACTACCACACCTACTACACCTACCACCAATTTACCCTCACCTACTCCTCACCTACTACCCAAATCCTCTTCTATATAATAGGAATCCTTGTAATATCAATATCACAACACAACAAGCATACATTAATCAAAAATACAATTCTCTATTTCTTTTATACATCTATTTTAACAAAAACCAATTGATTGTAATCACATTTCTATTTTGTTTCACCAATGTGTTTTGTTGTTATAGTCTTGCAAAGAACTATGGGTAACAAGTTCAGATCAATTAAAGAGATAGACACATCAACAAACCGATGGACAACTAAAGTCGTGGTTATTGAAAAGGGCTTTTGAAGAACAGGAATGACAAGTAACAAAGATTGATGCTGGTTGATGCTGAGGTATGATTCAACCTCATGTATATCATATTGCCAATATTAATTGATCCACAAAATATACTTTAGCAAAATTGCATACTTATATATTTTACACACATTTACTCCCAAAAGAAAAAAAAAAAAAAAAAAACCAAGACAAGAAACAAAACGTCAATTAATCATAATACCCTCTTTGAAAGTCACATTTAGTTTTTTTATTTCCCTCTTTTATTTCATGTTGATCTATGCTTTTGTTCAATTCTACGAATTTGAATGATGGGTTAAAGTTAATTCGATCTTTGTTCAATTAAGAGTTTCTTTAATTTTTCTTTTGGCAGCAAAAACTGATAAAAAAAAAATATTAAATTACCATTTTGGCTAGTCTGCATTTGAATTGAGTTTTTTGTTTTTGGGTCAATTGATATTACATATATCAAGATAATTACATTAAATTAGATAATCATATAAACTCCAACAAGGCTAATACGAACAATCATTATTAGGAAGATTAAACTGGACAATGAAAGTCCAAATTAGATCGTAATAGGAAATAAATGAACAACTAAATAAAGACTCTCAAATAATAGGGAGTAAATAATCAATCTTTGCCAATGGCAAGAATTGACTCTCTAATCTCTCAGTTGAGAGTGTACGAAGTAGCCAACTGACTCCATTGAATTTGAGTCCCTATTGTACATCTTAACCTTTAGAATGAGCATGTTTCATGAATTTGAGTCCCTATTCTTTTGCGTAGCCCTTATGATTAATTGCAATCTATTCTCTTAAAATATGTAATGCCCATACTACAGGGGACAAAAATACAAGCATCAATTTTTGGTGACGACATTTAAATTTTGGAGAACACTTTGCAACTGTTCAGTGCCTATTCAATTTCAAATGCAGTTGTAAAGTCCATTCCAGTTGAACATCGTCTTGTCATCAGCGAATATTAGTGAACCATATCTGGGCGAACATGCATTGAAGAAATAAGTGCTGGACTGATCTTCAACACTGTGATCAGCCGCCACAAGACATAAGTAAGATTTGTCCATCTACTTAATACAAAATGTGACAAACATGTATACCAATTCATTCTGTACTGTTATTACTTGCAGATGTGTTATTTGTGGTCCTACAAGTTGCACCAACTCGCAAAATCAAGGGTAAAAGTGTCCGCGATAATGATCGCACTGAGTCTTTCTTGCAAGAGGCTGTTATCATAGATAAAGAGTAAGCCCCAAACCAACTCATTCACAAATCATTACAGTATTCTATTCAAACTCTCTAACAAATCTTACTTGCAGCATGAAACCTATAATATTGACATTGTGGGAGCAATTCGGGCCAAACGAGGGAACTGCAATTTCCAACATGCCAAGTCAATTTCCAATTGTGATTGGAATGCGATTAAAAGGAACAAACTATGATGGTAATTTAATGGACTATCACTTTAACCATCCTATTAATCATATTGACGTGAAAAAATAACGTATTGAACAGAACTGGCGCTCAGCACAAAATCTGGAAGCACCTTCATTCTCAATCCTCCACTCCCAGAGGGCCAAGCATTGTTGAATTAGTAAAGTTTCTTAACTAAAGCCAAGTTTGGCAAGTCCATAAAAAGCTAAAAAGTCAAAAAATTACTTAAAAAGTTAAAAAGTTAACACTATTCACTAAAAGTAAAAAATTACGGCTGCACAATTCCCAATCTTAATTTTTCCCTAGACATTAATTTATACAATTTTTTAATACACATTTTTCTATAAAAAGTCAAAAAGTTAACCCAAACATCCATATTTTTTTTTCTCAATTTTTTAGTCCAAAAAGACAAAAAGTGTACTTATTTAGGACATCCCAAACAACCCCTAATAGTAATTGTAATAAATTAAAATTATAATATTAAATTTAACTACTGGTACTCACAATACTAATACTTATATTCAACATCTATAGGTGTGTGGCTCATGAAAAAGCAATTAAAGCAATTCCTTTGAACAAGATACATCAGGTAGGAAATGCACAAACTCCACCACCGACTGCCAACAAAATCATTGCAATTCCCAACTTCCAACATCTATTGAGCAGGTGAATTCTTATGTTTACTTGATCCATTTGGGATACTTTGCTTCTTCATTTTTTTTGTTTTCTGCACTCCTTGCTTCCTACATACTACCGGGTACATGCATCAGCCGCGGTACAAAATTTCAACTAGAAGTTTTGGTTCATGTGTTGTTCAAAATGCAATAAAGGTACTGACACCGAAGCAGGGACATATTCCACTGCAACTATTGTAAGGAGAAAGCCAAACCTGGACCAAAGTTAAATATTCGTTAGCCATTGAATTTTAAAATATCATGCAAACGGTAGACTCTTGACTACTTACAATATTCTAATTATTAAAGCAACCATTTTGACTTACAATTAGTATAGGTGTAAATTTGATGTGCAACTACGAGATTCAAGTGGTGATATAACTGCAACCATTTTTGGTGCACAAGCAGAAAAGCTTTTCTCAATAAATGTTAAAAAATGGATGGAAGGAGAACATCAACTGTAAGTCTTTTTCATTGTATTAATATACACTGCTCCAACTTCACCAAACTACTCTACTTACTTACAGCGTCGCTTTTGCAGGTTGGTCAGCTTTCGGTAGAAGCACTAGCAACTCTTTACACAGCTGATGAACAAATCATCTAGCTACGAGCTTACCAGTTTGACATTGCAAGTTCAATGTTAATTCAGTGCACAGACAGTGCTTAGTGACAATTGATCACTCTACTTCTGAAACAATGTTGCCACCACCTGCAAAAAAGGCCCGCAAGAAACTCTTCAAAAAAAAAGCAACATCTACTCCAGCTCAAGCCAGCTCAAAAGTTTTGGACTGTATTACCTAATTCCAACTCCTTCAACAATGTACACATCTGCAGCATAGTTTTTGTCAGATGGTGTCAAACCATTGCTTTGTAATAGTTTTGGGTCAATGGTGTCAAACCATTTGCATGTACATTTTGTAAAAATGTTTTCCAAGTTCACTTTCCTTTTTTCCTTTTTTTTTTTTTTTGGGTGCGGGCTTCAAATATGTAGTAACATCCTGCAGATCTTTTGTGTAAACTATGTTTTGGTGACATGCTTGTCACGTGTATAAAAAAAAAAACTACAGTTTCAATGCTGTGTATACAAACTATTATCTACAGTAATAGATGAATGTTGATTGTATAAGTCCTCTCTCTCTCTCTCTCTCTCTCTCTCTCTCTTAGATTGTTTGTTCATTAAAATCCAGTTTCAGAGTTGCACTTACACAAAAGACAGATGTGTGGCTACTGCCATACCCTCAACCAGTCAAACAACCAGCTGCAGATGGCGAATGACTCCCAACAAATTGATATCCTAACTATTTTTCTCTCTATTTTCTTTGATTTGTGTACACCTTCCTTTTTTGTGTTTCTTTTTTTCCCAACAATTTCTTCTACGTATTTCAATCCATGTACAATTACAATTTTTTCTGCCATTTTGCCTGCTAATACAGTGGCAAGCGTTGTGGTGCCGAATGGGATTCTCAACTTCTTCAACATCTACAACACACTGTTAATTATCAGCCTTCTTTTAACCTGGTTCCCTAATTCTCCACCAGCCATTGTTAGCCCCCTGAGGTATGCTTCCAGATATTTGAAGTTCCTTTGATGCATGAAACATTGCAATTTCATTGACCTAAGCATTGAAAAGAAATATGTCATCTTCTACTTCCTACACTATGAACATGGTCTAAAATTTACAGACCACTAACAGGACTCTCTGACTACCTTTGCTGTAGAATCAAATTGATCTGGTGGTAATATCCTCTTTCAGAAGTTACCTAATAAAAGTTATTCATTAGATGGTTGTTGTGGAACAAACTATAGGAAATGCTTCTGGAACAATTGGACTTCTTCATGCTGTTTGGATGATTTTGGTCAATGTCATTGAAGCATGCCTCCTGTAGACAACAAGATACGATACAGAGACTTGGGGATCTTTAAATGTTTTTGACCATACAATCTTTTGTAGCGTGCCGCACTCCTTCAAAAAGATAACGAGATGGAAGTAGCTCATTCAGTAGCTGCTACTGCTGGTGAAACTGAGGTAAGTTTCAGTTGCTGGAATTGCAATTTAAGTAGCTTGTAATCAGCTTCACTATTATATCATGGTCCATAGCATTTTCTTTTCAGTCATTGTCTCATGTAAGACTGATCTAACGAGCTGAATCTGATTGTCCTGTATAGATCAAGTTCATTCCAAGGTGTTGCACCCCATTTAATGGTTCCCAACTATGAGGTCTGTCAAAAGGATACTGTGGCCTGTAGAAGTAATCTGCTATACAACATGATCTTTGACATAGATTTTCTTTTTAATTTGCTACGAGATGCTATTTAGTACATTTTGAAGTCAGTCCTCTGGCAGTCGAATGATAACATCCGTATTGGAAAACAAGTTAATAGTATTTGGCGCTGAGACAGCAAGTGTACCTTTAGGATGCTTTAGTAATGTGCTGCAAGATGGGAAACAAATTGGTTGATCATGTGAAATTGAATCCAGTTGAATTGGATTTAGTTTGAACTTTGAGCGCCTACATTCCTATTTTATACAAGTTAACACCAAGTAGCACACTCCGTTTCTGCTTGGTGCATGACAAGAAATTTCCATCGTACTTAAATTTCTTGTTTGTCCCATGTCGTGACAGGAAATATGTAGTTTTTGGGAAAAAGAAAAGAAGATATTATTGTAATGTGTGTTGTCTGTTCTCCATTTTTGGTCCAGAGGCACTGTTAATAATTTACTGACTCTCCGAACTTAACTTTTTCCACTGAAGTTAGATAAGTGAAACTCTAATCTTTTGACTCTCCCTAATTCAACTCCTTGACCTAGCTAGATACAGAGATGCATATCTTTGACATTTGCATAATTATTTTCACCTCATTATGTCTCTTCCATTTTGTTAAATCATGTTATTTTCTGAATTTGAGTTATTATGACTTCTCCATCGGTGTAACTAAATACCAAGAATCGGCACCAATGGATCATTTTTGATGTTCGATGCAGAATATTCCCTCAACGGTTGGATTATAGTGATGCCTCAGAATATTCCGATTTTACATCATTAGCAAATTTTTGATGCACATATTCCAATTTTACTAAGGTTGAGTGGTGATGTTCTGTTCACGTTCTTAAGGTTGCGTACAACTCGTGCTACTTCTATTTTTCTCAATCTTCCTTTCTCAAGGCTTTTTGCTTCACTTTATTTATTTTTTATCTGGTTTAATATTTTTTTTCCCTCTTTGCTCGTTTTATCCGGGAGTGGTGGAGGAACTTGCAACTCAGCTAAAAGCACATTGAACTATCCCTTGCTATACAGTCCCTTTAATAGTTGAGGGACTTTTGTGATTTGCCAGGTTAGGCAACTGTGGATTTTCAAATTTTCTTTTGACATGGCTCTGCTCTGTTCCTCTTTGTTCTTAGTGGTGTAAATGATGATTCAGCTTTGGATGATGAAAGGGACTGATTCAACTTGGAAGATGGATGACTTCATATGGCAGGACTGCATTCTTGGTCATTGTTCTACCTCAGTTTGGCTGGTGTAGGTGGTTGACACCTTGTTTTTTTTAAACCACAGTTTTTTTAGATTTAAAGCAGCATATCAAATACTCATATAAAAACCCTCTTCTATAGTTTTGCTTATGTTGATCAGAAATTCTCAATTACATTTGCATTTGCATGTAGAAGACAATTTACAATATTTGAAACAAAAGGAAAAAAAAATTGAGTCTTGATTTCCCAATGCTTTGCACGTGTCTATCTATGAATTATTGTGCTTATGAAGATTATCATATCATACTCAGTGCATGAGATTATTTTGTATGTCAAATAAAATAAATTAAAAAATCTATGCAATTCTTTGTTTTAGAAATGATATAATAGTTTTAATTTTGAATTCTAATTGTTTTCATTCATTGATAACAAGTTACCAAACAAAAAGCCAAATGCAATCAAAAATTAATTAAAATATGAAAAAATTAAACTACAAAATAAGCAAAAAATCATCTAAAGACCAATTTTAGAAAATCAAATCCAATAGACATCTGTTTTTTTGTCATAAATTTGTAATTCTTTTCGGGGAAATTACAAAGAAAACCCTTAAAATTTGACCCTTTTAACAAATTATGTTATGACTTTTTAATTTTATAAAAATTGACTACTTTAGTTGACACAATTAAAATATTAACAAATAAAGTCTCAGGTAACATAAATTTTACAAATCATCAAAAATTATTTGTGAAAATTTTCATTTTTTGCATATAAATTAAAAATGAAATTAAAAATCATAACAACTATTAATTTCAGTTATTACTATTTCTATATATTAGCATTCTTATTATAAATAAATATATATACGGATAATGCTATAGTACACATCTCTAAAACAATAAATATTATATAATCATTCTTTTTTTCTACCAAATAATAACTCCATTATATTCCAATAAAAAAAACACTATCTTAAAAACAAATTTTAATTTAAAAAAAAAAAATGGGGCCCAACTTGTTCGTGCAAGCACGGGCCAACAAACCTAGTATATATATATATATATATATATATATATATCATATATTTGAAAATATGAACTCATATATACACGGATCTTGTATATTTGAATCAATTAGGAGGATCTGTGAAATCAGTGAAGATGATCTACGAAATCCATAAAGACGATCCCAAAATCTGAAGATCTCGCCCTTGATCAACAATATACGATCTCGCCATCAACTATCAACACTCTTAATTAATGAGAGATTACGTTTCAAATCTGTACAAATCTATATCAGATTTAGAGAGTTTCATCGAGATTTGTGAGTGTTGATGGAGTTTAGAGATTTTGTTTCAATCACGTGTTTGATTATTGTTCGAGTTCAATCAGGTATATTGATTTGTTGATTAGTTTTTTTTTTTTTTGATTTATTTTTATTGTGTATGTTCTAATTTTGTTTGAAAAAATGAGAGTAAAATTTTACTCTGGTATGTGCTCTATTTTTGTTTGACAGAATGTGAGTAAAATTTTACTCTAATATGTGCTCTGATTTTATTTGACAGAATGAGAGTAAAATTTTGCTCTCTCTGTTTTTGGTTTGATAAAATGAGAGTAAAATTTTACTCTGGTGTTATCTGTTTTGTTTTTTATTTATTTATTTTTGATACAATGACAATAAAAATTTTACTCTGTTATTGTGTACTTCTATTATTTGTTTTCAGAGCAATGAGTTTAAGCGATGAAACAGAGTGAGGGAGACAAACGATTCCATCGTTTGATAGTTGCCCATTTATATGGAAGGATATTTCAATCTTTTCACCATATTTTTTTTATTTGAGGGACTTTTGAAACCAGTATTTTATTATGTGGGTTTCACACAAAAAAGGCCCAATGGGAGGGGCTTTTCACCAAAAATCCCAACTTTTAACAATGATTAATAATTTGAACATGTGTATTTAATAACATATTATGTTTAGACCAATAATATTATGACATATGTGAATATTGATCTCATTTTAATTGTAGTAATATAATTTAAAAAAATTAAATTTAAATTTTATTTTATAATTTAATGATGGATGCATAAATTAAGGAATGAATATTGATCTCATTCCAATTATGGTAACATAATTTAAGGAATAATCTAAAATAAGTGCAACTTTTAGCCTTAATAAGATAACAACATTTTGTAATTACAACACTATATAGATGGAAATTTTATTCTTGGGGTGCGTATCATATGTCTCCAATTATGATATTTGTAATGCAACGTTTGGTAGAGCTGTGAGAAAGTGATTATATATTATAATTTAATAGATTATAACTTGCCGTTGTAAACATAAGTTGGTAACCTGTTTGGTGCAGCTGTGGGATTATGGGTTTAAGTAGCAGAGTAATGTTTGGAAAATAAGCTGTAAAATAGCTTTTAGCTATATAATTGTCATTTTTTCCCTTATAAGATATAAAATTTGTGATTTTATTTATAATACATTTTTTCTTTTTCTTTTTCTTTTTCATTTTATTTTATTTTCTTTTCTTTTTCACTTTATTTTCTTTTCTTTATTATTATTATTATTATTATTATTATTATTATTATTATTATTATTATTATTATTATTATTATTATTAATTGTGATTTTAGTATAAAAATTATCAATTTGCTCATCAATTATTAAAATTAGTGATATTTTATTATTATTATTATTATTATTATTATTATTATTATTATTATTATTATTATTATTATTATTCATTTTAATTATTTTTAGTGATATTTCATTTTTAGTAGTTCATTTTTTTCAATTTATATCATTTTTTTAGTGATATTTCATTTTTAGTAAAATTATTTCATTTTTTCATTATAAATTAATTAGTGTCAATTAATTTCTTAAGTAGCGTCAATTAATACTAAAATTATTAATTAGTATCAATGCTTAATTAATGGCTAAAATGGCTAAATTATTATTGATGGCTAAGTTATAAAATGCTTAATTATTATTATTATTATTATTTGAAAAAAAAAATTGAAAACCTCAAAAAAAAAAAAAAAACTGAAATTCATCGCCGAAAAGAGAACATCGACGGACCAACGCCGGAGAGAGAGAGAGAGAGAGAGAGAGAGAGTTGGTCGTTGATAGTCACTGTTGAAGGCACAACGACGATGGGGAATGAAGATGACGACTAGGAATGGCAACGGGGTGGGGCGGGGCCGGGGATCACCCTCCCCGTCCCCGATCCCCGATGGTGAGCATTGCCCCGCCCCCGGCCCCCGATGGTGAGCATTGCCCCGCCCCGGCCCCGATCCCCGACGGGGAACCTATTACTCTCCCCATCCCCGCCCCCGATCGGGGATCGGGTTTCCCCGACCCCGAAAATTACCCGGCCTAAATTTGTTTCAACATCATCAATAACAACAATACACATACATTTTCAACAACAACAATAACACAGATCTGAGAGATGCAAAAAATCATCAATATCATCAAATAGATCAGTGACAACATAGAGACACACATACATTTTCAACGTCAACAACAGATCAAAAAAAAAAAAAAATTTGATAGAATAAGACACACAGATCTGAGAGGACGACGGAGGAGGGAGGGAGGGAGGGAGGGAGGGAGAGAGAGAGAGAGAGAGAGAGAGAGAGAGAAACTAGATTTGGTAATACCATCCATCATGCAGCGGCGAAGATCTTGAGCAAATCTGCACTATGCTCGATCGATCTCGTCGGAGGATGAGAAAGAGGAGGTGGCACTCGTCGTCGTCGTCGGAGGGCCTGGTTCTTTTGGACCGTCGACGGCGCTGTGTTAGGGAAAGAGCTCTCAAAGCGGAGGAGGAGGGGCTCTATAGATCTGGTGAAGATCTTGGCTTGGAAGGAAAGTGAAGGTCTCTGTTTCACCCATCTGCACGAGCTCCTCCGCCATTGATCTTCATCTCAAGAACTACACAGCAGAGAGAGAGAGAGAGAGGCTGAGAGAAGTGAGTGTAATGCGAGTGAGAGAGAGGCTGAGAGAAGAGAAGTGACACAACATAACCTAAACATATAATATATATATACGGGGATTAGTCATATATATAGAGCTAGGGATTAGTGGGGGCGGGACCGGGCCGGGTCCGGGGTTGGGGAACCTATCCCCGTCCCCGGCCCGAAAACTATCGGGGATTTTATTTTTAATACCATCCCCGGTCCTATGGGGATAATTTTCGGAGAAAACCCGCTCCAATCGGGGTCGGGGGGTCGGGTCCCCATCGGGCCGGGTTTAAATTGCCATCCCTAATGACGACGGACCGTTGATCGTCGCAGTCGATCTTGACTCTAGGGTTTTAGATCGCAATCATCACGCAGTCGATGGTTAGGGTTTCGATCATCAACGTGATGGTAGTGGTGAAGAGAGAGCGAAGAAAGAGAGAGAGAGAGAAGAGAGCTCTGGTTCATGAGAGAGAGAGAGAGAGAGAGAGAGAGAGAGAGAGAGAGAGAGAGAGAATGAACAGTGAATGAACCAGAGCTCGCCGAAAATCGCCCGCCAGAAACCGCCTCTCTCTCTCTCTCTCAGAGAATAAAAGGTGATTATTTTTGTACTTTTTATAATGGCAATTTGGTAATACTTCAAATGAATAAAGGGCATTTAAGTAATTTTGCCCCTCAAGTTTTAGCTTCCCGCTTAAGTTGAATGAATAAGCACCCCAAAAGCCGCTCAACCAAAAATTACTTTTTTGGCTTAATTTAAGCTACAAAAAGTGATTTTAAGCTCTACTAAACACACCAATTGTAACTTAAATTAAGCTAAAAACTGAAATAAGTAGCTTTTAAGCTGCACCAAACAGGCCTATTATGGTATTAGTTATGACTCA
The DNA here is from genome assembly GCF_055761805.1 of Camellia sinensis. NCBI lineage: Eukaryota > Viridiplantae > Streptophyta > Magnoliopsida > Ericales > Theaceae > Camellia > Camellia sinensis. The sequence continues at coordinate 49,123,383 of NC_138967.1, forward strand.
TTATGATGTTAGTTATGACATTATTTTAGTTATGATTTAAGAGGTATTTCGATATATTTAGTTATAACTCAATTTTTTTTTTAATTATGCTTTAAAATAATTCAGTTATGACATTTATGGTAATCAATCTCACAAATAACATAACTTACATTTGAGGGTGTGTACTATAATATAACCCTAACATTTATTGTAAATGTTAAGTCTTATAATATATTAATTAAATTTAAATTATACATTATTTTTCTTAATAATTTTTTTATGAATCTTGCTAATGGATTTGGGATAATTGTTATGGGTGCCCATTTTAGGCTTATTTCGATAATTCAAATAATTTATATTTCAAGGTATATCGAGTATATTGCAAAAACTCAAATTGATCAGATATTGATAACTCTTTCAACAAATCATATTTGTATCCAAGAAAATAAACAATATATGTAATTTGATGTAAATGTTACTTATGTCCGATCACCTTGATTTTTTACAAATATATTCTATTTAATATATCCTAAAAAAATAAACGATTCAGATAATTAAAATGAATTTCGAAATGAGCCCCAAGCCGCATAACATGCACATCGACCACCCCAAATCTCTTTCTAACAAGTGCTAATGGGTGAATATAAAAAATGAAAAATTGATTTTTGAGAGACATGAAATACTTTTCACTAGATTTAATAAGTTTTTTTTTTATTATTAAAATTAATATATTTTTTCATCATTTACTAAACACATTTTATGTCAATCCAATATTATATAATGCCGATAAGGCATTTGTTAACATTTTCCTTTTATACATGAATTTGGTCCATATATGTATGATTGTAATGACTTTTTCTTAATTTAAAATAATGATAGATTATATTCTTATTTTATAATCGTTAGATAGGTAACGAATATATTTCATTACAATTATGAAACAGAGAGAATCGGGATCCATTTATTATTACATAAGATAAGACAAGACATGTATATCTATTTTTGGGGCAAGGTTTTGCTGCAGTCAAAATTGGAAGGAATTACTGTCTACTGAAATAGAGAAAAAAAATTGCAAACACATGAGGTGCAAGTGGTTCCTTGCACTTCTCCATATATTGGGGATCTAAATTTTATCTTTATTGATTTTATTGAAATTCACATTTGCAGTGATGTGTAATTGAATTTATTTAGAAAAAATATTTCAATTTATACACAAATATTCAATTTATAATGATGTCAATATATTTATTTAAAAAAAATATAATGTGTAATTGAATTTAATTATGAAATGTTTTAATTTTTTTAACATATAGCCTAATAGGTGGATTTGGGATTTATAATTATTTTTTAAACCGAGCTTGGGTAGATATAGAGACCCAATGTTAGGGCACACTAGACTTGGATAGACACAAAATTTATTATTCTATAGTGATGGTCCAGACCAAACCCGACCTAACTCGACTTTTGTCCTTCTGTAGGTAGGGGTGTACGTGGTACAGTTTGGACGGTTTGAGAGTAAAATTACAAATTGAATGACGGATTGATAAATTAAATGGATTGGTAAACTGTGGTTTGGGTGATTTTAGGTGAATTGGCAGATTGAAAAATATTCTAACAAATTATTAAACATTTGCATAATATATAATATTAATTTGTATAATATTCTATATATATATATATAACACAAACTAATTTTACATAATATGTTTCATATATATAACTACTAATTTGTAGTAAATTTCACATCTTAAATATCTCTTACACTTACTTTTACTCTGATATTTCATTGAAGGTTAAAAAATATATATGTATAAATTATAACAAAATGGAGCGGTTTGGAAGGTAAATTATAAATTTTAAAATTTAATCCGTAATTAATAGATAAAGTGGTACAAATTAATACAATTTTAACGAATTGAGTAGTATTTTGCACTAAAACACTATTAACCTCATACTTTTTCTCTCTAATGATTTTGTTTCGTTCCCAACTCCCCTCCATATTTCCGCTCTACTCCTTAATTTTTAATATTTTTTTCCCGGCGAAAGAGAAGTTCTCCATTTTTTTTTTTTATTTTGATGAAAATAACAATCCAAGATATAAGACCAGAAAAATTAACAAAACATGGGGTACAACTCTTTGTGAGATATAATTTTTTTTTTCCCCCTTAACCATCCTTTGAAATTTAAATTTAAACTTGATAGATCTGTGAGACTTATTACTGGTCTTGTTTTAATTATTTTTGAACTATTTATTTTATAAAAAATTTCATGTTTATTATTCATGAAAAAAAAATTAAGTTAACATGATAATCGTAATATTTTTATTTTATTACATTTGTTTTTAAAAAATAGATAGTCTATTTTTAAAACATATTTATCGTCTATTTTTTTTAATATAAACTCAATAAAATAAAAATATTATAATTATTGAATCAATTTAAATTTTGGGTTAATTACAAAAAAATCTCAAGATTTCACATGTTTTTCATTTTAAACTAGAGTGTTTGAATTTCAACAAATTAAACTCTAAGGTGCCGTTTGGTAACACTTACGTTTTCAGTTTTCTGTTTATATTTGCAAAAATTTAAAAAACTCAAATAAAAACTTGTTTGGTAAAATTTTTGATTTATAAATCAGTGGTCTCAGTTTATAAATTTGGCCAAAAAATGAAAACACAAAAAATGCGTTTTCATTTTGAGTTTTGAGTTTTTTTTTTTTACCACCCAACACTAGCCCACCACCCGCCATCATTTTCCACCACCGTCTTCCTCCGCCACCACCCACCACCACCACCACCTACCACCTACCACCACCACTCACCACCTACCTGCCACCACCAGCCACCACTCGCCACCACCACCCACCTGCCACTCACTCGCCACCACCACCCACCCTTCGCCACCACCACCACCACCACCACCCACTTACCATTCACCCGCCACCACCTACCACCCACCACTACCATCCACCGTCCGCCACCTACTTGCCACCACCACTCACCACCCATCTACCACCACCATCCACCACCTGCCACCACCAGCCACCCACCACCACCAGCTACCTGTCACCCACCCGCCACCACCAACCACTACCCACCACCCACCACCACCACCACCCACTCGCTACCACTTACCACCCGCTACCGTCACCCACCCACCACCACCACCCACCCGCCGCCACCACCACCACCCACCCGCCGCCACCACCACCACCACCACCACCACCACCACCACCCACTAACCGCCACCGTCACCCACCCACCACCTGCCATCCGCCACCCACCACCCCCTACCACCACCACTCACTCGCTACCACCCACTACCTGCCACCGTCACCCATCCACCCACCATCACCACCCACCACCCACCCGCCACCCACTCGCTACCACCCATCACCTGCCACCGTCACCCACCCACCCACCACCACCACCCGCTATCCGCCACCCACCTGCCACCACCACCCGCCACCACCACCACCACCACCACCACCACCCACCCGCCACCACCCACCACCACCAGCTACCCACCACCCACCGTCACCATTTTCCACCACCGTCTTCCGCCGCCACTTGCCATTTCTCATTCTTTTTTATATTTTTAAATTTTTTTAAACATTTTGTTAATTACTAAACGCGTTTGTAGTTTATGTTTTTCTAAAAATAAACAAAAAATAAACAAAAATCAGTTTATAAAATTTTTGTAAATATAAACTGAAAACGTAAACGTTACCAAGCACAATATCCATCAGTGTTTCAATTTGCCTCTTTCGTCTATCTCTGTCTATATAAGGTAACAGAGGGTGTTTAAAGTAAAAAAAACACTAGGGTTTAAAGTAAAAAAATTCATGAAACCTTAGGGAATTTTTTTTTTTTGCCATTTTTTAAAATTACAATCACTAAAAACAAAAAAAGGGTTAACTACAAAATAAACCCCAAGATTTCACGTGTTTTTCACTTTAAACCCCTTTCGTTACCTTACACAGACGAAGATTGTAACGTCCTAAACTTTTCTACTATAATTTAGGTACATCAACCAACATTCATAAAAGAATAATAACAATTCTCCAACCTTTACGTCATTGATCCATAAGGATTGTACAAAATAGTCCCACATGCGAATTATACATTCATTAACATTAAATACATGAATCTATAGCATGTAGAACGTTGAGTCCAAAAATAAATAAAATGCCCTTGAGGCTTACACATTCCAAGGCTTAAGCCCGGTTTCACAAAAGATGGTTTCTCGAATCCATACATGAATAGCCCTTGGCTTACAAAAAAAATACAACCACAAAAAAATAGAGCCTTATGCTCTCGATACATACATCCATGCCCTAGTTTAGGGGGGTTCACCACATCTTTTTCTGCACCAAAATCCTATAGGGGTGAGCATAATGCCCAGTAGAGAATTCTTAACAAAGTATATACATGTTGTACAAGCTTCCCAAAATGAAATGCACATACCATGCTATGCCCTTTGAAAGAAGATCACATTTACATCTTTTGAAACCGTCATGCTCAATAATAACTTGAAATCTCAACAATTCAGAAATTTTCAATTTAGTTCAAGCGACGGTAAATACGACTCAGGTAATCCCTAGGTTGGTGTCTGCAAGTAGGCATAACTAGCACTACCAAAACCCCACTTTACCGGTTGCTAACCGGAAGGGAAGTGGTACCTCCTCCGCACGTGTTTTCAGTTTTTCACCCTAGACACTTAGGCCAACTTAATCAATTTCATCTACATCTCCTATCCGGATTTACCAACGTATTTACCCCAAACAATTCCATGAAAAACTTATTTTTACAGCATGATTTTCTCAACACACAAGTTTTCAAATCCAATTATCAAAATTTACCATAATCAAATGAATTGAGATGCAGATGCAACCATCATCAATGCAATGCAATGTCCCTTCCAATTACAATTCCATCCCATGATTCAATCATGAAGACCAATATCACCAATTTCCTCATTTCCAAAGTGATTTCACAAGATAGCCATCTATTTATTCAAATTCATCAAAATAACTATATTCCCACATTTCTCGTGTTCTCAACAAATTAGTCATTGCAAGACTAAAGTAACATTTGAACAACAATTTCCAATATCAACAATTTTCATATTTCATGAAACTCATTATCATCATATATATATATAAGAAATTTCCTCATCCTTAACTCTTTTTGGCACACAAAAATGCATTTATACAATGTTAACCATGTATTCTCAACATATTTAAAAACCCCCAAATTCCAGGTTTTTCTTCACCACACTACATACACATAAGTCTTTTGAAAGAATTTCTTCAAAAACAATTCTCCTTAGCCAATGTAATTCAAAACCCTCAAGAAAATCATTTCAAGAGAACCAAGGAACAATCTCTTCCTAAACCACCCACATTGTTAAGCCCAATCATCAAGTTTTAACATTAATGAGAGAATTTTCAAAAATCAACAAAAATCTTGCAAATATATATATATATATATAACTCTAAGAAAGTCCCTACCTCAAGTTTGGAGAACAAATGAGATGAAACCCCCAGATTTCTCAGTGACGAAACCCGATCTTCATCGCACACAACGAAACCCTCAGTTAGCTCTCCAACTTTGATGAAGGAACTTGGGTCAAAAGTGTAATGGATCTAAAGAGATCAAGAGTTTTAAGAGATTTGGTGTAGGAAATGTAGAGAGAAGGAGGAGGAAATGATTTTTAGAGAGAGAGAGAGAGAGATGTGTAAGAAGTGATGCACACACAACCCAAAAAGAAAGAAAAGTTGAATTTTTCGAACTCAGCGTTTCCTGCATGTGCGGCATTCATCCCTGCACGTGTGGAGCGTGCCTCCCGCACATGCGACACTTACCCCTGCACGTACGGCGCTTCCCCCGCATCTCGAAGCCGGGCAAACGCCGTTTCTCTGAATTCAGCCATGGCTCCGGAAAGTCGCAGAACGGGAAGTCTTCTCCTTCCCGAACAAAGCGTCTGTTCAGGGTGCCTTGGATAGGTCTGTGCACCAACTCGTAGTGCTTCCCGGCTTACTTAGCCTTGGCTCTTCCGGCCATTTCCCTTCTTTTCCTTGCCCAATCCTCTTTGGTAGGTAGATAACCTAAACCAAAGGTATATATGGGTTGTGTGGCACTTCGGCCAATGTAGCGACGCCTTTCCGGCCACTCCGTCCTAGTCCCATTTCGGGCACGTGTTGAAGTTTGTTTATGAGGTAGACAGAGTGTGCACTGACGTATAGTTCCTCATCAATAGCTAGCATATCCTGTATAACCCGAGCCTCAGCTAAGGTGAATCCTGACAAAAACACATCCTCCACGCCGTGCTCAATCTCCAGAACTAGTGTAGAAACCTCTGGCGGCGGATGTATAGACGAGTTCCCAAAAACAATTGCCACCCCCTTGCCGTAGGGGTACTTCAGCATCTGGTGTAAGGTGGAAGAGACAGCCTTCACCTGGTGCAACCAAGGTCGCCCAAGGATTAGATTGAAGGTGGCCGGAACATCCAAGACATGGAACTCAATGTCATGCTGCCCTGGGCCAATCTTAGTCTTGATCCGTATGGTCCCCATCACCTCCCGGCTGGTATTATCATAGGCCCGAATTACCTGGGCTATTGGCGCGAAATCTACGGGCTTCAACCCGATAGCATACGCCGTTCTCGACGGACATACATTGATTGTAGATCTCGTGTTGACCAGGACCATCGGTATCCATTTTTCTCTACACTCCACAGAGATATACAACGGCTTGTTATGATCGGAGCCCTCAGGAGGTAGTTCCTTGTCGCTGAAGGTCAAGGTCGGGGAAGCTCTACCTGGGAAAACCAACCCTACCAACTGCTCGGGTGTCGTGTCAATCGAAAGCTTAGCCCTGTCCATGGCTGTAAGGACGGCCTGTCTATGCACCCTCGAGGCCATGAGTAGTCCGCAGATGGAGATGTCTGCTTGAATTTTCTTAGCTGTTTCAGCATAGCTTCCTCCTCTAGCAGCTTTTCTTTCTGCCTCTCTGCTTCTTTGTCTTTCTTGGATGCCTCCGGCTAGTCCAAATGTGGAGGCTTGAAGTACCGCCCACTCCTAGTCATATGGTCAACCTCCTCGATATATCAGGTATCATCCGATTGATTCTGCCCCCAGTCCTCGTCAGTGTGGGCAAGACGTAAGTCATTGTCTTCCCACCACATCCCATCGGCCACTGACAGACAGCTGTCTGGTTCCATTATAGCTGTTCCTGTGTTTTCAACACACTCGGCCCCCTCAGGTGCCTTGGTTTTTCTAGCCCTGTCTTCGTTCTCAATTTTCTCCTGCTCAAACCTCTTCAATGCAGCCTTTTGTTCGGTATCTGCCGTACTCAAATTACCTAAATCTCGAGCAAAATTCTTCGCGCCGATGCTCTCCGGCAATTCTGGCCACTATAGATGTTCTTGTTTCTGACGGTCCTTGTTCTGGCTGAGGCACCTCAACAACATCCAGCTCGTCACTGAGCCACCCGGTGGTATCTGCTGATCCATTCAAACCAAACCAGTTGATGCTCATGTCCCACGGGTCCTGCTCATCAAAGAACTAAAGGTTGCTGATATCCTCCTCTAGCTCGGCAAGGTCATCTAGCCCCTGACTCGGTCCATCCTCCTGAACCACATTGATCTCCGCTCCGGTTGGCAACTCTACCCTTGGCTTAGCCTAATCTGTTGACATAATATAACCACACGGGTTATATGCTTCCTCGGTAAAGCTCCCAGATCCCTCAGGCTTTCAATCAACATTCCCATTCTCCTCCAAAGTCACTCCAATTTTGTCTTCAACAGTCACCACCACTAGCTCGGGCTGGGTTAGGGAGGTGCTCAACATGCACAAGTCCATACTATCCGGGATGAACACCTCAGGCTTGGATAGGTGGGAGGGCGTGATGTATATGCTAGGGTCAGATGGGATGGCCGTAGTTTGGATCAGGTTGATTTGCTTGGGTGGTGGAGCTCGGTTATGGGATGAGAGTGGGTTGGTAGTGACATTTGGTTTTTCGGGAGGTGCAATCACCTTGTTGTCAATAAGATCCTGGATCTCATGACACAGTCTGAAGCAGAGGTCCGTGTCGTGACCATGCCACTGGTGAAAGGCATAGTATTTGGCCGGGTTATGTGTTGGAGAGAGGTTATTTGGTAGTGGGCGCGGTTCCAGGGGCTTCAGATGCCCCTTTTTGATTAAAACCCCTAGGGCCTTGGACAAAGGCATATACAGCGGGGTAAAAGTCCTCTGGCCTCGAGGTAGGTATTTTGCTAGTTGAGGGGTGGCACTAGATGTGTTGGTGAAGGGTGCGGCAGTTTTTGGTGTGGTGGTGGTGACCATGCCCATGTCAGAAGTCCTTGTGGCTGCAGCACTACTCGTACCTGCATTCGAACCACGGGTAAACGCCCTCTTGGGCAGCTCTCTCTCGTGGTCAATCAGACCTTGCTTTATGGCATCCTCAATTTGTACCCCAATCTCGTGTAAGTCAGCAAAGGTGGGAAGGGGCAAGACGATCATTGTTTACATGAGTGGGTTGAAGGTTGCGCACAACCATCCTTATTTGATCCTTCTCAAGCGGCCGAGTCGTCATCATGGAGGCCTTGGCCCTCTATCGGGTGACGAAGTCAGAAAAGCCTTCCTTCGGCTCTTGCCTGGTCGCCTTGAGATCACGGGTCGTGACCACGATCTGGGTGTTGTATGAATATTGTATGACGAAAGCTTCGGCCATCTCCTCCCAACTTCTTTTCACTGAGTCCTCCAGTTTGGCATACCAGATGGCCGCAATACCCGAAAGGGTCTGACCGAAGAGTGTTTCGGGAGTCTCGTTAAGCCCATCGGGCGCATAATGTCAGAAAACAGCCTCAAATGAACCATAAGATTGCCCGAGCCATCGAAACGATCTATGTGAGGCATCTTGAACCTGTCCAGCAATGTCACGGCTGAATCAGTGTATCCATCTTCTATATCCGGGATCAAGTTAGCTCCCTGGGCTCGCTTGAACAGCTTTTTGAGCTTACTCATTTTCAGAGCGGTTGGATCCACCTCGAATTCGAACGGTGTGTCCACAGGATTAGCCGGTGCTTTAGACATCTGAGGTGGGATTGGCAGTGGAACTGGCCCTGTCGGAACGTCCGTATTTTCCTGAATGTGAGCCTCCTCCCCGGGTGTTGGAACCATAGGTGGGGGTGGATGCGAAGCAGATGCTCCGGCTTGTTGGGGTTGCTGCTGCTGTTGAAGTCTGGCAATTAGTTCTGCCTGTTGAGCCACAACTTCCGCCTGACGGGCGATAGCTTTTGCCTGGCGGGCAGCATCCCATTGCATGGCCTGCATGGTCTCTTGGAGTTGATACATCATGTCCTCCATATTAACTGAAAACTGTTAATCTGACTGAACAAGTGTGTGTCCCCTCTCTGAGGTGGAAGCAAATATATCTACCTAACTGCGCACACGTGAGATGGATAATGACCGCTGATCTGGTAACCACTGTACTGATGACCTGTGCCTGGATGACCTTTGTTTCGTAACCGGGGGTAGTGAAACCAACACTGGTTGTCTATCAACTAAATCCTTAGATCGATGAATTCTCCCAACTCTGGTCTAGAGTGCTCGGGGGGTATTTGCTTTGTCGGAAGCACTGATGTAATACCTACCTCGTAAAAAGATAAATAAAGCAAAAAAGAAAAAAATCAGAAAAACAGACAGCATTTCGGCTTAGATAAAGACAACACACAGTTGACATCACAAGTTGAACAACCTGCACTCAAACACCGATCTCTGCCCCTCAAATCACTACCTCAAATCTGATACCCTCAGGTACTAAATGTCCTCAGACTGATACCCAGACTTGTAACTGATACATACAACTTGTAGAGACACACCCTGACAGCATATAATAAGCAAGTAAGAGCCAAAACATCCCTATGGTGGGGTATGGTTTCCCTGTCCTATTTTGTCAGGAGCTAGGGTTTCACTACGCACGCAGCGGTTTCAAACAACCTACATTCAGGTAAGCAACCTGTCCTAATTTAGAATGGTCTCTATGGCTTCCGATATGCGACTAGGTCGAATGGTCGAAAAATGTGCCTCAGTGAAAATCGAGGTTTATGTTTCCATCGTGGCAGAGCCCGTAACCAGTCAGCCTTATGGCACGCTTTTCTAAGCAAGCCTCCGGCAAACCGTTTAGGAATAGCAGATGGCAGATACTGTGACTTAAGCGCACCAATGCAAATGCAATGCAAAGAAACACATTAGTGTAAATAAAACAACATATCATGAGTTTCGAGTCAAGTTCTCTAAATCCCCAGCAGAGTCGCCAGAAACTGTAGACCGCCCGGAATTCTCTTCGCACGCCCCCCTTTCGGAGAGGTGCGCGAATTGGGTTCTAGCTACTATAGTTTGGACTCCTGTCACGGTTCTGAATCTAATCTCACAAAGTGCAATTCAAGACTGATAAATCACCAAAGAGTCCAAATCCGGCAATTGGTTTTGAAAAATCAATTTTGAATCAAAAGCGCCAAACATGGACTGTTTTGCCAGATTTCAAAGTCGCCACCTAAATATTTTATTTTGGGAAATTTAGGAAACCCTGACTCGTGCCTAAGGCCACGTGTCCGTTATCACCAAAGTTGCCTCGGCTCGGGAACTTGGGTACGAGAGGGGAAGGTCCTGAAATGAGCACCCCCGCTCGCCCGATCAAAGGATCGGCCTCTACTAAACATGATATGTTATTTTGAAAACACGTGTTCTTATTCCGGTTTATTAGCTAACCTTGCTATGTGATACGCACACCATACAAGTATAGACAAATCATTCGATTTGGAACAAAACATCTCATGTTCATTTTTCGAAAATGGTTTGGAAGTGCTACTCGCAAGTAGGCTAAAACGCGGATTTGCCACCCTCAAGTGGGCTTAAAACAACATGATTTGCCACTCCGCAAAGTGAGCTTAAAACTCACATTTGATGAATTGTTCCAATTCAAGCAATAAAGCCTTCATCCATAAGCATTCATGTAGTTAAACACTTAAGCAAATAGCCTCATGGCAAGCACGGTAAACATGGCAACACTCACACTCATGCAAGTATGCCAAAGCGTAAACACTTACAGTGTACTCCAAGCCAAAATAGAAAATTAGTTAGAAATCATGCATGATCCTGGCTATGTCGAAGATGCTTAATGCAACGCATGCAATAATGCAACTAATAGGCTTGGCTATCTGAAATGACATATGAATGCAACACTTGATAACATGCTTTGGAACATGCATTCAAGTAAGAGTATTGAAATACGATGTAGTTTGAATGATGCGCCGAGCCCGGTGCATGCAATACAAATGAATGATGCAAACATGCAAAACATAAGGTACGCTAATTGAAATATGCCTCTAAACTATCCATCAAAGCTGATAAGTAAAAGGGAGAAAGAAATGGGGGTTGGAAGATACACACACACAGATGCACCCTTATTACAACATTATGCCCTTGCGACGGAGTGTCCGAATAAATAAACTAAGCTAGCTACGCTAAGCTAAGCTACTTATTACAAACCAACTAATTAACTATTCTAGCTAATTAATTACAAACCGAATTGAATAACTAGCTAATCTAAGCTAATTAAAATATTATAAAACAATTTAAACTAATTAATTACAACACATGTGGTTAACTACATCTAGCTAACAAAGCGATAAATGGCCTCGCGGGCGAGGGAGATATGCATGCTCGGTTGCGTCCTCCCAGAAATCCACCGCCTTGCCTTTAGATGCCTCTGTTTGCACTCTTTTGGACCTCTGAAAATTGTGCCAACTTCCAGGTTGATTCTGTCTAATCTCAAGAATATTTTGAGGGCTCATCGGCCAGATATGGTGGCCATCGGCTAGTAATGATGGCCGGTCGGCTGGCTACAGTGGCTGGTCGGCTGGGGGATGTGGCTAGTCGGCCACTGCATCCCTGAAATTCCTCCTTTTGCTGCAACAGAGCACAGACAGAGGCATGGCAGTGTATTTGCAAAGGAATGTGTGTACCACTACACTCCTTATCATGTCTCAAGCTCAAAGGAGTGCGGCGCTCGGCTCTCAAGCCACCAACCAAGCATCTCAATGCATGATAGCCTAAAAGCCAAGCTTGCACAATGTTAGTGAATGCACAAACAACACATAAGAGCCTCCGCCTCTATCATGCATGGTCAAGAGGGTCGGCGACCAAGAAATGTGACACGTTTCATCACTTGGAGTATGAAACGTCTCACATTTCTTGTGTTTGGATTAACGTCTTATCCAAACAACATGCTTATCTTTCAATGCTAAAGCGGCATACACAAGACTCAATCATGCAAACAACACATGCATAACATGTTAAGGGACTAAAATGATGAAACTAGTGAAGGACACAACACTAGAGACATGCAATACAATGCTCCATGGACCAAACCAACCCTAAACAGACCTCATGCATGCCAAAACAGTGGCCAAAAAGTGCTAAAATGATAGCATAAAAGGGAAGAAAATGCATGCTCGACTTATGGCTTGCAAGCAAGATACAAAGCTCAACCCTCAAACACATTGAAAGAGTGATATATACGAGAGTATGACAGAGATATGAGCACTGAAATCACATGCCAAATGATGATGTATCATGCAAACATCACAAGTATAGCATGCAAGAGGCCCTAAAACTCAAAACTAGCTAAGGCATCACACAAGAGGCATGCAATACATAGCCTAAACAACCAAACCAGCTCTGGACAGAGCTCAATCATGCCAAAACAAAGGTTAAAACATGCTGAAAAGTGAGCCCCAAAAGCTTAGACAAGCATGCATACGTATTGGCTTATAAACAAGGCATAAGGCACGACTCTCAAAAGCATTGAAAGAGTGGAATATGTGAGAGTGTGACTACACTATATGCACTGAAATCATGTGAGAGGCTAAGGCATGTAATCATCACATACAAAGCATGCTAAGGACTTTGAAACTCAAAGCTAGTCAAAGGCCTTTACACTATAGCTATACAAAGCAAGCCTCAAAGGGCCAAGACCACTTCAAGTAGAGTTTAAGCATGCTAAAACATGAGTAAAAGCATGCTGGAGTGTAGCCAAAATAAGCTAGAATGGTGGGCTAAAGCATCAAGCATACAAGGCTAATTAGCAAGATTACACTATAAGTGTAAGAAGCATGCAAGCAATAACCAAACCAACCTAAAACAGAGTTAGAGCAGGCCCCAAAAGTCACAAAAACATGCTTGAACTCAGCTTAAAACAAGGAGAAATGCATGCTCATTTGGTAGGCCAACAAGATATGCAAGCAAGACAAGAGGAGAGGGGACCACCCCCTCCTATTTGGGACCTCAAAACCACCTTTCCACTATTGAAATTCCTTTGGAATTCAGTGGTTAAAAGGGCCAAAAGAGATAGCTTGAAAAGCCTAAAGAGGTGGTACAAAAGCTTAGCAAATAAGCAATAAAAGTGGATGGACCACCCCTAACTCCAACATGGACTCAAACCAACATTTTTAACACTCAAAAATAGAACTTTTAACAGTTGACAACTAGGCCAAAAATAGCATGCAAAGGTGGCCAATCAAACAAAGGAAACAAAGCCTTAAAAGGGTTAGAGCCTTACCTTAGAAGAATAGCAAAAACCAGCAGCTTTTATGAGCCAAAACCAGCTTTAGAAGGCCCAAACAAGCCTTAGGGAATCTCAGCTCCAAGGTCAAGATGTTTGGCTATGGGGTTGTTGGCAAAAAAATGTGAAGAACACTCACTTCAAGCAATATATATATATATATATATAGAGAGAGAGAGAGTTCTAGAGAGAGAGTCAAAATTTTAGCTCTAAAATTTGTGAACCTCAAACTAGGGGGAGGGACCTCTCATTATATAGAACATGCAAGCCAAAGCTTCCTTGACAAGCTAGAAGCTTGCTTGAATCCATCCATACATGTGTATGAAGGATACACTCAATGTGCAACAGCTGGAACAGCTGGCACACAAAATATCTGAAAAAGCAGAAAAATGGCCGACGGCCATCATTTGTGGCCGACCGGCCATTTATGAGGCCGACCAGCCATCAGTGCAGCCGACCGGCCACCACTGATGGCTGATGGGGACTAACCCTGGCCGATGGGTCGTAGGGCTGGCCGACAGATCACCCTCTTCCCCCAGAAGCAAAAAAGCAAGCTCTTGGTCCATAACCAAGCACAAAACAGGCTCCCAGGCAAGGCGCTCAATCGAGACCTTCAAGGACTCAAAACGAACACGAACATGGATGATCATCGAGTGTTCAAACGATGACATCTAAGTCTTGAGGACGGTCAAAAATGGGGTGTCTACAGTTGCCCCTCTTTGACAGAACTCAAAAGTCATGAAATGACAAGAGTGAATGTTAAAGCCCAAAGACGGCCCATTTTTGACAAGGTCGAAGACTTAGACAAACATACAAGATAACAAAAAAAGATGCGCCTGCAGGCAGGGGCAAAATGCAAGCGACATGCAAGATGCACGAGCATAACCTATGATTATGCAAAAAGGGCTGTAATGAAACATTTATGCAAAATAAATGCAACATTTTAAACAAACCGACAAGTCACAGCAATCTCACATATTTCAACAGAAAGGATGTAAGAAAATTATGAAATCTTCACTGCACTTCGCGCAGGAAGGGTCAAAGCGACTGTCGAGAATACCTGGAGTCTCAAACAAGATACCTCTCAGCGTATCACACGTGAGAGAGGGAAAGGTAAACATTTCTCAGCGTATCACACGCGAGAGAGGGAAGGAAAACACCTATCAGCGTATCATACGCGAGAGAGGGAAGGGAAACACCTCTCAGCGTATCACACACGAGAGAGGGAAAGGTAAACACCTCTCAGTGTATCACACGTGGGAGAGGGAAGGGAAACACCTCTCAGCGTATCACATGCGAGAGAGGGAAAGGTAAACACCTCTCAGCGTATCACACGTGAGAGAGGGAAGGGAAACACCTCTCAGCATATCACACGCGAGAGAGGGAAAGGAGCTGTGTAAACACCGAAGGGTGGCATAAACACCGAGTACATGTCCCAAGTGCTTCTAACCAAGACAGAGGTGGTGTAAGTGTCGGGCACGCGGTCCAAACACTGCTAACCAAAAGGGGTGGTATAAGCATCGGGCGCATAACCCAACGTCTCTAACCAAAGGAGTATAAGCGTTGGGCACACGCCCCAAACGCTTCTAACAAGGTGCCAGTGTAAACACCGGGCGTACCTGGGTGTTTCTAACCAACGAAATAGGGAAGAGGAATGGTTTTACCCGGAATTCCTCTAAATGAACCATACATACAATATCGTGCATGTATGAGAATGAAACTTGATAGATACAATGCAATGCAATGCATGTCCTATGCCAGATCGACGTCATGCTCTATGTTAAATGCCAAATGCATGTTCCATGTGAATGCGAGAAGTGCAAATTCTATGCGAACGAGAAATGCATATTCTATGCGAATGTGAACGAGAGCAAATTCTATGAAAAACAATAATAATGCATGTGCGAAGCAACCTGCATATGCTATGCAATGTAATCACGGATACATATCTCAAATAGTATGCATGTACTATGCAAGTGGAACAACGCATATTCTAGGCGACGATGCGAAACGCATGTTCCATGCAATGGCATAGAGATGCCCATATTCAATGCAAGCAAGGTAAAGGCGTGTTCCCTGCAATGCTGAGAGACAATTTCAAAACAAGACGAGGCATGCTCAATGCAAAAAGAAATACAACAAATGCAAATCTTGCCCATCAAAAGCAACTTTCAAACCTTGTAATATGCAAAAGGATACGAAAAGGATACATTTTGTGCCTATTGAGCACCACACACTGAGAACATAGTTCGGGGCTACCACAAAGGCCATTTAAGTTCTGAAAAGTGTATTTTCTTGTGCTTTCTTGAGAGATGAGGGCATGTAAGAACATAACAACACTCAGGGGGAGTACCGGAGGCCCACCGGCCACTCTGAGAAGCCATCGGCCTTGATACCAGTTCATCGGCCAACAAATTGGCTGGTTGGCCAACAATGTGGCCGGTCGACCAGAAGCAGCAAATTCGGGGCAGTTCCGTCTTTCTGCACGGCTAGTTTTAAAAACACAATCCCAAATCACAAATACTCACACCTTCAAGTTCGAATAACATCCCCCTTCCTTCCTAGACCTTTTTTCTCCTTGGATCCGGGCTTTACACGCATTTTCTAATGCCTCTTGAGAAGTTGATTCGCTAAGACTTTTCGATTCTCTTCGCTTGGAACCGAACAAAAGTTATTTTCAAAGCCTTTTCCTCCATTTTCACGATTTGAGGTAAGTTTGCCTTGAGTTTGACGCCCTTTTCCAGGGTTTTGACTTTTTTGACTTTTCCTCTTCTAGAGAGTTGACTTTTGTTGACTTTTGGCATTTTTCACCCATTTTGCTCATTTTTCAACTTCTTTTCAGATGGCGGACGACATTCCACACGGTGAAGCTCCTCCGGGGATGCAGATGGATCCTGAGTTCGAGCCTTTACCGTTAGGCATTCGACCTTTTGACCCGGCGACGTATGAGCCAGAGGTACATGTATTACCCCCCGACGGTATTTGTCAGTTTAGGAGGTTTGCACAAGGTGCACCAGAGGACCTCCTACTACGCGAGCCAGAGTCACACTTATCCCATGGCACCTCTGAGGTACACACTTCCTCTTTACTTTTCATAATGTAGATCACATATCCTGGATAGCCTACACTGCTCTTCATCTGATTATCCTAAACAGACTTGTATACCACATGCCTTGTTCATTCTGAGCATATTCATACACTGTACTTTTGTCAATTTTGAACACATGCACACACTGTATTTCTAACACTGCCTTGCATCTGTTTATCTTGGACATAGGGAGATTCTCATGCCTTCCGGGGCTATGGGAACATCATCGCACGAGAGTGGTACATGGAGCTACCCGATGGTGTTCGCCACATCATCGATGAGGCTGGTTTCGGTGTATTCCGTGTGGGGCTCTCGCGTCTCACTGTGAGTCGGCCTCTTCTAGGTGCCTTAGCGGAGAGGTGGTGGGACACCACCGATTCTTTTTATCTCTCTACGACAGGGGAGATGACGATGACTCCCTTCGACTTCTCCATGCTCATCGGCACAGGAGTAGGGAGTGATCCGATCCCTTACGACACTGATATGGCCGAGTGGGATGCTGCTAAGATCTTTTTGCTAGGGACTCGCCCACCTCCCTCCCGACCAGGGATGGTACGATATTCGTGGTTTGCTGACCACTTCAGGGGGAGACGCCAACGACCCAGGAGGAGATCGAGCACTACACCTGGGGGTTCCTCATGTTCTTGCTTGGCACCACTCTTTTCGCCGATCGGGCAAACACTGTTGGCCTCTACCTCTAGAGTGCACTAGTGAACCTGTCTCGCGTTCGTCCTTACGACTGGGGCAGCGCAGGCTTGGCCACACTGTATGGATACATGAGTTCTTCATCTCGCCGGAGCGGGCACCTGCTAGGAGGCTACTGGAGAGCTTGGGAGGTACATTTTTCCCTTTTTCTTTACAATCCTGCTTTACATTATCTGTACACCGCACACACTGCACAACACACAATCTGCTTTACATTACTTGTACACCGCACATACCGCACAAGACACTGCATATAACTCTTTAATTTCTGCTTTATTTGCATACTGCTTTACATCTGATAAATATACTCATTATTACCCTTTCACATTTCGTAGCTGTGGGTATATGCTTACTTCCCAAGGCTTGCCCTAGAGCCAGAGGTAGAGATGCCACCCATGGTCCCGTATTCACATAGATACGATGTGAGGTGCGAGCGGAGGCCCCGAGAGTCTTTCTCATTCTTCCGCCGATATTTTGACACTGTAGCCGCAACAGAGGTATTTCAAACCTTACAGTTTATCTGAGTTTTGCTTCATATTGCACTTTCAATAGTAGATAACAACCTGTATATCCGTCATTTGCAGATCACTTGGCAGCCCTGGGCAGTGCTGCATGACGCGGTTAGAGATCAGTTTGTGGGTGCTCGGGAGGCTTCCCGATTTCGGCTCTTGCTCGAGGGTCCGGTCTGTCAGGCGTGGTACTTGGGAGAGCGCTTTTTGCGACAGAGCCTTGGTTTGCCTGAGTAAATAGTCCCGATGCCACCTCCTACCTATATGAGGATCACAGAGAGGTGCACTGAGCAGGAGATGATCGACTTCACCAGAGGCTGCGATGCCAACTTCTTCAGGCTCGACGACGACTATATCGTCGTCATTCAGACATACCTCATGCAGCCTCTGGCCAGTGTTCGCCGAGGTGAGAGAGACAGACTTGTAGCCGCAGCAGGAGGAATGGGAGGATCCAGGATGACTTAGGCCTATGGTAGGAGAGGTTCCTAGAGGAGATAGAGGGCGAGGTGGCCAAACCTGCCCACTACTATGACATGCCGAGGATGTGCTGGAGAGACTTATCAGATTCCCATCGCTCTCACCCCAACTGATCACGAGCTCGTCGAAGTTCGAGGCCCGACCCCGGTATGTACCATATTTTACGTTCTGCACATTTATTTCAATTCAGTTTGTACTCCACAAATTGCTAATCATCTCAGTACTTTTGCAGGCTTCCATAGAGTACATCGGGTAGGCTCTAGAGCTGTCGGCTTCTCTGATGGGGATGGGGCAGATGAGCATGGGCCTGCTCAGCATTTATAGCATTTCGATAAGTTCTTTCAACCTACACCCCAAAACTCTCTGCAACCTGCTCCACACTGTTTTGATGTATTCAACCATACTGCATTAATACACTGCACTCGTATATTGCTCATGGCATTCATACACTGCATTTAATACCATACTTAGCTTCGCATGTCATAACTGATGCATTTGCCAAATTGCTCTTTTCTGGTCCCATTCCAGATGCTAGCCACAACGGGCGCCTTCAGTGCCTCCCTGAGGAGCAGGGAGAGAGGGATGAGGAACGTCAGCGCACAGCCGAAGCAGAGTTAGGCGTACTCACACTGGGAGTAGTTCGCGGCAGCCTGCCCCAGATGATGATGAGTCTGACGAGGAGCCAGTGAGTCCACAGTCAGAGTCGTCTCAAGATGGATGGCTCGGGTTTAGACTCGGGCAGCGGCGCTGGCAGAAGTAGTTCTGGGCCCATGCCGAGGAAGAGGGCGAAGAGAGCTTCCTGTTCTTGAGGCGACCGGCGCCGATTCAGATGCTTTTTGCCTTTAGTTTGCTCTTTTTTCTTAGTAGTATTAGTACATTGTACAGCCTTAGGCAGTTCAAAAAACTTTGTACTTTTACAAAAAAAAAAAAAAAAACCATGATGGAGTGAAAATAGCTTTTGATTAAAAGATGTTGCATTTTATATTCTGAGCACTGCATCGCACCATTTTTAAAAAAAAAAACTTGATGGAAATTGAATGTTTGTTTATTGCGCAATCAGGTAGTGAACCGACATATCAAACAAAACAAAACAACTCGATAAACAAAACTAGGACTTGACATGCTAATCAAATGTGAATACAACTCGATAAGTAAGACAAGAACTTAATAACCAACACAAATACAACTCAATAAACAAAAATTGCAACAACTAGATAAACAAATTGAAACAACACAGGTACGACTTCGTAAAATCGTCACAAAAATGCATCCAAAGTGGAACAAGACAGAAGTTCTCAACACTTCTAACACATGGACAACCTAGAGAGCAAAAGGAAAGGCCATCGGCCAAAGTAGGAGGCCACCGGCCACCACAGAGGGCCATCGGCTACCATCACTAGCTGATTGGCCATAAAAATGGTCGATCGGCCATAAAACTTGGCCAGTCGGCCATTAATGCAGAAAGTCTCCAGATTGTTGCCACTTGTCTTCCACTTAGCACCTTATCTTCTACAAAAGCTCCAACTTCGTAGTTTCTCCATTTCAACATTGTTTTTGCCCCAAATGGAAGCGTTTCTTGCCCAAAAATTCTCCGACTAGCTTGCAACTTTGGATGGCTTGGAAAAGTTGAGTTTCTGGGATTTCAGAATAAATGCACTATTCACGTTAAGCCTTTCCCCGCTGCGTTTTCCGTTCCTCCGTGCCGCGGCTAGGTGTTGGAATCCGGTGACTCATGTTTTTAGCTTTGGTGGACAAGAGATATGTCCCACTTTTGAAGATTTCCAAGCTTTAATGGAATCTCGGCGCGATGAAGAGATCTTGCCCCAATTCTGTTTCGGCCACATCCAAGCTCTAGGACGGATATGTGGGCTTACTTTGCATGACGCTCAGTCTTTAATTCGCAACGGGGAGTTGGATATTCCGAGCTTGATTCATCGGTTTTCTGACGCCGGTGACCGCGACAATCATCATTGGCAGGGTTTTCGGCGACATGCCCTCTGCTTATGCATGTTGTCTCATTTCTTGCTTGCCCCGGGCTTCGGAGGGTCCAGCGTCCATTTGATTGAGGTTGCCCAAGGCTTGAAAGAAGGCAAGAGTTGCATCGGCATGAGACTAGCTGAGACTTTGATGGGTTTGGATGCTTTCCGTCGCCCAGAGACGACTAGATTCGCAAGGAGTTCACTACTCTTACAGATAATGTTTCCCGCCCTTCTCACATGTGTATTTCTCACATCACTCGGCCCTCGGACTACGTTTTTCTTTCAAAACCCTTCCCTCACTTTTCTCTCCACGTACACCTCTCTATTCTTTAATCTCTCTTATTTTTCATTCCTCCCCAGATATGGTCGATGGACAAGTTGAGAGTGGTGGACTCATGCCCAGCATATTTAGCACGCGGCTATTTCTTCCAACAACAACTAGTTGATGCCCTCGATGAGGGATGATGGTGTGAATGGATGTGCAGCCTATCTGCTGTCAACATTGCTTGGTGCTGCCCTTGGCTCAATCTGCCGGCAATGAGCTACAGCATGTCCCGGTAGCCTGGGATTCAGTTGGTTGGCTTGACACACTATGTCTTTTACTTCCCATTTTGAATCCGGCTCTAATTTGGACATGATCAGACTTGGCCGGAAGATGGGATGGAGTACCCTACTGCATTTCCAGTCTGAGGCTCACATCTGGCTCGGTATTCCATAGCATGGAGGACGAGAGAGCTTCTGCTTCCCGCTCCCACTTTCAGTTGTGCCCTTTCTGGCGAGTGCATAGCTTGGCTCAATGAAGAGGCGCAGACCGGGCCTACTTTGGCATCGGAGGCTTCCACAAGCTTTGGGAGGGGGTGCAGGAACACCTGACTATGCCCTGAGTTTATTGCTTTAACCTGTACTTTTAAGTTTTCTTTATCAATATAATAAAAAGCAACTTCAATTTGTATTCAAGAGTAGGAGAACTTTGTACTGAAATTAATGAAATTGAAGGTTGTGGGTACTGAAAATTTTTCGTTTGATCCAAAAATGGTCTAAGTCATAAAAAGATTAATTTGAGCAAAACCAACTTTTATTAAAACTTTTCAAAACCATTTTCGATATGGATCACAACTGGACACACCCGAGATCTATCACTAAGATGTATAACCCCGGATCCTATAACTGGAAAGTTGCCCCTAGTCTGAATAGCACTACATTGGAGATCACAACCGAGCTCTTGAATACAGAAAAGATAGAGATGACCAACATGATCACGTGGACAAAGTTGATTTTGGAAGTGTTTATGGCTGGACTTCAGAAATGAAGTTGCCTACGTATCCCGAAGATGGGAATCAAGCCTTACGTAGTTCGGTTACGGTTCACTCGTGTATTAACACTCTCCTTTTGCACTCTAACTTTTGCCAAGACCGCCCTTTCCGGGTTTTCAACCTTGCGAGCTCAGTTTTTCTTATTTCAAATTTTTCATGCTCTAACTTTTGCCTAGGTCGCCCTTTCGGGTTTTTGGCCTAGCGAGCCACTCAGGGATAGTATTTCTTCAACTTGTCCATGTTGATCGGCTGGGAAAACTCAAGGCCATCTAAATCCATTAGAACGACAGCTCCATTTGACCAGATTGACTTGATGATGTAGGGGCCAGTCCAATTAGGTCTGAACTTGCCCCTAGGGTCGTGGATGGGAGCTCGGTTGTCTTTGACCACCAAATTCCCATCTTTTAAGTTCATGGACTTAACCTTCTTGTTGAAAGCCCTGGCAATTCTTCATTGATAACCCTATACGGTGCTTTCAGTTTTCTCTCGTAAAAAAGAATGAGTTCTTCGAACCTACTCTGCTGCCAATCTGCCTCAGCTATCTGGCATTCAGCCATAACCCGCAATGACGGAACCTCAACTTCGATAGGCAGAACAGCCTCCATCCTATAGACCAATGAGTACGGAGTTGCCCCAATAGAAGTTCGAATTGAAGTCCGGTAGCCCCAAAGAGCAAATGGTAGCTTATCCGGCCAATCCCTATAGGTTTCCACCATCTTCTGCAGAATGTGCTTGATGTTCTTGTTGGCGGCCTCAACAGCTCTGTTGGTTTGCGGCCGATATGTGGATGACTTATGAAAAGTCACGTTTTACTTCTCCAACAAGTCGATCACCTCCTTCTTGAAGTGAGAACCATTATCCGAAATAATCTCATTCGGGACCCCATAACAACAGATGATGTTGTTCCTGATGAACTTAGCAACATGCGATGCCTTCAGCACCGCATAAGATTGGGCCTCAACCTACTTCGTGAAGTAGTCTATCGCTACCAGAATGTACTTATGCCCGTTAGACCCCTTCGGAGTGACTGCCTCAATTACATCAATCCCCTAGACCGAAAACGGCCACGGTGAAGTCATGTTCTATAGCTTCGAGGGCGGAATATTCATGCGATTTGCATGGATCTGGTATTTGTGGCATCGCTGAACAAAGCCAATACAATCCTCCTCTATGGTTGACCAATAATAACCCTGTCTAAGGATCTTTTGGGCTAGTATCACCCCACTCATGTGCGCTCCACACTCTCCTCCGTGGATGGCCTCCATCAGGCGCTTAGATTCTTCAGCATCAATACACAGTTTGTGCATCCCAAGATGACCCCTCTTGTACAGTTTATCCCCGCAGACGATGAACTGAGCAGCCATTCTTCGAATTGCCCTCTTATCTTTGGCATGTGCCCCTGGTGGATAAGCTTTCTTTTCCAAGAAGTTCCAGATGTCATAATACCAAGGGTTCTGATCTTGTACCTCATCTATGGCAGCAATCAGCTCGTAGGCCGACACGAATTTCTGTCCAATGATGATTGGACGCATTTGGACTCCAAAAGGGATGTCTATCATAGAAGACAGAGTTGCTAATGAATCAGCGAACCTGTTGTTCTCTCTTAATAGATGAGCGAAATTCAGTTTCTCAAACCGAGGAATCAGCACATCCAAGGTTTGGTGATAGATTTTCATCTTTTCTTCTTTAACTTTCCAATCTCCTTTAGCTTGAGATACAACAAGGTTCGAGTCTCCGATGACATCCAACCGTTTTGCCCCTAGTTCCAGGGCGGCTTCCATTCCAGTAATACATGCCTCATATTCTACCTCATTGTTCGATACTTTGAACCGGAGCTTGAAAGCTAAAGGTATACGGGAATTGTCTGGTGCTATCAGTAACACCCCTATCCCGTACCTGTATTGGTTTGACGCTCCATCAAAGTACATAGTCCAGGTTTTTTCTTCAACATGCAGAATGGCTTCATCTAGGAACAGATATTCAACTGCTTCATCTCCGTGTACCGGGTGATCGACTAGGAACTCCGCTACTGCTCTCATTTTCACTGACTTGCGCGTCATGTACTTCAAATCGAATTCGGAGAGAAGAAGCAACCAACGGGCTAGCCTACCCGTAAGTGCTTGTTTCTCAAAGAAATATTTTATGGGATCTAATCTCGAAACCAGTATTACAGAGTGAGCTAACATGTAGTGCCTCAACTTCCTAGTAGCCCATACCAAGGCCAGACAAGCCTTCTCCAGCGGAGTATAGCGGGTTTCGTAATCCAGCATTTTCTTGCTCAGGTAGTAGATAGCCTTCTCCACCTTATCCTCAGATTTCTATGCAAGCATGCAGCCCATCATCGTTTCGGTCACTGATAGGTACAGAATCAACGGTTTTCTCAGCTCCAGCGGCAACAACACAAGTGGGTCTTGTAGATATTGCTTGATCTGCTCGAAAGCAACTTGGCCTCGGTCATCCCACTGGAACTTCTTTCCTTTCTTCAGGAGACCAAACAGTGGTTCACAAGTCAAGGTTAATTTTGTAATAAACCGTCTTATGAATTGCACTTTACCCAAAAAGCCTTGCACCTCCTTTTCAGTCCTTGGTGGTGGCATTTCTAAGATGGCCTTGATTTTGGAAGGATCGACCTCGATACCCCTCTGTGTGATCAAGAACCCCAGTATTTTTCCTACCGTAACACCAAAAGTACATTTATGAGGATTCAGCCACAACCGATACTCTCTGATCCGTTGGAAAAATTTCTTCAAGGCGGTGTAGTGGCCCTCTCTTTCTTTGGACTTGACAATCATGTCGTCCACGTACACCTCAACCTCTTTATGGATCATATCGTGTAGGATCATGGTCGCAGCCCGTTGATATGTAGCCCCAACATTCTTCAAACCGAACGGTATCACCCTATAAGAGTAAGTTCCCCACGGGGTAATGAAAATAGTTTTCTCCCTATCTTTGGATGCCATCAAAATCTGGTTGTAGCCTGAAAAGCCATCCATAAATGAGAGCAGTGCATGCCCAGCAGTGAAGTCCACTAATTTGTTGATAAGTGGTAGGGGGCTTTGTTCAAATCCCTAAAGTCCACACATACCCGAATTCTACCGTCTTTCTTCAGCACCGGAACTATATTGGCCAACCAAGTCGGATACTCAGATACTAACAGGAACCCTGTGTCGATCTGCTTGGTGACCTCTTATTTGATTTTTAGAGCCCAGTTTGGGTGGATCCTTCGGAGCTTCTGCTTAACAGGTCGGGCCTCTGGTTCAAGAGGGATCCGATGCTGTACAATCTCAGGATCAATTCCAAGCATGTCTTCGTAGGACCACGCGAAAACATCTTTGAAATTTTTTAATAAAGCGACTAAGCGCTCGCGCTCCTCCGAAGACAACGGGGACCCGATCTGGACCAGCCGCGGGTCCTTCTCAGTACCAACATTAATTGAGGTGATTTCATCAACCAAAGGTTTTACAAACCTCTCCTGCTCTTGATCAAGCAAATGTTTCAAAACTGGAAGAATTTTTTCCTCGTCATTTTCATCAAAATTTTGAAAGTCCTGATTAATGCAATAAACTAAACACATAGAAAAGTACTCAGAAGCCACAGCTGTACCATTCTCATTAACAACATCCAGTTCGTCTAATCCTTTGGTCACAACAGACGCAAAGGAAAACGAAAAAGATGACCTGGACAGGACAGTGGCATCTGGGTTATCACCTCCAGGAATACCAGACTCAGACTCAGAAGAGCTGGAATCTGATTCCGACTCCACAGACTCTGTGGAATAAGATTCTAGCTCACTACCTAACCCAGAACTGCTTGACAAAAAGCCTTCCTCGTACTGCCAAATGAGGGAAGGTGCGATGGATGCATCGAGAATGCTAGAAGATGGGCATACAGTCGCTTGATCTCCAATCATGGAAACTGAGAAGTTATCCCCCAAGCACTCTGGTACGATCTGAGGATCTGAGAGAAGACAAGCCAGCGCTACCCCCATCTCAATTTATGTGCTCTCGGACTCTTCCTCCTTGCACTGCTCAGCCTCAGTTGGAGGGTCTATCTGCCCTTTTGTAACTTTATCCCCTGACAACTGAAGGTCAAAAAAGATCTCCAAGCCGGTCAAACGCTGCTTCTCTGAATTCAGCCATGGCTCCAGAAAGTCGTAGAACGGGAAGTCTTCCCCCTCCTAGACAAAGCGTCCGTTCAGGGTGCCTTGGATAGGTCTGTGCATCAACTCGTAGTGCTGCCCGGCTTGCTTAGCCCTGGCTCTTCTGGTCATTTCCCTTCCTTTCCTTACCCAATCCTCTTTGGTAGGAAGATAACCTAAACCAAAGGAATATGGGTCGTGTGGCACTTTGGCCAATGTAGCGACGCCCTTCCGGCCACTATGTCCTAGTCCCATTCTAGGCATGTGTTGAAGTTTGTTTATGAAGTAGACAGACTGTGCACTGACGTATAGTCCCTCATCAATAGCTAGCATATCTTGTACAACCCGAGCTTCAGCTAAGGTGAATCCTAACAAAAACACATCCTCCACGCCGTGCTCAATCTCCAGAACTAGTGTAGAAACCTCTGGCGGCGGATATATAGATGAGTTCCCAAAAATAATTGCCACCCCCTTCCCATGGGGGTACTTTAGCATTGGGTGTAAAGTGGAAGAGACAGCCTTCACCTGGTGCAACCAAGGTCACCCAAGGAGCAGATTAAAGGTGGCCAGAACATCCAAGACATGGAACTTAATGTCATGCTGCCCCGGGCCAATCTTAGTCATGATCCGTACGGTCCCCATCACCTCCCAGCTGATATTATCATAGGCCAGAATTACCTAGGCTGTTGGCGTGAAATTTGCGGGCTTCAACCCGATAGCATACGCCGTTCTCGACGGACATACATTGATTGCAGATCCTGTGTCGACCAGGACCATTGGTATCCATTTTTCTCTACACTCCACAGAGATATACAACGGCTTGTTATGATCGGAGGCCTCAGGCGGTAGTTCCTTGTTGCTGAAGGTCAAGGTCGGGGAAACTCCACCCGGGAAAACCAACCCTACCGATTGCTCGGGTGTCGTGTCAATCGAAAGCTTAGCCCTGTCCATGGCTATAAGAACGGCCTATTTATGCACCCTCGAGGCCATGAGCAGTAGGTATCATCCGGTTGATTCTTGGTCATATGGTCAACCTTCTCGATATACTAGGTATCATCCGGTTGATTCTGCTCCCAGTCCTTGTCAGTGTGGGCAAGATGTAAGTCATTGTCTTCCCACCACATCCCATCGGCCACTAACAGACAGCTATCCAGTTCCGTTAAAGCTGTTCCTGTGTTTTCAACACACTCGGCCCCCTCAGGTGCCTTGGCTTTTCTAGCCCTGTCTTCGTTCTCAATTTTCTCCTGCTCAAACCTCTTCAACACAGCCTCCTGTTCGGTATCTGCCGTACTCAAATTACCCAAATCTCGAGCAAAATTCTTTGCACTAGTGCTCTCCGGTGATTCTTCCTGATTCTCAGCCATTCTGGCCACTATAAATGTTCCCATTTCTGACGGTCCCTATTCTGGCTGAGGCACCTCAACAACATCTGGTTCATCACTGAGCCACTCGGTGGTATCTGCTAATCCATTCAAACCAAACCAGTTGATGTTCACGTCCATTGGGTCTTGCTCATCAAAGAACTGAAGGTTGCTGATGTCCTCCTCTAGCTCGGCAAGGTCATCTAGCCCCTGACTCGGTCCATCCTCCCAAACCACATTGATCTCTGTCCCGGTTGGCAACTCTACCCTCGGCTTAACCTGATCTGTTGACATAATATAACCACACGGGTTATATGCTTCCTCGGTAAAGCTCCCAGATCCCTCAGGCTTTGAATCAACATTTCCACTCTCCTTCAAAGTCACCCCAGTTCTATCTTTGACAGTCACCACCACTAGCTCGAGCTGGGTTAGGGAGGTGCTCAACATGCACAAGTCCGTGTTGTCTGGGATGAACACCTCAGGCTTGGGTAGGTGGAAGGGCGTGATGTATGTGCTAAGGTCATACGAGATGGCCGTAGTTTGGATCAGGTTGATTTGCTTGGGTGGTGGAGCTCGGTTAGGAGGTGAGAGTGGGTTAGTAGTGACATTTGGTTTTTCGGGAGGTGCAATCACCTTGTTGTCAATAAGATCCTGGATCTCATAACGCAGTCTAAAGCAGAGGTTGGTGTCATGACCATGCTGCTGGTGAAAGGCACAGTATTTGGCCGGGTTATGTGTTGGAGGGAGGTTATTTGGTAGTGGGCGTAGTTCCAGGGGCTTCAGATGCCCCTTTTTGATTAAAACCCCTAGGGCCTTGGACAAAGGCATATATAGCGGGGTAAAAGTCCTTGAGCCCCGAGGTGGGTATTTTGCTGGTTGAGGGGTGGCACTAGATGTGCCGGTGAAGGGTGTGGCGATTTTTGGTGTGGTGGTGGTGACCATTCCCACGTCAGAAGTCCTTGCGGCTGCAGCACTACTGGTACCTGCATTCTAACCATGGGTAAACGCCCTCTTGGGTTGCTTTCTCTCGTGGTCAGTAAAGCTTTGCTTTATGGCATCCTCAATCTGTACCCCAATCTCGTGTAAGTCAGCAAAGGTGGGAAAGGGTAAGACGATCATTTTTTGCATAAGCTTGGGTTGAAGGTTGCGCACAACCATCCTTATCTGATCCTTCTCAAGCGGCCGAGTCATCATCATGGAGGCCTTGGTCCTCCATCGAGTGATGAAGTCAAAAAAGCCTTCCTTCGGCTCTTGCCTGGTTGCCTCAAGATCACGGGTCCTGACCTCGATCTGGGTGTTATATGAATATTGTGCGACGAAAGCCTCGGCCATCTCCTCCCAACTTCATTTCACTGAGTCCTCCAGTTTGGCGTACCAGATGGCCGCAATACCTGACAGGGTCCGACCGAAGAGTGAAAGTTTCTGGAGTCTCGTTAAGCCCATCGGGCGCAGAATATCAGAAAACAGCCTTAAATGAACCATAGGATCGCCCGAGCCATCGAAACGATCTATGTGAGGCATCTTGACCCTGTCCGGCAATGTCACGGCTGAATCAGTGTATCCATCTTCTATATCCGAGATCAAGTTAACTCCCTAGGCTTGCTTGAATAGCTTTTCGAGCTTACTCATTTTCAGAGCGGTTGGATCCACCTCGAATTCGAACGGTGTGTCCACAGGATTAACTGGGGCTTTAGACTATTGAGGTGGGATTGGCAGTGGGACTGGCCTTGTCGGAACGTCCGTGTTTTCCTGGACGTGAGCCGCCTCCTTGGGTGTTGGAACCATAGGTGGGGGTGGGGGTGGGGGTGGATGCGAAGTAGATGCTCTGGCTTGTTGGGGTTACTGCTGCTGCTGAAGTCTGGCAATTAGTTCTGCCTGTTGAGCAACAACTTCCGCCTGACGGGTGGTAACTTTTACCTGGCGGGCAACATCCCGCTGCATGGCCTGCATGGTCTCTTGTAGTTGACGCATCATGTCCTCC
This sequence comes from Camellia sinensis, assembly GCF_055761805.1. Classification (NCBI taxonomy): domain Eukaryota; kingdom Viridiplantae; phylum Streptophyta; class Magnoliopsida; order Ericales; family Theaceae; genus Camellia; species Camellia sinensis. The sequence continues at coordinate 49,152,540 of NC_138967.1, forward strand.
ATCTTAACTGAAAACTGCTAATCTGACTGAACAGGTGTGTATCCCCTCTCTGAGGTAGAAGCAGATATATCAGCCCAACTGCGCACAGGTGAGATAGATGATGATCGCTGTATTGATGACCTATGCCTGGATGACCTCCGTTTCGTAACCGAGGGTACTGAAACCAACACTGGTTGTCTGTCAACTAAATCCTCAGATCGATGAATTCTCTCAACTTTGGTCCAGAGTGCTTGGGGGGTATCTGCCTCGTCGGAAGCAATGATGTAATACCTACCTCGCAAAAAGATAAATAAAGCAAAAAGGAAAAAAAATTAGAAAAACAGACAGCATTTCGGCTTAGATAAAGACAACACACAGTTGACATCACAAGCTGAACAACCTGCACTTAAACACTGATCTTTGCCCCCCAAATCACTACCTCAAATCTGATACCCTCAAGTACTGAATGTCCTCAGACTGGTACCCAGACTTGTAACTGATACATACAACCTGTAGAGACGCACTCTGACTGCACATAATAAGTAAGTAAGAGCCAAAACACCCCTATGGTGGGGTAAGGTTTCCCTGTCCTATTTTATCAGGAGCTAGGGTTTCACTACGCACGCAGTGGTTTCAAACAACCTACATTCGAGTAAGCAACCTGTCCTAATTTGGAATGGTCTATATGGCTTCCAATATGCGACCAGGTCAAATGGTCGAAAAGGGTGCCTCGGTAAAAACTGAGGTTTGTGTTTCCATCATGGCAGAGCCTGTAACCGGTCAGCCTTATGGCACGCTTTTCTAAGCAAGCCTCCTGCAAACCATTTAGGAATAGCAGATGGTAGACACTGTGACTTAAGCGCACCAATGCAAATGCAATGTAAAGAAACACATAAGTGTAAACAAAACAACATATCATGAGTTTCGAGTCAAGTTCTCTAAATCTCCAGCAGAGTCGCCAGAAACTGTAGACCGCCTGGAATTCTCTTCGCGCGCCCCCTTTTCGGAGAGGGCGCGAATTGGGTTCTAGCTACTACAGTTCGGACTCCTATCACGGTTCTGAATCTAATCTCACAAAGTGCAATGTAAGACTGATAAATCACCAAAGAGTCCAAATCCGGCAATTGATTTTGAAAAATCAATTTTGAATCAAAAGCGCCAAACATAGACTACTTTGCCAGATTTCAGAGTCGCCATCTAAATATTTTATTTTGAAAAATTTAGGAAACCCTGACTCGTGCCTAAGGCCACGTGTCCGTCATCACCAAAGTTGCCTCGGCTCAGGAACTTGGGTACGAGAGGGGAAGGTCCTGAAATGAGCACCCCCGCTCGCTCGATCAAAGGATCGGCCTATACTAAACATGATATGTTATTTTGAAAACACATGTGTTCTTATTCCGGTTTATTAGCTAACCTTACTGTAATAACCCTCATCACTGCTTACCGATAAACATTGATTACCGTCAAACTGAACCGATTATGACTGATAATTGAACTGATTAAAGTACTGAACTGGCTGACTGAAAACTGGAACTGAATTGACTGAGTATGTGTGTTAATCTGTATTCTATCTGTTTGATTGTTTACTTGATCTGTTCACGTTTTATGTTTAAACTGCTAATTGAAAGCCTTATCGGCGGCCAAACCGGGAATTGATTGATGTTTTATGATCCTCAAAATTAATGTGATTTTATGGTGTATTCATCTGAAAACTGAGTAGGTAAGATTAAACTAGATTAAATTGAGCGAAATTGAAAGAGTTTGACTTATTTACAACCTTGCCCTTGAGTGGGCCACTACCTATACACCTTTGAGCTCATTTCAATTGAAACAAACATTTCGTCAGTCCATATCTCTTGTTCTTGCCGACCTTGAGGGAGAGAGGGAGAGAATAGAGTTGTCCTTGAGGGATTGGCTTAGTCAACTTGAAGAATTCCTTGGTGATTGAAGTATAGATCGCATATTTGAGCTCCCTAAACCTTGAATACAAGACTTAGGTAAGGATTTCATCTTCTCATTCTTGTGTTTGAGCTAATTCGTGCATGGTCCATGTTAAATTGTAGAGCTAAGTCTTGTTTTAGTTCATACATGTTGATATAGAGCATAATTCATGCATGCATGTTCGAATTGTTGAGTTGTGAGTTGATTTCATGATAAAATGGTACATGCATGTCCATAATTTTGTAATGGTCCATGTTTTCATCTTGTCTTTGGATCAATTGGCTCCTTAGAGCATCAAATTGAAGCTTCAAAATGATTTGAATTCATGCATGTTTGCATGTTCATCTTGTTCTTGAAAAATGGTTTGAAATTGAGTTTGAATTAAACACCCTTGGGCTTTGATTTCTCAAATTGAGCTTTGAACCATGTTATTCCATGTGTATATAAATGTTTTCTAGAAAATGGGACCAAGAGGATTGGTTTTGATGCATTTGATTGTGAGTTGAGCTTGGTGGTGCAATCTGGGTTTTTCCAGATTTTGCACTCCCGCTCGAGCGTGGAAAGTGGCGCTCGAGCGTGGAATCCGAGCATCCAGTATTTTCTCTGCACTGTTTTACAATCCGCTCGAGCGGAGGATTGGGCGCTCGAGCGGAGGCATGTGTCTCACGATCGAGCGGGCGTCGAACGTCCGTCGAGCGGAGATTTCACCCATCCAGTACTTTTACAGTACGCTCGAGCGGGAAAGTTGACGCTCGAGTGTGTACCTTATTGCATGTCCGCTCGAGCGGGTAAAACCGCGCTCAAGCGGGACTCTATTTTTCTGAAACTTCTGAAACTGCTTTTAAACGTGCATCTTTGCATCCTCATCCCATTCTAGGCATTCTTAGGCCTAGTTTAAGGCGTCTTGTTGAGGATATAAATGTAGAACACACCGAGGCAAATTAGGGATTAAGTTATTATCTTTCCCAGCTGTGTAGCTTAGTGTGTTCAATCTGTTAACTGTGTAGGGTTGGCGACTGGGGAGACACGCTCTAGTATACAGTAGCCCAGAACTCTGTGAGTAACGTGTGTAAAGATATGTTCGCAAATGATTATCTTCTGAACAACTGAACTGTACTGTTTTCTGAATTGATTACTGTTAACTGAATGAATGTATGTCCTATATTCTGAACTGTATTGTGGCATCCTTAGTACCTACTGTTTACTGTTACTGTGACAGAATTCTCTGTCGGTTCCCTTGTTGGAACCACTACTGTTTACTGACTGATGGCCATCACTACTGTTCGGTCTTTTAAGACCTACTGTTTACTGTACTGATATGCTAATGGATGTACCACATATGACTGTACTGACTGAATGACTGAAATACTGTTTAAATGGACTGTTTTCATTACTGTAAGGACATTCATTCTTAACCCCTTTACGCATTATGTTATTCACTGGGCTTTAGCTCACTGCTCATATATATATGTAGGTGTTCAGGCACCAGACCGCGGCTAGGAGCGTCAGGGTTACTCCAGTTTTGTCAAGCCAGCCTATGTGCCTCACTGCGAGGTTCCGAGCCTATCATGTTAAGGCTTAGGGGTGTTTTACAATTCCCCCTTCTGTACTGTCTTACTGTTTTGTATAAACCGAATGCTTACTGTACTGTGATGTAAAGGGTTGAGTCCCTAGTCTGAATGATTGTGCATTTTGTGCATACTGTTCTGTACTGATTATGTATATATGTATGAAAGTCTTTTTGCATACAGATTGTCACAGCTCATTGGACATTGTTTATTTACTGTTTTGGCTTCCGCCAGGCCCTGTACTCTGTTTTACTGTTCTACTGTTCTGCAGGCCTTCGGTAATCTCGGATTACTGGCTGGTTACGGTGCTAAACCCATAGGGCCGGGTTTGGGTCGTGACACTTACTATGTGATGTGCATATCATGCAAGTATAGACTAAATCATTCGATTTGGAACAAAATATCTCATGTTCGTTTTTCGAAAATGGTTTGGAAGTGCTACTCGCAAGTAGGCTAAAACGCGGATTTGCCACCCTCAAGTGGGCTTAAAACAACATGATTTTCTACTCGGCAAAGTGGGCTTAAAACTCACATTTAATGAATTGTTCCAATTCAAGCAATAAAGCCTTCATCCACAGGCATTCATGCAGTTAAACACTTAAGCAAATAGCCTCATGGCAAGCACGCTAAACATGGCAACACTCACACTCATGCAAGTATGCTAAAGTGTAAACACTTACAGTGTACTCTGATCCAAAACAGAAAACTAGTCAGAAATCATGCATGATCCTAGTTATGTCGAAGATGCCTAATGCAACGCATGCAATAATGCAACTAATAGGCTCAGCTATCTAAGATGGCATATAAATGCAACACTTGATAACATGCTTTGGAACACGTATTCAAGTAAGAGTATTGATATACGATGTAGTTTGAATGATGCACCGAGCCTGGTGCGTGCGATACAAATGAATGATGCAAACATGCAAAACATAAGGTATGCTAATTGAAATATGCCCCTAAACTATCTATCAAAAGCTGATAAGTAAAAGGGAAAAAGAAATGGGGGTTGAAAGACATACACACACGCACCCTTATTACAACATTATGCCCTCGCGACGGAGGGTCCGAATAAATAAACTAAGCTGGCTACACTAAGCTAAGCTACTTATTACAAACCAACTAATTAACTATTCTAGCTAATTAATTACAAACCGAATTGAATAACTAGATAATCTAAGCTTATTAAAATATTACAAAACAATTTAAACTAATTAATTACAACACATGTGGTTAACTACATCTAGCTAACAAAGCGATAAATAGCCTCACGGGCGAGGGAGATATGCATGCTCGGTTGCGTCCTCCCGAAAATCCACCGCCTTGCCTCTAGATGCCTCTGTTTGCACTTTTTTGGACCTCTGAAAATTGTGCCAACTTCCAGGTTGATTCTGTCTGATCTCAAGAATATTTTGAGGGCTCATCGGCCAAATATGGTGGCCATCGGCCAGTAATGATGGCCGGTTGGCTGGCTACAGTGGCCGGTCGGTTGGAGGATGTGGCCAGTCGGCCACTGCTTCCCTGAAATTCCTCCTTTTGCTGCAACAGAGCACAAACAGAAGCATGTCAGTGTATTTGCAAAGGAATGTGTGTACCACCACACTCCTTATCATGTCTCAAGCTCAAAGGAGTGCGGCGCTCGGCTCTCAAGCCACTAACCAAGCATCTCAATGCATGATAGCCTAAAAGCCGAGCTTGCACAATGTTAGTGAATGCACAAACAACACATAAGAGCCTCCGCCTCTATCATGCATGGTCAAGAGGGTCGGCGACCAAGAAATGTGACACGTTTCATCACTTAGAGTATGAAACATCTCACATTTCTTATGTTTGGATTAACGTCTTATCCAAACAACATGCTTATCTTTCAATGCTAAAGCGGCATGCACAAGACTCAATCATGCAAACAACACATGCATAACATGTTAAGGGACTAAAATGATGAAACTAGTGAAGGACACAACACTAGAGACATGCAATACAATGCTCCATGGACCAAACCAGCCCTAAACAGACCTCATGCATGCCAAAACAATGGCCAAATAGTGCTAAAATGATAGCATAAAAGGGAAGAAAATGCATGCTCAACTTATGACTTGCAAGCAAGATACAAAGCTCAACCCTCAAACACATTGAAAGAGTGATATATATGAGAGTATAACAGAGATATGAGCACTGAAATCACATGCCAAATGATGACGTATCATGCAAACATCACAAGTATAGCATGCAAGAGGCCCTCAAACTCAAAACTAGTTAAGGCATCACACAAGAGGCATGCAATACATAGCCTAAACAACCAAACCAGCTCTGGACAGAGCTTAATCATGCCAAAGAAAAAGGTGAAAACATGCTGAAAAGGGAGCCTCAAAATCTTAGACAAGCATGCATACGTATTGGCTCATAAACAAGGCATAAGGCACGACTCTCAAAAGCATTGAAAGAGTGGAATATGTGAGAGTGTGACTACACTATATGCATTGAAATCATGTGAGAACTCAGGCTAAGGCATGCAATCATCACATACAAAGCATGCTAGGGACTTTGAAACTCAAAGCTAATCAAAGGCCTTTACACTATGGCTATACAAAGCAAGCCTCAAATGGCCAAGACCATTTCAAACAGAGTTTAAGCATGCTAAAACATGAGTAAATGCATACTGGAGTGTAGCCAAAATAAGCTAGAATGGTGGGCTAAAGCATCAATCACACAAGGATAATTAGCAAGATTACACTACAAGTGTAAGAACCATGCAAGCAATAACCAAACCAACCTAAAACAAAGTTAGAGAAGGCCCTAAAAGTCACAAAAACATGCTTGAACTCAGCTTAAAAGAAGGAGAAATGCATGCTCATTTGGTAGGCCAATAAGACATGCAAGCAAGAAAAGAGGAGAGGGGACCACCCCTCCTATTTGGGACCTCAAAACCACCTTTCTACCACTGAAATTCCTCTGGAATTTAGTGGTTAAAAGGGCCAAAAGAGATAGCTTGAAAAGCCTAAAGATGTGGTACAAAAGCTTAGCAAATAGGTAATAAAAGGGGATGGACCACCCCTAACTCCAACATGGACTCAAACCAACATTTTTAACACTCAAAAATAAAAATTTTAATAGTTAACAACTAGGCCAAAAATAGCATGCAAAGGTGGCCAATCAAACAAAGGAAACAAAGCCTTAAAAGGGTTAGAGCCTTACCCTTGAAGAATAGCAAAAACCAGCAGCTTTTATGAGCCAAAACCAGCTTTAGAATGCCCAAACAAGCCTTAGGGAATCTCAGCTCCAAGGTCAAGATGTTTGGCTAAGGGGTTGTAGGCAAAAAAATGTAAAGAACACTCACTTTCAAGCAATATAGAGAGATAGAGAGAGAGAGAGAGAGAGAGAGAGAGAGAGTCAAAATTTTAGCTCTAAAATTTCTGAACCTCAAACTAGGGGGAGGGACCTCTCCTTATATAGAATATGCAAGCCAAAGCTTCCTTGACAAGCTAGAAGCTTGTTTGAATCCATTTATACACGTGTATGGAGGATACACTCAATGTGCAACAGCTGGAATAGCTGGCACACAAAATATGTGAAAAAGTAGAAAAATGGCTGCCGGCCATCATTTTTGGCCGACCGGCCATTTATGAGCCTGACCGGCCATTAGTGTAGCCGACCGGCCACCACTGATGGCCGATGGGGACTAACCCTGGCCGATGGGTCATAGGGCTGGCCGACAGGTCACCCTCTTCCTCCAGAAGCAAAGAAGCAAGCTCTTGGTCCACAACCAAGCACAAAACAGGCAAGTTGAGAGGCTCCAAGGCAAGGCGCTCAGTCGAGACCTTCAGGGACTCAAAGCGAACACGAACATGGATGATCATCGAGTGTTCAAACGATGACGTCCAAGTCTTGAGGACGGTCAAAAATGGGGTGTCTACAGTAAGTTAAAATGAATAAAAGTGAAACTAAAAATGTGTAAGATAAGAAATTGGTCTTATTTTTGATGTGTTCAACCGGATGTTAATTGAACACAAGGAAAATTGAGGTATTTCATACTTAAAGTGATGAAATGTGCCAAGGTTCTAAGGTCTCCATTGCCCTTGATCATGCATGATAGGGTGATGGTCTTGTTGGTCTTATTTGTGCATTTATTAACTTGTATACCTTGGTTCTTTGGCCATCATGTAATGAAATTGCTTGATTGGTGGTTTGAGGACGAAGTGTATCACTTCTTTGAAATGTTTTGATGGTAAGGAGGGATACATGTTACAAACAACCTATGAGAATACCCTCTTTTTGCCCTGTTTGCTCTCTGTTGCAGCATGAAAGGTGTGTCATCAGTGGCCGGCCGGCCACTGTTACTAGTCGGCAGGCCATCAGTGTTGGACGGTAACCCCTCAATGGTGGTCGACCGGCCACCACTTCTGGCCTGCCGGTCACCAGTGTGAATTTTGAGCAGTGTGCTTATGAAGCATGGCAGAGTTGATATGGAGAAGGAAACAGTGTAAGGGTTGTGCAAACAGAGGCTTTCGAGGGTAGGCAACGGATGTTCTTCGGGGAAAATTGAGCATGCATGGACCTCCCTTGCTTTGCGGGACTAGTTAACTAGCTAATTAGTTTAATTAGCAATTAGTTATTTATTTGTTGTAATTAGTTAGTTGTAACTAATTAATTTGTGTTGTAATATTTAATTAGTTAGTTATAGCTAATTAGTTTGTGATATAACATTTAATTAGCCTAACCTAGTTAAATTCTTGGTTGATAGTTAGCTAATTATTCATTCAAGTTTTGTAATAATTAGCATAATTAGCTTAGTTTAGTTAGCTAGTTAGTTTATTCATTCGAACTTTCCTTCGTGAGAGTGTAATGTAATAGCGTGTATGTCTTCCAACCCCACGTCTTTCTCCCTTTTATTTAACTGCTTTTGATGGTTAGATTAGAGACATGTTTCAATTAGCATACCTTATGCTTGCATCCATTCATCTTATATTGCATGTACCGAGGCTCGACACATCATTCAAACTGCATTGTCATTTCAATACTTTTTTGAATACATGCTTAGACCGCATGTTATTTCATTGATTCATATGCCATATTAGTAGCCGAGCCTATTAATTGCATATCGAATGTGTTGCATGAGTCATAATCGCCCAGTTAGGAATCATGCATTTTTTTTAAACTTATTTCTCTTTTGGCTTGGAGTACTATGTTAGTTTTTAGTGCTTTAGCATATCGCATGCGTGTGAATGTTACTATGACTAGCATGCTTACCATGAGGCTAAATGCTTAATTCCTATAACTGCTTGAATGCCTATGGATGAAGGCTTATTGTTTGAATTAGAATAATTCAATGAATGTACGTTTTAAGCATACTTTGTTGAGTGAAAAATTCATAAACTTTAAGCCCACTTGAGGTGGCAAAATCAAATCCTTTTCCAAAAAAAAAAAATGAAATTAAATTGTTCCAATTTGAGCAAACTAGTCTATACTTGTGTGTGCGTATCATAGCCAAGTTTGGCAAGTTGAAAAAAAGCCAAAAAGCCAAAAAGTTACTCAAGAAGTTAAAAAGTTATCACTATTCACCAAAAGTTAAAAATTACGGCTGCACAACTCTCAATCCTAATTTTCCCCTACACACTAATTTATATAATTTTTTAATACACATTTTTTCATAAAAAGTCAAAAAGTTAACCCAAACATCCATATTTTTTTCTTCAATTTTTTAGTCCAAAAAGACAAAAAGTGCATTTATTTAGGACATCCCAAACAACCCCGTAGTAAAGCTAGCTTAATAACTGGAATAAGAGCATATAATGTACATAAAAATCATATCATGACTAGTAAAGGCCGTTCTTTGATCGGGCGAGCAGAGGTGCTCAATTCATGACCTTCCCCTCTTGTATCTAAGTTCCCGAGCCGAGACAACTTTGGTAATGACGGACACGTGGCCTTTGGCACGAGTCATGGGTTTCCTAAATTTTCCCAAAAATAAAATATGTAGGTGGTGACTCTGTATCTGGCAAAGCAGTCCAATTTTGATATTTTGATCCAAAAATCGATTTCCAAAAAGATTTGCTGGATTTGGACTCTTTGGTGATTATCAATTTCAGATTGCACTTATAAGATTAGATTCAAAACCATGGGAGTCCGAACTGTAGGGCTTCTTTCGAGCTTCCGAAAAGGGGTGTGAAAAAGTTGAGCTACAGTAGACTTAGTCTACCTATCAACAATCACCCAAACGGCATTATTGCCCCGCTGTGTTCTAGGAAGCTCAACTATAAAATCCATAGTAACATGCTCCCACTTCCACTCGGCTATCGGTAAGGGTTGCAACAAACCCGTTGGTCTTTGATGTTCGGCCTTTACTTGTTGACAAGTAAGGCACTTCGATACAAATGACGCGACATCCCGCTTCATACCCCTCCACCAAAACTGAAGACTAAGATCATGATACATTTTGGTGCCTCCTGGATGTACTGCAAGGCGTGAGTGATGGAACTCTCAAAGTACTTTCTCTTTACAAGATTCTGGTACAAACGAACGGTCTAGATAACGTACACTTAAATCCGCATGAATGTTCAAACCCTTCTCTTCCTTCCTATTGGAAATTCTACCCCAGATTGACTCTACTTCACAGTCCCCTTGTTGCGCCTCTATGACTTTATTAATCAAAGTAGGTTGAGCGCTCAAAGTAAACAAGGTTGCACTCTTACCGGACTCACCCAAGTGCAAATCAAACTTGCCGATCTCACCTAGCATAATCCATTCTTGAATAGCCACACTCGCCAAACTACTCACTGACTTCCGACTCAAAGCATCGGCCACCACATTGGCTTTTCCTGGATGATAGTGTAACTCAAAGTCATAATCCTCCATAAACTCCATCCATCTTCATTGGCATAAATTCAAGTCTTTTTGGGAGAACAAATACTTTAGGCTCTTATGATCAGAGAAAACCTCAAACTTCTTGCCTTACAAGTAATGCCTCCAAATTTTCAAGGCAAAAACCACCGCCGCTAATTCCAAATCGTGGGTGGGGTAGTTCTTCTCATGAGTTTTTAATTGTCGTGAACTATAGGTTTTCTCGAATAGTTTTGTGACCTCGTCCTATAATGATGCGCACCCCTCCTATAACAGCTATAGAAGATGACGAGGCTGAGTCTTCCGATCACCTTTGTGACCTCGTCTCGCATGTGCGTCGTCATCGGCATACTGTGACTGAGGATACCTCTCTATCTATCAGATATTCCCCCTTCGCTCAGTTGTAGGGGAGGAGCGCCATCTTGGTGGTGATGCTATCGAGGATCACTGCTCTGATGTTAAGATTATTGAGAAACATGGCTCTGGTGCTGAGATTGTTGAAGGGACTGATGCCGCAGGGACTGATGTCGCGGGACATGCTTCTAGAGGCAGTACAGAGATGAGGTGTGCTTCCGAGGGACATGCTTTTGGAGGCCGTCCAGAGATGAGGTGTGCTTCTGGTGGTGCTGATGGACACACTTCCAAAGGCAGTGTAGAAATGAGTTACGCTTCTGGAAGTAGTGTGAAGGTGGATGTGCTAGAAGTCTCTAAGACTCGTTCTGGCACTTATGATGATTCTCATCCTCCAACTTTCCTTCCTTCCTCGGGGATGAATACTATTGTTCTGACTTCATTAGATGTTGAGATCAGTCAGGTGCCCCCCGTACAGCCAAGTCACTTTGTTGATGCTAGAAGCCCTCTAGTTGCCCCAGCTTTGCGTAATGATTCTCCTTCAGGTAACCTTACATTCTGAAGTTTGTCATGTACTTCTATTTGTGAGGACTTTTTGCTCAAATGGTTTTACTGCTCCCTGCCCCTAATAAGACTTCGTTTTCTTTTCTTCAATGTTAGCCGCTATTGGGGTCTTGTCTTCACTTGCCTCGGATTCTGCTACGTCTCTCTTTGTGACTCTTTATGGCTCTCCTTCTCGAGGGGACACACTTGCCTTTGAGATGATTGCTAGGTGCTCTTTGTCACAAGTGCCTTTGAATGTTTTGGATCTAAATCTCAGTGACTTCCACTTTGGTAGTAATGCTTTTAGTCTTTCCCCTCATCGGACCGTATTCTCAGGCTCGGGACTTTTCCCGAAAGTTATCCCTCTGGGTGGTTCATCTAACCCGTTAGAAATTGGAGAGGTTCCTTTCCAGCCCTAATTCCCCCTTCGGCTTCTAGCAAAGTACCATTTCTCCACTATTGGATGGCTCTTGAGTTTGCGTCAGTTCTATAGCTTATGGATTTGAGTTACCTTGAGACCTTTGATTCATTTGCTTGCCAATGTCCCCTCATTCAGACTGCTCTTTTTGAGTCTTTTGCCACTATCCTATATAGCTTGGATAAGCAACGATTGTGTGACCTTAACGGGAAAGTAGTCGAGACAGCATATCAGGGGATCTCTGACATGGAACGTCATCAAGTGGATCTATCTTGGCTTTAGAAGCGCCTGGATATAGCCTCAAACGCCAGTTGACGGGTAAAAGTTTTGTCTGTGCTCGCCTTTTATCGGACCTCTATAGATGAGACAAAGGCAACTCCTTGTGAACTTAAGTCGGGCTATGCTCGGGCCTTAGAGGCTTTAGGGGCACACTCTACTGCTCGTCCTCAGGATATAGATGTGACCGGTAGCTTCTTCGAGGGTGTTTTTAGAAGAGATTGATTTTTTTTATTACTTTCTTGCCCATTTTGATAAAAATGTTTTATTTAGGACCATGCAATGAAACGACAAGAGCTTTGTGTCTTTGGAGATTTTCGCACTGTTTTCTCATTCTACTTAATAAAACATTTATCTTGAATGATACAATGGAAATAACAATCACATGCACATGTTCATAAAAACTGAAATATTCTATTCTTCAACTTTCATGACAAAAGTATAAAATATTCACCACAAGCGATGGAACAGACATACATCATAAAGGAAATCAGCTTCTTTATAACATAAGAGAAATACAACTTTTAGATAAAGCAAGAAAAAAAATGAAAACAAGATTTGACACAAATGAGTCTATTTATGGGTAGTAACACTTGATGAATTTTGCATTGAGTGGGCCTGTTTAGAAGCCATCTTCAACTCTTACGAGCCTATAGTACCCACTTGAGCTTGCTTGAATCACCTTGTAGGGCCCTTCCCATTTCGGAGAAAACTTGGGCAGGAGTTGTCCTTGCATGATTGGGTCTACGATCTCCCATACTAGATCACCTTCTTCAAACTTTCTTTGCACCACAGTCTGATTATAGGCTCGGGCAATGGAATCATGATACCTTTCCATGACTTTTGCGGCTCTATCTTGCTTTTCCTCTAATGCCTCTAGTCTGGTGGTTCAAGGCTCAAGTACCATTCTTGAGACGAGAGCCATCCGAGAAGATGGTGTCTCCAACTCTATAGGTAACACTGCCTTGGACCCATACACAAGGGAGTACGAAATTGCTTGAGTTGGTTTTCTCTTTGAGGTACGATATGCCCATAGGGCTATTATCAACTGTTCAGACCAAGTCCCACCGAATTCATCTATCATCTTACTCAGAATCCTTATCAAGGTCTTATTTGTGGCCTTCACTTACCCGCTCCCTTTTGGGTAATAGGGTGTGGATTTGTGATGCCTCACTTGGTAAGTCTCTAGGAGGCTCTTCACATGCTTGTTTATGAAGGGTATGCCATTGTCTGAAAGGATGGTGTTCAGTACTCCGAACTTACAGATGATATTTTCCTTGTTAAAGTTTGTGATTGCGGGCCCTGTAGCATTCTTCAAAGGAATTGCCTCGACCCATTTTGTGCTCAACTCCGTAGCTACAAGGATCCATTTATACCCTTTGGATGGTGAAGGGATAGGCCCTATAAGGTCAAAAGCCCAGGTATGAAATGGTCACGGCATTTGGATACTATGTAGATCTATGGCCAATGCATAGATCAATTTTTGTGTTTCTGACAAGTTTGGCACCTCTTCACGTGATGAGACGCATCTGACTCCATGGTCGACCAATAATACCAAAGGTGTATCAGTTGCTCGAACAGTCGAGCCCCTTCTTAATGCTCAATTTCGTGGGCTCTTCCGAGGACTAGATTCGACTCCTCCTTGGAAAGACACCTTAGGGGAGTGCCCTCAATGTTTTTTCTGTAAAGCTTGTTCTCATCAAGAAAGTACCGCCTCACTCTCCTCTTGAGGTGTGCAATGTCCCTTAGGTTCTCAGGTAATGTCCTCTCCTTGAGATAGTCAATGTAGACTTGTCTCTAGTCGGGGGTATCAATTTCAAAGCAACTCTCATCCTCCGGGATGTATGGCTGACACTTGGGGCATTCTTTATGTAGTTGATTCGAGGCGCTCTCCATCTCCGGCCAATAGTAGCCTTGTCTTTGGATTCTTCTGTATAGACTAATGTCCCCGTCCCCGTAGGATTTTTCATGAATCTGTTGTAGCCGGATGCTTGCTTCTTGTTGGCCAACACATTGAGCTAGGAATCTGGTATTTCCTCGGAAGTAAAGTTCACCTTGAATAATTATGAATTGGGTATGCTTGGCCATAGTCAATTTTCTAACTTTGCTTCTGAGTTGTTCGCGGACTTCTCCTCTCCAGTCCTCCGGAAGGTCTTTGTCCTTAGGTATTATTGAAGGCTCCGTTCTCTTCTTAATAATAATTGTTGCTTTCTCCTCTAGAATGTCAACTCTTGCCCCTAGTGTTGCGATGGCCTCTGAAAACTTATTGTCGGAGTGAGACACATGCTCTATTTCAACCTTCTGAAATTTATCAAGAAGCCTTTGGACTGTGGTTCGGTTTGTAGCCAAGGTAGGCTCTTTTAAGATGAACTGTCCTAAAACTTGCTTCACTATCAGCTTCGAGTCCCCCTGAATCTGAATCTTCTTGATACTGTGCTTCTCAGCTGCTATCAAGCCTAAAATAAGAGCCTCATACTCGGTTTCATTATTCAAACAATGGAAGTCCAATTTATAAGACAAATATAACTTTTTCCCACTTTTGCTTGTAAGGACTATCTTGGTTCCTCTTTTTCCTCCGGCTGTTGCTCCGCCAAAGCTCAATGTCCAAAAGCTTTCCTCGGAAACCATAGTTGCATGCACATCTCCTCTTAATTCTTCATTCACTGGTTCATAGTCGCTACTTGGAAATTGGGCAAGGAGATCTGCTAAGGCTTGGCTTTTGATTGCCTTGGGTGCTATACATGTGATCTCGAATTCACCCAGTACTAACAACCATCTTGCTACCTTCTTGGTTAGAGCAGGCTTGCTGAGGAGGTATCAGATTGGATCACTTCTGGTAACAATCTGAATCTGATGTGCTAAGAAGTAATGTCTGAGCTTTTGGGCGGTGAATACCAAATCTAAACAATGTCTTTCCACCAGAGTATACCGGACTTCTGCTACTCGAATCTTCCGGTTGATGTAATAGACCGGGCGCTCTATTCCATCTATATCTTGGACCAATAATGCCCCTATGGACTTGGGGGTTGAGGTTAGGTACAACATTAGAGGCACCCCGGGCTACGGGGCTATCATGGTCTGAGGCGAGGTCAAGGCCACCTTGATTCTCTCGAAGGCCTTTTGGTGCTCTTGGTTCCACTTGAACCTGGTGTCTTCCTTTAATAAAGAGCTGAATGGGGCAGAGATCTCTGCAAGTGTTGGGATAAACCTCCAAATATAAAACACCTTCTCGAGGAACTTTTTTAACTCCTTATGAGAATGCGGAGGAGGCATTGCTATGATAGATTTGACCTTGTCTTCATCTGCCTCGATACCATGCCTATGTACAAGAAACCCAAGAAACTTCGCAGTCGTCACCCCAAAAGCACATTTGAGAGGATTCATCCTCATTTTGAATTTCTGGCACCTCTTGAATACTTTCACAAGGTCTCGGAGATGGTCCTCTTCTTTCTTGGATTTCACCACTAGATCATTAACATAATCTTCAACCTCATGATAGATCATGTCATGAAAGATTGCAATCATAGCCCTTTGGTAAGTTGCTCTGGTATTCTTGAGTCCGAAAGGCATGACTGTATAAAAGAAGTTTTCAAGAGGTGTTCTAAAAGTAGTCTTTTCTGCATCCTCCTCGGCCATCTTAATCTGATTGTATCTGCTGAATCTATCCATGAAAGAGAACATCTAGTGTCCTGAGGTGGCATCCACGAGAGTGTCGATGTGAGGTAGAGGGAATTCATCATTCGGGCAAGATTTGTTTAAATCTCAAAAGTCTACATACTCTGATTTGACCATTCTTCTTCTTCACTGGCACTATGTTTACCAACCACGTAGGGTATTGTATTGGTTGGATGAAACCTTCTTGTTGAAGTTTTTCAATCTCCTCCTTAATTTTCTCTTCGAGATCTGGATGATATTTTCGAGCAGCTTGCTTGATTGGTTTGGAGTTTGGAAACACATCAAGATAATGGGAGACTAGGTCAGAATCTAGTCCGGGAATTTCCTTTTATGACCAAGCAAATACATCTGAGTACCGGCTTATCAACTTTAACAACTGCTCCTGCTTTTCTAGGCTAAGGCTCGAACTTATGAATATCAACCTTGGAGCATCCTACCCATCACTCAGATCTATTTCAACAAGTTGTTCGGGCTGAGGTTTCAACCAGTCTTGCATTCATTCTGGAGCCACTTTAGGCTTTATTACTATGTCATCATCAGGGGGCTCTTCTTTGGACTCGGAGTCGGCTGCTAAAGAAACCGACTCCCGCACCTTCACAAATAGTACACCATCTTACCTCATTCTCGAACTTTCATCACCTTCCGAGGAATAGGCGAACTTTTTGGTCGAGATGTCATCCGCTTACCTAATTCTACCTTTGGCTCCTTGTTATCTTTGATATCCTCCTAACAAGGAATTTTGACCCCCCGAGGCTTAAAGGTGGTGGGATTTTCTTCGACAGACAATTCAGTGAAGTAGATGGCATCAGAATAATGAGCTTCATGGGTCTCGAAAAGCCTTTCTGTAGCCTGAATTGTCACCGTCTTCTTTTCCCATTTAGCCTTAACACACTGATGATAACTTGATGGTACGACCCCATATCTATGCATCCAGGTCCTCTCTAGAATGATGTGATAGTTTTTCTCAGAATCGATAATATGGAACCTGGTGGTTGAGTGAATCTCTCTGACGGCTAAATCAACTGTTACACATCCCACAGTAACTCTCATTTCTCCATTGAAGCTAGTGATGACTATCGGTTGTTTCACAATGCACTTTTTAGAGATTCCGACCTTCTCCAGAGTAGCGTTGGTCATAGTGTTGATAAAGGCTCCATTGTCTAGAAAAGCCCTTTTGAACTCAACCTTGTTAATATGAGCAGTCACATAAAGCGGGCGGTTGTGAGAAAATGGATACTTCCGGTCAGTCTCAGAGAAAGTAATGGCACTAGATTTCTCTTTTTCCTTTCTTGGGATAGATCCCTTAGTCGACATGCATTCCTCATGGTGTGCCTCGGCTATATTGATGATAGCCTTGGTGATTTTTGTTCTTGCCTCCCTAGAAAGTCCAAGTTAGTCGAAGAATTGCTTGAACTTTACACAGTCTTGTAGAGTTTTGGCGTAACGATCCGGATCTTTCTCCACTCTTGGAGGCTTGTAGTTAACTATCTTCTTGGTCTCTTCAAAATAAGATGCCACATAACATGGCGTCCTCATCTTCCGTAGTATTTTTCTCATCCTTCTGGATCAAAGGGACCTTTGACATGAGCCATAAAGGCTCTGCCTTCTGGATTGAGAGCACTTCCATAGTAAACTTGTTCACCCTCAGGCTCGAATGTGTCGTCTAGATAACAATCGTTGTCATCGAGATTGGTGATAGCCTCAATCATCGGGCCTTCATAAGCTATCATAGCAACATTCTTGCCATTGTCTCGGTGCTGAGGATATGGTTGTTCTCAGATGTCTTGAGTTCTTTGCTTTTTGAACCTCAATTCGTCTGCCTCGACTTTATCTCTAAAATTTTTTCTAAGAGTCCAACACTTCTCTGTTGGATGTTTCAATGTGCGATAATAGACGCAAAACTCGGGGCTCTCGCGGTCCTTTTTTGATAAAACTTCCTCGACATAAGGAAATTTTAGCCCTCTGTCGGGCACCCATTCCTTAACTAGAGCTTTTACCTCCTCGATTCCACATGGATAAGAAACATTCCCTTTTTCACCATTCTATTGTTTCCTCTTCTGGCCTCTATGACCCCGTCCTTATGACTTCCGGGTATCGGGGGCAGAGGTAGCAACAATGATAGGTCCACGAGATGACTTGAAGCTGGGTTTGTAACTAGCCTTAAATCCGAACTTTTGAGCCTGAGGAGTGCTAATGTTCCGAGCTGCTTCTATCAGTGCTAAGAAGGTTGGTTACTTGTGATTAACTAGAAACAATTTGTATCTGTTCAATGCCCCCTCTAGACAGATTTGAACCAGATAACTCTCCTTCACAGCTTCATAGCAATCCACAGCCTTGTCCTGAAACCTTTTGACGTAATCAAGGATGTCTTCACTTTCTCGTTGCTTTTCCTTACACAATGTAAGTGTGGTCACCTTTTCCGCCACTTGAAAGAACTTGGAGTGGAGTTTGTTGACCATTTCCTCTCAACTTCGGATAGAGTTTGGGGCCACATTAACATACCAACTATATGGTCGGTTAGTGAGCGACTTAGAGAATTCTCTCAGCCGAAGGACGTGATTTGAACCATGAATACCCTGAGTCTCGATGAACCGCACAACATGTTCTCGAGCATTTCCTAGTTTGCCATCGAATTTGATGAACTTTGGCATCGTATATCCCTCGGGGTATGGATAACTCATCATTTCAATAAGGTATGGTGGCTTGACATCCGGGTCGGGTAAGAAGGGTAAAGTCCTCTTGCCCCATTCAAGATCGAACATAGCTTGCACATCGGCAAGCGTAAGAAATTGCTGAGGGAGAGAATTTAATGGTGGTATTCCCAGAACATGACTTATGGATCCGAAGACTGAGCTGGGAGCGACTTGGCCATTCTGGTGTTGAGAATTCACCATTGGTGAAGACACGTGACGATACTGACCATCGACACCTATGGACAAGCCAGTTGGTGATGGGACATTGAATTAAGATTCATAAAGTCCACTGCACGTCACAGCTATACCGGGTTGGGCTTGCAAATTTGTTATCAATACTAAAGGAGTCCTATTCGGTACGTGAGTAACATTTACTGGTAGTGAAACGAGATTAGGTGCAAGTAGAGCTCTCTTTTGTGCAATCATGCCCCTTACATTTGTTTGGATACCAACAGTCGCCGAAGCGCCATTCATTGCACCAAAACCTCCCCTAGTCACCATTGGATCTTGGTTTGGCATACCATGGAGCCTGGGCGTGGGCAAACTGCTGCCACTTATTGTGGTTTGAGCATGTGTTGCTGCTGTTGTGTTACCATGAGCCACAGGTTGATTGTGGCCTATTTGTCCTTGGGTTTGATTATGCACTCCGGCGGGGATAACTCCACCTCCAATTTGATTTTCATTTAGCGTCGGTGCAAAATTAGAACTCATCACCAACATGGTGTGAGTGAGATTCTGAAGAGTGGTAAGAATCTCTTACTGAGTATTTTTAAGTCGTTGAATGGCTTTGAGTAAAAGTGGTTGATCTGGAGCCACGGTCCTGTCATCACCACCATTAGAGGATCCTTGTTGGTGAACTTCATCTTCTCCCGCCATCTTTGCCGGAGTTGTATGGGTTTCGGATCTCGTTAAGACCATTAACCAATCCGCCTCCCCAGCAGAGTCGCCAAATGTATGAGGGGGTTCGAGAATGTCGTTAGAAAATTTGAAGATCTTTGAAGAAAACTCAAATTTTCTAGAAATGATGAGAGGCTTAGATTCTTCAACAGTCACAACCAGGAACACAATAGCAAAGAGATGATGGATATAAGAGATTGGGTGAAGAAGAAGGCAAAGTAATTAGAGAGCAAATAATGGCAAGGCTCTCACATAGATCTTCCACTTTCACTCTCACGGTAGATAATGGAGAAGGGAAATTAGTTTTTTCCCAAGAGTTGTCTCTCTAAAATCCATCCCTTGTAAAGTTATGGGTAGGTGCTATTTATAGGCACCTCATGATGTAGGATAGAGCCCATGTACAAGGCACATGGGGAATATTCTCTCTAACTACATTGTCCGAGGAGGTGGCCTCTCGAAGGATAAGGAAAACCCGCGCAGAGAAGATCAATCTCTCGGCGAACCCTTCTTCTTAGCCACACCTAACCAATGATCCCCAATTATCCCAAAGGGCCGAGGTAGTCCTAAAGGACCCCCTGTAGCTAATATTGCCGATTCTCATGGACCCTCTGGGGTCGTGCCACCTCAACCCGGGTATAGGCTAAATTAACAGATGAGTGAATTCATCTCCACCCCTCGTCCTTGGGATTCAGGCCCTTTGTTCGGGTTCTAACCTCACTCATGATTCTGGTGGGTTGATTCTGGAATGCTCCAAGCTCGCAAATGTTCTGGGACTCACCAATGGAGCGCGACTTCTAGATTGTGATCGAATTTGTTCGAAGCCTGAGTGCCTCGGATCTCTAGGCTTGCTCAATACCCTTTCGAGTCCAGGCCCAAGTAAGTCTCTAAGTTCGTGGATCCGAACCCTTTCGAGGCTTAGAGCGATTTGGCCTGTTTGATGGCAATAAATCCAGGCTCACCAATCTTGGATGTTTTGATTGGGCCTAATTAATTTAAATGGGCCCAACTTGACTCCTCTTACACAAACTAATCTAAAGATGAAGAATTTTCATGAAAAATTTTCATAATATTTCTTTCATGATACCTAATAGTATTGATAGTGTTTTTAATAGTCAAAACAATGTAGTATTAGTTTTATAAATTTGGTTATCCAACGTTATTTATCACAAATTTGAAATAATGTAAAATAATCGATTCATTAGATATTTTGGTAAGAGTGACACTATTCTAACTTAAAACTTAAATATTTTTCAAACTTAGAATATCTAATACAATTCAATCTTTGTCTTATATCATCTCTAATAATCAACTAAACATCTCACTTATATATCATCAGGTTTAAAAAGTGAACTTGTATAACGTTTTCTAATAGTTTAAGAGTCCAAAATACAATCTTTGCAAGATTAAATCACTTTTCAAATTACTAAAAAACTGTGTCTTGAACTTTTAACCTACATTAATTATTAAATGAGTAGATTATTGCAGAGGACAAGTTGCACATAGTTTTCTTATCGGTAACGTTAGGGATGCCAAATTTTCTACCAAACAAATAATTAAATGTCTCGCATGGATGTAGGGTCCGTAATTTTGTGGACTCCATACCCATGTGAGATATTTGGTCATTCGTTTGGTATAAAATTTGGGGCCTATAGCATTTTTATTTTCTTATTGCAACCAACTTTTTGTGTTTTGAACATTTAAAATGAGTACATCTGTAGACACCCCATTTTTGACCAACCTTGAGACTCAGACGTCACCATTTGAGCGCTTGGTGATATTGCATATTGTGCTCGTTCAGAAGTTTCAGAGTCTCGGCTGCGAGCCTTGCCTCTGAACTTCCGAACCCTTTTATGCTTTGCCTCGGTTTGCGAACCAGGCTCGGTTTTCTCTGTTTTCTCTTCGCGAAGGGAGGGAGAGGTCTCGTAGATCATCTCTCAGTGGCCGTAGGCTACGTTTTGTGGTTGTAGGCCATTTTGCCCGTTTGGAGTCCGGTTTTCGGTTTTTCGGAGCCGTTGGCCGTGTGCCTCGGTTCGGGACGGCTTAACCACCTCAATTTGTTTCGGTTTTTGGCATACTTCTTATTTGCTCCCTTTTGAGGGACACTGTGGTCCGAGAGACCGACTTCGTGGTCAAACACCACTCCCAGTGCCTAACAGCCCGTTTTCGAGGCCCTGAACTACGTGTTTCGGCCCCCGAACCTTCATTCTGCATTGGTTTTGGTTCATTTTTGGCGGGGACGTCTGTTTCATTGGTAGGAAAGTCGTAGAAGGATGGGAGGCCAGTAATTGTTCTGTTAGCCAACTTTATCTCTTCAGCGCCCTCCGTCGCCCGATTTTCCTCACTTCAGAGCCAATGTTGAACACCCTTGGACCATCTTCTTGCACCCAAAACCACATATTTGTGATGTACACATCTGGGAGGCCACCAATATTTGGTGGCCGGCCAGTAACTGTTGTTGACCCTTTTGAACCCCTTTGAAAAGTGGGTTGTTCTCTCTCCTGGTTCACTTTTTCCAGTGTTCAACCACAGGGTTGTATTGTGCACACATCAGAGGCCCTCTTTCTGTGGTGGCCGGCCATTAATCACACTTGACCCTTTTGACCCTTGACCGGCCGGCCACCTGCAACCAAGATAACTGGCCGGCCATGTTCCTTGCATCATCTACAGTGCAGATATACATCTGTTTTCCCCACAGATTCTGTATCCGGGGGGCTGCATTTTGGAGGGAAACTTGGCATGTTTTCCCTCCATTTTTCCCCCCTTTCCCCCCCCCATTCTTGCCTATATATCAGAGGCTCCAGCTCTGATATTAGGGTTACAAAAATTCCCTCTAAGGCCCTTACATTATATCTCTCTCCCTCTCCATCCCAAGCTCAAAAACCCTTAAGTTCTACACCCCTTTCTTCATCAACCCATAGCCCCACCCTTCCATCCTCCATTCCAGCAGTTTGAGGGTGTTCTCCAGAGCCTAAGAGTGCTGCATTTTGGTCCAAGAGTTTCCAAAAGAGTGGTCTTCAAGGGTAAGTTCTATTTCCCTCCTTTTGGTCCATATTTTGCATGCTATTCTAGCTCCTTGTGCTTGCTGTTTTGAGCTCTGGCCCTAACTGAAAGTGGCATTTTTTTGAGCTCCTTTTCACTTTTGTTTAAGGGCCCCTCACTGTTTGAGGCCCCCTTGAGGCACTTGCTTCATTATCCTTCTTATATGCCATTATCTTGTGTAGTATTTTTGGCCTAGGTATAATCTGTTTTGAGGCATGTCATAAACTGTAAAGGGGCTTATTTTGAGCTCTTCTTCAATGTTGTTGAAGGGCTCAATGATGTTTGAGGCTTCTATCTTCCACTTGCCATTATATCTCTCTTTTGGCCATATTCTTGCATGATTTATTAGCCTCTTGAGCTTCTGTTTTTCGGCTCTGGTCTGAACTTAAAACAGCCTTATTTTGACCCATTATTCATGTTTCATTAAGGGTCTTTCATGGTTTGAGGCATCTTTTATATATTTTGTGTTATATCTCTCTTTTTGGCCTCATTTTGCATAGCATTTTGAGCATGTTTTCATACTGTTTTGGGTCTGACCATCAACTGTAAAGTGCATCATTTTTGGCCTCTCTTAAACATTGTTGAAGGGCCCCTTTGTGTTTAAGGCCAGCAACCACCACTTGCTTCTTTGGCCATCTTTTGGCCCATTTCTTGCATGAGAGTTTAGCCATACCTGTGCTGGTTTTTGTGGTTTTTCATAAACTGTAAAAGATCATGTTTTGGGTCCCTCCTCAACTTTGTTGAAGGGCCCTAATCTGTTTGGGGTCAGAAGCTGTGAGTTGCTTCTTTATCTCTCATTTAGGGCCATTTTTGCATGCTAGTTTTGCCCTATTTTTGTTTGCTGTTTGGTCTTGCTTAAAACTGTGAACATGCTTATTTTGGGGCTACCTTGAATCTGTCTTCACATGTCATGAGCAAATAATGCATGCTTGATGTAGCTACAAGTCATTTCATGTGCTTAATCTGTCATTTCATGTGCTTAATCTTGCATTTCGGGACCATTTCATGCATCGGGTATCATATTCCTATGATTCGGGGCTGTTTTGGGTCATGTTTTGCTGCTGAAATTTGCATGTTTGCATATCATATTCCATGCCTTGCCATGTCTTGTTAGAGTGGCATTCCGTGCCTTAGGTTCGGTCCTCGGTTTGCGTGCATGCGTGCATGCATCTCGAGCGTCTCGTTTTCATCTAATGGCCTCCTATGTGAGTGTGGCTGAGGTCCACTTGTGTTGGTGTAAGTCCATTGTGCATTGTGTATGCCATTTTATTTCATAGCATTGCGTATGTTAGGTTGTATGTTAGAGCATTGTGTATGCCATGTTACCTCGTGCATCGTGTATGTCATTTCATAGCATTGTGCATGCTAGGTTGTATATTAGTCGCATTCATGCATGTCATGAATATCGCATTGTGCTTGGGATAGGAGTTAGCCCGAGCACGGGAAACGAGGTACGTTTCGTACTCCGAGTGACGGAACGTGTCTCAATTCCCAATCACCGACACTCCGGACTATCCATGATGGAGTTAGGTTTTAGTTGAGTTTTCATGTGCATTCATTCTATATTGAGTAATGCAAATCGGCTCCTCGGCCATCATGCATCGAGATGCGTGATTGGTGGCACGAGGATCGAGGCATGCATACATTTGTGAAAATACATTGCTATGCCCCTTTCCTGCTCTCTGTTGCAGCAAATCAAGAATTAGCAACCTTCCGGAGCTTGGCGCGCTTTCCAAGAAAAATTACAAAACAGAGGCTAATCGGGGCATCCCAGTGGATTTCCGCGCAAGGCAGCCTAGACATGCATCATTCATCAGAGTCAAGGCAGTCCCTGGCTTGCATACCGGTTTATAGCTTTCTTAGTTAATTTGTAAATTAATTAGGAATTTGTTTATATTCGGACTGTATCATTTGGACTGTATTATTTGGACTGTACTATTTATTCGGACCCTCTGTGCGAGGGCACAACTGTAATAAGTGTGGGTGAGTGTGATGTATGTCTTCCAACCCCACGTCTTTCTTCCCTTTTATTTACCTGCTTATGATGGTTAGATTAGGGCATGTTTCAATTAGCATACAGTATGATAGCATGTTTGCATTCATTCATCTGTCTTACACGCACCGGGCTCGGCGCATCATACTAACTGCATTCGTATTTCAATTCCAAGTTGAGTACTTGTTAGCTGTTGCATCTCATATGCCATATTTAGAATAGCCGAGCCTGCTATAGTTGCATTTTTGCATGTGTTGCATTAGGCATTTCTGTATAATTAGGATCATGCATGGATTTCTAATAGCCTTTGTTTTAGCTTGGAGTACTCGGTAAGTTTTATGCTTTAGCATCCTTGCATGCGTGTGAGTGACTGCCATGAATAGCATGCTTACCATGAGGCTAATTGCTTATGTGATATAACTGCCTGAATGCCTGTGGGTGAAGGTTGGGTTATTTGGATTGGAACAAATCATCAAATGTGTGTTTTTTAAAGCCCACTAGATAGTGGCAAAATCATGTTTTCTAAGCCCACCGGAGGGTGGCAAATCCACGTCTTAGCCTACTTGCGGGTAGCACCATCAAACCATTTTCAAAATAAACAAACATGAAATGTTTTGTTCCAATTCAGGCGATCCAGTCTATACTTGTATGCTGTGCGCATCACATAGTAATGTAGGCTAATAACCGGGATAAGAACACACAATGTTTTCAAAACTAGATATCATGGTTAGTAGAGGCCGATCTTTGATCGGGCGAGCGGGGGTGCTCACGAAGTGACCTTCCCCAATCGTACCCAAGTTCCCGAGCCGAGGCAACTTTGGTGATGACGGACACGTGGCCTTAGGCAACGAGTCAGGGTTTCCTAAATTTCCCAAAATAAAATATTTAGGTGGCGACTCTGTATCTGGCAAAGCAGTCCATGTTTGGCACTTCTTTCAAAAAAAATCTATTTTCTCAAAACGATTTGCCGGATTTGGACTCTTTGGTTCAGACGTAGAACCGTGACACAAATCGAGTCCGAGCTGTAGCGAGGTCCCCCGCGGACTTGTTACAACATCCTTCTTTCAAATTTCACTTGGTATAGGTCGTTTGGAATCAACTTTTAACAATGCAATCTGTTTGTTTGTTTGTATTTTTTTTTCTGCCTTGCTACACTTTAGTTTTGTATTAATTAACTTGAAAAATACAAATAAAAGAAAAAAATAGACCATTGAAAAAATTTAAAAACTAACCCCAAACAGGCACTTGGTTGACTTGGTTAACAATTCTAAACAACAAAAAAGCTAAAATGAAAGGGATTGGCCTAAGATGTAGGTGCCATTTAGCTTGGGCCGAAAAAGCTACGTTTTGTAGCTTGGGCCAAAAAAGTTAGATAGTTTTTTTAGCATTAAAATTAGAGTGCTGCTATTAGCAGCCTATCTTTCTTTTTTGGACTCCCATCTTCGTTGTTTTTTTTTTTTTAAATTTCAATTTTGTCCAACCAAGAAATTACATTTTTACCCTTATCTCTAACATTCTAACCCTAATTTCCTAAACAGTCATGCTACGTAACTCGAAAATAGCTGCCCCCGAATCCCCCTAATCTAAAAACGACGTCGTTTCGACGTTTGAAATTTTTTTTTTTTTTTTTTTTTTTTTTTTTTTTTTTTTGCAGATCAGAAGAAGGGAGAAGAAGAAGAAGGAGGAGGAGGGGGAAGAGGAGGAGGAGGAGAAAGGAGGAGGGGGAGGGACTGGAGGGGGCCCAACAAATGGGACTAGAGGCGGAGGCGGGGGGCGGGGGCGGGGGGCAGAGGCGACGAGCTGACGATCGGCGGAGGCGACGAGCTGCTGCTGCTGCTGCGACGATCGGCGACGGCGGAGGCACAGACGACGATCGGCAAGCTTTCTTCCTCTCTCCTCCTCTTCCCCTCTCTTCTCTTTCTCTCCCTCTGCAGGCTCGAAGGAAAATGGAAGGAAGAAGACTCGAAAATGGAGGGAAAAAAAAAAGGCTAATGCCCAAAACGACGTCGTTTTGGGCATTAGGGGGATTCGGGGGGGGCAATCTCTCGAGCTACCAAACATTATTCTTTCCTAAACCCTAACCCTAGCCATTCCCATCATCTCCGGTAGCTGCCGTCGCCCAACCTTCTCGTTGCTGGTCCTTTTTCAGAAGTACGTTAGGAGTGACCTCCGGTAACTATAACAACCACAATATAGCGGCAAGCTTCCTTGAAAAAACCACCACCTCTTTCCCTTTCCTCTTTTTCTTCAGGCGACTTTTTTGACCCAACTCTAGTAGAGACTTCTGTTCATTATCTTCGTCATCGAACTTCTAGGAGATGAGAGGGGTTTTTGGTCTGCACCTCCTACTCGCTAGAGCAACATCCCTCTTTAGCCTTACTCTGGTGGCGGAACAACCAAGGCTCCTGGATTTCCGGCGAGGTGGCCTCTAAGACTTGGATTTATGAAAAAAATCTAAATCTGGAGATGGGTTTAGGGGTTTCAAAGAGAAGATAATGAAAAGGAACTCAATGACCCACATTAGAAATTAGAAATTAGAAATAATGAAAAAAAAGATACCAAAACACAAAGAACTCAAGAAAAATCAATCAAGATAGTGAATTTTAGAGAGAAAGAGACAATGTAAAATACATTCTCTGTTTTGGTGTTGAACGACGGGTCTTAAAGCCATTATCAAAACCTTGAATCTAAGAGCAAGAACTCCTTCAAATCTGCACAGCAAATATGACTCTCTCTCTCTCTCTTTCTCTCTCTCTCTCTCTCTCTCTATATATATATATATATATATATGATGGGTCTCTCAAAAAGGGGAAGAATAAGAAGAATATGGGCTGCCGTAGGCAACAGTAATGGTTCCGGAGGCGGTTGTTGGGGGTGGGGGCTAGGGTTTGGGTTAGAGTTTGAGGTTAAGATTAGGGTATAGTTTTTTTGAGTGAATATAGATTAGGTGTATAGTTGGTATTAAGGTAAGGGTTCAAAGAGAAAATGGTGGGGACTCATTTTGCTGGGTGGGGGTTCAAAGAATTAAGGGGTCCAAAGTAAAGATGTAGGTGTTAACAGCAGTCCTCTAAAATTATTTGGAAAGGTAGTTAAAAGCTACTTGTGAAAATTACAGTTACACCCTCTATATTGTTTAAATGAGCTATATGGGTGAAAGGGGTTATTTTCTAAATTGGGTGGGATTATTTTGATTATTTAATTATGATGTGACAACATAACAAATATTAAACAAAAAAAATTTTAAAAATAACTTTTTACTAACTTTCTAGATGATTTTATGAAAAAGTCAAAAAACTTAGTTAAAAATCAAAAATTAATTTTTAACTATCTTCTCAAAACATCCATAATCAAATTGTAAAGAACACGAGTGGGTTAAAATTTCATTTACCCAAATATCCAATAATGTTTCAAATTTGTCAAACTAACGTTTTCTTTTAAATAAAAAAATGACAAAAGTAGAATGGTAGGTTGTGTATTTTGTATAAAGCAATTTCTTAGTCAAAAACAAGAAGACTTTTTCTTTTTTTTTTTTGTTACAGGAATGTCCTGTTAGCCGTTCCGAGCGAGAAGACTATAACCTGGGAACTTGTCCCGACCTCCCAAGATAAGCTCCGCTTAAGTCAAGACTCGCACAGCGGGGGAACATTGAACCCACACCAAGTGCTGACTAGACAACTTGAGGTCCAACCTCCTAACCAACAGTGCTTCGCCCAAGAGATTGGCCCAAGAGGAAAATTGAACTTGTGACTTTGGAGCTTAAACCCCAAGGCCTTACCACAATGCTACAACCCCTTGGGTTAAAAAAAAAAAAAAAAAAAAAAAAAAAAAAAAAAAAAAAAAAAAAAAAACGAAGAAGAAGGAGGAGGTGGTCAAAAGGCTGTCACAACATCTACACATTTCCCATATCTATTAGTCCTCTCTTCTTCTGTCCCAATCTATCTATACCAAACCCCATTTGATTCTAAGCACCCCCTCATGTTAAATTTAAATAAATATATATATATATATATATATATTTTTTTTAAATCTCAGACTATTTTCATTTATTTTATTAAATTTTTTTTTAAAATAAAAAATAAAAATGAAAAATAAAGTAAAAGTTATATGCGAGTATCCTCAGTAGATAAGTCCTATTTTTTAAATTTATTAAAAATTCGGGTTAATTTTTTGGTTACCAACTCAATTTAGTGGTCCAATGTTGTTGAATTGTCAAATTAGTTTTTTTTTTTTTTTTAAATCATAACTTTTACTGTTATTTTGTATAAAATTTATATTTCTAAAATCTACTCGTCAATATCTATCAAATAAAATCAATATTGAACACTATATTGCTTATTAAAAAAATTGAAGCTATTGAAGAAAATTTCTCAAATTTCCGAAGATGTGAAATTTCACGATTTTGCGTTTCAGTAATTAAGCAATTTCATAGTCATTGGACACACTACAAAAAAATTGACTTTTTGCGACGGTAAAATACCGTCGCTAATACTCCTAATGCCGTCGCTAATACTTTTTGCGACGGCAAAATGACTTTTTGCGACGGCAAAGAGGGGGTCGCAACTGCAGGGGTTGCAAAAGAGTTTTTGCGACGGTAAGTGCCGTCGCTAATGTTTTGCGACGGCATTTTTTACCTTTTTGCGACGGCACCGTGCAGTCGCTAATAACGTTTGAAATTTCTTGACTTTTTTGCGACGGCCCTATTTTACCGTCGCTAAAAATGTTATTTGAGACGGCAAAAAAATACCGTCGCTAATAATCTTTTTCTTTAAAAAAAACACTGTTTTTTGCGACGGTGTGTGCCGTCACAAAAAGTATAAAAAATATAAAATTTTCTATTTTTTGCGACGGTGTAATGCCGTCGCAAAAAATATTAAAAAATAATAAAATTTTTATTTTAAATAATAAAATTTCTATTTTTTGCGACAGTATAATGTCGTCGCAAAAAGTAAAACCTATAACAAAATTAATAAAAATATTAAAAATTTCTATTTTTTCCGACGGTGAAAAGAGCTGATTATTTACATTCCATTCACAAAAACATCATAACAGAAAATAAAAATAAAAATTGATCAAACCATTAAATTCAATATTTTACAAAGAATAATTAACCTGTACATGTTCATAAAAGCATATTTAAATTATAAAATTCACCCAAATCCTAAAAAAAATAAAATAATAAAATAAAAATTCACCCAAATATAATTACTTATTGTGTAATGATATTCAAATAACAAATTCTTGTGTACAAACATCACACTTCTCACTTGCAACCATTGTGTAGGCTAATTCTACACAAAATAAACATTCACTAAACTGAATAAAAAACTAGAATAAACCATACACTATCTGGGATTATATATCAACCTCACCTAATTTTCGTCCATGGAATTATATATCCCCTGATTCATCAGCTCCCACATTGTAATGCCTGCAGAGGCTTTGGTAACAGTGGTTTGTGAACAAGAAACACTCAAGACACCTGCAGCATTGTAGGCTGAGATCTCGGATTGGGACTTAAGCATGCCATTGCCGTTGTTGCTAAGAGAACCAAATTTTGAGCAATCAGTTGATTGACAGCAGACAAGAAGCAGGGATCTAATAGGTCCTTCAGCAGACTATTTTGAGGATGA
Organism: Camellia sinensis; assembly: GCF_055761805.1. Taxonomy (NCBI): domain Eukaryota; kingdom Viridiplantae; phylum Streptophyta; class Magnoliopsida; order Ericales; family Theaceae; genus Camellia; species Camellia sinensis. Next base: position 49,182,380 of record NC_138967.1, read on the forward strand.
TGATGACACTGAACAGAATAGTTCGCTTGGATACCTTCCCATTATTGTTTCTAGAACCACCACCCCAAAGCTATAAACATCCCACTGCTCAGTCACAGCCATGGTGTACGCAAGCTCTGCACCAATAAGAGGAGTTCAGAAATTTTGTTTTCTACCCTGCCTTCACTGGCATAAACTAGATTTTGTGATTACATTGCATAACATATTTAATAATACCATAGAAAATACTATATCAGCTGCATTTTCTTACATAATTCTTTTCCCACTCTTGCAGCTAAGGAAATGCAGAGTCGGGCGAGTGTCTAGTGGGTACAAAGCCTCGTGAATAAACTCAAACTCTGAATACGCATAATAACCTGCAAATCACACGAGCTTGAATTTTTTCGCACCCATTGAGAATCTAACATGAGACTTTCAAAATTATCCTATAATGAAGCTTCTATGTATCTAACATGAGACTTTCAAAAATTATCCTATAATGAAGCTTCTATGTTCAGCCCTTACGCTGTGTTTAGGTCATGGATTTTGGGGAGGGATTTAGAAATGAAAAGAGAAAATGTGTGCAAAACTATGTTATTTCACCTATATTTTCCCTTTTCCTTTCCTTTTCCTTTTTCCAAATCCCTCCACAAATTCTTACAGTTTTTGTACAAAATAATGCGACTACCTTTCACTTTGAAACAAAATGCAAATGAAGATTTTTTTTTTTTTTTACAGGAATATCATTCTTCTCATAATTTCTTGTACAATTTTTATATATGAATAGAGTTTTCTTTTTTCTTTTTTTATTTATTTACTAATATGAACACCTTTGGATCTAGTAGAGACCATACGCAAATGATTTTTTCACTAGTTTTATAAAAAATTGTAAACCAGCTTTACCTACATACAAGGTCAAGATATTGGGATTTTTTTTCTTTAAAAACAACTCATTTTTTAAGAAACACCATGAGCCTTTAGGATAAATTTATAAGAAAAAAGAAACGATATGGAAACATAAGATAGTTTTGAAAATTTCATTACTTCTTGTTTTTAAAAACATAAAAACAAAACAAAACAAAACAAAACAAACCACCAAACATCCCAAATGAATTATACAATTGAAACAATATGATGTTCCAAAATCGGATTCGAAGTTGTGGACATGTTTTTTAAAGTGAAAATAGGATAAGAATGAAAGAAAATCTTCCCAACTTATTAAAAATCACATCAAGCGATACAGACTGATGATGCAAAGGACGTTGAATAAAATAGGAGTTTAAATGAATCCAGCTTTAAACCACTCCTGACGTATACGCGTTATAAAGACACTGTGTCTATATGTCCCAGTAACAAGATGGTGACTAAATAGACCATACGATGGAAAAGCAACCCAATTCAATAATAATAAAAATAAATAAAATTAAAGCCTTTTGTGGAGAACAATTAGCAAACTGTTTTGACATTTTTATGGATGAATAGTCTATGGTAGTTTATACAAGTGCAGAAGCAAGAAAAAGACAAAACAAAAGAGGTGGGGGACTGGGGACCCAATTAAAAGGCTGCCCTCATGTGGAAGGCAGGGACGGACTTTATTTTTAATGTTTGCTAAAAGTTACATGTGCAATTGCTGTGTTGTGCATTGTAAATGGTATATGGGAGTTGGAGGTGTGTAAAACATGGCGTACCACTCTCATTAATTTAATTTAATAACATAGTTACCATAATTGCCAACCAGAAATCAGGGGAGGGGGTCTCCTCTCATGAGAAAATCCCCATCTCCCTACACTCAAATCTATGCCACATGGTTTCATTTTCACTTCACATAAACTATACACGCACACATCTATATATGCGCGCACACACACACACATATCGTACATACAGACCTCTATAAATTAGTAAATTCAGATGCTACCAATTACAAGGAGTAAGAAACAATTAAGTATTAAACCAAAGGAGATTGTAGTTTTCTAAATACTTGAATGCATAATCAACAATGAGTGACAACAAAGAGTACTAACTTCATCAATCATCATCGTATGAAGCATGAAAACTAGTAGTGCAGCCAGCTGCCTCAGGGTCCTCTGCTCCACAACAATCATAGAACTTGGCAGCATATGGGGGATCTTCAGGTCCCAATTCATAGTACCTTCAACAAAATTAGATACAGAAATCATCGACTGGCAAACCTCTAACCTTTAAATTAGCAAGAACAAACAATAACTGTTTTTAAGATAACATCCCATATAACAGCCTTAGACCACATAAAAATATCAAAAACAAAAACATATGCCTGTCAGTTTCACCCCTACATAAATAATTTGAGTATTTTCTTTGATTTTATTTTTATTTTTTACTCTTTTTTTTTCATCTCACACAAACTATGTTGAGAATTACTAACGATTAATACTACAGACAAGTCTGTCAAGCCCAATCAAACACTTGAACATGGATAATATGACTTACTGTTCTCTAAGACAACCTGGAATTCCAAATGTCAATGCCACATCCAGCACATAAGCTCCTATTCAACGTATCATACAGATCTTTGACAAGACTAGCTCAGTGATTACTCTCAACCACCAACTGACAGAACCATCCCCTCAGAGATGAACGAAGAGCAATTTCATTCTACATAAAATTTGTCTTTATCATTTTTCATCTAAGTTATTCCAGAAACTCTTGCAAATTTTGGCAACATGAATGAGCCAAAATTCCAAACCATTGTAAGGTCCACTGAAGAAATATATAGGAAAGACAGAATGCTCCTACACCATACAAAGAACATACTGCAATCCTATACTTACCCCCAGCCGGTATGAGTAGAAATTGAATTACTCTCCAATTGCTTCTAAAAGAGGCTGGTATGAGTAGCAGTACTAGGCAGATCTGTATGGGAAAAACAGATCAAAAAAAAAAAACAGATCATATATATATATATATATATATATGTAACAGATCAAAAACCCCCCTATATACACTCACAGATGTATATATATATATATATATATGTGTGTGTGTGTATGAAAACCCCCTATATCCGAAATCCGACACAGAGAGAGAGAGAGAGATACCCTTTGAAATCGGCGGTGAGGGAAGATCGCCAGTGAGGTACGAGCGACGGTGAGGGAGGATCGGGAGTGAGGGAGGATCGGCGGTGACGGATGATCGGCGCCGTCGTTGTGTGAAAGAGAGAGAGGAAAGCGAAACCCTAGATGGAGAGAGAGAGAGAGAGCGAGCAGGAGGAGAGGAGAGGAGAGGAGAGGAGACGGCTCTGTGGTGTTTGTTTTGTGTGTGTTCTCAAACAAAACCCTACACATCAAACAAAACCCTACACACCCACAAATGTTATAGTTAATGTATTTTTTATTAAAATAAAAAATTATTAAAATAATTTTTATAGTTGATAAATTTTTTTTTTATTTGGTAAAATTAAAAATTTATTTGTTTTATATTTATTTTAATGAATAAAAAATTATTATTATTTTTTTATTTGATAAAAGTAGGAATAATATTTTCCATTAAAATAATTTTTTTTTTTTTTTTGAGACTGGAGTTGCTATCGTCAAAAAAATTTATTTTTTGTTAAAATATATATTTTTTCTAGTTAATGAATTTTTTTAAAAAAAAATTCTTTTTTTTTTAGTTACGAAGATTGAAAATTTATTTGTTTCATTTTTATTTTAATGAAAAAAAATATTATTTTTTTTTATTTGGTAGAAGTAGGGGCAATATTTTAATGAAAAATATTTTAATGAAAAAAAGGTGAAAGAGAGATGGTGGTGGTGGTGGTGGTGGTGATAGCGAAAGAAATTAGTGGTGAAGTTGTGGTAGTGGTAGTGTAAATGGAGTGGCAGGGGTGAAAGAGAGGTAATGGTAGTAGTAGTGGCAGTAGTGGTAGTGGTGGTAGTGGAGTGGTGGCAATGGTAGTAGTAATGGTAGTCGTAGAGGTGAAGTTGGTAAAAGAGATGAGTAGTGAGAGAGAGAGAGAGAGAGATGAGTGAGAGACAGATAGAGGAGAGAAAGCGAGAGAGAGAGAGAGAAACAGAGTGATGAGCGAGAGAGAGACAAAGTGGTCGCTAAAAGTGCATTTTTTTGTAGTGGAGAGCTCAGTAAATAGAGAAGCGATGAGGGAGAGAGTGAGTAATGTGAACACAATGGGGAAGAGAGACAAACAGACAGACAGACACATAAAGAGAAAGAAAGAGAAACAAAAGAGTGAGAGACAAACAAACAGACACAGAGAGAGAAAGAAAGAGAGAAAAGTGATAAGTGAGAGAGAGATAAAGAGAGAAGAGACATGAGCGAAAGAGACATAGAGAGAAGACAAATGAGAGAGATAGAAAGAAGAAAGATGAACGAAAGACACACAGACAGACAGACAAACAGACAGATAGACAAACAGACAAAGAAAGAAGAGTGATGAGTGAAAGAGAGAAAGAGAAGAGTGGTGGTAGTTAAATGGCATTTGCAGTAGTGGTAAATGTGGTAGAGAAGATGGGTGGTGAGAAAGAGAGATGAGTGAGAGACGAATAGAGAAAAGAGATAAAGAGACAGAGAAAGAGACAGAATGATGAGCGAGAAAGAGACAAAGTGGTCGCTAAAAATACATTTTCTTATAGTGGATCGATAAATCGAAAGGGAGCTCAATAAATAAAGAAGACAGATAATTCAAAACTCTTTTCAAAACTTAATTCAAATCAATTTTTTAAATATTTTAAAAATATTTTAATTTTGTGAGAGACAGATAAAGAAGAGAGATAGAGACAGAGACAGAGACAGAGATAGAGTGATGAGCGAGAGAGAGAGAGATAGACAAAGTGGTTGCTAAAAGTGTATTTTCTTATAGTGGATCGATAAATCGAGAAGGAGCTCGATAAATAGAGAAGATGAGAGTAAGAGAGTGAACAAGGCGAACATAGTGAGGGAGAAATAGACAAATAGACAAGTAGACAGAGAGAGAGTGAGAGAAGAGTGATGAGTGAGAGAGAGACAGGAAGAGAGAGATAGACAGAAAAAGAGATAGAGAGAGAGAGAGAGATGGAGAGATAGAAAAAGAGAGAGAAACAAGAGATAAGCGAGAGATAGACAAAAAGAAAGAGAAATAGAGCGAAAAGAGATGAACGAGAGAGAGACACAGAAAAAAAGAGAGACAGAAAGAGAAGAGAAATGAGCGAGAGAGATAGAGAGAGAGAGAGAAAGATAAGAGAGAGAGAGAGAAAAAAAAAAAAGAAATGAGAGAGATAGAGAGAAGAGAGATAGGCGAGAGACACAGAGAGAATGAGAGAGAGAAACAGGCAGACATAGAAAGAAGAGTGATAAGTGAAAGAGATAAAGAGAAGAGAGAGAGAGATAGAGACAGAGAGACGGGAAGATGAAAAATGAATGAAAAGAGAAATGGTATATCAAAAGAGTAAGACGACATTGTTTTTTTTTTATTTTTTTTGTGACAGAAAAATATCGTTGAATTTATTCAAACCATTTTGTGACTGTATATATATGAAGCTATCTCAAAACCACAATCACTATGCTAGGTTAGAGTTTTCCAAAAACTCTTTTGAGAAAATTAAACTTTATTGTTTTCCGTGTTATATTGTTTTTACTGAATTTTTTAAATATTTTAAGTATTTTTTAAAATTTTTAGACACACCTAACATAAATACACTTAAAAATTAAAAAAATTGTAAAAAAAATCTTTTAAAAATTTACTAAATACCAAAAATACAATAATTCAATACATTTTTTTGTATTTATTAATTTTTAAAAATATTTTTTCATAATTTTTTTATTTTGTAGATACATCTAAGTAAGGTATATCTAAAAAAAATATTTAAAATTTTAAAAATATTCACTAAAAAAAAACACGAAAGTCACTTTTTGCGACGGCAGAAAATGCCGTCTCAAAAAAGTAGAGTATTTGCGACGGCACCATTTACCGTCTCAAAAAAGCAGAGCATTTGCGACGGCACTATTTGCCGTCTCAAAAAATGAGAGTATTTGCGACGGTATTTAGTGCCGTCGCAAATGCTCTGCTTTTTTGAGACGGCAAATTGTGCCGTCGCAAATACTCTGCTTTTTTGAGACGGCATTTTCTGCCGTCGCAAAAAGTGACTTTTTGAGACGGCAAGTGTGCCGTCGCAAAAAGTTCCGTCTCATATACCCAGTTTTCTTGTAGTGACAAAAACTGTGATAAAAATTGATTTTTCTAAAAATTACAATTTTTTTAATTTCTATTTTGAGATATTGCGAAATTTTGTAGTTTTTTTGAGAAGCTTTGAAATTTTATAATTTTTATTGATATTCAAAATTTCTCATCTTTTAAAAAACTGCAACATTTTTTATTCAAAATTTTACCAATAACCCACTTGAGGTTTGGCGAAAATACATTTTAACTCTCTTGTAATTTTGAAAATTACATCTTGTCTCCTAAAATTTATATTCACGTAACAAAATACCTCTCCATAAGTCCAACGTTTGTTGACTTAACAATTTATGTTAACATCAACATGTGTAACTTATTAAAATATCCATTTCATCCTTGTAATTTATATATTTGTTGTGAAGTTAGTTTGTTGTTGTGATTTTCGCACATTGTTGTGGGATCAATCTTGAATCAATTTCCTAGCGGTTGAAGTATGGGATTTGTGGTAGGTGAGGGTTGGGAGAGGGCTGAGATGGTTGTTGAGAGAGCAATAGTAATTTTTCTTAAGAATGAAAGGTAAATAATGTCATTTTCTCATTTATATTAATTGCTTTACTAGACAAACTCTATCGAAGGCTAATGGTTATTTTCAAAGGCTAATGGTAATTTTTAAAACTACAATGGGCAACCTGTATTTTACCCAAACATTAGGGGTAATAGTATTTTATCAACAAATAATGAGTAAATTGCACTCATCACTCCTGAAGTTTGGAGAAAATATAGTTAATGCCACACTTTTGATATAATTATACCAATCTCCCTTGAGGTTTCAAAATTTAGGGTAAACAATCAATAGGGTCTAATAGTTGGAATTCTCGTAACGTTTTATTGAAATAAGTCCTAATAAAATCGTTGCTAAAAATATTTTTTTGTGATGATTTTTCACATATGTTGCTAAAATTGACAATTGATAACTTTTTTTTGTCACGGTTTTTATAAATTGTCACTAAAACTTACAATTAGTAATTTTTTTCTGTGACGAATTTTTCAAGCTGTCATTGAAAGTTAAAAATTAGTGACATTTTTTTTGTGACAAGATTTTTAAATCGTCGCTGAAAATTAATAATCAGTGACGTTTTTTAATAGTGTTTGATGAAAAGTTCCATTAATTATCATAGGACCTATTCAACAATAAGTTCACTTATTAGGATCTACACGTAAGTCTCCCTTTAATTTATATGACATTTGATAATTTTTCATTAGTAAATTGTGAGTCCTATAGATGAAAAATAATCACCATGTTTATTTTGAGTTTTTTAAAATCACTTTTCAGAAAATTTTACTTTCTTTTTTTTTTTGTATTTTTTTTATTGATTTTTTTTTATATTTTAAGCAATTTTTTTTTTTTGTATTTTTAGACACACCTAATATAAATACACTTAAAAAGTATACTTTTTGCGGAAAATAATCTTTAAAAAATTTACTAAATACCAAAAATACAAAAAAAATACAAAAATTCAGTATATTTTTCATATTTTTGTGTATTTATTAATTTTTTAAAATATTTTTTCACAAATATTTTACTTTTTAGATATATCTAAGTAAGGTGCATCTAAAAAAATATTAACAAAATGCTTAAAATCTTAAAAATATTCACTAAAAATAAAAAAAAACACAAAAAACAAAAAAACTCAGTTTTTAAAAAACTGAATTCAAAAAACTGAAATCAAACACACTGAATATTGTTATGTCTTTTCTACTAAAATATATATTTATCTTTGTTTATTTATATGTCTACCCAACTTTAGTTTTGAAGGCTACTAAAAGCAAGGTTAATGGTATTTTATCAAAAAAATAAAGTATATGTTATATATATATAAAAAAAAAAATAAAGTAGGAGGGCTTTTTAAAATATGTCAAAATGTCTTAGCACTGATTTGGCATGATATGTTGAGATGGGTTGGGGCTAAAATATTCACAAAAAGACAAAATAAACTTTTTAGTTTCAGGCTAAAAAATGTTACATCCAAACTATAATCATTTCATTTTTTCTTTCACAAAAGTCGAAAAAGCCAAAAAAGTCAATTTTAAACGAGACTTTTTTAGTCCCAAACTAAAATAGTTAAAAAGTCAACCCACATCCCAAACGATGCCTTAGAGATTCATTTTGTTTTAAGGGTTGAGATTAATTCCCAAATTCATCTTAGGATCAAGATTTTTTTAATTCTCACTTACTCACTTTCTTTTCCTCCCTTTTTGTTCTCTCTCTCTCTCTCTCTCTCTCTCTCTCTCTCTCTCTCTCTCTCCTTTTTATTTTTTCCTCTTTTTTATTTTCCTCCATATTTCTTTATTTTTTTTATTATTTCCTTTTTGCTCACTTTTTTTATTTACATCGTGCATGAAATATATATATATATATATACACTAGCGTATGCCTGTGCCTGAAGGTACGGTATAAATAATGTTGGCATTAAAATATAATTGTAATGTATACATGTTATGTTTAAATTTATGGAGTCTGTAGCATTTTTTGATAAACATATTCTTCTTCTTAAAGAATTTGTAACAATTTTACTTGTACCATACGCTCTACAGAACTTAAATAAAATAACAACTTCCCCTAGTGTATGCCCCCCGTATCTAAAGGCAGGATGTAAATAATAATGAAATCAAAATGTAATTAAATATAATTTATTTAATTTGTTACTAAAAATTTAATAGAACCAATTTTTATTTTTATTTTTATTTTTATTATTATTATTTTCATGATGTTAGGTTTCTCAATAAATATATGTTAAGTAGAGCTTGGCTTGGGCTTCCCATTGATCCGAAAATTTGTGGATTTGGAGCATCTTGGGTTTCACTCTTCTTCTCCTTTGGGCTCTTAACTTTGAGGTAGGGATAATCTACTCCTTTTTATGAGTTTTGACATAAATGTTGGTTATTTTGTATAGATGGTGGTGTTGGGAGTTTTGGGTAAAGTTAGGGTTTGATTTGGGATTATAAAAGAGGGGTTTCTTGGTTTTGGACTCTATTGTGAATGTGAGGTTTTGAAATGGGGTTGTGGGTGTACAATTGATGAAATTGAGCCTTAAAGGTAACATTTGAGAAAGAAGGAAAATGAGCTAATTGGGACTAAATGCATTATTTGTCAAAATAATGAAATTAATTAACGGAATGCATAATTGAGTTGGGAATGATGAAATTGGGAGAAAAATGTGATTATTGGTATAGTTGAATTGAAAATCGCTTACCTATGGAAAATGTATTAATTTATCTGCTTGATAAATTTAATTATCTATTTAGAAATTACTGTTTGGGCTATCAGTGGAGGATAGTCATGATTGTTGTAGAACTGCATGATGATTAGGTAAATTGAAACTAATCGATTGAAATATGTCATTGAATATGACGAATGGGTTATAACATTGAATATGTGATTGAATTGGTCATTGTATATGACAACTTGTTTAAATACATTGTATATGTATATTGTTTGGGAGGAGATTGAGGATGGACTCCATTGATAATTAAGTTGGCCAGACTGTCCATGGTGAAAGTCCCGAAACCTTATGTACATCTGAATGACGTTGATAATTGAAGTGTTGAATATATAAAGTGTTGAATATATGAAATGTTGATAATATGAGTTGTAGTGTCATTTCGAATTGTTGATGACTGAAGTATTAATAATACGAGTTGTAGTCTCATTTTGAATTATTTGAGTGAATAATGACCCACGCTTATGAATTAACTTGGGTAAACGAACAGAAGTGGATTTGAAATATGGATGTACTTGTACTTGTTAATGGCCTTGTAAAGAGTGTAATTGACTTATAAGTGTTAACCATTTGTCGAATGCTAATGTTTTAGTTATTTCTCATATTTGGTTTAGCATATCTCTACTGGGTTTTAGCTCACCCAACTTGGGACACAATTTTTCAGGTGCATGTGACATGCCGTCGCCAAGATCTTAGCTTGGGAGGTTTAAGAGTTGAAGACTCTGTTTTTGTTATTTGTTTTGTTGATTACATGTAAATGCAAGCCAAGGGCTTTACTTGTAAAGAAGTTAGAACTCTTCTTTTGTGTAACCAAGTAGCAACTTGGAAAGATGTAAGCCACAAGGCATTCTATTATTTTTGTAAACATTTGGAACTTATATGAAGTACCCTTTTGTAATATTAACTCTGATGTATGTATAGAAATGTGATTATCTATCATGAATGTAGAACTGTTAAGTGACAGGATTGTGTATTATTTTGAGGGCGTTACAACTTGGTATCAGAGCGTACCAGGTTTGAATACTTTGGGTACGTGGGGAGTGGTTAGTACCACAATGGGTTTGTCTCACTTGTTAGAGACTATGTATGATGTTATGTGCTTATGTGATAACATGTTTATGTGACTATATGGGTATGGAATTTAGTTTCTAGGATGTTGGTCGGGTCCATGGGTTTCTGAGAGTCCTGTTAGAAAGGCACTTGATCACTGTCGTTTCTAACTGGAACTCTAGCAACGCCACGAGACGGTTATTATCCGGAAATGAAATTCGTAAGTGCTTATGTGATTATGTTCTTATGTGGAGTGAATTACAGTTGTCCATTGTATTAGGACGCGAGTGAAATAGCTTCGGCACATTTGTGAATATGCTAATCCTTCTGTTACCTTTATTAGGATGTCAGGACGAGGACGTGGTGGTTGGCGTGGTAGGCCTAGGAGGCAGGAGATGCCTATACCGGATGAAATTTCGGCACAAGAGGAGGGTGTTGGTCAGGCCAACATAGCCGAGCCAGTAGGTCAGTAGGCCATAGGCACCTTAGCTCGTGATATGGCAGGAGCATTGAAGGAATCCATAGACATTCTCAGGGCTGAGAATCAAGTGCAGACCTATGTAACTGAGGCAAGGCCGTCTTTTCTGAAGAGGGAGTTTTCCCAGTCGAATCTGGATGAGTTTTTGGGTGATCCAAAAGAGCCACTGAAGGCTGACGAGAACAAATTACTCTAAAAAAGGTATAAATAAAACAATTAAATGCTATTTGGAACTGATAAAATTTTGATAATGTAAAGGTAATGTTACCCAATTCCCTATAAAAAAAAATTTAGCCAAGACTAGTGGGAATACCCTAGTGTGAGAGAAGGGATGTATGTCTTGGCCTTTTTGATGTCTATGACACTCTTAACCGAAATTCAAGGTACAATTGATAGCATTCCTTAATATCAAGGTGCCAATGTGTTGGAAAAAATGGATTTTTGGTGACTTTAATTAAATATTAAAGTGGGTCCCAACCCTCTATTGTGTTGGGTCCAAGTGGGTCTAGATACTTTGCAATGAGATCTTTACACCACAAATAGAGTGGCCAAAAACCATTGAGAATTGAATGAGAAATTGTCCCATGAAGTTAGCTTCATGAAAAAGTTAATGGGATTTGTAACTTCTGCCTTTATTGCAGAGTTTAATAGTGCATTAATGGGGTTTGTAACTCCTGCCTTTATTGCAGAGGTTAATGGTGCATTAGTGACCAGCCATAAAGGCTGGAGGCTTCTCCTCTCTCCCTTATACATGTATAAATTGAGACCCTCCTGTCAAGTCTCAAACACAGAAATTGTTTCTTCTATTCTTTAGTCAGTTTGCTAGAAATTTCTTACGGTGAAAGAGTGCTACCACGGTTTTGTTCGCTAAGCTAGACAGAGAGTGCTTCTGCCGTAGTTGGTCCTAGACTGTCATATCCTGGGAGATAGACGTCGGGATTCCTCAAGCACTCTATCCGTGAGGCGGCGAAAATTTGTTTTAAGGAAACTGCTTCCGTGCAGGCTTCGGTTTGATTTCTCTACCATTTCGTTGTATCATGTATTTCTGTTTAATCTAGTCGTAATGTCCAACATGTGTTCTTGTTTTAAATTATGTTATCATGAATCTATGTATTTAATTTCACAATTGAGACAACAAGCTTAAAACAGATATTTTGTGTTCATGAAATTAGATAATAGATTCAGAATAATTTGTAATAGTACATTGTTGTTGCATCTGTTAATACATAACATGTTTAGGTTCTGTAGTCACTGAGTAGAATCGTAGCTTTTTATACACTGTTTCGGGGAATCACTTTAGCCCACTGTTCCATATATGAAATGCATGATTAGTATAATATAAAACGACCACTGTTTCCAAGAATTTGAATTATCACTGCTAATGGTGCATGGTAATAAGATTTATTTATTGGCAACATGCATGTGTACAGTTCTGTTTCATACATAGAAGTGATGATTATAAATTCTGGTTTCCTTTGTTGATTCTATTCATCTTTAAGGTATATAGACGTTTTAGGGAATTTTTCGAAATGGTTATACACTTGAATTGCTTGTTTATTAGTTTTTATTACATATAAACAATTCAAATTTATTTACATAAACTACATGCTACTTATTTGGTTTCAGTTTTAGTAATTAATTTAATGTTGTTTCATGGTGTTTGGCTGTAGTATAAGTGACTTATTGGTTGTAGATTCATGATTAGGAATTTGTTGGAAAAAGGAAAAAAAAAAAAAAAAAACATTTCTCCTATGCAAGTTTAATAAGAATGGTTTTTATTTTTAGATTTCTAACATAAGTTGTATGCTTATTTGGGTTCGTTTGGTTTGTGTTTTTGAAAAATTTTTGGGAAATTTTCTCTACAAATAAGTTTTTAAAAGTAATCAAACCAAACAAATTTTCCCAAAAAAATTTCTCAAAACTTGTAAACCAAACAAGTTTTCCAAACAAATCTCTCTCTCACACACATCAAATCAATTACTTTTTCCAAAACTCTCTCTCAAAATAATTTTTCAAAACATCTTTTGAAAAAAACCAAATCAAACAGCTTTTCGTACTTTTTATCTCTAAAACACATCTCTCAAACACAAACCAAACATAATTTCTGGTTTAGAGCATGATTCCTAATCCCATACCATGGTTGTGTGCTTTTTCTGTTTATAAGTTTATACTTTGCATGTTTAAATTTTCTAGGTTTGGTCACATGCTTAGTATTTTAGAATTATTTACATGTGCATTGCTAACATTATTTACAAGTTTATTGTGTGATTAGTTCCTACATAACTCATGACTGTTAATTTTTTATTCAATGCTTAGAGTAAGGTTTATTTTGTAGCTCTTGTCTATTCATATATTAAGTTAATTGTGGAGCTATAATTTTTTAATTGTGTCACTTGTCTATACTTATGTACATGGTTAATGTATAAATTAAATTATGAATTTAATTTTGGAGTTTTAGTTTTATTTTGTAACTCTTACCAATTAAAAGTGTTAATTGTATATTTATTTACATGATTATTGTATTATAATTTCATACAACTCTTGTCCATTAATTTTATTGAATTTGTAGAGTTATAAGGTTTGTAATTTATTTGGGAGTTATAAGTTTAATTAACTTGTCTAGCATTTTAATTTTATTTAATTCTGCTATTTAACTAATTTATTGCTTTTACAGTTTGTTTAGATTATTTGTTTTGCATTTGGTTGTATTTTTCTGCTAACCTTCTTTGTAGAAATACCTAAGCGTCGAAACGAATTTTGGAATGGACTACTTATAATCATCAATTGAATTGGTTTACTTTTGTTTAGATTTGTAGCAATGTTTTATATTGCTTGTAAGTGTTGGACCTTGGTTTGTTTTAACCTAGTTCATTCCTTGGAAATTTAATTTTAAAAAAATTGTTTCTCACGGACTAGGAGTCAACATGCTCTTGAAAGTTTTGTCAAAAGGTTAACTGGGTTTTAAGTGGGACCATTGTGACCCCTCCAGTCTTCTTGGGAACATTCTTGACCATGTTTGATTCTAGGTTTAGTGGTGAGGCTAATTTTGAATTAACTTTTCTACTATGGGATTTTCTAGTGTAAAATTTAATTTCTGAAAACACTGAACGTGATATTCTGGTGTAATTTTCAGAAATGGAAACTATCACTGATGTTGCTGCTACTGCTAACATTGGTGGGGATCTGAACCCCGGGGCAACTAGGTTGCTAACCCCTACTGCTATAACCTCTATGGTCAACCTTGGTGTTACTCCGACTGTTTTGGGAGGACCGCTTAGTCATCATGAGCGCCCAGAGAAATTTGTTGGGGTGAACTTCAAGAGATGGCAGCAAAAGATGCTGTTCTACTTGACCATGCTGAACCTTGCAAAGGTTTTGAGCGAGGATCCTCCAGCTGTGGCAGCGAATGAGTCAGACAGGCAAAAAGTCATGGTGCTTGACACGTGGAAGCAGACAGACGATCTCTGCCGGAACTATGTGTTCAACAGCTTGGCAGATTCACTATATAGTATGTTTTGTGCCAAGGGCTCAGCAAATGAGTTATGGGAATCTCTAGACAAGAAGGACTGTGGATGCCGGGGCAAAGAAATTTGTAGTTGGCCGGTTCCTGGACTTTAAGATGATCGATTCAAAAACTATGATAAGCCAAGTCCAGGAGTTCCAAGTAATCTTGCATGAAATTCATGTTGAGGAGATGCCTTTGAACGAGTCATTCCAAGTTGCTGTGATCATTGAGAAACTTCCCAATGGTTGGAAGGACTTCAAGAACTACTTGAAGCACAAGCGCAAGGAAATGTCAGTTGAAAAGCTGGTTGTCTGACTTCAGATTGAGGAGGATAATAGAAAGAAAGGACAGAGTACCTCCTTAGTGAAGGCCAATGTCATTGAGCATGGCAAATCTTCTGGGGTGAGGAAGAAGCCTCATGTGAACAAAGGCTCAAAGTTGGGGCCAAGGGGTGGTGTTGCAAAAAAGCCGGCATACAAGCCACAGGAACCAAGTTATCGGTTCTTAGGGAAGTGCTATAACTGTGGTAGTGAGGGGCATCGGGTTAGTGACTGCCGCAAGAAGAAGAAGCCATACAAGACCAAACCTTGTGCTCATATGGTAGATATACAAGAGCACTCCCATGAGGAAGATGATATGCACTTGTCTGCTGTTGTCTCTAAGGTGAATCTAGTGGGTTCAAACCCAAAAGAATGGTGGATTGATACTGGGGCTACACGCCATATCTGCTCCGAGGTCAAGCTGTTTACAACTTTCGAGCGGGTTACAAACGGTGAGAAGTTGTTTATGGGAAACTCTGCTACCTCGATTGTTAAGGGGAAAGGAAAGGTGGTCCTGAAGTTGACTTCAGGAAAGGAGCTGACCTTGAACGAAGTCCTGTATGTTCCGGACATTCGTAAGAATCTTGTCTCAGGGTCTCTTCTCAGCAAACATGGTTTTCGCATGGTTTTTGAGTCTGACAAGGTCATTTTGACCAAGAGCGGAGTGTATGTGGGTAAGGGTTATATGTTTAGGGGTTTGTTTAAACTCAATATAATGACTGTTATCCCAAAGATGAATAAAGATGCATATTCTTTCTGCTTATATGCTTGAGTCTTCCAATTTGTGGCATGGTAGACTAGGACATGTGAACTTTGAATCTTTACGTAGATTAATCAAGTTAGATCACATACCATATTTTAAGATTAATCCAGACTTGTGTTGAAGCGAAGTTGACAAGATCTTCGTTTCATTCTATTGAAAGAAGTTCAGAGCCATTAGACTTAGTGCATAGTGATGTGTGTGACTTAAAGTTTATACAATCACGTGATGGCAATAAATACTTCATCACTTTTGTTAATGTTTGCACTAAGTATTGTTATGTCTATTTGCGTAAAAGCAAAGATGAGGTTATTGGCAAGTTTATTCTTTATAAAGATGAAGTTGAGAATTAATTAGGCCGCAAGATTAAGGCTTTAAGAAGTGATCGTGGTGGTGAGTATGAATCACCGTTTATTGAGATTTGTGCTCAATCCGGGATTATCCACCAAACCACGACGCCTTATTCTCCTCAGTCAAAAGGGGTTGCTGAGCTGAAGAATAGGACGCTAAAGGAGATGATAAATGCAATGTTAATTAGTTCTGGATTGCCACAGAACATGTGGGGGGAAGCAATTCTCTCTGCGAATTACATTCTGAATAAAGTATCTCAGAAGAAGGTGGACAAGACCCCGCATGAGTGATGGAAAGGCGTTAAGCCTTCTTATAAATTCTTATGAATGTGGGGGTGTCTTGCAAAGTGGCGATTCCTACACCCAAACGGGTTAGGATAGGCCCGAAATCCGTGGATTGTATATTCATTGGTTATCTACATAATAGTAGTGCATATCGGTTTCTTGTACATAAATCTGAAATTCCAGACATACACAGGAATACCATCATGGAGTCAAGGAATGCATGTTTCTTTGAAGTCATTTTTCCTTGCCGAACCTAAGAAGGGGTTCCGAGGTTTTAAAGCAATTTGATGAGCTTGCTAGTGATGATGATTATTTTGATGATCAAGTTGGGAATCAAGGTGATGATCAGCCTAGAAGGAGTAAAAGGGCTAGGATGTCCAAGTCTTTTGATCTTGACTTGTTGACTTATATGGTTGAGAACGAACCTCAAACTTTCCACGAAGCTATGACTTCTCCTGAGAGTCCTATATGGAAATAAGCGATCAAAAGTGAGATTGACTCCATCTTACAGAACCACACCTGGGAGTTCATAGATTTACCTCCAGGTAGTAAGCCTTAGGCTACAAGTGGATTTTTTAAAGATGAAGGTCGATGGGTCAATTGATAAGTATAAGGCTAGGCTAATTATCAAAGGGTACAAGCAACGAGAAGCCCTAGATTACTTTCATACGTACTCACCTGTAACTAGGATAACATCCATTTACATGGTGATTGCGATAGTAGTTTTGCTTAATCTGGAGATACACCAGATGGATGTAAAGACAGCTTTCTTAAATGGGGATTTGAATGAAGAAATCTATATGGAGTAACCTATAGGGTTTTCAGCTCCAGGGCAAAGCAAGAAAGTCTGTAAACTTGTCAAATCATTGTATGGTTTGAAGCAAGTGCCTTAACAATGGCATGAGAAGTTTGATAACGTAATGTTGTCAAGTGGGTTTAGAATTAACGAATGTGATAAGTGTGTTTATGTCAAAGACATTGACAAAGGTTATGTCATTTTGTGTCTATATGTTGATGATATGCTCATTATAGGTAGTAATGATGAAATGATTAAAACTACCAAGAAGTTGTTAAATTCTAAGTTTGACATGAAGGATATGGGCATTACAGATATTATTCTGGGAATTGAGATTACCAGAACATCTGGCGGAATTGTACTTTCTCAGTCTCACTATGTTGAGAAGATACTTGAGAAATTTGGTGAATCAGATACAAGTGTGTCTAGGACACTAGTAGACGTAAGTCTGTACTTGACCAAGAATAATGATGAGAGTGTCTCTCAGCTAGAATATTCTAGGGTCATTGGCAGTTTGATATATCTGATGAGCTGTACAAGGTTGGATATAGCCTACTCTGTTAGCAGGCTTAGTAGATACACGAGTAATCCGAATACTACTCATTGGAGGGACATTATGCGAGTGTTAGCTTATCTACGTTACACCTGGGATTATGGGCTGCATTATACCCGATACCCAGCGGTACTAGAAGGGTATAGTGACGCAAATTGGATATCTGATATAAAAGACTCCAAATCCACTAGTGATTACATGTTTACTCTCAAAGGGGCAGCCGTGTCTTGGAAATCTTCTAAGCAAATGTGTATATCGAGATCAATGATGGAATCTGAGTTGATTGCTTTAGATAAAGCAATTGAAGAAGCTAAATGGCTTTGTCAGTTCATTAAGGATATTCCGTGTTGGTCCAGACCTGTGCCAGCTATCTCTATTCATCGTGACAGCCAATCAGCGATTAGACGGGCACAAAGTAATATGTATAATGGAAAGTCTAGACATATTCGTCGTAGGGATAATTCCTTATGACAACTACTCTCGAACGGAGTTGTCACTTTAGACTATGTAAAGTCTTAAGACAACATTGCGGATCTGCTAACCAAAGGGTTAAATCGAGTGTTAGTAGAGAAGTCGTCAGAAGGAATGGGGTTAAGGCCTTTAGTGTAAGGTGTTACCGAAATGGAAACCTGACCTAGTTGACTGGAGATCCCAAGATCTAGGTTCAATGAGACAACCTAATTGCGTGTAACGGTGGTATGTCACTGAGGAGGTTAATCCTTCAGCCATTCCTTTAAGCAGTGATACCTACGGGGGTGAAGGTTAAGCAAAGCTTTTAATGACTTTTATGTGTTGAGAATTCAAATAGGGTATAGCAGGATACCTTAAAGAGTCACCTATATGAGTGTGAAGTGGGGCGCTTCTAGAAGAATTGGGAAAGCCAAATTCTTTGAAACCACTCGCTGAACCAGGCTAGTGCTTAGGGCCATACAGGGCACACCAATGAGAACAAAATGGTGGTAGGAGTAATTCCTGTGTGAGATCTATTGTCTCAGTTTACATAAACAGCAGTGCAGTTTAAGATGTCATATTCACTGATCAGCCAGTAAACTCGATAAGTTTTCACTGGGAGAGGTTCAAAGCCAAAAGCTACCTTCTCTAATGTCAGGGTTAGTCTGTTGTACTCTCTCTCCGAGTCATTATTGTTGAACGGTGTCCGTTTGTTGAGTCATTCGGTCAATTTTTATTCATGTGGGAGATTGTTGGAAAAAATAGATTTTTGGTGACTTTAATTAAATATTAAACTGGGTCCCAACCATCTATTGTGTTGGGTCCAAGTGGGTCTTGATACTTTGCAATGAGATCTTTACACCATAAATAGAATGGCCAAAAACCATTGAGAATTGAATGAGAAATTGCCCTATGAAGTTAGCTTCATGAAAGAGTTAATGGAGTTTGTAACTTCTGCTTTTATTGCAGAGTTTAATAGTGCATTAATGGGGTTTGTAACTCCTGCCTTTATTGTAGAGGTTAATGGTGCATTAGTGACCAGCCATAAAGGCTGGAGACTTCTTCTCTCTCCCCTATACATGTATAAATTGAGACCCTCCTGTCAAGTCTCAAATACAAAAATTGTTTATTCCATTCTTTAGTCAGTTTGCTAGAAATTCCTTACAGTGAGAGAGTGCTACCACGGTTTTGTTCGCTATGCTAGACAGAGAGTGCTTCTGTCGTAGCTGGTCCTAGACTGTCATATCCTGGGAGACAAACGCCGGGATTCCTCAAGCACTCGATCCGTGAGGCGGCGAAAATCTGTTGTAAGAAAACTGCTTCCGTGTAGGCTTCAGTTTGATTTCTCTACCATTTCGTTGTATCATGTATTTCTGTTAAATCTAGTCGTAATGTCCAACATG
This sequence comes from Camellia sinensis, assembly GCF_055761805.1. Classification (NCBI taxonomy): domain Eukaryota; kingdom Viridiplantae; phylum Streptophyta; class Magnoliopsida; order Ericales; family Theaceae; genus Camellia; species Camellia sinensis. Next base: position 49,201,735 of record NC_138967.1, read on the forward strand.
TGTTATTGTTTTAATTTATGTTATCATGAATTTATGTATTTAATTTCACAATTGAGACAACACAATGTGCATGAAACATTAGCAAGACTTAGTGGCCCAAAAGGAAAGGCAACTTGTTGAATCTACAGGATCAATGCTAGATTGTAAATTTTGGATGATCCTACTTTGCATCATAATTTAGTCATTGGACTTGTCTATTATCAGCATAATAGTGTAAATGCAACATTTTCAATCAAAGAATCATGTAACAAGGCTCAACCCCCTTTTAATTGTTGTGTCTTCCCTTTATAAATTATAGACGTGGCATACTTATGAAAGACAATATTTGTACACGTGAGATGAAAGTTCTGCATCGTTTGTTTTCAAATAATTACTTCCACCTAGAATTGTTCTTTGATGTTACTATCCATGTTGTAAGATATATTTCAAATGATTCATACCCCAAACAAAATCTTAAAAAAGGATTTTGCTGAAGATTCAATTAAACGTACACTTTGGGGGGAATTTTAGCATGCTGGGTTTCTATCCAAATTCAGATTGGCTGAAGAACATTTATATCTAATCTTAACTGTCAATGTGTGCAATACCAACAAATTCAATCTAGCCTTACTGTCTCTAATAAGTTTTTCTTGTGATGTGCAATAGGAATTCATTGGATCAAGACATTTATGTTTGTTCCAAAGTAAGCTAGATTGGAACCAGAGTCCTTACCATTTAAGTGGATACCTCAAGCAGGTTGTTTGCAGTAGACTACTAGGCCATTTTTCATGAAGTAGCCTTCATTAACTCTAAGAAATTCACTCTTAAGTGAACCCCGGTCAGGCGGGCTGTAATTTTCCTTTCAAATTATGCTATGAATGATGTTGGTCTGCGTTCACTAGTAGAAGTAAAGGAAGGTAAACCCTTGGAGAGGTCTAGGTAAGATCTCTTTTCCCTTCATTTCTCTTACTTCTTTTTAAAGTACTTCCTTCAATTCTCTCTCAAATCTTCTATCAAATGTCTCTCCCACTAGTGCTCTTGCAAACAATCCCTGTCTTGGTTTCCAAGGTTATTCCATATCAATATTAAAAATTCACTATTCTTCAAATTCTATTTCTAAAAATGCTGGAGCTTCATATATTTGGGACACTATTCAACAAATCTTTCAGGACATTTGTAGATGGAAATAAAGGCATACTTCAATAGGCTCATATTGACATTATGAGCAGCATTAAGAGTTCCACAAAGTCACTTGCAATAACAGTCCAGGCTCTCAAAATAATCAACTAAACGTTCATGATTGTTGTGAGAACTATTTTTGCACAGTATAAGTTAATATGCGTGTTGCTATTCTAGTGATACTAGTATACATGCAGACTCCGACCGCTGAAACTTCTAAGTTATCTCCTTCACCTCGGCCCCAATCTCAACTCTCATCCCCATCAACATCTCCAACAGACGGAAAGAATTCAGCACATAATACCCAACCACCGTGTCCAAAACCGGCACCGGCGCGTTTTCAAACCCAAATCATCCACTTAAATAAAGTTCATGCAATCTTAAGAGTTTTTGAATTGGTATGCCAACCAAAATTCACTATTCTCATAGGTTGCACATCTAGTACATCCAACTTAACAAAAATCCATGTATCCATGTATCGCTAAAAGTGTTAAAATTACTTCCAAAAACACTCAAACATCCGCCCTTACAATTCCATTCTACATCTTTCTGTTGGAATTCACCATAATTGCATGACCTTTTCTAAGCAATAAATGCATCATAGTTGCCCATGGTTTCAAACTTGAACTAAGGTTAAGGTACCTCCAAAACCATCAACGTAATAAGATTTAGTAAAGTCATTTTAATATTTGGAAAAGGCCAAAAAAGAAACTTTGCCGAATCTTTCTACACTTAGAAAATACACAATCATTATGGCACTGCTAGAAAAAGGGGTATATGACAAGAAACTTTTTGCAACGGCATAATTATTCGTCGCAAAAAATCACTTTTTGCAACGGTTAATACCTTGTCGCCAATAGTCGCTTTTTGCGACGGCAAATACTGTCTCAAAAAGAGGAAAAAAATATAATGGCTGGTTTTTGCGACGACGAGTCAATAGTCGTTGTGGAAGGCTTATTTTTTGCGACGGTTTTTTCTTCCCGTCACGAATATTTTTTTTTTATTTTAGCCATGTCCTTTGTTGTGCCCTCGCTAGTAGACCAAAAAAAAAAAAAACTCCTCCTTCTTGTGAAGCCCTTATGCTCAAAATCCCCAAATTTTATCAAATTTTGGTGCTCTTGACCTCAATCTCATTTTCAAGCTCATCTCTCTCTCTCTCTCTCTCCATCTGCATATTCCATCTTCGTGTGACTCAGAATCACTCCCATCCCGCCGGCAAGGGCTCAAATTTGTAGAGCATCAATGTCGAAGCCACCGTTGCTTATCTTAATGTCGCACGGGACCGCATAGTGTCCGTCAATCTTCCACCGTCGCTCGTCGTCGCACATCATCACATGGCCACCGCCGCTCACCATTGCCTCGACGACCACCACCACCACCACCACCACCATTGATATCACCACCGCCAACCAGCAACCATTCTCTTCTTATCTCACAGCACGATCCACCATCGGAGCACTACCCCCAAGTATATCTTTTATATTTCGCTCTCTCTCTCTCTCTCTCTCTCTCTCTCTCTCTCTCTCTGTGTATCTCTGTCTCTCTTCCCCCAATTTTAGCCTTTAGGTTTTTTTTTTTCGCATACCTTCAAGCAAACCCACCCCCAAATCGACCCACCCACCGCCATTAATGAATGACTGGAATCTTGAAGTTTTTTTTTTAATGATATGATGATCTTGATTCATGGATTCAAAATATCAAATGGGGTTTATTAATCTTGTATTTTGGTTGTGTTATGTTACAATGCTTCACACATGTTTGCATAAATTCCCCACACAAACTATATAATATTTTTGTACTTCGCTGGGTTTTTTTTTCCTTCTTGTTTTGGGCTTGTGTTTTGTTTCCCACGCATATTTTCCTATCTATGTATCGAGTTTTAGGCGAAATCCAATTTTTTAGCAGATTGGTATTTGACATTGAAATTGTTTGTCTTTACTTTTAAGCTAAATTTTTGATAACCCACTTTCACACCTTCTGCACTTTCTGCTTCAGCAATCTGATTGTGGATGTCTCTTCTCTTCTTACTAGTGATTATTAGTTGTCCATGGTGCAAATTCCAATCATCGACCTCAATATTTTCTCGCCATTATATCTCTATTTTGAACAACACCTTATGAACTGGATCCCCTATTCGATTGCCTCCAATCATGCATGATTTTCTCGAGCCTCGCATTCTCAAGGTTAGGTAATTAAAGTAATGTTGCTTGATTTCATTTTTATTTTGCTGTTATAAATTCGATTCTTGTTAGCTTTTTTGTTTCATTCTTTGCTAATTAGAAGTGTTATGATCTAATTAGACAAAAGATAAAGTTCTATTCTAGTTAGCATTTGTTTAATTCTCTGCTAATTAGTTTTTGTTTGATCGTTAGACGAGAGAGTGTTATGATCTAATTAGACAAATTGACGGGTTTTCGTTTCATGTTGATTATTAATAAATTCAAATAATAGTTATCTACGATGTGTTTGTTCGGGATTCTTCTTGTTTCTTTGTTCTTCTCTCACACGCTTCATATAAAGTTTGTGCTTGTATGAGCATAAGCAAACAGTAGAACATTTGACTTTGTTTTCTTAAATATTAAGGCAAAGATTAACCTAGTGGTGGCTATTAAGTTTGTGTGCATGGCTTTCTAAATCATCAGCTTTGGGCAAGGCACTACAAGAGTGATGATCTAAGCTTTGGGTTATGGTCCTTCTGCTTTATTTGCATGCGCTACAAGAGTGATGATGTAAGCTTTATTTTTGTGGGTTTTAAGGGTTTGTGGTTATTCATGACTGTATATGCCCTGTTGTCTGTTAAGAGTTCTCATTTTTTGTGCTAGAGTTTCATGTCTGAAAGCCTCATCAGGAGTTGTAAATGTATTGAGAGTTTCATATGCTAAAAGTTTCTTTATCTGCAACTTTTTTCACATTTTAACGACCAATACTATCTTTTTGCTTTGTGGAGTTTGTTTGATATGTATACATAGTGTTCTTCACAGCTATTCTTTATCAGAGCGCCATCGGTAGCCTAAAAACTCACCATAGAACCCAAGTAGTTGTTAAACGTTGTGGCTAGGTAAGTTGTTTCAGCTTGAGGAGGGCTTATAATGCTCCAACTAGAGTTTTTAATTTCCTGTTCCAGTGTCATCTATTCCAGTGATTTCAATTGTCGATAGTGTGATTTGAGTTTGAACAAACGTTCTGCATTTTTCCCTTATTTTTTATTTTTGTTTTCGTACTTGTTTCTCCATGCTACTGCTAGTGGCACATTATGGCATATCAAATTTGTTTTTCTTATACTCATATTCAAGCCCTTCTTTATACATGATGTTTTTATGGTTGCAAGAGTAATATTAGGTAAATGTTGCCTAGTGATGTTTCTAATTCTCGGTCACAGAGTCTTAGTGAGGTTCCAATATTTTTTTTAAGAGTTAATAGTTTCTGGTAACTTGTTCTTAAGAGTTGTTGGAACCTGTTATGATGTTGTTGACCACTTAAAGATTGTGCCTGTCTTTGGAGTTTTGAGACCCATTCACTGTTTAATGCCTTCTTTTTTTCTTTTTTTACTTTCTTCCTTTGCTGCCCGGAATTTATACAGCAATCTTAATTTCATGATATTCACATCTTCCATTGTTGTCATAGCTTTTCAGTTGTTCTATTATTTGCTTTAGGGTGTTAAAGTTTTCTGATTGCTTCAATATGTTTCAACTTTGTATTCTTTTCATCTGGTTTGGAAGCGTTTACTAGATATGGTTTCATTTCTATGATTTCTGTCAGATATTTTTTACAACTTTAGATGTATTTTGGTTATCTTCAGGTTAGAGCGCTGGGCTGTTGTAAACTTTTGGGCTCGGTGCAACATACGTGGCCTTGTTAGAGATCTGATCAAATGTGGAGACATGAAAGGAATTGTACGTTATGTCATTCTCTGTTTCTTGTTTCCAAATTTTGTTGATTGTTTTAGTAATGCAGCTGATTAAATGCCATTCAGATTATTCATGTAATTTAGTTCTTGTTATATTCCCGTGATTATGATTACAACTCCATTGAGCCAAAGCAAGACTCTCTCTTTCAATTTCAGGGAGCTTTTACTGGATTTCTATGTTAGGTTGGGGAAAAGGAAGCCTGATCAAATTATCATATTCAGGTAATTATTTCTTCTCCATTTGGCCAATGGCAAGTATGTTCACTGCATCATACCTGAATTATTATCTGCTCTACTCTCTAATTTTGCTTTAAGAAAGAATGGCACGGAAATAAAATCAGAGAGCACAATAAAGATACAGAAATAGTTGAGAAGCAACTGATGGAGAAGATGTGAGATGATATTAACAGAGAACTACCTTTCTATTGAGGGATATTTGAGATTGGAATAAAATTAACTTATTATCTTCTTAAATCTATATTGTTATCATCAAAATCAATTATAAACAATGTGTGGGCCTAACGCTATGGCATTCAATGACGGGATAATAAAATGTTAACCATTGATCCGGACTCTGTTTGTCACGTGTAATAGGTTTATTGGGATGATGGAACGAAATTTTATCTTGTACATCAGAGTATCACAAGCATCTTACATGAACTCTCATAAATTTGTGAAGTATCTGTGTTGGACTTGTGGGTATGGGTGTGAAATATGTGTCCGACATTAAATTGAGAATGTCACATGAGAATGCAATCCTCTACCTGCTTTTGGTGCCCCTTCTAGGCCCCATTAATCCTATTGGTCCATTGTGATGACATGGATAACAACATTAATTAGTATTTTATTTTTGATATTAAATAGTTATTATCCATAATAAAACTAAACGAACAATCCCCTAATCTGTTATGACTCCTTCATAAATATAATGCTCAATTAGAAAATCAAAATAAAAAGGGAGTCGCTATTCCCACTCCACTTTACTCTAAATATATTCCTTTCGTTATCCTTATTATACATAGTTACATTAATACCCTTTCACACAAAATATACTCCCTGAAAAAATCAAAATTCCAAGGTTATTAATATAACTATGTATAATAAGGATAAAACAAAAAAAGTATATTTGGAGTAAAGTAGAGTGAGAATAACGGCTCCCAATAAAAATTCTCCTAATAAAAATTCAATCTAATAGGTAACCCTTAAACACAACAGTAGTTGCCTCATTAGTGAAACCACAATAAGTAGGTGCCAAGTTAATATTAGGGTGTTCAAATTATCCCGTAAAAAAAAAAAAAAATTGAACAAAATTGACTTTTTTAGATTGGGTTGGGTTGGGTTTGGTTGGATTGGATTGATTTTCTAGTGTATTCATTTGGTTTTGGATTTTCAAATCATCAAATGGATATAATTGAGTTGATTCTTAGTTTAGACCTTACTTAAATCGAACCAACCAGATAACCAAACGTATATATATTTTCAAAATTTTATTTATATTGACATGTTTTTCACTTAATGGGTGTATTACAATGGACTTGATTTCAACTAATAATTTCTCATATACAATAATTAATTAAGTGAATGAAGGAAGTAATAGGAGTTTGAGTCGGATTTCTCACTTGATTTTAAATTGTATTGATTGTATTAATGAATTTAATTTGTATTGGTTATTATTAAGTTTGAGTTAGATTTATAGGAAATATCATTTTGTCTCTCAAACTTTTACACAATTTTCAATTTGACCCCTAGACTTCAAGTAATATCAATTTTACACCCAAACTTTTAAAATTTTGATCGTCACATTCCGTCTACAATTTGACAGAATGTGCTGACGTGACACAAAAATTCATTTGAAATTTCATTTTACCTCCCAAACTATACCTTAAAAATTAATTTGCCTCCCAAATATAAAAAAAAAAAATTTAAATTTAAATATTTAATAAATAATTTTTTATCTCAATAATGAAAAAAATTAAATTTTAAATAATATGTACTTTGCAAAAAAAAAAAAAAAAAAAGTAATAATAAAAAATATAAAAATCGTCATTTAGAATTATCTTGAGACTATGAAGCATAGATAATTCAACAAACATGTCGTACACGTACTGGGTACTTACCAATGTATGGTATTTTTGTATACGTACTGAGTACACAAAACATGTACTCAAATTTTTCCTTCTTAATTTTTGATGTATCCAGACATATCTAGTATATACCCAAACCATGCCGTACCTCAGTCGAAATAATATTTTCTTCTACTACAAAGATAAAATTCTTTTTACTGAACTTCTTTTTCATTTTTAGTTTTGTACTCAGCATGGTTTTAAAATTAAGTTATAGTTTGTAAGTTATTTAATATAATGATATTTAATTTTGATTTATCTTATACCTATACTTTTGGCATTAAATGTCAATTGTAGGTTGGATTTACAAATTAAACCATTTAATCCATTTTATATTATTCCAAATTAAAAACAAATATTTTTTTACAAACGTATTAAGCCGTACCCGTATCTTACTTTTTTTTGAATTTTACTCTGCCAACATACCCGTATAGTACCAATATTAGTACTCATACGCGTACCTGTGCTTCATAGGTCTCAAATTATCTCAAGTCAATCTTAGAGAAACTTATTGAGCTGAAAATTTCTTGGTTACTCTATGTATGTGTGTGTGCGAATTGTAACTAGCTTTTTACCCAAATTAATTTCAATATAATTGATCGACTAATAGTAATTTTAAAATTGAGTGAGAAAAAAATTTCAAAATTCGGTAAGTACCTGTTACGGGTACGACATGTTTGTCGAAGTACCCACGCTTCATAATCTCAAGATAATTCTAAATGAGGATTGTTCTATTTTTTTATTAGTTTTTGCAAAGTATATATTGTTTCAAATTTAATTTTTTCATTATTGAGATAAAAAACTATTTATTATTTATTAAATATTTAAATTTAATTTTTTTTAATATTTGGGGGGTAAATTGATTTTTAAGGTATAGTTTGGGGGGTAAAATGAAATTTCAAATGAATTTTAGTGCCACGTCAGCACAATCCGTCTAATTATAGACAAAATGTGACGGCATGGGTCAAATTGATCAAAATTTTGAAAGTTTGGGTGTAAAATTGATATTAATTGAAATTTGTGGTCAAATTTAAAAATGTGTGAAAGTTTGAGGGGCAAAATGATATTTCCTCTTAGATTTAATTGTATTGGTTTGCATTAAACAATATTTTTTTCTTTGTTTGTGTTATGCTTAAATGTTAAAGACTTACTCATTTTAATTTTTTATTATTTATTGATTCACTTATTTTTAATATAGTGGAATTGTGGTTTCAACTCGAACTACATTGGATTTGGTTGGGCTGGATATAGTGTGTGATTGGTTTGGTTTTGGATCTAAAAACTTAGAATCGATTATGATTAGGTTGATTCTAAATTTAATGTCAAACCAAACTAAACCGATCCATGAACACTCCTAATTCAAATATTGGGATTCATTGTTTAATTTCAATTTTTTTTAAAAAAATACAGTCTTAAGTTTTAATCTTTTCGGATCAAAAGGATAAAACAATTTGGAAGATTATATTATTTCTATCTATTTTTTCACATGTGCACTATTCACTTATTTGTTCACATGTCAGTTATCTATCAACCTAAATGTCCACCTATAATTTGCCGCAACCTCCGATGACTTTTGCTACTATTTTTTTGACGATTGATTGGCATAAAAATAGGGGCATAAAAATAAAAATATTGTCATTTTTATTAAATAATTTCATTAAATAAAAATAGGGGCATAAAAATAAAAATAAAAAGAAAATTATTTAAAATAATAATTTGTCATTTTTATTAAATAATTTCATTAATCAGGTGTTTGTTATTCAAAAAAATTAATCCTCGGACTTAATGCCATATTCCCCATAGAAAAGGACTTGCCAATAAAACCCTGGTATATAAAAATTGCCAATGTTTAAATCATAAATTTAAGATAAATTTATTAAGGAAAAAAAAAAAAAATGATGACCAATGCGTGTAGGAAACATGACGACCCCCGATGTGGATGTTTGGGTTTTGCTTTTTTTTGTTTTGTTTTGTTTTGTTTTTTTGTTTTTGTTTTTATAGATGTTTTGTTGATTAATTTTTGTTTTTGTGGATTTATTTTTGTCCTTTGTTTTATATAATAGTATAGATAACACGATACATGTGGGATTGACCAAATTCATTTTGGAAGTTGATTTTATACTGAAAAATAGTTTGTTTGGTTTTCAAAAAATTGAAATATTTTGGGCTTGTTTGGTTTGTATTTGAGAAACATGTTTTGAGATAAAAAGTATGAAAATTTGTTTGGTTTAGTTTTTTTTCAAAAGATGTTTTGAAAAATTATTTTGAGAGAGAGTTTTGGAAAAAGTGATTGATTTGATGTGTATGAGAGAGAGATTTGTTTGGAAAACTTGTAAACCCAACAAGTTTTGGAAAAAAATTTTGGAAAAATTTGTTTGGTTTGATTACTTTTGAAAACTTACTTGTAGAAAATTTTTCCCAAAATTTTTTGAGAAACACAAACCAAACAAGGCCTTTTTGTTTTTCGTATTTTTTTTTTTTATTAATTTTTTTTAATATTCTAAGCAATTTTACTTTAATTTTTAGATACACTTAACATAAATACACTTAAAAAGTATAATATTTGTGAAAAAAATATTTAGAAAATTCACTAAATATCAAAAATATAAAAAAAAATACGAGAATTCAATATATTTTTTGTATTCTTGTAAATTTATTGATTTTAAAAAAATTATAAATATTTTGCTTTGTAGATACATCTAAATAAGATGTATTTAAAAAAGTAAAAAAATTATTTAAAATTTTAAAAATATTTATTAAAAAAAATTACGAAAAATAAAAATTCAACATTCAAAAAATTGAATATAAAAAATTAAAACAAAACTTAATAAAAATTATTATAAAGTATCACATCACTTTTTTAACTTCCGGTACCTATCTTTATAAAAAATTAAAATACAACTAAGATAGCTAATTATGCAAATCTTTGGGCGTAAGGCCCCGTTTGTTTTGGAAGATAAAGATGGGAATGAGATTGAGGGATTTGGGGTGGCTACTGTGTGGGGTGCACAACAGCTACTGTTGTGCTGTCAAATGGGCCCATTTCGATAATCCGAGGCGTTCACATTTTAGAATACATCAAGTAGAACATACCAGCAAGAAATCAAGTTAATCGGATATTGTTTATCCTTTCATCCACTCACATTTGTATTCAATTTAATACTTTAAATCACAATTGTTATTTATTTTTGTAGGTACAAATGTGAGTGAATGAATGGGTAAATGATATCTGATTAACTTGATTTTTTTGCAAAGATGTACTAATTGATGTATTTTAAAATGTGAACAGTTCGGATTATTGAAATGGGCCTCGAAATGGGCCTATTTGACTGCACAACAGTGGCTGCTGTGCACCCTGCACAACAGCCACCCCAAATCTGAGATTGAGATGGAGGTGAGGCCAACTATATATTGTGTTTGTTTTGGAAGATGGAGAGGGGATTCATAATCCCATAGGATTAGGATGGGCCTTAGTGTTGGGATTGAGATGGAGGAGGTGGATGTGGAGGTGGTATTAGGAAATTAGTCCTCCGATTTAGGTTTTGTTTGTTTTTTTGTTTTTTTTTTAAATGTCGGGCATTTTTTTTTAACATTAATGGTTAATGTTTTTGTATTTTTTGTTAAGTAAAAATCATAATTTTATTTGTTTTAATATATTACATTTCTTTTATAGGATAATAATTTAACAATCTCTACGCTAACAACTATCATCAAAACAAACATAATTTTACTTAATCCTCTCACTATCAATTCCCTCATGAACAAACTTTCACTATTAATCCACTCATTATCAATTCCTTCCATTCTACCTGGGAAAACAAACGAAACCTAAGGGACAGGTAGAGAGTTGAACGACGGGACATAATATCTACATGGAAAATACAAAACAAAAGCACATGCACTTCCATGTGAGCTAACCAACAACAATAACCCTTGTCCATATCGTTGCTTTTCTTTTTGAAAAGTGCTTAGAGATCCCAAAAGAAAATTTATTAAATTTTTTATTAAGTATTTTATATGGGTGGAGGACTCACACCATATAAGTGTCAGCAAATCTCACTCCATGTAAGATATTTAATAAATCTTTTTACTCTCTATCATTACTCTTTCTCATTTATAATTCTCTTGGATCTATTTTCATACCTGTTTGGGGTCGCTGCTATGCATGGTGTGCAACAACTATTGCACACCTTATTGGGCCTATTTTAGGGCCTAATTCGATAATTTAAACCGTTCACATTTTAGAAGTTATCGAGTAGAATATATTTGTAAAAAATCACGTTGATCAGATATCATTATCTCTTTCATCAAATCATATTTGCATTGTGTTTTATATTTCAAATTACATTTATCTTTTTTTTTTTATTTAAATGCAAATGCGATTTGATGAAAGGGCCAACAATATCTAATTGACGTGATTTTTTACTAGTATACTCAATAATTTCTAAAATATGAACAATTTAAATTATCAAATTAAGTCCTAAAATAGACCCAACAAAAACAATTGCTACACCCCCAAAAAGACTTTTCACACTCACTACCTTTGAACATTAGGGTTTTGAAAAATCACCACAAACAAACAAACAACCAATAACAAGAAAAGGAAGCTTCTCACTGTGAATCTCATTCCCTGTCCTTTTCTTTCTTTTTGGTAACTCTCTCTCTCTCTCTCTCTCTCTCTTTCTCTCTCTCTCATACCCATCTTTTAATTTTTTTCCCTCTACTTTTTGAATCTCGTCTTATTATCTTACTGGAGAAGAAAAGAAGGGTCAAGTTGTGTACTGATTTTTTATTTTTTTCCCCTCAGTTTTCTCTGGAAACAAGCAAAGGGTATATGATTGTAGTGTGCTCGTTTTGAATCTTAATTAAGAAATAACAAGGGATTTTGCAGAACCCAAATGGCATGCCAGGCCATTCATTCATGGACATTTAGTGGGTTAGTGGGTGCTTTTCTTGATCTTGCTATTGCTTATCTCTTACTCTCTGCATCCACTCTTGCATTTTTCGCCTCCAAATTTCTGGGTTTTTTGGGGCTTTTCTTACCATGTCCTTCTAATGGCCTATTTGGCAACGTCAATAGCAATTACTGCTTGAAGAGGCAGTTAATTGATTGCCCAATTGAGACAGTCTCTTCTGTTCAACCGTCTGTGAACACAAAGTTTCCCTTCGATTCAATTGGCGGGAAAAATGCAGATTGCCAATTGAATTTGAAGTTAATTAAAGATCAAAACAATTGTGTTGATGGGTTTGTTGAAATGGAAGGCGAAGCGTCTTGTAGCTCAATATCAGGTGCTAGGAAGTTGCAAAATGTGGTTGAGAGGGACTTGATTTTGAGGAATGAATTGGTTAGGGGGTTTGATGTAGTGAATTCATCAGTTCATGTCAAGAAGGGAGGGTTTGATCTCAAGGGTAAGGGGATTGTAAATCAGAGGCCAAGGAATGGTCTTAGGCGACGTTGAAAAGGTCTTGCTGATTATGCAAAAGTTTTGCCCGTTTCTTATGACCCTTCATATGCAAATGATCAGTCACATTTTAGCATTGATCGTAAAGGGAATAATGAGATTGAATGCAGTTCACTGCCAGTCGGCTCTGGAGCTGATGCTAATCACTTTAATTGTGAGTGTTGATTTTGATCTTGGTTTGTATTCTATCCAATTTTTTCTTTTTTCATTTCATCCGAAACTTTGCACCTTAACTGAAAAGAAAAAGAAAAAAAAGAAGAGAGGTATTAGTGTTTCGTTTTATGAACTCATGTATCTGTGTATTTTGTGTATGCACTTTCACATTTTTTAAATCAACATAAGTTGTGCTGTAATCTTACACAGCTGAAATAAAGAAATTGAAGAAGCTTGGTGTTGTAAGTTCAATAACTTATAAGAACGGTTTCTTGTATATGCTATACACGAAAAGTCACAATTTCAACTGACAATGCATATACAATACCCCAGTGAAGACCTTTCTGGTGAAATTATGTCTTACAATTTTTTTAAAAATCTTGGCCATTCTTGGCAAAGGGATGGGAAGGGATTTTAAACCATAAAGGGATGTCAAATTCCTTGGTGAGGATTCTTAAATTCTCCTAGGGTTTTCAAGGATAGACTCGGAGGTCCCATATGCACGTAGTAAAAGCTTTTAAAAGAGTTATATTTTAAAATCCTTAAAACAAAGAACAAAAAGTGGAAAAGTTCAGGAGCCCTTCAGATGATCGAAATTATTCATCTATGTGTGTGTGTGTAAGACGGCTTGTAAGGGAATTTTTTAATTTTTTTTATTGGTTAAACTCACCCCCTAGGTTAGTGCTTCATGTTTCTTTGATGATACCTACATTTTTATTCTTAATTGATCAAATCCCAAACAACTAGATTTGTAGAATTTGTAGTTTTTCTTTCTCTCTGAGTCGTAGATACATAATACAGCTTTGGCCTCTTTTTTACTTAACGTGGATATAATGCAGATAAACATTGACAATAAAGAAGAAAGAACAAATAAAATGCATTTAAGAAAAGAAAAAGAAAAAGAAAAAAGGAAATGAAGAAGTTGTTCTGGTTTTAAACAAATGGACTACCACCAATACATATATGGCAAGGGTTAAAGTATAATTTTTATGTCTCTTTTTCAATTAGCACTTTAAACTGTTAGTGTGAATGTTTAAACCTCAAGGATTATTCCTTGTGCTCTCCTCAGGGCATAAGCTTTGCACCCATTTCAAAACAATGTTTTGGACATGAGTTGTCATGAATTCTTGGTTGGTGTATCAGATTTTACATGGAATCTTACAAAACATAAATGGAAGCATTCATAGAACCATGCTTAGGTTATTGCTAATACGACGCATGACAATGCTATTGTGTGTGGTATGTGATTTAGATGACGAGGACGCTCCAATTGTTAAGAATTTTGGGGATAGAGCTTTACATGGCTTTCAGTTGGATGGAATTCTTCATGAAAAGAAACTAGCTTAGAAAAGTGAATCATCCTATGAAGAGATAAAGAGTAATGTGCAGAAGGACCTGGGTTATGAAGGTAATGAGAAAAATGCAATCAGAATCTTGGAACAGGCACTTGAAGAAGAACACGATGCTCGTGCTGCTCTTTACCTTGAGCTTGAGAAGGAGGGAAGTGCTGCTGCTACAGCTGCAGATTAGGCCATGGCTATAATACCGCGTCTACAAGACGAGAAGTTATCCATTGAAATGGAGGCTTGGCAATACCAGAGGATAATAGAAGAAAAATCTACGTGTGATGCTGAAGAAATGAACATCTGTAAAGAAATTCTTGTGAGGAGACAGAAAGAGAAGCATTTCTTGGAAAGGGAAGTTGAAGCTTATAGGCAGATGATTCATATTGGAAATTAACAGTTACAAGATGACATTCAGTAAATGGTGAACACACAGAGAGAACAGGCTGATGCTCCCACAGGTAGTGAATCCATTGACAAGAAGGAAATTGTAAAAGATAAAAGTTCAGTTAATGAGGTATTGTCTATTGATAAGCAAAACTGTACACCCTTGCTCTTGGAGAGGAATTATGAATTTCCGGATGGGATGAAGAAGCTGATTTTCAAGCAAGGATATGTAGAGAAATCTATAGTTTCTGGTCTGCAGAAAAATTTGATGTCAACTGCTGACAATGAAAGACTGAAAATTGACATGGAAGTTGAGTGACTCGGAGAGAGGTTAAGCATTGTGCAGGAACAAAGACAGAAGCTCAACTTCTCTGTGGACTATCGGGAAGGGAAAAATTTCAACTGCAACTTGTAGAAGATATAGCGTAACAACTTCGAGAAATTTGACAGCTAACAGAACCTAGAAAGGCCGTGCACAAAGCTTCTTTGCCCCTGCCATCCTCTAAGGTTTGATGTAAATTTCTCTTTCATCATTATCTTCATCTATATCAGTAAGGCTGTGTTTGGATTATGCATTTAGGTAGGGATTTGGAAAGAGAATGGAAAATGCGAGGAAATGGAGAAAAAAATTATCTTATATTTCATGCAAATTTCCTTCACCTTTTCCTTTCCGAAGACCTATCCAAATCCATTATGCAGACACAACATAAGTGCACAAAGTTACAATGCTTACTCTCTTGAAGATCAAAACTTCACCCTCCTCCCAGCTCCCACCACCATACTAATATTCACTTCAAACATATTCCCACTCCTTTCTAATACCTTTCCAAATATGCCATAAGAAATAGATACTTCTAGAGAGGTCCAATCCCCTAAATAGGAGTACAAATTGAGCCCTAGTCTACCAAATGGTTACTTGAATTCCACCTCCATTCTACCCTACAAAAAGTTGATCCATTGCTTTTCTAATCTCTCGCTCTATTTGGTTCATTGGAAAGAGATGGAATGAAATGGAATGGCCATTCTTTAAGCTCCCCTATGGAATGATCATTTTCTTACAATGGTGATTGACTATTTCAGTTGCAATGCATATTTCATTATGTTTTTCAATCAACCAAATATGTGAATGGATATTTTGAAGGAATGATTATTCTATTCAACTCCATTCTAGTGGACCAAACACTATCTTAGCAGCACTGATAGTAACAGCATACGAGGACCTAAAATGTGTTGGAAAACTTGACAAAGTAATGTTGATTGGATTACTTAGTAAAACTCTACAACCAAGTATAACGGCTAGCGAGTCAATGTTAGATACCTCCTCTTTGCACCTGAAGGCTCTCTTTATATCTCCACCAACTAGTTCTTCCCTTCAGTTTTTGTTCCTACAGGTTCTTTTGGCACTATTTATGTTGTTGGCTACCAGAATTTCTGTAATTAGCATAGTTTTAAAAAGCCTCCGCAACCATTACTGCCACCTGTTACAACCGCTATGGCGGTGTGACAAAAATTCGCATCCGTAATGGTCGCCACTGTTGCGTAGAGGTCGTAATGGCTGTTACGGTGCCGTTACAATTTCGTTGCCACCATTACAGTCATTACACTTCTACTTTTATTTTATAGATTAGGTATATAAGGCCATTTTTCTCATTTCTCTTTTTTCTAGTTAGAATCGCACAAAAAGAATATAGAACTCATGTCAAAATGTTAGATCTACAAGTTTTGAATGTCCAATCTTCAAGTTCTACAAGACTTGAGTTGATATTAAAGTTAAATGAGCGTACTTCTCTCTCTCTCTCTCTCCAATTACCATTTTATTGAAAAGCTTTCATTAATCTCATTTGATTCTTTGAATATTAACTTACATTATTTCCATATTTTCTCTTTGGTTAAATTTATTCATTTGACCTTTGCTGCCATTACGATTATATGCTTCTATTTTTTTATTTTATTTTATAGATTTTGTTTATAAGGCCATTTTTCTCTAGTTGTTAAAATTGCACAAAAAGGATATAGAACTTATGCGAATATCTTAGAGCTACACGTTTCGAATGTCCAATATTCAAGTTTTACAAGACTCCAATATTAGCGATTACTCTTTTTCTTTTCCTCTCAACACCAAATGTATTTGCAATTATGCTTGATACTTTTGGATAAATTAGCAGAGTTAGGTAAACATAGCGGTGTAAAAATGGCCTGGCCTAGGCCCGCTTGGCTCTTGCCAAAAATTGGACCGGGTTGGGGCTGCCCAATTCCAAAAAATATAGGCCCAGATCCATGGGCAATCGGGTTTCGGGCCTTAGGACTGACTCTTCTATTTTTTAATTTTTTTTTTGCCACCAAAATAGCTTGCAAGTGATGTTGGGCATCAGGGCTTATCTAGACCAGGCTCGTCGAGCTGGGCCTCAGGCAGGCTTCTGGTTGGTGGGCCATTTTTACACTCCTAGGTAAACATAGGTGAATAGTTGTAAGTCCTCTTGTTTGAGTCCTGTATTATTGAATTTTCTTAGTAGATTTTTATTGGGTGTTGTGACGTACCTTTTGGGTTTTGCACATAAAAGCTTGGGCCTTATTTGGTTTGATTTCGGGAGATAAGTTTTCAAAAAATATTTTGGGGAGAGAGTTTAGAAATTTTTGTAGTTTGTTTGGTTGTATATTTTGAAACTAGTTTTGGAGCTTGAGAGTTTGGGATTATTTGATATTTTGTTGTAATTGAGTTGATGTATGTGAGAAAAAGTGATTGAAAAGGAGAGAGGAGAGAGAAAAAATGATTGATTGATGTGTAGGAGAGTGATTTTGGAAATTTTTTGAGAAAAATTACAAACCAAACAAAATTTTCTCCAAAATCTTTTTCCCAAAGCCAAACCAAACAAGGCCTTGGTGTTTTTATGTGATTCCTTATCTGTGTGTTTAATCATTTAAAGGATACAAATTGAGTAATTAATAAGAATTGTTATTAATTGGCTTATTCACCCTCTCTAGGTAAGTTAATAATATATGTCCGGCTTTTTAGATAAGTCCAACATTTATACTAGCCTCAAAAATAAAAATATTTTTGTTAAGACTTGATAAAAAGATGAGGGTCCAATCCAACTTATCCAAGTCTAAACTTTGAACTTAAGGGCCCAAAATCCCAATTGTAAATATTTGAAAGTAATAGACTGTTGTTTTACAAATGTATGAATTGTTTATAGAATATTGTTGATTATATTATTATAATTGTTTTCTAAAATTTTTTATTTTCAAAGTTGAGTTGATCAAATCTTACTTTTCGACTATGTCACAAGAAAATTTAATAGATTAATTATGTTAATGATATGTGAAAAATCTTAAATCCCCGAGATATTGATTTGTGATTATGTACCAATTTTAACAAGTAAATAGCAATTTCAATCAAACAATCAAAGACAAATCGACACAACAATTTTACGTGGAAAAATCACAATTGGAGCGCTTCCAATTGTGATAAAAAAATCACGGGCAAAAGTCACAAAACAATCCATTAAGAAGACATAAAGGAATTACACCCGAGATATTGATTTGTGATTATGTACCAATTTTAACAAGTAAATAGCAATTTCAATCAAACAATCAAAGACAAATCGACACAACAATTTTACGTCGAAAAATCACAATTGGAGCGCTTCCAATTGTGATAAAAAAATCACGGGCGAAAGTCACAAAACAATCCATTAAGAAGACATAAAGGAATTACACAAGTGTAAATGGGATTGCCAATAACAAAAACATAATAATATGTTAGATAGTATAGATTATACAAATTTAATTAGCAATTTCGTCATTAAAATATTATGAACTAGTTTAGTGAGAAAAGTTATAACATGTTTGTTACGGAACTCTAGCGGCTCTCAAATTTGATAAAATGATTTTTCTTAATATTAAATTAAAGCCTCCATTTGGAGAATCTTAGCTTCCAAACTAACCCAGATTGGTCGATGAACCTTTATGTCTAGGTGCTTGTAGGGCGTTTTTGGATGGATGTGAATTTTTTAATTGCATATATTTGACATTAAGGTCACGTTTGGGAATTTAGCTTTTAGTATAATTAAAAATACAAATTAAAAAAAAATGTCAAAAAATTAAAAGTTTGACCTTACATGGAACTTAGCTTTTAAGTATTAAACTAGCTATTGTTAAAACCACTAATAAGATTCAGTACACAAGAAATGTGAGACTTACAATTTAGAATTCACAATTTAATATTTATCCACAATGATAGGGTAATAATTGAGTTTGTGATAAATTGAAAGTTGACATGCAACACGCCATATCATTGTGGATAAATTTTGAGAGTACTATTCAAAAAGATAAATGTGTCATAGTCTCAGGACATGCACCATTATTAGTAAAGTTTTCTTCTTACTGGTAAATGTGGGATCTAACAAACAGCCTCTTGCTATCCACTGGAGTCTGCAACACTTCCTCCACCATAGACACCGTCATCAATAGCTTCTTCAGTAGTGGGGGGCTGCTGCTCAACAAGGCGAGGGATTGGCTTTTCCATGATCGGTCTTCCAATGGTCAAGATCTATGGGATAGGGTAAGCACACCTGATTCACATTTTTAATTTGAACTGAGTTAGCTTTGCAATTAGCCATTATCATACAAGGGATGTGTCTCTGACTGAGCTTGTTGCTGAGTTGTGACATGATTATTTGTTGTTGATGAAGGCGAATGAGCTCTACAAGGAAGGAAGGGTGTCAGAGTTTGTGGACCGGAAATTGATACCATCGATTGTCCTTGATCAAGTACAATTGTGCGTACATATTGGGGTAATGTGCACCGAATATGATCCAGAACTACGACCCACCATGGGTCGCGTTTATTCAATGCTATCAAAGAACCATAGCAGCAGCAGCACCCTAGTTGAAGAACCAATGAGAGATGGATCATCATCAGCATCATCCACAGCTCGAAATTCGGGTCAGTCCAATTCCCATATCTATTCTGTTTAAAACTGATCACAGTGCTACTGCTACTTCCAAGGGCCCTTTACGTTCAATGATTTTCCTAAGAATTTCTTTCCAGTTGACAAAATCGAGACTTACTAGTTTTATCTAGTCCAACTAGTGTTTTTTTGCACGAGTGTTTGTGGAACCCATAGCATAGCAAAATTTTCACCTTTTGAACCTCAAATCAAAATGTTTGTAAGCTATCTTGTACTAAATCAAAATATTCCTATACAATTTATTATTTGATTATGCTTTTCCTATAATGTACCCTACACAAAATATATAATTATGTCACAAAATTTCTAACATCAATCACAACATACGTCACCTCATCACAAATTAGCTTTACAAAATGTCCAAAATTTTGTGATTAATGTTGCAAAAGTTTATAGTTAAGTTATGACATTTTTTGTTACGTCAATTTGTGACGAACTTAGCATTTTTAGGATTGATGTTATAAAATTTTATGATCAAATTACACATTTAGTGGTACGATGCATATGGTATGCGCACCTAAAGGAGTGCACACCATAGCATTTTCGAAAGAAATTTTTTTTTTTGTTATTTCTTGTGTGGTGTTTTGGTATGACTAATCATTCATTTTTAGCTATAACTGAAAATGATTTATTGATGACATTTGTGGTAATAAACAAAAAATCACAAATGTCAGAACTTGTATATACATATTCTAGCCTGACCCTATGTATATATATATACACATACATAGACCTCCTATACACACGCACATAGGTCTACAAAATAAATAACTACTGTGATGAACTTCACAGACCTAACTAAAATGGAGAATAGAAGCTAGTTACACACCTATGGGGGTGTATTTTTGGGGGCCTCGTGGGCTCCCACCAAAAATAGGTCGGGCCAAGCCAATCTTGCAAAATCTCGACCTAGGCACAAGCTCAAGCGCAAGCCTTAGGGAGATTCGGGCCCGACAATTATTTATTTAATTATTTTCATTTTTTTTACCAAAATTGCTTTAAAATAAGGTTGGACCTCGGTTGGGTAGGGCGGGTCGGGCCTCAGGTGGGCTTCAGAGTGGACTTGGAGCGGGTCGGGCCGAGCCAAATAGTGCATGGCCAATCCCAAGCCTGGGGGTTTGGTTTGGGATCAGGCTCAAGCTTGGTCAGGCAGCTGACAAGCTTTGGGTGGGCTTCAGGCCGGGTGGACCATTTGTACACCACTACACACATTATATACTAGCGATTGACACACACAACGGGTGTGCAATTTAAATAAATGATAAAAAAAATTAAATAATACAATAATACATGTATTGCTCTAGTGTTCAGAGTTTTATTCTTTACACTCAAAGTCAAGGTTTCGAGTCTTATGCATATTTTTTTTGTTGGTTTTTTGTTTTAAATATAAAAACAAGGACACATAAGAAAAAGGTCTAATGTATTGATAATATAATTCCTAAAGTCCTATTTGCGTCATTAACTACAAACATGATATGTATTTTTTTTTTGCAGGCCCAACTGAGGTCGCTAACCATGGAACATCTAAGGCAAACATTCACTTGGAGAATGAGGGCCTACCCAAACACAGAGGACTAACCTGTGCTCGACGAATCCAACCAGAGGATGTGCAATCTTACATACCCTCCATTCCAAGCTTCTCATGTAGCAGTATGGATGGTATAGATAATTACTAAAGTCCCGTTTGCATCATCAACTATAAACATGATCAGTATTATTTTTTTGCAGGCCCAATTGAGCTTGCTGACAGTGGATCATCATCTGGGGCATACATTCACTTGGAGAACGAGGGCCTACCCAAACACAGACGACTTTGAATGTCTGTCCCAGATGATGATCCTTTGTTAGCGAGCTCAATTGGGCCTGCAAAAAAATAATACTGATCATGTTTGTAGTTGATGATGCAAATGGGACTTTAGTAATTATCTATACCATCCATACTGCTACATGAGGAGCTTGGAATAGAGGGTATGTAAGATTGCACATCCTTTGGCTGGATTCGTCGAGCATGGGTTAGTCCTCTGTGTTTGGGTAGGCCCTCGTTCTCCAAGTGAATGTCTGCCCTAGATGATGATCCATTGTTAGTGAGCTTAGTTGGGCCTGCAAAAAAATAATATAGATCATGTTTGTAGTTGATGATGCAAACAGGACTTTCGGAATTATATTATCAATACATTAGGCCTTTTTCTTATGCCATGTGTCCTTGCTTTTACATTAAAGAAAAAAAAAAATATATATATATATATATATATATGCGTAAGACTCGTAACCTTGACTTTGAGTGAAGAATAAAACTCTGAACACTTGAGCAATACATATATTATTGTATTATTTAATTTTTTTTTATCATTTATTTAAATTGCACACGCATCGTGTGTGTCAATCGCTAGTATATAATGTGTAGTGGTGTAAAAATGGTCCGCCCGGCCTGAAGCCCACTCGAAGCTTGTCAACTGCCCGACCAAGCTTGAGCCCGATCCCAAATTGAACCCTTGGACTTGGGCTGTGCACTATTTGGCTCGGCCCGACTTGCTCCGAGCGCACTCTAAAGCCCACCTAAGGCTCGACCCGCCCTACCCAACCAAGGTCCAATCGTATTTTCAAGCGAT
This sequence comes from Camellia sinensis, assembly GCF_055761805.1. Taxonomy (NCBI): domain Eukaryota; kingdom Viridiplantae; phylum Streptophyta; class Magnoliopsida; order Ericales; family Theaceae; genus Camellia; species Camellia sinensis. The sequence continues at coordinate 49,223,846 of NC_138967.1, forward strand.
TTTGGTGAAAAAAATGAAAATAAATAAATAAGCGAGGCCCAAGGACAGGGCCAAAATTACACCCCCATAGATGTGGAACTAGCTTCTCTTCTCCACTTTAGGTGGGTCTGTGAAGTTCATCACAATAGTTATTTGTATATAGGTCTTTGTATGTGTATATATATATATATAGGGGCAGGCTAGAATATGTATATACAAGTTATGACATTTGTGATTTTTTGTTTATTACCACAAATGTCATCAGCAAATCTTTTTTAGTTATAGCAAAAAAGGAATGATTAGTCATACCAAAACACCACACAAGAAATAATAAAAAAAAATTCTTTAAAAAATGTTATGGTGTGCACTCTTTTAGGTGCGCATACCATATGCATCGTACCACTAAATGTGTAATTTTATAACATCAATCCTAAAATGCTTATTTCATCACAAATTGACGTAACAAAAAATATCATAACTACGCTATGAACTTTTGCAACATTAATCACAAAATTTTGGACATTTTGTTAAGCTAATTTGTGATGAGGTTACGTATTTTGTGATTGATGTTAGAAATTATGTGTCAAAATTATATATTTTTTGTAGGCTACATTATAGGAGAAGCATAATCAAATAATAAATTATATAGGAATATTTTGATTTAGTACAAGATAGCTTACAAATATTTTGATTTGAGGTTCAGAAGGTGAAAATTTTGCTATGCAATGGGTTCCACAAACACTCGTACAAAAAAACACCAATTGGACTAGATAAAACTAGTAAGTCTCGATTTTGTCAATTGGAAAGAAATTCTTAGAGGAAAATCATTGAACATAAAGGGCCCTTGGAAGTAGCAGTAGCACTGTGATCAATTTTAAACATAATAGATATGGGAATTGAACTCACCCGAATTTCGAGCTGTGGATGATGCTGATGATGATCCATCTCTCATCGGTTCTTCATCTAGGGTGTTGTTGCTACTATGGTTCTCTGACAGCATTGAGTAAACGCGACCCATGGTGGGTCGTAGTTCTGGATCATATTCGGTGCACATTATCCCAATATGTACGCACAATTGTACTCGATCAACGATAGCCGATGGTATCAATTTCCGGTCTATAAACTCTGACTCCCTTCCTTCCTTGTAGAGCTCATTTGCCTTCGTCAACAACAAATAATCATGTCACAACTCAGCAACAAGCTCAGTTAGAGACACCTCTCTTGTATGATAATGGCTAATTGCAAAGCAAACTTAGTTCAAATTAAAAATGTGAATCAGGTGTGCTTACCCAATCCCGTAGATCTTGACCATTGGAAGACCGATCATGGAAAAGTCAATTCTTTTGACCGCTTATCAACTCCAAAACCACTACCCCAAAGCTGTATGTGTCTGCCTTTGGAGAGACGTCTCCACAATTGTACTCGGGAACCAAATACCCATTGATTCCATGTACAAGCATATATTAACAACAAATCCAAAAAGTTTGGTTCGGTTTAAAAAAAAAAAAAGAAAAAAAAAAGGTTTTTGAAAACTCAACAAAACACTGATTGGATGGATTTGATTTTTTTTTTTTTTTTTAAAGAATAGGATTTAGTGACAACATATAGAGAATTTAAATTATATCCCAAAATCAAATTGCTGAAAAAAAGTATACTAGGAAAAATAAGAAAAATTAAATGCTTAACACATATAGGGTATCGACAACTTCACTGATATTCACATGTGTTAATCTTGAGGGAAGAGGCTGGCCTTGCCAAAATCAGCATTGGGACCCAATTTTCATCTATTAGGATGTTGGTGGGTTTGATGTCATAGTGGATAATTACATTGTGTGATTGTTCAGGAAGGTAAAGCAAGCCCCGGGCAATAGCTACAATTATGCCATATGTTTGCTTCCATTCAAGCGCATCTGACCTGCTAGTCTTTGAATCTAAAGCATCAAAAATAGTTCAAAACTTTGAGATTAGTTGCGTGTTGAAAATGGTGACTTAATTCAAAAATTGTAGTATTATTATACAATTATTGTTTTTTGAACGAAGTATTATTATACAATTAATTTATATTATGTTCGATGCAAATTAGAAGAGAACAGATGTATAACTCTTATGAGCATATCCTTCCCAGAACGGAGGGTGTCTTCACTTTATGTGTAATTTTTATTCTTTGATCAAATGAATGATTGTTCCTCATGGTTTTTCATTTTTTTTAAGACAGTAAAGAAAGGGAACTTTATTGATGATATGTAAGATACAAAGAGCATAACATACATCAAAAAGGCAAGCGAATGTTACAAGTATCATAACTAGACTAAACGATTTCAACTAGGTTAACACCGAAAAGATAGTGCAATCATATACTAGCAAAGCGCTAAGTTGATAAACCAACCAACAAAGCAAAGAAGGAAAGAAAAAAAAATCAACACCAGTCACACCCAATGATCAATGGGAACTAAATAACCCTAAATCCCTTATCATTTTAGATTAAAACAAATTTTTATCTATTTATTATTATAATAAATTTAGATTATTTAAAATTGCAAGTCTATGGGAGAGTCTTTTATTGGTTCTCATTAATTGCAATCTTAGCAATATAATATCAAATGGTGGTCAAATATTAATCAATCATATTGGTTATTTAATATTTTTATTAACTAATTAAATAAAACTTAGACAAAAAAATTAATAAATAAAAAACAAATGAAAAACTTCTCAAAAAGTTATATGAAAGTTAATGTAGGAATTTGAATAGAAATTTTTGAATTACATTGAATTTAATAAATGGTAAAATAACATTGAGAATTTGTGTGATAGTAAGGCATGTGTAATTTTAAAATAATAAATTTAGAATGAATCTTTTTGATTTTCGAAGACCCTATATGTTATAACTCAACTTACAAATAAAAATACAGTAGGTGATATTAGTACTTACTAAAAAGAAGGTAATCAAGGCTGCCATTTCTTGCAAACTCAAATACAAGCAGCATCTCTTCACGGTGTGAACAGAAACCCAGGAACTTAACAATATTTTGGTGGTGTGCAGACCCCAGCAGCAGTTACATCTCGTTCAGGACAAGTTCTTTTCTCTTCTCTGAGATCAACAATGGTTTCTTCACCGCGATCTCTCTTCCATCATTCAACTTTCCCTACAAAACATTTTCAGTCAAGGATGGATCCAAGATTCAAATTTCAGGGGAGGGCAAAAATAAATATATTTTGAAATTATTTTACTAATTACTCATATAATAACTATATATATATTTTTTATAGTTTTTAGATGTGTGATTGTGCTTGCCCCAAGATCCATCCTTCCTCTTTGTTGATGTATGTGGTTCATTCTTCGTTCATCAATGAAGTTTATTTTTTCCTAACCAAAACAAAAATATTTTCTTTTTTTGATCTACTTAAGGTTGTGTTTGGAATAACCTTGTACACTTGAGCAAAGCCACTGTGGGTGTTGATTTCTAACCACACAACCAAACGGGGAACTTAGCTGGAGTGCACCGGCAGAATAGATTAAGCCCGAACAACCCGTTACAGAAAGATAAGAATCCCGCGGTGGTTCGTCCACCCGGGGGCACTCCGACGATCAAGTCAGTAAAATATCTCTCAAAGATAATCAATAGTGCTTAACTCACTAGACAGAGCATAAAAGACATACCTTAGACCCATGAGGGTGCCTTTCTTTTATAGCCAACACTGACCTAATCCCAATAGATTTTGGATTACTTCTTATCTTGGACTCCTAGTAGGATTGAGATAAACTCTCTAAGAGTCCTATCTTTATCCAAACTGGAGTCCTCACCCAATCTAAGACTCTTGTCCCTTATCCGCTTATCTCGCATTCCGGTATCTCTGCAAATAACCTCGGCCCAGCCGAGATTACCTTAGCGTCAAGTCAAGGATACATGGCACCTCGGCTGACACTTCGGTGTCACCTCAGCCACGTGTTGACATTCAAAAATTATGTCCCCACAGCCACGTTTGCCAAGCTTATTTTTGCATTGGAATTCTTCTGTCGCAGAAGAAAGGGTTTTGAAATTGAATTGCTTGGGTTCTTGTTTTGCCACGATCTCCTCTGCATCTTCAATTACAACACAGCCACGAGTTGAGCGCAAGAAGATGAAAATAACTATAAATACATATTTGGTGACTCAGATATAAATCCGATAAAAAAAAAATCATTTAAGAAGTGTATGATTTGGGAGTTGTGTTGAGAGATTGAGACTTCTTCTCCTTTGTTTTGTATTTATTTTTGTTGTTTATAGTGAACCTTTCTCTCTTTTCTCCCGTGGACGTAGGCATTGGACTGAACCACGCAAATATATATTGTCTCATTTGTGTGTGTGATTGTTTGTAGATCATTTTTTGGGTGTCTTTAATCATAACAAGTGGTATCAAAGCCAAGGTGAGGGAGTTTTAGAAAAACAGAGTGTTTTTCTTTGAAATTGAAATCACGATTTGAGTACACCAGAAGGACCATCTCAACGAGAGAATTCCAGACCCCGAAAAATCAATCCAAGAAGAGTATCCACGTGCCTCACGCGCGTCGTCGGAGGATCACCAGAAAGTTCAATCTGACGAGGAAGTAAAAGTTGAAGACGACCTTTCTGTTTTTATGTAATAAATATTTATTTGTGAAGATATATACCACAAGTCTTGTGTTGGCAGAGTGGGTAAACCCCAAGTCTTGGAAGTCAAGAGTTTGAAACTCTTTGGCAACAAATTTATTTTTTTTTTTAGAAAATTCACTAGAGCCGAGCCGAAGCCTAAGCCGAGCCGAAATTGAGCCTTCTATGCCGATGACGTCAGCAGATCTGAAGTAATCATTCAGTGCTTCGCAGGTGCTTCAGATTCCGCCGATCAACCGTTAAACTATTTTGGCTCGATCTAGGCCATTTGAAGTCCGTTTTTGACGTTCCAATAGTGCGTTCCAACTATTTGGAATATTCAGGACACATTCGTATGGTCAGATTTTGCAAATCATATTTTAAAAAGTTGCAGTTTTTATTTTGGCAATCCAAAGTGCTTTCTGGCTAATTTGACCAGTCCAGACTCAATAGTGAAGTCTGATTTTTCAGATAGAGATCATTTTTTTGTAGAGACAGTTATTGATGGAGAAATCAATATCCACTTTGGGATCCATGATCAAGCTGAATGCTTCCAACTATGCAATTTAGAAGCCCAGAATGGAAGATGTCTTGTGCTGCCGAGATTTGTTTGACCCCATTGAGCTTAATGGAGTTAAACTAGCTGCGAAGAAGGATGAAGAATGGAAGTGGAAGAACTGAAAGACCATTGGTCAGATCAGACAATGGATCGATCATAGTGTCTTCCACCATGTCGCCGAAGAGACTGATGCCTATGCTCTTTGGACAAAATTAGAAGGCATATACCAGTCGGAGACTGCTCAGAATAAGGCCCTCTTAATGAGAAGGCTTGTAAATTTGAAGCTGAAAGGCAGTGTCTTTGTTGCAGAACACACCGGTGAGTTCCAAAATCTGGTGAACGAACTAGCAACTGTCAAAATAGAGTTGGATGATGAGATACAAGCCCTATTGCTGCTAGCTTCTTGCTAGATAGTTGGGAGACGTTGGTGGTGTCCCTCAGCAACTCTGCACCTGAAGGAAGACTGACCACGAACATGGTCACCGATGCTTTATTTAGTGAAGAGGCAAGAAAGAAAGACATGGGTTGAGATCAGTCCCATGCCCTCATCACAAAAAATAAAGGTAAAGGTAGAGGTAGAGGCAAGGGCGGAAGCAAAAATAGAGGACGCAACAGAGGAAGATCTCAAGACAGAGGGAAGCCTAGAGAAGGTACGAGCCGGCCAAGGTTCAAGTGTTATCATTGTGGCCAAGAAGGTCACATAAAGAAATATTGCTATACTTTGAAGGGAGAACAAAAACAAGGCAATAGACAGCCAAAGACTGAAGATTGAAACACTGCAGTTACTGTCTCAAAATATATTGCATTATTCTCTGTTGGAGAAGAAGAATGCCTCCATATGGCAGATAACGACACCGAGTGGGTGGTAGATACAACAGCTTCCTACCACACCACACCCCAAAAGAAGTTTTTCAGTACGTACCAAGCTGGAGATTTTGGTACAGTGAAGATGGGTAACTCCAATTTTTCGAAGATTGTGGGAATCAGTGATGTTCGCATCCAAACCAAAGTTGGGTGCACGATGGTGTTGAAAGATGTCAGGCATGTTCCCGATTTATGCCTTAATCTTATTTTAGGAATAGCCTTAGATTGACAAGACTATGAGAACTACTTCAGCAAAGGCATGTGGAAATTGAAGAAGGGATCTCTAGTGGTAGCTAGAGGACAAGCAACTAGTACGTTGTACAAGACTCATGTGAAGGTGATTTCAGATAGCCTCAACGCAGCAGAAGATGAGGCATCACCAAATTTGTGGCACAAAAGGTTGGGTCACATGAGTGAGAAAGGGTTGCAGATTCTGGCAAAGAAGTCTCTTATTCCATTTGCCAAAGATGCGAAAGTGAACCTTTGTGACAACTGCTTATTTGGGAAGCATCATAGAGTCGCTTTCCTCTCATCATCCAGAAGACAATTAGAGTTGTTGAGTAGAGTATACTCTAATGTATGCGGTCCCATAGAAGTGGAATATTTGGGTGGCAGAAAATGCTTCCTGATGTTTATTGATGTTGCATCACGAAAGGTATGGGTTGACGTCCTAAAGACCAAAGCTGAGGTGTTCCAGCATTTTTAGACATTCTATGCTATGGTGGAAAGAGAAACTGGAAAGAAATTGAAGTGTCTCTGAATGGAGGCAAGTACACGTCAAAGGAGTTTGAAGCCTACTGTGCTACTCGCGGTATTCGGCATAAGAAGACTGTTCTTGGAACGCCAAAACACAATGGTGTAGCCGAGAAAATGAATCGGACCATTATGGAGAAGGTCAGATGTATGCTCAAAATGGCAAAGATGCCAAAGTCATTTTGGGGAGAAGTTGTTCGTGTTGCTTGCTATTTGATCAATAGATCGCCATAAGTTCCACAGAATTTTGAGATTCCAGAAAAGGATTTCTTACTCTCATTTGAGAGTGTTCAGGTGCAAAGCATTTGCATATGTATCTAAGAAGCACAGGCATAAGTTGGATGATAAAGCTACTCCATGTATTTTTATTAGCTATGGAGATGAAGAATTTGGACACAGATTATGGGATCCGAAAAACAAGGTCATTTGAAGCCGAGATGTGGCGTTTTAAGAAGGTTAGACCTTAGAAGAATTTGGGCAGCTAGCCAAACCCAAAGTTGATGATGTTTTAGAAATTGTTTCAAATCTTGCACCATCATAGCATGCCACTAATGAAGAAGAGCTACCGCAACATGCAACCAACGATGTAGAGTTATAGGATGGATTTCCAGAAGATGAAGATCTAGAAGAAGAGGGTGTTGAGCAGGGGAAGCCACAACCCCTCCGCCAGAGACTGTTGGTCCACAAATACGAAGATCAACAAGAGAGCCTAAGCCATCGTCAAAATACCCTGTTTCTGTGTATATTTTGCTTACAGATGAGGGGCAGCGAGAAAGTTTTCAAGAAGTTCAGAATCATAAGGAGAAGAGTAACTGGCAGCAAGCTATGCAAGAAGAGATGCAGTCCTTGCAGAAAAACCAGACTTATGATTTGGTAAAATTTCCCCAGGGTCAAAAAGCACTGAAGAACAAATGGGTGTTCAAGTTGAAGAAAGATTGGCAGTGGAAAGCTAGTCAAGTATAAGGCTCGATTGGTTGTCAAAGGTTTTAGGCAGAAGAAATGTATTGATTTTGATGAAATCTTCTCGCCAGTTGTGAAAATGACATCCATTCGATTAGTTTTGGAACTAGCAACCAGTTTGAATTTGGAACTTGAGCAAATAGATGTGAAGATGACATTTCTCCATGGCAATTTGGAGGAAGAAATTTACATGGAGCAATCAGAAAGTTTTGAAATAAAAGGGAAAGAAAACTTAGTCTGCAGATTGAAAAAGAGTCTCTACGATTTCAAACAAGCTTTGATACAATGGTACAAGAAGTTTGACTCATTCATGGTGGGTCATGAGTACATGAGAACTGCTGCAGACCAGTGTGTATATGTCAGGAAATTTCCTGATGGAAACTTCATCATACTTTTGCTCTATGTTGATGGCATGTTGATTGTTGGTCAGGATGCTGCAGCAATCAGATCACTGAAGAAAGAGTTATCATAGTCCTTTGACATGAAGGACCTAGGCCTTGCACAACAAATTTTGAGCATGAAAATTATGTGTGATGGGAAGGCCAAGAAGTTGTGGTTGTCACAAGAGAAGTATGTTGAACGAGTGCTTAAAAAGTTCAACATGAAAGATGTCAAGCCAATTAGTACTCTACTGGCTAATCATTTCAAGTTGAGCAAGAGTTCTTGTCCCTCCTCTACAAATGAAAGAAAAGAGATGGAGGCAATTCCCTATTCATCTGCAGTAGGGAGTTTGATGTATGCAATGGTGTCCACCTGACCAAATATTGCTCATGCTATTGGAGTAGTGAGCATATTTCTTTCCAATCCAGGGAAAGAGCATTGGAAAGCAGTCAAGTGGATTATGAGGTACCTTAAGGGTAAATTTAAAATGTGTTTGTGCTTTGGAAGAGCTAGTCCAATCTTGGAAGGTTATACGGATTCAGATATGACAGATGATTTTGATGGTAGAAAATCTATATCAGGATTTCTGTTTACTTTTACAAGGAGAGCTGTGTCTTGGCCGTCCAAGCTACAGAAGTGTGTTGCTTTATCTGCAATCGAGGCAGAGTATATTGTCACAGCAGAAGGTGGGAAAGAGATGTTGTGGTTGAAATGATTTCTCCAAGAACTAGAACTAAAGCAAGAGAAGTTCACGGTACATTGTGACAACAAGAGCGCCATAGATTTGAGCACGAATTCTATGTATCATTCTCGCACAAAGCACATTGATGTACGATATCATTGGATACGCGAAGTGATGGAGAAGTAGTTATTGGAACTAGTCAAGATCCATACAGATAAGAATCCAACCGACATGCTTACAAAAGTGGTCTCGAGAGACAAACTCAAAGTATGCAGGGACATTGCTGGGATGGACTTCCAGTAAGGATCCTACTTCTCATAGGTGTAGAGGGGGAGAATTGTTGAGCATTCCACACCATGTGAAGTTGGCTTTGGAAGTCAAGAATGGAGGATGTAGATTTTGGCCTAGAGATTTTGGAGACATTCAGTCAAGCTATCCTCTTGTAGGGTGGTTGTATTGACGGCTTACCATTTATTTTTTGGTGGTTGGTTGTTAGTAGGCAAGCTCTCCCGTTTGTGTATATAAATAGGGAGAGATGTGAGCTAAGTTGATATAGAGATCAAGTGTGAAGAAAAGAGAGTTGTGAGAAGTGTATGATCTGTGAGTTGAGTTGAGAGAGTGAGACTCCTCCTCCTCTGTTTTGTATTTGTTTTTGTTTATAGTGAAGCTTTCTTTCTTTCCTCCCGTGGACGTAGGCATTGGGCCGAACCACGTAAATATTTGTGTCTCATTTGTGTGTGATTATTTGTAGATCATTTTCTGGGGGTCTTTAATCACAACATTTACCTTTCTTAGATTTTGTGGGTTTGAAGAAATTTCGTAACTTGCTTGATTTAGGCATGGTTTAAGAGAGAAATGAATAAAGGTTTAATCGCAATTTCAAATGGAGAGAGAGATAGAGAGAGAACATTTGGATGAAGTAAAAGAAGAATGTGTCTGCTTTTTTAACCGTTTAGATGAAGTAAAAGAAGAATAGAAAGAGTATGTCTGCTCCTTTTCTCTGCTTTTTTAACTATTTAAGTCTCGTTTGGAAATATGTTGTTTTAATAATTTTTTTTTATCCTTTTATAAAAAGATATATAAAAAAATAAAGAGACTGATGTAATAATTTATAGTGACTTTTTGACTAAAATGTTTAGTCCTCAAACTAGATCTTATACCATCTCCAATGGTTTATCAAATCCATCATCAAATTTAAATTTGATGAAAAAACTTACTTTTTGCTCCTCTAATGATTCATTAAATCCAGGATTTCTCAAATCTTTCATCAAATTGCGGATTGATGTGCCTTTCATCAAATCACTGTTCATTGTCGTTGAATTTTTACCACCAAATGTCCCTTTCAATGTCTCCCCAAATGACTACCTCAAGGTAAAAATTTGTGGAAGATTACACTGGTCAATCATCTGCCCGGTCAATTGATGGATTGATGAAGTTTTAAAACTCTCTGTTGGGATAGTTGACATCAAAGAAAATATATATTATTTAAATTTTTACTCAAATTTAATGGGAAAAAAATTCATCGTTAAAGATGCCCTTAAATAAAGTGAAAGAAGAATAGGTAGAGAATGTTTGCTCTTTTTTATTTTTGGGAAATTATTCAGTATTGCAGAAGTTCCATCACATCTATCCTATGTGGTTTAGAGTGCTCTATTTTGATTTAGTGTTAGTGTGCCCACCATGTTGGCAACTCACTTAACCCTTAAGCAAGTGTTAATGTTTGTTAACCTAGAGAGAAGAAAATTTGTTAGCTTTTAGAGGGAAGAAAAATATTATTTTATTTTCAAGATGATAACTCCCGCTCAAGATGATATTTTCGTTTTCCTGCTTTTTTAACCATTTAGAGTCTTGATAGTTAGATCCGATCTTGTAAGAATCGTACTATATATATAAAAGGATTTTCATGTATGGTACATAAAAAGAATATAGATTATTAGATTTAGATAAGATAAATACTAGTCATTGGATGAATTAAAAGTAAAGGGTCCGACTATGGTATGCAAAAGTGGTATTTGCGTACCATACATAAAAATGATTTTGAGCCTTTGGATAAGAATCTAGAATCTTGACCATCCAAAAATAAAATGGCAACTGGTAATAACCGGTCAAGCAAAACTCTGCCCTGCATTTTCCTCTCTTTCATTTTCTCATTCCACAGTTCGTCTCTACCCCATATTCTCTGCATTTTCATGGCTTAATCTCCATCTCTTTGATTCTGTGTTTCCAGCGATCAGCCATTCCTATGTTTCCGACGATCAATGTGACTTAGCTTACTATTCATTGAAACTTGACTTACTACTCAATTTATTATTATTATTATTATTATTATTATTATTATTATTATTATTGTTGTTGTTGTTGTTGTTGTTGTTGTTGTTATTGTTGTTGTTGTTGTTGTTGATGATGATAATGATGGTGAAGAAATAAATTGAAACAAATCAGATCTGTTTAAATAGATAAAAAAAATTGAATTGTTATTTTAACAGATAAAAAAATTTGCTTGGTATTTCAATAGATTACTCTTTGAATTTCAACAAATAGCTTTGTATTTCAACAAAATACAAAATATTTAAACAGGTGAGGGAAATTTGAATTGAAAATATTAAAAAATTAAACATATAGGATGGATTTCTCACTAACAAAAAAATATCCACTGGATCTAATGCCTTATACCTTCCTTAGCGTACATATATTTGAAATTTATAATGAAACTATAAAAATTTTAAAACCAAATCAAACTAAACAAGTAATTTTATAACGTGATCGCAAAATATTACTTGTAACTTACTCGAACATCAAGCAAATAAAAATAATTCGAATAATTATTTAAAACTTAATGATACTACTATTCAATTAAATATAATTTACTACTAAATAAAAGCCCACTTACTATTACATTAAATTATTAAATAAATTATTTGGACATGTTAGGTATTTTAAAAAAATATGTGAATCCCACTTACTAATTTAAAAATACAGATCACGTTTGTAGTTGATGATGCAAATGAGACTTCAGGAATTATCTATACCATCTATACTGCTACATGAGGAGCTTGGAATAGAGGGTATGTAAGATTGCATATCCTCTGGCTGGATTCGTCAAGAATGAGTTAGTCGTCTGTGTTTGGGTAGGCCCTCGTTCTGCAAGTGAATGTCTGCCCCAGATGATGATCCATAGTTAGCGAGCTCAGTGGGCCTGCAAAAAAATAATACAGATCATGTTTGTAGTTGATGATGCAAACAGGACTTTAGGAATTATATTATCAATACATTAGGCCTTTTTCTTATGCCATGTGTCCTTACTTTTATATTTGAAACAAAAAAATATGCAAACATGCTACGTGTCCTTACTTTTATATTTAAAACAAAAAAAAATATGTGTAAGATTTGAAATCTTGACTTTGAATGTAAAGAAAAAATCCTCTGAACAGTAGAGCAATACTTATATTATTGTATTATTTAATTTTTTTTATCATTTGTTCAAATTGCACAAGCATCATGTGTGTCAACCGCTAGTATATAATGTGTGCAGAGGTGTAAAAATGGTCTGCCCGGCTTGAAGACCACCCGAAGCTTGTCAGTTGCCCGACTAAGCTCAAGCCCGAACCCCCGAGCTTGGGCTTGGGTTGTGCACTTTTTGGTTCGGTCTCACTCGCTCCAAGCCCACTTTGAAGCCCACCTGAGGCCTGTCCCGCCTGATCCAACTGAGGTCCAACCTTATTTTGAAGCGATTTTGGTGAAAAAATGAAAAAAAATAAATAAAAAAATAAATAATTGTCAGGCTTGGGCCCGAATCTCCCTAAGGCTTGGGCTTGAGCTTGGGCCTAGGTTGAGATTTTGCAAGATTGGCTTGGCCTAACCTGATTTTTGGTGGAAGCCCGCAAGGCCTGAGGACAGGGCCAAAATTACACCCCTATAAGTGTGGAACTAGCTTCTCTTCTCCACTTTAGTTGGGTCTATGAAGTTCATCACAGTAATTATTTATTTTGTAGGTCTATGTGTGTGTGTATATATATGTAAGAGGTCTATGTATATATATATATAGGGTTAGGCTAGAATATGTATATACAAGTTATGATATTTGTGATTTTTTTTTCTTACCATAAATGCCAACAATAAATCGTTTTCAATTATAGCTAAAAAGGAATGATGAGTCATACCAAAATACCACACAAGAAATAACAAGTTTTTTTTTTTCTTCCGGAAAATGCTATGGTGTGCACTCCTTCAGGTGTGCATACCATATGCATCCTACCACTAAATGTGTAATTTTATCATAAAATTTTATAACATCAAAGCCTATAATGCTAAGCTTGTCACAAATTGACGTAACAAAAAATGTCAGAATTAAACTATAAACTTTTGCAAAATTAACCACAAAATTTTGGACATTTTGTTAAGCTAATTTGTGGCGAGGTTACGCATTTTGTGATTGATGTTAGAAATTTTGTGACAAAATTATATATTTTGTGTAGGGTACATTATAGGAGAAGCATAACCAAATAATAAATTATACAGGAATGTTTTGATTTATTATAAGGTAGCTTACAAACATTTTGATTTGAGGCTTAGAAGGTGAAAATTTTGCTATGCAATGGGTTCCACAAACACTCGTGCAAAAAAACACCAGTTGGACTAGACAAAACTAGTAAGTCCCGATTTTGTCAACTGGAAAGAAATTCTTAGAGGAAAATCATTGAACATAAAAGGGCCCTTGGAAGTAGCAGTAACACTATGATCAGTTTTAAATAAAATAGATATGGGAATTGGACTCACTCGAATTTCGAGCTATGGATGATGCTGATGATGATCCATCTCTCATTGATTCTTCAACTAGGGTGCTACTACTGCTATGGTTCTCTGACAGCATTGAGTAAACGTGACCCATGGTGGGTTGTAGTTTTGGATCATATTCGGTGCACATTATCCCAATATGTATGCACAATTGTACTTGATCAAGGACAACCAATGGTACCAATTTCTGATCCATAAACTCTAACACCCTTCCTTCCTTGGAGAGCTCATTTGCCTTCGTCAACAACAAATAATCATGTCACAACTCAACAACAAGCTCAATCAGAGACACCTCCCCTGTATGATAATGGCTAATTGCAAAGCAAACTCAGTTAAAATTAAAAATGTGAATCAGGTGTGCTTAGTCCATCTCGTAGATCTTGACCATTGGAAGACCGATCATGGAAAAGCCAATTCTTCTGACTACTTATCAACTCGAAAACCACTACCTCAAAGCTGTATGTGTCCACCTTTGGAGCGATGTCTCCACAATTTTACTCGGGATCCAAATACCCATTGATTCCATGTACAAGCATATATTAACAACAAATCAAGTTTCAAAAAGTTTGGTTTGGTTAAAATAAAATAAAATAAAATAAAAACAGATAAAGGTTTTTGAAAACTCAAAAAAACACTGATCGGATGGATTTGTTTTTTTTTTTTTCTTTTCTTTGAAAAGAATAGGATTCAGTGACAACTTATAGAGAATTTAAATTATATCCTAAATCAAATTGCTAAAAAAAAAGATGCTAGGAAAAATAAGAAAAATTATATACTTAACACAAACAGGGTACCGGTAGCTTCACTGATATTAACATGCGTTTGATCTTGAGGGAAGAGGCTGGCCGTGCCAAAATCAGCAATTTTTGGGACCAAATTTTCATCTATTAGGATGTTGGTGGGTTTGATGTCACAGTGGATAATTACACTGTGTGATCGTTCATGAAGGTAAAGCAAGCCCTGGGCAACACCTACAATTATGTCATATGTTCGCTTCCATTCAAGTGCATTTGACCTGCCAGTCTCTGAATCTAAAGCATCAAAAATAGTACAAAACTTTGAGATTAGTTGCCGTGTTGAAAATGGTGACGTAATTCAAAAATTGTAGTATTATTATACAATTAATTCATATTATGTTCGATGCAAATTAGAAGAGAACAAATGTATAAATCTAATGAGTATATCCTTCCCAGAACAGAGGGTGTCTTCACTTTTTGTGTAATTTTTGTTCTCTGATCAAATGAATGATTGTTCCTCATTTTTTTTAGTCAGTAAAGAAAGAGAACTTTACTGATGATATGTAAGATATAAAGAGCATAACATACATCAAAAAAGCAAGCGAAAGTTACAAGTATCATAACTAGACTAAACGATTCCAACTAGGTTGATACCGGAAAGATAGCGCAATCATATACTAGCAAAACCCCAAGTTGATGAGAAACCAGCCAACAAAGCAAAGAAGGAAACAAAAAAACATCAACACTAGTCACACCCAATGATCAATGGCAACTAAATAATCTCAAATCCCTTATCATTTTAGATTAAAACAAATATTTATTTATTTATTATTTAAATAATTTTAGATTGTTTAAAATTGCAAGTCTATGGGAGAGTCTTTTATTGGTTCTCATTAATTGCAATCTTAGCAAGATAATATCAAATGGTGGTCAAACATTAATCAATCATATTGGTTGTTTAATATTTTTATTAACTAATTAAATAAAATTTAGACAAAAGAATAAATAAATAAATAACAGATGAAAAACTTCTCAAAAAGTTATATGAAAGTTAATGTAGGAATTTGAATAGAAATTTCTCAATTACATTGAATTTAATAGTTGGTAAAAAACATTGAGAATTTGTGTGACAGTAAGGCATGTGTAATTTTAAAATAATAAATTTAGAATGAATCTTTTTGATTTTCGAAGACCCTATATGTTATAACCCAACTTACAATTAAAAATACGGTAGGTACTTACTAAAAAGAAGGTAATCAAGGCTGCCATTTCTTGCAAACTCAAATACAAGCAGCATCTCTTCATGGTGTGAACAAAAACCCAGAAACTCAACAATATTTCAGTGGTGTGCAGACCTCAACAGCAGTTTCATCTCCTTCAAGACAAGTTCCTTTCCCTTGTCTGAGATCATCAATGGTTTCTTCACCGCGATTTCTCTCCCATCATTCAACTTTCCCTACAAAACATTTTCAGTCAAGAATGGATCCAAGATTCAAATTTTGGGGGAGGGCAAAAACACATATTTTGAAATTATTTTACTAATTACTCATATAATAAATATATTTTTTACAATTTTTAGATGTGTGACAGCCCCGTCCCCAGATCCATCCTTCCTCTTTGTCGATGTATGTGGTTCATTCCGTTCATCTAAAAAGGTTATTTTTTCCTAACCAAAAAATATTTTGGTTTTTTGGTCTACTTCAATACACTAAGGTTGTGTTTAGATTGTAAGATGATTAACCTTGTACACTTGAGCAAAGCCACCTTTGCCAAGCTTGTTTTTGGCATGGAAACCTTCTGTCGCAGAAGAAAGGGTTTTGAAACTGAATTGCTTCGGTCCTTGTTCTGCCTCGATCTCCTGTGCATCTTCAATTACAACACAGACATGAGTTGAGCACAAGAAGATGAAAATAACTATAAACACATATTTGGTGACTCAGATATAAATCCGATAAAAAAGAAAACATTTAAGAAGTGTATGAACTGTGAGTTGAGTTGAGAGAGTGAGACCCCTCCTCCTTTGTTTTGTATTTGTTTTTGTTTATAATGAAACTTTCTCTCTTTTCTCCCGTGGACGTAGGCATTGGGTTGAACCACGTAAATATTTGTGTCTCATTTGTGTGTGTGATTGTTTGTAGATCATTTTTTGGGTGTCTTTAATCACAACAAGTGGTTTCAAAGCCAAGGTGAGAGAGTTTCAGAAAAACAGAGTGTTTTTCTTTGAAACTGAAATTTTCCAGTTGCTCGAAATCACGATTTGAGTACATCAGAAGGACCGTCTTGACGAGAGAATTTCAGGCCTAGAAAAATCAATCCAAGAAGAGTATCCACGCGCCCTCAAGCGCGTTGCCGGAGACTCGTCGGAGGATCACCAGAAAGTTCATTCCAACAAGGAAGTAGAAGTTGAAGACGAGCCTTCTATTTTTATGTAATAAATGTTTATTTGTGAAGATATATACCATAAGTCTTGTGTTGGTGGAGTGGGTAGAGCCCAAGTCTTGGAAGTCAAGAGTTTAAAACTCTTTGGCAACAAAATCTTTTTTTTTAAGAAAAATCACTGGAGCTGAGCTGAAACCAAGCCTCCTATGCTGATGATGTTAGCAGATCTGGAGTAATTATTCAGTGCTTCGCAAGTGTTCCAGATTCCGCCGATTAACCGTTAAACTATTTTGATTAGATCTAAGCCATTTGAAGTTCGTTTTTGACGATCCAATAGTGCGTTCCAACTATTTGAAGTCCATTAATTAAATGAATTGAATTTAAGAGATGATGTAATAGAATTGTGTGGTTTTGACATGGTATGATTTCAAGTATATGTATGACTATCTTTGTATCCGCTATCTTCTAACGTTATAATATGAGATTGTTTGGTGAGTTAGTGGTTTGTTCACCCCCTACATGTACATGTGTACAGGGAGTGTTTTCAGATTTGAGGATCGAACAACTTGGCATGTTCTAAAGTGGTGATGAGTCGTAGTGCTTTTAATTGTTTCTTTGGCTGAGTTCTATACTTTGTAAAATGCAACACTCTCTTATTTATTGTAAGCCTCAGAGCATTTCTTTTATTTGTACGTAAATGTCGTTGTTGTATAACAAGAGAGAACATGTATATTTAATTTTTAACTATTTCATCAAAGGATGAATTGTCATTTGTAAATGGACTTAATTAATGAATATTGGTAATATTATCCGAGTAATAAAATACGGGGTGTGACAGAAATGGAATACCAGACGCCAGTGACTGTGGGCGACGATAGGATGGTGGTGAAGCGATGTGAAACCTAGGGTTACGGTTTTTGCTACAACGGTGATGGTTTTGGGAATGAATGATTTGGGGAGTGAAATATGGAACGATAATGGAATAGGATCGGCTTTGATTTCAGAATATAATAGGGGTGGGAGAAATTGAGGGTGTTTTGATATTCTAACCTCAAATAGGATCTAATGGAATAGTTAAAAAAGAATATGGGTTAGATGGAATAAAACTCTTAGAAAAATGATTTACTAAAATACCTCCCTTTTCAAAATTACAAGAGATAAAATATATTTTTGCCAAACCTCAAGTGGGTTATTGGTAAAATTTTGAATAAAAAAAAATACAATGTTGCAGTTGTTTAAAAGATGAGAAATTTTGAATTTCAATAAAAATTGTAAAATTTCAAAGCTTCTCAAAAAAATTGTAGAATTTTGCAATTTCTTACATCTCGTCTACTAAAATTTATAATAAAATACCTCTCCATAACAAAATAACTCTCCATTAGTCCACCGTTTATTGAGTTAACAATTTAGGTTAAAATCAACAGTGTAACTTATTAAAATACCCATTTCATCTTTGTAATTTATATATTTGTTGTGAAGTCAGTTTGTTGTTGTGATTTTAGCACATTGTTGTGGGATTAATCTTGAACTCAATTTCCTAGCGGTTGAGGTATGGGATTTGTGGTAGGTGAGGCGAGAGAGGAGTAAGATGGTTGTGGAGAGAGCAATAGTAATTTTTCTTAAGAATGAAAGGTAAATAAGGGAATGAAAGGTAAATAAGGGTACTTAAGTAATTTTTCTTAAGATTGAAAGGTAAATAATGTCATTTTCTCATTTATGTTAATTACTTCAATAGACGAACTCTAACAAAAGCTAATGGTTATTTTTAAAATTACAATAGGCAACCTGTATTTTATATAAACATCAAGGGTAATGGTATTTTATCAACAAATAAGAAGTAAATCACACACATCTCCCTTGAGATTTGGAGAAAATACAGGTAGTCTCACACTTTTGATATAATTATACTAATCTCTCTTGAGGTTTTAATTCATATAACATGTGATAATTTTTCATTAGTAATTTGTGAATCATATAGATGAAAAATAATATTATTATATATTTGCTACTAAAATGCATATTTACCTCTGTTTATTTATATGTCTACCCAACTTTAATTTTGTTGGCTACTAAAAGCGAGGTTAATGGTATTTTATCAAAAAATAAGGTAAATGTTATACATATATATATATATATGTGTGTGTGTGTGTGTGTGAGCGAGAGAGAGACAGAGTGTGTGTGTGTGTGTGTGTGTGTGGAAGAGCATCAGTACAAGAGTCAAGTCCTATTTTTAAAATTTTATTAAAAATTTCAAACTGATTTGTACAATATAACAAATAAGCAACTTATTTGTTACAAGTTGCCATATCACCTTTATATTTTCTACAAATCATTTTATAAAAAGTCAAAAAATCACTAAATAATATCCCAAACCACCCTTTGGCAACTCACTTTAATGGTAAGTTGTTGAACTATCAAGCTAATTTTTATTTATTTATTTTAAATGTCATAATTTTCATTGTATATAGTTTTTAATAAAATGCATATTGTTGGAACCTATCCATTGAAATCTATCAAACAAAATAAATGTTGAATATGAAATTATGTAATTTTTTTTTTTAAATTAGGAGAATTTGAAGTTATTGAAGCTAATTTATGAAAATTCTAAAAGTGTGAGATTTTATAATTTTTTTGTTTTAGTAATTAAGATATTTCATACTCACTGTACAAAAATTGTAATGTCCTCAAAATAAATGCATAAACCAATCATTCATACTACCCATAGACATAGGAAAATAAGATATATTCATTCATCATAATATTCTTTACAAAAAGTATTACATGTTGACAACAAAAGTAAATGCCCTACGGACTCACAACTTTCCAAGTCAACACTTGGTTACATCAAAAGAGAGTTCTAACTCTTTACATATTAAGCCCTCGGCTTGACATTACATATATCATCAAAATAAAAGTAACCAAAAAGAGTCTTTAACTCCCAAAACCTTCCAAGCTAAGACCTTAGAGGCGGCATATCACATGTACCTGAAAATGATGTCCCATATAGGGTGAGGCAAAGCCCAGTAGAGATATGCTAAACATAATATGAGAATTAGCTACAACATTAGCATTCGATAAATGTTTAACAATTCAAAGCTATCTCAACCCTTTTTCATCATCAATCAACACTGGTTCCCATATCCATTCACATCCTTTTATTACTCAAGTCAATTCATTGACATAGTTCAATATTATTCAACCATTCAAAAATGAGACTACAACTCATATATCAACCCTTCAATAGCAAACCTCAATCATCACTTCCATAACTTTGTCATTTTACGGAACTACGTCTGAGGGAACTGGCACCTATAAATAAATAAAGTTTCGGGACTTTCACCCAAGACACTCAGCCAACTTAGTTATCAATGGAGTCCATCCCCTATCTCCTCCCACACAATATGCATATACAATATATTTAACAAATTGTCACATACAATGACCCAACAATTTACATATTCAATGTGTTAATTCCACCGTTACATTCAATGACATAATTCGATTGATTAGTTTCAATTTTCCCTAATCAACATGTTGTGTCTACAACAATCAAGGCTATCCCACCGATAGCCCAAAACAGTTATTTCTAAACAGATAGTAAATTTCTCAAACAGATAATATATCACAATTTCCATAGGTGAGTGATTCATCAATCCAACTACACCATTTAATCACAATTTCTTCAATTTCATGATTTCCAAGTCAATTTCATATTTCCACACTGATTTCACTATTTAAACAAATAGTTCATACAAAGCAAATTAGGGCCTTCACCCCCTTTGCTCCAACATTGCACCCAAGGCCAAATCTTCCCCATTATACGCATACAACCCTATTCTCAAGGTCTCACATACATATAGGACCCCAAATAGGAAAACCCTCTTTTACAAATATCAAAACCCTCTTTTACAAAAAAAGAGTCGCTATTCTCACTCTACTTTTGTCACGACCCCAAACCACCCCTAGTAGTTCGGTGCCGTGATGACCAGTAATTCGAGATTACCGAAGGCCAACTCACAAAATTCACACACAATTAGAGTACAATTATATGGGGCTAACAAGTACAGAAGCGATTTATACAAACAGGTTAGTCCATAAGAGTTGTGCATAGGTCAAATGAGATAGCAATCATCTGGAGATGGGTTACAACTCAATTACAAACGAAACAAAGTACAAATTACATCTTTCATATTAACAAAGGGCTTCACAAGCCGATATGAACAAAATACATGAAATACAGCTAGAAGCAAAATCTTCAGAATTTCCGACATCCTCACTACCGACATAACATGTATACAAACACGCTTCTTGATCAAAAGGCTTCTCAAGCCGACGTATGCAACATGCAAGTATTACAAATCGAGAAGCATAATTTTCAAGACTGCCGACGTAATTACAGGTTAGGCCGACATAATCAAAATCCAAAATAAGCTCCAGAATCACATCTAGGCGTCACCGCCTTCTTGTTCATCACCTACATATATATATATAGAGTGAGCTTGGATACTCAGTGAATGATATAAATGATAAAGGGGTTTGCATGAATAATAGCCGAAGTCCTTTCAATACAATACAAGACAAAACTTAATATATAACAAGGAATGGACCTCGTCCATCTAACAGATCTTCAAAGCTTCAAGGGATACTCACTAGCATCACATATTACAAACAATAACATTCCGGCAAACGTATCCACGTGCTAAACCGTCAGTGGCGAAACAAAACAAGGTAAGAGAGGCATCTCAAACAAGGGTGCTACAAAAGTTTAGAGTCCTCTAGCACAAGGGACCTATGTTACAAAGGCCCATAGCCTTTTAACACGAGAGTGCTGCGAAAGTTTAGAGTCCTCCAGCACAAGGGACTTTCAAGACAAGATGTGCTGCGAAAGTTTAGAGTCCTCCAGCACAAGGGACTTCCAAAACGAGATGTGTTGCGAAAGTTTATAGTCCTCCAGCACAAGGGACTTTTAAACGAGAGGTGCTGCGAAAGTTTAGAGTCCTCCAGCACAAGAGACTTTCAAACAAGAGGTGCTACAAAAGTTTAGAGTCCTCCAGCACAAGGGACTTTCCGAGAAGGTCATTCAAGCAGGTATGATACGAGATACGAAACTAAGGACAATCATTCATGCTCAACAAATACCTTTCAAAAACAAAGCAAAGCAAAACTCATCAAAACATTGATAACATAGCTTTATCAAAAATACCACTCATCTAGTTCTTCAAACGTCGGGGTCAAGGCAAGTCCATGTCCTACAACACATGGCAAAGTCTATTGAATGCACTACTCAAAACAAGTCTAGCTTACATGCAAATGACCTCGGCATTCTTCAAAACTAAGTCAATCAAATTGAAACACAGTTTCTTATCCTTGGAAAAACACGTTGGGCAACTACCAGGTCTAAGTCGAGGTCCCACACCTCCTTGCCGAGGTGTAGCCTCGTTGGCCACACTCAAAAGTGAAGTCGGGAAAAAACTGGGTTTCCCTCTTGATAAACATGAAGAACATGAGCATGAAGAACTTGAAGAACATGAACATGAGGAAGATGAATGCAAAAAAAAAAAAAAATCAAAACTTGCTATTACAACAGCTGAGACTTCATGCTATGAATCCAAAAACTTGGACCTGGGTACCCACACTCAAGGACCTTATCAAAACAAACACAAAAACATGAGCTTTAATGCAAACTTTCGGATCAAACGAGGCTTTTCTTCAAAAACACATGAAAACCGTTTTCTCTTTCTAAACCAACTTTAAATCGATGAATGGCGTGTAGGATAGGTTTGATCGAGCAATGCAGTTAGATGATCAATAAGAACAACAAGAATAGGTTAAGATTCTAACCTCAAAACTCGAATCTAACGGCTCAAGCTCTAACGATCAAGCTTGGAAGTCACCCTCTCTAGCCCAAACTTCTCCTTCTTCTTCCTTGAGTTTCTCTCTCTAAAAGGCAAGACTTGATACAAATGATATGTTTCTCACGACAATCACTGACTTAATCCCTATGTCGGGACACGTGGCATCGACTGATTCGCTCAACTCAAAAAGGTGACTAACTTGACAAGACAAGACCAAGACAAAGCGTACTCAACAAGCTAAACAACAAGAGTACTCCGGCAAGTGATGACCTCGGCTAAGGGCAAAGCTTCGGCAAGCAGGGTAACAATGACATCGGCTTGGAAGGACAACACTTGACTAAGCTGTGCCACACCTCGGTCTAGGTCATACCATTCTAGGAACAAAATCACTCATGTAAGGATCAAGGATCTAGAACGCCTAGATATTAACATCTCGGCCCAGATGATGCACATCTCGGCCTAGGCAACGCGAACCTCGGCCCAGATGGTGACATCTCGGCCAATATGCCAGGGTGAAGATGGAGGTCAACCAAAGGGGTTCCAAGATAGTTCTAAGTGATAAAGGTCTCGAAGGTGTCTAGGCTTAAGATGACCTCGGCAACACACCAGACAAAAACAAAGCATGCAAGCAATCATTCAAGCAAAACAAGACAAGATTTGCAAATGCACATATTAAAACAAGATCATCCGTAAATGTATGCAAGTATGACCAAGTTAAAATGAGGGTTGTTACAACTTTAACCTAAATATACTCTCTTCTTTGTCTTTATTATACATAGTTACATTAATACCCTTTCACACAAAATATACTCCCTGAAAAAATCAAAATTCCAAGGATATTAATGCAACTATATATTTAAAAAAAGAAGAAGGTGTACTTGTAGCAAAGCGGAGTGGGAATAACGGCTCCCAATAAAAATTCAATTTAATAGGTAACCCTTAAACACAAAAGTAGTGGCCTCATTAGTGAAACCAAAAAAAGTAGGTGCCAAGTTAATATTAGGGTGTTCAAATCATCCAGTAAAAAAAAAAATTGAACAAAATTGACTTTTTTTGGATTGGATTGGGTTGGGTTGGGTTGGGTTGGATTCATTTTCTAATGTATTCGTTTGGTTTTGCATTTTCAAATCATCAAACCAAAAAAATTGAGTTGATTCTTAGTTTACTTAAATCAAACCAACCAGATAACCAAACATATATATATTTCAAAATTTTATTTATATTGATATGTTTTTCACCTAATGGGTCTATTATAATGGATTTGATTTCAACTAATAATTTCTCATATACAATAATTAATTAAGTGAATGAAGGAAGTAATAGAAGTTTGAGTTAGATTTCTCACTTGATTTTAAATTGTATTGATTGTATTAATGAATTTAATTTGTTTTGGTTATGTTTAAGTTTGAGTTAGATTTAGAGGAAATATTATTTTACCTCTCAAACTCTCACGTGTTTTTTAATTCAACCCCCAGACTTCAATTAATATCAATTTTACATCCAATCTTTTAAAATTTTGATCAATTTGGTCCCTACCGTTACATTCTATTTACAATTGGACGGAATGTGCTGACGTGACATCAAAATTCATTTGAAATTTTATATGACCCCCCAAACTATACCTTAAAAATTAATTTGCCCCCCAAATATAAAAACAAATTTAAATATTTAATAAATAATTTTTTATCTCAATAATGAAAAAATTGAATTTTAAATAATATATACTTTGCAAAAAAATAATAAAAAATATAAAAATCATCATTTAGAATTATCTTGAGATTAAGAAATATGGATAAATCGACAAACATGTCACATACGTACCGGGTACTTACCGATGTATGATGTTTCTACATACGTATGGGTACACAAAACATGTACTCAAATTTTTCGTTCCTAATTTTTGACATACGCAAACATATCTAATATATATCCAAGCCGTGCCGTACTTCAGTTAAAATAATATTTTCTTCTACTACGAAGATAAAATTCCTTTTACTAAACTTCTTTTTCATTTTTAGTTTTGTACTTAATATGGTTTTAAAATTAAGTTATGGTTTGTAAGTTATTTAATATAATGATATTTAATTTTGGTTTATCTTACACCTATACTTTTGGCATTAATGTCAATTGTAGGTTGGATTTAACAAATTAAACCATTTAATCAATTTTTATATTTTCCAAATTAAAAACAAATATTTTTTAACAATGTATTAAGCCGTACCCGTGTCCTACTTTTTTTTTTAATTTTACTGTGTCAACATGCCCCGTATAGTACCAATATTAGTTAGGGTTGAGCAAGGAATCCGTGAAATCTGTAATCGGATCCAGTCCAGTCCAATCCGATAGGTTTGGATTGATTTTTGAATCCGCGATTCGGTTATGGATTGAAGAATTAAAAATCCGTAGTCCACGGATTGGTTCCGGATTGAACCCCACAGTTCTGGATTGGAACCGATCCGGACCGTTTACAAATAGTCTGTATTTTTATTCTACATCCTCCCCCATAGTATCTTCTCTTATTCTATATAAAATCTAAACTCAAACCTAAAACCGTATAATATCTTCTTTTATTACTTTTGTTTGTTAGTTTTTAGTTTTAATTTGTAATGGTTTAAATACTTATGGTGAAACCAGTTTTCTTATGGTTGTTTAAATTCTAGAACAGTATGTCACTATTATAGAAAAACATATTGCTATTGTGGAAGTAATATAGCGCTATGTTTATATTTTTATGAAATTAAAGTGTTATATATATATATTTTTGTTATTTAATTATGTGAATCCGTGGTCCTAAACCGATCCAATCCGTATTTAAATGGATTAGTTCGGATTGGTTCCATGATTTAAACGGATTGGATTGGTTCCAATTTTTTAGGAACCGTAGATAACGGATTGGTCCTGGTTTTACCCCAATCCGGTTCAATCCGGACCATGCTCACCCCTAATATTAGTACTCATACATGTACCTGTGCTTCATAGGTCTCAAATTATCTCGAGTCAATCCTAGATAAACTTATTGAGTCAAAAATTTCTTGGCTTCTCTATGTATGTGTGTGTGCGAATTGTAAATAGCTTATTATCCAAATTAATTTCAATAGAATTGATTGATTAATAGTAATTTTAAAATTAAGTGAGAAAAATTTTCAAAATTCGGTAAGTACTTGGTACGAGTACAACATGTTTGTCGAAGTATCCACGCTTCATAATCTCAAGATAATTCTAAATGAGTATTTTTATATATTTTATTATGTTTTTGCAAAGTATATATTATTTAAAATTTTGAAAGTTTGGGTGAAAAATTGATATTAATCGAAATTTGGGTTCAGATTGAAAAATGCGTGAAAGTTTGAGGGGCAAAATAATATTTCCTCTTAGATTTAATTGTATTGGTTTGCATTAAACGATATTTTTTTCTTTGTTTGTGTTATGTTTAAATGTTAAAGACTTGATCATTTTAATTATTTATTATTCATTGATTCACTTATTTTTAATATAGTGGAATTGTGGCTTTAACCCAAACAACATTGAGTTGGGTTGGGTTGGATAAAGTGTGTGATTGGTTTGACTTTGGATCTAAAAACTTAGAATCGATTATGATTAGGTTGATTCTAAATTTAATATCAAACCAAACTAAATCGATCCATAAACACTCCTAATTCATATATTGGGATTCATTAGTTTCATTTCAATTTTTTGTGAATATATAGTCTTAAGTTTTAATCTTTTCTAATCAAAAGGATAAAACAATTTGAAAGATTACATTATTTGTATCTATTTGTTCACTTGTGCACTGTTCACCTATTTGTTCACATGTCAGTTATCTATCAACCTATTCGTCAACCTAATTTGCTCCAACCTCCGATGACTTTTGCTGCTATTTTTTTAGGATTGATTGGTGATCATCTGGCAGTACACTACAAGAAAAATGTGGTGTTATAGAGGTGTAGTGGGAAGTGTGTGGTGCATAAGGCTTATGGTGTGGGAGGTTAGGGGTTTGAGTCTTTATAAGAGCGGATGCAAAGCTTAACAATGAATTATTTTTTTTCACGGATGAAGCTTTTGACGACTAAAAATGTTGGTCGCCGTTTGGTAGCTTTTGGCGACTAAAGATTTTGGTCGGCGATTCCTTGACTATTGGCGACTAAAACATTGGTCGGTGAATGTATGATTTTAAAGAAATATAATTGACTATTGGCGACCAAAATTTTGGTCGCTAAAGACTTGTTTTTTGCCGACCAAAGGTTTTTAAGTCAGCAAAACCTTTCCCGACAGGTTTTTGGTGACAAATGTAGTGACCAAAATTTTTTGTCGCAGAATGGCTTTGGCAACCAAAAAACAGACAATTAGCGACCAATATTTTAGTAGCTAAAAGTGACTTTTTTTGTAGTGGTAGTAGCATAAAAATAAAATAAAAATTATTTAAAATAATAAATTGTCATTTTTATTAAATAATTTCATTAATCATGTGTTTATTATTCAAAAAAAAAAATGATCCTCGAACTTAATGCCATATTCCCCATAGAAAAAGATTTATTGCCAATAAAACCCTAGTATATAAAAATTGCCAATGTTTAAATCACAAATTTAAGTTAAATTTATTGACGAAAAAAAAAATGTTGACCAATGCGTGTAGAAAACAAGACGACCCATGATGTGGATGTTTGGGTTTTGCATTTTTTTTTAGGGTAAATTATAAATATATCCCCTGAGGTTTGATTAAAATAAGAATCATCTTCTGTGATTTTGAAAATTACATTCCACGCCTGAGGTTTCTAATTTCATAACAAATTATTCCTTTTATTAATAAATCATGAAATAAATTAATAGTTTTTAATGATGTTATAAATATATTTCAATTAATAATTTAAGTAATTTTATTATTGTGTAGGAAAGCAATCATGAATTTTATTTTTTTAGTTAATTCTGTTAAATAAAAAATACTAACAAGGAAGTATTTGTAATTTTTTAAATCACAAAGTATTTGTAATTTTTTAAATCACAGGGAGCAACTTGTAAGCAAACCTTAGAAGGCGTATTTGTAATTTATCCCTTTTTTTTTTATAGATGTTTTGTTGATTTATTTTTGTTTTTGTTGATTTATTTTTGTCCTTTGTTTTATATAATAGTACATATAATAGTATAGATAACACGATACATGTGAGATTTGGGTTGTTTGATAAACTCATTGGGCTAAAAAATCACAAAATGACAAAAAAAAAAAAGGTCAAAAAATTACAAAAAGACAAAATAAGCAAAAAGACAAAAAAAAAAAAAATACACCATTCCTAAGCAAAAAAGCCAAACAAGAATACTAAACAACTAAAAAAGTCTCAGGCTAAAAAAGTCAAAAAAGCCAAAAAACTAACTAAAAAAGTAATTGCCAAACAAGCACCGACCAAATTCATTTTGGAAGTTGATTTTATAATAAAAAAAACAGTTTGTTTGGTTTAGTTTTTTAAGATTTACTTTTTAGAAAATTAAAATTTTATATTTTCATTTTTTTTATTGAACTTTTTAATATTTTAAGAATTTTTTTTTTAATTTTTAAATACATCTAACATAAATATACTTAAAAAGTATAATATTTATATAAAAAAATTATTTAGAAAATTCACTAAATATCAAAAACATTATAAAAAAAAATATGAGAATTCAGTACATTTTTCTATTCTTGTATATTTATTGATTTTTAAAAAAAAATTATAAATATTTTACTTTGTAGATACATCTAAATAAAGTATATTTAAAAAAATATAAAAAAATTATTTAAAATATTTATTAAAAAAGTACCAAAAATAAAAAAAATTAATTTTTAAAAAATTGATATAAAAAATTAAAACAATACTCAATAAAATATTATAAAGTATCGCATCACTTCTTTAATTTGGTGCTATAAAAAATTAAAATACAACTAAAATAGCTAATTATGCAAATCTTTGGGCTTAAGGGACAGGTGGGGAGTTGAACGACGTGACGTGTTATTTACTTGAAAAATACAAAACAAAACTGCAGGCACTTCCATATGAACAAACCAACAACAATAACCCTCGTCCATATCATTGCTTCTCTCTTTCATGTACGATTCGCACTATGTAAATCTCATTCATCTCACATCATATGGTAGTTTAGGATAATTTAAATAAATGTATTCTTTGATTTTTTATAAAATATAGATTGGATATAAGTTGGGTTTAATATAATGTAATAGAAAAGTAATGTGACTTAAATAAAATAATGTGACTTAAATAAGATAGTGATTTTTTAATTTTTTTAATTTTTTTAAATTATGACAAATAAATAAAAAATTTTACTCTCCAACATTACTTTTTCTCTTTTATAATTCTCTTGGACCTATTTTCATACCCACTATCTTTGAACGTTTGCAGCCTTACCACAAACAAACACAAAATAACAAGAAAACGAGCTTCTCACTGTGATTCTCATTCCCTGTCCGTTTCTTTCTTTTTGGTAACTCTCTCTCTCTCTCTCTCTCTCTCTCTCATATCCATCTTTTAATTTTTTTCAATCTACTTTTTGAATCTCGTCTTTTTATCTTACTGGAGAAGAAAAGAAGAGTCAAGTTGTGTATAGATTTTTTATTTTTTTTCCCCTCAGTTTTCTCTGGAAACAAACAAGGGTATGTGATTGTAGTGTGCTCGTTTTGAATCTTAATTAAGAAATAACAAGGGATTTTGCAGAACCCAAATGGCATGCGAGGCCATTCATCCATGGACATTTAGTGAGTGTTTGGAAAATTGTTATTTTAGTAGGTATTTTAGTTTTTAATTATTTTAATAAGTTAAATTTTTTGTGTTTGAAAAAATAGTTAGATTTTTTTATAGTTAGATGTGATATTTGTGAGAGAAAAAATGAAATGATTATAAATTTGACGTGACATTTTTAGGTTTTTTGGCTATTTAACTACGTTAGTAGACTATTTTAGTTTTAATTTTTGTGTTTAGAAAGATATGATAAATTTTTATTTGAATTGTTATATTGTAAAATATGTTTGAAATAATAGTGGAATATAATATGACCAAACTATCTATACAAAAAAATAATAAAATACAAAAGACAGCATTACACGTGACAGTGACACTGCCACCGTCCAACCTTTGTTGACTTGGGTTCACAAATTTGTTTGTGATAAATTAATTCAGTTGATGTTAGCTTGACAAAATCAATGCACATATTTATAAAAAATTTGTATATTAACTGGTATATCAACAAATATTAATTAGTATATCAACAAATCACATTATAGAAATTATAAATACCCAAAACTTATTACTCCCTGTATCTCAAAATATTAGTTTCTTATTCAATTTTTTATTGTCCCAAAAAATCAGTCTCTCTTTAAAAATTAATGAAAAAAATAATATAAATTTTCTATTTTACCCTTCTTTCAAATTAATTACTAACACAAAAGCAATTATGATAATTAATATTTAAAAAAAATAAAGGGGAAATGGTGGATTTGAGAAATTAATATTTTTAAAATTTACTAATTGTGCTATCAAAAAAAGTTAAATTCTTCAAAATGGACTATTATTTTCCGATCGACTGCATGAAAATTGTTACTATTCATCTGTTACTATTCAACTGATGAGAATCCCTTCATCAGTTGTCACTTTTTGTTTTTTTGGATATGAGCTACACAAAGGATAAAAATGTCTTTTTACCCACATAATGACATCCAGCTATACAGAAGATTGGTATCTCACCTACAGTCAGGCTACATGGCTTTTTTTTGTAAAAGAGGCTAAAATAGCCTGATCAATGGGTTGCCAAACACTGCCTTTGTAAGGTCCCGATGTCCTACATCGGGAATGAGCGGGAGTTCCTGAGCTATAAAAGTAAAAACCTGGACCCTTATATAGCAATAAGGCCTTTTCCCGGGTGATGAAATCACTAATAGAACTCCCCAGTTAAGCGTGCTTAGGCTGGAGTAGTTCTGGGATGGGTGACCCATTGGGAAGAACAAATCTGTACAAGCGTGGCCCAAAGCGGACAATATCGATGACATGTGAAGGGTTGGGGTGTTACAAATGGTATCAGAGCCGACTCCCCGGATTACCGAATGTAGGCCCCTAGCGTCTCTCGGCGCATGTGGGCTGGCTTGCGAGATGGCAGGCTACTGCACTGGGACGTGCAACCCTAAGGGAGGTGGATTGTAATCTCCCGGTGGCGTCTCCCGGTGCATATGGGCAAGTTTGCGAGTTGGCAGGCAACTGCACGGGGATGTGTAACCCTAAGGGAGGTGGATTGTAAGGTCTCGATGTCCCACATCGAGAATGGAGAGGGAGTTCTTAGGCTATAAACGTAAAAATCTAGACCCTTATATAGCAACGAGGCCTTTTCCGGAGTGGTGAAATCCCTAGCAGAACTCACCAGTTAAGCGTCCTTAGGCTAGAGTAGAGTGCTTAGGCTAGAGTAATTCTGGGATGGGTGACCCATTGGAAAGAACAAATCCGTGCGGGCGTGGCCCAAAGTGGACAATATCAATGACATATGAAGGGTTAGGGTGTTACAGCTAAGGTTGTTCACGGATCAGTTTCGTGCGGTTCGAATGACGGGTTGGACCCGCCCGATGGGGTGCGGGTTGGGAAAAAATGAAACCGCGTCTGCCCGCAGTGCGAGTTGTGGATCGAACGGGTGGGTCATGCGGTTGCGAGCGGTTTGTGAATTATTTAAATTTTTTTTTTTGTGCTTCAACAAAGTGCAAAATTGCAAATAAGAGAGATATTTTTTCTTTTGAGAGAGATTTTTTTTAGAGATTTTTTTTAAAATAGATTTTTTTCCACAGTTATTTTTTTTTTTGGCAGATTATGGTTAACAAACAGTGTATGATTGACAAAAAAAAAAAAATCTCTCTAAAGTCCAACCTAGTACAAATGATTGACAATTCATTTTTTTTTTTTTTGAGATTCTGTATTGAACAAAAATTAGACTTTATTATTATTATTCAACCTATTCAAACACACCCTTATTTTTGTGATTTACAAACAATTTTATTATTATTATTATTCAACAATAAAAATATTTTCTTTTATTAAATAAACAAAGCAAAATGTTACAAACCCCTTTGCAAACCCACAACACAACAACACAACGACACAACCAAAAATATTTTCTTTTATTAAATAAAAGAAGCAAAAAGTTACAAACCTACAACAAAGCAAGTCTGCAAACCATCAATAAATGAAGGAGGAGAGGAGAGGAGAGATTTGGGTACCTTCTTTTTTTTTTTCTTTTTTTTTTTTGCAGTAGATCTTCTAGATCTAGCATCTCTAGATCTAGTTTGAGGCGACGGCGACATTGCGACAGGGACAAGAAGAGGGGATGGAGAGACTACGGCGGCGGTGGCAGTAAAGGAGAGGGGAGCGATGGTAACGTGGAGGAGATGAAAGAGACGGTGAGCAAGGGGCGAGAGATGGTGGTGGTGACGGCAATGGGGAGAGGGGAAAAGAGAGGTAAGCGAGAGAGAGAGTGAGGGACATGCCCAGAGGAGAGAAAAAGAGAGAGATAGCTAGGTAGAAAGAGAAAGGTGAAAAAAAAATGAATTTGAGAGAGACATATCCAGATTTTTTTTTCTTTTAAACATAAGCTGCGAATCATGCGCGCTGGTTGCGGATTTGCACGAGTAGGGTCGGGTCTGACCCGAACTCGATTTTGTATGAAAAAATAGACCCGCACCCGCCTTATTTATGCATGCGGGTAGGGTCGGATTTGTGCGGGTAGAGTCGTTTTGGGCGGGGTTGGACGGGTCGGATAAACTGTTGCCCACCCCTAGTTACATTCTTTATCTTATTAACTATTTTAATCTATTTTATCTTTCTATAAATTTTAGTTTGAAAAAAAAAAAAACAAAAGAAGATTGAAATCCAATTTGCCAAACACCGCCTTCGTGGGTTAGTGGGTGCTTTTCTTGATCTTGCTATTGCTTATATCTTACTCTCTGCCTCGAAATTTCTAGGTTTTTTGGGGCTTTGCTTACCATGTCCTTCTAATGGCCTATTTGCAACGCCAATAGCAATTACGGCTTGAAGAGGCTGTTAATTGATTGCCCAATTGAAACAGTCTCTTCTGTTCAACTGTCTGTGAACACAAAGTTCCCCTTTGATTCAATTGGCTCGAAAAACCCAGATTGCCAATTGAATTTGAAGTTTATTAAAGATCAAAACAATTGTGTTGATGGGTTTGTTGAAATGGAAGGCAAAGCGTCGTGTAGCTCAATATCGGGTGCTAGGAAGTTGCAAAATGTGGTTGAGAGGGACTTGATTTTGAGGAATGAATTGGTTAGGGGGTTTGATGTAGTGAATTCATCAATTCATGTCAAGAAGGAAGGGTTTGATCTCAAGGGTAAGGGGATTGTAAATCAGAGGCCAAGGAATGGTCTTAGGCGATTATGCAAAAGTTTCGCTTGTTTCTTATGACCCTTCATATGCAAATGATCAGTCACATTTTAGCATTGATCGTAAAGGGAATAATGAGATTGAATGCAGTTCACTGCCAATCGGCTCTGGAGCTGATGCTAATCACTTTAATTGTGAGTGTTGATTTTGATCTTGGTTTGTATTCTATCCAATTTTTTTTTTTCTTTCATCCGAAACTTTGCACCTTAACTGAAAAGAAAAGGAAAAGAAGAAGAAGAGAGGCATGTAGTGTTTCATTTTGTGAACTCATGTATCTGTGTATTTTGTCTATGCACTTTCACATTTTTAAAATCAACATAAGTTGTGCTATAATCTTACACAGCTGAAATAAAGAAATTGAAGAAGCTTGGTGTTGTAAGTGCTTATAAGAACGGTTTCTTGTATATGCTATACATGAAAAGTCATAATTTCAACTGACAATGCATATACAATACCCCAGTGAAGATCCTTTCTGGTGAAATTACTGTCTTATAATTTTTTTAAAAAGCTTGGCCATTCTTGGCATAGGGATGGGAAGGGATTTTAAACCATAAAGGGATGTCAATTTCCTTGGTTTTGAAATCCTTTAGTTAGTTTTAAGAACAAGGATTCTTAAATTCTCGTGGGGTTTTCAAGGACAGACTTGGAGGTCCCATATGCACGTACTAAAAGCTTTTAAAAGAGTTATATTTTAAAAATCCTTAAAGCAAAGAACAAAAAGTGGAAAAGTTCAGGAGCACTTCAGATGATCGAAATTATTCATCTATGTAAGTGTGTGTAAGATGGCTTGTCAGAGAATTTTTTTAATTTTTTTTAATGGTTAAACTCGCCCCCTAGGTTAGTGCTTCATGTTTCTTTGAGGATACCTACATTTTTGTTCTTAATTGATCAAATCCCAAACAACTAGATTTGTAGAATTTGTAGTTTTTCTTTCGCTCTGAGTCGTAGATACATAATACAGTTTTGGCCTCTTTTTTACTTAACATGGATATAATGCAGATAAACATTGACAAGAAAGAACAAATAAAATGCATTTAAAAAAAGAAAAAGAAAAAAAGAAATAAAGAGGTAGTTCTGGTTTTAAACAAATGGACTGCCACTAATACATATATGGCAAGGGTTAAAGTATAATTTTTATGTCTTTTTTTCAATTAGCACTTTAAGCTGTTAGCGTGAATGTTTAAACCTCAAGGGTTATTCCTTGCGCTCTCCACAGGGCATAAGCTTTGTACCCATTTCAAAAAAATGTCTTGGACATCAGTTGTCATGAATTCTTGGTTGGTGTATCAGATTTTACATGGAATCTTACACAACAGAAATGGAAGCATTCATAGATCCATGCTTAGGTTATTGCTAATACGATGCATGACAATGCTATTGTGTGGTATGTGATTTTGATGACAAGGACTCTCCAGTTAAGAATTTTTGGGATAGAGCTTCACATGGCTTTCAGTTGGATGAAACTCTTCATGAAAAGAAACTAGTTGAGAAAAGTGAATCATCCTATGAAGATATAAAAAGTAATGTGCAGAAGGAACTGGGTTATGAAGGTAATGAGAAAAATACAATCAGAATCTTGGAACAGGCACTTGAAGAAGAGCATGCTGCTCGTGCTGCTGCTACAGCTACAGATGAGACCATGGCTATGATACTGCGCCTACAAGATGAGAAGGCATAATAGAAGAAAAATCTGCTTATGATGCTGAAGAAATGAACATCCTTAAAGAAATTCTGGTGAGAGAAGCATTTCTTGGAAAGGGAAGTTGAAGCTTATAGGCAGATGATTCATATTGGAAATTAACAGTTACAAGATGGCATTCAGTATATGGTGAACACAGAGATAACAGGCTGATGCTCCAACAGCTTAGTGAATCCATTGACAAGAAGGAAATTGTAAAAGATAAAAGTTCAGTTAATGAGGTATTGTCTATTGATAAGCAAAACTGTACACCCTTGCTCTTGGAGAGGAATTGTGAATTTCAGGATGGGGTGAAGAAGCTGATTTTCAAGCAAGGAGATGTAGAGAAATCTATAGTTTCTGATCTGTAGAAAATTTTGATGTCAGCAGTTGACAATGAAAGATTGAAAATTGACATGGAAGTCGAGTGACTCAGAGAGAGGTTAAGCATTGTGTGGGAACGAAGACACAAGCTCAACTTCTCTGTGGACTATTGGGAAAGGGAAAACTTTCAACTGCAACTTGTAGAAGATATAGCATAACAATTTCGATAGATTTGACAGCTAACAAAACCTAGAAAGGCCGTGCACGAAGCTTCTTTGCCCCTGCCATCCTCTAAGGCTTGATGTTAGATTTCTCTTTCATCATTATCTTCATCTATATCAAACACAGTCAGGACGTATTTAGATTATGCATTCGGGTAGGAATTTCAAAACCGAAAGGAAAAGATGAGGAAATGGAGAAAAAAATTATCTTATATTTCATGCAAATTTCCTTCACCTTTACGTTTCCAAAGACCTATCCAAATCCAAACACAACCTAAGTGCACAAAGTTACAATGCTTACTCTCTTGAAGACCAAAACTTCACCCTCCTCCCTGCTCGCACCACACTAATATTCACTACAAACTTATTCCGACTCCTTTCTAATATCGTTCCAAATATGCCACAAGAAATAGATACTTCTAGAGAGGTCCAATCCCCTAAATCACACCCATACTTCAAAGCTACTACCATTCTTCATCATATATCCCTCTCACCCGCAATACATTTCCTCCGCTTCCCCAATAAAGCTTGACTAGGCATTACTAACTTCTTGATAAAAAGTCCCTATTATAATAGGAGTACAAATTGAGTTCTAGTCTACCAAATGGTTATTTGAATTCCTCCTCCATTCTACCCTACAAAAAATTGCGCCATTGCTTTTCTAATCTCTCGCTCTATTTGGTTCATTGGAAAGAGATGGAATGAAATGGAATGGTCATTCTTTAAGCTCCCCTATGGAATGATCATTTCTTACAATGGTGATTGATGATATCAGTTGCAATGCATATTTCATTATGTTTTTTAGTCAACCAAATATGTGAATGGATATTTTGATGGAATGATTATTCTATTCGAATTCATTCTACTAAACCAAACACTATCTTAGCAGCAGTGATAGTAATAGCGTACGAGGATGTAAAATGTGTAGGAAAACTTGATAAAGTAATGTTGATTGGATTACTTAATAAAACTCTACAACCAAGTATAATGGCTAGCGAGTCAATGTTAGATACCTCCTCTTTGTGCATAAAGGCTCTCTTTATATCTCCACCAACTAGTTCTTTCCTTTAGTTTTTGTTCCTAAAGGTTCTTCTGGCACTCTTTATGTTCCTTGATTAACTGTTGTTGACTACCAGAATTTCTATTATTAGCATAGTTTTAAAAAGCCTCCGCAACTGTTACTGCCACCTATTATGGCAGCTATGGCAGTGTGACAAAAATTCACATCCGTAATGGCTGCTGCTGTTGCGTAAAGGTCGTAATATCCATTACGGTGTCGTTACAATTTCGTTGCCGCCATTACAATCATTACAGTTCTATTTTTTTATTTATTTATAGATGTTGTATATAAGGCCATTTTTCTCATTTCTTTTTTTTTTCTAGTTGTTAAAATCGCACAAAAAGAATATAGATCTCATGTGAAAATCTTAGATCTACAAGTTTTGAATGTCTAATCTTCAAGTTCTACATGACTTGAGTTGATATTAAAGTTAAATGAGCTTACTTCACTCACTCTCTCTCTCTCTCTAAACTTCATTACCTTTTTATTGAAAAGCTTTCATTAATCTCATTTGATTCTTTGAATATTAACTTATATTATATCTATATTTGCTCTTTGGTCAAATTTATTCATCTGACCTTTGCCGCCATTATGATCATATGCTTCTATTTTATTTTTATTTTTTTTATTTTTTTATAGATTTCGTATATAAGGCCATTTTTCTCTAGTTCTTAAAATCACACAAAAAGGATATAGAACTTATGTGAAAATCTTATAGCTACACATTTTGAATGTCCAATATTAAAGTTTTACAAGACTTAAGTTGCTATCAGAGTTAAATGAGCTTCTTTTCTCCCTCCCCCCCCCCCCTCTCTCTCTCCCCAAACTTTCATTACTTTTTGTTGACAAACTTTCATTAATTTCTCTTTGATTCTTTGAATATTAATATACTAGGGATGACCCGTGCTTGAAGGCACTACCAACAATTTTTTTGGTGTCACGTGCTACGAAACTCAATGATAATAAATCAATTCAAAATGGTAAATGTCACTCCGACTTAAAACTTCACATATAAGAAATTAAAATTATTTCTACACATTGAATTAGCGAAAGCATTTATAAATTTCAAATAGCAAATTTCAAAATTAAAGTCCAAAAAATGAATTATGTATTTGAATGTAGCATATGCAAAGAATCTAAAAATATTTGCTAAACTTAAAAGTCCAAATAGCAAATTTTAGATTTTTATCCACGTCAAAATGACACACCTATACACTATAGCAAGTTAGAATGTGATAACCTTCAATAAAAAAATGTTATTGAATTAATATTATAACTGGTAACCCTATCGCTTTATCAGGTTTAAATTCCTTCAAATAAAGGTCAATGAACATTATGATACAAAAGAATAATCCTAGCTAACCCAAAAATAAATAAATAAATAATTTAACATGAGAGAGCCAACCAACGACACACTGGTAGAAGCAACGTAACCCAATGTTTCTAATATGGATCAATGACTTGCAACAAAATCACTCGCTTAAATTCGCTTCAAAAAACCAATAGCTATGAAAAATCACATCAAAATGCATATGAGAAATCGGAAGAAATTATAATGAAGAATAATTGCATCAAAAGAAACTGTAACATGAAAAATCGCATCAAAATACATATGAGAAATAGGAAAATCAATAGCTATGAATTAAGAAGAATTAAACATAACTATTATGGTCAATTGAATTATGTATGCATTACAAAAGTAAACAAATGAGAATACACAATTGAATGCATTACTAAAGTAAACAAATGAATAGAAAAGCAAATAATAGTATAGAAGGATCAATTGAGAATGCCGATAAATCATACAAACCTCCAAATAGAATTAAACTCGAATTTTGTAAGGGGAGCGAATAATTTTCTTTATTAAGACTAAGAGAGTCTTGTTATAAGGAAGAAGAATTTTTGAAGGTTGTAAAACCAAACAAAATTAAAATTTTAAACAATTAAAGCTTACCTTGTGCGAAGTATCCATTTTTGGATGATCATGCTCCTTTGAGTTTCCATCCCTGTGATAATGCATAACCCATTTTCTAATTGAAGCATTATGTATAACAATTAGTAGGCAACAAAAAAAGAATCAAACTTGAAATTAATGTTAATGGGCAAATCTAACTAAAATTAAACCCAAGGTTCATTAAATAAAATTAACTGTACTATTTTTTTAAACAAAGATTACAACCAAATACTTGTGCTAGTTCATTTATCATTTTAATATTTTTGGAATCAAAACCATTCAAAAACACATTTAAATCTAACCCATTTTTTAAAAAAAATCATTACATGAAGATAGGTTTCTAAAATTTAAACCATTTCAAAAAATTATTACATGAAATTCACAGCTTTTCCTCACCTCATACCCAACACCACATTTGCCTCAAACCAATCAATTGACCTGCCTACTTAAAAACAAAAAAAAAGGAAAAATAAAAAGGGATTACATACTTTTCACTTTCTAAGTGATTGATAACATGTTGTATACTCCAAATCAATCACCAAGAATTTGCCCACAACATTTAAGAGAGCACTTCACCAACATTAAGGGTTGAAAGTGAACCACCTTCTTCTTCACTTATGAGGTACCATTATGCATAATCATCCAATTAAAAGTATAAAGTATGTTTAAACTACTTCAAGGATAAAGTAAGTTTATGCCATCACTCATTACTCCAAGATGACTAACTAATAACATAGATGATCTACTAAATTAATTTAGTTCCAAAACCAAATATTTGAAGAAAAAAGAAACAACCAATTGGCTTAAAACTGGCTTTTATTAATATAGACCTCTTTACTGTTTTTCTTTTACAAATTCTTTATAGACCTCATTGAGCCAATCTTAGCATTGTTTATAGAGTCTTACAAAATAACTGGCAAAGTTGAAAGTATAATTTTTTTGGGTAAATTACAAATACACCCCTGAGGTTTGCTTAAAATACGAATTGTCCCTTGTGGTTTGGAAAATTAAGAATACCTCTGTCAGAATTTTTTATTTAACAAAAATAATTGAAAAAAGTGAAATTTCTAATTGTTCACCTATACAATAATCAAATTTATCTGAATTATTAATTGAAATAAAATTTTAACATTATTAAAAATTGTTAATTAACTTGATGATTTATTAATAAAATGACATATTTATTATGAAATTAGAAACCTTAGAGGACATAATGTAATTTCTAGAACCACAGGGGGTAATTTGTAATTTAAGTAAATCTCAAGGGGTGTGTTTGTAATTTACCCTATTTTTATAGTTATTTATCACAACTTACAATCCTCACTTTGAAAATAAAATAAAAAATGAGAGGAGGAGAAGAAGAAAGAAAGAAAGAAAGAAAGAAAGAAAGAAAGAAAAAAAAGAAAGAAAGGAAAGAACAGGCGCAACTCTTGTACAAAATAACAAATGATTTTCACCCAATAAAACTAAAATATATTGAGTTAAGAGTCACAGGGGTAAAGGGAAGAAGAAAAAAAAATTGACTCTAACCCATCAAATCAAAATTTTAATTTATTATAATCATATTTGTTTGTCACATCTATTTTAAAATGAATATACAATTATGCCTACAGTGTTTAAATTTTAAAATGAAAATTTAATTGATTATAAGCACTGGTAAAGTTATAGGGTGTGGAATAAGTAGTAGGCAAAGTTATTCTATTGAATCAACCTGATCTAAATTTTTCTTCCACCCCCAAAATCACCTATATCAAGAATAAAAATGACAATAAAAAGAAACTCCATAAATACACTTCTAGTTCCCCAAACAAAGATATAAAATTGTGAAGAAAAAAAAGGCTCACTTGAAAAATTCACTAATAGACCCATACAACACTTCCATTCATTGTATAACTTAAATTTTTCAAGTCTAATCAAAACAATGCAAAATCAAACATAAAGGCATTCTAAACCATGCTAATTTTCAAAATTATAGTAAAAATTATCACAATGATTATCATCAAAATTGTACAAAATTCAAAAATTAAAATAGAAGGCCCAAGTTATCACCATAAAAAAATCAAGTACTCGCTCTTCTTAGTTCTGAACCTAGCTAATAATCCAGAAGATAGCAACATGTAAATGAAGCCTATTTAATAAAAATTTAAGATTCTTAATTTGAATAGATAAGCAACAAATTACTGACAAATCCATCAATGGAAGGCAGACCAATTACCTAATCAACCATTGCAGCAAACAAAGTCACAACAACTTTTTATGAGCTAATCAAACACTCCTTCAAGCCAAGGCATATGTACCTGAAACAAAAGGAAGAATAGAAAATATAAGCAAGCAAGCTCCATTATCCAAAATCAACCCCTTAAAAATTGCCCATTGTTTGTTATGACACCAGATACGTAGGAATTAAGAATAACCTCTCAAGAGAATTCATAATCTCATAATAGAAGACAGAGAAGTTGAGAGCAAGGCCAAGACGAATTGGGTGTGTTGAAGGGAGATCTGTATTTGCAGTGGTAGAAGCAACCTAAAAAAAAGAAAAAGAAGAAAGAACAGCATCAAGAAGACACATCAAGTGAAGGTTAAAAACAAAACTATGTCAATATGCAGCAATTCACTATGCATATCCCTAGTATAGGATGTCAAGACAATTGATCAACATGCCTCATAACCCTTCAGTGATTGCTCAGCAACCTCTTTTCTTTCCTGGTCAGTCTTAAACTCCGCAAGATACCAGTAGTTGTCACCTTTCCTGAATTAAGCTAGTCTTTAACACAGAGAAGATAAACTTACTTCCAATTTGGAAAGGAAAGAAAAATATGAGAAAAATAAAAAGTCACATTCAAGGTAGGCCTCAAACCAAATTGTATTAGTATTAGAAGTATCAACTGATAAAACCAAATGGCACTAACTAATGTACTTCAAAAAAATAAAAATAAAAGAAGCACACCAACTAATAGGAAAAAAAAAATCTAAATCAACAACCAACATAAACAATTATTGCAAAACCAACTCACCATTGACAACAAATTGAATTCATCTTGGTAATGAAAAAAAGAAAAGAAGCAGAGAATAACATTCTAAGCTAGTTTCCATATTAAAAAGTAACAAAGACTAACAATTAATGGTGTTCTACACAAAATTGGAAACCAATATGATTAGTGGTGTTCATACACTATCACCACAACCATATATGTATTAAGCATACTAAACTGCAAGTAGACAAACCAGTTTTCTAATCATTAAACCCATACCTACTATTTTCAATGTGTTTGATGGAGGTCATTTTAGTATAGGATGTCAAGACAATATATATCAACAACCAATGTAAACAATTATTACAAAACCAACTTCATATGCAATAGTAGCTTTCCCTGAACTATCTGTTTCAATTTTTGATATATATCATTAGTTTTTCAACTTAATTGGTCTCTAAGTGAGTTACTCGAAGCTTAAAGTTGAGTGAAAAAGATGCAGTTATGATGGCATGACTTTAAGAACATGTGAACATTGTATTTGCCTATGCAAGCCAAATAATGTTTTATGTAATAATTGCAGGCTCTAATAATTAGTAAATGTTTTCATAGTAGCAGAAGCAAAACCAAGGAAGATCTACAGAGTTAATTTTCATCATTTGATGCTCAATACAGATCAAAAATCATAGATGGGATAATGAAAGTACCCTCACAAAAATCAGACACCTAAACTACAAAACCAAAAATTACTATCAAACAACAAAACAACAAATCCAAACAACTCCTTCAGGATTCAGAATTTAAACAACAAATCAAAATTATAGGCAAGAGCAGAGAAAGTGAAAAGGCAAACAACGAAGAGTGAATAAATCTTACCGGCAAGAGCAGAGAAAGGGAAAAACACAACATAATCAACAACGATCGGGAAAAAATACTATACAGCGAGTTCGAAGTCTTACCTAAATGAGAAACAAATCACATAATATAAATGAGAAAAAAATCACATAATATAAATGAGAAACACAATCAAACCCAAATGAGAAACAAATCACATAAGAATTTAGACACCCAACGAAAACCCAAATAAAAATTTTGAGGCATTTTGGAGACCCATTTTACAAATCACATAGTGAATGCATACAAAGAGACACATAAAAAATTAAAAAAAAAGCCGAAAAAGAAAAAGAAAAAATAAATTGAAACATTCACTAATAAACCCATTCAATAAAAAAATTGAAACATTCAATAAAAAATAAGAGGAAAAAAAAAGGCTCACTTGTTAAATGGGCTGTTGTGTCATTGCTCTCCATTTCTTGAAACATTCACTAATAGACCCACACAACACTTCCATTCATTGTCTAACTTGAATTTTTCAAGTCTAATCAAAACAAACTAAAATATCTTGTTTTGGAAAAACAATAAAATCAAACATAAAGGCATTCTAAACAATGCTAATTTTTAAAATTACAGTAAAAATTATCACAATGATTATTATCAAAATAGTATGAAATTCAAAAATTAAAATAGAAGACCCAAATTATTAGCATAAAAAAATCAAGTACTCGTTCTTCTTGGTTCTTGCTTCTCTACCGTCTCTGAACAAAAAACAAAAACTGCATGTAGCTAATAATCCAGAAGATAGCCAACATATAAAATGAAGCCTAGCTAGTAAAAATGAAGCCAAGTTAAACAATAGATAAACAACAAATTATTGACAAATCCATCAATGGAAGGCAGACCAATTACCTAATCAACCATTGTAGCAAACAAAGCCATAACAACTTTTTATGAGCTAATCAAACACACCTTCAAGCCAAGGCATATGTACCTGAAGCAAAAGGAAGAATAAAAAATATAAGCAAGCAAGCTCCATTATCCACTATCCATTATCTAAAATCAACTCCCTAAAAATTGCCCACTATTTATTATTAAAAATAAGATCTAACTCCCATTGATTGATTCACCAATTTGAATATACCTATATTTTTGTTAACCTTACCAAATATCCAAGGCATGTATCATTCACTATTTGGGGGGAATGTAGAATAAACTATAATGGATTCACTCACTAATTTTTGTGTGTGTGTGTGTGTGTGTGTGTGTGTGTGTGTGTGTGTGTTTGGGAGGGGGAGGGGGGAATATAGAATAAACTATAAGATAACTTTGATCAATTAGGATATTCACATTACCAGCACTAAGTGCATTCAAACATGGTTAATCAAACTCTCTGTAAGAAAGGTTGTTTAGTCATTTACTTGGCTTGATAGATTCACTCACTATTTGAACCAAAAAAAAGTATATAATTATGTAAGAAAATAAACTATTTTAATTGAGGCATTTTACATAACATCCAAAATTTGACCATCAAAAACAACCGCCACAACTTTCTAGCAAAATTTGCAATTAGTTACCTGACCAAAGGTAATGTTGAAGAAGATAACCAACAATTCTATAGCAAAACTGAATGCTTATGTGTCATAAAAAGTGAATCTGAAAGGTTCAACTAAATGCAAGTAAAGAAATGATGTCTATTCCTAACAAAGAAAAAATATACACAACATCATTGCAACTTAAGCCTAAACTCAGAAAACCCACATAGAAAAATCGTAAAAAAATAACAGAACACAGACCCATAAGTAGAAATCAAGAGAAGAATAATATTGGTAATTGGATGATTCCCATTATCCAAAAGCAAGTTAAAAAATTATTGGGTTGATTCCCATTTCTCCACAAAATCAAACCGAAAAATCTATATATGAGAGAGGATACCATCAACTGGATTTGTTGTGTGTAAATTCCATTGAAACATTTTATCAAACACGTAATAAGCAATAGAATGGTTAATGGCACAACAACCATTCAATAGAGTAACTCAATACAATAGTTGCACAAATTCCTACTAAAGAAAAATCAATACAATATAGAATGGTTTTGTGT
Organism: Camellia sinensis; assembly: GCF_055761805.1. NCBI lineage: Eukaryota > Viridiplantae > Streptophyta > Magnoliopsida > Ericales > Theaceae > Camellia > Camellia sinensis. The sequence goes on from NC_138967.1 coordinate 49,267,957, forward strand.
GTATATATTATCTGTATAAGAAAAATCAACAAAACAATACTCACAGTTTGATTTTGGGAATCGTTCTTTCCCTACTCCACTAATGTTCAAATTAATGTACACCTATGACCTATGAGTAAGCTAGCCAACTGAATTCAACAATTTCAAAATGTATGTATACATATTTTTCCTCTTGGCTGGGCAAAATCAGCTGGTAATTTATTAGATCAATACACAGGAAAATAGAATTTCATAAATATATTCTAATTCACAAATTAGTAAGACTAAGAATATTGGCATAGATTGAATTTAATGAATCAAGGATTTGATATAAATTAACATGAAACTGTGAAATGGAGAATTGTAGAGTGATTTAAACTGTAGCATTATTGCCTTAAAATCACAGTTTATTGCCTTAAAACATGTGATTTAAACTGTAGACAATTTTACTCACAAAAAATATGTGATTTAAACTGTGAAATGTATATGTGATTTAAACTCACATGGGAAAGCTAACCAACTAAAGGCAGCTAACCAACTAAAATTAATGTACACCTATGAGTAAGCTAATCAACTAAAGGCAGCTTCTCCAAAATTTACATATACATTTTTTTTTTCTTGGCTGGGCATATTAGGCCAATATACAGGAAAATAAAATTTTAACTCACAAAATTGTTTTCCCTATAACATGCCAAGTATAAGAAATTAACAAAACTCACCGATTATGAAATGTAATGAAAACAATACTCACAGTTTAATCTCACAGTTAAATCAACAAAACAATACTCACAGTTTGATCTCTGTGCTTCAAAGAAAAAAAACAAAAAAAAATCGTGCTGCTAATCACCCATAATGAGAGAAAAACTGACTCAAGGTTGGTTTTATTGAAAACAAAGGGCTGGAGAACCTCACCGATTACAGATTCTGGAGAACCTCAAACAAAAGATTTTGAACCTCACCGATTATAGATTCTTGATTATGTTTGTTGCCACGATGTCGCCGATTTGGACCTCGCGATGTCGCCGATTAGCACCCAACAAACTCTCCAATGCGAAGTCGCCGATTAGCACCCTTGCGAAGTCGCCGATCTACTATGTTTTCGGGGGAGATTGAAGATGAAGAGTGAGCTCTGAGAGTGAGAGATGAGGGAGACAACTCAATTTTAAATTTTGAGTGAGAGAGAGAGAGAGAGAGAAAGATGGATGGATGGAAGGGAAGAAGAAACCCAACAAAAAGTATTTGTCTCTTTGGACACCGTACGATTGATCACCAATGTAAATCCACCATTGAAAATGTATTTGCCTCTTCGACATTTTTTAGCCGTTGAATTGAGTCAATCTAATGGTTCACATTGTGACAAAGGGACAATAGTCACATCGGAATTCAAAAATCACTCTTCCTTATTATATAGATTATATCTATATTTGCTCTTAGGTTAAATTTATTGAACAAAATTTGTGTATCATGTTAAGTATTTTTACATTAGTGTGTTGATATTTTGTATTATGTATGAATTTGTGTTTATGAGATTATCATTGTTAATATTAAACATGTTTCGTGTGTTTTTCTTCTTAACAAGTGGGAAGTTATCTACAAGTATAATTAGTAATGCAAAGAAAATTAAATACATCCAACAACAGGAAAAATCCCTATAGTGACTTAAACCTAACATAAAAATTAGTACACATATTGGATCATACATAAAAACTAAACAAAACACACGAAAAATCATTATAAACCTTACTAAATGTGATTTTGAAATAAAAACATGTTTGTTAGTATGTTTTCCTGAAGTTATGCAAAGAACCAAAAATTTTATGGCTCCAGTCGATTGCCACCACTATTATGCTATGGCCGTCACTTTTTGCAGCTGCATCAACCTTTACTTAAAACCTTGGTTATTAGGTAATGTCAAAGAAAAGGTGTTGTCAAAGTGTACCTTTACACTATGTTTGGTTGGGGGATTTGAGGAGGGATTTGGAAAGGGAAAGGAAAAAGGGAAAGTTAGGTGAAATGTGAATAACATATTCCTACATTTCACCTAGTTTCACACCCATTTTCTTTTTTCTTTTCCAAATCACTCTCCAAATCTCTCAACCAAACACAACGTTAGGAGTTCACAAAACACTCAAAGTATGAATTTTGTTGCTTCATAAATACATATAGGTTCTATTTGGTTCCCCGGAACAGTGAGGTAAAACAAAAAAGAAAGGGAAAGGAAATGAAGAGGGAAAAAGGGAAAGAAAAGTAAAAACATAAAGAATTCATTTATTAGAAATGTGATTTTGATTTGATTGCGGGTTTCCTGTGTCCTCCTCCTTTGGGGGTTAGTCATGTTTCCCTATTTTCCTCAATGTTTTATAATGAAAATTGGGTTACTTCAAAACAAGAAAATTCCCTCAAAATATTGTCCTTCACAATTTTCCATCACAGCCAAACAAAGAAAAAGTAAAATTGCATTTGATTTCTTTTTCCTTGTAATTTGCTAGTCTCAAAAAGTATTTGAATACTTGAATATTTTCCATCTGCTTGGAAATTATTATTTTAGATAAAAAAAAAAAAGTTGGGCTTAATTACCTTGTATTTGTTACTCCTTTAGAGTTAGTCATCTGGGATCAACGCGTTGGTTGTCTTCAGACATTCGCTTCATCCATAGATCTGCTATATTCATTTTAACAGGAATGTGGGATCCTCTCTAACAAAAGGCATCATCATCGAAGTCCTCTGAAGTATGCAGTTTGCTGGATCATCTTCTTGGGATCCTAGAATTGCTGCAACAAGTGGATAAGAGTTATGCAGTGTTGGCATGAGTTGTAAAATGAGAGTGAGTGTGGCATGAGTTGTAAAGCAAGTGTGCATGTGGCATGAATTGTAAAGCAAGAGTGCATGTGGCATGAGTTGTAAAGAAAAGTGATTGCAGGGATTGTCTAGAATAAACTCTGTATGATAGTCTATATATATGGACTTGTATTTCATAGAAAAATGAATAAGAGCTATACAGTTGTTCCATGTCTCTACATGGTATTAGAGCAGAGATCCTAGGCTTTCTGCTTCACACTTTACACCTTCACTAGACCTAGCCAACTATGGCAACTCCATCCACAGACCAAACATCCATTACCAACCCAACCCTAGAAGACCTAACATCCAGAATGACAGATTTATTGTCCCAGACCCTGACTCAGAACCAGGCACCAACCTATGAAATTTCCGCTGCACCGATCGGCATCAAGTTGGATGGCACCAACTATGCTCTGTGGTCCCAAGTTTTGGAGATGTATATCTTTGGCAAGGATAAACTTGGATACATCAATGGAGATCTCCAGCAGCCCCAACAAACTGACCCAACATGGTGAAAATGGCGGGCTGAAAATTCGATTGTGAAAGGGTGGTTAATTAACTCCATGGAACCAAGCATGATTGGTAATTTCATTCGATTCCCAACGACAAAAGCAGTGTGGGATGCCATTGCCACAACTTTTTTTGATGGCACAGACACATCGCAGGTTTATGATCTCAAGAAACGGGTGACCAAGATGCGACAGGGCGGTGGGCAAATTGAAACCTACTACAATGGCCTTCAGGCCTTATGGAGGGAGATCGATTTCCGACGCCCCAATCCGATGGTCTCTTCCAATGATATTCAGAAATTTACTTCCATTCTACAAGAGGATCGAGTGTATACCTTTCTTGATGGCTTAGACGATCGGCTTGACAAGGTTCGTAGCAACGTACTCCTCATGAACCCGTTCCCCTCAGTCGAACAGGCATATGCCTATGTTCGCCGTGAAGATTCACGACAGTTCGTGATGATGGTCAGCACAGATGGACAGGTTGGCGCTGCTATGGCATCTCGAGGAGGAACCCGCTCCAATCCGCAGCCTCTGAAACAGCAGCTATCGATGGTCCCAACTGGGAAATCTGCAGCTGGAACTCGGCCTGCAGCTGGAACTCGGTCCAGTGCAGCGCTGCCCAAATCTGGTTTGTCTTCTTCCAGCCGTAGCTCTGGGCAGCCATCTACTGAAGGTCATGGATGTACTTATTGTGGCAAGCCCAAACACACCCATGAGACCTGTTTTAAATTACATGGGTTTCCAGAATGGTGGGACGAGTTCAAAGCCCGGAAACAAAGTGAAAGTGAAGCTGCTGTCAACAGTGTTTCGGGCCGGGCTGCTTTAGCACATGCGGATCCCGAGTTGTCTCTTCTAACGTCCACAAGTACTTCTCATCTCCTAGATGGCTCTACCCCTTTCAGTGCTTCAGGTAACTGTGGTTACGCTTTATTTAATTCCACTCCGGATGCCTTTAATGGTTGGATACTTGATTCGGGAGCCACCGATCATATGATGTTTGATCCCAATGACTTTACTTCTATTACTCAACCAAAACGGGTAAATATTGCTAATGCCAATGGGGTCACTTATCCGGTTACAGGAGCCGGCACTGTTTCTCTCTCTTCCTCACTCTCATTGTCAAACACTTTACTTGTTCCATCCCTATCAAGTAAATTAATATCTGTGGGACAAGCCACTGAAGAATTCAATTGTTGTGCACTAATATATCCCAAGTTTTGTTTTCTTCAGAATATTCTCACCAAGGAGATCATTGGTCGTGGTACTAAGAGGGGGGGCTATATGTTATGGATGATTTCAGTCCCGGCCAAGCTCATCATGTACAACAAGTGCCCAATGTGAAACGTCAACAGATTTGGCTTTGGCATCGTCGCTTGGGGCATCCATCCTTTAGCTACTTAAAGCATTTGTTACCCGATTTATTTTCTGCCATTAGTGAGTCTGATTTTAAATGTGACACGTGCATTTTGGCCAAGAGTCACCGTGTGCCTTATCCTTTGAGTTTGAATAAAAGTAATGTTCCATTTACTTTGGTACACTCCGATGTTTAGGGACCTTCTCTAGTTTTAACTCCTTCCGGGATTCGTTGGTTTGTGACCTTTGTGGATGACTGTACTCGCATGACTTGGGTTTATTTGTTGAAACATAAGAGTGACGTATTTCCCCTTTTCCAGTCCTTCCATGCCATGATTCAGACTCAATTCTCTGCCAAGCTTCAGATTCTCCACTCCGATAATGGTGGCGAATATATGAATGATGCATTCAAGAGTTATTTTAACACTCGTGGTCTCATTCATGAGACCAGTTGCTCTGCCACTCCTCAACAGAATGGTGTAGCGGAACGAAAAAACTGACATATCTTGGAGACTGCTCGGGCCCTTTTGATTGGTGCCCATGCCCCTCGTAGTTATTGGGCCGATGCCATTGTTACAGCAGTTTATTTGTTGAATCGCATGCCTTCCAAAGTCTTGGACTTTCAGACACCGCTTCAGGCTCTCTCATGCCATGGCTCTTTACCCTCTGTCCTGATGCTCCCACCTCGGATATTTGGGTGTGTTGCTTTCGTACATCTCCCGAAACCTCAACGTACTAAGCTTGATCCTTGTGCTCTACGTTGTTTTTTTCTGGGCTATGCAACGCATTAAAAAGGGTATCGATGTTATCATCCCCCCACCCGACGTACTTATGTTACCATGGATGTCACATTTCTCGAGTCTGAGTTCTTTTTCCCTAACCCCATGACAATTCTCCTCTTCAGGGGGCGATACGACATAATGAAGAGCAGAATTGGGCTGTTTTCGATTTCCTAGCAATGGGGACAGAAGTAGCTTATCCCGAGCCTACCGTAGCTTCTACCACTACTACAGCCGCCGCTCCTACTGATGTATCAGGAAGGACTGCTGACCCTGGAATGGAAATCATAACTACACCAGCTTGTATGGCTGACTGTCGAGAAGAACCTGGTAGAAGTCTCGACGATGAAGACCCCCCTCATCAACCTTTAATACCCGAGACTGATCAATCTCTTAAGAATATTCGTAAGGTAACTACTCCTCCTCCTGATAATGCTTGTGATACTTCTATTGGTTATCAATTACCTTTCAGGCATAACCGTGGAAAACCACCAGACCGATACTCTTCAGATCATGTGAGTAAGAAATCCATATATCCGATTGCCAACCATGTCTCATCTCAGAGGTTATCAGATTCACTCAAAACATTTGTACACCAGTTGTCTGTTGATCATATTCCTAACCAAGTACCCGAAGCCTTGAGTGATCCGAAATGGATGCATGCTATACAAGAGGAAATGGCGGCTCTTCAGAAAAATCAGACATGGACACTTATTCCTCTACCGAAAGGGAAGAAGACTGTCGAATGCAAATGGGTCTTTTATATCAAACACAAGGCTGATGGATCTATTGAGAGGTATAAGGCAAGACTTGTGGCGAAGGGGTACACACAGACTTATGGCATAGCTTATCACGAGACGCTCTCTCCAGTGGCGAAGCTGAACACAGTCAGGGTATTATTGTCTCTTGCAGCTAATCTAGATTGGCCACTGCATCAGTTTGACGTACGGAATGCCTTCCTTCATGGTGATCTCAAGGAGGAAGTATATATGGATGTTCCACCTGGATTTTCATCTTCTTAAAATGGAGTCGTATGTAAACTGAATAAGGCACTATACGGCTTGAAGCAATCTCCTCGTGCATGGTTTGGACGGTTTAGCATGGCTATGCGACAATGTGGTTTCAAGCAGAGCAATTCAGATCATACACTATTCCTAAAACACTACAAGGGAAAGATAACAGCATTGATTATTTATGTTGATGATATGATAATTACTGGAGATGACGTTGGGGGGATTTCTAAACTCCAAGAATATTTGGCGACCGAATTTGAAATGAAAAATTTGGGTGGGTTGAAGTATTTTTTGGGAATTGAGGTGGCTCGGTCAAAGCAGGGCATCTTTCTATCCCAAAGAAAGTATGTGTTGGATTTACTCGCAGAAACTGGAATGCTTGATTGTAAGGCTGAGGACACTCCAATTGTTCAGAATCATCACCTAGGAGAGTATTCTGATCAGCTACCTGCGAATAAAGAGAGGTATCAAAGGATAGTTGGAAGACTAATCTATTTGGCACATACTCGACTGGATATCACATATGCTGTGAGCATTGTAAGTCAATTCATGCACTGTCCTAGTAAAGATCATATGAATGCAGTTGTTCGAATACTTCGATACTTGAAATCAGCCCCAGGGAAAGGACTTATGTTCTCTAAGAATAATCATCTAAATATTGGTGGTTACACAGATGCAGATTGGGCAGGCAACAACACTGACAGAAGATCTACTTCGGGATATTTCACCTTTGTAGGAGGAAACCTTGTTACTTGGAGGAGTAAGAAACAAAAGGTCGTGGCTCTTTCTAGTGCAGAAGCTGAGTTCAGAGCGATGAATAAGGGACTTTGCGAACTCCTTTGGTTAAGGAAGTTACTTACAGAATTTGGTTTCCCACCTGCTTCAGCAATGGAGTTATTTTGTGATAACAAAGCAGCCATTAGTATTGCTCACAATCCGGTCCAACATGATCGTACAAAGCATGTTGAAATGGATCGGCATTTCATCAAGGAAAAGCTCGAGACTGGGATAGTTCAGTTTCCGTTTGTTAAATCAGAAGATCAACTGGCAGACATGCTAACTAAAGGCGTGTCAAGTAAAATGTTCTACAACTCACTCGACAAGTTGGGCATTGGCGACATCTTTGCACCAACTTGAGGGGAAGTGTTGGCATGAGTTGTAAAATGAGAGTGAGTGTGGCATGAGTTGTAAAGCAAGTGTGCATGTGGCATGAATTGTAAAGCAAGAGTGCATGTGGCATGAGTTGTAAAGAAAAGTGATTGCAGGGATTGTCTAGAATAAACTCTGTATGATAGTCTATAAATATGGACTTGTATTTCATAGAAAAATGAATAAGAGCTATACAGTTGTTCCATGTCTCTACATGCAGTTACTAGTTTTCTCTCATCAGTGTTGTAAATCCCTTCTAGCCACACAGTACCAATGTAGGGGTACCACTTGAAAAATAGGTCTTCATGGAAGGCACCGGTTCAATTTGTTGTCTGAAGTTCGCAAAAAGGCAGTGTGTTATGACCAGATAGTATTTATTATTTATTCACTATAATTTCTTAAATTTCATTACACACATTGAATAAAATCATATCGATAGTATCAGAAATGTTATACAACAGCAGTTTATGTTTCAATCATTTGGTACTTTTGGTCTGCCTGTAATCACATATGTGACATGATTTTTAGAATCTTGAAAGTAGAAGATTGCTTTGAATTTTGCATTTGGGTGTTAGTTGTATGTTCTCAAGTATGTAAAAACATTATGCATTTTTGGTATAGCAAAGCAAATAAAATCCAATATTTGATGGTTGATATTCATGGTTAAAATTAGAATCACTCCAGGAAATATTGTCATAATTAAAAGAAAGAAAGACTCCAATATTAATGATTACTCATTTTCTTTTCCTCTCAACACCAAATGTATTTGCAGTTATGCTTGATAATTTTGGATAAACAGATGCATTTGTCAGCAGAGTTAGGTAAACATAGTGGTGTAAAAATGGTCTGGCCTAGGCCTGCTTGGCTCTCGCCAAAAAAAAAAAAAAAAAAAAAAAAATTGTCCTAAATGATAATTTAATTAAAGATTTGTTTGGCATTTTTGTTATTTTGCGCCAATTTAGGAAGCTAGCTAAAAGCTAACGTTTAGCTTTTAACTCATTTTAAATCAGATTATCTCTCACATTTTTTACACAAAAAGACAAAAAAATAAAAAACCAAAAAGTCAACTTTCCAAATCATCACATACCACTCCTTCCTGATTTGCTCTCTTCTCTGTCAATCCCGATCTCCCATCCCTCTCTTTCCATAATTTTTTTCTCTCCTCTGCACTCCCTCTTTTCCAGACGCCTTCTACACCACATACCACTCTTTCCTTCTATCTCTGATTTGCTTCTTTTCTCTCCTCAATCCCAATCTCCCATCCCTCTCTTTCCATTGCTTTACTTTGATATATATATATATATATATATATATCATATTACTGTTGTTGTTTATATCTATCAAAGATGTTTATATATCTATCGGAGACAAGGTTCCATATTTGAGGATTGAAGGCAACTCCAATTTCTGATATTTACCTTCATCTTCAACGATTCCAAGCTTCAATACACAAGTATGAAACCCTATCCCTCTTCCCCTTTTGCAACAAGTTCTTCACAACCTTTCTTTCCCACTTAAAAACCCTCCCCCTCCCCACCCAAACTTGCGAAACCCTATTCCCCACTCTTCCCTGTTATGCGAGAACCTATACTCGGTTTTGGGCCTCAGGACTGACTTTCTTTGTTAAAAAAAAAAATCACCAAAATAGCTTGCAAGTGATGATGGGCATCGGGGCGGGTCTAGACCAGGCTCCTTGGGCTGGGCCTTAGGCTGATGGGCACTTGGGCATTTGGGCGGGTCTAGACCAGGCTCGTTGGGTTGAGCCTCAAGCTGACGGACTATTTTTACACTCTTAGGTAAATTTAGGTGAATAGTTGTAAGTCCTCTTGCTTGAGTCCTTTGTTATTAAATTTTCTTAGTGGATTTTGTTGAGTGTTGAGACCGTGATTTTTACCCTTTTGAATTTTTCACATAAAATCTTGTGTTTAATTGTTTCAAGGCTAAAAATTGAGTAATTAATAAGAATTTTTATTAATTGGCTTATTCACCCTCTCTATGTAGGTTAATATTTCAAAGAACACTAGTGGATGTGGTGCGCGCAAATGATGCCCATTGCAAAAATGTATAATTTAGAAAGGATCAGTTTGCCTCCAATTCAAGATCGGACTGGACAGTACTGTTGGGCTCATGGGAGGCCACCACGGGTCCCGTTTTGATAATCTGAACCGTTCGATGTGTAGAACTCGTCGAGTGTTATATGTCTATAAAATATCATGTTGATCAGATATCAATAAATATGTGATCAAATCAGTTTTGTATATATAAAAAAAAATAGACGGTGAACAAATTAACGGTTGACAAAAAACTGATCTGATGAGATAGCTATCAATATCTGATTAACGTGATTTTTTATAAACATATAGTACTCAACGAGTTCTACACATTGAACAGTTTGGATTATCAAAACGGGACCCGTGATGGGCTGTTACGGGCCCAACAACACCGTCCAATCTAATCTCAGATTGGAGGCAAGCTGCCCAATTTAAAATGAGTGAGATAATTAGATATATTTTCTTATTGATCATTTATTTTATTTATTTTTGTAACAAAAAGATAGTTAAATTAAAAATCACTAAAAATGTTAAAAAGCCAAAGAATTATACAAAAGTAAAAGATTTTATTCTCTCCATTTTTTACACTTTTTTTTTGTAAAAAGTTAAAAATCATTCTAAACATACTAATTTTTTCATATCATATTTTAGGTAAAAAAAATTACTAAAATAGTTTATTCTCAAACTAAACATCAATTTTTGTTTTAAATGAAATTCTATTTGTAAGGTCTTTTAAACATTCCAAATTCAGGAGTAAAAACTATTGGTCACAACTCAATTGAAAAATCAATTTAAAATAAAAAAATATATATTAGTTGAGTTAAATATTAGTTTAAATATAAATTATAAATAAATAAATAATCAAACTCATTTTTTTTTAAATATTAGTTTTTTGTACATATTCATTTGTTGAGTTAGAAATCATTTACAAATTTAAAAGCATAAGCAAAATTCATATTACCTTGTGATTTGAGACTGAAGTATTTTACCCATTTATAATTCAAATATGGTTAGAAAGTCTCCTTTATGAGTCAAATATACTTAGAAAGTACCCATATAGTTTTGGACTAAGGAGGTACCATTAGTTTTTTCATTCAAACTAATAAAAGGTGTATTACACTCATTATTTTGTAGAGTGGACTTGATTTTCTGAAAATATAAAGTGAAATTAACAAAACAAAAAGACATACTTACCTCCATTTTCTCTAAATATAAAATGGGATTAAGATGATAATAGAAATAAAATACAATTAAAGATTGATGGAAAATATAAAATTTAATTAAAATTTAATTTGAAATATAAAATAAATAATAATTATGGATTGATTTAAAATATAACTAAATTAAAATTAGATTAAACAGAGGAATTATAATAAATAATTAAGAATTTATGATTAATTGAATTAATATTAAACATTAGAAATTATGTGTATGTGAGATAAGAGAAAAGGGAAAAAACAAAAAAGAAAGAAAGAAAGAAAATAGTGTTTGAGGGTATTTTAGACATTTCACAATTATAGTTAATGGAGTTAACAATTTTATTTTGGTCCAAAATCATATAAACATTTTTTGACAATATTTGAATCATAGGGGAATAAAGTGCTCATGACTCAAACCACAAATGAATAAAATAATTTTTTTCTTAAAATATTTAAAACAATTATTCAAAACATTTTTTTTATATATATAAATATCCATTTGTAGTAGAGGAGTCAAAACTCCAATTTTGATATTAAAATTTGAACTTAAGGATTAAAAATGTAAACCATAAGATAAGGTAAAGAAATCAATGCAAACTATAAATATAAGTGCTACCTAAACCAAAAGAGAAAATATAGTTATGGCAAAGAAATAAAAAATTAAAAGAAAATTAACACCATAAACATTTAAACATAAATGTGATTCAAACATATAACTATCAAAATTCAATTATTGGTTTTTATATGAATATTTTTCTCAATGAGTACTAAAAAGTAACGATTTGGATCACCGAGATTTAGCTCACAACGGCCCACTAAGCTGAAATACCCTCCCAAATTGGATCTCTAACATGAGAGAAACCAAACACATTAAAAAAAATTCTAAACACAGCCTTATAGTTATGTACTAATTAATTTTAGATATTTTACCTTATAATACTATTACCAATACTTATTTTGAGAAATATTATGCTACACAACACCCCTCTCTTAAAATGAACAGTAATTGTGAATTTAAATTTAAACCTTTCATTCTATAAAATAAAAAAAAGTGATTTGTTTATGTATTCATCAATAAAGTTGATTTTTTGCACAAACAGTCTTCATTGACCCTGTTTGGTAGGGCTTATTTCAGCTTTTAGCTTAATTTAAGATATTTTGATGTGTTTGGTTCAGCTTAACAATATAGCTTATAGCTTTTTGTAAGTCAAAAATCAACTTATTCTTTGGGTGGGAGAGGAGAAACTTAATTTATAAGTCAAAAATCAGCTTAAGTTCACAGTTATAAGCTATAAGCTGTTAAGGTATAAGTTACAATCACTTTTTCACAGCTCTACCAAACGGGGCCATTGTAAGCCTAGAATGGAGCCTAAAATATAAAGTATGAGGAAATATAGAGGAAAAGACTATGGAGGGGAGTCATACCCATTACATTCACTACCTTTGAGGTTTAGAAAAAATACAATGTCACACTTTTAACATAATTAAATTAAATATAATTAGCCTCACATTTTTTACGTAATTATATTAATCTTCCTTTATGTATAGTTAAAGCAATCAAAAGGAATGTCAATGGTAGGTAGATAAAGAAATAAATAAAGATAATATGATAAAATTATTTTTTTATTTATATGATAAAATTATTTTTTTTATCCATACAATTAACGAATTATTGATATTTGATGATAACAAATTATTAATTATGACATGATAAAAAATGGCCCAATTATGTAAGTTAATATTTTAAAAGATATGAGTATAGTTATGTCAAAAATATTTGATTAACTGTACATTTTTCGAACTTTCAATTTATCAATAAAAAAATATAATATAAAAAGGTGGTTGAGTAATTTTGATAAAATTAATGTATGATGTATAATGAGCCCATTGCATATGGAATGATGATTATGATGAGAGATTGTGATTATGATATAAGAAGAGGGGCAATGCGGTAATTTGGGCGAGGCCGAAATTTTCGTCCGCAGGTATTCATGCTTTATATATAGGATGGATATTGGGAATAGGTGTCTGGCTTTTTAGATAAGTCCAACATTTATACTAGGCTAAAAAATAAAAATATTTTTCTTAAGACTTGGTAAAAAATGAGGGTCCAATCCAACTTATCCAAGTCTAAACTTTGAACTTAAGGGCCCAAAAACCCAATTGTACATATTTGAAAGTAATAGACTACTGTTCTACAAATGTATGAATCGTTTATAGAATATTATTAATTATATTAATTATAATTATTTGTTGAAAATTTTTATATTTAAAGTTGAGTTGATCAAATCTTACTTTCGAATTATGTCATAAAAAATATTGAATAGATTAATTATGTTAATGATATGTTAGATAATCTAGATTATGCAAATTTAATTAGTAATTTCCTCATTAAAATATTACGAACTAATTTGGTGAGAAAAGTTATAACATTTTTGCTACGAAACTTTGGCAGCTATCAAATTTGGAAAAAAAATGGTGTTTCTTAATATTAAATTAAAACCTCCATTTGGAGAATCTTAGCATCCAGACTAACCCTGATCGAAAAGGAAAATGTGTCTTAATCTCAGAACATGCACCATTATTAGTAAAGTTTTCTTCTTATTGGTAAATGTGGGATCTAACTAACAGCCTCTTCCGATCCATTGGAGTCTGCAACACTTACTCCACCATAGTCGTCGTTGTCAACAGCTTTTTCAGCAGTGGGGGGCTGCTGCTCAACAAGGCCAGGGAATGGGACTTCAGAGAAGAGAAGAGGGTCCTCTGCCACTGGAACCTTCCTCAAAATACCTTCCCAATTGTTCGTGAAGATGGCATCTTGTGGGTTGGTCAGTTGGAATTTCCCCTCCTCACCTTCCTCAAAGAAACCTTCCTCACACCAGGAGGATTTGTTTCCTTCGTCATTCAAGCTCTTCTTGAAACTGGTTTCTAAGCGTTTCAGCTTGGTAATAGCCTACCAGAAGTCCTACTTAGCATCATCAGCAGCCAGCCTTTCTTTGTCCACCTTAATTTCTGGCATAATCTGTTCATAGAGAAGATACACATATCCAAACTAATAGTATGACGAAAGAAAGGACAAGGTGCAAAGGCCTATCCACAACCACCCTCTCTTCTGGAGTCAAATTTACTGGCCACTCCTCAGTATCATTTAAGGTGATGGGGTGTTTTTTATCAGCCTCCTCCACTATCTACTGCTGTTTCGCTACCTTCTTCGCTGCTTCCTTTGTTTGCTTGGTCATATGAGCAGGTGGGAGAGTCTTCTTCTTCTTCTTCTTCTTCTTCTTCTTCTTATGTTGCTGCTGCTGTTGTTGCTGCTACAGCTGCTACTTGTAACTTTTTTGGATCAGCAACAACAAAGATATATTCTGGCACAAGGCCAAAAAGAAGTGAGGATAAGGCATCCTCTACATAAAAGAAAAAACAGCGAAAAGAAACCAAAAATAAACAAACCAAAACACAAAAAAACACTCAGTGACATCTACAAAATACAAACTGACACCCAATCTGCAGCAAACATAAAAAGTGAAATCCCTTGGAACACTGGACTTGCCGAGGCCCAAAAAGACGCCAAGTATCTCACTTTTTCTCATAAAAAATCTATATCACAAGAAATTCCTTCGCAGATGCACCCATTTCTTTCCAACCAAATGACCCAAAAAATTGCAAAGACGACACAACTACTTGTATGGCAGCTCGTACAGGACCTTCTTCAGGTTCAATCTGAATACAATTACATTATTACTACATGAGGAGCTTGGAATGGAGGATATGTAAGATTGCACATCCTCTAACTGGATTCATCGAGAATAGGTTAGTCATCTGTAATTGGGTAGGCCCTCGTTCTCCAAGTGAATGTCTACCCAAGATGATGATTCATTGATAGCGAGCTCAGGTGGGCCTGCAAAAAAAATGACAAATTATATTAAACTCTCTCAAACTATCGACCATTTACACTTTATCCCCTAATGTTTTAAACCCAACAATTACCCCCTCAAACTATTGGAATTTGGTTAGTCATCTATTAAATATTTGGATAAAAAATTGCCTTGTGCTGTGCACATCATGATTATATGTCTATTTTACAAAAGATAAAATAAGGTAATTTGGTCATAAAATTCAATATAATCATCATGTACACAACACATGATAATTTTCAATCTAAACATCTAATAAATGACCAACAAAAGGACTTAATGTTCAAATTCAAATAGTTTGAAAGGGTAATTGTTGGGTTTAAAACATTAAGGAAGTAACGTGTAAATGGTCGATAGTTTGCGGGAGTTTAATATAATTTGCCCAAAAAATAATACAAATCATGTTTGTAGTTGATGCAAATTGGACTTTAGGAATTATCTGTACCTCTAAAATACTATATGAGGAGCTTGGAATGGAGGGTATGTAAGATGGCACATCCTTTGCGTTGATTGGTGGAGCACGTGTTAATCGTCTGTTTTTGGATAGGCCCTTATTTTCCACGTGAATGTCTAACTCAGAAGATGATCCATTGTTAGCGAGCTCAGTTGAGCCTGCAAAAAAATAATATAGATCATGCTTATAGTTGATGATGCAAATAGGACTTTAGGAATTATCTATACCATCCATACTACTATATGAGGAGCTTGGAATGGAGGGTATGTAAGATGGCACATCATTTGCGTTGATTGGTGGAGCACGTGTTAATCGTCTGTTTTTGGATAGGCCCTTATTTTCCACGTGAATGTCTACCTCAGAAGATGATCCATTGTTAGCGAGCTCAGTTGAGCCTGCAAAAAAATAATATAGATCATGCTTATAGTTGATGATGCAAATAGGACTTTAGGAATTATCTATACCATCCATACTACTATATGAGGAGCTTGGAATGGAGGGTTTGTAAGATTGCACATCCTCTGCCTTGATTCGTGAAGCACGGGTTAGTCGTTTGTTTTTGTGTAGGCCCTTATTCTCCATATGAATGTCTGCCCAAGATGATGATCCATTGTCAGTAACCTCAGTTGGACCTGCAAAAAAATAATACAGATCATGTTTGTAGCTGATAATGCAAATGGGATTTTAGGAATTATCTATACCATCTATACTACTACATGAGGAGCTTGGGATGGAGGGTTTGTAAGATTGCACATCCTCTGCCTTGATTCGTGAAGCACGGGTTAGTCGTTTGTTTTTGTGTAGGCCCTTATTCTCCATGTGAGTGTCTGCCCAAGATGATGATCCATTGTCAGTGAGCTCAGTTGGACCTGCAAAAAAATAATACAGATCATGTTTGTAGTTGATGATGCAAATGGGATTTTAGGAATTATCTATACCATCTATACTACTACATGAGGAGCTTGGAATGGAGGGTATGTAAGATTGCAGATCCTCTAGCTGGATTTGTCGAGAACGAGTTAGTCATCTGTGTAGGGGTAGGCCCTCGTTCTATGTCCCAGATGATGATCCATTGTTACTGAGCTCTTTTCGGCCAGCAACAAAAAATGAAAAAGAAAAATATAATAATGTTTGTAATTGATGATGCAAACAGGACATTAGGAATTATAGTATCAATACTTTAGGCCTTTTCTTATGCCATGTGTCCTTTTATATTTGAAACGAAAAAATATGCAAATATGGCATGTGTCCTTTCTTTTATATTTAAAACAAAAAAATATGTATAAGACTCGAAACCTTAACTTTGAGTGTAACGAAAAAAACTCTCAACACTTGAACAATACATATATTATCCTAGTAAGTCTCAATTTTGTCAACTAGAAAGAAGGAAAATCATTGAACATAAAAGGGCCCTTGGAAGTAGCAGTAGCACTGTGATCAGTTTTAAACAAAATAGATATGGGAATTGGACTCACCCAAATTTCGAGCTGTGGATGATGCTGATGATGATCCATCTCTCATCAGTTCTTCAACTAGGGTGCTGCTGCTGCTGCTGCTATGGTTCTCTGACAGCATTAAGTAAACACGACCCATGGTGGGTCGTAGTTCTGAACAATATTCAGTGCACATTACCCCAATATGTACGCACAGTTGAGCTTGATCAAGGACAGCCGATGGTATCAATTTCTCGTCCATAAACTTTGACAACCTTCCTTCCTTGTAGAGCTCATTTGCCTTCATCAACAACAAATAATCATGTCACAACTCAGCAACAAGCGCAGTCAGAGGCACCTCCCTTGTATGATAATGGCTAATTGCAAATCAAACTCAGTTCAAATTAAAAATGTGGATAAGGTGTGCTTACCCTATCCCGTAGACTTTGAGCATTGGATGACCGATCATGGAAAAGCCAATTCTTCTGACCGCTTATCAGCTCCAAAACCAATACCCCAAAGCTGTATGAGTCCACCTTCCGAGAGACTTGTCCATGACAAGCGTACTCAGGAGCCGAATACCCACTGATTCCATGTACAAGCATACATTAACAACAAATCAAGTTTCAAAAAGTTAAGTTTGGTTTGGTTTAAAAATGAAAATAAAAATAAGGTTTTTGAAAACTCAACAAAACACTGATCAGATGGATTTGATTTTTTTTTTCTTTGAAAAAACAGTAAGATTCAGTGACAACATAAATCAAATTGCTAAAAAAAAATTCCTAGGAAAAATAAGAAAAATTATATGCTTTAACACATACAGGGTCCGGACAACTTCACTGGTATTAACATGCGTTTGATCTCAATGTAAGAGTCTGGCCGTGCCAAAATCAGCAATTT
This sequence comes from Camellia sinensis, assembly GCF_055761805.1. NCBI lineage: Eukaryota > Viridiplantae > Streptophyta > Magnoliopsida > Ericales > Theaceae > Camellia > Camellia sinensis. The sequence goes on from NC_138967.1 coordinate 49,285,534, forward strand.
TGGGGACCCAATTTTCATCTATTAGGATGTTGGCAGGTTTGATGTCACAGTGGATAATTACTTTGTCTAAATGTTCATGAAGGTAAAGCAAGCCCCGGGCAACACCTACGATTATGTCATATGTTCGCTTCTAGTCAAGTGCACCTGCTCTACCAATCTCTAAATCTAGAGCATCAAAAATAGTACAAAAGTTTGAGATTAGCTGCCGCATTGATAATATTGACTTAATTAAAAAAATTGTAGTATTATTATACAATTTTTTTTGAACGAAGTATTATTATACAATTAATTTATATTATGCTTATATGAAAAAAAAGAAATAATACACGGCGGAAATAAACGGATTCGAGCATACCTTTTACGCTCAAAACGAATCTATGAATTATGGATTATGTGGGTGAATCACGTGCCTCTATTGATATCTTCGAATAATTTTCAGTAGTGGATTAAAACTATTAAAGAACTACCCACACTATTAACAGTAAAAGGCGGAATGGTTTATGAGAAGAGAGAACATATTTTTTTTTACTGTTTATATTATTCCAAATAATGTCTATCCCATATCAACAATATCTAATTAATAATTATCATCTAATATATTCGCAATTATACATATCAAAATTATCTCATATCTTAAAATATAATCTATTATTTTATTTGGATTTCTCCCAATCGGATCATGCCACCATGGGCAACCCAATTGAGTACCTAACCCAATTTCCAACAATGCTCAATGTGAATTAGAAGAGACCAGAGGAATGAATCTATCAGTGTATCCTTCCCAGAACGGAAGGTGTCTTGACTTTATGTGTAATTTTTATTCTTTGATCAAATGAATGGTTGTTATTGTTCCTCTGGTTTTGATCGCACATCTACTTACCCATATCGTTTTAGATTAAAACAATTATTTATTTATTATTTTAATAATTTTAGATTATTTCAAATTGCATGTCTTTTATTGGTTCTCATTAATTGCAATCTTAGCAAGATAATATCAAATGGTGGTCAAACATTAATCAATCATATTGGTTATTTAATATTTTTATTAACTAATTAAATAAAATTTAGACAAAAGAATAAATAAATAAAAACCAAATGAAAAACTTCTCAAAAAGTTATATAGGAATTTGAATAGAAATTTCTCATGAAAAATTTCATAAAATTGAATTCAAAGTAAAACTTGCCTATAGTCTTTATAGTTGGGAAAATAACATTGAGAATTTGTGTCACAATAAGGCATATGTGTAATTTTAAAATAATAAATTCAGAATGAATCTTTTTGATTTTCGAACACCTTATATGCTATAACTCAACTTATAATTAAAACAAAAATGCTTATAGACCCTAAAAATTTTGTCAAAGTTTCTACCAAATGTTTGTGTACGACCTACATGTGAGACAGATGGTAGAAACTAGAATTGTTTGGTTCCATATCATATGAGATATTTGGGAGAAACTTTGATAAAATTTTTAGATCTCTAGCGTTACTCTAATTAAAAATACAGTAGGTGATATTACTTACTAAAAACAAGGTTATCCAGGCTGCCATGCCATTACTTGCATACTCAAATACAAACAGCGTCTCTTCTCCGTTTGGACAAACACCCAGAAACTTCACAATATTTCGATGGTGTGTAGATTCCAGCAGCAGTTGCATCTCGTTCACGACAAGTTCCTTTTCCTTCTCTGAGATCCGCAAAGGTTTCTTCACCGCGATCTCTGTCCCATCATTCTTCGACTTTCCCTACAAAACATTTTCAGTCGAGAACGGATCCGAGATTCAAATTTTGAGGGAGGGCAAAAACACATATATTTTAAAATTATTTTACTAATTACTCCTATAATAAACATACTTTTAATATTTTCAGAGGTAGAACCGCCCCAGCTCCCAGATCCATCCTTGTTTCCCATCAATTTTTTTTTTTTAAAAAAAAAAAAAAAATAGGTAAGTCATAGATTTTGTACCCAAAAATTAGATGTTACAATGAAATTCATTACATATCTAAATGGCAACACGCGCTTCAAAAAAGGAAACACTCAACTACTAACTCACAACATAATCTACTAAATAGATTTAAGGCTAAAACAGTAACAAAACAATATGTTTTCTTTATTTGTTGATGCTTGTACATCCTCTCTCTTTGTTGAGGTATGTTTATATTTTGTTGATCAAAAAATATTTTCTTCTTTGGGTCTAATTCAGTACACAAAAGTTGAGATTGGATTATAAGATGATTAACCTTGTACACAACAGCAAAGCCGCCTTTGCCAAGCTCGTTTTTGGCATCGAAACCTTCTGTTGCCGAATAAAGGGCTTCGAAACTGAATTGCTTCGGTCCTTGTTCTGCCAAGCTCTCCTCTGTACCTTCAATTACCACACAGCCACGAGTTGAGCACAAGAAGATGAAAATAACTATAAACATATATCTGGGGACTAAGACATAAAGCCGATAAATAAATTTTAAAAAAAAATTTAAAAAATCATTTACCTATCTTTTTTGCGGGTTTGAAGATTTTTTGAATCAAGTTGTTTTTTTTAGCCATGGTTTAAGAGGGGAATGAATAAAGGTTTAATGGCGAAGTTCAGAATGGAGAGGCGAAGTTCAGATGGAGAGAGAGAGAGAGAGAGAGAACAGTACGCCGGGCAAAAGCAAGTCCATCACATGGGCTGTGGCAGGGCTGCCCGGTACGGCGGTACGCCGAAAGATGTTGCTGCGCTTGAAACTTTTTCAAAACCACACCAATAAAAGTAATTTAAGCCTCCAGTAGTGGGTTGGCTTTTTGGCTTTTTGACTTTTTGACTATTTTAGTCTGGGCTATTTTAGCCTGATTTGGGAAGGATTTTTTTGACTTTTTTGACTTTTTTTGTGAGAGAGGATTGTAATGATTATGGGTTGGATTTAATGTTTTATTTTTTGTGACTAAAATAGCCTATTTTGTTTTTTGTGACTATTTTAGCCCAAACCAAGTTCCCAAACAAAGGTTAAAGATGTTTTGTGAAGATCGTAAAAAATTAATTTTTAATTTTTTATTAAGTTTTTTGATTTTTTTAGATAGTGATTTAGAAAGTTGGTAAAAAAAAAATTTATTTTTTTGTATAATATTTATTTATTGTGTCACATCATATTAAAATGATCAAAATATCCCACTAAACTTAAGAAATTTACTATTTGACCCAGGTAATTGTATGAACAATTATGTAATTCATGAAGGACAACTACGTAATTTTACACCTGTGTTTTTGTCCCTTCCCAAATCACCTTGCTTGCGTTTTTATGCTGGTTGTGGCGTTTTTGGATGGCTGCAAAACGCAGCTTTTTGTTTTCTTCCCAGAGGGCCACTTTGCCTGTGTTTGGCATGTGGGTTTGCAAGTTTTTTTGGTTATTTTAGTCACAAAAAATAAAATGAGCTATTTTAGTCATAACAAACAAAATATCACATCCAACCCATAATCATTACATTCTTCTCTCACAAAAAAAACTCAAAAAAGTCAAAAAGCCAAAAAGTCCTTCCCAAACCAAACTTCTAAACCCAGGCTAAAATAGTCAAAAAAGCCAAAAAACTAAAAAGCCAACCCACTTCCCAAACCAAGCCTTTGTCATTTGCTTTCTCACATCATTTTAAATATATTTTCTAATATAACAATTAAATAAAAAAATTTAACTCATTTTTTCAACCACGAAAATTAAAATAATTTATTAAAATAACTAAATAGTTAAAAAATCAAAAAAATAGTCACTATGGGGTGTTTGATGTGAATTATTATAAGTTAAAAATTATTAGTCAGAAAGTTGTAAGCAGAAGTATTTCTTTCTCAATTTCTAAATAATCAACTTTCCTTAATTTATTTAAATTATTTTTTTCTAAAAAATTATAAACACAAATTATACTAAACAATCTAATACAAATTTTTAAATTAAAATAAATTATAATCATTCCTCGTAATTCACACCAAACACCCCATATGATGTGAGATTACCCGTTCAAGGCTTATTGAGCTTTGCTTCGTGTTGTTCCTTTTCGTTTTCATATCATACAATTTCATATAGTATATATTAGGGTACTCTAAGAAATGGTTAAAAAATATTTTTTTTATTTTATTTTAAAAAATATGTAAATAAATGTAAGAGGTGATATGATACAAAATAGTTTAAAAATTGACTTTTGACTTTTAACTATGTTGCCAAATTGGCCCATTATATAATTAAGGATAAATTATGCAAATAGTTCTCATAATTTACACGATATGTTAATTTTTGTTATTTTAATTTACTCAATTTTGCAGCTTAAATTGACAAATTATGTCATATTAGTCCAATAAACAATAGTCATTCAATTTGGTGGACGAAAATTCAAACAATGTGTCAATTTAGTTCTTACTAAAATCGAGTAAATTAAAATAATAGAAACTAAATTGACACATCGTGTAAAGTACAATCAAATTAACACATCGTTTTATTGTACTAAAATTATTTAATTCTGATAATAAGTTTTCATTCCCATATACTGAAGCTTTTTTTGGGTATATTTAATTTTTGTTTAAACATTAATTGTTGGAAAAATGGTTTTATATAGGCATATTTTTTTAGTTCTATTTGAGTGGGTCCCAAACGTCTTTGGGGTGAGTCCGAAGAGGTGACGTGTTCCTTGCCTCGTGGCAAGTCACACGGTGAAGACGGAACGTCAAAACCATTTATGAGTGAATGGGAAGTTAACGTCGTTTTCGGATCTAATATTAATTTTTTAGATAAAATTCATTTGAATTTTTTCAATAAGAATTATTGTGGGAATTTAATTTAATTCTAAATTCAAATTTTGGATTCTTGAGTGGTTTCCTAAAGTTTGTAATTGTGAGAATTTAAATTAATTCTAAATTCAAATCTTTGATTCCTAAGTGGTTTCCTAAAGATTGTATTTCTTTATTTATTTATTTATTTAATTATTTCAATAGTTTAATATATATATATATATATATTTAATTAATTTAATATATATATATATATATATTTGAAATAGTTTAAATAATAAATTACCTACAGATTTATTCTCTAACGGAACACTTCTTCAAATATTTGAATTTGAGATCAAAGAGTCACCTTTATTTGAATTGAATAAGGCACCTTTTCATTTCTTTATATTGGTACCTGTTCGGACCTTTTCCTGCCTATATATATACCATCTATTCTAGCAGGTTGAGATCGAAGTTTTTCACATCCGAAAATCTGTCTTATTTGATCTCATTGTTGTCCTGTTTTTTTTTTTACTTTTGCATTATTCTTCATTCTAATATTAGAAAAAATATTCAGAGAGTATAGATCACAGGTTTGGTTCGCCGAACAAATTTATTTGAATTACTTCTATAAATTTGTAAAGATCATTGTATCCTGGGAGATAGACGCCACTCAACCGTAAGTACCATAGCGGGGCGAATCTGTCTTAAGGACAGAGTGTCACACACTCGACTTGGTCTTGTAATTTTATTTGGTTCGACAAAATAAATCCGGTATGTTATTTATTTATTTTGTTTGAATTTATTTCTAGTTATTTTATTTACACAGAAGATTGTTCCAACAATCTTAAGACAGATTCGAATTATTCTGTTTACAGAATTTTTCGTTTGTTTTCCTTTTTCTTTCTTCGTAAATAATTTCGGAAGAAAATTATTTTCTGTGAATTTACAAAATAATATTCTGGTTGGAAAAACAAATAGTGATTATATGCTATTTGACAGATAGTAGTAATATACTGTCTCTTTTCTTTGACAACAACTAGTAGTACGATACTGGTGTCATTAACAATTCAGAATATATTTTTGTGGAATTTTTTCAGAAATTAATTTTGGGTTTTAGAAATTATTTCTGAGTTTTTCATTAATTAAAATTCTGTTTTCAGTATTTTAATTATTGGAGTGTTACAAGAGATTTAAATTCTTGTGTGGAATTAATTTGGTTAAATAAAATTTTATTTTATTACCAAATTAATTGAAAAATAAAGTTATAGTTTTTATTTCTTTTATTTTTACAGAATTTAATTTTCTGTGTGGAATTAATTTGTTTAAATAAAATTTTATTTTATTTTCAAATTAATTGGAAAATAAAAGTTACATTCTTGTTTCTTTTATTTTTACGGAATTTAATTCTGTGAATTTGGTTTAATTTTCTGTGTAGTGTAAATTCTAATTATAATTTTGTTTTATATATTAGAATTGATGGCTACTGAAACAAATGCCCAAACAAGTACTACTGTGGTGGCTGCTATGACGCCAACCCCCTCTCCTGTTGTAACAGTACCGGTAAATCACGGTGAAAAGTCAGAGAAGTTCTTAGGAACTGACTTTAAAAGATGGCAACAGAAAATGTTGTTCTATCTTACAACTCTGAACCTGGCTCGTTTCCTCCGTGAAGATGCTCCTATCTTGAAAGAGGATGAAACCGACCGACAAGTGGTTGCTGCGGTTGATGCCTGGAAACATGCCGATTTCCTTTGCCGGAATTACGTCTTGAACGGACTTGACAACACATTATACAACGTCTACAGTCCAATCAAGACTGCAAAGGAACTTTGGGAATCGTTGGAGAAAAAGTACAAAACGGAAGATGCCGGCTCAAAGAAATTTGTGGTTGGCAGATTCTTGGATTTTGTAATGGTTGATTCAAAAACTGTGATCAGCCAAGCTCAAGATTTCCAACTCATTCTACATGACATTCACGCAGAAGGTATGTCTCTCAGTGAATCCTTCCAAGTTGCAGCCTTAATTGAAAAATTACCAAAAGGCTGGAAGGAATTCAAGAACTATCTCAAACACAAGCGCAAAGAAATTTCTATGGACGAATTAATTGTGCGTTTGAGAATTGAGGAGGACAACCGCAATTCTGAAAAGCGGGCTGGTAAGCATCCTATGGAGTCTAAGGCAAATGTGGTGGAACATACTTCAAAAACGAAGAAACGAAAGTCTTCTGGAGAAAGTTCATCACAAGGCTCTAAAGGGGGGGAAAATAAAAAGTACAAGTTTAATGGCAAATGTTACATCTGTGATAAAGAGGGACATCGGGCCAAAGATTGCCGTAGCAAAGGCAAAAACAAAAGAAGAACAAGCAAGAAGCCTGCTCAAGCCCACATGACTGAAGTGGACAATATTTCCAATGGTGTCGATGACATCAATCTTTCTGCAGTCGTTTCCGAGGCAAATCTTGTCGGAAATCCTAAAGAATGGTGGGTGGACACTGGTGCTACTCGCCATATCTGTGCCGACAAAAAGATGTTCACATCTTATTCTACAGTGGATAATGGTGAACAACTTTTTATGGGCAACTCCTCAACTTCCAAAGTTGAAGGACAAGGAAAGATTGTACTCAAGATGACATCTGGAAAGGAACTCACTCTCAACAATGTGCTGCATGTACCGGACATTCGCAAGAATCTTGTTTCCGGATCTTTGTTGAGTAAGAATGGGTTTAGGCTAGTATTTGAGAGTGATAAATTTGTACTTACTAAGAATGGGATGTATGTAGGAAAAGGTTACATGTCTGATAGCCTTTTCAAGTTAAATGTAATGACCGTTGTACCCTCAGTTATTAATAATACTACATCTTCTTCTTACTTGCTTGAGTCTTCAAATTTATGGCATGGTAGACTATGACATGTTAATTATGGATCTTTGCGTAGATTAATTAATATGGAATGTTTACCTAAATTTAACATTGATTCAAATCATAAATGTGAAGTTTGTGTTGAGGCAAAATTATCTAAAACTCCTTTTCATTCAATTGAAAGAAGTACGGAACCACTTGAATTAATTCATAGTGACATTTGTGATTTTAAATCAATTCAAACCAGAGGTGGAAAAAAGTATGTAATCACTTTTATAGATGACTATACTAGATATAGTTATATTTATTTAATTCGAACCAAGGATGAAGCTTTGGGAACTTTCATTCAATATAAGAATGAAGTTGAAAATCAACTTGGTAAGAAAATCAAGAAACTTAGAAGTGATAGAGGTGGTGAATATGAATCACCTTTTAGTGAGTTTTGTAAAGAACATGGAATAATTCATCAAACCACCGCTCCTTACTCACCTCAGCAAAATGGAATTGCTGAAAGGAAAAATAGGACTTTAAAAGAAATGATGAATGCCATGTTAATTAGTTCTGGATTACCTCAGAACTTGTGGGGGGAAGCAATACTTTCTGCTAATTATATTTTAAATAAAGTACCCCGAAAGAAAATAAATCAAACACCTTATGAATTATGGCATGGAAGAGTACCATCCTACAAATACTTAAAAGTGTGGGGGTGTTTGGCTAAAGTGGCTATTCCTAGTCCTAAAAAGACTAAGATAGGTCCTAAGACCATTGATTGCATTTTCATTGGTTATGCCAAGAATAGTAGTGCATATCGGTTTTTGATTCATAAATCAGAACATTCCGAAATGCATGTAAATACTATTATTGAATCTCGGAATGCATCGTTCTTTGAACATATATTTCCGAATAAGATTGGACAAGAGACTAGTAATAAGAAAAGATCTTTTGATGCTATTACTAGTAATGATCAAGAACATGATCAAGAACAGGAGTTAGATCAAAATGAAGAAGAGGAACCTAGGCGTAGTAAACGTGCTAGAACCTCAAAATCTTTTGGTCCAGATTTTCTAACATATATGGTAGAAAATGAGCCTTTAACTTTTAAAGAGGCTATGTCCAGTCCTGAAGCTCCTTTATGGAAAGAAGCTGTCAACAGTGAAGTTGAATCCATATTGCAAAATCACACTTGGGAACTAGTGGACTTACCACCAGGTTGTAAACCTCTTGGATATAAGTGGATTTTCAAAAGGAAAATGAAAGCGGATGGATCAATTGACAAATACAAGGCAAGACTTGTAGTCAAAGGATTTAGACAAAAAGAAGGTCTTGATTACTTTGACACGTACTCACCGGTTACTAGAATCACATCCATTAGAATGCTAATTACCATTGCATCTCTGTACAATCTAGAAATTCATCAAATGGATGTTAAAACCGCTTTCTTAAATTGTGAGTTAAATGAAGAAATTTACATGGAACAACTAGAAGGGTTTTCTGTTCCAGGGAAAGAAAAGAAAGTGTGTAAATTGGTTAAATCATTATATGGTTTAAAACAAGCGCCAAAGCAATGGCATGAGAAATTTGACAAGGCAATGATGTCAAATGGATTTAAAATTAATGAGTGTGACAAATGTGTTTATATTAAAAACACAGATAAAGGTTATGTCATTGTATGTCTTTATGTAGATGATATGCTCATCATTGGTAGTAATAATGACATGATTAAAACTACCAAGAAAATGTTGAATAAACATTTTGACATGAAAGACATGGGCATTGCTGATGTAATACTTGGTATGAAAATTACCAAAACATCAGAAGGATATGCTTTGTCACAATCTCATTACATTGAGAAAATACTCGACAAATTCAGCAGAGATGATGATCATCTTGCTAGAACTCCTGTAGATGTTAATTTGTATCTTTCTAAGAATGTACAAGAAAGTATTTCTCAATTAGAGTATGCCCAAATTATTGGAAGCTTAATGTACTTGATGAACTGCACTCGCCCAGATATAGCTTATGCAGTAAGTAAATTAAGTAGATATACGAGTAATCCGGGAGTAGAACACTGGAAAGCAATGATAAGGGTTCTAAGATATCTCCGATGTACTCGTAATATTGGGCTTAACTATACTAGATATCCAGCAGTACTTGAAGGATACTGTGATGCAAATTGGATATCGGATACTAGAGACTCGAAGTCCACCAGTGGATATGTCTTTACTCTTGGTGGAGCGGCTGTATCTTGGAAATCTTCCAAACAGACTTGTATTGCTAGGTCTACTATGGAATCTGAATTCATAGCTTTAGACAAAGCAGGGGAAGAGGCAGAATGGCTTCGCCACTTCCTTGAAGATATTCCAATATGGCAAAAACCGGTGCCTGCTATATGCATACATTGTGATAGTCAATCAGCAATTGGTAGAGCACAGAGTCATATGTATAACGGTAAGTCACGACACATTCGTCGTCGACATAACACCGTAAGACAACTACTCTCTAATGGAATTATTTCCATAGAATATGTTAAGTCTAAAGACAACATAGCGGATCCACTAACCAAAGGGTTAGCAAGAGAGTTAGTTGAGAATTCATCAAGGGGAATGGGACTAAAGCCTATTAAATAAGAGTTACCACAACGGCAACCCAACCTAGTTGACTGGAGATCCCAAGATCTAGGTTCAAAGGGACAACCGAGTTGTGATTGACTCAGAAGGATCACTGTGGAGTCCAACTCCTACCTATTTCTATGATGAAATAAGTGATGTCTGCAGCGATTTAGGTTAAGTAATACTTTTAATGATTCTTATATCTAGGTAAACCTAGTGGAGTATGGCAGGATACTTTTCATAAGAATCACCTATGTGAGTGTGAACTGGGCCGGTTCTATAAGATTTGTGAAGGGCTACAAGTCTTTAGAGCACTCATGATAGACCAGGTTGTTCAGGGCCAAAATGAACACAATAGTGAGAACTAAACTGTGTCTGGAGATATACTGTGTGAGTTCTATTGTCTTGGTTTACACAAACGGCTGAACAGTTCAAGACATCATGTTCACTGGTTAGCTAGTAAATCCGATAGTGTCTCACAAGGGAAGGTTCAAAGCCAAAAGCTACCTATCCTTTGCGGAATATTTTCAATTTCTGTACTCTCTGATTAGATCATGTTGTTGCATTTTTCTCTCCGTCAACTTCCATTCATGTGGGGGATTGTTGGAAAAATGGTTTTATATAGGCATATTTTTTTAGCTCTATTTGAGTGGGTCCCAAACGTCTTTGGGGTGAGTCCGAAGAGGTGACGTGTTCCTTGCCTCGTGGCAAGTCACACGGTGAAGACGGAACGTCAAAACCATTTATGAGTGAATGGGAAGTTAACGTCGTTTTCGGATCTAATATTAATTTTTTAGATAAAATTCATTTGAATTTTTTCAATAAGAATTATTGTGGGAATTTAATTTAATTCTAAATTCAAATTTTGGATTCTTGAGTGGTTTCCTAAAGTTTGTAATTGTGAGAATTTAAATTAATTCTAAATTCAAATCTTTGATTCCTAAGTGGTTTCCTAAAGATTGTATTTCTTTATTTATTTATTTATTTAATTATTTCAATAGTTTAATATATATATATATATTTAATTAATTTAATATATATATATATATATTTGAAATAGTTTAAATAATAAATTACCTACAGATTTATTCTCTAACGGAACACTTCTTCAAATATTTGAATTTGAGATCAAAGAGTCACCTTTATTTGAATTGAATAAGGCACCTTTTCATTTCTTTATATTGGTACCTGTTCGGACCTTTTCCTGCCTATATATATACCATCTATTCTAGCAGGTTGAGATCGAAGTTTTTCACATCCGAAAATCTGTCTTATTTGATCTCATTGTTGTCCTGTTTTTTTTTTTGCTTTTGCATTATTCTTCATTCTAATATTAGAAAAAATATTCAGAGAGTATAGATCACAGGTTTGGTTCGCCGAACAAATTTATTTGAATTACTTCTATAAATTTGTAAAGATCATTGTATCCTGGGAGATAGACGCCACTCAACCGTAAGTACCATAGCGGGGCGAATCTGTCTTAAGGACAGAGTGTCACACACTCGACTTGGTCTTGTAATTTTATTTGGTTCGACAAAATAAATCCGGTATGTTATTTATTTATTTTGTTTGAATTTATTTCTAGTTATTTTATTTACACAGAAGATTGTTCCAACATTAATTTCATGAACTAATCAATTGCAAGTTAATAAAACTTACAATGTTATAATTTAATATTATATAAAATTATCATACACATTCATTTTAGTTATGTTTTCTATAGCATAATGTTTAAGTTTTTTCTTTTGAACTATACAAATGTCACAATATATTTTTTATTCAACTTGTTAAATTATTTAATTTTTATATAGTTTTATTTTTTGATAGATCCTTAATTGAAAAATTAAATTAAATAATTATAATTACTATTGAATTTTAAGTTATTAATTCTCCCACCAACTTAAATATCATATTTATTATCAAAGTGAGTGTTCACTTTGAAAATAATTTTAAATTTAACATCTATGTAGTTACTTAAATTACATAGCACAATAGATAAAAGATTATTCTATATTGTATAAGTCGCAACATAATTTTTAAATAATTTTAATTAAAATTATTATTATATTCATTTAATTTAGACGTTCATAGTATAATACAGTTAAAATTAGATTAATGATTCATCTATTCAATTTTTTCCCTCAAATCCTCCCAAAATATGTTTCTGACCTATAAAAAAATTTCATATTCAGAAGAGATTGAGAAGGAATAATTGTGTGAATATCGCATTGCTATTAAAATTATTCTTCTATGTTGACATATTAAACAAAATATTAAGAGGTTGTTTGGAGTGCACTACAAAAGTGCACTTATTTATTTATTTTTATTTTTTTTAATCTATTTTAGATCATATTATCTTTTTATTTTTTTTATACTTTTTATAAAAAATTAAAAAAATATATTTATTTACATCAATCTAAATAACCCAACATTATCAGTTTCCTCATAATAACGAACCCAGCCCAATACAACCCCTATCATCAAGAAGTCAAAATGACAGTGATCTTATATATTTAGGTATATGTGATGAAAGCTTATTTTTATTGTCAACTTGCTTTTTCATATAGGGCGTTTTGGAAAGAAAATTAAAAATTAATTTTTTTTAAAAAATATATAAAAAATATAAAAGATAACATGGTCTAAAACAAATTAAAAGTTCACTTTTCACTTTTAATTTGTCAAATTGGACTATTTGACTTCTTTTATCTACGCCAGACGAATGAACCAGTAGATCATAAAGGGGAGGCTTATTAATGTTCAATATATTATCGTTTAATTGTCTTGTTTGTCAAATGCTCAAAATTAGTTTTTTAAGTTAAAATTTATAAAATGGCAAAATAAATTAAAATAGTTAATAAAATAAAATATAATATCAAATTTATAAGGGCAAATTACATATACCTCTCTCGAGGTTTAGCTAAATTACAGATACCCCTGAGGTTTCAGAAATTACATCCCGCCCCCTGAGGTTTGTATTTTCATAACAATTTGCCCCCTGAGGTTTACATTTCATAACAAATTACCCCCTAATTTCTTCTGCAAATATAGCATTCAGGGGGGAATTCGTAATTTCTCAAACCTCAGGGGGTATCTGTAATTTAGCCAAACCTCGAGGGGGTATATGTAATTTGCCCAATTTATAATCATTTTATTTTTTCTCTCATAAATATCATATCCAATTATAAAAAAATTCAACTATCTTTCCAAACACAAAAATTTTAACCTACTAAAATAGTCAAAAATTAAAATAACCTACTAAAATAGCCAACTTCCCAAATAAGGCCATAATTTAAGTCAGCTGATTCTTCGGAAGAACCGAAGCACTATGGGTTTACAGCAGTGGGGGAGTCAAGAATTTAATATAGGAGCACCTATTAATTATAATTTCAAAATTTTTCTTTTCTAATTAATAACAATAACATAATAATAATTTTCAAGCTAATATTAAATATAAAAAATTAATATTCATTATCAAAAGTTTTAAATTTTAAATTTTTATAATTGATTCCGACGAGTTTTTATATTTTGAAATATTTCCATGATAGTATCATTGTCAATGCCATCAAAAATATCTTCTCTCTCAATGAAGAGAAGATATTAAGGATGTAGTATGGTTCCAAATCTGTGTTATGTGATCTCAATTTGGTGAATCGCGAGTTGATAAATTGTAAAATAACAAATAAGGACAAAAAAGACAAAGAAAATATAAAAATACTTAACAAATATTGTAAATAAATAAAAAAATAAAGAATTGCATACGCTTAATTTAGAGGTCTTGACACCTATCATTGAAAACTTTGCCCAACAATTTTTTTTTTTTAATTGCCAAGCAAATTTTTCAATGATTTCCGTAATTGGACGTATTTACCCAAAAAAAAATAAAAAAATAAAAAAAAAGAAGTTGCGTTTGTCAGTGTTTGGTTGGAATTAGGAATTTGAGACTCAACAAATACGATCATGCTACGTAGCTCAAAACCGCGGCTCGACACCAAAACGACGTCGTTTTGGTGTTGAATTTTTTTTTTTTTTTTTTTTTTCTTTCTTTCTTCCCTGGTTTTGTTACAGAACGAAGAAGAAGAAGAAGAAGAAGGGAGAAGAAGAGAAGGGAGGAGGAGGAGGGAGGGGAGGAGGAGGAGGAGGGAGGGGATGGGGCCATAAAAACCGGTTGGAGGAGGAGGGGAGGCTGGGCAGATGACGGTAGTGCTGCGACGTCGGCGGGGCTGGGCAGACGACCGGGACTGGGTGAGGCGACGGTTTGTTGCGACGATCGGCGACGACCCACGGCGACGAGCCCTCCCCTCTCTCTTTCTCCCTCTCTCCTCCTCTTCCCTCTCTTTCTCCCCTCTCTTTCTCCCCTCTTCTTCCATTTTCGAGCCGTTTCGAGCTCGACCCTTTCGAGCTACGAGACATTTTCGCAACAAATAAAACAAAACAAAATGTAGATGCATGTTAGTATGTTTGGTTAAAATTGAGAGTGCTGATATAGAAGGGGCACAAGACTCTGTGTAAGCAATGTCCCTCCGCCCCTGGTTTACAGTGACCTGAACTAGACCTTTGTGAGCAGTGTACTTCCTAACTTTCAAATATATATGTGATGGACTATCATATAGTTTTGGATTAAACTACAAATCAACAGTAGTATGAAGAAGACAATTATACCCTCATATAAATATTTAACTTGTAGTAGCCATTTTATTCCTAATTATTTTCTCCGCTTGGTGTTCTATATAGCGAAATTTAGGAAAAGTATAAGGGTTCCAAAAGTGAATGGATTTAGAGTAATAGAGACAAGATCATTACACAGGTTTGGTAATAGTGAAATCTCATTAGTGGTGATTATAATTTCTAAAATATTAAAGGAAAAAGGTAAAAATTGTATGTTTATTATTTATCTGGGTTTGCATGTGTTGTGTGTAACTATTTTATAGTTAAGACTTGGCTTGTCTCCAGTTAGTGATCAGATTGATGTGCGTTGTTAGGCCTGTAGGGGTTCAACATAGATCATGTTTTAATAATTTAAATCGTTTAATGTGTAGAGCTCGTTAAGAATTTTATTCTTGTAAAAAATCACATCTATCGGATATCGATAACTATTTAATTGGATCAAATTTAATGTCCAAACCTTAAATGGTTAACAAAAATCTGATCCGATCAGATAACTATCAATATCCGATCAACGTGATTTTTTATAAGAATAAAGTACACGGCGAGTTATACATATTGAACGGTTTGAATTATCAAAACAGGACTCATGATAGATCCTACGGGCCTAACTGTCTAATCCACTTTGTGAAGTGAAGGAAAGCCATTTCCTTAAAATTATATCTATGCGCTTTGCTTGCATCTATTGTTACAATTTTTGAGTGCTTGCATCTAGGGTAATTTTTTGTCATTTATTATCACTAGTAGTTAGATTGTGGTCCCCAAATTGTGTTTCATATTGGTTTTTATGAATATCAGCATATGTGGGGATGTATTTTCTGAATACCAACACATGGCAAGGTGATGCCGACGTATCAGCCGAGGTGCCACGTGTCCTGATGGTGACGCCGAGATTATCTCGGCAAGGCCGAGGTTATCTCCGAAGATATCGGAATCCGAGATAAATGGATAAAAGATAAGGGACAAGAGTCCTAGAGTAGAGAGAAAACTTAGCCAAGATAAGGATAAAACTCTTAGGGAGTTTATCTTTATCTCTTGAGAAATCCAAAGTAAGCACTGAATGGGTGTCCATAGAAGTCAGGCTTCTAGTGGGATCAGAATTGAGTTAGCTATAAAAGAGAGGCACCCCCGTGGGTCTAAGGTACGCAGTTTTATGCTTTGAATAGTAAGTTTAGCACTTGATTTATCTTTGAGAGATATACTGACTTGATCGTCGGAGTGCCCCCAGGTGGAAGAGCCACCGTCGGAGCCTTTTCTTTCTGTTACAGGTTAGCTGAAGCTATCTATTCTGCCGGTGCTCTCCAGCTGATTACTAGGCGGGCAGTGTGGTCAGAAAATCACCCACACAATTTGGCGCCGTCTGTGGGAAACTTAGAAGAATAGATGGCCAGTAACGGACAGAAGAAAAACATTGGGGGCGACACTCCTACTGGGAGTGGCAAACCAATTGACCTTGACATTGAAGGAGACAACCACAATGCAGAAACTCATGACCAGGGCCACGGAGAGAAAGACGTCGGCCAGGAGGGCGACACTTCAAAGAGGACAGAACAAGGCAAGTACTATAACGAAGATAACCATCAGGTATGGAGGGATAGGTGCCTACGGAGGGATGAGGAAGTAAAAGAATTGGCAAACAAATTGGCAGACCTTCAGTCGGTCGTCAACTTCATGATGCAAAATAATGTCATGCAGACACCATACCCGCTGCAGGATACGCCGATGCCCGCAACTAATGCACAGAAGAGGGGAAGAAGAGCAATCCCCGAAGTCCCTCAGCACACCAGGAGCGGAAGGCACTCTCACCGACCTTCCAGGGAAGTCGGACGAGAGGAGCCAAGACGAGAGGAGTCCCGAAGGATGTATCAGACGAAGGACCTAGAGCCCAAAGAACATCGGCATGTTCAAGGGCAGGCGCTCTGCTTTGACACAACACATGGAGAGGGATCAAAACGAGCCCACCATGAGGCTGAAAGTAGTATGCCGAAAAGATTGAAGTCCAAAGATAGCCGAGCTCCAGGGAGGAGTAAAGAAGACTTGAGAGATTACCTCAAAAGAAAACAACAAAATGCTGAAGCTGAGGTAACTTCCCTGGATAAGCCAAAGACACCATTCTTGGTGGAACTGGACAAATTTCAAGCACCAAAGAGATTCAATATGCCGAGGTTCCAAATATATGATGGTAAGTTAGATCCCAACTTCCACGTTGGGCTATACCTGAATTCAATGGCATTATATAGTGGGAACGAGCCGTTGCTCTGCAAAGTATTCCCCTCGTCCTTTGGGGAAATTGCATCAGATTGGTTCTATAAACTACCGAAGGGAAGCGTAAAGACTTGGGAAGGCCTGGCCGAGATGTTTGTGGCCAGGTTTGTGACAAATAAACTTCAGCCCTTGAGGGTCGACGCACTGATGGCTTTAAAGATCGCCAAGGATGAAGGCCTTAGGGCCTACGCAAAAAAGTACTACGAGGTGTTCAATCGAATACCTGATTGCAACCAAGAGGTGGCGGTTGTGTCCTTCAAGAACGGCTTGAAAGATGACTACCCACTACGGAAATCTTTAGCAAAGACATTGCCAAAAAGCATGGAAGAACTCATGCCGAGAATAGAGAAGTACGCCAGAGCTGAGGAGGACACGTCGGGAAATAAAGAAACAAAGCAGGAGAAAGGAAACGGCTCGCCGAAGCGAAGCCGAGGTAACAATGGACTGACCAAACAAGAAACCGAACTAAGGGCTAAACAGGCAGTAACGACTATATTCCGAGTCCCGATCCACAAAGTCTTGGATCAAATACGAAACCAACCCTATTTTAGAGGACCGACAAGAACTCCAGGGGAATTCATAGGAAGAAACGTCGGTAGGCGCTGTGCTTACCATAATGAAGAAGAGCATCCAACTTAGGGCTGCAGAGCCCTAAAAGCACACTTAGAAGAGTTGGTAAGGCAAGGACATCTGAGGGACCTTGTTGATGAGGCCAGGACTAGAGAAGAACAGGCAAGATTGCCTTAAGCACCAGCAGCTCCGCCTCCCCCAGCACAGCAACCACCCGTAGGAGGACCACGGGTGGTTAACGTAATTTACTCAAAGGTGAACGAAAACGACATACGAGGGGAGACCTAGAAGGTAAAACACCTACAGCACGTGAACCAGGTTGGACATAAACGACCTCGGCCTGAAGAATGCCAAGGACCGACGATAGCGTTTACTGAGGCCGACCTAGAGATGGTCCAGCATCCCCATAATGATGCCTTGGCAGTATCCCTCCAGGTTGGGGAGTGCCAAGTGAAACACATACTGATTGATCAAGGCAGCTCTTGCGACATCATGTACGTTAGATGTTATAAAGAGCTGGGCCTTTATCCTGATGACTTGGAGCAATCAAATGGCCCGATGGTCGGCTTCAATGGAACGCCGACATGGCCATTGGGCGCAACAAACTTGGAAGTACAGGCTGGCACTAAGAAGATCAAGACAGAATTCATGGTGATTGACACACCTTCGCCATATAACATCATCTTAGGAAGACCATGTTGCATGCAATGAGGGCAGTTCCCTCAACATTGCATCAACTACTGCGGTTCCCAACAGAGCATAGGATTGAAGAAGTCAGAGGAGATCAACTGCAGGCAAAGAATTGCTCCATGGCAGCAATGAAATCCACCTGCAACATCCGAGAACCAGAAAAGGCAGAAATAGAAGATGAGGACGTGGAAGTCCTAGAAAACGTTGGCAAAGAACCAGCCGAGAAGAGCGAAGAGGCGCTAAAGAAAATCCCCATCCAGGATGGGGATGAAGAACGTTTCTTTCTTCTCGGCTCGGGCTTAACCAAAGAAAAGGAAAAAGAGTTTGTGACTTTTTTAAGAGCCAACATTGAGGTGTTCGCCTAGACACTTTACGAAATGCCTGGCATTGACCCCGAGGTCACTTGCCACAGACTGAATGTCGACAGATCGGCAAAACCTGTGATTCAACGAGCCAGAAGACCGATGTTGATGCACGTCGAAGCAATAGAAGAAGAAGTGGACAAACTTCTGGAGGCCAGGGCCATCCGAGAAATTCATTACCCGACATGGCTATCCAACACAGTAGTGGTAAAGAAGAAGAACGGTAAATGGCGGGTCTGCGTAGATTTTACAAGCCTGAACAAAGCTTGTCCCAAAGACTGCTTTCCTCTACCCAAGATTGACCAGTTGGTAGACGCCACATCTGAACATGGAAGGATGAGCTTCCTGGACGCTTATAGAGGATACCACCAGATAGCCATGTACCCCCCAGACGAAGAGAAGACAGCGTTTATCACCCCGAAAGGATTGTATTGTTACAAGGTAATGCCTTTTGAGTTGAAAAACGCAGGAGCAACTTACCAAAGGTTGGTAACCAAGATGTTCAAAAATCTGATTGGCCAAACAGTAGAAGTCTACATTGACGACATGGTCGTGAAGACCAAGGATCCAAGGGGTCATCTTGCCGACCTAAAAGAGGTCTTTGAGATACTCAAAACATACCGGTTCTGACTCAACGTATCGAAGTGCGCGTTTAGAGTTGGATCAGGTAAATTTTTGGGGTACCTGGTAACAAGAAAGGGCATTGAGGCCAGCCCAGATCAAATCAAGGCCATCCTAGAGCTAAAAAGCCCGACGTCGGCAAAACAAGTTCAGATGCTTACTAGAAGGGCTGCAGCCCAAAACAGGTTCATAAGCCGAAGCTCAGACAAATGTAAACCTTTCTTCAACCTGGTAAAGAAGGCCACAGACTTCCTATAGACTGAGGAATGTGAGGCCTCCTTGGCCGACCTAAAGAAGTATCTGAACACGGCTCCAGTCCTCTCAACACCTAAACCTGGAGAAGAACTGTTTTTGTACTTAGCCGTTTCAGAACATACAATAAGTGCGGTATTAATTCGTGAAGAAAAAGGGGAACAAAGGGCTGTTTACTATGTAAGCAAAACCTTAGCCGATGCAGAAACAAGATATCTCCCCTTGGAAAAATTGGCGCTAGCTTTAGTGATGGCTTCAAAGAAGCTGAGTCATTACTTTCAAGCGCACAAGATTATAGTGCTGACAGAACATCCACTGAAGTCCTTGTTACAACAAGGAGACTTAACTGGAAGAATAGCAAGATGGGCAGTGGCCTTGGGCCAATACGACCTGGAGTTCAGGCCGACAACAGGAATTAAGGGCCAAGTTTTGGCCGACTTCGTGGCCGAATTCACTCCGGAATCCATCGAACATCAGGCTCCGTTGAGCTGAGATGAACGATGTCCAAGCAAGCAAGGAGAAGTCCAGCCAAAGATAAAAGAACAAGGAAAAGAAAAACTAAGACCCTGCAGCATTTACATCAGCGACTCCTTTCGCCTGTTTGTCAATGGGAGTTCAAACCGGCAAGGAGCGGGGGCAGGAGTAGTGTTAATATCTCCTGATGGGGAGATACTGGAACAGTCTATTCGATTGGGGTTTAAGGCCTCAAACAATGAGGCAGAATACGAAGCACTGATTGCAGGACTGAAGCTAGCAGTGGCAGTCGAAGCAGATGAGGTAATAATTTTTTGTGATTCACAACTTATAGTAAATCAAACAACATGAGAGTTTGCAACCCGAGATGAGAGGATGTCGACATACGCAAAGGAGGTTATCAGACTGGCAAGCTTGTTTCGCAATTGCCGACTTCTTCAAGTCAGCCGAGATGATAACAACCACACCGATGCGTTGGCCAACTTGGTAAGCTCAATGTAAACTGGAAAAACAAGAACAATAATGATTGACTATCTGTCAAACCCGAGCATGGAACAGCCGATCACAGAGCAAGAAGCAATATGTGTGGACTTGGGTCCAAGCTAGATGGATGCAATTATTACATTCTTGAAAGAGGGAAAGCTACCAGAAGACCATAAGGAGGCACACAAGATCAGATTGAAATCGGCAAGATTCAGCTTGACAGCAGATGGACATCTCTACAGAAGGTCCTTCACAGGACCCCTTTTAAGGTGCATACACCCTTTGCAGGTTGAAGATTTTCTATACGAAATTCATGAAGGAATTTGTGGAAGCCACGCTGTGGGTAGATCACTAGCTCACAGGGCCATTACCCAAGGGTATTGGTAGCCCTACATGCAAAAAGATGCAGAAGCCTATGTAAAGAAGTGTGAACAATACCAAAGGTTTGCATCTTTGATACACCAGCCAGCTGCTGACCTGAACCCTGTATCCAATCCATGGCCATTTGCCCAATGGGGCATGAATCTCATTGGACAGTTGCCCCAAGCAACTGGGCAAAGGAAGTACTTGCTGGTAGCAATAGATTACTTCACAAAGTGGATAGAAGCAGAACCTCTTGCCAAAATCCGAGATGTGGACGTCAAGAATTTCATATGGAGAAACATCATCACCAGATTTGGCATTCCAAGAGCAATAGTTGCCGACAACGGAACGCAGTTTGACAGCAAACTCATCAAGAACTTCTATGCGAAATTCAAGATAAAAAATTACTTTTCAACACCAAGTTTTCCCCAAAGCAATGGGCAAGCAGAAGCATCCAACAAAGTAATTTTGGATGGGATAAAAAAGAGGCTACAGGCAGCAAAAGGAAAGTGGGTAGACGAGTTGCCCAATGTACTCTGGGCATACCGGACTACGCCGAGAAGATCAACAGGGGAAACCCCTTTTGCCATGGCTTATGGCACAGAAGCAGTCATCCCACTGGAGATCGACATCCCAGGGATCAGAACCGAAGGAGTAGAGAATGGCACAAATGATATATTTCTAGCCCAAGATCTGGATCTCTTAGAAGAAATAAGAGAGAAATCTGCAATTCAGCTCGCAGCATACCAGCAGCAACTCGCTAGAGCTTACAATAAAAAGGTTAATCCAAGGGATTTTCAGGTCGGCGACCTAGTCCTGAGAAAAGTTGTT
This sequence comes from Camellia sinensis, assembly GCF_055761805.1. Lineage (NCBI taxonomy): Eukaryota > Viridiplantae > Streptophyta > Magnoliopsida > Ericales > Theaceae > Camellia > Camellia sinensis. The sequence goes on from NC_138967.1 coordinate 49,307,305, forward strand.
GGCAACAAGAAGGACCCCAGAGAAGGCAAGCTTGGACCAAACTGGGAAGGACCCTACAGAATCACTTCGGTATTGGGCAATGGAGCATACCGACTTGAAGACAATGAGGGCAAAGCATTGCCAAGACCTTGGAACACTTGTAATTTAAAATTTTTCTATCATTAGATGTTCCTTGTTATTATTCATCAATAAAATTTTAGCAGAGTTCTCCAAAGACTTGTAAATTGTCAAAAGATGCATAATAATTTTTTTTGAGTAATGAGAACCCAAGTGGAACTCAGGTTCACATTGGGGGCAGAGAGAAGACAGTAATGCTTAACGCTTGTTGAAATTTATAGCAATTTACAAGTTGAAGTTAAGCCGAGATAAATGTTTATCTTCACTTGTTGAAATTTGTAGCAATTTACAAGTTGAAGTTAAACTAAAAGTAATGTTTATCCTTGTTGAAACTTATAAGCAATTTACAGGACAAATACTTGCCGAGATAAATTATCGGGTGGCATAACCGAGGTGTGTTACCCCGAGAAGATGCACAAAGAAGAAAGAGTACATACGATATATGCAGAATATTCTAAGTATAGAATCATACGAAGACAAAGAAGAAAAGACAAGAGTACAAGCATTCAATAAAAGAGAAAAGTTGTATTAACATTCAAAGTAAAAAGGGGGCACATCGGCCATACAAAGAACATACATCCTTCCCTAAGATAAAGAAACAAGAAAATACAAAGAAGACTTAGAGCTAAGGCTCCTCTCCGCCAGATTGTTGAATTTGAGGATCAAATACCACCTCGACCTCCTTCTCTGCCGCTATTTCGGCATCAATTTCTTGAAGAATTTCTTCAACAGTCTTGATCTCATAAGGGATGTCAGCTGGTACAAGGTCGGGAACAGCTTCTTGGATAACCTCATCACCTTCCTCATCCTGAGTCAAGTCTAGGACTTGCTCATTCTGAGGAGGGGACTTGGGCCCATCAACATCTTTTGATTTTCTTATCAAAGCATCGTCCTCTTCCTCCTCGGCCTCACCCTCCGCATCAGATTCATCGACATCTTCACTTGGAGTTGGGACTGGAGGAAATGACAAGGGAATGGCGTCGGCCTTCTGCAACGGAGAGTCATCAGGAATATTGAGTTTTTTAAGAAGGGATATCCAACCAAGGGCGAAACCCTTGTTGCATACCTCCTTCACTTGTTTTTCATAGGCCTCAGTAACGTCGGCCATACCCTATGAATATGCCTTTTCATCGGCTTCTTTGATTTCAGCTTCTTTGGTGGCCAGGGCCTCCTGAAGCTCCTTCTCAGCTTGGGCCATCTTTTCCTCGGCCTCTCTCCTTTGAGATTCAGCCACTTTTCTGATAGCCTCAACAGCCTCGATTTTCTCTTCGGCATTATTTTGAGCTTTAATTGCAGCTTCAGCTTGATCCTCCAGATTCTTCATTTTTGATTCAAGGCCTTTATTGATCTTTTGAATAGAAGAGAACTCATTCTTCATGTCGGCCACTTTTGCCGATTCTCAAAAGACTGCATCGAGAAAGAATGAGCGTGCTGGATGGCCTGAAAGAAAATAAAGGTATTAAAGAATATTCAAAGTGTGAAATAAAGAGAAAGAAAAATTTACCAAGAAGAAGACGTTTACCTGAACGGAGTGCTGTAACATTAAGGCATAATTTTCATACTCGTTGTACTTGGCATTCCGCTCCAAGTCGCCTGGGAGAAGTAAAGCGGTGCTGAGTGCAACGCCGACATTGATATCGTCGGCACTGTCACTTGCCATTACAGGCTTATCCTCTAGGGTGATCTCGGGGGTCCAGGGGACAGCTGGTTTCTTTGACCCCGAAGTCGTCGCGAAAGAAGACCTCGACTTTTTGGATTTTGGGGATTCTGATGGCTGAGTTTCAGAGCGCCTCTTCCCAGCAGAGGGTTGAGGTTTGTCGCTCTCAGCCAACCTTGATATAGGCAAAGCATCCTCAGACTCAGTCTGAGTAATTTTAGCCTTTGGAAGGGCCTTCTTAATTCTTTTTGGCTTAGGTGGAGCAAGGGTTTGTGCTGGTTGATCATCAACCGATGTTGGAATATTGGCCAGAAGATCTTTCGCGACTGGTTTTGCGCGACCCATCTCGACAGTAGAAACAGTTCGATGTCGGTGGCGACGCTGTGAAATTGGAACCAAGTATGGAACTGAAGTAGACAGTTGCTCGACCGGATCAGAAGTTGACCCCTGATCTGTCCGAGATGTGGATGCAATCTGTGGAGTAGTGACAGAAGGTGGAGATAAGCTTTTCTTCTTCTTTTTTTTAGGAACGTCGGGGAGAGCTGATTTGTATGTCGGGATGAAGTTGAGAAGCAGGGGTGCCTTTCGCTTCTCGATTGGAAAATCCAGAAGTCTCTTCAAGTCTTTGCTGGGGACAAAGGTTTGGCGAAAATTTTTTGGTGGCTGACGAACAGCTGCAAAAAGAATAGACGTCAGAAACAGACAGAATATTTAAGACTTTGAAAGAAAACAGGCAAAGCTAAATGCTGGGCTCTTACCCTTGCCCTCTAAAATTGATCGGGGAAGAGGGTAGAGATGGATGTCCTCGTCTGGAGCAAACTCCCAATTTTCCGAGCTAATAAGATAGTCATCTCCAACCCCCTTGTTGGAGTCTGGGAGGTCGGCTACGATTTTGAATTCTGTAGACCTCGGCTTAAGATAATAAATGAAGCCTTTTTCTTTCAAGTTAAGGGCACACATGGTGTAACAATACTGTATATTGGCTAGGGTGATCCTAACGTTTTCCTGTCTAGCTAAGGCGATAATACCAAAAATCACTCGATAAGAATTGATTGCCAGTTGCATGGGGTTCAACTTATAATAATGAAGGATCTCGCGAAAAAGGATGTTGAGTGGGAGCCGGAGTCCACACTTAGTAAAAGCTACAATAGGAAGGGGCATGGCGTTTTCTGTAGGCATGATGGAGTCATCATCCCCAGCCAGTCTCAGATGGACATCGGCAGGGATGGAGAACTCCTGCCTAAAGTACTCAAGTTTGGTCAGGGTATCTACCCTATGTCTCCACATACCCATGATATCGGCCTGAATTAGAAGGGTTGAAATTCAGAAAGAAGATGTTCCTTATTGATGGGATCTCGGCAAAAACCTAGGTTTAGGCTGGTACAGAAATTTGTAAGAAATGTTTCAGTTTTGCCCTAGACTGTGGGTTCTACAAACAAATCCCAAACCTAAAGCTATGAAGATGAAGATCAAAGGTACAGATCTGGAAAATATGCAAAAAACAGAAAGCAAAAACAAAGTTTCAGAAACAAGAAGTGGGATGGGCCATCAAGAACATGAAGAATACAAGAGTATATGTCCAAGAACAGTGGCAAAAGTGCAAAGAAGTGGTGAAACAGTGCGTGTGCTCAAAATGTAGGCAAAGGCAAAATCATGGATGAATGCATTCAGATGTACGATTTATGAATTAAAAAACTTGAAACAGTACAGTAATGGCGACAGCAAAAAAAAAGAAGAAGAAACATCAGGAACTGAAAACGAAAGGAACAGTAGCTTACCTAAGAAAGGAAAGCCGGAAAGGGATTTGCCGATGTCCTACGATGATTGCAAGAGCAGAAGACTGGTGGAAATCTTGCCGGAAGGGGTGAATGGAGAAGGTTGCAGAGCTTTAGAAGCTTGAAGCAATGGGGGATTTCGAAAGCTAGAGAGAGAGCAGGAGATTCGAATGAAAAAGCGAAGAGACGGAAAAAAGTTTTTGATTAAATAGAAACGGCGGCAAAAGCAATCAATACGCCTAGAAGAACGAGGGCGTTAGACGGCGCACGTGGAAAAGAGGCGGCTAACAAAGCGCGTCACCTGTACGGACCAATAGGAGGGAAATGCATGTCTAAAATGGTTGAGTTGAAGTGCATGACAGCTCATGCGCGTGAGAAGATCCTTAAAAATCTTGATTTTTTAGGGAAAGCATGTCGACCAGAAATGGATGATCTCGGCTATCAAACTTTAAACCGATTTACTGGAAAAAAATACAGATATAGGTTCCATCACCTCAGAATGCCGAGGTAATAGAACCTAGGGGGCAGTTTTGGGGATGTATTTTCTGAATACCAACACGTGGCAAGGTGACGCCAACGTGTCAGCCGAGGGGCCACGTGTCCTGGTAGTGACGCGCTTGATTTGTGCCGACTGGTCGCTTTCTTAAAAGATTTCAAAAAATGTTTTGCACGGTCCTGCGAAAACCTGTGTAGAATCGCTCTTGAGATTGTGCAGCTTAGGATCGCTCTCAGCCTCGAGACTCGACCCCTCTGCTTTCAAAACCTTGATCTCGAATTCAGAACGTTCGACGGTCAACTACAATGTGAGGCCTGTGTGGCCAGATTCAAAGCAGCCCTCGAACAAGAGGCAAGGAAGTCAGATCAAGAAGACCAGATGTCATCAAAAGAAGCTTGCAAAGCTAGGTCAAAGCACCCTTCGAACTAGGGGCAAAAAAAATGTCAGACAGCTCGAAGAGCCAAAGGTGGATCATTCCGCAAGTCAATGAAGATCGGCAAGAATGCCAAATCCCAGAAGGGAGGAAAGAAGAAAGTATTGCTGAAGGATAGCCGAGTTCCTATCCACAACACTAGGGGCAAATTCAGCCCCCATTAGATGGACTTCTACTTCGTCAGCAAATAACAGCCATTCTCCTGGATTCAGACGACTTCAGGATCTCAAAACCATTGGACATGGACAAAGCTACACTTTTACCCTTGAGAGGCTCGCTGGGCCAAAAACCCGGAAGGGCGACCCAGGCAAAAGTTAGAGGAAGAAAAAAAAAGAAAAAAGAACAAAAAAAAAAGAAAAGTGCAAAGAATGAAAAAAAAAGAAGAAAAATGCAAAGAAAAGACCAAAAAAAAAGAAAATCAAAAAAGAAAAGAAATAAAAAGAAAAGAAAAACAAAGCTCGCAAGGTCGAAAACCCACAACAGGCGCCTTGGCAAAAGTTAGAGCATAAAAAGGAGAGGTTAAATACCCGAGTGTACCTTAACCCCGAACTACGTAAAGCTTGATTTCCATGTTTGGGATACGTAGGCAACTTCATTCTGAAGTCTAGCCATAAACACTTCCAAATCAACTGTGTCCATGCGATGGTTCTGGTCATCTTTGTCTTCTCTGTATCTGAGAGTCTGGTTGTGTTCGTCGCTCTGAGGGCTGACTACAATGCGCTGCGGTGCTATCCAAACCAGGGGCAACTTTCCGTTGCCATTCAAAACGCCGCAGTGTCATTTCAAACAAGGGGCAACTTTCCGTTGCCATGCAGTGTCCTTCAGACAAGGGGCAATTTTCCATTGCCATGGATCCGAGGTCGTGCATCTCAAGAGTAGGTTCCGTGCTCGTTGAGCAGTGGTCGTTTGCAAAAATAGTTTTTGAGAATTTTTACTGAGGTTGACTAATCTTCTCGAAAAGTATTCCATTTTCAAAACTGGACCATTTCTTGGACCCAAAAAAGGAAAATTTTCAGTGCTCATGGCCTGACTTGCATGATTTTAAATCAGAAAATTGAACAAGCATGTTAATCTAACTCTCATTTTGGTCAATTTTTTTTAGGAAAAAACTAAAACAAAAAATGGTCAAAATGATGAACTAGGGGCACCGTTGAGTCAGGCTTCCTGTCTTTTCCATTGTTAACATACTTGCCAAGAAGGGCACTCTACCTGCCAGAATAGGGCACAACTGAAGTTAACAACAAAGGGCTGAAAGCTCTCTCATCCTTCAAGCAACGAGGTATCAAGCCAAGTGCGAAGCACGAACCGGAATGGGACAAGATATTCCACTCCCTTATCTGGACAGATCTGATCACGTCCGAACTCCCCAACAGAGCATCGTCAACCGATGTCAGCTGCAGATTTGCTACACACCTAATTGTAGCACAGCCCTTCTGTGGAAGAAACTCACTGTTGTGAACAAGAAGAAGAATCTGGTAGAATACCGGGGCCAAGAGCCCACAACTTCCTGCTTATCCATCGTCCACCCAGGGGAGGGATAACAAAATGAGAGATTGAAGAATAGAGAGGTGTGCGCTGAGAGAAGAAGTGAGGAAAGGGATTTTTCAGAAAAACAGAGCCTGAGGGCCCAGTGATGTGAGAGACACAAATGAGAAAGGGTGGGAAACAATATCCGGAGAAACTGGCTCCTCGCGATCTGAGAGGTCTGTCGTCTTTGTAATACGTCTATGTGTCGTGTCTTTTGTTTTGTTTATCTCGATTCCTGCTTTGAGTCGTCCCGAGCGTGTCTCGTTGTGTTTAGGTTGTTTACCTTTTTGTCTTTCGTTGTTGAGTCTTTTTCGCTGTGTTCAGTCGTAGGCTCAATACCGGGTTAAGAACTCATTTCTTAATTTCAAAAAATAAAATCGTTTTGTGCTCAGAGTGCTGTGCCATTCTTCATGATTGTGCAAAACAAGATTCGTTCTTTCGTAAAACCGCACGGTTCAACCCAAGTCATGTGAGAACAGTAAAATCAAGATCTATCTGAAGCTATATAGGTTCCAAGCTGCGAAGCAAAAGAAAAGAGGAAAAATTGGAGCATTTGAGTTTGTTTCAGTTTCCGTGATTATACTCTCCGTTATTATACTCCAGATGTACCTCTTCAGGCCTTGTCAATGCTCCGAAGTATAAGTGTGCCTCTACTCCCAAACTCAAGCCTACTTCAATGCCAGAATGGCAATCGAAGTGCTCCCTCAGAAAACCAGCCCCTGCCAGATGCATCTTGGCTGTGTTTGCAATGAGTTCCTAGGAGACCAACTGCGACGGTGGAAACTAGAGTTCGGACGGCTATTGCCTAGAACGTAAAGGTTCGGAATTTCTGAGACTAAAGTCTGGTTTAAATACCCAGGGGTCTATCCTCGGCTTGAAATCTGTATGGCAGCCCCATAGATTGAGATAGCATGTGAATGTGCCTCGATTCTGGATACTGAATCAACCTAGTCTGTCACCCCGTTGGAGAATAGGGAAAGTTGTGAACATGGCCAGGAAGGAAAGGTAGTAACTGCGGTTTGGAAGTACAATCAAGAAAGTGCAAGAAGAACCCACTCTTTTCAGCTCAAAATGTTTCTGCGGAATTTTCAACTCATGTCTTCGATATGTAGCTCATCGTCAGTCGGCATGCATGAGGTGTATCCTTTTTGGAATGTATCGTGACCCCTTCGAGAGGTAAATCGGAGGTTGCGTTTGGAAATTGGTCTACTTAAGGCTTGTATTCCCTTATTCGGTATTTTTTTGTTTCAAACGGGTGTTGTCATGCACGTTCCACTGGCATTGTTATGCTCGTTCGTTGCATTGTTATGCACATCTATCTAGCATTGTTATGCTCATTACTTGCATTGTTATGTACACTTCATCTGCATCGTTATGCACCTTTTTTACTTGCAATTGTCGTCTTTTCTCCTCTCGCATGCGGTGTGTTAGGACATCTTCAGTTTCGAACATTCGGACGAGTTCCGGTGTTCATTCATACCTTTTCTCTCTTGCATGTGATATGTTGAGAGGTTTTCTCTTGCGTATGATACGCTGAGAAATTTCCCTTTTCTCTCTTGCATGTGATATGCTGAGAGGTTTTCTCTTGCGTGTGATACGCTGAGAAATTTTCCTTTTCTCTCTTGCATGTGATATGCTGAGAGGTTTTCTCTTGCGTGTGATACGCTGAGAAATTTCCCTTTTCTCTCTTGCATGTGATATGCTGAGAGGTTTTCTTTTGCGTGTGATACGCTGAGAAATTTCCCTTTCCTCTCTTGCATGTGGTATGCTGAGAGGTTTTCTCTTGCGTGTGATACGCTGAGGAATTTGCCTTTCTTCTCTTGCGTGTGATATGCTGAGAAGTTTACCTTTCCTCTTTTGCGTGTGATACGTTGAGAGATTTACCTTCTTCCTCTCCTATGTGTGATACGCAGAGAGATGTTATGTGTAAGACTCCGGGTATTCTCAGTAGTCGCTTTTAGCCTTCTCCGCGTGAGACGCAGTGAAGATTGCATAATTTTCCTACATCCTTTCTGCATAAAATGTAGTTAGATTTGTATTCACTTGCTTAAAACTGTTGCATGGTATGCTTCATTACAGTTTTCTTTGCATGATCATAAGTTACGCTTCTTGCATTGGCAGTTGCATTTGGCCCCTGCCTGCGGGCACATCTGTGTTATTTTGTATGTTTGTCTAAGTCTTCGGCCTTGTCAAAAATGGGTCGTCTCTAGGCTTTGACATTCACTCCCGTCACTTATGACTTTCGAGTTCTGTCAAAGAGGGGCAATTGTAGACACTCCATTTTTTATCGACCTTGAGACTCAGACGTCACCAGTTGAGCGCTCGGTGATATTGCATATTGTGATCGTTCAGAAGTTTCAGAGTCTCGGCTGCGAGCCTTGCCTCCGGACTTCCGGACTCTATTGTGCTTTACCTCGGTTTATGAACCAGGCTCCGTTTTCTCTATTTTCTCTTCCCGAAGGGAGGGAGAGGTCTCGTAGATCATCTCTCAGTCGCCGTAGGCTACGTTTCGTGGTCGTAGGCCGTTTTGCCCGTTTGGAGTTCGGTTTCCGATTTTTCGGAGCCGTTGGCCGTGTGCCTCGGTTCGGGACCGCTTAACCACCTCCGTTTGCTCCAGTTTTTGGCACACACCTTATTTCCTCCCTTTTGAGGGACACTGTGGTCCGAGAGACCAACTTCGTGGTCAGACACCACTTTCGGTGCCTAACAGCCCACTTTCGGGGCCCCGAACTGCGTGTTTTGGCTCCTGAACCTTCATTCTGCATTTTTGGGCTCCGACCTGAACTTGAGTTAGTCATATTTTAAGGTCCTTTTCATGTTTGATTAAGGACCTTTGCTGTTTGAGATCTCCTACTGCCACTTGCTTCTTTACCCCTCTTTTAGGCCTTTTCTTGCATGATAGTTTAGGCCTACTTGTATTTATTTTCGTGGCTTGTCATAAACTACAAAATGTCTTATTTTGAGCCCCTATTAAACTTTGTTGAAGGGCTCTCTTTGGTTTGAGATCTCCTACTATCACTTGCCCCTTTATCTCCCTTTTAGGCCAATTTTGGGGGGAAATTTGAATTTCATTTCCCCCCCCCCAATTTTTCCCCCTCTTTTCCACCCTCTTGTGTCTATATAACAAACCCCCCAGCTGTGTTTTAGGGGTTAGAAAATTTTGGTTTGGAGCTCTCACATTAAATCTCTCTCTCTCTCTACTCTAAGCCTTAAAAAACCCTTTTGATTCTTATACCATTTCCTCACCATCACCTAGCACCACATCACCACTCCATTCCAGCAGCTTGGAGGGTCTTCTCAGAGCTTAGGAGGCAGCATTTCTTGGTCCAAAACGCTGTCAAAGATTAGTCTTCAAGGGTAAGTCCTCTTCTCCCCTTTTGACCCTTTTCTTGGTTCACATCTTAGCTCTTTGTGCTTGCATGTTGGGGCTCCGACCCTAACTGAAAATATTATTTTTTTGAGCTCTATTTCATGTTTTTTTAAGGGCCTCTCACTGTTTGAGGCTCCCTTTTTACACTTGCTTCATTACCTCCTTTGTATGCCATTTTCTTGCATATTATTTTAGGCCTATATGTAAACTGTTTTGAGCTCTAGTCTGAACTGTAAAGAATCTTATTTTGAGCCCTTCTTCAACATTGTTGAAGGGCTCATCACTATTTGTGGCTTCCTTTTGTCACTTCCCTTTATATCCCTATTTTGGCCTTATTTTTACATGATTTGTTAGCCCCTTGTGCTTATTTTTTTAGTCTTTGGTCCAAACTGTAAATGGCCTTATTTTGACCCCCTTTTCATGTTTTATCAAGGGAATTTTTCTGTTTGAGGCTTTCCTTTTACACTTTGTGTTTAAGCCTCTTTTTAGGCCTTATTTTGCATAATATTTTAGGCTTGCTTATGCACTGTTTTGGGTTTGATCATAAACTGTAAAATGCCATGTTTTTGGTCCCTCTTCAACATTGTTGAAGGGCTCTCTCTTGTTTGAGGCCAGCAACCATCACTTGCTTCTTTGTCTCCCTTTTGGCCCATTTCTTGCACATTGTTTTAGGCCTGTTTGTGTTTAGATCCGTGGCTTGTTGTAAACTGTGAACTGCTTCATTTTGAGCCCCTCTTCAACTTTGTTGAAGGGCTCTTGGCTGTTTAGGGCCATAAGATGCTACTTCTTTCATTATTTCTTTTTTGGGGCCATTTTTGCATGTTAACTTAGCCCTATTTGTGTTCATTGTTTGGCCTTGCTTAAAAATGTAAACATGCTTGTTTTGGGACTGCCTTGAATCTGTCTTCACACTTCATGTTCAAATAGTGCATGTTTTGTATAGCTATAGGTCATCGCGCATGCCTAGTTTTGCATTTCGGGTCTCATTCCATGCATCGGGTGCCATGTTTCCATGTTTCGGGGCTGTTTTGCATCATTTTTTGCTACTGAAATTTGCATGCTAGTATACCACATTTCATGCCTTGCCATGTCTTGTTAGAGTGGCATTCGGTGCCTTAGGATCGGTCCTCGGTTTGCGTACATGTGTGCACGCATTCCGAGTTGTCTCATTTTCATCTCATGGCCTCCTATGTGAGTGTGGATGAGGTCCACTTGTGTTGGTGTAAGCCCATATTGCATTGTGTATGCCATTTCATTTCATAGCATTGTGTATGCTAGGCCGTATGTTAGCGCATTGTGTATGCCGTGTTATCTCGTGCATCGTGTATGCCATTTCATAGCATTGTGCATGCTAGGTTTTATATTAGTTGCATTCATGCATGTCATGCATATTGCATTGTGCTTGGGATAGGAGTTATCCCGAGCACGAGAAACGAGGTACGTTTCGTATTCCGAGTGACGGAACATGTCTCAATTCCCTGTCACCGACACTCCGGATTATCCATGATGGTGTCTAGGCCCTGTTGTGTTTTCATGTGCATTCATTCTATATTGAGTTGCACAATTCGACTCCTCGGCCATCATGCATCGAGATGCGTGATTGGTGGCACGAGGATCGAGGCATGCATACATTTGTGAAAATACATTGCCATGCCCTTTTCTTGCTCTCTGTTGCAGCAAATCAAGAATCAGCAGCCTTCCGGAGTTCGGCACGCATTCCAAGAACAATTACAAACAGAGGCAAACTGAGGCATCGCGATGGATTTCTGCGCAACCCGGGCATGCATCATTCATCATCTGAAGAAGAGTCAAGGCAGTCCCTGGCTTGCATGCCAATTTATTGTTTTCTTAGTTAATTTGATAATTAATTAGGATTTTTATAATTATTTAGACTGTAATTATTTGGGACTGTATATTATTTATTCAGACCCTCTGCGCGAGGGCACAACTGTAATAAGTGTGCGTGTGTGTGATGTATGTCTTCCAACCCCACGTCTTTCTCCCTGTTATTTACCCGCTTATGATGGTTAGATTAGGGCATGTTTCAATTAGCATACAGTATGATAGCATGTTTGCATTCATTCATCTGTTTTGCATGCACCGGGCTCGGCGCATCATACTAACTGCATTGTATTTTCAATTTCAAGTTGAATACATGTTAGCTGTAGCATTTCATATGCCATGTTTAGAATAGCCGAGCCTGCTATAGTTGCATTTTTGTATGTGTTGCATTAGGCATTTCTGTATAATTAGGATCATGCATGGATTTCTAATTAGCTTCTGTTTTGCCTTGGAGTACTCGGTAAGTTTTATGCTTTAGCATCCTTGCATGTGTGTGAGTGACTGCCATGAATAGCATGCTTACCATGAGGCTATATGCTTATGTGATATAATTGCCTGAATGCCTGTGGGTGAAGGTTGGGTTATTTGAATTGGAACAATTCATCAAATGTGTGTTTTAAGCCCACTAGATAGTGGCAAAATCATGTTTTTCTAAGCCCACCCGAGGGTGGCAAATCTACGTCTTAGCCTACTTGCGGGTAGCACCATCAAACCACTTTAAAAAATAAACATGAAATGTTTTGTTCCAATTCAGACGATCCAGTCTATACTTGTATGCTGTGCGCATCACATAGTAAATCTAGGCTAATAACTGGAATAAGAACGCATAATGTTTTCAAAAATAGATATCATGGTTAGTAGAGGCCGATCTTTGATCGGGGGAGCGGGGGTGCTCACGAAGTGACCTTCCCCAATCGTACCCAAGTTCCCGAGCCGAGGCAACTTTGGTGATGACGGACACGTGGCCTTAGGCAAACGAGTCAGGGTTTCCTAAATTTCCCCAAAATAAAACATTTAGGTGACGACTCTGTATCTGGCAAAGCAGTCCATGTTTGGCACTTCTTTCAAAAAAATCTGTTTTCTCAAAACGATTTGCCGGATTTGGACTCTTTGGTTCAGATTTAGAACCGTGACAATTTGAGAGTCCTGAGCTGTAGTGAGCCCAATATCGAACGGAACGGGGGACCTCATCCCTCCCGGGGCGTTCGGGGACGTCTACAATACACTAATTAGTGTATCAATTTGTATTTTGACATTATTATTAGTTTTACTTATTATATAAATTATAAATATTCAAAATCTTTAAAATTATATCATATCATCTGTTAGTACACTTATTAGACCATCTCTAACGGTTCAGCAAACTTTGCATCAGATTTGAAATTTGGTGAAAAAGTCATTTTTTGGAGCTCCAATGGTTTCACCAAATTGGTATCAAAATGAGAATGGAACAAAAAATTCATCAAAGTGAGAACAGATCCAGATTTCACCATTTCACTGTTTTGGACCGTTGGGGTGGGCCAACCGGTCAACCAACCGGTTGTCTGGCCGATTGACCAACCGGTCGACCGGTTCCCTTTCAAATAGGTAGGTTCAAACCAGTCAAAAAGGTTTAAACAGGTATAAAAAAAAAAATTAAGCCTTACCAGTCGACCAATCGGTCGACCCTTCCCTTTTATGCACGGTTGGAGCAAATGATATCAGATTGAGAAAGTTAGCTTTTTTTTACTCAAATTTGGTGAAAAATTTGGTCCACCGTTGGAGATGCTCTTAGCACACTAATTGATATATATATATATATATATATAACATTATTCTTTATTATATATTCAATAGCATAGGCTCAATTCTTTTGTCATATTATTATGGGTGAAAATGTAAGTCTATATTATTATTTAATAGAATAATAATGTTTTTTTTCTATTTTATTTTAGCAAAAGTCACTTCTTAACTGTTTAAGCTAAAAAAATTTATTTTTTATTTTAATTTGTTTAATTGACAATTGAGATAAAACAAAATTAATAGAATCCACCATATTTGGCAAATGTTAAAAAAGTCATTCATTTTCTTAATATTTTTATCTATTTTTTTTTAAAAAAAAAATATTTGTATTAAAAAAAATTATTGATCAAGTCCTTATAATTTAGAAGGATATAATTTTTTTTTATAAAATTTAAAACCAAAAATGACAAAAAATAAAAAATATATATTTTTAATGGCAATTAATAATTTGAACACGCGTATTTAATAATATATTATATTTAGACCAATAATATTATGACACATGTGAATATTGATCTCATTCTAATTGTAGTAATATAATTTACAGAAGAATTTAAATTTAAAATTTTATTTTATAATTTACTAAAGGATGCATCTATACTATACATATAATAGAATGTAGTGTTGTTCCAAAAGCTTTTAAAATACCATTCTAAAATTCTCATAAATTTGAAAAATACGTGGCAACTCTCTTTTAAGTTTATAGCTATTTTCCTTCGCTCTCAAAGACTTTCATAACAATAAAAACTCCTACTCATCCACCTTTCTCTCCTACCCTACGTTTCTTCCCTACCCTCAGAGACTTTCACTCCCACTCTTCCACTATCCACAACTCCTATCCATAAAAAGTTGTCAACAAAAAAAATCAAAACTTATCTATAAAAAGCTGTTACTCTCCCACCTCAAACAAATCTCTTCTACCCTCAAACACTTTCAGTCCCACTCTCTCACTATCCTACAACAGATAGATATAAAAAAAAACAAAAACCCACCCATCTATCCATATCCCCTTAAACCATTATTTCTAACAATCCACTACTACAAATACATGTACTTCATCATTCCTTCATCAGCAGTGAACGCCAGCAGTCAGCCATCGAATGCAAGTCTCGGTTTTTCTTTTTCTTTTTCTTTAATAATTTATTTTTTGTTCCAAGCATTTGAGATTTTGTATTTTGACTACAAAGATTGCAGAAAATTGTAATGTCCATGTCTTTGTTTTTCTTTTTCTTTTGCTCTAATAATTTGTAGTATATTGCGTCCTTGAGGATATTCCCAGAGTATTTGTTCCACCAATTTTGAATTTTTATTGAAGACTCAATGGGATATATATAACCCAATCTTCTCTTCGGTTCTATATCTCTCCCTCATCTCCAGTGAAGAATCCTATAAACACAAATCTCTCTCCTCTGCCCCACTCCATAGAGCTTAATTAAGTGCACATGGCTATTGTTTATGAGGGCAGCAAACATGTCTCTGTTTCTCTTTTTCTTATGCTCTGAAAATTGTAGTGCCCATGCCTCTGTTTTTATTTTTCTTTTGCTCTAATAAATTTTTTTTTTCCAACTATTTGTGATTTTGTATTTTCATTATAAAGATTGCAGAAAAAGAAAATGTAATTTACCCATAACTTTACGTGCAGACATAGGCAGATCAGTCTAAGAAATCCAGCTGCACTTACGGTTCAAAAATTACAAGCTTAGAATAACATGCACATGGGCTGCTGAAGTTGCAGATTTTGAAACCACAAAACTTTCAAGTTTTAAGAGAATTTCAACTCAAACAACTTTCAAGCCCAATTCTGCAGATTCATTATGTTTCTTCTCATTAATGGTGTACTTTTATTATTGAAATACCCTGAATACACTTGCACAAAGACACATTTTTGTATTTATTGAGAAAAGTATGGGTTTGATTTGCTTTAGGAATTTAAATAGTGTACATATACATTCGATTTTTGGCAGATTGTAATTTAAATTGTGTTCATATAAATTCTTTTGGTTGCAGTATTGTTCTTTTTTTTTTCTTTTTTTCTTTTTTTGACATGTCTTACTTTGAGATATGGTAGGAAATGGTTTATAACGGTACCACTATGGATGGTATTATGAGTGTTCTAATCAAAATTTAATCTTTCATGTTTTATTTTGTTTTACAAAATCCAAAATTTATATGTACATACTTGGTTTAAAAATCAGAAATATTATGTTTTGAAATGAAAATTCTACCATATTAGACATGATTTCAATTCTTTTGTTTTTCTTTATAGTTTTTAATTTAAGATTAAAATTTAATTATTTTCATTACTTCTTTAATTTCTTAGATTGCAAGAATCTATTAAATTTAATACTATATTTTGTTTATGATTTTAGTGGATAAATAATTCAATAAAAAATAAAGTTTAAGATGGTTAAAAGTATATTTTGATAGGTATTTGTAGTGTTCCACCAATAAGATAATGCAAGTTTACCATTATATTAACAATACATGTTAGTTTTATTTTTATTTTATGTTATGAAAATAAAATCAATAATTTTACACATAATACAACTAAATTTATTTTGGGAGGAGTACGGGGAAATTAATTAATTTTATGTATATTATAAAATCATAACAGGTATTAATTTATTTGTGCATTAAACTCATAATTTTTTAAAATTTTTTTTTTATAATTTTGCACAACTTTTAAACTTACAAATAATACTCTATTTGGTTTGGAGTTTTCAAAAATAGTTTTTTGAGTTTTCAATTCGTATTTTTATATTTTTAGTGATTTTTAAAATATTTTTATTTTTATTTTTTAGATCCACTTAATCTTGATATACTTAAAAGATATAAAATTTGTACAAAAATCTTTAAAAGATTTATTGAATACAACAAAATACGAAAATGTATTGAATTTTCTTATTTTTGATTTTTTTTTTTTTGTATTTGGTGAATTTAAAAAAAATTATATAAGTATTATACTTTTTAAGTGTATCTAGATTAGGTATATCTAGAAAATTTTAAAAAACTACTTAAAATGTTAAAAAAAATTACTAAAAAATAAAAACTTAATTTTTTAAAAAGTGAGTTAAATCTAAAGTTTTATATAAGAGAAACAAAATGATTAAAAAAAAATGAGTGTAATATATATGGACAAAAATATTTATCCCGTGCATAGCACGGGGTGAACGCTAGTAAATTAAGGAATGAATGTTGATCATATTCCAATTATGGTAACATAATTTAAGGAATAACCTATGATAATGCTATAAGCCTGGAGAATGGATGGATCGGATTGATCCACTCTTCCGATAGGTCTGTCAAGCTTGTGGTTCGCGGAATACACTTTCAAAAAAGGTCCAAAAGAGGGGGGGTAGTCCCTCGGTGGACACTCCGAAGGTCAAGTTAGTTCAAGATAAGGAGTTTCTAGAGAGAGAGAGAGAGAGAGAGAGAGGAGGAGAAAGAATGAAAAACATAACCTTTGATGTGTCTCAGAAACTTCCTTACATCCTTCGCTCATCATTTCCTTGTCCATTTCAGCCTGTCGTGCAGGCTGAAAGCCTACATTCTAGCTTGCATTGTTCATTGTGAGTCTGTATATTCCGACGTGAAGAGGTTGTTACATTTAATGCTGTGAGAGCCTCATTAATGGCTGGTGTGTGATGCAATAACTTTGCAGGATCTTTGTTTGCTTACGTGTCTAGGTTCTAGTTTGGCCAAATGTTATTGGTCCTGGTCTAATGTTGATGTTTATTAGGCTTAGAACGCAAGAATGTGGGCTGGGCACTTGATCCGTGGGTTGAGCCGTCATGGTTGGGCCCATCAATATCAGTAGTCCCCGATTTTCGAGTGTAGCTTTAATCTAACGAAGGGAATAAAGAAAGGGTGGAGGGGAAGAAGGAGGGGTGAGCGACCACAAAAGTGGCCGAGTAGGAAAGCCGAATAAAAAGGGGGCCAACCGGAAGGAGGGCCAAGCAGGAAAAGGGCTTACCGCGAGGGTGGCTAATCAGGATGGTCGAGCGTGTAGAAGGCCGACCACGAAGTTGGCAGACCGAGAAGTTGGCAGACCGAGAAAAGAGCTGATCGTGAAGGTGGCTGAACGAGATGGCCGACCGAGATGGTGTTCAAGAAGGTGGCCGAGCATGTGGAGGGCCAACCGCGAAGGTAGCCGAGCGAGATGACCAATCGAGAGAAGAGCTGACTATGAAGGTGGCTGAGCAAGATAGCCGAGCGTGAGATGGCCGAGCAAGATGGTGGCCGAGAAGGTGGCAGAGCGTGTGAAGGACCGACCGCGAAGGTGGCCGACCAAGGTGGTCGACCGAGAGAAGAGCTGATCGCGAAGGTGGCTGAGCGAGAGGGTCGAGAAAAGAGGGGCGGCGCGCGAGGCTCGAGGAGTTAAAAACACATGCTGATGTGAAGTGGAATAGACAGGGAAAAAGAAAGAGAATTAGTTGGGGGAAGTAATGATCGTGGCCGTACACGTGGTACAACAAAGACCACTAAGGAGGGAGACAAATAGGGTATAGGAGGAGAAGGGTTGGGGAAAGTGAAATTTCAAACTGGCGAATTTTAATCATGATCCTTGGGGGATAGATAAACCGTGGGCGTTTGGACTTGTGCGTTTTACTTACTTGATTGCAAAAAACCAATGCATTCCAGATTTGAGTGATTTTATCGCAAGAGATTTGCCTGTGTGGCATATTGCAAATTTTTTAGCTCCCGCAACCGAAGCAATAGTGAAGAACATGAAGGAAATGACACAACAGAAAGCGCCAGCCATGAGGGTGGATGCATTAGGAGAAGATGATAGGGTGGAGTTGGCGGAGCAGTATACGGTGGATAGGGGTATGGAAAGGGGGGGATCGGCCGGTGCATCCGTTGGGATTGACAATGATCTCGGTGGCGCAACCGATTAGTCAAGTGACGCCAAACCACTAGCATACGAAGGCGGACAAGTGCACTCTGACAGCAGAGAATCTGGAGGAGTTGCGGAGCAAGTACCAGATTCCGGCCGACATAGAGTTAAGGTTGCCGTCGGCAAAGGAGAGGGAGTCAGACACACGACCGATGAAGTTTTCATTATGCGAGGTGGCGCTACGTGGGGTCCTAAGGTTGCCCCTTCCACAGCTGGTGGTGGACGTGTTAAATCGTCTGGAGGTAGCTCTGGGGCAGCTGATGCCATACGCCTGGAAGATAATGTTCGCCTGTGCCATCTTGTGGCTGCGGGCGACTAGGGAGAGATGATGACAATGGATAAGTTTTTCTCCTATTATGTTTTATAGGTTGCTAGGTATCCTTTGGACATTGCTGTGGTCAAAATGACATCAAGTCAAGATGTTATGAAAATGCTTAAGTTATATATCCTTAAAAAAATAAATAAATAAAATAAACTCTTAATTTGTTATACGGTAGTAGTACATACACTTATTAGTATATCAACTTGTGTTATGACATTATTATTGGCCCGACTTATTATATAAATTATAAATATTCAAAACCTTTAAAATTATACCATATCATCTGTTAGTACACTTGTTAGTACACTAATTGATATATATAACATTATTCTTTATTATATATTCAATGGCATAGGCTCAATTCTTTTGTCATATTATTATGGGTGAAAGTGTAAGTCTATACTATTATTTAATAGAGTAATAATGTTTTTTTTCTATTTTATTTTAGCAAAAGTCACTTCTTAACTATTTAAGCCAAAAAAAATTATTTTTTATTTTAATTTGTTTAATTGACAATTGAGATAAACCAAAATTAATATAATCCACCATATTTGGCAAATGTTAAAAAAGTCATTCATTTTCTTAATATTTTTATCTATTTGTTTTTTTAAAAAATATTTGTATTAAAAAAATTTATTGTTCAAGTCCTTATAATTTAGAACGATATAATTTTTTTTTATAAAATTTAAAACCAAAAATGACAAAAAATAAAAATAAATATTTTTAATAGCGATTAATAATTTGAACACGCGTATTTAATAACATATTATATTTAGACCAATAATATTATGACACATGTGAATATTGATCTCATTCTAATTGTAGTAATATAATTTACAGAAGAATTTAAATTTAAAATTTTATTTTATAATTTACTAAAGGATGCATAGATTAAGGAATGAATGTTGATCATATTCCAATTATGGTAACATAATTTAAGGAATAACCTATGATAATGTTATAAGCCTGGAGGATGGATGGGTTGGATGGGTCGGATTGATCCACTCTTCTGATAGGTCTTTCAGGCTTGTGGTTTGCTGAATACACTTGCAAAAACGGTCCAAAAGGGGAGGTAGTCCCCCGGTAGACACTTCGAAGGTCAAGTTAGTTCAAGACAAGGAGGTTTTTCTAGAGAGAGAGAGAGGAGGAGAAAGAATGAAAAACATAACCTTTGATGTGTCTCAGAAACTTCCTTATATCCTTTGCTCATTATTTCCTTGTCCATTTCAGCCTGTTGTGCTGGCCGAAAGCCTACATTCTAGCTTGCGTTGTTCATGTTGAGTCTGTATATTCCGACCTGAGGAGGTTGTCGCATTTAATGCTGTGAGAGCCTCATTAATGGCTGGTGTGTGGTGCAATAACTTTGTAGGATCTTTGTCTGCTTACGTGTCTAGGCTCTAGTTATGCCAAATGTTATTGGTCCTGGTCTAATGTTGATGTTATTGGGCTTAGATCGCAAGAATGTGGGCTGGGCCCTTGATCCGTGGGTTGGGCCCTCGTGGTTGGGCCCATCGGTATCAGTAGTACCCCATTTCTGAGTGCAATTTTAGTCTAACAAAGGGAATAAAGAAAGTGTGGAGGGAAAGAAGGGGGGTGGGCGACCGTGAAAGTGGCCTAGCGAGAAAGCCAAACAGAAATGGGGGCCGAGCGGGAGAAAGGCTTACCGCGAGGATGGCTGGTCGCAATGGCCGAGCTTATGGAAGGCTAACCGCGAAGGTGGCTAAGCGAGGTGGCCAACTGAGAAGGTGGCCAAGGAGGTGGCCGACTAAGAGAAGAGCTGATCACGAAGGTGGCCGAGCGAGATGATGGCCGAGCGTGTGGAGGGCCGACCGCGAAGGTGGTTGAGCGAGGTGGTCGACCGAGAGAAGAGCTAACCGCGAAGGTGGCTGAGCGAGATGGACAAGCAAGATGGTAGCCGAGAAGGTGGTCGAGCGTGTGGAGGGTCGACCGTGAAGGTGGCCGAGCGAGGTGGCCAACCGATTAAAGAGTTAACCGCGAAGGTCGCTAAGTGAGATAGCCGAGCGAGAGGGCCGAGAAAAAAGGGGCGGCGCGTGGGGCTCGAGTAGTTAAAAACACGTGCTGATGTGAAGTGGAATAGATGGGGAAAAAGAAAAAGAATTCGTGGGGGGGAAGTAATGATCGTGGCAGTACACGTGGTACAACAAGGACCACTAAGAAGGGAGATGAATAGGGTGTAGGAAGGGAAGGGTTGGGGAAAGTGAAATTTCAAACTGGCGAATTTTTATTGCGATCCTTGGGGGATAGATAAACCGTGGGCGTTTGGACTTGTGCGTTTTACTTACTTGATTGCAAAAAACCAACGCATTCCAGATGTGAGTGATTTTATAGCAAAATATTCGTCTGTGTGGCATATTGCAATTTTTTTTTCTCCCGCAACCGAAGCAATAGTGAAGAACATGAAATAAATGGCACAACAGAAAGCGCCAGCCATGAGGGTGGATGCATTGGGGGAAGATGATAGGGTAGAGTTGGCAGGGCAATATACGATCGGTAGGGTATGAAAAGGAGGGCAGATCGGCTGGCGCGGCCGTTGGGATCGACAATGATCTCGGCGGTGTAACCAATTAGTCAAGTGGCGCCAAACCACTAGCATACGAAGGCGGACAAGTGCACTCTGACAGTAGAGGATCTAGAGGAGTTGCGGAACAAGTACCAGATTCTAGATGACATAGAGTTAAGGTTGTCGACGACGAATGAGAGGGCGTCGGACACATGACTGATGGAATTTGTATTATATGAGGAGGCGCTGCGTGGGGGCCTAAGGTTGCCCCTTCCACAGCTGGTGGCGGCTGTGTTAAACCGTCTAAAGGTGGCTCTAGGACAACTGATGCCAAAAGCCTAGAAGATACTGTTCGCCTGTACCATCGTGTGGCCACGAGTGACTAGGGGGAAGATGATGATGGTGGACGAGTTTTTCTCCTATTACAAAGCATCAGGGCAACAAGAGACGTAGGTGATGTTGCAGGTTGTGGCGAGGAGAGCATTGGTGGCGGGGCTGCCGTCATCAGTGAAGGGTTGGTGGCCAAAATGGTTCTTTGTGTTGGCGTGTGACGGAAGAGGGGTGCGTACAATTTGGAAGGTCCCCACGAAGTCTTGAGAGCCGAAGTTAGACGCCGAGGTAGAGAACGGGGTGAAACGGGTGAAGGACTGGAGGGAAAATGAGGGACTGAAATGGGACGACCTTGTCCAACCTTTAGCTCTGTTCACCCTGAAGCTGGGGCTGCGACCAGTCGAAGGTGATTCGACGCCCGAAGGAAGTAGAAGCGAGGAGGAAAGCTCAGGAGAAGGAGGACAAACGAGTTTTCGCCAAGGCGAAAAGATATAAAGAGAAAATTTTAGACCCCAGCACCAAATGTGGTTATGAAGAGGTCGATCAGACCACACCCCAAGCCATTGGGAGAGAAAGACTTGACTGATTTTATCCTTTTGTAGGCACTAGTTGATCCACTGAAATGCGAAAGGGAAGTGGAAGCAGTGTTGAAGAAGAAAAAGAGGAAGGCAGTTGCAGAAGGGGGCAAGGGGGAACCGGCTGGAAAGAAGGCGAATGAGGGGGTAGTAGGTTGTCCCCAAGTCTTAGGGGGGAGGCGGAGGAGGGCATGGTGGGTGGAGCAGACGGTCCAAAGGAGTTGGAAAAAACCGACCAGTCAGTCAAGCTGCCCTCCAAGGATGTGTCATTGCAAGAGGCGCTACCAAGCCAAGAGGTGGAGGGAGAGCAGGCGAGTGGAGAAGAGACCGGCGCAGTGCTGAAGACCGCCATGTACCATGCTCGTATGGTGGCCGGCTGCTTAGCGGGGGATGGGGACGAAGCCAGAGGTGCAGCAGACCAACTGTTGAGGGTCGTGGAGGATGCTGCCATGCAGAGCATGGCCCATGTTACAGAGGTCGACCTTATGAGGGAGCTGTGCTCGGCGCAAATGGAAGCAGCGACCTTGGCAGCGGCCCTACTAGACAGTGGGGTGAGGGTGAAAACGAAGGCAGAGCTGCTAAAGGCCCAGTTGTAGAACCTAAAAGTAAAGACGGTGAGCTGGCGAAAGGCGGCATACAGTGCCTGCTCAAAGGGGCTAGCATATACATAGAGGGCAAAGAAGATGGAGGTTTTGTGGGTGGTGCAGGGGTACTTAGTCGAGCGTGCCAATGTAAGTCGAGCTAGAGTCGCCGTCGAGCTCGCAGTCGCCAACTCTGAATTGGAAGTGGTAAACCACAAGGCGATATCACTGGAGGTTGAGCTGGAGGGTGAGCGAAGGAAAGTGGGTGAAGTTCAAGAAGCTTACAACACTGCCCAGGAAAGGCTGGAGGAGGCCCTCGCCAACAATGAAGATCTGCGCGATCAAGCTATAAAAGACAAAGAAGAGGCCGATGCGCGCATTGCGGAGTTAGAGAAGACCCTGGAGGGGGAGAGGGCCAAGACGACAGAGTTAGCCAGGATAATGGCGTCAGAGATAGCGGCTTATTCGGATCTATGCATGGTGGCGGTAGAGCAGTTTAAGGGGTCTCCTGAATTCCAAATGGCAATCAACGCCGCAGTCGCGAGGAGCCTAGTCAGGAAAAGTGAAGGGGGTGCTAGGTCTTCAGGAGTGGCTGTTGCTGGAAGGAACGAAAAAGAGATAAGCTAAGGTTTTCATCAATCAGACTACTACAAGCACGAAATGAGCCAATACTGGGACAACGGCTACATGAGCTTCAAATATAAGGCACATGAGCTGTTCCCAGATGTGGATTTTAGTGCGGTGAAGGTAGGAGAGGGTGATATTGCCCAAACCCCCCTGGATGAGGGGGTAAGAGAGGAAGACTTAGCTTCCAGTGAAGAGGAATGAGTATAGAGCCTGAGAGAATGGGAGAAGACATTTATGCTTGTTTTTGTTTTGTTGTTGTTATTGTTATTTTTTTTTTTTTGTTTTTGTTTTTAGAGGAAAGGTGTGTAATGAAGTGTATGATGTTGCAAGACATTAATAAATAAAGATGTAAGTTCTGTAACGATGTGTTGTTGTGTGTTTTTTTTTTTTTTTTTTTGTGAGAATGGTGAATGATGAATGGTAAAATTGGGTAAGTAATCTAACTTAGGTAAAAATGACCTGGAAGAAGAATGAACTTAGATTTAACCAAGTAGTGGCACTGTGTACAACTCAGTCTGGCTGGGTTCTTCACGTTCTGTCTGGCTGAGACTTTTTAAGCTTAGTTCGACTGAGCACTGAGCTCTGCGTGCTCAGCTTGGCTGATGCTATGTGTAACTCAGTCTGGCTGAGTACTTCATGCTCAATCTGGCTGAGGCTTCTTAAACTCAGTCTGGTGGAACTAGTCATGCTTAGTCTGGTTGAGGCTTCGGAGGGCTCAGTCTGGTTGAGACAATGTGTAACTTAGAGGATATTGTTTAATTTTGGAGTCAAGGCATAGCACAAATGATTAGAGTCTTGAATTGTTGTCATAATCCCGCGATCATAAGTACATGCATAGTATGGTAAGAGCAAAAATTGACAAGTGTCCCGATCGCTAAAATGAAATATACAACAATTGAAAGATACAAAAACGGAAGATGTCGTTTTACTAGAAATAGCGTTTTCAAGTGCTCGGTATTACACAGATGGGGAAGGTCTCTGCCCTCCATGTCTTGGAGATGGTAAGTACCAGGGCGGGATCTGGCTTTGACAATATAAGGTCTTTCCTATTTGGCTGCTAGTTTGCCCTCGGTCAGATTTTTAGTGGCAAGGGTCGCTTCACGCAAGACCAGGTCTCCCGTTGTGAACTCCCGAGGTTGGACTCTACGGTTTTAATGTTTTCTCATTCTTTGTTGATATGATGCCCGTTTGACAGCAGTTGACTCTCGGAGCTCTTCAACTAGATCTAGATCAGCCCGACACAACTCCTCGTTTAGTTCAAGATTCAGATGTAGCACACGTGGGGTCGGCAGGCCGACCTCTACTGGGATGACCGCCTCGGCACCATATGTTAGGCGGAAAGGGGTCTCCCCAGTGGGTGTTCAAGTTGTCGTCCGATAAGCCCAGAGTACGTTCGGTAATTCTTCAGCCCAGAGTCTTTTGGCAGCTTCTAACTTGGTCTTGATGATCTTCAGAAGGGAGCAATTGGTGACTTCGACTTGCCATTAGCTTGGGAATGGCTTGGGGAAGAGAAACATGGTTTGATATTGAGCTCTTCACAGAATTTCCTGAACTTGGAATTGTCGAATTGTTTTTCGTTGTCAGAGACAATGGCCTGTGGGATTCCAAATCGGCACACGATTGACTGCCAGATAAACCTGGTGGTGTTCCATTCAGTGATTATAGTGAGGGGTTCTACTTCCACCGATTTGGTGAAATAGTTAATGGCAACCACAACGAACTTGGTTTGGCCCCTACCAGTGGGTAAAGGACCTACTAAGTCGATGCCCCACTTAGCGAAGGGGTAGGGGCTGCTGAGTGTAATCAGTTCTGTTGGCGGGGCGTGGGGAATGTTAGCAAAGCATTGGCATTTATCACACTTAAGTACAAATTCGCTGGCATGTTGATTGAGCGTGGGCCAGAAGTAACCTGTACGGAGAATCTTATAGGCCAAGGATCTTCCACCTGAATGGTTACCACAAACGCCCTTGTGTACTTCTCTTATCGCATAGGTCGCTTGAGCAGGACTGAGACACTTGAGGTATGGAGAATCCCCGTTTGTACAGTAGACCATCGATGATGACATAATTAAACGACCGGGCTCTAACTTTAGTGGCTTGTTGCTTATCGTTTGGTAACTCCCCTCGCTCAAAAAATGGAATGATGTCTTGGGCCCATGGGATAGGCTCGTTCTGGACAAAGTGGATCTGTTGTGGGTTTGGCGAAGTCGCTGGATGGGTCAGGTATTCAATGTGGATGCCGTGACTGAAGTCTGACCGGTCGGCCGAGGCTAATTGAGCTATTTCGTCTACCTGAGAGTTTTCTGACCTAGGGATATGCTTGATCTAGAAAGTATTGAAGAGGTGAACGAGGGGAAGCACGATGTCTCTGTATGCTCGCATTGTCTCCTCCTTTCCGTTGAACTCCCCAGTGATCTGCCCAACAACCAATCGGAAATCACTGAACACTTGGATATGGTCTACACCAATATCTCTAGCCAGCCGAAGACCTGTTATCAAGGCCTCATATTCAGCTTCGTTATTGCTTGCGTCGAATAGAAAACGGAGGGCACACTTGAAATACTCAATCTCTGGGGTGGTGAGGATTAGGCTGGCTCTACTACTCTCTTTGCGGGATGAACCATCGAAACTGAGGTCCAAGAGTAGGGGTCTTCTGCATCAGTGGTGACGTGTGCTGGTAGAAGAGGTGCGTTCGGAGTGAGATTGGTGAACTTTAAGATAAAATCGGCGACAGCCTGGCCTTTGATCGCTGTTTGGGATCGGTAAGAGATTTCAAATTGACTTGGCTCAACGGACCATTGCATAAGTCTTCCTGACGATTCTGGTTGTTGCATGACCTTTTTTAGAAGCTGGTCAGTGAGAACCACTATGGAGTGAGCTTTGAAATAGGGTCGGAGGCGTCTGGAGGCTATAACCAAGGCGAATGCCATTTTTTCTAACAGAGGGTAGTTCTGTTCGGCCCCCCTAAGGGCACGGCTAATGTAGTAGACTAGACGTTGTACTGTGCCGCCTTCCCTGATGAGGACAGCACTGACCGCAGTGTTTGATACAGCCAAGTAGAGGAAGAGGATTTCGCCTGGCAGTGCTTGAGAGATGAGGGAAGGGTTGTCCATGCATTGCTTCAATTGTTGGAAGGCCTTCTTGGATTCGGTGTTCTATTTGAACGCTTGCCGGAGGACTTTGAAGAAAGGAAGACACTTGTCAATTGCTCGGGAAATAAAGCGGTTGAGAGCGGCAACTTTACCTGTGAGCCGTTGAACCTTCTTGATCATTTTGGGGGACCACATTTCTATCAAGGCCTTGATCTTTTCAAGGTTAGCCTTAATGCCTCGTTGGCTAACCATGAATCCTAAGAATTTCCCGAACCCCACACTAAAGGCGCATTTCTCCGGATTGAGCTTCATCTGATATTTGCATAAGGTTTGAAAGGTCTCTCGCAGGTCTGCTAAGTGATTGGAGGAGAGTTTTCTCTTGACGAGCATGTCGTCGACGTAGACTTCCATGTTTCAACCTATTTGGTGTTGGAAGACAGCATTGACCAAGCGTTGGTAACTGGCTCCTGTATTTTTCAAACCGAATGACATGATGCGGTAGTGATAAGTCCCCATGTCAATGATGAAAGAGGTGTGTTCCTGGCCAGCGGTGTGCACCAAGATCTAATTATAACCAGAGAAAGCATCCATGAAGCTAAGCATCTGGTGCCCCGCAGTTGCATCAACCAACAGATCTATCCTGGGGAGGGAGTAATTGTCTTTGGGGCAAGCTTGGTTGAGATCGGAATAGTCGACGCAGAGTCATCATTTGTCGTTATTTTTGCAGACCAGGACCACGTTGGACAACCATTTGGAATAGTCCATATTTTTTATGAATTTCACCTTCAGCAATTTGTCAACCTTAATGGCGATGAGATTGTTACGTTATGGGTGAAAGATGCGTTACTTTTGTCGAAATGGTTGGAAATATGGTTCAATGCTGAGACGATGGGTGATAAAGGAGGGGTCGATACCTGGCATGTCGGAATGAATGCAAGTGAAGACATTATGATGTTTTGCGAGGAGAGCTGTGAAGTCGGCCTTGGCTTGAGAGGACAGCTGACTACCGATCTTAGCCGTTTTTGTTGAATCTGCAAGATCGACAGATACTTCGACGAGTTCCTCGACTGGTTTCCCTCTTGTTAACGCTTCTTCGTCTCTAACATCGAGGCCCTCAATGATCATGGCTTCATGCAATTTGACTTCCTTTAATGAAGCGACGTAGCACTCTCGGGCTATCGTCTGTTCTCCCCTGACTGTACCGACTCCCTGGTCAGTGGAAAACTTTATGGCCAAGTGGTACGTGGAGGTTATGGCTTGAAAGGCGTTGAAGGCGATGCAGCCTAATATGATGTTCTAGGTAGAAGGACAGTCGACGACAAGGAAAGTCAGGAGTTTGGTGGACTACTGTGGGTATTCTCCGATGGTAATTGGGAGATTGATGGAGCCCATGGATGTGACCCAATCGCCGGTAAAACCCACCAAAGGGGTTTGTAGAGGTGATAACTTCTCTTCGCCAACCTTTAGTTGACAGTAGGCGTTGAGGAAGATGATGTCTGAGGAGCTGTCGTTATCGACCAGAACTCTTCTGACTTTATAGTTTGACAGTAGAGCAGAGATGATGAGGGAGTCGTCATGAGGATAGCGAACGCATGTGTAGTCTGCCACTGTGAAGGTGATCGACTTAGACCACTACTTAGGTTATTTGTGGGGGCGGTCTACCATTGCTACCTCTCTATCGGATCCTTGTCGGATTTTGCGGAGTTCAGCTCCTTGTGCCGATTGGGACAGTCCGTCGCACGCGAGGCTGCCAACGATTAATCGTATTTTGCCCAACAGCAGGGCTTCACCGTGTACTCTGGATTGGTGTTGGGGTCGGTCATTATTCCGCTCGAGTGGTGCTGGTCGACGTAGGGGGGTGTGTTTGTGGTGATGGTTTGGGGGGCCAGTTCTAGGCCTCTGCGGGGGACGGGTTGAGGTGAATCGACTGAGGCGCCCCTGACGGACCAGATCCTTAACCTGATCTTTGAGGTTGACACATTCGTCAGTGTTGTGGCCGTAGTCTTGATGGAAGCGGCAGTACTTGGATTAATCTTGTCGGGTGGATGAAGACCTGGATGGTTGGGGCCATTTTAGGTTATAGTCTCGTTGAATTTGGTTCAGGACTTGATCCATGGGTGAGTTGAGAGGGGTGTATCGCTCGAACCGACCTGGTGATGGGGGTTGGTATGTGTGCTGCGAGGGCCGTGACTTAGGGTCATTTCTTTTGACTTTGGAGAGTGGTGTTTTGGATGTGGAGTCTTGGTAAGCTGCCAGGGAGTCTTCGACATTCATATAATTTTGGGCTTTGATAAGTAGAGAGGCCATGGTCATCGGGGGTTTTTAGAGAGGGAGAAAAGAAAATTGGACAGGCGTAGACCGGCCATGAAGGCTGTGAAAATGACCTTGTCGTTGTTTTCCTTCACTTGGAGGGCTTTGGTGTTAAAGCGGGTGACGTAGCTGTGTAATGACTCCCCATCCGTCTGCCAGATGTTCAGCAGTTGGGTGGCTGGATGTCATTGTCGCTGAGCACCGTGAAATGACTTAGGAAGGATTCGCTGAGTTGGCGAAATGAAGTGACCGAGTCTGGAGGGAGCTGACTAAACCAAAGGCGCGCCGACCTCATTAGCGTGGCAGGGAAAACGCGACACATGATTTCGTCTAGAAAGGCGTGTAAGATCATGAGTGTCTAGTATGCTTCTACATGGTTGACGGGGTTAGTGGTACCATTGAAAGTGTCGATTGACGGCATCTTGAACTTAGGAGGGAGAGCTTTATCCCGGATAGAGGTAGTGAAAGGAGAGTTGATGGTGGAGGAAGTCTTATGCTGCATGTTTTGCATGATCCCTTGTAGTTAGAGTTTCATGGCCCACAACTCTTCATTCCAGATGGGAGCATTATCCCCACAGGCGGTGATCGGGGGGTTGAACACTGCTAGCCTCGCCCTCAAGAGTGATTGTATGGTGTGGTAAAGGGTAGTTGTGGAAGGGTGGTGGTATATCTGGGCGAGGTTGTGAGCCTGATTGAGGAGGATGGAAAGGTTGAGGATCTAGTGGTACGAAGGGTGGAAAGGTTTCTTGAGACGTGTGGTGGGAATTGGTGGTGATAATGGGCTTATTCTAGGTGCGGTGGAACCATAGGTTATGGTGGAGGTGGGATAGGCCGATCACGCTAAAGTAGAGCATTGATCAAGGCCTGGTTCTGTTCAGTTAGTCAGTTGATGCTGTTGGTGAGTTTTGCGAAATATGGAGGCGGGTTGTTTGGGTTGGAGGGCTCAGTTTCAATGTTACCAGCGTTGTGTTGAGAAGCCATGGATCTAGTCGTGATCATCGACTTTGAGGTAGGGTGAAGACGGGGTTCCTTTCGGCGACAGTGAACACAACTGCCTTTCTGAGATGAAGATTTCCACAGACGACGCCAACTGATAATGCTATAAGCCTGGAGGATGGATAGGTCGGATTGATCCACTCTTCCGATAGGTCTGTGGGGCTTATGGTTCGCGGAATACACCTGCAAAATGGTCCAAAAGGGAGGGTAGTCCCCCGGCGGACACTCCGAGGTCAAGTTAGTTCAAGGCAATAAGGTTTTTCTAGAGAGAGAGAAGAGGAGGAGAAAGAATGAAAAACATAACCTTTGATGTATCTCGGAAACTTCCTTATATCCTTTGCTCATCATTTCCTTGTTCATTTCAGCCTGTCGTACTGGTTGAAAGCCTACATTCTAGCTTGCGTTGTTCATGGTGAGTCTATATATTCCGACGTGAGGAGGTTGTCGCATTTAATGCTATGAGAGCCTCATTAATGGCTGATGTGTGGTGTAATAACTTAACAGGATCTTTGTCTGCTTACGTGTCTAGGCTCCAGTTTGGCCAAATGTTATTGGTCCTGGTCTAATGTTGATGTTATTGGGCTTAGATTGCAAGAGTGTGGATTGGGCCCTTGATCCGTGGGTTGGGCCCATCGGTATCAACCTAAATTTAAAATTTTATTTTAAGAATATAAAATTAATTTATAAACCAATAATATTGTGACACATATTAACAAAAATTAAACAAAATAAAAAAAAATGAGAAAAAAGAATTGCAACTTTCAACCTTAATAAGATAACAACATTTTGCAATTATAATAGTATATAGATGGAAATTTTATTCTTGAAGTGTATATCATATGTCTTCAATTATGATATTTGTGGTTTTTTATTATGACTTGATGAAATGTTAGTTATGACTTAATTATGATTTGATTATACACATTATAGTATTAGTTATGACTTATTGTGATGTTAGTTATGATATTATTTTAGTTATGATCTAAAAATTATTTCGATATATCTTATGTGGTATTTAATTATAACTCTCTTTTTTTTTAAATTATGCTTTAAAATAATTCAGTTATGATAATTGTGTTAATCAATCTCACAAATAGCATAGTTTACATTTGAGGGTGTGTATTATAATATAACCCTAACATTTATTGTAAATGTTAAGTCTTATAATATATTAATTAAATTTAAATTATACATTATTTTTCTTAATAATTTTTTTATGAATCTTGCTAACAGATTTGGGATAATTGTTATGGGTGCCCATTCTAGGGCTCATTTCGATTATCCTAACCATTCATATTTCAAGGTACATGGAGTATATTGCAAAAACTCAAGTCGAATAGATACTGATAACTATTTTATCAAATCATATTTGTATCTAAGAAAATAAACAATATATGTAATTTGATGAAAATGTTAGTTATGTCCGATCAACTTAATTTTTTATAAATATATTCTATTTAATATATCCTAAAAAATAAACTATTTAGATAATTAAAATGAATTTCGAAATGAGCCCCAAGCCGCATAACATGTACATCGACCACCGCAAATCTCTTTTGTAACAAGTGCTGATGGGTGTAAGAGGAGCTAATTTAAGCCCACTAAATTATTTAGGCCCAATAGTCCAAGGTTAATGGGCCCGAATTTATCGCAAGTCCAAGATTGGTGGGCCCAGATTTATCGCCATCAAACGGGCCGAATTGCTCTAAGCCTCGAAAGGGTTCGGATCCACAAACTTAGAGACTTACTCGGGCCCGGACTCGAAAGGGTATTGAGCAAGCCTAGAGATCCAAGGCACTTGGACTCGAAAGGGTTTGGATCCACGAACTTCAATATCCGAAGCACTTGACTTCGAACGGATTCAGACGTAATCTAGAAGTCGCTCCGTTAATGAATCCCAGAACACTTGCGGGCTCGGAGCTTTCCGGGATCTACGCACCAGAACTATGGGCGTAATGGAGTTCGAACAAAGGACCCGATCCCGAGGACGGTGAGTGGAGATAAATTCACTATTCGGTTAAACTAGCCTATACCCGGGTCGATGTGGCACGATCTAAGGGGTCCCTGAGACTCGGCAATATTTGCGGCAGGGCGTTCTCTTGAACTAGCCCTGACCCTTATGCGGCAGGACGTCCTCTGAGACTACCCCTGACCCTTTGGGATGATTGAGGATCATTGGTTAGGTGTGGCTAAAAAGAAGGGTTCGCCGAGGGGTTGATCTTCTCTTCAGGGTCTTTCTCATCCTCGGAGAGGTCACCTCTTCGGACAAGGTGGTTAGAGAGAATATCCCCCTTGTGCCTTGCACATAGGCTCCATCCTACATCATGAGGTGCCTATAAATAGCACACACCCATAACTTTACAAGGGATGGATTTTGGAGAGTTAACTCTTGGAAAAGAACTAATTTCCCTCCTCCATTATCAACCTTGAGAGTGAAAGTGGGAGATCCATGGGAGAGCCTTGCCATTATTCTCTCTCTAGCTACTTTGCCTTCTTTTTCACTCAATCTCTTATCTCCATCATCTCCTTTACTTTTATGTTCTTAAGTTGAGACTATTGAGGAATCTAAGCCTCTCATCATTTTCTAGAGAATTCGAAGCTGTTCTTCAAGGATCTTCGAAGATCTTCGAATTTTCTAACGATGTTCTTGAACCCCTTGGTGACAAGAAAAAAAATCAAAATTTGTGTTTTAAGGGACATGAAATACTTTTCACTAAATTTAATAAGTTTTCTTTATTATTAAGATCAATATGTTTTTAATTTATTTTTTCGTCATTTTCTAAACACATTTTATGTCAATCCAATATTATATAATGCCCATGAGGCATTTGTTAACATTTTCTTTTGGGTTTGGCTTCCTTTCAGTTTGGGGTAATTCTATTTCCACACCACATTGTCTCTGTGCACACACTTAATAAATTTTATTTTTATTACAAATTTACCCTTAAATAAAATGATTAAAATAGACATTCATCCACACACTTAAACATCTAAAATAGAGATTTCTGTATATATCTTTTTCTTGTAAAAGCTCTCTGTGCACATCCACTCCCATTGCCTACGTTAATTTTCTGTTCTATTTAAGTCTTCAAATACTTTTCAGAAGAAAGAAATAAAATCCGGCAACTTAAAGGGAACATAGGCTAGAGAAAAATCTAAGTGAAGCACACAAGTCATGCACCTAGAGCCTCAGCATCAGGTGTACGCCTCCCCTCAAACAGTTTGAGCCATATAATTGCGCCTTGCAAAACATTGCTGAAGCCAATAGCGTTAAAGATCAAAGAGAAACCCAGTTGGTGAAGCATTAGTGGTGATAAATAAAGACAAAGAAGAAACCCACTGTATAAAATCTTTATGCTATAACATGAATAGCTGAATCCAAAATCAAGAAACACTCCTAGTTTTGAGAAAAAGCAAAAGAGGCAAAGAATACAACAAAGAGAGCTCTCTGTGCACACATTTTTTATTAAATGGGTATATTTAGAATATGAAGTGTATGGAATGAGATAAGTACCTAAGAATTAAATTACTAAGTGTGTGGAGTGAGAAAAGATGTGCACAAAGATTATGTGGTGTGTGGAAATAGAATTTCACTTCAGTTTGTGATCAGATTGGAGGGTGCTATTGGGTAGGGGCGTAAATTTGGCCTGGCTTGGCCGGCTTGGGCTCGGACCCGAGTTAGCCCATGTTGTGCTACATGGGCACTCGCCAAAATTCGAGCCGGGCCGGCCCACAGGCCAAAAAATTAGGCCCAGGCCCAAGTCCAAGCCTAGGGGTATTCGGGCCTTAGACCGGCTAACCCGGTGGGCTTGGGCCTGGCCTTCGGCTTGGGCGAGTTTGACCATTTTTTTTGTTTTTTTAAATTTTTTCTATCAAAAATTTATTATTTTTCACTAAAAAAGACAATGGGCTTCGGGGTGGGCCAGGCCTTGAGCCGGGTCTTGAGTGGGCCTTAAGGAGGCCGACGGGCTGGGCCACGGGTCGGGTCCAGTGGGTCGAGCCCACGAACTGGGCCAGACTTTAAATGATGGCTAATTTTTTTTTTTTAAACAAATATGTAAAAAATATAAGGAATGATATAATCTAAAATAAATTAAAAATTGATTTTGACTTTTTTTTAACGTTTTTTCAAAAGAGTATTTAGGCCTCGTTTGGGAACTCTTTTTTTTAGCCAAAAAATTATTAAATTAGCCAAAAAGCTAACAACCCATAGCAAAAAGTCAAAGATTCTATTTTCTCTCTACTTTTTGCATATCTTTTCGTAAAAAGCCAAAAAATCATCCCAAACATATTAGTTTTTTTAACTCATATTTTAGCCAAAAGATTACTAAATTAGTATGTTCCCAAACGAGGCCTTAATCGTCTTTTGTCGTTTCTCCCTCAAACACACTCTCACGCCTACTCTATCTCTTTCATACTTTTGTCCAAACACACTTTTTCTTAACACTCTCTCTCTCTCTCTCTCTCACTCATAGTATAAGACAAAGCAATCAAAATGTGTTTGCTTTAAGTTTTTTGAATTAAATTTTAAAAAAATTGAATTTTTTAGCTTTCATATTTTTTTATTTTTAGTGAATATTTTTAAAATTTTGAACATTTTTTTTTATTTTTTCGGATGCACCTTACTTAAATGTATCAAAAAAGTAAAAAAATTTGTGAAAAATATTTTAAAAAATTAATAAATATATAAAAATATAAAAAATGTACCGAATACTCGTATTTTTTTAATTTATATTTTTGGTATTTAGTGAATTTTTAAAAGATTTTTTTCACAAATTTTTTGCTTTTTAGGTATATTTATGTTAGGTATGTGTAAAAATTAAAAAATTTGCTTAAAATATTAAAAAAATTCAGTAAAAATTAAAAAATACAGAAAATAAGAAATTAGAATTTTCTAAAAAGTGTTTTTAGAAATCTCTAACCAAACAAAGTGATAATCTCGGTCACCCCTCTCTCTCTTATAGTATACGGTGGTGCTATATGCATCAATTAGTGTACACACTAATGTACCAATTAATGTTATGATATTATTATTAACTACATTTATTATATAAGTTACAAATATCTAAAATCACAAATAATATCACATCATCTGTTAGTAAACAAGTGTGTACATTAATTGATTCATATAATATTATCTTATAGTGTAAGACGAAGCAAATATTATCAAAAATAGAGAGAGAGAAAGAGAAACAGAAATAGAGAGAGAACAATTAACGTGGTCACCGCGCTCTCTCTCATAGTATAAGACGAAGCAATAATAGTATTAAAAATGGAGAGAGAAAAATTAACACGGTTATGAATTGGTTGGCTTATTTTGAAAAATAAGTTAAAAGTTAATTTTTTTAATTTTTTTTATAAATTTTTAAAAAAAATATACAAAAAATAAATAATAATATAACTCAAAAAAATTAAAAAATAAAAAATTTAATTTTTAGTTAACTTCTCAAAATAAATTAAATTATGGCAATGGCATGTTAAATTGGACTACTGAACTAGTTTTGCGGTTTTTTTATTTTTTTATAATATCGTTACGGGACATCTATAAAATTGTATACTTATTCGTGATGATGTACTTAAATATATATATATATATATATATGTAAGTAATTTTTAATAGAATAAAGTAGTTTTCTTGGTATAAAATAGAAAGAAAATATAAGATAAAAAAAGAATAAGATATATTTTTTGTACTGAAACCACTTCATGTATAAAATGATATAAATATATATATTTTAAGGAAATTTATAGGTCAGTGGTACCTCTAAAAATTAATTACAAATTCATAAAAAAAACCTTGTAATTTTATTTTTTAATGTTTATAATTTTTTTCAGTAATTTTAACATATTTTTCTAATTGCTCACTGTTGTGAAATTATCCCTATTTTTTAAGTCCTGCGGCAAACAATATTTTTTTTAAAAAAAAGAACAGGGGGCCATAGTGCTCCATAATTTTCTCCTAATTTCGTTCCAGTTCTTGACATTGATTGGTCACTGAATAAAATTGAATGTATTCTCGATATCTTTGATGGGAAGTTATTTGATAGTCATGGATGTAGTCAAGTGGCAACGTTGTCTTAAGAGCATCTCTAATGGTTGAACAAATTTTTTATTAAATTTGAGTAAAAAAAAGACGTTTAGCTCAATCTGATATCAATCACTCCAATGGTGTACTGTAGCTTTCACCAAAACGCACTGGACGTCTAGGGGGACGATCGGTCGGTCGACCAGAAAGAGCAAAATCTATACAATTCTGTAGTTGAATTTTCAAGCTTGAGGGTCATCCGGGGGGTTGACCCCGGGGTCGACCTCCCAATGTAAAATCTGCACAAAATTTTGCGAAAATTGGTCATTCGGTGGGTCATCCGGTGTGTCATCCGATGGGTCACCTGGTAGTGAAAATACAACGGTAATGAATAGTGTTTTAGTGAAAGACCCAGCACATTCTCAATTTGGTGAAAACTTTGATTTATTCTCAATTTGATATCGTTTTGATAAAACTGTTGGAGACAAAAAAGCTGTCTTTTTTTACCAAATTCAAATTTGATGATGAATTTGATGAACCATTGGAGATAGTTTAAGAGTTTTGTGAATTGATAGAAAAAGTGAAAATCATGATTTGATATTAGATGATAAAAATAACCAGCACTGATACAGACCCCCACTTGGGATGACCCCCACCCCCAATCCTAGTAGGATTCCAACTCTCCTTATAAGAGTACTCCTAGGAATCACACTCCCAGTGAAGAGTGTCTATCCTGATAACACTCTATTCACTACCAATCAAGTGAGATGGTTTGTACAATCCTAGTAGGACTCTACTCTAATCAGTAGAGTCCTCCTAGGAGTCTCATACCCAAATTTAATGCTTATCCTTAAAACACCCTCATCACTGTAAGCCCAAGTGAGATGGCCACTCCCTTATGCTTGGATATATATTCCTGACCGAGCTGCCTTATCTCGGTCCCCTGTCGTTCAGGCCATGTGACCGGAAGCCGATTTACCGAATTGCACCCTGCCGAGCTACACATAGCTCGGCCCTCTCCATTGACAATATCTCGGTCCGATAAAGGACTACCTTCAGATAGCTAGGTCCAGGCCCTAGCAACCCATCTCTGGCCGACCTAGTGTTTTCTTAGCCCATGACCGAGCTACATCAACTTTTATCTCGGCCTATTGCGCGACCTAACTTCTAAAGAAGACTTTTCTTAGCTCGGCCCAATTTGTTCACAAATTACTCTCTCAGTAGATGTGATGAGTTCTATATAATTGAGTGCATAATCAATCAAAAATTTATACTTTGTCAAATCACATTATTGTGAGAGATTTTTAAACGTCGTTTGGCGATAGGCTATTTTAGTTGACTTTTTGACTTTTTAACCTTGATTTAAAGTTTGATTTTTTGGCTTTTTTTACTTTTTGTGAAAAAAATAATAATTATGATTTAGATATAACATTTTATCTTATTAATTTATTTAATCTATTTTAATTTTATATTCTTTTAACCAAAAAGTTGAAGCCAAACAAACCCTTAAACATCTTAAACATTTCCCATTTTTTGGGCAAAGTTTTGCTGCAGTCAAAACTGCTGCTGTCGATTCGGTCAATGAGGCGTATCGCGTGGCACAATGGACTTAAGCTAGAAAACTACATTTTAACAAGAAATTATTCATTGCTCTTAGGACACAACGTCATATGTGACAGATGGTATCCCACACCAATCAAATAGAGCCATCTTAGATTGATGTCAGTAGCTAATTCATTTCATAAAATATATTGTTGGTATCCTGTTGGCTACATATTTTGTAAAAGCCAGTTACAGTTCGACACGTGGCAGAGTAAGGGTAATAAAGGAAGGTTATTCAAGCCTTTAATTCTGATCGTACACGTGGCAATAAATATTGGTCCTCACATGATCTGAGTAACACTAGATCAATGACGGGATGCAAGATGACGTATCTTCAACGGTTACTCATATTCAAATTCAAGTACAAGAGGGAAGCTCAACTGCCAGTAATGGCGTAATGGAGCTACTTGTAAGGAAGCATGATCAGCGATCATGGAGGAGCAGTTCGACGGTTCGAAGTGCAGTTCGAAGGTCATCACTGACGTGTATAAATAGCAGGGCAGCCCCCAGAAAAAAAGGACGGACTCAGATCATACAAATCAGTCATTTACTTCATATATTTTCTTTTCCAGTCTTTTACATTTCCAGTCTTTAAATACCTGTTCTTTAAATACCTGCACTTTAAATACCCGCACTGCACTTCGATTCATAGGAGTAGCTTCAAGTAGATTCAAGTAGATTGCTGTTGTAAACCTCTCTGAGGCTGAGTTCGGACCATTGTAAGTGTTCATTTTTATGAAATACTTCAATTGTATTACTGTTATTTCTATTAACTTCTCCTAAGTCAAGCCACCAGTAAAAGTCCTCTTCATTGAGGCTGAAAAGAACTAAAACACAATCGTCTGATAATTGGTTGGCAATCACAATTTCTGTAAGGACTGATTGATCCTTGCTGGCACGCTCACATTCACAAAAATACCCTTCGAAAAGCCAAAAATCCAACATATATTTTTGGCACGCCTAGTGGGACTTAATTAAAAATGGCTAGAAGAAGACGACAAGGAGAAAATGAACGCTTGGAAGAAGGCGTGGAAGGAGAGGTAGAAATACCAAATCCAGAGGATAATGTGGTAACACATCCTTTGGAAACTCCTATATTGTCAGAACCTACGGTCGAACAGACCAGTACTTCTAGACAAGAACCATATGTTCATATTATTGGACGAAACTAAGGAATTGGACCATCCACTGTGCCATTTACTCAACCAGCAAATCCATGGGATGGTTTAGTAGATGCCATGGGACAACAATTAATGAACACAATGGAAAGGTGGGCAACATCCTTTTTGGATCGAATGAATAACCACCAACCAACAAACACAAGACACACGGAGGAAGTTGTAAATGTTCCCCAACAAAGATTGGCTAGAGAGAAACAGCCTATGCAAGTTAATAGACATTCTAATGGTCAAACTAGTACCCAAAACTTTGAAAGACCATCACCTCAGTCTTGGTATGAACCCATTTCAAGGCCTATAGCAGGCCAAAATGCCTCAGTACTTAATAATGAAGCCACACAAGTTGGTGGATCTGGCCAAATACAAGAAACTGGCATAAGAATAGTTACAAATCCCATGTTCGAAGCCATACCTGGCACAAGGGGGTACACTAATCCCTTATTCGAATTTACACCCGGGGGGTTGGAGGGTTTTCCTACAAATGGCAGAGACACAACACCTGTTCCAGCACTTTTTGCAGGTCCTTTCGCAGGTCATGCTCAAAGAGGTTACCCATACCCTCAACAGCAACCTGCATCGCAAGGACAACCAGCCCCAAATTTACCACCTTATGGACCAAGAGGACCACAAGCACAAGTTTGTCCACCAAATCCTGTGTTTGCCCCTCCAGTAGTGGTTCAGCAGGCACAAAATATGGTCCCTAGAGACCAGATTGCTGATATTGTTAGGGAGATATGTGGACCAATGGCTCGGGGGGTCTAGACTCCTATATACAGAAAACCATACCCAGAATGGGTGGATAGGGTACATGAATACCCAAGGGGATTCAGGATACCAGATTTTACCCTTTTTTATGGGACTGGAAATCAATCAACGATAGAACATATTGCTAGGTTTGCTGCTCAATGCGGTGAATTTACTAACCATGACTATATGAAACTGAGATTATTTCCAAATTCCCTAACAGGGGGAGCATTTGTATGGTACATCAACCTTACACCTGGCCCCATTCAAAATTGGCAACAAATGGAAGAGGCATTTCATGCCCAATTCTTCCAATCAGAGCCAGAAGTATCTATGGCAGATTTGGCTAGATTGAGTCAAAGGCCTGAAAAAAAGGCTACTCAGTTTATTGCCAGATTTAAAAGGGCTCGAAATAAATGTAGAGTCATCCTGCCAGAGCCAGAATTCGTCAGATTGGCTCAAAATGGTTTGGAATTCAGGCTTCGAAAGAAGTTTGATTCAACTGAATTCAGAGATTTGGTCGAACTGACCTATAAGGTGTCTCGATATGAAGCATTATTAGAAGAGGAACAAGATCGAAATAATGCATCATATAAGACATATTATAGAGATCCTAATTATGAAATAGATGCAGCAGAGATTGTAGGCAAAGAACCTGTAATCTGTGAAGCATTAATTCATAAGGATACAACTATAGACCAGCAGTTTAAAAAGAAAGACTTTCACAGAAAATACTCTTTCGATTTAACAAAAGCAGATGACATCTTTGATCATTTGCTCGCGGCTAATTTCCTTAAGTTACCTAAAGGAGTAAAACTACCATCTCCAGATGAACTAAAAGGAAAAGTATACTGTAAATGGCATAATTCTTGGTCTCACTCGACTAAAAACTGCATTGTTTTTCGAGACAGGATCCAAGAACAGATTCGAAAAGGAAGTTTGAAGTTCTCAGCTAAAACAGAAAAAGCCATGGGAATTGACAGTGATCCCTTTCCAGAAGTTGGAGAGGCAGCAGCCAATGTCATTACATCAGACTTCCAGAACTTGTCCTTGACAGAATTGGAGGAAGTCAATGTGCAGATGCATGTTGCTAATCAAACCAACATCAAGAAGAATACTAGAAGCCCACCAGTTATTGAACAAGGTTTCTCGCACCAGAAGGAACACTCTGATGAAGAATCACTAGATGATGATTCTTTAGAAGCAGCGGTGATGCAGAGAATGTGCCCCATGTGCAGACTCAGTTACAAGTGGTTGAAGGGGCTTCCAACTGATGGGAAACAATACTACAGGGATGTTCAGAGACGTCCTAAGTCAACCAATGCTTACAACAAAAGGCCGTATCTGGCTAGTGATAGGCAGAGACCACCAGTGGTTGAGCCTGTGGTGAACAGAATGCATGACAAAGGCAAGAAGCTCTTGCATGAATCCAGGCCACATAACTATTATAGAATGGAGAGTAGCCATTCTGAAAGAAAACTGGAGAGAGGTTCAGTTCATGGAATCAAAGCCAGAGATTGGCCCCCTAGACCAGTTTCACGCAGGACAGAAAATGGTCACCCTTATCGAAGGTCTGAATCAGATTCAAAACATGAGGACAAAACTAAGCACCTACCTTCACGGCCAGTTTCGAAGATGGCTTCGAAGGTGGAAAAGGGCAAATTAGCGTCTGAATCAGCAAGTTCATGGGTACCTGGAGTCCCAGACTGGTTTGTAATGCAAAACAAACCTAGAGAATTGCCTGTTCGAGGAGATGTTGTAAACCAAGGCAGGATGATCAGGCCTCCTATGGTGGCTCCGAATAACTGGGTGCTGCTTAAACACCCAAAGACAAGGGAACCAGACATGGTCCCAGTCATCTCAAGATCACAGAGAAGAAAAATTCAGCGCAGGTACACCCAGTATCAGAAAGATCTGAAGGAAAGTGGAGAGAATTCTTCACCAGTCAAAACGGAAGGAAGGAAGAACCCAAAGTCAGACTATGCTCCAAAGCCAGTTCCACAGAGCAAAGTGGTCTGCAGCCGAGAACAGTTGGCCAAGGTTCATTCTGAACTGAAAACCAGAGAGAAGGCTAGTTTGGTAGGGTTGGAGAAAGCTCTGATGGAGACAGATAGCGAGACCGAAGAAGGCGAGACCGAAGAAGAGATTAGCATAAGCCAGAAGAAAGAGGTCGTGGAGGAAGAGATGTTCGAAGCCTTCATGGCTGAGCAAACGTTTCTGACTGAAGAGCCAGTTGAGAAAGATCCTTCGAAGGGATCAGTTAGCAATGAAATACTAGAATGCATCATGCAGGATGTTTCTGAGGGAGTCAACCAAAGTAACCAAGAGGGGGAGCAAGTACAGCCAGCCATCCAGTTTGGCTCGTTTCCCCCAGTATCAGTGAACATGGTACACATACTACCACAGGAATTCCAAGCTGGAGATGAAAATCAAGAGGGGCAGGAAGCTGATCCAGTTCAGATCTCTAGTGAAGACTCGCAAGCAAGTATGGTGCAAGATAATTTCGAAATGGTTACCCCGATGGAAGATGAATATGAAAGCGAGGAAGTGGTAAGCATCAATCTATCGTATCCATTTGAGTACCCCTCGGATTCAATGACGCAGCACGTCAGGCCTTTGTACATCAAGGCTTTCTTTGATGGGATACAGCTGAACCGAGTCCTGATAGACAATGGGGCAGCAGTAAACCTACTCCCGAAATCTTCTTTGAAGAAACTAGGAAAAAAGAATCCCAGGTTGATACCAACCAGCACAACCATTGCTGGTTTTGCTGGAGATAAGCAAATGGCTCAGGGGATTCTACCCATTAATTTAAGTGTGGGAACCAGGGATTGTATGACAGCATTCTTCGTAATCGACAGTAATGCTAAATACAATGCTTTGCTTGGAAGGGATTGGATCCACACTAACAAATGTGTGCCTTCTTCTTTACATCAGAAAATCATGATGGCTTTAGGCAATGGAGAGACAGAGGAAATCGATGCAGATCCTCAACCCTTCATAGCCTGTGCAGACTTTGCGGAGGCTAAATTGTATATTGAGGGAGTGACACCGCTCAGTATACTGATGAAAGATGACAGTTCAGCCGAAGTGACGGCTGATGAGGAGGTGACACACCTGAAGCACTTAGTCCAAGAAAGTGCTGATGAAGAGGTTGTCCTTAGAGATGACAATGATGCCTGGTTATAGGCAAAGAGAGGAACCACAAGAAGCCAAGTCCTTGGCTTTGATTAAATTTTCAGTATTGGATATAAAAGCAATAGTCCAGAAATTTCAGGAGCAAGAGAGAGAGGCCATGATAATTGGCTGCAAACAGCAGCAGCAACAGGCTAGAGTCTTGACTCTTGGTAAGTACTGTGCCTTGGACATTGAAACAAAAGTCCAGGAGATACAGGAAGAGGAAGCCTTGTGGACAGATTTTGTCTACGAGGAGGAGGACAGAGATATTGAATTGAAGAACCTGGGGGCAGAACTAAGCTTGAAGATCACTTCAAAGGTAGAAGAAACCAGAGGGAGTTCTCATGCACAAGACCCTTTAGAAGAAGTAAATCTAGGGGAAGGTTCTGTACAACAGCCCACTTACATAAGTGCTTGTTTGAATGCTCTGGACAAAAACCAGCTATTGGTTGTTCTGAAGAAATACAAAGATTGCTTTGCATGGTCTTATAATGAACTACCAGGATTGGATAGGTCATTAGTGGAACATAGGCTCCCCATGAAGCCTAATTTCAAGCCTTACAAGCAGAAACCAAGGAGGATGAGTCCAGAAGTAATTCAGAAGGTCAAGGAAGAGATCCTTAGACTCCTCAAGGTAGGTTTTATTAGAACAGCCAGGTATGTCGAGTGGCTATCTAATATTGTGCCTGTAGTCAAGAAGAATGGCAAAATGAGGGTATGTATCGATTTCAGAAATTTAAATCTGGCAACTCCCAAAGATGAGTACCCTATGCCTATAGTGGACTTGCTGGTGGACAGTTCAGCAGGTCACCAAGTCTTGTCAATGATGGATGGGCATTCCGGCTATAACCAAATCTGCATTGCAGAGGAAGATATCCACACAGCATTCAGATGTCCTGGGAATATTGGCACCTTTGAATGGGTTAAAATGCCATTTGGTCTAAAGAATGCTGGAGCTACATATCAAAGAGCCATGAACATTATCTTTCATGATCTTATTGGAGGATATTTGGAATGTTATATTGATGACACTGTGGTTAAG
Organism: Camellia sinensis; assembly: GCF_055761805.1. Classification (NCBI taxonomy): domain Eukaryota; kingdom Viridiplantae; phylum Streptophyta; class Magnoliopsida; order Ericales; family Theaceae; genus Camellia; species Camellia sinensis. The sequence continues at coordinate 49,350,322 of NC_138967.1, forward strand.
TCCCAATCCATGGAAGAGCACCTGTTTCACTTAGAAGCAGCTTTTGAAAGGATGAGGAAGTTCAAGTTAAAGCTCAATCCTCTTAAATGTGCTTTTGGTGTATCATCTGGAAATTTCTTGGGCTATGTTGTTCACAAGAAAGGAATACAGATTGATCAGAATAAAGCCAAAGCAATCATTGAAGCCAAACCCCCATCAAGTAAGAAAGAATTACAAAGGTTCCTTGGGCAGGTTAACTTTCTTCGAAGGTTCATTTCTAACACTGCAGGGAAAACTAAAGTATTTTCTTCCTTGTTAAGGCTGAAAGATGAAGAGGAATTTGTGTGGACAGCAGAGCATCAAATTGCTTTCGAAGGTATCAAGGCCTACTTGGCTAACCCTCCAGTGCTGATGCCACCAAAGGGGAACAAGCCCTTGAAGTTGTACATAGCCACAGCAGAGGATTCATTGGGAGCTTTCTTAGCCCAAGACAATGAAGGAGGCAAGGAGCAAGCTATTTATTACCTTAGTAGGTTTTTAAATTCTTGTGAATGTAAATATTCAGCTGTTGAAAAGCTGTGTCTTGCTTTGTATTTTGCTGCAATAAAATTAAGATATTATCTTTTGCCTACAACTGTCTTGGTAATTGCAACCACATATTTGGTTAAATATATGTTATCTAGACCAATGTTGAGGGGAAGAATTGGCAAATGGATGCTTGCCTTATCAGAATTTCATCTAGAATATGTCCCTCAAAGGGCAGTAAAAGGGCAGGTTTTAGCCAATTTCTTGGCAGATCATCCATCTCAAACAGAGAGCCAGGAGATAATGGAACTTGGTATGGCCAGTGTTGAGCCATGGCAGATGTGGTTCGATGGGTCGAAAGCAAATGGGTTAATTGGAATTGGTATTGTAATCAAGTCTCCACAGGGGACAGAAACTACCCATGGTTTTAGAGTAGATGAAGCTACCTGTTCCAATAACCAGGCTGAATATGAAGCCTTAATTGTGGGATTAGAGATTCTTATTGGATTACAAGTACATGCAGTTGACATATTTGGAGATTCTCAATTGGTGGTTAACCAAGTGAAAGGAATTTTCAAGTGTCAAAGCATAAGTATCCTGCCATATTATGTTGTTGCATTACATTTGCTTTCTCAGTTTCAAATAGCAAATGTAACCCATGTTCCAAGATTCTTGAACACTAGAGCCAATGATGTGGCTCAAAAGGCTTCGAACTTCAAGAGAAGGGATAATACCCAAAGGAACATAAGCCAAACAACATATCAGAGATTAATACAACCTTTGAATAAAAGGAATGTGATCTTGGAAGTCAATCATAATGACTTACAAGAACAAGATTGGAGGCATCCAATAAAGCAGTACTTGACTGGTCCATCTTCGAAGGCCAGTAGAAAAGTTAAATTGCAGTCTATGCAATATATGATATATGGTAATGCTCTCTACAAAAGGGGGGGAGATGGCTTATTGTTAGAATGTCTAGGCCCGAAAGAAGCATTAACGGCCATGGCTGAGGTTCATGAAGGCATCTGTGGTGCTCATCAACCTGGTGTAAAAATGAGGTGGTTGCTTCGAAGGCATTCCTATTATTGGCCAACCATCCTTAAAGACTGCATAGAATATGCAAAGGGGTGTCAGGCATGTCAAAAGCATGGCACAATAAGGCACGTGCCCATAATTGACCTACATGCAGTAGTGAAGCCTTGGCCATTCAGAGGGTGGGCCATGGATATGATGGGAAAAATACACCCACCTTCTTCGAAGCATCATTGTTTCATTCTAGTGGCCACTGACTACTTCACTAAATGGGTCGAAGCTAAGCCATACAAGGCTGTAGACCAAATAGAGGTTATTGGTTTTATTAAAGATTTGATCCATAGATTTGGCATCCCGCAAACCATAACAGTTGATAATGGAACTGTGTTTGATGGGAAGATGGTGAAGGCTTTTGTGGCAGAATTTGGAATTAGCCTTGTTAATTCCACACCCTATTATGCACAAGCTAATGGTCAAGCTGAGTCATCCAATAAGTCCTTGAAAAAAGGAATACAAAAGGTTGTGGATGACAATCCCAGGGATTGGCATAACCTATTATTGGATGTTCTGTGGGCATATAGAACCTCACCGAGGTCAAGCACAGGAGTCACTCCCTATGCCTTGGTGTATGGACATGATGCAGTCTTACCAGTAGAGATTAATGTTAAATCTTTGAGAGTAAGATGTCAAGATCAATTGAATCCTGAACAATACCATCAAAGTATGTGCTTAGAATTAGAAGGCATAGATGAAGCCAGAATTTTGGCATTAAATAGCATTCTTTTCCAAAAGAGGAAAGCAGCCAAGAATTATAATAAGAAAGTCAAACACATTGGCTTTGATGAAGGTGATTTGGTATGGAAGACAATACTCCCAATTGGGATTAAAAGCCATAAGTTTGGCAAATGGTCACCTAACTGGGAAGGACCATATCAAATTCATAGGGTTCTGCCTTTTGGAGCATACCATTTAAGAAATTTGAATGGTTATGTACATCCCAAAAAGATTAATGGCAGATATTTAAAACCTTATTTTCCAACCATTTGGGAAACACAAGGGATAGAGTAAACATCATATGCAAGCATCATATGCAAAAACACAAGCTTGCTCAAATGATATACAAAATATTGTGCTTTCATAAAGAATCAAGTACATTGTGCCACAAATTGGCCCAAAAATCATTACAATGCTTTAGTTGTTTTTGAACAATAGCTTTCTTATTGCTAAGGGAAGGAAATAATTGGATAGCCACAGCCATGTCTTCTTTTCGATTAGCCAGCCCTTGATTGGTGATGTGCAGTTTCTTATCAGTTCGAACCAAGGCTTGGTTTACTGCGACTAACTCTTCTTCAAGCTGAGCTTTCTTCTCCAGAAGTTGGACTCGAAAGTGGGAGGCAAAAGAGTGTTGTTCTTTCAGAGTCGATACTTCAGTATGCACTTGAGAAACAAAACTCTGGTCCTTAGCCAGCTTCTCATCCGCAGTCTTAGCAGCATGACAAATATTGAGATAAAAATCAATAGTAGCTGCAGCCTGAGATAGATGACTTGAGACACTCATGGCAGACTGCTCAGCAATGTTACAGCATTGAAGGAACCTATTCCTGATGATAGGTCTTTGTAGAGCCTCGAAGGGGATCCTTGAAAAAGAAGTCAACAGTTGCAAGCATGTGTCCAAATCTACTGAAGGTGCAAAAGGCTTGTTACTGGAGGAAGGAGAACTCTTGAAGATTTCCAGTAGGGAGTCAGCCAAGGCTAATGGTTCAACTTCAGCAGTAGAGGTGGGAGAGGTAGAAGGTATGTCAAAGAGACTAGCTAGTCTTCCTTCGAAGATGTCTACCTCGTCCCTTGACATGAAGGGCATAGAGAGTGTTGTGGTGGAAGACACAAAGGGCTGCATGGGGATGGGAGAAACGGATGGAGCATCTTTGGCAGCCTCTATGGTCTTGGCCACCAGCAAATCAAGTGAAGAGGGGCTGGAAGTTGGCATTGGTGATGAGCCATGAATTGAAGAGCTACCAGTGTCCTCTGTGGAAGAATCAACTGCCACTAGGAATGGAGCAGCGGTTGGAGTTTCTGTAAAGGATGGAAAAAGAGCACGGCTCGAAGGAAAAGTAGACTGAGGTAGGTCACGAGCCAAAAAAGGGAGGTATGGCTTTAATCCAAGAAAATGAGATGCAGGAATAATGGGACTTAAGGAAGGTACGTCAAATATAGGTTTTGGAAGTGGAAGTACGATTCGAACAACCCTGACATTTTGCATTTGATCAACTTCAACCGAAATTGAGGAAGGCCTTATTGGAAAGGTGAGTGCAGTAGTTGTCGCTGCAAAAAGAAGAAATGCAGAACAATGTTGAACTTCAATACCACAAGCTGACAAAGTAAAAAACAGTAGAGGTATGAAAGAAATTACTTGTTCCAGAGGCACTGGTACTGATGGGAGAACTGCGAAGAGAATAGTGTCCAGCAGTCCGTTGTTTTCTGGCTAGTTCCCTTTGCAATGCATCAGCAGCAGCAGCTCTCTCTCTTAAAATTTGTTGTTGCCATCTTTTCTCAGCCCTTTCAAAGACGACTATGGCTTTGGAATGTTCTTGTTCCACGGCCTTGGCGGCTGCCTCATGAAAGGGATCTTCAATTAAGGCAGTAGTTGAAGCAGCCATTTTCCTTCTTTTTCCTATGGCTTGGGCGATTGTCTCAGAATCAGAATCCTCATCAAAGTTGGAAGGGGAGATATCAAACTCAGAAGAAGAGACAGTAATCTTTCTTCTCTTTTTTCTTTGAATTGGCATTGTCCGCTCCTTAATTGTTTTCTCAGCTCCTTCAGCCTGAGGTTCGGATTCCTTAAAAATAACCTCTTCCTCTACTTCCCTAGTGGTTGTCTCCTCTTGGGACAAATCAATCGCCCTTTTCCTCCTCATCAAGGGTGACTCATGCTCTTGATCTTGGGCATCTTCTTTTTCTTCTTCTTGCACCTTAATTGTTTTCTTCTCAGGCTCAAGCAGTCTCCGCTTCTTTTGTTTCTGATCACCTTCAACTAAATAAACTTCCATATTACTCACCCACCAACTCTGATATCTCTTCAAAAAGGTGCCTTGAGGTATGAAAGGGATGTACTCAAAAGTGGCCAAATCATCCATAAACTTGAAGGTTTCCTCTTCTAGCCTTGACTTTCGAACCTTCAAATCTCTCTTGGTCAGAGTTAAGTTGGTGTTGCTGCAGAGAGGTATTGGAACTCCTTGTGTGAGGCCAAATTGTCTAGCAAATTGAGCAGGACAATAAGGCTCAGCTATGCATTTATAGGCTCTGGGGTTAGTGGTCCCAATAAACAGTTCTCTGGGGATCAGTAGGGAAGCCCACATGTCTTTATGAATAGGCAAGGCACAGAGCCTGTCACTGAGGAAGTGATTCAACCAGGCTGGACCTATGCTAGCTTCGAAGGGACGGAAACGGTGATCAGGAAGAACAGTTGGTAGTTGATGAAAGAAGGAGAAATAAAAGGCAAAAGTAGCTAGATAAAGTGAAGCATTGGCTAGTTTTATGCCATGAGTGAGAGAGTGTAGCCCAGAAAATTTAAGGCATTTGGATTGTGGTTCAGTAAAATAGGCAAAGAGCCAAAGCTGAAGGATCCAAAATGGTCCCCCTTGATTAGCATCTAAGGGTTTCTCACAAAAGAGGGAACAAACTCTATATACATGACCCAGAATGTATGGGACCAAGGCTACTCTTTTCTGCAAAACCAAGGCTTTGGCAAGAGGAGCAAATTCAGGCATGATTCTTTGGGAGGAGGTGCAGAATAGAAATTTGCAAAGCCAATATAATAAAAAGGAAAAGAATTCCCTATCAGTTACTGGACCCACTCTTTTGTTCTTGGTTCTAACAAAATCACTGTAAGATGAATTAAGAGAGGGGAGGGAGAAAGGGACTGCTAAGTCAGGAAAATCTGGTGTGATGGGGGTACCAATGGGGGATACTCCTAATAGATGGCAAATATCAAGAACAGTGGGGGCCATCATCCCGCATCTGAATTGAAAGAAATTGAAGACGGGGTTCCAAAAGCACAAAGCAGTAGGAACTAGGAAAGGGTCCTCTGAGATAGTTACCCTAGATAGTCGAAGAGCATCGAGGAGGCAGAGCTCCTGGAGGTCCAGTGTCTTAGCAGGAATGATCCGATCATACCATTCTTGCCATTCCGGTCTTAACGTGGGCCAGCATCGATGAGGACGATTGCTTCTCCAGTTCTTCCAGTCAAGGCCACCTTCATAAAGGAGACGTTGGTCCACCAGACGCGGATAAAAGGTTGGGAGCTCAGCAAGGACTTCCTTGAAAATTGGTCCAAGCATGTAGTTCTGCTGCTCATGACGACGAGGGACGAAGATACGCCCATCGATAGCGCTTTTCTCTCCAGCCTTGTACTTCTCACATTCTGCGTCAATAAGCCTCTTCAAAGCTAAAGATGAGCTTACGCGCTCTGGGGCTGGTACTTTTTGTGAAGAAGAAGCCATTGATGATACACTCTTCAGAAGATGAAGACCGAAGCAAAGAGGAACCAGTAGAGAGAAGGGTTTGTAAAAGGCAAGAGATTTCGGAACACGAAACGAGAAGGTTTTAAAATCTCTGTGTCCGAAATTATACCCCGTGAGTCGTTAAGTACTAAAAGTACGAATGCGAGGAGTCTCTTCCAATTTTGGTAGTTTTGGAGGGAAGAGCTTATTCCGGGATTGGGGCCAGCTTCGAAATGAAATATTTGGCTTCGAAGACAAGAAGTTGGCGCCAAAAAATTAAATAACAGCGGCTTCGAAATACATAAGCCGGCTTCGAAGCCTATTATATGCGTAAAGGTGCTAAATTGCTTGATTATTGGTCTATTTCAAAGGGTTTAAAGACCTGTTTAGGGATTATGAATCAAAGTAACGACCTTCGGAGCAAACCCTAATATTCTCTGAGTATGAGAAACACTGTTCAAAGCATCAGAACCAATTGTTGGTTTTTTATACATATTACTCTTCGAAAGAAAAAATGGTCAATTTGGAATTGATTGATTATATTAACCATGACCATATGTTGGTTGTAATTGGTTTTGAGGAGTAATATTGTTAAAATTTAAAGCATTAATTCCAGACGATATCGGCCAGAATTGTCAATTTTACTCCATAAATTGGAATAAGACATGTTGGTTTTTTTAGTACTTCATTAAACAATTGACTCGAAGGATGAGATTGTTCAATTCGAAGTTATGAGTTAGCTGTTAGAGATAAAAGGAAACAGAGTCAAACAGTGTTAAGTACAGAAAGACTTTGTTTATATTAAAGCCAAGACGATTACATTAAGTAACCCTATCTGGGTACAAATTCAAGTTCATAAAAATAAGGAATAGAATAAATAACGAGGTCATGAAATTTTGTCCAGCAATGGTCAATAAATTTCTGTTCTTTCTTTATTATTTCTTCTATCTCTTCTAAAGTTGGCTGCATAAGCTGATGAGCTCTCACTTCATAATAGAGTTCTTCAGCCTTTGTTTCGAAAGCCTCTTCCCTCGATTTTTGTTCCAATTCATCTATAACCAAATCGTCCCAGTACGCAGAATCTTTATTCTTGAAGTCATCGAACTCTTCGATAAAATTTTCTGCTTCATACTGGGCATGAATTCGGAGAGATAAAAGTTGATCCAGATTTTGGATGGTGATCTTAGAATTCCGATGCCAGTAGAGGAGCACTGGGAGTTGGTCCAAAAACAAATGAAGCTCTGCTTGGGCAAGAGGGTTGAGGACATGACCCCTAGTCAGGACATCACAAGCCCATTGAAAGTTCTTAAGAGGAATGTCATCCTCAAGAACATTGAAGGGCAGGTGAGAGAAAGCCGCGAGCAAAAGTTGAGCTTGCTTTCGCTCGGCTGGAGAAGGGGGTGACGGAGGTTGGTAAGGTGGAAAAACTTTGTCCATTGGAAGGGCAAGTCTTAGTTTCTCTGTCCAGGAAAGAATGGGAGAAGGAGAAGGAGAAGATGATCCTGCTTCGGAAGATGGGAAGAGAGTAGATGGCTCTGCTTCAGAAGACAAAGGGGAGGGAGTAGATGTTTCTATCTCAGAAGATGCAGAAGAGGGTGTGGATGCCTCTATCATGGGAGATGGCACGGGAGCAGAAGGAACAAAGGCATTAATGTAATCAAGCCAATCAGAAGAACAAATCTTCGCCTTCTTGGCTAAGAATGAAGGGGTGTACCCTTGTGCTTCTTCTGGACGCCGGGCAGGGTGCATTATCTTTGTAGGCATGGAAGAAGTATACCAAGCCACAAGCAGAGTCTCTTCCAAGCTACGTCGAAGGCCAATGGGCACGTAAGGGTAGACTACTGAGCTTCGAGCGTAGGAGGGAAACTCCAAGGGGTCAGTGAACTCAACAAAATGGTGATTGATTCGCTCCCTTAAATCATAAGTCTCAGGAGTTGACCAGCTTGTCCAACCAGAAGCCCCAGAGGGTGAAGAGGTTACAGTTTCATCCCATGCAGAGGTCTGTGAAGAAGAGTTTCCTAAGTCCATATTTGCAACTTGTCGAAGCAAAGGCTTGAGAGTAGTTCGGTCCAAATACAAAGGGAGTTTAGGGGAAGAACTCTCTGTATCTGTAAGTTTATAAACCAAGGGATTAAAGGCAATGTGTTCGTAGTCCAAAGGTTTATAATCTGCAAAAGCCTCCATTACCTGAATAGAGAAGGGCGGGTAAAGGTGGCTAATGAATGCGTGGAGGTTCTTTCGAGGGGGAATAACATCACTCAAAGGCTCTTCATATGCTTGATCAGTAGTAAGGGAAGTTGATGCAGCCATAGCCTGTTCGAATACTAAGGTATTGGGATGTTCGACGAGTTAATGCAAATGATCACCAAATGGATGACGGTTGTGTTTCCAGAATTTGGACTCCATACACGTTCTAGAGGCGCGGGAAAACTGTAATCCACTAATATCACCATTGGGTATATTAGTGCGGGGGGTAATGTTGGCTACATATTTTGTAAAAGCCAGTTACAGTTCGACACGTGGCAGAGTAAGGGTAATAAAGGAAGGTTATTCAAGCCTTTAATCCTGATCGTACACGTGGCAATAAATATTGGTCCTCACATGATCTGAGTAACACTAGATCAATGACGGGATGCAAGATGACGTATCTTCAACGGTTACTCATATTCAAATTCAAGTACAAGAGGGAAGCTCAACTGCCAGTAATGGCGTAATGGAGCTACTTGTAAGGAAGCATGATCAGCGATCATGGAGGAGCAGTTCGACGGTTCGAAGTGCAGTTCGAAGGTCATCACTGACGTGTATAAATAGCAGGGCAGCCCCCAGAAAAAAAGGACGGACTCAGATCATACAAATCAGTCATTTACTTCATATATTTTCTTTTCCAGTCTTTTACATTTCCAGTCTTTAAATACCTGTTCTTTAAATACCTGCACTTTAAATACCCGCACTGCACTTCGATTCATAGGAGTAGCTTCAAGTAGATTCAAGTAGATTGCTGTTGTAAACCTCTCTGAGGCTGAGTTCGGACCATTGTAAGTGTTCATTTTTATGAAATACTTCAATTGTATTACTGTTATTTCTATTAACTTCTCCTAAGTCAAGCCACCAGTAAAAGTCCTCTTCATTGAGGCTGAAAAGAACTAAAACACAATCGTCTGATAATTGGTTGGCAATCACAATTTCTATAAGGACTGATTGATCCTTGCTGGCACGCTCACATTCACAAAAATACCCTTCGAAAAGCCAAAAAGCCAACATATCCATAAAGTTAAATGGGCCACTAGGGGTGTAATTTTGGCCCGGCTCGGCCAATCCAGACTTGGGTCAGCCTGGCCCGGCCCACGGGCCAGAAAATTAGGCTCAGGCCCAAAGGTATTCGGGCTTTGGGTGGGCCAATGGGCCAGGCCTCAGGCTTGGGCTCGGGCTTTAGGCGGGCTTGGACGGGCCTAAACAATTTTTTTATTTTTTCCACCAAAATTTTATTATTTTTCATTAAAAATAGTACTGGACTTCAGACGGGCCAGGCCTCGGGCTGGGCTTTTGGGCGAGCCTTAAGCAGATCGACAGGCCAAGTGGGTTGGGCTTCAAAACGATGGCCCTGCCTTGGTCCAAGGCCTCGAGCTGGACCCACCTTGGGCTGTGGGCGGGCTTTGGGCCGCTCGCGGGCCACGGGCCAAAATTACACCCCTACACATATTCATGATGCAAACATGCTGGCAGTAGCTATGACTACATAGACAAAACATGCAACATTGTTAAAAGAGTTTGATAATCAAAACAAACGACACCCCTATGTTGGGTTCTTCTGGCAGATGTATTCTGAAGTGAGGACAAGGTCACAACATGCCTCTCTCTCTCCATGTAAATGAGGTTGTTGTTGGTGTTGATGTTACTCTCCTTGATGCTTCAGATGTTTGTAACGATGCTTCCTTTGTTGTTGTTGTTGTTCTTGTTGGTGTCGTCCTTGTTTCTACTACTATTGTTGCCCTTGATGTTGAAATTGCCTTTTGTTACTGAAGTTTTCCTTTGTGTTTGTGAACTTGCCTTTGATGCAGATGGATTTGGTGTCCTTGGATTTGCTGAAGCTGCCATTGGCATGGCTGAAGCTCGATTTGGTGTTGCCATTGGTGCTGATGCTTGGGATGATGTTGATCCAGCCTTAGTACACTGTAATTGGCAAAAAATATTTGGTCCAATCAAACATATATTTAGTTGTATTAATTTAAAACATTAACAACAAAGTATGCACCTGCTTCAAAAACAACAAAGTATGCACTCACCATTTTCCTTCTATAGCGTAAGCTCTTCCAACTTGGTTTATTTTTATTTTTTTGTTGGTACTCCATGTTTGGTGGATTCTTGCAACTCCTATAGTTATGGCCCCATGTCCCACAATTACCACACCTTATTGTATTTTTCCTTGTGACTTTGGTAGGTTTGGTACGTTCATTTAGTCCCTTCCTTCTAGAAGTTGGAGGCCTTCCTGGAGGCTTATGATAAACAGGAGGTAATGGGGGTAATAATCCAGTCTTGGACCACAATTTAGGACCATTTAGAGGTTGTATCATGTTTTCATAAATCTTTAAATTGGTCTCTGTCCAATAGCATTCATTCACATAATCTTCAGGTGTCTCACCCTTGTACTAGATAGAAGCCACACCATGAGCAAGTATGTTCATCCAGATCCACTACCCACTGATCACCATTTGAACAATTAACTTGGAACTTAGGCCCTCCTGACCACAGAGGAAAACAACCCCCTGATTCAATTTTCAATTGCTCCAACATTTTTTGTATTTTTTCTTTTTCTTTCCAAATTTATATATAAATCCATGAACCAAACACAATACAAATGTTAATACAAACAGACAAAGACTATCCAATACACTCGGGAACACATTTTTCTTCAACCAATAAAATAGTAAATAAAAAAATTGAACAAAAGTTACATTTGATCCAAGAAATAGTTCTAGAAACCCACACAGAGAACCAAACAAACAAACAAAATGATAAATCAATAAATTATTGTAAAAACCCACATACAACAAACAAAGATAATCAATTGTCATAAAATATTGTGAAGTTATGCTTCACCTGATGAATGCGCACCTTTGTCTTCCATTCCCTTCAATTCATGACTCATGTTTTGCAAAACCCAAATAGTTCACCATGTGCATTTTGGTCTAGCCCTAAATTGATAGAAATTTTGGAACAATCACACGCTATATTGGCAGGAAATAGGGTCAATTTCCCCCCTTCCCTTATTTAGTGGTCACATGCTTATCATGTGACTAACTTTTATTAAAGAGTTAAACAGTGGGACTAACAGAAGGGCTAATGTGACATTTGACCAAAAGTGTAGGGGTTTAAGTGCCACAATTTGATGTGCAGGGACTAAAGTAGAATTTTGTGTAAAGTGCACGAGTGCAAAGTGTAATTTACCCATATTTTCGAGATATGAACAAAGCAAAAAACATATGTGTTCTGGAAGTTGTTTGGTTGTTTGGTAGATGTAGGTTGTTGTGTGATATTTAATAAGTCTGTGAGTGTATATTTAGGATACGGAAAAAGTAAAAAACATATGTGCTTTTCAGACTTTTAGTTTGGGAGGTTATTTTTGAGATACAGAAAAAGTAGAAAATATATGTGTTCTCTAGACTTTTAATATAGTAGTAGATTGGCTTATTCACCATATCTAGGAACATTTTATTCAGACTTAGATATTTTAAAGAACGTAAGGCTTTTAGATAAGTTCAACCTTTATACTAGGCTCAAAAATAAAATAAAATAAAAAATTATTAAGACTTAATAAATAAATGAGTGTCCAACCCAACTTATCCAAGTCTAAACTTTGAAATAAATGGCCCAAAAACCCAATTGTAAATATTTGAAAGTAATAAATTGTTGTTTTACAAGTGTATGAATTGTTTATGGAATATTGTTGATATATCAATTATATTTGCTTTTTGAAAAATTTTATTTTCAAAGTTGAAGATGATCAAATCTTACTTTTAGGCAACTATGGCATAAAAAAGATTGAATAAATTTGTGATGTTAATGATGTGTTAGATAATCCAGATTATACAAATTTAAGCCTCGTTTGGGAATAGGCTAATTTAGTAACTTTTTGGCTATTTGGCTAAAATATGAGCTAAAAAAAAACTAGTATGTTTGGATGACTTTTTAGCTTTTTACAAAATGTTGTGCAAAAAGTAGAGAGAAAAGAGAATTTTTGACTTTTTAGTATGGATTAGTGATTTTTTGATTTTTATAATAACTTTTTAACTTTTTAACTAAACGGGTTGCTTCCCAAACCATGCCTTAATTAGTAATTTGCTCACTAAAATGTTATAAAGTAATTTTAGTGAGAATCGTTATAATATGTAATGTTTGTTACGGAGCCGTAGCAGCTCTGAAATCTGAAGTAAGGATTTTTCTTAATATTGAATTAAAATCTCCATTTGGAGAGTCTTAGCATGCTGGGTTTTCTATCCAAACTAATCTAGATTGGTCGATGAACTTTTATATCTAGGTGCTTGTAGGTTAGGTTGTCTTTGGATGGATGTGAATTTTTGAATTGTATATATTTGACATTGTGGTCTCATTTGGAACTTAGCTTTTAGGCTAAAATAAATAAATAAATAATCAAAAGTTAGATCTTACATGGAACTTTTCTTTTAAGTATTAAACTAGGAAGTTCTAAAACCACCAAATTAATAAGAAGATGAGATTCAATACACAAAGAATGTTACACTCTGAGAATATAGAATCTGCAATTTATCCACAACATGGCAATGGTTTGAGTTTGTGATAAATCAAAAGTTGACATGTAATACGTCATATCATTGTGGATAAATTGTGAGAGTATTATTCAAAAAGAAAAATGTGACTTGGTCTCAGATCATGCACCATTATTAGTTGAGCCTCCTTCTTATTGGTAATTGTGGGATCTGACAGCCTCTTGCTATCCATTGGAGTCTGCAACACCTCCTCCACCATGGTCACTGTCGTCAACAGCTACTTCGGCAGTGGGGGGCTGCTGCTGCTCAACAAGGCTAGAGAGTGGGACTTGGGGGAAGAGAGGAGAGTCCTCTGCCACCCCAACCTTCCTCGAAATGACTTCCCGACGGGCCATGAAGTTTACATCTTGTAAACTGGTCAGTTGAGCCTTGGCTTTCCCCTCCCCACCTTCCTCAATGAAGCCTTCACACCAGGAGGATTTGTTTCCTTCATCATCCAAGCTCTTGAAACTGGCTTCCAGGCATTGAGTGTTCTGCTTCCTAATAGATATCAGCTTAGTACTATCCTGCAGGAAGTTCTCCTCAGCATCATCATCAATAGCCAGTTTTGTTTTTTCCAACATTGAATTCTCCGGCCTTTCTATGTCCACCTTAAATTCTTCAATAATCTGTTGATAGAGAAAAAAAACAAGGAACACAATTACTAGTATGATGTAGAGAAGGAGAACCTGCAAAGGCCAATTCCCAACCCTGTCCTTGGGAGACGACTTTACTGCCCACTCTTCAATATCAGTTAAGGTGAAGGGGTGTTTTTTAGCAGCCGACTCCACTGTCTGCTGTTCAGCCACTTTCTTTCGCTTCTTTGTTGGTTCAAGAGAACTTGTTGGCTTGAGTTGTTCGGCCACCTTCTTCCTCTTTTTAATTGGTTCAGGAAAACTTGCTGGCTCTTTGGTAATATAAGCAGGTGGGAGAGGAGTCTTCTCTCTTGAATCCTCCTTGCTAATAATTGGAATGGGTATGCCTTCTTCTTGTTCTTGCATGGCAGCCCCTACAGGACCTTGTTCAAACTCAATCTGAATGCCATTGCCACTACTACAGGAGGAGCTTGGATATGAGGATCTGAAAAATGGCACGACCTCTGGCCGGATTAGTGGAGAACGAGTTATTCGTCTATATTCAGGTAGGCCCTCATTCTCCAAGTGAATGTTTGGCCCAGATGATCCATTGTTAGCGAGTTCAATTGAGCCTGCAAAAGAATACAAATCATGTTTGTAGTCGATGATGCAAACAGGACTTTAGGAATTATATATAATTTTATTTTGGAACTTGCTTCTCTTCTCCAATCTAGTTGCGCCTGTGAAACCCATCACGGTTCCGCATCAATGATCTAAGTCATTCAGTTTGTGAGTTTGTGTGTATAGACCATCTACATATATAATTAGTTTGATTTGATAATCGTAGGCACATAGTTTAACCAAATTATACTTGTCTTTCATTAATTTTTTTTGGGGTAAATTACACTTTGCACCCCTGCACTTTACATCAAATGCCACTTTGGCCCCTACACATCAAATTGTGACACTTAACTCCCTGTACTTTTGGTCAAGTGCCACTTTGGCCCTTCTGTTAGCCTATTGTTATCAGAGGTTAGTCACATGAAAAAAATGTGAGGATAAATTACACTTTGCACCCCTGCACTTTATACAAAATCTCACTTTAGTCTTTACACATCAAAATTGTGACATTTAGCTCCCTAAATGATAACTTCTGTTAGCCTCACTATTAACAGAAGGGCTAATGTGACACTTGACCAAAAGTACAGAGGGTTAAGTGTCACAATTTGATGTGTAGGAACTAAAGTGAGATTTTGTGTAAAGTGCAGGGGTGTAAAGTGTAATGTACCCCTTTTTTTTAAAAAAGACAAGTCTAATGAAATTATGTGACTACAACTAGCAAATCAATTTGAATTTTTATTAAATAGATGATCTTCACACATGGGCCTATAAAATGAATGACTCAGACTACACTGGAGTGAACGTCTCTCCCACGGGAGAGAAGCCAATCCCTTTTACTTTAATTGTTTTGGTATTAATAATAAATTATATAGGAATATTTTGATTTAGTATAGCACAATTTAGAAATATTTTGATTTAAGATTCAAGGTGAAAATTGCTCATGGAGCATGAATGAAGAGAAATGCACACCCTGGTGCCATGGGTTCCACAAACACTCTTGCAAAAAACCAGTTCAACTAAGAGATAAAAACTAGTAATTTCTTTTGATTTTGACAACTTGAAAGAAATTCTTAGAGGAAAATTGTCAAACCTAAAACGCCCTTGGAAGTTGCAGTGGCACTGAGTTTTAGCAGCTATGGTAAAACAAACAGAATAAACGAGAATTGAACTCACCTGAATTTTGAGCTGTAGACGATGATGATCCATCTCTCATTGGCTCTAATAGGGTGCTGCTGCTGCTATGGTTCTCTGACAGCATTAGGCTCACGCAACCCATGGTTGGTCGTAGTTGTGGATCATATTGGGTGCACATCACCGCAATTTGTAAACACAATCGTACTTGATCAGGGACAGCTGATGATGCCAATTTCGGGTCCACAAACTCCAACACATTACCTTTCTTGTAGAGTGCATCTGCCTGTGTCAATAGGTGAAGAATCATGTTATAACTCAACAATGAGCTACTTTTTTTCTTTTTCTTTTTTATCGGCAGAAGTAAGTAGTTTGTTGTTTGATTAGCACCTTAGGGGAATTGAACTCTCACCTTCTCCTTGCAAGCACTTAAGTCTTATCTCTTATTCTACTTTTAAGAGTATAGAACCCAAAATCTCTTCTTAGAAGAGACTTGGTGGCCAAAGGGCTAGTCACACATGCTAGAACCCGCTGGTCCAACAATGAGCTACGTACCCAAAACTAATTCAACAATGAGCTCAGAGACAACTCCCTTATATGATAATGGCTAAATGCAAATCCAACTCAGTTCAAACTAAAAATGTGGATCAGGTGCTTATTCTTACTTTATCTCGCAGAACTTGACCATTGGAAGAGCGAGCGTGGGATAGCCAATTCTTCTGATTGCTTATCAGCTCCAAAACCACAACCCCAAAGCTGTATGTGTCCGCCTTCACAGAGAGAGGCCCATACACATAGCACTCGGGAGCCAAATACCCACTGATTCCATGTACAAGCGTAAAAAACAAATCAAGTTTCAAAAAGTTGTATTTCTTGTAAAACTCAACTGAACACTGGTCAGATGGATTTGATTTTTTTTTTTTTTCTCTGATCAAAGAGTTGGATTCAGTGACAACACATAGCGAATATATATCCTAAATAGAATTGCTAATAATATATATATATAACCAGCTAGGAAAAATAAGAAAAATTATATGCTTAAACCACATACGGGGTACCAGCAACTTGGCTGATATTAACATCCATTTGATCTTGAGGGAAGAGGCTGGCGGTGCCAAAATCAGCAATTTTGGGGACCCAATTCTCGTCGATTAGGATATTGGCGGGTTTGATGTCAAAGTGGATAATCACACTGTGAGCCTCATCATGAAGGTAACGCAATCCCCGGGCAATGCCCAGGATTATGTCATATGTTCGCTTCCAATCAAGCTCATCTGCTCTACCAGTCTCTTCAGAATTTAGGCCCATCAAAAATAATACAAAAAGCTCAGGATTAGTTGCGAACTTAACTAATTGAATAAGGGAAAAGTTAGGGATCATGAAAAAAATTTCATGAAAATGATCATGAAAAAATTATGATCCTTGGATTACCTTAATTAGTGTGTGGTGCTTTATTCTAAGTGTAATCCAAGGATCACAAAGCTTTCATGATTATTTTCATGAAAGATTTTTCATGATACCTAGCATTGTTGATTGAATAAAATTTAGACAAAAAAAAACTTGTTAAAGTTATATGAAAGGTAATGTAGGAATTCGAATAGAGATTTCTCAATATCACTGCTACACTTATTTTTATTAAAGAAAGATGACTTACTGAAAAGAAGGTTGTCGAGGTTGCCATTAATGGAAAAATCAAATACGAGCATTATCTCTTCACCGTGTGAACAAAAACCCAGAAACTTCACAACATTTCGGTGGTTTGCACACTCCAGCAGCAGCTTCGCCTCGTTCATGAAATCCTTCTTTCCCTTCTCTGAGATCACCAAAGGTTTCTTCACCGCAATCTTTCTCCCATTCTTCAACACTCCCTACAAAATATTTTCTGTCATAACAACAGCTAATTCTATTTTTTCCCACCATTTACTCTCTTTATGCACATACTTAATGAATTAATTCTATGTACAATTTCAGAGATCTGATTTAATGATAATTTTGATGTTAAATTCTGTACAACTCCATAGGTGAACGAGTTTCAGAGGACTACTTTGACAAAGGCAATGATAAAAATGTCCAACATGAAACTCGTCAATGACACCTAGTAGAAATTTTTTTGACAATCCAATACTACTTTTACAAGGCGGAAGTGATTGAGACCCCCACGGTGGTCACCCCCACGACCCCCACTGGCTCCCCATTGGTCAAATTTTTGTTTTTTTTCACTAACCCTAACGTGTGTGGGGGGATGGTGGGGGTGGGGGGAGAGGGGATCCGGATCATTTTTCTTTACAAGGCCATTTTGACGGGTGAGCAAGTGTCAGAATGCTACTATCTATTTAAATTTTTATTAATAATCTTACTAAAAATATACATGTCTCATTTGGAAGAATTTGCCAAAAAAAAATCTATGTAGATGAATCATTGTTGTTTATATGTATAACAATTGTCAACCGCCTTGCTTGAGACTCTCTCTCCTAAAATTTTATAATATTTTATACAATTATATATATAACAACTATCATGACACGCTCCTACATTTTCAGTGGCTCCTTGGAATAATAAGTCATTTTTTTATAAATATTTTATTTTTAGTGATTTTTTAAAAACAAATTATGTCAACTTTTTTACTTTTTCAATCTGTTTTGTATAAATAAATTTTTAAAATAATATTTTTATAAAAAAAAATTTAAATACCAAAATAAATATTAAAAAATAAATCTAATATTTTTTTGCTTAATTTTATCTTTTTAAGACTTTTTTAATTTTCCAATTCAATTGGTCGAGTCGGAAACCTGCCCCATCGATCTTCTCAGCTTGAAAAAGCTGCCAAAGCATTTTATCCTTTGAAAATCAAAGTTACCATTGACAAAAAAAATGTATTCCAACGAAAGTGTACTGATATTTGATCAATATAATTTTTTGTAAGTATAAAATACTTGACAAATTCTATATATTGAACGGTTTAAATTATCAAAACATAGACTCAACAATACGCTTCTCTCCCATATGAATATGATGATATGATTGCCTTACCTTGTACACATTAGCAAAACCGCCTCTGCCAAGCCTGTTTTTCTCATGGAAACCTTCTGTTGCAGAATAAAGGGTTTCAAAAGTGAATTGCTTCGGGCCTCGTTGTGCCACGATCTCCTCTATATCTTCAATAACAGCACAGCCACCAAAAACAACAGTTCATGAGCGCAAGAAGATGAAAATAAATATAAACACATATTTGGTGAGTCAGATATAAATCGGATAAAAAAAAATCATTTACCTTTCTTAGATTTTCTACTATTGAATAGTTTTTTAAACATGTTTCTCGATTTGGGCATGACTTAGAAACGTTTGGAGAGGTACGAAAGAAAGAACGGTTTTAACGGCAAAGTTGAGCTGTAGAAAGAGATAGTAGCAGTTGGTCCAGAGAGAGAACTATATATTCAAAAAAACCACTGTCCAAAAAGTGCCTGCAAAATTGTTCCTACAAAATTGTCCCTTGCATCCAAGCCAATTGACAATGACATTAAACAAAACTAGCCAATTGACAATGACATTATTAAAATTGTCCTTATGCATCCAAGCCAATTGACAATGACATTATTAAAATTCTCCTTTGCATACAAGCCAATTGACAATGACATTACTATTACCCACAAAACTAGCTAATTGACAATGACATTATTCAGTAATTTTAGAATATCGATACGTGGTATTTCATAATACTGTAATCGGTGAAAAAAATGAATAGATGAGATATTGTGTTAGGTGATTAAAAAATATAAAAAGACAAATTAAATGACGATTGATTAAAAAATACAAACACGTGATACTCTCAAAACATTAAATAATTTCCCTGATCTTACATGTACCTTCCACTCAGCCAATTCGGGCTCGGGCCAGACCGGGCCCATGTCGGGCCTTGCGAGCTCCCGCAAAAAATTGGCGCTAGGCCAGAAAGCTAGGCCCATGGGTATTTGGGCTTTGGAAGGACCAGTGGCCCGGGCCCCTGGGCTCGAGCTTTGGGCAGGCTTAAACAATTTTTAAATTTTTTTTATTTTTTCCACCAAATTTTTATTATTTTTCATTAAAAATAACATTGGGCCTCGGGCCGGGCTTTTGGACGGGCCTTGAGCGGACCGATGGGCCGGGCCACGATCGGGCCAAAACGATGGCCTAGGCCCTGGCCCAAGGCCTCGGGTTGGACTTGGGTTCGGGTCTTAACGGACCGGGCCCACCTCGGGCCGCCCGCGGGCCACGGGCCAAAATTACACCTTTACACGAAACGAACAAATTTTTAATGGGGAAATCATAATTTTAAATATAAAAAAAATTCAAAATGAAAACATAATTTTATTTGCTTTGAATAATCAACACCCAATCAAGAACACGCTTAATCACCATCCAGTCAATTGACAATGATCTCTACGCAGCGGGAAATTAATCGACAGTGATCTTTGACTCTATGCTGGACAAGAGTAATGATAGAGATATTAATTTTTTATTAAATAAATGACCAAATATCTTACATAGATGTGGGGTTTATAAAAGTATAGAGTTCACACTCATGTAAGATATTTGATCATTTATTTAGTAAAAAATTTGAAATCTATAACATTTTCCCTTTTACAATTGACAATGATCTTAGACTCTAGGCATGAGGCAAATATAGGTCATCAACGAAAATTTTTATAAGAGTTAATATTAAATTAGATTCATCGCAAATTTGCAATTGAATTTGGTATCAGAGTCAGGTTTCTCAGTCCTGCCAAAACATTTTGCATGAGTATTAAATATAGTGAAGAAGTTGAACCTAATAATGTAAATAATAATGCTTCTTTACGAATAATAATATAACAAAATAATATCGTAATTAGGTTATTAAAAGAAATTAATGAAAAACTTAAGACTAATCGATTAGAAATAATAAAAGAAATTAGATATTTAGTATGTATTTGAATGATGATCATATAATTGATGTTTATTTTTTATGATATTTTTGAATGGTTATAATGTAATAGATGGTTGTATTTGTTGTTAACATATATATATTTTTTTATTGTTATCATGTAATAGATGCTTATTATGTTTTTAATATATAATCAATATATGTAATATATTAATGTTTTTAGTTTTGGATTTTTTAATTTAATGGATTAGTTTAATAATAACGTCAAAGTTGTCGTCATATTTGAGTTTTGAAAAAATTGAAACTAATTTAATGAAAATAAATATAAAAAAAATTATTTTAAAAAATTATTTCTACCCTTCAAAAAGATAAAATTATATAAAAATGACGTGTTTTTAATTTTTTTTCAGCAATTTAATTTTAAATTTCTTAGAAATTTTTTTCTGAAAATAAATTCTAAAAATTAAATTAAACAGAACTTTACAACCAAAAAAATTTCAGCATTATTTATTTAAAAAAATATCATTACATTTCAAACAATATACAAGTTAACCAATACAAAATAAGTTATTTGATAACTTTGTCCTTGAAATAGATCATTCACAAAAAAAAAAAAAAAACATATTTAATTATCCTTATTTGAAATAAGATTTAAAATTTAAAATCAAATATATCACAATTAAAAAATTAAAAACTAAAATAACACAAATTTTAAATTATTGGAATTGTTAATATAATTCCACCTTCTTTCAACTATTAAAATGAGTAACGCCCTCTTTCAAGTTTCACCTATTATAGAAATTGTCGTTTGGAATCAACTTTTTATAAATTGTTTAATCTTGCTACACTTTAGTTTTGTATTAATTAACT
Organism: Camellia sinensis; assembly: GCF_055761805.1. NCBI lineage: Eukaryota > Viridiplantae > Streptophyta > Magnoliopsida > Ericales > Theaceae > Camellia > Camellia sinensis. The sequence continues at coordinate 49,371,236 of NC_138967.1, forward strand.
GAAAAATACGAATAAAAAAAATAGGTCATTGAGAAAATTTAGAAACCAACCCCAAACAAGCCCTTGGTTGATTTGGTTAACAATTCTAAACAACATATAGACTCCATTTGGGATAAATTTTTTCAGCTTGTCTTTCGGCTATTTTGGCTTGATTAAAAAAATTCTGTTTGAAATAATTTGACTTTGTTTTAATTAATTTTGATGGTTGTGAGAGAAAAAAATGAAATAATTATAATTTGAATGTGATATTTTGTTTTATTAGCTAAATTAATCTATTTTATTTTTTTGTTAGCTAATTTAGTCCCAAATAATTCTAGGTTTCCACTCTTAACTGTTAAGGATAATGAGGCACCAGAAATCAATCACACACAATAACACAAGAGATTTACGTGATTCGACAGTAGCCTACGTCCACGGGAGAGATATCTACTATAGAATTTTTCGGAAGGAGTTTACAACACTCACACTTCACTTTCTCTCTATAGCACTCTCACTCACAGATTACATACACGCTGATGTTTCTTGCCTCTCTGTCTCACTTTGTTCGACCTCTCCTTACTCATCTCAATTTATACACAAGAGAGGAGAAGTGGGTTAAGGGACAAACAATGAGTGGACTTAGTGGTGCCACCCTCACCATCTTCCTTTAGCGAGTTGGTGCTGCCTTCACCATCTCCCTTTAGCACGTTGGTGCTACTTTTACCATGTGGGTAGTGGGTTGGAGCTAACAATTCTCCCCCTCCATGCCCATATGGATAACTGACTTCTCACTTGAAGTCCATCCCGATCAGATTCTTGCAAACTTCCAATTTGTCTCTGGTGACACCCTTGGTCATCATGTCAGAAAGATTCTTGTCTGTGTGAATCTTCACTAATTTCATTAGCTGCTTTTCCATCACTTCTCGTATCGAATGATACCGGACATCAATGTGCTTTGTACGTGAATGGTACATGACATTTTTGCTCAGATCAATTGCACTCTGACTATCACAATATAGCTTGTATTCTTCCTGCTGTAGACCCAATTCTTGAAGAAATCGCTTTAACCACAACATTTCCTTTCCAGCATCTGCAGCAGCAATGTACTCTGCCTCTGTTGTAGATAAAACAATATACTTTTGTACTTTGGACTACCATGAAACAGCTTCCCCTGCAAAGGTGAACAAAAATCCTGATGTAGACTTTCTACCATCAAGATCACCTGCCATATCGGCATCTGTAAAACCCTTCAAAGTTGGTTCAGTTCTCCCGAAACATAGACACATCTTTGAAGTTCCCTTCAAGTACCTAAGAATCCATTTGACCACCTCCCAATGCTCCTTTCTTGGATTGGCGAGGAATCTGCTCACAACGCCAACTGCGTGAGCTATATCTGGCTGGGTACACACCATTGCATACATCAAACTTCCTACTGCGGAAGAATAAGGAATTGCTTCCATTTTTTTCATTTCAGAGCTGGTCGTGGGACACAAACGCTTTGTCACCTTGAAATGGTTGGCCAGTGGTGTGCTGACTGGCTTGACATCTTTCATGTTGAACCTTTCAATCACCCGTTCAACATATTTCTCTTGTGACAGCCATATCTTCTTGTTTTTTCTGTCACAAACAATCTTCATGCCCAAAATCTGCTGTGTTGGGCCTAAATTCTTCATGTCAAAATACTGCTACAAGTCTTTTTTCAACTTGTTGATCATAGCATTATCATGTCCAATGATCAACATATCATTGACATACAACAATAGGATGATGAAGTTTCTATCTGAAAACCTTCGGAAATATACACACTGGTCTGTTACCGTTCTTGTGTACTCGTAATCCACCATAAATGAATCAAACTTCTTGTACCATTGTCTCGGCGCCTGCTTCAGGCCATAAAGACTCTTCTTCAGTTTGCAGACTAGATTTTGTTTTCCTTTAACTTCAAATCGTTCTGGTTGCTCCATGTAGATCTCTTCCTTCAAATCACAATAGAGAAAGGTAGTCTTGATATCCATCTATTCTACTTCCAAATTCAAGCGAGTTGCTAATCCCAGAGCTACTCGAATGGAAGTCATCTTCACAACTGGGGAGAAGATCTCATCAAAGTCAATTCCTTTCTTCTGCCCAAAGCTTTTGACCACTAAACGAGCTTTATGCTGCAATAGTTTACCGTTGTCATCTTTCTTCAACTTATACACCCATTTGTTCTTCAAGGCTCTTGTCACGACCCAAACCCGGCCCTATGGGTTTAGCACCGTAACCGGCCAGTAATCCGAGATTACCGAAGGCCTACATAACAGTAGTACAGTAAAACAGAGTACAGGGCCTGGCGGAAGCCAAAACAGTAGATAAACAATGTCCAATGAACTGTGATAGTCTGTATGCAAAAAGACTTTTCATACATATATACATAAACAGTACAGAACAGTATGTACAATATTTACATTCATTCGGAATAGGGACTCAATCCCTTGGTTACGGTACAGTACAGTGCTATCAGTCTATACAGTTAACACCAAACAGATACAGAGACAGAAGGGGGGAAAAAAAGACCCCTAAGCCATAGCATGGCAGGTTCGGAACCTCGCAGTGAGGCACAGTAGTTGGCTTGACAAAACTGGAGTTTACCCCGGCGCTTCTAGCCGTAGTCTGGTGTCTGAACACCTACATATATATATGAGCAGTGAGCTAAAGCCTAGTGAATAACACAGTGCATAAAGAGGTTAAGAATGAATGTCCTTACAGTAATGAAAACAATTCATTGATTCAGTAATTCAGTCAATCAATCAGTCAGTGATATGTGGTACATCCATTAGCATAACAGTACAGTAAGCAGTAGGTCTTAAAAGACCGAACAGTAAATGATGGCCATCAGTCAGTAAACAGTAGTGGTTCCAACGAGGGAACCGACAGAGATCTCTGTATCAGTAACAGTAAACAGTAGGTGCTAAGGATGCCACAATACAGTTCAGAATATAGGACATACATTCAATCAGTTAACAGTAATCAGTTCAGAAAGCAGTACAGTTCAATTGTTCAGAAGATAATCATTTTTGAACATATCTTTACACAGATGTTACTCACAGAGTTCTGGGCTACAGTAAAGCTAGAGCGCGTCCCCAGTCGCCAACCCTACACAGTTAACAGATTGAACACACACTAAGCTACACAGTTGGGAAAGATAATAACTTAATCCCTAATTGCCTCGGTGTGTTCTACATCTATATCCTCAACAAGATGTCTCAAATTAGGCCTAAGAATGCCTATGATGGGGTGAAGATGCAAAGATGTGCTCAGAAAACAGTTCCAGAATTTTCAGAAAACAGGAGTCATGCTCGAGCGTATGTTACTCCGCTCGAGCGGACATACAGACAAAGGTACACGCTCGAGCGTCAAATACCCCGCTCGAGCGTACTGTAAAAGTACTGGATGGGTGGAATCCCCGCTCGACGGACGCTCGACGCCCGCTCAAGCTTGAGACACAAGACTCTGCTCGAGCGCCCAATCCTCCGCTCGAGCGGAATGTAAAACAGTGCAGAGATACTGGATGCTCGGATTCCACGCTCGAGCGTCACTTTCCCCGCTCGAGCAGGAGTGCAAAATCTGGAAACTCCAGATTGCACCTCCAAGCTCAAACTCAAGTGAAAAAGTAACAAAACCGATCCTCTTGGGCTGAATTTCCAGAAAACACTTATAAACTCATAGTTAAACATGATTCAAAACTCAATTTGAGAAATCAAAGCCCAAGGGTGTTTAATTCAAACCCAATTTCAAACCAATTTCATGAACATGGAGAACATGCAAACATGCATGAATTCAAACCAATTCAAAGCTTCAATTGATGCTCTAAAGAGCCAATTGTTTCCAAAACATGATGAAATCATGGACTTAAACATAATTGTGAACATGCATGTAACATTTTGCCATGAAAACAACTCAACATCTACAATACAAACATGCATGCAAGAAATGAGCTTCAATTCAACATGTAAGAGCCATAACCTGGCTCAAGGCTACAATTTGCTATAAATCATGCAAGAATCACTTAAACTCAAGAACAAAAGGGTAGTTACTCTACCTTAGGTCTTCAATGCAAGACTATAAGCTCAAATTAGCAACCTATACTTCAATTCTTCAAGCAATTCTACAAATGAACTCAACTCTCTCACTCTCTCTCTCCCTCTAGGGTCGGCTAAGGCAAGGAATGAGCTGAGCAAATGTTTTGTAACGCATAAGAATGAGTCCTCAAAGTATTAAGTAAGTGACCCACTAGGATGGCAATTTGGCAATTAAGCCTAACTCTTTAATTAGCTTATTTTAATCTAGTTTAATCATACCAAATCGATTTTCAGATAAATACACCATAAAATCACATTAATTCTAAACATCATAGAACATCAACCAATTTCAGATTCGGCCGCCGATAAGGCCTCAAATTCGTAAATTTAACATAAAACACAAACAGATAATCAAACAATCAAACAGATAGACTTGCAATTCAAACAGGTATATTTAATCAATCAGTTTCAGATTTCAGTCAGTCAGTTCAGTAGTTTATTCGGTTCACTTGTCAGTCATAATCAGTTTCAGTTTAACGGTAATCAGTGGTTATTCGGTAAACAGTGACGAGGGTTGTTACAGCTCTCTTGCCTCGTGGAAGTGGAACAAGCTCATAAGTGTGGTTCTTCTGCAAAGAACTCATCTCCTCCTTCATGGCTTACATCTAACAGTCTTTTTATGTATGACTCTTTGCTTCCGAAAAACTCTCGAGCTCCCCTTCATCAGTAATCAGAATATACTAAGAAACGGGATATCTCCGTAACTGAGGCCTAGTTGCCTCTGGTTGAGGGGGTTGCTCCCCCTGCTCAATACCCTCTTCATCCGGGTCTTCATCTCTTTTCTCTTGATCCTCAATTTTTGGCATAGGATCCTGCAACTCTGGTACTTCATGCTGCACATCATCATATCTAGCATTTTGTTATGGCTCGAAAAATGGGAACAAGTCTGGAGTTATGACATCTTTAGACTTTGTAAACTTCTCAAAATCTGCTACTGTCTAGTCTTCCTAGAATACAACATTTCTACTCCTGAACATCTTCTTATTCACTGGGTCCCACAACTTGTACCCAAATGCTGCATCTAAATAGCCCACAAATATACATGGAGTGGACTTGTCATCAAGTTTCTGTCTGTTTTCCTTGGAGATGTGTGCAAACGCCTTACACCCGAAGACTCTCAAGTGAGAATATGATACCTTTCTTCTGGACCAGACTTCCTCAGGTATCGCAAAATTCAACGGGACTGAAGGCGACCTGTTGATGAGATAACAAGCTGTACGGGTGGCTTCAGCCCAGAATGACTTTGAAAACTTTGTCATTCTAAGCATGCATCTGACTCTTTCAATAATAGTGCGGTTCATCCTCTCTGTCACACCATTGTGTTGTAGAGTACCGAGAACTATTGTCTCGTGCCGAATACCTTTGTTGGCGCAGTATGCTGTAAAAGCATTGGAAGTGTACTCACCTCCATTGTCGGTGCGAAGACACTTCAACTTCTTCCCGGTCTCTCTTTCCACCATTGGATAGAACTTCTGAAAATACTGAAATACTTCATCATTTTTCTTCAGGAAATACACCCACAACTTCCTTGATGCATCATCAATGAAAGTCAGAAAATACTTGCAGTCGCCAAGTGACTCCACTTCGATTGGGCCATAAACATTCGAGCATATCATACTGAGCACTTATGTTTTCCTCTTGCTTGTTGAACTGAATGATACTCGATGCTGCTTACCATAAAGGCAATGATCACACGGCTTCAGGACACTTCCTTGGGATAAGGGTATTCTGGATTGCTTTGCAAACATATGCAATCCCTTCTCACTCATGTGAGCCAGTCTTGTGTGCCGTAAGCCAATCTTCTGTGCCATAAGCCCGGTGACTCTTTGTCTTCTGCTGCATTAAGACTTTCCAGACAGATCTTCGTTTGAGTCTTGTACAGTGTTGAAGACATCTCTCCTGTGGCGATTGTCAAAGCTCCTCATGTTAACTTCCAACGGCCATTTTTGAATGTACTTGTATAGTCCTGTCGGTCCAAAGCGCTTTCGGAGATAAGATTGAGGCGCAAATTTGGAACATTTGGAACATGCCTCCCATCTTTGAAAACTAGCTTATGTCCGACATTAGTCTGAATACTAACTTCTCCAATACCCACAATCTTCGAATAGTTAGAATTCCCCATTTGAACGGTGCCAAAATCTCCAGCATTGTACGAGCTAAGGAGTTCTTTGTGGAAAGTGACGTGATATGATGCAGCTATGTCTATCACCCATTCTGTGTAGCTGTGGTCAGCCACGTGAAGGCAGTCCTCCTCTTCACCAACTACAAGAATTATTTCATCAGTTGTTGTAGCTGTTGTGTTCTCATCTCCCTTTGGCTTACTGCTTTGGCCTTTATCTTTTCGGCTTGGGCAGTTTCTCTTTATGTGACCCTCCTGGCCACAGTGAAAACAAGTGAAGCTAGAGTTACCTTGACTTTTATTATCTCCGGATTTACTCCTGTTGTTCCATCTGCCTCAACTCTTACTTCTTCCTCTGCCTCTTCATCTACCGCTGTCTTTGTTTTTATCTTCTGTGATAAGAGCATGAGATTGATTACCTCTAATGTCTTTCCTCCTTGTTTCTTCATTGTACATGGCGTCTGTGACCATGCTTATGGTCAGCTTCTCTTCTGGTGCAGAGTTGCTACGAGAAACCACCAACGTCTCCTAACTGTCCGGTAAAGAACTGAGCAATAGTACGGCTTACATTTCATCGTCCAAGGACATCTTGACGGTTGCAAGCTCATTCACCAAAATTTTCAATTCACTAGTGTGCTCGGCGACAGACACATCATTCTTCAACTTCAGATTTAGAAGCCTTCTCATCACCAAGGATTTGTTTTGAGCGGTCTTTGACTGGTACATTTTGTCTAATATTATCCAAAGAGCATAGGTATCTGTCTCCTGGGCAACATGATGGAACACACTGTGGTCTATCCATTGTCTGATACAACTGATAGTCTTGCGGTTCATCTTTATCCAGTTTTCATCCTTCTCTACTTCCGGTTTAACCTTTTTTAGAAAAATAGGGTCAAACAGGTCCTTATAATATAGGATGTCTTTCATCCGCGACTTTCAGATTGCATAATTTGAAGGATTCAACTTGATTATGAATCTTGAAGTTGATGTGGATTCCTCCATCGTCTTCTTACTTTTACAAAAACTCTGATTCAAAAATCTGACCGTACAAATGTGTTCGGAATACTCAAAATAGTTGAAAATCACTATTGGATCGCCAAAATCGGACTTCAAATGGCTCACATCTAGCCAAAATAAGTTCGATGGTTTAGATCTGCGAATGTACCTTAGCAGCGTAGCACCGGATAACCCTCTGCCTATGGGTTGACTGGTCAACCGGTGTGCTGACGTGGCTTTGATGTGGCTGCCACGTGGCTCGTCTTCTTCCTTCTGCCGCACGTCAAGCGCGTGTCTGCGACTAACGTCACGTGCCGGTACGAATAGCAGCGCGTGAGGCGCGTGTAGAGAGTGAGCCTTACGTGCTATATTCAGATGGCGCGTGGAAACCTTTTTGGAGCTCTACTTTGCAGTTCTAGACTCCTCTCGTCGAGACCTTGCTCTTAGTATGCTCAAGACCTGATTTCGAGCAACTTGATTTCTGGCAGTTTCAAAAAAACACCCTGTTTTTTTTTCCGAAAAACAACCGACAAGGCTTTGATACCACTTGTTAGGAATAATGAGGCACCAGAAATCTATCACACACAATAACACAACAAATTTACGTGGTTCGACAGTAGCCTACGTCCACGGGAGAGATATCCGCTATAGAATTTCCCGGAGGGAGTTTACAACATTAACTTCCCTGAATTTATCCCAAATGGAATTGTGTAGTTGTAATTGAATTTGTGTGGTGTGTAATCCATATATAGAATAAATCTAAATTACAAAATAAAAATTCTAATTTTTTTTTGAATTGATAACGGTGAATACGTAATATTTCACCTTAACCCCAACCCATATGCCAAACGGGGCTATAGTGTTCCATGCATACTTTCAATTTGATTTAAAAATTGAAATTGAAATTACATAAAAGCAAAAATAAAAAGGGATTGGCTTAAGTTAATAAGTTGGCTTTTTAATTTTTTTTTCGATATTTTAGTTTTTTTTTTTTTATGAGAGAGGAAGTAGGTTAAAAGTTGGGAAGTGACTTTTAACCTACTTCTCAAAATAGGCCAGAATGGGTCAAATTTTCGTTTATAAATGCTGCAAATTTGTCAAACTAGACGTTTTCTTTATAAAAAATATATATACAAAAGTTAGGTTGCACTCTTAAGATTTTAATATGATAGGGCTTAAAAGGCTCATACAGGCCAACACAGGTCTTACGTCGATAATCCTTCGGTAATTTAAATCATTCATTTTGTAGGGTTCACAATGTATAATTCCCATGAAAATATTTAGGATGATTCGATAACCGTAATATTTTTATTTTATTACATTTGTCTCTAAAAAAATGGGTGGTCTATTTCAAAAGTATATTTGTTGTCCATTTTTTTGGATACAAATGTATTAAAATAAAAAAGTTATAGTTTTCAAATAAAACTAATTTTTTCTTATGAATAATATACATTGTGGATCTAACAAAATGAATCGCTCAGATTATCAAAATAGAATTCGTGATGGATTCTATAAACCCATAAAGTTTTAACATATTGAAATCTCAACCGGAGAAAAAAAAAAAAAGACAAAAGTTGTACTCAGGATTATTATTATTATTATTATTATTTATTTATTTATTTATTTATTCTGGGTCAAAGATAGATAGACTGTTAGAAAGTTCAACAGCTGTTATAATTGACTTGATTTGTACCTAGTTGTGCTTCATTTTTGGCTGAAAGCAATTTCTTTTTTTTTTGGGTAAATTACATTGACACCCCCTAAAGTTTATATTTATTACAATTCTTTCCTCACCTTTTAGAAATTACATCTTTTTCTTGAAATTTAAAATTTCATTACAGATTCCCCCCTCAGTAATTTAATTTTTTTAAATACCAATATTGCCCTTATTGGGTAAATTACATTGACACCCCTCACATTTTAGAAATTACAATCCCATCCCTGAAGTTTAAAGTAGCATTACCAATTACCCCTTCGGTTAGTATTAGTTGGAAAAAAAATTAATTGAAAAAAAAATTAATTGAAAAAAAAAATTATTAGTAAAATTTTTAAGTTTTTGTTTAAAAACTAATGTCAATTCATTTTTTGAATTTACGTTTTTTCTCAAATTTACAAACTGAGACAGCCATTTATAAATCAAAAAAATTATCAAACAAGTTTTTATGACAGTTTTTTAAACTTTTCTAAATATAAATTGAAAATTGAAAACGAAATGGTTACCAAACTGACTCAGATGATAAAAATGTCATAAAATTAACAAATAATTAAATAAGTTATCAACGTAAGAAATGACTTATCAAAATATTCTTAGGCTATGTATGGTTTGATTTTTAGAAATTTTTTAAAAAATTAAAAATTAATTTGGTTTTAATAAAAAATAAAAAAATAATTATCATTTAAGGGTAAAAAATAATTATCATTTTAACTTTTGGGCAGGTTATATACATACGTATGGCTGATTCAATTTAATTTGTAAAAAATTATTTCTAACCACTCGAAAGATAAAAATTATATAAAAATGATAATTATTTTTTTATTTCTTAACCAAATTAATTTTTAATTTTTAAAGTTTTTTTCCAAAAATCAAACCATACATAGGCTAAAAAAATTTTAATAAGTCATTTCTTACGTTGGTAACTTATTTAATTATTTATTAATTTTGCGACATTTTTACCATCTGAAGCCTGTTTAGTAACCATTTCGTTTTCAGTTTTCAATTTACATTTACAAAAATTTTAAAAATTGCCATAAAAACTTGTTTGATAATTTTTTGGTTTATAAATGGTTGTCTCAGTTTGTAAATTTGAGAAAAAACGTAAATTCAAAAAATAAGCTTACGTTGATTTTTAAACAAAAATTTAAAAATTTTACTAATAAAAATTTTTTCAATTAATTTTTTTTCCAATTAATTTTTTTTCAATGAATTTTTTTTCTAACTAATACTAACCGAGTGGGCAATTGGTAATGCTACTTTAAACCTTAGGGAGGGGATTGTAATTTCTAAAATGTGAGGGGTGTCAATGTAATTTACCCAGTGAAGGCAAAATTGGTATTTAAAAAAATTAAATTGCTAAGGGGGGAATCTATAATGAAACTTTAAATCTCAAGGGAGAGATGTAATTTTCAAAAGGTGAGGGGGGAACTGTAATAAACATAAACCTCAGGGGGTGTCAGTGTAATTTACCCTTCTTTTTTTCTTTTTTTTTTCCGGTAAATTACATTGACACCCCTTGAGGTTTGATCCAATTACTACCCACCCTCTGACGTTTTGGAAATTACATTCTTACTCCTATGGTAAATAGTCTTATTTCACAAACCTTCTACTTATATAAAATGTAATAGTTCCTAACAGAAAAATAGAAGAAATTACATTAAAAAAATGAGTAAAGGAAAGGGAAAAAAAAAGAGAGAAAGTAAAGCAAAACGAAAAAAGAGAGAATGCATGAGTTCAATATATTCATTCCGTCTAAATAATTACAATGACATGGGGGTTAGTGTAATTTCCCAAACACCAAGGGATGATACGTATTAAACTCAAACTTCAAGAGGTGTAAGTGTAATTTATTTTTTTTCCGATTCAGACTGAAAGCAATTTCATACTCAAGAACAAGAAGCCGATGTCACAATTAGCCAGCTAATTAATGTATCTACACATTTTCCACATATATTATATACTTCCATCTCCTTCGTACCAACTATATACACCTAATAACAGTAATGATTTATAGCTCTAAATATTGAGTTCTAAATCCACCATTAGTAAGGTAAAAAATAAAAAAAAAACACAAACAACATACACTGTGGCAATGGGTGGAATCCACTGTCACATCACTAGTAACACCTCTAATTAAAGGTCTCAAGCTTTATTCCACTTAATAATCTTATTTGATTCTAAGCACCCCCATCATATGCTAAAATAAATAAATAATTTTTTTTTTAATTTCAGACTATTTTCATTTATTTTCTATTTAAAAAAATAAAAAATAAAAAGTAAGAACGAAAACTAAAGTAAAAGTTATATGTAACCACACCCCCTGTACGAGAGATGAGTTCTATTTTAAAATTGGCCACAGTTTTTATCCAGTCTGAAATCGGACAACCTCACCCGCTGTACAAGAGATGAGTTCTATTTTTAAAATTGGCCACACTTTTTATCGGGTCTGAAATCGGACTAGATAATATTATTAGGTTGTGGTGGGCTTAATTTTGGATCCATATCAATAATTCAAATCGTTCAATGCGTAGAACTGCTTCAGTATACCATCTTTACAAAAAATCTTGTTGATCGAATATTATTAGTTATTTTATTAGACTGCATTTGTTTCAATGACAATTATAATTTTAAAAATTTTATAATTAAATCGCAAACACAAATGTAAAATGATCAAGTGACTATTAATATTTGATTAATGTGTTTTTTTTAGGAATAATGCACGCGACGAGTTATAAATATTAACCAATTTGAATAATCAAAATAAATTTAGAGTCGGGTCCACCACAGCCAACAATACCATCCCATCCATATTCGGACGGGAGAGGAATTGGACCCGTCAAAGGCCATTACTAACTCAGTTTAGTGGCCCAATGTTGTTGAATTGTCAAAATTAGTTATTACTTTAAAAAGTCATAATTTTTATTATACATATTTATTTTTTATAAAATTTATATTTTTATAATCTATTCGTCAATATCTATTAAGTAAGATTAATATTGAATATTAAATTGAGTATAAAAAAATTCAAGCTATTTCTCAAATTTCTGAAGTTGTGAAATTTCATAATTTTTGTGTTTTGATTGTTTGGGATGACCTAAATAAGTGTACTTTTTATCTTTTTACGAAAAGATGTGCAGAAAAGTAGAGAGGTGATGTGATGAAAAAAAGATAAAAAAATAAAAAGATAGATTATTTGCAACTTCCCAAACTTGGCCTCGTTGGAAAAAAACTCAGATAAAATCAATATTTCTAAAAGGGTAAGTTACACTGATACCCCCTGAGGTTTATGTTTATTATAATTCCTCCCTCACCTTTTGGAAATTACATCTCTTCCCCTGATGTTTAAAGTTTCATTACAAATAAAATCAAGAATTTTTTGATAAGTTATTTCTTACGTTGGTAACTTATTTAATTATTTGTTAATTTTATAACATTTTTATCATCTGAAGCCTGTTTGGTAACCATTTCGTTTTCAATTTTCAATTTATATTTAAAAAATTTTTAAAAACTGTCATAAAAACTTGTTTGATAGTTTTTTTAGTTTATAAATGATTGTCTCAGTTTGTAAATTTAAGGAAAAAATGTAAATTCAAAAAATAAATTTACGTTAGTTTTCAAACAAAAACTTAAAAATTTTACTAACAAATTTTTTTTTCAATTAATTTTTTGTTCCAACTAATACTAACCAATGGGACAATTGGTAATGTTACTTTAAACCTTAGGGAAGGGATTGTAATTTCTAAAATGTGAGGGGTGTCAATGTAATTTACCCAATAAGGGTAAAATTGGTATTTAAAAAAATTAAATTGCTGAGGGGGGAATCTGTAATGAAACTTTAAACCTCAGAGGGGAGATGTAATTTCCAAAATGTGAAGGGGGAACTATAATAAACATAAACCTCAGGGGGTGTCAGTGTAATTTACCCTTTCTAAAATTTACAAAAAAATCAATTTCCATATTTGAGAAATTGCAAAATTTTACTGCTTTTTCTGAGAAGCTTTGAAATTTTGCAAATTTTTATAAAAATTGTGACAATATATGTAATTAAAATTTTTCTCAATTTTTCATAAAAGCTACAACATTTTGTAGTTTTTTTTTCAAAGTTTTGCCAATAACCCCTTGAGATTTGGTGAAAATATATTTTATCTTCTGTAATTTTAAAAATTACATCCCACCTCTTAAAATTTATGTTTACATAACAAAATGCCTCTCCATTATTCCAGCGTTGTTGACTTCACAAGTCATATTAACATCAACAATGTAACTTGTTAAAATACTCATTTTTACCCTTGTAATTTATATATTTATTGTGAAGTCAGTTTGTTGTTGTGATTTCTCAGCACATTGTTGTGTAATTGATCTTGAACTCAATTTCCTAGTGGTTGAGGTATGGATTTGTGATGAGTGGTGGGTGAGGGTTGTGGGCAGTGGTGGAGATAATGAAAGACCAGGGGCACGTGACCCTTTCATTTTTGAAAATTATGTTATTACCCATAAATATTAAGTGTATTTCAAATATATTCCTTGTAAAATTATTCTAGTGTCCCTCCTAAATTATTTTAAGGTGTCTAATATTTTTTATCTTTTAAAACGAACCTCTCTACGATATTTTAAGAAAAGAATAAAACTCTATACAAACAAAATGTTTGTACAAAAATTTCATACAGAATGAGTTACATCTAGTGATTCCTTCATTTTTAATCAAAACATTTATTATTGTCTTTGTAATTTCACAAATAACATTGACACATCATTATGATGAAAAAAATTTATATGAATTTTATATTTGCAAATCACTTTCTTTAGGAAAAATGTGAAAATGTTCTTTACTCTTATCAGTGGACTCTATCTCAAACACATTTGCACTCTCTTTGTATTTCTTACCCATTCTCCCTTCATATTTTATATGTGTTTTCAATTTTCTCTACTCTTTCTTTTTTTTTCTTTTTTTTTTAAGTACTGAAATTTGGAATTTTTTTTTTTTTTTTTTTTTTGTAGATAAAAAAAATCCAAACATATATTCTTGAAAAACCTAAGTGATTCGAGATTAGATCAAGATTTAATTATTCCAATTCCCAATCAATGGAAACTCACAATCTATATCATCAAGTACTTACGAAAGTGATTTAGATTGTAGTTTTCGAAAACAATAAATTGACACAAACGATTTTTACGTGGAAAAACTACAATTGAAGCACCTTCAATTGTGATAAAAAATCACGGACAAAACGTCACAAATCAGTCCACTACTGAAGAAATAAAGATTACAAAGATACTAAACAAATTACCAGAATCGCTTCCAATTTGTCTTAAAATCTTCTGTATGTCTTTCACCGCAACCTTCACACAGAATTGATTAACTTGAAGTTGAATCCACAACGTCAATAGTAGAATAAACGACTACACACAGTATCAACTCCTTTTATCACTGTGTGCTTGAATCTGCGGATTCCACCGAAGAAGAATACTCTCAAAGAAAATATCAAACAAACTCCTTGATGTGTGCTTATAAGAACATGAGTCAAAACTCAATCAAATATCAAGGAAAATCATGAAAAATCTCCCAGAAGAAAACCCTAAGACCCTTAAAGAAGATCTAGAAAAAGTAATCCTAGAGTTGGAGCGACAAGCGAATTTATAGAAGCAGAGATCGCACGATCCGCTCGAGCGTGTGAATGGACACTCGAACGGGGACTCTATATCGTGTGTTCCAACCCAGGGTTTACTCTCGAACGAAAGATCCCACGCTCGAGCGTAAAAACATATCACTCAGAAAGTTTGCAAACATGCAAAATACTGTGAGTGTAAACTCCTGTAACAACCCTCACCACTGTTCATTGATAAACTACCGATTACTGCTAAACTGAGACTGATTATGATAAGTAATTGAACTGATTGAAATACTGAACTGACTAACTGAAATCTGAAACTGATTGATTGAATATATCTGTTTGAATTGCATTTCTATCTGTTGCCTGTTTGATTATCTGTTCATGTTTTTATGTTTAAACTGCAAATTGAAGGCCTTATCGGCGGCCGAACTGGAAATTGATTAGTGTTTTACGATCATCATAATTTATATGATTTTATGGTGTATTTATCTGAAATTTGATTTGGTATGGTTTAATTAGATTAAAATGAGCTTAATCCTATAAGTTGCATAATCTACCACTTTGCCATGCCTAGTGACCCACTAACTAAACACTTTATGCTTCATACACACTTGACCAAAACATCTTCTTTAGCCATTTTTGAGAGACATAGCCGACTAGAGTAAGAGAGTGAGAGGATATGAGTGCTTTCAACTCGATTTTGTGGATTGGCTTAAAGAATTGAAGTATAGATTGCAAATTGAGCTCCCTTATCTTGCATTGGAGACTTAAGGTAGTATAATTACCCTCTTGTTTATGATTTGAGCTTGTTCTTGCATGATTCATGTCTAAATTAAGGGAGTGAGTCTAGAACTAGCTTAAGTTGTTGAATTGAAGCTTAATCTTTGCATGCATGGCATACTCTTGCATTTTGAAGTTGTTCTTCATAAATTTAGTACATGCATGTTCATGTTTTTGCAAATGGACCATGAATTCACCATGATTTTAGAAGGATTGGCTCAATTGAGCTAGCATTTGAAGCTTTGAAGTTGTTGAATTCATGCATGTTACACATTCATCATGTTCTTGAAATGTTGTTTGAAATTGGGTTTATTTGAACTACCTTTGGGCTTTGATTTTACAAATTGAGCTTTGAATCCTGTTTAACTATGAGTTTTGAAGTGTTTTCCAAAAAATGAGCCCAAGAGGATCGAATTTGGTGTTTGAAACTAGATTTTGAGCTTGAGGTTCAAATCTGGGAATTCCAGATTTTGAACTCACGCTCGAGCGGGGTGACTGGCGCTCGAGCGTGGAAATCGTGCTCCCAGTATTTTGTTCTGTTTTTAGGTTAGCTCGAGCAGGGTAATTTACGCTTGAGCGGGACCTTGTGTTTTACGCTTAAGCGGGTGTCAAGCGCCCAATCGAGCGTGAATTTCACCTATCCAATACTTTTGACTGTTTTGAAGTACGCTCGAGCGGTTGAGTCTGCGCTCGAGCGGAAACTTTGTCTGCATGTCCGCTCGAGCGGATTAACCTACGCTCGAGCGGGACCCCTGTTTTCTGAAAATGCTTTTAAAGTGCATCTTTGCATCCTCATTCCATCCTAGGCATTCTTAGGCCTAGTTTAAGGCAACTTAATGAGGGTATTGATGTAGAACCACACCGAGGCAAGTTAAGGATTAAATTATTATCTTTCCCAACTGTGTATCTTAGTGTGTGTTCAATCTGTAAACTATGAAGGGTTGGCGACTGGGGACGCGCTCTAGCCTAACTGTAGCCCAGAACTCTGTGAGTAACAACTGTGTAAAGATATGTTCAAAAATGATTATCTTCTGAACAATTGAACTGTATTGTTTCTGAATTGATACTGTTAATAGAATGAATGTATGTCCTCTATTCTGAACTGTATTGTGGCATCCTTAGCAACTACTGTTACTGACTGTTACTGTTACAGAGATCTCTGTCGGTTCCCTTGTTGGAACCACTACTGTTTACTGATTGATGGCCATCATTTACTATTCGGTCTTTTAAGACCTACCGTTTATTGTACTGTTATGCTAATGGATGTACCACATATGACTGAATGACTGATATACTGAATCAATGAACTGCTTTCATTACTGTAAGGACATTCATTCTTAACCTCTTTACGCATTGTGTTATTCATTGGGCTTTAGCGAGCTGCTCATATATATATGTAGGTGTACAGGCACCAGACCACGGCTAGAAGCGTCGGGGTAACTCCAGTTTTGTCAAGCCAACCACTGTGCCTCACTGCGAGGTTTCGAGCCTGTCAAGCTATGGATTAGGGGTGTTTTAAATTCCCTCATCTGTTTTGTAGTAACTGCGTAGAACTGTATAGACTGTACTGTGTTGTTTAATAGGGACTAAGTCCCTGTTCTGAATGATTGTATACAATGTACATACTGTTTTGTCACCGATTGCATATATGTATGAAAAGTCTTTTGGCATACAGACTGTCACGGCTCATTGGACATTGTTTATTTACTGTTTTGGCTTCCGCCATGCCCCTGTACTCTGTTTTACTATATTACTGTTAAGCAGGCCTTCGGTAATCTCGGATTACTGTCCGGTTACGGTGCTAAACCCATAGGGGCGGGATTGGGCTGTGACAACTCCGCTCAAGCGCCACTTTTCCCGCTCGAGCGGGAAGACCAAAACAAGAAAATTACAACTCGATTAAGCACTCAGTTTTCCCATGGTTTTTGACAACAAGGGTCCTAACCATTCTAATCAAAAGTAATTCTATTTCATTCATTTGTAAGTATTTATTGAGTTTTATTCTTAGTAGTAAATGTTTAAGTTTAATAACATCCAGTTGTTGCTAATTATCAGGGGAAACAAAATGTAAGAAAAATTACAATATAGTTGAAAGTGAGAAAATTATTTACTAAAAGGTGGGGTGAAACTCTTTTTTTTTTTTCCACAGAAAAAGTTATATCCTGTATGTTTATAATAATTAGGGGAAACTACTAATAGGTCCTAATAATTGGACTTAATTCCACCAAGTCCTATTGCAAATAAGTCTTGGTAAAATTGTTGCTAAAAATTATTTTTTTGTGGTAATTTTTTATATATGTCGCTAAAAATTGACAATTAGTGACTTTTTTTGGTCATGATTTTTATAAATTGTCGCTAAAACTTACAATTAGTGACTTTTTTTTATGACAAATTTTTCCCATAGGACTTATTAGACAATAAGTCCACTTATTAAGACCTACACGTAAGTACCCCTTATAATTATTTTTGTCTTATACATTAATTTATGATTTTCTCAAAAATTTAAAGTTTCAATTATAAAGTGTGCTCCATGACAAATTCCTAGCTCAGCCACTAGTTGTGAGAGGGGTCAGATGGTCGTTGGAGGGTTGATTGGCCATGGTAATGTAGGTGGAAGAAGGGAAAGAAAAGGAGAAGAGGATGAGAGAGCAATTAGTGTTGATATATGTTTGGGGTAGGTTAGAAAAATAAGGGTAATTAAGTAATTTTCCTTTAAGAATAAAAGGTGAATAATGTCATTTTCTCATTTATGTTAATTGCTTTAATAGACAAACTCTAACCAGGGTTGATGGTTATTGTCTAACCAGGGTTGATGGTTATTTTTAAAATTACAATGGGTACCTTGTATTTTACACAAACATCAGGGGTAATGGTATTTTATTCAAAAAATAAAAACTAAATTGCACTCATCTACTTTGAGATTTGGAGAAAATACTATTAATCCTACATTTTTGATATAATTACACCAACCTTCCTCAAGATTTTAATTCATATAACACTTAAGTCATTTGTTATTAGTAATTCATGAGTCATATGGATGCAAAATAATGTTGTTACGTCCTTTGTACTAAAATATATATTTGTCATTGTTTATTTATGTGTCTACCCACTATCTGATTTATTTTTGATGGCTTTAACCTTACTAAAAAAGATTGTAATTTTGTTAAACTTGTGAGATTAACTATATTTTTGCCAAATCTCAAGAAATGTAAGTATGTATAATTTATCCAAAAATAAGAGGCAATAGTATTTTATTAAAAAATAAAGAGAAAATTTATTTTTACCCCTACTGTTTCAATGATCAATTACACTTCCTGACTTTGAATAATTTCAATTTTACCCCCTAAAATTTTTGAAATCGTATTAATTTACCCCTATCGTCACATTTAAACGGAAAAAAGTCAAATATATATATATATATATATATTTACCCCAAAATTCAAAAGAAAGATGCAAACTCAAACTCATTCTGTTTCCTCACCCCTTCCACTTCTTCCTCTGGTAGCCCTCATTCCCCACCCCTTTCCCATTCCGACCACTCCCTGAATTACCCAAATCCCATACCATTGATGATGCACGGTCGTAGATTGGCGGTGATTATGTCTATTTTCTCTTCCCCAAAGCCATGTAACTCAAAACTCCAAAACATCCATACATCAAAGAAATGAATGTCATTGATAAACCCAGAATTTTTCCAAACTTGTCTTTTTCTTTAATCTCTTATTCTAGTGGTAAAAAGCCACACTTAGACCATACAAAAACACAAAGAAGCCTCCAAAAGCTTGTAAAACTGGTCTCTACTGAAGAAAAATTATTACATCTTCGATCATTACCTCAGCCATAGCTCCAAGATCGACTATGTATACGAAGATGCTGAGAGGGGCTAAATGGGTTAAAGTCGGGAGTGAATTTAGACCCAGTTGGAAGAAGCATACTTTGATTCTGATGGGCATACATTGAGCAATGTCATCAGTTTTGACAATCGATCCATAGTTTCCAAAAATGACAAAGTGTCCTCCTCCGAAAGCTGATTCCATTTCACCAAGCTTTTGATTGAATCATAATTTGCAAATTTTTCCTTGACAAGAAATGCAAAATGTTCCACGACCTCAGGAACTTCCGGCAAGTCAGATTCCTAATCTTTTATGTTAATCTCTTCAGAGACTTTGCCAAAGTTCGGAAAAGGAAGAGATTCTTCAATAATTTGTGTTGTCGTTTCCTCTTCTTTGTTCTCCAGCTCAATACACTCTTGTTTTGGTTTTATTTCTGTGGGTAGTTTAGAATTGTTAGTGGCATTGTTTTGGTGGTGGTCTTTGTCAGGATTATGTTTGCGATTGGGGTCGGGGTCTTGTTGGTCGTGCATGCGGTCATGGTTGTCTTGCTTAGGGTCTCTAGGGGCAAAGCTATTTGTTGGCTTTTTTGGCTTTTGAAGGTTGGAAATGTAATTAGAGGTGGCAGAATGGATTAATAAGTCCTTACAAAAATAGTAAATGCCAACCAATTATTCAGACGATTGCTTTAAAATTCTTTTAGCCTCAATGAAGAAAACTTTTACTGGTGGGTTGTTTTTAGGAGAAAATTCAAAAAGACTGATCACAAAAATAAAAGAAAGAGGAAAAACAGTTTCATAAATCAAATTTCATTAAATAACCGGTAGTTTACAATTTGTACCTTCGCACTCTCATAGCTTCGAATGGGATTACAGTAACAGACTATCTTAAAACTACTCCTAGGAATTGGACGTACAAGACAGGAAAATAAAGGACTAGAAATGTAAAGGACATGACAATATAAAGCAAAATAATTGGCTTCTAGATCTGCTTCTGGGTGTTGTAAATGTAGCCATCAATGGTTATTTATAGAAAAAAAAACTTCTAGCAATAACTACCCAATAACCACCTAAAACTATCCACTTTTCCACCTCCATTCCCACAACGCCAGATATCCCTCCATGTTTTCCACTAAGTCACTTTGTCCATCATATTCTTGACATGTGTTCTAACTTTTTCTACATTGTCTTTCATGTTCCACCATGCAAGACCACTAACTTTGTAACTTCTCTTAACTCCTGATTGATCAAGAAAGTGCCATGTATCCTACAATACTAATAATAGTAATAGAAATATTACTGTTTATGGTGTCAGCATTACCCCTCGCGACGCTTTAAAAATGATGTTTATTTGAATTTTTTGAAGAGTAGAACCAAGTACAGAACTGATATGAGTAATAAAGTGCTTCGAATACCACAGCAACACCAACAAAGTGCTTCGAAAGGACACTACACTAAACGCATGTGCTTCGAATTCAATACGAGTGCTTCAAAGTGATCAATTCGAATCAAGAAGCACCAAATCCCACATTCGATAATATGGGGAGACCAGGTAGGTCTTGTACTAAGCCAGTAACAATCCAATGCGTGGCAAAGTGAGGGTAATATGGGGAGACCAGGTAGGTCTTCGATCCTGACCATACACGTGGCAATTAATATTGGTTGTTATAAGATCTGAGTAGTAGCAGATCAACAAAGAGACGTACAGTGACGTGGCTTCAACGGTTGCTCACATTTCAAATTCAAATATAAGGGGGAAGCCTAACTGCAAGTGAAGGCGTAGTGGGACTACTTATAAGGTAGCATGATCAGCAACTACGGAGGGGCAGTTCGACGGTTTGAAGTACAATTCGATGGTTATCTTCGGAGAGTATAAATAGCAGGAAGGACTTCAGAGAAAGGGACGGAGAAAAATCTAAAGAATCACTTTACATATTCCAGTGTTATTTCCTGTCCTTTATATTCCTGTATTTTGAGTTTCTGCGCTGCACTTCATTTGTAGGAGTAGTTGTCAAGTACATTGCCGCTGTAATTCTCTACGGGACTGAGATCATTGTAAGTTCTTTTTATATTAATGAAATACTCCAGTTTAGTTAACTGTTCTTATGTTCAGATTTTCTGAAGTTTAATTACTAGTAAGCCACCAGTAAAAGTCCTCTTTATTGAGGCCGAAAAAACCATAACACAATCGTCTGAATAATTGTTTGGCAATTCTGTAAGGACTGATTGATCCTTGCTGGCACGCTCATAATTACGAAAGTAACCTTCGAAAGCCAAAAAAGCCAACATATATTTTTGGCATGCCCAGTGGGACCTTTTAAAAACAAAATGGCTAGACGTAGGAGACAAGGAGAAAATGAACGTTTGGAAGAAGGCGTGGAAGGAGAGGTGGAGACATCCAATCCAGAGGGTAATGTGATAACACATCCTGTGGAAACTCCTATCCTATCAGAACCCATGGTCGAACAGACCAATACCTCAGAGCAAATACCATTTGTTCGTAATAGTGGACGAGACCAAGGAATTGAACCATCCAGTGTCCCATCTACTCAGCCAGTCAATCCGTGGGGCGGCTTGATAGATGCCATGGGACAGCAATTAATAAACACAATGGAAAGGTGGGCAGTATCCTTTTTGGACCGAATAAACAACCACCAACCAACGAATGTAAGACACATAGAGGAGGTAAATGTCCCTCAACAAAGATTGGCTAGAGACAAACAGCCTATGCAAGCTAATGGACATTCTAATGGTCAAACTAGTAATCAGAACCATGAAAGATTACCACCTCAGTCTTGGTACGAACCCATTTCGAGGCCTGTAGCAGGCCAGAATGCCTCAATGTTCAACAGTGAAGCCATGCAGATTGGTGGATCTGGCCCGGTACAAGAAAATGGCATAAGAATGAGTCCAAATCCCACATTCGAAGCCATACCTGGTACCAGGGGGTACAATAATCCTGTATTCGAATTTATACCCGGGGGCTTGGAAGGTTTTCCTACAAGTGGAAGGGATACAATACCTGTTGCAGCACCTTTCGTGGGTCCTTTCGCAGGACAGACTCAAAGAGGTTACCTACACCCCCAACAGCACCCTCTACCACAGGGGCAGCCAATCCCAAATGTACCACCTTATGGACCAAGAGGACCACAAGCACAAGTGTGTCCACCAAATCCTGTGTTTGTTCCCCCAGTGGTGGTTCAGCAGGCACAAAATATGGTCCCTAGGGACCAGATCACTGAGATAGTTAGGGAGTTGTGTGGACCAATGGCTCGGGGGGTCCAAACCCCTGTGTATAGAAAACCATACCCAGAATGGGTCGATAGGGTACATGAATATCCAAGAGGTTTCAGGATACCAGATTTTGTCCTCTTTTATGGGAACGGAAACCAATCCACAGTATAACATATTGCTAGGTTTGCCGCTCAATGTGGTGAATTTACCAACCATGACTATATAAAGTTGAGACTATTCCCAAATTCTCTGACCGGAGGAGCATTTGTATGGTATATTAACCTTCCACCTGGCTCCATCCAGACTTGGCAGCAAATGGAAGAGGCATTTCATGCCCAGTTCTTCCAATCAGAGCCGGAAGTTTCCATGGCAGACTTGGCCAGATTGAGTCAAAGGCCTGAAGAGAAGGCCACTCAGTTTATTTCCAGATTTAAGAGGGCTCGAAATAAATGTAGAGTAATCTTGCCAGAAACTGAATTTGTAAGATTGGCTCAAAATGGCCTAGAGTTCAGGCTTCGAAAGAAGTTTGATTCAACAGAGTTTAGAGATTTAGTGGAACTGACTTATAAAGTATCTAGATATGAAGCATTACTAGAAGAGGAACAGGATCGAAATAATGCATCATATAGGACATACTACAAAGATCCTAATTATGAGATTGATGCAGCAGAGATTGTGGGAAAAGAGCCTATGATCTGTGAAGCATTAATCCATAAAGATACAACAATTGACCAGCAGTTTAAAAAGAAAGATCTCCACAGGAAATATTCTTTCGACTTAACTAAGGCAGATGACATTTTTGATCATTTGCTTGCGGCCAACTTCCTTAAGTTACCAAAGGGTGTTAAAATTCCATCTCTTGATGAACTTAAAGGAAAAATATATTGCAAATGGCATAATTCTTGGTCTCACTCGACTAAAAACTGTGTTGTTTTTCGAGACAGGATCCAAGAACAAATTCGGAAGGGGAGTTTGAAGTTCCCAGCCAAAGCTGAAAAAGCCATGGGGATCGATAGCAATCCATTTCCAGAAATTGGAGAGGTGGCAGCCAATGTCATTATGTCAGACTTTCAGAACTTGTCTCTGAAAGAATTGGAGGAAGTCAATGTACAGATGCATGTGGCCAACCAGACAGCAACCAAAAAAGACCTTAGAAGTCCACCAGCCATGGGACGAGAGTTCCCACGTCAGAAGGAAGACTCTGATGAAGAAGCACTGGATGATGATTCCCTAGAAGCAGCTGTGATGCAACGAATGTGTCCCAGGTGTAGACTGAGCTATAAGTGGTTGAAGGGCCTTCCAGTTGATGGGAAGCAGTATTACAGGGATGTGCAGAGGCGTCCCAAACCAACCAATGCTTATAACAAAAGGCCGTATCCGGCTAATGTCAGACAGCAACCATTAGTGGTTGAACCTGCAGTTGATAGAATGTATGCTAAAGGCAAGAGGCCTTTCTATGAGTCCAGATCTCCTAACTATTACAGGTTGGAGAGTAGTCATTCTGAAAGAAAGTTGGAGAAGAGGTCAGGTTTTGGTATCAAAGCCAGGAATTGGCCCCTTGGGCCAGCTTCACGAAGGACAGAAAATGATCACCATCACCAAGAACCTGAATCAGGCTTAAAGCTTGGAGACAGGACCAAACAATTGTCTTCACAGCCAGCTTCGAAGGTGATCGTGAAAGAAGAAAGAGATGGTTCAACGTCTGGATCAGTAAGTTCCTGGGTACCTGGAGTCCCAGATTGGTTTGTGATGCAAAACAAACCCAGGGAAATGCCTTCCCAAAGGAATTTTGGAAATCAAAATAGGATGGTTAAGCCTCCTTTGGTGGCTCCCAACAACTGGGTATTGCTGAAACACCCAAGAACGAGGGAACCAGATATGGTCCCCGTTATTTCCAGATCACAAAGGAGAAAAATTCAGCGCAGGTACACCCAATACCAGAGAGACCTGAAAGAAAGTGGAGAGAGTTCTTCGATGATCCAGACTGGAGAAAAGAAGAATCGAAAGTCAGACCATAGTTCAAAGCCAG
The DNA here is from genome assembly GCF_055761805.1 of Camellia sinensis. NCBI lineage: Eukaryota > Viridiplantae > Streptophyta > Magnoliopsida > Ericales > Theaceae > Camellia > Camellia sinensis. Next base: position 49,395,646 of record NC_138967.1, read on the forward strand.
TTACACAAAACGAAGTGGATCGCAGCAGAGAACAGTTGGTCAAGGTTCATTCTGAACTAAAGGCCAGAGAGAAGGAAAGTCTAACAGGGTTGGAAAAAGCTTTGATGGAGAGTGGTAGCGAAACGGAAGAAGATGTTGGCGTAAGCCAGAAGAAAGAAATGGTGGAAGAAGAAATGTTCGAAGCCTTCATGGCTGAGCAAACATTTCTGGTTGAAAAGCCAGCTGAGGAAAATCATTCGAAGGGACTCGTTAGCAATGGAATACCAGAATGCATCATGCAGGATGTTTCTGAGGAAGTCGACCAAAGTGACCAAGAGGGGAAACAGGTACAGCCAGCCATCCAGTTTGGCTCATTTCCCCCAGTATCAGTGAACATGGTACACATACTACCACAGGAATTCCAAGCTGGAGATGAGAATCAAGAGGGGCAGGAAGCTGATCCAATTCAGATCTCTAGTGAAGATTCACAAGCAAGTATGGTGCAAGATAATTTCGAAATGGTTACCCCGATGGAAGCTGAATATGAGAGCGAGGAAGTGGTAAGCATTAACCTCTCGTATCCATTTGAATATCCCTCGAATTCCATGACGCAGCATGTTAAGCCTTTGTACATTAAGGCCTTCTTCGATGGAGTTCAGTTAAACCGAGTCTTGGTAGATAATGGTGCAGCGGTGAACTTATTACCGAAATCTTCTTTGAAGAAATTAGGGAAGAGGAATCCCAGGTTGATCCCAACCAGTACAACCATCGCTGGTTTTGCTGGAGACAAGCAGATGGCCCAGGGAATTCTACCCATCAATCTCAGTGTGGGAACCAAGGACTGCATGACGGCGTTTTTCGTCATCGATAGCAATGCAAAGTACAATGCCTTACTTGGTAGAGATTGGATCCACACTAATAAATGCGTGCCTTCCTCTCTGCATCAAAAAATGATAATAGCTCTAGGCAATGGGAGAACGGAGGAAATTAATGCAGATCCTCAACCTTTCGTAGCCTGTGCTGATTTCGCAGAAGCCAAGTTGTATATTGACGGTGTGGCACCGCTCAGTATACTGATGGAATTTGATGGTTCAGCCGAAGAAACGGCTGATAAGGAAGTAGCACGCCTGAAGCATTTAGTCCAGGAGAGTGCTGGTGAAGAATTAGAGGTTAAAGATGACAATGATGCCTGGTTATAGGCAGCAAGATGAAGCACCAGAAGCCAGGCCTTTGGCTTTAATCAAATTTTCAATATTGGATATAAAGTCAATATTCCAGAAAGTTCGAGAGCAGGAGAAAGAGGTCATGATGATTGGCTGCAAGCGGGAGAAGCAACAAGCCAGAGTTTTAACTCTTGATAAATACTGTGCATTGGACATAGAAACAAAGGTCCAAGAGATACAGGAAGAAGAATCCTTTTGGACAGATTTTGTCCATGAGGAGGAAAATAAAGAGGAGGAATCAAAGAGCCTGGAAGCAAAACACAGCAAGGAGATTCCTGCGGAGTCAGAGAGGATCAAAGAAGGGGTTCCAGTAGGTACTCAGATACAAGACCCCTTAGAAGAAATAAATTTGGGGGAAGATTCTGTACAACAACCCATTTATATAAGTGCTCGGTTGAGTTCTCCCGATAAGGACCAGTTGTTGGTTATTCTAAGAAGATATAAAGATTGTTTTGCATGGTCATACAATGAACTACCAGGATTGGATAGGTCATTAGTGGAACATAGGCTTCCCATGAAGCCTAACTTCAAGCCATACAAACAAAAACCAAGAAGAATGGGTTCAGAGGTGATCCAGAAAGTCAAGGAAGAAATTCTTAGACTACTCAAAGCAGGCTTTATCAGAACAGCCAGGTATGTTGAGTGGCTATCTAATATTGTACCTGTAGTCAAGAAAAATGGAAAAATGAGAGTATGCATTGATTTTAGAAACTTAAATCTGTCAACTCCAAAAGATGAATATCCTATGCCTATAGTAGATTTGTTGGTAGATAGCTCGGCAGGACATCACATTTTATCAATAATGGATGGACACTCAGGCTATAACCAAATCTGCATTGCGGAGGAAGATGTTCACAAGACAGCATTTAGGTGCCCTGGGAATATTAGGACCTTCGAATGGGTTAAAATGCCGTTTGGCCTGAAGAATGCTGGGGCCACATATCAGAGGGCTATGAACACTATCTTTCATGACCTTATTGGTGGGTATTTGGAATGTTATATTGATGACATTGTGGTTAAATCCCAATCCATGGAGGAGCATTTGTTTCACCTAGAGGCAGCCTTTGAAAGAATGAGAAGGTTCAAATTGAAGCTTAATCCTCTTAAGTGTGCTTTTGGCGTATCATCTGGAAACTTCTTGGGCTATGTAGTACACAAGAAAGGAATACAGATCGACCAGAATAAAGCCAAAGCCATCATTGAAGCCAGACCTCCATCAAGTAAGAAAGAATTACAAAAGTTCCTTGGTCAGGTTAATTTTCTTCGAAGATTCATTTCTAACACTGCAGGGAAAACTAAAATTTTTTCTTCTTTATTAAGGCTGAAAGATGAAGAGGAATTTGTGTGGACAACGGAGCATCAAAGTGCTTTCGATGGAATCAAAGCCTACTTGGCCAATCCTCCAGTACTGATGCCACCAAATGGCGTTAAGCCTTTAAAGCTGTACATAGCCGCAGCAGAAGACTCATTGGGAGCTTTCTTGGCCCAAGACAATGAGGAAAGCAAGGAGCAAGCTGTTTATTACCTTAGTAGGTTTTTAAATTCTTGCGAATATAAATATTCAGCTGTAGAAAAGCTTTGCCTTGCACTGTACTTTGCTGTAATGAAATTAAGATATTACCTTTTGCCTAAACTGTCTTGATAATTGCAACCACAGATTTGGTTAAATACATGTTATCTAGACCTATGTTGAGGGGAAGAATTGGCAAATGGGTATTAGCTCTGTCAGAATTTCACTTAGAATATGTGCCCCAAGGAGCAGTGAAAGGACAAGTGTTAGCCAATTTTTTGGCAGACCATCCATCTCAAACAGAGAATCAAGAAATAATGGAACTCAGTATAGCTAGTGTCGAGCCATGGCGAATGTGGTTTGATGGGTCGAAAGCCAATGGCCTAATTGGAATTGGTATAGTAATTAAGTCACCACAAGGAATAGAGACCACACATGGTTTCAGAATAGATGAAACTGCTTGTTCTAATAATCAAGCTGAGTATGAAGCTTTGATAGTAGGATTGGAAATTCTTATTGGATTACAAGTACATGTAGTGGATATATTTGGAGATTCCCAATTGGTTGTTAATCAAGTAAAAGGGATTTTCAAGTGTCAAAGTATAAGTATGCTGTCATATTATGTTGTCGCATTACATTTGCTCTCTCAATTTGAAATAGTAAATGTAACTTATGTCCCGAGATTCTTGAATAATAGAGCTAACGACGTGGCACAAAAAGCTTCGAATTTCAAGAGTAAAGATGGTACCCATTGGGATGTTAGCCAAACGACATACCAAAAATCTATACCACCTCTAAGTAAGAGGAACATGGTTCTAGAAATCAATTATAATGATTTGCAGGAACAGGATTGGAGACATCCAATAATACAATACTTGGCTGGCCCATCTTCGAAAGCCAGTAGAAGAATTAAATTGCAATCTATGCAATATATCATATACAACAATGACCTCTACAAAAGAGGGGGAGATGGTCTATTATTAGAATGTTTAGGGCCAAAAGAAGCATTAATAGCTATGGCTGAAGTTCACGAAGGTATCTGTGGTGCACATCAGTCTGGTGTAAAAATGAGGTGGCTGCTTCGAAGACATTCCTATTATTGGCCGACTATCCTTAAAGATTGCATAGAATATGCAAAGGGCTGCCAGGCATGTCAAAAGCATGGTATAATAAGGCATGTGCCCATAACTGATCTACACGCAGTAGTAAAGCCTTGGCCATTTAGAGGATGGGCCATGGATATGATGGGGAAAATACACCCCCCCTCTTCGAAGCATCATTGTTTTATTTTGGTGGCAACTGATTATTTCACCAAATGGATCGAGGCCAAACCATATAAAGCTGTAGATCAGACGGAGGTTATTGGGTTCATTAAAGATTTGATCCATAGATTTGGCATCCCACAAACGATAACGGTCGATAATGGGACTGTTTTTGATGGGAAAATGGTGAAGTCTTTTGTGGCTGAGTTCGGGATTAGCCTTGTGAATTCCACTCCATACTACGCACAAGCCAATGGTCAAGCTGAGTCATCTAACAAGTCCTTAAAAAAGGGAATACAAAAAGTTGTGGAAGATAATCCAAGAGATTGGCACAACTTATTGTTAGATGTATTGTGGGCTTATAGAACTTCCCCAAGGTCAAGCACAGGAGTCACTCCTTATGCTCTAGTTTATGGGCATGATGCAGTGTTACCAGTGGAGATTAATGTTAAATCCTTAAGGGTAAGATGCCAAGACCAGTTGGATCCTGAGCAGTACTATCAAAGTATGTGCTTGGAAATAGAAGATATAGATGAAGCTAGAATTTTGGCATTAAACAGCATTCTCTTTCAGAAGAAGAAAGCGGTCAAAAATTATAACAAGAAAGTCAAACACATTGGCTTTGATGAAGGTGATTTGGTGTGGAAGACAATACTCCCAGTAGGGATTAGAAGCCATAGATTTGGCAAATGGTCACCTAACTGGGAAGGACCATATCAAATTCATAGAGTTTTGCCTTTTGGGGCATACCATTTGAAAGATCTGAGTGGTCATGTGCATCCTAAAAAGATTAATGGAAGATATTTAAAACCTTATTTTCCAACTATTTGGGAAACACGGGGAATAAAATAAACAGTGAGTACAAGAACATAAACAAGGAAATGCTTTATAAAGAGTCAAGTACATTGTGCCACAAGTTGGCCCAAAAATCATTACAATGTTTTAGCTGTTTTTGTACAACAGATTTCCTATTAGTAAACGATGCAAACAGTTGAATAGCTGCAGTCATATCTTTCTTGTGATCAGCCAGTCCTTGATTGGTGATTTGCAGTTTGAGGTCAGTTCGGAGTAAGGCTTGATTCACTGCAGAAAGCTCTTCTTCGAGTTGAGCTTTCCTCTCTAGCAGTTGAGTTCAGAAGTGAGAGGCAGAGGAGTGTTGTTCCTTAAGCGTTGATACTTCAGTATGCACTTGAGAAACAAAACTTTGATCTCTGATCAATTTCTCATCTGCGGCCTTAGTAGCATGACAAATGCTGATGTAAAACTCAATGGTAGCTGCTACCTGAGATAGATGGTTAGAGACATCCATACCAGACTGCTCAGCAAGTTTGCAGCATTGAAGAAACCCGTTTTTTATTATAGGCCTTTGTAGAGCCTCGAAGGGAATCCTCGAAAAAGATATTAGCAGGTCTAGACAGGTGTCCAAGTCTATTGAAGGCACAGAAGGTTGGCTGCTGGAGGAAGAAGAGCTCTCAAAGATTTCCAGCAAAGAATCAGCTAAAACTAATGGCTCAGTCTCCTCATCGAATGACGGAGAAGTAGAAGTGATGTCAAAAAGGCTAGCTAATCTTGCTTCAAAAATATCAATTTCATCAGTAGACATGAGGGGAGCAGAAAGAGTTGCCTTGAGAGACACAGAAGATTGCATAGCAACAGGAGAAATGGATGGAGCATGTTTGATGGTCTCCATGGTCCTGGTCACCAATGAATCAAGAGAAGGAGGGCTGGAGCTAGGTAAAGATGGTGAGTCACGAATTGGAGAGCTGTCAGCACTCATCAAAGACAAGGTAGCACTTGGAGCCTCCTTGAAAGGGGAGGGAGGAGCAAGACTCAGTAAAGAAGTAGATTGGGGAAAGTCAAGAGTCAAGTGAGAAAGATAGGGAGCTAAACCAAGAGGAAAAGGCATAGGAATGCTTGGCCTCAGGAAAAGTGTAGAAAATCTAAACCCCGAAAATGGAAGTATGGTCTGAGTAGTCCCTACATCCTGCGTCTGATCTGCTTCGAATGAAACTGAGAGAGGTATCGGAAAGATGAGCTCAGAAGTTGCTGCTGCATGAGGAAGAAATATAAAGCAATGTCAAACCCTGATACCAAAGGCTAACAAAGGAAAAGTCGCAAAAAGCATAAAATTACCTGCTCCAGAAGTATCGGCGATAATAGGGGAACTGTGAAGGGTGTAAGCTCTGGCAGTCTGTTGTCGTCTTACAGTTTCCCTTTGTAGTGTGTCAGCAGCAGCAGATTCATCTCTCAGAAACTGTTGCTGCCGCCTCTTCTCAGCTCTTTCAAAGACAATCATGGCTTTAGGATGTTCTTGCTCTATTGTCTTGATGGCTGCTTTTTCGATGGTATCTTCGACTAAGATAGGAGCAGGAGCAGACACCTTTTTTCTCTTCTCTATAGCCTTGGCGATTGTCTCAGAATCAGAGTCTTCGACCATATCGGAAGGAGAGACAGTCATCTTTCTTTTCCTTTTCCTCTGTATTGGCAGGGTCTATTTTTTCTCAATTTCTTTCTCAACTTTTCCCTCAAGTTCTTCAAGCTGCGATCTAGATTCCAGAGAAATGAATTCATCTTCTGACTCTCTGGTAGTTACCGAGTCGGATGAAAAGACGATTGCCTTCTTATTTCTTTTTAAGAATAACTCTTCCTCTTCATCGGATTCTTCCTTTTCTTCCCTTTGAATATTGGATGTTCCCTTCTCGAGTTCAAAGAGGCTCCTTTTCTTTTGTAATTGGCCACCTCCACAAAAGAAGAATTAAAGATAAGGCAAATGCATTATGAAAGACAAAAGGAGAAGAGACAAGGGTATACCTTTCTTCGAAGCAGCTCGAGTGACTCTGGGAGGAATTGAAGCAGCAGGAGCAGCATGTGCCAATTCTGAAACAGTGGAAGAAGTGACCTCCCCGGTTTCTTTGGGCTTGGTCACATCTAACACTGTTAGTAGGCTTGAAGGTGGAATGGCCAGATAAATCTCCATGTTACTCACCCACCAGTTTTGGTACCTCTTCAACACGGTACCTTGAGAAATGAAAGGGGTGAATTCAAAGTTGGCCAAGTCATCTATAAATTTCAAAGTTGCCTCTTCTAGCCTTGATTTCCGAACTTTCAAGTCCCTTCTGGTGAGGCTGAGGTTTGTGTTGCTACAGAGGGGTATTGGGACCCCTTGTGAAAGGCCAAATTGTCTAGCAAACTGCGCTGGACAGTAGGGTTCAGCAATACATTTATATGCCTTTGGGTTTAAAGTCCCAATAAATAGCTCTCTGGGAATCAGAATGGAAGCCCATATATCCTGGTGAGCAAGTGAAGTGCAGGACTGGTCACTTAGAAAATTCCTCAACCAAGATGGACCTATGGAAGGTTCGAAGGGACTAAAGTGGTAAGTAGGAAGGGAGGCTGGAAGCTGATGGAAGAAAGAGAAGTAAAAAGCAAAAGTAGAAGGGTAAAGTGAAGCATTGGCTATCCTCATGCCATGGGTAAGAGGGTTTGGCTCGGAAAATTTAAGGCATTTGGATTGTAATTCGGTAAAATAGGCGAAAAGCCAAAACTGAAGGATCCAGAATGGCCCCCCTTGATTAGCATCTAAGGGTTTCTCACAAAAAAGGGAGCAGACTCTATATACATGCCCTAGAACATGTGGGGCTAAGGCCACATTTTTCTGTAAAACAAAGGCTTTGGCAAGAGGGGCAAATTCAGGCATAATTCTCTGAGAGGAAGTGCAAAAAAGGAATTTACAAAGCCAATACAATAAGAAAGAAAAAAATTCCCTATCAGTCACAGGGCCCTGTCTTTTATTCTCAGCCCTAGCAAAATCACTATAAGATGAGTTAAGGGGGGGGGGAGAGAGAAAGGGACTGCTAAATCAGGATAATCTGGTCCAAAAGGAGTGCCAATAGGAGATAGTCCCAATAAATGGCAAATATCAAGAACAGTAGGGGCCATCATCCCACATCTAAATTGAAAAAAAGTTAAAGACAGGGTTCCAAAAACATAGAGCAGCGGGAACAAGGAAAGGGTCTTATGAAATAGTTACCCTAGACAGTCTGAGAGCATCGAGAAGGCAGAGTTCTTGAAGGTCCAGGGTCCTAGCAGGAATAACCCGATCATACCACTCTTGCCACTCTGGTCTCACCGTTGGCTAGCATCGGTGGGGGCGATTCATCCTCCAGTTCCTCCAGTCAAGACCACCTTCATAAAGAAGACATTGGTTTTCCAGTCGGGGATACAGGGCTGGGAGTTCAGCGAGGACTTCTTTGAATATGGGCCCGAGCACATAGTCTGACTGCACATGACGACGAGGGACAAAGATGCGTCCATCAATAGCGCTCTTCTCCCCAGCTTTGTACTTTTCGCATTCCACGTCAATAATTCTCTTCAGGGCCACAGATGGACTCATACGCTCTACGACTGATACTGAAGGAGAAGCCATTGACAGTATGTTTTTCTTCGGGAAAGGAAGTGGAGAGAAGTCGACGATTGGTAATAAAAGGGGTTTGTGCGATTAGAAGAGCAAGTGATTTCAGAACACAAAACAAAAGGGTTTTTAAAGCCCTCGTATTTGAAAATATATTACATGAGTTGTTAAGTATTAAAAGTACGAGTACAAAAGCTTCCTTCAACATTGATGCTTTTGGAGGGAAAAACAAAGCCCGGTTGTTAAGACTAGCTTCGAAATAAGATATTTTGCAGAGAAGCCAGCTTCGAAGTGGGTTGCCCTACCCAGGAAATAAAAATACTCGAGTATTTTAAAAAGGGCTTAAAGGCCTGTTTTTGGAGTTTTTTAACAAAGATAATATCCTTCGAAGCAAAAATTGAGTTTCTTTAACACAGGTAATGTCCTTCGAAGCAAAACCTGAGTTTTTTTTTTTTTACAAAGGTAATGTCCTTCGAAGCAAAACTTGAGTTTCTTTAAGGATGGGATTTGGTGTTCGAAACATCAAAAGCAACGATGACAATGACTAGATATTGGCTGTGGTCGAAACAGGTTTTGAATGTAAAATTGTTAGATTCGAAGCACTGTTTCCAATTGAAAATCAGCCAAAACTCAACTCCACAAATTGGAAAGATTACGATTGGCTCATTTAGTGTTTTATTTAAAACAATTAAGTCCAAATTTAAAGGATGAAATTGTTCGAAGTTCAGAGTTGACTTTTAAAACACAAGTAAAAATACAAATGAAGACAGAGTCAAACAAAGACAAATTTTGTTCATATTAAGATCAGAGTGATTACATCAGCTGACCCTATCTCGGTATGAACTCGAGTTCATAAAAATAAGGAATGGAATAAATAACAAGATCATGAAATTTGGTCCAACAATGGTCAATGAACTTTTGTTCTTTCCTTATTCTATCTTCTAAATTTTCTACCATCGGCTGCATGAGTTGATGTGCTCTCACTTCATAGTAGAGTTCTTCAGCCTTTATTTCGAAGGCCACTTCTCTTAACCCTTGTTCCAATTCATCAATGTCTAATTCATCCTAATAGGCAGAGTCTTTATTCTTGAAATCATTGAATTCTTCCATAAAGTTCTCTGCTTCGTATTGAGTATGGATTCGAAGGGACGAAAGCTAGTCCAACGATTGTGTAGTAGCCATAGAATTACGATGCTAGTGAAGGAGTAATGGAAGTTGGTCTAGAAACATGTGAAGTTCTGCCTGAGCAAGAGGATTAAGGACATGACCCCTAGTCAGAATATCACAAGCCCATTGAAGGTTTGTGAGAGGGACTTCATCCTCGAGTACATTGAAAGGCAAGTAAGAAAAGGATGCAAGCAGGAGTAGAGCCTGTTTCCGCTCAGCTGAGGTAGGAGGGGGTGGACGTTTATAAGGGGGAAAGACTTTCTCCATGGATAGAGCAATCTTTAGTTTCTCTGTCCAGGAAAGAATTGGTGGGGGAGAAGGTGTGCATACTTTAACTTCGGGGGACGAAGAAGAAGATGTGGACGCGTCTGTTTCTGGGGATGATACGGGGGCAGAAGGAACAAAGGCATTAATATAATCAAGCCAGTCAGAAGAACAGAGCTTCGCCTTCTGGGCTAAGAATGATGGGTTATACCCTTGTGCTTCTTCTGGGCGTGGGGCAGTGTGCACTATCTTTGTAGGCATGGAAGATGTATACCATGCTACAAGAAGATTCTCCTCCAGACTACGTCGATGGTCAATGGGCACGTAAGGATAAACAACTGAACTTCGAGCATATGAGGGAAACTCTAAAGGGTCAGTGAACTCAACACAATGATGGTTGATTCGCTCCCTTAAATCAGGAGTCTCAGGTATTGACCAATTTGTCCAGTCAGAACTTCCAGTAGAGCCAGAAGAGGAAGCAACTGCAGCTTTATCCCATACAGAAATTTGCGAAGAAGAATTGTTCAAATCCATATTTGTAATTTTATGAATCAGAGGTTTGAGAGCAGATTGTTCGAACTGTAAAGGTAGGTCAGAAGGGAAAATTCTTATGTCTTTGATTTTAGCCTTCTGAATCAAAGGATTAAGAGCAATGTGTTCGTAATCCAAAGGTCGGTAATCTGCAAAGGCGTCCATGACCTGAATATAGAAAGGTGGGTAAAGGTGGCTAATAAATGCATGCTTTCGACGAGGAATAGCATCGACATATGACTCTTCGTATGCCTCATCATTGGAAGAAAGAATTAATTTGGCCATGAAATGTATCAGTCTGTTCGAATAATAAGACAGTGAAAGTGCTTAAGGATCAAGATGAGATTATTAATACAGATGGTGTGTGACAGTTGCATTTCTGGGAAGATGCAAAACCCATGCACGTTCTAAGACGTGGGAAAAGGACTCTGATCCACTAATATCACCAAGTCTTGGGTATATTAGTGCGGGGGGTAATGTTGGCTACACATTTTGTACTAAGCCAGTAACAATCCAATGCGTGGCAAAGTGAGGGTAATATGGGGAGACCAGGTAGGTCTTCGATCCTGACCATACACGTGGCAATTAATATTGGTTGTTATAAGATCTGAGTAGTAGCAGATCAACAAAGAGACGTACAGTGACGTGGCTTCAACGGTTGCTCACATTTCAAATTCAAATATAAGGGGGAAGCCTAACTGCAAGTGAAGGTGTAGTGGGACTACTTATAAGGTAGCATGATCAGCAACTACGGAGGGGCAGTTCGACGGTTTGAAGTACAATTCGATGGTTATCTTCGGAGAGTATAAATAGCAGGAAGGATTTCAGAGAAAGGGACGGAGAAAAATCTAAAGAATCACTTTACATATTCCAGTGTTATTTCCTGTCCTTTATATTCCTGTATTTTGAGTTTCTGCGCTGCACTTCATTTGTAGGAGTAGTTGTCAAGTACATTGCCGCTGTAATTCTCTACGGGACTGAGATCATTGTAAGTTCTTTTTATATTAATGAAATACTCTAGTTTAGTTAACTGTTCTTATGTTCAGATTTTCTGAAGTTTAATTACCAGTAAGCCACCAGTAAAAGTCCTCTTTATTGAGGCCGAAAGAACCATAACACAATCGTCTGAATAATTGTTTGGCAATTCTGTAAGGACTGATTGATCCTTGCTGGCACGCTCATAATTACGAAAGTAACCTTCGAAAGCCAAAAAAGCCAACAAGAAGCTTTGTACTTTCTTAGATGGAAAGTTCAAAATTTCAACATGAGACACCAATTTGTAATCAATGAATGCATGCACTCACCGTGGATGGTGTTCAAAAATCATGGCTAATACTTCAATGGCATGGTAACACTACTATGTTTATTATAAAAAGCCTCTATGAAACTCTTTCGGAATCCTTCAAAGCTTCTTTGGCACCCTTCGAAGCTTATTAGAAGGTTCATTATAAAGAAGGGCATATTAAAGCCTCCTTGGAGCTAGTTCGAAGCTTATTCAGAATGCTCAGAAGTCACTCTAAAATGATTCAAAATTTACTGTCATGTAAAAGTAGCAAACGTCTCACTTGACAGTAGCCAATATCATGACAAAAAATTATGAGACTTCTCGAATTCTTGAAGAGTTATAATTCAAAGGATGAAAGCCATTCTCTAAAGGTATTATTAGAGGGCCAAAATCATCCTTCGAAGGTCGAAGGTTCCGACAAAGGACTAATTACATCCTTAGAAATACTGGCAAAGCTTCAAAGGTTCACAGCCACAATTTTTTTTTTCTTCGAAGTTGTTGTTGATGTAAAATGGAGTGCTTCGAAGCTAAAAAATTATGGCCAAAAGGGCTTTCGAAGCACACACATTGACCAATAACAAAGCCAAAATGATAGTTGTTTACATATCCACTTCGAAAACAATCTGGAGTATAAAAACGTCATGTCTAATACATAGCAAAGATCAGCTATTTGTCAAGAATGATGGTTTTCACATTGCATGGTAGAAAACAACAATCATGTGAACTCATTGTGTTTTCTACAGAGCTTCTTCTTCCTTGGCCAACTGTAAATTTGTATTAACTACTATTTCACATATAGCTATGAAAATAGTCAGGACCATTATTATTAGTCATTTCCATGCTTTCCATTGTGAAAATGTAGGAAAAAACTCAACAAATACATTTCTAGACTTTAATATTTTGTTAACCATTTCATCAAAATTAAATTTTGATGTGAAACACAAATCCAAAATGGATTTTGAACAACGAAGATAGTGGTATATGGTGGTTTTGGAATTCAAATATTTTGAGATTTTTCACATCATCAAAAATTTTAAATCTTCTAACCGTGGGTTACGCATCATTTTTAACCAAACTTGGTTTAAAAACATGCTCTCTAACAAGTTTTTCATGACTTGGCTCTCTACAAATGGATGTATGAACCCCGCGAGCCATATATGAAACATCATTCTTAGCCATGTTTGATTCAAGAACATGCTCTTTCGTTATGTTAATTTCATAATTTGGCTCTTTAAAAACGGGCGCTTGAACTCCCTGAGCCATTGATGAACTTATTTCTTCACCAATTTCAGTCATAAAAGACTTGAAAACATTTTGTAAAAGCCCACAAAATTTAGTCATTAAAGACTTGACAAGAAGGGTTGATAACTCATGTCTCAATTGGCAAATTTTCATATCAAGTTGATGAATTACTCAAATTAAATAGTATTTTTTTCTTCTACCAAATAATATGATAATGCAGTAACAACTTGAAATTTTTCTTCATCAAGAAAATAGATCTCTTCTTGAAGATCCAAAATTTTTCTTTCACGCCAATATATTTCATATTGATAAATTTTGAATGGCAAAATCCAATTCGTTTGTCATTTCTTCTTCTATGCCTTTTTCAAGGCGCTCATTTTCTCATTGTCATCTTCATCTAACCATTATAATGATAGTCCCACTGGGCGTGCCAAAAATATATGTTGGCTTTTTTGACTTGTAATTAGAGCATGCCAACAAGGATCAATAAGTCCTTACAAAAATAGTAAATGCCAACCAATAATTCAATCGATTGCTTCGAAGTTCTTTTAGCCTCAATGAAAAGGACTTTTACTGATGACTTATTTTTAGGAGAAAATTCAAAAGACTAAACACAAAAATAAAAGAAAGAGGAAGAAACAGTTTCAGAAATCAAATTTCATTAAATAACCAAGAGTTTACAATTTATACCTTCGCACTCTCATAGCTTCAAATGGGATTACAGCAATAAACTATCTTAGAACTACTCATAGGAATTGGACGTGCAGAATAGGAAAATAAATGACTGGGACATAAAGGATTGGAAATGTAAAGGACAGAAAAATATAAAGCAAAATAAATTGGCTTATGGATATGGTTCTGGGTGTTGTAAATGGTTATTTATAGTAAAAAAAATTTCCAGCAATAACCACCCAATAACCACCTAAAACTACCCACTCTTCCACCTTCATTTCTACAATGCCACACATCCCTCCATGTTTTCCACTAAGTTACTTTGTTCATCATATTCTTCACATGTGCTTTAACTTCTTCCACATTGTCTTCCATGTTCCACCATGCAAGACCACTAACTTTGTAACTTCTCTTAACTCTTGATTGATCAAGAAAGTGCCACGTATCCTGCAATAATAATAATATTACTATTTATGGTGTCAACATTATTGGATTTTTTACAAAGGTGTTTGTCTTTCTCAGTCTCCATTGAAGAAAAATTGATTGGAATTCTGGCTTGTTATTCTGAATTGAGGAAAAACAAAATCAAAAGAAAAAAAAGAAGAAGCAAAGATTAAAGAAAGAAAAAGATGAGCAAGAGAAAGGGGTGAGTTGCAAATGAAAGCAAAAGAAATGGACATGTATCCATTTTTTAATTTTCAATTTCGTTAATTTTCTTGTTAATGATATTTTTTGATAAATTGAAATGGTCGTTGTGGAAGATGACAGCAGATGAGGGTGGTGGAGGGATTTGGGTATTTCAGGGGGTGGCCGGAGTGGGAAATGGGTGGAGAATAAGGGCTACTGAAGGAAGAAGTAGAATGAGTGAGGAAAGAGAGTGAGTTTGGGTTGAAGAGGGTGAATTTGCATATTTCTTTTGAAATTTGAGATCAAAAAGTAATTTCTTTTAACTTTTTCCATTTAAATGTGACAGTGGGAGGCAAATTAATACGATTTCAAAAACTTTGAAAGTAAAATTTAAATTATTTGAAATCTAGAGGTGTAATTGATTATCAAAACAAAATCTAGGAGTAAAAATAAAATTTTCTCAAAAATGAAGTCTATGTTATATATGTGTGTGTGTCTGAGCACCTCACTACAAGAATTAAGTCCAATTTTTAAAATTTCATTAAAAACTTCAAACTAATTTGTACCAACTTAGCAACTCACTTTAATGGTCCAGACTTGTTGAACTATCAAGCTAGTTTTACATTATTTATTTTTTTATTTTTTAAAATGTCATAATTTTCATTGTAAACAAAATAAATATTGAATATGAAATTATGTAAAAAAAAATTAAAAATAAAAAATTTGAAGTTATTGAAGCTAATTTATGAAAATTCCAAAACTGTGAAAATTTACAATTTTTTTGTTTTAATATTTAAGATATTTCATACTTAATTTACAAAAATTGTGAAAATTTTGTAAATAGACTAGAATTTTTTTAAAAAAAATTGAAAATTTCTGAATTTTTAGAAAGTACAAAATTTCTCAATTTTTGTAATTGAGAGAAACTGTGAAATTTTATAGTTTTTGTGAAGGAGTTATGAAATTTAACAATTTTTATATAAAAACGGTGAAAATATAGGTAATTGTAAAATTTTTCAATTTTCAAAATACTGTGACATTTTGCAGTTTTTACAGTGAAATTTGACATCTTTTTTTATTCAAAATTTCATATTGAAAATAAATTTTGTTTGATAGATCTTATGGAATAGATTTTAAAAGTATAATTTTTATGAAAAAACGAAATTACTAAAATTTTTGAAACAAAGAAGATTGCCACCTGATACATCATCCATGTTATTTATGCACATCCTATTATGTTTTAATTGGATGTGGACTGTACGGAATGGCTTGCGGCCCTTAAAGCTATTTGATTTTGCTTGGCCTCCAGTTGAATAGTCTAATTAAAAATTTGTAAGAACTTTTGTAAGAGATCAATCTCTTCAGAAAAATATAACTATCTATTCAATAGCAAAAGAAGAATTTAATATGATTTTACACCACTCTAGTAAGCTATATTCTGTTTATTTATTATTATTTTTTTTAAACATATGATTTGTCAATTGCTTTTAATATGAGACCGGATTGAATTTGTGAAAGACAACTACACGTAGGGTTGAGCAAAAAAAAAAAAAAACCATAAATCTATCTAATCCAAACTAAATCATATTTTTTGGTTTGATTTTTTTAATATATAGTTCGGTGTTGGTTCTTAAAATAGGTAAACCATACTTCATGATTTAGTTCGAGATTTATAGTTATGGTTATAGTTTGGAACCGAATTAGACCATTTAAATATATATAGATATGTAATTTATTATTTATAGTAGATACAGAAGTATCTTATTAATATTCTATATATATATATATATATATATATATTTATAAGTTGTCAACCCTTTACTTACAAATGTGTTCTTATATAATGATAGAAATAGTTCTAAACAATAATTTAAGCAATTTTATTTATAAAACGATTATATATTAATTGATAATTGAACAAGTTGTATTATGTTGTGAATGATGAACAAATTGGTGAAAACTATGGTTTCAAACCAAACCGAATCACATTTTCATTCGATTTGATTTGGTTCCAAAATTTTCATGATTCAATTTGGTTCTAAATTTTATGAAATCGTAAATAGTAGTTTGGTCTTGATTTACTTTAAAAACCAAACCAATGCATTGCCATTAATTTTGTATAAAAGGGAAGGACCATTGAAAATTTTAAATTAGTCTAATTGAGTCTAAGATCATTACTCCTAATTCAAAAAAAAAAAAAAATCCAAAAACACAGAATGCCTGATCATTATTTCTCTGATTATATTTTTCACTTCAATCATCACAATATTTCTACAAGTTCAGTTTATTAAATAAAAAGAGTTCAATTTACGTGAAGTACATAGTTTAGTTTAGTTCATCGGTGCTGCACACTACTAGTCTTCATGTTTTTTCACTAAACAGAGTAGCAGCAAAAAAAACCCCAAAAAAAAATAACAATAACAATTCTTCAATGAATGAGCATTTGAGTCATGCTAGTACAAGGAACACATAACAAAGACACCACATAATACCAACAATGGAGAACCATCATAATCACACTCTCACCACCCTACCGTTACGAACTGAACAGATGAAACACGGAAGAACATGTATGTGGCATTGGTTTGTCTACCTGGTTCTAATGGAAGATGCATTTTATATTCGATTTGTTGGCCCACTATGATAACAGTTCCCAAAAATGTTATTTTTTCATTCCGTTGCGTTATACAAAAATTGAAATAATTGTTGAAAAGTCCAAATTAAAGAGGATGGTATAAGATAATAAACTCCGTGGATAATTTTTTTGTTAGTGAGATGTCCATCCTTTGTGAAATAATTTGATAAAAAGTCATTTTGTTTATTTTGAAGGATAATTTGTTTTCAATTTTATCCCTTAATTTATCTGTTGACTTTTTTTTGACTATCTATTCAAATTATTTTCTATCTGTTAAAATGTGTATCTATTTGTTTAAATTTTTTTTTGACTATTTGTTTAATTTTTTTTCCCTATCTTTCAATCTGTTGAAATTTTACCACCAGATTTGCTGAATTTTTACACCTATCTGTTCAAATTTTGATATGTATTTAAATTATTTTTAAACCCATCTAGTCAAAAATTCTATCTATTGAAAATCTTCACCACCAACACTCATATATAACACATAAGGCAGAATTTTTGTTAGTTCCATCTGTTTAAATTTTGCAAAACTCAACTCTATTGGAAGGAAAGAGATAATGATGATGATCATGATGAAGACTTTCCAGATCCAAGCCTTAAACACATATCTAAGCTCATATCTTTAAAAAAAAATTATTTCTTTTTTCTTATCTGTTCACTCTCTATGTTTTGCTTTTCTCTCTCCAAACACACAAACACTATCAGATCTATGAACCTTGACTTGCACACAAAGGGAACTTCCATTAGCAGTGATTCCATACCAACTCTACCCAACACATGCACCAAGCAATCCGCATTCAAATCCTCTCATTTTCTTCCTTCTAAAATGATTTTGCATCAATAAAAAATCAGATCTAGATATGAAATCCATGGTGATTCTTGAGATCTGTTAGAATCCATTACTGAACTGCCATTCGCTGAGCACTGGTGCTTTTCTCCACTCAATAGGCATTGAGACCAAGATTCTTAACCTTCTTTGTTATCAATTTCATTGAGGAATTTATATATAGATCCTAATAGGTAGATTTATTGTTCAATAAGTCCTGTAATAATTAACGATATTTTTCATTAAACACTATAAAAAAATGTCACTAATCATTAATTTTTAACAACGATTTGAAAATTTTATCACAAAAAAGTCACTAATTATTAATTTTTAACAACAGTTTAAAAATTATCACAAAAAAATCAATAATTATAAATTTTAATGATAATTTAAAAAAATTATCACAAAAAAATTAATAATTTTTAATTTTTAACGACAATTTAAAAAATTTCATACAAAAATAATCATAAAAAATTAGTTTTAGCTGATTTTAGTAGGACTATTGAATTTAATGAGAATTAAGTCTAACCATAAGGACATATTGGTAATTTATTCCAATTTTATCCCATTCCACCACTGAACAATGTTGTTGACACAACAAATAAAAAGGCAAAGAGAATCACCCAGGAGTGTTTTTTTTCAAAAGTTTTCTAAACTGATGTATTGTATAGTTGAGATTTAATACTGAAAAATTAATGTGAGTTATCATTAAATCTCAATCACACAATGCAACACAATGCACCGGTCTAGTAAACTTAAAACTCTAGTGCTGTGTTTGGTTGGGGGATTTGAGGAGAAATTTGGAAAGGGAAATGAAAAAGTTAGGTGAAATGTGAATAAAATATACCTACATTTCACCTAGTTTCACACACCTTTTCCCTTTCTATTTTCAAATCTCTCTCCAAATCTCCAACCAAACACAGCATAGAGGATCCTTGCTCAAAGAGAATGGTAGTTCAGTAATGGATCAGATCCAGGGTATCTCTAAGACCTCGATCTACTACCAATCGAGAGCCTCAATCTCTCAACAAGCTCTCTTGCAATAAATACACAAGAGAGAGAGAGAGAGCCGGTGAATGAACCGGGTTGAGATTGGACCGGAGACCTTTTCGTGGTCGGCTCGAGCAAGCTTGTCGACGACATTAAGCTAATCGATCTGGGACTGGTGGATGGCCTCGAGCGAGTCCAACACCACCACCACCGCCGCCGCCATCCTTTTCCACCACCATATGCGGGAGAAGATCGGAGAGAGAGAGGCAACAAAGCCATAGAGGAGGAGGCGATGGATCTGGACGATCAGAGGGACGATGGAGGTGATCTAAGGAGATGGCTGCGAGGGACGATGATTGAGATGATTTGAGGCGAGCGAGAGGTCAGTGACAAAATCCTAACGAAATTGAAGATCGGTGATGAAACCCTAATGACGAGTCCACTCTCCATCTCCAATGGTTCATTACCTCATCTTCACTGACGGCGATGCCTTGTTCCGGCCATGATGGACGCAGAACCACCAAGATCGAAAACCCTAACGATGTTAGAGAGAGAGAGGGTTTGAGAAATGTTTTGAATAGACAAGGGAAAGTTATTCCAAACAAATATAAGAACTTTTTAGGATAGTTCGGTTATTTCGCAAAATGATGTCCTTGTGGATATAAGAAACAATGGGTTTGTTTGGTTTGTTTTTAGGAAAGTTATTTTTGAAAAAAATTTAGGAGAGTTGTTTTAAAAAAAAATTTGATTTGTTTGGTTGTATATTTTGAAAGTAGTTTTGGAGTTTGAGAGTTTGGGATGATTTGATATTTTGTTGTAATTGAGTAGATGTGTGTGAGAGAAAAAGTGATTGAGAAAGAGAGAGAAGAGAAAAAAAGTTATTGATTGATGTGTAAGAGAGAGAATGATTTTAAAAATTTTTTGAGAAAAATCTCAAACCAAACAATTTTTTGAAATTTTTTTTCTAAAACTCATCTCTAAAACTCAAACCAAACATACTCAATAATGCTTAAGACCACTAAAAGTGGTGCTCTAAGCATCACTAGTGATGTGACAGTGGACGGAGCCCACTGCTTGTGTCTTATTTTATTTTTTTTTATTTAAAATGTTTACCAACTCATTAATGGTGTTTTAGAGCATCACTTTTGATGGGATGTGTCATTACCGACATAAGAAATCAGTGGCTGGACCATTAGGCAAGAAAAATCCAAGATTGGAGTTTTTGCCCGAACGCCCTAAAAAATTTCAATAAAAATAGAAACTAAAAACAGAACATTCCTAGACCATTTCATTTGGTTCTTTCAAAGATAATGATCTAATCCATTTGCCAAAATATAAAGTGGCCCATACCAAATAGGTAGAAGTTGTTATATGCAAGAAGGTAATATTCATTGACAACCTAGAAGGTAATAAACATCTTCTTCGAGGATCGTTACATGCCTAAAATCCAAGCTGCCAAAAAGCATTAATGGTGTGTTTGGTCGAGAGATTTGGGGAGAGATTTAGAAATGAAAAGGGAAAAGGTGTGTGAAACTAGATGAAATGTAGGTATATTTTATTTACATTTCACCTAACTTTTCTCTTTCCCTTTCCAAATCCTTCCTCAAACCCCCAACCAAACACATCGTAAAGGAATAAACAGGAAAAGTACCAAAGCAGGATAAAACAAATACAAAAATGGCTAAGACCCCCTTTTTTTCCCACCCCCTTTGACCCACTCTCTCTCTCTCATTAGTTGGATTTTCTTTTCTTTCTTTCTTTTTTTGTTTCCCTTATCTTCCAATCACCACCTGTCATATGTATGTGGAGGTGGTGAGAGTGGTGATTGGAGGGGGTCTCCAACGCTACTCGTCATCCTTTACTTCAAGTATCAATCTACCTCCAATAATTAACCTTCCAAGCATTTATAAAGCTTAAACTTCAATTCCTTACATTTCATATCCACTTGTCAAAATAGACCCTAGATATATCCATAGCGCCCACTAAACAAAGCTGTCAACTCACCAAGTTAGCATCGAGTCACCTATGATCAAGTCTCTTTCTTTACGTTCATGATTTCCATGACCCCCAACAAATGAAAATACTCCTATTCCAACACACTTGACGATTAAAAAAAAAAAAAAAATTAACAAAAAGAAATATCTAAGCATGACTATGGACACAACATGATACGGATGCATTAACCAGGAAATTTTTTAAATTTTTTTTTATTTATAACTAATAGCACAACATCACGCGAACACAACAAATAATATATAAATATATAATTATACAAGAAAATTGTTACTATTTCTTCATTTTTTACATTACATATACATTTTTTTTAATAAATACAAATTGGAAATAAGTGTAAACCAAAAAGTGATAATATCTATTTCTATTTTAAAAATATTTCTTCATAAATGAATTGGAAGTTTTGCGCTCTATAATTCCTAAAATTAACAGGTCGAAGGAGGAGTGATTAATAAGTAATTGTATTCAAAGTTAATTTCTTCAAGCTAGCAAGGTATTTCACGTGTATCTAAGTCATGGACAAGTTTATTCCCCTCAATGTCCAAAGCATGTTTAGTTTTTAAAAAAGTAGAAAAATATAATAGAACTTGTTTGGACATGTGTCGAAGAGTGTTTGAAAAGAGTCGGTGTCCAACACAGACATGACATTTGAGCTTCATAGAAAAAGAAAATAGATGAACAATTACTCTTAAAAAGGTATAAAGAAACAATTAAATGCTATTTGGAACCGATATAAATTTGATATTGTAAAGGTATTGTTACCCAATTCCCCATAAAAATTTCAGCTGAGACTAGTGGGAATACCTTGGTGAGAGATTAGAGATGTATGTCTTGGCCTTTTTGAGGTCTATGACACTCTTAACCTGAAATCAAGGTACAATTGATAGCATTCCTCAATATCAAGGTGCCAATGTGCATGAAGCATTAGCAAGGCTTAGTGGCCCAATAGGAGAGGCAACTTGTTGAATCTACAGGGTCAATGCTAGGTTGTAAATTTTGGATGATCCTACTTCGCATCATAATTTAGTCATTGGAATAGTCTATTATCAGCATAATAGTGTAAATGCAACACTTTCAATCAGAGAATCGTGTAACAAGGCTCAACCCCCTTTTATTTGTTGTGTCTTCCCTTTATAAATTGTAGACGTGGCATGCTTATGAAAGACAATATTTGTACACGGGAGATGAAAGTTCTGAATCATTTGTTTTCAAATAATTACTTCCACCTAGAATTGTTCTTTGATGTTGCTATCCATGTTGTAAGATTTATTTCAAAGATTCATACCCCAAACAAAATCTTAAAAAAGGATTTTGCTTAAGATTTAATTAAACATACACTTTGGGGGGAATTTTAGCGTGCTCGGTTTCTATCCAAATTCAGATTGGCTGAAAAACATTTATATCTAATCTTAACTGTCAATGTGTGCAATGCCGACAAATTCAATCTAGCTTCACTGTCTCCAATAAGGTTTTCTTGTGATGTACAATAGGAATTCATGGGATCAAGACATTTATGTTTGTTCCAAAGTAAGCTAGGTTGGTATCAGAGTCCTTACTATTTAAGCGGATACCTCAAGCAGGTTGTTTGCAGTAGCTTACTAGGTTATTTTGTCATGAAGTAGCCTTCATGAGCTCTACGAAATTCACTTTTAAGTGAACCCCGGTCAGACAAGCTGCAATTTTCCTTTTCAAATTATGCAGTGTATGAATGATGTTGGTCTGCATTTATTAGTTGAAGTAAAGGAAGGTAAAACCCTTGGAGGGGTCTAGGTAAGATCTCTTTTCCCTTCATTTCTCTTTATATTTCTCGTACTTCTTTTTAAAGTGCTTCCTTCAATTCTCTCTCAAATCTTCTATCAAATTTGTCTCTCCCACCAGTGCTCTTGCAAACAGTCCCTGTCTTGGTTTCCAAGGTTGTTCCGCATCAATATTAAACATTCACTATTCTTCAAATTCTATTTCTAAAGATGCAGGAGCTTCATATATTTGGGACATTATTCAACAATTCTTTCAGAACATTTGTAGATGGAAATAAAGGCATACTTCAATAGGCTCATATTGACATTATTCAACAAATCTCTCAAAATAATCAACTAAACGTTCATGATTGTTGTGAGAACTATTTTTGCACAAGACTAAGTATATGTTAATATGCGTGTTGCTATTCTAGTGATACTAGTATACATGCAGACTCCGACCGCCGAAACTTCTAAGTCATCTCCTTCATCTCGGCCCCAATCTCAACTCTCATCCCCATCAACATCTCCAACAAACGGAAAGAATTCACTACATAGTACCCAACCACCGTATCCAAAACCGGCACTGGCACCGGCACTGGCACGTTTTCAAACCCAAATCATCCACTTAAATAAAGTTCAAGCAATCTTAAGAGTTTCTGAATTGGTAAGCCAACCAAAATACACTATTCTCATAGGTTGCACATCTAGTACATCCAACTCAACAAAAATCCATGTATCCGTGTATTGCTTAAAAGTGTTAAAATTACTTCCAAAAACACTCAAACATCCGCCCTTACAATTACATTCTACATCTTTCTGTTGGAATTCACCATAATTGCACGTGCTTTTCTAAGCAGTAAATGCATCCTAGTTGCCCATGGTTTCAAACTTAAACTAAGGTACCTCCAAAGCCATCAACGTAATCAGATTAGTGAAGTCATTTTAATACTTGAAAAAGGCCAAAAAAGAAACTTCGCCGAATCTTTCTACCCTTAGAAAATACATCATCATTATGGTTGCAATTTAAAACATAAGCCAAGTTACACATTAAATTGAGAATGTCACATGAGAATGCAATCCTCTACCTGCTTTTGGTGCCCCTTCTAGGTCCCATTAATCCTATTCGTGCATTGTGATGACATGGATAACAACATTAATTAGTATTTTATTTTTGATATTAGATAGTTATTATCCATAATAAGTAATAAAACTAAACAACAAACAATCCCCTAATCTCTTATTACTCCTTCATAAATATAATGCTCAATTAGAAAATCAAAATAAAAGTGGAGTCGCTAATCCCACTCCACTTTACGGAAAAATCTATTTCTACACACTTAATTGTCTCAGTACATATTTTCTCTCAATACACACACTTATTAATTTGATTATTAATTAATTTTCTCAATCTATACACTAAAAGTTACAATTATACTATTCACTCATAATCATAATCATTGTACATACGCCACTCAACCCTTCTTTCCACACCTTTTTTTTGTTTTTGTTTATTTTTTTGGGTCTGAAGCTTTTGTTTGGTCTTTTGGTTTTAGGATTTTTATGTTTACACAGTGAAAAACTACACATTCACTGTGTGGAACTGTATTGCTTAGGTTCTTGAGAGGTCTAATATAACATGGTCTATCAAATTGGTTTACATAGAGGTACGAAACAATATATAGAAATTTTGAATTTTTGCTTGTGATTGGTTATAACCCAATTTAATCTCAATGTCAATACCGATCTTCATTTTTTTTTTTTTTTCCATTAGCATCAGTACTATGAAGAATCGGTACCATTTGGAACATTTGAGGAGGCATTGAAAAATGAAAGCACTCGAGGGTTGTAGTTGTGAGACATTAAAATGAAAGCATTTGAGGAGGCATTAAAATTTGATAGACCAATTTGATAGTGAGAGACTCTGTTTAATTTTATAGGACAAATGAACCAATTTGATACTATTTTTTCAAAAAAAAAAAAAAAAAAATTGATATTTTAATAAGCATGTTTTTCTAATCCAAATTTGATCTTGCATTAGAGAAACATGAAAAGGGCTAATTAAAGCAATATAAAGATGTTTTGAGAGTAAGCATTAAAAAAGTGTAGAGTGTGTAACAAGTAAAGTAACAATAATGAGTGTTACTAAATGTCTATTATGGTCATTTTTATTTAGAATATAATTGTTATTAAATTAATATTTCATTAAGTATGTGCCCTAAGCTAATTAGGTGTGTGGAAATAGAATTTTCCTCACTTTACTCTAAATATATTCATTTCTTTATCCTTATTATACATAGTTACATTAATACCGTTTCATACAAAATATACTCCCTGAAAAAATTAAAATTCCAAGAATATTAATGTAACTATGTATAATAAGAATGAAACAAAAAAAAAATATATTTGGAGTAAAGCGTGAGAATAACAACTTCCAATAAAAATTCAATTTAATAGGTAACCCTTAAACACAACAGTAGTTGCCTCATTAGTGAAACCACAAAAAGTAGGTGCCAAGTTAATATTAGGGTGTTCAAATTATCCAGTAAAATTAAAAAATTTGAACAAAATTGACATTTTTGGATTGGGTTTGGTTGGATTGATTTTCTAGTGTATTCGTTTGGTTTTGGATTTTCAAATCATCAAATCGATAGAATTGAGTTGATTCTTAATTTAGACATTACTTAAATCAAACCAACCAGATAACCAAACGTATATATATTTTCAAAATTTTATTTATATTGACATGTTTTTCATTAATGGGTGTATTACAATGGACTTGATTTCAACTAATAATTTCTCATATACAATAATTAATTAAGTGAATGAATGAAGTAATAAGAGTTTGAGTCGGATTTCTCACTTGATTTTAAATTGTATTGATTGTATTAATGAATTTAATTTGTATTGGTTATGTTTAAGTTTGAGTTAGATTTATAGGAAATATCATTTTGTCTCAAATTTTTACGCATTTTTCAATTTGACCCTCAGACTTCAAGTAATATCAATTTTACACCCAAACTTTTAAAATTTTGATTAATTTGGTCCCTATCGTCACATTCCGTCTACAATTTGACAGAATATGCTGACGTGACATCAAAATTTATTTGAAATTTCATTTTACCTCCCAAACTATACCTTAAAAATTAATTTGCCTCCCAAATATTAAAAAAAAAATTAAATTTAAATATTTAATAAATAATTTTTTTTTATCTCAATAATGAAAAAAATTAAATTTTAAATAATATATACTTTGCAAAAAAAAAAGTAATAATAAAAAATATAAAAATCATCATTTAGAATTATCTTGAGACTATGAAGCATGGATAATTCAACAAACATGTCGTACACGTACTGGGTACTTATTGTTGTATGATATTTTTGTATACGTACCGGGTATGCAAAACATGTATTCAAATTTTTCCTTCTTAATTTTTGACATACCCAGACATATCTAGTATATACCCAAGCCATGCCGTACCGCAGTCGAAATAATATTTTCTTCTACTACAAAGATAAAATTCTTTTTACTACACTTCTTTTTCATTTTTAGTTTTGTACTTAGCATGGTTTTAAAATTAAGTTATTGTTTGTAAGTTATTTAATATAATGATATTTAATTCTGATTTATCTTATACCTATACTTTTGGAATTAAATGTCAATTGTAGGTTGGATTTTACAAATTAAACCATTTAATCCATTTTTATATTATTCCAAATTAAAAACAAATATTTTTTTACAAACGTATTAAGCCATACCCGTATCTTACTTTTTTTGAATTTTACTGTGCCAACATACCCGTATAGTACCAATATTAGTACTCATACATGTACTTGTGTTTCATAGGTCTCAAATTATCTCGAGTCAATTTTAGAGAAACTTATTGAGCCGAAAATTTCTTGGCTACTCTATGTATGTGTGTGTGCGAATTGTAACTAGCTTATTACCCAAATTAATTTCAATATAATTGATTGACTAATAGTAATTTTAAAATTGAGTGGGAAAAAAAATTCAAAATTCGGTAAGTACCTGATATGGGTACGACATGTTTGTCGAAGTACCCACGCGTCATAATCTAAAGATAATTCCAAATGAGGATTTTTCTATTTTTTATTATTTTTTTGCAAAGTATATATTGTTTCAAATTTATTTTTTTCATTATTGAGATAAAAAATTATTTATTATTTATTAAATATTTAAATTTAATTTTTTTTTAATATTTGGGGGGCAAATTGATTTTTAAGGTATAGTTTGGGGGATAAAATGAAGTTTCAAATGAATTTTGGTGCCACGTCAACACAATCCGTCTAATTATAGATGAAATGTGACGGCATGGGCCAAATTGATTAAAATTTTAAAAGTTTGAGTATAAAATTGATATTAACTTAAATCTGTGGTCAAATTTAAAAATGCGTGAAAGTTTGAGGGACAAAATGATATTTTCTCTTAGATTTAATTGTATCGGTTTGCATTAAACAATATTTTTTTCTTTATTTGTGTTATGTTTAAATGTTAAAGACTTATTCATTTTAATTATTTATTATTTATTGATTCACTTATTTTTAATATAGTGGAATTGTGGTTTCAACTCGAACTACATTGGATTTGGTTGGGCTGGATATAGTGTGTGATTGGTTTGGTTTGGATCTAAAAACTTAAGCCAAGTTTGGGATACTTAAAAAAAGTCAAAAAGTCAAAAAGTTAAAAGTTAACACTATTCATTAAAAGTCAACAATTACGACTGCACAACTCTCAATCCTAATTTTCCTCTACAAACCAATTTTTACAATTTTTTAGGCCAAGTTTGGTAAGTCCAGAATAAGCCAAAAAGTCAAAAAGTTACTTAAAAAGTTAAAAAGTTAACACTATTCACCAAAAATCAACAATGACGGCTGCACAACTCCCAATTCTAATTTTCTCTTACAAACCAATTTTTACAATTTTTTATTACACATTTTTTCATAAAAAGTCAAAAAGTTAACCCAAACATCCATATTTTTTCCCTCAACTTTTTAGTCTAAAAAGACAAAAAGTACACTTATTTAGGACACCCCAAACATCCCCTAATCGATTATGATTAGGTTGATTCTAAATTTAATTTCAAACCAAACTAAACCGATCCATGAACACTCCTAATTCATATATTGGGATTCATTAGTTTAATTTCAATTTTTTAGTTATTTATTTTTAAAATACAGTCTTAAGTTTTAATCTTTTTGGATCAAAAAAATAAAACAATTTGAAAGATTATATTTTTTTATCTATTTTTTCACTTGTGCACTATTTACTTATTTGTTCACATATCAGTTATCTATTAGCGTATTTGTCCACCGATAATTTGCCACAACCTCCGATGACTTTTGCTGCTATTTTTTCGACGATTGATTGGCGGTCATCTAACAGTAGTGACGTAAAAATTTAAAAAAAAAGAAAATTATTTAAAATAATAATTTGTCATTTTATTAAATAATTTCATTAAACAGGTGTTTATTATTAAAAAAAAATCCTCAGGCTTAATGCCATATTCCCCATAGAAAAGGACTTGCCAATAAAACCCTGGTATATAAAAATTGCCAATGTTTAGATCATAAATTTAAGGTAAATTTATTGAGGAAAAAAAAAAATGACCAATGCGTGTGGGAAACATGACGACCCATGATGTGGATGTTTGGGTATTGTTTTTTTTTTTTTTTTGATTTATTTTTGTCCTTTGTTTTATATAATAGTATAGATAACACGATATGGGTGGGATTGACCAAATTCATTTTGGAAGTTTATTTTATAGTAAAAAAAAGTTTGTTTGGTTTTCAAAAAATTGAAATATTTTATTTTTCATATTTTTTTTTTTATTAAATTTTTTTAATATTCTAATCAATTTTTTTAATTTTTAAATGAACTTAATATGAATATATTTAAAAAGTATAATATTTGTGAAAAAAATATTTAGAAAATTCACTAAATACCAAAAATATAAAAAAAATATATGAGAATTTAGTACATTTTTCGTATTCTTATATATTTATTGATTTTAAAAAAAAAAATTATAAATATTTTGCTTTGTAGATACATCTAAATAAGATGTATTTAAAAAGTAAAAAAATTATTTAAAATTTTAAAAATATTAATTCAAAAAGTTACGAAAAATAAAAATTCAACTTTTAAAAAATTGAATATAAAAAATCAAAACAAAACTTAATAAAAATTATTATAAAGTATCATGTCACTTTTTTAAGGGAGATTTACCAATAAATCCCAAAATTTAAACTTATGAACCAATTGGTCCCATTTTTATTCTAGTAAACCGTTTAGTCCTGGAAAACTCTGAGGGACGTAATTGCCCTCATTTAGACGTTATTAGTCACATGCAGTTGTGAGGCGTGTTTTGGGTGTGGCGCGTGTGTGTCTCACGTGCGTAATTAGTGAATGGATGTGTGGTGTGTTGCGTGTGATACATTGTGAGGGTGTCACAGAATGTCAAACCGTATAAGAGTTTTTTTTTTTGGGGCTGGGTTGGTGTGTTTGGGGGTTAACACAAGGCCCACAACACAATTTGGAAGGGATTCCAATTGTAATGGATTGGACACCCACATACCCACACCCCGTTCAAGGTTAACCCGTTATGTGCATCCATATTCACACAGTCGTTGTGGTCTCCCATTTTGTACTGTATGAAACCCTGCATGTGTGATTGCCAGCAAATTCGCTATTTCGTTTGATCAAATACGTCGTTGCCATATTTGATTGGAGAAAGGATTACGTTTGGGAGGCTGATTGGATCGGTATTGCTGTTGTTTTGTTTTGTTTATCGATCGAACGGTGTGATGTTGCAAAAAGTGGAAGATAAAGGAACCCTAGTTCGCATAATCCTTCATCGGTGCTCTGAAATAGTTCTTTCATGGATGGGATGGGTATGTTTCATAACCTTGTTTTTGGCATTTGTGTTTGTTAGTGTGGTACGTTGGATTTATGTAGTTTCCCTATTGATTTCGTTCGTTTTGTTTAGTAATGGTTATGAGTCATTCAAGTATGTTGTTGGTTATTGTCTTTATCTAAGTTGTTTGGGTTTTTGTGTGTGTGTTTGTTGTTGGGTGTGGTTGGGTGGTTGGTTGTGTTTGTGGGGGTAAGGGGTCGAAAAAAGTGAGTAAGGGGACAATTTTGTTGGGGACCACACCTAATGGTCAAAACAAGGGTCTGTTTGTGTGGTTTGGGTGTATGTTT
Organism: Camellia sinensis; assembly: GCF_055761805.1. Classification (NCBI taxonomy): domain Eukaryota; kingdom Viridiplantae; phylum Streptophyta; class Magnoliopsida; order Ericales; family Theaceae; genus Camellia; species Camellia sinensis. The sequence continues at coordinate 49,425,241 of NC_138967.1, forward strand.
GTATGTGTGGGTTTGTTTAAAATATTGTTTTGTACTGCGTGTTAGGAGGGGTATGTGTGGTGTTTTTGTCTATGTGTTGTGGTACTGTTGTGGAGGTCGTGGGCCATGATTCAACTATTTGAGGGTGGGGTATGTTTTTTTTTTTTTTTCTGGGGGTTATGTGTGAGTTGTTGTGTGGCTGTAGTTGGTACGTGGTGTGTGATGTGGTTTGGTTGGTTGTTTGTGTGGGGAATTAGGTGGAAAGAACAGCGGGATGTGGGCGTTGATGGTTGGGGCCACATATGATGGTGAACAAACAATTGGGGTGGGGTTTTGTTTATGGGGGAGGTTTTGTTTTTTTGTGGTATGGGTTTGACTTGTATGGGTTTTGTTGTTTGTTTTTTGTGGTGGTTTTTTTGTTTTCTGTCTCTTGGTGGGTCACTGTTTCCGTGGTGTATGTGGGTGCTATGTGTTGGGGTTTTGTTGTCTGTCATGTTGGTTGCTGTTCTAGTGTGGTAATGTGGTAGGGTGTGTTGCAATGCATTGTTTTTGTTGAATGGATATGTGGTGTTGGTGGTGGTTATTTTTGTGCCATGCAAGGGCACGAAATGGTGCATGGCATGGCAATGCAAGGAGGGTATATCTGTATGGGGTATTTTGTTTGTGCAGTTGTTGTATTTTTTGTTAAAATGATTTGTTTGTGGTGTTGCAGATAGCAGTACGGTACGTAGTCCGTAGACTCGATCGTATAAGAAGCGAAGGGCTGCGGAAGCATTTGGGTCGAAGGCAAACAAAGTGGGTGTGAAAATGGAGGGTCGCATCCTTTTCAAACAGACAAAAGTTGAGCATACTGTAGTGGGACATAATGTGAGTAAGGGTACTGACTACCCACAGCTTCAGGCACACACGAGGATTAATAACCGGTCAAACGTTGCTGGTATAATCAAACTTGTTAGCTCAGCAAAACTGAGGGAGGCACATATGAATCAATTAAAGAGAACGCCATTTTGGATTATGATCGAGGCGATCCACGTCAACAATTTGAACCACAATGAATTCAGGAAGTGCGATGATCTGATTTCGAAGATTATAAGAACGTATGGTCTGCATGATAATGTGTTTCATATTGGAGGGGCCAGTGTGAAATTTGATAGTAGCGATATGTGACAAATTTTTGGCCTGCAATGCGGGAAGAAACGTTTGGATTTATCTTCGGGTTAACGACCAGTATCTGACTTCATTCAGCGTAGGTGCCGTGACACGTCGCGGTGAACATCAAAACTGGTGAAAAGTTTGTTTGTCGAAACTGTTAAAGGGCGGGCCAAGCAAGATGAGGAAGATGTAGCAAAGCTTTTGGCGTTATACATGTGTGGCAAGCTGTTTTTCGTAAACTCAGGTGAAACAATAAGTTAGGCATTTGTTCGGTATATGAACGACTTGAACACTGTGAGGATGTACGACTGGACTGGAGTAATAATGACAGCACTGATGGGGCCAGTGAAGGAGTTTCATCGAATGCCATGGAAGGTGACAGGCTGCGTGGTCGCATTGTTGGTGTGTGAATGTTCAATTTAATTAGTCGTAGTAACTGAGAGGGTAATTTATGTGAAAATTGGGCCGAGCTAGGTGATGGGCCATTATGAGCCGCAGTACAAAGGGTCGAGTGAAATGGCCATGTAAGGTACTCCGGTCGTGCGGATATTTTGGAGTTAGTCCGGTCCTAAGGCCGTGAAGCTAGACCGATCCGGTAGAAGATTGAAGTTAGATCAGTCTAAAGGTACTTTGGAATTAGACAGGTCTTGGAGTTACACCGGTCTCGACATGTTAGTTCGGTCTGACCACGCCATGGGTTGTGCATGAGAAGCCGACGTAAGAGCATTAAAAGGAAGAGTTAGTTCGGCTTACTCTTCGGCTATACAAAGACATATTTACTTCGGTCATATTGGAGTTCGGCCATGATAAAACCATCTCACTTGGTTTAAGCAGTGAGGGGGGTGTTGAAGGATAAGCATTATCTTTCAGGAGTATGAATCCTAGGAGGACTCTGCATGGAGGAGTAGAAGTTCTACTAGGATAGTGCCACACGAAACCTATAAAAGCTCACAAACATCACCTTTGGAGAGGTAACACATAACTTTGCTTTCTGAATACACAGAGCTTTTGTCTATTTGTCAAGCTTACTGACTTAGGCATCGGAGAGGTTTCCGGCACACACCCGCCGGCTAGCTCACGTTTGTGTTTTCAGGTGACAAAGCGACGACGTACAGAGGAGCGCAGACTTGATCAACAGGATTATACGAGAAGGTTTATTTCTTTCCCGTACAATTGGCGCCGTCTGTGGGAAAGACAGACAGGACAAAACCTCTTGATCAAGCTTTACCTCTTGAAGAACAATGGCACACATTGAAGAATTACCATAGTCCGCCATCGACGGGCAAACACCAGATGGGGGGGCCAGGCGTGAAGGACTACCTTCTATCCCTCCCATGGCGGACTTGGAGTCCCAACGACATAACCCTAGGAGAGATACTAGGGGAAGACGGACTCACAGCCCCCGTCAATCTCATTCTCAAAGTCCTGACAGGCAAAGGCGGAGGATTGATCCTCAAGCTCTAGAAGACCGCGTGAAGGAGCAAGATGAATTAATAAGGAAGATGGCGGCGGACATGGAGGCCTTGAAGCGCCAGATAAAGATAAAAGAAGTAGCGACAGGAGAGGGGCGCAAAAACAAGATGTCCCATCGCCACTCGAAAAATCGTAGTAGGAATACCACACCCTCGCAAGGAGAGAGCAGAAGCCTCAGAATAGGTGATACTCAATCCAGGTCTTCCAGAACTCGTCACTCCAGGTCTGAGAGGACGAGATTTGAAAGATCATACACTGAAGGAAGTACGTATTGGCCTTCACATACGCACCAAACCAGATCTAGACAGACGGAGTTACCCAGATCATCCGACTTACGAACCGTGCTCGAAGAAAAGGCACGATGCAAGGAGGATGCCAGGGCACGGGATCCACATAGAGTTTCTGCTTTACAGCGGTTGGTTCCTCGGACGCATGGAAGTGTCGAGGTTGGAATGCCAATACCGCGCCTTGCCTATGAACCAACGGACAAAGCATTAGCAAGGCTGCACACTTCACCGTTCGTTCCGGCGATTGAAAACGCGCCCCTACCATCAGGCTTCCTTCAGCCCAAATTCACTACATATGAAGGGAAGACGGACCCCTACTCACACTTTCGCCACTTTCGCTAGGTCATGGCTGTATACAGGCGAAACGAGGCCTTAATGTGCATACTCTTCCCATCTAGCCTTGGCAACCTAGGCTTGACTTGGTTCGAGAAACTTCCAGAAGGCAGCATAGCCTCTTGGGCGCAATTGGCAGAAGCGTTCGTAACAAGGTTCCGAACAAACACTAAAACCCCGGTGGAGATCGACCAGTTACTCTCCATCGACATGGGTGATAAAGAGACCCTAAGATCCTACAATAGTCGCTACTGGGAGACATTCAATCAAATTGGGGACTGCCCCACCAATCTCGCCATTGCACAGTATAAAAGAGGCCTTCCAATCGGGAACAGACTAAGGGACTCGATCACCATGACGCCACCCCTCACCATGGAAGCCTTGATGGAAAGAGTGCATCAGCACATCAGGGTAGAAGAGGATGGCGCACGTGCCAAAGCAAAATCTGGGGTGACCACAATACCAGAAAAGAAGACTTCAGCGAAGGTTAATACAATAGATCGACCGAACAGAAACGGACGTGGCAGACGAGATAACGGAGAAGACCCAGATAAAAGATGGTTGAGAATCCGCACTGCCATAACCACGGTGTTCAAGAAACCGATATATCGGATTCTGAGCGAAATAAGAGATGAGCCTTTCGTCAAGTGGCCAGCTAAGCTGGGAGAAGCACAGAAAGACTACGATGAAAGATCACGGTGCACCTTCCATAAAGAAAAAGGGCACCGCACTGAGAACTGCACACCATTGAGATAGCACCTGGAGGAGTTGGTGGCGGTAGGTCACTTGGATAAATACATTGAAGGAGGGACGCAACCAGCCCCGCAGGACCATAATAACCCCAATGGGATGCCAATCGACGCCCCGCCTCAACGCATTACCAATGTGATACATGGAGTTTTCGAACCTGAGCGTGTATGTGAGCTTAGGGGGTCAATCAAAAAGGCCGAGCATTTAAGAGAGGTTCTAAGTGCCCAGCTTGCCATCAAGAAGGGGAAGACAGAGGCAACAAACGTCATGTCTTTTTCGGATAAAGACTTAGAACGGATATATTGCCCTCACAATGATGCCCTGGTCGTCACTCTCCGAGTCAAGGATTTTGACGTCAAGCGGATTCTGATTGACCAGGGTAGTTCATGTGAAATCATGTACTACAAAACATTTAAACAACTGAAGCTACAAGACAAAGACTTGGTGCCTTCTGTATCACCCCTAATTGGATTCAACTCCATGCCAGAATGGCCCGTCGGCAAAATAATTCTTCCAGTTAAAGCAAGAAGCATGACGAAACAAGTGGAGTTCTGGGTATTGAAGGTCCCCTCCACTTACAACATCATCTTGGGCAGAACATGGCTGCATGCCATGCGATCAGTGGCGTCATCCTACCACCAAGTAATGCGGTTCCCCAACGACACCAGTATAATTGAAGAAGTCTATGGAGATCAGATCATGTCAAAACAATTCTTCGTCACGGTAAATGGCAGCCGCGCTGCCAAAGGATACGTTCATTCAGTGGAAGAACCTGAGAGTAATGAGTTATTCGCAGATATCGGCAAAGCGGCAGATCAGAAAGCAGTGGAGGACTTGGTAGAGGTAAAAATAGATGAAAAGAACCCGGATAAGTTCTTTTTGCTCGGTTCGTCGTTGTCCAGCACTGAGAGATTAGAGGTCATGGAATTCTTAACCTCTAACATCGAAGTGTTCGCCTGGACACCCTTCGACATGCCAGGCATTGATCCAAACTTCATCTGTCACCAACTTAATGTCCACCCATCCGCCAGACCAGTCATTCAGCGCACTCGCAGATCGGCACTTCACCATGCCGAAATAGTGGCGGAAGAAGTAGGTAACCTGCTGGAGGCAGGAGCAATTAGAGAGGTGCACTATCCAAAATGGATCTCCAACACGGTCGTAGTGCCAAAGAAGAATGGCAAATGGCGTGTCTGCGTCGACTACAAAACAGTCAACAAGGCGTGCCCAAAAGACAGCTTTCCTCTTCCACGGATAGATCAACTGGTAGACCTAACGGCGGGGCACAACCGACTTAGCTTTCTGGAGGCATACAGAGGCTACCACCAAATCGCCATGCATGAACCAAACCACGAGGTCACATCCTTTACAACTCCGAGAGGACTATACTGTTACAAGGTCATACCCTTTGGCCTGAAAAACGCAGGGGCAACATTCCAACGAATGGTCACCAAGATGTTTGAACCATTGTTAAGAAGAACGATGGAGGCTTACATCGACGACATGGTGGTCAAAAGCAAGGATGAAAAGGACCATCTCAAGGACCTAGGAGAGATGTTTGAAATCCTAAAGAAGCACAAGTTGCGCCTCAACGCATCTAAGTGTGCATTCGGAGTAGGATCTGGGAAATTCTTGGGCTTCCTTGTGACTAACCGGGGTATAGAAGCAGACCCCTCCCAGATCAAAGCAATTCAGGATTTGGAGAGACCAAACTCAGTAAAAGAAGTACAGCATCTCACCGGTATGGCGGCCGCGCTCAATCGGTTCATAAGCCGATCGTCAGACAGACTACGACCATTCTTTCAAGCTTTAAAAGCCAAGTTCGAATGGGACGAAGAATGCGACCAAGCACTGGAAAGCCTGAAAGAATACATGTCCTCTCCACCATTGCTGGTCACCCCAATACCAGGAGAAGAACTCTTCCTATACCTTGCAGTCTCTCAGCACGCAATTAGCGCAGTATTGGTCCGTGCGGAAGGAATTTAACATCTGCCCATCTATTATGTCAGCAAGACATTGCTGGGAGCCGAAACAAGGTATTTGCCACTAGAAAAACTGGCATTAGCCTTGATGATGGCCTCGAGGAAATTGGCACACTACTTTCACGCCCACACCATAGTCGTCATCACAGCTTTCCCACTAAAAGCTTTGTTTGAGAGGGCAAACTTTTCTGGGCGAATTTTGAAGTGGGCAGTAGAGCTGGGACAATTCGACGTCAAGTTCCAATCTAGAACCGCAGTAAAGGCCCAATCTTTGGCAGACTTCGTCGCAGAGTTTACTCCTGGAAGTCATCATATCTGCCCAGTCGACCTAACTGACACAATTGAACTAGGGATGGAAGTTGACGCCGGAATAGCGCAACCCCTAGCAGAAGGTACTCAGTCAGACTCCAAGGCAGACCAGACTAACGACAGCAAGGAAGAAGCAAACCAAGCTACAACAAACCAAGACTCACCACCAAATAAAGACTTGGTTCAATCAAATAGCGAGGGGCAGACAGCAAGCATGGACTTTAAAGAAAACACCAGTAACATTCTTGACCCCACGACATCATCCGACCCCTCCACTTGCCGGAAGTTGTTTGTTGGTGAGATGTGGAAGCTCTTTGTGGATGGAGCATCCAACCGGCATGGTGCAGGACTTGGCATAATCCTCATCTCACCAGACGGCCTGGTTGTGGAGTAAGCAATCAACCTTGGCTTCTCAACATCAAACAACGAAGCGGAATATGAAGCACTTCTAGCAGGACTCAAATCAGCATACCATATGAAGGCCACCGAATTAATGGTCTACAACGACTCACAGTTGGTGGTAAACCAAATTTCTGGCGACTATGAAGCAAAGGATGATAGGATGGCCAAGTACCAAGAATTGGTCAGAACAGAAATCAAGAAATTTAAAGTAGTAAGGATAGAACAGATAGGCAGGAAGGAGAACAGCAGAGCAGACGAATTAGCAGGCTTCGCCTCAATGGCAGACACCTTCATCCCTCATCCACTACTGATCGACTACCTACCTAGACCAAGCATTGAGGACCCCAAAGCAGAAGAGGTATGTTGCGCAGAACTAGGCCCTTCATGGATGGATCCCATCATACTATTCTTGAAAGATGGCGTCCTACCGGAAGAAAAGAAAGAAGCCAACAAAATTAGAGCAAAGTCACAGTGATTTTGGCTCTCCCCATCTTTGGCATTATACAAAAAGTCGTTCTCAGGACCCTATCTAAAGTGTGTCCACCCCAGCAAAGTGGAAGCATTCTTGTACGAGATACATGAAGGGGTGTGCGGAAGCCATCAAGGAGGAAGATCGCTAGCTTACAGGGCCATTTCACAAGGATACTGGTGGCCATACATGCAAGCAGACTCAGAGAAATATGTGAAAAAGTGCGAGAAATGCCAAAAATTCGCACACCAAATACATCAACCAACTAGAGAACTCCTACCATTAACTAGCCCATGGCCTTTCGCAATGTGGGCCTTGGACATAGTAGGACCACTTCCAATCGCACCCGGCAACAGGAAGTTCTTTCTCGCAGCAACAGACTACTTCACAAAGTGGGTGGAAGCAGAAGCATTGGCATCAATCAAGGAAAAAGATGTGAAGAAGTTCGTCTGGCAAAACATCATCACTCGGTTTGGCATACCAAAAGCCCTAATCTCCGACAATGGCACTCAGTTCGACGGCAGAATCTTCAGAGGCTTTTGTGAAGAATACAAGATAGAGTTCTATAATTCTACACCGGCATATCCCCAAGCAAATGGACAGGCAGAAGCTTCAAACAAGGTAGTCTTGGATGGGTTGAAGAAAAGGTTGAAGAAAGCCAAAGGCAAATGGGCGGAAGAACTTCCTCATGTTTTATGGGCTTACCGCACCACACCTCGACGATCAACAGGAGAAACACCATTCTCCTTAGCCTACGGAATGGAAGCAGTAATCCCACTGGAAGTTGGCCTCCCCACAATTCGAAGTGAAAATTTTGATCCCGACTTGAATGGAGAGGCCATAACATTGGAGCTCGACCTCGCCGAAGAAAGAAGAGAAAGAGCACTAGTCCACGTTGCCTCATATCAACAAGAGTTATCCAAGAAATACAACAAAATGGTGCATCCAAGACAATTCAAGATCGGAGATTGGGTACTGCGCAAAGTGATGGGAAACGCCTTGATACCAGGAGATGGCAAGTTAGGGCCAAATTGGAAAGGTCCTTACAAAGTGGTTGGGTTAGCAGGCAAAGGGGCATACCACCTTGAAGACAAGGACGACAAAGCAATCCCTAGACCATGGAACACCGCCAATCTCAAGTTATTTTATTTTTAGCTTTTTCAAACATGTGTAATTTTTTTTTCCTCAATAAAACAAATCGATTCTTTTCAGCGTAAGTTGTTCTCTGTAAAAGTTAGCTTTAGTGAAGTTAGGTATATTGCAAACATTATTCTAAGTTGGCTGGAAAAACTAACTTAGAGGTTGGCTGGATTAAACCAACACCCTTCCTAAGCCTAGGATAAGGATCCAGGCTGCAGGACGTTTGGTCGGAATAACCAAACATTTTATTTTAAGTTGGCTGGAAAAAAACCAACTTAGAGGTTGGCTGGATTAAACCAACACCCCTCCTAAGTCCAGGATAAGGATCCAGGCTGCAAGACGTTTGGTCGGAATAACCAAACACTTTATTCTAAGTTAGCTGGAAAAACTAACTTAGAGGTTGGCTGGATTAAACCAACACCCCTCCTAAGCCCAGGATAAGGATCCAGGCTGCAGGACGTTTTGGTCGGAATAACCAAACAATTTATCCTAAGTTGGCTGGAAAAACTAACTTAGAGGTTGGCTGGATTAAACCAACACCCCTCATAAGCCCAGGATAAGGATCCAGGCTGCAGGATGTTTTGGTCGGAATAACCAAACAATCTATCCTAAATTGGCTGGAAAAACTAACTTAGCGGTTGGCTGGATTAAACCAACACCCCTCCTAAGCCCAGGATAAGGATCCAGGCTGCAGGACGTTTTGGTCGGAATAACCAAACAATCTATCCTAAATTGGCTGGAAAAACTAACTTAGCGGTTGGCTAGATTAAACCAACACCCCTCCTAAGCCTAGGATAAGGATCCAGGCTGCAGGACGTTTTGGTCGGAATAACCAAACAATCTATCCTAAGTTGGCTGGAAAAACTAACTTAGAGGTTGGCTGGATTAAACCAACTTTTGTTACTCTTCAGCCAAAGTAAGGGTATGGCTGAAGAGTGGTTGGCTGGATTAAACCAACATCCGTTCTAAGCCCAGGATAAGGATCCAGGCTGCAGGACGTTTGGTCAGAATAACCAAACATTTTATTCTAATTTGGCTGGAAAAACTAACTTAGAGGTTGGCTGGATTAAACCAACTTTTGTTACTCTTCAGCCGAAATAAGGGTATGGCTGAAGAGTGGTTGGCTGAATTAAACAAACTCTTTGTACTCTTCAGCCGAAGTAAGGGTATGGCTGAAAAGTGGTTGGCTGGATTAAACCAACTCTTTTGTTACTCTTTAGCCGAAGTAAGTACAATCGGCTAAAGAATGGTTGGCTGGACTAAACCAACTTAGCGGTTGGCAGAAATTAAACCAACACTTTGTACTCTTCAGCCGAAGTAAGTATGTCGGCTAAAGAGTGGTTGGCTAGTAAGCGTAGTTAGATTGACAAGCTAAAACCGGAATAACAGTTGGAACAAGAAAAAATGATTTCCATTAATCTAGTTCAAAAAGATTACATGGGAGGGGCTCCTAGCCCGGTTACAAGCCAAAACAAACAAAAGAAAAAGAAAAATTACAGAATCAGTTGAAAAGATTCTCCAGATCGACGTCAACATCAATAGGAACACCGGCGTCAGCGGTTAAAGCAGTCTCAGTTTGAAGCCCGGTCTCTATTGGAAGCACGGTTTCGGTTGTGAAGTCTTCCGCCGTTAGCTCCAACCGAGATGTTTGATCATTTGTTTGCTCGTTGACAGCCGGAGTTTCACTTTGCTCATTTTCTTCATCTTCATCATCTGAATCCTGCAAAAACTGTTCTTGGACAGAAGTAGCATATTCCGCTAGTGAGACCGGAATAAAGTACTGCAAAGCATTGTAGACCTCAGTTTCGAGCCCACAGCCGAGCTGCTCCACAACACTCCTCCAGCCACACTTAAAGAATAAGTCCTTCGCCCCCTCACACTATGGAATGTAGAGGCCCTCCGCCTCTTTGAAACCTTTGGCGTTGGCATCACCGACCTTCTTCTTCAGATCGGCTATTTCGGCGTCTTTTTTGCCTTCAAGTTTGGCCAACTCGCGCAAGTATTTGTCTTTCACCGTTGCTGTAATTTTTTGTTTTTCTGCTTCAGCCGAGCTAACAAGTCCGGTCAAGCGACCATTCTCGGACTGTAGCTTGGCTATCTGCTTCTTGGCTTGCTCGAGCTCGGCTGTCTTTGCCTCGGCATCTGCCATGGCATGCCTGGTTGTCTTACGGAGCTCCAGCACTTTCTTATGTGCAATGTTGTTCTTCTGAATGGCCCGCAAAAGAGTAGTGACTCTCTTTAGCCGGACCGACAGTTGGGAAAAGTTAGACAAAGAAAAGGGAGAGCCACTTACCAGGATCATTGATTTTGTTGATGACCGGATGGCCTTCAGCTCGGTGTTTAGTTGTTTGTTGTGATGCTCTATGTCTTTTGGAAGGCAAACACTCTTGGCTAGATTAAAAGCCATCAAGTGATCCTTCTCAGCAACAACCGAGTCAGTTTCCTGAATATTTCGATTTTGAAAGGTAAGACTTGGAGCCCATTTGGAGGAGTTAGCTCGGTTAGAATACTCCGGTTGAGGACTGGGCGGAAGAATGGTCTCATCCTCGTCAACAAGTCGTTGCTCGGTTTGGCTAGTCCGGGCACGCTTGTTCGCCCGAGATGAGGAAGGCTATTGAGAAGGAAGGGCCACAACGGCAGGTTGCGTTTGACTTGGTGGCGGTACTTCGGGTCTGTTGGTCTCTGTCAAGAGGGCCCTGACTCTGTTTCTTTTGGCCATTTCTTCTTCAGCGGTTAGTGGGATTAGTCTGATTTCTGGCAAGGTTGGGTCCGGTTCTGGGGCCTCCTCTAGCAGAAAGTCGGTCACTCTTACTTTTCAGCGGCCGCTGTATCTATAGGTCGGCTCGAATTTTAGCAGCTTGGCCCAACTACGTTCTGGATACCGTAGTGCGGCGCGCAAAGTCGCTAGATTTGGATAGCTGTATAAAGAATGGAGGTGGGCAGAATCTGCGAAAGAAGACAACTGTTAGTTCGACTGAAAGATTAAAAAATCGAAATATAAAATAGCACGCAAGAAAACCGAAGTAAATATACCGGGTTCTCCTTTTTTCCAATTGATTCTTCGGCCAGGAATCTAGGCTTGGTGATCCTCAAAGTTCCCAGACACCTAGAAAAAATCGTCGTCGTTTAAGTCTTTATCCGGTGTGTTCTTTATTATTTTCTCACGACGACGGCGTATTCTAAGATAATACACCCAGCCGTCTTCCTTCGAACCAATGGAGTATTGGTGAAAGATTTCGGCCAGACCGAGGTTGAGACCGGCTTGGCGGTTCAATTCGGCTATACCCATTATTATACGGTAGGAATTGGTGGATAGTTGGGTTGGGCATAGTCTGGTTTGCCTAAGAAACTCACAAATTAAGGGTTGGACTGGAAATCGTAGTCCGGTTTCAATTATGGACAAAAGGGTGAAGGGGACAAAGCCTTCATTGCCCCAAGGTATGACATCTTTTTCGGCTAAAATCAGGTGGACGTCATTGGGTATATTGTAGTCTTTTCTGAATTCGGCTAGACCGCCCGGAGTATTTACTAGAAACCTATACTTCCCCATTTTATGGTATAAATTATGAATAAATAAGTTTGGTCCAAAAATTTTGCTCAGTAGCTCGGTTGAGCACGCAGAGGAGTGCCTGGGCAACCTAAGTCTACAAAGTGAAGAACAAAGGTGTTAAGCACAGATCATTGGGCTGTGCTACAAATTAAAAGCAAGATAAAAAGATATCCTACTTCGACTGTGTGGGATGCTACAGGTTTTGTCTCGGTTTCTTCAAGGTGATTGGTAGCTTGGTTTGAGCAGGGTTTTTATTACCTCGGCCTTGGCAAACGTCTCGATATCTCGGTTGTGGGAACGGTTCTGTTTGACTGGTTGATCGCCTAGGGGCAGCTCTCCAAGTTCCGTCTAAAAAACTAAGAAAGCTGGTTTAGCCCAAAGGCCTAGTTCGGTTGGTAACCTCGGCCGAGGTAAAGCAAGAAGTGGTTTAACTCGTTAAAACTACTGATGTAAACATGAAGTGTTAATCTGGTTGTAAACTGGCTAAACTTCTACCTAGCTTAAACAGTGTCCTAGTTCGGTTGCATCATGATTTTGGATCAAAGTCCAGTTTTCTACAGGATATTGCGTGAACTCGTGTTCTATTGTTAAGTTTTTTTCCAGAAAAGTACAGAGCCAAGCGAAATGGAAAAAGATGTTTTGCAAAAACACGGAAAATAAAATACAAAAACAAAATAGATGAGCAATACTAACCAGATGAATAGGCAAGGACTAGAGATGGAAGCAACAGGCAGCAAACAACGAGCTCTTTCAGAAAACGAAGAATAATGAAGAACTCGAAGAAAAGGAAGAAGATGAATAGCAAAAGTGGAGGGATTTTGGCCTCAGGGTTTGTTTTTGTTAGAAAGCCCAAAATTTGGGCGGGACTGTTCAAAATAAAGCGCGGAGTACGAAGGCGGCGTGACAGTTGCATTGAGCCAGTCAGCGCCTGCCACGTGTCATTGGAATAAAAAACGATTCAATTGCTGTGATTGAAAAGATGTTTTAACCGGACAGCTAGAGCCCGGTGTGAGTTTCGCTCGGTTGGGAAGACTAAAGAATTTTAGCTCGGCTGGAAAAGCTAAAGGGTTTTTAGCTTGGCTGGATAGGCTAAAAATTATAGCTCGGCTGGTTGACAGGTAATCCCAATCATGCTAAGCAGATGGAATTAAGGGGCAATTGAGAGGGTAATTTATGTGAAAATTGGGCCGAGCTAGGTGATGGGTTGTTATGAGCCGCAGTACAAAGGGCCGAGTGAAATGGCCATGTAAGGTACTCCGGTCGTGCGGATATTTTGGAGTTAGTCCGGTCCTAAGGCTGTGAAGCTTGATCGGTCCAGTAGAAGATCGAAGTTAGATCGGTCTAAAGGTACTTTGGAATTAGACCGGTCTTGGAGTTACACCGGTCTCGACATGTTAGTTCGGTCTGACCACGCCATGGGTTGTGCATGAGGAGCCGACGTAAGAGCATTAAAAGGAAGAGTTAGTTCGGCTTACTCTTCGGCTATACATAGACATATTTACTTCGGTCATAATGGAGTTCGGCCATGGTAAAACCATCTCACTTGGTTTAAGCAGTGAGGGGGATGTTGAAGGATAAGCATTATCTTTCAGGAGTATGAATCCTAGGAGGACTCTGCATGGAGGAGTAGAAGTCCTACTAGGATAGTGCCACACGAAACCTATAAAAGCTCACAAACATCACCTTTGGAGAGGTAACACATAACTTTGCTTTCTGAATACACAGAGCTTTTGTCTATTTGTCAAGCTTACTGACTTAGGCATCAGAGAGGTTTCCGGTACACACCCGCCGGCTAGCTCACGTTTGTGTTTTCAGGTGACAAAGCGACGACATACAGAGGAGCGCAGACTTGATCAACAGGATTATACGAGAAGGTTTATTTCTTTCCCGTACAGTAACACATACTTGTGGAAGATCTATTAGTAGACTGATATTTTATTTTCTTGTTATGTTTAGTATTGGATATGTGAATATTCGACAATAATTGAGCCGCAAACGGACAACATGTTCCCCAAATTCATGAAATGGGACATTGGGAAATTGCTGAGTAAAGCTCAGGGGGTCGATCTGTCCGGTCCAGTTAATTTTCAGGTATGTGTGTTGGGTGTGGTTGTTATTTGAAGGCTTCTATTTTACTGTACGAACTTGTGTTGAGTTTGTTGTCATTCGTGATGGTAATATGTTTGTGTTTGCGCAGGTTAAAGTAGACCGACTTAGGTCGTTCGAATATGAACGTGAAATGATGGGTGCGGATGTTGCTGTGTTTAAAAATGTTCAGTCAAATGTGGTTGATTGTGTTGGAGGTGATGATGCTTTTGTGGATGAACTTAAAGGTGATGGCATACACACTGAGGCTGCGATGCATACAAGTAACTTGGAATTTGGATTTGGCGATGTACGCGAAGAGTGCAGTTCATGGGAAGGGCACAAACCAGACATGACAGTGGGGGGGAATGGAGCAGACGCGTTACATGGTTCCACAACTAGGAAGGACAATAAGGGGGTGAATGACAGTAAAGTGAATGAATCTAGCAGTGCAATCGCAATCTTGGAATTGGAGAATAAAAGAAAAGATGAAATGATTGCATTGCTTGAGGAAGAAGTTGCTGGTCTGAAACAGAAACTGGAGGCGCAAGCTATGAACATTGTAGGGGGGTTTGAGTGTGTGTTGAGAATTAAGAATGACGAGGTGGACAAGTTAAAGAAAGAAAATATCGAATTACGGAGGAGTGCATTGGTGCTTGAGGATCAACTCACTAATCGTGATGTGCACGTGGTGACGTAAGCTTTTCGGGACATGGAAGTGCGTTGTGACGGCGTTGGAGGTAGTGATGCAGGGGTTAGAGTTGGAGGTCAAGTTGTACACAATGTGTCGCCGATTAGGGCCCATATGGGGGGTGCGTATATGTGTAATGAGGCTGTGGGTCCGAATGCCGGATGCGAAGTTGTTGATTCGGATGGTGGGCATTATGGGAAAACTGTTGCTGGTATTGTGAATGTGGATATGTCTGACGTGGATGAGGGGGTAATTGTTTCTGGGGTGCAAACATCGTTTGTTCATAACATTAAAAACAAAGTTAGACAGGAACGGAAATTGCCGGACTTCGAGTACCCCATCTTACATGGGCATAATAAGAAGTTAGTCACAGACAGTTGCGTTGTGGTGCGAAATGATGATTGTGTTAAGAATGACGGAGTTATTGATGTGGACGATGTGGTCGCAACGGAAAATAAGTGGTTCGGATTTGATATAAACAACAGGTTGGATGTGTGGAAAATGATGACAGTGGAAGAAAAGTGTAGAATCAAGCAAGGTTATGATAGGCATGGTGATCGGTACGTACGTATTTTTTTTGGATTTGTTAAAACTTGTTGTCATGTAATTTTTTTTGGGAACTGATAATTGTCGGTGTGTATAGGGCGGTCATGTGGGAGGATGGTGTAGCTGGTGTGGTGGTGTACTTTAGTGATGTGAAGAACCTCATACGCCAGAGTAGCATTCGTGGAAATGTGAGACTGTAAATTTTTTGTAGAAAAAATATTTTTTGTTCACATGTGGGGAATGAACTTCTATGGGACAACATACGCAACATAGGTATTATGTGCATATAAGTTGTTTATTTGTTTCTGTTTATTGGCAGGTGATTGATGCGTATGTTGAGTTGCTTAAAAGCGAGCATTTGAGGATGTATAAGGATGATGAGTTGGCTGATAAGTCGTAGTTTTTTAGTAGTGTGTGTTTGGTGAGTTGTGTAGTTATGTAGTGCACATTGTTTGTTTTGTGTGCCTGTGTGTTGTGTTGATGGTTTCTATGTTTTGCAGGATATGGTGAAGAACGATGATGTACGTGCAATGAAGAAGTTTGTTCGTACGAATGTGTCTGCTACGAGCGAGTGTCGGTTCATCCACTTCCCAATGTGTCATGATGGTCATTGGACACTTGTAGTATATGATACGGAAGATGGGACTTGGAAACATTACAATCCGATGACGCAGCCTGGAGACAAAGCTGATGTACATCACAATGTAGCAACACTGCTGGTATGGTTTGTGACATTAATTTTTTGCATTTGTTTTGTGATTATGTGATTGTTGTGTGGGTTATGTTTTTGAAGATTGTTTAATTGGTTTGTGTGAATTATGGAAGAAAGAACGTGTGACTAATGTGATGAAGCAGACTTTGCGTGATTTCGGGTTAGATGAGCAAAGCATTCTGGCGAATTTCAGCAGCTCGTTGGAAGCTATGACCAAGTGTCTGCAACAGAAAACGGGGATGTAAGTTAATTGTGTTTGTGTTTTGTTGGGGGGACTGTACTGTGTAAGGTTGTGGGTACCGCGCGTTTGGCTGCTGACATGTAAAAAATTTTGTTTGTGCAGGCTCGATTGTGGGGTCATTGTGTGTGCTATTATGCGACAGTATGTGCATCGGTGTGACGTGGAATGTTCGCTACAAGGAACTAATTGCATCATACTACGTGCAAATATGGTTAAGGCGTTTGTGAACGATCCAACACGTGGTTTGAAAGACTAGAAGCATGGTAATTAGGATGCAGGTTTTTTTTATTGTTTGTGACATCCTTGGAACAGAATCATGATGATTAATTAGCTGGCTACGAAGACAATTCCCTGATCCACTGTTTTTTGGGTCATTGATTTTTTTGGCTGACACCAGTATGGTACATGTTGGAGTGTGGGTTTTTGAAATGTAATTAAAATGGTGATGCAGTAATTTATTTTTGTTGGAAACGTATGGTTTTATTTGACACGTGAAAATGTTTTGTTTTCGAATGGTAATTTTTCAGCAATTTTTTGTGTGGTGGTGCATGTTATGTATGCTGTTGATGAGAACATAGTGGCAGGTGACTGTATGGCAATGGTAATGTCTAATGTGTTTTTTTGGTGTGGGAGGTGAATGTATGGCAAAAGTGGGTTCGTATGTTGTGGGTGTACGAGTAATGTGACGGAACCTGTGTACTGTTGACAACATACGCGGTCGTTGAAGTCATGCCATTGGAATGTTTACGTATGACATGTTAACTATTTGAACATGTTAACAGCATCCACACAATAAGTTTGATAAAAAATCACAATACTTTTGGAACAAAAAAAATTTCATAAGTTGAAAAGTTATTCATGGTTACGGGGTATAAATTGTTCACTTGGTACTTATAAACTAGAAGCTGTAAATTGTTTTCAGTAAACTTGTCTGATATACAAGACTAAGTTATGGGTGTGGCATACCCAATTATTTAGATAGACAGCAATTGCAATAAAACAAAGTATGAAATTTGGATATTTATGACTCTGCGTGTGAAGCTAAATTGGTTCCTTGCACGTTGTGCGGTTGTGGTTACCCATGCGTTGACACCGGCCGCATTGAATTTGTTGCACTTCTTCACCTTGGGAAAGAAGTCTTTTTTTTTGGGTCGGCCTAGTGGTCGTTTGACCGACAGTGGTTATATGACAAAATCGTCAAGATTGAATGGTGGTTTCTCAACAGTTGGAATGGGTTATATGTTTTGTTGGTATGAGTTTCGGTAAGCAGTGACGTGGTAAAATTCAGCAACTAAATCGTATAGGGCGAGTCCGCTGTTTCGGATAGCAACAACTGCGTGAGAGCATGGAAATCCATTGATTTGCCACTTGAAACAGGAACATGTACGTTTGTCAACGTTAACCATGATGGATGGGAAAGAGTGGACCTCAAACACTGTGTCAGTGGATTGGCTTACAAGCCTTGATCTACCTTTATTGTACGCTTTGACCAAACGAGCTTTCATTTTTGGGCAAATAACACCGGGCCACGCTTGTGCTTTTATTCTGCGTTTCGCCATCTGACGCATAATCTTAACTCGAATACTGTCAACCAGTTGAGTTATTGGTAGGTGGCGTGCTTCCCGTATCCACGAGTTAAACGATTCAACGGCATTGGAACTCATCTCACCGTACCGTGAACCGCTGGTATTGGAAAAGTACAATATTAGTGAGGACGTAGGCAAATGGCATGAAAATGTGATGAGCAAAAAAGTGTGACGTGCAATATAAACAAAAGGAAAAAGAAAGACTGAAAATACATACCGGAAGTAAGCATTTGCCCAAAATTGATGGGGTAAGTCTTTTAAGAACACGGGAACAACCTTCCGTCCACATTTGGTAAATTCCTCGACGCATTGGGTGAATGAAGCCACAGTGGGTGCGTAAGCACAAGCTCGGAATTTTGTCAACATTCCAGCTCTATATGAAGTGTTGACATATCGCAACTTATGTTGCAAGTTACGTTGCAAATGTTGTAGGCAAAATGCGTGATACGCTGTAAGGAATATGATGGGTATTGATTCCAATAAGCCCGCATGTCGATCAGATACGAACGTAAGGGTCCTGTGACTATTGACAACATTTGCGAGATGTCCTAAGAACCATGCCCAGTTTGTGGTATTTTCAGAATCAACAATTGCGATGGCTACAGGGAAGAGACCTAGAAAGGGTTGTTGTGAGTTAGGTTTGCAAATATGTTGGTGGTGTGTTGGTGAGACCAATTAACATGTGAGTGAGTCAATGTACACTGAAACATTGTGTCGGTAATAAATAATGAAATTATTATTGTACAACGAAAATGATTTGTGTCAACATTATAACAATACCTTGATTGGCATCCTTCACAGTAGCGGCTAGCAAGTGCCCCTTGAATTTTCCCTTCAGAAAAATCTCATCCAAGAATAGCAATGGCCGGCAATGATTGAACCCATCGATACATGCTTTGAATGATATGAAATACCTTATGAAACGGTTGTTGTGTTCATCACACTCAATATTGACGTAACTTCCAGGGTTGTTTTCAATGACAACGGAACTGTACCACCGCAATTGATCGAACGAAATGGAGTGTGCACCAAACATCTCCCCCCGAGCTTTTTCAACACCTAACCACGCAACCCGGTAGCTAATCTCTAATCCATAATATTTTTTTAGGTCGTAGACAACATCTGTGGGTCGTGTGAGTGGCTTGTCACGTACCCGATCAGAAATAACATCGGACACTAAATCTGAACCAGCCCTGGGGTTTTTCGGGGTCCGAACAGCTATGCCACAAATGTGCTCCTTATTCCACTTGCGAAGGTAGAAAAATCCGTTAGCATGCAAAACGCGTGCGTGTACCGACCACATGCATCCCTTTGATTCCCTTATCATGCATATAGCTGTGATCCGCACAGAATCATTTTTGACATATTTAAAATGGAAGCCGCATTTGACAGCATACTTGCGAAGAACACTTCGGAATTCATCCGCTCCACCTTCAAAACTTTGGCCAATACGTTGAATCCCGTTAGCCCATTGGGCAGACAAAAACACCTTGTCAACATGAGGGCAGGATTTTGCCAATAAATCATTTTCGTCATCCAAGTCCGACTCGTCAAACACATCGGTCGGCTGACAATGAGCTGTCTGTAATTGGCTGTTAGCATTGTCACCGTCTTGTGCACGTCGTACTTCAATTAATACATCAATGCATTGCAATTGAAAAGACCATGCAAGACATACCATGTTCGCCACATCAACATCGTTCTGCAATATGAAATTGTTATAACCGGGCATCTTGAAGTAGAAACATGCATCGGCAGGTGTGAGCCCATCAAACTTTTCACACACACCACTGACCATGTCGTCAAATCGAAACGAAACTTACAGATTAATAGCAACATTCACATTGCCGTAACAACATATTAGCATAATTCCATTGTCCATCCTCCTGCGAATGTGAACATATGATTCATGAGGAGAGGGAGGGAAAAAAAAATTTAAAAACACTACAAAATGGGGCAACACACACACTTAAAAATATGATTTCCCACCCACAGTAAAATGCATGTCCCTACGTTACCCACACAGAGCACATCCCATAAGGAAAACGTGGCACTTTAGAACTTGGGTTAACACCAAGGAAAAGAATAACACCACTAGCACACCACACACCATTAAAAACGACTCCTGTAAAACGCATGTCCCTCTATTTCCCAGACAGAGCGAAGTCCCACACACACCCAACACATCAGCCACATTGGAGAACCATGATCGGCCAACATACAGAAACCACCCACATACATGAAACATGAAAAAAACACAGAACAAAATATAAATGCCTACAATCCATATCAAAGGTAAACGACCCAAGAAAAAGTAAGCATACCAGGCAGAGAATAGCGTATACACGACAGATTTCCGAATCTTTGAGGGTGTGTCACACAGCCGTCGGCAAGGAAGACGCATATTCAAATTCGAAAACCCTACCTCACAATGACTGAAATGTATTTGAATGTATCATCAAAATTAGCTAAACCGGAATGAGCAACGTTTCTAAAAAAAGAACTGACCCCGCAAAACAGTACCACATTAACCTAAGGGCACGCTCGTCCACACAGTGATACCAAAAATGAAAAAAAAAAAAACAAAAAAGACCAAATCAACCCACTAGCAGGACTAACGAGTATAATAGAATAAAAGTGGGACTCTTTGGTATAACAGTTTGTGAAGTAGGATTTATTGGTAAATAATCCATTTTTTAACTTTCAGTACCTATCTTTATAAAAATTAAAATACAACTAAAATAGCTAATTATGCAAATCTTTGGGCGTAAGGCCTCGTTTGTTTTAGGAGATAGAGATGGGAATGAGATTGAGGGATTTGGGGTGCCTGCTGTACAGGGTGCACAACAGCTACTGTTGTGCAGTCAAATGGGCCCATTTCGATAATCCGAATCGTTCACATTTTAAAATACATCAAGTAGAACATACTAGCAAAAAAATAAGTTAATCGGATATCGTTTACTCTTTCATCTACTCACATTTGTATTCATTTTAATACTTTAAATCACAATTGTTATTTATTTTTGTAGGTACAAATGTGAGTGAATGAATGAATAAACGATATCCGATTAACTTTATTTTTTTTGCAAATTTGTACTAATTGATGTATTCTAAAATGTGAACAGTTCGAATTATCGAAATTGGCCCATTTGACTGCACAATAGTGGCTGTTGTACACCCCGCACAACAGCCACCCCAAATCCGAGATTGAGATGGAGGTGAGAGCCACTATATATTGTGTTTGTTTTGGGAGATAGAGAGGGGATTCACAATCCCATAGGATTAGGATGGGCTTTAGTGTTGGGATTGAGATGGAGGAGGTTGATGTGATATTAGGAAATTAGTCTTCCGACTTAGGTTTTTTTATTTATTTTATTTTTTTAATGTTGGGCATTTTTTTTAACATTAATGTTTAATGTTTTGTATTTTTTGTCAAGTAAAAATCATAATTTTATTTGTTTTAATATTTTATATTTTTTTTATAGGGTAATAATTTAACAATCTATAACAATTATCTTCAAAATAAACACAATTTTACTTAATCCCTTTATTATTAATTTTTTCATTAATAATTTTCTCACTATTAATCCACTCACTATCAATCTTTTTCATTTCACCTTTAAAAACAAACGAAGCCTCATGGACAAGTAGAGAGATTCCAAAAGACAACCCTCGTTAGCTTTAAAAATAATCCTCACTAACATAGTATCTATGTGGAAAATACAAAACAATAGCACACGCATTTCCATGTGAGCAAACCAACAACAATAACCCTTGTCCATATCGTTGCTTTTCTTTTTGAAAAGTGCTTCGAGATTCCAAAAGAAATTTTATTAAATTTTTTATTAAGTATTTTATATCAACAATGCTATAGAGCTCTAAAAGTAGAGCTCTAAAAAGAGCTCTACAGAGCTGGCAGTCTCCCAAAAAAAAAAAAAAAAAATTTTAAGCTAAAACATCACATCAAACTGGACCTCACACACTTCCATGTCATTAGTGCATGGTTTAGAGCTCAATTCCTAGAGCTCTCAAGCATTTTTCATTTTATATAGACGGAGGTAAGATATTTAATAAAAATTTTTACTCTCTAACATTACTCAGTGTTTGGTTTGAATTTTTTGGATTAAATTTTTTGAAAATTTAATTTTTTAGTTTTTGTATTTTTTTATTTTTAGTGAATATTTTTAAAATTTTAAACATTTTTTTTTACCTTTTTAGATGCACTTTATTCAGATATATTTAAAAAGTAAAAAATTTGTGAAAAAATATTTTAAAAATTTAATAAATACATAAAAATACAAAAAATATACTGAATTCGTGTATTTTTTTTTGTATTTTTGGTATTTAGTGAATTTTTAAAATATTTTTTTCACAATTTTTTTACTTTTTAGGTATATTTATGTTAGGTATGTCTAAAAAGTAAAAAAAATTGCTTAAAATATTAAAAAAATTCCATAAAAACAAAAAAATACGAAAAATAAGAAAGTAGAATTTTCTAAAAAGTATTTTTAAAAAAACACAACCAAGCAAGCTAACTGTTTCTCATTTATAATTCTCTTGGATCTATTTTCATGTGTTTGGGTTGTTGCTATAGATGGTGCGTAGCAGCAACTATTACACACTTAATTAGGCCTATTTCAGAGTCTAATTGGATAATCTAAATCGTTCACATTTTAGAAGTTATCGAATAAAATATACTTGTATAAAATCACGTTGATTAAATATTGTTATCTCTTTCATCAAATTATATTTGCATTGAGTTTTATATTTCAAGTTACATTTATTTTTTTTAAAACGCAAATGTGATTTGATGAAAAGGCTAGCAATATCCGATTGACGTGATTTTTTATTGGTATATTTTATTTGATAATTTCTAAAATATGAACAATTTAAATTATCAAATTAAATCCTAAATAAACCTAAGCTCTTTTGGAAACACACCAAAAAAGTCAACTTTTTAACTTTTCAACTTTTTTAAGCCAAAAAAATTCAACTATTTAACCTAAAACAACTCAACTTTTTGTCAAAAAAATCATTAAAAAAAGTCAAAAATTAAAAAATTAATTTTTTACCAACCTCTCAAAAGAGTACAAAAATATATAACAATTGCTGCTGCGTCCGCCCCAAGACTTTTCATACTCTCCACCTTTGAACATTAGGACCCGTTTGTTTTGGGAGATAGAATGGAGGGGATTGATAATGAGAGGATTAATAGTGAGAGAATTATTAGTGAGGGGATTAATAATGAGGAATTGTTAAATTATTTTTATATAAAATAATAAAATAAATAAAAAAATATAAAAAATTAAACATTATATTTAAAAAAAATTCCCAATATATAAAAAATAAAAAAATTTCTAATCCTCTCACTATTTTCTAATACCATATCTACTTCCTCCTTATCAATCCCCCTTCCAAGGGTATTAGCAATACCAAGGCTTTCTCTGTAAATAAACAAAAACTTTAGTAATACTTTAGTATTACTAGTCTCAATACTCTTCCTATAATTCAAAACAAACGGGGCGTTAGGGTTTGAAAAATCACCACAAACAAACAAACAACCAATAACAAGAAAAGGAAGCTTCTCACTGTGAATCTCATTCCCTGTCCTTTTCCTTCTTTTTGGTAACTCACTCTCTCTCTCTCTCTCATACCCATCTTTTAATTTTTTTTCCCTTTACTTTTTGAATCTCGTCTTATCTTATGGATTATCTTATGGAGAAGAAAAGAAGGGTCACGTTGTGTATTGATTTTTTTATTTTTTTCCCGTCAGTTTTATCTGGAAACAAACAAGGGCATATGATTGTAGTGTGCTGTTTGAATCTTAATTTCTTAATTTCTCAGTGTGCTCGTTATGATTGTGGTGGGTTAGTGGGTGCTTTTCTTGATCTTGCTATTGCTTATCTCTTACTCTCTGCATCCACTCTTGCATTTTTCGCCTCCAAATTTCTGGGTTTTGGGGCTTTTCTTACCATGTCCTTCTAATGGCCTATTTGGCAACGCCAATAGCAATTACTGCTTGAAGAGGCAGTTAATTGATTGCCCAATTGAGACAGTCTCTTCTGTTCAACTGTCTGTGAACACAAAGTTCCCCTTTGATTCAATTGACCCGAAAAACCTAGATTGCCAATTGAATTTGAAGTTAATTAAAGATCAAAACAATTGTGTTGATGGGTTTGTTGAAATGGAAGGCGAAGCGTCTTGTAGCTCAATATCGGGTGCTAGGAAGTTGCAAAATGTGGTTGAGAGGGACTTGATTTTGAGGAATGAATTGGTTAGGAGGTTTGATGTAGTGAATTCATCAGTTCATGTCAAGAAGGGAGGGTTTGATCTCAAGGGTAAGGGGATTGTAAATCAGAGGCCAAGGAATGGTCTTAGGCGACGTCGAAAAGGTCTTGCTGATTATGCAAAAGTTTTGCCTGTTTCTTATGACCCTTCATATGCAAATGATCAGTCACATTTTAGCATTGATCGTGAAGGGAATAATGAGATTGATGCAGTTCACTGCCAGTCGGCTCTGGAGCTGATGCTAATCACTTTAATTGTGAGTGTTGATTTTGATCTTGGTTTGTATTCTATCCATTTTTTTTTTTTTTAATTTCATCCGAAACTTTGCACCTTAACTGAAAAGAAAAAGAAAAAAAGAAGAAGAAGAGGGGCATTAGTGTTTCATTTAGTGAACTCATGTATCTGTGCATGTTGTGTTTGCACTTTCACATTTTGTAAATCAACATAAGTTGTGCTGTAATCTTACACAGCTGAAATAAAGAAATTGAAGAAGCTTGGTGTTGTAAGTGCAATAACTTATAAGAACGGTTTCTTGTGTATGCTATACACGAAAAGTCACAATTTCAACTGATAATGCATATACAATACCCCAGTGAAGACCTTTCTGGTGAAATTATGTATAATAATTTTTTTAAAAACCTTGGCCACTCTTGGCAAAGGGATGGGAAGGGATTTTAAACCATAAAGGGATGTCAAATTCCTTGGTCTTGAAATCCTTTAGTTATTTTAAAAGCAAGGATTCTTTAATTCTCCTAGGGTTTTCAAGGATAGACTCGGAGGTGCCATATGCACGTAGTAAATGCTTTTAAAAGAGTTATATTTTAAAATCCTTAAAATAAAGAACAAAAGTGGAAAAGTTCAGGAGCCCTTCAGATGATCGAAATTATTCATCTATGTGTGTGTGTGTGTGAGACGGCTTGTAAGGGAATTTCTAAAATTTTTTTATTGGTTAAACTCACCCCCTAGGTTAGTGCTTCATGTTTCTTTGACGATACCTACATTTTTATTCTTAATTGATCAAATCCCAAACAACTAGATTTGTAGAATTTGTTGTTTTCTTTCTCTCTGAGTCGTAGATACATAATACAACTTTGGCCTCTTTTTTACTTAACATAGATATAATGCAGATAAACATTGACAATAAAGAAGAAAGAACAAATAAAATGCATTTAAGAAAAGAAAAAGAAAAAGAAAAAAAGAAGTGAAGAGGTTGTTCTGGTTTTAAACAAATGGACTACCACCAATACATATATGGCAAGGGTTAAAGTATAATTTTTATGTCTCTTTTTCAATTAGCACTTTAAACTGTTAGTGTGAATGTTTAAACCTCAAGGATTATTCCTTGTGCTCTCCTCAGGGCATAAGCTTTGCACCCATTTCAAAACAATGTTTTGGACATGAGTTGTCATGAATACTTGGTTGGTGTATCAGATTTTACATGGAATCTTACAGAACATAAATGGAAGCATTCATAGATCCATGCTTAGGTTATTGCTAATACGATGCATGACAATGCTATTGTGTGTGGTATGTGATTTAGATGACGAGGACACTCCAGTTGTTAAGAATTTTGGGGATAGAGCTTCACACGGCTTTCAGTTGGATGGAACTCTTCATGAAAAGAAACTAGCTTAGAAAAGTGAATCATCCTATGAAGGGATAAAGAGTAATGTGCAGAAGGAACTGGGTTATGAAGGTAATGAGAAAAATGCATTCAGAAGAACACGCTGCTCGTGCTGCTCTTTACCTTGAGCTTGAGAAGGAGAGAAGTGCTGCTGCTACAGCTGCAGATGAGGCCATGGCTATAATACCGCGTCTACAAGACGAGAAGGCATCCATAGAAATGGAGGCTTGGCAATACCAGAGGATAATAGAAGAAAAATCTGCTTATGATGCTGTAGAAATGAGCATCTGTAAAGAAATTCTTGTGAGGAGACAGAAAGAGAAGCATTTCTTGGAAAGGGAAGTTGAAGCTTATAGGCAGATGATTCATATTGGAAATTAACAGTTACAAGATGACATTCAGTAAATGGTGAACATACAGAGAGAACAGGCTGATGCTCCAACAGCTAGTGAATCCATTGACAAGAAGGAAATTGTAAAAGATAAAAGTTCAGTTAATGAGGTATTGTCTATTGATAAGCAAAACTGTACACCCCTGCTCTTGGAGAGGAATTATGAATTTCCGAATGGGATGAAGAAGCTGATTTTCAAGCAAGTATATGTAGAGAAATCTATAGTTTCTGGTCTGCAGAAAAATTTGATGTCAGCAGCTGACAATGAAAGATTGAAAATTGACATGGAAGTTGAGTTACTCGGAGAGAGGTTCAGCATTGTCCAGGAACAAAGACAGAAGCTCAACTTCTCTGTGCACTATCAGGAAAGGGAAAAATTTCAACTGCAACTTGTAGAAGATATAGCATGACAACTTCGAGAGATTTGACAGCTAACAGAACCTAGAAAGGCCGTGCACAAAGCTTCTTTGCCCCTGCCATCCTCTAAGGTTTGATGTTAAATTTCTCTTTCATCATTATCTTCATCGATATCAAACACAGTAAGGCTGTGTTTGGATTATGCATTTAGGTAGGGATTTGGAAAGAGAAAGGAAAATGGGAGGAAATGGAAAAAAAAATTATCTTATATTTCATGCAAATTTCCTTCACCTTTTCCTTTCCAAAGACCTATCCAAATCTATTGTCCAAACACAACCTAAGTGCACAAAGTTACAATGCTTACTCTCTTGAAGACCAAAACTTCACCCTCGTCCCAGCTCCCACCACCATACTAATATTCACTACAAACTTATTCCCACTCCTTTCTAATACCTTTCCAAATATGCCATAAGAAATAGATACTTCTAGAGAGGTCCAATCCCCTAAATCACACAGATACTTCAGAGCTACTACCATTCTTCATCATATATCCCTCTCACCCACAAAACTTCTCCTCCGCTTCCCCAATAAAGCTTGATTAGGCATTTCTAACTTCTTGATACCAAGTCCCTAGCCAATAATAGAAGTACAAATTGAGCCCTAGTCTACCAAATGGTTACTTGAATTCCACCTCCATTCTACCCTAGAAAAAGTTGATCCATTGCTTTTCTAATCTCTCGCTGTATTTGGTTCATTGGAAAGAGATGGAATGAAATGGAATGGCCATTCTTTAAGCTCCCCTATGGAATGATTATTTCTTACAATGGTGATTGACTATTTCAGTTGCAATGCATATTTCATTATGTTTTTCAGTCAACCAAATATGTGAATGGATATTTTGATGGAATGATTATTCTATTCGACTCCATTCTAGTGGACCAAACACTATCTTAGTAGCAGTGATAGTTACAGCATACGAGGACCTAAAATGTGTAGGAAAACTCGACAAAGTAATGTTGATTGGATTACTTAGTAAAACTCTACAACCAAGTATAACGGCTAGCGAGTCAATGTTAGATACCTCCTCTTTGCACATGAAGGCTCTCTTTATATCTCCACCAACTAGTTCTTTCCTTCAGTTTTTGTTCCTAAAGGTTCTTCTGGCACTATTTATGTTCCCTGATTAACTGTTGTTGGCTACCAGAATTCCTGTTATTAGCATAGTTTTAAAAAGCCTCCGCAACCATTACTGCCACCTGTTACGACCGCTACGGCGGTGTGACAAAATTCACATCCGTAATGGTTGCCACTGTTGTGTAAAGGTCGTAATGGCCGTTACAATTTCGTTGCCGCCATTACAATCATTACACTTCTATTTTTATTTTATAGATTAGGTATATAAGGCCATTTTTCTCATTTCTCTTTTTTCTAGTTGTTAGAATCGCACAAAAAGAATACAGAACTTATGTCAAAATGTTAGATCTACAAGTTTTGAATGTCCAATCTTCAAGTTCTACAAGACTTGAGTTGATATTAAAGTTAAATGAGCTTACTTCTCTGTCTCTCTCTCTCTCTCTCCAATTACCTTTTTATTGAAAAGCTTTCATTAATCTCATTTGATTCTTTGAATATTAACTTATATTATGTCTATATTTGCTCTTTGGTCCAATTTATTCATTTGGCCTTTGCCGCCATTACGATCATATGTTTCTATTTTTTTAATAATAGATTTTGTATACAAGGCCATTTTTCTCTAGTTGTTAAAATCACACAAAAAGGATATAGAACTTATGTGAATATCTTAGAGCTACACGTTTTGAATGTCCAATATTCAAGTTTTACAAGACTTAAGTTGCTATAAAAGTTAAATGAGCTTACTTCTCTCTCTCTCTGTCTCCCAACTTTCATTACTTTTTATTGACAAACTTTCATTAATTTCTCATTTGATTCTTTGAATATTAATATATTATATCTATATTTGCTCTTAGGTTAAATTTATTGAACAAAATTTGTATATCATGTTAAGTATTTTTACATTAGTATGTTTATATTTTGTATTATGTATGTACTTATGGTTATGAGATTATCATTTTTAATATTAAACATGTTTCGTTTTTTCTTCTTCTTAACAAGTGGCAAGTTATCTACAAGTATAATTAGCGAAGTAAGGAAAATTAAATACGTCCAACAATAGGAAAAATCCCTATAGTGACTTAAACATCACATAAAAATTAGTAAACATATTCGATCATATTTAAAACTAAACAAAACACAAGAAAAATCATTATAAAACTCACTGAATGTGATTTTGAAATAAAAACATGTTTGTCAGTATGTTTTCCTGAAGTTGTGCGAAGAACCAAAAAATTTATCGATCCGATCGATTGCCACCACTATTATGCTACGGTCGTTACTTTCCGCAGCTGCATCGACTTTACTGTTACCATTATGGTAGCTGCCACCTTTACTTAAAACCTTGGTTATTAGGTAATGTCAAAGAAAAGGTTCTGTCAAAGTGTAGCTTTAGGAGTTCACAAACACTCATAAAGTATGAATTTTGTTGCTTCGTAAATACATATAAGCTCTTTTTGGTTCCCTGGAACAGTCAGGTAAAACGAAAAAGAAAGGGAAAGGAAATGAAGAGGGAAAAAGAGGAAGAAAAAGTAAAACCATAAAGAATCCATTTATTAGAAATGTGAATTTGATTGGATTGCGAGTTTCCTGCATCCTTTTCCTTTGGTGGTTAGTCATGTTTCCCCATTTTCCTCACTGTTTTATAATGAAAACTGGGTTACTTCAAAACAAGAAAATTCCCTTCACAATTTTCCAATACAGCCAAACAAAGAAAAAGTAAAATTCCATTTGATTTCTTTTTCCTCATAATTTGCAAGTCTCAAAAAGTATTTGAATGCTTGAATATTTTCATCTGCTTGGAAATTATTATTTTAGATAAAAAAGTTGGGCTTAATTACCTTGTATTTGTTACCTTTAGGGTTAGTCATCTGGGCTGAACGTATTGGTTGTCTTCAGACATTCGCTTCATCCATAGATCTGCTGCATTCATTTTAACAGGATTGTGGGATCCTCTCTAACAAAAGACATCATCATCGAATGCAGTTCGCTGGATCATTTTCTTGGGTTCCAAGAATTGCTGCAACAAGCGGATAAGAGGTATGTAGTTTCTAGTTTTCTCTCATTAGTGTTGTAAATCCCTTTTAGCCACACAGTACCAATGTAGGCGTACCACTTGACAAATAGGTCTTCATGGATGGCACTGGTTCAATTTGTTGTATGAAGTTCGTGAAAAGGCAATGTGTTATGACCAGATAGTATTTATTATTTATTCATTATAATTTCTTAAATTTCATTACACACACATTGAATAAAATCATATCAATATTATCAAAAATGTTATACAACAGCGGTTTATGTTTCAATCATTTGTTACTTTCCCTGTCATTTCTAGTTTTGCCTGTAATCACATATGCGGCATGAATTTTAGAATCTCAAAAGTAAAAGATTGCTTTGATTTTTGCATTTGGGTGTTGGTTGTATGTTCTCGAGTATGTAAAAAACATTATGCATTTTTGGTGTAGTAGTGCAAATAAAATCCAACATTTGATGGTTGATATACACAGTTAAAATTAGAATAACCAAACCAAATTAAGCCTCAAGTCCCATCAAATGGGGTTGGCTACATGAATCATTCTTCTCTATTCGGCTCTATCCAAAGCCATATCGTTAGTCAAATTAAGGAGATTTAGAGCATCTCCAACGGTAGTAGGCATTTTACCTATCTAAATATTACTATAAAGTATATATTTTATTTTGCCTATCGACTGTTTTATGTTTTTACTCCAATTATGCTCTTTATTTTAGCTATTTATCCAAATACTATTAATTTTATAGAATGCCACGTCAACAACAAAGATGGAGGGAAATGATCCTAATGATTGAATACATTTTGCCTAGCGTTGAAGGCTAGCTACATGTAGCTAGTGAATATGAGTTGAGGCAAAATGCCTAATCATATGCCTAGTGCATTGGAATTGAAAAAAGTGAATCACACTAGGCATTTTAACTAACAAGTATTATATGCCTAGTGCATTGGAGATGTTCTTATATCTCTATTTACTACACTAATCCACGTCAATCTAGGTCTGCCGCTTCCCCTAACACTTCCATCTACTGTCACTGTATCGCATCGCTTCACTACTGCCTCTGTTGGTCTTCGTTGTATATGATCAAACCGTCTCAATCTGTTCTCCCTCAACTTATCTTCTATTGGTACTACTCCTACCCATTTTCGAATATACTCATTCCTAACTTTGTCTTTTCTAGTCTTGTCACACATCCACCTAGGTATCATCATCTCAGCAGCACTCATCTTATTTACATATTGTTTCTTACTTGTCCGACATTTCGTCCCATACAACCTCACTGGTAAAATAGCCGTTCTATAGAACTTCCCTTTTAGTCTAGTAGGTATTTGTTTATCGCACAGTATCCCAGATGCACTCCTCCGATGCCTTAACTCTATAGACCACATTTGCTTCAATCTCCCCAGCCTTTGTGATAATTGATCCTAAATAACAAAAATATTCCCTCGTAGGTAGTGTCGATAATTAAAAGAAAGAAAGACTCTAACATTAGCGATTACTTTTTTTCTTTTCCTCTCAACACCAAATGTATTTGCAGTTATGCTTGATAATTTTGGATATAGAGGCATTTGTTAGCAGAGTTAGGTAAACATAGTGGTGTAAAAATGCTAGGCCCACTTGGCTCTCACCAAAAATTGGACTGGGCCAGGGCGGCCTAATTCCAAAAAATATAGGCCCAAATCCATGGGTAATCTGGTTTCGGGCCTTAGGATTGACTCTTTTTTTTTTTTTTTTTTTTATATAATTTTTTTTTTCACCAAAATAGCTTGCAAGTGATGTTGGGCGTCAGGGCTTGTCTAGATCAGGCTCGTCGAGCTGGGCCTCAGGCAGGCTTGTGGCTGGCGGGAGGTAAACCTAGGGCTGAGCAAGGAATCTATATAATCCATAATCCGATCCGGTCTAGTCCAATCCGGTAGGATTGGATTGATTTTTTGAATCCGTGCTTCGGTTCTGGATTAGAAATTTAAAAATCCGCAGGTTACGGATCGGTTCTGGATTGAACCTCACGGTTCTAGATTGGAATCGATTCGGACCGTATACATTTAGTCTATATTTATATCATTTACCCTCCCACATAATATCATTTCTTGTTTCATATAAAAGGTGAACACTAACCCTAACGCCGCTCAGCTCACTCAGTCTCTCACATTCTCATCTCTCTCTCTCGGTACTCTCTCTCTCTCTTCTCTTTCTCAGACACTCTCCGATCATCATGCATCTCCGATCATCCATCTCAGATCTTCAACCTCACACACCGCTCACTCACTCACTCATTACCTTTCACACTCTCATCTGTCTCTCCCCGATACTCTCTTTCTTCTCTTTCTCAAACACTCTCAGATCCTCCATCTCTAATCATCATCCATCTCAGATCTTTAACCTCACGCTGCTCACTCACTGCCTCTCACACTTTCATATATCTCTCTCTCGGAACTCTCTCTCTTCTTTCTCAGACACTTTCAGATCTTCCATCTCCGATCATCATCCATCTCAGATCGGTAGCTGTAGCTGTAGCTGTAGCTCTCTCTCTCTCTCTCTATATATATATATATATATTATATTTTATTTTTGAGGGAATTATGTTCTGTTTGTTGATTTTTTTAACCCCAAATTTGTCACATTTGATGAATAAATCTGTTTGAGCTCTCTCATTCTGTGTGTGTGTGTGTGTGTGTGTGTGTGTTGATTTGTAAAAAATCTCTGTTGATTGTTGATCATTGTGTGTATATCTCAGATTATTGTTCATCTCTGTTGATCATTGTTTATCTCAGATTGTTTTTCTGTTTTTATATAGGTGTGTATAGATTTGTAAAAAGATCTCTGTTGATTGTTGATCATTGTGATTGTATCTCAGATTATTGTTCATCTCTGTTGATCATTGTTTATCTCAGATTATTTTTCTGTTTTTATATGGGTGTGTATAGATCTGTTTTTATCTTTCGATTTTTTTCTATTTTTAAGTAAGAGATACCTGTATCATTGTTTATTAATCAGTTTGTATCATTGTTAATCAATCTATTTGTAAGTAAAATTTTTTATCAATCTATCTGTACGTAATCAATCTGCCATACTTGTATCATTGTTAATCAATCTATCTGTAAGTAAATTTTTTTTATATGGGACATCTGTTTTGGTATTTAATTATGGGAATCCGAGGTCCTAATCCGATCCAATCCATGTTTAAATGGATTGGTTCGGATTGGTTCCATGATTTAAATGGATTGGATTGGTTTCAATTTTTCAAGAATCGTAGTTAATAGATTGGTCGTGATTTTACCCCAATCCGGACTAATCCGAACCATGCTCACCCCTAGGTAAACCTAGGTGAATAGTTGTAAGTCCTCTTGTTTGAGTCTTGTATTATTGAATTTTCTTAGTGGATTTTTGTTGGGTGTTGAGACGTGCCTTTTGGGTTTTCCACTTGAAATCTTGGTGTTTTTATTGTGTGTTTAATCATTTAAAGGCTACAAATTGAGTAATTAATAAGAATTGTTATTAATTCGCTTATTCACCCTCTCTAGGTAAGTCAATAATAGTTGTCTGGCTTTTTAGATAAGTCCAACATTTATACTAGGCTCAAAAATAAAAATATTTTTGTTAAGACTTGATAAAAAAATGAGGGTCCAATCCAACTTACCTAAGTCTAAACTTTGAACTTAAGGGCCCAAAAACCCAATTGTAAATATTTGAAAGTAATAGACTGCTGTTTTACAAATGTATGAATTGTTTATAGAATATTGCTGATTATATTATTCTAAAAATTTTTATTTTCAAAGTTGAGTTGATCAAATCTTACTTTCTGACTAGGTCACAAGAAAATTTAATAGATTAATTATTTTAATGGTATGTGAAAAATCTTAAATCCCCGAGATATTGATTTGTGATTATATACCAATTTTAACTAGTAAATAACAATACCAATCAAACAATCAAAGACAAATTGATACAACGATTTTACGTGGAAAAATCACAATTGGAGCGTCTCCAATTGTGATAAAAATCGCTGGCAAAAGTCACAAAACAATCCACTAAGAAGGCATAAATGAATTACATAAGTGTAAACGGGATTGTCAATAACAAAAACTAACAATATGTTAGATAATCTAGATTGTACAGTTTTAATTAGTAATTTCCTTATTAAAATATTATGAACTAGTTTAGTGAGAAAAGTTATAACATGTTTGTAACGGAATTGTAGCAGCTCTCAAATTTGATAAAAGGATTTTTCTTAATATTGAATTAAAACCTCCATCTGGAGAATCTTAGCTTCCAAACTAACCCAGATTGGTCGATGAACCTTTATGTCTAGGTGCTTGTAGGGCATTTTTGGAGGGATGTGAATTTTTGAATTGCATATATTTGACATTAAGGTAACGTTTGGGAATTTAGCTTTAGTATAATTAAAAATAAAAATAAAAAAAAGGTCAAAAAATCGAAAGTTAGACCTTACATGGAACTTAGCTTTTAAGTATTAAACTAGCTATTGTAAAAACCACTAATAAGATTCAGTACACAAGAAATGTGAGACTTACAATTTAGAACTCACAATTTATCCAGAATGACAGGGTAATGATTGAGTTTGTGATAAATCAAAAGTTGACATGTAACACGTCATATCATTGTGGATAAATTCTGAGAGTATTATTCAAAATGATGAATGTGTCTTAGTCTCAGAGCATGCACCATTATTAGTAAAGTTTTCTTCTTATTGGTAAATGTGGGATCTAACTAATAGCCTCTTGCTATCCACTGGAATCTGCAACACTTCCTCCACCATAGACACCGTCGTCAATAGCTTCTTCAGCAGTGGGGGGCTGCTGCTCAACAAGGCCAGGGATTGGCTTTTCCATGATTGGTCTTCCAATGGTCAAGATATATAGGATACGGTAAGCACACCTGATTCACATTTTTAATTTGAACTGAGTTTGCTTTGCAATTAGCCATTATCATACAAGGGAGGTGTCTCTGACTGAGCTTGTTGCTGAGTTGTGACATGATTATTTGTTGTTGATGAAGGAAAATGAGCTCTACAAGGAAGGAAGGGTGTCAGAGTTTATGGACCGGAAATTGATACCATCGGCTGTCCTTGATCAAGTACAATTGTGCGTACATATTAGGATAATGTGCGCCGAATATGATCCAGAACTACGACCCACCATGGGTTGTGTTTACTCAATGCTGTCAGAGAACCATAGCAATAGCAGCACCCTATTTGAAGAACCGATGAGAGATGGATCATCATCAGCATCATACATAGCTCGAAATTCGGGTGAGTCCAATTCCCATATCTATTCTGTTTAAAACTGATCATAGTGCTACTGCTCCTTCCAAGGGCCCTTTACGTTCAATGATTTTCCTCTAATAATTTCTTTATACTTGACAAAATCGGGACTTACTAGCTTTATCTAGTCCAACTGGTGTTTTTTTGCATGAGTGTTTGTGGAACCCCATTACATAGCAAAATTTTCACCTTCTGTACCTCAAATCAAAATATTTGTAAGCTATCTTGCACTAAATCAAAATATTCCTATATAATTTATTATTTGTTTCTGCTTCTCCTATAATGTACCCTACACAAAATATATAATTTTGTTACAAAATTTCTAACATCAATTACAAAATACGTAATCTCATCACAAATTAGTTTAACAAAATGTCCAAAATTTTGTGATTAATGTTGCAAAAGTTTATAGTTTAGTTATGACATTTTTTGTTACGTCGATTTGTGACAAACTTAGCATTTTAAGATTGATGTTATAAAATTTTATGATAAAATTATACATTTAGTGGTACGATGCATATGGTATGCACACCTAAAGGAGTGCACACCATAGCATTTTCGAAAGAATTTTTTTTTTTATTATTTCTTGTGTGATGTTTTGGTATGACTAATCAGTCCTTTTTAGCTATAACTAAAAAGGATTTATTGATGACATTTGTGGTAATAAACAAAAAAATCACAAATGTCATAACTTGTATATACATATTTTAGCCTGACCCTATATATATACACATACATAGACCTCCTATATATATATATACACACACAGGCCTACAAAATAAACAACTATTGTGATGAACTTCACAGACTCAACTAAAGTGGAGAAGAGAAGCTAGTTCCACACCTGTGGGGGTGTAATTTTGGCCTTGTCCTCGGGCTTCGTGGACTCCTGCCAAAAATCAGGTCAGGCCAAGCCAATCTTGCGAAATCTCGACCTAGGCTCGAGCTC
This sequence comes from Camellia sinensis, assembly GCF_055761805.1. Taxonomy (NCBI): domain Eukaryota; kingdom Viridiplantae; phylum Streptophyta; class Magnoliopsida; order Ericales; family Theaceae; genus Camellia; species Camellia sinensis. The sequence continues at coordinate 49,460,979 of NC_138967.1, forward strand.
AAGCCCAAGCCTTGGGGAGATTCGGGCCCGACAATTATTTATTTATTTATTTTCATTTTTTTCACTAAAATTGCTTTAAAATAAGGTTGGACCTCGATTGGGTTGGGCCTTGGGTGGGCTTCAGAGTGGGCTTGGAGCGGGGTTGGGCCGATCCAAATAATGCACGGCCCATGCCCAAGCTCGGGGTTTCGATTAGGGATCGGGCTTTAGCTTGGTTGGGCAGCTGACAAGCTTTGGGTGGGCTTCAGGCTGGGTGGACTATTTTTACACCACTACACATTATATACTAGCGATTGACACACACGATGCGAGTGCAATTTAAATAAATGATAAAAAAAAATTAAATAATACAATAATATATGTAGTGCTCAAGTGTTCAGAGTTTTATTCTTTACACTCAAAGTCAAGGTTTTGACTCTTATGCATATTTTTTTTTTATAAAAAAAAATACAAAAGCAAGTACACATGGCATAAGAAAAAGGCCTAACGTATTGATAACATAATTCCTAAAGTCCTATTTGCATCATCAACTACAAACATGATTTGTATTATTTTTTTTGTAGGCCCAACTAAGCTCGCTAACAATGGATCATCATCTAGGGCAGACATTCACTTGGAGAACGAGGGCCTACCCAAACACAGAGGACTAACCTGTGCTCGACGAATCCAGCCAGAGGATGTGCAATCTTACATACCCTCTATTCCAAGCTCCTCATGTATCATGTAGCAGTATAGATGGTATAGATAATTACTAAAGTTCCGTTTGCATCATCAACTACAAACATGATCTGTATTATTTTTTTGCAGGCCCAGTCGTCTGTGTTTGGGTCGGGCCTCGTTCTCCAAGTGAATGTCTGCCCCAGATGATGATCTATTGGTAGTGAGCTCAATTGGGCCTACAAAAAAACAATACAGATCATGTTTGTAGTTGATGATGCAAATGGGACTTCAGGAATTATCTATACCATCTATATTGCTACATGAGGAGCTTGGAATGGAGGGTATGTAAGATTGCACATCCTTTGGCTGGATTCGTCGAGCACGGGTTAGTCCTCTGTGTTTGGGTAGGCCCTCGTTCTCCAAGTGAATGTTTGCCCTAGATGATGATCCATTGTTAACGAGCTCAATTGGGCCTGCAAAAAAATAATACAGATCATGTTTGTAGTTGATGATGCAAACAGGACTTTAGGAATTATATTATCAATACATTAGGCCTTTTTCTTATGCCATGTATCCTTGCTTTGATATTTACACAAAAAAAAAATAAAAAATAAAAAAATGCGAGGGAGTTGAAACCTTAACTTTGAGTGTAAAGATTAAAACTTTGAACACTTGAGCAATACATATATTATTGTATTATTTAATTTTTTTTTTATCATTTATTTAAATTGCATACGCATCGTGTGTGTCAATAGCTAGTATATAATGTGTGTAGTGGTGTAAAAATGGTCTGCCTGGCTTGAAGCCCACCCGAAGCTTGTCAACTGCCTGACCAAGCTCGAGCTCGATCCCAAACCGAACCCCGGGGCTTGGGCTGGGGCTTGGGCCGTGCACTATTTGGCTCGGCCCAACCCGTTCCAAGCCCACTCTGAAGCCCACTTGAGGCCCGACACAACCGAGGTCCAACCTTATTTTAAAGTGATTTTGGTGAAAAAAATGAAAATAAATAAATAAATAATTGTCGGGCCCGAATCTCCCTAAGGCTTGGGCTTGAGCTTGGGCCTAGGTCGAGATTTTGCAAGATTGGCTTGGTCCAACCTGATTTTTGGCGGGAGCCCATGAGGCCCAAAATTACACCTCCATAGGTGTGGAACTAGCTTCTCTTCTCCACTTTAGTTGGGTCTGTGAAGTTCATCACAATGGTTATTTATTTTGTAGGCCAATGTGTGTGCATACATATGTCTTTGTATGTCTGTATATATGTATATATATATATATATATATAGGGCCAGGCTAGAATATGTATATACAAGTTATGACATTTGTGATTTTTTGTTTATTACCACAGCTGTCATTAGTAAATCCTTTTCAGTTATAGCTAAAAAAGAATGATTAATCATACCAAAACACCACCCAAGAAATAATAATAAAAAATTATTTCGAAAATGCTGTGGTGTGCATTCCTTTAGGTGTGCATGCCATATACATCGTACCACTACATGTGTAATTTTATAACATCAATCTTAAAATGTTAAGTTTGTCACAAATTGACGTAACAAAAAATGTCATAACTAAATTATATACTTTTGCAACATTAATCACAAAATTTTGGACATTTTGTTAAGCTAATTTGTGATGAGGTTACGTATTTTGTGATTGATGTTAGAAATTTTGTGACAAAATTATATATTTTGTGTAGGGTACATTATAGGAGAAGCATAATCACATAATAAATTATATCGGAATATTTTGATTTAGTACAAGATAGCTTACAAATATTTTGATTTGAGCTTCAGAAGGTGAAAATTTTGCTATGCAATGGGTTTCCACAAACACTCGTGCAAAAAAACACCAGCTGGACTAGATAAAGCTAGTAAGCCCGATTTTATCAACTGGAAAGAAATTCTTAGAGGAAAATCATTGAACATAAAGGGCCCTTGGAAGTAGCAGTAGCACTGTGATATGTTTTAAATAGAAGAAATATGGGAATTGGACTCATCCGAATTTCGAGCTGTGGATGATGCTGATGATGATCCGTCTCTCATTGGTTCTTCAACTAGGGTGCTGCTGCTGCTATGGTTCTCTGACAGCATTGAGTAAACGCGACCCAGGGTGGGTCGTAGTTCTGGATCATATTCGGTGCACATTATCCCAATATGTACGCACAATTGTACTTGATCAAGGACAACCGATGGTATCAATTTCCTATTAATAAACTCTGACACCCTTCCGTCCTTGTAGAGTTGATTTGCCTTCGTCAACAACAAATAATCATGTCACAACTCAGCAACAAGCTCAGTCAAAGACACCTCCCTTGTATGATAATGGCTAATTGCAAAGCAAACTCAGTTCAAATTAAAAATGTGAATCAGGTGTGCTTACCCTATCTCGTAGATCTTGACCATTGGAAGACCGATCATGGAAAAGCCAATTCTTCTGACCGCTTATCAACTCCAAAAGCACTACCCCAAAGCTATATGTGTCCGCCTTTGAAGAGATGTCTCCACAATTGTACTCGGGAGCCAAATACCCACTGATTCCATGTACATGCATTTATTAACAACAAATCAAGTTTCAAAAAGTTTGGTTTGGTTTAAAAAAAAAAAAATAGAAAAAGGTTTTTGAAAACTCAACAAAACACTGATCGGATGGATTTGATTTTTTTTTTCCTTTGAAAAGAATAGGATTCTGTGACAACATATAGAGAATTTAAATTATATCCTAAATCAAATTGCTAAAAAAAAAAAAGATACTAGGAACTATAAGAAATATTAAATGCTTAACACATACAGGGTATCGACAACTTCACTGATATTAACATGCGTTTGATCTTGAGGGAAGAGGCTGGCTGTGCCAAAATCGGCAATTTTTGGGATCCAATTTTCATCTATTAGGATGTTGGCGGGTTTAATGTAACAGTGGATAGTTACATCGTGTGATCATTCATGAAGGTAAAGCAAGCCCCGAGCAACACCTACAATTATGTCATATGTTCGTTTCCATTCAAGCGCATCTAACTTGCTAGTCTCTGAATCTAAAGCATCAAAAATAGTACAAAACTTTGAGATTAGTTGCTGTGTTGAAAATGGTGACTTAATTAAAAAATTGTAGTATTATTATACAATTATTGTTTTTTGAACGAAGTATTATTATACAATTAATTCATATTATGTTCGATGCAAATTAGAAGAGAACAAATGTATAAATCTAATGAGTATATCCTTCCCAGAACGGAGGGTGTCTTCACTTTGTGTAATTTTTATTTTCTGATCAAATGAATGATTGTTCCTCATTTTTTTTTTAGTCAGTAAAGAAAGAGAACTTTATTGATGATATGTAAGATACAAAGAGCATAACATACATCAAAAAAGCAAGCAAAAGTTACAAGTATCATAACTAGACTAAACGATTCCAACTAGGTTGACACCGGAAAGATAGTGCAATCATATACTAGCAAAATCCCAAGTTGATGAGAAATCAACCAACAAAGCAAAGAAGGAAACAAAAAAACATCAACACCAGTCACACCCAATGATCAATGGCAACTAAATAACCCCAAATCCCTTATCATTTTAGATTAAAACAAATATTTATTTATTTATTTATTATTTTAATAATTTTAGTTTATTTAAAATTGCAAGTCTATGGGAGAGTCTTTTGTTGGTTCTCATTAATTGCAATCTTAGCAAGATAACATCCAATGGTGGTCAAACATTAATCAATCATATTGGTTATTTAATATTTTTATTAACTAATTAAATAAAATTTAGACGAAAGAATAAATGAATAAAAAACAAATGAAAAACTTCTCAAAAAGTTAAATGAAATTTAATGTAGGAATTTGAATAGAAATTTCTGAATTACATTGAATTTAATAGATGGTAAAATAACATTGAGAATTTGTGTGACAGTAAGGCATGTATAATTTTAAAATAATAAATTTAGAATGAATCTTTTTGATTTTCGAAGACCCTATATGTTATAACTCAACTTACAAATAAAAATACAGTAGGTGACATTAGTACTTACTAAAAATACAGCAGTTTCATCTCGTTCAGGACAAGTTCCGTTCCCTTCTCTGAGATCAGCAATGGTTTCTTCACTGCGATCTCTCTCTTATCATTCAACTTTCCCTACAAAACATTTTCAGTCAATGATGGATCCAAGATTCAAATTTCAGGGAGGGCAAAAACAAATATATTTTGAAATTATTTTACTAATTACTCATAATAAATATATATTTTTCAATTTTTAGATGTGCGACCACCCCCGTTCCCGTTCCCGTCCCCGCCCCCGCCCCCAAGATCCATCCTTCATTTTTTGTAAGGATGGATCTTAAGGGCCGCCTTGGCAGTGGCTGAGTCAGGAAATTGAGTTAGAGGGGCCTTTATTAATTATAATTTTTTATTTAAAAAAAAAATATGAGCAATATTAAGATAATAATAATTTTATGAGATAAATTTGAACATAAAAAATTACATATTCATTATTAATAAAAATAAATCAAAATTCTATAATAGTGTGGAATAGCTCGGTATGGAATGATGATGTAAGTTTGCAATTTTAGCACAAAAATTATAGATCAAAATTCGTAATTTAAAAACATAAAAACAGATCATTTATAGCACAAATTATTATAAATCTATTTATTTTTTATTAGACAAAAAAATATTAAAGTGATGACATTGCTTATAAATGATGTGTTTTGAATGAAAGTTATTAAACAGTCTTAGCGTACCATATGACGTTGCCTACGTGATGCTCAAAGCATAGAAAATCACAAATCACACTAAGTGGTATGTCAACTACTTGCAAATAATGAGTTCATTATATTCAATCTATAATATTTTTCACTACACTATTGATTTAAACTACTACATAAATAATACCACATAATGTTCCTAAAGTATCAAATAACTATGAAGAATACAATAAACTTTTAGACAAAGAACATGTTAAGAAAAAAAAGAGAATACATTTTATATATGACAATAAAAAAAAAAAAAAAAAGTTTCAAAACTGATTGGGGGGGGGGGGACGTGACCCCCTGGCCCTGCTGTGCCTCTGCCCCTGCCTTGTGTTTGGATGATATGATGATTAACCTTGTACGCTTGAGCAAAGCCACCTTTGCCAAGCTTGGTTTGGGCATGGAAAAATTCTGTCGCAGAAGAAAGGGTTTTCAAACTGAATTGCTTCGGTCCTTGTTCTGCCACGAGTTGAGCACAAGAAAATAAAAATAACTATAAACACATTTGGTGACTCAGATATAAATCCGATAAAAACAAAATCATTTACCCTTCTTTGATTTTGTGGGTTTGAAGAAATTTCCCATGGTTTAAGAGAGAAATGAATAAAGGTTTAATCGCAATTTCGGATGGACATAGAGAGGTAAAGAGAGAGAAGAGGATTTAGATAGAGTAGAAGAAGAAAGGAGATAGTGTCTACTTTTATACACTTCCCAGTGTTGATTGTAAGCATAAGTGTCCATATGCCACGTGTATGTAGGCATATCTATAAAGTGCTCATATGCCATATATGTGTCAGTTGCACTTTTAAACATTTTTTATTTATTTACGAAATATTGTTTCAATTGATCTTTTAATGGGTCATTTGCACATTTAAATATCTTTGAGGGTGCAAATTGATAAATAGTTAATGGGCCATCCTGTTTAATCTTTTCTGTTTAACCTTTTCTGTTATCGAGCGACAATATCAAAAATGCCACCAATGGCAAACCGTGTTTGGGGGAAAATCAAACTCACAGATAGATTAAGAGGAAATAAATAAATCAATCAATCAATCAAATCTGGATCATTTTCTACGCTCATAATATTCTACTACACAAAATCCTTAGATTTATATACTCGGATTCCCAGATTTTATTTTTCTTATATAAAATTTTTAAATTCACATTTCCAAAAATCTAATATAATTAAAATTATTGTTATGTAATAAGTATCAAAAAAATAAAAAATAAAAAAATGCATGGGGGCCAAATTTGATATGTGTCAATAATTTACGATTATTTTGTCACTATTATACCAACATTCAATAATAATTACAGAAAGAGAAACAAAGTACTTGATTATGTAGTCAGTTCTTCTACATAGAACAAAAACCTTCTTTCTGTTTGTTGGTGTGTGTGCTGTTTTCGGACAACACTGCCAAATAGGTACTCAGCTGGAGAACACCGGTAGAATAGACTGCGCTCGAACGACCTGTCACAGAAAGAAAAGACTTCGGCGGTGGTTCTTCCACCCGGGGGCACTCCGACGATCAAGTCTGTAATCAATATCTCTCAAAGATAACCAATTGTGCTTAACTCACAAGCTAGAATAAAAAGCATACCTTAAACCCACGAAGGTGCCTTGCTTTTCTAGCCAATACTGACCTGATCCATGTAGAAGCCTAGCTTCAATGGACTCTGGCTCAATGCTCATCCTGGACTCTCTAATAGATAAAGATAAGCTCCCTAAGAGATTTATCCTTATTTAGTTTGAAGTCCTCCCCCATTATAGGACTCTTGTTCCTTATCCGTTCATCTCGGATTTCGGTATCTTCGCAGATAACTTTGGCGTAGCCGAGAAAACCTCAGTGCCATGATCACGACACGTGGCACCTCGGCTGGCACTTCAGTGCCACCTTGGCCACGTGTCGTTATCCAAAAAATATGTCCCCACAACTGCCCCCTGGGTTCTATTGCCTCGGCATCCTGAGGTGATGGAACCTATATCATTTGAACCCATAGCACGTCGGCTAAACTTGCTCTATCATTTTGTTGCCGAGACTGTAGACACCCCATTTTGATCGTCCTCAAGACTTGGACGTCACCGTTTGAACACTCGGTGATCATCCATGTTCGTGTTCGTCTTGAGTTCTCGGAGGTCTCGGCTACGCGCCTTGCCTCAAGACCTCTCGACTTGCCTGTTTTGTGTTTGGTTTTGCACCAAACACTTGTGTTTTTGCTTCTGAGGGGCAGGGAATGGCTTGTTGGCCATCCCCACACCTCACCAGCCATGGCTTGAGGCCACCGGCTGTGTTTTGTTGCCATCGGCCAAATGTTTGGCTAATCGACACTCTGTTTGGTCGGTCGACCATTTATTTGGTCAATTTGTCATTTTTAGCTGGCCGATCACTGTGCATCTGCTTTTGGCAGATATTTTGTGCTAGTTGTGATAGCTGGCACCCACTTTGCACCCCCTCCATACACCTGTATGGAGGGATTTCACTCTTGCTTAGCTTGTTTTGAAAGCTTTGCAAGAGTGATCCTCTATAAAGGGAGGTCTCCTCCTCCCTCCTTTGGGGTTACAAAAAAAGAGTTCCAGAGGTCTGAATTAGGGTTAGGTCTTGTGTATCTATCTATCTCTATATCTCCCTCTCTTTTGCTCTTTGTGTGTGTTCAAAGGTGTTTTGTTCTTAGTTTTGCACTAGGACACCTAGTATCACACCTTACCTTGGTTGCTGAGGAGCCAAAGGGGTGTTCTTGAGGTTCTTGAGTGGATTTAAGCTTAGAAAGGCTGCTGGAGCTCCATTCTTGAAGAGGTCTACAAGGGTGAGATTTTTCCCCCTTTATTTCCCATTTTTGCATAGGCTTTTAGCCATCCTTGCATCTGTTTTTAAGCTTAACTTATAACATATAAAAGTTCTGATTTTAAGTGCTTAAAATAGTTGTTTAAGGTTGTTTTGGTGTTTGGGGTTGTTTGACCCCTCTTAGGTCTTGTTTGGCCTCATTTTTGTGCATTTTTGGTGAGCTCCGGGACCACCTTGTTTGGGCCTCCTCACCACTGAAATCCAGAGGGATTTCAGTGGTGGGGATGGTGCTTTAAGGTCCTAAGAAGGAGAGGGTCATCCCCTCTCCTTGTTGCCTTTAATATTGGCCATTTTAGCCTCATGTGTGAGCACCTTTCTTGAGTTCATGTTGGCCATGTCTTAAGTGTCATTTGTGCTTATTTTTCCATGATATAACACTGTTTTAAGTTGGTTTAGACACACCATGCTTGCTTTGCATACTTGTCTTGTAATGCCATGAAATTGCCTTAACATGTACTTAGCATCTAGACCACTATGCTTACTTGTTTTGGCCTAGCTTTGTGAAGCTTTTATGCATGTTTTAGTACGCCTAAGGTCTGTTCGTGGTTGTTTTGGCCATCCATGACATGCTTTGTATAGCCACCGTGCATTTTGGCTTGTTAGCCTTGGGTATGTGAGTGTTGAGCATGCATTGCTTGGCTTGTTTCAGTGGTTTGGCACCACTTATAGCATCATTTCAGTCCTTGTGGTATGCTTGTATGCTTGCATTTGATGTTCCTTTAAGGCCTTAAAGAGTTTGTGTTTCATGCTCCATGAATGTGTCATTGCGTATGCCATCATGTTTAGGCCTCTAGGAGGCCATGTCAATGTGTTTTTTTGGCTTTTTTTTAACATGCTAAAACTCTGATTTTGGTTGTTCAAATCATGTCATGTTTGGTTTTGTTAAGTGTAGTTTAATACCTCTTTGGTGATCCTTAAGCTTTGGGCTTGCTTGCATGCCTTACTTGCATGGTTTGTTTGGTTTGGCACCTTTTCTAGCATGTTTTCAGAGTTTAACATGTTGGTTATATATCCATGCTTGCCCCTTTTAAGTGTGCTTAAAAGTCCCTCTTTTGTGCCTTAGTCTTTAGGCCAACTTGCATGTATGTTTGTATGTATTTTAGACTTCATGTTCTTGGCATTTGGCCACTGTTTTGGGCCTAGTAGAGAGCTGTCCATCTTGGTGTAAGTCCATCATTCGCATGTTGTTGCATGCTCGCCTTGTGTGTTGTTGCATACTTGGCCTATCGTATGTGTTGCATGCTTGAATCACATTGCATTTGGCATGCATCCTTCCTTTTGTCTTGGTTGCTCAACATATAATATGTCTTGCACGTTTGCATGTTGGCATTGCATCTTGCATGCTTGTTAGCTTGCATATGTTATTACATGCCTCGCATGCTTGTTTGCTTAGGTTGTGTGCCTAACATACATTGCTTGTGCCTATGCTCATATTGCATACTTAGCTCGCATGCTTAGGTTGCATTTGGCATGCATGCCTTGCCTCTTGAATTGATTATGATAGAGGTTGGGCCTTATGTGTTTGTGTGCATTACATTTGACATCAAAATGCATAACTTGACTCATTTGGCTATCACGTATTGAAATGCGCGATTGGTGGTCCGAGGGTCAAGGACCATCCTCCTTCGAGTCATGAACATGATAAGGAGGGTGTTGGTGCACACATTTGCTTGAAATGCATTGCCATGCCATGTTTGCCCTTTGCTGCTGTCAAAACAGGATTCTGCAGGAATGGATGGCTGGTCGACTTCATAAAGTGCCGACCGACCAATAATATTTGGCCGAGAGCCGAATATTTGGTCGATGACCAATTACCTATGGTCGGTGGTGTTCCCCCTTAGCCGGTGACATCCCACAACCCTCAGGGAGTGATGCTGAAGCATTCTTGGGATTTGTGTAAGTCCTAGAGGAGAAAAGCAGGGAAAACAGAGACAGCTTGTGCATGGCGGCGGATTTCCGAGCGAAGCCAATCCGAGCATGCGTGCATCCCTCTTCCCGAGGCCTTTTACTGCTTTCAGTAGCTTAATTGATTCGTTAATTGGTTAAGTGTTGTATAAATTAATTAATTAGCTTGTAGGTAAATTAATTTGTATTATTCATTCGGTCCCTCTGAACGAGGGCGAATTTGTAATAAGTGTAGGTGCGTGTGTGCATGTCTTCCAACCTCCACTTCTTTCTCCCCTTTACTTACCTGCTTTTGATGGTTAGTATTAGGACATATTTAATTTAGCATCCTTATGCTATGCATGCGTGCATCCATTCATTTGTATTGCATGCACCGGGCTCGGCGCATCATACTAACTGCATAGTATTTCAAATCTAACTTGAATACGTGTTACTTGTTGCATTCCACATGCCACTCTTAGATTAGCCAAGCCTATTCTAGATTGCATTTTGTATGCGATGCATTAGCCATTTAACATGGACTTGGATCATACATTTGATTGCTAACATGTTCATTGTTTTGGCTTGGAGTACACTATAAGTGTTTTATGCTTTAGCATCTTGCATGAGTGTGAATGTTAATATGACAGCATGCTTACCATGTGGCTATATGCTTATGTGATATATCTGCCTGAGTGCCTGTGGGTGAAGGTTGGATTGTTTGAATTGGAATAATTCATTGAAATCCATAGTTTAGCCTACTTGCGAGTAGCAAACCTCAAATCATTTCCAAACAACGGATATACGATGCTTTGTTCCAAATTAGGCAATCTAGTCTATACTTTTGTGTCGTACGCATCACATAGTAAGATTAGCTAATTAATCGGAACAAGAACACATAATGTTTTCAAAACTAGATATCACGGTTAGTAGAGGCCAATCTTTGATCGGGCGAGTGGGGGTACCCATAGCTGACCTTCCCCAATCGTATCCAAGTTCCCGAGCCGAGGCAACTTTGGTGATGACGGACACGTGGCCTTGGGCAAACGAGTCAGGGTTTCCTAAATTTTCCCATAAAAAATATTTAGGTGGCGACTCTGTATCTGGCAAAGCAGTCCATGTTTGGCACTTCTTTCTAAAAAAAAATCTGTTTTCCAAAAACGATTTGCCGGATTTGGACTCTTTAGTGATTTATCAGTCTTGCATTGCACTTTTCAAGATCAGATTAAGAGCTGTGACAATTTGAGGGTCCGAACTGTAGTGAGCCCAAACGAATAGAACGGGATTTCCCTCTCGGGGCGTTCGGGGACGTCTACAAGATCATTATTAGTTGGCTCCACATGACCAAGACTCGTAGTTTGTTTTCATCAATGTCTTAGAACCAAGAACCAAGTTTCTTCAAATTCTTTAGCCAAGATCGTCTCTCTAGCCGAGGTCTTTGCTTCATTAAATCAAAAACTCCAAGAGTTTTTACACGCGTATCAGCTGTCACGCACAGTAATTCAACCGTTTTTGCCACGCGTTTCTTCACCATTGAACCGTACCTGACACGAGCCATCAAGTCGTGTCACACTTGCGTGCGCCGCCTGACAGGCATGTCGTCCAAGGCACATTCATTGTGGTTTGCCGCCCTTTCGTGTTTTTGACAAAATTCTTCCTTCTCTCTCCTTCTTTTCACTTTTGCAAACACGATTTCTCTAAAAAAACTCTTGACTTTCTCTCTCTAAAAAATCCCTTACCTCCATTGTTGCCTTCTTCAAGCTTCTGCAACCACTTCGTTCACCTCCCTCCCTGAAGCATTTGCTGTTCCACTCACTGCCACCGTCTGACTCCAGTGAGTTTCATACCGGCCTCACATTCTTTGGTAAGCCACTGCTTCTCCCTATTTCGTTCTATGATTCACTTCGAACTTTGTTACATTTGTACTCAGTCATTTGTGTGTTGAATTCCCCCATTTCGTCATCTGTTTCATGATTATGTTTTTGTACAATCTGTTGCTTGTATACACACACATACACACATGTTGTCCATTCACTTTGACGTTCTTGATAGCTTGTCACTGTTCTTGTTTTGTGCACATTTATATTTTATGCAATGTTCTTGAACCCCTTTTGGTTTGCTTGAGTCTGAATCTCTATTCTTCTCTGTTTTCTTGTTGTGTTCTCCAGATTCTTGCCTTCAATCCTTGTTTCCATAGTCTTAGGTTTGGGACTTGTTCTAGAACTTACAAACTTTAGGAAAAATTGAAACAAATTCTCTTTGGATCCTCAAAAACCCTTGCCCCAGCATTCGTTTAGTTTTTGCTGAGGTCCTTTAAACCTTAACAAACCACCTCTTTCTGAAATCCAACACTCTTCCCACTTAGCCGACGTCATGGGTATGTTCAAGTGGAGGGTAAATACCCCAACTACGCTAGAATACTTTAGGCAAGAGTTTTCCATCCCTGCTGACGTTCATCTTAGGTTGGCTGGGGAGGAGGACTCCATCATGCCGAAAGACGACTCCATGCCCTTCCTAGTGGTAGCATTCATAGAGTGTGGACTTAGGTTCCCTCTTGACATCCTCTTCCGAGAAGTCCTTCACTATTATAAACTCAACCCAATGCAATTAGCCATTAACTCTTACAGAGTCATCAAAGGTATCATTGCCTTAGCTAGCTGAGAAAATGCTAGGTTAACTCTAGCCGACATCCAGTACTGCTACACCATTGTGGCCTTAAGTCAGAAAAAAGGCTACATTTACTACCTTAAGCCGAGGTCGACGGAATACAAACTCATCGCCGACCTTGCCGATTCTAACAAGGGTGCTGGAGACGATTACTTCATCGTCTCGGGCAACTGAGAGTTCCCACCAGATGATGACCTTCACTTCTATCCCCTAAACCGAACAGTTTTCAGAGAGAGAGATGGTAAGAGCTAAGTGTCACCTTTATTTGCTTTCAAGTCTTTCTTGCCTTGATATTTTTGTATGCTCTAACCTCTGTTTGTTTTATTTTGCAGTTCTTCCTCAGCCACCAAAGGATTTCCGTAAAATATTCTTCCCAAGCAAGGACTTCAAGAAGCTGTTGGGTCTGCCAGTTGACCAGCGAAAAGCACCTCTACTGCTCAACTACATCCCAACCTAGAAGTCCATACTTCCCGACGTCCTAAGAAAAAGAAAGTCTCCTCCTTCAGTAATAACTCCTCAGGCTGAATCATCAAGGCCTGACCAAGGATCAACATCTGGTCCTGTGGAGCAACCATCAACCTCTGCTCCGCAACTAATCCTACCGTCTCAATGCCAACGCCGACGTCGAGCTCCATTGTTTGCACCGGCAGGTAGGACCCGTAGCTGAAGACGCTTAAGTGCCGAGGCGTCCTTTTACGATCCAACCAACCCACCAACAGCTTTACCAGCAATTCGCCTTGGTTCTAAAGTTACCGTTGCCATCTCCTCCGACGAAATGGGGTGACAAAAGGCCGTTGCCGAAGACCTTCTTGCTGACATCCCCAATGTCACCATAGTTCAATCTTCCCAGTCTCAACCCAAGCCGAAACCAAAGAGGCTGAAGAAAGCCCAAGCCAAGGCAACGTTGACTCAAATTAACTCTGAAGACACCTTTCCAATCTTAAAAATGGCTGAGGCAGAGAAAAGTGCCTTTGCCACTGAAAAGATGCCCGCAGAGGCTGCTCCCTCTGAATCCACCCGGTCAAAGAAGCCGAGGTCAGAGTCTGCTGCAACCTCGGGGTCCCTGAAGTCCGATGCCCCTGGGCCCCTCCAATTACCATCGAAGACAAGCTAGTCAGAGTCGACAACAGCGCGACTGACATCGAAGTTGGCGTTGCCCTCTTTACTGCCTTGGTCCTTCCAAAAGACCTCAAACGCAACGCCGAGGTCAGCGAATACAAAAATTTTGCTCTGCAGTTGTAACACTCCGTACAAGTAAGCCCCTAATACTTGGTACTTTTTGTTTCTTCCATACTTAGAGAGTTTTACTAACTTTGTTTTTTTCCCTTTCTTCTAGGCGATCCAGCACGCCCACTCCTTCGCGATGCAGGCCCTCGATATTAAGAAAGAGTTGACCCACAAGATGAAGGAGGCTGCTAGCTTGCTCAAGACCATAAATAAGGCCGAGGCCAAGATGAAGACTTTGATAGATCAGGCCAAGGCAGCAAAACAAGCCCAAGACGAGGTCGATGAGAGGGTAGGCGCTGCCGAGGCCATTGCTAAGGTTCTTGAAGTCGAGAAAAAAGAGGCCGAAGCAAAGACCACTGAAGCCCAAGCCGAGCTCATTGTTGCCTTGGCCACAAAGGACACCGAGATAAAAGCGATAGACGAGAAAGCATACGCCGAGGGGGCAGCCGACGTTTGCGAGGACTGCAAGAAGCAAGTGAAATAGGCATGCAACAAGGGTTTCACCCTTGGTTGGATAGCTGCCTTAAAGGAGTTGGCTGTCCCCGAGGACTCGCCTCTCCGAGAAGATAGCCGCATCATCCTGCCATTCCCACCCACTCCAAGCCAATCCGAGGATGAAGCTGAGTCCAAGGAGGAAGCCGAGGCCAAAGAGACCGAGGAGACCGAAGTTGCTGAGGCCAAGTCCCCAACTCTGAATGAGCAAGTTTTAGACTTGATTTAGGATGAGGAGGACGAGGTCCAAAAGACCACCTCTGAGGCCGAGGTCGAGACTTCTAACAAGAGCCTGGACGATACACAGCGTGAAATTGACGCCGAGGTCCAAGCTAAAAAATCTGCCCAGCTGTTTGCCGAGGCTGACACAACACCAATTGCTGAGGCAGGGCAGACTGTGGAAAATGCGTAAACTTTAGTTTTTCCTTCTTTTAGTACTTTGCTCTCTTTTGGACAGCTGTAAATCTCTTTGTTTTGAACAATGTTAACTTTGTATTTGGCCGATGTGCCACTTTTGTAATCCAAACAAGTAGTCTCTTTGTAGGGCGAAGTGCATTTTTTTCCTTTGAATGCAAGTCTTCTTTTTTGACTAAGTGTGTGAATGCTTGTCTTTCCTTTACTATCATGTATGATTCCATACTTAGAATATTTTGCATGTCTTCAAAGTACACCTTAGCTGTGTAATCTCCTCGGGGTAAAAATACTTCGGATATATCTGCTGAATGTTTATCTCGGCCTTGTCTTAACACTTGAAAACATTGTAAGAAAGTTTTCACAAGTGTTTATCTAAAACATGCCACTTCACTTTCAGTTATCAAGACTCCTGTCTTCCATTATTTTCCAAGTCTTAGCAACATGGTAATCTCAACAAGTACGTAGATACTTCTTTCAACAGAACCTTGACTTAACTTTAACTTGTAAATTGTTCTTAAAGTTTCAACAAGTGTTAAACCAATTTCTTTTCAACATGACCTCGGCTTAACTTCAACTTGTAAATTTTTCTTAAAATTTCAACACGTGTTAAACCAACTTTAGCTTGTATATTCCAACTTTCAAGCATTATTCTCCAACTCTCTGCTCCCTAATGTGAACTTAAGTTTTACTTATGTTCGCATTAAGTATGTACCTATGGTCTTGTTGTCGAGATCAGATTCAAACAGAGATTGGCCGAGGTTATCAACCTCGGTCTCTGTTAATCTAACTGATAAGTATTTAGTGTCATTCAAAGTTTTCATTCTGTTGACACAACAAATCTAGGTTAATTCAACTTAGTTCAACTTGATTATATGCAAGTATAATTCAACTCTGCCATATAATAAGTTTAAGTTATTCGTCATGTTTCAATCAGAAACATTGCTAACTTAGTTCAACTCTATTATGTGCAAGTATAATTCAACTCTGCTATATAATAAGTCTAAGTTATTCGTCATGTTTCAATCAGAAACATTGCCAACTTAGTTCAACTCTATTATATGCAAGTATAATTCAACTCTGCCATATAATAAATCTAAGTTATTCGTCATGGTTCAATCAGAAACATCGCTAAGTGACTGGTCAATCCTTTTACACAAGTTTGAAATAAAAAATCGAGCTAAAATTTTATTAATTACTTCGGCTAATAACAAAAGATTTTAAAGAAAGAAACAAAATGAAATCTTAATGATAGAAGAACTTTAGGTTGCAAGTATTTCAGGGTCTTGACAATTCTTTGCCTTCACTGTCTTCAAGCCGATATGCCCCATTGCCCAGGACCGAAATGATTCTATAGGGTCCTTTCCAGTTTGGGCCAAGCTTGCCCTCTCTGGGATCCTTCTTGTTGCCGACGACCTTTCTCAGGATGAGATCCCCAACTTGAAACTCTCGTGGGTTGACTTTTTTATTGTAAGCCATAGCAAGCTGCTGCTGGTATGCCCCCAGTTGAATTGCTGCTTTCTCCCTTCTTTCTTCCAACAAGTCCAGATCTTGGGCTAAAAATGCATCATTAGTCCCATTCTCTACTCCATGGGTTTTGATCCCTAGGATGCTGACCTCTAGTGGAATAACTGCTTCTGTGCCATAAGCCATGGTGAATGGGGACTCCCCAGTTGATCTTCTTGGCGTAGTCCGATATGCCCAGAGTACATTGGGCAACTCATCCACTCACTTTCCCTTTGCTGCTTCCAGCCTCTTCTTGATTCCATCCAAGATAATTTTGTTGGATGCTTCTGCTTGTCCATTGTTTTGAGGGAAACTTGGAGTGAAATAGTAATTCTTGATTTTGTACTTTGCACAGAAGCTCTTGATTAGCTTACTGTCAAACTGCGTTCCATTGTCTGCTATTATTGCTCTTGGGATCCCAAACCTGGTGATGATGTTCTTCCATATGAAATTCTTTACATCAATGTCCTGAATCTTTGCAAGGGGTTCAGCTTCAACCCACTTGGTGTAGTAATCTGTTGCCACTAATAGGAACTTTCTTTGTCCAGTTGCTTGAGGCAGTTGTCCAACAAGATCCATGCCCTATTGGGAAAATGGCCAAGGGTTGGATACTGGGTTCAAATCTACTGCTGGTTGGTGTATCAAAGGTGCAAACCTTTGACACTTCTCACATTTTCTGATATAAGCTTTAGCATCTTTCTGCATATAGGGCCACTAGTATCCCTGAGTAATGGCCCTATGAGCAAGTAACCTACCCCCAGTATGGCTTCCACATACTCCTTCATGTATCTCATTCAAGAAGTCTTCAACTTGTGAAGGATTCACACACCTCAGAAGGGGTCTAGTAAAAGATCTTCTGTAGAGATGCCCTTCTGCTGTTAGACTGAATCTTTTTGACTTAAGTCTGATCTTGTGTGCTTCTTTATGGTCATCTGGTAGTTTCCCCTCTTTAAGGAATACTACTATTGCATCCATCCAGCTTGATTCCATCTCCACACACATTACTTCATGATCTATGTTTAGTGGTTCTGAACTTGGACCTGGCAAGTAGTCAACCATTATTGTCCTTGCCTCTCCTAGTTTCATTGCATTAGCCAGGTTGGCCAAGGCGTCGGTATGGCTGTTGTTATCTTGGCTGACTTGTTGTAGTCAGCAATTCTGGAACAATGCCATCAGTCTGCCTACCTCCTTTACATAGGCCATCATCCTTTCATCTTGGGCTGCATATTCGCCTGTTGCCTGGTTGACGATAAGCTGGGAGTCACAGAAGACCATTACCTCATCAGCTTCCATTGCTGCTGCCAACTTTAATCCTGCGATTAGTGCTTCATACTCTTCTTCATTGTTTGAGGCCTTAAACCCCAAATGAATGGATTGTTCCAGCATCTGCCCATCCGGTGATATTAGCATTACTCCTGCCCCTGTTCCTTATCGGTTTGAACTTCCATCAACAAACAGGTGGAAGGCGTCGCCAACGTAAATACTGCAGGGCCTGAGTTTCTTTTCTTTCCTCTGTTCTACTATCCCTAGCTGGGTTTCTTTTTGTTCACCTGGACATCATATACCTCGGCTCAATGGAGCCCGATGTATGATGGCGCTTGGTGTGAACTCGGCTACGAAGTCGGCCAAAACTTGTCCTTTGATTACCATTCTGGGTCTGAATTCTAGGTCACATTGGCCCAACTCCACTACCCATCTGGCTATCCTACCTGTCAGATCTCCTTGCTGCAACAGGGATTTCAAAGGATGCTCAGTTAACACCACAATCTTGTAGGCTTGAAAGTAATGGTTCAACTTCTTGGATGCCATTACCAAAGCTAGTGTTAGCTTTTCCAAAGGTAGATATCTGGTCTCTACATCTGCTAGGGTTTTACTCATGTAGTAAACTGCCCTTTATTCTCCCTTATCTTCCCTGATTATCACTGCACTTACTGCATGTTCTGAGACCGCCAAGTATAAGAACAACTTCTCTTCAGGTACTGGATTTGAAAGAACTGGAGCTATGGTCAAGTATTTCTTCAAGTCGGCCAAGGCGACTTCGTACTCCTCTGTCCATAAGAAGTCTATGACTTTCTTTACTAAACTGAAGAAAGCTTTGCATTTATCAGAATTTCTACTTATGAATCTGTTTAGGGATGCAGCCCTTCCAGTCAGCATCTGCACTTGTTTTGCCGACGTTGGGCTCTCTAACTCCGTAATGGCCTTGATTTAATCCGGGCTTGCCTCAATGCCTTTTCTGGTGACCAAGTATCCTAGGAACTTCCCTGACCCAACTCCAAATGCACACTTCGACGCATTGAGTCGGAGCCGAAATGTTCTTAGGATATCAAAGACTGTCCTCAGGTCGGCCAGATGATCCTCAGGTTCTTTGGTTTTCACGACCATGTCATCAATGTATACCTCCACTGTTTTGCCTATTAGATCCCTGAACATCTTAGTAACCAATCTCTGGAAAGTTGCACCTGCATTTTTTAACCCAAAAGGCATCACTTTGTAGCAGTACAACCCTTTTGGGGTGATAAATGCAGTCTTCTCCTTATTTGGAGGGTACATGGCTATCTGATGATACCCTCTGTAAGCGTCCAGGAAGCTCATCCTTCCATGCCCTGAAGTGGCATCCACCAATTGGTCAATCTTGGGTAGTGGGAAACTGTCTTTGGGACAAGCCTTATTCAGGCTGGTGAAGTCCACGCAGACCCTCCACTTCCCATTCTTTTTCTTTACAACCACCGTGTTTGATAACCATGTTGGGTAATTTACCTCTCGAATGGCTTTGGCCTCCAGAAGTTTATCCACTTCCTCTTCTACTACCTCAACATGCATCAACGTGGGCTTTTTTGCTCGCTGGATGACAGGTTTAGCTGACCTGTCCACATTCAATTTATTCTAATTCCCTTTCCTCCTCCTCGACTATGTCTGAGTCGAGGAGGAAGAAGCGCACTCTTCATCCCTTTGCTGGACTAAGATCTTTTTCAGGGCTTCCTCACTTTTCGCGGCTGGTTCCTTGCCGACGTCCTCAGGGACCTCCATGCCCTCATCTTCAATCTCTGCTGCTTCTGCTTCTCGTGTGTTGCAGGTGGATTTCATTGCTGCCATGGAGTAATTCTTTGCCTACACTTGATCCCCTCTGACCTCCTCAATTCCATGCTCTGTTAGGAATTGCAACAGCTGGTGCAATGTTGAGGGAATAGCCCCCATTGTATGCATCCATGGCCTTCTTAGGATAGCATTGTAAGGGGAGGGAGTGTCAATTATTGTGAACTCAGTTTTTACCTTCTTGGTGCCAGCCTGCACCTCCAAACTTACTGCTCCCAGGGGCAACGTCGGCGTTGCATTGAACTCGACCATTGGACCATTGGATTGCTTCAGATCATCTTGGTGAAGGCCAAGCTCCTTATAACATCTGACATACATGATGTCACAAGAGCTGCCCTGGTCGATCAGAATTCACTTTACCTGGCACTCTCCAATCTGGAGGGATATTACCAAAGCATCATTGTGTGGATGCTGCACCATCTCTAGGTCGTCTTCAGTAAATGATACCACTGGTCCCTGGCACTCGTCTTCCCTAGGTCTCTTCTGCCGGACCTGATACACATGTTGCAAGTGTTTTACCTTTTGAGTTTCCCCACGTAGCTCGTTCTCATTGACCTTCGAGTGAATCACGTTGATCACTCGAGGTCCGCCTGCTTGCGGTTGCGGTGCTGGTAGTGGTGGTGCTGCTGGTGCTTAAGGTAGTCTCGCTTGCTTTTCCCTTGTCCTGGTTTCATCTACCAGGTCCCTTAGATGACCTTGTCTTACCAGGTCTTCCAGATGTGCCTTTAGGGCTCTGCACCCTTGAGTTAGATGCCCATCCTCGTTGTGGTAGGCATAGTGTTTCCCCTGACTTCTTCCCATAAATTCGCCAGGAATCCTCTCTGGTGCTCTATAATAGGGCTGATTCAGGATTCTTTCCAAGACTTTGTAGACCGAAATTCAGAACACGGTTGTGACTGCCTGTAGCCCTCAGTCCTGTCTCTTGCTTATTGTACCCACCATTACCTCGACCTCGTTTCGGCGTGTTGTTTCTTTTCTCTTGTTTTGACTCCTTTGTCCCCAGCGTGTCCTCCTTGGCTCTGTCATACTTTTCTATCCTGGCCATGAGTTCCTCCATGCTTTCTGGGAGTGTCTTTTGCCAGTGATTTTCAAAGCAGACAATCATCTTTCAGGCCGTTCTTAAAAGATATGACCCCCACCTCTTGGTTACATCTTAGTATTCGGTTGAACACCTCATAGTACCTTTTGGTATAGGCCATAAGGCTTTCATCCTCGCCAATTCTTAGAGCCATCAGGGAGTCCACCCTTAACGGCTGTAGTTTGTTTGTTACAAACCTGGCCATGAACATCTTGTCCAGGCCTTCCAAACTTTTCACAGTTCCTTTCGGCAACTTGTGAAACCATCCTGATGCGATTTCCCCAAAGGATGAGGGGAACACCTTGCAGAGCAACGGTTCGTTCCCGGTGCATAGTGCCATTGAGTTCAGGTAGAAGTCGACGTGAAAGTTAGGGTCAGACTTACCATCGTATAGCTGGAATCTCGGCATGTGGAACCTTTTCGGGGCCTCAAACTTGTCTAATTCTACCGAGAACGACATTCTTGGCTTGACCGGTGAGGTTACCTCGGCATCTTGTCGCTTCATCTGGAGGTAATCCCTTAGATCCTCCTTGGTTCGTCCAGGAGCTCGGCTATCAACGGATTTTAGCCTTTTTGGTGCGCTACTCCCAGTATCATTATGAGTTCTCTTGGACCTTTCTCCGTTCGTTGCATCAAAACAAAGTTCCTTCCCTTGAACATGCCGATGTTCTTTGGGGTCAACTTCTTTGGTACAAAGCGTCCTCCGAGAATCTCCCTTCAGTGACTCTCCTCGCCCGACCTCCCTTGAAGGCGGGTGAGAGTGTTCCTTGGTCCTGGTGTGCTGGGGGACTACAGGGACTGTTTTCTATCCCCCCTTATGGGCATTGTTCTTGGCCGCTAGAATCGGCGTGTCTTGTAACGGGAACAGTGGCTGCGTGACATTGTTCTATATCATGAAATTGACGACCAATTGTAGGTCCGCCAATTTGTTCGCCATTCCCTTCATCTTGCCGTCCCTCCTCAGGCATCTATCTTTCTATACCTGGAGGTCGTCCTCGTTATAATACCCGCCTCGGTCTGACTTCTTTGGTACGTTGCCCTCCTTGCCGACATCTTTCTCTCCAGGATTCTGATCTCGAGTTTCTTCGTTGCAGTTATCCTCCTCCACATTTGGGTTAATGTGCTTACCACTCCCAGTAGGGATGTCGTTCCCAACCTTTTCTTTCTGTCTGTCGTTGGCCATCTATTCTCATTTCTTTCCCACAGACGGTGCCAAATTGTGTGTGCTGTTTTCTAACCACACTGCCAAACAGGTACTCAGTTGGAGAACACCGGCAGAATAAACTGCGCCTGAATGACTTGTCACAGAAAGAAAAGACTCCGGCGATGGTTCTTCCACATGGGGGCACTCCAATGATCAAGTCAGTAATCAATATCTCTCAAAGATAACCAATTGTGTTTAACTCATAAGCCAGAATAAAAAGCGTACCTTAGACCCACGAGGGTGCCTTACTTTTATAGCCAACACTGACCTGATCCCTGTAGAAGCCTAGCTTCAATAGACTCTGGCTCAATGCTCATCCTGAACTCTCCAATAGATAAAGATAAACTCCCTAAGAGTTTTATCCTTATCCAGGCTGAAGTCCTCCCCTATTCTAGGACTCTTGTTCCTTATCTGTTCATCTTGGATTTCGGTACCTCCGCAGATAACCTCGGCCTAGCTGAGAAAACCTCGGCACCATGATCACGATACGTGGCACCTCGGCTGGCACTTTAGTGCCACCTTGGCCACGTGTCGTTATCCAAAAAATATGTACCCACAGTTGGGTTTCTTCTTGTTTAAGGATGTATAATTCCTCCTTGGCCATCGTTCACAATTTCAATACATTGCCATCGTCACAATTATAAGATTCGATATGCTAAGAAATCTATTACATTGATTCGATAATTGAAATAAGAATTTGTTAAACCAACCAAGCTTTAGCTAAGTCCGTGATTGCACACTCATCAATTTCAAGTCCTTGATTAGACGGTCCAAAATACAATAAGATGACCTACCTTCACCAATGGCTTTTCTAGCTAACTCTGCCATTCGATTGGTTGAATTCACAAACTCACTTTTCCTCACCTCCATCAGATCCCTGACCATCTTCTCAACTATGACTATCACAACCTTCAAGTCCATCCCAAGCCTCCACACCTCCCCACCAAACCTACTATTAATCAGCTGATCAATAAAGTAAGGTCAACATATCATTGGCACTCAGGCCTTATGGTACAAGAATTGCTTCCCACTATTTACTAGTCCATGCAAGAACTCCATTAGCTGGGGCCTTGTGATAATTGTAAGACTTCCAAAACTCACATAGCTAACAGATTGTGATGGTTGTGCGTCGATTAGTATTTTATACATGTGATATTTGTATATTAGTTCATACCACAAAGTTTAACAATTCAGGGTCTTCGTAGAATCAGAATGAGTAATTTAATTGCATAACTTTTGAATATCACTATTAAAGAAAATGAAGAACTGTTGCATGAATATTATAAATATATATATTATTTAGAGGTAACAGTAGAATTCATCTTGATTTGTGCTAGTGGTATTTACATTAATTTATAATTTTCTCCTACTCTGAGGCATCGTTTGGGAAGGTTGGTGGAGGCTAAATTAGTCACTAAATGACAAAAGAGGCTTATTTAGCCACTAAAGGACAAAAAAGCCACCGCTGCTTGGCAAGAAGAAATACTAAGGGAAATTTACGAAACTACCCCTCATGAAAGAGGGGCATGCGGTAGCACAAAAAAAAAAAAAAAAAATCCCAAAAAACACATTTTCCCAGAAAAAACAAAGAAAGTTGAAAAAACAAAAATTAAAAACATTTTTTTGTTTTTTGTTAAAATATTTTATAAAAATAAATTCAAACTCTATTTCATAAAAATAGTTTTAAATATTTGAATTGTTTTGTTATGCATTTGGTTATGATTTGAGTGTAGAGTTGTAAAAGTAGTATGGAGTTTCAAGTTATGTGTTTGATTATGAGTTTTAAAAATAATTTATTACTTGAGTTTTATTTTATGTGTTCGGTTACGATTTGAGTGTAGAGTTGTCTTTAAATTTAAAATATTAACATTTTAAATTATTTAAATTTTTTTGAATATTTAAATTATTTAAAGTTTTTTGTTAAAATAATTTTTTGAATATTTAAATTATTTAAATTTTTACCATTTGCCACGTAATTTACGAATAAATCAAAAAAAATTAATGTGTACAAATAAAAAAATGACAAAAACGTAAATTAAAAAAAAAATAAGGACAAAAATACGCCTCATTCACAAATATTTATAAAAAAAAAACATAAAAACTTAAATTTACCACTCGCCACGTAATTTACAAATAAATATAACACATGAAAACTCATTTTTGAAAATAAAATGAAAAAAATTAAAATACACAGGACAATAAAATAAAACTAAAAATTAAAATTATTAGCAGTATTATTATTTTAAAATTCAAATTAAAAGTAAAATTGTTATTATTATTTTAAAATTATAATTTAAAATTAAAATTAGCATTGTTATTATTATTTTTAAAAAAAATTTAAAATTAAAGTACAAAACACATGAAAAAACCATTTGCAAAAAAAATAAATTAATTAAAATATACAGGATAATAAAATAAAATCTCACTTTTTATCATTTTACAGAAAATGAAAAAAAAATTAAAATTAAAATGAAAATCAAAATAAAAAACCCCTTGAAAAAACCATTTACAAAAAAAAAAAAAAAAAAAAATCGGTCCATTCATGGCTAATATGGCGTGGAGGAGAAAAGAGGCAATGAGGTCCATTCCACAAAAAATAGTAGAAGGGCAGATTTGTAATTTAACATGAAGCCACCTCACCAAAAAGCTAAAAAGTCAAAAAAGCCAAAAGCCCTTCCTAAACCAGGTTTTTTAGCCCCAGGTTAAAATAGCCAAAAAAGCCAAAAAGCCAAAAAGCCAACCCACTTCCCAAACGGAGGCTAAATCTATTTTATTTAGGAGACTTGTTGTATGTCATTAAGTATTATTTTTCATTAATTGACACACAATAAAGAGCAAAATATTTAATTTGATTCTGTATAAAATCTAGAATTCTCATGCTTTTATTTGAGTTTATTCAGTTAATTTTAAAAGGCAAAAAAGACTTGAATTTATTTCTAGAATTTTTATGAAGAAATTTTAACATGCTGTTAAGGATATTTTGTTTATTGTAGTTACATGTTTAAATAGTAAGTAAATTCATTTGAATTTTATACAGTGAACTATTTTAACATATCCTTTAAAGTCTTATAAATTTTCATATTCATTGGCATGCTCTCTAGTATAGTGTAAAATCATATTACATGTATTAAGATTATTTATGTCATGAAAATTTATGTGAATAAGAACATATATACACTGTGTATTGGACTTATGGAAATTTTTTTTTTTGTCCAACTTTTAAGCAAAATCTGGTATAAGGTTGAATTACATGTGTTTGGTCTTGGGATTTTTCATGTGATATTACTCTGATTGCATGTATTATATATTATGCGCATTAAAAGATTATGTACTTGTTGTGACCATATGGATTTGCTCACATTAATAAATTATGCCATAATTAAAAATATTTTATTCCATTTTAAGAGTAGCTACAGCATCCTAAGACATAAAGACGTAGTGATCCTCAGTATTTTGATCACATGAAGTTAAAAATTAATTTGGTATTTTTATATTATAATCATGTCTTATAAATAATTTCTCAATCCCATAGGACAGTAGTTATTTATGAAATTTAATTGGAATAAGATAATGGATTTGGTATTAAAGGAATTAGACACTCTAAACCCACAAGTATGAGTTTCTTTTCTTTGAATATTTTGGAATCCATTAGTCTTATTATAAAGTAATAGCAAATCTAATATAGTTTAGTAACGTCTACCTACAGGAAGGTGTAGATTTGTTACTGAATTTGACATTGGTTGATTTAGACTATAGTTATTATTTTAAAGCATTAATGATGTTCTTGGTAATTGTAGTGATATTTACTTCTGTACTATCTAATGAATCTTCTTGTATTTCATTTTTGAGTGGTGATAATTTTTCAGACTGGAAAGACAAAATCCTTCTAACATTAGGGTGTATGGACCTCGATCTGGCACACCGTGTGAATGAACCTCCTAAATCCACGGACGAGAGTTCCACTGCAGAAAGAATGCTTACGACAAGTGGGAGTGATCTAATTTGTAACACCCTCATAATATAGCTTTAAACAATTATTCATAAGATCCATAAACAATAAAAGAAACGTCATATTTACATTCATCAGAGTGTTCTTTACAAAAGATGTTACGTGTTGACAAATAAAATAAATGCCTTACGGGCTTACATCTTTCCAAGTATAACTTGGTTACAACAAAATAAGAGTTTTAATTCTATACATAGAAAGCCCTTGGCTTGAATAAACATGTATCATCAAAACAAAATAACCAAAAGGGAGTCTTCAACTCCAAAACCCCCCAAGCTAAGATCTTGGAGGCGGCATGTCACCTGTACCTGAAAATGGTGTCCCAAATAGGGTGAGCTAAAGCCCAGTAGAGATATGCTAAACAAAACATGAGAATTAACTAAAACATTAGCATCTGATAAATGTTTAACACTAGTAAACCATTTACATCATATTCACTTCCCTTCCCATTCATTGACATAGTTCAATGTTATCCAAACAGTTAAGAAGATGAGGTTACAACTCATATATCAACACCTTAATAACAAACATCATTCAACACTTCTATTTTCTTGCCATTTTACGGAACTACGTCCGAGGGAACCGGCATCCAAATATATATAAGATTTCGGGACTTTCACCCTGGACACTCCGGCCAACTTAATTATCCATGGAGTCCATCCCCTATCTCCTCCCAAACAATGGAGTACATCTCCTATCTCCTACCAAACAATATACATATACAATGTATTTAAACAGGTTGTCATATACAATGACCAATTCAATCACGTTTTCAATGTTTATATCCAACTGTCATATTCAATGACACATTCTAATTGATTAGTTTCAATTTACCTAATCAACATATATTTTCTACAACAATCATGGCTATCCTCCACCGATAGCCCAAACAGATATATCAATACAGATAAATAAATTTCTCAACAGATATGTCATCACATATTCCATAAGTGAGTGATACATTGATCCAACTACACCATGTAATCACAATTTTGCCCAATTTCATAATTCTCGAATCAATTTCATAATTTCATAATCAATTTCACATTTCCACATTTATTTCATTATTTACATAAATGATTTTCATAACTCAAATTAGGGCATGCTTTTCATTTTGTTCAAATACCAACCCTAAGGCTTATTTTCATCAATTATACACCAATAGCCCCATTTCCAAGAATCTCACATACACATGGAACTCAACATTAATAAACCCCTCTTTTATAATTTTAAATTCAAAACCCTAACTTCCCAAAATTTCCATAACTCACCATTTATATAAAATGACTAAAATTTATGTCAAAGCTCATAAAGATGAGTAGATTATCCCTACCTCAAATAGAGAAGCTCAAAGGAGAAGGAGAAGGAAACTCAAGATGCTCCAAATCCACACCTTTTCGGATCAAAGTGAAGCCCACGCAATGCTCTAACTTTCTTACCAAGAAACTAGGGTAGAGAGACCGAAGAACAAGGTGTATTTGTAGAGAGAGAGAGAGTTTAGACAGAGAAAGAGACAGCCAGAACTAGGGTTTAAGATGAAAAGGAGATGAAAAAGTGATGTATAAACCCGCTGCTGTGAACTAATATAAACAGGGCTCGCTTGAGCGAATGAGTGGTCGCTCGAGCAACCAGGCACAAAAGAACCTTGCTCGAGCGCAAGAAGCGTCGCTCGAGCGAACATTGCGAAGCTTCAGGTCTGTAACCCAGATGCATGCTCAAGCGCAAAAGTTCTCGCTCGAGCGAAGGAACACAAAACATAGGGCTCGCTCGCTCGAGCGAAGAATACCAACTTTCAGGTCCAAAAGAGACGCAGATGCACGCTTAAGAGCAAGAATGCTCGCTCGAGCGAAGAGACACACTAGACCAGGCTCGCTCGAGCAGAAGCTGCGTTTGAAAGGAAACCTAAAGACCCTTAATCTTCGCTCGAGCGCAAGAACTCTCGCTTGAGCGAAGAAGCAAATACCCAAGCCTCGCTCGAGTGCAAAAAGCCTCGCTCGAGCGAAGAAGCTAAATCCTGGGTAGCAACCATTTGTTCTAACTCACTACCAACTTGTTCCAAATTCATCCAACACATCCCAAAACTCAAATACAAAGAATCAAAGGATGGAAACGAGATACCGACGACAACATACAACCACAGAACTCAAGTCTAGAATACATTAAATGACAGGGAAAAACCGGGATCGCCATATAATCGCTTAAGTCTAATGCTCATAAAGTCATATCAGCCAGAGCATTAGGGGCTCAATCCCACCATCTGATAAGGTCAAGAACTATATAAGGGCTATTGAAGAGCAATTTGTTAGTTTTGACAAGGCATTGTGTAGTGATCCTAGTTTTGACCCATCTCTGTGTGGTGTTCTGGGCTCAGGTTGGTATGGTTTTGAACAGTGTTACGTATCTTAGTTTCCCTGTATTCCCGTTATTTTGGTTATCGGGTTGTAGTGGTGTGTTTGGAACAAGTAATGTCTCCAAACCTTTAGATGTGAATCCAGCCCGAATTGTGCCTTGTAGAGTTGTATTAGAAGTTAATTCTTTCATGTTTTACCACTTCGCTGAGAAGGTTGGGGATCAAAATGCAAGTTTTGCCAACCCAAATTGTGCCTTGCAAAATGCATTCGAAGTTGCTTGTCCGCTCGAGCAGCCGTTTATGCGCTCGAGCGGAGAATGTTTGGTTCCAGAAGTTTGACCTGTCTGCAAAAGTACTAGGAAAGTGTATTCGACGCTCGAGTGGAGCTTTCCGTGCTCGAGCGGGGCTTTCCATGCTCGAGCGGACCATGTTATATCAGTTCGTGAATTTGATATTTTAGATCACTTTTTCAATTCTCTCTCTCTGTAAAACTCTCCAGAATTTCAGATCTAGAGCTTCTCTCTCTAGAAGTCATCTTCTCTCTTTGATTTCTCCAAATCCAATGGGATTTAGACCTAAGTTCTTCGTCAAAGTTGGTTATCATCTCGAGGGCTTCGTTGTGTGCGGTGGAGATCGAGTTTAGGCATCGTTGATTTTGGGGTTTCATCTAAATTCTTCTTCAATACTTGAGGTAGGGATTTTCTTAGAGTTATATATATATATATATATATATTTTTGCAAGATCTAGATGATTTTCGAAATCATCCTTTGATAGCTTTGAAAATTGATTGTTAATTCAAGAAGTTAAGCGATTTTGAAAGTGTGTTTGTCTCTTGTTCTTTTAAAATGATCTTATGTGTTTTGATCTTCGTTGATTGAAGAAAAGATGATTTTGGAAAGTTTTCTTTTAAAAGATTTGAGTTGTATGGTTTTGGTGAGAAAACCTAGAAATTGGGGATTTTTAAAAAAATTTGAAAATCCATGAATGATATTGCTATATTTATTTTGTGTGTCAAAATAAATGGATGTTTGGAAATTTTTTTATTTATATTTATATAAATGATGAATTTCATGGAATATGAGAATTGTTGTTTATTTTGAAAATTATTGTTCAAAATGTTAAAATAGTCTTGAAATGACTAATTGTTGAGGATACTTGAGAAGAGAGAATTGTGTTATTCCTTAGATGATGAATCGGAATAAAAGTATTTATATTCATCTTGTGAAATTGGCATATCAATTCATTTGATTACATTAAACTTTGAAAGTTGATTTGAAAACTTGCATTGAGAAAAGAATGTTGAGAAACAAGTTTTCATGGAATGGTTTTCGGGTAAATACATTGGTAAGTCTTGATATGTGGTGTAGATGATATTGAATAAGTTGGCCTGAGAGTTCAGGGTGAAAGACCGAAATCTGCGCGGATAGGTGTCGAGCCTTCCGGTTAATACTGGTAAAAATGACAATTTGGTAGTACTTGTATAGTCTACTTGTAGAAACCGACCTAGGGATTACCAGAGTTGTATTTACTGCCCTTGAAATAAATTGTTAAGTTTTGAACAATTGAAATTGCGTGACATCATTGAGCATGATGGTTTTCAAAAGATGAAAATGTGATTTACTCTAAAAAAGGGGCATAACATGACATGTGCACTTTATCTCTTGAGACTTGTATACAATGTATATACTTTGTTAAGGATTTCCTACTGGGCTTTATACTCGCCCTACGAGATTTTTTTGCAGGAAAAGATGTGGTGATCTCGCCCAACTAAAGGCGAGGAAATATGTGTTGAGAGTACAAGGCTCTCATTTTGCTGTAACTCTGTTTGTAAGCCAACGGCTGTATTTGTGTGGGTTTGAATAACTATTTTGTGTAACCAGGCCTAAGCCTTGGAAACTTGTAAGTCCTTGGAGGTATCTATTTGTTTATGTTATTTTGATTTGAAGTGAATGTATTATCGCCTGAAGACTATTTGTATCATGTAATGCAAGCGTGGCCATTTATTTTCAGTTTTACTTTAAAGAACCATGGTTATCGTATTATCATTTGGGTATAAAAATTGGGGCGTTACACATTGGCAAGTACTCTAATGAACAAATTATTAGGCATGAAGCATAACAATTCTAGGAGTGCGCGTGAGCACATTATGGAAGTGAGGGACATTATAGCTCATCTGAAGTCTTTAGAGATTGAGATATCTGAGTTATTTCTTGTCAATTTCATACTCAATTCTCTTCTTGTGGAATATGGAGCATTCCAAATTTCTTATAACGCATAGAAGGAAAAATGGTCTATTAATGAACTTTTGACCATGTGTATTCAAGAGCAGGAGAGATTGAAGCATGGAAAAGTGGAAAGTGCTCATCTAGCAACACATAAAGGAGAGCAATGGAAAAAGGGCAAAGGAGATCAAAAATGGAAGGAGCTTGGTAAAGAGCCATTCAAAATCATGGCAATAAGGATGCATGCTTCTTTTGCAAGAAAAAGGGTTACATGAAGAAAGACTGCCCTAAGTATAAGAAATGTCTTGAGAAGAAAGGTAATCTCATATCTTTTGTGTGTTATGAATCTGATTTTGTTAATACTCATCAACATGATTGGTGGATTGATTCGGGTTCTACAATTCACATTGCTAATACTATGCAGGGCTTCCTCATCTTAAGGAAACCGACGGGAAGTGAACAAGGCATCTATTCAGGCAATGGGATGCGTTTGCACGTCAAAGCTATTGGAACTTTCAGACTTGTTTTAAAGAATGGCTTTGTTCTGGATCTTGAAACACTTTTTATATTCCTGTAGACACCCCATTTTTGACCGACCTTAAGACTCAGACGTCATTGTTTGTGCGTGCGATGATTATGCATGTTTGTGCTCGTTTTGATTGCCCGAAGATCTCGGCCGCACGCCTTGTCGTTGAGCCTCTAAACCCTCTGTGTTTTGGCCTAGTTTTTGGACCGGACCTTGGTGCCTTTGCTGAGAGGGAGAGAGAGGCCTGTAGGTCGCTTTTTGTAGCTGTAGGCCACTTTTCCCTCTTGTAGGCCACTTGCAGTGGCCGGTAGGCTAGTTTCCGGGGTTTTCAGCTGAGTGCCTTGTCTTGGGGCCTCTTAGCTCTCTTCTTTTTGGTTTGTTTTTGGACCTTACCATGTTACACCTTGCCTGGAAGGAGGGAAGGGCCTGTCGACCACGTTTGGCAGTTGGGGGCCACTTTCTCCTCTTGTAGGCCACTTTAAGTAGCCTGTAGGCCAGTGGAAGTGGCCGATGGCCATTTTTCTGTTTTTGCAGATATTTTTGGTGCCAGCTGTTGGTCACTGAATGCATCCTCCCTACACGTAGGAGGGATTCAAGAAAGCTCTTGCTTGCATTTCTATAAAAGGGGAGGTGCCTCCCCCTTCTTAGCGATTCAGATTTTTTAGAGCAAAAAATCTACTCTCTCTCTCTCTCTCTCTATATATATATATTTTTTTGTGCTTAAAAGGGCTTGAAAGTGGGAATTCTTGGTGTATTTGCAAAGGGACTCTTGATCAAACATTACCATCATTGAGCTGAGGTTCTTGGAGGTCATATTTGGGGTTCAAAAGTTGTTTTTGGGCTGAAGAACTTGCTGTTATTGCTGTTATTGCTGTTATTGCTGTGCTTCAAGGGTGACGCCTATATCCTCTTTACAGATTTATTTTAATTGCTTGTTTGGCCATCCTTGCATGCTTTTTTAGGCCTTACTCTCAACTAAAAAAATCTTTGTTTTTAAGTATTTAAGATGGTTGTTTGAGGCCTTGTTTGAGTTAGGGGTGGTCTACCCCCTTTTGTGGCTTATTTTGCTTTGTTTTGCTTTGTGCTCTCTTTTAAAGCCTTTCAAACCATCTTGTTTTGGCCTTTTAACCACTGAATTCTAGAGGAATTTCAGTAGTGGAAAGGTGGTTTTGAGGTCCAAAATAGGAGGGGGTGGTCCCCTCTCCTTGTGTCTTGTTTGCTTGTGTTGATGGCCTCATACTTGAGCATGTTTTTCTACCACCTCTTAACTTGATCTAAGCACGTTTTCATGACTTTTTTAAACATGTTTTAGCTCTGTTTGTGGCTGGCTTGGCCACTTCTTGCATGCTTCTTACACTTGTAGTGTAAATCTTGCTTACTAGCTTAATGTGCTTGCTATTTTGGTCTATAATTCTAGCATGTTTTGACTACACTCCAACATGTTTTTAGCATTGTTTTAGCATGCTTAAGCTCTATTCCAAGTGGTCTTGGTCATGTATGCATTGCTTTGTATAGCTATGGCATAGTTGGCTTCACTAGTCTTGAGTTTTGAGGCCCTTAGCATGCTATATTTGTGATGTTTGTGTGATATGGCATCATTAGATATGTAATTTCAGAGCATAAACTTCTGTCATACTCTCATGTTTATCAATCTTTTATTGTGTTTAAGAGTTGTGCCCTTATGCCTTGTTTGTGAGCTAATACATGAACATATCTTTCTTGCCATCTATGCTACAAGTCTAGCATGTTTTTGCTACTATTTCGACTTGCCTTAGGTCTGTTTTGAGTGGTTAAGGTCATTTGAGCATTGCTTAGTATGGTTGTAGTGTAAAGAGCCTTCACTAGTCTTGAGTTTTGAGGCCCTTAGCATGCTATATTTGTGATGTTTGTGTGATATGGCACAATTTAGCATGTAATTTCAGTGCATTTAGTGTAGTCATACTCTCATACACTTCAATTCTTCATAGCTCTTGAGAGTTGTACCTTATGCCTTGTTCATGAACCAACGCATGAGCATGCATTTCTCGCTTTTCATGCTATCATTTCAACTCATTTTGGCCACTGTTTTGGCATGCATGAGGTCTGTTTAGGGCTGGTTTAGTCTTTTGAGCATTGTGTTGCATGGTTCTAGTGTTATGCACTTTGCTAGCTTTAATGCTTTCGACTCTTAGCATGTATTGCATGCATTGTTTGCATGGTTTAATGTTGTTTAGCATGTCATTTCAGAGCTGAAATACATGCCATTGCACTCCATTGTTTACTCTTTCATGTGCTTTGAAAGTGGTCTTAAGCCCTCGTTGGTTTGAGCACGGAATTGAGGCATTCGTGCCTAATGGTTTTAGCTTTCTCTTGAGGGTTTCTACTAACCAACGGCATGATGCTTCTTTCATGCTTGAGACGATTATGGCTTGGTCCATCTTTCCAATTAGAGGACTTCTCACTTTTGGACTTAACCGGTTAAAGGATTAATCGGTAATCTAAAATGAGTAAACAAAATGAACCAAAGTAAAACATGCTAAGATAACATGTTTGTGTTGCATTGCATGTGTTTGGATCGGACGCTAATCCAAACACAAGAAATGAGAGACGTTTCATACTTGAAGTGATGAAACGTGCCTCATTTCTTAGTCACCGACACCCTTGATCGTGCATGATAGGGTGGAGGTTCATCGAGTCCTACTTGTGCATTCATTAATGTGTACACCCTTGGCTTCTTGGCCATCATGCATTGCGATGCTCGGTTGATGGCCCGAGAGCTAAGTACCACACTTCTTTGAGCTTGAGAAATGATAAGGAGGGTGGTTGTGCGCACATACCCTGGAAATACCTTGTTTTGCCCCTGTTGTACTCTGTTTGCAGCAAAATTGGAGTGTGTAGGAGCAAGTGGCCTACAGCCTCCTTAAGTGGCCGACAGTCCACAAGCTTGAAGGTGGTTCAAAGTGGTTTTGGTTCTGGAGCAGAAGCAACCTAGAGATTGGTTCGGTGTTCGGGAATCAAAGCAAATGCAAACAGAGGCAACCGGTGGCAAGGCGACGGATTTTTGGGAGGAAGCTGATCGAGCATGCATGCATCCCTCATCCCTCGAGGCCTTTTAACTACTTTACCTAGCTAGTTAATTTATTGGCTTTGTACTTAATTAGTTAATGTGCTTAGCTAATCGATTTTGTGTTGTAATAATTAGTTAACTAGAATAGTTAATTAGTTGTGGTTTGTAATAGTTAGCTTAATTAGCGTAGCTAGTTAGCTTTCATTTCATTCGGACCCTCCGTCAAGAGGGCATATGTTGTAATAAGGGTGCGTGCGTGTGTGCACGTCTTCCAACTCCCACTTCTTTCTCCTTTTTACTTATCAGCTTTTGATGGTTAGTTTAGGGCATATTTCAATTAGCATACCTTATGCTATGCATGTGTGCATCATTCATTTGTTTTGCATGCACCGGGCTCGACGCATCATTCAAACTGCATCATATTTCAATTCCTATTTGAATGCGTGCATCAAATTGTTGCATTCATATGCCATCTTAGATAGCCGAGCCTATTTAGTTGCATTATTGCATGTGTTGCATTAGGCACTTAGCATAGTTAGGGTCATGCATTGATTTCTAATTAGCTTCTGTTTTGGCTCGGAGTACACTATAAGTGTTTTTGCTTTAGCATCCTTGCATGTGTGTAAGTGATTGCCATGATAGAATGCTTGCCATGAGGCTATTTGCTTAATTGCTAAACTGTATGAATGCCTGTGGATGAAGGCTTCATTGCTTGAATTGGAACAATTCATCAAAATGTGAGTTTTAAGCCCACCGTATGCACAAAACCGACATAACAAGCTAAAATATAATAAATGAATGTCCTAGAGGTCGATGCAATTGAGTCCCCGCTACACCATGAGTCCACTCTAAGTCCTTCTATCACCTACAAATGATAAACAACTAAGTCAGCTGATAGCTCAGTGAGTAGAAGCATGGATAGTAAATACAGTTTTGAAAAACGGGGTTCAATTCCAAAATAAGATACATATCACAAAAACTAGATTGACATATAGTTTTGATAAAGATAATATGTTCCAAAAAAGAGGTTCCACAGTTCAACAGTTAAAATACTCATGTCTCTCAAGAATATAATAGATGACATTCTCCACCTAAAATAGATTACAACATGATCACCAATAATTTTCTGGATACCAAGAATAACAAGTAACATGCCACGAAGTTCTCATGGCAATAAGCCTATTGGATCCAATATCGAACCAAGAATCATTTACGGGATGGCAACCCGAGCCTTTTCCCTAAGACAATCCAATTGAAGGTCACCTAGCCTGGCCTAGGTCTTTTCCTTACAATCGTTAAGCACTAGAGTCATCACAGCCCAACCCGAATCTGTTCCCTAGTGGCCAGAGTCACCACACACAGTGGAATAATTTCCTTAGACTTTTATATACAGATGGTCCCAATAATCGATACAATTCAATTTCGAAAAACATGATAGTTCACCATTGTAAATATGAGACCATAACAAATAGTTTACAGTATGCCAAGTTTACACATATTTCAGAATTAATTTAATTCTATTGATAATATAATAATTTATCAAAATAGTTTAGTCATGAAACAATAATTTAATTTTCTAACAGTTCAGGGTAGGGAAACATTTATAAAAATATGTAGCATGCAACTACTCACCTGAAAACGGAATAATGTAATCCTCAAATAGAGTATAAAAGTCCAATTAATGTCTTGAATCAACTATGGAAACTACACGTCATTACTTATTCAAAAATAATAAAAAGAATATAAACTAAATACCCCACATTAAAGCGCAAAGAATAATAAACTAAGTACCCCACATTAAAGCGTACTAACATAGCTCAACCCCACTCACCATTACTCTTAAATAATATTTAATTTCATGTTGTTTAAGGTCTAAAATTACCCAAGACATGGGTTCAGATCGAAACCTAATTAAAAGTAACTTTAAGATAAAATAGAGTTTTAAACAAGTTTTCCCAATCTATTCGTTAACTTTGAAAATTAAAAACCACTCCACGCTGTTCGAAAAAATTCCAAAACCCTCCAGATATCAACTAATATATCCTAAATTTCAAACCCAATTGGTTTTATTTGATTTGCTTATGAAAATAATTATTTATAATTAATTATATCCAAACAGGTTGTTTTCTACAGCACTTTAAAGAAATTAATGGTTCTCATAGTATACATGAGAAATCAATGCAAGGCCAAAAATTTAAGAAACTAGACTCGTAACCGGTTCTAATGACGCTGATTTGATAATTTTCGGATTTATACCCAAAGAGAACGACACTTCCAAAATTACTGTTTTACACTAATTTTCTGGACAGATTTGAACGCATCAGGTAATATAGATTTTGACTCCCAAAAATTATGAGAAACTTTTGGTATAAATTTCAATATGTAATTAGATTACTGTAAAAATTTCAATTCAAAATTCATCCATTGGATATGATTCCTCGATTTTTAAAGTTTGTGGTTCTGTACAGAATTTTTAAACTAAGAACAACTCTCATTCTTTATACATGAATTTAGCTCCTTAGATTTTTTAATAATATATATATATATATATATATATATATATATATATATATAATACATACACCTACAACCTCTCCATCAATGAATTAGATAATAATAGAATAAGGATAAAGAACAAAAGCAAAAAGGAAGAAGATAGAGACCTACCACAGACCCAAAAATCCTTCCTTGTTTGCAACTTTTTTTTTTTCCTTTTTCTTTTCTCTCAACCTCTCTCCCATGGCTGCTATTTATTGTGTTAGGCAGCCTAGGGTATATATATATATATATATAAACAAAAAGCTCTAAATTATTATCTTTTTATTTTATTTTATTTTCTCTCTCCATTAATTTAAATAAAATACAACTATTATTATATCAAAATATACTAACTAATTTGTCCCCTATTTTTTTTAATAATAAATCTTACCTCCAAATTAAAGACTTTCACCATAAATTTATTTTAGGTTTAAAATTAATTAAAAGATTGCTCAGCAATATTTAATTTGCACCTTAAGATTCACAAGTAAAATATTTGAGATTTGTAAAATAATAATTATTTATTATTTATTTTATTTGTATATTATTTTATTTGAGGTTCTCACAAAAACACCATTTGAGTTATGGAAAGGGTGGAAGCCAAATTTAAGTCGCTTACATGTTTGGGGTTTTCCTGTTGAAGTGAGGGTGTATTATCCACATTTAAAGAAATTAGACCCCAGAACAGTTAGTGGTTTCTTCATAGGCTATGCGGAAAACTCCAAGGGTTACAGATTTTATTGTCGTTCAAATTCACTTAGAATTGTTGAAACAAAAAATGCTGAGTTTATTTAGGAAGTTAACCCTAGTGGGAGTTACCCTAGAAAGATAGAGTGTGAGGAATCATGGGATCCAGATACAACACCTGTGAATATAGGTGAATCGGTTGTCTTTCAGGATAATCAACCCAGTATCCTTGAAGATCAACAAATTCAAGAACTTCTACCACAAAAGGAACAAGTCAACATAGAGCCTATAGCTTAAGTCCCAATAGAGACTACTGAATTAAGGAGATCCTCACGAGTTAGAAAGTCAGCAATTTTTGGAGATTATTTTGTATACTTAATGGAGTCTGATTTTGATATTGGACCTAAGGATGATCCTATTTTGTTTTCCAATGACATGAATATGGATGATTATAAATTATGGTATGATGCCATGAAGGAAGAGCTGGAATCTATGGCTAAGAATCAAGTTTGGAAATTGTCGAGTTGCCTAACAGAGTTAAAGTTGTTGGCTGTAAATGGGTCTATAAGACAAAGAAAGACTCAAATGGCAATAAACGATATAAGGCCAGACTTGTAGCTAAGAGTTTTACTCCAAGAGAAGGCATCGATTATCATAATACATTCTATGCGGCTTCTAAGAAGGATTCATTTAGAATTATCATGGAATTAGTAGCTCATTTTGATTTAGAGCTACATCAAATGGATGTGAAAATGACATTTGTAAACGGGGATCTTGACGAAGAAGTATACATGAAGCAACCTAAAAGTTTTTGTTCTGATAAAGATAGTCACTTAGTTTGCAAGCTCAAGAAATCCATATATGTACTGAAACAAGCTTCCCGACAATGGTTTTTAAAGTTTCACAATGTTATTACTTCATATGATTTTACGGAGAACATTGTGCACAACTGTATATACCTTAAGGTTAGTAGGAGCAGATACATTTTTCTAGTTCTATATGTGGATGACATTTCACTTGCATATAATGATTTGGGTTTGTTGCATGATACTAAACAATTTTTTTCCCAAAACTTTGAAATGAAGGATATGAGTGAAGCTTCTTATGTCATTGGTATATAGATTCACAGAGACAGGTCCAAAAGGACATTAGGATTGTCTCATAAAGCTTACATTGAAAGAGTTTTGGAGAAATTCAGGATGAGTGATTGCACTCCTATGTAGCACCCATTTTAAAGGGTGAGAAATTCAGTTTAAGTCAATGTCCGAAAAATGATTTGGAAAATGAACAAATGGTTAGCATTCCATATGCGTCTGTTGTAGGCAATTTAATGAATGCACTGGTTTGTACACAACTTGACATTGCATTTACAGTTGGGATGCTTGGAAAACACAAAAGCAATCCAAGAATGGAACATTGGAAGGTTGCAAAGAAAGTCATGAGGTACTTAAAGGGAACCAAGGACTACTTGCTTACTTACAAGCATGTTGACTGTCTTTAGGTGGTTGGCTATTCAGACTCGGATTTTGTGGGTTTTCAAGATTCTAGAAAATCCACTTTAGGATATGTTTATCTGCTAGTAGGCGGTGCTATTTCATGGAAGAGCACCAAAGAGACGATAATTGCATCATTAACAATAGAAGTGGAGTTTATAGCATGCTCTGAAGCAACATCACAGGCTATTTGGTGAAGGGATTTTATCACAGGTCTCGAATTGTGGATTCAATTTCTAGGTCATTAAAGGTTTATTGTGATAATTCGGCTGCGGTTTTCTTTTTTAACAACAACAAAAGTGGTAGCTGAAGCAAGCATATTGACAAAAAGTATCTTGTTGTTCGAGACCCTGTTAAGAAGTAAGAAGTCTGTTAGGACCCTTAGTTGTCAAATTCCATGGAAAAACCAAGGTTGTAATCAACTTGTATGTTTCCTATTTTTTACAGGTTTTTGTCTTCTCGCTCGAGCGGGGAAAGTGATGCTTGAGCGGGGATTGCACTCTCACAGCATCTCTGCTATGCCTGCAAAAAATATTGGATGTGATGATTCTACGCTCGAGCGTGGACCTTGTATGAATCACGGAATATGCAGTCTCCGCTCGAGCGGGAAGTCCCACACTTGAGCGGACCACGCGATCTCAGATTCTATATATTCACGTGTTGGGTCAATTTTAGGATTACTTCTCCTAGATCCTGTTTAAGGTTTTTTAGGGTTTTCTTTGAGGTTTTCTTCTGGAGATTTTTGTAAGTTTTCCTTGATAAAATTGAATGAGTGTTAAACTCATGAATTGAGAAGCACATATCAAGGAGGTAGATCGAATACATACAAGAGTGTTAATCTTTGGTGGATTCTGAAGATTCAAACGTAGAGTTTCAAAGGCGTTTGATTCTGTACGTAGTCATTGATTCGACAACTGAAGTTGTGGATTCAACTTCAGATTAATCAGTTCCGAGACCAAGGCTTGGTGAAAGAGTTACAGAAGGTTTGAAGACAAATTGACTGAGTTGGGTAATTTGTGTATTATCTTTGTAATCTTTCTTTCTTCAGTAGTGGATTGATTTATGGCGTTTCGCCTGTGGTTTTTTATTACAATTGAAGGTTCTTCAATTGTGGTTTTTCCACGTAAAAATCGTTTGTGTCGATTTATTGTTTATTCTGAAAAACAACAATTTAAATCACTTTCGTAAGTGCTTGATGATTTAGATTGCGTGTTTTGAATAATTGGGATTTGGAATATTTTAATCTTGATCTAATCACGAATCACTTAGGATTTTCAATTGGTATTAGAGCAGGTCACTCTTTATTTTTATCAAAACTATAGGAGTGTGATTTTGTGTGACTAGTGATATGGATTCTATTCGTGAAGGTAACTCGACCCATAGACCTCCGTTACTCGATGGTACAAACTATTATTATTGGAAAGCTCGTATGAGAGCATTTTTAAAATCCATCGATGAGAAAGTTTGGCACTGCGTGATCTATGGGTGGAGTGAACCTATTGTCACCATAGATGGTGTTGATATTCCTAAACCCCTTGATAAATGGGACACAACTGATTACCAAAACTCGAGTTGGAACAGTAAGGCTCTCAATTCCCTGTTTTGCTCTGTCACACCTGAAGAAATTCATCGTATCTGCATGTGTGAGGTAACGAAAGAGGCTTGGGACATTCTTGAAACGATTCACGACGGTACTACTTCTGTCAAGCGGTCAAAACTTCAATGTCTCACCTCCGCTTTTGAAACCCTTTTTATGCGCGATGATGAGACGTTTGATGATTTATGTGCAAAACTTAGTGATATCGTGAATTCCTATTTCACACTCGGTGAAAAAATTCCTGAAGCTAAAGTTGTTGGAAAAATTCTGAGGTCTTTACCCGAGAGGTTCCAATCAAAAGTGACAGCCATTGAGGAGGCTCAGAATGTTGATACCCTCAAGCTTGATCAGTTGGTTGGAAACTTGCAGACTTGTGAAGCCCACCAGATTTCAAAGAAAAAATAAAAAGATAGTGTGGCTTTCACTAGTGCTCATGAGACTACAAAAACTCCGGAGACTGAATTTGATTTAGAGTCTGAGATGACGGCTATGTTTACTAAATAGTTTAAAAATTTTTGAACAAAAAGAAGCCTAATTTCCGAGACCCTATTTCAAAATACAAGAGTAATGAAAAACCCAAAACTTTTCCACCAAAACTTGCTCAAAAAAACTGAAAAGAAGATTGTAAAGGGGTAAGGGGTCAAGTGCTATGAATGTCAAGGGTTTGGCCATATTGCCCTTGAATGTCGTTCGAAAAAGAATCGAAAGAAAGTCTACACTGTGACTTGGGATGATGAAAGCGGGTCGGAGCAAGAACCCGAAGAACCTAAATTTGGCGAAGACGGGGATAGTGCTTTCATGGCATTTTGGTCCACTTTCACTCAACCTCTTCTAAAGCCAGCAGAATTAGCTCGTGGTCAGAACCTGCATCATGCTTCCACCTTTGATGGGAGTAACTACTTGTATTGGAAAACCAGAATGAGGGCGTTTCTGAGAGCTTTTGACCCAGAAGGTTGGCAAGCCATTGAAGAAGATACAAAAAGTGCTGACAATCCGAGCAATTAGAGAGCCCTGATTACTATACGTGGGGCAATATCTGATGGAGAACAACAATGGGTTGCTCACTGCACAAAGGCTAAAGATGCATGGGAAATTCTGAGCCAATTTCATGAAAGAGGAGATTCACCTTCACCACCATCCAGCAACTTTCCTACTTTAGTTGCTAGATTGGATGAGGTCAAGGAGAATGAAGAGCAAAAAGAGGATGATGAAACATCAAAAGACAATGATGTGATTAATGGTGATGAACTGCAACAAGCTTACGAAAAACTTTACGAGGAATCTCTGAATTTGTCCAAAATCAATGACAAACTCTCTCTCAAACTCAAAGCATGTGAAAGTGAGAATGTCAAGCTGAAAGGAGAACTTAGCAGCAAAGCAGAATATCATCAAGATCTCAAGTGACAAGCAAGACTTATGTGGAAAACTTCTATCCTGTGAAACTGAAAGGAATGAACTTCTGAAGGTGTATTCCACATATGAAGAGAAGCTTGAAAGCCTTGAGATGTCACAAGCTACATTGGAAGAGATAGTCTGTCAGAAAGATGAAGAACTCCATATTGCTAGAGCCATTATTGCCATGTGGAACAAAGGTTCCAAATCTTTAGAAGACATCCTCGGGTCTCAACAAATGCGTTGTGACAAAAGTGGGCTAGGCTATGGTGTGACAACTCACAAGGGACAGGCCTCTACTTCACATGACCTGAAGACTGAAGCAAAGGGAAAGCTGAAGGTAGACCAGGGTGATCCCTCTCTTCATCTACCTAAAAGGGGTAAGACCAACAAAAGGGGGGTAAAACCTATTTTTATTTGTCACCACTGTGGTAGGTATGGCCACATTCATCCTTATTTCTATAAATTGTTTGGTAAGGTGTCTCAAAAGGGTAGAAATTCGAATACTTTTTGGGTTAGGAGACAACCTTATATGTCTAGGCAGAACACCAAGATTCATGAGGGTGTTCATAACGCCAAGACATTTACCAAGACCAAAAAGATTTGGGTGAGAAAAGATGATTTGACTTGTTTAGTTGTTCATATTGCCCTAAAAGCACATGTCTCACACATGTGGTATTTTGATAGTGGGTGCTCTCGTCACATGTCCGGTAACAAATCCTACTTCACCTCCCTTGAAAAATATGAAGGAGGAATTGTTACCTTTGGAGATGGCAGCACTTCTAGAGTCATTGGTAAGGGCTCTATAAGTGTTGCTGGTCTTCCCAAGCTCGAAAATGCTCTTCTTGTTGATGGTCTTAAAGCAAATCTTTTAATCATTAGTCAAATGTGTGATTCCCACCATGAAGTATTGTTTTCAAAAAATAAATGTGAAATTTTGGATAAAAAGGGAAATACTGTCTTGCATGGGGTTCGCACATCTGATAACTGCTATGGGATTGTTACTACTAATGATCTCACTTGTCACTCTGCCATCATAAGTAACATTGATTTGTGGCATCAAAGATTAGGTCATATGAATTTCAAAGACCTAACTAAGATAGCTAACAAAGAGCTTGTGAGAGGATTACCTAAATTGGGTAAGAATCTGAACCATGTGTGTGGACCATGTCAACTTGGAAAGCAGACCCGTGCCCCTCATAAAAAGGTGAACAACTTTACAATCAAACGTCCTCTTGAATTGGTTCACATGGATTTAATGGGTCCTACTCGCACTGAAAGCATTGAAGGTAAAAGATATATTTTTTTAACTGTTGATGATTTTACTCGATTTTCGTGGGTAAATTTTTTAAGAGAAAAATCTGATACGTTTGATGCTTTTCAGGCCTTAGTCCTTAAAATTCAAAATGAACAGGGTGTTTCCATTGGGCGTATCATAAGAATCCAAACTGATCATGGTCGTGAATTTGAAAACAGTTCGTTTTCGGATTTTTGTGATATGCATGGAATTAAGCATGAATTTTCTGTACCTATTACTCCACAACAAAATGGAGTGGTTGAGAGGAAGAACAGAGTTGCTCAAGAAATGGCTAGGGTCATGCTCCTTAGTAAGAAACTTCCTCCAAATTTTTGGGTTGAAGCCCTAAATATTGCTGTTTATGTCATAAATAGCGTGTATTTAAGGCCTGGTACTTTACAAACTCCATATAAATTGTGGAAGGGATTGAAACCTAATGTAAAATACTTCAAAACTTTTGGGAGTAAGTGTTACATTTTCAAAGATAGAGAGCCTTTGGGAAAATTTGACTCCCGAAGTGATGAAGGTATTTTTCTAGGGTATTCAACCATTAGTAGGGCTTTTCGAGTCTATAACCTGCGAACTTCTGCTTTAATGGAATCTATCAATGTGGTTATAGATGACACAGGTTCCCCTACTCCAGCAACAAATGAGGATGACAATGGTGAGTCCCCAATCTTGGATACTGAACCATAAAGTCAAAGAGAAGCTGAGGTCCAAGCACAAGAAGTTGAGATGGCACCATCCTCACAGGTAGGTCAAAGTCCAAAGAGTGCACAAAGAAACATCACTCCTGATGCTTCTGTCATCGCAAGTCCTGAGTTGAAACCATCAGCAAGGGTGGAACTGAATCATCCAGCTCAACAGGTGATTGGAAGTGTATCGGATCGAATGAAAACCCGAAGACAGATTCAGGATGAGGTATCACATATGTGTTATGTTTCATTAATTGAACCTAAGAATTTCAAAGAGGCCTTGCTAGATGATAGTTGGGTCAATGCTATACATGAAGAATTAGGCCAATTTGAACGTAACAATGTTTGGACTCTAGTTCCCAGACCTAGAGACATGAATGTGATAGGTACCAAGTGGATCTTTAAAAATAAATTTGATGAGAATGGTACTGTGGTTAGGAATAAAGCCGGGTTGGTTGCTCAAGGCTACACACAAGTAGAGGGTGTTGACTATGATGAGACGTTTGCCCCAGTTGCATGTCTCGAATCTATTCGTATTTTACTTGGTGTTACTTGTTATATTGGTTTCAAATTGTTTCAAATGGATGTGAAAAGTGCCTTTCTGAATGGGTACTTGAAAGAAAAGGCATATGTTGAGCAACCAAAAGGGTTTGAGGACCCTAAATGTCCAAATCATGACTACAAGTCAGACAAGGCTTTGTATGGATTGAAGCAAGCCCCTCGGGCTTGGTATGATAGACTTACTACCTTTCTTCTTGATAATGATTTTCAAAGGGGTAGTGTGGATAAGACCTTATTTGTGAAACATACTAAGTCTCATATCCTTGTTGCTCAGATTTATGTTGACGATATTGTGTTTGGATCCACTGTT
Source organism: Camellia sinensis (assembly GCF_055761805.1). Lineage (NCBI taxonomy): Eukaryota > Viridiplantae > Streptophyta > Magnoliopsida > Ericales > Theaceae > Camellia > Camellia sinensis. Next base: position 49,505,515 of record NC_138967.1, read on the forward strand.
GATCATCTTGTGAAATATTTTTTGGATTGCATGACACACGAGTTTGAGAGGAGCATGATGGGAGAGTTGTCTTATTTTTTGGGTCTTCAAATTAAACAGTCTCCTTCAGGTATGTTTGTTTCTCAGCCTAAGTGTGCCAAAAATCTTGTGCCAAAGTTTGGTCTTGAGTCTGCCAAACATGCACGCACTCCCATGAGCACCAGTCTTCACCTTTCCAAAGATTTCTCTGGTACTAATGTTGATCCTACCCTTTATAGGAGTATGATAGGGAGTCTTCTTTACCTGACAGCCAGTCATCCTGATATTGTCTTCAGTGTAGGTGTTTGTGCCCGTTACCAAGCCAGTCCTAAAGAGTCTCATCTTCTGTCTGTCAAACACATCATTAAATATGTTAATGGGACTTTGGGGTACGGGGTTTGGTTTTCTACTGATACTACAGTTGAAATTACTGGTTTTTTTGATGCCGACTGGGTGGGGTGTGCTGATGATAGAAAGAGTACATCAGGGGGGTGTTTTTACCTTGGGAATAATTTGGTTTCCTGGCATAGTAAAAAGAAAAATGCCATCTCCCTTTCGACTGCTGAGGCTGAGTACATTGCTGCAGGGAGTTGTTGTGCACAAATACTGTGGATGAAGCAAATGCTTCATGATTATGGGATCGAACAGGACACTCTCACTCTTTTCTGTGATAACATAAGTGCCATAAACATTTCAAAAAATTCTGTCCAACATTCTCGCACCAAACACATTGACATTCGTCATCATTTTATTCGAGAGTTAGTGGAAGAAGGCCTTGTTGTTCTGGAACATGTACCCACTGAGCATCAAAAAGCTAATATTTTTACAAAACCCCTTGATCTTCTTCGATTTGAGTTTCTTAGAAAGACCTTGGGTGTAGTGCTCAGTAACTAGGGTGTTTCCTGTTTTCTAAAATGGGTGTGAGTGGTTGGCTTATTGTATACTTGGATGTGATAATCTCATTGTCATTGATTCCTGATATCTTTGCATAAAAAATTTATATGAACACTGCTCATGGTGCTTACAAGATCTCATTCTTCTTTGTTCATAGCTCATTTTGAATGCCCATACTCATTTACTTCATGATCTCATTATGTACACATTCTTGAGATAAACTGTTGCAGGGGTTTCCGCACAAGTGATCAAAGTTCTCTATGGACCACTAACAGTGTTTCTTGTACTTTTTCAGAGGAATTGACCTATACTAGTATATCATGGGTGATGTTGAGTCTCTTAACCATCTACCATCTTTTTTAACTTCCATGGTTTCTCCCTCAATTCATTGAAATCTGGGCATTAGGAAAAGGCTACCTCAGAGGCACCAACCAGGCCATCATTTTTTATTTCATTCTTCTCTGGTTTGGTCTCCATACTCTTGAGCGTGCATGCCACCAGTGAGTGCCCAAAAGAAAAGAAAAGTTCAAAAACATAAAAAAAGAGGGAATCATTGATTGAGGGGGAGCCTTCGCTTTTACTCAACAAATACCCCATGATTCCTAGTGGTTTGACTTTTCTCTGTTATGGTCCGTTACTCTTGTCGGAGGTCCAACCATCCGATTGCTACGAGGATTAACTCTAGCTTTGTGGCTCTCGAGGATTGCACACACACACATTCTATTTGTGAGCTCTCATGTGTGTTTTTGAGTTATGCATTCTTATGATGCTTATGGCTTTGATTATATTCTATCTGTTTTGTTCATGACCTGGTGTTTCAAATTTTTTTCTACAAGTTTTCAGGACTCATGATTAATGGATTCTTTTATCCTAGTGATATAGTCGTCCACTTGGACTCCCTGCTGGTTACAGGTCATCTTAATTGTCTTTTGTTTTTTTTTTTAAAAAAAAAAGTTTGTTATTTTGTCCCCGCTCGAGCGGACATTCCCACGCTCGAGCGTGGTTTTGAGTCTTGCAGCATTTTGCACTTAGCTTTCCAGTTCTGTGAGGGTTGAATTGGTGCTCCAGCGTTTTTTTCGCGCTCGAGCGGGTCTCTGCGTGTTTTGTCTCACGCTCGAGCGTTAAAACCCATGCTCGAGCGGGCTGGTTTTGTTTAAATTCTTTCCCCCTGTCTCTTCACTTCATTTTGCCTCCCATCTCTTTCTCTTTTAGGGTTTTGGCGACTCGTTGCTGTGTCTACCTTGGTCTGAGCATTGTTGTGATATGTTCTTCTCTACCACCTCAGGTATACCCATTTTCTGATTCCACTCTATTTTCCTCCTTATTTTCGTAGTTGTTTTTTTTTTAATTTGGTCTGTAGTTTGTTGTTCTTTCCTGTCTCATTCCTCACTCTTGTTTATAGTATGATGAGTCTCAATAAGTTGTATGTTTTTTGAGTTTGTTTTACAGTGTGTAGATGGGTCTATTTTGTTTTTTGTTCATTATAGCGATCCCGGGTTTACCCTTGTTGTACAGTGATCCGGACATGTGTCCGTCGATGTTGGTAGTTGGTTATTATCGTGTTTACATTCCTTTTTCTTCATATTTGAGTTATAGGATATGTTAGGCAGGTTTGTTACAGGTTGGTTGTGTTCGGGAGCCTAATGTTGCTGCCCAGAATTTTGGACCTTCGCTCGAGCGAGGAGTTGGTCGCTCGAGCGAGAGTGGGGTTCGTGTTTGGTGGGTCGAGCCAGAGTGGCTCGCTCGAGCGAGCGGTTGCACCTGGTTCTGGACCTGAGAGCTGTCTTTCTTGGCTCGAGCGAGCTTCCTTCGCTCGAGCGGTCTGGGTTTTTATTCGCTCGATCAAGAACTTTTTGGCTCGAGCGAGAGTTTTCTGTGTCTGGTCGCTCGAGCGAAGGATTGGTCGCTCGAGCGAGAGTGTTTTATATCAGCGGACAGCAGCGTCTTAAACATCACTTTTTCACTTCCTTTCTTTGATTAAACCCTAAATCCGAGCCCCTCTCTCTCTAAACTTACATTCTCTCTAAGATTTGATCTCCCTAGGGTGTGAATCTAGCCTAGGGCCTTTAATAAAAAGATAGAGGGTGTGGAGAGCTTCGATTTAATCTGAAAAAGTTTGGATTTGGAGCACGTTGATCTTCGAGTCTTCATCTCCTTTGTGGCTTAAACTTCGAGGTAGGGATACCCTACTCCTCTCTATGGATTTTTTCTTTAAATTTTGGTATTTTGAGATGTTGGGCTTGGTTTGGTAATTTTGTGAAAGTTTGGGGCTTTTGTGTAATTTTACAAAAGTTGGGGTTTTATTCATAATAAACCTGGATGCATGTTTGGCATAGAAAAATGGAATGATTGTTGAATCATTGATGAAAATGGAACCTAAGGGTTGAAATGTTAATTATGGGAATCTACCGAATTACATTGTTTAATTAATTGGGATAATTAATTGAGGAGAATGAAGAAATGAAATGTTGATTGAATATCCATTGTGCATTTATTTTCTGTTTAGAAATAACTGTTTTGGGCTATCGGTGGAGGATAGTCGTGATTGTTGTAGACAATGCATGATGATTAGGCAAACTGAAACTAATCAATGAAATGTGTCATGGAACTTGACGGTTGATAGAATACATTAACTGTATGTATTGGGTGATTGTATATAGAACCAATGTGTTTATATACGTTATGTGTAGAGGAGGAGATAGGGGATGTACTCCGCGGTTTAGGGGAAGATAGGGGATGTACCTCTAAACCGGTTAGTGTTGGGAGAAGATAGGGGATGAACTCCGTAGATACAGCTCATATGCTTGTCTAAAGAAGTGAAGATAGAGCTTATATGCTTATCTTTGTGATGTGTGGATATAGCTTTTATGCTTATCTGTGGATATTGTTGTTATACATATCTGTTATAGAATGTGGATATAGCTTATTTGCTTATCTGAGAATGTGGATATTGTTGTTATACATATCTGTTGAGCATGTGGGTAGTGCTTATATGCCTATCTGTTGAAAAAGGGGAAATGAAAAGTAATTGGGACTTGTAAGTCGTTTGACATAAATATATGATTTATGTGATTGTATCAGTGTTGACCATCTATCAATTGCTAATATTTTAGGCATTGTTCATGGTTGGTTTAGTGTATTTCTACTAGGCTGTGGCTCACCCTATATGGGAATATCATTTTCAGGTGCAGGAAGCATGCCACCTCCAAGGACATAGCTGGAGGCTAGAGGCGGACATACCTTTGTCGCCTAACTTTTGATGTATTACATGTAAATTCAAGCCAAGGGCTTTATGTGAAAACGAGTTAGTACTCTTTTGTTGTAACCAAGTTTTAACTTGGAAAGCTGTAAGCCTGTAAGGCATTTTGTTTTGATGTTAACATGTAATACCTATGTAATGGAACTCTAATGAATAAAAGAATGTGGTTAGTTTATATGTAAATGCATGTCTTATTTGATGGGTTTAATGCTGTTATTTTGAGGGCGTTACATTCATTTTATTTAGGGTTATTCATTGTTGATTTTGCTTGTTTCATAATGTTTTAGTATCACTCTCTGGCATCTAGGGTTAGTGTTTTGGGCTTTTTGTTAGATTTCTTTCTCTGGTTTCAATTGGGGATTTTTGTCTACCTAGATTGCCCTGTGATAATGTGATCTCCTCACTTGCATTGTTAATTGAGTCTCTAATCATGTTGGCTACATGTGTGCTTGATTAATGTTCCCTTAGCCCTGGTTGTCATTACATTTCTCTTATGCTAAGGTTCTTGATGATTTTGATGCTGCCTTGTTTACTATGAATCCTATTTTACTACATTGTTGCATCATCGTCTTATTTCCTTGCCTCATGTTGCTATATAAAACTGTGATACTAATGTTTTGTGTTGTCTCTTTTGGTTTATTTTTGGTCTTGGGTTGGGGGTTGTTTGTTTGTTTTCTGTTTTATCTCTTTGTCTTGGTTTAGTCATGTCCACCTTAAAAAGATGAAAGTCTACTACTCCTCGCCCTACATATAACACTGACCGCTTTCCATCGGCTGAGAAAGCCAAGTTGTACCGAGAGTCTTATCCAGCCTGCTCCATTCATCTTGAACGTAATGTTCAACCCTCCACATTCGAGTCTATCCCTATCCGTTCACCGTTTGATCCCTTGGGTGGGGATAATGTTCTGTTATTTTCTAGTTCTCAAAACCTATCTTGGGTGCGAGAATTCTATTGTAACATGGATAGTCTTGACAATATTGGGCCCTCCTTCAAGACTTGGGTCCGGTCTAAATCCATTACTGTTACCACCGACCTTATTCGAGAGATGTTAGGGATTATGGAAAGATTTCCTATCTACTATCAGTGCGCCCTACTTGTGACTTCGATGAGGTAGCCCATGTCATATGTGGTTTTCCTCGTTCTTGGCCTTTCGGTTCCTTGATCAAACAGAATGAGCTTCTCCCACAGTTTAGGTTGCTCAATCTTATTGTGTGTGCCAATATCATTGTTACCACCCATAGCTCCGAAATTAACCAGGACCAAGGGTTTGTCCTTCAGTGCCTTGCTCAAAATCGTTCCATAGATCTTGCCACATTGATCATTCAAAAGATGGTTGGTGCTTTTGAGCGCAACAATCTTGGTTTACCCTATGGCTGCCTCATAAACCGGCTTCTCGCCAAATTTGAGGTCCTTGCTTTCGATGAGGATGAGTTTGCTTTCCCTTCCCGGCCTTTTACCAAAAAGACTGTCTCCCAGAGTCAGTCTCACATTCGGGGGGTTTCTTTTGGTTCAGGTCGATCTGGTGCAGGTACTAGTGATGCTGCTGCCATGGCGGAAGAGGCTGAGTTTGATGCTGCTGCTGGCGGAGATATTGGTGAGGGGGAGCAGCCTCATCCAGTTTGTACGGTTCGTGGCCAGATACAGTCTTTCGAGCAATCTGTTACCTCCCAGTTTGATCGACTCGAGGGATGGATGGATATATTTGAGGCCCGGCTCACGGATCTGGAGACCACGTCTGATGCTCGATTCAGTGCATTGGGGGCTTCCTCCCAGCGCGTTGAGGCGTCCGTGGCCCAGTCGTCTTCTCAGCTGGATTAGATTTTGTCTATGCTTCAGATGCAGTTTCAGCCACCAGCTCCCTAATCTGTGTTGTTCCATTATGTTTCTCTTATTGTTGATCCCTTCCGGACAAAAAGAGTTGATACACATTTTCAGTTGATAATTCAGTTGATACACATTTTCAGTTGATACACAGTTGGTATAGTTGTTTTTGGTTTACATTGATGGTACAGTAGTTTTACTTTGGTTTATATCCTTCATTGGTACAGTTGGATAGCTGTTTGGTATGGTTGGATATGTTGGATATATATATATTTTTTTGATAACTGTTTTTCTTTTTGATGGATGGATTTATATTGTGTTAATACAGTTCCACTATTTTGGTTGGCTTGTGTGTTTGTGTTTATTTCAGGGTGATTGTTCACAAGCATAGATCTCAATTTTTTAGTGATTGATTATGGTTATTGGTGTTAGTTTTGTTTTGATGATTTTGAGAGGAATATTGTTTTAGAATGGTTTTGTCCGGGATTTGACAAAGGGGGATATTGTTAGGACCCTTAGTTGTCAAATTCCATGGAAAAACCAAGTTTGTAATCAACTTGTAAGTTTTCTATTTTTTTCAGGTTTTTGTCTTCTCGCTCGAGCGAGGAAAGTGACGCTCGAGCGGGGATTGCACTCTCACAGCATCTCTGCTACGCCTGCAAAAAATACTGGATGTGGTGATTCTATGCTCGAGCGTGGAAACTTCTGCTCGAGCGTGGACCTTGTATGAATCACGGAATATGCAGTCTCCGCTCGAGCGGACCACGCGATCTCAGATTCTATATATTCGCGTGCTGGGTTAATTTTAGGATTACTTCTCCTAGATCTTGTTTAAGGTTTTTTAGGGTTTTGTTTGAGGTTTTCTTCTAGAGATTTTTGTGAGTTTTCCTTGATAAAATTGAATGAGTGTTAAACTCATGAATTGAGAAGCACATATCAAGGAGGTAGATCGAATACACACAAGAGTGTTAATCTTCAGTGGATTCTGAAGATTCAAACGTAGAGTTTCAAAGGCATTTGATTCTGTACGTAGTCGTTGATTCGACAAGGGAAGTTGTGGATTCAACTTCAGATTAATCAGTTCCGAGACCAAGGCTTGGTGAAAGAGTTACAAAAGGTTTGAAGACAAATTGACTGAGTTGGGTAATTTGTGTATTATCTTTGTAATCTTTCTTTCTTCAGTAGTGGATTGATTTGTGGCGTTTCGCCCATGGTTTTTTTATTACAATTGAAGGTTCTTCAATTGTGGTTTTTCCACGTAAAAATCGTTTGTGTCGATTTATTGTTTATTCCGAAAAACAACAATCTAAATCACTTTCCTAAGTGCTTGATGATTTAGATTGTGTGTTTTGAATAATTAGGATTTAGAATATTTTAATCTTGATCTAATCACGAATCACTTTGAATTTTCAATGTCAACATTGAGCATATTAGTACCGATATGATGGTTGCAGACCCCATGACCAAAGATTTTCCTGTAAAGGTGTTTTCAAAACACGTTGAGGGCATTTGATTGATTGGTTAGCTCAATAATTTTCTAATTGTTGTTTTATTTTATTTTATTTTGTCATGACATTTTGATTATTATTAATGAAAAGCATCATTTTATGCACCTAAAATGTTTGTGATGCTATGCAATCCATTGAGACTATTGATCCATAGGGATCATTGGACCCAGATTAACTTATTATAATTTATTCATAAAGAATGACACCACATAAAGTTGAGAGTATCATACAATGTAATACATGGAAGGAAATATTCATTTGATATAATATAACCGCTATGATTCATGTATTGTGTCTCTTTGTAACGTTTGGGTATTTTTATTTAGTGGCCATAATCAATTTGTTAGTTACTCGAAAGCCAACAAAATGTGTCATATGTGCCAAGTGGGAGAATGTAAGCATATTCATAAAGTGGCCCATATGACACATGTTTGTTTTATTTATATTATTATATAAATATTATTTATATTTTTAATCAGTAAAATGTGTAACTAATGTGAATCATGTTCACTATCCCACAAAGTGGTTTCATGGGAAGTCTGATGATGGGAAGTTATGAGGAGTTATACTTGGATCATGGGTCCAAGTCTATCTATATATGCTTGTGATAGCTATCAAAACACAGACGTTATTTTTGTGAATAGAATAGGTTTAAAACTCTGTTCCTTCCACTTTTTCATATGGTCCTGTGAAAGTGTTTTGTGAGTGGTTTATTTATATATTCAAGACTTGATCAATCAAGAATAAGATTCAAAGGCTTGAACATCATGACAAGAGGTGTTCTTCTTTCTTATTGAATAATTTTAATTCTTACAAGTTAGACTCAGTCTTGTAAGAATCGTACTATACGAAATGGATATGCATCGTATTGGGTTTTATTTTAGTAGTTAGGTAGCACCATTTTATATGATGTGAGATTACCAGTTCAAAGCTTAATGTGCTTTGCTTTGTGTTGTTCCCTTTCGTTTCTATATCATACAATTTGATATCGTATTATACAATTACTTAATCTTGATCTTATCCTTATAATATATTTATATGTTATATAAAAATGCATCATGTTAGTTATATACCCTTAAAAGAAGGTGTACATATACAAATTATGACCACTCGGCCATCTCTCCTACATAATTTTTCATGATTATGACCCAAAAACCGAGTGAATAGTGGGTCATTCATATTCGATTATTGGATAGGTACAACCAATTAATTTGAGCTATGAAGAAAATTTTCATCAAAGAAAGATATTTTCTTCAGGGACAAAAATAATAATTTTTCTTTGGAAAAACTGAATAGCTAAAAAAAGTCTATGCATATTTGTGAAGACGATGTTTGTCTTAATTACATTTTTCAAATCATAACTAAATAAACAAATAAATAAATAAATCATAATCAAACACTACTGGTTATATCATAAAATATTTGTCCTAGACTATATTTTTACTAACAGCTACATAAAATATAATAAAAAACTTTTAAATGATAACAAAAATAATATCATAACTAACATCATAAGTTATAACTAATACACCATAATAACTCATAATCAAAGATTGCAAAAATCATAAAACATAAAAAGAATGCGTATGATATGTGAAAAACATCATAGAATGCAACACATGATATATATTTATATATATCTATATAATAAGGCAAGAGGCTTTTTGAAAATATCTTAAAATGTATGAGAGATACATTTTAAATCAAGGGTTTAGATCCATTCTAATAAATATCAATGGTTGAGATGTGTGTGATTCCCGCCCAAACCCTCATCTCTCTCTCACTCCCACGTCTGCCCAAACAGACGCCTCTCTTTACACATCTGGCCCTTTCTACACGTTCTCTCTCTACATGTTCGCTCATCGCCGCCATTGAAGGGGAAGATCGAACTTGGCTCATCGACACCTACCCTCCTCGCACTCGCACCCGCTCCCTTCAAACCCATCGTTGATTGAGTTTCGCTCATCGCCGCCATTTAAGATCGACACCTACCCTCCTGGCTGCACCCATCCCTCATTGCTCGGCTCCCCATCATTGCTTCAATTCAAACCCATCGTTCTTCGGTTCAACAGAGGTAAGCTCTTCAGTTCCAGAGGCTTCAATTGTTTATGGGTCAATTACATTGGGCTCCATAGTAAAACCCACAATTTTTTGAATCAACTGATCTGAATTAGTTTACAGAGGTAATTTTTTGAATTAACTAATCTGAATCAACTTATCACAATTTTTATTAGTTTTTGGTTGTGGTGAACATTCTTCTTCCAAGATTTATAGAGAGTGTGTGCTATATATATATAAAATCTGCATGTTGGATAGATTGTAAATTTGTAATTCTTGGTGGCGTGAAGTTCTGGTTTTCTTCCCTTTTGGGGCTGTTGAAATTGAATTCAAACAAAAAGAAAAGGGAAAAGAAAAAGAAAATATCAGAAGAGGTTTCTTGAGAATACCCTTATTTTTTATTTTGTGTTTATTTAAATTATTTATTCAATAGATTATTCACATTGTTTATTCAATAAATGATGCAACACTCCAGTAGGTCATATTTGATGACTCCCAGCTGGAAAAACTACTTCAACAAAACAACTATATTGGATACAATCATGTTGAAATAAGCAAGCATAAGCATATACCATCTAAATCAAATTCAAACATATAATGAGGGTAAATTCATATCCATTCATATCTCATCAAATAAAATTTCAGAAGCATATGAGACAAGGAACATACACTTCTTTGAATTCTTTAAGTTTTTCCTGAGAATGAATATCTTTGGTGAACAAAATGCATGAATCTCCATCTAGTGATTTTCTCTTTGACCCTGAGATGTTGGAGGGGCAGTGAACACCATTCGGCAGTTCATGCCTATTGGCTCCTCTTTCTGTTGTCAACCCATTTCTTCCATGACTATTTTTAGGCATGCCTGCTTCTGCAAATTTAACAGGTGCACTCTGGCTTTTACCATTCCCATTTGCTGAAGGAAATGCATGGCTGTTCTCACCATCAATTGCTTCAACTGTTTTACTTTTTGTAACACCATTTCCATTTACTGATGACATATTCTTCTCACCCTTCTCCATAGAAATTGAGGGTTTTAGATCCCCACTCTTTCCGTTGGATTTTGATTTTATTAACAATTTTTCCATTAACAGTTGTAGGAAACTTTTTGGTAGCAGAATTTCCAAAGCCACTCAAGTTGTCCTATGGACCAAAAAGCACTTTATTGACCTTAGATCTGGTCAAATTATCCTTTACAAAAGAATGATCAACAGTTTGTTTCGTAGACACTACTTTTGTTGAATGAGCTACCTTTTGGCTTTTAGATGCATCACTACCATTGCACTCTTGAGATTTCACACCATTCGAAGCCAATGCAGTGTTGGTAGGTACTGGTCTTTGTTTAGTACGAGAAAAGAAAAGGATGTAAACCTTCTTTGACAAAACTACTCAAGGTAACACATTGTTTCTCTAGAACTGTTTTGTTTCTGTTTTGGGAAATGACAGCCATAAGTTGGTGGATTGCTAAGGAAAACGATCAGATTGAAGAGTTGTTCTTCTTTTCCATACAATGAATTTTGGGTTCAAAACTCAATTCACACAGAAAGCTTTTCTTAATGCTGGACTGAACAATGAAAGAATAAAAAAATCAAATCTCTACTGCTTGGAATTTTTATGTTTCACATCTATTTTTAGTTTCTTCATTGGTTTCTCTCCTATAAGAAACAATGTTTCTTTTCAGTGGTTTAGGCAAAGACGCAAGAAACCTATGCTGGAAGCGCTCGAGAAAATTAAAGCCGGTAACTACATGAGCACTTGATCCTAAGATATAATACTTTAAAAATAGTTATGAAGTTATATGGGTTGTTGGTTTTTGCAATTGATTTTTTTCGTGTGTTTCTCTTATTCTTAGTAAGCTATGTTCTTCTTGATTAATTTTTGCAGAGCTTATGGTTCTTGGATTTATTTCCCTACTCTTGACATTTGGGCAACACTACATTGCCAACATCTGTATTCCCATAAAGCTCGCAGACACAATGTTGCCATGCCCCATGAAACATCCTCCCCAGCACCATGGACCAGAGCTTAATTTGCCTCATGAGCCTGATGAGCTTAATGTGCCTCATGAGCCTAAACATGTGCCTGATGAACATAATTTGCCTTTTGAGCCTAAACATGAGCCTGAACATGTGGCCGAACATCATAGGAGGCTTCTATGGTATGAGCATAGATTTTTAGCTGGTGATAGTCCAGCTTCAGGGTGCAAGAAGGTTAGTGTCCTGTTCAGTAGGTGATTTTTAAATCTCAATTTTGATCTTTTTGGTTTGTTGCAACAAAAAGATTGTATCTTCAAGTATATCTTATGCATATGCACTAAATTTATAGAAAAAAGGGAATTCAAAGGTTCAAGTACTGAACAAATTTCAAGATGAAACTTCTTTGTTTATACAATTTGTGGATAACTTGACGTTGATATATATATGTATATAAAAGACTAATAGAAGAACTACATTACATGTTCTCTTTTCTTTCATCACCCACACATCCCCAGCCATATTTGCTCCATTTTGACCATGCCTCAACATTACCATTTCCTGTAGGCAAATGGTTTAAATTCATTCTATTTTATATAAAGTGAGTGGGGGTAAATGGAGGAGTGTCTTGAGAAGGGGACTTCCTAAAAAAAGTGTATGGGTTGATGGCATTTTAAGTGTGAAATTGGTCCCTCTTTTTTATGAGTTTTATGGGTCTTCTTAAAGTGAAGAGCATGCCCTAGATTTATGTGTTTTTGTAGTTAGTATAGGAAAGGTAAAAAGAAAGTAGAGAAGGATTTGGAGACAAAGGGCATGTGAAATTTTTTTTTGGAAATGTTTATTTTTTTTTTTTGTGGTTAAATGGTATCTTTGTTGCTATTAATAATCTACAATATATTTGGGTTTTGATATATTGCTTACAACTTTTTTAAATCTATATAAGTAACCAAACACCATAGAGAAAGGTTGATCATCATAGGATTTCTGAGAACCTAAGAAAAGGAGAAAAGAAAATGGAGAGAGAGAGAGAGAGAGAGGAAGGTGGGTATGCTTTTGAATACTACTTAAATTGTAGAAACATACATACATCTGTATGTATGTTTTTTTGAATATATTTGGTGTTTGGTTACTTCTATTGAATATTTAGGTTTTGATTTCTATTGAATATATTGTTACAATTTTTATGATTTATTTTTTTTAGAAATTAGAGAGCTTAAAAAAAATGATTTGGAAAAAATATTTGACTACAATATATGGTTGTTAGTTTGTTTTAAGATTTTATGAAAATGATTGAAATTACTTGGTATATGCGAAATACATACATCTCAAGATTAGTTGGGATGTAATTTTGAATATGTTGGTGAGCTAAAAACAAAAAATAAAAAAAATTTGTATTGTCACATTTAATTTATCAGTATTCTATATCTTAACCAGTATTTATATATAAATTCATTCTATTCTATATAAAGTGAGTGGGGGTAGATGGAGGAGTGTCTTGAGAATGGGACTTCCTAAAGAAAGTGTATGGTATAAGTTGATGGCTTTTTAAGTGTAAAATTGGTCCCTCTTTTTTATGGGTTTTATGAGACTTCTTAAAGTGAATAGCATGCCCTATATTTATGTGTTTTTGTAGTTAGTATAGGAAAGGTAAAAAGAAAGTAGGGAAGGATTTGGAGGCAAATGGCATGTGAAATTGTTTTTTGGAAATGTTTTTTTTTTTTTTGGGTGGACAAATTTAAACTCAAAATTTGAATTGAGTTCTGTTAAAAAAAAAATAGTAATCAAAGTAGTTTATGTTTTACTATTAAATGTAATCTTTTCACAAGGTAAGTGAAAAAGAGAGAGAGAGAAGAGAGATAATAGGGGTGATGTTATTTGTTTAAAGACTGCGAAAAGGAATTTTTTTTTTTTTTTAACAAAACTTTGTTATCCATCTCGGTGACAAAGCCCACGGGACATATTCTTACAATAAATTATCTTTTCCAGTTTTTACTTTAATTTTATTGGGGTGCATTTATGGCCTAATAATTTTACAAAATTCATTTAAAAGTTGAAACCAACAATTATATTTTAACCTCAAATTTTTAGCAATGAATTTAATAAATTACATTTTAATTTAATAATTTTATGTTCTGGTTGTGGTTTCCAATTTTCCCTTTTCTCTGCAACAGAAACGGTGGTCTCGCCATTGATCAACATCAAGCTCCGTGACTGTCCACCCTCCCTCGGCTCCCACCCTCCCAATATGAGAGGTATTTTATTTCTTCAGTTCTTCAGTTCTTATGCAAGTGATATACGCAAAAGTTATAAGTTGATGTGAGTCATGATCGATAAAGCATCATACTCCTATTTTTTTATTTTTTATTTTTTTTATGGAATCTGAACAGTGTTGTGGAATTAAAGGTCTAGCAAGAGTTTGAAAAAATAAATTATAAGAAATCAACAGGGCACTAATCGATCCCCAGGAAGGACTAAAGTTTTTGCTAATTTAAGGGAGATTTCTTTTTCTTTTTCTTTTTTTCCTTCAGTTTGTGTATTGGATTGTAAATATTTACTTTTAGATTTGTGGATTATGCTGATTAGGTTATACAACTATTTCTCTTTTGGTCAACAAAACATGCTAATGTGTTTTTATCTTTATTAGTTAAACATGCTGAAAGTCCAATTTTGTCATGGTTTGATTCTAGGCATGTAATTCTTTATCTTTGTGTGGATGTTATGTTATTTTCTTGAGTACAGTAATTCATGGTCTTCTTTGTTTTATTTATTTTATTTTTTTTGTTAAAAGTAAATAAAATAAATAAAATTGACTGACTGAACGGGATTGAGCTTAGGTGTTAATATTATATCGTATGGAGTCAAGACACTTTTTCCATTGATGTAGCAGAACTAGGATTTATTGAATTGTTAAGCTCTTTCGACCTTCATATTTGTTGTTTTGAAATTCTTTCCATGTCCTTAATATATTGCTTTTTAGGATGTTAGTTTTGATGCTCATTTTCTTTGGAAAAATTCACATTGATTGAAGTTTGTAATTTTTTTATTTGCCAGTGTGAACTCTTCCAGATTGAGGCATGAGTTATAGTTATAAAGGTAAATTCATGATTTAATTATTGAGCTTCGTCGGAGGTTTTATTTAATATGATTTGAATTTTCTGGCTAGGGGATCATGTATATTTTTGGATCTGAATCAAAATATTATATTTTTTTTTATTTTTATTCTTATCATTTATATTTATTTTATATTTTTTAACCTTTATAATTAACAATGTTTCCAACTGGTTTGTTTTCTTGATGGGAACTCAAAGCAACATATTCATCCAAAAATGAATATTAAACACAAGGTAAACTTTAATTGCTTTTTGAATTTAATTATGTGTCGGTTTACAATCTTAAAAAATTCTTATCCATTATAACGTTGTTTAATCATGTTTCAATTAATAATGTAACTTTTCTTTTCCATGAAATACATGTCTCGCATTCCTTTTTTTGGGTTTCCATTGAACAATACCCTCAATGAGTTAGAAGAGTGTAGGAATAACCTAAACTCTTACATTAGGAAAAAATACACAAATACTCTCCAGGTTTTGCTTTAAAGTTCATGATTTTGGTGTAAACTATTTTAATTTGTTGGGGTTTGATGGGTTTTGATTGATGAAATTTGAAATGGATTTGATGGGTTTTATTCGCAGAAATCCATAGAAATTCAAAGTTGTTTCGCTTGAGACATCACCCCCAGGAACAAGTTTTCCGGCCTCGGCGCTTTCTGGCACATCCCCGTGAGTTTACTTTCTCTATCTCTCCTAGAAATGTTTATAGATATATGAATATATAAACATGTGAATTTGTGAGCAGAAATGGTATGCTCTCTCTTATTTTGCTTTCTATGGATATCTATGAAAAGCCATGAAATTATTGTTGTATTTTTGTTATCAAAATCAGACCAAATTGAACAAAAGATTCTGCCATGAATACTTAAACTTCCATCAGATTTTAGATTTTAGATTTTTCAAACTTTCCATTGTTTTTTCAATGTGTTAGGTTAGTTTTAGGTTTCTTTATCAGTTCAAATATTTAAAATTTCATCAGATTTTTAAACTTTCATCCCATAAATATGTCGAGTATTCCACCATAAATCGGCCCATAAATCAGTAGTTTCATCATATTTTTATCAACCCATAAATTAGTAGTTTGTACCAAAAAAGTTTGATGGGTTTTATTCGCAGAAATCCGCAGAAATTCGAAGTCGTTTTGCTTGAGACACCATCCCCGGGAACAAGTTTTCCGGCTTTGGTGCTTTCCGGCACATCCCCGTGAGTTTACTCTCTCTATCTCTCCTAGAAATGTGTATAGATATATGAATCTGTAAACATATGAATTTGTGAGCAGAAATGGTATGCTCTCTCTATGTCTCTCTCTTATTTTGCTTTCTATGGATATCTATGAAAAGCCATGAAATTATTGTTGTATTTTTGTTATCAAAATCAGACCAAATTGAATAAAAGATTCTGCCATGAATACTTTCATCCCATGAATACTTAACCTTCCATCAGATTTTAGATTTTTCAAACTTTCCATTGTTTTTTCAATGTGTTGGGTTAGTTTTAGGTTTCTTTATCAGTTCAACTATTTAAAATTTCGTTAGATTTTTAAACTTTCATCCCATAAATATGTCGAAAATCCACCATAAATCGGCCCATAAATCAGTATTTTCATCATACTTTTATCAACCCATAAATCAATAGTTTGTACCAAAAAAATTATATCCTGTTTGATTGGAAAGAAAGTGGGGGAAATGGGTTATGCATTTGATGATGGTTGTGTTCCATTGTATTTTCAATGTGTTGGGTTAATTTTATTTGGGTTAGTTTTATTTAGGTTTTCTATGCCATTTGTGGAATACTTGATAGTTTTACTTGGGTTTTTTCCTTGCTGCACTTCCTTGCTGCACTTGGTGTAGAAACTTTTATCTGATAAAATTTCTGCCATGAACACTTTCATCCCATGAATACCTAAACTTCCATCAGATTTTAGATTTTAAATTTTTCAAACTTTCCATTATTTTTCAATGTGTTAGGTTAGTTTTAGATTTTTTTATCAGTTTAAATATTTGAACTTTCATCAGATTTTCAAGCTTTCATCCCATAAACAAAAAATTTGAATACATTCCTCTATAATATACATTCCTTTATATTTTAATCTCATAATTAATTGTACCGTGCCTTCAGGCACGGGCATACGCTAGTATATATATATATTATATCAAGAAAATGAAGTTTCTAACTCACAAGTCTTGTGAGAACTCAAATATCTCAATCTTAATTTTCAAATATTTTGAGTTAAAAATAAATAAATAAATAACCTCAGCATTTACTGACTTCTCCAAACCTACAAGCCTTTTTGACTTCTCTCATAGTTATTGCAGCATCCTTTTCAACTTCTCCCATACACTATGGTTAGTGATGAGATCGTTAAATTATTTTTATAAAAAATCTAAAAAAAATAATTTGTATATTAAAAAAATATCTAAAACAAAGGGGGTTTCTAACCCACAAGCCTTGTGGGAGATCCAATATCCCAATCTTAAATTTCTAATTTTTTGAGTTAAAAAAAAAATAATCTTAACATTTATTGACTTTTCTCAATCTACAAGCCTTTTTGACTTCTCTCATAGTTACTGCAGCACCTTTTTTCAACTTTTCTCATACATTATTGAGAGCGTAATTTATGTTTGTTCATGGGCTGAGCTAAGACTAGATGGGAAATGGACCGAACTATGGGTTGTGGTGTTGGCTTGTTTAGCCTGGTCCTTATCCCGTCGGTTTTGTCAGAGCTGTTTGCCAGAAGACTATTCTTAGTGTCCTGAACCGAGATATAGAGAGAAGAGAACCGAGCTGAAAGAGGACAAGGCGGAACCGAGCTAGGTGAGCTCGGAGAAATCTATCGTAAGGCATGGTGGTGTTAGCTCGGTTGTTTGCTACCAGACCATGGTAGGACCATCTCACTTGGTTAAGCAGTGAGGAGGGTGTAAAAAGGTAGGCATTATCTTTGTGATTCCTAGGAGGATTCTACTAAAGAGAGTTGGAATCCTACTAGGATTGTGCCAAGCAGAATCTATAAAAGCTCATAGCAAGACCTATGTACAGGTATCACAATTTTGACTCTAAAAAACACAGAGCTTTTTGTCTATTGTCTATTTGCTAACTTAGGCATCGGAGAGGTATCCGGCGCACACCTGCCGAATAGCTCACGTTTGTGTTTTCAGGAAGTAAAGCGACGACATTTGGAGGAGTGAAAATTTGATCAACAAGATTATACGAGAAGATTATTGTGTGCTCGTACAATTGGCGCTATCTGTGGGAAGTGCATAAAGATCAAAACCTTTTGATCGAGTTTTTCTCTCTAGTTAAAATCAATGGCACACAATGAAGACTTGCCGCAATCTGCTATTGATGGGAAAACCCTAGAGGGGGTGGGAGGTGCGAAGGTTTACCTTCTATCCCACCCATGGCAGAATTAGAACCCCAGCGACAGAACTCCTAGAGGGACACACGGGAGAGTCGGGGCACCAGTCCCAGTCGCTCTCAAAGTCCTAAAAGGCAGAGGTGGAAGTTGGATCCTCAAGTTTTGGAGGACCATGTGAGGGAGCAAGACGAGTTAATAAGGAGGATGGCGGCATACATGAAGACAATGAAGCGCCAGATAAAGGAAAAAGGGGTGGCAACGAAAGAGGGGCGCAAAGGCAACACGCCCTCTTACCACTCAGAAGATCGTGACAGATATGTCACACCATCGCAAGCAGAAAGTAGGAGCCTTAGAATAGGCGAGACTCTATCAAGGGCTTCCAGGACTCGTTGCTCTAGGTCTGAGAGAATGAGGACTGAAAGGTCGTATACAGAGGGGAGCAGCTATCGGCCCTCGCATACGCACCAAACGACATCTAGGCACACGGAGCTGCCTAGGTCAGCGAACCTGTGAACAGTGCTCGAGGAGAGGGCCCGATGGAAGGAGGACACTAGGGCTCGTGACTCTCTCAGAGTTTCAGTCGTACAGTGATTGGCCCCTAGGACACACGAGAGTGTTGAGGTAGGGATGCCAATACCGCGCCTTGCTTATGAACCAGCGGATAAAGTATTAGCAGGATTACAGAGTTCGCCGTTCGTTTCGGCAATTGAGAACGCACCTCTACCTTCAGGCTTCCGCCATCCCAAATTCACCACTTATGAGGGGAAGTCAGACCCCTATATGCACTTAAGCCACTTTCGCCAGGTTATGGCAGTATACCGGCGAAACGAGGCCCTAATGTATATCTTGTTTCCATCCAGCCTTGGCAACCTAGGTCTAACCTGCTTCGAAAGGCTGCCAGAAGACAGCATAGCCTCATGGGCACAGTTGGCAGAAGTGTTTGTGACTTAGATTCAGAATGAATACCAAGACACCAGTGGAGACTGACCAGCTACTCTCCATTGACATGGCCAAAAATGAGACATTGAGGTCTTACAACAGTCGATATTGGGAGATTTTCAATCAGATTGGGGATTGCCCTACAAATCTCGCCATCGCACAATACAAACGGGGTTTACCAGTCGATAACAAATTGAGAGACTCAATGACAATGATGCCACCCCTCACGATGGAGGCCCTAATGGAGAGAGTGCATCAACATATCCGAGTAGAGGAAGATAGCACCCGTACTAAAGCAAAACCTAACACAACAACGATGCGAGATAAAAAGACTACAGCAAAAATCAACATGGTAGAACAACCAAGCAAGAATGGGTGAGGCAGGCGAGCCAACATAGAGGACCCAAAAAAAGGAAGTTAAGAGTCTGCACTGCCATTACCACAGTATTCAATAAACCTATCTACCGGATTCTTAACGAGATACGTGATGAACCCTTCGTTCGGCGGCCAGCCAAGTTGGGAGAAGCACAAAGAGGCTATGATGAGAGGTCCTGTTGCACCTTCCATGATGAGAAGGGGCACCGCACTGAAAATTGCACACCATTGAGGCAACATTTGGAGGAGTTACTGGCCACTGGACACTTGGACCAGTATATAGAAGGGGGAACACAGCCAGCCCCCTAGGACCTTAACAGACCAAACGGAATGCCGATCGACGGTCCACTCTAAGGCATAATCAACGTTATACATGGGATCATCGAACTTGAGCGGGTATGTGAGCTCAGGGGGATAATCAAAAAGGCTGAGCACTTGAGAGAGGTATTAAGTGCACAACCTACTGTCAAAAAGGGCAGAACAGAGGCTACGAACGTCATATCCTTTTAAGATAGGGATCTAGCAAGGCTACATTGCCCTTACAATGACGCACTGGTGGTCACTTTGTGCATCAAGAATTTTGACATTAAGCGGATTCTAATTGACTAAGGAAGCTTATGCGAGATAATGTACTACGAGACCTTCAAACAACTGAAATTAGAGGACAAAGACTTGGCACCTGCGATATCTCCCCTTGTCGGTTTCAACTCAATGCCAGAGTGGCCAGTGGGCAAGATAATCCTCCCAGTCAAGGCAGCAACCATGACAAAACAGGTGGAATTCTGGGTATTGAAGGTCCCTTCCACTTACAACATAATCTTGGGAAGGGCACGGCTGCATGCTATGTGCTCAGTGGCGTTAACCTACCATCAGGCATTACGATTCCCTAACGAAACTGGCATGATTGAAGAAGTCTTAGGAGACCAAATCATGTCAAAGTAGTGTTTCGCCACAGTAAACGGCAGCCATGCTGCAAAAGGGTTTGTCCAGATGGTAGAAGAGCTAGAAAGCAACGAACTGTTTGCAGATGTCGGCAAAGCAGCAGAACAGAAGGCAGTGGAAGACTTGGTTGAGGTAAGGATAGATGAAAAGAACCCAGAAAAGTTCTTTTTGCTCAGCTCGTCTTTGTCCAGCACTGAGAGAATAGAGGTCATGGAATTCTTAACCTCTAACATCGAAGTGTTTGCCTGGACACCATACGACATGCCTTGGATTACCCCAAATTTCATCTGCCATCAACTTCATGTCCACCCAACTGCCAGGCCAATTATTCAACGAACTCACCGATCATCACTTCACCACACAAAGATAGTAGCAAAAGAAGTAGGAAACCTGCTGGAGGCAGAAGCCATCAGAGAAGTACACTACCCTAGGTGGATCTCCAACACTGTAGTAGTGCCAAAGAAGAACGGCAAGTGGCGCATTTGTGTGGACTACAAAATGGTCAACAAAGCATGCCTAAAAGACAGTTTTCCCCTACCACGGATAGACCAACTGGTGGACCTGACGGCAGGGCATAATCGACTTAGCTTCCTTGATGCGTATTGAGGTTACCATTAGATCGCTATGTATGAACTAGACCAGGAGGTCACGTCATTTACAACGCCCAGAGGATTGTACTGTTACAAGGTCATGCCTTTTGGCCTAAAAAACACAGGGGCTACATTCCAACGGATGGTCACAAAAATGTTTGAACCATTGTTAGGCAGAATAAGGGAGGCTTACATAGATGACATGGTGGTCAAGAGCAAGGATAAGAAGGGCCATCTCAGGGACCTAGATGAAATGTTTCAGATTTTGAAGTCCCACAAGTTATGTCTAAACGCATCTAAGTGCGTATTCGGCGTAGGATCAGGCAAATTCCTAGGCTTTCTAGTAACCAACCGGGGTATAGAAGCTGATCCCTCTCAGATCAAAGCAATCCAAGATCTTGAGAGGCCCAACACAGTCAAAGAGGTACAATATCGCACTGGCCTAGCAGCCGCGTTCAACCAATTCATAAGTTGGTCGTCAGACAGATGTCGACCATTCTTCCAAGCACTAAAAGCCAAATTTGAGTGGGATGAGGAATGTGACCGCGGCCTAGAAAGCTTAAAAGACTACATGACCTCTCCACCGTTGTTAGTAACCCCGATACTAGGAGAAGAGCTCTTTTTGTACTTAGCAGTTTCACAGCATGTAGTCAGCGCAGTGTTGGTCAGAGCGGAAGGAATCCAACACCTGCCTATCTTTTATGTTAGTAAAACTTTGTTGGGCGCTGAAACAAGGTACCTACCATTGGAAAAGCTGGCATTAGCTTTGATGATGGCCTCAAGAAGGTTGTCACACTATTTCCATGCCCACACCGTGATCGTCTTAACAACTTTTCCATTAAAAGCCTTGTTTGAGAGGGCGGATTTTTCTGGACGAATATTAAAATGGGCAGTGAGTTGGGGCAGTTCGATATCAAGTCTCAACCCAGAATAGCAATAAGAGCCCAAGCTTTAGCAGACTTTGTGGCTGAGTTCACACCAGGAAGTCATCACATCTGCCCGGTCGATTTGACCTACGCAACCGAATTAAGGGGGGAAAGTGCCATAGGAACTGCGCAGTCCCTAATGCAGGATGCCCATCTACATGGCAAGCCATACAGGATTGAGGATAGGAAAGAAGGAACAAACCACACTACTCCTAGTGAGGACTCATCAAAAAGTAAAGACTTGAGGCAGTCAGACAGTGAAGATCAAACCCCAACAACAGGCATGGACTTGGAAGAAAACACCAGCAACACCCATGATCCTAAGACATCATCCAACCCGTCTATCTGCTGGAAGCTATTCGTCGGAGAGATGTAGAAACTCTTCGTGGATGGAGCATCCAATAGGCACAGTGTAGGACTTGGCATAGTCCTCATCTCACCAGATGGCCTAACAATTGAACAGAAAGTCAACCTCGACTTCCCAGCATCCAACAATGAGGCGGAGTATGAAGCACTGTTAGTAGGCTTAAAATCAGCACTTTTTATGAAGGCCACTGAGCTGATGGTATATAGTGACTCCCAACTGGTAGTAAACCAGATTTCAGGAGACTACAAGGCGAAAGATGAGAGGGTGGCTAAGTACTAAGAGTTAGTCAGAAAGGAGATCATGAAGTTCAAAGTAGTTTGGATAGAGAGCAAATCGGCTGAGAAGAAAATAGTAGAGCAGACGAGCTGGCAGTTTTGCTTTAATGGCAGATACATCTATCCTATACCCATTACTGATCGATTTCCTACCTAGACCAAGTATTGAGGAACCTGAAGCAGCGGAGACATGTTGTGCCGAACTAGGCCCATTCTGGATGGATACCATTATAATATTTTTAAAAGATGGCATATTACCTGAAGAAAAGAAAGCGATCAACAAAATTAGGACAAAATCACAACGATTTTGGCTCTCTTCATCACTAGCATTGTACAAAAAATCCTTCATAGGACCTTACTTGAAAGGTGTCCATCCCAACAAGGTTGAGGCATTCTTGTTCGAGATACATGAAGGCGTATGCGGAAGCCACCAAGGGGGAAGATTATTGGCTTACAGGGCAATTTCACAAGGATATTAGTGGCTATACATGCAAGCAGATTTAGAGAAATATGTCAAGAGGTGTGAGAAATGTCAGAAGTTCGCACACCAAATACATCAACTAGCCAGAGAACTCCTACGACTAACTAGTCCGTGGCCCTTCGCAATGTGGGGCCTGGACATAGTGGGACCACTTCCAACGGCACCCGGCAATAGAAAGTTCTTTCTTGCAGCAATGGACTACTTTACAAAGTGGGTTGAGGCAGAAGCACTCGCATCTATAAAGGAGAAAGACATTAAAAAATTTGTCTAGCAGAACATCATTACTCGATTCGGCATACCTAAGGCTTTAATATCCGACAACGGCACTCAGTTCGATGGCAAAATCTTCAGGGGCTTTTGTGAAGAATACAAGATAGAATTTTACAATTCTACACCAGCATACCCTTAAGCAAATGGCCAGGCAGAAGCTTCAAACAAAGTCGTCTTAGATGGTTTGAAGAAAAGGTTGGAGAGAGCAAAAGACAAGTGGGCAGAGGAACTTCCACATGTTTTATGGGCTCGGCGGTCAACTGGAGAAATGCCTTTTTTATTGGCATATGGCATGGAGGCAGTAATCCCACTGGAAGTAGGCCTCCCCACTATTAGAAGTGAAAACTTTGACCCAAATTTGAATGAAGAAGCCATAACCTTGGAACTCGACCTTGCAAAAGAGAGAAGAGAAAGAGCACTAGTTCACATTGCCTCATACCAGCAGGAGTTATCCAGAAAATATAACAAAACAATGCATCCAAGGTAATTCAAGATTGGAGATTGGGCACTGTACAAAGTAATGGGCAACACTTTGGTACCTGGAGATGGAAAGTTAGGACCTAACTGAGAAAGACCATACAAAGTGGTTGATTTAGCAGGAAAATGGGCATATCACTTGGAAGATGGAGACAACAAGGCTATTCCCAGGCTGTGGAACGCTGCCAATCTCAAACTATTTTATATTTAGCTTTTCCTTAAAATAATTTTAATTTTTCCTTTTTCAAATAAAATAAGTAGTTTTTTCAGCATAATTATTTCTACTGTAAAAGTTGTTCTTAGTCA
This sequence comes from Camellia sinensis, assembly GCF_055761805.1. Lineage (NCBI taxonomy): Eukaryota > Viridiplantae > Streptophyta > Magnoliopsida > Ericales > Theaceae > Camellia > Camellia sinensis. The sequence goes on from NC_138967.1 coordinate 49,529,457, forward strand.
TTGCCAGCAAGGGGCAATGAAGAAGGTTGGCAGGTATGACAACATTTTGCTCTTCTTCAGCCGAGATAAGGATCTAGGCTGAAGAAAGTTGGCAGGTATGACTAGTATTTAGCTTTTTTCAACCGAGATAAGGATCTAGGCTGAAGAAAGTTGGTAGGTATGACCAACATTTTCTTTTCTTCGGTCGAGATAAGGATCAGGCTGAAGAAAGTTGGCAGGTATGACCAACATTTATCTCTCTTCAGCTGAGATAAGGATCTAGGCTGAAGAAAATTGGCAGGTATGACCAACATTTAGCTTTCTTCAGTCGAGATAGGGATCTATGCTGAAGAAAGTTGGCAGGTATGACCAACATTTTCTCTTCTTCAGCCGAGATAAGGATCTAGGCTGAAGAAAGTTGGTAGGTATGACCAACATTTAGCTCTCTTCAGCCGAGATAAGGATCTAGGCTGAAGAAGGTTGGCAGGTATGACCAACATTTAGCTCTCTTCAGCCGAGATAAGGATCTAGGCTCAAGAAAGTTGGTAGGTATGACCAATACATAGCTCTTTTCAGCCGAGATAAGGATCTAGGCTGAAAAAAGTTGGCAGGTATGACCAACATTTAGCTCTTTTCAGCCGAGATAAGGATCTAGGCTGAAGAAAGTTGGCAGGTATGACCAACATTTACTTTTCTTTAGCCGGGATAAGGATCAAGGCTGAAGAAAGTTGGCAGGGGTGACCAACATTTACCTCTCTTCAGCCGAGATAAGGATCTAGGCTGAAGAAAGTTGGCAGGTGTGACCAACACATAGTTCTCCTCTTCAGCTGAGATAAGGATCTACTCTGAAGAAGGTTGGCAGGATAGTCTGGCTTGGCATGGTGCAAAAACATTAAACATAGCAACCGAACAAAGAGTTCAAACTTGACGCAATTAAAGTTGAAAGATAATTACAAGTAGGGCATGAACCGAACAAAAAGATTGAAAAATTACAGATTTCATTCCATTCCACTTTTAAATATGCATTACAAGAGGAGGGGCTTAAGACTGGTTACAAATTCTTTGAAAAGTAAACATCAAAAGAAGAAAAACAAGATCAAGCAAATAGATCGTCCAAGTCAGCATCCAGGTCAACCCGAGCTTCGCCACTTGGTAGTTCGGTTCTAGCAAGTAGGTCGATCACAGACGCATCATCAACCATACTTGACACCGGTGGTTCCACTCGAGCTGTCTGACTTGTCTAGAGACTGCGATCATTGGTAGCAGATGGGGCATTGATTGGATCAGGGGATCCTTCTTCCTCCTCCTCCTGTTGGAGAAGCTTCTGCTGGATAGCGTTGGCGTAGTCCGCCATATAGCTTGGGATGAAGTGAGGGAGAGGGTTCTGGAAGACCTCAGTTTCTGGCCCCTGACCGAGCTTCACAACAGCTGCCTTCCATCCACATTTGAAGAAGATGTCTTTCGTAACTTCACACTGCAAGACATAAGCGGCCTCCGCTTTTTTGTAGCCACAGTCTTCAGCGTCTTCCACTTTCTTTTTCAGCTTGGTGATTTCAGCATCTTTCTTCTTCTCGAGCTTGGCCAGTTCACGTAGATACCAGTTTTTTTTCTCGGCTAAAGCCTTTTGCTTATCTGCTTCAGCCGGGTTAATCGGCCCGACCAACCGTGCATTTTCTGATTCTAGCTTGGCTAAAGTGGCCTTCGCCTCTTTTAGCTCGGCTGCTTTCGCATTAGCATCTGCAACGGCCAATCGAGCTGTCTTTTGAAGCTCAAGTACTCGTTTATGAGCCACTTGGCTCTTTTGTAGGGCCTATAAAGCTCAAAGCGGTTAGAAAATCATGCACTGGGACCGTAACAAATGTTACTCAAGTTTTAGGGATTTTTGGGGCTTACCAGTATCATCGATTTAGAGGCCGAGCGAATGGCCTTCAGCTCGGTCAAACCATCATGTCGTTCCATGTTGGCAGGCAGGCAGACACTCTTGGCTAAATTAAAGGCCAGCAGGTGATCGTTCTCGGCGCTGACAGAGTTGCAGGCCGTTATGGCGCGACCCCTGAAGGTGATAGATGGTGCCCACACTGGCAGCATGGAAGGGTTTGAAGGGCTAGGTCGATCATGACCTTGGGTATCAGTTGCTTCTTGGAGCCCGATTTCGGATGGCTCATTATCATCCTCATCCCTCAGGCGTTGTATGCGCGGCCGTTTGCTTGGCCGAGATGACGAAGCTCGAGCTGTAGGGAGGGCTACCACTACCTCATGTGTCTGATTGGCCTGTGGCGCCTCGGTTTGAACCTGAGCAATTGGAGTGGTGGTTTGTTCGGTGATCAGGGCTCAAACAGCTCGGCGCTTGGCCATTTCTTATTCTTCAGTAAGTGAAATGAGGTTGATTTGTGGCAAGTTTGGGTCCGGTTCTAGTGATGGTTTCAGAAGAAAGTCAGTTACCTTGATCTTCCTCCTTCCACTATGCCGGTTGGTCGGCTCCAAGTTAAGCAGCTCGGCCCAACCTCGATGACGGTACCGAAGCGTGGCGCGAAGAGCGTCATGGTTGGCGTATTGGTTTTGTATTTTAGCTGGTTTAAGTCTGCATAATGAGAAAGGCAACAATTAGCATGGTGTAAAATTATAACCTGGAATAGCAAAGCAAAAACAAAATCGGGGTATCCTTACCAACAATCCCCTTATTCCAATTGATGTTATAGCCCGGTATTTGGGCTTCCTAGTCTTCGAAATTGCCCGAAACCCAGAAAAAATCATCGTCATTTAAATCTTTATCCGGTGTATTTTTTATGATTTTCTCTCGGCCTCTCCGTACTCTTAAATAGTACACCCAACCGTCATCATTTTGGCCGAGCAAATATTGGTGAAAAAGCTCGGCCAATCCAAGGTTGAGGCCAAGCCGGCGGTTTAGCTTGGCGATGCCATTTATTATTCTGTAAGTATTGGTGCTGAGTTAGGTTGGGCATAGTCTTGTCTGCCTGAGGAACTCGCATATCTGTGGCTGTACAGGGAATCGGAGACCGGCCTCTACTATTGATATTACAGTGAAAGGAACAAAGCTCGATTTTCCCTAGGGCGTGGTAGTTCGACTAATGCGAGGTGGATGTCGTCAGGTATTTGGTAGTCCTTCCGGAACTTGGCTATTGCCCCAGGGGAGTCAACTAGAAATCGATATTTACCCATGTTAACTTAAAAAGTTTTAAATGGAGTTCACAAGTTGCCTAGCTCGACGTGGTTGAGGCTTTGGTCAGCTAGGTTAAGCAAAGCCGCGTAGGGGCAGGTTACAAAGGTGTGCCTGACCAACCTAGTCAAGTCCGCAAAGGGGAAATAAGAAGTGTTATGCCCAAACAACTGGACCGGGCTAAGTAAATAGTCAATTTACAGAAGAATAGTAAAAGCTTAGCTCGGCTACATCTGGGTGACAGGGAGCTCTTAGATCGGTCATGAAGAAGGGCCAACTCAGGGCCTCTAGCTCGGTTAAAGGTTAGTATGCAAGGTTATAACCGATTTCTTAGTTCGGTCGTGTTTAAGCCTAAAAGTTGCCTAAACAAATACCTAGTTCGGTTACAGCACGACTTTGGATTAAATATCATGTTTTTTAAAAAACTAGTTGGTGTGCTTCTGAGCTTGATCATAAAAGTTTTGGGTTTATGGTATTTGCTCAAACGCTCTAGTGTATATAAACACGCATATATCGAGATTCAGGATTGAACGTATAGAAATAAATGAAAAGGAAACATTAGAAAGAGGAACTAAAAAAACTTACCAGTCTGAGCGTGTGAAAACCCACCAGCAATGGAGCAAATGTTGCGTTAAAAGCTGAAGCACAAAGGGATACAGAAGCAGGGGTAGGTCTCAGAAGCACAAAAACGAAGAAGATGAACAGTGGGAGTGAGATTCAGAAAATGGGTTTTGAATTGGCGTAAAAACGGCGGGACTTTTCAAACGTTTTTTGATAAGCGTCGGACGGCTGTCGCAATTTGAAGAATCAATAGACATGTGCCACGTGTCACAGACAGGACATGGTGTCAGGTATGTGAAGCAACGGGTCGTGGTAGGTACAGAGCTGAAGACCGAGCTTATCCATCTCGGTGGGGTTAAGTATTTTAATCCCGGTGGAGTTACTTATTTTAGTTTGGTTGACTTGGATGTTTTAGCTCGGCTGGAGAAGAATAATCCCAAATCACGCATTGCAGATGTAATTAAGGGGCAATTGAGAGGGTAATTTAAGTTTGTACATGGGCCGAGCTAGGACCAGATGGGAAATGGATCGAGCTATGGGTTGTGGTGTTGGCTTGTTTAGCCCGGTTCTTATCCCGTCAGTTTTGTCAGAGCTGCTTGCCAGAAGACTGTTCTTAGTGTCCTGAACCGAGATATAGAGAGAAGAGAACCGAGCTGAATGAGGACAAGGCAGAATCGAGCTAGGTGAGATCGGAGAAATCTGTCGTAAGGCGTGGTGGTGTTAGCTCGGTTGTTTGCTACCAGACCATGGTATGACCATCTCACTTGGTTAAGCAGTGAGAAGGGTGTAAAAAGGTAGGCATTATCGTTGTGATTCCTAGGACGATTCTACTAAAGAGAGTTGGAATCCTACTAGGATTGTGCCAAGCAGAATCTATAAAAGCTCATAGCAAGACCCATGTATAGGTATCACAATTTTGACTCTAAAAAACACAGAGCTTTTTGTCTATTGTCTATTTGCTGACTTAGGCATCGGAGAGGTATCTGGCGCACACCCGCCGGCTAGCTCACGTTTGTGTTTTCAGGAAGTAAAGCGACGACGTTTGGAGGAGTGCAAACTTGATCAACAGGATTATACGAGAAGATTATTTCGTGCTTGTACAATTATGGTTAGTGATATAGTGATCCCGGTTTTCCCCATTGCTTATAGTATTCCGGACTTAGGTTCCATGGTTGAGTATTTTTGTATATATCTCTTTTCCATCCTTTAATTCCTTGTATTTGAGTTTTGGGATGTGTTGGGTAAGTTTGAAACAGGTTGGTTGTGAGTTGAAACAAATGGTTGCTACCCAGGTTTTTCCTTCTTCGCTCGAGCGAGCCTTGGATGTTTGCTTCTTCAGTCGAGCGAGGGTTTGTGCGCTCGAGCGAGTATTGTGGGTCTTCAGGTTTCTTTTTCAGGTGCAGCTTCCGCTCGAGCGAGCTTTCTTGCGCTCGAGCGAGCCTTGTGTTTTGTGTCTCTTTGCTCAAGCGAGCAGTCTTGCGCTCGAGCATGCGTATGCGTCTTTTTTAGACTTGAAGGTTGGTATTCTTCGCTTGAGCGAGCCTTCTTGTGCTCGAGCGAGCGAGCCCTATGTTTGGTATTCCTTCGCTCGAGCGAGAACTCTTGCGCTCGAGCGTGCGTTTAGGTTGCAGACCTGAAGCTTCGCATTGTTCACTCGAGCGACGCTTCTTGCGCTCGAGCGAGGGTTTATTGTGTTTGGTCGCTCAAGTGACCACTTCTTCGCTCGCGCGAGCCTTGAATATATCAGTTGGCAGTAGCGTGATATTCATCACTTTTTCATCCAAACCCTAACACGGTTGTCTCTCTCTCTAAAGTATCCCCTTCTTTCTACAAAAGGTCTTGATCTAGAGTGTCTCAACCTTACTTCCTTTGTTAAAAAGGTAGAGTTTCGTGTGGGCTATCATTTGATTCGAAAAAGTTGGACTTTGGAGCATCTTGAATTTTTCTCCTCTTCTCCTTTGAGCTTCTCCATTTAAGGTAGGGATAAACTACTCCTTTTTATGAGTTTTAACATAAATATTAGTCATTTTGTTTAAATGGAGAGATTGGGAGATTTTGGGAAGTTAGGGTTTGAAATTTGAAATGTTTGAAAGAGGGGTTTTCTATGTTTGGGTTTCTTTGTGTGTGTGAGGCCTTGAGATGGGGTTTATTTGTGTATAATTGATGAAATTGAGCCTTAAGGTTGGAGTTTGAAAAAAATGAGGAAAATGCCCTAATTGTATTTAAATAATTAATTTGTATAATTAATTTGATAAATTGTGGGAATATGAAATTGGGTTGAAAATCTTGAAATTGTGATTGAATAGTGTAGTTGGCTTGCTAAATCACTTACCGATGGAAAATGTAATAAATTATCTGTTTGATATATTTATTTATCTGTTTAGAAATAACGGCTTTGGGCTATCGGTGGAGGATAGTCCTGATTGTTGTAGACACTGCATGATGATCAGGTAAACTAAAACTAATCAATTGGATTATGTCATTGAATGTGACGGTGGAATTAACACATTGAATATGTGAATTGTTGGGTCATTGTATATAACTATGTGTTTAAATACATTGTATATGTATATTGTGTGGGAGGATATAGGAGATGTACTCCATTTGTTTGGGAGAAGATAGGGGATGGACTCCATTGATAATTAAGTTGGCCAGAGTGTCCTGGGTGAAAGTCCCGAAATCTTATTTGTTTGGGTGCCGGTTCCCTCGGACGTAGTTCCGTAAAATGGCAAGAAAATGGAAGTGTTGAATGTTGTTGATTATTGAAGTGTTGATATATGAGTTGTAGTCTCATTTTAAATTGTTTGGGATAATGTTGGATAATATAAGTGGATTGATTTGGTTAAATGAAAGGAAGTGGTTGTAAATGTTGATTGATTATGAAAAGAATGCAAGTTGGTTTATAAGTGTTAAACATTTATCAAATGCTACTGTTTAGTTAATTCTCATATTTGGTTTAGCATATCTCTATTGGGCTTTGGCTCACCCTATTTGGGACACCATTTTCAGGTACAGGTGACATGCAGCCTCCAAGGTCTTAGCTTGAGAGGTTTAGGAGTTGAAGACTCCCTTTTTGGTTATTTTGTTTTGATGATTACATGTATACTCAAGCCAAGGGCTATCTATGTATAGAGTTAGGACTCTTCTTTTGTTGTAACCAAGTGATAACTTGGAAAGCTGTAAGCCCGTTGGGCATTCACTTTGTTGATTAACATGTAATACTTTTTGTAAAGAAGACTCTGATGTATGAGAATGTATTATTTCTTTATGTTCATGAGACTTGTGAATGTATGATGTATGTCTTAAATTGAGGGCATTACAAGTGATGAGATTGTTAAATTCATTTTATAAAAAATCTAAAAAAAATAATTCGTATATTAAAAAAATATCTAAAACAAATTTAAATATCTATATCTGTTTATATATTATATAAGGAAAATGCGATTTCTAATGAGAAGTCTCTTAAGAGCTCTAAACTCTCAATCTAAAATTATTGATTTTTCAATTTATAAAATAGATTAAAAAAACTTATTGGTTGATTTATTTATTTAATTATTTTAGAAATAATAATTATCATTAATTTATGGATTTTAAATGGGAAGATAACAAAAATATTTAATAATCTCCCTATCATAATCTCTCTCGCCAATTTTCAAAAAAAAAAATATTAAAACTTGCATTCTTTTTCTCTCCTCAAAAAAATCAAATAACATAACATAACAAACAAAAAATTAAAATAAGATATACAAATAGATAAAATTAATAAATTTGATTTTTAATTATTCAGTTAAAATATTTCTTTTACCTCGTAATATCGAATTTTAAATTTTAAAAATCTTTAAAATTTTTCAAAAACAAATCTAATTTGTTCTCTCCCATTTCCATAAACTAATAAATAAACTGCTTATTTTCTTGGAAATTAGAGTCAATTTTGGAGTTTCCAAAATTAACCCTTCCCTCCTAAGCCTATAAATAGAGGCTCTCACCATGAGGATAGGGAGACATTTTTTTGGCTAATGGTCTTGCAAGCTCCAATGCAGTCTCGAGACTCAGCCAAATTCGTTTCTTAAAATTCTCTCTAAAGTTCTTCAAACTTAAAAGAAAGGATTATCAAGCACTCTAAACCTGTGCCAATCCTTTCAAGTTACAAATACGAATTTGTTCTCTCTTTTCAAAGGGGATCGTTTCAAGACTCGCTCGAGAGCAAGCCGTTTAGGCCTTCGATCAAGCCTATTTTCTCCAAGTTTCTCCTTTAGAAGACTTGAAGAAATCCATCAACTTGTTCGATTCAACAACAAGCTTTTATAGCCGTTGGATTGAAGCCCATTTCAGAGATCGAATAAGAGAATTTGTTCTTTTTATAATAGAGCAAACCACAGAGGCTTGTACCCATTTATTATAATCAAAATAAAATTAATTATTTGTGGATTTATTTTGCGTCTTAATTGCAGGATACGAAATTTGTGTTTACAAATGTAATAAAACATCTCCATTGGTTAAACTATTAAAATGGCACATTAGGGTATTAAAGTTGGCCAATTCTATTTACTTATCAAATTAAGTTTTCTATTTATATAAATATAGCCAATTTTAAAGGACCTTACAATTTTCCTAATCTAACCATCTATTAAACTAAAATTATTTAATTCTGTTAATAAGAATAGCCAATCTTCGAGTCTCAATGTTTGATCGCATTGAAGCTCCTACACCTCAAACCTCAATTTTTAATAGGTTGGGCACTGTTGATAAGACAGATGAAGGTACAACTTCTCAACTTTCAGGTTTTAATAGAATGGGCACTTCCTGGTCACGAAAGTCCGTTTTTGCTCGACTTGGTGACATGAATACATCACCTAGAAAATGCAAGAACAAGAGAAACATATCAACAATTAAGTTGAATTCTACAAAGAATGATGATGAGACTTGAAGTTTGATTTCTTCTCGCATGAAAAGCATGACGTCACTTGAAGTTAGTATTGAAGGCCCACTCAAGGTCAAAAGGCACACTATCATACTAACTGGAGAAATTAAGACTCATGCAGAAAGTAAAAGAGAAGAAGAAATTGAACATGTTGCTTCTCACCATGTAATAGTTAAAGAATATTCTAGCTCAGATTCGGAGGATGATGATCTCCAAGAAGCTCCTTTAGAACTTGAAGATGGGGGACAATCAACTGTTGATAATTTGAAAGAACTCAACTTGGGAACTCTTGATGAACCTTGACCAATCTTTGTGGAAAGACTCTTAACGTCCGAGGAAGAAAAGGCATTTTTCGTACTGCTCCTCGAATATAAAGATGTCTTTGCATGGACGTACAAGGAGATGCCCGGTTTAAGTCCAAAAGTTGCTGTCCATCACCTTGGGATCAAACATGGTATGTGACCAATAAAGCAAGCTCATCGATACATCAAACCTAAGCGCATCCTCAAAGTGGACGAAAATGTCAACAAGTTGATCGAAGTTGGGTTCAAATGTAAAGTAAAATATCCGACATGGATATCAAGTATGGTCCCAGTAGTCAAGAAGAATGGATAAATTAGAATATGTGTCAACTTTCAAAATTTGAACGAAGCATGTCCCAAGGATGACTTTCCGCTTCCTATTATGGAATTAATGATAAACACCACTACCGGACACAAGTTCCGCTTCCTTCATGGATGGGTGTTCAAGATACAACCAAATATGGACGGCACCTAAAGATGAAGAGTTAATTGCATTTCGTACCACAAAAGACATTTATTGTTATGAAGTGCTGCCTTTCGGACTCAAGAATGTCGGTGCCACCTATCAACGTGCCATGCAAAAGATCTTCGATGGCATGCTCTATAAATTTTTTGAGTGCTACGTTGATGATTTTGTGATCAAAACTAAGAAAAGGGAAAATCACCTAGAGGACCTTCGCACAGACTTCAATCGGCTAAGAAAGTATGACTTTAAGATGAATCCACTCAAATGCGCATTTGGAGTCACGTCTGGAAAGTTCCTTAGCTTTATTGTTCGATAGAGAGGCATTGAGGTTGATCAGTCCAAAATCGATATTGTACAAAAGATGCCACCACCAAAAAACCTGAAGGAGCTTAGAAGCCTCCAAGGTCACTTGGTATATATCCGCAGATTCATTTCAAACTTGGCAGGTCGTTGTCAACCTTTCAGTCGACTGATGAAAATGGAGGCTCCATTTTCTTGGGATCAAGCATATCAAAATGCTTTCGACAATATTAAGAGATACTTGCTTCATCCACCAGTAATATGAGCTTTTATTCAAGGGAAACCATTGATACTTTACATTGCTGCTCAAGAAGAGTCTCTTGGAACAATGCTGGCCCAAAATAACAAAGAAAATAAAGAGCAAGCATTCTATCACTTGAGTTGCAGATTAACTGAAAATGAACTCAAGTACTCATCTATTGAGAAGATGTGTTTGGTGCTTGTTTTTGCCACTCAAAAATTGAGACATTATTTCCAAGCCCATACAGTGCATCTCATTGCAAGAGCTGACCTAATAAAGTATGTTATGTCTAAGCCCATCCTCTTAGGATGCTTAGCAAAATAGTCTCTCATTTTTAATGAATTTGAGATAATTTATGTGCCAAGAAAAGCGGTGAAATGGCAGGCCCTTGCAGACTACTTGGCCGACCATCCCATCCCTGCTGATTGGGAAATTTCTGAGGAGTTTCTTGACGAGGATGTATTGTTCATAGAAGTCCTACAACCTTGGATGATGTTCTTTGATGGGGCTGTAAGGAAGGAAGGGGTAGGAGCAGGTGTCATTTTTGTTTCACCACAGAGACGCATTTTGCCTTACTCATTTATTCTTGGCGAAAATTGCTCAAACAATGTTGCTGAGTACCAGGCCTTGATCATTGGTTTACAAATGGCAGCAGAGCTAAAAATTGTTGACCTAGATGTCTATGGGGATTCTAAGTTAATAATTAATCAACTTTGGGGGGACTATGAAGTCAAGAAAGACAACTTAGTCCCATATTTTCAGTATGCAACTCATTTTATTAAAAAATTTGAGGGGGTCGTATTCAAACATGTTCCAAGGAAAGAGAATCGCATGGCTGATGCACTTGCCAATCTAGCAACTACACTTGCATTGTTAGAAGGTGAACAAGTTAGTGTCCTTGTATGCCAACGATGGGTATTTCCATAATTGTTGAAATGTCACCTTGTAGAAACAAACGCAAGTTCAGTATTAGCTGTCAAAGTCGATGATTGGAGAATGCCAATTATTTACTACCTTGAACAGAGGAAGCTCCCTGATGATTCTCGCCATAAAACTGAAATAAGACGTCGAGCTCGTCAATTCATCTACTACAAGGGAACTTTATTCCGACGATCATTTGAAGGATTTTTTCTTCGTTGCCTAGAGGATGACGAAGCTCAACAAGCCATGGAAGAAGCCCATTCCGGGATATGTGGAGCGCATCAGTCTGGTTCTAAACTTCACTTTCAAGTAAAAATGATGGGTTACTATTGGCCTATGATGGCTAAAGATTGCTTGGACTACTCAAGAAAGTGTTAACCTTGCCAGTTTCATGCAAACTTTATCCATCGACCACCAAAACCTTTACACCCGACAATTGCTTCTTGGCCATTTCATGCATGGGGTCTAGATGTAGTTGACCCATTGACCAAGTCTTTTGCAGGCCACTTATATATCTTGGTCGCCACATATTACTTTTCCAAGTGGGCTGAAGCCGTCCCACTTAAAGAAGTCAAGAAAGAAATTGTTGTCAACTTCATCAAATCCCATATTATTTATCGGTATGGTGTACCTTACTACATCATCATTGATAATGGAAAGCCTTTCTACAACAGTCTAATGGACAAACTCTGTGAAAGATTTGGATTTAAGTAACGCAATTCCTCAATGTACAATGCACTTGCCAATGGTCTGGCAGAGGTGTTTAACAAAACTTTGGGCAACCAATTGAAAAAGGTAGCTGCTAAATCAAAGCGGGATTGGCATGAAAGAATTGGAGAAGCACTCTGGGCATACCGTATGACACATCGAACCCTAACACAAGCCACCCCATACTCCCTTGTGTATGGTGTTGAAACGGTTCTTCCTTTGGAACAACAAATTCCTTCATTAAGGATAGCTATATAAGAAGGTCTCACTGATGATGAGAATGCAAAATTATGCCTTGTTGAGTTAGAAGCATTAGATGAGAAGAGATTGGAAGCACAACAAAAACTTGAGTGTTACCAAGCTCAGCTCTCTAGAGCTTTCAATAAGAAGGTTAGACCCCGGTCTTTTCAAGTTGGAGAATTGGTGTTGGTTGTTCGAAGACTTATCATCACTACCCACCTAATCGACAACAAGTTCTTGTCCAAGTGGGATGGTCTATACATGGTGACTGAAGTCTACACTAACGGAGCATACAAGATTGTTGATGAAGAAGGTATAAGACTTGGCCCAATCAATGGCAAGTTCCTAAAGTGCTACTATCCATGAGAATGTAACGCTCCTAATTGCATGAGCATAAACTGCATGATGCACTTTTCCCATATGAAATAAAGTTATCAAAAAAAAAAAAAAAATGTACTACTCTTGGCCCGCATGAGTATAAACTGTGAACGACTAATAAATCAATAAACCAAACGTGTTTTACAATAAGAGTATTTTGCTTCAAACTATAATATTTATTTCATAAATAAAGTGTTTGCTAGAGCAATTATTTATAATGAAGTATTTGGTTTCGAGCTACATTTCATTAAATATAAAAATGAAATAAAATAATAATAAATAAATAAATAAATCATGGCAACCATGATAAACTCTAGAGCTCGCCTTGTTTAACCTTCAAAAGCTGCTCCAACTTGTTGGCGACTTCGATATCCTTGTTTCTTATCACCTCAGCTGCTTCTATTGTAGCTTGTTCATCCTTTAAAGTGGAAACAATGGCTTGCCTTTGAACTACTTCAACTTCAACAACACTAATTGTAGTCTCTAGTTATTGTGATTGTTCATCTAAATGCTCCAACAACTTTAATAATTTGCCTTCTTTGCTGCAAAGCTACCCAAATTAGACTTCAACAAGTGAACCAGCTCAATTCCTTCATTTCAAGAGCTAGAGCATGAGCAACACGTTGATTGACATCCGCCAAACACTAATCCTGTAGTTCTGAAGTCATTCCTTGAGCAAACACTGATTTCATAGAGATGTACATAGTAGCATTTTGTACGTACTTCTCATTCTGGCTCTGCAATGGAAAATAGTCTATTTGAAGCTTTGAGAGCTCATCATAAAGCTCTTGGAACTTTGGGCCCAATGTTGGAACTTTTTAAATAGGAGTTTTGCTTAATAAGCCTTTAATATGGTTATCAAGTATTGAAGCTACTGAGCGACGAGCATTAAGGATCATGCTTCTTGTATCAATGGTAGTAGCCACAGAAGGCGGAACTTGACTCAATGTAGGAGCAGTAGGTAAGAAAGAAGTTTGGACAATTGAAGTTAGGTCAACTGAGAGACAACTCTTACAACCAATCACTAAATCAAAGGCTAATGGCCCATAAACTGATTCTTCATTATTTAACAACTCATCAAGAAGTCTCATGTCCTCATTGCTAGACGCCAAATCAAAGTCATCATTTGGCAACTATCAAAACGAATTAAAGATGAGTCATTAAAAAAAAAAGAAAAAGAAAAAGAAAAAGGCACAATAAATTGAAATTACAAATATAGATTTTATCATTACCGGTACAACACTAGGAGCCATTGGTTGAGAAGTGTTAGGAACGCTGATAAAAAATGACTCCATATCATTTAAAGTAGTGATGTTCCTTCCAATGGTGCCAATACCAGATTTTCTCCTTAAGTGACACCAATTACGATCACCGTTACTATGGTCCTCGTCTGTTACTCCACCAAAAGTCCCATCAACACTTCCTTGAAACATTTCTTTAGTCTTAAGATTAGAATTTTTCTTAGCAATTGCATTTTTCTTTGCTTTAACCATCTCTTGATTCGGTGAAGCAGAGGTTTACTCCTTGGGATAGAATTTTCTTCATTGGTGAAATAGCCTACATAAAGCTGGGACCACCACTCCAAATAAGCCTCTGTAGTGGAACAAGATGGGAAATCAAAATGCGCTGGTAACCTCAATACAAAATGAGTACCATCACAAACACAAGAATCCCAATGCTGAATAATGTTCTGTAAACTACCATTCTGAAGATCAACCTTAAGTTTACCAGGGATGGCTTGAATAAAACCAAATTGCCTACTAAACCTGTGAGGACTGTATGGCTCAATGACCATAGTGGATGAACTTCGCCAAGTCAAATAGCTCGAGCAGGTACTGATGAAATACTCCAAAACTGAGTTAGAAAGATGACCGTCATCAATCAATCCCTTGGGATTTCCCTCGCTATACGCCAAACGATGCAAGGTCATATCTTTGCATCATTTAAATAAGTCATAGGCTTCTAACTCCTCAAAATGTTTGGCCGTCCTTTCACCATCATATCTCGTCATTCGGGGCTTCAGAGCAGAATCAATATTAAAGTGTGTGTTAAAATACTCTGCTAACCAAGCATAAACATAATGGATAGGGAAGTTGGCATCTCACTTTCTAGGATCAGAAGAAGAAGCAATTCTATTCAACCCTTTGTAGATGCTAGCAAGTACAGGAATGGCAAGGCTGGATGAACGACCATGAGCCATCATACTAGCAACCTTAAACACCCTAGGTCTAATCAAATCACCATCCCCACGGTGTAGAACAAATTTGCACAACCAACAGACAAGGAAAGCTGACAAATAAGTCTCACCTTTTGCTGCACCAGCAATCCCCAAGTCACTGAAGACTTTGTCCCCTTGCACAGTTCGAGACTGAGTTGTGCATTGAGTCTTGTTCCTCGAAGCCTGGTTTGTTGATTTATGATACCTGACTTCCTCTTTGAACGAAAATTGTATCCAGCTAGTAATCCTCACCACATTCTTCTTCGACTCCTTACAATGCCAATGGTAAACAAGGAATAAATTACTGCAACTAACAGGAAGAAGGAAATTCTTATCCCTCATATTGCTGGCCAATTCTTGGGCATTTGGCACCACTTCATCATATATTGCACCCCTAATAGGAAGACCACCAAGCTGACATAAATCCCATAGCGAGATAGACATTTCGCCTATGAAAGTGTGAAGGGTATTAGTGGACGGACACCAAAGCTCACAAAAGGCCCGCATAACACCATGTAGTTGGTCATACGAGAACAATGAGGCATAAATTGCATCATAAATGCCCGCCTGATGTAGTACCTCTCGATGTTGCCCCAGTGCATCCTCCAACCACTCCTAATATCTTTCACAAAAAGAAGGTTCTGCTATGGCCTTGAAAATAGTGCCCCATGCCACCTTATGAGCCCGAACCGCACTCCCAAGGATAGGAAATGAGCTAAGATCCTCAATTTCTTCATGGTTAGATGACTTTAATAATAAAACCCTAGAATGTGATAGGCCTTCAACCAATTGACTTGAAGTCTCACGAGCCCATTGTGCCAAATGAAAAGAACCATCAAGAGGCTCGAACTTTAAGCCCCAAGCACCAAGAAAAGGAGGGTGAATTGGAAGAGTAGTCCCCTCCTCAATAGCATCACTAGAGTCCTTGAGAATGATTAAGTATCCCTTCTTGAAAGTCTTGAATTACACCATCACTGAGTGACAAAGCCAAACAATTAAAAAAAGAAAGAAAGCATGTGTTGTGGTGAGACATATATATGATCATGACATGAGTCAAAACAATCATCTATGGTCAAATGGGTGGTGGTGGAAGTGTCTACTTCACTAGCCCAATATCCAGGCAGCCAGCTCGATAGGTGCATTCCTCCACATAAGTCATACTAATCACCTATGGTCAAATGGGTGGTGGTGGAAGTGTCTACTTCACTAGCCTAACATTAAGGCGACTAGCTCGATAGGCGCATTCCCTCATATAAGTCAAACTAATCACCTATGGTCGAATGGGTGGTGGTGGAAGTGTCTACATCACTAGCCTAACATTTATGTGGCTAGCTCTATAGGCGCATTCCTTTACATTAGTCAAACTAATCACCTATGGTTGAATGGGTGGTGGTGGAAGTGTCTACTTCATTAGCCCAACATCAAGGCAACTGGCTCGATAAGCGCATTCCCCCATATGAGTCAAACTAATCACCTATGGTCGAATGGGTGGTGGTGGTCTAAGTGTCTACTTCACTGGCCTAATATTTAGGCAGCTAGTTTGATAGGTGAATTCCCCCGCATAAGTCAAACTAATCACCTATGGTCGAATGGGTGGTGGTGGAAGTGTCTACTTCACTAGCTTAATATCTAGGCGGCTAGCTCGGTAGGCGAATCCCCTACATAAGTCAAAACAACCAATTTTGGTGAAAGGGTAATAGAGTATATTACTCAATTATTCTTACAAAATCATTATTCTTATGGGCAATAATAAAATGCAATTTGCAAAGAAGGTTTTAAAAAAGAAAAAAAGAAAAAAAAGACATTTGGTGCATAGGTTGATGACGTAGTGCAGATAGTAAAGAAAAATGTTCAAGACATGTGAAATTTATGGTGACATCACACCAAGGTGACATCATACCCAAAAAAAAAAAATGTTTGTGTTGTTGAAGCAGGCTCACATCAATGAGTTTTGGGCATAATAAATATTATATACATAAATATATAAAAGTCTTACCTTCTTGTCAAGCAGAAGGAAATAGTTCATAGTCTCTAGCTCATCGATGTGGCTGGAGGGTCCATGGACAGAACAACAGCACAGACTTAGCTAGGCATAAAGCAACCCATCATCAATCATTTATAGAGAGAAGTAATACATATTGGGCGGCGAAAGGAAAAGCTAAAACCCTAGTTGTGCTAAAACCCTTCGCAATTAAATCCTTACATTGTGAACATGACCAAGCTACTTCAAACCTCACCTTTGATGCTAGCAAGCAAGCATCAAACCAGAATCTTGAAGTGGGGGCAATTTGTAGACACTTAAATTTTCACGTGTCTTGATCACCGTCTGATTAATCAAGGAAAATAAATTTTCTTGATTGGTCAAAATTAAGATGGTCAAAATTTTCAAATGGATATGGATCCTACTAAAATTATGGATCTTAACCCATTTTAATTTATGGGTCACACCAAAAGAAAAGTAAATTTATTTTGACAATTGGGTCACACCAAAAGAAAAGTATGGGGCCCACCAAAAGTATGGGGCCCATGAAGACATTTTGCCAAAAAAATTAGTGGAATAATTCAAAATTTGAATGCAAATTGTTTCCATAAAGTAATAAATAAATTGCTATTTTTCTTAGAAATTAGAGTCAATTTTGGAGTTTCCAAAATTAACCCTTCCCTCCTAAGCCTATAAATAGATGCTCTCACCATGAGGATAGGGAGACATTTTTTTGGCTAATGGTCTTACAAGCTCCTAAGCAATCTCGAGACTCTGCCAAATTCTCTTCTTAAAATTCTTTCTAAAATTCCTCAAACTTAAAAGAAAGGATTATCAAGCACTCCAAACTTGTGTCAATCCTTTCAAGTTACAAATACAAATTTGGTCTCTCTTTTCAAAGGGGGTCATTTCAAGACTCGCTCAAGATCAATTCGTTCAAGCCCTCGATGAAGTCTCTTTTCTCCAAGTTTCTCCTTTAGAAGACTTGAAGAAATCCATCAACTTGTTCGATTCAACAACAAGCTTCTATAGCTATTGGATTACAACCCATTTTAGAGATCGACTCAAGGGATTTATTATTTTATAATAGAGCATACCACAGAGGATTGTACCTATTTATTATAATCAAAATAAAATTAATTATTTGTTCATTTATTTCGCGTCTTAATTGCAAGATACGAAATTTGTGTTTACAAATATAATAAAACATCTCCATTGGTTATACTTTTAAAATGGCACGTTAGGGTATTAAAGTTGGCCAATTCTATTTACTCATCAAATTAAGTTTTCTATTTATATAAATATAGCCAATTTTAAAGTACCTTAAAATTTTCCTAATCTAACCATCTATTAAACTAAAATTATGTAATTCTGTTAATAAGTTTTCATTCTCATATACTGAAGCTTTTTTTTTCCATGTATATTTAATGCTTTGTTTAAACATTAATTTTATGAACTAATTAATTGCAAGTTAATAAAACTTACAATGTTATAATTTAATATTATATAAAGTTATCATATCTATTCATTTTAATTACGTTTTCTATAGCATAATGTGTAAGAATTTTCTTTTGAACTATACGAATGTCACAATATATTTTTTATTCAACTTGTTATAGATAAAAGATTATTCTACTACATTGTATAGGTCGCAACATAATTTTCAAATAATTTTAATTAAAATTATTAATATATTCTTTTAATTTAGACTTTCATAGTTGTTTGCACCATATTTTATTTTTCTGTCGATTATGGCTTGATTGATTATGGCCAAGTTTGATTATGGTCTGTCGATTAAGACCATAGACTATTTTTAAGAATAACCTTGGCTACACTTGTTTTTATTATTTCTGTTGACAAGTATGCTGACATGGCGTGACAAGTATGCTAGTAATGTGGCATAGAAGAGATGATGATGTGGCTTGAAAAGATTAAATAAAGCCAATAAAGATATTTGTTAAAATCAATTAGAAACCATATGCTAAAATCGAGGGGGATCAACATTAAGTCAAAACACAAAATCTACGAGTAGTTCCTATGAAGATATGGGATATGGTTGAGTGGTGCAAAGATCAAGGAAGATCATGAATTGATAGCTACGACATGAGGTGGCCAAGCAAGTATAAAAGGACTTGAAGAATGAAAAAGATATCAATCAACAACCACCAATCACACTCGCAAAGAGTTTATCTAGGAGTAGTTTAACTTAACATTTTAGGAATAGTTTTAAACCAGTAGCTTTTTTCAAACCCCCACTTCTTTTCCTTCTGTCGATTGTTGTATTTCTTCAATTTTTTGTTCTTGTAACTAGTGACAAGTGAAAATTTATTCGAATTAATACATATGTTTTTCTGCTCTATCTCTTCTTTGCCTAATTACCTTTAAGGAAGTCCTTAATCTGTTTAAGACATAGAACTCAACCACAAAGCTTGATTTTTATTTGTGTTTACTTAAAGATTGGTTTAAGTCTGTCGACCAAATCATTGTCGATTAGGCTTGAATTAGATTTTTACCAACGATAGTATAATAGAGTTAAAATTAGATTAATGATTCGCCCACACAATTTTCTCTCGCAAATCCCCCCAGAATGTGTTTTTGACCAGTAAAAAAATGACTTGGTGAGAAAATTTCATATTCGGAAGGGATTGAAAAGAAGTAATTGTGTGGTTATCATATTTTTGTTAAAATTATTCTTTTATGTTGCATATTTCACAAATAATTAAACACTATATATATATATAAGATCATTGTGCAATACAACCCGTCATAAATAACAAGTCGAAATGACAGTGATCTTATATATTTAGGTATACGTGGTGAAAGCTTATTTAGTCACACATTTTTATGCATTGCCTATTTTTATTGTTAACTTGGTTTTTCATACATTGTGTTTGACAATTTGGAGTCTTCTACCTACGCCACACGAACGAACCAGAAGATAATAAAGTGGAGGCTTTATGTTCAATATATTATCGTTTAATAATTTAAGTCAGTTGATTCTTTGGAAGATTCGAAGCGCTATGGGTTCACACTAACCTGAACTAGACCTCTGTGGTACTGCCCCAATGTTGTATTGCTCTTGAGTAGTTTATTTCTTGACTTTCAAATATATATGTGTTAGTAAAAATTATGTTGGGCTTAGATCGATAGTAATCAAATAATAATTCAAACTGAACAACTTAAATAAGAATAATCAAGCAATTGTGGTTTTGGTTCTAATGTTTCAAGAGAATGAAAACTTTTTTGGATCAACTGATGACAACAAAGTAAACAAGAGGAAAACAAACTGTTTTATATCAACTGACGGTAACAAAGTAGATTAAACAAACAAAAAACAACTTTAGATTGAAATCACCTATGTTCATTCAACAAGTACGAATTACAGTGGAATAAATTACTCGTAAGTTACAACCTGAACTACTCCTAAGTCTAAAAGCTAAGTTGTTTTGTTGTTGTTGATGTCCCTTCCTTCTGCAAACTTGTGGCCTCTTATAGTTCTTCTTTCCCATGGCCCCATGATCTCCTCAATTTGCAACTGCTGCTGTGTAACTGCCACAACTGCACTGTCACTTCCCAGTCTTCAAACCACATCACGCCTTCACTTCCACCTGTCGAACTTCATTCCTTTTAAGTTAACACATGTCCCTGAGTTCTTTTATCCCTCCTTCGAAAAAAGAAAACTCCCACTTTGTTCATGCTTTCTCTTGAAAGCAAGCCACTAAGTCCATGACCACATTGCCAGTAATTGCTCTACCTTCCAAGCTAGCCCCACATGCAAACCTCACTTCTAGTTGATGGCCCTTGTCTTCTGATGCTAAACATTTACTTTGGACTTCGCCACGTGTCCCTAATTGATTAGAACACCTTGAAGTTTGTTGGCCAATCATTTCCAAATTGTTACAACTGCTTCTCCATCTTCCTCCAACACTTCACACAAACCTACCACATGTCCCCTATGATTTCTAGCACTACCTTAGAACGAGGAAAACATTTTACTAAGGCCCATAATTGCTGGTAACCTCCTTTGTTTCTTTAAGCTTTTTATCATAACTCCACTTTTAAACCTCTAGCCACATCATCACACAATTTCCCTTCAATTAATGAGCATGATCAACAGAGAAAAACTTTCCAATTTGCAAATATGGTCCCCTATAAATCAGTCCACCAAGCCAATTAACCAATTGATAACTAGCTCATGACCCTCTCAGCCAATTGATGCACATAATCAAGTCCTTCACACCATGTAGCCCATTGATTGCTAAAATACTTTATTTTGACTTCTCTGTCACATGTCATAAGAAAACATTTCATTCCCTGTTAACAGAAGAGTTACAAAAATGGGTGCAAACAATATGCGATGAACTCTCATAGTTTTGGATTAAATTGCAAATCATAACTCTCTTAAAACTAACATAAAAAATGACAATTGTACCATCATTTAAATATTTAACTTTTAGTAGCCATTTTTTTCCCCATTATTTTCTCCACTTGGTGTTCTACTGATCAAAATTTGGAAAAAATCTAAGGGTTCCAAAAGCGAATTGATTTTGAGTAATATAGCCAAGATCACCACAGAGGTTTGGTAATAGTGAAATCTCATCAGTGGTGATTACAATCTCTAAAATATTAAAGGGAAAAGGTAAAAAAATTGAATGGTTATTTTTTATCTAGGTTTTGCATTTGCTGTGTGCATGGTTATCAGAATCTTAATCCGGATCGTAGGATCTTACGATTCTACAATTTCAATTGGGTCAAACGATTCGGATCACACTAGGATCTTAAATTTAGTACAATCTTAAAGTGACGACGATCTTATTCATAAAATTGTGTAAAATCACATAAGATTCCGATTCCATTACAATCCTGATCCTATACATTTTTTTGTTATTATTTGTTTCTTATATATATGTATGTATATGTGTGTGTATATATATATATATATATAAATTGACTATAAACTCTTTTTTCAAGCGTCCTTTCTAAATTATGTTAACTTAAAAAATGCATTATATCAAATTTATCATTTTTCTTTAATCTTTTGAATATAACATAATCGAGGCGCATAAAGCTAACTCGACCTATGGGGCTACCATACAGAGTTCAAGTTGGGGTGGTTTTGAAGCAATCTCCACACCCTTGGGTATTTAAACCAGACTGTAGTCTCGGAAATTCCAAACCTTTGTGTTCTAGGCTTTGCCATTCGAACTCTAGTTTCCACCGTCTCAGTTGGTCTCCTAGGAACTCACTACAAACACGGTTAGGTGGCTATACCAGACCGTCAGATGTCGTTCGGGCACGGCTAACACCAGAGGAATTACACCTTTAGAGGATTTAAAGTCTCCTAGACGCAAATAAAGCACAACAAGAACAAAGAAAAATAGAATAGAATAGAAGGGAAAGAAAAAAGAACAAGAAATCAATCTATCAATCATAGTAAAAAGGGTTCATCAAAGCAATGGACTCAGTCATTTCCCCATTCCCAATCCCTTCTATATACGGCTTCAGTTTTTGGCCATTCACTTTGAAAGTGTGGCCAGTCTTCAGATCTTGCACCTCAACAGCGCCATGAATAAATGCCTCAACAACCACAAAAGGACCATCCCATCTTGATCTAAGCTTACCCAGAATGAGTCTTAATTTTGAGTTAAAAGCCACACTTTTTGGCCAGGTTCAAAGGATTTTCTATTAATGTGCTTGTCATGGAATTCTTTAGTCCGAGCTTTAAAAATTCTCGAACTCTCATATGCATCATTTCGGATTTCCTCCAACTCATTGAGTTGCAATTTCTGATTGAGCCCAGTCGCGGCCATATCAAAGTTAAACTTCTTTATGGCCCACAATGCTTGGTGCTCAAGTTCAACCGGGAGATGGCAAGCTTTGCCAAACACCGCCCTATATGGTGACATCCCAATGGGTGTCTTATAAGAAGTGTGGTAGGCCCATAATGCATCAATCAACCGTTGTGACCAATCTTTCCTATCTGGCCTCACCGTTTTCTCTATTTTGTGCTTTACCTCCCTATTCGAGACTTCCACTTGGCCACTAGTTTGAGGGTGGTATGGAATGCCAACTTTATGGGTGATAGAATATTTCTTAACTACTGACTCAAAGAACCGGTTACAAAAATGCGTACCCTGATAACTTATTATGGCTTAAGGAAACCCAAAACGACTAAAGATGTTTTTATGCAAAAATTTGATTACAACTCCATGATCGTTCGTTCGGGTAGCTATCGCCTCCACCCACTTAGACACATAATCCACTGCCAAGAGAATATTCTCAAACCCGAACGATGACGGGAAAGGACCCATAAAATCAATCCCCCAACCATCAAAGATCTCTACCACAAGAATAGGGGACATTGGCATCATGTCATGCCGAGATATCGAACCCATTTGCTAACAGCGCAAACAAGTTCTACAAAATTGATGGGCTTCTTTAAAAATTGTGGGCCAATAAAACTCGCTTTGTAAAATCTTGGCGGTCGTTTTATGCCCACTAAAATGACCGCCACATGTAGAAAAATGACAAAAAGTAAGAATGCTATGCACCTCACTCTCTGGCACACACCGTCGGATCATTTGGTCGGAGCAATATTTAAACAACTCCGGATCCTCTCGAAAATAATACCTGACCTACGAAAAGAATCGGTCTTTGTCATGCTTAGACCAATTTTGTAGAATTTGCCCAATGGCCAAGTAATTCACAATATATGCAAACCAGGGGGGCTCGCTCATGACAGCTCAAGGAGTTGTTCATCTGGAAATGAATCATGCAAAATAAGAGTGTCACTAGTATACTCAACGAGGATTCGAGAGATGTGATCTGCCACCACATTCTCAGACCCTTTCTTATCTCGGATCTCTAGGTCAAATTCCTGAAGCAACAAAATCCATCTAATTAACCTAGGTTTGGTCTCTTTCTTTGATAGTAAGTACCGTAAAGCGGCATGATCAGTGAAGACTATGACCTTGGAACTTAGGAGATAGGACCAGAATTTATCTAAGGCAAAGACCACAGCTAGTAACTCTTTCTGGGTGGGAGTGTAATTCAATTGTGCATCCGAGAGAGGGCAACTAGCATAGTATATAGAAAATAGTGCCTTGTTGACTCTTTGGCCCAACACTGCCCCGACAGCATAATCGGAGGCATCACACATAATTTCAAAGGGAAGCGACCAATATGGTGATTTCATGATTGGGGCTGTGGTCAGGGCCATTCTCAGTGTTTCAAATGCCTTCAAGCATGCCTCATCAAAGACAAAAGGCTCGTCCTTAACAAGTAAACTACACAAAGGACGTGATATTTTACTAAAGTCTTTGATGAACCTACGGTAAAAACTTGCATACCCTAGGAAAGACCTAATTTGACTCACAGAATTGGGTAGAGAAAGGCCTGCAATGAGGTCAACCTTAGCCTTGTCTACCTCTATACCTCGAGGGGACACAATGTGTCCCAACACTATACCCTCACGAACCATAAAATGGCTCTTTTCCCAACTTAAGATTAGGTTTGCCTCAGTACATCGTTCCAACACTCTAGTCAAGTTCCTAAGGCATTCCTCAAAAGACGGTCCAAACACCGAAAAATCATCGATGAAAACCTCTAAGACTTTCTCCACCATATCGGAGAAAATGGCCATCATACACCGTTGAAAAGTTGTCGGTGCATTACATAGCCCAAAAGGCATGCGCCTGTAAACAAAAGTGCCAAAAGGGCATGTGAATGTGGTCTTTTCCTGGTCAATGGGGTACACTGGGACTTGATCCACCCCCACCGTCACCATCTTCTTCTTCCTTCTTCTTCCTTCTCAACCCTCCTTCCTTCTTCCTCACCATCATCTCACCGCCGGCATCACTATTTCCTCTCCGTCCGTCGAATCCCCAGTGACCACCATTTTTTTCGGCGAATCATCCTTCTTTTTCCCTTTTTCCACTCTTTTAAGGTAACTTCTCTTCTTTTTTTTTTTTTTTTTTGTGTAGATTTGTGGGTGTAGGAGTAAATTTGTAGGGTTTTTGTTTTTGTTTGTTGTTAATCTATGGTTTTTTATTTTCCATCAAAAAAAAAAAATTTCTGGGTAGCAAGAAGATGACAGCCGCACGTGCGGCCCAATCCGGCGCACGTGCGGTACCTTTGCATTCAAAAAAAAAAGAAAAATAAAAAAGAAGTTTAGTTTAGTTTATTTTATAGTTTTGTTATTTTATAGTTTAGTTTAGTTTATTTTGTTTTATAGTTTAGTTTATCTTATTTTTCTGTTATTTTATTTTCTTACTTCATTCTTTACTTGATACTTTAGGTTATTTAAATAGATTAGTTCTGTTAGTTTAATTATTTAGCCATTATAGTTATTTCAAAAAAAAATTGTACTGTTGTTCAGTAGTTAATATCATTTAATGTCATTTTTGTTCATTTATTTAAAATACAAAAAACAAGAAAAAATAAAAATAAAACAAAAATCTAATACCTAGTTTTTTTTTTTAATTCATTCTATTTTCCATCTATTTACTTGTTTAGATATATTCTATTATTTTAGTTTAATTGAAAAAAAAAAAAAAACACAACTGGAAATTGCATGGGGTATATTAGTGGGCAAACTTGTGCTTTCATATTTTGCTTTATTCTCATGATTGGTTTAACGGGTTTGTGTGTATTTGCTTTTGGTGTGTACAGGATATGAGTAGATGGCTATCCACCTGGGCCTCCAAAAAGGCCAGAGTTTCCACCTCCTCGGTGCCACCGCCGCCACCGTCACCACCATTGTCACCACCACTATCGGGTGACTTACCACAGCCAGAGTGGGCTTCACGGTCGCTTCACAAGCTCACGCAGTTCAACATTGCATATTTTTAGCATGATCTGGCCACTTCTTGGGCTATTGAGTAGCTCCAACTCCGGCTGTAGTTAGGCCTTTGTGCGGTTATTGCGCCTACTTATCCTCGTCTGGTATGACTATTCTACCAAAACCTATATGAGTCACTCACAGAGGACGGATTGCTGTCCATTATTGATGGTCATCTCGTTTGCGTCACCGAATCCATGATTGCCAACGTGTTAGGGTTCTTTTCCAAGACGAAACACCAGCCCTTCCCGGGAGTTGAAGACCAACAACTCATACACAGCCTCATCCGAGAGTACTTCCTGGGAGCCCACGGTGACGCAAGTTATACATGCTTGCATTGGAGCAAGCTGCCTGGTCGCTTGTTATTCATTGATTCAGTGGTACATAAGAATGCCCTTCCATTGGGGCATAAAACTGAGCGCCATTTGGAGTTTGTTCAGGTCTTACATGGGTATCAACATGGCTATCAGGTCTCGTTTGCGCACATCATCTGGATACATATGTGCAAATTTGTACGAGAGGCAGTTTGGCCTCAACCTATACAGAACCTGACTTGGCCCCTGCCATTTGCCAACATGCTCACACTTGTCTTCGAGCTGAACGGCCTCCCCATTGCTTCGACTGAGGAGATTGATCGAGCTTATCTGACTTTCGGGCAGCGGGAATGGTAGCATAGCATATCTCGCTTTTTGCAGTAGGTTGGTGTCTCGGATGATGAGGCCTAGGACCCCGTCCCCGACCAACCACCTCATCCTGCCCTCCTTGTGCCTCCCCAAGGGGACCCATTCTACATGACTCGTGAGAAGTACTTACAGCTTCAGCACTCTATGGATCAGGTCCATAGTACTCTTCATGATCATCACCAGAGTCTCATGGGGTTGCGCATGAATTTTCATGCGCATCGAGACTATTCTAAGGCGACCTTCGACCAGCTACACGCCCACCAGCTCAACATTCAACAGTCAGTTGCATCACTGCAAACTGACTTTTATACATATCTGTAGACACCTCATTTTTGACAGTCCTCAAGACTTGGACGTCACCGTTTGAACACCCGGTGATCATCCATATTTGTGTTCGTTTGGAGTTCCCGGAGGTCTCGGCTACGTGCCTTGCCTCAGGATCTCCGAACTCGACCGTTTAGTGTCTGGTTTTGCACCAAACACTTGCATTTTGCCTTGGAGGGGCAGGGAATGCCTTGTGAGGCATCCCCCCACACCACCGGCCATGGCCAGAGGCCACCGGCTGGTTTTCGCTGGGTCGGCACTATTTGTTGCCGGTCGGCACTCAATTTTGCCAAAATGGCATCTTTGGCCAGCCGACTACTGTGCATCTGCTTTTGCAGATATTTTGTCACAGCTGTCTTGCATTTGGCTCCCCTCCATACACGTGTATGGAGGGATCTCCCTCTTTAGAAGCTTGTCTTGTAAGCTTTACAAGACAAGGGGCTCTATAAGAGGAGCCCTTGTCTCCTTTGTTTAAGGTTAGAGACTTTAGACATTTTTGGGAAGAGAAACACAGAGAGAAGCTCTGGTTTTAGGGTTAGGGTTCATACATATCTCCTATCTCTCTTTTTCTCTCTTTGTGTTCTAGGTGTTTTAGTCCATACTATTGCACACAAACACCTAGTGTTTCACCTTCCTTTGGCTACTGAGGTTCTAAGGGGCTGGTTTTGGTGTTTTGGAGTTGGATTCAAGCCAAGGAGGGCTGTTGGAACATCATTTGTGAAGGTGGTCTACAAGGGTGAGAAACTTCCCTTTTATTCCCCATTTTTGCATTACTTTTCTACCTATCTTAAAACTGTTTTTGTGCTTAGTGTATAATACAAAAAAGTTCTGTTTTTTAGCCCTCTTGATTGTTTATTAAGAGTGTTTTGTGGTTTGGATTTGTTTGACCCCTCTTAGGCCTTGAAAGGCCCCATTTTGAGCCATTTTGAGTGAGTTTCAAGACTTTGGTGTTTGGGCCTCTTCACCACTAAAATCTTGAGGGATTTCAGTAGCGGAGATGGTGCCTTGAAGTCTCCAAAAGGGGAGGGCCACCCCCTCTCCTTGTTGTCCTTGAAAGGGACCCCTTTTGGCCTCTTGAGGGAGCACCATGTTAGAATGTGTATTGATCATGTCTTGGCTACTTTCCATGCTTATTATGCCATGATATAATCTTGTTGTGTGTTGGTTTTGGTACACCATGCATGCTTAGCATACCTACCATGTAATGCCTTGTTATTGCCTTAATATGCCTTAGGTTGTTAGCCTTTGTTCAAGCATGTTTTAGGCTTAGTCTTGTGAAGCTTTTGTGCATATTTTGCCATGTTTAAGGTCTGTCCTAGGTTGTTTGGGTCGGATTTGGCATGCTTAGTATAGTCCCTTTGCATTCCGGCTTGTTGGCCTTAAGTGTGTGAATGTATAGGATGACATTTTTGCATTGATTTGGTGATTTGGAACCATCCATCATGTCATTTCAGTCCCCTTTGCATGCCTATATGTTTGCCTCGGAAGCCTCTTTAATGCTTTGAAAGCTTGTGTAGTATGCTCCATGTTTTGGCCATCGCACATGCCTCTGAATTTGAGCCACTTAGATGCCATCTAGGAATCCCCTTTGCGTGGTCTAGGTCTGTCTTGAACCTATTTTAAGTCCTCTTAGCCTTGTGAGGCTTGGTTGGCTTAGCCATGGTTCAAGTCCCTTTGACTTGCTTCAAGTACTTGGGCCATTCATTGCATGCTTGGTCTATTTTGTTTGTTTGGTTTGACACCATCCTAACATGATTTTCAATGCTTACCTTGCATGCCATATGTCCATGATTGCCTCATCTAAATGTGCTTGAGAGTTGCCTCATTTTTGCCTAAGCATTGGCCATTTAACATGTGCATGTGTGTATGTGTATTTAGTCCTTTATTTTGGTCACTCTGGCCACTGTTTTAGGCCTATTTAGAGTTGCCTAAATCATGTATAAGTCCACCTTTTCATAAGTTTGCATTGCCTCATGTTTGCTTGTATGCTTGCATAAGTGTCTTGTCATGCCATGTTGCATCCTTAGCTTGCATGCCTAGGTTGCGTTGCATCTTACATGCATGCCCTATTCCTTGACTTGGTGATAGGAATTGGGCCTTGGCTCGTTTGTTTGGTTTGCATTTCATTTGACATGAAAGTTGCACACTTGATTCTTTGGGCCATCATGCATGGAAATGCGTGATTGATGGCCTGAGAACCGAGGAGCATGTTCCTTTGAGTCATTACTAGGATAAGGGACATGATTGGTGCATATATGCTTGAATTGTATTGCCATGCAAGTTCTGTCCTCTGCTGCTGTGAGTTGAAGGTTCTGCAGGCATTCTTTGCCGACCGGCAGTAAATCACCAGCCGATGGATTCATTTTGTGCCGGTGACTACACCACACTGCCGGTGGCAATCCTATTCAGCCGGTGGCACTCCTCAATGTCCAGAGAAGCAGTCCTGAGACTTTGGAAGTCTCCAGAGGAGTGTATCAAGAAAAACAGAGGCAGCCTATGCATGGCGGTGCACTTCCGAGCAGGACCGAGCATGCGCTGCATCTGGCTCTCCTCCCAAGGCGGTTTACTGTTTTTCCTAGCTTAATTAGTTTGTTAACCATTTAGGCAATTTGTAATATTTAATTAGCTTGCGCAGTTAATTAATTTGTATTATTTATTTGGTCCCTCCGGGCGAGGGCAAATCTGTAATAAGTGTGTGTGAGTGGTGTGTATGTCTTCCAATCCACATTTCTTTCTTCCCTTTTACTTACCTGCTTATGATGGTAGACTAGGGCATTTTTAAAAATTAGCATACCTTATGCTATGCATGCGTGCATTCATGCATTCGTATTACATGCACCGGGCTCGGTACATCATGCTAACTGCATTCGAACTTCAATTCCAAATTGAATATGTGCATCAAATTGATCGCATTTCACATACCATGCTTAGGTTAGCCGAGCCTACTTCGATTGCATCCTGTATGTGTTGCATTAGGCAATTTAACATGAGCTAGGACATGCATGTTTGCTAACTAGTTTATTGTTTTGGCACGAAGTACGATGTAAGTATTTATGCTTTAGCATCCCGCATGCGTGTGAGTGTCGCCATAACAGTATGCTTTCCATGCGGCTAAATATTTATGTGATAAACTGTTTGGATGCCTGTGGGTGAAGGTTGGATTGTTTGAGTTGGAAAAACTCATTGAAATCCGTGTTTTAGCCTACTTGCGAGTAGTAAATTCCAAAGCGCTTTTCAAAACAAACGGATGTGCAATGCTTGTTTCCAAATTAGGCAATCTAGTCTATACTTGTTTGCTGTGCGCATAACATAGTAATTCTAGGCTAATAACTGGAATAAGAACACATAACGTTTTCAAAACCAGATATCACGGTTAGTAGAGGCCGGTCTTCGGACCGGGCGAAAGGGGGTGCTCATAGCTGACCTTCCCCGATCGTACCCAATCTCCCGAGCCGAGACAACTCCGGTGATGACGGACATGTGGCCTTCGGCACCGAATCAGGGTTTCTTAAATTTTCCCATTAAAAAATATTTAGGTGGCGACTCTATATCTGGCAAAGCAGTCCATGTTTGGCACTTCTTTTCAAAAAAATCTTTTTCTCAAAACGATTTGCCGGATTCGGACTCTTTGGTTTAGATTAGGAACCGTGAAACAAAATCGAGTCCGAACTGTAGCATGAGGCCCACGGGCGCGTCTACAGTTTCTGGCGACTCTGCTGGGAATTTTAGAGAGCTTGACTCGAACTCGTGATATCCTATTTTTGATTTCGCTTATGTGTTTCTTTGCATTGCACGTGCATTGGTGCGCCTAGGAACACAGTGTTTGCCATCTGCCATTCCTGAATGGTTTGCTGGAGGCTTGTCTTGTCAAGGCATGACCATAAGGCTGACCGGTTATGGGCTCTGACAGTATGGGAACACAAACCCTGGTTTTACTGGGGCACCCTTTTTGACCATTCGACCTAGTGCATGTTCGG
The DNA here is from genome assembly GCF_055761805.1 of Camellia sinensis. NCBI lineage: Eukaryota > Viridiplantae > Streptophyta > Magnoliopsida > Ericales > Theaceae > Camellia > Camellia sinensis. Next base: position 49,559,674 of record NC_138967.1, read on the forward strand.
ATCCATAGTGACCATCCCAAGCTAGGACAGGTTACTTACCCGATAATAGGTTATTTGAAAACCGCTGCGTGCGTAGTGAAACCCTAGCTCCTGACAAAATAGGACAGGGAAACCCTACCCCAACATAGGGGTGTTTTGCTTCTCTTTACTTTCTATGTGCTTTTAGAGTGTATCTCTACAGGGAACGTACATATCAGTTTGCAAGTTTGAGTATCAGGCCCGAGGGCATCAGTATCAGTACTGTTGAGAACCAGTTATCTGCGAGTATCAGTTCAGTTTTGGGACAGTGATCCTGGGGAACAGTTATCAGTAATAGAGTGCAGTTATTCGGCTATACCTGTGGATGGTCTGTTTGGGCTAAAATGCTGTTTGTTTTTCCTTTCAGTTCAGAGGGTCGGAGAGTTGATACAGAATAGCCAGTGTTCCCCCTTTGCTGAGGCAGGACTTATGACGACGCAGAATTCAGAAGAGTTCATGGTTATGACGACTGCATTAGATCAAGGGATCACTCTGCAAAGTGAGACCAACATGGATATGCCACATCCACCCAGGTCGCCTGTTGTGCACCCGGTCTGGGCCCCCCAGTTGTATCAGGCTCGTGAGCCCACCACCTTTGAACTAATGGGGATGATAGGTGATCTCCAGAGGTCTATGGCGGATCTCGCCTACGGAATGTCAGCTTCACCTCCAGTCGCACCATATGCCGGGAGTTTTGTACCCCAGGAGCCCCCGCTGTTGGGGCGAATTGTGATTGAACTTAGCCAACCAGAGATGGCTTCCAGCTATGGCAATGACATGCCAACATCGACCCAAATCCTCGATCAGGCTGAGGCCACAGGAAAAGACAAAGCAAAGGTAGACGCCGATCCCATCGAACAACTGCTGTGGGCAGTCGAGGCTTTGAAAGCCGGGGGGATGAACAAGCAACAGATATCCGCAGTTGTGGCAAAAACTGTGGAGGATGCTTTCCCCACTCCACCTGAGGGTAGCTCAAGTCAGTCGGAAAATCGGGATAGGCCCCGTCATGCCAGAACAGTTCCTCCTATTCCCAGCCCTGCACCCGGGAAAGATCAGAAAGCCAAGGTGGCGTCTGCCGACCCTTTCGCTTGTGCATCCAGTAAGAGCGCTCAGACTTCAAAATACCTGCCCCGAGGGCGCAGGACCTTTCATGCTCTCTACATGCCTCTGTCCAAGGCACTTCAGATCCTTGCCGAGAAGGGGCACCTTAAACCCTTGGAGCCTCCTCCTCTCCCGAAGAATCTCCCTGCTACGCATGATGCTGCTCAGTACTGCGCGTACCACCAGCAGACAGGCCATGCTACTGACAATTGTTTCCGCCTCCGTCATGAGGTGCAAGATTTGATCGACAACGAGGTTATCCTCCCGCCCACCTCAGCCAAGTCCGTTACCACCCAGTTATTGGATTTTGAGGATGCAGATACTGCAAGTATGTAATCAGAAAGTGAACCACCTACGGGCGGCATTCGGTATATTTTGGATGTAGCGTCAGGCACGCATTTTTGCGCATCGGTGAAACCGAGTTTTGTAAATCCTGGCTTGGGTATCGAGTCAGTCTTTTGTTTTGAGTCTGTCTCTTTGTCTTGAGTCAGTCTTTTTGCTTAAGGGTCTGTCTTGTTATATCGAGCCAGTCCTCTCTGTATAGAATACCGGGTGATTCTGGGGTTGTTGCCTTGAACGCCGTTTTGTCTTGTAATTACCCGTTTTTGTTTTTGAGCCTGTTTCTGTCTTGGGGCCAGTTACAAAAACAAATTTGAATGAAACAGCTGTTGCTATCTCACTTTCGCGCTTGCTTTCAGTATAAGTGCCAGAGGATTTGAATGGGCTGACAGTACATCTCGCCTACTCTCCTGCGCGCCAAACTCATTGCTTTAGCCTAAGTTTTTCAAAAACCCCTTTTGAACACTGCGGTGATAAAAACGAAGAGGAAGGAATTCCTCGGGTTTTGCAAAACTTTGATAATTTTGAGAGAAAGAGAGGCGTGCCAGGCCTTTTAATGAATGAAACCATGCTTGTCGGCGTGAGTACTGGGAAGGACCCGGGCTTGATCCAGATTGGTTCCACACTATCTTCGGCACGAGCGATTCGTCGCTTTCTGAAAAACTTTCAAAAACAAATGTTTTACACGGCCCTGTGAAGACCTGTGTGGAACCGCTCTTGAGATTGTGCATCCTAGGATCGCTCTCAGCCTCAAGATTCAACCCGTCCGTTTCGAACCTTGAACCCGTTCAGAAAGTTCAACGGTCAAACGCTATGTAAGGTCTGTATGGCCAGATTAGAAGCAGCCCTCGAACAAGAGGCACCGAAGTCGAATCAAAAAGAGTAGATCTCACCAGAAGAAGCTCGTGGAGCAATCGGGATGGATTCTTCTGCAAATCATTGCAACAGCCATTCTCCTAGACAGAGAGAGGGTTCAATTTCAAAAACCATTTGGCATGGACTTGTTACACTTTTACCCTTTGAGAGGTTCGCTGGGCCGAAAATCCGGAAGGGCGACCCAGGCAAAAGTTAGAGCAAGAGAAAAATACAAAAAAGCAAAAAATACAAAAAAGAAGAAGCAAAAAGAGAAGAAAAGAAAAGAAAAGAAAAAAATGCAATACAAAAAAAAAAGAAAAGAAAAAGAAATGAACAAAAGAAAATGAAAAGAAGCTCGCAAGGTCGAAAACCCGCATCGGGCACCTTGGCAAAAGTTAGAGCCTGAAAAGTGAACGTTAAAATACCCGAGTGTACCTTAACCGGAACTACGTAAGGCTTGATTCCCATGTTTGGGATACGTAGGCAACTTCATCCTGAAGTCCAGCCCCCAACGCTTTCATAGCGTCTCGGTCCATGCAATGGTTTCGATTTCATCCCAAAGTCTAGTCGCCAACACCTTCCAAGGTGATTGTGTCCATATATTTGTTATGACCATCCTCGTCATCTTTGTGCCCAAGAGTTCGACCAGCATCAATGAAGACTATTTGCGGACTGCTGCGGCACCATCCAAACAAGGGGCAACTTTCAGTTGCCACGAGTCGTCCTGAGCCGCCATTCAAACCAGGGGCAACTTTCCGTTGCCGTGCGGTGTTCTTCAAGCCAGGGGCAATTTTCCATTGCCTCCGATCCGAGGTCGCGCATCTCAAAGAGTAAGTTTCATGCTCGTTGAGCGTCAGCCATTTGCAAAAATAGTTTTTGAAAATTTTACTGAAGTTGACTATTTTCTCGAAAACTATCTCGTTTTCCAAAACTGGACCATTTTCTTGGACCCAAAAAGGAAAATTTTCAGTGCTTGCAGCCTGACTTGCATGGTTTTCGAATCAAAAATTGAACGAGTACGTTAATTCGGCTCTCATCTTGATCAAAACTGTTTTTAGTGGAAAACCAAAACGAAAAATGGTCAAAATGATGAACTACGGGCACAGTTGAGTCAGGTGTTCTGTCTTTCCCCCGTCGTCAACATACTCGCCAGGAGGGCACTCTACCCGCCAGAAGAAGTGGCTGTGAGCTAACGGCATCGGGCGTGAACCCGCAACTTCCTATTTATTCATTAATCACCTTGGGGAGGGACTAAAAATGAGAGAATAAAGAATAGAGAGGTGTAAGTTGAGAGAAAAAGTGAGCCAGAGGGTTTTGAGAGAAAAACCGAGCTTGAGTGCCAGAGTGATGCGAGAATCACATATTAGAAAGGGTGGAAAACAATGCCCAGAGAAACTGGCCCCTCGTGATCTGAGGTCCCCCGTCTTCGTTGACGCGTCTGTGTGTCGTGTCTTTTGTTTTGTTTACCACAACCTTTGTTCTAGGTTTCTCTCGAGCGTGTCTCGTTGTGTTTTAGGTCGTGTACCCTTTTGTTTGAATCCTCCCCACTGTGTTCAGTTGTAGGCTCGATGCCCCAGTTTGAAAAACCCTTATTTATTTACAAAAATCGTTTACGCTCAGAATGTTGTGCCATTCTCTATATTCGATTATGTTTCAACTCCAGTTGGTTTCACCTCCGTAGTCCGTCTTGTTAGATTGGGCTGTTTGTTCGGGATTTGCTGTGTGCAGAATGAACTGAATGCTGTGTTATGGGCTGTATGCAGATTAATCCCCAACAGAGTAAGGGCTGTGTGTCCAGAATCAGGCAGTGGGTTGCTTGGGTTATTTTGCTGTTGGCTGTTTAGTTACCTAATTATTACAGTGCAAGTGTTCAATTTTCAGACAACCAATCAATTTTATTTACATTGAGGTGTAATATGGTGTGATGCGATGCAAAGTATGAAATGTAAAGATATACGGATGTAAACACTTTTTCAGATAAAAAGCCTGTTTCATTTCATCATCTTTTCAAATACACAAGTTTTGGAAACAAAAATCTGCCTGAGGCAGTACAAAGTATCCTAACTACCAAAAAGGGAAAAGTACAAGAAAGCAGAAAAATAACAAAAATCTGTATCCATGTCAAGCACTCCGAAGGCTATCAGTCTGTCCTAGTCCTCTTCCTGGACGAAGGTCCAGGAGCATCATCAGCATCGTTGTTAGAGCCCGAGCTAGTGCCGCCTCCGGTCTCCTCCTCCGATGACTCCGCCTCCGACTCTGCCTCCGCCTCCGGCTCGTCATCCTCATCGTCGTCATCATCAGGGACTGGAGCTCGCGAGCTACTCCCGATATGAGTGCACCCCGCCTTGGTGCAGGGGAATGCTCTGCCCTCCTCATCTCTCCCTCGAACGGGGACGGAAGGTCTAGCTGGAGCACCTCCTGCCATAGGAATCTGGAAGGGAGGCTGAAAAAGTACATAAAAGACAAATGCATCAGTATGTTGTGAACAGTTTATCAGTGCAGAATGCAGTGTCTGAGTACAATGTATGTATGCTGTGAACAGTTTATCAGTGCAGAATGCAGTGTATGAGTACAGTGTGTGAATAATGTGAGCAGTTTATCAGCGCAGAAGGCAGTGTATGAGTACAGTGTGTGAATGCCGTGAGCAGTTTATCAGTGTAGAGTACAGTGCAGAATGCAGTGTATGCAGTGTATCAGATGCTGTGAGATTAGTGTATCAGGTGTTGTGCCGTGCATCAGATTATGTGAAGCAGCGTATGAATGGTTTGAGGCCAGTGTCAGAAGAACATACCGGAATGCTGTAGAGGGCCAAGAGATCAAAGGTCCGCTGTAGCATCCCCATCATGGAGGCATTCATCTCCAATGACTGACGGGTGTACTCAGAAGAAGCCTGCAAAAGTATCAGATGCATCAATATTCTGTGGAATATCAAATAAACTGAAATGAAATGACTGTACAAAAATGCAGTAAAACATACTGGAGGCAAGTCGGGGACACCGACAAACTCGTGATCAGCCGGCGGAGGGGCGAAGGGGATCTGATAGGTCGCCCCACCTTGCCTTCGGAAAGTTAGTGCAGCAGGCAGGGCGGGCCAGCCAGCCCCCCGTCCTCCCTGAACTCCGCCCCTGCCACGAATTCAAGCCCTCCTCGAAGCTCCCGCTCCAGCTCCCGCTCCTGCCCCAACTGCTGGCGCCACGGACCTGGCTCCCTCCGCTCGACGGCTGCCGCTCAGAGGTTGCATAAGGTACGTCTGCACGTACTCTCTGTAGTCGCCGATGCCTCTGAAGCGGGTCGCCTCCCAGCCGATAGTATAATCGGCCATCTGCTGGGTGGTGAGCCTCTCGGTCTCCCTCATATGCTCAGGAGGGTAAACCGGGACTATCTGCTCCGGTAACCCTAGGGTCTGGCGTAGGAAATGCTCACCCAGGTACCAAGCCCGACAGACCGGGCCCTCCAGTAAGATTCGGAAACGCGAGGTCTCTTCAGCACCGGCAAATCGGTCCCGCATCGTCGCCGGCAATGGAGCCCAAGGCTGCCACGTGACCTGAAAGTGACATACAGTTTGTTACCTATCGCTATTGAAATATGCAGTGGAAAAGCGAAGCTTAAATGAACTGCAAGTGAAACATACCTCGGCAGGGGTAATGGTGTCGAAGTAGCGGCGGAAGAAGCTGAAAGTCTCTCGCGGCCTCCGGGTGCATCTCCCGTCAAAGCGACGCGAAAAAGGGACGACCAGAGGAGTCTTCGTGACTGGAACGGGAGCAAGCCTAGGAAAGTAGGAATAAACCCACAACTTCAAGATAAATACCAGTGCATTTATCAGATAAAGTAGAATACAGAATAAAGCAGAAATGGCAGAGCCGTGTGTTGTGCAGTGTATTGTGTACAGTGTGCAGTGTGAGCAGTGTACAGTAAGTGTAAAGCAGAATGTATGTGTGTGCCGGGTGTATAGTATACAGCAAGTATAAATCAGACTACAGTGTGTGCAGTGTACAGAGTACAGAAAATATAGAGCAGAAATGAAAAGCGGAGAAGAAATGTACCTCCCAAACCCGCCAGTAGCCTCCGAGCAACTGTCCGCTGCCGCGGGAAGCTGAGCTCATATACCCATAGAGAGTGGCCAGAGCGGCGCCACCCCAGTCGTAATGCAGATGTCCCTGACGTCCACCAGTGCGCTGAGTATGCAGAGAGGCACGGTGTTCGCCCGGTCGGCGAAGATGGTCGTCCCGAACAAGAACATGAGGAAGCCGCGTGCGTACCTCTCCACGGCCTCCGGAGTCATCGGGGCTGCATCAACAAGGGTGGGCTGGACCCTGAACTGCACCTCGAACCAGGAATATCGGACAATGCCTGGACGAGCGAGAGGTGGCGCCTCACCCAGCAGATGGACCTGAGCGGCAGTCCACTCGTCCATGTCAACATCAAAGGGGATCGAATCACCCCCTACCCCGATGCCTGTGAGCATCGAGAAATCGTAAGGGGTCATCGTCATGTCCCCTTCCGTGGAGAAATGAAATGAATCGGTGGTGTCCCACCACCTCTCCACCAGAGCGGCGAGGAGAGGTCTGCATGTAGTGAGCCTGGAGAGTCCTTTGCAGAAGGCGCCGAAGCCCGCCTGGTCCACTATGCGACGGACCGCATCAGGAAGCTCGTCGTACCACTCCCGAGCACCGGTGTTCCCATACCCACGGATGGTATGGGAATCTCCCTGTAATCAAAAACAACAATCGCAAGGCAATATTCAAAATACAGTTCTAAGAAGCATACAGATGTAGCACGTGTGCAAGTTTGACAGATTTGAACAAATATCGGGTGCCGGTGTGCTTACAGTGAAATACGTGTGATGCGTCAGCGTGTTCGGGAGGTTCAGTACAGTATAGCATGTGTGCATAGTTTGACAGATTCAAGCAAACGCTGGGTACCAGTGTGTATGCAGTGAAATACAGTGTGTTTGGGTGATTCGGGGCTAGTGCAGTGTGTGTGCATGTGTCAGTTTCAAACAGATATCAGTTGTATGTATGTTTACGATCAACTACAGTATACAGGGTATCTGAGCTAAAGCAGTTAAAGAGCACAAATAAACTACGACAGTTTTGTGTCCTACATTACAGAAAGTAAAGCAGAGAAAAGAGAGTTACCTCGGAAGCGCCGAAGGACAGGTGGGAGGTAGGCTCACGCAGTAATAGCTCAGGTGGCACGTGCCTCTCGAACCTCCGAAACTGGCGAAGTCCGTCAGGGGGCAGAACATGAATCGCCGGCCGGTAGGTCGCCGAGTCGAACGAGCGCTCGCTCAAAGGTAGGAGCTCGACCCCGGGATTCATCTCGTGATCCGGGGGAGTCCTGCCGCGTGGAATGTCATCCGCCATGTCAAGAGTGATGAGAAAATAGCCGGAGGAAGGAAAACCGGACTAGAATACAGAAAGTCAACCGAAAAGTCAACTCCCGAGAAGGTCGAAAATGGCCAGAAAGGCCGGGATGTGAAAATGGTACGAAAATCGAGAGGAAAGCGAGGGGAACAAACCCCAAAAAGGTGGGAACGGCAAACGAGGCACCGAAACAAAGATTTGTTCGGTTGAAAATGTCCGAAACGCGAAGAGAATCGCGAATCCGACGACGAAACGGGCGTAGAACGCGAAGAAACGGGCAAAAGAGGAGAGGAAAACGCTCTAGAGAGAGAGAGTGTGAGATTTCGGCGGAAGAGGAAGTAAGAAATAGGGTTTGGAAACCCTATTTTAAAACACCCATGGTGAAAAGTCGAATCTGCCCCGACTCAGGAACTTTTTTCCGGTCGACAACATTTTGTGCTGGCCGGCAGAATATTGTGCCGATGGAATTATTTTGCAGCCGGTGGACAGCCGGTGGCTTCCCCTCTCGGCCGGTGGTGTTCCCACAACCTTGTTTAGGCCATTTGAGTAGTTTTTGGTCTTCGTAGCTCAAGAAAGTGCAAGAAAGTGTATCTCCGACGCTCAACCGGCCTCCGTTTTGACCTCGGACCGAGTCTTCCGCGCGTAGCACTCCAACTCATACAATGTTGTATCCTTTGGTATCCTTTTTCCCTCTTACAAGATCCAAAAGTTACCCCATGTGCGTTGCACGCGTTCATCGCACTATTTTGGTGCATTATATCACGCTACCATGCGCCTCACAATGGCATTGTTATGTACATACTACATGCGTTGTAACACGCACCCCTTGCATTATCATGCACATCTCTCATGCATTGTCATTGCATTTTTATTACAAGCATTGTCATGAATTTCAATACGTACCCCGCCTCGCGCATCGTTCGCATTGTCATGCATTCCGAAACACGTGCGTCATTACGCATTTAAGTCCGTTCGCATCATTTTACATTCCGTGTGGCATGCGTGTCACACTTGGCATCATTTTACATTCCGTGTGGCATGCGTGTCACACTTCACATCATTTTGCATCTTATGAGGCATGCGTGTCTCATCTGTATCATTTTGCATCTTATGAGGCATGCGTGTCTCATTTGTATCATTTGGCATCCTATGGGGCATGCGTGTCTCATTTGTATCATTTTCATCGGCACGTGCACCTCATTTGCATAGAACATGCATTCACTCGCACTATCTTGTGCACTTACACTTTGTATCTCACTAGCACTGTCTTGTGCGTTTCAAAATCAATCGCGCTGTTTATCGTATCGCACTGTCTTGTGCATTTCAAAATCACTCGCGCTTTCTTGCGCATCGCACTATTTTGTGCAGTTTATCATTCACGCTATTTTGCGCATCGCATTGTTTTGTGCAGTTTATCATTCGCACTATTTTGCGCATCGCACTGTTTTGTGCAGTTTATCATTCGCGCTATTTTGCGCATCACACTGTTTTGTGCAGTTTACATTCACGCTATTTTGCGCATCGCATTTTTTTGTGCAGTTTATCACATCGCGCTATTTTGCGCACCTCTCTACACTTGTTAGTGCATTGCATCGCGCTATCTTGCGTACCTTATCTGTATCGCACTGTTTTGTGCATTTCAAATCAATCGCACTGTTTTGTGCATTTCAAAAGTCCATCGCACTGTTTTGTTCATTGCATGTCGATCGCGCTGTTTAGCGTATCGCACTGTTTTGTGCATTGCATTCCATCGCGCTATTTTGCGCATCTCATTTGCATAGAACATGCATCCCATCGCACTGTCTTGTGCACTCGCGCTATTTTGCGCATCGCACTATTTTGTGCATCTGTTTGAGCACTGTTTTGTGCATTCACTCTGCATCGCACTGTCTTGTGCACTTTATGGTCTGGCGAGACCTTAAATACGCACGGTCTAGGAGACCCAAAATCCTCTGAAGGTGTAAGTCCTTCGGTGTTTGTCGTGCCCGAACGATTGTTGATAAGTTGCGTCATCTTAAGCCGCGTGTTGTCGCGCACTCCCTGCAACATGCATTTTATACATCATTTGCATAACAAAAACAAAAACAAAAAAAAAACACGCATTGTCATGCATTATCGTAAATAGTTGCATTGTCATGCATCATTGGAACATAGTGCATATTGCATTGTTATTTGCATGCATTCATTGCATCACCTTCCAGCTATGGCTTGCGCCTTTCCAGGTTGAGCTTGGTCTGGTATGTGCCCTTACTTTTCACGTTAAAGCACAATTCTGCATGTGTACGCGCCTATTCCACGTTGGTATGTTGGTTTGAGGGTTGCGGCACCTTTTCTGTGTTAGCCATGGCTTGTTTGTGTACATGCCTTTCCTAGGCAAAGATTTGGTTTGGCCCGCGTGCCATATCCATTGCATTGTAGATTGCTTCCATTCATTGCATCACTTCCATCTATGGCTTGCGCCTTTCCATGATTGAGCTTGGTCTGGTATGTGCCCGTACTTCTCGTGTCGAAGCATAGTTCAGTGGACCGTTCTATGTTAAACATGGCTTGTATGCGTACATGCCTTTCCTAGGCAAGATTTGGTTTGGCCCGCGTGCCATATCCGTTGCCATTTCCCCAGCATTTTCATCATATATTACATTGTAGTGTAATTGTTGCATCCGGCATTAGGATCGTAGTCCTCTCCCCAGCGGGTCGTTTCCCCACTTATGTCATTCCCCCCCAAATACTTGTTCTTGCGTCCGTCTACATTACTCATAGTTCAGTTGACCGTTCTATGGTAGACGGACTTGTTACCTCCATCAATCTATTTGACATTGGTGTGGTTTTGAACCGCTCGTGATCGGATCATGATTCAATTGTTTTGCATATAGTTTGCATTGTTTCAATTACATTGCATCTTCATTTGCATTGTTCATACATTGTTTTGTATATATTGCATATCATTTTGCATCCACTTTTGCACTACTATGCAAGTTGTTAACAATATTGTACCTGTTAAGTTTGTTTTCTTTGCAGGCACGATATTGTATGTACGGTTCATTTGAGGTTGGTGCAACCAGACGAACCGCACAGGTATTATATCCTCTGAGTGAGACGTATCGAGAATTACATAATTCTCTTACATCCTTTCTGTATTGTAGTGTAGTTTGGTGTATGCTAGCTTAAAATTGTCGCATGTGTGCTACGTTACAGCTTCCTTTGCATGATCATAAGTTATGCTCGGCTTCGTGCATTGTCTTGCATTTTGCCCCTGCCTTCGGGCGCATACCTTGTTTGTCTTGCATGTTTGTCTAAGTCTTCGGCCTTGTCAAAAATGGGTCGTCTCTGGGCTTTGACATTCACTCCCATCATTGTTATGACTTTCGAGTTCTGTCAAAGAGGGGTAACTGTAGACACCCCATTTTTAACCGTCCTCAAGACTTGGACGTTACCGTTTGAACACCCGATGATCATCCATATTTGTGTTCGTTTGGAGTTCCCGGAGGTCTCGGCTACGTGCCTTGCCTCAAGATCTCCGAACTCGACCGTTTAGTGTCTGGTTTTGCACCAAACACTTGCATTTTGCCTTGGAGGGGCAGGGAATGCCTTGTGAGCCATCCCCACACACCACCGGCCATGGCCAGAGGCCACCGGCTGGTTTTTGCTGCCACCAGCAATATATATTGCCGGTCGGCACTATTTGTTGCCGGTCGGCACTCAATTTTGCCAAAATGGCATCTTTGGCCAGCCGACTACTGTGCATCTGCTTTTACAGATATTTTGTCACAGCTGTCTTGCATTTGGCTCCCCTCCATATAGTGTATGGAGGGATCTCCCTCTTTAGAAGCTTGTCTTGTAAGCTTTACAAGACAAGGGGCTCTATAAGAGGAGCCCTTGTCTCCTTTGTTTAAGGTTAGAGACTTTAGACATTTTTGGGGAGAGAAACACAGAGAGAAGCTCTGGTTTTAGGGTTAGGGTTCATACATATCTCCTACCTCTCTTTTTCTCTCTTTGTGTTCTAGGTGTTTTAGTCCATACTATTGCACACAAACACCTAGTGTTTCACCTTCCTTTGGCTACTGAGGTTCTAAGGGGCTGGTTTTGGTGTTTTGGAGTTGGATTCAAGCCAAGGAGGGCTGTTGGAACATCATTTGTGAAGGTGGTCTACAAGGGTGAGAAACTTCCCTTTTATTCCCCATTTTTGTATTGCTTTTCTACCTATCTTAGAACTATTTTTGTGCTTAGTGTATAATACAAAAAAGTTCTGTTTTTTAGCCCTCTTGATTGTTTATTAAGAGTGTTTTGTGGTTTGGGTTTGTTTGACCCCTCTTAGGCCTTGAAAGGCCCCGTTTTGAGCCATTTTGAGTGAGTTTCGAGACTTTGGTGTTTGGGCCTCTTCACCACTGAAATCTTGAGGGATTTCAGTGGCGGAGATGGTGCCTTGAAGTCTCCAAAAGGGGAGGGCCACCCCCTCTCCTTGTTTTCCTTGAAAGGGACCCCTTTTGGGCTCTTGAGGGAGCACCATGTTAGAATGTGTATTGATCATGTCTTGGCTACTTTCCATGCTTACTATGCCATGATATAATCTTGTTGTGTGTTGGTTTTGGTACACCATGCATGCTTAGCATACCTACCATGTAATGCCTTGTTATTGCCTTAATATGCCTTAGGTTGTTAGCCTTTGTTCAAGCATGTTTTAGGCTTAGTCTTGTGAAGCTTTTGTGCATATTTTGCCATGTTTAAGGTCTGTCCTAGGATGTTTGGGTCGGATTTGGCATGCTTAGTATAGTCCCTTTGCATTCCGGCTTGTTGGCCTTAAGTGTGTGAATGTATAGGATGACATTTTTGCATTGATTTGGTGATTTGGAACCATCCATCATGTCATTTCAGTCCCCTTTGCATGCCTATATGTTTTCCTCGGATGCCTCTTTAATGCTTTGAAAGCTTGTGTAGTATGCTCCATGTTTTGGCCATCGCACATGCCTCTGAATTTGAGCCACTTAGATGCCATCTAGGAATCCCCTTTGCGTGGTCTAGGTCTGTCTTGAACCTATTTTAAGTCCTCTTAGCCTTGTGAGGCTTGGTTGGCTTAGCCATGGTTCAAGTCCCTTTGACTTGCTTCAAGTACTTGGGCCATTCATTGCATGCTTGGTCTATTTTGTTTGTTTGGTTTGACACCATCCTAACATGATTTTCAATGCTTACCTTGCATGCCATATGTCCATGATTGCCTCATCTAAATGTGCTTGAGAGTTGCCTCATTTGTGCCTAAGCATTGGCCCTTTAACATGTGCATGTGTGTATGTGTATTTAGTCCTTTATTTTGGTCACTCTGGCCACTGTTTTAGGCCTATTTAGAGTTGCCTAAATCATGTATAAGTCCACCTTTTCATAAGTTTGCATTGCCGCATGTTTTCTTGTATGCTTGCATAAGTGTCTTGCCATGCCATGTTGCATCCTTAGCTTGCATGCCTAGGTTACGTTGCATCTTACATGCATGCCCTATTCCTTGACTTGGTGATAGGAATTGGGCCTTGGCTCGTTTGTTTGGTTTGCATTTCATTTGACATGAAAGTTGCACACTTGATTCTTTGGGCCATCATGCATGGAAATGTGTGATTGATGGCCCGAGAACCGAGGAGCATGTTCCTTTGAGTCATTACCAGGATCAGGGACATGATTGGTGCATATATGCTTGAATTGTATTGCCATGCAAGTTCTGTCCTTTGTTGCTGTGAGTTGCAGGTTCTGCAAGCATTCTTTGCCGACCGGCAGTATATATTGCCGACCGGCAGTAAATCACCAGCCGATGGATTCATTTTGTGTCGGTGACTACACCACACTACCGGTGGCAATCCTATTCAGCCGGTGGCACTCCTCAATGTCCAGAGAAGCAGTCCTGAGACTTTGGAAGTCTCCAGAGGAGTGTATCAAGAAAAACAGAGGCAGCCTATGCATGGCGGTGCACTTCCGAGCAGGACCGAGCATGCGCTGCATCTGGCTCTCCTCCCAAGGCGCTTTACTGTTTTTCCTAGCTTAATTAGTTTGTTAACCATTTAGGCAATTTGTAATATTTAATTAGCTTGCGCAGTTAATTAATTTGTATTATTTATTTGGTCCCTCCGGGCGAGGGCAAATCTGTAATAAGTGTGTGTGAGTGGTGTGTATGTCTTCCAATCCCCACTTATTTCTTCCCTTTTACTTACCTGCTTATGATTGTAGACTGGGGCATTTTTAAAAATTAGCATACCTTATGCTATGCATGCGTGCATTCATGCATTCGTATTACATGCACCGGGCTCGGTACATCATGCTAACTGCATTCGAACTTCAATTCCAAATTGAATATGTGCATCAAATTGATCGCATTTCACATACCATGCTTAGGTTAGCCGAGCCAACTTCGATTGCATCCTGTATGTGTTGCATTAGGCAATTTAACATGAGCTAGGACATGCATGTTTGCTAACTAGTTTATTGTTTTGGCACGGAGTACGATGTAAGTATTTATGCTTTAGCATCCCGCATGCGTGTGAGTGTCGCCATGACAGTATGCTTGCCATGCGGCTAAATATTTATGTGATAAACTGTTTGGATGCCTGTGGGTAAAGGTTGGATTGTTTGAGTTGGAAAAACTCGTTGAAATCCGTGTTTTAGCCTACTTGCGAGTAGCAAATTCCAAAGCGCTTTTCAAAACAAACGGATGTGCAATGCTTGTTTCCAAATTAGGCAATCTAGTCTATACTTGTTTGCTGTGCGCATAACATAGTAATTCTAGGCTAATAACCAGAATAAGAACACATAACGTTTTCAAAACCAGATATCATGGTTAGTAGAGGCCGGTCTTCGGACCGGGCGAAAGGGGGTGCTCATAGCTGACCTTCCCCGATCGTACCCAAGCTCCCGAGCCGAGACAACTCCGGTGATGACAGACATGTGGCCTTCGGCACCGAGTCAGGGTTTCCTAAATTTTCCCATTAAAAAATATTTAGGTGGTGACTCTATATCTGGCAAAGCAGTCCATGTTTGGCACTTCTTTTCAAAAAAAATATGTTTCTCAAAACGATTTGCCGGATTCGGACTCTTTGGTTCAGATTAGGAACCGTGAAACAAAATCGAGTCCGAACTGTAGCGTGAGGCCCACGGGCGCGTCTACAATATCGAGAGTCGAGCCAGCAGCGTTTCAATCAGCTCGGTCAATGGGTTCAAGATGAAGCCATTGAGACGCGATCTTTGATGAACGCCTTATTTGCCCAGCATTTCCCACCAACACCGCCACCGGATTCTCCTTAGTCCCGGCCTATATTTGTTTCTTTTGTTTTTATTTTTCTTTTTCTTTTTAGTTATTTCTTCTTTTCAAAAAAAAAAAAAAGGTGTGTGAAGTGTGTGTCTGTTACTCTATGCCTACCTGGATGTGCACCTACAATTTTTGGTAATATTCTCTTATTTCTCCTTACTTTTCCATTGAGAACAATGTCATATTCAAGTTGGGGGATGAGGGTTATATTTTCTTTTGTGCATTTCCATTTGGATCATAATTCATGCTTATACCTGTTTCACTTGATTGCATTACTTCACTTAATGTGACTTGTTGCTAGTAGGGTGATGATATTTATATATGTTAATTGGGGAGCATAGTAGACTTGTATGAAAAGAGTTTATTGAGTAGATACTGGTATGTGATGTTTGCACTAGGAGAGTTGTTTGTGTTTGTGGTATTATTACACTTGTCAGAAGTATGCCTTAATTCACATGAACACACTATCATAGCGGTGACCTCTTTATTATAATCGTTGGTGTACATCATTGATAATGACTAGGGTTGCAGAAAATAATAAATGAGGAGCCAGGATTTTTTAAAAAAAAAATTAAATAAAAATAAATAAAAACACTTGATTTGTTTGGGTTCGTAACCTTTTTAACTCGAGTTATTAAGCTCGTAGGGGCGTCTCTACATCTAGTGCCCTAAAACCTTCTGGTTTGGGAGTCATTGGCCCAATACTTGCTACATGGGTTAATTAGAAAGCTTAAGGGACTTAGACATTACACAGTTAAGGAAAAATAAGGAGAATGACTTGTTCGGATTTGTAACCTTTTCAACTTGAGTTATTAAGCCCGTAGGGGTGTCTTCACATCTAGTGCCCTAAAATCATCTAGTTTGGGAGTCATTGGCCCAATGCTTGTTATGTGGGTTGATTAGAAAGTTTAATGGATGAGGACATTGCACAATCATCTAAAAAAATAATAATACAAAAAAAAAAAAAAAACTTTTGAGAATCTTGGCTGCAACAGGTTAGTTTTTTTTGTATATGTTGGGTGTTATTATGAGTTACACTGGGCTATTATAGTAGACAATTAACTAATATGGAGATTGCACTTTACACTGAGGGTACTGATGATTTGTCTATTGGCATGCACAAGTACAGGGGACTTTACTTTTGTATTAACTGAATTGTGGTTTTGACTCAATAAATTCCTTCATGCTTGTCCACTGTGCCTTTAATAACTCATTATGTCTTAATATCACACTGTAGTGGCACATAAGTTGATCGTTAGGTGGAGTAGTGTGGTCAATTGTTGTTGAGTATATATGAATATGTTAATGTTTGTGGGTATCATTTCTGGAAACCCTCACTAGACTTTACTTGTCCACTTGGGATAACTTTTTTCGGTTTAAAGGCTTGTTGCATATGCTAAATGCAGCCGTTTTCCCACGAAAGAGGAAATAGCCAGATTTTGCTTAATTTTATTTTATTTTTATTACTTGCTTGAGGACTGGCAAGTTGTAAGTTGGGGGATGTGATTAAGGCCGAATTGTGCAACATTGAGGCCGTTAATTAGGATCTCTTAACTTTACTTGCTTGTCAAACTGTATATTTTATGTGTGTTTAATGTTAATCAGGTTGTACATAGTCGGAGCATAAAATGGGCGAAAAGACAGAATTTGGAGAGAAAACAAATTCCCGCATGTGCATTGACTTTCACGCATGTGCGTTGACTTTTCTGGAAAAACGAGCCCGATATTTTAAACCTGTTTGGAAGACATCAGAAGTATAAATAGGTAAGAAAAGGGTTGGATTAGGGTTCTGAAATTGTTTTTGCAAGGAAAGAGAGGCTAGGGTTCCAAGAGGTGATTTTCTCGAAAAAGCTTGAAGGACACGTCCATGGGGTCTTCTTCCTTATCTTCTTCCTCTTCCCACTCCTCCATGAGTGGCTAGTCTTCTTTTCTAGGGTTTTGATGAAACCCTAGCCATGTAATTAGTTTTTGTTTTTGATTTTCAATTATGTAAAGGTTTGAACAATTGTATGGTGTTTTAGAAGTTATATATATATATTTTTCATTATTTCTTCAAGTATTCGGCTTTCTGTGATTGTTGAATGTTTTCCATACAAGAGTTTTCTATTCTTTCACATTCAAGGTATGAGACGAACCATACTACGAGGGACGAGTTGTGTCACTACCCTAGTTTAGAGTGAACGATTCGTACTATTTGAGATGGTTCGTGCTCGCACATTGAATGTGATGATTTTCTTGTTAAATGCTTTGAACTTGTAGTTGCAAAGCATTATCCCGTTCGAACCATAACATAATTGATTTTAATTGGAAACCCTATTTACGTGACTAGTGGTGGACTCTTTGCCCTATGTTTTTCCCCAATTCAGTAAATCCAATTTTATTTATAATTGATAATTTAATTACTAGTTTAATTTATTTGTTATTAAATTAGGTTATGAACAATCAATCTTTGTGTCACACCCCAAACCAGAGTATGGTCGATCGTGGCCCATAGGGCCTTAGCCCAAGGCACACGTAAGCCTAAACACAAATCTATAATCACATTGAACAACTAAACAATAGTCCAACAATAAATAACCAAAACTCAATCCATTGACATGCCACAATTATAATCGGGAAAATCAATCGTAATCAAAACCATCCAAACTTATGCAATATAAGCCGCCCACATATCAAAATAATCCTAAATGAACCCCAATAAAAATAAAAAAATAAATATGCACAAACTTGACATAACACTCTAAAATAAATGAATGTCCTAGAGGTCCATGCAATCGAGTCCCCGCTATGCCATGAGTGCACTCTAAGTCCTTCTAACACCTGGAAATGGTAAACAACTAAGTCAGCTGATAGCTCAGTGAGTAGCAACATGGATAATATATACAGTTTTGAAAACAGGGTTCAATTCTAAAATAAGATATATATCACAGAAACTAGATTGACATACAGTTTGGTAAAGAGAATCTGTTTCAAAAAGAAGGTTCCACAATTCAATAGTTAAATACTCATGTCTCTCAAAAACATGATAAATGACATTTTCCACTTAAAACAGATTACGACATGAACACCAATAATTTTCTAGGTACCAAGAAATAACAAGTAACATAACACACATTTCTCAAGGCTATAATCCCCGTTAGATCCAATACCGATCTAAGAGTCATCCTCATGGTGGCAACCCGGGCCTTTTCTCTAAGACGATCCAATTGAGGGTCACCTAGCTTAATCTAGGTCTTTTCTTTACAATCGTTGAGCATTGGAGTCATCATGGCCCAAGCCGGATCTATTCCCTAGTGGCCAGAGTCACCACACACAGTGGAATAATTTCCCTAGACTATACAGATGGTCCCAATAATCAATACATATCAATTTCGCAAAACATGGTAGTTCACCATTATAAACATGAGACCAAAACAAATAGTTTACAGTATGCCAAGTTCACACATGTTTTAGAAATAATTTGATTCCATTGATAATATAATAATTTATCAAAATAGTTTAGTCCTGAAACAACAATTTAATTTTCCAACAGTTCAGGGTAGGGGTACATTTATAAAAATATGTAGCATGAAACTACTCACTTGAAAATGAAATAATATAATCCTCGAATAGAGTATGAAAGTCCAACTAGTGCCCTGAACCAAGTATGAAAACTACACGTCATTACTAATTTAAAAATACTAAAGAATAAGAACTAAGTAACCCCAAACTAAAGTGCACTAACACGGCTCAACCCAACTCACCGTCATTCTTAAATATTATCTAAGTTCATGTTCTTCAAGGTCTAAAATCACCCAAGACATGGGTTCAAATCGAAACTTAATTAAAAGTAACTTTAAGATAAAACAGAGTTTCAAACAATTTTTCCCAATCTATTCGCTAACTTTGAAAATTAAAAACCCACTCCATGCTGTTTGAAAAATTCCAAAACCCTCCAGATATCAACTAATATATCCTAAGTTTCAAACCCAATTGGTTTTACTTGATTTTCTTATCAAAATAATTATCTACAATTAATTATATCTAAACAGGTTGTTTTCTGCAACACTTTAAAGAAATTAATGGTTCTCTTAGTATACATGAGCAATCATTGCAAGGCCACAAATGTACAAAACTAGACTCGTAACCGGTTTTAATGATACTGATTTGATAATTTTTAGATTTATACCCAAAGAAAACAACACTCCCGAACTTACTGTTTTAAACCAGTTTCTGGACAGATTTGAATGCACCAGTTAATATAGATTTTGACTCCCAAAAATATGAGAAACTTCAGATATGAAATTCAATATGTAATTAATCTATTGTAAAAATTTCAGTTTAAAATTCATTTGTTTGATATGATTTCTTGATTTTTAAAGTTTGTGATTCTGTACAGAATTTTTGGACTAAGAATTACACTATTCATTATACATGAATTTAACTCCTCAGATTTCTTAACAGTATATATATACACAAATTACATACTACTACAACCTCCCCATCAATTAATTAAATAATAAAATAGAATAAGGATAAAGAACAAATATAAAATAAAGAGGAAAGTTAGAACCTTACCACACACTCAAAAGTTCTTTGATTGGAACTTTTTTTTTTTTTTCTTCTCTCAAAGTTTCTCCCGTGGCTGCTGTGTTGTTGCCCTATGTGGTGAACAAATAATAGAGTATGGTTTGTATTTATTTTATTTTATACTAGTGGTTGGATACACCTAAAGCATGTGTAGGTCAAATATATAAATAAATATACAAAACATATATATAATTTATATGCAACTCAAATGGTAAGAGTCTTATATATTAACCTTGTGGTTTAGAGTTTAAGTCACACACTCTTCTCTAATTTTTTTTATAATAAATCTTGCCTCTAAATTAAAGACTTTCATCATAAATTTATTTTAGGTTTAGGTTTAAAATTAATTAAAAGATCATCAAATAATAACTAATTTGCACTTTAGGATTCACCATCAAAATATTTGAGATTGTGAAATTATTATTATTTATTTTTTACTTGATTTGTATATTCGGGTTCTCACACTTTTCATCAAAATTAATTTAAAAATTTAACAATTAAATTAGTTCAATTTCACAATTGTTCCTGTGGATCGATACCTGAACTTGCCATTATTCTAAAAGAACTTGCCATCAAAGTCTGGCTAGAGAAAATCACAAGAGAGTATGTGATTTGGCTAGAGAAAATGAACAAATTTCTCTGACCATCACACAGTGAAAATTAACACAGAAAGTTAACAATCACAATTTTCTCTAGTTTGGTTAAAATAGAGAGAAAATTATGGTCAAATTAGATAAAATTAGTCAATTTTATCTAAGTTCATTTCTTCTTCACAACAACACAGAGAAAATTACCCGAAGAAATTGAAATTTCTCTGAGTTCAAACTAGAGAAAATTGAATGCTTTGAATTTTCTCTGGTTTGAACCCAGAGAAATTCTTTGGGAAGTCTAGAATTTCTCTAGGAGGAATTTCTCTGTATTGAAATTTCTCTAGATCAATGTTGAGAGATCTTAGACATCATAAAATTATTGAATGTTCTTTATGTTATAAAATTTTAATATCAGAGACCCTAAAAAAAAAATCCTAAAAAATATTATAAATTATCACATCTCTTTTTTTTACTTTTTAAAATATTATAAAATCTTAATATCAGAGACCCTAAAAAAAAATCCTAAAAAATCTTTAAGTTATAACATGTTTGTTACGGAACTGTAGCAGCTCTCAAATTTGATAAAAGGACTTTTATTAATATTAAATTAAATCCTCCATTTGGAGAATCTTAGCTTCCAAACTAACCCAGATTGGTCGATGAACCTTTATGTCTAGGTGCTTGTAGGGCGATTTTGGATGGATGTGAATTTTTGAATTGCATATATTTGACATTAAGGTCACGTTTGGGAATTTAGCTTTCAGTATAATTTAAAAAAAAATAAAAAAAAGGTCAAAAAATCAAAAGTTAGACCTTACATGGAACTTACCTTCTAAGTATTAAACTAACTATTGTTAAAACCACTAATAAGATTCAGTACACAAGCAATGTGAGACTTATAATTTAGAATTCACAATTTATCCACAATGACAGGGTAATGATTGAGTTTGTGATAAATCAAAAGTTGACATGTAACATGCCATATCATTGTGGATAAATTCAGAGAGTTTTATTCAAAAAGATAAATGTGTCTTAGTCTCAAAATATGCACCATTATTAGTAAAGTTTTCTTTTTACTGGTAAATGTGGGATCTAACTAACAGCCTCTTTCTATCCACTGGAGTCTGCAACACTTCCTCCACCATAGACACCGTCGTCAACGGCTTCTTTAGCAGTGGGGGCTGCTGCTCAACAAGGCCAAGGATTGGCTTTTCCATGATCGGTCTTCCAATGGTCAAGATCTACGGGATAGGGTAAGCGAACCTGATTCACATTTTAATTTGAACTGAGTTTTCTTTGCAATTAGCCATTATCATACAAGGGAGGTGTCCCTGTCTGAGCTTGTCGCTGAGTTGTGACATGATTATTTGTTGTTGATGAAGGCAAATGAGCTCTACAAGAGAGGAAGGGTGTCAAGAGTTTATGGATTGGAAATTGATACCATCAGTTGTCCTTGATAAAGTACAATTGTGCATACATATTGGGATAATGAGCATTGAATATGATCCAAAACTACGACCCACCATGGGCCGCGTTTACTCAATGTTGTCAGAGAACCATAGCAGCAGCAACACCCTAGTTGAAGAACTGATGAGAGATGGGTCGTCATCAACGTCATCCACAGCTTGAAATTCAGGGGAGTCCAATTCCCATATCTATTCTGTTTAAAACTGACCACAGTGCTACTGCTACTTCCAAGGGCCCTTTTATGTTCAATGATTTTCCTCTAAGAATTTTCTTTCGAGTTGACAAAATCGGGACTTACTAGTTTTATCTAGTCCAACTAGTGTTTTTTTGCACGAGTGTTTGTGGAAACCATTGCATAGCAAAAGTTTCACCTTCTGAACCTCAAATCAAAATATTTCTACATAATTTATTATTTGGTTATGCTTCTCCTATAATGTACCCTACACAAAATATATAATTTTGAGACAAAATTTCTAATATCAATCACAAAATACGTAACCTCACCGCAAATTACCTTAACAAAATATCCAAAATTTTGTGGTTAATGTTGCAAAAGTTTATAGTTTAGTTATGACATTTTTTGTTACGTCAATTTGTGACGAACTTAGCATTTTAGGATTGATGTTATGAAATTTTATAATAAAATTACACATTTAGTGGTAGGATGCATAAGGTATGCACACCTAAAGGAGTGCACACCATAACATTTTCGAAAGAAAAAAAAATTATTATTTATTGTGTGGTGCTTTCGTATGACTAATCATTCCTTTTTAGCTATAATTGAAAAGGATTTATTGATGACATTTGCAGTAATAAACAAAAAATCACAAATGTCATAACTTCTATATACATATTCTAGCCTGACCCCATATATATGCACATACATAGACCTCGTATATATATATACACACACATAACCTACAAAATAAATAACTATTGTGATGAACTTCACAGACCCAACTAAAGTGGAGAAGAGAAGCTAGTTCTACACCTATGGGGGTGTAATTTTGGCCTTGTCCTCAGGCCTCGTGGGCTTTCGCCAAAAATAGGTCGAGCCAAGCCAATCTTGCGAAATCTCGACCTAGGCCCAAGCTCAAGCCCAAGCTTTAGGGAGATTCGGGCCCGACAATTATTTATTTATTTATTTTCATTTTTTTCACCAAAATCGGTTTAAAATAAGGTTGGACCTCGGTTGGGCCTCAGGTAGGCTTGGAGCTGGTCGGGCTGAGCCAAATAGTGCACGACCCAAGCCCAAGCTCGAGAGTTCGGTTTGGAATCGGGCTCAAGCTTGGTCGGCCAGCTGACAAGCTTTGGGTGGGCTTCAGGCCGGGCAGACCATTTTTACAACCACTACACACATTATATACTAGCGATTGACACACACGATGCGTGTGCAATTTAAATAAATGATAAAAAAATTAAATAATACAATAATACATGTATTGCTCAAGTGTTCAGAGTTTTATTCTTTACACTCAAAATCAAGGTTTCGAGCCTTATGTATATATATATATATATATATATATTTGTTTTAAATATAAAAGCAAGGACACATGGCATAAGAAAAAGGCCTAATGCATTGATAATATAATTCCTAAAGTCCTGTTTGCATCATCAACTACAAACATGATTTGTATTATTTTTTTGCAGGCCCAACTGAGCTCACTAACAATGGATCATCATCTAGGGCAAACATTCACTTGGAGAATGAGGACCTACCCGAACACAGAGGACTAACCTGTGCTCGACGAATCTAGCTGGAGGATATGCAATCTTATATACCCTCCATTCCAAGCTCCTCATGTAGCAGTATAGATGGTATAGAAAATTACTAAAGTCCCGTTTGCATCATCAACTACAAACATGATCTGTATTATTTTTTTGCAGGCCCAATTGAGCTCGCTAACAATGGATCATCGTCTAGGGTAGACATTCACTTGGAGAACAAGGGCCTACCCAAACACAGACACTGTGTTAGTCGTTTGTGTTTAGGTAGGCCCTCGTTCTCCAAGTGAATGTTTGCCCCAGATGATGATCCATTGTTAGCAAGCTCAATTGGGCCTGGAAAAAAATAATACAAATCATGTTTGTAGTTGATGATGCAAACAGGACTTTAGGAATTATCTATACCATCTATACTGCTACATGAGGAGCTTGGAATTGAGGGTATGTAAGATTGCACATCCTCTGGCTGGATTCGTCGAGCACGGGTTAGTCCTCTGTGTTTAGGTGGGCCCTTGTTCTCCAAGTGAATGTTTGCCCTAGATGATGATCCATTGTTAGCGAGCTCAGTTGGGCCTGCAAAAAAAAAAAAAAAAAAATACAGATCATGTTTGTAGTTGATGATGCAAACAGGACTTTAGGACCTATATTATCAATACATTAGGTCTTTTTCTTATGCCATGTGTCCTTGCTTTTATATTTAAAAATAAAATAAAAATGCATAAGACTTGTAACCTTTATTTTGAGTGTAAAGAATAAAACTCTGAACACTTGAGCAATACATATATTATTGTATTATTTAATTTTTTAGTCATTTATTTAAATTGCACACGCATCGTGTGTATCAATCGCTAGTACATAATGTGTGTAGTGGTGTAAAAGTGGTCTACCCGGCCTGAAGCCCACTCGAAGCTTGTCAGCTGCCTGACCAAGCTCGAACCCAATCCCAAACTGAACCTTCGGGCTTAGGCTTGGGCTGTGCACTATTTGGCTCGGCTTGACTAGCTCCAAGCCCATTCTAAAGCCCACCTGAGGCCTGACCCACCTACCCAACCGAGGTCCAACCTTATTTTAAAGCGATTTTGGTGAAAAAAATAAAAATAAATAAATAATTGTCGGGCCCAAATCTCGCTAAGGCTTAGGCTTGGGCTTGGGCTTGGGCCTAGGTCGAGATTTCGCAAGATTGGCTTGGCTCGACCTGATTTTTGGTGACAGCCCGCGAAGCCCAAGGACAGGGCCAAAATTACACCCCTATAGGTGTGGAACTAGCTTCTCTTCTCCACTTTAGTTGGGTCTGTGAAGTTCGTAACAATAGTTATTTATTTTGTAGGCCTATATGTGTGTATATATGTAGGAGGTCTTTATATGTGTATATATATATAGGGCCAGGTTAGAATATGTATATAGAAGTTAAGACATTTTTGATTTTTTGTTTAATACCACAACTGTCATCAATAAATCCTTTTCAATTATAACTAAAAAGGAATGATTAGTCATACCAAAACACCACAATAAAAATAGTAAAAAACAATTCTTTCAAAAATGCTATGGTGTGCACTCCTTTAGGTGTGCATACAATATACATCGTACCAATAAATGTGTAATTTTATAACATCAATCCTAAAATGCTAAGTTCATCACAAATTGATGTAACAAAAAAATGTCACAACTAAACTATAAACTTTTGCAACATTAATCACAAAAATTTGGACATTTTGTTCAGCTAATTTGTGATGAGGTTACGTATTTTGTAATTGATGTTAGAAATTTTGTGACAAAATTATAAATTTTGTGACAAAATTATATATTTTGTGTAGGGTACATTATAGGAGAAGCATAATCAAATAATAAATTATACAGAAATATTTTGATTTAGTACAAGATAGCTTACAAATATTTTGATTCGGGGTTCAGAAGGTGAAAATTTTGCTATGCAATGGGTTCCACAAACACTCGTGCAAAAAAACACCAGTTGGACTAGATAAAGCTAGTAAGTCCCGATTTGGTCAACTGGAAAGAAATTCTTAGAGGAAAATCATTGAACATAAAGGGCCCTTGGAAGTAGCAGTAGCACTATGATCAGTTTTAAACAGAACAAATATGGGAATTGGACTCACCCGAATTTCGTGTTGTGGATGATGCGGATGATGATCCATCTCTCATCGGTTCTTCAACTAGGGTGTTGCTGCTGCGATGGTTCTCTGACAACATTCAGTAAACGCGACCCATGGTGGGTCATAGTTCTGGATTATATTCGGTGCACATTATCCCAATATGTACACACAATTGTACTTGATCAAGGACAGTCGATGGTATCAATTTTCGGTCTATAAACTCTGACACCCTTCCTTCCTTGTAGAGCTCATTTGCCTTCGTCAACAACAAATAACCATGTCACAACTCAGCAACAAGCTCAGTCAGAGACACCTCCCTCGTATGATAATGGCTAATTGCAAAGCAAAATCAGTTCAAATTAAAAATGTGAATCAGGTGTGCTTACACTATCTTGTAGATCTTGATCATTGGAAGGCTGATCATGGAAAAGCCAATTCTCCTGACCAGTTATCAACTCCAAAATCACTACCCCAAAGCTGTATGTGTCTGTCTTTCGAGAGATGTCTCCACAATTGTACTCGGGAGCCAAATACCCACTGATTTCATGTACAAGCATATATTAACAACAAATCAAGTTTCAACAAGTTTGGTTTGTTTTTTTTAAAAAAAAAAAAAAAAAAAAAAAAAAACAGAAAAAGGTTTTCGAAAACTCAACAAAACACTGATCAGACGGATTTGATTTTTTTTTTCTTTGAAAAGAATAGGATTCAGTGACAACATAAAGAGAATTTAAATTATATCCTAAATCAAATTGCTGAAAGAAAGAGATACTTGGAAATATAAGAAAAATTAAATGCTTAACACATACAGGGTATCGACAACTTCACTGATATTAACATGCGTTTGATCTTGAGGGAAGAGGCCGAGGGTGCCAAAATTAGCAATTTTTGGGACCCAATTTTCATCTATTAGGATGTTGTCGGGTTTGATGTCACAGTGGATAATTACACCGTGTGATCGTTCGTGAAGGTAAAGCAAGCCTCGGGCAACACCTACAATTATGTCATATGTTTGCTTCCATTCAAGCGCATCTGACCTGCTAGTCTCTGAATCTAAAGTATCAAAAATAGTACGAAACTTTGAGATCAGTTGTCGTGTTGAAAATGGTGACTTAATTGAAAAATTGTAGTATTATTATACAATTATTATTTTTTGAACGAAGTATTATTATACAATTAATTCATATTATGTTCGATGCAAATTAGAAAAGAATAGATGTATAAATTTTATGAGTATATCCTTCCCAGAACGAAGGGTGTCTTCACTTTATGTGTAATTTTTATTCTTTGATCAAATGAATGATTGTTCCTCATGTTTTTTCATTTTTTTTAGTCAATAAAGAAAGAGAACTTTATTGATGATATGTAAGATACAAAGAGCATAACATACATCAAAAAAGCAGGTGAAAGTTACAAGTGTCATAACTGTTGTTCAAATTGTGAAATTAAATAAATAGATTCACGAATAAATTTAAAAAAAAATACCAGGAACACATGCTGAGAATTACAACAGAAATACACAATACAATAAAATGGTAAAGAAAGCAAACCGAAGCCTGTACGGTAGCAGTTTCCTTAAAACAGATTTCGCCGCCTTACGGGTTGAGTGCTTAAGGAATTCTGACGTCTGTCTCCCAGGATACGACGGTCAAAAACCAGCTACGGCAGAAGAACTTTCTATCTAGCTTAGCGAACAAAACCATGGCAGCACTCTCTCACTGTAGGAACTTTCTAGCAAACTGACTAAAGAATGGAAGAAACAATTTCTGTGTTTGAGACTTGATAGGAGGGTCTCAATATATACATGTATAGGGGAGAGAAGAGAAGCCTCTAGCCTTTATGGCTGGTCACTAATGCACCATTAACCTCTGCAATAAAGGCAGGAGTTACAAGGCAGAAGTTACAAACCCCATTAACTCTTTCATGAAGCTAACTTCATGGGGCAATTTCTCATTCAATTCTTAATGATTTTTGGCCATTCTATTTGTGGTGTAAAGATCTCATTGCAAAGTATCTAGACCCACTTGGATCCAACACAATAGACGGTTGGGACCAACTTTAATATTTAATTAAAGTCACCAAAAATCATTTTTTCCAACAATCCCCTACATGAATAAAAATTGACCGAATGACTCAACAAACAGACATTGTTCAACAATAAAGACTTGGAGAGAGTTCAACGGACTAACCCCGACATCAGAGAAGGTAGCTTTTGGTTTTGAACCTCTCCCAGTGAAAACCTATCGAGTTTACTGGCTGATCAGTGAATATGACATCTTGAACTGCTCTGCCGTTTATGTAACTGAGACAATAGATCTCACACGGGAATTACTCCTACCACCATTCTGTTCTCACTGGTGTTCCCTATATGGCCCTGGGCACTAGCTTGGTTCAGCGAGCGGTTTCAAAGAATCTTGGCCTGCCCAATTCTTCTAGAAGCGACCCCACTTCACACTCACATAGGTGACTCTACTTGAGTATCCTGCTATACTCAGCTCAACAACTTAACACACTGGAGTCATTAAAAGCTCAGCTTAACCTCTACACTTCCAAGTATCACTGATAGAAAGAATGGCTAGAGGTTTAACCTCTTCAGTGACATACCGCCGTTACACGTAATTAGGTTGTCCCATTGAATCTAGATCTTGGGATCTCCAGTCAACTAGGTTGGGTTTCCGTTCCGGTAACTTCCAAAGGCCTCAACCCCATTCCTTTTGACGATGTCTCAACCAACACTCGTTTAACCCTTTGGTTAGCGGATCCGCAAAGTTGTCCTTAGACTTTACATAGTCTATAAAGACAACTCCATTTGAGAGTAGTTGTCGAATGGAATTATGTCTACGACGGATATGTCTAGACTTTCCATTATACATATAACTCTGTGCCCTACTAATTACAGATTGACTATCACAATGAATACAAATAGCTGGCACAAGTTTAGACCAACGTGGCAAATCTTCAATGAAATGGCGAAGCCATTCAGCTTTTCCCGTTGCTTTATCAAAAGCAATAAACTTTGATTCCATCGTAGATCTAGATATACACATTGCTTGGAAGATTTCCAAGATACGCCTGCCCCACCAAGAGTGAACACAAATCCACTAGTGGACTTTGAGTCCTTTATATTTGATATCCAATTCGCGTCACTATAGCCTTCTAGTACCGCTGGATATCGAGTATAATGCAGCCCATAATCCCGAGTGTAGTGTAAATATCTTAACACCCGCACAATGCCCTTCCAATGAGAAGCATCGGGATTACTTGTGTATCTACTAAGCCTGCTAACTGAGTAAGCTATATCCGGCCTAGTACAACTCATCAAATACATCAAACTTCCAATGACCCAAGAATATTCTAGCTGAGAGACACTCTCACCATTATTCTTGGTCAAGTGTAGACTCACGTCTATCGGTGTCCTAGACACACTTGTATCTGATTTACCAAATTTCTTAAGTATCTTCTCAACATAGTGAGACTAAGAAAGTACAGTTCCACTAGATGTTCTGGTAATCTTAATACCTAGAATAACATCTGCAAGGCCCATATCTTTCATGTCAAACTTAGAGTTTAACAATCTCTTGGTAGTTTTAATCATCTCATTATTACTACCAACAATGAGTAAGTCATCAATGTATAGACACAAAATGACATAACCCCTGTCAGTGTCTTTAACATTTACGCATTTGTCACACTGATTGATTCTAAATCCATTTGACAACATAGCGTTGTCAAACTTCTCATGCCATTGCTTAGGAGCTTGCTTCAAACCATACAATGATTTGACAAGCTTACAAACTTTCTTACTTTGTCCTGGAGCTGAAAACCCCTCGGGTTGCTCCATGTAGATTTCTTCATTCAAATCTCCATTTAAGAAAGCTGTCTTCACATCCATCTGATGTATCTCCAGACCACGTAGCGTTGCTATCGCAATCACCATGCGAATGGATGTAATCCTTATCATAGGTGAATACGTATCAAAGTAATCCAGGCCTTCTCTCTGCCTGTATCCTTTGATAACGAGTCTAGCTTTATAGTTATTAATTGACCCATCAGCTTTCATCTTTCTTTTAAAGATCCACTTACTCCCCAAGGCCTTACTGCCTAGGGGTAGATCAACCAACTCCCAAGTATGATTTTGCAAGATGGAGTCAATCTCACTCTTAATTGATTCTTTCCATAAAGGGCTTTCAGGTGATGTCACAGTATCATGGAAAGTTCGAGGTTCTCCCTCTACCATATAAGTCAAAAAATCCGGACCAAAGGACTTTGTAGTCCTAGCCCTCTTACTCCTTCTTAGCTCATCTACATCTTCAGCTTGATCATCAACTTGATCACGCAAGTGATCATTTGTTTGATTAGCTATGTAATCATTGTCACCTTCAACCTCTTTCATGGAACTCGGAATACATTTTCAAAGAAAGATGCATTTCTTGATTCCATGATAGTATTCTCGTGTATATCTGGAATAGCAGACTGAACCACAAGAAATCGATATGCACTGCTATATTGTGCATAACCGTTGAATACAAAGTCAACGGATTTTTAGGCTTATCCTAACCCTCTTGGGTTTAGGTATTCCCGCCTTTTGCATGACACCCCCACATTTGTAGAATTTATACAAAGGCTTTTGGGCTTTTCTGAAAATTCATACAGGGTCTTTAAACAATTCCTTGTGTCACAATGATTATGAAACTCTCAATATCATATCATAGTAAATACATTCCCAGAATGTCATCAACCGAATTAGGCACCCAAATATATTTGGTCCAACCTATCACTCTGAAGCCAATAGTCTTACTATTAGGAAACACAAATCTAGTGTTCAATAGTCTACTATATGGAACTTCATAAGATGGCCAGTAGTCTTATCACTAGGAATCACTACATGTGGTCAGTAGACTTTCTACTACTAGGAATCACAATGTCTTAACCTGTGATCAGTAGTCACTTTACTACTAGGAATCACAACATCCTGACATAGGATCAATAGACTCTTTCATTGCTTGGAATCATCATGTCTTGACATATGACCAGTAGCCTCTCCACTACTAGGAACCATAATGTCTTGACATGTGATCAGTAATCTGTTCACTACTAGGAACCACAATCTCATAACTGTGTAGCCAGTGGTCTAACACCTCTTAGGAACCACCAGTTTTCTATCTCTGTGATCAGTGATCTTGTACTCACTAGGAGCCACCAATTTAAGAATATGTTGGGAATTTAAAAATCCAAAAAATATTCACCCACTATAACAGGTTGTCTCATCTTTGCTTTCAAGCAAAGTCACGTAACAATCATAAATGCTATAAATAACACAAGGATACCATACTAATTGCCTCTGATCAATTCAGAGATATTTTAATGCAATCTTATGATTTCCTTTAATCATACTTGATCTCTCAAGATCTTCCTTTAAGAATCTCGTGAGGCTAAGGTTGTCAGGTGGAACAACATTTCTGTTTGTCACATTTTGAAGCCATTTCTGAAACATCACAATAGAATTTCACTTCTGTGATTCCAGAAATTAAACTTAACCCTTAGAAAACTAGTCTCATCATTTAACCTCAGAATGTTCCTAGGAAGATTGGAGGGGTCACATCTGTCCCACTTAAAACCCAGTTAAGCTTTTGACAAAACATCCAAGAGCATGTTGACTCTTAGTCCATGGGAAACAATTTTAAAATTAAGATTTCCAGGGGATAAACTAGGTTATAACAAACCAATTTCCAAGCAAATAAAATTTGCTACCAGAATTACACCACTCATAAAAGTTAACTGGTACTCCCGAAACTGAGCCCATGATTTCTGAATAAAAATCAGACATATTTTAGCTAATGCTAAAATTTGATTTCTTTTCTCAAAACCACAACACTTTGGAAATAATCAGATTATAAACAAAGATTTTCTCCAAACTTGGTTTTCTAACACTTTGGGAATAAAATGATTAAACCCAGATACTTCCTCAAACCCCAAAGGTTTGAAACCAAATCCGTCTTAGTTGTCATTTCTGAACAAATAAGAACTACTCTTTAGCCAAGGCTAAACACTTTGGTTTCTATTACAGAAAACCAAACCAAATTCCAAACTTACAAGCAATTTAGAAATTGCTACAACCAAATACATGCATATAAAATGCTTCTAATAATACAAGCAAATAAAACTTGCTACTACAAATTAGTAAACAAACCAACTAAATCTCAAGCAAAAAATGCTTCAACCATTTAAATAAGATAGCCAATCCATCAGGATTCTATTTAGTCCAAAAGCCTTTCCACGCTTAGGTATTCCGATTCAACACAAAAGTTAGTAGTCCAAACATTTTTGTTTTTACATCCCCAATACTATTTATTTGGTTTTGTATTTGTTTTTCCATTCCCTTTCACATAAGTATTCCTGTAAAGAAAGTTAGCAGAAAAAACCACAACAAAATACAAACAAATAATCTAAGCAAAAACTAAATATAATAAATAATTGAAACCATCTAGCCAACTATTTATAAAATTAACCAATGAATTAAAATGCCAATTAAATTAAAACTTTAAAATAAAGTTCAATAGTTATGAGTTATGAATGAAATTAATTCATAATAAACATTTAAACTAATAACTCCAAACAAATAAGTTAAATTCAAAGTTAATGCACCCAATTAAATAATTCAAATTAATGCACCCAATTAAATTCATAATATTCATGTACATAAATTCATACAAGTTACAAAACTCTATAACTCCAAAATATATTAAACTAAAATTAATAGGCAAGAATTATAAATAATTGTTAGAAACCAATAACCATTTAGCAATTAACATGGAAAAAATTATAAAGATTAAATCATGTAAGAAAACTAAAGGCTAGAAACAAAATAACATGTCAAAACTTGCATAATTTACAAATATTGAATTTCCAGGAAAAAACCAGTGGACTAAAAACCATAAAATTGAAAGTCTATGAGCAGAACATGACAAACTCAAAAGTCATGCAAATCATATTAAAAAAAAAACTGGAAGCAATCAACCATAAATTATCTAGTAAACATAAACTAATTATCTAATAAATTGGATTGCAACCATAGACAATGAGAAGTAAAACAGTAGCATGCAATCTTATGAATCTAATTATATAATTGATGAAAACATCAAAAATTTGTTTTAAGCTTGTTGTTCAAATTGTGAAATTAAATAAATAGATTCACAAATAAATAAATAAAAAATACCAAGAACACATGTTGAGAATTACAACAGAAATACACAATACAATAAAATGGTAAAGAAAGCAAATCGAAGCCTGCACAGTAGTAGTTTCCTTAAAACAGATTTCGCCGCCTCACGGGTCGAGTGCTTGAGGAAGTCTGGCGTTTGTCTCCCAGGATACGACGGTCAAAAACCAGCTACGACAAAAGCACTTTCTGTCTAGCTTAGCGAACAAAACCATGGCAGCACTCTCTAACTGTAGGAACTTTCTAGCAAATTGACTAAAGAATGGAAGAAACAATTTCTGTGTTTAAGACTTGACCGGAGGGTCTCAATCTATACATGTATAGGGGAGAGAGGAGAAGCCTCTAGCCTTTATGGCTGGTCACTAATACACTATTAACCTCTCCAATAAAGGCAGGAGTTACAAGGCAGAAGTTACAAACCCCATTAACTCTTTCATGAAGCTAACTTCATGGGTAATTTCTCATTCAATTCTCAATGGTTTTTGGCCATTCTATTTGTGGTGTAAAGATTTCATTGCAAAATATCTGGACCCACTTGGACCCAACACAATAGACGGTTGGGACCCACTTTAATATTTAATTAAAGTCACCAAAAAACCATTTTTTCCAACAATAACTAGACTAAACGATTCCAACTAGGTTGACACCGGAAAGATAGCGCAATCATATGCTAGCAAAACCCCAAGTTGATGAGAAACCAACCAACAAAGCAAAGAAGCAAACAAAAAAACATCAACACCAGTAACACCCAATGATCAATGGCAACTAAATAACCCCAAATCCCTTATCATTTTAGATTAAAACAAATATTTATTTATTTATTTATTATTTTAATAATTTTAGATTATTTAAAATTGCAAGTCTATGGGAGAGTCTTTTACTGGTTCTCATTAATTGCAATCTTAGCAAGATAATATCAAATGGTGATATTACTTACAATTAAAAATACAGTAGGTGATATTAGTGCTTACTTAAAAGAAGGTAATCAAGGCTGCCATTTCTTGCAAACTCAAATACAAGCAGCATCTCTTCATGGTGTGAACAAAAACCCAGAAACTTCACTATATTTCGGTGGTGTGCAGACCCCAACAACAGTTTCATCTCGTTCAGGACAAGTTCCTTTCCCATGTCTTAGATCAGCAATGGTTTCTTCACCGCGATCTCTCTCCCATCATTCAACTTTCCTTACAAAACATTTTCAGTCAAGGATGGATCCAAGATTCAAATTTTTGGGGAGGGCAAAAACAACTATATTTTGAAATTATTTTACTAATTACTCATATAATAAATATATATATATATATTTTTTTTATAGTTTTTAGATGTGTGACGCCCCAGCCCCTGCCCCCACCCCCACCCCCACCCCCACCCCCAGATCCATCCTTCCTCTTTGTTGATGTATGTGGTTCATTCTTCATTCATCAATAAACTTTATTTTTTCCTGACCAAAACAAAAAATATTTTTTTTTTGATCTGCTTAAGGTTGTGTTTGGATTAACCTTGTACACTTGAGCAAAGCCACCTTTGCCAAGCTTGTTTTTGGCATGGAATTCTTCTGCTGCAAAAGAAACGTTTTTGAAACTGAATTGCTTGGGTTCTTGTTCTGCCACGATCTCCTCTACATCTTTAATTACAACACAGCCACGAGTTGAGCGCAAGAAGATGAAAATAACTATAAACACATATTAGGTAACTCGGATATAAATCCGATAAAAAAAAATCATTGAGGAAGTGTATGATCTGTGAGTTGAGTTGAAAGAGTGAGACTTCTTCTCCTCTGTTTTGTATTTATTTTTGTTTATAGTGAAACTTTCTCTCTTTTCTCCCGTGGACGTAGGCATTGGGCCGAACCACGTAAATATTTGTGTCTTATTTCTATGTGTGATTCTTTGTAGATCATTTTCTAGGTGTCTTTAATCACAACAAGTGGTATCAAAACCAAGGTGAGGGAGTTTTTGAAAAATAGAGTGTTTTTCTTCAAAATTGAAAATTTCCAATTGCTCGAAATCATGATTTGAGTACACCAGAAAGACTGTCTTCACGAGAGAATTCCAGCCCTTGAAAAATGAATCCAATAAGAGTATCCACGCGCCCTCATGCGCGTCACAAGAGACTCGTCGGAGGATCACTAGAAAGCTCAATCCGATGAGGAAGTAGAAGTTGAAGACAACCCTTTTGTTTTTATGTAATAAATATTTATTTGTGAAGATATATACCACAAGTCTTGTGTTGGCAGAGTGGGTAAAGCCCAAGTCTTGAAAGTCAAGAGTTTAAAACTCCTTGGCAACAAAATCTATTTTTTTTTTCGAAAATTCATCATAGCCGAGCTGAAGCCAAACCGAGCCGAAACTGAGCCTCATATGCCAATGACGTTAGCAGATTTGGAGTAATTATTCAGTGCTTCGCAGGTGCTCCAGATTCTGCCGATCAACCGTTAAATTATTTTGGCTAGATCTGAGCCATTTGAAGTTCGTTTTTGACGATCCAATAGTGCGTTCCAACTATTTAGAATATTCTGGACACATCCGTATGGTTAGATTTTGTAAATCATATTTTAAAAAGTTGCATTTTTTATTTTGACAATCTGAAGCGCTTTTCGGCTAATTTGACTAGTCCAGACTCAACAGTGAAGTTTGATTTTTCAGACAGAGATCATTTTTCTATAGAGACAAGTATTGATGGAGAAATCAATATCTACTTTAGGATCAATGATTAAGTTGAATGCTTCCAACTATGCAATTTGGAAGCAGAAAATGAAGGATGTCCTGTACTGCCGAGATTTGTTTGACCCCATTGAGCTTAATGGAGTTAAACCAATTGTGAAGAAGGATGAAGAATGGAAGCGGAAGAACTGAAAGACAATTGGTCAGATCAGACAATGGATCAATCATAGTGTCTTCCACCATGTCGCCCAAGAGACTGATGCCTATGCTATTTGAGCAAAATTAGAAGGCATGTACCAGTCGAAGATTGCTTGGAATAAAGCCCTCCTAATGAGAAGGCTTGTAAATTTGACGCTGAAAGACAGCGTCTCTATTGCAGAACACACTAGTGAGTTTCAAAATCTGGTAAACCAACTAGCAACTGTCAAAATGGAGTTGGATGATGAGATACAAGCCCTATTGCTGCTAGCTTCTTGCCAGATAGTTGGGAGACGTTGGTGGTGTCCCTCAGCAACTTTGCACCTGAAGGAAGACTGACCACAAACATGGTCACCGATGCTTTATTTAGTGAAGAGGCAAGAAAGAAAGACATGAGTGGAGATCAATCCCATGCCCTCGTCATAGAAAATAATAGTAAAGGTAGAGGCAGAGGCAAGGGAAGAAGCAAAAGTAGAGGACGCATTAGAGGAAGATCTCAAGACAGAGGAAAGTCTAGAGAAGGTACGAGTCGGCCAAGGTTCAAGTGTTACCATTGTGGCCAAGAAGGTCACATAAAGAAATATTGCTATACCTTGAAGGGAGAACAAAACCAAGGCAATAGACAACCAAAGACCAAAGATGGAAACATTGCTGTTACTGTCTCAAAAGATATTGCATTATTCTCTGTTGGAGAAGAAGAATGCCTCCATATGGCAGACAACAACACCGAGTGGGTGGTAGATACAGTAGCTTCCTACCATACCATATCCCAAAAGGAGTTTTTCAGTACCTCTCAAGCTGGGGACTTTGGTACAGTGAAGATGGGTAACTCTAGTTTTTTGAAGATTGTGAGAATTAGTGATGTTCCCATCCAAACCGAAGTTGGTTGCACGATGGTGTTAAAAGATGTCAGGCATGTTCCCGATTTACGCCTAAATCTTATTCCATGGATAGCCTTAGATCGACAAGACTATGAGAACTACTTCGGCAAAGGCATGTGGAAATTGAATAAGGGATCTCTGGTGGTAGCTAGAGGACAAGCAACTGGTACATTGTACAAGACTCATCTGAATGTGATTTTAGATAGCCTCAATGCAGCAGAAGATGAGACATCACCAAATTTGTAGCATAAAACGCTGGGTCACATGAGTGAGAAAGGGTTGCAGATTGTGGCAAATAAGTCTCTCATTCCCTTTGCGAAAGATGCGCAAAGTGAACCCTTGTGATGACTGCTTATTTGGGAAGCATCATAGAGTCATTTTCCACTCATCATCCAGAAGACAATCAAAGTTGTTGGGTAGAGTATACTCTAATGTATGCGGTCCCATAGAAGTGGAATCTTTGGGTGGCAGAAAATACTTCCTGACGTTTATTGATGTTGCATCATGAAAGGTATGGGTTTACATCCTAAAGACCAAAGGTGATGTGTTCCAGCATTTTTAGACATTCCATGCTATGGTGGAAACAGAAACTGGAAAGAAACTGAAGTGTCTTCGAACAGAAAATGGAGGCAACTACACGTCAAAGGAGTTTGAAGCCTACTATGCTACGCGGTATCTGACATAAGAAGACTGTTCCTGGAATCCCAAAACACAATGGTGTAGCCGAGGATTATGGAGAAGGTCAGATTTATGCTCAAAATGGTAAAGATGCCAAAATCATTTTAGGGAGAAGTTATTCTTGTTGCTTGCTATTTGATCAATAGATCGTCATCAGTTCCACTGAATTTTGAGACTCCAGAAAATGTATGGTTTGAAAGGGAGATTTCTTACTCTCACTTGAGAGTGTTTGGGTGCAATGCATTTGCATATGTATCCAAGAAGCACAGGCAAAAGCTGGATGATAAAGCTAGCCATGCATTTTTATTAGCTATGGAGATGAAGAATTTGGACACAGATTATCGGATCTGAAAAACAAGAAGGTCATTTGAAGCTGAGATATGGTGTTTCAAGAAGGTCAGACATTAGAAGACTTTGGGCAACTAGCCAAACCCAAAGTTGATGATGTTTCAGAAGTTGTTTGGAATCCTGCACCATCACAGCATGCCACTAATGAAGAAGAGCTACCGCAACATGCAACCAATGATGTAGAGTTACAGGATGGATTTCTAGAAGATGAAGATCCAGAAGAAGAGGGTGTTGAGTAGGGGAAGCCACAACTCCCTCTCCCAGAGATTGTTGGTCCACAGTTACGAAGATCAACAAGTGAGCCTAAGCCATTGTCAAAATACTCAGCTTTTGAGTATATGTTGCTTACAGATGAGGGGGAGCCAGAAAGTTTTCAAGAAGCTCAGAATCATAAGGAGAAGAGTAACTGGTAGTAAGCTATGCAAGAAGAGATGCAGTCCTTGCAGAAAAACCAGACTTATGATTTGATAAAACTTCCCCACGGTCGAAAAGCACTGAAGAACAAATGGGTATTCAAGTTGAAGAAAGATTGGTAGTGGAAAGCTAGTCATGTATAAGGCTCGATTGGTTGTCAAAGGTTTTGGGTAGAAGAAAGGTATTGATTTTGATGAAATCTTCTCACAGTTGTGAAAATAGCATCCATTCAATTAGTTTTGGAACTAGTGGCCAGTTTGAATTTGGAGCTTGAGAAAATAAATGTGAGGATGGCATTTCTTCATGGTAATTTGGAGGAAGAAATTTACATGGAGCAACCAGAAGGTTTTGAAATAAAAGGGAAAGAAAACTTAGTTTGCAGATTGAAGAAGAGTCTCTACGGTCTCAAACAAGCGCCGAGACAGTGGTACAAGAAGTTTGAATCATTCATGGTGGGCCATGAGTACAAGAGAACTACTGTAGACCAGTGTGTATATGTCAGGAAATTTCTTGATGGAAACTTCATCATACTCTTGCTCTATGTTGATGACATGTTGATTGTTGGTCAGGATACTGCAACAATCTGATCATTGAAGAAAGAGTTATCACAATCCTTTGACATGAAAGAC
This sequence comes from Camellia sinensis, assembly GCF_055761805.1. Taxonomy (NCBI): domain Eukaryota; kingdom Viridiplantae; phylum Streptophyta; class Magnoliopsida; order Ericales; family Theaceae; genus Camellia; species Camellia sinensis. The sequence goes on from NC_138967.1 coordinate 49,598,124, forward strand.
CTAGGCCTTGCACAACAAATTTTGGGCATGAAATTTATGTGTGATAGGAAAGCCAAGAAGTTGTGGTTGTCACAAGAGAAGTATGTTGAACGGGTGCTTAGAAAGCTCAACATGAAAGATGCCAAGCTAATCAGTACTCCGCTGGCTAATCATTTTAAGCTGAGCAAGAGTTCTTGTCCCTCCTCTACAAATGAAAGAGAATAGATGGAGGCAATTCCCTACTCATCTGCAATAGGGAGTTTGATGTATGCAACGGTGTCCACCCGACCAGATATTGCTCATGCTATTGGAGTAGTGAGCAGATTTCTATCCAATCTAGGGAAAGAGCATTGGGAAGCAATTAAGTGGATTATGAGGTACCTTAAGGGTGCATTTAAAATGTGTTTGTGCTTTGGAGGAGCTATTCTAATCTTGGAAGATTATACGGATTCAAATATGGCAGGTGATCTTGATGGTAGAAAATCTATATCAGGATTTCTGTTTACTTTTACAAGGAGTGCTGTGTCTTGGCAGTCCAAGCTGCAAAAGTGTGTTGCTTTATCCACAATCGAGGTAGAGTATATTGCCGCAGCAGAAGCTGGGAAAGAGATGTTGTGGTTGAAGCGGTTTCTCCAAGAACTAGGACTAAAGCAAGAGAACTTCACGGTACATTCTGACAACCAGAGTGCCATAGATCTGAGCAAGAATTCTATGTACCATTCTCGCACAAAGCACATTGATGTACGGTATCATTGGATACACGAAGTGATAGAGAAGCAGTTATTGGAACTAGTCAAGATCCATATAGATAAAAATCCAGCCGATATGCTTACAAAAGTGGTCTTGAGAGACAAACTCAAAGTATGCATGGACATTGATAGGATGGACTTCCAGTAAGGATCCTACTTCTCATAGGTGTGGACGGGGAGAATTGTTGAGCATTCCACACCATGTGAAGTTGGCTTTGGGAGTCAAGAATAGAGGCTGCAGATTTTGGGCTAGAGATTTTGGAGACATTTAGCCAAGCTATCCCCTTGTAGGGTGGTTGTATGGATGGCATACTATTTATTTTTTGGTGGTTGGTTGTTAATACGCAAGCTCTCCCATTTGTGTATAAATAGGGAGACATGTGAGCTAAGTTGATATAGAGATCAAGTGTGAAGAAAAGAGAGAGTTATGAGAAGTGTATGATTTGTGAGTTGAGTTGAGAGAGTCAGACTCCTCCTCTTCCTCTATTTTGTGATTTTTTTTTTTTTTGTTTATAGTGAAGCTTTCTTTCTCTTCTCCCGTAGACGTAGGCATTGAGCCAAACCACATAAATATTTTTGTCTCATTTGTGTGTGTGATTGTTTGTAGATCATTTTCTGGGTGTCTTTAATCACAACATTTACCTTTCTTAGATTGTATGGGTTTGAAGAAATTTCGTAACTTGCTTGATTTAGGCATGGTTTAAGAGAGAAATGAATAAAGGTTTAATTGCAATTTCAAATGAAGAGAGAGATAGAGAGAGAACATTTGGATAAAGTAAAAGAAGAATGTGTCTGCTTTTTTAGCCGTTTAGATGAAGTAAAAGAAGAATAGAAAGAGTATGTCTACTCTTTTTCTCTATTTTTTTAACTATGTAATAATTTTTTATCTTTTTATAAAAATATATAGTATAAAAAAATAAAGAGAGTGATGTAATAATTTATAGTGACTTTTTGACTAAAATGTTTAGTCCTCAAACCAAATCTTATACCATCTCCTATGGTTCATCAAATTCATCATCAAATTTAAATTTGATGAAAAAAACTTACTTTTTTCTCCTCTAACGATTCATCAAATTCAGGATTTCTCAAATCTTTCACCAAATTGAGGATCAATGTGCCTTTCATCAAATCACTGTTCATTGTTGTTCGATTTTTACCACCGGATGTCCCTCTGAATGTCTCCCCAGATGACTACCTCAAGGTAAAAATTTGTGAAAAAATTACACTAGTCAATCATTTGCCCGGTCAATCGATGGTTTAATGAAGTTTTAAAACTCTTTGTTGGAATAGTTGATATCAAAAAAAGAAATTTATTTAAAATTTTACTCAAATTTAATGAAAAAAAAAAATCATCGTTAAAGATGCCCTTAGATAAAGTGAAAGAAGAATAGGTAGAGAACGTTTGCTTCTTTTTTTTTTTTTGGGAAATTGTTCAGTATTGTAGAAGTTCCATCTCATCTATCCTATGTGGTTTAGAGTGCTCTATTTCGACTTAGTGTCAGTGCGCCCGCCATGTTGGAAACTCACTTAACCCTTAAGCAAATGTTAATGTTTATTAACCTAGAGAGAAGAAAATTTGTTAGCTTTTATAGAGAAGAAAAATATTATTTTATCTTCAAGATGATAACTCCCACTCAAGATGATATTTTCATTTTCCTGCTTTTTTAACCATTCAGAGTCTTGATAGTTAGATCTAATCTTGTAAGAATCATACTATATATATATATATATAAAAGAATTTTCATGTATGGTACATAAAAAAAATATAGATTATTAGATTTAGATAAGATAAATACTAGTCATTGGATGAATTAGAAGTAAAGGGTCCAATTATGGTGTGCAAAAGTGGTATTTGCGTACCATACATAAATTGAAACTTGACTTACTGCTTCATTTATTATTATTGTTGTTGTTGTTGTTGATGATGATGATGATGGTGGTGGTGGTGGTGGTGGAGAAATAAATTGAAACAAATCAGATCTATTTAAACAGATAAAAAAAATGGCTTGGTATTTCAATAGATTACTCTTTGAATTTCAACAAAAGGCTTTGTATTTCAACAAAATACAAAATAGTTAAACAGGTAAGGGAAATTTGAATTGAAAATATTAAAAAATTAATCAGATAGGATAGATTTCTCACTAACAAAAAAATATCCACTAGACCTAATGCCTTATACCTTTCTTAGCATACAGATTTTTGAAATTTATAATGAAACGATAAAAATTTTAAAACCAAATCAAACTAAACAAGTAATTTTATAACATGATCGCAAAATATTACTTGTAACTTACTCGAACATCAAGCAAATAAAAATAATTTACATAATTATTTAAAACTTAATTCTACTACTATTCAATTAAATATAATTTGCTACTTAATAAAGGTCCACTTACTATTACATTAAATTATTAAATAAATTATTTGGACATGTTAGGCATTTTTTAAAAATATTTGAATCCCACTTACTACTCATTTAAAAATACAGATCACGTTTGTAGTTGATGATGCAAATGAGACTTTAGGAATTATCTATACCATCTATACTGCTACATGAAGAGCTTGGAATGGAGGGTATATAAGATTGCACATCCTCTGGTTGGATTCATTGAGCACGAGTTAGTCGTCTGTGTTCAGGTAGGCCCTCATTCTCCAAGTGAATGTCTGCCCCAGATGATGATCCATTGTTAGCAAGCTCAGTTGGGCCTGCAAAAAAACAATACAGATCATGTTTATAGTTGATGATGCAAACAAGACTTTAGGAATTATATTATCAATACATTAGGCCTTTTTCTTATGCCACGTGTCCTTACTTTTATATTTGAAACAAAAAAATATGCAAATATGCTACGTGTCGTTACTTTTATATTTAAAACAAAAAAATATGCATAAGATTCAAAATCTTGACTTTGAATGTAAAGAAAAAAATCCTCTAAACACTAGAGCAATACATATATTATTGTATTATTTAATATATATATATATATATATATATATATTTTTTTTTTTAATCATTTGTTCAAATTGCACATGCATCGTGTGTGTAAACCGCTAGTATATAATTTGTGCAGAGGTGTAAAAATGGTCTGCCCAACTTGAAGCCCACCCGAAGCTTGTCAGCTGCCTGACCAAGCTCGAGCCCGAACCCCCGGGCTTGGGCTTGTGTCATGCACTTTTTTGGCTCAGCTCGACCCACTCCAAGCCCACTCTGATGGCCACTTGAGGCTTGACTTGCCCGACCCAACTGAGCTTTAACCTTATTTTGAAGCGATTTTGGTGAAAAAATGAAAATAAATAAATAAATAATTGTCGGGCCCAAATCTCCCTAAGGCTTGGGCTTGAGCTTGGGCCGAGGTCGAGATTTCGCAAGATTGGCTTGGCCCGACCTGATTTTTGGCGGGAGCCCGCAAGGCCTGAGGACTGGGCCAAAATTACACCCCTATAGGTGTGGAACTAGCTTCTCTTCTCCACTTTAGTTGGGTCTGTGAAGTTCATCACAGTAATTATTTATTTTGTAGGTCTATGTGTGTCTGTATATATATATATATATAAGAGGTCTATGTATATATATAGGGTTAGACTAGAATATGTATATACAAGTTATGATATTTGTGATTTTTTTTTCTCTTACCATAAATGTCAACAATAAGTCCTTTTCAGTTATAGCTAAAAATGAATGATGAGTCATACCAAAATACCACACAAGAAATAACAAATTTTTTATTTTTTTTTCCCCGAAAATGCTGTGGTGTGCACTCCTTCAGGTGTGCATACCATATGCATCCTACCACTAAATGTGTAATTTTATTATAAAATTTTGTAACATCAAGCCTAAAATGCTAAGTGTAGACGCGCCCGCGTGGGGGCCTCGCGCTACAGTTCGGACTCAATTTGTGTCGCGGTCCTTAATCTTGAACCAAAGAGTCCAAATCTGGCAAATCGTTTTGAGAAACAGATTTTTGAAAAAAAGTAGTGCCAAACATGGACTGCTTTGCCAGATACAGAGTCGCCACCTAAATATTTTAAAATGGGGGAATTTAGGAAACCCTGACTCGGTGCCGAAGGCCACATGTCCGTCATCACCGGAGTTGTCTCGGCTCGGGAGCTTGGGTACGATCGGGGAAGGTCAGCTATGAGCACCCCCTTTCGCCCGGTCCGAAGACTGGCCTCTACTAACCATGATATCCGTTTTTGAAAACTTTATGTGTTCTTAAACCAATTGTTAGCCTAGAATTACTATGTTATGCGCACAGCAAACAAGTATAGACCAAATCACCCAAATTGGAACAAAACATTTCATGTTTGTTTTGAAAATGGTTTGCTACTCGTAAGTAGGCTAAAATGCAGGTTTTGCCACCTTCAAGTGGGCTTTTGGAAAAGATGGTTTTGCCACTATCTAGTGGGCTTAAAACTCACAGTTTTAATGCATTATTCCAATTTAGGTAATTCAACCTCCATCCACAGGCATTCAAGCAGTTATATCACATAAGCAGCTAGCCTCATGGTAATCATACTGTCATGGCAACATTCACACGCATGCGAGATGCTAAAGCAAAAATACTTACATTGTACTCCGTGCCAAAACAGTAAACTAGTTAGCAAACATGCATGTCCTAGTTCATGTTATTTTGCCTAATGCAACACATACAAGGTGCAATTTTAGTTAGGCTCGGTTAACCTAAGCATGGCATATGTAATGCGATCAACTAACAAGTACTCAACTTGGAATTGAAACATACAATATAGTTTGTATGATGTACCGAGCCCGGTGCATGTTAACAGATGCATGAATGCACGCATGCATATCATAAGGTATGCTAATTTCAAAATGCCCTAATCTACCATCATAAGCTGGTAAATAAAAGGGAAGAAAGAAATGGGGATTGGAAGACATACACACACTCATCCACACTTATTACATGTTTACCCTCACTCAGAGGGCTCGAATTAATATTACAGTCCCAAAATAATGAACGAATAAAATTATTACAAAATTTCCTAATTAATTAAAAAAAGGAAGCAAAAGAATAAAGAGGGTGGCCACAGCCTCTGCCTCGGGGCGCGCAGATGATGCATGCTCGAATCCGTCCTGCCCGGAAAACCCGTACTATGCTCTTGTCGCTTCTGTTTGTAATGCCTTGTCTTTCTAAAAATTTCCAAAGTGCTGGAACAAGCTCTCTGCCTCCTACAGAGCACCACCGGCCAGACAGAATTGCCACCGGCACTCCAAAATTCCCGTCGGCACTTTATCGGGTTCATCGGCACTCCAGATAGTGCCGGTCGGCACTAAATTCTGCCGGTCGGCAGAAACTTCCTGCAACAGACAATCTGACAGCAAACAGAGGACAGGCAGTGCATAGTATGGAGTTTTTGGACACATGTAAGCATGGTCCTACTTCTTATCATATTTCGAACTCAAAGAAGCATGACTTTCGATCCTTGAATCATCAATGGTACGTGATGAGTCAAAGGGTCGAATTTGCCATTCGATGTGAAAATGCATGCAACAAACAACATGAAAAAAACCGAGGCCTTATCAAGTTAGAGTCAAAGGTCCCGATGACCGGGAATCAAGGCGCATTGCATCACTTGGAGTATGAATGGTCCTTGATTCCCGAACTTAGTTTGACACCCCAAACCAAGTAAATGCAATGCATGTAATGCTTCAACAAGGCTCAAATACATCATGCCACCAAGATATAAAGCACAACAAACATTATGCGACCAACATGACAAATGTACAATGCCAAGCATACAAGGTACAAAAATGGTGCAAACATAGACCAAATTGACTATGGGATCGATGTGTTACACAAAGCTTAATGGAACAACTATCCAACAAACATGGAGCAAGCATGCAAGAGGGCTTAAAAATGGCAAAGGGACAGACCCTTACCCTCCTCAAAACAGTGACCAAAAGTGCTTAAAATGATAGGCAATCAACTCATGTTAACAAGCAAATTCATGGTCCCAAAGTCAAGACACAAAAGGAGACAACTTACCTTCAATGACATGACCACTAACGGCATGATCAAGACAAGTAAAAACAGAATCTATGCATGCAAAATAGGACCCCAAAAGCTCCTAATATGGCAACTAAGATATCCCCCATGAAGCAAATATACTAAGGCTCATTCTTAGGCATAAGAGGACACATCTTCAAGGCATGAAAGAGGCCATGCATGCACACATACAAGCATGATTTTTGGACTAAAATGTGACCCTAGATGATGCCAAATCAAGAAGGTAAACACAACCATGCATGCTAGAGGTCAAAATGCTCAAAGCTTCCAAGCCAAAATACAAAGCAACTCTAACAAACATGCTAAACATGACCAAGTTGATAACCAATAGATTTTAAGCATGGAAAAACAATGCTAAATGCTCCATGGAACCAAGCCAACACACACAAAAGTCATGGCCTAATCATGGGATGTACTTTTAAGCAAGATGGAGCAATACAAAGCAAATATCACAAACATGCAAGAGGGCCAAATCCGGCCAAAAACAGAGGTTATGTAAGACCTAAGATGCCTAAAAAAGTGCTGAAATGAAGCCAAGGAACAACAAGCACACATGCTATCCTTTTGAGCTCAAAAAGCAAGGAAACAAAACCATAAAGGGAGAGGGGTGTCCCTCCCCTATGCAAGACTTCAAACCAACTTTTTTGACACTAAAATACACTGATTTTTAGTGATCAAAAGATCAAAATGCTGAGATGAACGAAACCTTATCAAAAAGGCACCAAAATAGGCCAAACAAGGCCTAAGAGGGTGAGTTTGCAATCTAACCACAAAGTGACCTTAATGAAAGTGTTAGAGCAGGAAAATATGAGTCATTTTTATGTTATACACAAGAGCCAAAACAATAAACAAAATAGGTAGAAAACCAAAGCAAGTTTGGGGAATAAAAGGGAAGATGCTCACCCTTGAAGAACCCTTGAAGAACAAATGGCCTAACCTCCTTCTTTGGATCAAAACCAGTCCAAAACTCAAGAAACAACTCCCCCAAGTCCCTCAATCTCGGACTAAGGTGTGATAGTGTGTGTAATGGTGCAAAAGTAAGGTAAAACACACCTTTTGGGCCAAGAAACACACACAAGAAGGGAGAGGGAGAGAGGTATAGATATAATATGTACCTATATCTCAAAGGCTGGTTTTTGCTTCTATTTTTCTAACCTAGAACCAAGAGGAAAGCCTCCCTCTTATAAGGATCCCTCTTGCAAAGCTTATTCAACAAGCTTGGCTAGAGGGAAATCCCTCCATACACGTGTATGGAGGGGAAAGGAGTTGGTGCCAGCTATCACAGCTGGCACAAAATATCTCCAAAAAGTGGAGGAACAGTGGTCGGCTGCCCAAAAAAGCTATTACGGCAAAAAACAGTGCCGACCGGCAACATATTATGCCGACCGGCAATAAAGTGTGCTGACCGGCAAACAAAATTGCCGATGGAATAAAAAGACCAACCGGTGGCCTCCAGCCACTGCCGGTGGTGTATGGGGATGTCTCACAAGGCATTCCCTACCCCTCTAAGGCAAAACAAAAGTGTTTGGTGCAAAACCAGACACTAAACAGTCGAGTTCGGGGATCCTGAGGCAAGGCGCGCGAGCCGAGACCTCCGGGAACTCCAAACGAACACAATCATGGATGATCACCGAGTGTTCAAACGGTGACGTCCAAGTCTTGAGGACGGTCAAAAATGGGGTGTCTACACTAAGCTCGTCACAAATTGACGTAGCAAAAAATGTCGTAACTAAACTATAAACTTTTGCAACATTAACCATAAAATTTGGGGCATTTTGTTAAGCTAATTTGTGGTGAGGTTACACATTTTGTGATTGATGTTAGAAATTTTGTGACAAAATTATATATTTTGTGACAAAATTATATATTTTGTGTAGGATACATTATAGGAGAAGCATAACCAAATAATAAATTATACAGGAATATTTTGATTTAGTATAAGATAGCTTACAAATATTTTGATTTGAGGTTTAGAAGGTGAAAATTTTGCTATGCAATGGGTTCCACAAACACTCATGCAAAAAAACACTGGACTCGATAACACTAGTAAGTCCCGATTTTGTCAACTGGAAACAAATTCTTAAAGGAAAATCATTGAACATAAAAGGGCCCTTGGAAGTAGTAGTAGCACTGTTATCAGTTTTAAACAGAATAGATATTGTAGCGACCCTGATTTTTCGTAAGCCTTTATTATTATTATTATTATTATTATTATTATTATTATTATTATTATTATTATCATCATCATCATCTTATTTTATTTTTGGCTTTATTGATTGTGTGGTTATATGAGAATTTAATGTGGTATTTAATTAATTTAATGTGATTGTTAATTTTATGTAATTAATCCGAATATTGATATATTTATTTATTTTTATTATTAAAAAAAGATGTTTTATATATTGATAAAACATGTATATCATATTTATTTATGTTGTACTTATGTGGTATTTATAAAAAATAATATAATACTAAATGTCAATTAGGTTATAAGTACTTAGAGTGGTGTTGGAAAAAAAAAACAGAGGTGGCAATCGAGAGAGAGAGAGAGAGAGAGAGAGAGAGTCGATGATTAGGGGTGTTGTTAAAAAGAGAGAGAGAAAAAAAAACTAAACTAAAGAGAGGCGGCAAGTGGAGGAAAAAGGAAGAAAAAAAAAAGGGGGGGGGGGAGGGAGGGGTTAGGGTTTTATTTTGGCAGCTCCATTAATTCTCCAAGCGATTCTTTGATCTCCAAAAAAATATTGTAAGTGCAAAACCCACTTTCCTTAATTAATGTTTAATTCGTTGTTTTTATTTATTTATTTTATTTATTTGATGTTGAATTGATTTCGTATTTACGTGTAGATGATTGATCGATTTTAATTATTTTGATTAGTTGTGTATGTAAGGTTTAGGGTTTTTAGATGATTGATTGATTTTAATTATTTTGATTAGTTGTGCATGCAAGGTTTAGGTTTTTTATATGGATTTATTTCATGGTTGTAATCACAATCATGGATATATGAAATTAAAATATACTTAGAACCTATAGATAAATTCATTATACTCCACCATGACTTCATGGATTGTTGTTTTATTTGAGTGATGGTGAGAAAGAGTGTATAAGAAAAGAAAATGTGAGGATTATGAGATTTATTTAAATGTCTTAGGCCTAGCATTGTTATGTTTGTTCTCATGAGTAGATGAGAGATTGTGTATATATATATTGTTGCATTGTTCTCATAAGTAGACGAGTGCTTTGATTTATGCATGTACGTATATGCTAACCATCCAGGGAGTGTGGGTCAAACTTGGGACGACATCCCAGTGCAAGTTTGGCTTCGAAGCGGTGTTAGGTATACAGGAGGCACACGGGATATATGTGTAGGCCAAAAGGGAAGGGCCAAAGTGGTGGAGTTAAGGTACAAATAATTAAATATGAGTTTATTAGTATAGTGTGAATTGTATTAATTTGTATATCTTCAAAAATAGTAAACGACCTTGATAAATTATGAAATTTGGGCAGAGGCATGTATACGTAATTTTAGAGAACTTTTGTATTTTAACTTTGTACTAAAAAGATCGATTAGAACTTGTAATCGGATGATCTTGGTTATAGTAGTTTTTATTCATTTTAGCAATGCAGATTTTAGACGTTGTTTTAACCCACAAAATGAGCTCTTTTTTATTGATTTCGTGTAAACTAAAGTAAAACGTTATTCTAAACACTTTTCATGTTTTGAAATTTTCTGAAAAAAATCATCTTAGCGTCGTTTCTTTTCATTTTCAGTTCTAGATTTTTTGATCGAATTTCGTCTAGGTTCTTCTATTTAGTTTTTCTCTCAACGTGTTTAGTTTCTACTAAATTCGTTCGCGTAATCTTTTAGGAAATTTGATTATGTGTAACTTTTGTTCTGAGTTTTGGTCAATTCGAATTATTTAAGCGTGAAACAGTGCATTTTTATACTTCTTCAGCAAGTTACTTATGATTGAATTATACTAACTTTATTTTTTTGGCAGAATGATGGGTCTTACTAACTTTTATGTAGGGCTGACCCACCATAATTTTATATTTATTTTGTTTATTTTATACTCAATTTATATTTAGCTGTGTACGGGCAAGAAACTAAATGCCACCGTATCTCGGGATACTACCATTTCGTCTCGATGCGGGTGAAACTACTTGTCTTGTCCACTAACAAGAATTAATCTACTTTTTATTGGTGTCTGGTGGACACGTGGGTGTCAAATCTTGTACTCATACTAGTATATTTGTATATTGACCTGTTTTGTCTCTTGGCATATCAGGTGCATTTTGTTTGAGTGCAGCCGAGCTTCCTTTGCAGGATTAGTTGGGACTACGGTGATGAAGAAAAATAACTATAGTTGTTGGACATGTCGTTTGGACTTCTTTTGTTTTCTGGAGTTTAGAGTTTAGGGATTGATATTAGTTTATGTATTTATTATTTTTTTTATGACCTTAGTATTTTGACAATTTGGAATTGTGGTTTATTTTTCAACTTTACATTATTTAAGTTGTTTTGACTAGTTGTTGCTACCTTAATGTTGAGGTATTGGATAGTTATGAATTTATGATAGATAGTTAGGTTGACATTTGTTAATTTTTTATCCTTTGTACTTTTTTTTTTGGAGCATCGGAATTTACTGAAACCTTATGGAGATGAGAACATTTAGATTTTGTTTCATCCCTAGGATTTGAATGATGGAATATTGATTGGGGTTTAGTCCTAATTTAATATTTAATTGTCCAAATTTTTGGGATGTGACAGTTTGGTATCAGAGCTCTAGGTTACCCTAGACTTGTGAGAGTTTAGGTGATTCTCGGATTGTGGAAACATAGGTTAGCTGGTTTAGTTTGGTGGTTGAGTTTATTCTAAGTATTTATGAACGAATTCTTTTTGTGTGTTTAACTTGAAGGTGATGGTTGGAAGGTATCTTTAATTATTTTTTAAGAACTTGTTAAAGTACTTTTTGATACTGGTGTCTCTCATTATTTCATATCTATGCAGTTTGTAGAAAGAGAACACCTTATAACTACCTTCTTGTCTAGACCTATTCGTGTTGAGACCCCTTTAGGAGGGGCAGTTACTCTTTATGAGATGAGTAAAGATTTTGAGATTGACTTTGCGGGTAGAGTCTTGTATGCGGACTTAATTATTTTAGGGTTTGAGGGGTTTGTAATTATTTTGGGTATGGATTGGCTGCGAAACACTTTGTGACTCTAGATTGTGCTGGAAGGACTATAAATATAGATATTCCTGGTATGCCACGACTTACCCACACTTCTAGCGATGGAGATGAGTCGGTAATGACGAGTTTTCTATGCTCGGTAGAAATCCCTAAGCAGGATATTAATGAGGTAGATGTGGTACGTAAGTTTGGGGATGTATTTCAGGAGATACCTGGACCTCCACCTCGATGGGTAGTAGAATTTCGCATTGACCTAGTGTCGGGAACTGCATCAATTTCTAAGGTGGCATACAGAATGGCACCTAAAGAGCTTGTGGCTATGAAGAAGCAGCTGGAAGAGATGCATCAGAAAGGGTTCATACTTTCAAGTAACTCCTTGTAGGGACCACCCGCGATTTTTGTCTCCAAGAAAGATGGTACTCTCCGCATGTGCATAGATTACAGAGAGCTGAACAAGGTGACTATCAAGAACAAGTATCCGCTATCTAGAATTGATGACTTGTTTGATCAGTTGAAGGGGGAAGTTGTGTTCTCTCAGTTTGATCTCAGAACGGGTTACCATCAAATGGGTGTGTCAGAGGAAAGTATACCGCTTACTGCTTTTCGGACCCGGTATGGGTTGTACGAGTTTCCTGTAATGCCTTTTGGTTTGACCAATGCTCCTGCCAACAGAATTTTTCAACCGTATGTAGATAAGTTTGTAATTATCTTCATAGATGATATCCTAGTGTATTCTAAGAATGAGGAAGAACACAGAGAACACTTGAAAGTTATATTACGGACTTTGAGGGAGCAGCAGTTACATGCTAAGTTCAGTAAGTGTCACTTTTAGGAGAATGAAGTCCGATTTTTGGGACATGTTGTATCGAATCAGGGGATAGCGGTAGATCTTGAGAAAGTTGTTGCCGTCAAAGAATGGAAGCAACCCACAAATCCTTCAGAGGTGAGGAGTTTTTTAGGACTAGCCGGTTATTATAGAAGATTTATAGAGAAGTTTTCCACTACTGTAGCACCCATGACCAAGTTGACCAGTAAGAATGTGAAATTCATATGGTCAGATGATTGTGAGAGAGCTTTCCAGGAGTTAAAGCAGCGTTTGACTATAGCACCGGTGTTAACTATACTAGTACAAAGGGAAAAGTTAGTAGTATTTACTGATATGAGTGGAACTGGGTTGGGATATGTGTTAATGCAGTATCAGAAGGTTGTATCTTATGCATCTCGACAGTTAAAACCTCATGAGAGACGATACCCTACTCATGACTTGGAGTTGGGAGTAATTGTTTTTACGTTGAAAGTGTGGTGACACTACTTGTTTGGGGAGCACTTTGAGTTATATACAGATCACAAGAGCCTCAAATATCTTTTTTCTCAAAAAGAGTCGAACATGAGGCAACAAAGGTGGGTTGAATTCATCAGTAGTTATGATTTCGAGATCCTTTACCACCCAGGGAAAGGAAATGTGGTTGCAGATGCACTTAGTCGACAACATGAGATTATAGTTTTTTTTTTATGATTCAGGAATGGAAGTCTTTGGAGTTAATTTCGATGCATGATGCCAATAGAGAGTGTCGAGATGGCATACATTGGTAGTTTGATCATGCAGCCGACGTTACTGGATAAAGTTCGTTAGATGCAGTATTTAGATGGGTTCCTCGTCAACAAGCTCAATGACCTTTTAGTGGATTTGATCAATGATTGTCCTATTGATTGATATGTGGACTCATATGAGGGATTGCAATTCAGGGGTAGGTTGTGTGTACCTAACATTGTTGAATTAAGGAAAGAGATTATGGATAATGCTCATAGGTCCCGATATACCATTCACCCTGGTGGGACTAAGATGTATCACGACTTGAAGAGGACGTTTTGGTGGGAAGGTATGAACAAGGACGTAAGAGAGTATGTTTCTCGATGTTATGTGTGTCAATAGGTAAAGGCAGAACACCAACTACTGCTTGGACTTTTGTAGCCTCTCGAGATCCTTACTTGGAAATGGGAGTACATTTCTATGGATTTCGTGGATGGACTGCCGTGGTCTAAGCGAGGCAATGAATCTATTTGGGTGATAGTGGATCGACTCACCAAGTCTGCTCATTTTATTCCTATCAGTGTTCATTGAACTACGGATAAACTGGCTAGGCAGTATATTCGGGAGGTGGTATAACTTCATGGCGCACCAATTTCATAGTTTCGGATCGTGATCCGTTGTTTGTGGCAGAGTTTTGGGAGAGTTTTCAGAATGCTTTGGGTGCTAGGTTAGACTTGAGCACGGCTTATCATCCTCAAACAGATGGGCAAACTGAATAGGTAAATTAGATCTTGGAGGATATGTTGAGAGTTTGTGTGCTCGATCTTGGTGGTAGTTGGGAAGAATATTTCCCATTGGTGGAGTTTGCTTATAATAATAGCTATCACTCCAGTGTCGGGATGGCACATTTTGAGGCTTTGTATGAGAGGCCATGTCGATCACTTGCTTATTGGATGGAGGTAGGAGATACGTAGTTATTAGGGCTAGAGTTGGTGAGAGAGACCACAGAGAAGGTGACAGGAACGTATTAAAACTACACAGAGTCGTCAGAAGAGTTACACTGATAGAAAACGTAAGGGGGTTAAGTTGAATGTTGGAGATTTTGTGTTTTTGAAGGTCTCGCCGATGAAGGGTATCAAGCGGTTCAGAAAGAAAGGAAAGTTGGCACCTAGATTTGTGGGACCATACGAGATCAGTGAAAAGATTGGTAATGTAGCTTACAAATTAGCTCTACCACCTACTTTAGCTATGATTCATAATGTGTTCCATGTATCTTTATTGCGGAAGTGTATGCAAGACCCTTCCCAAGTAGTATCACTAGAAGTGTTGGAGATTAATGATGATCTCACGTATGTGGTGCAACTGGTTACTATTCTAGATTGGGATGTAAAGCAGTTGTGATGCAAGAAAGTGAACTTAGTGAAAGTGCAATGGAGTGAGGATGAGAATGATATCACTTGGGATTTGGAAGAGAAAGTTCGACATATGCACCCAGAGCTTTTTGTTTAGTACTATTTCCTATCGAATCTCGGGACGAGATTCTTTTAAGGTTTGTATGTTGTAGTGACCCTGATTTTTCGTAAGCCTTTATGTATTTATTATTATTATTATTATTATTATTATTATTATTATTATTATTATTATTATTATTATTATTATTATTATTATCTTATTTTATTTTTGGCTTTATTAATTGTGTGGTTACATGAGAATTTAATGTGGTATTTAATTAATTTAATGTGATAGTTAATTTAATGTAATTAATTCGAATATTGATATATTTATATTTTTTTATAAAAAAGGTATTTTATATATTGATAAAACATATATATCATATTTATTTATGTTGTACATATGTGGTATTTATAAAATAAAATATAATCTAATACTAAATGTCAGTTAGGTTATAAGTACTTAGAGAGGTGTTAGGAAAAAAAAAGAACAAAACAAAAACAAAAACAGAGGCGGCAATCGAGAGAGAGAGAGAGAGAGAGAGACGATGATCAGGGGTGTTGTTAAACAGAGAAAGAGAGAAAAAAAAAACAAAACAAAAGAGAGACGGTAGGTGGAGGAAAAAGGAAGAAAAAGATAAGGGGGGCTAGGATTTTATTTTGGTGGCTCTATTAATTCTCCAAGTGATTCTTTGATCTTCAAAAAAATATTGTGAGTGCAAAACCCACTTCCCTTGATTTATATTTAATTCGTTGTTTTTATTTATTTGATATTGAATTGATTTCGTATTTGCATGTAGATGATTGATCGATTTTAATTATTTTGATTAGTTGTGTATGCAAGGTATAGAGTTTTTATATGGATTTATTTCATGGTTGTAATCACAATCATGGATATATGAAATTAAAATATACTTAGAACCTATAGATAAATTCTTTATACTCCACGATGACTACATGGATTGTTGTTTTATTTGAGTGATGGTGAAAAAGAGTGTATAAGAAAAAAAAAATGTGAGGATTATGAGATTTATTTAAATGTTTTAGGCCTAGCATTGTTATGTTTGTTCTCATGAGTAGATGAGAGTTGTGTATATATATATTGTTGCATTGTTCTCATAAGTAGACGAGTGCTTTGATTTACGCATGTACGTATATGCTAATCATCTGAGGAGTGTGGGTCAAACTTGGGATGACATCCCAGTTCAAGTTTGGCTTTGGAGCGGTGTTAGATATACGGGAGGCACATGGGATATATGTTTAGGCCCGAAGGAAAGGGCCAAATTGGTGGAGTTAAGGTACAAATAATTAAATATGAGTTTATTAGTATAGTGTGAATTGTATTGATTTGTATATCTTGAAAAATAGTAAACGACCTTGATAAATTATGAAATTTGGGCAAAGGCATGTATACGTAATTTTAGAGAACTTTTTTATTTTAACTGTGTACTAAAAAGATCGATTAGAACTTATAATCGGATGATCTTGGTTATAGTAAAACGTTATTCTAAACACTTTTCGTGTTTTGAACTTTTCCAAAAAAAATCATCTTTGGATAGTTTCTTTTTATTTTCAATTCCAGATTTTTTGATCGAATTTCGTATAGGTTCTTTTATTATGTTTTTCTCTCAACCTATTTGTTTCTACTAAATTCATTCATCTTGTCTATTAGGAAATTTGATTCTGTGCAACTTTCGTTCTTTCAGTTTTGGTCAATTCGAATTATTTAAGCATGAAACGGTGCATTTTTATACTTCTTCAGCAAGTTATTTATCATTGAACTTTATTTATTTTTATTTTTTTTTTTGTAGAATATTGGGTTTTACTAACTTTTTATGTAGGGCTAACCCACCATAATTTTATATTTATTTTGTTTATTTTATACTCAATTTATATTTAGCTATGTACGGGTAAAAAACTAAATGCCACCGTATCTCGGGAACTACCCCTTCGTCTCGGTGCGGGTGGAACTACTTGTCTTGTCCCGTAATAAGAATTAATCTACTTTTTGTTGGTGTCTGGTGGACACATGGGTGTCAAATCTTATACTCATACCAGCATACTTGTATACTGACCCATTTTGTCTCTTGACATCTTGGGTGCGTTCTGTTTGAGCGCAGCTGAGCTTCATTTCCAAGATTAGTTGGGACTACGGTGGTGAAGAGAAATAACTATAATTGTTAGACATGTCGTTTGGACTTCTTTTCTTTTCTGGAGTTTAGAGTTTAGGGATTGATATTAGTTTATGTATTTATTACTTTTTTTATGACCTCAATATTTTGACAATTTGGCATTGTGGGTTATTTTTTAACTTTACATTATTTAAGTTGTTTTGACTAGTTGTTGCAACCTTAATGTTGAGGTATTGGATAGTTATGAATTTATGATAGATAGTTTGGTTGACATTCGTTAATTTTTATCCTTTGTACTTTTTTTTTTGAGTATCGAAATTTACTTAAACCTTATGGAGACGAGAACGTTTAGATTTTGTTTCACCCCTAGGATTTAGATGATGGAATATTGATTGGGGTTTAGTCCTAATTTAATATTTAATTTTCCAAATTTTTGGGGCGTGACATGAGAATTGGACTCACCCGAATTTCGAGCTGTGGATGATGCTGATGATGATCAATCTCTCATCGATTCTTCAACTAGGGTGCTGCTGCTGCTATGGTTCTCTATTAGCATTGAGTAAACGTGACCCATGATGGGTTGTAGTTATGGATCATATTCGGTGCACATTACCCCAATATGTACGCACAATTGTACTTGATTAAGGATAGCCAATGGTATCATTTTCCGGTCCATAAACTCTGGCACATTTCCTTCCTTGTAGAGCTCATTTGCCTTCGTCAACAACAAATAATCATCTCACAACTCAGCAACGAGCTCAGTTAGAGACGCCTCCCTTGTATGATAATGGCTAATTGCAACGCAAACTCAGTTCAAATTAAAAATGTGAATCAGGCGTGCTTACCCTATCCCGTAGATCTTGACCATTGGAAGACCAATCATGGAAAAGCCAATTCTTCTGACTATCAACTCGAAAACCACTACCCAAAAGTTGTATGTGTCCGCCTTTGGAGAGAGGTCTCCACAATTTTACTTGGGATCCAAATACCCACTGATTCCATGTACAAGCATATGTTAACAACAAATCAAGTTTCAAAAAGTTTGGCTTGGTTTAAAAAAAAAAAAAAAAGGTTTTTGAAAACTCAACAAAACACTAATCGGATGGATTTGAATTTTTTTTTTCTTTTCTTTGAAAAGAGTAGGATTTAGTGACAACATATTGAGAATTTAAATTATATCTTAAATCAAATTGCTTAAAAAAAAGAAACTAGGAAAAATAAGAAAAATTTTGTACTTAACACGTACAGGGTACTGGTAGCTTCACTGATATTAACATGCGTTTGATCTTGAGGGAAGAGGCTGGCTGTGCCAAAATCAACATTTTTGTTACCCAATTTTCATCTATTAGGATGCTGGTAGGTTTGATGTCACAGTGTATAATTACACTGTGTGATCGTTCGTGAAGGTAATGCAAGCCCCGGGCAACACCTACAATTATGTCATATGTTCGCTTCCATTAAAGCGCATCTAACCTGCCAATCTTTGAATCTAAAGCATCAAAAATAGTACAAAACTTTGAGATTAGTTGCCGTGTTGAAAATTGTGACTTAATTAAAAAATTGTAGTATTATTATACAATTAATTCATATTATGTTTGATGGAAATTAGAAGAGAACAGATGTATAAATCTTATGAGTATATCCTTCCCAAAATGGAGGGTGTCTTCACTTTATGTGTAATTGTTATTCTTTGATCAAATGAATGATTGTTCCTCATGTTTTTTCATTTTGTTTTTTAGTCGGTGAAGAAAGAGAACTTTATTGATGCTATGTAAGATACAAAGAGCATAACATACATCAAAAAAGTAAGCGAAAGTTACAAGTATCACAACTAGACTAAACGATTCCAACTAGGTTGACACTGAAAAGATAGCGCATTTATATGCTAGCAAAATCCCAAGTTGATGAGAAACCAACCAACAAAGCAAAGAAGGAAACAAAAAAACATCAACACCAATCACACCCAATGATCAATGGCAACTAAATTGTTAGGTTCCTAAGTCTTGTCAATCCTGCGAACAAACTTGTGTGATTGAGTTGCAATTTTCTATGCTGTTTTGTCTTGCTCGCTAGAGCAAAGAAGTCCTCACTCGAGCGAAGACTGTGTCTGGCTTAAAACCTGAAAGAGATGAATGTGCGCTCGAGCGAAGCCTATGTGGCTCGAGTGAAGAACTGTGTCTGCATAAAAACCTGAAAGAGTTTATTTCTTGCTTGAGCGAAGGTTTCATGGCTGGAGCGAAGGCACTTATGGAAATCACATGAGTTAAGGTTCTCGCTCGAGCGAGAGAAGCTTCGCTCGAGCGAGCTTCAAAATCTAGGATTTCTATAAGTAGTTGTTCTACTCCAAAACTAGGATTACTTTTCCAGATCTACTTTGAGGTTTTCTTCTGGAGGGTTTTTGTGAGTTTTCTTTGATAAAATTGAATGAGTATTAAACTCATGAATTGAGAAGCACATATCAAGGAGGTTGATCGAATATATACAAGAGTGTTATTCTTCGGTGGATTCCGAAAATTCAAACGCAGAGTTTCAAAGGAGTTTGATTCTGTACGTAGTCGTTGATTCGACGAGCGAAGTTGTGGATTCAATTTCAGATTAATTAGTTCCGAGATGAAGGCTTGGTGAAAGAGTTACAGAAGGTTTGAAGACAAATTGACTGAGTTGGGTATATTGTGTGTTATCTTTGTAATCTTTCTTTCTTCAGTAGTGGGTTGATTAGTGGCGTTTCGCCCGTGGTTTTTGATTACAATTGAAGGTTCTTCAATTGAGGTTTTTCCACGTAAAAATCGTTTGTGTCGATTTATTGTTTATTCCGAAAACAACAATCTAAATCACTTTCGTAAGTGCTTGATGATTTAGATTGTATGTTTTGAATATTTGGGAATTGGAATATTTTAATCCTGATCTAATCACGAATCACTTAGGATTTTCAATTGGTATCAGAGCAGGTCACTCTTTGTTTTTATCAAAACTATAGGAGTGTGATTTTGTGTGACTAGTGATATGGATTCTATTCATGAAGGTAACTCGACCCATAGACATCCTTTACTCGATGGTACAAACTATTCTTATTGGAAAGCTCGTATGAGAGCATTTTTAAAATCCATCGATGAGAAAGTTTGGCACTGCGTGATCTATGGGTGGAGTGAACCTATTGTCACCATTGATGGTGTTGATATTCCTAAACCCCTTGATAAATGGGACACAACTGATTACCAAAACTCGAGTTGGAACAGTAAGACTCTCAATTCCCTATTTTACTCCGTCACACTTGAAGAGTTTCGTCATATCTGCACGTGTGAGGTAGCAAAAGAGGCTTGGGACATTCTTGAAACGATTCACGAAGGTACTACTTCTGTCAAAAGGTCAAAACTTCAACGTCTTACCTCCGCCTTTGAAACCCTTTTTATGCGCGATTTCTATGCAAAACTTAGTGATGTCGTGAATTCCTGTTTCACACTCGGTGAAAAAATCCCTAAAGCTAAAGTTGTTGGAAAAATTTTGAGGTCTTTACCTGAGAGGTTCCAATCAAAAGTGACAGCCATTGAGGAGGCTCAGAATGTTGATACCGTCAAGCTTGATCAGTTGGTTGGAAACTTGCAGACTTATGACGCCCACCAGATTTCAAAGAAAAAACAAAAAGATAATGTGGCTTTCACTAATGCTCATGAGACTACAAAAACTCTGGAGACTGAATTTGATTTAGAGTCTGAGATGACGGCTATGTTTACTAAACAGTTTAAAAAAAATTTGAAGAAAAAGAAGCCTAATTTCAGAGACCCTATTTGAAAAGACAAGAGTAATGAAAAATCCAAAACTTTTCCACCAAAACTTGCTTCAAAAACTGAAAAGAAGATTGTAAAGGGGCAAGGGGTCAAGTGCTATGAATGTCGAGGGTTTGGTCATATTGCCCTTGAATGACCTTCGAAAAAGAATCGAAAGAAAGTTTACACTGTGACTTGGGATGATGAAAGCGGATCGGAGCAAGAACCCAAAGAACCTAAATCCGGTGAAGATGGGGATAGTGCTTTCATGGAATTTTGGTCCACTTTCACTCAATCTCTTCCAAAGCCAGCAGAATTAGCTCATGGTCAGAACCTGCATCATGCTCCCACCTTTGATGGGAGTAACTACCTGTATTGGAAGATCAGAATGAGGGCATTTCTGAGAGCTTTTGACCCAGAAGGCTAGCAAGCCATTGAAGAAGATACAGAAAGTGCTGACAATCTGAGCAATCAGAGAGTCCTGATTACTATTCGTGGAGCAATTTCTGATGAAGAACAGCAACGAGTTGCTCACTGCACAAAGGCTAAAGATGCATGGGAAATTCTAAGCCAATTTTATGAAAGAGGAGATTCACCTTCACCCCCATCTAGCAACTTTTCTGCCTTAGTTGCCCGATTGGATGAGGTCAAGAAGAATGAGGAGCAAAAATATGATGATGAAACATCTGAAGAAAATGATGAGATTACTGGTGATGATCTACAACAAGCTTACGAAAAGCTTTATGATGAATCTCTGAATCTGTCTAAAATCAATGACAAACTCACTCTCAAGCTCAAAGCATGTGAAAGTGAGAATGTCAAGCTAAAAGGAGAACTTGTAGCAGGAAAGCAGAATGTCATCAAGATCTCAACTGACAGGAAAGACCTATGTGGAAAACTTCTGTCCTGTGAAACTGAAAGGAATGAACTTCTGAAAGTGTATTACACATATGAGGAGAAGCTTGAAAGCCTTGAGATGTCACAAGCCACATTGGAAGAGATAGTCTGTCAGAAAGATGAAGAACTCCGTATTGCTAGAGCCACAATTGCTATGTGGAACAAAGGTTCCAAATCTTTAGAAGACATCCTCGGGTCTCAACAAATGGGTTGTGACAAAAGTGGGCTAGGCTATGGTGTGACAACTCACAAGGGACAGGCCTCTACTTCACATGACCTGAAGACTCAAGCAAAGGGAAAGTTGAAGGTAGACTAGGGTGATCCCTCTCATCATCAACCTAAAGGGGGTAAGATCAACAAAAGGGAGGTAAAACCTATTTTTATTTGTCATCACTGTGGTAGGTATGGCCACATTCGTCCTTATTGTTTTGAATCGTTTGGTAAGGCCTCTCAAAAGGGTAAAAATTCAAATACTTTTTGGGTTAGGAGACAACCTTACATGTCTAGGCGGAATACCAAGATTCATGAGGGTGTTCACAACGCCAAGACATTTACCAAGACCACTAGACCTGATTTTGTTAAGATAAAAAAGATTTGGGTGAGAAAAGATGATTTGACTTGTTTAGTTGTTCACACTGCTCTAAAAGCACGTGACTCACACATGTGGTATCTTGATAGTGGGTGCTCTCGTCACATGTCCGGTAACAAATCCTACTTCACATCCCTTGAAAAATATGAAGGAAGAATTGTTACCTTTGGAGATGGTGGCACTTCTTGAGTCATTGGTAAGGGCTCTATAAGTGTTGCTGGTCTTCCCAAGCTTGAAAATGCCTTACTTGTTGATGGTCTTAAAGCAAATCTTTTGAGCATTAGTCAAATGTGTGATTCCCATCATGAAGTATTGTTTTCAAAAATAAATGTGAAATTTTGGATAAAAAGGGAAATATTGTCTTGCATTGAGTTCGCACATCTGATAACTGCTATGGGATTGTTACTACTAATGATCTCACTTGTCACTCAGCCATCATAAGTAACATTGATTTGTGGCATCAAAGATTAGGTCACATGAATTTCAAAGACCTAACTAAGATAGTCAACAAAGAGCTTGTGAGAGGAGTACCTAAATTGGGTAAGAATTTGAATCATGTGTGTGAACCATGTTAACTTGGGAAACAAACCCGTGCCCCTCATAAAAAGGTGAACATCTTTACAACCAAACGTCCTCTTGAATTGGTTCACATGGACTTAATGGGACCTACTCGCACGGAAAGCATTGTAGGTAAAAGATACATTTTTTTAACTGTTGATGATTTTACTCGATTTTCGTGGGTAAATTTTTTGAGGAAAAAATCTGATACGTTTGATGCTTTCCAGGCCTTAGTCCTTAAAATCCAAAATGAACAGGGTGTTTCCATTGGGCGTATCATAAGAATCCGAACTGATCATGGTCGTGAGTTTGAAAATAGTTCATTTTCGGATTTTTGTGATATGCATGGAATTAGGCATGAATTTTTTGCACCTATTACTCCACAACAAAATGGAGTGGTTGAGAGGAAGAATAGAGTTGTTCAAGAAATGGCTAGGGTCATGCTCCTTAGTAAGAAACTTCCTCCAAAGTTTTGGGCTGAAGCCCTAAATACTGTTGTTTATGTCATAAATCACGTGGATTTAAGGCTCGACACTTTATAAACTCCATATGAATTGTTGAAGGGATTGAAACCTAATGTAAAATACTTCAAAACTTTTGGGAGTAAGTGTTACATTTTCAAAGATAGAGAGCCTTTGGGCAAATTTGACTCCCGAAGTGATGAAGGTATTTTTCTAGGGTATTCAACCACTAGTAGGGCTTTTCGAGTCTATAACCTGCAAACTTCTTCTTTAATGGAATCTATCAATGTAGTTATAGATGACACAGGTTCACCTACTCCAGCAACAAATGAGGATGACAATGGTGAGTCTCCAATCCTAGACACTAAACCACAAAGTCAAAGAGAAGCTGAGGTCCAAGCACAAGAAGTTGAGACAGCACCATCCTCACAGGTAAGTCAAAGTCCAAAGAGTGCACAAAGAGACATCACTCCTAATGTTTCTGTCACCGCAAGTCATGAGTTCAAACCATCAGCAAGGGTGAAACTAAACCATCTAGCTCAACAGGTGATTGGAAGTGTATTGGATCGAATGAAAACCCGAAGACAAATTCGGGATGAGGTATCACATATGTGTTATGTTTCACTAATTGAACCTAAGAATTTTAAAGAGGCCTTGCTAGATGATAGTTGGGTCAATGCTATGTATGAAGAATTAGGTCAATTTGAACGTAACAATGTTTGGACTCTAGTTCCCAGACCTAGAGACATGAATGTGATAGGTACCAAGTGGATCTTTAAAAATAAATCTGATGAGAATGGTACTGTGGTTAGGAATAAAGCTAGGTTGGTTGCTCAAGGTTACACTCAAGTAGAAGGTGTTGACTATGATGAGACGTTTGCCCCAGTTGCATGTCTCGAATCTATTCGTATTTTACTTGGTGTTGCATGTTTTCTTGGTTTCAAATTGTTTCAAATGGATGTGAAAAGTGCCTTTCTGAATGGGTACTTGAAAGAAGAGGCTTATATTGAGCAACCAAAAGGGTTTGAGGACCCTAAATGTCCAAACCATGTCTACAAGTTGGATAAGGCTTTGTATGGGTTGAAACAAGTCCCTCGAGCATGGTATGATAGACTTACTACCTTTCTTCTTGATAATGACTTTCAAAGGGGTAGTGTGGATAAGACTCTATTTGTGAAACATACTAAGTCTCATATTCTTATTGCTCACATCTATGTTGATGATATTGTGTTTGGATCCACTGCTGATCATCTTGTGAAATATTTTTCGGATTGCATGACACATGAGTTTGAGATGAGCATGATGGGAGAGTTGTCTTATTTCTTGGGTCTTCAAATTAAACAGTCTCCTTCGGGTATGTTTGTTTTTCAGACTGAGTATGCTAAAAATCTTGTGTCA
Source organism: Camellia sinensis (assembly GCF_055761805.1). Taxonomy (NCBI): domain Eukaryota; kingdom Viridiplantae; phylum Streptophyta; class Magnoliopsida; order Ericales; family Theaceae; genus Camellia; species Camellia sinensis. The sequence goes on from NC_138967.1 coordinate 49,622,846, forward strand.
AAGTTTGGTCTTGAGTCTGCCAAACATGCACGCACTCCCATGAGCACCAGTCTTCACCTCTCCAAAGACTCCTCTGGTATTGATGTAGATCCTACCCTCTATAGCAGTATGATAGGGAGTCTTCTGTATCACATAGCCAGTCGTCCTGATATTTCCTTCAGTGTCGGTGTTTGTGCCTGTTACCAAGCTAGTCCTAAAGAGTCTCACCTTCTTGCGGTCAAACGCATCATGAAATATGTTAATGGGACATTGGGGTATGGGGTTTGGTTTTCTACTGATACTACAGCCGAAATTACTGGTTTTCCTGATGCCGACTGGGCAGGGTGTGCTGATGATAGGAAGAGTACATCTGGGGGTTGTTTTTACCTTGGGAATAATTTGGTTTCCTGGCATAGTAAAAAGCAAAATGCCATCTCTCTTTCGACTGCTGAGGCTGAGTGCATTACTGCAGGGAGTTGTTGTGCACAAATGCTATGGATGAAGCAAATGCTTCATGATTATGGAATAGAACAGAACACTCTCACACTTTTCTGTGATAACGCAAGTGCCATAAACATTTAAAAAATCCTGTCCAACACTCTCGCACCAAACACATTGACATTCGTCCATTTTATTCGTGAGTTAGTGGAAGAGGGCCTTGTTGTTCTTGAACATGTTCCCACTGAGCATCAAAAAGCTGATATTTTTACAAAACCCCTTGATCTTCTTCGGTTTAAGTTCCTGAGAAAGACCTTGGGTGTCATGCTCGATCACTAGAGTGTTTCTTGTTCCTTGAGTAGATGTGAGTGTTTGGCCGTATGTGTGCTTGGATGCTATAATCTCATTGTCATTGATCCCTGTTTTTCTTGCATCTATCTTTATATGTACACTACTCATGCTGCTTACAAGATTACATTGTTCTTTGCTCATAGCTCATTTTGAATGCCCATGCTCATTAACCTCATGATCTCATTCCTTGAGATAAATTGTTGCAGGGGTTTCCGCACAAGTGATCAAAGTTCTCTATGGACCACTAACAGTGTTTCTTGTACTTTTACAGTGGATTTGACTGATACTAGTATATCATGGGTGATGTTGAGTCTCTTAACCATCTACCATCATTTTTCATTTCCACGATTTCTCCCTCAGTTCTTTGAAGTCCAGGCATTAGGAAGAGGCTACCTCAGAGGCACCAACCAGGTCATCCTATTTGATTTCATTCTTCTCTGGTTTGGTTTCCATACTCTTGAGTGTGAATGCCACCAGTGAGTGCCCACAAGAAAGAAAAATTTTAAAAAAATAAGGGACTCATTGATTGAGGGGGAGCCTCCGCTTTTACTCAACAAATACCCCGTGATTCCTAGTGGTTTGACTTTTCTCTGTAATGTTTAGTTACTCTTGGTGGAGGTCCAGCCATCCGATCACTACGAGGATTAACTCTAGCTCAATGGCCTCTCAAGGACTGCACACACACACCTTCATTTTGTGAGATCTCATGTTGGATTTTGAGCTGTACATTCTCATGAAGCTTATGATCATTGATTAGATTTTTTCTACTTTGCTCATGATTACAAGTGTCATTGTTTTCACATTGCAAGCTTACAGGTTTCATGATGTGCAGATTATTTCATCTTAGTATCAATTTTGGCTACATGTGATCATCTACTTGTGTTCCAGGTCTCGCTTCATGATATTGAGTATCTTGTTTTTTTGTTTCAAAAAAAAAATTAAAAAATTTGTGGTTTTGTTTTTTTTCTTCTTCGCTCGAGTGACGGAGTCCTCGCTCGAGCATGCTTCTGCTCCTGCTATAGACCTGAGAGCGTGTGTTTTTGGCTCGAGCGACAAGTTCTTAGCTCGAGCGAACTCTTGCACATTTTTGTCCTCACTCGATCGAGAAAGTCTTCCCTCGAGCGTCCTGTCGAGGTTCAAATTCTGAAACTGTCTCTTCAGTTCATTTTTTTCCCACCTCTTTGTGTTTCGTATCTCTCTCTCTCCTAGGGTTTTGGGGGTCTCCACTGCTGGCCTCGTCTACGGTTTATCTTTTGGTTTTGGGGTATTTTCTTTTCCATCTTGTGCATTCACCATCATTGGTAAGTTTTTTTTTTTGTTTTGTTTTGTTTGTTTTTTTTTCCTTCATCGTTTGTCCTGCGATTGTGATTATACTCTATAATAATCTGGGTTTCTTCATTTTTGTTCTTAGTTATTTCCTCATGTATTCGAGTCTCTCTTGCATCTAGGGTTCATGGTTTCGCATTTTTGTACTCTGCATTTTGTTAGGGTTTAAATTTGGGATTTTAAATTAGAGTTTAACATTGGGGATTTCATTTTTTTTTTGTACATTATATTGCCATATGCGATTGTGATCTGTTTTCCTTGATTTGCTACTTGAGTCTCTTTCTCTACTGCTCATAGCTTTCATATCTTGATACATACATTGATATTTCCATACATTTCTGGATTTCATACACTGCTGATATTTCCATACATTGCTGATTTATGTTTTTTTTGGACTAATGTGTTTTTGTTGGACTAATGGACTACTAGGTTTCTGTTGGCTTCTTCTATTTTCTGGTTTTGGGTTCTCTTTTATTTTCTTTGCGTGTCTTGTGTTGTGGGTTGTGGGTTGTGGGTTGTTTTAAGACATGGCTGAATCATCCAAGCGTCATAAAACCATTGTTTCTCGTCCTCCCTTCAACACTGAAAATTCGAGTCTAAAGAAAAGTCTCAGTTGTTTAGGGAGTCGTTTGCCACTCGAAAAGTCCATTTAGAAAGAAATGTCCTCCGCAGTGCCTTTGAGGTTCTTACCATTCGGTCTTTATTTGATTCATTAGGTGGAGATCAAGTGTTGCATTTTTTGGGGCCACAAAATTTAAGTCTCATCCGGGAATTTTATTGCAATATCCATTCAATTCCCAAAGAAATTTCGACAACCTTTACCACTTGGGTTGGGAAGAAGTCTATTGTTATCACTGGGGATGTGTTTCGGGTTTTCTTGATCTTCCTGAAGTTGATAATTTTCATTTTCCGTTTCTTACTTGGTCCGGTGTTGATTTTGATCGTGTTGCGTCTGAATTATGTGGTGTTGACTGCACTTGGCTTGCTGGAGCACTCATTCAGCAAAATGAGTTGCTTTCTAGATTTCGTCTTATGAATATCATTGTGTGTGCGAATCTGCATGTCACCACCCATTCCTCACACATTACCCAGGACCAGGGATATGTGTTGTATTGTATTCGTCATAGACTTCCCATTGATCTTTTAGAGATGATCATTTCCAAAATGATTGGGGTCTTTGAGGGTAGAAAGTCTTTAGGGCTTCCTTATGGATGTTTGCTTACTCGTTTTCTCACTTCTCTTGATATTCCTGTTTTTGATGATGATGAGTTTGCACATCCTATAAAACCCATCACAAAGCTCACAGTCTCCCAGAGTCAGTCTCATGTGAGGGGGAGTGTGTCGGGGTTGGGAGTTCTGGTGCAGGTGATGATGATCTCCTTGCAGAGAAGGAGGAGTTTGAGGCAGCCACTGCCGGTGTACCTGATCTACTTGAGATGCGTCCTCGCTCATTTCGTGGCCAGGTGCAAATGTTTGAGCAGTCTGTCACTCATCGCCTTGATCAGCTGGATGCCGGACTCCATTCCCTTGACGGCCGCCTTGACCAGCAGAGTACCATGCTTGCTCAGATCCTCTCTCTGCTTCAGATGCAGCATCCACCACCTCCACCTTCCTAGTTTTTGGACTATGGTTGTTTTTGCACAGTTTTGGTTTATTCTCTTGGACAGTTTTGGTTTATTTTCTTGATAGTATTTCTGCAGGTGTGTATGACTATTTTTTGGTCACTCCCGACCAAAAAGGGGGAGTATGATTTACAGGGTATATAAGTTTGGGATTTGTTTTACTGTATATGGGATATGATTTTGCAGGGGTCTATCATATGTTTTGATGTATATGGATGTATATGGGCTACTCGTGATATATTTTTTCAGACAGTTCTTTTGGACATGTTTATTGTTACATTGCATCAATAGTTGTTAGATATCTTTTGGACATGTTTATTGTTACATTGCATCAATAGTTGTTAGATATTGATAGGTTATTCGGCTTCTGTTTGTTTTGTTGTCTTGATGGTTTCTTGGTTTGAATAACTATTTTCTCTATGTTTATTTTATGCAGATTTTTTCCCATCAAGATTGGTTTCATAATTGGTTTAGCTATTTCACGTGTTTTAGCTAGTTCTTTGAGTTGTAATTGTTTTAACTAGTTCATGTGTTTAGGAAATTGTGTTAGAAAGTTTTGTCTGGGTATTGACAAAGGGGGAGATTGTTAGGTCCCTAAGTCTTGTCAATCTCGCGAACAAACTTGTGTGATTGAGTTGTAATTTTCTGTGCTTTTTTGTCTTGCTCGCTCAAGCGAAGAAGTCCTCGCTCGAGCGAAGGTTGTGTCTGGCTTAAAACCTGAAAGAGATGAATGTGCGCTCGAGCGAAGCCTTTGTGGCTCGAGCGAAGAACTGCGTCTGCATAAAAACCTAAAAGAGTTTATTTCTCGCTTGAGCGAAGGTTTCGTGCCTTGAGCAAAGGCATTTATGGAAATCACGCGAGTTAAGGTTCTCGCTCGAGCGAGCTTCAAAATCCAGGATTTCTATGAGTAGTTGTTCTACTCCAAAACTAGGATTACTTTTCCAGATCTACTTTGAGGTTTTCTAAGGTTTTCTTCTGGAGGGTTTTTGTGAGTTTTCTTTGATAAAATTGAATGAGTATTAAACTCATGAATTGAGAAGCACATATCAAGGAGGTTGATCGAATATATACAAGAGTGTTATTCTTAGGTGGATTCCGAAAATTCAAACGTAGAGTTTCAAAGGAGTTTGATTCTGTACGTAGTCGTTGATTCAACGAGCGAAGTTGTGGATTCAACTTCAGATTAATTAGTTCCGAGACGAAGGCTTGGTGAAAGAGTTACAGAAGGTTTGAAGACAAATTGACTGAATTGGGTAATTTGTGTGCTATCTTTGTAATCTGTCTTTCTTCAGCAGTGGGTTGATTAGTGGCGTTTTGCCCGTGGTTTTTTATTACAATTGAAGGTTCTTCAATTGTGGTTTTTCCACGTAAAAATCGTTTGTGTCGATTTATTGTTTATTCCGAAAACAACAATCTAAATCACTTTCGTAAGTGCTTGATGATTTAGATTGTATGTTTTGAATATTTGGGAATTGGAATATTTTAATCCTGATCTAATCACGAATCACTTAGGATTTTCAATAACCCCAAATCCCTTATCATTTTAGATTAAAACAAATATTTATTTATTTATTTATTTATTATTTTAATAATTTTAGTTTATTTAAAATTGCAAGTCTATGGGAGAGTCTTTTATTGGTTCTCATTAATTGCAAGCTTAGCAAGATAATATCAAATGGTGGTCAAACATTAATCAATCATATTGCTTATTTAATATTTTTATTAACTAATTAAATAAAATTTAGACGAAAGAATAAATAAATAAAATACAGATGAAAAACTTCTCAAAAAGTTATATGAAATTTAATGTAGGAATTTGAATAGAAATTTATGAATTACATTGAATTTAATAGTTGGTAAAATAACATTGAGAATTTGTGTGACAGCAAGGCATGTATAATTTTAAAATAACAAATTTAGAATGAATCTTTTTGATTTTCGAAGACCCTATATGTTATAACTCAACTTACAAATAAAAATACAGTAGGTGATATTAGTACTTACTAAAAAGAAGGTAATCAAGGCTGTCATTTCTTGCAAACTCAAATAGAAGCAGCATCTCTTCACGGTGTGAACCAATACCCAGAAACTTAACAATATTTCGGTGGTGTGCAGACCACAGCAGCAGTTTCATCTCGTTCAGGACAAGTTCCGTTCCCTTCTCTAAGATCAGCAATGGTTTCTTCACCGCGATCTCTTTCTTATCATTCAACTTTCCCTACAGAACATTTTCAGTCAAGGACGGATCCAAGATTCAAATTTCGGGGAGGGTAAAAACACTTATGTTTTGAAATTATTTTACTAATTACTCATATAATAAAGATATTTTTTTCAATTTTTAGATGTGCGACCGCCGCCCCCGCCCCCAAGATCTATCCTTCCTCTTTTCTAAGGATGGATCTTTAGGGTAGCCTTGGCAGTGGCGGAGTCAAGAAATTAAGTTAGTGGGGGCATTTATTAATTATAATTTTTTATTTAAAAAAATCATGAGAAATATTAAGATAATAATAATTTTATGAGATAAATTTAAAGATAAAAAATTACATATTCATTATTAATAAAAATAAATCAAAATTCTATAATAATGTGGAATAGCTCGGTATGGAATGATGATGTAAGTTTGCAATTTTAGCACAAAAATTATAGATCAAAATTCCTAATTTAAAAAAAAAAAACACATCATTTATAGCACAAATTATTATATATTTATTTAATTTTTATTTAACAGAAAAATATTAAAGTGATGACATTGCTTATAAATGATGTGTTTTGAATGAAAGTGTTGGCTCAATAAATTTGCAATTTTATTATTATTTATTATTTATATAATTGCAGGACATATGACACTCTCCTACTCATTTGGAGGTTATGAAAGGTTATGAAATGTGGAAAGATGATGGAGAACAAAGTGGAAAACATGGAGAAAGAAGTGGACGTTGAAGGAAGTTATGAAAAATTATGGAGTATAAAATGGAGGAGGTGGAAGAGCGGGTGGTTTTAAGTAGCTTTTTTCCTACAAAAGTTTGCCTTTATATAGCCATTCATGGCTACATTGTAAAAAATCCTAAATTCAAATCAAAGACAATTGATTTCTATTTTTATTGTCATTTATATTTTCTACATTTTATTTTACATACTTCCTTTTCGAAGCATTCATTTTCAGCATTTTCTTTTCAAAGCATTTTATGCACTTCTTTTTCAAAGCATTGGAATAGAGGTAAGTAATTATTACTTTGATTGTTCACTTAATCATCTTTCTTTGTCTACCTCTTTCTTCTTTTAATTTTTCTTTTCTCTACACTTAGCAATTTTGAAGTCCTCTTTGTTGAGGTAAAAGAGCCGTCAATGCAATCGCTTGATAATTGGCTTGAATTTAATCTGTAAAGATTTTTCAATCCTTGCTGGCACGCTCGCATTTATGATATTTTCCTTCGTAGGAAAAATAAGCCAACAGAAAGTTATTAAATAGTCTTAGAGTACCATATGTCGTTGCCTACGTGATACTCAAAGCATAGAAAATCACAAATCACACTAAGTGGTATGTCAACTACTTGGAAATAATGAGTTCATTATATCCAATCTATAATATTTTTCGCTACACTATTGATTTAAACTACTACATAAACAATACCACATAGTGGTCTCAAAGTATCAAATAACTATGAATAATACAATAAACTCTTAGTCAAAGAACATGTTAAGAAAAAAAAGAGAATACATTTTATATATGACAATAAGAAAAAAAAAAAAAAAGTTTTCAAAACTGAGAGAGAGGGGGGGGGGGGCACATGACCCCTGGCCCTACTGTGCCTCCGCCCCTGCCTTGTGTTTGGATGATATGATGATTAACCTTGTACGCTTGAGCAAAGCCACCTTTGCCAAGCTTGTTTTGGGCGTGGAAAAATTCTGTCGCAGAAGAAAGGGTTTTGAAACTGAATTGCTTCGGCCCTTGTTCTGCCACAAGTTGAGCACAAGAAGATGAAAATAACTATAAACACATTTGGTGACTCAGATATAAATCCGATAAAAACAAAATCATTTACCCTTCTTGGATTTTGTGGGTTTGAAGAAATTTCCCATGGTTTAAGAGAGAAATGAATAAAGGTTTAATCGCAATTTCGGATGGACAGAGACGTGAAGAGAGAGAGAGAAGAGGATTTAGATAGAGTAGAAGAAGAAAGGAGATAGTGTGTCTACTTTTGTACACTTCCCAGTGTTGATTGTAAGCATAAGTGTCCATATGCCACATGTGTATGTAGGCATATCTATATATGTGTCATATATGTCCCAGTTGCACTTTTAAACATTTTTTATTTATTTACGAAATATTGTTTCAATTGATCTTTTAATGGGTCATTTGCATATTTAAATATCTTCGAGGGTGCAAATTGATAAATAGTTAATGGTCCATCCTCTTTAGAGCAACAATATCAAAAATGCCACCAATGGCAAACCGTGTTTGGGGGAGAATCAAACTAAAGTTAGATTAAGAGAAAATAAATCAATCAATCAATAAAATCTGGACCATTTTCTACGCTCATATTATTCTATTACACAAAATCCCGAGATTTATATACTCAGATTCCCAGATTTTATTGGTCTTCTATAAAATTTTTAAATTCACAGTCCCAAAATCTAATATAATTAAAATTATTGTTATGTAATAAGTATCAAAAAAAAAAAAAAAATGCATGGGGGGCCAAATTTGATCTGTGTCAATAATTTACGAATATTTTGTCACTATTATACCAACATTCAATAGAAACCTTCTTTCTGTTTGTTGGGTTTCTTCAATTGTTTAAGGATGTATAATTCCTTCTTGGCCATCGTTCACAATTTCAATACATTGCCATCCTCACAATTATAAGATTCGATATGCTAAGAAAACTATTACATTGATTCGATAATTGACATAAAAATTTGTTAAACCAACCAATCTTTAGCTAAGTCCGTGATTGCACACTCACAATTTCAAATCCTCGATCAGACGGTCCAAATTACAATAAGATGACCCACCTTCACAAATAGCTTTTCTAGCTAACTCTGCCATTCAATTGGCCGAATGCACAAACTCACTTTTCCTCACCTCCATCAGATCCCAGACCATCTTCTCAACTATGACTATCACAAGCAGGGACGAAACCAAGATTTCTTTTTCAAGGGGCCAAAATATATATATATATATATATTTTATATTTAAATTTTATATCAATTGATATAAATAATTCTATTTCAATTAAAGAATGAAAAATAAATTAATATTTAATACTAAATTAATACGTGTAAAAAAAAAAAGTTTGTATTTGAACAAAATAATACAATTTGCTAAAAAATCATCATCCGTTTTGTTACAACCCGTAATTTTAATAATTTTCTTCACAATTATAATAATAACTGAAATAGTAAACACAAGTGCAATTACTTTGCAAACAAGTGGATAGATTGTTTCATTTTTTAGTCCTTCTCAACCATTGACACAAAATTTTGTAATCTCTTTAGTTCTCAATTGTATTTTCTTATGATCCGTGAAGTTTTGAAGATAAAACTTGTTTGCAATCAACTCTCTTTCACTTTAAATTTTTTATTTAGCCTTTTTTTTTTATTCTAATAAAATTTGCTCAACATTTTTTGTATAACAATAATATTCACTATCATAATAGCCAATGGCATGAAAAGAATGACTCAAACACTACAAAAAATTTGACTTTTTGCGACGGTAAAATACCGTCGCTAATACTCCTACTGCCGTCGCTAATACTTTTTGCGACGGCAAAATAACTTTTTGCGACGGCAAGAGGGGGGTCGCAACTGCAGGGGTTGCAAAAGAGTTTTTGCGACGGTAAGTGCCGTCGCTAATGTTTTGCGACGGCATTTTTGCCTTTTTGCGACGGTACCGTGCAGTCGCTAATAACGTTTGAAATTTCTTGACTTTTTTGCGACGGTCCTATTTTACCGTCGCTAAAAACGTTATTTGAGACGGCAAAAAACACCGTCACCAATAGTCTTTTTTTTTAAAAAAAAAACACTGTTTTTTGCGACGGGTGGTGTCGTCGCAGAAAGTATAAAAAAATGAAATTTTCTATTTTTTGCGACAGTGTAATGCCGTCGCAAAAAATATTAAAAAATAAGAAAATTTCTATTTTTTGCGACAATATAATATCGTCGCAAAAAGTAAACCCTGTAACAAAATTAATAAAAATATTAAAATTTTCTATTTTTTCCGACGGTGGTGCCGTCTCTCTCTCTAAGAGCTAATTATTTACATTCCATTCACAAAAACATCATAACAGAAAATAAAAATAAAAATTAATCAAACCATCAAATTCAATATTTTACAAAGAACAATTAAATTGTACATGTTCATAAAAACATATTTAAATTATAAAATTCACCCAAATCCTAAAAAAAATAAAATAATAAAATAAAATCTAAAAGAAACATATTTAATTGAATGTCAGACTCTCTAAGTGACTGAGAATCTACAGGAGGATTTGATTTTGCTGTTGCTGTGAGATTAATCCTGGGGGATCCAACATCTGAATCATCACCTCCAAAAGCCTAAATGAACAAAAAAACAAACATAATAATGAGGAAATAACAATGTCAGACCTGGTTAAATGTCTAAATAATAAAGAACAAATCACATTTTTTAAAGAAATAAACGAATGTTAAAAACAAATTATTACATTTTAAATAATTGTTGTTTCTATTCTTTGATCTGTGAAACTATTCAGCTAATCATTCAGCTCATATAATCTCTAAAGTGAGTACTAAATCCCTAGTCTTCCTCTTATTTAGTTTCTCAACCAAACCTGATCTTAAGGTACTGTTCTGAAGGCACCGTTCACAGCATCCCAAAGGACCCAAACAGTCCTTTCCTTCTTTGTTCAATTAATTCTCCAACCCTTGACCTTATGATATACTCTTAACCCCCACCCACCCCACTCCCCAACATCCCTTCAAATATATTTCTTAAGAAATCATCATTCTCTTATTTTCTTTTCTTCTTTTCTTCTTTTTATTTTTATGTTTTCAATCTATGTAAAGGACGTCAAAAAAAGGTTTCTTAATTTAAAGAGAGAGTTTTTAACTTACAGATGAAAAGAGAATCTATTAACAACACAATCTGCTTAAAGGATTAAGACTTGCCTTAGAACAGAAAACCTCAATCCATATCCATTCAAAGCTTCATGGGTTTTAGATCACAAGTCTCAGAGCACATAAGGAAGTACAGAAATGAATCTAAAAAAGCAATCTGAGAACATTTCCTTGGGTGACTTTGTATTTCATAGTTTTCAGTATATTATAAACTAAAGTAACATTTATTCTCTATCTCACTGTGTATGTGTGACAAGCACATGTGGCTGGGCTATGTCCAAGTGAATCCAAAATGTTGCCCCCTTTATCCTTGATTAATGATTGGGTAATGAAATAAACATAGAATTTAACTTTTCATCATTTAATTTTTCTTCAGCTCTACCCAATTATTTATTACTTGTTCTGTTTGGACTCTTGAGGTTCCTCACTGAATAGGAGCACCATAAAATTTTTACTTCTTGAGGTTCCTCACTATAAAAGTATAGGTTATGGTTCAATTTGCACCAACTTCACAAAAGTGTCTTTCTCATTCTCTTTCAAGCCTCTTTCCAAATAAGACACTTTCGCATGTTCTACCATTGATTTCCATTTGTCTCCACTAACTTTTTCAACATCATATTTAACTAAAAAAAAAATAAAACTATAAACAGCATTATAAGCTACACCAAACGACACATATATCTCATATAAAATGGGACTAGTGAGAAAATGGACACATGCACATGCCCCAAGACCCATGATGTATGAAATAGAAATAGAAATCACAAAGAAGGTATTTAAATAGCTGCACCTTTATTAAACAAAATAAAAAATCACATTAAGACCAACTTACATAAAAAATGTTCTCATACTCCTCCAAAAGTGTTGTGATGATGGCTTGAGCATTATTAGCAGCATTTGCGGCTGCAAGAAGCTGGGCAGAATTATCACCGTTGACATCAAAATCATCCTCCAATTCACATTCACCAGCTAAAAGAGGGCACAAGAGCAATGGTGCCATAGAAATTGAAGGTAGAGGCTAAGGATTTGGGTTTCAAATGTTAAGAATGATAGTAGAATTGAGATTTAAGGATGTGTTCAAATTAGGGCTAGCAGGGTTGGCTTGGACGGGTTGAGGAGTGGCAAAAAATGTGGGGGAGGGACTGCCAAAAGTGAAAGTAAGTGCTAGGATTAGGGTTTCAAATGTTAGAGATAATGATAGAATTGAGATTAAGGTCGGTGTTCAAAGTAAAAGACAAATTTTTTAAATTTTGAGGTGACAGTTCAAAGAACATAACGGTCCAAGGTTTAAATATAGACAAGCATGTATTAACCAATTCAAAATACGTATCAATTATAACCAATACCATTGGTTCATAATGATACGACAAGTAGACTACTACAAAATACTTTCTTTTTTATTTTTGCAGTTAATGATATTTTAAAAAGGAAAAAATTATAGTAAACTCCCTTCAACTATGGCATGTTTTTAAGTTACCAAATCTCTGAATTTCTAATAAGATGATCTCCTTTACCAAATACTGTTATAGTAAACTCCCTTCAACTTTCTTTTTTTAAGTTACCAATCCACTCAATACTGTTATATTGCAATTAATAAGAATTCTTCTTCTAATACAACTATTTAAAAATTTGATTCTAAAGAAATAATTTCTAATGTACCTTTCGGATATGGAGCGCTTCTCGAACTCTATCATTGTTATTCCAAAAATAGGAAAGTCTGTACGCATTGATCTACAATCAAGGATGGCAAACAAATAGTCATAAGATGATCTCCTTATCAAACCAAACTCGTGGGATCATTGGGATAAAATTAGTGCAATTTCAAATGCTATATTAGAGCATCCACAATGTTGAATGTCATTGTCAAATTTTAGCTATGCCATAATACAAAAATGTAAAAGTTTGGCAACCTTGCTCCAAACATGTGGCATGGTGAAAGGTTTCCGTTGGGGTTTGCCCTTCTGTTCTTCTCTAAAATTTAGCATGCTTATCAATTAACAATCAGAAGAACTACTACATGTCATTACCAAAATAAAATTATATTGAAATAAGATTCCAATTGATGAATCTTAAAATAAGACATGTCTAATCATAAGATGGAGAAAATTATTACATCCATAGCCATTGCTTGAATCTTAAAATAAGACATATCTAATGATAATATGGAGAAAATTATTACATCCTTAGTCATTGCGTTCATTGCTCTTATTAATAACAACAATAAGTACATAAAAAGTATTTAGGTGTATAAAGTATATACCATATATACTTGTATAAATTCTTATAAATATATACAAGTTACCTCGCAAAATTACATAAATACTCACAAATATATGTAAATTGTGATTTTTCAAAATTTTATAGATCAACTTACATTTGTGAAAACTTACGCAATCTTATAAGATAACTTACGTAAATACATATGGTATGCACTTCCACAATTAAAAATTGTCCAAAAAAAATTACATGGCTATAATATTAGGAGTCCAATTCCCTCTAGTTGGTAAAGCCAATTAAACTCTGAAATTTAACATCTTTTTATATTGGTACTATTTTATCAAATATCAAGCGTTGATGTAGTCAGGTCCAGGTAATATTGTATGGAGCTCATCTCACCGGAAAATCCACTCATCTCATGGCCATAGGTTAGCTCCCGCGTGACTTTTATCATCTCTTTTATGTTAAAATGTATATTTTATATATATATATATATATATATATATATATTAATATGCCCTCAGACCATGCTTTCCTGGAAACAGTTCATTTCATTTTTTCTAGACTTGCATATATGGCATTCATATTAATATTCATCTTTCAAAAGTACCAACTGCGAACATGATGACAGTAACACAAGTTCTACATTAATGACAAAAATAGTACTTTCACACATTAATAGCACTAACAAAGTAAAAGCCTATAGAGGTTGCAATGCGAATCCAATTAAAAACAACATAGAGAAAGAAGTTACGGACTTGTATGGGTGCTTTGGCAGCACAAGAAACATTTCCGCTTCACCGAGACTCCCAATCCTTAAGCTTCTTTCTTCCTTTGGGTTTTGCTATAGGTGCATTCATTCCGGCCATTTTTGCATTGTACTTTGCCCGAAGAGGATCATTGTATGTCCACCTGTATAACCAACCAAAGAATAATTAAGAAAAACGGTTCGTATAAATATGATCCTACAAACCAAAAATTTAACAAGATACCCTAAACATAAAAACAACCAAGAAGGCAACCTCGCTGATCAAGCCAAGCGGTGAATCAAAGTAGGTCTCTAATACCAAAATTGTGTAGAAACAAACAACACAACAATTTCCTCATTTTTAGGACATTTTGTGTGAGATGATCTGATCTGATCTCATGAGTTGACACAGCAATTTCTAGTCATGTAATTTATTATTATTATCACAACAAACCCCCCCTCCCTCTGAATAGATAGTGGCTTGAAACACTATCTATTATTGTAAAATGCAATGATGTCCTTCCTTCTGAATCCTCTTCACCTTTATCAGCACCAAAGGCCAATGCACTCTTCAAACCCTATATATTTATTTAACAGATCAAGAAAAAAACCAGATCATATATATATGTAACAGATCAAAAACTCAATAAAAGATCAACTCATATATATATATATATATATATTTAAAATAAATAAATAGAAAGGATATGTATGCTAAGCTAATGTATAATGTAAAGTTTAAAGGATAAAAATTGAATTACTTTCCAATTGCTTCTAAAAGAAGGATGTCGTGTTCGTCCACAGCAGAGAGGCTGGTATGAGTAGCAGTACTAGGCAGATCTGTATGGGAAAAATAGATGAAGAAAAAAAAACAGATCATATATATATATATATATATGTAACAGATCAAAAACCCCCCTATATACTGTAACGCCCTCAAAATTAACCCATTATATATCATTGACATGCATTATTTAAAGAAGACATTTTATTAATTCATTCATCAGAGTACTACTAAATAATCGAATAAAATGCCCTACAGGCTTACATCTTTCCAAGCCAACACTTGGATACAAAAATACGAGTTCTAACTCAATACAAGAAAAGCCCTAGGCTTGAGTGTTTACATGTACTAACAAATAACAGCAAACAACAGAAAAATAGTCTTCAGAATCCAAGTCCTTCCAAGCTAAATCCTTGGAGGTAGCTTATCCCCTGAACCTGAAAATGATGTTCCCATAAAGGGTGAGCCACAGCCCAGTAGAAATATACTAAACCACATATAAGTAACGAATAAAGCAATAGCATTCAACAGATGGTTAACCAGGATAATCAATTACTTCATTTTACAGTCTCATGACACTATTGTCTAAGATACGTTTTACTTCCCAGTTTTATCAACATGGCTCAGAACCTGGCCAAACTTACAACAGTGAATTACATATATCGTATTCACATCCTTCGAATATCAACAAACAAATGAGACTCAAGCTCAAATAAATCAAAACACTTCATACTTCCAGATTGATACACATTTTAGTGCTGTATCAATAAAACACTTCTATATAAATAAGCACACATAAAAGTGATGCTAATGGAGTCCATCCCCTATCTCCTCCCAAACAAAATCCGGTTTAGAGGTCCATCCCCTATCTTCCCCTAAACCGTGGAGTACATCCCCTATCTCCTCCCACACACAAAACAATGTATGCAAATGCAATGCTCAATCAATACACATATTCTCTATCAATGCAATAGTCAAAATTTATGACTTAACCAATGTGATTAGTTTCAGTTAATCCTAATCCACATGCAATGTCTACAACAATCACGACTATCCTCCACCGATAGCCCAAAACAGTTATTTCTAAACTGGAAATAACTATGTCCACAATTCAATAGACAAATGATACAAATTATCCAATTATGCCATTTAATCAATGAATTCCCCAATTCCATGAATTTAACCATCTTTTCCCAATTCCATGAATTACTTATACGAATCAATTCAATAATTCAACTAGGGTTTTTCCCAAAATTTACCAAAGTATTCCCAACATATTAAAATACCAAAACTTAGAACATAACCTATAATATGGAGTAGGAAATCCCTACCTCAGAGAAAACAACCCAAATGGTGAAGACAGAGATGAGTGCCCAAAGACCAAAATGCTCCAAATTGCCAAATGTTCAGATTAAATGAAAGTTCTTGACTCCCTCTATCTTTTTAATAAAGCAACTAGGGTTGAAACACTCTCTAAACAGATCAAACCTAAGAGAGAAGATGAGTAGGGAGAGAGAGAGAGGTCGAACCTAGGGTTTGGAATCAAAAGAATATGAAAAAGACTGATCAAATCCCGCTGCTGTGTATTTAAACTGGACAGGCTCGCTCGAGCGAAGACTTGGTCGCTCGAGCGACCAGACACAGAGAATCTACGCTCGAGCCAAGGGAGCCTTGCTCGAGCCAACAACCCAAAAGCTCGCTCGAGCGAAAGAAAGCTCGATCGAGCGAAGAACTCAAACCCTCAGGTCTGAAACCAGACTCACGCTCGAGCGAAGGAACAATTGCTCGAGCGAAGAACAAACTAACTCGCTCGAGCGAAGAAAAGCTCGCTCGAGCTAAGAATGCAAAGCTTCAGGTCCAACCCAGACGCAAACTCTCGCTCGAGCTACCAAACCCCGGCTCGAGCGAAGAACCAAAACAACATCTCGCTCGAGCGACAAACTCCTCGCTCGAGCGAATAACCAAAATTCTGGACAACAACACTTGGTTCCTAAACCCAACCAACCTGAACAAACCTGCCCAACACATCCTATAATTCCAAAAGAGAAAATAAGGAATAACAACAACAACCATTATACAATGACAGAATCTACGGAACAGTCCAGATACAATAATTAAATGGGAAAAGACCGGGATCGCTATAACCTCCCCCCCTTCAAAGAATTTCGTCCCCGAAATTAGGCACAAATTTGAAAACAGGTTTTTTTTTTTTTTCTCAATACCCAAAGATAATATATAACAATAATAAACAACTTGACCCAATACTGGTCACTTCATCTCTTTATCAAGAGGCATCCCACAATATATATAAAACAACATATATTTCAACCTGCACCACTATTATGCATTATTCCTTTCAATGTTAACAATTTCCATATCATATTCAATTGCATGATATATATAACACATCCAACAATGTAATCAGCATATACAATGTTACACTAATCTTCTATAATGAAACAAGTTTCAAGATACACCCATTTACCAAAACATACTCAATGTTTTACAACTTAAGACATATGTAAAGCTCTTAAGTTCAACAATATAACAGAATCTAATTATAAGATTACAAATCAACAAACATGTCCGGATATTTCTCGCGGACTTCCAATTCACGTTCCCAAGTGGCTTCCTCCATTCCGTGGTGTTTCCACAAAACTTTGACCAAAGGGATGGTCTTGCCTCGCAAAACTTGATCCCGCCTATCCAAGACTCGAATCGGTCTCTCCTCATATGAAACATCCTCATCAACTACTAAATCGGTCCAATCCAACACATGTGATGGATCCGGCTCATACTTCCGAAGCATACTCACATGAAACACGTCATGTACTCCGGACAACTGCGGCGGCAAAGCTAAACGATAAGCAGCCTCGCCAATCCTCTCAAGGATCTCAAACGGACCAATGAATCGAGGGGACAACTTCCCACTCTTCCCAAACCTCATCAAACCCCGTCTAGGTGATATCTTCAGAAAGACATGATCACCCACCTCAAACACCAAAGGTCTCCTCCTACGATCGGCATACGATTTCTGACGACTCTGTGCTGTAACAAGCCTCTTACGGATAAGCTCAACTTTCTCCGTCGTTTCCCTCACCAACTCTGGACCCAACAGAGGTGCATCACCCACCTCAGCCCAACACACAGGAGATCTACACGGTCGGCCATACAAGGCCTCAAATGGTGCCATACCGATACTAGACTGGAAACTGTTGTTGTAGGCAAACTCCACCAACGGCAAGTGCCTCTCCCACGACCCACTAAAGTCTAGAACACAACCCCGAAGCATATCCTCAAGTATCTGAATAGTACGCTCGGACTGTCCGTCAGTCTGAGGATGATAAGCCGTGCTAAAGGTCAACTTAGTGCCTAAGGCACTCTGCAAACTCTGCCACAACCTGGCAGTAAAACGAGGATCTCTATCTGAGACGATCGTCACTGGGACCCCGTGCAATCTCACTATGTCCCGAATATACAAGTCGGCAAGATGATCTACCGAATCTCTCACGCGCATAGAAATAAAGTGCGCCGACTTAGTCAACCGGTCTACAACCACCCAAATAGCATCACTACCCCGCTGAGTCCTCGGAAGACCTACAATGAAGTCCATAGTGACATGCTCCCACTTCCACTCGGCAATAGGCAAGGGTTGCAACAAACCCGCTGGCCTTTGATGCTCGGCCTTCACTTGCTGGCAAGTAAGGCACTTAGATACAAAAGCTGCCACATCTCTCTTCATACCCCGCCACCAAAACTGACGACCCAAATCCCGATACATCTTAGTGCCTCCCGGATGCACCGCAAGGCGTGAATGATGAAACTCTCGGAGTACCTCCTCTCGGCAAGACTCCGGCACAAACAGACGGTCTCGGTATCTCACACTCAGGTCGGAATACACCGTCAAACCCTTCTCAACCTTCCCACCGGAAATCTTCTCACAGAGAGATTCTACCTCAAAGTCACCTCTCTGAGCCTCTAACACTCGAATCACAAGTGAAGGCTGTGCAATAACAGAAAACAAGGCCGCAGCCTCAACGGATTCGCCCAGAAGTAAATCAAACTCCCCAAGTGCACCCAACATCTCCCATTCTCGGATGGCAATACTAGCTATGTCACCAACAGGTTTCCTGCTAAGGACATCGGCCACCACATTGGCCTTTCCCGGATGATAATGCAACTCAAAGTCATAATCCTCTATAAATTCCATCCACCTCCTCTGCCTCAAGTTCAAGTCTTTCTGTGTAAACAAATACTTCAGACTCTTATGATCCGAGAACACCTCGAACCTCTCACCATAAAGATAATGCCTCCAAATCTTCAAGGCAAATATCACAGCTGCTAACTCTAGATCATGCGTAGGGTAATTCTGCTCGTGAATTTTCAACTGACGTGAGCCATAGGCAACTACCTTCCCCTCTTGCATTAACACACAACCCAGACCCTCTCGTGAGGCGTCACAATAGACTGCATAACCCAACCCTCTCTCTGGAATAATCAATACTGGAGCGGTAGTCAGTCTAACTTTCAACTCCTGAAACGACTTTTCACAAGTCTCACTCCATACAAATTTGACTCCCTTCCGAGTCAGCCTAGTCAACGGTGATGCTAACCTGGAGAAATCTTTCACAAACCGACGGTAATACCCAGCTAATCCCAGAAAACTGCGGATCTCAAATACACTCTTAGGTTGTGCCCAATCCTGCACTGCCTCTACCTTGGATGTATCAACAGACACTCCTTCACCGGATACCACATGGCCTAAGAATTTGACTTCTCTCAGCCAGAACTCACACTTCCCAAACTTGGCATACAACCTATGGGCTCTAAGTAACTCAAGCACCACCCTCAAGTGTGCCTCGTGCTCCTCCTCAGAAGGCGAATAGATAAGGATGTCGTCCACAAAAACGACTACAAACCGATCCAAGAATTCCCGGAAAATCCGGTTCATCAAGTCCATAAAGACTGCCGGTGCATTGGTGAGTCCGAATGGCATCACCAGAAACTCATAATGGCCATACCGCGTACGGAATGCCGTCTTCGAAATATCCTCTTCCCTGACCCTCAACTGGTGGTAACCCGATCTCAAGTCTATCTTAGAGAAACAACGGGAACCCTTCAACTGGTCAAACAGGTCATCTATACGGGGCATAGGGTACTTATTCTTGACCGTAGCCCGATTCAACTTCCGGTAATCTATACAAAGTCTCAAAGCACCTCCTTTCTTTTTAACAAAGAGGGCCGGTGCTCCCCACGGCGAAACACTAGGACGTATAAAACCCTTGTCTAATAACTCCTGGAGCTGAATCTTCAACTCAACTAACTCGGCTGGGGCAAAACGATAAGGTGCCATAGAAATCGGTGCTGTGCCTGGCACTAGGTCAATGGAGAACTCAATCTCCCGATGCGGTGGCAAACCAACAAGATCCTCAGGAAAGACGTCCGAGTACTCACAAACCACCCTTGGCAACACAATCTGTGTCTCCTCATCCTCACTAATCGAAAGGTTAGCAAGTAAACTACTAAGCTCACTCCGTCCTCGTGGAACATACCCCGGTGGCAACACATCACCAACCCGGTCCCCCAGAAAATGAAAATACTCTCCGCTCAAGGTACAACAAGTGACCCTCTGGCGGTAGCAATCAATAACTGCCCGGTATGACGATAACCAGTCCATACCCAAAATAACATCGAAACCCCTCATAGGCATAACGACAAAGGAAAATGGGATTCTATGATAATCAACCTCTATATCACAACCCCTAACACCTTGTTTCAAAATCAATTCACCCCCAAGAGGTGACACTACACATATAGGAGATGCTAACTGTGCTAACTCCAATTCCAAAACAGATGCAAATGCAGCAGACACAAAGGAATGAGATGCACCCGTATCAATCAAAACATTAGCAACCGAGTTGCAAAACAAGAAGGTACCTCTCACAACTGATGGAGTCGGTACAAGATCCTGCGCGGTAACAGCATACACGCGCCCAGACGACCTCTGATCAACCTGCTCACCCCTAGGAGCATAAGATTGCTGCACCGTCTGGGATGATGAAGCCCTCTGATTAGCCCTCGAGGCCTGACCCGACTGAGCTGGCTGCTGACCCTGAATCGGCCTCAAACCAGATGCACCTGGTGTGCCACCCAACTGTGGGCAATACCTCTTCATGTGCCCTGGCTGACCACACTGATAACACGAGAGTGGCTGACCTCTACCCTGACTCTGGCTCTGAGATCGAGCCGAAGATGATGCTGCTCTCTGCACTCCTCCCCTCTGAGGACAAACTGGAGACTTGTGGCCCAGCTGGCCACACTTGAAACAGGTAATGTCTCCCTGACTGCCTTTCCCCGAACTAGCACTCGGTACAGGAAAAGTCGATCTCGAAAAGCTACCCTGAGACTGATGGGGATTAAAACCCTTCTGTCTCCTACCATCACTCTGACTATCCTGACTCCTCTTGGAGCCCTTCTGCCCTTCCTCCTCCTCCTGCATCATAATCTCCATATGGGCTGCAGCATCAACCATACGCCCATAATCCCGAATCATAGTTCCCCCAACTCTCAGCTTGAGGCCACGCCTCAACTTCTTCTCAAACACAATACAACGGCGTTCCTCAGACGCCACCAACTCAGGTGCAAACCTGGACAAACTAGTAAATGCAGCCTCAAACTCGGCCACTGAAGAACTCGCCTGCTTAAGCTGACAAAACTGATCTCGCAGTTTCTCCCTGACTGCCGGAGATAAAAACTTCTCCTGGAAAGCATTCACAAAAGCCTCCCACGTACCTCCTATACGCCCCTTAGTAAACTTCCACCACTGACCCGCATCTCCCTTCAACTGGAAAGATGCCAAGGTCACTTTCAACCCCTCGTCTTCAATGCCAAGCATCTCAAACGTCTTCGTTGTCTGTTCGAGCCATTCATCTGCCTTAAGTGGCTCTTTAGGATCACCCACAAATTCATCCGGATTAGACCGGAAGAACTCCCTCTTCAGAAAGGAAGGTCCTGCATCCGCAATAACAGCCTGAGCTTGATTCTCAGCTCTGAGAATGCCTACTGACTCCCTGAATGTCCCTGCTATCTCTCGGGCTAGAGCGCCCATAGCCTGCTGGCCTACTGGCTCGGCCACATTGGCCTGGCCAATTCCCTCTTGAACTGCCGGAATCTCTTCTGGCACAGGCAACTCCTGCCTACCCGGCCTACCACGCCTACCGCGTCCTCGTCCTCGTCCTGACATCCTAATAAAGGAAACAAAGACATTAGCACATTAATAAATGTGCCGAAGCTAAACACTCGCGTCCTAATACAATGGACAACAATAATTCATTCCACGTAAGCACATAATCACATAAGCACCTACGAATTTCATTCCCGGATAATGATAGTCCCAATGCGTTACTATAGTTCCGGTTGGAAGCAGCAGTGATCAAGTGCCTTTCCAACACGACTACTAGAAACTCAAGGGTCCAATCAACATCCTAGAAACTACATTCCATACCCACATAATCACATAAACATGTTATCACATAAACATATAACATTACACTAAGTCTCTATCAAACGAGACGAACCCAATGTGATACTAATCACTTCCCACGTACCCAAAGTATTCAAACCCGGTACGCGCTGATACCAAGTTGTAACGCCCTCAAAATTAACCCATTATATATCATTGACATGCATTATTTAAAGAAGACATTTTATTAATTCATTCATCAGAGTACTACTAAATAATCGAATAAAATGCCCTACAGGCTTACATCTTTCCAAGCCAACACTTGGATACAAAAATACGAGTTCTAACTCAATACAAGAAAAGCCCTAGGCTTGAGTGTTTACATGTACTAACAAATAACAGCAAACAACAGAAAAATAGTCTTCAGAATCCAAGTCCTTCCAAGCTAAATCCTTGGAGGTAGCTTATCCCCTGAACCTGAAAATGATGTTCCCATAAAGGGTGAGCCACAGCCCAGTAGAAATATACTAAACCACATATAAGTAACGAATAAAGCAATAGCATTCAACAGATGGTTAACCAGGATAATCAATTACTTCATTTTACAGTCTCATGACACTATTGTCTAAGATACGTTTTACTTCCCAGTTTTATCAACATGGCTCAGAACCTGGCCAAACTTACAACAGTGAATTACATATATCGTATTCACATCCTTCCAATATCAACAAACAAATGAGACTCAAGCTCAAATAAATCAAAACACTTCATACTTCCAGATTGATACACATTTTAGTGCTGTATCAATAAAACACTTCTATATAAATAAGCACACATAAAAGTGATGCTAATGGAGTCCATCCCCTATCTCCTCCCAAACAAAATCCGGTTTAGAGGTCCATCCCCTATCTTCCCCTAAACCGTGGAGTACATCCCCTATCTCCTCCCACACACAAAACAATGTATGCAAATGCAATGCTCAATCAATACACATATTCTCTATCAATGCAATAGTCAAAATTTATGACTTAACCAATGTGATTAGTTTCAGTTAATCCTAATCCACATGCAATGTCTACAACAATCACGACTATCCTCCACCGATAGCCCAAAACAGTTATTTCTAAACTGGAAATAACTATGTCCACAATTCAATAGACAAATGATACAAATTATCCAATTATGCCATTTAATCAATGAATTCCCCAATTCCATGAATTTAACCATCTTTTCCCAATTCCATGAATTACTTATACGAATCAATTCAATAATTCAACTAGGGTTTTTCCCAAAATTTACCAAAGTATTCCCAACATATTAAAATACCAAAACTTAGAACATAACCTATAATATGGAGTAGGAAATCCCTACCTCAGAGAAAACAACCCAAATGGTGAAGACAGAGATGAGTGCCCAAAGACCAAAATGCTCCAAATTGCCAAATGTTCAGATTAAATGAAAGTTCTTGACTCCCTCTATCTTTTTAATAAAGCAACTAGGGTTGAAACACTCTCTAAACAGATCAAACCTAAGAGAGAAGATGAGTAGGGAGAGAGAGAGGTCGAACCTAGGGTTTGGAATCAAAAGAATATGAAAAAGACTGATCAAATCCCGCTGCTGTGTATTTAAACTGGACAGGCTCGCTCGAGCGAAGACTTGGTCGCTCGAGCGACCAGACACAGAGAATCTACGCTCGAGCCAAGGAAGCCTTGCTCGAGCCAACAACCCAAAAGCTCGCTCGAGCGAAAGAAAGCTCGATCGAGCGAAGAACTCAAACCCTCAGGTCTGAAACCAGACTCACGCTCGAGCGAAGGAACAATTGCTCGAGCGAAGAACAAACTAACTCGCTCGAGCGAAGAAAAGCTCGCTCGAGCCAATAATGCAAAGCTTCAGGTCCAACCCAGACGCAAACTCTCGCTCGAGCTACCAAACCCCGGCTCGAGCGAAGAACCAAAACAACATCTCGCTCGAGCGACAAACTCCTCGCTCGAGCGAATAACCAAAATTCTGGACAACAACACTTGGTTCCTAAACCCAACCAACCTGAACAAACCTGCCCAACACATCCTATAATTCCAAAAGAGAAAATAAGGAATAACAACAACAACCATTATACAATGACAGAATCTACGGAACAATCCGGATACAATAATTAAATGGGAAAAGACCGGGATCGCTATATATACACTCACAGATGTATATATATATGTGTGTGTGTGTATGCAAACCCCCTATATCCGAAATCCCGACACAGAGAGAGAGAGAGATACCCTTTGAAATCGGCGGTGAGGGAAGATCGCCGGTGAGGGAGGAGTGGCGGTGAGGGGCGAGCAACCGTCAACGTCGTTTGTGAGAGAGAGAGAGAGGGAGGCAGCAGCGGCGGTAAGGGAGGAGGATCGACAGTGAGGTACGAGCGACGGTGAGAGAGGATCGGGAGTGAGGGAGGATCGGCGGTGACGGATGATCGGCGCCGTCGTTGTGTGAAAGAGAGAGAGAGAGGAAGGTGAAACCCTAGATGGAGAGAGAGACAGAGAGCGAGCAGGAGGAGAGGAGAGGAGACGGCTTGTTGTGTTTGTGTTGTGTGTGTTCTCAAACAAAACCCTACACACACCCACAAATGTTAATGAATTTTTTATTAAAATAAAAAATTATTAAAATAATTTTTATAGTTGATGAATTCTTTTTTTTTCATTTGGTAAAGTTAAAAATTTATTTGTTTTATATTTATTTTAATGAATAAAAAATTATTATTATTTTTTTATTTGGTAAAAGTAGGAATAATATTTTCCATTAAAATAAAGTTAATTATTTGTGGTCAATGAAAAAGAGAGAAGATAGATGAGAGAAGAGATAAATGAATGAGAGACACAGAGAGAGAGAGAGAGTCAAATATACCGTTGAAAATTTATTTGTTTCATTTTTATTTTAATGAAAAAAAATATTATTATTTTTTATTTGGTAGAAGTAGGGGCAATATTTTAATGAAAAATATTTTAATGAAAAAAAGGTGAAAGAGAGATGGTGGTGGTGGTGGTGATAGCGAAAGAAATTAGTGGTGAAGTTGTGGTAGTGGTAGTGTAAATGGAGTGGCAGGGGTGAAAGAGAGGTAATGGTAGTAGTAGTGGCAGTAGTGGTAGTGGTAGTAGTGGAGTGGTGGCAATGGTAGTAGTAATGGTAGTCGTAGAGGTGAAGTTGGTAAAAGAGATGAGTAGTGAGAGAGAGAGAGAGATGAGTGAGAGACAGATAGAGGAGAGAAAGCGAGAGAGAGAGACAGAAACAGAGTGATGAGCGAGAGAGAGACAAAGTGGTCGCTAAAAGTGCATTTTCTTGTAGTGGAGAGCTCAGTAAATAGAGAAGCGATGAGGGAGAGAGTGAGTAATGTGAACACAATGGGGGAGAGAGACAAACAGACAGACAGACACATAGAGAGAAAGACAGAGAAACAAAAGAGTGAGAGACAAACAAACAGACACAGAGAGAGAAAGAAAGAGAGAAAAGTGATAAGTGAGAGAGAGATGAAGAGAGAAAGAGATAGAGAGACAGAGAGACAAAGAGATAAAGAGATAGAGAGAGACATATAGAAAAATAGAGAAAAACAAGAGATGAAAGAGACATATAGAAAGAAAGCGAAAAGAGATGAACGAGAGAGAGAATAGAAAAATAGAGAGAGAGAGAGAGAGAAGAGAGATGAGCGAGAGAAACAAAGAGAGAAAAAAGAGATGAGCGAGAGAGACATAGAGAGAAGACAAATGAGAGAGATAGAAAGAAGAAAGACGAACGAAAGACACACAGACAGACAGACAAACAGACAGATAGACAAACAGACAGGGAAAGAAGAGTGATGAGTGAAAGAGAGAAAGAGAAGAGTGGTGGTAGTTAAATGGCATTTGCAGTAGTGGTAAATGTGGTGGAGAAGATGGGTGGTGAGAAAGAGAGATGAGTGAGAGACGAATAGAGAAAAGAGATAGAGAGACAGAGAAAGAGACAGAATGATGAGCGAGAAAGAGACAAAGTGGTCGCTAAAAATGCATTTTCTTGTAGTGGATCGATAAATCGAAAGGGAGCTCAATAAATAAAGAAAACAGATAATTCAAAACTCTTTTCAAAACTTAATTCAAATCAATTTTTTAAATATTTTAAAAATATTTTAATTTTGTGAGAGACAAATAAAGAAGAGAGATAGAGAGAGAGACAGAGACAGAGATAGAGTGATGAGCGAGAGAGAGAGAGATAGACAAAGTGGTTGCTAAAAGTGTATTTTCTTATAGTGGATCAATAAATCGAGAAGGAGCTCGATAAATAGAGAAGATGGGAGTAAGAGAGTGAACAAGGCGAACATAGTGAGGGAGAAATAGACAAATAGACAAGTAGACAGAGAGAGGGTGAGAGAAGAGTGATGAGTGAGAGAGAGACAGGAAGAGAGAGATAGACAGAAAAAGAGATAGAGAGAGAGAGATAGAGAGATAGAAAAAGAGAGAGAAACAAGAGATAAGCAAGAGATAGACAAAAAGAAAGAGAAATAGAGCGAAAAGAGATGAGCGAGAGAGAGACACAGAAAAAGAGAGAGACAGAAAGAGAAGAGAAATGAGCGAGAGAGATAGAGAGAGATAGAAAGATAAGAGAGAGAGAAAGAGAAAAAAGAAATGAGAGAGATAGAGAGAAGAGAGATAGGCGAGAGACACAGAGAGAATGAGAGAGAGAAACAGGCAGACATAGAAAGAAGAGTGATAAGTGAAAGAGATAAAGAGAAGAGAGAGAGAGATAGAGACAGAGAGACGGGAAGATGAAAAAATGAATGAAAAGAGAAATGGTATATCAAAAGAGTAAGACGACATTGTTTTTTTTAATTTTTTTTGCGACAGAAAAATACCGTTGAATTTATTCAAACCATTTTGTGACTGTATATATATGAAGCTATCTCAAAACCACAATCACTATGCTAGGTTAGAGTTTTCCAAAAACTCTTTCGAGAAAATTAAACTTTCTTATTTTCCGTATTATATTGTTTTTACTGAATTTTTTAAATATTTTAAGTATTTTTTAAAATTTTTAGACACACCTAACATAAATACACCTAAAAATTAAAAAAATTGTAAAAAAAAATCTTTTAAAAATTCACTAAATACCAAAAATACAATAATTCAATACATTTTTTTGTATTTTTATGTATTTATTAATTTTTAAAAATATTTTTTCATAATTTTTTTATTTTGTAGATACATCTAAGTAAGGTACATCTAAAAAAATATTTAAAATTTTAAAAATATTCACTAAAAAAAAAACACGAAAGTCACTTTTTGCGACGGCAGAAAATGCCGTCTCAAAAAAGCAGAGTATTTGCGATGGCACCATTTACCGTCTCAAAAAAGCAGAGCATTTGCGACGGCACTAGTTGCCATCTCAAAAAATGAGAGTATTTGCGACGGTATTTAGTGCCGTCGCAAATGCTCTGCTTTTTTGAGACGGCAAATGATGCCGTCGCAAATACTCTGCTTTTTTGAGACGGCATTTTCTGCCGTCGCAAAAAGTGACTTTTTGAGACGGCAAGTGTGCCGTCGCAAATAGTTCCGTCTCATATACCTAGTTTCTTGTAGTGAAATTTGTTTGTGAGATGTCATGCCATGGAATAATTTGTCATTTAAATGAGGCTAGTAATATTCCTTTTGGTTATTCCAAATCATAATGCACAATATGCACTTGTTTGAGAATTTCTCTTTTTCATATGTGTAATGTGAGTTATCTAATTTTTCATGTAATAATTTATACATGCATCCACATAGTGTGGAATAACATTTCTCTTTTGGGTAAATTACACTGATAGTCCCTGTACTTTACCTCTTGTGTCACTTTCGTCCTTGTGTTTTCAATTTGCTCGATTTTGATCCTCAATTTTTTATTTTGTATCATTTTAGTCCAATTGTTAACACCAGTTAAAATTGTTGACGGAAAACAAACACGTGAGACACACATGACCCTTTTTCAAGGGCAATATGGACATTTCACTACCCTTTCCTTGTTTCATCATCGTCTTCCTCTTGGACTCTCTGCAACAAAATCATCTACCACTGTTGCCTTCCTCCACCACTAAAATCATCCATAGCCAATCCCAACATCAACACCATCCACCTCCACCACACCAAAAACCCACTTAATTTCTCTTTCACAACCTTCACAGAGAGAGAGAGAGAGAGAGAGAGAGAGAGAAATTAAGATCAATGTTTGTTGAAATTAAGAGAGAGTGTAATTTCCACTTTCAAGTTACTTCCAACTTAGATCGGGTCAACCTTGAAGACAAAGACAATGGCGTGGCTTCGAATCGGGTACAATAATGGGAAATTCAAGGGTCTGTTGATGGAAACACCAATACGGGTACATAAAATGGTGAAATTTCTCAACAATCGACCAATGAATTGATCTCATTGGATACCAAAACAGAGGCTTTTCGGTGGAGCGATCAATCTGTTGATGAAACCAGGGTTCATGGACATGATGATAAAGTCAAGTCTCCACAGAGATTGCTTGTTTTGGGTTCGTAATGTTCATAACAAATCTCCTCGAAACCACTTTGATGTCCTCCACATTGAGTATGAATTGAAGCATGTTTAGAATTGTATCGTAGTGATTCGAGTCTCCCCAGAAGAAGATCCACCGACCCTGTAAACAATCCTAAGCTAATTCTCCTGAAAACAATCGAAACGAGCAATGGGTCGAATAGGTCCAACCATTGCTCTCCAAAACTCCCAAATTTCCATGACACCATGGACCCTAACATGGGTATGTGGGTTTGAAGCATTTGAATCGACCTTCGCTGTCAACCCAGCAACTATCGTTCTTCCCATGGCGAGTCCACCGACCAGAGCACATGCTTCTCGAAAAATCAAACTTGTTACAGGTCCCAATTTCTTGCAATTCAGCCATTGATTTGAAGAACATGAGTGGTATTTTGCGAACTTGTTTATCAATTACGAATCTTTGTGGAGAAAATTTCAGACCCTGGTAGTGTTTGAAGAGTAAGATTATAGTGAGATTGTAATCTCTAGCGAAATCTGGGTGGATTTGGAGAGAAAAAAAGTAGGTTCCACTGTCCAAATCTTTGATCGGAGGCCGAGACTTCCATCAATCGCCAGAGAGGTTGGTTTTGAAGTAATCACCACCCAAACAATGAGGCTTCCCTAACTCATCCAAAGCTTGGAACACATACTCATGGATTTGGCCTGTCCGTAATTCAAAACAGGTGGTGTTGCGGTTGGAATAAAAGAAGGTGTTGTTTGGTGGCCAATGGTGGTGGTTGTGTTGTTTAGCAGTGGCGGTGGTGGAGTGAGACTGATGATAGACGGTAGAGGAGGGGAGAGAGAGTAAAGGGTGTTGCAGAGATGGAATAGGGAAGATTAGGATTGAAATGTTTGTTTTGCCCCTCAAAGTTGATCACATGCTGTGCACATGTGAAAACCCACATTTTTTTTATTTTTAAAAGAAGATAAATAAATAAATTAATTAATTTTATCCAGAGTCTATCTGAATTATATATTAGTGTAAAAGTTAGTTTTAAATTGACTCAATTCAATCACTAACAAGACATTACTAAGAATAATAATTTTGTGGGTGTTCAATATTTGTTGTTTATAAATTATTTTAATTAGAATTTAATATAATAATTATTCTTACTAAATACTTTAATTAAAAATCTTAGTGTGTCAATTTTCAGAAACCCACACACAAAAAAAAAAAAAAAGAAGAGGGAATCAAACCTTTGCAGAATTTTGGTGGAGGCTTTCCACATGTTGATTTGCATGCTTGTTTAGGGAAGAAGAGCTAATGATGCTCTTGGAATTGAGAGAAAGAAAACTTAGAATGGAGAGAGAGAGAGAGAGAGAGATGTGTGCAACAAGCGTTGTATACATGTATGCATGCAAGCCTTCATTGTCTATAGGGTGCATGCAAGCATTCGGTGACAAAAAAAAAAAAAAAAAAAAAAGAAAAAAAAAAGAAGAGAGAAATCCCTAAAGCAACCAAGCTTAGTGATAGGAGAGGAAGAAGAGTAGGAGATTAAGGAAGCCAAAATTCTCAACCATCTTGTCACCCTATTACTAAGTAAGAAAACCCTCTCACTTCTTTATTATTAGTGAAATTTTCAGATTACTTCCTTGTGATTAAAATGACTGCTCATAAATAGAAATTATATATATATGTGTAGGAATTTTGTGATCAAAATAGTTTGTTTTGAATATGCTACCATGTTGCCTGAATTTTTAGACAATTTTATACTCCGAATTTCAAGATGATTTCTTTTACAAAGTTGTTGATAATGATGTCTAGTTTATCCAGAAATTTTTGGAAACAATTTTCGAGCTTTCTACGAATTTATACAAATTTTTAACTAAATCTAAAACTGTGTTGAGAATAATCTGTCTTGAATCTGCCAGCATATTACCTGACTTTTTAGACAATTTTATACTCAGACTTTCGAAATGATTTCTTCTACAAAGTTGTTGATAATGATGTCTAGTTTATCCAGAAATGTTTGAAAACAATTTTCGAGCTTTCTACGAATTTAAACCAATTTTTAACTAAATCTGAAACTGCTGTCTTGAATCTACCAACATGTTACCCGAATTTTTAGACAATTTTATACTCAGAATTTTGAGATGATTTCTTCTACAAAGTTGTTGATAATGATGTCTAGTTTATCCAGAAATTTTTGGAAACAATTTTTGAGATTTCTACGAATTTATACAAATTTTTAACTAAATCTGAAACTGTGTTGAGAATAATCTGTCTTGAATCTGCCAGCATGTTACCCGAATTTTTAGATAATTTTATACTCAAAATTTCGAGATGATTTCTTCTACAAAGTTGTTTATAATGATGTCTAGTTTATCCAGAAATGTTTTAAAACGATTTTTGAGATTTCTACGAATTTATACAAATTTTTAACCAAATCTGAAACTGTATTGTGAATAATCTGTCTTGAATCTGCCAGCATGTTACCCGAATTTTTAGATAATTTTATACTCAAAATTTTGAGATGATTTCTTCTAAAAAGTTGTTGATAATGATGTCTAGTTTATCCAAAAATTTTTGGAAACAATTTTCGAGCTTTCTACGAATTTATACAAATTTTTAACTAAATCTGAACTGTGTTGAGAATAATCTGTTTTGAATCTGCCACCATGTTACCCGAATTTTTAGATAATTTTATACTCAGAATTTTGAGATTATTTCTTCTACAAAGTTGTTGATAATGATGTCTAGTTTATCCAAAAATTTTTGGAAACAATTTTTGAGCTTTTCACGAATTTATACAAATTTCTAACTAAATTTGAAACTGTGAGACAGATTTTACCATGTATTTGAAAATTTATTTAAAATTCTATACTAAGCCAAATCTGGTAATTTCTAACTAAAAGATGAAATTTGCGAAGTCTAGTTTCATGATAAATTTTTAGATTATGGGTTTGATCTATAAATTTAAGCATGGAATGTAAGGAAATGTGACAAATCTGTGTCATAAACACCCTTGGAATTTGTTTAGAATTATTTATAAGTTATTTTTGGAAAATGCTTTCTGAAAAATAACCATAACATGTTTATTGAGTATCCTATAGATTGATATGAATTTTAGAGTTGTATAAGTAATGTATTTATAATTTTATTTGCAAGATATATACTCTGAAAATTTTTCTGGAAAGAATAAAATCACCACTTTAATATTATGCTAGTCAAATTTTGTAAATCAAAAATTTGTGCATGGGTGTATTTAGGGTTTAATTCTTGTATCTAAGTTATTATTTCATACCATGGTTTAAATAAATTGTTTATTTAAATTCTGTACTTTTATTTAGTATTGTGTGACACATGCAATATTTTATGATTGGGAATTTTAATGAGTTGGTATAACATTACTTGTGATTAAAGGTTTGGAATTATTTGTGATTAATATCAAAATTAACTGAAATGATTAACGGCATATACAAAGTTGACAATTGACGGTTAATACCAGTTGTTCGGGGTGAGTCTTGGTTTAAAGACTGTATGGAATTAAGGGTTGACGGTTAACACCGGTTGTTCAGGGTGAGCCCTGGTTTTGAGAATTCTCACGTAAATTGTGTTGCGAAACTCTAAGATGGCACGGGACTTATTTGAACCCTTTTCGGTATTCGGTTTTGGAATAAGGGTGGATGTGCAGGTGGCACACAGGGAGGTTACTTACCCCTGGCAGACCGTTTCCTTGGGGCAGACCACGGATGCCACTACTTGGGTATATAACCCCGGAAGTGGGCATCCCTGGTAGTTACGGTTGGTAACACTTAAATATTTGACCAATGGAGGGTTTCAAATTAACCGTTGCCATGCTTAGTGGTTGGTAAGTTAAATCTCTTTGGTGAGATTTCGAATGTCACCTAATTTATTAAAATTATTGAAATTATTCTAATGGTTGTAATTTAAGTTAAATCTCTTTGGTGAGATTTCGAGTGTCACCTAATTTATTAAAATTATTGAAATTATTCTAATGGTTGTAATTTATGTTTACAATTATATTGTTATCTCATGTTTAGAACCTCATTATTTTTCTCTTAAAAAGAATGGTAGGTTGGCTATGTTTTCTTACTGTGTTGCAAAACTCATGGCATATATTTTTGTTGCCGTGGCGTTTTATGCCAGGTTTTGGCTGAGGAAATAATTGAAGCTGAAATGGAGTTGACGCTAACGTAGAGCCTTGGCTGACTTGAAATCATAGCTAAAGTCGAATAACTTTATTATCCTATATATTAGCTATTAAGGACCTTATAATTTCATTGATGTTGTATTTGGATAATGTTAAGTTTTTATTTAATATTATTTGAACCTTTGGTTATGTACGAGAGTTGGGATGCCTTATTAAGATGTCAACTTTTTTGTTTATTAAGTCATTTTGTTTATTTAATTTCCCTTGATGTAAAAAAAAAAAAAATTTGGTGCGTCACAACATGGTATCAAAGCTCTAGGTCGGAATACCTAAGGACAGTGGGTAGAGGTTTAACCTCAATTGAGGAGTAGTATCATGTGTTAGAAGGAATAGAATTATGTAACTCATAGTTTATGAGAGGTTTATGCTAATCATAGTAACTATCCTTGTTTGATCCTAACTAGTTTGACGCCAAATTTGTCGGATGTAAAATCATCACTTCTCTATCTTCATTGAACCTTTCCAATTCGACAAAGTATTGCCTTATGATGATCAATTGGCAATTTTTGAGCGATATTTATTGTATCTTATATGTTGTTCTCTTGAAAACCGGTTGCACTCTTTTAATCCTTACAGGGTGAAGAATCTTAGGTGTTTGGTTTGAAATGTGTATGGCCAAACACAATTTCAATTCAAATATCTAGTTTGGTCACCAGCTCCATAATCTTAACCCTGTTAAAAGTTCAAAACCATCATGTCATTCGACTGTGCCGTCTGTTCAAATTCCATTTGAATTACTATGCTAGTTGTGCTATTGTCGTAGCCATGTCATACTCTTTCTTCTCTACTATAACTGTGTGAGTCTTGGGATTAGAGCTTGAACGATTAGAAACACCTATGAGTGTAGCTTCACTGCTAAAAGGTCAAATTCGAGTAGATCTCGTATGCAAATCATGTGAACTAGGAGTCTCTAGTTTGCGTTTAACTTGTCTGTGACTCTAGATTATCTGAGAATATTGGTTCAAGTTTTCTTTACCGAAAAAAAAATAAAAAATCAAGGCAATGAATTAGGGGCATAGTTGAGTCAGTGATTCTATCTTCTCTCCCGCTCGAGTCACCTAGTCAGTGTATTCATACCAGTCAGGGTATTCATACCAGTCAGTGTATATAAATGTGTTTGGATTGTTTTGCTTCGTTTTCTTTCGTTAAGTTATTTTGTGATTCAGGTCAATATGGAATCAATATCCAATTAGAGTTCAAATTCAATCATTCTCAAATTCAAATCAAACAAAATTATTTTCAAAATTCAGAGTGATGTGCTAGTCACGCCATTGATGTACAGAACCTAAACTAATTTTATTGCAGTCTGGGGAGGACATCCCCGATTACAGAGACTCCAATATAAAATAAAATAAAAATATATATATATAA
Organism: Camellia sinensis; assembly: GCF_055761805.1. Lineage (NCBI taxonomy): Eukaryota > Viridiplantae > Streptophyta > Magnoliopsida > Ericales > Theaceae > Camellia > Camellia sinensis. The sequence goes on from NC_138967.1 coordinate 49,656,968, forward strand.
AAAAAAAGACCCAAAAAAAAAGAGGGATCTTGTTCTTCTTTCTCCTCCGGCAAACGGCCATACACCAACCTCATTTGCTTGACTCTCCCGTCGTTTTCTTCATCTCAATTTCACTCTGGGAGACCTTCGAAGGCCCTACCTCAAGAGAAGGCCCTGCTGTAGACACCCCATTTTTGACCGTCCTCAAGACTTGGACGTCACCGTTTGAATACTCGGTGATCATCCATGTTTGTGTTCGTTTGGAGTTCTCGGAGGCCTCGGCTCACGTGCCTTGCCTCAGGATCTCCGAACTCGACCGTTTAGTGTCTAGTTTTGCACCAAACACTTGTGTTTTGCCTTGGAAGGGCAGGGTAGGGCTTGTGGACCATCCCCACCCATCACCGGCAGTGGCTAGAGGCCACCGGCTAGTTTTTGCTGCCACCGGCAATATATATTGCCGGCTGGCACTATTTGTTGCCGGTCAGCACTTTTTAGTGCCGGCCAGCACTCTTTTTGGCCAAGATGGCATTTTTGGCCGGCCGATTACTGTGCATCTGCTTTTGCAGATATTTTAAGACAGCTGTCTTGCTTTTGCTCCCCTCCATACACGTGTATGGAGGGATCTCCCTCTTATGAAGCTTGTCTTGTAAGCTTTACAAGACAAGAAGTGCCATATAGAGAGGAGAGGGTCTCTTGGCTTGAGAGGTTAGAGAGTTTAGATATTTTGAGAGCAAAAACAGCCATTGTTAAGCTCTGGTTTTAGGGTTTGAGTTAGAGACAATCCCTATATCTCTTTCCCTCTCTTTTGTGCACTAGGTGTTTTGTGTCTTACTATTGCACACAAACACCTAGTGTTTCACCTTCCTCTTGGAACTGAGGTTCTAAGGGACTGATTTTGAAGTTTTGGTGTTGGATCCAAGCTAAAGGAGGCCATTGGAGCACCATTTGTGAAGGGGTCTTCAAGGGTGAGAACCTAGTCTCCTTTTTCCCCAATTTTGCATTGATTTTCTACCTATCTTAGAGCTGTTTTTGTGCTTATTGTATAACATAAAAAATTTCTGTTTTTAGGCCCTCTTTATTGTTTATTAAGAGTGTTTTGTTGTTTGAGGGTGGTTGACCCCCCTTAGGCCTTGAAAGGCCTCATTTTGGGCCATTTTGTGCTAGCTCCGGGATTTTGGTGTTGGGGTCTCTTCACCACTAAAATCTTGAGGGATTTCAGTGGTGAAGATGATGCCTTGAAGTCCCAAGAAGGAGAGGGTCACCCCCTCTCCTTGTTGTCCTTGAAAAGGGCATGTTTTGGCCTCTTGAGAGAGCATTATGCTTGAGTGTGTGTTGAGCATGTTTAGGTTGTTTTTCATGCTTATATATCCATAATATAACATGATTTTAAATTGGTTTTGGTACTCCATGCATGCTTAGCATAGTTGCCTTGTAATGCCTTGTTATGCCTTAACATGTCTTAGGTTGTTAGCCTTTGTTGGAGCATGTTTTAGGCTTAGTCTTGTGAAGATTTTGTGCATGTTTTGCCATGTTCTAGGTCTGTCCTAGGTTGTTTGGGTTGATTTTGGCATGCTTGATATAGCTCCTTTGTATTTAGGCTTGTTGGCCTTGAGTATGTGCATGTGTAGCATGACATCTTTTCATCGATTTGGTGATTTGGGGTCCCCCCATATGTTATTTCAGTCCCATTTCCATGCTTGTTTGATTGCCTTGCATGCCTCTTTAATGCTTTGGAAGCTTGTGTAGCAATGCTCCATGTTTTGGTGTTTATGCATGCCTTTGATTTTGAGTCACTTAGATGCCATCTAAGTAGTCTTTTAGCTTTGTTTTAACATGCTAAACCTCTGATTTTGGTCCTTCCTTTCATGCCATGTTTGGTCTTGCTAAGTGTAGTTCAATGCCCCATTGGTTTGCTTTGAACACTTGGGCTATTTATTGCATATTTGGCTTGATGTATTGCTTGGTTTGGCACCATGTTTTAGCATGATTTCAATGCTTATGTTGCATGTTAATTAGTCCATGATTCTCCCTTTCAAGTGTGCTTGAGGGTTGTTCAATTTGTGCTTAAGTGTTGGCCTTCAATTAGGTGCATGTGTGCATGTACATTTGGTCCTTCATTGTAGCACTTTGGCCACTGTTTTAGGCCTATTTAGAGCTGCCTAATTCATGCATAAGTCCATCTTTCCATCTATTTGCATTGCCATATGTATGCTTGTATGCTTGCATAAGCTTGCCCCCATGCCATGTTGCATCCTTAGATTGTATGCTTAGGTTGCATTGCATTTTGCATGCATTCCTTGTCCCTTGATTTGGTGATAGGGATTAGGACTTTGGTTTGATTTGGTTTGCATGCATTTGAAATCAAAGTTGCATACTTGGTTCTTTGGGCCATCATGCATGGAAATGCGTGATTGGTGGTCCGAGAATCGAGGCACATGCCCCTTTGAGTCATTATCATGATAAGGGACATGGTTGGTGCATATATGCCTTGAATTGTGTTGCCATGCTTTGCCTTGCCCTCTGCTGCTGTGAGTTGCAGGTTCTGCAGGAATTTATTGCCGGCCGGCAGTATTTAGTGCCGACCGGCAGTCAATCGATGGCCGGTGGATCTATTTTGTGCCGGTGACTAAATGCTACTGCCGATGGAAATTCTGCTCAGCCGATGATATCCCCCAGTGTCCTGAGAGGCATCCCTGAGACTTTGGCAGTTTTCAGAGGAGCAAAGCAGGGAAAACAGAGGCAAACTATGCATGGCAGTGCGATTCCGAGCCGTCCCGAGCATGTGTTGCATCTGGCCCTCGCCCCGAGGCGGTTTACTGTTTTTCTTTAGTTTAGTTAATTTGTTAATTAATTAATTAATTTGTAATTATTAATTAGCTTGCGTAGTTAATTAATCTGTAATATTTATTTGGTCCCTCCGAGTGAGGGTGAATCTGTAATAAGTGTGTGTGGATGGTGTGTATGTCTTCCAACCTCACTTCTTTCTTCCCTTTTATTTACCTGCTTACGATGGTAGATTAGGGCACGTTTAAATTAGCATACCTTATGCTATGCATGCGTGCATCCATGCATTTGTACTACATGCATTAGGCTCGGTACATCACGCTAACTGCATTTGTACTTCAATTCAAAAATTGACTATGTGATAGTTGATCGCATTTCATATGCCATGCTTAGATTAGCCGAGCCTATCTAATTGCATCCTGTATGTGTTACATTAGGCAATTCAACATGAACTAGGACACGCATGTTTGCTAACTAGTTTACTGTTTTGGCACGGAGTACGATGTAAGTATTTATGCTTTAGCATCTCGCATGTGTGTGAATGTTAACATGACAGTTGTAGACGCGCCCGCGTGGGGCTCATGCTACAGTTCGGACTCGATTTGTATCACGGTTCTTAATCTGAACCAAAGAGTCCAAATCCGGCAAATCGTTTTGAGAAACAGATTTTTTGAAAAGAAGTGACAAACATGGACTGCTTTGCCAGATACAGAGTCGCCACCTAAATATTTTTTATGGGAGAATTTAGGAAACCCTGACTCGGTGCCGAAGGCCACATGTCCGTCATCACCGGAGTTGTCTCGGCTCGGGAGCTTGGGTACGATCGGGGAAGGTCAGCTATGAGCACCCCCTTTCGCCCGGTCCGAAGACCGGCCTCTACTAACCGTGATATCCGTTTTTGAAATCTTTATGTGTTCTTAAACCAATTGTTAGCCTAGAATTACTATGTTATGCGCGCAGCAAACAAGTATAGACCAAATCGCCCAAATTGGAACAAAACATTTCATGTTTGTTTTGAAAATGGTTTGCTACTCGCAAGTAGGCTAAAATGCAGATTTTGCCACCCTCAAGTGGGCTTTTAGAGAAGATGATTTTGCCACTATCTAGTGGGCTTAAAACTCACAGTTTTAATGCATTATTCCAATTTAGGTAATTCAACCTCCATCCACAGGCATTCAAGCAGTTATATCATATAAGCAGCTAGCCTCATGGTAATCATACTGTCATGGCAACACTCACACGCATGCGATATGCTAAAGCATAAAAGCTTACCTAGTACTCCGAGCCAAAACAGAATCTAGTCAGTAATCATATGCATGATCCTAGTTCATGTTAAAAATGGCTAATGCAACACATGCAAAGATGCAATCTAAACAGGCTCGGCTAACCCTAAAATGGCATATGAAATGCTACAAGTAACATGTATTCAATTTGGAATTGAAAAGTACAATGTAGTTTGTATGATGTACCAAGCCCGGTGCATGTCAACAAATGCATGAATGCACGCATGCATAGCGTAAGGTATGCTAAAATAAATGTGCCCTAATCTACCATCATAAGCGGGTAAATAAAAGGGAGAAAGAAGTGGGGGTTGGAAGACATGCACACACGCACCCACACTTATTACAAGTTTGCCCTCGCTCGGAGGGACCAAAAGAATAATACAGTCCGAATGATAAATCGACTATCCTAGCTAATTAATTATTACAAACCCTTAATTAATTAACAAAATAAATGCAGCAAGAAGGTGGCCGCAGCCCTGCCTTGGGATGCGTGAGCGATGCATGCTCGGATCCGTCTCGCCCGGAAAGCCCGTACCATAACACTGCCACCTCTGTTTATACTGCCCTGTCTCTCTGAAAATTACCAAAACTCCAAGACAGGTTCCTTGCATGCTGCAGAGCACCACCGGCTAGGGGAAATTCCCATCGGCAGTTCACTACTTCCATCGGCTGTTTATTGGGTCACCGGCATTTCAAAAAGTGCCGGTCGGCACTAAATTCTGCCGGTCGGCAGAAGCTCCCTGCAAAAGACAATTTTGACAGCAACAGAGAATAGACAACATATGGCATAGGATTTCAGGCACATGTATGCATGGACACACTCCCTATCATGTAATGGACTCAGGGGAACATGGCCCTCGACCCTCGGGCCACCAATCACGCATTTCGATGCATAATGGGCAAAGAGTCAAGTATGCATTTCAATGTCAAATGCAATGCACACAAAACATACAAGGGACCCAACCTCAATCATGGTTGGTCAAGAGGCGAGGCAATGCACAACAATGCACGTGCGACCTAAGCATGCAAGCAAACATACAAACATGCAATATAACTACATGGCACACACAATGCTAACAACATAACATGCACAACGTATTGAAACATGGCATACACAATGCGAGATGGACTTACACCAATGTGACTGAACCTCAACCCCACCCACATCAGTGGCCATAAGATGAAAATGAAGTGCCTCGAAATGCGTGCACGCGGGCACGCAAACCGAGGCAATTGCATATGCAATGCAATGGCTAAAATGGCATATAGAATGCAACATGGACTTATACTAACATGAGAGAGCCTCAGCCACACTCACATAAGAGGCCGATGGATGAAAATAAAGTGCCTCGAAATGCGTGCACACGGGCACGCAAACCGAGGCAATGGCATATGCAATGCAATGGCATGGAAAATGATATGCAAACATGCCAATGGGATTTCAGCACTGAAATGTGGGGGAAAACAGCCCCGAAATGAGGCGAAAACACACCCGATGCATGGAATCTCTCCCGAAATGCAAATTAGGCACATAGAATGAACTACAGCTATACAAAGCATGCATGATTGGTACATGGAATGAATAGACAGAAGCAAGGCAGCCTCAAAATAAGCATTTTTCTAGTACAAGTCATGGCCAAACAACAAGCAAAGATAGGGCAACAATGGCATGCAAAAATGGCCCCAAAAATGAGGTTATGAAGCAACTCACAGCTGCTAACTCCAAACAGGTTAGGGCCCTTCAACAACATTGAAGAGGGGCCCAAAATAAGCCACTTTACAGAACTGTAAAAACCCAAAATCAGTATACAAACATGCTAGAAATGCAATGCAAAATGAGGCTCAAAAAGAGGCTATAACACAAAGTGTGCAAAATATTCAACAAACAGCCAAAGACCCTTAATAAAAACATGTTAAGAAGGTCAAAATAAGACCTTTTCTAGGCCTGTAAAAAGATCAAAAACCGGAAGCACAATGGGCTGCCAAAGCATGCAAAAACGGGGACCAAAAGAGAGTATAAAGGCAAGTATAACATGGAGGTCCCAAACAGTGTTGAGCCCTTCTTCAATGTTGAAGAGGGGCTCAAAATAAGCCTATTTTCAGTTTACATCAGGCTCTAAAACAGATCACACGCAAGCCAAAAATTCTATGCAAGATTATGGCATTCAAGGAGGATATTGAAGCAAGTGCAAGCTACTGTCCTCAAACAGCAAGAGGTCCTCAATCAAACATGAAGAGGACCTCAAAATATGATGAGTTAAAGTTTGGGTCGGAGCCCAAAGATGCAAGCAACTATGGCTTAGATATGATGCAAGAATAGGCTAGAAAAGGGAAGAAGAGGACTCACCTTTGTAGACCAATGAACCAGCAGCTTTTGGTTGAAGTTTGGGTGCTCCTAGCCTCTGCAAATGACCTCCAATGTGCTGGAATGAAGTCTAGGGGTGTGGTGCTATGGGTTGGTGAAGAAATGGCCCAAGAACAAGGGTATTTGATGATTGAATGAGAGAGATATGGAGAGAGATCAAGGGTTGTATGTATGTATATCAGATATACATGGTATATCTCTGGTTTTTTGCTTTAAACCATCCAACCTAGACAAAGGGACAGGAATGGTGCTTATATAAGGCAAGGGAAGCACTTAACTTACAAGCTAAGTAAAGGGAAAGGGTCAAAGGGGTTCAAGGGGGGTGCAAGGCTTCTAGAGGAAGCTAAAACAGCTGGCCAAGCTTCTCCAAGAAGCTTGGCCAAAGGGTTCAAGCTTCTAGAAGGTTAGGGGGTTCAAAGACTCACAAGGTGCAAAACAACCACACATGTGCACGGGGGATCGAATCTGTGCACTCCAGCTGGCACAGCTGGAATCCACTCAATCTGCAGAATGCTCCGGAAGGTCGTCGGCTAGCAAAAATTGCCGGTCAGCACAATAAAGTGCCGGTCGGCACAATAAATTGCCGGCCGGATAAATATAGTGCCGGTGGATGGCCGGTAAGGTCAAAAAATGGCCGGTTGTTGTCCAAATTGAAGCCCCGGAAGTAAAATTTCCGACGATGGTGGCCTCATAGCTAAACTCCAAGTGTACAGACAGATAAGCCCGATTCAGCGAGGGCTGCTCGACTCGCTTCTACCCGGATTCATGCCGAACTTTTCCCAAACTAGTTTTCTCCTCTCCTTTCCTCTCTTCTTCAACTCCAAACCCCTAAACAAAGTGTTTTGAAGGATTTGCCTCTCTCCTTGCCGAAGAAACTGAATCTTTGCCCTGCACATCTCTCAACACTGAGCAAACCATCAGTAGTGCCCAAGTCTTAAGGGCGGTCAAAAATGGGGTGTCTACAGTTGCCCCTCTTTGACAGAACTCGAAAGTCATAACAATGACGGGAGTGAATGTCAAAGCCCAGAGACGACCCATTTTTGACAAGGCCGAAGACTTGGACAAACAAACAAAATACAAATGAATGAATGGTTGTCCCCGCAGGCTGCCTACGTATCCCTTTGCAAGGAATCAAACCAGCGTAGTTCAGGGGCTGGATGCAAATGATATAAAAGAAGACTTTGATAATTGGACTTATACGCCACGCGAAGCCAGTTTGCACTCACAACAATGCAATGTACTAACAAGTACAAGCGAGGTGCGCAAAATAGCGCGAATGTAAACTGCACAAAATAGTGCGATGCGAAAAATAGCGCGAATGTTGAACTGCACAAAACAGTGCGATGCGCAAAATAGCGCGAATGTAGCTGTGATGAAGCAATTATGCAAAATAAATGCAACATTTTAAGCGAATGCTATGCCAGCAAGTAGACATGAACCAAACTACATCTCATGCAGAAAGGATGTAAGAGAATTATGCAATTCTCACGAATATGTGCGTTAGATACACAAAAGTGAACGAAGTGTGATAGATACACTAAGTGGACAAACATGCGTGATAGATACACAAAAGTGAAGAGAGTGTGATGGATACACTAGGTAAGCGTAGTGTGATGGATACACTAAAGGTGAACACAAAGCGTGATAAATGCACCAAGTGAACAAGTATGATAGATATACTGAAAGCGAACACGAAGTGTGATAGATGCACTTAGTGAGAAAGTATGATAGATATACTAAAAGGGAACACAAAGTGTGATAGATGCACTATGTGAACAGAGTGTGATTGATACACTAAAAGCGAACACAAAGTGTGATAGATGCACAGTGTGAACAAAGTATGATTGATATACTGAAAATGAACACAAAGTGTGATAGATGCACTATGTGAACAGAGTGTGATTGATACACTAAAAGTGAACACGAAGTGTGATAGATGCACTTAGTGAACAGAGTGTGATTGATACACTAAAAGTGAACACAAAGTGTGATAGATGCACTATGTGAACAGAGTGTGATTGATACACTAAAAGTGAACACAAAGTGTGATAGATGCACAGTGTGAACAGAGTGTGATTGATACACTAAAAGTGAACACAAAGTGTGATAGATGCACAGTGTGAACAAAGTATGATTGATATACTGAAAATGAACACAAAGTGTGATAGATGCACTATGTGAACAGAGTGTGATTGATACACAAAAAGTGAACACAAAGTGTGATAGATGCACTTAGTGAACAAGTATGATTGATATACTAAAGGTGAACACGAAGTGTGATAGATGCACTTAGTGAACAAGTATGATTGATATACTAAATCAATGAAGTGTGATACAGAAAACGAGAATGTGTGTGATAGATACACAAAATGAAAGAATTGTGATTGATACACTAAGTGAGAGTGCAATAGACACAAAAGCGAATATGTGCGTGATAGATACACAAAATGAGAATGTGTGTGATAGATACACAAAGCGAGTGAAGTGTGATTGAAATTTAGAGTGTAATTGATACACTAAGTGAATGAAGTGTGATTGATACACTAAGCGAATGAAGTGTGATTGATACACTAAAGTGAGTGTGTGTGATTGATACACAAAAGTGAATGACCTTAAAACGGAACTTCTTTGAATGAACCGTGCATACAATATCGTGCATGACTGAGGAAGAAACTTGATAGGTATAATGCATTACAATGCAAGTGAAGTGGGTGCATAACAATGTAAGTGGAAGAGTGCATAACCTTGAAGCAGGATTGATCTTGCGCCTGAGGTAGAGGTACACTCATATTTCGGAGCATTGACAAGGCCCTGAAGAGGTACGTCCGGAGTACAATCACGGAATTTTCTGAAGTTGACACAAACTCAGATACTTCGATTTTCGCTCTTTTGTCTTTGCTTTGCAGTCTGGAACCATCATAGCTTCAGATAGGTCCTAGTTTCACCGTTCACACTTATCGAGGGTGGACCCTGCAGTTTTATGGAAAAAAGAATCTTGTTTTGCACAAACGTGAAGGATGGCACAGCACTCTGAGCACAAAACGATTTATTTTTGAAATTGAGAGATGAGTTTTCGACCAGGTATTGAGCCTACGACTGAACACAGCGAGAAAGACTCAACAACGGAAAACAAAAGGTAAACAACCTAAACACGTCGAGACATGCTCGGGACGACTCAAAGCAAGAATCGAGATAAACAAAACAAAAGACACGACACACAGACGTGCACAAGGAGCCTGTTTCACCGGGTATTATTCCCACCCTTTCTTATTTGTGATTCTCACATCACTTGGCTCTCAAGCTCGGTTTTTCTCTCAAAACCCTTTTCTCGCTTTTTCTCTCAGTGCACATCTCTCTATTCTTTAATCTCTCGTTTTTCATCCCTCCCCTGGGTGGTTGATGGATAAGCTGGAAATTGTGGGCTCTTGCCCCTGGTATTTTACCAGACTCTTGTTCACAACAGTAAGTTTCTCCCATAGAGGGGTTGTGCTACAACTGGGTGTGTAGCAAATCTGCAGCTAACATTGGTTGATGATGCCCTGCTGGGGGGTTCGGACGTGGTTAGATCTGTCCAGATGAGGAAGTGGAATATCATGATCCATTCCAGCTCGTGCTTCGCACTTGGCTCGATACCTCGTTGCTTGGAGGATGAGAGAGCTTTTCGGCCCTTTTGCTGTTGACTTCAGTTGTGCCCTTCTTGGCAGGTGCCCTTTCTGGCAGATGCATTGACAACGGGGGAAAGACAGGAAGCCTGACTCAACTGTGCCCCTAGTTCATCATTTTGACCATTTTTTGTTTTGGTTTTCTACTAAAACAATTTTGACCAATATGAGAGTTAGATTAACATACTTGTTCGATTTTTGATTTGAAAATCATGCAAGTCAGGCTATGAGCACTGAAAATTTTCCTTTTTTGGGTCCAAGAAATGGTCCAGTTTTTGGAAAAGATGGAACAATTTTCGAGAAAAGTAGTCAGCTTCAGTAAAAATTCTCAAAAACTATTTTTGCAAATGGCCAATGCTTAACAAGGACGGAACCCACTCTTGAGACGCACAACCTCGGATTTGGAGGAAATGGAAAATTGCCCTTGATTTGAAGGGGGGTGGGAGGCAACGGAAAGTTGCCCCTAGTTTAAATGGCGACTCACGCCAGCTCGTGGCAACGGAAAGTTGCCCCTTGTTTGGGTGGTGCCGCAGCAGTCTGCAAACAGTCTTCATTGGCGGTGGTCGAGCTCTTGGACACAGCGATGATGAAGACGGTCACAACAAATATATGGACACAGTCGCCTTTGGAGGGTGTTGGCGGCTGGACTTTTGGGATGAAATCGAAACCATTGCATGGACTGAGACGCTATGAAAGCGTTGGGGGCTGGACTTCATGATGAAGTTGCCTACGTATCCCAAACATGGGAATCAAGCCTTACGTAGTTCGGGGTTAAGGTACACTCGGGTATTTAACCTCTCCTTTTTAGGCTCTAACTTTTGCCAAGGCGCCCGATGCGGGTTTTCGACCTTGCGAGCTTTGTTTTTCTTTACTTTTCAATTCTTTTCATTTCTTTTGTTTTCATTTCTTTTCATATCATTTCCTTTTTTTTTATTTTCTTTTTTTGTTCTTTTCTTTGCATTTTTTTTCTTTTTTGTATTTTTCTCTTACTCTAACTTTTGCCTGGGTCGCCCTTCCAGGTTTTCGGCCCAGCGAGCCTCTCAAAGGGTAAAAGTGTAATTTGGTCCATGCCAAATGGTTGTAGGATTTTGAAGCCATCCGTATCCAGGAGAGTGGCTGTTGATTTGGAAGAGGATTCATCTTCGGCTCTTCGAGCACGTCTGACATCTTTGCTCCTAGTTTGAAGGGTACTTCTGTTCTAGCTTTGCAAGCTTCTTCTGATGAGGTCTAATCTTCTTGATCTGACTTTCTTGCCTCTTGTCCGAGGGCTGCTTCGAATCTGGCCACACAGGCCTCATATGGCGGTTAACCATTGAACATTCTGAAATTAAGTCCGAGGTTTGAAAACGAATGGACAGAATCTTGAGGCTGAGAGCGATCCTAGGCTGCACAATCTCAAGAGCGATTCCACACAAGTCTTCACAGGACTGCGCAAAACATTTTTCGAAAGTTTTTAAGAAAGCGACAAATCGCTCGCGCTGAAGACAGTGTGAGACCAATCTGGATCAAGCCAGGATCCTTCTCAGTACTCACATTAACAAACATGATCTCATTCATTAAGGGCTTAGCACGCCTCTCTTTCTCTCAAATGATCAAATTTTGCAAAATCTGAGGAATTCCTTCCTCTTCATTTTTATCACCGCAGTGTTCAAAAAGTTTTTGAAAAGCTTAGGTCATTACAATGACTTCAAGGCACAGAAAAGACACAGCTTCTAGTCAAATATTGCCATCTCGTTTAGAATTTCTAGCGCAACTGGCACACGGTAGAAGCAAACACAAGAGTGTGAAAATCACTGCTGTTCATTCAAATCTGTTGGCACAACTGGCTCCCTGGCAGAAACAGACTCAAAAGGACAAACACAAAGAAAAATAGTGATATCCGAAGTAACACCCCCGGAATCACCCGACTTCTGCACAACAAGACTGACTCGATACAACAAGACAGACTCAACAGGACTGACTCGACACAACGAGACAGACTCAGCAGGACTAGCTTGAAACAATGAGACAGACTCGATAGGACTGACCCGATATAACAAGACAGACTCAACAGGACTGACTCGATACAACAAGACAGACTCAATACCCAAGTCAGAAAGCAGAATAAATAGCATTCACAAATGCTCAAAATAGTGCGTGCCATCCATCACATCTGGAGTAAACTGAGCATTGCCAGCAAGTGGTTCATCCCCCGATCACATAACAACACAGGTCCAGAGTACCCGGGGGATATCAGACCCTTCTGATGCTATGGTTCCAAGACTACTTAGCGAAAGGGAAAACAGACAGCATCTCAGCCCGATTTCACGATAACCCATATGAGCAGAGCTGAATGACTGTGCCTCCTACTGAATTCTGCCCCAAAATTCTGCCCCAAATCTGAGTCTGATACCCACAGGTAAAGCTGACTCCCAAATACTGAATTGGTGCCCGCAGGCCTGATGCCCAAACTTGCAAACTGATACACGCATTCCCTGTAGAGACGCACTCTAAAGCACATAGCAGATAAGTGAGAGCCAAAACACCCCTATGTTCGGGTAGGGTTTCCCTGTCCTATTTTGTCAAGATCTAGGGTTTCACTACGCACGCAGCGGTTCTCAAACAACCTAACATCGGGTAAGCCACCTGTCCTATCTTGGAATGGTCACTATGGATCCGAATATGCACTAGGTCGAATGGTCGAAAAGGGTGCCACGGTAAACCGGGGTTTGTGTTCCCATACTATCAGAGCCCATAGCCGGTCAGCCTTATGGACATGCCTTGACAAGACAAGCCTCCGGCAAACCGTTCAGGAATGGCAGATGGCAAACACTGTGTTCCTAGGCGTACCAATGCACATGCAATGCAAAGAGACACATAAATGGAATCAAAATAGGATATCACGAGTTCGAGTCAAGCTCTCCAAATTCCCCAGCAGAGTTGCCAGAAACTGTAGACGCGCCCGCGTGGGGCTCATGCTACAGTTCGGACTTGATTTGTGTCACGGTTCTTAATCTGAACCAAAGAGTCCAAATCCGGCAAATCGTTTTGAGAAACAGATTTTTTGAAAAGAAGTGCCAAACATGGACTGCTTTGCCAGATACAGAGTCGCCACCTAAATATTTTTTATGGGAGAATTTAGGAAACCCTGACTCGGTGCCGAAGGCCACATGTCCGTCATCACCGGAGTTGTCTCGGCTCGGGAGCTTGGGTACGATCGGGGAAGGTCAGCTATGAGCACCCCCTTTCGCCCGGTCCGAAGACCGGCCTCTACTAACCGTGATATCCGTTTTTGAAAACTTTATGTGTTCTTAAACCAATTGTTAGCCTAGAATTACTATGTTATGCGCGCAACAAACAAGTATAGACCAAATCGCCCAAATTGGAACAAAACATTTCATGTTTGTTTTGAAAATGGTTTGCTACTCGCAAGTAGGCTAAAATGCAGATTTTGCCACCCTCAAGTGGGCTTTTAGAGAAGATGATTTTGCCACTATCTAGTGGGCTTAAAACTCACAGTTTTAATGCATTATTCCAATTTAGGTAATTCAACCTCCATCCACAGGCATTCAAGCAGTTATATCATATAAGCAGCTTGCCTCATGGTAATCATACTGTCATGGCAACACTCACACGCATGCGATATGCTAAAGCATAAAAGCTTACCTAGTACTCCGAGCCAAAACAGAATCTAGTCAGTAATCATATGCATGATCCTAGTTCATGTTAAAAATGGCTAATGCAACACATGCAAAGATGCAATCTAAACAGGCTCGGCTAACCCTAAAATGGCATATGAAATGCTACAAGTAACATGTATTCAATTTGGAATTGAAAAGTACAATGTAGTTTGTATGATGTACCGAGCCCGGTGCATGTCAACAAATGCATGAATGCACGCATGCATAGCGTAAGGTATGCTAAAATAAATGTGCCCTAATCTACCATCATAAGCGGGTAAATAAAAGGGAGAAAGAAGTGGGGGTTGGAAGACATGCACACACGCACCCACACTTATTACAAGTTTGCCCTCGCTCGGAGGGACCAAAAGAATAATACAGTCCGAATGATAAATCGACTATCCTAGCTAATTAATTATTACAAACCCTTAATTAATTAACAAAATAAATGCAGCAAGAAGGTGGCCGCAGCCCTGCCTTGGGATGCGTGAGCGATGCATGCTCGGATCCGTCTCGCCCGGAAAGCCCGTACCATAACACTGCCACCTCTGTTTATACTGCCCTGTCTCTCTGAAAATTGCCAAAACTCCAGGACAGGTTCCTTGCATGCTGCAGAGCACCACCGGCTAGGGGAAATTCCCACCGGCAGTTCACTACTTCCATCGGCTGTTTATTGGGTCACCGGCATTTCAAAAAGTGCCGGTCGGCACTAAATTCTGCCGGTCGGCAGAAGCTCCCTGCAAAAGACAATTTTGACAGCAACAGAGAATAGACAACATATGGCATAGGATTTCAGGCACATGTATGCATGGACACACTCCCTATCATGTAATGGACTCAAGGGAACATGGCCCTCGACCCTCGGGCCACCAATCACGCATTTCGATGCATGATGGCCAAAGAGTCAAGTATGTATTTCAATGTCAAATGCAATGCACACAAAACATACAAGGGACCCAACCTCAATCATGGTTGGTCAAGAGGCGAGGCAATGCACAACAATGCACGTGCGACCTAAGCATGCAAGCAAACATACAAACATGCAATATAACTACATGGCACACACAATGCTAACAACATAACATGCACAACGTATTGAAACATGGCATACACAATGCGAGATGGACTTACACCAATGTGAGTGAACCTCAGCCGCACCCACATCAGTGGCCATAAGATGAAAATGAAGTACCTCGAAATGCGTGCACGCGGGCACGCAAACCGAGGCAATGGCATATGCAATGCAATGGCTAAAATGGCATATAGAATGCAACATGGACTTATACTAACATGAGAGAGCCTCAGCCACACCCACATCAGTGGCCATAAGATGAAAATAAAGTGCCTCAAAATGCGTGCACACGGGCACGCAAACCGAGGCAATGGCATATGCAATGCAATGGCATGGAAAATGATATGCAAACATGCCAATGGGATTTTAGCACTGAAATGTGGGGGAAAACAGCCCCAAAATGAGGCGAAAACACACCCGATGCATGGAATCTCTCCCGAAATGCAAATTAGGCACATAGAATGAACTACAGCTATACAAAGCATGCATGATTGGTACATGGAATGAATAGACAGAAGCAAGGCAGCCTCAAAATAAGCATTTTTCTAGTACAAGTCATGGCCAAACAACAAGCAAAGATAGGGCAACAATGGCATGCAAAAATGGCCCCAAAAATGAGGTTATGAAGCAACTCACAGCTGCTAACTCCAAACAGGTTAGGGCCCTTCAACAACATTGAAGAGGGGCCCAAAATAAGCCACTTTACAGAACTGTAAAAACCCAAAATCAGTATACAAACATGCTAGAAATGCAATGCAAAATGAGGCTCAAAAAGAGGCTATAACACAAAGTGTGCAAAATATTCAACAAACAGCCAAAGACCCTTAATAAAAACATGTTAAGAAGGTCAAAATAAGACCTTTTCTAGGCCTGTAAAAAGATCAAAAACGGAAGCACAATGGGCTGCCAAAGCATGCAAAAATGGGGACCAAAAGAGAGTATAAAGGCAAGTATAACATGGAGGTCCCAAACAGTGTTGAGCCCTTCTTCAATGTTGAAGAGGGGCTCAAAATAAGCCTATTTTCAGTTTACATCAGGCTCTAAAACAGATCACACGCAAGCCAAAAATTCTATGCAAGATTATGGCATTCAAGGAGGATATTGAAGCGAGTGCAAGCTACTGTCCTCAAACAGTAAGAGGTCCTCAATCAAACATGAAGAGGACCTCAAAATATGATGAGTTACAGTTTGGGTCGGAGCCCAAAGATGCAAGCAACTATGGCTTAGATATGATGCAAGAATAGGCTAGAAAAGGGAAGAAGAGGACTCACCTTTGTAGACCAATGAACCAGCAGCTTTTGGTTGAAGTTTGGGTGCTCCTAGCCTCTGCAAATGACCTCCAATGTGCTGGAATGAAGTGTAGGGGTGTGGTGCTATGGGTTGGTGAAGAAATGACCCAAGAACAAGGGTATTTGATGATTGAATGAGAGAGATATGGAGAGAGATCAAGGGTTGTATGTATGTATATCAGATATACATGGTATATCTCTGGTTTTTTGCTTTAAACCATCCAACCTAGACAAAGGGACAGGAATGGTGCTTATATAAGGCAAGGGAAGCACTTAACTTACAAGCTAAGTAAAGGGAAAGGGTCCAAGGGGTTCAAGGGGGGTGCAAGGCTTCTAGAGGAAGCTAAAACAGCTGGCCAAGCTTCTCCAAGAAGCGTGGCCAAAGGGTTCAAGCTTCTAGAAGGTTAGGGGGTTCAAAGACTCACAAGGTGCAAAACAATCACACATGTGCACGGGGGATCAAATCTGTGCACTCCAGCTGGCACAGCTGGAATCCACTCAATCTGCAGAATGCTCCGGAAGGTCGTCGGCTAGCAAAAATTGCCGGTCAGCACAATAAAGTGCCGGTCGGCACAATAAATTGCCGGCCGGGTAAATATAGTGCCGGTGGATGGCCGGTAAGGTCAAAAAATGGCCGGTTGGTGTCCAAATTGAAGCCCCGGAAGTAAGCTTTCCGACGATGGTGGCCTCATAGCTAAACTCCAAGTGTACAGACAGATAAGCCCGATTCAGCGAGGGCTGCTCGACTCGCTTCTACCCGGATTCATGCCGAACTTTTCCCAAACTAGTTTTCTCCTCTCCTTTCCTCTCTTCTTCAACTCCAAACCCCTAAACAAAGTGTTTTGAAGGATTTGCCTCTCTCCTTGCCGAAGAAACTGAATCTTTGCCCTGCACATCTCTCAACACTGAGCAAACCATCAGTAGTGCCCAAGTCTTAAGGGCGGTCAAAAATGGGGTGTCTACAGTTGCCCCTCTTTGACAGAACTCGAAAGTCATAACAATGACGGGAGTGAATGTCAAAGCCCAGAGACGACCCATTTTTGACAAGGCCGAAGACTTGGACAAACAAACAAAATACAAATGAATGAATGGTTGTGCCCGCAGGCTGCCTACGTATCCCTTTGCAAGGAATCAAACCAGCGTAGTTCAGGGGCTGGATGCAAATGATATGAAAGAAGACTTTGATAATTGGACTTATACGCCACGCGAAGCCAGTTTGCACTCACAACAATGCAATGTACTAACAAGTACAAGTGAGGTGCGCAAAATAGCGCGAATGTAAACTGCACAAAATAGTGCGATGCGCAAAATAGCGCGAATGTTGAACTGCACAAAATAGTGCGATGCGCAAAATAGCGCGAATGTAGCTGTGATGAAGCAATTATGCAAAATAAATGCAACATTTTAAGCGAATGCTATGCCAGCAAGTAGACATGAACCAAACTACATCTCATGCAGAAAGGATGTAAGAGAATTATGCAATTCTCACGAATATGTGCGTTAGATACACAAAAGTGAACGAAGTGTGATAGATACACTAAGTGGACAAACATGCGTGATAGATACACAAAAGTGAAGAGAGTGTGATGGATACACTAGGTAAGCGTAGTGTGATGGATACACTAAAGGTGAACACAAAGCGTGATAAATGCACCAAGTGAACAAGTATGATAGATATACTGAAAGCGAACACGAAGTGTGATAGATGCACTTAGTGAGAAAGTATGATAGATATACTAAAAGGGAACACAAAGTGTGATAGATGCACTATGTGAACAGAGTGTGATTGATACACTAAAAGCGAACACAAAGTGTGATAGATGCACAGTGTGAACAAAGTATGATTGATATACTGAAAATGAACACAAAGTGTGATAGATGCACTATGTGAACAGAGTGTGATTGATACACTAAAAGTGAACACGAAGTGTGATAGATGCACTTAGTGAACAGAGTGTGATTGATACACTAAAAGTGAACACAAAGTGTGATAGATGCACTATGTGAACAGAGTGTGATTGATACACTAAAAGTGAACACAAAGTGTGATAGATGCACAGTGTGAACAGAGTGTGATTGATACACTAAAAGTGAACACAAAGTGTGATAGATGCACAGTGTGAACAAAGTATGATTGATATACTGAAAATGAACACAAAGTGTGATAGATGCACTATGTGAACAGAGTGTGATTGATACACAAAAAGTGAACACAAAGTGTGATAGATGCACTTAGTGAACAAGTATGATTGATATACTAAAGGTGAACACGAAGTGTGATAGATGCACTTAGTGAACAAGTATGATTGATATACTAAATCAATGAAGTGTGATACAGAAAACGAGAATGTGTGTGATAGATACACAAAATGAAAGAATTGTGATTGATACACTAAGTGAGAGTGCAATAGACACAAAAGCGAATATGTGCGTGATAGATACACAAAATGAGAATGTGTGTGATAGATACACAAAGCGAGTGAAGTGTGATTGAAATTTAGAGTGTAATTGATACACTAAGTGAATGAAGTGTGATTGATACACTAAGCGAATGAAGTGTGATTGATACACTAAAGTGAGTGTGTGTGATTGATACACAAAAGTGAATGACCTTAAAACGGAACTTCTTTGAATGAACCGTGCATACAATATCGTGCATGACTGAGGAAGAAACTTGATAGGTATAATGCATTACAATGCAAGTGAAGTGGGTGCATAACAATGTAAGTGGAAGAGTGCATAACCTTGAAGCAGGATTGATCTTGCGCCTGAGGTAGAGGTACACTCATATTTCGGAGCATTGACAAGGCCCTGAAGAGGTACGTCCGGAGTACAATCACGGAATTTTCTGAAGTTGACACAAACTCAGATACTTCGATTTTCGCTCTTTTGTCTTTGCTTTGCAGTCTGGAACCATCATAGCTTCAGATAGGTCCTAGTTTCACCGTTCACACTTATCGGGGGTGGACCCTGCAGTTTTATGGAAAAAAGAATCTTGTTTTGCACAAACGTGAAGGATGGCACAGCACTCTGAGCACAAAACGATTTATTTTTGAAATTGAGAGATGAGTTTTCGACCAGGTATTGAGCCTACGACTGAACACAGCGAGAAAGACTCAACAATGGAAAACAAAAGGTAAACAACCTAAACACGTCGAGACATGCTCGGGACGACTCAAAGCAAGAATCGAGATAAACAAAACAAAAGACACGACACACAGACGTGCACAAGGAGCCTGTTTCACCGGGTATTATTCCCACCCTTTCTTATTTGTGATTCTCACATCACTTGGCTCTCAAGCTCGGTTTTTCTCTCAAAACCCTTTTCTCGCTTTTTCTCTCAGCGCACATCTCTCTATTCTTTAATCTCTCGTTTTTCATCCCTCCCCTGGGTGGTTGATGGATAAGCTGGAAATTGTGGGCTCTTGCCCCTGGTATTTTACCAGACTCTTGTTCACAACAGTAAGTTTCTCCCATAGAGGGGTTGTGCTACAACTGGGTGTGTAGCAAATCTGCAGCTAACATTGGTTGATGATGCCCTGCTGGGGGGTTCGGACGTGGTTAGATCTGTCCAGATGAGGAAGTGGAATATCATGATCCATTCCAACTCGTGCGTCGCACTTGGCTCGATACCTCGTTGCTTGGAGGATGAGAGAGCTTTTCGGCCCTTTTGCTGTTGACTTCAGTTGTGCCCTTCTTGGCAGGTGCCCTTTCTGGCAGATGCATTGACAACGGGGGAAAGACAGGAAGCCTGACTCAACTGTGCCCCTAGTTCATCATTTTGACCATTTTTTGTTTTGGTTTTCTACTAAAACAATTTTGACCAATATGAGAGTTAGATTAACATACTTGTTCGATTTTTGATTTGAAAATCATGCAAGTCAGGCTATGAGCACTGAAAATTTTCCTTTTTTGGGTCCAAGAAATGGTCCAGTTTTTGGAAAAGATGGAACAATTTTCGAGAAAAGTAGTCAACTTCAGTAAAAATTCTCAAAAACTATTTTTGCAAACGGCCAATGCTTAACAAGCACGGAACCCACTCTTGAGACGCACAACCTCGGATTTGGAGGAAATGGAAAATTGCCCTTGATTTGAAGGGGGGTGGGAGGCAACGGAAAGTTGCCCCTAGTTTGAATGGCGGCTCACGGTGGCTCGTGGCAACGGAAAGTTGCCCCTTGTTTGGGTGGTGCCGCAGCAGTCTGCAAACAGTCTTCATTGGCGGTGGTCGAGCTCTTGGACACAGCGATGATGAAGACGGTCACAACAAATATATGGACACAGTCGCCTTTGGAGGGTGTTGGCGGCTGGACTTTTGGGATGAAATCGAAACCATTGCATGGACTGAGACGCTATGAAAGCGTTGGGGGCTGGACTTCATGATGAAGTTGCCTACGTAACCCAAACATGGGAATCAAGCCTTACGTAGTTCGGGGTTAAGGTACACTCGGGTATTTAACCTCTCCTTTTTAGGCTCTAACTTTTGCCAAGGCGCCCGATGCGGGTTTTCGACCTTGCGAGCTTTGTTTTTCTTTTCTTTTCAATTCTTTTCATTTCTTTTCATTTCATTTCCTTTTTTTTATTTTCTTTTTTTGTTCTTTTCTTTGCATTTTTTTTTCTTTTTTGTATTTTTCTCTTACTCTAACTTTTGCCTGGGTCGCCCTTCCGGGTTTTCGGCCCAGCAAGCCTCTCAAAGGGTAAAAGTGTAATTTGGTCCATGCCAAATGGTTGTAGGATTTTGAAGCCATCCGTATCCAGGAGAGTGGCTGTTGATTTGCAAGAGGATTCATCTTCGACTCATCGAGCACGTCTGACATCTTTGCTCCTAGTTTGAAGGGTACTTCTGTTCTAGCTTTGCAAGCTTCTTCTGATGAGGTCTAATCTTCTTGATCTGACTTTCTTGCCTCTTGTCCGAGGGCTGCTTCGAATCTGGCCACACAGGCCTCATATGGCGCTTAACCATTGAACATTCTGAAATTAAGTCCGAGGTTTGAAAACGAATGGACAGAATCTTGAGGCTGAGAGCGATCCTAGGCTGCACAATCTCAAGAGCGATTCCACACAAGTCTTCACAGGACTGCGCAAAACATTTTTCGAAAGTTTTTAAGAAAGCGACAAATCGCTCGCGCTGAAGACAGTGTGGGACCAATCTGGATCAAGCCAGGATCCTTCTCAATACTCACATTAACAAACATGATCTCATTCATTAAGGGCTTAGCACGCCTCTCTTTCTCTCAAATGATCAAATTTTGCAAAATCTGAGGAATTCCTTCCTCTTCATTTTTATCACCGCAGTGTTCAAAAAGGTTTTGAAAAGCTTAGGTCATTACAATGACTTCAAGGCACAGAAAAGACACAGCTTCTAGTCAAATATTGCCATCTCGTTTAGAATTTCTAGCGCAACTGGCACACGGTAGAAGCAAACACAAGAGTGTGAAAATCACTACTGTTCATTCAAATCTGTTGGCACAACTGGCTCCCTGGCAGAAACAGACTCAAAAGGACAAACACAAAGCAAAATAGTGATATCCGAAGTAACACCCCCGGAATCACCCGACTTCTGCACAACAAGACTGACTCGATACAACAAGACAGACTCAACAGGACTGACTCGACACAACGAGACAGACTCAGCAGGACTAGCTTGATACAATGAGACAGACTCGACAGGACTGACCCGATATAACAAGACAGACTCAACAGGACTGACTCGATACAACAAGACAGACTCAATACCCAAGTCAGAAAGCAGAATAAATAGCATTCACAAATGCTCAAAATAGTGCGTGCCATCCATCACATCTGGAGTAAACTGAGCATTGCCAGCAAGTGGTTCATCCCCCGATCACATAACAACACAGGTCCAGAGTACCCAGGGGATATCAGACCCTTCTGATGCTATGGTTCCAAGACTACTTAGCGAAAGGGAAAACAGACAGCATCTCAGCCCGATTTCACGATAACCCATATGAGCAGAGCTGAATGACTGTGCCTCCTACTGAATTCTGCCCCAAAATTCTGCCCCAAATCTGAGTCTGATACCCACAGGTAAAGCTGACTCCCAAATACTGAACTGGTGCCCGTAGGCCTGATGCCCAAACTTGCAAACTGATACACGCATTCCCTGTAGAGACGCACTCTAAAGCACATAGCAGATAAGTGAGAGCCAAAACACCCCTATGTTGGGGTAGGGTTTCCCTGTCCTATTTTGTCAAGAGCTAGGGTTTCACTACGCACGCAGCGGTTCTCAAACAACCTAACATCGGGTAAGCCACCTGTCCTATCTTGGAATGGTCACTATGGATCCGAATATGCACTAGGTCGAATGGTCGAAAAGGGTGCCCCGGTAAACCGGGGTTTGTGTTCCCATACTGTCAGAGCCCATAGCCGGTCAGCCTTATGGACATGCCTTGACAAGACAAGCCTCCGGCAAACCGTTCAGGAATGGCAGATGGCAAACACTGTGTTCCTAGGCGTACCAATGCACATGCAATGCAAAGAGACACATAAATGGAATCAAAATAGGATATCACGAGTTCGAGTCAAGCTCTCCAAATTCCCCAGCAGAGTTGCCAGAAACTGTAGACGCGCCCGCGTGGGGCTCATGCTACAGTTCGGACTTGATTTGTATCACGGTTCTTAATCTGAACCAAAGAGTCCAAATCCGGCAAATCGTTTTGAGAAACAGATTTTTTTGAAAAGAAGTGCCAAACATGGACTGCTTTGCCAGATACAGAGTCGCCACCTAAATATTTTTTATGGGAGAATTTAGGAAACCTTGACCCGGTGCCGAAGGCCACATGTCCGTCATCACCGGAGTTGTCTCGGCTCGGGAGCTTGGGTACGATCGGGGAAGGTCAGCTATGAGCACCCCCTTTCGCCTGGTCCGAAGACCGGCCTCTACTAACTGTGATATCCGTTTTTGAAAACTTTATGTGTTCTTAAACCAATTGTTAGCCTAGAATTACTATGTTATGCGCGCAACAAACAAGTATAGACCAAATCGCCCAAATTGGAACAAAACATTTCATGTTTGTTTTGAAAATGGTTTGCTACTCGCAAGTAGGCTAAAATGCAGATTTTGCCACCCTCAAGTGGGCTTTTAGAGAAGATGATTTTGCCACTATCTAGTGGGCTTAAAACTCACAGTTTTAATGCATTATTCCAATTTAGGTAATTCAACCTCTATCCACAGGCATTCAAGCAGTTATATCATATAAGCAGCTAGCCTCATGGTAATCATACTGTCATGGCAACACTCACACGCATGCGATATGCTAAAGCATAAAAGCTTACCTAGTACTCCGAGCCAAAACAGAATCTAGTCAGTAATCATATGCATGATCCTAGTTCATGTTAAAAATGGATAATGCAACACATGCAAAGATGCAATCTAAACAGGCTCGGCTAACCCTAAAATGGCATATGAAATGCTACAAGTAACATGTATTCAATTTGGAATTGAAAAGTACAATGTAGTTTGTATGATGTACCGAGCCCGGTGCATGTCAACAAATGCATGAATGCACGCATGCATAGCGTAAGGTATGCTAAAATAAATGTGCCCTAATCTACCATCATAAGTGGGTAAATAAAAGGGAGAAAGAAGTGGGGGTTGGAAGACATGCACACATGCACCCACACTTATTACAAGTTTGCCCTCGCTCGGAGGGACCAAAAGAATAATACAGTCCGAATGATAAATCGACTATCCTAGCTAATTAATTATTACAAACCCTTAATTAATTAACAAAATAAATGCAGCAAGAAGGTGGCCGCAGCCCTGCCTTGGGATGCGTGAGCGATGCATGCTCGGATCCGTCTCGCCCGGAAAGCCCGTACCATAACACTGCCACCTCTGTTTATACTGCCCTGTCTCTCTGAAAATTACCAAAACTCCAAGACAGGTTCCTTGCATGCTGCAGAGCACCACCGGCTAGGGGAAATTCCCATCGGCAGTTCACTACTTCCATCGGCTGTTTATTGGGTCACCGGCATTTCAAAAAGTGCCGGTCGGCACTAAATTCTGCCGGTCGGCAGAAGCTCCCTGCAAAAGACAATTTTGACAGCAACAGAGAATAGACAACATATGGCATAGGATTTCAGGCACATGTATGCATGGACACACTCCCTATCATGTAATGGACTCAGGGGAACATGGCCCTCGACCCTCGGGCCACCAATCACGCATTTCGATGCATAATGGGCAAAGAGTCAAGTATGCATTTCAATGTCAAATGCAATGCACACAAAACATACAAGGGACCCAACCTCAATCATGGTTGGTCAAGAGGCGAGGCAATGCACAACAATGCACGTGCGACCTAAGCATGCAAGCAAACATACAAACATGCAATATAACTACATGGCACACACAATGCTAACAACATAACATGCACAACGTATTGAAACATGGCATACACAATGCGAGATGGACTTACACCAATGTGAGTGAACCTCAACCCCACCCACATCAGTGGCCATAAGATGAAAATGAAGTGCCTCGAAATGCGTGCACGCGGGCACGCAAACCGAGGCAATTGCATATGCAATGCAATGGCTAAAATGGCATATAGAATGCAACATGGACTTATACTAACATGAGAGAGCCTCAGCCACGCTCACATAAGAGGCCGATGGATGAAAATAAAGTGCCTCGAAATGCGTGCACACGGGCACGCAAACCGAGGCAATGGCATATGCAATGCAATGGCATGGAAAATGATATGCAAACATGCCAATGGGATTTCAGCACTGAAATGTGGGGGAAAACAGCCCCGAAATGAGGCGAAAACACACCCGATGCATGGAATCTCTCCCGAAATGCAAATTAGGCACATAGAATGAACTACAGCTATACAAAGCATGCATGATTGGTACATGGAATGAATAGACAGAAGCAAGGCAGCCTCAAAATAAGCATTTTTCTAGTACAAGTCATGGCCAAACAACAAGCAAAGATAGGGCAACAATGGCATGCAAAAATGGCCCCAAAAATGAGGTTATGAAGCAACTCACAGCTGCTAACTCCAAACAGGTTAGGGCCCTTCAACAACATTGAAGAGGGGCCCAAAATAAGCCACTTTACAGAACTGTAAAAACCCAAAATCAGTATACAAACATGCTAGAAATGCAATGCAAAATGAGGCTCAAAAAGAGGCTATAACACAAAGTGTGCAAAATATTCAACAAACAGCCAAAGACCCTTAATAAAAACATTTTAAGAAGATCAAAATAAGACCTTTTCTAGGCCTGTAAAAAGATCAAAAACGGAAGCACAATGGGCTGCCAAAGCATGCAAAAATGGGGACCAAAAGAGAGTATAAAGGCAAGTATAACATGGAGGTCCCAAACAGTGTTGAGCCCTTCTTCAATGTTGAAGAGGGGCTCAAAATAAGCCTATTTTCAGTTTACATCAGGCTCTAAAACAGATCACACGCAAGCCAAAAATTCTATGCAAGATTATGGCATTCAAGGAGGATATTGAAGCAAGTGCAAGCTACTGTCCTCAAACAGCAAGAGGTCCTCAATCAAACATGAAGAGGACCTCAAAATATGATGAGTTACAGTTTGGGTCGGAGCCCAAAGATGCAAGCAACTATGGCTTAGATATGATGCAAGAATAGGCTAGAAAAGGGAAGAAGAGGACTCACCTTTGTAGACCAATGAACCAGTAGCTTTTGGTTGAAGTTTTGGTGCTCCTAGCCTCTGCAAATGACCTCCAATGTGCTGGATTGAAGTGTAGGGGTGTGGTGCTATGGGTTGGTGAAGAAATGGCCCAAGAACAAGGGTATTTGATGATTGAATGAGAGAGATATGGAGAGAGATCAAGGGTTGTATGTATGTATATCAGATATACATGGTATATCTCTGGTTTTTTGCTTTAAACCATCCAACCTAGACAAAGGGACAGGAATGGTGCTTATATAAGGCAAGGGAAGCACTTAACTTACAAGCTAAGTAAAGGGAAAGGGTCAAAGGGGTTCAAGGGGGGTGCAAGGCTTCTAGAGGAAGCTAAAATAGCTGGCCAAGCTTCTCCAAGAAGCTTGGCCAAAGGGTTCAAGCTTCTAGAAGGTTAGGGGGTTCAAAGACTCACAAGGTGCAAAACAACCACACATGTGCACGGGGGATCGAATCTGTGCACTCCAGCTGGCACAGCTGGAATCCACTCAATCTGCAGAATGCTCCGGAAGGTCGTCGGCTAGCAAAAATTGCCGGTCAGCACAATAAAGTGCCGGTCGGCACAATAAATTGCCGGCCGGATAAATATAGTGCCGGTGGATGGCCGGTAAGGTCAAAAAATGGCCGGTTGGTGTCCAAATTGAAGCCCCGGAAGTAAGCTTTCCGACGATGGTGGCCTCATAGCTAAACTCCAAGTGTACAGACAGATAAGCCCGATTCAGCGAGGGCTGCTCGACTCGCTTCTACCCGGATTCATGCCGAACTTTTCCCAAACTAGTTTTCTCCTCTCCTTTCCTCTCTTCTTCAACTCCAAACCCCTAAACAAAGTGTTTTGAAGGATTTGCCTCTCTCCTTGCCGAAGAAACTGAATCTTTGCCCTGCACATCTCTCAACACTGAGCAAACCATCAGTAGTGCCCAAGTCTTAAGGGCGGTCAAAAATGGGGTGTCTACAACAGTATGATTGCCATGCGGCTAAATGCTTATGTGAGTTTAAATTGTTTGAATGCCTGTGGGTGAAGGTTGGATTGTTTGAGTTGGAAAAACTCATTGAAATCCGTGTTTTAGCCTACCTGCGAGTAGCAAATTCCAAAGCATTTTCAAAACAAACGGATATGCAATGTTTCTTTCCAAATTAGGCAATCTAGTCTATACTTTTTTGCTGCGCGCATAACATAGTAATTCTAGGCTAATAATTGGAATAAGAACACATAACGTTTTCAAAATCGGATATCATGGTTAGTAGAGGCCGGTCTTCGGACCGGGCGAAAGGGGGTGCTCATAGCTGACCTTCCCCGATCGTACCCAAGCTCCCGAGCCGAGACAACTCCGGTGATGACGGACATGTGGCCTTCGGCACCGAGTCAGGGTTTCCTAAATTTCCCCATTTTAAAAAATATTTAGGTGGCGACTCTATATCTGGCAAAGCAGTCCATGTTTGGCACTACTTTTTCAAAAATCTGTTTCTCAAAACGATTTGTCAGATTTGGACTCTTTGGTTCAGATTAAGAACCGCGACAACGGAAAATCACGAGTCCGAACTGTAGTAGCGAGGGCCCCACGTGGGCACGTCTATAGTTTTTGGCGACTCTGCTGGGGAAATTTAGAGAGCTTGACTCGAACTCATGATATCCTGTTTTGATTTCGCTTATGTGTTTCTTTGCATTGCATGTGCATTGGTGCGCCTAGGAACACAGTGTTTGCCATCTGCCATTCCTGAACGGTTTGCCGGAGGCTTGTCTTGTCAAGACATGTCCATAAGGCTGACCGGCTATGGGCTCTGACAGCATGGGAACACAAACCCTGGTTTACCGGGACACCCCTTTTGACCATTCGACCTAGTACATGTTCGGATCCATAGTGACCATTCCAAGTTAGGACAGGTTGCTTACCCGATGTTAGGTTGTTTGAAAACCGCTGTGTGCGTAGTGAAACCCTAGCTCCTGACGAAATAGGACAGGGAAACCCTACCCCAACATAGGGGTGTTTTGGCTCTCACTTACTTGCTGTGTGCTTTTAGAGTGTATCTCTACAGGAACGCATATACCAGTTTGCGAGTTTGAGTATCGGGCCCGAGGGCACCAGAATCAGTATTGTTGAGAATCAGTTATCAGGAATCAGTTATCCGCGGGTATCAGATTCAGTATTTTGGGAACAGAAATTTGGGAACAGTGATCAGCAGTAGGGTACAGTTGTTTGGCTATGCCCATATTCGATCAGTTTGGACTGAAATGCTGCCTGTTTTTCCTTTCAGTTCAGAGAGTGGCAGAGTTGATACAGAATAGCCAGTGTCTCCCCTTGCTGAGGCAGGATTTATGGCGGCACAAAATTCAAAAGAAGTTGTGGTTATAATGGCTGCATTGGAGCAGGGGACCGCTCCGCAGAGTGAGGCCAGCATCAGTATGTCACACCCACCCAGGTCGCCCGTTGTGCACCCGGTTTGGGCTCCCCAGTTATATCAGGCTCGTGAGCCCACCACCTTTGAATTGATGGGAATGATAGGTGACCTCCAGAGGTCCGTGGCCGATCTAGCCTATGGAATGTCGGCTTCACCGCCAGCGGCGCCGTATGCCGGGAATTTCGTACCACAGGAGCCCCCGCTACTGGGGCGGATTGTGATAGAGCTCAGCCAGCCAAAGGTGGCTTCCAGCTACAGCCGCGACATGCCAACACCGACCCAGACCCTTGATCAGGCTGAAGCCAGAGGAAAAGACAAGGCAAAGGTAGATGCCGATCCTATCGAACAACTGCTGTGGGCAGTCGAGGCTCTGAAAGTCAGAGGGATGAACAAGCAATAAACATCCGCAATCATGATCAAAGCTGTGGATGATGCTTTCCCCGCTCCAATCAAAGGCAGTTCAAGCCAGGTAGAAAATCGGGATGGGCCCCGTCATGCCCAGACAATGCCTGTAGTTCCCAACCCTGCACCGGGAAGAGGTCAAAAAGCCAAGGCAGCGCCAGCCGACCCCTTTGCCAGCGCATCTGGCAAGAATCCTCAAACTTCAAAGTACCTGCCCCGAGGGCGCAGGGTCTTTCACGACCTCCACGTGCCTTTGTCTAGGGCATTGCTAATATTGGCGAAGAATGGGCATCTTAAACCTTTGGAGCCCCGGCCACTCCCGAAGAATCTCCCCGCCACGCACGATGCTACCTTGTACTGCGCGTACCGCCAACAGTCCGGTCACAGTACCGATGGATGTTCCCGCCTTCGTCATGAAGTGCAGGATTTGATCGATAACAAGGTTATCCTCCACCCACCTCAGGCAAGTCCGTTACCACCCAGTTGTTGGATTTCGAGGGCTCAGATACTGCGAGTATGTGAAGTGGACCGCCTGCGGGCGACATTTGGTATATTTTGGATAAAGCGTCTGGCACGCATTTTTGAGCATCGGTGAAACCGAGTTTTGTAAATCCTAGCTTGGATATCGAGCCAGTCTTTTGTTTTGAGTCTGTCTCTTTGTCTTGAGTCAGTCTTTTTTGCTTAAGGGTCTGTCTTGTTGTATCGAGTCAGTCCCCGTTGTATATAATACTAGGTGATTCTGGGGTTGTTATCCCGAACACCGTTTTGTTTTGTAATTATCTATTTTTGTTTTGAGTCTGTTTCCGCCGAGGGGCCAGTTGCACCAACAAATCCGAACGGAACAGCTGTTGCTATCTCAACTTCATGCTTGCTTTCAGCATAAGTGCCAGAGAATTTGATTGGGCTGACAGTACATCTCGCCTGCTCTCCTGCGCGCCAAACTCATTGCATTAACCTAAGTTTTTCAAAAACAAACTTTTTTGAACACTGCGGTGATAAAAACGAAGAGGAAGGAATTCCTCGGATTTTGCAAAATTTTGATCATTTTGAGAGAAAGAGAGGCGTGCTAAGCCTTTTAATGAGTGAGATCATGCTTGTCGGCGTGAGTACTGAGAAGGATCCTGGCCTGATCCAGATTGGTTCCACACTATCTTCGGCGCGAGCGATTTGTCGCTTTCTTAAAAACTTTCAAAAGCAAATGTTTTACGCGGCCCTGTGAAGACTTGTGTGGAATCCCTCTTGAGGTCGCGCAGCCTAGGATCGCTCTCAGCCTCAAGATTCAACCCGTTTGTTTTTCGACTTTCAACCCGTTCAGAACATTCAGAAAGTTCAACGGACAAACGCCATGAAAGGCCTGTGTGGCCAGTTTTGAAGTAGCCCTCGAGCAAGAGGCACCAAAAGCCAAATCAGAAGGAGTGGATGTCGCCGGAAGAAGCTCGTGGAGCAACCGTGATGGATTCTTCTGCAAATCAGTGCAACAGCCGTTCTCCTGGACACAGAGAAGCTTCAATTCAAAAAACCATTTGACATGGACTTGCTACACTTTTTACCCTTTGAGAGGCTTGCTGGGTCGAAAACCCTGAAGGGCGACCCAGGCAAAAGTTAGAGCAAGAGAAAAATACAGAAAAGCAAAAAATACAAAAAGACAAAAAAAGAAGAAAAGAAAAGAAATGAAAAAAAGAAGAGAGAAAAAAGGAAGAGCAAAAAAAAAAAGAAATGAAAAAAGAAATAGAAAATGAAAAGAAGCTCGCAAGGTCGAAAACCCGCATTGGGCGCCTTGGCAAAAGTGAGAGCCAAACAAAGTGAAGGTTAAAATACCCGAGTGTACCTTAACCGGAACTACGTAAGGCTTGATTCCCATATTTGGGATACGTAGGCAACTTCATCGTGAAGTCCAGCCCCCAACGCTTTCATAGCGTCTCAGTCCATGCAATGGTTTCAATTTCATCCCCAAAGTCCAGTGGCCAACACCCTTCAAGGTGATTGTGTCCATATATGTGTTGTGACCGTCTTCGTCATCGCTGTGTCCAAGAGCTCGACCACCGCCAATGAAGACTGTTTACAGATTGCTGCGGCACCATCCCAAACAAGGGGCAACTTTCCGTTGCCACGAGCCGCCGTGAGCTGCCATTCAAACTAGGGGCAACTTTCCGTTGCCTCCCACCCCCCTTCAAACCAGGGGCAATTTTCCATTGCCTCCGATCCGAGGTTGCGCATCTCGAAGAGTAAGTTCCATGCTTGTTGAGCATCAGCTGTTTGAAAAATAGTTTTTGAAAATTTTTACTGAGGTTGACTATTTTCTCGAAAACTATTTCATTTTCCAAAACTGGACCATTGTCTTGGACCCAAAAAAGGAAAATTTTCAGTGCTTACAGCTTGACTTGCGTGGTTTTCAAATCAAAAATCGAACAAGTACGTTAATCCGACTCTCATTTTGATCAAACTTGTTTTAGAAGAAAACCAAAACGAAAAGAATGGTTAAAATGATGAACTAGGGGCACGGTTGAGCCAGGCGTTCTGTCTCTCCCCCGTCATCGACGTACTTGCCAGAAGAGCGCTCTACCCGTCGGAAGAAATGGATGTGAGCTAACGGCATCGGGCATGAACCCACACCTTTCTATTTATCCATCAACCACCCCGGGGAGGGATGAAAAATGAGAGAATGAAGAATAGAGAGGTGTAAGTTGAGAGAAAAGTGAGGGAAAGGGTTTTGAGAGAAAATCCGAGCTCGAGAGCCGAGTGATGTGAGAATCACAAATCAGACAGGGTGGGAAACAATGCGTAGAGAAACTGGCTCCTCGTGATCTGAGGTCCCCCGTCTTCGTCAGCGCGTCTGTATGTCGTGTCTTTGGTTTTGTTTATCTCAACCTTTGTTCTAGGTCTTTTCCGAGCGTGTCTCGTTGTGTTTAGGTCATGTACTTATATTTGAGTCCTCCCTGCTGTGTTCAGTTGTAGGCTCGATATCCCGATTTGAAAAAAAAAAACCCTCATTTGATTTCAAAAATCATTTACACTCGGAATGCTGTGCCATTCTCTACATTTGAACGTGTTCCGACTCCAACCGGTTCCACCTTTGAGGTCCATCCTGTTAGATTGGGCCGTTTGTTCAGAAGTCTGCCGTGTGCAAAATGAAACGAATGCTGTGTTATGGGCTGTATGCAGATTAATTCCCAACAGAGTAAGGGCTGTGTGTCCAAGAATCAGGCAGTGGATTGCTTGGGTTATTTCGCCGTCGGCTGTTTAGTTATCTGATTATTACAGTGCAAGTGTTCAATTTTCAGACAACCAATCAATTTCATTTACATTGAGGTGTAACATGATGAGATGCGATGCAATGCATGAAATGTGTAAATGTAAACACTTTTTCAGATAAAAAGTCCGTTTCTTTTCATTATCTTTTCAAATGTACAAGTTTTGGAAACAAAATCTGCCTGCGGCAGTACAAGGTAATCTATCTACCAACAAAAAAGCAAAAGTACAAGAAAGAAGAAAAGATAGCAAAAATCTGCATCCATGTCGAGCACTCCGGGGGGCCGTCAGTCCGTCCTTGTCCTCTTCCTGGACGAGGGTCCAGGAGCATCATCAGCATCGTCGTCAGAGCCCGAGCTAGAACCGCCTCCGGTCTCCTCCTTTGATGACTCTGACTCCGCCTCTGCCTCCGCCTCTGACTCCTCGTCATCATCATCGTCCGGGACTGGATCTCGCGAGCTACTCCCGACATGAGTACGCGCTCCCCTGGTACGGGGAAATATCCGGCCCTCCTCATCTCTCCCCGGGGCAGGGACAGAAGGCCCAGCTGGAGCACCTCCTGCCATAGGAATCTGGAAAGGAGTCTGAAAAAGTACACAAAAGGGAAATACATCAGTATACTGTAGACAGTTTATCAGTGCAGAATGCAGTGTATGAGTACAGTGTGAGAATGTCGTGAGCAGTCTATCAGTGCAGAATGCAGTGTGTGAGTACAGTGTATGAATGCCGTGGGCAGTTTAACAGTGCAGAATGCAGTGTATGCAGTGTGTCAGATACTGTAAGATCAGTGTATCAGGTGTTGTGCTGTGCGTCAGATTATGTAAAGCAGTGTATGAATGGTTTGAGGCTAGTGTCAGAAGGACATACCGGTATGCTGTAGAGGGCTAGGAGATCAAAAGTCCGCTGAAGCATCCCCATCATCGAGGCATTCATCGCCAACGACTGACGGGTATACCCAGAAGAAGCCTACAAAAGTGTCAGATGCATTAGTATTCTGTGGAATATCAAATAAACTGAAATAAAATGACTGTACGAAAGGCAGTAATACATACCGGAGGTAAGTCGGGGACGTCGATGAACTCGTGACCAGCCGGTGGAGGGGCGAAGGGGATCTGATAGGTCGACCCACCCTGCCCCTGGAAAGTCAGTACAGCGGGCAGGGCAGGCCAACCAGCTCCCCGTCCTCCCTGCACTCCGCCCCTGCCACGGACCCGGGCCCTCCTCGCAGCCCCTACTCCAACCCCCGCTCCAGCCCCAGCTGCCGATGCCACAGGCCTGGCCCCCTCTGCTCGACGACCACTCAGAGGCCGTATCAGGTACGTCTGCACGTACTCCCTGTAGTCTCCGGTGCCTCGGAAGCGGGTCGCCTCCCAACCGATGGAGTAATCATCCAGCTGCTCAGTGGTGAGCCCCTCGGTCTCCCTCATATCTGCAGGAGGGGGAACCGGGGCTATCTGCTCAGGTAACCCTAGGGTCTGGCGTAGAAAACGCTCCCCCAAGTACCAAGCCTGACAGACCGGGCCCTCAAGCAAAATCCGGAAATGCGAGGTCTCCTTCGCACCAGGGAACTGATCCGGCATCGCCGCCGGCAAGGAAGCCCACGGCCGCCATGTGATCTGAAAGTGACAGACAGTTTGTTATCTACTGTTTTGAAAATATACAGTGAAAAAAGCGAAGCTTAAATGAACTGTAAGTAAAACATACCTCGGCAGGGGTAATGGTATCGAAGTATCGGCGGAAGAAGCCGAATGTCTCCCGTGGTCGCCGGGTGCATCTCCCGTCGAAGCGACTCGAAAAGGGGACGGCCAGAGGAGTCTCCGCAACCGGCACAGGAGCAAGCCTAGAGAAGTAGGCGTAAACCCACAACTGCAAGATAAATACCAATGCATTTATCAGTTGAAGCAGAATGCAGAATAAAGCAGAAATGGCAGAGCCGTGTGTTGTGCAGTGTATTGTGTGCAGTGTACAGTGTGAGCAGTGTACAGTCAGTGTAAAGCAGAATGCATGTGTGTGCCGTGTGTACAGTATACAACAAGTGTAAAGCAGACTACAGTGTGTGCAGTGTACAGAGTACAGAAAGCACGAGACAGAAATGAAAAAGTGGAGAAGAAGTGTACCTCCCAAGCCCGCCAGTAACCTCCGAGTAGCTGGCCGCTGCCGCGCGAAGCCGAGCTCATATATCCATAAAGGGTGGCCAGAGCAGCACCGCCCCAATCATAGTGCAGAATGTCCCGGACGTCCACCAGTGCGCTGAGAAGACAGAGAGGCACGGTGTTCGCCCGATCGGCGAAGATGGCAGTCCCAAACAGGAACATGAGGAAGCCGCGAGCATACCTCTCCACGTCCTCCGGGGTCATCTCCACCTCCTCCTCCAACGCGGGCTGGACCCGAAACTGGACCTCAAACCAGGAATATCGAACGAAACCTGGGTGAGCTAGGGGTGGCGCATCCCCCAGTAGATGAACCTGAACTGCGGTCCACTCATCCATCGCGATGTCAAATGGGATCGGATCACCCCCCACCCCGATGCCTGTCAGCATCGAGAAATCATGAGGGGTCATCGTCATATCCCCTGCAGCAGAGAAATGAAAAGAATCGGTGGTGTCCCACCATCTCTCTGCCAGAGCAGCAAGGAGAGGTCTGCAAGTGGAGAGCCTAGAGAGTCCTCGGCAAAAGGCGCCGAAACCCGCTCGATCCACGATACGTCGGACCGCGCTAGGGAGCTCATCATACCACTCCCGAGCACCAGTATTCCCATACCCGCGAATGGTATGGGAACCCTCCTGTAAACAGAAAATAACGGTGGCAAGACAACATTTAAAATGCAGTTTTGAAAGAACAGATATAGCATGTATGCAAGTTTGTCAGATTCAGGCAAATACCGGGTGCCGGTGTGCTTATAGTGAACTACAGCGTGTGATGTGTCAGCGTGTTTGCGTGTTTCAGAACAGATATAGCATGCGTGCAGGTTTGACAGATTCAGACAAATACTGGGTGCCAGTGTGTATGCAGTGAAATACAGTGAGTGCAGTGTGTTTGAGTGATTCAGGGCTAGTGCAGTGTGTGTGCATGTGTCAGTCTCAAGCGGATGTCAGTTGTATGTATGTTTACAGTCAACTACAGTCTACAGCATATCAGTTTTCAGCAGTTAAAGAATACAACTAACTATGACAGTTTTGTATCCTACATTGCGGAAAGTAAAGCGGAAGAAAGAGAGTTACCTCGGAAGTGCCGAATAAAAGGTGGGAGGTAGGCTCACGCAGTAGTAGCTCAGGGGCCACATGCCTCTCGAAGCTCTGGAATTGACGCAGGCCGTCGGGGGGGCAGAACATGGATCGCCGGCCGGTAGGTCGCCGGGTCGAACGGGCGCTCGCTCAGTGGTAGGAGCTCGACCCCGGGATCCATCTCGTGGTCCGGGGGAGTCCCGCCACGTGGGATATCGTTCGCCATATCAGAAATGATGAGAAAATGGCCAGAGGAAGGAAAACCGGGCCGAAATACGAAGAGTTAACCGAAAAGTCGACTCCCGAGAGGGTCGGGAATGGCCGGAAAGGCCGGAATGTGAAACGGAACGGAAATGAATAGGAAAACAAGGGGAACAAACCCCGAAAAGGCGGGAACGCCAAACGAGGCACCGAAACAAAAATGTGATCGGTTGAAAATGTCCGAAACGCGAAGGAAATCGCGAATCCGACGACGAAACGGGCGTAGAACGCGAAGAAATGGACGAAAAGTGAAAGAAAAACACTCTAGAGAGAGAGGGCAAGAGTTTTCGGCGGTGGAAAAGTGAGGAATAGGGTTTTGGAACCCTATTTTAAAACACCCGAAGTGAAAAGTCGAAACTGCCCCGATTCAGCAACTGTTTGCCGGTCGGCAATATTTTGTGCCGGCCGGCACTTTTTCGTGCCGATGGAATTGTTTTTCAGCCGGTGGACAGCCGGTGGCCTCCCCTTCCGGCCGGTGGTGTTTCCACAGCCTTGTTCAGGCCATATGAGAAGTTTTTGGTCTTCATAGCTTAAGAAAGTGCAAGAAAGTGCATTTCCGACGCTCAACCGGCCTCCGTTGTGACCTCGGGTCGTGTCTGCCGTGCGCAGCACTCCAACCCATACAGGGTGTATCCTTTTCGTATCCTTTTGACTTTTACAAGGTCCAAAAGTTGCCCCATGTGTATCGCATATCAATCGCACTGTTTTGTGCATTTCAAACCGTCGCACTGTTTTGTGCATTTCAAACCGTCGCACTGTTTTGTGCATTTCAAATCGTCGCACTGTTTTGTGCATTTCAAACAATCGCACTGTTTTGTGCATTTCAAACAATCGCACTGTTTTGTGCATTTCAAACAATCGCACTGTTTTGTGCATTTCAAATCGTCGCATTGTTTTGTGCATTGTATTTCAACCGCGTTGTTTTGCGCATCGCACTGTTTTGTGCACCTCAATTGCATCTTGCATGCATCCATTCGCGCTATCTTGCGCATCTTGCTTGTACTTGTTAGTACATTGCATTGTTTTGAGTGCAAACTGGCTTCGCGAAAGCGTATAAGTCCAATTACAGACCGGCTTCGCGTAGCGTATAAGTCCAATTGTCAAAATCTTTTTTGCACCTTATGAGACGTGCGTGTCTCATTTGTATCACCTTACATTCCGTATGGCACGCGTGCCGCACTTGCATCATGTGCATCTCAAAAAAAAAACAACAAAAAACAATCATAGTGCATTGTCATGCATTTCCATTGTAGCTTGCATGCATCCATTGCATTTTTCCCAGTAGTCGCATCGCACTGCATTGTCATGCATTTTCGTAAATATCCATTCCATTGCATATTTGTAGATATTGCATTGTAGATTGCATGCATTCACTACATCGCCTTCCGTCTATGGCTTGCGCCTTTCCAGGTTGAGCTTGGTCTGGTATGTGCCCTTACTTTTCATGTTAAAACACAGTTCTGCATGTGTATCGCGCCGATTCCACGCTGATATGTTGGTTGAGGGTTGCGGCACCTTTTCTGTGTTACACATGACTCGTATGTGTACATGCCTTTCCTAGGCAAAATTTGGTTTGGCTTGCGTGCCATATCCATTGTATCCATATCCACTCCATTGCATATTTGTAGATATTGCATTGTAGATTGCATGCATTCATTGCATTGCCTTCCGCCTATGGCTTGCGCCTTTCCAGGTTGAGCTTGGTCCGGTATGTGCCCTTACTCTTCATGTTAAAACACAGTTCTGCATGTGTATCGCGCCGATTCCACGCTGGTATGTTGGTTGAGGGTTGCGGCACCTTTTCTGTGTTACACATGGCCTGTATGCGCACATACCTTTCCTAGGCAAGATTTGGTTTGGCCTGCGTGCCATATCCATTGCCATCTTCCTAGCATATCCATACATGTTACATTGTAGTGTACTTTTTGCATCCGGCATTAGGATCGTAGTCCTTTCTCCAGCGGGTCGTTTCCCCACTTATGTCGATTCCACCCAATACTTGTTCTTGCGTCTGTCTACAATGCTCATAGTTCAGTTGACCGTTCTATGGTAGACAGACTTGTTATCTCCATCAATCTATTTGACATAGGTATGGTTTCGAACCGCTCGTGATTGGATCGTGATTCAATTGCTTTGCATGTAGCTTGCATTGTTTCAATTACATTGCATCTTCATTTGCATTGTTTATACATTGTTTTGTATATATTGCATATCGTTTTGCATCCGTTTTGCATCCATTTTGCATTGTCATGCATGTTTCTAACAATATTGTACCTGTTAAGTTTGTTTTCTTTTCAGGCACGATATTGTATGTACGGTTCATTTGAGGTTGGTGCAACCAGACGAGCCGCACAGGTATTGTATCTCCCGAGTGAGACGTTTTGAGAATTGCATAATTCTCTGACATCCTTTCTGCATTGTAGTATAGTTCTGTGTATGCTAGCTTAAAACTGTCGCATGTATGCTTCGTTACAGCTTTCTTTGCATGATCATAAGTTATGCTCGGCTTCGTGCATTGTCTTGCATTTTGCCCCTGCCTTCGGGCGCATATCTTGATTGTCTTGCATGTTTGTCTAAGTCTTCGGCCTTGTCAAAAATGGGTCGTCTCTGGGCTTTGACATTCACTCCCGTCATTGTTATGACTTTCGAGTTCTGTCAAAGAGGGGCAACTGTAGACACCCTATTTTTGACCGTCCTCAAGACTTGGACGTCACCGTTTGAACACTCGGTGATCATCCATGTTTGTGTTCGTTTGGAGTTCCCGGAGGCCTCGGCTCACGTGCCTTGCCTCAGGATCTCCGAACTCGACCGTTTAGTGTCTGGTTTTGCACCAAACACTTGTGTTTTGCCTTGGAAGGGCAGAGTAGGGCTTGTGGACCATCCCCACCCATCACCGGCAGTGGCTAGAGGCCACCGGCTGGTTTTTGCTGCCACCGGCAATATATATTGCCGGCCGGCACTATTTGTTGCCGGTCAGCACTTTTTAGTGCCGGCCGACACTCTTTTTGGCCAAGATGGCATTTTTGGCCGGCCGATTACTGTGCATTTGTTTTTGCAGATATTTTAAGACAGCTGTCTTGCTTTTGCTCCCCTCCATACACGTGTATGGAGGCATCTCCCTCTTATGAAGCTTGTCTTGTAAGCTTTACAAGACAAGAAGTGCCATATAGAGAGGAGAGGGTCTCTTGGCTTGAGAGGTTAGAGAGTTTAGATATTTTGAGAGCAAAAACAGCCATTGTTAAGCTCTGGTTTTAGGGTTTGAGTTAGAGACAATCCCTATATCTCTTTCCCTCTCTTTTGTGCACTAGGTGTTTTGTGTCTTACTATTGCACACAAACACCTAGTGTTTCACCTTCCTCTTGGAACTGAGGTTCTAAGGGACTGATTTTGAAGTTTTGGTGTTGGATCCAAGCTAAAGGAGGCCATTGGAGCACCATTTGTGAAGGGGTCTTCAAGGGTGAGAACCTAATCTCCTTTTTCCCCAATTTTGCATTGATTTTCTACCTATCTTAGAGCTGTTTTTGTGCTTATTGTATAACATAAAAAAGTTCTGTTTTTAGGCCCTCTTTATTATTTATTAAGAGTGTTTTGTTGTTTGAGGGTGGTTGACCCCCCTTAGGCCTTGAAAGGCCTCATTTTGGGCCATTTTGTGCTAGCTCCGGGATTTTGGTGTTGGGGTCTCTTCACCACTAAAATCTTGAGGGATTTCAGTAGTGAAGATGATGCCTTGAAGTCCCAAGAAGGAGAGGGCCACCCCCTCTCCTTGTTGTCCTTGAAAAGGGCATGTTTTGGCCTCTTGAGAGAGCATTATGCTTGAGTGTGTGTTGAGCATGTTTAGGTTGTTTTTCATGCTTATATATCCATAATATAACATGATTTTAAATTGGTTTTGGTACTCCATGCATGCTTAGCATAGTTGCCTTGTAATGCCTTGTTATGCCTTAACATGTCTTAGGTTGTTAGCCTTTGTTGGAGCATGTTTTAGGCTTAGTCTTGTGAAGATTTTGTGCATGTTTTGCCATGTTCTAGGTCTGTCCTAGGTTGTTTGGGTTGATTTTGGCATGCTTGATATAGCTCCTTTGTATTTGGGCTTGTTGGCCTTGAGTATGTGCATGTGTAGCATGACATCTTTGCATCGATTTGGTGATTTGGGGTCCCCCCATATGTTATTTCAGTCCCATTTCCATGCTTGTTTGATTGCCTTGCATGCCTCTTTAATGCTTTGGAAGCTTGTGTAGCAATGCTCCATGTTTTGGTGTTTATGCATGCCTTTGATTTTGAGTCACTTAGATGCCATCTAAGTAGTCTTTTAGCTTTGTTTTAACATGCTAAACCTCTGATCTTGGTCCTTCCTTTCATGCCATGTTTGGTCTTGCTAAGTGTAGTTCAATGCCCCATTGGTTTGCTTTGAACACTTGGGCTATTTATTGCATATTTGGCTTGATGTATTGCTTGGTTTGGCACCATGTTTTAGCATGATTTCAATGCTTATGTTGCATGTTAATTAGTCCATGATTCTCCCTTTCAAGTGTGCTTGAGGGTTGTTCAATTTGTGCTTAAGTGTTGGCCTTCAATTAGGTGCATGTGTGCATGTACATTTGGTCCTTCATTGTAGCACTTTGGCCACTGTTTTAGGCCTATTTAGAGCTGCCTAATTCATGCATAAGTCCATCTTTCCATCTATTTGCATTGCCATATGTATGCTTGTATGCTTGCATAAGCTTGCCCCCATGCCATGTTGCATCCTTAGATTGTATGCTTAGGTTGCATTGCATTTTGCATGCATTCCTTGTCCCTTGATTTGGTGATAGGGATTAGGACTTTGGTTTGATTTGGTTTGCATGCATTTGAAATCAAAGTTGCATACTTGGTTCTTTGGGCCATCATGCATGGAAATGCGTGATTGGTGGTCCGAGAATCGAGGCACATGCCCCTTTGAGTCATTATCATGATAAGGGACATGGTTGGTGCATATATGCCTTGAATTGTGCTGCCATGCTTTGCCTTGCCCTCTGCTGCTGTGAGTTGCAGGTTCTGCAGGAATTTATTGCCGGCCGGCAGTATTTAGTGCCGACCGGCAGTCAATCGATGGCCGGTGGATCTATTTTGTGCCGGTGACTAAATGCTACTGCCGATGGAAATTCTGCTCAGCCGATGATATCCCCCAGTGTCCTGAGAGGCATCCCTGAGACTTTGGCAGTTTTCAGAGGAGCAAAGCAGGGAAAACAGAGGCAAACTATGCATGGCAGTGCGATTCCGAGCCAGTCCCGAGCATGTGTTGCATCTGGCCCTCGCCCCGAGGCGGTTTACTGTTTTTCTTTAGTTTAGTTAATTTGTTAATTAATTAATTAATTTGTAATTATTAATTAGCTTGCGTAGTTAATTAATCTGTAATATTTATTTGGTCCCTCCGAGCGAGGGCGAATCTGTAATAAGTGTGTGTGGGTGGTGTGTATGTCTTCCAACCTCACTTCTTTCTTCCCTTTTATTTACCTGCTTACGATGGTAGATTAGGGCCCGTTTAAATTAGCATACCTTATGCTATGCATGCGTGCATCCATGCATTTGTACTACATGCATTAGGCTCGGTACATCACGCTAACTGCATTTGTACTTCAATTCAAAAATTGACTATGTGATAGTTGATCGCATTTCATATGCCATGCTTAGATTAGCCGAGCCTATCTAATTGCATCTTGTATGTGTTACATTAGGCAATTCAACATGAACTAGGACACGCATGTTTGCTAACTAGTTTACTGTTTTGGCACAGAGTACGATGTAAGTATTTATGCTTTAGCATCTCGCATGTGTGTGAATGTTAACATGACAGTATGATTGCCATGCGGCTAAATGCTTATGTGAGTTTAAATTGTTTGAATGCCTATGGGTGAAGGTTGGATTGTTTGAGTTGGAAAAACTCATTGAAATCCGTGTTTTAGCCTACCTGCGAGTAGCAAATTCCAAAGCATTTTCGAAACAAACGGATATGCAATGTTTCTTTCCAAATTAGGCAATCTAGTCTATACTTGTTTGCTGCGCGCATAACATAGTAATTCTAGGCTAATAATTGGGATAAGAACACAACGTTTTCAAAATCGGATATCATGGTTAGTAGAGGCCGGTCTTCAGACCGGGCGAAAGGGGGTGCTCATAGCTGACCTTCCCCGATCGTACGCAAGCTCCCGAGCTGAGACAACTCCAGTGATGACGGACATGTGGCCTTCGGCACCGAGTCAGGGTTTCCTAAATTTCCCCATTTTAAAAAATATTTAGGTGGCGACTCTATATCTGGCAAAGCAGTCCATGTTTGGCACTACTTTTTCAAAAATCTGTTTCTCAAAACGATTTGCCAGATTTGGACTCTTTGGTTCAGATTAAGAACCGCGACAACGGAAAATCGCGAGTCCGAACTGTAGTAGCGAGGGCCCCACGCGGGCGCGTCTACACCTGCCTTAGTGTTTTCACCAAGAGAGTTAACTCTTCGCTGACCATCAAAGGCAAAATACGACGGCGTTCCGAACCGGGCCATACAAGTGGCCTGTCGTTTTACCTCTTTATTTTCCATGGAGGTAGCCTTCCGTTTCAATTCTTTGTTCTCTGCCTTCAGCGCGCAAGTCTCCGCTCGCGCATCCTTATACATATGCTAAAGCAAAGTGAGTTGGGCGTTAACCCGATGTACCTCACACGTCTTGTTTTGCAGACGGTGAGACAGGTTAGTGACCGCGGCCACTGTCTCCATACATGACTTCAACGTGTAGTGGTTGGCCTCAATATCAGTTTGAGCAGCCATCACTTGCTCAACTGTTAGTGTAGGAAGACTAGGATGAGTAAGAGTAGGGGCACTTGGCCCAGAGGAGCTCGATGGATCATTAAGATCCGGAAAGAGAGAGAGGGGGTGAGACGAAGCCATGTTTGGAAAGAGAGAGGAAAGAAGGGAGTCGTAGAGAAATGGCAGAAAATAGAAGATGAAGAGAAGGGGATAAAAGATTGATGGAGAAGAGACAGAAGAAGAGAGTCATTAAGAAGAAGAGAAAAGAGTGATGAAGAAGAAGAAGACAGAATGGAAGAAGACAAAGAGGGAGAGAGAGCCAAGACGAGTTTGCAAATCGAGGAGGCTTACTTTTGTCGGCCAACTGACGCAAAAGCAAGCCCGCGTGTCAAATGCGGTTTTCGAAGGAAGAGAAAGAGGCGGGAGAGTTGTATGCATATATGTATAAGAATTGTATATCTATGTATTATATATATTTGTTTACATATTTGGTCACAAGAGTGGCTTGGGTTCAGTGGTTCGGTTGTTGAGAATTGAAAGGCTAAGCCTGAGGTTAGAGGTTCGAGCCCCCATAGCAACGAGTGTTTCTTTTGTTTTGTTTTGGGTTTTTTTTTATATATGTGTCTCGTATACCTATATATATATTTGTTTGAATATTTTGTCACAGGAGTGGCGTGGCTTAGTGGTTGAAAGAGAAAGAGACTAAGCCTGAGGACAGGGGTTCGAAACCTCGTATCCCAACATCCATGCATTTTGAGTGTTTCCTTTATTTTATTTTTTTGCGTGTTCGGGAGGAAGATATTCTTAAGACTGCGTTTCGAACGCATTACGGCCACTATGAACTAGTAGTGATGCCATTCGACCTAACCTATGCACCAGGCGTGTCATGAGCTTAATGAACAACATATTCACGCCTTACAAAGATCAATTTGTGGTAGTTTTCATAGATAATATTATGGTGTATTCCGAGTCTGAAGGAGACCATGAGCAACATTTGAGAACAGTACTTCAAACTTTAAGATAAGGCTAGTAAATGTGAATTCTGGATGGAGGAAGTAAAGCTTTTGGGTCACGTGGTATGTGACAAGGGAATATCAGTAGACCCAACTAAAGTAGAAGCAATGACAGAATGGAAGTAACCTAAGAACACATTTGAGATTCGTAATTTCTTAGGATTGGCTGGTTACTATCGAAGATTCATTCAAGACTTTTCAAAATTGGCCAAACCAATGACACGTTTGACTCAAAAGAGGGTAAAGTTTGAATGGAACGAGTTTTGTGAAAATTCATTCCAAGAACTTAAGAAAAGATTGACGAGTGCCCCTATTCTCATAGTGCCAGAACGTGACGTTGGGTACAACGTGTATTGTGATGTTTCCAAAGAAGGTCTGGGGTGCGTATTGATGCAAAATGGCAAGGTGGTGGCACATGGATCAAGGCAATTAAAGAACCATGGGAAGAATCGTCTCATCCATGACTTGGAGTCAGCAGCTATAGTTCACGCACTCAAAATTTGGAGACATCGTGGGACGGAATAGTCAATATGGGAACGAGAAGATATGATACGTGCCAATTACCCTCAGCTTTTCGAGTCTAAAGGTATGAGTTAATTTCGAGGACGAAATTTTTTTTTAGGAGGGTAGATTGTGAAAACCCACATTTTTTTTTATTTTTAAAAGAAGATAAATAAATAAATTAATTAATTTTATCCAGAGTCTATCTGAATTATATATTAGTGTAAAAGTTAGTTTTAAATTGACTCAATTCAATCACTAACAAGACATTACTAAGAATAATAATTTTGTTGGTGTTCAATATTTGTTGTTTATAAATTATTTTAATTAAGATTCAATATAATAATTATTCTTACTAAATACCTTAATTAAAAATCTTAGTGTGTCAATTTTCAGAAACCCACACACAAAAAAAAAAAAAAAGGAGGGAATCAAACCTTTGCAGAATTTTGGTGGAGGCTTTCCACATGTTGATTTGCATGCTTGTTTAGGGAAGAAGAACTAATGATGCTCTTGGAATTGAGAGAAAGAAAACTTAGAATGAAGAGAAAGAGAGAGAGAGAGAGAGAGAGAGAGAGAGAGAGAGAGAGAGAGAGAGAGAGAGAGAGATGTATGCAACAAGCATTGTATATATATATGCATGCAAGCCTTCATTGTCTATAGGGTGCATGCAAGCATTCGGTGAGAAAAAAAAAAAAAAAAAAAAAAAAAAAAAAAAAAAAGAAGAGAGAAATCCCTAAAGCAACCAAGCTTAGTGATAGGAGAGGAAGAAGAGTAGGAGATTAAGGAAGCCAAAATTCTCAACCATCTTGTCACCCTATTACTAAGTAAGAAAACCCTCTCAACCCTCTCACTTCTTTATTATTAGTGAAATTTTCAGATTACTTCCTTGTGATTAAAATGACTACTCATAAATAGAAATTTTATATATATGTGTAGGAATTTTGTGATCAAAATAGTCTATTTTGAATATGCTAGCATGTTGCCTGAATTTTTAGACAATTTTATACTCAGAATT
Organism: Camellia sinensis; assembly: GCF_055761805.1. Classification (NCBI taxonomy): domain Eukaryota; kingdom Viridiplantae; phylum Streptophyta; class Magnoliopsida; order Ericales; family Theaceae; genus Camellia; species Camellia sinensis. Next base: position 49,701,576 of record NC_138967.1, read on the forward strand.
TCGAGATGATTTCTTCTACAAAGTTGTTGATAATGATGTCTAGCTTATCTAGAAATTTTTGGAAACAATTGTGGAGCTTTCTACGAATTTATACAAATTTTTAACTAAATCTGAAACTGTGTTGAGAATAATCTGTCTTGAATCTGCCAGCATGTTACCCGAATTTTTAGACAATTTTATACTCAGAATTTCGAGATAATTTCTTCTACAAAGTTGTTGATAATGATGTCTAGTTTATTCAAAAATGTTTGGAAACAATGTTTGAGCTTTCTACGAATTTATACAAATTTTTAACTAAATCTGAAACTGTGTTGAGAATAATCTGTCTTGAATCTGCCAGCATGTTACCCGAATTTTTAGATACTTTTATACTTAAAATTTCGAAATGATTTCTTCTACAGAGTTGTTGATAATGATGTCTCGTTTATCCAAAAATTTTTGGAAACAATTTTCGAGCTTTCTATGAATTTATACAAATTTTTAACCAAATCTGAAACTGTGTTGAGAATAATCTGTCTTGAATCTGCCAGCATGTTACCCGAATTTTTAGATAATTTTATACTCACAATTTCGAGATGATTTCTTCTACAAAGTTGTTGATAATGATGTCTAGTTTATCCAGAAATATTTGGAAACAATTTTTGAGCATTCTACGAATTTATACAAATTTTTAACTAAATCTGAACTGTGTTGAGAATAATCTGTTTTGAATCTGCCAGCATGTTACTCGAATTTTTAGATAATTTTATACTCAGAATTTTGAGATGATTTCTTGTACAAAGTTGTTGATAATGATGTTTCGTTTATCCAAAAGTTTTTGGAAACAATTTTTGAGTTTTTTACGAATTTATACAAATTTCTAACTAAATCTGAAACTGTGAGACAGATTTTACCATGTATTTGAAAATTTATTTAAAATTCTATACTAAGCCAAATCTGGTAATTTCTAACTAAAAGATGAAATTTGCGAAGTCTAATTTCATGATAAATTTTCAGAATATGGTTTGATCTATAAATTTAAGCATGGAATTAATGTAAGGAAATGTGACAAATCTGTGTCATAAACACCCTTGAAATTTGTTTAGAATTATTTATAAGTTATTTTTGGAAAATGCTTTCTGAAAAATAACCATAACATGTTTATTGAGTATCCTGTAGATTGGTATGAATTTTAGAGTTGTATAAGTAATGTATTTATAATTTTATTTGTAAGATATATACTCTGAAAATTTTTCTAGACAGATTAAAATCACCACTTTAATATTATGCTAGTCAAATTTTGTAAATCAAAAATTTGTGCATGGGTGTATTTAGGGTTTAATTCTTGTATCTAAGTTATTATTTCATACCATGATTTAAATAAATTGTTTATTTAGATTCTGTACTTTTATTTAGTATTGTGTGACACATGCAATATTTTATGATTGGGAATTTTAATGAGTTGGTATAACATTACTTGTGATTAAAGGTTTGGAATTATTTGTGATTAATATCAAAATTAACTGAAATGATTAACGGCATATACAAAGTTGACAATTGACGGTTAATACCAGTTGTTCGGAGTGAGTCTTGGTTTAAAGACTGTACGGAATTAAGGGTTGACGGTTAACACCGGTTGTTCAGGGTGAGCCCTGGTTTTGAGAATTCTCACGTAAATTGTGTTGCGAAACTCTAAGATGGCACGGGACTTATTTGAACCCTTTTCGGTATTCAGTTTTGGGATAAGGGTGGATGTGCAGGTGGCACACAGGGAGGTTACTTACCCCTGGCAGACCGTTTCCTTGGGGCAGACCACGGATGCCACTACTTGGGTATATAACCCCGGAAGTGGGCATCCCTGGTAGTTACGGTTGGTAACACTTAAATATTTGACCAATGGAGGGTTTCAAATTAACCGTTGCCATGCTTAGTGGTTGGTAAGTTAAATCTCTTTTGTGAGATTTCGAGTGTCACCTAATTTATTAAAATTATTGAAATTAGTCTAATGGTTGTAATTTAAGTTAAATCTCTTTGGTGAGATTTCGAGTGTCACCTAATTTATTAAAATTATTGAAATTATTCTAATGGTTGTAATTTATGTTTACAATTATATTGTTATCTCATGTTTAGAACCTCATTATTTTTCTCTTAAAAAGAATGGTAGGTTGGCTATGTTTTCTTACTGTGTTGCAAAACTCATGGCATATATTTTTGTTGCCGTGGCGTTTTTTGCCAGGTTTTGGCCGAGGAAATAATTGAAGCTGAAATGGAGTTGACGCTAACGTAGAGCCTTGGCTGACTTGAAATCATAGCTAAAGTCAAATAACTTTATTATCCTATATATTAGCTATTAAGGACCTTATAATTTCATTGATGTTGTATTTGGATAATGTTAAGTTTTTATTTAATATTATTTGAACCTTTGGTTATGTACGAGAGTTGGGATGCCCTATTAAGATGTCAACTTTTTAGTTTATTAAGTCATTTTGTTTATTTAATTTCCCTTGATGTAAAAAAAAAAAAAAAAAAATTTGGGGCGTCACAGCACATGACTATTTTTTGTTAAATTTTTTAACAAAGGTTATTGATTGGACCAAAATGAAACGAAATTAAAAATTGAAGGTCAAAATCGAGCAAACTGAAAACACAAGGACCAAATTGACACAAGAGGTAAAGTATAGGGACTATTAGTGTAATTTGCCCTTCTCTTTTTATATCCTTATGTTTGGTTCATAGATTTGGAAATAAATTTGGAAAGAGAAATAAAAAAAAATAGATAAAATATAAATGAAATATAATTGTATTTTACTTACATTGTACACACATTTTCTCTTTTTCTTTTCAAATTTATAAACCGACTACAACCTAAAAATATGCTCAGTATAAATTGTATTATGAATCTTGCAAGAAACAAGTAAATAAAAATTTCAAATACACAATTGTTTCCATTCAAAGCAGAGGGCCACATTTAATAAAAATTGTATAAAACATTCAAAGCAGAGGACCACATTTCATAAAAATTGTATAAAACTTTCAAAGAACTAATCATAGATTGGCACTCTCCAGATAGGTGGGGGGACCATGGCCCCTCATGGTCTCCCCACAAGTACGTCCCTGTCCTTCATGTCCATCCCAAGCCTCCACACCTCCCCAACAAACCTACTATTAATCAGTTGATCAATAAAGTAAGGTCAACATATCATTGGCAATTTGGAAATTATACTCTCCAAAGTCAAGTTCCACCCACTGTGAGTAAAAAAACTACCACTATGTAGCCTCTTTCCTTGGTTGTCTCCAAGAGCTCGGTTGGGATCTGATCCTCCATATCTCTGTCGGTGACCAAGTCTGGCCTTATGACCCACAAGAATCGCTTCCCACTGTTTACTAGTCCATGCCAGAACTCCATTAGTGATAATTGTAAGACTTCCAAAACTCACACAGATACCAGATTGTAATGGTTGTGCGTCGATTAGTATTTTATACATGTGATATTTGTATATTAATTCATACCATGAAGTTTGACAATTCAAGGTCTTCGTAGGATCAGAATGAGTAATTTAATTGCATAACTTTTGAATATCACTATTAAAGAAAAGGAAGAACTGTTGCATGAATATTATATATATATATATATATATATATATATATATATATATATATATATTAGTTAGAGGCAATAGTAGAATTCATCTTGATTTGTCCTAGTGGTATTTACATTAATTTATAATTTTCTCCTACTCTGAATCTATTTTATTTAGGAAACTTGTTGTATGTCATTAAGTATTATTTTCATTAATTGACACACAAATTAAAGAGCAAAATATTTAATTTGATTATGTATAAAATCTAGAACTCTCATGTTTTTATTTGGATTTACTCAGTTAATTTTAAAAGGCATAAAAGACTTGAATTTATTTCTAGATTTTTCATGAAGAAATTTTAACATGCTGTTAAGGATATTTTGTTTATTGTAGTTGCATGTTTAAATAGTAAGTAAATTCATTTGAATTTCATACAGTGAACTATTTTAACATATCCTTTAAAGTCTTATAAATTTTCATATTCATTGGCATGCTCTCTAGTATAGTGTAAAATCATATTACATGTATTAAGATTATTTACGCCATGAAAATTTATGTGAAATAGAACATATATACATTGTGTGTTGGACTTATGGAATTTTTTTTGGCCTAACTTTTAAGCAAAATCTGGTATAAGGTTGAATTACACATGTTTGGTCTTGGAATTTTTCATGTGATATTACTTTGATTGCATGTATTATATATTATGCGCATTAAAAGATTATGTACTTGTTGTGACCATATGGATTTGCTTACATTAATAAAGTGTGCCATAATTAAAAAGATTTTATTCTGTTTTAAGATTAGCCACAGCATCCTAAGACATAAAGATGTAGTGATCCTCAGTATTTTGATCACATAAAGTTAAAAATTAATTTGGCATCTTTATATTATAATAATGTTTTATAAATAATTTCTCGATCCCACAGAAAAGTAGTTATTTATGAAATTTAATTGGAATAAGATAATGGATTGAATATTAAAGGAATTGGACACTCTAAACCCACAAGTATGAGTTTTCTTTTCCTTGAATATTTCGGAATCCATTAGTCTTATTATAAGAAATAGCAAATCTAATACAGTTTAGTAACCTCTACCCATAGGAAGGTTTAGATTTGTTACTGAATTTGACATTGGTTGATTCTAAAGCATTAATGATGTTCTTGGCAATTGCAGTGATTTCTACCTCTGTACTATCTAATAAGTCTTCTTATATTCCATTCTTGAACGGTGATAATTTTTCAGACTGGAAGGACAAAATCCATCTAACATTAGGGTGTATGGATCTTGATCTGGCACGCTGTATGGATGAACCTCCTTGAAAAATCTAGAAATCCCCTAGATGTTGATTTGTGATTATGTATCAATTTTAAGCAGTATATAACAATCGTAATCAAACAATCAAGACAAATCGACACAACGATTTTAACGTGGAAAAATCACAATTGGAGCACCTCCAACTGTGATAAAAAACCACAGGCAACAGCCACAAAACAATCCACTAAGAAGATATAAAGAAATTACACTGGTATACTCTCAATTACCTAGCGAATCCACGCTTGAATTGAACCAACCCCTATATGCCTCTTCCAACCCTGTCTTCACCTCGGAATTGTCTTGACGATTAGCCACTCTAGAATGCACCAAAGCTTTAGGCTCGAATTCTTTAGAATCCACCAAAGAAAAACTCTTTCTTTTGTGTAGAATGAACAAACAAACCTTTGATGTATTTTTCTTAACACATGAGTTGAATACTCAATTAAACATCAAAGAAAACTAACAAAATATCCCCAGATATAAACCTTAATATCCAAAAAGTAGATCTGGAGTAGTAATCCTAAAATCTGACAGAAACACGTACTTATAGAAATCTGGGACTGCGAAGCTCGCTCGAGCGAGGAACCAAAAACGCGTGTTTTCCATAAGTGGCTTCGCTCGAGCCAAGCACCCTTCGCTCGAGCGTACATTCATCTCTTTCAGGTTTTTACACAGACGCAGCCTTCGCTCGAGCAAGAACTCCTTCGCTCGAGCGAGCAAGGGTGGACATGCAACTTTGAATGCAATTTTGTATTTTGCTTCGGGGGCGCTGCCCCTCAACCCCACCGTGGCGTTGCCCCGAACCCTCCAAGGGGCGCTGCCCCCTCAACCTCCCCGAGCTGACCGGGCTGCTCGATCCCCGTCATAATCAGCGAAGTGGCAATCTTGAAAGCATTAACATCACAAACTTCTGTGCAAGGCATAATTCGGGTTGGATTCGCATCTAAAAACTCATAGCCTCACTGAAATAAAAAGTGCGAAAGCAAGTACAACTGAAAGGAGTTTTGTCAAACGAGATTGCCAAGAATAAAAACCTAACAATCTCCCCCTTTGGCAATGCCGTGACAAAACACACCGAACAAATAAAATCCTAATCACCCCAACCCATTACAGCCAACAAAAACAAACTTCTTTCTCAAGATCATGATCTGCAAAACAGCTATTAGTGCCACAATCTCCAAAACAACTATTAGTCCCACAAGAGTATATAAAAAAGCAATAAACATATGGCTAGATTATCTTGAAGCATTTGAAGCATGAGATGGAAAACATGAATAGATGCGACTTGGAGATTTTAAGAACATGTAGCATGAAAACCTGAAAACTAAGACACATGCACCCGACACATAGCATGAATACATGAAATCCTAAGACACATGCACTGGACAACAGTACTCCCCCTTTTTGTCACGAATTGACAAAGGAAGCTCAATCAACTAAAGCAAGATCAGAAACCACACAAGCAATGATAAGATTATGTAAATATCAGGAGTATGCAAGAAGGAAATAATAAAGAAGCAGTGCATAGCATCATGCAAACCAACTAAAGCCAATCTCTCTTTCACTCAAAGAAACCACAAACACTGTACAGAAAACAATGAACAAGAAGAAACCGACAAAAATAATATGGTGGAGCAAGCAAGAAATCTCAGATTTGTACCTTAGAACACACAAGATATCCAAGAAGCATAATTACTTGAAAACACAATGTGCACAGCCTCTAAAAGATTCCTCATAAAAGAAAGTGATGCATTATGTGAAAAGCATAGATCCCATGATAAAAGTGTGTGTGTGACTCTTGGAGTTCGACAAACACTAGATTCAAATCCTAGTAGTGATCAAATAGCTGAACCTCCGTCAAGAGAATCTAAGCACAACTATGGAAAGTCAAACCACTAGGAATCAAGGGGTATTTGGTGAGTAAAGGCGAAGGCTCCCCCTCAATCAATGAATCCTTTATTTTTTTTCCTTTTTTTTCATATCTTTTTCTTTTCTTTCTTTTGCACATTTTTTTGTGTTTCTTTCTTTTCCACATTTTTTTCTTTCTTTTGCACACTCATTGGCGGCTGACATGCTTAAGAGTATGGAAACCGAACCAGAGAAGCATAGATATAATAAGGATGGCCTAGTTGGTGACTCTAAGGTAGCCTTTTCCTCATGCCTGGACTACAAAGAACAGAGAGGAAAGTCGTGGAGATGCAAAAAGATGGAAGGTGGTTAAAGAGACTCAACATCACCCAAGATGTGCTAGTATCGGTCAATTCCCCTAGAAAAACAAAAGATACCATGCCAGAAGTCCATAGAGAAAAAATAATCACTAAGGCGGAAGACTCCGATATTTGCTAATCCAAGAGTGTGTACAGAATGAGACATACTAATAAAAAAAATGCACACTCCAAAATGAGTCATGACCACAGAAAGCACACACATATTAACATGTAGTGAATATTCTTATCAATTCAAATATGCACCATGGACCACTCAAAAATTTTAAGCTTGCTAAACCATACTAAGAAAATCTTTTTGGTTTTTTTTTTTTTTTTTCTTTTTCTAAAACAGCAAGACAGAAAACAAACATGCACACATTAAGTGACTCAAAATGAAAAAAAAAAACACACAGACACCTAAAAACTAAAAAGAATATACAAATTAACACAAGTCAAGTTTTCGCACCCAAACTGCTTTAGTATGAAGAAAGTTGTGAGAATTGCGGTTCTTGGATGGTGTCTTGACGTTGTGGTTCCCTTTGCTTTCAATGGGAACCCGTCTCGACTTGGTTTCCAACTTCCTATTTCTAGGTCTAGGCAAATACAAACTCGCTCCATGTTTGGTCTCAAGATGATCAAAATAACGAGGTCTAATATGACCTTCACCCTCATTACTACCAATGAAGTGTCTCCTACCCCACGAGATGTTGGAATTTCTTCTATCTCTATGAGACACTCTCCCATGCAACTTATAACAATAAGGGCGAATATGACCATGCATACCACAGTGATGACAAATAAATACAGGGTGTACAGGGTGTACCTTCTTTTCTTTTACCTTACCAACTTTAGAAAGTTTGAGAAGTCCATCCTTATGTTGAATTTTTTGTTCTCCCTTTCCTTGAGTTCTTGTATCATGAGATGTAGATACACTCTGTTTTTGCTCTTTGTTATCACCAAAGCCAATGCCACTCTTGTCACAACACATTTGTTGAGACCCAATGATATCCTCCAAAGTCTTTGATCCTTTGTTCCAAAGACCAATGGTAGCCATAGCACACTTGAGCTCTTCATTTTTCTTGATCATTAGTTCTTCCAAGGCAACTTGAGACATCTCGAGAGATTCAATCATTTCTTCATACATTGCATAGATTTGCTGTAGTTCATTCCTCTGTCTCACAAGTCAAGAGTTTTGCACAAAGAGCTTGTCGATCATTAGCTATCTTTATGGCATCAATCCTAGCATCGAAAATCTCCTCCTTTAGTTTGACATTCTCACTTTCACATGCTTTGAGTTTCATAGTGAGTTTGTCATTAAATTTGGATAAGTTAAGAGATTCCTTATACAACTTTTCATAAGCTTGCTCAAGCTCTTCATCATCACTTCCCGAGGATTCATCATTAGTGGCATTCTCAACCAGCCTCTTCGGATACTCTGTTCGTCCTTCAGTTTCAGAAGCCGTCATGAAAGCAAGCAATTGTTTATGTCCCTCTTCACCTTGATCTTCATTGTCACTTTCATCTTTATCAGATTCTAATTCATCATCCCAAGTGATAGCGAGGGCTTTCTTCTTCCTCAAATGAGTGGGGCATTCTGAAGCAAAGTGGCCAAATCCTTGGCATTCATAGCATTGAACTCTTTCAGAGTTCCCTTGTATCTTTCCTTTCTCCTTCTTGGCTATAGAATTAATTTTGAGTTTATCTTTGCCTTTAGATTTATGAGTATGAGTAGATTCCTAGATTAGGATTCTTTTTCAAAAATGATTTTTTAAATTGTTTAACAAAAGCAGCCGTAATCTTGGAATCTATCTCACAATCCTCATCAGAATCCTCTCCAACTCTATGAGCACTACTAAAAGCAATAGCATCTTTTTGTTTCTTTTTGAAATTCCTATGTGCCTCATAAGTTTGGAGACTTCCAACCAAGTGATCTAGCTTGAGGTTGTCAACATCTTGAGCCTCCTCAATAGCCGTAACTTTTGGTTGGAACCGATCGGGCAAGGACCTCAAAATTTTTCCTACAATCTTGGATTCCGGTATTTTTTCACCTAAATTGAAGTTGGAATTTACAATGCCACTCAACTTCGCATAAAATTCATCAAAGGTTTCACTATCTTTCATTGAAAGGTTTTCGAAACTAGACTGAGCCTTTGAAGTTTTGAGCGTTTAACCGAAGGAGTGCCCTCATGAATAGTTTGTAAAATATCCCAAGCCTCTTTTGCGACTTCACAATTGTAAATACGAATAAACTCTTCAGGTGTGACAGCGCAAAAAAAGAGAATTGATAGCTTTACTATTCCAGCTACTATTTTGGTAATCAATTGTGTCGCACTTATCAATTGGTTTGGGCAAAGTTACTCCATCAACGGTAATCGTCGGTTCAGTCCACCCATACATGACAGATTGCCAAACTTTTTCATCAATAGATTTTAAAAATGATCTCATCTGAGCTTTCCAAAACGAATAATTGGATCCGTCAAGTAGGGTCGTCGAACCATAGAATTTCCTTCATGAATTGAATCCATTATCACAAATCAAACAAGATCTCGCTCAAAAGTTTTAAAAAACAAAAGAGCAACCCGCTCTGATACCAATTAAAAAATCTAGAAATCCCCTAGATGTTGATTTGTGATTATGTATCAATTTTAAGCAGTATATAACAATCCCAATCAAACAATTGAGACAAATCGACACAATGATTTTAACGTGGAAAAACCACAATTGGAGCACCTCCAACTGTGAAAAAAAACCACGGCTAACAGCCACAAAACAATCCACTAAGAAGATATAAAGAAATTACACAGGTATACTCTCAATTACCTAGCGAATCCACGCTCGAATTGAACCAACCCCTATGTGCCTCTTCCAGCCCTGTCTTCACCTCGAAATTGTCTTGACGATTAGCCACTCCAGAATCCACCAAAGCTTCAGGCTCGAATTCTTCAGAATCCACCGTAGAACAACTCTCTCTTTTGTGTACAATGAACAAACAAGCCTTTGATGTATTCTTTTTAACCCATGAGTTGAATACTCAATTAAACATCAAAGCAAACTAACAAAATATCCCTAGATATAAACCTTAATATCCAAAAAGAAGATCTGGAGCAGTAATCCTAAAATTTGATAGAAACAGGTACTTATAGAAATCTGGGACTGCAAAGCTCGCTCGAGCGAAGATTCTCTCGCTCGAGCGAGGAACCAAAAACGCATGTTTTCCATAAGTGGCTTTGCTCGAGCCAAGCACTCTTCGCTCAAGCGTACATTCATCTCTTTCAGGTTTTTACACAGACGCAGCCTTCGCTCGAGCAAGAACTCCTTCGCTCAAGCGAGCAAGGGCGGACATGCAACTTTGAATGCAATTTTGCATTTTGCTTCGGGGGCGCTGCCCCTCGACCTCGCCGTGGTGCTGCCCCGGACCCGCCAAGGGGTGCTGCTTCCTCTACCCCTGCGAGCTAACCGGGCAGCTCGATCCTCGTCAAAATCAGCGAAGTGGCAATCTTGAAAGCATTAACATCACAAACTTCTCTACAAGGCATAATTCGGGTTGGATTCGCATTTAAAAGCTCATAGCCTCACTGAAATAAAAAATGCGAAAGCAAGTACAACTGAAAAGAGTTTTGTCAAATGAGATTGCCAAGGATAAAAACCTAACACTCCTAAACCCACGAACGAGAGTTCCGATGCAGAAAGAATGCTTATGGCAAGTGGGAGCGATCTAATTGCTTCAGCCTATGCTCATAAAGTCACATATCAGCCAGAGCATTAAGGGCTCAATCCCACCCTCTGATAAGGTCAAGAACTATATGAGGGCTACTGAAGAGCAATTTGTTAGTTCTGACAAGGCGTTGGCAAGCACCCTACTGAACAAACTATTAAGCATGAAGCATAACAATTCTAGGAGTGTGCGTGAGTACATTATGGAAATGAGGGACATTGCAGCTCATCTTAAGTCCTTAGAGATTGAGATTTCTGAGTTATTCCTTGTCAATTTCATACTCAATTTTGTTCTTGTGGAATATGGAGCATTCCAAATTTCTTAGAACACAGAAGGAAAAATGGCCTATCAATGAACTTTTGACCATGTGTATTCAAGAGGATGAGAGATTGAAGCATGGAAAAGTGGAAAGTGCTCATCTAGCAACACATAAGGGCAATGGAAGAAGGGCAAAGATGATCAAAAATGGAAAAAGCTTAGTAAAGTGCCATTCAAAAATCATAGCAATAAGGATGCATGCTTCTGTTGCAAGAAAAAGGGTTACATGAAGAAAGACTGCCCTAAGTATAAGAGATGGCTCGAGAAGAAAGGTAATCTCATATCTCTTGTGTGTTATGAATATGATTTTGTTAATACTCATCAATATGGTTGGTGGATTGATTCCGGTTCTACAATTCACATTGCTAATACTATGCAGGGTTTCCTCATCCTAAGGAAATCGACGGGAAGTGAACATGACATCTATTTGGGCAATGGGATGCGTTTGCACGTCGAAGTTGTGGGAACATTCAAACTTGTTTTAAAGAATGGCTTTGTTCTGGATCTTGAAAACACTTTTTGTATTCCATCTTTTTCTAAAAATTTAATTTCTGTTTCTAGACTAGTACTGTTTGGATTTGAATTTCAGTTTGTTGGTGCAAATTTTTGTTTGTTTAAAGACTTTGTTTCTGTAGGATTTGGTACTTTAATTAATGGTTTGTACAAATTAAATTTGGATCCTATTTTTGAACAAAATCTTTTAACCTTGCATGGTGATATTGGCATTAAGCATAATATTGTTGATGAGTTCTCCTCTATACCTTGGTATAGGAGATTGGAACAAATCTTCATTGAGAGAATAAAGAGACTGGTTAATGATAAAGTCCTTCCGACTCTTGATTTCACTAACTTTGGTATTTGTGTGGACTACATAAAGGGAAAGTAGACCAAAAAGACCAGTAAAAGTGCCAAAAGGAATGAGGAAGTTCTTGAAATCATACACACTGATATTTGTGGACCATTTACTCCACCTTATCTAAATGGTCAGAGATAATTTATCTCATTTATTGATGACTATACACGATACATGTATCTCTACCTCCTGTTTGATAAGGCCGAGGCACTTGACGCCTTTAAAGTTTATAAAGTAGATGTAGAGAAACAAACAGAAAAGAAAATTAAAATTGTGAGGTTAGACGAGGTGGAAAATATTATGGGAGGTACGCAGAATTGTGACAATTATCAGGTCCATTTGCTAAGTTCCTTAAGGAATAAGGCATTATTGCACAATAGTCATTGCCTAACACACCATAACAAAATGGTGTTACTAAAAGAAGAAACTGAACACTTTTGAACATGGTAAGGAGCATGCTTAGTTATTCTAATGTGCCTATAAATTTATGGAGAGAAGCTTTGAAAACTGCTGTGTATATCTTAAACAGGGTTCCATCCAAGGTTGTTCCCAAAACTGTCACACCCTAAATCCAGGCATGATCGGCCGTGGCCCACCAGGACTTAGCCCAAGGCACATGTAAGCCTAAACACGAACCCAATATCACAAAGAATAAATCTTACGATAGTCTATAAACAAATAAATTAAAACTCAATAATGTGACATGTCACAAGTATAAACGGTAAAACCAGCCATAACCAACTTCCAAAAATATATATTAAATGGAACACAAACCGCTCACAAAATAGAATAACTCTAAATAAAATCCAACCACAATGTATGCACAAAACCAACATAATAAGCTAAAATATAATAAATGAATGTTCTAGAGGTCTATGCAATTGAGTCCCCGTTACACCATAAGTCCACTCTAAGTTCTTCTATCACCTACAAATTATAAACAACTAAGTCAGCTATAATAGCTCAGTGAGTAGAAGCATGGATAGTAAATACAGTTTTGAAAAATAGGGTTCAATTCCAAAATGAGATATATATCACAAAAACTAGATTGGCATAAAGTTTTGATAAAGATAATTTGTTTCAAAAAGAAGGTTCCACAGTTCAACAGTTAAAATACTCATGTCTCTCAAGAACATAATAGATGACATTCTCCACTTAAAAACAGATTACAACATGATCACCAACAATTTTCTGGGTACCAAGAATAACAAGTAACATGCCATGAAGTTCTGGATCCAATATCGAACCAAGAGTCATCTTTGGGGTGACAACCCAGGTCTTTTCTCTAAGACGATCCGATTGAAAGTCATCTAGCCAAGCCCAGGTCTTTTCCTTACAATCGTTGAGCACTAGAGTCATCACAGCCTAACCCGGATCTGTTCCCTAGTGGCCAGAGTCATCTCACACAGTGGAATAATTTTCTTGGACTTTTATATACAGATAGCCCCAATAATCAATACAACTCAGTTTCGCAAAACATGGTAGTTCACCATTATAAACATGAGACCATAACAAATAGTTTATAGCATGTCAAGTTTACACATGTTTCAAAAATAATTTAATTCCATTGATAAACAGTTTAGTACTGAAACAAAAATTTAATTTTCCAACAATTCAGGGTAGGGGAGCATTTACAAAAATATGTAGCATGCAACTACTCACTTGAAAACAGAATAATGTAATCCTCGAATAGAGTATAAAAGTCTAACTAGTGTCATGAACCAAGTATGGAAACTACATGTCACTACTTATTCAAAAATACAAAAGAGAATAATAAAATAAGTACCCCACACTAAAGCGCACTAACATAACTCAACCCCACTCACCGTTACTCTTAAATAATACCTAAGTTCATGTTCTTCAAGGTCTAAAATTACCCAAGACATGGGTTTAGATCGAAACTTAATTAAAAGTAACTATAAGATAAAATAAAGTTTTAAACAAGTTTTCCCAATCTATTCGCTAACTTTGAAAATTAAAACCCACTCCACGCTGCTCGAAAAAATTCCAAAACCCTCTAGATATCAACTAATATATCCTAATTTTGAAACCCAATTGGTTTCACTTGATTTTCTTATCAAAATAATTATTTACATATAATTATATCCAAAAAGGTTGTTTTCAGTAGTACTTTGAAGAAATTAATGATTCTCTTAGTATACACAAGCAATCAATGCAAGGCCAAAAATGTAAGAAACAGACTCATAACTGGTTCTAATGATGCTGATTTGATAATTTTCAAATTTATACGCAAAGAGAACGACACTTCCAAAGTTACTGTTTTACACCAGTTTTCTAGACAGATTTGAACAACCAGGTAATATATATTTTGACTCCCAAAAATTATGAGAAAATTTTGGTATACAATTCAATATGTAATTAGATTACTGTAAATATTTCAATTCAAAGTTCATCTGTTGGATTTAATTCCTCGATTTTTAAAATTTGTGGTTCTGTACAAAATTTTAAACTAAGAATAACTCTCATTCTTTATACATGAATTTAGCTCCTCAGATTTTTTAATAGTATATATATATAATACATACACCTACAAACTCTCCATCAATGAATTAAATAATAATAGAATAAGGATAAAGAACAAAAGCAAAAAGGAAGAAGAAAGATAGAGACCTACCACAAACCCAAAAATCCTTCCTTGTTTGCAACTTTTTTTTTTTTTTTCTTCTTCTTCTTCTTCTCTCTCAACCTCTCTCTCGTGGCTGCTGCTGCTGCTGTTGCTGTTGCTATTTATTGTGTTAGGTAGCCTAGGGTTTATATATATATATATATATATATATCTAAACAAAAGGCTCTAAATTATTATCTTTTATTTTATTTTATTTTCTCTCTCCGTTAATTTAAATAAAATACAACTATTATTTGATCAAAATATACTAACTAATTTGTCTCCTATTTTTCTTTTTAATAATAAATCTTGCCTCCAAAATAAAGACTTTCACCATAAGTTTATTTTAGGTTTCAAATTAATTAAAAGATCGTTCAACAATTTAATTTGCACCTTAAGATTCACAAGTAAAATATTTGAGATTTATAAAATAATTATCATTTATTATTTATTTCATTTGTATATTATTTTATTTGGGGTTCTCACAAAAACACCATTTGAGTTCTAGAAAGGATGGAAGCCAAATTTAAGACACTTACACGTTTGGGGTTGTCCAGTTGAAGTGAGGGTGTATAACCCACATTTAAAGATATTAGACCCCAGAACAATTAGTGGTTTTTTCATAGGCTATGTGGAAAACTCCAAGGGTTACCGACTTTATTGTCCTTCAAATTCACTTAGAATTGTTGAAGCCAGAAATGCTAAGTTTATTGAGGAAGTTGACCCTAGTGGAAGTTACCCTCAAAAGATAGAGTTGGAGGAATCATGGGATTTCGAATACAACACCCGTGAATATAGGTGAATTGGTTGTCTTTCAGGATAATCAACCCAATATCCTTGTACACTACTACAAATATAGATAAAGATCACACTTTTTTGGTGTGATGTATGTTTTTTAATCACACCTTTTAAGTTTTATTAAAGTGTGGTCGTTAGGAGTATGATTAAAAATAGTCATTTTTAATCACACTTTTTAAGTGTCATTAAAAAATGCTTTCATCACACCTTTTAAGTGTGATTAATAATATTTAGATCACACCTTTTAAGTGTGGTTAAAAACATTTAGATCACACCTTTTAAGTGTGATTAAAAATATTTAGATCACACCTTTTAAGTGTGGTTAAAAATATTTAGATCACACCTTTTAAGTGTGATTAAAAACTTTAGTTCACACCTTTTAAATGTGATTAAAAACTTTAGATCACACCTTTTAAGTGTGATTAAAAATATTTTGATCACACCTTTTAAGTGTGATCTTTGGAAGTGTGATTAAAAATGATCATTTTTAATCACACTTTTTAAGTGTGATTAATAACATTTAGATCACACTTTTTAAGTGTGATTAAAAATATTTACATCACATCATTTAAGTGTGATTAATAACATTTAGATCACATCTTTTAAGTGTGATTAATAACTAATAAAATCTGTGATAAAAAAAAGGTGCTACATATTTGAAAAATAATCAATATTATTTTTGTATGCACATTTGAATAATGTAATACACACTATATACTATATTTTGAATCATAACCACATATTGAATAGAATAACGTCATATATTTCATAAATGGAAATTAAATATTCAAAACTATATACAAAGGAATTAAATAAAAAAAATTATCTGTGCTTACATATATTAAAAAATGAAAAAAACTTAAAAAACTAAGTTCTTTAATTCTTGGACCATATTTTGCATCTCTCCAAAAAATTTCTGACCTGAAAAATGAAAACACAAATTAATTCAGAAACCACTGATGCATATGAATAAACTAAAAAGTTAATTCAGCAAACCAAAATAAGAACACACCAAAGATATAGTATAAACAAATTTTTCAGGCACATAGAGAAAATAATACTTGATCAAAAAATTCATCATGAAGACATAAATTGATTCACAATCAAGAGAACTGAAAAATTCATCAGGTAAAAGGAAAAAGAAAAAGAAAAAGAAAAAGGAAGAAATTGATTCCTTAAAGAGACATGGTCCAAAGACCACAAGTTGAACAAATTTGGGATATAATGTACAAACAAATTAGTCACTAATTCGACATATCCCAAACATCAAATGCAGCCTAAATAGTCACTAATTCCTCGGTCTTGCACACTTTTCATTGAAGAAGTCTACCACTAGACTAGGGACTGTATTCCCTATTTTTTTACCTGCACAGCTTTCTCATGTAAGAAACAAATCTCTGAATTTGAGATCTGGAAACTTCTCATACCATATGCATATCCCTGGCTGCAAAAATAAAGAGGTCCACTTGGATCACATATGACTGCATAAACCTTTCTGTATAAGCATAGAACAAATAATCTTAATTCAAAGTATAGAGGGTGTGGATGGAAAAAATAACTAAAAAATGACCACAGTATCTCTAGCTTGAACTCCTCTTCTAGAGCCTTTACAATCTCCACAGTATCTAAGCTATCCAATCCCAAATCTTTCTGAAAATGGATGTTTATAAGTGAAAGTCTGTCTTTGTTTTCACGAGTAAGATTGTGAAGTCTTAAATTGGTTCCATTTTTAAGTTCATTCCCAATCCTAGCCTAAACCCGAGGGAGTTGGTTAACCAATATTATGAGCCCAGATGAACTATGGGAACAAAGAACCAAATCACACCAATCCAATTTGTAACTCAGTTTATCAATATATTATTTTTAGTTGCTCAACATTTTCTCACAAAGCATCACTAGCCTTAAAATATATGTGCATGCACTAAAAGTATTTCTTGCTTCTACAAATCAAATATCATTTTAACTAAAGAATTTTATCATAAATGAAATTTAACTAGCACTTCAATCCTTTCAAAAGTATAATAATAATAAAATAAATAAATAAAGAAAGTAGCTATTCTATCTAGAAAACTGATTCATCAAGGCTTGGTGTAAACATATAAGCACATACTCTAAACTATAAAATAAAATTGCCAAGCCACATAATATTAGTATATTAAGGAATCAAGAAACATAAAAGTGAAATTGATTATTTAGTATAATTGTAGTTAGTTCATCATCTGTGCAAACAGGACAAAATATAACTCATTAAGCCTATTTACCATAATGCATCCAAACATACTAGAAGAAATTGCCAAGTCAAAACAAACCAAGAAAAAAGTTATTTTAACAGCAATGGCACTCACCCATTCACCTAGGCAAAGGGACCAGTAATATTTGGCAAATCTGTGACATTCGCTAGACTCCTCTCCTTTTGCTGCTAAGCACCTGCAGTTTTTGATTGAAGAATAAAAATAAAAATAAAAAGGCAATTACTTAGTTCTACAATAAGTTGGTAAGATGTTTAAAACTCTTCATATAGAGCCCATTCATTCATGAATGCCTCAAAATGATATAATACTAAAAAAGTGTGCCTGTGAAACTCAATGTAGTAAGTGAAACAGTGTCTGGTCTAATTGGTTGTAGGAAATCAAAAATCAACTGGTCCAGTCTTCAGTTCAATCTGAAAGGCAACATAAAGAAGTTGATATCAGTAAAAAAGAAAACCAAAAAAAATAATAAATAAAATAAGCTCCATACTAGAACTAACCACTCAAACATAGGATTACACATGTTCAACCGCCACATAACAGGGTCTATGGGGGTGTTGAACACATGAGAGACCCATTTTGAATAGTATAACAACCACCAATGAGAACCAAAAGGAAAGAACAAAACAGGTTGAGAACAAACACACAATATAGTCCTTAGCCACTCAACCCACACACTCAACTCACACATAAAACACTACAAAATATATGCTTACATTCATCTCAACCCACCAAACAAAAAATTCCTTCACAATATGTACCAGCTTGCCAATCTGCACAACAAACATTAGAAAAAATATATATATATATATATATGCTCAACGTCACTCAACCCACAAGTCTCACCAGCTCCACACAAGTATGACTACTACCTAGGAATATCTGAAAAGTACTTGTAAAGAACAAGATATGCCCCTTTGATTAGGAAAGTCAGGATACAACATGGCAGACAAGAAGTGTTTTCGTTTTCATTTTTGAAAGACTGACATGAAGCATGCAGAAGAATAATACATAAAGCAACTCAGTTACATTAAGCTATTTCCTGTTCATTTTTGTAATTTTTTTTACCTAACTCAGAAAATCCCCATAACTCAGCCTTACCTTTGTTGGGTGTGGAATTTAATACCAGAACAGAGAAATGTCAATTTCAACAGGACTCATACGGCGAAACTCAAAACCAACGATTTCTAAAGCTTGAAAATGCTCAAGTTAAAAAGAGTATAAAATGGACTAGAAAGTGCATTCACTGGCTTTAGGTAGCCTGTGTTCGTTTTCAGTCTTCCTTCTTGTCAAGTTCATCGATTGCAGCAAGTCTTTCAACAAAGGAGGATGAGAATAGTGATAGGCAGAATACCAAGGATCAGTATTCATAGCTGACAGGTTCTCTTCCTGAAAAAGCCATTATTAGCTCGGTTAATCAGCAATTCAAACACTCATAACATTATGAAGTCCTATAACAATTATGAATTTATTATAATATGTTTAGAATAGAAGTATTTGACCGTCCATAGTACTATTAAAAGAGATGAGGCTTTGGTCTAGCACAACTGTTAATCATATTATCTTATGCATATATCAGAACACAACTGTATTGCAAACACACAAATGCTATGTGGCCCATGACAGGACAAGAAAAAAAATACTTGGTTATTAATATTATTTTCTTACCCCGCCCTGCTCAAGATGCATGAAGGTTCTGGCTCAAACAGAAGATAGTAACTAAGTAGAAATGAAACTGAAAGAATAAATGCAGAACTGAGCAAAGTCTACTAAAAGCAGATATATGACAAGAAATTGTGACTCAAGAAAACTTTTCTTCAACGTAGTTATCACATAAGCCCAATAGCATGTGTCAAAGTGCACTAACCTAGTATGAGTTTCTTGTTTCCCTATACAATATCGTTTCCTGCTACATTCACAAGAGAGAAGTTCAATTCCTTTCCAATCCGTATAGCTTGGTTGTAATTCTCAACTTTTCTGAAAGGCATCTTGATGGGAGGTTTTGTTGCTTGCTTCCAGTTTACTGATCCTAGGTAAACTTTGTCAAGAACTTCCAATATAACCCATCTACATGTAAGAGGGATAAAAATCAAACAAAATTAACAAGCACTCAAAAATAGGGCAAGGAAATTGTAACCTCAGCCTGTTCTGACATCCTCAAACATATTATTGACATATGAATCAACTCCAAGACTGTTAATCCACAGTCGGAAGCATCTCTCCTCCCTAGAAGTTTGAGCATCATCTATCATCATCTCAGAAAAAGACATTTTTGGTGTCCATGGATAAGCCATTCCTGCATTAAGAAATTCACAAACTAATTACAAAGAAATCCACAGTGATAAAATCATGGGAAAAGCCAAAATATGCATAAGCAATTAGTCCGACCTCTGCTGGAATATTTGAGCAACAAATGCCAGATTTAGATTTGCCGATCCCTCAACAATGTCTTTTGGAGTGACATATCTTTTGTAATCCATTCTCTCTACATGCTCAAGAATCAGATTCACTCTTTCAGTAGGATCCTTAGTATCCAATGTGGTGGCACTACCATGTTCTGGTGCAAGAACATTAAGCAAGTGAGCACATGCTTCGCCATCCTGCCAAATTAGTGTTAAAAAATAAAAATAAATAAAAAAAGGAAAACAGAGCGTGGGGAAAGAGAATTCAAATACTACATGACCAACCATAAGTAGTAAACAGAGAAATCTTTATCATGACCAACCATAAGAATATACATTTCAAGAAACTATTGCTACATTGATAGACATCATCTCATCAGAATTTTCATAAAAAAAAAAAAAAAAAGTTTGTACAATAGGCCTGAATGAATGTATTACCATACTGAGATACAACATCAAAAATCAAATTTATGCAATATAAAAACTCCAAATGAAACAACGCATTCTAAAAAACATGGCATGTGCATGAATATGTAAAACACACATGTATAATAAAGCTTCCTCAATGCCAGAAAGTTAGGAAGAAGCAGCATGAAAAATACTAAGTAGAGCTCCCAAATCTAATAGGTAATATTTACATGGACATTATAGCATGGGAAAGTATTTCAAAAAGAACAATGCATTTACCTTATTTATTCGTAACCAATTGTTTATGCATTCAGAAGGGTACAAGTGTTTGCAGGAAATTATAGTCAAGGTGTCACCATCCTCGTAGTCCAACCGGTAGATAACACACTTGATACATGACGACAAATGTTATCCATACAAACCTTAATAATTATAATAATCTAAAAACTAAACTCACAAATCATTGTGTCCGTCCTGAGTGCTTTGTGTCTTATAATTCACTGAAGGTAAAGAGGCAATTGTATCAGAAGAAAGCCCTCTACTCTCAATTCTAACCAATTTCCCCACTGCAAACAGCTCCTAAAATATTCAACCAAAAGTCAGATTCTATAGACAAATTTACCTCATATGATAGCTCATCCAGATCTAACTCCTCCCATGTATCCTGAAAGAACCCAGTGACACATGAGATATTAAAAACTAGTTAAGATTAACTTTAAAAGTAACAACTTTGGTAATCATATGCATACAAATGCACACATAACCTAAATTTCATATACAGGATTAATAGCCATAGACTAAAAATCTTATTTCATTACAAAAACAGAGACTGAGGAGAGAGAATTCAAATACTACATGCTTAATTTTTCTTTTTCTTCAATTTTTTTTCCATATTGTCCATTTCCCCCATACACTAGCCATGCGAATGAAACATCTCCTACAGGCAGATCATCAAGCAATCAATTCATGAAGATGAAACATCTCTTGTAGGCAATTTATCAAATGTATGAACATCAATCAATTTTACATATTTCACATACATATCAATCCACGAAATCCAGACATATCCTTCAAACCCCAAACCAACAATCAATGCATTCAAAGATGAAAATCTCTCATATTATGACATAAATTAAAAAAGAAAAAAAGAAAAGAGAGAGAGAGAGAGAGAGAGAGAGAGAGAGAGAGAAGAACCCAAGCCTTCAGAAGAAGCTGAAATTGTTGGGGAAAAAATAATGGATTATCAAAGTTCTGAAATCTGTCAATCATATAGATCCAATCGGACGACGTTGCTTTCTCGAACGGTCCACCACCGCCGGCGCTGAGAATACTCCCTGAGAAATCAATGAATCGAAGATCAAAGGAAAAAAATGCATAAAAACAGAGAGAGAGAGAGAGACCGACGGAGAGGTCTCGAATGGATTGAGAGGTTGGGTGTGAAGTTGCTTCACTGCACTGGTTGATCAATTTGAGTGATCTGGCCGATCTTCTCGGACAAGGTCATTCGAGAGAGTAAGTCTTTGATTCTGGATTCGATTGGGGAGTTAGGGTTTTTGTAAATGGGATTGTTGTTCATGTTCTTGGCTTTTCTACTACTACTGCTCATTTTGTTCAGCTTGAAGAACCAGGCGCGATGGATTGAGAGGTTGGGTGTGAAGTTGCTTCACTGCACTGGTTGAAGAGATTGGGAATTTTGGGTTTGGGGTGGGGGAAAACCCGGGCGGGAATTGGAGGGGGGGATTAGGGATTTTTGAGATTGGGGATTTTGGGTTTGGGGTGGGGGAACCGAGCGGGAATGGAAAAGGCAGGAGGGAGAATGAAAATTTTTTTGGATTTTTTTTATTTTCATTATAAATAAATATTTAAATAATAAAATGATTTTTTTTTTGTAATAGAGGATGTCATTGCTAAAAAAATAATTTTTTATTAAAATAATTTTTTTTATAGTTAATGAATTTTTTTTTTTTTTTCATTTAGTAAGGTTGAAAATTTATTTGTTTCATATTTATTTTAATGAATAAAAAACTTTTTTTTTTATTTGGTAGAAGTAGGGATAATATTTTCCATTAAAATAAAGTTAATTTTCTGTGGTCAATGTGGCATTTGCAGTGGTAGTAGTGGTAATAATGGAATGGCATTTGCAGTAGTGGTGAATGCGGACAGAGAAGAGTGATGAATGAGAAAGAGAAAGAGAAGAGAGACAGAGACATAGAGAGAAAGAAAGAGACGGACAGACAGAGAAGAGTGATGAGTGAGAGAGAGACAAAGACATATAGAGAAAGGGAGAGACAGACAGATAGAGAAGAGCGATGAGTAAGAGAGGGAAAGAGAAGATAGACAGAGACAGAGAGATAGGAAGCTGAAAAAATGGGTGAAAAGATAAATGTTCAAAAGAATATGACGACGTCGTTTATAGTGGATCGATAAATCGAGAAGGAGCTCGATAAATAGAGAAGATGGGAGTAAGAGAGTGAGCAAGGCGAACATAGTGAGGGAGAAATAGACAAATAGACAAGTAGAGAGAGAGAGAAGGGTGGTGAGTGAGAGAGACACAGGGACAGAGAGAGACAGAAAAGAGAAAGAGAGGAAGAGATAGAGATAGAGATAGAGAGAAAGATAGAAAAAGAGAGAGAAACAAGAGATGAGCGAGAGATAGACAAAAAGAGATGAGTGAGAGAGAGACACAGAAAAAGAGAGAGACAGAGAGAGAAGAGAAATGAGCGAGAGAGATAGAAAGATAAGAGAGAGAGAGAAAAGAAATGAGAGAGATAGAGAGAAGAGAGATGAGCGAGAGAAAACAGATGAGAGAGATAGATAGAAGAGAGATAGACGAGAGACACAGAGAGAAAATGAGAGAGAGAAACAGACAGACAGAGAAAGAAGAGTGATGAGTGCAAGAGATAAAGAAAAGAGAAAGAGATAGAGACAGAGAGACATGAAGATAAAAAAATGAATGAAAAGAGAAATGTTATATTAAAAGAGTAAGAAGACATTTTTTTTAAAAAAAATTCTGCGATAGAATTTTGTGACTGTATATATATGAAGCTGTCTCAAAACCACAATCACTATGCTAGGTTAGAGTTTTCCAAAAACTCTTTTGAGAAAATTATACTTTCTTGTTTTCCGTGTTATATTGTTTTTACTGAATTTTTTTAATATTTTAAGTATTTTTTAAAATATTTAGACACACCTAACATAAATACATCTAAAAATTTAAAAAAAATTGTAAAATTTTTTTTTAAAAAATTCACTAAATACCAAAAATACAATAATTCAATACATTTTTTTGTATTTTTATGTATTTATTAATTTTTAAAAATATTTTTCATAATTTATTTTTTTAGATGCATCTAAGTAAGGTGTATCTAAAAAAAATATTTAAAATTTTAAAAGTATTCACTAAAAATTAAAAGTATTCATTTTTATTTTAATGAAAAAAATATTATTATTTTCTATTTGGTAGAAGTAGGGGTAATATTTTAATAAAAAATATTTTCCACTAAAATTAAAGATAATTTTCTGTGGTCAATGAAAAATATTTTTCTGCGGCCTATTTTTTTTTGTTATTAAAAATCATGAAATAATTTTTTGTGGTAGAGGAGAGGGAGTAGTAGTAGTGGTGAAGGTGGTGGATAAGAGATGGTGGTGGTGGTGGTGGTGGTGGCGGCGGCGAAGGAGATTAATGGTGTTGTAGTAGTGGTAGAGCAGATGGCAAGGGTGAAGGAGAGGTAATGATAGTAGTAGTGGCAGTAATGGCGAAGGTGGTGGATAAGAGATGATGGTGGTGATGGTGGTGGTGGTGGTGGTAGCGAAGGAGATTAGTGGTGAAGTTGTGGTAGTGGTAGAGTAGATGAAGTGGCAAGGGTGAATGAGAGGTAATGGTAGTAGTAGTGGCAATAATGGTAGTGGTGGCAATGGTAGTAGTAATGGTAGTCGTAGAGGTGAAGTGGTGACAGTGGTAATAATAGTGGTAGTGGAATGGCGTTTGCAATAGTGGTGACGATGGTGAAGGAGATGGGTGGTGAGAGAAAGAGAGATGAGTGAGAGACAGATAGAGGAGAGAGAGAGAGAGAGAGACAGAGAGAGGCAGAGTGATGAGCGAGAGAGAGACAAAGTGGTCGCTAAAAGTGCATTTTCTTGTAGTGGATAGATAAATCAAGAGGGAGCTCAGTAAATAGAGAAGATGGAAGAGAGAAAGTGAGCAACGCGAACACAGAGGGAGAGAGAGAGAGAGAAAAAGAGAGAGAGAGGGACAAAAAGATAAAGAGATAGAAAGTGGGAGACAGAAAAAGAGACAGAGAGAGAAAAGAGATGAACGAAAGAGACAGAGAGAGAGATAGAGAGAAGAGAGATGAGCGAGAGAGACATAGACAGAAAGAAAAGAGTGATGAATGAGAGAGAGAAAGAAAAGAGAGAGAGGAAGATGAAAAAATGGGTAAAAAGATATAGACAAAGAGAGAAAGAAAAAAAAGAGCGAAAATAGATAAACGAGAGAGAGACAGAGAAAGATGAACGAGAGAGATAAAGAGAAGAGAGACAGAGAGAGAAGAGAGATGAGAGAGATAGACAGAAGAGAGATGAACGAGAGACACAGAGAGAAAGAGAGAAAGAGAGAGAGAGAGAGAGAGAGAGAGACAAACAGACAGATAGAGAAGAGTGATGAGTGAGAGAGAGAGAAAAATAAGAGAGACAGAGACACAGAGAGAAAGAGAGAGACAGACAGACAGAGAAGAGTGATGAGTGAGAGAGAAAGAGAAGAGAGACAGAGACAGAGAGATAAGAAGATGAAAAAATGGGTGAAAAAGTTCCGTGTCTAACGTCTCATTTTCTAGTAGTGAGTCGTCTCTATCATTCATGGGTAGAATAGAGGCACGGATTTGGGAATTGTATATTTTATACAAAAATCAAATTGAAATATTTTATACAATCACACCTATTTAGGGAGTGTGATTAAATATATATATATATATATATATAATTACACTTATTTAAAAAGTGTGATTAAAAAGTAGTAATGTATATATAATCATACTTTAATTAAAATGTGTGATTACAAAATATATATATAATCACACTTATTTAAAAAGTGTGATTAAAAAGTAGTAGTGTATATATAATCACACTTTAATTAGAAGGTGTGATTAAAAAATATATAAATAATCACACTTTAATTAGAATGTGTGGTTAAAAAATATATATATAATCACACCTATTTAAAAGTGTGATTAAAAAGTAGTAGTGTATATATAATCACACTTTAATTAGAAGGTGTGATTAAAAAATATATAAATAATCACACTTTAATTAGAATGTGTGATTAAAAATATATATATATATATATAATCACACTTGTTTAAAAAGTGTGATTAAAAAGTAGTAGTGTATATATAATCACACTTTAATTAGAAGGTGTGATTAAAAAATATATAAATAATCACACTTTAATTAGAATGTGTGATTAAAAAATATATATGTAATCACACTTGTTTAAAAAGCGTGATTAAAAAGTAGTAGTGTATATATAATCACACTTTAATTAGAAGGTGTGATTAAAAAATATATAAATAATCACACTTTAATTAGAATGTGTGATTAAAAAATATATATATAATCACACTTGTTTAAAAAGTGTGATTAAAAAGTAGTAGTGTATATATAATCACACTTTAATTAGAAGGTGTGATTAAAAATATATATATATATATATATATAATCACACTTAATTGAAAAGTGACATAAAAAATAAATATTATCACACTCAATCAAATTAAGTGTGATTAAAATATCAATCTAATTTTTTTTATCACACTTCCAATAAAAGTGAGATCTTTTTTTTTGTCAAAGTGTGATCTTTAACTATTTTTGTAGTAGTGGAAGATCAACAAATTGAAGAACTTTTACCACAAGAGGAACAAGTCAATATAGAGCCTATAGCTCAAGTCCCAATTGAGACTGCAGAATTAAGGAGATCCTTACAAGCTAGAAAATCAGCAATTTCTGGTGATTATTTTGTATACTTAATGGAGTTTGATTTTGACATCGGACCTAAGGTTGATCCTATTTCATTTTCCAATGCCATGAATAGGGATGATTCTAAATTATGGTATGATACCATGAAGGAAGAGTTGGAATCTATGGCTAAGAATCAAGTTTGTGAAATTGTCGAGTTGTCTAACAGAGTTAAAGTTGTTGGCTGTAAATGGGTCTATAAGACTAAGAAAGACTCAAAGGGCAATAAACAATATAAGGCCAGACATGTAGCCAAGAGTTTTACTCAAAGAGAAGCCATCGATTATCATAATACATTCTCTTTGGTTTCTAAGATGGATTCATTTAGAATTATCATGGTATTAGTAGCTCATTTTGATTTAGAGCTACATCAAATGGATGTGAAAATGAAATTTTTAAATGGAAATCTTGAGGAAGAAGTATACATGAAGCAACCTGAAGGTTTTTGTTTTGATAAAGATAGTCACTTAGTTTGCAAGCTCAAGAAATCCATATATGGACTAAAACAAGCTTCCCGACAGTGATATTTAAAGTTTCACAATGTTATTACTTCATATGGTTTTACGGAGAATGTTGTGGACAACTGTATATACCTTAAGGTTAGTAAGAGAAAATACATTTTTTTAGTTCTATACCTTAATGTTGTGGATGACATTTTACTTGCATCTAATGATTTGGGTTTGTTGCATGATACTAAACAATTTCTTTCCCAAAACTTTGAAATGAAGGATATGAGTGAAGCTTCTTATGTCATTGGCATATAGATTCACAGAGATAGGTCCAAAAGGACATTAGGATTGTCTCATAAAGCTTACATTGAAAGAGTTTTGGAGAAATTTAGGATGAGTGATTGCACTCCTAATGTAGCACCCATTTTAAAGGGTGAGAAATTCAGTTTAAGTCAATGTCCAAAAAATGATTTGGAAAAGGAACAAATGGTTAGCATTCCATATGCCATGGGCAGTTTAATGCATGCTCTGGTTTGTACATGACCTGACATTGCATTTGTTGTTGGGATGCTTGGAAGATACCAAAGCAATCTAGGAATGGAACATTGGAAGGATGCGAAGAAAGTCATGAGGTACTTAAAGGGAACCAATGACTACATGCTTACTTACAAGCATGTTAACTGCCTTGAGGTGGTTGGATATTCAGACTCGGATTTTGTGGGTTTTCAAGATCCCAGAAAATCCACTTTAGGATATGTTTATCTGCTAGTAGGTGGTGCTATTTCATGGAAGAGCGTCAAAGAGATGATAATTGCATCGTCAACAATGGAAGTATAGTTTATAGCATGCTTTGAAGCAACATCACAAGCTAACAGAGCTTCTAATTGTGGATTCAATTTCTAGGCCATTAAAGGTTTATTGTGATAATTCGGCTACGGTTTTCTTTTCTAGCAACAACAAAAGTGGCAGCTGAAGCAAGCATATGGACAAGTATCTTGCTGTTCGAGACCGTGTTAAGAAGTAAGAAGTCAACATTGAGCATATTGGTACCGATATGATGGTTGTAGATCCCATGACCAAAGATCTTCCTGTAAAGGTGTTTTCAAAACACGTTGAGGGCATGTGACTGATTGGTTAGCTCAATAATGTTCTAGTTGTTGTTTTGTTTTATTTTATTTTGTCATGACATTTTGATTATTATTAATGAAAAGCATCATTTTGTGAGCTAAAATATTTGTGATGTTATGCAGTCCATTGGGACTATTGATCCATAGGGATCATTGGACCCAGAATAACTTATTAGAATTTATTCATAAAGAATGACACCAGATAAAGTTGAGAGTATCATACAATGCAATACATGGAAGGAAATACTCATTTGATATAATATAACCGCCATGATTCATGTATTATGTCTCTTTATAAGGTTTGGGTATTTTTGTTTAGTGTCCATAATCAGTTTGTTAGTTACTCAAAAGTCAACAAAATGTGTCATATGTGCCAAGTGGGAGAATGTAAGCAAATTCATAAAGTGGCCCATATGCCACATGTTTGTTTCATTTATTTATATTATTATATAAATATTATATATATTTTTAATCAGTAAAATGTGTAACTAACGTGAATCATGTCCACTATCCCATAAAGTGGTTTCATGCGAAGTCTAATGATGGGAAGTTATGAGGAGTTGTACTTGGATCATGGGTCCAAGCCTATCTATATATGTCTGTGATAGCCATCAAAACACAGACGTTATTTTTGTAAATAGAATAGATTTGAAACTCAATTCCTTTCACTTTTCCATATGATTCTGTGAAAGTGTTTTGTGAGAGGTTTATTTATACATTCAAGACTTGATTAATCAAGAACAAGATTCAAAGGCTTGAACATCATGACAAGAGGCATTCTTCTTTTTTATTGAATTACTTTAAATCTTACAAGTTAGACTTAGTCTTTTAAGAATCATACTATACAAAATGGATACGCGTGTGTAGACTCGACTTTCTTCGCGCCCCCTTTCGAAGAGCTCGAATTGGTCCTATAGTTCGGACTCTTGTCACTGTTCTGAATCTAATTTCACAAAGTGCAATACGAGACTGATAAACCCCAAAGAGTCCAATCCGGAAAATCATTTTGGAAAATCGATTTTGAATCAAATAATGCCAAAACTGGACTGTTTTGCCAGATTACAGAGTCGCCACCTAAATATTTTATTTTAGGAAAATTTAGGAAACCTTAACTCGTGCCAAAGGCCACGTGTCCGTTATCACCAAAGTTGTCTCAGCTTTTAACTTGGGTATGAGAGGTGAAGGTATTGAAATGAGCAACCCCGCTCGCCCGATCAAAGATCGGCCTTTACTATCATGATATGATGTTTTATAAACACATGTGTTCTTATTCCAGTTATTAGCTAACTTTACTATGTGACGCACACATACAAGTATAGACTAAGTCGCAAGACTTGGAACGATTCAACTTATCTTTGTTTTCGAAAAATGGTTTGAAGTTGCCACCCTCAAGTGGGCTAAAACGCGGATTTGCCACCAAACATGATGGGCTTAAAACATGATTTGCCACTTCGCAAAGTGGGCTTAAAACGCACATTCGTTGAATTGTCCCAATTCAAGCAACAAAGCCTTCATCCATAGGCATTCACGCAGTTAATCATTTAAGCAAATAGCCTCATGGCAAGCACGCTATCATGGCAACACTCACACTCATGCAACTATGCTAAAGCGTAAAACTTACCGAGCACTCCAAGCCAAAACAAAAGCTAGTTAGAAAGAATGCATGATCCTATCTATACAAGATGCCTATTGCAACACATGCAAAATTGAAATGAATAGGCTCGGCTACTAATATGGCATATGATACAACAATTTGATAACATGCTTTGAAACACGTATTCAAATAAGTATTGAAATTGCAGTGCAATTTGAATGATGCGCCAAGCCCCAGTGCATACAAGACAAATTAATAATGCAAACATGCAAGCATAAGGTATGCTAATCGAAACATGACCCTAATCTAACCATCAAAAGCGGATAAATAAAAGGAAGAAAGACATGGGGTTGGAAGACATACACACACGCACGCACACTTATTACAACATTGCGCCCTCTCAAAGGAGGGCCCGAATGAATAAGCTAAGCTACACTAAGCTAAGCTAATTATTACAAAATAACTAATTAACTATTCTGGCTAATTAATTATTACAAACCAATTGAAACTAATTAACTAACTTATTCTAAGCTAATTAATTACAACAAATTGAAATTGAAGAACTAGTTACACAAACTAATTAAGTACAACACTTGAATTAAATAATTAGCTATGCTAACAAATTAAAGCAATTAAAATGGCCTCGAGGGTGAGGGACGCATGCATGCTCGGTTGGTTTCCTCTCGAAAATCTACCGCCTTGCCTTTGGATGCCTCTATTTGCCCTCGTTGATCTCTGAAAATTGCACCGACTTCCAAAACACCTTTGCTCCATCGCAGGAACATACTGAGCAAAATTTTCACTGATGGCCGGTCGGCCACAAAAGGTGGCTGTCGGCCATTATTGGTGGCCCGTTGGCCACCCCTTTCCTGGAATTCTCCTTTTGCTGCAACAGAGAGAAAACAGAGGCAAAGCAATGCATTCTCAAACAATATATGTACTATTACCCTCCTTATCATTACACAAGATCAAATGAGTGTAATTCTTGGCTCTCAAGCCATCAACCAAGCATTTTCAATGCATGATGGCTAGAGAACCAAGCTTGTACAAGGTCAATAAATGCACAAACAAGACCAAAACAACCACCACCCTATCATGCATGATCAAGGGTGACAATGACCAAGAAAAATGACATGTTTCATCACTTTGAGTATGAAACGTCCAATTTTCCTTGTGTTTGGATTAACGTCCGATCCAAACAGATGCAATACAACACAACATGCTTATCTTGCTCAAGTTTTACTTGTCATGTTTTATTTACTCATTTCAATTACCGATCCATTCTTTAACCGGTTAAGTCCAAGGTGGGAGTCCTCTAATGAAGGAGGTGTCAACCAAGGGAGGATTTAAGGCATGAGAGAAATCATGTCGTTGGTAAGTAGAAACACTCAAAAGAGGATTAAAACCATTAAGCACGAATCTCAATCTCAAGCTTAAACGTAACCCGAAGGTTAACCAACCCTCAAAGCAAATGAAAAATTGAAGAAATGAGGGAGGTTGTAGATATTTTAGTGCTGAAATGGCATGCAAAATGACACTAAATCATGCAAGCAACTCATACAATACATGCTACAAAGCCTAAAACATTAAGCTAGTGAGAGAGATTGCACAACAAGCATGCAATACAAGCCTCGAAGGGCTAAACTATCTCAAAATAGAGCTAAGACCAGTCAAAAGAGTGGCCAAAACATGCTGAGATTAAAGCACAAAAAGCTAGAAAAACATGCTAACATGTTAGCTTGCAAACAAGACTCTAAACACAGCTCTCAAAATCAATGAAAGAGTGAAATGAGCATGTGACAGAGTTATATACATTGAAATTACATGCAAAATAATGCTACAACATGCAAACAACTCAAACACTTCATGCTTAAAGCCTTAAAACAATGAGCCAGTGAAGACCATTACACTATAGCCATGCAATACAAGCCTCGAAGGACTTAACCAGCCCCGAATAGAGTTAAAGTAGGCCAAAAGGGTAGCTAAAACATGCTGAAGTTAAGCTAAAACAAGTTAGAATAATAGGCTAAACCATTAGGCATGCTAGACTAGTAAGTACAATTGCACTACGAGTGCAAAAAGCAAGCAACAAATGCTCCAACCAACCCAAAACATAGTTGAAACATGCAAAAATAGAGCCTAAAACATGCTTGAACTAGGCTAACACAAGCTACAAAATCAAGCTAACATGTGATGCTAACTAGGCGTGGAAACAAGACACAAGGAGGGGAGTCTAACCCCTCCTATTTTGAACTTCAAGAGTTGATTTTTACCATTGAAATAACTCTGAATTTTAGTATTTAAAAGGGCCAAAAAGTTTGATTTAAATATGGTAAGAAAAGGCACAAAAGGCTTCACAAGCCAAAGGGCAAAAGGGGAGACAACCCCCTAACTCAAAATAGGCTCAAACCATCATTTTATGACTGAAAAACAGAGATTTTTACAGTTGAAAACCAGCTCAAAAACAGTGTAAAATGATGGCAAAGCAAGTAATTAAAATAAAGCTTACAAGTTTAGACTTTACCTCTTGAAGCACAGCACAAAAACAGCCACTATTCTGAGGTTAAACCACCCTTAGGAGTTCAAACTAAGCCTCAAAGAACCTCAACTCCAAGATGAAGATGTTTGGTTAAGGGTCTTAGTGCAAAAGTGTAGGAAATTCTAACTATCAAGCGCAAAATAAGAAGAGAGAGAGAATTCTAGAAAGAGAGGAGGAAATTTGCTCAAAATTGTCTAACCCCCTCCCCCCCCCAAAAAAAAAAATGGGGGAGAGACCACCCTATATATAGAAAATCAAGCCAAAGGCTTGTATTCATCCCTCCATACATGTGTATGGAGATGAGCATCAGTGAACAACAGCTAGCACAACTGGCAAATAAATATCTGAAAAAGGAGAAAAATAGCCGTTGGCCATCATCAGTGGCCGACCGGCCACCACTGGTGGCTGACAGGCACAAGTCATGGCTGGCAGGCTAGGGGGATGGCCGACAGGCCACCCTCTCCTCCAGAAGTGAAGCAACAAGCTCTTGGTCCACAACCAAGCACAAAACATAGAAGATTAGAGGCTCCAAGGCAAGACGCTCAGCCGAGACCTTCTGGGACTCAAAGCGAACACGTGCAAGCACAATCATCGGGTGTTCAAACGATGACGTCCAAGTCTTGAGGACGGTCAAAAATGGGGTGTCTACAGTTGCCCCTTTTTGACAGAACTCGGAAGTCATGAAATGACAGGAATGAATGTCAAAGCCCAGAGACGATCCATTTTTGACAAGGCCGAAGACTTGGACGAACAAGCAAGCAAAAACAAAGAACGATTGTGCCCACAGGCTGCCTATGTATCCCGTTGCAAGGAATCAAACTAGCGTTGTTCTGGGGCAAGATGCAAATGACATGCGATCCAAGAGCATAACTTATGATCATGCAATGAGACTGTAACAAAACATCTAAATGCAAATGTTATGCAAAGAAATGCCACATCAAACTCATACATAAGTAACTAAACAAACACGCTACGTAGGGGAATTACGAACCAAACCAAATTTCATGCGGAAAGGATGTAAGGAAATTATGCAATCTTAACTACGCATTACGCAGAAAAGGCAAAGAATAACACAACCATCGGGCGCACCCGAGGCGGCAAACAAGATTCCAACGCATGGCACATGCGAGGCAAGGAATGGTGTGAACCCAGGGACACACCCTAAGGTTCCGAACCACAGAGAACAGTGATAACAAATGAAACATATCCAACTATTATGCAACCAAAAGAAAGAGCAGTATAAACATTGGAATCCATCCAGATGCTTTTAACCAAAACGTCCTAATGCGTCACGCGTGAGAGGGAAAAGAAAGTGGTGCAAACACCGGAGGGTGGTATAAACATCGGGTACACATCCCAATGTTTCTAGCCTAAAACAAGGTGGTATAAGCATCGGAACACGTTCCAAACGCTTCTAAACGGAAGGGTGGTATAAACATTGGGCACACATCCTAATGTTTCTAATCAAAGAGATGGTATAAGCATCGGAACACGTTCCAAATGCTTCTAACCGAAAGGGTGGTATAAACATCGGGCACACATCCCAATGTTTCTAACCAAAGAGGTGGTATAAGCGTCAGAACACAGTCCAAACGCTTCTAACCGGAAGGGTGGTACAAACATCGGGCACACATCCCAATGTTTCTAACCAAAGAGGTGGTATAAGTGTCGGAACACATTCCAAACGCTTCTAACCGAAAGGGTGGTATTGTAACACGTCCGCGAGGGACCCCGCTACAGTTCGGACTCAATTTGTGTCACGGTTCTTAATCTGAACCAAAGAGTCCAAATCCGGCAAATCGTTTTGAGAAACAGATTTTTTGAAAAGAAGCGCCAAACATGGACTGCTTTGCCAGATACAGAGTCGCCACCTAAATATTTTTTAATGGGGAAATTTAGGAAACCCTGACTCGGTGCCGAAGGCCACATGTCCGTCATCACCGGAGTTGTCTCGGCTCGGGAGCTTGGGTACGATCGGGGAAGGTCAGCTATGAGCACCGCCTTTCGCCCGGTCCGAAGACCGGCCTCTACTAACCGTGATATCTGATTTTAAAAACTTTATGTGTTCTTAAACCAATTATTAGCCTAGAATTACTATGTTATGCGCGCAGCAAACAAGTATAGACTAGATTGCCTAATTTGGAAATAAACATTGCATATCCGTTTGTTTTGGAAAAATGTTTTGGAATTTGCTACTCGCAAGTAGGCTAAAACACGGATTTCAATGAGTTTTTCCAACTCAAACAATCCAACCTTCACCCACAGGCATTCAAACAGTTTATCTCACATAAGCACCTAGCCACATGGTAAGCATGCTATCATGGCAGCGTTCGCACGCATGCAATATGCTAAGGCGAAAATACTTACATCGTACTCCGTGCCGAAACGATAAACTAGTTAGCAAACATGCATGTCCTAGCTCATGTTAAATTGCCTAATGCAACACATACAGGATGTAATCAAAGTGGGCTCGGCTAACCTAAGCATGGCATATGAAATGCGATCACTTGATGCACGTATTCAATTTAGAATCGAAATACAAATGCAGTTAGCGTGATGTACCGAGCCTGATGCATGTAGTACAAATGCATGAATGCACGCATGCATAGCATAAGGTATGCTAATTTTAAACGTGCCCTAGTCTACCATCATAAGCAGGTAAGTAAAAGGGAAAAAAGAAGTGGGGATTGGAAGACATACACACCACTCACGCACACTTATTACAGATTTGCCCTCACTCGGAGGGACCAAATAAATAATACAAATTAATTAACTACGCAAGCTAATTAAATATTACAAATTGCCTAGTCGGTTAACAAACTAATTTAAACTAGGAAAAACAGTAAACCGCTTCGGGAGGAGAGCCAAATGCAGCGCATGCTCGGATCCTGCTCGGAAGTGCACCGCCATGCATAGTCTGCCTCTGTTTTCCCTGCTCTGCCTCTCTGAAGACTGTCAAAGTCTCAAGGATGCCTCTCTGGATACTGGGAATCACCACCGGCTGAGTAGAATGCCTACCGGCCATGTTATGTGGTCACCGGCACAAAATGAATCCATCGGCTGGTTATTCACTGCCGGTCGGCAATCTATACTGCCGGTCGGCAAAGAATGCCTGCAGAACCTGCAACTCACAGCAGCAGAGGACAGAACTTGCATGGCAATACAATTCAAACAATGTATGCACTAATCATGTCCCCTATCATGTTTGTGGCTCAAAAGGGCATTTGTCTCGATTCTCGGACCACCAATCATGCATTTCCATGCATGATGGCCCAAGTAATCAAGTGTGCAACTTTCATGTCAAATGAAGTGCAAACCAAACAAACAAACCAAGGCCCATTTCCCATCACCAAGTCAACGAACAAGGCATGCATGCAAAATGCAATGCAACCTAGGCATGCAAACTAAGGATGCAACATGACATGGCAAGACACTTATGCAAGCATACAAGCGAACATGAGGCAATGCAAACGGATGAAAAGATGGACTTATACATGATTTAGGCAACTCTAAATAGGCCTAAAACAGTGGCCAAGGTGACCAAAATAAAGGACCAAATACACATACACACATGCACATGTTAAAGGGCCAATGCTTAGGCACAAAAGAGGGACTCTCAAGCACACTTGAAAAGGGATATCATGGACAATTAGCATGCAACATAAGCTCTGAAAATCATGCTAAGATGGTGTCAAACCAAGCAAACAAAATAGACCAAGCATGCAATGAATGGCCCAAGTACTTGAAGCACGTCAAAGGGACTTGAACCATGGCTAAGCCAACCAACCCTCACAAGGCTAAGAGGACTTAAAATAGGTTCAAGACAGACCTAGACTATGCAAAGGGGACTCTTAGATGGCATCTAAGTGGCTCAAATTCAAAGGCATGTGCGATGGCCAAAACATGGAGCATACTACACAAGCTTTCAAAGCATTAAAGATGCGTCCAAGGCAAACATATAGGCATGCAAGGGGGACTGAAATGACATGGTGGATGGTTCCAAATCACCAAATCAATGCAAAAATGTCATGCTATACATTCACATACTTAAGGCCAACAAGCTGGAATGCAAAGGGGCTATACTAATCATGCCAAATCCGACCCAAACAACTATGGACAGACCTAAAACATGGCAAAATATGCACAAAAGCTTCACAAGACTAAGCCTAAAACATGCTTGAACAAAGGCTAACAACCTAAGGCATATTAAGGCAATAACAAGACATTACATGGTAAGTATGCTAAGCATGCATGTTGTACCAAAACCAACACACAACAAGGTTATATCATGGCATAATAAGCATGGAAAACAGCCAAGACATGACCAATACACACTCTAACATGGTGCTCCCTCAAGAGGCCAAAAACGGTCCATTTCAAGGACAACAAGGGGAGGGGGTGGCCCTCCCCTTTTGGAGACGTCAAGGCACCATCTCCGCCACTGAAATCCCTCAAGATTTCAGTGGTGAAGAGGCCCAAACACCAAAGTCTCGAAACTTGCACAAAATAGCACAAAATGGGGGCCTTTCAAGGCCTAGGAGGGGTCAAACACCTCCAAACCACAAAACACTCTTAATAAACAATCAAGAGGGCTAAAAAACAGAACTTTTTTGTATTATACACTAAGCTCAAAAATGATTTTAAGATAGGTAAAAATATAATGCAAAAATGGGGAATAAAAGGGAAGTTTCTCACCCTTGTAGACCACCTTCAACAATGATGCTCCAACAGCTCCTTTTAGGTTGAAAACAGCTCCAAAACTTCAAAATCAACCTCTTAGAACCTCAATAGCTAAGTGAAGGTGAAACACTATGTGTTTGTGTGCAATAGTAAGACACAAACACACTTAAACACACACAAGAGGGAGATATAGAGATAGAAAGTGTATGGATTCTAACCCTAGAACTCAAAACCCTAAAAATGGCTGTCTAAACTCTCTAAAAGTCCAACCCTAAACAAGGGAGACAAGGGCTCCTCTTATAGAGCTTCTTGTCTTGTAAAGCTTACAAGACAAGCTTCTAAAGAGGGAGATCCCTCCATACACGTGTATGGAGGGGAGCCAAATGCAAGACAGCTGTGAAAAAATATCTGCAAAAGCAGATGCACAGTAGTCGGCCGGCCAAAGATGCCATTTTGGCAAAAGGGAGTGTGTAGACACCCCATTTTTGACCGTCCTCAAGACTTGGACGTCACCGTTTGAACACTCGGTGATTATCCTTGTTTGTGTTTGTTTGGAGTTCCCGG
This sequence comes from Camellia sinensis, assembly GCF_055761805.1. Classification (NCBI taxonomy): domain Eukaryota; kingdom Viridiplantae; phylum Streptophyta; class Magnoliopsida; order Ericales; family Theaceae; genus Camellia; species Camellia sinensis. Next base: position 49,738,991 of record NC_138967.1, read on the forward strand.
AGGCCTCGGCTCGCGTGCCTTGCCTCAGGATCTCCGAACTCGACCGTTTAGTGTCTGGTTTTGCACCAAACACTTGCATCCTGCCTTGGAAGGGCAGGGTGGGGCTTGTAGACCATCCCCACCCATCACCGGCAGTGGCTAGATGCCACCGGCTGGTTTTTGCTGCCACCGGCAATATAGTTTGTCGGCTGGCACTCTTTGTTGCCGGTCAGCACTATTTTGTGCCGGTCGGCACTTTGTTTGGCCAAGATGGCATTTTTTGCCGGCCGATTGCTGTTCATCTGCTTTTGCAGATATTTTTGGACAGCTGTATAGCTTTTGCTCCCCTCCATACACGTGTATGGAGGGATCTCCCTCTTGCAAAAGCTTGTCTTGTAAGCTTTACAAGAGGCATATAGAGAGAGGCTCTCTCTAAGGCAAAAAGGAGAGGCTTAGACATTTTTGAGGAGAGAAGACAGAGGAGAGCTCTGGTTTTTCCTAGGGTTAGGGTTAGATACACTCACCTATCTCTCTTTTCCTCTCATTTTGCATACTAGGTGTTTTGTGTCTCATTATTGCACACAAACACCTAGTGTTTCACCTTCCTCTTGGAGCTGAGGTTCTAAAGAGTGTGTTTTGAAGTTTTTGTCTTGGATTCAAGCTCAAGGAGGCCATTGGAGCATCTTTGTTGAAGAAGGCATCAAGGGTGAGAAACTAGTCCTTTTTTCCCCCTTTTTTGCATTGATTTTCTACTAGTCTTAGAGCTGTTTTTGTGATTATTGTATAACATAAAAAAGTTCTATTTTTAAGCCCTCTTTGTTGTTTATTAAGAGTGTTTTGTTGTTTGAGGGTTGTTGACCACCCTTAGGCCTCAAAAGGCCTCATTTTGAGCCATTTTGTGCTAGCTCCGGGATTTTGGTGTTGAGGTCTCTTCACCACTGAAATCTTGAGGGATTTCAGTGGTGAAGATGATGCTTTGAAGTCCTAAGAAGGAGAGGGCCACCCCCTCTCCTTGTTGTCCTTGAAAAGGACATATTTTGGCCTCTTAAGGAAGCCTATGCTTGAGTGTGTGTTGAGCATATTTGGTTTGTTTTTCATGCTTATATATCCATGATATAGCATGATTTCAAGTTGGTTTTGGAACTCCATGCATGTTTAGCATAGTTGCCATGTAATGCCCTATTTGTGCCTTAACATGTTCTAGGTTGTTAGCCTTTGTTGGAGCATGTTTTAGGCTTGCATTTGTGAAGATTATGTGCTTATTTTGCCATGTTTTAGCTCTGTCCATAATCGTTTGGGTTGATCATTGCATGCATTATAGAGCTCCTTTGTATTTGGGCTTGTTGGCCTTGAGTATGTGCATGTGTAGCATGCCATCTTTGCATTGTTTTGGTGATTTGGAATCATCCTACATGCTATTTCAGTCCCATTTCCATGCTCGTTTGATTGCCTTGCATGCCTCTTTAATGCTTTGAAAGCATGTGTTGCAATGCTCCATGTTTTGGCCATGGTATATGCCTTTGTATTTGGGCCACTTAGATGCCATCTAAGGAGTCCTTTCGCCTTGTTTTAACATGCTAAAAATCTTTTTTTAGTTGTATAATGCATGCCATGTTTGGTCATGTTTAGTGTAGTTCAATGCCTCGTTGATTCGCTTTGAACACTTGGGCTATTCGTTGCATGTTTTGGCTTGATTTTGTTGCTTGGTTTGGCACCATCCTAACATGATTTCAATGCTTATGTTGCATGCTAATTGCTTTTGTTTACCCCTTTCAAGTGTTCTTGAATGTTGTTTGATTCATGCTTAAGTGTTGGTCCTTATGTGCATGTGTGTGTGCATGCCATTTAGCTCTCACTCTTTAGCACTTATGGCTACTGTTTTAGGCCTTTTTAGAGTTGCCTAATTCATGTATAAGTCCATCTTGCCAACCATTTGCATTGCCATATGTATGCTTGCATGATTGCATAAGTGCCTTGCCATGTCATGTTGCATTCCTAGCTTGTATGCCTAGGTTGCATTGCATTTTGCATGCATGCCTTGTTCCTTGAATTAGTGATAGGAATAGGGCCTAATTTGTTTGATTGGTTTGCATGCATTTGAAATCAAAGTTGCATACTTGGTTCTTTGGGCCATCATGCATGGAAATGCGTGATTGGTGGTCCGACAACCGAGGCACATGTCCCTTTGAGTCATTACAATGATAAGAGACATGGTTGGTGCATACATGCCTTGAATTGTGCTGCCATGCCTTGTTTTTCCCTCTGTTGCTGTGAGTTGCAGGTTCTGCAGGAATACTCTGCCGACCGGCAGTGTAATGTGCCGACCGGCACTATTTTCTCTGCCGACAGCTTCAACTTTGTGCCGATGGCCATACAACACTGCCGGTGGAAATTTCATCTAGCCGGTGATGATCCCCTCTGTCCAAGGATGTAGTCCTGAGGTTTTGACAACCTCCAGAGGAGGAAAGGGAGGAAAACAGAGGCAGCTTGCGCATGGCGGCGCGCTTCTCGAGACGTTTTACTGTTTTCCTAAATTAGTTAATTTGTTAATTAATTAATTTGTAATATTTAATTAGCTTGCGTAGTTAATTAATTTGTAATATTTATTCGGTCCCTCCGAGCGAGGGCAAATCTGTAATAAGTGTGTGTGGGTGGTGTGTATGTCTTCCAACCTCACTTCTTTCTTCCCTTTTACTTACCCGCTTTAATGGTTAGTATTAGGACACGTTTAAATTAGCATACCTTATGCTATGCATGCGTGCATCCATGCATTTGTATTACATGCATTGAGCTCGGTACATCATACTAACTGCATATGTATGTCAAATTCCAAACTGAATATGTGAAAGTTGTGCATTTCTCACATACCATGTTTAGGATAGCCGAGCCTATTCTAGCAACATTTTGTATGCGATGCATTAGGCACTTCACATGGACTTGGATCATGCATGTTTGCTAACAAGTTCTTTGTTTTGGCACGGAGTACTATGTAAGTATTTCCGCTTTAGCATATCGCATGAGTGTGAATGTTACCATGACAGCATGCTTAACATGTGGCTAGATGCTTATGTGTTAAAACTGTTTTGAATGCCTGTGGGTGAAGGCCGGATTGTTTGAGTTGGAAAAAACTCGTTGAAATCCGTATTTTAGCCTACTTGCGAGTAGCAAATTCCAAAGCATTTTCAAACCAAACGGATATGAAATGTTTATTTCCAAATTAGGCAATCTAGTCTATACTTGTTTGCCGCGCGCATAACATAGTAATTCTAGGCTAACAATTGGTTTAAGAACACATAAAGTTTTCAAAAACGGATATCACGGTTAGTAGAGGCCGGTCTTCGGACCGGGCGAAAGGGGGTGCTCATAGCTGACCTTCCCCGATCGTACCCAAGCTCCCGAGCCGAGACAACTCCGGTGATGACGGACATGTGGCCTTCGGCACCGAGTCAGGGTTTCCTAAATTCTCCCACAAAAAATATTTAGGTGGCGACTCTGTATCTGGCAAAGCAGTCCATGTTTGGCACTACTTTTTCAAAAATCTGTTTCTCAAAACGATTTGCCAGATTTGGACTCTTTGGTTCAGATTAAGAACCGTGACACAAATCGAGTCCGAACTGTAGCCTGAGGCCCACGCGGGCGCTGTTACAGTTTCTGGCGACTCTGCTGGGGAGTTTTAGAGAGCTTGACTCGAACTCGTGATATCCTGTTTTGATCTCATTTATGTGTTTCTTTGCATTGCATGTGCATTGGTGCGCCTAGGAACACAGTGTTTGCCATCTGCCATTCCTGAACGGTTTGCCGGAGGCTTGTCTTGTCAAGGCATGTCCATAAGGCTGACCGGCTATGGGCTCTGACAGTATGGGAGCACAAACCCCGGTTTACCGGGGCACCCTTTTGACCATTCGACCTAGTGCATATTCGGAATCCATAGTGACAATTCCAAGCTAGGACAGGTTGCTTACCCGATGCTAAGTTGTTTGAAACCGCTGTGTGCGTAGTGAAACCCTAGCTCCTGACAAAATAGGACAGGGAAACCCTACCCCAACATAGGGGTGATTGAGCTCTCTTTTACTTGCTATGTGCTTTTAGAGTGTATCTCTACAGGAACGCATATACCAGTTTGCGAGTTTGAGTATCGGGCCCGAAGGCGCCAGAATCAGTATTGTTGAGAATCAGTTATCAGGAATCAGTTATCCGCGGGTATCAGATTCAGTATTTTGGGAACAGAAATCTGGGAACAGTGATCAGCAGTAGGGTACCATTGTTTGGCTACACCCGTGTTTGATCAGTTTGGGCTGAAATGCTGCCTGTTTTTCTTTCAGTACAGAGAGTTGTAGAGTCGATACAGAACAGCCAGTGTCTCCCCTTTGCTGAGGCAGGATTTATGGCGGCACAAAGTTCAGAAGAAATTGTGGTTATGACGGCTGCATTGGAGCAGGAGACCGCTCCGCAGAGTGAAGCCAGTATCAGTATGTCACACCCGCCCAGGATGCCCGTTGTGCACCCAGTTTGGGCTCCCCAGTTATACCCAGGCTCGTGAGCCCACCACCTTCGAATTAATGGGGATGATAGGCGATCTCCAAAGGTCTGTGGCAGACCTCGCCTATGGAATGTCGGCTTTACCGCCAGCGGCGCCGTATGCCGGGAATTTTGTACCACAGGAGCCCCCGCTACTGGGGCGGATTGTGATAGAGCTCAGCCAGCTAGAGGTGGCTTCCGGCTATAGCCACGACATGTCAGCACCAACCCAGACCCTCAATCAGGCTGAGGCCAGAGGAAAAGACAAGGCGAAGATAGATGCCGACCCCATTGAGCAACTGCTGTGGGCAGTCGAGGCTTTGAAGGCCAGAGGGATGAACAAGCAACAAACGTCTGCAATAGTGACCAAAGCTGTAGATGACGCTTTCCCCGCTCCAATCAAAGGCAGTTCAAGCCAGGCAGAAAACCGGGACGGGCCCCGTCATGCCCAGACAATTCCTGTAGTTCCCAACCCTGCACCGGGAAAAGTTCAAAAGGCCAAGGCAGCGCCAGCTGATCCTTTCACCAGCGCATCTGGCAAGAATCCTCAAACTGCAAAGTACCTGCCCCGAGGGCGCAGGGTCTTTCACGACCTCCACATGCCTTTGTCTAGGGCATTACTAATATTGGCGAAGAATGGGCATCTTAAGCCTTTGGAGTCCCGGCCACTCCCGAAGAATCTCCCCGCCACTCATGATGCTACCTTGTACTGCGCGTACCATCAACAGTCCGGTCACAGTACCGATGGATGTTCCCGCCTTCGTCATGAAGTGCAGGATTTGATTGATAACAAGGTTATCCTACCACCTACCTCAGGCAAGCCCGTCACCACTCAGTTGTTGGATTTCGAGGGCTCAGATACTGCGAGTATGTAAAGTGAACCGCCTGCGGGCAACATTTGGTACATTTTTGGATGAAGCGTCTGGCACGCATTTTTGAGCATCGGTGAAACCGAGTTTTTGTAAATCCTGGCTTGGATATCGAGTCGGTCTTTTGTTTTGAATCTGTCTCTTTGTCTTGAGTCAGTCTTTTTTGCTTAAGGGTCTGTCTTGTTGTATCGAGTCAGTCCCCGTTGTATATAATACCAGGTGATTCTGGGGTTGTTGCCTCGAACACTGTTTTGTTTTGTTATTATTTGTTTTTGTTTTGAGTCTGTTTCTGCCGAGGGGCCAGTTGCACCAACAAAGCCGATTGAAACAGCTGTTGCTATCTCAACCTTCATGCTTGCTTTCAGCATAAGTGCCAGAGAATTTGATTGGGCTGACAGTACATCTCGCCTGCTCTCCTGTGTGCCAAACTCATTGCATTAACCTAAGTTTTCCAAAAAACAAACTTTTTGAACACTGCGGTGATGAAAACGAAGGGGAAGGAATTCCTCGGCTTTTGTAAAATTTTGATCATTTTGAGAGAAAGAGAGGCGTGCTAAGCCTTTTTATGAATGAAATCATGCTTGTCGGCGTGAGTACTGAGAAGGACCCTGGCTTGATCCAGATTGGTTCCACACTATCTTCGGCACGAGCGATTCGTCGCCTTCTTAAAAACTTTCAAAAGCAAATGTTTTACGCAGCCCTGCGAAGACCTGTGTGGAATCACTCTTGAGATTGTGCAGCCTAGGATCGCTCTCCGTCTCAAGATTCAACCTATTTGTTTTCCGAATTTGAACCCGTTCAGAATGTTCAGAAAGTTCAACGGACAAACGCCATGGAGGCCCGTGTGGCCAGTTTTGAGGTAGCCTTCTATCAAGAAGCATCAAGGCCGAATCAGAAGGAGTAGATCTCGCCGGGAGAAGCTCGTAGAGTAACCCTGATGGATTCTCCGCAAATCAGTGCAACAGCCGTTCTCCTAGACACAGAGAGGCTTCAATTTCAAGAAACCATTTGGCATGGACTTGCTACACTTTTACCCTTTGAGAGGCTCGCTGGGCTGAAAACCCGGAAGGGCGGTCCAGGCAAAAGTTAGAGCAAGAGAAAAATACAAAAAGAAAAAAAGAGAAAAAAGGAAAGAAGAAAAGAAAAAAGAAGATACAAAAAAAAGAAGAAAAGAAAAAGAAATGAAAAAGAAATAGAAAATGAAAAGAAGCTCGCAAGGTCGAAAACCCGCATTGGGCGCCTTAGCAAAAATAAGAGCCAAACAAAGTGAAGGTTAAAATACCCGAGTGGACCTTAACCGGAACTACGTAAGGCTTGATTCCCATGTTTGGGATACGTAGGCAACTTCATCATGAAGTCCAGCCCCCAACGCTTTCATAAGCGTCTCAGTCCATGCAATGGTTTCAATTTCACCTCAAGGTCCAGTGGCCAACACCCTTCAAGGTGATTGTGTCCATATATGTGTTGTGACCGTCTTCGTCATCTCTGTGTCTGAGAGTTCGACCACCGCCAATGAAGACTGTCTGCGGATTGCTGCGGCACCATCCCAAACAAGGGGCAACTTTCCGTTGCCACGAGCCGCTGTGAGCCGCCTTCCAAACTAGGGGCAACTTTCCGTTGCCTCCCACCCCCCTTCAAACCAGGGGCAATTTTCCATTGCCTCCGATCCGAGGTCGCGCATCTCGAAGAGTAAGTTCCATGCTTGTTAAGCATCAGCTGTTTGAAAAATAGTTTTTGAAATTTTTTTTACTGAGGTTGACTATTTTCTCGAAAACTATTTCATTTTCCAAAACTGGACCATTGTCTTGGACCCAAAAAAGGAAAACTTTCAGTACTTGCAGCTTGACTTGCATGCTTTTCAAATCAAAAGTCGAACAAGTACGTTAATCCGACTCTCGTTTTGATCAAAACCGTTTTGGTAGAAAGCAAAAACGAAAGAATGGTTAAAATGATGAACTAGGGGCACAGTTGAGCCAGGCGTGCTGTCTCTCCCCCATCATCGACGTACTTGCCAGAAGAGCACGCTGCCCGTCAGAAGAAATAGCTGTGAGCTAACGGCATCGGGCGTGAACCCACACCATCCTATTTATCTATCAATCACCCCGGGGAGGGATGAAAAATGAGAGAATGAAGAATAGAGAGGTGTGAGTTGAGAGAAAAGAGAGGAAAAGGGTTTTGAGAGAAAATCCGAGCTTGAGAGTCGAGTGATGTGAGGATCACAAATGAGAAAGGGTGGGAAACAATACCCAGATTGAACTGGCTCCTCGTGGTCCGAGGTCTCCCATCTTCGTTTACGCGTCTGTGTGTCGTGTCTCTTTCATCTGACGGTCTCGTCTTTTGTTTTGAGTCTCTCCCGAGCGTGTCTCGTTGTGTTTAGGTCGTGTACCTCTTTGTTTAAGTCCTCCCCGCTGTGTTCAGTGGTAGGCTCGATATCCCGGTTTGAAAAACCCTCATTTGATTTCAAAAATAATTTATGCTCAGGATGCCGTGCCATTCTCTACATTCGAGCGTATTTCGACTCCAACCGGTTCCGTCTTTGAGCTCCGTCTTGTCAGATTGGACCGTTTGTTCAGAGTTTGCTGTGTGTAGAATGAACCGAATGCTGTGTTTTGGGCTGTATGCAGATCAATCCCCAACAGAGTAAGGGCTGTGTGTTCAAGAATCAGGCAGTGGGTTGCTTGGGTGTATTTTGTTGTTGGCTGTTCAAGTTATCTGATTATTACAGTGCAAGTGTTCAATTTTCAGACAACCAATCAGTTCCGTTTACATTGAGGTGTAACATGATGAGATGCGATGTAATGCATGAAATGTGTAAATGTAACACTTTTTCAGATAAAAAGTCCGTTTCATTTCATTATCTTTTCAAATGTACAAGCTTTGGAAACAAAACCTGCCCGCGGCAGTACAAGGTAATCTATCTACCAAACAAAAAGAAAAGTACAAAGAAAGAAAGAAAAGATAGCAAAAATCTGCATCTGTGTCCAGCGACTCCAAGGGCTGTCAGTCCGTCCTGGTCCTCTTCCTGGACGAAGGTCCAGGAGCATCATCAGCGTCGTCATCAGAGCCCGAGCTAGAACCGTCTCCGGTCTCCTCCTCCGATGACCCTACCTCCGCCTCTGACTCATCGTCGTCGTCGTCGTCCGGAACTGGAGCTCGCGAGCTACTCCCGACGTGAGTCCGCCCTCCCCTGGTACGGGGAAATATCCTACCCTCCTCGTCTCTCCCCCGAGCAGGGACAGCAGGTCTAGCTGGAGCACCTCCTGCCATGGGAATCTGGAAAGGAGGCTGAAAAGGTACACAAAAAGGGAAATGCATCAGTACACTGTGAGCAGTTTAACAGTGCAGAATGCAGTGTGTGAGTACAGTGTATGAATGCTGTGAGCAGTTTATCAGTGCAGAATGCAGCGTATGCAGTGTTCAGATACTGTGGGATCAGTGTATCGGGTGTTGTGCCGTGCGTCAGATTATGTAAAGCAGAGTATGAATGGTTTGAGGCCAGTGTCAGAGGGACATACCGGTATGCTGTAGACAGCCAGAAGGTCAAATGTCCGCTGGAGCATCCCCATCATCGAGGCATTCATCGCCAACGACTGACGGGTGTACTCAGAAGAAGCCTGCAAAGGTATCAGATGCATTAGTATTCTGTGGAATATCAAGTAAGCTGAAATGAGTAACTGTACGAAGTGCAATGATACATACCGGCGGAAGGTCGGGGATGTCAATGAACTCATGCCCAGCCGGTGGAGGGGCGAAGGGGATCTGATAGGTCGACCCACCCTGCCCCTGGAAAGTCAGCACAGCAGGAAGGGCAGGCCAGCCCGCTCCTCGTCCACCTCGCACTCCACCTCTGCCACGGACCCGGGCCCTCCTCGAAGATCCAGCCCCTGCTCCTGCTCCGACCCCAGCCGCCGATGCCACAGGCCTGGCCCCCTCTGCTCGACGACCGCTCAGGGGGCGCATCAGGTACGTCCGCACGTACTCCTGATAGTCTCCAGTGCCTCGGAAGCCGGCCTCCTCCCAGCCGATGGAGTAATCATCCAGCTACTCAGCGGTCAGCCCCTCGGTCTCCCTCATCTCTGCAGGAGGGTGAGCCGGGACTATCTGCTCAGGTAACCCGCGGGTCTGGCGTAGAAAGCGCTCCCCCAGGTACCAAGCCCGACAGACCGGGCCCTCCAGCAAAATCCGGAAACGCGAGGTCTCCTCAGCACCAGGGAACCGACCCCGCATCGCCGATGGCAAGGAAGCCCATGGCCGCCATGTGATCTGAAAGTGGCAGACAGTTTGTTATCTACTGTTATTGAAATATGCAGTGGGAAAGCGAAGCTAAATGAACTGAAAGTAAAGCATACCTCCGTGGGGGTGATGGTGTCGAAATATCGGCGGAAGAAGCCGAACGTCTCCCGTGGTCGCCGGGTGCATCCCCCGTCAAAGCGACTCGAGAAGGGAACAGCCGGAGGAGGCTCCGCAACTGGTACGGGTGCAAGCCTAGGAAAGTAGGCGTAAACCCACAACTGCAAAACAGATGTCAGTATGACCATCAGATAAAGCAGGATATACAGAATAAAGCAGAAATGGCAGAGCCGTGTGTTGAGCCGTGTATTGTGTGCAGTGCACAGTGTGAGCAGTGTACAGTAAGTGTAAAGCAGAATGTATGTGTGTGCCGTGTGTACAGTATACAGTGAGTGTAAAGCAGACCGCAGTGTGCGCAGTGTACAGAGTGCAGAGAATATCGGACAGAAATGAAAAGCGGAGAAGAAATGTACCTCCCAAGCCCGCCAGTAACCTCCGAGCAGCTGGCCGCTGCCGCGAGAAGCCGAGCTCATGTACCCATAGAGGGTGGCCAGAGCAGTGCCGCCCCAGTCATAGTGCAAGATGTCCCGGACGTCCACCAGTGCGCTGAGAAGGCAGAGAGGCACGGTATTCGCCCGGTCGGCGAAGATAGTAGTCCCGAACAGGAACATGAGGAAGCCGCGGGCATACCTCTCCACGTCCTCCTCGGTCATCTGAGTCTCCTCCCCTAGTGCGGGCTGGACCCTGAACTGTGCCTCGAACCAGGAATATCGGACAAAGCCTGGACGAGCTAGCGGTGGGGCCTCCCCCAGTAGATGGACCTGAGCGGCGGTCCACTCATCCATGTCTGTGTCAAAAGGGATCGGATCACCCCCTACCCCGATGCCTGTGAGCATCGAGAAGTCATAAGGGGTCATCGTCATATCCCCCGCAGCAGAAAAGTGGAAAGAATCGGTGGTGTCCCACCATCTCTCCGCCAAAGCAGCAAGGAGAGGTCTGCATGTGGAGAGCCTAGAGAGCCCTCGGCAGAAGGTGCCGAAGCCCGCTCGGTCCACGATGCGCTGGACCGCATCAGGGAGCTTGTCATACCACTCCCGCGCACCAGTATTCCCATACCCGCGAATGGTATGGGAACCCTCCTGCAAACAGAAAATGACAATGGCAAGACAACATTCAAAATGCAGTTTTGAAAAGACAGATATGGCATGTATGCAAGTTTGTCAGATTCAGGCAAATACCGGGTGCCTGTGTGCTTACAGTAAAATACGTGTGTTGTGTCAGCGTGTTTGGGTGTCTCAGAACAGATGAGGCATGTATGCAAGTTTGACAGATTCAGACAAATACTGGGTACCAGTGTGTGTGCAGTGAAATACAGTGTGTGCCGTGTGTTTGGGTGATTCAGGGCTAGTGCAGTGTGTGTGCATGTGTCAGTCTCAAGCAGATATCAGTTGTATGTATGTTTACAGTCAACTACGGTCTACGGCATATCAGATTTCAGCAATTAGAGAATACAGCTAACTATGGCAGTTTTGTATCCTACATTGCAGAAAGTAAAGCAGAAGATGAAGAGTTACCTCGGAAGTGCCGAATGAAAGGTGGGAGGTAGGCTCGCGTAGTAGTAGCTCAGGCGCCGCGTACCTCTCAAAGCTCCGGAACTGACGCAGGCCGTCCGGGGGCAGAACGTGGATCGCCGGCCGGTAGGTCGCCGGATCGAACGGGCGCTCGCTCAGTGGTAGGAGCTCGACCCCGGGATCCATCTCATGGTCCGGGGGAGTCCCGCCACGTGGAATGTCGTCCGCCATGAAGAGAGTGGTGTGAAAATGGCCGGAAAAGGGAAAACCGAGCCGGAATGCGAAGAGTCAACTGAAAAGTCAACTCCCGAGAGGGTCGGAAATGGCCGGGAAGGCCGGAATGTGAAGAGGCACGGAAATGAAGAGGAAAGTGAAGGGAACAAACCCCGAAAAGGCGAGAACGCCGAACGAGGCACCGAAACAAGAATGTGATCGGTGGAAAATGTCCGAAACGCGAAGAGGATCGCGAATCCGACGATAAAACGAGCGTAGAACGCGAAGAAACGGGCGAAAAATGAGAGAGAAATACCCTAGAGAGAGAAAGGAAGGGATTTCGGCGGTGGAGAAGTGAAGGAATAGGGCTTGAAGCCCTATTTTATAACACCCAAGGTGAAAAGACAAAACTGCCCCGCACCAGCAACTGTTTGCCGGTCGGCACTTTTTTGTGCCGATGGAATTGTTTTTGTGCTGATGGCCAGCCGGTGGCCTCATCTTTCGGCCGGTGGGGTTCCCACAGCCTTGTTTAGGCCATTTGAGAAGTTTGTGGTCTTCATAGCTCAAGAAAGTGCAAGAAAGTGCATCTCCGACGCTCAACCGACCTCCGTTTTGACCGCAGGCCGTGTCTCCAGTGCGTGGCACTCGAATTCATGCAAGGTGTATCCTTTTTGTATCCTTTTGAATTCAAAAGTTGCCCCATGTGTGTTGCACAAGTTCATCACACTACTTCGGTGCATTACATCGCACTGTTGTGCGCCGCACATTTGCATTGTTATGCACGTGTTACATGCGTTGCAACACGCACCCCTTTGCATTGTCGTGCACATTTCTCATGCATCATTGCATTTCCATTCCATGCATTGTCATGCATTCTGGAATACGTGCGTTGTTGCGCATTTAAGCCCATTTACACTCCGTGTGACATGCACGTCACACTTGGTATCGCACTGTTTTGTGCATTGTATTGTTCGCGCTGTTTTGCGCATCGCACTGTTTTGTGCATTGTATTGATCGCGCTGTTTTGCGCATCGCACTGTTTTGTGCATTGTATTGTTCGCGCTGTTCTGCGCATTGCACTGTTTTGTGCATTTCAAAATTGTTCGCGCTGTTTTGCGCATCTCATTGCATTTTGCATGCATTCCATCGCACTGTCCTGTGCACTCGCGCATAGCGCTGTCTTGCGCATCATACCATCGTGCAACGCATGGTCTGGCGAGACCTTAAACACGCACGGTCTAGGAGACCTTAAATCCTTTGGAGGTGTGAAACCTTCAGCGCATTGTCACGCGTCTTGTAAATACCCCCGTGGTCTGGCGAGACCTTAAACACGCATGGTCTGGCGAGACCTTAAACACGTACGGTCTAGGAGACCTTAAATCCTTGGAAGGTGCAAGACCTTTATTGCATTGGTGTGCACACTATTGCTTTGTACATATCTTAAGCCGCGTGTTGTCGCGCATTCCATGCAACATGCATTTCACTTGCATCATTTGCATTTCAAAAAAAAACAAACAAAAACATGCATTGTCATGCATACATTTTGCATTCCGGTCTGGCGAGACCTTAAACACGCATGGTCTGGCGAGACCTTAAACACGTCCGGTCTAGGAGACCTTAAATCCTCTGAAGGTGCAATTCCTTCGGTGTTTGTCGTGCCCGAACGACTTTTCGGTGGTCTGGTAAAGCCACCAGTCTGTGCTTGCGATGAGTTCCTAGAAGACCAACTGGGACGGTGGAAACTAGAGTTCGAACGGCTTATGCCTAGAATGCAAAGGTTCGGGAGTTCCGAGACTAAAGTCTGGTTTAAATACCCAGAGGTTTACCCTCGGCTTGAAATCTGTATGGAAGCCCCATAGGTTGAGGCGGCATGTCTACGCCTCAGTTCTGGATACTGAACCAACCTAGTATATCACCCTGTTGGTAAGATAGGGAAAGTTGCAATCATAGTCATTGCATCATAGTGCATTGTCATGCATTTGCATTGTAGTTTGCATGCATTCATTGCATCACCTTCCGCCTATGGCTTGCGCCTTTCCAGGTTGAGCTTGGTCTGGTATGTGTCCTTACATTTCATGTTAAAACACAGTTTTGTATGTGTATCGCGCCGATTCCACGTTGATATGTTGGTTGAGGGTTGCGGCACCTTTTCTGTGTTACACATGGCTCGTACGTGTGCATGCCTTTCCTAGGCAAGATTTAGTTTGGCTTGCGTGCCATATCCATTGTATCCATATCCATTCCATTGCATATTTGTAGATATTGCATTGTAGATTGCATGCATTCATTGCATCACCTTCCGCCTATGGCTTGCGCCTTTCCAGGTTGAGCTTGGTCCGGTATGTGCCCTTACTTTTCATGTTGAAACACAGTTCTGTATGTGTATCGCGCCGATTCCACGTTGATATGTTGGTTGAGGATTGCGGCACCTTTTCTGTGTTACACACGGCTTGTATGTATGCATGCCTTTCCTAGGCAAGATTTGGTTTGGCCTGCGTGCCATATCCATCCATTACATTGTAGTGTAATTTTTGCATCCGGCATTAGGATCGTAGTCCTCTCTCCAGCGGGTTGTTTCCCCACTTATGTCAATTCCACCCAATGCTTGTTCTTGCGTCTGTCTACAATACTCATAGTTCAGTTGACCGTTCTATGGTAGACAGACTTGTTACCTCCATCAATCTATTTGACATAGGTGTGGTTTCGAACCGTTCGTGATTGGATCACGATCCAAATGCTTTGCATGTAGCTTGCATTGTTTCAATTACATTGCATCTTCATTTGCATTGTTTATACATTGTTTTGTATATATTGCATGTCGTCTTGCATCCATTTTGCATTGTCATGCATGTTGCTAACAATATTGTACCTGTTAAGTTTGTTTTCTTTTCAGGCACGATATTGTATGTACGGTTCATTTGAAGCTGGTGCAACCAGACGAACCGCACAGGTATTGTATCTCCCGAGTGAGACGTATTGAGAATTCCATAATTCTCTTACATCCTTTCTGCATTGTAGTGTAGTTTGGTATGCTAGCTTAAAATTGTCGCACGTTTGTTTCATTACAGCTTTCTTTGCATGATCATAAGTTATGCTCGGCTTCGTGCATTGTCTTGCATTTTGCCCCTGCCTTTGGGCGCATATCTTATTTGTCTTGTATGCTTGTCTGAGTCTTTGGCCTTGTCAAAAATGGGTCGTCTCTGGGCTTTGACATTCACTCCCGTCATTGTTATGACTTTCGAGTTCTGTCAAAGAGGGGCAACTGTAGACACCCCATTTTTGACCGTCCTCAAGACTTGGACGTCACCGTTTGAACACTCGGTGATTATCCTTGTTTGTGTTTGTTTGGAGTTCCCGGAGGCCTCGGCTCGCGTGCCTTGCCTCAGGATCTCCGAACTCGACCGTTTAGTGTCTGGTTTTGCACCAAACACTTGCATCCTGCCTTGGAAGGGCAGGGTGGGGCTTGTAGACCATCCCCACCCATCACCGGCAGTGGCTAGATGCCACCGGCTGGTTTTTGCTGCCACCGGCAATATAGTTTGCCGGCCGGCACTCTTTGTTGCCGGTCAGCACTATTTTGTGCCGGTCGGCACTTTGTTTGGCCAAGATGGCATTTTTTGCCGGCCGATTGCTGTTCATCTGCTTTTGCAGATATTTTTGGACAGCTGTATAGCTTTTGCTCCCCTCCATACACGTGTATGGAGGGATCTCCCTCTTGCAAAAGCTTGTCTTGTAAGCTTTACAAGAGGCATATAGAGAGAGGCTCTCTCTAAGGCAAAAAGGAGAGGCTTAGACATTTTTGAGGAGAGAAGACAGAGGAGAGCTCTGGTTTTTCCTAGGGTTAGGGTTAGATACACTCACCTATCTCTCTTTTCCTCTCATTTTGCATACTAGGTGTTTTGTGTCTCATTATTGCACACAAACACCTAGTGTTTCACCTTCCTCTTGGAGCTGAGGTTCTAAAGAGTGTGTTTTGAAGTTTTTGTCTTGGATTCAAGCTCAAGGAGGCCATTGGAGCATCTTTGTTGAAGAAGGCATCAAGGGTGAGAAACTAGTCCTTTTTTCCCCCTTTTTTGCATTGATTTTCTACTAGTCTTAGAGCTGTTTTTGTGATTATTGTATAACATAAAAAAGTTCTATTTTTAAGCCCTCTTTGTTGTTTATTAAGAGTGTTTTGTTGTTTGAGGGTTGTTGACCACCCTTAGGCCTCAAAAGGCCTCATTTTGAGCCATTTTGTGCTAGCTCCGGGATTTTGGTGTTGAGGTCTCTTCACCACTGAAATCTTGAGGGATTTCAGTGGTGAAGATGATGCTTTGAAGTCCTAAGAAGGAGAGGGCCACCCCCTCTCCTTGTTGTCCTTGAAAAGGACATATTTTGGCCTCTTAAGGAAGCCTATGCTTGAGTGTGTGTTGAGCATATTTGGTTTGTTTTTCATGCTTATATATCCATGATATAACATGATTTCAAGTTGGTTTTGGAACTCCATGCATGTTTAGCATAGTTGCCATGTAATGCCCTATTTGTGCCTTAACATGTTCTAGGTTGTTAGCCTTTGTTGGAGCATGTTTTAGGCTTGCATTTGTGAAGATTATGTGCTTATTTTGCCATGTTTTAGCTCTGTCCATAATCGTTTGGGTTGATCATTGCATGCATTATAGAGCTCCTTTGTATTTGGGCTTGTTGGCCTTGAGTATGTGCATGTGTAGCATGCCATCTTTGCATTGTTTTGGTGATTTGGAATCATCCTACATGCTATTTCAGTCCCATTTCCATGCTCGTTTGATTGCCTTGCATGCCTCTTTAATGCTTTGAAAGCATGTGTTGCAATGCTCCATGTTTTGGCCATGGTATATGCCTTTGTATTTGGGCCACTTAGATGCCATCTAAGGAGTCCTTTCGCCTTGTTTTAACATGCTAAAAATCTGTTTTTAGTTGTATAATGCATGCCATGTTTGGTCATGTTTAGTGTAGTTCAATGCCTCGTTGATTCGCTTTGAACACTTGGGCTATTCGTTGCATGTTTTGGCTTGATTTTGTTGCTTGGTTTGGCACCATCCTAACATGATTTCAATGCTTATGTTGCATGCTAATTGCTTTTTTTTACCCCTTTCAAGTGTGCTTGAATGTTGTTTGATTCATGCTTAAGTGTTGGTCCTTATGTGCATGTGTGTGTGCATGCCATTTAGCTCTCACTCTTTAGCACTTATGGCTACTGTTTTAGGCCTTTTTAGAGTTGCCTAATTCATGTATAAGTCCATCTTGCCATCCATTTGCATTGCCATATGTATGCTTGCATGATTGCATAAGTGCCTTGCCATGTCATGTTGCATTCCTAGCTTGTATGCCTAGGTTGCATTGCATTTTGCATGCATGCCTTGTTCCTTGAATTAGTGATAGGAATAGGGCCTAATTTGTTTGATTGGTTTGCATGCATTTGAAATCAAAGTTGCATACTTGGTTCTTTGGGCCATCATGCATGGAAATGCGTGATTGGTGGTCCGAGAACCGAGGCACATGTCCCTTTGAGTCATTACAATGATAAGAGACATGGTTGGTGCATACATGCCTTGAATTGTGCTGCCATGCCTTGTTTTGCCCTCTGTTGCTGTGAGTTGCAGGTTCTGCAGGAATACTCTGCCGACCGGCAGTGTAATGTGCCGACCCGCACTATTTTCTCTGCCGACAGCTTCAACTTTGTGCCGATGGCCATACAACACTGCCGGTGGAAATTTCATCTAGCCGGTGATGATCCCCTCTGTCCAAGGATGTAGTCCTGAGGTTTTGACAACCTCCAGAGGAGGAAAGGGAGGAAAACAGAGGCAGCTTGCGCATGGCGGCGCGCTTCTCGAGACGTTTTACTGTTTTCCTAAATTAGTTAATTTGTTAATTAATTAATTTGTAATATTTAATTAGCTTGCGTAGTTAATTAATTTGTAATATTTATTCGGTCCCTCCGAGCGAGGGCAAATCTGTAATAAGTGTGTGTGGGTGGTGTGTATGTCTTCCAACCTCACTTCTTTCTTCCCTTTTACTTACCCGCTTTAATGGTTAGTATTAGGACACGTTTAAATTAGCATACCTTATGCTATGCATGCGTGCATCCATGCATTTGTATTACATGCATTGAGCTCGGTACATCATACTAACTGCATATGTATGTCAAATTCCAAACTGAATATGTGAAAGTTGTGCATTTCTCACATACCATGTTTAGGATAGCCGAGCCTATTCTAGCAACATTTTGTATGCGATGCATTAGGCACTTCACATGGACTTGGATCATGCATGTTTGCTAACAAGTTCTTTGTTTTGGCACGGAGTACTATGTAAGTATTTCCGCTTTAGCATATCGCATGAGTGTGAATGTTACCATGACAGCATGCTTAACATGTGGCTAGATGCTTATGTGTTAAAACTGTTTTGAATGCCTGTGGGTGAAGGCCGGATTGTTTGAGTTGGAAAAAACTCGTTGAAATCCGTATTTTAGCCTACTTGCGAGTAGCAAATTCCAAAGCATTTTCAAACCAAACGGATATGCAATGTTTATTTCCAAATTAGGCAATCTAGTCTATACTTGTTTGCCGCGCGCATAACATAGTAATTCTAGGCTAACAATTGGTTTAAGAACACATAAAGTTTTCAAAAACGGATATCACGGTTAGTAGAGGCCGGTCTTCGGACCGGGCGAAAGGGGGTGCTCATAGCTGACCTTCCCCGATCGTACCCAAGCTCCCGAGCCGAGACAACTCCGGTGATGACGGACATGTGGCCTTCGGCACCGAGTCAGGGTTTCCTAAATTCTCCCATAAAAAATATTTAGGTGGCGACTCTGTATCTGGCAAAGCAGTCCATGTTTGGCACTACTTTTTCAAAAATCTGTTTCTCAAAACGATTTGCCAGATTTGGACTCTTTGGTTCAGATTAAGAACCGTGACACAAATCGAGTCCGAACTGTAGCCTGAGGCCCACGCGGGCGCTGTTACAGAGTGCCGACCGGCAATAAATAGTGTTGACTGGCAATATAAATTGCCGGTGGCAGCAAAAACCAGCCGGTGGCCTCTGGCCATGGCCGGTGGTATGTGGGGATGCCTCACAAGGCATTCCCTGCCCTTCCAAGACAAAATGCAAGTGTCTGGTGCAAAACCAGATACTAAACGGTCGAATTCGGAGATCCTGAGGCAAGGTGCGTAGCCGAGACCTCCGGGAACTCCAAATGAACACAAACATGGATGATCACCGGGTGTTCAAACGGTGACGTCCAAGTCTTGAGGACGGTCAAAAATGGGGTGTCTACAGGTATAAACATCGGGCACACATTCTAACCAATAAGAGAGGTGGTGTAAACACCAGGCGTACCCGAGTGTTTCTAACCAAAACAAGGTGTTTAAGGGATAGGAATGATCTTACCTGGAGTTCCTCTGAACAAACCGGACATACCATATCGTGCCTGCATAAGAAAGAAACTTAACACATACAACAAGATAGGAATGCATGTTCTATGCAAGATTAACAGTATGTTCTATGCCTAATACCAAATGCATGTTCTATGCGAATACGAGAAGCGCATATTCTATGCAAACGTGAGAAGCGCATATTCTATGCAAGTGTGAGAAGTGCATACTCTATGCAAGTGTGAGAAGTGCATATTCATGCAAGTGTGAGAAATACAAATTCTATGCAAACGTAGCAAATGCATGCTCCATGCTCGAGTAACAAATGCATGTTTCATGCAAGTGTGACTATGCAAGACCTCATGTGAAAGGCACGTTCCATATAATGACAAAGAGGTGCACATTCTATGCAAAGACAAAAGTGGTGCATGGTAGAAACAACTCGACCGCAACCTCCAACCCACCTCTCGGAGGAGTTGCAACAGAATAAAAGGATACACCTCACACGTGTTGAGTATCATACACTGAAAACATAGTCCAGAGCTTCTACAAAGACCATTTGAGCTTAAAAGTGTACTTTCCTTGCACTTTCTTGAGGGATCAGGGCATAAAACAACATAAAAACAACCAAGAAGAGCATTGGAAGCCTGTCGGCCACTCCGGAAAGCCATCGGCCACCCATTGGCCACAAAATAATGTCATCGGCCACAAATGGTGGCTGATCGGCCACCAATGGCAGATTTGGGGCATTTTTGGCATTTCACCTCAGGTCTTTAAATGTAGGGCTTCAACCCTCATTCCCTCACTTCTCCATTGCCAAAAAACACTCTTTTCCCTCTCTAGACCTTCATCCGCCTTAGATCTGATCTTCAAACACGTTTTCCAACACCTCAAAAACATTTGATTCAATAAACCTCATAGTTTACAACACTTTGAACCGATTGAAAGTTGCTTTAGGTGTTTCTTTCTTCATTTCCACCACTTGAGGTTTATTTCCCTCGAGTTACCCTTGAGTTCAGTGCCCTTTTCCAGCCTTTGACTTTTTCTTCAATTTTTCCTCTTTCAGAGTTGATTTTTGTTGACTTTTGGCATTCCCCGCCCATTTCCCACATTTTTGACCATTTTCTCATCTTTCCTTGAGATGGCGGACGATATCCCATACGACGGAGCTCCTCTGGAGATGGAGATGGAGATGGATGCAGAGTTCGAGCCATTGCCGCTCAGCATTCGATCGTTCGACCCGGCGACGTATCATCCCGAGATACACGTGCTATCTCTCGATAGCATCCGTCAGTTCAAGGGGTTTGCACGAGGCGCTCTCGAGGACCTTTTACTACGCGAGCCAGAGTCACATTTACCCCATGGCACCTCCGAGGTAAACACTTTTTCATTTTCCGCAATGTAGGTTGCATTTCTTATGTAGCTCACACTGCCTTTCGTCTGTTCATCCCAAACACACTTGTGCACTATATTTCTTACACTGCCTTGCATCTACTTGTCCTGAACATACCCTTGCACTGTATTTCTTACACTACCTTGCATCTTCTTGTCCTGTTTACAGGGAGATTCACATGCCATCCGAGGATACGGGACCACCTCCGCGAGGGAGTGGTATATGGAGCTTCCCGACGCAGTCCGTCACATCATCGACGAGGCCGGCTTCGACACATTTTGCATGGGGCTCTCACGTCTTATAGCGAGCCGGCCTCTACTGGGCGCTTTGGTAAAGAGGTGGTGTGATACCACCAATTCCTTTCACTTCTCTACCGCAGGGGAGATGACGATGACTCCCTTTGACTTCTCTATGCTCACTGGCATAGCGGTAGGGGGTCATCCAATTCCTTACGACACAGACATGGGCAAGTGGGAGGCTGCTCAGATCTACTTGCTGGGGATTCACCTACCCATCTCCCGATTAGGGATGGTCCGATATACATGGTTCGCTGATCACTTCAGAGGGACGGCTCCAACGACCCACGAGGAGACCGAGCACTATGCCCGAGGTTTCTTGATGTTTCTGTTTGGTACTACTCTGTTCGCTGACCGGGCGAACACCATTAGGTTTTACCTGATGAATGCCTTGGTTGACCTGTCCCGTGTCCGACTCTACAACTAGGGCAGCGTATGCTTGGCCACACAATACGAGTATATGAGCTTCACCTCCCGTCAGAGCGCGCATCTGGTAGGAGGCTACTGGAGGGCTTGGGAGGTATGTCCTACCCTTCGGTTTTGCATCTCTTGTTATGTTTTCTACTTCGTATTTTCTGTACACTGCACACACTGTATGCTGTACACAAAATTTGTTTTCTGCTTTACATTTATCGATAGACTACACACACTGTCTGCCTTCTGCATTGCATTCTCTGTATACTGTATACACAATCTGCTTTCTGCATCATTTGTATTCATCTATGATATTCTCACTGTTGTCCTTCTACCTTCTGTAACTATGGGTGTACGCCTATTTTCCGAGGCTTGCCCTAGAGCCAGAGGCGGAGATGCCACCTGTAGTGCCGTACTCCCACAGGTATGATGGGAGATGCCAGCGGAGGAACCGAGAGGCCTTCTCATTTTTTCGTCAATCCTTTGACACTGTGACCACAACAGAGGCAACTCATACCTTACAGTTATTTCAACTCTACTTCATATTGCATATCTAACGGCAGCTAACAATCTGTATATTCACTATTTGCACATCACTTGGCAGCCTTGGGCGGTGATGCCTGACGGGGTCAGAGATTAGTTTGTCGGCGCTCGGGAGGCTTCCCTATTCTGGATCTTGCTCGAGGGCCCAGTTTTTCGGGCGTGGTTCTTAGGGGAGCGATTTCTGCACCAGACCATCGACTTACTAGAGCCGGTAGTCCCGATGCCACCTCCGACATACATGAGGGCGACAGAGAGATATACTTTCCAGGAGATTATTGATTTCACAAGAGGCTGGGACGCCGACTTCTTCCGAGTCGATGGCGATTACAGTGCCTTCATCCAGACATACCTTATGCCGTCTTTGACTGGCGCTCTCAGAGGCGAGAAAGAGAGAGAGAGAGAGAGAGAGAGCTCCAGTTGCAGGAGAGAGAGGCGGAGGGGCCAGGGCGTTTGGGACCCACGGCAGGAGAGGTTCTTAGATGAGGCAGAGGGCAGGATGGCCAGAGTTGCCTACTAGACTGACTTACTAGTGACCCACAAGAGAGGCTTACCATATTCCCATTGAGCCTGCACCAGCTGGTCATGAGCTTGTCGGAGTTTGAGGCCCGACCCCGGTATGTACCATACTTTACACTTTGCACATTCAATTCATTTCAGTTATGTTTTATAGACCGCTGATCATCTCAACACATTTATAGGCATCCATAGAGTAGACCGGGCAAGCTATCGAGCTAGCGGTTTCTCTGATGGGGATGGTCCAGACGAGCATGAACCTGCTCAGCATTTACGGCATTCCGGTAAGTTTTTTTAGTCTACATTTCATGCCATCAAACCTTCTGCTGACACATTAGCATTTCATCTGCAATCTGCTCCACACTGTACTGATACGATACACTACATTCATTCACTGCATGCTGTATTCCATCTTTGCATCTGATATATACAGCAATTAACGTTTTCGATAAATTGTTCTTTTCACATCCCAGCCACACCAGGCGCTTCAGCAGGAGCTGCAGCGGGACCATCTGTACGTCCTCGGGCAGTAGGGAGAGGGAGACGAGGGGCTCCGGCACACAGCCGTGGCAGAGCTAGACGCACTCGCGATGAGAGCGACCCATCGGAGCCTGTCCTGGATGATGATGAGACAGATGAGGACGAGGAACCAACGAGTCCCTAGTTAGAGTCACCTAAGGGTGGAGGCGACAGCACCGACTCAGGTTCTGAGGGCGGTGGCGATACTGAGGAGGGCTCCGAGGAGGGGAGCGGAGGCAGCTCTGGTTCAAGCTCCGGCTCAGATTCGAACATTGGGGCCGATGGAGACAATGTCGTAGGGTCCACTCTGCCGAGGAAGACGACAAAGAGGGCTTCCAGAGCTTGAGATAGTTGGCACTGATTCAAATGTTTTTGCTAGTAGTGTTAGCACATTGTGCAAACTTAGACAGTTTTATTTTCTTTAAACTCGTACTCTTTGTAAAAGAAACCATCATTGGAATGAAAAATCAACTTTTTTGAGAAAAAGTGTTGTATTTTATATTCTGAGCATCGCATTGCACCATTTTACACAAAAACTGGATTTGATGGAAATTAGATGTTGTACATTGTATTGGCAATTCCTTATCAAGTAGTGAATCGACCAAAACATAACAAACCGAGTGAAATAACTCAATGAACAAAACAACAAATCGACAATCAATGAAAATACAACTCGATAAGCAAAACAACAACTCGATAAGAGAGATAGCAAAATGCACCAAGAGTGGAACAAAACATAGGTTCTTAGCACTTTCAACACATGGATGGACCAGAGGGAAAAATGGGAGGCCACCGGCTATAAACAGATGCTGCCGGCAACCAAAAATGACTATCGGCCATTAGTAGTAGCTGGTCAGCCACTAATGCTGGGAACCCCAGATTGTTGCCACCTGTCTTGCACTCAACACCTTATCTTCTACAAAAGCTCCAGCTTCATAGTTTCTTCATTTCAGCTCTGTTTTTGCTTCAAATGAAGCCATTCTTCACCGAAAAACTCCCCGATTGGAATGTGACTTTAGATGGCTCAAAAAAGCTGAATTTTCGGGGTTTCGGGATAAATGCACTATTCCCGCTAAGTTGTACTCCGCTGTGTTTTCCATTCCTTCATGCTGCGGCAAGATGTTGGAATCAGGTTACTCATGTTTTCAGCTTCGGGGGACAAGAGATGTGCCCCAAATTTGAAGAATTCCAAATTCTGATGGAATCTCAGCGTGATGAGGAAATCTTGCCCCAGTCGTGCTTTGGCCACATCCAGGCTCTAGGAAGAATGTGTGGGCTCACTTTACAAGATGCCGGATCTTTGGTTCACAACGGGGAGTTGGATATTCCCAACCTCATTCACCGATTTTCTGATGCGGGCGACTGCAGCGATCGTCTCTAGCAAAGTTTTCGGCAACATGCCCTCTGCTAATGTATATTGGCTCATTTTCTACTCGCCCCGAGTTTCGGAGGGTCTAGCATTCGTCTAATCGAAGTGGCCCAAGGCTTGAAAGAGGGCAAGAGCTGCATTGGCTTGACACTAGCTGAGACTTTGATAAGCTTAGATGCTTTCCATCACCGGGAGACAACCAAGTTCGCAGGAAGTCCACTACTCTTACAGGTAATGTTCCCACCTTTCTCACATATGTTTCTCACATCACTCGGCCCTTAGGCTCTGTTTTTCTCTCAAAACCCTTTCTTACTTTTTCTCTCCACGTACACCTCTCTATTCTTTAATCTCTCTTATTTTTCATCCCTCCCCAGATATGGCTCATGGATGGGTTGAAAGTAATGGACTCTTGTCCTGCATATTTAGCACGTGGCTATTTTTTTCGCCAACGGCTAGTTGATTTCCTGAACGAGGGATGGTGGTGCCATTGGATGTGCAACAGATCCACTGTTGACATTGCTTGGTGTTGCCCCTGGTTTGATCTACCTGAGATGAGCTACAACATGTCTCGCTAGCCTGGCATTCAATTAGCTGGTTTGACACACTGTGTCTTCTATTTTCCATTCCGATTACCAGACTTTCCCAGAAGAAGGACTAGAGTACCCGGCTTCATTTCCAATCCGAGGTTCACAGGTAGCTCGATACCCCACTGCATGCAGGACAAGAGAACTTCTAGCTCCCGCTCCCAATTTCAGTTGCGCCGTTTCTGGAAAATGTGTAGCTTGGCTTGAAGATGAGGCGCAAACCGGGCCTACTTTAGCATTTGAAGCTTCCACAAGCTCTAGGAGGGGGCGCAGGAACACCTGACTCAACTATGCCCCAAGTTTATTGCTTTGATCTGTACTTTCTGGTTTTCCTTTTGAATGTAATAAAAAGAAACTTCGATTTGTATCAAGAGGTAGAGAAATCTGTATTGAAATCAATGAAATTAAAGGTTGTGGGCACTAAAAATTTTCCTTTTGGTCAAAAAATGGTTAAGTTGTAAAAAGATTAATTTGAACAAAATCAACTTTTATTAAAACTTTTCAAAACCATTTTCGATAAGGATCTCAACTGGACACACATGGAATGTATCCTCGAGATGTATAACCCCAAATCCAATAACTGGAAAGTTGCTCCTTGTCTAAAGAGCATTGCACTGTACTATAACCAGCTCTCATAGTAAAGATCACAACCGAACTCTTGGATGCAGAAAAGATAAAGATAACCAAAACAATCTCATGAACACAGTTGATTTGGACGTGTTTATGGCTGGACTTCAGAATGAAGTTGTCTACGTATCCTGAAGATGGGAATCAAGCCTTACATAGTTCGGTTCGGGTTCACTCGAGTTTTAACACTCTCCTTTTGCGCTCTAACTTTTGCCAAGGCCGCCCTTTTTGGGTTTTCAACCTTGCGAGCTCTATTTTTTTTTTCTAATTTTTTGTGCTCTAACTTTTGCCTAGGTCACCCTTTCCGATTTTCGGTCTAGCGAGCCTCTCAGGGGTAATATTTCTTCAACTTATCCATGTTGATTGGTTGGGAGAATTCGAGGCCATCTAAGTCCATAAGAATGACAGCTCCACCCGACCAGATAGACTTGATGATGTAAGGACCAGTCTAATTAGGTTTTAACTTGCCCGTAGGGTCATGGATGGGAGCTCGATTGTCTTTGAGAACCAAATCCCTTTCTTTCAGATTCCTAGACTTAACTTTTTTGTTGAAAGCCCCGGCGATTCTGCGTTGATAACCTTATACATGATATAGTGCTTTCAGCCTCCTCTCGTCAAACAGCATAAGTTCCTCGAACCTGCTCTGCTGCCAATCCACTTCTGCTATCTGGCACTCATCTATAACCCGCAGCGATGCAACCTCAATTTCAATCGGTAGAACAACTTCCATCCCATAAACTAAAGAATACGTAGTTGCCTCAGTAGAAGTTTGAATCGATGTCTGATAGCCCCAAAGAGCAAATGGCAGCTTATCTGGCCTGTCCTTGTAAGTTTCCACCATCTTTTGTAGAATGTGTTTGATGTTCTTGTTGGCGGCCTCAACAGCTCCGTTGGTTTGCGGCCAATATGTGGATGACTTATGAAATGCCAT
The DNA here is from genome assembly GCF_055761805.1 of Camellia sinensis. Classification (NCBI taxonomy): domain Eukaryota; kingdom Viridiplantae; phylum Streptophyta; class Magnoliopsida; order Ericales; family Theaceae; genus Camellia; species Camellia sinensis. Next base: position 49,765,011 of record NC_138967.1, read on the forward strand.
ATTGTATTTCTCCAACAAGTCGATCACTTCTTTCTTAAAGTGGGAACCATTGTCCGAGATGATCACATTCGGGACCCCATAACGACAGATGATATTATTCCTGATGAACTTGGCTACGTGCGACACTTTCAGTACTGCATAGGATTGGGCCTCGACCCACTTTGTAAAGTAGTCTATTGCCACCAGGATATACTCATGCCCGTTTGACCCCTTAGGAAAAACTGCCCCAATAACATCAATTCCCCAGACTGAAAATGGCCATGGTGAAGTCACGTTGTACAGCTTCGATAGCGTGATGTTCATGTGATTTGCATGGATTTGGCATTTGTGGCATTGTCGAACAAAACTGATATGATCCTCCTCCATGGTCGACCAGTAGTAACCCTGCCTAAGAATCTTCTAAGCCAGCATTACCCCGCTCATATGCGATCTGCACTCTCCTTCGTGGATGGCCTCCATTAAACACTTCGACTCGTCTTCATCAACACACAGCTGGTGCATTCCCAGATGGCCTCGTTTGTACAATTTACCAACGAAGATGATAAACTGAGCAGCCATTCGCCGTATTGCCCTTTTATCTTTGGCATTTGCCCCTAGTGGATAAGTTTCATTTTCCAAGAAGTTACAGATATCATAACACCAGGGATTCTGATCTTGTACTTCATCTATTGTGGCAATCAGCTCATAGGCCGGCACATACATATGTTCAATAATGATCGGACGCATCCAGACTCCCAAAGGGATGTCTATCATAGAAGATAGAGTTGATAAAGCGTCAGCAAACCTGTTGCTCTCTCTTAGCAAATGCGTGAAGGATAACTTCTCAAACCTAGGAATCAGAACGTCCAGGGTTTGGTGATAGATTTTTATTCTTTCTTCTTTAACCTTCCAGTCTCTTTTTGCTTGAGACACAACCAGGTTCAAGTCCCCAATGACGTCCAACCGTTTTGCCCCTAGTTCTAGGGCAGTTTTCAAGCCAGCGATACATGCCTCGTATTCTGCTTCATTGTTTGATACTTTAAACCGGAGTTTGAAAGCTAAAGGTATGTGGGAATTGTCGGGCGCTATCAGTAACACCCATATCTCATACCTGTGCTGGTCAGACGCTCCATCAAAGTACATAGTCCAAATCTCTTCTTCGACCTGCAGAATAGCCTCATCCGGGAATAGATACTCTACTGCTTCATCTCCCAGCATTGGGTGATCGGCTAGGAACTCCGTTACCGCTCTCCCTTTCACAGACTTGCAAGTTATGTACTTCAAATCAAATTCGCAGAGAAGAAGCAACCAACGGGCTAGCCTACCCGTAAGCGCTGGTTTCTCGAAGAGATATTTGATGGGATCCAATCTCGAAACCAGAATTACAGAGTGAGCTAATAGATAGTGCCTCAACTTCCTGGTAGCCCATACCAAGGCTAAATAAGCCTTCTCTAGCGGAGTGTAATGGGTCTCTTATTCTAGCATCTTCTTGCTTAGGTAATAGATGGCCTTCTCCACTCTATCCTCAGATTCTTGTGCAAGCATGTAGCCCATTGTCGTGTCGGTTACTGACATATACAAATCAATGGCTTCCCCGGCTTTGGCGGTGACAACACGTATGGGTTCTGTAGATATTGCCTGATCTGCCCAAAAGCTACCTGGCATCAGTCATCCTATTGGAATTTCTTTTCTTTCTTCAGGAGACCAAATAGTGGTTCACAAGTCAAGGTTAATTTTGCAATAAACCATCTTATGAATTGTACTTTACCCAGAAAGCCTCGCACCTCATTTTCAGTCCTTGGTGGTGGCATTTCTAAGATGGCCTTAATTTTGAAAGGATCCACCTCAATGCCCCTTTGTGTAATCAAGAACCCCAGCATTTTCCCCGCTGTGATGCCAAAAGTACATTTCTGAGGATTCAGTCGCAACTGATATTCTCTGATCCATTGGAAAATTTTGTTCAAGGTGGTGTAGTGGCCCTCTCTTTCCTTGGACTTGACAATCATGTCGTTCATGTACACCTCAACCTCTTTGTGGATCATATCGTGCAAAATTGTGGTCGCAGCCCGTTGGTAAGTAGCCCCAACATTTTTCAGACCGAATGGCATCACCCTATAGCAGTAGGTTCCCCACGGTGTGGTGAAGGCAGTCTTCTCCCTATCCTTGGGTGCCATCAAGATGTAGTTGTACCCGAAAAACCCATCCATAAAGAAGAGCAATGCATGGCCTGTGGTGAAGTCCACCAATTCGTCGATGTGCGGTAGAGGAAAGTCATCCTTCGGACTAGCTTTGTTCAGATCTCTGAAATCGACACACACCCAAATTCTGCCATTTTTCTTCGGCATCGGAACAATGTTGGCCAACCAAGTAGGATACTCAGATACTAACAGGAACACTGTATCTATCTGCTTGGTGACCTCTTCCTTGATTTTCAGAGCCCAATCCGGGCATATTCTCCGAAGCTTCTGCTTGACGGGTCGGGCCTCAAGGTCAAGAGGGATCCGGTGCTGTACAATCTCAAGATCAATTCCAGGCATGTCTTCGTAGGACGACGCAAAAACATCTTTGAAATCTTTTAATAAAGTGACTAAGCGCTCGCGTTCCTACAAAGACAACGTGGACCCAATCTGGAGCAAACGCAGATCCTTCTCAGTACCCACATTAATTGAAGTGATTTCATCTACCAGAGGTTTTAAAAGCCTCTCCTCCTTTTGATCAATCAAATGTTTTAAAACCAAAGGAATTCCTTCCTCGTCATTTTTATCAAAATTTTGAAAGTCATGACCAATGCAATACACAAGTGGCACAGAAAAGTACTCAGAAACAATAGTGGTACCATTCTTATTCACAACTTCCAGCTCGTCTAATTCCATGGTTACAACCGACTCAAAAGAAAAGGAAAAAGACGACCTGGACAAAACAACGACATCCGGGTTATCAACCCCAGGAATACCGGACTCTGACTTAGAAGAACTAGAATATGAATTAGCTACAATTCTAAATAATTAAATGGCTTTGTGGGCGAGGGAGGCATGCATGCTCGGTTGGCATCCTCCCGAAAATGCCATTGCCTTGCCATCGGATGCCTCTGTTTGCACATGTTTGATCACCGGAAATTGTACCAACTCCCAGAATGCTTTGGCCCCAAAACATGAACACTTTTGAACAACTTTTCTCTTCTGGCCGGTTGACCACAACAACTGGCCGGTCGGCCACCAACACTGGTCGGTCGACTACTGTAAGTGGCTGGTCGGCCAACCCTTTTTCCAGGCTTCTGGTTTTGCGGTAACAGAGAGCAACAGAGGCAAAGCAATGCATTTTTCAAGGAATGCGTGTACTGCCACTCTCCTTATCATTTCTCAAGCTTAAAGGAGTGTGGCACTTGGCTCTCAAGCCACCAATCAAGCATTTTCATGCATGATGACCAAAGAACCAAGCTTGTACAAGCTTAATGAATGCACAAATAGACTCAAATAGACCATCACCCTATCATGCATGATCAAAGGTGACGGTGACCAAGAAACATTGCACGTTTCATCACTTCGAGTATGAAACGTTCCACATTTCTTGTGTTTGGATTAACGTTCGATCCAAATACATGCAATGCAACACAAATGCTTATCTTGCTCATGTTTTACTTTGCTCATTTCATTTGCACATTTTAGCATTACCAAGCCATTCTTTAGCCGGTTAAGTCCAATGTGATTGTCCTCTAATGAGAGAGGGGTCATCCAAAGGATGGTTTAAGACATGAGAGAGATCATGCCTTTGTCCAGGAGGAACCCTCATAAGAGGGTTAAAGCCATTGAGCACAAACTCTGTCTCAAGCTTAAACACAATCATAAGGTTAGCCAACCCTCAAAACAAACAGAAAAATGAAGAAATGAGGGAGGTTAGAGACCTTTTGATGCTGAAATGGCATGCTAAATACCTTAAATCATGCAAGCAACACATGCAAGACATGTTAAAACGCTAAAGCATTATACTAGTGAAGAGCATTACACTAGAGGCATGCAATATCAAGCTCAAATGACCAAACCAGCTCTGGACAGAGCTTAAACATGCCAAAAGAGTGGCTAAATCATGTTGGAATTGAAGCACAAAAAGCTATAAAAACATGCTCATGTGTTGGCTCGCAAGCTAGGCTCAAAACACAACTCTCAAAAGTAATGAAAGAGTGAAGTATGTGAGAGTGTGACAAGGCTATGCACACTGAAATCATATATAAAATGGTGCTATATCATGCAATCAACACATGCACAACATGTTAGAGGCCTTAAAACACAAAGCTAGTGGAGGCATATACACTATAGCTATACAAAGCAAGCCTCATATGACCAAAGTAGCCCAAAATAGAGCTAAAGCCTGCTAAATCAGCAGCAAAAACATGCCGAGATAGAGCCACAAAAAGGTAGAAAAACATGCTCACATGTTAGGCTATCTGCACTTGTAAACAAGACACAAGGAGGGGAGGCCACCCCCTCCTATTTTGGACCTCAAAATATAATTTTTTCCACTGAAATTCTCCTGGAATTTAGTGGTTAAAAGGCCAAGAAAAGTTGTTTTAAAAGCTTTGAAAAAAAGCACAACACTTTAGCAAACAAGCTACAAATGAGGGTGGACCACCCCTAACTCTGAAAAGGCCTTAAACTACCATTTTTAAACCTTAAAAACAGAGGTTATTGCAGTTGAAAACTAGGCCAAAAACAACTTGCAAAGGTGGCCAAACAAGCAACTAAAATAAAGCTTAAAAGAGGTAAGCCTTTACCTTTGAAGCACAGTACTAAAACAAGTGCAATTCTGAGCTAAAACTAGCTTTGAGAGCTCAAACAAGACCTCCAAGAACCTCAGCTCCAAGGTGAAGGTGTTTGGTCAAGGGTCTTAGTGCAAATGTATAGGGAAAACCCATTTTCAAGCACAAAATATGGAGAGAGAGAGAGAGAGAGAGAGAGAGAGAGAGAGAGAGAGAGAATTCTAGAGAGAGAGGCAGAAATTTTGCTCACAACATTTTGTAACCCTCAAAATGGGGGAGAGACCTCCCTTTATATAGAAATGCAAGCCAAAAGCTTGCTTACATCCCTCTATACGTGTATGGAGGAGGCTTTCAGTGATCAACAGCTGGCACATAAAATATCTGAAAAATGAGAAAATTGGCCGTCAGCCACTTTAGGTGGCCGGCCGGCCACCTCCCCTAGCCGACCGACCATATCAAGTGGCCGACAAGGAGGAAATGTGGCCGACAAGTGCCAAAAGTGGCCGACAAGGCCTTTTCCCGCTCCAGGCAAGAGGCACCAAGGTTTGTCCCAAAAACAAGGCCAAAACATAGAGGGTTTAGAGGCTCAAAGACAAGGCACTCAGCCGAGAACTTTGGGCACTCAAAACGAGCACAAACATGCACAATCATCGAGTGCGCAAACGATGACGTCTGAGCCTTAAGGTCGGTAAAAAATGGGGTGTCTACAGTTGCCCCTCTTTAACAGAACTCGGAAGTCATGAAATGACGGGAGTGAATGTCAAAGCCTAAAGACGACCCATTTTTGACAAGGTTGAAGACTTAGACAAACAAGCAAGATAACAATATAGATACGCCCACTGGTTGGGGCAAAATGCAAATGACAAACACGATGCAGAACATAACTTATGATCATGAAATGAGGGCTGTAATGAAACATCTAGATGCAAATGTTGTGCAAAGAAATGCTACAGCAAACTTGTACATAAACAAGTTAACATGAACCAAACTACATCTCATGCAGAAAGGATGTAAGAAAATTATGCAATCTTAACTGTGCCTCATGCAGAAAAGATAAAGAGCAATAACCATCGGGCGCACCCGAGGCGGCAACAAGATCCTAACACGTGGCACAAGCGAGGAAAGAAAGAGTGATAACAAGTGAAACACATCCAACTATTATGCAATCAAAGCGAAGAGCGATATAAGCATTGGAATCCATCCAGATGCATTTAACCAAAGCGTCCTAACGCACCGCGCGCGAGAGGGAAAAAGAGAGTGGTGGAAACACCAGAGGGTGATATAAACATCAGAGCACGTTCCAATGTTTCTAACCAAAACAAAGAGGTATAAGCATCGAAACATGTTCTAAACGATTTTAACCAGAAGGGTGGTATAAACATCGGGCACACGACCCAATGTTTCTAACCAACGGGGTGGTATAAGCGTCAAACACACATCCCAAATGCTTCTAACCGAAGGGGTGGTATAAACATCGGGCACACAACCCAATGCTTCTAACCAACGAGGTGGTATAAGCGTCGGACACACGTCCCAAACGCTTCTAACTGAAGGGGTGGTCTAAACATCGGGCACACAACCCAATGCTTCTGACCAACGAGGTGTCAGTGTAAACAACGGGCATACCCGAGTGTTTCTAACCAACGAGATGTCGGTGTAAGCATCGGGCGTACCCGAATACTTCTAACCAAAGGAAGTGGTATAAGCGTCAGATGCACGTCCCAAACGCTTCTAACCGGGAAGGTGGTGTAAACACCGAGCATACCCAAATGTTTCTAACCAAAGGAAGTGGTTTAAGCGTCAGACGCACGTCCCAAACGCTTCTAACCGAAAGGGTGGTATAAACATCAGGCACATAACCCAATGCTTCTAACCAAAATGGGTGGTACAAGCGTCGAACAGACGTCCCAAATGCTTCTAACCAGGGGGGTGGTATAAATACCGGGCGTACCCGAATGTTTCTAACCAAAGGAAGGAATAGTGTAAGCATCGGGCGTACCCGAATGCTTCTAACCAAAAAAGAGTTGGTGTAAACACCGGTTTCTAACCAATGGGAGTGCTCAAAGGACATGAATGATCTTACCCGGGATTCCTTTGAATGAACCGTACATACAATATTGTCTAGTTGCACCAGTTTTGAATGAACCATACATACAATATCGTGCCTGCACAAGATAGAAACTTTGACATGTACAATACAATAGAATGCATGTTCTATGCAAGATTGGCAATATGTTCTACGCGAACGAAAATCACATATTCTATGTGAATGTAAGGGCATGCACAATGCAATACAATGCAACATGCATATTCTATGCAAATATGAGAGTATGTTTAATACAATGCAACGCAACATACGCATTCTATGCACAATGATAACAATGCATATTCAATGCAACGTCCATAGCATGTTCAATGCAAAACACCGACTAAAGAAATGCGCATCTTAACAAGACCGATTCAGTTGTAAACTCCGATTTACCTCTCGGAGGAGTTACAATGTATTTCAAAAAGGATACACCTTGTTCATGCCGACTGACGATGAGACACGCATAGAAGACATGAATTGAAACTTCCGCGGAAACACTTTGAGCTAAAAAGCGGACTTTTCTTGCACTTTCTCGAGAGCCAAGGACTCAAAATAGTCTGAAAACACACAGGGAGAACACTGGACACCTGCCGGCCACCCTGAAGACATGTCGGCCACTCACCATTGCTGTCGGCCACAAAAATTGACCGGTCGGCCAGTTGTGGCAGATTCAAGGTAGTTTGGTTTTTTTGCATAGAGAACTTTAAAAACACCATCCCAAAACATATTTCCTTACACATACAGTGCTAAAATCTCTTCCACTTTGTCTCTAGACCCTTTTTCCTCTTAGACCCATGCTTTACACACGTTTTCCAACGCCCCTCGCGAAGTTGATTCGCTAAAACCTTTCGGTTTCCTTTGCTTTGAATCAATCAAATCTTGTTTTAGGAGCTTTTTTTCTCCATTTTCACCACTTAAGGTTTGTTTCCCTCAAGTTTCTTTTGAGTTTGACGCCTTTTCCCAAGCTTTGACTTTTTCTGCCATTTTCTCTCTCCGATAGTTGACTTTTGTTGACTTTTGACACTTTTTGCCCATTTTGTTCATTTTCGCCTACTTTCTCACGTTCTTTCCAAATGGCAAACGATGCTCCACATGATGAGGGTTCTCTAGGGATGGAGGGGGAGCCCGAGTACATTCTGTTCCCGCCCAGAGTCCGGCCTTTCGACCTAGAGAGGTACCACCCTGAGGCACACGCACTACCACCTTGCATAGTCCGCCACTTCAGTAGTTTTGCATGACGTGCACCAGCAAATCTTCTACTACGGGAGCCAGAGTCTTATCTGTCCCATGACACCTCTGAGGTACACACTGCAATCTTACATTTCCTGCGATGTACTTTACATTTCTTGCATGGCTCGCACTTTTGCACTGTATTTCATCTGCTCATTCTGAACACATTTACACACTATATTTCTGCTCATCCACACTAGACTCCCGTTTCACCCGCAGTTATGGGTCCACCACAGCGAGGGAGTGGTATACGGATCTCCCCGACGGCGTCCGGCAGATGATTGATGATACGGGGTTTGGCTTGTTTTGCATGGGGCTGTCGTGCCTTATGGCGAGCAGGACCCTTTTAGGCACATTGGTAGAGAGATGGTGGGACACGACCAACTCTTTCCATTTCTCTACCACAGGGGATATGACCATGACCTCGTATGACTTCGCCATGCTGACAGGCCTTGAGGTGGGAGGCCGGCCGATCCCATATGACTCCGACATGGGCGAGTGGGTTGCCGCTTGGACATATCTGCTGGGAGCACACCCGTCTATCTGCCGATCAGGCCTGGTCCAATATACCTGGTTCTCAGACCACTTCAAAGGGACTAAGCCCGCGACGATCGAGGTTACAAAGCAGTACGCCCGAGGTTTCTTGATGTTCCTCTTTGGTACTACCTTGTTCGCCGACAGGGCGAACACAATCGGGCTATATCTTCTAAGCGCCTTAGTGGACCTTTCTCAAGTTCGACACTATGACTGGGGGGGCGCCGACCTCGCTACCCTCTACTGCTACATGAGTTTGACCTCTCGCAGGAGCGAGAACAGAGTGGGCGGCTATTGGAGAGCCTGGGAGGTATGCTTTACTGTTCAACTTTACATTTTCTGCCATGCTTTCTGTTTTGCACTTTTTGTACACTGCACACTGCATACTACACACACATAGCCTAATCCTTGCTCTGCACTTGTACTTTCTATACACCATGCCACACTTTGCTTTCTGTATTTTCTGTATTTTGTACTTTCTACATTCTGTATTTTCTGGACATTGCACACATACTATGTTTTCCGCATTATCTGTGCTCATCTGTACTCTCACCACCGCTGTCTTACTTTTCACAGTTATGGGTATACGCCTATTTCCCGGTGCTTGTTCCCAAGCCAGAGGTTGTGACGCCTCCTCAGGTACCGTACTCGCGTCGATATGATGGTCGGTGCCAGTCGAGGGCCCAGGCGACCCTCTTGTACCTTCACCAGTATTTTGACACCGTGAGGACGGTAGAGGTAATTCAAAACTCACAGTTCTTGCTGCTTTCAGCTTCAATTCATTTTGCATATTTAATGGCAACTTATCAATCAATGCACTTGTTATTTGTAGATCACATGGCAGCCCTGGGCGATGATGCCAGAGGGTGCCCGATTTCATTATGCCAGAGCTTGGGGCGCCTCCCGGTATCAGCTCCTGCTTGAGGGGCTAGCAGGACGAGCCTGGTTTCTTGGAGAGCGCTTCATGCGTCAGACTTTAGGCCTGCCCTTATAGTCAATTCCATTACTGCCTCCCCCTTCTATGCAAGCCACAGAGAGTCTCTCCCTTTAGGAGATCACTGGCTTCATGCGGTGCATAAATGCATACATGTTCATCGGAGAGGGGGACTATACGACTTATCTCCACGCATATCACATGCCTTCGTTGACAGGTGTTTGCACTCATACGGGGAGGACAGCTGATATTGCTTCGTCGAGCAGGGCTTGGGCAGCAGATGCCCCTTCGACAAGCAGGGCCCAGGCAGCAGATACCCTTTCGACAAGAAGGGCCCAGGCATCGAAGGGTGGGGCTAGAGGGATGCCACATACTCGGCAGAGTGTTGGATGGCCAGAACTTTCGACCGAGCTGACAAGTTGGTGGTACTCCGGAGTGCCTTATCAGATTCTGTTTGAGCCCCCGTTGCTTGGTCACAGATATGTCAGGACACCGGACTCACCACTGGTATGCATTATAGCTTTCATTTATCACTCAGATACTCAGACATTCATTCACTGATTGTTTCGATTCACATTTGCAGCCCTCCATAGGATATGTCAAGCGGTTACTTGAGGTGTTGGACTCATTCGAGGACATGATCTTGAGGAGAGAGACGATGTTTAGCTCCCACGACAATTAGGTAATTTTCAGTTTTCTTGCTTTTCGATTATCATATTTCTGCTGATATACTGAAACTGACATCTCAACTGAACATTTTCCCACATTGCACTAATACACTGCATGCATAGATCACATCTGACACGTTGGATTCACATACTGTATCTGACTTCTGCATGTACTCACTCTGCACACCACACTTGCATTTGATATACATACTATGGCTGATATATTCAAACCGTCTTTTCAGGTCACACCCAAAATAGTGGCTAAATCCTGCTGGAATTGAAACACAAAAAGCTATAAAAACATACTCATGTGTTGGCTTGCAAGCTAGGCTCAAAACACAACTCTCAAAAGCAATGAAAGAGTGAAGTATGTGAGAGTGTGACAAGGCTATACACTCTGAAATCATATATAAAATGATGCTATATCATGCAATCAACACATGCACAACATGTTAGAGGCCTTAAAACACAAAGCTAGTGAAAGCATATACACTATAGCTATACAAAGCAAGCCTCATATGACAAAAGTAGCCCAAAACAGAGCTAAAGCATGCTAAATCAATATCAAAAACATGCCGAGATAGAGCCACAAAAAGGTAGAAAAACATCCTCACATGTTAGGCTATCTACACTTGTAAACAAGGCACAAGGAAGGAAGGCCACCCACTCCTATTTGGGACCTCAAAAAATACTTTTTTCCACTGAAATTCCCTCGGAATTTAGTGGTTAAAAGGCCAAGAAAAGTTGTTTTAAAAGCTTTGAAAAAGAGCACAACACTTTAGCAAACAAGCTACAAAAGAGGGTGGACCACCCCTAACTCCAAAAAGGCCTTAAACTACCATTTTTAAACCTTAAAAATAGAGGTTTTGGTAGTTGAAAACTAGGCCAAAAACAGCATGCAAAGGTAGCCAAACAAGCAACTAAAATAAAGCTTAAAAGAGGTAAGCCTTTACCTTTGAAGCACAGTACTAAAACAGGTGCAATTCTGAGCTAAAACTAGCTTTGAGAGCTCAAACAAGACCTCCAAGAACCTCAGCCCCAAGGTGAAGGTGTTTGGTCAAGGGTCTTAGTGCAAATGTATAGAGAAAACTCACTTTCAAGCACAAAATAAGGAGAGAGAGAGAATTCTAGAGAGAGAGGCAGAAATTTTTCTCACAAAATTTTGTAACCCTCAAAATAGGGGAGAGACCTCCTTGTATATAGAAATAAAAGCCAAAAGCTTGCTTCCATTCCTCCATACACGTGTATGGAGGAGGCTTTCAATGATTAACAACTGGCACATAAAATATCTGAAAAAGGAGAAAATTGGCCGTCAGCCACTTCAGGTGGCCGGCTAGCCACCTCCTGTAGCCGACCGACCACATCAAGTGGCCGACAAGGAGGAAATGTGGCCGACAAGTGCCAAAAGTGGTCGACAAGGCCTTTTCCCCCTCCAAGAAAGAGGCACCAAGGTTTGGCCCAAATACAAGGCCAAAACACAAAGGGTTTAAAGGCTCAAAGACAAGGCACTCAGCCGAGAACTTCGGGCAGTCAAAATGAGCACAAACATGCACAATCATCGAGTGCGCAAACGATGACGTCTGAGTCTTAAGGTCGGTCAAAAATGGGGTGTCTACATGTGCTGATCTATCAGAACAGGTGTATAATCTCTTTCTGAGGTGGAAGTAGAAAACTGGGCCCGACTGCGCATAGGTGACGTAGATTGTGACCGCTGAATTGGCGACTGTTGAACCGGTGATCTATGCCTGACTGTCCTCCGTCTCGTAACCGGGGGTAGCAAAGTAAACGCTGGTTGTCCTCCAATAAGATCCTAAGATTGGTAAATCCTCCTGACTCTGGTCCAGAGTGCTCGGGTAGTAACTGCCTCGTCGGAAGCAATTGTGAAATACTACCTTGCAAAAAGAAAATAAAGCAAAAAAAAGAAACGACAAGTAGCAAACGCAGAGCACCTCGGCTTAGACAAGGACAACACACAATTGAGATCATAAGCTGGACAATCTGTACTCAGACACTGATTTCTGCCTCAAATTTTCTGCCTTAAAACTGATATCCTCAAACCGATACCCTCAAACTGATACCCAGACTTGCAACTGATACATACATTCTTGCAGAGTCACACTCTAAAAGCATATATCAAGCAAGTAAGAGCCAAAACACCCCTATGGTGGGGTAGGGTTACCCTGTCCTAATTGCGTTAGGAAATAGGGGTTCGCTATGCAAGCAAGTGGTTTCAAACAAACCTACATTCGGGTGAGCAACCTGTCCTAGTTTGGAACAGTCTCTAAGGCTTTCGATATGCAACTAGGTCAATTGGTCAAAAAGGGTGCTTTAGTAAGACCACCTAATATACCTCTCGCACCTAACACTGAGAAGTGAAAAGAGGATCAAACGATACAGTGGTAGTCCAGATCCAAGGTTTGTGTTCCCATCGTGGCAGAGCCCGCAACCGGTCAGCCTTTTGGCAAGCTTTTCCAAGCAAGCCTCCTGCAAACCGTTCAGGAATAGCAGATGGCAAACACTGTGACATAGGCACACCAATGCAAATACAAATTCAAATGCAAAGAAACACATAAGTGTAGATAAAACAACATATCATGAGTTCGAGTCAAGTTCTCTAAATCCTCAGCAGAGTCGCCAAAAATTGTAAACTCGACTTTCTTCGCACCCCGTTTTGAAGAGCTCGAATTAGTCCTACAGTTCGGACTCTTGTCACGGTTCTGAATCTAATCTCACAAAGTGCAATGCGAGACTGATAAACCCCAAAGAGTCCAATCCGGAAAATCATTTTGGAAAATCGATTTTGAATCAAATAATGCCAAAACTGGACTACTTTGCCAGATTATAGAGTCGCCACCTAAATATTTTATTTTAGGAAAATTTAGGAAACGCTGACTCGTGCCAAAGGCCACATGTCCATCATCACCAAAGTTGCCTCGGCTCGGGAACTTGGGTACGAGAGGCGAAAGTCTTGAAATGTGCACCCCCGCTCGCCCGATCAAAGATCGGCCTCTACTACCGTGATATAATGTTTTATAAACACATGTATTCTTATTCCGATTATTAGCTAACTTTACTATGTGACGAACACATACAAGTATAGACTAAGTCGCAAGACTTGGAACGATTCAACACATGTTTGTTTTCGAAAAATTGTTTAAAGTTGCCACCCTCAAGTGGGCTAAAACGCGGATTTGCCACCAAACATGATGGGCTTAAAACATGATTTGCCACTTCGCAAAGTGGGCTTAAAACGCACATTCGTTGAATTGTCCCAATTCAAGCAACAAAGCCTTCATCCACAGGCATTCACGCAGTTAATCATTTAAGCAAATAGCCTCATTGCAAGCACGCTATGATGGCAACACTCACACTCATGCAAGTATGCTAAAGCATAAAACTTACCGAGTACTCCAAGCCAAAACAAAAGCTAGTTAGAAAGAATGCATGATCCTATCTATACAAGATGCCTAATGCAACACATGCAACATGAAATTAATAGGCTCGGCTACTAATATGGCATATGATACAACAATTTCATAACATGCTTTGAAACACGTATTCAAATAAGTATTGAAATTGCAATGCAGTTTGAAGGATGCGCCGAGCCCCAGTGCATACAAGACAAATGAATAATGCAAACATGCAAGCATAAGGTATGCTAATCGAAACATGACCCTAATCTAACCATCAAAAGAGGATAAATAAAAGGAAGAAAGACGTGGGGTTGGACGACATGCACACACGCACGCACACTTATTACAACATTGCGCCCTCTCAAAGGAGGGTCCGAATGAATAAGCTAAGCTACACTAAGCTAAGCTAATTATTACAAAACAACTAATTAACTATTCTAGCTAATTAATTATTACAAACCAATTGAAACTAATTAACTAACTTATTCTAAGCTGATTAATTACAACAAATTGAAATTGAAGAACTAGTTACACAAACTAATTAAGTACAACACTTGAATTAAATAATTAGCTGCGATAACTAATTAAAGCAATTAAAATGGCCTCGAGGGTGAGGGACGCATGCATGCTCGGTTGGTTTCCTCTCGAAAATCTACCGCCTTGCCTTTGGATGCCTCTATTTGCCCTCGTTGATCTCTGAAAATTGCACCGACTTCCAAAACACCTTTGCTCCATCGCAGGAACATACTGAGCAAAATTTTCACTGATGGCCGGTCGGCCACAAAAGGTGGCTGTCGGCCATTATTGGTGGCCCGTTGGCCACCCCTTTCCTGGAATTCTCCTTTTGCTGCAACAGAGAGAAAACAGAGGCAAAGCAATGCATTCTCAAACAATATATGTACTATTACCCTCCTTATCATTACACAAGATCAAATGAGTGTAATTCTTGGCTCTCAAGCCATCAACCAAGCATTTTCAATGCATGATGGCTAGAGAACCAAGCTTGTACAAGGTCAATGAATGCACAAACAAGACCAAAAACAACCACCACCCTATCATGCATGATCAAGGGTGACAGTGACTAAGAAAAATGACACGTTTCATCACTTTAAGTTTGAAACGTCCCATTTCCCTTGTGTTTGGATTAACGTCCGATCCAAACGCAAACAATACAACACAACATGCTTATCTTGCTCAAGTTTTACTTGTCATGTTTTATTTACTCATTTCAATTACCGATCCATTCTTTAACCGATTAAGTCCAAGGTGGGAGTCCTGTAATGAAGGACGTGTCAACCAAGGGAGGATTTAAGGTATGAGAGAAATCATGCCGTTGGTTAGTAGAAACCCTCAAAAGAGGATTAAAACCATTAAGCATGAATCTCAATCTCAAGCTTAAACACAACCCGAAGGTTAGTCAACCCTCAAAGAAAATGAAAAAGTGAAGAAATGAGGGAGGTTGCAGATATTACAGTGCTGAAATGGCATGCAAAATGACACTAAATCATGCAAGCAACTTATGCAATACATGCTACAAAGCCAAAAACATTAAGCTAGTGAGAGAGATTGCACAACAACCATGCAATACAAGCCTCGAAAGGATAAACCAACTCAAAATAGAGCTAAGACCAATGAAAATAGTGGCAAAAACATGCTGAGATTAAAGCATAAAAGGCTAGAAAAACATGCCCACATGTTAGCTTGCAAAAAAGACTCAAAGCACAACTCTCAAAAGCAATGAAAGAGTGAAGTAAATAAGCATGTGACAGAGTTATATACTCTAAAATTACATGCAAAATGATGCTACAACATGCAAACAACTCAAACACTTCATGCTTAAAGCCTTAAAACAATGAGCCAGTGAAAACCATTACACTATAGCCATGCAATACAAGCCTCGAAGGACTTAACCAGCCCAAAATAGAGTCAAAGTAGGCCAAAAGAGTAGCTAAAACGTGCTGAAGTTAAGCTAACACAAGTTAGAATAATTGGCTAAACCATTAGGCATGCTAGACTAGTAAGCACAATTGCACTACAAGTGCAAAAAGCAAGCAACAAATGCTCCAACCAACCCAAAACAGAGTTGAAACTTGCAAAAACAGAGCCTAAAACATGCTTGAACTAGGCTAACACAAGCTACAAAATCAAGCTAACATGTGATGCTTACTAGGCATGGAAACAAGACACAAGGAGGGGAGGCTAACCCCTCCTATTTTCGACTTCAAGAGTTGATTTTTACCACTGAAATAACTCTGAATTTCAATGTTTAAAAGGGCTAAAAAGTTTGATTTAAAGATGGTAAGAAAAGGCATAAAAGGCTTCACAAGCCAAAGAGCAAAAAGGGAGACAACCCCCTAACTCAAAATAGGCTCAAACCACCATTTTAGGATTGAAAAGCAGAGATTTTTACAGTTGAAAACCAGCTCAAGAATGGTGTAAAAAGATGACAAAGCAAGCAATTAAAATAAAGCTTACAAGGTTAGACTTTACCTTTTGAAGCACAGCACAAAAACAGTCACTATTCTGAGCTTATACCACCCTTAGAAGTTCAAACTAAGCCTCAAAGAACCTCAACTCCAAGATGAAGGTGTTTGGATAAGGGTCTTAGTGAAAAAGTGCAGGAAATTCTAACTATCAAGCACAAAATAAGAGGAGAGAGAGATAGAGAATTCTAGAGAGAGGGGAGGAAATTTGCTCAAAATTGTCTAACCCCCCAAAATGGGGGAGAGACCCCCCTATATATAGAAAATCAAGCCAAAGGCTTGTATTCATCCCTCCATACACGTGTATGGAGATGAGCATCAGAGAACAACAACTAGCACAGTTGGCAAATAAATATCTACAAAAGGAGAAAAATGGCTGTCGGCCATCATCAATGGCCAACCGGCCATCAATGTAGTCGACCGGCCATAAACATAGCCGACTGGCCACCACTGGTGGCTGACAGGCACAAGTCATGGCTGGCAGGCTAGTGGGATGGCCGACAGGCCACCCTCTACTCTAGAAGTGAAACAATAAGCTCTTGGTCCATAACCAAGTACAAAACAGAGAAGATTAGAGGCTCCAAGGCAAGGCGCTCACCCAAAACCTTCAGGGACTCAAAACGAACACGAGCAAGCACAATCATCGGGTGTTCAAACGATGACGTCCAAGTTTTAAGGACGGTCAAAAAGAGGGTGTCTACAGCATGATGAACCTGTATCATTGTATTGGGTTTTATTTTAGTAGTTAGGTAGCAGCATTTTATATGGTGTGAGATTACCGGTTCAAAACTTAATGCGCTTTGTTTTGTGTTGTTCCCTTTCGTTTCTATATCATACAATTTAATATCGTATTATACAATTAATTAATCTTGATCTTATCCTTTAACATATTTACATTTTATATAAAAATGCATCATGTTAGTTATATACCCTTAAAAGAAGGTGTACATATACAAATTATGACCACTCAGCCATCTCTCGTACATAATTTTTCATGATTATGACCCAAACCGAGTGAATAGCGGGTCATTCATATTCGATTATTGGATAGGTACAACCAATTAATTCAAACTATAAAGAAAATTTTCATCAAAGAAAGATATTTTCTTCAGAATATCATAACCAACATCATAAATTATAACTAATACATCATAATAACTTATAATCAAAAATTAAAAAAATCATAAACCATAAAAAGAATGTGTATGATATATGAAAAACATCATAGAATGCAACACATGATATATATATATATATATATATTAAAATGAGACGAACCATATATTATACATATATTATCACCACAACACAACACTGGTCTAGAGCAATGCATGTGTGAGAGAGTGACTGGTCCCATTAATGTTATTAATATTAGTTGTTTTTTGTGTATGAATGATAGGTAGCACATCATACGAAAGATGCTTACGATATTGGGTTGACTGTTCTATGAAGTTGATGAACACCTGAAGAATGAATGATTCACTTATGGTTGATTAGAGCTTGTTGATTTTGTGATTGGCCATGTAATGCTACCCACCTCAAAGATACTACAGTGAGCTCCAAGAATACTAAAATATCACCTTAACTCACGTCAATGTCTCTAAATATATGATTAAATTATTCAAATTTTGGAACTTTTCCTTATTAAATTAGGTTTTTACAGTTATTAATTGGTACAATGGTCTCTAATTAGATTACATGAACTAAAATTAGAAATTTATAAAAACTAAATAGATAAGATTAATAGTTTAGGAATGAAATATAAAAAATTAGGTGTATAGCCTCTAGTTTAGGGTATTGTTTGAGCCGGTGGGACTCGTTACATGTTTCAGTTTGATGATACAAATCATTTGTTTTGTTGAGAACTTCATGTATATTATTCACACACAAATTAAGTCAATTCAATAATTGTAACATATTCAATTTACCATATTTGTCACAAAAAAAATGAATGGACTATTTTTGAAAACACAATTATCGTTCATTTTTGTGGTGACAACTGCGATAAATTGTATATACTACAATTATTGGATCGAGTTAATTTTTGTGTGGACAATATACATAAAGTACTGGACATAATGAACAGTTCAAATTATCAAAACGGAACACGCGATAGACCCCACAGGCTTGAACAATGCTCTCCAATTATAGACTAGAGACAATCCAGATCCAAAAAATTATGGTAATCATATATATATTATGAAAAGTAATTTTGAGCACTTTCTCCCTCTCCTTCCTATGTGGTGTCTACTTGATATTGCATATCATGTTGGCCTTTGATCCTTACCATTCATTATATCTAATGAAAGATTTTCATTACATATTAATTGTTATAAAATAGAAATACAAAATTATAATTATTTTAACTTTAAAAAAAATTATTACACTCACCATTAAATAATATAATAAAACATCTCCATTGGTTAAACTTTTAAAATGGCACGTTAGGGTATTAAAGTTGGCCAATTCTATTTACTTATCTAAAAAACCTAGTGATTCGTGATTACATCAAGATTAAAGTATTTTAATTCCCTATCATTCAAAATACACAATCTAAATCATCAAGTACTTACGAAAGTGATTTAGATTGTTGTTTTCGAAATAAACAATAAATCGACACAAACGATTTTTACGTGGAAAAACCACAATTGAAGAACCTTCAATTGTAATCAAAAACCACGGGTGAAACGCCACTAATCAATCCACTACTGAAGAAAGAAAGATTACAAAGATACCACACAAATTACCTAACTCAGTCAATTTGTCTTCAAACCTTCTGTAACTCTTTCACCAAGCCTTCGTCTCGGAACTGATTAATCTGAAGTTGAATCCACAACTTCACTTATCGAATCAACGACTACGTACAAAATCAAACTCCTTTGAAACTCCACGTTTGAATCTTCAGAATCCACCGAAGAATAACACTCTTGTATGTATTCAATCAACCTCCTTGATCTATGCTTGTTAATGCATAAGTTTAATACTCACTCAAATTATCAAGGAACACTCACAAAAATTCCTCCAGAAGAAAACCTTAGAAAACCTCAAAGTAGATCTAGAAAACCTAATCCTAGTTTTGGAGTAAAACAACTACTTATAGAAATCCTGGATTTTGAAGCTCGCTCGAGCGAAGCTTCTCTCGCTTGAGCGAGGAACTTAACTCGCGTGATTTCCATAAGTGGTTTCGCTCGAGCCACGCATCCTTCGCTTGAGCGAACAAACAACTCTTTGAGGTTTTAATGCAGACGCAGTCTTCGCTCGAGCCACACATGCTTCGCTCGAGCGTACATTCATCTCTTTCAGGTTTTTGCCAGACACAGTCCTTCACTCGAGCAAGGACTCCTTCGCTCGAGCGAGAAAGACAAAACAGTAAGGAAATTTTACAACTCAATTAACAAAGTTGTTCGCAGGATTGACAAGAACAAGGGACCTAACAATCTCCCCCTTTGTCAATACCCGGACAAAACTTTCTAACAAAATTTCCTAAACAAACGAACAAACTAAACAAACCAACTAAAAACTAGAAAAAGACCCAACACACAATTTGCATAGCATAAACAAGAAGAAAATTTTAAAAAAAAAAATTATGCATCATAATAAACCATCAAGACTTTTAAAAAAACAAAAAGAACCATTATCCACATCATTAGCAACTTAAAGTCCAATATAAACAAAATAAACTGTTTTGTCCATAAGTCCAAATGCTTCCTGGAAAAAAAAAACATCATGAGCACCAAAAACATATATCCCAAAAATATACAATGTTGCCTGCAAAAACATATGAGTATCACAAAGATATGTACCCCCCAAACATCAACATCTCATCATACTCCCTCTTTTTGTCCGGGAGTGACTCAAAAACAGTTATATACATCATAATCAAAACTATCCAAGGGAATAACAAAAACTGTCCAGAAAATAAAAAACTGTCCAAGAGAATCATATGCCAAAAGCTAAGAATCAGAAGAAGATGGTTGCTGCAACTGAAGAAGTGAAAGGATCTGAGCAAGCATGGTACTCTGCTCATCAAGTCGGCCATCAAGGACATCGAGGCGGGCATCCAAAAGATCAAGGCGACGAGTAACGGTCTGCTCAAAGTGCTGTAGCTGACCACAAAATTAGCGAGGACGCAGCTCAGGAAGATCATGGGCACCTGCTGGAGCTGCATGGGCTGCATCAACCTCCTCCTTCTCAGCAAAGGGATCATCACCTGCACCAGAACTCCCAACCCCTAACACACACCCCCCCGGCACATGTGCTTGACTCTGAGAAACTGTGAGCTTTGTGATGGGTTTAACAGGATGGGCAAACTCATCATCCTCAAGAGTGGGAACATCAAAAGATGAGAGAAAATGAGTAAGGAAACACCCATATGGAAGACCCAAAGATTTACGACCCTCATAAACTGCAATCATTTTGGAAACGATCATGGCCAGAAGATCTATGGGTAGCCTATGATCAATGCAGTACAACACATAACCCTGATCCTGGGTAATGTGTGAAGAATGGGAGGTGATATGAAGATTAGCACATACAATAAGATTAAGGAGACGAAACTGAGGAATAAGCTCATTTTGCTAAATGAGAGCCCCGGCGATCCAAGTCCGGTCACAACCACAAAGTTCAGATGCTACTTGATCAAAGTCAATCCCAAAACGAGTAAGGAGAGGATACCTAAAATCCGCGACTTCGGGAAGATCAAGAAACAATCTAAAAACCTCACAGGTGATGTCTATAGGTTTCCTCCTAACCCAAGTGCGAAAAGAACAAGGAATTTCTTTGCGAATCGAATGGATGTTGCAATAGAATTCACGAACTAAACTCAGATTTTGAGGCCCGGAAAAGATCAAAACTTGGTCACCTCCTAAGGAGTCAAACAAGGAGCGGATAGGAAGTAACTCAAAGGCACTAGACAGAACATTTCGCTCAAGATGGACTTTTCTGGAAACATAAAACTCCTTAAACTGTTTGGATTTTTCTTTGGACTCAAACTTTTCGGTATTGAAACTTGGGCGGGACACAATTTTTTTGCGATGCTTTGAAGGAACTAAAGGCTCAGCCATGACTAAAACAACCCCAAAAACAACAAGACATTCACAAAACCCAGTCCAAGACAACCAATAACAATAGCAGAAAACACCAATACCCAAAATAAAGAAACCATTAGAACACCATTAGTCCAATAAGCATAAAACTATAGCAGAATACACTAAAACCACAAATGAAACACTAAAATGTTAAAACATTAATTAAACAAATGAAACAACTCACAGATATTCGAATTGAAACACAGGACAATATTTAAGAAAAATAAATAAAATAAAGAAAACCCCAACTGAAATCCTAACAAAATGCGACAAATTAGGAACCCTAGATGCAAGAGTGAGACTCAAAAACGGGAGGAAATAACCAAAAGCAACAATAATAAAACCTAGATTAAAACAGAGCATATTCACATTCACATGACAAACGAAGAAGAAAAAAATAAAGGGGAAAAAAAACTTACCAACGACGGAGAATGCACAAGAGGGAACTGAAATGCTCCAAAACCAAGAGAGAAACCTCAGACGAGGCCAGCAATGGAAAGCACAAAAACCCTAGGAGAGAGAGAGAAGAAACACGAAGAGGTGGGAAAAACAATGAACTGAAAAGACACAGTTTTAGAATTTGAACCGCGACAGGTCGCTCGAGCAAAGACTCTGTCGCTCGAGCGAATACACTTATGCTCAGGGGTTCGCTCGAGCCAAAAACACACACTCTCGGGTCTAACTTAGAAGCAAAAGCATGCTCGAGCGAGAAATCCTTCGCTCGAGCCAAGAAGAAAAAAAACACCACACACAAATTTTTTATTTTTTTATTTATTTTTTATTTTTCCTTGAGCAGCCAACACTATACTCAAAACATGAAGTGAGACCTGAAACACAAGTGGATGATCACATTTAGCCAAAAGTGAAACTAAGATGAAATAATCCGCACATCATGAAACCTGTAAACTTGCAATTTTGAAAACAGGACACTTGAAATCATGAACAAAGCAAATAAAATATAATCAGTGATCATAAGCTACAAGTGAATGTACAACTCAAAATCCAATATGAGGGCTCACAAAATTAAGGTGTGTGTGTGCAGTCCTTGAGAGGCCACTGAGCTAGAGTTAATCCTCATAGTGATCGGATGGCTGGACCTCCACCAAGAGTAACTTAACAATACAGAAGCTACAAGTGAATGTACAACTCAAAATCCAATATGAGGGCTCACAAAATTAAGGTGTGTGTGTGCAGTCCTTGAGAGGCCACTGAGCTAGAGTTAATCCTCATAGTGATCGGATGGCTGGACCTCCACCAAGAGTAACTTAACAATACAGAGAAAAGTCAAACCATTAGGAATCACGGGGTATTTGTTGAGTAAATGTGGAGGCTCCCCCTCAGTCAATTACTCCTTTTTTATTATTATTTTTTTTAGACTTTTTCTTTCTTGTGGGCACTCACTGGTGGCATTCACGGTCAAGAGTATGGAAACCAAACCAGAGAAGAATGAAATCAAAAAGGATGCCCTGGTTGGTGCCTCTGAGGTAGCCTTTTCCTAATGCCCGAACTTCAAGAAACTAAGGGAGAAACCGTGGAAGTGAAAAATGATGGTAGATGGTCAAGAGACTCAACATCACCCATGATATACTAGTATCGTTCAATTCCACTGTAAAAGTACAAGAAACACTGTTAGTAGTCCATAGAGAACTTTGATCACTTGTGCGGAAACCCCTGCAACAATTTATCTCAAGAATGTGTACAGAATGAGATCATGAGGTTAATGAGCATGGGCATTCAAAATGAGCTATGAACAAAGAACAATGAGATCTTGTAAGCAGCATGAGTAGTGTGCATGTAAAGATGTATGCAAGTAAAATAGGAATCATTGACAATCAGATTATAGCATCCAAGCACACATAAAGCCAAACACTCACACCCACTCAAGGAACAAGTAACACTCTAGTGATCGAGCATGACACCCAAGGTCTTTCTAAGGAACTCAAACCGAAGAAGATCAAGGGGTTTTGTAAAAATATCAGCTTTTTGATGCTCAGTGGGTACATGTTCAAGAACAACAAGGCCCTCTTCCACTAACTTTCAATTAAAATGATGACGAATGTCAATGTGTTTGGTGCGAGAGTGTTGGGCAGGATTTTTTGAAATGTTTATGGCACTTGTATTATCACAAAAAAAAGTGAGAATGTTTTGTTCTATCCCATAGTCATGAAGCATTTGCTTCATCAACAGCATTTGTGCACAACAACTTCCTGCAGCAATGTACTCAGCGTCAGCAGTCGAAAGAGAGATGGCATTTTGCTTTTTACTATGCCAGGAAACCAGATTATTCCCGAGGTAAAAACACCCCCCAGATGTACTCTTTCTATCATCAGCACACCCTGCCCAATCGGCATCAGAAAAACCAGTAATTTCGGCTGTAGTATCAGTAGAAAACCAAACCCCACACCCCAATGTCCCATTAACATATTTGATGATGCGTTTGACCGCAAGAAGGTGAGACTCTTTAGGACTGGCTTGGTAACGGGCACAAACACCGACACTGAAGGAAATATCAGGACAACTGGCTGTGAGATACAGAAGACTCCTTATCATACTCCTATAAAGGGTAGGATCTTCATCAATACGAGAGGAGTCTTTGGAGAGGTGAAGACTGGTGCTCATAAGAGTGCGTGCATGTTTGGCAGACTCAAGACCAAACTTTGACACAAGATTTTTAGCATACATAGTCTAAGAAAAAAACATATCCAAAGGAGACTGTTTAATTTGAAGACCCAAGAAATAAGACAGCTCTCCCATCATGCTCATCTCAAACTCATGTGTCATGCAATTTGAAAAATATTTCACAAGATGTTCAGCAGTGGATCCAAACACAATATCATCAACATAAATCTGAGCAACAAGAATATCAGACTTAGTATGTTTCACAAATAGAGTCTTATCCACACTACCTCGTTGAAAATCATTATCAAGAAGAAAGGTAGTAAGTCTATCATACCAAGCCCGAGGGACTTGTTTCAACCCATACAAAGCCTTGTCTAACTTGTAGACATGATTAGGACATTTAGGATCCTTAAACCCTTTTGGTTGCTCAACATATGCCTCTTCTTTCAAGTACCCATTTAGAAAGGCACTTTTCACATCCATTTGAAACAATTTAAAGCCACGAAAACATGCAACACCAAGTAAAATACGAATAGATTCGAGACGTGCAACTGGGGCAAACGTCTCATCATAGTCAACACCCTCTATTTGTGTGTAACCTTGAGCAACCAACCTGGCTTTATTTCTAACCACAATACCATTTTCATCAGATTTATTTTTACAGATTCACTTGGTACCTATCACATTCATGTCTCTAGGTCTGGGAGCAAGAGTCCAAACATTGTTACGTTCAAATTGACCTAATTCTTCATGCATAGCATTGACCCAACTATCATCTAGCAAGGCCTCTTTAAAATTTTTACGTTCAATTAAGGAAACATAACACATATGTGATATCTCATCCCGAGTCTGTCTTCGAGTTTTCATTCGATCCGATACACTTCCAATCACCTGTTGAGCTGGGTGATTCAGTTTCACCCTTGCTGATGGTTTGAACTCAGGACTTACAGTGACAGAAGCATCAGGAGTGATGCCTCTTTATGTACTCTTTGGACTTTGACTTACCTGTGAGGATGGTGCTGTCTCAACTTCTTGTGCTTGGACCTCAGCTTCTCTTTGACTTTGTGGTTTAGTATCCAAGATTGGAGACTCACCATTGTCATCCTCATTTGTTGCTGGAGTAGGTGAACTTGTGTCATCTATAACCACATTGATTGATTCCATTAAAGAAGAAGTTCGCAGGTTATAGACTCGAAAAGCCCTACTAGTGGTTGAATACCCTAGAAAAATACCTTCATCACTTCGGGAGTCAAATTTTCCCAAAGGCTCTCTATCTTTGAAAATATAACACTTACTCCCAAAAGTTTTGAAGTATTTTGCATTAGGTTTCAAACCCTTCCACAATTCATATGGAGTTTGTAAAGTGCCGGGCCTTAAATACACGCGATTTATGACATAAACAGCAGTATTTACGGCTTCAGCCCAAAACTTTGAAGGAAGTTTCTTACTAAGGAGCATGACCCTAGCCATTTCTTGAACAACTATGTTCTTCCTCTCAACCACTCCATTTTGTTGTGGAGTAATAGGTGCAGAAAATTCATGCTTAATTCTATGCATATCACAAAAATCTGAAAACGAGCTATTTTCAAATTCACGACCATGATCAGTTCGGATTCTTATGATACGCCCAATGGAAACACCCTGTTCATTTTGGATTTTAAGAACTAAAGCCTGGAAAGCATCAAACGTATCGGATTTTTCCCTTAAAAAATTTACCCATGAAAATTGAGTAAAATCATCAACAGTTAAAAAAATATATCTTTTACCTCCAATGCTTTCAGTGCGAGTAGGACCCATTAAATCCATGTGAACCAATTCAAGAGGACGTTTGGTTGTAAAGTTGTTCACGTTTTTATGAGGGGCACGGGTCTGCTTTCCAAGTTGACATGGTCCACACACATGGTTCAGATTCTTACCCAGTTTAGGTACTCCTCTCACAAGCTCTTTGCTGGCTATCTTAGTTAGGTCGTTGAAATTCATGTGACCTAATCTTTGATGCCACAAATCAATGTTACTTATGATGGCAGAGTGACAAGTGAGATCATTAGTAATAACAATCCCATAGCAGTTATCAGATGTGCGAACCCCATGCAAGACAGTATTTCCCTTTTTATCCAAAATTTCACATTTATTTTTTGAAAACAGTACTTCATGGTGGGAATCACACATTTGACTAATGCTCAAAAGATTTTTTTTAAGACCATCAACAAGTAGAGCATTTTCTAGCTTGGGAAGACCGGCAACACTTATAGAGCCCTTACCAATGACTCTAGAAGTGCCGCCATCTCCAAAGGTAACAATTCCTCCTTTATATTTTTCAAGGGAGGTGAAGTAGGATTTGTCACCGAACATGTGACAAGAGCACCCACTATCAAGATACCACATGTGTGAGTCACGTGCTTTTAGAGCAGTGTGAACAACTAAACAAGGCAAATCATCTTTTCTTACCCAAATCTTTTTGGTCTTGGTAAATGTCTTGGCGTTGTGAACACCCTCATGAATCTTGGTATTCCGCCTAGACATGTAAGGTTGTCTCCTAACCCAAAAAGTATTCGAATTTCTACCCTTTTGAGACACCTTACCAAACAATTCAAAGCAATAAGGACGAATTTGGCCATACCTACCACATTGATGACAAATAAAAACAGGTTTTACCTCCTTTTTGTTGATCTTACCCCCTTTAGGTAGATGAAGAGGGGGATCACCCTGGTCTACCTTCAGCTTTCCCTTTGCTTGGGTCTTCAGGTCATGTGAAGTAGAGGCATGTCCCTTGTGAGCTGTCACACCATAGCCTAGCCCACTTTTGTCACAACCCATTTGTTAAGATCCAAGGATGTCTTCTAATGATTTGGAACCTTTGTTCCACATGGCAATTGTGGCTCTAGCAATGCGGAGTTCTTCATCTTTTTGACTGACTATCTCTTCCAATGTAGCTTGTGACATCTCAAGGCTTTCAAGTTTTTCTTCATATGTGGAATACACGTTCAGAAGTTCATTCCTTTCAGTTTCACAGGATAGAAGTTTTCCACATAGGTCTTGCCTGTCACTTGAGATCTTGATGACATTCTGTTTTGTTGCTACAAGTTCTCCTTTTAGCTTGATATTCTCGCTTTCACGTGCTTTGAGCTTGAGAGAGAGTTCGTCATTGATTTTGGACAAATTCAGAGATTCCTCGTAAAGCTTTTCGTAAGCTTGTTCTAGTTCATCACCATTAATCTCATCATTGTCTTCTAATGTTTCATCATCCTGTTTTTGCTCTTCATTCTCCTTGACCTCATCCAATCTAGCAACTAAGGCAGGAAAGTTTCTGGATGGAGGTGAAGGTGAATCTCTTTTTTCATGAAATTGGCTCAGAATTTCCCATGCATCTTTAGCCTTTGTGCAGTGAGCAACCCGTTGCTGTTCTTCATCAGGAATTGCTCCACGAATAGTAATCAGGGCTCTCTGATTTCTCAAATTGTTAGCACTTTCTGTATCTTCTTCAATGGCTTGCCAGCCTTCTGGGTCAAAAGCTCTCAGAAATGCCCTCATTCTGATCTTCTAATACAGGTAGTTACTCCCATCAAAGGTGGGAGCATGATGCAGGTTCTAACCATGACCCAATTCCACTAGCTTTGGAAGAGGTTGAGTGAAACTGGACCAAAATGCCATGAAAGCACTATCCCCGTCTTCACCGGATTCAGGTTCTTCGGGTTCTTGCTCTGACCCGCTTTCATCATCCCAAGTCACTGTGTAGACTTTCTTTTGATTCTTTTTCGAAGGACATTCAAGGGCAATATGGCCAAACCCTTGGCATTCATAGCACTTGATCCCTTGCCCCTTTACAATCTTCTTTTCAGTTTTTGGAGCAAGTTTTGGTGGAAAAGTTTTGGGTTTTTCATTACTCTTGTCTTTTGAAATAGGGTCTCTAAAATTCGGCTTCTTTTTCTTCAAAATTTTTTTAAACTATTTAGTAAACATAACCGTCATCTTAGACTCTAAATCAAACTCAGTCTCCGGAGTTTTTACAGTCTCATGAGCACTAGTGAAAGCCACACTATCTTTTTGTTTTTTCTTAGAAATCTGGTGGGCTTCATAAGTCTGCAAGTTTCCAACCAACTGATCAAACTTGAGGGTATCAACATTCTGAGCCTCCTCAATGGCTATCACTTTTGATTAGAACCTCTCGGGTAAAGACCTCAAAATTTTTCCAACAACTTTAGCTTCAAGGATTTTTTCACCGAGTGTGAAACAGGAATTCACGATGTCACTGAGTTTTGCATAGAAATCATCAAACGTCTCATCATCTCGCATAAAAAGGGTTTCAAAGGCAGAGGTGAGACGTTGAAGTTTTGACCTTTTGACAAAAGTAGTACCTTCATGAATTATTTCAAGAATGTCCCAAGCCTCTTTTGTTACCTCACACGTGCAGATCCGACGAAACTCTTCAGGTGTGACAGAGCAGAAAAGAGAATTGAGAGCCTTGTTGTTCCAACTCGAGTTTTGATAAGTAGTTGTGTCCCATTTATCAAGGGGTTTAGGAATATCAATACCATCAATGGTGACAATAGGTTCACTCCACCCATAGATCACGCAGTGCCAAACTTTCTCATCGATGGATTTTAAAAATGCTCTCATACGAGATTTCCAATAAGAATAGTTTGTACCATCGAGTAACGGAGCTCTATGGGTCAAGTTCCTTCACGAATTGAATCCATATCACCAATCCCACAAAATCACACTCCTATAGTTTTGATAAAAAATAAAGAGTGACCCGCTTTGATACCAATTGAAAAACCTAGTGATTCGTGATTAGATCAAGATTAAAGTATTTTAATTCCCTATCATTCAAAACACACAATCTAAATCATCAAACACTTACGAAAGTGATTTAGACTGTTGTTTTCGAAATAAACAATAAATCGACATAAACAATTTTTACATGGAAAAACCACAATTGAAGAACCTTCAATTGTAATCAAAAACCACAGACGAAACGGCACTAATCAATCCACTACTGAAGAAAGAAAGATTGCAAAGATACCACACAAATTACCCAACTCAGTCAATTTGTCTTCAAACCTTCTGTAACTCTTTCACAAAGCCTTCGTCTCGGAATTGATTAATCTGAAGTTGAATCCACAACTTCACTTGTCGAATCAACGACTACGTACAGAATCAAACTCCTTTAAAACTCCACGTTTGAATCTTCAGAATCCACCGAAGAATAACACTCTTGTATGTATTCAATCAACCTCCTTGATCTATGCTTGTCAATGCATGAGTTTAATACTCACTCAAATTATCAGGGAAAACTCACAAAAATTCCTCCAGAAGAAAACCTTAGAAAACCTCAAAGTAGATCTAAAAAACCTAATCCTAGTTTTGGAGTAAAACAACTACTTATAGAAATCCTGGATTTTGAAGCTCGCTCGAGCGAAGCTTCTCTCGCTTAAGCGAGGAACTTAACTCGCGTGATTTCCATAAGTGGCTCGCTCGAGCCACGCATCCTTCGCTCGAGCGAACAAACAACTCTTTCAGGTTTTTATGCAAACGCAGTCTTTGCTCAAGCCACACATGCTTCGCTCGAGCGCACATTCATCTCTTTCAGGTTTTTGCCAGACGCAGTCTTTCGCTCGAGCGAGGAAGGCAAAACACTAAGGAAATTTTACAACTCAATTAACAAAATTGTTCACGGGATTGACAAGAACAAGGGACCTAACATTATCAAATTAAGTTTTCTATTTATATAAATATAGCCAATTTTGAAGAACCTAACAATTTTCCTAATCTAACCATCTATTAAACTAAAATTATTTAATTCTGTTAATAAGTTTTCATTCCCATGTACTGAAGCCTTTTTTTTCATATATTTAATTTTTTGTTTAAACATTAATTTTATGAACTAATCAATTGCAAGTTAATAAAACTTACAACGTTATAATTTAATATTATATAATGGTATCATATCTATTCATTTTAGTTACTGTAAAACAAAGTATAACGCAGCGGGTAAAAATATCAGATCATACCTTAAGTGATAGATCCTGAAGCGAAGAATCTTGTGGGTAAATCATGTGCTTCAAAAATACAAACAACGAACCCAGCAGTGGAGTGATACCACAATATGAGTATCACTCACGCAAGTCACAGTGCAGAGGTTGGATCGTTCTCATATGGGAGAGAGCTAGAGAGGGAGTCTGGGAAAAAAAGGTTATGGGTAAAAACCACATAACGTATATTATATCGATCTATATCTTAACCATATAATCTGATATATAACCATATATATCAATCTATCCATATCAGTTGATATGATAGATATAGATGTCATGAGTGGTTATCCAAATAAGTTTTGAATTCAAATTCAAACTTATTTGGATAAGGTTCAAAAGGTTCATAGGGTCATGCCACATGGGCGCCCAATTTCTAACATCTCCCACTCGCACATGAGTTGGCATGACACTGCCATATCTCTATCTCAATCTCCAAAAAAAATGAACAATCTCATACTAGCCAATGCACCGAGCGACCGCTGAGAAACACCTACCTGTGGAGCTCTATACTAGAAACTCAAAATGAGCCAGCATAGAGACATCAACCCAAAAAGAATAGAAATAGTGTCTCATATACCCCAGACCCATCTAATTACACCGGTCCAAAAAACATCTCTAATCCCTTAAAATAGCATGTTTGACCCTTTCAATTCTTGCAATATATTCACACTCAATCCGCCTCTCATACAGAGCGATGTGAGTTGTCAGCAGTGAATATACAGCAGTGGTGTAATACTAGATGATCTTCCCTTTGTCCTCATGCCATTTAGTTTAGGATTGACCGCTTTCCCAGTGATGTCCCTTAAGGCCAAATCATACATGACCTCAAGCAACATACCAAAGTAGCAGAACATCAACCCCTTACCTTATGACATAGTCAAAAGTCACAAAAGGGTACATAAATGAAAGTCAAAACAATAATGACACATAAGACTCACACGGTGAGGAAACAGGGATCCATTCGCTCACCTCATTACTCGGTCGCCAAGCACATATAGTATGAATACATGTTACGGTGGAGTAGCTCTTCCAAAAGAGTGGCGTCATACTCGATACACCGTACAGATCTTAGTCTAGTCGCTTTCTAGCGCCTAACCCGAATTCTCTATTTACTCGCCTTTCAGGCACCAAATGAGATCTCGCATCTGACTAATCATAACAGGCACAACATGGAAAGTGGGTACTAACATCCATGTTTGGTCCTCAACACGACCTCATCTTGGTTGTAACCAAGGCGACATACATAGTGGATAATTTAAGCCTCTCTTGGCTCAAAATAAAAAATAAACCACTAGTCTCATCCTTGCTCGCTCGCAAGCGCCAAGGGCGATTGCTCGTGTGAGTGAGCCACTCTTGCCTGCTGACATCATTATCTGCTAATCATTATGACACAAACCATAATAGTGTCAACATCCCATCATCTCATAACAAATAAGTGATCAATTTTTTTATTTTTTTATTTTTTAAAAAAATATGACCACAGCTTGTGCAATTCTAGATTCCAAACATAAGCCTTATCAGCACCTCTTGTGATAAGTATATACAACGGAATCCACCATGTGCGCCTCATATGAAGTGATTCAAGAGCACTACCTCTTGCGCAATAACCTCTCTAAAGATATTTTGATGACCAATTTGCGTTCATTATGGATGTGCCCAACTAGCACAGATGCGCCCAACTAGCGCATTGAATCTTACAAGGAGCAAATTAATATACTACTAGTAAAGCATTTTATCCACAATATAATGAGCATGGTCAATGTCTAAACAACTCAGTTGACCATTTACCAAAGATAACAGTTATCATGCCGAATATGCCCGCATAGCGTACTTCAGGCTCCCACAACAAAAAAGATCAAGGAATATAGGTCATCTGTGTCTTCCAAAGACAATCCGAGGATTCACTCAATAGCTAAGGCTCTGGCTTTTACCGATAGGTAAGTCAATGGGTTTGAAATTTTGCATCTAGAATCATTCTAGGATATTCCTTATGTAAGTCATCGAAGACAAACCGAGAATTTTCCCAAAACAATCCCTAAGGATCGTACATTCGAGCATATAAATTACATCACCCATGTCCATCATATCTAAAATAGAGGACTGCCCACCCTAGGTGGTGACAACCTTATAAATTCCTGACTCATAATGACTAAGTAAGGAAAAAGTTTTTTTTGGACCATTGATCATGCCTCAATGGTCTTCATCGATCATCGTCGGCCTATCATGGCTTGACGAAATCTAAGAACCACTATTTGGATAACTGTTTTAGGCTGTAAAAGATTTATTGGAACTAGCAACCTTTTTGCGCTCCTAACTTTTCACCATAAAAGCAGAACGTAAATCCCTACGGATCTACTTATTCAATTCTCCAACGAGAAGTTGGGTCACAATGTCCACAAATCAACGTTCCGAACTTATGTCAATCATAGCCTAAGTCAAAATAACCTCACTCCCCAGGAGGAAGTCTTCTCATGGTCTACACTTTTCTCAATGGTGCGACTTTTCGGTATCTTGCAAGCCTTATGCCTCAACAATGACTATCCAAATTGCGCATAACTTTAGAACAATTTCGCATCATAATGGAAAGTCAACCAAATTATAGAAATTGTTAATCCTCAAAGACTTTGTCTTAAACTGCGCAACATTGATCCACTTTCTAAAAATAGGGGACTAGAGCCTTTGGCATTATCCTAGGCTCTTTATCATCTTGCGGAGCAATCATGAATGTTTCCTTCTCAATCACCCAATGATGATGTGGAAAATTTTTCACATTCTCTATCTCGCAACTAAGAATGTAGAGTGTTCTTCTTTAATGGAGTAATCCATTAGTAGGCACATCGCTCCCACTGTCCGTAGGATATTGGAAATTTCTTTCCATTCTCAACTAGGCTACATAAAGCGCTATGCTTAGAATTCTCCATCTTATAGAGTTCCAAAACTCTATTCACGTCACCTTTACTAAGAAAACTTTATGTGACTTAGTTATACTCCCACAAAGTTGCTTACCTATATGTACATGACCCGGAGGGTTTACATGACAGCATACGATAATGCACCACGTGACCCTATATGTTTACAAGACAACATACAATAATGCGCCATAGAACCCTAGGTCTTAACTTCGCAACCTTATGAGAAGTAAAACAAAGATAAGCTGCTTAACGGCTACAGATCGCCCATAGATGGCTCTTCGCTAACCCATTACTCAAATGGAGTGTAAAATCTGATATGGAGGGCATTTAGTTAGGGATATAGGAAACAAACTAAAGTGCAATTCCCAATTGGGAAACATTTTACGCCATCATCCACCTAACATTAACAATACTTAATTCCTTATCTCTACTACACCATTGTGTTGTTGAGTATTAGGAATAATCAATAAGCATCCATTTCTCTTCAGAGAGCTTTCTAAAAAATAAATCAAATAGATACTCGCCACCTTGGTCAAAAACTAAAATCACGAAAGCTGTTATCTAATTGATCTCAACCTCATATGTGTAATGTCAAAAATCATTTCAAAACTTTTTGACTTATGGAAGATCAAATAGTCTTGACTAAGATGCGTATCGTAATCTATAAATGTGTCGAGATTTTGGGCTAGCTATCATACCTTTACACATATCCAGTCACAAATATCATAGTGGACCAAATACGCCAAAACAAATGACCTTCTATGGCTTTCCTACTTACTTGTGCACAACCATTGCGAACAAAGTTACACATTCATATGAGAACAGGATGTCACAAGCGAGTGGGCCCAAGAGGGCCTACTCAAAAACATCCATGCATCTTCTCATTAATGTGATTAAGTATAATACGCCACCGGTTCATGACCAATGTCATAAACTAATTCCAATCATCTAATGTGTGAGTTCTTGAAGACAAGTTTTAAAGGTTTAGGCCCAACTAGGTAATGACTCACGACTAATTCATATTCACTAGATCATAAAAAGATGTCATAGAGATATCAAGTGCGCCTAAGTCGCAAATTTAACTAGTAAGTGCTAATCCCCTGCACCTTCAAGTCAATTTTATTCTCCATACACTTTAATGCATCTAGTTGAAAGATGACGATACTCCTCTTGCCATATCTATTTCTCGCTTCATAGTTACTTGCAATTAATTCTACTATCCACAAGAAGGAGAGAATAAGCTATCAACTATGACAGCTCCTGAAGTAACTTAAGCTCGAATTAGGCTAAAGAGTCTAATTCAACACAATGCTCTCACAAGCGATGCGTCAAATTCTTAGAGTCATAACAACCTTGTCAGCCTTGACCTTTTCATTACTATGCTGCAACGTCTGTGCTTAGTGGTAAACGTTATTCAAAAAACGTTAGCCTAGCTAAGGAATCATACAAAGAAGCACCTCCTCATGTCTCACACATAACTGTGGAAACAGTAAGTGCCCAGACTTGGACAAGTTGGCAATGCTAACAGATTTTCCAGCCACTTGGCGCTAATTTTTTCACTTTAGTGTTAATAGATTTTGATGCTACCAAGCGCTAATCTTTTAACTTCAAGTGATACTTCAATGCACACTATTATAGTGCATGAAATTTTGCTCCATCCACTCCCAATAATTGGGTAGAAAGCAAAAACACTGCTTATACTAGCTACTCGTCTTACACTTAATAACTAATTCATTTAAGCTCGCATTTCTTAGATGACGTAACTCTTGAATGTTACTTCATCCAATGATGCAACATCATTACAAGTCAAATCAGAAAGTTAATTCGCGCAGCTCAATAGTCAAGATCATATACAGAACTACTGAGGGCTTACTAATTTCATAACTCCAAAACTCGCCAACCAAAACTACGTAGCATGCCGCTAACCATAGCGCACACATTAGTTTTATTGTGCCAAACAAGGCAACAAAACCACGGTGACTTTGAGTCATGTTTCCTTTGGCTCAATTAAGGTCTGACCTAAAGTCTCCAAGACTTTTGCTTATCTAAAGAATAGGATTACATTGTTCACATTTGAACATCTCTACTAAGTCTAGGTCAACGAAATTAACTTCCATAAGCTAAGTCAATTTAGAGAGAAATTTGTATTAGGATTAATTTTGATTAGCATAATATAATTTTTTTGCAAAAAATCTAAATTAAATAGTGACAATATTACATAAGTCGCAAAATCAAAAATCCGCTATGCTCGTAATCATCTCTTGCGCCACAGGTGACAATTATCCAAAATTTAATTTAATTTATGCGCAAAATATTGATTTTCGAGAGTAAATCTACAAAGATTTCTCTTAACCAAACAACCTCCCACTGACTATGGCATGTCTAAAAGCATGATAAAATATTCTAATTCCATACAATAGCATCATAATGTAGATTCACAATCAATTCATGCTTTTGTTACAATTAATAATGGAATTTAGACAAATAAAAAATTAATCATGCTATTCGAATCACAACATATTAGAAATTCTAGACAAAAATAATAATATGCTGTATTTAATATTCAAATTATGCCATAACAGAAAGTATATCACTTCTCAAACTTTCTAGAATTTTTCTGAAATTTTTTGGAATTTTAAATAACTAATAAACACACATAAAATTAGAAATAAATATTCCAGAATCTGGTAAAAAATAACAACCATAACAGTAAATATTAAACCATTACAGTGGTCTATAATAAAAATTTCAGCTCCAGAAACTTAATCATGCAACACCAGATGCATTTTAAAGTAGAAATAATGAATTATTATTTCAGAAAAAATATTTTTTACTTTCATAAAATTTCTAAAATTTTAC
This sequence comes from Camellia sinensis, assembly GCF_055761805.1. NCBI lineage: Eukaryota > Viridiplantae > Streptophyta > Magnoliopsida > Ericales > Theaceae > Camellia > Camellia sinensis. Next base: position 49,800,606 of record NC_138967.1, read on the forward strand.
AGAAGAGAGAAAATTTAATTCTGAGTCTAACAGTACCAACCACGCTTAAAACAAATCTATAATGAATTACTTATGGCCATTTAAAGCAATTCTGAATTTAAAAAAAAAAAAAAAACAAACAAACAGCGCCTTAGCACCAGCAGCCAAGCCAGCTAAGACGGCGGAGAAAAAACGGCGCGGCTCAGCAGGCAGCTCAAAGTAGCGCGGTTGACGCGCGCGTAATGGCGCCGACAGCGCGCGCGTAGAAGCGCGTGGCAGCGCGTACCCGCCGGTGACGGTGTCATCTGGCGCGTGAGGCACACGTGCCGCCTTCCGGGGTGTTTTCTAGTCCAATTTCAGTACTACCGGACTCCATTTTTCACAATAAAAACATTTATGGTCTCAAAAAAGACATTTAATGAACATAAAGATGAGGTGTATCACACTCTCAATCTAATGAGAGTTGAAGTGCAAAAACCATGCACTTCATCTTCCTCCTTCATTAATTTTCATGCATATAATGTGTATATATTTATATAAAAATTATAAACATGATTTAAAAAATAAACACGAAAATACCCATATATGCTCTGATACCAATGTAAAATAGAGTATAACGCAACAGGTAAAAATATCATATCATATCTTAAGTGATAAAACCTGAAGCGAAGAATCTTGTGGATAAATCACGTGCTTCAAAAATGCGAACAACAAACCCAGCAGTGGAGTGATACCACAATATGAGTATCACTCACACAAGTCACGGTGCAGAGGCTGGATCGTTCTCATATGGGAGAGAGTTAGAGAGGGAGTCTAGGAAAAAAAGGTTATTAGTAAAAACCACAAAACGTATATTATATCAATCTATATCTTAACCCTATAATCTGATATATAACCATATATATCAATTTATCCATGTCAGTTGATATGATAGATATAGATATCATGAGTGGTTATCCAAATAAGTTTTGAATTCAAATTCAAATTTACTTGGATAAGGTTGAAAGGGTCATGCCACATGGGCGCCCAATTTCTAACAGTTACGTTTTCTATAGCATAATGTTAAGAATTTTCTTTTGAACTAAACAAATGTCACAATATATGTTTTATTCAACTTGTTATAGATAAAAGATTATTCTATTACATTATATAGGTCGTAACATAATTTTTAAATAATTTTAATTAAAATTATTAATATATTCATTAAATTTAGACTTTCATAGTTGTTGGCATCACATTTTATTTTTCTGTCTATTATGGCCTGATTGATTATGGTCAAGTTTGATTATGGTCTGTCGATTAAGACCATAGACTATTTTTAAGAATAACCTTGTGTAGACACCCCATTTTTGACCGACCTTAAGACTCAGACGTCATCGTTTGCATACTTGATGATCGTGCATGTTTGTGCTCGTTTTGAGTGCCCGAAGTTCTCGGCTGAGTGCCTTGTTTTTGAGCCTCTAAACCCTCTGTGTTTTGGCCTTGTTTTTGGGCCAAACTTTGGTGCCTCTTGCCTGGAGAGGGGAAAGGCCTTGTCAGCCACTTTTGGCACTTATTGACCACTTTTCCTCCTTGACGACCACTTGATGTGATCGGACGGTTAGGGGAGGTGACCAGCCGGCCACCTAAAGTGGCCAACGGCCAATTTTCTCCTTTTTTAAATATTTTATGTGCCAGTTGTGCCAGCTGTTGATCACTGAAAGCCTCCTCCATACACTTGTATAGAGGGATGGAAGCAAGCTTTTGGCTTGAATTTCTATATAAAGGGAGGTCTCTCCCATATTTTAAGGGTTACAAAATTTTGTGAACAAAATTTCTACCTCTCTAGAATTCTCTCTCTCTCCCTATTTTGTGCTTGAAAGTGAGTTTTCTCTACACATTCGCACTAAGACCCTTGACCAAATACCTTCATCTTGGAGCTGAGGTTCTTGGAGGCCTACTTGGAGCTCCCAAGGTTGGTTTGAGCTCAGACTTGCACCTATTTTATTATTGTGCTTCAGAGGTAAAGGCTTACCTCTTTTAAATTTTGTTTTAGTTGCTTGTTTAGCCACCTTTGCATGCTGTTTTTGGCCCAGTTTTCAACTACAAAAACCTTTTTTTTTTAAGGTTTAAAAATGGTGGTTTAAGACCTTTTTGGAGTTAGGGGTGGTCCATCCTCTTTTGTAGCTTATTTGCTAAAGTGCTATGCTCTTTTTCAAAGTTTTAAAACAAATTTTTTTGGCCTTTTAACCACTGAATTCCAGGAGAATTTTAGTGGCAAAAAGTATTTTTGAGGTCCAAAATAGGAGGGGGTGGCCTCCCTTCCTTGTGTCTTGTTTACAAGTGTAGATGGCCTAACATGTGAGCATGTTTTTCTACCTTTTTGTGGCTCTATCTCGGCATGTTTTTGCTACTGATTTAGCATGCTTTAGCTCTTTTTTGAGCTGCCTTGGTCATATGAGGCTTGCTTTGTATAGCTATAGTGTAATTGCCTTCACTAGCTTTGTGTTTTAAGGCCTCTAACATGTTGTGCATGAGACGATTGCATGATATAGCATCATTTTTTATATGATTTCAGTGCGTATAGCCTTGTCACACTCTCACATACTTCACTCTTTCATTACTTTTGAGAGTTGTGTTTTGAGCCTAGCTTGCGAGCCAACACATAAGCATGTTTTTATAGCTTTTTGTGATTCAATTCCAGCATAATTTAGCCACTATTTTGGCATGTTTAAGTTTTTTCTAGAGCCGGTTGGTCATTTAAGCTTGATATTGCATGCCTCTAGTGTAATGCTCTTCACTAATATAATTCTTTTAGCTTTTGAACATGTCATGCATGTGTTGCTTGCATGATTTAAGGTCTTTAGCACGCCATTTCAGCATCAAAAAGTCTGCAACCTCCCTTATCTCTTCATTTTTCTATTCGTTTTGAGAGTTGGTTAACCTTATGATTGTGTTTGAGCATGAGATAGAGCTTGTGCTCAATGGCTTTAACCCTCTTTTAAGAGCTCCTCTTGGCCAAAGGCATGATCTCTCTCATGTCTTAAACCATCCTTTGGTTGACCCCTCTCTCATTAGAGGACAATCACATTGGACTTAATTGGTTAAAGGATTAATCAGTAATGCAAAATGTGTAAACAAAATGAGTCAAGTAAAACTTGAGCAAAGATAAACATATGTGTGTTGCATTGCATTGTGTTTGGATCGGACGTTAATCCAAACACAAGAAATGTGGGACGTTTCATACTCAAAGTGATGAAACGTGCCACGTTTCTTGGTCGTCGTCGCCCTTGATCATGCATGATAGGGTGGTGGCCATTTGAGTCTATTTGTGCATTCACTAAGCTTGTACAAGCTTGACTCTTTAGCCATCATGCATTGAAAATGCTTGATTGGTGGCTTGAGAGCCAAGTGCCACACTCCTTTGAGCTTAAGAAATGATAAGGAGAGTGGCAGTACACACATTCCTTGAAAAATACATTGTTGTGCCTCTGTTGGTCTCTGCTGCAGCAAAAACAGAAGCCTGGAAAAAGGGTGGCCGACCGGCCACTTGCAGTAGCTGACCGACCAGTGTGGGTGGCCGACCGGCCAGTTGTTGTGGCCGGCAGCCGCTTTTTGTGGCCAACCGGCCACCAGTCCATTTTTGTGCAAACGTGTATCTGAGTTAGGGCAAAAGCAGTCTAGAAGCTAGTATAGTGTTCAAAGATCAAGGCGAGTGCAAACAGAGGCAACAGAGATCATAGCGATGGATTTTTGGGAAGACGCAACTAAGCATGCATGTCTCCCTTGCCTACGAGGCCGATTACTCGCTTTATTTAAACTATTTTAAATAGCTTAGCGTAGCTAGTTATTTAATTCATTTTATAATATCATAATTAGTTTGTCTAACTAGTTATTCAATTTCATTTGTTGTAATTAATTAGCTTGGAATAAGTTAGTTAATTAGATTCAATATGTTGTAATTAATTAGCTAGAATAGTTAATTAGTTGTTTTGTAATAAATAGCTTAGCTTAGTGTAGCTTAGCTTATTTATTTGGACCCTCCTTCGAGAGGGCATAATGTTGTAATAAGCGTGCGTGTGTGTGTGTGCATGTCTTCCAACCCCACTTCTTTCTCCATTTTGTTTAACCACTTTCGATGGTTAGTTTTAGGGCACGTTTTGATTAGCATACCTTGTGCTTGCATGTTTGCATCATTCATTTGTCTTGCATGCACCGAGGCTCGGCGCATTATTCAAACTGCATCGTATTTCAATACCTATTTGAATACGTGTTTCAAAGCATGTTGTCAAATTGTTGCATTCATATGCCATCTTAGGTAGCCGAGCCTATTTAGTTGCATTATTGCATGTGTTGCATTAGGCATCTTACATAGTTAGCATCATGCATGATTTCTAACTAGCTTTTGTGGAGTACACTGTAAGTGTTATGCTTTAGCATACTTGTATGAGTGTGAGTGTTGCCATGATAGCATGCTTGCCATGAGGCTATTCGCTTAAATGCTAAACTGCATGAATGCCTGTGGATGAAAGCTTGGTTGTTTGAATTGGACAATTCGACAAGTGTGAGTTTTAAGCCCACTTTGCGAAGTGGCAAAATCATGTTTCAAAGCCCACTTGAGGGTGGCAAATCCGCGCTTTAGCTCACTTGTGAGTGGCACTTTCAAACCATTTTCAAAAACAAACATGAGTTGATTTGTTCCAAGTCTTGCAACTTAGTCTATACTTTCTTGTGTGCATCACATAGTAAAGTCAGTTAATAACCGGATAAGAACACATAAGGTTTATAAAACAACATATCATGCTTAGTAAAGGCCGATCCTTTGATCAGGCGAGCAGGGGTGCTCATTTCAGGACCTTCCCCTCTCGTACCCAAGTTCCCGAGCCAAGGCAACTTTGGTGATGACGGACATGTGGCATTTTACGAGCGACGAAGCTTCTCTGCTATGTTGATGGATCGTTGTCGTGTCCACCATCGATTGTTCTTGATTCTTCGAACAAAGAGGTTGTGAATCCAAAACATCAACAATGGTTAACTGTTGATGCACATTTGTTAAGTTGCATCACCGCAACTTTATCTCCACCGATCTTCACATTGGTTCGCTCTTGCAAATCAAGCTTTGAGGTATGGATATCACTGGAAAAATGATTTACCTCTCTCTCTCTCTCTCTCTCGGTCTCATATACATCAACACAATAATCAATTGAATCGTCTCTCCAAGAAAGGGCAATCTATGAAGGATTATCTAGGTCAAGTAAAGGCTCTCTCAGATCAGTTAACTCTGGTCTCCTCTCCAATTGGTGATGAAGATTTAGTGCTTCTCATTCTAAATGGTTTGCCAGATGAGAACAACGCCTTCAAGACTACCATTCAAGCACAAGCTGAGTCCATTTCTGTAGATTGTCTATGCTCGTTGCTCTGCTCTGAAGCTGTTCATGTTGAGTCTTCAGCCAAGCACTCTGCTTCTGCTAATGTGCCTTTTGCGTATGTTTCTAATAGGAAAAATTCTTCTCCATTTGCTAAGTCTAATAGAGGAGGTTATCGTGGTGGCTATTTTAGAAATTCCAACAGAGGTGGTCGATTTTTTAAGGGCAATCATAACCGCAATGGTGGAGGCAGCAAAATTTGTACTCCAAATTCTACCTCTGCTTCTCATTCTTCTGCTTCTCTTACCGGTTTACTCATTTGTCAAATTTGTGGCAAAGCTAATCACATGGCTCTTGACTGCTGGTACAGAATGGATCAAAGTTTTCAAGCTCCTTCATCCACTATGAGAGGTACTTTCTCTAGGGCTTATGTTGCCTCTTCTTTAGCTGACAATAACAATGTGAATTGGTACCTTGATTCTGGGGCTATTAGTCATCTCACTAATAATCTCAACAATCTATCTCTCTATCAACCATATGAAGGTGAGGATCATGTTACCATTGGTGATGGGAATCAATTGGCTATTCGTCATACTAGCACTGGTTTGCTTCCCACTCCTTCGACTACTCTTAAACTTCATGATATTATTCATGTTCCTTTTATCTCTTCTAATCTTCTTTCTATTCAAAAACTAGCTGCTGATAACAACTGTACTATTACATTTGATGAACATTCCTTTGTTATTCAGGACAAAGTCACCAAGAAACTGTTGTTTCAAGGCCATCATATTAATGGTCTATATCATTTTTCTATGCTATCTTCATCTCCATCTTCTTCATATTGTTTTCACAGTTCTACTACCATGTCCTCTTCCCCTAATTGGCATTTCAGATTGGGCCATCCCTCTCTTTGGAAGCAGAAGCATCTCTCCAAGTCTGCTAATATTTCTTTTCCTAATACTAGTTCCAGCACCTTGTGTACTCATTGTTGTGTCTCTAAAAGTCACAGGCTTGCCTTTAATCTATCAAATTCTACTATAAATAAGCCTCTGGCATTGATCCATACTGATGTTTGGGGGCCTTTTTCTCCCTTTGTTGCTGGATATCGCTATTTTGTATTTGTCATTGATGACTATAGTAAATTCACTTGGTTGTTTCCTCTTTCCTATGAGAGTGAGGTTTTTAACATATTTCTTGAGTTTAAAATGTTTGTTGAAAATCAATTTTCTACTCATCTTCAAATTTTTTGTAGTGACAATAGTGGTGAATATCTTTTCCCTTTGCCCATCCCCCTCTTTATCTTCTTCTTCTCAGTTTCCTTCTATGCCTCAACTTCAGACCTTTTTCTAGTCTACCTCTGTCCATTCTTCCCGTTCTGTTGTTCCTCTAAGTGTTGGTTCATCCATCCAGCCCTCTTTTGTTCCGCTCCCACCAGTTCAGCCATCACCTATACAGGTCTTGCCAGACTTGGCCTCACACAGTCCTATTCATTCTCCTTCTGTTGTCCCTCCATCCTCTTCTATTCCTGTTTCTTCGCTTTTTATTCAATTACCTTCTTTGCCTCCACACCCTCCTCTGAATCACCATCCTATGACAATTTGCTCTAAATCTTCCTCTCAACCTTTATGTTTTCTTGCTTCCTCTGATTCTGAACCTACTACCTATGCTCAGGCTTCTTTGTTTTCTACTTGGTCTCAAGCAATGCTTGAGGAATATCAGGCTCTTCAATAACAAGGCACTTGGAGTTTGGGTTGTCTCCCTTCTAATAAGCATGCCATCGGTTGCAAATGGGTGTATCGGTTGAAAAAGAATTCGAATGGTTCTGTTGCTCGCTATAAGGCTTGTTTAGTTGCCAAGGGCTATCTTCAAGAGGCTGGGGTTGATTATCAGAAAACTTTCAGTCCCATGGCCAAGCAACCTACAATCCAAGTCTCGCTCTCTCTTGCTTTTCATTTTGGGTGGACTATTAAGCAATTTGATGTCTCCAATGCTTTTCTCCATAGCACTCTTAATGAAGAAGTATATATGCACAACCTCAAGGGTTTGTTGATCCTAATCATCCTTAGTTCGTTTGCAAGTTGCATAAGGCCCTCTATGGCCTTAAACAGGCTTCTAGGGCCTGGTTTTCTACTTTTTCCTCTTTTCTTCTTCAACATGGTTTTAAGTCTAGTCATTGTGATTTCTCTATTTTTATTCATCATACCTTCACTTCTCTCACTGTTTTGTTAATCTATGTTGATGATATCTTGTTGACTGGTAATGATCCTTCTTTTTCTCTCTTTCTTGGTCACCCAAATGCATTCTTCCTTTTCCATGAAAGAACTTGGTCTTCTTAACTACTTTCTTGGTATTTCTATTCACACCACTTCTTCTGGCTATTTTTCGTCCCAAACTAAATATGCCATAGAACTTCTTGCCAAAGCTGGCATGTCCTCCTGTAAGCCTTATTCCTCTCCCTTGGCTGTTAAATCCACCTCTACTCCAAATTCTGTTGTTCCTTTCTCTAATCCATCTTTCTATCGGTCTCTTGTTGCTTCTCTTCAGTATCTCACTATTGCTCATCCTGACTTATCATTTACTGTTAACTTTGCTTGTCAATTCATGCATCAGCCTCTCAATTGCCATTTTGCTGCAGTTAAACGTCTCCTTCGTTATCTTAAAGGTACTCTTACTCATGGTCTTCAGTTCTCTTCTGGTCCTCTTCTTCTCAATGCCTACTCTGAGTCTGATTGGACTGGTGATTCTCTTGATCGCCGTTCTACTACTGGCAACTGTGTCCTTTTGGGTTCCAATTTGATTTCTTGGACTGCTAAGAAACAACCCACTGTTTCTCACTCCTCCACCGAGGTTGAATGCCGCGCTTTGGCTCAAACAGTTGCTGAACTCAGTTGGTTAGCTATGCTCATCTCTTATCTGTATCTTGTTGTTCCTCCTCCCACCTTATGGTGTGACAATCTTTCGGCTATTTCTTCATCTAGTAACCTTGTCTTTCATGCTCGTTCGAAGCATATTGAAGTGGACTACCATTATGTTCGTGAGCAGGTTGCTTCCAAGTAGTTGTTCATCCATTATGTTTCCACTTCTGATCAAGTTGCCGATATTCTTACCATGCGTTTTTCTGTTAGTCAATTTCAATTTTTACAACCCAAGCTTCTGGTTCAATCTTCTCCCATCAGCTTGCAGGGGGATGATGAGATAATAAAGTCCAAGTTAGAAGCCCAACCAAAGTCAAGGGAAAAGAAGTCAAGTCAGCATTTAGTTACCAAACCATAGTTATGTTAGAATTAGTTGTAAGTTGATTAGAACTATAGTTGAGTTAGGTTGTTACACTCAAGTGTATAAATCTGTGTACTGATATTCTATTAATCTAATAAAGAAACTCTTGATTCTTTGAAATCTCTTTAGAAATCACCTATGTTCATTCAACAAGTATGAATTACAGTGGAATAAACTACTTCTAAGTCTAAAAGCTAAGTTGTTATGTTGTTGTTGATGTCCTTTCCTTTTGCAAACTTTTGGCCTTTTATAGTTCTTCTTTTCCACGACCCCATGATCTCCTCAATTTGCAATTGCTGATGTGTAATTGTCACAACTGCACTCTCACTTCCTAGTCTTCAAACCACATCATGCCTTCACTTCCACCTGTCAAACTTCATTCCTTTTAAGTTAACAAGTGTCCCTGTGTTCTTTTATCCCTCTTTTGACAGAAGAAAACTCCCACTTTGTTCATACTTCCTCTTGAAGGCAGCCCACTAAGTCCATGAGTACATTGCCAGTAACTACTCCACCTTCCAAGCTAGCCCCACATGCAAACCTCACTTCTAGTTGATGGCTTTTTCTTCTGATGCCAAACATTTACTTTAGACTTGGCCACATGTCCCAAATTGATTGGAACACCTTGAAGTTTGCTGGCCAATCCTTTCTCAATTGCCGCAACTGCTTCTTCATCTTCCTCCAACACTTCACACAAACTTGCCACATGTCTCCCATGATCTCTAGCACTACCTTCGATAGAGGAAAACATTTTACTAAGGCCCATAACTACTTGTAACCTCCTTTGCTTTTTTAAGCTTTTTATCTTAACTCCACTTTTAAACCTCCAGCCACATCATCACACAATTTCCCTTCAATTAATGAAAGTGATCGACAGAGAAAAACTTTCCAATTCACAAATATGGTCCCCTATAAATCAGTCCACCAAGCCAATTAACCAATTGATAACTAGCTCATGACCCTCTTAGCCAATTGATGCACATGATCAAGTTCTTCACACCACATAGCCCCTTGACTGTTGAAGATTTCATTTTGACTTCACTGCCACATGTCATAAGAAACTTTTCATTCCCTATTGATAAAGGAGTTACAAAAATGGGTGGAAAAAATGTGCAATGGACTCTCATAGTTTTGGATTAAACCGCAAAGCATAACTCTGTTAATCGTCACATAAAAAAGACAATTGTACCATCATTTAAATATTTAACTATTAGTAGCCACTCCCCCCCCCCCCCCAAAAAAAAAAATTATTTTCTCCACTTGGTGTTCTACTGATCAAAATTTGGAGAAAATCTGAGGGTTCCAAAAGTGAATTGATTTTGAGTAATACAACCAAGATCACTACAGAGGTTTGGTAATAGTGAAATCTCATCAGTGGTGATTACAATCTATAAAAATATTGAAGGGAAAAGGTAAAAAATTGAATGGTTATTTTTCATCTAGGTTTTGCATGTGTTGTGTGCATGGTTATCAAAATCTTAATCTGGATCGTAGGATCTTACGATGCTACAATTTCAGTTGGGTCAAACGATTCGGATCACACTAGAATCTTAAATTTAGTACAATTTTAAAGTGACTACGATCCTATTCATAAAATTGTGTAAAATCACATATGATTTCGATTCCATTACGATCTCAATCCTATATATTTTTTTGTTATTATTTGTTTCTTATATATATGTATGTATATGTGTATATATATAAAAAAAATTGACTATAAACTATTTTTTCAAGCGTCCTTTCTAATTTATGTTAACTTAAAAAATGCATTGTATCAAATTTATCATTTTTCTTTAACCTTTTTAATATTATGTAACATATATTATCATTATCGGTAATTTTTTATTTTATTTTACATTAAAAGTATAATCTTACGATTCTTGATCAGATTCTACGATCCAATCTACGAATCCCTTCCAACGATCCCATGTAATATTCGGATTTTAATGACCACGGCTGTGTGCGACTATTTTATAGTTATATGCTTTGCTTGCATCTATTGTTACAATTTTTGAGTGCTTGCATCTAGGGTAATCTTTTGCCATTTATTATCACTAGTAGTTAGATTGTGATCCCCAGATTGTGTTTCATATTGGTTTTTATGAATGTCAGCATATTTTATGAATGTGGTAGTGGAATTGTGGTCAGCTATATATATATTTTTTTATAAGCAAAAAAAATACTTTATTGATGATATGAAAAATACAAAAAGTATTACATACATCAAAACAGAAGGAGGGAAGCTACATGCATTATAAGTCAGCTATCGATCACAACCAGGTTGGCACCGAAAGCTAGCATAACGAAATGAAAACAACCCCATGTTGATGAGAAGCCAACCAAGACAGCAAAGAAGAGTACAAGACCATCACAGACACTCTCAAACAGCAATATCAGCCAAGGCCCCCAATCATTAGCTAGCACAACCATTTGACATCAACTGGAAACCAACCTTTGTTACAAACAGAAGTCTTGATATGTTGAAGATTATTGACTACCTCCTGCACTGAATACTGCATCCCCTTAATATTCAATTTACTCCAAAGTGCTACTCTTACTTTCACCAAATCTGATAAATCATTCCGATCAACTAATTTTCCATTAAAAAGGCATTCATTTCTTACTTTCCATATTGACCACATAACTGCTAAAGGTACCACTTTCCACATTCTAAGAACCACCTTATTGAATATGATTCCTGACCACCAATGTAATAGGTCCTCAACTGAACCAAGCAGAACCCATACTAGATCCCACCACTTTGTCATATCAGTCCATAATTTCCAAGCTAAAGGGCAAAACAACATAATATGATGAACTGACTCCTCCTCTGTTTTACAAAACAAACACAGTGAATTTGATTCCTCATTTAACACTCCAAAGCTCTTCAAAATAGTTGCAGTTTTAAGTCTACCTCTCCATGCTAACCATCCACAAAATTTTCCCTTGGATGGAGCAACATTGTTCCAAAATTCATTAGTTACTCTGAGAATAGGACCTTTTGAAGACACCCACCACTTCCATGCTGCTGCTACTGTGAATGACCCTTCAGGATTTGCCACCCATCTACATGAATCCTCAGACTCCATAGAAAGACTAGGTGTCTCCCTTTGTGCTCAGCTACATTGACAATTGACATAGATAAAATATCATTCTTGGATATTAGAGACATATATGTAACAGTGGGGAGAAGTGGGACCAATATTGAAATGTTTTATAGGTCGTTGGGTATCCTTTAGATATTGGTGTGGTCAAAATGATATCAAGTCGAGATCAAATCAAATCGCCATTGGTGTGGTCAAAATGACATCAAATTAAGTTATATGAGGAATTTCTAGTAATAGTCATTTATGTAGTAAAGGGTGATGATCCTCTTATTGTTGTTTCAGTAGAAAGTGAAATACTCTCAAGTAATAAGGTTATAATGAGATCTTAGCAATATGTGTTGAAGATGACATAGGGGATGAGGTTCAAGGAGATAAAGGGGTTGCTGGTGAGGGTGACACAAAGGACAAGGTTAGTGCACCAATTCAATGTTTTGAAAACCAGACCGGTGAGCAAACCAGAAAAGGGACAGGGTGGATAGGTCACCGGTTCAACCGTCAGGTCAAAACGATTGAACCGTGACGTCATAATTAATATTATATAATTAAAAAATATAATTATAAATTATAAATTAATAAAAATATATATAAATACTCAAATAAAAATAAAATTTGTTGCATAGTATTTATTAATAATATTTAATAAAGTCATAACTGATAAAAAAAAAAGTCACTTGTTTTAAAGAAATTAAATTTTTTTAACATTCTCTCCAAATAAATTGATTGAATGCTAGATTTAATTTTGGAGAAAACTAAAATTTTCAACTCTCCCTCCAATCAATATGATTCAAATAATTTGATTGAGTCCCACATAGAATGTTGTAGGTTCTCTTTGAAAAATCTTTTCCTATAAATAGCAATAGACTTTCATAATCTCCTCAAGCTTCCAATGAGACTCATCCTTATGAGAGGAGACTTTTGAAGTAAGAATTTTTAATCAAAATTTTGAAACATGTATATATAATAAAGAGAAAGAAGAAAAGAAAAGAAGAAGAAAAAAAAGTTAAAGACAAAAATAAAAAATAAAAAAAAACAGGCAGACCCTTGCTGGTTTTACCGGTTCGACTGCCGGGTCTGCCGGTTTTTCAATTTTACACTGATTTTGCCCTTAGTCATGGTTTAGAGGATCTTTCAGACCGGAACAAGGCCCGGTTCCCGGTCCATCCGGTCCGGTTTGGGTTTCTAAACAATGCACCAATTGATATTGATTTGACAGATTATGAGTTTTTGTTTGAGGATAATGTAACCTTTTATAACAATCAACTAGGTTAGCTCCAATTAACCACCATGCCTTCTTTAGGACTTAGTCCCTAGGAAGGTCACGAGTTCAACTCCTTTTAAGGAGTTAAATTAAGAGAGTGCAAGCATTTAGGTGCTTTGCCAAGAGTGGGGAGGTTTTCTTTCATTGGTGCTAATTTACCTGTTAACAACTAAGATAGCACTCAAATGGTAAGACCATTATTTATTTATTTGACCTACACATGCTTTAGATGTGCCCAACCACTAGTATTAAATAAAATATACACAAAACCCTACCTTCTTATTTGTTCATCACAAGTCAGCAGTAGCTGTGAGGGAGAGAGAGGGAGAGAGAGAGAGAGAGATTTGAGAGAAACTTTTAGGAACATTGGTGGTCAACAACTCTAAGGTATTGTCCTATTTTATTATATCTATATATTGTGATGGTTCATGTGTGTGATTTGCTTCTTGTTGGGAAGGAATAGGAGAAACGGGTGTGTTGTTTGGGTGCCAAGTCAGTGGTTGGTGATAAGAAATAATGGGTGTAATTCTTAGTTCAAAAAAATTCTATACAGAACCACAAACTTTAAAAATCGAGGAATCATACCACACGGATGAATTTTGAACTTAAAGGTTTACAGTAGATTAATTACATATTGAATTGCATATCAAATTTTCTCATAATTTTTGGGAGTCAAAATCTATATTAACTGGTGCGTTCAAATCTGTCCAGAAAACTGGTGTAAAACAGTAACTTCGAAAGTGTCGTTCTCTTTGGGTATAAATCCGAAAATTATCAAATCAGTGTCATTAGAACTGGTTACAAGTCTAGTTTCTTAGATTTTTGGCCTTGCGTTGATTGTTCTTGCACACTAAGAGAACCATTAATTTCTTTAAAGTGCTGCAGAAAACAATCTGTTTGGGCATAATTAATTGTAAATAATTATTTTGATAAGCAAATCAAGTAAAATCAATTGAGTTTGAAACTTAGGATATATTAGTTGATATCTGGAGGGTTTTGGAATTTTCGAATAGCGTGGAGTGAGTTTTGTAATTTTCAATGTTAGTGAATAGATTGGAAAAGCTTATTTAAAATTCTGTTTTTTCTTAAAGTTACTTTTAATTAAGTTTCAATTTGAACCCATGTCTTGGGTAATTTTAAACCTTGAAGAATATGAACTTAGGTATCATTTAAGAGTAACGATGAGTGGGTTTGAGCTATGTCAGTACACTTTAGTGTGGGGTACTTAGTTTATTATTCTCTTTAGTATTTTTAAATTAGTAGTGACGTGTAGTTCTCATACTTGGTTCAAAGCACTAGTTGAACTTTCATACTCTATTCGAGGATTATATTATTTCGTTTTTAGGTGAGTAGTTGCATGTTACATATTTTTATAAATGTTCTCCTACCCTGAACTATTGAAAAATTAAATTGTTATTTCAGGACTAAATTGTTTTGATAAATTATTATATTATCAACGGAATTAAATTATTTTTGAAACATGTGTAAACTTGGCATATTGTAAACTATTTGTTGTGGTCTCATGTTTATAGTGGCGAACTACCATGTTTTGCAAAATTGAATTGTATTGATTATATGGACCATATGTATATTTTAGTCCAGGGAAATTATTCCACTCTGTGTGGTGACTCTAGCTACTAGGGAGTAGATCTGCTTTCGGCCGTGATGACTCTAGTGCTCAACGAACATAAGGAAAAGACCTAGGCTAGGCTAGGTGACCTTCAATCAAATCGTCTTAGAGAAAAGGCTCGAGTTGCCACCCCGAGGATGACTCTTGGTTCAATATTGGATTCAACGGGCTTATAGCCTTGAGAACTTTGTGGCATGTTACTTGTTATTCTTGGTACCCAGAAAATTATTGGTGTTAATGTAGTAATTTGTTTTATGTGGAAAATGTCCTTTATCATATTCTTGAGAGACATGAGTATTTTAACTGTTAAACTATAGAACCTTCTTTTTAAAATAGATTATTTTTATCAAAACGGTATGTCAATCTAATTTCTATGATATATATATCTTATTTTGGAATTGAACCATGTTTTCAAAACTGTATTTACTATCCATATTGCTACTCACTGAGCTAACAGCTGACTTAGTTGTTTATCACTTCCAGGTGTTAGAATGACTTAGAGTGGACTCATGGCGTAGCGGGGACTCAATTACATGGATCTCTAAGATATTCATTATTTTGTTTTACCTTGTTATGTTGGTTTTGTGCATATATTGTGGTTGGATTTTGTGAAGACCCAAATATAAAAATTAAGTAAATAATTAAATAATAACAATAATAATATTACAATCTCAAATATTTTGATGGTGAATCCTAAAGTGCAAATTAAATATTTGGGGGATCTTTAATTAATTTTTAAAGTATAAATAAATTTTTGGAAGTTCACAATTTTTTAAGACTTTTGATAATAATCTTAATGATAATAATAATAATAATAATAATAATAAACTAGTTAGTAAGGGGTCATTTTGGAAATTTATATTAGGTGGATAAAACCCTAATGGTGAGATATCAATTCTTTTTTATAATCAACGCAACAACAGCCACTTTAGGCTTAGCAGCCGTGAATCATTGAGGGAGAGAGAGACGAAGAAGCTTGTGGCAAACAAGGAGGGAGAGGAATTCTATGTAACCAATACTTTGTGGGTAATTTAATTGTTTATTCTCACTTCTATTATTATTTTTGATCTTCTATAGTTGAGTTCGTGAAATGCATGGTTTGATCATTCAGGTATATATTAATTTATGGGCTGGTGTGAAGGGAAGTTTAGTATATCAAACTTGGGTTATGGGAAATAATAATGGAAGAAGAGGTGCTGTGTGGTTGCGTGAGTCTCATTGTGGAAGAGATGTGACATTATTTTTTGTGTGTTTTGTTGGCAGTGGACTGGTGCCCTTATTTGGTATAGGTCTAGATATAATGTTTAAGGTTCAACACATTCATGCATAAAGATTGGGTATTATTCAAGGAAAAATTCTGTGCAGAATCATAGACTTTAAAAATCAAGAAACCATACCAAACGAATGAATTTTAATCTGAAATTTTTACAGTAGATTAATTACATATTGAATTGCATATTTGAATTTTTTTCATAATTTTTGGGAGTCAAAATCCATATAAATTGAGGTATTCAAATCTGTCCAGGAAACCAGTCCGAAATAGTAAATTCGGGAGTGTTGTTCTCTTTGGGTATAAATCCAAATATTATCAAATTAGTGTCATTAGAACCGGTTACGAGTCTAGTTTCGTACATTTTTGGCCTTGCATTGATTGCTCGTGTATATTAAGAGAACCGTCAATTTCTTTAAAGTGCTGCAGAAAACAACCTGTTTGGATATAATAAATTGTAGATAATTATTTTGATAAGCAAATCAAGTGAAACCAATTGGGTTTGAAACTTAGGATACATTAGATCATATCTGGAGGTTATTGGAATTTTTTGAATAGCGTGGAGTGGGTTTTGTAATTTTCAAAGTTAGCGAATAGGTTGGGAAGGCTTGTTTGAAATTCTGTTTTATCTTAAAGTCACAATTAATTAAGTTTTGACCGGAACCCATGTCTTGGGTGATTTTAAACGTTGAAGAACATGAACTTAGCTAATATTTAAGAGTAACGGTGAGTTGGGTTGAGCCGTGTTAGTGCGCTTTAGTTGAGGTTACTTAGTTCCTATTTTGTAGTATTTTAAATTAGTTGTGACGTGTAGTTTTTTTTTTATACTTCGTTCAGGGCACTAGTTGGACTTTTACACTCTATTCGATTCAAGGATTATATCATTTCGTTTCAGGTGAGTAGTTTCATGCTACGTATTTTTATAAATGTTCCCCTACCCTGAACTGTTGGAAAATTAAATTGTTGTTTCAAGACTAAACTGTTTTGATAAATTATTATATTATCAATTGAATCAAATTATTTCTGAAACATGTGTGAACTTGGCATACTGTAAACTATTTGTTTTGGTCTCATGTTTATAATGATGAACCACCATGTTTTGCGAAAACTGATGTGTATTGATTATTGGGACCATGTGTGTATTTAGTCCAGGGAAATTATTCCACTGTGTGTGGTGACTCTGGCCACTAGGGAACAGATCCGGGTTGGGCCGTGATGACTCTAGTGCTCAACGATATTAAGGAAAAGACCTTTAAAAACAACTAGGTGACCTTCAATCGGATCGTCTTTGAGAAAAGGCCCAGGTGCCACCCTGAGGATGACTCTTAGTTTGGTATTGGATCCAACGAGGCTTATAGCCTGAGAACTGTGTGGCAGATTATTTGTTTTTCTTGGTACCCAGAAAATTATTGGTGTTCATGTTATAATCTGTTTTAAGTGGAAAATGTCGTTTATCATGTTCTTGTGAGACATGAGTATTTTAAGTGTTGAACTGTAGAACCTTCTTTTGAAACAGATTGTATTTACCAAACTGTATGTCAATCTAGTTTCTGTGATATATATCTTATTTTGGAATTTATCCTTGTTTTCAAAACTGTATTTACTATCCATGTTGCTACTCACTGAGCTATCAGCTGACTTAGTTTTATCACTTCCAGGTGTTAGAAGGACTTAGAGTGGATTCATGGCGTAGCGGGGACTCAATTGCATGGACCTCTAGGGCATTTATTTAATTTTCTTTTAGGTTGCTTTGTCGAGTTTTGTGCATACATTGTGATTGGGTTTTATTTAGAATTATTTTATTTTGTGGGCGGTTTGTGTCCCATTTACTATATATATATATATTTTTTGGAAGTTGGTTATGACTTGTTTTTCACTTGTGGCATGTCCTGGATTGAGTTTTGGTTATTTATTATTGGACTATGGTTTAATTGTTCAAGGTGATATTGAATGCGTGTTTAGGCTTACGTGTGCCTTGGGCTAAGGCCCTGTGGGCCACGACCGGTCATACCCAGGTTTGGGATGTGACAATTGTGGTATCAGAGCTATAGTTTATCAAGTTACATATCTTGCATTTCATCATTTAGACGAGGTCCGAGTCCCTATAGTCCTTAGTAGTGTTTGGTTAAGTTAGTTTTGTTTAAGCTTGTGTTGAGCTTTTCTTAATTTCATTTTGAAGGTTAAGAGATGGCACCTAAGAGAAGAAGTGTCAATGCTCTTGGAACTGAACAACCAGCCGCTAATTGTAGAGTTCCCCATGTTCCTATACCCCCTACCGCACCACCTGTTGCTCCAGCCGTCCCTGAAGCACCAGGAGTTGTTCCTGCTGCACCAGCCGCACAGGTTTTACAATCATTGTTGGGATTACTAAACAATCATGTAGCCCCACAACCAGCAGTTCACCCAACTTTAACTTTGGATAGAGGTTCCTTATTTGAGAGGTTTATGAAGGAAAAACCTCCAGAATTTCACGGAACAGTGGACCCTACGGAGGCAGAGGCATGGGTACTAGAGATGGAGAAAATATTTGATGTTCTAGGTTGTTCAGCAGACCAGAAGGTGGCCTTTGCAGCTTTTAGATTCAAGGGTCAAGCAGAGCATTGGTGGCGCATGGTGAAGCGTCAATATGAGGGTAGAGAAACAGAGCTAGTGTGGAGCAGGTTTTTAGAATTGTTTAATGAGAAATACTTCCCTGAAGCAGTGCGAAGGCAGAAGCAAGTGGATTTTCTCAATTTGAAGCAAAATGACATGTCAGTGGCTCAGTATGAAGCCAAGTTTGCGGAGTTGTCAAGGTATGCCCCACATCAGGTGGCCATAGAGGAAGATAGAGTGATGTTGTTTGAGAATTGCTTGCGGTCAGAGATCTATGCAAAAGTAGCTATTTTGGAGATGAAGACATATTCTACATTGGTAAGCAAGGCATTACTAGCTGAAAGGGGAGTAGAAGAGGAAAAGAGAGCTGAGGAACAAAAGGCTAAGGAACCACAAAACAAGAGACTTAGAGAGGAGAGACAAGTAGAGCATCGTGGTGTTGGTAGCAATCCTAGCAAGAAGCCTTACACCCAAGGTCAGGTTAGCAATGGCATGAGGCAGCAGAATCGGAGGAATTGTGATAGATGTGGTAGGTCACATTCTGTTGGGTATAATTGTGATGGCACAGCTCGAACATGCTTTAAGTGTGGCAAGCTTGGGCATCTCTCTGCACAATGTAGGTCTAAGGGACTGGGAGGTCAGTCAGTAGCACAGTCATTTCAAGGGGAAGGGCAGAGACGAACTTTTTATAGCGGTGGGTTTAACAAGAAGCAGAATAATGGCAAAAGTGGGACTACCCAAGGGCAGACATCCGGGAATGGGGCTCAGGATAAGAAGTCAGCGGCTACCCAAGGACGTGTTTACGCTCTCACTAGAGAGGAGGCTGAGGCTGCTCCATCTGTGGTGCAAGGTACACTCCTTATATCATCTGTACCTGCCAGAGTTTTAGTTGATTCAGGATCTACACATTCTTTTGCTGCACCTAAGTTTCTACGTCATTTGTCTATTCCTTGTGAGCCTTTGGATGTAGCTATTGTTGTGTCTACTCCATTAGGAGAAACAGTAGTGTTAGGAGATATTTGTAGATCTTGTGAGATAGAGATGGATGGTAGAAATTTTCCAGTGGATTTGATTTCTTTAGAGATGAAGGATTTTGACGTGATTTTGGGGATGGATTGGTTAACGAAGCATCATACCTCTATTGATTGTTTTAGAAAGAGGGTAGTTTTTGCTATGCCAGGGCAACATGAGTTTTTCTTTCAGGGAGATGGAAAAGGGTCTTCTATTTGTTTTGTTTCTTCCCTTCAGGCTAACCGAATGTTAAGAAAAGGGTGTCGTGGTTATTTAGCTTGTGTGGTGAGTACTGAACAACCAGAGCAGAGGTTAGAGGACTTGCCTGTAATGAGGGAATTTGTTGATGTTTTTCCAGAGGATCTACCTGGTCTTCCTCCAGACCGTGAGGTTGAATTTTCCATTGACTTGATCCCTAAAACAACACCTATCTCTAAAGCACCCTATAGAATGGCACCGTTGGAGTTGAGGGAGTTACAAACTCAGTTACAGGAGTTGCTAGACAAAGGTTTTATTAGGCCTAGTGTTTCACTTTGGGGAGCACCTGTGTTGTTTGTGAAGAAGAAGGATGGGTCTATGAGATTATGTATTGATTATAGAAAACTGAACAAAGTCACAGTGAAGAATAGGTATCCTTTGCCACGCATTGATGATCTATTTGACCAGTTACAGGGAGCTCAAGTATTCTCTAAAATTGACTTGAGGTCAGGCTATCACTAGTTGAAGGTAAGGGATGAGGATGTTCCTAAGACTGCTTTTAGAACCCGTTACGGGCATTATGAGTTCTTGGTGATGCCTTTTGGTCTCACAAATGCACCAGCCGCATTTATGGATTTAATGAACAGAGTATTTAAGCCCCAACTGGATAAATTTGTGGTAGTATTTATTGATGACATCCTAATTTATTCGAGGAGTAAGGAGGAGCATGAGCAGCATTTGAGGGTAGTACTGCAGATCCTTAGGGAGGAGATTGTATGCAAAATTTAAGAAGTGTGAATTCTGGTTGAGCAGTGTATCCTTTTTGGGTCATGTAGTGAGTAAAGATGGGGTATCTGTGGATACCACGAAGGTGGCAGCAATTGTTGATTGGTCACGACCTACTTCTGTGACGGAGGTACGTAGCTTTCTAGGGCTTGCTGGGTATTACAGACGGTTTGTGGAAGGATTCTCCCGTATTGCTTTGCCACTTACCAATCTCACCAGGAAAGGGGTAAAGTTTGAGTGGAATGATGATTGTGAGCGTAGTTTCCAAGAGTTTAAACAGAGATTGACATCAGCTCCAATCCTTGCCTTACCTACAGATGGAGGTGGTTTTGTGATTTATAGTGATGCTTCCCGACAGGGTTTAGGATGTGTGCTCATGCAGCAGGGGAAGGTGATTGCTTATGCATCACGACAGTTGAAAATTCATGAGAGAAACTATCCTACGCACGACTTAGAGTTAGCAGCAGTGATTTTTGCTCTTAAGATCTGGCGGCATTATTTGTATGGAGAGTCATGTGAGATTTACGCTGATCATAAGAGTTTGAAGTATATTTTCACACAAAAGGAACTAAATTTGAGGCAAAGAAGATGGCTTGAGTTTCTAAAAGATTATGATGTGAATATTTTATATCATCCCGGGAAGGCAAATGTGGTTGCAGATGCCTTGAGTAGGAAATTCGCAATTGGAGATGTAGTTGCTTTGTCTATTGAGAGTTGTTTGGTGGAAGACATGAAACGTTTGAGACTTGAAGTTGTTACACCTGGTAATTGGGCTTATTGTAGTCAATTGACAGTTCAATCGACCTTGAGAGAATGGATTCTTATAGCACAGGAGATTGACCCCCAGTGTGAGCGTATTAAAGAAGAGATGGCAGAGGGTAAGCATGTAGACTTTGTGGTTAGTGATGATGGGTTGCTTAGATTCCGTAGCCGAATTTGTGTTCCTGCTAGTGGTGATTTAAGGAAGGAGATTATGACGGAGGCACATAGTTCTAGTTACAGCATTCATCCTGGAAGCACTAAGATGTATCGGGATCTTCATGAACATTTTTGGTGGAATGGTATGAAGGGAGATATTGCAGAATTTGTGGCTCAGTGTTTGGTGTGTCAACAGGTTAAAGTAGAACATCAGAAACCTGCGGGGAAACTACAACCCTTACCTATACCGGAGTGGAAGTGGGATCATGTTACCATGGACTTCGTGTGTGGATTACCTCGTACTAGTAGTAATCACGATGCAGTTTGGGTAGTTGTTGATAGATTAACCAAGTCTGCACATTTTATTGCAGTACGGATGACCTATTCTCTAGCTCGATTTGCACAGTTGTATGTGAAGGAGATTGTTAGATTGCATGGTGCACCAGTGTCAATAGTGTCAGATCAGGACCCTCGTTTTGTGTATAAGTTTTGGGGTGCGTTACAATCAGCTATGGGTACTAGGTTAAATTTTAGTTCAGCTTATCAGCCTCAGACAGATGGGCAATCAGAGAGGACTATTCAAACCCTTGAGGATATGTTGAGGGCTTGTGCCTTGGAGTGGAGAGGTAATTGGGATGATTATTTGCCGCTCATGGAGTTTGCCTATAATAATAGTTATCATTCTGGTTTGGGAGTAGCTCCTTATGAGGCTTTGTATGGGAGGAAGTGTAGGTCTCCTTTGTGTTGGTATAAGGTTGGTGAAAGGCAAATGTTGGGACCTGATTTGGTGGAGGATGCTACACAGAAAATTATCACCATCAGAGAGAGATTATTGACTGCCCAGAGTAGACAAAAAAATTATGCTGATCATCGTAGGAGAGACTTAGAGTTTCATGAGGGGGATATGGTATTCTTGAAAGTATTACCATGGAAAGGAGTGATCAGGTTTGGAAAGAAAGGAAAGTTGAGTCCTAGATACATTGGTCCATTTGAGGTATTGGAGAAGGTTGGTGAGGTTGCGTACCGTGTTGCTCTACCCCCTAGGTTGGCAGGAGTGCATAATGTGTTTGACGTGTCTATGCTGAGGAAATATGTGCACAGTCCGTCGCATGTGATAGATTATGAGCCGCTTCAGATTAGAGAGGATTTTTCATATGAGGAGATACCTGTTCAGATTTTGGATTCGAAAGAGAAAATGTTGCGTACAAGGGTCATTAAATTGGTTAAGGTATTGTGGCGTAATCATCTAGTTGAAGAGGCGACTTGGGAGCGCGAGGACGAGATGAGCGAGAAGTACCCACATCTATTCACATGATTTACTCAGGTTAGTTTCGAGGACGAAACTTTTCTTTTAGTGGGGGAGAATGTGAAGACCCAAATATAAAAATTAAGTAAATAATTAAATAATAACAATAATAATATTACAATCTTAAATATTTTGATGGTGAATCCTAAAGTGCAAATTAAATATTTGGGGGATCTTTAATTAATTTTTAAAGTATAAATAAATTTTTATGGAAGTTCACAATTTTTTAAGACTTTTGATAATAATCTTAATAATAATAATAATAATAATAATAAACTAGTTAGTAAGGGGTCATTTTGGAAATTTATATTAGGTGGATAAAACCCTAATGGTGAGATATCAATTCTTTTTTATAATCAACGCAACAACAGCCACTTTAGGCTTAGCAGCCGTGAATCATTGAGGGAGAGAGAGACGAAGAAGCTTGTGGCAAACAAGGAGGGAGAGGAATTCTATGTAACCAATACTTTGTGGGTAATTTAATTGTTTATTCTCACTTCTATTATTATTTTTGATCTTCTATAGTTGAGTTCGTGAAATCCATGGTTTGATCATTCAGGTATATATTAATTTATGGGCTGGTGTGAAGGGAAGTTTAGTATATCAAACTTGGGTTATGGGAAATAATGATGGAAGAAGAGGTGCTGTGTGGTTGCGTGAGTCTCATTGTGGAAGAGATGTGACATTATTTTTTGTGTGTTTTGTTGGCAGTGGACTGGTGCCCTTGTTTGGTATAGGTCTAGATATAATGTTTAAGGTTCAACACATTCATGCATAAAGATTGGGTATTATTCAAGGAAAAATTCTGTGCAGAATCATAGACTTTAAAAATCAAGAAACCATACCAAACGAATGAATTTTAATCTGAAATTTTTACAGTAGATTAATTACATACTGAATTGCATATCTGAATTTTTTCATAATTTTTGGGAGTCAAAATCCATATAAATTGAGGTATTCAAATCTGTCCAGGAAACCAGTCCGAAATAGTAAATTCGGGAGTGTTGTTCTCTTTGGGTATAAATCCAAAAATTATCAAATTAGTGTCATTAAAACCGGTTACGAGTCTAGTTTCGTACATTTTTGGCCTTGCATTGATTGCTCGTGTATATTAAGAGAACCGTCAATTTCTTTAAAGTGCTGCAGAAAACAACCTGTTTGGATATAATAAATTGTAGATAATTATTTTGATAAGCAAATCAAGTGAAACCAATTGGGTTTGAAACTTAGGATACATTAGATCATATCTGGAGGTTATTGGAATTTTTTGAATAGCGTGGAGTGGGTTTTGTAATTTTCAAAGTTAGCGAATAGGTTGAGAAGGCTTGTTTGAAATTCTGTTTTATCTTAAAGTCACAATTAATTAAGTTTTGACCGGAACCCATGTCTTGGGTGATTTTAAACGTTGAAGAACATGAACTTAGCTAATATTTAAGAGTAACGGTGAGTTGGGTTGAGCCGTGTTAGTGCGCTTTAGTTGAGGTTACTTAGTTCCTATTTTGTAGTATTTTAAATTAGTTGTGACGTGTAGTTTTTTTTTTATACTTCGTTCAGGGCACTAGTTGGACTTTTACACTCTATTCGATTCAAGGATTATATCATTTCGTTTCAGGTGAGTAGTTTCATGCTACGTATTTTTATAAATGTTCCCCTACCCTGAACTGTTGGAAAATTAAATTGTTGTTTCAAGACTAAACTGTTTTGATAAATTATTATATTATCAATTGAATCAAATTATTTCTGAAACATGTGTGAACTTGGCATACTGTAAACTATTTGTTTTGGTCTCATGTTTATAATGATGAACCACCATGTTTTGCGAAAACTGATGTGTATTGATTATTGGGACCATGTGTGTATTTAGTCCAGGGAAATTATTCCACTGTGTGTGGTGACTCTGGCCACTAGGGAACAGATCCGGGTTGGGCCGTGATGACTCTAGTGCTCAACGATATTAAGGAAAAGACCTTTAAAAACAACTAGGTGACCTTCAATCGGATCGTCTTTGAGAAAAGGCCCAGGTGCCACCCTGAGGATGACTCTTAGTTTGGTATTGGATCCAACGAGGCTTATAGCCTGAGAACTGTGTGGCAGATTATTTGTTTTTCTTGGTACCCAGAAAATTATTGGTGTTCATGTTATAATCTGTTTTAAGTGGAAAATGTCGTTTATCATGTTCTTGTGAGACATGAGTATTTTAAGTGTTGAACTGTAGAACCTTCTTTTGAAACAGATTGTATTTACCAAACTGTATGTCAATCTAGTTTCTGTGATATATATCTTATTTTGGAATTTATCCTTGTTTTCAAAACTGTATTTACTATCCATGTTGCTACTCACTGAGCTATCAGCTGACTTAGTTTTATCACTTCCAAGTGTTAGAAGGACTTAGAGTGGATTCATGGCGTAGCGGGGACTCAATTGCATGGACCTCTAGGGCATTTATTTAATTTTCTTTTAGGTTGCTTTGTCGAGTTTTGTGCATACATTGTGATTGGGTTTTATTTAGAATTATTTTATTTTGTGGGCGGTTTGTGTCCCATTTACTATATATATATATTTTTTTGGAAGTTGGTTATGACTTGTTTTTCACTTGTGGCATGTCCTGGATTGAGTTTTGGTTATTTATTATTGGACTATGGTTTAATTGTTCAAGGTGATATTGAATGCGTGTTTAGGCTTACGTATGCCTTGGGCTAAGGCCCTGTGGGCCACGGCCGGTCATACCCAGGTTTGGGGTGTGACAGATTTTATTTAGAATTATTTTATTTTATGGGCGGTTTGTATTCCATTTAGTATATATTTTTGGAAGTTGGTCATAGCTGGTTTTACCATTTATACTTGTGATTTTTCACTGGATTGGGTTTTGATTTATTTATTTCTGGGTTATCGTCACATTATTTTTTGTGATTTTGGGTTCATGTTTAGGCTTACATGTGCCTTGGGCTAAGTCTCTGTAGGCCACGGCTGGTCATGCCTGGATTTGGGGTGTGACATAGCATTTGGTTAAGTTTTGAAATAATGATTCTAATCAAAAAAAATTATTTTTTTTTTCAAAACTCATAATCAAACACTCAATTCAAAACTCATAACCAATTTTTTTTAAAAAAAATTCTTTTCAAAACTCTATTATTAAAAAAAATTTAAAAATATATATATTTTTTTATTTTGTTCTTTAAAATTATTTTTTATTTTTTATTTTCTGAAAAAATATTTTTTCAAAATTTTTTTATTTTTATTTTTGAAGAAAAATATATTTTTTATTTTTTTGAATGAAATATTTTGTTATTTTTTTAAATATTGGCCAATTAATTTGTTATGATTTAGATATATATCGGTGATTCAAAAAAAAAATTAATTTAAAATATTTAAAATAAGAAAATATTTAAAATCAAAATTATATATTTAAAATCAAAAAATAAAAAAAATTAAATTTTTATATATTAAAAAAAATATTTATAATATTTATAAAAAAATACAGCGCACAAATGTAATAAATGCAACGTACATTAAAAAAATATTTACAATATTAAATATTTACCGTAAAATTTGAAATCCAAAATAATTTTAAAATACAACTCAAAATTCTTTTCAAAACTCATAACCAAACAAGTTTTCCTTTTTCAAAACTCATTTTAAAAATTTATCTTTCAAAATACAATCCGCACTCAAATCCTACTTTTCACTACAACAAAAAAGGTCTATGGTGACGAAAACGCGTGACGAAAAAATATTTAGTCTCCAAATATGCATGTTTTAGTGATGAAAATAAGATTTCGCCTCCAATTATATTATTTTCAGAGACGAAAACCAAATTTCATCACCAAATGCTTAAAATCAAATAAAACAATAGGTGACGAAAATTTTATTCGTCTCTAAATTTTATTTTTCGTCACAAAACAATTTCCCGCCCTTGGAAAATTTGGTGGAAGATGTGGCGCCATTTTGGAGACGAAATTTGTCGTCACCATTGTAAAAAATTTTAGAGAGGAAATAATTTCGTCTCCAAATGTATTATTTTTAGAGAGGAAAACCAAATTTCGTCACCAAATGCTTAAAATCAATAAAAAATACAAGAAATCAAGGCTATTGTGACAAAATTTGGTGACGAAATTTTTTTTGTCTTAAAATTTAACCCAAAGATGACGAAATATTAATTTTGTCGTTTGTTTTAATTTTTCTCAAAAGTATAGGAGACGAAAACAAAATTTCGTGTGCAAAAATGAGGCGCCAATTTCATTTGCATTGGCGCGAATTATTTTAGCTCATTGGAGACAAACATTTTTGTCACAAAATATAATTTTTTTTGTGACGAACGTAATTCGTCGCCAATAAATTTCATACCTATTAAACGGTGTCGTTGCATATTTCCATTTATTAGGTGACAAATATATTTTTGTCTGCGACGGATAAGTTATGGAAGACGAAAATATTTCGTCACCAATAAACACTCCATCATGCAGACAATGTCATTTCATCTTTCTATTAAATAGGTGACAAATATATTTTTGTTTCAGATGAATAAGTTGTGGGAGACGAAAATATTTCGTCACTAATAAATTCTAATTGATTGTGTGACGAATATATTTTTCGTCTTATAAGGTTAAGTTGTGGAAGACAAAAATATTTCATCACCAATAATAAATTCTTTGTTCTGGTATTGAAGGATACAAAAATATTTTATCACTAATCATTTTTCTTTATTAAAATGTCGTGGTTTTGTGTTTCAAAGCATTGGAACTGTGACCCCAAGAGATACACTCTAATGCTTATCACTCATTTTCATGTACAAGGACCTTGAAGTCGTGACCCAAGAAAACACTTTCTACAAATCCTCATTTCTCTTTGGCACTTGAGTCTACTAAAGTCGTGACTCAATAAGACACTCTGTAAACCATTTCTTCTATTTCGTGCTAAAGCCTATCTCTTCTGTCTCACACTTAAGCCCTTTGTGTATGCCAACATTGAAGCTATTATCCAAGAAGGCACCCTATGCAAACCCACTATTCTTTCTCACAGTGAAGACCCCTCCTGCACGCAAGCACTTTTTCTCATTGTCTAAACCAACTCTACCCTTTCCGTCTGGAACACCCATTTCAGAAAAATCGAAGGTCAAAACCTCTCTCCAAAAAAAAAAAAAAAAAAAAAAAAGATAATTAATGTAGCTATTTTTTTTTTTTTTGGTGAGAAAAAATACAGAGAAACAAATAATAAAAAATTTGTAATTTTCAAAATTAATAGAAAACATTACCTTGCTTAGTATGGAGTTTTCAATAATTAATTTTTAAAATTTGGTGATAAAATTTATTTTCGTTTTAGAATGTAACCCAAACATGACCAAATATTACTTTTATTGTTTCTTTTAATTGTTTTCAAAACTATAGGAGACGAAAAAATAAATTTGTCAGAAAAAAAAGAGGCACCAATTTTTTTTCTTGTTGGCGCCAATTATTTTAGCTAATTGGAGACGAACATTTTTGTCACAAAATTTAAAGTTTTTTGCGACAAAAGGAATTCGTCACCAATAAATTCCAAACTTATTAGACGATGTCGTTTCATTTTTTTATTTATTTGGTGACAAATATATTTTTTGTCTGGGAAGGATAAGTTATGGAAGACGAAAATATTTTATCACCAATAAACCCTTCATGCTCATTTTATCTTTCTGTTAATTAGGCGACAAATATATTTTTGTCTCGGAAGGATATGTTTTGGGAGACGAAAATATTTCGTTAGTAATAAATTCTCCATGTGTCTTGTTGCATTTTGATTGATTGTGCGACAAATATATTTTCGTCTCATAAGGTTAAGTTGAAGGAGACGAAAATATTTCATCACCAATAAATTCTCCATCTCCACACAACATTGTTTTTGTATTTTTGTTGATTAGGCAACGAACATATGAGTTTGAGATGAAAATATTTTCTCACTAATTATTTCTCTTTATTAAAATGTCGTCAGAAACTAAGAGACACTCTTACCTTAATCACTTACTTTCACACACACACAAATACTAAAGTCGTGACCCGAAAAGACACCATCTACAAATCCTCATTTCTCTCTCGCACTTGAGTCTCCTCTCTCACAAGTATTGAAGCTGTGACTCGAGAAAACAATCTCTATAAACCATCTCTTCTATTTCGCACTGAAGTTCTCTATTCTCTCTCACATTTAAGCCGTTTGTGCATGCAAACATTGTTATCCAAGAAGACATTTTGTGCAAAGTTACTATTCTTTCTCACAGTAAACCCCTCTCGACAAAAAGAAAAAAATAATAATAATAATTAAATAAGGAAACAAAATACAAGAAATCTAGGCTATTGTGACAAAATTTGGTGACTTAAAATTTAACCCAAAGATGACAAAATATTAATTTTGTCGTTTGTTTTAATTTTTCTCAAACGTATAGGAGACGAAAAAAAATTTCGTCTACAAAATTCAGGCGCCAATTTCATTTGCATTGGCGCAAATTATTTTAGCTCATTGGAGACGAACATTTTTGTCACAAAATATATATATTTTTTGCGACGAACGTAATTCGTCACCAATAAATTCCCTACCTATTAAACAATGTCGTTGCATATTTCCATTTATTAGGCGACAAATATATTTTTGTCTAGGAATGATAAGTTATGGAAGACGAAAATATTTCATCACCAATAAACACTCCATCAAACAAACGATGCCGTTTCATCTTTCTATTAAATGGGCGACAAATATATTTTTGTCTTGGAAGAATAAGTTGTGGGAGATGAAAATATTTCGCCACTAATAAATTCTGATTGATTGCGCGATGAATATATTTTTCGTCTCATAAGGTTATGTTGTGGAAGACAAAAATATTTCGTCACCAATAATAAATTCTTTGTTCTTGTATTTAAGGAGACAAAAATATTTTATCACTAATTATTTCTCTTTATTAAAATGCTATGGTTTTGTGTTTCAGAGCACTGAAACCGTCACCCCAAGAGACACACTCTGACCTTTATCACTCATTTTCATGTGCACGGACACTCAAGTCGCGACCCAAGAAGACACTTCCTAGAAACCCTCATTTCTCTCTCACACTTGAGCCTACTCCTCTCTCACAAGTATTGAAGTCGTGAAGCAAGAAGACACTCTGTAAACCATTTCTTTTATTTTCGCACTAAAGCCCCTCTCATATGTCTCACACTTAAGCCCTTCATGCATGCCAGTATTGAAGCTATTATCCAAGAAGGCACCCTATGCAAAACCGACTATTCTTTCTCATAGTGAAGGCGCCCCTTGCATAAGCACTTTTCTCATTGTCTGAACCAATTCTACCCTTTCCGTCTAGAAGACTCATTTTAGAAAAATCGCAGGTCAAAACCCCTCTCCACAAAAAAAAAAAAAAAAAAAAAAAAAAATTGTGAGAAAAAAAAAACAGAGGAAAAATTAATAATAATTTTTTAATTTTCAAAATTAATAGAAAACATTACCTTGTTTAGTATGGAGTTTTCTATAATTAATTTTTAATTTTTAATCTATATTTTTTTAGTAAACATTTTTTAATATTATAATTTTTTTTTTTTTACTTTTTAAATCCTTTTAATTTAGATGAGGGCAAATTGCAGCAATTGTCCCGGTACTTTGGTCTTTGTGTCATATAAATGGTATGTGCCATATCTATATCTATCTATCTATCTATCTATCTATCTATATGTCTATATCTATCTATCTATCTATTAAGCAAAATGAGGTTTTTAACCCCAAGCCATGCGGGAGCTCCAATCTCCCAATCTAAATTTCCTGATTTTTTTTATTTAAAAAAAAAAAAACCTTAGCATTTATTAACTTCTCTCAACCCCAAGTCTTACCCTCATAATAACTCTTTAATGCATTAAGAACAAACATAAAAAATTCTTTGAAATCCAACACATGAATTCCTTGAAAAGTCTCAACACATATGATTATTATCCCTCAGAATAGCACTTTCATGCATTAAGAACAAGCATAAAAAAAATTTCTTGAAAAGTCCAACACATATGATTATTATCAAAATATTAAACTTTAATATAATATAATAATAAAAAAAAGACATTTAATTCCTTGAAAAGTCTAACACATATGATTATTATCAAAATATTAAACTTTAATATAATATAAAAAAGGAAACAAAGAAGACATTTAAAAAAAAGAAAAAAAAAAGAAGACATTTAAAAATCGCAATTCACATATATAGATAATTGTAAACACAATTTGTGCATAGCACGGGTGATATGCTAGTCTATACTATATATTAAGCAAAAGGGGGTTTTAACCCCCAAGGGTTGTGGGAGCTCCAATATCTCAATCCTAATTTTCTAATTTTTTGATTTAAAAAAAAAAACCTCAGCATTTATTAATTTCTTCCAATCCCCATACCTTTTGGGAGATTTGTTCAAAACCCCCTCATAATTAAACTTTAATGCATTAAAAACTAGCATAAACAAAATTTCTTGAAAATTTCAACACATCTATCTATCTATATTATATTATCTATATATCTATCTATCTATCTATCTATCTATCTATATCTATACTATATATTACGTAAAAAGGGGTTTTTAACCCTCAAGGCCTGTGGGAGTTTCAATATCCGAATCTGAATTTTTTATATTTTTTATTAAAAAAAGAAAAACTCAACATTTATTGATTTGGTCAAAATCCCCTGATTAACATTTATTAACTTTTTTCAATCCACATGTTTTTCCACATGCCTGCATTTATTGATACAATCCCATGATCAGCATTTGAAATCCCTTCATACAAATAATTATAGATACAATCCGTATATAGTTACTGCAGTACCCTTTTTAACTTCTCTCATACACTATGCTTAGTGATAAGATTGTTAAATTATTTTTATAAAAAATCTTAAAAACATAATTTATATATTAAAAAAATCTAATACAAATATAAATATTTATAATTATTCCGTGTTAAG
The DNA here is from genome assembly GCF_055761805.1 of Camellia sinensis. Lineage (NCBI taxonomy): Eukaryota > Viridiplantae > Streptophyta > Magnoliopsida > Ericales > Theaceae > Camellia > Camellia sinensis. The sequence goes on from NC_138967.1 coordinate 49,832,226, forward strand.
CAAAAGGGGGTTTTTAACCCCCAAGGTCTGTGGGAGCTTCAATATTCCAATCTAAATTTTCTAAATTTTTTATTTTATATTTAAAATAAAAACTCAACATTTTTTATTTTTTTATTTAACCACCGCTCGCTACCACCCACTACCCGCCACCTACCCGCCACCTACCCGCCACCACCACCCGCCATCCGCCAGCCACCCGTCACCACCACCACCACCACCACTCACTCCCTACCACTCACTACCCGCCACTGTCACCTACCCACCACCAGCTACCCACCACCCACCGTCACTACTTTTCACCACCGTATTCCGCCGCCACTTGCCATTTCTCACTATTTTTTTATATTTTTAAAATTTTTAAACATTTTGTCAATTACCAAACATTTTGCCACTCCACCTCTACGACTATCATTACTACCACCATCACCACCACTCCACTACCACCATTACTACTACTATTACATCTCATCCACCACCGCTACTTTATCTCCTCTACCACTACCACAACTTCACCACTAATCTCATTCGCTATCACCAGCACCACCACTATCACCTCTTATTCACCACCTTCACCACTACTGCCGCTCCCTATTCTCTACCACAAAAAATTAGTTCTTGATTTTTAGTAACAAAAAAAAATATGGGTCGCATAAAAATATTTTTCATTGATGACAAAAAATTAACTTTCTCGCTTATCTCTCTTCTTTCTATCTTTCTCTCTGTCTCTCTCGTTCATCTCTTTTCTCTTTATGTCCCTCTCGTTCATCTCTCTTCTCTTTATCTCTCTCTGTCTCCCTCATCCATCTCTCTTCTCTCTCTGTCTCTTTTCTGTCCCTCACTCTCTATCTCTTTCTCTCTCTCTCTCTCCCACTATGTTTACGTTGCTCACCCTCTCCCTCCCGTTTTCTCTATTTACTGAGCTCCCTCTCGATTTATCGGTCCACTATAAGAAAATGCACTTTTAGCGACCACTTTGTCTCTCTCTTGCTCATCACTCTGTCTCTTTTTCTCTCTCTCCTCTATCTGTCTCGCATTCATCTCTCTCTCTCACCACCCACCTCTTCTACCACCTTCACCACTACTGCAAACGCCATTCCACCACCACCACTACTTCCACTGTCACCACTTTACCTCTATGACTACCATGACTACTACCATCGCCACCACTTCACTACCACTACCACTACCATTACTACTACTGCTGCTACTACTACTACTACTACTACTACTACTACTACTACTACTACTACCTCTCATCTACCGCCACCATTCCATCTCCCATACCACTACCACAACTTCATCACTAATCTCCTTCGCCACCACCACCACCACCACCACCACCACCACCTCTTATCCACCACCTTCACCACTACTGCCACTCCCTCTCCTATACTACAAAAAATTTGTTTGATTATGGTTTTTTAATAGAGTGTTGAATTGAGTTTTGAATTGTATGTGGAATTGAGTTTTGAAAGTTTGATGTGACATGTGAAATAAGAAAATTTGTGTAGTGATAAGTTTTTAAAATAGTTTTCAAAACTTAATTCAACTTATAATTGATAATCAAACACACAACTCATAATTCGATATCCGTATTTTTGATCAACAGTCATAACCAAACTATTTTTAAAATACTCAAATAAAAAAATATTTTTTTTTCAATTAATTGTTTTTAAATAATTTTTTTTGAATATTTTTTTTTTCAAATCATTTTTTTTTCAAACAACTTCTATGTTAATTATTTTCTGTCAATTAATTTTTTTGTCAATTAATTTTTTAAGCCTGTATAAATATTAAAAATATTTAAAAAAATTAAAATATTAAAAATATTTCAAAAATTAAATATTAAGAATATTTCAAAAATCAAAATATTAAAAATATTGAGAAAATCTAAGCCAAACAAAACCTTAATTTCCCCCAATTTTTTCCCCGTCTTTCCCTCTTTTTTTTTTTCATTTCCTTTCAGGTTTGTAGAGCCCTAAGTTTCGAAACAACACAGTCTCTCTCTCTCTCTTTCTCTCACTCTCACTCACGGAGGCGGGAGGCGATCTCCCTACTTTTCTGTTCTTGGGTTTGATCTTTAATCCTTATATAAATTCCTTTAATCCTTTTTCACTGTTCTGTAGCTGATCTCACTACCTCACTGTTCTTGAGTTTTGATCTAATATCTGGTGTTGTTAAATTAAAGGTTATTAACTCCTCCTGACACCCCTCTCTTCCCTTCTCTGGATGATGAGACGCCTCTGGTTACACTTGCTCAGAGGGGAAGACCTCAAAGTCAACCCATCACAATATCAAGATCATCCACGGTAGGTCATTGTTCATGTCAATGGGATGAATATTCATCGTTTATTTACTTGTATCTGTCAATGGTGTCTACTGCTCATGTATTCCTTTAACATTTTTTATACCATAATGCATCTAATGTGTATCTTATTGTAGATGGAGAAGAATCGCAAAAGTAGTAGAGGTCTCTCTGTGGCGCCGATGGAGATCTCTCTGCAGAGCGCCACTGACAACTGCGGCGCCGATACCTCAGAGCAAAACGGCATCGTCTCAGGGCCGCCGCCGCCACCACTCGCCGAAGACAAAGTTCTTGTCTCAGGTCACATACGATTCGATCCCTCAATTTCTGTTTGTTTAATCGAACAATTTCATGGTGTTTTCAAGCTTCAAGTTTCAACTTTTTTTCTTGTTTTAGTCAAAGTTTGCTTAAAACCCTCAAGCACAGCTCGGATCGAAGATGTCCGCTCAGCTGTTGAGATGTACGCTTTTATATATGATTTTTTGTGCTAGTTTTGAACGCTGAGCTCAATCTTTTATATTGGCCATTTTGGTATTCTGTTTTCTAGATGTCAACTCTTTACAATCTAAGATATTCAGGAGTAAACAATGAAATATTAGCAGGACTTTTGAGAGCTTTACTAAAACAGGCAAGAATTTTGGTTCTTGATGAAGCCACTGCTTTAGTTTATTCAACTATAGATAATCTTATCCAGAAGATCATCTGAACAGAGTTTCGGGACTGCACTGTGTGCACTATTGCTCATCGTATCCCAACTGTTATTGACAGTGATCTAGTTCTGGTCCTCAGTGATGGTGCGTACACTATACTTCCTATTTTTTCTTCCATTTAGTGGACATAAGTGTTGTAGCAATCTGTAGAACTTTTTCCTAAGAATTTTAGTATAATTTACTTTTGGTAATGTTATTAATTTTCACGAGTATCCAAAAATTTGTCATTTCTTTTTCTTTTAAACTTTTGACAAGACAAATTAAGTTAGTAAAAGGCTCTAGAAGAGAAAGTTGCCCTTGTAGATTTGTAGGAACAATATCAACACCCACAACTCTTTAGATATCTTACGATGAATAATTCCCTGACTCTGCATCTTCTTTTTCACTAGTAACACCAACTAAGCACAATGCGTTTGCATTGAATCAAATTTTCCAGGATTCATCAATTTTTTTTGATGTTCTTGAAATGATGAAAACTCAAGGAGATTATGGTATACAAGAGTATATATCTAATCTTGATCCTCAGTATATGCAGGTGAATATGTATCTTGATTAAGAGTTAACTTTTAGGATGTAAATAAGGGTTTGAGAGAGTTGGTGGTCTTCGAAGTCAAAGTCTTAGGTTTGATATTTAGAATGTATCTTGATCCTCTTGTGACTTGTCCCATCAAATTTATTAACGTAATGTTTCTACAACTCCAAGGTTGTTTGTACGGTCGATCTTTATTTATTTTTCAGAGAAGTGTGATTGCTTTGTATTGTTGTTTTGAAATTATTGTGGGTTTGCGCAATCCATATGTTGACATGATTTTGGCTGATGGCATCACACTCCTTCACAATGATCTTCAGGTAGCTTTACTTGTTTACAACTAATTGCCTTCAAAGTGATTGGTTGATCAGGTTACTGGAATTTTTAGTTTAAATGATTATATGAGGAACATCATCTTCAAGCATTATGCTTATAATTTTAGTAGCGTGTTATGGCTCATTATAAATTCATTTTTCAATGGTTTTGGAATTTTTATTTCTTTTTAGAAACTAGAATTATCTCTTAACTTGGTTAAATGACATTTGAATATTTGTTTTCTTGGCAGGTGGATCCCCAAGATATTGTTATGGTATGTGGATATATTTAGATACTCTGAACCTGTTACAAATCATAAAACACAATGATTTATATAATTACACTGTTCTGAAAATTTTGTCATGTAGGATTAAATTTTTTATCCTTTGATCTGTGATAAACTCTAAAATTTCAAAGAATTTGCAGAATTCCTTGGAAGAGTGTGGTAGAAGTAGTTTTTATTTTTTTATTTTTTTAAAGATCTTAATTTGTTGTTTTAATGTAAAATTTAGAAACATAATCAATTGCTAGACCATATTAACTGTCCTCAATTGCTCTTGATTGGACATATCTCATCCAAGAGTTCACAAATAAAACAAGGTGGTTTTCTCTGTTTTGAAGTTGTTGGAAAGCTAATTGCATAATTTGAAAATGCTGCCTCTGGGGCTTTACATACTATTTGATATTTTAACTTGAGTTTATATGCAGGTAATGTTGTTTTTCATCTGGGGTTTTGATCGTTCCAAGGTTGCAATTTTTTTTTTTCTTCATTTCTTATCAAAACTTTAGTCTTACAATTTGTGAGGCTTTTGGTTTTGCTTCGATTGTTATTATTATTATTATTATTATTCTGTGAATCTGCATCTTTGTGAGGCTCTTTAGCCTTTTTCCTTGGGTATCTGCATCTTTGTACCATTGGACTGTTATCAAGGTAAAGCTCTATAGCCTATAGTGTAGGCCTAATGGAGAATAATGCCACCAATCCAAATCCAATAATGGCCTTCATGAACTTCCAACCAATCTATGACTGTCCATCAAGTCCCCTTTTAGTCTATATCTTTAACCAAATGTTATCTATTCATTCTGAACATTTTGTACATTGGATGATTATTTTTACACCATAACTGCAGGATATGGCCAAAGTTCCTCTCGCTTACATCTTTGCTGCCTTTATTCCAGCTGTAATGATAGCAAGGCTTTACTTCTTTGACCACAGTGTTGCTTCACAGATGGCGCAACAAAAAGAGTTCAATCTCAAGAATTCTTCTGCTTACCATTATGACATCATCTTGTTGGGATTCATGGTATATACAATTGGACTTCTCCTATTCCTAGTAGTTGTTCTTATCTGCTTTGCTTTACCTAGAGCTTATGTTTTCTTCTAATTTATGTGTTATCAGACTTTGCTTTGTGGACTGATTGGACTTCCTCCTTCAAATGGGGTCATCCCACAGTCTCTGATGCACACCAAGAGCCTAGCTGCTCTCAAACGGAAGGTAGACGTAAAAAATTAAAAAAAATTGAGGAATTATTTACTTATACCCTGATCTGCTTTTAGGTCCGGTTGTTGAACTTATTCTCTCGTGTTTTTGGGATGTTGAATTGTGCATTTTGTCTATATATGTCTTAAGTTTTCCTTATCTAGCATATGTTTGTCGGCATTTAGGTTTATCCATATGCAAAACCTTTAGGTTCAGCATCAATTACTCAATTGTTGTGGTAATTAATTCTTGAAGCGTTAGAAACAATGCTGGAATCCTGAGAGTTTATTTTCCTTCCCTGTATTTCACTATTTCTTTGGCATAGTATTCCTGGAATTAGCACATAGATTTCTCCTAGAAAAAATTCTGATTTCTGGGTTATTTTCGAACCTATTACAGCTATGGAGAAGCATATGATAAGATTCAATATCAACCAAGTGAGCAATTACAGCTATGGAGAAGCTGAGGCATTGACTGATGATATTGAAGAAGAGAGTCAAATTTTTTGGGAGGTCTTGAGGATCAAAAAGATTATTGATAATTGTCAAGATGAGGTTTATCTTCATAACTTCTACTGAATCTTTCTCTTTTATGTGAATTTAATTTTCATTTCTGTATTTTGTTGCTTTTTAAAGTTTTTTTTTTTGTAAGAACTTTGACTGATAAATGGGAGATTAAACAGAAATTAAGCAGAAATTCCTTGTTACATTGTGCCAGAGCGTGCAACTCATCAATGAACAAAATAATGGACCTTTGCTTTGCTTAACTTCATCAACCAGTAAAATGCTGAATAGAATCAAATAGAATCAAGCATAGTAACGGGGAAAAGAAGGAAAACATCACATCAATTTCAAATGACAAAATCCAGAGCAAGGAAAATTCTGATAGGTAGTGTTGATAGGTAGTGTTCAGATTTACAACTCTTGAAAATGCTTTATCACTTCCATCTCTTGGTTTAAAAACTTATTTTCATTGCTTCTATCTGTTGCAATGAGGAGCATTTTGAACATGCGTTTGAAGGGGTATCTAATAGAAGGAAAAGTCTGGTTCTCAATGAAGATCTGGAAGGACAAATTAAGGGTCTATATGAAAAGTGAGTGTCATTTCATGCATATGTTTTATATTGCAAATATTTGATCATGAATTGCCATTGTAATTATAACATATACATTTTAATCATGATAGAATTTAAACATATTAAGTTGCATTTTCAATTATTTGACTTGTATTATCGAAGTGATTGAGCCGTTGCTCTTTGAAATTCTAGATGTACTCTCCATTATGTTTGGAACTTAGAATTAGTAGCATTAGCGATGATTAATTCCTAAAAATGAAGTGGTTATATATATTTTTCTTTCTGACTCCTCTTTCCTTGAGTTATGTTATACGATTCTTTTGATTTATTCTATTTTCATAATGTATTTTTTGATTGTATTTTTTTGATTCTAGCGGTTTTTGAATTAATTTTTATTTTTATTTTTCAGGTCAAAATTTTTTTGGAGAGATGCAAAATATGGTCAAAGAATTTAAGAATTTAGTTTTTTTTTTTTTTTAATATATGTAATCGCAGTTATTTTTTTTTTTATTAATTCCTTTGTATATACTTTTGAACATTTAACTTTTATTTATGAAATATATGACGTTATTCCATTCAATATATGGTGGTGATTCAAAATATAGTATATATTGTGTATTACATTCTTCAAATGCGCGTACAAAAATAATATTGATTATTTTTTAAATATGTCGAATTCTTTTTTTTATCACATGTTTTATTAATTATTAATCACACTTAAAAGATGTGATTTAAATGTTATTAATCACACTTAAAAGATGTGATGTAAATATTTTTAATCACACTTAAAAGATTTTTAGATCACACTTAAAAGATGTGATCTAAATGTTATTAATCACACTTAAAAGATGTGATCTAAATGTTTTTTATCACACTTAAAAAAAATTTAGATCACACTTAAAAGATGTGATCTAAATGTCTTTAATCACACTTAAAAGATGTGATGAATCATTTTTTTAATGACACTTAAAAAGTGTGATTAAAAATGACTCTTTTTAATCATACTCTCAAAGATCACACTTCAATAAAACTTAAAAAGTGTGATTAAAAAACATACATCACACAAAAAAAGTGTGATCTTTATCTATATTTGTAGGCAAGGAGTATGGGTGTTCAATATAGATATGACACTCTTCTAAAGGTATTTGTGCTTCATAGGTGAATCGCTGCCTTGGATGCTATTCTTTTAAAGGAAACCTAACTATTTAATGTTTACATAAACTTTAACTGGCTAGAGTTTTTGAGTTTGCAACTCACTGATAGGTGTTGATAATGCTTGCTTTTCTTGAATTGTATTAGTTGTATGTTGTTTCTTTAATGCTCTATTTGATTGTTTCCTCCTCAGCTTAGTGAGGAAGGGCCGTGTGAAGAACTTAGCGGAGATGGAAACCTCTAAAAAAAACAGTTGAGGTCTTTAGTTATAATGTGGGAGAAGCATGGGAGGCACCACTAGAGGATTAAATCCATGAGTTGAAGTAATTTTGTTTTGCAATTTTGGCTTAGTCTAATCACATAATTGACAGTGTTTTTTACTGTAATGTAAAGCGTCAAATGCATGGATTGGTGGGCTATGCCCCCCCCAAACTCATCAGATTAGGTCCTCAAAGGACATGACTGCAATTAGTTTCTTCTTTCTGTTTGCAAATGAAAATCATAATCGGTTCTCTGAAGAGCAATTGGAAATGGATGCTTTTTCTGGTGATGTCAAATAGATATTTCATATTTTGCAACTTTGGGATATGTGGAATATTCTGCAGTTGTTGATTTTCTTTGTCAATCGCAGGGTCAGAAATCTTTGGCATTGGATACTGCAATCGGGATGTGGCAGTTGCTTTTTGAAGAAAAGCAGTGGCCATTGGTTGATCACTGGTGCCAGTTCTTGCAGGTAGCCTAATGGAACATATATTCGGCAAATTTTAAAAATTTTCTACAAATTTGCATGGGAGCTGGTGAATTATCCTAACTTGTGATGTGTATTTGGTAATCATTAATTCATATATTCCCCGAGTATTTCCTGATTTTTGTTAATATTGTGATGCTGGATGGAAGAGAAAATTGAAACCAAAAGAAAAAGAAAAGAAAATAACGAAACTGAACAATAGCAATTCTCCAAGCTCAATCTTATTCTTCAATATCAATTCAAATATGACAAATTCATTACATAGAAGCCTATTTATAGGCATCCTACGAAACCTTAATTGAAGTTACTAAATATACTCATTACGATAGGATTTACAATATGAAAATCCTAATTTAATAAATGAAACCCAATAAATCATATATAAGAAAATAATACTAAAGTAAATCCATAATCTTCAATTTATGCTCATCCAATGTCTTCATGTTCCTCGTCACATTGGTCTATTGATGTCATACAAATTGGCCACCCATTAGCTCTATAAGAAGGTTTGGGGTTGTTGGAGTGGGGAAAGGTTCTAGTTTTCTCCCTTCATGTTGAGTTTCCGTTACTGGAGAGACAAGCTGTCCTGGAAGGGCTATGGCTACAGAAGTGTGATATGTCCAGCATGAACTTCCAAGCAAAAGCTTTGAATTTTAGCCCAAATAACTACATATGAGTTGGGAAATTTATGAATCCTGATGAAGCGAAAGTGTGTGATGCACCAGGCTAATGATGTTAGTGACTATGCTTGATTATAACGGCTTCCTTTTGCATAGAGATACGAAAGGTATGGAAATCTTATGATATAATTTTTAAGGGGAAAAAACCATGATTTAGTTCATTGCTCGCTGCTTCTTCATGTTTTATTAATAGTGTTTTTAACAAAATTTTTGTATGGTTACTCGCTCTTTTCTCGGTTGCTAAGAAACTTGTCATGATTTATAGGGTATTATTTACTTTATTATGTTTGTGAATTTGTTCATATTGAGTTGCTGAAGTTTGGTTAAATTACTGGTTGAACTCCCTAGAATCTGCCTTCATTTGACATTTTCAGATTTCCATCTAACATATATGTCAAATTTTCTGGTTTGGTTGGAACTCAATTCAGGCCCGGCATAATAAAGCAATCTCTAGGGACACCTGGTCTCAACTACTGGAATTTACGAGGGTGAGATATCAACCAATAACTTACATGCTCAAAGCTGATGCACAGATGCATATTCATTTAATTGTTTCTCTAATTGCATCCACCAGAACCATGAAATAATTTACCTCCCTGAGCCACTAGTCCTATGCTGACACACTTCATACGCTTGGCCAGGTATTTTGAGATAATAATGTATTTTCTTTATGATTTTTCATACGCTTGTGCCAGCTGTTAGTGTTTGAACTTATTCTTTGGTAGATAGACATGCATGAAATGGGTAACTGTTTTCTCTTCTTTTTCATCCAAAGGTGCAAAAGAAAATGCAGCCTCTGCATCTCCAAAACCTGCTACTGCTGGTGATAGTAACTGCAATGTATGTTCTCCCCCCCCCCCCTCCACCAAAAAAAAATGGAGTAAATTCTTGAGTTTTTATTTATTTATTTATGGGTACCTAGAATTATGGTTCAATAGTAATAATAATATACATTCACAAAAATATCGTACACAAGCTGTATTGAGATTTATCATTTTTAAATACTGTGCTCATTAGTGACCTCCAAATTACAATGTCATTGACACTGAGCTGCTATGACATCTAATTGTTAACAAGGAAGTTACTTTCAAAAGGATTAAGATCAAGCAAAAATGATTAATGTTCCTATTTTGGTTTGCTGAATTAACGTTTTAGTTTATTCATATGCATCAGCGGTTTCTGGATTAATTTGTGTTTTCATTTTTCAGGTTAGAAATTTTTTGGAGATGCAAAATATGGTCCAAGAATTGAAGAACTTAGTTTTTTAAGTTTTTTCATTTTTTAATATATGTAAGCATAGTTAATTTTTATTTATTTAATTCCTTTGTATATACTTTTGAATATTTAATTTTCATTTATGAAGTATATGACGTTATTCTATTCAATATGTGGTTATGATTCAAAATATAGTATATAGTGTGTATTACATTCTTCAAATGTGCATACAAAAATAATATTGGTTATGATTCAAATTATAGTATATAGAAGGTTTTTTTTGTCTCTTATTTGGCTTAGGTGGATGATTAATTTTGTCATAAATTTTTTATTTCATCGCTAAATGAATTTGTCATGACAAAAAATATTGTCACATTTTGTCACTATTACCCCAATGTGTGACGAATTTTTTTTGACATTATTTCATCATTTTTAATGATGAATTTGTTTTTATCTCTATTGGTAGCTTCTTTGACAAAAAATTTTCGTCTTCGTTTATATTAAACGTGACAAAATTATTTCATCTCTATTTTTTATATTTATGACAAAATACTTTTGTTTCTAATTTCTTCTTTAATGACAAAATATTTTGTCGCTAATTACTTGCAAGTATGTTCTCAACAGAGTATATTGGAGACAAAAAAATTCGTCACAAATTTATCATTTTTAATGATGAATTTGTTTTTGTCTCTATTGGTAGCTTCTTTGACAAAAATTTTTTGTCTTCGTTTATATTAAACGTGACAAGATTATTTCGTCTCTATTTCTTATATTTATGACGAAATATTTTTGTCTCTAATTTCTTCTTTAATGACAAAATATTTTGTCGCTAATTACTTGCAAGTATGTTCCTAACAGAGTATATTGGAGACAAAATAATTCGTCACAAATTTATCATTTTTAATGATGAATTTGTTTTTGTCTCTATTGGTAGCTTCTTTGACAAAAAATTTTCGTCTTCGTTTATATTAAACGTGACAAGATTATTTCGTCTCTATTTTTTATATTTATGACGAAATACTTTTGTCTCTAATTTTTTTTTTAATGACAAAATTTTTTGTCGCTAATTACTTACAAGTATGTTCCCAACAAAGTGTATTGGAGACAAAAAAATTCGTCACAAATTTATCATTTTCAATGACGAATTTTTTTTTTCGTCTCTAAGACCCTTTAGCGACGACCCTTTGGAGACAAAACGGGTGACGAAAAATGTTCGTCGTAATTAGTTTGGGTGACGAAATATATACATTTTGGGACAAATTTGTTTCGTCTTTAAATCCCAAATTTGTTGTAGTGTTTAAAACTAAATCAAATGGAGCCTAACATTTTTGCCGATAAAAAAAAAAATTAACCTTTTATAACAACATTGTGGGACAACCTATTGATGTGAATGAAAGTCCTACAGAACAAGTGGAGTGGGCACTTCTGAAAATGATCACAGCTGAAGCAATAGTGATGATTCTAGTTGGTTTTTTTTGAGGATCTAGAAGGTCTAGGGAAGGAAAATATTTTTCCCACAAATGATGGTAATCAAGAGGGTTAACATGAGAACATAAATGAGGCTGAAAATAATGTTCATCAGGGTGAAATAAAGCTGATTCAGAATTTGATGAGGATTGGACTGGGAAATGGTTGTCTGATACAGAAAATGATGATGGAACTTGGTAGCTTGAGAGGGTCATCAGATGAGGAGAGTACTGGATACCTACCCACAGTGGTATGTGTAAATTAAATATATAAATTAAACAAATAATAAAATAAATAATTTAGAAAATAATTATATAAATTATTTTTTGAATTAAATACTTGCCGAAATTAATGTCGAGACTTGTGTTGAACACAATCTTTTTAAAGTAGATTTCGCCCTCGTTCCGGTGCTTCGAGTTTTAATCAGCGTCTACTTTTCAGGATGCAACAACTAACACATGATTTTACAACACTATAAAATCAAGTCTGGTAAACCAAACGATGTTGTAACTCTTTCTCTTCCTTTTCCTAAAAATAAATGCAGAAACAGTTGCAGGAACACAGAGGCCCCGTTTGGCAGAGGTGTGGAAAAGTGATTATAACTTATAGCCTAACAGCTTATAGCTTATAGCTGTGAACATAAGCTGATTTTTGACTTATTAATTAAGCTTCTCCTCCCCCACTCAAAGAATAAGTTGATTTTTGACTTACAAAAAGTTATAACCTGTATTGTTAAGCTGAACCAAACACATCAAAATATCTTAAATTAAGCTAAAAACTGAAATAAGCTAGAAATAAGCCCTACCAAACAGGGCCAGAGAAGACTAGAGAAAGAAGGACGAAATTATGATGGAAAAATCTAATCAAATGAACTATTGGAAACAGGCTTTATATAGGAGAAGAAGTGCCTTTTCGGAACAGGTACCTAACTGGAAAAACCTATTCAAAACAGGAAAAAAAATCTGTTCAAAATAGAAACAGATCTGTTAGTGTGGAAATTGCACCTGTTCGAGTGGACCTTTTGAATCTGTTCAGGAATGGACCTTATGAACCTGTTAGAGATCTGTTTCGGTGAAGGACAAATTTTGGATCAATTTATTTTGAATTTTGAAACCAAAATTAAAATAAATAAATAAAAAGATTCAAATGTTTTTTGCCCAAAAAGATAAATATTGGGTCGGACAAGCCCAACCCAACCTCACACCCGCGTCAAGCCCAGGCTGCCTGGACGGACAGACAGCGGCGGCATGCACGTGTGGTTTTTAGTTTTGGATCCAATGGGTCTAGCCCACTTTACCCATAACCTCACTCTTCCACAAACTTGGATACCCCTTGGGATCCATCCCAAGTATCCCAAGCTTATGTATATAAACCCAAACAAATCCTTAAGCTTTTCCAATGTGGGACAAACACATTTCACAAATGTATAGGAAACCCACCTAAATTCATTTCCACGAACCCGAAAATGCACGTTGAATTCTCATTCATCTGGAACTGGTTTTGAGCAACCAAATATATGGCTTTATTCACTACGCGACATTAAACATGAACCCAATTAGAAACGTTAAAAATAATGCTTAGGACCCACCTTAATTAACGCTCAAAGTTAGCAAAAAATAAGATTTTTTCAAAAGTTTCAAAAGTCACTTTTTAACAATCCCCCACATGAATGAAATTCACGATAACGAACATGCAACAAAATGCAGACAAAGAAAGAGTACATTAAGAAGATATACCACATCGAGATAGGTAGCTTTTGGCTTTGAACCTCCTCTAATGAAAACCTATCAGACTTACTGGCTAACCAGTGGACGCGATGCCTTGAACTATTCAGCTGTTTGTGTAAGCCAAGACAATAGACTACACATAGTGTATTCGCAGACACCGTTTGGTTCTTACGATTGTGTTCATTTTGGCCCTAAACAACACCTAGTAATTCATGAGTGCTCTAGAGAATTTAGCCTTCTCAATTCTCACAGAACCGGCCCAGTTCACACTCATATAGGTGATTTCTTATTATGAGTATCCTGTTATACCCCACTTGGATGCCCAAGCTATAAGAATCATTAAAAGCAAAGCTTATCTTACTAACACTGTAGGTATCACTCTTCTTATCATAAAAATGGGTAGGAGTAAACCTCCTTAGTGATACATGAAGTCATCCATAATTCAGTTGTCCTTTTGAACCTAAATCTTGGGATCTCCAGTCAACTAGGTTGGGTTGCCATTATGGTGACTTTTAAGTAATAAGCTTTAATCTCATTCCCCTCAATAAATAGTACACTTGCTCTCTGGCTAGCCCTTTAGTCAATGGATCCACAATATTCCCCTTTGACTTTACATATTCTATGAAAATTATTCCATGTGAGAGCAGATGCCTAATGGTATTATGTCTTCGACGAATGTGTCTAGACTCACCATTATATATATGATTCTGTCCCCGTCCTATTGCTGCTTCACTATCACAGTGAATGCATATAGTTGGCACAGGTTTAGGCCACATTGAAATGTCTTCTAAGAAATTACGAAGCAATTCTGCTTCTTTTCCTATTTTATTTAATGTGATAAACTCAGATTCCATTGTCGACCTTGTTATACATGTCTGCTTGGAAGATTTCCTAGAGACTGCAGCACCTTCCAGGGTAAAGACGTATCCACTTGTGGATTTTGAGTCTTTAATATCCGATATCCAATTTGCATCACTGTACCCCTCGAGTAGCGCTGGATATTTGGTATAATGTAAGCCATAATTCTGGGTATGTCTTAGATACCTAAGTACCCTAATTACTGTTATCCAATGATCGGACCCTGGATTACTTGTGTACCTACTCAATTTGCTTACGGCATAGGCTACATCTGGCCTAGTGCAATTCATCAAGTACATCAAGCTTCCGATTATCCGAGAGTACTCTAATTGTGATATGCCTGCACCTGTATTTTTTGACAAATGAAGACTAATGTCAACAGGTGTTTTAGCAGGACGGTCGTCATGCTTTCCAAATTTCTTCAGAATCTTCTCAACATAGTGAGATTGAGATAAAGAATATCCTTCAAATGTTCTAGTAATTTTTATTCTTAGAATTACATCTGCTACTCCCAGATCTTTCATGTCAAACTTTTTGTGCAAAATTTTCTTTGTGGATTTAATCATGTCATTATTGCTTCCAATAATGAGCATGTCATCCATATAAAGACAAACTATGACATAGCCTTTGTCACTGTTTTTAACATAGACACATTTGTCACATTCGTTTGTCTTAAAACCATCCGAAAGCATAGTGTGATCAAATTTTTCATGCCATTGTTTCGGAGCTTGTTTTAATCCATAAAGGGATTTGACAAGTTTACAAACATTTTTCTCTTGGCCAGGAACTTGAAACCCTTCTGGTTGTTCTATATAGATTTCCTCATCTAACTCGCCATTCAAAAAAGTTGTTTTAACATTCATTTGATGTATTTCCAGATTATACAAAGTTGCAATCGCAATCCATATGCAAATAGATGTTATTCTTGTCACTGGTGAATAGATGTCAAAATAATCAAGACCTTCCTTCTGCCTATATCTCTTAACAGTAAACCTAGCCTTGTATTTATCTATTGAACCATCTGCTTTCATTTTTCTCTTGAATATCCATTTATATCCAAGAGGTTTACACCCTAGTGGAAGATCCACCAGTTTCCAAGTATGATTTTGCAGTAGTGATTCAATTTCACTATTCACGGCCTCTCTCCACAATAGAGCTTCAGGACTTGACATTGCTTCCTTAAAGTTTTGAGGCTCATTTTCTAACAAGTATGTCAGAAAATCTGGACCAAATGATTTAGAGATCCTAGCCCTCTTACTGCGTCTAGGTTCATCTGTGGTCTTCACTGCTACCTATAGCAGTATCAAAAGTTCTTTTATTTGAACTTTTCTCTTCAGTTTCCTTACTAGGAAAAAAGTGTTCAAAAAACGATACATTCCTTGACTCAATAATAGTGTTTACATTCATATCCAGATTTTCAGATCTATGAACTAAAAATCTATAAGCACTACTATTATTTGCATAACCATTGAACACATAATCAACGGTCTTTGGTCCTATCTTAGCCGTTTTGGGACTAGGGACTGCCACCTTAGCCAAATACCCCCACACTTTGAGGTAATTGTAGGTAGGTCGTCGACCTTTCCATAATTCATAAGGTGTTTGATTGAGTTTGTTGTGGGGTGCCTTGTTAAGGATAAAATTAGCAGACAAAATTGCCTCCCCTCACAAGTTCTGAGGTAACCCTGAACTAATCAACATGGCATTCATCATCTCTTTAAGTGTTTGATTCTTTCTCTCAGCACTGAGAAGAATAGGGTGCAGTGGTTTCGTGAATTATTCCATGTTCAGAACAAAATTCTTCAAATGGTGCATCATACTCACCAACACTGTCACTCCTCACTATCTTTATAGTTTTGTCAAGTTGATTTTCAACCTCAAGTTTATATTTCCTAAAAGCTTCTACGACTTCTTCTTTACTTCTCAATAAGTAAACATAGTAATATCGAGTGCAATCATCAACAAAAGTAATAAAGTATTTCTTACTTCCTCTAGTTTGAACAAATTTTAAATCACAAATATTTGTGTGAATTAAACTTAGAGGTTCAGTACTTCTTTCTATTTTATTAAATGATGCCTTAGTGAGTTTTCCCTCAATACAAATCTCACATTTATGATTAGGATCAAATTCTAAGTTTGGTAAATATTTTAAAGCAACAAGTCTACGCAAAGAATTAAAATTAGCATATCCTAATCTACCATGCTATAAAAAAGAAGACTCAACAATATAAACAGAAGATGTGTTCTTATTATTAAAAGCCAAAATAGGTACAACAATTATTACATTGAGCTTAAAAAGCTCATCACTCATATAACCTCGCCCCATACACATTCCACTCTTAGAGAGTACAACCTTGTCAGATTCAAAGACTAATTTAAGCTCATTCTTGATCAACAATGACCCAGAAATCACATTCTTGTGAGTCTCTGGCACATAGAGTACATTGTTAAGAGTGAGTTCTTTTCCCGACGTCATTTTCAGCACAATCTTTCCTTGTCCTTCTACAGTTGAAGTGGAGGAGTTTTCCATAAAAAATTGTTCCCCACTTTCCACCACTTTGTAGGTTGTGAACATCTTTTTATTTGCATAGATATGGCAGGTTACTCCTATATCCACCCACTACTCCTTGGGATTGCCCACCAAATTTGCTTCAGAGACTACTACAGCAAGATTGATGTCTACCACTCCATCGGAAAGATAAAAATTCTTGGCTATGTTGGCTTGTGCTGGCTTTTTTCTCGAACTCCCTCCGTCCTTGCGAATGTGACAATCCTTAGCACGATGCCCATCTTTGTCGTACACAAAACACTTGCCTTTGAATCTCTTGTTGAACCTATTGTTGATCCCTTTATTAATCTTACCAGTGGATCCTTGTTTGGGTCCATTGCTATCATGATCCCGCTTCTTGTTGTTGAACTTTGATCCTTGTCCATGTTACATAACATTTACTTTAGCCTTCATGACATGGTTTCCTAACTTCTTATCGAAACCACGGCTGTCCTCCTCAATTCGAAGCCGCACTATTAGTTCCTCCAATTTCAACTCCTTGCGCTTATGCTTTAGATAATTCTTGAATTATTTCCAAGATGGTGGCAATTTTTCAATGATTGCCGCTACTTGAAAAGATTCACTGAGTACCATCCCTTCCTCATATATGTCATGGAGAATTAATTGGAGATATTGAACCTGGCTAATAACCATCTTGGAATCTATTATTTTAAAATTCAGAAAATGACCGACAACAAATTTCTTTGTACCGGCGTCCTCTGTCTTATACTTATGATCTAAAGATTCTCATAGTTCTTTAGCAGTGCTTTTAACACTACACACATTATACAGTGTATTGTCTAACCTATTGATGATATAATTCCGACACAAAAAATCACCATGTTTCCATGCATTGACTGAGGCAACCACTTGCCGGTGAGTTTCTCCCTCATTCAGTGCAGAGCTTTTTCATGGGTGAAGCGAGCCAAATTCAATGTGGTAAGATAAAACATCATTTTTTGTTGTCATCTTTTAAAATCATTTTCATTGAATTTTTCTGGCTTTTCCCATGATTTACCGGTACTGCTGGAGTCATCACTGGCACAACAGGTGTGGGGGTCGGTGTAATAACAGTTTCAGTACTGTTAGTTTCATATTTGTGATGAAATAAAAAATGTACCAATCACAAATTTATACAAAAAAGAATTTACACACAAAATATACAAAATAATATTTTGTAACAAAATTCAAATGATAAACAGTACATTACTATTATGTTATCAAAGAAATCAATAAATAATATATTACTACTATTTAAGAAATTAAACAGTATATAACTACTATTTAATTTCTCGAAACAAAATATTTGTCTGTCTTACACAAATAAATTAAAAATAGAAATCTACTTTAAGATTGTTGTACCCACAGCGGTGTGTGTGTGTGTGTGTAAATTAATTGTATAAATTAAACAAACAATAAAATAAAATAATTTAGAAAATAATTATATAAATTATTTTCCGAATTAAATGCTTACAGAAATTAATGTTGAGGCTTGTGTTAGACACAATCTCCTTAAAGTATATTTCGCCCTCACTCCGGTACTTCGAGTTTTAATTAGCGTCCACTTTCCAGGATGCAACGACTAACACTTGATTTTACAACACTATAAAATCAAGTTTGGCGAACCAAATGATGCTGTAACTCTTTATCTTTCTTTTCATAAAAATAAATGCAGAAACAGGTACATGAACATAGAGAAGACTAGAGAAAAAATGACGAAATTATGATTGAAAAATCTGATCAAATGAACTGCTAGAAGTAGGCTTTATATGGGAGAAGAAGTGCCTTTTCAGAACAGGTACCCAACAGAAAAAACTTGTTCAAAACAAGAACAGATCTGTTCAAAATAGAAACAGATCTGTTTGGGTAGAAATTGCACATGTTCGGGTGGACCTTTTGAATCTGTTCAGGTATGGACCTTATGAAACTGTTAGGGATCTGTTTGGGTGAAGGAAAAATTTTGGACCAATTTATTTTGAATTTTGAAACCAAAATTAAAATAAATAAATAAAAAGATTCAAATGTTTTTGGTCCAAAAAGATAAGCATTGGACCGAACAAGCCCAACTCAACCTCACACTCGTACCCAGCCCAGGCTGCCCGGATGGACAGAGGCGGTGTGCACGCGTGGTTTTTAGTTTTGGATCCAATGGGTCTAGCCCACTTTACCCATAACCTCACCCTTTCACAAACTTGGACACGGGGCCCATCCTAAGTATTCCAAGCAAGGTATATAAACCCAAATAAATCCTTAAGCTTTTCTAATGTGGGACAAACACATTTCACAAATGTGTAGGAAACTCACCTAAATTCATTTCCACGAACCCGAAAATGCACGTTGAATTCTCATTCATCCGGAAATGATTTTGAGCAACCAAATACACGGGTTTATTTACTACGCGACATTAAACATGAACCCAATTAGAAACGTTAAAATAATGCTTAGGTCCCACCTTAATTAATGCTCAAAGTTTTCAAAAAATAAAATTTTTTCAAAAATTTCAAAAGCCATTTTCCAACAAGTATAATGATAGCGTGTTGAGGAATCCAAAACTTGTGGTAGTGATGAAATTCCCCTCACCTCAAGCCTTTAGAGAGTTGGTAAGGGAGTACAATGTGCATCAAGGTAGGGTATCAAGTACATAAGAAATGAAAACAGGAGAATCACATCCATTTGTAGGTATTGCTATGACTGGAGGATCCAAGCTTCTCCAATTGGGGAGACTAATGTTTTTCAAATAAAAACATTGAAGGGAAAACATCATTGTGGAAGGCATTATGACAACAAGCAAGTAAATCCAAGCTATTTGGGAATGAAGTTTGTTGATGAAGTGAGAGACCATTCTGATATTAATCTTGACTCACTAAAGAAAAAGATAAAGCCTTGGTTCAACATGTGAATTGGAGTTAAAAAAGTCCAAAAAAAAGAAAAAAAAAAAAAAAAAAGAAGAAGACAATAGTGAATGGAATTAGATTCCAACTGTACAGGGCAAAACAAAAGGCTAGGGAAGAGATTCAAGGGGACTAGAGGAGCAGTACCACAAGTTGCGAGATTATTGTGAAACAATGACTCAATTCTGTCACTTCTTTCTTCTCTTTCTCTCTCTTTTCTCTAGCACGTCTCTCTCCCTCTTTTCTTTCCTTCTCTAACTGTTCTCTCTCCTCTCTTTCTTTTTCTTTTTTTGAACTGTTACTTTATTTTAATAAACTATATATATAACTTTTAATTTATCAATTTTACTCGCCAATCGCATAAATCTAGAAGAATCAATCAGCACCACTCAAATACCCAACCTAAAAATAGTAAAGCAATACATCCCAAAACAACATTAGAATCTAAACACCAACTGGGAAACATCATAAGCTCTCAAAGCAGTTCACGCAATCCCCTCCCAAAAAAAAGTTATATTATGATATACCTTAACCATACACACCAAGAAAAATTAGAATAAAATCACAATATGGACACAAAAAAAAAAAAAAAAAAAAAACTTAATATCAAACAAATATACCATACCAAAAATAAAAATGACTAAATGATTTAAGAAAAAATACTCAGAACTAGATAGAGTAATATTTCCCAATATGAGATTTATAAATAGTTTTTTCTTATAAAAATGAAATTGATAAATTAAAAGTTATATATAGTTTATTAAAATAAAATAATAGTTCAGAAAAAGAAAAAAAGAAAGAGAGAGAACGGTTAGAGGAGGAAAGAAAAGAGGGAGACAGACATGCCAGAGCTTGTTCAAAAAAAAAAAAAAAAAAAGACATGCCAGAGAGAAGAGAGAGAAAGAGAGTAAAGAAGTGACAGAATTGAGAGGCACGTATGTGTAGGGAATCAATTCCCATGACTTGGTAATTGATTTTGACTATCTCACCCCTTTTAAATTTTGGCCACGTTTGGAAGACAATAAAAAGTTATTTTAAAATTTTAATTTATTTTTGGATCATATTATTTTTTAAAAAAATAATAAAATTAATTTTTAACCAATTTTCCATATCAACCCTCTTTTAGGAAGATAATAAAAAATTATTTTTTGAATTTTAATTTATTTTTGGTCACATTACTTTTTTATTATATATATATATTTTTTTTTTAAATAGTCAAAAAAAAAAAAAAAAAAAAACTAACTAACTAACTTTAACCAATTTCCCAAATCAACCATTTGTATCTTTTTCCACTGACCAATAAATTAGATTTTCTGCTCCCAAATAAAAGCCACGTTGTCAAACGATTGACAATTATTTTTAATATATATAAATTGGGTAATTTTGTATTTTAAATTTTAAAGTGTTATAATTTTTCATTTTATGTATTCGTTTTTGAAAAAATATTTTTTAATTTTAATTATCATGATCTATCAGATAAATTGATATAAAATATAAATTATATGAACATGAATGTAACTTTTATGTGAAGCTACTGTATATGAATGAACCAGTGTTTGAGTAATGTTACTCATCATAAAAATAAAAAAATAAAAAATATATCATGAAAAGTATTCATAAGATTAATTTAATTGCAAAACATATAATAAAATATTACAAACTAATCTAAGAATGAAAAAATTTCATGAAAATTTTTCATGATATTTCTTTCCTGATACGTAACATTATTGATTGTGTTTTTAAGGATAAATTTGGTTATCCAACACTTATGTGTCACAAATTTAAAGTAGTGTAAAATAGTCGATTCATTAGATATTTTGATAAGAGTGACAATATTCTAAATCAAAAATTAAATATATTTTTCAAACTTAGAATATCTAATACAATTCTATCTCTATCTCTATCTCTATCTCATATCCTCTCTAATTATCAACCAATTATTTCACTTATATATCATCGGGTCTAGAAAGTGAACTTGTATATCATTTGCAAGATTAAATCACTTTTCAAATTACTAAATAACTGTGTCTTGAACTTTTAACTTAGATTAATTATTGAAATGAGTGCAGAGGACCAGTTGCACATAGTTCTCTTGTCGCAACCAACTTTTTGTGTTTTGAACTGTTGGAAATTGGGTCAGATTTGACCCAACCCATAACCCATGGAGCGTCCACATAGGTTGTAGATAATATACACTATTTAATAAATAAGATAATTAAGGAATTATTTAATGAAGTGTTTGAATTGTCGTGGGAGTTTATAACTCTACTTCTATTTGCAGATATATATATATATATCATATATCTGATATAGAGAAAATATATGTATTATTGTTGCGGGAGTTTTATCCTAAAAATCTCTGCAGAATTTCTCTCTCTATTCTTCCCTCTGAGGTCACCATTATAGAACCTAGGGATTTGGAGTGTGGATAATATATTGAAAAACTCTGGTAGCTTCTCAATTGACGACGAAGAGTTTTTCAGACAAGGCTCGTAATTCAAGCATCTCCAAACCGTTTCTGCTTCAGGTAATATGATTACTCGCATATTTCCTTCATTGGTATCAAAGTCATGATTGCCTGTTTTCACCTTGAATAAAGCTACATGCACAAATTGGTATACCAATTAGTATACTAATAAAAGATGTGGTATAATTTTCCTGGTTTTGAGGCTTTGTAATTTATATAATGAGTGGAGTCCATAATTTTGAAATTACAATATTATAGCATGTGTTGGTACACTAATTAGTATACCAATTAGTGCGCGTAGCACCATTGTTTCGCCTCATATGATTTGCATGCCATACATTAGTTTTATCCATGTTTAATCAATATTATTTGTTTTAATATTGTTAACTATTATGACATGTTGAAAAGGTTTTTGGAAAACCCTAGTTTTTATAAATTCTATCACAGCAGATTTTTTAACTCGAAAATCAGTATAAAAAAATTCATTTTCAATAACTAAAATTTACTTATTTTGAAAGTACTCTTCGTGAGCTTTCCATTCATATAAAATGGGTTTTAATCAGAGTTAAACTGAAAAGGTTATGTCTTTTCAAAAAATTTTGGGTCAAAATCACAGTTTTGAGATATTTTGGAAAAAAATAGAAAATCTAGAAATTCAGAGGGATGATGTCAGCGTGACGTCAGCAAATGCGGAAGCCAGCTCAACTCAGGTACGGCTTGGTGTGGAGCAAATTCTGTATACGGCGTGTAACGAGTTGAATCAAATTGAATTTATACTTTAATCTCAGTTGGAGATTTATTTTAAATTATTAAACTCATTTGGACCCAATTGATTGAATTGTGACCCGTTAGTAACCATGTAATATTGTTATGGTTTTATTATTATTATTATTTAATTACCATAAAAGAGTTGTGAATATTTATGGTGTGTACCATTAAACGAAATATATTTTGTGGTGAAAAAATATTATATTCACTTTTGTCATTAAAGATGTTGAAATGTATTTTTAAATTTATATACATAAATATGTAGGTGTATATATATATAGTTAGATATTTGTTTGGGAAATATCTATAAAAGTAACCAAAAGGATTTTTTATTCAACTTTTGAGAGTTCTTGGAGTTCTTGCCGTGAGAAAGAAAAGAGAAAGGGTTCCAATGTTGGTTTTTTATGGGTTTGATCTAGTGCAAGTCATTTTTGACCCCTAGTGCTTTTTGGATCAAAACGTAGAGGGTGGAAAAGGCGTCATTTGGCTCCAAAAAAATTAATTTCTATTGCAGAAAAATTTGAAAGCTTCTTGGCTCGAGGTAGGGATTTTTCCTACACTTCTTTATGTACTTTTACTTGATTATATGGAGCTTAGAGTTGTATATAATTTAATTAGAATTTTTGAAAAATTTGTGATTTATTTGCTTAAAAGGGAAATTTTGAGAAAAATAAAGAGTTGATGCCCAAATTGCGAAAGTATAAACTTAGAATATGTTTGTAAGGTTACGAAAGAGCTATATTTTAAATTTGAACAGAAAGGTACTTCGACTCGATTGGTTTTGAAATTTTTATCGATTTGTGACCAAAAGAGCATTTTTAAAGAAAATAAAGGAATTACGTTTAACTTTTGGGGCTTTTGATCAAAATAGGATGTCATAGTTGAATAATGCTTGGAAAATGTGTTTGGAAAGAAAATGATGTTTTCTTGGGTATTAACGGTATTATTTTGCTTAATGCAATAAAACCGACACAGTTAGAAATGGACCTTGAGAGGTTACTGGACGTGATTATGATATGAAAACTAGTGTAGTTGTTCATATTTAATGAGATGTGGAATAGATTGTATTTATCAGAATTTTTGAAATTTAATTGTTTAAATATCTGTTTAGAAATATCTGTTTGGGCTATCGGTGGAAGATAGCCATGATTGTTATAGAAAGGCATGAGACTTAGGTAAATCGAACCACATTTCTCATTTGTTGCATTGGGCATTGCATTACATTCACTTCATTAGAAATGTATTTGTTTTTGTGAAATGTTTGTAAATGTTTCGGTTTGCGAAAAGATAAATACTTGGTGAATCTGGGTAGGGGGTGTGGAACCGCGCAGTTAGGTGTCGAGCTTTTCAGTTTACTAGTAAAAATGACAGTGGTAGTGCATTAGGGCCTACTTGCAGACACTCACCTAGAGATTCACAGAGCATGTATTCATGTAACATATATGGTTTAAAATGGAAATGGCTTTATATCTATTGTTGCATCTCAACATTGTATGCTTTATAAAAAAAAGAGATAAACTGTTTCATCATGAGCATGGCATGAGCATACTCCTCTTTAGTCTTATCATGGATCATATGTTGTGTAGTATATCTCTACTGGGTTGTGGCTCACCCTATAAGGGAAACCGTTTCAGGTACAGGTGCTATGTCTCCGCCAAGGTATTGATTTGGAAGGACTCGGAGCTGAAGCTTCATTTTTGTTTTATTGTTATTTGTTGAATGTAAGCCCAGGGCTGTATTTGCGTTGAGTTGAAACTCCATTTTGTGTAACCAAGAATGTTCTTGGATAAATTTGTAAACCTGTAGGGCATTTATTATCTGTTTGGCTTCCATTTTATACTTGTTGTAAAATGCAAGCTTGGGATTAGAACTGGGGCATTTAGATGTGAACAACATGTATTTGGCATTTGGGATTTAATGAAAATGGATTTATGGAATAATTAGCTATACATATGTGTTTGTCTATTAGGTGAGTTTTGTTACATAAATAGATATACCCTGCCCAATTTTCGGGGCGTTACACGGCGCGATAACGTTAGCGCATCGTATGCGGCAAATGTCATATGTTGCTCCTTGCTTGCGTGGGTAGCACTTAATGCCCATGGTACATCCACGCGCCAGCTCCTCACATGCGTAGATTTATTTACAAGCACGTGAGCGCTGTTCGCAAAGTGCGTGTTCAACATGCACGACACCTAGTTGTACCCTGTTGTTTGTTCTATTTTTTTGTTTAATCTATTTTGGCTGTAGGTCCTCAAATTATTTGTTTTAGAATTATCCGCATATATTCTTATATATGTTTAATTCTAAAATTTATAGAAAATTAAAAATATAATTTTGAAAATTGCAAAAAAAATTAAAAAATTTTGTAAAAATATTTTTTCTGTTTTATTAATTATCATGCATAATTTATTGATTCCTTTTTATTGTTTTGGTATTTATTTTTGTGCTATTAAATTGTGACATTAATTTGTTTACTATTTAATATATATTAGTTGAGAACTAATATATATTTTGAGTCCTAGTTTTCATAACTATACTCTTTTTAGTAGGAATTGTAATTTGACCTACATCCTTTAGCCATTTATTTATTTATTGATGTTGTATGTTTGAATAGATAAAGGTAATGTTGGTAATTTTTTCTGCACATATTTATTTATTTATTTTTGTATTGTTAGAGGAAGACCCCTGTAGACACCCCATTTTGGCCGACCTTAAAACTTAGATGTCATCAATTGAGCGCTCGGTGATGATGCATGTTGTGCTCGTTCTGAGGTTTCGGAGTTTCGGCTGAGAGCCTTACCCCCGGCCCTTGGGACCCTTTTGTGCTTTGCTTCGGTTTGCGAACCAGGTCTTGTTTTCTCTTCCCGAAAGGAGGGAGAGGTCTCGTAGACCATCTCTCAGTGGTTGTAGGCTACTTTTCGTAGTCATAGGCCACTCTTCCTGTTTGGAAACCAGTTTCCGATTTTCGGAGCCGCCGGTCGTGCGTCTCGGTTCGGGACCGTTTAACTTTCTCCGTTTGGCCCGATTTTTGGCACACACCTTGCTTCCTCTCTCTAGAGGGACACTGTGGCCCGGGAGACCACCTTTGTGGTTGCACGCCACTTTCGATGCTTAACAACATGTTTTTGAGGCACCCAGCTGCGCGTTTTGACCCCTGAACCCTCGTTTTGCATCCGTCTTGGTTCATTTTTGGCATAGACCTTGTTTTCATTGTTTGGGAGGTGGTACAAGGGTGGGAGACCACCTTTTCTCCTTGGAGACCACTTTTCTGCCGCCAGGCAGTTTTCTTGTCAGGAAGCTAGTCTCCTTGGTCTTTGAGCCACATTTACTGGTCTCCCACCATACCATTAGCTTGCATTCAATGTGGAGACCATCAAATGGGGCTGCCGACCACCTTTCATTGAGTTGAACCTTTTGAACTGGTCGGCCAACCAGGGGAAGTGGTCAGCCGACCACCTGAACTGGTCGGCCTGCCTCCCCCAGTTTTGTCTCTGTGAGTTGTTGCCAGTTGTGCCAGCTGGAAGGCACAGACTGGATCCTCCATACACGTGTATGGAGGATCTTTAACCTTGGTTTTTAGCTTCTTTGAGAAGCTTTGGTCCCTTTTGGCTATAAAGGAGGGCCTCCCCCTCCTTTGTGAGGGTTCAGAAGTTTGTTGAAGGCATACAATACATCTCCCTCTATATCTCTCTATTTTGGCTCAAAAAGTGTGTTGTTCTTGAACCTTTGCACACCACCTCATAGCTTAACCCTTCCACCATTTCTTGGAGCTTCTTGGAGACCATTTTCAGAGGTTAAGGAGTTGGGTTTTGGGTCCAGAAGTTGCTGTCTTGCTGAGCTTCAAGGGTAACACACTTTTTCCCTCTTTTAAGCTTTATTTTGATCCATCTCTTAGCCTTATTTGCATGCATATTTGAGCTTTGTTGTCAACTGAAAAAAGTCTTGTTTTGAGGTCCTTTTGATGTTCGTTTAAGGTCATTTTATTGTTGGGGGTCATCTACCCCCTTGCATGCTTCATTTTGCCTTGTTTTGAGCCATGCCCTAAGGCCTTTGTGCTGACCTTTGCTTGGCCTTTTAACCACTGAAATCCAACGGATTTTCAGTGGTTAACATGTGTTTTTGAGAGCCAAAATCAGAGAGGGGTGACCCTCTCCCTCCTTGTCTTGTTCACTAGCATTTTTGGCCTTACAAAGGAGCCTTCATTTGCACACCTCCAAGTCTCGTTTCAGGCCCTTTTCAGTGACTTTTAGGGCCTGCCCAAGCTCTGTCCAGAGTTGGTTTTGTCACCTTGGGTGTGTCTCTTGCATGGGTAGAATAACCCCTCTTATAGCCTTCATGCATTGATCATGTTTCAGTGGGTTTTTGGGCTTTATTTGGCATGTCATGTCTCTGAATTTTGGTGGTTTAGTGGCCTCTTGAATGCTTCATATGCTTGTAGTGTAAACCATGCTCACTAGCTTCCATTGCATGATGTTTTGGCCCTCTATTCTAGCATATTTTGACCATGATCCAAACTGATTTTGTTCATGATTTGGGCTGCCTTAGCTCTATTTTGAGGTCCCATGGTCGAATGATGCTTGCCATGCATGCTTGTAGTGTAATACCCTTGCCTAGCTTCGAGTTTTGAAGCCTCTTGCATGCTTAACCTGAGTTGTTTTCATGTTTTGGCATCATTGAACATGTTATTTCAGAGCTTATACTTGTGCCATATTCCCATGTTTTCCACTCTTTAAATGCGTTTGAGAGTTGTGCTTGTATGCCTCATTTTTGGGCTATTGCATGAGCTTTATTTTTGTGCATTGCAAGCCATCATTTTAGTCCATTTTTCCACTGTTTTGGGTCTGCATAGG
Source organism: Camellia sinensis (assembly GCF_055761805.1). Classification (NCBI taxonomy): domain Eukaryota; kingdom Viridiplantae; phylum Streptophyta; class Magnoliopsida; order Ericales; family Theaceae; genus Camellia; species Camellia sinensis. The sequence continues at coordinate 49,860,015 of NC_138967.1, forward strand.
GACTGTTTGGGGTTGGTTTGGTCATTCGGGCATCGCTTTGCATACCTCTAGTGTAATGCACTTCACTAGTTTCGGTAATTGTGCCATTCAACATGCATCGGGTGAGTTGTTTGCATGATTCGGGACCATCTTGTATGTCATTTCAGAGCTGGAACATGTGTCATTATATGCCATATTTCATCCTTGTCATGCTTTGGCAGAGTTGCACTCTGTTCCTTAGGTTTGGTCCCTTGCATTTGTGCCTGTTTGCATGTACCTTGTTGCCTCATTTTTGTTATATTGGCTACTGATTTGGGTGTGGCCGAGGCCCATCCATCTTGGTTTAAGTCCATCTTGCATTGTGTATGCCCTATAGTCCATGTTATCGCATGTTTGATCATTGCATTGCGTATGCCTCGTTCATAACATTGCGTATGTTAGTGCATTGTGTATGCATGCCATATCATCCATGTGCATTGAGTATGCCATTGATTAGTTCATAGCATTGTGTATGCCATTTGCATGCTTGCACGTCATTCCGTGCATCTTCGCATCACTTAGTTGCATTGCATTTAGATTGCATGCTAGAGTTGCATTTGTCCATACATTGTTTGTTGCATTGTGTTCGGAGTAGGGTTTAGTCCAAACACAGGAAACGAGGGACGTTTCGTACTCAAAGTGACGAAACGTGCCTCGATTCTTGGTCACCGACACTCTAGACTATCTATGATAGAGTTGTTGGATTTAGGTGTTTACGTGTGTATTCATTTCACATTGAGTCGTGCAATTCGACTCCTCGGCCATCATGCATCGGGATGCGCGATTGATGGCATAGGGATCGAGGACTACACTCCCTAGAGCTTATGCAATGACGGGGAGAGTGATCGGGCACACATATGTTGAAAATACTTTGCCTTCTCTCCCTCTTGCCTTTGTTGCAGAAAATGCAGAAACCAGGAGAAGAAACTGGCCGGCCGACCAGGTTTTCTGGCAGGCCGACCACCTTTTCTGGTTTTCACTCCAATGCCTATAGCTGGTCAGTAGCCTTCCCCTAGATTTCCAGGGTGGAGTTTCATCTCCTTGAAGCTTTGTGCAAGTTTCTGAGTTCAATTACAAACAAAGACGAGTTGAGACATCGCGATGGATTTCCCTACAAGGCGACTCGAGCATGCATGCATCATTTATCATTCGGAACAGAGCTGAGGCAGTCCATTTGATGTAGCTTGCATGCTAATTTATTTGCTTCCTTAGTTTAATTTGTTAATTAATTAATGTTGTGTAATATTTAGCTGTAATTCGTTATTCATTTCGATTGTGTAATAACTAGTTTAATTAGCTTAGATTACCTAGTTGGTTCTGTATTATTTATTCGGACCCTCCGCGAGAGGGCGAACTTTGTAATAAGTATGCGAGTGTGTGATGCATGTCTTCCAACCCCACGTCTTTCTCCCTTTTATTTACCAGCTTATGATGGTTAGTTTTAGGGCATGTTTCAATTAGCATCTATATGTTCGCATGTTTGCATTCATTCATCTGTATTGCATGCACCGGGCTCGACGCATAATGCTAACTGCATTGTATTTCAATTCCAAGTTGAATACATGTATCGATTGTTGTATCACATATGCCATCTTAGAATAGCCGAGCCTATTGTAGTTGCATTTTTGCATGTGTTGCATTAGGCATTCTTAGCATAGTTAGGATCTTGCATTGATTTCTAACATAGCTTTTGTTTTGGCTCGGAGTACTCGGTAAGTGTTTATGCTTTAGCATCCTTGCATGTGTGTGAGTGACTGCCATGATAGCATGCTTACCATGAGGCTATGTGCTTATATGATATAACTGCGTGAATGCTTGTGGCTGAAGGTTGGGTTGCTTGAGTTGGAATAATTCGTCGAAACCCATGTTTTAGCCTACTTGCGAGTAGCAAACTTCAATCCATTTTCAAAATAAACGGATATGCGATGCTTTGTTCCAACTTAGGCAATCCAGCCTATACTTGTATGCTGTGCGTGTCACATAGTAATTCTAGGCTAATAAACCCGAATAACGGCACATGTGTTTTCAAAAACTTGATATCATGCTTAGTAGTGGCCGATCTTTGATCGGGCGAGCGGGGTGCTCATGAAATGACCTTCCCCAATCGTACCCAAGTTCCCGAGCCAAGGCAACTTTGGTGATGACGGACACGTCGCCTTAGGCACGAGTCAGGGTTTCCTAAATTCCCCTAAAACAAAATATTTAGGTGGCAACTCTGTATCTGGAAAAGCAGTCCATGTTTGGCACTTCTTTCTAAAAATCTATTTTTCAAAATGATTTGCCGGATTTGGACTCGTTGGTAATTTATCGGTCTCGCATTGTACTTTATGGGATTAGATTCAGAACCGTGACATTTGAGTCCAAACTGTAGTAAGCCCAATGAACAAAACGGGATTTTTCCGGGACATTCGGGGATGTCTATAGTTTCTGGCAACTCTGTTGGGGAGTTAGAGAACTTGACTCGAACTCATGATATCTTTTTTTGATTACACTTATGTGTTTCTTTGCATTGCATTTGCATTGGTGCGCCTAGGACACCGTGTTTGCCATCTGCTATTCCTGAACGGTTTGCTGGAGGCTCGCTTTGAGAAGCGTGCCATAAGGCTGACCAGTTACTGGCTCTGCCACGATGGGAACACAAACCCCGATTTTTACCGAGGCACCCTTTTTTACCATTCGACCTAGTGCATATCGGAATCCATAGTGACCATTCCAAACCAGGACAGGTTGCTTACCCGATTATAGGTTGTTTGAAACCGCTGTGTGCGTAGTGAAACCCTAGCTCTTGACAAAATAGGACAGGGAAATCCTATCCCAACATAGGGGTGCTTTGGCTCTCACTTTCTTGCTATGTGCTTTTAGAGTGTGTCTCTACAGGAATGCATGTATCAGTTTGCAAGTCTGGGTATCAGGCCTGCGGGCATCAGTATCAGTATTTTGAAAATCAGTTACATCCGCGGGTATCAGATTCAATTTTGGAGTAGTAATTTAGAGAATAGTGATCAGCGGTTGAATACAGTTCTTCAGCTATGTCCATGTCTGTATTGATTGGGCTGAGATGCTGCCTATTTTATTTTTCAGTTCAGAGACTCAGTTCAGAACAACCACTGTTCTCCTCTGCTGAGGCAAAGCAGGAAAGGACTCACCAACTCATCAGATCCGTCAATCACCAGTTACACCACCTCCGTCCAGTTCAGTAGACTTATGACGACCCAGAATTCAGAGGAAATTATGGTTATGGCAGCCGCACTAAACCAAGGAATCATCTTGCAGGGTGAGACCGATGTTGAGGTACCACACCCGCCCAGGTCGCCTGCGGCACATCTGATCTAGGAACCCCAGTTATTTCAAACCCGTGAGCCCACCACCTTTGAGCTGATGGGAATGATTGGCGACCTTCAAAGATCTGTGGCTGATCTAGCCTATGGAATGTCAGCCCCGCCACCAACTGCATCGTATGCCAGGGATTTTATGCCACAGGAGCCCCCGCTACTGGGGCGAATTCTAATTGAGCTCAGCCAACCTGAAGCCGTCTCAAGCTCCGGCAATGACATGTCGACGACAACGGGGCTTCGCACTAAAGTAGCAACCCAAACCGTCCACCAAGCTGAGGCTAGTGGAATGAACAAGGTAAAGGTGGACACTGATCCCTACGAACAACTCCAGTAGGCTGTTAAGGCTCTGAAAGCCCGAGGGTTGAATAAGCAGCGAGTACTCGCAGTTGTGGCTAAGACTGTGGATGACACTTTCCCCACTCAGACCGAGGGCCGTTCAAGCCAAGGAGAAAATTGAGAGAGGGTCATCATACCAGAACCATTCCCTAAAACCCTAATCCTGCACCCAGGAAAAATCAGCAAGCCAAGCCTATACCTGCCGATCCTTTTGCTAGTGCATCCAGTAAAAATGCACAAAACTCGAAGTATCTGCCCCGAGGTCGTAGGGTATTCTATGCCCTTTATATGCCTTTGTCTAAGGCGCTTCGAATCCTCACTGAAAAGGGGCATCTCAAACCCCTTGAGCCTCGGCCTATCCCTAGTCGTCTTCCAGCTGGTCACGACGCTACCAAGTACTGTGCGTACCATGAACAGACCGATCACACCACCGACAACTGCTTCCGTCTTCGCCATGAAGTACAGGATCTCTTTGACAATGAGGTCATCCTCCCACCTAGCTCAGCAAAGTCTGTCACCACTGAGTTGGTGGATTTCGAGGATAATACAAGTATGTGATCAGGGGTTGGTCCACCTATAGGCGGCGCTCGGTTTATTTCAGACGTGGCGTTTGGCACGCACTATTTTGAGCATTTGTGAATGCTAATTTCTTTACTTTCTGACTTGGGTATTAGGTCAGTCTTGTTGTGTTGTACAGAGTCAGTCTTTTCTTACTGAGTTAGTTAGGTCTGTCTTGTTGTACCAAGTCAGTCCTCTTTTGTTGGGGTCGGGTGATTTCAGGGGTGTTACCTCGGACATCACTTGCTTGTTTTGTGTTTGTCTTTTCATTTTCTTTTGAGTCTGTTTCTGCCTTGGAGCCAGTAATTCCAACAGATTTGAATGAACAGCAGTGATTTTCATACTCTTGTGTTTGTTTCTGTCTTATGCTAGTTGTGCCAGAAGTTCTGAATGAGATGGCAGTGTTTGACTAAAAACAGTGTCTTTTCTGTGCTTTGAAATCATTACATTGACCTCAGTTTTTCAAAACCTTTTGAACACTGTGGTGAAAAAAAAAAAGGAAGGAATTCCTCGGGATTTGTAAAATTTTTTTTGACCAATTGAGAGAAAGAGAGGCAAGCTAAGCCCTTAATGATTGAGATCATGTTTGTTAATATGAGTACTAAGAAGGATCCTGGCTTGATCCAGATTGGTTTTGCATTGTCTTCGACGCGAGCGATTAGTCGCTTTCTTGAAAGATTTCAAAAAATGTTTTGCGTGGTTCTACGAAGACCTGTGTGGAATCGCTCTTGAGATTGTGCAGCTTAGGATCGCTCTCAGCCTCGAGACTCAATCCCTTTCTTTCCAAACCTTGAACCTTAATTCAAAATGTTCAACGGTCAACCACAATGTAAGGCCCCTGTGGCCGGATCAGAAGCAGCCCATGAACTAGAGGCGAGAATATCAGATGTGATCAAAGGAAGCTTGTGAAGCTAGATCAAAAGCAGCCCCTGAACTAGGGGCAAAAATGTCATATGCGCTCGAAGAGTCAAAGATGAGTCTTTTCTGCAAACCAGGGAAGACTGGCAAGAATGCCAAATCCCAGAAGGGGAAAGAAGAAAGTATTGCTGAAGGATAACCAAGTTCCTATCCACAACACTAGGGGCAAATTCATCCTCCATTGGATGGACTTCTACATCATCAGCGAACAACAGTCATTCTCTTGGATTCAGATGGCTCCGAGATCTCAAACCATTCAACATGGACAAAGCTAAACTTTTACCCTTGAGAGGCTCGCTGGGCCAAAAACCTAGAAGGGCGACCCAGGCAAAAGTTGGAGCAAGAAAAAGAACAAAAAGAACAAAAAAAAAAAGAAAAATGCAAAGAATAAAAAAAAAGAAGAAAAGAAGAAAAATGAAGAAAATGAAAAGAAAAGATGAGAAAGAAAAAAGAAGAAAAGAATTGAAAAGAAAAGAAGAACAAAGCTCGCAAGGTTGAAAACCCAGAAAGGGCAGCCTTGGCAAAAGTTAGAGCGCAAAAGGAGAGGTTAATACCCGAGTGTACCTTAACCCCGAACTACGTAAGGCTTGATTTCCATTTTTGGGATACGTAGGCAACTTCATTCTGAAATCCAGTCGTAAAACACTTCAAATTTGACTGTGTCCATGTGATGGTTTTGGTCATCTTTGTCTTCTCTGTATCCGAGAATTTGGTTGTAATTGTCACTGTGAGGACTGGTTGCCACGTGCTGCGGCGCTATTCAGACTAGGGGCAACTTTCCGTTGCCATGTAGTGTCGTTCAGACAAGGGGCAATTCTCCTTCGGATCTGAGGTTGTGCATCTCGAGAGTAGGTTCCATGCTCGTTGAGCAGTGGCCATTTGCAAAAATAGTTTTTGAGAATTTTTACTGAGCTTGACTAATTCTCTCGAAAATTATTCCACTTTTCCAAAACTGGACCATTTCTTGGACCCAAAAAGGAAAATTTTCAGTGCTCATAACCTTACTTGCATGATTTCAAATAAGAAAATCAAACAAGTGTGTTAATCTAACTCTCATATTGGTCAAAATTGTTTTAGTAGAAAGCAAAAACAAAAATGGTCAAAATGATGAACTAGGGGCATAGTTGAGTCAGATGTTCTGTCTTTTCCCTATTTATACCATACTTGCCAGAAAGGGCACCCTATTCGCCAAGAAGGGCACAGCGGAAGCTAACAAAAAAGGGCTGAAAGCTCTCATATCCTCCGAGCAGCGAGGTATCAAGCCAAGTGTGAAGCACGAACTGGAATGGAGCAAGGTATTCCACTCCCTCATTCGGGCAGATCTGATCACGTCCAAACTCCCCAGCAGAGCATCGTCAACCGATGTCAGTCGCAGATCTGCTGGCATTGCAACCCCTCTGTGGGAGAAACTCACTGTTGTGAACAAGAATGAGAATCTGGTAGAATACTAGGGGCAAGAACCCACAACTTCATGCTTATCCATCAACCACCCAGGGGAGGAATAAAAAAAAAATGAGAGATTGAAGAATAGAGAGATGTGTGTTGAGAGGAAAAAGTGAGGAAAAGGGCTTTTTCAGAAAAACAGAGCCTGAGGGTCGAGTGATGTGAGAATCACAAATGAGAAAGTGTGGGAAACAATACCCAGAGAAACTGGCTCCTCGTGCACTGAGAGGTCTCTTGCCATTGGAACACGTCTGTGTATCGTGTCAGTCGTTTTGTTTGTCTCGATTCTTGTTTTGAGTCGTTTCGGGTGTCTATAGATGTGTTTAGGTTGTGTTATCTTGTCTTTCTCTTTGTTGTTGAGTCGTGATGTGCTGTGTTCAGTCGTAGGCTCAATACCCAGTTGAGAACTTATTCTCACTCTCAATTTCAAAAAATCATTTTGTGCTCAGAGTGCCGTGCCATTCTCCACATTTGTGCAAAACAAGGTTTTGTTCTTTCAAAAACCGCAGGGTTCAATCCGGGTCATATGGGAACAGTAAAACCAGGACCTATCTGAAGCTATATAGGTTCCAAACTTCAAAGCAAAAGAAAAAAGGGAAAATGTTGGGCATCTGAGTTTGTTTCAACTTCTGCAAGTTCCGTCATCGCATCCTGTATGTTCAGAATGAGCTGTGTGTTCAAAATTAAAAGAATACTGTGTTATGAGCCGTGTGTTTAGATCGAGCAGTGTTGTGTTATGAGTTGCATGTTCAAAATTGAAAATGTCTGAGCTGCGTGCTCAGAATTGAAATGTGTGAGCTGTGTGTTCAGAAATGAAAATTTATGAGCTACGTGTTCAGAAATGAAATGTGTGAGCTGCGTGTTCAAAATGAAGTAAATGAGCTATGTGTTCAGAAATGAAAATTTATGAGCTGCGTGTTCAAAATTAAGAATGAGCTGCGTGCAAATGACAATGTATGAGCTGCGTGTTCATAATTGAAATGTGTGAGCTGCGTGTTCAAAATGAAGTGAATGAGCTGTGTGTTCTGAAATGAAAATTTATGAGCTGCGTGTTTAGAATTAAGAATGAGCTGTGTGTTCAGAAATGAAAATTTATGAGCTGCGTGTTCAGAAATGAAATGTGTGAGCTGCGTGTTCAAAATGAAGCGAAATGAACTGTGTGTTCAGAATGAGCTATGTGCCCGAAATGAACTGTGTGTTCAGAATGAGCTGTGTGCCCAAAATGAACTGTGTGTTCAGAATAAGCCATGTGCTCGAAAATGAGCTGTGTGCTCGAAAAACGAGTCGTGTGCTCGAAAAACGAGTCGTGTGCCCGAAATGAGCTGTGTACCCGAAATGAACTGTGTGTTCAGAATAAGCCGTGTGCCCCAAATGAGCTGTGTGCCCGAAAAACGAGCCATGTGCTCAAAATGAGCTGTGTGCTCGAAAAATGAGCCGTGTGCCCGAAAAATGAGTTGTGTGCCCGAAAAATGAGCTGTGTGCCCGAAATGAGTTGTGTGCTCGAAAATGAGCCGTGTGCCCGAAATGAACTATGTGTTCAGAATGAGCTGTGTGCCCGAAATGAACTGTGTGTTCAGAATAAGCCGTGTGCCCCAAATGAGCTGTGTGCCCGAAAAACGAGCCATGTGCCCAAAATGTGCTGTGTGCTCGAAAAATGAGCCGTGTGCCCGAAATGAGCCGTGTGCCCGAAAAATGAGCTGTGTGCCCAAAATGAGCTGCGTGCCCGAAATGAGCTGTGTGCCCGAATGAGTTGTGTGCCCAAAAGAGCAGTGCGCCTAGATAAACAGAGTGCTATGTTTCGAGCTGCATGCCGAATGAACAGAATATTGTGTTGTGAGCCGCATGCCAAACAAACAAAGTGTTGTGTTGTGAGCTGTGTGCCAAATGAATGGAATGCTATGCCGTAAGCCGTGTGCCAAGTCTTGCATGGTGCATGCATTTTATCGTGCTATTTTGCGCATCGCGCTATTTTGTGCACCTTACTTGCATTGTACATGCATTTTATCACGCTATTTTGTGCATCGGACTGTTTTATGCAGTTTACACTCACGCTATCTTGCGCACCCATCTTCTTGGCACTATTTTATGCATTCACTCTGCATCGCACTGTCTTGTGCACATTGTATTTTTGTATCATTCGCACCGTCTTGTGCACTCCCTGGTCTAAGAGACCTTAAATCCTCTGGTTTGGGAGACCTTAAATCCTACATCTTCATTCGCACTGTCTTGTGCACTCTTTGGTCTAGGAGACCTTAAATCCTCTAAAGGTGCAATTCCTTTGGTGTTTGTCGTGCCCGAACGACTTCCGGTGGTCCGGTATAGCCACCTGCCTGTGTTTGCGGTGAGTTCCTAGGAGACCAACTGAGACGGTGGAAACTAGAGTTCGAATGGCTCATGCCTAGAACGCAAAGGTTCGGGATTTCCGAGACTAAAGTCTGGTTTAAATACCCAAGGGTATATCCTCGGCTTGAAATCTGTATGGTAGCCCCATAAATTGAGATAGCATGTGTATGCGCCTCAATTCTAGATACTAAACCAACCTAGTCTGTCACCCTATTGGAGAATAGGGAAAGCTGCGACCATAGTCGGGAAGAAAAGTAGTACCTGCGGTTCAACCGAAAAGAAGGAGAAGGTCCCCAGCAGCATGAGGTAGGTCATTGCCAATTGCTCCTGTAAGGTACCTTCACTTCCTAACTACTACATCATCTAGTATGTCTATTGCATTGCATATGGAATATGTTGCATGCCTGTACTGCATATCCATTGTATTGCCTGCATCCTTTCCATGTTAAACTTAGTCTGGCATGTGCCCATACTTTTCGTGCTAAAGCATGGTTATGTGATTATGTGTACGCGCCCACACCACTAAGGGAATTGTGGTTTAAGGGTGACGGCACCATTTCTGTGTTAGACGTGGTTTGTTTTGTGTCTATGTCTTTTCTAGGCAAAATATGGTTTGGCCGTGCGCCTTATTCACTTCATCCATTGCATCCATTGCATCCATTGCATCATATTTTAGTTTGTCGCATTCAACATGTAGGATCACGATCTTTCCGCAACAGATCATTCCTCACTTGTATCATACCACCCAATTACTTGTACTTTGTGGTCTCTCTGCGAAACACATAGTTTTGCATGTGCTCGCACCCCTTTCACGTTGAAACACAGTTCTGTTATATGTAAGCATCCATGCTGGGCTGAGGCCAGTACTGAAGATGCAGGCACTTAGCCTGTGTTAGGCGTCATTCGGCTCGTGCCCACTGCCTTTTCTGTGTTAAAAGTAGTCCGATGTTGCATCTCCACCCCTTTATGATATTTGTGTGGTTTTGTACTGCTTGTTGTTTGATCATCTCAAATAAATTGCATATCATTTGCATTGTTTCGTTACATTGTATATCATTTACACTATTTTTTTATATTATGCATGCATTTTATCACGCTATCTTGCGCGCCTTATCTGCACTTGTTAGTGCATTACATCATTCGTGCTATCTTGCGCACCTCATCTGCACTTGTTAGTGCATTGCATCGTTCGTATTATCTTGCGCACCCTACCTGCACTTGTTAGTGCATTGCATTGTTCACGCTATCTTGCGCACCTTACTTGCACTTGTTGGTGCACCGCATTGTTATGCACACACCTAGGTTGCATTGTTATGCATCCCTTTCGCATTGTTATGCACACTACTTGCATTGTTGTGCACGTTTCACTGGCATTGCCATGCACTCATACTTTGCATGCGTCGTCACGCACATTTCACTTGCATTGCTATGCACTTTTCCATCGGCGCCATATGTGTCCGCGTTTGATATGGCGTTGAGCATGTGTTGCTACCTATATTGTACCTGTTAAGTTTCCTTCTTTTGCAGGCACGATATTGTATGTACGGTTCATTTGAAGCTGGCGCGACCAGACGAACCGGACGGTATTGTATTCTCCGTGTGAGACGTAACGAGAATTGTATAATTCTCTTACATCCTTTCTGCATGTAATGTAGTTTGATTTGTATTCGTTCGCTTAAAACTGTCGCATTCATTGTGTATGATTGCTTCATTACAACTGTCTTTGCATGATCATAAGTTATGTTTGGCTTTATGCTTATCTCTCGCATTTTGCCCCTGCCTGCGGGCACATCTTTTGCTTATCCCGCTTGTTTGTCTAAGTCTTCGGCCTTGTCAAAAATGGGTCGTCTCTGGGCTTTGACATTCACTCCCATCACGTATGACTTTCGAGTTCTGTCAAAGAGGGGCAACTGTAGACACCCCATTTTGACTGACCTTAAGACTCAGACGTCATCGATTGAGCGCTCAGTGATGGTGCATGTTGTGCTCGTTCTAAGGTTTCGGAGTTTCGACTGAGAGCCTTACCCCCGGACCTCGGGATCCTTTTGTGCTTTGCCTCGGTTTGTGAACCAGGTCTTGTTTTCTCTTTCCAAAGGGAGGGAGAGGTCTCGTAGACCATCTCTCAGTGGCCGTAGGCTACTTTTCGTGGTCATAGGCCACTTTTCCCGTTTGGAGACCAGTTTTCGGTTTTCGGAGCCGTCAGCCATGCGCCTCGGTTCGGGACCGCTTAACTTTCTCCGTTTGGCACGATTTTTGGCACACACCTTGCTTCCTCTCTCTAGAGGGACACTGTGGCTTGGGAGACCACCTTTGTGGTCGAACGCCACTTTCGATGCTTAACAGCCTGTTTTCGAGGCACCCGACTGCGCGTTTTGACCCCCGAACCCTCGTTTTGCATCCGTCTTGGTTCATTTTTGGCATGGGCCTTGTTTTCATTGTTTGGGAGGTGGTATAATGGTGGGAGACCACCTTTTCTCCTTGGAGACCACTTTTTTGCCGCCAGCCGATTTTCTTGCCAGGAAGCTGGTCTCCTTGGTCTTTGAGCCACATTTACTGGTCTCCCACCATACCACTAGCTTGCATTCAATGTGGAGACCATCAAATGGGGATGTCGACCACCTTTCATTGAGTTGAACCTTTTGAACTGGTCGGCCGACCACCTGAATTGGTCGGCCTGCCTCGCTTAGTTTTGTCTTTGTAAGTTGTTGCCAGCTGTGCCAGCTGGAAGGCACAGACTGGATCCTTTATACACATGTATGGAGGATCTTCAACCTTGGTTTTTAGCTTCTTTGAGAAGCTTTGGTCCCTTTTGGCTATAAAGGAGGGCCTCCCCCTCCTTTGTGAGGGTTTAGAAGTTTGTTGAAGGCATACAATACATCTCCCTCTATGTCTCTCTATTTTGGCTCAAAAAGTATATTGTTCTTGCACCTTTGCACACCACCTCATAGCCTAACCCTTCCACCATTGCTTGGAGCTTCTTGGAGGCCATTTTCAGAGGTTAAGGAGCTGGGTTTTGGGTCCAGAAGTTGCTGTCTTGCTGAGCTTCAAGGGTAACACACTTTTTCCCTCTTTTAAGCTTTATTTTGATCCATCTCTTAGCCTTATTTGCATGCATATTTGAGCTTTGTTGTCAATTGAAAAAAGTCTTGCTTTGAGGTCCTTTTGATGTTCGTTTAAGGTCATTTTATTGTTGGGGGTCATCTACCCCCTTGCATGCTTCATTTTGCCTTGTTTTGAGCCATGCCCTAAGGCCTTTGTACTGACCTTTGCTTGGCCTTTTAACCACTGAAATCCAACGGATTTTCAGTGGTTAACATGTGTTTTTGAGAGCCAAAATCAGAGAGGGGTGACCCTCTCCCTCATTGTCTTGTTCACTAGCATTTTTGGCCTTACAAAGGAGCCTTCATTTACACACCTCCAAGTCTCATTTCAGGCCCTTTTCAGTGACTTTTAGGGCCTGCCCAGGCTCTGTCCAGAGTTGGTTTTGTCACCTTGGGTGTGTCTCTTGCATGGGTAGAATAACCCCTCTTATAGCCTATCAAAGGAACATGACATTCTTGCATGCATTGATCATGTTTCAGTGGGTTTTTGGGCTTTATTTGGCATGTCATGTCTCTGAATTTTGCTGGTTTAGTGGCCTCTTGAATGCTTCATATGTTTGTAGTGTAAACCATGCTCACTAGCTTCCATTGCATGATGTTTTGGCCCTCTATTCTAGCATATTTTGACCATGATCCAAACTGATTTTATTCATGATTTGGGTTGCCTTAGCTCTGTTTTGAGGTCCCATGGTCGAATGATGCTTGCCATGCATGCTTGTAGTGTAATACAATTGCCTAGCTTCGAGTTTTGAGGCCTCTTACATGCTTAACTTGAGTTTTTTTCATGTTTTGGCATCATTGAACATGTTATTTCAGAGCTTATACTAGTGCCATATTCCCATGTTTTCCACTCTTTAAATGCGTTTGAGAGTTGTGCTTGTATGCCTCATTTTTGGGCTATTGCATGAGCTTCATTTTTGTGCATTGCAAGCCATCATTTTAGTCCATTTTGCAATGTTTTGGGTCTACATAGGGAGTATTTGGGCTTGGTTTGGTCATTCGGGCATCGTTTTGCATACCTCTAGTGTAATGCACTTTACTAGTTTCGGTAATTGTGTCATCCAACATGCATCGGGTGAGTTGTTTGCATGATTCGGGACCATCTTGTATGTCATTTCAAAGCTAGAACATGTGTCATTGTATGTCATATTTCATCCTTGTCATGCTTTGGTAGAGTTGCACTTTGTTCCTTAGGTTTGGTCCCTTGCATTTGTGCCTGTTTGCATGTACCTTGTTGCCTCATTTTCGTCATATTGGCCACTGATTTGGGTGTGGCCGAGGCCCATCCATCTTGGTTTAAGTCCATCTTGCATTGTGTATGCGCTATAGTCCATGTTATCGCATGTTTGATCATTGCATTGCGTATGCCTCGTTCATAACATTGCGTATGTTAGTGCATTGTGTATGCATGCCATATAATCCCTGTGTATTGAGTATGCCATTGATTAGTTCATAGCATTGTGTATTCCATTTGCATGCTTGCATGTCATTCCGTGCATCTTCGCATCACTTAGTTGCATTGCATTTAGATCGCATGCTAGAGTTGCATTTGTCCATACATTGTTTGTTGCATTGTGTTCGGAGTAGGGTTTAGTCCAAACACGGGAAACGAGGGACGTTTCGTACTCAAAGTGACGAAATGTGCCTCGATTCTTGGTCACCGACACTCTTGACTATCCATGATAGAGTTGTTGGCTTTAGGTGTTTACATGTGCATTCATTTCACATTGAGTCGTGCAATTCAACTCCTCGGCCATCATGCATCGGGATGCGCGATTGATGGCACGAGGATCGAGGACTACACTCCCTAGAGCTTATGCAATGACGGGGAGAGTGGCCGGGCACACATATGTTGAAAATACTTTGCCTTCTCTCCCTCTTGCCTTTGTCGCAGAAAATGCAGAAACCAGGCGAAGAAATTGGCCGGTCGACCAAGTTTTCTAGCAGGCCGACCACCTTTTCTGGTTTTCACCACCAAGGGTGGTCGGTAGGTGGTCTCCAACCCCTATAGCTGGTTGGTAGCCTTCCCCTAGATTCCCAAGGTGGAGTTTCATCTCCTTGAAGCTTTGTGCAAGTTTCTGAGTTTAATTGCAAACAAAGGCGAGTTGAAACATCACGATGGATTTCCCGACAAGGTGAATCGAGCATGCATGCTTCCTTTATCATTCGGAACAGAGCTGAGGCAGTCCATTTCATGTAGCTTGCATGCTAATTTATTTGCTTCCTTAGTTTAATTTGTTAATTAATTAATGTTGTGTAATATTTAGCTGTAATTCGTTATTCATTTCGGTTGTGTAATAACTAGTTTAATTAGCTTAGATTAGCTAGTTGGTTCTGTATTATTTATTCAGACCCTTCGCGAGAAGGCGAACTTTGTAATCAGTGTGTGTGTGTGTGTGATGCATGTCTTCCAACCCCACGTCTTTCTCCCTTTTATTTACCAGCTTATGATGGTTAGTTTTAGGGCATGTTTCAATTAGCATCTATATGCTCGCATGTTTGCATTCATTCATCTGTATTACATGCACTGGGCTCGACGCATAATGCTAACTGCATTGTATTTCAATTCCAAGTTAAATACATGTATCGATTGTTGCATCTCATATGCCATCTTAGAATAGCCGAGCCTATTGTAGTTGCATTTTTGCATGTGTTGCATTAGGCATTCTTAGCATAGTTAGGATCTTGCATTGATTTCTAACATAGCTTTTGTTTTGGCTCGGAGTACTCGGTAAGTGTTTATGCTTTAGCATCCTTACATGTGTGTGAGTGACTGCCATGATAGCATGCTTACCATGAGGCTATGTGCTTATGTGATATAACTGCCTGAATGCCTGTGGGTGAAGGTTGGGTTGCTTGAGTTGGAATAATTCGTCGAAACCCGTGTTTTAGCCTACTTACGAGTAGCAAACTTTAATCCATTTTCAAAATAAACGGATATGCAATGCTTTGTTCCAACTTAAGCAATCCAGTCTATACTTGTATGTTGTGCGCATCACATAGTAATTCTAGGCTAATAAACCGGAATAAGAGCACATGTGTTTTCAAAAACTCGATATCGTGCTTAGTAGTGGCCGATCTTCGATCGGGAGAGCGAGGGTGCTCATGAAATGACCTTCCCCAATCGTACCCAAGTTCCCGAGCCGAGGCAACTTTGGTGATGACAGACACGTGGCCTTAGGCACGAGTCAGGGTTTCCTAAATTCCCCCAAAACAAATATTTAGGTGGCGACTCTGTATCTGGCAAAGCAGTCCATGTTTGGCACTTCTTTCTAAAAATTTGTTTTTCAAGATGATTTGTCGGATTTGGACTCTTTGGTGATTTATCGGTCTCGCATTGCACTTTGCGGGATTAGATTCAGAACTGTAACATTTGAGTCCAAACTGTAGTAAGCCCAATGAACAAAACGGGATTTTCCCGGGACGTTCGGGGACGTCTACAACCCCACAAATGTATTGGTGAAGTGGTATCACCATGTTATTTTTTTATTTATTAGAATCAATGTATTAGGATTCTCTTGGGTTGTAATTATTTATTTATTTTTTGGATGTATTTTTCCATAGCCATGTAAGGGGATGTGTTTCATTGTCACCAATATCTTTCAAGGTTGCTTTAACATGTTGCACCATATTACCAAAAGGGCTTCAAGTGGAGCCCATGCGCAAAATATGCCGTATTTTTGGACTCATATATATTATGCATGATTTGATGTTGTGGAAATAAGATATGGTTTTGCCTCTTAAATAATTTTATTCAAAAATTGGGTGCCATCTTTTAACTCACATAAGGGGAGATGATTATGAGCTTAGTGAAATTTTTGATCTCCCTATGTAAGTGAAAATATTGTATACCAATTGTATTTTTGGGAATAAAATTTTTAAGTATGCTAATGTCAAACCCTGTGCAATCAATTTAGTGAAATGCCTTCTAAGGATGTCATCACTGACCTCATTAAAGATGAAATTCAACATTTGCTTAATGAACAAGAAGCCATAGAAAAACTAACCACCCTTAAGATCCGATCTAAAGAAAGGTGTGGCCTAACATTGTCGTGGCATGGAGACCGATCAGAATTGGGTAAAGGGAAATCGGTGCGAGCACTATACTATGCTTAGTAGCATGCACAATGATCTCACAAGGGAGTTTGAGACAAACCCCATTGCTCATAACATATGGAATCAACTTAATATTACTTATGGGACCACACGTGCAATCGAGCTGCATGTTCTTATTTTGAAATTTGAGCAATTTGGGCTTGAAGTGGAGCGCCTGGGGTTGCACAACAACGCTGTCCTTATTGCCCAAGTAGGGCAGCGTCAGGCATTCAGGCCTAAGCGCAACAGATAAGGAAAACGTGGTGG
Organism: Camellia sinensis; assembly: GCF_055761805.1. NCBI lineage: Eukaryota > Viridiplantae > Streptophyta > Magnoliopsida > Ericales > Theaceae > Camellia > Camellia sinensis. The sequence continues at coordinate 49,876,429 of NC_138967.1, forward strand.
TACAACTGGTAACCTTGGTCCTAAAAAAGGTAATGTAGGGAAGCGCCGTCAAGGCAAGCACACTGGAAATAAAAGGACGACCAAAGTCAAGTGCTATAACTGTGGGAAGCAAGGTCATTTGGCTTGGGAATGCCTTGATGCAAAGAAGGTAGACCTTTCACTTAACTCTTTAAATACTTGTGTTTGTTCACATGTTTGTGTTGCTAATTCTCTCCATGGTTGGATTGTAGAACTCAGAAGCAACCCGCCACATAGTTATAGAAAGAGTTGAGTTCGTGGATTACAAAAAGATACCTATGGGTAAGCAGTACGTTGCTTTGGGTAATGGAACTCGAGAGGATGTCCTTTGAGTTGGTTCTTATCAGCTCAAAACGTGTCCTAGGCGCACTTTACTCCTCCATAATGTGCTTTATGCTCTTGGTGTCTAATATAATTTTTTATCAGTTATTACTTTTCTAGGTTTTGGTTTTAGTGGTAGTCAATTGGATTCCTATTTGAATAAGGACTTATATGGAAAACTGTTTCTTTCCAATGGTTTATTTATTCTAGATTTGGATTCTTTTCCCCTCATATATTTATGTATCTTGTGATAATGATACATTAAATTCTGTTAACTGGCATGCTAGACTTAGTCACATTGAAAAGATAGAATGACTAGACTAGTTAAAGAAGGCCTGTTAAGACATTTTGCTAATGTAAGTCTTCCTATGTGTGGGCCTTGTTTGGCAGGAAAGGCCTCTAGCTGGCCTTTTGGAAAGGTACCTAGGGCTTTATATCCTCTAGAGTTAGACCACTCTGACATTTGCAGACCTATAAATGTAAAGGTATGCCACGACGCTTCTTATTTTCTTACATTTATTGATGACTGTTCACGGTTCAATTATGTCTATTTGATCTCACATCGCTTTGAGGCATTAGATTACTTCAAGCGCTTTATGGTACTGGTTGAGAATCAAAAAAATAGGAAATTGAGCATCCTTCAAACAGATCGAGGGAATGAATATTTATCACATCGGTTCCAAGGACTATGTGAAGAAAATGAGATACATAGGCAGTTAATGATTCCAGGCACTTTGCAACAAAATAGTGTAGCGGAGAGACGGAATCACACTTTGATTGAAATGATTAGATTGATGATGGCGCAAGTCAACTTCCCTATATCATTTTGGGGGGATACTCTCATGAATTTTGCCTACATCCTTAACCATGTGCCTTCAAAGTCAGTTCCAACGACTCCATATGAATTATGAAAAGGCGCAAAACCTGATTTGGAGCTTTTGTGGCCTTGGAGTTGTACGGGTTTTGTTCACAATGCTTCGCATAAGCATGAGAAGTTAGGCCCTAGAGCAAATAAACAAGTGCCTGTTAGATACTCAAAATGCTCAAAGGGTTATGTAAAGTATAGTAAACATCTTGATGGTGGAATGACCAAAAGTGAGTCACAAGATGTTAATTTCATTGAGAGTGGATTTTCTAGTATTGGTGAAATAAAGAAAGATCTTGAGCTATTTGAGTTGCAAGAGTCTGAGGAAGTCACATCATCTTTTAGTGAGGGTGAAGAATTAACGACTCATCCTAAAATCGCCAAAGATAGTGGGAGTGATTTACCTTCTAGTGGAAATGTTTCACTAGAAAATGACCCAATAAGAATCCCAAGTACATAGAGGTAAATGTGGAATCATTCCTTGTTGTCTTATGAGATTAAGAGAAAATCTTTCATGTGTGCTCTATGGGATCTGGATGAGCCTGTTTCCTATGTGGAAGCGTTAGTTTCATCGAATGCTAGTGAGTGGATGGCTACTAGCGAGGATGGAATGAGTTCTATGGCTCGGAACCAAGTTTGGGAGTTGGTTGACTTTCCACCTAGGTACAAGACCAAGTGGGTCTTAAAAGTTAAGCGCAATGGGTCAAAAGTTTGTCTCATGGTGAAGGGCTATACCCAAAGAAAGGGTATAAACATTCTCCCTGGTAGTGAGATTTGCCCTCATTCACCTAATTCTAGCTATTATCACACATTTGGATTTGAAACTTTCCAAACAAATGTTATGACTGTATTTCTCAATGGAGAACTGGACAAGGAGATCTATAAGGATCAACCAGTAGGCTTTGAGGTCAATAGACAAGAGCCCAAAGCATGCTATCTCAAACATTCTATTTATGGCCTAAAACAATCGTCTAGATAATGGTATTTTAGATTTCATAAAAGCCATCGTTTCGACTGGGTTTGAGATGATGGACGAAGACCATTGTATCATTGTATGTTGACGACATATTGTTAGCTGGAAATGGCATGGAGATGATTGTTGCCACTCAGAAGCGACTGTCCTCTACTTTTGAAATAAAGGACATGGGAGAGGCAAATTTTGTGCTCAGAGTTAAGATCATAAGAGATCGCTCTAAGAGACTGTCATGACCCAAACCCGCCCTTATAGGTTTAACATCGTAGCCTTTGAATCAGATTAATAAATAAGGGGCTAGTGAAAGAAAATATCAAAATATGCAATGTCCATAAAGCTACGCAAACTTATACGGGACAAAAAATTTAAACTTATATTTACATATATTATGACGTCATACTTGCGTCACCACATGAACATATAAACAAAAAGGGACTTAGCCCTATTTATAAAGCAACACAAAATCTTGTCCAAACAAAAGAAAATAAAATAAAACTTAAACTTGTTCACAAAACTTGATCACAAAAAGACTTCCGGAACCTCCTTGGGAGGAGCACATGTTGGCTGACAGAACAAATCCAAACTGAAAGTCTCAAGCCTGGTCACGCACCTGGTCACCTACACACATAATATAAATAGTGAGCTGGAGTCCAGTGAATAACAATAGAGTAAAGGTTTTATGAATGATGTCTATACAAATTTAGAAATCAGAGTTCAGATAAAAAAACAGATTCATATTCGTATTTAGAATTTACAGATAGTCATTTGTGGTACATCCATTAGCCCTAACAGATCAAATTGGTCATAAAGACCCATAAGCAGAGCAGCTGGTCATAAAGACCCATTTACAGAGCAGATAAGCGGTTATGCATAACCAGTTCCATAAATGAAACCCACATGAAACCCTGGTACCAGGTAACAGATAATAGATACACATGATGCTGATGACTCCACGAATACATTTCAGAAATTGAACAATCATTCATGATTCACAAATAGTATTTCAGAAAACAGATCATATCATATCAGTCAGAAAATACTTATAGTCAAACATAGATTTACAGAGTTATTACTCACAGATAGCTCCAGACGCAGAACAGATGGATTAGACAGATCAGACAGTCAACGGCACGTAACCTACACAATCACATAATGGAGACATATTGAAGCACACATTCTGTGGCGCTTAACTTAGTTCATTTCTTACTTATCGTGTTTCTAATTCATTTCCTTATTATTATGGCTTAAACCATGGCTTAAGAATGCCTAAAATGGAATAAGGATGCACTTTGAAACACTTAGTAAAATTTCTGAAACAGGGCAGTTCGCTCGAGCCTAACTTTGGTCGCTCGAGCGGTTTGCAAGGTCTGCAAAATTATTGGATGCTCTCATTTTACGCTCAAGCCAACTTTTTGGTCGCTCGAGCCAAGGTTCAAAACAAAGGGTGGTCGCTCGAGCGGTCTTTTGGTTGGTCTAGCCAACCCTACAAAATTTCTGAGAGCTCGCAAAGTACGCTTGAGCGAAGGTTTCACCACTCGAGCGAACAATGTGAATTCTAGAATTTCCAGATTGCTCTTCAAGGTTCAAAACTTGATTCCAAAGCTTCAATCTTGTTCATTTCATTCCAAAAACTTTAGAAAATACTTATAAAGTTGTAGTAAAACATGAAATGAAGGTTAATTCATAAAATCAAGGCCCGAACACAAATCAATTCTTCAAAATTATACTTGAAACTTCATAATCATAACATGCATGCAATTACTTGGATTCAAAACTTCTAAAACATGTATAAATGGAGTTAAAAAAGAAAATTCATGTTGAATTCTCAAAATCATGCAAGTATAAGCCCATGCATGTAAGTATTTGTTGAAATTTCAACTCAAATTCCATGAGTTATGCATGCATGCATGAGTTGGTTCTAAATTCTTCATTCCTAGCTTAATTTACACTCAAAGACTCAAATTTCTCTTGAATTCACATGATTAATGACTGGAAATTAAGATTTAGGAGTTGAATTCCTTACCTACACCCTTCAATAGGACTCTAAGTTGATAATCCTTGGACTAGCAAGCCAATTCTCCTAATTTCTTCTAAATTCTTCTTTTCTTCTCTTTGATCTTAATCTCTCCCTCACTCTCTCTTCTTCTCACGTTTTCGAGGCTAAAGAATTGATAGAAAATATGCTTACTCAATTACAAGTGGCCTATTTACATGATAGGATTAGCTTAAATTAATTAAATGTGATTAGAGCTGAGTTTATTCAATTTAATAATTAATTTATTCTAGTTATTTGATTCCGAATTGAATTCTAATGAAAATTTTCATAAAATTCTAAAAATTCTAAATAACTCATAGGCTTAGTCAATTTTGTGTTCAAATGTCGATAAGGCCTTCAAATTCTGTACCGAATTAGAAATTCAGCCAGATATTTCTATGACTGACAGATAGGAATGCAAAACACATATAAAATGCATAATTAACACATATAAAATGCATAATTAACACATAATCTCATTCTAAAAACTTCATTAGCATTCTTAATTACAGATCATAGGCTAATTATTGATCGAGGTTGTTATAGAGGCTTCTGTGTTTGTCTCAAGAGACTTACATTAAGAGGATCTTATAATAGTTTCAGATACATTATTCCAAACCCATTGACAATCCGATTGAGAAGGGACGTAATCTGAGCATTGACTCTTGCCTTTAGAATAGATGAGGAAAAGAAACAAATGACAAAGGTTCCCTATGCGAGTGCAGTTGGTAGTCTGATGTACGCTATGGTGTGTAGTTGACTGGACATATGCTTTGCAGTGGGAGTGGTCAGCCGTTACTAGAGTAACATATGACTTCTTCACTAACAAACAATAGAGAGGATTTTTTCACCATCTTTGTCCATGATAGAGTTAGAGTATGTTGCTTGCTCAACAATAATATTGGAGACTGTTTGGTTGAGGAGATTTCAATAGCGCCTTGGGATCACAGCTCTTGCAGATGAAACTGTTATGATCCATATTGATAGTATGATAGCTTTGGCATATTCTAGGGATCCTAAGTGTCTTGGTATAGGCCCAAACACATCGATATTCGTTTTCAATTTATTTGAGGTGTGATTGCACGGGGGGACATAGTCCTACAACATATCACCACTAGCATGATGGTGGCTAATCCATTACTAGAGATACTTTCCAGACTCATATTACGAGTTTAGGACTTCGTCGGATTTGATATGTCTTGGATACCTCATTGACTTTGTTGGATATTTTTACGAGTATCTTATGCATAATTATTTATTCATGTGGTTTTGTGGCGTAATTGATACTACTAGTACACATTGTTTATGATGTCAACAGGATTAGATCGGCCTTCTCACACTAGCGATCACCCTGACGCTTGTAGAGCGAGCGGGATGAAACATTAATTATCCTGGTGCTTAGAGAGTGAGCGATGTAAATGTTTTATGACTTGAGAAATGAACAAAACTTATTTATTGTTAGATGTCGCCTTAACATTGGCTAAGATGAGACTTTAAAAAGTCAAACATGAAGTTATCCACAGCTTCATGAAGCCTAAATATAGCCAAATGTGAGATCTTAGATAGGCGCTTGATGAGCGAACATGCTAAGAAACTCAGGTTAGGTGCTTGTATATTTACCAGACTAAGATTCGTATGGCATTAGAGAGTGACATACCCAATTTAGTAGGAGCTCCACCGTAGCATACATATCAGACTATATGTGCTACCATCAACCACTTAAGGGATATGGATCCTTGCTCTAGTACTCTGTGAGCCCTGTTAGGCCAATGATAGGCCTACACTATGCCCTTGAACCTTGAACCTTGAACTATGAACTGTGTCATGAAGTGATGACTTGATGTCGCTACTTTAGCATGTCATCCACGGGTCATGATGAATACGATCCAGAGGACCATGTCTAGGAAAGAGATCAAGTTTGAGTGAATTGACATGAGTGGCTAGGGAAAATTGTTGAAAATCATACTCTTGTATTGTAGCTCATTGCTCGGGCGATTGTGTCGGATTTGAGATCACAATATAATCGTGAGTACAGATACAGTGTTGAGGTCAAACATTTTTATGAGCTATGACTCGTGAGGGGTTTTAAAATGTTTGATCTGGTGTGATCCAACGAATTTGGAGTGTAGACGAGATATTTCGAGTGATGTACTATGTTAGTTTATAGTGGCTTAATATAGCACTCCTACCCTTATACCTTCTCGTTAGGTCACACACTCCATTTTTCTGTATAAGGAGTGGATTGAATCAAAGATTAAGAAATGACGATTGTGAATGTAACCAATGATGTGGACGAGTGAGAGATGTTGGAAATTGGGTCGGATTCAACCTGACCCATAACCCATGGAGCGTTCACATGGGTTGTAGATAATACATACTATTTGATAAATAAGATAATTAAGGAATTATCTAATCAAGTGTTTGAATTATTGTGGAAGTCTACAACTCCAAATCTATCTGCAGATATAGAGAAAATATACGCATTATTGTCGTGGGAGTTTTACCCAAAAAAATTCTACAGAATTTCTCTCTTTATTCTTTCCTTTTAGGTCACCATTATAGAACCTAGGGATTCGGAGTGTGGATAATATATTGAGAAACTCTGGTAGTTTCTCAATTGATGACGAAGGGTTTTTTAGACGAGACTCATAATTCAAACATCCAATCAAAACTGTTTATGTTTCAAGTAATATGATTACCCACATATTTTCCTTCATGAACATTTAAAATGAGTAAATCCTTCTTTCAAAATTCACTTGGTATAGGTTGTTTGGAATCAACTTTTTTAAAAATTATATGTAATCTTTGTTTTTTTTTTTTTTTCCCTTGATGCACTTTAGTTTTGTATTAATTAACTGAAAAATACAAATAAAAGAAAAAAAATAGACCCTTGAAAAAATTTAGAAACTAACCCCAAACAAGCCCTTGGTTGACTTGGTTAACAATGCTGAACAACATAAAAAGGGATTGGCCTAAGATATAGTCAAATGTAAAGAACAAAAGAGTGGATCAAAATTTCATTTATCCAAATATCCAATAATGTTTCAAATTTGTCAAACTAACGTTTTCATTTAAATAAATAAAAATGGAAAAAGTTGAATAGTTGTTCTAATTGATTTGAGTTGTAGCAGGTTGTGTATTTTGCATAAAGCAATTTCTTAGTCAAGAACAAGAAAAAGAAGAAGGAGGTCAAAAGGATGTCACAGCAGGCCAACTAATCAATGTATCTACACCTTTCCCATATCTATAAGTACTCCCCTCTTCTTCTGTTCCAATCTATCTGCACCTAACCCCACTCGATTCTAAGCACCTCCTCATTTTTAAACAAATAATTTTTTAAAATCTCAGACTATTTTCATTTATTTTATTATTTAAAAAAGAGAGTAAGAATGATAAATAAAGTAAAAGTTATATGTAAGTATCCTCAGTAGATAAGTCCTATTTTTAAATCTATTAAAAATTCAAATTAATTTTTTTCGTTACCAACTCAATTTGGTGGTCCAATGTTGTTGAATTGTCAAATTAGTTTTTTTTTTTTTTTTTAAATCATAACTTTTACTATTATTTTTTATAAATTTATATTTCTAAAATTTACTCATCAATATCTATCAAATATCTATCAAATAAAATCAATATTGAACATTAAATTGTGTGTTAAAAATATTGAAGCTATTGAAGAAAATTTCTCAAATTTCTTAAGATTTGAAATTTCACAATTTTTGTGTTTCAATAATTAAGAAATTTCATAGTCATTGGACAAAAACTATGATAAAAATTACAAATTTTTTTAAGGGCAAACTTCACTTTACCCCCTGACATTCAGAAATCATCACATAACCCCCATGCGGTTTGTGAATTAAAACGCACACTAACTTTTGTTAACAAAACGTGTAAATTTACCTTTATACCTCCATCTTCTTCCTCTTCTCTCTTTTAAATCTGCAAATATACATATATATATATATATATATATATATATGTATATGTGTGTATATACACACAAACAGAAAAGAAGAAGAAGAAGAAGAAAAGAAATTTTTGTTATGTTAAAAAATTTGGGATTATGTTAAAAAAAAATTTGTTATGTTAAAGCCCTATTTGAGATCCAAACTTGATTGAAGCTCCTGGTTTATATCCGAACCCTATTTGGATCTAAAACCCTTGAAGAACACAATCACAGAGCTGGTAATCACAAATCTGGTTCTTCGATTTTGGGATTGATCAGAAGCTAGTATACTTTAATCTTCTAGATTGAACTTTGACCTTCGACTTCATGATTGAGATCCTTTAGCTCGCATGTTTATGAGTGCGATCAAGTTAATCGTGATTGAGATTCACATTCAACTCGGTTTTGGTTTCTGTGATCTGGAGATTGATCTATGTTGCAATTGATCTGCTCTGAATACAAATTATGTTCAGTCTTGATTTCGATGCGATGGCTCAACAAGGTAGAGGTCGACGGGATAGTCATGGAAGAACTTTTGCTACAAATTTGGGTAAAGAAACTGAAATGAATCATCCAATTGGGACAAACAATAGCAACCAAAATGGGTTTGGATTTGTCTACAACAAAAATGATCTCTCTCTTAAGAGATGTCGAATGAACTAGCCAAATTGCGGGCGCAGTGCACTGGTTCACGGGCGTGAACAAACATGTTGGCTCAGTTACTATTTTACACTTTTGAGCATGAAACACTCCATTTTTCTTCTACGGTCTACTCCATGGTAGAGACCCAAATTGGCCGAAGATCATGGACACTCCTGATCTAGAGTTGGAGCCCATTGATGGAGATGGAGCATCTTGAATCAAAAAGCATCTTTAGTAGTTTAATATCACCAGTTTCTTTGCTGTAAAGGTTAGTTCTAATCAAGAAAAATGGAGGGTTAGAGAAACAACCTTTTTCAATCTGTGAGAGAGGAGGAGGAAGAAGAATGTCAAGCTTTCGTAAATTTAAAGATGTGTAAAGGGTATTTTGGTCATAAAACATAGCTTACTCTCTTCATGGGCGTGTGAACCTCACTGCCTGTTAATTTGGATGGAAAAGCTAACTGTGCGTTTTACTCCACAAACCACATGGGGGTTATGTGGTGATTTTAGAATGTTAGGGGGTAATCCGCAGCCGGTCCAAACCACAAGGGGGTAAAGTGAAGTTTGTCCTTTTTTTAATTTCTATATTTGAGAAATGAGATTTTTATTGATAAATCTCATTTAAAAGTGTTCTATCCCAATAAGTCCACAAAGGAAAATTATAACCTAATTAGTCCCATGTGTTTATATTTTTATTCCATAAGGTCCTTTTTTCCTAATTTATATTTTTTGTTAGATTATTATACCCTTATGTCTATTATTGATATATATATTACATATAAAAATGATATACACGTTTCCCTCTATTTTCGTTGTGGTGGGGTTTCACTGCTATGGGAGAGAAGACACAGAGCTTGTGGTAGTGTTTCATTGCAGTAGGGATTGATTCCTGTGGGAGAGAAGATGACGACTTAGAGTTTGTGCTCTATTTTTTTCTGCCATAGTTACGATTTCAGCTGGAAATCGAAGAAAGAGAGGAGGATTTGAATCAAAGGAACAGAGGAGATGGCTTACAAACTTGTTCAGTCGATTGATTAAAACCCACCTTCGACTGGATTGAATCAAAGGGAAAGAGGAGATGGATTTGAATTGCAACTATTTTTGTATCTAGTCTGTGTTGTTACATACTTGTTTTTCGAATGTGGGTTTGATTTGATTTGGATTGGTGAAATTGTGAAATTGCAAGGGTTGTTAATGATAGTGCTAATAATGAAGATGATGATAAAGATGAATATGAAGATATGGGTGATAATTTTTTTGTTTCTAGAGAGATTGAATGTTTTTTTTTTCTTTCTTCATTTTTTGGATTTCTAGTTCTATTTCTGCCATTGTTTTTGGTTTTTTTTGTCAATTAGTGTAAATGTTCACACTTCATATTGTTTAGAAGTCTGAGAAATGAGTGTTGGAATTTTGAGGAGTGAGGCCTCTTGTACAGTAATGAGGTTTTTTTTTGTAAAGAGATTAGGTGGATTTGGTTTGATTTGGATTAGTGTAATGGTGGAATTGTAAGAGGTGTTAATAATAGTGATAATGATGAAGATGAAGCTAATGAAGATATATAGGACAATGTGGGTGATATTTTTTTTATTTTTTGAGAGATTGAAATTTTTAAGTTTCTGATTCTGTTATTGTCATTGATTTTGTTTTTTGTTATTGGATTTCAATGTAGCAATGATTTTTTGAGATTGGTAATGTGTACGATATAAAAATGATGTAAATGCTTATATCATTAATCGATGTTAATATTCACATTAATTTCAAATGAAAATTTGTCATTGTGTTGTCAATTGGTATTAATATTATTCACACACTCATATAATATTGAATGGTAAATATGTTTTCACTGTGTTCATTACCACTGTGATAAAGATGATGTTAATGTTCATATCAGCATTGCATCAAATTACACAACCACAAGCCTCAATTTTCATTTTGAATACAAACATGATCTGAATGTTCACACTAAAACATACGAATGTGAAGGTTCACATGAATTCTAGAATATAGATAAAGACACTATGATTTCACAGTGTTAATTACTAATATGGAATAGTGATATTAAAGTTCACATCAAAATTGCATTGCCTACAAATCACATTAAGCCAATGATTATGTGTACACAATTGTAAAGCAACTAACAACAATGTGAAGGTTCACATTGATTTTTTAATCCCTAAAAATATGACCATATCAACATTGCATAAACCACAAACCATCATTTTTGTGTGTACAGAAACATGAAGTGTACATTTAAGAAAAATCAGATTATTGATGTGAATATTAACATCACGAATAAAAATCAAATAAATTAATTTAGTTACATTAAGCTAATAGTTATGTGTACATAATTATAAAACAACATAAACCAATATGAATATTAACATTGACTTTGTAGTAGCAAATATTATGACAACATACCATTGTGTCTTATTAGGCACAATCAAAATAACTAATTATGGTTTTTTTGTCCAATGTATTCTAATATTTACAAAATCGCAAAGGATGTGAGATTCATTTTCATCTTTTTCTCGCCGATGTAAAATGTGTCTTTGGATGCCTTGTACGTCTCTGGCACACATACGATGAACTTCATGCATTTGTCGAGGTCAACTTTACCGGTCCACAACACATCAAACAATTATGAAAATGACGTTTCCTTCAAACAATCCAACTGAGGATCCGAGAACTTGGTGCTCATCATCAGTTTTACTAACCCAATAATGTTAGATCAGTAGTTGTCGTGTTCAGTTTTTGGAGAGCTGGCTATTTGTTGAAGTTCATTTTTGACGTGGAACTATTCTCTTTTTCTTTTGCCATGAAATCTATAAGCAACATCTATTTGTTCAATTGGAAACAAATTTACTATTAATGGTCACAAATGGTAAATGATAACAAGTACAAACTATATGTCATGTGAATAGTGAAATGATTATGGTGAATATGGATGTGAATAGTCGATGTAAATGTTCACATGGGGAAATTACAAATCATGAATAAACAAGAAGTTAAGTACATGGTGTGAACATTCACATAATATATGTCTAATGTGAATGTCAACAACAACAAATTATAATTTGATTCACATTGAACCAAATAGAGGGGGGACATTGGGGGTTCTAATTATTTCTTTCCAAATGCACATTGAACCAAAAAGATAGTGGGTAATATGATTGTTCACATAAACACATTATAGCACATGATAAAACAACAATGGACAAAGTTAGATACATGGTGTGAATGTTCACATGGGTTATTACTCGTCAACAATGATAACCAAATGATGTAAATATTTACATCGTCTGTGTAGGAATTCATTGGGGGTTTTGATTATTTGATCACTATCAACAATTAACAAGACCAACAAATCCAACATTAACAAAATGAGAGAAATAGGGAGTTTATTACAAAACAATAGCAAATGACAACAAAAAAAACTAACAATAATAATCAGATCATGTAAATGTTTGCATCAGTTAGGTACTTGATGTGAATGTTCACATCGGGGGTTACTCAATAACAAATATAACTTGATGACGTAAATATTTACATCATCTGTGTAGGAATTCACATTGAACCAAAAGATGGGGGGAAAATAATAAGAAATTTGGGGGTTCTAGTTATTTGATCACCATCAACAATCAATAAGATCAACAAGTCTAATATTGACAAAAGGGGAGAAATATGGAGCTTATTACAAAACAATAGCACATGACAACAAAAAATTAACAATAATAACAAATCATTTAATTGTTTACATTAGTTAGGTATGTGATGGAAATGTTGACATCGGTCGTTACTCAACAACAATGGTAACCAGATGATTAACCAAAAGATAAGGGGGGAAAATTCAAAAATTATGAGTTCTAATTATTTGATCACCATCAACAATCAACAACACCAACATTCACAGAAGGGGGAATATAGAGAGTTTATTACCAAACAATAGCATATGACAACAAAAAACAACAATAATAATCAGGTAATGTAAATACTTACATCAATTATTTAGATTCAATTAAACGAAAAATAGACGGTGGAAGGATGGGTGCTTACATTTGCTTCTCATTACGGCCAGCCACGAACAAACCACGCTTACAAAACATTAGTATATGACAACAAAAAATAACAATAATAATCAGGTAATGTAATTGCTTACATAAGTTATTTAGATTCAATTGAACAAGAAAGCAATGAGTGGAAGGATGAGTGCTTACATTTGCTTCTTATTGTGGCCGGCCACGAACAAACCACGGTTGGTGATATCGAATCAATGTAAACGTTCGTAGTGGTGGATCGAAATGGAATACCAGTAGCCGGTGATTGTGGGCGATGATAGGATGGTGGTGAAGCGATGTGAAACCTAGAGTTATGGTTTTTGCTACAACGGTGATGGTTTTGGGAATGAATGATTTGGGGAGTGAAATACGGAACGATAATGGAATAAGATTCGTTTTGATTTCAGAATATAATAGGTGTGGAAGAGATTGAGGATGTTTTGGTCTTCTAAGCTCAAGTAGAATCTAATGGAATAGTAAAAAAGAATATGGGTTAGATGGAATAAAACTCTTAGAAAGATGATTTACTAAAAAAGCTCCCTTTTCAAAATTACAAGAGATAAAATATATTTTTGCCAAACCTCAAGTGGGTTATTGGTAAAATTTTGAATAAAAAAGTTACAATGTTGCAGCTTTTTAAAAGATGAGAAATTTTGAATTTCAAAAAAAATTGTAAAATTTCGCAATTTCTTACATCTCATCTACTAAAATTTATATTCATATAATAAAATACCTCTCCATAACAAAATAACTCTCCATTAGTCCACCGTTTATTGACTTAACAATTTAGGTTAACGTCAACAGTGTAACTTATTAAAATACCCATTTCATCCTTGTAATTTATATATTTGTTGTGAAGTCAATTTGTTGTTGTGATTTTAGCACATTGTTGTGGGATTAATTTTGAACTCAATTTCCTAGCGGTTGAGGTATGGGATTTGTGGTAGGTGACGGTTGGGAGAGGGGTGAGATGGTTGTTGAGATAGAAATAGTAATTTTTCTTAAGAATGAAAGGTAAATAAGGGTACTTAAGTAATTTTCCTTAAGATTGAAAGGTAAATAATGTCATTTTCTCATTTATGTTAATTACTTTAATAGACAAACTCTAACAAAAGCTAATGGTTACTTTTAAAACTACAATGGGCAACCTGTATTTTATATAAACATCAAGGGTAATGGTATTTTATCAACAAATAAGGAGTAAATCACACACATCTCCCCTTGGGTTTGGAGAAAATACAGGTAATCTCACACTTTTGATATAATTATACTAATCTCTATTGAGATTTTAATTCATATAACATGTGATAATTTTTCATTAGTAATTTGTGAATCATATAGATAAAAAATAATATTGTTATATATTTTCTACTAAAATGCATATTTACCTCTGTTTATTTATATGTCTACCCAACTTTAGTTTTGTTGGCTACTAAAAGCGAGGTTAATGATATTTTATCAAAAAATAAGGTAAATGTTATATATGTGTGTGTGTGTGTGAGAGAGAGAGAGAGAGAGAGAGAGGGAGCACATCAGTACAAGAGTGAAGTCCTATTTTTAAAATTTTATTAAAAAAATTCAAACTAATTTGTACAATATAACAAATAAGCAACTTATTTGTTATAAGTTGTCATGTTGCCTTTATATTTTCTACAAATCATTTTATAAAAAGTAAAAAAATCACTAAATAAACTTATCCCAAACCACCCTCTGGCAACTCACTTTAATGGTAAGTTGTTGAACTATCAAGCTAATTTTTATTTATTTATTTTTAATGTCATAATTTTCATTGTATATAGTTTTTAATAAAAAGTATATTGTTGGAACCTATCCATTGAAATCTATCAAACAAAATAAATATTGAATATGAAATTATGCTAAAAAAAAAATTAAAAATTAGGAAAATTTGAAGTTATTGAAGCTAATTTATGAAAATTCTAGAAGTGTGAGATTTTATAATTTTTTGTTTTTTTTTTTTTGTTTTAGTAATTAAGATATTTCATACTCACTGTACAAAAATTATGAAAATTTTGTCCATTAATTATAATTTTTTTAAATTGAAAGTTTCTCAATTTGTTTAAGAAGTATGAAATTTCTCAACTTTTGTAATTTAGAAATTGCAAAATTTTATAGTTTTTGTGAAGGAGCTTTGAAATTTGACAATTTTTATATAAAAGTGAAAATATATGTAATTGTAAAATTTCTGAATTTTCAAAAAATTGCGACATTTTGCAATTTTTTATAGCGAGAATTTTCAATTCTTTTATTTAAAATTTTATATTGAATACAGATTTTGTTTGATAGATCTCCTCAAATAGATTCTAAAAGTATAAAATTATGGAAACAACAAATGTATAGAAGGATAGTTATAAAATTTTGAAATTTTGAAACAAAGAAGATCACCACCTGATACATCCTCTATGTTATTTGTACATCTTACGTTTTAATAGGATGTGGACTGTATGGAAGGGCTTAACTGGAAACTCAACATAAGTGGTCTAATTAAAAATTTATAAGAACTTCGATAAGAGATCAATATATTTTCTTTAGCAAAGTTTAACTATTTAATAGGAAATAAATAAATAAAATTTGAAGGAATCAAACTTCAAATGATTTAATTGTAGTCTGTAGTGTAGCACATTCTACAGCATGATTACATTCTAGATTGGGTCTCCTTTTAATCACACTTCAAAGTGCAGTTAATCACTACATTTAATAGGTCATGCATAAATGCTAGATAAACATCTTCTCCAAGTATGTTACATGCCTAAAATCCAATCTGCCAAAAAGCATTGAAGGAATAAACAGGAAAGTACCAAACCAGGACTAAACAAATAACTAAGGTTGCATTTGCATCTATGGATTTGAAATGAATGAATTTGGGAACACTCATTCAACGGCTATAATCTTTAATTCAATATTGTATTTTCAATACAGATTTCAATAATCAATTTGAGAGTTTAGATTTTCACATTGAAGTAACTTGGTGAACATAACTAATAAAAAATAATTACATAACTTGATAAACATTTATCTGAAATCCTTCCCTGAATCATATAAAATTGTTAATGTCATCCTTTACTTCAAGTGTCAATCTACCTCCAATAATTAACCTTCCAAGCATTTATAAAGCTTAATCTTCAATTCTCTACATTTCAAATCCACTGATCCAAATGGAGCCTAGATAAATTCATAGCACCACCAAAACAAGGCTATCAACTCACCAAGTTAGTATCAAGTCACCTATGATCAATTCTCTTTCTTTATGTACATGAGTCCATGAGCCCCAACAAAAGACAATACTCCCATTCCAACACACTTGACAATTAAAAGCAAGAAAAGAAAATATATAAGCATGAATATGGACACAACATGATACTCTGACCAGGAATTTTTTAAAATTTTATTTTTGAAAAGAATAAATATTGAGAGTTCCAATTTTAGAATTTTAAAGAGAGTTCTAGGGATGTAACAATGAGTGGGGGCCACATGTGATGTGATGTGTGTGCTTGTATTTTGTTTTTTTTTTCTTTCCCTCTTACCATATCACTAAAGCTCTCTTTTTTTTTTTAACATAACTAGAGCTCTCTTTAGAACTTCAAAATTAAAACACTTTATCATTGTTGTTTTAAAAAAGTAGCACAACGTCAAGCGAACACAACAAATAATATATACAAATATAATTATACAAGAAATCATAACTATTTCTTCATTTGTTACATTGCAAATAAATCTTTTTTATAAATACAAAATAGAAATAAGTGTAATAAAAGAAAGTGATAATACCTATTTTTTTTTATAAAAAATATTTGTTCATAAATAAATTGGAAGTTTTGCACTCTAGAATTTATAAAATTAATAGGTCGAAGGAGGAGTGATTAATAAGTAATTGGATTCAAAGTTAAATTCTTCAAACTAGCAAGGTATTTCATGTGTGTCTAAGTCACGGGCATGTTTATTCCCCCCAATGTCCAAAGCGTGTTTACTTTCAAAAAAAAAAAAAACAAAACAAAACAAAACAAAAGTAGAAAAATATAATAGAACTTGTTTGGACATGTGTCCGACAAGTGTCAAAGAGTGTTTGAAAAATGTCAGTTTCCAACACAGACATGACATTCGAGCTTTATAGAAAAAGAAAATAGATGAACAATTACTCTAAAAAAGGTATAAAGAAAATAATTAAATGCTATTTGAAACTGATAAAAATTTGATAACGTAAAGGTAATGTTACCCAATTCCCCATAAAAAAATTTAGCCAAGACTAGTGGGAATACCCTGGTGTGAGAGAAGAGATGTATGTCTTGGCCTTTTTGATGTCTATGACACTCTTAACCTGAATTCAAGGTACAATTGATAGCATTCCTCAATACAAGGTGCCAATGCGCATGAAACATTAGCAAGACTTAGTGCCCCAAAAGGAAAGGCAACTTGTTGAATCCACAGGGTCAATGCTAGGTTTTAAATTTTGGATGATCCTACTTTGCATCATAATTTAGTCATTGGAATTGTCTATTATCAGTATAATAGTGTAAATGCAACATTTTCAATCAGAGAATCATGTAACAAGGCTCAACCCCCTTTTATTTGTTGCGTCTTCCCTTTATAAATTGTAGACGTGGCATACTTATTGTAAATCAAAGTATAAAACATGCAGCGGAATAAAATGTTTAGATCATACCTTTTTTGATCTAAAACCTCGTGGATAAATCACGTGTTTCCTGAATCTAGTCAATCAATATCGAATATCACCCACACAAACCACAGTGCAAATGGCTTTGATCGTTATTTTGGGAGAGAGTCAGTATCTTGAAAAAAAACAAACATACGTTGTTTTTCCACTTAATCACCCATATCCCATATATCAGATATATAATCTATTTATCTCATTTATCCATTTGTTAAATGAGATAATATCTGATATCTATATCATCTATCCATATCATGATATGATAGATATATATCCTGAGTGGCTATCCAAATAGGTTTGAATTCAAATTCAAAACCCATTTGGATGAGGTTCAAAAGGCTCTAAGGGTCATGCCACATGGCCGCCCAATTTCTAACACTTATGAAAGACAATATTGTACACGTGAAATGAAAGTTCTGAATCGTTTTTTTTCAAATAATTACTTCCACCTAGAATTGTTCTTTGATGTTACTATCCATGTTGTTAGATTTATTTCAAATGATTCATACCCCAAACAAAATCTTAAAAAGGGATTTTGCTTAAGATTCAATTAAACGTACACTTTGGGGGGAATTTTAGCATGCTGGGTTTCTATCCAAATTCAGATTGATTCATAAATATAATGCTCAATTAGAAAATCAAAATAAAAAGGAAGCCGCTATTCCCACTCCATTTTACTCGAAATATACTCTTTTCTTTGTCCTTATTATACATAGTTACATTAATATCCTTTCTCACAAAATATACTCCCTAAAAAAATCAAAATTCTAAGGGTATTAATATAACTATGTATATTAAGGATTAAAAAAAAAAAAGTGTATTTAGAGCAAATAGAGTGGGAATAACGACTCCTAATAAAAATTCAATTTAATAGGTAACCCTTAAACACAAAAGGAGTTGCCTCATTAGTGAAACCAAAAAAAGTAGGTGCCAAGTTAATATTAGGGTATTCAAATTGTCCAGTAAAAAAATTTAAACAAAATCGACTTTTTTGGAATGCGTTGGGTTGGATTGATTTTCTAGTGTATTCGTTTGGTTATAGATTTTCAAATCATCAAACCAATAGAATTGAGTTGATTATTAGTTTAGACCTTACTTAAATTAAACCAACCATTAGACCTTACATAAATCAAACCAACCAGATAACCAAACGTATATATATTTCAAAATTTTATTTATATCGACATGTTTTTCACCTTATTGGCCTATTACAATGGACTTGATTTCAACTAATAATTTCTCATATACAATAATTAATTGAGTGAGTGAAGGAAGTAATATAAGTTTGAGTCGAATTTCTCACTTGATTTTAAATTGTATTGATTCTATTAAAGAATTTAATTTGCATTGGTTATGTTTAAATTTGAGTTAGATTTAGACGAAATATCATTTTGACTTTCAAACTTTCACACATTTTTCAATTTGACCCCCAGATTTCAATTAATATCAATTTTATACTCAAACTTTTAAAATTTTGATCAATTTCGTCCCTACTGTCACATTCCGTCTACAATTGGACAGAATGTATTGACATGACACTAAAATTCATTTGGAATTTCATTTTACCCCCCAAAATATACCTTAAAATTTAATTTGCCCCCCAAATATATTAAAAAAATGAAATTTAAATATTTAATAAATAATTTTTTATCTCAATAATGAAAAAAAAAATTTAATTTTAAATAATATATACTTTGCAAAAAAATAATACAAAATATAAAATTACTCATTTAGAATTATCTGCAGACTATGAAACATAGATAATTCGACAAATATGTCGTACATGTACTGAGTACTTACTAATGTATAGTATTTTTGCATACGTACGGGGTACACAAAATATGTACTCAAATTTTTCCTTCTTAATTTTTGATGTACCCAGACATATCTAGTATATACCCAAGTCGTCCCGTACCTCAGTCGAAATAATATTTTCTTCTACTACAAAGATAAATTCCTTTTACTAGACTTCTTTTTCATTTTTAATTTTGTACTTAGTATGGTTTTAAAATTAAGTTATGATTTGTAAGTTATTTAATATAATGATATTTAATTTTGATTTATTTTGTACCTGTACTTTTGGCATTAAATGTCAATTGTAGGTTGGATTTAACAAATTAAACCATTTAATCAATTTTTATATTATTCCAAATTAAAAACAAATATTCTCTTACAAATGTATTAAGCCGTACCTGTATCCTACTTTCTTTTTTTTTTTTTAATTTTACTGTGTTGACATACCCATATAGTACCAATATTAGTACTCATATTTGTACCTGTGCTTCATAGGTCTCAAATTATCTCGAGTAAATCCTAGAGAAATTTATTGAGCCGAAAATTTCTTGGCTACTCTATGTATGTGTGTGCGCAAATTGTAACTAGCTTATTATCCAAATTAATTTCAATAGAATTAATTGACTAATACTAATTTCAAAATTAAGTGGGAAAAATATTTCAAAAATTTGATAAGTACCTAATACGGATACGACATGTTTGTCGAAATACCCACGCTTCATAATTTCAAGATAATTCTAAATGAGAATTTATATATTTTTTTATTATTTTTTTGCAAAGTATATGTTATTTAAAATTTAATTTTTTTTCATTATTGAGATAAAAAATTATTTATTATTTATTAAATTTTTAAATTAAATTTTTTTTTTTTATATTTGGAAGGCAAATTGATTTTTAATGCATAGTTTGGGGGTAAAATGATTTTGGATTGGCGGGGAGTAAAATGGGCAAATACCTGGGTCTGTAGGTAGCCTTCTTCTTTGGTGGGCTGGTACAAAACTAAAAAAAAAAAAAAAAGGAAATGGTGCTTTGGAACATTATTCCGTTGGCAGTACTATGGCCTTTTTGGAGGCATCGTAATGTCATATCTTTAATGGCTCTCAGGTGGACTTTGAAGAGTTGTGTGATGCTATCAAAATCAGGACTGCGTTGTGGTTCAGATCTTCTTTCCCCTCTTTTAATTACTCTGTGAATGCTATAGTGTATAACCTGCAGCAAGTGAAGTACTACCTCTAGGACAGAGTTGGGTTGCTGATTGCAGCTGTTTGGTGTGGCGTGTTGTGGCTGCTGTGTGGTCTCTCTTTTTTTTCCTTGGTGTTGTGTTGGTTTCTCACCAACTTTGTGTGGTTGTGCTGCAAATGATTGGGCGTTCTCCTTGGTGCCAACTTAATTGGGATTGGGATAGTTCGCTTTGATGCTTTTGCACTGCCACCTCTTTATTGATTTAATCGCATATGAATTGTATGTTTGCTTTATCAATAAAATTTTTTACTGATCAAAAAAATAAAATTCCAAATGGACTTTGATGCCATGTCAACACAATAATTGTAGATGAAATATGATGGCAGAAACCAAATTGATCCAAATTTTGAAATTTTGAGTGTAAAATTGATATTAATCAAAATATGAGGTCAAATTGAAAAACGCATGAAAGTTTGAGAGGCAAAATGATATTTCCTATTAAATTTAATTGTATTGGTTTGCATTAAACAATATTTTTTTGCTTTATTTGTGTTATGTTTAAATGTTGAAGATTGTTCATTTTAATTATTTATTATTCATTTTTTTAATATAGTGAAATTGTGGTTTCAACCCGAACTACATTAGGCTGGGTTGGGTTGGATATAGTGTGTGATCGGTTTGGTTTTGGATCTAAAAACTTAGAATTGATTATGATTAGGTTGGTTCTAAATTTAATGTCAAACCAAACTAAACCGATCCATGAACACTTCTAATTCATATATTGGGATTCATTAGTTTAATTTCAATTTTTTTTTTAATATAGTATTAAGTTTTAATCTTTTCGGATCAAAAGGATAAAACAATTTGAAAGATTATATTATTTCTATCTATTTTTTAACCTTATTCACCTATTTGTTCACATATCATTTATCTATTAGCCTATTTAACCACCTAATTTGCCGCAATCTCCGATGCCTTTTGCTACTATTTTTTCGACAATTGACTAGCGGTCATCTGTTAGCAGTGGCATAAAAATAAAATAAAATAAATTATTTAAAATAATAATTTTTCATTTTTATTAAGTAATTTCATTAATCATATCTTTATTATTCAAAAAATTTAATCCTCCAATTTAATGTCATATTCCCCATAGAAAAGGACTTATTGCCAATAAAACCCTAGTACATAATGTAAATCAAAGTATAAAACATGCAGCGGAATAAAATGTTTAGATCATACCTTTTTTGATCTAAAACCTCGTGGATAAATCACGTGCTTCCTGAATCTAGTCAATCAACCCAGCAGTGAAGTGATATTACAATATTGAATATCACCCACACAAACCACAGTGCAAATGGCTTTGATCGTTATTTTGGGAGAGAGTCAGTATCTTGAAAAAAAACAAACATACGTTGTTTTTCCACTTAATCACCCATATCCCATATATCAGATATATAATCTATTTATCTCATTTATCCATTTGTTAAATGAGATAATATCTGATATCTATATCATCTATCCATATCATGATATGATAGATATATATCCTGAGTGGCTATCCAAATAGGTTTGAATTCAAATTCAAAGCCCATTTGGATGAGGTTCAAAAGGTTCTAAGGGTCATGCCACATGGGCGCCCAATTTCTAACATCTCCCACTCGGACATGAGTTGGCATGACACTGCCACGTCTCAATCTCAATCTCCCCAAAAATAAACAATCTCATACTAGCCACTGCACCGTGCGACTGCTGAGAACACCTGCATGTGGGAGCTATATACTAGAAACTCAAAATGAGCCAGCATAAATACATCAACCCAAAAAGAAAAGAAATAGTGTCTCATATACCCCAGACCCATCTAATTACACCGGTCCAAAAAACATCTCTAATCCCTCAAAAAAAAAAGAGCATGTTTGACCTCTCAATTCTTGCAATATATTCACACTCAATTCGCCTCTCATACAGAGTGATGTGAGTTGCCGGCAGTGAATATACAACAGTGGTGTAATACTAGATGATCTTCCCTTTGCACTCATGCCATTTAGTTTAGGATTGACCGCTTTCCCAGTGATGTCCCTTAAGGCCGAATCATGCATGACCGCAGGCAACATACCAAAGTAACAGAACATCAACCCCTTACCTTATGGCATAGTCAAAAGTCACAAAAGGGTACATAAATGAAAGTCATATCAATAATGACACGTAAGACTCACACGGTGAGGAAGCAGGGATCCATTCTCTCACCTCATTACTCGGTCGCCAAGCACATATAGTATGAATACATGCTACGGTGGAGTAACTCTTCCATAAAGAGTGACATCATACTCGATACACCGTACAGATATTAGTCTAGTCGCTTTCTAGCGCCTAACCCGAATTCTCTATTTGCTCGCCTTCTAAGCGCCAAATGAGATCTCGAATCTGGCTAATCATAACAGGCACAACATGGAAAGTGGGTACTAACATCCATGTTTGGTCCTTAACACGACCTCATCTTGGTTATAACCAAGGCGACATACATAGTGGATGATTTAAGCCTCTCTTGGCTCCGAATAAAAATAAACCACCAGTCTCATCCTTGCTCGCTCCCAAGCGCCAAGGGCGATTGCTCGTGTGAGTGAGCCAATCTTGCCTGCTGACATCATCATTTGCTAATCATTATGACACAAATCATAATAGTGTCAACATCCCATCATCTCAAAATAAGTGATCGATTTAAAAAAAAATGGCCACAGCTTGCGCAATTATAGATTCCAAACATAAGCCTTATCAGCACCTCTTGCGATAAGTATATACAACGGAATCCACCGTGTGCACCTCACATGAAATGATTTAAGATCACTACCTCTTGCGCAATAACCTCTCTAAAGATATTTTTGGTGACTAATTTGCGTTCATTCTTAATGCGCCCAACTAGCGCAGATGTGCCCAACTGGCGCATTGAATTTTACAAGGAGCAAATTAATATGCTTCTAAAAAAGCATTTTATCCACAGTCTAATGAGCAAGGTCAATGTCTAAACAACTCAGTTAACCATTTATCAAAGATAACACTTATCATGCCGAATACGCCCACATAGCGTACTTTAGGCTCCCACAACAAAGAAAAGATCAAGGAATATAGGTCATCTGTTTCTCCCAAAGACAATCTGAGGATTCACTCAATAGCTAAGGCTCTGGCTTTTACCGATAGGTAAGTCAATGGGTTTACAATTTTGCATCTAGAATCGTTCTAGGATATTCCTTATGTAAGTCATCGAAGACAAACCGAGAATTTTCCTAAAACAATCCCTAAGGATCGTACATCCGAGCATATGAATTACATCACCCATGTCCATCATATCTAAAATGGAGGACTGCCCACCCTAGGTGGCGACAACCTTTTAAATTCCTGGCTCATAATGACTAAGTAAGGAAAAAACTTCTTTTGGACCATTGATCATGCCTCAGTGGTCTTCATTGATCATCGTTGGCCTATCATGGCTTGACGAAATCTAAGAACCACTGTTTGGATAACTGCTTTAGGCTGTAAAAGATTTATTGGAACTAGAAACCTTTTTGCACTCCTAACTTTTCACCATAAAAGCAGAAGGTAAATCCCTACGGATCTACTTATCCAATTCTCTAATGAGAAATCGGGTCACAATGTCCACAAATCAATGTTCCGAACTTATGTCAATTATAGCCTAAGTCAAAATAACCTCACTCCCCAGGAGGAAGTCTTCTCATGGTCCACACTTTCCTCAATGGTGCGACTTTTCGGTATCTAGCGAGCCTTATGCCTCAACAATGACTATCCAAATTACGCATAACTTTATAACAGTTTTGCGTCATAATGGAAAGTCAACCAAATTATAAAAAATGGTTAATCCTCAAAGACTTTGTCTTAAACTGCGCAACATTGATCCACTTTTTTAAAATAGGGGACTAAAGCCTTAGGCATTATTCTAGGCTCTTTATCATCTTGCGGAGCAATCATGAATGTTTTCCTCTCAATCACCCAGTGATGACGTGGAAAATTTTCACATTTGCTACCACGCAACTAAGAATGTAGAGTATTCTTCTCTAATGGAGTAATCCATTAGTAGGCACATCGCTCCCACTGTCCCTAGGATATTGGAAATTTCTTTCCATTCTCAACTAGGCTACATAGAGCGCTATGCTTGGAATTCTCCATCTTATAGAGTTCCGAAAACTCTATTCACGTCACCTTTACTAATAAAACTTTATGTGACTTAGTTACACTACCACAAAGCTGCTTACCTATATGCACATGACCCGGAGGATTTGCATGACCGCATACAATAATGCGCCATACGACCCTTTGTGTTTACAAGACAGCATACAATAATGCGCTATAGAACCCTAGGTCTTAACTTCACAATCTTATGAGAAGTAACATAAAGATAAACTGCTTAACGGTTACAGATCGCCCATAGATGGCTCTCCACTAACCTATTACTCAAAATTGGAGTGTAAAATCTGATATGGAGGGCTCTTAGTTAGGGATATAGGCAACAAACTAGTGCAATTTCCAATTGGGAAACATTTTGCGCCATTATCCACCTAACATTAACAATATTTAATTCCTTATTCTCTACTACACCATTGTGTTGTTGAGTACTAGGAATAATCAATTTTCTAAGCATCCATCTCTCTTCACAGAGTTTTCTAAAAATAACTCAAATAGATACTCGCCACCTTGGTCAAAACTAAAAGCACAAAAGCTCTTATCTAATTGATCTCAACCTCACATGTGCAATGTCAAAAATCATCTCAAAACCTTTGACTTATGGGAGATCAAATAGTCTTGACTCAGATGCATATTGTGATCTATAAATATGTCGAGATTGAGACTTAGCTATCATACCCTTACACATATGTAGTCACAAATATCATAGTGGACTAAATGCGCCAAAACAAATGACCTTCTACGGCTTTCCTACTCACTTGTGCGCACCCATTGCGAACAAAGTTACACATTCACATGAGAGCAGGATGTCATAAGCGAGTGGGCCCGAGAAGGCCTACTCAAACCATCGTGTCATCATCTCATTAATGTGATTAAGTATAATAAGCCACTGGTTCATGACCAATGTCATAAACTAATTCCAATCATCTTAATGTGTGAGTTCTCAAAAATAAGTTTAAAAGGTTTAGGCCCAACTAGGTAATGACTCAGGACTAATTCATTTTCATTAGATCATAAAAAGATGTCATGGAGATATCAACTGCGCCTAAGTCGTAAATTTAGTAAGTGCTAATCCCCTGCACCTTCAAGTCAATTTTATTCTCCATACACTTTAATACATCTAGTTGAAAGATGACGATACTCCTCTTGCCATATCTATTTCTCGCTTCATAGTTACTTGCAATTAATTCTACTATCCACAAGAAGGAGAGAATAAGCTATCAGCTCCTGAAGTAACTTAAGCGCGAATTAGGCTAAATAGTCTAATTCAACACAATGCTCTTGCTCTCACGAGCCATGCGTCAAATTCTTAGAGTCATAACAACCTTGTCAGCCTTGACCTTTTCATTACTATGCTGCAACGTTTACGCTTAGTGGTAAATGTTATTCAAAACGTTAGCCTAGTAAAGGAATCACACAAAGAAGCACCTCATCCATGTCTCACACTTAAGTGTGGAAACAAAGTGTCCAGACTTAGACAAGTTAGCAATGCTAATAGATTTTGCAGCCACTTGGCGCTAATCTTTTCACTTAGTGTTAATAGATTTTGCTGCTACTAAGCGCTAATCTTTTAATCTTCAAGTGATACTTCAACGCACACTATTATAGTGCATGAAATTTTGCTCCATCCAACTCCCAATAATTGGGTAGAGAGCAAAACACTGCTCATACTGGCTACTCGTCTTACACTTAATGACTAATTTATTTAAGCTCGCATTTCTAGGATGACGTGACTCTTGAATGTTACTTCATCCAATGATGTAACATTATTTACAAATCAAATTACAAAGTCAATCCACGCAGCTCATTAGTCAAGATCATATACTGATCTATTGAGGGCTTACTAATTTCATAACTCCAAAACTCGCCAACCAAAATTATGTAGCGTGCCGCTAACTATAACGTACACATTAGTTTTTATTGTGCCGAACAAGGCAACAAAACCACGGCGACTTTGAGTCATGTTTCCTTACTTTGGCTCAATTAAGGTTTGACCTAAAGTCTCCAAGACTTTTGCTCATCTAAAGAATGGGATTAGTTTGTTCACTTTTGAACATCTCTACTAAGTCTAGGTCAACCAAATTAACTTCCATAAGCTAAATCAATTTAGAGAGAAATTCGCATTGGGATTAATTTGATTAGCATAATATAATTTTGCCGCAAAAATCTAAATTAAATAGTGACAATATTACACAAGTCGCAAGATCGAAAATCCGCTATGCTCGTAATCATCTCTTGCGCCACAGGTGACAATTATCCAAAATTTAATTTAATTTATGCGCAAAATATTGGTTTTCGGGAGTTAATCTACAAAGATTTATCTCAACCGAATAACCTCCCACTGACTATGGCATATACAAAGTATGATAAATTCCATACAATAGCATCTTAATGTAAATTTACAAATAACTCATGCTATATTCATTTAATAATGGAATTCTAATAAATAAATAAACAAATAATCATGCTCCTCTAATTACAACATATTACAAACTCTAAAAAAAATATGTTGTATTAAATATTTAAATTATGCCATAACAGAAAGTACATCATCCTGAAATTTTCTAGAATTTTCTGGTATTTTCTGGAATTTTCTGGAATTTTAAATAACTAATAAACACACATAAAATCATAAATAAATATTCCAGAATCCGATAAAATGCTATAACTATACCAGTAAATAGTAAACTATATCAATAGTCTACAATAAAAAATTCAGCCCCAGAAATTTAATCATGCAACACCAGATGCATTTTAAACCAAAAATAATGCATTATTATTTCAGGAAAAATATTTTTTATTTTCATAAAATTTTCAAAATTTTGCAGAATGTAGAAAAATTAATTCTGAGTCTAACGGTACCAACCATGCTTAAAACAAAGCTATAACGAATAAATTATGGCCAATTAACGCAATTCAGAATTAAAAACAAACAAACAGAGCCTTAGAGCCAAGCCAGCGCGGAAAAAACGGCTCGGCTCGGCTCGGCTCGCCGCCGCTCAGCGCAACTCGGCGCGAGTCGGCTCAAGGAGCGGCTCGGCGCTCGACTCAGCCCGCAGCTCGGTGTGGCTCAGCTCACGGCTCAAACGCGACTCGGCGCTCGGCTCCAACGTGGCTCGGCACTCGGCTCCAGCACGCGGCGCGCGTGCGAGGCGCGGACGGCGTGCCCGTGGACAGCGCCGCTGACGCGCGCGTGACGGCGCGTGTAGGCGTGTCTGTAGGGCTTCTGGCGCGTGTGGGCGCGTGGGAGCGCGTCACGGCGTCTGGTGGCGCGTGCATACCACGCGCCACCTTCCAGAGTGTTTTCTGATCCGATTTTTGTACTGCCGAACTCCTTTTTTCAAAATAAAACCGTTTATGGTATGAAAAAAGACATTAATAAACATAAAAAAAAATATTTATGCTCTTAATCTAATCAAAGTAGATTTTTTTTTTTCTTTACAAACATTCATGTATATAATGTAAACATACACATGTAAAAATATACACATGATTAAAGGAAACACGAAAATATCCATCAAAGGCTCTGATACCAATGTAAATCAAAGTATAAAACATGCAGCGGAATAAAATGTTTAGATCATACCTTTTTTGATCTAAAACCTCGTGGATAAATCACGTGCTTCCTGAATCTAGTCAATCAACCCAGCAGTGAAGTGATATTACAATATTGAATATCACCCACACAAACCACAGTGCAAATGGCTTTGATCGTTATTTTGGGAGAGAGTCAGTATCTTGAAAAAAAACAAACATACGTTGTTTTTCCACTTAATCACCCATATCCCATATATCAGATATATAATCTATTTATTTCATTTATCCATTTGTTAAATGAGATAATATCTGATGTCTATATCATCTATCCATATCATGATATGATACATATATATCCTGAGTGGCTATCCAAATAGGTTTGAATTCAAATTCAAAACTCATTTGGATGAGGTTCAAAAGGTTCTAAGGGTCATGCCATATGGACGCCCAATTTCTAACACATAAAAATTGTCCATGTTTGAATCACAAATTTAAGATAAATTTATTGAGGGAAAAAAAAAAATTGATGACCAATGCGTGTAGAAAAACATGACGAACCATGATGTGGATGTTTGAGTTTTGCGTTTTTTAATTATTATTATAGATGTTTTGTTGATTTATTTTTGTCCTTTGTTTTATATAATAGTTAACAGTAAAGATAACACCATGCACGTGGGATTGACAAAATTCATTTTGGAAGTTCGTTTTATAAAATTTACCAATAAATTATATTTTGAGAAATGGTAACTCATTTAGTCTCAAGGATTTTTTTATAGAACAATTAGTCTCATTGATTTTGAAAAAGTAGATTTAATATATTATTTAGAAATTAAATTTACAGTTAAAAGATTCCAAATCCTTTTATTATGTTTTCTTCTTTTCTTTTTTTTTTTTTTCTTTCTTTTGTGCTAGAAAGGTATTGTACACAATCTATGAGAATCAAATTTGGAATAAACTTTTATATGGAAATCTTTTTTATTTGGAAAACATTTCAAAAAGAATACAAAAATGACTTGAAATATGAGATCCTTCAAACATTCTAAAAGGATGTGAAATTCTTCAAACATTTCAAAAGGAGTACAAAAATCCCTTAATAAACTTTGGACAAATGTATAATTTCAAACTGTAACACTTCCATATAACACTTAAACATAACAATCCAATGTAAAACTAAAAAAAAAAAAAAAAAATCTGAGTGTATATTTTCCAAACGTAACACTCCAATATAACACTACAAAAAAAAATTTAGTATAACATTCCAATGTAACACACAAAAAAATTCATTGGTGTACTTTTTCCAAATGTAACACTCAAAAAAAAAAAAGATGTGGGATTCTTCAAACAATTTCAAAAGGATGTGGGACTCTCCAAACTATTCCAAAATGAGTACAAAAATTTCTTAATAAGTTTTGAGCAAATGTATAATTTCAAATTATGAATGTTACGTTTAAAAAAACTACATTAAGAAATTTTTTAGTATTTTTGTGTGTGTTATATTGGAGTGTTAGGTTTGGGATTACATTAATTGAAGTGTTATATTTGGAAAAGTACACTGAGAATTTTTTTGTGTGTGTTACATTGATTGGAGTGTTAAGTTTGGAAAAAAATATGCTAAGGAGTTTTTTTTTTTTTTTTTTTACATTGGAGTGTTGTGTTTAGAAAAAGCACACTTTGGAATGTTACGTTTGGGAAAAGTGCACCAATTTTTTTTTAATATTTTACATTGAATATTACGATACTGTTACATTAGAGTGTTATATTATTAGAGTATTATATTTTTTTTTCATAATGTGGGATTTGTTCTAGGAAGGAAAATCGAAAACCTCTATAATGCGAATTGCCTAAATGTGTAATTTTACATTTAGACAAACCCCCTTTTATCCTTAGAAAATTAAATCTAAATATGTAAATAACTACCATTTTGTGTAATTTTCACTTTAATGGGACCTTTGGGTTCATAAGAAAAAAACGAGGACTAAACCATTCACAAGATCACATTTTGGAATTTATTGGTGCTTCACCCTTAAAACAGTTGTTTGGTTTGGCTGGGTTTTTTAGGATTTATTTTTCAAAAAATTAAAAAAATAATTCATTTTTTTTTTTGTTTTCATTGAATTTTTAATATTTTAAGCAATTTTTTTAATTTTTAAATACACCTAACCTGAATACATTTAAAAAGTATAGTATTTATGAATTTTTTTTTTAGAAAATTCATTAAGCACCAAAACTATTTAAAAAAATACAAAAATTCAATACATTTTTTCATATTCTTGTGTATTTATTGATTTTTTTAAATTTACAAATATTTTACTTTGTAAATACATCTAAATAAGGTGCATTTAAAAAAATAAAAAATTTATTTAAAATTTAAAAAATATTCACTAAGAATAAATAAATATATATATATATGAAAAATAAAAAAATTAACTTTTGAGAAAATTAAAACCAAAATCAATAAACAATGTTATAAATTATCACACTCTTTTTACTTTTTATACCTATCTTTTAAAAAAATTAAAATACAACTAAAATAGCTAATTATGAGAGGAAAAATCTTTGCGTGCACGGGTCGAGTCCAAATCCTCTCCAGTCTCTCTCTCCGACTGTTCCTACAATGGACGACTTAGATGGAGCCACGTCATCCGCAAAGAATAAACGGCTCCAATTTGTTTCTTGAAACAATTAAAAAAAATACACCCCCACTGCGACACACACTCAAAGCATGTGCACGCGCGCACAGACACTCTCTCCGTCTCTTTTTCATTGACAGACACTCACAGCACACACATTCTCTCTATCACATTTCTAATAAAAAATTAAAAAAACTATTTTAATCTTTTTCATTTTTTTTTCATAATATATATATATATAATTTTTAATATAAAATTAATATCATTAAAAATATACTTTTAAAATAAGACTAATATTAAATATATTTAATAAAAATTTAAAATAAATAGAAAGTAATTACTATGTTTAGTTATGCTTTCAAATTATTATTTTTAAAATATAAAAATTATTTTGATGAAAATAAACACACAAAAATCACATATTTTTAAATTTTCAAAAACAATCTTCATTCCAAAAAATATATATGAAAACAATGACTTTTAATTTAATTTTATTAACCAAACGAGTTTATAATTTTTTTTTGAAGGAAATAAAAGCACACACAAATCCAATATGTGCATAGGTGTAAATTTTTTATTTTCTTTAAAACATAAATTCAATCTGTGCATAGGTGTAAATCAAATATATAATTTTTTTTATTTCCTTTAAAAAAATTATAAACTCATTTGGTTAATAAAATTAAAACAAAAGTCATTATTTTCATATAATTGTTTTTGGAATGAAGATTGTTTTTGAGTTTCTCAAAATATATGATTTTGTGTGTTTATTTCATCAAGTTAATTTTTATATTTAAAAAATAATCATTTGAAAACATAACTAAACATCGTAATTACTTTGTATTTATTTTAAATTTTTATTAAATATATTTAATATTAGTCTCATTTTAAAGGTATATTTTCAATGATATTAATTTCATAAAATTAAAATTTTGTATTAAAAATTATATATATATATATATATATATATTATGAAGATAAAATGAAAAAGATTAAAATATTTTTTTAATTTTTTATTAAAAATGAGAGAGAGAGAGAGAGAGAGAGAGAGAGAGAGAGAGAGAGAGAGTGTGTGGTGGGATGTGAGACATGTGCGTGTGTCAGTGGGTGTGTTTTGAAACTTTTTTGTTTAAAGAAATAAATTTGAACCATTCATTTCCTTACAGAGTGATGTGGCTTTATCTAAACCGTCCTCCGCACGAACAGCCAAAGAGAGAGGGGTTCGAGAGGATCTGGACCCGTAAGGGACAATAGTAAGCCTTCGTTTGGGAAGTGGGTTGGCTTTTTGGCTTTTTAGCTTTTTTGATTATTTTAGCCTGGGCTTAGAGCATCCGCATCAAGCTAGATAAATTTTAGTCAAATTTTGGCTAAAAAAGCTACTTTCTTATTTTAGCTAGCTATGTTTTTGAATGTCTTCTGCATCAAACTCTATATTTAAAAAATATATATTTTATTTAAATAACATTTATTTATTTTTTTATTCCTATATTGTCAATTATTGTATTTTTTAAATCATCAATTT
This sequence comes from Camellia sinensis, assembly GCF_055761805.1. Classification (NCBI taxonomy): domain Eukaryota; kingdom Viridiplantae; phylum Streptophyta; class Magnoliopsida; order Ericales; family Theaceae; genus Camellia; species Camellia sinensis. Next base: position 49,908,824 of record NC_138967.1, read on the forward strand.
TGGGACAATCATATTTTATAATGGTAATATTTTAACAGTCACATTTTTTATACATTCACTTTTCCTAGATTAAGAAATCGCATTTTCATAACTGTTTTGTTAACTTTAATTTCAAAAATTAATTTATGAGATGTGCAAAAACTAAAATAATTGAAGTTTATATGTGGATAAAAACTATAAGTAATAACAAAAAGAATAATCCTATGTTTATTATCTATTTTGATTATTTATATTTTACTATTTGATGTGACATACTTTATTATCATTAATACAATAAATCTCACGTATAATAAATCTCACATGCATATAATTGGCATCTAAGAATTATCGGGTGTATAACATCATATGGTAAAACAAATAATAATTATAGTATTTTAAAAAAATAAAAACAAAACAGTGGGAGATAGCTGAACACTGTTTCATATATTTTATTTTTTAAAATTCAGTGTTGAGCCTTCATAGGCTGGCTACATGTGGCGAGGAAGTGCAGCCTGTGCTAAAATGGCACAAGCACTAGCAAGCTTGATGCAGAAGGAAATTGATGGCTTTACTCCACAAATTAACAGAAAAAATGCTTTGGCGAGATTGATATTGATGCTCTTAAAAGCTTGGTTTGGGAAGGGTTTTTTGACTTTTTGGCTTTTTTGAGTTTTTTTGTGAGAGAAGAATGTAATGATTATGGGTTGGATGTGATGTTTTGTTTGTTATGGCTAAAATAGCCTATTTTGTTTTTTGTGGCTAAAATAGCCAAAAAAACCTGCAAATCCACTTGCCAAACACAGGCTAAGTTGAACCACGTGATATGGTATTTTATTTTGCTTTTCTCTTTGAAAAGTGCAAAAGTGTAAAAGGTTTATTAAATTTTTTTATTATATTTTTTGGCTGATTACACTTTCACACTTTCTCTTTTATAATATTCGTGGACCTATTTTCATACTCACTACCATTGAAAGTTAGTGAGAGGGAGATTTGCGCCGGTCAGGTATGGACGAGCTACGGTAACGCAAGGCTATAGCGGACCTAACGGGGGCCGGGCTATTTCCTTTCCCAAAATGGTTCCCCGGCCAGTCATGCCGGGTCGAGCTACATTTGTCGACCGAAGCGTGGAAGTCGTGCCTATGCCAAGCCGAGTTGTGATTCGGCTAGTTGTTCGCTCGGATCTACAATGCCGTGTCTGGACCGAGCAGAGCACAACCCGGGGTGATTTTAGACCGGTTTGGCAGGCAACACGCCTCGGTCTTGTTGATTGTGGTTGTGATTCTTCCCAAGGAATAGGCCGGTCGTGGTATCCCTGTCAAGTGTGCCACCTGGGCCAATGGTGTGATGAAGAGGAAATCCGCTCCTGGCATGCGTCAATACCATTTGGCAGTTTCACACGTACTATTTGGAGGTTTTGGCCTTTACACGCGTAAGGTGGTAGGAGGCGAGCACTGCCACCTGTCCAGGGAAGGACATTAGAGGTAGTGCGCGTACAATCCCTAAGGCTGCATGGCCACCCTACAAAGAGGGAGAAAGGGGAACGTTGGAGGTATGCTATCTGAACAACTCTCTCTCTCTCTCTAAAACAGTGCTCTTCTTCAAGTGATCTGACTTGATCGTCGGAGGGTTTATCCGGCGACACACCGCCGGGCGGCTCACCGTTTCTTTATTTCCAGGTCAGACGTTGTTACGAGAAGCTTGAGTTCAAGAGGTACGGAAGGCGGAGGATATTTCACCCCCGTACAGTTAGGGTTTTGAAAAATCACCACAAATAACCAATAACAAGAAAAGGAAGCTTCTCACTGTGAATCTCATTCCCTGTCCTCTTCTTTCTTTTTGGTAACACACTCTCTCTCTCTCTCTCTCTCTCATTTCCATCTTTTAATTTTTTTTCTCTCTGCTTTTTAATATCGTCTTATTATCTTACTAGAGAAGAAAAAATGAATCAAGTTGTGTATTGATTTTTGGATAAATTATGAAAATAGTCCTTATAATTTACACGATGTGTCAAGTTGGTTCTTATAGTTTCAATTTATTCGATTTTGCCCCTTAATTTAATGGATTGTGTCATTTTAGTCCAATAAATAACGGTTGTTAAGTTAATTTAACGGAAGATCAAACAATATGTCAATTTGGTCCCTGTACTTTACACAATGTGTCAATTTGATCCCTATAGTTTCAATTTTCTCGATTTTGACAGGGACTAAACTGACACATTATGGAAAATACAGGGACCAAATTGACACATTGTTTGACTTTCCGTTAAATTAACTTATAACAACTGTTATTTATTGGACTAAAATGATACAATCCGTTAAATTAATGGGCAAAATCGAGCAAAGTAAAATTATAGAGACCAAATTGACACATCGTGTAAATTACATGAACTATTTACATAATTTTCCCTTTATTTTTTATTTTTTCCCCCTCAGTTTTCTCTGGAAACAAACAAGGGTATATGATTGTAGTGTGCTCGTTTTGAATTTTAATTAAGAAATAACAAGGGATTTTGCAGAACCCAAATGGCATGCCAAGCCATTCATTTATGGACATTTACGATATGTTTGGCTGGAAAAATTGAAAAGGAATTTAAAAATAAAAAAAAAAGAGTAAAATGTGAATAAAATATATTCATATTTTACCTAGTCTTACACATTTTTCTTTTTCATTTTCAAATTCCTTCCCAAATGCTCCAACTAAACACAGCATTTTTTTTTTTTTTTTATGTAAGGTATCCTGAGCCAGCTTAAGGACACCAGACTAAGTCCTTATAATCCAAATAAATCTTTCGAAATAGAACTTATATGAAAATCTTGGATCTACGAGTTTTGAATGCCTAATCTTCAAGTTCTACAAAATTTGAGTTGATATTAAAGTTAAATGAACTTACTTCTCTCCCTCTCTCTCCAAGCTTCATTACTTTTTTATTGAAAAGCTTTCATTAATCTCATTTGATTATTAACTTATATTATATCTATATTTGCTCTTTGGTCACATTTATTCATTTGACCTTTGATGCCATTACGATCACATGCTTCTAATTTTTTTTTAATTTTTTTTAATTTATTTTTTTATATAGATTTTGTATATAAGGTCATTTTTCTCTAGTTGTTAAAATCGCACAAAAAGGATATAGAACTTATGCGAATATCTTAGAGCTACACATTTTGGATATCCAATATTCAAGTTTTACAAGACTTAAGTTGCTATCAAAATTAAATGAGCTTACTTCTCTCTTAAGTTGCTATCAAAGTTAAATGAGTTTACTTTTCTCTCTCTCTCTCCCCCAAAACTTTCATTACTTTTTATTGACAAACTTTCATTAATTTCTCATTTGACTCTTTGAATATTAATATATTATATCTATGTTTACTCTTAGGTCAAATTTATTGAACAAAATTTGTATATCATGTAAGTATTTTTACATTAGTGAGAGGGTAATTTTTGGTAAAAATTGGGCCGAGCTATGTGGTAGGCTTCGTGGCCCAAAGTGCCAGGGACTTGGTGAAAAGGCCGCAAGGTTATTCCGGCCCAGGAGAGACAGGGTTACTCCGGCCGAGGAGAGGCAAAGCTATTCCGGCATAAGAGGGACAAAGTTACTTCGGCACAGTAACTATAAAAGGTACTTCGGTCCGAAAGCAACTTGGAGTTGTGCCGGTCTTGGGGTTATACTGGTCGAAAGTCGTTGGTTCGGTCTAAAACCGTACTATGGGTTCTACATGGAAAGCCGAGATAAGAAAGGGAAGACAAAAGAACCGAACTATGAATGAGTTCGGTCCACTCGGTGGCTCAGTATAGCCAAGTTTTATTTCGGTCGAATGGTAGTTCGGCCATGGAGGAAACCATCCCACTTGGTTTAAGCAGTGGGGGAGGGTGTAAAAGGATAAGCATTATCCTTAGGAGGATGAATCCTAGGAGGACTCTGTATGGAGAAATAAAAGTCCTATTAGGATTATGCCATTCGAAACCTATAAAAGCTCACAAGCACCACCTTGGAGGAGGTAATTGAACACAATTCTTTCTGAGAACATAGAGCTTTGTCTATTTGTCAAGCTTACTGACTTAGGCATCAGAGAGGTTTCCGACACACACCTGCCGGCTAGCTCACGTTTGTGTTTTCAGGTGATAAAGCGACGTCGTACGGAGGAGCGTGGACTTGGTCAACAGGATTATACGAGGAGAATTATTTCCTCCCCGTACAATTGGCGCCGTCTGTGGGAACAAACAGACAAGAACAAAAACCTCTTGACTAAGCTCCTCCTTTTCTCAATCAATGGCACACATTGAAGAACTACCGCAGTCCGCCATCGACGGGCTAACTCCAGACGGGGGCGCAAGACGAGAAGGATTACCCTCTGTCCCTCATATGGCAGATCTAGAGCCCCAACAACATAACTCCAGGAGGAGTGGCAGGGGAAGGCGGAATAGCAGCCCTCGTCACTCTCAAAGTCCTGACAGGCAAAGGAGGAGGATTGATCCTCAAGCCCTGGCAGATCGCGTGAAGGAACAAGATGAACTAATTCGGAAGATAGCGGCGGACATGGAAGCATTAAAACGCCAGATGAAGACTAAAGATGTGGCGACAGGAGAGGGGCGCAAGCACAAGACGCCCCCTTGCCACTCAGAGAATCGTAGTAGGAATACTACACCCTCCCAAGGAGAGAGCAGAAGCCTCAAGACAAGCGACACTCATTCCTTATCTTCCAGGACTCGTCACTCCAGGTCTGAGAGGACGAGATCCGAAAGATCATACACTGAAGGAAGCACGTATTGGCCTTCACATTCACACCAAACCAGATCTAGACAAACAGAGCTGCCCAGGTCATCCGACTTACGAACCGTGCTCGAAGAAAAAGCACGATACAAGGAGGATGCCAGGTCAAGGGATCCACACCGAGTTTCGGCCTTACAACGGTTGGCTCCTCGGACGCATGGAAGCATCGAGGTTGGAATGCCAATACCGCGACCGGCCTACGAACCAACGGACAAGGCATTGGCAAGACTACAGACTTCGCCGTTTGTCCCAGCAATCGAAAACGCGCCCCTACCATCAGGCTTCCTTCAGCCGAAATTCACCACATATGAAGGGAAGACGGACCCGTATTCACACTTGAGCCACTTCCGCCAAGTCATGGTTGTGTACAGACGAAACGAGGCCTTAATGTGCATACTCTTCCCGTCAAGTCTTGGCGACCTAGGCTTGACTTGGTTCGAAAAGCTCCCAGAGGGCAGCATAGCCTCCTGGGCCCAATTGGCAGAAGCGTTCGTAACGAGGTTTCGAACAAACACTAAAACACCGGTGGAGATAGACCAGTTACTCTCCATCGACATGGGTGAAAAAGAGACCCTCAGATCTTACAACAGTCGCTACTGGGAGACATTCAACCAGATTGGAGACTGCCCCACCAATCTAGCTATTGCGCAGTATAAAAGAGGCCTTCCAGTCGGAAACAGACTAAGGGACTCGATCACCATGACGCCACCGCTTACCATGGAAGCCCTGATGGAGAGAGTGCATCAGCACATCAGGGTAAAAGAGGATGGCGCACGTGCCAAAGCAAAATCTGGTGCAACCACAGTACCAGAAAAGAAGACCCCAGCGAAGGTCAATGCAGTAGATCGGCAGAATAAAAACGGGCGTGGCAGACGAGATAACGGGGAAGACCCAGACAAAAGATGGTTGAGAATCCGCACTGCCATAACAACGGTGTTCAAAAAACCAATATATCGGATTCTGAGCGAAATAAAAGATGAGCCTTTTGTCAAGTGGCCAGCCAAGCTAGGGGAAGCTCAGAAAAATTACGACGACAGATCACGGTGCACCTTCCACAAAGAAAAGGGGCACCGAACTGAGAATTGCACGCCACTGAGACAGCACTTGGAAGAATTGGTGGCAGTAGGCCACTTGGACAAATACATTGAAGGAGGGACACAACCGGCCCCCCAAGATCATAATGACCATCCCAACAGAATGACAATCGATGTACCACCTCAAGGTATCATCAATGTAATACATGGAGTCTTTGAACCTGAGCGTGTATGCGAGCTCAGAGGATCAATCAAGAAGGCTGAACACTTTAGGGAAGTATTAAGTACCCAACCTGCTACCAAGACGGGGAAAACAGAGGCAACAAATGTCATGTCCTTTTCGGATAAGGACTTGGATCGAATATACTGTCCTCACAATGATGCGCTGGTCGTCACTCTCCGAGTCAAGGATTTTGACGTCAAGCGGATTCTGATTGACCAGGGTAGTTCATGTGAGATCATGTACTACGACACATTCAAGCAACTGAAGCTGCAAGACAAAGACTTGGCGCCTGCAGTTTCTCCCCTGATTGGATTCAACTCCATGCCAGAGTGGCCTGTCGGCAAAATAATCCTTCCAGTCAGAGCAGGGAGTGTAACAAAACAAGTGGAGTTCTGGGTATTGAAGGTCCCCTCCACATACAACATCATCTTAGGCAGAACATGGCTGCATGCCATGCGTTCGGTAGCATCATCATACCATCAGGTAATGCGGTTCCCCAACGACACCGGCATAATTGAAGAAGTCTATGGCGATCAGATCATGTCAAAACAATGCTTCGCCACAGCGAATGGAAGCCGAGCTGCCAAAGGATACGTTCATTCGGTGGAAGAACCAGAGAGTAATGAACTATTCGCGGACGTCGGCAAAGAGGCTGATCAGAAAGCAGTGGAGGACTTGGTGGAGGTAAAAATAGATGAGAAGAACCCGGATAAGTTCTTCTTGCTTGGCTCATCGTTGTCCAGCACTGAGAGATTAGAGGTCTTGGAATTCTTGACCTCTAATATCGAAGTATTTGCCTGGACACCTTACGACATGCCAGGCATTGATCCAAACTTCATCAGTCACCAACTCAATGTCCACCCATCCGCCAGACCTGTCATTCAACGCACACGCAGATCGGCACTCCACCACGCCGAAATAGTGGCAGAAGAGGTAGGCAACCTGCTGGAGACAGGAGCAATAAGGGAAGTGCACTACCCAAGATGGATCTCCAACACAGTCGTAGTGCCAAAAAAGAATGGTAAATGGTGTGTCTGCGTCGACTACAAAACAGTCAACAAGGCGTGCCCAAAAGATAGCTTTCCTCTACCAAGGATAGATCAACTGGTGGACCTAACGGCAGGGCATAACCGACTTAGCTTTCTGGATGCATACAGAGGCTACCACCAGATCGCCATGCATGAACCAGACCAGGAGGTCACATCCTTCACAACACCAAGGGGGTTATATTGCTACAAGGTCATGCCCTTTGGCCTAAAGAACGCAGGGGCAACATTCCAACGGATGGTCACCAAGATGTTTGAACCATTGTTAGGCAAAACAATGGAGGCTTACATCGACGACATGGTGGTTAAAAGCAAGGATGAGAATGACCATCTTAAAGATCTAGGCGAGATGTTCCAGATCCTGAAGAAACACAAGTTGCGCCTCAATGCGTCCAAATGCGCATTCGGAGTTGGATTTGGCAAATTCTTGGGCTTCCTGGTGACCAACCGAGGTATAGAAGCAGACCCCTCTTAGATCAAAGCAATCCAGGAGTTGGAGAGACCAAACTCAGTCAAAGAAGTGCAGCATCTCACTGGTATGGCAGCTGCGCTCAACCGGCTCATAAGCAGGTCATCAGACAGACTACGACCATTCTTCCAAGCTTTAAAGGCCAAGTTTGAGTGGGATGAAGAATACGACCGAGCTCTGGAAAGCTTGAAGGAGTACATGTCTTCCCCACCACTACTTGTTACTCCAGTACCTGGTGAAGAACTCTTTTTGTACCTGGCAGTCTCTCAGCACGCAGTCAGCGCAGTGTTGGTTCGTGCAGAAGGAATACAACACTTGCCCATCTTTTATGTCAGCAAGACATTGTTGGGAGCCGAAACAAGGTACTTGCCCCTGGAGAAACTAGCATTAGCATTAATGATGGCATCCAGAAAATTGGCGCACTACTTTCACGCCCACACAATAGTCGTCCTCACAGCCTTTCCATTAAAAGCTCTGTTTGAAAGGGCGAACTTTAGTGGGCGAATTTTGAAGTGGGCAGTAGAGTTAGGACAATTCGACATCAAGTTCCAACCCAAGACCGCAATTAAAGCCCAATCTTTGGCAGACTTCGTCGCAGAGTTTACTCCTGGAAGTCATCATATCTGCCCAGTCGACCTAACTGACACAACCGAACTAGGGACGGAAGTTGACGCCGGAATAGTGCAACCCCTAGTAGAAGGTAGTCAATCAAGCACCAAGACAGACTATACTAACGACAAGAAGGAAGAGACAAACAAAGGCTCACCAGCAGTTCAAACAGAGGACGAAGGGCAGACAGCCAACATGGACCTTGAAGAAAACACCATTCTAGACCCCACGACATCATCTGATCCTTCCACTTGCTGGAAGTTATTCGTTGGAGAGATGTGGAAGCTCTTTGTCGATGGAGCATCCAACCGACATGGTACAGGGCTTGGTATAGTCCTCATCTCTCCAGACGGCCTGGTTGTAGAGCAAGCAATCAACCTTGGCTTCCCAGCATCCAACAATGAAGCGGAGTATGAGGCGCTTCTCACAGGACTTAAGTCAGCATACTACATGAAGGCCACCGAACTAATGGTATACAGTGACTCTCTGCTGGTGGTAAACCAAATTTCTGGCGAATACGAAGCAAAGGACGACAGAATGGCCAAGTACCAAGAGTTAGTCAGAACAGAGATCAAGAAGTTTGATGTAGTGAGAATAGAACAAATTGGCAGAGAGGAAAACTGCCGAGCGGACGAACTAGCAGGCCTTGCCTCAATGGCAGATACAACAATCCCCCATCCATTACTCATCGACTTCTTACCAAGACCAAGCATAGAAGATCCCGAAGCAGAATAAGTATGTTGCTCAGAATTAGGCCCTTCATGGATGGATCCCATCATCCTGTTCCTAAAAGACGACATCCTACCAGAAGAGAAAAAGGAAGCCAACAGAATAAGAGCAAAGTCGCAGCGATTTTGGCTATCTCCATCTTTGGCACTATACAAGAAGTCATTCTCTGGGCCTTACCTCAAGTGCGTTCATCCCAGCAAAGTAGAAGCATTCTTGTTCGAAATACACGAAGGGGTGTGTGGAAGTCATCAAAGGGGAAGGTCGCTCGCTTACAGGGCTATTTCACAAGGATATTGGTGGCCCTATATGCAAGCAGACTCAGAAAAATATGTGAAGAGGTGTGAGAAATGCCAAAAATTCGCGCACCAAATACATCAACCAGCAAGAGAACTCCTACCATTAACTAGCCCATGGCCTTTCGCAATGTGGGGCTTGGACATAGTAGGACCACTTCCAACAGCGCCCGGCGGCAGGAAGTTCTTTCTCGCAGCAACAGACTACTTCACAAAGTGGGTGGAAGCAGAAGCGTTGGCATCAATCAAAGAGAAAGACGTGAAGAAGTTTGTTTGGCAGAATATCATCACTCGGTTTGGCATACCAAAAGCACTGATCTCAGACAATGGTACTCAGTTCGACGGCAGAATCTTCAGAAGCTTTTGTGAAGAGTACAAGATAGAGTTCTCCAATTCTACACCGGCATATCCTCAAGCAAATGGGCAAGCAGAAGCATCAAATAAAGTCGTCTTGGATGGACTAAAGAAAAGGCTAGAGAAAGCAAAAGGCAAGTGGGCTGATGAACTTCCTCACGTCTTATGGGCTTACCGCACCACTCCTCGGCGATCAACTGGAGAAACACCATTCTCCTTAGCCTATGGAATGGAAGCAGTAATCCCACTAGAAGTTGGCCTCTCCACAATTCGAAGCGAAAATTTTGATCCAAACTTAAATGGAGAAGCCATAGCCTTAGAACTCGACCTTGCAGAAGAAAGAAGAGAAAGAGCACTAGTCCACATCGCCTCATACCAACGAGAGTTAATCAGAAAATACAGCAAAAAGGTGCATCCAAGACAATTCAAGATTGGGGATTGGGTACTACGCAAAGTAATGGGAAACACCTTGATCCCAGGAGACGGCAAGTTAGGCCCAAATTGAGAAGGTCCTTATAAGGTGGTTGGGTTAGCAGGCAAAGGGGCATACCACCTAGAAGACAAGGATGGCAAGGCAATCTCTAGGCCATGGAATACGGCCAATCTCAAGTTATTTTACTTTTAGCTTTTCTTTTTCAAACACATGTAATTTTCTCTTCCTTCAATAAAATGAGAAATTCTTTTTAGCAAAAGTTGTTCCTTATAGAAGTTAGCTTTAGTAAAGATTAAGTATATTGCAAACATTCTATTCTAAGTTAGCGGGAAAAACTAACTTAGAGGTTGGCTGGATTAAACCAACACCCTTCCTAAGCCCAGGATAAGGATCCAGGCTGCAGGACATTTGGTCGGAATAACCAAATACTATAAGTTAGCTGGAAAAACTAACTTCGATGGTTGGCTGGAATAAACCAACACCTGTTACTCTTCAGCCGAAGTAAGTGCAAGGCTGAAGAGTGGTTGGCTAGAATAAACCAACACCTGTTACTCTTCAGCCGAAGTAAGTGCAAGGCTGAAGAGAGGTTGGCTGGAATAAACCAACTCTTGCTACTCTTCAGCCGAAGTAAGGGTAAGGCTGAAGAGTGGTTGGCTGGAATAAAACAACTCTTATTACTCTTCAGCTGAAGTAAGGGTAAGGCTGAAGAGTGGTTGGCTGGAATAAACCAACTCTTATTACTCTTCAGCCGAAGTAAGGGTAAGGCTGAAGAGTGGTTGGCTGGAATAAACCAACACTTGTTACTCTTCAGCCGAAGTAAGGGTAAGGCTGAAGAGTGGTTGGCTGGAATAAACCAACACTTGTTACTCTTCAGCCGAAGTAAGTGCAAGGCTGAAGAGTGGTTGGCTGGAATAAACCAACTCTTGTTACTCTTCAGCCGAAGTAAGTGCAAGGCTGAAGAGTGGTTGGCTGAAATAAACCAACACTTGTTACTCTTCAGCCGAAGTAAGTGCATGGCTGAAGAGTGGTTGGCTGGAATAAACCAACTCTTGTCACTCTCCAGCCAAAGTAAGGGTATGGCTGAAGCTGGATTGGCTAGATTAAACACTTTGTACTCCTCAGCCGAAGTGATTATATCGACTAAGGAGTGGTTGGCTAGTAAGCATATTTTAACTAGCCAAAACCGAAATAACAGCTGGAGTAATAGAAGACATTACAAAGTACAGGCATACATATCACAACCGGAATAAGAGTTGAAGCAAATTTTTTCATTCATTGAAACTATTACAAAGAAGATTCATAGTTCGGTTACAACGGCAAAGAACAACAAGGAAAAAATCAAGAAAAAAGATCTTCGATTTCGACGTCAAAGGCAGCATCGGCGTCGACCTGAAGACCGGTTTCAGGCGCAAGGACGTTTTCAGTAGGAAGAATGGTTTCGGCCGGAGCCATGGTTTCACTTGGTTGATCAATAGTTAAATCTTCCACCATGGGCTCCGACCGAACTACTTGATCTGCATTCACAACCGGAGTATCCTCAGGGGCAGAGTCTTCATCAGAGTCTTCATCGTCTGAGCCCTCAAGAAACTGCTGTTGCATGGCATTGGCGTATTCCTTCAGGGAGTTCGGTATAAAGTAGGCTGGAGGGTTGAAAACCTCGGTCTGTGGATCATGACCGAGCTTCTCAACGGCTCCCCTCCAGCCGCACTTAAAGAACAGCTCCTTGGCAGCATTGCATTGTTGGGCATAAGCATCCTCTGCCCTCTTGAAGCCTTGTTTGTCAGCTTCCTTTGCCTTCTCCTTTATTTCAGCATCTTTCTTTCTTTCGAGCTTCACCAGCTCGCGCAGGTATTTGTCCTTAAGAGCTATGGCAGTCTTCTGCCTTTCTGCCTCAGCCGAACTAACTAGTCCGGTCAGCCTGCCGTTCTCAGCCTGAAGCTCGGCCATTTGCTTCTTGATTTCTTCTACTTCGGCCGACCTCACTTCGGCTTCTGCAACAGCATCCCTTGCCGTCTTTCTGAGTTCCAGCACCTTCTTGTGAGTATTGTAGTTTTTTTGAATTGCCTGGCAAAAAACGAGGACTCACCATGAGCCGAAATAAAAGTTCACAAAATTAGACAGAGAAGTGGACAAAACGGCATACCAGGATCATAGACTTCGTTGCAGACCGAATGGACTTTAATTCGGTGTTTAGCTGTTTTTTGTGGTGCTCCATATCCTTGGGGAGGCACACACTCTTGGCCAGACTAAAGGCCAACTCGTGATCTTTTTCGGCGACAACCGAATCAGCATCCACAACATCTCGATTTTTAAAAGTCAATTTTGGTACCCAACTGGTGGTAGTTCGGTCGGTGGGTTCCGGTTGGGGGCTCGGCGGCAAGATTGGTGGAATAACAGTCTCATCTTCATCAACCAAACTTGGTCCAGACTCGCTGGTTCGGGCGCGCTTGGTTCGGCGCGATGAAGACGGTTGTTGAGAGGGGAGGGCCACAACGGCAGGCTGCGTTTGGCTGGGTGACGGTACTTCGGGCCTGCTTGTTTCGGTCAGAAGCGCCCTTAGTCTGCTCTTCTTGGCCATTTCCTCTTCAGCAGTTAAAGGAATTAATCTTATTTGCGGCAAGTTTGGGTCCGGCTCTGGGGCTTCTTCAAGAAGAAAGTCAGTTACTCTTGCTTTTCGGCGACCGCTGTACCGGTAGGTCGGCTCAAAGTTTAGAAGCTTAGCCCAGCTCCTTTCTTTACACCGTAGTGCGGCTCGCAAGATCGCAAGGTTGGGATAGTTGTACAAGGAATGGAGGTGGGCGAAATCTGCGAAACAAGAACTGTTAGTTCGGTTAATAGACTAAAAAAACCGAAATAAAATACAAGGAAGAAGACCGAAGTCAAATTACCGGGCTCTCCCTTTTTCCAATTTATAGGTCAGCCAGGAATTTGGGCTTGAAAGTCCTCAAAGTTCCCAGAGACCCAGAAAAAATCGTCGTCATTAAGATCTTTGTCCGGTGTGTGTTTAACTATCTTCTCTCGGCGGCGGCGAATCCTAAGGTAATAGACCCACCCAGCATCTTTTGAGCCGATGGAGTATTGATGGAATATTTCGGCCAGGCCAAGGTTTAATCCGGTTTGGTGGTTCAGTGCGGCTATTCCCATTATAATGCGGTATGTATTGGTGGACAGTTGGGTGGGGCATAATCTAGTCTGCCTAAGAAATTCGCAGATCAACGGTTGGACAGGAAACCGTAGTCCGGTTTCTATTATGGATTGAAGGGTAAAAGGGACGAAGCCTTCATTTTCCCAAGGGATAACATCTTTTTTGGCCAACGTCTGATGGACGTCATCAGGAATTTGGTAATCTTTCCTAAATTCGGCCATGCCACCAGGGGTCTCAACTAGATACCTATACTTACCCATCTGATGAATAATTTACTTATAATTTATATCGGTGCAAAAATCGTGCTCAATAGCTCGGTTGAGCGCACACAGGAGTGCTTGGGTAACCTAAGTCTGCAAAGTAAAAAACAGAGGGGGTTAAAGCACTGATCAATGGACCGTGCTACAATTTAAAAGCAAGGTATAAGAGCCCTACTTCGGCCTCAAAAAACTGGTTCTATCTCGGTTCATCAAAAGGTTTGGTAGCTCGGTTTGAGCAGTTTGCTCGGCAGCTTTCTGAGTTCGGTCTAAAAAACTAAGAAAGCTGGATTAGCCCCAAGGCCTAAATCGGTTGTAGTGTGAATAAAGTTACTTCGGTTAAGCCTCTAGGGGCAGCTTTCTGAGTTCGGTTTAGGAATTAAGAAAGCTGGCTTGGCCCCAAAGGCTTAGCTCGGTTAAAGACTAAGGTTCTTAGGTCAATGTACTCAGACTTCGTTCGGTGATCTTATTTCGGCTAAAGTGAATCAGAAGGTTATTTTTTGAAGCTACTGTCATCTCTACAAGTTCTAGTTCGGCTATTGACTGAAGTAATTTGCCTATTTGGACAAACAGTACCCTAGATCGGTCGCTACATTATTCTGGATCTAAGGCTAGTTTTTTACAGAAGTTCATACACACATGAACTCTGCTACTATTTCTTCGTGAAAGTACAAAAGCAAAGCAACAAATGGAGAAAAGTGTTTGCAAAAAGCATACAAAGCAAAAACAGATGATAAAACAGGCAAAAGAGCAAGAAGGATAGGCTTGCTTACCCGAGTAAGAGAGAAGCTAAGAGATGGAGGCAATGGCAGCAATGGAGGCACGAACACAGCAAGCTCAGAACTCAGGGGCTCAGGAAACAAAGGAGAAGAGAAGGTGAAGAGAATGGGTGAATGGTTCAAAAAAGAAAAGAGTGTTTTGTGAAATAAGAGAGAGAGAAAAGGCGGGAACTGTACAAAATTTCTGTAGGGCGGCGTGACAGTTGGCCACAGCTTATCAGAGCTCGCCACGTGTCACTGGAATGGGAAGCGTTACAGACGCTATGATTGAAGAGACGTTTTTGACCGGACAAAACGGAGCCCGGAGTAAAATTAGCTCGGCTTAAAAGTTCGAGAGTTTTTAGCTCGGCTGGAGAGGCTAAAATATTTTTAGCTCGGCTGGAAAAGCTTAAAACGACGCCAGCTCGGCTAGTGGACTAGTAATCCCAATCATGCTATGCAGATGGAATTAAGGGGCAATTGAGAGGGTAATTTTTGGTAAAAATTGGGCCGAGCTATGTGGTAGGCTTCGTGGCCCAAAGTGCCAGGGACTTGGTGAAAAGGCCGCAAGGTTATTCCGGCCCAGGAGAGACAGGGTTACTCCGGCCGAGGAGAGGCAAAGCTATTCCGGCATAAGAGGGACAAAGTTACTTCGGCACAGTAACTATAAAAGGTACTTCGGTCCGAAAGCAACTTGGAGTTGTGCCGGTCTTGGGGTTATACCGGTCGAAAGTCGTTGGTTCGGTCTAAAACCGTACTATGGGTTCTACATGGAAAGCCGAGATAAGAAAGGGAAGACAAAAGAACCGAACTATGAATGAGTTCGGTCCACTCGGTGGCTCAGTATAGCCAAGTTTTATTTCGGTCGAATGGTAGTTCGGCCATGGAGGAAACCATCCCACTTGGTTTAAACAGTGGGGGAGGGTGTAAAAGGATAAGCATTATCCTTAGGAGGATGAATCCTAGGAGGACTCTGTATGGAGAAATAAAAGTCCTATTAGGATTATGCCATTCGAAACCTATAAAAGCTCACAAGCACCACCTTGGAGGAGGTAATTGAACACAATTCTTTCTGAGAACATAGAGCTTTGTCTATTTGTCAAGCTAACTGACTTAGGCATCGGAGAGGTTTCCGGCACACACCCGCCGGCTAGCTCACGTTTGTGTTTTCAGGTGATAAAGCGACGTCGTACGGAGGAGCGTGGACTTGGTCAACAGGATTATACGAGGAGAATTATTTCCTCCCCGTACAATTAGTATATTGATATTTTTGTATTATGTATGTACTTTTGTTTATGAGATTATCATTTTTAATATTAAACATTTTTTGATTTTTTTTCTTCTTAACAAGTGGGCAGTTATCTACAAGTATAAATCGTGAACTAAAGAAAATTACATACATCCAACAATAGGAAAAATCCATATAGTGACTTAAACCTAACATAAAAATTAGTATCATGTTTAAAAACTAAACAAAACACACGAAAAATCATTATAAACCTCACTAGATGTGATTTTGAAATAAAAATATATTTATTAGTATGTTTTCCTGAAGTTGTGCGAAGAATCAAAAACCTTATAGCTCTGGTTGATTGCTACCACTGTTATGCTACGGCCGTTACTTTCCGTAACTGCATCAACTCTACCGTTACCATTATGGTAGCCGCCACCTTTACTTAAAACCTTGGTTATTAGGTAATGTACCTTTAGGAGTGAAGCCCACCTGAGGCCCGACCCAATCGAGGTCCAACCTTATTTCAAAGCAATTTTGGTGAAAAGAATAAAAATAAATAAATAAATAATTGTCTGGCCCGAATCTCCCTAAGGCTTGGGCTTAAGCTTGGGCCTAGGTCGAGATTTCGAAAGATAGGCTTGGCTCGACCTAAATTTTGGCGGAAGCCTGCGAGGCCCGAGAACAGGGCCAAAATTGCACCCCATAAGTGTTGAACTAGCTTCTCTTCTCCACTTTAGTTGGGTCTATAAAGTTCATCACAATAGTTATTTATTTTGTAGGCCTATGTGTGGTGTATATATAGGAGGTCTTTGTATGTGTGTATATATATATATAGGGCCAAGCTAAAATATATATATACAAGTTATGACATATATGATTTTTTGTTTATTACCACAAATATCATCAATAAATCCTTTTCAGTTATAGCAAAAAAGGAATGATTAGTCATATCAAAACACCACACAAGAAATAAATAAAAAAAAAAAATCTTTCGAAAATGCTATGGTGTGCACTCCTTTAGGTGTACATACCACATGCATCGTACCACTAAATGTGTAATTTTATAACATCAATCCTAAAATGCTAAGCTCGTCACAAATTGATGTAACAAAAAATTTCATAACTAAACAATAAACTTTTGCAACATTAATCACAAAATTTTGGACATTTTGTTAAGCTAATTTGTAATGAGGTTACGCATAGAAATTTTGTGACAATTATATATTTTGTGTAGGGTACATTATAGGAGAAGCATAATCAAATAATAAAATATATAGGAATATTTTGATTTATTACAAGATAGCTTACATATATTTTGATTTGAGGTTTAGAAGGTGAAAATTTTACTATGCAATGGGTTCCACAAACACTTGTGCAAAAAAACACCAGTTGGACTAGATAAAGCTAGTAAGTCCCGATTTTTTCAACTGGAAAGAAATTCTTAGAGGAAAATCATTGAACCTAAAAGGGCCCTTGGAAGTAGCAGTAGCACTGTGATCAGTTTTAAATAGAATAGATATGGGAATTGGACTTACCCGAATTTCGAGTTGTGGATGATGTTGATGATCATCCACCTCTCATTGGTTCTTCAACTAGGGTGCTGCTGTTGCTATGGTTCTCTGACAGCATTAAGTAAACGCGACCCATGGTGGGTCGTAGTTCTAGATCATATTCAGTGCACATTATCCCAATATGTATGCACAATTGTACTTGATCAAGGACAGCCAATGGTATCAATTTCCTGTCCATAAACTCAGACACCCTTCCTTCTTTGTAGAGCTCATTTGCCTTCATCAACAACAAATAATCATTTCACAACTCAGCAACAAGCTCAATCAGAAACACCTTCCTTGTGTGATAATGGCTAATTGCAAAGCAAACTCAGTTCAAATTAAAAATGTGAATCAGGTGTGCTTACCCTATCCCGTAAATCTTGACCATTGGAAGACCGATCATGGAAAAGCCAATTCTTCTGACCACTTATCAACTCCAAAACCACTACCCCAAAACTGTATGTGTTCGCCTTTGGAGAGATGTCTCCACAATTGTATTGGGGAGCCAAATACCCACCGATTCCATTTACAACCATATATTAACAACAAATCAAGTTTCAAAAAGTTTGGTTTGGCTTTTTTTTTTTTTTTTTTTTTAAAAAAAAAGGTTTTTGAAAACTCAACAAAACACTAATTAGATGGATTTAAATTTTTTTTTCTTTGAAAAGAATAGGATTCAGTGACAACATATAGAGAATTTAAATTATATCCTAAATCAAATTGCTAAAAATAAAAAAATAAAAGATACTAGGAAAAAAAAATTTAAATGCTTAACACATACAAGGTACCGACAACTTCACTGATATTAACATGCATTTGATCTTGAGGGAATAGGCTGGCCGTACCAAAATTAGCAATTTTTGGGACCCAATTTTCATCTATTAGGATGTTGGTGGGTTTGATGTCAGAGTAGATAATTAAACTGTGTGATCGTTCATGAAGGTAAAGCAAGCCCCGGGCAACACCTACAATTATGTCATATGTTCACTTCCATTCAAGCGCATCTGACCTGCCAGTCTCTAAATTTAAAGCATCAAAAATAGTACAAAACTTTGAGATTAGTTGTCGTGTTGAAAATGGTGACTTAATTCAAAAATTGTAGTATTATTATACAATTATTGTTTTTTGAATGAAGTATTATTATACAATTAATTCATATTATGTTCGACGCAAATTAGAAGAGAATAGATGTATAAATCTTATGAGTATATCCTTCTTAGAATGGAGAGTGTCTTCACTTTATGTGTAATTTTTATTCTTTGATCAAATGAATGATTGTTCCTCATGTTTTTTCATTTTTTTTAGTCAATAAAGAAAGAGAACTTTATTGATGATATGTAAGATACAAAGAGCATAACATACATCAAAAAAGCAAGCAAAAAGCATCATAACTAGACTAAACGATTCCAACTAGGTTGACACCAGAAAGATAGCGCAATCATATACTAAAAAAACCGCAAGTTGATGAGAAACCAACCAACAAAGCAAAGAAGGAAACAAAAAAAAATCAACATCAGTCACACCCAATGATCAATGGCAACTAAATAACCCCAAATCCCTTATCATTTTAGATTAAAAAAAATATTTATTTATTTATTATTTTAATAATTTTAGATTATTTAAAGGGTAAATTACACTTTCACCTCTGTACTTTACACAAAATCTCACTTTAGTCCCTACACATCAAATTGTGACACTTAACCTCCTACACTTTTGGTCAAGTGTCACATTGGCCCTTTTGTTAATAGTGGGGCTAACAGAAGTTATCCTTTAGGGAGCTAAGTGTCACAATTTTGATGTGTAGGGACTAAAGTGAGATCTTGTGTAAAGTACAGGAGTGCAAAGTGTAATTTATCCTCACATGATTTTCATGTGACCAACCTCTGCTAAGAATGAGGCTAACAGAAAGAACAAAGTGACATTTGACCAAAAGTGCAGGGGGTTAAGTGTCACAATTTGATGTGTATAGGCCAAAATGGGATTTGATTTAAAGTGCAGGCAAAGTGTAATTTACCCTTATTTAAAATTGCAAGTCTATGGGAGAGTCTTTTATTGGTTCTCATTAATTGCAATCTTAGCAAGATAATATCAAATGGTGGTCAAACATTAATCAATCATATTGGTTATTTAATATTTTTATTAACTAATCAAATAAAATTTAGACAAAAGAATAAATAAATAAATAAATAAATAACAGATGAAAAACTTCTCAAAAAGTTATATGAAAGTTAATGTAGGAATTTGAATAGAAATTTCTCAATTACATTGAATTTAATAGTTGGTAAAATAACTTTGAGAATTTGTGTGACAGTTAGGCATGTGCAATTTTAAAATAATAAATTTAGAATGAATCTTTTTTATTTTCGAAGACCCTATATGTTATAACTCAACTTACAATTAAAAATAGGGGTACTTACATATAAGTCCTAATATGTGAACTTATTGTCTAATAGGTCTTATAGGAAAATTTTGTTATAAAAAAACGTTACTAATTGTAAGTTTTAGTGACAATTTATAAAAATCGTGACAAAAAAAGTCACTAATTGTCAATTTTTAACAACGTATTTAAAAAATTGTCACAAAAAAATTATTTTTAGTAACAATTTTACTAAGACTTATTTTCAATAGGACTTGATGAGAATTAAGTCTAACTATTAGAATCTATTGGCAGTTTACCCTTAAAAATACAGTAGCTGATATTAGTACTTACTAAAAACAAGGTAATCAAGGCTGCCATTTCTTGCAAACTCAAATACAAGCAACATCTCTTCACGGTGTGAACAAAAACCCAGAAACTTAACAATATTTTGGTGGTGTGCAAACCCCAGCAGCAGTTTCATCTCGTTCAGGACAAGTTCCTTTCCCTTCTTTGAGATCAGCAATGGTTTCTTCACCGCGATCTCTCTCTCATCGTTCAACTTTCGCTACAAAACATTTTCAATCAAGGATAGATCCAAGATTCAAATTTCGGGGGAGGACAAAAACACATATATTTTGAAACTATTTTACTAATTACTCATATAATAAATATATTTTTTTACAGTTTTTAGATGCGCAACCACGCCCGCCCCCAGATCCATCCTTCCTGTTTGTTGATGTATGTAGTTCATTCATCGTTCATCAATAAAGTTTATTTTTTCCCGACCAAAACACACACACACACACAAAAAAATTGATCTACTTAAGGTTGTGTTTGGATTAACCTTGTACACTTGAGCAAAGTCACCTTTGCCAAGCTTGTTTTTGGCATGGAATTCTTCTGTTGCAGAAGAAAGGGTTTTGAAACTAAATTGTTTGGGTTCTTGTTCTGCCACGATCTCCTCTGCATCTTCAATTACAACACAGCCACGAGTTGAGCCCAAGAAGATGAAAATAACTATAAACACATATTTGGTGACTCAGATATAAATCCGATAAAAAAAATCATTTAAGAAGTGTATGATCTGTGAGTTGAGTTAAGAGAATGAGACTCCTCCTCCACTGTTTTGTATTTGTTTTTGTTTATAGTGAAACTTTCTCTCTTTTCTCCCATGGACATAGGCATTGGGCCGAACCATGTAAATATTTGTGTCTCATTTGTGTGAGATTGTTTGTAGATCATTTTTTGGGTGTCTTTAATCAAAACAAATGGTATCAAAGCCAAGTTGAGAGAGTTTCAGAAAAACAGAGTGTTTTTCTTCGAAACAAAAATTTTTCAGTTGCTTGAAATCACGATTTGGGTATACCAAAAGGACTGTCTCGACAAGAGAATTCTAGACCCAAAAAAATAAATCCAAGAAGAGTACCCACGTGCCCTCACGTGCATCGCCGGAGACTCGTCGGAGGATCGCCAGAAAGTTCAATCCAACGAGGAAGTAGAAGTTGAAGACAACAATTCTGTTTTTATGTAATAAATATTTATTTGTCAAGATATATACCATAAGTCTTCTATTGGCAGAGTGGGTAAAGCCCAAGTCTTGGAAGTTAAGAGTTTAAAACTCTTTAGCAAGAAAATCTTTTTTTTTTTTTTTTTTTTTAGAAAACTCACCGGAGCCGAGCCGAGCCGAGTCGAGCCGAATCCCAAGCCGAGCCGAAACTGAGCCTCCTATGCCAATGATGTTAGAAGATCTGGAGTAATTATTTAGTGCTTCGCAGGTGCTCCAGATTTTGCTGATCAACCGTTAAACTATTTTGGCTAGATCTAAGCCATTTGAAGTCCATTTTTGGCGATCCAATAGTGCGTTCCAACTATTTGGAATATTCCGGACACATCCGTATGGTCAGATTTTGCAAATCATATTTTAAAAGTTATATTTTTATTTTGGCAATCCGAAGTGGTTTCCGGTTAATTTGACTAGTCCGGACTCAACAACGAAGTTTGATTTTTTAGACAGAGATCATTTTTCTGTAGAGATAATTATTTATGGAGAAATCAATATCGAGTTTGGGATCCATGATCAAGCTGAATGCTTCCAACTATGCAATTTGGAAGCCCAGAATGGATGATGTCCTGTACTGTCGAGATTTGTTTGACCCCATTGAGCTTAATGGAGTTAAACCAATTGCAGAGAAGAATAAAGAATGAAAGCGGAAGAACTGAAAGACAATTGGTCAGATCAGACAATGGATCGATCGCAGTATCTTCCACCATGTCGCCCAAGAGACTGATGCATATGCTCTTTGGACAAAATTAGAAGGCATGTACCAATCGAAGACTACTCAAAAAAAAGCCCTCCTAATGAGAAGGCTTGTCAATTTGAAGCTGAAAGGCAGCGTCTCTGTTGCAGAACACACCAGTGAGTTTCAAAATCTAATGAACCAATTAGTAACTGTCAAAATGGAGTTGGATGATGAGATACAGGGCCTATTACAGCTAGCTCCTCGCCAGATAGTTGGGAGACGTTGGTGGTGTCCCCCAGCAACTCTGCACCCAAAGAAAGATTGACCACGAACATGGTCACTGATGCCTTATTTAATGAAGAGGCAAGAAAGAAAGACATGGGTGGAGATCATTCCATGCCCTCGTCACGATAAATAAAGGTAAAGGTAGAGGCAGAGGCAAGGGAAGAAGCAAAAGTAGAAAACGCAGCAGAGAAAGATCTCAAGACAGAAAGAAGTCTAGAGAAGGTACGAGCCGGCCAAGGTTCAAGTGTTACCATTGTGGCCAAGAGGGTTACATAAAGAAATATTGTTATACCTTAAAGGGAGAACAAAAACAAGGCAATAGACAGCCAAAGACCAAAGATGGAAACACTGCAGTTACTGTCTCAAAAGATATTGCATTATTCTCTGTTGGAGAAGAAGAATGCCTTCATATGGCAGACAATGACACCGACTGGGTGGTAGATACAGCAGCTTCCTACCATACCACACCCCAAAATGATTTTTTCAGTATGTACCAAGCAGTCGATTTTGGTATAGTGAAAATGGGTAACTCCAGTTTTTCGAAGATTCTGGGAATTAGTGATGTTCGCATCCAAACCAAAGTTGGGTGCACGATGGTGTTGAAAGATGTCAAGCATGTTCCCGATTTACGCATGAATCTTATTTCAGGGATAGCCTTAGATTGACAAGGCTATTATAGTGATCCCGGTTTTGACCCGACACCTGTGGTAGTCCAAACTCAGGTTTATTGTTTCTGAATATTGTTTATTGTCGTTTTCCCCTAAATCCTCAAATTTGGTTATTTGATTGTTATTGTACATTTGGAATAGGTTGGTTGCTTGTTTTTCCAAACCATTGTTGCCTAGATTTTTACTCTTTTACTCAAGTAGCCATTCTTGCGCTCGAGCGAGCTTTGCAATTTTGCTCCTATACTCGAGTGGCACTTCTAGCGCTCGAGCGGGCTTTGCGAACTCTCAGTACTTTGCAGGTTTGCAAAATTACTGGGAGAGTGTTTTCTACGCTCGAGCAGTGTTTCCTACGCTCGAACGGGTGGGCGCTCGAGCAGCCTTTCTTGCGCCCGAGCGGTGAGCGTCTTGTTCATTGTGTCTTGGCACTCTAGCGGCCTTTCTTGTGCTTGAGACGAACAAATTTCTGTGTCTGATGCTCGAGCATCAACTCTCGCGCTCAAGTGGATTGTGTGTATATCAAATCACAAAAATAACTTTTTACATCACTTTGTCAGATCTTTTCTTCCAAAAACCCTAAAGTGAGACTCTCTCTCTCTAAAATACTCTCTCTCTCTCTACATTTTCTCCTAGATCCATTGGTCTCTCCGCCCTAGTGTCTTTGGGAAAAGGGTAGAGCATCTTGAGAGCTCTGTTTTGATCCGATTGGAGTTTGGTTTTGGCATTGTTGAAGTTTCGTCCTTGCTCGATTGATCTTCTAAACTTGAGGTAGGGACTCTCTACACCTTAATGTGAGTTTTAACTTGGTTATAGGTTGTTGTGTGAAAATGGTGAGATTTGGGGATGTTTTGAGCAAACCTAGGATTTAGGTTCAAGTATAAAAAGTGGGGTTTCTATGTGGGTGTTATATAAATGATTATGGGGTTTGGATATGAAGTCATTTTGTGTTAAAATAGTTGACTTTGGTCTTTAGGTTGATATTTGGAAAAGTGAGGAGCTTTGCCCTGAAATGTCTTGAATAATTATTTTGTATAAATAATGAAATTGGTATGGAAAATGTGAAATTGTGAGAATGTATACATGAATGGTGTTGTTGGATTTGTTTAGTCACTCACCTATGGACATTTGATGATTTATCTGTTATAGAGATTGTATATCTATTTAGAAATATTTGCTTTGGGCTATCGGTGGAGGATAATCATGATTGTTTTAGACACCGCATGTGGATTAGGTGAATTAAAACTAATCCCTTAACCATTATCATTGAATATGATTATGAATGATATACATTGTATATGTATGATATTGGGAGGAGAAAGATGATGTACTCTATGTTTTGAGAAGAAGAAATGGAATGAACTCCATTGAACTAAGTTGGCCTATGTGTCCAGGATAAAAGTCCCGAAAACCATTTGTATGCATGGGTGCGCGGACGAAATTTTCATAAAATGGCAAATAGAAGTAAATGTATTTGTATGATGATTTTATCTGTTGGAAACTTGTGAGGTGTAACCTCTATTAATGGGTTAAATGCAGTGGAGGTGTCTTTTGAACCATAATGAATGAATTGAGATGCAAGTTTGGCATAACATGGTTTTGGAAAGAATTATAAATATTTTTCCATCGGACAGTGAACATATGTATCGTACTTACATCTTGTTAATTCTTATATATTGTGTTAGTATGTTTCTACTGGGTTTTGGCTCACCCTACTTGGGAACCATTTTCAGGTGTTGGAGATATGCCTTCGCCGAGACAGTAGTTTGGGGAGACTTGGAGCAAGAGCTTTATTTTATTTCATTTATTTTGTATAGCCAAGGGCTAAGTTGTATTGAGTTAGACTCTTCCTTTTATTGTAACCAAGCAATGTCTTGGAAAGATGTAAGCCCATAGGGCATTTATTTTATTGATTACTAACTAGTATTACATGCTATAGATTCATGATGAATATTTATAAATGTATATTGCATGTGTTATCTTTTGTAATACAAACTCTGATGAATGAAAGCATATCAATTCTATCATACTCATTTCTCTTATAAGTTGGATTTGTCGCATTTATTTTGGGGGCCTTACAGCTATGAGAACTACTTCAGCAAAGGCGTGTGGAAATTGAAGAAGGGATCTTTGGTGGTAGCTAGAGGACAAGCAACTGGTACGTTGTACAAGACTCATGTGAATGTGATTTCAGCTAGCCTCAATGCAGCAGAAGATAAGGCATCACCAAGTTTGTGGCACAAAAGGCTGGGTCACGTGAGTGAGAAAGAGTTATAGATTCTGGTAAAGAAGTCTCTTATTCCTTTTGCCAAAGATGCGAAAGTGAACCCTTGTGGAAACTGCTTATTTGGGAAGCATCATATAGTCGCTTTCCACTCACCATTCAGAAGACAATTAGAGTTGTTGAGTAGAGTATACTCTAATGTATATTGTCCCATAGAAGTAGAATCTTTGGGTGGTAGAAAATACTTCCTGACATTTATTGATGTTGTATCACGAAAGGTATGGGTTTACATCCTAAAGACCAAAGCTGAGGTGTTCTAGTATTTTCAGACATTCTATGCTATGGTGGACAAAGAAACTGAAGTGTCTCCGAACAGACAATGGAGGCAACTACACGTCAAAGGAGTTTGAAGCCTACTGTGCTACTCGCAGTATCCGGCATAAGAAGACTGTTCTTGAAACCCCACAACACAATGGTGTAGCCGAGAGAATGAATTGGACCATTGTGGAGAAGGTCAAATGTATGCTTAAAATGGCAAAGATGCCAAAGTAATTTTGGGGAGAAGTTGTTCATGTTGCTTGCTATTTGATCAATAGATCGCCATCAGTCCCACTGAATTTTGAGATTCTAGAAAAGGTATGGTCTGGAAGGGAGATTTCTTACTCTCACTTGAGAGTGTTCAGGTGCAAAACATTTGTATATGTATCCAAGGAGCACAGGCAGAAGCTGGATAATAAAGCTACTCCATGCATTTTTATTAGCTATGGAGATGAAGAATTTGGGCACAAATTATGGGATCTGAAATACAAGAAGGTCATTCGAAGTCGAGATGTGGTGTTTCAAGAAGGTCAGACCTTAGAAGACTTTGGGCAACCAACCAAACCCAAAGTTGATGATGTTTCAGAAATTGTTCTGAATCCTACACCATCACAGCATGCCACTGATGAAGAAGAGCTACCACAACATGTAACCAATGATGTAGAGTTCTAGGATGGATTTCCAGAAGATGAAGATCCAGAAGAAGAGGGTGTTGGACAGGGAGAGCCATACCCCCCCTCCGCCAGAGATTGTTGGTCCACAGTTATGAAGATCAACAAGAGAGCCTAAGCCATCGTCAAAATACCCTGCTTCTGAGTATATTTTGCTTACAGGTAAAGGGGAGCCAGAAAGTTTTCAAGAAGGTCAGAATCATAAGGAGAAGAGTAATTGGCAGCAAGCTATGCAAGAAGAGATGCAGTCCTTGCAGAAAAACTAGACTTATGATTTGGTAAAACTTTCCCAGGGTCGAAAAGCACTGAAGAACAAATGGGTGTTCAAGTTGAAAAAAGATTGGTAGTGGAAAGCTAGTCAAGTATAAGACTCGATTGGTTGTCAAAGGTTTTGGGCAGAAAAAAGGTATTGATTTTGATGAAATCTTCTCGCCAGTTATGAAAATGACATCCATTCAATTAGTTTTGGAACTAGCGGGCAGTTTGAATTTGGAACTTGAGCAAATAGATATGAAGACAACATTTCTCCATGGTAATTTGGAGGAAGAAATTTACATGGAGCAACCAGAAGGTTTTGAAATAAAAGGGAAAAAAAACTTAGTCTACAGATTAAAGAAGAGTCTCTATGGTCTCAAACAAACGCCAAGACAGTGGTACAAGAAATTTGACTCATTCATGGTGGGGCATAAGTACAAGAGAACTGCTGCAGACCAGTGTGTATATGTCAGGAAATTTCTTGATGGAAACTTTATCATACTCTTACTCTATGTTGATGACATGTTGATTATTGGTCAGGATGTTGCAGCAATTAGATCAATGAAGAAAAAGTTATCACAGTCCTTTGACATGAAGGACCTAGGCCCTGCACTACAAATTTTGGGCATGAAAATTATGTGTGACAGGAAAGCCAAGAAGTTGTGGTTGCCACAAGAGAAGTATGTGGAATAGGTGCTTAAAAAGTTCAACATAAAAGATGCCAAGCCAATCAGTACTCCGTTGGCTAATCATTTCAAGCTGAGCAAGAGTTCATGTCCCTCCTCTACAAATGAAAGAGCAGAGATTGAGGCAATTCCCCACTCATCTGCAGTAGGGAGTTTGATGTATGTAATGGTGTCCACCCGACCAGATATTGCTCATGCTATTGGAGTAGTGAGCAGATTTCTTTCCAATCTAGGGAAAGAGCATTGGGAAGCAATCAAGTGGATTATGAGGCACCTTAAGGGTACATCTAAAATGTGTTTGTGCTTTGGAGGAGCTAGTCCAATCTTGGAAGGTTATACGAATTCATATATGGAAGGTGATCTTGATGGTAGAAAATCTATATCAGGATTTTTGTTTACTTTTGCAAGAAGAGCTGTGTCTTAGCAGTCCAACTTGCAGAAGTATGTTGCTTTATCCATAATCAAAACAGAGTATATTGTCGCAATGGAAGCCGGGAAAGAGATATTGTGGTTGAAGCGGTTTCTCCAAGAACTAGAACTAAAGCAAGAGAAGTTCACAGTACATTGTGACAACCAGAGTGCCATAGATCTAAGCAAGAATTCTATGTATCATTCTCGCACAAGCACATTGATGTTCGGTATCATTGGATACACGAAGTGATGGAGAAGCAGTTCTTGGAACTAATCAAGATCCATGCAGATAAGAATCCAGCTGACATGCTTACAAAAGTGGTCTCAAGAGACAAACTCAAAGTATGCAGGGACATTGCTGTGATGGACTTCCAGTAAGGATCCTACTTCTCATAGGTGTGGAGGGAGAGAATTGTTGAGCATTCCACACCATGTGAAGTTGGCTTTGGAAGTCAAGAATGGAGGCTGCAGATTTTGGGATAGAGATTTTGGAGACATTCAGTCGAGCTATCCCCTTGTATGGTGGCTATATTTATGGCTTGCAATTTATTTTTTGCTGGTTGGTTGTTAGTAGGCAAACTCTCCCGTTTGTGTATAAATAGGGAGAGATGTGAGCTAAGTTGATTTAGAGATCAAGTGTGAAGAAAAGAGGGAATTGTAAGAAGTATATGATATGTGAGTTGAGTTGAGAGAGTGAGACTCCTCCTCCTCCTCTGTTTTGTATTTGTTTTTGTTTATAGTGAAGCTTTCTTTCTTTTCTCCCATGGACGTAGGCATTGGGCCGAACCATGTAAATATTTGCGTCTTATTTGTGTGTGTGATTGTTTGTAGATCATTTTCTAGGTGTCTTTAATCACAACATTTACCTTTCTTAGATTTTGTGGGTTTGAAGAAATTTCGTAACTTGCTTGATTTAGCCATGGTTTAACAAAGAAATGACTAAAGGTTTAATCGCAATTTCAAATGAAGAGAGAGAGAGAGAGATAGAGAGAGAACATTTGGATAAATTAAAAGAAGAATGTGTCTACTTTTTTAACCTTTTAGATGAAGTAAAAGAAGCATAGAAAGAGTATGTCTGCTCTTTTTCTCTGCTTTTTTGACTATTTAAGTCTCGTTTGGAAATATGTTGTTTTAATAATTTTTTATCTTTTATAAAAAGATATATAAAAAAATAAAGAGAGTGATGTAATAATTTATAGTGACTTTTTGACTAAAATGTTTAGTCCTCAAACCAGATCTCATACCATCTCCAATAGTTCATCAAATCCATCATCAAATTTAAATTTGATGAAAAAACTTACTTTTTGCTTCTCTAACGATTCATCAAATCCAGGATTTCTCAAATCTTTCATCAAATTGAGGATTGATGTCCCTTTCATCAAATCACTATTCATTGCTATTGGATTTTTACCACCGGATGTCCCTCTGAATGTCTCCCTGGATGACTACCTCAAGGTAAAAATTTGTGAAAAAATTACATTGGTCAATCATCTGCCCGGTCAACCGATGGTTTGATGAAGTTTTAATACTCTCTATTGGGACAGTTGATATCAAAAAATATATATATATATATGTATATATTTAAATTTTTACACAAATTTAATGAAAAAAAATCATCATCAAAGATGCCCTTAGATAAAGTGAAAGAAAAATAGGTAGATAACGTTTGCTTTTTTTGGGGGAAATTATTCAGTATTGCAGAAGTTCCATCTCATCAATCCTATGTGGTTCAAAGTGCTCTATTTTGACTTAGTGTCAGTGCGCCCACCATGTTGGCAACTCACTTAACCCTTAAGCAAATGTTAACGTCTGTTAACCTAGAGAGAAGAAAATTTGTTAGCTTTTAGAGAGAAGAAAAATATTATTTCATTTTCAAGATGATAACTCCAACTCAAGATCATATTTTCATTTTCCTGCTTTTTTAACCATTCAGAGTCTTGATAGTTAGATCCGATCTTGTAAGAATCGTACTGTATATATAAAAGGATTTTCATGTATGGTACATAAAAAAATATATATATAGATTATTAGATTTAGATAAGATAAATACTAGTCATTGGATGAATTAAAAGTAAAGGGTCCGACTATGGTATGCAAAAGTGAAATTTGTGTACCATACATAAAAACGATTTTGAGCCTTTAGATAAGAATCTGGAATCTTGACCATCAAAAAATAAAATGGCAACCGGTAATAATCGGTCAAGCAAAACCCTACTCTGCATTCTCCTCTCCCTTTCATTTTCTAGTTCCACAGTTCGTCTCTACCCTATATTCTTTACATTTTCATGGCTTATTCTCCATCCCTTTGATTCAGTGTTTCCAGTGATTGGCCCTTCTTGTGTTCCCGATGGTCAATGTGACTTAGCTTACTATTCATTGAAACTTGGCTTACTACTCCATTTATTATTATTATTATTATTATTGTTGTTGTTGTTGTTGTTGTTGTTGTTGTTGATGATGATGATGATGGTGAAGAAATAAATTGAAACAAATCAGAACTGTTTAAATAGATAAAAAAATAATAATAATTGAATTGTTATTTTAACAAATAAAAAAAATGGCTTGGTATTTCAACAGATTTCTCTTTGAATTTCAAGAAATAGCTTTGTATTTCAACAAAATACCAACTATTGAAACATGTAAGGGAAATTTGAATTGAAAATATTAAAATATTAAATAAATAGGATGGATTTTCTCACTAACAAAAAAATATCCACCGGACCTAATGCTTTATACCTTCCTTAGTGTACAGTTTTTGAAATTTATAATAAAACTATAAAAAAATTTAAAACCAAATCAAACTAAACAAGTAATTTTATAACATGATCGCAAAATATTACTTGTAACATACTCGAACGTCAAGCAAATTAAAATAATTTACATAATTATTTAAAAATTAATTCTACTACTATTCAATTAAATATAATTTATTACTTAATAAAGGTCCACTTACTATTACATTAAATTATTAAATAAATTATTTGGCCATGTTAGATATTTTTTTAAAATATTTGAATCCCACTTACTACTCATTTAAAAATATAGATCACGTTTGTAGTTGATGATGCAAATGAGACTTTAGGAATTATCTATACCATCTATACTACTGCATAAGGAGCTTGGAATGGACGGTATGTAAAATTGCACATCCTTTGGCTAGATTCGTCGAGCACAAGTTAGTCGTCTGTGTTTGGGTAGGTCCTCATTCTCTGAATGTCTGCCCCAGATGATGATCCATTGTTAGCGAGCTTAGTTAGGCCTACAAAAAAATAATACAGATCATGTTTGTAGTTGATGATGCAAACAAGACTTTAGGAATTATATTATCAATGCATTAGGCCTTTTTCTTATGCCATGTGACCTTACTTTTATATTTGAAACAAAAAAATATGCAAATGTGCTATGTGTCCTTACTTTTATATTTAAAACAAAAAAATATGCATAAGATTCGAAATCTTGACTTTGAATGTAAAGAAAAAATCATCTGAACACTAGAGCAATACATATATTATTGTATCATTATTATTATTTTTTTTTTATCATTTGTTCAAATTGCACACACATCGTGTGTGTCAATTGCTAGTATATAATGTGTACAGAGGTGTAAAAATGGTCTGCTCGGCTTGAAGCCCACCCGAAGCTTGTCAATTGCCCGACCAAGCTCAAGCCCGAACCCCCGGGCTTGGGCTTGGGTGGTGCACTTTTTCGCTCGACCCGACCCGCTCCAAGCCCACATTGAAGCCCACCTGAGGCCTGACCCACCCGACCCAACCGAGGTCCAACCTTATTTTGAAGCGATTTTGGTGAAAAAATGAAAATAAATAAATAAATAATTGTCAGGCCCAACCTAGGCCCGGACCCAAATCTCCCTAAGGCTTGGTCTTAAGCTTGGGCCTAGGTTGAGATTTCACAAGATTGGCTTGGCCCGACCTGATTTTTTGCGGGAGCCCGCAAGGCCTGAGGACAAGAGCAAAATTACACCCCTATAGGTGTGGACCTAGCTTCTCTTCTCCACTTTAGTTGGGTCTGTGAAGTTCATCATAGTAATTATTTATTTTGTAGGTATATGTGTGTGTGCGTATATATATATATATATATACATATATGTACGGGAAAGAAATATACTTTCTCGTATAATCCTGTTGACTAAGTCTGCGCTCCCCCGTACGACGTCGCTTTGTCACCTGAAAACACAAACGTGAGCTAGCCGGCGGGTGTGTGCCGGAAACCTCTCTGATGCCTAAGTCAGCAAACTTGACAAATAGACAAAGCTCTGTGTACTCAAAAAGCAAAGTTGTGTGTTACCTCTCCCAAGGTGATGTTTTTGAGCTTTTATAGGTTTTGCGTGGCACAATCCTAGTAGGACTTCTACTCCTCCATGCAGAGTCCTCCTAGGATTCATACTCCTGAAAGATAATGCTTATCCTTCAACACCCCCCTCACTGCTTAAACCAAGTGAGATGGTTGCATCATAGCCGAACTCCAATACGACCGAAGTAAACACGACTAAGCATAGCCGTAGAATGAGCCGAACTAGTTCTTCCTTTTACTTCTCTTACGTCGGCTTCTCATGCAATGTACATGGCACGGTTTAGACCGAACTAACGATTCACGACCGGTATAACTCCAAGACCGGTCTAACTTCAAGTTGCTTCTGGACCGAAGTAACTTTACACGTATCTTGGGCCGGAGTAATTCTGTACCCCTCTTGGGCCGGAGTAACTTCTACGGCCTTTTTTACTCAGCCCTTTGTATTGTGGGCCACTATGACCATCTTATAGCTCGGCCCAATTTTCACCAAAATTACCCTCTCAATTGCCCCTTAATTCCATCTGCACAGCATGATTGGGATTACCTGTCAATCAGCCGAGCTGAAGTTTTTAAGCCTTTCCAGCCGAGCTAAAAAACCCTTTAGCCTCTCCAGCCGAGCTAAAAAACTCTTTAGCCTTTCGGCCGAGCTTATTTTACTCTGGGCTCTACTTGTCCGGTCAAAACGTCTCTTCCATCACAATGACTGTAACGCTTCCCATTCTAATCACACGTGGCACGCTCTGATTGACTGAGGACGGTTGTCACGCCGTCTTCGTTCTTCGTGTTTTTTGAACAGTCCCGCCCAATTTTTGTGCTTTCAAACAAAAACAAGCCTTAAGGCCAGAATCCCCCTACCTTTGCCCTTCATCTTCTGTCTTTCCTTTGCGTTTCTTCATTGTTCTTCGTTTTCTGAAAGAGCTCGTCGACTGCTGTCCGT
Source organism: Camellia sinensis (assembly GCF_055761805.1). Taxonomy (NCBI): domain Eukaryota; kingdom Viridiplantae; phylum Streptophyta; class Magnoliopsida; order Ericales; family Theaceae; genus Camellia; species Camellia sinensis. Next base: position 49,941,073 of record NC_138967.1, read on the forward strand.
TGCTTCCAACTCCAGTCCTTGCCTATTCAACTGGTTAGTATTGCTCATCTATTTTGTTTTCGTATCTCGCTTTCTATGTTTTTGCGAAACATATTTGTACATTTTTGTTTTGCTTCTGTACTTTTATGGAAAAAACTTTAACAGTAGAACGCATGAGTATATGATATATCCTATAGAAAACTAGCTTTTGATCCAGAATCTTGTTCCAACCGAACTAGGAGACTGTTTGTGCTATATATGTAGATCAATTCAGACAATAACCGAACTAGAACCCATAGAAATAACAGTAGTTTCAGCAAGTTACCAACTCCTGATTCACTTTAGCCGAGATAAGCTCTCCGAACGAATTTTGAACTCAATAAACCAGGAACCTCGGTCTTCAACCGAGCTAAGCCTTTGGGGCTAAGCCAGCTTTCTTAGTTTCTAAACCAAACTTAGAAAGCTGCCCCTAGAGGCTCAACCGAAGTAACAAAACTCATAGCTCAAACCGAGACAACCAACCTTACTAGGTTTGCACTTAGTATACTGAGATACCTGAACACCAACCGATTTAGGCCTTTGGGGCTAAACCAGCTTTCTTAGTTTTTTAGACCGAACTCAGAAAGCTGCCCCTAGACGATGAACTAGTCTAACAAAATTGTTTCCAAAGCCAGTATGCCAAGACGCTTGCCAAGGTCTGGCTAATAAAAACCCTGCTCAAACCGAGCTATCAATCACCTTGTAGAAACCGAGATAGAACTTGTAGTATCCACAAAGCCGACGTGGGGCTCCTATTTTTTACTTTTATTTTGTAGCACGGTCCAACGATCTGTGCTTAACCCCTCTGTTTTCTACCTTGCAGACTTAGGTTGCCCAGGCACTCCTCTGCGCGCTCAACCGAGCTACTGAGCACAATTTTTGCACCGATCTAATTTATTCGTAAATTATACAATAAATGGGTAAGTATAGGTATCTAGTAAATACTCCGGGCGGCTTGGCTGAATTCAGAAAAGACTACAATATACCCGATGACGTCCACCTGATTTTAGCCGAAAAAGATGTCATTCCTTGGGGCAATGAAGGCTTTATTCCTTTCACCCTTTTGTCCATAATCGAGATCGGACTACGATTTCCAGTCCAACCTTTAATTTGCGAGTTTCTTAGGCAAACTAGACTATGCCCAACCCAACTATCCACCAACTCCTACCGCATCCTAATGGGAATAGCCGAACTGAACCGCCAAGCCGGACTCAACCTTGGCTTGGCCGAAATCTTCCACCAGTACTCCATTGGTTCAAAAGAAGATGGGTGGGTCTACTATTTAAGAATACGTCGTCGCCGAGAGAAAATAATAAAACATACACCGGATAAAGACTTAAACGACGACGACTTTTTCTGGGTGTCTGGGAACTTTGAGGATCATCAAGCCCAGATTCCTGGCCAACGTATAAACTGGAAAAAAGGAGAACCCGGTATACTTACTTCGGTTTTCTTGCTTACTTTATTATATTTCAATTTTTTAATCTTTCAGCCGAACTAACAGTTGTCTTCTTTCGCAGATTCTGTCCACCTCCATTCATTATACAGCTACCCAAATCTAGCTATTTATGCGCGCCGCACTATGGTATCCAGAACGTAGTTGGGCCAAACTGCTAAAGTTCGAGCCGACCTATAGATACAGTGGTCGCCGAAAAGCCAGAGTGACTGATTTTCTACTTGAAGACGCACCAGAACCGGATCCACCCTTACCGGAAATCAGACTAATCCCACTAACTGCTGAAGTGGAAATGGCAAAAAGGAACAGAGTAAGGGCGCTTCTAACCGAAACCAACAGGCCCGAAGTACCGCCACCAAGTCAAACCCAAGAAGCGGTGGTGGCCCTTCCTACGCAACAACCGTCCTCATCCCACCGAACCAAGCGAGTCCGGACTACCGAAACTGAACAACGCTTGGTTGATGAAACTGCTCTTCCACCGAGCCCTCCACCGAGCACCCAACCGGAGCCTTCTCACCGAACTACCACTAGCTGGGCACCAAAACTTACCTTCAACAACCGAGATATCCATGACTCTGACTCGGTTGTTGCTGATAAGGATCACCAGTTGGCCTTCAACCTGGCCAAGAGTGTGTGCCTCCCCAAAGATATGGAGCACCACCAAAAGCAACTAAACACCGAACTGAAGGCCATCCGGTCTTCAACAAAATCCATGATCCTGGTAAGTAGCTCTGTCCATTTTTCTGTCTAATTTTTCCAACTTTCACTTCAGCTCAAGGGAAGTCTTTGTTTTGTCAGGCCATTCAGAAAAACAACATCACTCACAGGAAAGTGTTAGAGCTCAGGAAAACAACAAGGCAAGCCATGGCAAAAGCCGAAGCAAAGACGGCTGAGCTAGAGGAGGCCAGAAAGCAAATGGCCGAGCTACGAGCTGAGAACGGCCGACTGGCCGGACTGGTTAGTTCGGCCAAAGCAGAAAAGCAGAAGGCTGCCATTGTGCTAAAGGATAAGTATCTACGCGAGCTGGTGAAGCTCGAAAAGAAGAAAGATACCGAGATAACCCAGCTGAAGGAGAGCGCAAAAGGAGCCGAAAAGCAAGGCTTCAAGAAGGCAGAGGATGCTTATATCAAGCAGTGCGAAGCCGCCAAGGAACTCTTCTTTAAGTGCGGCTGGAGGGCAGCTGTTGAGAAGCTTGGTCACGATCCACAGACCGAGGTTTTCAATCCTCCAGCCTACTTCATACCGAACTCCCTAGTGGAGTATGCTAATGCCATTCAGCAGCAATTTCTTGAAGGCTCAGATTCTGACGAAGACTCTGCCTCTGAGGATACTCCGGTTGTTAATGTGGAACAGTCAGTTCGGTTGGAGCCCACAGTGGAAGACCTGACTATTGAACTACCAGGTGAAACCGTGGTTCCGACCGAAACCACCCTTGTGACCGAGAGCGAGCTCCCGCCTGAAACCGGCCTTTGTGTTGATGCCGATGTTGCGTTTGATGCCGAAATTGATGATCTTTTCAACTGATTGTCTTTTTGCTTTTCTTTTTTTTGCTTTTACCTGTAACCGGGCTAGGAGCCCATTAACTGTAATCTTTCTGATGAATGAGAAATTTGTTTTGTGCTCAACTCTTATTACGGTTTTGATTTGTATGCTTGCACTTGTAATGTCTTCTATTACTCCAACTGCTATTTCGGTTTTCTCTGACTGCTTATACCTGTACCGACTTTGCTATAGCTTCTATTTTTTGGCCGAGTCACATTATTCCGGTTTTAACCTAGTTGTCTGACAGACCTTACTAGCCAACCACTCTTTAGCCGATGTACTTACTTCGGTTAAAGAGTACTAAAAGTTTGGTTTTAATCCAGCCAACCACTCTTTAGTCGATGGACTTACTGCAGTTAAAGAGTACTCAGAATTGGTTTAATCCTGCCAACCACTCTTTAGCCGATGTACTTACTTCGGCTAAAGAGTACTCAGAGTTGGTTTAATCCAGCCAACCACTCTTCAGCCATACCCTTACTTCGGCTGAAGAGTACAAAGAGCTTCAGCCATACCCTTATGTCAGCTGAAGAGTACAAAAAGTCGGTTTAATCCAGCCAACCACTTTTCAGCCATACCCGTACTTCGGCTGAAGAATATAAAGAGTTGGTTTATTCCAGCCAACCTCTAAGTTAGTTTTTCCAGTCAACTTAGAATAAAATGTTTGGTTATTCCGACCAAACGTCCTGCAGCCTGGATCCTTATCCTGGGCTTAGGAGGGATGTTGGTTTATTCCAGCCAACCTCTAAGTTAGTTTTTCCAGCTAAATTAGAATAAAATGTTCGGTTATTCCGACTAAACGTCCTGCAGCCTGGATCCTTATCCTGGGCTTAGGAGGGGTGTTGGTTTATTCCAGCCAACCTCTAAGTTAGTTTTTCGGGCCAACTTAGAATAAAATGTTCGCAATGTACCTAAACTTTACTAAAGCTAACTTTTACAGAGAACAACTCATGCTAAAAAAAATCGCTTGTTTTATTGAGGAAAGAAAAAATTACACATGTTTGAAAGAGAAAAGCTAAAAGTAAAACAACTTGAGATTGGTCGTGTTCCATGGCCTAGGGATTGTTTTGCCGTCCTTGTCTTCTAGGTGGTATGCCCCTTTGCCTGCTAACCCAACCACTTTGTAAGGACCTTCCCAGTTGGGCCCTAACTTGCCATCTCCTAGTATCAAGGTGTTTCCCATTACTTTGTGCAGTACCCAATCTCCGATCTTGAATTGTCTTGGATGCACCGTTTTATTGTATTTTCTGGATAACTCTTGTTGGTGTGAGGCAATGTGAACCAATGCTCTCTCTCTTCTTTCTTCCGCAAGGTCGAGTTCCAATGCTATGGCTTCTCCATTCAAGTCTGGATCAAAATTTTCGCTTCGAATTGTGGGGAGGCCAACTTCCAGTGGGATTATTGCTTTCATTCCGTAGGTTAAGGAGAATGGTGTCTCTCCTGTTGATCGTCGAGGTGTGGTGCGGTAAGACCATAAAACATGAGGAAGTTCGTCCGCCCACTTGCCTTTTGCCTTCTCTAACCTTTTCTTCAATCCATCCAAGACGACTTTATTTGATGCTTCTGCTTGGCCATTTGCTTGAGGATATGCCGGTGTAGAATTGTAGAACTCTATCTTGTACTCTTCACAAAAGCCTCTGAAGATTCTGCCGTCGAACTGAGTGCCATTGTCTGAGATTAGGGCTTTTGGTATGCCAAACCGAGTGATGATATTCTGCCAAACGAACTTTTTCACATCTTTTTCTTTGATTGATGCCAATGCTTCTGCTTCCACCTACTTTGTGAAGTAGTCTGTTGCTACGAGAAAGAACTTCCTGTTGCCGGGTGCTGTTGGAAGTGGTCCTACTATGTCCAAGCCCCACATTGCGAAAGGCCATGGGCTGGTCAATGGTAGAAGTTCTCTAGCTGGTTGATGTATTTGGTGTGCGAATTTCTAGCATTTCTCGCACTTCTTTACATATTTCTCTGAGTCTGCCTGCATGTATGGCCACCAGTATCCTTGCGAAATGGCCCTGTAAGCTAGCGATCTTCCTCCTTGATGGCTTCCGCACACCCCTTCGTGTATTTCAAACAAGAATGCTTCCACTTTGTTGGGATGAACACACTTTAGGTAAGGTCCTGAGAATGACTTCTTGTATAATGCCAAGGATGGGGAGAGCCAAAATCGCTGCGATTTCGCTCTTATTCTGTTGGCTTCTTTTTTTCCTTCTGGTAGGATGCCGTCTTTTAAGAACAGGATGATGGGATCCATCCAAGAGGGGCCTAGTTCTGCGCAACATACCTCTTCTACTTCGGGGTCTTCTATGCTTGGTCTAGGTAGGTAGTCGATTAGTAGTGGATGAGGTATGGAGGAGTCTGCCATTGAGGCGAAGCCTGCTAGTTCGTCTGCTCTGCTGTTTTCCTCCCTGCTAATTTGTTCTATCCTTACTACTTCAAATTTTTTGATCTCTGTTCTGACCAACTCTTGGTACTTGGCCATCCTATCATCCTTTGCTTCATAGTCGCCAGAAATTTGGTTTACCACCAGCTGTGAGTCGCTGTAGACCATTAATTCGGTGGCCTTCATGTAGTATGCTGATTTGAGTCCTGCGAGAAGCGCTTCATACTCCGCTTCGTTGTTTGATGCTGGGAAGCCAAGGTTGATTGCTTGCTCTACAACCAGGCCGTCTGGTGAGATGAGGACTATGCCGAGTCCTGCACCATGCCGGTTGGATGCTCCATCCACAAAGAGCTTTCACATCTCACCAACGAACAACTTCCAACAAGTGGAGGGGTCAGATGATGTCGTGGGGTCAAGAATGTTGCTGGTACTTTCTTCAAGGTCCATACGTGCTATCTGCCCCTCGCTATCTGATTGTACCAAGTCTTTTTTTGTTGGAGAGCCTTGGTTTGGTGTAGCTTCTACCTTGCTATCTTTAGTCTGGTCTGCCTTGGAGTCTGACTGAGTACCTTCCACTAAGGGTTGCGCTATTCCGGCGTCAACTTCCATCCCTAATTCGGTGGTGTCAGTTAGGTCGACTGGGTAGATATGATGACTTCCAGGAGTAAACTCTGTGACGAAGTCTGCCAAAGATTGGGCTTTTACTACAGTTCTGGGTTGAAACTTGATGTCGAATTGTCCCAACTCTACTGCCCACTTCAAGACTCACCCAGAAAAGTTCGCCCTTTCAAACAAAGCTTTTAGTGGAAAAGCTGTGAGGACGACTATGGTGTGGGCATGAAAGTAGTGTGCCAATTTCCTAGCGGCCATCATTAAGGCTAATGCCAGTTTTTCCAGTGGCAAATACCTTGTTTCGGCTCCCAGCAATGTCTTGCTGACATAATAGATGGGCAGGTGTTGGATTCCTTCTGTACGAACCAATACTGCGCTAACTGCGTGCTGAGAGACTGCCAGGTACAAGAAGAGTTCTTCACCAGGTACTGGGGTAACAAGCAGTGGTGGGGAAGACATATATTCCTTCAAGCTTTCCAGAGCTTGGTCGCATTCTTCATCCCACTCAAATTTGGCTTTTAAGGCATGAAAAAATGGTCGTAGTCTATCTAACGACCTACTTATGAACCGGTTGAGCGCGGCTGCCATGCCGGTGAGATGCTGCACTTCTTTTACTGAGTTTGGTCTCTCCAAATCTTGGATTGCTTTGATCTGGGAGGGGTCTGCTTCTATACCTCGGTTGGTCACAAGGAAGCCTAGGAATTTGCCAGATCCTACTCTGAATGCGCACTTGGATGCATTGAGGTGCAACTTGTGTTTCTTCAGGATTTCAAACATCTCTCCTAGGTCCTTGAGATGGTCATTCTTATCCTTGCTTTTGACCACCATGTCGTCGATGTAAGCCTCCATTGTTCTGTCTAACAATGGTTCAAACATCTTGGTGACCATTCGTTGGAATGTTGTCCCTGCGTTCTTCAGGCCAAAGGGCATGACCTTGTAACAGTATAGTCCTCTTGGAGTTGTAAAGGATGTGACCTCCTGGTCTGGTTCATGCATGGCGATTTGGTGGTAGCCTCTGTATGCATCCAGAAAGCTAAGTCGGTTGTGCCCCGCCGTTAGGTCTACCAGTTGATCTATTCGTGGTAGAGGGAAGCTATCTTTTGGGCACACCTTGTTGACTGTTTTGTAGTCGACGCAGACACGCCATTTGCCATTCTTTTTTGGCACTACGATCGTGTTGGAGATCCATTTTGGGTAGTGCACTTCTCTAATTGCTCCTGCCTCCAGTAGGTTACCTACTTCTTCTGCCACTATTTCGGCATGGTGAAGTGCTGATCTACGAGTGCGCTGAATGACTGGTCTGGCGGATGGGTGGACATTGAGTTGGTGACAGATGAAGTTTGGATCAATGCCTGGCATGTCGTAGGGTGTCCAGGTGAACACTTCGATGTTAGAGGTTAAGAATTCCAAGACCTCTAATCTCTCAGTGCTGGACAACGACAAACCGAGCAAAAAGAACTTATCCGCGTTCTTTTCATCTATTTTTACCTTTACCAAGTCCTCCATTGCTTTCTAATCCGTCACTTTGCCGACATCTGCGAATAGCTTATTGCTCTTAGGTTCCTCCACCGAATGAACGTATCCTTTGGCAGCGTGGTTGCCGTTCACCGTGACGAAGCATTGTTTTGGCATGATCTGATCTCCATAGACTTCTTCAATTATACCGGTGTCGTTGGGGAACCGCATTACTTGGTGGTAGGATGACGCCACCGATCGCATGGCATGTAGCCAAGTTCTGCCCAAGATGATGTTGTAAGTGGAAGGGACCTTTAATACCCAGAACTCCACTTGTTTTGTCACGCCTCCTGCCCTGACTGGAAGAATTATCTTACCGACGGGCCATTCTGGCATGGAGTTGAATCCAATTAGGGGAGATACAGCAGGCGCCAAGTCTTTGTCTTGCAGTTTTAATTGTTTAAATGTTTCGTAGTACATGATTTCACATGAACTACCTTGGTCAATCAGAATCCGCTTGACGTCAAAATCCTTGACTCGGAGAGTGACGACTAGGGCATCATTGTGAGGACAGTATATTCGATCCAAGTCTTTATCCGAAAAAGACATGACGTTTGTTGCCTCTGTCTTCCCCTTCTTGATGGCAGGTTGGGCACTTAGCACCTCTCTAAAGTGCTCAGCCTTTTTGATTGATCCCCTGAGCTCGCATACACGCTCAGGTTCAAAAACTCCATGTATCACATTGATAATGCCTTGAGGCGGGGCGTCAATTGGCATTCCGTTAGGGTAGTTATTATGGTCCTGAGGGGCTGGCTGCGTCCCTCCTTCAATGTATTTATCCAAGTGACCTGCCGCCACTAACTCCTCCAAGTGCTGTCTCAATGGTGTGCAGTTCTCAGTGCGGTGCCCCTTTTCTTTATGGAAAGTGCACCACGATCTTTCGTCATAGTCTTTCTGTGCTTCTCCCAGCTTGGCTGGCCACTTGATAAAAGGTTCATCTCTTATTTCGCTTAGAATCCGATATATCGGTTTCTTGAACACCGTGGTTATGGCAGTGCGGATCCTCAACCATCTTTTATCCGGGTCTTCTCCGTTATCTCGTCTGCCACGTCCGTTTCTGTTCTGACGATCTACTGCATTGACCTTTGTTGAGGTTTTCTTTTCTGGTATTATGGTTGCCCCAGATTTTGCCTTGGCACGTGCGCCATCCTCTTCTACCCTGATGTGCTGATGCACTCTTTCCATCCGGGCTTCCATGGTGAGGGGTGGCGTCATGGTGATCAAGTCCCTTAGTCTGTTCCCGACTGGAAGGCCTCTTTTATATTGTGCAATGGCGAGATTGGTGGGGCAGTCCCCAATCTGATTGAATGTCTCCCAGTAGCGACTATTGTAAGATCTTAGGGTTTCTTTATCGCCCATGTCGATAGAGAGTAGCCGGTCGATCTCCACCGGGGTTTTAGTGTTTGTTCGGAACCTTGTTATGAACGCTTCTGCCAATTGTGCCCAAGAGGCTATGCTGCCCTCTGGAAGTTTCTCGAACCAAGTCAAGCCTAGGTTGCCAAGGCTTGACGGGAAGAGTATACACATTAAGGCCTCGTTTCGCCTGTACACAGCCATGACTTGGCGAAAGTGGCTCAAGTGTGAGTAGGGATCCGTCTTTCCTTCATATGTAGTGAATTTTGGCTGAAGGAAGCCTGATGGTAGGGGCGCATTTTCAATCGCCGGAACAAACGGCGAAGTCTGCAGCCTTGCTAATGCTTTGTCCGTTGGTTCGTAGGCAGGGCGTGGTATTGGCATTCCAACCTCAACGCTTCCATGCGTCCGAGGAGCCAACCGTTGTAAGGAAGAAACTCTGTGTGGATCCCTTGCCCTGGCATCCTCCTTGCATCGTGCCTTTTCTTCAAGCACGGTTCGTAAGTCGGATGTTCTGGGTAGCTCCGTTTGTCTAGATCTGGTTTGGTGCGAATGCGAGGGCCAATGCGTGCTTCCTTCAGTGTATGATCTTTCAGATCTCGTCCTCTCAGACCTGGAGTGATGAGTTCTGGAAGACCAGGATTGAGTGTCGCCTGTCCTGAGGCTTCTGCTTTCTCCTTGTGAGGGTGTGGTATTCCTACGGTTTCCTGAGTGGCGAGGGGGCGTCTTGTTTTTGCGCCCCTCTCCCGTCGCTACTTCTTTGTTCTTTATCTGGCGTTTCAAGGCCTCCATGTCCGCCGCTATCTTTCTTATTAATTCATCTTGCTCTTTCACGCGATCTTCCAGAGCTTAAGGGTCAGTCCTCCGCCTTTGCCTATCAGGACTTTGCGAATGAGAGTGACGGGGGCTGTTAGTCCGCCTCCCCCTAGCATCCCTCCTGGAGTTATGTCGTTGGGGATCCAAGTCCGCCATGGGAGGGACAGAAGGTAATCCTTCTCGCCTTGCGCCCCCATCTGGAGTTAGCCCGTCAATGGTGGACTACGGCAATTCTTCAATGTGTGCCATTGATTGTAAAGGGGAGAAGCTTTAATCAAGAGGTTTTGTTCTGTCTGTTATTCCCACAAACGGTGCCAATTGTACGGGAAAGAAATATACTTTCTCGTATAATCCTGTTGACCAAGTCTGCGCTCCCCCGTACGACGTCGCTTTGTCACCTGAAAACACAAACGTGAGCTAGCCGGCAGGTATGTGCCGGAAACCTCTCCGATGCCTAAGTCAGCAAACTTGACAAATAGACAAAGCTCTGTGTACTCAGAAAGCAAAGTTGTGTGTTACCTCTCCCAAGGTGATGTTTTTGAGCTTTTATAGGTTTTGCGTGGCACAATCCTAATAGGACTTCTACTCCTCCATGCAGAGTCCTCCTAGGATTCATACTCCTGAAATATAATGCTTATCCTTCAACACCCCTCTCACTGCTTAAACCAAGTGAGATGGTTGCATCATAGCCGAACTCCAATACGACCGAAGTAAACACGACTAAGCATAGCCGTAGAATGAGCCAAACTAGTTCTTCCTTTTACTTCTCTTACGTCGGCTTCTCATGCAATGTACATGGCACGGTTTAGACCGAACTAACGATTCGCGACCGGTATAACTCCAAGACCGGTCTAACTTCAAGTTGCTTCCGGACCGAAGTAACTTTACACGTATCTTGGGCCGGAGTAATTCTGTACCCCTCTTGGACCGGAGTAACTTCTACGGCCTTTTTTACTCAGCCCTTTGTATTGTGGGCCACTATGACCATCTTATAGCTCGGCCCAATTTTCACCAAAATTACCCTCTCAATATATATAAGAGGTCTATGTATATATATAGGATTAGGCTAGAATATGTATATACAAGCTATGATATTTGTGAATTTTTTTTTCTTACCACAAATGTCATCAATAAATCCTTTTCAGTTATAGCTAAAAAGGAATGATGAGTCTTACCAAAATACCACACAAGAAATAATATAAAAAAAATTTCCCGAAAATGCTATGGTGTGCACTCTTTCAGGTGTGCACACCATATGCATCCTACCACTAAATGTGTAATTTTATCATAAAATTTTATAACATCAAACCTAAAATGCTAAGCTCGTCACAAATTGACGTAACAAAAAATGTCATAACTAAACTATAAACTTTTGCAACATTAACCACAATATTTTAAACATTTTGTTAAGCTAATTTGTGGTGAGATTACGCAATATGTGATTGATGTTAGAAATTTTGTGACAAAATTATATATATTTTGTGTAGGGTATATTATAGGAGAAGCATAATCAAATAATAAATTATACAGGAATACTTTGATTTAGTATAAGATAGCTTACAAATATTTTGATTTGAGGTTTAGAAGGTGAAAATTTTGCTATGCAATGGGTTCCACAAACACTAGTGCAAAAAAACACCAGTTGGACTAGATAAAACTAGTAAGTCCCGATTTTGTCAACTGGAAAGAAATTCTTAGAGGAAAATCATTGAACATAAAAGGGCCCTTGGAAGTAGCTGTAGCACTGTGATTAGTTTTAAACAGAATAGATATGGGAATTGGACTCACCCGAATTTTGAGCTGTGGATGATGCTGATGATGATCCATCTCTCATCGATTCTTCAACTAGGGTGCTGCTGCTGCTATGGTTCTCTGACAGCATTGAGTAAACGTGACCCATGGTTGGTCGTAGTTCTAGATCATATTCGTTGCACATTATCCCAATATGCACGCACAATTGTACTTGATCAAGGATAGCCGATGGTGTCAATTTCCGATCCATAAACTCATACACCCCTCCTTCCATGTAGAGCTCATTTGCCTTCGTCAACAACAAATAATCATGTCACAACTCAGCAACAAGCTCAATCAGAAACACCTTCCTTGTATGATAATGGCTAATTGCAAAGCAAACTCAGTTCAAATTAAAAATGTGAATCAGGTGTGCTTACCCTATCCCATAGATCTTGACCATTGGAAGATCGATCATGGAAAAGCCAATTCTTTTGACCACTTATCAACTCCAAAACCACTACCCCAAAGCTGCAAGTGTTCGCCTTTGGAGAGACGTCTCCATAATTGTACTGGGGAGCCATTACCGATTCCATGTACAACCATATATTAACAACAAATCAAGTTTCAAAAAGTTTGGTTTGGTTTAAGAAAAAAAAAAAAAAAAGGTTTTTGAAAACTCAACAAAACATTGATAAAATGGATTTGATTTTTTTTTTTCTTTGAAAAGAATTGGATTCAGTAACAACATATAAAGAATTTAAATTATATCCTAAATAAAATTGCTAAAAAAAAAGATACTAGAAAAAATAAGAAAAATTAGGGCAAATTACAAAAAAGTCCCTATAGTTTACCCGTGTTTTCATTTTGGTCCCCGCACTTCTAATTGTTTCAATTTTGCCTCTGTAGTTTGGTTTTTTGCTCAAACTAGTCCAATAGTTAACGGCCGTTAGCTTTTTGGACAGAAAATCGACTCGTGCAAGACACGCGCTAGCCAATTTTGACTTTCTTGAGTGTTTTCGGATCAATTCAATTTGTTTAATAGATGTTTTATTTAATTTCATTTTTTAATTTTTATTATTTTTTAAAATAAATTTATTTAAATATTTAATTTAAAAAATAACATATATTTTTATTGATATTTTATTTATTTATTTTTTAACAATATATTTATTTAATTGTGTAGAAAATAAAATAAAATAAATTTTTATTTAATCTAGCTAAAAATAATTAAAATATTAAAGATAATTTTTAATCTAGCCATAATTTTTAATTTGTTATTTTTAATTAAATTAAAATAATAATTTATAATTTATATTTTTTATTATTAATATATATTTTTTATGAATCCCCCGGACTATTAGGTTGGATTGGATATGTGTCCCGTGTGCAAAAGACTATTTTATCATTTTTCAATTGTTTACTAAGTAATAGCAATATTAAACATATCTTTAATATTTTAATTATTTTTAGCTAGATTAAATAAAAATTTATTTTATTTTATTTTTTATACAATTAAATATATTTATTTTTAAAAATTAAAGAAATAAAATATCAATAAAAATATATGTTATTCTTTAATTAAAATTTTAAATAAATTTATTTTAAAAAATAATAATTATTAAATAATGAAATTAAATAAAACTGAAAGTCAAAATTGTTCAGAAGGGTTGGGCTTGTCCGCCCAATACTTATATTTTTGGGCGGCCAAAAACTTTTGTAATTTATTTTTTATTTTTTATTTTTTATTCAAAATTCAAAATAAATTGGTCCATAATTTTTTCTACACCCAAACAAGTCCCGAACAGGTTCAGAAGGGTCAAAAACAGCTTCACACCTATTGAATTCAACTGTTTATCTATTCAAACAGATTGGTACCTGTTCAGTCTGTCCAAACAAGTTTTCCACCTGTTCGAACAGCCACCTTTCCCGTTATAAAAAGTCAGCCTTCCAACAATTCAGAACACACATTTTTCCCTCAGATTTTCGTCTCTCTTCTCCTCTTTCTGTCTTCTAATTTTTTGCATTTATTCTACATTTAATTTTAGGTAAAGAAAGAGAATTTCAGCAAAGTTTTGGTTCGCCAGACTTGATTTTATAGTGCTGTAAAATCAAGTATTAGTCGTTGCATCCTAGGAAGTAAACGCCGGTAAAACTCGAAGCATCGAAGTGAAGGCGAAATCTACTTTAAGGAGATTGTGTCCAACAAAAACCCCGACATTAATTTCTGTAAGCATTTAATTTGGAAAATAATTTATATAATTATTTTTTGAATTATTTTATTTTATTGTTTATTTAATTTATACATTTAATTTACACACACACACACACCTTTGTGGGTGTAACAATCTTAAAGTAGATTTCTTATTTTTATTTCTGCGATAGACAGACAAATATTTTGTTTCGAGAAATTAAATAATACTAATATACTGTTTAATTTTTTAAATAGTAGTAATATACTGTTTAATGATTTCTTTGATAACATAGTAGTAATATACTATTTATCATTGGAATTTTGTTACAAAATATTATTCTGTTTATTTTGTGTGTAAATTCTTTTGTATATAAATTTGTGATTGGGATTTTTTTTTTCGTCAGAATTATGACAACAGAAATAAACAGTACTGAGACTGTTATTACTCTGACCCCCACACCTGTTGTGCCAGTAATGACTCCGGCAGTACCGGTAAATCATGGGGAGAAGACAAAAAAATTCAATGGCAATGATTTTAAAAGATGGCAACAAAAAATGATGTTTTATCTTACGACATTGAATTTGGCTCGTTTCACTCATAAAAAGGCACCGACACTGAACGAGGGAGAAACTGATCGGCAAGTGGTTGCCGCAGTCGATGCATGGAAACATGGTGATTTTCTATGTCATAATTATATCCTCAATGGGTTGGATAATACACTATATAATGTGTATAGTGTTAAAAGCACTGGTAAAGAACTATGGGAATTTCTAGATCATAAGTATAAGACAGAGGACGCCGGTACAAAGAAATTTGTTGTCGACCGTTTTCTGGATTTTATAATGATGGATTCCAAGACGGTTATTAGTCAGGTTCAAGATCTCCAGTTAATTCTCCATGACATACATACGGAAGGGATGGTTTTAAGTGAATCTTTTCAGGTTGCGGCAATCATTGAAAAATTGCCACCATCTTGGAAACAATTCAAGAATTATCTAAAGCATAAGCGCAAGGAGATGAAATTGGAGGAATTGATAGTGCGACTCCAAATTGAGGAGGACAACCGTGGTTCCAACAAGAAGTCAGGAAACCATGTCATGCAAGCTAAAGCAAATGTTGTGGAACATGAACAAGGGTCAAAGTTCAACAACAAAAAGCGGAAGCATGATGACAATGGTCCTAAACAAGGATCCACTAGTAAGATCAACAAAGGGATCAACAACGAGTTCAACAAGAGGTTCCAAGGCAAGTGTTTTGTGTGCAACAAAGATGGACATTGTGCTAAGGATTGTCACATTCGCAAGGACGGAGGAAGTTCGAACGAAAAGCCAGCACGAGCCAACATAGTCGAGGATTGTTATCTTTCTGATGGAGTGGCAGACATCAATCTTGCTACAGTAGTCTTTGAAGCAAACTTGGTGGGCAATCCCAAGGAGTGGTGGGTGGAAACTAGAGCAACCCGCCATATCTGTGCAGATAAGAAGATATTCACAACCTACAAAGTGGTGGAAAGTGAGAGACAACTTTTTATGGGAAACTCCTCCACTTCAACTGTGGAAGGACAAGGAAAGATTGTGCTGAAAATGACTTCGGGGAAAGAACTCACTCTTAACAACGTACTCTATGTGCCAGAAATTCGCAAGAATTTGATTTCTAGGTCATTGTTGATCAAAAATGGGTGTAAATTAGTCTTTGAATCTAATAAAGTTGTACTCTCCAAGAGTGGAATGTATGTGGGGCAAGGTTACATGAGTGATGGGCTTTTTAAGCTCAATACAAATATTGTTGTAATCAAATTTGGATATAAATAATAAGAACGCATCTTCTGTTTATATTGTTGAGTCTTCTTTTTTATGGCATGGTAGATTAGAACATGTTAATTTTAATTCTTTGCGTAGACTTGTTGCTTTAGAATGTTTACCAAACTTAGAATTTGATCCTAATCATAAATGTGAGATTTGTGTTGAGGCAAAACTCACTAAGGCATCATTTAATAAAGTTGAAAGAAGTATTGAACCTCTAAGTTTAATTCACACAGATATATGTGATTTAAAATTTGTTGAAACTAGAGGAGGTAAGAAGTACTTTATTACTTTTATTGATGATTGCACTCGATATTGCTATGTTTACTTATTGAGAAGTAAAGATGAAACCTTAGAAGCTTTTAGGCAATATAAACTTGAGGTTGAAAATCAACTTGGCAGAACAATTAAGATAGTGAGGAGTGATAGAGGTGGTGAGTATGATTCACCGTTTGAAGAATTTTATTCTGAACATGGTATCATTCACCAAACCACTGCACCCTATTCTCTTCAGTCAAATGGAATTGTTGAGAGAAAGAATCGAACTCTTAAAGAGATGATGAATGCCATGTTGATTAGTTCAGGGTTATCTCAGAACTTGTGGGAAGAGATGATTTTGTCTGCTAACTTTATCCTGAACAGGGTACCTCATAAGAAACTCAATCAAACACCTTATGAATTATGGAAAGGTCGATGACCTACCTACAATTAGCTCAAAGTGTAGGGGTGTTTGGCCAAGGTGGCAGTCCCTAGTCCCGAAGCGACTAAGATAGGACCAAAAACTGTTGATTGTGTGCTCATTGGTTATGTAAATAATAGTAGTGCATATAGATTTTTAGTTCATAGATCTGAAAATCCTGATATGCATGTAAACACTATTATTGAGTCAAGGAATGCATCGTTTTTTTAACACATTTTTCCTTGCAAGGAAACTGAAGAGATAAGTTCAAATAAAAGAACTTTTGATACTACTATAAGTAGCAGTGAAAACCACAATGATAATGAATCAGATGAACCTAGACGTAGCAAGAGGGCTAGGATCTCTAAATCATTTGGTCCAGATTTTCTGACATGCCTGTTCGAAAATGAACCTCAAAACTTCAAAGAAGCAATGTCAAGTCCTGAAGCTTCATTGTGGAGAGAGGCTGTGAATAGTTAAATTGAATCAATACTGTAAAATTATACTTGGAAACTGGTGGATCTTCTACCACGGTGTCAACCTCTTGGATATAAGTGGATATTCAAAAGAAAAATGAAAGCAGATGGTTCAATAGATAAATACAAGGCTAGGCTTGTTATTAAGGGATACAGGCAGAAGGAAGGCCTTAATTATTTTGACACCTATTCACCAGTGACAAGAATAACATCCATTCGCATGTTGATTGCGATTGCAGCTTTGTATAATCTGGAAATACATCAAATGGATGTGAAAACAGTTTTTTTGAATGGCAAGTTAGATGAGGAAATCTATATGGAACAACTAGTAGGGTTTCAAGTTCCCAGCTAAGAGAAAAAGGTTTGTAAACTTGTCAAATCTCTTTATGGATTAAAACAAGCTTCAAAACAATAGCATGAAAAATTTGATCATGCTATGCTTTTGGATGGTTTTAAGATAAACGAATGTGACAAATGCGTCTATGTTAAAAGTACAAACAAAGGCTATATCATAATTCATCTTTATGTAGATGACATGCTCATTATTGGAAGTAATAATGACATGATTAAATCCACAAAGAAAATGTTAAACAAAAAGTTTGACATGAAAGATCTGGGAGTAGCATATATAATTCTAAGAATAAAAATTACTAGAACATCTGAAAGATATGCTTTATCTCAGTTTCACTATGTTGACAAGATTCTGGAGAAATTTGGAAAGCATGACGACCGTCCTGCTAAAACACCTGTTGACATTAGTCTTCATTTGTCAAAAAATACAGGTGCAAGCATATCACAATTAGAGTACTCTCGAATAATCAGAAGCTTGATGTACTTAATGAATTGCACTAGGCCAGATTTAGCCTATGTTGTAAGCAAATTGAGTAGGTACACAAGTAATCCAGGATCCGATCATTAGAAAGCAATAATTATGGTACTTAAGTATCTAAGACATACCCAGAATTATGCCTTGCATTATACCAAATATCCAGCAGTACTCGAGGGGTACAGCGATGCAAATTGGATATCGGATACTAAAGACTCAAAATCCACTAGTGGATATGTCTTTACCTTAGAAGGTGCTGCAATCTCTTAGAAATCTTCCAAGTAGACATGCATAGCAAGGTCAACAATGGAATCTGAGTTTATCGCATTAGATAAAACAGGAGAAAAAGTAGAATGGCTTCGTAATTTCTTAGAAACCATTCCAATGTGGCCTAAACCTGTGCCAATTATATGCATACACTGTGATAGTGAAACAGCAATAGGACGGGCACAAAATCATATGTATAACGGTAAGTCTCGACACATTCGTCGAAGACATAATACCATTAGGCATTTGCTCTCACATTAAATAATTTCCATAGAATATGTAAAGTCAAAGGCGAATATTGTGGATCCATTGACTAAAGGGCTAGCTAGAGAGCAAGTGTACTATTTATCGAAGGGAATGAGATTAAAGCCTATTACTTAAAAGTCGCCATAATGGCAACCCAACCTAGTTGACTGGAGATCCCAAGATCTAGGTTCAAAGAGACAACCGAATTGTGGATGACTTCACGTATCACTAAGAAGGTTTACTCCTACCCATTTTCTGTGATAAGAAGAGTGATACCTGCAATATTAGTAGGATAAGATTTTCTTTTAATGATTTTTATAGCTTAGACATCCAAGTGGGGTATAGTAGGATACTCTTAATAAGAAATCACCTATATGAGTGTGAACTGGGCCAGTTCTGTGAGAATTGAGAAGGCTAAATTCTCTAAAGCACTCATGAATTACCAGGCATTGTTCAAGGCCAAAATGAACACAACCGTAAGAACCAAATTGTGTCTGCGGATACACTATGTGTAGTCTATTGTCTTGGCTTACATAAACAACTGAACAGTTCAAGGCATCGCGTCCACTGGTTAGCCAGTAAGTCCAATAGGCTTTCACTAGAGAAGGTTCAAAGCCAAAAACTACCTATCTCGATGTAGTATATCATCTTAATGTACTCTTTCTTTATCTGCATCTTGTTGCATGTTCGTTATCATGTATTTCATTCATGTGGGGGATTGTTGGAATATGGCTTTTGTATAACCTTATTTTTTGCAAACTTTGAGGATTAATTAAGGTGGGATCCAAGCGTTATTTTTAATGTGTCTAATTGGGTTCATGTTTAATGCTGCGTAGTGAATAAATTCATGTATTTGGTTACTCAAAACTATTTCTGAATGAATGAGAATTCCACGCGCGTTTTCGGATTCGTGGAACTAGTTTTTTGGTGGGTTTCCTACATATTTATGAAATATGCTTGTCCCATATTGGAAAAGCTTGAGGTTTTGAATGGGTTTATATATCTTAGTTTGGGATTCTTGAGATGGGCCCCAAGGGATACCCAAGTTTGTGGAAATGTGAGATTATTGGTGAAGTGGGCTAGACCCATTAGACCCAAAATTAAAACCACACGCGCACCGCCGTTTTTCCGTCCGTCCGGTTAGTCAAATGGGCTGGACTTGGGCGAGGGTACGTGGTATGAGGTTGGGTTGGACTTGTCCGGCCCAATACTTATCTTTTTGGGAAAAAAACTTTTGTAATTTATTTTTTATTTTTAATTTTGGTTTCAAAATTCAAAATAAATTAGTCCAGAATTTTTTCTTCACCCAAACAAGTTCATACCACCGGAACAGGTTCAGAAGGGTCAAAAATAGGTTCACACCTGTTGAATTCAATTGTTTATCTGTTTAAACAAATTGGTACCTGTTCAATCTGTCCAAATAGGTTTTCCACCTGTTCGAACAACCACCTTTCCCTTATAAAAAGCCATCCTCCCAGCAATTCAGAACACACATTTTTCCCTCAAATTTTCGTCTCTCTTCTCCCTTTTCCGCCTTTCAATTTTCTGCATTTATTCTCTATTTAATTTTAGGTAAAGAAAGAGAGTTTCAACAAAGTTTTGGTTTGCCAGACTTGATTTTATAGTGCTGTAAAATCAAGTATTAGTTGTTGCATCCTGGGAAGTAGACGTCGGTAAAACTCAAACCACCGAAGCGAGGGCAAAATCTACTTTAAGGAGATTGTGTCCAACACAAGCCTCAACATTAATTTCTGTAAGTATTTAATTTGAAAAATAATTTATATAATTATTTTTTGAATTATTTTATTTTATTATTTATTTAATTCATACATTTAATTTACACACACCTTTGCAGGTATAACAGATCGGAGCTTGGTTATTTTGTGATTGGCCATGTAATGCTACCCACCTCAAAGATACTACAGTGAGCTCCAAGAATACTAAAATATCACCTTACTCACGTCAATGTCTCTAAATATATGATTAAACTATTCAAATTTTGGAAATTTTTCTTATTAAATTAGGTTTTTACAGTTATTAATCGGTACAATGGTCTACAATTAGATTACATGAACTAAAATTAGAAATTTATAAAAACTAAATAGATAAGATTAATAGTTTAGGAATGAAATATAAAAAATTAGGAGGTGGATAGCCTCTAGTTTAGGGTACTGTTTGAGCCGGTGGGACTCGTTACATGTTTCGTTTTGATGATACAAATCATTTGTTTTGTGGAGAACTTCATGTATATTATTCACACAAAAATTAAGTCAATCCGATAATTGTAACATATTCAATTTATCATATTTGTCACCAAAAAAATGAATGGACTATTTTTGAAAACACAATTATTGTTCATTTTTGTGGTGACAGCTGCGAATAATTGTATATATTACAATTATCGGATTGACTTAATTTTTGTGTGGATAATATACATGAAGTGCTCGACATAATGAACAGTTCAAATTATCAAAACGGAACACACGATAGACCCCACAAGCTTAAACAATGCTCTCTAATTATAGACTAGAGACAATCCAATTTCAAAAAATTATGATAATCATCTATACTATTATAAAGTGAACACCTCTTATGGTGTCCTGAAGCTTTACTCTCCTCATGCCATGTGGCAGTATTTTTTATTTTTTAAAAAAAAATTAAACAAAGAGATGGGCAAGGGTTGAACCCATGACCATGGGTTTAAGTACGAGGACTCATACCACTTAAGCGAAGTACACATTATAATATTAATTTCATTATTATTTTTTTTTATTCCTACTTATTTAAATTGCACACACATCGTGTGTGCCACCCACTAGTATATATATATATATAGTATTAAAAGTAATTTTGAACGCTTTCTCCCTCTCCCTCCAATGTGGTGTCTACTTGATGTTGCGTATCATGTTGTACTTTGATCCTTACCATTCAATACTAGTATGGCACGGGTTAAAATAAATAATTAAAAATTATTTTTAAAATTAAATTATAACAACAACTTAATTTATAATATAGAGTAAAATTTATTTAACATTAATTAGTTCCTATATAATAATTATATTTACGATAAAATATAAATATATTTCGTCTTGATGAATTTCATAATTTTAGTTTTTCAATTTATCAATTATCTCATATCTATTATGTAAAATCAATTATTACCTTATCAATAAATCAGAGTTACCAACAGGGGATTGGTTCAGTGGATAAGACCTTCGAATCCCTCGCTCAAGGCTTGGGTTCGAGTCTCCATAGCCCCTTGTTGGGGTTAAACATACTCTTTAGCGCTTGGAGCACACGGGGGCCTAAACTTCAGCCCCAACATAGGTGCGGTGGGATTCCCTGCAGATATGCTATAGGTGCTAAGGGGCAATATTCCCTGGCGGATATGTTGGAATAGCCTATCTGCATATCCATTTTGATGTACCAAAAAAAAAAAAAAAAAATTCAAAGTTGAAAAATAAATATAAAAAAAAATAAAAATAGAGTATCAGCGACCCTAATCTTCAACCCACTTCTCAAATAAGATTTAGATAATTTCAATCTTACTAAGTTGCTAAGTATAACCTCTAAAACAATCTCATTAAATATTAGTTAATTATATTTACTAGTATTTTAGAGGTTAGACCAATTGAACATTTTGCAAACCTTATAGCCATTTTTCTTAATTTGAACTCCATATAGATCATTTTTGATTTTTGATTTTTTTATATTTTTTAATTGTTTCATATTAAAAAAATTTAGAACTAATATACTAAACAAATAAATTAAACTGAATACGTATATAAAACAATTTAACTCTAGCCTATAGGTGTAAGTTTTTTTATTGTGTATTTGATTGAAAATATGTTAGACCATTTTAATGGTTAGTACCTAAATCTCAATAGTTATTCAGTAGGTAACTTCAGCCAGAATGATTAATTGGCTTATAGTTAGCATAGTTCAAATAAAAGGTAATGCATGTACTATATGTGAATTTATAAATAAATAAATAAATAATTCTCATTTGTTAATAAATTTATGCATAATCCACATTTCAAATAAGAATTTTATAAATTTTTAAGAGTTAATCACAAACATTAAAAATAAAAATAAAAATAGAAATGATACGTTATAAATATGTATGAAATAACTTTATTAATAAACCATTTTTATTAGGGATATTTACCAATAAATCACATCTTACAAATAATTACTCCAATTAATCCCAAATCTTTTCTATTGATCTGTTAAGCCCTATTAGTGGAGAATTTATTTCCGTATGGTCTTATTTTTTATTATGGTAATGTTTTGGTGGACAACTATACATTTTTATTAATGTGACAGATATGATGTGATACTCCAATGTGGTAGGTATTAACGTAACACTCCAAAAAAAATTAAAAACTCCTTACTATACTTTTTCTAAATGTGATAACGTCAAGAGTATGATGTGACACTCCAAAACTTTTACTCAAAAAAAAATTAAAATAAAAATAAAAATTCTTAGTGTACTTTTTCCAAATGTGACAACGTGGCGGGTATGATGTGACACTCTACAAAAAATTAAAAACTCCTTAGTATACTTTTTTCAAACGTGACAATGTGGCGGGTATAATGTGGCACTCTAAAAAAAATTAAAAACTCCTTAGTGTACTTTTCTCAAACATGACATATAGCAGGTATGATGTGACACTCTAAAAAAAATTAAAAACTCCTTAATGTACTTTTTTCAAACGTGACATATGACATTCCAACGTGGCGAGTATGATGTGACACTCTAAAAAAATTAAAAACTCTTTAATGGACTTTTTTCAAATGGGCACTCTAACGTAACGGATATAATGTAACACTAAAAAATTCTTTAGTGTACTTTTTTCATATGTGACACTCTAATGTAGTGGACAAATGAGTCATTACACATTCAAAACGACTAAATGAATCACAAAAAAAAAATATGAGATTATATAGATTACAAGTCCAAAATATGGAGCTTATTGGTCAATCTCCCTGTGTTAAAGGCTTGTTCATTTTAATTATTTATTATTTATTGATTCACTTATTTTTAATACATTGGAATTGTGGTTTCAACCCGAACTACATTGGGTTGGGTTGGGTTGGGTTGGGTTGGATTGAGTTGAGTTGAATTGGGTTGGATATAGTGTGTGATTGGTTTAGTTTTAGATCTAAAAATTTAGAATCAATTATGATTAGGTTGGTTCTAAATTTAATGTCAAACCAAATTAAACCGAACCATGAATACTCCTAATTCATAAATTGGGATTCATTAGTTTAGTTTCAATTTTTTTAATATAGTCTTAAGTTTTAATCTTTTCGAATCAAAAGGATAAAACAATTTGAAAAATTATATTATTTCTACCTATTTTTTCACCTGTGCACTATTCACGTATTTGTTCATATGTTATTTATCTATCAATCTATTTGTCCACCTAATTTTGCTGCAACCCCCGATAACTTTTGCTGCTATTTTTTTGACAATTGACTGGCGGTCGTCTAACAGCAATGGCATAAAAATAAAATAAAATAAATTATTTAAAATAATAATTTATCATTTTTATGCAATAATTTCATTAATCATGTTTTTATTATTCGAAAAAATTAATCCTCCGACTTAATGCCATATTCCCAATAGAAAAGGACTTATTGCCAATAAAACCCTAGTATATAAAAATTGCCAATGAATCATAAATTTAAGATAAATTTATTGAGGGGGGGAAAAAATGATGACCAATGCGTGTGGAAAACATGGATTTTTTTTTATATATTCTATAAAAAAAAAAAAACAATTTAGAGAATTGGCCCACTTTTTAAACTATTTGGAAAATTAACATTCTTTTTAAAATTGCATTTTAAAAATGTAATTTTAAATTAAAATTATATTTTCAACATGCGATTCCATGCAATTTCATCTTAAAATCGCATGTTGAAAATGTAATTTATAATGACATGGATTTCACTTTTTGAAATTACATTTTCAATATGCGATTTCAAGGTGAAATTACATGTTGAAAATGCAATTTCAATTTCAAAATCGCATTTTCAAAATGCGATTTCAAAAAGCATGTTAGTTTCCCAAATAGTTTAAAAAGTGAATCAATTTTCTAATTTTTTTTTTTAGAATATTAAAAAAAAAAACTTGAGAAAACATGACGACCCATGATGTGGATGTTTGGGTTTTGTGCTTTTTTTTTTTAATTATAGATGTTTTGTTGATTTATTTTGGATAAATTACAAATGCACTCTTTGAGGTTTGCTTAAAATATGAATTGCCTCCTTCGGTTTGAAAAATTACAAATACTTCCTTGTAAGAATTTTTTATTTAATAAAATTAATTGAAAAGTTGAAATTTCTAACTATTTACCTATACAATAAAAAAATTATTTAAATTATTAACTGAAATAAAATTTTAACATTATTAAAAATTGTTAATTAACTTGATGATTTACTAATAAAATGACCTATTTGTTATGAAATTAGAAACCTTAAGGATATAATGTAATTTCTAGAATCACAGGGGTAATTTGTAATTTAAATAAACCTCGGGGGTGTGTTAGTAATTTACCCATTTATTTTTGTTTTTGTTGATTTATTTTTTTCCTTTGTTTTATATAAGGGTAAATTACAATTACACCCCTGAGATTTGTTTAAAGTACATATTACCTTTTGTGGTTTGAAATATTACAAATACCCGCTTGTTAGAAATTTTTATTTAATAGAATTAACTAAAAAAATAAAATTCATAATTGCTCTCCTATACAATAATAAAATTACCTAAATTATTAATTGAAACATATTTTCTAAAATCATTAAAAATTGTTAATTGACTTAATGATTTATTAATAAAATGGACAATTTGTTATGAAATTAGAAACCTTAGGGGGTAGAATGTAATTTTCAGAACCACAAGGGATAATTCGTATTTTAAATTAAATCTCAGAAGTGTATTTATAATTTATCCTTTATATAATAGTATAGATAACACGATACATGTGAGATTGACAAAATTCATTTTGGAGGTTGAATTTACAGTAAAAACAGGTTGTTTAGTTTGGTTTTTCAGAATTTATTTTTTAAAAAAATGAATTTTTTTTGCATTGAATTTTTTTTAATATTCTAAACAATTTTTTTAAATTTTTAGATATATCTAACCTAAATACACTTAAAAAGTATAATTTTTGTGAAAAAAATCTTTAGAAAATTCATTAAATACCAAAAATAAAAAATACGAAAATTCAGTAAAATTTTCGTATTTTTGTATATTTATTGATTTTAAATTTTTTTTTACAAATATTTTACTTTGTAGATACATCTAAGTAAGTTGCATTTAAAGAATAATGCTTGGGACCCCCTTTTGGGGGTCACCCCCTCACCCCCCTTTGCCACGTGACAGGTGGTGATTGGAGGAGCAGGAAAAAAAAGAAAAAGAAAAAGAAAATGTAACCAATGAGAGAGAGAGGGGGTCAAAGGGGATGGGGAAAAAGGGGGGATGAATCATTGTTAGCATTTAAAAGGTAAACAAACTATTTAAAATTTTAAAAATATTCACTAACAAAAAATAAAAAATTGAACTTTTAAATAATTGAATATAAAAAATAAAAACCAAACACAATAAAAAATATTATAAATTATCAAATCATTCTTTTTATTTTCTATACCTCTATTTATAAAAAAATTAAAATTAAAAAACTACTAAAATAGCTGATTATCAGAGACAAATCTTTGGGCGTTAGGGACAGGTAGGGAGTTGAACGACGTGACGTGGTATCTACGTGGAAAATACAAAGAAAAATGTTAGAGATTTTAAAAATTTTATAACATTTTTACTAAATATCTCACATAAATGTAGAATTTACATAGAACTATATGAGACATTTAGGGTTCGCTTGGCATTGGCTTTTTTAACTAACTTTTTTGTGTTGAGACTTTTTTAGTATAGCTTTTTTAGCCTCGTTTGGTTTTGTTTTGGGATTTTTTTGACTTTTGTGAGAGAAAAAATGTAATAATTATAGATAAAAAGTAATATTTTATCTTATTGACTTATAACTTATTTTGTCTTTTTATAATTATTTAATTCCAAAATATTAGCCAAACCATGGCTTAATAAAACTTTTGAAAAAAAGACTGAAAAAAATTTCGTACTTTTAAAACCCCCTTATAATTATAAAATTCTATATGAAGGACAAAATTTGTTATTTGAATATTTTATTTGACCATTATACCCTCTCTTTCTTTCATCTCTTTTACAGCGCACACACACACACACACACGCTCTCTCTCTCTCTCTCTCTCTCTCTCTCTCTCTTCACCAACTCGATGGTTATTCATCGTTACCACCATCTTCATCGTCTATCAACATCGCTCATCCTCATCGTCAGCCGACAACCACCATTTTTTATGGTTAAATCCGACCATCTCAGATTTGATACCTACGAATTCATATTTGAGATCAATAACTTCAAATTAGAGATTAAAAAAAAACTTAAATTTGACAGAAAATGAGAAATCGAGATATTGCAATAAAAAATTAAGAGTTTTTTGTTTGTTTGTTTATAGATCTAAAAGTAAAATTTGACTCTGGTTCGTTTATTTAATATGTACTCTATTTTCGTAATAGTAAAATTTTACTCTGGTTAACAACATACTGATCTACTTAATGACAGCAAAAATTTACTTTAAATCATAATAAATTTTACTCTGATTCAGAGTAAAATTTTACTCTCTTTTTTTTTTTAAATTATAGAGTAAAATTTTACTCAGAAACAAGCTGCAATGATGACTTTACAAGAGAGTTTTGTATCATGAACCAGAGTAAAAAAAAAATTTGAAATAATAAAGCATCATGAGAAGAAGAAAGAGAGATAGAGTTCGAAAACAGAGGATCAAGAGAAGAAAAAGAAGAAGAAGAAGAATGAAAGAGAGAAAGAGAGAGAGAGAGCATAAATAGTGAGTCTCACGCGCGCTCGCGCGCACACACAGATATATATAGAGAGAGAGAGAGAGAATGAAGGATCTGAGATTTAAGTTTTGTGAATCGTTGCAAATCGTCATTTTTCGGTGACGACAATTGTGAATGATCTCAAATCTAAAGTTGTTGATGCAACAAATGATGGTGGTAATGAAGACGGTAGAGAAAGAGTTCCATGGTGAGCAGCGGTGGTGCCGATGAAGAGAAGTGATAGCACCGATGAAGAGAATAGTAATTGTATGAATCGATTTCTGACCACACTGCCAAACTAGTATTCAACTGGAGAGCACTGGCAGAATAGATGGTGCCTGAATGTCCTGTAACAGAAAGATAAGACTTTTGCGGTGGTTCGTCCATCCGGGGGCACTCCGACGATCAAGTCAGTTATCTCTCAAAGATAACAAAAGTACTTAACTCACTATTCATAATATAAAAAACGTACCTTAGACCCATGTGGGTGCCTCCTTTTTATAGCTAACACTATCATAGTCCCAATAGAAACCTAGCTTCAATAGACTTTGGATTACTGCTAATCTTGAACTCCTAGTAGGATTGGGATACTCTCTAAGAGTCTTATCTTTATCCAAACTGAAGTCTTCTCTCATTCTAGGACTCTTGTCTCTTATCTGCTTGTCCCGGATTCCGGTATCTTCGCAGATAATTTTGGCCTAGCCGAGATCATCTCGGCATCATGAGCAAGACACGTGGCACCACGGCTAGCACTTCAGTGACACCTCGGCCACGTGTCGTCATTCAAAATTTATGTCCCCACAACTAAGTGCATGACAAAGAGAATAGAGATTGAGACGAGCGAGAGTGATTACAAGTTGATATACACACATACACACACACACACATATATATATATATATATATATATATATATTAGGGTATTATAGTAGAAGAAATAAGTTTTAAAATATTAGAGTCTTTTGAAAGAATTTATATAATTCTTATTTTTTTTGAAGGACAAGTTAGACATTGATGGGTCTATCACCAAATTCTTCTAAAAAGTAATATTTTATTTTATTAATTTATATAATTTATTTTATCTTTTTATAATTATTTAACTTCAAAAATATTAGCCCAACCATGACTTAGGCCTCGTTTGGCAAGAGGCTATTTTAGCTAATTAGCCAAAAAGTTACTAAATTAGCCAAAAAGCCAACAACGCATACCAAAAAGTCAAAGATTCTCTTTTCTCTCTACTTTTTGCACATCTTTTCGTAATTAGCCAAAAATTTATCTCAAACATACAAGTTTTTTTTACCTATATTTTTAGTCAAATAACTAAAAAATTACTAAATTAGCATGTTCCCAAACGAGGCCTTAATAAAACTTTTGAATCTCTGCCATTCCTCAAATACAAAACAAAAGCGCAGGTACTTTCATATGAGCAAACCCACATCAATACCAAAAAAAAAAAAAAAAAAAACATTTTATCAAGTATTTTATTAGATATTTTATGGGAATATGTTATGGGGGGTTTTTAGCAAGAAGAATTTCAACTTATTTTTTAAGTTAAAATTTATAAAAAGATAAAATAAAATAGTTAATAAGGTAAAATGTTATATCAAATTTATAATCATTTTATTTATTTATTTTTATAAATATCACATCTAATTATAAAAAAAAATCTAATTATCTTTCTAAATATAAAAATTTTAACCTACTAAAATAATCAAAAATTAAAATAATCTACTAAAATAATAACTTTTCAAATGCTCGCTATGTAAATCCCACATCATATGAAATATTTAATAAAAAATTTAATAAAATTCTAACTCTCTAGCATTACTCTCTCTCTTATAATGTTCTTGGGCCTATTTTCATACTCCCTACCATTTTAACGTTAGTGTTTTGAAAAATCACCGCAAGCAAACAAATAAACAAACAATCAATAACAAGAAAAGGAAGCTTCTCATGAGGGGCTTCCTTTGACATTGCTTATGGTAATTAATTTTTTTATATTTAGATTTTTTTAGCTTAATTTTTTTAATCTTTTTTGATTTTTATAAAAAAAAATTATATAACTATGATTTGAATGTAATACTTAATCTTATTAACTTATATTACCTATTTTGTTTTGTTTTTTGTTTTTATTTTTTTAACGCCAAAATATTT
Organism: Camellia sinensis; assembly: GCF_055761805.1. NCBI lineage: Eukaryota > Viridiplantae > Streptophyta > Magnoliopsida > Ericales > Theaceae > Camellia > Camellia sinensis. Next base: position 49,970,073 of record NC_138967.1, read on the forward strand.
ATCAAACAAGGACTAAGAGGTTGTTTAGAGTGTCCTAAATAAGTGTACTTTTTGTCTTTTTAGACTAAAAAGTTGAGGGGAAAAATATAAGTATTTGGGTTAACTTTTTGACTTTTTATGAAAAAATGTGTATTAAAAAATTGTATAAATAAGTGTATAGAAGAAGTTATAGATGGAATAGCCCGTACGGTCAGAAGCATGAGGGACAGCGCGACAGGGGGTATAGTGTAAGAGATTGAGGGGTTGTTTGGGATGATCTAAATAAGTGTACTTTTTATCTTTTTACGAAAAGATGTGCAGAAAAGTAGAGAGGTGATGTGATGGAAAAAAGATAAAAAGATAGATTATTTAGGGGATGTCAAACCACCCCTGATTCTCTCCTTTTTGGGCATAAATTGAACAGTGGTATTCGGCCCATGGGGGCCACCACGGGTCTCGTTTTACTAATCGGAACCGTTCAATGTGTAGAACTCGTCGAGTACTATATGTTTGTAAAAAATCACGTTGATTGAATATCAATAGCTATCTAATCGTGTTAGTTTTTCATGTCAACTGTTAACTATAACACCATCTATTTTTTATACAAAACTGATTTGATATCTCATGTGTTGTTCTTTTCTTTCTTTTTGGTATCTCTCTCATACCCTTTTTTTTTTTTTTTCTCTCTACTTTTTGAGAGATTGTTTGACATTAGCTAATATAGTCAATTTTTTTTGTTAAAACTTTTTTAATCTGATTTTTTTAGTCTCGTTTGATTTTTGTTTTGAGACTTCTTTAATTTTTATGAAAAAAATATATATAATGATCCCCTAAACCCCCCCTCCACACACACGGGTTGGTGATTGGGGAGAAGAAAAAACCTTCTAGACACGTGGGGGCTAGTGATTGAGAGAAAAAAAAAAATTTTGACCAATCAAAAGCAAAGGGGTCCGAATTTTTTCTTATTAAGGACTGGTTTGGGGTGTCCTAAAAAAGTGCACTTTTTGTCTTTTTGGACTAAAAAAGTTGAAAAAAAAATATGGAGGTTTGGGTTAACTTTTTGACTTTTTATGAAAAAATGTGTATTAAAAAATTGTATAAAAAAAGTGTGTAAGAGAAGATTAGAGAGAAGTGGGCCCAGCCGTACATCCTGCGTGTGTGAATTGGAGTAGGAAATTATTGGCTAATTTTTGGGCATTGTACTAGACGGTTTTGTTTGGCTCGTGGGGGTCATAACGGGTCCCATTTTAATAATCTGAACCGTTCAATGTGTGTAATGCGTCGAACAATATGTACCTATAAAAAATCACGTTAATCGGATATCGATAGCTATCTGTTCAGATTTATTTATTTTTCAATCATAAATTATAACACCATCCATTAGTTGTACATAACTGACTTGATCATATAGTTATCGATATCTGATCAATGTGATTTTTTGCAAATATATAGTACCTGACGATTTCTATACATTGAACGGTTCAGATTGTCAAAATGGGACCCGTGATAGCCTCCATGAAACGAACAACGGTGTGTATAAAAAGCACACCCAATCATTTCTTGTTTTCCCCACTGCCACACAGCAGCTGCACGGGTCATCAATTCCGTGTGTACTTTTGTTGAAAAAAATTGATTTTTTAATTTTTTTTTTTTATAAATAATGATATCTTCTTGAATTTTAGAGTAACTTTTTAACTTTTTGACTTATACAGTATATGCCAAACAAGCCCTAATTTTATGGTCAATTTGTTCTAAAATGAATGGGTTGAATCTCGTCTTTATTATCTTACTGGAGAAGAAAGAAGAGTCAAGTTGTGTATTGATTTTTTATTTTTTCCCCCTCAGTTTTCTCTGGAAACAAACAAGGGTATATGATTGTAGTGTGCTCGTTTTGAATCTCAATTAAGAAATAACAAGGGATTATGCAGATCCCAAATGGCATTGCCAGGCCATTCATTCATGGACATAGTGGGTGTTTTCCTTGATCTAGCTATTGCTCATCTCTTACTCTATGCATCCACTCTTGCATTTTTCACCTCCAAATTTCTGGGTTTGTTGGGGCTTTCCTTACCATGTCCTTCTAATGGCCTATTTGGCAACGCCAATAGCAATTACTGCTTGAAGAGGCTGTTAATTGATTGCCCAATCGAGACGGTCTCTTCTGTTCAACTGCCTGTGAACACAAAGTTCCCCTTTCATTCAATTGGCGCGAAAAACCCAGATTGCCAATTGAATTTGAAGTTGATTAAAGATCAAACCAATTGTGTTAATGGGTTTGTTGAAATGGAAGGCAAAGCGTCGTGTAGCTCAATATCGGGTGCTAGGAAGTTGGAAAATGTGGATGAGAAGGACTTGATTTTGAGGAATGAGTTGGTTAGGGGGCTTGATGTAGTGAATTCATCAGTTCATGTCAAGAAGGGAGGGTTTGATCTCAAGGGTAAGGGGATTGTAAATCAGGAGGCCAAGGAATGGTTTTAGGCGACGTCGAAAAGGTCTTGCTGATTATGCAAAAGTTTCACCTGTTTCTTATGACCCTTCATATGCAAATGATCGTCACATTTTAGCATTGATTGTAAAGGGAATAATGAGATTGAATGCAGTTCACTGCCTGTCGGCTCTGGAGCTGATGCTCATCACTTTAATTGTGAGTGTTGATTTTGATCTATTCTATCCATTTTTTTAATTTTTTTTTCATTTCATCCGAAATTTTGCACCTTAACTGAAGAAGAAGAAGAAGAAGAAGAAGAAGAAGAAGAAGAAGAGAGGCATTAGTGTTTCATTTTGTGAACTCATGTATCTGTGTATTTTGTGTATGCACTTTCACATTTTTAAAATCAACGTAAGTTGTGCTATAATCTTACACAGCTGAAATAAAGAATTGAAGAAGCTTGGTGTTGTAAGTGCACAAACTTATCAGAACGGTTTCTTGTATATGCTATACATGAAAAGTCACAATTTCAACTGACAATGCATATACAATACCCCAGTGAAGATCCTTTCTGGTGAAATTACGTCTTGTATTTTTTTTAACAATCTTGGCCATTCTTGGCAAAGGGATGGGAAGGGATTTTAAACCATAAAGGGATGTCAGATTCCTTGGTTTTGAAATCCTTTAGTTAGTTTTAAAAACAAGGATTCTTAAATTCTCCTGGGGTTTTCGAGGACAGACTTGGAGGTCCCATATGCACATACTAAAAGCTTTTAAAAGAGTTATATTTTAAAATCCTTAAAGCAAAGAACAAAAAGTGGAAAAGTTCAGGAGCCCTTCAGATGATCGAAATTATATATCTATGTGTGTATGTGTAAGACGACTTGTAAGGGAATTTTTTTTTAAAAATTTATTGGTTAAACTCACCCCCTAGGTTAGTGCTTCGTGTTTCTTTGACGATACCTACATTTTTATTCTTAATTGATCAAATCCCAAACAACTAGATTTGTAGAATTTGTAGTTTTTCTTTCTCTCTGAGTCGTAGATACGTAATAGAGTTTTGGCCTCTTTTTTACTTAACATGGATATAATGCAGATAAACATTAACAATAAAGAAGAAAGAACAAATAAAATGCATTTAAAAAAAGAAAAAGAAATGAAGAGGTTGTTCTGGTTTTAAACAAATAATACATATATGGCAAGGGTTAAAGTATAGTTTTTATGTCTCTTTTTCAATTAGCACTATAAGTTGTTAGTGTGAATGTTTAAACCTCAAGGATTATTCCTTGTGCTCTCCTCAGGGCATAAGCTTTGCACCCATTTCAGAACAATGTTTTGGACATGAGTTGTCATGAATTCTTGGTTGATGCATCAAATTTTACATGGAATCTTACACAACATAAATGGAAGCATTCATAGATCCATGCTTAGGTTATTGTTAATACAATGCATGACAATGCTATTGTGTGTGGTATGTGATTTAGATGACGAGGACACTCCAGTTGTTAAGAATTTTGGGGATAGAGCTTCACATGGCTTTCAGTTGGGTGAAACTCTTCGTGAAAAGAAACTAGCTGAGAAAAGTGAATCATCCTATGAAGAGATAAAGAGTAATGTGCAGAAGGAACTGGGTTATGAAGGTAATGAGAAAAATGCAATCAGAATTTTGGAACAGCCACTTGAAGAAGAGCATGTTGCTCGTGCTGTTCTTTACCTTGAGCTTGAGAAGGAGAGAAGTGCTGCTGCTACAGCTGCAGATGAGGCCATGGCTATGATACTGCGTCTACAAGACAAGAAGGCATCCATAGAAATGGAGGCTTGGCAATACCAGAGGATAAGAAAAATTTGCTTATGATGCTGAAGAAATGAACATCCTTAAAGAAATTCTTGGGAGGAGACGGAAAGAGAAGCATTTCTTGGAAAGGGAAGTTGAAGCTTATAGGCAGATGATTCATATTGGAAATTAACAGTTACAAGATGTCATTCAGTAAATGGTGAACACACAGAGAGAACAGGCTGATGCTCCAACAGCTAGTGAATCCATTGACAAGAAGGAAATTGTAAAAGATAAAAGTTCAGTTAATGAGGTATTGTCTATTGATAAGCAAAACTGTACACCCTTGCTCTTGGAGAGGAATTATGAATTTCCGGATGGGATGAAGAAGCTGATTTTCAAGCAAGGATATGTATAGAAATCTGTAGTTTCTGGTCTACAGTAAAATTTGATGTCAGCAGTTGACAATGAAAGATTGAAAATTGACATGGAAGTTGAGTGACTCGGATACAGGTTAAGCATTGTGCAGGTACAAAGACAAAAGCTCAATTCTCTGTGGACTATAGGGAAAGGGAAAATTTTCAACTGCAACATGTAGAAGATATAGCGTAACAACTTCGAGAGATTTGACAGCTGGCAGAACCTAGAAAGGCTTTGCACGAAGCTTCTTTGCCCCTGCCATTCTCTAAGGTTTTTTGTTAGATTTCTCTTTCATCATTATCTTCATCTATACCAAACACAGTAAGGCTGTGTTTGGATTATGCATTTAGGTAGGGATTTGGAAAGGTAAGGAGAAGGTGAGGAAATGAAGAAAAAAATTATCTTGTATTTCATGCAAATTTCCTTCACCTTTTCCTTTCCAAAGACCTATCCAAATCCATTGTCCAAACACAACCTAAGTGCACAAAGTTACAATGCTTACTCTCTTGAAGACCAAAACTTCACCCTCCTCACCATACTAATATTCACTACAAACTTATTCCCACTCCTTTCTAATACCTTTCCAAATATGTCAAAAGAAACAGATACTTCTAGAAGGTCCAATCCCCTAAATCACACCCATACTTCAAAGCTACTATCATTCTTCATCATATATCCCTCTCACCCACAAAACTTTTCCTCTGCTTCCCCAATAAAGCTTGATTAGGCATTTCTAACTTCTTAATACCAAGTCCCTATCCTATAATAGGAGTACAAATTAAGCCCTAGTCTACCAAATGGTTACTTGAATTCCTCCTCCATTCTACCCTACAAAAAATTGCTCCATTGCTTTTCTAATCTCTCGCTCTATTTGGTTCATTGGAAAGAGATGGAATGAAATGGAATGGCCATTCTTTAAGCTCCCCTATGGAATGATCATTTTCTTACAATGGTGATTGACTATTTCAGTTGCAATGCATATTTCATTATGTTTTTCAGTCAACCAAATATGTGAATGGATATATATATTTTTTTTTTTGGTTACATCGGAAAGAAAAAACACAAAGAAAGGGCTAAGCCCATTCAGTGGATAAACCAATCATGTCCCTCACTAGCAAACTTCTAATTTCAGCTGGTGGTACATTCACCGCCAGCATATCTTCAGGTTGTTCTGCTCTGAGTTTGGCTAGCGCATCCGCATAGAGATTGCCTTCTTTCCAAATGTGTTGGATTGTGCATTCGCAGCCTCTTAACAGAATTTTTGCATCATCCACTAAATTTCTGAAAGGGCAATTGGCCACGGTTTCTTCCTCTGGCAGCTTCACGATTTGTGTTGTGTCTGTTTCTATCAGTACATTGGATAATCCTATTTGTAAAATAACTGTGAGGCCTTTATACAATGCCCACAATTCCACTTCAAGGCTGGTTCCCATTTGCAGTTTGCCATAATAACCGCAGATCCAACCTCCTCGTTCATCCCGCAGTAGACCTCCAAAGCCTTCTTCTCCTCCAGCTTTCCTGCATCCATCTGTATTTAATTTGATCCGACCTGCAGGAGGTAAGCACCAATGAATAAGTCTGTAAGAGGGTCTAGGATTAAGGATTGAGTTGATGAAAGCTTGGTGGATCTCTATAGAGTAATCTAAAATGAACTTGACACTCTTTTGGTAATACGTAGATTTGCCATCAAACACAAAAGAATTTCTATTTTTCCAAATTTTCCATAAAGCCACAATAAAAACAGTGTACCAAGAGATGTCTTTACTAAAATGAGTTTTGTTTCCAGCATTACTCATTAGCCAATCCCTCCAAAGTTTCCCAACCATACTCAAATACCACTTTTTGCCGAAAGTAGCAATCCACATTTCCTTAGCTTTATAATAGTCCTTGAACAGGTGGCCAATGTCCTCAGACCCATTGCAATAGGGGCATGTAGGATCATTGGTAAGGCCTCTCTTCATTCTCATATGGTTAGTAAGCAACTTTCCATGGAGTAAAGTCCATAAGAAAGCTTTAGGTAGCGTTTGATAGAATTTTTTAAATATGATTTGAAAGTAGGAGTTGTATTTTGAGTTTGTGAGTTTTGGAATTATGATTTGAATGTAAAAAATTTGTTTGGTGAATGAGTTTTAAAAAAAAATTTAAAAACGGTTTTGAATTGAGTGCAAAATTTTTTATGTGACATATGATATCTGATACAAAAATTTACAACTCATAACCAAACACATAACTCAGAAATCTATTAAAAACTCATAAAAAATTTTAAAATTTTTCAAAAATATTGTTTTATTAAAAATATATATATTAAAAAAAAAAAGTGCCAATTGCAAAAAAAATCACACTGTTCAGGTTGACCGGCCGGACGACCGGTAGGCCAAATTTTAAAATTTAAAAGCCTGCCTGAAATGAGTTTTCAAAAGGAGAAGTAAAATTAATTTTCCAAAACTCAAACTAAACATCATATTAGAATATAGAGGTAGAACTATAATTCCAAAACCCTTCCAAACACAGCCTTAAGTTTTTGGGGGAGCCTAAGCTTCCACACCCATGTCCAATCTTCATCCATGTGAGGATGCCCTTGAATAAGATTGTAGGCAAAGGAAACTGTAAACTCCCCATCAAGGGCCCCTTTCCACATAGGAGAATCCAAAATGGAGCTATCAGGAGGGACAGTGTTCAGAATTAGAGAAGCAATGGGAGATGGGAGTATGCTGTCAACATATTGATCATCCCAATTTCCATCATCTCCCATTAGTTTTCTAATCTTAACACACCTGGGATCATCACTGGATTTGGCAAGATTAGGGCTGGAAACAGATTCTTCAAAGGATCTGTCACCATACCACCAATCTTTCCACACATCAACAGTCTAGCCATCACCCACAGACCATTTAATACCTTTTCTGAGAGTGTTTTTAGTACACGTGATGCCTCTCCAAAGATAAGATGCTTGCCTCCCTTTAGGCCAATCCTGCAAAGAAGTATTTTTAAGATATTTGTTTCTAAGAACCTCACACCACAAGCCTTCCTGTCTTCTGACCATATTCCAGCCCAAATTAGAAAGTAGGGCCAGATTTTGGTCTCTAGCTTTTTTTTATACCAAGACCCCCATTCCTTTTCATTCTGCACACCACATCCCATTTAACAAGGTGAATTTTTTCCCTTCCAGGGTATCACCCCAAAGGAAATTCCGGTTCAACTTTTCAATTTCATTACTCACCTTTTTAGGAGCAAGCATTGTTTGTATAGTGTAAGAAGGAATAGCAAAAGTCACTGACTGAATCAATGTGGCTCTGCCAGCCAAAGATAACACATTAGCCTTCCACCCAGCCAATCTTCTTTGCATTTTGCCAAGTATATCATTAAAGTGTCTAGTGGTAACCCTCCCATGAATTAGGGTAACACCCAAGTATTTCCGTAATTCAGTAGTGAGAGGAATGCCACATTTATTGCTCAAATCTTTGGTTGTCCTGCTCTCAATGTTAGGAGAGACATACAGCTTGGACTTGTGGGAATTAATTTTCAACCCAGAGATTTCACAAAACTCATCCATAACCTGCATTATAGTGTTGCAATTTGACATAGTGGCCTTCCTAAATAGCATGAGGTCATCAACAAAGAATAGGTGTGTGATTGAAGGACCACCTCTAGTGACCTCAATCCCTTTCCAAAGCTTGTTCTCAACTTGGAGGCTAATCATATTGGATAGCCTCTCTATACACAACACAAAGAGGTAAGGAGAGAGAGGATCTCCTTGCCGCAGACTTCTTTGAGGTTTAAATTCTTGAAGAGGTTCACCATCCCAAATAATAGCAATGCCAACATTAGTAACACAACACATGATGAGGTCAATAAGGTTAACATCAAAATCAAATTCAAAAAGGGTTTGTTTGAGGAAATCCCAGGAGATGCTATCATAAGCTTTTTCCAAATCTATTTTAAAAATCATACCCCCCTTCTTACCCTTTTTGTGATTCAAAGTGTGGATGATCTCATGGGAAATTATTATGTTGTCACTAGTACTTCTGCCAGGGATAAAGTTACATTGGTTAGGTCTAACAATGTTATTCAAAAAGAGTCTGATCCTACTCACAATGATTTTGAAAATAATTTGTAAGACACATTGCAAAGGCTAATGGATCTAAATTGTTGAATTCTCTCAGGGTTGTCAATTTTGGGAATCAAAGCAACAAGAGTTTTGTTAATATCAGAGGGAATATGGTTCTTAACAAAACAGTCTTGCACAAAGTCACAAACAGAGGGCACTATGATGGACCAAGAATGATAAAAAGATGATTGAAACCCATCCCTCCCAGGGGCCTTAAAAGCATGAATGCTCTTCACAGCCTACCAAACCTCCTCATTAGTAATTCTTTTAGTAAGTTTGGAGTTGATCTCCTGAGCCACCTTGCAAACCACCAAATTATTCCAGTGATCAAGAGAGGTGGTAGGGGAGTAGCTAAAAAGATTAACAAAATAACTGGTAATCCGATTCTTGAGTTGGTCAGGCTGATCACAACAACCCCCACTATCATTTCTCAACATCTCAATCTTTCTCTTTTTCCTTTTGGTGATAGTGGTAAGTTGGAAAAATTTTGTATTCCTCTCACGTTGGGTAATCTAGTTAGATCTAGATTTTTGAAACCACAGAAGCTCTTCCTATTAAAGCACTTTATTATATTGATCTATGAAGCACCGACACGTTCCCATGGCTTGCATACGAGCGGTGGACACATGTCTGACACTCCCTCTAACGTATCCTCTTTTTTTTTTTTTGAATTTTTGCAGTCGGAGACGCCATGGACACGTTGTGACACTTTCCAGACACGCCTGAGGTGCATTAAAGCCCTAACTGTTGGAGAGAAAGAGAGAGAGATCGAGGGAGGAGAGGAGATAGAGAAAGAGAAATAGAGACAATGAAAGAGATCAAGAGAGGAGAGAAGACAGAGATCGAGGGAGGAGAGAAGAGGAGCCCTAACCTGTTCAGATCAATTGAAGAAGCTGAGGTATTCTTCATCTGCTCTCTTCTTCTTCGTCTCGTCCTCTTCGTCTTCTTCTCCTTTTTCTCCTCCCTTTTCTTCGACTTCTCCTGTTCTCTCTCTCTCTCTCTCTGATTTCACTTTCCTCCCTTCTGCTGATTCACTGTCCCCTCTTTTTTATTTCACCTCTCTCTTTCTCTCTCTCTCCTCTTTTATTTTCTTCCCTCTCTTTTTTTTTACTTTTTTCTTTTTTTATCCTTATTTTTGTTAAACCTAAAATTCATAAAATAAATTATTTTTATTTAAAAACTCATTTTTTATTAATTTTTTTAAAAAAAATATGTTTATTAATTTTATTATTATTGTAATTGTATAAAAATTAATGATTTTCTTTTTATTTTAGACATATAATAAATAAATAAAATTATATATATTAAACGTGTCCCCAGCTTGTCGTATCTCCCATTTTTTTAAAATTTGCGTGTCCCCGTGTCCGTGTCATGTCCCGTGTCCGTGTCCGTGCTTCATAGATATTGATCGATAAAATCTAACTCAAGAATATGAAGATTATGAGAATAGATGTTGGCCTAAGATTTTTGAATGCCTTCTATCCTTCCAAGTAACCATCTGCCAAAGACCTCTTTGTTCCAGACACTAGCTGCTTGAGCTAGTTTTTGAAGGTTATTACTCAGGAAGGCAAGGTTCTTGGTCCAACTATTATAATAACATTTATGAAATCCTCATGAGTTATCCAAGCCGCCATGAATTTAAGGGTTTACAAGTGGGATTAAAGGGAGACTTACCTTGAGTAAACACCATCATAGGGGAGTGGTCTGAGTAGGTGCGAGGGAGATTCCGAACTGCTCCATCTGGGAAACTGGTTCTCCACTTTGTATTGCACAACGCTCTATCCAACCTTATCATAGTATTTGCCCAGCCTTTTCTGTTGCTATACCAAGTCAGCCTAGGACCTGAACACCCTAGATCCATAAGATTGCAATTATCAACCCTTGCATTGAATTTCCTTCTCCTCCTCTGATCTTGACTCAGGGACTGGTTCAGGTTACCTTGTAGACTTTGTTTTTCATTAGGTATGGTGAAGTCATTAAAGTCACCAGCAACTAATAGGGTTTGGTCATATGACGAGCAACTTCCTCCAAATGATCCCATAACTCTTCTCTCAGGCTGCTGTTTGGACTTGCATATACAGCTGAGAGCAGCCAGTTTGGGTAGTCCTGCCTAGAGATTGTAGCAGTGATTTGCTGGGAGCTAGCTTCCACCACTCTAACATTTACTATGTTTGGGTTCCAAATCATCCAAATACCTCCACTACGGCCAATTGGGTCTACATGAGCTGAAGCTGTAAAGCCCATACCATTGAAGAACAAAACCATAGCCTTAAACTCAACTTTAGTTTCCATAAGGACAACCAGGTCTGGTTTATGGATCTACACTAAGTCCTTCATATTCCTTTTAAACTTTTTATTCCCTACTCTTCTGCAATTCCAGATTAGCAAATCCATAGATGGTATAGCTTGTTGTAGTAGAGGTGCTTGGCTATCTAATGCCAAGTAGCCTCTGATGGCTTTGAAATTATCTTCCATCGACTTCAGTGGTGTCATTGATAGGTAATGCATATCCTGGTTTGCAGCCACCTGTCTCCATGGTTGAAGCCTCAACTTTACTGCCTTGTTCCACCATTCTGAGGTGATGAGGCGAAACACTTCTTTCCCTGGGGATAGACACACCAATACTCTGTTCTGATGCAGCATGTGCTTCTCCGTAGGGTAGTTTTCTCCTTCCTCCTCCATTTTTATCTGGGGGAACTCGGAATTTGGTTCTAGAGTTTATTCGAGTAGAAGAATTTGTGAAATGTGAGCTAGGGTTGGTTGGGTGAGTGGGTGGGTGGGTTGTGGTGGTAGAGAAATGGTGTTTACTACTCTGTGGATTTGATGTCTCACACTCCCCCATTGCTGCTACTTGATCTCGTATCTTCATGTCAATGCCTCCTATATTTCCCATTCGAGCTTCCTCACCTTTCTTTTCAGTAACCATACCAAGGCTAATTATCTCAGTTGTTTTTGCTGATGTTCTGGCCTTGTACCGAAAGTCCACATCTACGTGGACTTTTCCTTTTCCTTTTTCCTTGCTTACTTGGGCTTTGGGGCCTAGGTTCCTTCCTTACATAGGATCTCAAATCTATTATTCGGTTGGGTATTAGCACCTCTATGCACAGTTGGGCCTTTTGATTTTCTTCGTTGGCTTGGAACAATCATCCATGGCCCATAATTCCCTGGGCCTACCTCATCTTTATGCTCTTTCCCACTTGGGTTTGGTCTAGAGCTGACTGGGCTTCCATTGCTTTGGCTTCCAACTCCATTCAGTGCCTGGCCTTCTTGCACCGTCGCCAGAATAGGTTTATCACTGCATGCCTGTCTCCGGTGACCAATCTTGCCACAAGAAAAACATACTGAGTGTAAATGTTCATATTCAACTCCATAAGTGTGTTTACCTATAGAAAAGTGAGAGATTAGGGGCTTTCTGAGGTCCATTTCAATGCAAACTCGTGCATATTTGCCTCTCGCTGCCATGGCTGTATTGATGTCGATCTTGAGTGGAACTCCAATAACTTTTGCAATGTGGTAGAGGATTTTCTCATTGTAGTACTCAATGGGGAGATTAGGAAATCTCACCCATATCGCGGTAGTATCCTCTTCCGCTTTGTCCGATTTGAAGTCTTGTTGCCATTTCCGCACTGTGACATAGTGATCCATTACAATCCATGGTCCTCCAGTATATACCTTGGTGTAGTCATCAGTCATGTCAAACTTAACAATGAAGAATCCGTCACCAATGTCTAGGGCTTCAAAGTCTGCTTGGAGCCCCCAAATCTTTGTCATCTTGATCATGAACAGTTTATACCCTATGGTTTTCCCCAATAGCCTCACAATCAAACACTTTTTCCATGGCTCACGCACTTTCTTCAGGAGGCCTGGTGGTATCTTTACTTTGGGTATCCCATCTCTGGCTTCCTCCATAACCTCATCATCTAGCTCCAACCTCTGATCAGTAGTTGCATCCTCCTCGTCTGAGGAGAGCTCCTCCACATCGCAATCAAAAAAAATTTCATTTCGGTTTTCGTTGAATCTCGAACGGGGGAGTGCTTGCTTGAAGGATCTAGTTGATTTGTTGTTTACCTCCTTGATTTCCATTTGGATTGTGGGTGGATCTTCATCTGGTGGGTTAGATGGGTCTTCCTTCGACTGTTGCTCACAGTGAATGGGATTTTGAACATCCTCTGAACCCTTCACCAATTGACTTTCAGCCATGGTATTATCAACTGGTTGCTCTGTTGCACTTTTAATCTTCTTCTTGCTGCGGTTAAGGAGATCAGTCTCCTTCGTTGAGCAGCCATCATTGTGTTCTTCGTCAGGTCAAATGGAATGATTATTCTATTCAACTTCATTCTATTGGACCAAACACTATCTTAGCAGCAGTGATAGTAACAGCATATGAGGACATAAAATGTGTAGGAAAACTCGATAAAGTGATGTTGATTGGATTATGTAGTAAAACTCTACAACGAAGTTTAACGGCTAGCAAGTCAATGTTAGATACCTCCTCTTTGCGCATGAAGGCTCTATTTATATCTCCACCAACTAGTTCTTCCTTTAGTTTTTATTCCTAAAGGTTCTTCTGACACTCTTTATGTTCCCTGATTAATTGTTGTTGACTACTAGAATTTCTGTTATTAGCATAGTTTAAAAAGCCTCCGCAATCGTTGCTGCCACCTATTACGGCCGCTATCGTAATGGCCGCCACGTTGCGTAAAGGTCGTAATGGCTGTTACGGTGCCATTACAATTTCGTTGCCGCCGTTACAATCATTACGCTTTTATTTTTTTTTTATTTATAGATTTTGTATATAAAGCCATTTTTCTCTTTTCTCTTTTTTCTAGTTGTTAAAAATGCACAAAAAGAATATAGAACTTATGTGAAAATCTTGGATCTATGAGTTTTGAATGTCCAATCTTTAAGTTCTACAAGACTTGAGTTGATATTAAAGTTAAATGAGCTTACTTCTCTCTCTCCCCCTCTCTCTCTCTCCAAACTTCTTTACCTTTTTATTGAAAAGCTTTCATTAATCTCATTTGATTCTTTGAAATATTAACTTATCTATTGTATCTATATTTGCTCTTTGGTCAAATTTATTCATTTGACCTTTGCCGCCATTACGATCATATGCTTCTATTTTTATTTTATTTTTTTATAGATTTTGTATATAAGGCCATTTTTTTCTAGTTGTTAAAATCGCACAAAAATGATATAGTACTTATGCGAATATCTTAGAGCTACACATTTTGAATGTCCAATAGTCAAGTTTTACAAGACTTGAGTTGCTATCAAAGTTAAATGAGCTTACTTCTCTCTCTCTCTAAACTTTCATTACTTTTTATTAATGAACTTTCATTAATTTCTCATTTGATTCTTTGAATATTATAATATTATATCTTTTTTTTTTTTTAGGTAATAAATATTATAATATTATATCTATATTTGCTCTTAGGTCAAATTTATTGAACAAAATTTGTATATCATGTCAAGTATTTTTACATTAGTATGTTGATATTTTGTATTATGTATGTACTTACGTTTATGAGATTATCATTTTTAGTATTAAACATGGTTCGTTTTTTTTTTTTTCTTCTTAACAAGTGGGAAGTTATCTACAAGTATAATTAGTAAAGTAAAGAAAATTAAATACATCCAACAATAGGAAAAATCCCTATAGTGACTTAAAGCTAACATTAAAATTAGTACACATATTGGATCATATTTAACAACTAAACAAAACATACAAAAATCATTATAAACCTCACTAAATTTGATTTTGAAATAAAAACATGTTTGTTAGTATGTTTTCCTAAAGTTGTGCGAAGAATCAAAAAATTTATAGCTCCGGTCGATTGCCACCACTGTTATGTTATGGCCGTTATTTTCTGCAGCTGCATCAACGCTACCGTTACCGTTATGGTAGCAGCCACCTTTACTTAAAACCTTGGTTATTAGGTAATGTCAAAGAAAAGGTGCTGTCAAAGTGTGGTGCTGTCAAAGTGTGCCTTTAGGAGTTCACAAACACTCATAAAGTATGAATTTTGTTGCTTCATAAATACATGTAGGCTCTTTTTGGTTCCCTGGAACAGTCAGGTAAAACAAAAAAGAAAGGGAAAGGAAATGAAGAGGGAAAAAGAGGAAGAAAAAGCAAAAACATAAAGAATCCATTTATTAGAAATGTGATTTTGATTTGATTGCGGGTTTCCTGCGTCCCCCTCCTTTGGTGGTTAGTCATGTTTCTCCATTTTCCTCACTGTTTTATAATGAAAACTGGGTTACTTCAAAGCAAGAAAATTCCCTCAAAATACTGTCCTTCACAATTTTCCAATACAGCCAAACAAAGAGAAAGTAAAATTCCATTTGATTTCTTTTTCCTCCTAATTTGTACATCTCAAAAAGTATTTGAATGCTTGAATATTTTCATCTGCTTGGAAATTCTTATTTTAGATAATAATAATAAAAAATAAAAAAAAAATTGGGGTTAATTACCTTGGATTTGTTACTCCTTTAGGGTTAGTCATCTGGGCTCAACGTATTAGTTGTCTTGAGACATTCGCTTCAACCATAGATCTGCTGTATTCATTAACAGGATTGTGGGATCCTCTCTAACAAAGGACATCATCATCGAATGCAGTTTGCTGGATCATTTTCTTGGGGTCCTAGAATTGTTGCAACAAGTGGATAAGAGGTATGTAGTTTCTAGTTTTCTCTCATCAGTGTTGTAAATCCCTTCTAGCCACAGAGTACCAATGTAGGGGTATCACTTGACAAATAGGTCTTCATGGATGGCACTGGTTCAATTTATTGTATGAAGTTCGTAAAAAGGCAGTGTGTTATGACCAGATAGTATTTATTATTTTTTCATTATAATTTCTTAAATTTCATTACACGCACATTGATTAAAATCATATCAATATTATCAAAAGTGTTATACAACAGTAGTTTATGTTTCAATCATTTGGTACTTTCCCTGTCAGTTCTAGTTCTGCCTGTAATCACATATGTGGCATGATTTTTAGAATCATCAAAGTAAAAGATTACTTTGATTTTTGCATTTGGGTGTTGGTTGTATGTTCACGAGTATGTAAAAAACATTATGCATTTTTGGTGTAGCAATGCAAATAAAATCCAACATTTGATGGTTGATATACACGGTTAAAATTAGAAAAACCAAACCAAATCAAACTTTAAGTCCTATTAAATGGGGTCGACTATATGAATCATTCTTCTCCTATTGACTTTATTCAAGGTCATATCATTAGTCAAATTAAAGAGATTAATATTTCTATTTACTACACTAGCTCACATCAATATAGATTTGCCCCTTCCCCTAACACTTCCATCTTCTGCCAGTATATCGCATCCCTTCACTACTGCCTCTATTGGTCTCCATTGTATATGACCAAATTATCTCAATCTATTAGCCCTCAGCTTATCTTCTATCAATACTACTCCTACCCATTCTCAAATATACTCATTCATAACTCTGTCTTTTCTAGTCTTGCCACACATCCACCTAAGTATCCTCATCTCAGCAACACTTATTTTATCTAAATGTTGTTTTTTAGTTGCCCAACATTTCGTCTCATACAATGTCATTGGTCTAATAGCTATTCTATAGAATTTCTCTTTTAGTCTAGTAGGTATTCCTTTATCGCATAGTACTCTAGACGCACTCTTCTACTTAAGTCACCCCGCCTTAATTCTATAGACTACATCCACTTCAACCTCCCCAGAAAATAACAAAAATGTTCACTCTTAGGTAGTGTCGATAATTAAAAGAAAGAAAGACTCCAATATTAGCAATTACTCTTTTTCTTTTCCTCTCAACACCAAATGCATTTGCAATTATGCTTGATAATTTTAGATAAACAGATGCATTTGTCTACAGAGTTAGGTAAACATAGTGGTGTAAAAATGGCTTGGCCTAGCCTAGGTCCGCTTGGCTCTCGCCAAAAATTGGACCGGACTGTGGCAGCCTAATTCCAAAAAATATAGGCCTAGACCCATGGGTAATCGGGTTTCGGGCCTTAGGACTAACTTTATTTTTAAATTTTTTTTTTCACCAAAATAGCTTGCAAGTGATGTTGGGCGTCAAGGTGGGTCTAGACTAGGCTCGTCAGGCTGCGCCTCCAGCAGGCTTTATGTTGGCAGGCCATTTTTACACTCCTAGGTAAACCTAGGTGAATAGTTATAAGTCCTCTTGTTTGAGTCTTGTATTATTGAGTTTTCTTAGTGAATTTTTGTTGGGTGTTGAGACCGTGATTTTTGCCCTTTCGAGTTTTCCACATAAAATCTTGGTGTTTTTATGTGATTCCTTATCTGTGTGTATAATCGTTTAGAGGCTAAAAATTGAGTAATTAATAAGAATTTTTATTAATTGGCTTTTTCACCCTCTCTAGGTAAGTTAATATTTCAAGGAACATGTTGGGAATAGATGTCTGGCTTTTTAGATGAGTCCAACATTTATACTAAGCTCAAAAATAAAAATATTGTTGTTAAGACTTGATAAAAAAAAAAAAAAAAGGGTCCAATCCAGTTTATCCAAGGCCTCGTTTGGAAACAGGCTAATTTAGTAATTTTTTGGCTATTTGACTAAGATAAGAGCTAAAAAAAACTAGTATGTTTGGAATGACTTTTAGACTTTTTACGAAAAAATGTGCAAAAAGTAGAGAGAAAAAAAAATCTTTGACTTTTTAGTATGGATTGTTAACTTTTTGGCTAATTTAATAACTTTTTAACTTTTTGACTAAAAAAGAGAATTTCCAAACGAGGCCAAAAAGCCAATTGTAAATATTTGAAGGTAATAGACTGCTGTTTTACAAATGTATGAACTGTTAATAGAATATTGTTGATTATATTAATTATAATTGTTTTCTGAAAACTTTTATTTTCAACATCAAGTTGATCAAATCTTACTTTCCGCCTATGCCACAAGAAAGATTGAATAAATTAATTATGTTAATGATATGTTAGATAATCTAGATTATACAAATTTAATTAGTAATTTCCTTATTAAAATATTATGAACTAATTTGGTGAGAAAAGTTATAATATGAAACTGTAGCAGGATTTTTCTTAATGTTAAATTAAAACCTCCATTTGGAGAATCCTAGCATCCAAACTAACCCAGATTGCTTGTAGGGCGTTTTTGGATGGATGTGAATTTTTGAATTGCATATATTTGACATTAATTTCTCGTTTGGGAATTTAGCATTTAGTTTTTTTTTTTTTGGGGGGGGGGGGGGGGGCATATATTTGACATTAAAAATAAAAAAAAAGAAAAAAAAAAAAGAAAAAGGTCAAAAAACCAAAAGTTAGACCTTACATGGAACTTAGCTTTTAAGTATTAAACTAGTTATTGTTAAAACCACTAACAAGATTCAGTACACAAGAAATGTGAGACTTACAATTTAGAATTCACAATTTATCCACAATGACAGGATAATTATTGAGTTTGTGATAAATCAAAAAATTGACATGGAACATGCCATATCATTGTGGATAAATTGTGAGAGTATTATTCAAAAAGAAAAATGTGTCGTAGTCTCAGAACATGCATCATTATTAGTGAAGTATTATTCTTATTATATGTGGGATCTAACTAACAGCCTCTTGCTATCCATTGGAGTCAGCGACACTTCCTCCGCCATAGACACTGTCGTCAACAACTTCTTCAGCAGTGGGGGGCTGCTGCTCAACAAGGCCAGGGAGTGGGACTTTGGAGAAGAGAAGAGAGTCCTCTGCCACCCCAACCTTCCTCAAAATACCTTCCCAATTGTTCGTGAAGATGCCATCTTGTGGGTTGGTCAGTTGATCCTTGAATTTCCCCTCCTCACCTTCCTCAAAGAAGCCTTCCTCACACCAGGAGGATTTGTTTCCTTCGTCATTCAAGCTCTTCTCGAAACTGGTTTCTAAGCTTTTCAGCTTGGTAATAGCCTGCCAGAAGTCCTCTTTAGCATATCATCAGCAGCTAGCCTTTCTTTGTCCACCTGAATTTCCAGCATAATCTGTTTCATAGAGAAGATACACAAATATTCACACTAATAGTATGATGAAAAGAAAGGACAAGGTGCAAAGGCCTATCCACAACCACCCTCTCTTCGGGAGTTGAATTTACTTGCCGCTCCTCGGTATCATTTAAGGTGGTGGGGTGTTTTTTATCAACCTCCTCCACCGTCTGTTGCTGTTTGGCTACCTTCTTCGTTGCTTCCTTTGTTTGCTTGGTCATATGAGCAGGTGGGAGAGGAGTCTTCTTCTTCTTCTTTTTCTTCTTCTTCTTCTGGTGTTGCTACTACAGGTTCAATCTGAATGGAGGATATGTAAGATTGCACTTCCTCTGACTGGATTCGTCGAGAATGCGTTAGTCGTCTATATTTGGGTAGGCCCTCATTCTCCAAGTGAATGTCTGCCCCAAATGACGATCCATTGTTAGCGAGCTCAGTTGGGCCTACAAAAAAATAATACATATCATGTTCGTAGTTGATGATGCAAATGGGACATCAGGAGTCATCTATACCATCTATACTACTAGACGAGGAGCTTGGAATGGAGGGTATGTAAGATTGCACATCCTCTGGCTGGATTCGTCGAGCGCGGGTTAGTCGTCTGTGCTTGGGTAGGCCCTCGTTCTCCAAGTGAATGTCTGCCCCAGATGATGATCCATTGTTAGCGAGCTCAGTTGGACCTGCAAAAAAAAATACAGATCATGTTTGTAGTTGTTGATGCAAACGGGATTTTAGGAATTATCTATACCATCTGTACTACTGCATGAGGAGCTTGGAATGGAGGGTATGTAAGATTGCACATCCTCTGGCTGGATTCGTCGAGCACGGGTTAGTCGTCTGTGCTTGGGTAGGCCCTCGTTCTCCAAGTGAATGTCTGCCCCAGATGATGATCCATTGTTAGCGAGCTCAGTTGGACCTGCAAAAAAAAAATTCAGATCATGTTTGTAGTTGATGATGAAAACGGGATTTTAGGAATTATCTATACCATCTGTACTACTGCATGAGGAGCTTGGAATGGAGGGTATGTAAGATTGCACATCCTCTGGCTGGATTCGTCGAGCACGGGTTAGTCGTCTGTGCTTGGGTAGGCCCTCGTTCTCCAAGTGAATGTCTGCCCCAGATGATGATCCATTGTTAGCGAGCTCAGTTGGACCTGCAAAAAAAAATACAAATCATGTTTGTAGTTGATGATGCAAACAGGATTTTAGGAATTATCTATACCATCTGTACTACTGCATGAGGAGCTTGGAATGGAGGGTATGTAAGATTGCACATCCTCTGGCTGGATTCGTCGAGCACGGGTTAGTTGTCTCTGTTTGGGTAGGCCCTCGTTCTCCAAGTAAATGTTTGCCCCAGATGATGATCCATTGTTAGCAACCTCAGTTGGGCCTACAAAAAAATAATACAGCTCATATTTGTAGTTGATGATACAAACGGGACTTTAGGAATTATCTATACTAATTTATAACATCAATTCTAAAAATGCTAAGCTCGTCACAAATTGACGTATCAAAAAATGTTGTAACTAAACTATAAACTATATTTTGTGTAGGGTACATTATAGGAGAAGAATAACCAAATAATAAATTATATAGGAATATTTTGATTTAGTATAAGATAGCTTACAAATATTTTGATTTGCGGTTCAGATGGCGAAAATTTTGCTATGCAATGGGTTCCACAAACACTCGTGCAAAAAAACACCAATTGAACTAGATAAAACTAGGAAGTCCCGATTTTGTCAACTGGAAAGAAATTCTTAAGAGGAAAATCATTGAACATAAAAGGGCCCTTGGAAATAGCAGTAGCACTGTGATCAGTTTTAAACAGAATAGATATGGGAATTGGACTCACCCAAATTTCGAGTTGTGGATAATGATGATCCATCTCTCACTGGTTCTTCAACTAGGCTGCTGCTGCTGCCATGGTTCTCTGACAGCAGTGAGTAAACGCGACCCATGCTGGGCCGTAGTTCTGGATCATATTCAGTGCACATTATCCCAATTTGTATGCACAATTCTACTTGATCACGGACAAACGATGGTATCAATTTCCGGTCCATAAAATCAGACACCCTTCCTTCCTTGTAAAGCTCATTTGCCTTCGTCAACAACAAATAATCATGTCACAACTCAGCAACAAGCGCAGTCAGAGACACCTCCCTTGTATGATAATGGCTAATTGCAAATAAAACTCAGTTCAAATTAAAAATGTGAATCAAGTGTGCTTACCCTATCCCGTAGACCTTGACCACTGGAAGACCGATCATGAGAAAGCCAATTCTTCTGACCACTTATCAACTCCAAAACCACTACCCCAAAGCCGTATATGTCTACCTTCGGAGAGACGTGTCCACTACACTTGTACTCGGGAGCCGAATACCCACTGATTCCATGTACAAGCATACATTAACAACAAATCAAGTTTCAAAAAGTTTGGTTTGGTTTAAAAATAAAAATAAAAAGAGGTTTTTGAGAACTCAACAAAACGCTGATCGGATGGATTTGAAATTTTTTTTTTCCTTTGAAAAAAGAGTAGGATTCAGTGACAACATATAGAGAATTTAAATTATAACATAAATCAAATTGCTAAAAAAAAAGATACTAGGAAAAATAAGACAAATTATATACTTAACACATACAGGGTACCGGCAGCTTCACTGATATTAACTTGCGTTTGATCTTGAGGTAAGAGTCTGGCTGTGCCAAAATCAGCAATTTTGGGGACCCAATTTTCATCTATTAGGATGTTGGCGGGTTTGATGTCACAGTGGATAATTACACTGTGTGATCGTTCATGAAGGTAAAGCAAGGCCCGGGCAACACCTACAATTATGTCATATGTTCGCTTCCATTCAAGCACATCTGCCCTGCCAGTCTCTGAATCTAGAGCATCAAAAATAGTACAAAACTTTGAGATTAGTTGCCACGTTGAAAATGGTGACTTAATTCAAAGATTGTAGTATTATTATACAATTATTGTTTTTCGAATGAAGTATTATTATACAATTAATTTATATTATGTTTGATGCAAATTAGAAGAGAACAGATGTATAGATCCATGAGTATATCCTTCCCAGAACGAAAGGTGTCTTCACTTCATGTGTAATTTTTTTCTTTGCTCAAATGAATGATTGTTCCTCATGTTTTTTCAAAATTTTTTTTTTAATCAGTAAGAAAGAGAACTTTATTGATGATATGTTAGACACAAAGAACATAACATACATCAAAAAAGCAAGCAAAAGCTACAAGTATCATATCTAAACGATCTCAACTAGGTTAACACCGCAAAGATAGTGCAATCACATGCTAGCAAAATCCCAAATTGATGAGAGGCCAACCAACAGAGCAAAGTAGGAAACAAAAAAAAACATCAACACCAGTCACACCCAATGATCAATGGCAACCAAATAACCCCAAATCCCTTATCATTTTAGATTCAAACAAATATTTATTTATTTATTATTTTAATAATTTTAGATTATTTAAAATTGCAAGTCTATGGGAGAGTCTTTTACTGGTTCTCATTAATTGCAATCTTAGCAAGATAATATAAAATGGTGATATTACTTAAAATTAAAAATACAGTAGGTGATATTAGTACTTACTAAAAAGAAGGTAATCAAGGCTTCCATTACTTGCAAACTCAAATACAAGCAGCATCTCTTCACGGTGTGAACAAAAACCCAGAAACTTGACAATATTTCGGTGGTGTGCAGACCCCAGCAGCAGTTTCAACTCGTTCAGGACAAGTTCCTTTCCCTCGTCTGAGATTTGCAAAGGTCTCTTCACCGCGATCTCTCTCCCATCATTCAACTTTCCCTACAAAAACATTTTCAGTCAAGGATATGGATCCAAAATTCAAATTTCGGGGGAGGGCAAAAACACATATTTTGAAATTATTTACTCATATATTCAGATCCAACCTTCCTTTTTGTTGACGTATGTGTTCATTCTACGTTCATCTTTATTTTTTCCTGACCAAAACAAAAAATTTTGGGCTTGTTTGTTTGATTTTAGGAGAGATTTTTTGAAAAAAAAAATTCTAAAATTTTGTTCGGTTTGTGGTTTTTCTTAAAAATCTTCAAAATCACTTTGGCCTTGGTTTGTGTTTCTCAAAAAATTTTGGAAAAAATTATCTACAAATAAGTTTTCAAAAGTAATCAAACCAAACAAATTTTTCCAAAAAAATTTCCCAAAACTTGTTTGATTTACAAGTTTTTCAAACAAATCTCTCTCGCATCAAATCAATCACTTTTTTCAAAACTCTCTCAAAATAATTTTTCAAAACATCTTTTGAAAAAATCAAACCAAACAACTTTTCGTACTTTTTATCTCTAAAACTCATCTTTCAAACTCAAACCAAACATACCCTTTATCTCTCTTACACATCAATCAATCACATTTTTTTCTCTCATACAAATCTACTCACTTACAACAAAATATCAAATCATCTTAAACTCCCAAACTATTTTCAAAATATACAATCAAACAAACTAAAAAAATTTCTAAACTCTCACCCCAAATTTTTTTTTTTAAATCACTGCCTTAAAAGCAAACCAGTACACACTAAGGTTGTGTTTGGATTAACCTTGTACACTTGAGCAAAGCCACCTTTGCCAAGCTTGCTTTCGGCATGGAAACTTTCTGTCGCAGAAGAAAGGGTTTTGAACCTGAACTCCTGCGGTCCTTGTTCTGCCACGATCTCCTGTGCATCTTCAATCACAACACAGCCACAAGTTGAGCACAAGAAGATGAAAATAACTATAAATACATATTTGGTGACTCAGATGTAAATCCGATTGAGAAAAAAAAAAAAACATTTACCTTTCTTAGATTTTGTGGGTTTGAAGAAATTTCGTAATTTGCTTGATTTCGGCATGGTTTAAGAGAGAAATGAATAAAGGTTTAATCGCAATTTCAGATGGAGAGATCGACAGAGAGAGAACATTTGGATAAAGTAAAAGATGAATGTGTCTGCTTTTTCAACTGTTTAGATGAAGTAAAAGAAGAAAGGAAAGAGTAATGTGGTTGTTTTTTTTTTTTTGCCTGCTTTTTTATATCGTTTGAAAATGTGTTCTTTAATAATTTTTTTAACTTTTTATATAAAAATATATAAAAAAAATTAAAGAGAGTGATATAATAATTTATAATAATTTTTTAACTAAAATATTTAATCCTCAAATCAGATCATAAACTATCTCTAATGATTTATCAAATTTAAATTTAATAAAAAAAAATTTATGCCTTGTTTGGTTTGTTTTTGAGAAATAAATTTTAGAGAAATTTTTTTAAAATTTTGTTTGATTTAGTGATTTTGAAAAAAAATTTCCAAAATCACTTTTTCTCTTCTACATATCAATCAATTACTTTTTCTCTCATTTCTCCTTTTTAATTATTTTTTCTCTCACATACATCTATTCGACTACAACAAAATATCAAATCATTTCAGGCTCTCATACTCTAAAACTATTTTTAAAATATATAACCAAAAAAACTATAAAAAAATTTAAACTCTTTCTCTAAATTTTTTTTTTTTTTTAAATTTATCTCCTAAAACTAAACCAAATACATCTTTATTTTTTGCTCCTTCAACGATTTATCAAATTTAATATTTTTTAAATCTTTTATCAAATTAAGAATCGATGTGTCGGATGACTTCAAAGTAAAAATTTATAAAAAAATTACGTTGATCAATCACGTCTCCGATCAACTAATGATTTAATAAAATATCAAAAATTTTCATTAAAACACCTTATATCAAAAAAAAAAAAAATTCAAATTTTTATTCAAATTTAATATTAAAAAAATCATCGTTAAAGATGCCCTTAGATAAAGTGAAAGAAGAATGGGTGAAAAATTAGAGTCCAGATCCCCTCGTTGAGCCCCTCCTTCATTCCCTGCTTGCAGGGGCTTTCGGGTCCACTTTGAGGTCTAGTTTTGATAATCCGAACCATTCATATTTTTAGATTTATTCAATATATTATACCTATAAAAAATCAAGTTGATCGGATATCAGAAAGTATGCGTTCAGAAAATTGGGATTACAAACTATTTTTTAATAAACAGTTTTCCGAACACATACTTTATGATATTTGATCAACTTGATTTTTTACAAGTATGATATAATGAATAAATCTAAAAATATGACAGTTCGGATTATCAAAATTGGGCTTCACAGTGAGCCCGAAGGCCCTATAAAGAGGAAATGAAGGACCGAAATGAAGGAGAGGATCCAATTGTGAAAATTATTCAGTATTTCATAAACAACGCTGATTGAGGGCCCGAGACTTCGGGGCTCGAATGCCCCGAAAGTCCATTTTAGGTAAAAAAAAAAAAAAAAAAAAAAAGGAAAAAAGAAAGAAAAAAAAAACAGTTTCCAAAATTGGAAATTAGGGGTATTAGGGGCAATTTTTTTAGGGCCACCAATCATTTTCCTTTCATAAATTCATCTCATCTATCCCATGTGGTTTCAGAGTGCTCTTTTTTGACTCAGTGGGCCCACCATGATGGCAACTCCGCTTAACCCTTAAGCAAATGTTAACGTCTGTTAACTTAGGGAGAAGAAAATTTGTTAGCTTTTAGAGCGAAGAAAAATATTATTTTATTTTCAAGATGATAACTCCAGCTCAAGATGGTATTTTCATTTTCTTGCTTTTTTTTTTTGTTAATTATACAGGTTTTGTTTGGCAATTTTTAATTTTAGTTAAAAAGTTAAAAAATTATTATAAGTTGTAATATCATTTTTTTAATTTTTTTATACATAATTTTGTAAAAAACTAAAAATTTATTAAAATAACTTGTTTTCAAACGAGGCTCAGGATCCGATCTTGTAAGAATCCAACTATATATATATAAAGATTTTCATATTTGGTGCATAAAAAAATATAAATCATTAGATTTAGATAAAATAAAAGTGATACTATTAATATTTCATAAATTATTTTAAACCATGCATTTCTTTAGATCTCCACTTATAAATTTTGAAACTCTTAAAATTTCTTTCCCCCAAATAATACCAAAATCATTTTTATAAAAACATTTTACCCATTGAATGTACACCCCCCACTCCTCAAAAAAACTTCACTTCCAAAAAACCCTCACAAAGCCCACGAAGAAGAAAAAGAAGAGACAATGTGATTATTGTCTTTGTTGTCTCATCCACCATTGTCACAGTTAGTACGCTCTCTCTCTCTCTCTATATATATATATATATGCACACACATAATTTCTTAATTTTCTCATAATAATTTCTTTTCTTGTAAAACAAATTATAATAATTGGTTTAGTTTTCTCAATAAAACATATCCAAACCTATGAATAAGGTTCGGTTACATGTTTGCAAACAAATAATAAATATTCAGTTATCGGTTCCCAAACAAATAAACAATGTTTAAGCCTCTATTCCCGAATTTCGATTATCTGTTCGAGAGTTCAGTCTAGAAAAAATGACGAACATATTTTATTATTTTTTTTCATTTTTTTTAAGAAACTTAGGTAGCGTTTGGTAGAACTTTCTAAATATGATTTGAGAATAGGAATTGTATTTTGAGTTTGTGTGTGTTTATAATTATGATTTGAGTATGAAAAATTTGCTTGGTGAATGAGTTTTGAAAAGAGTTTTGAATTGAGTGGGAAATTTTTGATGTGGCATATGATATTTGATACAAAAACTTATAACTTATAACTAAACACACAACTCAAAATTCTATTAAAACTCATAAATTTTTTTAAAAAATTCAGAAAATATTTTTTGTTAAATATATAAAAATTAATATGTCAATTGCCCAAAAAAAATAAAATAAAATTTGCACTGTTCTTGTCAATCGGCTGGTCAACCGATGGGACGACCGGTTAGCCTAAATTTTTCCGCCTTCGACCGTGTTTTTAAAAGTGAACGTGGCATTAATTTTTGAAAGATACAAACAAACATCATATGCAAACTAAAGGGTGGAACTAAAGTTCCAAAACCCTTCCAAACACAACCTTACCCTTACAAGGTCAATCTCCTCTAAGTTAAGAGTAACATCAAAGGTATGAACATCCTCCAAGATTTTGTTATTGTACTCCTCTCGTATTGTGGAATTGTGGTTACCAGAAAAACTTTCACTCATTGTCATTGCCGGAGAAGTGTAGGTAATCAAATGGTTGCCACCATTACCGCCGGAATATTACCGCCAAAGGGTCTTCAAGGTTTTGAGAGTGGATAGGTTTTGAAGGTGGGATTTGAGAAAGATGGATGTGTGGTGATGAAGGTGAGTACTCTCATAAACCCTAGTTAATAATGTAATAGGTGTGTAGGTTTAATTGTGAGATGGGGTGACCCAAAATGAATAATGTCATTTTTAGTAATTTTATTTGAGGTTATTATTGTAATAAAAATAATAAAATTAAAATTAAAAAAAAAACTAAAAATTGGAGGTCCAAAATAATTTATGGGGTGCTAATAGAAGCACTCTAAGATAAATGCTAGTTATTGGATGAATTAAAAGTAAAACTAGGTAGAAAAAGTAAGGTGATTTTCCAAAAAGTAAAGTGATTTTGGTTAATTTTGAAATAAATAAAAAAATAATGCTCACTTGCCATTTACTACAAACATACTTTATTATTTGGTATTCACTTACTTACTATTTGTTATGAACAAACTTACTATTTAAAATATTACTAGCTAAACAAGCCACCTTCAATTCTTGAAAATTGTGTCATCTTTTATATTTTGAATTAATTTTAAATACATAAAACTAATGACATATCATATTTAACTATTTTCCCTCCATATTTTGTCTTATTACGATTTGTAAAAGTAAAATATGATATGTAAATACTAATTTGTTGAGATTTACTAATTTTGTAAAATAGTCATTGTTGTGAAAAATTAATTTTCAATATAATATTAAAAAAATTGTAAATAAAACATTTTTAAATTGCAAGTTATTTAAACTTAATTTTCAAAACATTAATTTAAAAGAGTTATTATTATTATTTTTACCTACAACATCTCAAAATAGTAATTACTGTTTAAGGGCCTGTTTGGTAACGTTTATATTTACTATTTTCTATTTCAGTATAATTTCATTGACTATTAACTTAAGTCTATTAAAGTGGTGTCTTATTGATTGATAAGTCATGTTTAATTAAGTAAGAAGTATAGTTTGATTGAGTAGTAAGTGAAAAACTCAATAAATAATAACTAAAATCTAATAGAGTAGTAAGTGGAAATTGGAATATCTCATTGAAAAATTTCTTTTTGTATAGTAGAACAAGCAGGTGGCTATGAGAATATTGGGTTCATACAAAATGACCTATACAACCATTTGGAACTGAGCGTAGAGCGCAAATTGTTGATGGTGACGCAAAAGGTGGTTTGCCTATTGTTTGCTTTGAAATGACATATTACTTTAGTATGACACTCTCTAAATGTGATTTTATTTAATAATAAGTCAAGTTTGATGAAGTAAAAAGTCGAGTATCAAACGTTTGATTGAGTAGTAGTCTTATGGAGTAGTAAGTAGAGTAAATGGAGTATCATTGACTAGTAAGCGATATTTGATTGAATAGTAAGTCAAGTTTAATGGAATAGTAATTAAGTGGAGTCGCATTGAGTGCTAAATGAAGTTTCATTAAGTAATATGTCGAGTCTAATAGAGTAGCAAATGGAGTTTCATTGAGTGGTAAATAAAATTTCTTTGAATAATAAGTTGAGTCTAATGGAGTAGCAAGTGGAGTCTCATTAAATAGTAAGTGAAATTTTATTGAATAATAAATGAAGTCTAATGGAATAGTAAGTGTGGTTTAATATGAGGAGTAATTCAAGTTTAATGGGATAGTAAATCAAGTATCATTGAGTATGATAAATCAAATGAAATGGCATCTTATTGAGTAAGTCATGTTCGATTGAGTAATGAATGAATTTAATTGAGTAATTAGTAGAGTAAGTTAAGGTTTAGTGAGTAGTAAGTAAGGTTTAATTGAATAGTAAGTGAAGTCTTATTGAGTAATAAATAGAGTTTAATTAAGTAGTAAGCAAAATCTAATACAATAGTAAGTATAATTTCATTGAGTAGTAAGTGAGATTTAATTAAGTAGTAAGTCAAGTCCAATTAAGTAGTGTCTTATTGAGTAGTAAGTCATATTTAATTGACTAGTAAGTGAAATTTGATTGATTAGTAAGTGGAGTCTCTCATTGAATAGTAAGTGGAGTTTAATATGATACAACTAAATGGGATTTAAATAAGTAGTAAGTGGGATTTAAATGAGTAGTAAATCAAATCCAATTGAGTGGTATCTTTTTAACTAGTAGTAAGTGGAGTTTGATTGTGTAGTAAGTATTGAGTAATAAGTAGTGTTTAATTGGATAGTAAGTCATGTTTGATGAAGTAGTAAGTAAACAATTAAAGAGTAGTAAGTGGAGTCTCATAAAGTAGTAAGTGGAGTTTCATAAAATAGTAAGTGGGGTTTAATTTAGTAGTAAGTAGAGTCTCATTGAGTAAAAAGTGAACTATAATGAAATAATAAATGGAAGCTCATTGAGTAGTAAGTGAAACTAAAATTGAGTAAATAATAGAGTCTATTGAAGTAGTGAGTGAAAGCTCATTAAGTAGTAAGTGAAACCAAAATTGAATAGTAAGTGAAATGTAAAGAAATAGTAAGTGGAAACTCATTGAATAGTAAGTAAAATCTAGTAAAATAGTAAGTGGAAGCTCGTTGAGTAGTAGGTTGAGTATAGTGAAATAGCAAGTGGAAGTTCATTGAGTAAGTGAAGCCAAAATTGAGTAATAAGTGGAGTCTAGTGAAGTAGTAAGTGAAAACATAAAATACTAAGTGAAAGCTCAATGAGTGTTTTTCAACTTTTTTGGGACAATGATAAATCTAATGAAATAGTAAATAGAATCTAATTGAGTAGTAAATGAGATTTAATTTGGTAGTAAGTCAAGTCCAATTAAGTGGTATCCTTTTGACTAATAAGCCATGTTTGATTGAGTAATAAATAGAGTTTGATTACGTAGTAGTGGTGATATGATGGTGATGGTAGTGGTAGTGGTAGTGGTAGTTGTAGTGGTGGTGGTGGTAGTGGTGGTGATGTGTCACGACTCAAACCCGCTCCTATAGGTTTAGCATCGTAACCGGCCAGTAATCTTGAGATTACAGAAAGCCTCTAAAATAGATTAACATAATATTAGGGGCTAGTGGAAGCAACTAACAAATATACAATGTCCATTGAGTTGTGCAGACTTATATATGACAGAAAAATTTTAAAACTTTTATGTACATATCTACACATCATCATTGAGTTATCATATATATACAAACTAGACAAAAAGGAACTTGGCCCTATTTACAAAATAAACAAAGACTTGTTTAACAAAACAAGAAAACAAAACTTAAACTTTAATCACATAGCCAAAACCACTTGACATATCCGGAACCTCCATAGGAGGCACATATGTTGGCTGACAAAAACAGATTCCAAGAAGACACCTCTAAACCTGGTCATGCGCTTGATCGCCTACATACATAAATAATACAGTGAGGTAGAGCCCAGTGAATAATAATAGAGTAAAGGGTTTTAATGAATGATATCCATACCAAATTCAGAAATCATAATTCAAATTCATATTCTTGTACAAATCATATAAAGAAATTAGAGTTCATGCTTAATCATACGTAGTACATCAATTAGCGCTAACAGAAAGGATATAAAGTAACAGACTTCTTACGTGCTCCATCGCCACCTCCAGACCCTACCCTTCCTGGCGTCCCCTTAATCCGGTTGACAGACGAACAAGAAATGGCCAAAAGAAGCTGAATCAAAAACCTTCTCACTGTAACCTCGACCGAGATACTGAGCATCGTCGCCCGCTCCCCGGCTACTGGTCAATCAAGTGCCGCCGTGGTCGCCTTAGTTTCTCCAACTGCTGGGCAGTCTAGCAAAGAAACACGCCAAGCTGGCAAAAGAACACGGGCATATCCCTCTGCCGAGCTTGTCGCCGAACTAACAACCGAGCAACCTGCTGACAGCGTCAGCCCCATCCCAGCATGGCGGCCGCAGCTGAAGCACTGGGGCAAAGAGATCCCGGCAAATGCTTCGGTCAAAGGCGACAAGGAGCACTTGCTTGCCTTCGACCTCACAAAGGCTCTGCTGCTGCCCAGCGACGTGGTTGGCAACGACCACGTTCCTGACACCCAGCTGGTCAAATCTGCCGTGAAGTCCATGACCAGGGTAAGAATTTCAATCTTCTGCTTCAATTTTCACAAGTGCTTGCACGGTTTCTTCTCTGATCAAATTCTCATTTTGCAGGCCATCCAAAAGCAGCACTTGGCCGTGGAGCGCATCCACAGACTTCGGCAGAAGGCAAGTGATACCACCAGCCAAGTCGAAAGCCTCCAAGCCGAGCTTGGCCGAACAAAGTCATCGCTCGAAGCCGCCAATTCCGACAACAACAGGCTGCTCGGCCAACTTGAAGCAGCCGAGAAAGAGAAAGACGGGCTCCAGGCCGAGCTTGACGCGCTTAAGAAGTCCAGGAAAAAAGACTGCGAGGATGCCAATAACGCCGGCTTCAACGAAGCCAAGGAAAACTACAAGAAACAAGTCTTTGCCACCCAGGACATTTACTTCAAGGCTGGATGGAAAGCTGCCTGTCAACAGCTCGGTCAGGGTCCTGACACTGACGTGTTTGCCTCTCCACCGGCTGTCTTCTTACCGACCTACCTCATTCCATATGCCAATGACACCTTCAGCGCGCTGCAAGCTGAGGCCGAGGAAGGACTTGAAGAAGAGGGCGAGGCAGACGCTGAAGGAGAGGGCCAAACCGAACAGGAGCAGGCCGGCCAGACTGGGACCGGTCTCCAGGGCCCAACTGCCACGGTCAACCTTGAGGCTGATGAAGAATTCCCTGATCTCTCCTCCCTAGCTTAGGTTTCTTTTTTCTGTTTCTGTAAATGTAACCAGGCTAAGTTCCCCTCCTTTTGTATTAACTTTTTATCAATGAAAAGCTTTGATTTCATCAAGTGTTTGGACGGTCGTCATCAACTCCTTTTTCAGCAAAACATCTCGGTATAAATTGTAAAATTGAACATAACACCCAAGTTGAACTCACCAACTTTTTCAATCAGAATACCCATCTCGACTGAAAATAACTATGTTGGACAAAACATCGACGTCTTCAGCCGGGGTAAAGTATCTCGGCTGGAAATAATCAGTTGAACAGATCACCAACTTCTTCAGTCGAAATAAATCAACTCGGTTGGGGATCCTAAGTTGGGCAAAACACCAACTCTTCCAACCGGAGTAAATCATCTCGGTTGGGAATCCGAAGTTAGACAAAACACCAACTCTTCCAACCGGAGTAAATCATCTCGGTTGGGAATCCGAAGTTGGACAAAACACCAACTCTTCCAACCGGAGTAAATCATCTCGGTTGGGAATCCTAAGTTGGGCAAAACACCAACTCTTCCAACTGGAGTAAATCATCTCGGTTGGGTTAACTACGTCGAACAAAACAGCAACGCCTTTCAGCCGGAGTAGATCATCTCGGCTAGAAATAATTAACAAAACACCAACTTCTTCCAACCAGAGTAAATCATCTCGGTTGGGAATCCGAAGTTGGACAAAACACCAACTCTTCTAACCAGAGTAAGTCATCTCGGTTTTTACATTAAAACAACAGTCCAAGTGCTAAAGCAAAATTACTTCTATATATTGACAAAAAGAATTACATTCTGAAGTGCAAGCCAAAAAATTCCTTTGCACAAGAAAAGAAAGCGAAAGCTTAGAAATAATAAAGTTTCAGGTTGGCCGCATTCCATGGCCGGGGTATTGCTCTTCCCTCTAGATCCTCCAAGTGGTAAGCCCCCTTGCCCGCCAGACCGGTGATCTTGTAGGGTCCTTCCCAATTTGCTCCTAGTTTGCCTTCACCTGGCACCAGGGTGTTGCCCATAATTTTCCTCAAAACCCAATCACTAACTTTGAACGGTCTGGGGTGCACCGTCTTGTTGTACTTCTTTGAGAGCTCTTGTTGGTAGGCGGCCACATGGATGAGGGCCTTCTCCCGACGCTCTTCCACTAGGTCCAGCTCCAAGGCAATATCCTCGGCATTCAGTTCGAGCTCAAAACTCTCGCTTCTTAGGGTGGGCATGCCAACTTCCAAAGGTATGACCGCCTCCATGCCATAAGCCAAAGCAAATGGAGTTTTCCCGGTAGATCGCCGCGGGGTTGTTCGGTGTGCCCAAAGGACGCTGGGTAATTCCTCAGCCCATTTTCCCTTTGCCTTCTCCAGCCGTTTCTTCAATCCATCCAGTATAGTCTTGTTCGATGCCTCGGCTTGACCATTCGACTGCGGGTAAGCCGGAGTGGAGTTGTAGAATTCAATCTTCAAATCTTCACAAAATCCTCTGAATAGGCGACCGTCAAACTGGGTGCCGTTGTCAGAGATCAAGATCTTGGGGACGCCAAACCGCGTGACCACGTTCTGCCAGACAAACCGCTTCACGTCTTTCTCTTTGATTGTTGCCAAGGGCTCAGCTTCAACCCATTTCGTGAAGTAATCTGTGGCCGCAATGAAGAATTTCCGGTTGCCCGGTGCTGTTGGCAGTGGCCCCATTATATCTAGCCCCCACATGGCGAAGGGCCAAGGATTGGTAAGGGGAAGAAGTGCCCTAGCAGGCTGATGGATTTGATGGGCGAATTTCTGGCATTTTTCGCACTTTCGGACGTACTTTTGTGCGTCGGCCTGCATGCACGGCCACCAGTATCCCTGCGAAATAGCTCGGTAGGCCAAGGACCTGCCCCCTATGTGGCTGCCACAAATGCCATCGTGAATTTTGTACAAGAAGGCCTCCACACTACTCGGGTGCACGCACTTTAGATAAGGACTAGTGAAGGACTTTTTATACAACGCACCAGATGGAGAGAGCCAAAACCGCGCTGACTTCACCCGGACTTTGTGTGCTTCTTTCTTGTCAGTTGGTAGAGTCCGGTCTCTGAGGAACAAGATTAAGGGGTCCATCCAGGAAGGACCTAGCGCGGCGCAGAGTATATTCGTCTGCCCAGCGTCTTCAATACTTGGCCGTGGAAGAAAGTCAATTAACAGGGGGTTTGGAGACGTACTATCTACCATCGAAGCAAGGCCGGCCAGCTCATCAGCTCGGTTGTTTTCTTCACGGCCAATCTGTTGGACTCTGATTGCCTGAAACTGCTTGATGTGTTTCCTGACCAGAGCTTGGTACTTCGCCATTCTGTCATCCTTTGCTTCGTAAATCCCAGAGACTTGGTTAACCACAAGCTGGGAATCACTGTACACCAGTAGCTCGGCAGCCTTCATTTGAATAGCGCTCTTGAGCCCGGCGAGAAGGGCCTCGTACTCAGCCTCGTTGTTAGATGCTGGGAAACCAAGCGTAATCGAATGTTCAATGGTTAGGCCATCCAGGGAGATAAGAACGATACCTAGGCCGGCACCATGACGATTGGACGCTCCATCAACAAAAAGCTTCCACATTTCCCCCACAAAAAGCTTCCAGCAGTCTGATGGGTCCTGAGAGTTGCGAAGGGCAATGGGATCACGGTTTCTGGGCTGTCTGGTTTCAAGTTCCGTGTTGATTGGTTCCACTCCAGCCCCCCTTGGCGATTCGGCACCAGACTCAGCAAGTCGGTCTACAATGCTTAAGTCAGTAGGCGAATCACCAGGTTGCGGTATCATGTCGGCCGCAGGCTCTGTGCTGAGTAGTTCCATTACTTCACCCTCTGACGACGCGATACCGAACAGAGTGAGTGGGATAACAATACCCGACTCCGTCATCGCATCACCGATTGGTTGAATTGTACAAGTTGAGGGTACTATGGTGGGGCGCGCAAATTCCACGTCAACAACTCCACCCAGTTATGGTATCTCGGTCAGGCTTGCAGTCCCTTCTTCTTCGGCCGCGGCAATATTGACCGGGCATACCGGATGAGTTCCTGGCAAGAATTCAGTAATGAAATCGGCCAAAGTTTGGGCCTTTATGGCTGTGCACGGTTGGAACTTTACATCAAATTGTCCCAATTCGACCGCCCACTTGAGAATTCGGCCTGAAAAGTCCGCCCGTTGAAACAAGGCCTTAAGGGGAAACTCGGTCAGTACGATGATGGTATGGGCGTAAAAATAATGTGCCAACTTCCTTGAATCCATCATCAATGCCAACGCAAGCTTTTCCAGCGGCAAGTATCTCGTCTCAGCCGGCAGCAAGGTCTTACTGACATAGAAAATTGGGAGGTCCTTGATTCCTTCAGCGCGGACTAGCACCGCACTGACTGCGTACTGTGAGACGGCAAGGTAAAGGTAGAGTTCCTCACCCGGCTTTGGTGTAACCAACAGTGGCGGAGAAGACAGATATTTCTTGAGCTCGGTCACACTCTTCATCCCACGAGAACTTTGACTTCAAAGCTTGAAAGAAAGGGCGGCAGCGATCTAATGACCGGCTTATAAACCGATTAAGCGCGGCGGCCATCCCGGCCAGATGCTGCACGTCCTTAGCCGAGCTGGGCTGCTTCAACTTTTGCACGGCTCTGATCTGAGTAGGGTCTGCTTCGATGCCTCGGTTCGTGACTAGGAACCCCAAAAATTTTTCGGATCCCACGCCAAAGGCACACTTTGACGCATTCAAGCGCAGCTTGTGCTTCTTTAGAATGGCAAACATCTCGGCTAAGTCGGACAAATGGTTTGCCTCATGTTGGCTCTTTACCACCATATCATCGATGTAAGCCTCCATTGTCCGGCCAAGCAAAGGAGCAAACATTTTGGTCACCATCCTCTGAAAGGTTGCCCCGGCGTTCTTCAAACCAAAAGGCATGACTCGGTAGCAGAAGAGTCCCCTTGGAGTCGTGAAAAATGTGATCTCTCAGTCAGGCCCATGCATAGCGATCTGATGGTAGCCGCGGCAGGCATCCAAGAAACTGAGCCTATTATGTCCAGCCGTCAAGTCCACAAGCTGGTCAATTCGCGGCAAAAGGAAGCTATCTTTGGGACAAGCTCGGTTGACTGTCTTATAGTCGACACAAACTCGCCACTTTCCATTCTTCTTGGGCACCACTACTGTGTTGGAAATCCACCGAGGGTAGTGCACTTCCTGAATTGCTCGTGCCTCAAGCAGGTTCTTCACCTCCTCTGCAACTACCTCGGCGTGATGCAGTGCCGATCTCCTTGTTCGCTGGATGACTGGCTTTGCTCGGTGATGGTAGATAAAACTTGGATCGAGGCCCGGCATGTCGTAAGGCGACCATGCGAAGACTTCGATGTTGGCCATCAAAAATTCAACCATCTCGGTCCTCTCTTGGGCAGTAAGGCTGGAACCGAGCAGGAAGAACTTATCCGGCCGCTCTATATCGAGTCGCACCTCAACCAGGTCCTCCACAACTTTGTCCTCTACCTTAGTGCCCACATCCTCTAAAACTCCTCGGTCTTCCGGTCCTTCTATCATTTGCACGAACCCTTTGGCAGCTCGGCTGCCGTTCACCGTCACGAAGCACTGTTTGGACATGACTTGATACCCACAGATCTCCTCGATTGCCCCCATAGCCGAGGGGAATCTCATCACCTGGTGGTAGGTCGACGCTACAGCTTGCATAGCATGAAACCATCCCCTTCTAAGGATAAGGTTGTACGTCGAAGGCACTTGTAGCACCTAAAACTCCACTTGCTTGACCACGGATCCCGCTTTGACCGGCAGGATAATCTTTCCCAAGGGCCACTCCGGTTGCGAGTTGAAACCAACCAGTGGCGAAGTTGTCGGAGCCAAGTCTGTCTTCCGGAGTTTGAGCTGCTTGAACGCATCAAAATACATGATCTCGACCGAGCTTCCCTAATCAATCAAGATCCGTTTAACATCAAATTCCTTAACGCATAGTGTTACTACTAGGGCATCGTTGTACAGCGTCTGGATACGCTCTAGATCCCTTGAGGTGAAACTAATCGCGTCTTTTTATTCAGTCTTCCCCCTTTTGATGGCAGGCTGTACCGACAAAACTTCCCTCATATGCTCTGCCCTTTTTATCATGCCCCGGAGTTCGCAAACACGCTCCGGTTCCACGATGCCGTGGATGACATTAATAACTCCTTGTGGTGGTGCATCTCGGTCATCCTGTCCCCTGGGATCGACCGGAGCCTGATTCAGCTTTACGCCGCCATCAATGTAAAGGTCTAGGTGCCCGGCTGCGACCAGCTCTTCTAAGTGTTGCCTCAAAGGCAAACAATCCTCAGTCCGGTGGCCTCTCTCCCAGTGGAATGTGCAACGATACCGCGGATTGTAGCCCTTCTATCCATCGCCCAACTTAGCAGGAAACCGGACATACTCCTCGTCTCGGATTTCACTAAGTATGCAATAAATTAGAATCTTGAAGACCGTGGTGATGCCAGTCCTTGCCTTCAATCTTCTGTTGGCATCCACAACATCATCTCGGGTGTAGTCATCCCGGTCGTTTCGACGTCCTCTACCCCGGTTCTTACGATTCGAGCCACAGTCTGATTCCTCTACTCTGTCACTTGAGCGGCTGGACTCGCGCCCAACTGCGTGCACTTTGCCTGCCGTCTTCTTGTCTGTTGCTACCGAAGTTGACTTCACGGTAGATGCTGACGCATCATCCTCGACCCGGATGTGCTCATTGATGCGCTGCATGAGCTGGCCCATGGACATCGGTTGGTGCATGGTGAGCGAGTCCCGCAGTCTATGTCCGACCGGGAGACCACGCTTGTATTGAGTGATTGCAAGGTTGACCAGGCAATCCAAGATCTCGTTGAAGGTCTCCCAATACCTGGAGTTATATGCCTTCAGTGTGTCGCTCGGTTCCATCTTGACACTTAGTAAGTGATCGACTTCCTTTGGTGTTTTTGTGTTGGTTTTGAAGTGCGTCACAAAGGCTTCGGCCAACTGGTGCCACCTTTGTATGCTCGCTTCCGGTAACCTCTCGAACCACTTCAAGCCCAGCTCGCCTAAACTTGACGGGAAAATAAGGCACATAAGCCCGTCATTTCGCCGATGTCCGGCCATAACCTGTCGGAAGTGGCTTACGTGCATGTAAGGGTCAGTTTTTCCGTCGTAGAGCGTGAACTTAGACTGGTGGAAGCCTGCCGGAAGCGGTGTTGTTTCTATTTCTAGGGAAAAAGGGGTGGCGCTCAGCCTGGCTAGGTCCGTATCTACAAAGAGTGGCGCTGCATGGCGGGGTGGAGGCATTCCGACATCCTCGTTGGCGTGAACCCCATAGGATAGCCGTTGAAACGCCGGCACCCTTTGAGCCTCCCGACGGTGAGCTCATTCCTTCAAGACTGCCCGCAAATCCTCTGAGTGAGCAGAATACGAGTACCTCGACGTCGTCACCGGACGCGAGGGCTGGTATGTGCTATCCTGCGTGCTGGAATTTTCTGCGCGAACGCCTGAATCATCAACTTTGTAGCTTCTGGTAATAGAAATGGATGGAGTGTGTCGTTGACTCCGACTGCCTGAACGGCGGGATGGGGTGCGCTCACTGTGGTCTATCACTTCATCTACACCCTTCCCCTTGACATGCCGCTTCAGTTCCTCCATCTCCGCCGCCATTCGCCGGATGACGGCGTCCTGGTCCTTCAGCCTATTTTCCAGACGTCTGGCGTGTGAGTCTCTTCTCCGCTGGTGACCGTCTGGACTGTGTGAATGACCATGACTTCTTCCGCGCTTATCCCGCGCATCTCCCGACTATCCTCTAGTGGGTGTCTCCAAGTCCGCCATTAGATGGATGACTGGAGGTCCTTCTCTCCTTCGGGTGAACTCTGGCGTGGCTCCGTCTATGGCAGACAATGGAAACTCCTCGTTGTTCGCCATGGACGGCGATCAGACGAGCCTGGAAGACAAGGTTTGTCTATCAAGATTCCCACAGATGGCGCCAATTGTATGGGGAGCAAATATTCAGGCAAGCCCGTATTCCTTTCTTCCGAGTTCTTGTCTGTCCGATCGACCTGCGAGCACAACGGGGGTGAGCTACCCGGCGGTATGTGGCTGGAAAACCCCTCCGACGGTCAAGTTAGCACACACCTTAGGATAAAGAGAAAGAGAGAGGAGTGTTAGAGTGTAGGAGTTCCTTACAAAGTGTCCGTCTCCTCCGTATGGGGGGCGCAGACATGCTCATATACCTTTCTGCGTCCCAAACCTGCTCCCAATGGTCCCTCGACACGTGGCTCTGCTATCCCATCTGTCAGCACAAATCTTGCTGAGCGTCACCTAATCTCAACTGCCCGCTCACTTTATTGGGAGCTCGGCAGCCGAGCTGCACCATCTTGTCCGCCAATGGTCGTGCTGTGCTTCATGTCCAAGCACTCCACTAGCTAAGCTTAATAAGGACCGGGCTAGGCAATATCTCGACAAAGCCGAGCAAACAGGTACCTCGGCTGACCACGCCTTTCCGGGCGCCGGTCACTTAAATTGACTTGCTTTGCCTCCGTCAAACATGTAGCTCAGTCCAACCAAGCGTTGCCTTAACCGAGCAACTTCTTTCCAAACTGGGCCACACATCCTCGGCCCAACACTTGCACGACCCAAATCTGCCCGGCACAACTCTGTCCGGCCCAAATCTGTCCGGCATAACTCTATATCATTAATCTCCCTCTCAGTAACAAATGACAGACAGAATAAGTCCCATAATGGGACCTCCAATACCGGGTAACAGCTA
Source organism: Camellia sinensis (assembly GCF_055761805.1). Lineage (NCBI taxonomy): Eukaryota > Viridiplantae > Streptophyta > Magnoliopsida > Ericales > Theaceae > Camellia > Camellia sinensis. The sequence continues at coordinate 50,009,441 of NC_138967.1, forward strand.
ACAAATATCACATAATGCTAAAGATGACACGAATACATGTCAGAAATTGAACAATCATTCATTGTATAGAATATAGCATTTCAGAAAATAGATCTTTTTCTATCATACAGAAAATAAATAAAGTTGAACATAAATGTACTAAGTCATTATTCACAGATAGCTGCAGAAGCAGATCAGACAGATTAGACAAATCAGGCAGACAATAGCGCGTGACCTACACAAGCACATAACATATACACATTGAAATACAACATTAATTCCTTGATCAAACTTGACTTTTCTTGTCTTTTTGTGTCTGAGTAGTCAGGAGTTCTACTATGCTTATTTTTTCTTATTTAAATGAATTGGGTTTTTATTTCACATATTATTTCATTACTAAATCATTCTTTTCTGAATAAACCAATTTCTTACTTGGTTTTTTAATCAAGTACTACAAAGTTAATAACTTATTCTTTTAATCAGCTAATTAATGTTGATTGTTAGCTTATTAATCTTTATTGAGCCATAAATTATGTCTAGAATGCTTTGGAAAGAAATGAGAATAAAAATGTGAATCAAATACAATTTTTCAAAATATGCTGAAAATAAGGTTTTCGCTCGAGCAAACCTTTGGTCTCTCAAGCAGTTTACAAAGCTTTGTAAAAATACTGGTTGGCCTTAATGTTCGCTCGAACAGTGACTTTCCTGCTCGAGCGACCAGCAAATTTCATGTGCTTTCAAAATCAACAAATAATTTCCAAACACATTTTCAAAACTTAAACTCTTGCATGGACCAATTTAAATATGTAATTTTATTAATAAAGATGAACCCATGACTAATTTTCCAATTTCTAATATAAAAATCAATTTGATCATTAAGATTAAAACCAATAATTTCATAAATATAATAATTCCAACATTCTTCTTCTTTGTTTTATAAAACATAAATTAAAGCTATAAAGCCCTTTCAAAATATTTACATGTAAGAAATTTAAATCAAAATCAAACTAATTTTTGATTCTCAAATGTAAATTATAATTTATTTCCATATTGATTAACCTTAACCATGTTCATGAATTAATTCTTTAATTTCTCCAAATTACATGCATGTAACAATAAGATTCAAATTCATATAAGACATTCAAAATCAAACCCAAAATTATTAATTTCTAAATTAATTTCCACAATCATGAACCTAACTCATCTTCTTGCTAATTTATTTTTGTTTACATAGAATTGACTTCAAACTCTTTTCTATCTCCCTTCAAGACATGAAATTAAAATTATAAACTTCTTAGATAACTGTTTGCATGTATGGAATTGACATAAAAAATTATTAATTTTATATTCTTATAAATTTTCCTCATTCTTCTCTTCAAAACATGAATTGATCATCTTAAATTCTTCAAAATCCATGATGCATGTATAAAACACTTATCAAAATCCAACCAATTCTATTTCTTCTTGATTTTCAAAACATGAAATTAAACATGTGAGCCATAATTTTGTTTTTGAAAACATGCAAGATATATACACTCTTACGTTATGCAAGATCTTTGAAACCAAGTTCAAAATGATGAAACATGAGACATGCAACCACGGATGTGAACTTAGTTTACTATTCATCATCTTCTTGGCATTTCTTAACAAATTTCATGTATTTAATCCCAATTACTACTTGATTTTAGTTGCTAGATGATTAATCTACAAAAATTTAAGCTTAAACTTTCTTACCAAAAAGTCTTATAATTTGTTGAAATTCCTTGGTTCCTTCTTTGCTCCATTTTTCTTATTCTTCTTAGACTCTTGAATCCAATTTCCAGCACAACTCTCTCTCTCTCCCTCTTGTTTCCTTAGTCTATTGCTCCGGCACAATACAAACATATTGAGCTCACTTCTCTCATTTACATGTAACACATATACACCACCAGATTTCTCAGTGCACCCACATGGATTTCTCAGCACACCCACACTTCACATACACCCATAATTTTTCTTCCATAATGCAATTTATGGTTAAGATTAATTTAATTAAATAACACTTATTCTTAATAAGTCTTTATTAATATATAATTAAATTAACCATAACTAATCATAAATCTCTCATAATTTAATTAATCTAATTTGACTTCCATTAGAACCTAATTAATTATATTTAAATTTACCATTCTGAATCAGATTTTTAATCGAACTCCCAAAAGGCGCCAAATATTAAATTAAACTTATTTTCATCCTCAATTTTGGTTTCTTAAATCATTAAGGCTTCCAATTTCAGATTAAACCTTAAAGTCTTTGTCAATAAATTATATATTCAATTGAACACTTCATAAATAAATTTAATTCATAATAATCTGAATTTTCATAACTTAATTAACTCCAATTCGGACCCAATTAATCAAGTCTTAATTTCACAAATCTGAATTGAATATTTAATTAAACTCCCATATGGTCTGATACTCGAAATTAAAATAATTCAATTCACCAATTATACTTTCTTGTGCCATTTAGGCTTTCAATTTCAAATTTCAAAATAAATCCTCAATAGAATCATATATGAATCAATCTCCATAATTTTCGTAAATCCCAGATTAATTTAGAATAATTAGAAATTAAATTTCAAATCTCCTTAATTAATTAAGTGCTAATCATTATATGTGGTGGGGTCGTGACATGATGGTAGTGGTAACAGTGGTGGTGGTGACAGTAGTGGCATGGTAGCGTTGATGTGGCGGTGTTGGCAGTGGTAGTGGTAGATGTAGCGATGACAGTGGTAATAAAATTTTAGTGATGTTTATTGAAACAATGACAATGTTTATGAAGGTGGGTGGCGACATGGTGGTGATGGTGGCGGTAGCGGTAGCGGTAGCGATGGTGGTGGTGGTGGTGGTGGTAGCGGTGGTTGAGTAGAAAGTCAAGTTTGATTGAGTAGTTGTGAAGTCTTATTGACTAGTAAGTTTGATTGAGTAGTAAGTGAAATCTTAATAAGTAGGATAAATAAAATTATTTAGTAATTTTTATAAATTCAAATATTTTTAAAAAATACCAAACATGTCCAAATAATTTATTTAATAATTTAATGTAGTAGTAAGAGGATCTTTATTAAATAGTAAATTATGTTTAATTGAATTGTAGTAGAATTAGGCTTTAAATAATCATGTAAATTATTTTTATTTGTAAAACGATAGCACATTGCTTAATGTTTGAGTAAGTTATGAGTAATTTTTGCGATTATGTTATAAAATTACTTCTTTAGTTTGATTTGATTTTAAGATTTTTATAGTTTAATTCTAAATTTTAAAAATCTATAAGTCATCATTTGGTCATTAGTTTTACTACTAAATACAATTAATCTTATAAGTTTGATATAATTATACTCATAATCAATAACACGAGTTATAATCAAAGATTACAAGCTTCATAACTATACACATATCAAAAAATAATGTGTATTATAAATTTTTCCTATAAACACAAGAATACGAACGCACAATATATATTCCAATATTAAATAAATAACATTATTTTTTTTATTCATGTAACTAACAAAATATTATTGAGAAATTAGCTAAATTTTATTTAAATTAATAAATTTTGAAGAAAATTTAATATAATTATGTTAAATTTTATGGTACTTAATATATTTTTTAAATTTTAAAAAAGATTGGTCGGATTTTTTTATATAAATAATTTTATGTAAAACATTGTATAAATATCATACTATTGAAAAATTATTTCTTAATCTAAGGACGCCACGTGGTTGTACCCTTTGTCAATTAAAAATTACCATGTCCCTATTATTTCTCAATTATTTAATACAAAATTATAAATCCTGCTTTATCTACTAATCACAACACATTTAGGACCTCACGTAACCATGCTCCACCACCAAACAACTTCTCCATACCACCGGTTAGTTCCCAATAAATAAATAAATTACATCACATCACTGATAAAACCAGTGATTCCCAGTGACACACACCTTTTTTTATTAGAATACCACTTTTTTGTATAGTACACAAAATCCTCGTTCATGTATTATAGTTGGACCCACAAAATGTATATACGTATGATGAACCCGCTTTATCGTATTTGGTTTTATTTTAGGAGAAGGATTCCCTCCAGTTAACTGGAGGGGGTTGCTTTGGCTGAGATTTATTATGTGTTTTATTTTAATAATTTGAATTGTTTATTTTGTTTGACATTTCGTATATTTTATTTTTTTAAAAAAATTAAATCAATCTAATAATTGTAATTTGTTCAATTTATTATATTTTTCACTAAAAACAGGACGACAATTGTATTTTTAAAAAATGAATCATACATTTTTTATGACAAAAATAATAAATTGAATAAGTTACAATTATCATATCAATTTAATTTATTTATTTTGGATGAAATACACAAAATACTCGACAAAATAAACAATTCAAATTGTCAAAATGAGATCTATAATGAACCCCATGGACTGAAATAGTCCCCCTTAAATCTAAAATCTTGACTTGAGGAAATCCTCATTCTTTATTTTAATAGTTAGATAGCACCATTTTATATGATGTGGGATTATTATCAGTGTAAAACTTAATGTGCTTTGCTTCTTGTTGTTCCTTTTTATATATTGGAGGATTTCCTCCGGTTCAGATTTTGGATTAGAAGGCGTTGCTTGAGCCCATGAGGCTCACCACGGCCCTGTTTTGATAATTCAATCCGTTCATTTTATTGAGAACTTCGTGTATTTCATCCACACAAAAAAATTAGGTTGATTCTGTAGAAATTTAATGTATAAAGAGAAATGATTGTATTATTGATTGATGTAATGTTGATGTATTACAAGATTGATTAATTACAATTCCTATACAATCTATATATAGAAGAAAATGTGGTAGTAGGTGTAGTGGATGTGATAGTGGGTTAGGTGAAGTGGAGTGTGTGGTGAAGTGGAGATAGGTGAAGTGGAGTGTGTAGTGGAGTAGGTGAAGGTAAAGATAAAATGTGGTAGTAGGTGTAGTGGAGGTGATAGTGGGTTAGGTGAAGTGGAGTGTGTGGTGAAGTGGAGATAGGTGAAGTGGAGTGTGTAGTGGAGTAGGTGAAGGTAAAGATGGGAAATTCTAACAGCCCCCCGCAAACTCAAGGAGGAGAGAAACTAACCAACTTGAGTTTGGAGAGAGTAACAAAACAAGAAAATACATAAAAATAAAAAAGGATAGGAGACACTGTATGGTCGTGTCAGACCGTTGGTGAAGACACTGTATGGGGTGTCATAACGTTGTAGAGGACACTGTATGGTGGTGTCAGACCGATGTAGAAGACAGTTTATGGGGTCATGTCGGACCGTTGTAGAAGACAGTTTATGGGGTCATGTCGGACCGTTGTAGAAGACAGTTTATGGGGTCATGTCGGACCGTTGTAGAAGACAGTTTATGGGGTCATGTCGGACCGTTTGTAGAAGACAGTTTATGGGGTCATGTCGGACCGTTGTAGAAGACAATGTTGTGACAGTTTACGGAGTCTTGCTGGACCCTTGTAGAAACTAACCGGAATCAATGTCGGGACAGTTTACAGAGTCTTGTCGGACCTTTGTAGAAACTAACCGGAATCTATGTCGGGACAGTTTACAGAGTCTTGTCGGACCCATAAAGGAGCTAACCGGAATCAATGTCGGGACAGTTTACAGAGTCTTGTCGAACCCATAAAAAAATACACTGTATGATGGTGTATATAGGCTGCCCAAATATATAGATATATGGATATATATAGTGAGCCCTCAAAAGTCGAGCCCTCAAAAGGCGCGCCCACTTTATCAAAAGATGTGCCATCAAAAGGCGTGCCCAATTCATCAAAAGGTGTGCCGGACATGATGGCGAGGCACGTGGGCGCCTTGGCTTGCGTGCCCGTTTGTCGGCTGGTGATAAGAGGCGCGCGATGCGCGTGGCTGCCTCGGCTATAAGACAGAGGCTGAGGCTGAGGCAGAGAAAAGCTGCGAAAAACCTCAGAAAAAACAAAAACTCTTCTTCGTTTTGCTGAGAGAGATAGTCCGTAACACTCTGTTGTCTGAGAGAGATTTCTGAGAGAGATACTCTGTAATATTCTGTGGCCCAGAAAATGGCTTCATCTTCCCGGAGTCTGCTCACTCTCTTTCCCGACCTCAATGAGTCAACAAGAGAGACAACTGGTGCGGTGGCACTGGAACCTCAACCAAGCGCACCAGGGTTTGCTCCGTTGAACTTTCCGATGCGGTCGGTGGAGCAAAAAATGGCAGTGCTGTGGAGGCCAATCAGTATACTTTGAAGGCATGTGTGGAAAGCATGACGGCGGTCACAAACTTGTCGAACCGGCTGCAGAGTAGGACAAATGAGGTGCAGCATTTAAACTCCCAGCTGGCTCTGCTCCAACGCATGTATAAGGATACGCGAGCAGAGATAAGCGTGCTAAGGGCAGAAAACAAAGAGCTGAAGCGGAAGGCCACCGTGATGTTCCGTTTTGGAGGTCCTCCATATGCTGTAGTGGAGGAGCAGGGAGGAGGCAACTTGCTTGGTGGTTTAGAAAGCACGGAGGCAACACCGTCAAGGGCCGCCCAGGACGGAGGCAAGAAGAAGAGACCGGCGGCAGAGTAGAGAAAAATCCCACTGTGGGTGTTGTTTGTTTGTGTTTGTGTTTTTTTTTTTTTTTTTTTTTTTTTGTGTGTGTGTGTAAATTTGTGATCGGGGTGGATCCCTGAGATGAATAAAATATGATGTACTTTTTTCTTCACTCAAATTCATCAATGTGAAACACGTCAAAGTTCAGCCAGAAAAATCGCGTCATGGAGAAAATGCAGCTCACCGATTCAGCCCAAAATGCGTCTTGATGCCCATGCATTGGTTCCTGAGTTATTTGGCATTTGGAACTTGCAGTGAACTCTTGAAGGTCTTCAGATGATAATTTTAAATCACCACTAATAAAAAAGAAATGTATTACCTTCGACTCCCGTAAGCTGTAGATGAAGGGTTTGATGCCAAACAACCTACCAGACAGCAGGCCACTGCACCTTGTGAGAAATTATAGCAATCTGTTAAACCAAAGTCAGTGATCTGCAAAAGCAACCAACATCGTTCTCAAGTTGACTGCCCTCTCTTCAAATCCCACCCTTTTTCCAGATCTTTTTGAATCCACTGCAAGTATTGTCCATGATCTGAGTACGAACTTGTTCCGAATTCATTGTGTTCTGCTGAAGTAATCGAGATAAGAAGCTAAAGTTCTCCTCTCCTCTTGTTTCTCTTTGGTTTTGGAGGCTGTAGAACCACCTTGATTGCAATATCAAAGACAGCCTTCACATTCTGCTGCGTCTTGGAGCTGCACTCTACATATGCCACGGCTCCTATTTGCTTCTTTAGTTCTTCACCCTGTGCTGTAGCAATTGTACATGCACCGGGATAATCAATCTGGAATTGCTCGTCTTCTCTCAAATCAAGTTTGGTCCCCACTAGAACAATGGGCACTGATGGAGCATAATGTCTTAGCTCAGGGACCCATTTCTTTGAAATATTCTCAAAGCTAGGCCTACTTATTAGAGAAAAGGCAAGGAGGAAAACATCAGCTCCTCTATAACTAAGAGGCCTCAGTCTGTTATAGTCTTCTTGACCAGCAGTATCCCAGAGATGCCTGGCAATATGGAATTCAAAAGAGGCCAATTCCAGCAGCAGCAGGGGTCACAGGGAAGAGAGACTTGTAGCAACTGGTGGGCTGTGATGTTGTGGGCATTTGTGGTGGTGGTGAAGATGGATGAAGGTATGTGTAGAAAATTCTAGCGGACTAGGTTGAGGTCCGGCGGGCGGCCAAGGCGAGGTTGCCGCCCGCCGGTGAAGCGAAAAATACTAAGTTTTTAACCTAGCTCTGATACCAATTTAATTTATTTATTTTGGATGAAATACACAAAATACTCGACAAAATAAACAATTCAAATTGTCAAAATGAGATCTATAATGAACCCCATGGACTGAAATAGTCCCCCTTAAATCTAAAATCTTGACTTGAGGAAATCCTCATTCTTTATTTTAATAGTTAGATAGCACCATTTTATATGATGTGGGATTATTATCAGTGTAAAACTTAATGTGCTTTGCTTCTTGTTGTTCCTTTTTATATATTGGAGGATTTCCTCCGGTTCAGATTTTGGATTAGAAGGCGTTGCTTGAGCCCATGAGGCTCACCACGGCCCTGTTTTGATAATTCAATCCGTTCATTTTATTGAGAACTTCGTGTATTTCATCCACACAAAAAAATTAGGTTGATTCTGTAGAAATTTAATGTATAAAGAGAAATGATTGTATTATTGATTGATGTAATGTTGATGTATTACAAGATTGATTAATTACAATTCCTATACAATCTATATATAGAAGAAAATGTGGTAGTAGGTGTAGTGGAGGTGATAGTGGGTTAGGTGAAGTGGAGTGTGTGGTGAAGTGGAGATAGGTGAAGTGGAGTGTGTAGTGGAGTAGGTGAAGGTAAAGATAAAATGTGGTAGTAGGTGTAGTGGAGGTGATAGTGGGTTAGGTGAAGTGGAGTGTGTGGTGAAGTGGAGATAGGTGAAGTGGAGTGTGTAGTGGAGTAGGTGAAGGTAAAGATGGGAAATTCTAACAGATTCAATAATTGTAAATTGTTCACTTTTTTACTAAAAAAATAGACAATAATTATATTTTTTAAAATAAACCATATATTTTTTTAGTGACAAATGTAATAAATTGAACAAGTTATAATTATCGGATTGACTTAATTTCTTGTAAGGATGAAATGAACGTAGTGCCTGACAAAATAAACTGTTCAAGTTATCAAAATGAGACTCGTAATGAGTCTTACGGATCAAAACACGGCTGTTCAATTCAAAATTTGGACCAAGGGGATCATAATCCATATATATTATACAATTAATTAATATTGATCTTATCCTTATAATATATTTATATTTTATATAAAAGGACATCAAGTTAGTTATATACCCTAAAAAATAAAAAAAATAAAAAAAAAGCGCATATAGAAATAGTAGAAGCCTGGAATACCATCCCATATGCTCAAATAATAAGTGGAAAAATGTTTTTTCCCCCGAATTTTGTCCCCTGAATTCCCCGACTTTTTTTTTTATCTTTTTTTTCTCCTTACGCAGTCTGAAAGTCTGAAACAGAGGGAGAAAAAGAGAAAGAGGGAGAGAAGAGAGAAGAAGAGAGGAGAAGAGAAAGAGGAGGGAAAGAAGGAATGGAGAGAGAGAGAGGGCCCCTCCGCTTCCGCCGATCGATCGCAGATCGCCCGGCCAATCGTCGTAGCTCGTCGTCTCAGCTCGTCGCAGCCTCGCCTCCGCCCGCCGTCACCTCCGCCTCTGCCTCTTTCTTCTTCTTTCTTTCTTCTTTTCTGATTGAAAAAAAAAAAAAAATCAAAACGACGAAACAACGTCGTTTTGAGTTCGGGGGATTCGGGAGAAGAAAGGATTCGAGCTACGTAGCATAGTTGTAATAAGTGGCTCCATGTTAATAACTCAATCGACTCTTAAAAAATATATCATATTAAAAAGTGTACATATAGAAATTATGACCATTTGGCCATCTCTCCAACATAATAACTTATAATCAAAGATCACCAAACTCATAAAATATAAAAGGAATGTGTATGATGTATGAAAAACATCATAGAATACAACACATAATATATATATATATAGATAGATATAGATTATATATATTAAAATTAGACGAACCATATATTATACATATATTATCACCACAACACTGGTCTAGGGCGATGCATGTGTGAGAGAGTGACTGGTCCCATTAATGTTAAACATTAATATTAATTGTTTTTTTGTATGGATGATATAGGCAGCACATCATATGAAAGATGCTCATCATGTGAAAGATGTCAAACATTAATGTTAATTGTTCCATGAAGTTGGTGAACACCTGAAGAATGAATGATCCACTTATGGCTGTTCAGAGCTTCTTGATTTTGTGATTGGCAATATAATGCTGCCCACCTCAAAGATACTACAGTGAGCTCGAACAATACTAAAATATTACCCTAACCCACGTCAATGTCTCTAATCAAATTATTCAAATTTTAAAAGTTTTTCTTATTATATTAGGTTTTTACAGTTATTAATTGATACAATGGTCTCTAATTAGATTACATGGAAACCTATAAAAACTAAATAGATAAGATTAATAGTTTAGGAATGAAATATAAAAAATTAGGAGGTGGATAGTCTCTAGTTCAGGGCATTGTTTGAGCCGATAGGACTAGTTACAGGTAGTGCGCCAAGGGAGGCGACTTGAGTGGTGTGCTAAGGGGGCGACTTTATATTATCTCCTCAAACTCCAATAGATTTTAAGATAGAAACTTATTTGAAGTTAAAAGAGAGAACTAAGAAGGAGTGAAAGCACCCAAAAAAAAAAAATACAAATAAAAATAATAAAATATGATAGAGTTAAAAGATAGGAATAAACCATGAGATTACAGAAAGAAATTTATTGGAGGCAGTGAAGTGGGTGAATTGAAAATTTGTTGGTTCTAGAGGGATGGCATGGCAGTTGGGAACAAGGCTGAAAGGGGAAGAGGATTAAAATAATAATAAAATAAAAGATAGATTCTATTTACACATTATTAATATTTTCAATACATACAGTTAATAGATTAAATTTATATTTCAATAATATCATTTAATGAAATGACCATTAATAACAACATGGAGTGTATTCTTCTATCCATTCAAAAATTTCATATTTAAAAACACAAAATATTCTTCACACATAATTATCCCTATAGGATTTAAGGTTTTAACATATAAACATTGTATTTCTCCATTATCATCACCATTAACACACACATGATATTATTCGTTATCAATTACCTTGTTTCATTCTCTTCTCTATTATACTTATCTATCGAACTCAAAACATTATTTTGCCTTTGAAGATTTAGGGTTTAAGAACACTGAAATCAATTAGTTTTAAAGATTTGCACATCATAGATGACGCTGAAATGGTTGGTTTCGATATAAACATTGAAAACGTTGATTTGAACATGAAAAGTTAGTTTATGAACATGTTCAAATAATTAGAGTTGAACTTTTACACAATGTTCGATTATTTATATTTGAACAAAACAATTTTGTTCAAATTATTAAGATTGACCACATATTTAATATTTATACACAAAAAAACTGAATATTTTAAGTTAGTTCAGTAAAAATAAATTAAACTATTATTCGTTATTCATATATAAATTTGAACACATTAAATTTGTTCAACTCTATATTTTTAAACATGATTAATTTGATGAATTTATTAAATTTTTTTATAGAATACTATACCTACCTCATGAATTTGTTACTAAAGATGTACGCTCATGTTTTATCATCTTCACCATTAACATACACTCGTGAATTAAGGGTAAGAATGGCAATTCGAAATAATGACGAGAGACGAGAGTTCAACACCAACAATGAAGATCAACATCGGTGAAGATAGAGGCCAAATGAAACACTCCGCATGCAATTTGAAACGACGAGATAAGACATGATGAGAGTTCCACACTAACTATGATGGAGATCAACATTGGCGAAGATGGAAGCCGAATGAAACCTCCGTGGGCGATGAAGATCAAGACTGACAAAAATGGTGCCGGGGGGGTTTGTTGGGTGTAATGGTGAAGATGAAGAGTTTTTGGTGTGTGTAATAATGTATATTCAAATAGTTAGTGGTGTGTTAATATAAGGTTAATAATGGAAAGTTAAGGTTTGAAATAAGATATTTTTAAATTCTAAAATGAAAAATGTTTGGGAGCTCTAAACTATGAGCTCTGAAGGAGCTAGAGGTGGTGAGCTCCACCCATTGATGTGATATTTGTGTGTGCGCTAAGTAAATGATGTATATTAAGAGTATTAATGATGTGTAAATAGAATCACTCTAAAATAAAAGAAAATAAAAATTGGATTTTTTAATTTTTTTTTATTATGGAGTAGAAGATGACTTGTAAGTGAGAGAAGAATTGGGTTTGAAATGAGGGAGAAGTAGACAAAAAGGAAAACAAATCTCTGTTGATTGAAAGGAAAAAAAGAAAAAGAAAAAAGGAACTAGCCCATGTGATTGAACGAAAGCAAAGTGGCAGCAAAGTCGATGAGAAAGATGGTATGATATAAAAGAAGGGCCAGGAATTTGAAAGGGGGAGAGGATTAAAATAATTAACAATAAAATAATAAACAAACAAAATTTGGATAATTTTTTTTTATTATTATGAAGTTGAAGATGGCTTGTAGGAGAGAGACTAATTGGATTTGAAAAATAGAGAAGTAGACAAAAGGGAAACAAATCCCTTGTGATTGAAAAAAAAATGGGACTAGCTCATGTGATTGAATAAAAGTGGAGTGGCAGCAAAGCCGAAGAGAAAGATAATATGATGTAAAAGAAGGTCCACTGAAAACATATGGCAAAGTGGCCGAAGTTGTAGGCGGTCACAGAGCAGTAGACCACCGGAGTAGGTGGCGGAGGCTGAAGAAATAGATAAACTCTATATTGAATTCCTGTGAAGAGTACATACTGTTATATGTACACTTTGTGTATTTGAATTGGTTGTAACCAACTCTCTAATAATTCTCCAACAATCTTGGTGTATTTCTATCTTTACAATTTTGTGACTTATTATCCATTTGGTCTGTTAAAATATATTTTATTAGTTCATTAATTTTTATTATTTTACAATTCGATCCAAATTGTTCGCCAACTCTATAAAGGAGTGTGTATTGATTTGTACTTCTTTCGTCATAATTGAATTAAACACTTTCATATATTATTTAAAAGAGAAAACCATTGTAGAAAGAGTGAAAGAAAGCAAAAAATTAAAAAGAAAAACGATAAAAATAAGTTATTGGAAAAGAAAAGAAATTATTGTAGAGCAGTAGTTGTTTGCAAAATGTGGTTGAGTGGAAAGTTATCTTAGAATAGTTATTGTAGAGTAGTTTTTTTTGTTTATTTTTGTTTATTTATTATCTAAACGTCACATGTTAAAAGTTTTAAGACACTGAAATTGGAGCTCACTTAGTATAGATAGTATAGATATGTGATGGACTCTCATATAGTTTTGGATTAAACTACAAATCATAACTCTGTTAACTGTAGCATGAAAAAGACAATTATACCTTCATTTAAATATTTAACTTTTAGTAACTATTTTCTTCCAATTATTTTCTCCGCTTGGTGTTCTACATAGCGAAATTTGGAAAAAAATATAAGGGTTCCAAAAGTGAATGGATTTCGAGTAATAGAGCCAAGATCACTACATAGGTTTGGTAATAATGAAATCTCATTAGTGGTAATTACAATCTCTAAAATATTGTTGAAAAAAAGTTAAAAATTGTATATTTATTTTTTATCTAAGTTTTGCATGTGTTGTGTACAATTTTCAAGTTATATGTGTGGTATTTTAGAAAGTTGGTAAAAAATTAACTTCTTAGTTTTTGGATTTTTTTTTGACAAAAAATTAGATTCTTTTGAGTAACAAAACTGATTTTTTTAGTTAAAAAAAGTTAAAAAAAGTTAAAAAATCAAAAAATTAACTTTTTAACCTTTTTCCAAACTGCCCCTATATATGCTTTTGCTTGCATCTAGGTAATCTTTGGGACAAATTACATATACCTCCCTCGAGACTTAGCTAAATTACAGATACCCTTGAGGTTTCGGAAATTACAGATACCTTCGAAATTTATATTTTCATAACAAATTATCCCCTAAAGTTTATATTTTCATAATAATTTGCTCCTTAATTTGTTATGCAAATAGTACCTTCACAGAAAGTATCTGTAATTTCTCAAACTTCAAAAAAATATCTGTAATGTTACTAAATCTCAAAGAGTATATGTAATTTGCCCTAATCTTTTTGTCATTCATTATCACTTGTAATTAGATTGTGGTCCCTAGATTGTGGTTTTCTATGAATATCAGCATATTTTATGAATGTGGTAGTGGAATTGTGGTCCCAAGTTTGAATTTTGTTTCCTGTGGATTGTTGCCTCGATTGTGTTTGTTAATGAGAACATTATTTTATTTTTGTTTTAGGATAATGGGACCCATCTGGTTGGAAATCTTTGTGAAAGTAATGATTACTGTTAAAATGTTTTGCGCAGTGATTGAGGGCCCGACGTTTCGGGGCCCCGAAATTCCGTTTAAGGTAAAAAAAAAAAAAAAAAAAAAGGAAAAAAGAAAGAAAAAAAAAAACAGTTTCCAAAATTAGAAATTAGGGGCATTAGGGGCAAATTTTTTAGGGTCACCAATCATTTTTGAAATGTTTTTTAGATTGCGTTTGGTGTATGAATTTATATATAAATTTAAAAAATAAAAATTTAGTCAAAACTTTTTTATTAATTTTGGTTTGGTGAAAAAGACAATTAATTTATTTTATTTTATGAATTTTTTAAGGAGGAAACACATAATTGAATGAGGACAAAATAAATTATATATATATTTTTGAATAATATTACCCGAGTAATATGTTAATGTGAAACAGAGTAACATATTATTATCAAATAGAGTAGCATGTTATTATTTATATTAATTTCGACAGTAATAAAGTTTTTTCTTTAAGAATTTCATAATCAATATGTATCTTTTTTAATAAATCTTGATGAGATGATTCTAAAAATATTAATTTTATTAAAAATCGACATCTACATTAAAAGTTATATTATTTTAAAATTTAATATTTTGATAATAGTGGTATGTATTGGGATTTTCAAAAAAAACTTTTTTAATTTGTCCTTAATGCATTAAAGTTTTATTATGAACAGGTTTTGATCAAATTCGCCTTTTAAAAAAAATAAAAAAAGTTTATGAAATGTAAGCAAAATATAATTATGGCCCCGTTTGGTAGAACTGCGCAAAAGTGATTATAGATTATACCTTAACAGATTATAGTTTATTGCTGTGAATATAAGTTGTTAACCTGTTTGGTGTAACTGTGGGATTATGAATTTAAGCAGTAGAGTAGTGTTTGGTTGATAAGCTATTAAATAACTTTGTACTGTGTAATTGTCCGTTTTACCTTTATATGATATAAAAATGATTATTTTGTCATTTTTTTCAGTTTTAATTTTAAAAAAATTATTTCATTAATAAAAGTTAATATAATTAGGGGTTGTTTGGAATGTTCTAAATAAGTATACTTTTTTACTTTTTATAAAAAGATGTGTAAAAAAGTAGAGAGAAGATGTTGATTGATATGACCTAAAAAAGATAAAAAAGTATAGACTTATTTAGTTTTCCCAAACAAGGCCTTAGTATTACAAAAATCGTTATTTTCATTAATAGTATCAATTAGTATAAAATTATTTAATTTTTTCATTATAAATTAATTAGTGTCAATTAATGACTTAATTAGCATCAATTCTTTTTTCTTTTTTTTTCTTTTTCTCCTTATTTTCTTTTCTCTTCTTGCTTTCTTTTTTTTTTTTCTTCTCTTCTTTCTTTTTGTTAATTTTGTATAATTTATTAATTCATTACAATTAATATCAATTAATATCCATGTATTTATATTAATGTTGTGATGTCATTACATGTTATTTCATTTAATAGAAGTTATTTCATTTTTTTATTATTTTGTTTTGTTTTCATTAATATCAATTAGAACAATTGTTTTTTTTTTTATATATTATTATTACAATACCAAAGAAGTTATTTAATTGAAATAAATTTATATTGATGTTAATTGAAATAAAATTGTGCAATTTATTTAATTTTGTTTAATTTATTAATTCATTACAATTAATTATTATTATTGTTTTTATTATTTAATTATTATTTTTGTTTTTAATTATTATTTTTATTATTTTGTTTTTAATTGTTATTTTTGTTTAATTTATTTAATTTTTATTTTTATTTTTTTCTTCTCTTCCTTCCTAACCATTTGTACGCCGCCGCTGGTCTCCAACCCTGGCCACCACCGCAATCTGGAACGGTAGAGAGGGAGTGCCGTCACTCGTCACCATTCACCCACTTGAACAACGCTGGAGATGGGAACTGGTTCGTGAGAGAGAGAGAGAGAGAGAGAGAGAGAGAGAGAGAGAAAGACGACAGCAGGACGACGATGATCTGGTTCAGATCGCAATGCGTAGGGTTTTGCCTTAAGATCGCGATGACGGCGACTCTGGAAACATAGATCTTTATCTTCGTCGACGATCAATCCAGATCTTCATCTCCATCAACGAGCTTCCAAACCCTATCGACCCAAACACAGATCGTCATCTTCATCAACGATCTTCATCTCGTCGTGTCGATTGCAGATCTTCATATTCATCGACGACAAACCCAGATCTTCATCTTCATTGAGATCTTCATGTTCATCGAGAGAGATAGAAAGAGCACCGTTGGAAATTGCCTCTACACATCGAAAATCGCCAATCACTCTCTGAGATGAGTGAACAGTGTTTTTCATTGTAGTTTATATAGTAGCCATTTGGTAATATTTGAGATTGATGAGGGGCATTTAAGTCATTTTGCCCCTCAATTTTAACTTCCCGCTTAAGCTGTTTCAGAAAAGCATCTCTTCCTCTACTCAAAGAATAATAACTTTTTTGACTTAATTTAAGCTAAAAGTTTATCACTTAAGCTAGACCAAACACTTAAAAACTACTTACTTTAAGCTAAAAGCTGAAATAAGCTGATTTTCAGCTCTACCAAACAGGGCCTATATTTCATTCATATTTTACCAACTTTTTAGTTTTACCTTTCTAAATCCGTACCCAAATTCACACTCTAAACATAACTTTAGAGTGAATGTGTGGTTGGAATTTTGTATTTTACTATTAATTTATTTTGCTTTGATTAAAATTCATTAAGGATGGTTAATTATTTTAGTATAGAATTGCATATGAGGTCAATTCAAGTAGGAACCACATGTTATTTATGAAAGGATTGGCTTCCCTTCAGTCCGTGATCGGATTACAGGGTATTTGTTGGGTCCGTGGGAGTCCATCATGGATCTCATTTCGACAATTCAAACCGTTCAAAGTGTAGAACTCATCGAGTACTATATGTCTATAAAAAATCATGTTGATTGAATATCGATAACTATTTCATTGGATTAGATTTTTGTCAACCGTTTATTTTTTCACGTCTATTTTTTTTATTATACAAAACTGATTTGATCACGTAGCTATCGATATCCAATCAACATGATTTTTTACAAGTATATAGTACTCGACGAGTTCTACACATTTGTAACAACCCTGACCTGTAATTAACTGATTAACCATGATTAATTATGCCTAAAAAGTAATCGAGAAGAAATCCTGAATTAATTGTATGTGTTATGTGCTATACGAGTTTCTATCTATTTATCGTAGGAATATCTGTTTCTCTTTCTGTTTTGTACTGTGACTTAAAAGTCTTATCAACATCCGATCGCGAAATTGACTTGAATTACATGTTAGTTAAAATTTTTGGAACTTTATGGTAGGTTTAATTAAAATTCGGTTCGAAACAATTAAATTAGAATAAATTAATGCTCATTAGATTAGTGGTAAGCTAATTAATTAATTTCTTTGACCAAGACTATTTAAGGGGACCTCAATATCTTTTATAGACTTTTGCACTCTTATTTCCTCTTGCTTGAGCCCAAAAATGTGTAAAGAGAGAGAGAGACTAGGGAAAAGTGACTTCAAACAAAGGAATTGCTTGAGAATTTGGAGATTAGACTAAGAACTTCAACCAATTAACTCTAGAGAGAGCTTAGTTGAGCATCTAAGGCAAGAAATCCAACCCTTAGTTGTGTAAGTGAATTAGTTTTGTAAGGATTCTTTAGAAATCTCCCGCAGTTTCACGTTTTTACAGACTGCTTAAGCGAAAGTTGCACTTGAGAGAGGCCCTGAGTATCACGCTCGAGCAACCATTGAGCGTGAAAATCACACAATTAGTACTTTTTCAAAGTTTGCAGACCGCTCAGGCGAAGGAAGTTGCTCTCGAGTGGCACCTCACATGTTTGCAGGTCCGCTTGAGCGACGGAAGTTGCGCTTGAGTGGGACCCATGTTTTCAGCAAGTTTTCTTAAGGGTTCCAAAGTGCATTTTGGCATCCACATTGCATCCTAAGCCATGATTAAGACTCAATAAGAGGTTAAAACGTAGAAACACGTTAAGAATGAAACGAAAGAAGTTAAGTACCAACTGAGTGTGTGTTTCATTATGTGTTTCTGCTATGTGTGTAGATTACGTGCCATAAATTATCTGATTTGTCTGTTCTGCAAGTAGAGCCATCTGTGAGTAATAACTTAGTAAAGTTATGTTCAACTTTATTTATTTTCTGTAAGATGGAATATGATCTGTTTTATGAAATGTTATATTCAGTACAATGAATGATTGTCCAATTCTTGACAAGTATTCGTGGCATTCTTAGCACTAGGCCCTTGCCCGGGGGTAACAATATTGTGGTTTATGAGCAAGGGCCTTGCCCAGGGATAATAATACCGTGGTCTCATGGCCCTTACCCAGGGGTAACAATACCGTGGCTCAAGTATATTACAACTTCCCGGTACCGGAGGTTCCTTATGGAACTGACAAGCATGATAACGTTATTGGATGTACCATGTATGATGAAGCATGAACTTTAATTTTGTATGAAGTTGAATAAGAAACTAAATATAAATCTGTTTCTAATATGAACTCTGGTTTTCGATTCTGCTATGGATATCATTCATTTAAACTTTTTACTCTGTTATTATTCACTAGGCTTCCGCTCATTATTTATATTCTGTATGTAGGTGAGCAGGCACGTAACCAGGCCTAAATTGCTGCCTGGAGTTTTGGGTCAGCCAGCCACTGTGTCTCCCGGGGAGGTTCCCTTTTGAAATGTTTAGTTTTGTAACTTTGCTACAAATTTTTTGCTTTGTTTTCCTTATCTATACATTGGGCTTAGTTCCCTTTTGGTATTATCTGTGTATTTGGGTAACGTAAGACTAATGCATTTATGACATCACACATACACACACACACATATATATAAGTTGTTTTGAAGTTTTCTGTCTCATATACGTTAACACAGCTCTATAAACATTGTATATTTTTTATATTTACTTCCGCAGCCCCTTAATATATGTCATTCCATTAAGAGGTCTTTGGTAATTTAAGGATTACTGGCTGGTTATGACGCTAAACTTATAAGGGCAGATTTGGGTTGTGACAACATTGAACGGTTTAGATTATCAAAACGGGACCCGTGGTAGGCCCCTATAGGCCCAACAGTAACCTCCAATCTGACCACGGATTTGAGGGAAACCAAACCAAAACGACTCCCGTGATAGACCCCTACGGGTCCAACAACACCCTCCAATTCGATCATGAATTAAAGGGAAGCCAAACCCTTTATGAATGTGGTGTGGTCAGCTACATTGACAATTGACATAAATAAGATATCATTTTTTGATATTAGAGATATATATATATGTAAAAGTGGGGGGAAGTGGGACCAATATTGAAATGTTTTACAGGTCGCTGGATATCCTTTGGACATTAGGAAATTATAGAATATTTTCGGAATATCACGTATTTGTACTGTTTAACCATTTATTATTTAATATATTTTTTTATATTTCTCAATCACTTAATACAATATTTCACATACCTATCTTCTCTATCAATCACAATACTATGAAATAAAACGTGTTTATATTTTGCGATTACTGAATAATTACTCTTAAACATTGGTGGGGTCAAAATGACATCATATCAAGATGTTATAAAAATGCTCAAGTTATATGCGAATTTGCCGGTACTAGTCATTTATGTAGTAAAGGGTGATAATCCAATGATGGTTGTTTCACTAGAAGGTGAAGTACTCTCAAGTAATAAGGTTATAATGAGATCTTAGCAATATGTGTTGAGGATGGGAATAAGGGTCACTGCTGTGTTAAAAGGCATAGTAATGATTGTTGTGTATTAATTTGAGGTGTATTATGAGGCTTATTTTTATGATTCGAACCGTTCATTTTGTAGGGTTTGTTGAGTACTCTGTACCTACCAAAAATCATATTAATTGAATATCAATAACTATATGATCAAATTGCATATTTTTTATGCTATTTCTCAAAGGAAAAATTTTATTATTTATTTTTTTGATTATCAATCATATAGTTATTGATATCCGATTAATATGATTTTTGGTAGGCACGAAGTACTCAACAAAGCCTACAACATGAACGGTTCGGATCATAAAAATAAGCTCATAATGCACCCTAAATTGAGACACAATAGTCACTGTTGTGCTAAAGAGTACATAAATGACCCTTAATCCTTGAAGGTGACGCGGGGGATGTGGTTCAAGTTCAGATTCTCTTCTCTCTTCTGCCTTTCTTTTAGGAGGACGGTTCAGATTAGGCCATGTCACCTCCATTGAAAATTTACGGCTCAAATTAGTTAAAGAAAAATTAAAAATTAAAATTTACAGCTAAAATTAGAAATATGTTTCAATTAATAATTTAAGTAATTTTATTATTATATAGGAGATTAATTATAAATTTTATTTTTTTAGTTAATTATGTTAAATAAAAAATACTACAAGGAAGTAATTGTAATTTTTCAAATTACAAAGGACAATCTGTAATTTAAACAAATCTTAAGGGGGTATTTATAATTTACCCTAAAATAAAACATACCTATGAAGATGAGTTGAATTTACAAAAACGGTATTGTCTTATTATTTTTATAATATTTTCGTATAAATTTGTAGAGTTGCAAAAAATAAAATAAAATGAGAAAGTGAGAAAGGGGAGGGGGGCACATGACCCTGGGCCTTTCTTAGATCCACCACTATTTGCACCCTTCACATACTAGACTTTTATTCCATACAAATTGAACTTTCATTCAAGCACAAATTGAATTTACACCCCGAAGCACGGAGAGATATTTTTTTAACATGAAAAGATAATTTTCTTTTAATTTTTTAAAAAAAATTTCATGCCCAAAACAAAAAAGCGAGAGAGAAAAGCCTCGTTTGGTGTAACTGTTTAAACAGTTTATAGATTATAACTTAACAGATTATAGATTATGACTTTAATCAGAAATTGTTAATCTGTTTGGTGTAGCTGTTGGATTATAGATTTAAGTTGTTGAGTAGTGTTTGTTAAATAAGCTGTGAAATAGCTTTTTTAATTAATTTTTATTTTTTGTTTGTCTACATTTCTCATAAAAATTAATAATAATAATCTATAGTCCATTTGAGTCTTTTTCTATTTTTAAAAAAATAAAAAATAAAAAAATTTAAAAGTATAACCATAAATTAACATGTCCACAGCAGAAGCTGATAATCAGAAGTAAGGGATGAACAGCTTTTCAGAATCAACTTATTTGAGTTAAAATAAGCTGTTAGAATCAGAAGTTGTTTGAAATAAGTTTACCAAACAGTCCAAAATAACTTTTCAAAGCTAAAAGCCATAAGTTGGCTCTGAAAAGCTGAAACAAACACCCCCAAAAAAGCAACCACATAAAAAATGATGTGCTTTTTATTTTTATTTTATTAATTTGTTTGACAAGTTGGTTTGCGGCTAAAATAGCCATAAAAGGCAAAATAGGCTATTTTAACCATAACAAACAAAATATCACATTCAATCCATAATCATTACACTTTTCTCTCATAAAAAAAGTCGAAAAGCCAAAAAGCCCTTCCCAAACTAAGCTTTTTAACCCAGGCTAAAATAATCAAAAAAGTCAAAAAGGCAAAAAGCCAACTCATTTCCCAAACGAAACACTCAATTTTAGTTTTTTTTTTTTTCCCCAGTTGCATCAGACACAATTGTGTTGTTTTTAATTTCTACGTTTTTACTTGAAAAATTAAATAATTTTTTAATGAAGTAATTTTAAATAATTTTTTATTCATATCATTATTTTTTATTCATGTCAACTTCAGTAATACATTTCATTTTATTTATTTATTTATTTATTTTATCTATTTTAAATTATTATTTTTAAAATTTTAAATTTATATATTTAATAATAGTCTTATTTTGAAGATATCGTCAGTATCTTTTGAACAATATTATTGTTATAAATAAAAATAAAATTGATAAATTGAAAGTTATATATAGTTTATTAAAATAAAATAATAGTTCAAAAAAAGAAAAAGAAAGAGAGGAGAGAGAATGGTTAGAGAAGAGTCCGGATCATCTGCCGCCCATTCCTGCGGCCGTCCCCTGCGATGGTCCAAAACGACGTCGTTTTGGACCATTTTTTTTTCTTCTTCTTTTTCTTTTCTTATTTTGCACCACTGCCACCACCACACCATCCTACACGTACCTTTCCTTTTCCTATACCCATACTCGAATACCATTCCATACCTAACCAAACAAACAATCCCTTTCTCTTCTTCTGATTTTGATTCTTCTGAACTTCTTGTAATAAAGTTTGCAAAGTTGTGTTAATATGGGTTTATTGGGTACTGTTGATGGAGGTGGAGGAGGGTCATCTGGGAGTTCGACGAATGGTGGGTCTATGTCAACGGTGTCCATGGATGACAGCCTCATCTTGACTTCTGAAGAATCTTCTTCCTATCCACACCCAGATGAGTCTGAGCTCCAGTTGGGTCTTGGCTTGAGCCTTGGTGGTAGTGGTGCTTTGAAGTCTAAATCATCATCCCTAACTCTAAACCCAACACCCCCTCGGGGTCAATATGCAAGGATCTTGACTGCTCAAGACTTCCATTAGCCTGCTTCCATAGCCCTCTCTGTTCGTCACCTCGATCTCTGTCCGTCGCCTCTCTATTTGCCTCTCTGAACTGCCTCTCTGTTCGCCTCTCTAAAGAGGGGTTAGGGTTCAAAATGAGGCTAAAAAGCAAAATAAGAAGGGGAAAAAAATGATCCAAAACGACGTCATTTTGGACCATCGTAGGGGATAGCTGCAGGAATGGGGGGCAGATGTAGGGGTGTGCGCGGTGCGGGTCGGTGTGGTTTGAGAGAAAAATAGAAACCGTATGGCGGGTGGCGGATTGATAAAAGTGTTACTAGAATTTGCCATTTTCCTTATCAAAAACCGGCGGTTCGGTTGGCAAATAATGGTGGATTTGCCTTGGCGGTTCGGGCGGATTGGCGGTTTATAAAAAATATAATTCAAATTACAAAACTTAAATAAAAGAGTAAAAAAAAGACGAGAGATACCGTAATGTTAAGCATCTTGCGAAGTTTTCTTCTGATGTAGCAAGTGCAGCAACAACATGATAATATCAACGACTATGTCATCAGTTCATTACAAGCATCTGTGGAAGCTACAATGATCAAATACAATACATAAAATTAATATCATTCAGGGTTTACAATATATTGAAAATGTTTACTGTTGAAAAGTATTTAGATTGAAAAGTGAGCTGATGCAAGTTTGCAACATGGCCAGAAAAAAAAAAATATATTGAAAAGTGAATTGGAATCCAACTTTATTTTGGATTACTGACATCTTGAATTCTCCTCGAGCAGTAATGTAATACTATATTCTAAGGTATAGAACCACAAGCAAATTTAAGTAAAAAAGAATTTTTAGAATCTTATAAAATATGATTTAATAGCGGTGCGGGTCGGTGTGGTTTGGAAGAAAAATAGACACCGGCGGATTGATAAAAGTGTCACTAGAATTTGCCATTTTTCTTACAAAAAATCGGCGGTTCCATTGGTAAATAATAACGAATTTGCCTCGACGGTGCGGCTCGGTACGATTTTGACGATTTCGACAGTTTCGACGATATTATGCACGCCCCTAGGTAGATGATCCGAACTCCAGAGGAGGGATGAAAAGAGAAAGAGAGAGGTGTTAGAAAAAAAGAATGAGAAGTGACAGAATTTAGAGGCGCGTGTGGGGAATAAATTCCTGAACTTGGTAGTAATTGATTTTGACTATTTGACCCCTTTGAAATTTTGGCGTTTTTGGGAAGATTTGTAAAAAGTTAATTTTTTTAATATATTTTTTTATTTTAGTTTTTTAAATTTAATTTTTAAAAAATTGTGTTTTTTATTTTTATTTTTAGTGAATATTTTTTAAATTTTTAATAATTTTTTTTACTTTTTTAGATGCACCTTATTTAGATGTATCTAAATAGTAAAATATTGGGGCATTTTTTTATAAATCTATTTTCACCTACTTATGTTCTATTTAGTTCACGTTATTTTCTTATACTCCAATAAGTCCTATGGGTGATATAGTTATCAAAATATCCCTAATAATAATATTCACATTTGCAGTGTGAATATTCCATGATGTGAATGTTCATACCGTTAATGTGAATATTCACATTGTAAAATATGAATGTTCACATCGCCAAATTGCTAGCCATTCAAAAAATATTTGTAAGGATAGAAATATTCATAAAATGCTTTAAATATGAGAATTAAGATTTGGTGGATTAAATGTCCAAATAATAAGACTTATTAGAATACAATAATATCTTATAGACTAATTGGGATATAAACACTTGAAAAAGGATTTTCTAATAAATTTCCTTAAAATATTTATGAAAAAATATTTTTAAAAATTAATAAATACACAAAAATATGAAAAATGTACTGAATTTTCAATTTTTTTTTATATTTTTTGATATTTAGTGTATTTTTTAAAACATTTTTTCACAAATATTATAATTTTTAAGTGTATTTGTGTTAGGTGTATCTAAAAAATAAAACAAATTGCTTAAAATAGTACAAAAATTCATTGAAAACATCAAAGTATGAAAAATAAGAAAATAGAATTTTCTAAAACTTATTTTTTGAAAATTAGAACCCAACAGGCTAAAATTTTCTATTTTCTTATATATATTTTTTTAAAAAACCAAAAAATTAATTTTAACAACTACTCAAATCAACCCTTTGTACCTATTTTCTGCTCCCACTTGGAAGTAAGGAAAATGGCTCATACACCCACTGGGGTGACCCCCAGTGAGGTGGCAGTCCATAATTGGATCAAAAAAAAACTGTTTTTTTTTTTTTTTTTTTTTTTTTTTTTTTTTTTTTGGGTTTCGGCCAGTGGAGGCGCGACACCTCACTGGGAGTGCAACCCCCACTGGGGGTATGCAGCAGGATTGTGGAAGTAATTGTCCCAAATAAAAGCCGAGTTGTCAAACGATTGATAGTTACTTTAAGATATATATATATATATATAGATTGGGTAATTTTGTATTTTAAAATTTAAAGTGTTATAATTTTTCATTTTATGTAATCGTTTTTGAAAAAATATTTATAAAATTTAATTATCATGATCTATCAAATAAATTAATATTAATTATAAAATTATATGAACATTGTTGGGTCCCTCGCTAGTCAGATGTGAGATTGATCCAACCAACATGAATGTAACTTTTATGTGAAGCTACTATGCACTCGTTTGGCATAAAGTTATGGCATTAAAATAGTAAAAAAAAATATGATAAGTTAAAAAATTAATAAGATAAAATATCACATCTAAATCATAATTATTTTATTTTTTCTTATAAAAGTCAAAAAGTTCATCGCAACAAGACTTTTTAGCCCAAGACTCAAATAGCTAAAAAGTTAAAAAGTCAATCCATATTCTAAATGAACCCTATATATGAATGAACTATTCTTGATAGATAGTGTTTGAGTAATGTTACTCATCATAAAAAAATATCATAAAAATTATTCATGAAATTAATTTAAGAGTGATTGTGTAACAAACAATCAAACATTACGAACTAACCTAAGGATGGAGAATTTTTATGAAAATTTTTCATAATATTTCTTTCATGATATGTAGCATTTTTGATTTTTTTTTTTAGTAATCGAAACAATGTAATATTAGTTTTATAAGCCTCCGTTTGGCAAGCAAAAAGCCAGGCTTTTTTGGCTAAAATAGCCACAAAAAACAAAATAGGCTATTTTAGCCACAAAAAACAAAACATCAAATCCAACTCATAATCATTACAATCCTCTCTTACAAAAAAACCAAAAAAGCCAAAAAGCCAAAAAGCCCTTCCCAAACCAGGCTAAAATAGCCCAGGCTAAAATAGCCAAAAAGCCAACCCACTTCCCAAACGGAGGCTAAATTTGGTTATCCGTCACAAATTTAATGTAGTGTAAAACAGACGATTCGTTAGGTATCTTGATAAGAGTGACACTATTCTAACTCAAAAATTAAACATATTTTTCAAAAACTTAGGTTATCTAATATAATTTTATCTCTGTCTTATATCCTCTCTAATTATCAATCAATCATCAAATCTAGAAAGTGAATTTGTATATTGTTTTTTGATGATTTAAGAGTTCAAAATACAATCTTTGCAAAGATTAAATCACTTTTTAAAGTACTGTGGGCCCTGTTTGATAATCATTTCGTTTTTAATTTATATTTACAAAAATTTAAAAAGCTATCATGAAAACTTGTTTGATAATTTTTTTAATTTGTAAATAGTTGTCTCAGTTTATAAATTTGAGAAAAAAAACGTAAACTCAAAAAATGAGTTTACGGTTTCAGTTTTCAAATTTTTTTTCAATTAATTTTTTTTTCAATTAATCTTTTTTTTTCAATTAATTTTTTTTCAAATATTTTTTTCATTTTTTTTCAAATATATTTTTTTTCAATTAATTTTTTCTTTCAATTATTTTTTTTTTCAATTATTTTTTTCCCAATTAATTTTTTTTTTCAATTATTTTTTTAATTAATATTTTTTCAATTATAATGTGTGTAATCCCATTGTCATAAATCATAAAAATAAATATAAATATTTTGGGCCTGAACAAACATATTTTTTAGTTTATGTTTTTAAATTTTTTTAAACATTTTGTTCAAACCAAACGCGTTTATAATTTATGCTTTTCTCAAAATAAACAAAAACCAATTTATAAAATTTTTGTAAACATAAATAAAAAACGTAAACGTTACCAAACGCTACCTAAATAATTGTGAGTTGAACTTTTAACTTAGATTAATTATTGAAATGAGTAAATTGTTACAGGGCACTAGTTGCACATAGTTCTCTTGTTGCAACCAACTTTTTTTGTGTTTTGAACATTTAAAATGAGAAAAACCTTCTTTCAAATTTCACTTGGTATAGGTAGTTTGGAATCAACTTTTTATAAATTATATGTAATCTGTTTTTTTCTTTCTTCTTTTAATTTTCAATTTTTTTACTTGCTACACTTTAGTTTTGTATTAATTAACTGAAAAATACAAATAAAAGAAAAAAATAGACCATTGAAAAAATTTAAAAACTAACCCCAAACAAGCCCTTGGTTGACTTGGTTAACAATTCTGAACAACATAAAAGCTAAAATAAAAAGAGATTGGCCTAAGATATAGTCAAATTGTAAAGAACACAAGAGTGTGTCAAAATTTCATTTATCCAAATGTCCAATAATGTTTCAAATTCGTCAAAGTAAGTTTTCTTTTCAAATTTTGTCAAAGTAAGTAAATTTGTCAATAAAAAAAATGACAAAATTTGAATAGTTGTTCTAATTGATTTTAGTTGAAGCAGGTTGTGTATTTTGCATAAAGCAATTTCTTAGTCAAGAACAAGAAAAAGATGGTGAAGGTCAAAAGGATGTCACAACAGGCCAGCCAATTAACGTATCAGCACCTTTTCCATATCTATAAAAGCAACTCCAACGGTTCACCAAACATTTAATCAAATCTAAGTAAAAATATAACCAGTTCCTCTATTTGATACTAGACACTCCAACGGAGCTTTCATCGAACCATAAGACGTCTGGGGAGTCGACTTGCCGGTCGACTGGCAAGAGCAAAATTATTTATTTATTTATTTTTGCCTTCATTTCTGTTTCCTCAATTCAAACAAGAATTCTTCAGAATATCCACAGTGAGAATTCTTCAGAATACGTATATATACAAATTATATATCTTTACATAATTTAATTGTTAGTCAAGAAGATTGGAAGATTGAGGAATTGAAAAAGATTGAACAACTGTTAGTTAAGAATACATATATATACATATGTAGTTAATAAAAACACAAAATTGGAAGATTGAAGAATTGAGGAAGATTGAGTGGTTTGGTAGTTAGAGAGAGATTTGTAAAATGTAGGATGTATAAAGATTGTTGTTAAATTCCAAATCAACATATCATCATCAAACTAATTCCAATCAGAATTGAAAACAACAAGAAGAACATAAAAATACAAAGATAGAAATATGGACTTCATCTTCTATTTGAGACTGAGCTCTTGGATGTTCAACCTATACTCATGGAATTGGAATTGGAGGTATAGAGTGGATCAAAGATGAGAATTAAGAAAGAGAACAAGATGGAAATGGATTTAGGGGATGACCTGTGGGTCGACCTAGGAGATGACCTGTGGATCGACCTCTATATTGAGGTAGATGAAAAAATATCAATCTATATGTATATATATATATATACAAATGAATCCTCTATGGTAATCATAAGGTGCCTGTAGATGATCAACTGCCCATGGAGATCCGACATGGAGACTTACCCATGGCTTCTCTTTTCTACTCCATTGCAAAAGACTAACCCAATTCATATATCTTCGTCTTTCTGTACCTCCATCAATTTCTCTATCCTGAACCTAGAATTCCCTATTATCCACCTCGCTAAATCCATCACCATCACACCCGTGTTAAAATAACAGTCTTTTCCCTTCAAACACCATTGACAACTTCGAATCGATATAGAACTTTTCCATGTTGCATTTTGATAGAAATTTAAATCTACATCAACCTTGAATTTATTGTTAGTGCCACAAAAACAACCTAATTGTGAAGTAGTTCGCAGGCCAACCAAACACTGAAGCACTGCACAGCAACTTCGCATTTTTTTTGTATGCAAAGGACAACCGGTGGGACAACCGGTCACCAATGGGACGTCCGGCCGGTTGTCCAGTAGGACCCATCTCCAACGTAAACACATAGTATTTTGGTGAAATCTGCCCAACTTCCCAGTTTGGTGAAATTTTTGAATGATTCTCATTTTGATATTATTTTGATGAAATCGTTGGAGTCAAAAAGTTGCATTTTTTTGCCAAATTCAAATTTGGTGATAATTTTACTTAACCACTGGAGATGGTCTAAGTAGTCCCCTCTTCTATTGTACCAATCTATCTACAGCTAATCCCATTTGATTCTAAGCACCCCTTCATGTTTAAATAAATATTTTTTTAAAATCTCAGACTATTTCATTCATATTACTATTTTTCTAAAAGAATAAAAAGTAAGAACGAAAAATAAAGTAAAAGTTATATGTAAGTATCCTTAGTAGAGAAGTCCTATTTTTTAAAATCTATTAAAAATTCGGATTAATTTTTCCGTTACCAACTCAATTTAGTAGTTTTTTTTTTTTTAAATTTTAAATCATAGATTTTACTATACATATTTATTTATTTTTATAAAATTTATATTTCTAAAATCTACTCGTCAATATCTTTCAAATAAAATCAATATTGAACATTAAATTGTGTATTAAGAAAATTGAAGCTATTGAAGAAAATTTCTCAAATTTCCGAAGATGTGAAATTTCACAATTTTTGTGTTTCAGTAATTAAGAAATTTCACAGTCATTGGACAAAAAACTGTGATAAAAATCGATTTTTCTAAAAATTATTATTTTTTAATTTCTATATTTGAGAAATTGTGAAATTTTACTGTTTTTTTGAGAAGCTTTGAAATTTTACAATTTTTATTGAAATTCAAAATTTCTCATTTTTTAAAAAATTGCAACATTTTGTATGTTTTTTATTCAAAATTTTACCAATAACCCACTTGAGTTTTGACAAAAATACATTTTATCTATTGAAATTTTGAAAATTACATCTCATCTCCTAAAATTTATATTTACATAGCAAAATACCTCTCTATTAGTCCAACGTTTGTTGACTTAACAAATTTTTTTTTTTTTGTTTTTATCAGTAAAAGAGAAAGTTTTATTGATAATAGGGAAAGTACAAAGTATGCCACGCTTTATTGATAATAGGGAAAGTACAAAGTATGCCACAAGCATCAAGGAAGAGCAAAAAGTATATCCTAACCCAAGTTGGTGAGGAACCAACCTATCCAAAGCAAAACAAATTACAAGATAGGAAAAGAAATGCAGCCAGAAGCCTTTATGCAACCCAAGCAGGCAAGTAACCTTGCCACTCTCATAGGTAGACCCTTACATAACTAAAATTGAATATTAAGGGGTTGTTTAGGATGACCTAAATAAGTGTATTTTTTGTCTTTTTATAAAAAGATGTGCAGAAAAATAGAGAGATGATGTGATGAAAAAAAGATAAAAAGATAAAAAGTATGTACTTATTTAGGATAGTCAAACTTGCCCTAAAGTAGCCTTGTCACTCTCAGAGGCAGACCCTCACATAAATCACTCACTGAGTAATGGAAGTCGTATACTGAGGCTTTGATCCATAATGCAAGTCTTAATTTTATTAGCTCACTCAACTCAAAGCAATTGGGCTGCACTCTATTGACTTGACAATTTATGTTAACATCAACAGTGTAACTTGTTAAAATCCCCATTTCATCCTCGTAATTTGTATATTTGTTGCGAAGTCAGTTTGTTGTGATTTTAGCACGTTGTTGTGGGATTAATCTTGAACTCAATTTCCTAGCGGATGAGGTATGGAATTTGTGGTAGGTGAGGGTTGGGAGAGGGATGGCATGGTTGTTGAGAGAGCAATAGTAATTTTTCTTAAGAATGGGAGGTAAATAATGTCATTTTCTCATTTATGTTAATTGCTTTAATAGACGAACTCCAACAAAGACTAATGGTTATTTTTAAAATTACAATGGATAACATTTATTTTACGCAAACATCAGGGTAATGGTATTTTATCAACAAATAAAGAGTAAATTACACTAGTTTTTCCTGAGATTTAGAAAAAATGCAATTAGTCCCATATTTTTGACATAATTACACCAATCTCCTTTGAAATTTTAATTTATATAACATTTGATAAATGATGAAAAATAATATTGTTATATCTTTTTTTACTAAAATACATATTTACTTTTATTTATTTATGTGTCTACTCAGCTTTAGTTTTGATGCCTACTAAAAGCGAGATTAATGGTACTTTATCAAAAAATAAAATATTATATATATATATATATATGAAAGAGAAAGAGAGAGAGAGGGATTCCCCTCCTCTCCAGCAGTCCTTCCATCCGGCACTATCGAGCACTTTCAACAAGATTGCGACACGTTGCGGGGGAGTGATCCGAAGGGTTTGAAGCTGCCACGTTGTGAATGAAGAAATGAATTAAGAAATTAAATTTTAATACATTCAAACTCTATTTTTTAAATTTTAAAATATTTTATAAAAATACATTCAAACTCTATTTTTTTAAAATATTTTTAAATATTTTAATTTTTTTATTATGTATTTAGTTACGATTTGAGTATAGAGTTGTGAAAGTAGTATCGAGTTTCGAGTTTTGTATTTGGTTATGAGTTTTAAAAATAATTTCTTAATTGAGTTTTGTTTTATGTGTTTGGCTACGATTTGAGTGTAGAGTTGTTTTTAAATCTAAAATATTAAAATTTTAAATTATTTAAATTTTTTGAATATTTAAATTATTTAAATTTTTACGATTTAAATTTTTTGAATATTTATTTTAATTTTTTACTTATTAAATTTTTTAGATTATTTAAATTATTTAATATTTATGATTTAAATTTTTTGAATATTTATTTTGAAAAAAATCTATTTCCTTTGTAGTATTTTCAATTAAAAAATTGATTAATATTATTTTATGTTAATAATAAATTAATTTTTTTGGAAAAATGGAATGGAACGATGTCGTTTTTTTTGAAAAAATGGACTTGTTTTGCTTAACACAGTACTGTTAAAAATTAATTTTTGTTAATTTTTTTTTATTTTTTTTATTTGTAGTGAATATTTTAAAATTTTTATTTTTTTTTACTTTTTTAGATGCATCTTATTTAGATATATCTAAAAAATAAAATATTTGTGAAAAAATACTTTTAAAAATTAATAAATACATAAAAATACAAAAAATATATTGAAACTTTATGGCTCCGTTTGGTAAGACTTTTTAACTATGATTTGCGAATATGGGTTGTATTTTGAATTTGTGTGTTTTGAAATTATGATTTGAGTGTAGAAAATTTGTTTGGTTATGATTTTTTAATAGAGGGTTGAATTGAGTGTGTAATTGAGTTTTGAAAGCTTGATTTGGCATATGAAGTAAGAAGATTTATTTAGTTAATTCAAATTGTTATAACTCATAACAAAACATACTATTTTCACATTATTGAAAATTCTGATCAACACTCATAACCAAACTCTTTTTAAAATTCAATTAAAAAAATTTATTATTAACAGAAAATAACAGTAATCAATTTTTTAATTGAAAATACTACAAAGGAAATAATTTTTTTTCAAAATAAATATTCAAAAAATTTAAATCATAAATATTAAATAATTTAAATAATCTAAAAAATGTAATAAGTAAAAAATTAAAATAAATATTCAAAAAATTTAAATCATAAATATTAAATAATTTAAATAATCTAAAAACTTTAATAAGTAAAAAATTAAAATAAATATTCAAAAAATTTAAATCGTAAAAATTTAAATATTCAAAAAATTTAAATAATTTAAAATTTTAATATTTTAGATTTAAAAACAACTCTACACTCAAATCGTAACCAAATACATAAAACAAAAGTCAATTAAGAAATTATTTTTAAAACTCATAACTAAACACATAACTCGAAACTCCATACTACTTTTACAACTCTATACTCAAATCGTAACCAAATACATAATAAAAAAATTAAAAAATTTTAAAAAATTTTAAAAATTAAAATCGTAATATTAAAATTTAATTTCTTAATTCATTTCTTCCTTCACAACGTGGCAGCTTCAAAACCTTCCGATCACTCCTCCGCAACGTGTTGCAATCTTGTTGAAAGTGCTGGATAGTGCCGGATGGAAGGACTGCCGGAGAGGAGGGGAATCCGAGAGGGAGAGAGCATCTGTTCAAGAGTCAAGTTCTGTTTTTAAAATTTCATTAAAAATTTCAAACTAATTTGTACGACATAAAAAATAAGCAACATATTTATTTATTTAAGCAACTTATTTATTTATTTACTACAAATTATCACATCATCTTTTTATTTATATTTTTACAAATCGTTTTTATAAAAAATTAAAAAATCACTAAATAAGCTTACCCCAAACCACCATTTGGCAATTCACTTTAATGGTCAGATGTTGAACTATCAAGCTAATCTTTTTATTTTTATTTATTTTTTCTAAATGTCATAATTTTCACTGTATATAGTTTTTAATAAAAGTATACTGTTGGAACCTATCCATTGACATCTATCAAACAAAATAAATATTGAATATGAAATTATGTAAAAATAATTTTTAAAAAAATTAGGAAAATTTGAAGATGTTGAAACTAATTTATGAAAATTCTAGAAGTGTGAGATTTTATATATATATATTTTTTGTTTTCTTAATTAAGATATTTCAAACTCACTGTACAAAAAATGTGAAAATTTTGTCCATTAACTGTAATTTTTTTTTTTATTTTTAAATTGAAAGTTTCTCAATTTTTTTAAGAAGTATGAAATTTCTCAACTTTTGTAATTGAGAAATTGCAAAATTTTACAGTTTTTGCAAAGGAGCTTTGAAATTTGACAATTTTTTTATAAAAATGAAAATATATGTAATTGAGAAATTTATTAATTTTCAAAAAACTGCGACATTTTGCAATTTTTATAGTGAAAATTTTCAATTCTTTTATTAAATTTTTATATTGAATATAGATTTTGTTTAATAGATCTCAAATAAATTCTAAAAGTATAAATTTATGACGACAAAATTTTTTTGAAATTTTGAAACAGAGATCACCACCTGATACATAATCTACGTACATCTTACGTTTTATATTTTATTTCAATAGTTAATGACTTTAAAAATAATTGATTTTAAATATTTACAATTATTTTTTTACCAATACCTAAACTAACTGAATACAAAAATATTCACAATTATTAAATGATTATACAAATAAAAATTGTGCCAAAAACAAAAATTATTTTTGAGACATTTTTTTAGACAACACTTTATAGCTAACTAAATAAAATTATTTACAATTAAGTATTAAATGAAATAATTATAAAAATAAAAATTATACCATGAACAAAAATTATTTTTCAACTACTGATTTTATTTATTTTTTAAAGACATTTTTTAGACAACACATTAGCAAAATAAAAAATATTAAATAAAATGATTATAAAAATAAATACAACCACTGCTTATATATTTTTTATTTTATATGCTAATATAATGAAATAAAAATTTTAAAAAATTATAAAGAAAAAAAATTCATATAAAATTTTTTCTTCAAGTTTAGATCACACTTGAATATTTGTTCTTTTTTTGTAAGCTTTTATTATTATTATTATTATTATTTTTTTGGAAAAAAAAACTATTCAAAATATTGTAAGAGGGTGTAAAGGTATATAACAGACCATTACACTACCTCTACGACCGTTACGTAACACCAAATGCCTGGTCATAATTTCTCTGATTATATTTTTTACTTCAATTCATCACAATATTTCTACAAGCTCAGTTTATTATTTTTTACTTCAATCATCACAATATTTGTACAAGTTCAGTTTATTTGAACCTAGGAGGGTTGCCAACCCCCCCACCCCCAAAAAAAAAAAAAAAAAAAAAAAAAAACAGAAGTTCAGTTTTTGTGAAGTACATAATTCAGTTTAGCTCATCAGTTCTGCGCACTACTCTTCATGTTTTTTCACAAACATGGCCTGCAGGAGCAAAACAGAGTAGCAGAGAAAAATAAAAAAATAAAAAAAAACCCCCCTAATTTTGGACAACATAATTGACCAAGACAATGCAGCAGCTTATGAATGAATATATCCAAGACTTTATTCCACAAATCCATTACAATAACAATCTTCAATGAACGAGCATTCAAGTCATGCAAGTACAAGGAAGACACAACAAATACACACCGCATATTACCAACAATGGACAACCATCATAATCACTCTCAAAACTCTACCATTACGAACCCAGCAGATGAAACATGGAAAAACATGGCTATGGTTTTGGTTTGTTTTCTTGGAAGTCAATTTAGATTTTGATTTGTTGGCCCACTTTGATAACAGTTCTTCAAAAATGTTATTTTTCATTCTGTTGTGTGATAAGAAAATTTTCAATAAAAATAGAAACCGAAAACAGAACATTCCTAATGCATTTCATTTGGTTCTTTCAAAGAAAATGATCTAATCCCAGTGTCAAAATATAAAGTGACCCACTATCAAATAGCTAGGACTTGTTATCTGCGAGAAAGCCCCTCCCAGTTTTCTATCATATTCATTGACAACCTAGAAGGCTTCTCAGTTATGGCAGGGCAGATCTCCTCACACATCTCCTAAAACAAATCTGAGCATTCATATACATAATTTTCTTATTGGATATGTTCTATGATTCTGAAATTGGATCGTCGTAAACCATAAAAGAACCAAAATAAGTGGAAAACATTGATTAGCCTGATTGCCAAGCTAAGATCATGAGCGCACTCCATATTTTAAACACTAAGCACAAAATATATTCACTTCCAGAGGTAGAGCATGAACAGAAAACATCACAGAAGAATGTACAGACATATCTCCATTTACATGAAACAGTTTTCTGAAAGGAATACATGACACAATGTCAGTAAGAACATAATCTTCCAACACATTTTTCGCACAATGAATTTGAATGTTGTGAGTGATAGACTGTCAGATGGGTAGAATTGTGCGTGGGACTGATAAGAGTGAGTGGATGACAGAGTTGGTTAGCAGCACCATGATTTCAACCAAAGACGGAAAAAAAAAAAAAAACACTATAGCAAATGACAATTGACCAGACAAATTGCAACATGTGAAAAATTTACTTAAATGTGTCAGTAAAAGATTTAACTGCAGTCTGTAGTGTAGCAGATTCTATAACATGATTACATCCTAGATCTGGGTCTTCTTTTAATCACATTTCAAAGTGCAAGTAATCACTACATTTAATAGGTCATGCATAAATACTAGATAAACATCTTCTCTGAGTATCGTCACATGCCTAAAATCCAAGCTGCCAAAAAGCATTATAGGAATAAACAAAAAAAAAGTACCAAAGCAAGACAACAAATAACTAAGGTCGCAGTATGCATTTATGCATTTGAAATGAATGAATTTGGCACCACTCATTCAAGGCGTATAATCTTTAATTCAATATTGTATTTTCAATACAGATTTCAATAATCCATTTGAGAGTTTAGATTATTACAATGAAGTAACTTGGTGAACATAAAATAAGTAAATAACTTGATAAACATTTAT
Organism: Camellia sinensis; assembly: GCF_055761805.1. Classification (NCBI taxonomy): domain Eukaryota; kingdom Viridiplantae; phylum Streptophyta; class Magnoliopsida; order Ericales; family Theaceae; genus Camellia; species Camellia sinensis. Next base: position 50,045,769 of record NC_138967.1, read on the forward strand.
CTGAAATCCTTCCCTGAATCATATAAAAATATTAACAAAACCTGTCTCTATGTCATCCTTTACCTCAAGTATCAATCTACATACAATAATTAACCTTCCAATCATTTATAAAGCTTAAACTTCAGTCTTTAAATTTCAAATCCACTTTTCCAAATGGAGCCTAGATAAATTCACAGCACCCACAAAACAAAGCTGTCAACTCACCAAGTTAGTATCAAGTCACCTATGATCAATTCTCTTTCTTTATGTTTATGAGTTCCATGATCCCCAACAAATGACAACACTCCCATTCCAACACATTTGACGATTAAAAAAAAGAAAAGGAAATATCTAAGCATGAATATGGACAAAACATGATACGGATACGCTGACCAAGAATTTGTTTAAATTTTATTTTTAAAAAAGTAGCACAACATCATGCAAACACAACAAATAACATATAAATATATAATTATACAAGAAAAGCGTAACTCTTTCTTCATTTTTTACATTACAAATACATTTGTTTATAAATACAAATTTGACATAAGTGGTAAACAAAAAAGTGACCATCTATTTCTTTTTAAAAAATACTTGTTCATAAATAAATTGGAAGTTTTGCACTCTACAATTCCTTAAATTAATAGGTCAAAGGAGGAGTGATTAATAAGTAATTGGATTCAAAGTAAATTTCTTCAAACTAGCAAGGTATTTCATGTGTATTTAAGTTATGGACAAGTTTATTCCCCCAATGTCCAAAGCGTGTTTAGTTCTAAAAAAAAAAGTAGAAAAATATAACAGAACTTGTCTAGACATGTGTCGAAGAGTGTTTGAAAAGTGTCAGTGTCCAATACAAACATGACATTCAAGCTTCGTAGAAAAAGAAAATAGATGAACAATTACTCTTAAAAAGGTATAAAGAAAACAGTTAAATGCTATTTGGAACCGATATAAATTTGATATTGTAAAGGTATTGTTACCCAATTCCTCATAAAAAAAAAAAATCAGCTGAGACTAGTGGGAATATCCTGGTGAGAGATAAGAGATTCTTGGCCTTTCTGATGTCTATGACACTAGTAACCTGAAATCAAGGTACAGTTGATAGCATTCCTCAATATCAAGGTGCCAATGTGCATGAAACATTAGCAAAACTTAGTGACCAATAGGAGAGGCAACTTGTTGAATCCACAGGGTCAATACTAGGTTGTAAATTTTGGATGATCCTACCTTGCATCATAAATAAGTCATTGGAATTGTCCATTATCTGCATAATAGTGTAAATGCAACATTTTCAATCAGAGAATCATGTAAAAAGGCTCAACCCCCTTTTATTTGTTGCGTCTTCCCTTTATAAATTGTAGACATGGCATACTTATTAAAGACAATCTTTTTTTTAACTTTTTTATTTTTTATTTTATTATTATTTTTTTTCAATCTGATGAAAGTTCTGAATCCTATTTTTTCAAATAAGTACTTCCACCTATAATTGTTCTCTGATGTTATTATCCATGATGTAAGATTTATTTCAAATGATTCATACCCCAAACAAAATCTTAAAAAATGATTTTGCTTAAGATTCAATTAAACGTACACTTGGCCCTTGAATTAACTGTGGTGAATTTGCGGGAAACTCCTTGCCGAGGGCTTGTGCATCCCTGGAGATTAGTCGGGCTTTGATCCGGACATCCCAGAGCCAATCAAAAAACAAAAAATTAAACGTACACTTGGGGAGTTTTAGCATGCTGGGTTTCTATCCAAATTCAGATTGGCTGAGGAACATTTATATCTACTCTACTGTCAATGTTGCAATGCCAACAAATTCAATCTAGCTTCACTGTCTCTAATAAGGTTTTCTTGTGACGTACAATAGGAATTCGTGGGATCAAGACATTTAATGTTTGTTCCTCAGTAAGCTAGATCGGTACCAAAGTCCTTACTATTAATGTGGCTACCTCAAGCAGGTTGTTTGCAGTAGCCTACCAGGCTATTTTGTCATGAAGTAGCCTTCATTAGCTCTTAAGTGAACCCGGGTCAGACGGGCTGCAATTTTCCTTTTAAAATTATGCAGTGTATGAATGAAATCGGTCTGCATGTATTAGTTGAAGTAAACGAGGGTAAATCCTTGGAGGGGTATAGGTAAGACTTCTTTTCCCTTCATTTCTCTTTCTATTTCTCTTCTTTTTAAAGTACTTCCTTCAATTCTCTCTCAAATCTTCTATCAAATTTGTCTCTCCCACCAATGCCCTTGCAAATAGTCCCTATCTTGGTTTCCAAGGTTGTCCCACATCAATATTAAAAATTCACTATTCTTCGAATTCTATTTCTAAAAATGCAGGAGCTTCATATATTTGGGACATCATTCAACAAATATTTCAAAACATTTGTAGATGGAAATAAAGGCATACTTCAATAGGCTCATATTGACATTGTGAGCATCATTAAGAGTTCCACAATGTCACTTGCAACAAACATTCAAGGCTCTCAAAATAATCAACTAAGCGTTCATGATTGTAGCAAGAACTATTTTTGCATAAGACTAAGTATATGTTAATAACCGTGTTGCTATTCTAGTGATACTAGTATACATGCAGACTCCAACTGCCGCAACTTCTTAATTATCTCCTTCACCTCGGCCCCAATCTCAACTCTCATCCCCATTAACATCTCTAACAAACGGAAAGAATTCAGCACATAGTACCCAACCACCGTGTTCAAAACTGGCACCAGCACCAGCACCGGCACGTCCTACGAGCACCGCAATGCATCCGGCAACTCAGCCATGATTACCACCCGGTCTCTTGATCACTCCACTATGTACCTTTTCAAACCCAACTCATCCACTTAAATAAAGTGCATGCGATCTTAGAGTTTCTGAATTGGTAAGCCAACCAAAATTCACTATTCTCATTGGATGCACATCTAGTACATCCAACTCAACAAAAATTCATGTATCCATGTATTGCCTAAAAGTATTAAAATTACTTCAAAAAACACTCAAACATCCACCCTTACAAATTACATTCTACATCTTTCTGATGGAATTCACCATAATTGCATGTGCTTTTCTAAGCAATAAATGCATCCTAGTTGGCCATGGTTTCAAACTTAAACTAAGTTACCTCCAAATCCATCAACATAATAGGATTTAGTAAACTCATTTTAATACTTGGAAAAGGCCAAACAAAAAACTTCGCAGAATGTGTCTACACTTAGAAAATACAACCATCATTATGGTTGCAATTTAAAACATAAGCCAAGTTACACATTAAATTGAGAATGTCACATGAGAATGCAATCCTGTACCTGCTTTTGATGCCACTTCTATGCCCCATTAATCCTATTGGTGCATTTAGATGACATGGATAACAACATTAATTATTGTTTTATTTTTAATATTAGATAGTTATTATCCATAATAAGTAATAAAGCTAAACAACAAACAATCCCCTAATCTATTATAACTCCTCCAAAAATATAATGCTCAATTAGAAAATCAAAATAAAAAGGGAACCACTATTCCCACTCCACTTTGCTATAAATACACTCCATTCTTTGTCCTTATTATACATAATTACATTAACACCTTTTCACACAAAATACACTCCTTGAAAAAATCAAAATTCCAAGAGTATTAATATAACTATGTATAATAAGAATAAAAAATGGAGTGTATTTGGAGCAAAGTGGAGTTGGAATAACGGCTCCCAATAAAAATTCAATTTAATAGGTAACCCTTACCTAACCTTTCATTTTTATTTATTTTTTTAATTAAGAGTCCTTTCTAAATATACAACACTCAATTAAAATAATTAAATATAAAAAAAATATCAAAACTAAGAATCCTTTTGAAGAATAATGATTTTTTGTTCATTCCTACCAGGTCCCAGCAATGAATTGTGCATTCATTGCTCTAATAAAAAAGTTAAAAAAATGAACTGTGTATGTCCATACTTGGAAACAGTGAGATTGAAAATCATATTGCACGAAAAATTTAAATTATTAAAATGATGAAGTATCCAATAAACAACTTCATCAAAACAACCATCACTTGAGGTCATACAAAAACAAAACATCAAAAACAAAAAAAAAAAAAAAAAACATTTGTTTTAATACAAGTTTAGAATAGATTTTAGCCCCGTTTGCCAGCACTTATAACTCAACTCATATAACTTTTTTGCTTAAAAATAAATAAATAAATAAATAGAGACGAGAAGAATTTATATAATGGTGTTTGGCTGCAATTGTAGATTATAGCTTATTTGACTTTTTCATCTTATTTGACGGGAAAAAAAAAATTTAAGTTATAGTTTTAGATTTTTTAACTTTATTTGAAATCTTAAATATATATAAACAAAAGAGCTTCATCTCTTTTTGTCTTAATTATAATTACTTTTGAGGACATTCTAGATATTTGCAAACAAAAAAGTTAAGTTCCATTACATCTTATTTGACCAATTAGGTTCAACTTTTTTCACAGAATTATCAAAAGTTACACCAAATATATTTACAATTTATTTTAGTTCTTTTAAGCTAATAATTTAAAAAGCTATAATCATAAAAGTTAGATTTATAAATGATATCAAACGGGATCTTTGTAGTACAAAAAGAAAGAGGCTGACAAGGAAGATAAAAAATAAATAAATATCAAACGTCTAAGGTTGCTAATTGAAGGGATGCATTTTAATTTACGTACGATTCTTAGTTCTAATTTTTTTTAAAATTTTAATTGGGTGTATTATATTTAGGAAGGAGTCTTAATTAAAAAAATAACAAAATAAAAAATGAAAGATTAATAGGGAGAAACACGTAAAAGGTTAGGTAAGAGTTACCTGTTAAATTGAATTTTTATTAGGAGTATTCTTACTTTGATTTTCTAATTGAGCATTATATTTAGGAGGGGCATCACTTCTTCACGGTTGAGCCATAAACCTAGAGTTTACGGCACCCAACCATCTTTTGCCACTTATATCAGTTTGGTTTAATATTCTCATACAATCTTAAGTTGTCAAGCACTAGATAATTTCCTTACCCTTCTCAGTTTCCCACCCCTCAGTTTCTTCCTTGTCTCCAGCACAATCAACGATGTCAAGTCTGACTAGCAAGATGAACTGAGATGGTTACAGAGAGATTATCAAGTGCTTGAAAAACAATATGCCCCTCTCTTCCTTTCCATCCAGCATCACCTACCCACACTAACACCATTCTCCTTTGCAACCTCCAACCACCGAAATTTCTACAATAATCAAGGTCATTGTTGCCACAGTCCAGTCAACAATGGCCACAATTGACATGGTTGAGAGCCATATAGAAACCCAATCATATTGTGTTGTTTGCAAAAAGACCTGTCAGTTAGGTAATGAAGTTCCCCACAATTCTGCACCATGAATTGCCGACTGATAGTAAGAATTTTTTCGAGTCGAATGGAGTCCAAAATAAGCAAATCAAACAAGAAATGATGAGGAGGCTGTATAGGGTTAGCCATAGAGGTTGCATGGTAGTGGGCATGTTGTTTGGAGACTCTTAGGAAGAAGCAAAGGATGGGCGGTGCGAGAGGTGGCTGGGGGAAAGACGGGGGCGGTAGTTGGCTGCGTGGGCTGGGGATGATTGTCGGCTGCGAGGGTTGGGGGAAGAGGGAGGTAGCAATGGTTGGTGATGTGGCACAGGAAGAGGGAAGGGAACGCAGGGAGAGCATAAGGAAGAGAGAGGGAGAAGGGGAGAGACGTTATCAGATGAGGGAGGGTGTATGAGACCGGGTGATTTATCTTTGGTGGAACCCAAATTGGTTGATGTGTCTATTTTCAATTGGCTGTCCGTAAACTCAAAGGTTTAGGGCTCAGCCACGAAGAAGTTATTCCTATTTAGGTAGGAGTCCTAACAGATAAGGTATTGTTTGCTTTTCAGTTTTATTACCTATTGCTATCCATGTCATCAGAAGGAGGCATCAAAAGGAGGAAGAGGATTTGCGAAATTTTGGACTTGGACTCATAAATCTCAACAGAAACTCAATGGCAAGAACAATAACATAATCATAAAAAAATTATAATAGACACAAACAAGAAAAAATTCAAGAACTAGATGTTTATCTCAACTGAGATGATCCAAAGGTAAAAATACAACTGTTTCTTTACACCAAAAATAGATGCAAAAAACACAAACCCATTAAACATAGATTCACAAACACCCAAATACCATTCTCATCAAACAAAATATGAAAAATTTAAAGCAAACCCTTAATAATATATGTTTCCAATTCTGTTATTTCTTGGTGCTTTTACCTTCAGAGTTGCCACTTCCTGCCCCCTCGGCCGCCTTCTTCGCAGCCTTCTCTTGGAGTGCCTTCCCATCCCTACACATATACATGAATATAAATAAATCTGAACCCTAATTAAGCAACCAATTACTATCAAAACCATTTGAATTTTTGGGGCAAAAAAAAGATAAAAATTGAACCTTTCGCGACGCTGCTCGGGGGTTAATCCATCGTCCTTGCCTTTACCCTTGGCGGTGCCTCGAGCCTGAGCTCTTTCGCGATCACGATCCCTCTGGTTACCACGTTAGATCGAATCAAGGAAAACCCATCTCAAATCGAAACACACACACACACACACACACACACACATATATATACACATATCTACGTATACATAAACAAACATATTTATATACAATCAAAATTGAGAATTGAGAATTGATTTGATGAATTAGAATGTGAATTTGAATCGGAAACATGAAAAATTGTCGATCAAAAACAAAAATTGAAGAAAAAATTGGTGAAAGTGGAGTAGAAAGGGAAGATTTGAAGGATATGAGTCATCGTGAAGCAGTGGATTGAAGGCGTCGGCGTAGAAATTTTTTGCAGTGAGGGAGAATTGGGGCGATGTGCGTTGTTGAACCTGGAGACTTGTATTTGAGATTTATTATTATTATTGGTCAAGTGATAGAGAGGGGATAGCTCTGTCAGTTAATCTAGGCCGTTGATCTAAAGGAAAGATTAATGAAGACTTAAGAAAGAAAGATGATTGGTTGGCTGATTTGGATTACCTGTATTGTAGTGCATGCTAAGGAGAAGTTATTGGTTAGTTGGGTACCACCACATGGTGCTCAATAATATTGTGGACGAGACTCATAAATTTATATTAAATAATTAAGAGTCATAAAAAAAAAACAATAATGATAGAGACTATTAATTTTGAAGTTTTGAAAAGATCACTAATAACATGACACTCAATAAAAAAAAAAAAATATAACATCAAAATCAAAATATTAAATCATTCATGATAAAACCCACTATCATATCATTAATAATAGTACTAATTAATATTCTCGCCCATTTTCTTAAAAAAATAATATTGATAATAGATATACACATGGTGCCTTTCGATCCACCAATACTTTTTGCATTCAAGGGTTTAAAAGTCAACTGTCAAGAGTTCATAGGAATTTAAAATTGTGGAACATACCCGTAGGGACCAGCCAGCAAGGATGGAATAGGACTGTTATGAGAAATGCCTATTTAATTGATTTTTTTTATAATGAAAATATATAATAAAAAAAAATAGAAGGGATGTGTAATGACCTTTTAATTTTTTTTTTATTTTTTATTTTTTTTATATTAGTCAAGAGTATGGTTTCTTTTATATTTACAATCCAATTTGAAAGAGTATTTTGGATTTAGTGGGCCTATTGTGAGCTCAATTTGAGTGATTTAAATTGTTCACTTTTTAATACTCATTAAGATGAATATTTATATAAAAATTAAAACAATTGAATTTTAGTAATTATATATTTGAATCATATTTATCTTAAAAAAAATATACAGTAAATATAATTTTCAAAATAATCGTTCATTTTTTAAAAACAAATGTGATTTAACCATACAACTACCAAAGTTGAATCGTTTTAATTTTTTATACAAATACTATTCTAAATAAATTTTAAAAAGTAAATAGTTTAACGGGTCCACTAAACCTAAATGCTCTCAAGTTGGATCCCTAACCTGAGATAAACAAACCCAATGCCAAACAAGCTAACACTAATATTAATAATTTATTTTTTTTATTTTTTTATTTTATGTTTTAAGTTTATTTATTTATTTATTTTTGGTAAAAAAATCATATATTTTATACTGAAAAATTAGATATTACAATGAAATTTACTATATGCCTAAAAGGCAACGTACCTTTCAAGAAAAAGGAAACACTTTTAGCTACTCACCCAGAAGATAATCTACTAAATAAATTTAAATAAGTCCAAAACAATACAACATATTAGACAAATAAATTTTAAATAAAATTAAGTCCAATAAACACTACTAATACCTTTTTAGTCAATTAGTCAAAAAGTTACTAAATTAGTCAATTAGCCAATTAGTCATACCAAAAAGTCAACAATTACGGCTTCTCTCTACTTTTTGCACAACTTTTCGTAATTAGTCAAAAAGTCATCACAAACATACAAGTTTTTTTTACCTACCTTTTTAGCCAATTAGCCAAAAAGTTACTAAATTAGCCTGTTCCCAAACGAGGCCTAAGACAAGAAAATCAGCCAAGGCTTTCAAACCAGCCCATGGTTTGGGGCGAATGTTTTCACCAAATCCGGCCCATGGTTTTGTGACACCCCAAACGTTAATGATTTTATAAATTCTATTTGTTTAAAATAAAACTCATAAATATGATTTATTTAAATTTAGAATTTATTTGATAATGATTAGATAAATATTTATTTTTCCCATACTTTAGAAGACTTAAAATAACTATTGGTCTCTGATTGGTTATTTTGTGATCCTCTATTTGTCATGAATCCATTGACCTATGTTCTGATTATCACTCCAGTGACCTCTGTTCTGTTCTGTTCTGTTCTATACCATAGTTATGGTTATTGTTTACATGACTTCTGGATTTCAGTTTCTACCACTGAAATAATTTATTTACTCAAATTAAGTTTGTATAATGGTGTAACTTAAATAACTATCTATGGTTATTTTGAGCCCTACGCTCTTGGCATAATATCTCTCACTTTGCTGTGTATTTATAGTTGTTACTCCTTTTAAGTGATGAAATATAAAGAAGGATTGTAACCTCGTGTAGGGGGACTAGCACGGAATTTGATGCCGATTTTTTTTTTCACTTTTTTATAATTGTCTATTATCGAATAATAAAATAAGAAAAATCCCGATAGATGTATTTCTTTTTATTAAAGTAGTAAGATAAGCAATGAAGTTAATTCTCTCACTTTTATTCCACCTCCGTATAGACATCCCCGAACGTCCCGGGAGGGAATCCCGTTTTGTTCATTTAGGCTCACTACAGTTCGGACTCAATGTCACGATCCTGTATCTAATCTTGCAGAGTGTAATGCAAGACCGATGAATCATCAAAGAGTCCAAGTTCGGCAAATCGTTTTGAAAAATAGATTTTTAGAAAGAAGTGTCAAACATGGACTACTTTGCCAGATACAGAGTCGCCACCTAAATATTTTATTTTGGGGGGAATTTAGGAAACCCTGACTCGTTGCCTAAGGCCACGTGTTTGTCATCACCAAAGTTGCCTCGGCTCGGGAACTTGGGTACGATTGGAGAAGGTCAGTTATGAGCACCCCCGCTCGCTCGATCCGAAGATCGGCCTGTACTAAGTATGATATTTTGTTTTGAAAACATATGTGTTTTTATTCTGGTTAATTAGCTAGAATTTACTATGCGATGCGCACAACACACAAGTATAGACTAGATCGCGTAATTTGGAACAAAGCATCGCATATCCGTTTTGTTTGGAAAATGGTTTAAGGTTTGCTATTCGCAAGTAGGCTAAAACACGGGTTTCGACGAATTATTCCAATTCAAGCAACCCAACCTTCACCCACAGGCATTCAGGCAGTTATATCACATAAGCACATAGTCTCATGGTAAGCATGCTATCATAGCAAAACTCACATACATGTAAGATGCTAAAGCATAAATACTCACAGTATACTTCGAGCCAAAAAAGGAATATGTTAGTAATCAAATGTATGATCCAAATCCATGTTAAGATGACTAATGCATCGCAGGCAAAATGCAATTAGAATAGGCTCGGCTAATGTAAAATGGCATATGAGATGTGACAATTCAACACATGTATTCAACTTGGAATTAAAATACTATACAGTTAGTATGATGCGCCGAGTCCGGTGCATGCAATACAGATGAATAATGCAAACATGCATAGCATAAGGATGCTAATTGAAACGTGCCCTAGAACTAACCATCATAAGCAGTTAAGTAAAAGGGAGAAAGAAATGGTGGTTGGAAGACATGCATCACACGCACGCACGCTTATTACAAAATTGCCCTCTCTCGGAGGGTCCGAATGAATAATACAAATTAATTAACTAACAAGCTAATTAAATATTACAGACCCTTAATTAATTAAATAAATTAATTAAATTACTGAAAGCAGTAAAACAGCCTCGGGAAGAGGGACGAATGCATGCACGCTCGGCTCCGCTTGGAAATCCACCGCCATGCTCATGTTGCCTCTGTTTACACTGCTATGCACCTCTGAGGACTGCACAAGTCTCAAGGTTACTTCTGGACTACTCCCTGAGCACTGTGGGAGGTCACCGACCTAGAGGAAACACCACCGGCCATGGAATTATGGTCATCGACCAAAAATGTAATAACCCACATTTATGTCGTAGTCATGTTCATGAACATTGGTATGATTATGACCCGTTAAGCTTGCATTTGCATAATTATGACTTGTTTTGCGTAAGTAAGACCCATGCCTTGTTTTGATGTCTATGTGATTTGTCTAAGTGTTGTGTGCTTGCTTTGTTCCTTCCTTGGTACCCCGAGCCTAAGTTATGTTTAGCCGAAGTCGTGCCAAGCCTAGGTTATGTTAAGCCTAGATCATTCCTAGCCGAGGTCATCTTCAGTCTAGAAGTATCTTGGAACCCCTTCGTTTGACCTTCACCTTCGCCCTGACATATTGACCGAGATGGCATTATCTAGGCCGAGGTGTGAGTCACTAAGGCCGAAATGTGTATTATCTAGGCCGAGATGTTACCTTTGCACCTGAGCGATCTTGTCCTGGAGTGGTATGACCTAGACCGAGGTGTGGCACATCTAGGCCAAGGTGTGGCACAACTTAGTCAAGTGTCGTCCATCCTAGCCGAGGTCATTGTCACCTTAGTTTCCGAAGCTTTGTCCTTAGCCGATGTCACCACTTGCCAGAGTGCCATACCGAGTAGCTTGTTGGATACACTTTGTCATAGTCTTGTCTTGTCAATCTATCACCTTTTTGAGGAGAACCAACCAGCCGTTGCCACGTGTCCGAGCGGAGAGTTAAGTCAGCCGATAGAGAGAGAGAACCCATCATTTTGTTGTATACTTGTTTTGAAGAGGAGAGAGAAGCTCTAGGAGAGGAAGAAGAGTTCTTGAGAGAGAGTGGATTTCTAAGCTTGATTCCTAGAGATCGAACCGTTAGACCCGTGTTCTAAGGTTAGATTCTTGATCCGCTTTTGTTGTTCTTTATGTTCATGTTATTGCATTGCATGATTGAATATGATTTGTAAGTCATGCATTGCTTTGAAGTTCGGTTTTAGAAAGAGAAAATGGCATTCATGTGTTCTTCAAGAAAAGTCATGTTTTGATCCGAAGGCTCATGCCTAGATCCATGTTTTTGTGTTTGTTTTCGCATGATTTTCGAGTATGGGTACCCAGGTTCATGTTTTCGAACTCATAGCATGAAATCCCAGATTTTTGTTATAAAGAAGTTATGATTTTAGCATCCATGTTCTTCATGATCTTCATGTTCATGTTCTTCCTGTTCTTCACAGGTGGAAACCCAGATCTTCAGACTTCACTTCCCGAGGTGTAGTCGCCAAGATCACTTTCACCTAGACCTCACACTTAAGCCAAGCATCGTATCTCACCTTGGCCTACCTTGCATGATCACTTACACCTTTGGTTGTCTTGCGTGCACCTCGGCATGCAGCCGCATGCCGAAGCCTAGGTAGCCACACCTCGGCAAGGGGGTGTGTAACCTCGGCCTAGACTTGGTAGTTGCCCAGCATGTTTTCCCGAGATCATCTGCATGCATGTGAAACTTGTTTGAAAGTGCATTCAACAGACTTTGCCATGTGTTTGTAGGGTTTGGACTTGCCTTGACCCCGACGTTTAAAGAACTAAGTGAGTGGTATTTTTAATAAAGCTATGTTATAATGTTTTAATGAAAGTCTTGCTTTGCTTCGTTTTGGAAAGTAATTGTAAGCATGAATAGTTATTCCTAATTGGAAAATATATATTTGTATTATCTTGTTTTGATGACATTCTTGGAAGTTCGTACGTGCTAAGGGACTATAAGCACTTGTAGCACAAAGTTTGGAAGTCCGTACGTGCTAAGGGACTATAAGCACTTGTAGCACAAAGTTTGGAAGTCCGTACGTGCTAGGGGACTCTAAGCATTAGTAGCACAAGTCCTTAGTGTCAGGGGACTATAATGCAACGGCACCATTGAATTGAGATATCTCCCTTGTCTTGCCTTGTCTTGTCTTGTTTGCCACTGACGGTTTACCGCGTGGGTTTTGTTTGCCGAGATGTCATCACTGGTATTATAATGATGTTAGTAAGCATCCTTTGAAACTTGATAGATTTGCTAGATGGACTTGGTTCATCCTTTGATTTGCACTAATTATTTCATGTATCGTTTGATAAAGATCTTGAATACCAGTCATGCAAACCCCTTTATTTCTTGTACCATTCACTGAGTATCCAAGCTCACCCTCTCTCTATATATATGTAGGTGATGAGCAGGAAGGCGGTGACGCCTAGGTGTGACTCACAAGCTTGTTTTGGATTTTTGTTATGTCGGCCTAACTTGTATTCACGTCGGCAGTCTTGAAAATTATGCTTCTCGGCGTATAATGCTTGTAATTTACACATGTCGGCTGGAGAAGCCTTTTGATCAAGATGTAAAAATGTATTTTGTACTTTATTGTATTTGTATCCAAGTTGTAATATTATGTAAAGTTGTTTGCCATCCCATATAACTTACGCACTGCTCTTATGGACCACTTGTATTTTTAAATTATTGCTTCCGCACTTGTGAGCCCCATATATATCTTATATTCTGGTTGTGTGTGAATTTTGAAAGTTAGCCTCCAGTAATCTCGGATTACTGGCCATCACGGCACCAAACTACTAGGGGCGGTTTGGGGTCGTGACAAAAAATTAGATCACCGGCACTATTTGGGTAGTCAGCAGGCACTGAAAGTTACCGACTGGTCATTTCTTCCTGCAGAATATTGGTTTACTGCAACAGAGGACAGACAAGACATGGCAATGCACTTTCAAAGCAATTTATGCACCACCACCCTCCTCAGCATGTTTGAGACTTAGAAGAGCATGGTTCTCGACCCTTGGGTCATCAATCACGCATTTCAATGCATGACGGCCCAAGATGCCAAGTGTGCAATTTGATATCAAATGAAATGCACACAAACACACAATGATCCTAACCTCTATCATAATTGATCAAGAGGCAAGGGATGCAAACATGCACAATGCTATACAACCTAGACATGCAAGCTAAGCATGCAATATGAGCATGTGAACAAGCATGCAAACATGCAAGTATGTAACAAGTATGCAAGCTAACAAGCATGCAAGATGCAGTTTAAACATGCAAACATGCAAGACATGTAGCAACATGTTAAGCAACTTAATCAAAGATGCATGCCAAATGTAATATTACTTAAACATGCAACAACATGTTAATAGACCTATCATCTAGACGTACAAACATACATAGCATGCAACAACATGCAAAGGGGCCAAGTATGCGACAACATGCAACGCAAGCATGTAACAACATGCAAAGGATGGTCTTAAACCAATATGGGCAACTCTCAAGTAGGCCCAAATCAGAGGCCAATATGCTAAGGGATAAGGGACAAAGTCACATACAAACATGCATGTATAATGGTCAAATACTAAAGCATAAAAGGGTAACTTTTAAGGACACTTAAAAGGATCAGACATGGACATATGGCAAACATTTTTAATGCTCTAAAAACATGCAAAGGATGATGCCAAATCAACCTAATAATGCAAACAAGTCATGCATAAAAAGCTTGAAACTAGCCCAAAGGCTCAAACCATGATCATGTGACACATGAAGCAAATGACCAAAGTGGACCAAAAGAGTTTCAAATCATGCCAAAGCAAGCCTAAAACATGCAATGGCCAAAGCTAAAATAAGCTAAAACAAAAGGGGCAAGGCATGAGGCATACAAGGCCACCAAAGAGGTGTTACACTACACCTAAGACAACCAAACATGGCATGATTTAGGCGACCAAAATCAGAGATATGACATGCTAAAATGAACCCAAAAACCCACTTAGATGGCATCCCAAATGCCTAGACATGATGGCATACACAATGACACATCCATGAGGCATACAACCCTAACTCTTTAAAGCATTAAAGGAGTTATAAATGCAAGTATACAAGCATAACATATGGACTGAAATAGCATTATAAGTGGTGCCAAACCACTGAAATGATCCAAATGGAGCATGCTAGAGGATTCAACACTCGAAGCTAACAAGCAAGATTATATGGTAGCTATACAAAGAAAGTCATGGACGATCAAAACAACCAAAATCAAAGCTTTAGCATGGCAAGACAAGGCCGAAAGCTTCATGGAGTTAGGCCAAAACAAGTAAGCATAGTGGTCTAAATGCTAGGTGCATGTTAAGGCAAAATCATGAGATTACAAGACAAGTATACATAGCATGTATGACACGTCTAAACCAACTTGAAACAGAGGTATAACATGGCAAAACAAAGCCTAATACCTACTGAAATGAAGCTAAAGCAAGCTAGGCATACAAGCTACAACACAAGCCATTTGTGCAAGCATCAAAGACAACATGGAGAGGGGACAACCCTCTCCCATTTAGGACCTCAAAGCCACGTCTCCACCACTGAAAATCCTCTGGATTTCAGTGGTAGAGAGGTCATGCAAAGCTAAGAACAATGGCCAAAAGGTATGGCCTAAAACAAGGCCTAACAAGGCCTTAGAGGGGGGAGACAACCCCAAACCTCAAAGTGACCTTAAGCAAAGTTCTAAAGCACACAAAATTAGAACTTTTATTAGTTATACACTAAGCTTAAAAACAGATGCAAGGTAGGTTAAAAGCTTGTGCAAAAATGGGGAATAAAAGGATAAGTTTCTCACCCTTGTAGACTTTCTTCAAGAACAATGGTCCAGCAGGTTTTTGAGTCCAAAGCAACCCAAGAACACCAAAATCAACCTCCAAGGACCTCAGCTTCAAGAGGATGGTGTAATGCTAGGTGTTTGTGTGCAAAAATATGAACAAAATAACCTTATACACACACAAATATGTAAAGAGAGGGAGATATAGAGATAGATAAATACAACTATTTCTAACCCTAATTTCAGACCTCTGGAACCTCTGAGGAGGGAGGAGAAGCTCCCTCTTTATAGAATTCCCATCTTGCAAAGCTTTCAAAACAAGCTAAGCAAGAGACAAATCCCTCCATACATGTGCATAGAGGGGGGGAAATGTGCGTGCCAGCTGGCACTAAATATCTGCATAAAACAGATGAACAGGGGTCGGCTGGAAAATATGGCCGATTGGCCAACAAAAATGGCCGGCCGACCAAAAACATTCCCGACCGACCAAAATATTTGGCCAGTAGCAAGAAAACTAGGCTGGTGGCCTCAAGCCAAGGCCGATGAGGTGTGGGGATAGCCAACAAGCCATTCCCTTCCCTCAGAAGCAAAAACACAAGTGTTTGGTGTACAACCAAGCACAAAACAAACAAGTCGAGAGGTCTTGAGGCAAGGCGCGCGACCGAAACCTCTGAGAACTCAAGACGAACACGAACATGGATGATCACCTAGTGTTCAAACGGTGATGTCCAAGTCTTGAGGATGGTCAAAAATGGAGTGTCTACAGTTGCCCCTCTTTGACAGAACTCGAAAGTCATAACAATGACGGGAATGAATGTCAAAGCCCAGAGACGACCTATTTTTGACAAGGCCGAAGACTTAGACAAGCATGCAAGATAGCAAGATATGTGCTCGTAGGTAGGGGCAAGATGCAAGAACAATGCACAAAGCCGAACATAACTTATGATCATGCAAAGAAAGCTGTAATGAAGCAAATACATACAATAAATGCAACAGTTTTAAGCAAGCCAAAAACCAAACTACATTACGATGCAGAAAGGATGTAAGAGAATTATGTAATTCTCGCTACGTTTGACGCGGAGAATACAATACCTGTGCGGCTCATCTGGTCGTGCCAGCTTCAAATAAACCGTACATACAATATCGTTCCTGTTCGGTTCGTCTGGGCGTGCCAGCCTCAAATGAACCGTACATACAGTATCGTGCTTGAAAAAGAAAGGGAACTTAACAGGTACAATATCGTTAGATACATGCATAGCAACGCAAGTGAAAAGTGCGTGACAACGCGAGTGAGAGGGTGCATGACAATGCGGGTGGAAGGGGTGCATAACAACGCAACCCGGGTGTGTGCATAACAATGCAGTTTGAAACAAGCATAACAATGCTATGAAGGCACAAACACATATAAGTAAAGTACATGCGACAACGTGTACAATGTGTGAAGGTGAGGAAAAGTATACATATGTAAGTAAAGCACATGCGACAACATGTACAATGTGTAAAGCGAAGAAAAAAATGTACACATGTAAGTAAAGCACATGCGACAACATGTACAATGTGTGAAAATAAAGGAACTTGAACACATATAAGTAAAGCACATGCGACGACATGTACAATGTGTATGGCAGGAATGAAATGTACACATGTAAGTAAAGCACATGCGACAACATGTACAATGTGTAAAAATAAAGGAACTTGAACACATACAAGTAAAGCACACGCGACGACATGTACAATGTGTATGGCAGGAATGAAATGTACACATGTAAGTAAAGCACATGCGACAATATGTACAATGTGTAAAAATAAAGGAACTTGAACACATATAAGTAAAGCACACACGACGACATGCACAATGTGTATGGCAGGAATGAAATGTACACATGTAAGTAAAGCACATGCGACAACATGTACAATGTGTAAAAATAAAGGAACTTGAACACATATAAGTAAAGCACACGCGACAACGTGAGCAATGTGTATGGCAGGGATGAAATGTACACATGTAAGTAAAGCACATGCGACAACATGTAGAATGTGTAAAAATAAAGGAACTTGAACACATATAAGTAAAGCACACGCGACAACGTGAGCAATGTGTACGGCAGGAATGAACACATGTAAGTAAAGCATGCATGCTAACGTAAGCAATGCGTAACCTCCTGAAAATCTGCATGAACACATGTAAGTAAAGCACACGCGGAAACGCATGCAATGTGTAAAGCCAGCAAGGTATGAACACATGTAAGTACAGTACACGCGAAAACGTGTATAATGTGTAACCACCTGGGGGGATGCATAAACACATATAAGTAAAGTACACGTGGAAACGCATGCAATGTGTAAAGCAAGCAAGATATGAACACATGTAAGTAAAGTACATGCGAAAACGTGTACAATGTGTAACCACCTGGGGGGATGCATAAACACATATAAGTAAAGCACACGCGGAAACGCATGCAATGTGTAAAGCAAGCAAGGTATGAACACATGTAAGTAAAGTACACGCAAAAACGTGTACAATGTGTAACCACCTGGGGGGGGGGATGCATAAACACATATAAGTAAAGCACACGCGGAAACACATGTAATGTGTAAAGCAAGCAAAATATATACATGTAAGTAAAGCACGCGCGGAAACGCATGCAATGTGTATAGCAGGAACAATGCAAATGAAACGTGTATGACAATGTGAGGTAGGAGAATACATGACAATGCATATACTGAAATGCATGACAATGCATGTAATTGAAATGCATAACAATGCAAAGTAAGGAGATGCATGACAATGCATGATAAGGAAATGCATGACAATGCAAATGCGGTGTGTATAACAATGCACGATGAGAGAAATGCATGAAAATACATGTACTGAAATGCATGACAATGCAAAGTAAGGAAATGGCATGACAATGCAAAATGAGACACGCATGACAATGCATGAACGAGAATGCATGAAAATGCATGGAATTGAAACGCATGACAATGCAAAATGAGACATGCATGACAATGCATGAATTGAAATGCGCGACAATGCATGTAATTGCAATTTACGACAATGTGTGTAATTGAAAGGCATGACAATGCGTGACTTATTGAAATGCATGACAATGCAAATGAGGTGCACATGACAATGCGTGATAGGAAACATGCATGACAATGCGTGTAATTTAAGATGCATGACAATGCGAAATGAGACATGCATGACAATGCATGAATGAGAATGCATGACAATGCATGAATTGAAATGTAGATGAAAGATGCATGACAATGCGTGTAATTAAAGTGTATGACAATGCATGACTTATTGAAATGCATGATAATGCATACTATTGGGATGCACGACAATGTAAATGAATTCAAAATGCGTGACAACGCACGTCTCTTGAAATGCATGACAATGCAAATGACCTTAAATGCGTGACAACGCACGTTTGTTTTTTTTCTTGAAACGCATGACAATGCAAATGAACAGTGCATAACAATGCAAGTTGTGCGTGTTACAACACGTGTAGTTGTACATAACGATACAACCCGTGTATGTTTATCATAAACGAGGCAACACATGTATTGTAACGCATTTAAAGCAGTTAGTGAACCTCGCAAGATACCAAAGGATACGGAAAGGATACACCTTGCGCGTATTGAGCATCGTATACGGGAAACACGGCTCGAGGTCAACACGAAGGCCGATCAAGGTTCAAAAGTGCATTTCCTTGTACTACCTTGATAAATAGAGGTTCCAAACCACATGAATGACCCAACCAAGAGTGTAGAGGGTTCACCGGTCATCGGGGAAGACCACCGGCCATCCATCGGCCACGAAATAAGGTCACCGGCCAAATAGTTGGCCGACCGGCTAACAATGTGGCCGACCGGCCAAAAATTGCTGTATCGGGGCAGTTTTGTCAATTGGCCACGGGTCTTTAAATATGAGGTTCTAAACCTCATATTTTCACTTTGCCTTAGCTCGAAAACTTCCCCCCTTCTCTCTAGGTGATTTTCCTCCTCTCGATCCCCGTCTCTCCTTGGTTTTCGGGCCCATTTCGTTGTTTGATTCGCGAAATCCTTCCGATTTCGCACATTTTGAACCAAACAAAACTTGATTTCGGTGTAATTTTCTTGATTTCCATCACCTAGGGTTTGTTTCTCCCAAGTTTACCTCGGTCTTTGTGCCTTTTTCAGACTCTGACCTTTCTGTCCATTTTTCATCCTCTTGGGGTTGACTTTTGGGTTGACTTTTCACATTCTTGCCCAGTTTTCACACTTTCGGTCATTTTTGTACTCTCTTTGAGATGGCAGATGACATACCACAGGGTGGGGGTCCTCCAGTGATGGACGTAGACCCCGAGGCCGAGCTCCTGCCTCTTCACATCCAGCTGTTCGATCCGGTGGCCTACAAGCCGGCAATACATGTGCTTCTTCCTGACAACCTCCGTCACTTCAGGAGCTATGAGCGACGCGTGCCACTGGAGCTTCTGCTGCGTGAGCCAGAGTCACATCTGTCCTATGGCGCTTTTGAGGTACACTCTTCCCTATTTCATTGTCTGCAAAGTAGAATACATGACTGCAATAGTTGATTTTGTTCTTTAAATGTTTGGCCCGGATACACAGATACATTGCATGCTGTAGTTCACTGCGAGCACACTCGTACCTGATATCTGTTTGAATCTGAACACGTGTACACACGCTGTATTTTTCACCGAACCACTCAAACACACTAATACATCACATGCTATAGTTCACTGCGAGCATACTTGCACCCGATATCTATTTGAATCTGAACACGCGCACACACGCTGTATTTTCCATTGAACCATTCAAACACACTGATACATCACATGCTGTAGTTCACTGCGAGCACACTTGCATCCGATAGCTGTTTGAATCTGAACACGCGCACACACGCTGTGTTTTCCACTGAACCACTCAAACACACTGATACATCACATGCTGTAGTTCACTGCGAGCACACTTGCACCCGATATCTGTTTGAATCTGAACACGCGCACACACGTTGTATTTTCCACTGAACCACTCAAACACACTGATACATCGCATACTGTAGTTCACTGCGAGCACACCCGCACCCGATATTTTTTTGAATCTGAACACGTGTACACACGCTGTATTTTCCACTGAACCACTCAACACTGTATTTGTAACACTACTTTGCAACTGCTTGTTTTGACCACAAGGGGATTCTCATGCCTTTCGGGGGTATGGAAATGTTGCTGCTAGAGGTTGGTACATGGACCTACCTGACGCGGTTCGTTGCATTGTTGACCGAGCCAGATTTGGGACCTTTTGCATGGGACTCTCACGCCTCACCACGAGCAGGCCCCTTCTTGCTGCTCTGGTGGAGAGGTGGTGGGACACCACCAACTCCCTCCACCTTTCTGCTATCAGGGAGATGACGATGACTCCCTTCGACTTCTCCATGCTCACAGGCATTGGAGTGGGGGGTGATCCAATCCCCTTTGATACAGACATGGACGAGTGGGACGCCGTTCAGATGTACCTACTTGGCGCTCAGCCACCTCTCGCTCGGGCAGGGTTCATGCGATACTCATGGTTCGAGGATCATTTTTGGATCCAGGCACCTACTACCCAGGAGGAGGAGGAGCAGTACGCTCGCGATTTTATCATGTTCCTGCTAGGGACCACGCTTTTCGCCGACCGGGCGAACACCGTCGCTCTCTATTTGTTGAGCGCACTTGTGGATGTGACACAGATCCGTCGCTATGACTGGGGTGGCGCAGGCTTGGCCACTCTCTACGGCTATATGAGTTCATCCTCCCGCCTCAGCGGACAGTTGCTCGGAGGCTACTGGCGAGCCTGGGAGGTACATGTTCTCTTTTCTGGTTTTTTCAGTTCTGTTTTACATTATCTGTACTCTATACACTGCACACACTACACAATACACTACATGTACCGCTTTCTGCTTTATCTGCATATTGCTTTATCTGATAAGCATGCTCATATCTGTTCTGTCACACTGTACAGTTGTGGGTGTATGCCTACTTCTCGAGGCTTACCCCAGTGCTAGACGAGGAGATTCTCTTTGGTGTCCCGTTCTCTTATCGCTTCGACGTGAGATGTGAGCGGAGGCCACGAGAGTCTTTTATGTTCTTCCGCCGCTACTTCGATACCATCACCGCAGTTGAGGTATGTCAAACATTTCAGTTTACTGGCTTTTCTTTACAATGTACCTTAAATATCAGATAACAAACTGTATTTATGCTATTTGCAGATCACTTGGCAGCCATGGGCTCCATTACCTGATGCAGTTCGGGACCGGTATGCTGGTGCCCGAGAGATGGCCCGATTCAGAGTTCTATTAGAGGGCCTCGTTTGCTGCGCTTGGTACTTGGGTGAGCGCTTCTTGCGGTGGACCCTTGGCTTACCGGAGCAGGTAGTTCCAGCACCTCCTCTTACGACTATGAGGCAGACCGAGAGGTACACCCTGCAGTAGATGGCCGATCATACGATTGGTTGGGACTCGGAGGGCTTTAGAGACAAGGGCGTCTACACCGAGTTTATCCAGGCCTATCTGATGCCGCCTCTGAGTAGTGCTCGTCGAGCTGAGAGGGAGAGGCCTACGGCGCCAGCGGCTGGAGCAGGAGCACCGAGGGCACCGAGGGCACCAACGGTACCTTCGGCTCGAGGCAGGAGTGGATCCTAGAGAGGGCAGGGAGCTGGGTGGCCTGAGCTGCCTACTATGATGACATGCCGAGGGCAGGGTGGGGAGACTTACCAGATCCCCATCGCTCCCCCTCCGCCTGATCACAAGCTAGTCAGATTCTACGGCTTGCCTGTAGTATGTACTACTGCATTTTACTTTTTGTACAGTCATTTCATTTTATTTCTCTTGATTTTTCACGGAATACTGATGTTTCTAACACTCTTGCAGACTTCTGCCAAGTACACTCGGCAGTCTTTGGAGTTGACTGCCTCCGTGATGGGGATGCTACAGCGGAGCCTCGACTTGTTGGCTATCTACAGTATCTCGGTAGGCTTTTTTAACCACAATCTCAAATTGTGCATAATCTGTTTCACACATAATCTGATGCATCGCACTGCCAACATGGCACTTGATACACGACCCTCACGGCATTTGATACACTGTAACCTACAGACTGCTCATAGCATTGCTCACGGCATTCATACACTGCACTCAGTCACTGTACTCTGTATTGACACACTGCTCATAGCATTCATACACGGCATTCTGCATTGATATACTGCTCATAGCATTCATACACGACATTCTGCACTGATATACTGCTCGTAGCATAACTGATGTATCTACTATTTGTCCTTTTCAGCCCCCATTCCAAATACCGACTGCAGGGGGTGCTCCAACAGGACCATTCGTGTTTGCCTGAGGAGGAGGGAGAGCAGGACGAGGGACCACTGTACCCCCCCCGCACCAAAGCAGGTCGCACTCATGTCGGGAGCAGCTCACGGGCACCGATTCCAGATGATGATGAGTCCAAGATGGAGGCAGAGGCAGAGGCGTCCGAGGATGAGATCGGAGATGACTCGGGCTCGGGCTCAGATGATGGGGACGGCGACGACGCTCCTGGACCTTTGTCCAGGAAGAGGACGAGGACAGACTCTCGTGCCTGAGACCAGTTGACATTGATCTAGACTTTTGCTGCTTTTCTTTCTTTTTGCTTTATTTTCCTTTTTGTAGTTTGAGCACTTTGTAATGCTTGAGGCAGGTTTTACTTTCCCAAAACTATGTATTTGAAAGGATGATGGAATGAAACAAGCTTTTTTGCTGAAAAAGTGTTGCATTTGTACATCGCATCGTATCATACCATATCACATAACAATGTAATTGGATGAAAATTGAACATGCATGTACTACTAGGTCAGGTTGACCAACGTAACAAATAAAACAAATTAACTCAATAAGCAAAAATGAGACCTTAACAAGTTTACAACTCGATAAGCAGAGAGCAACAACTCGATAAGCAAAATTGCGACAACTTGGTAATCAAATGAGTAACAACTCAATAAGCAAATGAGTAACAACTTGATAAGCAAATGAGCAACAACTTGATAAGCAAAATGAGTAACAACTCGATAAGCAAATGAGCGACAATTCGATAAGCAAAATGAGTAACAACTCGATAAGCAAATGAGCAACAACTCGATAAGCAAATTGAAGTAATACAGGTGTGACTTTGCAAAATCAACACTGGAAGGCACTGGAAATGGAACTAATATGTTCAACATATAGAGTGTTCGTTTTGTACACACCGCTCGCAACACAGTACTCTGTTCATTTTGGTCATACGGCTCATGCAGGACACTGATGATTCTGAATACACAACTCATTCTGAATATTGCTCATTCTGAACTCACAGCCCATAACACAACATTCGATTTATTCGACACACAGCTAATTCTGAACAAACAGTTCGATCCAAACAGAAGGGATGCAAAGATGGAATTGGCAAAAGTTGAAACATACTCAGATGCTCCAAATGTGGAAGAACAAATGTGGAGAATGACACAGTACTCTGAGCACAAAGCGATTCATTTTGAAAATCGAGAAATGAATTCTCAATCGGGTATTGAGCCTACAACTGAACACAGCAAAAAAAAAGGACTTAACAAAAGGAAACAAAAGGTATACAACCTAAAGACAAACACAGACACCTGAAACGACTCAAGACAATAATTGAGACAAACAAAAGACACGACATTTGGACGTGTTACAAAAGCGAGAGGCCAGTTTCTCCGGGTATTGTTTCCCATCCTTTCTCATTTGTGATTCCCACATCACTCTGGCACTCAATCTCTGTTTTTCTGAAAAAGCCCTTTTCTCACTTTTTCTCTCATCGCACATCTCTCTATTCTTCAATCTCTCATCATTTTTTTTATCCCTCCCCTGGGTGGTTTCATGGATAAACAAAGAGTTGTGGGTTCATGCCCAACATTATTAGCTCGCGGCTATCTCCTCCGGTGTCATTTAGTCAAGGCGCCGGATGAGGAAGTGGAGTAACTTGATTCACTCGAATTCATGCTTCGCACTTGACTTGATACCTCGTTGCTCGGAGGATGTTGAGAGCTTTCGACCCTTTGTTGTTAGCTTCAACTGTGCGCTTTTCTGGCAGGTAGAGTGCCCTTTCTGGCAAATGCATGGATAACGGGGAAAAGACAGGAAGCCTGACTCAACTGTGCCCCTAGTTCATCATTTTGACCCTTTTTCTGTTTTTGCTTTCTACTAAAACAATTTTGATCAATATAAAAGTTTGATTAACATGCTCGTTCAACTTTCTGACTTAAAATCAGGCAAGTTAGGTTGTGAGCATTGAAAATTTTCCTTTTTGGGTCCAAGAAAATGGTCCGGTTTTGGAAAAATGGAATAATTTTCGGGAAAATTAGTCAACCTCAGTAAAAATTCTCAAAAACTATTTTTGCTAACGGCCACTGCTCTACGAGCACGGAACCTACTCTTGAGATGTACAACCTCGAATGGGAAGCAATGGAAAATTGGCCCTTGTCTGAAGGACACTGCACCGCAACGACAAGTTGCCCTTTGTTTGAATAGTACCGCAGCACACTGTGTGGCAACGAAAAGTTGCCCCTTGTTTGGATAACACCGCAGCGCGTTGTAATCGGTCCTTCAAAGTGACGATCACAACCAAACTCTCGGATACAGAGAAAACAAAGATAATCAAAACCATTACATGGACACAATCCATTTGGAAGTATTTGTGGTTGGACTTCAGGATGAAGTTGCCTACGTATCCCAAACATGGGAATCAAGCCTTACGTAGTTTCGGTTAAGGGACACTCCGGTATTAACCCTCACCTTTTACGCTCTAACTTTTGCCAAGGCCGCCTTTCCGGGTTATCAACCTTGTGAGCTATATTCTTCTTTTCTTTTCAATTCTTTCCATCTTTTTTTTTTCTTTCTTTTTATTCTTCTTTTTTTTTCTTTGCTCTAACTTTTGCCTGGGTCGCCCTTCCGGGTTTTCGGCCCAGCGAGCCTCTCAAGGGTAAAAGTGTAGCTTTGTCTATGTCAAATGGTTTTAAGATCTCGAAGCCATCTGAATCCAGAAGAGTGGCTGCTGTTTACTGATGATGTCAGAGTCCATCCAATGGGGGCTGAATTTGCCCCTAGTGTTGTGGATAGGAACTCAGTTGCTCTCCGGTAGTACTTTATTCTTTCCTCCTTTCTGGGATTTGGCATTCTTGCCGATCTTCGTCTTGGACTCTTCGAGTGCATTATCTGACGTCTTTTGCCCTTGTTCGAGAGGTGCTTCTGATCTGGCCATACAAGTCTCACATTGTGGTTGACCGTTTGAACATTCTGAACGCAAGTTCAACTGTTTGAAAGCAAAAGGGGGTCAAGTCTCGAGGCTGAGAGCGATCCTAAGCTGTACAATCTCAAGAGCGATTCCACACAGGTCTTCGCAGAACCGCGCAAAATATTTTTTAAATTTTTTTAAGAAAGCGACTAATCGCTCGTGCTGAAGACAGTGTGAAACCAATCTAAATCAAGCCAGGGTCCTTCTCAGTACTCATACCAACAAGCATGATTCCATTCATTAAGGGCTTAGCATGCCTCTCTTTCTCTTTATTTGATCAAATTTTACAAAACCCGAGAAATTCCTTCATCTTCGTTTTCATCACAATGTTCAAAAAGTTTTGAAAAACTTAGGTCAATGTAATGATTTGAAGGCACAGAAGAGCAGGTGAAATGCACTGCCGTTTCATTCAAGATTCTGGCACAACTGGCGCAAGGTAGAAGCAAACACGAGAGTGTGAAAATTACTGCTGTTTCATTCAGATCTTCTGGTGTAACTGGCTTCAAGACAGAAACAGACTCAAAAGAAAGGACGAAAACAAAACAAAATAGTGATATCCGAAGCAACAACCCTGGAATCACCCAACTTCTATACAATAGGACTGACTCGATACAACAAGACAGACCCTTAATTAAAAAGACTGACTCAAAACATAGAGATAGACTCAAAACAAAACTGCAGAACTAACTCAACACCCGAGTAAGAAACTACAAAAGCTAGCATTCACAAATGCTCAAAACAGTGCGTGCCATACGCCACATCTGAAGTAAACCGAGCACCGCCTGCAGGTGGGCCAACCCCTGATGACATACTTGTATTATCTTCGAAGTCTACAAACTCAATAGTGACGGACTTTGTTGAGCTAGGTGGCAGGATGACCTTATCATCGATCAAGTCTTGCACTTCGTGGCGAAGACGAAAGTAATTGTCGGTGGTGTGACCAACTTGTTGATGGTACGTACAGTATTGGGTGGCATCATGTGAGAGAGGGAGATTACTTGGGAGAGGCCACGGCTCAAGAGGTTTGAGATGACCTTTTTCCGTGAGGATTTGAAGAGCCTTGGACAAAGGCATATAGAGGGCATGAAAGCCCTGCGCCCTTAGGGCAGATACTTCGAAGTCTGTGGACCTTTGCTGGACGCACTAGCAAAAGGATCAGCAGGTGCTGCCTTGGCTCTCTGATCTTTCCCAGGTGCAGGGTTAGGACAGGAAGGAACTATTTGGATATGACGATCCCTATCCCGATTTTCCTTTTGGCTCGAACTGCTCTCGGTCTGAGTGGGAAGATGTCATCCACAGTCTTAGCCAAAACCGCGAGTACTTGTTGCTTATTCAACCCCCCGGCTTTCAGAGCCTCAACAGCTTGCTGGAGTTGTGCATAGGGATCTGCATCTGCCTTCATCTTGTTCTTTCCACTAGCCTCAGCTTGGTGGGAGGTTTGGGTTGTTGCTTCAGTACGAAGCCCCGTTGTCGTTGATACGTCATTGCCGGAGTTCGAGACAGCTTTAGGCTGGCTTAGCTTAATTACAATTCGTCCCAGTAGCAAGGGCTCTTGCGGCATGAAATTCCCAACATACGATGCAGTTGGTGGCGGGGCTGACATTCCATAGGCTAAATCAGCCACGGATCTCTGGAGGTCGCCAATCATTCCCATTAACTCAAACGTGGTGGGTTCACGAGTTTGAAACAACTGGGGTTCCCAGATCGGGCGCGTGGTAGGCAACCTGGGCGGGTGTGGTACCTCAACATCGGTTTCATCCTGCAAGATGATCCCTTGATTTAATGCGGCTGCCATAACCACAATTTCCTCTGAATTTTGTGCCATCATAAATCCGCTGAACTGAACGGGGGTGATGTGACTGGTGACTTGAATGATTCGATATCTGCCTTGCTTCAGCGAAGGAGAACACTGGCTATTTCTGAACTCAGATCTCTGAAACTCCCCCTCCTCCTGAAAGAGAAAACAAGCAGCAGCTCAACCCAATTTTACCCAAACAATCGTAAGCACAACTGAACAACTGTATTTGATCACTGATCACTGTTCCCCAAAACTACTGCCCCAAAACTGAATCTGATACCCGCAGATACTACTAATTCTCAAAACACTGACACTGATGCCCGCAGGCCTGATGCCCAGACTTGCAAACTAATATGTGCATTCCTGTAGAGGTTAACTCAAAAAGCACATAACAAGCAAGTAAGAGCCAAAACACCCCTATGTTGGGGTAAGGTTTCCCTGTTCTATTTTGTCAGGAGCTAGGGTTTCACTACGCACACAGCGGTTTCAAACAACCTATAATCGGGTAAGCAACCTATCCTAGCTTGGAATGGTCACTACGGATTTCGATATGCACTAGGTCGAATGGTCAAAAAGGGTGCCCCGGTAAAAATCAGGGTTTGTGTTCCCATCGTGGCAGAGCCCATAACCGGTCAGCCTTATAGTACGCTTCTTAGAGCGAGCCTCCAGTAAACCGTTCAGGAATAGCAGATGGAAAACACGGTGTCCTAGGTGCACCAATGCACATATAATGCAAAGAAACACATAAGTGTAGTCAAAACAAGATATCATGAGTTCGAGTCAAGTTCTCTAACTCCCTAGTAGAGTTGTCAGAAACTGTAGACGTTCCTGAACGTCCTGGGAGGGAATCCCGTTTTGTTCATTTGGGCTCACAACAGTTCAGACTCAATGTCACGGTCCTGTATCTAATCTCGCAGAGTGCAATGCAAGATCGATGAATCATCAAAGAGTCCAAGTCCGGCAAATCATTTTGGAAAATAGATTTTTAGAAAGAAGTGCCAAACATGGACTGCTTTGCCAGATACAGAGTCGCCACCTAAATATTTTATTTTGGGAGAATTTAGGAAGCCCTGACTCGTTGCCTAAGGCCACGTGTCCGTCATCACCAAAGTTGTCTCGGCTCGGGAACTTGGGTACGATTGGGGAAGGTCAGCTATAAGCACCCCCGCTCGCCCGATCCGAAGATCGGCCTATACTAAGCATGATATTTTGTTTTGAAAACATATGTGTTCTTATTTCGGTTAATTAGCTAGAATTTACTATGTGATGCGCACAACACACAAGTATAGACTAGATCGCCTAATTTGGAACAAAGCATCGCATATCCGTTTTGTTTGGAAAATGGTTTGAGGTTTGCTACTCGCAAGTAGGCTAAAACACGGGTTTCGACGAATTATTCCAATTCAAGCAACCCAACCTTCACCCACAGGCATTCAGGTAGTTATATCACATAAGCACATAGCCTCATGGTAAGCATGCTATCATGGCAAAACTCACATACATGCAAGATGCTAAAGCATAAATACTCACAATATACTCCGAGCCAAAACAAGGAATATGTTAGTAATCAAATGTATGATCCAAATTCATGTTAAGATGGCTAATGCGTCGCAGGCAAAATGCAATTAGAATAGGCTCGGCTAATCTAAAATGGCATATGAGACGTGACAATTCAACACATGTATTCAACTTGGAATTGAAATACTATGCAGTTAGTATGATGCGCCGAGCCCGGTGCATGTAATACAGATGAATGATGCAAACATGCATAGCATAAGGATGCTAATTGAAACATGCCCTAGAACTAACCATCATAAGCGGTTAAGTAAAAGGGAGAAAGAAATGGTGGTTGGAAGACATGCATCACACGCACGCACGCTTATTACAAAATTGCCCTCTGTCGGAGGGTCCAAATGAATAATACAAATTAATTAACTAATAAGCTAATTAAATATTACAGACCCTTAATTAATTAAATTACTGAATGTAATAAAACAGCCTCGGGAAGAGGGACGAATGCATGCACGCTCGGCTCGGCTTGGAAATCCAACGCCATGCTCACGTTGCCTCTGTTTACATTGCTATGCATCTCTAAGGACTGCACAAGTCTCAAGGTTACTTCTGGACTACTCCCTGAGCACGGTGGGAGGTCACCGACCAAGAGGAAACACCACCGGCCATGGAATTATGGTCATCGACCAAAAATTAGATCACCGGCATTATTTTGGTAGTCGGCCGGCACTGAAAGTTACCGACCGGCCATTTCTTCCTGCAGAATACTGGTTTGCTGCAACAGAGGACAGACAAGACATGGCACTGCATTTTTAAAGAAATTTATGCACTACCACCCTCCTTAGCATGTTTGAGACTTAGAGGAGCATGGTTCTCGACCCTCGGGCCATCAATCATGCATTTCAATGCATGACGGCCCAAGATGCCAAGTGTGCAATTTGATATCAAATGAAATGCACACAAACACACAATGATCCTAAGCTCTATCATAATTGATCAAGAGGCAAGGGATGCAAACATGCACAATGCTATACAACCTAGATATGCAAGCTAAGCATGCAATATGAGCATGTGAACAAGCATGCAAACATGCAAGTATGTAACAAGTATGCAAGCTAACAAGCATGCAAGATGCAATTTAAACATGCAAACATGCAAGACATGTAGTAACATGTTAAGCAACTTAATCAAAGATGCATGCCAAATGCAATATTACTTAAACATGCAACAACATGTTAATAGTCCTATCATCTAGACGTACAAACATACATAGCATGCAACAACATGCAAAGGGGCCAAGTATGCGACAACATGCAAGGCATGCATGTAACAACATGCAAAGGATGGTCTTAAACCAATATGGGCAACTCTCAAATAGGCCTAAATCAGCGGCCAATATGCTAAAGGATAAGGGACAAAGTCACATACAAACATGCATGTATAATGGTCCAACACTTAAGCATAAAAGGGCAACTTTTAAGGACACTTAAAAGGATCAGACATGGACATATGGCAAGCATTTTTAATGCTCTAAAAACATGCAAAGGATGATGCCAAATCAACCTAATAATGCAAACAAGTCATGCACAAAAAGCTTGAAACTAGCCTAAAGGCTCAAACCATGATCATGTGACACATGAAGCAAATGACCAAAGTGGACCAAAAGAGTTCCAAATCATGCCAAAGTAAGCCTAAAACATGCAATGGCCAAAGCTAAAACAAGCTAAAACAAAAGGGGCAAGGCATGAGGCATACAAGGCCACCAAAGAGGTGTTACACTACACTTAAGACAACCAAACATGGCATGATTTAGGCGACCAAAATCAGAGATATGACATGCTAAAATGAGCCCAAAAACCCACTTAGATGGCATCCCAAATGCCTAGACATGATGGCATACACAATGACACATCCATGAGGCATACAACCCTAACTCTTTAAAGCATTAAAGGAGTTATAAATGCAAGCATACAAGCATAACATATGGACTGAAATAGCATTATAAGTGGTGCCAAACCACTGAAATGATCCAAATGGAGCATGCTAGAGGATTCAACACTCGAAGCTAACAAGCAAGATTATATGGTAGCTATACAAAGCAAGTCATGGATGACCAAAACAACCAAAATCAGAGTTTTAGCATGGCAAGACAAGGCTGAAAGCTTCATGGAGTTAGGCTAAAACAAGTAAGCATAATGGTCTAAATGCTAGGCGCATGTTAAGGTAAAATCATGAGATTACATGACAAGTATACATAACATGTATGGCACGTCTAAACCAACTTGAAACAGAGGTATAACATGGCAAAACAAAGCCTAATACCTACTGAAATGAAGCTAAAGCAAGCTAGGTATACAAGCTACAACACAAGCCATTTGTGCAAGCATCAAAGACAACATGGAGAGGGGACAACCCTCTCCCATTGAGGACGTCAAAACCACCTCTCCACCATTGAAAATCCTCTGGATTTCAGTGGTAGAGAGGTCATGCAAAGCTAAGAACAATGGCCAAAAGGTATGGCCTAAAACAAGGCCTAACAAGGCCTTAGAGGGGGGAGACAACCCCAAACCTCAAAGTGACCTTAAGAAAAGTTCTAAAGCACACAAAATCAGAACTTTTATCAGTTATACACTAAGCTTAAAAATAGATGCAAGGTAGGTTAAAAGCTTGTGCAAAAATGGGGAATAAAAGGATAAGTTTCTCACCCTTGTAGACTTTCTTCAAGAACAATGGTCCAGCAGGTTTTTTGAGTCCAAAGCAACCCAAGAACACCAAAATCAACCTCCAAGGACCTCAGCTCCAATAGGATGGTGTAATGCTAGGTGTTTGTGTGCAAAAGTATGAACAAAACAACCTTATACAAACACAACTATGTAAAGAGAGGGAGATATAGAGATAGATAGATACAACTATTTCTAACCCTAATTTTAGACCTCTAGAACCTCTGAGGAGGGAAGAGAAGCTCCCTCTTTATAGAATTCCCATCTTGCAAAGCTTCCAAAACAAGCTAAGCAAGAGACAAATCCTTCCATACACGTGTATGGAGGGGGGGAAATGTGCGTGCCAGCTGTGCCAGCTAGCACTAAATATCTGCATAAAGCAGATGAACAGGGGTCGGCTAGAAAATATGACCGATTGACCAACAAAAATGGCCGACCGACTAAAAACATTGCCGACCGACCAAAATATTTGGCTGGTAGCAAGAAAACTAGGCCGGTGGCCTCAAGCCAAGGCCGGTGAGGTGTAGGGATGGCCAACAAGCCATTCCCTTCCCTCAGAAGCAAAAACACAAGTGTTTGGTGTACAACCAAGCACAAAACAAACAAGTCGAGAGGTCTTGAGGCAAGGCGCGCGACCGAAACCTTTGAGAACTCAAAACGAACACGAACATGGATGATCACCTAGTGTTCAAACGGTGACGTCCAAGTCTTGAGGACGGTCAAAAATGGGGTGTCTACACTCCGCATGCGCCACTTAATTTGTTAAAATTAGAATTAATTAGCAAGTTGCGATTTCAGCCCTAAGCAACCAAGATTGGGTCGTGACAAAGGTGGTATCAAAGCAAAGTTTAAAATAATTTATATATATATATATATATCTAGAAATTAATATTTCTAGAATATTTTGACATTGGAGATCTTTTTATTTGCACCATAGTTAATTGTTATGTGATGTAGGGATATCCGAGCAAATTTTCAGTGAGGCATTCTAGAATGAGCTCGAGACCATGAGTCTGGAGGAAATCTTCGGAGAACATAACACCCCCACCCCGTTAGAAGGATGGGGAGGTTCCGAGGACGTAGTCAGATAGCTACACCCAGGCCTTAACTAGCTGATGGGTCGACCGATATATGTGTAAGTTGATCTTGATAATTTGGCATATCTATCATGGAGACAGAGCTGTGCCTATACTCAAGAACAGTATCTTGTACCTACCCATCTGGTCTGTCTTGTCCCAGGACTAGACTGCCCTCACTACATAGTTGGCCCTTCCCGGACCTACTCACCGACATCCCCAACCCCCTAGACATTATTAATGTCCAGAATGTTGATTTCATAATGACTTAACATATGCCGAGACACCTGGGTGGATCGTCGACCGAGCATTTTAGGGATACCTACAGTCCATTCCTATTTATACAGTTCAGGCAACATGGGTCTGTTTCGGAGTGGTGCAACTGGGATGGGAATTCGAGCTTCTCATGTAGCATTACT
Source organism: Camellia sinensis (assembly GCF_055761805.1). NCBI lineage: Eukaryota > Viridiplantae > Streptophyta > Magnoliopsida > Ericales > Theaceae > Camellia > Camellia sinensis. The sequence continues at coordinate 50,078,802 of NC_138967.1, forward strand.
TTCCATGGCTATTTGACTTGCCAATCTAAACTCTGGAGAGGAGGATCCTTTTTATGAGCTAATTGTGATTAGTTCTAGTCCTTATTGTTATACTACAAGGATTAGACACTAACTTAACTTTTAACCGTAGAGGATGTAGTACTAATATCAAATTTGTATAAATAGTAAAGTTAGTGTTGTATATATATATATATATATGTATAAATGGTAAAGCTAGTGTTATATATATATATATGATGTTTTATGGGATGTCATGCTTATTAAACTACTAAAAATCTTACTTTGTAGCAATAGCCAATGATGGTAACGGAATTGGGTTGTCAGCCAACGGAACGGAGTCAATGGAAAGAATCATAGAAAGAACAGTTACCATGTTTTTGCAGGCCCTGCAAACCAACATAATCAATGGAATGCCAGAACGGTAAGGAGAGCCGGTTACGATAAAACATTTCCAGGATTTGAAGCCCACCACATTCACCGGCAATTCAAACCCATTGATAGCAGGAGCTTGGGTTGAGGACATGGATTGGATTTTTTGCGCGTTGCCTTGCACAAAAAAGCAGAAGGTAACTTTTGTCACTTTCGCTTTCAAAGATGATGCGCAGGAATGGTGGCTTCTCACCTTGAAAAAAGAAGAAATCGTGACTTAGGCAAGATTCTTAAAAGTATTTTATGAAAAATACTTTTTGGATTCACTACGAGAACAAAAGACATCAGAATTCATGCGTCTTAAGCAAGGATTAATGACAATGGCCGAATACGAGAGCAATTTCACACAACTAGCTCGATTTGTAACATATGTCATTCTCACCAAAGCTCGGAGAGCTAGGAAGTTCGAAGCCGGCTTAGATGATGACATTAGAAACAAGATTGAAGTTCTGAAGTTGCCAACATATGCAGATGTGGTGGATCGAGCATACATTATCGAAAAAGGGGATTAAAGTCTCGCGTTCCAGGAAACGAGCCAAAAGAAGCAATTTTGGAAAAAAGACAACATAAGATCTGGTGCTACACCACCAAAGAAGGTAAATATGGGCTCAACTAGTCTAGGAAATCAAGGTCCTACTAACCCCAGAGGTGGCACTATTTCAAATTGGCCTACTTGTGGAAGGGCTCATTAGGGACGATGTCATCGAGACACGAGAGCATGCTTTAAATGTGGGCAAATTGGTCACTTGCTGAGAGATTGTCCAAAGTTTATCAATTCTATAGTAGGCCCCTTTGAACTAGCTCCAAAACCCGCAGCACCTGAAGGAGTGAGGAATGACTAAAAAGGCCAATGAAGAGCTTTTGCCTTGGTGCATGGAAACTTGAAAGTTACTGAGAACATTGTGTCAGGTACACTTTCTGTTTGTGGTCATTTAGCTCATGTTCTTATTGACTGTAGTTCAACTCATTTTTTTATTGCACCACACTTTGCTTCCAAGTTAGCATCAACACCCGAACCCTTAGGATATATACTGTCTGTGTCCTTTCCTTTTGGTAATTCTTCCTTTGGTACTAATGTGTACAAATCTTGTGTTATATCCTTAAAAGGTGAAACCTTATACATAGAATTGATTCCCCTCCTCATTGGTAACTTTTAGGAATGGATTGGCTAGCTGCCAACCACACTTCTATTGATTGCAAAGCCAAAAAGGTCTCCCTTCGGTTACCGAACCAACTCGAGCTGCCTGTGATGGAATTGGAGTTTCCACCATTTCATGTGTTATATCCTCCATGGCAGCCCAACGACTTCTAATAAAGGGTTGTTGTAGTTATGTTTGCTATGTGATCAATACTCAGCCAGAAGCCCCCACACTTGATGCAATCCCTGTGGTTCGAGAATTTCCGGATGTCTTTCCCGAAGACCTACTTGGTACCCTAGTTGATTGAGAAAACGAACTCACCATTGAAACTCAACCTGGTACACAACCAATATCAAAAGCCCTTTGCCGCATGTCAATGATTGAATTAAAAGAACTGAAGACCCAATTCCAGGAACAATTGGACAAATGCTTCATTTGACCAAGTATCTCGCCCTGGGGAGCTCCAATACTGTTTGTAACGAAAAAGGATGGTACAATGAGATTGTGTATCGATTATCGAGAATTGAACAAGGTCACCATTAAGAATCGGTACCCCTTGCCATGTATCGATGACTTGTTTGATCAACTTCAAGGCGCCCAAGTATTCTCAAAAATCGACTTGCGTTTCGGCTATTAGCAACTAAAAGTCAAAACAAAAAGCATTGAAAAGACTGCCTTCAGCACACGTTATAGGCACTACAAGTTTCTCATCATGTCATTTGGCGTCACAAATGCCCCAGCAACCTTCATGAACCTCATGAACCGAGTGGTCAAACCATATCTTAATGAGTTCGTCATCGTCTTCATTGACAACATTCTCATATACTCTAAGTCATCGGAGGACCATAAGCAACACTTGCGAACGGTTCTGCAAACACTACATGATCATAAACTTTATGCTAAGTTGAAGAAATATGAATTCTGGATCACTACTATACACTACCTCAGTCATGTTATTAACAAGGATGACATCTCGGTTGACCCCTAAAAAGTTTCAACAATCGTGGATTAGCCACGACCTTTTAACTTGTTTGAAAATCGAAGCTTCCTGGGTCTAGCCAACTATTACTAACGCTTTGCTCAAGATTTCTCGAAGATGGTGTCACCCTTGACCCAGCTGACTCAGAAAAACACACCATTTGAATGGATTGACAAACATGAATGGTGCTTCCAAGAATTAAAAAGTAGACTTGTATCAACTCCTATACTAACACTCCCTACAGGAACAGATGGGTTCATAATTTATAGCGATGACTCATACAATGGCTTGGGTTGCATTCTTATGCAAAATAGAAAAGTCATTGCATATGCCTCACGTCAACTAAAGACTCACGAGAATAACTACTCAACCCATGACCTAGAATTAGTTGCGGTGATCTTCGCCTTCAAGATCTAGCGTCATTATCTCTATGGTGTAACTTGTGAGATTTACACTGATCACAAGAGTCTTAAATATTTGTTTACACAGAAAGAACTAAATATGAGGCAACGACGATGGCTGGAATTTATTAAAGATTACGATGTGGAGATTCACCAACACCTAGGCAAAGCTAACATAGTCGTTGACTCATTGAGTCGAAAGACTACTAGAAGTTTGGCATGTAGCCTCGTTTCCCGCAAGATCAATAGATTTCTCACTAACATAATTGTGGAACCCACGTTGATAGTAGAAATTAGAGCACAACAATGTGAAGATAAATTTTTGAAGAAAAAAACAAGGAGCAAAGAAGTACGCCTGATCCTGACTTCACTATAAGTAATAAGATGCTAAATTTTTGAAATTGAATTTGCATACTTGACATTCTAACGCTCAAGAAGAAGATATTGGTGGAAGCTCATAGATCAAGGTTTACAGTCCACCCTGGCAATACAAAGATGTATCACAATCTGAAGGAACACTACTAGTGGACATAAATGAAAAGAGACATTATAAGCCACATCTCAAAATGCTTGTATTGTCAACTTATTAAAGCATAACATCAGAGACCTACAGGAACATTGCAACCACTCCTTATTCCTGAATGGAAATGGGAGCACATTATTATAGACTTCGGGGTCGGACTACCACAGTCAGTCTAGAAGAATGATGCAATATGGGTTATAGTAGACCGATTAACAAAGTCGGCGCACTTTCTACCAGTTAGAGTCACATATACTCTTAATACATTTGTCACCTTATACATCAAGGAAATCATTCGATTTCATGGCACCCTAAGTTCAATTGTGTCTAACCGAGACCCCCACTCCGTATCTCATTTTTGGAACAAATTGCAAGAAGCTTTGGGAACAACATTGAAGTTTAGCACTGCTTATTACTAGCAAATTGATAGACAATTCGAAAGAACAATCCAGACTTTGAAAGATATGTTACGTGTCTGCGTGCTAAACCTCAAGGGTAATTGGGATGAGCACCTACCTTTAATGGAATTCGCCTATAACAACAGTTACCAAGCAAGCATTGGAATGGCACCATACGAAGCACTATATGGAAGGAGGTGTCGATCACCCTTGTGCTGGGCAGAAGTTGGAGATAGAAGGTTATTGGGCCCTAAAATCATGCAAATAATAAGTGATAAAATTTAACTCATCCAATAGTGAATTCACACGGCTCAGAGCCGCTAGAAAAGCTATGTAGATACACGAAGACGGGAATTGGAATTATAAATAGGAGATCATGTTTTCCTAAGGATCTCACCAACAAAAAGGGTTATCCAATTTGGAAAGTGAGGAAAGTTAAACCCATGTTATATCGGGCTATTCGAAATACTAGAAAGGATTGGCCCTATGATATATCGCCTTGCACTGCCATTTGAATTGTCCAATGTCTATAATGTGTTTAACATTTCGATGCTTTGACGGTATCCTCGAGATTCAAAGCATGTTGTTAATTATGAGAACCTAGAAGTTCAAGAAGATCTTTTTTATGAAGAACAACTAGTGCAGATTCTCGATCATTGTGATTAAGTTCTCCGTAACAAGACTATATCTCTTGTGAAAGTCTTGTGGAGAAATTATTGTATCGAAGAAACAACATGGGAAACTGAAAATCAAATGCAAGCCAAATACATACATCTCTTTGAAAACGAAAGTATGACAAGTTTGAGGACAAACTTCTATTTAGGAGGGGAGAAATATGACACCAAAATATTTAATTAACCACTGCGTAAAAACATATATATATATATATATATATAAGTAAAGTATATGTGAAAGTGTAATTTAATTAAGGATTATATATATATTTTAAAAATGGTATATAATTGTTTTAGGAATTGGGCCAAAGTAAAATAAAACCAAAAGTAAAAAAAATAAAAAAAAAATAAAAAAATAGAAAAAGAAAAAAACAAGAAAAGAGCACATGTTGAGATAAAGTACAAATCTAAGAAAGATTGGTCTTGGACACGTGTCTGTCTAGAAGACTTCTTGATGATCACTATTTGCTTCTTGATGGTCACGATTTGCCTCTCTATAAATAGGGAAGATATGTTCAAGTTTAAGACAAAAAAAAAAAGAAAAAAAAAAAGGAAGAAAATACTGGCAAAGAAGAAAACTAGTAAGTAAGGTCTTTAATAGTGGAAAGTAAGAGTGAGGAATTAATAGTAAGGTAAGTACTATTATACTTTGAGTCACTATAAAATATTTTACGTATATCTTGTGTTATTACAATTTATTTTATGCAATTCGTGTTTTATAAATTATATTAATATTTCAATTACATTAATGATTTTATAAACCTTATTTTCTTAATTAAAACCCATAGATATGATTTGTTTAAATTTAGAATTTATTTGACAATGATTATATAAATATTTATTTTTGTAAGTACCACCGCGGGAGTCCCATACTTTGGGGGACTTAAATAACCATTGGGTTTTGATTGGTCACTTTGTGACCCTCTGTTTGTTATGAATCCGTTGACCCCTGTTCTGATTGTCACTCTAATGACTTATGTTCTATTTTGTTTTATACCATGGTTATGGTTATTGTTTACATAACTTCTGGATTTCAGTTTCTGTCACCGAAATTATTTATTTACTCAAATTAAGTTTGTATGATGGTTTAGCTTAAATAACTATCCATAGTTATTTTGAGCCCTACGCTCTTGGCATAATATTTCTCACTCTGCTGTGTGCTTATAACTGTTACCTCTTTCAGGTGATGAAATATAAAGAAGGATTGTAATCTTGTGTAGTGGGACTAGCATGGAATTTGATGCAGATTTTTTTTCTTTCTTTTTTATAATTGTCTGTCACCGAATAATAAAATAAGAAAAGCCCAATGGATGTATTTCTTTAGTAAGATAAGTAATGAAGTTAATTTTCTCACTTTCATTCTGCCTTCGCCCGTGCCACTTAATTTGTTAAAATTAGAATTAATTAGCAAGTTGCGATTCCAACCCTAAGCAATCAGGGTTGGGTCGTGACAGGTTTAAACAAAACCATCCATGGGTTTTGGAACAAACCTAGCATGGATTTGAACTTAGCAGCAACAATAGCAACAACATTACAACAACTTTAACAATTCAATAGTAGCAACGACAGGCACAAATAAAGATTGGTCGGCCAAAACTCCGGCTATGCCAGAACAAAAATACCATCTCCAACATATATAAACATCTCATGGGAGCCCACAAACTCAAGGCTTTTTTATATCACTTTTAATGGCAAATCAAGGATTTCTAGAAAAGCACATAGACATTTACCCGTCAACAAGAACCACTACAAGATCCTGCATACAGAAACAAGAATCTAGAAAGGGAAGGGAAAATTTCATAGCAAATCTAGTTAACCGAAGTGGGTTCTTAGTTCTCACCATGAAAGCTCGCACACACAAAATAGAGAATACTAGGAAACACCTCATCCACCATGTAGAAGCAAATCTTGAAGCAAGAGAAGGGATAACCCAAGAGATTAGACTCTATAGCATAGAGGAGATATCTCAAAAACACAAATCTCTCCTAAAAAGTAAAAATCCAGTATGGCTTAAAGGGAGGCATCAAGGTTCTTAGCGGAGGAGATGAGATTGTATACCAGCTCCCCCTTCCATGGGTGTGAAAAACCATAAAAAATCTCTAGAGAGAGAAACTCTCAACTCTAAAGGGAGAACCCTTTGGCCTTGTTTGGTAACAAACTATTTTAATAACTTTTTAACTTTTTACGAAAAGATGTGCAGAAAAATAGAGAGAGTAATATGACAACTTATAGTGACTTTTTGACTAAAACATGTAGTTGCCAAACGAGGCCTAAGTTGTTCCACAATTCAAACTTCTATATATATAAAGTATGGAATTCAAAGTGTAAAATTTAATAATTTGAACAAAATATAACAAAAAAAAATTAAAATTAGTCTCACAACTAATAGTGATAGATTGTCTTACCGTTGTTATCTTTTGTAATTCAACATCAATATAAGAAAACATCTTCATTTATATATATATATATATATTTGCTAATGTACATATCTACTGTCCTAAGAATCCTAGGTTCGCCATGGAGACTTGATTGTCTCCAATTGGCTTGGCTATATTGGACCGTCTAATCCAATTCATTAAGGGTTCATTTTGAATCTATTTTGATAAATCAAAATATGAATAAATTATTTTGTGAAGTTCACAAAGTGGATCATACATGCCAAAAATAAGATTATCGGATATCGATGATCACTTAATCCGATTACATTTGTTCAAATATAATAGACGAATACTATATGTTTATTAGTTTTCAAATAAATGTGATCGAAGAGAGTGACTATTGCTGTCCGATTAACTTGATTTTTTAGTATGAATGATCTATTCAACGAATTCTATAAAATGAATAATTTAAATTGTCAATATAAATCCGAAATGAGTATAGTGAGTCGAACTAAACAGCCCAATTGGTTTGGCTAACCGAAGAGAATCTAGTTAGTACAAACATTAAATAGAGTAGCGCTATAAAAAATTATATTTAATGTCACATTAAAATGATGGGTAACTTTGGATTCTATTATTTTAAAAAAATAGAAGTCCATTAATATGACTTATACTTTTAAGAATGTCCTTTTTATATTATTTAAAAATAATTTTTTTTATTTGTAAATCATTTTATTATTTAGTAATCTATACTATGTTTGGGTTGGTGAGCCTTTGATTTTGTATTTAACAATTTTAGGATGAATTTTTATACTATGTTTAAATCATAAATTTATGTAGAGATTTGAAAATGAAAAGAAAAAAATATGAATGAAATGTATTTATATTTCTTTTCTTTATTTTAATTTTTTTTTTTTGGTTACAGGAAAACCCTCCTACTCACCTGCAGGTCTAAGGCAACACCCTTTGCAGAGATCACCAGGGTGTCCCATTGTCTGTTTTGAATTAGAAGACTATAACCTAGGAACTTGCTCCGACCTCCCAAGACAAACTCTGCTTAAGTCAGGACTTGCATAGCGGAGAAGCATTGAACCCACAAGTGCAATGAAATTATTTGAGGCTAACCTTCTAACCAACTGTTTTACATCCAAGAGATTGACCCAAGAACTTGCTCCGACCTGGGGGTTTAATCACCAGGCCTTTGCCAAGTTGCCAAGCAGCCTGGATTCATTGTCCAAACATAATTTCAAAGGAAGATGAGATCCAAAACTGGGACTGTTTTATGTGACTTTTAGGTACACCTAGAACAAAAATATTTGGTGTAAAAGGTTTGAAAGCATCCATAAGCTTTCCGATTGTAAATAGTATTCATGAATCGTGAGGAAATAGCCTTGAAAGTGGGCGTAGGTTCAAGTTGAGCCATAAAATTGGAAGAAGATCGACCATTTAAATTTTTTTTTTTTAAAAAACAAAAATAGCATTAATATATTAGTATAATTAGATTATAACTAAAGGACTTCACCACTGTTCTATCAACTTAAATTTCTGACATCTTCCTTGCCACACCCTAAAATGTAGGGGTGTTAAAAAAAATCAATGAAATCGATAAACCGATTCAATCCGGTCCAGACTGCGGATTTCCAAACTGTTGATTTGGTTTGATTTTTCTAGTTATGGTTCCGGTTCTAGTTTTGAAAATGGTGAAACAGTTCAAATTGGTCCGGTTTCTGATTCTAAGGCTTTGGTTACGATTCCGAACAGAACAAAACCCAACCGAACCGGACCATCGCATATTTGTTTATTATTTTTTATATTTTTATATAAAATATTTCTTATAAGATTTGAACATTAGCCATCATCATTGTGAAATTGATAAAATCTAACCAATTTAACCAAACTAATTATTATTATTAATTTATTTACTAACATAAAATATATATCATATTTATTGTTGTATAAAATTTCTAGAACTGTAAATCAAACCGAACCAAAACCGGTTTCTATGATTCGGTTCTAGTCCAATTCTACAAGTTAATAGTTCCAATTTTTCTGGAATCGCAAAAAACGATTCTCTTCTCGATTTATTCTAAATCGGACCAATTCGATCCATATACACCTATACTAAAGTGTGACTGTTAGACTATTGGACCATATCCCAATGTCTAAAGTTGGACTTCTCTAGCATTATAATAAGGATGGCACTTTTATGTGCCCTTCATATGATGAGTAATGGTGAGACTTATTTTGATAGACATGTTCAAAAGAGTGTTTGATTCATGATTTAGAATCTTTATTTTTTCTTGAAAATAAAGAATTTGTGCGAAAACTATGCATGCATATTCTTCCTATTTAGGAAAATTTTGTCTTGAATACAAGTTCAGTATGTTTGGTTCACAATTATTAATTCTAGACCATTATTGCCATTATCAATTCTATGCCAGCCTTCAAACTAATCAAGTGGTCTTTACCCCTGCAAGTAGGAATTGAACTGAATATAGATGATTGCAGGAAGTTGGGAGGAGATGGAGGCTTTGGAGGATTATTCAGAGATTCACAATGAAACAAGCCTTGAAGCTGAACTATGGGTCATATACAAAGGTCTGACAGTGTTGCCACAAAAGGATTGAACAAAGTAATCACTAAGACTGATGCTATGTAAGCTGTAAAGCTATTGAATGAGGAGACAGGCAAATTCACCATACAAAGGTCTTATAGAAGATGCCAAGATTATTTTGCAAGGATGTGAATGCACTGTGCAACATGTTTTGAAGGAGGGAAATCTCTATACAGATGTATTGGCAAAGCTTGGAGCTGAGCAACCGGAGGACATCTTAGTGGTGAATGAACCACTAGCTGAAATTAGGAGTCTGCTTGTAGTAGACATCATAGACATATCTAAGAAAAGAGCTTAAGCCTGTGTTGTTTGTTGTTTTTCTAATGTACCTGAAAAAGTATGTTTGGTTCGTCCGAACCTTAACTTGTGGCATTTGTCCTCTGGTGAAATAGACATGGAGGTGACGGATAGGCACTTGATGGTTGTTCATTTGCATGGACCTTAGACTTGCAATGAAAGCTTGCATACCGAGAAAATGGGAGATATGGTTGGAGAATCGAATGATTGAAAAATCCTATTAGGAAGATGAGTGTATCAATAAGTCTTCTCCACTTTTGAGGTTTGAATATTTTGCAAAATAACAGATACATACAACTCTTGCACCAAATTTATTGATTGTATTAGGTTCATTAAGGTATTTTTTAAATTCGAGATGGAGGGTTTGAGGATGGAGGATGGAGGATGGAATCCGGTGATAAGAAGAAGACGAGTTGCAAACCAACACAGTAGATCGGTGGAGTATGGAGTGTATACTCTCTTTGTGGATGACATCCCAAACTCAATGACTCCAGAGGGTTTGTACATGTTGTTTAAAAACTTTGGTGTTGTAAAGGATGTTTTTATCCCGTCCAAAAGACGGAAATCGACGGGGTCGAGGTTTGGTTTTGTGAGGTATGACTGCAAGGTAGCTGCCGAAATGGCGGTGATGAAGGGTGATGGTCTATGGTGCGACAACAAGGCCCTGAAAGTAAAGAAAGCAGAATTTCAAAAAGGGGAGTTCAAGCAGCATACAATGACAAACAGAGGAGATGGTCCGATGACGCAGCGTCCACAGAGGAGTTTTGAGCATAGAAGGATGGATGTTTCAGGTCGAAGATCATTTGCAGAAGTCGTCCAGAGTGGTGGCAGAAATGAGAAGATGAAGATGGTAGTACAGGCATTCGAAGTCGGAAATGGATGGCTTTATGACAGTGTAATTGTAAGGTTGAAATCATTTTTTTCCTTCGATAAATTTAAAAAGGAGGTGGAAAAAAGAGGTATGGAGGAAGTAAGAGTCAGAGAAGGAGGAGGAAGGCTAGCAATGCTAACTTTTAAATCCCAGCAACATAAAAAGGAGGCTACAACCAAGCTACAAGAGTGGATGATAGAATGGTGTGATTCTATTACAGATTGGGACAAAGGCAAGTACATAGAACAGGATAGGTGTGTGTGGCTAACATGTACAGGTGTACCACCGAATTTGTGGAGTGTCAGTACATTTACAGACATTGGCAAGCTGTGGGGGGAAGTTGTTCAATTTGATGATGCCATTACTACGCAAAGATCTTTTAAGTGGGGTAAGGTGCGTGTGATTACATCCACAATGGAGTTCATCAATTCGGTGATCCATGTTGAATGTAATGGAATCATATTCCCAGTTAGAGTGTGTGAGGAGTTCCCAACAGCAGGTGAGCCGTGTCATTGCTGTAGTTCTTACTTGGAAAATGAGGTCACTGGTCCTATGGCTCAGGATGAAGTGGATCAATTGTCGAAAAATGGTGAGGCAGACAAGGAAGAACATGAAGATGAACACAGAAGGAAGGCGGAACAGGCTATGGTGGACTGCGATGCAGGGGAAAGAGTTGAAGGTAATGAGTGCCTATCTGTCTCAGCCGTAAAGGAAACAGAGGACGGCATGGGAAATCAAAAAGTCAGAGGAGGTAGTCTGGAGGATAGGTCGGTGAGCACGGCAACTCCAAGAAATGAAATTCAAATTGTGGAAGGCCATGTTTGTACCCCTGGGTTCATCAGAAGCCTCAGTGGGCCAGAGGGCTCAAGGCCTAAACTAAATATAGAGGTGGTGCTGGATGGGCTGCAGGTTGGGGTCCAGAAGAATAGGCCCACCATGGATTATTCAAATCTTAGTGATTGTGTAGCCCAAACTCAGCTTAGATCCAGTGATCAACAAGGAGATAAGCTAAGAGCACCAGTCAAAGCTAACCCATCAAGGAAAGGTAAGCCCACCCACGTAATGGTAGATAGAAGTAATCTGGAGGGTGCTAATCTGCGTAATAGGTCAAAACCGAATAAAAAACAGAACAAGCACAAAGAAGCGATGCGCTGCAAGTGTTTCAAGAAAGGAGCTATCTTCAGAGCAGCTGCAGCTGCTATATCGATGTCAGTAGAGCAAAGTCTCAACACCAGGAGGAGAAACAAACTATTAAGTGAAGCCCAAGCTACCATGGAAGTTGGGAAAATTCTGGGATTGGAGTTTGAAGGAAAGGAGACTGAGGTAATGGGCAAGTTGGCTGAACTTGAAGCGAAGGACAAGGAGAGAGTGAAAGGGAAAGCTGTAGTGCCGTAAGCCTGGAAGGACTATAAGGTGGAGCTTTACAGGAGATGTGTAATTTCTTTATGATTTTATTATCATGGAACATTAGGGGTTTGCGAAGACCCGAGAAGAGATCAAAAATAAAGAGTATAGTTCGGGTGAGGAAGGTAGACGTCCTGCTGATTCAGGAAACTAAGAGAAGCTCAGTAGATGAAAATTTTGCGAAGTCCTTATGGCCGTGGGAGGAGCTGGAGTACATGGAGGTGGGTGCAGATGGAAGTGCAGGTGGGTTGCTATGCTTGTGGAATCCACAGATTTTTGAACTCAAGGAGTGCTGTAGTGCTAGGAGCTTTGTGATCTTAGCAGGTATGGCCCATCATACTTTTAATTGTACTATTATTAATGTGTATGCACCTAATGATGTAATCAAAAGAAGGAAACTTTGGGAGGCTCTAACAACACTGAATCAGTCCTACCTAAGCCCTTGGTGCATAGGAGGTGACTTCAATGAAATCAGATTTAGGAGTGAAAGAAAAGGGTGCTCTAGAAGGGAAAGAGGGATGAAGGATTTTAATGATTTTATTGATAAATTGGAGCTGGTAGATATGCAAATGCTAGGTAGGCAGTATACTTGGTGTAATGCGATGGATGTGAATAGATGGAGTAGAATAGATAGATTCTTAATCGACCCCAGGTGGCTGGAAGAGTTCAAGTTTACACAATGGGGACTGCCTAGGTGCATCTCTGATCACTGCCCCATACTTCTTATGGAGGATGAGAGGGATTGGGGCCCAAAACCGTTTCGATTTATAAATGCATGGTGTTTGCATCCCAAATTCAAAGTAGAAGTGAAGAACTGTTGGGAAGGACACCAGGTAAGTGGTTGGGCTAGTTTCAGATTTTTGAAAAAGCTGGGTCATCTGAAAGTCCATCTGAAGAGGTGGAATAGTGAAGTCTTTGGCAACATTGAGGAGAATCTGAAAAAAGCTGAGGAGGAACTGCACGAGTGGGATCTGATAGCTGAAGAAAGGAATTTACTGGATGCTGAGTTAAGAAGAAGGGTAGAGGTTAGGAAATTAGTTTGGGATCTTGGCAAGAAGAAAGATTGGCTGTGGCTTCAAAAATCTAGAAGGGTATGGGCTGAAAACGGGGATAGAAATACCAGATTTTTCCACTTAATGGCAACCAAAAGGCAGAGGAAAAACTTGCTAGACTCAGTTAATGTGAATGGGGTCATTCAGGATGAGCCTGGGATGATTAAACGGGCAGTGGTAAGGCATTTCAAGCTCCTTTTCAATGAGGAATGGAAGAATAGACCAAAGCTGTCAGGTTTTTTTGCCTCAATCAATTCAACTGACTCAGCTGAGCTATTAGAGGCAGAATTTTTGGAAGATGAAATCTGGGAAGCAATAAAAGGTTGTGATGGGAATAAAGCGCCGGGGCCAGATGGCTTTAATCTACAATGTATTCAAAAGTGTTGGAACATCATGAAAGGTGAGTTTGTGCAATTGATGAAGGAGTTTCATGCTAACGGGAAGCTAGCCAAAGGAATAAATAGCTCATTCATTACTTTGATTCCTAAGAAGGAAAACCCTGTGGGGTTGGGAGACTATAGGCCCATAAGTTTGATTAGCTCCATATACAAAATTGTCGCTAAAATCTTGTCAAAAAGGCTTAGGAGAGTGATGCCCAACATTATTAGTGAAGTGCAAACTGCCTTTTTGAGAGGTAGACATATTATAGACGGGGTTCTGATTGCCAATGAAGTGGTGGATTGGTGGAAAAGGTCGAAGAAGAAAGGGCTAATCCTAAAGTTGGATTTTGAAAAAGCATATGACTCTGTAAATTGGGAGTTCTTGTACTCGATGATGAAAAATTTCGGGTTTGGAGAGAAATGGGTGGGGTGGATAAAGACCTGCATATCCACAGCTCGAATTTCAGTGCTAGTTAATGGGTCACCTACTTCTGAGTTCTCCCCCATGAAAGGCCTTAGGCAAGGAGATCCGCTTTCTCCGTTCCTTTTCAATATTGTAGCGGAGGGTTTGAACATTCTTTTAGAAAGAGCTAAGGAAGTGGGATTGATAAGAGGAGTGTCTGCAGGCCCAACTGAGTTGAAAATTACGCATCTGCAGTTTGCCGATGACACCATCATTTTTTGTGAAGCTGAGTGGGAGGAAGTTGTAGTCGTGAAAAGAATTCTAAGGTGCTTTGAGGTGATGTCTGGGCTCAAAATAAATTTCCACAAAAGCAAGGTGTGTGGGGTAGGCGTTCAGGATGACATTGTCCAGGTCTTCGCAAAGAAACTAAATTGCCTAAGTCAAAAGTTGCCAATGAGTTATCTGGGGTTACCATTAGGAACAAACCCAAGGAGAAAGGCTGCTTGGAAACCTGTAATAGACAAGTTTAAGAGCAAGTTAGCTGCTTGGAAGAGGAGGTATCTATCGTTCGCTGGGAGATTAACGTTGATCAAGTCCGTTTTGTCAAGCTTGCCAGTTTATTTCTTATCCATCTTCAAGTTGCCGGTGGGCATTGCAAAAGTACTCCACAAAATTCAAGCTAACTTTCTTTGGGGAGGGTCGGAAACTAGGAGGAAACTGCACCTAATCAGCTGGAAAGAGATATGTGTAAACAAAAACAAGGGTGGGCTAGGGGTAAGAAACCTAGGCCAGGTTAATGAGTGTCTGTTAGTTAAATGGTGGTGGAGGTATGGAAAGGAGGAGGCAGCCTTGTGGAAAAAAGTGATTTGTAGTAAGTATGGTGGTGTGGGTGGCAGGTGGTGCCCCTTTTTTATTAGTCCAGTGGGATTGTCGTATACGTGGAGAGGCATAATATCAGTGGCTGAAGTTAACATTGCTCTGCGGGAATTTTTTTGGCAAAATTTTAGGCTAGTTGTTGGAAACGGCAGAAGGATACATTTTTGGTTTGATAAGTGGTGCCTCAATCAAAATCTGAGTGTGTCTTTTCCCAGATTATTCGCATTATCAGTTGAGAAAGATGGAAAGCTGGTAGATTTTGTTCATAGAAGAGTGTCAGACTCAGATTGGAACCTGGTCTTCAGACGTCCCCTCCTAGCATGGGAAGAGGAGGAAGTGCAGAAACTAAATGATTTCCTGCAAAATGCGCCTAGGATCAATGAAGAGATGGTAGATTCTTGTTCCTGGGTAGCTCACCCGTCTGAAGAGTTCACCGTGGCATCAGTGTGGAAGTGGATGGAAGCAAGTCAAGGGGTAGATATTGCAGTAACTAGGTGTATTTGGATCAATTTAGCCCCTCCTAAAGCTCAATTCTTGAGTTGGTTAGCGTGGAGAGGAAGGGTAAAGTGTTATGAATTGTTGCAAAAAGTTGGAGTGTTGAGCCCAAACGCTTCTTCTCTCTGTGTGTTTTGTAAATCTGAGGTGGAGACTGTTAATCATGTGTTTATTCACTGCCATTTCACTTGGAAATTGTGGGCCAACTTGGTGAACTGGTGGAACTACAAATGGGTTAGCCCTGGATCAGTGGAGGGTTTATTGCTGTCATGGCCAGAGATAAAAATGAAGAAGAAGATGCTAATAGTTTGGAAAACACTGCCGGTAGCAGTAATGTGGTCAGTGTGGAGAAGCAGAAACGACGGTGTATTTAACAAGGTGCAACCGGATTGGACTGCTTTGGCAGAGCTAATAAAGGTGAGAGTAGCGTTGTGGACTTCCTCAGCTTTAAAGGGGGTTAATTATTCGGTGCATGACATTATATACAATCTGAGTCAAGTCTGTATGGTGTGTAGTTAAGTGATGGTGTTGCATAAGTGCTGTGTATGAGTTGTTAAGTGATGATAGTTTTGTCTGCTCTGCTGAAGAAGGTTTTGAATAAGTGCTGTGTATGAGTCCTGGACCTGTTGAGGAGATGGCTATGTGTTCAGGAGGCCTCTGACCTGTTGGATTTAAGCTGGTATAGTATGAGCTAAATGGGACTGCTGTAAGTAGTTTTGTTCCTGTAGCAGTGTTGTGATGAACTTGATGTGCTGGGATGCGTCTGTCTTGGGATGGTCTGGTTTCTGCTCAGTTTAGCATAGTCTGCTGATGGCAAGAGGTGTAGTCTGATTTTATCTGCTGGGCATTTGGTCTGAACTCTGCCTTCATTCAAACAGGTCATGGTATGCTCTCAGAATCAACAGGGGAGGATGATCCAGAGGACATTCAGCAGTATGTACAGAGGACTGATTTCTTGATCTGTATAGAGGAGGGTGGTCTGTGCAGTGGAGCATGTTCTTGGTCTGTGCAGTAGAGTGTGTTCCTGGGGGCTAAATCACCTTGAATCTGGTTTGGGTTGGACTGGGTAGGTTGCAGATGGAAGGCTGCAGCTCTGTGTTGTTTTGTTTTTTTTGGTATTCTGCTTTGGTGTTCTTTGTTCCTTCTAGTTTAGTCTTTCTGTTAACTTGCTTCTTTTCTTGTTCTCTCTTGTTGGTTCCTCACCAGCTGGCGCTTGGTGCTTTTTAGCACCAAGCTCCTCTTTATTGATGTAATATTGCTCTTTGTATGTTTCATCAATAAAGATTTATCTTTGCCGATCAAAAAAAAAAAAAGTCTTCTCCACTTTTTGGTGTACTAAAATGTCCTATTCACTTTTAATTGTTACAAGATTTTTTTAATTTTATTTTTTTATATAAAAAGGTCACTAATTGTCAAATTTTAGCTACAGATTTAGAAAAACGTCACTAATTATTAATTTTAAGACTTTTTAATTTATACAAACACTTGTAAAATCTAATAATGCACAGGACTTGTAAATAATTAACCCTTTCATAGAATTGTATTTCTTAGAACATGGTGTGTATGAAATAATGGGTTGGGCTTCTTAGACTTTTCCGATTCTGAAATGTTTTAATTTGCAATACTTTTGTTTTTGTTGATCTAGTGGCGGAAATTTCAATAAAAGATAAAACTGTTGGCTAGGCACACACGTTGCCACCCAATTCCACATCCAAAAGCCCAATAACTACATTAACAGCCAAAAACATGAGGCCTATCGTCATGCTCATCCCTTGTGCATCTACTTGTTGGGATATTGATGCACACACCAAGGAAAAAAATATATAAAAAATTATATAGTTTGATATAAATTTACTTACGTTTATGCAGGGATAGATCTAAGATTACCACTACTGCGATGCAAAAGTATGTTTGGGATACCAATCTTTATAATTTTTAATTATTTTAAATTTTTTAGTATAATATATGATATTTTTAAAAATTTTGAGGGTACGGTCGCCCCAAAAACACACCCTATATCCATCCTTGCGTATCAGAGAGATAAATTTACTATAAATTGTAGATTTTTTTTTTTTTATCGGCAAATAAATCTTTATTGATGAGAAACATATAAAATATGATAAAATATATCAATAAAAAAGAGTTTGGAGCTAGTTCAAGCTCCAAGATCCAAGCTGGTGAAAAACCAACACACAGAGCAGAAGCAAATACAACTACTTGAATTTACCACCCATCAACAGTAACAAAAAACAAACAGCTGAGCAAACCTACAGCCAAGCTTCAATCTAGTTGCAGCCATTGCAGTCAACATAAGATATCAAAATGTATAATAAGATATCAACTGTAGATGGTATAATAAGATATCAAAATGTCCAAATATCCAACACGAATATATCTTTTTAACTTTGTTAGGAAATAATTTATTTGAATTAGGGAAAACTACACCCATAATTCTTTTATTTTGCATCTTGTGTTAATACGGTCTTTATAATTCTACTAGCATTAATTTTATCTTTGAATTTTTCATATCCATGCTCATGGCAAGCGAAAAAGAATCATGTATAGAAGACAATTACAGTGACTCAATTTTCTCGATCTCCTTACCGACAAACTCTTCTAATCCAATAAAATGCTTTTGTTCATTTTATTCTCTTCTTGCTTTTGTGATTCTGGTTTCTTTGCAGGGGTTTGATGCTTTCCTAGTAGTGGTCCTGAGTGTTTCTTCATTTGGGTTTGGACTTTGGATTGTCTCATATTTGGTGTTACGTTTTTATTCTTAGCAATCCCGTTTAATAAAATTCCTTTCAGTTGTACTTGTTTTCGCACTTTTATTTCAGTAAGTCTATGAGTTTTTAGATGCGAATCCAACCCGAATTCAGAAAAGTTTATGGTGCTAATTCTTTCATGATTGCCACTCCGCTGACTATGACAGGGATCAAGTTGCCCAGTTAGCTCGCGGGGGTCTAGGGGGCAGCGCCCCTTGACGGATCTAGGGCAGCGCCACGGCGGGGTTGAGAGGCAGCGCCCCCGAAGCAAAATGCAAAAATGCATTCAAAGTTGTCTGTCCGCTCGAGCGGCGGTTTGGGCGCTCGAGTGGAGAATCCTTAGTTCCAGAAGTTTGATCGCCTGCAAAAATACTGGCAGTTGCATTTTTCCGCTCGAGCATAAATTCCTGCGGTTGAGCATCGGTCCGCTCGAGCTGCCATTCCGGCACTCGAGTGGAGATTGCGGAACAAATTGCTATAAATATGTGATCAAGTCAGATTTCAGAGTTACGCTTTCAAATCTTCTTCTTGGATATTAGGGTTTATTTCTGGGGCAATTTTTCTAGTTTTCTTTGATGTTTGATTGAGTATTCAACTCATGGTTTAAGAAGTATACATCAAGGGATTATTTGTTTATTCTATACAAAAGAGAGAGTTGTCATTTGGTAGATTCTAGAGAATTTGAGCCTGAAACTTTGGTGGATTTTGGAGTGGCTCATAGTCGTGATTCGACATTGGCGTTGTGGATTCAACGTTGGGTAAGACAATTCCGAGGTGAAGACGGGGTTGGAAGAGGCACATAGGGGTTGATTCAATTTGGGCGTGGATTCGCTAGGTAATTGAGAGTATACCTGTGTAATTCCTTTATGTCTTTTTAGTGGATTGTTTTGTGACTTTTACTCGTGATTTTTTTATCACAATTGGAGGCACTCCAATTGTGGTTTTTCACGTAAAATCGTTGTGTTAATTTGTCTTTGATTGTTTGAGTGAGATTGCTATTTACTGATTAAAATTGATACATAATCACAAATTAATACCTAGGAAATTTCTAGATTTTTCATTTGGTGTTGTCGGTACTTTCCTTTTTTTTTAAAAAGGTTTTTAGCCAATGCTCTTCTATTTTCCATGTCTGGTAGTACTTTATATGTGAAAACTCTATGCTTATTTTCATTATAAATGCAGTTCTTATATTTCCTTAAAAAATGAAAAAAAAGAAAAAAAAAGAGGACTAAGTATCTCGTAATTAACAGATAGTGAGCTTTGTAGCTTTGCCTCCATTGGTTATTGTTATCAATAGGTCAAAAAACAAATTGAAGACTTATTTGGTATTTTGGAAACGAGTAATGCCATGGATTAAGAATTCAGACACATTAAAATATTCAAAAAATAGTATGTAGCCCATTTTAAAATTTATATTTAGAATGAATCTGGATCACATATTTTCTTTTTCTCATATTTTGTTTGTGCCTAAATTCTTAATTCTTAACATTCCTGATTGAAAATATCACATGACCAATGTCTACTCAATAATAAGAAAACTATGTAATGACTTTTCAAGAAAAATAAGAACAAACAAAATCATAACACACAAATGCACTAAAATCTTCAACTCACCTAACAATTTTGGGTGATCAATAATTCATATCTGAACACAGATCCATATTAGTGAGCGGTCACTTAGGGGCATTTGACCAGTGGTGCTCCCTCTACTTGAAGAAATTATCCCTCTAATGCTATGTTTGGTTGGAGAATTTGGAGAGGGATTTGGAAAGAGAAAGGGAAAGGGAAAAGGTGTGTGAAATTAGGTGAAATATAAGCATTTTTTTTTCACATTTTACGTACCTTTTCCATTTCTCTTTCCAAATTTCTCCCCAAATCCTCCAACTAAACACAACATAAGAGTCACCAGTGGCACCAAATTCTTCATGTTTGAAGAAGTCATATGATTGTTTTAGAAATAGAGACCCAACCACTACACATTTCAGGTTATAAATATGGATCCCAAAACATAATTCATACCTTATTCCAAAAAGATGGGTTGTAAGAAAATTTTGTTAGTTGTTTTGGAGGCTATTTTTATTGTTATGCTTCTCCTTCCTTTTCATCAAGTGGTGGCCTCAAGGGAACTTCTTGGGACTTCCCACTTTCTAGTTTCTGGTAAGTCTACCTTCCTTATGTTTTTATTTATTTATTATTTATTTTATCTTGACATTACGTTTATTTTGCACGAAAAAAATGTTACTATTACGATATTTGTGAACTTGATTTAATTTTAAAACTGATTTGTTAAAAAAGAATTGATAAAATAAGGTTACATATACTAATATTTCATTTGGACTGTCTTTTTAAAGATTTTTATATTTCAAAATTAAATTTCGCTCAGATATGATTAAAAGATATATCTAAAATTTCTATTTTTCCATTTGCACATAATTTTTTTTTTAAAACTTAAAATTATAGATTCGGTTAGATGAGTCAATAATTTTATGCCATGTGTATGCATGAACTTTTAAAATGAAAAATGAAAAAATTATATTAATATTTTGAAACTTCTACTACTTTCTAAATGAATATATATAGATGTAGATTTCTACCACGAGCGATCTATACCGTGGATACAGAAAACTTGTATAAATATGAATCTTAATTTTGAACTAACATATGATATTTGTCATGCTCAAACAGACATGACGGTGATGGATACCACAGAGATGAAAGAATATCATTTAGAAACTGATCCTTGGAATGGCAACTACTTCGCTCCAGCTGCTCCTATGATTTGATTCTTGTTCATCTTTATCCTAAATAAATAATTCAGTTTGCCTTTTTTGTTTTTTTGGTTTTGGGTTGAAAATTCAGTTTGCCAATAGTCTACATGCTTGCATGAAATTTTGACTTGCAATAAAAGCTTTCCCACTGAGAAAAAAGGGACATATTATTATTGTATTTTGTAGAATATGATGGTTACTATGAAATAAAATTCTTTTGCCGATCAATACGGTCTTTCTTTTGTGTATCATCAATAAAGTCTTTCTTTTGTGTATATGTGTATTATTAATAAAGTTTTTCTTTTGCTAATAAAAAAAAAAAAAACTATGAAATAAAATTAAATCGAAAGTTTTCCAAGTCTACTTTTTGGCAACCAACTAGGCCTAACTTAATTGGCCATCATACTTTTCTTAAAGCTTAATCTCAAGGAGGCCATGAGTCCAATTCCCTTTAGGGGAGTTGAATTAAGGGCGTGCAAGCACTTAGGCGCTTTTCTAAGGATTGAGAGATTTTCTCCCATAAGTGCTAATCTAACAATTAACATTTGCCGATAAAAAAAAAAATAAAAAAAAATAAAAATCTCTACTTTTTGGCTTTGTCCATCCCATTGATGAAATTCAAATTCTTTATTTACCCAATTATTAATCAATGTATATTATGAGCAGCTTTGATATCGCTTTTTAATTAGCTTTTATGATTATAATTTTCTAAATTATTTGTTTAAAAAAATTAAAATAAATCATAAATCTATTGGTGAAACTTTTGATAATTTGTATAAAAGAAAAAAAAAGAAGTTAAACTTGTTTAGGTGTAAGTATGTTGTCGCTTAGCTTTCTTGTTGCACAAACAGAATGTCCTTGAAGCAATAATTTAAACAAAAGAGTCGGAACTTTTTGTCAATTTAAAAGTTTTAAATTGAAATTTTTTTTTGTAAATTATAATTTTAAAAAAATCTCACTTTGTTTTAATCAAATAAGGTGAAAGATTCAAATAGGCTCGGACATTCTTCTGTCCACAATCTAAATTCAATGGTGTTGTTTGATCCCGTGAGTTTTACTATGAGTTTATTTCGATAATTTAAATTATTCATTTTTTATGACTCTTTATATATATCATTCATAAGAAAATTAAATCGATCCGATAATTATAATAATATTTTCATTTGATCAATTTGAATGTGCCATGCTTTCAAGAATCAATCTTAACTTTCACTGATGAAGTCCGAAAAAACTCTGAGCATACTGAACTGGATACATAAAACAATAACTGGATCGTCAAACTTATTGTGATAGTGCACTAATGCTATTGTCCAAATATTTTGCCATGAAAAATGTTAAGAGCGTATATAGTGTAGATGAAGACTTGTTGTGTTGTGAGTTACAATTATAATAAATTTCATTCACACAATTTGAATTCTGAGTAAATTCTTATTTCTTTTATTTTTATTTTTTTCTTGTAAATTTGTAGTGTTGGTGATTATAATTACTTCCAACAAAAGAGCTTGATCAATAATGAAAATTTCATCTGATCATCCCTTGTGCATTCACTTGTTGGGATTATTGCATTTGCATATCTGTGTACGGTGCAACCATGTACATATTTTTTTGTATCTATCTATACTACTATATATGTGAATGTTGGAGTTAGGGTCCACGTCTTATCTTTTTGGATTTTTTTTAAGACACCCATATATGGCAGTTGTTAGGTTTTTATTCTTAACAACCCCGTTTGACAAAATTTCTTTAAGTTGTATTTGTTTTCGCACTTTTTATTTCAGTGAGGCTATGAGTGTTTAGATGCGAATCCAACCCGAATTGTGCCTTGCAGAGAAGTTTGTGATGTTAATACTTTCAAGATTACCACTTCACTGATTATGATGAGGATCGAGTTGTCCGGTCAGCTCGCGGGAGTTTAGGGGGCAGCGCCTCTTGGCGGGTCCGGGGCAGTGCCACGGCGGGGTCGAGGGGCAGCGCCCCCGAAGCAAAATGCAAAATTGCATTCAAAGTTGCCTATCCGCCCTTGCTTGCTCGAGCGAAGGCTGCGTCTGGCCAAAAACCTGAAAGAGATGAATGTACGCTAGACCGAAGGGTGCGTGGCTCAAGCGAAGCCACTTATGGAAAACACGCGTTTTTGGTTCCTCGCTCGAGCAAGAGAGTCTTCTCTCGAGCGAGCATCGCGATTCAGATTTCTATAAGTACGGGTTTTTGTCAGATTTTAGGATGACTTCTCCAGATCTTCTTCTTAGGTTCTAGGGTTTATATCTGGGGATATTTTGCTAGTTTTCTTTGATGTTTTGATTGAGTATTCAACTCATGGTTTAAAGAGTATACATCAAAGGATTATTTATTTGTTCTACACAAAAGAGAGAGTTGTTCTTCGGTGGATTCTGAAGAATTCGAGCTTGAAGGTTTGGTGGATTTCGGAGTGGCTCATCGTCAAGACAATTCCGAGGTGAAGACGGGGTTGGAAGAGACACATAGAGGTTGGTTCAATTCGGGCGTGGATTCGCTAGGTAATTGAGAGTATACCTTTGTAATTTCTTTATATCTTCTTAGTGGATTGTTTTGTGGCTGTTGCCCGTGATTTTTTTATCACAATTGGAGGTGTCCAATTGTGGTTTTTTCACGTAAAATCGTTGTATGGATTTGTCTTGATTGTTTGATTGGGATTGTTATATACTGCTTAAAATTGATACATAATCACAAATCAACATCTAGGGGATTTTTAGCTTTTTCAGTAGTTATATAAGCAGTTATACCCTAAATTCATTTTTTTGTCTTTCTTCTAAATATCTCCATTTTTGATTTTTTTTTAACAACAATATTACAAACCCACCTTTATCAACTTATAATTTATCTAGAAAAAGAAATTAATGGCTCAGATTTATTTTATATGTAGATCCCACACTTCATCAATTCAATTTTCACCACAAAAACACATTTAGGATAAATTCGGGTCTGTAAGATGGGTTCCTAGCATTTTTCCTTTTTAAAGGAACAAAGTCTCAAAAAGTCTCTTTCAAGAGCTCTTTTTGCCTCACTTAAACAATTATCCTTGAGCAAATATTCTCTTTTCTTTTCTTTTTTTTGGCCTCACTTAAACAATAACTTCGGCTTCTACGCAAGGTTGTTAAGATCGGGATCCTACACAAGATCGGGATCTTACACAAGATCGTTTTGGGGGTTTGTCAGATCAGATTGAGGATTGTAAAATCCTACTAAAATGACAAAAAAATGCAATAATTTTTATGTGACTAAAATACTATCAAAATATATATAGAATAAGCCCCCAAAAAAGAAATATAGCAATTCAAGGTAGCATTCAAACATTTTTTTTTTTTCAAACAAAGAAGTCAAAAACATAATAAAAGCAAATGCTAACACTTGTACACCATTGTCATTGTTTCTTAATGAAAACAAGACAAACTAAATAAATGAAGAACAAATAAAAGACTAAAATAAGTCATCATGGTTGCCGAAATTATCATCATTATTGCCACAATCAACATTAATCATTGCCACATCAACATCATCATCACCACCCACGGTGCCATCCAAGTCCTCAATGTCTTCACGAATAGTAGCATCTTCAAAGTCATGATCAAAATCCCTTCGCGCATCCATGTTTTCATCCATAGCATCATCATCACTTCATGAACTTCATCATGCTTTCCACCAATATGATCATGACATAAGTTGGAGTAAACAAAAAAAATTAAAAGTAAAGTTGAAGTTATAATTTATAATTAAAACTAAAAGATGTGTACATAAACTTACAAGCTTGTTCCAAATTCCTTGCAAGGGCCTCCACATCGTCTTCATCCAAATCACATCCATGTTGAGCATTCCTATCAAGCACACTTAACTAATTTCCTTCTCTTGGAAGAGTCAAAGTCACTCTTCTGTTATCCATTCATCATCTGATGGGACATCATCCAAACATAATGGATTCACGATTGCTTGTCTATTCATGTGTCGTTGTCTTAATTTCAAAATTTACTTGAAAAACACCAAGTCATTGATTCTCTTTTGGTGCAAACGATTCCCCCGCTTTGAATGTACCATCTCAAAAGCACTCCAATTGCGCTCACATCCCAATGAACTGCATGTTAAACTTAATATTTTAATTGCAAACCTCTTTAATTCAGGGCATTCATCACCAAAAGAGTCCTGCTAATCAGTTACATGAAAGTTTAGTTATAAATTTAAAATTGATAAAGTGTAAATAAATAATAAGATATTAAAAATGATGCAAATCAACTTATAGTAAAAATAATAAAAAAAAAACACTTAGAGATTTCTTTTTTTTCTAGTCATGATTACATTTTGTATGCCAAAGAGTCCTCTTGCACTCTTGAATGCATCAATTTGCAAATTATCTTTCACTCTCGCATTAGCATCAGGAACCATTCTTTCAAGACATTTGTACAGCCCAATTTTAACCTCAGCATCAGGCTGAAAATTGGGACTGTAATGAAACTGAGGGTTCAAGAAGTATGCTGTAGCATATAATGGGTGATGGAGTTGGGATTCCCATCTTCTATCAATGATGGTCCATATAGGATCATAGCTAACACCATTGAATAAAGAGTATTAATGAACAAATAAAAAGTTTAGGGAAATATAGTAGTAAAGTAAATAAGTTTAACTAAATAAAAGTTTACCATGAGAAAACATTATTGAAATTGCTTTGAATCCATTGCCTCATAAATGAATCCCATCGCCAGATGTTCATCCGAATCCACAAATCTAAGTACTTTAATGAGAGGTACCCCAACCTTCAAGCATATAGAAATGCCCTTCCAAAACGTATGATTATCTAAAACAATATCTTCAATTTTTTTTTTACCCTTTTTAGACCTTGCAAATCGACTATTCCTCTACTCGGGTGATGTAAACAAAGAGAACAATGCACCCTTTTGCTCATAAAGGTGTCTCAAGGTCAAGTAAGATGTGGTAAACCGAGTTACTGCAGCCTTAATAAGTTCAATACCTTTGGTGAACTCCTTCATCCAATGAATAAGATTTGTTCTAAATAAATGTATACCATAATTCTTTTCCCTTTTGTAATTGTAACTCGATGAAGTTGGATTTGCTTCTCAAAATCCTCTAACATCAAATCTATACAACGAGTGACACAAGGCATCCAAAACAAGCTCTTCCTCTTATCCATTAACATTTCTCCCGCTAACTTATAATTAGAAGCATTGTCGGTCACCACTTGCACAACATGCTCTACTACAACCTTCTCAACAACCTCATCCAACATTTCAAAACCTTTTCACCGGTTTTTGAAATGTCAGATGTATCCAATGATGATAGAAAGATAGTTCCATTAGGGCTATTGACAAGAAAATTACAAATTGATCTTCTCTTTCTATCCGATCATCCATCGGACATAATTGTGCACATGGCCTTTTTCCATTGTTCCTTGAACTTGTCAAGTAATTGCAATGTCTCATGTACTTCTTTTTTTTTAAAATGTCAACCTAATTTCATGGTAAGATGGTGGCACAAGGCCTTTTCCATAATCTCCAATTTTCTTAACCATAAATGGAAATATAGGATTGTTGACACAATTAAAATGAATTGCACTAGTGTAAAAAAACCGAGCAATTGTTTGACATACATCATCTCTCTCTTCTTTCTTAAATAATTGATTGATAATTTTTTTATTTTGGTGTCGAGACTTATTCACCACAAATTTATCCATATGCCCATAATGTTTTTGTTTGTTTTCATGGCCAACATGCAATAGTTCCACTTCTTCATCAGAATCATCATCAACAATATCAAGCATCCTCCTTTTCCTAATTTGAGACTCTAATGTTGAGTTCTTAAAAGACTCCTAAATTTTTCTTTAACATTTTCCAAAACTTGGGGTCATGGTTCGACATGTTGATGAGTGCATGCCAAATGGTGTTTTAATCTATATATTTGTAACGCCCAAAAAAAAAAATAACATTAAACCCATCAGATAAGACATGCATTTACATTTAAACTAACCGCATTCCTTTATTCAATCGAATTCCATTACAAAAGTATTACATGTTAACCGCATAACAAAATGCCCTACAGGCTTACAGCTTTCCAAGTTAACACTTGGTTACAACAAAGAGTTCTAACTCGTTTACACATTAAGCCCTTGGCTTGAAGTTACATGTAATACATCAAAAGTAAAACGACAAAACTATGCCGCTACTAGCCTCCCAGCTATGTCCTTGGAGGTGGCATGCTTCCTGCACCTGAAAATGATATTCCCATATAGGGTGAGCCACAGCCCAGTAGAAATACACTAAACCAACCATGGACAATGACTAAAACATTAGCAATTGATAGTTGGTCAACACTGATACAATCACATAAATTACAAATTTATGTCATACAACTTATGAGTCTAAGTTACCTTTCATTTTCCCTTTTTCAACAGATAAGCATGCTAGCTCTATCATCATTTCCACAGATATGTACAAAAACTATATCTCACATTCTGATAAGCACAAAAGCTATATCCACATTCTCAACAGATATGTATAACAACAATATCCACAGATAAGCATACAAGCTGTATCCACACTTCACAACAGATATGTATAACAATAATATCCACAGATAAGCATACAAGCTGTATCCACACTTCACAAAGATAAGCATATGAGCTCTATCTTCACTTCTCTAGACAAGCATATGAGCTCTGTCTACGGAGTTCATCCCCTATCTCCTCCCAATACCTATCCGGTTTAGAGGTACATCCCCTATCTTCCCCTAAACCGCGGAGTACATCCCCTATCTCCTCCTCTACACATAACGTATATAAACACATTGGTTCTATATACAATCACACAATACACACAATTAATGTATTCTATCAACCGTCAAGTTCCATGACACATTCCATTGATTAGTTTCCGTTTACCTAATCATCATGCATTGTCTACAACAATCTCGACTATCCTCCACCGATAGCCCAAAGCAGTTATTTCTAAAACAGAAAATAAATGCACAAATGGATATTCAATCAACATTTCATTTCCTCATTTCTCACCAATTAATTATCCCAATTAATTAAACAATGTAATTAGGCCATTTTCCATAATTACCATTTCAACCCTTAGGTCCCATTTTCATCAATGATTCAACAATCATTCCATTTTTCTATGCCAAACATGCATCTAAGTTTATTATGAATAAAACCCCAACTTTTTGTAAAATTACACAAAAGCCCCAAACTTTCATAAAATTACCAAGCCAAACCCAACATCTCAAAATACCAAAATTTAAAGACAAAACCCATAGAGAGGAGTAGGTTATCCCTACCTCAAATTCGGAGTCCCAAAGGAGAAGACGACAAAACCCAACGTGCTCCAAAACCCGAGATTTTCAGATTAAAATGAAGCCCTCGACGATGAACAACTTTTTTGTAAAGGCCAAAGGTGAGTAAATCACTCCTACTAGATCAAAACCTAGAGAGAAGGTAGAGTCTAAAGTGAGAGGCTCAACAATGGTGATTTTGGAAAAGTAAGAGAGAGAAGAGAAAGTGAAAAAGTGATTTAAAGAGTCACAAATTCGGGACTTTAACCCAGGTCTCCGCTCGAGCGTAAAACACCCCGCTCGAGCGGCCACTCACAGACTTCCGCTCGAGCGGCCAATCTCCCGCTCGAGCGCAGAATGCTCTCGCTCAGCACTTTTGCAGAACCAGGCCTCCGCTCGAGCTCCCAACCCTACGCTCGAGCTCACAACACTGCACAACAAGATACTGGATGGATGTATTCCCCGCTCGAGCGCCAACACCTCCGCTCGAGCGGACAGGCCAAAAATCTGGGCAACTAGTTTTGGTTTCTAAACTCAACCAACCTGAAACAAACCTGCCCAACACATCCCATAACTCAAATACTAAGTAAAAAGGATACAAACAAGATGATAGACAACTACCAACATCCACGGACACATGTCCGGATCACGGTATAACGAGGGTAAACCCGGGATCGCTATAATATTCCTCCAGAATGAGTAACATTATAGTACTTGCATTTTACCTTTTTTCTTGCAGCATCCATTTCAATGTCATGTTCCCAACCAAGATTAGATTTGTGACTAGCAACATTTTTCCTTTTCCTCCCTCTTCCTAAACTAGAGGCTGACATTGTATGCTGCAAATTATGAAAATTAAAAGAAATTTTTTCAGGAAAGTTTAGGGAAAAAGAAGGAAAGAAGAACAATAGTAGCATAGCAGCAAAGAAGAACCAAGAAAAATGAAGAAAAAAAATAAGAAAAAAGAGAAAAAAAAACAACACATCATTCATACAAAAAATATATATATAATATATAATTTACAGAAACCAAAAAAAAAAAAAAAACATAAGAGCAAAAAAAAAAAAAACGAAGGCGATTCAATATATATATAATATACAAAATGAGAGCAGTGAAGAGTGAAGAGAAGGGAAGGAGATCAGTGAAGAGAAAGGAAGAAGAGTTGAGCAGGGAAGAAAGAAAAAAAAAGAGAAGATTTGAACCACAGAGAAAATCGAAGAACAGCAGCGAAGAGAGAGGAAGAAGAACAACGAAGAAAAAGAAAAAAAAAAAAAGTTGGTCAGACTTCGAAGAACAGCAGTGAAGAGAGAGGAAGATTCGAAGAAGACGAAGAAGAAGAAGAAGCGTACCTGGTTTGTGGCTGCAAATTTTGAAATTTGATGTTGAATTTCTCTTTTCCCAATTTGTATTGCCCTAATCACAGGTCAGGCTTCTCTTTGCTTCTCTGCCATTTTTGCTTCTGATTTTGCTTTTAAGTTGCCAAAAAACCCTTCTATGGCTCGACTTTTTCGCTCCCCCTTTCGGAGATAAAAATAAAGCCTACAGCATCGGACTCCCACAGTTCTAAATCTGATTCCACAAGTGCAATGCGAAATAGATAATCACCAAAGAGTCCAAATCTGGCAAATCTTTTGGAAAATCGATTTTGAATCAAATTGCCAAAAATGGACTACTGTGCCAGATACAGAGTCGCTACCTAAATATTTTATTTTTGAGAAATTTAAGAAACCCATGAATCGTGCCAAAGGCCACGTGTCTGTCATCACCAAGATTGTCTCAGCTTGGGAACTTAGGCACGAGAGGAAAAGATCATGAATTGAGCACTTCCGCTCGCCCGATCAATGATTGGCCTCTACTAATCATGATATGAATCTTATTTACATTATATGCTTTTGTTCCGGCTTATTAGGCTAGCATTACTATGTGATGCACACAAACAAGTATAAACTAACTTGCAAGAATTGGAACGCTTGATTCATGTTTGTTTTGAAAATTGTTTCGAATATGTACCACTTGAAAAAGTGAACGCATATGAACATTACTCAAATTATTCCAATTCAAGCAACTAGCCTTCATCCACAGGCATTAAGCAATTTATCACTTAAGCAATTAGCCTCATGACAAGCATGCTAGACATGGCAACAATTACATACATGCGATATGCTAAAGCGAGTAAAGGCTTACCTAGTACTCCAAGCCAAAAAGAGAAATGAGTTAGAAAAATGCATGATTTCTAACTATGCAATATGACTAATGCAACACGTACAATATGAAACTAACAGGCTCAGTTATTAATATGGCATATGAATCAATGAAATAACATGCGGTCTAAGCACATATTCAAAGAAGTATTAAACTAACAATGCAAGTTAAAATGATGAACCGAGCCTCGATGCATGCAATACAAATGGATGCAAAAATGAAGAATGATAAACAAAACATGATGTCCCTAAACTAACCATCATAAGCTAGTAAATAAAATGGAGAAAGACATAAGGTTAGAAGACATACACATTATTACAACATTGCGCTCTCGCGAAGGAGAGTCTGAATGAACTATGCTAATCAACTAGCTAATTAAAGCTAAGCTAATTATTACAAAAAAATGAAATTAGCTAAACTACTTAACTAATTATTACAAATGAATTAACTATTCTAGTCAACTAAAACAATTACAAAACAAAATTGAATAACTAATTAACTAACTAATTAATTACAACACTTTACAAAATTAACTAGCTACAACTAATTAATTACAACAAATATCTAAACTAAATATTTAAACTTAAACATGCTTGATACGTGAGAAAAGTCACTGTTTTTGCTTTCGGAGAGCCTCTGTTGCACAATAGAACACTAACACCTTTGTTCACTTCCAGAATAACTATGCTCTGCTCAAAGAACACACTGCTGAATTTTGCATCAGTGGCCGGCCGACCAATAGTGAGGCTTGCTGACCACCAATGATAGCCGGCCGGCCATCAAAGGTGGCCTGTCGGCCATAAAAAGTGGCCTGTCGGCCATTGCTGCCCAATTCATCTTGCTGTAACAGAGGACAAACAGAGTATGCATGGGGCATTTTCAAGGGTTTGTTTGCACAACTCGCCCCTCCTTTTCATGAACAAATCAAAGACGTAGTAAACTTGGTTCACAAACCATTAACTCAAGAAATTTCTTGCATGATGGCTCATGAACCAAAGTGTGCAATTTCAATAAATCCAACAAAATGAGACTCAAACCATCTCCCTTTCATGCATTGATCAAGGGAAGTGGTGACCTTGGATACTTGAACCATTTTATTACTAATGAGTATGAAATGTCTCAAGCTTCCATGTATTCAATTAACGTCTGATTGAACATAAAACAAATTATTACCTTGCACTATTTTTGGCCTCAATTTTTATTACTCCATTTTAAATTACCATCCATTCTTTAATTCATTGAGTCCAATGGTGAGTTTAAGTCCTCTAAATGAAAAGAAGGCTCAAACCAAGTGTTGTTTTAGGCATGAAAGAGACATCATACCATTGGTAATGAACCCCAAAGGGATTAAACCATTAAGCATGACACTTCAATCTCATGCTTTAAATAAACAAGTTGTTTAAACCAATTTCAAAGAAAAAAAAAAGCCAAGAAAGGAGGGAGGTTGCAGAGGTGATTAAGAGTGATCACAAGTATAGAAAGCCATAAATAAATTCAATCAACTCAAACAAGATGGTGTCTAAGGCCTAGAACACCAATCTCATGAGGACAATTACACTGTAAACATGAAAAACAAAGCTCAAATACAACTATCAACCAAAAATAGTGCTAAAAAAGTCTAAAATAAGTCCTAAAACATGCTGGAATTAAGACAAAAATAGCTAAATAAATATGCTAAAGCATAGCACAAGCTAGGCTAGTAGGCAAGACACACGGACGGGAGGCTAACCCCTCCAAATTTAGACTTCAAAACATGATTTTTGCCACTGAAATAACTCTAAAAAATAGTGTTTAAAAACTCAAAAACAAATGGTAAAAGGATGGGAAACACAAGGGAAAAGGCCTCCAAAACAAGGTGCAAAGAAATGTGAACCACCCCTCAACCTTTAATGGCCTTAAAACCCAAGCTTCAGCCAAAAAATATAGAGTTTTTATAGCCCCAAAATAGTTGGAAAATAGCAAGAATAATAGAAAATAAAACAAAGCAACAAGCAAAGCCTTATACCTCTTGAAGAGAAGACCAATTCTAGGCAACAAATCAAGACAACACACCCTTCAAGAGCTCAAACCCAGCTCAAAAGTACCTCAGCTCAAAGATGAGAAGGTTTGGTTAAGGGTGTATAGGCAAAGGTTAAGAATTTGTAGGCTAAAGTGTTGACATTTGGAAGAGAGAGGAAAAATTTAAAACATAAGAGAGAGGCCTCTTATATATATAAAACATGAATTATCCTCAAGAACATCCAGCCCTACACGTGGGGGCAGATGCAAGCATCTATGCAAATAATTGGCACAACTGTCACAAAAAATCTGCAAAAGACACTGGTGGCCGGCCGGCCGGCCATCACTGGTGGCCGACAACCAAAAGTGATGGCCAGTAACCCAAAAAGGTGGCCGACAAGCCACCAGAAGCTGCAGGCTTGAAAAACCAAGGGTTGGTCTAAGAACAAAGGCAACAGAGGTGTAGGGTTTGAAAGGCTCATAGTTGTGGCATTCCGCTGAGGATTTCGAGCATTTGGCAAGTATGTAGATTCATCATTGAGTGTGCATGCGATGACATCTAAGTCATAAGGGCCGTAAAAAATGGGCTGTCTATACCTTCAAATCTGGATCGCATGGAGTCATGATCCAAATACGTTTCCAACGATCCAAACAACTCTTCCATGATCCCACCATGATCCTGATCTGGGGTAGATCCAAAGCACGAGTCGAATCAAATGATGTATATTGGATCGTAGAATCCTACGATCCGGATCGTGATCTTGATAACCTTACTTCTACCACATATCAAGTTCTTTACCTTATAGCAACCATTCATCTTTTCCAAAGTTCTTCCTTGAGCAAAACTGTTGGGGAGGGGGGGAAGAAGAAGACGAAGAAAAAGATTTAGGATAAGGAAATTCAAAATGTTGAGAGAATATATAAAAGTTATAGAGAGGTAATCTCAACCCTTCTAAAGGGAAAGGGCTAATGAATTGACAACTCTATCTATACCAAGACTTTTCGTTTCACCTCACATACAACCTAGAAAGTCTCATGTATGTTCAACAACATTTCAAGGTTCAACCCACTGATGTTCTTTGATCTCCACACCTAAATCCAGCAAAACATGGCTCAAAGCCATTGTTTTTGTAATCATGAAGAGAACATTTCAAATATTTTTTTTTAAAAAAAGAAGCTAAGTAACCATAACGATTATCACACATGTTCTTTAGTTTGTATAAAAAAAAGTAAGCATTACAAGATTACATTCACATAAACATAACCATAACTGTGTGTACCGAATCCCGTACTAGATGAAAGTGGATCGGAGTGCTGTAGTTGGACTGGATTATCTAGGAATTGGGGACTTGCAACACAGAACACCGTTGTAGTTGATCAGTTGAGATTGAACGAAAAACCCCTTCAGCATGGGAATGAGTGATTGGAGAAAATGAAGGACTCTCTCTAGGTGTAGAGAGAGAGAGAGAGAGAGAGAGAGAGAGAGAGAGAGAGAGAAAGAGGGAGTGTTTGAGTAGAGGTAAAGTGAGTTAGTTCAAGCTCAGTTACCTTTCCATGTAAAGAGAGTGTGGCTTATATAAAGTACTTTGTTTGTTGCCAAAAATGGTTTCATAGAGTTTTAGTGCCTCAAGGCTTTCTTTAGGATTACTTAAGGTGGAGGACCACAAGGTAGTTGACCATGGATATATGAGCCCATTGTAACCATGCATATAATAGATCAGATTCCCTCTACTAATTGTTTCTGTGATTCTAGAAAGGGGAGGACCAATTGAGGTAGCAGCTTGCTTATACATATGTTCATAGCTTCCACAAATCTTTGATGGGTTCCTTCAACTCAATACCAATGTGCCCTAGCTTGGTCTTCTGTAAGATTGTTTACTGAAATGGACTGGTCCATTTGGATATCTTTGTGTGGGCTCGGCCCACCTCGGTTCTAATTATGGATTCGGCCTATCAGTTCGGTCCATGGATCAGGTCTAGCAGCTTGGCCCAGCTCAACATCGCTGTTGGATTGGTCTTTCCATTGCATGTTGGGCCCAAGTGCTTGAGGACTTGGGGAGATCATTCTTCATGGATATAGGCTTAATTAGTTGGCCCACATATTCGTCTCGCCCAGTTGGGTTTGGGCTTAATGGATTGGACCGGTCCAAGCCTTGGATCCACTTGTTTATATTCTGCCCCTTCATTTGCCCCCTAGCTCACGCTAAGGTTCCCATTGGAGTGAACTACTGCTTGGTATCCCAACCATCATGTCGGTTTAACTTTTTCTTGATTCTACCTTGGTGGTAATTCAATCCCTGACACACGCGCTTCATGCTTGGTTTCACAGTGACACGTGATAGTATGGTGTTGGTGCACAGAGATAGTGTGCCGTTTCCTTGTAGAGAGATGTGATTTGTACCATCACGTCGGTCAAGGGTCATAAATACCCTAGGACTACCTTTTCGTCTCTTCACTGGTTCCCAAGTTTTTGGAATCCTAAAAACCTTTTCATTCTGTTCCTTTGATTCCAATGGTGTTTCACTCTGACGTCTGCTGACATTGTTGTTGGTTCTAGATATCGCTGTCTCCTTTCGATTCTAGTTTCCAAGACCTTCTTTCATCGTCGTTCTTTTATTAAATCATTGTAAGTTCTTCTGAACCTCTCATTTTCTTTCGCTTTCTGGTCTCTATTGCCATTGCTGGCCTTCATGCCATTGTCTCCGATGACTCGTGGTACTTTTCTGGCCTTACCTTAGTATGGTCTTTTCTTTCTTGGTCTAGGCCATGGGCAAGTTTCATGCTTTGGTTAATACCCCTGAAGCGATGGCCCTGTTCTGTCGTGACTATGGTGTTCCAGACGACGTTGCTCTTACATTGGCTAGGGTTGATGCCAAATGTATGAGTACGAGAAGTATTGTTACGTTTTTGGTTACTGTCATCATTAAAGGAAGGGTTCGTTTCCCTTTGGACCCATTGGTCCATCGTTTTCTACACCAAGTTTAACTTTCCCCAATGTAAGTTTTTGTGAATCTATTTCGCTTTGGCTGTGGCGTTTCCATCCTAAAAAGGCAGTTAGGCCTGAACCTGGATGTCTAGGACATCTTAGGTTGCTATACCCTATCCCATAACAAACACCATAGCACTTACTACATCTGTGTTCGTTCTGTTGACTCTCACATTGTCACTAGTATACCTAATTCTGACAAGCATAACGATGACTTCCTGCAAGTCAGTGGCAACTAGGAGTTCCTTGCTAGGACTGAGATCCAGTTTGAATGGATGCCTCAGAAGAACGACTATCCAGGTTTGAATCTTCTGTATTCATATTTCGGTTCTCCAGTTTTTAACTTATGTTTTGTTTGAATGCCACGCTAACGTTGTTCCCTGTTTTCGCAGAATCATCTCGCTACCAAAGGAGACTGAATTGTGAAAATACCGAAGCAATTAATGCTGCGCTACGGTACAAGAAGAGATCTGCCCCTAAACTATTGGATTATCAAGCCACCTACTGAACCAACATCCTAAAGAAAGTGAAACTAGCTGCATCTCTACTTGACTCTGATACTGAAACTGACACACCCCCTGCCCCCTTGATTACTAATTGTTGTCGTGCCGCAGTCATTCCGCTGAAAGGACCCCTTCTTCTACTTCCAGTTTCATAAGAGGCAGATCAATGTCGAAGAGAAGGGTGCTTGTAGACTTAGAAGTGGAGGCTTTGGCTCCTCTTCGATTCTGGACACTTCTAGAGTTAAGGCCAAGCCAAAGAGTCTGATGGAAGTAAAGTTGGAGATGGGAGTTGCTAGCCCTTCTATTGTTGTTCCTAAATTCGATGCCCTAACTGCTGAAAGGGCAAAGAAAAGAAGAAGAGAAATTGGTAAGGCTAAGGTTGGTGAGGGTTCTGGGAAGCCTATTGTTGATGAATATTTTGAACAGTGGGAACTGCCCATACTACACCAGGGTAGGCCCATTTTGACTTTTGACTCCATTGTTACATCTGGAGAACTTGCTTTTGACTTGACCATGACTCTACTATTGCCAATGGACATGGAAGACCACAATAGACCTCGTGACATTCCTATTTTGAAGGAAACCTTGTAAATGATGACTACTGTAAGTGCCTTAATAATTCTTTTTGTTCTTTCTTGTCTGTACCATTTGCTTTCCTTAATGTCTTTCGTTGCTGTAGTGCATTCAGAGGATGCACCTATCTATCACCTGTATTGAGGTATTGGAGAAAGCCGTACTAGTTGACGATGAATTTGGAGGCCGAAAAGGAGGGTCGTAAAGCTGCGGAGAGGGAGGTCTTTCGATTGAACATGGTTGTTGTTTTTGTTGAAAAGTCTAAGGAGTCTCCTGTCGATATCTAGGCCAACCTTGAAGGAAAGGTTGCCGAGTTGGAGGCTATTATTGTTGTGATAGCCACCAAGCGCTTAACTTTAGAAGCTAAGTACTAGCAACAAGGTTAGGATGAAGCTGATGTAGCTTATAAGGAGGAGGTGCTGGTTCTACGTGACAAGCTCTTTCTCAAATGATGGACAAGTGCCCTTACTGCTGTCAAGGTTCTTGAGGAGTCCCCTCTGTTTCAGGATGTTCCTGTTCCTTTCAAATCCTCAAACCTAAAAGTTGCAATAACATCCGCAACTCCCCAATCGAAGATCTCCCCAAGTGCTGGTTCTGCCAACAAGACCCCAGAGAGTGATGCTGCTAACAAGCCAATGAATGCTGAAGAAGGTGGGACTCCAGAGGTTAGTGTTGCAGATAAGATGGCAAAGGAGGTTTGTGTCCCTCAAGACGTTGGTGCTGCCTCTACTTTTTCCCTCAAAGGTGATTCGGACAAAACTATGAACCCAACCTCTGAGATTCCTCCTTGTGATGAAAGTTGAAGTGATCCTTGAGACAATTTCAGTTTTTTACATTTTTTTTCTTCCTTTTGTTTTTTGCTTCATTGGAGCTCAATCTTCCTGACAAGTTTCCCCCCTATGATTGCTAAGACAATTTTTTCTTTTTTGATGATGTTTGTGAGGCCAATACTCTGTTTACATGAAGTAGAACTGAAGTGTAGAATTTTGATGTAGTTATACTTCAGAGAAAGCCATTTGTGACTTTGTAAATCCTGTGATTTTAAGAAAAGAAATAATCTTGTTTAAAAAATTCGTTAGTACGGTTTCCGCCAAACAATTCAACTTGGCTAAGTTCCATTTAGTTGCCAAATATAATTCCACCAAGCAATTCTACTTGACATGTTTGATTGCAAACCAAACATATATGCGTTCGTTTGTCCCGAAGCTAATTCATTAGTGCAGTTTCCACCAAGTAATTCCACTTGGCTAAGTTCCATTTGGTTGCCAAACATAATTCCACTAACCAATTCCACTTGGGATGTTTGAGTGCAAACCAAACATAAATGCGTTCGGTCATTCCAAATTTAATTCTGTTTGGTTAAAATCAAAGCTAATTCCGAAAGTCATTACTTGACTTTGCTAAAAATCATTCATTCCCAATGAAGCTTATTTCGATAGTTATTGCTAACTCTGCCGTAGTCCAAACTATCTTTAGTTTGAACTATGCCCCTAGAACATGGATCTTAAAGGGCTGTGTTGATTATCAATCGGTTTCTGGCCTTGTTGACGTAGTACACTGGCCTTTATTCATTTTTCACTTCGTGAATCGGTACTACGCTTACTATATGGTCTGAAACTGTCAAATACATGTATAGTTCTTCCTTTGGCTCGAACGTGGAAAAGGGAGGTGGTGTATTGAGGTACTTTTTGAGGTCCTGCAATGCCTTGGTGCACTCGGGCCTCCATTCGAACGCAACCTTTTTCCTCAAGAGTTGGAAGAAAGGCTTCATTCAGTTTGAGGACCTACTAATGAACCTGTTTAATGCTGTCACAATTCCAGCCAATTTCTAAAGTTCGTTGGCCTTCTTCGGTACTTCTATCTCTTTTACTAATTTAATCTAATATGGATTTGCTTCGATTCCTCTACGAGTAACCATGTAACCCGAGACCTTCTCTGTCCCTACCCCAGAAGCACATTTCGAGACATTAAAGCGAAGTTGATAGGTTTTCAAGATGTTGAAAACTTCATTTAGATTGGCAAGGTGGTTTGTTGCAAGCCGACTTTTGACCACATGTCTTCTATATATGCTTCTATAGTCTGTCTAAGCTGATCCTTAAACATCTAGGTCACCATCCATTGGTAAGTTGGTCTGGTATTTTTAAGGCCGAACGACATTACCTTATAATAGTAGGTGCCTCTGGGAGTGATTAATGTTGTTTTCTATTGGTTTGGGTCGAACAGAGGTATTTAGTGGTAGCCACTGTAGGAGTCTAAGGAACTCATCCGCTCATGTCTAGCCATTAAATCGACGAGCTAATCTCTACACAACAAAGAAAAGCTGTCTTTGGGACAGGCTTTGTTGAGGCAGATAAAATTGACATAGACTCTCTATTTATTGTTCTTTTTCTTCGTCATTACAACTGTATTAGACAATCATTGTGGGTACTGGACCTCCTCGAATTGCCCCCGTTGCTAGGAGCTTATCCACCTCCGCAATCACTGCTTTGGTATGCTTAATCGAGGATCTTCTGCTCTTCTGCATGACGGACCAAGCTCAAAGATTGACATTAAGTTTGTGGCAAGCATATTCAGGATCCAGGCCAAGAGTGTTGTAGGCCGACCATGCGAATACTTCTATATTGTTCCTCAGCAAATCCAACTACTGAAGTTTCTCATTAGCGCTAAGTGAGGTATTGATAAGAAAGTATTTCTCAGGGTCACCTTCTTCCACCATAACTTTTTCTAGTTCTTCCACTATCTTTTCAGCTGGAGTTGCTCCAATATCTTCTAGTATAGGCTGATTTGCTACCTCGACTGTCTGGATCTGATTACAGAACTGTTTGGTCTTCATGGTAGCCGTGAAACTGTGCTTTGCTATAACTTGGTCCCCTTTGATCTGATCTACTCCATGCTTCGTCGGGAAACGGATGAGCTGGTGATAGGTTAAAGGGACTACTTCCATCAAATGAATCCAAGGTCAACCGAGGATGGCGTTGTAAAGGGATGGAGTGTTCACAACTAGAAATTCAATTTAAATAGTCCTTGTCCCAGATACGACAAGTAATGTTATCCTACCAAGTGGCCATTTGGGCTAGGAATTGAAATCGACCAGCGGTGCCGTTACTGGGTTGAGATTCTGCTCAGAAAGACCGAGCTTCCTGAACAAATCATAATACAAGATATCTACAGCACTACCCTAATCCACTAGGACTCGTTTCACATCAAATCATTTTCCAATCCCAATAGTAATAATCAATACGTCAGTGTGTGGATGTTGAAAGAAGCATTACATAAAGGAGATTTAAGTTCTGCTCTAACCTTTTTTTGCGCTGATCTGACCGACATCACTCGCTGAAGCTGTGTGGCCTTTGCAATTTCTCCTTGAAGTATTTTCTCTCGCTTAAGACTAGTCGTGCCATGGATTACATTGATGACTAGTCAAGGAGATTGTTCTGCATTCTGCTACGGTGGTGGGTTCCCCTGCTCGGCCACAATTTAGTCTGGATCAACGTGCTCCAATAGGTGCCCAACGGCTACCAAATCCTCCAAATGCTACTTCAACGCTCTGCAGTCCTAAGTCATATGCCCTCTATCCTGCTGATAAGTGTACCTCAGCTTCCGGTTGCTCCAAGCTGGATCTCCTAACATCTTCGGTGACCAAACAAAGTATGGTTCCCTCTTGATTTTCTCTATGAAGCAGTAAATGGGTTCCTTGAACACTGTAATGATTGCTTCGTAGGACTTGGATTTGTCTACCACATTTAGTACAACTTCAGTTCTCTTCGATCTACTCTTCGTCAATCCTTGCAGTTCGGCTGCTCGGATGACCCTACTTCGATAGGAATCTGATCATCTTCAAGACAAGCATACTGCTCAATCTTAGCTTATAAATCCTTCAGGGTAGTGGTGGGGCGCTTAGTAAGCGATTGCCTCAATTTGCTTTCAGGACGCAAATCGTGCTTGAAAGATATCACTGCCATTTGCTCGCTGCAGATGCTCTCCTCTAATTCATTGTACTCTTTCCAATACCTCCTTGCGTAATTGTGCAATGTTTCTTTCGTTTCCTTTTGGAGGCTAAACAAGGTGTCTAGGTGTTGGAAACAAAATTGGCTCGAAATTCCTTCAAGAGTTGTTTCCAGTCAAAGATCGATGCAGTAGGAAGGCGATCAAACCATCAGAGTCCAGATTCTCCCAAGATGGACGAAAAGACCTTGCACATGAGTGCATTATTTCGGTTCCACAAAGACATCATCTGCCGGTAGTGGTTGATGTGTATGAGTGGATCCGACTTCTCATTATATGGTGTGAACTTTGGCGAGGTGAACTTCTTAGAGGGTTCCAAGGCTTCAATATCTAGAGAGAAAGGAGAAGAGGCGAGCCGATCTAGCACTCAATGCTCCCTTTAATGAATAGTGCGATTGAGATGTTGTGCCTCTTGTTCCTGTCATCACTCGTTTTCTCTGTTCCAGATCAACCAGGTACAGAGATCCTGGGAACGTAGTGGGTACCCTGTTTGTTGGCTGATCATTTTCTGTATTTTTGTCTTCTTTCAGCGTGAACCATGGGTGTGGCTGCTCGCTGCTTCACTACATACCAGAATTGGCTAACTTCGCTGCCCAAAGCCATTTTCAGTGCCATTCTTTACCGGTGATTCTAGAGATGGACTCCTAAGACGCAGACGAGAAGGTTTTGCATTGGTCCTCTTCTTAAGCTGTGCATTCAGTTCTTGTATATCCATCCCCATGGAATCGATAATACGATCTCTATAATCCTTCTCCAACATGAAATGGTGGGAAGAGCCACTAGCAAAGGGCTGGCGGTGCTCAATAGAATCTGGAGTTTGGTTGTTGTTTCTGGTCTGTTCCTCTAGAACTATCAGCAGCGCCAGGCCTTTATCCTTCGTTTTCTTCGTAGGCAAAGTTGATGCAGAGGGAGGAATGTCCTCAGTTCCCATTGCCAGAATCAGATACAGAACTCAGAAATGAAGAATCCACACTCACTACACCAATTGTGCATATTGAATCCGACACTAGATGAAAATGGGTCGAAGCTCCACAGTTGGATTGGATTATCTAAGAACTGGGGACCTGCGACACAGAACACCGTCAGAGTTGCCCGACCGGGGTTGGCCGGAAAACCTTTTGGCGTGGAAATAAGTGATTGGAGAAGATGAAGGACTCTTTCTAGGTGTAAATAGAGAGATAGGGAAAGAAAGAGTGTTTAAGTAGAGGTAGAGTGAGTTAGTTCAAGTTCAATTACCTTTCCATGTGAAGAGAGTGTGGCTTATATAGAGACTTTGCTTGTTGCCCAAGATGATTTCATAAAGTTTTGGCACCTTAAGGCTTCCCTTAGCATTGGTTAAGGTAGATGACCACAAGGTAGTTGACTATGGATACATGTGCCCATTGTGACCATGCATATAATAGATCACATTCCTTTTGCTAACTATTTTTGTGATTCTAGGAGGGGGGTCAAACTGAGGTGGCAGCCCACTTATGCATGTGTTCATAGCTTCCACGTTTCTCTGAAGAGTTCCCTTAGCTCAGTACCAATGTGCCTCAACTCAGCCTTCTGTAAGATTGTTTGCTGAAATGGGCTGGTCCATTTGGATATCTTTGTGTGGGCTCGGCCCACTTCAGTTCTAATGATTGGTTCAACCCATCAATTCATTCTGTGGATTAGGTCTAATAGCTCGGCCTTGCCCAGCCTAGCATCTTGACTGGACAGGCCTTTCCATTGCGTGTTGGGCCCAAGTACTTGACAACTTGAGAAGATTATTCTTCATGAATATGGGCTTAACTGGTTGGCCCACATATTCTTCTGGCCCACTTGGGTTTGGGCTTAATGGATTGGGCTGGTCCAAGGCTTGGATCCAACCTGTTTGTATTCTACCCCTTCAATAACCATAACCATGACCATCTAAAAAAAATTATTTATACATAAATATATGCAAATAGCAGCATAAATCTATACAAATATATGAACTATTAATACATTTCATTGAATCTTCGTGACATTTTAATTTTAAATAATGCTTTCAACAATGGAGGTGTGAAAGAATTGTTCCAATGAAATTAAGTTTCAACAATGGAGGTCTGATAGAATTTCCCCTATGAATGGGTAGACTCTATGATTGAGTAGGTGTGTGTAACGAGGGTGTGTACACTTTTGATTTTTTTCATCATGAAAGGGTATATTTGAAATAATTGTGTATACTTACGTGTGGAGTGAGAAAATTATAATTTTTTAAGAGCGTGAACTAAGAGGGATGTGCACTAAAAGAGACGATATTTACAAATAAAAAATATAAAAATATTAGAAATATTAATAATTAAAATCATAAACTTTTTCACTTTTGGTAAATAATTTCCACCGACATAATGTGAGTCTAAAATTAAAATATTAAAATTTTTTTTTATTCATACAACTAACAAATTAGAAATAAAAACAGAATTACATGAATCAAAATTTTAAGAGAAGTTAATATAATTATGTCACACATATGAAACTCAATATATTTTTTTCTAAACCTTGATGGAGAGGTTAAGGCAATTTACCCAATGTTCATTTATCACTTTTTGCAGAAAAAAAAAAGAAAAAAAAAAGAAAAAAAAAAGCAAAACAAATCAGCAAAATAAGTTACTTTATGTTAAAAAAATAAATTAGCATAATAAATAAATAAATAATAACAGTTGATGTAATGTACTCTGTTTTACTTGTAATGTTATCTAGATCAATGTCAAGGGTAATTTCAGTGTATCACCTGTTGATGTGCCTATTTAATAACATTTTGTGTTTTGAATATTATGTTTCATGTTTTTTGAAACACATAATTAGTTAGTATTAACATGGAATTCTGGAAATGCAAAGTAATATTATTATTGACCGCATTTATTATACAAGTTACAAATACTCAAAATCATACAAATGATGTCACATCATCTAATAGTACACTAATATTTATATTAATCGGTGCATATAGTATTATTCTATTTGAATAAGCAAGTGCATTAACTCTAGGGTAGTTGGTTTCGTAATTGCCCTTTGTTTAGAACTATGTTTTGTGACATTGAAAAAACAAAATTTTAGGGGTAAATTACACAATTCTTTAATGTGTGAAGAAAATATAAGAAGTTTAACAATTTTAATATAATTACACT
The DNA here is from genome assembly GCF_055761805.1 of Camellia sinensis. NCBI lineage: Eukaryota > Viridiplantae > Streptophyta > Magnoliopsida > Ericales > Theaceae > Camellia > Camellia sinensis. The sequence continues at coordinate 50,122,360 of NC_138967.1, forward strand.
GATCTCTCAATTAATAAGGATAAAGGGACTGTGAATAATGCACATGATGTAAAAATTCAATAATAAATAAGATAAATTATGTATTTTAGTATAAAAAAAATGAAAATATCAAATTTTCATCTATATAACTAAAGAATTATTGATAAAAATAAGTTAAATATTATGTGAATTAAAAGAAAAACAATGACCATTCAATCATTTTAGGATTTGCAAAGATCTTATGAGCTCTGTTCAAAGTACTCTCCAAATAAAATAATTTAATACTTTCCAATTAGATTCATGTTGGTTTAATTTGTACAATATTTTCTCAAGACTTCCGGTTGTTTTGGGAATAAACTATTTTAGTAACTTTTTAATTTGTTGGCTAAAAATATGAGGTGAAAAAATTAGTATGTTTTGAATAATTTTTTAACTTTTTATGAAAAAAACTGTAAAAAGTAGAGAAAAAAGAAAATTTTTGACTTTTTTATATAATTCTTTGACTTTTTGATTTTTTTAACAACTTATAACATTTTAAGTATTATCCAAACTTCTGAATCTTTTGCATTAGTTTTGTTTGTATTTGAAAACAATCTTATAAATAGGAAGACTTTTCTTCAGGAGAGGCATGCTCATTATCTCCATTCCACACTTCCTCCATTCCACACTTCATTCCTTTGTAATAACCCCTCTCCTACCATTGTAAGCCTTTCTTGCTCTTCTTTTCCTTTTGTGAGTGTTGTGATATTTCTTTATCATAAAACAAGTCCTTTAGCTTTTGATATATCTTAAGTAGAGATTCTACCTCTACAATAAAGCAAGTTCTTATCTAGTTATGGCTACCTTTCCTCCTTCCCAAAGTTCTTCCTTGAGCAAAACGGACAACGTAGAATATCAGAAGGATGAGGAAATCAAAAAGGTAGAGAGAATCTACCAAAGAAATAGAGAGATAATCTCAACCCTTCCAAATGAAAAAGGCTGGCTAACAGAGCATCTTTGTCTACACCAAGGCTTTTGGTTCCCCGTGTATACCCTAGAAGGTATTATGTTTATTCAACAATGTTTCAAGGCTCAACCCACTGATGTTCTCTTGATCTCCACACCAAAATCTGGCACAGTATGGCTCAAAGCCATTGTTTTTGCAATCATGAACAGAACCTATCACAACAATATGTCTGTTACTCACCCTCTAGTTACCACTAACCCTCATGATTGTGTTCCTTTCTTAGAGATTAAGATTTTTAGGGCACCCCCCATTGGAGATGTTGAGATTATGCCCTCACCTCGCCTCCTTGCTACCCATATCCCTTGTACTTTGTTGCCTAAGTCTGTTCTAAGTTCTGGTTGTAAAATAGTGTACATTTGTCGAAACCCGAAAGATGTGTTTGTCTCTATGTGGCACTTCATGGCTAGGTTGACAACTAAGGAGCTATCATGTTCACCCCTCTCTCTAGAAGAGGCATTTGACTTATTTTGCAAAGGGATCTCTGGATATGGACCCTTCTGGATCATGTTCAGGCGTATTGGAAAGCAAGTTTGAAATGTCCTGAGACAGTTTTGTTCTTAAAATATGAGGACATGAAAAGGGAGACACTGTTTCATGTAAAAAGATTGGCCGAGTTTTTGGGACGAACTTTCTCTTTAGAGGAAGAGAGTAAAGGGGTTGTGCAAGAAATTGTAGAACTGTGTATTTTTGAGAGCTTGAGCGATTTGGAAGTGAACAAAAATGGAGCAGCAGATGTCAGTGCCAAGAATGATGTGTTCTTTAGGAAAGGCAAGGTTGGGGATTGGAAGAACTATCTAACAACTCAAATGACAGAGTGCCTAGATCAGATTACCTAGGAAAAATTAGGTGGTCTGTTTTGATTTGAGTAATTGTTATTGTTGTTTAGCTTGAAGTTTAGTTGTATGGTATTTTCGTATTTATCACTGTTGTCCTGTTCATTTGTGTATTTTTCCTTTTCGCGAGTGTTGTTAATTTTGTCCAAATAAATAGCAGTGAGAACTTTGTTGTTTATTTAGTTATATCTGGCTTCCATCTTAGACATTGCTTGATGAAACTGTTCATCTTAACTAGCACAATTTACTTCCACAATTAACTTAGTTAACAAAGAGCAATCTAATAACTATTTCTCTCTTGAATTTGGAACCCATGTTCTTTTAAAAAAAAAATTTTTGCTTGGTGGAACACATGTTTTAAAAATATACATATATCATTTGTTGCATAGATTTACATAACATGTGGATAAAAAAAAATAAAAATAAAATCAATAAGGATTCTACTAATGACGGCCCTAAGGGCTAAAAATAAGAATCACATAATGTCGAAATATTTATACTTTTAATACACATTTTACATATTTCAAAATATTTTTTTTATATGTTTTTAAACATATTTTCAAATACTAACAGTAGTCTTAAGTATTATTTTTAACAATATTCAATTAATAAAATGGCTTTGCTAGGCGCAAGTAAAAAATTTAGGTTGCGTTTGATTTAGTTTTGGAATTGTGATTATTTTTTTGGAGTTGCGATTTGAGTGTCGAATTATGAGTTAAGTTTGAAAAGAGAAAATTTGTTTGGTTATGAGTTTTGAAAGGAATTTTTGAATTTTAAATTTTAAAAAGAGCGGATTGGGTCTACCTGGTCGTCCGCCCGGACATCCTTCTGATCGCCCGGCCAGTTGACCGGGATAGTGCAAATTTTTTTTTTTTGGCAATTGCAACCTGTTATTTGAATATATATATATATATATATATATATGTTTTAGATATTTTTTAAATATAGAAATTATTTTTTTATAGATTTTTTATAAAAATAATTAAAAATCCCATCACTAACCATCTTCAACACTTTTTTTAAATGTAGAAATTATTTTTTTTAGATTTTTTATAAAAAATAATTTAAGAATCCTATCACTAACCATCTTCAACACTATACCATCAAAAGAGTTTTGAGTTGTGTTTTTGGTTATGAATTTTGAAATTAATTTTTGAATTGAGTTTTGAATAATTTTGAGCTGTGTGTCTGATTATGAATCTTCAAAATGTTGGACAATCTTCATTGTATTTGAAAAATAAATTCTGTTGTGTACTAAACAACAAACAGAATATAAAAGAAATAAAGGAAATGAGAGAGAATGTTTGATTATAAAAATCAAACTAGAAATAAAAAATTAAATAAATAAAAATAGATTTTATTTTATTACTAAAACAAAATTAAAATCTGATTTAAATAAACAAATAAAACAAAAAAATAAATTAAACAACTTACTTGATTAATTTCTTCGAATAACTATCTGATCAAATCCAGTGTTTGACACTGTGTCCTTAAAACAGATTCGTCCTCTCCTTCGTACTTTCAGAATATGGACGTCTATCTCCCAGGATAAAATGATCAATAAATAAATAAATGCAGCACTACAATTTATTTGTTCAACGAACACACTTAAGTGTATATACTCTTTCTCACAAAAAAATAATAGAATAAATGCAGCAAAATGCAAGGATGATATTGCAGCAAGGATGGACAAAAAATTGGAATTAAACATCAAATGAGAGCTGGTCTATTTATAGAAGGATTGGTGGCTTTTCAATTTGAATCCAATAGGTAGCAATCTGTTTTGAACAGATACTGTACCTGTTCGGCATTGTTTGAACAGGTTTTAATCTGTACGGTTTTGAATTCTGAACAAAAACCGAATCTGTTGCACAGATTTGAATTTGCTTCGGGCAGATAAATTCTGGACAAATTTGAATTAAACTGTACAAAATTTGAAGAGGTACAAAATAATTTGAATTCAAATAATTTTTATTTATCAAAAATAAAATTATATTCAAATGTTTTTGGCCCAAAAAGATTAGTATCGGCCCGGATAAGCCCAACCCAACCTCACACGACGTACTCGCGCCCAAGCCCAGGCCAGCTTGACCGACCGGACGGACGACGACGGCGCGCGCATGTGTGGTTATTTTTGAGTTCAATGAGTCTAGCCCATTTTACCCATAACCTCCCTCTCTACAAAACTCGGGTACCCCTTGGGGCACACCCCAAGTTCCAATCCCATGCCTTATAACCCATTCAAAACTTTCTACCAAATCAATGCGGGACAAGCCATTTTTCAACCTTAAGGAATTTCCATCAAAACTCCATTTCCATGGAGCACAATTTGGCTTTAATTTGCCATTCACTCGATAATGGTTTTGAGCAACCAAATATACCACGTGAATCACAATGCAGTATAGAACGTGTTACCTTTTCAACCCGCCAACTTTGGCGTACGGGTTCCACCTAAATAATTGACCAAATATAGGAAAAAATTCTGTTTTATACAGAATTTTTCCAACCATTTCCTACAGAAAAGTAATTTAAAAATTTCACCTTTAGAATAATGATTTCAAAGGAAAACCAAATATAGCCTTAACTTTTCAAGAGTGACACGGTTTGAGTTTGAGACTAGTCATGTTAGTGTAAATGTATTAAGTTTTACCCCTCCTAATATACACAATTAATAGGGACCAACACTATGTAGAAGGGGCAAAAAAATTAGGATGATTTCATTGAAATGCCATAGAAATGGATCAATAATAGCATATAACTATTTTTTTAAAAGGGTATAGCTCCTCTCATGTCCGAAAATGGGATAGGATGGTGCTGTTGGACTACGGTAGGCTCAATTCTACGTCCATCTCTATGGAGAAGTGGTTTGGAAATACTCTTCAGATCCTAGGAGACGCTAGTGATCCTCAGTTAGTCACCTGAAAAGATACAAACACTCCGGTCGGGAGTACCGGAATTAGCACTTCGATGGACAAGTCAGTTTAGACACTCATGATAGCTTGTTTACTAAGTTAAGTGAAGTGATTCTTACATACCTTTCTCAATCCATTATTCCTGTATTTATACCTGTCCCTTTTGACCCTCGGGGCCAGGGCCTACTTTTTAATCATTGTCCTTTCTCTTATTCGGCTCTAAGGATCTACACTTATTCGGCACATATATTATATTCGGCTTCCCATTCTCGTAGGATACAGCCGATTAACCATCAGTCTTCTAAGGTACTCACCTTCTGATTTTGGCATTATTCGGCTCCCACAATTGCCCCCCGCACTCCCCATTAATGGTAGTTAATCGGCGTGTTTGGTCTTGAATTGGAAAAGTCAAAATAGGTCAGGCGGCTTCGCGTACCCCGATACAGATGTCAGAATGCGCACACATTTTCGGTCATCATTACACTTTCCCGCCTCATTCGTGCGTCTCGCATTTATTACGATTTGAAATTTCAGTCATTTCGAGTGCACATTTCGTCGTGTATTCGAGACTTTTGGACCGCCAACGGGTATCCCTTCTCTGACTCGCATTTTCTGTAACTCTTCTCCGTCTATCCTTGCCCCGTTTACTTCTCGTAAGTCTTCTTCTCTCTTTTTTGCAATCCTATTTTCTGTTTGTCATTTCGATTTCGGCGGAACCTTGAATCCTCGCAAAAATGGCTAAACACTTGAAAGACCTCCTTTCTGAGGGTTGTATTTTCAGATTCCGGCGACACTTTTCCGTTCCCGACGATGTCCACTTATCTCTTGTAACGGACAGTACTCTTGATATGGAGAGGGAGGATCAAAATACGATCGTTTTCCCTCTCTTATCCATAGCGGAGGGCGGAGTCCATTTTTCCCTACATCCATTGCTTAGGGCCATTATTCACTATTGGAGTCTGATTCCTTCTCAACCCAACGTAAATTTCTTTCGAAACATCATGGGAGTGATAGAGTTGAATCGACGCCTTAGGATCAACCTTGGCATTCCGGCGATTCGTCACTGCTACGCTTTGGCCAAATCTTCCGGTCGGCTAGGGCGATACTTTCTCAGGGCCAAGGACACTGACCATCACTTGATAACCATGCTTGCCAGTTCTGGTAAGAGAGTTGATGATGTAATGGTCAATGTCCGAGGTAATTGGGAGTTCGGTGAAGGCGAAGACCGCCAAGACCCTATTCCTAGACGGAAGGGTGATCCAGGTTGCCATGTAACGCCTCGTGTTTGTTGATCTGCCTTTTATTCGGCTTTTTTCCTTTAATCACCCCTTGTTCTTTGTAGGTAACAGATTGAAGAAGATTCTTCCCTCAACCGATGACGCAGTCCTTGAGGAAATTAAGTCTGCACTCAGATACTTCGACCGTCCAAACGTAAAAAAGCAAAGGAGAGCTGCTCACATACTCCTTCAATACGAACCTACTTATACTACATTCTCGGCTGCGGATGACATTCCAATTCCATCCGGCGATCAACACCTTTCGGCTCTTCTCTTTCCCAGCTTCAAAAGCCTTAGGCAAATTGGTCTCGAAGATTCAGATTCGGGAGAAGTCGCGGAGCCGGTGGTAGAGGTAGTTACCGAACCAACCAGAGAGGTCGCTGAGGAGGCCGAAGAGGTCGACGAGGCGATATGCTCGGCGTTCGAGGCTGCCGGACTTAACCAGCCTTTACTGTCCACTTCGGGTCGAGCAGAGTTTTCTTCTGGAGATATTTCTGTGAATTTAGGAGACCTACCCGGCAATTTTTTCGAAGGTATGGCTGGGGAAAACCTTACGCAGATAGCGCAAAAGAAAAATGCCGAGTGGATGGCTGCTCGAAAGAAGGCCGAGGCCGCCTATTCTGAGCCCACCTTAATTAAAACTTTCGTACCCGTTATTGAAGAGACGGCTCAGGTTGCTGCGGCCGAAGTGGGGAAAGAGGTTGAACAACAGGTCATTGACGAACGGCTGATTTCGGAGGAGTGGGGAAAAAAGCATAGTGCCGAGGGAGAGGCTGGGTCGAAGATTAGCCCTGCTTCCAAACGGCCTCGTTTAGAAGAGTCGGACGTAGTTGCTCCTTTTATTGTTCGGCCAAAGGTTAGAGATATGCCGATCTCTTCTGACGCTTCAACCATTGAGGATCCAGCCGTGGCATTGAGCTTGGCAGTTTCAATTTCCTTGCCGGCTGACAACACAGCCTTTCGCGCTGTGCCGGATGTTATGGCCGTAGCCCTATCTGCGTAGTCGGTGCTCCTGGTAAGTGACCATGTCAAATTCTCTTGAATTTGTTTTCATTAAGGTATCTGATCATCCCAACTTGTTTTGCAGACGGTTGGCAGGATCGCGGACCTAGGCCGTTGCCTGCATGATGCCCTTGGCAGGATTGATCGTTTGCAAATGGAGGCGGACGGTCAAAAGTGTAGGGCCGAGTTTGAAGTGATGAGAGCCGCAATGGAGAGTGCGCGAGCTGAAGCAGAGAAGGAGAGGGCTCGCTCAGCTGAACAGCTCCGCTCTGACGCCGAGAGTAGGGCAAATGAGAGCGAAGAATCGCTCAAGTTAGCCAAGGAAGCGTTTGCCGAGGTGGAGGTTCAGGTAAAGAAGCTCAAGGCGGCTAAGGAAAAAGCCGATTCTGAGGCTTCTGCAGCATTTGAGGTAGGAAAAAGCGCCGCCTTCACGAAATATGTGGACGAAGTCCCCAAATTCGAGAATCGGGGGTTCAAACATGGGTGGCTCAAAGCCCTTGTTGCCGCTGGAGTTACATTGGCCTTGTCAATTCCCTACGAGCAAGTGGACGTTGAGCCACTTGAATTTGACCCCGAGGATTGATATGGGAGACATTTCAATTTTATTAAGTATTTTTAATTCCGATGTAAGTTTTTGTTTGGTAGACTTTTGTTGGTTCAGGGTAGTTTTCATGTATAAATTGGTTACTATTTGCATTCAATTTATTAATGAAAATTTCCTTGTTACTTCACCGCCACTTGTATATAGTTTGTGAAGTTATGTTAATGAAGAATGCTTTGCCTTTCACTACTTTGGATAAAATCATTACTGTGTTTGAGCTTTCAGAGATTGAATATCTTATGACAATATTGATTTATCATTCATATGCCGGATATGTTGATGAATCTTAAGAATTTTGAATAATCGATTCATGAGCAGTCTGGGGCAGTTGAGCCGAATATATTGATGAATCTGCCCTTGCCCCAGTTGGTTCATGATCATTCGAGCGCCGGATGAGATGACCTTAAGAATTTTAAAGAATCGATTCGGGAGCCGGCTGGGGCAGTTGAGTCGAATAGATTGATGAATCTGCCTTTGCCCTAGGCAGTGCATGATCATTCGGGCGCCGGATGAGACGACCTTAAGAATTTTGAAGAATCGATTCGTGAGCCAACTGGGGCTGTTGAGCCGAATAGATTGATGAATCTGCCCTTGCCCCAGTTGGTTCATGATCATTCGGGCGCCGGATGAGACGACCTTAAGAATTTTGAAGAATTGATTCGTGAGCCGGTTGGGGCAGTTGAGCCGAATAGATTGATGAATCTGCCCTTGCCCCAGTTAGTTCATGATCATTCGGGCGCCGGATGAGACGACCTTAATAATTTTAAAGAATCGATTCGTGAGCCTGCTGGGGCAGTTGAGTCGAATAGATTGATGAATCTGCCCTTGCCCTAGGCAGTGCATGATCATTCGGGCGCCGGACGATTGAGGTTTTCTCAATTAATGAGATTGCCTTGAGGGCGCTGCCTCTGTAAAGGATAAATGAACAAAGGTACAACCTTTATGAGCTTAGTAAACAGCTGACTCCAGCTCTTTGAGGAAGATTTATCGTGTGAATGTCGAACAGACTCTTTTTTAACAGCAGAGGGGAAGCAAGGACGCTAGCTGAGCTAGGCGGAGACATAAATCGAGGTGGTGAACCTTCGCGCACAGGAAGTAGGAGTTCTAGGGATCGAGAGAGGCGTCAGTCTCCTCGACGTCGAAACAGGTCACCCAGGTGGGACAAGCAGTGGCAGGGCAGATCTCCGCAACCCCGAGTCGAGAGGGGATCTGACGCGAAACCGTGCCCATTAAGCTTTGCGGTATTTATGGGGAATAGACCCATGACAGAAGCGGACTCGATCGTTCGAGACCCAAATGTAGCGGTCAAGTTTGCTCGACAAATTTTTCCTCTTGAGGTTCAACAGTCAATGGTAGGTCGACAGGACTATGACGTATTTCGCGAAGACATTCATGGGGGGGGCGAAGGGGCTTTACACTGCCTATGAAATTGGCATGCGGCTGCACGCTACCCATCGAGAATTGGAGAAGAAGGAAGAACGTATTAGAAGTTTGAAGGCTCGCGCAGAGGCGGCTGAGCGTGAGTTAAGGAAGACCAGGACAGCTCAAGCACAACTCATCGGGCAGGGAAACCCAATTATGGAGGAAAGGGTTACCAGTCGGTTCATCAGTACCGCGCTCGCCGATCGTGAGACGACGAGTATGTTTGAAATGGAGTCTGTGAAGGGGAGGGCCTATGAAAAAGGTTTTCATGAAGGCCGAAAAGTTGGAATCGAAACGACCAAGGAGAAGCTTGCCGAAGAGGTTTGCCGATGTGAGAATCGTGGATTTAGGCACGGTTGGATCAAGGCATCTCAAGCCGTGGAAGCTCTTCGAGCGTCGGGCATTGATTTGGCATCACCGCTTTACCACAGCAAACATTTTCTGTTTTCCGCTTTTGAAGTCGAGAAAAGTGAGGATGAGGGTGACGCCGTATAAGAACACGTATTGTAAGGTTGAAACGCAATAAAAACTATGTAATTTATTGTTGGATTGAATAAAAACGTTCTATTATAGATATTTCGTCGTAGTTCGTATTCGGCATATACGTGTTTTGTTTTATTGCATGGATGTTTGAATGAATGTACAAACATTGACCGTATAGTGATACGCCGGCTTATAGGCGGGGTCGGCCCGATCGTGATGGTCGTTTATTCTTGAATTTGGCCACTATAATTTCAAGAGGCCAAAAGCTAGTACGTGGAGTGGCTGTGGCAAATTCCAGTCGGCGCGGGGTCTAAATGCTTGGCCGGTTAGATTGATAACACTGCCCCTGTCCCAGTCAGTGCATGTGTTCCAAAAAGCCATTTGGGTACCTAGGCCGTGGTGAATGTCAATCGACGTTCGTCTCTTGGGGTTTTGGCGTTAATGAGATTGCCTCGGGGTCACTGCCAGCATTTAAAAATAAATGGAATGGACTCTTCGTGACAGTGACCTCATTAATATAACGCCATTTGTTGTGTGGGGTTATATAATATTGTGGATGTAAAACATAATTTCTTTAATCAGCCAAACTTGAACTTTGGCCGAGCATGATGCCGCAATGGATTGTAGCGGAGAATTTTTCGGTGTGGGAGGTAGGTCGTTAAAAAAGAAACGAGAGGCGTGTCAGCCTCCAAGTCGTCAAAGTAGATCGCCTCGAAAGGAGACACAACGACCGTTGCCCTTAACCTTCCTTGTCTTGGATCTTGGCCTTGACATTGTCGATGGTGTCGGAGGGAGGTCCAGAGATACGCTAATTCGGGTACGGATGGATCAAGGCATTTTGAGCCGCGGAGGCTTCCCAAATGACGTGCATTGATTCGGGGCCTTCGCTGTATCAACGTGATTAATTCCCCTTATCACCTTAGAAGTTAAAGATAGATATTGTAATGTTTGAATGCGGATTGCATCTATGTAATAACTATTTGATCAAAAAAAAAAGTTTTATTTCAAACATTTGCGTCTTACTCTGGATTTTTTATATGCTTAGCTAAGCGCCTTATTTCGAATGTTGGCATGTTTTGTTTTGTTTTGTTTGTGCCGAAGGGTGCTCTGAATTCGGAGGTATGATCTGCCCTAGGGTGTTACGTGTCAGAGGCACTGCGAATTCGGAGTCTTAATCGGCCCAAAGACATCTTGCGCGGATGGGGCTCCGTAACTGGCGTTTCGATGCGGAAACTTTAATCGGCCCTAAGGTGTCATGCACCGAAAGGGGGATCCAAAGCCGGAGACTTAGTTTGGCTAATCGTGATATCCACGAAGGGCACTCCGAATCCGGAGTCTAAGTCAGCCCTAAGGTGTCATGCACCAAAGGGGGCTCCGAATCCAGAGACTTTAATCGGCCCTAAGGTGTCATGCACCAAAAGGGGCCTCCGAATTCGGAGACTTTAATCGGCCCTAAGGTGTCATGCACCAAAAAGGGGGCTCCGAATCTGGAGACTTAGTTTGGCCAATCGTGATATCCACGAAGGGCGCTCTGAATCTGGAGTCTTAGTCGGCCCTAAGGTGTCATGCACCAGAGGGGGCTCTGAATCCGGAGACTTTAATCGGCCCTAAAGTGTCATGCACCAAAAGGGGGGCTCCGAATCCGGAGACTTAGTTTGTCCAATAGTGATATCCACGAAGGGCGCTTCGAATCCAGAGTCTTAGTCGGCCCTAAGGTGTCATGCACCAAAGGGGGCTCCGAATCCGGAGACTTTAATTAGCCCTAAGGTGTCATGCACCAAAAGGGGGCTCCGAATCCATCGTGATATCCACGAAGGGTGCTCCGAATCCGGAGTCTTAATCGGCCCTAAGGTGTCATGCACCAAAGGGGGCTCCGAATCCGAAGACTTAGTTTGGCCAATCGTGATATCCACGAAGGGCGCTCCGAGTCCGGAGTCTTAGTCGGCCCTAAGGTGTCATGCACCAAAGAGGCTCCGAATCCGGAGACTTTAATCGGCCCTAAGGTGTCATGCACCAAAAGGGGGCTCCGAATCCGGAGACTTAGTTTGGCCAATCGTGATATCCACGAAGGGCGCTCCGAATCTAGAGTCTTAGTCGGCCCTAAGGTGTCATGCACCAAAGGGGGCTCCGAATCTGAAGACTTAGTTTGGCCAATCGTGATATCCACGAAGGGCACTCCGAATCTGGAGTCTTAGTCTGCCCTAAGGTGTCATGCACCAAAGGGGGCTCCGAATCTGGAGACTTTAATCGACCCTAAGGTGTCATGCACCAAAAAGGGACTCCGAATCTGGAGACTTAGTTTGGCCAATCGTGATATCCACGAAGGGCGCTCTGAATCTGAAGTCTTAGTCGGCCCTAAGGTGTCATGCACCAAAGGAGACTCCGAATCCGGAGACTTAGTTTGGCCAATCGTGATATCCACGAAGGGTGCTCCGAATTCGGAGTCTTAGTCGGCCCTAAGGTGTCATGCACCAAAGGGGGCTTTAAATCGGCGATATGAAAAGCGCTACAATGGGAGTTAGGAAATGAATTTGAGCGAGGAAGAAAAATGGTTTGCATTGCAGAAGTGAAATGTATACAAGTATCAAAGCCCACAGGTCGGGTCAGTGATAAGGTTTTCATAAAATCTCTGCTTGTGCCGATTGCGGGGAGCCACAGATTTCTTCAATGCTGTGGGCTATCAGAAAGCATACAAGCTGATGATAAGTGCTTGGAACGGCTTTCATAATATGTAACCAGGTTCGCCCCATGATGACGTTATACGGCGACGGGAGTTTTACGACTAGGAATTCTACTTCGACCGTTCTGGAGCCCGCTCGAACAGGTAGTGTGATCTTTCTTAATGGGTACTCAGGGTTCGTGTTAAAGCCGAACAATGGGTGAGGAGCCGGAGACAGATCTGACTTGTTGAAGCCGAGTTTGATGAAAGTCTTGTGATACATAACCTCTGAAGTACTCCTTGGGTCTATGAGAATGCGTTCAATGATGAACCGATTTATGCGTAATCTGATGACCAATGGATCGACGTGGGAGGCTGTTGCGCCATTAAGATCGGAGTCATTGAAAGTGATTGTCGGAGTTTCTCTGGGCCATTTGGTCGAAATATGTTGCTTTTGGGGGATTGGATGCGATTGGATTGCATGCATGGTTGGGGGCGCTGGCAGGTTGTAGATTATATGGATCACGCTAAGTGGGGTGAGTCCTGCTTCAAGGCTAGTGCCTTGATTGGCTTGCCGTTTCTCACGTACTACTGTAGTCGGCCGTCTTGCACCATTTCCTCCAGGTGTTCTTTTAATGCGTAACAATTCTCAGTCTCGTGGCCGTGATCTTTGTGATACTCGCACCGTCTATCCCTTCTTCGCGTGTCGGGAGGTCCTACCATCTTCGATGGCCATTTGAAGAATGGAAGGTGTTGGACCTTGGTCATTATTGCAGTGATTGGTTCGGACAATTCTGTGTACTTCTTGTTGGCATGCCTCGAGTGCCTGCTATCGACTTGCAGTTGCTCATTCGTCCGGTGGGAGCATTGATTGCTTAATCGGCGAGAGTCCTGCCTTTTGTCTCTTTTAGCATGTTGCCGTGGTTCAGGGCTCAGAGGTGACACGAAACTTATTGGTTGAGTAATTTCAGGGAGTGCTGTTTTGTTGGACGTTTGTCCGGCTTTAATTCTCAAGGCATCATCTTCGACTTTGCAATACTTCTCAACTTTCTTCATCAACGCCCAAACTATTTTGGGGGGTCTTCTGGTCAGGGAACTGCAAAGAGCGCTGTCGGGGTGTAGTCCCATTTTGAAGGCGGTGATGGCCATGGAGTCGTTGCAAGCGTTATTAACGAGATTGAAGCACTCCCAATAGCGCGCCGAGTACGCTCTGAGCGTTTCTCCTGACTGGATCTGCATAGCCCAGAGAGAGTCGGCCTATTTCGGTTGTACCCCGTTGGTGATGAACCTGGCCCTGAAGGATTTCTGTAATTGATGGAAGATTTTGATCGAAGCCGACTCCAACTTGTAATACCACCTGACAGCTAATGGCCCCAGGCTGCTGGGGAATATTCGGCACATGAGGGCTTTGTTGTCCGCATGCAATGTCATGGCCTGCTTGTAGTGACGGATATGATCAGTGGGGTCTAATTTTCCGTCATAAAGAGTGAATGACAGAGCTTTGAACTTCTTGGGTAGGGCCGCCCTTGCAATCCGTCGGATAAAAGGATCGTGCCGGTCCTCTTCGTCTGAACTGCTTCTTCTGCGCTTGTTCCATGTATGTAGACTTTTTTCGGAGGAGCTAGAAGTGTCGGATCGTCTCTTCTTGTTGAGCTCCATGGGTAATGAGTTGAAGTCGTTGTCGGTATCCTTTGGTCAGGCTCGAGGTCGTTGTCCACCTGCCCTCGGAGGTCGTTGTCCACCTACCCTCAGAGGTCATTCGGGATCTTGGCGCACAGCTTCTCTGGATTTTGCAACTTCCAGGGCCAAATCTTGATGGAGACGTTCATTTTCAGCGATCACGTTCTCCAGTCATTGTTCATTCTGCTTTGCTTGTTCCATGATCGCTTGCATTGTCTCTTACGCTGAAGTCGTTGGTGAGTCAAAGTTCAAGGCGCGTCTTGCAGCGATGGTTTCCTTTCCGAGCATATTTGCTGGAGTGAGGTCATCTCTCTGTGTGGTCTCGTCAGTGGCTATCGTAGGATCTTTAGTCACGCTTGCCATGGATGTTTTTGAGTATTCCCACAGACGGTGCCAATTGTGGAGAAGTGGTTTGGAAATACTCTTCAGATCCTGGGAGACGCTAGTGATCCTCAGCTAGTCACCTGAAAAGATACAAACACTTCGGTCGGGGGTGCCGGAATTAGCACTCCGACGGACAAGTCAGTTCAGACACTCAGGATAGCTTGTTTACTAAGTTAAGTGAAGTGATTCTTACATACCTTTCTCAATCCATTGTTCTTGTATTTATACCTGTCCCTTTTGACCCTCAAGGCCAGGACCTACTTTTTAATCATTGTCTTTTCTCTTATTCGGCTCTAAGGATCTACACTTATTCGACACATATATTATATTCAGCTTCCCATTCTCGTAGGATACAGCCGATTAACCATCAGTCTTCTGAGGTACGCACCTTTTGATTTTGTCATTATTCGGCTCCCACAATCTCGATAATCAAACTATTGAATACGTAGAGTTCATCAAATACATCATCCTTGAGAAAATCACATTAATCAGACATCAATAATCACTTGATCAATTTGCATTTGTGTTTGTGATTTATTTTTAAAATCATAATTGCCGTTGAAACAAATGCAATCTGATCGAATGTTTATCCATATCCAATCAACATGATTTTTTATAGGAATGATGTACTCGATAAGCTTTACACATTGAAACAGTTTGGATCATCAAGATGGACTCAAATCGGGCCCACCATGACCTAATAATATTGTTCAATCTGATTTTAAACTAGAGAGAAGCTGTGACCATTTTAATATCAAAAAGCAGCTAATCTTAGTGAAGAAAAATAAAATTTTGAATACATTATGATGTTTGATCGGAGTAATATTGAAATATTTTTAAAAAATATAAAACTCACCTATTGTGAGCTCCTTTTGTGATTAGGTAATTATTTTCTTCTCAATTCTCTGTTAAGTAGTGTGGATTTGAACACTAACGCTATGTTTGGATTATAACCTTAGATACTTGAGAAGGGAAAGAAAATTAATAAAACGAATTAACTTTTATTTTTTTTATATTTCTCTCAACTTTTTCTTTCCCTTATCAATATTTTACCTAAATTCATAATTTAAACAAAATCTAACCATCTACATATTTGGATTTGAACTCAAATATTTCATTTCACAGTGACCATATAAGATGGACGAAAATTAGGGGTGCTCGCGCATCAAATAAGGTCATGTGGATTTTCATTCGCCATTTGTCCGAACTTAGACAGATTGAGAAAAATCAGTTCACATCCATACGCTTAGTTATCGGATGCAGATTAAGCAGGGCGTATAAGTTGGCGGGTGGATGCGAATCTATTTGCAGTTGAGATTTTATTGTTTTAAACCTTTTTCAAACTATTTTCCTACAATTCTTTACTATTTTGGGCCCAATTTTTTTTATTTTTTATTTTATTTATAATAAAGATAAGCCCAACTTTCATACTTTATAAATGTTATATATAAGGGAAATTTAGCCCAAATCCCTCTATTTGACCAATGTTTGGTGATGTCACGCCCCAAAATAAAACCATAAATATGACCCAAAACATTTAATAATAATAGCATACGTTAGAGTAAATGGTCCTTTCATTCATGACATTAATAATACAAAAGAGTTTAATATAAACAAATGCCCTTTAGGCTTACACCTTTCCAAGCCTTGGCTTGGTTACAACAAAAATGAGACAAGCTCATACAAATTTAGCCCTAGGCTATACAGGAGTAAAACAAAAACAAAGGAAGCTCTTGCTTCCCAAAAGTCCTTCCAGTGCTATTGCCTTAGTGAAGGCATGCCATCATTACCTAAAAATGTTTTTCCCAAAATATGGTGGGCCATAGCCCAACAGGAATAATCTAACACAGTATATGAGATTTAACGAAGATATAAGTGCAGTGTGCATATACAACGCTAAAGATAAGACGTTCACATCTTTATAGTCATAAAAATACCAAACTCATTCTATTTCATTTTCCTTCAATTAATTTCAATACATGGGCCAGTTTCATTATTTTTCAATAACCAAAATGAGACTACAACTCAATGGTTCAACAATTTCACAACCAACACACAACACTTCAAACTACCATTTTATGAATATTTCGTCCGCGGGATCGGCACCCATATATAATTTTCGAGACTTTCACCCAGGACATTCCGGCCAACTTAATAATAATGGAGTCCATCGCCTTTCTCCTCCCAAATAGTGGAGTCTATCCTATTTCTCCTTCCAAACAAGCATACATATGCAATGTATTTAAAACACATAATCGTACATGGAGTACATCCCCTTTCTCCTTCCAAATAATCATACATATACAATGTATTTATGTACAGTCATATTCAATGACAACCAACAAAAGGTTAGTTTCAATTCACATAATCCACATGCAATTTCTACAACAATCAAAGCTATCATCCACCGATAGCCCAATACAAATATTTCTAAATAGATGTACAATCCCAAGACAGATAATTTATTCAAAATTTTCAAAGGGTGTGAAATAATATATATTCAATCCCACCATCTATTTCAATGCTCCCAATTCCATGTTTACAACACCAATTCAACTATTTATACAAAATAGATATGATAGTCATTTAAGGGCAAAAATCCCCCTTTTCAAAATATCAATCCAGGTACCAAAATCAACCATTTTGACAGAACATGACCTCATCTCCCAACCCCATGTTCATCTATGTTATTTCCTCACAAAAAAACCCCTTTCATTTTACCCAAAACCTAGGTTTGTCTAAACTATACCCAAATCCCACCATTGTTACACAACAACAAATAACTAAGTTAAAAACCACATTAAAGTGTAGAAAATCACTACCTCAAAGAAAGAAGACCAACCAAAGAAAGGGAGAAACCTCAAAGATGTCGAAATTCAACTCTATTCGAATTAAAATGAAGATCTTGAGAAGCTTTACCTTTTTATCAAAGGAAGTAGGGTGGAGAGATCACTAGATCTATGTGGAAAAGTAGAGAGAATGTGAGTTTTAAAGAGAGAGGCTCTCAACTTTAGGGTTTAGGATGAAAAGATTTGAAAAACTGATGTAAAAAGTCATTTTCGTGATCTGATATACACGCAGTCCGCTCAAATGGAGAAGTTGATGCTCGAGCATCAAACACAATAAGTTGTTTTGCTCGAGCGCAAGAAGTGGCCTGCTCGAGTATCGAATACACACATCCAGTACTTGCAGATAATAGACAAACCACTCGAGCTCAAGAGAGACCGCTCGAGCGCCCACCCACTCAAACGTAAGAAACATCTGTCGAGCGTGAACAACACCCCTCCAGTACTTTTGCAAACATGCAAAGTACTGAGAGTTTGTAAGTCCCACTCGAGCGCTAGAAGTGCCGTTTGAGCACAGGAGCAAAACTTACAAAGCCCGCTTGAGCAGAGGAGCAAAAATCTGAGTAACAAAGGTTTAGAAAAACAAGCAACCAACCTGTTCCAAACGCACAACTACAATTCGGAAGCCAATTCTAAAGAGTTACAAGGGAAACAAGAGGTAAATAATAATATGAAAACATTAAACTCGAGTCTAGAATACAACAAGTGACGGGTCAAAATCGGGATCGCTACAACCTCCCCCCTTAAAGAATTTCGTCCCCGAAATTACCAATCAAGTTCAAAATCAATATTAGATCATTCATAACAATGTTATTCTCACAAGTCCAATACCATGACCCATTCTCCGGTCATCCATTCTCATCGACTCGATGCACAAGTCCCACATCAAAAGGAAATTTTCAATTTCTCAAAATATTTACAATGTTTAGTCAAAATCTGAGTTTTCAAAACATTTCATAGCACGTACAATGCTTCCAAAAATGATACAACATTCTCAATATTCCATATTCTCAAAACATGTGCAATGTTTATATAAAATCCATGTTTCCGAAATGCTCATAACATATACAATGTCACACTAAGCCTATGTTTTCAAAACATCTTCAACATATACAATGTTCTCATATTGAAACATATACAATGTCCTTACATTTCATGCACATAATGAAAATCTCAACATAGAATTAAACATCAACAAATAAGTTCGAATATTTCTCTCGGACCTCCAACTCACGTTCCCAAGTTGCTTCTTTAACTCCGTGATGTTTCCACAGTACTTTAACCAAAGGAATCATCTTGCCTCGCAAAACTTGATCCCTTCTATCCAAAACTCTCACCGGTCTCTCGTCATAAGAGACATTCTCATCTACCTCTAAGTTGGTCCAATCCAACATGTCCGATGGATCCAACTCATATTTCTGAAGCATACTAATATGAAACACATCATGAACTCCGAAAAGTTGTGGCGGTAACGCCAAACGGTAAGCAACCTCTCCAATCCGCTCAAGGATCTCAAAAGGCCCAGTAAATTGAGGGGATAACTTCTTACTCTTCCCAAATCTTATTAAACCCTATGTAGACACCCCATTTTTGACCGACCTTAAGACTCAGACGTCATCGATTGAGTGCTCGATGATTGTGTATGTTTGTGCTCGTTTTGAGTTTCCAGAGCCTTCGGTTGAGCGCCTTATCTCGGGACCTCTTAATTTTCTCCTCTTGCCCCGGTTTTTGGACCATGCCTTGCTGCCTTTGCCTGGAGGGAAACAGAGGCCCGTAGGCCACCTTTTGTACCCCGTAGACTAGTTTTTGAGGCTTCCGGCTGAGTGCCTCGCCTTGCGGACTCTTGTCTTGCTTCTTTTTTGGTTTGTTTTTGAACCAAACCTTGTTACCCTTTGCCTGGAGCGTGGAACATGGGTGTAGACCAGTTTTCTCCCCTGTAAACCAGTTTCCCCCCCTGTAGACCACTTTTGGTGGTCGGCCAGCTAGGGTGGGTGGTCTGTGGACCACCTAAGGTGGTTGGCAGCCTGGCACCACCTTTCACTCTCTCTGCAGACCCTCTTCCTCCCTTACCGACCAGTTTTGTGCCCTGTAGACCACTTTTTGTGGTTGGTCGACCACTTTAACTGGTCGGCGGCCTTCCTGTATTGTTTACAGATATTTTCCTTGCCAGCTGTGCCAGCTGGTGAGCACAGAATGCATCCTCCATACACATGTATGGAGGGATTGCACCAAGCCTCTAACTTGAGGCTTGGAATTCTAGAAGAGGGAAGCTCCCTCTCCCTTTCCAGAGGCTCAAAGATTTGCATTAGGGCTATACATATCTCTCTCTCTCTCTCTCTCTCTCTCTCTATATTTGCATTGGTTTGTGCCTTAAAGTGGTTTTTCTTCACACTTTTGCACTAAAGCACCTAGTGAAACACCTTCACTCTTGAGCTGAGGTACTTGGAGGTTTGTTTGAAGCTCAAAAGCTTGGTTTTTGCCTCAGAAGTTACTGTTTTGAAGTTGTTCTTCAAGGGTGAGTTTTTATCCCCTTTAAAGCTTTGTTTTCATTGCTTATTTGGCCCTATTTGTATGATGTTTTAGGCCTAACTTTCAACTGCAAAAAGCTTCATTTTTAAGTATTAAAAATGGTTGTTTGAGGCTTGGTTTGAGTTAGGGGTGGTCTACCCCCTTTGGTGCCTTGTTTTACTTTGTTTTGTGCTATCTCTTTAGGCGTTTGAGATCACCTTCTCTTGGCCTTTTAACCACTAAAATTCAGTGGATTTTCAGTGGTAGAAATGTGGTTTTGAAGCCCAAAATGAGAGGGGGTGGTCCTCTCTCCTCTTGTCTTGTTTGCTTGCCTTGTTGGCCCCACTATTGAGCATGTGTTTCTAGCATGTGTTGGCTTGTTCTCAGCCTATTTTTGGCCCTATTTCAGCATGGCATAACTCTTTTTTGGCTTGGTTGAGTCACCTCATGCATGCTTTTTGCACTTGTAGTGTAATCTTACCATTTAGCCTTGTGTGCTCAATGCTTTGATCCATCATGCTAGCCTATTTTGGTTCTATCTCAGCATGTTTTTGATGTTATTCTAGCATGCTTTAGCTCTGTTTTGGGTCGGTTTGATTGCCTCTTGCGTGCTTCATACCCTTTTAGTGCATGCATCATGCTTTGGACCACAATTTTAGCATGTTTTGGCTCCACTCCAGCAAGCTTTTACTCATGTTTTGCAATGCTTAAGCTCTGTTTTAAGTTTTTGGTCATGCATGCCTTGCTTTGTATAGCCATAGTGCAATCTTGCTCACTAGCTTTGAGTTTCATAGTCTCTAGCATGGCTTACTTAAGTTGTTTGCATGCTTTGGCCTCTTTTCTCACATGATTTCAGTGAATGAAGTGTGGTCATACTCTCCCATGCTTCACTCTTTCAATGCTTTTGAAGGGTTATGCTTTAAGCCTCAATCATGAGCCAATTGGCATGCATACTTGCCTAAGCTTTTTGGGCTACCATCTCAGTGTGTTTTTGGTCTTATTTTTCCATGATACAACTCCGTTTTTGGCTGGTTAGAGCATCCCTCAAATGCTTCTGACACTTGTAGTGTAATCATGCTCATTGGCCTAGCTTACTTGGTGTTTTGGCCTTTTATTCTAGCATATGTTGGCTATGTTCAAGCATGTTTTTGACCTTATTTTGGCATGTTTTACGACTGTTTTAAATCATCTTGGCCCTTTGGGGCTTGCTTGATATGGCTATGGTACAAGTACCTTAGCTAGTCTTGAGTTTTGAGCCTTCTAGCATGCCTCCTTTGTGATATATGCATGATATGGCATCATTTGGAATGTAATTTCAGAGCTTATGTCTTTGCTATACTCCCATGTTTGTCACTTTTTCATTGCTTTTGGAGGGTTATGCATTATGCCTTGTTCGTGAGCCAATGAATGAACATGCTTTCCTTCCCTTTTGAGCCTGTGTTTTGGCATGCTTTGGCCTTGATTTAGCATGCCTCAACTCTATTTTGAGTAGTTTGGGTCATATGGAATTTTTTATGCATGGTTGTAATGCAATGGCTTTGATTAGCCTAATGATTCAAGGTCCCTAGGATGCTATACTTGTGTTGTTCGGATGATTTGGCATCATTTCAGACATGATTTCAGTGCATATAGTGTAGCTACACTCTCACATTTGTCACTCCTTCAATGTGTTTGAGAGTTGTGTCTTCATACATTGTTTGTGAGCCAATGTGTATACATGCTTGTATAAGCTTTTGGGCCCCTTTTCCAGCATGTTTTGGCCTTTGTTTTGGCATGGTGGAGCTCTGTCCATAGTTGGTTTAAGTCCATTGAGCATTGTATTGCATGCCTCTTGTATGATGCTCTTTACTTGCTTTGATGCCTTAGCCTGCCATGCATGCATTGCTTATATGATGGAACCTTGTGCATGCCACATTAACATTGTTAGATAGACATGTTGTGTACGTTGCATTGTATTTGGATCGGATGTCAATCCAAACACGAGGAATGTGGCACGTTTCATACTTGAAGTGATGAAACGTGCCTCATTTCTCAATCGCCGACGCCCTTGATTATGTATGATAGGGTGGAGGCCCTTATGTGTTATTTGTGCATTCATTGACATTGACTTGTGCAAACTTGGCTCCTCGACCATCGTGTATTGCGATGCTCGGTTGGTGGCCCGAGATTCGAGTACCGCACTCCCTTGAGCTTGAGAAATGATAGGGAGGGTGGTTGTGCACACATATCTTGCAAATACACTGCTATGCCCCTTCTTGTTCTCTATTGCAGCAAAACTAGAGTTTGGCAAAATTTCTGGTCGGCAGACCAGTAAAGGTGGTCGACCGACCACTTTTTCTGGTCTACATGTGGTCTACAGCCCTTTTTTCTGGTTGGTAGCCTACCAGAGGGTCCCTGTGTTGGAGCAGAAGCATTCTGGAGTTTGTGCAGTGTTCTAAGATCAAATCAAATGCAAACAGAGACAATTCTGGGCATAGTAACAGATTTTCGAGCGAGGAAACCGAGCATGCATCATTCATTATTCCGAGGCAGAGCTGTGGCAGCCTAATTTAGCTTCTTTTTCTTACTTAGTTGGTTTTGTAACTTAATTAATTTGATTAATTAGTTAAAGTTTCGTAATAATTAATTAGCTAGAATAGCATGGTTAACTAGTTGGTTTGTAATAATTAGTTTAATTAACGTAGCTAGTTAGCTTATTATTCGGACCTTTCGTCGAGAGGGCAAATTTTGTAATAAGTGTGCGTGTGTGTGATGCATGTCTTCCAACCTCACGTCTTTCTCCCTTTTACTTATCAGCTTTCGGTAGTTAGTTTTAGGGCATATTTTAATTACTATACTTATGTTTTCCATGCGTGCATCATTCATTCGTATTGCATGCACCGGGTTCGGCACATCATTCAAACTGCATTGAATTTCAATACTTACTTGAATACGTGTTTCAAAGCATGTTTTCGAGTGTTGCATTCATATGCCATCTTAGAATAGCCGAGCCTATTTAGTTGTATTTTGCATGTGTTGCCTTAGGCATTTCAAACATAGCTAGGATCATACATGATTACTAACTAGTTTCTGTTTTGGCTTGGAGTACGCTGTGAGTGTTTATGCTTTAGCATCCTTGCATGTGTGTAAGTGACTGCCATGATAGCATGCTTGCCATGAGGCTAGCTTCTTAAGTGTTATAACTGCATGAATGCCTGTGGATGAAGGCTTCATTGTTTAAATTGGAACAATTCATCAAAATGTGCATTTCAAGCCCACTTTGCACAGTGGCAAAATCATGCTGTTTTCTAAGCCCACTTGAGGGTGGCAAATCCGCGTCTTAGCCTACTTGCGAACAAGTGGCATCTTCAAACCACTTTTCAAAAAACAAACATGAGTTGTTTTGTTCAAAATTGAGTGATTTAGTCTATACTTGTGTATTGTGCACATCACATGGTAAGTTAGGTTAATAAACCGGAATAAGAACACATGTGTTTTCAAAAACAACAAATTATGTTAATAGAGGCCGATCCTTTGATCGGGTGAGCGGAGGTGCTCATTTCATGACCTTCCCCCCTCGTACCCAAGTTCCCAAGCCAAGGCAACTTTGGTGATGACGGACACGTGGCCTTAGGCACGAGTCAGGGTTTCCTAAATTCCCCAAAATAAAATATTTAGGTGGCGACTCTGAAATCTGACAAAACAGTCCATGTTTGGCGCTTTTGATTAAAATCGATTTTTCAAAATGATTTTCCAGATTTGGACTCTTTGGTGATTTATCAGTCTCACATTGCACTTTGTAAGATTAGATTTAGAACTGTGACAAGAGTTCGAACTGTAGCAGCTATGAACCTGATTCGCGCCCTTGCGCGCGAAGCGGAGTTTGGGCGGTCTTAAACCCTGCCTAGGTGATATTTTCAAAAACACATGGTCTCCCACCTCAAAAGACAAAGGTCTCTTCCTACGGTCAACATAATTTTTCTAGCGACTCTGAACCGTGATTAACCTCTTACGGATAAGTGCTACTTTCTCCGTCATTTCCCAAACCAACTCTGGACCTAACAAAGGTGCATCACCCACCTCGGCCCAACACACAAGGGATCTACATGGTCGACCATACAAGGCCTCAAACGGGCCATGCCAATACTCGATTGGAAGCTATTGTTATAGGCAAACTCCACTAAGGGTAGATGCCTCTCCTGCGAACCCTTGAAGTCAAGAACACACCCCCGAAGCTTATCCTCAAGGATCTAAATAGTACGCTTGGACTGCCCGTCAGTTTGAGGACGAGACGTAATACTAAAAGTCAATCTAGTGCCTAAAACACTCTGTAAGCTCTACCACAACCGAGCTGTGAAATGTGGATCTTTATCTGAAACAATTATCACAAGGACCCTGTGCAACCTTACTATGTCCCTGATATACAAGTTGGCAAGATAGTCTACCGAATCACTCACGCGCATAAGTATGAAGTGCGCAGATTTGGTTAACCGGTCAACTGCCACCCAAATGGCATCACTACCCAGTTGAGTCCTCGGAAGGCCCAAAACAAAATCCATCGTGACATGCTTCCATTTCCATTTAGCTATAGGCAAAGGTTGTAACAAACCCGCTGGCCTCTAATGCTCGGCCTTCACTTGCTGACAAGTAAGGCATTTTGATGCAAACACAGCTATATCCTTCTTCATACCTCTCCACCAAAACTGACGACTAAGGTCGTGATACATCTTTGTACCTTCCAGATGCACTGCAAGGCATAAATAGTGAAACTTTCAGAGTACCTTCTCTCAGCAAGACTCCGGCACGTACAAACGGTCACATTATCTCACACTCTGGTTGAGATACACATTCAAGCCCCTCTCCACTTTCCCACTGGAAATCTTCTCCCTGAGGGTTTCTACTTCAAGGTCACTCTTCTGCGCTTCTAACACTCGGTTCACAAGTGTAGGTTGGGCAACTATCGAAAACAAGGCTGTAGAACTAACGAACTCACCAAGATGCAAGTCAAACTCACCAAGAGTACCCAACATTTCCCATTCCTAAATGGCGATACAGGCCACATTGCTAATTGATTTCTTACTTAAGGTGTCGGGCACAACATTGGCCTTTCCGGAATGATAATGCAACTCAAAATCATAATCCTCATTGAATTCTATCCACCTCCTCTATCTCAAATTCAAGTCCTTCTGTGTAAACAGATACTTCAGACTCTTGTGATCGGAAAACACCTCAAATCTCTCACCATAAAGGTAATGCCTCCAAATCTTTAAGGCAAAGATTACCGCTGCTAGCTCTAGGTCATGAGTAGGGTAGTTCCTTTCATGTGTTTTCAACTGCCGTGAGCCACAGACCACTACCTTCCCTTCTTGCATCAAAACACCACCCAAATCTTCCCGTGAAGCGTCACAATAGACTGAATAACCCAAACCCCTCTCGGAAATAATCAAGACTGGAGCAGTGGTAAGTCTAACCTTAAGCTCTTGGAATGACTTCTCACAAGTCTCGTCCCACACAAATTTGAATCCCTTTCTCATCAGCCTAGTTAAAAGTGAAGCTAGTTTAGAGAAATCCTTCACAAATCTCCGATAATACCCGGCCAACCCCAAAAAACTATGGATCTTGAAAGTATTCTTAGGTTGTTCCCAATCTTGAACTACATCTATCTTGGATGAATCTATAGTCACCCCTTTCCCGAATACCACATAGCCTAAGAACTTAACTTCCCTCAGCTAGAATTCACACTTCTCGAACTTAGCATACAGCTTATGGGCTCTAAGCAACTCAAGCACCACTCCCAAGTGTTCCTTGTGTTCCTCTTCAAAGGGCGAATAAATCAAGATGTCGTCCGCAAAGATGACTACAAAGCGATCTAGAAACTCAAGGAAGATCCGATTCATCAAATCCATAAACACCGCTGGAGCATTAGTTAGCCCAAAAGGCATAACTAGGAACTCATAATGGCCATACTGCGTTCGGAATACTGTCTTCCGGATATCCTCCTCCCTTACCCTTAACTAATGGTAACCCTACCTCAAGTCTATTTTAGAAAAACAACAAGACCCTTTCAAATGATCAAACAAATCATCTATTCAAGGCATTGGGTACTTGTTCTTAACAGTTACCCGGTTCAACTTCTAGGAATCAATACAAAGTCGCAACACTCCATCTTTCTTTTTAGCAAAGAGAGTCGGTACTCCCCAAAGTGAAGTACTAGGGCGAATAAAACCCTTATCTAACAAGTCTTGGGGTTGAATCTTCAACTCACCAAGTGTAAACCGATACAGTGCCATAGAAATCGGTGCCATGCCAGACACTAAATCAATAGAGAACTCAATCTCTCGGTGAGGTGGCAAACTAGTAAGATTCTTGGGAAAGACATCTGGGTATTCACAAACCACCCTTGGCAACTCAACCCGACTTTCATCACATTCACTACTCAAAAAGCTAGTAAGGAGACAACTAAGTTCACTTCACCCATGTGGATCATACACCGGTGATAAGACTTTATCCACCCGGTCCCCCAAGAAATAAAAGCAATCACCACTCAAGGTACATACAGTAACCCTTTGACGGTAGCAATCTATAACAACCCGGTATGACGATAATCAATCCATACCCAAAATAACATCAAAGTTAGACATGTCAAGCAATACAAATGCGAAAGGTAATCGACGATTGGCAACCTCGATGTCACAACCCACAACACCCCTATTTTAGAATAACTTCATCACAAATAGGTGACTCTACACAGATAGGAGATGCTAAATGTGCTAACTCCAACCCCAAAACCAATGCAAATGCAGACAAGATAAAAGAATGGGATGAACCCGTATCAATCAACACATTAGCAACTAAGTTGCAAAATAATAAGGTATCTCTCACTACAGATGGAGTTGGTACAAGATCTGGCGCGGTAACAACATACACATGCCCTGTTGGCCTCTGATTAGCCTACTCACCCCTCGGAGCAAAAGTCTGATGCACTGATTGAGCCAAAGAGGCTCTTTGATTGGCCCTCGAGGCCTGTCCTGACTGTGCAGGCTGGTGGCTCTGTGTTTGTCTCGAACCAGCGCACCAGGTATGCCACCCAACTGTGGGCAAAACCTCTTCAGGTGCCCCGCTTGTCCACACTGATAACAAGTGGGCGGCAGCCCTCTACCCTGACTTTGACCCTATGAACGAGCCGAACACAAAGCTGCTTGCTACCTTCCTCCTCTTTGCGGGCAAGCTGGAGACTTGTAGCCCAACTGACCACATTTGAAACAAGTAATGTCTCTCTGACCACCCCTCCCCGAGCCCGAACTTGGCACTGGAAAGGTAGACCTCAAATGTGCTCCATGGGACTGCTGCAGATTAGAACCCCTCTGTCTGTTGCCATCCCCCTGACTGTCCTGACCCCTTCTGGAGCCCCTCATCCTCTCATCCTCAGCCTGCATAATAGTCTCAAGATGGGTTGCTGCCTCTACGAGATGCCTATAGTCTCTAATCATGGACCCAGCCACTCGGAATATGAGACCAGTCCTTAACCTCTTCTCAAACTCCAAACACTGGCGCTCTTCAGTCGTCACTAACTCCGGTGCAAACCTCGACAAGCTAGTAAATGTGGTCTCAAACTCAGCCATTGGTGTATTCAACTGCACCAGCTTGGAAAATTGGTCCCTCAACTTCTCCCCAATCGTAGAAGGTAGAAACTTGTCCTGGAAGGCACTGATAAAAGCCTCCCAAGTCACCCCAACATGCCCACAGGCATACTTCCACCACTGACCCGCATCCCCCTTCAGTTGGAAAGACACTAAGTTCACCATCAACTGGTCGTCCTCGATGCCAAGCATCTCGAACGTCTTCACTATCTATTCAAGCCACTTATCTGCCTTCAGTGGCTCCTTAGGATCACCCAAAAACTCATCCGAGTTCGACCAGAAAAACTCCCTCTTCAAAAAAGATGGCCCTGCCTCAGCAACCTGGGCCTGGACTTGATTTTCAACTCTCAGAATGTCCATAGATTCCTGCAAGGCTCTGACCATTTCGCGGGCTAAGGTGTCCATAGCCTGCTGACCAACCGGTTCAACCACATTGGCCTGACCAACTCTTTCCTCCTGTGCCAGAATTTCATCTAGTATAGGCATCTCATGCCTTGTAGGCCTACCACGCCTACTACTACCACGTCCACGTCCTGACATCCTAATAAAGATAATGAAAAAGATTAGTACATTTACAAATGTGCCGAAACTAACTCACTCGCGTCCTAATACATTGGACAACAATAATTCACTCCACATAAGTAGATAATCATGTAAACACAAACAAATTTTCTTCCTAGATAATGACTGTCCCGCGGCGTTGCTAGAATTTCAATTAGAAACAACAGTGATCAAGTGCCTTTCTAATAGGACTCCTACGAACCCGTAGACCCAATCAACATCCTAGAAATTCAATTCCATACCCAAATAATAACATAAATATGTTGGCATATAAACACATATCGTTCGCACTTAAGTCTCTAATAAGCGAGACAAACCTATTGTAGCACTAGCCACTTCCCACATACCCAAGTATTCAAACCCAGTACGCTCTGATACCAAGTTGTCACGCCCCAAAATAAAACCATAAATATGACCCAAAACATTTATTAATAATAGCATACATCAGAGTAAATGGTCCTTTCATTCATGACATTAATAATACAAAAGAGTTTAACATAAATAAATGCCCTTAGGCTTACACATTTCCAAGCCTTGGCTTAATTACAACAGAAATGAGACAAGCTCATACAAATTTAGCCCTAGGCTATACAAGAGTAAAACAAAACAAATGAAGCTCTTGCTTCCCAAAAGTCCCTCTAGTGCTATTACCTTGGTAAAGGGATGCCATCATTACCTGAAAATGTTTTTCCTAAAATAGAGTGGGCCACAGCCCAGCAGGAATAATCTAACACAGTATATGAGATTTAATGAAGATATAAGTGCAGTGTGCATATACAATGCTAAAAATAAGACGTTCACATCTTTATATAGTCATAAAAATACCAAACTCATATTCTATTTCATTTTCCTTCAATTCATTTCAATACATGGGCCAGTTTCATTATTTTTTAATAACCAAAATGAGACTATAACTCAGTGGTTCAACAATTTCACAACTAACACACAACACTTCAAACTGCCATTTTACGGATATTTCATTTGCGGAATCGGCACCTATGTATAAATTTCGGGACTTTCACCCAGGACACTCCGGCTAACTTAATTATAATGGAGTCCGTCCCCTTTCTCCTCTCGAACAGCAAAGTCCATCCTCTTTTTCCTTCCAAACAATCATACATATGCAATGTATTTAAAACACATAATCACACATGGAGTACATCCCATTTCTCCTCCCAAATAATCATACATATATAATGTATTTATGCATAGTCATGTTCAATGACAACTAACAAGAGATTAGTTTCAATTCACCTAATCGAC
The DNA here is from genome assembly GCF_055761805.1 of Camellia sinensis. Classification (NCBI taxonomy): domain Eukaryota; kingdom Viridiplantae; phylum Streptophyta; class Magnoliopsida; order Ericales; family Theaceae; genus Camellia; species Camellia sinensis. The sequence goes on from NC_138967.1 coordinate 50,151,395, forward strand.
ATGCAATTTCTATAACAATCAAAATTATCCTCCACCGATAGCCCAAATACAGATATATTTAAACAGATGTACAATCTCATGATAGATAATTTATTCAAAATTCCCAAAGGGTGTGAGATAATATATATTCAATCCCACCATCTATTTCAACACTCGTCCAATTCCATGTTTACAACACCAATTCAACTATTTATACAAAATAGATATGATAGTCATTTTAGGGCAAAAATGCCCCTTTTCAAAATATCAGTCTAAGTATCAAAATCAACCATTTTGACACAACATGACCTCATCTCCCAACCCTATGTTCATCTATGTTACTTCTACCAAAAGAAACTTCTCTTTTCATTTTACCCAAACCCTAGGTTTGTCTAAACTATACCCAAATCCCACTATTGTCACACAACGACAAATAACTAAGTTCGATACCATATTAAAGTGTAGAAAATCACTACCTCAAAGAGAGAAGACCAAGCAAGGCAAGGGAGAAACCTCAAAGATACCGAAATCCAACTCTATTCGGATTAAAATGAAGATCTTGAGAAGTTTTACCTTTTTCTCAAAGGAAGTAGGGTGAAAAGATCACTAGATCTAGGTGGAAAAGTAGAGAGAATGTGAGTTTTAGAGAGAGAGACTCTCAAGTTAGGGTTTAGGATGAAAAGATATGAAAAGTGATGTAAAAAGTCATTTTCACGATATAATATACACATAGTCCGCTTGAGCGGAGAAGTTGACGCTCGACCGTCAGACACAATAAGTTGTTCTGCTCGAGCGCAAGGAGTGGCCTGCTCGAGCATCAAATACACACATCCAGTACTTGTAGACAACAAAGAAACCGCTCGAGCTCAAGAAAGACCGTTCGAGCGCCCACTCACTCAAGCGTAGGAAACGTCTCTTGAGCATTGGCTTTCAAGTGAGAAAAACGGGTGACGGAGGGCGATGGTGGAATAAAACTGGTTATCAGAACAATTACTGGCCTCCCACCCTTCTACAACTTTCCTAACAATGAAATAGAGGTCCCTGCCAAAAATGAACTCAAACCGATGCAAAATGGAGGTTCGGGGGCCGAAACGCGCTGCCCGAGGCCCCGAAAACTGACTGTTAGGCATCGGAAGTGGTGTTCGACCACGAAGTTGGTTTTTCGGACCGCAGTGTCCTTCAAAAGGGAGTAAATGAGATGCATGCCAAAAATTGGAGCAAACGGAGGTGGTTAAGCGGTCCCGAACCGAGGACACGGCCAACGGCTCCGAAAAATCAGAAACCGGACTCCAAACGGGCAAAATGGCCTACGACCACGAAACGTAGCCTACGGCCACTAAGAGATGATCTACGAGACCTCTCTCTCCCTTCTGGAAGAGAAACAGAGAAAATCGAGCTTGGTTCGCGAACCGAGGCAAAGCACGTAAGAGCCCCGAAGTCCGGAGGCAAAGCTCGCAGCCGAAACTTTGAAACCTCAGAACGAGCACAATATGCAACATCACCAAGCGCTCAATAGGTGACTTCTGAGTCTTAAGGTCGGTCAAAAATGGGGTGTCTACACTCGCCAAGAAGGAACTCGCGGAGCGGACCTTGCTCGCTTTCTTTGGAGTTCCTTGCCGAGCTGATCTTGCTCGCCAAGAAGGAATTCGCGGAGCGGACCTTGCTCGCCTTCCTTGGAATTCCTTGCCGAGCTGATCTTGCTCGCCGAGGAGGAAGTCGCAGAGCGGACCTTGCTCGCTTTCCTTGGAGTTCCTTGTCGAGCTGATCTTGCTCGCCCAGAAGGAAGTCGCGGAGCGGACCTGGCTCGCATTCCTTGGAGTTCCTTGTCGAGCTGATCTTGCTCGCCAAGAAGGAAGTCGCGGAGCGGACCTTGCTCGCCTTCTTTGGAGTTCCTTACCGAACTGATCTTGCTCGCTAAGAAGGAAGTCGCGGAGCGGACCTTGCTCGCCTTCCCTGGAGTTCCTTGCTGAGCTAATCTCGCTCGCCAAGAAGGAAGTCGCGGAGCGGACCTTGCTCGCCTTCTTTCGATTTCCTTGCCGAGCTGATCTTGCTCGCCAAGAAGGAAGTCGCGGAGCGGACCCTGCTCGCCTTCCTTGGAGTTCCTTGCCGAGCTGATTTTGCTCGCCGAGGAGGAAGTCGCGGAGCGGACTATGCTCGCCTTCTTTGGAGTTCTTTGCCGAGCTGATCTTACTCGCCTAGAAGGAAGTCGCGGAGCGGACCTTGCTCGCCTTCCTTGGAGTTCCTTGCCGAGCTGATCTTGCTCGCCAAGAAGGAAGTCGCGGAGCGGACCTTGCTTGCTTTCTTTGGAGTTCCTTGCCATGCTAATCTTGCTCGCCAAGAAGGAAGTCGCGGAGCGGACCTTGCTCGCCTTCCTTGGAGTTCCTTGACGAGCTGATCTTGCTCGCCCAGAAGGAAGTCGCGGAGCGGACCTTGCTCGCCTTCCTTGGAGTTCCTTGCCAAGCTGATCTTGCTCGCCAAGAAGGAAGTCGCGGAGCGGACCTTGCTCGCCTTCTTTGTAGTTCCTTGCCGAGCTGATTTTGCTCGCCAAAAAGGAAGTCGCGGAGCGGACCTTGCTCCCCTTCATTGTAATTCCTTGCCGAGTTGTTCTTGCTCGCCGAGGAGGAAGTCGCGGAGTGGACCTTGCTCGCCTTCTTTGGAGTTCCTTATCGAGCTGATCTTGCTCTCCCAGAAGGAAGTCGCGGAGCGGACCTTGCTCGCCTTCCTTGGAGTTCCTTGCCGAGCTGATCTTGCTCGCCAAGAAGGAAGTCGCGGAGCGGACCTTGCTCACCTTCTTTGGACTTCCTTGCCGAGCTGATCTTGCTTGCCAAGAAAGAAGTTGGGGAGCGGACCTTGCTCGCCTTCCTTGGAGTTCCTTGCCGAGCTGATCTTGCTCGCCAAGAAGGAAGTCGCGGAGCGGACCTTGCTCGCCTTCTTTGGAGTTCCTTGCCGAGCTGATTTTGCTCGCCAAGAAGGAAGTCGCGCAGCGGACCTGGCTCGCCTTCCTTGGAGTTCCTTGCCGAGCTGATCTTGCTCACCGAGGAGGAAGTCGCGGAGCGGACCTTGCTCGCCTTTTTTGTAGTTCCTTGCCGAGCTGATCTTGCTCGCCAGGAAGGAAGTCGCGGAGCGGACCTTGCTCGCCTTCTTTGGAGTTCCTTGCCGAGCTAATGTTACTCGCCAAGAAGGAAGTCGTGGAGCAGACCTTGCTCGCCTTCCTTGGAGTTCCTTGCCGAGCTGATCTTGCTCGCCAAGAAGGAAGTCGCGGAGCGGACCTTGCTCGCCTTCCTTGGAGTTCTTTGCCGAGCTGATCTTGCTCGCCAAGAAGGAAGTCGCGGAGCGGACCTTGCTCGCCTTCCTTGGAGTTCCTTGCCGAGCTGATCTTGTTCGCCAAGATGGATGTTGCGGTGCGGACCTTGCTCACCTTCTTTGGAGTTCCTTGTCGAGCTGATCTTGCTCGCCAAGAAGGAAGTCGCGGCGCAGACCTTGCTCGCGTTCTTTGGAGTTCCTTGCCGAGCTGATCTTGCTGGCCAAGAAGGAAGTCGTCGAGCGGACCTTGCTCCCCTTCTTTGTAGTTCCTTGCCGAGCTGATCTTGCTCGCCATGAAGGAAGTCGCGGAGCGGACCTTGCTCGCCTTCTTTGTAATTCCTTGCCGAGGTGATGTTGCTCGCCGAGAAGAAACTCGCGGAGCGGACCTTGCTCGCCTTCTTTGTAGTTTCTTGCCGAGCTGATTTTGCCCGCCAAGAAGGCAAGTTGAGGCTTCAGCCAAACAAGCCAAGAAACCGAGCAAGAGGAAGATCGCGGTTGATGCCTTGCAAACTAAGGACCGAGGAAGAGTCTACCCCGGTCAGATCCTGTAATCCCAGTCACGCTTGCGCAGACGGAATTAAGGGGCAATTGAGAGGGAGATTTATTAGCTGAAGTGGGCCATGGTAATGGCCGGGAAAATTGTGGGCCGAACACAATTGGGCCGTGGTAGCTTGGGCCTGTCCGGAAGGGTTTTTGCTTGGTTAAGGCACAGGGCATATGGGACCGAGCTACTTGGCTTGTTGTTGCGGAAGCCGGGCTACTAGGAGTTCGGCCGAGATGTCTGCCTGTCTCCATGGGTTTCACGGTTCATGTGTTAGCTCGGCAGGAAGACCAACAGCTAACCGGCTCGATCTACCTCGAGCTCGGCTTGCCGGAATGCAGCCGAGTTCGATTGTACAGGAGCTCAGCGAATGATTCATTAAGGTATGCCGCGCAGCGCGGTTAGGAGAAACCGAGGAGGTTCCGCCGGTCTGCCGAGCTCCGCCGAGGTATCCTAACAGTTTGGTTAGGTGGTGATTGCTAGATTTGTGCTGATAGATGGGATAGCAGCACTACGTGTCGAGAGACTAATGGGAGTAGATTTGGGATGCAGAAGGTATATAAGTGAGTCTGCGCCCCCCATGTTTGGGACAGACGAACATTTGGTGAGATTTACACTAAACACAACTCAGTCCTCTCTTTCTCTCTCTATCCTTGTGTGTGTGTCTAACTTGATCGTCGGAGGGGTTTTCCGGCCACACACCGCTGGGTAGCTCACCGCTGTTGTGCTCGCAGGTCGATCAGACAGACTGGAGCTTGGAAGAAAGGAGTGCGGGCTTGCCTGAATATTTGCTCCCCGTACAGTATCGTATCACCCACTAATTGTTTATAAATAATTGTATTCTGTATTCGTATTTGTGTATGTACTTCTTGGCTTGTAATCATTTCGGAAGGGCAATATGTCATTATTGTATGGTAAAATTTTATGACTTATGTGTATTTGGTGATAATTTAATTATGACTTTTTGTGATATTAATTATGATTTAGTTATGAATTTTAATGTTTTTATTTTAGTTATGATAGAAGAGATTCTTATGATTTATTATTATTATTATTTTGATTACGATCAAAAAGACTTTTGATTTCACCTCAAGTTGTGTTTAGTTTTAACTTAGTATGTTTTTTTTTTAGTTATGACTTAAACCTAATTTAATTATGACATTTGTGGTATTAACATTGCAAATATCATAATTTGTATATGATATATCTCAAAAAGCAATGTGTATTATAAAATAACCCAACTAATATATATATATAGTAGAAGAATTCTATAATACACAAAAAATATATATATATATATATATTATTTGGAAAAAAAATTATACACTCGTAAAATGTGCATGTAAAACTTTAATAATTATACCACAGTAATCTGTAACAAAAAAAAATTCACATTGGTTCGTAATATTTTGTTATTATAACACTACTATAGCAGTTCGTTATATTTTTTTTATATGTTGTGCCCTTTGTAATTATACCATAACAAATTAGAGTATTTAATCTAATAGTTATATAGCCTCACTTTGTACTGTGAGATTGCTGATTCAACTTTTATGGAGAGGTGATTGATATTGTAGTTTATTTCACCCCCTTACAAGGGTTGCATGTAAGTTGGCAATAGTTGTTAGGCTTACTTTGGGATTAGTGATTGATTGTTAGGCTTGGTATTTGTTAGAGTGGTTGGGGATTGGTTTTGGACGGTTCGATTTGTGGTTTGGACTGGTCCGCATATCTGCGGTTTAGAAAAAAATTGAATCTGTAACTGCCTGCAGTGCGGGTTGTGGTTTATGTGGATAGAATTCACAGATATGCGAGCGGTTTATGAATTGAAATTTTTCTTTTATAAAGCAAAACTTGGGTATATTTTTTCCCATTACTTTAGAACATCAATAATTAATGAAGTAAAACCCATAAAATTAAAAACACAACAATTGTGAGTATATATTATGTATGTGTATATGGATCTTCAATTTCTCTAAGACAATGAAAAATATAAGGGAAATGAAATTACATAAACATATATACTGATAAATAGAGAGGACTTTCCCTAATGTTACTTCTATATATAATTATGTTTTTTTGCGTTTAGAAGATAAGTAGAATACTAATAAAAAAAAAAAAAAAAAAGGAAGAAGAAGAAGCAAAAAAAAAAAAAAAAAAAGAAAAAAGGAAAGAATACTGGGGTAGGTACTGTATTATAAAGAAATGTTCATTTGAACCAGCATTAACAATAAAAAAAAAAATAGATCTCCTCACCCAAGATCTCAGGCTCAGCTTTGTCAAATTGAATATTCTGCGTAGGAATTAAATTTGTACCAACATTAACGATTAAAGCATGCAAATTCCAGTTTTTTTTTTAAAAAAAAAATGTTTAGTGCAGGTGGGTGCTTATGGGTGCAGGTGAAACACGCAACCTACCCGCAACTCGTAATGAATGAATAATTTAAATCGCACCCGACCCTACTCTACACTCGAAACAACCCATTTGTATGCAGTTCGGATTGGGTTGGGCGGTTTCCGCAGTTCGGATTATCCTATATCCAGTCCTAGTATTTGTTGACTTTCTAGCTATTATTAGGCTAATAATCTATTTAATGAAATATCCCTCATATTTGCAATTATTCTTATCGATTGAAGAAAAAAAAAAAATACCATAACGTTTCCTAACTAATACCATAGAAATTGATAACTTTTCTTATGAAGGGGTGTGTAATGTAGCCTTTTCGTACTAATTTATTTCTTAGTTGCTTAAACCAATAAATTTAATACAAATTTTTTGAAATTATACACTTAGAATTAGGATGAAACAAAGAAATATTATCACCCAAACTAAAATATTTTCATCCCAAAATCGAAAAATTAGGATGAAACAATGAAATTTCATCACCCAAAATTAAAAAAAATAATTCCAAAACCGAAAATTAAGATGAAATAATTAATGAAATATCATCCAATATGTTTTGCGTAAAATTCAAAATAAAAAAAAAAAATTGAGGAATTACTTAGTTTAGAGAAACTGAAAATTTTCTTATAAAACTAGGGAATTTTATACCTAAAAATATGAGTAACTGTAAGAAAAAAAAAATGTAAATTTCATCCCATAACTAAAAAATTGGGATAAAATTGTGGAATTTATTCAAATTTCTTAGTTTTTTCAAATTGAGAAAATGATCAGTTACCAAGGTTTGCATGTGGATTCCACCATTTGACGTCAACTCACTTAATATTGTGTCTAGTTGATATTTTATTAATAATTTATTTATTTGGTTAACATTATTATTTAATATTTAGAGCACAAAAAATTTTAAAAATATAAAAATTAATTGACATTAACGTGTCACTCAAGGAGGGTGGGTGCATTTTGTGTTATTGCATTTGGAAAGTCCCCTAAGGGTAATATCGCCCAAGCAAAGAAAAATAAGTGTAATTCTACTTGCACTATATTTTCAAATCTTTACACTCTTTTATTTTATTTTAGGAGGAGGATTCTTTTCAGCTCAGATTTTTAATTAGAAGGCATTATTTGGGGCTGTGGGGTCCACTAGAGGCCCCAATTTGATCCCAACTATTCATTTTGTCTGGTACTTTGTATATTTTATCCACACAAAAAATTAAGTCGATCTGATAATTGTAACTTGTTTAATTTATCGCGTTTTTAACCAAAAAAATATATGGTTTATTTTTAAAAATACAAAAAACAAATTGGTTAAAAACACAATAAATTAAATAAGTTATAGTTATCAGATCAATCTAATTTTTTATGTGGATGAAATACAGAAAGTACCTGACAAAATAAATGGTTTAGATCATCGAACCGGGGCCTATGGTGGGCCTCCATGGGCCGAAACAACACCTTCTAGTCCAAAATTGAGACTGGAGGGGATTTTCCTCATTTTATTTTCATTAGATTTCTATTTCTATATAAAATTACCAAAAAGACCTTCAATCTCCAAATTTTGGAAACTAAGGTTGCGTTTGGTAGAGTTTTGTAAATGTGATTTGAGAATATGAGTTGTATTTTGAGTTTGTGAGTTGTGAAATTATGATTTGAGTGTAGAAAATTTGTTTGATTATGGTTTTTGAATAGAGTGTTGAATTGAGTGTGGAATTGAGTTTTGAAAGTTTGATTTGACATGTGAAGTAAGAAAATTTGTTTAGTTATGAGTTTTGGAAAGAGTTTTCAAAACTTAGGCCTCGTTTGGGAACAGACTAATTTAGTAACTTTTTGGCTATTTGGCTAAAAAGGTAGGTAAAAAAAACTTGTATGTTTGGGATGACTTTTTGGCTAATTACGAAAAGATGTGCAAAAAGTAGAGAGAAAAAAGAATCTTTGACTTTTTGGTATGGGTTGTTGGCTTTTTGGCTAATTTAGTAACTTTTTGGCTAATTGGCTAAAATAGCCTCTTGCCAAACGAGGCCTTAATTCAAATTATTATAACCCATAGCAAAACACACTACTTTCATACTATTGAAAATTCTAATTAGCACTCATAACCAAACTCTTTTTAAAATTCAATTTAAAAAAATTATTATTAACAGAAAATAACATTAATCAATTTTTTAATTGAAAATACTACAAGGGAAATAATTTTTTTTTCAAAATAAATTTTCAAAAAATTTAAATCATAAATATTTAAATAATTTAAATAATCTAAAAAAATTTAATAAGTAAAAAATTAAAATAAATATTCAAAAACATTTAAATTGTTAAAATTTAAATAATTTAAATATTCAAAAAATTTAAATAATTTAAAATGTTAATATTTTAAATTTAAAAACAATTCTATACTCAAATCGTAACCAAACACATAAAACAAAACTCAATTAAGAAATTATTTTTAAAACTCATAACCATTCACATAACTCGAAACTCCATACTACTTTCACAATTCTACGCTCGAATCGTAACCAAATACATAACAAAAAAATTAAAATATTTAAAAATATTTTTATAAAATAGAGCTTGAATTTATTTTTATAAAATATTTTAAAATTAAAAAAATTAAAATCGCAATATTTTGAAATTAAAATATTTAAAAATATTCAAAAATTAAAAAAATTGTAACATATTTAAATATTAAAATATTTAAAATCTTAACAAAATTAAAATATTGATTTGAATTGAGTTTTGAAAAGAGTTTTGAATTATGTGTTTGGTTATGAGTTTTGAAAAGTAATTATTATGTTCTGAATTAAGTTTTGAGAAATTGGTGTAAAATTATGATTTGAAAGCTCCAAACAAACAACACACTCAAATCAATGAGTAGAACTATATTTTCAGATGCTTACCAAACGGAGCCTAAATTTTCATTACACCCTCATCCCATCACCACCACCTCCACCAACCTACCAACGCTCACATCTCTTTACTACCGCCTATCTCCTCCATCCAGCCCCTCTCCGCCTCACCCCCGCTACCCTCAATTCCTCTCTAACAATAGCCAACCTAGAACGCCGCCTCCACGACCCAACACTGCCCCGCCACTACGACTTAGTCTTTTAACCATATTTCCACTCAAAGCACGAGAGAGAAAGAGAGAGCACCCCATAAAAGAATACAAAGACTCGATATAACAACCCCGATCCGTAATCAGCCACTAATCAGTAATTAAGGATGCTAATTAAGTGAATAAGATAAATTATGGGTATATTATGTGATTTGCATAACCTTTGGCTTCCTATCTGTTACTGGTGGAAATATCTGTCTAGAAATCTGCTTTAATATAAAGATTGAAAGCCTTATCGGCATCTGAAATCAGAATTAGTTACATTAGTGTGTTACTTGGAATTTTTAGAACACCATGGCAAATTTTATTAAAAATTAATTCGGTTTAAAAAAAATAAAAATAAAAATAAATATATCGCATGTGATTAAGTCAAGCCTTGGTGGGGATCATTTTGGATTAATTGAATTTCGTGTTAATCTGAATAAATTAAGGTTACTTATGTTTGATTTAAATAATGCATGATTGGTGCCTAATCTAATCCTACTAATGATCCAAGATGTAATTTAGTGTATAATGTGTTGAGCCATTTTTGTAGTATTGAGTGTAGTGATGGGTCGTTGAACACATCAAAATTAAATACTAAACTATACCAAATTCAATTAGAATAATGGCAAGTCCAGGTATCGATCCACAGGGACTATTGTGAAATTAAATTAATTCAATCGCAAAATTCCTAAATTAATTTTGATTAAAAAGATAAGATTGATTCTATACCTAAACAGCAATTAAATAAAATAATTATATTTACAATTAAAATCTAGGGTTTGAGATATTAATTTTCAGAAAAAAAATTCCTAGGGTAGAGAATTTACCACTAACCACATGAATGAGACTTAACATCAACCATCAATCGTAATTCGGTTTGAATTATCCAATATTTCACAACTACAAGTTTGAAATATTGATCAAGAGGGTTGTTGCATTCAATGTATAGGCACGAATCATCCCGAGTAGTACGAGTCGTTTGCTCTAAACTATGTTAGCAAAACGACCCGTCTCTCATAGCATGAGTCGTCTCGTACTTTGAATACAAACACAAAGAATACTAATGTATGGAAAACATTAAACAATCACAGAGAGTAAAATGCTTGAAGAGAAGAACGAAACAATTATTTATAAACTTCTAAAACATCCATACATTCATTCAAACCAAGTTACAATGAAAGCTCGTGAAAAATTCCATTACATGGTTAGGGTTTCATCAAAACCCTAGAAAAGACGACTAGCCACTCATGGAAGAGTGGAAAGAGGAAGAAGATGAAGAAGAAGCCCCCATGGAAGTGTTTTCCAAGCTTTGGTAGTGTCTCCCCCTTTAGAACCCTAGCCTCCCTCCTTTCTGTATTCAATTTTCGAACCCTAACTGTGACTGATTTTCTGTCTTTTATTCAGAGCAAAATAGATCGAAAATTCCGTGCACACGTCCCTAGGTTGGCCGCTCGTGCGGTGGTGTTGGTCGCTCGTGCGGTGGAACTTGGCCGCACGTGCGGTGGTCTGGTGGACTCGGATTTTTCACGTCTCGCTCGGAGAATCTGATTTCGCGCCCCCTTTTGATTGAATTTTCATATTTCCTGTCAAATCTGTACAAGTGCACAAAACACATTATCTCCACCAAATAAATAAAATTAAAAGACAAAAAAATGTAACTTAACTAGAATCACTAAATAAATAAAAATGAAATCACTAACTAAACAAACACAATAAAAATAAAAATAATCCACTAACTAATTAAACTAACCAGAATCACTAATGAAATTATTTAAACTAAACAAATGGAGGAAATAAAAATAAACTAAATTATTATTATTAACTTTATTTCTGATTTTTTTTTTCTTGCATGGGCCGCACGTGCGCCGAGTGGGGGCTGCACGTGCGACGATGGTGTTCTTGCCCAGATTCGCAAACTTTTTTTTTTTTTGGATGAACAATAGATCTAAAAATAAAATAAAATAAATAAATAAATAAACAGAAAAACAACATCAAAGACTCCACAATCTACACATAAAAGGAAAAAAAATTACCTTGAAAAAGTTGAGAAAGAGAGAAAAAAGAGTGGTGATTCGCCGGAAAAAATGGTGGTCGCCAGAGATTCGACGGACGGAGAGGGTTATAGGACGCCGGCGGTGAGATGGTTTTGGGGTGGAAGAAGAAAGAAGAAGAGAAGGGAAGAAGAAGGAAGAAGAAGATGGTGAAGATAGTGGGTTTGTGGGGTTTAGAGAGAGAGAGAGAGAGAGAGAGAGAGAGAGAGAGACAAATCTGAGAATGAGAGTGATTGGGATAGGAAGAGAGTGGGTTTGTGGGGTTTAGATAAGGTTTTTTTTTTTTTTTTCGAAAATAGGAAATAAAAAAATAATAAAATACGATTTATTAAATAAATAAATAATAAACAATTATTTTATTTAATTTTTTTATATGTAATAAAAAATTGTATGTTTATTTATTTATTTTTAAAATTTATTGATGTATTTGTTTTTTTTCTTTAAAAATGAATTGTATGTTTTTATGTATTTATTTATTTATGCATTATAAATTATAAACAAAACAATTTTTTTTTTTTTTTTTTTTTAGAGTGGGCCGCTCGTGCGGCGAGATTGGGCCGCTCCAGCGGCCGTAGACAGTAGCCAAATTGGTATGGGCCGCTCGTGCGGCGAGCCCAACCGCTCGAGCGGTCTGGGCTGTTTTTTTTTTTGGGTTGGCTTGGACCTGGGCCGCTCTTGCGCCGAGTGGGCTGCTCGAGCGGTGATTTTGGGCCGCTCCAGCGGCGCTAAGCAGTATGCATCTCGAGCTGGGCCACTCGTGCGGCGAGCCCAATCGCTCGAGCGGGCTGGGCTCCTCTTTTTTTTTTTTAAAAAAAAAAACAAGTATAACACCCCATTATTATTATTATTATTATTATTAATTTTTTTTTTAAAGAACAAGTATAACACCCCCCCTTTATTTATTTATTTATTTTGTTTTATTTAAACACAAAGAAATTAAACTAAGAAGCATGATTTTTGACAAAAATCACAAAGTTCTAATCATCTAAAATTGCTCTTAAATATGACTGAGACCACAAAGAGCTAAGCATCTCAGAAATTAGTTAATAAGAGATGTGCCACAAACTAAAAATAAAAACACACATCAATGCTTTACGCAGACTACGGAGGGTCCCTTCCACCCACACACATGCAATGACCTTTTTCTGCTACATTGCAACAGCATAGTTTAACAAAAACAAGAAGTATTCGCAAGCGTACATGCTTCAAGAAAATGGAAAACTAACTCTCAACACCTAACAAAAGGCATCAAAGTTATGGCATAAAGTTGCCACTTCAGAATCCCCCAGGTAATAAAACTCAGCGTAGTTTGTAGCCTTCGGGCTAGTACAACCCAAAGTTTACTTAACCATTTCTACCTTCAATTGACATCCAAAATAAATATAGCACATAAGAAGATAACGGAATGCCCACTAAAGGTATAATCTTCACGCGAAAACCACGGGTACTACTCTTCTCCCTAACTGTGTCTGTAATTTTCCCTATTCTCCAACAGGGTGACAGACTAGGTTGATTCGGTATCCAGAATCGAGGCGCATAAAGTTACCTCAACCTATGGGGCTGCCATACAGAGTTCAAGCCAAGGTAGTTTTGAAGCAATCTCCACACCCCTGGGTATTTAAACCAGACTCTAGTCTCGGAAATCCCAAACCTTTGTGTTCTAGGCTTTGCCATTCGAACTCTAGTTTCCACCGTCTTAGTTGGTCTCCTAGGAACTCACTACAAACATGGTTAGGTGGCTATACCAGACCTTCAGATGTCGTTCGGGCACGGCTAACACCAAAGGAATTACACCTTTAGAGGATTTAAAGTCTCCTAGACGCAAGTAAAGCATGATGAGAACAAAGAAAAACAAAATAGCATAGAAGGGAAAGAAAAGAGAATAAGAAATTAATCCATCAATCGTAGTAAAATGGGTCCATCAATGCAATGGACTCAATCATATCCCCATTCTCAATCCCCTTTATATATGGTTTCAATCTTTGGCCATTCACTTTGAAAGTGTGGCCAGTCTTTAGATCTCACACCTCAACGGCGCCATGAATGAAAGCCTCAACAACTACAAAGGGGCCATCCCATCTTGATCTTAACTTACTCAGAAAGAGTCTCAATTTTGAATTAAAAAGCCACACTTTTTGATCGGGTTCAAAGGATTTCCTATTGATGTGCTTGTCATGGAATTCTTTAGTCTGAGCTTTAAAAACTCTCGAACTCTCATATGCATCATTCCGGATTTCCTCCAACTCATTGAGTTGCAATTTCCGGTTGAGCCCAGCCGCGACCATATCGAAGTTAAACTTCTTTATGGCCCACAATGCTCGGTGCTCAAGTTCAACCGGGAGATGGCAAGCTTTGCCAAACACCGCTCTATATGGTGACATCCCAATGGGTGTCTTATAAGCAGTACAGTAAGCCCATAATGCATCAATTAACCGTTGTGACCAATCTTTCCTATCCGGTCTCACAGTTTTCTCAATTATGTGCTTTACCTCCCTATTTGAGACTTCCACTTGGCCACTAGTTTGAGGGTGGTATGGAGTGCCAACTTTATGAGTGATAGAGTATTTCTTAACTACTGATTCAAAGAACCGGTTACAAAAATGTGTACCCTGATCACTTATTATGGCTCTAGGAAACCCAAAACGACTAAAGATGTTTTCATGCAAAAATTTGATTACCATTCTACGATCGTTTGTTCGGGTAGCTATTGCCTCCACCCACTTAGACACATAATCTACTGCCAAGAGAATGTACTCAAACCCGAATGACGACAGGAAAGGGCCCATAAAATCAATCCCTCAAACATCAAATATTTCCACCACAAGAATAGAGGACATTGGCATCATGTCACGCCGAGACATCGAACCCATTTGCTGACAGCGCAAACAAGGTCTACAAAATTGATGGACATTTTTAAAAATTGTGGGCCAATAAAACCCACTCTGTAAAATCTTGGCGGCCGTTTTATGCCCACTAAAATGACCGCCACATGCAGAAGAATGACAAAATGTAAGAATGCTTTGCACCTCACTCTTCGGCACACACCGTCGGATCACTTGGTCAGAGTAATATTTAAACAACTCCGGATCCTCCTAAAAGTAATACCTGACCTGTGAAAAGAATCGGTCTTTGTCTTGCTTAGACCAATTCTTTGGAATTTGCCCAATGGCCAAGTAATTCACAATATGTGCAAACCATGGGGGGCTCGCTTGTGACAGCTCAAAGAGTTGTTCATCCAGAAACGAATCATGCAAAATAAGAGGGTCACTATTATACTCAACAAGGATTCGGAAGAGATGATCCGCCACCACATTCTCGGATCCTTTCTTATCATGGATCTCTAAGTCAAATTCTTGAAGCAACAAAATCCATCTAATCAATCTAGGCTTGGTCTCTTTCTTTGATAATAAATACCGCAAAGCGGCATGATCAGTGAAGACTATGACCTTGGAACCTAGGAGATATGACCGGAACTTGTCTAAGGCGAAGACCACAGCTAGCAACTCTTTCTCGGTGGTAGTGTAATTCAATTGTGCATCCGAGAGAGTGCGACTGGCATAGTATATAGCAAATGGTGCCTTATTGACCCTTTGGCCCAACACAGCCCCGACAGCATAATCAGAGGCATCACACATGATTTCAAAGGGAAACAACCAATCTGGTGATTTCATGATTGGGGCGGTGGTCAAGGCCATTCTTAGTGTTTCAAATGCCTTTAAGCATGCCTCATCAAAGATAAAAGGCACGTCCTTAACCAGTAGACTACACAAAGGACGTGATATCTTACTAAAGTCTTTGATGAACCTACGGTAAAAACCTGCATGCCCTAAAAAAGACCTAATTTGACGCACGGAATTGGGTGGAGGAAGGCCTGCAATGAGGTCAACCTTAGCCTTGTCAACCTCTATACCTCGAGGGGACACAATGTGTCCCAACACTATACCCTCACGAACCATAAAATGGCTCTTTTCCTAACTCAAGATTAGGTTTGCCTCAGTACATCGTTCTAACACTCTAGTCAAGTTCCTAAGGCATTCCTCAAAAGACGGTCTAAACACCGAAAAGTCATCCATAAAAACCTCTAAGAATTTCTCCACCATGTCGGAGAAAATGGCCATCATACACCGTTGAAAGGTCGCTGGTGCATTACATAGCCCGAAGGGCATGCGCTTGTAAGCAAAAGTGCCAAAAGGGCATGTGAATGTGGTCTTTTCCTGGTCAGCGGGGTATACCGGGACTTGATTATACCCCGAGTAGCCATCAAGAAAACAATAGAACCCCTGCCCCGCTAACCGCTCTAGGATTTTGTCAATGAAAGGTAAGGAAAAATGGTCCTTCCTAGTCGAGGAATTTAGTCTCCTATAATCAATGCACACTCGCCACCCAGTAGTGGTTCGTGTGGGGACTAACTCTCCTCCCTCATTCTCAACAACAGTGATGCCTGATTTTTTGGGCACCACTTGTGTGGGACTCACCCACTTGCTATCTGAGATGGGGTATATGATTCCCACATCCAACAATTTCAAAACCTCCTTCTTCACCACTTCTTTCATGTTAGGATTCAGTCTCCGTTGCATTTCGCGAGAAGGCTTGGTGTCCTCCTCTAGGTGTATATAATGCATGCACACGGAGGGATCTATCCCTTTCAAATCAGCCACTGACCACCCTATAGCACTCCGATGTGCCACGAGAACACTCATTAACTGACTCTCCTGCTCCGCAGTCAAGTCAGATGCAATAATAATTGGTAAAGTCTCCTGGGGCCCTAAAAATGCATACTTGAGTGTGGCCGGAAGTGGCTTCAACTCAAGTGTAGGTGGTGTGACCAAAGATGGTGCGGCAGGCTCTCTCGACAAAGGAGGAAGTGACTCAAACCGAGCTTTCCATGGAGGAAAATCCGGTGTAGAAGAAGAATTAAGCAAGACATTCACCTCCTCAGCTGACCCATCTATATCAAAATTTTCAAACCCAAAATGAGCTAGACAAGCCTTTAAAGGGTCCTCTACAAGAATGGAGGGCAAAGCCTCCTCGACAATCTCATCCACAACATCTACTAATAAGCACTCCTCTCTCTCGTGAGGTTGTTGTGATTCTTGGAAAACATTAAGTTTCACTTGCATGTTACCAAATGAAACTTCCATAACCCCGGTCCGACAATTAATGCATGCATTGGCCATAGCTAAGAAAGGTCGACCCAAAATCACCGGGATTTGTTTCCTCGAACTGGTTACCGGTTCCATATCTAAAACCAAAAAGTCAACAGGGAAGTAGAACCTATCAACCTTAACTAGCACATCCTCAATCATGCCTCGTGGCACTTTGAGGAACCGGTCGGCCAACTGAAGAGTAACAGTAGTGGGCTTCAACTCGCCAAGCCCAAATTCCTCGTACACAGAGTACGGCAACAAATTTACACGAGCTCCTAAATCTAATAAGGCCCTATCAATGAAATGGTCCCCAATAATGCATGCAATGGTTGGGGCACCTGGGTCCTTAAGCTTAGGAGGTGTGTCATTCAACAAGATGGAGCTTACTTGCTCCGTGAGTAGGACCTTTTGGGACACATGTGTCCTAGATTTACGCTTTTGCGTACAAAGGTCCTTCAGAAATTTGGCATATGATGGTACTTGCTTAATCGCCTCCAACAGGGGGAGGTTGACTTTTACCTGTTTAAAGACCTCCATCATTGCCTCCAACCGCCTTCTTATTAAAAGGGGACGATGTATCAAGGCACTGGAGAAAAGGTACCTTAGGCACATATGGTGCCTTAGGCTCAAATGAAGTGCTAGGGACTAAATCATCCCTCTTAAGTGTTTCCCCCTTACCCTTACTCTCACTAGATGAACCACCGTGGTCACCCTTCCTAACTCTAGTTGCATCAGACGCAACTGACTGAGGCTCTAGCTCCCTACCACTTCTCAAAGCAACCACCGCCTGCACTTGCTCATGTTGCTTACCATTCCCACCCGAACTCTCTGCCCCGTATTGTCCTTAGGGTTGGCCACAGTTTGACTTGGTAATTTTCCCTCATCTCTTCGATTCATGTTGTTAGCCATTTGACCCAATTGGGTCTCTATCTTGGCAATAGAGTGAGTGTGGGAGTGAACTATTGGTGCTAACCCCTTAAGTTCTGAGAAAACTTCCATCACCTGAGTCTCGAAGGCAGAGTTGCCCTGAGGAACAGGCGGGGGTTGTGGTTGTGGTTGCCGATATGCTTGTGGGGGTCTATAAGGTTGCGGTGGTCGGTAAGATGATTGGTTGGCAAAATTATTGAAATTCTGCCTTGGTGGTGGAGGATTGTCAGAAGTGCCTTGTGAAGGGGGTCTCCATGAGAAATTAGGGTGATTCCTCCATCCCGGATTGTATGTGTTGGAGTATGGATCATTACCCGGGTTGGAGAATCCTTGAGTTGCATTTACATGCACTTGGACTAACTCCGGAAATTGTGATGTCGAAGGGCACTCACTCAAGTCATGAGCAGGGCTTGCACAAATAACACATGCCTCGTGAAATTGAGGCTGAACTTGTTGGGTAAGGGCATGTCCCGTAGCTAATAATTGGTCCATCTTGCGGGACAGTGCCTCTACTTGTTGGGCTAACTCTAGGTTTTTCCCGACTTCATAAATGTCCCCTCTTTTCGGGGCTCCAAATACGGGTTGCCGGACTTGCCGGGCTGCGGAGGCATGGTGAAGGGAATTATCACTTACGTTCTCAAACAATTGCCATGCCTCGACATCATTTTTAGACATAAATGTCTCACCACAGGACGAATCCACCATTTGACGGTGTGGCTCAGTTAAGCCATAATAAAATGTTTAAACAAGTTGCCAATCAGGCACTTGGTGGTGGGGACACTGTTGGAGAAGGTCTCTAAGTCTTTCCCACGTCTCATGGAATTGCTCGCTATCCATTTGAGCAAAGTTTGTGATGGCTCGCCTAAGTTGGTTGGTTTTACCTATGGGAAAGTACTTCTCCAAAAACCGTTGCTGTAATTGGTCCCAAGTTGTGATTGAGTTAGCAGGTAAAGAATTTAGCCAGTGTTTGGCTTTATCCTTTAACGAGAATGGAAACAATCGCAACATTAAGGCTTCTTTTGTGAAATTCTGGATCCTCACTGTCGAGCAAATTTCCAGAAATTCATTCAAATGCTTATATGGATTATCATGAGTTAGTCCATGGAATGATGGGAGCATTTGTATGGTGCTGGACTTAATCTCATAATGAGCAGCAATGGTGTTGGGTAATTGGATGCATGATGGTGATGTATATGCAGTGGGTGTAAAATAATCCTTAAGTGTCCGGTTGGGCACATTCGGGACATTAGGATCTGCCATCTCTAATGGCTCAATGTATGAATATTCAAGCCTAGGAATACGGGCAGAGGTCCTAAGTCTCCTAAGGGTCCTTTCTAGTTCAAGGTCCAAACTCCACAATTCAGGGCGACAAGAACGACGCCTGTGCATACACTACCCAAACACACACAACAAGTACAGACTCTGTGCACTAAGTATGAAAGCAAAATACCAAAGGAAGAAATACTCATAGCGGTTTAACGAAAACGCTTTACTCGTCTTGCGGATGCTTGACGTGTAGACGTTGTTTCCAACCTCTGTTTGAGCTTTGACTTTCGTTTTAGCACTTTGGTGCTTTGCTTGTGAGTGTTTGCTTCTATTTACTCACTTTAGTGCTGCGGTTTTTATTTAAGCTTGGCAGCGCTCCGCTTGCACTTCATTGATAGCTCCAATTTCAACCACTCTGCACACTTAGCAACACCAAAAGCATAAAATCCTAAACTAAAAATTAAAGTAAGAATGTAACTTTAAATTAACTAATTTTGCTAGAAGTCCCCGGCAACGGCACCAAAATTTGATGGGTCGTTGAACACACCAAAATTAAATACTAAACTATACCAAATTCAATCAAAATAATGGCAAGTCCAAGTATCGATCCACAGGGACTATTGTGAAATTAAATTAATTCAATCCCAAAATTCCTAAATTAATTTTGATTAAAAAGATAAGATAGGGTTTGAGATATTGACAATTAAAATCTAGGGTTTGAGATATTAATTTTCGGGAAAAAATTCCTAGGGTAGAGAATTCACCACTAACCACATGAATGAGACTTAACATCAACCATCAATCACAATTCGGTTTCAATTATCCAATATTTCACAACTACAAGTTTGAAATATTGATCAAGAGGGTTGTTGCATTCAATGTATAGGCACGAATCATCCCGAGTAGTACGAGTCGTTTGTTCTAAACTATGTTAGCAAAACGACCCATCTCTCATAGCATGAGTCGTCTCGTACTTTGAATACAAACACAAAGAATACTAATGTATGGAAAACATTAAACAATCACAGAGAGTAAAATGCTTGAAGAGAAGAACGAAACAATTATTTATAAACTTCTAAAACATCCATACATTCATTCAAACCAAGTTACAATGAAAGCTCGTGAAAAATTCCATTACATGGCTAGGGTTTCATCAAAACCCTAGAAAAGACAACTAGCCACTCATGGAGGAGTGGAAAGAGGAAGAAGATGATGAAGAAGCCCCTATGGAAGTGTTTTCCAAGCTTTGGTAGTGTCTCCCCCTTTGGAACCCTAGCCTCCCTCCTTTCGGTATTCAATTTTCGAACCCTAACTGTGACTGATTTTCTGTCTTTTATTCGGAGCAAAATAGACCAAGAAGTCCGTGCACGCGTCCCTAGGTTGGCCGCTCGTGCGGTGGTGTTGGCCGCTCGTGCGGTGGAACTTGGCCGCACGTGCGGTGGTCTGGTGGACTCGGATTTTTCACGTCTCGCTCGGAGAATCTAATTTCGCGCCCCCTTTTGATTGAATTTTCATATTTCCTGTCAAATCTGTACAAGTGCACGAAACACATCATCTCCACCAAATAAATAAAATTAAAAGACAAAAAAATGTAACTTAAGTGGCCTAAATGTGGTACCTTTCGGCCAACATCATGTAGGAAATTAAAACCCTTGCGTGTGTGTGTGTTGAAAGGTTGCATGTGTGTGCATGTGTATTTGTGCTCAAAGTGAGGGGTGTGTCATGTATTTTCGGTTGAGTAAAGGAGTGTAAGAATTTGCTCATTGAGAGGGGGAGTATAGCTAGAGAGTGAGAGAGTGAGCTCAAGATGTTGAAGAAAAGGACGAAAACTAGGAAGATTCACCCCACACTTCTGAAATCAAGCTCTAGGTAAGAGTCCTTAGCGTTATCCTCTGCAAGTTAACTTCCATGCATCACGATTTCAACTCATCTTGGAACCAATTTCATGAAATTAGCAAGAGAAGTGGGTCTTTGGGCATGTAAATGATTTGCATATGTATTCCTGGTAGAACACCTCTGATTTTACTATCTTAAGTTTGGGTTTTGAAGTCCTTGCATGCATGTAAGTTTTGGGCATGCTCATAGTTTTAGAATTCATAAGGTTGTTGGTTTTCATTTGCATGTTTTGAGAAAAACAAGAACATAGTTTGAAAATCTTCCATGCAAGAGTTTTTGAGTTCAAATTGGTAAATTCATGAGCTTCGAGCAAAAGAATTTGTAAACAACCAAGTATTCATGTTTTAGAAAGGTTTTCGAGCATTAAAAACAAGCCAGGCATGAGTATAGCCATGGAAATCACATTTTTAAGCTCAAGCTCTGTTTTGAAAAATCCAGAATTTTACAGTCCGCTCGAGCGAGGAAACTTGTGCTCGAGCGGAGGATGCGAGCTCTCAGTATTTTTTTTTCAGACATGAGGTCTCCGCTCGAGCGACCACTTGGACGCTCGAGCGAATCCTTTGCATGTTGTCGATCTGCTCGAGCGTGGGAGTTGTAGCTCGTGCGTGGATTACGACCAATCAGTACTTTTTCCAAGTTTGCAGGTCGCTCGAGCGAAGGAAGTCACACTCGAGCGACCCCTCTCATTTTGCATGTCCGCTCGAGCGAGGAAAGCTACGCTCGAGCGGGGACCTCATTTTTAGAAATTTGGCTTAAGTGTCCCAATGCATGTTTTGGCATCCTCATTGCATCTTAGGCATTCCTAAGCCTTACTTAAGCCATAGTAATGAGGATTAAAGGTTAGAAACACACTAAGAGCAAACGGCATAAGTTATGTACGATTCGAACGTGTGTTTCAAGTGTGTATTTGTATGTGTGTTCATGTAGGTCACGAGCCTCAGAACAAGTGAAGGGCTGCCTTACCATCTAGTTAGGGCTACCAATCATCTGTGAGTAATAACTTTGTAAAGTTATGTTTAATGTTAAGTATTTTCTGAATATTATGATATGAAGTAATTAGTTCTCTGAAATGCCATGCTATGTTTGAAATGAATGAATGGTTGTCCAAAATTCTGAAAGTTATTCGTGGCATCCTTAGCATCATATGATATGTGTCCCTTTATGGGTCATCAGGTCCCTTCATGGGTCATTAGAAACGTCTCTGTGCACACGAGTCATCAAAATGCCTTCAAAGTCGTCCCTTTATGGGCCATCGGATTTGTTAACGCTAAGGGATGTACCACGTATGATTATATGCAAAATCTAAATATGGAAATGATTACGAATATGTATATGAATCTGTTTTTTATAAGAATTTGATTTCTAACTCTGTGAGGGACATCATTCATTAAATCCTTTACTCTGTTGTTATTCACTGGGCTTTAGTTCACTGTTTGTGTATATGTATATATAGGTGGGCATTCTGGAGATCGAGCCCGAAGGCTTTTGTCTAGAACTGTGTTTTTGTTGTCAGCCAACAATTGCGCCTCACATGGAGGTTCCCGAAGTGTCCTGTGTTCAATCCTGTTGATTCTGTATATGTATGAGACTGGATTTGATTATGTTGGCTGTACTTAAGATACTGTATTGTGTGTGGGTATATTGTGTGGTTGACTATCGGATATGTATATAAAGTCTTGAATACTCTGTTTCATATAAGTCAGCGCAGCTAAATGAACAACTATATTCATGTATTTGCTTCTGCTAGCCCTTTAATTTTGTTAATCTGTACAGAGGCCTTCGGTAATCTAAGGATTACTGGCCGGTTACGATGCTAAACCTATAGGGGCGAGTTTGGGTCGTGAAACTCGAGACAGGAACAAAGGGTCGTGGTGGTTAGAGGCGGTAAAAGGATGGTCACTTGTGGCTAGAGGCGGTGACAAATGTGCCGAAGTGGGAGTGTTGCAAAAGGGATGGCTGCGGCAGCGAGGATCTACGAAGGTGTTGGTCGCAGTGATGAGATTACGGCTGTGTAAAATACCACCCAATCTACTAAAACTGCACCACTCCGCACTGATCAATCACTTAACCGCAGATTAAACTTTGAAATTTGTAACTCGCCTTCGAAACTGCTCCGCTCTGCTATGGTTAATACATATATTTTTCTTAACCTTTAATGAAATATCAAAGTAAAAATGAGTGTGAAAGAAATTTAAGATTATATATATGAAAAATATTATTTAAAATTAGTTTGTATTATATATATGAAAATATTATGCAAATTAGTGTTATATATTATGCAAATGTTTGATAATTGTTTAAGAATATTTTTCAATCAACTAGGAAATTGAAACTACCCCAAATTGCTCAAACCGCAATTTAATTATTTGCAAACTGCCACCTGCCACATAGTTTCTCTTTTAGCCTCAAACCGCACTGAACCGCACTGCATACAACCCTAGGTGAGACAACTGAGGGAGTGGTGGTTGAGGTGGTAAGGAGTTGTGAAGGTGGTGGTTGTGATGATGGTGATGGTCATGGTGGTGAGATAGTGGCTATAACGTCCCAAATTAATTACAAAAATCCATCCACAATATCAATAAACGACAACAATAATAAAGTAATTATCTTCCATTAAATCCAATTGAGTTTACAAAACAAAAACATATGTGGTATACATTCATAATGCCTAGCGCTGAATCTATAGCATATATGGGGAACAAAAGAAAAAGAATGGAAGTTAAACAGATAAGAAATGCCCTAAGGACTTACAACTTTCTAAGACGATACTTGGTTATAACAAAAGCGGATTTAAGTCCAATACAATTTAAGTCCTTGGCTTGTTTAAAATAAATACAATAAATACACAAAAGAAATTGTCGCTCCAAGTCGTCCAAAGCTATTGTCTTGGCAGAGGCATATTATCAGCACCTGAAATGTTTTTGCCACGTAGGGTGAGCCAAAGCCCAGTAGAAATAATCCATCACAATATATGAATCTTAACAAAGCTATAAGGTGAATGCATTTGTAATGCTCGTGCCAAAACATTTTTATGTCTCTTTCCAAAACCATGCAATGCCAATTTAATAACATGGTTCATAAATCATTTCTTTTACAATAAAAAATAGGGCAGTGAATCACACTCTAGGAATTTCAAAACAATACAACTTTTCCCAAAAATCGTAAACTGGGACTCATGTAAACGTAGGCTATACAAGCACTAGTATTTCTATTTTATGAAAATTTTGTCTATGGGATCGGCACTCATGTATACGCGCGATTTTCGAGATTTTCACCCATAATGCACAAGCTAACTTATTTGATATAATAATAATTCCTTTCCCAAATTCACCAATTTCCTCAAAACAGTAACATCTTCAATGTATATGTGTGAGATAATGCTCAATGTAAATGAATAAGAAAATAGTTTCAATTCTCCTAATTCATATGCAATTTTTACAACAATTATAGCTATCCTCCACCGATAGCCCAAATATATTTCTAAATAGATAATTAATATTCCATAAAGATAAACTTTCTAAATTTCAAAAGGTAAGTGATAATACATATCAAACTCTACCATCCTCATCAATACCAATCCAATTTCACAATTTTAACATCAATTTCATTTATTTATACAAAATAAACATTTGAGACATTTATGGCAAAATGTCATTTTCTTCCAAAACACATTCCGAGGATCTAAACCAATAATTTTATTACAACTCAACCTCATTTCCACTCCCACAACCATTTTCAATACATCCATTTAAAAACCCTTTTTTGATTTTAAACCAAAACCCCTAGGTTTGTCCAAAATCTTCCAAAATCATAAGATTGTTTTATAAAAACAAATAGCTAAGTTAAAAATCATTAAAAAAGTGTAGAGAATCCCTACCTCGAAACTAGAAAACCAAGGAGATAGTGAAGAAACCTCAAAGAAGCTGAAACCTACTTTTGTTCGGATAAAAAGAGAGCCCACGGAGTGTTTTACCTTTTTAACAAAGAGAGTAGGATGAATAAATCACTAGTTCTTCGTGTTTTTGTAGAGAGAGGGTAAGTTTTAGAGAGAGTGTCTAGATATAGGGTTTTTGGAACGTTTAGAGAGAGAGAGAGTGAAATGTAAAAGTGATGTGAAAAGTGACTTTTACAAACTGATATACACGTAAACCGCTCGAGCACAAGAAGTGACGCTTGAACGTAAGACACAACAGATATGACCGCTTGAGCGCAAAAAGTTGTCGCTCGAGCGTGAAATACAAACTTCCAGTAGTTTTTCAGACAGAAAGCCAACGCTCGAGCGCAATAAGGGCCGCTCGAGCACAAGAATACCACTTCCCAATAGTTTTGCAGACCTGCAAAAGTACTGAGAGTTCATGAAGACCGCTCGAGGACAATAAGTGATGCTCGAGCGTAGCAGCAAAATTCTGGGCAATAACAGTTTGAAAAACAAGTTACCAACCTGTCTTAAATGCAATCAACACCTCTCAAAAGTCAAACTCAAAGAGATATAAGGGGAAAAACAAGACATGAATAACCGTATATGACAATGAAACCCGGATTTAAAACATATAACGGGTCAGGTCTAAACCAAAAATACTATAGTGGATGTAGTGGTGACTGTAGAGGCAAGGGGTGGCGTAATAGTGGCCAGAGGTGATGGTGGAAGGAATTAGGGTTTTTAGGTTTTGGGTGTAAGAAGAAAAGTGAATGCCATAGGAATAAAAATTATAAAAATTGTAAAAAGATAAAGTAAAAATTTTGAATTCTTAAGGATGTAAATAGTTAGATTTGTGGTGTAAATAGAAATTATCCGAAAAGTAATTTGAAAAAGGACTGTATGGGTCATAAAACTGGAGTTCAGATCTTCGGCCGCTCTTCCCAGCAGCACTCCAAAACGACGTCGTTTTGGAGTGAAAAAACGACGTCGTTTTGTTTAGTTGGTTTTTTTTTTGTTCCGAAAAATTTGAATTTCCCGCCTGATTGACTTCATCTTCGTCCCTATCTTCTCTGTTTTTCCCTGACAAACAACAAACCACACAGCTGGATAGAGAGAGAGAGAAGAGAGGCGCTGGAGAACGGAGAGTGGCTCCTCGGCGCCATCTGCGAAGACGGAGAACGATGGTGGACGGAGGTGACGGTAATGGAGAGAGGTTGGCGGAGGGACACGAGTCCGGCTGTGACGCGACGATGGCGGAGAGACGCGAGTCCGGCTGTGACGAGGTATATTTCAGTCTCTGTATTATGTATAGATGTATATTTCAGTCTCTATATTTACATTTTGTTTGGATAATCAATGTATACATTACAAATATGTCAAAGATGACCCCCCTAATCCAAAGATTGAGGCAGTTTCAGGTTGTTTCTTCTTCAAATGGGTAATTCTATTCTCTATTCTATTGCCAGATTCTGAAATAGAGTGCACTGTGCTCTGAACTCAGCCAAAAATGCACTGACAATAGAACCCAAAAACCACCGCATTTAATTTTGTAACGGTGAAGTCGTCGTCCCTTCTTTGTCCCAATTTAATACTCTCTCTCTCGGTCTCTCTCCTATTCACTCTCTCTCTCTCTCTCTCTCTCTCTCTGGAGCTCTATAGCTCTATCTCTTTGTCTTCATTGTCTCTACTATATTCGCCTTTAGGCATTGCAGATCTTGCTTTCTTTCTCAGTTTGATTTCGACTTCAAAGGAAAACAAACTTCTTGGGAGTCTTGAAAGTGGGGCTTATACAGAGAATGACCCATTTCTAGTGAGTTCTTGATTGAATGTTTTCGAGCTATTTATTTTTTATTTTTCAAATGCTTACCCATTTGACTGAAGCTGTTACACACCACAAAAATACATGTTTTTCTTTGCTGTTTCTGATTATTTGTGGTTTTGATTTAAGTTTTTATGCTTACTGAGTATCTTGGAGAATTGGGTTTTTTAAATTATCTTGTGTTAGATGGATGGAACAGCTTTGCCCTCTCTCTCTCTCTCTCTCTGCTGCTTGAAAACTAGGGCTTTTGGAGAACCTTGAATGTCAATGTAGGGTGAAAAATTTTTGGATGAAGAGGGCCCACTTTTTCATGCCTCTTGATCAAACATAGCTGTTTGGACTACCACTTTAGTGTTGAGAACTAATCAAAGTGTTGAGAGATTGAAAGACAGAGAAGATTCATAACCACAAGGAGTAATAAAGCCTATTATTTTACCAATGTACTTCTCATTTTCATATTATTATAACCACAAGGAGTAATAATTAATTTTTCTCTATACATTTCTCTATGTTAATTTTTATATATAATTAAGGATTTATATATAATTAAGGATTTTGTGAATTCAGAAATTAGTAATTATAAAGAAGAGTGATTAGTAACTATGATTGATTTTTCAATATCATTTATAACTATGATAGTTATATATGAAAGATATCATTTATAACTATGATCTGGTCCATCATTTCAAAGAGATTTACAAAATTATAAAATAAAACTACCTTAATAAACCACTCCCCATAACAAAATAAGTTCACATTTGATGTTGGCTAATTGATTCATTGAACCTATAAATCGAAGTAATATAAATTCATTCATTGATTCATTGAACCAATAGATTGAAGTAATATAAATTGATTCATTGAACCTATAAATCGAATTGCAGGTAATCGAAGAAAATAATGGTGTTAATGAGTTGGCTAATTGTGGTTGGAAGCCAAAATTGGGTATGTCATTTGATTCTGAACAAGCTGCATATGGTTTTTATAATACCTATGGCGGAAAGGTGGGCTTTAGTATTAAGAAGCTATATGCACACAAGAACAAACATACTAAGGAAATAACTTCACGGACTTTTGTATGTTACAAAGAGGGAACTCGGGGTATTGACAGGCGAGATCCACTAGTAAAATTTCCGAGACAAGAGGTGAGGTGTGGTTGTCGTGCTCGATTTAGTATCAAGTTAGATAGAAATTTAGGAAAATATGTTGCCATTGATTTTGTTGAACATCATAATCATGATCTTGTGCCTCAAGAGTGCATTCATATGTTGCCATCCCAAAGAAAAATATCTACCACCCAAGCAATTGAAGTAGAATTGGCTGCAGAATCTAGAATTCCTCTTAGGTCTGCTTATGAGCTATTTGGTAGGGAATCTGGTGGAAGAGCATCACTTGGCTTCACCAAATTGGACCAAAAAAATTACTTGAGATCGAAGAGACAAAAAGATTTGGAATATGGAGAAGCGGGTAGTGTGTTGCAATACTTTCGCAAGAAAAGTTTAGAAAATCCATCCTTTTATTATGCAGTCCAATTAGATTGTGAACAGCAAATAAGTAACATATTTTGGGCGGATGCACAAATGATAATGGACTATGCTCAATTTGGTGATGTAGTGACCTTTGACACTACTTACAAATTAAATAATGAACATAGACCTTTTGGAACCTTTGTTGGATTTAATCATCATCGAGAAACTGTTGTATTCGGTGCAGCGTTGATGTATGATGAGACTGCCGAATCATTCACATGGTTGTTTCAGATTTTTTTGGAGGCAATGTCAAACAAAGCTCCAAAAACTATTTTCACCGATCAAGATGCTGTGATGGCTAAGGCCATTCCAATTGTCATGCCTAGTACAAACCATCGACTTTGTACATGGCATTTGATGCAAAATGCCGTGAAGCATGTGAGTTCCCTCTTTCAAGATGTTGGGGTAAAGGGTGTCTTTTCAAAATTTATGCATCAAATTGATGATGAAGAAGAATTCAAAATACAATGGGACCAAATGCTTCATAGGTATGATGCACACAACAATCATTGGTTGGCGCAAACTTTTGGTGTGAAGGAGAAATGGGGATGGCCATATATTATGAATTCTTGGGCAGCTGGAATGAGTACTACTCAACTAAGTGAATCATTCAATGCATTTTTGAAGGATTATCTCAATTGTGATCATAACTTGATGGAATTTTTCAAGCATTTTGAGAGGGTGCTCTATGACAAAAGGTATAAAGAATTGGAAGCCGAGTATAATTTGTGTCAAAAATTGCCAAGGGTTGCCATTCCAACTGTGATGTTAAAGCAAATGGAAGATATTTACACCAAAACAATTTTTGAGGAATTCCAAAATGAGTACGTGCAGTCCATTGAAGCGTCCATTGTAGGCACTATGCATGATGGTGAGAGTACCATATTCACAATTCAAACGGATGTAGATGGAAAAAAAGATAAGAATGTGACAATGGATAGAGATGGTTTTTTGAGTTGTAGTTGCAAGAAGTTTGAAGTGAAGGGCATAGTGTGTCAACATTGTTTAAAGGTGCTTAGAGAGATAATCAATGCAAAGGACCTTCCTGCACAATACATACTCAAACGATGGACAAAAAAAGCAAGGGCTGAAACTGTGAAAGATAGGCGTGGGTATGATGTCAAGGCTGATGTCAAACTACATCAAAGTGACCGATATAGGTCATTGATGAATATGTTTAGAGCTATAGCAAGTAGAGCCGCTGAAAGTGAAGAAACTTATCATTTGTCACTTGCAAAAGGTGAAGAACTGAGTGCCATGGTTGAAGACAAATTAAGTGTGCACACTTTTGGTCAAGTGGAGATCACTAAATTCAGAAATTCCTCAGCTAACACATGCCCACAGGGTGATGAAGTAGATTGTCCAATCCAAGCCAAGGGACTGAAGAAAAGACAAGCAACTACTAAGGGAAGAAGGAGGATCAAGGGCGGGATGGAAAAATGTATTGCGAAGAAGAAAAGAATGCAATCTAAGCAGGTAATTAATTGAAGTTATGTCTGATTGTTATGTGTTATCAATTTTGTGTTATGTGTGTTAGGAAAATAATTTATTAAATAATTTGGTTGTTTGCAGGGTGATAGTTTTTGTACTCTTGAAGGTCAATATGAGCCTCCTGTTGCCATGGGTAATATTTCTAGTCAGGTAATTTTTACTATTGTGTGCAACCTTGTATTAATTTGATGGATTGATTATTCTTGCAACTAGTAGCGTTATATTGATTATTTTTGGTCTTTTGTGATGCATGTAGGATGGTTCTTTTTCTACTTATCAAGGTCAATCTCAACCTTCTTCCGACATGGGTAATCATTCGATACAGGTAATATTTAATTTAGGGTGTTTACCTTTGACATGCATAGACGTTAGGGAAATTGAACCTCATAAGGAATTATGAACTTTGTCTTATTCTTTGCTTTATGTTGGTTTACTTTAGGGTGTTTACACTCCACAAGGTCAATCTCGACCTCCTTTTGCCATGGGTCGTAGTAATTATGTTGAGGTAATATAACATATTGTTTGTTTTTTAACATGAAAATGCATTATGAATTTTTTTTAAAATGCATTTTCTTATTCTTTGCTTTATGTTGGTTTACTTTAGGGTGTTTACACTTCACAAGGTCAATCTCGACCTCCTTTTGCCATGGGTCGTAGTAATTACGTTCAGGTAATATTTCATATTGTATGTTTTTAAAAATGAAAATACATTATTATTTTTTTTGATGGACATTCTTCTTTTATTTGTGTTGGTTTACTTTAGGGTCATGGTCGCGAATCCCAATCTCAACTTTCTTTTGCCACGTGTCATACTAATTATGCCGAGGTAATATTTCATATTGTATGTTTTGTAAAATGAAAATACATTATTACTATTTTTCATTTCATACTTTATTTTTTTACGTTGGTTTACTTTAGGGTGATGGTCGTGCAACCTATATTTCTCAACCTCAATCCCAATCTCGACCTGAATCCCAATCTCAACCTTCATTTGCCATGGGTCGTACAAGTGTACATCATGTCATGTATCCTACATATGATGTGAGTTGTAATTGGTTACATACTTTACATTGAAAATGTAGTATAGATTCTAAAAAAAGTTTAATACATGTATCACTATTGCAGGGAAATAACACGCCTCAGTCAATGCCGCCTGATTCAATGCCTTTACTGTATCCCACTCCGACATTGTTTCAGAAATTGCTTCGAGATATTACTGCAGTCCAACTGTCACAAGCCTCACATAGTCCTGTTGACAGTCGTGTGGATGGACATCCCTGGAAGGCTTGCACTGAACGATGATGTTATTATATTTGTGGATTTGGGTGTTTTTTTTTTATGTTCGGTGCGATTTGGATATTTTTGATGGACAATTTTTTTTTATGTATTTGTAATGTTTTGTGGGATTTGTATAATTTTTATGGATATATTTTTTATGTATTTGTAATGTTTGGTGGGATTTAAATTTTTTTATGGACATTTTTTATTACACCCAAGAAGGGGTGAGAGTTTAGTATTAATGTATTAATTACACCCAAGAAGGGGTGAGAGTTTAGTTTACATTCTTAATTTCTAGAAAGTGCACAGCTTTAAACTTTGCATGCCATATGATACCAATTCTCACAATTGGGATATTCAAAATAAGAATGGAGATATATAATGCTTTAGTTTGGATGACATCATTAAAAACTAAAATCAATGTTTCTATGTCAATTTGAATTTTAAAATTTCCTGTTTTGATTACACCCTATAATGTAATGGACAGGTTGAACTTATTTCCGGTTATTTACTATTTTGATTACACCCTGTAATGGACAGGTTTGATTTTATTTCCTGTTTTGATTACACCCTGTAATGGACAAAATACACTTATTCCCTGTTTTCATTACACCCTGTAACGAACATGTTGAACATAATCATAACCATACAAAGTGCACAACATAACCATACAAACTGATTACACAGATTACACAGCTCTGCTGGACAAAATGAACAAAATAACCAAGTGCCATTACATAACCATATAACCATACAAAATTAACAAGTCCAGTTAACCATACAAACATATAGTTTACCTAACCACATAACCATACAACCTGCCACTAGCTGTCATGGGTCGCAAAGATTACAAAACTATTACATTTTTATAACTAACACGATCCCAATTACAAGCAAGATACACAACCCATAAATACGACTCGAATTTTGATTTATGTCTGTTTCCAACTTAAGCATCTTCGCCCTCATAAATTGCAGTTCTTCACTTTGAAATTGAAGTTGTTTATTCATAAGTCGAAGTTGTTGTTCGGTGACAGTTGACATATTTTCCATTTGCACTACTCCTTCACGTCTACCTTGTGAATTTGTAGGCAAGCACCATCCCATAAAATCGCCGCAATTTTTACAACAATAAAATAATTTGTTTCTGTTTTGTTCCGTCTCCGAAATTTGAATAGTTGCTTTCTTATGACATTTAGGGCAATTTCTGTTGTTGAACGTCAACTGATCTGAGGTACCTCCGTTAACAGTTGAACTTGACATCTGCAAAATTATGCACACAATTCATAGTAAAGTTATATACACATTCAACTTGAATCATATCATTCCTACATACACCTGCTGGTTCAGATTTTGTATATGCTTTGTTATGTTATAGTGGCCAAGTGTTTTTTAAATTCATGATTTACATGACATGGGCTGTAATGGTGCCTTGTGCATTATAAGTTCAACTTATCCATGGTAAGCAGTGTCATGATAGAAAATTCTAAGATGAATGGTATTACATATATCCTGTTGATAAAAGCCTAATGTGACAGCAAACGAGAAAATCTTGCAGATTATGCATTGACAAGTTAAAGAGAAAAAAAACAAGGATTACGTGGACTGTATATCCATTGCTCAAATTCTCCAATTTTTTCTTAACTAATTTGTTTAGGTATCTTTATTGTGGAGTTGGGTGCTGTGTTGGTTCCTATTTTGTTGTTTGTTCTAATACTATAGATTGTCCATTTTTATGGAAAGACGATTACCAAAGTAGGAAACACAGTTAAGCAGCGAGCAGGTTGACCCCTATGTCTAGTTGACCTCACCTTTTAGTATATTTACATGAACCATAGCAAGGGTGACCCGTCGGGTAGAGTGCAATATTGCTTGGTTCTCCACATATCAATAATTGTATGGTTTGACTACTTGATTGTA
Organism: Camellia sinensis; assembly: GCF_055761805.1. NCBI lineage: Eukaryota > Viridiplantae > Streptophyta > Magnoliopsida > Ericales > Theaceae > Camellia > Camellia sinensis. The sequence continues at coordinate 50,183,953 of NC_138967.1, forward strand.
ATAATTCTCTCAAAGCATCTTCATCTATCTCATCAAGATTGCAGTTTGAAAGATGGTTAGGTTCCAATTAGTAATTAATTGGTAGTTGTGGCGACTTAAAAAATTATGAGTCTTGAAAAAAAAGAAAAGCAAAAAAAGCATCCCATAATAACAAAGAGTAACTTAAATAGTCTAGTGGGATATATGGAACTAGTTTATGCAAAATCACCAATTTATGAATTTGTAATACTATTAAAAAGTGTATTAATTGACATTGTTTTGTGATCAGTTTTGCTTCTTGTGGTCTTTTCCCCTACCTACATACACTATCTGGGCAATATTTGCAATTGGATTATGAAGTTTATTTCTAGTGGTTCTAAGCTATTACCCATGCTTTTAAGCCATAATGCTTTTTTTGCTTCTCTTTTTTTTCAAGACTCATAATTTTTTAAGTCGCCACAACTACCAATTATGCATTTAATCAATTATCTTCCATCAAAATCAATGAAACCAAACAAGACCAAGTTATAGGTGCACAATCAAATTAACCCTAAATAGAATCCAAACGTCTAGCAATGAAGAAGAACAAGCGGATTGAGAGAAATTGAAACAATTGAGGAATTTAGAGAGAGAAAGAGAGAGAACTAAAATGCAGTAGTTTAATAATTACAGATAGTAGTATATGATGATTGATAAGACAAGATGTATACATGTCCATTAAAAATTTAAACTGAGTGAGTGTTTATGAAATTGCTACAATTGAAATCATCTTTATATCTACACATCTTTGTGGATATATATATATATATATATACACAGAGAATGAACTGACCTTAATCGGCGATTTTACGATCGATAGAGAGGGGGTTTGGTTTGTTCTTCTCTGGAATTTATGGAGTTCAGATCTTCGGCCGCTTCTCCTCTCCTTCGTGTCCTCTGTCTAGGGTTCAAAAATGGAAAGGGGAAAGGTGAATATGAAGAAAAGAAAGGAAAAAAATATATATATATACAAAACGGCGTCGTTTTGTAGTGCTGCTGGGAGTGCTGCTGGGAAGAGCGGCCGAAGATCTGAACTCATAAAACTGACGGCGGTCTTTAAAGTGGTAGTGTGCTCATGTATGAGACTTAACCGTAACTAATAAACCTTGATTTTCTATGTTATAAATCGATTTTGATAATTTTTAAATATTAGGGTAACTATTTGCGTCATGGAATGAGCATCAGGCTAGATATTGATTTTTAAAATTTTTGATTTAATAGGTCCAAGTTTAAAATTTATTGAGCCAAAAAGATATTGATATATCTAAAATGACACCTATCTGTCTAGAGTTTATCTATTTATTTATTTATTCAAATGTCACCTATTTATACATGTATTACCTATTTGTTAAACTATATATCCAAATGCCACTTATTTGTACACGGATTATCTATCTATTCATATATTTATGCAACGTCATCTACCTGCCCATCTCACCTTCACCAGCCACGGTTGTCGACCACCGTTGTTGGCCATTGTCGATGGCCGTTCATCAAAAATATTAAATCTTAGACCAAAAAATATGTGGCCCCATTGGTGTAAAGTTTTTATCAATTATAACTTCTTAATAATTACATTATTTTTTTGGGTCAGTTAATTTTAAATTTTTAGTAGTGCATAATTTCACGGGGTTGTCAAATTCTTAACACGTTTTTCATGTGTAGCAAAAATTTCAACTACTACCATATCAAACATGTATTATGTATATTACATTAACCGAAGCATAGTAGCGTTCTCACCTTTGATTATTGTTGACTATCAATCGGTCAATAAAACAAATTGACAAGTTATCCAATGTTGACAAGTTATCTAATGATTAAATAATAATAATAATAATAAATAAATAAATAAACTCACAAAAATAATATTTAGTTTAAATCAGTACTGGTATGATGAAACTTGCATTTTAATAAATTTTGATCTTACATTACTTTTTTGACATTTTTTTGTTTTTTTTTCTAATTCTTGATTCTTATAATTAGTGATTGAAAACATCATGTAGCCAGTATCCACCCAATAATAAATAGCAAAGGATGTGACAATTTTTCAAGAAAAATATAAACAAAATGACCACATTATGTATATCATTGAGTAAACACACATCTACTATTAGACTGTGCTCATATCGTCATTCTAAGTTATCTAAACTTAATTAATATATTTGAGAGGCTCCTTCACACATTGTTAATTAATTTTGAGTTAGATACTTTAACATGGTATCAAAGTTTAGTCTTGGGTAGTTTTTGGTGCGTTATATCTCGCCTCTCATTTCTCTATTATCTTTAAATGTTATTCAGACGAGTCAACAATTTCTTAGGAGTAATGGACAAGAAATATTTTTTTAAAATTCTATTGTTGATTTAAGTTCTTCTTATGAGAAAAGTCATTTGATTCGTTTGACAATTGAGAGCCAACCCCTATAGATTTCGGATTATAAATATGGATCCCAAAACATATTTCCTGTCTATTCCAAAAAATGGGTTGTAGGAAGATTTTATTAGCTGTTTTGGATGCAATGTTGATTGTTATGCTTCTACTGCCTTTTCATCAAGTGGCTTCAAGGGAACTAGCTGGGACTTCCCACTTTCTAGTTGCTGGTGAGTCTGCCTCTCTTATGTTTTCCATTTTTTTCCCCCCTCTCCTTTTATTAATTTTAACATGCAAAATGCAATTTATGTTTATTTTGACACGAAAAAACAAAACAAAACGAAAACAATTACATTATAAACTTACCTCTCGAGATATGTTTAAACAATTCGTATGTTTAAACATACAAATTGCTTCCTATAGTTCAGAAAATTACATCCTACCCTTTGAAGTTTCTAATTTCATAACAAATGACTCCATTTTATTAATAAATCATTAAGCAAATTAACAATTTTTAATAATTTAAAAAAATATATTTAAATTAATAATTTAATAAATTTCATTATTGTATAAGAAAAACAATTATAAATTTCATTTTTTTAATTAATTCTATTAAATAAAAAATTCTAACAAGTAAGTATTTATAATTTTCTAAATTACTGGGCAATCCGTGTTAAAGAATTGCTATGTTAATAGGGTTATTTATTATTAAAATTTCCTTTGGAATAGATTCTCAAATTTTAAATTTAATGTGACTTAGATATGGCTAAAAGTTATGATTCATTTGTTATTACTATATAAAGATTTTAAAATTTTAAAATTATAGATATATTTAGATGAATCAATAGTTTTACGCCATGTGTATTTATGAACTTTAAAAATGAAATAATTTGTAAAATTTTTATTAATACTTTAAAGCTCCTATATTCTCTCATACGAAAAATCACTTTACGGATATATCTACTAGCAACAAACTCATGCTATGCACGTAATGAATTTTTTTTTTTTAAAATGCAAAATATTATGAAATAAAAAAATTCATCATATTTATTTGAACTCTATAAAACAATTTCTATTAAACCAAAAATAGTTCAATAATTTTAAACTAACTACTAAAATTTAATTATTAAAAGAATATCAAATTTCATTAAAAATTATTATATTCTATATTGGTTAGGTGAATTGTTTACTAAATATATTTTGTATAGGCGAGCTAGGGTCATATTGAGTTGAATTGCACAGCATTTGGTAGTGTTTTCTGAATATAATTTGAGAATAAAGTTGTATTTTGAGTTTGTGAGTTTTACAATTATGATTTGAGTGTGTAAAATTTGTTTGGTGAATGAGTTTTGAAAAGAGTTTTAAATTAAGCGGAGAATTTTTGATGTGACATATGATATTTGATACAAAAACTTACAACTCATAACCAAACACACAACTCAAAATTATATTCAAAGCTCATAAAAAAATTTAAAAAATTCCGGATTTTTTTATTTAAAATATAAAAAAATAATAGGTGCCAATTGTAAAAAAAAAATTAAAAAATATTAACATTGTTTCAGTCAACTGGCTGAACGTCCGGGAAGACGACCGGTTAGCCCAAATTTTCCCGCCTTGAAAAGAGTTTTCAAAAGTGGGTGTGTAATTAATTTTTGAAAACTCTAAACAAACAACACACTTAGAATAATGGGTAGAAATGTGTTTGGAGAGCTTCAAACACAACCACATGTCTACCTAACCCCAACACGATATCAGGATTAATAGAGTTATCCTAACTCTAGAAAGTTTTTTAAATTTCAAACCCGCACAATTAATCCATTATATATGGATTATCATTATTATTATTATTATTAGTTGGGGTCTTGAAGTACTTTTAAATGAGTTTTTCATTTTTAATAATAATTTCAATTTAGACCATTAGCAAAATTTAATTGAAAATGATTTTTGGCTTTTTAACAAATATTTTAGTTTAGGCTCTAAACACACACACACTCACATATTTTCTTATTGTTCATTTTTTTTATATAAATATTTTCAAAAAAAAAATGTAGATATGTAGAATGTGAAAAATAAATTATTTCAAAAGTTATTGTTTGAGTTTGAAAACTTATTGAAATATGAAAAAAAAAAAAAGGTACTAATTTTTTTTTGATATTTCAATAAAAAAAATAAAATTATCTGATTACAATTATCAAATCAATTTGTATATACATGAATGATCTAAAAACACAAATTTTAAAAATTAATGTTTCAAATTATTAAAGTGAGACCTATGACTAGCCAACTAATCGAAATTAAGCTGGTGCAGTCCAAATCTTGCATGGAAACAATCTAATTCTTTAGATGTAGATTGCAAGGGAAACACAACTCACATATAACACGGATGAAAGAGGTTGGATAATTATGAATCCTAATTTGGTGTAAGAGCATCTCTATTTTTTAATTTCTAATTTAGTTAAATCTAACTTTAATGAAAAAGTATTCAAAAATGATCTTTAAATCTTTTATTAAATGTTCATCAAATTAAAGGAGAAACATATTTTTATTAAATTGAGAATTCATCAAATTTGAATTTGATGAAAAGTTTAGAAGATAAAAACCTTGGAGATGATTTTTTTTTTTCCATCAAATTTTAATGAAAAGAGAAATTTAAAAAAAGAGGAGAATTTCAAAAAGATATTGATAAAAATTTGATGAAAAGATTGGAATAGTTCATATCAAATTATTATTTTTTAAATTAAAAACAATTAGATAAAATAATAAATAAATAAAAATACTCTAACATATGACATTGGTCTTGCTGAAACAGACATGATGGTGATGAATACGAATATGAATATGAATATGAAAACAAAGCTTAAAGAGGCTGATATGAAGAATGCTGATCCAGAGGATGGCAACTACAAAGAGCCTGCTGGTGGTCCATGACCTAGTTATTGTTCATGTTTGCGGTCTGCTTTTACTTGCAGCTTTGATTAATAAAACCTTGGACATGGTTGATTGATCTTTCACATAATTATATTATTGTTTGTTTTTTGTTATTGTTTTTTTAAATATGATGGGAATGAAATAAAATTCAATGGAAGGTTTTCCAATGCTCTACTTATTTACCCAATTATATTCTCACTTTTATCTTTAATTCACATAGAACCAAAAGTTTATTGTAATTTAAAAATTAATAATTATAAAGTGAAAATTTTAAAAATTATTTTCCAACTTCTTGGTAATTTATTTATTTTTAATTTGTGTCTTATAAGTTGTAAGCATAAGTGTAGACACCTCATTTTTGACCGTCCTCGAGACTTGGACGTCACCGTTTGAACACTCGGTGATCATCCATGTTTGTGTTCGTTTGGAGTTCCCGGAGGCCTCGGCTCGCGTGCCTTGCCTCAGGATCTCCGAACTCGACCGTTTAGTGTCTGGTTTTGCACCAAACACTTGTGTTTTGCCTTGGAAGGGCAGGGTAGGGCTTGTAGATCATCCCCACCCACCACCGGCAGTGGCTAGAGGCCACCGGCTGGTGTTTGCTGCCACCGGCAATTTTTATTGCCGGCCGGCACCTTTTTGTTGCCGGTCAGCACTATTTTGTGCCGGTCGGCACTCTTTTTGGCCAAGATGGCATTTTTGGCCGGCCGATTGCTGTTCATCTGCTTTTGCAGATATTTTTAGACAGCTGTCTTACTTTTGCATCCCTCCATACACGTGTATGGAGGGATCTCCCTCTTATGAAGCTTGTCTTGTAAGCTTTACAAGACAAGAAGCTTCTATATAGAGGAGCTCTCTCTCTTGTTGCAAGGGTTGGAGACTTTAGACATTTTAGAGAGGGAAAAACACAGAGAGAAGCTCTGGTTTTAGGGTTTGAGTTGCATACACATCCTATCTCTATATTTACTCTTGTGTGTGTTTTAGTCCATACTATTGCACACAAGCACCTAGTGTTTCACCTTCCTCTTGAAACTAGGGTTCTAAGGGCTTGTTCTTGAGGTTCTTGACTGGTTTGGAGCCAAAGGAGGCCATTGGAGCACCATTTGTGAAGGGATCATCAAGGGTAAGAAACTTACACCTTTTTTCCCCATTTTTGCATTGATTTTCTACCTATCTTAGAGCTGTTTTTGTGCTTATTGTATAACATAAAAAAGTTCTGTTTTTAGGCCCTCTTTATTGTTTATTAAGAGTGTTTTGTTGTTTGAGGGTGGTTGACCCCCCTTAGGCCTTGAAAGGCCTCATTTTGGGCCATTTTGTGCTAGCTCCGGGATTTTGGTGTTGGGGTCTCTTCACCACTGAAATATTGAGGGATTTCAGTGGTGAAGATGATGCCTTGAAGTCCCAAGAAGGAGAGGGTCACCCCCTCTCCTTGTAGTCCTTGAAAAGGGCATGTTTTGGCCTCTTGAGAGAGCATTATGCTTGAGTGTGTGTTGAGCATGTTTGGGCTATTTTTCATGCTTATATATCCATAATATAACATGATCTTAAGTTGGTGTTGGTACTCCATGCATGCTCAGCATAGTTGCCTTGTAATGCCTTGTTATGCCTTAACATGTCTTAGGTTGTTAGCCTTTGTTGGAGCATGTTTTAGGCTTAGTCTTGTGAAGATTTTGTGCATGTTTTGCCATATTCTAGGTCTGTCCTAGGTTGTTTGGGTTGATTTTGGCATGCTTGATATAGCTCCTTTGTATTTGGGCTTGTTGGCCTTGAGTATGTGCATGTGTAGCATGACATCTTTGCATCGATTTGGTGATTTGGGGTCACTTTATATGTTATTTCAGTCCCATTTCCATGCTTGTTTGATTGCCTTGCATGCATCTTTAATACCTCTTAAGCTTGTGTAGCAATGCTCCATGTTTTGGTGTTTATGCATGCCTTTGTTTTTGAGTCACTTAGATGCCATCTAAGTAGTCCTTTAGCTTTGTTTTAACATGCTAAACCTCTGATTTTGGTCCCTCCTTTCATGCCATGTTTGGTCTTGTTAAGTGTAGTTCAATGCTCATTGGCTTGCTTTGAACATTTGGATCATTGTGCATGTGAATGTTAGCTTATCTTGTTGCTTGGTTTGGCACCATCCTAACATGACTTTCAATGCTCATGTTGCATGCTAATTAGTCCATGATTCCCCCTTTCAAATGTGTTTGAGGGTTGTTCAATTTGTGCCTAAGGTTTGGACCATAACATGTGTATATGTGCATGTGTGTTTAGCATCCATTTTGGGCATTAAGGGCTACTGTTTTTAGGCCTATTTAGAGCTGCCTAATTCATGTTTAAGACCATCTTTGCATCCATTTGCATTGCCATATGTATGCTTGTATGCTTGCATAAGCTTGCCTCCATGCCATGTTGCATCCTTAGTTTGTATGCTTAGGTTGCATTGCATTTTGCATACACTCCTTGTCCCTTGATTTGGTGATGGGGATTAGGACTTTGGTTTGATTTGGTTTGCATGCATTTGAAATCAAAGTTGCATACTTGGTTCTTTGGGCCATCATGCATGGAAATGCGTGATTGATGGTCCGAGAATCGAGGCACATGCCCCTTTGAGTCATTATCATGATAAGGGACATGGTTGGTGCATATATGCCTTGAATTGTGCTGCCATGCTTTGCCTTGCCCTCTGTTGCTGTCATTTGCAGATTCTGCAGGAACAATCTGCCGACCGGCAGTGTAAGGTGCCGGCCGGCAACAATTTATCTGCCGACAGCTTCATTTTGTGCCGATGGATACACACCAGTGCCGGTGGTGATTCCACTCAGTCGGTGGCACTCCCCAGTGTCCAGGGATGCAGTCCTGAGGTTTTGACAGCCTCCAGAGGGGTGAAGAAAGGAAAACAGAGGCAGCCTATGCATGGCGGCGCGTTTCCCGAGGCGGTTTACTGTTTTTCTTTAGCTTAATTTAATTTTTTAATTAAATTAATTAATTTGTAATTATTAATTAGCTTGCGTAGTTAATTAATCTGTAATATTTATTTGGTCCCTCCGAGCGAGGGCAAATCTGTAATAAGTGTGTGTGGGTGGTGTGTATGTCTTCCAACCTCACGTCTTTCTTCCTTTTTACTTACCCGCTTTAGTGGTTAGTATTAGGGCACGTTTAATTTAGCATGCCTTATGCTATGCATGTGTGCATCCATGCATTTGTATTGCATGCATCAGGCTCGGTACATCACGCTAACTGCATTTGTATTTCAAATTCTAAACTGAATATGTGATAGCTGTGCATTCTCACATGCCATGTTTAGGATAGCCGAGCCTATTCTAGTAACACTTTGTATGCGATGCATTAGGCACTTAACATGGACTTGGATCATACATGTTTGCTAACGAGTTCTTTGTTTTGGCACGGAGTACGATGTAAGTATTTCCGCTTTAGCATATCGCATGAGTGTGAATGTTGCCATGACAGCATGCTTAACATGTGGCTAGATGCTTATGTGTTATAAACTGATTGAATGCCTGTGGGTGAAGGTTGGATTGTTTGAGTTGGAAGAACTCATTGAAATCCGTGTTTTTAGCCTACTTGCGAGTAGCAAATCCAAAACGTTTTTCAAAACAAACGGATATGCAATGCTTATTTCCAAATTAGGCAATCTAGTCTATACTTGTTTGCTGTGCGCATAACATAGTAATTCTAGGCTAATAATTGGTTTAAGAACACATAAAGTTTTCAAAAACGGATATCACGGTTAGTAGAGGCCGGTCTTCGGACCGGGCGAAAGGGGGTGCTCATAGCTGACCTTCCCCGATCGTACCCAAGCTCCCGAGCCGAGACAACTTCGGTGATGACGGACATGTGGCCTTCGGCACCAAGTCAGGGTTTTCTAAATTTCCCCATTAAAAAATATTTAGGTGGGGACTCTGTATCTGGCAAAGCAGTCCATGTTTGGCACTACTTTTTCAAAATCTGTTTCTCAAAACGATTTGCCAGATTTGGACTCTTTGGTTCAGATTAAGAACCGCGACAAAAATCGCGAGTCCGAGCTGTAGTAGCGAAGGTCCCCCCTCCGCGGGCGTGTTCTACAGTTTCTGGCGACTCCGCTGGGGAGTTTTAGAGAGCTTGACTCAAACTCATGATATCCTGTTTTGATTTCGCTTATGTGTTTCTTTGCATTGCATGTGCATTGGTACGCCTAGGAACACAGTGTTTGCCATCTGCCATTCCTGAACGGTTTGCCGGAGGCTTGTCTTGTCAAGGCATGTCCATAAGGCTGACCGGCTATGGGCTCTGACAGCATGGGAACACAAACCCCGGTTTTACCGGGGCACCCTTTTTGACCATTCGACCTAGTGCATATTCGGATCCATAGTGACCATTCCAAGTTAGGACAGGTTGCTTACCCGATGTTAGGTTGTTTGAAAAACCGCTGTGTGCGTAGTGAAACCCTAGCTCCTGACAAAATAGGACAGGGAAACCCTACCCCAACATAGGGGTGATTGAGCTCTCTTTACTTGCTATGTGCTTCTAGAATGTGTTTCTACAGGAAAAGCACATGTCAGTTTGCAAGTTTGAGTATCAAACCTGGGGACACCAGTATCAGTATCAGTTGTGAGAATCAGTTATCCGCAGGTATCGGTTCAGTTTTCGGGAACAGTAATTTCTGGGAACAGTGATCAGCAGTAGGGTACAATTGTCTGGCTACACCCGTGTTTGATCAGTTTGGGCTGAAATGCTGTCTGTTTTTCCTTTCAGTTCAGAAAGTTGCAGAGTTGATACAGAATAGCCAGTGTCTCCCCTTGCTGAGGCAGGATTTATGGCGGCACAAAATTCAGAAGAAGTTGTGGTTATGACGGCTGCATTAGAGCAGGGGCCCGCTCCGCAGAGTGAGGCGAGCATCAGTATGTCACACCCGCCCAGGTCGCCCGTTGTGCACCCGGTCTGGGCTCCCCAGTTATACCAGGCTCGTGAGCCCACCACCTTTGAATTGATGGGAATGATAGGTGACCTCCAAAGGACCGTGGCCGATCTAGCCTACGGAATGTCGGCTTCACCGCCAGCGGCGCCGTATGCCGGGAATTTCGTACCACAGGAGCCCCCGCTACTGGGGCGGATCGTGATAGAGCTCAGCCAGCCAGAGGTGGCTTCCAGCTACAGCCGCGACATGCCAGCGTCAACCCAGACCCTTGATCAGGCTGAGGCCAGAGGAAAGGACAAGGCAAAGGTAGATGCCGATCCTATTGAACAACTGCTGTGGGCAGTCGAGGCTCTGAAAGTCAGAGGAATGAACAAGCAACAAACATCTGCGATCGTGATCAAAGTTGTGGATGATGCTTTCCCCACTCCGATCAAAGGTAGTTCAAGCCAGGTAGAAAATCGGGATGGGCCCCGTCATGCCCAGACAATTCCTGTAGTTCCCAACCCTGCCCCGGGAAAGGTTCAAAAAGCCAAGGCAGTGCCAGCCGACCCTTTCGCCAGCGCATCTGGCAAGAATCCTCAAACTTCAAAGTACTTGCCCCGAGGGCGCAGGGTCTTTCACGACCTCCACATGCCTTTGTCTAGGGCATTGCTAATATTGGCGAAGAATGGGCATCTTAAGCCTTTGGAGCCTCGGCCACTCCCGAAGAATCTCCCCGCCACTCATGATGTTACCTTGTACTGCGTGTACCATCAACAGTCCGGTCATAGTACCGATGGATGTTCCCGCCTTCGTCATGAAGTGCAGGATTTGATTGATAACAAGGTTATCCTACCACCCACCTCAGGCAAGCCCATAACCACTCAGTTATTGGATTTCGAGGGCTCAGATACTGCGAGTATGTGAAGTGGACCGCCTGCGGGCAACATTTGGTATATTTTGGATGAAGCGTCTGGCACGCATTTTTGAGCATCGGTGAAACCGAGTTTTGTAAATCCTGGCTTGGATATCGAGTCAGTCTTTTGTTTTGAGTCTGTCTCTTTGTCTTGAGTCAGTCTTTTTTGCTTAAGGGTCTGTCTGGTTATATCGAGTCAGTCCCCGTTGTATATAATACTAGGTGATTCTGGGGTCGTTGTCCTGAACGCCATTTTGTTATTATCTGTTTTTGTTTTGAGTCTGTTTCTACCGAGGGGCCAGTTGCACCAACAAAGCCGATTGAAACAGCTGTTGCTATCTCAAACTTCATGCTTGCTTTCAGCATAAGGGCCAGAGAATTTGATCGGGCTGACAGTACATCTCGCCTGCTCTCTTGCGCGCCAAACTCATTGCATTAACCTAAGTTTTTCAAAAAACAAACCTTTTGAACACTGCGGTGATGAAAAACGAAGAGGGAGGAATCCCTCGGGTTTTGCAAAATTTTGATCAGTTTGAGAGAAAGAGAGGCATGCTAAGCCTTTTTATGAATGAAACCATGCTTGTTAGCGTGAGTACTGGGAAGGACCCTGGCGTGATCTAGATTGGTTCCACACTATCTTCGGCGCGAGCGATTTGTCGCTTTCTTAAAAACTTTCAAAAACAAATGTTTTACGCGGCCCTGTGAAGACTTGTGTGGAATCCCTCTTGAGGTCGCGTAGCCTAGGATCGCTCTCAGTCTCAAGATTCAACCCGTTTGTTTTCCGAATTTGAACCCGTTCAGAACGTTCAGAAAGTTCAACGAACAAACGCCATGAAAGGCCCATGTGGCCAACTTTGAAGCAGCCCTCGAGCAAGAGGCACCAAAGCCGAATCGGAAGGAGTAGATCTCGCCGGAAAAAGCTCGTGGAGTAACCGGGATGGATACTTCCGGAAATCATTGCGACAGCCGTTCTTCTAGACACAGAGAGGCTTCAATTCAAAAAACCATTTGGCATGGACTTGCTACACTTTTACCCTTTGAGAGGCTCGCTGGGCCGAAAACCCGGAAGGGCGACCCAGGCAAAAGTTAGAGCAAGAGAAAAATACAAAAAAAAAAGAGAAAAGCAAAAGGAAAAATACAATATAGAAAAGAAAAAAAAGAAGAAAAGAAAAAATACAAAAAAAGAATGGAAAAGAAATAGAAAAAGAAAAGAAGCTCGCAAGGTCGAAAACCCGCATTGGGCGCCTTGGCAAAAGTGAGAGCCAAACAAAGTGAAGGTTAAAATACCCGAGTGTACCTTAACCGGAACTACGTGAGGCTTGATTCCCATGTTTGGGATACGTAGGCAACTTCATCATGAGGTCCAGCCCCCAACGCTTTCATAGCGTCTCAGTCCATGCAATGGTTTCGATTTCATCCCGAAGTCCAGTGGCCAACACCCTTCAAGGTGATTGTGTCCATATATGTGTTGTGACCGTCTTCGTCATCGCTGTGTCCAAGAGCTCGACCACCGCCAATGAAGATTGTTTGCAGACTGCTGCGGCACCATCCCAAACAAGGGGCAACTTTCCGTTGCCACGAGCCGCCGTGAGCCGCCATTCAAACTAGGGGTAACTTTCCGTTGCCTCCCACCCCCCTTCAAACCAGGGGCAATTTTCCATTGCCTCCGATCCGAGGTTGCACATCTCGAAGAGTAAGTTCCATGCTTGTTGAGCATCAGCTGTTTGAAAAATAGCTTTTCGAAAATTTTTACTGAGGTTGACTCTTTTCTCGAAAACTATCCCATTTTCCAAAACTGGACCATTGTCTTAGACCCCAAAAGGAAAACTTTCAGTGCTTGCTGCCTGACTTGCATGCTTTTCAAATCAAAAATCGAACAAGTACGTTAATCCGACTCTCATTTTGATCAAAACTGTTTTAGTAGAAAGCAAAAACAAAGAATGGTTAAAATGATGAACTAGGGGTGTAGACACCCCATTTTTGACCGTCCTCAAGACTTGGACGTCACCGTTTGAACACTCGGTGATTATCCATGTTTGTGTTCGTTTGGAGTTCCCGGAGGTCTCGGCTCGCGTGCCCTGCCTCAGGATCTCCAAACTCAACCCTTTAGTGTCTGGTTTTGTACCAAACACTTGCATCTTGCCTTTGAGAGGCAGGGTAGGGCTTGTGGACCATCCCCACCCACCACCGGCTGGTTTTTGCTGCCATCGGCACTTTTGTTTGCCGGTCGGCATAGTTTATTGCCGGTCGGCACCTTTTTTTGTCGAAGTGACATTTTTGGGCAGCCGACCACTGTTCATCCACTTTATAGAGATATTTTGTGCCAGCTGTGATAGCTGGCACCAACTCTTCCCCCCTCCATACACGTGTATGGAGGGATCTCCCTCTAGCCAAGCTTGTTGTATAAGCTTTGCAAGAGGGAGTCCTTTAAGAGGGGGTCTTTCCTCTTGGATCTAGGTTAGACTTTGGCAACCAAAAACCAGAGCTTTGAGATATAGATACATATCATCTCTATATCTCTCTCTCTCTCCTCCTTTGTGTGTGTTTCTTAGCTCAAAAGGTAGTTTTTACCTTACTTTTGCACCATTACACACACTATTACACCTTATTCCGAGATTGAGGGACTTGGAGGGTTGTTTCTTGAGTTTTTGGACTGGTTTTGATCAAAAGAAGAGGGCTAGACCATTTGTTCTTCAAGGGTTCTTCAAGGGTGAGCATCTTGCTTTTTATTCCCCAAACTTGCAATAGTTTTCTACCTATCTTGCTTGCTGTTTTAGCTCTTGTGTATAACATAAAAAAGGTTTATATTTTCATGCTTTAGAACTTTCATTAAGGTGGTTTGGTGTTTTGAGTGCAAACTCACTCTATTAGGCCTTGTTTGGCCACTTTTGTTGCCTCTTTGGTTAAGCTTTGGTCATCTTTGTATCTTGATCTCTTCACCACTGAAAATCAGTGTATTTTTAGTGTTAAAAAAAGTCGGTTTGAAGTCTTGCATAGGGGAGGGACACCCCTCTCCCTTTATGGTCTTGTTTCCTTGAGTTGTGGCCCAAAAGGGTGACATGCATGCTTGCTTGGTTTTTGCTTCATTTGAGAACTTTTTGGGTGTTTTTAGGTCATGTGGGATCTCTGTTTTCGGCTGGATTTGTGCCTCCTTGTATGCTTGTAATACTTGCTTTGTATTGCTCCATTTTGCTTAGAAGTGTATCTCATGATTAGGCCATGATTCTTGTGTGTGTTGGGTTGGTTCCATGAAGATGTTAGCACTATTTTTTCATGCTTAAAACCTGTTGGTTATCCCTTTGGTCATGTTTGACATGTTTGATATGGTTGCCATGCGTTTTGGCTTGTGAGCCCTCAAGTACATGAATCACTAGCATGCCTTAGTTGATCCACTTTAATGAGTTGAAGTTGTTTGCCATGCTATTTTAGTCCAAGAATCATGTTTGCATGTGTGCATGCTTGACCTCTTTCATGCCTTGGGGGTGTACTCTCTTATGCCTAGGAAAGAGTCTTGGTGGTAGCATTTCATAAGAGGTATTGTAGCTGCCATACTAGGAGGTTTCGAAGTCCCATTTTGCATGTAAAATTTCTGTTCTTATTTGTCTAAATCATGCCATGAGAAGTCATGTTGGTGGGGGTAAGTTGTCTCCTTTTTGTGCCTTAACCTTAGGACCATAAGTTTGCTTGTTAACATGAGATGTTGCCCAACATTTTGAGCACTTTTTGATGCTGTTTTGGGGTGGACTGAGGTCTGTCCTTTTATGGTTCAAGGCCCCCATCGCATGCTTGCTTCATGTTTGTTGTATGGTTGTTCCATCAAGCCTCGTAGCATGTGAATCCCATTCCCAAATTGGTCCATATTCGCATCACATTTGCATCTTGCATGCTTGGCATTACACATTTGTCATGTTAGTTGCATAGTACTTATTGTGCCTTGCATCTTGGCATCATGTTGCATGTTGAGCCGTGTTTGCATAACATGCATTGCATTTACTTGGTTTGGGGTGTCAAACCAAGTGTGGGAATCAAGGAACATTCATACTTCAAGTGATGTAATGTGCCTCGATTCCCGGTCACCGGGGCCTTTGATTCCAACTTGATAAGGCTTCGGTTTTCATTTTGTTTGTTGCATGCATCTTTATATCAAATGGCAAATTTGATTCTTTGAGCCACCATGCACCATTGGTGGCTCGAAGATCGAAGGACATGCTTCCTTGAGTTCAAAACATGATAGGAAGTATGGCCATGCTTACATATGCCTGAAAACCCCATGCCATGCACTGTCTATTCTCTGTTTGCTGTCAAACTGTCTTCTTTAGGAAGTTTCTGCCGACTGGCAGAATTTAGTGCCAACCGGCAATCTTTTAAGTGCCGATGAATCCAAGAACAGCCGATGAAAATTGTAGAGTGCCGGTGGAAATTCTGTCTGGCCGGTGGTGCTCTGTAGCTTTTAAGGAACCTGCTCCAGGACTTGGGCAATTTTCAGAGAGACAAGGCAGTACAAACAGAGGTGGCAGGGGTACGGTACGGGTTTTTTGGGCAAGTCAAGTTCCGAGCATGCATCATATGCGCATCCCGAGGCAGAGGCTGCGGCCACCCTCTCCTTTCTTTTGCATCTTTTCTCCTAATTAATTAGAATTTTTTTGTAATAATTTCGTTTGTTTATTATTTGGGACTGTAATATTTCATTTGTTTATTATTTTGGGACTGTAATATTCATTTGGACCCTCTGAGTGAGGGTGAATATGTAATAAGTGTGGGTGAGTGTGTGTATGTCTTCCAATCCCCATTTCTTTCTTCCCTTTTATTTACCTGCTTATGATGGTAGATTAGGGCATTTTTTGAAATTAGCATACCTTATGCTATGCATGTGTGCATCCATGCATTCGTGTTCCATGCATTAGGCTCGGTACATCATGCTAACTGCATTTGTACTTCAATTTAAAAATTGAATATGTGATAGTTGATCGCATTACATATGCCATGCTTAGGTTAACCGAGCCTATCTAAATTGCATCTTGTTTGTGTTACATTAGGCAATTTAACATGAACTAGGGCACGCACATTTTGCTAACTAGTTTACTGTTTTGGCACGGAGTACGATGTAAGTATTTATGCTTTAGCATCTCGCATGTGTGTGAATGTTAACATGACAGTATGCTTGCCATGCGGCTAAATGCTTATGTGTTAAACTGTTTGGATGCCTGTGGGTGGAGGTTGGATTGTTTGAGTTGGAAAAACTCATTGAAATCCGTGTTTTAGCCTACTTACGAGTAGCAAAATCTAAAGTATTTCCAAAGCAAACAGATATGCAATGTTTATTCCCAAGTTAGGCAATCTAGTCTATACTTGTTTGCTGCGCGCATAACATAGTAATTCTAGGCTAATAATTGGAATAAGAACACGTAAAGTTTTCAAAATCGGATATTATAGTTAGTAGAGGCCGGTCTTCGGACCGGGCGAGAGGGGGTGCTCATAGCTGACCTTCCCCGATCGTACCCAAGCTCCCGAGCCGAGACAACTCCGGTGATGACGGACATGTGGCCTTCGGCACCGAGTCAGGGTTTCCTAAATTTTCCCATTTCAAAAATATTTAGGTGGTGACTCTGTATCTGGCAAAGCAGTCCATGTTTGGCACTTCTTTTCAAAAAATCTGTTTCTCAAAACGATTTGCCGGATTTGGACTTTTTGGTTCAGATTAAGAACCGTAATACAAATCGAGTCCGAATTGTAGCATGAGGCCCACGGGCGCGTCTACAGTTTCTGGCGACTCTGCTGGGGATTTAGAGAGCTTGACTCGAACTCGTGATATCCTGTTTTGATCTCATTTATGTGTTTCTTTGCATTGCATGTGCATTGGTGCGCCTAGGAACACAGTGTTTGCCATCTGCCATTCCTGAACGGTTTGCCGGAGGCTTGTCTTGTCAAGACATGTCCATAAGGCTGACCGGCTATGGGCTCTGACAGCATGGGAACACAAACCCCGGTTCTACCGGGGCACCCTGTTTGACCATTCGACCTAGTGCATATTCGGATCCATAGTGACCATTCCAAGTTAGGACAGGTTGCTTACCCGATGTTAGGTTGTTTGAAAACTGCTGCGTGCATAGTGAAACCCTAGCTCCTGACAAAATAGGACAGGGAAACCCTACCCCAACATAGGGGTGTTTTGGCTCTCTCTTACTTGCTATGTGCTTTTAGAGTGTATCTCTACAGGAACGTACATACCAGTTTACAAGTCTGGGCATCAGGCCTGTGGGCATCAGCATCAGTATTTGGGGAATCAGTTTTACCTGAGGGTATCAATTTTGGGACAGATATTTGGGGAACAGTGATCAGTGTTGAGCACAGTCATTCCACTATGATCATATCCGAGCTGAGATGCTGTCTGTTTTCCCTTTTGCAAGGTAATCCTGGAACCATAGCTTCAGAAGGCTCCGATATCCCCCGAGGTTCATCGGACTTGTGCTGATAGACTTTGTCAGGTCAGAGATTCAGTTCAAGGGTAATCAGGGCCAGAGAAGGCTAGTCAGGCACATACCACCGGTACAACAGCTACCAGATCAGTGATCTTTGAGCAGTCGGGCTGAGATTTCCGAGCCTATTGCCGACACAGATATACCGGTTGCTCAGTTAGATTGGAACAATATGTCGAGTCTGGAAGAGATGGTGCGCCAACTCCAGGATAGTATGAAAGCCATGCAGCAAGACACTGTCCGCCAAGCAGAATTCGCCAAGCAACAGGCTGTGGTCATAGCCCAACAGGCAGAGACAATTGCCAGATTGGAGCACCAAACTGGAGTATCTACTTCGCACCAGGCTCCTTCCCCACCAAGAGTTCCCATACTCGGGGAGGCAACCCATGTCCAGGATGATACAGACATTCTAGTCGGGCCAGCTCCACCCCCGATTCTGCCTCAACTATCCAAGGCACCCACTCCTATCAACCAATCAGATTCTCCCTTCGAGTCCAAGGTGGACCCCGTGGCATTGAAAATGCACAAGCTTGAAAAGCTGTTCAAGAAATCTCAAGGTGTGAAGTCCATTCCGGACATTGGAGACAGATACACTGACGCAGCCATGACGCTGCCAGACCGGTTTAAGATGCCACAAGTTGATCGTTTTGATGGATCTGGGGATCCTATGGTGCACCTACGACTGTTTTCAGACGTCCTAAGGCCAATGGGCCTCACTAGACTGCAGAAGCTGTCTTTATTTGGCCGGACCCTGTCGGGTGTAGCGGCCACATGGTATGCCAAATTGGAGGATGACGTCAAGAGAAGTTGGGACGAGATGGCTGAGGCCTTCATCCTGCAGTACTCATACAATACGCAAATCGAGATCACGACCCGGGACCTCGAGACAACGAGGCAAGAACCCAAGGAGAACTTTTCAGAATTTGTAGCCAGATGGCGGGCTAAGGCCTCGATGATGACCTTAAGGCCCACGGACAAGGACCAGATTCGGATGATTGTGCGCAATCTTTAGCCGAAGCTAATGCAGAGGATGATTGTACTCCCCTTTCCTACCTTTTCAGATCTACATGAAATGGGGGTACAAATTGAGGATGCTATGAAGCAGGGCCTCATTGACCAGGAGAAGGAGCAGCCTAGGAGGGCGTTTTCCCGCAGTTCGAATGCGACCACTAGTGGTGATGCAAATGCAAGATCTTCTGAAGTAGACATGGTTACCACCACCGCATCAAAAACAGCTACCCCATTCACCGGTGCATCCGGAAGTAGCTCACAAAAAACCAAATATCCACCTCGAGTCAAGAGGGTCTTCACTCCACTTCATATGCCTTTGTCAAAGGCTCTAGAGGTCTTACTCCGGAAAGGACATCTGAAACCGTTGGAACAACGGCCCCTACCCGATCCTATCCCTGCAAAGCATGACCAGACTAAGTACTGTGCGTACCACCAACAAACCGGTCATGAGACCGAAAGCTGCTTTCGTCTGCGCCATGATGTACAGGATTTGTTTGACAACAAGGTCATTGCCGCACCAGCTCAGTAAAGTCTATCACCACTGGATCAGTGAACTCGGGGGACAGTACGAATATGTGATCAGGGGATGAACCACCTGTGGACGGCACTCAGTTTACTCCAGATGTGGCGTGTGGCACGCACTGTTTTGAGCATTCGCGAATGCTGGTTTTTGTAGCTTCTGACTTGGGTGTTGGGTCAGTTTTGTGGTTTTGTTTTGAGTCTGTCTCTTTGTTTTGAGTCAGTCTTTTTGATTAAGGGTCTGCCTTGTTGTATCGAGTCAGTCCTATTGTACAGAAGTCGGGTGATTCCGGGGGTGTTACTTCGGATATCACTATTTTGCTTTGTGTTTGTCCTTTTGAGTCTGTTTCTGCCAGGGAGCCAGTTGTGCCAACAGATTTGAATGAACAGTAGTGATTTTCACACTCTTGTGTTTGCTTCTGCCGTATGCCAGTTGTGCCAGAAGTATTGAATGGAATGACAGTGCTCTTCGTCTGCCTTTTCTGTGCCTTGAAATCAATGTATCGACCTAAGTTTTTTTCAAAACTTTTTTTTGAACACTGCGGTGAAAACGAAGAGGAAGGAATTCCTCGGGATTTGCAAAATTTTGATCATTTGAGAGAAAGAGAGGCATGCTAAGCCCTTAATGATTGAGATCATGCTTGTTAATGTGAGTACTGAGAAGGACCCTGGCTTGATCCAGATTGGTTCTACACTGTCTTCGGCGCGAGCGATTTGTCGCTTTCTTAAAAAATTTCAAAAAATATTTTGCGCAGTCCTTCGAAGACTTGTGTGGGATCACTCTTGAGATTGTGCAGCTTAGGATCGCTCTCAGCCTCGAGATTCGACCCTTCACTTTCAAACCTTGAACCTGAGTTCAGAACGTTTAACGGTCAACCACAACGTGAGGCCTATGTGGCCATTTTGAAGCAACCCTCGAACAAAAGGCACCAACGTCAGATCAAGAAGATCAGATCAAAGAAAGCTTGTAAAGCTAGATCAGAAGCCCCCCCTCAAACTAGGGGCAAAAATGTCAGATATGCTCGAAGAGCCGAAGATGGATCCTTCAGTAAATCAATACAACAGCCACTCTCCTGGATACGGATGGTTTCAAAACCCTAAAACCATTTGGCATGGATTTGTTACGCTTTTACCCTTTGAGAGGCTCGTTGGGCCGAAAACCCGGAAGGGCGACCCAGGCAAAAGTTAGAGCAAAAGAAAAATACAAAAAAGAAAAAAATGCAAAGAAAAGAACAAAAAAGAAAAAAAAAAGAAAAAGGGGAAATGAAATGAAAAGAAATAAAAAGAAAAGAAATGAAAAGAATTGAAAAGAAAAGAAAAACAAAGCTCGCAAGGTCGAAAACCCGCATCGGGCGCCTTGGCAAAAGTTAGAGCCTAAAAAGGAGAGGTTAAATACCCGAGTGTACCTTAACCCCGAACTACGTAAGGCATGATTCCCATCATTGGGATACGTAGGCAACTTCATTCTGAAGTCCAACCCTGAAACACTTCAAATTCAACTGTGTCCATGTGATGGTTCTAGTCATCTTTGTCTTTTCTGTATCCGGGAGTTCGGTTGCAATCATCGCTCTGAGGACTGATTACAATACACTACGGGGCCATTTAGACAAGGGGCAACTTTCCGTTGCCATTCAATGCGCTGCGGTGCCGTGCAAACAAGGGGCAACTTTCAGTTGCCATGTAGCTCTTTTCGAGCAAGGGGGCAATTTTCCTCCAAATCCGAGGTTGTGCGTCTCAAGAGTGGGTTCCGTGCTTGTTAAGCATTGGCCGTTTGCAAAAATAGTTTTTGAGAATTTTTACTGAAGCTGACTACTTTTCTCGAAAATTGTTCCATCTTTTCCAAAAACTGGACCATTTCTTGAACCCAAAAAGGAAAATTTTCAGTGCTCATAGCCTGACTTGCATGATTGCAAATCAAAAATCGAACAAGTGTGTTAATCTAACTCTCATATTGGTCAAAAATTGTTTTCGTAGAAAACAAAATAAAAAATGGTCAAAATGATGAACTAGGGGCACAATTGAGTCAGGCTTCCTGTCTTTCCCCCGTTGTCAATGCATCTTCCAGAAAAGGGCACCTGCCAGAAAAGGGCACCTCTGAAGCTGACCGCAAAAGGGCAGAAGGCTCTCACATCCTCCACGCAACGAGGTATCAAGCCAAGTGCGAAGCACGGACGGGAACGGATCAAGATGTTCCACTCCTTTGTTTGGACAGATCTAATCACGTCCGAACTCCCCAGCAGGGCATCATCAACCGATGTTAGCTGCAGATTTGCTACACACCCAGTTGTAGCACAACCCCTCTGTGGGAGAAACTTACTGTTGTGAACAAGAGTCTGGTAGAATACCAGGGGCAAGAGCCCACAATTTCCAGCTTATCCATCAACCACCTAGGGGAGGGACGAAAAACGAGAGATTAAAGAATAGAGAGATGTGCGCTGAGAGAAAAAGCGAGAAAAGGGTTTTGAGAGAAAAACCGAGCTTGAGAGCCGAGTGATGTGAGAATCACAAATAAGAAAGGGTGGGAATAATACCCGGTGAAACAGGCTCCCTATGCACGTCTGTGTGTCGTGTCTTTTGTTTTGTTTGTCTCGATTCTTGCTTTGAGTTGTTCCGAGCGTGTCTCGACGTGTTTAGGTTGTTTACCTTTTGTTTTCCGTTGTTGAGTCTTTCTCGCTGTGTTCAGTCGTAGGCTCAATACCTGGTCGAAAACTCATCTCTCAATTTCAAAAATAAATCGTTTTGTGCTCAGAGTGCTGTGTCATCCTTCACGTTTGTGCAAAACAAGATTCTTTTTTCCATAAAACTATAGGGTCCACCCCCGATAAGTGTGAACGGTGAAACTAGGACCTATCTGAAGCTATGATGGTTCCAGACTGCAAAGCAAAAACAAAAGAGCGAAAATCGAAGTATCTGAGTTTGTGGCAACTTCAGAAAATTTCATGATTGTACTCCGGACGTACCTCTTCAGGGCCTTGTCAATGCTCCGAAATATGAGTGTACCTCTACCTCAGGCGCAAGATCAATCCTGCTTCAAGGTTATGCACTCTTCCACTTACATTGTTATGCACCCACTTCACTTGCATTCTAATGCATTATACCTATCAAGTTTCTTCCTCAGTCGTGCACGATATTGTATGCACGGTTCATTCAAAGAAGTTTTGTTTTAAGGTCATTCACTTTTGTGTATCAATCACACACACTCACTTTAGTGTATCAATCACACTTCATTCACTTAGTGTATCAATCACATTTCTTTCATTTTGAGTATCTATCACCCACATTCTCATTTAGTGTATCAATCACACTCTCTTCACTTAGTGTATCAATCACACTTCTTTCATTTTGTGTATCTATCACACACATTCTCGTTTCTTGTATCACACTTTCAGTGTATCAATCACACTTCATTGATTTAGTGTATCAATCACACTCTGTTCACATAGTGCATCTATCACACTTTGTGTTCACTTTCAGTGTATCAATCACACTTCATTGATTTAGTGTATCAATCACACTCTGTTCACTAAGTGCATCTATCACACTTCGTGTTCACTTTTAGTGTATCAATCACACTCTGTTCACATAGTGCATCTATCACACTTTGTGTTCACTTTTAGTGTATCAATCACACTCTATTCACATAGTGCATCTATCACACTTTGTGTTCATTTTTAGTGTATCAATCACACTGTGTTCACTTTTAGTGTATCAATCACACTCTGTTCACATAGTGCATCTATCACACTTCGTGTTCACTTTTAGTGTATCAATCACACTCTGTTCACATAGTGCATCTATCACACTTTGTGTTCACTTTTAGTGTATCAATCACACTCTGTTCACATAGTGCATCTATCACACTTTGTGTTCATTTTTAGTGTATCAATCACACTGTGTTCACTTTTAGTGTATCAATCACACTCTGTTCACATAGTGCATCTATCACACTTTGTGTTCACTTTTAGTGTATCAGTCACACTCTGTTCACATAGTGTATCTATCACACTTTGTGTTCATTTTTAGTGTATCAATCATACTCTGTTCACATAGTGCATCAATCACACTTTGTGTTCCCTTTTAGTATATCTATCATACTTGTTCACATAGTGCATCTATCACACTTTGTGTTCATTTTCAGTATATCAATCATACTTTGTTCACACAGTGCATCTATCACACTTCGTGTTCACTTTTAGTGTATCAATCACACTCTGTTCACATAGTGCATCTATCACACTTTGTGTTCATTTTCAGTATATCAATCATACTTTGTTCACACTATGCATCTATCACACTTTGTGTTCGCTTTTAGTGTATCAATCACACTCTGTTCACATAGTGCATCAATCACACTTTGTGTTCCCTTTTAGTATATCTATCATACTTGTTCACATAGTGCATCTGTCACACTTCGTGTTCATTTTCAGTGTATCAATCATACTTTGTTCACACAATGCATCTATCATACTTCGTGTTCGCTTTTAGTATATCTATCATACTTATTCACTAGGTGCATCTACCACGCTTTGTGTTCACCTTTAGTGTATCCATCACACTACGCTTACCTAGTGTATCCATCACACTCTCTTCACTTTTGTGTATCTATCACGCATGTTTGTCCACTTAGTGTATCTATCACACTTCGTTCACTTTTGTGTATCTAACGCACATATTCGTGAGAATTGCATAATTCTCTTACATCCTTTCTGCATGAGATGTAGTTTGGTTCATGTCTACTTGCTGGCATAGCATTCGCTTAAAATATTGCATTTATTTTGCATAATTGCTTCATCGCAGCTACATTCGCGCTATTTTGCGCATCGCACTGTTTTGTGCAGTTCAACATTCGCGCTATTTTGCGCATCGCACTGTTTTGTGCAGTTTACATTCGCGCTATTTTGCGCACCTCACTTGTACTTGTTAGTACATTGCATTGTTGTGAGTGCAAACTGGCTTCGCGTGGCGTATAAGTCCAATTATCAAAGTCTTCCTGCATATCATTTGCATCCTGCCCCTGAACTACGCTGGTTTGATTCCTTGCAAAGGGATACGTAGGCAGCCTGTGGGCACAACCATTTATTTATCGGTATTTTGTTTGTTTGTCCAAGTCTTCGGCCTTGTCAAAAATGGGTCGTCTCTGGGCTTTGACATTCACTCCCGTCATTGTTATGACTTTCGAGTTCTGTCAAAGAGGGGCAACTGTAGACATCCCATTTTTGACCGTCCTCAAGACTTGGACGTCACCGTTTGAACACTCGGTGATTATCCATGTTTGTGTTCGTTTGGAGTTCCCGGAGGTCTCGGCTCGCGTGCCCTGCCTCAGGATCTCCGAACTCAACCGTTTAGTGTCTGGTTTTGCACCAAACACTTGCATCTTGCCTTTAAGAGGCAGGGTAGGGCTTGTGGACCATCCCCACCCACCACCGGCAGTGGCTAGAGGCCACCGGCTGGTTTTTGCTACCATCGGCACTTTTGTTTGCCGGTCGGCACATTTTATTGCCGGTCGGCATAGTTTATTGCCGGTCGGCACCTTTTTTTGTCGAAGTGACATTTTTGGGCAGCCGACCACTGTTCATCCACTTTATAGAGATATTTTGTGCCAGCTGTGATAGCTGGCACCAACTCTTCCCTCCTCCATACACGTGTATGGAGGGATCTCCCTCTAGCCAAGCTTGTTGTATAAGCTTTGCAAGAGGGAGTCCTTTAAGAGGGGGTCTTTCCTCTTGGATCTAGGTTAGACTTTGGCAACCAAAAACCAGAGCTTTGAGATATAGATACATATCATCTCTATATCTCTCTCTCTCTCCTCCTTTGTGTGTGTTTCTTAGCTCAAAAGGTAGTTTTTACCTTACTTTTGCACCATTACACACACTATTACACCTCATTCCGAGATTGAGGGACTTGGAGGGTTGTTTCTTGATTTTTTGGACTGGTTTTGATCAAAAGAAGAGGGCTAGACCATTTGTTCTTCAAGGGTTCTTCAATGGTGAGCATCTTGCTTTTTATTCCCCAAACTTGCAATAGTTTTCTACCTATCTTGCTTGCTATTTTAGCTCTTGTGTATAACATAAAAAAGGTTTATATTTTCATGCTTTAGAACTTTCATTAAGGTGGTTTGGTGTTTTGAGTGCAAACTCACTCTATTAGGCCTTGTTTGGCCACTTTTGTTGCCTCTTTGGTTAAGCTTTGGTCATCTTTGTATCTTGATCTCTTCACCACTGAAAATCAGTGTATTTTTAGTGTTAAAAAAAGTCGGTTTGAAGTCTTGCATAGGGGAGGGACACCCCTCTCCCTTTATGGTCTTGTTTCCTTGAGTTGTGGCCCAAAAGGGTGACATGCATGCTTGCTTGGTTTTTGCTTCATTTGAGAACTTTTTGGGTGTTTTTAGGTCATGTGGGATCTCTGTTTTTGGCTGGATTTGTGCCTCCTTGTATGCTTGTAATACTTGCTTTGTATTGCTCCATTTTGCTTAGAAGTGTATCTCATGATTAGGCCATGATTCTTGTGTGTGTTGGGTTGGTTCCATGAAGATGTTAGCACTATTTTTTCATGCTTAAAACCTGTTGGTTATCCCTTTGGTCATGTTTGACATGTTTGATATGGTTGCCATGCGTTTTGGCTTGTGAGCCCTCAAGTACATGAATCACTAGCATGCCTTAGTTGATCCACTTTAATGAGTTGAAGTTGTTTGCCATGCTATTTTAGTCCAAGAATCATGTTTGCATGTGTGCATGCTTGACCTCTTTCATGCCTTGGGGGTGTACTCTCTTATGCCTAGGAAAGAGTCTTGGTGGTAGCATTTCATAAGAGGTATTGTAGCTGCCATACTAGGAGGTTTCGAAGTCCCATTTTGCATGTAAAATTTCTGTTCTTATTTGTCTAAATCATGCCATGAGAAGTCATGTTGGTGGGGGTAAGTTGTCTCCTTTTTGTGCCTTAACCTTAGGACCATAAGTTTGCTTGTTAACATGAGATGTTGCCCAACATTTTGAGCACTTTTTGATGCTGTTTTGGGGTGGACTGAGGTCTGTCCTTTTATGGTTCAAGGCCCCCATCGCATGCTTGCTTCATGTTTGTTGTATGGTTGTTCCATCAAGCCTCGTAGCATGTGAATCCCATTCCCAAATTGGTCCATATTCGCATCACATTTGCATCTTGCATGCTTGGCATTACACATTTGTCATGTTAGTTGCATAGTACTTATTGTGCCTTGCATCTTGGCATCATGTTACATGTTGAGCCGTGTTTGCATAACATGCATTGCATTTACTTGGTTTGGGGTGTCAAACCAAGTGTGGGAATCAAGGAACATTCATACTTCAAGTGATGTAATGTGCCTCGATTCCCGGTCACCGGGGCCTTTGATTCCAACTTGATAAGGCTTCGGTTTTCATTTTGTTTGTTGCATGCATCTTTATATCA
The DNA here is from genome assembly GCF_055761805.1 of Camellia sinensis. Classification (NCBI taxonomy): domain Eukaryota; kingdom Viridiplantae; phylum Streptophyta; class Magnoliopsida; order Ericales; family Theaceae; genus Camellia; species Camellia sinensis. The sequence continues at coordinate 50,210,499 of NC_138967.1, forward strand.
AATGGCAAATTTGATTCTTTGAGCCACCATGCACCATTGGTGGCTCGAAGATCGAAGGACATGCTTCCTTGAGTTCAAAACATGATAGGAAGTATGGCCATGCTTACATATGCCTGAAAACCCCATGCCATGCACTGTCTATTCTCTGTTTGCTGTCAAACTGTCTTCTTTAGGAAGTTTCTGCCGACTGGCAGAATTTAGTGCCAACCGGCAATCTTTTAAGTGCCGATGAATCCAAGAACAGCCGATGAAAATTGTAGAGTGCCGGTGGAAATTCTGTCTGGCCGGTGGTGCTCTGTAGCTTTTAAGGAACCTGCTCCAGGACTTGGGCAATTTTCAGAGAGACAAGGCAGTACAAACAGAGGTGGCAGGGGTACGGTACGGGTTTTTTGGGCAAGTCAAGTTCCGAGCATGCATCATATGCGCATCCCGAGGCAGAGGCTGCGGCCACCCTCTCCTTTCTTTTGCATCTTTTCTCCTAATTAATTAGAATTTTTTTGTAATAATTTTGTTTGTTTATTATTTGGGACTGTAATATTTCATTTGTTTATTATTTTGGGACTGTAATATTCATTTGGACCCTCTGAGTGAGGGTGAATATGTAATAAGTGTGGGTGAGTGTGTGTATGTCTTCCAATCCCCATTTCTTTCTTCCCTTTTATTTAGAGTGTTTACCTTTGACATGCATAGACGTTAGGGAAATTGAACCTCATAAGGAATTATGAACTTTGTCTTATTCTTTGCTTTATGTTGGTTTACTTTAGGGTGTTTACACTCCACAAGGTCAATCTCGACCTCCTTTTGCCATGGGTCGTAGTAATTATGTTGAGGTAATATAACATATTGTTTGTTTTTTAACATGAAAATGCATTATGAATTTTTTTTTAAAATGCATTTTCTTATTCTTTGCTTTATGTTGGTTTACTTTAGGGTGTTTACACTTCACAAGGTCAATCTCGACCTCCTTTTGCCATGGGTCGTAGTAATTACGTTCAGGTAATATTTCATATTGTATGTTTTTAAAAATGAAAATACATTATTATTTTTTTTGATGGACATTCTTCTTTTATTTGTGTTGGTTTACTTTAGGGTCATGGTCGCGAATCCCAATCTCAACTTTCTTTTGCCACGTGTCATACTAATTATGCCGAGGTAATATTTCATATTGTATGTTTTGTAAAATGAAAATACATTATTACTATTTTTCATTTCATACTTTATTTTTTTACGTTGGTTTACTTTAGGGTGATGGTCGTGCAACCTATATTTCTCAACCTCAATCCCAATCTCGACCTGAATCCCAATCTCAACCTTCATTTGTCATGGGTCGTACAAGTGTACATCATGTCATGTATCCTACATATGATGTGAGTTGTAATTGGTTACATACTTTACATTGAAAATGTAGTATAGATTCTAAAAAAAGTTTAATACATGTATCACTATTGCAGGGAAATAACACGCCTCAGTCAATGCCGCCTGATTCAATGCCTTTACTGTATCCCACTCCGACATTGTTTCAGAAATTGCTTCGAGATATTACTGCAGTCCAACTGACACAAGCCTCACATAGTCCTGTTGACAGTCGTGTGGATGGACATCCCTGGAAGGCTTGCACTGAACGATGATGTTATTATATTTGTGGATTTGGGTGTTTTTTTTTATGTTCGGTGCGATTTGGATATTTTTGATGGACAATTTTTTTTTATGTATTTGTAATGTTTTGTGGGATTTGTATAATTTTTATGGATATATTTTTTATGTATTTGTAATGTTTGGTGGGATTTAAATTTTTTTATGGACATTTTTTATTACACCCAAGAAGGGGTGAGAGTTTAGTATTAATGTATTAATTACACCCAAGAAGGGGTGAGAGTTTAGTTTACATTCTTAATTTCTAGAAAGTGCACAGCTTTAAACTTTGCATGCCATATGATACCAATTCTCACAATTGGGATATTCAAAATAAGAATGGAGATATATAATGCTTTAGTTTGGATGACATCATTAAAAACTAAAATCAATGTTTCTATGTCAATTTGAATTTTAAAATTTTCTGTTTTGATTACACCCTATAATGTAATGGACAGGTTGAACTTATTTCCGGTTATTTACTGTTTTGATTACACCCTGTAATGGACAGGTTTGATTTTATTTCCTGTTTTGATTACACCCTGTAATGGACAAAATACACTTATTCCCTGTTTTCATTACACCCTGTAACGGACATGTTGAACATAATCATAACCATACAAAGTGCACAACATAACCATACAAACTGATTACACAGATTACACAGCTCTGCTGGACAAAATGAACAAAATAACCAAGTGCCATTACATAACCATATAACCATACAAAATTAACAAGTCCAGTTAACCATACAAACATATAGTTTACCTAACCACATAACCATACAACCTGCCACTAGCTGTCATGGGTCGCAAAGATTACAAAACTATTACATTTTTATAACTAACACGATCCCAATTACAAGCAAGATACACAACCCATAAATACGACTCGAATTTTGATTTATGTCTGTTTCCAACTTAAGCATCTTCGCCCTCATAAATTGCAGTTCTTCACTTTGAAATTGAAGTTGTTTATTCATAAGTCGAAGTTGTTGTTCGGTGACAGTTGACATATTTTCCATTTGCACTACTCCTTCACGTCTACCTTGTGAATTTGTAGGCAAGCACCATCCCATAAAATCGCCGCAATTTTTACAACAATAAAATAATTTGTTTCTGTTTTGTTCCGTCTCCGAAATTTGAATAGTTGCTTTCTTATGACATTTAGGGCAATTTCTGTTGTTGAACGTCAACTGATCTGAGGTACCTCCGTTAACAGTTGAACTTGACATCTGCAAAATTATGCACACAATTCATAGTAAAGTTATATACACATTCAACTTGAATCATATCATTCCTACATACACCTGCTGGTTCAGATTTTGTATATGCTTTGTTATGTTATAGTGGCCAAGTGTTTTTTAAATTCATGATTTACATGACATGGGCTGTAATGGTGCCTTGTGCATTATAAGTTCAACTTATCCATGGTAAGCAGTGTCATGATAGAAAATTCTAAGATGAATGGTATTACATATATCCTGTTGATAAAAGCCTAATGTGACAGCAAACGAGAAAATCTTGCAGATTATGCATTGACAAGTTAAAGAGAAAAAAAACAAGGATTACGTGGACTGTATATCCATTGCTCAAATTCTCCAATTTTTTCTTAACTAATTTGTTTAGGTATCTTTATTGTGGAGTTGGGTGCTGTGTTGGTTCCTATTTTGTTGTTTGTTCTAATACTATAGATTGTCCATTTTTATGGAAAGACGATTACCAAAGTAGGAAACACAGTTAAGCAGCGAGCAGGTTGACCCCTATGTCTAGTTGACCTCACCTTTTAGTATATTTACATGAACCATAGCAAGGGTGACCCGTCGGGTAGAGTGCAATATTGCTTGGTTCTCCACATATCAATAATTGTATGGTTTGACTACTTGATTGTAATAATTCTCTCAAAGCATCTTCATCTATCTCATCAAGATTGCAGTTTGAAAGATGGTTAGGTTCCAATTAGTAATTAATTGGTAGTTGTGGCGACTTAAAAAATTATGAGTCTTGAAAAAAAAGAAAAGCAAAAAAAGCATCCCATAATAACAAAGAGTAACTTAAATAGTCTAGTGGGATATATGGAACTAGTTTATGCAAAATCACCAATTTATGAATTTGTAATACTATTAAAAAGTGTATTAATTGACATTGTTTTGTGATCAGTTTTGCTTCTTGTGGTCTTTTCCCCTACCTACATACACTATCTGGGCAATATTTGCAATTGGATTATGAAGTTTATTTCTAGTGGTTCTAAGCTATTACCCATGCTTTTAAGCCATAATGCTTTTTTTGCTTCTCTTTTTTTTCAAGACTCATAATTTTTTAAGTCGCCACAACTACCAATTATGCATTTAATCAATTATCTTCCATCAAAATCAATGAAACCAAACAAGACCAAGTTATAGGTGCACAATCAAATTAACCCTAAATAGAATCCAAACGTCTAGCAATGAAGAAGAACAAGCGGATTGAGAGAAATTGAAACAATTGAGGAATTTAGAGAGAGAAAGAGAGAGAACTAAAATGCAGTAGTTTAATAATTACAGATAGTAGTATATGATGATTGATAAGACAAGATGTATACATGTCCATTAAAAATTTAAACTGAGTGAGTGTTTATGAAATTGCTACAATTGAAATCATCTTTATATCTACACATCTTTGTGGATATATATATATATATATACACAGAGAATGAACTGACCTTAATCGGCGATTTTACGATCGATAGAGAGGGGGTTTGGTTTGTTCTTCTCTGGAATTTATGGAGTTCAGATCTTCGGCCGCTTCTCCTCTCCTTCGTGTCCTCTGTCTAGGGTTCAAAAATGGAAAGGGGAAAGGTGAATATGAAGAAAAGAAAGGAAAAAAATATATATATATACAAAACGGCGTCGTTTTGTAGTGCTGCTGGGAGTGCTGCTGGGAAGAGCGGCCGAAGATCTGAACTCATAAAACTGACGGTGGTCTTTAAAGTGGTAGTGTGCTCATGTATGAGACTTAACCGTAACTAATAAACCTTGATTTTCTATGTTATAAATCGATTTTGATAATTTTTAAATATTAGGGTAACTATTTGCGTCATGGAATGAGCATCAGGCTAGATATTGATTTTTAAAATTTTTGATTTAATAGGTCCAAGTTTAAAATTTATTGAGCCAAAAAGATATTGATATATCTAAAATGACACCTATCTGTCTAGAGTTTATCTATTTATTTATTTATTCAAATGTCACCTATTTATACATGTATTACCTATTTGTTAAACTATATATCCAAATGCCACTTATTTGTACACGGATTATCTATCTATTCATATATTTATGCAACGTCATCTACCTGCCCATCTCACCTTCACCAGCCACGGTTGTCGACCACCGTTGTTGGCCATTGTCGATGGCCGTTCATCAAAAATATTAAATCTTAGACCAAAAAATATGTGGCCCCATTGGTGTAAAGTTTTTATCAATTATAACTTCTTAATAATTACATTATTTTTTTGGGTCAGTTAATTTTAAATTTTTAGTAGTGCATAATTTCACGGGGTTGTCAAATTCTTAACACGTTTTTCATGTGTAGCAAAAATTTCAACTACTACCATATCAAACATGTATTATGTATATTACATTAACCGAAGCATAGTAGCGTTCTCACCTTTGATTATTGTTGACTATCAATCGGTCAATAAAACAAATTGACAAGTTATCCAATGTTGACAAGTTATCTAATGATTAAATAATAATAATAATAATAAATAAATAAATAAACTCACAAAAATAATATTTAGTTTAAATCAGTACTGGTATGATGAAACTTGCATTTTAATGAATTTTGATCTTACATTACTTTTTTGACATTTTTTTGTTTTTTTTTCTAATTCTTGATTCTTATAATTAGTGATTGAAAACATCATGTAGCCAGTATCCACCCAATAATAAATAGCAAAGGATGTGACAATTTTTTAAGAAAAATATAAACAAAATGACCACATTATGTATATCATTGAGTAAACACACATCTACTATTAGACTGTGCTCATATCGTCATTCTAAGTTATCTAAACTTAATTAATATATTTGAGAGGCTCCTCCACACATTGCTAATTAATTTTGAGTTAGATACTTTAACATGGTATCAAAGTTTAGTTTTGGATAGTTTTTGGTGCGTTATATCTCGCCTCTCATTTCTCTGTTATCTTTAAATGTTATTCGGGCGAGTCAACGATTTCTTAGGAGTAATGGACAAGAAATATTTTTTTTAAATTCTATTGTGATTTAAGTTCTTCATATGAGAAAAGTCATTTGATTCGTTTGACAATTGAGAGCCAACCACTATAGATTTCGGATTATAAATATGGATCCCAAAACATATTTCCTGTCTATTCCAAAAAATGGGTTGTAGGAAGATTTTATTAGCTGTTTTGGATGCAATGTTGATTGTTATGCTTCTACTGCCTTTTCATCAAGTGGCTTCAAGGGAACTAGCTGGGACTTCCCACTTTCTAGTTGCTGGTGAGTCTGCCTCTCTTATGTTTTCCATTTTTTTCCCCCCTCTCCTTTTATTAATCTTAACATGCAAAATGCAATTTATGTTTATTTTGACACGAAAAAACAAAACAAAACAAAAACAATTACATCAAAAATTTACCCCTTGAGATATGTTTAACATACGATTTGCTTCCTATAGTTCAGAAAATTACATCCTACCCTTTGAAGTTTCTAATTTCATAACAAATGACTCCATTTTATCAATAAATCATTAAGCAAATTAATAATTTTTAATAATTTTAAAAAATATATTTAAATTAATAATTTAATAAATTTCATTATTGTATAAGAAAAACAATTATAAATTTCATTTTTTAGTTAATTCTATTAAATAAAAAATTCTAACAAGTAAGTATTTATAATTTTCTAAATTACTGGGCAATCCGTGTTAAAGAATTGCTATGTTAATAGGGTTATTTATTATTAAAATTTCCTTTGGAATAGATTCTCAAATTTTAAATTTAATGTGACTTAGATATGGCTAAAAGTTATGATTAATTTGTTATTACTAAATAAAGATTTTAAAATTTTAAAATTATAGATATATTTAGAATCAATAGTTTTACGCCATGTGTATTTATGAACTTTAAAAATGAAATAATTTGTAAAATTTATATTAATACTTTAAAGCTCCTATATTCTCTCATACGAAAAATCACTTTACGGATATATCTACAAGCAACAAACTCATGCTATGCACGAAATGAATTTTTTTTTTAAAAAAATGCAATATATTATGAAATAAAAAAATTCATCATATTTATTTGAACTCTATAAAACAATTTCTATTAAACCAAAAATAGTTCAATAATTTTAAACTAACTACTAAAATTTAATTATTAAAAGAATATCAAATTTCATTAAAAATTATTATATTCTATATTGGTTAGGTGAATTGTTTACTAAATATATTTTGTATAGACGAGCGAGGGTCATATTGAGTTGAATTGCACAGCATTTGGTAGTGTTTTCTGAATATGATTTGAGAATAAAGTTATATTTTGAGTTTGTGAGTTTTAGAATTATGATTTGAGTGTGTAAAATTTGTTTGGTGAATGAGTTTTCAAAAGAGTTTTAAATTAAGCGGAGAATTTTTGATGTGACATATGATATTTGATACAAAAACTTACGACTCATAACCAAACACACAACTCAAAATTATATTCAAAGCTCATAAAATTTTTTAAAAAATTCCGGATTTTTTTATTTAAAATATAAAAAATAATAGATGCCAATTGTAAAAAAAAATAAAATAAAAAATATTAACATTGTTTCAGTCAACCGGCCAGACGTCCGGGAAGACGACCGGTTAGCCCAAATTTTCCCGCCTTGAAAAAAGTTTTCAAAAGTGGGTGTGTAATTAATTTTTGAAAATTCTAAACAAACAACACACTTAGAATAATGGGTAGAAATGTGTTTGGAGAGCTTCTTCAAACACAACCACATGTCTACTTAACCCCAACACGATATATATCAGGATTAATAGAGTTATCCTAACTCTAGAAAGTTTTTTAAATTTCAAACCCGCTCAATTAATCCATTATACATGGATTATCATTATTATTATTATTATTATTATTATTATTATTAGTTGGGGTCTTGAAGTACTTTTAAATGAGTTTTTCATTTTTAATAATAATTTCAATTTAGACCATTAGCAAAATTTAATTGAAAATGATTTTTGGCTTTTTAACAAATATTTTAGTTTAGGCTCTAAACACACACACACACTCACATATTTTCTTATTGTTCATTTTTTTTATATAAATATTTTCAAAAAAAAAATGTAGATATGTAGAATGTGGAAAATAAATTATTTCAAAAGTTATTGTTTGAGTTTGAAAACTTATTGAAATATGAAAAAAAAAAGGTACTAATTTTTTTTTATATTTCAATAAAAAAAATTAAAATTATCTGATTACAATTATCAAATCAATTTGTATATACATGAATGATCTAAAAACACAAAATTTAAAAATTAATGTTTCAAATTATTAAAGTGAGACCTATGATCGAAATTAAGCTGGTGCAGTCCAAGTCTTGCATGGAAACAATCTAATTCTTTAGATGTAGATTGCAAGGGAAACACAACTCACATATAACACGGATGAAAGAGGTTGGATAATTATGAATCCTAATTTGGTGTAAGAGCATCTCTATTTTTTAATTTCTAATTTAGTTAAATTTAACTTTAATGAAAAAGTATTCAAAAATGATCTTTAAATCTTTTATTAAATGTTCATCAAATTAAGGGAGAAATTTTCTTTTTTCTGGTTGTTTTGCTCGTTGGTTTCTCACCAACTTGGAGGTTAGAGCTTGTTTCAGCTCCAAGCTCCTCTTTATTGATGTAATTCTTGTTTAATTCATCAATAAAGACTTCGTTTGCCGATCAAAAAAAAAAAAAAGGGAGAAACATATTTTTATTAAATTGAGAATTCATCAAATTTGAATTTGATGAAAAGCTTAGAAGATAAAAACCTTGGAGATGATTTTTTTTTTCCATAAAATTTTAATGAAAAGAGAAATTTAAAAAAAGAGGAGAATTTCAAAAAGATATTGATAAAAATTTGATGAAAAGATTGGAATAGTTCATATCAAATTATTATTTTTTAAATTAAAAACAATTAGATAAAATAATAAATAAATAAAAATACTCTAACATATGACATTGGTCTTGCTAAAACAGACATGACGGTGATGAATACGAATATGAATATGAAAACAAAGCTTAAAGAGGCTGATATGAAGAATGCTGATCCAGAGGATGGCAACTACGAAGAGCCTGCTGGTGGTCCATGACCTAGTTATTGTTCATGTTTGCGGTCTGCTTTTACATGCAACTTTGATTAATAAAACCTTGGACATGGTTGATTGATCTTTCACATAATTATATTATTGTTTGTTTTTTGTTATTGTTTTTTTAAATATGATGGGAATGAAATAAAATTCAATGGAAGGTTTTCCAATGCTCTACTTGTTTACCCAATTATATTCTCACTTTTATCTTTAATTCACATGGAACCAAAAGTTTATTGTAATTTAAAAATTAATAATTATAAAGTGAAAATTTTAAAAATTATTTTCCAACTTCTTGGTAATTTATTTATTTTTAATTTGTGTCTTATAAGTTGTAAGCATAAGCTAATCACAGTGGGGTTATTTGGTACAACTTATTTGAGCTTCTTATAATTTATTTTATTTTGAGAGTCTATGTCAAACTATTTGATATAATTTTTGCTTATAATTTATTAGACAAAAATCAGTTAAACAAGTTTAAAAAATTGATTATGTGAAAGTTATTGAAAGGATGCTTTATTTATATCATCAAACAAATTACTAGTTCACAATAGTTGGAAAGTTATCAGAGCCTACCTAACAATCAATTACCAAGTCAAAGCTCAACAACTTGTTATATACAACTCCCATAATGGAGAAAGTATTAAATTTCTCTATAAGAATTGAACCCAAGATACTAAAACAAATATGTAATTCTCATTTTTTTAACCCAAACTTAAATTTCGAATGAATTGAAAATTAAAGAACTATGTGCCAGAGACTAGTGGGTTGAATTGGACCGATCTAATTAATCTCCAAATAGGAATATACTATGAGATTAGTTATTGGGGGAATTATAAATCAATGCAATTTCAAAATAAATTTCTAATCAATAATAAAATTTACTAACTTTAATAATTAAAATTATAAGTTTTTTTCATGAGTTTGTAATTTTTTTTGGTTCTTACCACTGATTAGCAATTTCCTCTTAGTTATTTATGAATGACCACCATTGCGTTTCCAATTCCCAGCAAAAATCCGGTGTATCTTGCAATACATACAAAAATACTATCTTGGGGCATATTCCTATCTTATTGCTTAATTGAAAAATACTATCAATCTATCGATTTCTTATCAAATTTTATCACTAGACATGAAACAATGAGTTTCGTACAACGGAGGTGATTTCCGCACGTAAATGATATAGAGACTTGAACCCTCATTTCCAAGCTAGCCAAATGACAATGGTGAAATACCTGGTGGGGATGTAGCCGGAAAGTTCCTCCAATGGCTAAGTCAAAGTAAGGAACAAAGATGCTTAAAAGCACTAGAGAATTGGGTTTACATACCAAGTAGCATGTGCAAAGAAGACTACTTCCCTATGTTGTGTTTTCTTTTGTACAGCTTCCCCCAGTCTAGATTAACACAACCCATCTTGTAGTTTCTCTAGGATTTATCGCTAGGCAATTTTAAAATTATCCAAATCTCATAGAGTTGTGTTGCTTGCAACTACTTACACAAAGGGTAACGATCAATTTCCTATCTGGCAATGCGTTAATCGGGCACACAAGTGTCTTGTTAAATATAGTAACTATATATTTTATCTATTATACATATCATATTATATTTATTACTATATTTAAGATTATCATATTTAGGTTTCTATCATCTTATATAAAAGAATCTTGTATACATTGTTACATTATTATTTAACATAATATTGAATATATACATTATATAATATTCTCTTTCTCTCTCTTTATTAGATATCCTAACATGGTATCTGAGTTATAGGTTAAGCTTTTGGTGTTCGTTGCCTTACCGGCAGGCGGCAACCTTGCCTTCACCGCCTGTCAGACCTCAACCCATTCCGCTACCATATTTTCCTTTCAATATCGTTTCATGGTGATTCCTTTCTCTATTCGCTGATTTATTTCTATCCCAAATATCTCTTTCATATTTCTTTTTTAACTCTCAATCTATTTTTTTTTCTTTTTTTTGTGCTTCTGCTCACTCTGTCTTTCCCTTTACTTTAGGGATAGCAATTTAAAACCGGCTCGATGAGGACCCGACTCCCCAACCTCGAATAGAGTTGTTTTTCCCTGAAAAATATCCCTAACGGGCCGGGGATGGTACTCAAAAATAAATCCCCGATAATTTTCGGGCCGGGGATGGTGATATGTTTTTCACCCCTGGCCCCGGCCCGTCCCCAGCCCTGAACCCGTCCCCGTTAGCCCTCCGAAGTATACTTACTATATATACCCTTGGGGTTATAAGGTTATGAACATTTCTCCCACCCAAAAAATATGTTATGTTCTATCTCTCTCTCTCTTCCCTCTACTCTCTCTCATTTTCGCACATCTCTTCTCCATCTCTACAGTGCAGCCGCCACTGTCCGCTACGCTAGAGTTGCTATCCACCTCATACCGCCGCTTCACCTCTGTCGACTCCACCGTCCCTTCTACCTTCGTCACTGCTCTCTCTCTTCCTATCCGTCGAGTCACCATCGTTGCTGTCACACAGAGATCTTAGATCCGTGAGATCTGTGTTGATCTCCTCCGTCGTCACCTCCGATCAGCCGATCTCCACCGATCTCCTCTGTTGTCCTCTCTCTCTCTCTCTCTCTCTCTCTATGTATACATGTCTATATGCGTGTCTCTGTGTGTATGTATAATGTATGTGTGTGTCTCTGTGTGTGTGAATGTATACATGTAAGTATGCATATATGTGTGTGTCTCTCTTTGTGTATGCTTTTTTGATGATGTTGTTGATGATGTTGAAAGTTGTTGTTGATGGTGTTGAATGTTAAAACAGATTTGGATCAGGGGAGTTTCGGGGTCGGGGAAACCCGATCCCCGTTGGGGGCGGGGACGGGGACGGTCATAGGTTCCCTGTCGGGGATCAAGGTCGGGGCCAAGGCCGGGGAAATTTTCGCCATCGGGGATCGAGGACGGGAAGGGTGATCCCCGGCCTCGCCCCGCCCCGTTGCCATTCTTACTTTGATTCAAACTCAAATAGGTTTCTATATTCAAACTCAAATAGGTTTCTATCTTCAAACCTATTTGAGTTTAAGGGGGTATTATACTTATATCATGGGAAGCATGGTTATACACCATGAAAATGCACTACCTAAGCCGCCCCTTGGTGCACTCTCTAAGCCACCCCATGTGGCGCACCACCCATGCCGTCCTTTTGGCGCACAATCCAAGCCACCCCCTATGACGCACTCCCTAAGCTGCCCCATATGGTGCATCACCTAAGCCGCCCATGGTGCACTTTTCTCATAAGTCACCCCCTGGAGCACAATGTCATCTGTTGCCATCACCATTCAACACCACGTCATAAGTTACGTTTGCTGGTTCAACATCCATTACTTCTTTACAACAGTCTGACATGACCTCTTAAACTGTCCCGACATTGATTCCGGTCAGTTCCTACAATGGTCCGACATGACCTTAAACTATCCCGACATTAGTTCCGGCCAGTTCCTACAACGGTCTGATACTGTCTCCCGGTATAAGCCCCCATCTCTGATCTATCTCAAGCATCATTACGTTCCCATTCGAACTTTGCAATATATTTGCCTTTTATTTTATTTTTTGGTTTTATTTCATGTTTTAGTTTCTCTCTCCAAACTCAAGTTAGTATCCCTACTTGAGTTTGAGGGAGGGTGTTAAATATAGTAACTATATATTCTATCTATATATCATACATACGACATTATATTCATTACCATATTTAGGATTATCATATTTAGGTTTCTATCCTCCTATATAAAGGAGTCTTGTATATATTGTTACATAATTATTCAACATAATATTGAATATATACAAAATATAATATTCTCTTTCGCTTTCTCTTTCTTTTTCTCTCTCTCTCTTTCTCTCTCTTTCTATTAGATATCCTAGCAGTTTGGTTAGCAAGATTAATAGTAAGGGAATTAACTATTCATGAGATTAGTGTAAGATTGGTTATCTAGCTGAATTAGTGAGATACATAATTCCCTCTAATCCATGTTTGTTTTGTAATAGAAATGAAAACATATAACTTCAATTATATGTATGCTTTGCGTTATTATTAGTTATATTAAAGCTAGATTTTGAGAAGGCCTATTATTAGGATTTTATAATTAGTAATCCCGTTTGACAAAACTCCTTTTAGTTATAATAGTTTGCTCTTTTGTTTCAGTGAGGCTGTGAATGTTTAGATGCGAATCCAATCCTAATTGTACTTGTATAGAGGAGTTTATACTAACATTCTGTATCTTAAGCATTCTTTGTTTGCCACTTTGCTAAATATGTAGGGGGCAACGCCCACTGGCGAGTCTGGGACAGCACCCGAGCGGGGTTAAGGGGAAGCACCCCAGAAGCCAAAGTTGTTTAACCACTCGAGCAGTCATTTGTGCACTCGAGTGGTGAAGTGGTTTATCAAGTATTTTTTCCTTTGTTTGAACTTCTAGGAGACAAGTTTTACCGCTTGAGCGGTGGATGTTGCGCTTGAGCGATTGGCCTATATGTGAACATCGCCTTTTAGTCAGACCGCTAGAGCAGTAAAGTGTGTGCTCGAGAGGTCATCCTGACTCTGTTTAGTTTAAAATGCGTCGTTTGCTATTTTTAGGGTTAAACCCATCCAAATTCTTAAAGATGAGAGATACTAAGGTTTTCTATATTATAGGGTATTTATATATTGGTTTCCTTGATGATTTAAGAGTGATCGATAGATCTACAAGCTTCATATTAACATCATCAAGAGGTTTGTTTTTATTATTTCATTCACAAAAGAGAGAAGTATTGTTCGGTGGATTTCGGAGAACTTGGGCCTAAAAATTTGGTGGATTCCAAAGTGGCTCATCATCGTAGATTCAACATCAGCGTTGTGGATTCGACATTGGGTAAAGCAATTTTGAGGTCAAGACGGTGGTGGAAGAGGCACATTAGATTTGATTCAATTCGAGGGTGGATTCGTTAGATAATTGAGGGTACTCGTGTGTATTTTTTTTTTTTGTGGATTGTTTTGTGACTTTGACCCATGATTTTTTTTTTAATCACAATTGGAGGTGCTCCAATTGTGATTTTTTTTTCACGTTAAATCGTTGTGCCGATTTGTTGTTGATTGTTTGATTGGGTTTGACAATAATCACAAATCAATGTCTTGAGGGTTTTTAAATTTTTCAATGACTCAATTAATTGAGAGTACTTAATTTTTATGATGACTAGCTTTGGATTAAATAAGAGGTGGTTGGGGTGGATGAAGACTTATTGACGAGTTCAATCCTATGAAGGGATTAAGACAAGGTGACCCTTTATTCCCCTTCCTATTCAATGCATTAGAAAGACTGAATATGTTACTGGAAAGAATAAAGGATCTAGGCCAATAAAAAGGGTTGTGGTAAGGCAATCAGGGCTAAGGTTGTCACACCTCCAATTTGCAGATGATACAATAATTTTCTGTAAAGTAGAAGAGGAGGCGATTACATGTATAAAAGAGTTCTAGGGTGCTTTGAAGTGTTGTCTGGCTTGAAGATAAATTTCCACAAAAGTGTGGTTCAGGGTATGGGGATAACTGATGAAGTAACTCAGAGGTTTGCATCCCAATTACACTGTCTGATTCAAAAGCTACCTATCAATTACTTTGGGCTACCACTTGGGCAAATCCTAGAGGAAGAAAGACATGGCAACCTTTGATGGAAAATATTAAGTCAGAGCTAGCAATGTGGAAAAGAAGGCTACTATTGTTCGCAAGTAGGCTCACCTTAATTAATTTTGTGTTATCTAGTTTGCCTATCTATTATATGTCTATTTTCTAATTACCTAAGAGTGTAGCCAAAGAAATTGACAAAACTATGGGGAAGTACAGAGTTGAAAAGAAATGTGCATTTAGTTAATTGGTTGGACATTACTAAGAGGAAAAATCAAGGTGGGTTGGGCATTAAATTGACTAAGGAAGTTCATAATTAGTTACTAGCCAAATGGTGGTAGAGATATGGTATTGAAGACGAGGAACTGTAGAAAAAAGTATTTGAAAAGATTAGAAATCTACTAGATATTTATTTGTGATTATGTATTAATTTTAAGCAGTAAATAACAATTCCAATCAAACAATTAAGACAAATCGACACAACGATTTTAATGTGGAACAACCATAATTGGAATACCTCCAATTGTGATAAAAAAAAAAAAAAACCACGGGAAAAAGTCACAAAACAATCCACTAAGAAGACAAAAGGAATTACACAAGTGCACTCTCAATTATCTAACGAATCCACGGCTGGATTGAACCAACCCCTATATGCCTTTTCTACCATGGTCTTCACCTCGGAATCGTCTTACCCAACGTTGAATCCACAACGCTGATGTCGAATCCACGAAGATGAGCCACTCCAGAATCCACCAAAACTTCAGGCCCAAATTCCTTGGAATCCAATGAAGAACAACACTCTCTCTTGTATTGAACGAAACAAACAATCCTTTGATGTATACTTTTCAAACCAGATTTAAACTCAAACAAACATCAAAGAAACTAGCAAAGAAGCTCCAGATATAACCCTAATATCTAAGAAGAAGATCTGGAAGCCGTAACCTTAAAAACGGATGTAACCACATATTTATAAAAAACTGATCTGCGATCTCCACTTGAGCGCAAGAATGGAGCTCGAGCAGACTGACACTCGAACGCAGGAAAGGCCACTTGAGTGGAAAAATACAACTCCTAGTACTTTTTCAGGCGATCAAACTTCTAGAACCAAAGAATCTCTGCTCGAGCGCACAAATGGTCGTTCGAGCGGATAAGCAACTTCGATAACAATTTTGCTTCTGACTTCGGGGGTGCTGCCCCTCGACCCCACCAGCCCCACCAGGGCGTTACCTCGGACTCGCCAAGGGGCGCTACCCCCTAGACCCCCACGAGCTGACCAAGTAGCTCAATCCTCGACATAGTCAGTGAAGTGGCAAACATGAAAGAATTAACATCATAAACTTCTCTACAAGGGTACAATTTGGGTTGAATTCGTATTTAAAACTCACAGTCTCACTGAAATAAAATATTGAATAAAATTACAATTGATAGGAGTTTTGTCAAACGAGATTTCCAAAAATAAAAGCCTAACAATCTCCTCCTTTGGAAATGCCGGGACAGAACATACCTAACAAATAAAATCCTAATCACCCCAACCCATTACAGCCAACAAAAACAAACTTCTTTCTCAAGGTCCTAATCTGCAAAACAACTATTAGTGCCATAATCTCCAAAACAATTATTAGTGCCACAAGAGTATATGAAAACGTAATAGACATATGACAAGATCATCATGAAGCATGAGATGAAAATATATTAGATATAAATTAGAGATTTTAAGAACATGTAGCATGAATAGATGATAATCCTAAAAAACATGCAAACATGCTTAACAACCATTTTGATTATGACTCAAACATATCCCCCTTTTTGTCACGAATTGACAAAGAAAGCTCTAACAACGAAAACAAGATCAAAAACCATACAAACAAGGACAAGATGATGGAAAAATTAATAACCTGCAAGAAGTAAGCAATAAAAAAGTAGTGGATAGCAACACACAAACCAACTAATACCAAACTCCCTTACCAAACCAACCCAAGATGAATCAAACTCCCCCTCACTAAAAGTGACCATAAACACTGAAAACAATGAATAAGAAGAAAAAGACAAAAACAAAATATGGTGAAGCAAGCAAAGAATTTCTGATTTGTACTTTAAAACACACAAGAATATCCAAGAAACACAATTACTTGAAAACACAATGTGCACAGCCTCTAAAAGATTCCTCATAAAAGAAAGTGATGCATTATGTGAAAAGCATAGATCCTATGAAAAAAGTGTGTGTGTGACTCTTAGAGTTCGATAAACACTAGATGCAATCCTACTAGTGATCTGAAAGATGGACCTCCAGCAAGAGAATCTAAGCACAACTAAGGAAAGTCAAACCAGTAGGAATCACGGGGTATTTGGTGAGTAAAAGCAGAGGCTCTCCCTTAATCAAAGAATCTTTTCTTTTTCTTTTTCTTTTTTTTTCTTTTTCTTTTTTTTGCACATTGTTTTCTTTTCTTTCTTTTGCACATTTTTTCCTTTATTTTGTGCACTCATTGGCGGCTGACACGCTCAAGAGTATGGAAACTGAACCAGAAAAGCATGGATACAATAAGGATAGCCTAGTTGGTGACTCTGAGGTAGCCTTTTTCTCATGCCTTAACTACAAAGAATTGAGGGGAACGCCGTGGAGATACAAAAAGATAGAAGGTGGTTAAGAGGCTCGACATCACCCATGATATACTAGTATAGGTCAATTCCTTTAGAAAAACAAAAGATACAATGCCAGAAGTCCATAAAGAAAAATGATCACTAAGGCGGAAGACTCCGATAATTGCTAATCCAAGAATGTGTACAGAATGAGACATACTAATCAAAGAACACACACTCCGAAATGAGTAATGACCACAGAAAAGACACACATATTAACATGTAATGGATATTCTCATCAATTCCAATATGCCACAAGAACTTCCAAAAAAATTCAAACTTGCAAAACCATACTAAGAAAATCTTTTTGGATTTTTTTTTATATTTAAAAAAGAAAGGAAGACAAAAAACAAACAGACACATATTTTTTTAAACAAAGCAAGAAAGAAAACGAACAGGCACACATTAAATGACTGAAAAAGAAAAAACACATAGAAACCCAAAAACTAAAACGAATAAACAAATTAACGCAAGTCAAGTTTTCTCACCCAAACCGCTTTGGTATGAACAAAGTTGTGAGAATTACGGTTCTTGGGTGGTGTCTTGACATTGTGTTTCCCTTCCTTTTCATTGGGAACCTATCTCGACTTGGTTTCCAACTTCTTATTCCTAGGTCTAGGCAAATGCAAACTCGCTCCATATTTGGTCTCAAGCAAATCAAAATAGTAAGGTCTATTATGACCCTTAACCTTATTACGACCAATGAAGTGTCTCTTATCGCACGAGATGTTGGAATTTCTTCAATCTCAGTGAGACACTCTCCCATGCAACTCATAACAATAAGGGTGAATATGACCATACATACTACAATGATGACAAACAAAAACAGGGTGTACATGATGTACCTTCTTTTCTTTGACCTTACCAACTCTAGGAAGATTGAGAAGTCTTTCCTCTCGTTGAATCTTGTGCTCTCCCCGCCTTTGAGTTCTTGTATCATGAGATGTGGATGCAC
The DNA here is from genome assembly GCF_055761805.1 of Camellia sinensis. Classification (NCBI taxonomy): domain Eukaryota; kingdom Viridiplantae; phylum Streptophyta; class Magnoliopsida; order Ericales; family Theaceae; genus Camellia; species Camellia sinensis. Next base: position 50,228,675 of record NC_138967.1, read on the forward strand.
TCTGTTTTTGCTCTTTCTTACCACCAAAGCCAATGCCATTTTTGTCAGAACAAATTTGTGAGATCCAATGATATTGTCCAAAGTCTTTGATCCTGTATTCCAATGACCAATGGTTGCCATAGCACACTTGAGCTTTTCCTCTTTCTTGATGATTAGCTCTTCTAAGGGACCTTGAGACATCTCGAGAGTTTCAATCTTTTCTTCATATGTTGCATAGATTTTATGTAGGTCATTTCTCTTTGTCTCACAAGTCAAGAGTTTTGCACAAAGGACTTGTCGATCATTAGATATCATGATGGAATTATTTCTATCCTCGGAAATCTCCTCCTTTAGTTTGACATTCTCAATTTCACATGCTTTGAGGTTCGTAGTGAGTTTGTCATTCAATTTGGATAAATTAAGAGATTCCTTATACAACTTTTTATAAGATTGTTGAAGCTCTTCATCATCACTCCTTGAGAATTCATTATCAGCGGCATTCTCAACCGACCTCTTCAAATACTCTATTCATCCTTCAATTTCGGAAGCTGCCATGAAAGCAAGAAATTGTTCATGTCCCTCTTCACCTTGATCTTCGTTGTCACTTTCATCTTTATCAGTTTCTGATTCATCATCCCAAGTGATAGTGAGGGCTTTCTTCTTCCTCAAACGAGTAGGGTATTCTTGAGCAAAGTGACCAAATCCTTGGCATTCATAGCATTGGACTCTGTTAGAGTTCCCTTGTATTTTTCCTTTCTTTTTCTGGGTTATAGAATTAATTTTGAATTTATCTTTGCCTTTGGATTTATGAGTTGACTTCAAAAGATTAGGATTCTTTTTCAGAAAAGACTTTTTAAATTGTTTTACGAAAGCATCCATAATCTTGGAGTCAATCTCACAATCCTCATCAGAATCCGTTCCAACTGTATGAGCACTACTCAAAACAATATTATCTTTTTGTTTCTTTTTGAAATTTCTATATGCCTCATAAGCTTGGAGATTTCTAACCAAATGATCCAGCTTGAGGTTGTCAACATCTTGAGCCTCCTCAATAGCCGTAACTTTTGGTTGGAACCGATTGGGCAAGGACCTCAAAAATTTTCCCACAACCTTGGATTCAGGTATATTTTTCACCTAAATTGAAATTGGAATTTACAATGTCACTCAATTCCGCATAAAATTCATCAAATGTCTCACTATTTTTTATTGAAAGGTTTTCGCAACTAGACGTGAGCCTTTGAAGTTTTGAGCGTTTAATCGAAGGAATGCCCTCATAAATAGTTTGTAAGATATCTTCAGCTTTTTTTGCGCCTTCACAATTATAAATACGACTAAACTCTTCAGGGGTGATGGCGCAAAAGAGAGAATTGATAGCTTTACTATTCTAGCTACTATTTTGGCAATCAATTGTGTCACACTTATCAATTGGTTTGGAGAAGGTTACTCCATCAACGGTAATCGTCGGTTCAGTGCACCCATAAGTGACAGATTGCCAAACTTTTTTATCAATAGATTTTAAAAATGATCTAATCAAAGCTTTCCAAAAAGAATAATTGGATCCGTCAAGTAAGGGTGGTCGAACCATAAAATTTCTCTCATGAATTGAATCCATTATCACAAATCAAAAAGATCTCGCTCTAATAGTTTTTTTTTTTAAAACAAAAAAATAAAACGACCTGCTTTGATACCATTTGAAAAAATTAGAAATCCCATATATATTGATTTGTGATTATGTATCAATTTTAAGTAGTAAATAACAATCTCAATTAAACAATCAAGACAAATCGACAAAACGATTTTAACATGGAACAACCACAATTGGAGTGCCTCCAATTGTGATAAAACAATCACGGGCAAAAGTCACAAAAAAATCCACTAAGAAGACAACATGAATTACACAAGTGCACTCTCAATTAACTAGCGAATTCACGCCCGAATTGAACCGACCCCTATATGCCTCTTCCATTACGATCTTCACCTTGGAATCGTCTTACCCAACGTTGAATCCACAATGCTAATGTCGAACTCACGACAATGAGCCACTCCAGAATCCACCAAAGCTTCAGGCCTAAATTCCCCAGAATCTACCGAGGAACAACATTCTCTCTTATATTGAACAAAACAAACAATCATTTGATGTATACTTTTCAAACCAGATTTAAACTCAAACAAACATCAAAGAAGCTCCAAATATAAACCCTAATATTCAAGAAGAAGATTTGGAAGCCATAACCCTAAAAACAGATATAACCACATATTTATAGAAAACTGATCCGCGATCTCTGCTCAAGCGCAAGAATGGACGCTCAAGCAAACTGATGCTTAAGCGCAGGAAAGGCCGCTCGAGCAGAAAAATACAACTCCTAGTATTTTTGCAGACGATCAAACTTCTGGAACCAAAGATTCTTTACTCGAGCGCACAAATGGCCGCTCGAGTGGACAAGAAACTTCGATAGCAATTTTACTTCTTACTTCGGGGGTGTTGCCCCTCGACCCCGCCCAGGCCGTGGACCCCCATGAGTTGGCCGGGCAGTTCGATCCCCGACATAGTCAGTGAAGTGGCAAATATGAAAGAATTAACATTACAAATTTCTCTGCAAGGGTACAATTTGGATTGGATTTGTATCTAAAACTCATAGCTTCACTGAAATAAAAAATCGAATAAAATTGCAATTGAAAGGAGTTTTGCCAAATGGGTTTGCCAAGAATAAAAACCTAACAGTATTGATAAATATGGATCAGTGAGGTGTAGATGGCTACCAACTATGGAAGAAAGAGGAAATGAGTCTTATGTGTGGAGAGATATATTGGTAGTGGTAGTCTTCAATCCAAACATGCTTAACTTTGTTGTAACCAATACTAAGACTATGGTAAGAGATTGAAACAGAGTAAATTTCTGGCTAGACAAGTGGCTAAGGGATGTAGTACTAAAAGAGGAATTTCCCAAGCTATTTAGACTTTCTATTAAAAAAGAAGAAACAATCAGTATGTGTGTGCAACCAAGGGACACTTCAGGGGACAACATAGGGGAGTGAAAGCTTGAATTTAGAAGGCAATTATTTTCTTAGAAGGAGGAGGGGGAGTTTGGAAGATTGTTAGACTTATTAGGTGCACCTCCAAGGTTGATTTTGGGTGACCAAGATTCATTAACATGGAATGCATCATCTTCAGGTCAATTCACTATTGTTGGAGTTAGGAATTGGTTTGACAATTATAAAGGGCCTAGTCTTCTTATTCCTAAACTGATTTGGTGTAATGTGGCCCCTCAAAGAGCATAATTCCTTAGTTGGTTGGCATGGAGTGGGAGTGTGAAACTACAGGGAATCTATAGAGTATTAGGATTCTAAATAGCAGCATGGCAAATGTGTGCCCCTTTTGTAAGAATGAGCCTAAAGATGTGAACCATGTTTTTCTACTCTATCCTGTGATTTGGAAAATATGGCCATGCCTATTGTAGTGGTGGAATGTCATTTGGGTCACTCCTACTAATCTATAGGGACTACTTCTCTGGTGGTTGGGTGCTAAATTTAAAAAGCTTATGCTTAAGATTTGGAAGCTTGTACCCATGGCAATGCTCTGGTTTGTGTGGAAATTGAGGAATGAATGTGTGTTTAAAGCTTGTCAGCCTAATGTGGAGGAGCTAGTTGATATTGTAAAGGTAAGGGTAGCATTATGGGCAAAGCCTAACCTTATGGAAGTGCATTATTCAATTCATGAACTTGTGGAGTGCTTTATCTAGATTAGTCATTGTTAAGCAAGGAGAGGCTAGCTGCTGTGGATTGTTATTGGTGGTCTCTTTGCTTTTAATAGATTGCTTGGTTTGTTGTTAGTCATTTTGCTGTTACTAGGAACCCAGTTGTTTCTAATTTGGTTGGTTTCTCACCAATTGCATATGGTTGTTATCATAAGATTGGGCATGTTCTTTGGTGTCAATCTAATTGGGATCATTGAGCGTTGCTATGATGATTTTTGCACCCCTTCCCCCATTTCTATTGATGTAATATCTATGTACTTGTATGGTTATTTTATCAATAAAGGTTTTTTTGTTGATAAAAAAGAAAAAATAGTGTAGGATTAAAAAATTCATTTTGTTAGATAGAATGGTCATTGAAACCTAATCCGAATAATAAAATTTGCAATCAAACAATAGAATGTGAGTATTATGGATAAATAATTTCAATCATATGTTAGGTTCATCCAATCAAACAAGCCCAAGAGCATTATACACAATGTTTGGCATTCATAATCATCATTACACTTGACCATCCTATCCACTACTCAATGCGCCCAACTTAACAAGCCAAACCACTTTGGCTAGGCCTGGTAAATGATCCCTGCCTGCAGGGTTGATTTTGGGGCAAAGCCCCTAAAGTAACTGCTTTGAGCCTAAAAAATGCCCCCCCAAAAAGGTCCAAAACTACAGTAATTATTGTACTAATTGAGGGGAGATTGAAAAAAAAAAAATAATTCTAAAGTTTCTTTTAAGAGACTCAATCTAAATAAAAATGTCCAAAATTTCAAGGTTTCCATTTATGTTTCAAATACATTTGAGGTATAATTGCAAATTTAATAAGGGGCACTTGTGGGTCGATCCTGTTGACCAGATTTACTTACAAATCCTATTATATTCTTTACCTATCAATATCTCCAAAATGTCCTATCCTCACATTTTTCATCTCCATTATTCACACTGTCATGACTGCACATTCTCCTTCCAAAGACCACCTTCGACTATTGGAGACTACCTCTGACCATCGTTTCTGACCACTGGCAACCACCTCCGATGATATTTTTTTGGTAGTAATTTTTGACAATTTTTTAATGATTTTTCAAGAAAATCAACATCCATCTCAACCACGTCAATCTCCCATACCTTCTCAAATTTGGTAGTGGCAAGGTAAATGCAAAAGAAGTAGGAGTAGTGATAAATTTATCATTGTATCAATATTTATCAAACTAGTTAATCACTTACTCTTTTTCACTATCACATTCACACTTACATACATATACCCTCCTTTACTTATTCATTCAAAGAAACACATTCACACTTACATATAAGAAAGAAAAAAGATTAACAAATTTATCATTATAATAGATTTATCCAGATTTATAACTGATAAATGTTATCAATGATAAATTTATCACTGTATCAATATTTATATCAAACCAGTTAATCACCTATTCTCTTTTACTATCACACTCACATACTTACATACATACACTCCTCCTCCCTCATTTATTCATTCAAAGAAACACATTCACACTTACATATATATATATATATATATATATATATATATATATGGGTAAATTACAAATGCACCTCTTGAGATTTGATTAAAATATGAATCGCCCCATATAGTTCTGAAAATTACATTCTACCTCTTGGGGTTTCTAATGTTATAACAAATCACTCATTTTATTAATAAATCATCAAATCAATTAACAATTTTTAGTGAAGTTAGAAACATATTTCATTTAATAATTTAGGTAATTTCATTATTGTATATGAGAGCAATTATGAATTTCATTTTTTTGTAATTAATTCTGATAAATAAAAGAATTTTGACAGGAAGTATTTATAATTTTCCAAATCACAGAAGGCAAACTGTACTTTAAACAAACCTCAAGAGGTGTATTTATAATTTATCTTAGAAAAAAAGTAAGATTGATAAATTTATCATTGTAAAAAGTTTATCCAGATTTATTACTGATAAATGTTATCAGTGATAAATTTATCATGGGTAAATTATGCAAATAGTCCCTATAGTTTATACAATGTATCAATTTGGTCCCTGTAGTTTCAATTTGCTCGATTTTGCCCCTTAATTTAATAGATTGTGTCATTTTAGTCCAATAAATAACGGTTATTAAGTTAATTTAACGGAATGTCAAACAATGTGTCAATTTGGTCCCTGTGCTTTACACAATGTGTCAATTTAGTCCCTATAGTTTCAATTTCTCGATTTTGATAGGGACTAAATTGACACATTATGAAAAATACGAAGACCAAATTGACACATTGTTTGACTTTCCGTTAAATTAACTTAACAACTGCTATTTATTGGACTAAAATGACACAATCCATTAAATTAAGAGGCAAATTAGAACAAATTAAAACTACAGGCACCAAATTGACACATCGTATAAACTACAGAGACTATTTACATAATTTTTCTATTTATCATTATATCAATATTTGTATCAAACCAATTAATCACTTAGTTTCTTTGACTATCACACTCACACTTACATATATGCGGACTTCCTCAATTATTCATTCAAAAGAGCACATCCACACACTTACATATAGAAAATAATTTTCTGAGTAATAAATTTATAACTAGTATATCCCTAATACAAATTTCTCTAAACATTATTTTAAAAGCAATAGATGGAGAGAATAAGAAATAAAGGTATGATGCGAAGAATCTTTGACTCTTTCATTATTGTTGACGTCGTCATCTTACAAGTCCGAAAACGGGTGCTAAAAGTCAAACCAAAACAAAACCAAATTAAAAGGTAAAAACATCTCTGACCGGAAAAAAATTTCAAGAGGTTCTTCCGGTGGATCTTTGATTTTTCAATAGTAATTATAATTTTGAAAATAAATCGCAAACACAAATAAAAGTCGATTAAGTGATTATCGATATTCGATTAATATTATTTTTTGTAAGAATGATTTACTCAGTGATCTTTACACATTGCACAGGTTAAATTATTGAGATGAATTCAGAGTCGGACTTATACTGCAGCCCAACATCACTGTCCAGTTCAGTTCCAAACTAGAGAGGAGTTGGCCCATCCAAAAATTAACTCTAAATTAACAATTTTCGTATAATTACAAAGTGTTTCTTTGAAATAAATTTGCATAAAACTTTGACCTATGAATTTCGTCAGTCAATCAAATGGATAAAAAATAGTGATGTGATTTTTTATTAGAATAAAATGCCCCATAATTATGATTTTGTCTAAACATCACTCACATTCAAACATCATATTTGAATATGAACGGTTAGGAGAATAAAGGCAACTGAGCAATGCTACATATGATTTCATTTTGTAGTTTTTTTTTTTCTCATTTTTGAATACAAAGTAATGGGACTCACATTCATTAATGCATATAGGTCAAAATATGGTAAAAAATAAAATCATATGTAACATTTTTTACCATAATTAGGTAAGAGATCGCATACTTGTGTCATTTTATATCAATACATATTTAAAAAAAAAATTATTTAAAGTAATATAAAAAATTTCTCACTTCCATTAGTACCACGAAAGTTGTCAATATTGTAAGAGAAATCAATTTAATTATGTCAAAACTATAGAGTTATTGTAATTTCTTAGTTACTTGAGGGAAGCCAATGTAATTTACCTTAATAGTTAGGTGTTCGTAGGCTGAACAGCTTGAGTTTGGCTCGTTTAAAACTTGTTTAAGCTCGGCTCATTTATTAAATAAATTAGCCCAAGCTTGACTTTTAGCCTCGTTTAGAGCTTGAGTAGTCTTAAGCTCTGCTTGATAAGGCTCGTGAACACAAAGAAAATAAATAAATATAAATATATATTTTTTATGACTGGGTGTCCGAGCCAACTTACACCTTAACTAATAAATTATATTTATTTTTAATAATATATCAATAAATTTTAAATAATTTATTTTATTTTTTTATTTGTGTTTGGTGTTTGAGTAAATTTTTATATTTGATTGATGAAATTTATTATTAATATAAGTATTATTGTATATTTTGCTCATGATTTTTTTATTTTTTAGCTTAATAAGTAAATTAATTTAAATATATATATATTTTTTTAAGCTCGAACTGGGCTCATTTATATAATCGAGCGAGCTTAAGCCAAGCTTAAGTTTATCAAATATTTGATGAGAAAAACTCAAGCTTGATTACCTCTGATGACACTCCAACCACCAACTACGGAGGCCACCTTCGATCATCCAGGATCAGCTTAGGCTTCCTCAAGGTCTAAAGTAAAATTTTATTGAGAGGCTTTTTATATTTTAAACTTAAATAAATGTAAATAATATTTATTATTTTTAATAAATTATCATGTAAAATTCATGTCTCTTTGATTCTCATAACTAAAATTTGAGAGCTATTTAAAATATTTAGTTATGAAAAAAAAATAATTAAAAGTACCAAAAGTTATCAAATAAATAAAACTTATAAATTCAAAGTTTTAAGAAAGGTTTATAGAACTTATTTCAAATTAGTGAGGGTTCTTTTAAAGTGAACTTTTTTTTTTTTAAAAAAAAAAAAATTGCATATTATAAGCTTTTAAAAATTTATGGAGTCCTTTTCAATGTGAACTTTTTTTATTATAATAATAATAAATAAATAAAAAAGTGTGCATATGATAAACATGTACTAAATCGGTGGACCTTTTTTAAAAAATTTAAAACTTGTATTATGGTCATGAGAATTTTTCTTCTTCTTTTTTTTTTTTTTCTTTTTCTTATGTTGATTTTATGGAGGTCTTTATCAAAGTGAACCTTATGAGAAACAATTAATTATCATTATTATTATTATTTTTGGGTGAATATGAGAAATAAATATGACGTATGATTATTTATGAAATTTTTGAGGCCTTTTTGGAAATGAGGCCTAAAGCCAACACTTCAATTGCTAACACTTACGTTTTCAGTTTTCTGTTTATATTTACAAAAATTTAAAAAACTCAAATAAAAACTTGTTTGGTAAAATTTTTGATTTATAAATCAGTGGTCTCAGTTTATAAATTTGGCCAAAAAATGAAAACACAAAAAATATGTTTCCATTTTGAGTTTTCAGTTTTTTTTTTTTAACCACCCAACACTAGCCACCACGCGTCACAATTTTCCACTACCGTCTTCCGCCACCATCACCCACCACCCACCTCCCACCCCCCACCACCACCACCACTTGCCACCACCACTCACCACCCACCTGCCACCACCACCCACCACCCGCCACCACCACCCACCTGCCACCCACTCACCACCACCACCCACCATTTGCTACCACTACCACTGCCACCCACCACTCACCTGCCATCCACCACCCACCACCCGCCACTACCATCCACCGCCCGCCACCACCACCCGCCACCTACTTGACATCAACACTCACCACGCACCTGCCACCACCATCCACCACCTACCACCACCAGTCACCCACGACCACCAGTCACCTGTCACCCACCCACCCGCCCCCACCACCACCACCGCCACCACCATCACCCACCACCCACCCGCCACCTACCTGCCACCACCACCCACTCGCTACCACCTACCACCCGCCACTGTCACCCACTCACCCACCCACCACCACCCGCCATCCGCCACCCACTTGCCACCACCACCAACCACTTGAAGCCACCATCGCCACCACCACCACCACTACCCACTCGCTACCACCCACCACCCACCACCATCACCCACTCAACCACCATCACCACCCACCTGCCACCACCACCCACCACCCGCCACCGCCACTACCACCACCACCACCACCACCACCACCACCCACTCGCCACCACCCACCACCCACCACCCGCCACTGTCATCCACCCACCCACTACCAGCACTCGCCACCTACCCACCATCCGCCACCCACCTGCCACCACTATCCACCACCCGCCACCGCCACCGCCGCCACCACCACCACCATCCACTCGCTACCACCCGCCACCGTCACCCACCCACCCGTCACCACCCACCACCACCAGGTACCCACCACCCATCGTCACCCACCCACCCGCCACCATCCACCACCACCAGCTACCCACCACCCACCGTCTTTCGCCGCCATTTGCCACCACCTTCTTTCGCTGCCACTTGCTATTTTTTACTCTTTTTTATATTTTTTAAATTTTGTAAACATTTTGTCAATTACCAAACGCGTTTGTAGTTTATGTTTTTCTAAAAATAAATAAAAAATAAACAAAAACCAGTTTATAAAATTTTTGTAAATATAAACTGAAAACGTATACGTTACCAAACACACCCTAAAGGTTTCAGCCAAACCTGTGGCCATCCCTATAATTACAAGAAAAATTGTAAACTTTAATGTCAGAGTAACGTCATACATGAACAATATCTACTCTATATAAAAAGATTGTCTCTGATTCTGTGTCTATTAAGAATTTTTCGTTAGAGAAGATGTATCAATTTCAAACCCAAAATTTTTAAGTATTATTTTGATCCATTGACGATTGAATAAGAGAAGTAAGAAGATTCAAAGTTTGTATTACCAAGCAAATGAGCTGTCGTGATTCATGAGTTTGTTGGTGAGATTAGTCTAAAATGATCAGATTATGTTCATACTACGTAGTCAACTGAAATTTCGATTGTTTGGTGGCCACACAAGAACCGTTTTCCCACCTTCTAACGTTCTAAGCAGATGTGGCAATGACATGCTAGTTGGACTCATGATTTTGAATAGCAATCAAAAGATGTAATGATTTTGGTAATATAATCATATATAGGTTGCTATCATATAATACCTGCTGATTGATACATTAGTAAATAACGATATCAGAAGTTTAAAATCTCTTTAGGTAATGATTCATACCATACGTAACGAATAATATTAAAAGCACAGGTTGGACTAGAGAAGCTAACTGTGCATCAAGAAGAAAACTTTAAAAATAAATGTATACATCACCAGAAACATAACAAAAGTAAAAGTTGAGCAAATATAAAAAAATAATCAGAAACAACCTTTGATAAGAGCTATTTATGAGATTTATACTTTCTAACACGCACACCAAACAAAAAAACCTTTGATAATGTTTTGGACAATCCAAACTACCCCAGAACAAACCTCCCCAACCATGCTAGTGAATTACATTTCTATTGCTTTCTTTGCTTATTTGGTTTTAATATCAGCTAGCAAAGCCCAATCAGGACCAACAAAATCTGGAGCAGAAGCTCTTCTCAAATGGAAAGAAAGTATAGGCAACAATTCAATCCTCAGTTCATGGGTACATCCTGAAAATGGCAATTTTTCAAGCTCAAATCCATGCAAATGGAGTGGCATAGCATGCAACAATGCAGGAGATATAACTGAAATAAACCTAGCATTCACAGGTTTACAAGGTACGCTCGAGCACTTAGATCTCTCTTCTTTTCCTCAACTTCTTCGCCTCGATCTCAGAGAAAACCAACTCACTGGAGCCATACCACTCGACATAGGCACACTCACAAAACTCCAGCTTCTTGATCTTTCCACGAATAATCTTACCGGTTCACTGCCTCTTTCTCTTGCCAATCTCTCTCAAGTAATTGAGATAGATTTTTCTAGGAACATGATAACTGGTGAGCTTGGTCCATGGTTGTTTCCTAATGGAACAAGTGTAACAAACACTGGGCTAGTTAGTCTCAAGAGACTACTCCTCCAAGATACTTATCTTCGTGGTCACATTCCAATAGAAATAGGAAATTCCAAAAATTTGGTTCTCATTGCCCTAGATAGAAGCTTTTTTTCGGGTCCCATTCCTCAATCTTTGGGTAATTTGAGTGAGCTAACCATCTTGCGCCTTAATGATAATCAATTTTCTGGACAAATTCCCCCAAATATTGGTACCTTGAGCAAGTTAATCGATATTCGCTTGTTTATAAATCAATTATCTGGTTCAGTGCCTAGAGAAATAGGAAACTTGTCATCCTTGGTAACTCTTCATCTAGCAGAGAACAACTTCACAGGTCACTTGCCTCAACAAGTGTGTCAAGGTGGAAAGCTTGTGAATTTCAGTGCGTCCTACAACAATTTCAGTGGTCCTATCCCAACAAGTCTAAGAAATTGCACAACCTTATACAGAGTCCGGCTTGAATATAACCAATTAACAGGCAATCTAGACCAAGACTTTGGAGTATACCCAAGCCTCACTTACATAGACTTGGGCTACAATCGCCTTCGTGGTAATCTCTCACCACAATGGGGACAATGCTGGAACTTGACACTACTAAGAGTTTCCGGGAACATGATAGGTGGTGAAATCCCAAATGAAATTGTTCAATTGAACCAACTAGGAGTGCTTGACCTTTCTTCTAATCAACTTTCTGGAGAAATACCGGCCCAAATTGGAAAATTGTCAAAATTAACATCCCTAAGCTTGAGAGGTAACAAACTTTCGGGTCATGTACCTTCAGAAATCGGAGTACTATCAAATTTGGGATATCTAGACCTGTCATTGAACATGTTAAGTGGTCCAATTCCTGATCAGATTGGGAATTGCTTGAAACTACGGTTTTTGAGTTTGAGCAAGAATGGCTTAAATGGTACGATCCCATACCAAATTGGTAATCTTGTAGGTTTACAAACTGTACTTGATCTAAGTCACAATTCGCTATCCGGAGAGATATCACCCCGGATTGGGAAGCTTATAAACCTAGAAAATTTGAACCTCTCTCACAACAATCTTTCTGGTTCCATACCAAATTCTCTAGGTGATATGGTCAGCTTGTTGGCCATTGATTTGTCCTGCAATGATCTAGAGGGTCCTCTTCCTGATAATAAGGACTTTTCTTTGTTTCCTCCAAAATCTTTTGCCAATAACAAAGATTTATGTGGTGATCTTCAAGGTCTAAGGTCATGTAACACACCAATATCTACTACCAAAAATGGAGATCAATCACGTATGGTCATTATTGTCACCACCTCTACTGTGGGTTCATTGCTTTTCATTCTTGTGGTTGTTGGGATAATAGTACTTTACAAGAGGCGTTATCAATGGAACGTCCAAGAAGATGAACAAGAGGTTCCATTACAGAGAGAAAATCTTTTTTCGTTTTTGAATTTTGACGGAAAAATTGTGTATGATGACATCATCAATGCAACCGAAGATTTCAATGATGTGTATTGCATTGGAGTGGGAGGATCATCAAGAGTTTACAAAGCTAAGCTACCGAGTGGCCAAGTGGTTGCAGTGAAAAAGATGAACTCCACAACCGAAGGCATGGAGATTGATGAGGTGAGGAGTTTTGTGAATGAGCTAGCAACATTGCAAGAAATACGACACCGGAACATTGTGAAGCTCTATGGTTTTTGTTCCCATGAAAGGCACAAATTTTTGGTTTATGAGTTCATGGAAGGAGGAAGCTTGGCAGATATTCTAAGCAATGAGAAAGAAGCAAAGGAGTTGGATTGGGATAAGAGGGCGAAAGTTGTTAAAGGTGTAGCAAATTCTTTATTATACTTGCATCATGATTGCGTGCCTCCAATAATTCATCGAGACATATCAAGTAAGAATGTTTTATTGAACTCAGAACTCGAGGCTCGTGTCTCAGATTTTGGCATTGCAAGGTTTCTGAAGCCCAATTCTTCGAATTGGACCACAATCGCAGGGACATACGGATACATCGCTCCAGGTAACTTCAACAAATTCATAAGAGGTATTTTTTTTTTTTTTTTTGGATAATCAGTTGTTCGGATCAGTTTGAAAAAGAAAACAGATTCATGAAAGTAATATTATATAAACAAAAAAATTAAAATAAATCAAACTAAAGGGTCATTCTCATCATGGATTCTATATAAAAATTATGTAGGAATTGACTTTCCTACATGAAATAGTAAAATTTTCTTTTGAGAGTAGGAGCAAAATTATCCATTGAAATCATGGTTTTAAATAATGGTAGGAGGACACGTATCGGTAGGCGATACAACAATATATCACCCCATATTAGTGAATAATAGTACTAGATCTCAAAAATTCTATTAAATATTAGTCGATATAATACACAATGACCGATGTTTAAAATTATTATCACAATACTGTATGATTTTGTTTTCATCAAAAACGTCTTTAATAATTGTTTCAAAAAAATGCATTCAGTATATGAGATGCTAGTACTAATTGTGTTGAAAACGACCATCTAAAGTAATTTTCATGTTTGTTTTCAATATCTATCTATGAGAACAATCATTTGTTTACCATCCAATATTTATTATTTTAATTTTTGTTTTTATGTTCTTTATTTTTAATCACAGAGTTATCATACACAATGGAAGTAACAGAAAAATGTGATGTGTATAGCTTTGGGGTTTTGGCACTAGAAGTTTTGATGGGATCGCATCCGGGAACTCTCATTTCAAATCTAACCTCACTGGTGGATCAAAAAATACAACTTAAAGATGTGTTAGATCCTCGTCTTTCACCTCCAACAACTCAAAAGATTGCAGATGAACTAACTTCTATTGTAAACCTAGCACTATGGTGCTTACATGCTGATCCTCAATCTCGGCCTACCATGCATGTTGCATCCGAGTTGCTCCAAATGCAAGCTGGTGATGACTAGATTTCTATCTGCATATGTATGAAGTACATATTTGCATATAGGTTAAATGTACCATTTGTTTCTAAAGTATGCGCTATGTTTCGTTTAAAGCCCAATATTTTAGTTATGTCAACATCGTTTCTGTCCAATTTTTGTTCGAAGTTGGACAAAAATACCCTGTCCATTATAAAATTTGGACTGTTACTGAAATTTCTCTTAACAATTATTTTTGTTTCACAGATCAGTAGATAAATCTTTAAATTGTTGAACATACGTAAGGATTGTTTTCTCAAGAACCAGTGTGATATTTCCAAGATGCAGCTAGATAAATTGATGATAAAATTGATTTGGGGGTAAATTACACTTTGTACTCATGTACTTTGTACTAAATTTCATTTTGACCCCTACACATGAAATTATGGCAATCAATCCCTTGCATTTTTGGTCAAATTTCACTTTGGTCCCTGCACATGAAATTGTAACAGTTAACTCCTTATACTTTAGGTAAAATTTCACTTTGATCCCTACACAAGTGTCATGTTTCGTTTTTGTCACTCAATTATTTAAATCTTTAACAGAATCTAATTATGTGATAAGAATATGAGTACGACATGAGGGTAAGAAAGAAAAATCATGTAAATTTTCCACCAATATACACTTTATCCCAAAATTTACATCAAATTATGACTGTATTAGGTTAAAACAAAACGCAGATTGTAAACAATTAAAGAAGATGAACTAGGGTTTTGCATAAATTAGAATCACAAAATTCTATTTTTCACGATAATGCAGCCTCCTGTCTATTCAATTTTCTTTCTCTTTGATTTCTTTGTCGCATTTTTTATTATTTCAAAAACTCTACTTTCTTGCATTTTCGTCCTAATTTTTACCATATAAACATATATATTGTATTATATAATTCTCATGTGCTTATCATGTAGGACAAAGTGTATTAGTATTAAACATTGATAATTTTTATCTCTTACCCTTATTTTGTAGTCACATTTTTGTCACATGACTGGATTTTATTATATAGTTAAAAATAAAGTACCAAAAGAGAGACATTGACATTTGTGTAAGGACCAAAGTGGGATTTGAGTAAAAGTGTAACGAGTTGACTGTCACTATTTTATATGTAGGGACCAAAATAAAATGTGATGCAAAATATAAGGGTGCAAAGTATAATTTACCCCTTGATTTGGTATTGATTGAAGAGTTTGTTTTCTTCACATTTTGTAGTTGGACATGTACCTTTTGTTTGTTTATTGTACTGTATTGGAGGCTACTGTAGTTAGGAATGGCAACGAGGTGAGACGGGATGGGGCAGCGGGGGGCCGGGGATTGCCCTCTCCATTCCCAATCCCCGACAGTATGAAATTCCCCGTCCCCACTCCCGATCCCCGGCGAGGAACCCATTACTCCCCCCGTCCCCCGCCCCCGAACGGGAATCGGGTTTCCCCGACCCTGAAAAATCCCCGACGGAGAGACATACTCACACAAATACACACACACACACACACAGAGAGACATACACACGCATCTGCAGAAACACACACACAGAGACACGCACATGCATCTGCAGAGACATACATACACAGACACACACACACACACACACACACACACACACACACACACACACACACACACATCTGAAGATTTGAGTAGTCGTCATCACACACACACACGCGCGCTTGCAGATCTAAGTAGTCGTCGTCATCATTATCACACACACACACAAACAGAGGGAGAGAGAAGAGAGCTCTCGATCGGTGACGGAGTTAAAGAGGCGGAGAGAAGAGAAGTCTCGACCGGTGACGGAGAGAAGAGAGGTCTCAACCGGTGAAGATTGGAGACTCTGGTTACGCCGTCTGTATAAAACGGCGGAGTGTGGCCATGGTGGCAGAGAGACAAGAAGTAGAGAATGGAGGAGGAATGGTACTGAGATCAGAGAGAGAGAGATAGATCTGAGATGAGATGAGAAAGAGGAGGTGGGTTGTGATTCTTAGATCTGAGTCTAAGATAAGATATATATATATATATATATATATATAGTGGGTAGGTGAGTGAGACAGAGAGGAGAGAGAAGTGGGGCTAAAACGGGACGGGGACGGGGACGGGGACGAGGCCGAGGTCGGGGTGGAAAAACTTATCACCGTCCTCGGCCTGAAACTTATCGTGGATTATTTTTTGAATACCATCCCCGATCCGTTGGGGGTATTTTTCGGGAAAAAACAGTACTAATCGAGGTCGGGGGATTAGGTCCCCGTCGGGCCGGGTTCAAATTGCCATCTCTAACTGTAGTTGCACATTTTCATTTCGATGTACTACAATTTAGATTTTCTTTTTATGTTCTCATGGATTTTTATTTATTTATTTGGTTTATTAAATGCATAAAATATCAACTTTTTTGACAAAGGTATATGTTTACATAAAAAAAATAAAAATAAAAAACTACTTTTTGGTGACAATTTAATTCTGTCATCAAAGGAGTTAATGTAGATACTCAGCAATGGAATATGAAATTGAGCAAAACATATAAACTTTTAAACTGTATTTGATTCATGAATTTCAGAAGTGATTTGAAAAAGTAAAGGAAAAATGAAAAGATAAAGGTAAGTGAAATATAAATCAAATATAATTACATTTCATTTACGTTTCACACAACTTTTATAAAAAGGCTTTGCCAACAACAAAGCTACTAAAAAAAACTATACACGAATCACATTGGTGTGCAGTTTTGTAGGCTCTGGTCCATATGATATTCCAATCATATTGTTGACACTAAATTTTATAAATTTCTTGTCGGTAGAGGTGCCAATGTGGCATGGCAGATGTACTAATGATGTGGCATAACGACGTGGCTGTAAAGAGTTAAATGAACGGCCAGAAGAGTTAGCCTAGAATCAAGAGATCAATACTAGGTCAAAACAAAAAATCTACAAAGCAGTGCTTCTAAAGAAGGGATATGGATAGGTAGAGGTTGAGATCAAGAAGAATCATGGTAACATGTGTGGCTGCAGCAAGGATGGCCAAGCAAGTATAAACTAAAGATTTCAGAAGAATAAAAGACCTTCAACCACATTTACAAATCATGATATTTAGGAGTAGCTCTTATCAGTTAGAAGTAGATACTTAGCATTTTTAGGAGTAGTTTAGTTATAACTGGTCTGTTGATTGATGTAATTTCGGTTTCTTTATTCTTGTTTAAATTCATGTAAGTTGTAATAAATGACAATTTTACTAGATTTATATCAATTCAGTTCGTTTCACTTTCAGTCTTCTTTGTTTATTTTTCTTCAAATAATTCTTTGACCTTTCAAAGCATTAGAACTCAACCACATAGCTTGATCATTTAGGTTTGGTAAAAGTTTTGTTTGTCCAGATTGACCCTAAACAAATTTTTGCTAACACACATTAATTGTAATTTCTCAGCAGTTGAAGTAGTTAATGTGGTTGAAATATTATAAGACTTTGGGTTCTCCCTTCGGATCAAAACCAACTCATTTCAAAATTTTTAGAGATCCAATTCCGCGACATAGATGACTTTATTTGCTGATATTTTTTATTTTTGGCCAAATTACGTCAGTAGTTACTATACTTTAATTCTTGAGTTATTTTGATTCCTATAATTTTAATTGACTTAATTTTTATCCTAAATTTATAAATTTGTTTCAATTTCGTCCAATTGATTACAATTGTTAGTATTATTTTAAAGAAAATACACACATATGTGGCATGTTTCATGCTTTTAGGAGCAAAATTATAAATTTGCTTAACTCAATGAGTTTTTTTTTTTTAATCAGCAAAATGAAACTTTATTGATGAAGAAAGCAAAACATGCGAAAAACTTACATCAACAAAGAGGGAAGTGCAAAAGAGCATCAACGCTAACCTAAACAATCCCAACTAGGTTGGCACTACTAAGGAAGCACAATCATTTGCAAGCACTTAACCCAAAGATTGGTGAGAAACCAATCAAGAGGAACCAAAAAAGACAGAAAAAAGCAACAATAAACAGAACAACAAAACCAGCAGTAGCTGCATAGACCAAAACACAGCATCAGACCAAAGATAGCATACAACATCAGCATAAGACAGCATTCACCAGTAGCATACAGTAGCAGACATCAGCAGCATAGAGTAGCTCAGACCTTACCCCAGCATCAAACCTTTCACCAGATCTTTGAGCAGACCCTAGACACATTCCTTGACAGCAAACTCCACCAGCAAACTTGGCAGTAACATATGCAGCTTATAAGCAATACACCAGAACAGAAAACCAAACACCCAAAAAACAGGACAACAACAATAGCATTAGCTGCAGCAGCCAACTCTAAAACCAGATCTTTGAGCAGATCTTAGACACATTCCTGAATAGCAAACTCCACCAGCATCAACTTGGACACATTCCTGTACAGCAAACTCCACCAGCATAAGCACTACACCATCAACCTATAAGCAATACAGCAGCAAACTTGGCAGCAGCATCAACAATGCAGCAGTAGCAGCAGCAGATTAGCAGCACTCAACCCCAACTAATGCAGTAGTAGCAGTCTACCAGACCAGCAATTAGCAACAGCAGAGCAACCAATGCAGTAGTAGCTGTCTACCAGACCAGCCAAGACACCAGCATCAATAGCATAAAACTCCCCTCCTGGTAACTGTACATACCAGCATCAATAGCATTACAACTCCCCTATAGCAGACCAGCAGCAGCAATCTGCACAGACCAGACCCACCACCCACAGCAGCATGCCAATCAACAGCATACATCAGCAGGCCAATCAGCAACATACATCAACAGCATAGGCCTCTGAGTTACAACATACAATAGACCTATGTCATGCAACCTCTCACCTATTTCAAGTTTGCCACAATATCATGCACTGAGTAATTCACTCCCTTAACATTTGACTTAACCAACTCAGACCATAATTTCCATACGAATGGGCATAAAAGCAACACATGATTAATGGTTTCTACCTCTGCTTTGCAAAACACACATAGGGAGTTGACATTGGCAGGTAGAGCTCCAATTCTATGCATAAATTCTGTGGTTTTTATTCTCCCTTTCTAAGCTAACCAACTGAAGAACTGAGCCTTTGGGGGTGCAGCATTTCTCCACAGGAACTTTGAAATGCTAATCATGGATCCATTAACTAACTCCAACCTTTTCCATACTGAAGCCATAGAGAACATTCCTGAATTATTAGCCCTCCACCAACAGTTATCCACAGTCATAGGATTTAGATTTGGAGCCTCTGCTAATAATACATTGAGCCTTTGAACTTCCTTCTCCTCCCAAGCTAAGAGTGATCTTCTAAATGCCAGCTTCCAATCACTGCCCTGCCCTTTCCGTTGATAGAAAAACTGCAAGGAACCTTCATTTTCCACTGATAAACTAAACAATCTAGGAGACTCATCCCTAAGACTTATATCATTGAACCACCTATCCTTCAAAAAATGTATCCTCTCCCCATTTCCCATGATAATCCTGAAATTTCGGGAGAAAAACTCAGTCACTACACTGTTTGATAAGGCTAAAGATGCAATATCTTTCCACACTGTAGATACCATTACATCTGACACTGATTCTGGTTTTCACCTGCCTCCAAAACCACCATATCTGCTACATACCACCATTTTCCATAATGACTGATGCTCTCGACCATACCTCCACCACCATTTTATTAATAAACACACATTAACATCACTAAGACTTCTCACACCCAACCCCCCTTGAGATTTACTTTTACACACCTCCTTCCATTTAACTAAATGAATTTTCCTTCGAGTTTCAGAACCTCCCCACAAGAAGTTAGATTGAATCCTTTCAATAGTTTTGGCAACACCAATAGGCATTTTAAAGATGGATAGAAAATACATGGGTAGACTTGACAGTACGGACTTAATTAGGGTCAATCTTCCTGCAAAGGACAAGAATCTCCTCTTCCAAGATGCTAACTTCTTTTTAAACTTCTCCACCATTGGTTGCCAAGTACTTCTTTTCCTTGGATTGGCCCCTAAAGGCAATCCAAGATATGACACTAGTAAATTCTGGCTGAGACAATTCAGGTTTTTAACAAACTCCTTAACTACCTCCTCTTCCACACCAATTCCACAAACAATACTTTTATGAAAATTAATCTTAAGACCTGACATGACTTCAAAACACCTCAAATTTTTTTTTAAGCACAATGATTTCCTCCCATTTGGCTTCACAAAAAATAATAGTATCATCTGCAAATTGTAAATGAGAAATTTTCAGCTCTTGATGACCAACTAAAGCTCCTCTGATCAGCTCATTTCTTTGGCTCTCACCAACAGAATATTTAAACCTTCAACCACTATGTTAAATAGAAAAGATGATAGTGGGTCACCTTGTCTTAACCCCTTCTGAGGAGAGAATTCTGCTGTGGGTGACCCATTTACAAGCACTGAAATTCTTGACGTAGAAATGCAGGACCTAATCCAGCCCACCAATTTTTCACCAAACCCAAAATTTTTCATCATTGACAGCAGAAACTCCCAGTTAACTGAATCATAGGCCTTCTGAAAATCCAATTTAAGAATGATTCCTTTTTTCTTTGACTTTTTCCACCAATCCACCACTTCATTTGCAATTAAAACCCCATCAAGGATGCATCTGCCACGAAGGAAAGTAGTTTGAACTTCTCCTATGAATTTAGGGAGCACTTGTCCTATTCTTCTAGACAGCACTTTAGTCAACACTTTATAAATTGAGCTAACCAAGCTAATAGGCCGATATTCACTCAAATCTATTGGGTTCTTCTTTTTAGGAATCAAAGTGATGAAAGAGCTATTTACCCCTTTAGCCAACTTCCCATTACAATGAAACTCTTGGAACAACTGAATAAACTCACATTTCATTATAGACCAGCACTTTTGAATGCAATACAGATTGAAACCGTCAGGCCCAGGGGCCTTATTTCCATCACAATCTTGGATGACTGCCCAGATTTTTGCTTCACTAAAATCAGCCCCCAGCACTTCCTTTGAATCAACAAAACTAATAGACAAAAAAGAGCAAGCCAACTTAGGCCTGCACTTCCAACTTTCAGCAAACATTCTTGTAAAGTAATTCTCCATTACTTGTTTCACCATACTGGGATCTTCCACCGCAACATCATTTGCCTTAATTGAATCTAATAAATTCTTCCTCTACCTGTTGCTTGCCATTAAGTGAAATAGTCTAGTATTTTTATCACCATTTTGTGCCCATGACATTCTAGACTTCTGTAACCACATCCTCTCCTTATTTCTACTAAGATGCCAAACTTGACTTCTGACCTCTCGTCTTCTATTCACTTCTGATTCCAATAAGGATCCAGATTCAGCCTTCAAGTCCCACTCATGGAGTTCATCTTCAGCTTTTTTAAGTTGCTCATCAACATTACCAAAGACTTTCAAATTCCACCTTCTCAGATATGATCTCAATCTTCTCAACTTATGCATGATTCTGAAGCTAACCCATCCCCGAATATGAGCCTCCTCCCAGACTTTCTTCACTTCCTTCTTAAACTGAGGATGGGATGTCCAAGCATTAATAAACCGAAAAGGTTTTGGCCCCCAATCCCTTCCATCCTCCATTAGCAAAACTGGACAGTGATCAGAAATGCCTCTGGCTAATCCCCATTGTTTAAATTTATACTTCTCTAGCCAAGTAGGATCAAGCAAAAACCTATCAATCCTACTCCACCTCACTCCATCCATTGCATTACACCATGTGAATAATCTTCCTTGCATAGTTAGATTAATTAATTCCAAACTTTCTAAAAAATTATTAAAATCTTTCATTCCCCTCTCCTTTCTTGAACATCCCTTCCTTTCACTCATAACTCTAATCTCATTAAAATCTCCTCCCAAACACCAAGGATTGGGGTAAGAAAGTTTGAGATTAATAAGACTCTCCCATAATTTCCTCCTCTTCAATACATCAGTTGGTGCATATATTACAAATAACACAATGAAATGATTTAGATAAGATACCTGAAAGAAGAATGAAATTCTTGGAATTGCAGCAATCAAGCAACTGAAAAATTTGGGTATTCCAAATGCAAAGGAGGCCACCTGCACTACCCTCTGCACCCACCTCCATAAAACCCATTTCATCCACTGGCCATAGGGACTTTACAAAATTAACATCAACACTGTCTCTCTTTGTCTCCTGCAGCATCAGAACATCTACTGCTCTTTCCTTCACCAATGCTTTAATTCTAGTCCTTTTTTCAGGTCATCTAAGACCCCTAACATTCCATGACAGTACCTTCATTAAAACCATAGTCACAACTCCTAACCTCTTCATGTTGCCAACTTAATCGGCCTCTCCCATTCCTTCAACTCTTTCTAAATCTTTTTCCTCCAATTCAATTATTCTGGCCACCACTTCCTCTTCCTTCCCTTCACAGTTTAGCTCTAAAGCTTTCC
Source organism: Camellia sinensis (assembly GCF_055761805.1). Classification (NCBI taxonomy): domain Eukaryota; kingdom Viridiplantae; phylum Streptophyta; class Magnoliopsida; order Ericales; family Theaceae; genus Camellia; species Camellia sinensis. Next base: position 50,251,377 of record NC_138967.1, read on the forward strand.
CTAACTCAATCGTAGCTTGAGCTTCTTGGAGTAACTTTCTTCTTCTTTTAGAACTGCTACTTTGTGATACTGATAGGGAAGTAGCAGCTGCTGCCGCTCGAAGTATCACTCCATTTCTGAGACAATTAATAAATAAATCCCTTTCTGTTTTAACTGACCACCCTGCTTCATGTTTCCTTTCCTCTGTTCAACTCCTTTCCTCCTCAGATCAGTCTTTATTTTTGGTCTAACAGTAGCCTCTTGCAGTGGACCACCCTTCACACGGTTGTCCTCCTAGGCTATACCTTCCACTACATCCGTGAACTGAGACTGGGCTATGCAATCACTCAAATTAGAATTTACCTCCCATCTTGGCCCATTAATTATAGGCTGAACTTGGGCTCCATGTTGCACAACTTCTAAGTTAATATTGGGCCTGCCACACTTGGACCTATTTAAACTATTCATAAAACCTGAAGTGCACACCAGATCATCTGCCCCTTGAGCTTTCCCAGTCTCCACTCAATGAGTTAACCTCAATAAATTCTGTAATTACTTTCCGTCAAAAATCCTAATGGTGTTATTAAGTAGACCAAATTGACAAAAAAAAAAAAAAATTAAAATTAAGGGTCAAAATTAAGTCAATTAAAAATGTAGAACCAAATATAGCAAAATGAGTAAAATGTAGGAACAACTGAACCAATTTATCCTAAATTTTGTTTTTGGTACATAATAGTTTTATCTCAGCGAGCTAAATGAATGAAAATAGATGTTATTAGGCTCAGTGAGACCACTTCCAAATTAATTTTACTGATTCAAACTGTTGATTTTATTAGAGTCATTGAAAAATTTATTTATAAAAATTTAAATTAATTGACCTTGAGAACTCTCTACCACAGGTGTTCTTGGGCCAAAATTTAAACATGACAGATGGGAGCTTGTTAGACTTTTCTCTAATTGAGGCTGCTGTTCATTCTAATTTATGGCCTCAGACCCAAAATTCAACGAATCTTCTTGGCCCCACAAATTAAATTGATAGAAAATGAAATTAAATTGGTAGAAAATGAAAGCAACTATAACCGCTGGAAATTTGACTTTTAGAGGCGTTTAAAAAACACCGATATAGCTATTAAAAACGCCGCTAATTCTTTTTGCGACGTTTAGTACTAAACGTCGAAGACACGGTCGTCGCTATATCTTTATGGCGCTTTAAAAGTGTCGTTATATTAGTAGAGGCGGCGTTTTAGAAACGCCGCTAAATGTGTTACATAATCATAAAATGACGTCACGTCAGTATTTTGCGACGTTTTAAAAATGCCGTGATAGCTTTTCTCTATTTTAAAAATATAACCGTTGGCACTATACTATAGTGGCGTTTTGAAAAATGCAATTATAGATTCTTTTTTTTTTTTTTTTTTTTGAAATTGTACTAATTCTGTGAGTTTTAACTAAAAAAAAATACCTGTAATAAAGTTGAAAAATGGCAATAACATGCATTTTTTTCTTCTTATTTTTATGTTTTTCAAAATACACCATAAGGATACTGATTGATTGAATACAAGAGCTTTATGCTAATACTCAAATTCAGTAAATTAGAGGTAGAAACAACAAAGAGAACACAATCCACAAAAGATGGTTCAAAAATAAACACCACATCCACTTCACCAGTAGTTTACTATTTCTGATTCAACATACAAGATACATGATACATGATACTCTTTCCAAACTCAAGACAATGTAATCAACGTACATAATACTCTATTAGATTCCAGACTTCTACATACTAATAAGGTACTGAATTAGTGAAGTTATAGATTATTCTCCATTGTATCACAGCACCACATGGTTCAACCTTCAATTATATACACTTTGGATAATAGCAAACAAACAAACATTAATATACAATTTGGTTAACAACAAACAAACAAGCAAATAACTACAATACATTACGTCCACAATCCACATAGCATTTATCCTCAGGATGTGAAGAACCTGCATACTTCCTCCCCATTACATAATTTATATATGTATATATAAGCAAATACTTTTGGCGCCAGATGATTTATTTAGTGACCGAAGGACAAAAATCCATAATTTTGTGCTTGCATTGCCATAGGGAAGAATCATACCTATTTGTGTCCTCCTCAACAGCTAAATCCCCTGCAAAGTCTACCAAATCAAATACAGATTTCTGGGAATCATTTGTTCCACCAAATGACTGACCCTACACACATATTAGGCATGTATGTACATAAATAAAAAGCAAGAGAATAACGAGTGAGCATAAACAGCAGGCTGAAAAAAAAGGTGATATTGACATTTGTATTGTGCTACCAGTACTCATGTATTAAGTCATACGATGCACTAGAAAGATGAAACACTTTACTAGTTTAGTTGTTGCAACCTCCACCATCTTGTTCAACAAATCCAATGTTCAATAGGTATACCTATATATAGAGAGAGATAGACAGGGGGACAGAAAGGAAAACATGTCAGAATATGAGAGGAGTACATTGTGTGCATTCTCTGTATGCATCCCAATTCCACCCATAAAAGACATGCATCACGTAAGCCTAGCTGAGAGAGAAGTGCAACATTAATCTATGTAAAATAAGGTATACCTTTTATGAAGGAATAGCTTATCTCAAGTTACCTAAATTTTCCATGAAGAAACAAATTCTGCAGAAAATAGGAGTAGCTTTAAAGCAAGTTGCGAAACATATCGCTACCACACAGAATCTATTAAGTTCGTGACATTCCATCTAATGTAACACAAAGAACCTTCAGCATCCAAATTATTGTGCTAATGTTCAACACTAGAATGGAATGAGAAAATAAAACAAATAACAAAAACACAGAATCAATCAGGACAATCACAAAAGTCTTAATTAATGGACAAGAAATGTAAACCTGAGGATAAAAGAATAGCAGACTTGCAAGAGAATTGATTTTAAGTCAAACTAACAAGTAAAATTGGTGCATTGTTGTGTTGAGCTAAGTGAAGCGAACTATGATAATGATGATAACAAATGACATTTAGTTATCTTGATGAGGTATGCTTTTATATCCTAATAATAAATAGATGAAGAGCTCTGTAGTAGAGTCCTATATTACTAATTATAGCAAAGACAGACAGTAAGAAGATACCCATGAAGAGCTCTGCAGTAGAGTCCTTGAAATAAAATAAAATAAATACACTTGAAGTTTTCCTCAAAAAACTTTAAATGCCATTATTTCAATAACAATATATTATATCATTTTCCATAGAACTTAGAGATTCTCTCTAGAAAAACTAAAAACAGAGTGATTAACAAAACTAGACAGTTAATTTGAATGTTATTTTGGGGTGTGGCTTTAATTTGCAACCACTATACCTATACCTTCGCTATGTGCCAACAAACCTCAGCAATTGAGGCAGCGACAGCAGCAGCAGATTGAGTACTGTGAGATAGTTCACGAAGAAAGCGACCAAATTGGCGGACAGCAATAGAGATGGTTGGAACAACAATCAAAGAAAATACTGAAGACAAAAAATCAAACAAGAAATTAAAATGAGCACATTACAATGAGGATGATATATAAATATAGTTTACGGTTTGGTTATAAATGATAGGGCAATTACATGTTAAAGACAAAAAATGCATGAAAATAATTGATAAGAAATAAAACTAAAGAAAGGAAGGATGGAACTCTTAACATAATGCTGGAAACAAACTTACATAGAATTCTTGCTGAAGGCAGCATGTATAAAAGCCCAAATTGGATGTGATACTACATCTTTGAGATGAGCGAGATTGATTGATAAAGATAGGTTTTAGTATCTTTCTTTGATAAAAGCATACTCCTTCTAGACAAGTGAATACCTAATAAGCAGGAAGAATAAAAGATAATAACTCATATTCGAACAGGAATACCAGGAAGGTACCTGAACAACTATAGAAACAAGAGAAAGAAAAGGAATATGGAAAAATAAAAAACGGCTACATACTTCTAAATCCAAGTGTTATCTTCTTTGGGAGATTTTGATGCAATATGCATATCAAGCATTTTCTCCACCTATCAGCTTTCTGTTACAAATGTTTGTCGCAGAGGTGCAATCTGCAATCTTACCAGCTCCAACTTCATTTATATATTTAACATATTGATTCCATAAGGAGCAGATGACATGACAACATTATTTTGATATAATAAGAAGAGCAACATAGACCAAAATGAATCCAGACTGGAGGGACCTGGATACCTGATGTAATATTAAAGTATAATGAAAGACAACATATCCACTCCAGTTACAGAAAAATCACATTTACGCATGTGTTGTTACAATGAAATAAAAATCAACAACTACTGAATGTTAGACAACAGCTGAAGTGAAATCTAAAATCCTTATCATCTACGAAGATAAAATGAAAAAAAGCACCTTGACCTAATCAACCGGATGAACAGAAGATGGTACACAGCTTTAAACATTAACTATAACAAAATGGCAGAAAGTTCAATGCGACACTGTAGAACTTCAAATTCCATTTGTTAGAGTGAAAAACTGAGAATTAAAACTGTCTTATAGAAAACAATTTCAATTGATTGCCCGGTTATTGGTTTCAAATTAAATAATAGTATAAATAAGAAATATTCATAGTTTGAAAAAGTACCAAATTTACCACACAACTAGTAAGTACGGAGAATACGCATGTAGTTGCCTAAACAATCATAGTAGTTATCAACAAGAAGTTAATAATCTAAAATGAGATCAAGACACTAACCTTAACAAGAAGGCTGGGAAACCATGACTTAACCCAGCCCATCCATTTTCCTAACTAATCTTGATCAGAAGCTGCAAGACATATTTTGACAAATTGTGTGTACTTTTTTGTATACAGAAAAGGCTCAAATAAGCAAGCCCAACCAAAATCTGGTCTCAGGATATCCTGCAATGCCAAGAAAAAAGATAGCTTAAGCAAATCCATATATGAATAATAATAAAAATAATAAAACGACACTCTCAGATTCCAAAAATACATCACAAACAACCATTGAAAGTAGTTATTAGTAAAAGATACAAGAGATATTATAATAATGATATCCGTTTAAAAAATGAAAGGTACCTTTGTCAAAGCATGCCCTCGGTGAAACTCTGTTCTGATTCGGTAGATGGTGCTCTTGGTGATATTAGAATGGCAATATTCATGTGGTCTGCATGGAAGTCTAACGGGCATCAAGGACCATATTTCACTGGCACTTATAGTCATGGGCACCATCCCATCTTGCAGAATTACTGAAGTTCGCCAATCCCAAAAGGCAAACGTCTTAAAGAAATTCGAAATCAAACCATTCAAGCTCACATTTGGGTGCCTTTGACAAATAAATGCCGCAAGAATAGCTAAATGGATTCCTCCAAAAAGCACAAGTAACTGCACATACGAGTAAATTTATTTTTCCAAAATTTCTAGCTGCCTTGTTTCCACTAGCTGTATTTAGGCTTTTCCTCTAAGAGGAACCCTTTATATGTAAAAAAAAAAAAAAAAAAATTAAAACCATATTCAATTGCCAGCCTAGTAAGTGATAAGAGTTTAGTGAACATTTGGATGTAGATTTTCCTGCTAGTGCCATTTAGATTTCTCCCTGGAACAACACCCTTATGTATGAGGAAACTTACATCTACTCATTGCAAACCTATTAAACACCAAGAAAATATTAGATACGAAAAGCACAAACCAGATCAGTCATCTTTTATCTTCCAATGATTGTAGCTAGATCGAGTCATAGTAAAAAAAAAAAAAAATAAAAAAAAAATTTACAAAATGAAAATGTTTCTCTTCATTTACGTGTCAATTCTAGTCATTTAGCTACTTGCAAGCTGTTATGAAACATAGTATCATGAATTCCCCCTCCCCATCTATTCCTGACAATAGAAAAATAAGGAAACACAAGAAAGAGAAAAAAAAACTTCCAATCAAATGACTTACTCCAAGGCCATACAATAAAAGCATAATTGAGGAAACAATGTCTTTCAGACACAAGAAATCCAAATAATCAAAATGATTGTTACATAGCCACCCCTTCGAGCACTCCTTGGGTCATATTAAGACGAGCATCTACTTGCTTCAGCCGATTGAGAGGCTCAAGCAGCATCTGCAATTATTGGGAACAATTTATCTAGAGTCAAAACTACTTAAATTTAAACAGCAGTGTCAGATATAGAGAAATGTGCAGGAAGATAGAAAAGCACACTTTAGTAGTTTCCAGCCTAACAGCCAAAAGGTTGTTGTTGCATGTGATTGGAGAAGTTTCAACCTTACAATTTAGAAGATAGTCAGCAGTAGGATCTTGATCCAAGAATGTTTTAAGCCCAACCTTTGCATAATGTTGATCAACAAAAATTGATTAGTTAAATTTTGAGAAAATTTTAGAATAAACCCAATGGAATTATATACAAAGTGAAGGAAGATTCCCAAAACATAATAACCAAATTCATTATGATAGAGTAAAGAAAATATATAATCTAAATCTACATGATAGACTGACACTACTTACATGTTTTTTTCCCTCCTCTCTCTCTTTCTCTCTCTAAAAAAGAAAACAAAATATAACAAATAATTCCAATTAAGAAACAAGCAATAATGGTGTTGAAGAGTTTTCTTAAATTTTATTTTTAACAAATTAAATGAAAGAAAGACAGCTATACATAAGAGTTCATAACACTTTCACACCAATTCACATTGACATTTTCCTCTAACCAATCTATGTTCACATTCTGTGTGTGAATCATTTTGACAGAATCTTATTCTTCCTCTTTAAGCCCCCAATATATGTGTGTGTGTGTGTGTGTGTGTGTGTGTGTGTGTGTGAACAACAGGGAGAGAGTAGCCTTGAAAAAGGTTTCCTTCACATTATTTTCCCAAGAAAACAGAGAAGAATTTTCTTCTCTCTTTCAAATGTATTTCAAAATCACCAATATGTTCACAGGTAACTCAGGATTAAGCTGGAAATCAGGATTTCAAGTTTGAATAACTCAAATTACAAAACTGATTCAACACTATTGACCACCAACTATAACTAGATTAGTGGATCATTGAACATAGCAAATTCATGATAAACCAAGTCAACTAGCAACATCAAGAACATCAAAACATTTCACACAAACAAAACCTCAATCACTGAAACAGAGCAATACTATCGCATTACAGAATCAAAACTTGGCAACAACCAAATCAACAAAAAAGAAGAGGGTTATAGTATATACATATATATATATATATATATAATCAATGAACCAACACAAACAAAACAGAATCACTGAATCAGATTTACGATAGTCATATATATATATAGAGAGAAAGGGGTAGATCCGAACCTTTCTGCCTTCTCTCAATGCCTTGATCTCCGCATATGCAATGCCTTGATCTGCACAAACAAAAATCAACAACCAAATCAAAAAAGAGACCTTCGAAATCGAGAGAGAGAGAGAGAGAGAGAGAGAGAGAGAGAGAGAGAGAAAGAGACCTTCGAAATTGAGAGACAGAGAGAGCTTCGAAATCAAAGTCGAAATCGTCGAGATGTCATTCTGAGATAAATAGCGGAGCTGAAGCAGATTTTGAAGGATTCAATTGGTTTTTCTGAGATTGTAGACAACAGTGCTCAAAATCGAACTTCGAAATCGAAATTGAAATCGCAATCGCTCTGAAAAACTATGAGATTGAAGCCATACGGATGCAGATAGGTTGGCTCTGAGAAATTTCGAAATCGCAATCGCTCTGAAGAAGAATCGAGAGAGAGCAAGAGAGTGAGAGATTTGAGTGAGTGATAGATTTGAACTAGACGGCGGTGGGTTATGAAAATAACGGTTTGGAGAGACAAAACAGGGTTTGTAGGGAGACAAGATTTGGAGGCGCTTCAATGCGTCTTCTATTCATAAAATGAGGTGGTTTTGATTCATATCAAATGCGACGTTTAAAAAACGCCGCTAATTATTAGAAAAAGTGACGTTTAATAATACGTCGTTAATTAAACGCCGTTAAATCCCTAATTTCCTGCAGTGTATTACTTGTGTTATAAAAATGGTGACCCCTAAATGTCCTTCCTTGTAATGGTGAAAAATGGCTTTAGAAAAGGTTTTTGTGGTTTTGAAGGTCCTCTTGATCCTTATGCTTCGCTTGGCTTTTGAGGTTGCTACAAGAGAACTGATCCACACTTCGAGTCCCCTCATTCCTTGTAAGTTTCCAATTGCTTGCGGTTCATTTAAATTCTGAAGATCATACAATACACATATTACATGAATTTATATAGAGAGACCACCAATATTCATCATACTAGAGCAACAAAACTATTCTTTGCAGATCATCTCTCTCTCTACATATATGTAGAATTTTCATTATCTATACTATTATTAAAAATGAATAACTCACTTGGTGTTTATGAACTTTCTTTTTTCTGTTTTCTCTCCTTGCACCACGTGTCAATTTTCCCATTGAAAAAGAAAAGACAAAAAAATAGCTACAAGAGAGGCACATAACTTGAACATATGATGACCATTGATTGATATGATAAAAACACTTTTACCACTTAGACAATATAGAAGATATTTTTTTTTAATTCAAAATTGAAATTTATATTTTAAGCATACTCATTAAATGGGCTCACACTCTAATATATATATATATATACCAGGGGTAGGCACACACATAATGTAGAATTCATAATTGGATCAATAACTAAGGCAGTTATTTGAAATAATTAGAAAGAATTGAAGCAATTTAAAACAGCAAATTATATTGGTAGTTCCTATACTTTAGTCTTTGTGTCATTATAGTCCTTGTAATTATAATTGACTCAATTTTGATCCTAATTTTTTAATATATCTCAATTTTATCCAATTAATTGAAATTGTTAGCATTATTTTATGAAAAATGCTTACATGCACGACATGTGTTATGCCTTTAAAAACAAAATTGTAAACTTGATCAATTGATCAATTTAGTGAATTAATCTCAATGAACTTAGTGATCATTTTTCATTAACAATAAAAATAAAAACTAATAGCGTTGTCAATTAAGTCAAATTGACACAAAATTAAAAATTAATGATCAAAATTGAGTCAATTAAAAATATAGGGACCAAAATTACACAAAAAACAAAATGTAATAATTATCGATGTAATTTATGCTTACAACAATTATCATGTTTAGGGGGCATTTTCAACAAAAAAAAAAAAAAATTATTCGATGTCTACACCAACATATGTGTTTACTTTTATAAATTAGTATATATATATAAAGTAATGTTTACCCTTAATTTTCTTTTCTTTCCTGTGTCACATATCTCTCTTCTTTTCCTTTGTTCTCTCTGCTTCGTGGGGCATCACTCTTCTCTTCTACTTTTTAAAAATGCCACATTAATATACCCTTATACCTAATTAGTGCTTACATCTAATATGTAAAAGAATTTTACTTAATCTGAATTACCTATATAATTAATACTTTATGAATTAATTTTCTTCTATTAAATATTAAAGATATTTTTATCTTTTTGTCTATCTTATTAATATCTTAATATTAATTTATATTGAGTTGTCTATCTACTATGGAATTCTTTATTAAAAATGATAAGAAAAAAAATTAATACTCTAGATAATTACTTTATGCATTTTCTTCTTATCCAACTACAACATATTTATATAATTTTTTAAATAAATTTTGTATAGCTTCTATTTCTACATATTTTTATTTTTCACATGAATATAAAATAAAGCAAAATAATTAGAATCACTTTTAAATTTATGTTACAAATTCTCTTTCCAATTTAACTATTATTTTTAATATAAAATTATTATATGAATTTTATAGCATGATATGACTAAAATTATCAAAATACATAAATAATTTAACTCAAATTATTATATATAAATATTCAAGTAACACTTTTATAAAACAATAGAGCTAAGATTATATAATATAAATAAAAACAAGAATCACACTTTAATTTTAAATGACACATATATTGTAACATAAAATAAAATACTATTTTGAAAAAAAAAATAACCCGTACATCGCATGAGTCAATTACTAATATATATATATATATATATATATTAATGGTGAAAATGCATGCGTATACTATTTGCCATCTAAAATTTTTAGTACTTTTTATTTTATTCAAAAGAGACAAAAGAATACTTTTGATTAATGATGAAGGCGTGTTGAATTTAAAAACTATTTAGCATTTATTTAGGAGTTTTAATATAGTTTAGTTGGGGGGAAAATAATTATTAACAGTTTTATAGGCATTCTTTTTTTTTTTCTTTTCTTTTTTTAATGGGTTATTATAGGTACTTCTTGGAAAACAAAATAAAGATAACGAATCTTTGAAAAATATTTACATCAAACGGGTGTATACTTTATATGATACTAGTTGTGGTCCTCACATTTTCAATTTCACATCTAATTTTTTGGGGATTTAATGAATAAAAATGATGGGTTGAATTTGAAATCAGTTAGCAGTTATTAACAGTCAACACTATAGGCATTCATGAACAAAATTGTTAATATACAATTTAAATCTAGTTTCAATATAGTTATTTTGTTCAAGCTTGAGATTAAAGTTAACAATTTTGAAACACTTATCAATCTCCTATAGTGTACACATGAAAAAAAACTAATGAAAATTTAGACTGAATGAGCAAATTAAAACTAAATATAAGGAGCAGAGATTAAATTATTTAATTTAAAATAATAGAAATTAAAGTAAAATTTAAATTACGAGATTGCATATTTCCTCAGCATAGTACATAGTAACCTCATTTTAATAACCTATCTTGAGTAGTAGAGAATTTGTTCCTAATAGCAAACCAAATTATGAAACTATATTGTTTTGGGAACTAACTATTTAGTTATTTTTTTAATTTCTCACGAAAAGACGCTTAGAAAAATATAGAGAAGAGTTAACTTTTTAATAGTTAAAATAGCCTATTGTCAAACTTAATGTCACTAATAACATGTGGCGTTTGCCTTGTTCAGATAAGTCGGCTCGCGAGCTCCACAATGCAGACGACCCCTGGGCCCACAATCCTCGTCAACCATGATATTCTTTGTTTAACAAAAAAGACACAGAATTAAACATAGAATAGGATGTATAAACATAGAATAGGATGTAGATGTCTTCTAAAGAGTGAGTTCTACATGTGAGTTCGACATCACGTGAGCTCTACCCTTATGAGACATTTATGTTCCATTGTGTGTTTAACCTTTGTGCACAAAGATATTGTTAGGAAAATACAACTTATATAAGTCGAATATATATATATATATATATTTGTAGTCTACATAATATAATTAATAATTGGATTGAGCTTTATTTGGTATGTTATGTGAGAAAAGAAAAAAATAATTGTACTTTCTTAGTGTTAAGTTTGGACGAATAAAAATATGAAGTTTGTAAAATAAGAATACATGTGAGATTACTTTCTCTTTTTTTATTTATTTTTTATTTCTCTTCGATGATGGATAATCTTGGTATTATAAAAATATGAATTACATTTTGGACCGGTACACTTTACACTCATATTTTGTCTCATTTTTATTTATTTTTTTAATTATCTCAATCAATCCCAAATTTTGAATCAAGTTGCAATTGGGGCTATTTATATAGAGAAAAGTTAGGGATCATGAATTTTTTTTCATGAAAATGATCATGAAAGATTTATGATCATTGGATTACCTTGATTAGTGTGTGGTGCTTTATTCTAAGTGTAATCTCAGGGTCACAAAACTTTCATGATTATTTTCATGAAAGGTTTTCCATGATACCTAGCATTGGTGATTTATATAACACCATTTTGAAAACTAATGGACAACAATCACGAAATAGTATTAATTACACTATGCATCCTTCCACAGTTATCAAAATCTCAGTTTAATCCTCCACTCTAGTCTTTAACATCATTGTAGTTTTATCAAAATTGTATTTTAGTCCCTTCATTTTAGTCTCTCTATCAATTTTCAAAACTACGTATATGACTGAGCCTAAATATAATTTTGACTTGAAATTTAAGGAGTTAACTAAGATAGTTTAAAAGTTAGAAAAGAAAATGAGATTGAGTGTAAAGTATAGAGATACAAAGTATAATTTGCCCCAAAAATATATAACCAACCAGTTGGTTTCTTACAAAAGTACACCAACTTTAATGAGGATTTAAAGTGACATAATAAGAGAGTTCTAAGCTCCCTATTTGTCATTCTTTCTTACTATGCTTATTTGAAGGTTCTTGTTCTTCACAAATATGTTCTTTTCTAGTATGTAAACTGTCTTTTTTTTCAATTTTACCATATTTCTGGTAAGGTCATCCAAGGATTGGTCACTGCGCATTATTCGTTCCATCCAAACCCTGAGGGAGGTTTCTTGATAGGAAGAGAATCTCCTCTAGTCTAGATTTTGGAATGGAGAGCACTGTTTGGGCCTGTAGAATTCGATGATTTGAACCATTCATTTTGTTGGGTATTTTCTATATTTCATCTACACAAAAAATTAGATCGATGCAATAATTATAACTTACAATTTATCGTGTTTTTAACCAAAAAAAAGAGAGTATGATTTATGTTGTTTGCTTCATTGATCCTCCTGTGGTGACTTTGTGTAACGCCCAATGATTTATAACACCGTATGAGTACATCAACCAATGCTCATAAAAATAATAATCCAACCTTTTCTTTACTTGATCATTAAGGTTTGTACAAAAATGATTCCACATGCTAATTATACATTCAATGATCTCAAGTACATAAATCTATAGCATGTAGAACATTAAATCCAAAAATAAATAAATGCCCTGAAGGGCTTACAAGTTCCAAGGCTTAAGTCCGGTTACACAAAAATGGTCTCTCAGACCCATACAATTATAGCCTTTTGGCTTGTAAAAATACAGTCACAACAAAATGGAGCCTTGTGCTCCCAATACAAATGTCCACACCCTAATTCGACGGGATTGCCACATCCTTTCCTGCACCCAAATCCCATAGAGATGAGCATAAAACCCAGTAGGAAATTCTTAACAAAGTATATACATTTTATGCAAGTTTCTCAATGAAATGTACATGTCATGCTATGCCTTTTGAAAGAAAATCACATTTTTTATCCTTTAAAAAAAACATCATGCTCAATGATAACTTGAAATCTCAACAATTCAGAAATTTTCAATTTAATTCAAGGGGCGGTAAATACGACTCAAGTAATCCCTAGGTTAATGTCTGCAATTAGGCGTAACTAGCACTACCAAAACCCCACTTTACCGGTAGCTAACCGGAAGGCACGTGGTACCTCCTCCGTGCGTGTTTTCGGTCTTTCACCCCAGACACTTAGGCCAACTTAAACAATTTCATCTACACCTTCTATCCGGACTTACCAACGTATTTAGTCCAAAACATTTCAATAAATCTCATTTCACAATATTTCTTTCTCAATGCAAAGTTTCAATTCCCAATTCAATATTTATAACAAGCAAAGTATTGAAATGTCAAATGCAACTATTAATCATGCGATGCAACAGTTATCCATGCGATGCAACATCTTTCCATTTACAAAACTTCCACACAAATGTTCCATTTGTGATCATAATTTCCATTTTCAATTATTCCATGCAATGTTTCCATAATAACCACAACACTCATTTCTCTTTTCAATGCCATTCCTCGTAATATCCATATATTTCATCTAAATTTATCAATGAATAACCAACCATCTCATATTTCTTACATCCTCAATAATTTATTCATTTCATAGCCACATCACATTTTGAGCAACAACCTCCCAAAATCAGCAATTCTCATATTTCAAGAAAGTTTACCATTTGCTAAGTAAAACAAGAGATTTTTCAATCATTCTTTCATTTTAACATGGTGATAGATAAACATCCACAAATGTCCAACATCTTCCACAAAATCTCAAATTTCTAGGTTTTTGACAAAAATAGGCATCTCTTCATCCTTTTGAAAAGCAACTCACATTTTCTCACACAATGTAGTTGAAACCCTCAAGAAATAGTTTGGAAAGAGTTAAAAGCTAAACCCACTCTTAACACTTCTATCATTCTTGAGCCAAAAACCAAAATTTTCTTAATATCATCAAGGAAACTCCAAAAACAACACAAATCTTTCAAAAACATATATACAACTCTAAGAAACCTACCTCAATTTCTTGGAGAAGAAAAGAGAAGAAACCCTCAAATTTGATGGTGTTGAAATCCAATGTCCACCGCACAAAACGAAGCCCTCAGAGAGTTTTCCAACTTTAATCAATGAACAAGGGTCAAAATGTTTATAGGTTTGGAGGAATGAAATGTAACGCCCTCAAAATTAACCCATTAAATATATCATTGACATGCATTAATTAAAGAAGACAATTAATTAATTCATTCATCAGAGTATTACTAAATGAAGCATTACATGTAACATCGAATCAAACGCCCTACAGGCTTACATCTTTCCAAGCCAACACTTGGATTCAAAAATATGAGTTCTAATCTCAATACAAGAAAAGCCCTAGGCTTGAATGTTTACATGTACCAATAAATAACAACTAGTAACTAAAGGTAGTCTTCTTCAATCCAGAAGCCAAACCCTCCCAAGCTAAGTCTTTGGAGGTAGTTTATCACCTGAACCTGAAAATGATGTTCCCATAAAGGGTGAGCCACAGCCCAGTAGAAATATACTAAACCACATATAAGCAATGAATAAAGCAATAGCATTCAACAGATGGTCAACCAAAATAATCAATTACTTCATTTTACAGTCTTATGACACTATTGCCAAAGATACGTTTTACTTTCCAATTTAATCAACTTGGCTCAGAACCTGGCCAAACTTACAACAGTGAATCACATATATAATATTCACATCCTTCCAATATCAACAGACAAATGAGACTCAAGCTCAAATCAAACACTTCATACTTCCAGATTGATACACATTTTAGTGCTGTATCAATAAAACACTTCTATATAAATAAGCACACATAAAAGTGATGCTAATGGAGTCCATCCCCTATCTCCTCCCAAACAAAATCCGGTTTAGAGGTCCATCCCCTATCTTCCCCTAAACCGTGGAGTACATCCCCTATCTCCTCCCACACACAAAACAATGTATGCAAATGCAATGCTCAATCAATACACGTATTTTCTGTATCAATGCCATAGTCAAAATTAATGACTTAACCAATGTGATTAGTTTCAGTTATTCCTAATCCACATGCAATGTCTACAACAATCACGACTATCCTCCACCGATAGCCCAAAACAGTTATTTCTAAACTGAAAATAACTATGCCAACAGTTCAATAGACAAATGATACCAATTACCCAATTACGCCATTTAATCAATGAATTCCATGAGTTTAACCCTCTTTTCCCAATTCCATGATTTACTTATACAAATTAATTCAGTAATACAACTAGGGTTTTTCCCAAAATTTACCACAGTATTCCCAACATATCAAAATACCAAAACTTAGGACAAAACCTATAAAATGGAGTAGGAAATCCCTACCTCAAAGAAAACAACCCAAATGATGAAGACAGAGATGAGTGCCCGAATTCCAATGTGCTCCAAATCACCAAATGTTCAGATTAGAATGAAGCCCAAGCCGCCCTCTATCTTTCTTACAAAGAACTTAGGATGGATTCACACTAGAAGTAGATGAACACCTAAAGAGAAGATGAGTTTTGAGGGAGAGAAGTCGGACCTAGGGTTTAGAACCAAAAAGAATAAGAAAAGACTGATCAAAACCCGCTGCTGAAAATATATACTGGACAGGCTCGCTCGAGCGAAGACTTGGTCGCTCGAGCGACCAGACACAGAGAAACTACGCTCGAGCCAAGGAAGCCTTGCTCGAGCCAACAACCCAAAAGCTCGCTCGAGCGAAAGAATGCTCGATCGAGCGAAGAACTCAAACCCTCAGGTCTGTAACCAGACACACGCTCGAGCGAAGGAACTATAGCTCGAGCGAAGGATGAACTAACTCGCTCGAGCGAAGAAAAGCTCGCTCGAGCCAAGAATGCAAGGCTACAGGTCCAAACCAGACGCAAACTCTCGCTCGAGCAACCAAACCCCGGCTCGAGCGAAGAACCAAAAACAACAGCTCGCTCGAGCGACAAACTCCTCGCTCGAGCGAAGAACCAAAATACTGGACAGCAACACTTGATTTCTAAACCCAACCAACCTGAAACAAACCTGCCCAACACATCCTATAATTCCAAATGAGAAAATAAAGGACAACAACAACCATTATACAATGACAGAATCTACGGAACCTAAGTCCGGATACAATAATCAAATGGAAAAAGACCGGGGTCGCTATATGAAAGATCTAGTGAGGTTTGATGTAGGAAATGTAAAGAGAAAGGGGAGAAAAGGGTTTTCAGAGAGAGAGAGAGAGAGATGTATAAAATGATATACACTCAGCCCAAGAAAAGAAGAAGAGCAGATTTTTCGGAGTCTACAGATTCCCGCACGTGCAGAGCGTGCTTCCTGCATGTGCGTCATTGATTCCCTGCACATGTGGCACTCTCCGCACCTGTCTTTTATGCATAAGGCAACCCAGAATCTCCCATGTTTCCTGCATGTATGGCCTTACCTCCCGCACGTGTGGCCCTATCCCACACGTGCGGCTCTACCTCTCCCAGCCAGGAAACTTTATAGCTCAACATGAGCCACTCCGAACCCAACCTTGCATCTTCTGAAACAAGCAAAACTCGAGATAGAAATAATCAAAAACGAAAATTTTGAGAAAGGGTTTTCAAAATCAACAAACCTAACATAACTTAAAGAGAAACGAGGCGGCTTCGCATACCCGGTCATTACATTTTGGTTGCCTATCATTATCTACATCCTTTATGTTGTTTGCCACATTGGTCCTCCCCTTGTGATTTGTTCTTTCTTGTGATTTAGTCTCATGTCCTTCTTTGCTTTGTTTAGTAGTGCCTTCATGTTGAGCTCCAATCCTCATCTTGTGTTCATTTTTCACAAATAGCACGAAATTGCGTAGGTGAAAAATTGAACCAAATTGTTGATAGTGGTTAAACTGGTTCCCGATGTCTGGAACCAATACACTGTAAGAAATGGTTTGGAAAATGGTTTTGGGAAAATAAGATTTTTCCAAAACTTTGGTCTAATTTTTAAGTGGGACCCATGTGCCAAAGTTGGCAGGTCTAAGTGGTAACGCGTTTTATACCACGTTGTGATTCACATAGTATATTTGGTTGCTCAAAACCATTATTGGGTGAATAGGAAATTGATGCCAAAATGGGCTCCATGAAAATGGTGTGCTTGGTAGAATTTCCATAAAGGTTTGAGTTAAGGTTTGTCCCACATTGGTTTGGTACGAAAACTTTGTGTGGGTTTATAAGGCTTGGATTTGGAACTTGGAGAGGATCCCAAGGGGTATCCAAGTTTTGTGGAAGGGTGAGGTTATGGGCAAAGTGGGCTAGACCCATTGAACCCAAAACACACACACCACTGCTGCCGTCTGTTCGAACAGGCTGGGCTTGTGCGTGGTGTGAGTTTGGGTTGGGCTTGTCTGGCCCAATACTAATTCTTGTTGGGCCAAAAACATTTGAATTTTATTTTTTGTTTGGAAAATAAATTATGTCTGATTTTGTTTTCAAATTTTGGATTGGAAAAATTCAAATTTTGGCTTGCACATCTTCAAATTTTTTGTATAGGTTCCATACCTGTCCGAACATATTCAAATCTGTTTAGTTCAAAACCAATAGGTTCCTACCTGTTTAATTTAAATTCAAACAGGTTATGTATCTACTTAATTCAAACCGAATCGGTACTATACCTATTCAAACAGGTTTGCTACCTGTTGAATTCAAAACTAAAAAGCCACCATTTCACCTATAAATAGACAAGTTCCTCATTTGGATTTTCACTCTAATTTTCATCCTTAATTCTGCTATTGCTCTCTACATTATGCTGCATTATTTTTCCTGTGAGAAAGAGTGTAAACACAAAGTGTGTTCGTTATGCGAATAGTTTGTAGTGCTGCTACTATTCTTTGATCATTTTATCCTAGGAGATTCACATTCACAATCTGAAAGCACCGAGGAGATGACAAATTTGTCTTAAGGACACACTGTTAAACACTGTATTTGATCAAAAATTTGTTTGAGAAGCTAATAAGGTAAGTATTTATTTTTATCAGATTCTGATTTTGTTTTTGTAACAAAATAAGAATCTGTCATTTTATTTTATTTTTTTTATATACTGTTTTGTTTTTTGTAATCAAATAGCCTCTTTCCTTTCTTTAATTCTTTCTTGGAATGCATTGAAGATTGTCCAACATATACATGATGTCGAAGAATATGTTTGACGCTAAAGTTAACAATTCTCTCAAAATACAATAACTCTAAAATTGATAGCTAGAAACTCAAACCTCAACACTCGGGATTGTAGACTTTATACCGGAGTGTCAAGCCACTCTCCAAGTCTTCGAAATCCCCTTGGAAATACACTTTCCTAGCAAGTATCCCTTATTAAGGACTCTTTCTAATTTGGATCAAGTTCAATAACCCGGGTAACCTAATCTTATGTTCGAACTAGTTAGTTCTTTTTTATACTAGCATTATGACTTGTGAATCACACTTTGAGCATGGATTGATCTCTACCCTTATCTTGGCAATTCTCATTGGGTCATGTGGCACCTTATGCAAGGGATTTAGAAAAGGAAAGGGAAAAGGTGTATAAAATTAGGTAAAATGTAAATATATTTTATTCACATTTCACCTATCTTTTCTCTTTTCCTTTCCAAATACCTTTCCAAATCCCTTAACCAAACACAACATTAATTCAAAGTCATGTCACATCATCCAACTTAGGAGCCATTTAGGGGGTGTTTAGGAAGTTGGGTTTAGGCTAAAATAATTAATAAAAACAAAATATGCTTAAAATAGTTAATAAAATAAAATGTCACATCCCAACCATAATTATTTAACTTTTTCTCTCACAACCATCAAATTAACTAAAAAAAAAAAAAAAAAAAAAAACAATCACCCCAAACACAACTTTTTTTAACCAAGATAAAATAACTAAAAGATCAAAAAGCCAACTAAAATAGCATATTCCCAAACGGGGCCTCAGACCAAAAACAATTTGACCGGATCTCCTTTTCTGCTTGAGACTCAGCTTTGGGCACAAATAATTGCTTGGTGGCTTGGCTTTGTGGCTTAGTTTCATTGAGATCAAATCCTGAAATCCAATAACAATATTGTTACCGTTTGTTTCTTCTTCTTCGGCAACGATCGGCGTCGGTGACCAAAGTCTGAAACAAGGTCCTTTTGGCTAATTTTTTTGACATTTTTCACTTGGTAAAACATCGTCATGACTGAAATTGTGCGATGAACAAGATGGCAGTGATGATGAATTGGATTGATGTCCGAAAAATGATTTGTAGAAAATTCTCCACCAATAATATTCGGACTCAATTTCATCAAGACTGCGATCATCGTTTCCTCCAACAACCAATTCTTTTGAATGTGCTAGAGGGTTTACAATATGTTGATGATGGTCAAACAAGTGAATTGATGTAACCAATCTGTGCTCTTGTTTGTTAATGGTGCTTTGAATTTTTTTCAAAACAAATTTTGAAAATTCTTTTTCTTCCCAACTATGATTTGACATTCTTGCGCAATAATATAACACTGCTCTGATACCACTGATAGAAAAATAGGAATGGCAATGATCAATAATCTCGTGAGGGTGTTTATCACGCAAGAAAGTCAAGAATGCGTAAAGTGAAAAAAAACAAAGAGTTGATGTTCAAATACAATGTGACATGTTTACAGCCATGTATATATAGGCCTTACGGTGCCTTTTGGAACCATTGCTATTGTTGGGTTTATTTCATAAACCCAATAAACACAACTCTCCTATTGTAACACCCCTAGTTTATAAACTTTAATTTAATCAATTTTATACAATCAATTTTGTTAAATATTCTTTGCATATTATCAATTGAATCCATTTCACATGAATCAACACATTAAAGAAAATATTGTCTTTATCATAAAATTTTTCATAAGAGTTTTTTTTATGTGCTATACTTGTAAGAATTGAGAATTTAACAATACATATGAAATTTGAGTAATAAGAGAAAATACAACAAAAATGTCCTAAGGACTTATACGTTTCAAGGCGAGGGCCTTGATTACAAATAAGGGGAATACTTTCCCAAACAGGTAAGCTCACTAGCTGTAAACCCATAAACATCCAAGGAGCCTCAGTACTCCATCACAATTCTCCACAAGATCACCAATGGAGTGAAATCACCTCAACAAGGCCTAAAAGTTTTGTTAGATTTGCAGTGAGATGAATTTCAGAAGTGATTTGAAAAAGTAAAGGGAAAAGGAAAGGTAAAGGTAAGTAAAATGTAAATTAAATATAATTACATTTCACTCATGTTTCACACAACTTTTATAGAAAGGCTTTGCCAACAAAAAACCTACTAAAAAACACTACACACGAATCACATTGGTGTGTAGTTTTGTAGGCTCCAATCCATATGATATTCCAATCATATTGTTGACACTAAATTTTATAAAATTTCCAGTCAGCAGAGGTGCCAATGTGGCATGGTAGATGTACTGATGATGTGGCTGTAAAGAGTTAAATGAAGGGCCAGAAGAGTTAGCGTTGAATCAAGAGATCAAGACTAGGTCAAAACACAAAATCTGCAAAGTAGTTCTTCTGAAGAAGGGATATGGATAACTAGAGGTTGAGATCAAGAACAATCATGGTGATACGTGTGGTTGCAGTAGGGATGGCCAAGCAAGTATGAAATAAAGACTTCAAAAGAATAAAGGACCTTCAACCACAATCACAAATCATGATATCTAGGAGTGGCTCTTATCAGTTAGAAGTAGATACCTAGCATTTTTAGAAGTAGTATAACTCGTATGTTGATTGATGTAATTTTGGTTTCTTTATTCTTGTTTAAATTCATGTAACTTGTAACAAATGACAATTTTACTAGATTTATATCAATTCAATTCGTTTCACTTTCATTCTTTTTTGTTTATTTTTCTTCAAATAAGTCTTTAACCTTTCAAGGCATTAGAACTCAACCACATTGCTTGATCATTTGTGTTTAGTAAAAGTAATGCTTTGTTTGTCCATTATTCTCTGTTGATCAGTAAACTAATTTTTGCTAACACATTAATTGTAATTTCTCAACAGTTGAAGTAGTTAATGTGGTTAAAATATTATAAGACTTTGGGTTCTCCCTTCGGATCAAAACCAACTCATTTCAAAATTTTTAGAGATCCAATTCTGTTTTAACAGACATAGACAACTTTATTTGTTGATATTTTTATTTTTTATTTTAGGCCAAATTATGTCCGTAGGTCCTATATTTTAGTCCTTGAGTTATTTTGATTCCTCAATTGACTTAATTTTGATCCTAAATTTATAAATGTGTCTCAATTTCGTCCAATTGGTTACAATTGTTAGTATTATTTTATGGAAAATACACACATATGTGGCATGTTTCATGCTTTTAGGAGCAAAATTATAAATTTACTTAACTCAATGAGTTAACCTCAACTAATTCAATAATTACTTTCTATCAAAAATCCTAATGGTGTTTGTTAGGTTTTTATTTTTGGCAATCCCGTTTGACAAAACTCTTTTCAGTTGTAATTTTGTTCAACTTTTATTTCAGTGAGGCTATAAGTTTCAGATGCGAATCCAACTCGAATTGTGCCTTGCAGAGATGTTTCAGAAGTTAATTCTTTCATGTTTTGAGAAGTTTCAGTCGCCTGTAAAAGTACTAGGAGTTGTTTTTTTCGGCTCGAACGGCCATTCCTACACTCGAGCGTAGATCCGCTCGAGCAGCCATTCTTGTGCTCGAGTGGAGATCGCGAATCTGTTTTGTTTTCTATAAATATGTGTTTTAGTCCGTTTTTAGGGTTACGGCTTCTAGATCTTCTTCTTGAGTATTAGGGTTTTCTTTTGGAGCTTCTTTGCTTGTTTCCTTTGATATTTGTAAGAGATTAATCATAAATTGAGTGGATTATATCAAAGGGTTTGTTTAGTTCATTTTATTCACAAAAGTGAGAGTTGTTCTTTGGTGGATTCCATGAAACTTGAATCTGAAGCTTTGATGGATTCCGGAATGACTCATCGTCGTGGATTCGATATCGGCGTTGTGGATTCAACGTTCGGCAAGACTATTCCGAGGTGAAGACGGGTCTGGAAGAGACACATAGGGGTCGGTTCAATTTGGGCATGGATTTGCTAGGTAATTGAGAGTACACTTCTGTAATTCTTTTATGTCTTCTTAGTGGATTGTTTTGTGGCTTTGGCCCATAGTTTTTTATCCCAATTGGAGGCGCTTCAATTGTGATTTTTCCACGTTAAAATCATTTTGTCGATTTGTCTTGATTGTTTGATTGGGATTGTTATTTATTGCTTAAAATTGATACATAATCACAAATCAGTATCTAGGGGATTTCTAGTTTTTTTTAATTGGTATCACAGCAGGTCGCTCTATTTTTATTTTTATTTTTTAAAATTTTTTTTAGAGCAAGATCTTGTTTGATTTGTGATATTGGATTCAATTCGTGAGGGAAATTCTATGGTTCAACCACCCTTACTTAACGGAACCAGTTATTCTTTTTGGAAAGATCAGATGAGATCGTTTTTAAAATCTATTGATGAAAAAGTTTGGCAATCTGTCATGTATGGGTGGATTGAATCGGCGATTACCGTTGATGGAGTAACCTTCCCTAAACCAATTGATAAGTTTGACATAATTGATTACCAAAATAGTAGCTGGAATAGTAAAGCTATCAATTCTCTCTTTTGCGCCGTCACACCTGAAGAGTTTAGTCGTATCTGCAATTGTGAAGTCGCAAAAGAGGCTTGGGATATCTTACAAACTATTCATGAGGGCACTCATTTTGTTAAATGCTCAAAACTTCAAAGGCTCACGTCTAGTTTTGAAAACCTTTCAATGAAAGATAGTGAGAGCTTTGATGAATTTTATGCGAAGTTGAGTGACATTGTAAATTCTAGCTTCAATTTAGGTGAAAAATTACCAAAATCCAAGATTGTGGGAAAAAAATTTGAGGTCCTTGGCCAATCGGTTTTAACCAAAAATTACGGCCATTGAAGAGGCTCAAGATGTTGACAACCTCAAGCTGGATCATTTGGTTGGAAATCTCCAAATTTATTAGGTACATAGAAATTTCAAAAAGAAACAAAAATATGCTATTGTTTTTAGTGGTGCTCATAAAGTTAGAAAGGATTTTGATGAGGATTGTGGGATAAATTCCAAGATTATGGATGTTTTGTAAAAAAATTAAAAAAATCTTTTTTGAAAAAGAATCCTAATCTTTTGGAATCAACTCATACTTATAAATCCAAAGGCAAATATAAACTCAAAATTAATTCTATAAGCAAGAAAGAGAAAGGAAAGATACAAGGGAATTCTGAAAGAGTCCAATGCTATGAATGCCAAGGATTTGGCCACTTTGCTCAAGAATGCCCTAATCGTTTGAGGAAGAAGAAAGCCTTTGCTATCACTTGGGATGATGAATCAGAGTCTGATAAAGGTGAAAGTGACAATGAAGCACAAGGCGAAGATGGACATGAACAATTCCTTGCTTTCATGGCAGCCTTCAAAACTGAAGGACAAATAGAGTATCCGAAGAGGCCGGTTGAGAATATCACTGATGATGAATCCTCGGGGAGTGATGATGAAGAGCTTCATCAAGCTTATAAAAAATTGTATAAGGAATCTCTTAACTTATCTAAATTGAATGACAAACTCACTATCAAACTCAAAGCCTATGAAAGTGAGAATGTCAAATTAAAGAAGGAGATTTTCGAGGGTAGGAATGATGCCATTAAGATTTCTAGTGATCGACAAGCTCTTTGTGCAAAACTCTTGACTTGCGAGATAGAGAGGAATGAGCTATAGCAAATCTATGCAACGTATGAAGAAAAGATTGAAACTCTCAAGATGTCTCAAGTTGCTTTGGTAGAACTAATGATCAAGAAAGAGGAAGAGCTCAAATGTGCCATGGATACCATTGGTTTTTGGAACAAAGGATCAACGACTTTGGACAATATTGTTGGGTCTCAACAAATGTGCTATGACAAGAGTGGCATTGGTGTTGGTGATAACAAAGAGCAAAAACGGAGTGCATCCACATCTCATGATACAAGAACTCAAGGGCAGGGGGAGCAAAAGATTCAACGAGAGGAAAGACTTCTCAATCTTTCTAGAGTTGGTAAGGTCAAAGAAAAGAAGGTACACGCTGTTTTTGTTTGTCATCATTATGGTATGTATGGTCATATTCGCCCTTATTGTTATGAGTTTCATAAGAGAGTGTCTCATAGAGATGGAAGAAATTCCAACATCTCGTGGGGTATGAGCCACTTCGTTGGTGGTACTGAGGTTAAGGGTTATATTAGACCTCGCTACTTTGATTTGCTTGAGACCAAACATGAACAGAGGTTGTGTTTGCTTAGACCTAGGAATAGGAAGTTAGACATCAAGTCGAGACGGTTCCCAATGAAAGGAAGGAAACCACAACGTGAAGACACCACCCAAGAACCGCAATTCTCACAAATACTAAAGTGATTTGGGTGAGAAAACTTGACTTGTGTTAATTTGTTTATTCATTTTAGTTTTTGGATTTTTGTGTGTTTTTTCTTTTTGAGTCATTTAATGTGTGCCTATTCGTTTTCTGTCTTGCTTTTTTTTTAAAAAAAATGTGTGCCTGTTCGTTTTCTGTCTTGCTTTGTTTAAAAAAAAAAATCAAAAAAGATTTTCTTAGTATGGTTTTGCAAGCTTGAAATTTTTGAGAAGTTCTTGGTGCATATTGGAATTGATAAGAATATCTATTACATGTTAATTTTGTGTGTGCTTTCTATGGTCATTACTTATTTTGGAATGTGTGTACTTTGATTAGTATGTCTCATTCTGTACACACTCTTGGATTAGCAAATATTATAATCTTCCACCTTAGTGATCAATTTTCTCTACGGACTTCTAGCATTGTGTCATTTGTTTTTCTAGAGGAATTGACCTATACTAGCACATCATGGGTAATGTTGAGTCTCTTAACTACTTTCCATCCTTTTTCATCTCCACGGCTTTTCCATCAGTTTTTTTTTTTTTTTTTTTTTTTTTTTTTTTTTTTTTTTTTTTTTTTTGCAGTCAAGGCATGAGGCAAAGGCTACCTCAGAGTCACCAACCAGGCCATCCTTATTGTATCCATGCTTCTCTGGTTCGGTTTCCATGCTCTTGAGCGTGAAAGCTGCCAATGAGTGCAAAAGAGGAAGAAAAAAAATGTGCAAAAGAAAGTAAAAGAAAAAAAGATTCATTGATTAAGGAAGAGCCTCCACTTTCACTCACCAAATACCCCTTCATTCCTAGTGGTTTGACTTTCCTTAGTTGTGCTTAGATTTTCTTGCCGGTGGTCCAACTATCAAATCACTACTAGGATTTGAATCTAGTGTTTGTTGAACTCCAAGAGTCACACACATACTTTTTTCATGGGATCTATGTTTTTCACATAATGCGTCACTTTCTTTTATGAGGAATCTTCTAGAGGTTATGCGCATTGTGTTTTCAAGTAATTGTGTTTCTTGGATAATCTTGTGTGTTTTAAGGTACAAATCTGAAATTCCTTGCTTGCTTGACCATTTTTTCTTTCTTCTTATTCATTGTTTTTAGTACAATGTTTGTGGTTGCTTTTAGTGAGGAGGAGTTTACTTTATCATTGCAAGAGTTTGTTAGCATAAACACTTTGATTTGTTTGGTAAGGGAGATTGGCTTTAGTTGTTTTGCATGTTATTATGCATTGCTTCTTTATTGTTTCCTTCTTGCATGTTACTGCTAATTACATCATCATATCCTTGCTTGTGTGATTTATGCTTTTACTATAGTTGATTAAGCTTTCTTTGTCAATTCATGACAAAAAGGGAGAGAAAGTTTGAGGATGTATGTGTCTTAGGATTTTCATCTTGAGGGTGCATGTGTCTTAGGATTTTCACCTATTCATGCTACATGTTCTTAAAATCTCTAATTTACATCTATTCATATTTCCATCTCATGCTTCAGGAGAATCATGTCATGTCTTTTTCATATACTCTTGTGGCACTAATAGTTGTTTTGGAAATTGTGGCATTAATAGCTGTTTTGCAGATCATGCCCTTGAGAAAGACGTTTTCTTTTGTTGGCTGAAATGGGTTGGGGTAATTAGGATTTTATTTGCTAGGTGTGTTTTGTCACGGCATTGCCAAAGGAGGAGATTGTTACACATTAGCAAAATTATCCCACTACATAATGTTGCATAATACATATACAATGTTTAAATACATAATGTTGTTCACAATTCAAAATAATGTAAATCAAAAACAAAAGTTTTCCTCATGATTCTTTCGTGGGTAACAAAAACAAAAGTTAGTCGCAATCTTCACACACCTGCATTCCACAAGAAGCAAACTCCTACTCGAGAAATATTTGAAAACAAAAAATAAAAATAATTAATGACAATATAATTATGTTTTAATATTTTAATTAAAAAAAAAACATTAAAAAATTAACTACTATATAATTACAAAGATAATTAAGTAAATAATTTTGGCTAGACAGAAATCCGGCTCTAACTCCCAAACTAGGAACCCGATTGGAGTCCTGTCTTCTCCCACAAGTCTCTCATGCCTAGGCGGTCATGTGTGCTAAGTTTCATGCTAAACCGACGCCGTTTGGTGATTTTGGGGCGTCAACACCTCCAATTCAAATTTCTTAAGGAACTAGTTTGCCTAGACCGAAATCCGGCTCTAACTCCCAAACCAGGAACCCGATTCGAGCCCCGTCTTCTCCCACAAGTCTCTCGTGCCTAGACGGTCATGTGTGCCAAGTTTCGTGCTAATTTGATCGCGTTTGATGATTTTGAGGCATCAACACCTCGAATTCAAGTTTTCAAGGAACTAATTTGCCTAGATTGAAATCTGGTTCTAACTCCCAAACCGGGAACCCGATTGGAATCCCATCTTCTCCCACAAGTCTCTCATGCCTAGGCGGTCGTGTGTGCCATGTTTTGTGCTAATCCGACGCCGTTTGGTAATTTTGGGGCGTCAACACCTCTAATTCAAGTTTCTTAAGAAATTTGTTTGCCTAGAGTGTAACTCCCAAACTGGGAACCCGATTGGAGTCCCGTTTTCTCCCACAAGTCTCTCGTGCCTAGGCGGTCATGTGTGCCAAGTTTCGTGCTAATCCGACGCCATTTGGAGACTTTTAGGCATCAACACCTCGAATTCAAATTTCTTAATGAACTAGTTTGCCTAGAGTGAAATTTGACTCTAAATCCCAAATCGAGAACCCGATTGGAGTCCCGTCTTCTCCCATAAGTCTCTCATGCCTAGGCGGTTATATGTGCGAAGTTTCGTGCTAATCCGACCCCGTTTGGAGATTTTGGGGCGTCATCACCTCAAATTCAAGTTTCTTAAGGAACTAGTTTGCCTAGAGTGAAATCTGGCTCTAACTCCTAAACTGGGAACCCGATTGGAGTCCCGACTTCTCCCACAAGTCTCTCTTGCGTGGGCGGTTATGTGTGCCAAGTTTCATTCTAAACCGACGTCGTTTGGTGATTTTGGGGCATCAACACCTCCAATTCAAATTTCTTAAGGAACAAGTTTGCCTAGAGTGAAATCTGGCTCTAACTTCCAAACCAGGAACCCGATTCGAGCTCCGTCTTCTCCCACAAGTCTCTTGTGCATAGGTGGTTGTGTGTGCCAAGTTTCGTGCTAATCTGACCCCGTTTTGGGATTTTGGGGCGTCAACACCTCCAATTCAAGTTTATTAAGGAACTAGTTTGCCTAGACCGAAATCTGGCTCTAACTCCCAAACCGGGAACCCGATTGGAGTCTCGTCTTCTCCCACAAGTCTCTCGTGCCTAGGCGGTCATGTGTGCCAAGTTTTGTGCTAAATCTCAAATTCAGGTTTCTCGTGCCTAGCCTCTATCCTTTTGGGTTGTGTACAATTAATTTATGGTTATTCTTAGCTTAGAATGCAAAGATACATTTTATACATGATCTTCTAGTGGTGGTGTATATGGATTCTTATCTGCTGCAGATTCCCTAAATGCCCGGTGGCCACTCGATGCATCAGGAACCTGTGATAGTCCATACATAATCTGTTAATCATATCCGAATTTTATTATGTATATGTACATATATGTTGTGTGAAAATTTAACTATCAAACAGTTTAATTTATATCGAGCCTGTCTGTTGGGATCCACACTTGGCCCTTGTGACACAAAGGCCATCATCTCAGCTCTCATCTACTGTAAATGTGTACAGAACTCTGCTCACATCTCCTCCCTCAGCTCCTCCATCAACTCATCCCTTAGCTCCGCACGAACCTGCTGGGTGATTTGAACAATAGTCGATGGCTGAGGTGTTGACTGTGATGGCCCAACACCATCTTTATACACTGCTCTCTGAGGCACAGTTCTCCCCGTATGTGCGACAATGTCCATGTCCGTCATGACCTATCAACTCATGGAAAATGGCATTCCTAGCCTCCAAAGTCCGACAATCCTCAAGTAGCATGGAGTGTTAACGATTAAAGTCATCCTGTATTGAATAAGACATAGAAGTATATGTCAAATTAAGATGGTTGGCACACAAAAAATAAAAATGTTAGGTGTTTGGAAACTACCAAGGTCTGGATAACCTCAGGGTCATCTGCTCTACGTGTCATAAGCCAAACATTCATCTTATCAGTAGACTCCCCCTTATTGGTCATCTAGATTTTTTTTAGAAATATGAAAATTAGAATCCAAATAATTTGCAAATATATAATGTTTATTTATATACAAAAATAAAACAATAAAATATAAACCTCATGCCGTATCTGAGCGAAAGTAGTACGCCCTGTGGTACGAGCTATGCCGTGAGCTTGTTGATTTTTAGCGTTCCTAGTTGCAATTTTCTATAACAGGTTCAACAAATGTAACTATATAAATATGATTTGTATGTTTACATATCATACATATAACTTATTTATATACCTCAGCATCGGAAGTACGCTAATACTCCACAAGTTTTTCCCACTGGCTTGGCACAATGTGCAAAGGAACATCATCCTTCAGATTAGGATCAGAACTTCTAGGCTTGAAATACTTAGTCTTAATCTTATTCTTGTGATCCTTCCATATGTTGTTGCAAGTTTTCATGCAGATTGGCTTATCCTTGTGAGAACCCAAATATACAAATCAAGTAAATAATTAAATAATAAAACTATTACAATCTCAAAATATTTTAGTGGTGAATCCTAAAGTGCAAATTAAATATTTGGAAGGTCTTTTAATTAATTTTTAAACCTAAAATAAATTTATGGTGAAAGTCTTTAATTTAGAGGTAAGATTTATTATTTTAAAAAAAATAATAATAAATAAATAAATTTAAGTGCCAAATTAGTAAGCATATTTTGATCCAATAATATTTATATTTTAATGGAGATAGAAATTAAAATAATATAAAGAGATAGCAAATTAGAGCCTTTTGGTTAGATACATATGTATATAAGGATAACAAAAACCCTAAGTCTTGTTATAATTGTTTTTCACAACACTAGATGCCCTAGCTGCCATGGGTTAGGAAGGAAAATGAGGGATGATTCAATCATCAAGATTATTGTTGTAGCCAAGAAGGAGAGCTTTGAGTGTGTTGTGCCTTGTGGCTTCTTAGGTTTTCTTCTCTTCCTTCTTTGTTCTTTATCCTTATTCTATTGTTATATAATTCATTGATGGAGAGGTTGTAGGTGTATGTATTTTGTATATATATATATATATATATATTGTTATGAAATCTGAGGAGTTAAATTCATGTATAAAGAATGGGTATTATTCTTAGTTCAAAAATTCTGCGCATAATCACGAACTTTAAAAATCAAGAAACCATATCAAACAAATGAATTTTGAACTAAAATTTTTACAGTAGATCAATTACATATTGAATTGCATATCTGAATTTTTTATAATTTTTGGGAGTCAAAATCCATATAAACTGATGCGTTCAAATCTGTCCAGAAAACTGTTTTAAACAGTAAATTCGGGAGTGTTGTTCTCTTTGAGTATAAATCCGAAAATTATAAAATCAGCATCATTAGAACCGGTTACGAGTCTAGTTTCTTAAATTTTTGGCCTTGCGTTGATTTCTCATGTATACTAAGAGAACCATTAATTTCTTTAAAGTGCTACAGAAAACAACCTGTTTAGATATAATTAATTGTAGATAATTATTTTGATAAGCAAATCAAGTGAAACCAATTGAGTTTGAAACTTAGGATATATTAGTTGATATCTGGAGGGTTTTGGAATTTTTAGAATAGAATGGAATGGGTTTTTAATTTTCAAAGTTAGCGAATAGATTGGGAAAAACTTGTTTAAAACTCTATTTTATCTTAAAGTCATTTTTAGTTAAGTTTCAATCGGAATCCTTGCCTTGGGTGATTTTAGACCTTGAAGAACATGAACTTAGATAATATTTAGGAGTAACGATGAGTTGGGTTGAGCTGTGTTAATGCGCTTTAAGTTTGAGGTTACTTAGTTCCTATTCTTTAATATTTTTAAATTAGTAGTGACGTGTAGTTTTTATACTTGGTTCAGGGCATTAGTTGGACTTTTATACTCTATTCGAGGATTACATTATTCCATTTTTAGGTGAGTAGTTTCATGCTACATATTTTTATAAATGTTCCCCTACCCTGAACTGTTGGAAAATTAAATTGTTGTTTCATGACTAAACTGTTTTGATAAATTATTATATTATCAATGGAATCAAATTATTTCTGAAATATGTGTGAACTTGGCATACTGTAAACTATTTGTTTTGGTCTCATGTTTGTAATGGTGAACTACCATGTTTTGTGAAACTGATGTGTATTGATTATTGGGACCATCTGTGTATTTAGTCTAGGGAAATTATTCTACTGTGTGTGGTGACTCTGGCCACTAGAGAACAGACCCGGGTTGGGCCGTGATGACTCTAGTACTCAACGATTGTAAGGAAAAGACCTAGGTCAAGCTAGGTGACCTTCAATTGGATCGTCTTAGAGAAAAGACCCAGGTTGCCACCCTAAGGATGACTCTTAGTTCGGTATTGGATCTAACGGGACTTATAGCCTTGAGAACTGTGTGGCATGTTCTTTTTTATTTCTTGGTACCCAGAAAAGTATTGGTGTTCATGTTGTAATCTCTTTTAAATGAAAAATGTCATTTATCATGTTCTTGAGAGACATGAGTATTTTAATTGTTAAACTGCAGAACCTTCTTTTTGAAACAGATTGTCTTTACCAAACTGTATGCTAATCTAGTTTTGTGATATATATCTTATTCTGGAATTGAACCCTGTTTTCAAAACTGTATTTATTATCCATGTTGCTACTCACTGAGCTATCAGCTGACTTTGTTGTTTATCAATTCCAAGTGTTAGAAGGACTTAGAGTGGACTTATGGCGTAGCGGGGACTCAATTGCATGGACCTCTAGGACATTCTATTTATTTTATTTTGTGGGCAGTTTGTGTCCCATTTAGTAAATATTTTTGGAAGTTGGTTGTGGTTGGTTTTACCATTTATACTCGTGACATGTCAGTGGATTAGGTTTTGATTTATTTATTTCTGGGCTATCGTCACATTTATTCTTTGTGATTTTGGGTTCGTGTTTAAGGCTTACGTGTGCCTTGGGCTTAGTCCCTGTGGGCCATGCCCGATCATGCTCGGAGTTGGGGTGTGACATACTCTTCTGGACATATATTAAAATTGTCCTAGAAAATACAATTTCAAAGTTTAAATAATAATAACACAATTTTGGAATTTGAATTTTTGGACAAAAATATACTTTTACCTTCACATCCATCCAGATAGCATCAAGAATATCATCAGGCATAGTGTTCCAGTCAAGAAAAGTAAGAGGGACAATGTTACCATTCCACACAATAATGCCAAGTTGAGTAGTTAAGTTAGACACATTATCCCCTATTGGGCAGTAATTTTCATCAAATTGTATGTCCAACTTTGTACCAGTACCCCACTCCCTAATGCCCTTGGCACATCCTCTACCACACCTAGTTGAGGTTGATGAAGAACTAACAGGACTTGCGAGATACAATAAGAATAAACAATATGCAATGATAATAAACAAATGAAAATTTAAATAATGTTAATACAAATCGAATTCTTATACCTGAGGTGGGCTGTGAAGAAGTCGAAGGGTCTAGAAAATACAATGATAATAAACAAGTTATATATAATGAGAATAAATAAATGTATATTTAAATAATTTTCATACAAATCAAAGCAAATTTATATACCTGCGGATGGCTCATAAGATGATGACTCTAGTCGGGATGATAGCTGCTGTGGTGCCACTGATGGT
Organism: Camellia sinensis; assembly: GCF_055761805.1. Classification (NCBI taxonomy): domain Eukaryota; kingdom Viridiplantae; phylum Streptophyta; class Magnoliopsida; order Ericales; family Theaceae; genus Camellia; species Camellia sinensis. The sequence goes on from NC_138967.1 coordinate 50,283,793, forward strand.
GGTCGATGCAGTGGCACTAATGGCCTCTCTGATGGTGATCGATGTGATGCCTCCTCTAATGGTGGTGCCACTAATGGTGGTCGCTGCGGTGGCTGGTCAGATAGTGGTGGCACTAATGGCCCCTCTGATGGTGGTCGATGTGATGCCTCCTCTGATGGTGGTGCCACTGATGTCTTTTTACGTACCACATCAGACATCATGCTTAGGGGATGATCAGGCTTCCTCTTCCTTGCCATAATAATCTGCAAGTGTCGTGACATTAATTGACATTAGAAACATAGAGAATGGTTTTGAATCAACTATAATATAATATTAATTGAACTAATACAATTACAAAGACAAAGTAAATTAAGAAACTGATAATTTACTATAACCTTGGGCTTCATTCAATTACTGATGGTTATTAAATATCAGTCTATTTCTGTAACACCCTGAAAATAATACACAAAACCCATCATTCTAGACATGCAATGATATAAGAGAAATAAACATCTTTCTATTAATTAGAGTAGTTCTTACAAAAGTATTACATGTTAACAACAAAAGCAAATGCCCTACGCGCTTACAGCTTTCCAAGTTAATACTTGGTTACAAAAAGGAAGAGTACTAACTCAATACATATTAAGCCCTTGGCTTGAATTTACATGTGATACATCAAAAGAAAGCAAACAACAAAAGCAGTCTGTCTACCTTTAGCCTCCCAAGCTATGTTCTTGGAGGTGGCATGCTACCTGTACCTGAAAATGATGTCCCATATAGGGTGAGCCACAACCCAGTAGAAATACACTAAACCAGCTATGAACAATGACTAAAGGTTAACAGTTGATAGATGGTCAACACCAATACACTCACTTATATCACATTCCAGTTTCATGACATTTAAGTCCATGTTATATTTCATTTCTCATTTCTTTTTCAACCTTGAGTTTGAAAACAAGGCTCAAAACTTAGCCAAATAACTTAATGAGAATAAGACTCATTTTTAAAACACTTTCGAAATTCATGCTGGATACACATTTTGATGCTGTATCAATAACATATATATACCACTTCCATACTATATGAACGATACACATTTTGGTGGTGTATCAACATAACATAGAAACACTTCTATACTTCACAATTGATAACGATATACATTTTAGTGCTATATCAAATCAATTTAAACACTTCCATAATCAACACTTGATACACATTGTAGTACTGTATCAATGTCACACACAATCCGGCTTAGAGGTCCATCCCCTTTCTTCCCCTAAACCGTGGAGTACATCCCCTATCTCCTCCCACACACACAATGTATATAAACATAGATCATATACATAAACCATCAATACATAAAGTTGATGTATTATTCCAACTGCTATATTCGATAGCATATTCAATCGATTAGTTTTAGTTTGCCTAATCATCATGCATTGTCTACAACAATCAAGATTATCCTCCACCGATAGCCCAAAGCAGTTATTTCTAAACAGAAAATAAATGCACCAAATGGATATATTATCAACATTCAACCTAGGTGACCGATTAAATGAATCCAACTACACCCGTTAATCCCATAAGCTTTCAATTTGAATATTCTCAATTCAATTTCTCATTTCTCAAAATTAATTATACAAATTAATTTATCCAACTAATTAGGGCATTTTCCCATAATTAACATAACAACCCCAAGGTTCCATTTTCATCCATAATTCCTCAGCTATCTCATTTCTCTATGCCAAACATGCATATAGGTTTAATTATAAATAAAACCCCATCTTTTGTAAAATTACACAAAGACCCGAACTTTCTCAAAATTATCCAACAACCCCCAACATATGAAAATGGTAAAATTCAAAGACAAAGCTCATAAAGAGGAGTAGGATATCCCTACCTCGAAGTTAGAGCTCAAACAGGGAAGTTGAAGAAAACCAAAATGCTCCAAATACCAAGATCCACGGATCAAAACGAAGCCCTCGACGATCAACACCCTTTTTACAAAGGCCAAAGGATAGGAGGACACTCTAACTAGATCAAACCCCAGAGAGAAGGGAGATCCTAGAGAGAGAGAGAGAGAGAGAGAATGTAAAAAGTGATTTTAAAACACCCAACTGCCAACTGATATACGACGCTCTCGTTAGAGCGGATAACAGGATGCTTGAGCGTCAAGAACAAAAACTGGGTCCGCTCGAGCGCAAGAATGCCCGCTCGAGCGCCAAGAGACAAAGACAAAGCACACCCGCTCGAGCACAAAAGACCAGTCTGCTTGAGCGTAGATTTTCATCTCCCAGAACTTTCACCAACAAGGTACTACCCGCTCGAGCGCCAACAAGCCCGCTCGAGCGCAAGAAACCCGCTCGAGCCTAGAAAACACACCTGCAGAAGTTTTGCAAGGACACGAAATGTTGGAAGGATGTGGACCCCGCTCGACCGTAAAATGACCCGCTCGAGCGGACCATTCAAAAACTGGACAACAACAATGGGAGCCAAAGCTCTACCAACCTATAACAACCAAGCCCAACACATCATAAAACTCAAACAAATGGGTTTAAAGGACGATAACAAGATAGATACAACTACCAACTCTACGGAACCGAGTCCGGAATATAACTGAACAGTAAAGGGACAACCGAGATCGCTATAATTTCCATATCAAGTGTTTCTCCTTCTGCGGTTTCCGTCACCCAACCAACTTCTTCATCACGGAGCATTATGTTTTCTTCTAATTGGTGGCTCATATATGGCTCGATTTCTGGATCAGTCGAATTCATATAAAATAAACCTCTTTGAGACATCTTCACCACTACTTGCTAGTCTGGTTCTAACGGGTCTGCAATATACCAAACTTGCTCTACTTGGGATGCCAAGATGAAAGGTTCATTGGTAATTCAATCATCTCGGTACAACAAATGATTGAAGTTGACCAATGTGAAATTGAAGACATCTTGTATCTTCCCGTGAATGTTGTCAATCCAATCACACTTAAACAACACATGCTTCTTCTCATTGAAATATCGAATCTCAACAATATCTGTCAATTGTCCATAATAGTACACAGACCCCACACGAGGATTTTTGTCTTTCTGACTAGTATAACTTATGGTATCTGCCTTCAAAGCTACACCACAATTTTGTGTGGCTCGACGGTCATCCATTGCCTTTACTCGATACTGAAACCCATTCAATATATACCCGTTGAACCTCCTTGCCAGGTTATGAGGACCATTTGCCAATACAATAATCTCTTCAGAAAATGTGACATCACTAGTCCTTCACAAAGTTTGAACCTATTTTAAAATAAAAAAAAAATTGTAAAATTTAAAATGTAGTTCTACTTAGCTAAATAGAATCTGTAGATTTAAATACATACATGTTCCTTGAACCAAATGTGAAAAGTTTCAAAAAGTTCATGCCGAAGCTGATGATCGTCAACACAAGGCATTTTGACCTTAAGTACTTCAAGGTGTTTGCTGTGTAGATTGAAAATTTATCAATAAAAAAGTTTTGGTTCAAAATTCAATGAAACATAATAAAACATTGAGTGAGCGACATAACTTACTTTATGAATGGTTGAACCGCGCTTGTATTGAATAAGACATACTGATGAGCTTGTACCCAAGAAGTATCATCAAGATAAAAGCTTGTGCTTTCACCAACATCACGACCTAGATTATCATCACCACTATAGTTCCTCACGGGTTGACTAGATTTGGTTTCCACATCATTGTGATATTGTGCACAAAAATTCATGCATTCTTCCATAAGATATCCTTTAGCAATTAAACCTTCTGGATGAGCTCTATTACGCACATATTGCTTCAAAGTCAGAAGATACCTCTCAATTGGATACATCTATCGAAACTAAATCGCTCCACCAAATAATGCTTTGTCAGCTAGATGTATAGGAAAGTGCTCCATTATACCAAAAAAAGTCGAAGGGAATATTTTCTCTAGATGACAAAGTGTTACGCCGATACAATCTTGAATATATTGCAAATCCGTCGCACGATTCACTTTGGAGCACAATTGTCTAAAAAAATTGCTCAATTCAATCAAAGGTTCAATTACATTCTTCAGTAACGATCTTCAAATAGCCAATGGAATAAGTTGTTGTATCAAAATATAACTATCTTGGCTCTTAAGACCCCTAATACTTCTATCATGTGAGTGCACGCAACACGATATATTGGATGAATACCCGTCGGGAACTCTAACTTCCTTCAACACTTTCAAGAACAAACCTTTCTCATTCTTGGTCATCGTGAATTATGCTGGTGGTAAATAAGCTTTATTCAACCCTCTTAACTACAAATGTAGGGGTTTTCTAATATTCATTTCTTGTAAATCACGCCGAGCATTAACACCATCCTTTGATTTTCATGCAACCCCTAATATTGCCCACAACACATTGTCACAAACATTCTTCTCTATACGCATCACATCGAGGTTGTGTCTTATTAGATTGTGCTCCTAATATGGCAGTTCATAAAAGATACTCTTTTTCTTCCAGCTATGGGTGTGATGTCCAGCTTTCTCCTTCTCTATTTGTCTCCTATGCCTCACCTTAAGGCCATCCCTCTTGTATTTGGGTTAAAATGCCCTCAGATTCTACTTGTAGCAGCATCTCAATTCCAAACAACAATTTTGGTTTGAGTCTGAATTCCCGACTACCATCAAATGATACTTTATCCTTTTAGAATTTATGGCCACTAGGTAAAAATCTACGATGACCCAAGTATGATTGTTTCCTACTATGCTTCAACCAACACAATGTAGTTTCCTTATTGCAACAAGGACATGCATATTCGCCTTTAGTGCTCCATCCCAGCAAGTTTGCATATTCAGGAAAATCACTAATTGTTCACAGTAAAGTTGCATACATTTGAAACATTTGATTTGTTGATGCATCAAATGTGGAGACACCGTTATTCCATAGTTCTTTCAACTCCTCAATCAACGGTTGCATATACACATCAATCTTGTCACCAGGTCCTTTCGGGCCACCAATAAGCACAGATAAAATTAAAAATGGTTGCTTCATACACATCCATGGCGCAAAGTTGTATGGAATGAGCATAACAGGCCAAGTGTTATGAACTATGTTCATCATCCTAATGGGTTAAAACTATCAGATGCTAAGCCAAGCCTTACACTTCGGCAATCATTGCTAAAGTCAATATTCCGATGGTCAAAATCTTCCATGCAAAGGAGTCAACAGGATGCCTAAAGACACCGTCATCAGTTCGTTCCTCTGCATGCCATCTCATTAACTTGGCCGTCTTGGATGACATAAACAACCTTTGCAACCTTGTCTTTAAAGGAAAATACCTCATCTGTTTTCCGGCTATTCGTTTGCCACCTTTGTTCGGACCATTTGAACCACCATCACCATTTGATTTCCATCTAGAACTGTTGCATATGACACATTTATCAAGATTGGCATCCTCGTTTCAAAACAACATGCAACTGTTGGGACATGCATCCCGCGTCTCATGCGTGAAGCCCAAATCTATTGTGACCTTTTGAGCTTTATAATATGAGTCCGGGAGTTTCACACCCAACGGGAACGCCTCATTCAGTAACTCAAGCAACATGTCAACAGAGCTGGGGTTTCACACCGACAATTCACTTTGTGCATCTTGAAGAAGTTTGAAATACTTTGCAATCTCTGCATTTGGACCGAGCTGGGGTTCAGATGCATGGAGATCAGGCGCTTGTGGTTCATTACCCTCAACACTTGTATCGACATGTGGATTTCCCATAGCCCCGTGTATTATTCCAACCATATCATCTCCAACGTCTAAATTAGCCAATGTTTCATTCTCTTGATTACCATGTAGAGATACGTAAGATTCCCCATGATTAATCCAATGTTTGTACTTTTTAAAAAAATTATTCAAAATCAGATGCTCCCACATACCCTCTCATACAAGATGGTATCGATTCTCACATTTCCTACATGGACAACTAATCATCGAACCTTCAGCCCTATTGGTGTAGGCAAACACAAGGAATTGATCAATCCCATTAATGTATTCCCTCAACATCCTATTTGGCAAGTCAACCCAACTCTTATCCATCCTCTGTTCTTCCCTCAAATATCTCTTTTGCACACATCCACAAAATTGTCATTTGAAAATTCAATTGAAACTTATTCTCTTGCACAACAATTGTTAATATGTGAGCTAGTAATTGTTTGCTACCTTCCAACCTATTTACAAGCCCTTCTATTTCATAAACAAGTATAAATCATAGCGGTGAGCAAGGTTTGCTGGTTCAATTTAAGAGTAAACCAAGACCAAACAATTACTTATGGATGGAATCAAAACTAACCATGAAAATCTTCTAACCAAATCAAATTAAACCACTAAAATGCCATTTGAATCAGCACAACCTAGGAATTGTTTAGATGAATGTTTAGAATTAGTGCTACCACTACACAAGAACACACTTGCAAAAGTGATCCTATTTCAAAAGCCACCTCCCCATTCATGTCAGTATAGTAGAACTCTCAATGAACAATCATTTTGGAAGTTCTCATTAACTGAACAATGTTTCACAAAGATAATTAAGATGCATTTGATAATGGAGAACTAATAATGTCTGATGAGTTTGCCAATGCTTGAAAATAGATGCATTGGACAAAGAAAAAACTTGTGATGATACAACCCAGAAAGTTGAAGGGGAACCATATTGCACATCAACGTAAACAATCACTTTTGAGAAAGACAGAAATTCTACCATCTATTGCAAGAGGCCAAAAAAAAAAAATTTTATTTCCCCCAATTATGATTAAAATGACCCCAACACGACCTACCAAAACTCTTGCATTCAAATATCACCAATATTTTTATTCTAAAAAAAAAATTCTTAGAAAATGTTTTTCATTAGAAAATGTTTTCCGCTCAAACAAACAGAGCATTAATGGCTAAAATAACTTATTCAAGCTAAACAATGTTTGGACCTATGCTAGGTTTTTTTTTCTTCTTTACACTGATATAACATTCTTGTAGCCAAACAAAACATATAAATTTAATATTCTAGTTTTTCACATGCATTTGAAAGCTGGTTACAACAAAGGTTATTTCTGTTTATAATGTTGCTCAAGAACATGACTATGAGAAACTTGAGGACAGCTTTGGGAAACGTTACACCACCTTGTATCTCAAGTTCTCTCTTAAGCCATTGCAGAGATAAACTCAAATAGCACTACCTGTTCATGATGTGGCAAAATATCAGTCCTCAGCTACATGGTCTTACAAGTCACATATGTTGAACTTCAACCATGGAAAACAAGTTAAAGAGCAAGTGGAAAAAACAGGAAACATTCTCAAAGCAGTATGTAGTTTTAGAATTTGAAATTATCCTTCCCACTTGTTTTTATTATCCTTACCATTTTTACAAAAAATAAAATAAAATAAAGAAAGAAATTGGAGTACCACTTGTTATTCATATATATATATATATATATATATATCCCCTGGCATGTATCAATAGATGCATCCATCTCAAATGCATATCCCCTGATTCTAATCATAAAACTTATTATCAGTACTAGCCCAACAAGTTTTCCACTCATATTGTAACGCCCTCAAAAATATACCCATTATATATATTATTGACATGCATTATTTAAAGAAAACACTTTAATAATTCTTTATAATATCCATCAGAGTCTTACTAAACAAAAGCATTACATGTAACATCAAAGTAAATGCCCTACCGGCTTACATCTTTCCAAGCCAACACTTGGACACAAAGTATGAGTTCTAACTCAAATATAAATAAATCCCTAGGCTTGAGTGTTTACATGTACTAGCAATGAAAAACAAATAACTAAAAATAGTCTTCAAAATCAAGTCCTTCCAAGCTAAGTCCTTGGAGGTAGCTTATCACCTGAACCTGAAAATGATGTTCCCATAAAGGGTGAGCCACAGCCCAGTAGAAATATACTAAACCACATATAAGCAATGAATAAAGCAATAGCATTCAACAGATGGTTAACCAAGATAATCAATTACTTCATTTTACAGTCTCATGACACTATTGTCTAAGACACGTTTTACTTTCTAATTTTATCAACATGGCTCAGAACCTGGCCAAACTTACAACAGTGAATTACATATATCATATTCACATCCTTCCAATATCAACAAACAAATGAGACTCAAGCTCAAATCAAAACACTTCATACTTCCAGATTGATACACATTTTAATGCTGTATCAATAAAACACTTCTATATAAATAAGCACACATAAAAGTGATGCTAATGGAGTCCATCCCCTATCTCCTCCCAAACAAAATCCGGTTTAGAGGTCCATCCCCTATCTTTCCCTAAACCGTGGAGTACATCCCCTATCTCCTCCCACACAAAACAATGTATGCAAATGCAATGCTCAATCAATACACGTATTTTCTGTATCAATGCAATAGTCAAAATTAATGACTTAACCAATGTGATTAGTTTCAGTTATTCCTAATCCACATGCAATGTCTACAACAATCACGACTATCCTCCACCGATAGCCCAAAACAGTTATTTCTAAACTGAAAATAACTATGTCAACAATTCAATAGACAAATGATTCAAATTATCCAACTACGCCATTTAATCAATGAATTCCCCAATTCCATGAATTTAACCATCTTTTCCCAATTCCATGAATTAATTATACAAATTAATTTAATAATACAACTAGGGTTTTTCCCAAAATTTACCAAAGTATCCCCAACATATCAAAATACCAAAACTTAGAACAAAGCCTATAAAATGGAGTAGGAAATCCCTACCTCGAAGAAAACAACCCAAATGGTGAAGACAGAGATGAGTGCCCAAATACCAATGTGCTCCAAATCGCCAAATGTTCAGATTAAATGAAAGCCCTCGACTCCCTCTATATTTTTAATAAAGCAACTAGGGTAGAAACACCCTTTAAATAGATCAAATCTAAGAACGAAGGTGAGTAGGGAGAGAGAGAAGTCGGACCTAGGGTTTTGAATCAAAAGAAGATGAAAAAGACTGATCAAAACCCGCTGCTGTGTATATAAACTGGACAGGCTCGCTCGAGCGAAGACTTGGTCGCTCGAGCGACCAGACACAGAGAAGCTACGCTCGAGCCAAGGAAGCCTTGCTCGAGCCAACAACCCAAAATCTCGCTCAAGCGAAAGAAAACTCGATCGAGCGAAGAACTCAAACCCTCAGGTCTGTAACCAGACACACGCTCGAGCGAAGGAACTATCGCTCGAGCGAAGAACGAACTAACACGCTCGAGCGAAGAAAAGCTCGCTCGAGCCAAGAATGCACAGCTACAGGTCCAAATCAGACGTAACCTCTCGCTCGAGCTACCAAACCCCGGCTCGAGCGAAGAACCAAAAATAACAGCTCGCTCGAGCGACAAACTCCTCGCTCGAGCAAAGATCCAAAATTCTGGACAGCAACACTTGGTTTCTAAACTCAACCAACCTGAAACAAACCCGCCCAACACATCCTATAAGTCCAAATGAGAAAATAAGGGACAACAACAACAATTATACAATGACAGAATCTACGGAACCTAAGTCCGGATACAATAATCAAATGGGAGAAGACCGGGGTCGCTATAACCTCCCCCCCTTCAAAGAATTTCGTCCCCGAAATTAAGCATAAGTTTTTGAAAACAGATTCTTTTTTTTTTTTTTTTGACAATTCATTAGTAAACATCTTGACCCAAAACTGGTCATTTCATCTCTTTATCAAGAGGCATCTCACATTAAATATATAATACAACATATATCTCAACCTGTATCATTATTATGCATTATTCCTTTCAATGTTAACAATTCCCATATCATATTCAATCGCATGATATATACAACCCATTCAACAATGTACTCAACAGATGCAATATTACACTAAACTTCTATAATGAAGCAAGTTTCAAGATACACCCATTTACCAATACAAACTCAATGTTTTACAACTTAAGACATATATAAAGCTCTTAAGTTCAACAATATAACAGAATCTAATTATAAGATTACAAATCAACAAACATGTCCGGATATTTCTGGCGGACTTCCAACTCACGTTCCCAAGTGGCTTCCTCCACACCGTGGTGTTTCCACAAAACTTTGACCAAAGGGATGGTTTTGCCTCGCAAAACTTGATCCCGCCTATCCAAGACCCGAACCGGTCTCTCCTCATACGAAACATCCTCATCAATCACTAAATCAGTCCAATCCAACACATGTGATGGATCCGGCTCATACTTCCGAAGCATACTCACATGAAACACGTCATGTACTCTGGACAACTGCGGTGGTAAAGCTAAATGATAAGCAGCCTCGCCAATCCTCTCAAGGATCTCAAACGGACCAATGAACCGAGGGGACAACTTCCCGCTCTTCCCAACTCTCATCAAACCCCGTCTAGGTGATATCTTCAGAAAGACATGATCACCCACCTCAAACACCAAAGATCTCCTCCTACGGTCGGCATAAGATTTCTGACGACTCTGTGATGTAACAAGTCTCTTACGGATAAGCTCAACTTTCTCCGTTGTTTCCCTCACCAACTCCGGACCCAACGGAGGTGCATCACCCACCTCGGCCCAACAAACAGGAGATCTACACGGTTGGCCATACAAGTCCTCAAATGGTGCCATACCGATACTAGACTGGAAGCTGTTATTGTAGGCAAACTCCACCAACGGCAAGTGCCTCTCCCACGACCCACTAAAGTCTAGAACACAACCCCGCAGCATATCCTCAAGGATCTGAATAGTACGTTCGGACTGCCCGTCAGTCTGAGGATGGTAAGCCGTTCTAAACGTCAACTTAGTGCCTAAGGCACTCTGCAAAGTCTGCCACAACCTGGCAGTAAAACGAGGATCTCTATCTGAGACGATCGTCACTAGAACCCCATGTAACCTCACTATGTCCCGAATGTACAAGTCGGCAAGATGATCTACCGAATCTCTCACGCGCATAGGAATGAAGTGCGCCGACTTAGTCAACCGGTCTACAACCACCCAAATAGCATCACTACCCCGCTGAGTCCTCGGAAGACCCACAACGAAGTCCATAGTGACGTGTTCCCACTTCCACTTGGCAATAGGCAAGGGTTGCAACAAACCCGCTGGCCTCTGATGTTCGGCCTTCACTTGCTGACAAGTAAGGCACTTAGATATGAAAGCTGCCACATCTCTCTTCATAGCCCGCCACCAGAACTGGCGACCCAAATCCCGATACATCTTAGTGCCTCCCGGATGCACCGCAAGGCGTGAATGATGAAAATCTCGGAGTATCTCCTCTCGACAAGACTCCGGCACAAACAGACGGTCTCGGTATCTCACACTGAGGTCGGGATACACTGCCAAACCCTTCTCAACCTTCCCACCAGAAATCTTCTCACGGAGGGTTTCTACCTCAAGGTCACCCCTCTGAGCCTCTAACACTCGAGTCACGAGTGTAGGCTGTACAACAACAGAAAACAAGGCCGCAGCCTCTACGGATTCGCCCAGAAGTAAGTCAAACTCCCCAAGTGTACCCAACATCTCCCATTCTCGGATGGCTATACTAGCTATGACACCAACAGGTTTTCTGCTAAGGGCATCGGCCACCACATTGGCCTTTCCCGGATGATAATGCAACTCAAAGTCATAATCCTCTATAAATTCCATCCACCTCCTCTGCCTCAAGTTCAAATCTTTCTGTGTAAACAAATATTTCAGACTCTTATGATCCGAGAACACCTCGAACCTCTCACCATAAAGATAATGCCTCCAAATCTTCAAGGAAAATATCACAGCTGCTAACTCTAGATCATGCGTAGGGTAATTCTGCTTGTGAATTTTCAACTGACGTGAGCCATAGGCAACTACTTTCCCTTCTTGTATTAACACACAACCCAGACCCTCTCGTGAGGCATCACAATAGACTGCATAACCCAACCCTCTCTCTGGAATAATCAATACTGGAGCGGTGGTCAGTCTAACTTTTAACTCCTGGAACGACTTTTCACAAGTCTCACCCCATACAAATTTGACTCCCTTCCGAGTCAGTCTAGTCAACGGTGACGCTAACCTGGAGAAATCTTTCACAAACCAACGGTAATACCCAGCTAATCCCAGAAAACTGCGGATCTCAAACACACTCTTAGGCTGTGCCCAATCCTGCACTGCCTCAACTTTGGATGCATCAATAGACACCCCTTCCCCGGATACCACGTGGCCTAAGAATTTGACTTCCCTCAGCCAGAACTCACACTTCCCAAACTTGGCATACAGCCTATGGGCTCTAAGTAACTCAAGCACCACTCTCAAGTGTTCCTCGTGCTCCTCCTCAGAAGGCGAATAGATAAGGATATCATCCAAAAAAACGACTACAAACCGATCCAAGAATTTCCGGAAGATCCGGTTCATCAAATCCATAAAAACTGCCGGTGCATTGGTGAGCCCAAATGGCATCACCAGAAACTCATAGTGGCCATACCGTGTACGGAATGCCGTCTTCGGAATATCCTCCTCCCTGACCCTCAACTGGTGGTAACCCGATCTCAAGTCTATCTTAGAGAAACAACGGGAACCCTTCAACTGGTCAAACAGATCATCTATACGAGGCATAGGGTACTTATTCTTAACCGTAGCCCGATTCAATTTTCGGTAATCTATACAAAGTCTCAGAGCACCACCTTTCTTTTTAACAAAGAGGGCCGGTGCTCCCCACGGCGAAACACTAGGACGTATAAAGCCCTTATCTAGCAACTCCTGGAGCTGAATCTTCAACTAAACTCACTCGGCTGGGGCAAAACGATAAGGTGCCATAGAAATCGGCGTCGTGCCGGGCACTAGGTCAATAGAGAACTCAATCTCTCGATGCGGTGGCAAACCAACAAGATCCTTGGGAAAGACGTCCGAGTACTCACAAACCACCCTTGGCAACACAATCTGAGACTCATCATCCTCACTAATCGAAAGGTTAGCAAGTAGATCACTAAGCTCACTCCGTCCTCGCGGAACATACCCCGGTGGCAACACATTACCCACCCGGTCCCCCAGAAAATAAAAATACTCTCCGCTCACGGTACAACAAGTGACCCTCTGGCGGTAGCAATCAATAACTGCCTGGTATGACGATAACCAGTCCATACCCAAAATAACATCGAAACCTCTCATAGGCATAACTACAAAGGAAAATGGGATTCTATGGTAATCAACCTCTATATCACAACCCCTAACACCGTGTTTCAAAATCAATTCACCCCCAAGAGGTGACACTACACAAATAGGAGATGCTAACTATGCTAACTCCAACTCCAAAACAGATGCAAATGCAGCAGACACAAAGGAATGAGATGCACCCGTATCAATCAAAACATTAGCAACCGAGTGGCAAAACAAGAAGGTACCTCTCACAACTGATGGTGCCAGTACAAGATCCTGTGCGGTAACAGCGTACACGCGCCCAGACGACCTCTGATCAACCTGCTCACCCCTAGGAGCATAAGATTGCTGCACTGACTGGGACGATGAAGCCCCCTGATTGGCCCTCGAGGCCTGACCTGACTGAGCTGGCTGCTGACCCTGAATCTGCCTCAAACCAGATGCACCAGGTGTGCCACCCAACTGCGGGCAATACCTCTTCATATGCCCTGGATGACCACATTGATAACACGAGAGTGGCTGGCCTCTACCCTGACTCTGGCTCTGAGATCGAGCCGAAGATGATGCTGCTCTCTGCACTCCTCCCCTCTGAGGACAAACTGGAGACTTGTGGCCCAGCTGGCCACACTTGAAACAGGTAATGTCTCCCTGACTGCCTTTTCCCGAACTGGTACATGGCACAGGAAAAGTCGATCTAGAAAAGCTACCCTGAGACTGCTGAGGATTAAAACCCTTCTGTCTCCTACCATCACTCTGACCATCCTGACTCCTTTTGGAGCCATTCTGTCCTTCCTCCTCCTCCTGCATCATAATTTCCATGTGGGCTGCAGCATCAACCATACGCCCATAATCCCGAATCATAGTTCCCCCAACTCTCAACTTGAGGCCACGCCTCAACTTCTTCTCAAACTCAATACAACGGCGTTCCTCAGACGCCACCAACTCAGGTGCAAACCTGGACAAACTAGTAAATGCAGCCTCAAACTCGGCCACTGAAGAACTCGACTGCTTAAGCTGACAAAACTGGTCTCTCAGCTTCTCCCTGACTGCTGGAGATAAGAACTTATCCTGGAAAGCATTCACAAAAGCCTCCCATGTACCTCCTATACGACCCTTAGTAAACTTCCACCACTGACCCGCATCCCCCTTCAACTGGAAAGATGCCAAGGTCACTTTCAACCCCTCGTCTTCGATGCCAAGCATCTCAAACGTCTTCGTTGTCTGTTCGAGCCATTCATCTGCCTTAAGCGGCTCTTTAGGATCACCCACAAATTCATCCTGGTTAGACCGGAAGAACTCTCTCTTCAGAAAGGAAGGTCCTGCATCCGCAACAACAACCTGAGCTTGATTCTCAGCTCTGAGAATGCCTACTGACTCCCTGAATGCCCCTGCTATCTCTCGGGCTAGAGCGCCCATAGCCTGCTGGCCTACTTGCTCGGCCACATTGGCCTGGCCAATTCCCTCCTGAACTGCCGGAATCTCCTCTGGCACAGGCACCTCCTGCCTACCCGGCCTACCACGCCTACCGCGTCCTCGTCCTCGTCCTGACATCCTAATAAAGGAAACAAAGACATTAGCACATTAATAAATGTGCTGAAGCTAAACACTCATGTCCTAATGCATTGGACAACAATAATTCATTCCACGTAAGCACATAATCACATAAGCACCTACGAATTTCATTCCCGGATAATGATAGTCCTAATGCGTTACTATAGTTCCGGTTGGAAGCAACAGTGATCAAGTGCCTTTCCAACAAGACTACTAGAAACTCAAGGGTCCAATCATCATCCCAGAAACTACATTCCATACCCACATAATCACATAAACATGTTATCACATAAGCATATAACGTTACACTAAGTCTCTATCAAACGAGACGAACCCATTGTGATACTAATCACTTCCCACGTACCCAAAGTATTCAAACCCGGTATGCTCTGATACCAAGTTGTAACGCCCTCAAAAATATACCCATTATATATATTATTGACATGCATTATTTAAAGAAAACACTTTAATAGTTCTTTATAATATCCATCAGAGTCTTACTAAACAAAAGCATTACATGTAACATCAAAGTAAATGCCCTACCGGCTTACATCTTTCCAAGCCAACACTTGGACACAAAGTATGAGTTCTAACTCAAATATAAATAAAGCCCTAGGCTTGAGTGTTTACATGTACTAGCAATGAAAAACAAATAACTAAAAATAGTCTTCAAAATCAAGTCCTTTCAAGCTAAGTCCTTGGAGGTAGCTTATCACCTGAACCTGAAAATGATGTTCCCATAAAGGGTGAGCCACAGCCCAGTAGAAATATACTAAACCACATATAAGCAATGAATAAAGCAATAGCATTCAACAGATGGTTAACCAAGATAATCAATTACTTCATTTTACAGTCTCATGACACTATTGTCTAAGACACGTTTTACTTTCTAATTTTATCAACATGGCTCAGAACCTGGCCAAACTTACAACAGTGAATTACATATATCATATTCACATCCTTCCAATATCAACAAACAAATGAGACTCAAGCTCAAATCAAAACACTTCATACTTCCAGATTGATACACATTTTAATGCTGTATCAATAAAACACTTCTATATAAATAAGCACACATAAAAGTGATGCTAATGGAGTCCATCCCCTATCTCCTCCCAAACAAAATCCGGTTTAGAGGTCCATCCCCTATCTTTCCCTAAACCGTGGAGTACATCCCCTATCTCCTCCCACACAAAACAATGTATGCAAATGCAATGCTCAATCAATACACGTATTTTCTGTATCAATGCAATAGTCAAAATTAATGACTTAACCAATGTGATTAGTTTCAGTTATTCCTAATCCACATGCAATGTCTACAACAATCACGACTATCCTCCACCGATAGCCCAAAACAGTTATTTCTAAACTGAAAATAACTATGTCAACAATTCAATAGACAAATGATTCAAATTATCCAACTACGCCATTTAATCAATGAATTCCCCAATTCCATGAATTTAACCATCTTTTCCCAATTCCATGAATTAATTATACAAATTAATTTAATAATACAACTAGGGTTTTTCCCAAAATTTACCAAAGTATCCCCAACATATCAAAATACCAAAACTTAGAACAAAGCCTATAAAATGGAGTAGGAAATCCCTACCTCGAAGAAAACAACCCAAATGGTGAAGACAGAGATGAGTGCCCAAATACCAATGTGCTCCAAATCGCCAAATGTTCAGATTAAATGAAAGCCCTCGACTCCCTCTATATTTTTAATAAAGCAACTAGGGTAGAAACACCCTCTAAATAGATCAAATCTAAGAAAGAAGGTGAGTAGGGAGAGAGAGAAGTCGGACCTAGGGTTTGGAAACAAAAGAAGATGAAAAAGACTGATCAAAACCCGCTGCTGTGTATATAAACTGGACAGGCTCGCTCGAGCGAAGACTTGGTCGCTCGAGCGACCAGACACAGAGAAGCTACGCTCGAGCCAAGGAAGCCTTGCTCGAGCCAACAACCCAAAATCTCGCTCAAGCGAAAGAAAACTCGATCGAGTGAAGAACTCAAACCCTCAGGTCTGTAACCAGACACACGCTCGAGCGAAGGAACTATCGCTCGAGCGAAGAACGAACTAACACGCTCGAGCGAAGAAAAGCTCGCTCGAGCCAAGAATGCACAGCTACAGGTCCAAATCAGACGTAACCTCCCGCTCGAGCTACCAAACCCCGGCTCGAGCGAAGAACCAAAAATAACAGCTCGCTCGAGCGACAAACTCCTCGCTCGAGCGAAGATCCAAAATTCTGGACAGCAACACTTGGTTTCTAAACTCAACCAACCTCAAACAAACCTGCCCAACACATCCTATAAGTCCAAATGAGAAAATAAGGGACAACAACAACAATTATACAATGACAGAATCTACGGAACCTAAGTCCGGATACAATAATCAAATGGGAGAAGACCGGGGTCGCTATACATATCTTATTTTTTGGGTTCATAGACACAAATGGACACCCATGTAAAAAAAATTATCCAGTGATAAATATGATCCACCAAGTTTTTTTTTTTTTTTTTAAGGCC
This sequence comes from Camellia sinensis, assembly GCF_055761805.1. Classification (NCBI taxonomy): domain Eukaryota; kingdom Viridiplantae; phylum Streptophyta; class Magnoliopsida; order Ericales; family Theaceae; genus Camellia; species Camellia sinensis. Next base: position 50,301,002 of record NC_138967.1, read on the forward strand.
ATCACTGTGCACAATTTCTAAAGACGATGTCATCAAGGTGGAGAAACTAGAAGGCTCTGCCAAATTATGCAACAAACCGAAGGGAGGAGATATACGATCAAAGGCCAATTTGAGAATGGTCTCGTCACTTTAAATTTCAGAATGGTCACCTCTAGGCACAGTTTCAAACCAATGACACCCCCAAACAACAATGGAGAAAAAAATATATTCAAAAAAATGAGAGGGCTTTGGATGCAATTAGAGAGAGAGAGAGACAGAGAGAGAGAGAGAGCATACAATCGTCACTCGCCGTTGCCGTCGTCACTCGCTGCTCGTCGTCACCGTCGTCACTCACTGCTGCTCGTCGTTGTCGTTGATGACCGTCATCACTCATTGCTCCCTCGCTGCTAGCCATCATCGATCACCGTTGTCATTCGTCACCGTCTTGATCACTGTCACCGCCGTCATCGTCCGTCACCATCATTGAAATCGTTGATGACCGTTGTTGAATTTTGGGGATTTTGCTGGTTTGGGGGATTTTGGTTTTAGGAAGATTTTAGGGATTGGGTTGGTTCAGAAAGGTTTAGGGATTTTGGGGAAACACATGACCGCGAATAGGGTAAAATGCGCGGGATATGAAAAATTTCATTACTTTTTGCGACAGCGTATTTAAACCGTCACAAATGATGAATCCTAACAAATAAAACGACACCGTTTTAACAAGACTTTTGCGACAGTAAATGTTCCCATCTCAAAAAAAAAAAAAAAAATTTGTGACGGTACATCAGGCGTCGCAAATGTTTTATGTTTTTTTGGTGATATATTCATTAACGACGGGGTCGCCACTGTCGCAAAAGACCATTTTTTGAGACGGTTTGAAAACGCCGTCGCAAAAGACCATTTTTTGCGACAGTACCTATACCGTCACAAAAAAGTTCCATGTTATTTGGGCTATTTTCTTGTAATGGTAGATTCCAGAGTGGCTCATCATCGTGGATTCGACATCGACGTTGTGGGTATAACGTTGGGCAAGACTATTCCGTGGTGAAGACGGGGTTGAAAGAGGCACACAGGGGTCGATTCGATTCGGGCGTGGATTCGCTAGGTAATTGAGAGTACACTTGTGTAATTCCTTTATATCTTCTTAGTGGATTGTTTTGTGACTTCGGCTTGTGGTTTTTTTTTTTTTTTTTATCACAATTGGAGACGCTCCAATTGTGATTTTTTTACGTTAAAATCGTTGTCAATTTATCTTGATTGTTTGATTAGGATTGTTATTTACTACTTAAAATTGATACATAATCACAAATCAATATCTAAGGGATTTCTAGATTTTTCAATTAAGTAGACCAAATTGACACAAAATTTAAACTTAAGAGTCAAAATTGAGTCAATTAAAAATGTAGAACCAAATATAACAAAATGAGTAAAATGTAAGAACTACTGAAGCAAGTTATCCTAAATTTTGTTTTTGGTACATAACAGTTTTCTCTCAGCGAGCTAAATGAATGAAAATAAATGTTGTTAGGATTAGTGAGACCACTTCCAAATTAATTTTACTCATTCGAACGGTTGATTTTATTAGAGTTATTGAAAAATTTATTTATAAAAAATTGGATAAATTACAAATATACCCTCTAAAGTTTGCTTAAAATACGAATTACCTCCCATGGTTTGGAAAATTGCAAATACCTCCCTGACAGAATTTTTTATTTAACATAATTAATTGAAAAAGTGAAATTTCTAACTGTTCACCTATACAATAATAAAATTATCTGAATTATTAATTGAAATAAAATTTTAACATTAAAAACTCTTAATTAATTTGATGATTTATTAATAAAAAGATCTATTTGTTATGAAATTAGAAACCTTAGGGACATAATGTAATTTCTAGAACCACAAGAGATAATTTGTAATTTAACTAAACCTCAAGGGGTGCGCTTGTAATTTACTCAATTTTAAATTAATTGGCATTGATAACTCTCTGCCACAGATGTTCTGCTACCAAAATTCAAACATGACATGGGAGCTTGTTAGACTTTTCTCTAATTAAGGCTGCTGGTCATACCGACCACTTCAAACTCTCTATATTCGTGTTTAATTAAGGATGTATTTAAATCTTATATTTCAGTATGAGTTTTCAAAGAGAGACAAAAAGAAAATTAAAATGAAAAAGTAATAAAATTTTAGTTTATATTATTGTGAATATTTGTGTTCTTTTTTCTTTTTTTCTCCTCTTAAATCACTATTATACAATTCAAAATTTAAACACTGTTTAAAAATTGGGAATTGTTTTCTTCAATAATGCTCATAAATTCTAATTGAACTTAGCTTACATCCAGCCCACTCTAGTGCATTAGGGGCTCGTAGGCTCACACGAGTGTTATTTTGATAATTCGGATCATTAATTTTTTAATCTTTTATGTGTATGTCTATGCAAAAAAAAAAAAAAAAAAAAAATTAAATTAAATAAATAAATAATATTCACTACTACAAAAACAGATAACGGTCACACTTTTTTTGAGTGATGTATATTATTTAATCACACCTTTTAAGTTTTATTAAAGTGTGATCTTTGGGAGTGTGATAAAAATGGGTCATTTTTAATCACACCTTTTAAGTGTGATTAATAACATTTAGATCACACCTTTTAAGTGTAATTAAAAATATTTAGATCACACTTTTTAAGTTTGATTAATAGTATTTAGATTACACAATTTAAGTGTGATTAAAAATATTTAGATCACACTCATAACTCTAATCTCATTAAAATCTCCTCCCAAACACCAAGGATTGGGGTAAGAAAGTTTGAGATTAATAAGACTCTCCCATAATTTCCTCCTCTTCAATACATCAGTTGGTGCATATATTACAAATAACACAATGAAATTATTTAGATAAGATACCTGAAAGAAGAATGAAATTCCTGGAACTGCAGCAATCAAGCAACTGAAAAATTTGGGTATTCCAAATGCAAAGGAGGCCACCTGCACTACCCTCTGCACCCACCTCCATAAAACCCATTTCATCCACTGGCCATAGGGACTTTACAAAATTAACATCAACACTGTCTCTCTTTGTCTCCTGCAGCATCAGAACATCTACTGCTCTTTCCTTCACCAATGCTTTAATTCTACTCCTTTTTTCAGGTCATCTAAGACCCCTAACATTCCATGACAGTACCTTCATTAAAACCATCGTCACAACTCCTAACCTCCTCATGTTGCCAACTTAATCGGCTTCTCTCCTTCCTTCAACTCTTTCCAAATCTTTTTCCTCCAATTCAATTATGCTGGCCACTACTTCCTCTTCCTTCCCTTCACAGTTTAGCCCTAAAGCTTTCCCTACCTCAATCATAGCTTGAGCTTCTTGGAGTAACTTTCTTCTTCTTTTAGAACTACTACTTTGTGATACTAATAGGGAAGTAGCAGCTGCTGCCGCTCAAAGTATCACTCCATTTCTGAGACAGTTGTTAAATAAATCCCCTTTTGTTTTAACTGACCACCCTGCTTCATGCTTCCTTTCCTCTGTTCAACTCCTTTCCTCCTCAGATTAGTCTTTATTTTTGGTTTAACAGTAGCCTTCTGCAGTGGACCACCCTTCACATGGTTGTCCTTCTAGGCTATATCTTCCACTATATCCGTGAACTGAGACTGGGCTATGCAATCACTCAAATTAGAATTTACTTCCCATCTTGGCCCATTAATTATAGGCTGAACTTGGGCTCCATGTTGCACAACTTCTAAGTTAATATTGGGCCTGCCACACTTTGACCTATTTAAACTATTCATAAAACCTGAAATGCACACCAGATCATCTATCCCTTGAGCTTTCCCAGTCTCCACTCAATGAGTTAACCTCAATAAATTCAGTAATTACTTTCCGTCAAAAATCCTAATGGTGTTATTAAGTAGACCAAGTTGACAAAAAAAATTAAAATTAAGGGTCAAAATTAAGTCAATTAAAAATGTAAGAACTACTGAACCAATTTATCCTAAATTTTGTTTTTGGTACATAATAGTTTTATCTCGGCGAGCTAAATGAATGAAAATAGATGTTAATAGGATCAGTGAGACCACTTCCAAATTAATTTTACTGATTCAAACTGTTGATTTTATTAGAGTTATTGAAAAATTTATTTATAAAAAATTAAATTAATTGGCATTAAGAACTCTCTACCACAGGTGTTCTTGTGCCAAAATTTAAACATGACAGATGGGAGCTTGTTAGACTTTTCTCTAATTGAGGCTGCTGTTCATTCTAATTTCTGACCTCAGACCCAAAATTCAACGAATCTTCTTGGCCCCACAAATTAAATTGGTAGAAAATGAAAGCAACTATCATCGCTGGAAATTTGACTTTTAGAGGCGTTTAAAAAATGCCGCTATAGCTATTAAAAACACCGCTAATTCTTTTTGCGACGTTTAGTACTAAATGTCGAAGACACGGTCGTCGTTGTATCTTTATGGCGCTTTAAAAGTGTCGTTATAGTAGTATATGTGGCATTTTAGAAACGCCGCTAAATGTGTTACATAATCATAAAATGACGCCACACCAGTATTTTGCGACGTTTTAAAAATGCCATGATAGCTTTTTTCTATTTTAAAAATATAACCATTGGCACTATACTATAGTGGCGTTTTGAAAAACGCAGTTATAGCTTCTTTTCTTTTTCTTTTTTTTGAAATTATACTAATTCTGTGAGTTTTAACTAAAAAAAATACCTGTAATAAAGCTGAAAAATAGCAATAATATGCATTTTTTCTTCTTATTTTTATGTTTTTCAAAATACACCATAAGGATACTGATTGATTGAATACAAGAGCTTTATGCTAATGCTAAAATTCATTAAATTAGAGGTAGAGACAACAAAGACAACACAATCCACAAAAGATGGTTCAAAAATAAACACCACAGAACTGCAGATTACACACTTTGCTACCAAAGTTCAGATCTACATCTAGTTGGCTATTGTGATGCTGACTGGGGAGGAGACTTAGATGAGCGTAAGTCTACTTCAGGATATGCTTTCATGCTTAGCGATGGTCCTATTTCTCGGAGCAGTAAGAAGCAATCCTGTATCGCCTTATCGACTATGGAGGCTGAGTTTGTGGCTTGTTCATCTGCCGTTCAGGAAGCCGTTTGGTTGAGGAGATTCCTTCAGCATTTGGATGCTGTCACACACACTTCAGACCCTGTGACTATCCATTGTGACAGCATGGCTACACTCGCTTACGTTAAGGATCCTAAATACCACGGCAGAACCAAACACATTGATGTGAGGTTCAACTTTATCAGAGACATTGTGGCACAGAAAGAAGTGATCCTGGAGCACATCCCTACGAGTCGCATGGTTGCGGACCCTGTGACTAAGCCCATTGCTAGAGATGTTTATCTTACCCATGTTAGGGCTTTAGGACTACGTAGGTGGTGATATATTTATGTGTATTCAGTTGAACTCATATTTTTTGGGATATTTATGCCATTAGTATTCATATTTGTTTCTATTACACATTTATGTTTACTACTTTTTGCAATGGTTTGTGAATCAGCATACACAAAATAATTAAATTGATGTTAGCAGGCAAGATCGGCTCACTCACATGAGCAATCGCCCTTAGCGCTAGGTAGCGAATAAAGATGGGACTAGTGGCTTATTGTATTTGGAGCAGATAGAGAAGCTAAAATTATCCACTAGCTATGTCACCTTGGTTGGAGCCAAGATGAGGTCTTGTTAGAGACCAACCATGGATATGAGACTACCCACTTTTCCATGATGTGCCTGTTATGGACAGCCAAATGCGAGATCTCATTTGATGCCTGAGAGGCGAGCAAATAGAGAATTCGAGTTAGACGCTAGGAAGCGACTTGTGCGCTTAAGAGTGACTAGACTAAAATCTATATGGTGTGTGAGTTTAACATCACCCTTTGGAAGAGTTACTCCACTATAACATGCATTCGTACTGCATGTGCTTATCGACCCGTTAGCGAGGTGAAAGAATGGATCCCTGCTTCTTCACCGTGTGAGTCCTAAAAGTCATTTTTTTCCTAAATGACTTCACTTTGTGCCTTTTATGACCTTTGACTATGTCATAAGATGAGGAGTTGATGTTCAGCTACTTTAGTATGTTGCCTGCGGTCATGTATGATTCGACTTTAAGGGACATTACTGGGAAAGCGGTCAATTTCAAATTCAATGATATGAGAGTGAAGGGAAGATCATCTAGTTCTGCATCTCTACTCTATATTCACTGTCAACAACTCACATCGCTCTCTATGGGACGCTGATTGGGTGTGAATATAATACGGGACCTAGGAGAGTCAAACATGCTCTTTAAGGGATTAGAGATGTTTTTGGACTGATATAGCTAGATGGGTCTGGGTACATGAGACACTATTTCTGTTCATTTTGGGTTGATGTCTCTATGCTGACTCATATTGAGTTTTTAGTATAGAGCTCCCACATGCAGGTGTTCTCAGTGGTCGCACGGTGCATTGGCTAGTATGAGATTGTTCATTTTTTGGGACATTGAGATAGAGATGTGGCAGTGTCATGCCAACACATGTGCGAGTGCGAGATGTTAGAAATTGGGCGCCCATGTGGCATGACCCTTTGAACCTTTTGAACCTTATCCATGTAAGTTTGAATTTGAATTCAAAACTTATTTGGATAACCACTCAGGATATCTATATCTATCATATCAACTGATATGGATAGATGAGATATTATCCTATATATCTGATATGATATATGGGATATTGGCATCAAAAAAACAACATATGTTTTATGTTTTTCCCAAATACTAACTCTCTCTCATAAAACAACGATCAAGCCATTTTGTACTATGACTTCTGTGGGTGATACTCATTTTGTAGTATCACTCCACTGCTGGGTTGGTTGTTCACATTCTGGAAGTATGTGATTTACCCACGAGATCCTTCACTTCAGACTCTGCTAAAAGGTATGACTATGAAATTTTTCATCTGCTGCGTTTTACCTTTGATGTACAGTTAGTTTTAAGTCTTATACCAAATTTTATAACTCAAAAATTTTCATTTGTTAGTTGTTATTATTATTATTATTATTATTATTATTATTATTATTATTATTATTATTATTATTATTATTATTACCTCTAAGAACATCTCCAATGATTTGCTATAGCAATTGCTATTGTCAAAATATTGCAGCGTGAGTAAAATAGTGGCATGCTACAATCCCACTATGTAGCTCAAATTTTCTGTGGCTCGAGTGGCCCAAAATCCCAAAACGACGTCGTTTTGGGATTTTTTTTTTTTCCGTAACTCACAGAATCACAGAAGAGAAGAAAGAAGGAAGAAAAAGAAGAAGAAATCAACACAGCATCATCATCACCAATAACCAACAAATCATCATCAACACAACATCATATCAACACAGCATCATCAACAAATCAAACTGCCCCCCCCCACACACACACACAGATCTGGAAAATCGAAAGCCACCCACAAATCAACCCCCCCCACACACACATATACAGATCTGGAAGCCAAATCGATGAAACACACACACACACACACACACACACGGTGGTGACGGAGTGGAAGAGAAAGAGGCAACGGTGGCGACGGAGTGGAAGAGGAAGATCGGCTCCCCCTCCCTCTTCTCTCTTTCTTCTCTCTTCTCTCTCTTTCTCTCTTTCTCTCTCTGTTTCGTTTCACAGATAAAAGAGGGGAAAAAAAATCAAAGCGACGTCGTTTTGCATTCGAGCCATTCGAACTTGAGGACTTTCAAGCTCTCAAGCATTTCTCTAGTATGCTATAAGAGCTGCTAAATTTGGCACAAGCTTTGGTAAAAGTCAAATCTGCCAGCTCACCCAAAACTCAACTGATTCCTTCATTCCCTCCCTCCATTTGTTATCCTTTCCCAGCAAAAACTACTCAAAATACATCAATTTAAAAAAAAAAAACAAAATTCACTAAAAAAAAAATTTAAACAGAATTCAAAAAAAAATTTTAAAACAAATTCTGACTAAACAACAACAAATATTTTTAAATAGATTTAGACCAAATTTTTTTTAGACAGATTCACCAAAAACAACAACAACAACAATCAAGCAATATCAAACAAATTTCAAGCAATCTGAAGCAAATTTTAAACAAGAAATACCTAGATGTCAAGATGATTTATGAGTTTTGGTTTATGATCTACGATCTACGAAAAGGGCTCCTTAGTTTGCAAATAGGGCTCCCTGATCTGCGATCTTTGTTTTTTTATCTTCTTTGTGATATGGGAAGAGGGCTTTGTGATCTTTTATCCTCGTCGACTGATCTTTACCGGAGAGAGAAGAAATAGATTGAGAGAAAAAGAAGTATGGGATGTCGACTGTAAGAAGCAAAGATAGAGAAAGAAGGGGATTGTTTTGGTGATACTCCATCTACTGGTGGTGGTGGTGGTAGATTCTAGGGAAAAGATGAGGGAGAATGAAGGAGAGAGAGAGAGAGAGAACGAGGGGGTAGGTGAGAGTGAGAGAAGGTTCTAGACGAGAGAGAGAAGAAATGATGCCAATGAAAAAGATGGAGAGAAAAAAATGATTCTGATAAAAAAATATTTTTAAAAAATGGAATGGTTAATCTGAGCCATTGGATCAGATCATCCAACAGTTAGAAAATTATAAAAGAAAGGTTATGATACATTACTTTCTCTCTCTCTTAACGGCTACATACATAATAGATATATGTTTGAATGGCCATAAAACATTTCTATCTCTAAATGGTAATATTTTGAAAAATATAAATACAAACCTCTATCTCAACATATTTTCACACTTTTCCACTATCTCAACATTTTTGTTCTTTCTTTTCACACTTTTTCACACAATAACTATGGAAGGCTTAGCAAAAATAAAGAGAGGGAAATCATTCAGCATTAATGAAGATGTGACAATTTGTAGAGCATGGGATCACATTACTCAAGACCTAATTTTTGGCAACTTGCAATTGCATGCTCATTTTTTGGGGAGAATTTTTAAAAATTATTGCTCCCTTCTAAATGATCAGTTAAGAACATAAGTATCTATCCAATCTCTATGCGGTACAATGATGAAATGTTGCAACAAATTTCATGGGTGTTTAGCGCAAATAGAAAATCTACACGCAAGTAAGATGTCTCCAACTAATATAGTAAGATTTCATCTTGATTATTACGTTACTTTTTATTTTTATCATATAAAAATTAACTAATTAATTGTTTTAATATTTTATCCATACAGATGTTTCAAGCAAAACTTTTATCTAATTAAGATGAAAAAAAAATATTTTTCTTTTGAACATTGTTAGCCAGTCTTGCAAAGCAATATCAGGTGGCAGGATATAACTCCTATGAACACGGTGAAATCAAGGACACATACCATTTACCGTTTCAGCCCTTGAGTCCCCTATTGATAACTTCATTTCTCTTGAAGATGATAACAATCCAAGTGGTGATGGTAGTGGCTCTACAAGGGGTAAAAGACCTAAAGGTAGGAAAGCAGCAAAAGAATTACATTGGAAAAGTCAAGTCGCTAAAGCTGAATGGTGGGGTGAATTACAAATTTTTTTCTTCAATTTTTTTATTTTAAATTTTTTTTTTAATATTTCTCTAATCGTGTAGATTGTAAATATATAATTTTTTTTGAAAAAGTTTTTCAAATGTCATTAAAAAAAATCATATCCAAACACCACCTAAAAAATAGGAGGAAAAGTTGGTTGGGATTGTGCCAAAATGGCATTGCACGATTGTGACACCATTGCTATAATTTGATAATTTATTACTGTAAAAGCATCTCCAATGGTCTGCTATTGGAACTGCCAAATTTGGTACAAGCTTTGGCAATTGCCAAATCTGCCAGATCATCATTCCAACCATTTTTCTTCTTTCTCTCCCTCCCTCATCCTTTCCCAGCAAAACCCCCCAAACATAAAATAATTTTTTTAACAAAATTTAAATTAAAAAAAAAACAACAACAACAATCACTACGAAGACAATAATCACAAATAATAATCACAACAACAATAATCAAACAATTTAAGAGAAATTTCAAGCAATCTCAAACAAATTTCTAGCAATCTCAAACAAAGCAAGAGGAATCTCAACTAATTTCAAGAAAATTTCAAGTAATTTCATAAATGTAATTTTACAAAAATAAATACTTGGAAAGGGGTTTGAAGTTTCTTCGTAATGCCCCTAAATTTATAATCCTTCATAATCAATTTTATTAAATATTCTCTGCATATTATCAATTGAATCCATTTCGTATGAATTAACACATTAAAGAAAACATCATATTAAAGGGCCTTGATTACAAATAAAGGGAATACTTTCCCAAACAGGTAAGTTCAGTAGCTGTAAATACATAAACATCCAAGGAGCTTCAGTGCTCCATCATAAGTCTCCACAAGATCACCAATAGAGTGGACTCACCTCATCAAGACCTTAAAGTTTTGTTAGATTTTGGGTAAGCAATTGCCTAGTAAAAATACTATTAACAGAGTATGTAAATGATTGAAATGGATATGATCATGCTATGCACGTACCATAATAAAATTCATAAACAAGAGCCGTAAAACCATACATACATATATATAGATTTGCGTATTGAAAATATTCTCACATTTGTCGGCTATCAATATGGCCGGACAATAGGCACCTAAAATACAAATTATTTTTCACTTTTGCTGGCTCATAATACGGTAAGACTAATGGACACCCAAAAACAATTCCCTACATTCGTTCGGTGATAAAGCTCAAGACAGGGTAATTAGGCACCTTGACTCCGCATGTGGGTACACATCTCATTTCCAAAACCCAATTCAACTGCCTGAACTTATACGCTATTTACCCCCTTTCAACATTTTGAAGCTTCCAAAAGATTATAGAGTTCATAGCACAAGATGATGAAAAGTGATGCATGAATTTATAAACAATTCAATTTACCTAAGTGTAACAACCTTACTCTGTGATTAGCCACTAATCCGTAATTAAGAATGCTAATAAGGTGGTTAAGTGAAATTTTGTGATAATTGTGCTTCTTATGCGTATTTGTGTTTCTATCTGTCTGTTGTAGGAATATTTGTATGAAATTCTAATTCGAAATAGAAATAGAAATTGAAGGCCTTATCGGCATCCAAAACGGAAATTGGTTACATGAGTAAGTTATTTGGAATTTTTAGAACACTTGGGTGAGTTTAATTAAAAACTTGATTTAGTCTAATTAATTAAGTTGTGTTAAATTGGCCTAATGTTCTAATTAATGTATTAATGCATCACAACTACATATATATGAGCCATAAGCTCATTTGAGCTCATCCTCCTCCATATTTGAGTCCAAATTTTGTAGAGAACTCTAGAGAGAGAGAGAGTGAACTCTTATTCTAGAGAGAGAAAGTGAGAGATTGAAGGGAAATTTGAAGGTTTTGGCTAGAGTTCATCAAGATCATGCTAGAACAAGAGTAATTCAAGGCTCTAGGTATGAATTTGACCCTCAATTCATGAAGATTTTTTGTTTTAGAGTTGAATTCTTGGATTATACATGGTCTTTTACATAAATTTTGTTATAGCAAGTCAAGATAGAGTTGAAGTCTTACATGCATGCATGATTTTGCTATGTCTTAACATCTTTGAGTTGGTTTTGATCACTCATGTTGAAATTGTGAGTAAATTGACACATGCATGTTTGAATCATCATGTTTTACCTCTTAAATCCATGTTTTAAAAAGGAGTTTCTTGCATGCATGGAGCTTTTGAGCTCAATTTTGCTAAAAACCATGGAGTTGGAGAAAGGAGTTTGTAAATCCTCACATGCACAAAGGTTTGAACTCAATTTTGGTAAATTCATGAGATTTTTAACAAATGATTTATGAAACAAAATGTATAAGAGTTTTTTTTAACATGTTTCCAAGTTTTGGACAAGCCATGAATGAGTTTTGGGCTTTGAGTGTGTGTTTTGATCTTCAAAAGAGTTCTAGAAAACCTAGAAAAATTTGCAGACCGCTTGAGCAACCAAGTGGTGGCTCGATTGAACATATCAAGTTCCCAGAAGTTTTGCAGTCTACATAAGTTGGCTCGAACGACCAAAAGTTGGCTCTAGCGAACTGACTATATGTTTTGCATCCGCTCAAGCGACAAATAGTTGGCTGTAGTGCACATCACATTCATCCAGTACTTTTGCAGTCTTCAGTGACTGCTCGAGCGACCAATAGTTGGCTCAAGCGAAGACCTTATTTTTAACATTTTTTTTTAAAGATGTTTTGTGTATATATTTTTGTTCCTATCCTCCTCCAAGCATGTTTAGGCATGAATTATGAATCATTGAGGATTCTTTATGTAACAACCCTGACCCATGATTAACGTTAATTCATGCTTAATTACACCTAATAAATAATTGAAGTGAAATGTTGCATCATATGTTGCCTTATGTGTGTATATATATGTTTAACATAGAAAGATATGTTCATATTTCCATTTCGGTTTGCGAATTGAAGGCCTTATCGGTATCCGATTCAGAAATTGACTTGATTTATGTGTTAATTGGAATTTTTATAATTTTTTGGTGGGTTTAATTGAAATTCGATTCGAAATGATTAAATTGGATTAGTTTAATGCCCATTTGATTAGCTTTAATGAACCATCACTAATTAGTTTATATAAGGCCACTACCAAGCTCAATACTTCATTTTACCTATTTCATTTTTTAGCTCAACGTGTGAAAAAGAGAGAGAGGGAGAGAGAGATTGAAGCCAACATTAAATGAGGAAGAGAATTAAAAAGGAAATAGGGGAGATTGAAGAGAATTGAGGGAGTTTAGTTCCAACACTTGTGAACTCAAGTCTCTAGGTAAGAATTTTATCCTTAAGCCTTGAAATCTAGATTATAATGCATGAACACAAGAGAATTATGTTAATTGATGCAAGAATTAAGTTAGAAATGAAGAGTATTGAGCCATACCATGCATGCATGCATATTTTCTCACATTTTGATTTTAATTTCCAAGAATTCCCTCATGCATGTCTTGAATTCACCTTTATTTTGGGAAATGATCAAGTTTCATGTTGTTTTGTAGCATTTAATCATGTTTTGAGAAGCTTAAGCTCAAAGAAATTCATGCATGTCATGTTCATGGATCATTCATAAATTTAAGTTGAATTTTATCACAATTGGCAAGCTATTTGGCCATGATTTCTTGAAAAGGTCCTTAAATCATGATGTATTATGAATTTCTAAGTATTCCTCAAGTTTTGGCCCAGAAAAATCAAGTTTTGATGCTTAAAGATTGAGTTTTGAGCTTTGGAAGCAAATATGGAAATTCCTACTTCCCGTTCGAGCGTAAGAGTCCACGCTCGAGCGACCACTCTGAGTGCATGCAGTTCCACTCGAGCGACCATAAGTCCGTTCGATCGTGAAATGCAAGCTCCTGGAAGTTCATGTATTTCTGCAGGTCGCTCGAGCGACAAGAGTCATGCTCAAGCGAGGGTCTGAGTCTCAGGCTCGAGCGAGGATCGAGCATCCGAAGAGAATGAAAAGCAAGCAACCAATACTTTTTCAAAATTTATAGACCGCTTACTCAAGCGAACCCTCACGTTTTGCATGTCCGCTTGAGCAAGAAAAGCCACGCTCGAGCAAGGACCCTATTTTTAGCAAGTTTTAAAAAATGTTTTTAAGTACATTTTTGCATCTTCATTCCATCCTAGGCATTCCTAGGCCAAGATTAAGACACCATAATGAGGATGAAGGCCAGAAACACACTAAGAACAATGAAATAAGATAGGTACATTCCGAGCGTGTGTTTCAATGTATGTATCTGTTATGTTATGTAGGTCACGCACCACAGATTTGCTTATTACTTCTATTTACCTCAGAGCCTCTCTTATCTGTGAGTAATAACATTGTAAAGCTATGTTCAATTCTAAGTATTTTCTGAATGATATAAGATGATTTGTTTCTATTTATATTATTTTCTACACGAATGAATGGTTATCCAATATTTCTGAAATATATTCGTGGCATTCTTAGCTCTAAATGACATCTGTTACCTGTTCTGTTACGTCTCAATTATGGGTCAGCTATACGTCTCATGAGCCAACTGTTATGGATCCTTATGTATACGTCCCTTTATAGGCCAACTATACGTCTCATGAGCCAACTGTACCATCTCCGTGCACTAGAGTCAACTATATGCCTTTATGGCCATCCCTTTATGGGTTAACTGTATGCCTTTATGGCCGTCTCTTTATGGGTCAACCATTTCTGCTAGTGCTAATGAATGTGCCATGTATGATTAACTACAAATTCTAATTATGAATACGACTCTGAAACTGTATCTGTTATGTACTATGATTTCTGAACATAATTACGAATTCATTTCTGACGACTATTGAATTCTATTTTCTGTATCTGTTATGGGCAAAATTCATTAAACCTCTTTACTCTGTTATTATTTACTAGGCTCCAGCTCACTATTTATATTATGTATGTTGGTGAGCAGGCACGTGACCAGGCCCACAGTTGATGGCCTATGTTTCTGTTTTGTCAGCCAACTACCGTACCTCCTGAGGAGGTTCCTTTTGAGAAGATTATGTCAAGGCTTAGTTGAGCTTTTTTTGTATATCTATACTTAGGCTAAGTACCCTTTGACCTTATCTATATAATTGGGTGACGTAAGACTAATGTATTTTTGACGTCACACCTGTATATATATATAAGTTTGTTTTGAAAATTTCTATCCTATGTATGTCTGAACAGCTCTATGGACTATGTTAATTTTGTTTATTTGCTTCCGCAGCCCCTATCTTATGTTATCCTGTTCAGAGGCCTTTGGTAATCCAAGGATTACTGGCCGGTTACGACGCTAAACCCATAAGGACGAGTTTGTTTCGTGACAGAGTGGTATCAGAGCACATGTTATACCGCACGCACGAGTCCATACGAGCTATAGGATGTCCTAGGAAAGAATTAGGGACATTCGATCTGTATGTGTGAGTATGTAATAATTTTTGTACATGATAAAATTTCATCCGAATATAAACACATGAAATTAAATTGACTAAACTGAGAATGAATGTTTTGAACATTATGAAAATGACTAATTGCCTATGTTTATTGCCCTTCTGTTTCCCTATAGCAAGTGAAAATACAAGAAGTGATGATACAGCAGGGTCTTCAGAGGCCTGAATGAACAGAATGGAACAGATGCTTGCAGCCCTGACTAATGTAATAACGCAACAACAGAGGCAACAACCTTTACCTCCTCCACCTCCACTGGTACAAGTTAAACCGGACAACAATGATATTATCAATCTAACTCAAAAGTTCATAAAAATGAAACCACCAACCTTTTTTGGTGGAATTGAACCATTAAAGGCTGAAACATGGTTGTTGGAGATGGAGAAATTGTTTGAAGTATTTCCTTGTTCCGAGGTTCAGAAAGTTCTTTTGGCCACCTACACTCTAAAAGATGAAGCTTGGAGATGGTGGTTATTGGTCTGAAATAGTAATAGAAACATGACATGGGCTCAATTTAATACTATCTTTTATGACAAGTACTTTCCACAGTGCTTTTGGAATCGAAAGGTTTCAGAATTTCAGGAACTCAAACAAGACAGAATGTCTATAGCAGAGTATGAGGCAAAGTTTACTGAGTTAGCTAGATTTGCTCCTCACATGATGGACACGGACTATAAGAAAGCCCGCAAATTTGAGGATGGATTGGATTTAGATATACTAGATTGGGTAGGAGTCATCAATCTACCTACGTATGTGTGACAACCCTCACATCTGATTAGTGCTAATCTATGATTAAGCATGATAAGTAATTGAACAGACTGAAATTATGAACTGAATGCATGAGTATGTTGGTTGATTGCATTTCTATCTGTTAGTCATTAAATGATCTGTTCATGTTTTAACTTTGAATTGTGAATTGAAGGTCCTATCGGTGACCGAATTAGAAATTGATTAGTGTTATATGCTAATTGGAATTTATGTGATTTTATGGTAGGTTTAATTTAAGTTCAATTTGGAATGATTAAATTAGATTGTATAATGTTAAATTACATCAACTTGAGTCATTACCTTTTTGCCATCTAGTGGGCCACTTTTAGAAGCTTTGTTTGGGGTTGATCTATACACTTGACACGTAATCCCTTCAACCTTTTTCTAGAGCAAAACCGTGTGAGAGAGGGAGAGTAGAAAAAAGAATTGATTCAACAAAGTTTGGCTTGGAACTTAGGAGAAATTAAAGAGAGATTGTGTAATTGAAGCTTCAATACTTGGAATTCAAAACCTAGGTAAGGAATTTATCCTCTCAATTGTGTATTTAAGTTGTTACTTGCATGGTCCATGGTAAATTGGTGATCTAAGTTAAGCATTAAAGCAAAGAGTTGAATTTGAGTGTGAATCCATGCATGCATGTACATGTTCTTGGAATTTGAGGTTGTTTTCATAAAATCCTCACATGCATGTCCATT
The DNA here is from genome assembly GCF_055761805.1 of Camellia sinensis. Lineage (NCBI taxonomy): Eukaryota > Viridiplantae > Streptophyta > Magnoliopsida > Ericales > Theaceae > Camellia > Camellia sinensis. Next base: position 50,317,466 of record NC_138967.1, read on the forward strand.
TTCTAGTTGTAGTTCATGAATTTATCATGTTTTTAGAAGGATTGACTCATTTGATCATGTGTTAGAAGCTTTGAATTCAATTGAATACATGTATGTTAAATGTATATCTTGTTCTTGAGGTTTATTTGAATTTGTGTTCAGTTGGCTTACCTTTGGGCTTGATTTTACAAAATTGATCTTCAAAACATGTTGTAGTATGAGTTTTCAAGTGTTTTCCAGGAAATGGGCCTAAAAGGTTGAGTTTTGATGTGTTGAATGCTTGGTTTGAGCTTGGGAGGCAAATCTAGAAATTCTAGATTTTGGCTTCCACGCTCGAGCGAAGGATTCCTCGCTCGAGTGACCGTCTTTTGTTCAGAGCTCCGCTTGAACGAAGGAATGCTCGCTCGAGCGTAGATTGAAAGCTCTTAGATATTTGGTGCACGCAGACGCACGCTCGAGCGATGAGACCTACACTCGAGCGAAGGATGTGTCTCACGCTCGAGTGAGCGTCGAGCGAGCGTCGAGTGGAGATTTTCAACATCCAGCACTTTTAGCATTTTTACAGACTGCTTGAGCGAGGAAGTCCACGCTCGAGCGACCCCACTGTTTTGACAAGCTCGCTTGAGCGAGACCCCTGTTTTCTAAAAATTTTGGAAAGTGTTTTAAAGTGCATCTTTGCATCCTCATTCCATCCTAGGCATTCCTAGGCCTAGTTTAAGGCATCTTAATGAGGATAATGTTATAGAACCACACCAAGTCAAGATAGGGGCTAAGATGTTAATCCCATGTGTGTAACTTAATATGTGTTCGTTCTGCAACTGTGTAGGGTTGGCATCCGAGGAAGCTCATTAGCTGCTTATAGCCCAGTGCTCTGTGAGTAACAATGTTGTAAAGATATGTTCAATGATGATTATTTTCTAAACAATTAACTGTATTGTTTTCTGAAGTGATACTGTTTACTGAATGAATGATGTCCTATTTATGAACTGTACTCGTGTCATCCATAGCAACTTACTGTTACTGTACTGTCACTGCTACTGTCACAGAGATCTCTGTCGGTTCCAATACTTGGAACCAATACTGTATACTGTTATGATGGCCATCAACTGACTGCTTGGTCTGTTAAGACCTACTATACTGTTCGTTATTGGATGTATCACATATAACTGATATGACTGATTTATTACTGAAAGGACATTCATTCTTAACCTCTTTACACAACTGTTATTCTCCGGGCTTTAGCTCACTGTTTATATATATATGTAGGTGTCCAGGCACCGGACCGGAGCTAGGAGCGTCGGGTTAGCTCTCGTTTTGTCAAGCCAACCATTGTGCCTCACTGCGAGGTTCCAAGTCATTTCAAGCTAAGGCTGTTTTGGGGTGTCCCAATTTCACCCTTCTGTCTCTTTTTGTAATAAATGTTTAAGACTTGACTGTATAGCTACGGTGTAGGGATTTGGTCCCTAACCTGAATGTTTGTGTACATGATGTATATATGTTTTGTTTATGAATGTGGTTTTGTTTATAAAAGTCTTTTCACATTCAGACTGTCACAACTCATTGGACATCTTTTATTTACTGTTTTGGCTTCCGCCAGCCCCTTACTCTGGATTACTGTCTTTATTGTTAAGCAGGCCTTTGGTAATCACGGATTGCTGGGCAGTTACAATACTAAACCCATAGGGGCGGGTTTGGGTCGTGACAGTATGTGAATGTATTGGATAGAGCATTAATGGCAGAAGCGATTTTGGCCGCAAAAAGCCAAGCTCCAGCCCCAACAACTGAATGGAAAGGCAAAAGATGTGGATTCAGTTTTAAGAAGAACCGTTCAATTGCCATGAATAAGAAACAAAATACGGGATCTTCTAGCAGCTCAAGTCAAAGTAGTGGGTCTACGCCTGTTTGTACTCAATGTAGGAGGAGACATAAAGGAGTTTGCCATCGAGTATTGGGTGCTTGTTTTCGGTGTGGCAAGACGGGCCACATGATAAGGGATTGTCCAATCGGGTTAGAAAACGCCAATCGTCTTGTGGCAAGTTCAGCAGGATCTACTTCTGGGTCAAAAACAAATGCTAGAACTAATACTGGGAAAGAACCTCTAAGACAAGGTCGAGTGTTTGCCTTAATGCCTGGTGACGTACAGAACACCGAAGCTGTGGTGTCAGGTATACTCCCTATATGTTCTCAAAATGCATGTGTACTGGTAGATTATGGTTCTACGCATTCTTTTATATCGCATGCTTTCTCTTGGAAATTAACTAGACCATTAGAACCTATGCCATATGTGTTATCTATATCTGCACCGTCTGGGGATTCTATGATATGTGCTTATGTTTATCCGGCATGTGATATTGTGATTGGTGATATGACATTATATATTGATTTGTTGCCCTTAAACATTGATCATTTTGATTATATTCTGGGTATGGATTGGTTAACTAAATATTGTGCCACCATTGACTGTGCAAGTAAATCCGTTGTGTTTAGACCACCTGGTATACCTGACTTTACTTTTGTTGGAAATAGGGTAGTTCCTCAACCATACTTAATTTCATTTATGAAAGCCAAGACGTTGTTGAGAAAAGGGTGTCGAGGCTATTTGTGTAGTGTGTTGACTGTGTCTTCAGATAGTACCAGTGTGGGAACTATTCCGGTAGTTTGTGAATTTCCCGATGTGTTTCCTAATGACCTGCCTGGGGATTTAATTGATAGAGAAATTGAGTTTACAATTGACATAGTACCTAGAACACAACCTATTTCTAAAACCCCATATAGAATGTCAACATCTGAACTGAAAGAGTTAAAAGTCCAACTTCAAGAACTGTTAGACAAGAAGTTTATTCATCTGAGCACTTCACCATAGGGTGCTCCAGTGTTATTTGTCGAAAAGAAAGACGGGTCTTTGAGGCTATGAATTGATTACCGTGATTTGAACAAAGTAACCGTCAAAAACAAATAACCACTACCCCGAATAGATGACCTATTTGACCAACTTCAGGGAGCCCAATTGTTTTCTAAAATTGATCTTAGATCTAGGTATCACCAGTTAAAGGTTAAGGCAGAAGATGTAGAGAAAACTGTATTCAGAATTAGATACGGTCACTATGAATTTTGGTAATACCGTTTAGGGTGACTAATGCACCTGCTGCCTTCATGGACCTTATGAATAGGGTGTTTAAATCATATCTGGATGAATTTGTTATTGTATTTATTGATGATATATTGATTTACTCCAAAGGCAGGGAAGATCATGAGAATCACTTGAGAACCGTGTTACAGACTCTGAGAGAAAAGAAGCTATATGCAAAAGTGTCCAAATGTGAATTCTAGCTCGACAGTGTAGCATTTCTGGGACATGTGATTAACAAGAATGGTGTATCACTAGACCCATAGAAAATTGAAGCTATTGTCGACTGGCCAAGACCAACCAATGTGACAGAAGTTAGAAGTTTTCTGGGACTTACTGGTTATTAAAGAAGATTTGTGAAAGACTTTTCAAAACTTTCTATACCATTGACCCAGTTAACCCAGAAAAATGTCTCATTTGATTGGAATGATCAAAGAGAGTCTGCCTTCCAAGAGTTGAAAACTAGGTTAGTAACTGCGCCAATTTTGACTCTGCCTAATGGTATTGGTGGGTTTCAAATTTACAGTGATGTTTCCTACAAAGGTTTGGGGTGTGTGTTAATGCAAAATGGGAAAGTGATTGCTTATGCTTCTCGGCAACTCTGCCCTCATGAAAAGAACTATCCAACCCATGACCTTGAATTAATCGCCGTAATTTTTGCTTTAACATTTTGGCACCATTATTTGTATGGAGTGACTTGTGAAGTATACACAGATCATAAAACCTTAAAATACTTTTTTACCCAAAAGGAACTGAACATGAGACAAAGAAGATGGCTAGAATTGATTAAAGATTATGACCTGAAAATTTTGTATCATCCAGGGAGGGCAAATACCATTGCAGATGCATTAAGCCGAAAGTCCATTGGGAATTTGTCGTGTTTGCTCACTGGCCAGAAGGAATTGTTATGTGACCTAGAAAAGAATGAAATTGAGATTGTGATGCGTGAACATGGAGGAATCTTAGCTGCTATTTCCGCTCAGCCTGCAATCATTGAAGAAATTAAGGAGAAACAACCGCAAGATGAATTCCTGAAAAAGATCATGGATGAAATTGACTCAAAACCAAGGCCTGGGTTTGTACTTGAGAACATTGTGTTGAAATTTCAGGGTCACCTTCGTATGCCGGACTATAATGATTTGAGGAAACACATTCTGACTGAGGCCCACAATTCCAAATTTGCTATGCATCTGGGAAATACGAAAATGTATCATGATTTGAAGTAGAATTTTTGGTGGTCGGGAATGAAAAAGGGTATTGCAGATTTTGTGGCTAGATGTTTACACTGCCAACAAGTTAAAGCTGAACATCAACGATCCGCTGGTTTGTTACAATCGCTTCCAATACTGGAATGGAAATGGGAGCACATTACCATGGATTTCATTTTGGGATTGCCTTTCTCCTCCCGAGATATGGATTCTATTTGGGTCATTATTGACCGTTTAACTAAGTCTGCTCATTTTCTACCTGTCAAATCTATTTATAATGTAAACAAGTTAGCTAACATATATATAAATGAAATCGTGAGATTACATGGTGTACCAGTATCTATAGTGTCTAACAGAGATTCTAAGTTTACATCAAGATTCTGGCAGAGTTTACAACAAGCTTTGGGGATTGAATTGCGATTGAGTAGTGCCTACCATCCACAGACAGATGGCCAAACTGAACGAACAAATCAAACTTTGGAAGACATGTTAAGGACGTATGTCTTAAACTTCCAAGGAAATTGGGAGACCTATTTACCATTGGCCGAATTTGTGTATAACAACAGCTATCATTCAAGTATCAGGATGGCTCTTTATGAGGATTTGTATAAAAGGAAATGTCGTTCTCTTATCTGTTAGGCTGAAGTAGGTGACAGACCATTGTTGGGACCAAAACTTGTACAAGAAACAACTAAAAATGTGAAATTGATTTGACAGAGGTTGAAAACTGCACAAAGCCGCCAAAACAGCTATGCAGATGTCTGAAGGCAAGATAGAAAATACGAAGTCGGGGATCATGTGTTCGTCAAAGTGACTCCAATGAAAGCGCAAATGCGGTTTGGAGTGAAAGGCAAGTTGGTGCCGAGGTACATCGGACTATATGAAATTCTTGAAAGGATCAATTCAGTAACATACCGAATAGCCTTGCCTCTAGTCATAGAACACATGCATAATGTTTTTCACGTATCTATGCTTCGAGAGTATTTGAGAGATCCACTACATGTGATTGAGTCGACTCATGTACTTCTAAAAGATGATTATAAATATGAGGAGAAGCCAATGCAAATTGTGAATCACCGAATCAAAAGATTAAGAAACAAGGAAATTCCGTTAGTGAAGGTCGATTGGAATAATCATGGAGGAACCTATGCAACTTGGGAAACAAAAAGAAGACATGATGAAAAGATATCCTGAACTGTTCAATTCGGACCCAATATTCTTCCAAAATGAAGGTAATTCGAGTTTGGAGGACCAAACTCTTTAAGGAGGGAAGACTGTAACAACCTTGACCCAATACTAATGTTAATTCATGCTTAATTACACCTAATAAACGATTGAAGTGAAATGTTGCATTATATGTTGCCTTATGTGTGTATATATCTGTTTAACATAGAAAGATTTGTTCATGTTTTCATTTCAGTTTGCGAATTGAAGGCCTTATCAGCATCCGATTCAGAAATTGACTTGATTTATGTGTTAATTTGAATTTTTAGAATTTTTTGGTGGATTTAATTGAAATTCGATTCTGAACGATTAAATTGGATCAATTTAATGCTCATTTGATTAGCTTTAATGAACTATCACCAATTAGTCTATATAAGGCCACTACCAAGCCCAAGACTTCCTTTTACCTCTTTTATTTTTGTGCCTAATGTGTGAAAGAGAGAGAGAGAGAGGGAGAGAGAGAGAGAGAGAGAGAGAGAGAGAGAGAGAGATTGAGGCCAACATTAAATGAGGAAGAGAATTAAGAAGGAAATAGGGGAAATTGAAGAGAATTTAGGCAGTTTAGTTCCAACACTCGTCAACTCAAGTCTCTAGGTAAGAATTTTATCCTTAAGCCTTGAAATCTAGACTATAATGCATGAACACAAGAGAATTATGTTGATTGATGCAAGAATTGAGTTAGAAATGAAGAGTATTGAGCCATACCATGCATGCATGCATATTTTCTCACATTTTGAATTTAATTTCCAAGAATTCCCTCATGCATGTCCTGAATTCACCTTTATTTTAGGAAATGATCAAGTTTCATGTTGTTTTGTAGTATTTGATCATGTTTTGAGAAGCTTAAGCTCAAAGAAATTCATGCATGTCATGTTCATGGATCATTTATAAATTTTAAGTTGAATTTTAGCACAATTGGCAAGCTATTGGGCCATGATTTCTTGAAAAGGTCCTTAAATCATGATGTATTATGAATTTCTAAGTGCTCCTCAAGTTTTGGCCCAAAAAAAAATCAAGTTTTGATGCTTAAAAATTGAGTTTTGAGCTTTGGAAGCAAATCTGGAAATTCCATAATTCTGCTTCCACGCTCGAGCGACCACTCTGAGTGCGTGCAGTTCCGCTCAAGCGACCATAAGTCCGCTCGATCGTGAAATGCAAGCTCCCAGAAGTTCATGTATTTTTGCAGATCACTCAAGCGACAAGAGTCACGCTTGAGCGAGGGTCTGAGTCTCATACTCGAGTGAGGATCGAGTGTCTATCAAGCATGAAAAGCAAGCAACCAGTACTTTTTCAAAATTTCCAGACCGCTCGCTCTAGCGAACCCTCACGTTTTGCATGTCCGCTCGAGCAAGGAAAGCCATACTCGAGCGTGGACCCTGTTTTCAACAAGTTTTGAAAAATGTTTTCAAGTACATTTTTGCATCCTCATTTCATCCTAAGCATTCCTAGGCCAAGATTAAGACTCTATAATGAGGATAAAGGCTAGAAACACACTAAGAACAACGAAATAAGTTAGGTACATTCCGAGCGTGTGTTTCAATGTATGTATCTGTTATGTTTTGTAGGTCACGCGCCGTAGATTTGCTTATTCTATCTTTTTACCTTGGAGCCTTTGTTATCTGTGAGTAATAACCTTGTAAAGCTATGTTCAATTATAAGTATTTTCTGAATAATATAAGATGATCTGTTTCTATTTATATTATTTTCTACACGAATGAATGGTTGTCCAATGTTTCTGAAATATATTCGTGGCATTCTTAGCTCTATTATCTGTTCTGTTACGTCCCAATTATAGGTCAACTATACGTCTCATGAGCCAACTGTTATGGATCTTTGTGTATACGTCCCTTTATGGGCCAACTGTACATCTCATGAGCCAACTGTACCGCCTCCGTGCACGAGAGTCTATTGTATGCCTTTGTGGCCATCCCTTTATCGGTCAACTATATGCCTTTATGGTCATCCCTTTATGGGTCAACCGTTTCTGCTAGTGCTAATAAATGTGCCACATATGATTAACTGCAAGTTCTAATTATGAATACAACTCTAAAACTGTATCTATTATGTACTACGATTTCTGAACATAATTACGAATTCATTTCTAACAACTATTGAATTCTGTTTTCTGTAACTGTTATGGGCAACATTAATTAAACTTCTTTACTCTGTTATTATTCACTGGGCTCCAGCTCACTATTTATGTTATGTATATAGGTGAGCAGGAACGTAACTAGGCCCAGAGTTGATGGCCTATGTTTCTGTTTTGTCAGCCAACTACTGTGCCTCCTGAGCAGGTTCCTTTTGAGAAGATTATATCAAGGCTTAGTTGAGCTTGTTTTGTATATCTGTACTTGGGCTAAGTACCCGTTGGCCCTATCTATGTAATTGGGTGACGTAAGACTAATGTATTTTTTACGTCAGATCTGTATATATATATATAAGGTTGTTTTGAAAATTTCTTTCCCATGTATGTTTGCACAGCTCTATGGACTATGTTAATTTTGTATATTTGCTTCTGTAACCCCTATCTTATGTTATCCTATTCAGAGTCCTTTGGTAATCCAAGGACTACTGGCCGGTTACGACGCTAAACTCATAGGGATAGGTTTGGGTCGTGACACTTTAGTTAAGAATCAACATAAATAATTGAATTAGAGAAGATAAGACAAATCGTTACGACGCTAAACCATAGGGGCAGGTTTGGGTCGTGACACTTTACGTATAGAATCAACATAAATAATTGAATTAGACAAGATAAGACAAATCGTTTGATTCGAATATGTGGTTCACTGTAAGTACGTTATGAGAAATGGAACGAATAGGACGTTAATGTACGGAAAGCTATGCCATATTGGCCATACGAATATGTAATGATGAGATATGTTTTGTGTTATGTACATTTGTAATTGTACGTCAAATTAGTAGACCGATCAAGCGTCTTTAGAAACCCATAGTGACTAACATTATTGTAAAGATATATTCATATGAATTATATTCAAAATGTTACGTGATAAATTATGATTTCTAAAATGATATTTTATCTGAGTGAACGAATGTCCTATTTTTGAATCTACTATGGCATCCAAAGAAAGCCCTAAGTCATGGGGGACAACATGTTGACGCAGATCCATGACATATATGTGATTACAAGATCTCACTAGGCACTTGATGAAATCGTGTTATGTTTGATAATTGATGTTTGGAATCGATTACTCTAGTAAGAAGACGATATGTTACGTTATGTTGGATGTAGTATTATTATGTTCAAATATACGGATTATTATGCTATGCTTTGTTTTATGTTTATGAAATGTTTGGAATTCGTTCACTAACCTCTTTACCTTAATGTTATTCACTAGGCGTTAGCTCACTATTTTTATATATATGCATGTAGGTGGTCGAGCTGCAAGACCAGGCTTGAGGGCTTCTGTCTATTTTCTATTTTTTTCAGCTAACCTATACACCTCCCGTGGAGGTTTCAGATACAACAAGTGTTTCAGGCTTTGAGATTATGATATAAGCGTTTGTTTTCTTTTGTTAATTTTGTAACGCCCTCAAAATAATACATATAACTCAACATTCAGGAAATCCATAGGCATAAGAGAATAAAGCATATTTCCATTTATCAGAGTATTCATTACAAAAGTATTACATGTTGACAACAAAAGTAAATGTCCTACAGGCTTACAACTTTCCAACCCAACACTTGGTTACAAAAAGAGAGTACTAACTCAAAACACATTAAACCCTTGGCTTGAATTTACATGTAATACCAAAAAGATAACAACAAAAGATCTTTCAGCCTCTAAGCCTCCCAAGCTACGTCCTTGGAGGTGGCATATCACCTGAACCTGAAAATGATGTCCCATATAGGGTGAGCCAAAGTCCAACAGAGATATACTAAACCAAATATGAGCAATAACTAAAACATTAGCATTTGATAAATGTTTAACTCATATAAACAAACGTACATCTCTTTCATAACCAATCCATATTTACAAATATGTTTCAATTCCTTTCCGTTTCATTATTCAAACCAATTAATAGATATGGTTCTCCATTTGTCTAAACAGTTCATAATGAGACTACAACTCATGTTAATAATACTTCAATCATGATCAATTAATATAAGACTACAACTCACATTAGTAATACTTTAACACTTTAATTTCAAATGAGACTACAACTCATAATAACAATTCAATACTTCAATTCATCAACTTTATGCAAACGCAATTAAGATTTCGGGACTTTTACCCTGAACACTCCGGCCAACTTAATTATCAATGGAGTCCATCCCCTATCTCCTCCCAAACGGGTTTGAGAGTACATCCCCTATCTTCTCTCAAACCATGGAGTACATCCCCTATCTCCTCTCAAACAAGATACACATGTAATGTATTTAAAAGCTTTATCATGTATAATGATCAATCTAAGCACATATTCAATGTGACAATTCAACCGTCATATTCAATGACATAACACATTTGATTAGTTTCAGTTTTCCCTAATCAACATACAGTGTCTACAACAATCAAGACTATCCTCCACCGATAACCCAAAACAGTTATTTCTAAACAGATAATAAATTTATCAAATAGATAAAATATCAACATTTTCATAGGTGAGCGATTTATTTATCCAACTACACCATTCAATCTCATAATTTCCCAATTTCATGATTTCCAACTCAATTTCATATTTTTTCCAAATTAATTATTCAATTAATTATTCAAACATAATTAGGGCATTTTCTCTTTTTTCCCAACTTTAGCCCTAAGGCTCATTTCCATCAATTCAACAACAATAATTCCATTTTCCAAGGTCTCACAAACACATGGAGTTTAACAATTGAAAACCCCTTTTTATAACTTTAAAACAAACCCTAACTTTCCCAAAATTCCCAAACAACCTCATCTATCCAAAGTACCCAACATTTATGTTAAAACTCATAGAGAGGAGTAGGTTATCCATACCTCAAATGGAGAGACTCAATGGAGAAGATGAAGAAAACTCGAGATGCTCCAAACCCAATGATTTTAGGATCAAAACGTAGCCCACACCAAGCTCCACACTTCTTACAAAGGGACTAGAGTAGACACACCCAAGAACCAAGTGTATTTCTAGAGACAAGGTGTATGTAGAGGGAGAGAGAGTTAGATCTAGGGTTTGAGATGTAAAGAGGATCAAAAGTGATGAAGGAGACTGCTGCTGCGATCTGATATACTCGAGGCTCGCTCGAGCGAAAGATTGGTCGCTCGAGTGACCAGACACAGACAGACCTCGCTCGAGCGCAGAAAGCCTTGCTCAAGCCAACAACACGAAGCTTCAGGTCTGCAACCCAGAAGCACGCTTGAACGCAGGAGTCCTCGCTTGTGTGAAGAAACCCAAAACATACAGTTCTCTCGCTCGAGCCAAGAAACACAACCTTCAGGTCCAACCTTAGACGCAGACGCATGCTCGAGCGCAAGAATGCTCGCTCGAGCCAAGAGACACAAACTCAGAGCTCGCTCGAGCGATAAAAGCCTCGCTCGAGCGAAGACACCAAAAACTGGGCAGCAACACTTTGTCTCAAATTACACCCAACCTGTTACAAACCTGCCCAACACATCCTAAAACTCAAATACAAAGAATTAAAGGATGGAAATGCAACATATACAACAATAGACATCCACGGAACCAAGTCTGGAATACAATAACCAATGGAGGGAAAACCGGGATCGCTGTAACCTCCCTCCCCCCCCCTTAAAGAATTTCGCCCCCAAAATTAGTTATAAGTTTCAAAATTATGATTTTTCAATTCTTAACAATATTACAATTCAATATTCAACATCCTGACCCATTACCGGTCATCCCATCTCTTTTCAAAAGGCAAATTACAATATGATACAACATGCATTTCTTCGAAATTCAACAAGTCTCAATACACATGCTTCACAATTCCATAACATATTCAATGTTAATGATATATTTGCATTTCTACAACACATTCAACATATACAATATTAAATTAAACTTCCATCTTCAAGGTATATTCAACAATACTACCATAAATCAAACATATACAATGTTTCTGGATTTCATCAAGAAATAAGATTCCCAATACATGGTTAAACATTAATAAACAAGTCCGGATATTTTTCATGGAGCTCTAACTCACGTTCCCAAGTGGCTTCCTCCACCCCATGATGTTTCCACAAAACTTTTACCAAGGGTATCGTCTTGCCTCGCAAGACTTGTTCCCGCCTATCTAAGACCCTCATTGGTCTCTCCTCATACGAGGCATCCTCATCAACCTCTAAGTCGATCCAATCCAATACATGTGACAGATTCGGCTCGTATTTCTGAAGCATACTAACATGAAACACGTCATGCACTCTGGACAACTGTGGTGGCAAGGCTAAACGATAGGCAACCTCACCAATCCTCTCAAGGATCTCAAAAGGGCCGATAAACTGAGGGGACAACTTCCCACTCTTACCAAACCTCATCAAACCTCACTTAGGTGATATCTTCAGAAAGACATGATCACCCACCTCAAATGCCAAAGGCCTCCTCCTACGGTCGGCATAGCTCTTTTGGTGACTCTGGGCTGTAACAAGCCTCTTACGGATAAGTTCAACTTTCTCCGTCGTTTCCCAAACCAACTTCGGGCCCAACAAAGGTGCATCACCCACCTCGGCCCAACACACTGGAGACCTACACAGTCGGCCATACAAGACCTCAAACGATGCCATACCAATACTCAATTGGAAACTGTTGTTGTAGGCAAACTCGACTAAGGGCAAGTGCCTCTCCCATGACCCACTAAAGTCAAGGGCACTGCCTCGAAGCATATCCTCAAGGATCTGAATAGTACGCTTGGACTGCCCGTAAGTCTGAGGATGATAAGCCGTGCTAAAGGTCAATCTAGTGCCCAAGACACTCTGCAAACTCTGCCATAACCTAGCAGTAAAACGCGGATCTCTATCTGAGACGATCGACACTGGGACCTCGTGCAACCTCATTATGTCCCGAATATACAAGTCGGCAAGATGATCTACCGAATCTCCCATGCACATAGGGATAAAGTGCGCCGACTTAGTCAACCGGTCTACGACCACCCAAATAGCATCACTACCCCGTTGAGTCCTCGGAAGACCTACAATGAAGTCCATCATGACATGCTCCAATTTCCACTCGGCAATAGGCTAGGGTTGTAACAAACCCGTTGGCCTCTGATGCTCGACCTTCACTTTCTGACAAGTAAGGCATTTAAACACAAAAACTGCCACATCTTTCTTCATACCCCGCCACCAAAATTGGCGACCCAAATCATACATCTTAGTGCCTTCCGGATGCACCACAAGGCGCGAATGGTGAAATTCTCGGAGTACCTCCTCTCGACAAGACTCCGGCATAAATAGACAGTCTCGGTACCTTACACTCAGGTCGGGATACACAGTCAAACCCTTCTCAACCTTCCCACTGGAGATCTTCTCCCGAAGGGATTCTGTCTCAAGGTCACTTCTCTGTGCCTCTAACACCCGATTCACAAGTGTAGGTTGCGTAACTACAAAAAACAAGGCCGCAGACTCAACAGATTCACCTAGAAGCAAATCAAACTAGCCAAGTGCCCCTAACATTTCCCACTCCCGGATGGCTATACAAGCTACATCACTAATGAATTTCCTACTAAGGGCATCGGCCACAACATTGGCCTTCCCTGGATGGTAACGCAACTCGAAGTCGTAATCCTCTATAAACTCCATCCACCTCCTCTGCCTGAAGTTCAAGTCTTTCTGTGTAAACAGATACTTCAGACTCTTATGATCCGAGAACACCTCGAATTACTCACCAAAAAGGCAGTGCCTCCAAATCTTCAAGGCAAAGATCACAGCTGCTAACTCTAGGTCATGTGTAAGGTAATTCTTCTCGCGTGTTTTCAACTGCCGCGAGCCATAGGCTACCACTTTTCCCTCTTGCATCAACACACAACCCAAACCCTCTCGTGAGGCATCACAATACACTGCATAACCCAAATCCCTCTCCGGAATAATCAAAACTGGAGCGGTGGTATGTCTAACGTTAAGTTCTTGGAACAACTTTTCACAAGTCTCACTCCATACAAATTTGACTCCTTTCCGCGTCAATCTAATCAACGGCGAAGCTAGCCTGGAGAAATCCTTTATAAACCGACGGTAATACCCAGCCAATCCCAGAAAACTACGAATCTCAAAAACACTCTTAGGCTGTACCCAATCTTGGACTGCCTTTATCTTGGATGAATCTATAGTCACCCCTTCCCCGGATATCACGTGGCCTAAGAATTTAACCTCTCTTAGCCAGAACTCACACTTCCCAAACTTAGCATACAGCTTATGGGCTCTAAGCAACTCAAGCACCACTCTCAAGTGTTCCTCGTGTTTCTCCTCAGAAGGTGAATAAACCAGAATGTCGTCCACGAAAATGACCACAAAACGATCTAAGAACTCCCGAAAGATCCGGTTCATCAAGTCCATAAACACAGCCGGTGCATTGGTGAGCCCAAAAGGCATCACCAGAAACTCATAATGGCCATACCACGTACGGAATGCCATCTTCGAGATATCCTCCTCCTTGACCCTCAACTGATGGTAACCCGATCTCAAATCTATCTTAGAGAAACAACGGGACCCTTTCAACTGGTCAAACAAATCATCTATACAAGGCATATGATGCTTGTTCTTAACCGTAGCCCGATTCAATTTCCGATAATCAATACAAAGTCTGAAAGCCCTATCTTTCTTTTTAGCAAAGAGGGCCGGTGCTCCCCACGGTGAAGTACTAGGGCGTATGAAGCCCTTATCTAGTAACTCCTAGAGTTGAATCTTCAACTCACTCAACTCGGCTGGGGAAAAACGATATGGTGCCATGGAAATCGGTGCCGTGCCAGGCACTAAATCAATAGAGAACTCAATCTCTCGATGAGGTGGTAAACTAACAAGATCCTTGGGAAAGACATCCGAGTACTCACAAACCACTCTGGGTAACTCAGTCTGGGTCTCATCACACTCACTACTCATACAGCTAACGAGAAGATAACTAAGCTCACTCCGCCCTCACGGATCATATACCGGTGGCAAAACTCCACCAACCCAATCCCCCAAGAAATGAAAACAATCCCCGCTCAAGGTACATACAGTAACCCTCTGGCGGTAGCAATCAATAACAGCTCGGTATGACGATAACCAGTCCATACCCAAAATCACACCAAAACCTGACATAGCCATAACTACAAAAGAAAATGGAAGTCGGTGGTCGGCGACCTCAATATCACAACCTGTCACGACCCCAAACCGCCCATAGTAGTTTGGTGCCGTGATGGCCAGTAATCCGTAATTACCGAAGGCCAACTTTCAAAAACTTAACACAATCAGAGTATAATAAACGGGGCTCACAAATGCGGAAGCAATAATCTGAAATACAAGTAGTCCATAAGAGCTGTGCATAGATCAAATGTAATGGCATTCATCTTTACAATCAAAACAAAATACGTGTTACATCTTGATCAAAAGGCTTCTCGAGCCGACATGTACAAAATACAGCAAATACAAGCCAAGAAGCATGATTTTCAAGATTCGCTGACGTAAAAGAAATGGCATCGCCGACGTGAATACAAAACAAAGCCGACAAAACTATGGATCCCAAAACAAGCTTTCAAAACACATCTAGGCGTCGCCGCCATCCTGCTCATCACCTACATATATATATAGAGAGGGGTGAGCTTGGATACTTAGTGAATGGTACTAATAATAAAGGTTTGCATGAATATAGCCGAAGTCTTTCAAACAAAACACATCAAACTCTATCAAGACAAGGGATGAACCGTATTCATCAATCAAATCTTACAAGTATCAAGGGATGCTTACTGACATCGGCAAAACAAGGGATGAACCGTATTCATCAATCAAATCTTACAAGTATCAAGGGATGCTTACTGACATCGGCAAAACAAGGGATGAACCGTATTCATCAATCAAATCTTACAAGTATCAAGGGATGTACGATCCGTAATCGTTTAGTCAAAGGTACTGCGAAAGTTTATAGTCCTCCAGCACAAGGGACTTGTGTTACTTAGGCCCGTAGCCCGATTTAACACTATAGTCTTTCCAAGAAAGGATCGTATCCTTTTTTACTTAGTGCTGCGAAAGTTTAGAGTCCTCCAGCACAAGGGACTTTTCTACTTGGTACTACGAAAGTTTAGAGTCCTCCGGTACAAGGGACTTTTCGACTTGGTATTGCGAAAGTTTAGAGTCCTCCAGTACAAGGGACTTTTCAAGGATGATATCAAAACAAGGCTTATGCTTGATACGTCAAAACAGAGCTATTCATTCATGCTTAGCAAATACTTTCGTCAAAACAAAGCAAAGCAAGATTTATCAAAAACAATTAACATAGCTTTATTAGAAATACCACTCACATAGATTTTCCTCGAGTGTAGGCTTAAAGCAAAGATCAAGGTCCTACAATCACATGGCAAATCACATTCTCAAAACAAGCTTCATATACATGCAATTGATCTCGGCATTCTCACTAAATCCAAGTCAAATCAAAGCAGAACATGCTGGGAGTTTAACATCGCTCCCGTTCCATGAAAACAGACTGGGTACCAACCAGGTCTTTGCCGAGGTCCCACACTTCCTTGCCGAGGTGTGGTCCCGTTGGCCTCATTCAAAAGCGAAGTCGGGAAACCTGGGTTCCCTTTTGAAGCACATGAAGAACATGATGATCATGATCGTGAGAAACATGAATGCAAGTACAAAACTTGTTACAGAAATCTGAGGTTTCATGCCAAGAGTTCAAAACATGGACCTGGGTACCCATACAAGAAGGCCATGCAAGAACAAACACAAAAACATGGCTTTCGTTCCAAACTTTCGGATCAAAACGAGACTTTTCTTCAAGAACATATGAAAACCATTTTCTCTTTTCAAAACCAACTTCAAAGCAATGCATGACATGCAAAACAAATTCGATCATGCAATGCAGCTAGATGATCAATAAGAACAACCAAAGTAGATCAAGATTCAAACCTCAAAACTTGAATCCAACGGATCAAATCACGAAGATCAAGCTTGGAAGATCTACTCTCACTCAAGAACTTCTCCTCCTTCTCTCTAGAGCTTCTCTCTCTAAAGGCAAAGATTTGAGACAAAATGATTTGTTTCTAAGTCTGCCGACTGTCTTAACAATCAGCTCGGACACGTGGCGCCATCGGGTTGGTTTAACTCAAAAAGGTGATTGATAGATAAGACATGTCTCTAACAAAGCGTATGCAGCAAGCTGGGTAAGACAAATCGGCAAGTAATGACATCGGCTCAAATCAAAGCTTCGGCAACAGGATAACAAAGACATCGGCTAGGGAGGACGACACTTGACTAAGCTGTGCCACACCTTGGCCGGGGTGTGCCACATCTCGGCCTAGGCCATACCTGCCTGCAGACATGGTTCACTAAGTGCAAAACATCTCGGCAAAAAGCCCGAGGTGAAGATGGGGATCGACCAAGGTCTCAAAACCGTTCTAAGTACAAAGGTTCAAAGGTGAACTAAGTTCAAGGTGACCTCGGCCACACACACACACACACACCGAACAAGGAACAAAACCACGCAAGCAACACTTAAACAAATCAAGGCAAGGCAAAACCTTCAAATTAACATAACAAGGCAAGATCGTGCATGAATGTATGCAAGTATGACAAGAGTAAGATGAGGGTTGTTACACAACCTGTACACCCTTGCTTCAAAATCAATTCACCCCCAACAGGTGATACAACACAAATAGGAGATGCTAACTGCACCAACTCCAACCCCAAAATAGTCGCAAATGCAACAGATATAAAGGAATGGGATGCACCCGTATCAATCAACACATTAGCAACCGAGTTGCAAAACAAAAGGGTACCTCTCACAACAGATGGAGCCGGTACAATATCCTGTGCGGTAACAGCATACACATGCCCTGAAGGTCTCTGATCTACCTGCTCACTTCTCGGAGCATAAGACTACTTCACAGACTGAGCCGAAGAGGCTCCCTGATTGGCCCTCAAGGCCTGAACTGACTGAGCTGGCTGATGGCTCTAAGTCTACCTTGAACCAGATGCACCAGATATGCCACTCAACTACGGGCAAAACCTCTTCAGGTGCCCCGCCTGACCACACTGGTAACAAGAGAGCAGCTGACCTCTGCCTTGATTCTGGCTCTAAAGACGAGCCAAAGATGAAGCTGCTCTCTATCCTCCTCCCCTCTGCGGGCAAGCTGGAGACTTATGGCCTAGTTTACCACATTTGTAACAGGTAAAGTCTCCATGATTGCCTCTCCCAGAGCCTGTACTCGGCACTGGAAAGGTATATCTCGCAAATGCCCCCTAGGACTGCTGAGGGTTAGAACCCCTCTGCCTCCTACCATTCCCCTGGCCATCCTGACTCCTCTTGGAGCCCCTCATCCTCTTTTCCTCTGCTTCCATAATGGTCTGAAGATGGGCTGCAACCTGCACCAGGCACCCATACTCCCTAGTCATGGACCCGGCCACTCGAAACTGGAGTCCGGTCCTCAATTTCTTTCCAAACTCAAGACAATGGCACTCATTGGACGCCACCAACTCAGGTGCGAACCTCAATAAACTGGTAAATGCGGCCTCAAACTCGGCCACTGGTGTATTTAGCTGCTTGAGCCGACAGAACTGATCCCTCAACTTCTCCCTAATAGTGGGAGGCAAAAACTTCTCCTGGAAAGCATCAACGAAAGCCTTCCAAGTCCCACCAATACGTCCCTAAACAAACTTCCACCATTGACCCGCGTCTCCCTTCAGTTGGAAGGACGCCAAGGTCACTCTCAAGCCTCCGTCTTCGATGCCAAGCATCTCAAACGCCTTCGTCATCTACTCAAGCCACTCATCAGCTTTAAGTGGCTCTTTAGGAGCCCCCAGAAACTCATCCGGATTAGACCGGAAAAACTCCCTCTTCAGAAAGAAGGCCCTACTTCAGCACCTGGACTTGTTGATTCTCAGCCCTGAGAATGTCCATGGATTCCCTCAATGCTTCTGCCATCTCGCGGGCTAAGGCACCCATGGCCTGCTGACCTACTGGCTCAGCCACATTGGCCTGACCAACACCCTTCTACTGCACGCGGAATCTCATCCGGTATAGGCATCTCCTGCCTCCCAGGCCTACCACGCCTACCACCACGTCTTCGTCCTAACATCCTAATAAAGGTAACAAAGACATTAGCATATTCACAAATGTGCCGAAGCTATTTCACTCGCGTCCTAATGCATTGGACAGTAGTAATTCATTCCACATAAGCACATAATCACATAAGCACTTATGAATTTCATTTTCGGATAATGACAGTCCCGTGGCGTTGCTAGAGTTCCAGTTAGAAACAGCATTGATCAAGTGCTTTTCTAACAGGACTCCCAGAAACCCAAGGGTTCAATCAACATCCTAGAAACTAAATTCCATACCCATATAGTCACATAATCATGTTATCAAACAAACATATAACATCATACATAAGACTCTAACAAGCGAGACAAACCCATTGTGGTACTAACCACTTCCCACGTACCCGAAGTATTCAAACCCGGTACGCTCTGATACTAAGTTGTAACGCCCTCAAAATAATACATACAACTCAACATTCAGGACATCCATAGACATAAGAGAATAAAGCATATTTCCATTTATCAGAGTATTCATTACAAAAGTATTACATGTTGACAACAAAAGTAAATGCCCTACAGGCTTACAACTTTCCAATCCAACACTTGGTTACAAAAAGAGAGTACTAACTCAAAACACATTAAGCCCTTGGCTTGAATTTACATGTAATACCAAAAAGATAACAACAAAAGATCTTTCAGCCTCTAAGCCTCCCAAGCTACGTCCTTGGAGGTGGCATATCACCTGAACCTGAAAATGATGTCCCATATAGGGTGAGCCAAAGTCCAACAGAGATATACTAAACCAAATATGAGCAATAACTAAAACATTAGCATTTGATAAATGTTTAACTCATATAAACAAACGTACATCTCTTTCATAACCAATCCATATTTACAAATATGTTTCAATTCCTTTCCGTTTCATTATTCAGACCAATTCATAGAAATGGTTCTCCATTCGTCTAGACAGTTCATAATGAGACTACAACTCATGTTAACAATACTTCCATCATGATCAATTAATATAAGACTACAACTCACATTAGTAATACTTTAATACTTCAATTTCAAATGAGACTACAACTCATAATAACAATTCAATACTTCAATTCATTTATGTTATGCAAACGCAATTAAGATTTTGGGACTTTCACCTTGGACACTCCGGCCAACTTAGTCATCAATGGAGTCCATTCCCTATCTCCTCCTAAATGGGTTTGAGAGTACATCCCCTATCTTCTCTCAAACCATGAAGTACATCCACTATCTCCTCCCAAACAAGATACATATGCAATGTATTTAAAAGCTCTATCATGTACAATGATCAATCTAAGCACATATTCAATGTGACAATTCAACGGTCATATTCAATGACATAACACATTTGATTAGTTTCAGTTTTCCCTAATCAACATACAGTGTCTACAACAATCAAGACTATCCTCCACCGATAGCCCAAAGCAGTTATTTCTAAACAAATAATAAATTTATCAAATAGATAAAATATCAACATTTTCATAGGTAAGCGATTTATTTATCCAACTACACGATTCAATATCATAATTTCCCAATTTCATGATTTCCAACTCAATTTCATATTTTCCCCAAATTAATTATTCAGCATAATTAGGGCATTTTTCCATTTTTCCCAACTTTAGCCTTAAGGCTCATTTTCATCAATTCAACAACAATAATTCCATTTTCCAAGGTCTCACATATACATGGAGTTTAACAATTGAAAACCCCTTTTCATAACTTTAAAACAAGCCCTAACTTTCCCAAAATTCCCAAACAACCCCATCTATCCAAAGTACCCAACATTTATGTTAAAACTCATAGAGAGGCTTAGGTTATCTCTACCTCAAATGGAGAGACTCAATGGAGAAGATGAAGAAAACTCGAGATGCTCCAAACCCAATGATTTTCGGATCAAAACGTAGCCCACACCAAGCTCCACACTTCTTACAAAGGGACTAGAGTAGACACACCCAAGAACCAAGTGTATTTCTAGAGAGAAGGTGTATGTAGAGGGAGAGAGAGTCGGATCTAGGGTTTGAGATGTAAAGAGGATGATAAGTGATGAAGGAGACTGCTGCTGCGATCTGATATACTCGAGGCTCGCTCGAGTGAAGGATTGGTCGCTCGAGCAACCAGACACAGACAGACCTCGCTCGAGCACAGAAAGCCTTGCTCAAGCCAACAACACAAAGCTTCAGGTCTGCAACCCAGAAGCACGCTCGACCGTAGGAGTCCTCGCTCGAGCAAAGAAACCCAAAACATACTGCTTGCTCGCTCGAGCAAAGGAAAGCTCGCTCGAGCCAAGAAACACAACCTTCAGGTCCAACCTTAGGCGCAGACGCATGCTCGAGCGCAAGAATGCTCCCTCAAGCCATGAGACACAAACTTAAAGCTCGCTTGAGTGACAAAAGCCTCAATCGAGCGAAGACACCAAAAACTAGGGAGCAACACTTTGTTTCAAATTGCACCCAACCTGTTACAAACCTGCCCAACACATCCTAAAACTCAAATACAAAGAATTAAAGGACGAAAATGCAACATATACAACAATAGACATCCACGGAACCAAGTCTAGAATACAATAACCAATAGAGGAAAAACTGGGATCGCTATAAATTTGAACAAGTTTTTACTTTGTAAATAGGGCTAAGTCCCGTTTTGGTTTTATCTGTGATATGATGATGTAAGAAGATGATGTGAATGTATGTGTATAAAAGTTTGAAATTTTGTATCCCATATAAGTCTACACATCTCTATGGACAATGTATGTTTGTATATTTGCTTCCACTAGCCCCTTATATTATGATTCTGTTTCAAAGGCCTTCAGTAATCTTAGGATTACTGGCCGGTTACGACGCTAAACCTATGGGGGCGGGTTTAGGTTGTGACACTAAGATTTATTCAATGCATAAATTGAGATTTAAAGAAAATCAATAACAAAAATGAAATTCAATTCCATATTTCAACAATGTTCCATTTCTCCGCATCACAATGTTTTTTTCCAAGACAAGTAGAATCAACATTAATGCTTACTCTTATCAAACATTAACTCAATTTTATGATTTAAAACCCAATTGAACAAACATTCATCTTTAGAACCAAAAACCTAAACTAGGGTTTGAGGAAAATTGGGGCTTTTACTTCCTTTGTATTTTTGAAACAACTAACCAGCATCAACAACCAAGATCATCTATAATCATTCAAAATCTATCAAAACTTTGGGTAAAAACCCTTTTTAATACTTCAAAACCCATTTTTATACAACACAATCATCTCATACATAGTTATAGCTAATATAACGATTCTAGTTTAAACCCGACCCATTTATTGTTTTAGATCCAGGATTCCTTGTCTTGAATGGTTGTTCATGTCTTTATTCATCTTATTCCTTGTTGAGTTTGGTTGTTTGGGTATTGTTGTTGCGTTTAGAACAGGTTGGAAGTTAGTTTTTCAAAAGAGTTGTTGTCCAGATTTTAGCTTGTTTGCTCGAGCGATCATTCTTGTGCTCAAGTGGTCTTTGAGATCTCCCAATATTCTTGCAGGTCTGTAAGACTTCTACGAGTGTGGTGTTCTTCGCTCAAGCGGTCCTTTTTATGCTCAAGCGGTCTACTTCTATCTGCAAAACTTCTGGGAGGATGTCATTATACACTTGAGTGGTTACTTTGTTCACTCAAGTAGTGTCACTTATTGTGTCTAGTTGCTCAAGTGGTCTGTGTGTATATCAATTCGGAAAAGTCACTTTTTCATTTCTCTCTCTCTAAAAGCATCCTAACCCTAGTTCTTCACTCTCTCTCTCTCTCTCTCTCTCTCTCTCTCTCTCTCTATAACTCATCATTAAACCTCAAATACACTATCATCTATCGGTTTCTCCACCATATTCCTTTGGAGAAAAAGATAGAGCTCATCTAAAGCTTCGTTTCAATTGGGGTATGTTTTCGGCTCCGTCAAAGTTTCATCATTGCTTACCTTGTCTTCTAGCTTTGAGGTAGGGATTTTTTTAACCTTTAGTATGATTTTTACCTTGGTTATTTGTCTATTTAAAAAATCTAGTGATTTGGGAGTTTTAGATAAAACTTAAGGTTTGATTTTAAAATTAAAAAAAAGGGTTTTCAAATAGGTTATTGAAAATGATTGTGAAAATGTGTTTATAGTTGAGCTATGTTAAAATGGTGGATTTTATCACTCAAAATCGATTCTGGAAAGAAAAGGGATTTTGTTCTAAAACCATGGTTATTTGGCTTGTGAAGGAAAATAGAAAATGATGTTGGATTTGTAAGATTGGAACAAATGTGGATGTTGATGAGAATGGTGGAGTTAGATATGTACTATCACTCCCATTTGAAAATGATGAAATTATGTTTTTATTTGGAAATTATCTGTTGGATAGAGATAATTGTTTTGGGCTATCAGTGGAAGATAGCCTTGATTGTTGTAGAAATTACATGAGAATTAGGCGAATTGAAACTAATTTCTCATGCATATGGCATTGAGCATTGTTGCATACTTAAACATTGAAAATGTATTATTTTGAGAAAAATGGATGAATACCTTGGTGAATCTGGGTAGGGCGTGTGGTTGTAGTTATTATGTTAGCTTGTGTGTCCTTGGTGAAAGTTCAGAAACCCGCGCGGTTAGGTGTTGATCCTTCCCGTTAGTGTTGGTAAAATGGCTTTGATAGTTCTTGTATAGCCTACTAGCAGACATGTACCTAGAGATTCCCAGTGTTTTGTATCCACTGCCCTGTTTTTTATTATAAAAAGATATTTTCATGAATTGAGATGTAATCTGGCATTGCATGATTTTTTAGAGGAAATGTAAAACTTTTTGACAAATGGCATTCCATATGTATTCACCTTATGACTTCATTAAGATTCATAC
This sequence comes from Camellia sinensis, assembly GCF_055761805.1. Lineage (NCBI taxonomy): Eukaryota > Viridiplantae > Streptophyta > Magnoliopsida > Ericales > Theaceae > Camellia > Camellia sinensis. The sequence goes on from NC_138967.1 coordinate 50,341,084, forward strand.
ACTGTGTTAGAGTATCTCTATTGGTCTTTGGCTCACCCTATGTGGAAAACAACTTTCAGGTGCCAAGGACATAGCTTGGAAGGACTGGGAGCCAAGAGCTTCCTTCTGTTTATTTGTTGTAATTACTTTTGTACAAGTCTTAGGCTTAAACTATATTGAGTTGAACTCACTTTTGTTGTACCCAAGCATTGCCTTGGAAAGATATAGCCACTAAGGCATTGATTTATTTGTTTAACTTTTATTCCATTTTGTTTGTATGTGACATGTGCTATAGATTCAGAGTTACGACTTATGAATGTATATTCGTATATGTTACCTTTTGTACAATGAATTCATATGAATGGAAGGTTATCATTTTGGAATGTGTTGTTATTTATTTATCGTGGGATGGTTTGTCGTTATTATTTTGTTGTGTTACAACTAAGAAATTGTCATATATACACTTTAAATCAAAGATATACTAAGTTAAAAAGTATCCTTACCTCAATGATGAGAGCAAAAGATGAAGACCCAAAGGGAAACCTTAAAGAAATTGTAATCTAATCGGTAAAAATGTTGATCTCCATGTGCTCCACATTTTTAGCTCAAGATTAGGAGTGGATTCTTGGTGAAAATTAGATGAAACCGAGGTTTGGAGGTCTAGGATTTCAGGTATGGAAGAGAGGAAGAGAAGAGTGGAAGAAAGAATGAAAAGTTTGGACCAAAAAGTGACTTTAAAATGGCTGACTTCGAACAGACCACTAGAGCAGTCAAAGCTTAGCTTGAGTGGTGAAATTAAGCTTTTAGAATCTCAAAGAGACAGCTCGAGCAATCAAAAGTTCGCTCAAACAAACTATGTACACAACTTAGGAATGCAAACTTCAAACGGGCATAACTCTCTCGTTCGGACTCCGTTTTGGGTTGTTCTTATATCTAAATCAAAGCCTCGGAAACAAGCTTTCTAATGGTTCGAGCCTCACATCTGGATTCAAAGTGTGGAGAGAGAAAAAGGTAAAAGAGTGAAAAGTGCTCATGGGACAATTATCTGAATCAATATTTTTTGTTCAATCCTACTTTGCCATTATGATACCACCCCAATCAATACTCTAAAATCAATCAAAGAGGCTATAATTACAATAATAAGAGAGTCAAGAGCAACCCCACTAGTCCAAGGAGTACGAAGTGTTACATTCTTCATCTTCTTCACTCAATTTTGTCCTCTTCTTCAGATTATAATTTTGTTAAACTTCTGAGATGAAAAAGATGAACCTAGGTGATGAAGATTCAAATGAACCTTAATGGATTGAATGAACTCCTACCCTTTTTTGGTATTTGATGGAGTTGAAAAAACTCTGACCAAACACACATAATCATTAAAAGAGAGTGATGGGCAAGCCTGATAGAGAGAAAGAGAGAGTTGAGCTAAGATGAGGGGAAATTCTATTTCCACACACTTGATTAACTCAGTGCACATCTTTTCTCTAAATTTTTTTATTGCATTTCTATCATTCAATCAAATTACCAACATAACCCTCCCTTTCTCTCTCCCTCCCTCCCTCCTACCCAACTCAACCCTAACCTTTGCCATTGCTGACCACCAACTGCCACCTCCCTCCCTTCCGATCATTATCACTGGATTAAATTGGACTTATCCATGTGTTCTGCATATGTTAGACAAATATATTTAGGAGGCATACATTGGTATGACTACATTTTCACATATTTTTTTTCTTTTTCAAGTTGTTATTCCAGCATTATCCAGGGATGCCTTTTGTCTTACAATTTATGAAAGCAACATGACATATTGGATGAATGTTGTGTAGACTTTTAAATTGCTTGATGAATTCTAGTCAACTTTTACAAAGAAATTTTGAACTTTTCAATAGTTATGCGTTGTTTTTTTTCTTTGTGTTAATATTTGTAGTGAACTTTGTTGTGGAATGCTCCCATGGATTATTTTTGAATGCTGGAGAAATTAATGACGATATATAGTAGTATCAATTTTTACTTGGCTGGATAGAATTACATTCCATTCTGTTATTGTTAGTGTCTTTACTACTACACATCAGATTTTACATTTAAGTTGAAATTTATTTTGTTTTATTTCTTGTATTTTACTTTGGAAATGCCTTTTTTTGATTCAATCTTCATTTTGATGATTATACATCTAGTGTAATATGACACGCCAAGCTTAAATTGTTATGGGAGTAAGAATTGTTGGGGTTAGGATTTGTTGGAGAAGATGAGGGTTGTTTAGTGTTATCTGAAAATTATTGGTATGTATTGAGACAAAATTAAAAGTTTTAATTTGTATATAGTGTGAACTGAGTAAATGGTGTACACTAAGATAAGTAATGGTGTTAAATAGAATTACCCTAAGATGTGTGTGTGTGTGTGTGTGTGTGTGTGCGAGTGAGAGAGAGAGAGAGAGAGAGAGAGAGAGAGAGAGAGAGATAACTTGAAAGTCTCTGGAATTTCTGGAAAGAGAGAAAGATAGAGTTGAGATGAAAGAGAGACATGCGAATGAATGGTTGTATTTTTTTAATATAGGTAGCATCTTTTTAAAATTTTAATGTAGATTGTATTTTATTTTATTTTTTTTGAAGAAATCACATGTGAGTGGATTGATAAAAAATTTATCATTTTATTTTTTAATATTTGTGAAGTTTACATTAATTTGAAAATATTTTTTCAAACATCCACTTAAATGAAATTTTTCCTCTTTCCCTCCCCCCCCCCCCATTTTTTAGTGGTATGTTAATGATGGGTGAATTAAAAGAATTTTTTTTTCTTTTCAATTTTTTATTTTTTTGATTTGTTTAATCATGTAGAATGTAAATATATATATTTGAAAAAACTTTTAAAAAGATCACAAAAGATGAAAAAAATTAACAAAAAAATAACTCAAAAAATTAAATCCAAGCACCACCTAAAAAAAAGGAAAACTTAGTTGGTATTTTGCCAAAATGACATGTGATTATTATAGCACCATTACTATAATTTGGCATTTTACTACTATAACATGCCAAATTATAGTTTTATTATTGCTAAAATGGCAATAACAATTGGAAATGTTCTAACATACCAAATTATAGCATTGACAATACTATTTCGACATGCATTATTGGAGATGCTCTAAGAAAACAAGTGAAACCCACTAAAACACACCTTGTTTGATGCACCAAATGCTTTGGAAAAAAAATTATTCTACGGTTTGGTACCTGTTGGCTTATTTTTTCTACGAAAGAAAATATCATAAATGTGAGCATGCCAGAAAGGATTGAAAAACCCTTACAGATTAAATTCAAGCCAATTACCAAGCGATTATTTTGACGGTTTTTTTGTCTCAATGAGAGGACTTCAAAATTGCCAAGTGTAGATAAAAGAAAAATTAAAAGAAGAATGAGGGGAGATGGAGAAAGATGATTGAGTGAACAATTAGGGTGAATGAGTGAGCAATCAAAGTAACAATTAATTACCTCTACTCCTATACTTTGAAAAGGAAGTGCATAAAATTACCTCTACTCCTATGCTTCGAAAAGGAAGGGTTGAAAATAAAGTGCACGAATTATAAATGACAAAAAAAAAAAATTGAAATCAATTGTCTTTGATTTGAGTTGTCAATCTTTACAATGTAGCCATGAATGGCTATTTATAAGCAAACATTTGTAGAAGAAAAAAAAAACTATCTAAAACTACCCACTCTCCCACCTCCTCTATTTCATACTCCATGATCTTTCATAACTTCCTTCAACCTCCACTTCATGCTCCATGTTCTCCACTTTGTTCTCCATCATCTTTCCACATTTCATAACTTCTCATAACCTCCAAATGAGTAGGAGGATGCCACATGTCCTGCAATTATATAAATAAAAATAATAAAATTACAGATTTTATGGTGTCAACATTACCCCCCGCGGCCATTAAAAATGATGTTCATTTGAATTTTTGAAGGGCCGAACCAAGCACATGACTAATCTGAGAAACAAAGTGCTTCGAATAATGTCAACAAAGTGCTTCGAATGATATAACAACACCAATAAAGTGCTTTGAATGAGCATGAAATTATGACTAGATGTCTCTAATTGTATCTATGCCTTGAAGGCATATTACATATGTGCTTCAAATCGGCATCAATCCTTTGAAGGAAATTAAACAATTTTGTTTTACTCGTACTTCAAACACTAAGAAAACTTGAAACCTTTTGAAGTAGGTTGATGTTTCTTACACTTAGAATCATTCAGAACCTCATATTTTCATGATTCATCTTAACAAGCTATTAACACACGCTAGCTATTTTGGACTAATAACAAGCTTCGAAGGTGGTATAGAGGACCAAAAATCACCCTTTTATGGTCGAAGTGTTTATGCAATGGCCGGGTTTCCTTCATTTCTTTTCTTTCTCTTTGGCTTCGTCCTCTCTTACTTCCGTTGGGTTTGAAACGTCCGAAGGTTTTTTCAAATTTAAGCCCTTGTTCATGTTTTGTTCGTGGGTGTTGAATCTCACTTGTTCCGGAGCACGTTAGAGCAAGTTCAGAGGGTCCGGGAGCCAAGTTGTGAAAATCTGGGCTGGAAAGCAGGGGGCTGCACGTACGAGAATGGGCCGCACGTGTGGGGAGGGAGGAGCTGGAGTGTGTTGTATTCTACTTAAAAAGCAAGTACGGGACCAGCTGCACGTGCAGGGATCAGTGCCGCACATGCGGGAAAGGGCAGCCGCACGTGCGGGGGCAAGTGCCGCACCTACGGGACTGGGCAGATCCGAAAACTCTATTTTTTATTTATTTTGGGGTCGAAGTTCTCTCACTTTCTAACCCTTCTCTCTCACTCTAAAACCCATTTTCTCTCCTCCTTCTCTCTAAAAACCCTAACTAAAGCACCTAGAACCTTTGATTCTTGTTTCCTTGGGTTTGATTTTCATCATCATCTTCCTCAAGCTTGAAGATTTAGAGCTAGGGCTTCACTTGTTGGGTAGAAATCAAAGCTCTCTCATCCATCTAAGCTAGGGTTTCTCTTCTCCATCTTCTCAAGGGCTTTGAGGTAGGGATTTCTTGAGTTATATATATAGTTTTTCTATTTTGGTGTTGATTTAAAAATGTTCTTGAAGTTTTGTGCTAGATTGTAGATATTGGTTCAAAATGTTGAGAATCTTGAATAAGGGTTTGAAATCTCTAACTTTTACTACTTCTTGAGGGTTTCTCTCTATTAAACTCATGATGAATGGTTATGATGGAGTTTCTTTTAGAAAATGGTGAAGTTTTTGCTTTCCATGAAAACCCTAGAAATTGGGGCTTTTAAAAAAATAATGAATGTGCCTTTGAAATTATATATTTTCTTGTATCAAGAGCATGTATGAGACTAAGTCTCACCAAATGTTTAACAAGATAGCAAAGTCATGATATATCTATGTGTTGGAGACTAAGTCCTCTTTTAAAACTCATTGATAATTGTATATTGGTGTAAAGTGGTGTAGATGGCAAGTTGTTGAGTGCCATAAGTGATGTGAAAATGCTTAATCGTAATGTAATGGAAAAGAGAAATGAATGATGGCATGTTAGCCATATTGAAAGTTTGGTCATGATAAATTAATGTGGAGGAATTGTTGTTGTGTGTCGAAGACACATGGCTATTGTGTAAGATGAGAAATTATAATCATGCGTTGGAGACGTATGGGTATCTTGTGGAAGAACATGGTAAGGAGGAAATGAAACTGTGATGTTGAATATTGTTGTAGGCATGTTTTTGAATATAAAGGAATGCTATGTGTTAGTAGTTATTGCATCATATTCTCAATTGTTTTAATGTCATTATTGCACATCATGACATGAGTTGGAAAAGGATTCATTTTGAGAAAGATCATTGTAATGAGAATTAATGGAAATGTGTATGGGGTAAATACGTTGGTAAGTCCGAATAGGGGGTGTAGATGAATTTTGATAAGTTGACCTGAGTGTCCAGGGTGAAAGACCCGAAAGCCGCGCGGATAGGTGTCGAGCCTTCCGGTTAGCACCGGTGAAAATGACAGTTTGGTAGTGCTCGTGGAGACTACTTGTAGACACCAGCCTAGGAATTACCAGTGTCGTATTTACCAACCCTATTGATTTAAATATTGAGAGTTTGAAATTGATGAGATTGCATAATATTGTTGAGAACATGGTGATTTCAAAATGGTGTATTGAACATTATTGAGCACATGGTGATTTTGAAATAGTGCCCAGAAATAAAATTCTCTTTCATCATTGGCATTTGCATGGCATTGCATATACATTTCTTTTAACGTTGATGGATTAGCATAATTGTATATACTTTGTGAGAATACTCTACTGAGCTTTGTGCTCACCCCTATGGGATTTTGGTGCAGGTAAAGATGTGGTGATCCCGCCATGTTGAGGAAGTGGATATTTTGAGAAGAGTACATAGCTCTTTTATTTTGTGTAATTCTTTTGAGCCAAGGGCTAATGTGTAACCAAGCTTATGCCTTGGAAGATGTAAGCCCTTAAGGGCAATGTATTGTTTTCAGAATGGATGCCTTGCATGCTATAGATTCATATGTTTTGTATCGATGAATGTATACCCGCATGTAAAACCTTTGTAAGGACTCTAATTTAATTACGTAAAAATGGGCAGATTATTGTTATTGTTGAGTGAATGCTGATCATTTGTGGGTAGTTCATGTCAAATTATTTCGGGGCGTTACAGTTTATAAATGACCAAATTCATTATTCGAAGATCTTGTGGCAAAGCTTCGAAGGATCAAAATCACCCTCGAAGGTTGGAGACATTGATATAGGACGAACATCATCTTTTGAAGATACTTACAACGAAGTTTCAAGGAGCCAAAACCTCCCTTTGAAGGTCAAGAATGATGCTAGAGGAACAAACTTTGCTTTGAAAATGTCACCGCACACTTTAACAAAAGCTTTGAGGGAGACCTTAAAGCTTCAAATATGGGTTTTCAAAGCTAACATGTGTTCTTCATGGATGCAATTCATCATATGTCATGGAACTTTATGTTTGCATGCAACCTCAAATAACATCATACACTCACAAATTCATTATAGGCCAAGTTAGGAACACTTAGCCAATCTATTTGACATAAACATATGTCTAGGAATATAGACATGTGACCTTCAAAGTGTAAACCACAAACAATTCTGCATGTAAAAATAAATTTTTGGGTGGCCACTATTAGTAATGGACCAATATCATGCTCGAAAGTGTCAATAACATATGAAAATCATGCTTGAAAGAAGTCAATAGCGGGCCAAAATCATGCTTCAAAAGCCCGTGGCATGCTTCATAGGCCTATGAAGCTTCAAAGCTAATTTAAGGCCATATAAGAAGACTAAAATACCAAAAAATGTGGTTTCAATACCAAAAAAAAAAAAACAACATTAATATTGACATTGATTAGTAAATAACTTCCAAATATATAATGGCGTGGTAATGAAGTATGCCAATACGTATGGCATGTGACTAGTATTCGAAGGTATTTATTTATTTATTTATTTTATCAAACCCGTAATTTTATTTTTTTTTCATGTAAATCTTCGAAGGTAATATACTCAACCAATAATTGAGTGAATACTTAAAGATCAAACCAAAAAATTGGTTTCTTATCTTGAAATAAAAAATACCAAACAAACTGACTTTGTGAATTTTACAAAAAGTTCTTTTGCTTGATATGAGTAACAAAACAAACTTGTTTCAAATACCATTAGAACACCAACAAAGTGGTTCGAACCACATATTCGGCCATTTAACATAAGGATTATGTAATAAGTAGCCGCCACACACTAGAACATTCTCCCATCTTACAATATGCTTCTAAATTTCAAAGAGATGAACCAAAATTAGGCAATTTTAAACAACCAATTGCCTATATATACATGTACATATTTTTTTCCAAAGTAATCTTACTTCATGATATGATTTGAAGCTTTATAAAGATTCAAAGGTGAAATAATCAACCTTCGAAACAATTCTTGATGCTTCGGATGTATCTTCGATACTTTGATTGTGTACATATAAGTCACCAGACATTCACAATTTTGTCAGTTGAATGCAAGAGCCATTATTCGACTACAACTGAAGCACACATACTGTCATTATTTTGTGCCTTTTAAAAAAAAAAAACAATTGGCCATCAATTTGAAAAGATAAGCCATTCTTCACCACTGATTTAAATGCACAAGCTTTTACTAGCCAAGTTCAACATTTCAAACGGCTAAGTTGTTCTTTAGTGCATCAAACTCATTCAAAACAATGATTAAAGATGATTGTTTTATTAGTCATTTCATCAAAATTAAATTTTGATGTGAACCACAAATCCAGAAAGGATTTTGAACATGAAGAACTATAGTACAAGATGGCCTTAAAAATTCAAACAACTTGACATTTTGAATAATTTCAAAATGTGATGACCGGGTACGTTACCGTCTTGTTCCTCATATGTTGTGTTAGGATTACTCGTGTTAGAGTGTCGGTGATTAATTTGAGGCCATGTCAATCATTTGGGTTTGTCATTTTTGAAAACTTTTCTCAAAATTCTCGTCCTTATTTTTATTACAAAGTCGAGTTTCACTTGTTTCGGAAGGTGTGAGGTTGGAGCCGGAGTGTCAAGGGTCAAGCTAGTGAAATTTCTAGCTGGGAGGCAGAGCCGCACGTGCGGAGGCTTGGGCCGCACGTGCAGAAAAGGCCGCACGTGTGGAAGAGACCGCACATGTGGGAAGTGAGGCCACACGTGTGGAAAGTAGGGGTTGCCAAGGTGCAACACTGAAATAATTGCACGTGAAATTGCAGGTGCGGAGAAGGATGGCCGCACATGTGGGGGTGGAGGCCACACGTGTGGTGAAGGCATGTCGCACGTGTAGAGAATGGCACGTGCAAAAAAATTCTGAGTTTGAAAATCTACCTTTTTCTTTCTTCTTGGGCTAAGTGTATCCCACTTTTTACACATCTCTCTTTCTCAAAAAATATCTTTTCCTCACCCTTCTCTCTCAAAACCTCCACCAAACACCATTATAGCGACCCCGGTCTTTTCGCATTTGATTATTGTATCCGGACTTAGGTTCCGTAGATTCTGTCATTGTATAATTGGTGTTGTTGTCCTTTATTTTCTCTTTTGGAATTATAGGATGTGTTGGGCAGGTTTGTTTCAGGTTGGTTGGGTTTAGAAACCAAGTGTTGCTGTCCAGGTTTTTGGTGTTTCGCTCGAGCGAGGCGTTGGTCGCTCGAGCGAGATGTCGTTTTGGTTCTTCGCTCGAGCTGGGGTTTGGGTCGCTCGAGCGAGAGTTGGCGTCCTGTATGGACCTGTAGCTTTGCATTCTTGGCTCGAGCGAGCTTTTCTTCGCTCGAGCGAGTTAGTTCATCTTTCGCTCAAGCTATAGTTTCTTCGCTCGAGCGTGTGTCTGTTTACAGACCTGAGGGTTTGAGTTCTTCGCTCGATCGAGCTTTCTTTCGCTCGAGCGAGCTTTTGGGTTGTTGGCTCGAGCAAGGCTTCCTTGGCTCGAGCGTAGTTTCTCTGTGTCTGGTCGCTCGAGCGACCAAGTCTTCGCTCGAGCGAGCCTGTCCAGTATTTATTTACAGCAACGGGTTTTGATCAGTCCTTTTCATCTTCTTTTTGATTCCAAACCCTAGGTCTGACTTCTCTCTCTCCCTACTCACCTTCTCTCTTAGATTTGATCCATTTAGGGAGTGTTTCTACCCTAGATCCTTCATTAAAAAGATAGAGTGAGGCAAGGGCTTCCATTTAATCTGAGCATTTGGCGATTTGGAGCACTTTGGTATTTGGGCACTCATCTCTTTCTGCACCATTTGAGTTGTTTTCTTTGAGGTAGGGATTTCCTACTCCATTTTATAGGTTTTGTTCTAAGTTTTGGTATTTTAACATGTTGGGGATACTTTGGTAAATTTTGGGAAAAACCCTAGTTGTATTATTGAATTAATTTGTATAAGTAATTCAAGGAATTGGGAAAAGAGGGTTAAATTCATGGAATTGGGGAATTCATTGATTAAATGGCGTAACTGGGTAATTGGTATCATTTGTCTATTGAATTGTTGATATAGTTATTTTCAGTTTAGAAATAACTGTTTTGGGCTATCGGTGGAGGATAGTCGTGATTGTTGTAGACATTGCATGTGGATTAGGAATAACTGAAACTAATCATATTGGTTAAGTCATTAATTTTGACTATGGAATTGATACAGAAAATACGTGTATTGATTGAGCATTGCATTTGCATACATTGTTTTGTGTGTGGGAGGAGATAGGGGATGTACTCCACGGTTTAGGGGAAGATAGGGGATGGACCTCTAAACCGGATTTTGTTTGGGAGGAGATAGGGGATGGACTCCATTAGCATCACTTTTATGTGTGCTTATTTATATAGAAGTGTTTTATTGATACAGCACTAAAATGTGTATCAATCTGGAAGTATGAAGTGTTTGATTTGAGCTTGAGTCTCATTTGTTTGTTGATATTGGAAGGATGTGAATATTATATATGTGATTCACTGTTGTAAGTTTGGCCAGGTTCTGAGCCATGTTGATAAAATTGGAAAGTAAAACGTATCTTAGACAATAGTGTCATGAGACTGTAAAATGAAGTAATTGATTATCTTGGTTAACCATCTGTTGAATGCTATTGCTTTATTCATTGCTTATATGTGGTTTAGTATATTTCTATTGGGATGTGGCTCACCCTTTATGGGAACATCATTTTCAGGTTCAGGTGATAAACTACCTCCAAGGACTTAGTTTGGGAGGGTTTGGCTTCTGGGTTGAAGAAGACTACTTTTAGTTAATTGTCTTTAATTATTAGTACATGTAAACATTCAAGCCTTGGGCTTTTTCTTGTATTGAGTTACCAAGTGTTGGCTTGGAAAGATGTAAGCCTGTAGGGCATTTTATTCGATGATACATGTAATACTTTATTTGGTAATACTCTGATGAGTGAATTAATAAATTGTCTTCTTTAAATAATGCATGTCAATAATATATAATGGGTTAATTTTGAGGGCGTTACAACTTGGTATCAGAGCGTACCGGGTTTGAATACTTTGGGTACGTGGGAAGTGATTAGTATCACATTGGGTTCGTCTCGTTTGATAGAGACTTAGTGTAATGTTATATGCTTATGTGATAACATGTGTATGTGATTATGTGAGTTTGGAATGTAGTTTCTAGGATGTTGATTGGACCCTTGAGTTTCTAGTAGTCTTGTTGGAAAGGCACTTGATCACTGCTGCTTCCAACCGGAACTATAGTAACGCATTAGGACTATCATTATCCGGGAATGAAATTCGTAGGTGCTTATGTGATTATGTGCTTACGTGGAATGAATTAGTGTTGTCCATTGCCTTAGGACGCGAGTGTTTAGCTTCGGCACATTTATTAATGTGCTAATGTCTTTGTTTCCCTTTATTAGGATGTCAGGACGAGGACGAGGACGCGGTAGGCATGGTAGGCCGGGTAGGCAGGAGGTGCCTGTGCCAGAAGAGATTCCGGCAGTTCAAGAGGGAATTGGCCAGGCCAATGTGGCCGAGCCAGTAGGCCAGCAGGCTATGGGCGCTCTAGCCCGAGAGATAGCAGGGGCATTCAGGGAGTCAGTAGGCATTCTCAGAGCTGAGAATCAAGCTCAGGCTGTTATTGCGGATGCAGGACCTTCCTTTCTGAAGAGGGAGTTTTTCCGGTCTAATCCGGATGAATTTGTGGGTGATCCTAAAGAGCCGCTTAAGGCAGATGAATGGCTCGAACAGACAACGAAGACGTTTGAGATGCTTGGCATCGAAGACGAGGGGTTGAGAGTGACCTTGGCATCTTTCCAGTTGAAGGGGGATGCAGGTCAGTGGTGGAAGTTTACTAAGGGGCGTATAGGAGGTACATGGGAGGCTTTTGTGAATGCTTTCCAGGAGAAGTTTTTATCTCCGGCAGTCAGGGAGAAGCTGCGAGACCTGTTCTGTCAGCTTAAGCAGTCGAGTTCTTCTGTGGCCGAGTTTGAGGCTGCATTTACTAGTTTGTCCAGGTTTGCACCTGAGTTGGTGGCGTCTGAGGAACGCCGTTGTATTGAGTTTGAGAAGAAGTTGAGGCGTGGCCTCAAGCTGAGAGTTGGGGGAACTATGATTCGGGATTATGGGCGTATGGTTGATGCTGCAGCCCACATGGAAATCATGATGCAGGAGGAGGAGGAAGGGCAGAAGGGCTTCAAGAGGAGTCAGGATGGTCAGAATGATGGTAGGAGACAGAAGGGTTTTAATCCCCAGCAGTCTTAGGGTAGCTTTTCTAGATCGACTTTTCCTGTACCGAGTGCTAGTTCGGGGAAAGGCAGTCAGGGAGATATTACCTGTTTCAAGTGTGGCCAGCTGGGCCACAAGTCTCCAGTTTGTCCTCAGAGGGGAGGAGTTCAGAGAGCTGCATCTTCTTCGGCTCGATCTCAGAGCCAGAGTCAGGGTAGAGGTCAGCCACTCTCGTGTTATCAGTGTGGTCAGCCAGGGCACATGAAGAGGTATTGCCCACAGTTGGGTGGCACACCTGGTGCATCTGGTTTGAGGCCGATTCAGGGTCAGCAGCCAGCTCAGTCGGGTCAGGCCTCGAAGGCTAATCAGGGGGCTTCATCGTCCCAGACAGTGCAGCAATCTTATGCTCCTAGGGGTGAGCAGGTTGATCAGAGGTCGTCTGGGCGCGTGTACGCTGTTACCGCGTAGGATCTTGTACCGGCTCCATCAGTTGTGAGAGGTACCTTCTTGTTTTGCAACTCGGTTGCTAATCTTTTGATTGATACGGGTGCATCTCATTCCTTTGTGTCTGCTGTATTTGCATCTGGTTTGGAATTGGAGTTAGCACAGTTAGCATCTCCTATATGTGTAGTATCACCTCTTGGGGGTGAATTGATTTTGAAACAAGGTGTTAGGGGTTGTGATATAGAGGTTGATTATCATAGAATCCCATTTTCCTTTGTAGTTATGCCTATGAGGGGTTTCGATGTTATTTTGGGTATGGACTGGTTATCGTCATACCGGGCAGTTATTGATTGCTACCGCCAGAGGGTCACTTGTTGTACCGTGAGCGGAGAGTATTTTCATTTTCTGGGGGACCGGGTTGGTGATGTGTTGCCACTGGGGTATGTTCCGCGAGGAAGGAGTGAGCTTAGTGGGCTACTTGCTAACCTTTTGATTAGTGAGGATAATGAGACTCTGATTGTGTTGCCAAGGGTGGTTTGTGAGTACTCGGATGTCTTTCCCGAGGATCTTGTAGGTTTGCCACCGCATCGGGAGATTGAGTTCTCTATTGACCTAGTGCCCGGCACGGCGCCGATTTCCATGACACCTTATCGTTTTTCCCCAGCCGAGTTAGTTGAGTTGAAGATCCAACTCCAGGAGTTACTAGACAAGGGTTTTATACGCCCTAGTGTTTCGTCGTGGGGAGCACCGGCCCTCTTTGTTAAAAAGAAAGGTGGTGCTTTGAGACTTTGTATAGATTATCGGAAATTGAATCGGGCTACGGTCAAGAATAAGTACCCTATGCCCCGTATAGATGATCTGTTTGACCAGTTGAAGGGTTCCCGTTGTTTCTCTAAGATAGACTTGAGATCGGGTTACCACCAGTTGAGGGTCAGGGAAGAGGATATTCCGAAGACGGCATTCCGTACGCGGTATGGCCATTATGAGTTTTTGGTGATGCCATTCGGGCTCACCAACGCACCGGCAGTCTTTATGGACTTGATGAACCGGATCTTCCGGGAATTCTTGGATCGGTTTGTAGTCATTTTTGTGGACGACATCCTTATCTATTCGCCTTCTGAGGAGGAGCATGAGTCACACTTGAGGGTGGTGCTTGAGTTACTTAGAGTCCATAAGTTGTATGCCAAGTTTGGGAAGTGTGAGTTTTGGCTGAGGGAAGTCAAATTCTTAGGCCACGTGGTATCCGGGGAAGGAGTGTCTGTTGATACATCTAAGGTGGAGGCAGTGCAAGATTGGGCACAGCCTAAGAGTGTATTTGAGATCCGCAGTTTTCTGGGATTAGCTGGGTATTACCGTCGGTTTGTGAAAGACTTCTCCAGGTTAGCATCACCGTTGACTAGACTGACTCGGAAGGGAGTCAAATTTGTATGGAGTGAGACTTGTGAAAAGTCGTTTCAGGAGTTGAAAGTTAGACTGACTACCGCTCCAGTATTGATTATTCCAGAGAGAGGGTTGGGTTATGCAGTCTATTGTGACGCCTCACGAGAGGGTCTGGGTTGTGTATTAATGCAAGAAGGGAAAGTAGTTGCCTATGGTTCACGTCAGTTGAAGATTCATGAGCAGAATTACCCTACGCATGATCTAGAGTTAGCAGCTGTGATATTTGCCTTGAAGATTTGGAGGCATTATCTTTATGGTGAGAAATTCGAGGTATTCTCGGATCATAAGAGTCTGAAATATTTGTTTACACAAAAAGATTTGAACTTGAGGCAGAGGAGGTGGATGGAGTTCATAGAGGATTATGATTTTGAATTGCATTATCATCCGGGAAAGGCCAATGTGGTGGCCGATGCCCTTAGCAGGAAACCTATTGGTGACATAGCTAGTATAGCCATCCGAGAATGGGAGATGTTGGGTGCACTTGGGGAGTTTGATTTACTTCTGGGCGAATCCGTTGAGGCTGCGGCCTTGTTTTCTATTGTTGCACAGCCTACACTTGTAACTCGAGTGTTAGAGGCTCAGAGAGGTGACCTTGAGGTAGAATCTCTCCGTGAGAAGATTTCCGGTGGGAAAGTTGAGAAGGGTTTGACGGTGTTTTCCGACCTGAGTGTGAGATACCGAGACCGTCCGTTTGTGCCGGAGTCTTGCCGAGAGGAGGTACTCCGAGAGTTTCATCATTCACGCCTTGCGGTGCATCCGGGAGGCACTAAGATGTACCGGGATTTGGGTCGTCAGTTCTGGTGGCGGGGTATGAAGAGAGATGTGGCAGCTTTCGTATCTAAGTGCCTTACTTGTCAGCAAGTGAAGGCTGAACATCAGAGGCCAGCGGGTTTGTTGCAACCCTTGCCTATTGCTGAGTGGAAGTGGGAACACGTCACTATGGACTTCGTTGTGGGTCTTCCGAGGACTCAGCGGGGTAGTGATGCTATTTGGGTGGTTGTAGACCGGTTGACTAAGTCGGCGCACTTCATTCCTATGCGCGTGAGAGATTCGGTAGATCATCTTGCCGACTTGTACATTCGGGACATAGTAAGGTTACACGGGGTTCCAGTGACGATTGTCTCGGATAGAGATCCTCCTTTTACTGCCAGGTTGTGGCAGAGTTTGCAGGGTGCCTTAGGCACTAAGTTGACCTTTAGCACGGCTTATCATCCTCAGACTGACGGACAGTCCGAGCGTACTATTCAGATACTTGAGGATATGCTTCGGGGTTGTGTTCTAGACTTTAGTGGATCGTGGGAGAGGCACTTGCCGTTGGTAGAGTTTGCCTACAACAACAGTTTCCAGTCTAGTATCGGTATGGCACCGTTTGAGGCCTTATATGGCCGACCGTGTAGATCTCCTGTTTGTTGGGCTGAGGTGGGTGATGCACCTCTGTTGGGTCCGGAGTTGGTGAGGGAAACGACGGAGAAAGTTGAGCTTATCCGTAAGAGGCTTGTTACAGCACAGAGTCGTCAGAAATCGTATGCCGACCGTAGGAGGAGGCCTTTGGTGTTTAAGGTGGGTGATCATGTCTTTCTGAAGATATCACCTAGACGGGGTTTGATGAGGTTTGGGAAAAGTGGGAAGTTGTCCCCTCGGTTCATTGGTCCGTTTGAGATCCTTGAGAGGATTGGCGAGGCTGCTTATCGTTTAGCTCTGCCGCCGCAGTTGTCCGGAGTACATGACGTGTTTCATGTGAGTATGCTTCGGAAGTATGAGCCGGATCCATCACATGTGTTGGATTGGACCGATTTAGTGGTTGATGAGGATGTCTCGTATGAGGAGAGACCGGTTCAGGTCTTGGATAGGCGGGATCAAGTTTTGCGAGGCAAGACCATCCCTTTGGTAAAAGTTTTGTGGAAACATCATGGAGTGGAGGAAGCCACTTGGGAACGTGAATTGGAAGTCCGTGAAAAATACCCGGACATGTTTATTACTTTGTAATCTTGGATTTAGATTTTGTAATATGGCTGAACTTAAGAGCTTTATATATGTCTTAAGTTGTGAAACATTGAGTATGTTTTGGTAAATGGGTGCATTTTGAAACTTGCTTCATTATAGAAGTTTAGTGTAACATTGCATATGTTGATTGCATTGTTAAATGTGTTGTATATATCGTGCAACTGAATATGATAAGGAATAATGCATAATATTAACACAAGTTGAAATATATGTTATTTTATATATGTTGTGAGATGCCTCTTGATAAAGAGATGAAGTGACCAGCATTGGGTCAAGCTGTCTATTATTGTTTTATAATATCATTGGGAATTGAGAAAAATTTGTTTTCAAAAACTTAAGCTTAATTTCGGGGACGAAATTCTTTGAAGGGGGGGAGGTTATAGCGACCCCGGTCTTTTCCCATTTGATTATTGTATCCGGACTTAGGTTCCGTAGATTCTGTCATTGTATAATTGGTGTTGTTGTCCTTTATTTTCTCTTTTGGAATTATAGGATGTGTTGGGCAGGTTTGTTTCAGGTTGGTTGGGTTTAGAAACCAAGTGTTGCTGTCCAGGTTTTTGGTGTTTCGCTCGAGCGAGGCGTTGGTCGCTCGAGCGAGATGTCGTTTTGGTTCTTCGCTTGAGCTGGGGTTTGGGTCGCTCGAGCGAGAGTTGGCGTCCTGTATGGACCTGTAGCTTTGCATTCTTGGCTCGAGCGAGCTTTTCTTCGCTCGAGCGAGTTAGTTCATCTTTCGCTCGAGCTATAGTTTCTTCGCTCGAGCGTGTGTCTGTTTACAGACCTGAGGGTTTGAGTTCTTCGCTCGATCGAGCTTTCTTTCGCTCGAGCGAGCTTTTGGGTTGTTGGCTCGAGCAAGGCTTCCTTGGCTCGAGCGTAGTTTCTCTGTGTCTGGTCGCTCGAGCGACCAAGTCTTCGCTCGAGCGAGCCTGTCCAGTATTTATTTACAGCAGCGGGTTTTGATCAGTCCTTTTCATCTTCTTTTTGATTCCAAACCCTAGGTCTGACTTCTCTCTCTCCCTACTCACCTTCTCTCTTAGATTTGATCCATTTAGGGAGTGTTTCTACCCTAGATCCTTCATTAAAAAGATAGAGTGAGGCAAGGGCTTCCATTTAATCTGAGCATTTGGCGATTTGGAGCACTTTGGTATTTGGGCACTCATCTCTTTCTGCACCATTTGAGTTGTTTTCTTTGAGGTAGGGATTTCCTACTCCATTTTATAGGTTTTGTTCTAAGTTTTGGTATTTTAATATGTTGGGGATACTTTGGTAAATTTTGGGAAAAACCCTAGTTGTATTATTGAATTAATTTGTATAAGTAATTCAAGGAATTGGGAAAAGAGGGTTAAATTCATGGAATTGGGGAATTCATTGATTAAATGGCGTAACTGGGTAATTGGTATCATTTGTCTATTGAATTGTTGATATAGTTATTTTCAGTTTAGAAATAACTGTTTTGGGCTATCGGTGGAGGATAGTCGTGATTGTTGTAGACATTGCATGTGGATTAGGAATAACTGAAACTAATCATATTGGTTAAGTAATTAATTTTGACTATGGAATTGATACAGAAAATACGTGTATTGATTGAGCATTGCATTTGCATACATTGTTTTGTGTGTGGGAGGAGATAGGGGATGTACTCCACGGTTTAGGGGAAGATAGGGGATGGACCTCTAAACCGGATTTTGTTTGGGAGGAGATAGGGGATGGACTCCATTAGCATCACTTTTATGTGTGCTTATTTATATAGAAGTGTTTTATTGATACAGCACTAAAATGTGTATCAATCTGGAAGTATGAAGTGTTTGATTTGAGCTTGAGTCTCATTTGTTTGTTGATATTGGAAGGATGTGAATATTATATATGTGATTCACTGTTGTAAGTTTGGCCAGGTTCTGAGCCATGTTGATAAAATTGGAAAGTAAAACGTATCTTAGACAATAGTGTCATGAGACTGTAAAATGAAGTAATTGATTATCTTGGTTAACCATCTGTTGAATGCTATTGCTTTATTCATTGCTTATATGTGGTTTAGTATATTTCTACTGGGCTGTGGCTCACCCTTTATGGGAACATCATTTTCAGGTTCAGGTGATAAACTACCTCCAAGGACTTAGTTTGGGAGGGTTTGGCTTCTGGGTTGAAGAAGACTACTTTTAGTTAATTGTCTTTAATTATTAGTACATGTAAACATTCAAGCCTTGGGCTTTTTCTTGTATTGAGTTACCAAGTGTTGGCTTGGAAAGATGTAAGCCTGTAGGGCATTTTATTCGATGATACATGTAATACTTTATTTGGTAATACTTTGATGAATGAATTAATAAATTGTCTTCTTTAAATAATGCATGTCAATGATATATAATGGGTTAATTTTGAGGGCGTTACAACCATAAACTCTTGATTTCTTCCAATCCATTGGAGTTTTGACCCAATATCTTTCATTAATTTTGGAGAGCTAACCGAGGGCTTTATTTTGTGCAGTGGAGATTGGATTTCAACACCATCAAATTTAGGGGTTTCTCATCTTTTCTTCTCCAAAATTTGAGGTATGGATTTTCTAAGAGTTATATATATATATATATATATTTGCAACATTATGTTGATTTTGGGAACTCTCTTTGGTGGTATTAAAATTTGATTTTTGGCTCAAGAGTGTTGATGATTTTAAAAGTGGGTTTACACTTTGTTTTCAAAAAATTTCTTGAGAGTTTGAGCTACATTGTTGAGTAAAAATGTTTCGGAGTGATTCTTTCAAAAAGATGAGGAAATGTCTAGTTTTGGTGAAAACCTAGAAATTTGAGATTTTTGGAAGAGATGTTAAGAACTCATGGGCTTTTACTTATTATAGTGTTAAAATGAATGAATGGTTGGGAATTTCACATTGTTGTATATAAATGAGAAATTCCATGGAAGATGAGAAATAATTGGTTTTGAAGTTTATTGTTCAAAAATGTAGGCATAGTCATGAAATGACTAAATTGTTGAGAATGCATGAAATGTAGAAATGTTGCTACTCTTGTCATAGATATAAATGAATATATGTTTATCTTGTGAAATTGCATTGGAAAGAGAAATGAGAATCTTGGTCACAATGGAAGAATTGTGTGGGAGAATAAAAAATGGAAGAATATTATAATGCATTGATATATGTTGCATTGGCATTTCAATTCATTTGGTTGTTACGAATTTTAAATTGAGATTTGAAAACTTTTGCATTGAGAAAGGAAATATTTGTGAAACAAGATCTCATTGATTTGTTTTGGGGTAAATAAGTTGGTAAGTCTAGATAGGGGATGTAGATGGAATTGACTAAGTTGGCCTGAGTGTCCAAGGTGAAAGACCAAAAACACGTGCGGAGGAGGTACCACGTGCTTTCCGGTTAGCTACCGGTAAAGTGGGATTTGGTAGTGCTAGTTATGCCTACTTGCAGACATTAACCTAGGGATTACTTGAGTCGTATTTACCGTCCCTTGAACTTGATTTAAATTATTGAATTGTTGAATTTTCAATATCTCATTGTGCATGATGGTTTTCAAAAGGATGAAGATGAGATTTTCTTTTAAAAGCATAGCATGGCAGATGCATTTCACCTCATGAGAATTGTATAAAATGCATATACTTTGTTAAGAATTTCCTACTAGGCTTTATGCTCACCCTATGGGATTTTGTACAGGAAAAGATGTTGTGATTCCACCAAATTAAGGGCGTGGAGTGTATCTTGAGAGCACAAGGCTCTTGTTTTTATTGTGATTATTTTTGTAAGCCAAGGGCTATATATGTGTGGGATCGAGCAACCATTTTGTGTATCTGAGCTTAAGCCTTGGACTTTGTAACCCCTTGAGAGCATTTATTTACTTTTAATTGGTTATTTCACATGCTATAGATTCTCCTTTTGTAAATCTCTTATGATTATGAATGAAATGTTAGAGATTTTGGGGTCGAAGTGGATATTGGAAATTACTTATGTTTGCCTTAAGGTTTTGGTTGTTGGTGCATTGCATTATGTAAATTTGGAATGTTACACAAAAGATTCAGATTCATGAATATTAAATTGTTCATCATTCTTAGTCATGTTTGGCTTGAGAAAATATTATTTTTCATCATTCATTGACAAATGGGGTTGTTTTTCTATTTTATCCATTAATGGATTACGAAAATCTTCCATGTGAGTTTCATCATTTCTTGGGCTAATGGGTTGTTCCATTTTAGCCATTAATGGCTTATGAAAATCCTTCATGGATATCTTATTTCCATGGTTTGACTCTCTAAGAATGGGTTTTTCAACCCCTTGAGTCTTATATGGAACATCATTATTTTCGACCATGCTTGGCTTACAACATGCTTTTTAGACATGTTATTTTTATAAATTGACTCTTTAAAAATAAGTTTCTTGACCGTCCAAGCCATTGATAAAATGAACTCTTTGTTTTTGCTATTTTCAATCATGGAAAAATTCTGAAAAAATTCACCAATTTTGGCCATTAAAGCCTTAGTTAAAGACTTGGTAGTGAAAATTGACAACTCATCATTCTATTGGCAAATTTTCATATCAAGTTGATGAATTTCTCTAATTAAATGGTGTCTTTTTTCTTCCACCAAATAATATTGTAAGGGATGAAAGTTTATTTTATCAAGAAAATGGATCACTTCTTGAAGATCCAAAATTTGTTGTTTATGCCAAAAGATTTCATCTAGGCTATATGAAATGGACAAATCCAATTCATTTTTTATTTCTTACACTTGACGTCTCATTGGGCGTGCCAAAAATTGTTGGCTTATCTTTCCTACGAAAGAAAATATCATAAATGCAAGTGTGCTAGTAAGGATTGAAAAACTCTTACAGATTAAACCCACGTCAATTATCAAGCGATTGTATTGACGATTCTTTTGCCTTAGTGAAGAGGACTTCAAAATTTCCAAGTGTGGAGAAAAAAAAAAAAAAGAATAAGAAGGGAGATAGAGAAAGATTATTGAGTGAACAATCAAAGTAACAATTAATTATCTCTACTCTTATGCTTTGAAAAGGAAGTGTTGAAAATAAAGTGCAGGAATATAAATGATAAGAAAAAATAGAAATCAATTGTATTTGATTTGAGTTGTCAATCTTTACAATGTAGCCATGAATAGCTATTTATAGGCAAACATTTGTAAGAAAAAAAATACCTAAAACTACCCACTCTTCCACCTCCTCTATTTCATACTCCATAATCTTCCATAACTTCTTTCAACCTTCACTTCAACCTCCATGTTCTCCATCATCTTTCCACATTTCATAACTTCTCATAACCTCCGAATGAATAGGAGGGTGCCACATATCCTGCAATTATATAAATAATAAATAATAAAATTACAGATTTAAGGTGCCAACAATACCATTGCTCTATACCATTGAAAAGTTGACACTTGTCCATTTGTTTCTTACAAACTCAACAAAAACAAATCAATAGGACTCACTGTTTTAGCCGATGAAAATGTATTTGGAGTACCACTTAAACTTGCTCTAGGAAGATGGAATAATTTCTCTACATTGTGTTGTTACACATATGTGGAGTTTTGTTTTTAGTTTTTGTGTTCTAAAATTTAAAATGTTATAACTTTTATTTTACATTTTTGATTTTAATAAAATTTATATTTTTAGATCGTACTCGTCAAAATTTTTCAAGTAAGATTAATATTAAATATAAAATTATATAAAAAAAAAAATTTTTAGCAAGCAACTGTATGGAACATTATTGTGTGAAACTAAAAAAATTCTCATTTTTTCAAGATTGAAATCGAGAATTTCTCCATTTCATACAATTAAAAAATTAATATTTTATTTTTGTAAAATTCTATATTCAATATTAATCTTGTTTAATATCTCGTTGTGCAAATTTTGAAAATATAAATTTTATTCAAAATGGATGTGTATAATAAAAGTCATAATTTTATTAAGCTTTGAAACAACAAAAACAAAATAAATGTCATATCAACATTTCGAATAGTGGGCATTTCAACTAATCGCACAAGATATTTACATGCGAGTCTTTGTGGAAAGGACGCACTAAGATATTTACATGGGAGAGTATATGTGGAAAGGACGGGGACTTTCTCAAGTTCAAAATTTGAACTTGATCATCTAGGATGCGTGAGGCTCACTATGATTGTTATTTTTGATGAATCGAATAAGTTTTTTTTTGTAAAGTTCTCCGTGCGTATTAGTCTTGAAAAATAATGAGTTGATTCAATAATCAAAATATATATATATATATATATATTTTTTTTTGCTTTTGTTCCTAAAAAATTTGACGGCTTATTTTCAAAAATATACTTATTGTTAAGTTTTGCATAAAAAAAATGTGATAAAATGAAAATATTACGATTATTGAATAACCTTAATTTTTTTTCATTAATGATAGACACATAAAATTTTACAAAATGAAAAGTTTGGACTATCGAAACGAGACCTGTGATGGACCCCATAAGCCATAACATTGACAATCAAGTTCAAATTTTGTACATGAGAGAAACCCAATCCTTCCCAAAAAATTGATGAAAGAGCAACTTCAATGTTACTCTTCATTTTTTACTAACTAAAATTATGAAAAATGAATACTCTTTATATTTTACTTGACCAACTTTTCATTTATGTGCTCCAATGTTACTCTTTATTTCACATATTTAATTACACAAATTAATTTAAAGAGCCTCTCACGACTCTCTAAATATAACTAACCTAGAAGAATCTTGTTAAAAAAATGATGAACTTAACTACAATAACTAGCATACTTCTTTTAAGGAACCAGTTGGAACTGCTTTAAGAGGATTTAATAAATTAAAATATACTGAGAATGATTTAATATCAAACAATGACTTGTTACTAAATGTTTATTTTTATAAATAAATAAAAAACTAAGCAAATAAATAAATTTTGTAAATTTTTTTTACTAATTTTAAAAATGAAAACAATACCAATTTAATGATATGACAAGTGCCAGTAAAAATAAAATTATTGTAAGATTAGTATAATAACATATAAATAGAAATTACATATAAAATGATATTGCATAATTACAGATTTAGCATTTAAAAACAAAAATGCATTGAGATGTCTTAATAATAAAATTGTCAATAACACATTATTCTAGTAAATAATTTTGTAAAATTTTTGAAAAATTAAATAACATGGTAGAGTATATGAGAATGATTTTTCTTCATACCACTAATCTCTATATTTCTTCATATTTTACTTTATGGATCCCACTCTAGGCTCACAAAGATCATCTGAACCGTTTATTTAGTAAAACTTGCAATAAAAATTATTTTGTGCAAAAAGTTAACATTATCAGATATCGATGAATGAATGAATAATTGCATTTTATTTTATGAAATTGATAATTTAAGTTTATACTTATAGTTGTCTTCTATTTTAAAAAAATATAATATAATTTATTTATGTGTCTAGTAATATGGAATTTTTTTTTATCAGTAAAAGAAAAAACTTTATTGGTGAAAAACAATGAACAAGCCATTTGAATTACATCAATAAAAGAAGTGTGTGCAAAGAGTATCAAAACAAACTAAACCATTCCAACTAGTTTGACATTGAATGGCAAGCCAAATCATATGCTGTTAAACTTACAAGAAATTCTATGGTACAGCCCCTTTAGAATATATACCACATGTTGGTTATAATTTTTGTGGTCTTTGGTTACAATTTATTATGGTGTTAGTTATGACTCATTATAATGTTACTTATGATATTATTTTAGTTATAATCTAAAAACTATTTTATAATACCTTATATGGTGTTTGATTATAACCTCTTTTCTTTTCTTTTCTTTTCTTTTCTTCTTTTTTCTCTTTTTTTTTTTTTTTTTTTTTTTTTTTTTTTTTGACTATCGTATGATTGAGTTACTATATTTTTTGTAATTAAACTAAGAAATGCTATAACTTCCATATGGTATAGTATTATCCTAAACTTACAAGAAATAGATACCACAAAAGGAGGTATATATAATAAATAGGATAAATTATAAATACATTTTTGGGGGTTGCTTAAAATAAAAATTGTTCATTTAGTTCTGAAAATTACAATTATCCCCTTCTTAAAAAATTTTATTTAACAAAATTAATAGAAAAAATAAAATTTATAACTACTCTTCTATACAACAATAGAATTACAGGAATTATTAATTAAAATATATTTATAATATTATTAAAAATTATTATTTGACTTAATAATTCATTAATAAAAAGAGTTATTTGTTATGTAATTAGAAACTTGAAAGAGCATAACATAATTTTTAAATTATAATAAGAGGAATACTATAAACCCATAATAATATATTCAAAATTTATTCAGAAATATCAATATGTGATTCAGGTTCATTCTACACATGGATCTTACAATACAAAATTTCAATCTCTACCCCCACAATCCATTTTTGATCAAGATCTAGGTTCCTAAGCTTTCTGCTATAATAAATAATTTATATTTTAAACAAATCACAAAAAATATATTTTTAATTTATTTTCATAAAAATAAAGGTGATATGAATGGTAGCCATTGACAGTAGAGGTGTGTACGGTACAGTTCGGGCGATTTGAGCGTAAAATTATGGCCTCAATAGCGGATTGGCAAACTGTGATTTGAGCGGTTTTGAGCGGATTGGCAAATTGCAGTTTGAGTGGTTTTTGGCGGATTGACTGATTGAAAAATATTTTAACTAATTATTAAGCCTTTGCAAAATATATAACACTAATTTGCATAATATTTTTCGTATATATAACACAAACTAATTTTACATAATATTTTTCATATATATAACTATTAATTTGTAATAAATTTCATATCTTAAATCTCTTTCACACTCATTTTTACTTTGATATTTCATTATATGTTAAAAATATATATGTATTAATTATAGCGGAGCAGAACGGTTTCAATGACGGATTATAAATTTTAAAGTTTAAATTGCGATTAATGAATAGATCGGTACAAATTAAGATAAATCGATGCAATTTTAATAAATTGATCGGTATTTTACACTGTCCTAATTGGCAGAGTATTTGATGCCAAATCCTTAGATGAAGTGAATCTTTTTCAATAAAAAAAACAAAAACAAAACAAATTAGTCTGCTTTTGTTTGGGATTTCAGGGTTTTCCATTTTAATAAAACCCTGTTCCTCTTTTTAACTGTGTTTTTACCTCCAATTCCACCTCCTCTCTGTTTCACTCTCCTCCCCCCAATTGAGAGAGAGAAAGAGAGTGGGCTAGTAGAGAGAGACCATGAGGGTGCGCCAAACCCTTAAAATGCGCACTACACTGACTCTAACACAGCTCAATACCCTTCTCTTTAGATCCTAATCTTCGAACGCCAGTTTCTTTCTGAGAATCCACAGAGATTGTTCAAGCAATATCAGATTTTGAGGTGAATATTTTGTTCTTTTTAATCATCTGGGTATCTTCCGAACACAAATCTTTTATG
The DNA here is from genome assembly GCF_055761805.1 of Camellia sinensis. NCBI lineage: Eukaryota > Viridiplantae > Streptophyta > Magnoliopsida > Ericales > Theaceae > Camellia > Camellia sinensis. The sequence goes on from NC_138967.1 coordinate 50,366,651, forward strand.
TGTTTCACTTTTTTTCAAATATTTGTATGTATTGGTGGAATAATTGGATTGGGTTGTAGAGTGTATCTCTTGTTTTGATCGTTTGATGTGATTAGGCTTTTTTGTATTTTTTTTTTCCTTCTGTTTTAATATGTGGGTTTGTAATTAATTAACTATTGGGATTTTAGGAATGGTTTGGTTTACTAATAATTGTTAGTTTGTTTTTTTAAATTATTAATTATTTAGTGTTTATTGTTTTATTGTTTTATTGGATTGCTTTGAATTTTTTTTTTTTCCCTAATCATTAGGATGTTTGCTTAACAGTCCTTTTGGTAAGTTAGGTAAGGAATGAAAGGAAAAGATTATGGTAGTGAGGAAAAGAAATAATTGCGGTTTCTCACATTATGTTTGGATGAACATGATAGAAAGAGGGGTCTATTGGTGTTCTTTTTTCTTTTTAATTTTTAATTTAGATAGGTATTGTAAAATTTTTACATTTGTCACTAAATGGCACCAAGTTTGGTGAAAAAAAGAACATAAGTTTTAAAAGACTTCATTTTCTCTCAATTTCTTCCTTTCACGTCATTTTGCCTCTCCTCATTCATCCAAATAAGTGATAAGATTTTTGTTTCTCACCATTTCTTTTCTTTTACAGTCAAACCCCTCAATCCAAATGGGATTTAGATTTGGTTTTATTTCTATTTGGGTATTTGGTGTTTATAGTTTTCCTGGATTGATTTAGGAATTCATGGCGAAAAAAGTTAAGAAGAAAGCCCGAAGTGGTTATACAGAGAAGCGAGTTTCTACCCTTTCTCAGAAAACTGAAACTGTCGCCCAACAAAGCATTCCAAGCATTGATGATGGACTTTCAGTCGTAAAAGAGAGGAAAGTGTGTTCCCATCTTGATAAGGGTATTGATTTAGCTAAAATTTCTTCAAGAATAAGTTCTATAGAACGTATTAGGTGTGAAGATTGCAGAGAAGGTGTGGTTGATAGGCGGGCAAGTAGGGGAAGGGGCAAGCAGGTGAAGAAGAAAGGGGGAGGTTCTGTGGACAAGAAACCCGAGTCTAAAGCAATTTGGGTTTGTCTGGAATGTGGTCATCTTTCATGTGGGGGGATTGGATTCCCAACAACCCCTCAAACCCATGCAGTTCGGCATGCCAGGCAAACTCGTCATCCATTGGCTATCCAATTTGAAAACCTTCAACTATGCTGGTGCTTCCCTTGCGATACACTTATTCCAGTTGAAAAATTGGAGGAAAGTGGTGAACAGAAAGATCCACTGTCAGATATTGTGAAATTGATAAAGGGGCAATCATTTCAAGGGGCCTCAGTGGATGTTGAGGATGTTTATTTTGGGAGTGTCAGTGTTATAAGTGAGATAAAATCAGAAAACATCATTGTAAGTAGTTTGGATGGAAAAAGTGGTTATGTGATCAAAGGCTTGGTTAATCTTGGTCATACTTGCTTCTTTAATTCAATCATGTAGAATCTCTTAGCAATGGAGAGATTATGGAATCACTTCTTGGAATTGGATGAGTCTGTAGGTCCTCTTACCATTTCTTTAAAGAAGCTCTTTATTGAAACTAGTCCAGAGGCTGGCTATAGCGACCCCAGTCTTTTCTCTTTAAATTATTGTATCCGGACTTAGGTTCTGTGGATCCTGTCATTACTTATTGGTTGTTGTTGTCCTTTAATCTCTTTGTATTTGAGGTATAGGTTGTGTTGGGCGGGTCTGTTACAGGTTGGTTGATTTTGGATGCCAATAGGTGATGCCCAGATTTTGGCCTTCACGCTCGAGCGGAAGTTTTAACGCTCGAGCGGTCCCTTCGTTGTTGCTTCTCCGCTCGAGCGGGAATTTTGACGCTCGAGCGGGATTTTCCATCTCCCAGTACTTTGCTCTGCAGTTCTTCCGCTCGAGCGGTAGTTTTTACGCTCGAGCGTGATCCCTTGTTTTTGCTCCTCCGCTCGAGCGGTGAGTTTGACGCTCGAGCGGGTGCCAGCGCCTGCAAAACTTCTGGAAGGGTGCAATCGACGCTCGAGCGGCTTTCTTCACGCTCGAGCATGATTCTGTGTCTTACGCTCGAGCGGGGCTTTCTACGCTCGAGCGTAGAGTCGATTATATCAGTCCGTGATTTCACTTTTTGGATCACTTTTTGACCTACCTTTTCTTTTTTTAACCTTTAAAAACCGCCATTTGAGAGTTTCTCTCTCTACTCTCACCTTCTCTCTAAGATTTGATCTATTCCTTGTGGTCTTCTACCCTAGTTCCTTTGGAAGAAAGGTAGAGCTTCGCGAGATCTTTCTTTTAATCTGAAAAAGAGAGGATTTGGAGCACTTTGGATTTTGGGTCACCATCTCCATCTTCTCTATTTTAGTCGTGATCTTCAAGGTAGGGATTTCCTACTCCATTTTATAGGTTTTGTTCTAAGTTTTGGTATTTTGATAGTTTGGGGATACTTTGGTAAATTTTGGGAAAAACCCTAGTTGTATTAATTAATTAATTTGTAAAATTAATCTAAGGGAATTAGGGAATTTGGTTAAATTCATGAAATTGAGGAATTCATTGATTAAATGGTGTGGTGGGATAATTTAAACCACTCGCCTAGTGAATTGTTGTTATATTTATTTCCAGTCTAGAAATAATTGTTTTGGGCTATCGGTGGAGGATAGTCGTGATTGTTGTAGACATTGCATGTGGATTAGGAATAACTGAAACTAATCACATTGGTTAAGTTATTAATTTTGACTGCTGCATTAATACAGAAAATACGTGTATTGTTTGGGCATTGCATTTGCATACATTGTTTTGTGTGGGAGGAGATAGGGGATGTACTCCACGGTTTAGGGGAAGATAGGGGATGGACCTCTAAACCGGATTTTTGTTTGGGAGGAGATAGGGGATGGACTCCATTAGCACCATTTTTATGTGTGCTTATTATATTGAAGTGTTTTTACATGATTATTGATACAGCACTAAAATGTGTATCAAATGGGAAGTATGAAGTGTTTTGATATGAGCATGAGTCTCATTTGTTTTGTTGATATTGGAAGTAATGTGAATATGATATATAATTCACTGTTGTAAGTTTGGCCAGGTTCTGAGCCATGTTGATAATAATGGAAAGTGAAATGTGCCTTAGACATTAGTGTCATGAGACTGTTTAATGGTAAAAATTGGTTATCTTAGTTAACCATCTATTGAATGCTATAGCTTTATTCAATGCTTATATTTGGTTTAGTATTTTTCTACTGGGCTGTGGCTCACCCTTTATGGGAACATCATTTTCAGGTTCTGGTGATAAGCTACCTCCCCGGACTTAGCCTGGAAGGATTTGATGTTTGGGATTTTGAAGACTTGTCTTTAGTTATATGTTTTATTTTGTTATTTTTGAGATTTCATGTAAACATTCAAGCCTAGGGCTTAACTTGTAAATGAGTTAGTACTCATCCTTTTGTGTCCAAGTGTTAGCTTGGAAAGATGTAAGCCCTTAGGGCATTTATTTTGATGTTGCAGGATGTTACATGTGATGTCTTTCAATAAGAATACTCTGATGAATAACTCAAATGATTCAGTTTCTTTTATAGATGCATGTTAATGTTATGGTTATTATGGGTTTATTTTGAGGGCGTGACACTGGCTTGAGAAATGTGATAAATCCAAAATTCTTTTTCGGGTGTGTTTGTGCCAAGGCTTCCCAATTTAGGGGGCATCAACAGCATGACAGTCATGAGTTGCTTCATTGTTTACTCGATGGGTTGTGTACTGAAGAGTTGAGTGCAAGAAAATAGACTACTTCTTTGGAAAATGGGATTCCCTCAAATCTGGGTCCTACTTTTATTGATAGCATCTTTGGGGGCCAACTATCCAGTACTGTTTCTTGTTTGGAATGTGGGCACTCCTCAACAGTGTTTGAGCCATTTCTGGATCTCTCACTTCCAGTTCCAACTAAGAAACCCCCATGTAAAAGGGCCCAACCTATTTCTCAAGCCAAGAAACCAAAGCTGCCTCCAAAACGATGTGGAAGGATTCGTCCAAAGCTTAATAGGGATGCAGATTCTGTAGCATCTGACAGTGTTTCAGTTCCGTCAGCTAGTGGTTCATCTTCTTGCCTAGTAGAATCTACTGTGCCTGTCAAAGAAAAAGTAGGAGATGCTTTGGTCGATTCTACACTGTTTGAATCTGTTGGCCCTAGTACAGTGGCAGATGAAAAGAGTTCAGTTTCATCAAATCTCGACTGCTAAATAGTTTGAAAAGAATACATTCCTCAAGAATGTCATGGATAAAACAGAGGCTTCAGTTGACAATTTAGCATGGTTGGATTACCTGGAACCAGATCCTGTGTCAAATGACGATGATATGGATTTAAAACCTAATGATATTGCAGTAATTTATGATTCAGGAAAACAATATGGTGTTCAAAACGATGCCTTGTTACAGGATGGCATAGAATCTAGCAGGCAGATCCATTCTCTTTGTGTAGTAGAAAGAGCAGGTTCATTGGACAATTTGACATGGTTGGATTACCTTGAACCCGATACATTATCAGATGATCATGTTATGCTTGCCAAAGTTAACGATGGATTAGTAGTCCAAGATTCTGGAGGCAAAGATGGTTTAGGGAATTCTTTTGAAAATGACCTTCCATTATAGGTCCAAGATTCTGAAGTTCTGTTGCTTCCTCATAAAGAAGAAACTTCAACTAGTGGTGAGATATTGAGAGAAGGTGAGGTCTCATCGTCAGCTGCTGGCTGTGAGCCAGATGCGTTGGACTTTGATGGCTTTGGAGACTTATTTAATGAGCCAGAAATTGATGCAGGGCCCAATGTAAAACCCTTGTCAAGTGAGTAATTTTCCGGCAAATGAAATTGTAGAAACTGGTTTCTTAGATGGAAATAGCAGTGAGTCTGATCCAGATGAAGTCGATAATAGTGATTCTCCAATGTCCGTAGAGTTCTGTTTGGTGTATTTCACGAAGCCAGAGCTTCTCTCCATTAAACATGCTTGGCATTGTGAAAACTGTTCAAAAGTTCTTTGTGAGCGAAGGATGAAATCAAGGAAAAAGTGGCAGAAAGCTACATCCAAGATTCAGGTAAGTGGGGTTGAGGATAGTATTCAAAGTGCTCCATCAAGTGCAACAAATATGATACAAAACTTTCCAAATGGTAAACATATAAATATAAGCACGTCTCTGAATTCAATGCTGCACATAATGGGATATTAGATCGGAATAATCGCCACTTTCGAATTAATATGATAGAATTCTGACTAGAACTACATAATACAAGAGTATCGTACTTAATGATAATCTCAGAAAATATAAGAACACAAACATAGATTTGTACTAAGTAGAAAACTTATACAGAAAACAAATTTCGTAAAATAATAATTTGCAACAATATTATCAGTTCCTAATAAACAAAATCATGAATAACCAAAAATTACGGTTGAAGACAACATAATAAGAAATACAATCTGACTTGTTTACTTGTTTTAAAAAATACCACAAGTGTTCTGGTGCCAAAATTCAAACATGACAGATGGGAGCTTGTGAGACTTTTCTCTAATTGAGGCTGCTGGTCATACCGACCACTTGAAAATCTCTATATTCATGTTTAATTAAGGATGTATTTGAATCTTATATTTCAGTTTACGTTTTCAAAGAGAGACAAAAAGAAAATTATAAAGAAAAAATAAAATTTTAGTTTATATTATTGTGAATATTTGTCTCTTCTTCCCCCCCTCTTAAATCACTATTATATAATTCAAAATTTAAACACTATTTAAAAATTGTGAGTTACCGTTGTTTTCTTCAGTAATACTCATAAATTCTGATTGAACTCAGCTTACATCTAGTTAAGGGTGTAAAAATGACTTGTAGCCCATAGGCAAGCTGAATCCGGCCGCGGCTTGGGAGTAGACATGGCCCGATTAGGCCCGAGCCTGAACCCAACCCGAGAGTTTGAGTTTGAACTGTCATTTTGAAATCCGGCCTGGCCAGGCCGGGCCGGACCATTGAAATATTGTGTTTGGATATATATATATATATATATATATTTCTGTATATATATATCTTGATTGGTGTGGTGTGAATCCAGAATTGGAAAAGAAGAATGTTGAAAAGTCTATTCAATGGTCTTGTAATAATTGAAGTCTTAGTGGGTGAACATAAATAAATACAAGGGTGAAGAAAACCTTCCAGAAGAGAAAAAAAATAAGATTTGTAATAATAGAAGTCTTAGTGGGTGAACATAAATAAATGGGAGCTTTTTTGATAAATCCATTTTCTAAGAGTTTTATTCCATCCAACCCATATTCTTTTTGACTATTCCATTAGGTCCAATTTGAGATAAGAAGACCAAAATACCCTTTTCATCTACTTATGTTCTATTTAGTTCACATTATTTTCTTATATTTCAATAAGTCCTATGGGTGACATAATTACCAAAATACCCCTAATGTGAATGTTCACACTGTCAATGTGAATGTTCATATCGTCAATGTGTAGGGGCCCGGCCCATGTCGATCCTCGTGGGTGCCCGAAAAAATTCGAGTCGGGCCAGGCCGGCCCACATGCCAAAAAAATAGGCCCGGCTCGGTCCGTTGATAATGTGAATATTCACATTGACAAGTTAACATTCACATTGATAGGAGTGTAAAATTGGCCCGTGGCCCATGGGCGGCCCGAAGCCAGCCCGCCGCCCGGGGTGGGCCCGGGCCAGCTCGTTCATAATGTGAATATTCACATTGGCATATTAACATTAACATTGATAAATGTGTAAAATTAGCCCGTGACTCGTGCGCAACCCGAAGCCCAGGCTCGGGCCGGGCCGAGCTGGGCTCGGCCCGTTGACAATGTGAATATTCACATTGACATGTTAACATTCACATTGATAGGGGTGTAAAATTAGCCCGCGGCGTGTCGCCGGGGTGAAACCCGCTCGCGGCTCGTGGGCTGCCCTGGGCGGGCCCGGCCCGACCCGTTGATAATGTGAATATTCACATTGACATGTTAACATTCACATTGATAAGAGTATAAAATTAGTCCGCGCCCCGTTACTGCCCGAAACCAGCCCGCGGCCCGGGACGGGCCCGGCTCGGCCTGTTGACAATGTGAATATTCACATTGACATGTTAACATTCACATTGATAAGAGTGAAAAATTGACTCGCGTCCCATGGGAGGCCCAAAACCCGTAGGTGGCCCGGGACGAGCCTGGCCCGGCCCGTTGACAATATGAATATTCACATTGACATATTAACATTCACATTGATAGGAGTGTAAAATTGGCCCGTGGCTCATGGGCGGCCCAAAGCCCGCCCGCTGCCCAGGGCGGACCCGGCTCGGCCCGTTGATAATGTGAATATTCACATTGACATATTAACATTAACATTGAATACAGTGTAAAATTGGCCCGTGACCCGTTGGCAGCCCGAAGCCTGGCCCATTGACAACGTGAATATTCACATTGACATGTTAACATTCACATTGATAAGAGTATAACATTAACCCGTGCCCCGTGGCTGCCAGAAACCCACCCACGGCCCGTCGGCGGCCCGAGGCGGGCCCGGCCTGGCCTGTTGACAATGTGAATATTCACATTGACATGTTAACATTCACATTGATAAGAGTGTAAAATTGACTCGCGTCCCATGGGCTGCCCGAGGCGGCCCGGGTTTGGGTCCGGGCCTACCCCGGGCCGCGGGCGAGCTTCGGGTAGCGGACAAATTTTACACTCCTATCAATGTTAATGTTAACATGTCAATGTGAATATTCACATTATCACGGGTCGGGCCAAGCCCGCCTCGGGCTGCGATCTGGCTTCGGGCCGCCCACGGGTTGCGTGCCAATTTTACACTCCTATCAATGTGAATGTTAACATGTCAATGTGAATATTCACATTGCCAACAGGCCGGGCCTGCCCCGGCCCGTGGTCGAGCTTTGGGCTGCCCACGGGTCACGGGCCAATTTTACACTTTTATCAATGTGAATGTTAACATGTCAATATGAATATTCACATTGTCAATAGGCCGGGCCAGGCCCGCCCTTGCCGCTCACGAGCCGTGGACGGGTTTCGGGCAGCCAGGGGGCGCGGTCTAATTTTACACTCCTATCAATGTGAATGTTAACATGTCAATGTAAATATTCACATTGTCAGGGGTCGGGCCAAGCCCACCTCGGGTTTTGGTCAGGCTTCGGGCCGCCCACGGGCTACGGGCCAATTTTACACTCTTATCAATATGAATGTTAACATGTCAATGTGAATATTCACATTGTCAACGGGCCGGGCTAGGTCTGGCCCGGGCCGCGGGTGGGCTTTTGGCCGCCCATGGGCCGCAAGCCAATTTTATACTCTTATCAATGTGAATGTTAACATGTCAATGTGAATATTCACATTATCAACGGGCCGGACCGAGCCCGCCCCGGGCCGTCGATGGGCCGCAGGCGGGTTTCGTGTCGCCACGGGACGGGGGCCAATTTTACACTCCTATTAATGTGAATGTTAACATGTCAATGTGAATATTCACATTGTCAACGGGCCGGGCTGGGTTGGGCCTGCCCTGGGCTGCTGGCCAATTTTATACTCTTATCAATGTGAATGTTAACATGTCAATGTGAATATTCACATTGTCAACAGGCCAGGCCGGGCCCGCCCCGGGCCGCCCAGGGGCCGTGGGAGGGTTTCGGGCAGCCACGAGGCGCGGGCTAATTTTACACTCCTATCTATGTGAATGTTAACATATCAATGTGAATATTCACATTGTCAATGGGCTGGGCCGGACCCTCCCCGGGTCGGGGGTGAGCTTTTGGCCGTCCATGGGCCGCAGGCCAATTTTATACTCTTATCAATGTGAATGTTAACATGTCAATGTAAATATTCACATTGTCAATGGGCCGGATCGGGCCCGCCCCGGGCCGCCCATGGGCCGCGAGAGGGTTTCGCGCCGCCACGGGACACGAGCCAATTTTACACTCCTATTAATGTGAATGTTAATATGTCAATGTGAATATTCACATGGTCAACGGGCCGGGCTCACCCCGGCTCGCGGGCGGGTTTTGGGCCGCCCACAGCCAATTTTACATTCCTACCAACGTGAATTTAAAAATATAAATGTTCACATCATTAAATTACTAATCGTTCAAAAAATGTTTATAAAGGTATGAAAATTGAATATAAGGGCATAAGTGTTCAAGAAAATAGTGTAAATCAAAAAAATGGACTTTATGGAATAAAACTATACATACATGGGACTAAATGGGTTAAAAAATTCCTTCATGGACTTCTTGGGTTAAAACACTTCTAAATTGGACTTATCAATAAAAATCTCTAAATAAATACAAGGGTAAAGAAAACCTTTCATAAGAGACAAATATAAGATAAATTCAACAAAAATATATATATATATATATATATTGTTCACTCACCCTTTATATATATATGGATGAATATGGCTAAACACAGGGTACAAAATATAATTTATCCTAAGATTACTTATTGTTATAATAGAGAGATATCTTGATTTTTTATTTTTTTATTTTAATAGATAGGAGAGTAATTACATTATGAGAAATATGTACATTATCAAACAGACCACTAATCCATAATAGATAGAAAATCAACAAAATCTAACAAGCAATCCATCAAGCCAAGCCCAACAATCATTATTAATCACATATAACCCCCATTTTTTTTTATCAACGCACAATCCCATAATGGGGGAGGAATTAATCAAACACCATAAAGATATCAAACTCCTCTCCATAAAAGTTGAACCCAAAATCTCACGCCATAAAAGCCCTACACAATCATTGAAATATTGTGTTTAGATAGATATCTTGATTCATTTGGTGAGAATGCAGAATTGGAATATAAGAAAAGAATAATTTTGCTGTTGAAAGGTCTATTCAAGAGTCTTGTAATAATAGAAGTCTTAGTAGGTGAAGATAAATAAATTCAACGGTAAAGAAAACCTTTCACAACAGACAAAAATAAGATAAATTCAACAAAAAAAAATATATATATATATATTGTTCACTCTCCCTTTATATATATATGGATGAATATGCATATGTACGTAGATAAAAAGAGTTATAAATGGTGTGGCCTTAAAAGTTTGTTGTTGTTTGGAAAGTCCTCTTGACTGTCATCCTTCTCTTGGTTTTTGAGGTGTCTGTAAGCGAATTAGCTGATATTTGGACGCCTCTCTTTCCTGGTATGTTTGTCCACTTATTTATTTATATTTTAACAATTGGTAGCTAGAAGGGAAAAATGAAAGAAATCAAATTTCCATAAGACATTGTTGTGAAGTACGGATATTTTTCACAGATATTTCAAAAAGAGAGATGTATCGGTATTATATTTGTAGTAGATATCTATTTTTTGGATATTCACAATATGTATCAGATACTCTAAATCACATAATACTTCTTTTATAAAATTAGAATTGTATTATTTCTTGCACAATATTATAATATAATATAAATAATTGTAACGATAAATATAAGAATATTTTTTTAATACTTTATTTAGTTATTTGATAAGAAGAATATAATGAATTAAAGTAATTAAATTTGTCAAATTGATATATCTTTATTCTTTCATGCATGTCCCATATAATTATATAGAAAGTAAGTATTAATAAGAAAATATAATAATAGTACAATTAAAATTAAATATCCACAAATAAATAAGCAAGTAAATTTGAAAACAGTATTTTTACCTGTGCCAAAAGGAAAAATGAAGAGACAAGTTGTAAATTATTTTATTATTATAATACAAACATATTAGATATTGAAATGAAATATGTGCAAGATCTATTGAAAATTGAAAAGTAAACAAGCCACTATCGTAAATTAATATCTAATTCTTAAATGTTAGTATTTTTCATTATAAAATTATAGTATGACTTTTTAACATTCTTGATTTTATGCGTAATTCACTATTAATAATTTTTAAAAAATAATTTATTTATTTTTTTAAAAAACATATCATAATCGTACTGATTTCATATTTTTTAAAGTTTTCTTCTATACTCGTATTCATATCGTATCATATTTAGTATCCTACTCCCTAGACACAATAATAAGATTTGAACTAAATATCACACTTGATAAGGGTACAAGTAGTGGGGGATCAGGAGGGGCGGTGGCCTGCAAACGTTTTAAGAAACACATGCATATGTATGTAGTTTTGGTAGTTTTATCTAAGAGTAATGTTATATATAATTATATATTTTTATTTTAGTTTCTCACTCTTAAATACAAAGTAATAAGCTCTAGGCCTTTAAATGCATATAAAACCCACTTGCTTACTTGTGTTTTGTAGTGAGAAAAAGTTATGAGGAATAAGATTATAGGTAACATTTTGCTTCATCCAATGTTATCTATCACAGAAATTTTTACAAGGGTTGAGTTCCTCTCCAATGATGATTCCACTAGATAAATTTTGTTGTCTAATTTTATAAGACAAATGTGATCCGGTCATATAATTATCAATATCCAATTAATTTAATTTTTTAAATAAATTAACTTATCCGCGGATCCTATAAATTGAAAGGTTCCAATCAATTAGGTGGTCCTAAAGTGAACCGAGGAGCCCAAACCCAATAGCACCACTTCAATTAGATCACCAACTAAAAAAAAAATATTCTTCAAATAATTTGCCAAAAAATTAGATATAGGAGATAGACTTTGAAGCATTTCAAGGGTGTTTCATTTTTTTTAAGATAACTAAAAAATGTACTAGCCATGGTCAGTCTATAATGTAAGCTTAGAAATTTATGAGAAAACCTCTTTGGAAAACACTTTTAGACCAATCTGTGATCTTTTAAATTTGGCTTCATTCATGTAATATATCCTATGTTCTTTCTTTTTATTTTTTATTTATATATGTATAACAAATTTTGTAATTCGTTTAGACAGGATTTCCACTAATTTTACAAGATATGATGTCGAATGCAAGTGTTGATCCTGTCTCCCTTCACTTAGATGAAAAGCTTACTCACCTATCTGGTACAGACTTCGAGTGTTATATCTACAAAGTGCATGATCGACTACGTTGGCAAAATGAAAAGTTATATGAACCAGAAATAATGGCTATAGGACCATGTCACCATGGTAAAGACAACCTACAATGGATGGAAGAACACAAATTACGGTATCTGCGATTGCTTCTTAAACGAAGAAATGAGACTAGTGTGGATAGATACATAGTAGCCATGAGAGATTTGCAAGAACAAGCACTTAGGTGTTATGCAGACTCTGTATGGCTTAACAATGATGAGTTTGTGACACTACTACAAAAATAGTTAAAGATCACACTTTGATAAAAAAAAATATCTCACTTTTATTGGAAGTGTGATAAAAAAAATTAGATTAATATTTTAATCACACTTAATTTGATTGAGTGTGATAATATTTATTTTTTATGTCACTTTTCAATTAAGTGTGATTATATATATATATTTTTAATCACACCTTCTAATTAAAGTGTGATTATATACTTTTTAATCACACTTTTTAAACAAGTGTGATTATATATATATTTTTTAATCACACATTCTAATTAAAGTGTGATTATTTATATATTTTTTAATCACACCTTCTAATTAAAGTGTGATTATATATACACTACTACTTTTTAATCACACTTTTTAAACAAGTGTGATTATATATATATTTTTTAATCACACATTCTAATTAAAGTGTGATTATTTATATATTTTTTAATCACACCTTCTAATTAAAGTGTGATTATATATACACTACTACTTTTTAATCACACTTTTTAAACAAGTGTGATTATATATATATTTTTTAATCACACATTCTAATTAAAGTGTGATTATTTATATATTTTTTAATCACACCTTCTAATTAAAGTGTGATTATATATACACTATTACTTTTTAATCACACTTTTTAAATAAGTGTAATTATATATATTTTTTTTAATCACACATTCTAATTAAAGTGTGATTATTTATATATTTTTTAATCACACTTTCTAATTAAAGTGTGATAAGTGTGATTATTTATATATTTTTAATCACACTTTCTAATTAAAATGTGATTATATATACACTACTACTTTTTAATCACACTTTTTAAATAAGTGTAGTTATATATATATTTTTTAATCACACATTCTAATTAAAGTGTGATTATTTATATATATTTTTTAATCACACTTTCTAATTAAAGTGTGATTATATATACACTACTACTTTTTAATCACACTTTTTAAATAAGTGTGGTTATATATATATTTTTTAATCACACATTCTAATTAAAGTGTGATTATATATACACTACTACTTTTTAATCACACTTTTTAAATAAGTGTGGTTATATATATATATATTTTAATCACACATTCTAATTAAAGTGTGATTATTTATATATATTTTTTAATCACACATTCTAATTAAAGTGTGATTATATATATACACTATTACTTTTTAATCACACTTTTTAAATAAGTGTGATTATTTATATATTTTTTAAGATAGTTAAAATGTGATTATATATACATTACTACTTTTTAATCACACTTTTTAAATAAGTGTGATTGTATAAAATATTTTAAATTGATTTTTATATAAAATATACAATTCCCAAATTTTTAATCACACTTAATCTGATTGAGTGTGATAATATTTATTTTTCATGTCACTTTCTAATTAAGTGCGATTATATATATATATATATAGGGTAAATTACACTGACACCCCCTAAGGTTTATGTTTATTACAGTTCCCCCTTCACGTTTTGAAAATTACATCTCCCTCCCTGAAGTTTAAAGTTTAATTACAGATTCCCCCTTAGCAATTTAATTTTTTTTAAATGCTAATTTTGCCCTTACTGGGTAAATTATATTGACACCCCTTACATTTTAGAAATTACAATTCCCTTCCTAACGTTTAAAGTAGCATTACCAATTGTCCCGTCGGTTAGTATTAGTTGGAAAAAAATTTATTGAAAAAAAATTAATTAGAAAAAAAATTAATTGAAAAAAAATTTGTTAGTAAAATTTTTAAATTTCTGTTTAAAAACCAACATAAACTTATTTTTTGAATTTATGTTTTTTTCTCAAATTTATAAACTGAGACAACCATTTATAGATTAAAAAAATTATCAAATAAATTTTTATGAGAAATTTTAAAATTTTTGTAAAGATAAATTGAAAACTGAAAACGAAATGGTTAACCAAACAGGCTTCAGATGGTAAAAATGTCATAAAATTAACAAATAATTAAATAAGTTACCAACATAAGAAATTACTTATCAAAAAATTCTTAGGCTATCACTACAAGAAAAGTGGGTATATGAGACGGGACTATTTTGCGACGGCAGAAAATGCCGTCTCAAAAAAACAGAGTATTTGCGACGGCACCATTTACCGTCTCAAAAAAGCAGAGCATTTGCGACGGCACAATTTGCCGTCTCAAAAAATAAGAGCATTTGCGACGGTATTTTCTGCCGTCGCAAATACTCTACTTTTTTGAGACGGCAAATTTGTGCCGTCGCAAATGCTTTGCTTTTTTGAGACGGCATTTGGTGCCGTCGCAAATACTCTGCTTTTTTGAGACAGCATATTATGCCGTCGCAAAAAAGTGACTTTCGTGTTTTTTGTTAATTTTTAGTGAATATTTTTAAAATTTTGAATTTTTTTTTAGATGCACCTTAGATGTATCTAAAAAAAAATTTATGAAAAAATATTTTTAAAAATTAATAAATACATAAAAATACAAAAAAAAATGTATTGAATTATTATATTTTTGGTATTTAGTGAATTTTTAAAAGATTTTTTTTACAATTTTTAAAATTTTTAGGTGTATTTATGTTAGGTGTGTCTAAAAATTAAAAAAAAAAACTTAAAATATTAAAAAAAATCAGTAAAAACAATATAACACGGAAACACAAGAAAGTATAATTTTCTCAAAAGAGTTTTTGGAAAACTCTAACCTAGCATAGTGATTGTTGTTTTGAGACAGCTTTATATATATACAGTCACAAAATGGTTTGAATAAATTCTAGTACTTTTTTCTATCGCAAAAAAAAATTTAAAAAAACAATGTCTTCTTACTCTTTTGATATAACATTTCTCTTTTCATTCATTTTTTCATCTTCATGTCTCTCTGTCTCTATCTCTCTCTCTTCTCTTTATCTCTTTCACTCATCACTCTTCTTTCTCTGTCTGTCTGTTTCTCTCTCTCATTTTCTCTCTGTGTCTCTCGCCTATCTCTCTTCTCTTTATCTCTCTCATCTGTTTTCTCTCTCTGTCTCTCTCGCTCATCTTTCTTCTCTCTATCTCTCTCATTTATTTTCTCTCTCTCTTATCTTTCTATCTTTCTCGTCCATTTCTCTTCTCTCTCTGTCTTTCTCTTTTTTGGTGTCTCTCTCTCGCTCATCTCTTTCCGCTCTATTTATCTCTCTTTTTGTCTATCTCTCGCTCATCTGTTGTTTCTCTCTCTTTTTCTATCTTTTCCTCTATCTCTCTCTCTCTCTCTCTCTCTCTCTCTCTTTCTCTCTCTATCTCTTTTTCTGTCTATCTCTCTCTCCTTGTCTCTCTCACACTCGTCACTCTTCTCTCTCTCTCTCTACTTGTATATTTGTCTATTTCTCTCTCACTATGTTTACCTTGCTCACTCTCTTACTCCCATCTTGTCTATTTATCGAGCTCCTTCTCGATTTATCGATCCACTATAAACGACGTCGTCTTACTCTTTTGAATATTTCTCTTTTCACCCATTTTTTCATCTTCCTATCTCTCTGTCTCTGTCACTCTTCTCTTTTCCTCTCTTACTCATCACTCTTCTCTGTCTGTCTATCTCTCAATTTCTCTATGTGTCTCTGTCTCTCTTCTTTGTCTCTCTCTCACTCATCACTCTTCTCTGTCTGTTCGTCTCTCTTTTTCTCTCTGTGTCTTTGTCTCTCTTCTCTTTCTCTCTCTTACTCATCACTCTTCTCTGTCTGTCTATCTCTCTTTTTCTCTGTGTCTCTCGTCCATCTCTCTTCTCTCTATCTCTTTCATCTATCTTCTCTCTCTGTCTCTCTTCTCTCTCTATTTTTTTTCTCTCTCGCTCATCTCTTTCTGTCTTTCTCTCGTTTATCTCTTTTCGCTCTTTTTTTTTTCTCTTTCTATCTCTCTATTTGTCTATATCTTTTCACCAATTTTTTCATCTTTTTTCTCCCTATTTTCTTTCTCTCTCTCATTTATCACTCTCCTCTCTCTGTCTGTCTATTTGTCTCTCTCTCTCTCTGTGTCTTTCATTCATCTATCTCTTCTTTCATCTATTTTCTCTCTCTCTCTCTCTCTCTCTCTCTCTCTCTCTCTGTGTGTGTGTGTGTGCCTCTCACTTATCTTTCTCTCTCACCACTCATCTCCTCTACCACCTTCACCACTATTGCAAACGCCATTTCACTACCACCACTACTACTACGGTCGCCATTTCACCTCTACGACTACCATTAATACTACCATCGCCACCACTTCACTACTACCACTACCACTACTACTACTACCTTTACCTCTCTTTCACCCCTACTACTCCATTTACTCTACTACTACCACAACTTTACCACTAATCTCCTTTGTCATCACCACCACCACCACCACCACCACCATCATCTCTTATCCACCACCTTCACCACTACTGTCGGTTCCTCTTCTCTACCACAAAATATTACCTCTCTTCTCTCTTTCACTCATCACTCTTCTCTGTCTGCCAGTCTTTGTCTTTGTCTCTTTCTCTTTCTCTCTCTCTCTCTTTGTCTCTCGCTCATCTCTCTTCTCTTTATCTCTCTCATCTCTCTATCTCTCTTCTCTCTATCTCTCTATCCGTCTCTCTCGCTCATCTTTCTTCTCTCTTTGTTTCTTTTTTTTCCTATGTCTTTTTCTCGATAATCTTTTTTCGCTCTCTTTCTCTCTCACTCTGTCTATCTCTCGCTCATCTATTGTTTCTCTTATTTTTCTATATGTCTCTCTCTATCTGTTTCTCTCTCTGTCTCCCTATATCTCTTTCTCTCTTTGTCTCTCTCTCACTTATCACTCTTCTCTCTTTCTCTTTCTCTCTCTATGTCTGTTTGTCTATCTTTCGCTCTTCTCTCTCTCTCTTTCTTTCTATGTGTCTGTCTGTCTGCTTGTCTCTCTCTCCCATTGTGTTCACCTTGCTCACTCTCTCCCTCATCTCTTCTCTATTTACCGAGTTCTCCACTACAAGAAAATGCACTTTTAGCGACTACTTTGTCTCTCTCTCACTCATCACTTTGTCTCTGTCTATCTGTCTGTCTCTCTTTCTCTCTCTCTATCTCTCTTCTCTATCTGTCTCTCACTCATCTCTCTCTCACCACCCATCTTCTCTACCACATTCACCACTACTGCAAATGCCATTCCATTATTACCACTACTATCACTGCAAATGCCACATTGACCACAAAAAATTAATTTTATTTGAATGGAAAATATTATCCCTACTTCTACCAAATAAAAAAAAAAAAAAAAATTTATTCATTAAAATAAATATGAAACAAATAAATTTGCAACTTTACTAAATGAAAATATAAAAATAAAAATTCATTAACTATAAAAAAAATATTTTAATAAAAAATAATTTTTTTTAACAATGATATCCTCTGTTGCAAAAAAAAAAAAAAAAAATCATTTTATTATTTAAATATTTATTTGTAATGAAAATAAAAAAAAAAATCCAAAAAAATTTCCACCCCCCTTTTCATTCCCGCCCGGTTTCCATTCCCGCTCCCCCCTCCCCCTCCCCCCAAAATCGCCAATCTGTTCAACCAAAATCCCCAATCGGGTTCTCCCGCCCGCCCTCCCCCCCCAACCCCAAACTCTTCAACCAAAATCCCCCCCGAAAAACCCAAAATCCCCAATCTCTCCTTCCGTTTCTCTCTACCCATTTGTCTCTCTAGGTTTTAGGGTTTTGAGTGTGAGAGAGATGGGGCAACAGTCTTTGATCTACAGCTTCGTGGCTAAAGGAACAGTGGTTCTCGCCGAACCCATACGTTTCTCATCCGCCCCTTCCTTCTTCAGCTACCAAATCCACGGCCTTCTTAAACTCTCACAAATGGGTACGTCTCTCTCTCTCTCTCTCTCTCTCTCTCTCTCTCTCAATTTTCAGTTTTCTGATCCACTTAATTTACGATGTTTATCGTAAAATCTCATGTTCTGGTGCATCACAATCCTATAATTGAACTAACTAAGTTATTGTTCATCTTTAATTAATTTGCTATTAATTCTATGTTGTTCTTAGGGTTTTAAATTAATTCTATGTTGTTCTTAGGGTTTTAATTCATATAACTGAAAACTCTGACAATTTTATATGCGTTTAATGGATTTATACTTAAACTGTTTTCTATTTAACATTTTTTGTTCCACAAACTTCAATCTTTATGGTTTTTCTCTAAATTTTGATGCCATTGATTTTTCCTTTAGTTGTTAAAATTTGAATCTGAACCAAGTATAGTCGGTGAAAATAGCCAAAATGGGGCTTTCTTTTTTTATGGACTTCTTGAATCGTTTTTAAACAGCGATTTTTGATCTTCTGAGCTGATGTGAACTGGGTATCCTTCTACATGCGGTTCTGATAAATAAAATATTATGTTTCCAATTTGTTTGCCAAGAAAATGTTCGGAAGGGAAGATAAATTAGTTGTTTGAATATTGGATAGGACGGGTCATGGTTGTTGGTATCAATAGAACAAAAATGTCCGTTCTATGATGTTACTGGAGAGAGAACAACTTGGTAGATATTAACTAAAACTTGGTCATGGAGAGAGAACAGTAATTAACTAAAACTTTGGTAGATATTAATTTTTTTACAAACTTATATAGCATGCAAAATAAAACTGTTGTGTGTAAAATGGGACTTGTTGATTATTTGTGTTAGTTTTTAGGTTTATATGTATTGTTGGAGTAATATGATTGTCTAGTATTTGGTGTAACTTATTATAAATTAAAAGTTAATAATTAGAAAATAGAAATCAAAAGCACCAATCTTCCAACTAATCAATTTTTTTCCAATTATTTAAACTACTTATGTTTAATAAGATGTAAGTAAAAATGCACCAAACAGTGTGGCTCAGACTCCCAGAATAATATATATATATATATAAGCAATTTTGATGAGCTGCACCAAACAAACCCATTGTAATTCTAGTGATTAAATTATAACTTGATAACTTTTCACATCAGTTTGTAAAATAAACTTGTAAATTTTGTTTATTTATATAGCATTGCTCTTAAGTACCTCATCAATTTCCACTAGAGAGTTTCATCATAAACAATTACATAAAGTCAAAGTCCACCTGGGTTGTTAGTATAGAGTTTGTGTGCTTGACAAAATTTTTTTTTCCCCTTCTTTTGGGGTGAGTAAATATAGTTTGTACTCCCTTTGAATTAGTATATATAAGATCTAAACATATAAAATCTCTTCTCAATGATCACCTATTGTTTTAATCAAGCGAAACTGTTGTCACCTTCTTAATAAATAAAGTTTACATTCAAGTCTCTAATAATATACATTGTTGGGTTTTGACAATTAGCAAGGATACACAAAGAAATTGATCACAAAAGACTAACCTAATTAAAATTAATATATACTTTTGAACATGAATGTAGCTACTAGGAAGGGCATTAAAATTAATATATACATTGTTATACTCTTCCTTAAATTGATCACAAAAGACTAACCTAATTAAAACAATCTGCCATTACTCTTCCTTATTTGTTGATTTGTCACCATGGAATGAGACTGTTGTGTGAAGATAGCTTGTTATATTAGAAGAAAAATGCTACTTCCATTTACTTTTGAACTATGGAGACAACATCAATTGTTTAATTGTGAAATTGATGGTAAAATGATTTTGATCTCACTCCCATTTGGAAATCTGTTTATCTGGCATTGCCTTTCAGGTTTCATAGGTCTCTTTTTTTTCCATATTTTTTGAATAGCAGATTTTGGAATATGAGTCTACCTTCATAGAACAGTGTAATGCACCACTCACTTTAATTTAACATTGTCCAATAATTTCTTTTCCATTTAAATGATTTTCTTTTAAAGTTGCCACTTCTCTTTGCATTGTATGAATAGTTATTCTCACTATTTTAAACTTACCATCAACCTCTCTTTTAGTTATACTCCACCCTCTTGTAATTCCACAAAAAAGTGTGTATTCAAATTAAAATTCTTTCCCCCCCCCCCTTTTTTTTTTACTTTTGGGTACGCAAACCTGCTTGAGCTTTTTTGTCTAAAAATTCTTACTCCTTCATAATTTTTCAAAAGTATGTGCTTAAATCACTTGAGCCTTTGCTTTATGACTACGCGTTCACATTGATCACCTGAGGCTTTCTAAAGTGTCATACGGTTCACACTTATTGTCCTCTTTGGTGTGCTTTATAAGGTTGTTGTAACTTTTTATGCACTTTCTGTTTATAATCTATGCGACAAAAATAATTTACATATGTTAAGAAAAAAAATTATTATTTAAAAATTAGGAGAGAGGTATATTTAAGTTTTGCTTCTTGATTATTAACTTTTGGGTTGAAAAATATAGATCAGGCCCAATGAATTGGGTCACACATAATTGAATTTTTGGCTCCAATAACTTTTTCTTTTTTTTTATTTTGATTTTTTTTTTCTAAGTTGTTGAAACTAATTAAAGTAGTGTTAGCCTGTTGTGTTTAAGAAGCACAAAACAAAGAGGGCTATAGAGATTTTTGTGACAGGGAATGGGGATAGGGAAATGGGTTTGTTTTATTATTTTTTATGTTTAGAAATTATTAATTACAATTGGATTGATTGAAGGAACTTATCTCTCAATTTTCACTCATCATCAGTCATATGAAAATATCACTGTCTTTCATTATGTATTAATTACTTGATTGAAGGTCTTTGACAATTTTAGTAATATATTAGCTCTATAATGTCATTAAGAGTTTGGGATATATTGATTTCTGTATTTTTCTTGAATTAATTGAGACCCGGACAAGAACAGGGTTATGCAGTTTTGACTTTTATTTCCAAAAACCAAAAAGTGGCAGCTGATATATTTATATGCAAACGGTAGCTAAAGAGTCATGTAATCATAATAATTGTGCAGTTAGTAATGCTATTGTGGAGTTACTTTGCTGTTGTCTTTACCGATCCGGGCAGTGTGCCACCTAATTGGAGGCCTGTGTCGGATAAGGAGAGAGGTGAGACCGATCCATTGACTGAGGCAGAATTGGGTGGTATGTCAGCAAACCCAGTGAATCCAAGGATCCGTTATTGTCGGAAGTGCAACCAGCCGAAACCACCTCGGTGCCATCATTGTTCTATTTGTGAGTTCGTATACCCAATTCTTCTTGAGACTGTTTTCTTTTCCAATTGTTTCAGAGAAAATAAATCAGATATATTACTCTCTTTTTTTCTGTATATTATTTTCAGGTGGGAGGTGTGTGCTGAAAATGGACCATCATTGTGTGTGGGTTGTCAATTGTGTGGGGGCATTGAACTACAAGTATTTTCTTCTTTTCCTGGTATGTTTTTCTTACTATTGAATCATTGATGTTGATTTCACTCATCTGTGGATTAAATTGTCTCTGAAAAGTAAACCGTCTGAATTTGTATATACATTTATATACTGGTTGCTAACCTTAAATGCATTTAGTAATGTTACTAACTATTAATTTGGTTATTTTTTGTTTTCGGCGAATCTTATCCTCAAATTCTTTATACACGTGCACTTCTAGATGAATAGCATTTATTATGATGATTTAGAGGACATATATATGTTATTCCCGTTTCGTTGCTGACCAATATATATAGTATACTAAATGTTATACTCTTTTTGTAGTTTTAAGATGCACATGGTGAATCGTCAAATCGGTGTGATTTGGGTTTGAATACATACATTTTTTGGGTTTTTTCCTATTTGGTTACAGTATGATTTCACACCCATGTTTCAGACCACTTCTAATTAAAGGATAATTTGAGTTTTAATTGCGGAAACACTTTGCATCTAATTATTTATCGGTTTTGCAGGGGATAGATTTGCATGGCTGCGTGACAACGAGTTTTCACGCCAGGCGTTGGCAGGGGTCAACCCAGTAAACATTGAACTCTTGAGGGTAATGAACGATCCTCTTAGATATGTCTATTTCACTCTTTGGTGATAATGCTTCAGCAGCTATGCCGGTAGACAACTTGACAAATTTTCCCCCTGTTAATACTCCAGTGGTAGCACCTGTTGGGCATGTATCCATGCCCCCCTTGGGGTTGGTGCTCCAGTAGCTGCAACAGCAAACAAATCGACAACATTTTCATCGGGATTGCCATCAAACGGTGCAAATTATTTTGTCAAAGTCGCTGATGGAGGGCAGTGGCCCAGCATGCTTCCTCATTAACCTTCTTTATTTCCTGCTACTGGTAGTCAGCCTACTGCTCAGGCATTCACTCCACCAGTTAGTGGATCTTCAAACAATCAGGTGTGCTTCATGGCTTATCTTCTTTCATCCAGTTATACAACTCCGCTATGGTTATTGCAGTAGTTTTAAATTTTACCTAATACACTATGCTATTTTTGCAGCCATGGAATTTGTCTATTGCCTCAAATCCACAAGGTCCTTCGAGTATACCATCTGCACAAATATCTCAGGCTTTTTCAAAACCTGCCCCAGATGTCACTTCACAATCCTCTTCCATGGAAGTTAAACCAAGTAGGAGAACAGAACTTCCAGAGGTGATGATGGAGTTACATATTTGCTTCATCCTCTTACTTTTTGTGTTCCTTTTGGTTTTGTTCATGGTTTTCCACATCTTACAATTTATTGTTCTTTTTTGATAAGTATCTTACAATGAATTATATTTTATATGCAGAATCTATTCGCTGCAACTTATCCATCTTCTGTACCAGTTTCGGGTTGGCAAAACTGGTCCACCCCAGGGATATGGATTCAATATGCAATATAACAACACTGCAATGGTATCTAGCACACCTCAACATAATTATGTTGATTGCTTGCTGCTGTCTATTATTTTTAATTATGTCGTCAAATTGTAATTACATTATAATTCTAACATTATTTACACCGTGCCTTCAGGTACGGGCATACGCTAGTTAGGTACAATTATAGAAATGAAAAAAATGGTACATTGGCTTATTTAGACATTTGAACACACCGAAGGATAGATTTATGGTAACCTATGTATGTTTTGGTTGCTTAAGTTGTATCACACACAAGATTCTATTTGATTTCTCTTGTCTATTCACTTTTGATAAGATGTCGTGAATCAAATATATGGACTTCTATAAGAAAAACATAAATGCATCTAGGAAATTATAAAACAAAAAAAACAGAACTGAGTGAGATTTTATAGAGAATTTGATAGAATCCATGAATTCAAGAATCAAAGAATTTGTTAGTATAAAAAAAGAGGAACAACCAGTGAGTCTTGAGAGGCACTGCTCAAGATCCCTGTTTGGCATTCATTAGAGCAGAACCCAAATACACTCAAATTCATATATATATATATAGTTTGTTGCTAGAACATTAGAAGAAAAGGGAAAAAAAGAGAAAAAATAGTGTTATAGTTCATATTTAGATGAACTGATCTCATACTAGAACCTATTCCAATTTCAGTTGACATCAATATATGTTGTTGTTTTTCTTTTTCTTTTCTTTAAAGGAAATTAGCTTTGTGTATGGTCACATTGGTGCAATATATTCCTGAACAGGTGAATATATGGGTTCAGAGATTGAAATTGTTGATAGAATTGTATACAAAAACAAGAATCAGCACCGACGATGCTCATATTTTGAGTACCTTCTAAAGGTTGTTATTCCCTATAAGCAAATATGTGCAAATAGGTACATAAATATATGTAATGCATGTAATTGTCTTTTTAATCTTAGTTTATCATATTCATGTGATGTTAGGTGAGGAGAGATTTGAGGCTTCTGCAATCAGCTCACATAGAAGAGATTGTTAGCTCCTCCTTTCAAGTTATCCATGGGACAAAACCTAAGCAAAAGGTGCAGCTTTTAGAAAGGTAAATTTAACTTAATTCCCCATCTATAATGTTTTAATCATATCATTAATTGGACTAATGGTGGTGATGGTGGTGGTGATGAGCAGCACTGCAAAAGCAATGGAACACAAGAAATTGAGGGTGTGTTGATTCAGCCATGGAATTGATGAATGAAGTGGTGATGAGCATCCTATTTCCAGCTGCTTTATTCTTAATTTTTTCAATTGTGAATATATGGTTTGCTCCTATTTCCAGTACTGCAAAAGAAGTTAGTTTTTTTTTTTTTTAGATTGGAAAGAAGGTAGTGAAAGTATAAGAATGTTTTAATAGAAGATAGCTAAAGTAGATAGCCTTGTTGGAGTGCATATTAAAAAAATGACAAGCTAAAATAGTAAAGTGAAGTTTTAAATAGCTATTTTAACTAGCCTTGCTGGAGATGCTCTAAGAAGCTATATGTGAGCTGAATTATCACTACCAAGAAAAGGAAAAAGAAAAAAGAACTGAATTATCACGAAACTATTTAATCATTGATGGAAACTTTCAATGAAACAATCGGACATTTTAGTGAAATTTTAGTTCTGTTTGTGAATCATAGGTCACTATTGTTACTTTCAGTGTTGCAGTGATGACAAGAACTTACCCTGAGGACTCTGGGGAACGGAATGAGTTCATTCTTCTCCAAAACATAGCAAGCTATATGCTTCTTGCTTGTGGTGCTGTTTATCTTATCTCGGTATGTCAATTATTTCAATATGAATCTATGATATAGAAACTTGCCCTGCCATTAACATGGTTCAGTTGTCACTCATTTGCTGAACTGAAGTTGGCTTTTTCATGGAATAAAACAGAGTTTAAATAAAGTGTTGGTTTGAAAAATTGAATAACAACTTTTCTATTCTTTCAAAAGTCCTATTCCAACGCTGTACTTAAGAAAGAAGTTCCCAACATTTTTATATTTTATTAATATTTTATTAATCTGAATCTGTTTAAAGGAATTCAATATTTTATTAAAAAGGTCCAAAATAAAAATTGACAAAATAGGAGAAAAAAAGGTTTAGAAATGGACTATAATTGCTATAATTGCTTTAATTTTGCTCTGTTATGTTATTTGTTTATTTTTCACTTTTGTTCCACAAGTTTGGTCATAAAAGAGAGATCTTCATTTTACAATTTCGACTAGTGTTTTTGGTGTCTTGTATCAAATAAAATGAACTTGAGATTTCAATGACATTGTTTGGTATTGTTTGGTTTTGCTACTTTGGAATCTGATTTTCATAATTTTGCTTATGTTTGGTGTAATATGGAATGAAATGGACTATAATTGCTATAATTGCTTTAATTTTGCTTATGTTTGGTGTTTCATAATTTTGTGTTTTAGGCATATATAAGGAAACTTTGTTCATAAGGTTTGATAGAACTAGAGTTTGTCATAGTTTTATGTATATCATTTCACACCTAGATTCAATTAGCAAAGATTCTGAAGAAGCAAAAAAATAGCAAGGGGAGTTTAATGTGTATTTTGCTGGGAAATAATTTGAGAGAAGTGAGTGGATCTATAAGTGACACCGAAAAAACTTGAATGGTGTTAGACTGTATTGTTTTAGACTAGCACAATATATTGATCTATAAGTGAGTGGATGTATACATATTACCCCTACTCTCTTTGTTGTGTCGTGCTTAGTATCTAATCTTTTATTAAATGTCTTGTTTCTCAAATAATATTGTCATTTTCTACAAGTGCATATCTTGAGTTTTAGATCACTTTTTTGTTTTATTATTAAATTATTTTAGCTTAAGAAAGTTTGAAATCATTCATGCCTTGATGATTTATTTTGGCTTCTACAAGGGTATCAATATCTTTTGTAGCTTTATACTATTTGTGTGGAGAATCAAAATAATTATGTTATTTTTGGTGCTGTGGGGAAAGGATTGGGGCAGTTTAACAACTGGATAAATTACATTATTTTTGGTGTGATCTAAATGTAAGTTTATAAATTAATTAGTAAGTTTATTCATATGCTTCTGGCGGTTTTTAAATTAATTTGTTTTTTTATTTTTCAGGTCAGAAATTTCTTGGAGAGATGCAAAATATGGTCAAAGAATTCAAGAACTTACTTTTTTCAAGTTTTTTATTTTTTATTTTTTAATGTATGTAATCACAGTTAATTTTTTTTTAATTAATTTCTTTGTATATACTTTTAAACATTTAACTTTCATTTATGAAATATATGATATTATTTCATTCAATATATGGTTGTGACTCAAAATATAGTATGTGTATTACATTATTCAAATGCGCGTGCAAAACTAATATTGATTATTCTTTAAATATGTCAATTTTTTTTTTATCACAGGTTTTATTAGTTATTAATCACACTTAAAAAGTGTGATCTAAAGTTTTTAATCACACTTAAAAGGTGTGATCTAAATATTTTTAATCACACTTAAAAGGTATGAACTAAAGTTTTTAATCACACTTAAAAAGTGTGATCTAAATGTTTTTAATCACACTTAAAAGGTGTGATCTAAAGTTTTTAATCACACTTAAAAGGTGTGATCTAAAGTTTTTAATCACACTTAAAAGGTGTGAACTAAAGTTTTTAATCACATTTAAAAGGTGTGATCTAAATGTTTTTAATCACACTTAAAAGGTGTGATCTAAATGTTTTTAATCACACTTAAAAGGTGTGATCTAAATGTTTTTAACCACACTTAAAAGGTGTGATCTAAATGTTTTTAATCACACTTAAAATGTGTGATCTAAATATTATTAATCACACTTAAAAGATGTGATGAAAATATTTTTTAATGACACTTAAAAAGTGTGATTAAAAATGACCATTTTTAATCACACTCCTAAAGACCACACTTTAATAAAACTTAAAAGGTGTGATTAAAAAACATACATCACACCAAAAAAGTGTGATCTTTATCTATATTTGTAGTAGTGTGAAAATGATGCTTCTTGACAGCTGCTTTCTTGTTGAGTTGTTTCGCAAATTTACCATAACAAGTATGAGAGATAGAAATGACCCGCTCTTCAAAATTGATTGGATACTTCCAAGTATATTGCGCGACTTATTGTTATTTGAAAATCAACTTCCATTCTTCGTTCTTGTGCAGTTGTTCGATATGACCAAAGTTCTCGACCCTCATGACAATATCACTGATTTAGCCATTCGATACTATTGTTTTGTCGGTAAATATTTTTCATATAATGCATCGCCAGGTTTTGAAAAGACTTTATATGCTTATAATGGAATTTTAGCTTGTGGTGTGAAACATTTTATTGGTCTGGCACACCAAATTACATCTTTTTGGCTCTCAAAATCAATACCTTTAACAAGTGTCATTGGAGACAAGAATAAGATATGGGAACACATATATTGTGCCACAGAGCTACATGAAGTTGGGATCAAGTTCAAGAAATCTAAGCATGATACATTCTTTTATAATGTAAAATTTAAAAATGGGGTATTAGAAGTCCCGAGATTCGTCATACATGAGAAGACAAAAAGTGTTTTTAGAAATCTAATTGCATACGAGCAACATTATCTCGAGGAGGACATTGGCCTCAAATATATCAGTGATTATGTAACTTTCCTGTGTTGCCTCATTAACTCATCACAGGATGTCTCCTTGCTTTGTCGCTATGGAATTCTCAAAAACATGCTAGGTAGTGATGAAGCGGTTGTGTCGATTCTTAACAAGATTTCTACTTGTGCCGTTGCACCTCGTGACAATTTTTATTACTCTCAAGTATTTAACAATGTAAGCGGGTATGGTAAACAACGTCGGAACATATGGACTGCGATGTTAAGGCGTAATTATTTCAAAAGCCCATGGACAATCATCTTGTTTCTCGGAGCTATTGTGTTGCTTCTACTCACTTTGACATAAACAATGTTTTCCATTCTTGCTTACTTCTGTAATAAAGGTTGTTGAGCCCATGGAAAAACTTTTAAGTAAGATTATTTGAAACCTTGAACTATATTCTTAAGAAAGTTGGAAGAAGGTTATAGCGATCCCGGTTTTCCCTTCATTGTTTATTGTATTCCGGACTCGGTTCCGCGGATGTGTTGTTGTCTTCTTCTCATTTCCATCCTTTACTCTTGGTATTTGAGATTTAGGTTGTGTTGGGCGTGTTTCGAATAGGTTGGTTGAGCTTTTGTCCCAATTCTTGTTGCCCAGATTTTTAGTTCTCCGCTCAAGCGGATCCCTTAGCGCTCGAGCGGAGTTTGCACCCTTTCAGCATTTTGTGCGTCTGCAAAAGTATTGCAGGTTTGTTTTTCACGCTTGAGCGGGTCACGCTCGAGTGGGCCTTTTTGCGCTCGAGCGGACTAGTCATATATCAGATGGCAGCTGGGTGATTTTAAATCACTTTTCACACTTTCTTTCTCTCTCTTACTTTTCAAAACCTCCATTGGAGAGCACCTCACTCTAAAGCTCCAACTTCTCTCTAGGGTTTGATCTAGTAGGAGTGATCTTCTATCCTTGGGCCTTTGTAAAAAGTGTGAAGCTTGTTGAGGGCTTCGTTTTGATCCGAAAAACTTTGGGATTGGAGCACTTCCGAGTTTGGCTCTTCTTCCTCTTGGGTTCTCCATTTGAGGTAGGGATTCTCCTTATTCTTTTTCAATACTCTGTCTATAGATAGACATGTGGTAGTTTTGTATTACATGAAAACCATATCATGTTGAATTTCTTTGAAAACCATGTGAAGGAACCTAGGGTTGGTTGTTTGAGAAAGATTACTTTATCATTGATAGTTCTTTGGGCTAATTGGAGTGTAAATTAGCATGTTATTGTGGAAAGAACAAAAAGCCCTAAATTATGTTTTGATTTGGTAAATTAAAATGGAGGGTAGTTGATTAATATTTATAAGCCTCTATTGTTAATATGAGTTGGGTGAAGGTGTTAATGCTTAAGGGATTAACTATAGCTTTGGGGTTATTTTGAAATGAATGTATTGAACCGAGTTGGATTATGGCTTTATTATCCATGGAATTGGTTTTGTAAAATAAAAAGAATGGAATTGGTTTTGTGAATGGGAAAAGTGTTTTTGGGAATAAGTGGTGTAACATGTTGACTTGAAAAGTTTATGAAAGTTGATCTTGAAAATGGAAAATGAAATGTTAACTTTATGTGAGTCTCGGGAAAATGAATATGGAAATTGAACTGTTTTGTCATTGAGTGTTGAATACCCACATTTGGGGTTTTACCTTTACCTATCGTAATAGCGTTGTTGTTGGGTTTAAGATCTCATGATAGTTGAGTCTTCTAATAGGTGTACTGAATACATGCATCTAGAGGTTTTGTCCTTGGTCATCGGTGGAGGATGACAATGTTGTATTGAATTGTTGTGTTTGCATTACACCGGTGTTGATTGAACATTGTATGTGATGAAGTGCTTAACTCATTGTTTATGTATCTTTGTTTGGGAGGAGATAGGGGATGTACTCCAGTGTGTGTGAGGAGATAAGGGATGTACTCCACACATATGTGTTCATATACTTTAACACATTATTTATGTATCTTCGTTTGGGAGGAGATAAGGGATGTACTTCATATGTGTTCATATACTTTAACACATTATTTATGTATCTTTGTTTGAGAGGAGATAGGGGATGTACTCCATATGTGTTCATATACTTTAACAGATTATCTAAGTATCTTTGTTTGGGAGAAGTTAGGGAATGTACTTCAGTGTATCTGAGTATATCATGGATTGCGATGGTTACTGTTTTGGAGGGCCGAGTTGCCTCATTTGTTGATTATATACATGTTTATGATTTGTTATCTCCCTTTTATTAAAGGCATGCATGTATAGATATGAATGTATTGGGAATAAACTAAAATGCCATTATGAGATTTTGGGAAAGTGTGAAGGAAAATTGGGTGTTTGAAAGTATAGCGACCCCGGTCTTTTTCCATTTGATTATTGTATCCGGACTTAGGTTCCGTAGATTCTATCATTGTATAATGGTTGTTGTTGTTATTCCTTATTTTATCATTTGGAATTATAGGATGTGTTGGGCAGGTTTGTTTCAGGTTGGTTGGGTTTAGAAACCAAGAGTTGCTGTCCAGGTTTTTGGTTCTTCGCTCGAGCGAGGAGTTGTTCGCTCGAGCGAGAGGTAGTGTTTGATTTGGACCTGTAGCTGTGCATTCTTGGCTCGAGCGAGCTTTTCTTCGCTCGAGCGAGTTAGTTCATCCTTCGCTCGAGCTATAGTTCCTTCGCTCGAGCGTGTGTCTGGGTTCAGACCTGAGGGTTTGAGTTCTTCGCTCGACCGAGCTTTCTTTCGCTCGAGCGAGCTTTTGAGTTGTTGGCTCGAGCAAGGCTTCCTTGGCTCGAGCGTAGTTTCTCTGTGTCTGGTCGCTCGAGCGACCAAGTCTTCGCTCGAGCGAGCCTGTCCAGTTTAAATACACAGCAGCGGGATTTGATCAGTCTTTTTCATATTCATTTGATTCAAAACCCCAGGTTCGACCTCTCTCTCTCCCTACTCACCTTCTCTCTTAGGTTTGATCTGTTTAGAGAGTGTTTCAACCCTAGTTGCTTTATTAAAAAGATAGAGGGAGTCGAGGGCTTCCATTTAATCTGAACTTTTGGCAATTTGGAGCACTTTTGTATTTGGGCATTCATCTCCATCTTCTCCATTCGGGTTACTCTCTTCGAGGTAGGGATTTCCTACTCCATTTTATAGGTTTTGTCCTAAGTTTTGGTATTTTAACATGTTGGGGATACTTTGGTGAATTTTGGGAAAAACCCTAGTTGTATTATTGAATTTATTTGTATAAGTAATTCATGGAATTGGGAAAAGAGGGTTAAATTCATGGAATTCATTGATTAAATGGCGTAATTGGAAAATTGGTATCATTTGTCTATGGAATTGTTGACATAGTTATTTTCAGTTTAGAAATAACTGTTTTGGGCTATCGGTGGAGGATAGTCGTGATTGTTGTAGATATTGCATGTGGATTAGGAATAACTGAAACTAATCACATTGGTTAAGTCATTAGTTTTGACTATGGCATTGATACAGAAAATACGTGTAATGATTGAGCATTGCATTTGCATACATTGTTTTGTGTGTGGGAGGAGATAGGGGATGTACTCCACGGTTTAGGGGAAGATAGGGGATGGACCTCTAAACCGGATTTTTGTTTGGGAGGAGATAGGGGATGGACTCCATTAGCATCACTTTTATGTGTGCTTATTTATAGAAGTGTTTTATTGATACAACACTAAAATGTGTATCAACCTGGAAGTATGAAGTGTTTGATTTGAGCTTGAGTCTCATTTGTTGTTAATATTGGAAGATTGTAAATATGATATAGGTGATTTCACTGTTATAAGTTTGGCCAGGTTCTGAGCCATGTTGATAAAACTGGAAAGTAAAACGTATCTTTGGCAATAATGTCATGAGTCTGTAAAATGTTGTAATTGATTATTTTGGTTAACCATCTGTTAAATGCTACTGCTTTATTCATTGCTTATATGTGGTTTAGTATATTTCTACTGGGCTGTGGCTCACCCTTTATGGGAACATCATTTTCAGGTTCAGGTGATAAACAACCTCCAAGGAATTAGCTTGGGAGGGTTTGGCTTCTGGATTGAAGAAGACTACTTTTAGATAACTGTCTTAAATTATAAGTACATGTAAACATTCAAGCCTAGGGCTTTTATTGTATTGAGTTAGAACTCATATTTTTGGTATCCAAGTGTTGGCTTGGAAAGATGTAAGCCTGTAGGGCATTTTATTCGATGATATATGTTATGCTTTATTTTTGTAATACTCTGATGAATGAATTAATAGATTATCTTCTTTAAATAATGAATGTCAATGATATATATAATGGGTTAATTTTTAGGGCGTTACAACTTGGTATCAGAGCGTACCGGGTTTGAATACTTTGGGTACGTGGGAAGTGATTAGTATCACATTGGGTTCGTCTCGTTTGATAGAGACTTAGTGTAATGTTATATGCTTATGTGATAACATGTTTATGTGATTATGTGGGTATGGAATGTAGTTTCTAGGATGTTGATTGGACCCTTGAGTTTCTAGTAGTCTTGTTGGAAAGGCACTTGATCACTGCTGCTTCCAACCGGAACTATAGTAACCCTTTGGGACTATCATTATCCGGGAATGAAATTCGTAGGTGCTTATGTGATTATGTGCTTACGTGGAATGAATTATTGTTGTCCATTGCATTAGGACGTGAGTGTTTAGCTTCGGCACATTTATTAATGTGCTAATGTCTTTGTTTCCTTTATTAGGATGTCAGGACGAGGACGCGGTAGGCGTGGTAGGCCGGGTAGGCAGGAGGTGCCTGTGCCAGAAGAGATTCCGGCAGTTCAGGAGGGAATTGGCCAGGCCAATGTGGCCGAGCCAGTAGGCCAGCAGGCTATGGGCGCTCTAGCCCGAGAGATAGCAGGGGCATTCAGGGAGTCAGTAGGCATTCTTAGAGCTGAGAATCAAGCTCAGGTTGGTATTGCGGATGCAGGACCTTCCTTTCTGAAGAGGGAGTTCTTCCGGTCCAATCCGGATGAATTTGTGGGTGATCCTAAAGAGCCACTTAAGGCAGATGAATGGCTCGAACAGATAACGAAGACGTTTGAGATGCTTGGCATCGAAGACGAGGGATTGAAAGTGACCTTGGCATCTTTCCAGTTGAAGGGGGATGCAGGTCAGTGGTGGAAGTTTACTAAGGGGCGTATAGGAGGTACATGGGAGGCTTTTGTGAATGCTTTCCAGGAGAAGTTCTTATCTCCAGCAGTCAGGGAGAAGCTGCGAGACCAGTTTTGTCAGCTTAAGCAGGCGAGTTCTTCAGTGGCCGAATTTGAGGCTGCATTTACTAGTCTGTCCAGGTTTGCACCTGAGTTGGTGGCGTCTGAGGAACGCCGTTGTATTGAGTTTGAGAAGAAGTTGAGGCGTGGCCTCAAGCTGAGAGTTGGGGGAACTATGATTCGGGAGTATGGGCGTATGGTTGATGCTGCAGCCCACATGGAAATCATGATGCAGGAGGAAGAGGAAGGGCAGAAGGGCTCCAAGAGGAGTCAGGATGGTCAGAATGATGGTAGGAGACAGAAGGGTTTTAATCCCCAGCAGTCTCAGGGTAGCTTTTCTTGATCGACTTTTCCTGTACCGAGTGTTAGTTCGGGGAAAGGCAGCCAGGGAGACATTACCTGTTTCAAGTGTGGCCAGCTGGGCCACAAGTCTCCAGTTTGTCCTCAGAGGGGAGGAGTTCAGAGAGCAGCATCTTCTTCGGCTCGATCTCAGAGCCAGAGTCAGGGTAGAGGTCAGCCACTCTCGTGTTATCAGTGTGGTCAGCCAGGGCATATGAAGAGGTATTGCCCGCAGTTGGGTGGCACATCTGGTGCATCTGGTTTGAGGCCGATTCAGGGTCAGCAGCCAGCTCAGTCGGGTCAGGCCTCAAAGGCCAATCAAGGGGCTTCATCGTCTCAGTCGGTGCAGCAATCTTATGCTCCTAGGGTTGAGCAGGTTGATCAAAGGTCGTCTGGGCGCGTGTATGCTGTTACCGCGCAGGATCTTGTGCCAGCACCATCAGTTGTGAGAGGTACCTTCTTGTTTTGCAACTCGGTTGCTAATGTTTTGATTGATACGGGTGCATCTCATTCCTTTGTGTCTGCTGCATTTGCATCTGTTTTGGAGTTGGAGTTAGCACAGCTAGCATCTCCTATTTGTGTAGTGTCACCTCTTGGGGGTGAATTGATTTTGAAACAAGGCGTTAGGGGTTGTGATATAGAGGTTGATTATCATAGAATCCCATTTTCCTTTGTAGTTATGCCTATGAGGGGTTTCGATGTTATTTTGGGTATGGACTGGTTATCGTCATACCGGGCAGTTATTGATTGCTACCGCCAGAGGGTCACTTGTTGTACCGTGAGCGGAGAGTATTTTCATTTTCTGGGGGACCGGGTTGGTGATGTGTTGCCACCGGGGTATGTTCGGCGAGGAAGGAGTGAGCTTAGTGGGCTACTAGCTAACCTTTTGATTAATGAGGATGTTGAGACTCAGATTGTGTTGCCTAGGGTGGTTTGTGAGTACTCGGATGTCTTTCCCGAGGATCTTGTTGGTTTGCCACCGCATCGGGAGATTGAGTTCTCTATTGACCTAGTGCCCGGCACGGCGTCGATTTCCATGGCACCTTATCGTTTTGCCCCAGCCGAGTTAGTTGAGTTGAAGATCCAACTCCAGGAGTTGCTAGATAAGGGCTTCATACGTCCTAGTGTTTCACCGTGGGGAGCACCGGCCCTCTTTGTTAAAAAGAAAGGTGGTGCTTTGAGACTTTGTATAGATTATCGGAAATGGAATCGGGCTACAGTTAAGAATAAGTACCCTATGCCTCGTATCGATGATTTGTTTGACCAGTTGAAGGGTTCCCGTTGTTTCTCTAAGATAGACTTGAGATCGGGTTACCACCAGTTGAGGGTCAGGGAAGAGGATATTCCGAAGACGACATTCCGTACGCGGTATGGCCATTATGAGTTTTTGGTGATGCCATTCGGGCTCACCAATGCACCGGCAGTTTTTATGGATTTGATGAACCGGATCTTCCGGGAATTCTTGGATCGGTTTGTAGTCGTTTTTGTGGACGACATCCTTATCTATTCGCCTTCCGAGGAGGAGCACGAGGCACATTTGAGGGTGGTGCTTGAGTTACTTAGAGCCCATAGGCTGTATGCCAAGTTTGGGAAGTGTGAGTTCTGGCTGAAAGAAGTCAAATTCTTAGGCCATGTGGTATCCGGTGAAGGAGTGTCTGTTGATACATCCAAGGTAGAGGCAGTGCAGGATTGGGCACAGCCTAAGAGTGTATTTGAGATCCGCAGTTTTCTGGGGTTAGCTGGGTATTACCGTCGGTTTGTGAAAGATTTCTCCAGGTTAGCATCACCGTTGACTAAACTGACTCGGAAGGGAGTCAAATTTGTATGGAGTGAGACTTGTGAAAAGTCGTTTCAGGAGTTGAAAGTTAGATTGACTACCGCTCCAGTATTGATTATTCCAGAGAGAGGGTTGGGTTATACGGTCTATTGTGACGCCTCACGAGAGGGTCTGGGTTGTGTATTAATGCAAGAAGGGAAAGTAGTTGCCTATGGCTCTCGTCAGTTGAAAATTCACGAGCAGAATTACCCTACACATGATCTAGAGTTAGCAGCTGTGATTTTTGCCTTGAAGATTTGGAGGCATTATCTTTATGGTGAGAAATTCGAGGTGTTCTCGGATCATAAGAGTTTGAAGTATTTATTTACACAGAAAGACTTAAACTTGAGGCAGAGGAGGTGGATGGAGTTCATAGAGGATTATGACTTTGAGTTTCATTATCATCCGGGAAAGGCCAATGTGGTGGCCGATGCCCTTAGCAGGAAACCTGTTGGTGACATAGCTAGCATAGCCATCCGAGAGTGGGAGATGTTGGGTGCACTTGGAGAGTTTGATTTACTTATGGGCGAATCCGTTGAGGCTGCGGCCTTGTTTTCTGTTGTTGCACAGCCTACATTTGTGACTCGAGTGTTAGAGGCTCAGAGAGGTGACCTTGAGGTAGAATCTGTCCGTGAGAAGATTTCCAGTGGAAAGGTTGAGAAAGGTTTGACGGTGTATTCCGACCTGAGTGTGAGATACCGAGACCGTCTGTTTGTGCCGGAGTCTTGCCGAGAGGAGGTACTCCGAGAGTTTCATCATTCACGCCTTGCGGTGCATCCGGGAGGCACTAAGATGTATCGGGATTTGGGTCGTCAGTTCTGGTGGCGGGGTATGAAGAGAGATGTGGCAGCTTTCGTATCTAAGTGTCTTACTTGTCAGCAAGTGAAGGCCGAACATCAGAGGCCAGCGGGTTTGTTGCAACCCTTGCCTATTGCCGAGTGGAAGTGGGAGCATGTCACTATGGACTTCGTTGTAGGTCTTCCGAGGACTCAGCGGGGTAGTGATGCTATTTGGGTGGTTGTAGACCGGTTGACTAAGTCGGCGCACTTTATTTCTATGCGCGTGAGAGATTCGGTAGATCATCTTGCCGACTTGTATATTCGGGACATAGTGAGATTGCACGGGGTCCCAGTGACGATCGTCTCAGATAGAGATCCTCGTTTTACTGCCAGGTTGTGGCAGAGTTTGCAGAGTGCCTTAGGCACTAAGTTGACCTTTAGCACGGCTTATCATCCTCAGACTGACGGACAGTCCGAGCGTACTATTCAGATACTTGAGGATATGCTTCGGGGTTGTGTTCTAGACTTTAGTGGGTCGTGGGAGAGGCACTTGCCGTTGGTGGAGTTTGCCTACAACAACAGTTTCCAGTCTAGTATCGGTATGGCACCATTTGAGGCCTTGTATGGCCGACCGTGTAGATCTCCTGTGTGTTGGGCCGAGGTGGGTGATGCACCTCTGTTGGGTCCAGAGTTGGTGAGGGAAACTACGGAGAAAGTTGAGCTTATCCGTAAGAGGCTTGTTACAGCACAGAGTCGTCAGAAATCGTATGTCGACCGTAGGAGGAGACCTTTGGTGTTTGAGGTGGGTGATCATGTCTTTCTGAAGATATCACCTAGACGGGGTTTGATGAGGTTTGGGAAGAGTGGGAAGTTGTCCCCTCGATTCATTGGTCCGTTTGAGATCCTTGAGAGGATTGGCGAGGTTGCTTATCGTTTAGCTTTGCCGCCGCAGTTGTCTGGAATACATGACGTGTTTCATGTGAGTATGCTTCGGAAGTATGAGCCGGATCCATCACATGTGTTGGATTGGACCGATTTAGTGGTTGATGTGGATGTCTCATATGAGGAGAGACCGGTTCGGGTATTGGATAGGCGGGATCAAGTTTTGCGAGGCAAGACCATCCCTTTGGTAAAAGTTTTGTGGAAACATCATGGAGTGGAGGAAGCCACTTGGGAGCGTGAATTGGAAGTCCGCGAAAAATACCCGGACATATTTATTCAGTTGTAATCTTATATTTAGATTTTGTAATATTGTTGAACCTAAGAGCTTTGCATATGTCTTAGGTTGTAAAACGTTGAGTATGTTTTGGAAAAGGGGTGTATCTTGAAACTTGCTTCATTATAGAAGTTTAGTATAGTATTGCATATATTGATTACATTGCTTAGTGTGTTATGTATATCATGTAATTAAATATGATATGGGATTGTTAGCATTGAAAGGAATAATGCATAATAATGATACAGATTGAAATATATTTTGTGTTATATATTTGGTATGAAATGCCTCTTGATAAAGAGATGAAATGACCAATTTTGGGTCAAAATGTTTACTAATGAATTGTTTAAAAAAAATCTGTTATAAAAAAAACTTATGCTTAATTTCGGGGACGAAATTCTTTGAAGGGGGGGAGGTTATAGCGACCCCGGTCTTTTTCCATTTGATTATTGTATCCGGACTTAGGTTCCGTAGATTCTGTCATTGTATAATGGTTGTTGTTGTTATTCCTTATTTTCTCATTTGGAATTATAGGATGTGTTGGGCAGGTTTGTTTCAGGTTGGTTGGGTTTAGAAACCAAGAGTTGCTGTCCAGGTTTTTGGTTCTTCGCTCGAGCGAGGAGTTGTTCGCTCGAGCGAGAGGTAGTGTTTGATTTGGACCTGTAGCTGTGCATTCTTGGCTCGATCGAGTTTTTCTTCGCTCGAGCGAGTTAGTTCATCCTTCGCTCGAGCTATAGTTCCTTCGCTCGAGCGTGTGTCTGGGTTCAGACCTGAGGGTTTGAGTTCTTCGCTCGACCGAGCTTTCTTTCGCTCGAGCGAGCTTTTGAGTTGTTGGCTCGAGCAAGGCTTCCTTGGCTCGAGCGTAGTTTCTCTGTGTCTGGTCGCTCGAGCGACCAAGTCTTCGCTCGAGCGAGCCTGTCCAGTTTAAATACACAGCAGCGGGATTTGATCAGTCTTTTTCATATTCATTTGATTCAAAACCCCAGGTTCGACCTCTCTCTCTCCCTACTCACCTTCTCTCTTAGGTTTGATCTGTTTAGAGAGTGTTTCAACCCTAGTTGCTTTATTAAAAAGATAGAGGGAGTCGAGGGCTTCCATTTAATCTGAACTTTTGGCAATTTGGAGCACTTTTGTATTTGGGCATTCATCTCCATCTTCTCCATTCGGGTTACTCTCTTCGAGGTAGGGATTTCCTACTCCATTTTATAGGTTTTGTCCTAAGTTTTGGTATTTTAACATGTTGGGGATACTTTGGTGAATTTTGGGAAAAACCCTAGTTGTATTATTGAATTTATTTGTATAAGTAATTCATGGAATTGGGAAAAGAGGGTTAAATTCATGGAATTCATTGATTAAATGGCGTAATTGGAAAATTGGTATCATTTGTCTATGGAATTGTTGACATAGTTATTTTCAGTTTAGAAATAACTGTTTTGGGCTATCGGTGGAGGATAGTCGTGATTGTTGTAGATATTGCATGTGGATTAGGAATAACTGAAACTAATCACATTGGTTAAGTCATTAGTTTTGACTATGGCATTGATACAGAAAATACGTGTAATGATTGAGCATTGCATTTGCATACATTGTTTTGTGTGTGGGAGGAGATAGGGGATGTACTCCACGGTTTAGGGGAAGATAGGGGATGGACCTCTAAACCGGATTTTTGTTTGGGAGGAGATAGGGGATGGACTCCATTAGCATCACTTTTATGTGTGCTTATTTATAGAAGTGTTTTATTGATACAACACTAAAATGTGTATCAACCTGGAAGTATGAAGTGTTTGATTTGAGCTTGAGTCTCATTTGTTGTTAATATTGGAAGATTGTAAATATGATATAGGTGATTTCACTGTTATAAGTTTGGCCAGGTTCTGAGCCATGTTGATAAAACTGGAAAGTAAAACGTATCTTTGGCAATAATGTCATGAGTCTGTAAAATGTTGTAATTGATTATTTTGGTTAACCATCTGTTAAATGCTACTGCTTTATTCATTGCTTATATGTGGTTTAGTATATTTCTACTGGGCTGTGGCTCACCCTTTATGGGAACATCATTTTCAGGTTCAGGTGATAAACAACCTCCAAGGAATTAGCTTGGGAGGGTTTGGCTTCTGGATTGAAGAAGACTACTTTTAGATAACTGTCTTAAATTATAAGTACATGTAAACATTCAAGCCTAGGGCTTTTATTGTATTGAGTTAGAACTCATATTTTTGGTATCCAAGTGTTGGCTTGGAAAGATGTAAGCCTGTAGGGCATTTTATTCGATGATATATGTTATGCTTTATTTTTGTAATACTCTGATGAATGAATTAATAGATTATCTTCTTTAAATAATGAATGTCAATGATATATATAATGGGTTAATTTTTAGGGCGTTACAGAAAATGTGTTTTGAAAAAGGGAAAATCTGTTGTAAGTATGGAAAATGGGAGAAAAGTAATGGGCTTAGAGAAATTATTTTTCTAAGAAGTTGTTATTGTTATGAAAGTTTGGGAAGAAGGGGTAATGAAAAGAAAAGAAAGATGAATAGCTTATAGCGTTGAATGAAATGGCTGTTTTTGAGAAAAGTTCATACTTATGTATATTTTTGTATAAACTGCCACATTACTATTCTAGTATGAGATTGAACATTCGTGATCATAGCTATCTGTAAGTTGTTATTGTTGAGGGCCATGTTGAGATCCCTACTGGACTATATGTTCATCCTACGTTGTTGAATCTTTTTCAGGTGTTAAGCAGGATGTGCTACAAGATTTGGATCTTCTTATTTGTTGGCCACGGGGCCTCTTTTGTGTTGGCGGAATGCCATTATGTAAAAGGGTTACACCCTTCTTCTTGATTCTTTAATGATGTAAGCCTTCGGGCATTTTATTCAGTATGCTCATGTTATATTTAATTTGCATTCGAATGAGAGAATTGTTATTTATTTCTACTCATGGGGCTAATGAGTTTAATTTCCGCATGTTATCTCTGAACTTAAATTAAGTAATGAATTTGGTAATGATTTCGAGTAATAAAAAGTAGGGCGTTACAAGGTGCTTGATAGAATTTTCCAAAATTACACAAAATGATGTGGTATAATTACAGATTTAGCATTTAAAAACAAAAAGAAAAGGCATTAATATTCTCAGCAATGCTAGGTGTCATGAAAAACCTTTCATGAAAATAATCATGAAAGCTTTGTGACCATTGGATTATACTTAGAATAAAGCACCACACACTAATCAAAGTAATCCAAAGATCATAAATCTTTCATGAACATGTTCATGAAAAAATTTTCATGATCCCTAACTTTTCTCTAATATTCTTTATATTTCTTTATATTTCATTTTGTGGGTCTCACACTAGGCCTATAAGATGATTGGAATCGTTTATCTCATAAACCTTATAATGAAGACTATAAGAAGTGGAAACTTAAAAGTATGAAATTCAAATCACCTGCCCAAACTTTGAAGGCTGATAGTGGTACGAAGAGTTCAAACCACGAAATTCTCGGGACAAACTTTTGGATTGGAAACGGTTCAGAACTGAAGAAAAGATTAAAAGAGAAAGAAGAAGAAATTATATGTATATATTGAAATAATGATATGATGATACATAGACTGTATATATAGAAGATACTAAGTAAGGAAATGCTATACTATACCTAAAGGAATGATATACTATAAATAAACGGGGAGATCCTATATACTAAGTATGGAATCTTTAGCAATATAATGGTTATACAATATTATACAAATATCCCCCCTCAAACTCTAGGTGGTAAAGTAGAGAGAGTCTTGAGTTTGGAAACCAAGTTCTGAAAACATCTTGATGAATGTGCCTTTGTGAAGATATCAACAAGTTGATCAGAAGAGTATACAAAATGCATTCGAATAGTACCATGAACAACATGCTGACGAATGAAATGACAATCAATTTCAATGTGTTTAGTGTGATTATGAAAGAAATCATTATGGGCTATTTGAATAGCACTATGATTGTCACAGTAGAGAGTAGTAGCCTCAGAATGATGAACACCCAGATCTGTATGTAACCAACGAAGCCAAAGTAATTCTTGCGTGATGTGAGCAAGGGCATGGTACTCAGATTCAATGCTAGAGTGAGCAGTGAGTGTTTGTTTCTTACTCCGCCAAGAGATAAGAGAATTTCCAAGAAGAAAGTAGAAACTTGTTGTCACACCCCAAATCCAGGCATGACCGGCCGTGGCCCACAAGGACTAAGCCCAAGGCACACGTAAGCCTTAAACACGAATCCATAATCACATTGAACAACTATACAATAGTCTAATAATAAATAACCAAAACTCAATCCAGAGACATGCCACAATTATAAACGACAAAACCAACCGTAATCAATACCATTTAAACTTATCGGATATAAATAGCCCACATATCAAAATAATCCTAAATGAATCTCAATAAGAATAAAAAGAAATATGCACAAACTTGACATAACAATCTAAAACAAAATAAATGAATGTCCTAGAGGTCC
The DNA here is from genome assembly GCF_055761805.1 of Camellia sinensis. Classification (NCBI taxonomy): domain Eukaryota; kingdom Viridiplantae; phylum Streptophyta; class Magnoliopsida; order Ericales; family Theaceae; genus Camellia; species Camellia sinensis. Next base: position 50,408,098 of record NC_138967.1, read on the forward strand.
ATGCAATTGAGTCCCCACTACACCACAAGTCCACTCTAAGTCCCTCTAACACCTGGAAATGATAAACAACTAAGTCAGCTGATAGCTCAGTGAGTAGCAACATGGATAGTATATACAGTTTTGAAAACAGGGATCAATTCCAAAATAAGATATATATAACAGAAACTAGATTGGCATACAGTTTGGTAAAGATAATCTGTTTCAAAAAAAAGGTTCCACAACTCAACAGTTAAAATACTCATGTCTCTCAAGGACATGATAAATGACATATTCCACTTAAAATAGATTACAACATGAACACTAGTAATTTTCTGGGTACCAAGAAATAACAAGTGACATGCGATACAGTTCTCAAGGCTATAAGCCCTGTTGGATCCAATACCGAACTAAGAGTCATCCTCAGGGTGGCAACCCGGGCCTTTTCTCTAAGACGATCTGATTCAAGGTCACCTAGCTTAACCTAGGTCTTTTTCTTACAATTGTTGAGCACTAGAGTCATCACGGCCCAACTCGGATCTGTTCCCTAGTGGCCAGAGTCACCACACACGGTGGAATAATTTCCTTGGACTAAAATACACAGATGGTCCCAATAATCAATACACATCAGTTTCGTAAAACATGGTAGCTCACCATTATAAACATGAGACCAAAACAAATAGTTTACAGTATGCCAAGTTCACACATGTTTCAGAAATAATTTGATTCCATTGATAATACAATAATTTATCAAAATAGTTTAGTCCTGAAATAACAATTAAATTTTCCAATAGTTTAGGGTAGGGGAACATTTATAAAAATATGTAGCATGAAACTACTTACCTGAAAACGAAATAATATAATCCTCGAATAGAGTATGAAAGTCCAACTAGTACCCTAAACCATGTATGAAGATTACACGTCACTACTAATTTAAAAATACTAAAGAGAATAATAAACTAAGTACCCCATACTAAAACGCACTAACACAGCTCAACCCCATTCACCGTTACTCTTAAATAATACCTAAGTTAATGTTGTTCAAGGTCTAAAATTACACAAGACATGAGTTCCGATCAAAACTTAACTAAAAGTAAGTTTAAGATAAAACAGAGTTTGAAACAAGTTTTTCCAATCTATTCGCTAACTTTGAAAATTACAAAACCCACTCCACACTGTTCGAAAAATTCCAAAACCCTCCAGATATCAACTAATATATCCTAATTTTTAAATCCAATTGGTTTTACTTGATTTTCTTATCAAAATAATTATCTACAATTAATTATATCTAAACAGGTTGTTTTCTGCAGCACTTTAAAGAAATTAATGGTTCTCTTAGTATACATGAGAAATCAAGCAAGGCCAAAAATTTACAAAACTAGACTCGTAACCGGTTTTAATGACACTAATTTGAAAATTTTCGGATCTATACCCAAAGAGAACAACACTTCTGAAGTTACTGTTTTAAACCAGTTTTCTGGACAGATTTGAACGCATCAGTTAATATAGATTTCGACTCTCAAAAATTATGAGAAAATTCAGATATGCAATTTAATATGTAATTAATCTACTGTAAAAATTTCAATTCAAAATTCATCCATTTGATATGATTACTCGATTTTTAAAGTTTGTGATTCTGTACAGAATTTTTGAACTAAGAATTACACCATTCTTTATACATGAATTTAACTCCTCAGATTTCTCAACAATATATATATATACACAAATTACATACACCTACAACCTCCCCATCAATAAATTAAATCGTAAAATAGAATAAGGATAAATAACAAATATAAAATAAAGAAGAAAGTTAGAACCTTACCACACACCCAAAAGTTCTTTGATTGCAACTTCTTTTCCTTTTTTTTCCTTCTCTCAAACTCTCTCCCGCGGCTGCTGTGTTGTTGCCCTATGTGGTGAACAAATAATAGAGTAGGGTTGGTTTTTATTTTATTTTATACTAGTGGTGAACACACATAGGTCAAATAAATAGATAAATATACAAAACATATATATATATATATATATATATGTATATATATAAGTTATATGCAACTCAAATGGTAAGAGTCTTATATATTAACCTTGCGGTCTAGAGTTCAAGTCACACCCTCCTCTCTCTCTCTATATATATTTTTTATAATAAAACTTGTCTTTAAATTAAAGACTTTCACCATAAATTTATTTTAGGTTTAAAATTAATTAAAAGATCATTCAATAATAATTAATTTGCACTTTAGGATTCACCATCAATATTTGAGATTGTGAAATTATTATTATTTAATTATTTACTTGATTTGTATATTTGGGTTCTCACATTCTCCCCCCCCTCCCCCTCTCTTCCCCCCTAAAAGAAAAGTTTTGTCCTCAAAACTAACCTGAGTAAATCATGAGAATATATGTGGGTACTTCTCACGCATCTCATCCTCGCGTTCCCAAGTTGCCTTTTCAACTAGATGATTACGCCATAGCACCTTAACCAATTTAATGACCTTTGTACGCAACATTTTCTCTTTAGAATCCAAAATCTGAACAAGCATCTCCTCATATGAAAAATTCTCTCTAATCTGAAGCGGCTCATAATCTAACACATGCGACGGACTGTGCACATATATCCTCAGCATAGACACATGAAACACATTAGGTACTCCGGCCAACGTAGGGGGTAGAGCAACACAGTACGCAACCTCACCAACCTTCTCCGATACCTCAAATGGGCCAATGTATCTAGGGCTCAACTTTCCTTTCTTTCCGAACCTAATGGCTCCTTTCCATGGTGATACTTTCAAAAATACCATATCCCCTACATGAAACTCTAAGTCTCTCCCACGATGATCAGCATAACTTTTTTGTCTACTCTGAGCAGTCAATAATCTCTCTCTGATGGTGATAATTTTCTGTGTAGCATCCTCCACCAAATCAGGTCCCAACATTTGCCTCTCACCAACCTCATACCAATACAAAGGAGACCTACACTTCCTCCCATACAAAGCCTCATAAGGAGCTACACCCAAACTAGAACGATAACTATTATTATACGCAAACTCCATGAGCGGCAAATAATCATCGTAATTATCTCTCCACTCCAAAGCACAAGCCCTCAAGATATCCTCTAGGGTTTGAATAGTCCTCTCTGATTGCCCATTTGTCTGAGGGTGATAAGCTGTACTAAAATTTAACCGAGTGCCCATAGTTGACTGTAATGCACCCCAAAACTTAGACACAAAACGAGGGTCCCGATCTGACATTATTGACATAGGTGCACCATGCAATCTAACAATCTCCTTCACATACAACTGTGCAAATCGAGCTAGAGAATAGTTCATTCGAACTGCAATAAAATGTGTTGACTTGGTTAATCTATCAACAACTACCCAAACTGCATCGTGATTACTACTAGTACAAGGTAATCCGCACACGAAGTCCATGGTAACATGATCCCACTTCCACTCTGGTATAGGTAAGGGTTGTAGTTTCCCCGCTGGTTTCTGATGTTCTACTTTAACCTGTTGACACACCAAATATTGGGCCACAAATTTTGCAATATCTCCCTTCATACAATTCCACCAAAAATGTTCATAAAGATCCCGATAAATCTTAGTGCTTCCAGGATGAATGCTGTAACTAGAACTATGTGCCTCTACCATAATCTCCTTCCTCAAATCACCACCATCAGGAATACAAATTCGGCTACGCAATCTAAGCAACCCATCATCACTAACCACAAAGTCTACATGCTTTCCCTCTGCCATCTCTCCTTTAATACGCTTACATTGGGGGTCAATCTCCTGAGCTAAACGAATCCGTTCTCTCAAGGTCGGCTGAACTGTCAATTGACTATAATAAGCCTTATCACCAGGCGTAACAACCTTAAGCCTCAAACGTCTCATGTCTTCCATCAAACAACTCTTAATAGACAAAGCAGCTACATCTCCAACTACGACCTTCCTACTCAAGGCATCTGCAACCACATTTGCCTTCCCCAGATGATATAAAATATTCACATCATAATCTTTTAGTAACTCAAGTCATCTTCTTTGCCTCAAATTTAGTTCCTTCTGTGTGAAAATATAATTCAAACTCCTATGATTAGTGTAAATCTCACATGACTCTCCATACAAATAATGATACCAAATCTTAATAGCGAAAATCACTGCTGCTAACTCCAAGTCGTGCGTAGGATAATTTCTCTCATGTACTTTCAATTGTCGTGATGCATAAGCAATCACCTTCCCATGTTGCATGAGCACACATCCTAAACCCTGTCGTGACGCATCACTATAAATCACAAGACCACCACCATCTGCCGATAAGGCAAGCATTGGAGCTGATGTCAGTCTCTGTTTAAACTCTTGGAAGCTACGCTCACAATCATCATTCCACTCAAACTTTACCCCTTTCTTGGTGAGGTTAGTAAGTGGAAAAGTAATACGGGAGAATCCTCCCACAAACCGTCTATAATAACCAGCAAGTCTTAGAAAGCTATGTACCTCTGTCACAGAAGTAAGTTGTGGCCAATCAACAATTGCTGGCACCTTTGTGCTATCCACAGATACCCCATCTTTACTCACCACATGACCCAAAAAGGATACACTGCTCAACCAGAATTCAAACTTCTTAAATTTTGCATACAGTCTCTTCTCCCTAAGGATCTACAGTACTATCCTCATATGCTGCTCATGCTCCTCCTTACTCCTCAAATAAATTAGGATGTCATCAATAAACACTACCACAAATTTATCCAATTGGGGTTTGAAGTTTTTTAATCTTCTTCACTCAATTTCATACTCTTCATCTTCTTCAGATTGTGATTTTGTTAAACTTCTAAGATGAAAGAGATGAACCTAAATGAAGATTTAAACAAATCTTGATGGATCGAACTAACTTCGGCCCCCTTTTGGCCCTTGATGGATTCAAACGAAGCCAAGTCGAATGAACTCTAACCCAAACACACACAATCGTGGAAGAAGAGAGATGGACAAGCTTGATATATATATATATATATATATAGAGAGAGAGAGAGAGAAATGGAAGAAGTTTATGGAGACAGAGAGCAAGAGAGAGCTCTGAAGATAACTTGGAAGTCTTTGGAATTTCTAGAAAGAGAGAAACAATTTTTAATCTAATTTTAATTTTTCAAACTTTAATATATATATATATATAGTATTTCTAGTAATTTTAATTTTTAGTATTTCTTTTTTAATGTAATTTTTATTTTCAATTTTTAATGTAGTTAATAAATTTTTTTAATTTTTTTTGTGTGCAGTGGTATCGATTGGTGGGGTAAATTATATTTATATTTTTTTAATTTTTTTATATTTGTCTAGTCGGATAGAATGTAAATTTTATTTTTAAAAAAAAAATTAAAAAAGGTCATAAAAGACAAAAATATAAACAATCAAATAAAAATAAAAATAAATAAATAAAAATAAATAAAAACTCAAAAACCAATATCTAAACATCACCTATAAAATTGAAGGAAAAATTAGTTAAAATTTGTCAAAATAGTATGTAACCATTGGAATATTATTGTTATAATTTGATAATTTACTATTATTATACAGATTTTCAAATTATTATAGCGATCCCAGTTTCTCTTCCTGTAATTGTTGTATTCCGGACTTAGGTTCCGTGGAGTTGGTGGTTGTATATCTTGTGTTATCCTTTAATTCCGTGTGTTTGAGTTTTAGGATGTATTGGGCGTGTTTCAAGCAGGTTGGTTGAGCTTTAGTCCCATTCCTTGTTGCCTAGATTTTTGGTGGTACACTTGAGCGGGTCCCTTTGCGCTCGAGCGGAGTTTGATTTTTGGTTGTCCGCTCGACCGGGTCTTCTTGCGCTCGAGCGGGGTTTACACACTCTCAGTATTTCGTGCCTCCGCAAAACTTCTACAGGTGTGTTTTTCACGCTCGAGCGATTTCCTTACGCTCGAGCAGGTAGCGCTCGAACGGGTGTCTTGGCGCTCGAGCAAGTAGTTCATCGTCTGTAAAAGTTATGGAAGGGAAAAATCTACGCTCGAGTGGCTTTCCCTTTGCGCTCGAGCGGGTGTGTTTTGCAGTTGTGTCTTGGCGCTCGAGCGAGAATCTTTACGCTCGAGCAGGTAAAGTTTTTGTGTCCGACGCTCGAGCGTCCTATTCTCCGCTCGAGCAGGTCATACCTATATCAGTAGACAGCAGCGGGATTACACTTCACTTTTTCATCTCCTTCTTTTGCAAAAACCCTAGATCTGAGCTCTCCCTCGCTCTCTAAACAACTTCTCTCTAGGGATTGATCAACTTCTAGTGAGTTTCTAACCTAGGCTCTTTGTAAAAAAGATAGAGGGTGTTGAAGGCGTCCTTTTAATCTGAAAAATCTTGGATTTGGAGCACTTTGGATTTTGGTCATCTCCTCCATTTGAGCTCTTCATCTCGAGGTAGGGATAACTAATCATTCCTATGGTCTTTGACATAAACTATTGGTATTTTTGATATAATGTTGAGTTGGGTGATTTTGGGTGTTATGGTTTCAAAATGTATAAAAGAGGGGTTTTCTATTTTGAGCCTATACATGTGTATTTGAGCCTAGAAATGAGAATATTGGTGTTGTTGATAATATTTGAACCTTTGGGTCAGTATTGAGCTTAAAGGGAAAAATGTCATATTTGGGTATATTTGGGTCATTAGTGTAATTAATGACATTTGTTTTGAAATTGAGTTGGGGATAATGAAATTTGCTCATTATGAGATAGAATGGTGGAGTTGGATTTATAAATCGCTCACTTTTGAAAATGTCAATTATATATCTGTTGAGGCATTTATTATCTGTTTAGAAATAACTGCTTTAGGCTATCAGTGGAGGATAGTCTTGATTGTTGTAGACATTGCATGATGATTAGGTGAATTGAAACTAATCAAGTTGTGTATTTGAATACATGGGTGCCGAATCCCGCGGATGAAATTTTCGTAAAATGGTCATTTGAATATAATTATACATGGGTGTCGAATCCCGCGGACGCAATTTCCGTAAAATGGCAATCCGAATATATCTATACATGGGTGCCGAGTCCCGCAGATGAAATGTCTGTAAAATGGCCATAAGAGAATGAAAATACATGGGTGCCGAATCCCGCGGATGTAATTTCCGTAAAATGGCAGTTTGTAGTATTGTTGGCATGAGATGTAGTCCCACTTCAGTTATTTGGCCAGGTTTTGAGCTATGTTTATATGTTAAGTTTTGTTAAGTTAAACATTTATCAAGTGCTAATGTTTTAGTTATTGCTCATATTATGTTTAGCATATCTCTACTGGGCGTTGGCTCACCCTATATGGGACATCATTTTCAGGTACAGGTGTTGTGCCACCTCCAAGGACGTAGCTTGGGAGGCTTGAGGCTGTAGACTCTTTTTTGTTGTTTTTGTTGTACTACATGTATATCAAGCCAAGGGCTTATTTGTGTAGAGTTAGTACTCTTTTTTTTGTAACCATGTGTTGACTTGGAAAGTTGTAAGCCTATATGACATTTACTTTTATTGTCAACATGTAATACCTTTTGTAAGAATACTCTGATGGTTATAATATGAGAACTCTTTTACTTATCGTGAATGTATGCTATGATGCGTTTATTTTTGAGGGCGTTACAACTTGGTATCAGAGCGTACCAGGTTTGAATACTTTGGGTACGTGGGAAGTGGTTAGTACCGCAATGGGTTCGTCTTGCTTGATAGAGACTTAGATGTAGTGTTATATGCTTATGTGATAACATGTTTATGTGACTATTTGGGTATGAGATTTAGTTTCTAGGATGTTGATTGGATCATTGGGTTTCTATGAGTCTTGTTGGAAAAGCACTTGATCAATGCTGTTTCTAACCGGAACTCTAGTAACGCCTCGGGACTATCATTGTCTGGAAATGAAATTTGTAGGTGTTGATGTGATTATGTGCTTACGTGGAGTGAATTACAGTTGTCCATTGCATTAGGACGCGAGTGTTATAGCTTCGGCACATTTGTGAATGTGCTAATGTTCTTCATTACCTTTATTAGGATGTCAGGGCAAGGACATGGTGGTAGGCGAGGCAGGCTTAGGAGGCAGGAAATGCCTATACTGGATGATATTCCGGCGTAGCAGGAGGGTGTTGGTCAGGCCAATGTGGCCGAGCCAGCAGGCCAGCAGGCTATGGGTGCTTTAGCCCGTGGGATAGCAGATGCTTTGAGGGAATCCATGGGCATTCTAAGAGCTGAGAATCCAGTTCAGGCCCAGGTTCAGGCCCAGGTTGTTGATGTAGGGCCTTCCTTTCAAAAGAGGGAGTTCTTCTGGTCTAATCCGGATGAGTTTGTTGGGGATCCAAAGGAGCCACTTAAGGCTGATGAGTGGTTAGAGCAAATGACCTAGACATTTGAGATGGTTGGCATCGAGGACGGGGTATTAAAGGTGACCTTGGCATCTTTCCAGCTTAAGGGGGATGCGGGTCAATGGTGGAAGTTCACGAGGGCCGTATTGGTGGCACTTGGGAGGCTTTTGTGGATGCTTTCCAGGAGAAGTACTTAGCCCCAGCGATCAGGGAAAAGCTGAGGGACCAGTTTTGTCAGCTGTCAGTGGCCGAGTTTGAGGCCGCCTTTACCAGTTTGTCCAGGTTCGCACCTGAGCTCGTGGCGTCGGAGGAACGCCGTTGTATTGAGTTCGATAGGAAGTTGAGACATGGCCTCAAGATGAGGGTTGGGGGATCCATGATTCGGGAGTATGGGCGTCTTGTGGATGCTGCGACCCATATGGAGCCTATGATGGAGGAGAAGAAGAGGATGAGGGGCTCCGAGAGGAGTCAGGAAGGCCAGGGGGATGGTAGGAGGTAGGGGGGTTCTAACCCTCAACAGTCCCAGAGTGCTTTAGCGAGATTTACCTTTCCAGTGCCGAGTTCAGGTTCTGGGAGAGACAGCCAGGGGGACTTTACCTGTTTCAAATGTGGTTAGCTGGGCCACAAGTCTCCAGCTTGCCCACAGAGGGGAGGAGGTCAGGGAGCAGTTTCATCTTCAGCTCGACCTTAGAGTCAGAGTCAGAGTCAGGGCAGAGGCCGGTCGTCCTCTTGTTATCAGTGTGGTCAGGCAGGACACCTGAAGAGGTTCTACCCACAGTTGGGTGGTACACCCGGTGCGTCTGGTTTGAGACAGACGTAAAGTTCGCAGCCAGCACAGTCTGTTCAGGCCTCGAGGGCCAATCAGGGGGCTTCATCGTCTCAGTTTGTGCATCAGTCCTTTGCTCTAAGAGGTGAGTAGGTAGATCAGGGGCCTACATGGCGCGTGTATGCTGTTACCACGCAGGATCTTGTGCCGGCTCCATCTGTTGTGAGAGGTATCATTTTGTTTTGCAACTCGGTTGCCAATGTGTTGATTGATACGAGTGCATCTCATTCCTTTATATCTGCTGCATTCGCATCTATTTTGGGATTGGAGTTGGCACAGTTAGCATCTCCTATTTGTGTTATATCGCCTGTTGGGGGCGAATTGATTTTCAAACACGGATGTAGAGGTTGTCACATAGAGGTCGTCGACCGCCGACTTCCATTTCCTTTTATAGTTATGCCCATGTTGGGTTTTGATATTATTTTGGGCATGGACTGGTTATCGTCATGCCAGGCAGTTATTGATTGGTACCGCCAGAGGGTCACAGTTTGTACTGTGAGTGGGGAGTGTTTCCATTTCTTGGGGGATCGGGTTGGTAGTGTATTTCCACCGGTGTATGATCCGCGAGGACGGAGTGAGCTTAGTGGTCTTCTCGCTAGCCTTATGAGTAGTGAGTGTGATGAGACCGGGGTTGAGTTACCGAGAGTGGTTTGCGAGTATTCAGATGTTTTTCCCGAGGATCTTGTTAGTTTGCCACCATATCGAGAGATAGAGTTCTCTATTGATTTAGTGCCAGGCACAACGCTGATTTCTATGGCACCTTACCGTTTTGCCCCAGCCGAGTTGAGTGAGTTGAAGGTTCAACTCCAGGAGTTGCTAAATAAGGGTTTTGTTTGCCCTAGTGTTTCACCGTGGGGAGCACCGACCTTCTTTGCTAAAAAGAAAGATGGTGCCTTGAGACTTTGTATCGACTATCAGAAGTTGAATCGGGCTACGGTTAAGAATAAGTACCCTATGCCCGTATAGATAACTTGTTTGACCTGTTAAAAGGGTCCCGTTGTTTCTCCAAGATAGATTTAAGATCGGGTTACCATCAGTTGAGGGTCAGGGAGGAGGATATTTCGAAAACGGCATTCCGTATGCAGTATGGCCACTATGAGTTTCTGGTGATGCCTTTCGGGCTCACCAATGCACCGGCAGTGTTTATGAATTTGATGAACCGGATATTCTGGGAATTCCTAGATCGTTTTGTAATCGTTTTTGTGGACGACATTCTGATTTATTCGCCTTCAGAGGAGGAGCACGAGGAACACTTGAGAGTGGTGCTCGAGTTGCTTAGAGCCCATAGGCTGTATGCCAAATTTGGAAAGTGTAGTTCTGGCTAGGAGAGGTCAAGTTCTTAGGCCATGTGGTTTCCAGGGAAGGGGTGTCTGTTGATACATCCAAGATTGAGGCAGTGCAAGATTGGGCATAGCCTAAGAAAGTTTTTGAGATCCACAGTTTTCTGGGATTAGTTGGGTATTATCACTGGTTTGTGAAAGATTTCTCTAGACTAGCTTCACCATTGACTAGATTGACGCGGAAATGAGTCAAATTTGTATGGCGTGAGACTTGTGAAAAGTCGTTCCAAGAGTTGAAAGTTAGATTGACCACCGCTCCAGTGTTGATTATTCCGGAGAGAGGTTTGGGTTATGCGGTTTATTGTGATGCCTCACGAGAGGGATTGGGTTGTGTCTTGATGCAAGAAGGGAAAGTGGTAGCCTATGGCTCACGTCAGTTGAAGATTCACGAGAGGAATTACCCTACTCATGACCCAGAGTTAGCAGTAGTGATCTTTGCCCTGAAGATTTGGAGGCAGTACCTGTATGGTGAGAAATTCGAGGTGTTCTCGGATCATAAGAGCTTGAAATACCTGTTTACACAGAGGGACTTGAATTTGAGGCAGAGGAGGTGGATGGAGTTCATTGAGGACTATGACTTCGAGTTGCACTATCACCCGGGAAAGGCCAATGTTGTGGCCGATGCCCTTAGTAAGAAATCCATTAGTGATGTTGCTTGTATAGCCATCCAGGAGTGGGAGATGTTAGGTGCACTTGGCAAGTTCGATTTGCTTCTGGGCGAATCCATTGAGGCTGCGGCCTTGTTTTCTGTTGTTGCACAGCCCACACTTGTGACTTGAGTGTTAGAGGCACAGAGACGTGACCTTGAGGTAGAATCCCTCCGAGAGAAGATCTCCAGTGAGAAGGCTGAGAAGGGTTTGACTGTGCATCCCGACTTGAGTGTGAGATACCGAGATCGTCTGTTTGTGCCGGAGTCTTGCCGAGAAGAAGTACTCCGAGAGTTTCACCATTCACGCCTTGCGGTACATCCGGGAGGCACTAAGATGTATCGTGATCTAGGTCGCCAGTTTTGGTGGCGGGGTATGAAGAAGGATGTGGCAATTTTCGTGTCTAAGTGCCTTACTTGTCAGCAAGTGAAGGCCGAGCATCAGAGACCAGCGGGTTTGTTGCAACCCTTGCCTATTGCTGAGTGGAAGTGGGAGCATGTTACTATGGACTTCGTTGTAGGTCTTCCGAGGACTCAGCGGGGTAGTGATGCTATTTGGGTGGTCATAGACCGGTTGACTAAGTCAGCGCACTTTATTCCTATGCGCGTGAGAGATTCGGTAGATCACCTTGCCGACTTGTATATTCGGGACATAGTGAGGTTGCACGGGGTCCTAGTGTCGATCGTCTCTGATAGAGATCCTCATTTTACTGCTAGGTTGTGGCAGAGTTTGCAGAGTGCCTTGGGCACTAAACTGACCTTTGTAGCTTACCATCCTCAGACTGACGGGCAGTCCGAGCGTACTATTCAGATCCTTGAGGATATACTTCGAGGTTGTGTCCTTGACTTTAGTGGGACGTGGAAGAGGCACTTGCCCTTGGTGGAGTTTGCCTACAACAACAGCTTTCAGTCTAGTATCGGTATGGCGCCGTTTGAGGCCTTGTATGGCCGACCGTGTAGGTCTCCAGTTTGTTGGACCGAGGTGGGTGATGCACCTTTGTTGGGCCCGGAGTTGGTGAGGGAAACGACGGAGAAAGTTGAGCTTATCCGTAAGAGGCTTGTTACAGCCCAGAGTCGCCAAAAGAGTTATGCTGACCGTAGGAGGAGGCCTTTGGCATTTGAGACGGGTGATCATATTTTCTTGAAAATATCACCTAGGCGGGGTTTGATGAGGTTTGGGAAGAGTGGGAAGTTGTCCCCTCGATTTATCGGTCTTTTTGAGATCCTTGAGAGGATTGGAGAGGTTGCTTACCGTTTAGCTTTGCCGCCGCAGTTGTCCGGAGTGCATGACGTATTTTCATGTTAGTATGCTTCGGAAGTATGAGCCGGATCCATCGCACGTGTTGGATTGGACCGACTTAGAGGTAGATGAGGATGCCTCGTATGAGAAGAGACCGGTATGGGTCTTGGATAGGCGGGATCAAGTCTTGCGAGGCAAGACCATTCCCTTGGTAAAGGTTTTGTGGAAACATCACGGAGTGGAGGAAGCCACTTGGGAACGTGAGGCGGATGTCCGCGAAAAATATCTGGACTTGTTTGTAAATGTTTAACCATGTATTGGGATTTTGTAATATTGATGAACTTTAAGAGCATTAAATATGTCTTAAGTTGTAAAACATTGTGAATGTTTTGGTTTATGGGAATATTGTGGAACTTGCCTTGTAATGGAAGTTTATTTTAACATTGCATATGTTAACTTTGTTTTAGAAATGCAAATATAATTTTGGCATTGAATTTGTTCTGTGACGCATGTTGATAATGCATGTTGGAGATTATGTTGGAAGTTTGCCTCTTGAATAGAGATGGAATGACCGGTAATGGGTCAAGTTGTTGAATTTTATATTGTAATAATGTTGGTGATTGAGAAAACATGTTTTTGAAAAACTTGTACTTAATTTCAGGGACGAAATTCTTTAAGGGGGGGAGGTTATAGCGATCCCGGTTTGTCTTCCTTTGATTGTTGTATTCCGGACTTAGGTTCCGTGGAGTTGGTGGTTGTATATCTTGTGTTATCCTTTAATTCCGTGTGTTTGAGTTTTAGGATGTATTGGGCGTGTTTCGAGCAGGTTGGTTGAGTTTTTGTCCCATTCCTTATTGCCTATATTTTTGGTGGTACGCTCGAGCGGGTCCCTTTGCGCTCGAGCGGAGTTTGATTTTTGGTTGTCCGCTCGAACGGGTCTTCTTGCGCTCCAGCGGGGTCTACACACTCTCAGCATTTCGTGCCTCTACAAAACTTCTGCAGGTGTGTTTTTTACGCTCAAGCGGATTTCCTTACGCTTGAGTGGGTAGCGCTCGAGCGGGTGTCTTGGCGCTCGAGCGGGTAGTTCATTGTCTGTAAAAGTTCTGGAAGGGAAAAACCTACGCTCGAGCGGCTTTCCCTTTGCGCTCGAGCAGGTGTGTTTCGCAGTTGTGTCTTGGCGCTCGAGTGGGAATCTTTACACTCGAGCGGGTCCAGTTTTTGTGTTTGACGCTCGAGCATCCTATTCTCCGCTCGAGCGGGTCATACGTATATCAGTAGACAGCAGCGGGATTACACTTCACTTTTTCATCTCTTTCTTTTTCAAAAACCCTAGATCTGAGCTCTCTCTCTCTCTCTAAACAACTTCTCTCTAGGGATTGATCTACTTCTAGTGAGTTTCTAACCTAGGCTCTTTGTAAGAAAGATAGAGGGTATTGAGGGCTTCCTTTTAATTTGAAAAATCTTGGATTTGGAGCACTTTGGATTTTGGTCATCTTCTCCATTTGAGCTCTTCATCTCGAGGTAGGGATAACTACTCATTCCTATGGTCTTTGACATAAACTATTGGTCTTTTTGATATAATGTTGAGTTGGGTGATTTTGGGTGTTAGGGTTTCAAAATGTATAAAAGAGGGGTTTTGTATTTTGAGCCTATACATGTGTATTTGAGCCTAGAAATGAGAATATTGGTGTTGTTGATAATATTTGGACCTTTGGGTCAATATTGAGCTTAAAGGAAAAAATGTCATATTTGGGTATATTTGGGTCATTAGTGTAATTAATGACATTTGTTATGAAATTGAGTTGGGGATAATGAAATTTGCTCATTATGAGATAGAATGGTGGAGTTGGATTTATAAATCGCTCACTTTTGAAAATGTCAATTATATATCTGTTGAGGCATTTATTATCTGTTTAGAAATAACTGCTTTGGGCTATCGGTGGAGGATAGTCTTGATTGTTGTAGACATTGCATAATGATTAGGTGAATTGAAACTAATAAAGTTGTGTATTTGAATACATGGGTGCCGAATCCCGCGGATGAAATTTTCGTAAAATGGCCATTTGAATATAATTATACATGGGTGTCGAATCCCGCGGACACAATTTCCGTAAAATGGCAATCTGAATATATCTATACATGGGTACCGAGTCCCGCGGATGAAATGTCTGTAAAATGGCCATAAGAGAATGAAAATACATGGGTGCCGAATCCCGCGGACGCAATTTCCGTAAAATGGCAGTTTGTAGTATTGTTGGCATGAGATGTAGTCGCACTTCAGTTATTTGGCCAGGTTCTGAGCCATGTTTATAAGTTGAGTTTTGTTAAGTTAAACATTTATCAAGTGCTAATGTTTTAGTTATTGCTCATATTATGTTTAGCATATCTCTACTGGGCGTTGGCTCACCTTATATGGGACATCATTTTCAGGTACAGGTGTTGTGCCACCTCCAAGGACGTAGCTTGGGAGGCTTGAGGCTGTAGACTCTTTTTTGTTGTTTTTGTTGTATTACATGTATATCAAGCCAAGGGCTTATTTGTGTAGAGTTAGTACTCTTTTTTTTTGTAACCAAGTGTTGACTTGGAAAGTTGTAAGCCTATATGGCGTTTACTTTTATTGTCAACATGTAATACCTTTTGTAAGAATACTCTGATGGTTATAATATAAGAACTCTTTTACTTATCGTGAATGTATGCTGTGATGGATTTATTTTTGAGGGCGTTACATTATTGTTTTGACCATGCTATTATAACATTTGCCAATTGGAGATGGTCTAAGAGTTTCTCCAACGTTTACTCTATTTTTTTTTATTAAATTTGAATAAAAATTTAAGTAAAAATTTCATCTGATATCGTGCGTTCTAATAAAGTAATTTGGAATTTTGTCAAAACATTGGTCGACGGGGAGGACGACCAGAGGATGTCTGGGTTAATATGTGGGTTTGTAATTAATTGACTATTGGGATTGGTTTGTAATTAATTGACTATTGGGATTTTTGGAATGGTTTGGTTTACTAATAATTGTTAGTGTGTTTTTTAAAATTATTAATTATTTAGTGTTTATTGTTTATTTTTTATTCAATTGCTTTGGAACGGTTTTTTTTTTTTTTCTCCTGATCATTAGAATGTTTGCTTAACAGTCCTCTTGGTAAGTTAGGTAAGGAATGAAAGGAAAAGATTATGGTAGTGAGGAAAAGAAATAATGGCGGTTTCTCACATTATGTTTGGATGAACATGATAGAAAGAGGACTCTATTGGTGTTCTTTTTTCTTTTCTTTTTTTAATTTTTAATTTAGATGGATAATTTAGGTATTATAAAATTTTTACCTTTCTCACTAAATGGCACCAAGTTTGGTGAAAAATAGAACATGAGTTTTACAAGACTTCACTTTCTCTCAATTTCTTCCTTTCACATCATTTTGCCTTTCCTCATTCATCCAAATAAGTGACAATATTTTTGTTTCGTACCATTTCTTTTCTTTTATAGTCAAACCCCTCAATCCAATTGGGATATGGATTTGGTTTTATTTCTTTTTGGGTATTTGGTGTTTATAGTTTTCTTGGATTGGTTTTAGGAATTAATGGTGAAAACTGAAACTATCGCCCAGCAAAGCATTCCAAGCATTGATGATGGACTTTCAGTCGTAAAAGAGAGGAAAGTGTGTTCCCTTCTTCATAAGGGTATTGATTTAGCTAAAATTTCTTCAAGAATAAGTTCTATAGAACATATTAGGTGTGAAGATTGCAGAGAATGTGTGGTTGACAGGTGGGCAAGCAGGTGAAGAAGAATGGGGGACGTTCTGTGGACAAGACACCTGAGTCTAAAGCAGTTTGGGGGATTGGATTCCCAACAACCCCTCCAACCCATACAGTTCGGCATACCAGGCAAACTCATCATCCATTGGTTATCCAATTTGAAAACATTCTACTATGTTGGTGCTTCCCATGCGATACACTTATTCCAGTCAAAAAAATGGAGGAAAGTGGTGAACAGAAAGATCCGCTGTCAGATATTGTGAAACTGATGAAGGGGCAATCATTTCAAGGGGCCTCTGTTCAGTGGATGTTAAGGATTTTTATTTTGGGAGTGGCAGTATTATAAGTGAGATAAAATCAGAAAACACCATTATATAGTCAGTATGGAAAAAGTGGTTATGTGATCAAAGGCTTGATTAATCTTGGTAATACTTGCTTCTTTAATTCAATCATGCAGAATCTCTTAGTAATGGAGAGATTACAGAATCACTTCTTGGAATTGGATGAGTCTGTAGGTCCTCTTACCATTTGTTTAAAGAAGCTCTTTATTGAAACTAGTCGAGAGGCTGGCTTGAGAAATGTGATAAATCCAACATCCTTTTTTGGGTGTGTTTGTGCCAAGGCTTCCCAATTTAGGGGGTATCAACAGCATGACAGTCATGAGTTGCTTCGTTGTTTACTCGATGGGTTGTGTACTGAAGAGTTGAGTGCAAGAAAACAGACTATTTCTCTGGAAAATGGGATTCCCTCAAATCTGGGTCCTACTTTTATTGATGGCATCTTTGGGGGCCAACTATCCAGTACAGTTTCTTGTTTGGAATGCGGGCACTCTTCAACAGTGTTTGGGCCATTTCTAGATCTCTCACTTCCAGTTCCAACTAAGAAACCACCATCTAAAAGGGCCAAACCTATTTCTCAAGCCAGGAAACCAAAGCTGCCTCCAAAACGACGTGGAAGGATTCGTCCAAAGCTTAGAAGGGATGAAGATTCTGTAGCATCTGAAAGTGTTTTAGTTCCGTCAGCTGGTGGTTCATCTTCTTGCCAAGTAGAATCTACTGTGCATGTCAAAGAAAAAGTAGGAGATGCTTTGGTCGATTCTACACTGTTTGAATCCGTTGGCCCTGGTACAGTGGCAGATAAAAAGAGTTCAGTTTCATCAAATCTCTTGACTGTTGAAGAGTTTGAAAAGAATGCATTCCTCAAGAATGTCATGGATAAAACAGAGGCTTCAGTTGACAATTTAGAGAAGGATGAAATCAAGGAAAAAGCAGTAGACAGCTACATCCTAGATTCAGGTAAGTGGGGTTGAGGATAGTATTCAAAGTGCTCCATCAAGGGCAACAAATATGATACAAAACTTTCGAAATGGTAAACACATAAATATAAGCACGTCTTTGAATTCAATGCTGCACATAATGGAATAGTAGATCGGAATAATCGCGACTTTCAAATTAATGTGACAGAATTCTAACTAGAACTACATAATACAGGAGTATCGTACTTAATGATAATCTCAGAAAATATAAAGAACACAAACATAGATTTGTACTAAGTAGAAAACTTATACAGAAAACAAATTTCGTAAAATAATAATCTGCAACAATACTATCTGATTCTAATAAACAAAATCAAAAATAATAAAAAATTATGGTTAAAGACAACATAATAAGAAATAGAATCTAACTCAAACATAGATTCATGTAAAATCATATTTTAAATACATAATATACAAAATAAAATAACTAATGAATAAAAATTCTATTGGTAAAAAAAAAAAAAAAACAAAAACAGACGAACAAACAAACTAGAAAACATAGAATAAAATTCTGTATTGAAAACAGAATACATATACAACAAAATCCGGAAGAGAAAACTAACAATATGTATTTTTTGAAAAACATTATTATCCATTAAATAAAATTAATTGATGTTGCATACTTACTCAATATGACTTAATAGTCATAATCAAAATGATAGAACGTTAGTCTCAATGTTTTAGAAAACCAAATGGAGGTCTTATTCTTATAGTAATAGATATGCAGAACAGAAAAAGAATTCTTATAGTAATAATCAAAATGATATCTATCTAAACACAATATTTCAATGATTGTGTAGGACTTTTATGGTGTAAAATTTTGGGTTCAACTTTTATGGAAAGGAGTTTGATATCTTTGTGGTGTTTGATTAATTCCCCCCCCCCCCCAAAAAAAAAAAAAATTATGGGATTGTATGTTGATAAAAAAAAATGGGGGCTATATGTGATTAATAATGATTGTTGGGCTCGGCTTGATGGATTGATTGTTAGATTTTGTTGATTTTCTATCTATTATGGATTAGTGGTCTGTTTGATAATGTACATATTTCTCATAATGTAATTACTCTCCTTTCTATATAAAAAAAAAAAATCAAGATATTTCTCTATTATAACAATAAGTAATCTTAGGATAAATTATATTTTGTACACTGTGTTTAGCCATATTCATCCACATCTATATATATATATATATAAAGGGTGAATGAACAATATATTTGTTGAATTTATCTTATTTTTGTCTCTTATGAAAGGTTTTCTTTACCCTTGTATTTATTTATGTTCACCCACTAAGACTTCTATTATTACAAATCTTATTTTTTTTCTCTTATGAAAGGTTTTCTTTGCCCGCGTATTTATTTATGTTCACCCACTACGACTTCTATTATTACAAGACCATTGAATTTACTTTTCAACATTCTTCTTTTCCAATTCTGCATTCACACCACATGAATCAAGATATATATATATATATATCTCCAAACACAATATTTCAATGGCCGAGCCGAATTTCAAAATGATGGTTCAAACTCACACTCTCGGGTTGGGTTCGGGCTCGGGCCTAACCGGGCCATGTCCACTCCCAAGCCGCGGGCGGGTTACAGACTGCCTACAGGCTACAAGTCATTTTTACACCCTTAACTAGATGTAAGCTGAGTTCAATTAGAATTTATGAGTATTATTGAAGAAAACAATGGTGACTCGCAATTTTTAACTAGTGTTTAAATTTTGAATTATATAATAGTGATTTAAGAGGGAAAAAAACAAGAGACAAATATTCACAATAATATAAACTAAAATTTTATTTTTTCTTTAAATTGTTTTTTGTCTCTCTTTGAAAACGTATACTGAAATATAAGATTCAAATACATCCTTAATTAGACACGAATATAGAGATTTTCAAGTGGTCGGTATGACCAGCAGCCTCAATTAGAGAAAAGTCTAACAAGCTCCCATCTGTCATGTTGGAATTTTGGCACCAGAACACTTGTGGTATTTTTTATAACAAGTAAGCAAGTCAGATTCTATTTCTTATTATGTTGTCTTTAACTATAAATTTTGGTTATTCATGATTTTGTTTATTAGAATCTGATAATATTGTTGCAGATTATTATTTTACAAAATTTGTTTTCTGTATAAGTTTCTACTTAGTACAAATCTATGTTTGTGCTCTTATATTTTCAGAGATTATCATTAAGTACAATACTCTCGTATTATGTAGTTCTAGTCAGAATTCTATCAAATTAATTTGAAAGTCGTGATTATTCCGATCTAATATCCTGTTATGTGCAACATTGAATTCAGAGACGTGCTTATATTTATGTGTTTACCATTTGAAAGTTTTGTATCATATTTGTTTGCTTGTTTGGTCTGGTTTGTGCACCATTGAATTCAGAGGCGTGCTTATATTTATGTGTTTACCATTTGGAAAGTTTTGTATCATATTTGTCACCTTATTTGGTCTGGTTTGTGCAGCATTGAATTCAGAGACGTGCTTATATTTATGTGTTTACCGTTTGGAAAGTTTTGTATCATATTCGTTGCACTTGATGGAGCACTTTGAATACTATCCTCAACCCTACTTACCTGAATCTTGGATGTAGCTTTCTACCGCTTTTCCTTGATTTCATCCTTCGCTAAATTGTCAACTGATGCCTCTATTTTATCCATGACATTCTTGAGGAATGTATTCTTTTCAAACTCTTCAGCAGTCAAGAGATTTGATGAAACTGAACTCTTTTTATCTGCCACTGTACCAGGGCCAACGGATTCAAACAGTGTAGAATCGACCAAAGCATCTCCTACTTTTTCTTTGACAGGCACAGCAGATTCTACTTGGCAAGAAGATGAACCACCAGCTGACGAAACTGAAACACTTTCAGATGCTGCAGAATCTTCATCCCTTCTAAGCTTTGGACGAATCCTTCCACGTCGTTTTGGAGGCAGCTTTGGTTTCTTGGCTCGAGAAATAGGTTGGGCCCTTTTAGATGGTGGTTTCTTAGTTGGAACTGGAAGTGAGAGATCTAGAAATGGCCCAAACACTGTTAAAGAGTGCCCGCATTCCAAACAAGAAACAGTACTGGATAGTTGGCCCCCAAAGATGCCATCAATAAAAGTAGGACCCAGATTTGAGGGAATCCCATTTTCCAGAGAAATAGTCTGTTTTCTTGCACTCAACTCTTCAGTACACAACCCATCGAGTAAACAACGAAGCAACTCATGACTGTCATGCTGTTGATACCCCCTAAATTGGGAAGCCTTGGCACAAACACACCCAAAAAAGGATGTTGGATTTATCACATTTCTCAAGCCAGCCTCTCGACTAGTTTCAATAAAGAGCTTCTTTAAACAAATGGTAAGAGGACCTACAGACTCATCCAATTCCAAGAAGTGATTCTGTAATCTCTCCATTACTAAGAGATTCTGCATGATTGAATTAAAGAAGCAAGTATTGCCAAGATTAACCAAGCCTTTGATCACATAACCACTTTTTCCATCCAAACTAGTTACAGTGGTGTTTTATGATTTTATCTCACTTATAACACTGCCACTCCCAAAATATACATCCTCAACATCCATTGAGGCCCCTTGAAATGATTGCCCCTTTATCAGTTTCACAATATCTGACAGCAAATCTTTTTGTTCACCACTTTCCTCCAATTTTTCAACTGGAATAAGTGCATTGCAAGGAAAGCACCGGCATAGTTGAAGGTTTTCAAATTGGATAGCCAATGGAAGACGAGTTTGCCTGGCATGCCGAATTGCATGGGTTTGAGGGGTTGTTGGGAATCCAATCCCCCCCACATGAAAGATGGCTGTGAGAACCCGAATATAAAAATTAAGTAAATAATTAAATAATAATAATATTACAATCTCAAATATTTTGGTGGTGAATCCTAAAGTGTAAATTAAATATTTGGAAGTTCTTTTAATTAATTTTAAAACCTAAAATAAATTTATGGTGAAAGTATTTAATTTAGAGGCAAGATTTATTATAAAAAAAAATATATAGAGAGAGAAGGGTGTGACTTGAACTCTAGACCACAAGGTTAATATGTAAGACTCTTACTATTTGAGTTGCATATAACTTATATATATGTTTTGTATATTTATGTATTTATTTGACATATGTGTACTAGTATAAAATAAAATAAACCCAAACCCTACTCTATTATTTGTTCACTACATAGGGCAACAACACAGCAGCCACAGGAGAGGGTTTGAGAGAAGGAAAAAAAGAAGAAGATATTGCAATCAAAGAACTTTTGGGTGTGTTGTGTTGTGTGTGATCATCAAAGGTTAGCCCTCCTAGGTTCTGTTCTCTTCTTTCTTTGTTCTTTATCTTTACTCTATTATGATTTAATTCATTGATGGGGAGGTTGTAGGTGTATGTAATTTGTGTATATATATATACTGTTCAGAAATTTGAGGAGTTAAATTTATCTATAAAGAATGGATGTAATTCTTGGTCCAAAAAAATTCTGCACAGAACCACAAACTTTAAAAATCAAAAACCATACAAACGGATGAATTTTGAACTAAAATTTTTACAGTAGATTAACTACATATTCAATTACATATCTGAATTTTGTCATAATTTTTGGGAGTCAAAATCCATATAAACTAATGCGTTCAAATCTGTCCAAAAAACTAGTTTAAAACAGTAAATTCGGGAGTGTTGTTCTCATTGGTTATAAATTCGAAAATTATCAAATCAGCGTCATTAGAACCGGTTACGAGTCTAGTTGTTAGATTTTTGGCCTTGCATTGATTGCTCCTGTATACTAAGAGAACCATTAATTTATTTAAAGTGTTGCAGAAAACAGCCTGTTTGGGCATAATTAATTATAAATAATTATTTTGATAAGAAAATCAAATAAAACCAATTGGGTTTGAAACTTAGGATATATTAGTTGATATCTGGAGAGTTTTGGAATTTTTTGAAAGGTGTAGAGTGGGTTTTTAATTTTCAAAGTTAGTGAACAGTTCGGGGAAAACCTATTAAAAATTGTATTTTATCTCAAAGTCACATTTAATTAAGTTCCGACCGGAACCCATGTCTTGGGTGATTTTTGTAACGCCCTCAAAATAACAACAATAAACCCATCTAATAAGACATACATTTACATATAAACTAACCACATTCTTTCATTCATTAGAGTTCCATTACATAAGTATTACATGTTAACCTCATAACAAAATGCCCTACGGGCTTACAGCTTTCCAAGTTAACACTTGGTTACAACAAGAGTTCTAACTCGTTTACACATTAAGCCCTTGGCTTGAAATTACATGTAATACATCAACAGTAAAACGACATAACTATGTCCGCCACTAGCCTCCCAGCTATGTCCTTGGAGGTGGCATGCTTCCTGCACCTGAAAATAATATTCCCATATAGGGTGAGCCACAGCCCAGTAGAAATACACTAAACCAACCATGGACAATGACTAAAACATTAGCAATTGATAGTTGGTCAACACTGATTCAATCGCATAAATTACATATTTATGTCAACGACTTACAAGTCCCAATTACTTTTCATTTTCCCTTTTTCAACAGATAAGCATGCTAGCTCTATCATCATTTCCATAGATATGTATAAAAACTATATCTCACATTCAGATAAGCATAAAAGCTATATCCACATTCTCAACAGATATGTATATCAACAATATCCACAGATAAGCATACAAGCTGTATCCACACTCCACAACAGATATGTATATCAACAATATCCACAGATAAGCATACAAGCTGTATCCACACTTCACTTCACAAAGATAAGCATATGAGCTCTATCTTCACTTCTCTAGACAAGCATATGAGCTCTGTCTACGGAGTACATCCCCTATCTCCTCCAAATACCTATCCGGTTTAGAGGTACATCCCCTATCTTCCCCTAAACCGCGGAGTACATCCCCTATCTCCTCCTCTATACATAACGTATATAAACACATTGGTTCTATATACAATCACACAATACACACAATTAATGTATTCTATCAACCGTCAAGTTCCATGACACATTCCATTGATTAGTTTCAGTTTACCTAATCATCATACATTGTCTACAACAATCACGACTATCCTCCACCGATAGCCCAAAGCAGTTATTTCTAAGACAGAAAATAAATGCACAATTGGATATTCAATCAACATTTCATTTCCTCATTTCTCATCAATTAATTATCCCAATTAATTAAACAATGCAATTAGACCATTTTCCATAATTACCATTTCAATCCTTAGGTCCCATTTTCTTCAATGATTCAGCAATCATTCCATTTTTTTTCATGATAAACATGCATCTAGGTTTATTATGAATAAAACCCCAACTTTTGTATAATTGCACAAAAGCCCCAAACTTTCACAAAATTACCAAACCAAGCCCAACATCTCAAAATACCAAAATTTAAAGACAAAACCCATAGAGAGGAGTAGGTTATCCCTACCTCGAAGTTTAAGCCACAAAGGAGATGAAGACTCCAAGATCAACTTGCTCCAAATCCAAACTTTTTCAGATTAAATCGAAGCTCTCAACGCCCTCTATCTTTTTAACAAAGGCCCTAGGCTAGATTCACACCTTAGGGAGGTCAAATCTTAGAGAGAGTGCAAGTTTAGAGAGAGAGAGTGTCGGATTAAGGGTTTGCTCAAAGAAAAGAAGTGAAAAAGTGATGTTTTAGACGCTGCTGTCCGCTGATATAAAACACGCTCGCTCGAGCGAAGGATTGGTCGCTCGAGCGACCAGACACAGAAAACTCTCGCTCGAGCCAAGAAGTTCTCGATCGAGCGAAGAAAAACCCAGACCGCTCGAGCCACGAAAATCTCGCTCGAGCCAGAAACTACAACTCTCAGGTCCAGAACCGGGGCAACACTACTCTCGCTCGAGCTACAAACTCCTCGCTCGAGCGAAGGACCAAAAATCTGGGCAGCAACACTAGGCTCCCAAACACAACCAACCTGTAACAAACCTGCCCAACACATCCTATAACTCAAATACAAAGTAAGAAAGGATGTAAACAAGATAATAAACAACTATCAACATCCACGGACACATGTCCGGATCACTGTACAACAAGGGTAAACCCGGGATCGCTATAATTTTAGACCTTAAAAAACATGAATTTAGGTAATATTTAAGAGTAACGGTGAGTTGGGTTGAGCCATGTTAGTGCGCTTTAGTTGAGGTTACTTAGTTCCTATTCTTTAGTAGTTTTAAATTAGTAGTGACGTGTAGTTTTTATACTTGGTTCAGAGCACTAGTTGGACTTTTATACTCTATTCGAGGATTACATTATTTTTTTTTCAGGTGAATAGTTTCATGCTACATATTTTTATAAATGTACCCCTACCCTGAACTGTTGGAAAATTAAATTGTTGTTTCAGAACTAAACTGTTTTGATAAATTATTATATTATCAATGAAATCAAATTATTCCTGAAACATGTGTGAACTTGGCATACTGTAAACTATTTGTTTTGGTCTCATGTTTATAATAATGAACTACCATGTTTTGTGAAACTGATGTGTATTGATTATTGGGACCATTTATGTATTTAGTCCAGGGAAATTATTCCACTGTGTGTAGTGACTCTGGCCACTAGGGAACAGATTCGGGTTGGGCCATGATGACTCTAGTGCTCAACGATTGTAAGGAAAAGACCTAGGTTAAGCTAGGTGACCTTCAATCGAATCATCTTCAAGAAAATGTCCGGGTTGCCACCCTGAGGATGACTCTTTGTTCGATATTGGATCCAACGGAGCTTATAGCCTTGAGAACTGTGTGGCATGTTACTTGTTATTTCTTAGTACCCAGAAAATTATTGGTGTTCATGTTATAATTTGTTTTAAGTGAAAAATGTCATTTATCATGTTCTCGAGAGACATGAGTATTTTAACTGTTGAACTGTGGAACCTTCTTTTTTAAACAGATTCTCTTTACCAAACTATATGCCAATCTAGTTTCTGTGATATGTATCTTATTTTGGAATTGATCCCTATTTTCAAAACTGTATATACTATCCATGTTGCTACTCACTGAGCTATCATCTGACTTAGTTGTTTATCATTTCCAGGTGTTAGAAGGACTTAGAGTGGACTTGTGGCGTAGTGGGGACTCGATTGCATGGACCTCTAGGACATTCATTTATTTAGTTTTAGCTTGTTATGTCGAGTTTTGTGCATACATTGTGGTTAGGTTTGATTTGGAATTATTTTATTTTGTGGGCAGTTTGTGTCCCATTTAGTATATATTTTTGGAAGTTGGTTGTGGTTGGTTTTACCATTTATACTTGTGACATGTCAGTGGATTGGGTTTTGATTTATTTATTTATGAGTTATCGTCACATTTATTCTTTGTGATTTTGGGTTCGTGTTTAAGGCTTACGTGTGCCTTGGGCTTAGTCCCTGTGGGCCACGGCCGGTCATGCTCGGAGTTGGGGTGTGACAATGACCACATTCCAAACAAACCCAAATTGCTTTAGACTTGGGTTTCTTGTGCACAGAACCTCCCCCTTTCTTCTTCACCTGCTTGCCCCTTCCCTTACTTGCCCGCCTATCAACCACACCTTCTCTACAATCTTCACACCTAATATGTTCTATAGAATGTATTCTTGAAGAAATTTTAGCTAAATCAATACCCTTATCAAGATGGGAACACACTTTCCTCTCTTTTACAACTGAAAGTCCATCATCAGTGCTTGGAATGCTTTGTTGGGTGACAACTTCAGTTTTCTGAGAAAGGGTAGAAACTCACTTCTCTGTATAACCACTTCGGGCTTTCTTCTTAACTTTTTTCGCCATTAATTCCTAAAACCAATCTAGGAAAACTATAAACACCAAATACCCAAATAGAAATAAAACCAAATCCAAATCCCATTTGGATTGAGGGGTTTGACTATTAAAGAAAATAAATGGTGAGAAACAAAAATCTTATCACTTATTTGGATGAATGAGGAGAGGCAAAATGATGTGAAAGGAAGAAATTGAGAGAAAGTGAAGTCTTTTAAAACTCATGTTCTTTTTTTCACCAAACTTGGTGCCATTTAGTGAGAAATGTAAAAATTTTATAATACCTATCTAAATTAAATATTAAAAAGAAAAAAGAACACCAATAGAGTCCTTTTTCTATCATGTTCATCCAAACATAATGTGAGAAACCGCAATTATTTATTTTTCTCACTACAATAACCTTTTCCTTTCATTCCTTACCAAACTTACCAAGAGGACTGTTAAGCAAACATCCTAATGATCAGGAAAAAGAAGAAGAAAAAAAAACCGTTCCAAAGCAATCCAATAAAACAATAAACAATAAACACTAAATAATTAATAATTTAAAAAAACAGCTAACAATTATTCGTAAACCAAACCATTCCTAAAATCCCAGTAGTCAATTAATTACAAACCCACATATTAAAACAGAAGGGAAAAAAATACAAAAAAGCATAATCACGTCAAACAATCAAAACAAGAGATACACTCAACAACCCAATCCAATTATTCCACCAATACATACAAATATTTGAAAAAAAATAAAATAAAACACATCAAAGATTTGTGTTTGGAAGATACCCAGATGATTAAAAAGAACAAAATATTCACCTCAAAATCTGATATTGCTTGAACAATCTCTGATGGATTCTCAGAAAGAAACTGGTGTTCGAAGATTAGGATCTAAAGAGAACGGTATTGAGCTGTGTTAGTGTCAGTGGAGTGTGCATTTTAAGGGTTTGGCGCACCCTCATGGTCTCTACTAGTGCTCTCTCCTTCTCTCTCTCAATGGGGGCAGGAGAGTGAAACAGAGAGGAGGTGGAAGTGGAGGTAAGAGTTAAAAAGAGGAACAGGGTTTTATTAAAATGGAAAACCCTCCTCAAATCCCAAACAAAAGTAAACTACATTTGTTTTGTTTTTGTTTTTTTTATTGAAAAAAATTCACTTTATCTAAGGATTTGGTATCAAATACTCTGCCAATTAGGACAGTGTAAAATACTGATCAATTTGTTAAAATCATATCGATTTGTATAAATTCGTACCGCTTTATTCGTTAATCGCGGTTTAAACTTTAAAATTTATAATCCACCATCAAAACCGTTCCGCTCCGCTATAATTAATACATATATATTTTTAACATATAATGAAATATCAAAGTAAAAAATGAATATGAGAGAGATTTAAGATATGAAAAATATTATTTAAAATTAGGTTGTATTATATATATGAAAAATGTAACGCCCCGAAATAATACAACATGAAACACCCACATTAACCAACATTCACCCAATAAATAATGTCATAACTCCAACCTTTACATAATATACCATCGATGTTTGTACATTTAAGAATATAGAGGTACATGAATCTACAGCATGTGAAGTATCTAATCTCAACACAAATAAAATGCCCCTAAGGGCTTACATCTTCCAACGCAATAGCTCGGTTACACAAAATGGTCTCTCGGAACCATACACATTAGCTTTTGGCTTACAAAAATATCACAAAAAATGGAAGAGCAAGGCTACTCTTCATCAAAACATATCCACGCCCTTAGCCCGGCGGAACCACCACATCTTAACCTACACCAAATCCTATAGGGATGAGCATAGCGCCCAGTAGAGAATTCTAACAAAGTATATACAGTTATGCGATTCTCAATCAAAATAATGCAAATGCTAATGCTATGCCATGCTCTTTTAAAGACATTTCATTTCATGCTTTTCTTAAAGATTTCTATTTTTCAACAAAAGCTTGCAGTCTCAACACATTTCAAAAACTTCCAATTTTAACCAACAGGGGTGGTAAATATGACATTGGCAATCCCTAGGCTGGTGTTTGCAAGTAGACTCTGTGAGTACTACCAAACTGTCATTTTTACCAGGATTAACCGAAAAGCTCGACACCTATCCGCGTAGTTTTCTAGTCTTTCACCAAGGACACTCAGACTAACTTATCAAATCATCTACACCCCCTGTCCGGACTTACCACCGTATTTACCCCATACACATTGCCATAGTTATTAATACAACATCACTTTCTTTCATGAAATAAAATATCTTCAATCAAAATTTACAATGCAAAAATAATAATTGAATGCATATGCAATGCAATGATTTCTCATGACAACATTTCTCAATCATAACATTTCTCTATTCAAGTAACATGACAACAATATTGAATAAATACATTTCTCATTTTCTTTCTTCAATGTTATTTCACAAAATAACATATATACCTTCAACTCATAACAATTCCCGCAATCCATGGCACGTACCAATTTCCCATTCCTCAATCATGCATGCTCATGTATTATATAATAACTTTATAAATAGTTTCTCATTTTCAAAGTCTCTACAATAACATCAACAATCACATTTTTCCATTAGCTCTTCTCATTACTCTTTCCCAAGATAACCATATGTTATCTACACTTAGCCACAATTTCACTTTTCACAATTCTTAGCAATATAGTCTCATCAATACAATATGTAATGTTTTTCAAACATTAATTGTCACAATCCATAATGCACCACAATTATCGTCTTCTACTTAAATATTTCCATACATTCAACAATAGTTTAAAAATAAGTCCTCCACTCTTTTATACAATGAAAATTATCATTTATTTATATCACATTGTGAAATCCATGCTCATTTACTTATTTAAACACAAGAAAAGAAGGATTACATAGTTTTCCTCATGTTTTCAAAAAAAACCCTAAATTTCTAGGGTTCTTTCTCAAAACCCAAAACACCTCCCATTTTCATGTGAAAGCTCATCAAATCATTTTTTTTTTATATCATAGGAAAAAGGCTTCAAGGATCACTTAGAACATTTAAATTTTAGATCCTTATTTAAAAAAAAAAAAATCTCAACATTGTTCATCTCTTTTATAAAATCTATCATACACTTCAATCTCAACTCATGTTGTCTAAAATTTCAAGAAAATCTCTAAATGAACACATGATAGAGTTTGTTTTACCGAAATCATCAATCCCTTGAGTCACCAAACCCATTTTCAAAATTTCCAATAAGAGTTACAAAATCAACTAAAAATTTATATAAATATATATAAATCAAAAGAAAACCCTCTAGGATTTATAAAGGAGTTAAGGTACAACCCACATTTAAAACACTCTATATTTTTGAAACACAAGATTGAAATCAACAAGGAACTAGAAGAAAACTCTTAAAACCATCATCAAAATAGCAAAACTTGTATATATAACTCAAGAATGTCCCTACCTCAAACTTGGAAGAGAAGATGAGCAAAAAGGTTGAAACTCCAAAGTTGTCGAAACCAACTTCTACTTGGATCAAAACGAAGCTCTTGACGAGATCTACAATCTTTCTCAAAGGAGCAAGGCAAGAAGATGCTTCCAAGAGAGTAGATCTAAAGATTTTTGAGTGAAAAGTGCTTTTTGAGAAAGAGAGAGAGGGCCTCACGGTTTAGAGGGAGAAAAGAGGAGAAGAAATAAAGAAAAGGGTTGAGTGGAAGCCTATTTATAGTACTAGGTCAAAGTAAAATAAAGTCCCAAAGTCAACCCAAAAGACCAAGTCAAAATCCCTAAAAGTTGAACCCAAAATCAGACTAAAAATCTGGAGAAAAGTTCGCAGGTGTCGACCCTTGCAGCATAGGTGTCGACCCTTATGAAGAAAATCTTGAACTTTTTGTTTGATAGCAACATAGGTGTCGACCCTTACAGCAGAGGTGTCGACCCTTATGAAGAAAAGCTGGAACACTAAGTTTGACTGCACAGCAGGTGTCGACCCTTCCTCTGGCAGGTGTTGACACCAAAAATGCAATGAGCAAAATCAGCACAAGGGTCGACCCTTCCTAGATTGGTGTCGACCCTTGCGGCCAACCTAAAGAGAGGTGTCGACACCACCAAGACCGGTGTCGACCCCAGAACATGATTTTCAAGTTTCCAAATAACTTTTCAATGCAAACAAGCGTGAACGAGCAATCCCAACAAGTTTAAATTAATTTACACACCTCCAAAACTAAGGTACAACAACACTAAAAATTTTTAAAATAAAATAAAGGATTCAAATGCACTTCCCAAAAGCTTTGAAAAGGGTACAAGTGCTACAAAAAATATTATGCAAATTAGTGTTATATATTTTGCAAAGGCTTGATAATTGGTTAAAATATTTTTCAATTCACCAATCTGCCCAAAACCACTCAAACTGCAATTTGCCAATCCGCTCAAATCGCAATTTGCCAATCCGCTAATCCGCCATTGTAGTTATAATTTTACTCTCAAACCGCCCAAACCACACCGCGCACACCTCTACTGCCACCGTTCATATCACTTTTATTTTTATGAAAATAAATTAAAAAAATATTTTTTGTGATTTTTTTAAAATATAAATTATTTATTATAGTAGAAAGTTTAGGAACCTAGATTTTGATCAAAAATGGATTGTGGGGTAGAGATTGAAATTTTATATTGTGGGGTCTATGTGTAGAATGAATCTGAATCACATATTGATATTTCTCAATAAATTTTGAATATATTATTATGGGTTTATAGTATTCCTCTTATTATAATTTAAAAATTATATTATGCTTTTTCAAGTCTCTAATTACATAACAAATAACTCTTTTATTAATAAATTATTAAGTCAAATAATAGTTTTTAATAATATTATAAATATAATTTAATTAATAATTCTTGTAATTCTATTGTTGTATAAAAGAGTAGTTATAAATTTTATTTTATTTTATTAATTATGTTAAAGAGAAAAATTTAACAAGGGGATAATTGTAATTTTCAGAATTACATGAACAATTTTTATTTTAAGCAAACCCCAAAGATGTATTTATAATTTATCCTATGTAGTATATATACCTCATTTTGTGGTATCTGTTTCTTGTAAGTTTAGGATAATACTATACCATATGGAAGTTATAGCATTTCTTAGTTTAATTACAACAAATATAGTAACTCAATCATATGATAGTCATAATTTAAAAAAATAAAAAATAAAAAAAGTTATAATCAAACACCATATAAAATAATATCATAACTAACATTATAATGAGTCATAACTAACACTATAATATGTTATAACCAAAGACCATAAAGGTTGTAACCAAAAGTGCATGTGGTATATATTCTAAGGGGGGTGTACCATAGAATTTCTTGTAAGTTTAACAACATATGATTTGGCTTGCCATTCAATGTCAAACTAGTTTGAATGGTTTAGTTTGTTTTGATAATCTTTGCACACACCTCTTTTATTGATGTAATTCAAATGGCTTGTTCATTGTTTTTCACCAATAAAGTTTTTTCTTTTACTGATAAAAAAAAAAAATTCATATTACTAGACACATAAATAAATTATATTAAACTTAAATTATCAATTTTATAAAATAAAATGCAAGTATTCATTCATTCATCGATATTAGATAATGTTAACTTTTTGCACAAAATAATTTTTATTGCAAGTTTTACCAGATGAACGGTTCAAATGATCTTTGTGAGCCTAGAGTGGGATCCATAAAATAAAATATGAAGAAATATAGAGATTAGTGGTATGAAGAAAAATCATTCTCATATACTCTATGTAACGCCCTCAAAACAATAACATTAAACCCATCAAATAAGACCTGCATTGACATATGAACTAGCCACATTCTTTTATTCATTAGAGTCTCATTACATAAGTATTACATGTTAACATCAAAACAAAATGCCCTACGGGCTTACAGCTTTCCAAGTTAACACTTGGTTACAACAAAAGAGTACTAGCTCGTTTACACATTAAGCCCTTGGCTTGAAGTTACATGTAATACATCAAAAGTAAAACGACAAAACTTGTCCGCCTCTAGCCTCCCAAGCTATGTCCTTGGAGGTGGCATGCTACCTGCACCTGAAAATGATATTCCCATATAGGGTGAGCCACAGCCCAGTAGAAATACACTAAACCAACCATGAACAATGACTAAAATATTAGCATTTGATAGATGGCCAACACTGATACAATCACATAAATCACATATTTATGTCATACGACTTATGAGTCCAAGTTTCCTTTCATTTTCCCTTTTTCAACGGATAGGCATATAAGCACTAACCACATTCTCAACAGATATGTATAACAACAATATCCACATCTATATAATAAGGGAGGAAGGTTTTTGAAAATGTATCAAAATGTATATGAGATACATTTTGATCCAATGACTGAGATCAATTCTAAGAATATATTAACGGTACAGATCATAATAAAAGACAAAGGTTTTTTAAAATGTGAGATATATTCCCGCTCAAATATCTATCTCCCTCAGCCTTCCACCTATCCACGTCTCTCTTTTCCTTTCTGTTCTCACCCACGTCTCTCTTCCTCAGCCTTCCACCTACCGACGTCTCTCTCAGCCTTCCCTCTTTATCTCTTTCTCCCTCTCTGTTCTTCTTCTTTCCGCTTCTCCCTCTTTGTCCTTCGCCGCTGCTCATCATCACCATAGCCGGAGAGTGACACAGAAATCGCCATGAAAGCTCTGCTTAATTCGGACTCAACTACCATCTCCCCCATCAATCCTCGAAACCACCACCACCATTTGATTCGACGGAAAGCTCGGTTCACTGCGAAATCTGTGATTGATTCTGCCACGATTGATCAACTAGGGATTCCGGAATCCGATTTCTGAAATCCGGCAGTTTCGACTTCGTATCGGAGCTCCAAGTTTCAGAAACCCAATCAGACTGTGTTGGAAGCTCAAGCCAAGGTCTGCAACTAGGGCTCTCACTGGAGAACAAGCTTTCAAGGTTTTGGACACCATTTTGAGATCAGGTCAATAAATCTCTCTCTCTCTCTCTCTCTCTCTCTCTCATACCTTTTTGTTCAATTTTATTTATCAATTTGTAGTTCAATACACTCCACTTTACTTATATATATCTCTATATCATTCCAAATGCTTCTGGGAATTTGAATGTTTCTTAATTAGCTCATTTTGACAAATTTCAATTGTTTGCGAAATTCACTCTTACTTATGTTAGAGGCTGCATGGCTCAATAATAAGGGCATAGTTGAGCTCAGTAATCTTTTGTTTTTGGGATAAGATTGAGAGCTAAGTAATTAATGAATCACTTTAGCAGAATGCCATTAATTTCAGGTTAGCAGTGTGTTTTTGTCTACCCATTTTCCAGAATTTCAAATTCAGTAAACTCCGTGTGGATATAAAAGAAAATCCACATGTGAATGGAGGTTGAGACTTTTTATTATTTTTTTATTTTTTATATTTATAAATGCTTTGCAAACAAAAGTGGAAGCGAATGTGTAAATTGTAAATTGTACTTGCAGTGTGGAATGCCCAACAATGTTGGGGATTTGGAGAAGCAACAACAATGTTGGGGATTGACTGAGAATGAGGCACGGGCATACACTAGCAACAATATTTTGTTAATTGGTGAATTTGGGTTTTTTTTTTTTTTTTTGGCAGGGGAATCCGATTGATTGGGTGAGTACGCATAGATATCATCACCAGTTTTGTGATTCTGAGAGAGACCCACATAGCCCTGTTGAAGGGTTTTGGTTTAGTCACATTAGTTGGCTCTTTGCTATTGATACTGTCATTGAAAGGGTATGAATTTGACTCTCTGTTTCTCTCTTTCTCTTTCATTTCAGACAAACACATGGTGTGCATGTTTTTGCTGATCAATGTAATGGGGCATTTGCAGTGTGGAATGCACAACAATGTTGGGGATTTAGAGAGCAGCCATTCTATAGGTTTCTACAGAGGACTTATGTTGTACATCCAATTGCACTTGCAGTTCTGCTCTATGCAATGGGAGGACTTCCTTCATTGTTTGGGGAATGGTAAGCAGAATTATCTATCTGTCCTTTTAACAAAAAATCTAACAACACAGAAACCGATCAAAGAATCAGACAAAACATTTTCACACATCAGAAATCGATCAAAGAACCAATGTGAGATGGTTGTGTTAAGTTCTGTGATCGGTTTTTGTCTTCATAGAAGACCTACCCCTTTCAAAGATTATTTTTGAATTATTGTTCCACAATAAAACATGATTATTACATATGATAGGCAAGACTCCCTCTCCTTAGGCTGCAGCCTCCGATGTACCAAAAAAATTGCCCTATTCACCATGCCTTCATCCATTGTATCAGTATATTCATTTGACACCACTAATTTTAATTGATTGGTCGTTGTGTTGTCACATTCAGTTCTTGATATAAACACAAAAACCAATCATAGAATCAGATACAAAATACACATGAATAAACAAATTTTTACAAAGTTTGTTACCGTGGTCTACTTTTAAAAAATCTTATATGTTCATATATATTTTGTGTCTGATTTATGTGTTCGTGGACTAATTGTATCACATTTTGATTTTCTTTCTGGCTATTCAACTAGAAGTATAACTTATAATAAATCTCATAATCAAAGTATAACTTATAATAGGATTATAGGTTATGTTTGATTTTGTAATTATGAATATATTGAAATTGAGTGCACCAGTGTGGTAATATTAGCTAATTGAGATTAAATATATAAAAATTTCATAACATCTTTTATTATATAAAATGCGAGTTTGTTATTTTTGTAAAATGAGATTAATAAAGTCCAATTCCATGGCATCGAATTAACAACTCACCTCTTTTATGAGAACGTTAATTTCACTATTGAAAGGATTTTTAATCCTACAACACTACTAATCTCATAATTTTTTTTTTTACTAATAAATATAATTAACGTAAAACTCAAAAATTACTAATTCAATTTTTCTCATCAAACATGACTGTAATGTAATTACTGAGTTGTCCAATTCACATACTATAAGATTGAAAACCCTAAGCCTTCACAATAGTGCAAATAGATACACTTTTTAGGGACATATAATAATAGTAATAAAAAAAAAGAGAAATTACATTCACTTCCGAGATTTGGGAAAATATAGTTATATTGACTTCTTTTAAGATTTTAATTCTTATAATAGTTACATTATTTTTTATCAATAATTCGTTAGTGTATAAATAAAAAAATAATATTGACATATCTTTTCAACTAAAATGTATATTTTGATTACTATATTAACTAGCATATCACCCGTGCTATATACAAGATAAAATAAAAGTATGATAATTATATTTAATTTTTTTGTATTTTGTTTGTCGTAAATAAAATTTTATATCCCAAATGTCCCAAATAAATTTATATCCCAAATAAATTTTTGTATTTTGTTTTTGAAAATGTCCCAAATGTATCAGAGATACATTTGGTTTTAAGGGCCAAGATGAATCCTGAGTTCATATACATTTAGATCAACGGTCTATATGACCAATTGAGGTGGTGTTTTAAATTTTTTCCTAGCTGCTGGAATAGTGGAGGTACTCCTCAAAGAATTTATTTTTGTTGTGTGCAGAACAAGAATCATGGCAAAAGATGCAATAGCCCTAATGGATCATTTGGGTTGGAGAAAAGCCCATGTTTTCGGCCATTCAATGGGTTAGTCCATGACTCTTATCTCCATTGAAATTGTTATCTTACTCTTTAACACAAATTTGAACTCATGGATGCATAATGCTGGCTCTAGATTTTATATAATGGGTTGCATACTTATTGTTTATCATGATAATTGAGTTAATTACTTTTAGTTGTCTTATACTTTTAGTTGCATACTTATTTTATATAATCTGTTTTTATTTTGGACGAAACTAGCTCCAATGTTTAATATCTGTAGTTATATTTGTTTCCCGTGTATCTTTGTGATTAATTTTATGATTAGTTTCAAATATTCATGGATTTGGGTGATTTCTCTTGGTGGTGATTTTCTTTGATATATACATGAGGGGTTTCAGAGGTATTGAATCTATGCTTGGATTGTTTATTTATGTTAAGGGTTATGGGTATTGATCTGACGGGAACCCAATTTTGAAGATCCAACAGTCACTTCTTTCATTTGACGATCCGGATTTTCTCAAAACTTCACTGTTTTGTTGGGTTTAACTTCTGATTAAGGGCGTATGAGGGGTTTCGTAGGTATTGAATCTATGCTTGGATTGTTTATTTATGTTAAGGGTTATGGGTATTGATCTGACGGGAAAAAAATGATTCTTTGTTTGTAATTTTGTTGTGTGATCTGTTTTTTTGAAAGGTTGATGCTAGGTTTGTTGGACATGCATTCTAAATGAGAAATGGTTTTTATTTGGTTTAATTATCATGTTTTATGAGTTCTGAGTGCGTTTACCAGATCCCTATTTTTCTACTATTTTCTATCACTTTCTCGCGATTTCTTGGGCTGTTCTGCATTCCCTATTTTTCTACTATTTTCTGTCACATTCTCGCGATTTCTTGGGCTGTTCTGCATTCTCTCTATCGGGCTGTGAATGGGTTATTTTACGGTTGTGAACAAGTTATTCAAATGTTGGTTTCAGGTTATTCAAACAATCTGCTCTATTTTCATTTTGTCTCTATGGTTTAAATTGATGTTGTATGGTTTAAATTGATGTTGGCTGCTATGATATACCTAATGGGTTCTTCCAGATTTGATTGTCCCAATATTGCATGTTAAAATTCAATGTATAAAGAGAAATAGAGAATTGTATTATTGATTGATTGATTTTATGAATTACAAATGTGAGGGGCTCCTTATATAGGAGATATAGGTGTAGTGGAGTAGGTGGTGGTAGGTGTAGTAGGTGGAGTAGGTGATAGGTTTTAACAGCCCCCCGCAAACTCAAGGGGGATAGGAACTAACCAACTTGAGTTTGGAGAGAGTAACAAAACAAGAAAATACATAAAAATAAAAGAGGATAGGAGACACTGTATGGTCGTGTCAGACCGTTGGTGAAGGCACTGTATGGTGGTGTCATAACGTTGTAGAGGACACTGTATGGTGGTGTCATAACGTTGTAGAGGACACTGTATGGTTGTGGCAGACCGTTGTAGCAGATAAAGTCTGGACAGTTGACGAGGTCATGCCGGACCGATGTAGATGCTAACCGGAATCAATGTCGGGACAGTTTTATGTGGTCATGCCGGACCGTTGGAAAAGCTAACCGGAATCAATTGCGGGACAGTTTATGGAGTCATGTCGGACCGGTGGAAAAGCTAACCGGAATCAATGTCGGGACAGTTTATGGGGTCATGTCGGACCATTGGAAAAGCTAACCGGAATCAAAGTCGGGACAGTTTTATGTGGTCATGTCGGACCGTTGTAAAAAGTCGCACTCTCAAAAGGTGTGCCCAATCTTTCAAAAGGTGTGCCATCAAAAGGCGTGCCCAATCCATAAAAAGGTGTGCCGGACATGATGGTGAGACGCGTGACTACCTTGGCTTGCGCGCCCGTTTTGTCGTCTGGCATCAAGTGGCGCGCGATGCGCGTATCAGCCCTGGCTATTTAAACCAAGGTTGAGGCGGAGGCTGTGCAAACCAGTCTGAAACCTCTGAACATTGGCATTCTGAAACACTCTGTAAAAATTCTGTAACCAACCCTTCTCTAAAACACTCAGCAACCCATAACATGGCCTCTTCTTCCCGTCCAGTCAGACCGTTGGTGAAGGCACTGTATGGTGGTGTCATAACGTTGTAGAGGACACTGTATGGTGGTGTCATAACGTTGTAGAGGACACTGTATGGTTGTGGCAGACCGTTGTAGCAGATAAAATCTGGACAGTTGACGAGGTCATGCCGGACCGATGTAGATGCTAACCGGAATCAATGTCGGGACAGTTTTATGTGGTCATGCCGGACCGTTGGAAAAGCTAACCGGAATCAATTGCGGGACAGTTTATGGGGTCATGTCGGACCGTTGGAAAAGCTAACCGGAATCAAATGTCGGGACAGTTTATGGGGTCATGTCGGACCGGTGGAAAAGCTAACCGGAATCAATGTCGGGACAGTTTATGGGGTCATGTCGGACCATTGGAAAAGCTAACCGGAATCAAAGTCGGGACAGTTTTATGTGGTCATGTCGGACCGTTGTAAAAAGTCGCACCCTCAAAAGGTGTGCCCAATCTTTCAAAAGGTGTGCCATCAAAAGGCGTGCCCAATCCATAAAAAGGTGTGCCGGACATGATGGCGAGGCGCGTGACTACCTTGGCTTGCGCGCCCGTTTTGTCGTCTGGCGTCAAGTGGCGCGCGATGCGCGTATCAGCCCTCGCTATTTAAACCAAGGTTGAGGTGGAGGCTGTGCAAACCAGTCTGAAACCTCTGAACATTGGCATTCTGAAACACTCTTTAAACATTCTGTAACCAACCCTTCTCTGAAACACTCAGCAACCCATAACATGGCCTCTTCTTCCCGTCCAGCTACACAGAACATGGCCTCCTCTTCCCGTGGTCTGCTCACGCTCTTTCCAGAACTGAACGAGTCCACAAGAGAAATAACTGGTGCGGTGGCCAGTGAACCTCAACCAAACACCTCTGGTTTTGCTCCGTTGAACTTTCCGATGCGGTCTGTGGAGCAAAAAATGGCGGTGCAAACGGTTATTGAGGCTAATCAGTATACTTTGAAGTCATGCGTGGAGACCATGACTGCGGTCACAAACTTGTCGCACCGGCTTCAGAGTAGGACAAATGAGGTGCAGCAGTTAAACGCCCAACTGGCTCTGCTCCAGCGCATGTATAAGGATGCGCGAGCAGAGATAAGTGTGCTAAAGGCGGAAAATAAGGAGCTGAAGCGGAAGGCCACCGTTATGTTCCGATTTGGAGGTCCGCCATATGCTGTAGTGGAGGAGCAGGGGGGAGTGAATGTGCTCGGTGGCGTGGGAAACACGGAGGCAGCACCGTCAAGGACCGCTCAGGACTGAGGCAAGAAGAAGAGATCGGCGGCAGAGTAGAGAAGAAAAAATCCCGCCTGTGGATGTGGTTGTTTTGTTTGTTTGTTTGTTTGTTTGTTTTTTTTGTTTTTTTTGTTTTTTTTTTTTGTAGAATGGTGAGCGGGGTGAATCCCTGATATGAATAAAGCAAGGGTGTTTGGCAAACTCAAATGGTAGGTGTGGTAATGCAGAAAAATCAACTGGAATGAATGTTTTTTTTTTTTTTGAAAATAATAATAATAATAATAAATAAAATGAAGTGGTGGAAGCCAGTGGAATCCATGAAGGCTAGTATAATATTTTATAGTGGGGAAAAGAATGATGGGTATGTTGAGTAGATAATAAAATAAAAATGGGTTTAAAGAAAGTGAGGGATGTGGGCGGTGGATGAACAAACAAATAAATAAATAAAGGAATGAAAAGAAAGAAATAAATAAAGAAAGAAAGAGAGAAATAAATAAAGAAATAAATAAATAAATAAATAAAGCAAGTGTTGTGTGTGTTGCCCTTTTCCCTCTGCTGCTGCAGTGTGTTGATATGTTTTTATTTTATTTTATTTTATTTTGTTCACCGCCTCTGCTGTGTGTGTCCCCTCCATGTGCTGTGTATCTCTTTACATTTTCAACACTCAAAACAGCCGAGAGAGAAGAGGGTGAAGTCATTGCGCCCTCTGCTGACCCATCCACAAAAAGACCAGCATCACTGACGGAGGAGGTGGTTAGGATACGCCGAATGCGTGAAGTGAAACAGGAGGCAGTCCTTCTTGCACTGTGCTCCAAGACTTTCACATCCAGAGTGATAATTTTCAGTGGAACAAAGCAGGCTGCACATAGGCTGAAGATTTTATTTGGATTAGCTGGGTTCAAAGGTGCCGAACTACATGGAAATCGAAGCCCAGCGTCTTGATGCTTTGGAACTTTTCAGGAAGCAGCAAGTAGATTTTCTTATTACAACTGATGTTGCTGCTCGTGAACTTGACATCATTGGTGAAGAGCCGGATTGTTACAGAGCAATCAACAACTAAATGGTCTCAGATCATTGACCAAATGGAGGATCAAGTGGCTGCAATTCTCCAAGAAGAGAGGGAAAAGATGGAGTGAAGGCATGTGTAGAGGTCCGGCGGGCGGCCAAGGCGAGGCTGTCGCCGCTGGTGAAGCAGAATTATTAGCTTCTTAACCTTGCTCTGATACCATGTTAAAATTCAATGTATAAAGAGAAATAGAGAATTGTATTATTGATTGATTGATTTTATGAATTACAAATGTGAGGGGCTCCTTATATAGGAGAAATAGGTGTAGTGGAGTAGGTGGTGGTAGGTGTAGTAGGTGGAGTAGGTGATGGTAGGTTTG
This sequence comes from Camellia sinensis, assembly GCF_055761805.1. Lineage (NCBI taxonomy): Eukaryota > Viridiplantae > Streptophyta > Magnoliopsida > Ericales > Theaceae > Camellia > Camellia sinensis. The sequence continues at coordinate 50,448,661 of NC_138967.1, forward strand.
GTGGTAGGTGTAGTAGGTGGAGGGAGCAGGTGATGGTAGGTTTGGTGGTAGGTGTAGTAGGTGGAGTAGGTGATAGGTTTTAACATTGCATTACTTAACTTATTGATTATCACCTGGTTGTTGAGATTCATCCCATGTGTTATTTACTAGCATCATGCAAGCATTTGTGTGAAAGGTTGAAATGTTTCTTGGGCAACAAATGATCACAAACATTTGGTCTCTCATTTTACATGTATTGCAGGTTTTCAAGCGCAGCTTAATGATACCTATACATACCATCTTGGCATTGAGTTTAATTTTCCAGGTTTGTTTTTTAATTCTAAATTTTCTCACCCTAATTACCAGCAGGAATTTTCCTGGGAATGTTTTGGATCCACTTGCTCTTTCGTTCAATTTCTCTCCATTTTCTTGGTTTCAGTGAAAAAAAATATATTCCATCTTTGTTTATGGCTATGTTGTTCTCCGACTCTTCTATTGAGCCCCATGCTCTTTTAGATATCCTATATGTTGTCTAGAAGTTGTGAGTTTTAATTTTCAGATGGATTACTCTCGCGTAATATTTCGTTTCGTGTGGTTTCAGGCATGGTTGTTGGAAAAAGCAAATTATACAAAGGTATCACCTTTTTCAAGTTCTATGAATAATTGTAATAGCTTTTCAACTTCAATGATATTCTTTCTCTAGGGTAACCTCATTGGGATGTTTTTGGACTTGCTTGAGATAGAGATCCTTGATAGGACCCGTAGTTCTATCTATGTGATTATTGCACTCATGACAATAAAAGACAAACTTATTACAATTCAGTTCATGAAATGAAGATATTCCTTCTAAAGTCTTATGTATTAAAACTTATATAGTCACAAAGTCATTTTTTGCCCATGCCCATTCATTCTGATTTCTTTTTATTTCTTCCTTTGATGTATGCATATTCATTCTTTGGTTTATTAATTGTATATTCTAACATTCGATGAAGTTTTAAGGAATGAGGGCCAGCTAATAGTCTAACATGTTCAATGAGTTTTATTTATATTATGTCTGGTGTTAATTAACAGAAAATTACAAGCCATATGAAGAGAAGGAATGGTAACTCATTCTGATTTCTTTTTATTTCTTCCTTTGATGTATGCATATTCATTCTTTGGTTTATGAATTGTATATTCTAACATTCGATGAAGTTTTAAGGAATGAGGGCCAGCTAATAGTCTAACATGTTCAATGAGTTTTATTTATATTATGTCTGGTGTTAATTAACAGAAAATTACAAGCCATATGAAGAGAAGGAATGGTATTTCTTTACACCAAGAGATCGAAAGTATAAGAATGGGAAGCGGCCAAATCGAGCTGCCGGTGATGGATACTGGAAGGATTTTGATTCAAAGCTGAGGATTGAGAGCAATTCTTCCAATACCCAGATCTAAGAGCTTTGCATTTAGGGCACCCCAAGAGAATTTCACCATCCAAGACTTCGAATTGGGCCACATCTGTGGCGTAGGTTCTTATTCCAAGTTCTCATTTTTCTTCCTCATATTTAATTTTTTTACTTTATTTATAGATTTGGGTTAATTTGAGATTATCCCTCTATTTATTTATTTATTATTATTATTATTGTGAATTAATTTGATTTATGTTGATTTATTATGGTGTTTTGATGATTTATGTTCATTAGAGGTTAGTTTGAATATCGTGTTTCATCTATCTTTTTAGGGTTATTTCAGATTGTTTATAATTTATTAAATAGTGTTGGGATTATAATTATATTTTAATCCTAATATTATTTACACCGTGCCTTCAGGCACGGGCATACGCTAGTTCTCAGATAAGCAAATAAGCTATATCCACATTCTACAACATATATGTATAACCACAATATCCACAGATAAGCATATGAGCTATATCCACACATCACAAAGATAAGCATATAAGCTCTATCTTCACTTCTAGACAAGCATATGAGCTGTATCTACGGAGTTCATCCCCTATCTTCTCCCAACACTAACCGGTTTAGAGGTACATCCCCTATCTTCCCCTAAACCGCGGAGTACATCCCCTATCTCCTCCTCTACACATAACGTATACAAACACATTGGTTCTATATACAATCACCCAATACATACAATTAATGTATTCTATCAACCGTCAAGTTCCATGACACACTTCATTGATTAGTTTCAGTTTGCCTAATCATCATGCATTGTCTACAACAATCACGACTATCCTCCACCGATAGCCCAAAGCAGTTATTTCTAAACAGAAAATAAATGCACAATGGATATTCAATCAACATTTCATTTCTTCATTCTTCTCAATTAATTATCCCAATTAATTAAACAATGTAATTAGGTCAATTCCCATAATTAACATTTCAACCCTTAGGTCCCATTTTCATCAATGATTCAACAATCATTCCATCTCTCTATGCCAAACATGCATCTAGGTTTATTATGAATAAAACCCCAACTTTTGTAAAATTACACAAAAGCCCCAAACTTTCACAAAATTACCAAACCAAGCCCAACATCTCAAAATACCAAAATTTAAAGACAAAACCCATAGAGAGGAGTAGGATATCCCTACCTCAAATTCGGAGTTCCAAGGGAGAGGATGACAAAACCCAACGTGCTCCAAAACCCGAGATTTTCAGATTAAAATGAAGCCCTCGACGATCAACAGCTTTTTTGTAAAGGCCAAAGGTGAGCAAATCACTCCTACTAGATCAAAACCTAGAGAGAAGGTAGAGTCTAGAGTGAGAGGCTCAACAATGGTGATTTTGGAAAAGTAAGAGAGAGAAGAGAAAGTAAAAAGTGATTTGAAAAGTCACAATTTCGGGACTTAAACCCAGTCGCCCGCTCGAGCGTAAAACACCCTGCTCGAGCATCACTCACAGACTCCCGCTCGAGCGTCCAAACTTCCGCTCGAGCGCCGGATGCACTCTCCCAGCATTTATACAGAACCAGGCCTCCGCTTGAGCTTCCAACTCTACGCTCGAGCGGCACTCAGACAACCCCGCTCGAGCGGCCAATACCACGCTCGAGCGTACAACGCTGCACAGGAAAATACTGAATGGGTGTAATCTCCGCTCGAGCGCCAAAACCCCCGCTCGAGCGTACATGCCAAAACCTGGGCAACTAGTTTTGGTTTCTAAACTCGACCAACCTGTAACAAACCCGCCCAATACATCCCATAACTCAAATACTAAGTAAAAAGGATGTAAACAAAATAATAAACAACTACCAACATCCACGGACACATGTCCGGATCACTGTACAACAAGGGTAAACCCGGGATCGCTATAACCTCCCCCCCTTAAAGAATTTCGCCCCCGAAATTAAGCACAAGTTTTCAAAAACAGGTTTTCCTCCATTTTAGACAATGTTACATTTTAACATTCAACAATTCGACCCATTACCAGTCATCCCATCCCTTTAACAAGAGACATTTCACAATATGTAAATAACATATGTACTTTTAACATGCACCAACATTATGCACTAACTTTCCAATGTCAACAATATACTTAACACATATAATGTTACATTCAACTTCCATATGAGGCAAGTTCCAAAACATACTCCCAATAACCAAAACATTTTCAATGTTTCACAACTTAAGACATATATAAAAGCTCTTAAGTTCAACAATAGTTCAAAATTTAACTATAAGATTACACATCAACGAACAAGTCCGGATATTTTTCACGGACTTCCAACTCACGTTCCCAAGTGGCTTCCTCCACTCCGTGATGTTTCCACAAGACTTTCACCAAAGGAATGGTCTTGCCACGCAGGACCTAATCCCGCCTATCCAAGACCCGAACCGGTCTCTCCTCATACGAAACATCCTCATCTACCTCTAAATCGGTCCAATCCAACACATGTGATGGATCTGGCTCATACTTCCGAAGCATACTCACATGAAACACGTCATGCACTCCGGACAACTGCGGTGGTAAGGCTAACCGATAAGCAACTTCGCCAATCCTCTCAAGGATCTCAAAAGGACCAATAAACCGAGGGGATAACTTCCCACTCTTCCCAAACCTCATCAAACCTCGCCTAGGTGATATCTTCAGAAAGACATGATCACCTACCTCAAACGCCAAAGGCCTCCTCCTACGGTCAGCATAAGATTTCTGACGACTCTGGGCTGTAACAAGCCTCCTACGGATAAGCTCAACTTTCTCCGTCGTCTCCCTAACCAACTCCGGACCCAACAAAGGTGCATCACCCACCTCGGCCCAACAAACTGGAGACCTACACGGTCGGCCATACAAGGCCTCAAATGGTGCCATACCGATGCTAGACTGAAAACTGTTGTTGTAGGCAAACTCTACCAATGGCAAGTGCCTCTCCCACGTCCCACTGAAGTCAAGGACACAACCCCGAAGCATATCCTCGAGGATCTGAATAGTACGCTCGGACTGCCCGTCAGTCTGAGGATGATAAGCCGTACTAAAGGTCAACTTAGTGCCCAAGGCACTCTGCAAACTCTGCCACAACCTAGCAGTAAAACGAGGATCTCTATCTGAGACGATCGTCACTGGGACCCCGTGCAATCTCACTACGTCCCGAATATACAAATCGGCAAGATGATCTACCGAATCTCTCACGCGCATAGGAATAAAGTGCGCCGACTTAGTCAACCGGTCTACAACCACCCAAATAGCATCATTACCCCGCTGAGTCCTCGGAAGACCTACAATGAAGTCCATAGTGACATGCTCCCACTTCCACTCGGCAATAGGCAAGGGTTGCAACAAACCCGCTGGCCTCTGATGCTCGGCCTTCACTTGCTGGCAAGTAAGGCACTTCGATACGAAAACCGCCACATCTCTCTTCATACCCCGCCACCAAAACTGGCGACCCAAATCCTGGTACATCTTAGTACCTCCTGGATGCACCGCAAGGCGCGAACGATGAAACTCTCGGAGTACTTCCTCTCGGCAAGACTCCGGTACAAACAAACGGTTTCGGTATCTCACACTCAGGTCGGGATACACCGTCAAACCCTTCTCAACCTTCCCACTGGAGATCTTCTCTTGGAGGGATTCTACCTCAAGGTCACCTCTCTGTGCCTCTAACACTCTAATCACAAGTGTAGGTTGCGCAACAACAGAGAACAAGGCCGCAGCCCCAACAGATTCGCCCAGTAGCAAATCAAACTCGCCAAGTGCCCCCAACATCTCCCATTCCCGGATGGCTATACAAGCTACATCACTAATGGATTTCCTACTAAGGGCATCGGCCACTACATTGGCCTTTCCCGGATGATAGTGCAACTCAAAATCATAATCTTCGATGAACTCCATCCACCTTCTCTGCCTCAAATTCAAGTCTTTCTGTGTAAACAGATACTTCAAACTCTTGTGGTCCGAGAACACCTCGAACTTCTCACCATAAAGGTAGTGCCTCCAGATTTTCAAGGCAAAGATCACAGCTGCTAACTCTAGGTCGTGTGTGGGGTAATTCTTCTCGTGTATTTTCAACTGACGTGAGCCATAAGCTACCACTTTCCCCTCTTGCATCAACACACAACCCAAACCCTCTCGTGAGGCATCACAATAAACCGCATAACCCAACCCTCTCTCCGGAATAATCAACACCGGAGCGGTGGTCAATCTAACTTTCAACTCTTGGAACGACTTTTCACAAGTCTCACTCCACACAAACTTGACTCCCTTCCGAGTCAGTCTAGTCAACGGTGACGCTAACCTGGAGAAATCTTTCACAAACCGACGATAATACCCAGCTAACCCCAGAAAACTGCGGATCTCAAACACACTCTTAGGCTGTGCCCAATCTTGCACTGCCTCAACCTTGGATGTATCAACAGACACCCCTTCCCCGGATACCACGTGGCCTAAGAATTTGACTTCCCTCAGCCAGAACTCACAGTTCCCAAACTTGGCATACAGCCTATGGGCTCTAAGCAACTCAAGCACCACTCTCAAGTGTGCCTCGTGCTCCTCCCCTGAAGGCGAATAGATAAGGATGTCGTCCACAAAGACGACCACAAATCGATCTAAGAACTCCCGGAAAATCCGGTTCATCAACTCCATAAAGATTGCCGGTGCATTGGTAAGCCCAAATGGCATCACCAGAAACTCGTAATGGCCATACCGCGTACGGAATGCCGTCTTAGGAATATCTTCCTCCCTGACCCTCAACTGGTGGTAACCCGATCTGAAGTCTATCTTAGAGAAACAACGGGAACCCTTCAACTGGTCAAACAAATCATCTATACGGGGCATAGGGTACTTATTCTTAACCGTAACCCGATTCAACTTCCGGTAGTCAATACACAATCTCAAGGCACCATCTTTCTTTTTAACAAAGAGGGCTGGTGCTCCCCACGGCGAAACACTAGGGCGAACAAAGCCCTTATCGAGCAATTCCTGGAGCTGAATTTTCAACTCAACCAATTCTGCTGGAGCAAAACGGTAAGGTGCAATAGAAATCGGCGTCGTACCAGGCACTAAATCAATAGAGAACTCTATCTCTCGGTGAGGTGGCAAACTAACAAGATCTTCGGGAAAGACATCCGAATACTCACAAACCACCCTCGACAACACAATCTGGGTCTCACCACTCTCACCACTCTTAAAGCTGGCAAGTAGACCACTAAGCTCATTTCGCCCTCGCGAATCATACCCCGGTGGCAACACACTACCAACCCGGTCTCCCAAGAAATGGAACCACTCCCCGCTCAAGGTACATAACGTGACCCTCTGGCGGTAGCAATCGATAACAGCCCGGTATGACGATAGCCAGTCCATACCCAAAATAACATCAAAACCCTTCATGGGCATGACAACAAACGGAAAAGGAAGCCTATAGTCGGCGACCTCTATATCACATCCTCTAACACCCTGTTTCAGAATCAACTCACCACCCAAAGGCGATACCACACAAATAGGAGATGCTAACTGTGCTAACTCCAATTCCAAAACCGATGCAAATGCAGCAGATACAAAAGAATGAGATGCACCCGTGTCTATCAACACATTAGCAACCGAGTTGCAAAACAGAAAAGTACCTCTCACTACTGATGGAGCCGGTACTAAATCCTGCGCGGTAACAGCATACACGCGCCCCGTAGGCCCCTGGTCTACCTGCTCACCTCTCGGAGCAAAAGACTGCTGCACAGACTGGGATGACGAAACTCCCGGATTGGCCCTCGAGGCCTGCACAGACTGAGCTGGCTGAAAACCCTGCGTCTGCCTAGAACCAGACGCTCCCGAAGTGGCACTCAACTGTGGCCAAAACCTCTTCAGGTGCCCAGGCTGTCCACACTGATAACAAGTCAAGGGCTGCCCCCTGCCCAAACTCTGACTCTGCGGTCTAGCTGAAGAAGAAGCAGCTTTCTGAACCCCACCCTTCTGCGGGCAAACTGAAACCTTGTGACCCAGCTGGCCACACTTGTAACAAGTGAATTCCCCCTGACTGCCTCTCCCCGAGCCTACACTCGGCACTGGAAAGGTCGATCTAGAGACTGCACCCCGAGACTGCTGAGGGTTATAACCCTTCTGTCTCCTGCCATCACTCTGACTATCCTGGCTCCTCTTGGAGCCCCTCTGTTCTTCCTCCTCCTCCTGCATCATAATCTCCATATGAGCAGCAGCATCAACTAGGTGTCTATACTCTCGGATGTAAGACCCACCAACTCTCAACTTGAGGCCCCGCCTCAACTTCCGCTCAAACTCATAGCAACGGCGTTCCTCAGACGCCACCAGTTCCGGTGCAAACCTGGACAGACTGGTAAAAGTAGCATCAAACTCGGCCACTGACAAGCCCTGCTGTTTAAGCCAGCTAAACTGATCCCTCAGCTTCTCCCTAGCTGCTGCAGACAAAAACCTCTCCTGAAAAGCATTCACAAATGCCTCCCAAGTACCACCAACACGAGCCTTCTCGTACATCCACCATTGACCCGCATCTCCCTTCAGTTGAAAGGATGCCAAGGTCACTTTTAGTGCTCCGTCCTCGATGCCAAGCATCTCGAACATCTTACTCATTTGTTCTAACCACTCATCAGCCTTCAGTGGCTCCTTCGGATCCCCGGCAAACTCATCCGGATTAGACCGGAAAAACTCCCTCTTCAAGAAAGAAGGCCCTGTCTCAGCTGCCTGATTCCCAACTCTAAGAATACCCAAAGCTCCTGCTATCTCTCTAGCCAAGGCACCCATAGCCTGCTGACCTACTGGCTTGGCCACATTGGCCTGCCCAACTCCCTCCTGCACTGCCAGAATCTCACCCGGTAACGGTACTTCTTGCCTCGCAGGTCTACCACGCCTAGCACCTCTTCCTCGTCCTGACATCCTAATAAAGGCAACACAGAACGTTAGCACATTCATAAATGTGCCGAAACTAAACACTCACGTCCTAATGCATGGACAATTGTAATTCACTCCACATAAGCACATAAACACATAAGCACTTACGAATTTCATTTCCGGATAATGATAGTCCCGAGGCGTTACTAGAGTTCCGGTTAGAAACAGCATTGATCAAGTGCTTTTCCAACAAGACTCCCAGAAACTCAAGGATCCAATCAACATCCTAGAAATTAAATCCTATACCCACATAGTCACATAAGCATGTTATCACTTAAGCACATAGCATATGATACTACATTTAAGTCTCTATCAAGCGAGACAAACCCATTGTGATCCTAATCACTTCCCACGTACCCAAAGTATTCGAACCCGGTATGCTCTGATACCAAGTTGTAACGCCCTCAAAACAATACATTAAACCCATCAAATAAGACATGCATTGACATATGAACTAGCCACATTCTTTTATTCATTAGAGTCTCATTACATAAGTATTACATGTTAACATCAAAACAAAATGCCCTACGGGCTTACAGCTTTCCAAGTTAACACTTGGTTACAACAAAAGAGTACTAACTCGTTTACACATTAAGCCCTTGGCTTGAAGTTACATGTAATACATCAAAAGTAAAATGACAAAACTTGTCCGCCTCTAGCCTCCCAAGCTATGTCCTTGGAGGTGGCATGCTACCTGCACCTGAAAATGATATTCCCATATAGGGTGAGCCACAGCCCAGTAGAAATACACTAAACCAACCATGAACAATGACTAAAATATTAGCATTTGATAGATGGCCAACACTGATACAATCACATAAATCACATATTTATGTCATACGACTTATGAGTCCAAGTTTCCTTTCATTTTCCCTTTTTCAACGGATAGGCATATAAGCACTAACCACATTCTCAACAGATATGTATAACAACAATATCCACATTCTCAGATAAACAAATAAGCTATATCCACATTCTACAACAGATATGTATAACCACAATATCCACAGATAAGCATATGAGCTATATCCACACATCACAAAGATAAGCATATAAGCTCTATCTTCACTTCTAGACAAGCATATGAGCTGTATCTACGGAGTTCATCCCCTATCTTCTCCCAACACTAACCGGTTTAGAGGTACATCCCCTATCTTCCCCTAAACCGCGGAGTACATCCCCTATCTCCTCCTCTACACATAACGTATACAAACGCATTGGTTCTATATACAATCACCCAATACATACAATTAATGTATTCTATCAACCGTCAAGTTCCATGACACACTTCATTGATTAGTTTCAGTTTGCCTAATCATCATGCATTGTCTACAACAATCACGACTATCCTCCACCGATAGCCCAAAGCAGTTATTTCTAAACAGAAAATAAATGCACAATGGATATTCAATCAACATTTCATTTCTTCATTCTTCTCAATTAATTATCCCAATTAATTAAACAATGTAATTAGGTCAATTCCCATAATTAACATTTCAACCCTTAGGTCCCATTTTCATCAATGATTCAACAATCATTCCATCTCTCTATGCCAAACATGCATCTAGGTTTATTATGAATAAAACCCCAACTTTTGTAAAATTACACAAAAGCCCCAAACTTTCACAAAATTACCAAACCAAGCCCAACATCTCAAAATACCAAAATTTAAAGACAAAACCCATAGAAAGGAGTAGGATATCCCTACCTCAAATTCGGAGTTCCAAGGGAGAAGACGACAAAACCCAACGTGCTCCAAAACCCGAGATTTTCAGATTAAAATGAAGCCCTCGACGATCAACAGCTTTTTTGTAAAGGCCAAAGGTGAGCAAATCACTCCTACTAGATCAAAACCTAGAGAGAAGGTAGAGTCTAGAGTGAGAGGCTCAACAATGGTGATTTTGGAAAAGTAAGAGAGAGAAGAGAAAGTAAAAAGTGATTTGAAAAGTCACAATTTCGGGACTTAAACCCAGTCGCCCGCTCGAGCGTAAAACACCCCGCTCGAGCGTCACTCACAGACTCCCGCTCGAGCGTCCAAACTTCCGCTCGAGCGCCGGATGCACTCTCCCAGCATTTATACAGAACCAGGCCTCCGCTCGAGCTTCCAACTCTACGCTCGAGCGGCACTCAGACAACCCCGCTCGAGCGGCCAATACCACGCTCGAGCGTACAACGCTGCACAGGAAAATACTGAATGGGTGTAATCTCCGCTCGAGCGCCAAAACCCCTGCTCGAGCGTACAGGCCAAAACCTGGGCAACTAGTTTTGGTTTCTAAACTCGACCAACCTGTAACAAACCCGCCCAATACATCCCATAACTCAAATACTAAGTAAAAAGGATGTAAACAAAATAATAAACAACTACCAACATCCACGGACACATGTCCGGATCACTGTACAACAAGGGTAAACCCGGGATCGCTATACTCTACCATGTTATTTAATTTTTCAAAAATTTTACAAAATTATTTGCTAGAATAATGTGTTATTAACAATTTTGTTATTAAAACATCTCAATGCAATTTTGTTTTTAAATGCTAAATATGTAATTATGCAATATCATTTTATATGTAATTTCTATTTATATGTTATTATACCAATCTTACGATAATTTTATTGTTACTGGCACTTGTCATATCATTAAATAGGTACTGTTTTCATTTTTAAAATTAGTAAAAAAAAATTACAAAATTTATTTATTTGCTTAGTTTTTTATTTATTTATTTATTTATAAAAAGAAACATTTAGAAAAAAGTCATTGTTTGATATTAAATCATTCTCAATATATTTTAACTTAATAAGTCCTCTTAAAGTAGTTCCAACAGGTTCTTTAAAAGAAGTATGTTAGTTATTATAGTTAATTTCATCATTTTTTTAACAAGATTCTTCTAGGTTAGTTACATTTAGAGAGTCGTGGGAGGCTCTTTAAACTAATTTTGTGTGATTAAATATGTGAAATAAAGAGTAACATTGGAGCACATAGATGAAAAGTTAGTCAAGTAATGTAACGCCCTCAAAATCAACCCATCAATCATATATTCTTGATATAAGAGAATAAAGCATAATTATATTTCATCGGAGTATTCATTACAAAACGTATTACATGTTGACAACAAAAGTAAATGCCCTACGGGCTTACAACTTTCCAAGCCAACACTTGGTTACAAAAACAGTGAGTACTAACTCAAAACAGATAATAAGCCCTTGGCTTGATACACATGTAATACAAAAATGTAATCACAAAAGATGTCCCAGCCACTAAGCCTCTCAAGCTATGTCCTTGGAGGTGGCATGCTACCTATACCTAAAAATGATGTCCCATATAGGGTGAGCCAACGCCCAATAGAGATATGCTAAACATAATATGAGCAATAACTAAAACATTAGCATCTGATAAATGTTTAACTCATATAAACTAACATGCCGTACAATCCATATCCATAATCCTTCACTTAACAAAACTCAACTTATAAACACGGCTTAGAACCTGGCCAAACAACTTAAGCGAGACTACATCTCCAGCCAACAATACTTCAACTTGCCATTTTACAAAAATTGCGTCTGCGGGATTCGACAACCATGTGTGATTATTTTCTCATGGCCATTTTACGGAAATTTCATCCGCCGGACTCGGCACCCATTTATAGATGTTTTCAGATTGCCATTTTACGGAAATTTCATCCGCGGGATCTGGCACCCATGTATAGATATTTTTGAATTGCTATTTTACGGAAATTGCGTCCGCGGGATTCGACACCCATGTGTGATTATTTTCGAATGGCCATTTTACTGAAATTTCATCCGTGGGATTCGGCACCCATATATTCAAATACTCAACATGATTAGTTTCAATTCACCTAATCATCATGCAGTGTCTATAACAATCAAGACTATCCTCCACCGATAGCCCAAAGCGGTTATTTCTAAACAGAAAATAAATGCACCAACAAGTAAACTATCAACAATTTCAAAGGTGAGTGATTAATTAATCCAACTCTACCATTCTATCTCATAATGAGCCAATTTCATTATTCCCAATTCAATTTCATAATTCCATAACATTCCCAAATTAATTATATAAATTAATTCATAGTAAAAATTAGGGCTTTCTCCCCCTTTTTCTCTACAATGACCCAAAGGTCCCATATATCATCAACAACAACAACAACATCATTTTAAGACCCAAGATACACATTATGAGTCAAAATAACCAAATCCCTCTTTATTCATTTCGAAACCCTAACACCAAAAATTACCCAAGTCCGACATTACATCAAAATGACCAATAATTTATGTCAAAGACCATAAAAATGAGTAGTTATCCCTACCTCAAATTCGGAGCTCAAAGGGAGAAGGTGAAGAAAACTCGAAGTGCTCCAAATCAAGAAATTTTCGGATCAAAGTGAAGCCCACGCCAAGCACAACACTTTTTACAAAGGGACAAAGGTGGGAGATCGCTCTAACTAGATCAATACATAGAGAGAAGTTGAGTTTTTAGAGAGAGGAGCTCTCCAATGGAGGTTCTGAAAAGTAAGAGAGAGAGAGAGTGTGCAAAGAGTGATTTAAAATATCACAGTCCAGATCTGATATACGCATGACCCGCTCGAGCGGAGAATAGGACGCTCGAGCGTCAAACACAAAATCTGTACCCGCTCAAGCGCAAAAGGACCAGCTCGAGCGCAAAGGTACAAAACAAAACACACCCGCTCGAGCGCAAAGGGAAACCCGCTCGAGCGTAGATTACACTCGTCCAGTACTTTTACAGACAAGGAACACCCGCTTGAGCGCAAGGATACCCGCTCGAGCGTAAGGAAATCCGCTCGAGCGTGAAAAACACATCTGCAGAACTTTTGCAAACGGACAAACTACTGAAGGTGTGCAAACTCTGCTCGAGCGCAAGAAGACCCGCTCGAGCGGATCACTAAAAATCTGGGCAACAAGAATTGGGACAAAAGCTCAACCAACCTGTCCGAAACACGCCCGAGACAATTCTAAACTCAAATGCAAAGAGTTAGAGGACGAAAATGAAATATAGACAACAACAACTATCAACGGAACCGAGTCCAGAATACAGTAAACATGAGAGGGAAAACCGGGGTCGCTATAAGTAAAATAAAGAGTATTCATTTTTCATCATTTTAGTTAGTAAAAAATGAAGATTAACATTCAAGTTGCTCTTTAATCATTTTTTTCGTAAGGATTAGGTTTCCCTCAAGTACAAAATTTGAACTTGATTGTCAATGTTAGGGCTCATGGGGTCCACCACAAGTCTCGTTTCGATGATCCAAACCATTCATTTTGTAAAATTTTATGTGTATATCATTAATGAAAAAAATTAAGTTTATTCAATAATAGTAACATTTTCATTTTATCACATTTATTTTTGCAAAACTTAACAATAAGTATATTTTTGAAAATAGACCATCCAATTTTTTAGGAACAAATGTGATAAAATAAAATTATTTTGATTATTGAATCAACTCAATATTTTTCAAGACTAATATGCACAAATAATTTTATAAAATAAATTATTCGAATCATCAAAATAAGAGTCGTAATGAGCCTCATGCATCCTAAATTATCAAGTTCAAATTTTGAACTTGAGAAACTCCTCGTCCTTTCCACAAATACTCTCACATGTAAATATCTTGTGCGATTAGTTGAAGTGCGCACTACAATTCAAAATGTTAATGTGGCATTTATTTTATTTTTGCTATTTCAAAGCTTAATAAAATTATGACTTTTATTTTACACATCCATTTTGAATAAAATTTATACTTTCAAAAATTTGCACAACGAGATATCAAACAAGATTAATATTGAATATAGAATTTTATAAAAATAAAATATTATTTTTCTAATTGTACGAAATTGAGAAATTCTCGATTTCAATTTTGAAAAAAAGAGAATTTTTTTAGTTTCACACAATAATGTTCCATACAGTTTTTTTGCTAAAAAACTATTTTTTTTTATATAATTTTATATTTAATATTAATCTTACTTGAAAAATTTTGACGAGTACGATCTAAAAATAAAAATTTTATTAAAATTGAAAATGTAAAATAAAAGTTATAACATTTTAAATTTTAGAACACAAAAACTAAAAATAAAACTTCACATATGTGTAACAACACAATGTAGAGAAATTATTCCATCTTTCTAGAGCAAGTTTAAGTGGTACTCCAAATACATTTTCATTGGCTAAAACAGTGAGTCCTATTGATTTGTTTTTGTTTAGTTTGTAAGAAACAAATGGACATGTGTCAACTTTTCAATGGTATAGAGCAATGGTACTGTTGGCACCATAAATCTGTAATTTTATTATTTATTATTTATATAATTGCAGGATATGTGACACCTGTCACGCCCCCAAAACATAATATGTCACGCCCCAAATTTTATTACTCGGATAACATTACCAATATTCATTAATTAAGTCCAATCTACAAATGACAATTCATCCCTTGATGAAATGATGAATAATTAAATATACATGTTCCCTCTCGTTATACAACAGTGACATTTTTATACAAATAAAAGATATGCCCTGAGGCTTACAATAAAAAAAATGACACTACTCGTTACAAAAAAAAAAAAAAAAAAAAAAAATAGCATTCAGCCAAATAAACAAATGAAGTAGTACAACCCATCAGTACATTACTGTCACGCCCCACTTTTTATTGCACGGATTTCCATTACCAAAGCCATTGTTATAATTCAATTTCGGAGTTAGCGTACAGAAGCTCATTATATATATAAAGAATACATAAGTATAAATTCTCTCATTCGAATATAAAATGAATGCAACATGAATTCATATCTAAATAAATTGCCTGTAGGCTTACATCATTTAAATCAAGAGGAAGGGTTTAACCCCTTTATATCAATGGCATTCCGCCTACACATAAAGAGGCCCCGTGGCCAACAAATAACGAAGATCCGTAACCTTGTAGCACATCTTGATATTTACCTTAAAAAGATTAACAACGTGGGATGAACATAAAGTCCAGTAGGGATCTCGACATGATCCTTGACAATAACAACTTACAAATAGCTATGATCATGAATGCTCGTCTCATACCATATAAATAATGTGACATTTTATAACCAAATTATACTTATATAAATACTTTTCTAAAAAACATTCAGTTTATTTGACAACACCAAGGTTCGCTTTCATTATCCAATTCCCCATTTAAACAATTATTACTTGAAAACCATATTTTCCATTTGTGACAAAAATACCACATAATATCCATTTTTTTTTTTTGAAAGCACGCTCACCAAATCCGATTTCTTCACATTATTCATACCCAATATACAACCAAGGTCTGTCTCTACACATTCATCACATTCTCAATCATAAACTCAAATTTCAACGAAAAACTTTCAATAGAATAACTTATGGTGGGAAAACTCACTCAACCACTCTTTCTAACACGTCCAAATATACAAGATCACATCTACTCAACATATAAGACAATTCAACCTTACAAAATCACAATCATCAGAACACATGACACACATAGTCCAACTGAGACAACAATAATGAATAATCTCTGCTCTATACCTGCCTAAAGCACGGTAAGCCAATGATATATCTCTCCACAATGAAATGCCAATTTACCAAACACCGGCTGGAAGGGAATGGTACCTCTAATTCTCAACGCAACCAATTCTCCAGGCGCTAGCTGGAAGGTAATGGTACCTCTGATTCTCAACACATTACACATTTTCCAACCATCACATCATACAACATTCATAGACAATTTGAGTGTACTACAGACACACAACCATTTCAACATTCACAATGTCATCCTCCACCGATGACCAAGGGCAAAACCTCTAAACAACATACGTTAAATCCAAGTAATCCAAATATCCAATTCTTATGAGGTATTTAGTATAACAACAATGACAATATTCAAGGATTTCTCAACTTCTACCAAAAGTTCTATCTCAATTTATACAAGAGTTATAAATGCCTCTACATTCCAATGTTTGTTTCCAAAATTTCCAATTTACAGCTCGTCAATTATGTGTATATATATATATATAACTCCTTTCTTTCATTAACAAAACCCAAATTCATGTATGCTCAAGCCAAATTTCGTTCACTTCAACTCGACAAAAGTGTAACCCGATGATTTCTAATCTCATATTTACCCCCTTTTTAGCAATTAACGAGCTACCGATTTATTATCCACAACTATGAACATCCAAAGCAAGGTTATTACAAAAATTCATGAGACTCAGTTAAATCTCAAAATCAATCAACAACAAATTATTTAAATCCCTTAGTTCATGACATGATTAATTTCACACCTTCAATCCTTTTTTACCCATTTAGCATTATTAAAAAATTTAGGGTTTTATCTCTCTCTAAGCATGAATATGTTAAACCACATCCCAAATTAACTCAACAACAATGTATTTCACAAAACCTCTACCTCAACATCAAACCTTAAATCTCCTATCATGATTTTCAAATAAAAAAAAAATCAATAACATCATTGTTTTTATGCAATAAAAACATACCACATGTCTATCTATAAAAGAGGTATTGAAAAAAATCAAAAAAATCCCTACCTCAAGAGAGAAGAGGAGAAAAGCCCAAAACTTGACTTCGCCGGAAAACGATCTCCACCGGTCAAGACGAAGAAAAGCCCAAAAAAAAACTAGCATGAAAATCCCAATAGATTCATGGGGTCAAAAAGAAATGTAAAACTTCGAGGGTTTGGGTAGAGAGAGATGAGAGAAAAAGAGAAACAATGTAGAGAGAGAGTGATTTATTCAGATATGGATAAAAAAGGAGAAAAAAGCAAAAATATGACTGAAAAGCACGAAAAACGAGACAAAAAACGCGCCTGGCCGCACTTGCGGCGCCCTCTCCCACACATGCAGAGCGGCCTCCTGCACGTGTGGCTCCCACCCCCGCACGTGCGGTCTCCCTCGCATCTCCACTCACGCACCTGTCTTTTAGACAGTGTGCATCCAGCCCTCCGCCTTGCTTCCCGCACATGCGGCCTAATCTCCTGCACGTGCAGCCCCTCTCCCGCATGTGTGGCCCAAGGCCCCACACGTGTGGCTCCAGCATTCCAGCTCGGAAAAACCCCGGCTTTTTCCTCTACACTCCGTATAGCGATCCCGGTTCTTTCTCCTTTGGGTTGTAGTATCCGGACTTAGTTCCGTGGATTTCGGTTGTTGTTTAGAACTTGTTTCTGTCCTTAAATTCTTTAAGTTTGTGTTATAGAATGTTTTGGACTTGTTCGTTCCAGGTTGGGTGTGATTGGGAGCAGGTGGTTGCTACCCAGGTTTTTAGTCCTTCGCTCGAGCGAGATGTTTGTCGCTCGAGCGAGCGCGGAGTTTTGTCTCTGGTGGGTCGAGCCAGGACGGCTTCGATCGAGCGAGCGTTGCGTCTGGTTCTGGACCTGAGAGCTGCATTTCTTGGCTCGAGCGAGCTTTCTTCCGCTCGAGCGCACTTCTGAGTTTTTGGCTCGAGCCAGAACTTCTTGGCTCGAGCGAGAATTTTCTTTGTCTGGTCGCTCGAGCGACCATGTCTTCGCTCGAGCGAGTCTATCGTATTTCAGTAGGCAGCAGCGGGGAAAAGGATCATTTTTCTTCCCCTTTCATTCTTGAAACCCTAGCAGTCGAGAGTCTCTCTCTCTAAACATATTACCTCTCTAGATTTCATCTCTTTTTAGTATGAATCCATCTTAAGTTCTTTGTAAGAAAGATAGAGGGCGGCTTGGGCTTCGTTCTAATCTGAAAAATAGTGGATTTGGAGCACTTGGATTTTGGGTCATCTTCTCCATTGGTGTTTTTCGTTTGAGGTAGGGATTCTCCTTGTTCTTTTTCAATACTTCGTCTATAGATAGACATGTGGTAATTTTTGTATTGCATGAAAATTGTATCATGTTGGATTTTTGTATAAATTCATGAGGTTGAACTTGGGTTAGTTGTTGGATTTAAATCTATTATCATTAGATGTGTTTTGGGGCTAATTGGGTGTTAATTACCATGTTGTTGTTGTAAGGAGAGGAAACCCTAATATTTATTTGGTTTTATAACTCAATAGAGGGGTTTTGATCATTGGGTAAATACTTGGGTATTTTGGGTTTTGAATGAAGCCATTGTTGTTGTTGTTGTTGATTGTTGATTGAACCTTTTCATAAATATTGGGAAAAGGGGAGGGAAATCCTATTTTAATGATTATGATTTAATTTGTATAATTAAATTGAAATGGCTTGGAGAGGAATGTAGTAGATTAAAATGAGCTTTGGCTTATTGTCCTTGGATTTGTTTTTGTGAAAAACAAAAGAAATAAAACCGGTTTTGAAAAATAAAGAGAGTTGGTTTCGTGAAATGGGAAAGGTACTTTGAAAAGAGTATGAATGTTGGATTGTTGTATCTTATACTACCATGTTAGTATTGGTGATGAGTTGATAATCTCATGATTTTTGGGTCTGTTAATAGATGTACAATATACATGCATCTAGAGGTTTTGTCCTTGGTCATCGGTGGAGGATGACGTGGTCGTGTTGTATTGTCGTGTATGCACTATACCATTGATGATTGAACATCTTATGTGATGAAATATTGAGATGCATTATATTCGCATACTTGTTAGGGAGGAGAGAGGGGTTGTACTCCAGTGTGTGTGAGAAGATAGGGGATGTACTCCACACATTTATGTGTTCATATATTTTAACACATGGTTTGTATTTGGATAGTTTATGTATATATGTTATACATGTTGGATATGCCTTGTTGCATGGTTGTTGTTGGCGTTATATGCCGCGCTTATAATCAAAGGTACCGTTACCTTCCAGCTAGCGCCTGGAGAACTGTATGCGCTGAGAATATAAGGTACCACACCCTTCCAGCTGGCGCCTGGTAAACTGGTATGTTGTTGTGAAGATGTATATCTTTGGCTTACTATGTGCATAGCTAGTAGAGCGAAGTTTGATGTGGATATTTCGTTGTGTTTGGGAATATTGTGGATTGTGTTGATTATGGCTTTGGCAGGCTGAATTGCCTCATTGGTTTATCTTATGTATGTCGGTGTGTTGTTATCTTCATCATAACAGCGCATGTATAGATTTGATTGTATCGGGAAAAAGCCAAAATGTCATCTTTGTCTTTTGGAAAATGTAAAGGAAAACGGATTTTCTTTAAAGAAATTATGAATTTTGAGAAGGGGTATCTGTGTATGCTTGGAGAATGGAAGAGAGTAGTGGGCTTAGTGAATTTAATTCCTAAGGTACTGTTAATGTTATGAAAGAATGGGAATGGGGATTAATGAAAGGAATAAGGAAAGTTGAATCGCTTATAGCGTTGAATGAAATGGTTGTTTTCAAGAAAGTTTATATATATATATTTTGTATAAACTGTCACATTACTATTCTAGTACGAGAATGAGTGTTCATGATCATAGCTATCTGTAAGTTGTTATTGTTGAAGATCATGTTGAGTTCCCTACTGGACTATATGTTCATCCCACGTTGTTGAATCTTTTTCAGGTATTAAGCAGGTTGAGCTGCAAGAGTTAGTTCTACTTATCAGTTGGCCACGGGGCCTTCCTATATGGGCGGAATGCCATTGTTGTAAAAGGGTTACACCCTTCTTCTTGTACCTTTAGTGTTGTAAGCCCAAGGGCAATTTATTAAGTACGTTCATGTAATGTTTACTGCATACGAATGAGAGTATTGTTAATCACTTCTACGGATTGAATGTATGAGTTTATTTCCGCATGTTATCCTTAAAATTGAATCAGGATAATAAATTTGGTAATGACTTCGAGTAATAAAAAGTGGGGCGTGACAACTTGGTATCAGAGCTTCCGGGTTTGAATACCTTGAGCTCGTGGGAAGTGGTTTGTACCACAGTGGGTTTACTACGTGTAGTGAGGACGTTGCATATAGATACCATGAGAATTAGGACTGATGTGTTGCATTTATATGAGCATGGAATTCAGTCTCCTGGATAGTATTCATAGCCGGTGAACTTGCTTTGAGGTCCTTTTGGAAACACGCCTGATCAACGTGGTTTCTGATAGGAATTCCTTGAGAGTTCCGGGGTGAGTGGCTATCTTTGTGGACTTGATTCGATTATGTGTTTACATGTTTAAATGATAATATGCAGTAGAGATGTAAATTTTGAGACTAAGTGTGTCTTGTGACTTAACTGTAGTGAAGTGTGCCTCGGAGAAGGCTATAGTGTTTTACGCTAAGTGTAATTTACTTTGTGCTTTATAGGATGTCTACACGAGGGAGTAGAGGACGGTTGAGTAGTAGGAACGCCGGGAGAGGCACAGCAGTTCCTTTAGTACCTGCCGTTGCAGCATCGGCTGTCGGTGAGGATGTCGCGCGTGAGATTGTGAGAGCAGTGCAAGACGCCCTAACTCGTACTGAGGGCGGCAGCGGGCATGCTCTCAAGCTTACTAAGGAGTTCTTTCGCTCCAGTCCACCTGAGTTTGTGGGGGAGGCTAAACCGTTGGAGGCAGAGAGTTGGTTGGAACAGATTACCAAGACTCTTGATATGCTCAGAGTCGACGATGAGGAGTTGAGGGTTTCTTTGGCGACTTTTCAGTTGAAGAGTGATGCGAGTTATTGGTGGAAGAATGCTAAGAATAGTGTGGGTAGCACGTGGGTTGCTTTTACCGAGGCCTTTTGGGCCAAGTATTTCCCTCCTTCTGCTCGGGAAAGGTTGAGGGATCAGTTTTTGGAGTTGCGTCAGGATGACACTCCTGTAGCACAGTTTGAGAAGCAGTTTGATAGTTTGTCGAGGTTTGCTCCAGAGTTGGTGACAACAGAGGAGCGTCGTTGTTTTGAGTTCGAAAGGCGGTTGTGTTTTGATATTCGGGAAAAGGTAGCTGGATCTTTGTGGAAGGATTACTATACTTTAGTTGAGGCAGCGGCCCATGTGGAGGCCTTGATTGCTAGTGATGATGGGGTTAAGGAGGAGACCATCTCGGTTAGTTATGTGGTTCCTAAGCGCTCTAGGCTCAGTAAGGGGTGGAGGCGGAAACGTGCTCAGTCGGGAGCTGGTTCCTTTTCTTCGCCTGGGGTTTTAGATCCTTCTGTTGGGATTTCTGGGGAGGTGCAGGTGTCATACCAGCCTCTGAGTAGGGGTTCTGGTGGTTGTTTCGTTTGTGGCCAGCAGGGTCATGGTAGACGTTTTTGCCCTTTGCGTGTGAACTCTGCGAGTGTTTCAAAACCTAGTCAGACTCAGTCGTACCCGTCCAGTCAGGGACGGTATCGGTACCAGAAACGAGCAGGCCAGGCTTCGGGAGCCTCGCGAGGGACGACTTATTAGTTAGTCCTTTGGTAATACCCTGGAGGGGGACTTTGTATTGTTGGCCGGTGGTGTATCATGGTTTTTTATTTTGTTGTTGACCGGTGTACTGTTGGATGCTGAGGCATCATGATTATGTATCGCATTTATATGCATAGTATTGTTTGTTTAATCCTCATGTATTGGGAGTATGTTTGGAATTTCGAACTCTCTATTTTTATATAATGAGAAGTTGTTAATGGGGTCAGTGATCCTGATGTTGTTGCTTGCTTGGTACCTATATGTGCCTCGTGTTTTGGGCTTAGTTAGTTAAGAGGTCCGTGGTGACCCCATCGGTTGTATAGGGGCGATGTTTGTAGTGTGACTGGTTATCAATTGTGGGGAACCCGTGTGTGGGGTTAGTGGCACTTCAGTGGGTGGATTACTGAGTGTGGAATTTACTGAGTTGATTAGTCAGCTTGCTGGTATCGGGTTTTGGGTTGACATCGGTCACCTTGAGGTGAGTCTCGCTTGTTGTAGACTTCGTGTGTTGATTAAGAAAAACTGAAACTAATCATCCGGTTGTGTCATTGAAAATGATGGTTATAATAATACAGCAAATTTGTGTATTGAGTGATCATTGTGAAATGATTGGATTTTTTTTTTTATACATTATGTATGTATATTGATTGGGAGAAGATAGGGGATGGACTCCGATGATACAGCACCAAAATGTGTATCTGTTGAAAGATTGATATAGCTAGTATGCTTATCATTTGTGAAGTGAAAAATATTTTATATGAGTTATTATCTCATTTAATTGTTTGGCCAGGTGCTGAGCCAGGTGTGTATTATTAAATTGGTTAAATAAAAGGGAGGTGGAATAAAATTGCAAAACTATGAATTTCTTATGCCTTATGTGTTGTCAGTACTGTTATGGTTTCTATTAACTATCATTATAGAAATGTTATGCTTTGTGTTGGTTTTGGTATCACTGTATGAGTGATGGTTGTTGCTAGTAGTGTGTTGAAAAGATTTGGAAAAAAAAAAAAAAACAAAAAAAAAATTTTCCTAGTGTTTGGGCCACCTAAGGGTGTTGTTGAGAAATTGAATTAATTCAAGGGTTTTGGGGAATTCCAAATGAAATTTTTGGCAAATAAATTGTGGATGGTTACGTGTTTGGATAACACCGTATTTGTGAAAAATATTTACAAAACTGTTGAGTTTCGCATTAAGAGCTTTTATATATGTCTTAAGTTGGGAAACATTGAAAATGTCTTGGTTTATTGAAAGTATGTTTGGAACTTGCCTCATAAGGAAATTGAATGTGACACTATATGTGTTGAATGTATTGTTGGAAAGATAATGCGTAATGTTAATGCATGTTGAATGTACATATGTTGTTTACATATTGTGAAATTGTCTCTTGTTAAAGGGATGGGATGACCGGAATGGGTCGAATTGTTGAATGTTAAAGTGTAATATTGTTTAAAAATGAGGGAAAATGAAGGATTTATTTTGGAATGTCAACATTGAGAATTTGACTATCTTTGAGAATTGTCTCTTGAGCAAGAAAATGTTTTCCCCTATATTGGATTTGCCTTGATTACCCATTTATTTGAAATCTTGGTTGTTGTGTGGTGACTTAGCTTGAGTGCTAGTAGCTTGAGTGCTAGTCAGATGTGAGTAAACTGTTTCAGAAGGGTTGCTTTTGTTGTGGCTTTTATGCCTTCGGTATTGTCGTTTGGAACGTATTCCCTTAATGAGTCTCTCCCTTGGTAAGAGTGGCTTGATGGTGTGTGGTGAGCACGGTTTTATTCCTAGTATTGGGGGGTATGTTGGTGTTGTGTGATCAGTTGGCCATGTGTATTGGCGCATCCTTAATTTCGGGGACGAAATTCTTTAAGGGGGGGAGGTTATAGCGATCCCGGTTCTTTCTCCTTTGGGTTGTAGTATCCGGACTTAGTTCCGTGGATTTCGGTTGTTGTTTAGAACTTGTTTCTGTCCTTAAATTCTTTAAGTTTGTGTTATAGAATGTTTTGGACTTGTTCGTTCCAGGTTGGGTGTGATTGGGAGCAGGTGGTTGCTGCCCAGGTTTTTAGTCCTTCGCTCGAGCGAGATGTTTGTCGCTCGAGCGAGCGCGGAGTTTTGTCTCTGGTGGGTCGAGCCAGGACGGCTTCGATCGAGCGAGCGTTGCGTCTGGTTCTGGACCTGAGAGCTGCATTTCTTGGCTCGAGCGAGCTTTCTTCCGCTCGAGCGCACTTCTGAGTTTTTGGCTCGAGCCAGAACTTCTTGGCTCGAGCGAGAATTTTCTGTGTCTGGTCGCTCGAGCGACCATGTCTTCGCTCGAGCGAGTCTATCGTATTTCAGTAGGCAGCAGCGGGGAAAAGGATCATTTTTCTTCCCCTTTCATTCTTGAAACCCTAGCAGTCGAGAGTCTCTCTCTCTAAACATATTACCTCTCTAGATTTCATCTCTTTTTAGTATGAATCCATCTTAAGTTCTTTGTAAGAAAGATAGAGGGCGGCTTGGGCTTCGTTCTAATCTGAAAAATAGTGGATTTGGAGCACTTGGATTTTGGGTCATCTTCTCCATTGGTGTTTTTCGTTTGAGGTAGGGATTCTCCTTGTTCTTTTTCAATACTTCGTCTATAGATAGACATGTGGTAATTTTTGTATTGCATGAAAATTGTATCATGTTGGATTTTTGTATAAATTCATGAGGTTGAACTTGGGTTAGTTGTTGGATTTAAATCTATTATCATTAGATGTGTTTTGGGGCTAATTGGGTGTTAATTACCATGTTGTTGTTGTAAGGAGAGGAAACCCTAATATTTATTTGGTTTTATAACTCAATAGAGGGGTTTTGATCATTGGGTAAATACTTGGGTATTTTGGGTTTTGAATGAAGCCATTGTTGTTGTTGTTGTTGATTGTTGATTGAACCTTTTCATAAATATTGGGAAAAGGGGAGGGAAATCCTATTTTAATGATTATGATTTAATTTGTATAATTAAATTGAAATGGCTTGGAGAGGAATGTAGTAGATTAAAATGAGCTTTGGCTTATTGTCCTTGGATTTGTTTTTGTGAAAAACAAAAGAAATAAAACCGGTTTTGAAAAATAAAGAGAGTTGGTTTCGTGAAATGGGAAAGGTACTTTGAAAAGAGTATGAATGTTGGATTGTTGTATCTTATACTACCATGTTAGTATTGGTGATGAGTTGATAATCTCATGATTTTTGGGTCTGTTAATAGATGTACAATATACATGCATCTAGAGGTTTTGTCCTTGGTCATCGGTGGAGGATGACGTGGTCGTGTTGTATTGTCGTGTATGCACTATACCATTGATGATTGAACATCTTATGTGATGAAATATTGAGATGCATTATATTCGCATACTTGTTAGGGAGGAGAGAGGGGTTGTACTCCAGTGTGTGTGAGAAGATAGGGGATGTACTCCACACATTTATGTGTTCATATATTTTAACACATGGTTTGTATTTGGATAGTTTATGTATATATGTTATACATGTTGGATATGCCTTGTTGCATGGTTGTTGTTGGCGTTATATGCCGCGCTTATAATCAAAGGTACCGTTACCTTCCAGCTAGCGCCTGGAGAACTGTATGCGCTGAGAATATAAGGTACCACACCCTTCCAGCTGGCGCCTGGTAAACTGGTATGTTGTTGTGAAGATGTATATCTTTGGCTTACTATGCGCATAGCTAGTAGAGCGAAGTTTGATGTGGATATTTCGTTGTGTTTGGGAATATTGTGGATTGTGTTGATTATGGCTTTGGCAGGCTGAATTGCCTCATTGGTTTATCTTATGTATGTCGGTGTGTTGTTATCTTCATCATAACAGCGCATGTATAGATTTGATTGTATCGGGAAAAAGCCAAAATGTCATCTTTGTCTTTTGGAAAATGTAAAGGAAAACGGATTTTCTTTAAAGAAATTATGAATTTTGAGAAGGGGTATCTGTGTATGCTTGGAGAATGGAAGAGAGTAGTGGGCTTAGTGAATTTAATTCCTAAGGTACTGTTAATGTTATGAAAGAATGGGAATGGGGATTAATGAAAGGAATAAGGAAAGTTGAATCGCTTATAGCGTTGAATGAAATGGTTGTTTTCAAGAAAGTTTATATATATATATTTTGTATAAACTGTCACATTACTATTCTAGTACGAGAATGAGTGTTCATGATCATAGCTATCTGTAAGTTGTTATTGTTGAAGATCATGTTGAGTTCCCTACTGGACTATATGTTCATCCCACGTTGTTGAATCTTTTTCAGGTATTAAGCAGGTTGAGCTGCAAGAGTTAGTTCTACTTATCAGTTGGCCACGGGGCCTTCCTATATGGGCGGAATGCCATTGTTGTAAAAGGGTTACACCCTTCTTCTTGTACCTTTAGTGTTGTAAGCCCAAGGGCAATTTATTAAGTATGTTCATGTAATGTTTACTGCATACGAATGAGAGTATTGTTAATCACTTCTACGGATTGAATGTATGAGTTTATTTCCGCATGTTATCCTTAAAATTGAATCAGGATAATAAATTTGGTAATGACTTCGAGTAATAAAAAGTGGTGCGTGACACTCCGGAGTCGACCTCACACCCTCTGGAACAAGCGGAAACTTGGAAGAGAAACGATGCGACCGAAAATACATAAAGAAAGAATTTTCAACAACAACATGCCCAACATAACTTTGAAGAAACAAGACGGCTTTCGAACCGGTCATCACAATTACACTTATGAAATGGTAAAACCCATTGTTTGATCTTCAAATCCGAAAAGCATTCCCTATACACATGTACAGGCAGGGGGTGAGCAACCACTAGCTCACCAAACAATCTCATATTATAACCTTACAAGATATGCGGGTTCAAAAATACTCATACACATACAGGAAATCATATCATATCAAACCATAGGATTTTATTACATAATCTCTTAAATCCAATTTATTTAATTAACGATAACTAGTTAACTTAAATAAATAAACATGCTTCAATAGTAATAGGACATCCTTTTCCAATTCATCCGACTATCTCATTATCAATTGAATCAAATAATTAAAAAATTCATAATGACATTTAACAAAGCATCAAATACATTTTATACAGTCTTATGAGATGAATGCATATGCCATGTCATGCACAAAATATTTTTCTCATCTTTTGAAAATTTTATGCACAATGCCAATTTGAAAACACATTAATCCAACAATTTCAATATAATTCCAAGGTGATAAATACGACTCAGGTAATCCCTAGGTTGGTGTCTGCAAGTAGGCATATCAAGCACTACCAAATCCCCACTTTATCGGTCTCTCACCTGAAGGGCAATGGTACCTCCTCCGCGTGTGTTTTCGGTCTTTCACCTAGGACACTCAGGCCAACTTAATCAACATCAAACTACACCCCCTATCAGGACTTACCAACGTATTTACCCAAAACAAATCAAAATGATCTTGTTTCACCGAAAACAATAGCTTTTCTCAAAACAATAGTTTTCAATTGCAATTCGAAATCCATGATAACAATGAAATGGAATGGCAATGCAATATGTAACAATGCATTAAAATAGTTCCAATTTCAATTCCACCACACAATGCTCCCTTGTGATCAATTTCTATATCTCTATCAATGTAATGCCATGATACAATCCCAAGAGATATTATAATAATGTCAATGTTCATGTATGTACCACATGTAAATCAACAACTTCCAACTAAGTCTTTTCAAGGCAATTCAAAAATATTCTTTACATAAAACAAACTTCCAAAATCAAACATTTTCTTATCTTTCCAAGAATCTTCTCATTTAAATATCAACATGGTAATCCTCTACTGGTTACCAAAACCAAAACTTTTAAACAATAGGTTTATCAATAGCAATAACATATAACACCAAAACGAGTTCAAGGTTTCATCAAATTCTAACTCACATACTTTATCAATGAAATGTAATTACAATCTTTCCAAAAACTCCTCTCCTTCCCAAACATTAAATAGAATCAAATTTCCATTTTTCTCATGCAAGTAAAATCTTGGAATCTTCAAGTTCAATCATAATTCTCATAAGCATAAGTGAATATTCCAACACTTAATCAATTTTATCAAAATCTTCTCTTGACTATAATTATAAAATATAACACGCTGTTCACTTTCCAATTATCAACATCAACCCCATCAATTTAAACCAAGGAAAATAAATAAATAATTAAAAGTTTTGATAACTCATTCTTATTTTAACCAATACATCCATATGCGCCAAAACGAGCTAAAATCACATTATTTTTTTTTATTGTCAAAGACCACCAAAACCATTCAAATATCTCATAAAAATTTTGAAGTACAGAATTATTATTATAACATTACTCAACTAGTTAAACTAAGAGTCCAATACTAAATCACCTCAACTTAACTAATACTCTTAGTTCAACTTTGTTTCACACCTGAACAACTTCATCTCACTTATTTTCTCCAAAATCTCATACTTATGAAATATTAGCATTTCCATCCTACTATATTAAAAGTTATGGTATAATCTCAATAACACACTTTTAATCAAACTAATTTAATCCTCTAAATTAGTAATTTTATTATCTTCACATTTTTCCAAAAGAAATAATACCAAACATAACTTAACCCAACTCATCTTTCAAACATAATCACATTTCATGCCAAGCTACTAAAATAGCCAACTTTCCCAAATTCTCTTCAAATAACAATTTTCACAACCTTTCTAAAGTTAATTAATCAATATGATATCTACATCAAAATTTTTGAAATATACCCAAGTGTACACTTTTAAGATTGAGAGTTCAAAAGTCCTCATTTCATACTTTCATTTTTGCAAAAATAAACAAAAACTAAATCATCAACACATCACCTTTCACAAAATATCAAAAATATAACACTCGTAGAGTTTTTAATCCTAAAATAACTCTATAATTCCAACTTAACAATTTATACAATATTCATTAATATCAATTTATTTTTCTTAAAAATAGATTCCAAAATCAAAGATAAAAATATTTTAACTTTATATTTCTCAAAATAAATTATCTAATCATACTATGATGTTGATACAACCCACACAACCTTTAAATTTTTATTTTTGGATTTTTTTATAAAAAATTATCAACACAAGATTATTTTCCCAAATCATGTTCAAAATACCAATATTCTTAACATTTCACAGAATTTTTCTTCCAAAAAAAATTAACCAAACAAAAATTCGAGAAATACATATATACAAAGCCTCCTATAATGATATATTTTCTCATCCCTAACATAACTTTAATGTAATAATATGACGAAAGTCCCTACCTCAAATATGAAGAAAAACAAATTCGAAAATGCAAATATCACCCGATCATGGATCTGAGACTACCATTGTGAAGCTTACGACGAGCTCTCTGACTTTCATTTACAATACTCTCTGACTTTCATTTACAATACTTTTGTAAAATTTTACTCTAAGGACTCCCATTTGAAGCTCAAAGCTTGAGCAACCATGGAGGAAAGAGAAAAGGGAGAGAGACGGACAGAGAGGGTCTCTGTCAAAACCAAAATAAGGGAAAAGAAATGAAAAGGAAGGGAAAGAAGGCACAAGGAAATGGAGAGGGGGGACAGCCCTACGTGGTTGCCCTTTCCAAGAATTGGTTTCTCCCAATAAAAATATATAATATAATTTTTTGTAATAATATTTCAAAATTTTATAATATAAATTATAAAAATGATATAATTTTTCTCACCACAAAATATAATATTTTGCTCACCACGAAATATACACCCATTTTATACACTATAAAAATATATAATTTTTCACCATATGGTACACACCATAAAATTAACTATTAAATATTTATTATAATCATATATAATAAATAATAACAACTTCCAAGGTGGTTATTACCAATCACATAATCAAAAAGGACCAAACAGTTAAACATGACCAATTAAACAAACTCAAATTAAGTTAAATCTAAATCATGGGTCCCACCCATAAGCCAAACATGGTCCAATTATATATCAAAGTAGACCCAACAAATTTATCTTAAATCATGGTCTAAACACTCAAAACTTAATTTCAAATTCCGCTATAAGTTAAATTGAACACCAATCAGTCTGCAATTTTTTTTATAAAATAAATACTCATCAATTAATTTTTGAAATTTTTATCCAATGTGCTAGACTCATATGAGAATAATAAAAAAAAAAATTCATAATTTTAGAGATTCAAAATTATATTTTTTTTAAAAAAAATTATTACAAAATTGAATCATTTTCGCACATAACTTTACATAACACTCCAATCCAAATGTTACTCAATTAATTTATGCACTGACTATTTTAAAAAACAATTTAGGTCATCACATAATACAACTAATCCATTACATAAGATCTATAAACACAATAAAATGATATGCTTCATTCATCAAAGTTTCTATTACAAAAAAATATTACATGCGTTATACATTCATAAACATTTATTCTAAATCTACAGCATGTAAAATGAGTTAATAATAACAAAATAAATTCCCTACGAGCTTACATCTTTCTAAGATATCACTTGGTTACAACAAAAGAAAGAGTCCTAAGCTCTATACATGTAAAGCCCTCGGCTTGAATGAACACTTAAGCACAAATAAAATAAAAATAGAGCCTTCAGCCCTCAGTCCTCCCAAGCTATATCCTTGGAGGTGGCATGTCACCAGTACTTGAAAATGGTTTCCCAAGTACGATGAGGCAAAGCCCAGTAGAGATAAACTAACACAGTATATGAGGTTTAACTAAGACATAAGTGTTAGATAAATGTTCAATATTCGTAACCAACTAACATTCTTTCCATGACCATTCAATATAGATAACCACATCCCAATCCATTTCCATTCATTCATTTCGGGTTAATCCATTAACCACGTTCATTATTATCTAATCAACCAAAATGAGATTACAACTCAATGGTTCACAATTCAATACATTCATCACTCTAACACTTATATTTTTCCATTTTACGGAATTCTCATCCGAGGGAATCGGCACTCATATATGTACAAGATTTCGGGACTTTCACCCTGGACACTCTGGCCAACTTGATTTTAAATGGAGTTCATCCCCTATCTCCTCCCAAACAATGGAGTACATCTCATTTCTCCTCTCAAACAATTATACATATACAATATATTAAAATCATCGTCATATACAATGACTATCCATAACACATATTCAATGTCTCAATCATATCATCTATTCAATAACATAAATTAAATGACAGGCTTCAATTCACCTAGTCTTCATGCAATTTCTACAACAATCATAGATATCCTCCACCGATAGCCCAAAATAGATATTTCTAAACAGATATACAATCTTTTAAACAGATAATTTATCAAATTTCCATAGGTGAGTGATTTAACAAATCCAATTACACCATTCATTCATACATCCTTCCAATTTCATATTTCCCATACCAATTTCATATTTCCCATACCAATTTCATCATTTATGCGAGATAATTAATTAACACAAACTAGGGCACACTTCCCCCATTTTCCAAATATCAACCCCAAGGTCAAAACTCACCATTTTAACACTAGAGAACTTCATATACAAAGCCCCATAGCCATTTTATAAACCAATATAGAAAACCCCTTTTTCAATTTTTAAACCCAAACCCTAACTTTACTCAAATCCTCCCAAATTTCATCATTTATACATAACAACAAATATCTAGGTTAAAAACCATATTAAGGTGTAGAATATCCCTACCTCAAAAAGAGAAGATGAGCCAAGCAAGGATGGAACTTCAAAAGTGACGAAACCAACTTCTACTCGGATTAAACTGAAGAGCTTGAGGAGTTCTACTTTTTTAATGAAGGCACAAGGGTGTAGAGATCAAAGGATCTAGGTCAAAATGGAGAGAGAATGTAAGTTTTAGAGAGAGAGACTCTCAACTTTTAGGGTTTTGGGTGAAAAGATATGAAAAAGTGATGTAAAGAGTGCTTTTCGCGATTTGATATACGCACAGTCTGCTTGAGCAGAGAGTTTGACGCTCGAGCGTCAGACACAAATTTTTGTTCCACTCGAGCGTAGAACACACACCTCCAGAACTTTTGCAGATGATAAACCAACCGCTCAAGCTCAAGAAAGGACGCTCACGCGCCCACCCGCTCGAGCGTAGGAAATGCCGCTCAAGCGTGAAAGACACTCCTCCAGCACTTTTGCAGACGTGTAAAGTACTGATGGTTTGCAACTCCCGCTCGAACGTAAGAAAGTCCACTCGAGCGGAGGACCAAAATTTACATATCCCGCTCGAGCGCAATAATGTTTGCTCGAGCGGAAGACCAAAAATCTAGGCAACACAAAGTTTGAAAACTAAGTAACCCACCTGTTCCAAACACACCCACAACCACTCAAAGACCAATTTCAATGGTATACTAGGGAAGAAGGAGATAAACAACAATACAAAGGCACTAAACCCGATTCTAGAACATCACAAGAGTCGGTTTAAAACCAAGATCGCTATAACACCCTCCTACTCATTTGGAGGTTATGAGAAGTTATGAAATGTGGAAAGATGATGGAAAACAAAGTAGAGAACATGGAGCTTGAAGTGGAGGTTGAAGGAAGTTATGGAAGATCGTGGAGTATGAAATGGAGGAGGTGGAAGAGTGGGTAGTTTTAGGTAGTTATTTCCTATAAATGTGTGCCTATAAATAACCATTCATGGCTACATTGTAAAGATCGACAACTCAAATCAAAGACAATTGATTTCTATTTTTTCTTGTCATTCATATTTCCAGCACTTTATTTTCAACCCTTTCTTTTCGAAGCATGGGAGTAGACGTAATTTTATGCACTTCCTTTTCAAAGCATAGGAGTAGAGATAATTAATTGTTACTTTGATTATTTACTCAATCACCCCAATTCATCTTTCTCCGTCTCCCTCCTTATTCTTTTAATTTTTATTTTCTCTACAGTTGGCAATTTTGAAGTCCTTTTCATTGAGGCAAAAGAACCGTCGACACAATCATTTGATAATTGGCTTGAATTTAATCTGTAAGGGTTTTTCAATCCTTGCTGGCACACTCGCATTTATGATATTTTCCTTCATAGGAAAAATAAGCCAACAATTTTTGGCACGCCCAATGGGACGTCAAGTGTAGGAAATGAAAAATGAATTGGATTCATCCATTTCATATAGCCTAGATGAAATCTTTTGGCGTAAACAAAAAGTTTTGGATCTTCAAGAAGAGATCCATTTTCTTGATGAAATAAACTTTCATCCCTTATAATATTATTTGGTGGAAGAAAAAAGACACTATTTTATTGGGGAAATTCATCAACTCAATATGGAAATTTGCCAATGGAATGATGAGTTGTCAACTCTCACTATTAAGTCTTTAACTGAGGCTTTAATGACCAGAATTGGTGATTTTTTTTCAGAATTTTTCCATGGTTAAAAATAGCAAAACAAAGAGTTGATTTTCTTAATGGCTCAGGGGCTTAAGAAACTCATTTTTAAAGAGTCAATATATGAACATAACATGGCTAAAAAGCATGTTGTTAAGCTAAGCATGGTCAAAAATAATGTTCCATATAAGACTCTGGGGGTTGAAAAACCCATTCTTAGAGAGTCAAACCATGGAAATAAGATGTCCATGAAAGATTTTCATAAGCCATTAATGGCTAAAATGGAACAACCCCTCAGACCAAGAAATGATGAAACTCACATGGAAGATTTTCATAATCCATTAATGGATAAAATAGAAAAAAAAAACCCCATTTGTCAATGAATGATGAAAAAAATATGTTCTCAAGCCAAACATGGCTAAGAATGATGAACAATTTAATATTCATGAATCTGAATCTTTTGTGTAACGCCCCAAATTTACATAATCCAATGCACCAACAACCAAAACCTTAAGGTAAACATAAGTAATTTACTATATCCACTTCGACCCCAAAATCTCTAACATTTCATTCATAATCATAAGAGATTTACAAAAGGAGGTCCCACATGCGAATATACATTCAACTACCTTAGTACATGAATCTATAGCATGTGAAATAACCAATCAAGAGTAAATAAACGCCCTAAAGGGGCTACAAAGTCCAAGGCTTAAGTCTGGTTACACAAAATAGTTGCTCGAACCCACACATATATAGCCCTTGGCTTACAAAAATAATCACAACAAAAATAAGAGCCTTGTGCTCTCAAGATACACTACACGCCCTTAATTTGGCGGAATCACCACATCTTTTCCTGCATAAAATCCCATAGAGTGAGCATAAAGCCCAGTAAGAAATTCTTAACAAAGTATATACATTTTATACAATTCTCATGAGGTGAAATGCATATGCCATGCTATGCTTTTAAAAGAAAATCGCATCTTCATCATTTTGAAAACCATCATGCACAATGAGATCTTGAAAATAAACAATTCAATAATTTTAAATCAAGTTCAAGGGATGGTAAATACGACTCAGGTAATCCCTAGGTTAGTGTCTGCAAATAGGCATAACTAGCATTACCAAATCCCACTTTACCGATAGCTAACCGGAAGGCATGTGGTACCTCCTCCGTGTTTTCGGTCTTTCATCCTGGACACTCAGGCCAACTTAATCAATTCCATTTACACCCCCTAACCGGACTTACCAACCTATTTACCCCAAAACAAATCAATAAGATCTTGTTTCACAAATATTTCCTTTCTCAATGCAAAAGTTTTCAAATCTCAATTCAAAATTCGTAACAACCAAATGAATTGAAATGCTAATGCAACATATATCAATGCATAATACTATTTGTGATGCCCTCAAAATAAACCCAATATATAAATAGCATTGACATGCAATATTAAAAGAAAACAATTCATATTCTCATTCATCAGAGTATTACTAAATAAAAACATTACATGTAACATCAAATTAATTGCCCTACGGGCTTACATCTTTCCAAGCCAACACTTGGACACAAAGATATGAGTTCTAGCTCAAATACAAATAAAGCCCTAGGCTTGAATGTTTACATGTACTATCAAATAAAAACAAATAACTAAAGGTAGTCTTCAAAAATCCAAATTCTTCCAAGCTAAGTCCTTGGAGGTAGCTTATCACCTGGACCTGAAAATGATGTTCCCATATAGGGTGAGCCACAGCCCAATAGAAATGTACTAAACCAAATATAAGCATTGAATAAAGCAATAGCATTCAATAGATGGTTGACCAAAATAATCAAATATATCATTATACAGTCTCATGACACTAATGTCAATGACACGTTTCACTTTTCATTATTATCCATATGGCTCAGAACCTAGCCAAACTTACAACAGTAAACTATATATATCATATTCACATTACTTCCAATATCAACCAAACAAATGAGACTCAGGCTCAATTCAAAACACTTCATACTTCTCGTTTGATACACATTTTAGTGCTGTATCAATAACATGTAAAAACACTTCAATATCAATAAGCACACATAATAGTGATGCTAATGGAGTCCATCCCCTATCTCCTCCCAAACAAAATCCGGTTTAGAGGTCCATCCCCTATCTTCCCCTAAACCGTGGAGTACATCCCCTATCTCCTCCCACACAATATGCAAATGCAATGCTCAATCAATACACGTATTTTCTGTATTAATTCAATAGTCAAAATTAATGACTTAACCAATGTGATTAGTTTCAGTTATCCCTATTCCACATGTAATGTCTACAACAATCATGACTATCCTCCACCGATAGCCCAAAACAGTTATTTCTAGACTGGAAATAAATATATCAACAATTCAATAGGCGAGTGATTTGAATTATCCAACTACACCATTAAATCAATAAATTCCACGATTCCCTTTAAATTAATTATACAAATTAATTCATTAAAACAACTAGGGTTTTTCCCAAAATTACCAAAATACCCCCAACATATCAAAATACCAAAACTTAGAACAAAACTTATAAGATGGAGTAGGAAATCCCTACCGGAGATGATGACCCAAAAACCAAAGTGCTCCAAATCCACAAACTCTTAGATTAAAACGAAGCTCTCGACTCACTCTATCTTTTTAATAAAGCAACTAGGGTAGAAACACCCTGAAAGGTGATGAAACCTAAGAGAGAAGGTGAGTAGAGGGAGAGAGAACTCGTAACTAGGGTTTTAGGATCAAAAGAATATGAAAAAATGTTTTAAAAACCGCTGCTGTGTATATAAACCCGACAGGCTCGCTCGAGCGAAGACTTGGTCGCTCGAGCGACCAGACATAACAAACACTCGCTCGAGCGAAGAAAAGCTCGCTCGAGCCAAAAACTCGATGCTTCAGGTCTGCAACCCAGAAGCTCGCTCGAGCGATTAAATTCTCGCTCGAGCGAAGAACCACACCTCGCTCGCTCGATCGAAGAAAATCTCGATCGAGCGAAGAAACACTGCTCTCAGGTCTATACTAGACGCAACCACTCGCTCGAGCTAAGAAACCCTGGCTCGAGCCACCAGACACAAAAACAACACTCGCTCGAGCTACAAAACCCTCGCTCGAGGGACCAATAAAAAAACCTGGACAGCAACACTTGGTTTCCGAACCCAACCAACCTGTAACAAACCTGCCCAACGCATCCTATAACTCAAAAATAAGAAATTAAAGGACGATACCAACAATTTGATAACAACGGGATCTACGGAACATAAGTCTGGATACAACAATCAAAATGAAAAGACTGAGGTCGCTATACTATTCTCCCACACAATTCTTCTATTGTGATCAAAATTCCCATTTCTCTTTCCAATGCAATTTCACAAGATAAACATATATTCATTTATATCTATCACAAGAGTAGCAACATTTCTACATTTCATGCATTCTCAACAATTTAGTCATTTCATGATTATGCCCACATTTTTGAACAATAAACTTCAAAACCAACTATTTCTCATCTTCCATGGAATTTCTCATTTATATACAACAATATGAAATTCCCAATCATTCATTCATTTTAACACTATAATTAGTAAAAACCATGAGTTCTCAACATCTCTTTCAAAAATCTCAAATTTCTAAGTTTTCACCAAAACTAGACATTTCCTCATCTTTTTGAACGAATCACTCCAAAACATTTTTACTCAACAATGTAGTTCAAACTCTCTAGAAATTTTTTAAAAACAAAGTGTAAACCCACTTTTAAAATCATCAACACTCCTGAGCCAAAAATCAAATTTTACCACCACCAAAGAGAGTTCCCAAAATCAACATAATCTTGCAATATATATATATATATATAACTCTAAGAAAATCCCTATCTCAAGTTTTGAAGTAGAAAAGAGGAGAAACCCCCAAATTTGACGGTTTTGAAATCCAATCTCCACTGCACAAAACAAAGCCCACGATTAGCTCTCCAAAATTAATGAAAGATGTTGGGTCAAACTCCAATGGATTGGAAAAAAATCAGGAGTTTATGGTGTTTGGTGGATGTTTTAGAGAGAAGGGAGTGGAAAAGATATTTTTAGAGAGAGAGATGTGTAAAAAGTGGGATACACTCAACCCAAGAAGAAAGAAAAGGGCAGATTTTCGGACTCAGCATTTTTCCCCATGTGCGCGCCTTTCCCCGCAAGTGCAGCACGCCTTCACTGCACATGCGGCCTCCACCCCTGTACATATAACCCTTCTTCTCCACACCTGCAATTTCACTTGCAATATTTCAGTGTTGCACCTTGGCAACCCCTGCTTTCCACATGTGCGGCCTCACTTCTCGCACGTGCAGGCCCTCTTCTGCACGTGCGGCCCAAGCCCTCGTATGTGCAGCTCTGTCTCCCAGCCAGAAATTTCACTAGCTTGACCCTTGACACCCCAGCTCCAACCTCGCACCTTTCGAAATAAGTGAAACTTGACTCTGTAATAAAAATAAGGACGTGAATTTTGAGAAAAGTTTTCGAAAACAACAAACCTAAACGGTCGACATGGCCTCAAATTAATCCTCGACACTCTAACACGAGTAATACCAACACAATATAAGAGGAACAAGACAGTTACGTGCCCAGTCATCACATTTTGAAATTATTCAAAATGTCAAGTTGTTTGAATTTTTAAGGCCATCTTGTACTATGGTTCTTGATGTTCAAAATCCTTTTTTTTCACGCCCCAAAAATAATACAATAACCCATCCACCATATGCATTATTTGTTAACAACAATAATAAAGTTATCTTCCATTAATTCAATATGATATACAAAAGAGAAGCATATGCATCATACATTCATAAAGCCTAACCCTGAATCTATAGCATATGTTTCCAACTGAAAGAGAGGAATAAAGATAAACATATAAACATGCCCTACGGGCTTACAAACTTCTAAGACGAAGCTTGGTTACAACAAAATGAGTCAAAAGCTCAATACAAATTAAGCCCTAGGCTTGTACAGCAAGCAAATAAATACAAATAAACAAAAGTGAGCTCTTAGCTCCACAATCCTCCCAAGCTAAGTCCTTGGTGAATGCATATCACTAGTACTTGAAAATGTTTTTCGCAAGTAGGGTGAGCCAAAGCCCAGTAGAAACCATCTATTGCAATATATGAGTCTTAACAAAAGTATATGTATGGTGTGCATATGCAATGCCAATGACAAATCATTCACGATGTTACAATATCATACGATGCCAAGTTCTACATTTCAAGCCATTTTAGTCTTACTTTAGTTCATGGCAATTCATTTCATCTCAATCCATGAGTTAAATCCTTTGTTACCCAAACAATCCAACTGAGATTACATCCCAATAATTCTCTACCAATACAATTATCATATAAAAAATTCAATCTGCCATTTTACAGAAATTTCATCTGCGGGAATCGGCACCCATGTATATACGTGCCATTTTCGGAACTTTCACCCTAGACACACAAGCCAACTTAATTCAACGAAGTCCATCCACTTTCTCCTCCCAAATATGATACATATACAATGTATTAACACATGGTCATATTTAATGACATTCAATACGAGATTAGTTTCAATTCACCTAATCTTCATGCAATTTCTACAACAATCATAGCTATCCTCCACTGATAGCCCAAAAGAGATATTTCTAAGCAATTATACAAACTTCACAGTAGATAAATTATCCATATGTCCATCAATGAGAAATGACAATTTTTCCAACTCTACCATTAACGTACACATCTAACCAAGTTCACCTTTATTGAACCAATTCCATGATTTATACAAAATTACCATTTGAAATATTTTAGGCCAACACCCCATTTCCTCCCAAATACAACCTGTTTGCCAAAATCAACAAGTTTGACACAACACAACCTCATATCCATACCAATAACGATTCCAACACCTTTATTTTGAAAACCCCTCTTTGATTTTAAACCAAAGCCCTAGGTTTATCTAAAATCATCTAAATCCCAACCTTTATTTGCACTATCATCAAATACCCAAGTTAAAAATCATACAAGAGCATAGAAAGTCCCTACCTCAAGCTTAGGAGAGGGAGAATAAAGAAAAGGCCCAAAGTCGACGGAGGAGAAACGATGTTTTGCTCCGATCAAAATGAAACCCTCGACAAGCTCTACAATTTATCTCAAAGGAGCAAGGCAAGGAGAGGCCTTCAAGTAAGTAGATCTAAGGATCTTTGAGTGAAAAGGTGCTTTTGAGAGAGAGAGAGAGAGAGAGAGAGAGAGAGAGAGTCTCATGGCCTAGAGGAAGAAAAGAGAAGAAAAAGGTTAAGTGAGGACTTATTTATAGTACCAGGTCAAAATAAAAATAAGCCCCAAAGTCAACCCAAAATATCTAGTCAAAATCCCCAAAAAGTAGGCTTCAAACTGATTGAAAAATTTGGAAAAAAGTCGCAGGTGTCGACCCTTACAGCAGAGGTGCCGACCCTTCAGACAGAAAAGCAAAGTGTGCAACAAGCAACGTGTCGACCCTTCCCAAACTGGTGTCGACACCAAATTTCAGCAAGCAATTCCAGGACAAGGGTCGACCCTTCCTAGACTGGTGTCGACCCTTGAGGCCATCAACAAAAGAAAGGTGTCGACACCACCAAGACCGATGTCGACCCCAGAACAAGATTTTTAAGTTCCCAAACAAATTTTCAATGTAAACAAGCGTGAACGAGAAATCCCAACAAGTTTAAATCAATTTGTACTCCTCCACAACTAAGATACAACAATACCAAAGATTTCCAAAATAAAATAAAGAATTCAAATACACTTTCCAAAAGCTTTAAAGGACACAAGTGCTACATTTTTGGATTTGTGGTTCACATGAAAATTTAATTTTGATGAAATGACTAATAAAACAATTATCTTTAATCAATGTTTTGAATGAGTTTGATGCACTAAAGAACAACTTAGCCGTTTGAAATGTTGAACTTGGCTAGTAAAAGCCTATGCATTTAAATCAGTGGTTAAAAATGGCTTATCTTTTCAAATTGATGGCCAATTGTTTTTTTTTTTAAAGGCACAAAATAATGATAGTATGTGTGCTTCGATTGTAGTCGAATAATGGCTCTTGCATTCAACTAACAAAATTGTGAATGTCTGGTGACTTATATGTACACAATCAAAGTATCGAAGATACATTCGAAGCATCAAGAGTTGTTTCAAAGGTTGATTATTTCACCTTTGAAACTTTATAAAGCTTCAAATCATACCATGAAGTAAGATTACTTTGGAAAAAATATGTACACGTATATATAGGCAATTGGTTTAATTGCCTGATTTTGGTTCGTCTCTTTGAAATTTAGAAGCATATTGTAAGATAAGAGAATGTTCTAGTGTATGGTGGATACTTATTACATGATCATTATGTTAAATGGCTGAATATGTGGTTCGAACCACTTTGTTGGTGTTATAATGGTATTTTAAGCAAGTTTGTTTTGTTACTCATATCAAGCAAAAGAACTTTTTGTAAAATTCACAAAGTCAGTTTGTTGGTATTTTATATTTCAAGATGAGAAACCAATTTTTTGGTTTGATCTTTAAGTATTCACTCATTTATTGGTTAAGTATATTACCTTCGAAGATTTAAATGGAAAAAAAATACAATTACAGGCTTGATAAATAAATAAATATCTTCGAATACTAGTCATATGCCATACGTATTGGCATACTTCATTACCACACCATTATATATTTCGAAATTATTTACTAATCAATGTCAATAATAATGTTTTTTTTTTTTTTTTTTTTGTTGTATTGAAACCGCAAATTATAGTGACCCCGGTCTTTTCCCATTTGATTATTGTATCCGGACTGTTCCGTAGATTTTGTCATTGTATAATTGTTGTTGTTGTTGTTCCTTATTTTTTTCTCATTTGGAATTATAGGATGTGTTAGGCAGGTTTGTTCAGGTTGGTTGGGTTTAGAAACCAAGTGTTGCTGTCCAGAATTTTGGTTATTCGCTCGAGCGAGGAGTTTGTCGCTCGAGCGAGATGTTGTTTTGGTTCTTCGCTCGAGCCGGGGTTTGGTAGCT
Source organism: Camellia sinensis (assembly GCF_055761805.1). Lineage (NCBI taxonomy): Eukaryota > Viridiplantae > Streptophyta > Magnoliopsida > Ericales > Theaceae > Camellia > Camellia sinensis. The sequence goes on from NC_138967.1 coordinate 50,489,760, forward strand.
CGAGCGAGAGTTTGCGTCTGGGTTGGACCTGTAGCTTTGCATTCTTGGCTCGAGCGAGCTTTTCTTCGCTCGAGCGAGTTAGTTTGTTCTTCGCTCGAGCAATAGTTCCTTCGCTCGAGCGTGAGTCTGGTTTCAGACCTGAGGGTTTGAGTTCTTCGCTCGATCGAGCTTTCTTTCGCTCGAGCGAGCTTTTGGGTTGTTGGCTCGAGCAAGGCTTCCTTGGCTCGAGCGTAGATTCTCTGTGTCTGGTCGCTCGAGCGACCAAGTCTTCGCTCGAGCGAGCCTGTCCAGTTTAAATACACAGCAGCGAGATTTGATCAGTCTTTTTCATATTCTTTTGATTTCAAACCTTAGGCTCGACCTCTCTCTCTCCCTACTCACCTTCTCTCTTAGGTTTGATCTGTTTAGAGAGTGTTTCAACCCTAGTTGCTTTATTAAAAAGATAGAGGGAGTCAAGAGCTTTCATTTAATCTGAACATTTGGCAATTTGGAGCATTTTGGTCTTTGGGCACTCATCTCTGTCTTCACTATTTGGGTTGTTTACTCTGAGGTAGGGATTTCCTACTCCATTTTATAGGTTATGTTCTAAGTTTTGGTATTTTAATATGTTGGGAATACTTTGGTAAATTTTGGGAAAAACCCTAATTGAATTATTGAATTGATTTGTATAAGTAATTCATGGAATTGGAAAAAAATGGTTAAGTTCATGGAATTGGGGAATTCATTGATTAAATGGCATAATTGGATAATTTGAATCATTTGTCTATTGAATTGTGGACATAGTTATTTTCAGTTTAGAAATAACTGTTTTGGGCTATCGGTGGAGGATAGTCGTGATTGTTGTAGACATTGCATGTGGATTAGGATTAACTGAAACTAATCACATTGGTTAAGTCATAAATTTTGACTATTGCATTGATAGAAAATACGTGTATTGATTGAGCATTGCATTTGCATACATTGTTTTGTGTGTGGGAGGAGATAGGGGATGTACTCCACGGTTTAGGGGAAGATAGGGGATGGACCTCTAAACCGGATTTTGTTTGGGAGGAGATAGGGGATGGACTCCATTAGCATCACTTTTATGTGTGCTTATTTATATAGAAGTGTTTTATTGATACAGCACTAAAATGTGTATCAATCTGGAAGTATGAACTGTTTTGATTTATTTGAGCTTGAGTCTCATTTGTTTGTTGATATTGGAAGGATGTGAATACGATATATGTAATTCACTGTTGTAAGTTTGGCCAGGTTCTGAGCCATGTTGATAAAATTGGGAAGTAAAACGTATCTTAGACAATAGTGTCATGTCACTGTAAAATGAAGTAATTGATTATCCTGGTTAACCATCTGTTGAATGCTATTGCTTTATTCGTTACTTATATGTGGTTTAGTATATTTCTACTGGGCTGTGGCTCACCCTTTATGGGAACATCATTTTCAGGTTCAGGGGATAAGCTACCTCCAAGGACTTAGCTTGGAAGGACTTGGATTCTGAAGACTATTTTTCTATTGTTTGCTTTTATTTGTTAGTACATGTAAACACTCAAGCCTAGGGCTTTTCTTGTATTGAGTTAGAACTCGTATTTTTGTATCCAAGTGTTGGCTTGGAAAGATGTAAGCCTGTAGGGCATTTTATTCGATTATTTAGTAATACTCTGATGAATGAATTAATAAAATGTCTTCTTTAAATAATGCATGTCAATGATATATAATGGGTTAATTTTGAGGGCGTTACACAAATTTTGGTATTTTAGTCTTCTTATATGGCCTTAAAATAGCTTTGAAGCTTCATAGGCCTATGAAGCATGCCAAGGGTGCCTTTGAAGCATGATTTTCATATGTTAGTGACACTTTCGAGCATGATATTGGTCCATTACTAATAATGGCCACCCAAAAATTTATTTTTACATGCAGAATTGCTTGTGGTTTACACTTTGAAGGTCACATATCTATATTCTTGGACATATGTTTGTGTCAAATAGATTGGCTAAGTGTTTCTAACTTGGCCTATAATGAATTTGTGAGTGTATGATGTTATTTAAGGTTGCATGCAAACATAAAGTTCCATGACATATGATGCACTGTATCCATGAAAAACACATGTTAGCTTTGAAAATCCACATTTGAAGCTTTAAGGTCTCCCTCGAAGCTTTTGTTAAAGTGTGTGGTGACATTTTCAAAGAAAAGTTTGTTTCTCTAGCATCACTCTTGACCTTCGAAGGGAGGTTTTGGCCCCTTGAAACTTTGTTGTAAGTATCTTCAAAAGATGACGTTCGTCCTATATCAATGTCTCCAACCTTCAAGGGTGATTTTGATCCTTTGAAGCTTTGCCGCAAGACCTTCGAATGATGAATTTGGTCATTTATAAACACTTTGACCATAAAAGCGTGATTTTTGGTCCTCTACACCACCTTCAAAGCTTGTTATTAGTCCATAATAGCTAGCGTGTGTAATAGCTTGTTAAAATGAATCATGAAAATATGAGGTTCTAAATGATTCTAAGTGTAAGCAACATCAACCTACTTCAAAAGGTTTCAAGTTTTCTAAGTGTTTGAAGTACGAGTAAAACAGAATTGTTTAATTTCCTTCAAATGATCGATGTTGATTTGAAGCACATATGTAATATCCCTTCAATGCATAGATATATAATTCGAGACATTTAGTCATAATTTCATGCTCATTCAAAGCACTTTATTGGTGCTATTATATTATTCGAAGTACTTTGTTGATATTATTCGAAGCATTTTGTTGCTTAGACTAGTCATGTGCTTGGTTCGGCCCTTCAAAAATTCAAATAAACATCATTTTTAATGGTCACTGGGGGTAATGTTGGCACCATAAATCTGTAATTTTATTATTTAATATTTATATAATTGCAGGACATGTGGCACCCTCCTACTCATTTGGAGGTTACGAGAAATTATGAAATGTGGAAAGATGATAGAGAACAAAGTGGAGAACATGGAGCATCAAGTGGAGGTTGAAGGAAGTTAGGGAAGATCATGGAGTATGAAATGGATGAGGTGGAAGAGTGAGTAGTTTTAGGTAGTTTTTTTTTTTTTTTACAAATTTTTGCCTATAAATAGCCATTCATGGCTACATTGTAAAGATCAATAACTCAAATCAAAGATAATTAATTTCTTTTTTTTCTTTTTTTTTTGTCATTTATATTTCCTGCACTTTATTTTCAACCCTTCCTTTTCGAAGCATAGGAGTAGAGGTAATTTTATGCACTTCTTTTTCAAAGCATAGGAGTAGAGGTAATTAATTGTTACTTTGATTGTTCACTCAATCACCCCGATTGTTCACTCAATCATCTTTCTCCATCTCCCTCCTTCTTCTTTTAATTTTTGTTTTCTCTACACTTGGCAATTTTGAAGTCCTTTTCATTGAGGCAAAAGAACAGTCAACAAAATCGCTTGATAATTGGCTTGAATTTAATCTATAAGGATTTTTCAATCCTTGCTGGCACACTTGCATTTATGATATTTTCCTTCGTAGAAAAAATAAGCCAATAGGTACCAAACCATAGAATAATTTTTTTTCCAATGCATTTGGTGCATCAAACAAGGTGTGTTTTAGTGGGTTTCACTTGTTTGCTTAGAGCATCTCCAATAATGCATGTCGAAATAGTATTGTCAATGCTATAATTTGGTATGTTAGAACATTTCCAGTTGTTATTGCCATTTTAGCAATGTTAAAACTATACTTTGGCATGTCATAGTAGTAAAATGCCAAATTATAGTAACGGTGCTATAATAATCACATGTCATTTTGGCAAAAAAACCAACTAAGTTTTCCTCTTTTTTTTAGGTGGTGTTTGGATTTAATTTTTTGAGTGATTTTTTTGTTAAATTTTTTCTTCTTTTGTGATCTTTTTAAAACTTTTTTCAAATGTATATATATATATACATTCTACATGATTAAACAAACCAAAAAAATAAAAATTTAAAAGAAAAAAAACATTCTTCAAATTCACCCATCATTAACATACCACTACAAAGTTGGGAGAAAAAAAAAAAAAGAGGAAAAATTTCATTTAAGTGGATGTTTGAAAAAATATTTTCAAATTAATGTAAACTTCACAAATATTAAAAAATAAAATTACAAATTTTTATCAATCCACTCATATGTGATTTCTTCAAAAAAATACAATCTACATTAAAATTTTAAAAAGATATTACCAATATTAAAAAAATCACAACCATTCATTTGCATGTCTCTCTTTCACCTCAACTCTATCTTTCTCTCTTTCCAGAAATTCCAGAGACTTTCAAGTTATATATCTCTCTCTCTCTCTCATCTAAGCTTAGCTCTCTGTTTCTCTATATCAGGCTTGTCCATCACTCTCTTTTAATGATTATGTGTGTCTGATTAGAGTTCGTTCGAATCCATCAAATGCCAAAAAGGGGTAGGAGTTCGTCCAATCAATCAAGGTGCATTCAAATCTTCATCATCTAGGTTCATCTCTTTCATCTCAGAAGTTTAACAAAATCATAATCTGAAGAAGATAAAAAGAACAAAATTGAGTGAAGAAGATGAAGAATATAACACTTCGTACTCCTTGGACTGGTGGGATTGCTCTTGACTTTCTTATTATTATAATTATAGCCTCTTTGATTGATTTTAGAGTATTGATTGGGGTGGTATCATAATGGTAAAGTAGGATTCAACAAAAAATATTGATTCGGATAATTGTCCCATGAGCAATTTTCACACTTTTACCTTTTTCTCTCTCCACACTTTGAATTCAAATGTGAGGCTAGAACCATTAGAAAGCTTGTTTCCGAGGCTTTGATTTAGATATAAGAACGACTCAAAACGGAGTCTGAATGAGAGAGTTATGCTAGGTTGAAGTTTGCATTCCTAAGTTGTGTACATAGTTTGTTCGAGCGAAGTTTTGACCGCTCGAGCCATCTGCTTGAGATTATAAGAGTTTAATTTCACTGCTCGAACTAAGCTTTGACTGCTCAAGTGGTCTGTTCGAAGTCAGCCATTTTAAAGTCACTTTTTGGTCCAAACTTTTCATTCTTGCTTCCACTCTTCTCTTCCTCTCTTCCGTACCCAAAATCCTAGACCTCCAAACCCTGGTTTCATCTAATTTTCACCAAGAATCCACTCCTAATCTTGAGCTAAAAACGTGGAGCACATGGAGATCAACATTTTTACCGATTGGATTACAATTTCGTTAAGGTTTCCCTTTGGGTCTTCATCTTTTGCTCTCATCCTCGCGGTAAGGATACTTTTTAACTTAGTATATCTTTGATTTGAAGTGTATATATGACAATTTCTTAGCTATAACGCCCCAGAATAATAATGACAAACCATCCCACGATATTTAATAAATAACAACACATTCTAAATGATAGCCTTCCATTCATATGAATTCATTGTACAAAAGGTAACATATGCGAATATACATTCATAAGCCCTAACCTTGAATCTATAGCATATGTCACATGCGAACGAAATGGAATAAAAGTTAAGCAAATAAATCAATGCCTTAATGGCTACATCTTTCCAATGCAATGCTTGGGTACAACAAAAATGAGTTTAACTCAATACAAGTCCCTTTGATTATGTTAATAAAGGCTCAACAAACACTATAAGACTAATATGGTAGTTCTCACAAAAAAAATTTAAAATTTGAAAAGACTCACAAAACTTTCTCCATAATTAAAACAATTTTTTTAACAACTACCAAACTTATCATTTTTTCACATTTAAAAAATGACAAAAAAACAATTGCCACACCTCATCGAAAAGTTGTTGCAAATTTCTTGAGCTGCTAATGAATAATCTTAATGGCGAGTAGGTCTTAGGCTACAGTTTTTTTTTTCTCTCTCTCTACTTTTAGAATGTCCATGCAACTACACTTTTTACTACTTCAATCAAAGTGGTCCTCAAATTATTCAAACTGTTACTTACTTGGATTTGCATTGCATGCTTACTCAAGTATAATAGTGGTGGTTGTTGCTATTACTATGATTGTATTGTATTTTATTAATTCAATAAAAAAAAAGTCGTTTAAGCATAAATTCATCAAGAAAGGAATTAGGTGTTTAAGAAAGGAATTAGGAATTAGGTGTTCAACAAATTCATCTATCACCTTCTTGAGGAATTCATCCTCTTTCTGTTTCTGTTTGATTTCATCAATGATTGCCGGCTTGGCTGTAATAGCAGCTATCAAGCCGCCCTGTTCACACATTACCACTTCAATTTCAAACTTCTCAAAATCTTGCAAGATCGCTTTCTGTTCAGTAAGCAAACAAGCCATACTTCCCATTGATTTTCTACTCAAGGCATCAGCAACTATGTTAGCTTTCCCGGGGTGATACTGAATCTCTAAATCATAATCCTTTATCAGTTCCAGCCATCTCCTTTGTCGCATATTCAACTCCTTTTGCGTGAAGAAGTATTTTAGACTTTTGTGATCCGTGTAGAGTTCACACTTTGCTCCATACAGATAATGCTGCCAGATTTTCAAAGCAAAAACAACTGCAGCCAATTCTAGGTCATGTGTTGGATAATTCTTCTCGTGTGGCCTCAACTGTTGGGAGGCGTAAGCAATAACCTTTCCGTTCTGCATTAACACACAACCCAAACCTTTATAAGACGCATCACTGAAAATTACAAAATTCTTCGTACCTGAAGGTAGTGTCAAAATTAATGCAGTGGTCAATCTTGTTTTCAGTTCATGAAAGGAAGCTTCTCCTTCGTCATTCCATTCAAACGGTTACCCTTTTCGTGTCAATTGGGTAAGAGGCACAACTAATTTCGAAAAGTCCTTCACAAACCTCCTGTAGTACCCGGCCAAGCCCATGAAACTGCGGACCTCTGTTACAGTCGTTGGCGTGGGCCAATTCACAATTGCTTCTATTTTCTGTGGGTCCACTGAAATCCCTTCTTTGTTGATAATATGCCCTAAGAAAACAACTTCATCCAACCAAAACTCACATTTCTTTAGCTTAGCAAATAATTTCCTTTCCCGAAGTATTTGTAGGACAGTTCTCAAATGATGTTCATGTTCAAGTCTATCTTTAGAATATATCAAAATGTCATCAATAAAAACCACAACGAATTCGTCATGGTAGGTTTTAAAAATTCGGTTCATTAAGTCCATAAATGCTGCCGGAGCATTAGTCACTCCAAATGGCATAACAAGAAACTCAAAATGACCATACCTCATTCTGAATGCGGTTTTCTCAACATCCTCTGCCTTTACTTTCAACTGGTGGTACCCGGATCTCAAATCAATCTTGGAAAACACTTGTGATCCCTGCAACTAATCAAATAAATCATCAATATGGGGTAGGGGATATTTGTTCTTTATTGTTACCTTGTTCAATTCCCGATAATCGATACACAACCATAGGGTTCCATCCTTCTTTTTCACAAATAATACTGGTGTACCCCAAGGCGAAGTGCTAGGTCGAATAAACCCCTTGTCAAGCAGGTCTTGCAACTGTTCTTTCAATTCTTTCATTTCGGCAGTAGCCATTCTGTAGGGAGTTTTAGAAATGGGTTGGGTGCCTGGCACAGTTTCAATAGTAAACTCTATCTCCCTATCTACCAATTCCCCTGGTAATTCATTTGGAAACACATCTGGAAATTCTCTAACAATAGGGATATCATTCAATTCAACATTCACAGATTGTTCAGACAACACATAGCACAAATAACCCTGACACCCTTTCCTGATCAGTTTACATGCTTTCATTGCAGATATCAAATAAGGTGGAGGCACTACCCCATTACCCATAAACACAATTTCCTTATGTTCTGGTGGTTTAAACACAACCCGTTTTGTCACATAATCAATGGTGGCACAATATTTGGTCAACCAGTCCATGCCCAAAATTACATCGAAATGCCTAAAGTTCAAGGATAACAAATCTACATATAGGATAGCAACCTCAACACGCATGTCACAAAACCGGCACATGGATTCACACAATATAGATTCCCCAGATAGAGCAGACACACATAGCAGATGTAACGCCCTCGAAATAATAACATTAAACCATCAATTAAGACTTTCATTGACATACAAAATTTCCACATTCTTCTATTAATCAGAGTTTCATTACAAAAGTATTACATGTTAACAACAAAAGCAAAGTGCCCTACGGGCTTACAGCTTTCCAAGTTAACACTTGGTTACAACAAAAGAGTACTAACTCATCTACACATTAAGCCCTTGGCTTGGATATACATGTAATACATTTATAGAAATAAAACAACAAAGTCCGCCTGCCTCTAGCCTCCCAAGCTACGTCCTTGGAGGTGGCATGCTACCTGTACCTGAAAATGATATTCCCATATAGGGTGAGCCACAGCCCAGTAGAAATATACTAAACCAATTATGAATAATGACTAAAAGATTAGCAATTGATAGATGGCCAACACAGATACTTTCCCTTATCCCACTTTACGGTTTCATGACATACAAGTCCATATTACAGTCCATTTTCCATTTCTTTTCAATTCTCAATTTATAACCACGGCTCAGAACTTGGCCAAACAACTCATATAAGACAGTAACTCATATCAAACACTTCCCATTTCATAATAGATAAGCATACTAGCTATATCACACATCAACAGATAAGCATACAAGCTATATCATCACTTCCACAGATATGCATATGAGCACTATCACACTTCCAATGACAAGCATATGAGCTCTGTCAATACATCACTAGATAAGCATATGAGCTCTATCTACGGAGTCCATCCCCTATCTCCTCCCAACACATCCGGTTTAGAGGTCCATCCCCTATCTTCCCCTAAACCGCGGAGTACATCCCCTATCTCCTCCAACACAACACAATGCATATAAACAATAATTATACACATCATCATACAACACATAAATTTAACGTGTTCTTTCAATCATCATACTCAATGACACATTCCAGTGATTAGTTTCCGTTTTCCTAATCATCATGCATTGTCTACAACAATCACGACTGTCCTCCACCGATAGCCCAAAGCAGTTATTTCTAAACAGAAAATAAATGCACAAATGGATATTCAATCAACATTTCATTTCGGTGAGTGATAAATAATTCAACTACACCCTTTAACCCCATACATTCCCAATCTCAACATTCCCATTTCATAACCTCATTTCTCACGATTAATTAACCCAATTAATCAAACAATGTAATTAGGGCATTTTCCATAATTAACATTACAACCCTTAAGGTCCCATTTTCATCAATGATCCAACATTTATTCCATTTCTCTATGCCAAACATGCATCTAGGTTTATTATAAATAAAACCCCAACTTTTGTAAAATTACACAAAAGCCCCAAACTTTCACAAAATTACCCAAACCAACCCCAACATCTCAAAATACTAAAATTTAAAGACAAAGCTCATAAAGAGGAGTAGGATATCCCTACCTCAAATTCGGAGCTCCAATGGAGATGAAGACCAAAACCAAAACGCTCCAAATCCCGAAATTTTCATATTAAAATGTAGCCCTCGACGATCAACACAACTTTCGTAAAGACCAAAAGTGAGCAAACAACTCCTACTAGATCAAATCTAAGAGAGAATGGCCGGTTTTAGAGTGAGAAGCTCTGAAAATGGCTTTTTGGAAAAGTAAGAGAGAGAAAAGATCTTGAAAAAGTGATCCAAAAGTCGGATCTCGAGTTTATATAAAAGTCGCCCCGCTCGAGCGTCCAAACCCCCGCTCGAGCGTCACTCACAGACTCCCGCTCGAGCGTCAAAGATCCCCGCTCGAGCGGCGGATACACACGTCCAGAACTTTTACAGAACTAGGTCTCCGCTCGAGCGTCAACTCCCCCGCTCGAGCGTTACACACAACCATCCCGCTCGAGCGGCCAATCCCACGCTCGAGCGTCCAACACTGCACAGGAAATACTGGATGGGTGAAATTCCCGCTCGAGCGCCAAAACCCCCACTCGAGCGTACAGGCCAAAATCTGGGCAACTAGTTTTGGTTTCTAAACTCAACCAACCAGCCCAACACATCCTATAACTCAAATACGAAGTAAAAAGGATGTAAACAAGATAATAATCAACTACCAACATCCACGGACACATGTCCGGATCACTGTACAATAAGGGTAAACCCGGGATCGCTATAGCAGATGTGGCAGTAATTCTAGAGGTCTACTCAATCTAGATGCAAATGCACATGTTACAAAAGAGTGTGTGGATCCGGAGTCAATTAACACAAAAGCATCCTGATTACATATAGAAATAGTACCTGAGACAACTGCGTTGCCATTCTGTGTATCGCCCGGAACAAGCGCAAAAACTCTCCCTTGTCTCACGGTATCCCCGGTGATAGCAGACTTCAAAGTATTTCCCAGCTTCAGGATCGATGCAATTGAGCTAGCAACTAGCTTTCCACCATTGTAATTACAATCTCGGGCCATATGCCCTTGTTTCCCACATTTGAAACAGGCTCTTGACACATGGTAACAAACTCCACGGTGCCTTCTGCTACAAATACTGCACATGGGAGCTGTGTCTCGGGAAGAATTTGAAGTATTTGAGGAGCCCGTATTTTGCTTTTTCGAAAATTTCTTCTTTGAGGAGAAGACTTGCCTTTTGTTACTTTTCCAGTCAGTTGTTGACTTAGTCTATCTAGCTATGTTAGCCTCTGATATGATGGCCCTGTCTAGCACCCCAATGTAGGTCTCCAGCTTCAAGACATTCACCCTTTCCAAAATGTCACTTCGAAGCCCACCTTCAAAATGTCTCGCCTTCTTATAATCAGTATCAATCACATGTGGTGCAAACCTGGCCAATTTAATGAATTTGGCCTCATACTCAGCTACAGTCATACTGTCTTGCCTAAGTTTCATGAACTCTGACACTTTCCTATCCCAAACACATTGTGGGAAGTACTTGTCATAGAAAATTTCTAGAAATTTCATCCAATCAACATCTCTATGATTTTCTCGCATTAACATCCACCACTTTCTTGCCTCGTCTTCTAACATAAAGGTGGCTAGAAGCACTTTCTGTGTCTTCAAACACGGAAACACTTCAAACAATTTTTCGATACCGAGGACCCAAGCTTCGGCTTTCAGCGGATCTAATCCACCATGGAACTATGGTGGTTTCATTTTCTTGAATTCTTTGGTGAGAGCTATTATCCGATCATCATTCTGATTATCTGGCACAGGTGGTGCTGGAGGTGGAGGTGGAGGTAGAGGATGTGGCTGTTGCCATTGTTGTTGCCATTCTTGTTGCTGTCTCAAGGTCTCTGCCATTTCCTGAATCAATCTCTCCATTCTATCTATTCTGGCAGTAGAATACTCCTCTATCTCATCACCTCTTGTTCTCACCATCTGATTAAACTTACATTATACTTCATACAAAAGATTCACAAGCATGCATATACTAGAGAACATGCATATTCAATTAATTTGCAATGCAGTTGTTCATATCAAAACATTTAAGCATATTCTTGATGCTTCCAAATTCATACTTATCACATGAATGCATCCTAGATCTTTTCTAGATGCTTACTGCTCTTTTGGACAAGTGTGTGAGTTGTTAACTCGTGCTTTGATACCACTCTGTCACGACCCGAACCCGCCCCTATGGGTTTAGGCCATGACCGGCCAGTAATCGCGAGATTACCTACGGCCTCAAATCAAACCAAACATAACTCATCAGAGTAAAGGGGCTAAACAGAAGGAAAATTTAAAACTTTGTCCATAGAACTGTGCTTACATGGCACGTCATAATAAACCATACATATGCATATTAATAACTCACAACAAAATATGTACTACACAAGGTTCTGTACATACAGAATCATATAAGTCTAAGTCAACCCAAGGAAACTATATATAACATATTCAAAGACTTCACCCACAAGACAAAATAAAACAGAATGACAAAAAGGCGAAGACGGGTCTCGTGCGTGAGACACAAGGGCTGACTCTTCAAAACCTTTGTTGTTCCTCACAGACTTCACTGGGGCTGGGTTTGGACTTCTCTTAGCTCCCCTACAAACACATAAATGAGCGTGAGCGAAAGCCTAGTGAATAATATCAAATAAAGGAGTTATACAAACGGCATGTAGAACAACAGGTTTCAAACGGCCTTAGGCCCAATTCATATTTTCATTTATGTCAAACTGGCCTTTGGCAATTCATTTATTCATGTCGAAACGGCCTTTGGCCCATTCATTCATTCGTGTCAAAACGGCCTTTGGCCCATTCATTCATGTCAAAACGGCCTCTGGCCCATTCATTCATGCTAAACGGCCTCTGGCCCATTCACTTTATCATTCAGATCAAACTGGCCTCTAGCCCATTCATTTGGCATAGCAACATTGTCCACCAATGGAATCAATGAACTTATAAAACTTACATAGAAGTAAGTAATTTGGACAACAACATATTTCAGATATCTTTGTTAAGATATTACTCACAGTGATCGGTTGGTTGGTTTGCCCTGGAGCTCGACCCTACACATTCCATGAACACAAAAGAGTCACAAACAATTCAATCCGTTCTAAATTCACATTTTCCTCTTTAGGCTTCATTCTTGTCTTTTTAACTCAATTACAATGCTCAATGTATGCCTAAGAGTACTTGGAAGTGAAAGAGAACAGAAAACGAAACACAGAATGCCTTTTTAAAATTTTCAGAAACAGGGTCCCCGCTCGAGCGGACCCATGAGGTCTGCAAAAGTACTGGATGCATCAAATATATGCTTGAGCGCGCACTCTGACGCTCGGACGTGAACTCGGTCTACATAGCTCCCTGCTCGAGCGTGAACTTCCCCGCTTGAGCGGACGTTAAGTCTACAAAAAATATTGGGAGCTCGTATTTCCCGCTCGAGCGTCGGTTTCCCCGCTCGAGCGGACATAAAAAATTTTGAGTTTTCCAGAACATGTTCTTGAGCTTCAACTTGATATTCACAAGCTCTAAATGCATTATTTAAGCTCACACTCCACATATACATGTACTAACATGGTACAAATACTAAATTACAACATTATGAAGCTCAATTCCATGAATTACTCACATGCATGGCTCAAATTACACCAAACTTGTTTCTATCACAACAATTCCATGTATTTCAAACTCACTTTCTCATGAATTGTACATACATGCGGAATACAACTCGTATTCTTAACTTGGATGGTGAAGAGATGGTCAAAACTATGAGCTTCAATTAAAATCTCACATGGATTACACATTTTGTGCTCAAACATGCAAATTCAAAGCAATTACACACATGCATGCATACATTGACCTTCAATCCGACATGATCAACTCAATTTCATGTCAAACTTACTCTTGATTACCCAACTAGCTTGAATACACAAAATTACAAACTAGAATCCATGAAATACTCACCTAGGAGCTTTAATTCTCACAATCTATAGCAAATTCTTGAGAAATCTTCAAGGTTTCCAAGCTTTGAGCCAAAATTGCCCAATTCTCTCCCTTTCTCTCTCTATGGCCGGCCCTCTCTCTTTCTAAGGCACAAAATCTGATTTTGAGCTCAAGTGTATGAATTGAGTGTATAGTGCCTCTCTTTACAAGTCCCACTAATCATAATTATTTAATATTAAATAATTTGAGCACTATGCCATTAATTAAATCAATTTAATCTGATCCAAATCAATTTTCAATTAAATTTCATCGTAGGCTCTAAAAATTATGCCAATCACAATGGCATGACCAATTTCAGTTTTGGTGGCCGATAGGGCCTTCAATTTAATTTCCCAAGCAGACAATCAAACAGATATTCCTACGATGAACAGATAGAAATTCAAAACCACATATTTTCACATAATGGCACACAAAATCATATCAAACACATAATCATATTCATGTTAAGGACCAATTAGCATACTTCAGAACAAGGATATTACAATGCCCTTGTCAAAAAGTTAAAAAATATAGGAGTGCTACATCCTCGTTAAAAAATTTTGGTAACTAAATCATAGAAATATAGAGAGAGTTGCAATGGTTAAAGGTGATTACAAACTAATATAAAAAAAGTAACATCAAAAAAGAAATGATAATATGAAAAAAGATAACAACTATGAAGATGCCCATGAACACATAGATGCTCGAGTGGACTTTGCTTTTCTCTCCACATGTGCATCCCCATAACCTCCAGTTGATGATGAGCTGGAGTTTTTCGTCTTCTTTGAATTTCCATTACTGAACAGAGATTTTAAAGAGCTCGCGAGCTTGGCCCCAGGCCAGATCAGCTGTTTCTCCTTCTTTAAAACACTAGTTGTCTTCACTGGCTTTGGCCTCTTTGATGTTAAACAAGAAGTCCTCGATTTCTTGTGCTCGAGGAAACATGCTCGGTGGAGGCTCGCCGTGTCTTCGTCCATGACACTATGGCCCTAACTCTGTTTCTTGTTCCTGCCGTCCATGGAACGACAGATTTTGTCAAGAATACCAGAAGCGAATGATGGGTACATAGATGTATTTTTTACGACTGTATTGTTGTAAAACTTCAATTCTTGGCATTTCTCATTCCCGCCATCCATGGAACGGTAAATTTCGTCGAGAATATTGGTAGCAAATGATGGGTACATATATGTATTTTATGTCATGTTCATTATATATACATCAATTTAAATAACAAAGAGGGGGAAAAAAAAGAAAAAAAAAAAGAAGAAGACAAGACTAGTAGAGAATATCATGAACAGAGTAAAGAAAGAATAAACCAAAAATAGTAAGGGGACTGGTGTTTTGTAGAGCGTGAGAGAAGAAGAAGATGACACATGAGTAATATAAAGAGAATCGTGGAGAGAGTTTTCTTTATAAAGGGAAGGGAATTGTTGTTCAAATAAATAAATAAATAAAAGGCAAGGGAAGGGAATTGTTGTTCAAATAAAAAAATAATAAAAAAAAGGAAAGGGAAGGGAATTGGGGGTGGGGCGTCCGAGATTGAAGCCAATTCCAGTTTGGCATTTTCAGTGCGAAATAAATAAAAAAAAAATATTTCATATCTTTTCAATTTAATTCTTTGTTTCTTACTATATTATTATATTATTCATACCATATATAATAATTATTAATTCTTTAAAATTCATAACAAAAATTAGGAACCTTCAAAATATTTTGATTTAATTACACACGTTTAATTTCTTTTGTACACTTTTTTTTCTTTGTTGATTTGTTTTGTACACTCATATGTACTAATATTTATGCCTAAATTATAAATTATATATATATATATATATATATATTATATAGGAGATTTCCGTGAGGAATATTGTGGGAGCTCCAAAACCTCATAATAAATTTGTAAATTTATTGAATTAAAAAATAAATTTAAATTGGCTAATCCATTAAAGTAATAGTTTTCAAAATATTAATAATTCCATAATTTATAGTTTCAAAAGGAAAGATTAAAAAATATTTCATATCTTCCTAACCTAATCATCTCTCACTGATTTTTATTTCCTTTAAAAAAATTAAAACTTGTTTCTTACTATATTACTATATTACTCATACTATATATAATTATTTTCCACTTTTAAATTCATGATAAAAATTAGGAACCTTCCAAATATTTTGATTAATTTATGGAAGGTCAAAGGGTGAGTTTATGGTGCATTCACACAAGTGATTATAAACCAAAAACATTGAAAACAAAATAAGAATGTAAAATCTCTCAAGATTGTATTTATGATATCATTTCTTAGTAGTGCCTCCTACTCATAAAAGGTATTTCACATTTGGAATGTTTTGACTAGATTCATTTTAGTGTGACTTACTAATACCCCAAGTTTAAATTTACATAATAAATTCATATTTTAAATATTTTGTTTTGGTTTTTTTTTTCTAGGCATAATTTATGTATGGTTTTTAGATTGAGAGAATATTGAGTAAAGTTTGTTATGGTTATTCATGTCTGATTTTGTGAATCTTGTGCATAGAATGAAAAATACTTTGAAAAGAATTGAGGAGAGAGACTGGTTTTTTCAAGTGATTTGATTTCCATATAAATACTTGGAAAAATCCATTAATTAAGGGATTTAAAAGGAGAAGATGCCACGTAAGGAAGATGGAAGAGAATTGTGGAGAGAGTTTGGCTTTTTCAAGTGATTTGATATCCATAAAAATACTTTGAAAAATCCATTAATTAAGGGGTTTGAAAGGACAAAAATAGAAAAATTAAAATGTGTTACTATAACGTTCAATTAATTAATTGCTACCTTAAAAATATACGTATATATAATTAAATTATTAAATAACATGTGTCTTTTTGTATTTTGTAGATTTAGAATTTTCAAAAAAAAAATTAATACTTTGGAATCTAAAAATTACACAATATTTTTGTTTTATATAATAGTGTTAGGTCCCTAAGTCTTGTCAATCCCACATGCAAACTTGTGTGATTGAGTTGTAATTTTTTGTGTTGTTTTGTCTTGCTTGCTCGAGCGAAGAAGTCTTCGCTCGAGCGAAGGATTGCGTCTGGCTTAAAACCTGAAACAGATGAATGTGCACTCGAGCGAAGACTAGCTGGATCGAGCGAAGAACTGCGTCTGTATAAAACTTGAAAGAGTTCATTTCTCGCTCGAGCGAAGGTTTCGTGGCTCGAGCGTGGCTCGAGCGAAGGCACTTATGCAAATCACGTGAGTTAAGGTTCTCGCTCGAGCGAGCTTCAAAATTTGGATTTCTATAAGTAGTTGGTTTTCTCAAAAAACTAGGATTACTTTTCCAGATCTATTTTAAGGTTTTCTAAGGTTTTCTTCTGGAGAGTTTTTTGTGAGTTTTTCCTTGATAAAATTGAATGAGTATTAAACTCATGAATTGAGAAGCATACGTCAAGGAGGTTGATCGAATACACATACAAGAGTGTTATTCTTCTATAGATTCCGAAGATTCAAACGTAGAATTTCAAAGGTGTTTGATTCTGTACGTAGTTGTTAATTCAACAACTGAAGTTGTGGATTCAACTTCAGGTGGATCAATTCCGAGACGAAGGCTTGGTGAAAGAGTTACAGAAGATTTGAAGGCAAATTGACTGAGTTGGGTAATTTGTGCATTATCTTGTGATCTTTCTTTCTTCAGTAGTGGATTGATTAGTGGCGTTTCACCCGTGGTTTTTTTATTACAATTGAAGGTTCTTCAATTACGGTTTTTTCCACGTAAAAATCGTTTGTGTCGATTTATTGTTTATTCAGAAAAATAACAATCTAAATCACTTTCGTAAGTGCTTGATGATTTAGATTGCGTATTTTGAACAATTGGGATTTGGAATATTTTAATCTTGATCTAATCATGAATCAGTTAGGATTTTCAATTGGTATCAGAGCAGGTCACTCTTTGTTTTTATCAAAACTATAGGAGTGTGATTTTGTGTGACTAGTGATATGGATTCTATTCGTGAAGGTAGCTCGACCCATAGACCTCTTTTACTCAATGGTACAAACTATTCTTATTGGAAAGCTTGTATGAGAGCGTTTTTAAAATCCATCGATGAGAAAGTTTGGCACTGCGTGATCTATGGGTGGAGAGAACCTATTGTCAACATTGATGGTGTTGATATTCCTAAACCCCTTGATAAATGGGACATAACTGATTACCAAAACTCGAGTTGGAACAGTAAGGCTCTCAATTCCCTGTTTTGCTCCGTCACACCTGAAGAGTTTCGTCGTATCTGCACGTGTGAGGTAGCAAAAGAGGCTTGGGGCATTCTTGAAACGATTCACGAATGTACTATTTCTGTCAAAAGGTCAAAACTTCAATATCTCACCTCCGCTTTTGAAACCCTTTTTATGCGCGAAGATGAGACGTTTGATGATTTCTATGCAAAACTTAGTGATATCGTGAATTCCTGTTTCACACTCGGTGAAAAAATCCCTGAAGCTAAAGTTCTTGGAAAATTTTTGAGGTCTTTACCCGAGAGGTTCCAATCAAAAGTGACAGCCATTGAGGAAGCTCAGAATGTTGATACCCTCAAGCTTGATCAGTTGGTTGGAAACTTGCAGAGTTATGAAGCCCACCAGATTTCAAAGAAAAAACAAAAAGATAGTGTGGCTTTCACTAGTACTCATGAGACTACAAAAACTCCGAAGACTGAATTTGATTTAGAGTCTGAGATGACGGCTATGTTTACTAAACAGTTTAAAAAGTTTTTGATGAAAAAAAAGCCTAATTTCAGAGACCCTATTTCAAAAGACAAGAGTAACGAAAAACCCAAAACTTTTCCACCAAAACTTGCTCCAAAAACTGAAAAAAAAAAAGATTGTAAAGGGGCAAGGGGTCAAGTGCTATGAATGTCAAGGGTTTGGTCATATTGCCCTTGAATGCCCTTCGAAAACGAATCGAAAGAAAGTCTACACTATGACTTGTGATGATGAAAGCGGGTTGGAGCAAGAACCCGAAGAACCTGAATCTGGAGAAGACGGGGATAGTGCTTTCATGGCATTTTGGTCCACTTTCACTCAACCTCTTCCAAAGCTAGCAGAATTAGCTCGTGGTCAAAACTTGCATCATGCTCCCACCTTTGATGGGAGTAACTACCTGTATTAGAAGATCAGAATGAGGGCTTTGCTGAGAGCTTTTGATCCAGAAGGCTGGCAGGCCATTGAAGAAGATACAGACAGTGCTGACAATCCGAGCAATAAGAGAGCCCTGATTACTATTCGTGGAGCAATTTCTGATGAAGAACAGCAACGGGTTGCTCACTGCACAAAGGCTAAAGATGTATAGGAAATTCTGAGCTAATTTCATGAAAGAGGAGATTCACCTTCACCACCATCCAACAACTTTCATGCCTTAGTTGCTAGATTGGATGAGGTCAAGGAGAATAAAGAGAAAAATGAGGAAGATGAAACATTAGAAGACAATGATGAGATTAATGGTGATGAACTGCAACAAGCTTACGAAAAGCTTTATGAGGAATCTCTAAATTTTTCCAAAATCAATGACAAACTCTCTCTCAAACTCAAAGCATGTGAAAGTGAGAATGTCAAGATAAAAGGAGAACTTGTAGTAGCAAAGTAGAATATCATCAAGATCTCAAGTGACAGGAAAAACTTATGTGGAAAACTTCTATCTTGTGAAACTGAAAGGAATGAACTTCTGAAGGTGTATTCCACATATGAAGAGAAGCTTGAAAGCCTTGAGATGTCACAAGCTACATTGGAAGAGATAGTCTATCAGAAAGATGAAGAACTCCGTATTGCTAGAGCCACTATTGCCATATGGAACAAAGGTTCCAAATCTTTAGAAGACATCCTCGGGTCTCAACAAATGGGGTGTAACAAAAGTGGGCTAGGCTATGGTGCGACAGCTCACAAGGAACAGACCTCTACTTCACATGACCCGAAGACTCAAGCAAAGGGAAAGCTGAAGGTAGACCAGGATGATCCCTCTCTTCATCTACCTAAAGGGGGTAAGATCAACAAAAAGGAGGTAAAACCTGCTTTTATTTGTCATCACTGTGGTAGGTATGGCCACATTCATCCTTATTGCTATGAATTGTTTGGTAAGGTGTCTCAAAAGGGTAGAAATTCGAATAACTTTTGGGTTAGGAGACAACCTTACATGTCTAGGCGGAATATCAAGATTCATGAGGGTGTTCACAGCGCCAAGACATTTACCAAGACCAAAAAGATTTGGGTGAGAAAAGATGATTTGACTTGTTTAGCTATTCACACTGCCTTAAAAGCACGTGACTCACACATGTGGTATCTTGATAGTGGGTGCTCTCGTCACATGTCCGGTAACAAATCCTACTTCACCTCCCTTGAAAAATATGAAGGAGGAATTGTTGCCTTTGGCAATGGCGGCACTTCTAGAGTCATTGATAAGGGCTCTATAAGTGTTGTTGGTCTTCCCAAGCTCGAAAATGCTCTTCTTGTTGATGGTCTTAAAGCAAATCTTTTGAGCATTAGTCAAATGTGTGATTCCCATCATGAAGTATTGTTTTCAAAAAATAAATGTGAAATTTTGGATAAAAAGGGAAATACTGTCTTGCATGGGGTTCGTACATCTGATAACTGCTATGGGATTGTTACTACTAATGATCTCACTTGTCACTCTGCCATCATAAGTAACATTGATTTGTGGCATCAAAGATTAGGTCACATGAATTTCAAAGACCTAACTAAGATAGCCAACAAAGAGCTTGTGAGAGGAGTACCTAAATTGGGTAAGAATCTGAACCATGTGTGTGGACCATGTCAACTTGGAAAGCAAACATGTGCCCCTCATAAAAAGGTAAACAACTTTACAACCAAGCGTCCTCTTGAATTGGTTCACATGGACTTAATGGGACCCACTCGCACTGAAAGCATCAGAGGTAAAAGAAACATTTTTTTAACTGTTGATGATTTTACTCGATTTTCGTGGGTAAATTTTTTAAGGGAAAAATCTGATACGTTTGATGCTTTCCAGGCCGTAGTCCTTAAAATCCAAAATGAACAGGGTGTTTCCATTGGGCGTATCATAAGAATCCGAACTGATCATGGTCGTGAGTTTGAAAATAGTTCGTTTTCGGATTTTTGTGATATGCATAGAATTAAGCATAAATTTTCTGCACCTATTACTCCACAACAAAATGGAGTTGTTGAGAGGAAGAATAGGGTTGTTCAAGAAATGGCTAGGGTCATGCTCCTTAGTAAGAAACTTCCTCCAAAGTTTTGGGCTGAAGCCCTAAATACTGCTGTTTATGTCATAAATCGCATGTATTTAAGGCCCGGCACTTTACAAACTCCATATGAATTGTGGAAGGGATTGAAACCTAATGTAAAATACTTCAAAACTTTTGGGAGTAAGTGTTACATTTTCAAAGATAGAGAGCCTTTGGGCAAATTTGACTCCCGAAGTGATGAAGGTATTTTTCTGGGGTATTCAACCACTAGTAGGGCTTTTCGAGTCTATAACCTACAAACTTCTTCTTTAATGGAATCTACCAATGTGGTTATAGATGATACATGTTCCCCTACTCCAGCAACAAATGAGGATGACAATGGTGAGTCTCCAATCTTGGATACCGAACCACAAAGTCAAAGAGAAGCTAAGGTCCAAGCACAAGAAGTTGAGACGGCACCATCCTCATAGGTAAGTCAAAGTCCAAAGAGTACACAAAGAAACATCACTTCTGATGCTTCTGTCACCGCAAGTCCTGAGTTCAAACCATCAGCAAGGGTGAAACTGAATCATCCAGCTCAACAGGTGATTGGAAGTGCATCGGATCGAACGAAAACCCCAAGATAGATTCGGGATGAGGTATCACATATGTGTTATGTTTCATTAATTGAACCTAAGAATTTCAAAGAGGCCTTGCTAGATGATAGTTGGGTCAATGCTATGCATGAAGAATTAGGTCAATTTGAACGTAACAATGTTTGGACTCTGGTTCCTAGACCTACAGACATGAATATGATAGGTACCAAGTGGATCTTTAAAAACAAATCTGATGAGAATGGTACTGTGGTTAGGAATAAATCCAGGTTGGTTTCTCAATGTTACACTCAAGTAGAAGGTGTTGACTATGATGAGACGTTTGCCCAAGTTGCACATCTCGAATCTATTCGTATTTTACTTGGTGTTGCTTGTTATCTTGGTTTCAAATTGTTTCAAATGGATGTACAAAGTGCCTTTCTGAATGGGTACTTGAAAGAAGAGGCATATGTTGAGCAACCAAAAGGGTTTGAGGACCCTAAATGTCTAAACCATGTCTACAAGTTGGACAAGGCTTTGTATGGGTTGAAACAAGCTCCTCGGGCTTGGTATGATAGACTTACTACCTTTCTTCTTGATAATGACTTTCAAAGGGGTAGTGTGGATAAGACTCTATTTGTGAAACATACTAAGTCTCATATTCTTGGTGCTCAGATTTATGTTGATGATATTGTGTTTGGATCCACTGCTGATCATCTTGTGAAATACTTTTCGGATTGCATGACACATGAGTTTGAAATGAGCATGATGGGGGAGTTGTCCTATTTCTTGGGTCTTCAAATTAAACAGTCTCCTTCTGGAATGTTTGTCTCTCAGACTAAGTATGCCAAAAGTCTTGTGTCTAAATTTGGTCTTGAGTCTGCCAAACATGCTGTAGACACCCCATTTTTGACCGACCTTAAGACTCAGACGTCACTGATTGAGCGCTTGGTGATGTTGCATATCGTGCTCGTTCGGGAGTCGCAGAGTCTTGGCTGCGAGGCTTGCATTCGGACTTTCGGGCTCTTGCATACCTTGCCTTGATTTGCGAACCAGGCTCGGTTTTCTCCATTTCTCTTTCCGAAGGAAGGGAGAGGTCTCGTAGACCATCTCTCAGTGGTCATAGGCTACGTCTTGTGCTCGTAGGCCATTTCGCCCGTTTGGAGTCCGGTTTCCCGGTTTTCGGAGGTGTTGGCCGTGTGCCTCGGTTCGGGACCGCTTAACCACCTCCGTTTGCCTCAGTTTTTGGCATGCATCCTATTTGCTCCCTTTTGAGGGACACTGAGGCTCCAGAAACCAACTTCGTGGTCGAACACCACTCCTGGTGCCTAACAGTCAGTTTTCGGGGCCCCGGGATGCGCGTTTCGGCCCCCGAACCTTCATTTTGCATTGGTTTTGGTTCATTTTTGGCAGAGACCTTTGTTTTGTCATTAGAAAGGTCGTAGTAGGGTGGGAGGCCAGTAATTGTTCTAGCAACCAGTTTTATTCCTCCGTCGCCCTCCGTCACCCGTTTTTCTCACTTCAAAGCTAATGTTGAACACCCTTGGCCCATTTTCTTACACCCTGAACCCCATATTTGTGTTGTACACATTTGGGAGGCCACCAATATTTGGTGGCCGGCCAGTAATTGTTGTTGACCCTTTTGAACCCCTTTGGAAAGTGGGTTGTTCTCTCTCCTGGTTTATTGTCTCCAGTTTTCAACCACATGGTTGTGTTGAACACACATGGGAGGCCACCAATATGAGGTGGCCGGCCACTAATCTTGCTTGACCTTTTTGAACCCTAGCCAACCGGCCATGGGATGTAGCCAACCGGCCACCTGGCTCTCCAATAACCGACCGGCCAGAACCCTCTCAGTGTGTACAGTGCAGCTGTGTATTCATTTTCCCCCCAGATTCTGTATCCGGGGGCTGCATTTTGGAGGGAAACTTGGCATGTTTTCCCTCCATTTTTCCCCCCATTTCCCCCCCCCTTTTTTTCTATATAACAGGAGCTCCAGCACTGTTATTAGGGTTACAAAAACTCCCCCTAAGCCTCTTGCCTCACATCTCCTTCTCTCTATACTTCCAAGCCTCAAAACCTTCAAGTCTTACACCCCTTTCCACACCACCACCAAGCACCACACCACCATCATCCATTCCAGAAGCTTGAGGCTCATTTCCAGAGGACAAAGGCTCCCAAACTCAAGCCAAGAGTTGCTAAAGACTTGGTCTTCAAGGGTGAGTTCCATTTCCTCTCTTTTGGCTCTTCTTTTGTTCAATACATAAGACATTCTTTCTTGCTGTTTTGGGCTCCGACCATAACTGAAAACAGTCATATTTTGAGTTTATTTTCATGTTTGTTTAAGGGTATTTTCCTGTTTGAGCTTTCCCTTGTGCACTTGCTTCATTACCTCTCTTTTTAGGCCTTATCTTGTGTAGTATTTTTGGCCTATATATAAGCTGTTTTGAGGCATGTCATAAACTATAAAGTAGCTTATTTTGAGCCCTTATTCAACATTTTTGAAGGGCTCATTTCTGTTTGGGGCTTCCAGCTGCCACTTGCCTTTATATTTACTTTTTGGTCCCATTTTTGCATGCTTTGGCAGCCCCTGATGCTTCTGTTTTTGGACTCTGGTCCGAACTAAAAATGGCCTGATTTTGACCCCCTCTTCATGTTTCATCAATGGTATTTCACTGTTTGAGGCATTTTTTTTGTACTTTGTGTTATATCTCTCTTTTTGGCCATATTTTGCATAGTATTTTTGGCTTGTATATATGCTGTTTTGGGTCTGGCCATCAACTGTAAAATGCCATTTTTTGGGTCTTTCTTCAACTTTGTTGAAGGACCCTCTTGTGTTTGAGGCCAGCAACCTTCACTTGCTTCTTTGTCCATCTTTTGGCCCATTTCTTGCATGAGAGTTTAGCCATACCTGTGTCTGTTTTTGGGCTCTTTTCAGAACTGTAAAGTATCATATTTTGGGCCCCTCTTCAACATTGTTGAAGGGCCCTCACCTGTTTGAGGCCTTCATCCATGACTTGCTTCATTAGCTTACTTTCGGGGCCATTTTTGCATGCTAGTTTAGCCCCATTTACGTTCGCTGTTTGACTTTTCTTAGAACTGTAAATGTGCTTATTTTTGGGCTGTCTTGACTCTGTCTTTACATTCCATGTCCAAATAACGCATGTTTTGTATAGCTTTAGGCCAATGCATATGCCTAATTTCATGTTTCGGGTTGCATTTCATGCATCGGGTCTCATTTCGCCATCTTTCGGGGCTGTTTAGCATCACTTTTTGCTACTGAAATTTGCATGTTAGTATGTCATATTCCATGCCTTGCCATGTCTTGTTAGAGTGGCATGCGTGCCTTAGGTTCGGTCCTCGGTTTGCGTGCATGTGTGCGCGTATTTCAAGTTGTCTCATTTTCATCTAATGGCCTCTTATGTGAGTGTGGCTGAGGTCCACTCACGTTAGTGTAAGTCCATTATGCATTGTGTATGCCATTTCATCTCATAGCATTGCGTATGCTAGATTATCTGTTAGCGCATTGTGTATGCCATTTTACCTCGTGCATCGTGTATGCCATTTCATAGTATTGTGTATGCTAGGTTGCATCTTAGTTGCATTTCATGCATATCATGCATATTGCATCGTGTTCAGGATAGGAGTTAGCCCGAGCACGGGAAACGAGGTATGTTCCGTACTCCGAGTGACGGAACGTGTCTCAATTCCCTGTCACCGACACTTCGGATTACCCATGATGGAGTTTAGGTCTCATTGTGTTTTCATGTGCATGCATTCTATATTGAGTTGCATAATTCGACCTCTCGGCCATCATGCATTGAGATGCGTGATTGGTGGCACGAGGATCGAGGCATGCATACATTTGTGAAAATACATTGCTGTGCCCCTTTCTTGCTCTCTGTTGCAGCAAATCAAAGATCAGCAGTCTTCTGGGGCTTGGCGCGCATTTCGAGAATAAATTGCGAACAGAGTCTAATTGGGGCATCGCCGTGGATTTTCGCGCAAGGCAACCTGAGCATGCATCATCCATCATCCGGAGCGGAGTCAAGGCAGTCCCTAGCTTGCATGCTAGTTTATAGTTTTCCTAGTTAATTTTGTTAATTAATTAGGAATTTGTACATATTTTCGCCTGTATTATTTATTTGGACTGTACTATTCGGGACTGTATATTATTTATTCGGACCCTCTGTGGGAGGGCAGTATTGTAATAAGTGTGCGTGAATGTGATGTATGTCTTCCAACCCCACGTCTTTCTTCCCTTTTATTTACCTGCTTATGATGGTTAGATTAGGGCATGTTTCAATTAGCATACAGTATGACAGCATGTTTGCATCATTCATCTGTTTTGCATGCACCGGGCTCGGCGCATCATACTAACTGCATTTGTATTTCAATTCCAAATTGAATACGTGTTAGCTGTAGCATTTCATATGCCATGTTTAGAATAGCCAAGCCTGGTATAGTTGCATTTTGCATGTGTTGCATTAGGCATTTTTGTATGTTTAGGATCATGCATGATTTCTAACATAGCTTCTGTTTTGGCTTGGAGTACTCGGTGAGTTTTTATGCTTTAGCATCCTTGCATGCGTGTGAGTGACTGCCATGATAGCATGCTTACCATGAGGCTATATGCTTATGTGATATAACTGCCTGAATGCCTGTGGGTGAAGGTTGGGTTATTTGGATTGGGACAATTCATCAAATGTTTGTTTTAAGCCCACTAGATAGTGGCAAAATCATATTTTTCTAAGCCCACCCGAGGGTGGCAAATTCACGTCTTAGCCTACTTGCGAGTAGCACCATCAAACCATTTTCAAACAAACAAACATGAAATGTTTTGTTCCAAGTCAGGCGATCCAGTCTATACTTGTATGCTGTGCGCATCACATAGTAATCTAGGCTAATAACCGGAATAAGAACACACGATGTTTTCAAAACTTGATATCATGGTTAGTAGAGGCCGATCTTTGATCGGGTGAGCGGGGGTGCTCACGAAGTGACCTTCCCCAATCATACCCAAGTTCCCAAGCTGAGGCAACTTTGGTGATGACGGACACGTGGCCTTTGGCACCGAGTCAGGGTTTCCTAAATTTCCCCATAAAAAATATTTAGGTGGCGACTCTGTATCTGGCAAAGCAGTCCATGTTTGGCACTTCTTTTCTAAAAATCTATTTTCTCAAAACGATTCGCCGGATTTGGACTCTTTGGTTCAGATTAAGAACTGTGACAATTTGAGAGTCCGAGCTGTAATGACCCCAAATGAACAGAACGGGACTCACCCTCCCGGGCGTTCGGGGACGTCTATAGTTTCTAGCGACTCTGCTGGGGATTTAGAGAACTTGACTCGAGCTCGTGATATCTGGTTTTGACTACACTTGTGTGTTTCTTTGCATTGCATTTGCATTGGTGCGCCTAGGACACCGTGTTTGCCATCTGCTATTCCTGAACGGTTTGCCGGAGGCTTGTCTTGTCAAGGCATGACCATAAGGCTGACCGGTTGTGGGCTCTGCCAGGATGGGAACACAAACCCCTGTTTTACCGGGGCACCCTTTTTGACCATTCGACCTAGTGCATATCGAAATCCATAGTGACCATTCCAAACTAGGACAGGTTGCTTACCCGATTTTAGGTTGTTTGAAACCGCTGCGTGCGTAGTGAAACCCTAGCTCTTGACAAAATAGGACAGGGAAACCCTACCCCGACATAGGGGTGTTTTGGCTCTCACTTACTTGTTATGTGCTTTGGAGTGCGTCTCCATGCGAATGCATGTATCAGTTTACAGAGTTCGGGAATCAGGCTTGCGGGCATCAATCAGTATTTCAGTGGGTATCAGGCCTGCGGGCATCAGTCAGCATTTCAGTGGGTATCAGGCCTGCGGGCATCAGTCAGTATTTCAGAATCAGTTATCTGCAGGTATAGGATTCAGTTATTCAGGGACAGTGATTCGGGGATAATAATCAGTGTTTGAGGACAGTGTGTATTCAGCTTATCGACTGTGTGTTGTTATGCCTGGCTGTGTGTTGTGCATTTATTTTAAGCTGTTATGCTGTCCGTTTGTCTGTTTATTTATTTCCTTATTGCTTTATTTATCTTTTTGCTAGGGCAGTTTTAGCACAATTGCTTTAAACCCAGCAGATACCCCCAAGCACTTTGGACAAGAGGTCGTCGGCTCAATCGATCTGAGGATCTGGTTGACGGACAGCCAGTGTTCCATTCTCTACCCCCAATTGTCAGGAGAAGACCGAGAAAGCGTAGTGCGTCCGAACAAAGGCTACCAGAACAGTGGTCTACCCTAGCAGTGAATAGCCGGGTTAAGGTGTCAGTTTCTGCCATAGATATACACATACCAGTCAGTCAGCAAGATCAACAGAATACTGCCAGGATGGAAGAAATGATGCGCCAGATCCAAGAGAGCATGAGGCAAATGCAGGAGGACGCTGCCCGCCAAGCAGAGTTCTCTAAACAGCAGACCGCAGTCATGGCCCAGCAGGCCGAACTGATCACTAGGCTGCAACAGCAAAATGCAGCATCTACCTCACATCAAGTTCCTCCTCCACCAGGGGTCCCGTTACCCGAGCAGGCACTTACTATCCAGAATGCCCTGCCAAACACCCAGAACACCTTACCCAATGTCCAAAACATCCAAGAGGACACAAACCTTCCAGTAGGGCCGGCTCCGCCCCCAATTCTACCTCAGCTATCTAAGGCACCTACGCTTGTCAACCACTCGGACTCTCCCTTCGTGTTCGAAATAGACCACACGGCCCTGAAACTAAGCAAGCTCGAGAAGCTTTTCAAGAAATCACAAGGCATGAAGGCTATTCCGGATATCGAGGACGGATATACCGATGTGGCCGTAACATTGCCAGACAGGTTTAAGATGCCGCAGATTGATCGTTTCGACGGATCCGGGGATCCTATGGTCCACCTCCGGTTATTTTCGAATATACTGCGGCCAATGGGCCTAACACGACCACAAAAGCTTTCACTGTTCGGCCGAACCCTGTCGGGTGTGGCCGCCATATGGTACGCGAAGTTAGAGGACGAGGTCAAAAGAAATTGGGATGAAATGGCAGAGGCCTTTGCCGCGTAATACTCGTACAATACCCAGATCGAGATTACAACTCGTGATCTCCAAACGACAAGGCAGGAGCCCAAAGAGACTTTCTCTAATTTTGTGACTCGGTGGAGGGCGAAGGCATCGATGATGACTTTGAGGCCCACGGATAAGGACCAAATCAGGATGATTGTGCGTAATCTCCAACCCAAATTGATGCAGAAGATGATTGTACTCCCCTTCCCCACTTTTTCGGATCTACATGAGATGGGGGTACAAATCGAAGATGCGATGAAACAGGGTCTGATCGACCAGGATAAGGAGCAGCCCCGGAGAACATTTAATCGCAATAAGAACGCAGGCCCGAGTGGCGCTGCGACCGCAAGAGCTTCGGAGGTCAGCATGGTCACCACCATTCCCCCTCCCCTTCTAAGGCCTATGGCAGCAACACCCTTCTCCGGTGCATCCGGAAGTAATACCCAAACCAACAAATACCCGCCCCGAGGCCAAAGAACTTTCACCCCACTATACATGCCTTTGTCTAAGGCTCTGGGGGTCCTAATCAGAAAGGGGCATTCTAAACCCCTAAAGCCGAGGCCACTACCAAATCCACTTCCACCCTCTCACAACCCAGCCAAGTACTGTACATACCACCAACAGCACGGCCATGATACTGACCAGTGTTTCAGGCTGCGTCACGACATCCAAGACCTTGTGGACAAAAATGTGATCCTACCCCCAGAAAGACCTAATGTCACAACCAACCCACTCCCTACACACAACCAAGCTCCACCTCCCAAAAGAGTCAATCTTATCCAGACTGGGGTCGTGTCTTACGATCCTAGCATCTATATTACTCCTACCCACCTACCTAAGCCAGAGGTGTTCCTTCCTGACTGCACCGACTTTTTGTGCATGTTGGACATCTCTACAACCCAACCTGAGCCAGTGGTGGTGACCGTGGAGGATAACGCAGCAAAAGTCGCAGAGGGGGATGGAATGCTCGAGGCAGAGTTTGAACAATCTGGAAATTTTGCTAGGGAAGCCTATGATCCAAGCGAGTATATTTTGTCAGTGGGCCAGTCTGAGCTAAGCATAGGGTTGCCAGAAAGTGCAGAACTGTGTGTAATCCGAGGGGGGGGGTTTGAGCAGAGGGCAGATGATCTGACGGTAGTGGAAGAAGACTTAGCCAACCTTCAATTTTTCAATGACCAAGAATCAGAGGACGCAGCAGTCATCTGGTTTGAATATGAGGAGTCAGCAGGAGCTGCCGGGTGGCTAGATGATCAACCCGACGTTGTGGAAGAAATCCGACCAGAACAGGGCCCGACAGGGGCGGGAGTATCAGTTGTGGCCGGAAGGCCCGGGAGTCAGAGTATATTGCCGGAGAGCGCCGGTACGAAGAATTTCGCTCAAGATGGAAGCATTGTCAATACATGGAAAGTTGAACAACAAGCTGCACTGACGCAGGTAGAACAACGGGGTTCTGAGAGAACCGGAAAAGCTAAAATCCTTGAGGGGATCAAAAGTGCTGTGGGCACGAGAACAGAGGATGCTGTGAGCATACAGGCTGAAAGTACTGTGGGTACAAACATGCTGGAGCCAGATAGGTGCCTTTTGGATGCTAACGGAATGTGGTGGGAAGACGATGACTTATGTCTTGCCCACACAGACGAAGATTGGGGAAGCAATCAACCAGATGACACCTGGTACCTCGATGAGGTCAATTACATGACAAGAAGTGGGCGGTATTTCAAACCCCCACACCTAGACCAACCCGAGACATTAAGGAAGGACAAGGAAACCGAGAGGCAGAAAGAGAAGCAGATTGAAGAGGAAGCTGTACTGAAACAGCTGAAGAAGATACAAGCAGACATCTCCATCTGGGGACTGCTTATGGCTTCGCGAGTGCACAGACAGGTTGTCCTATCTGCTATGGAAAAAGCCAAACTCTCTATAGATACCACACCAGAGCAGCTGATTGGATTGGTCTTTCCGGGAGGAGGTTCCCCGACGATGACCTTTTTAGATAAAGAATTACTACCTGAGGGCACAAATCACAACAAACCCCTCTACATCTCGGTGGAATGTAGATGTAAGTGGATACCGATGGTACTTGTTGATACCGGGTCCACCATCAACGTCTGCCCAGCCAGAACAATGTATGCAATCGGGTTGAAGCCCGCGGACTTCGTGCCGACTACTCAACTGATCAGAGCATACGATAATATTAGCAGAGAAGTGAAGTTGTCACGCCTCACTTTTTATTACTCGGAGTCATTACCATATTCTTTAACTTAATCCAATTTCAGAGATAACATGCGGAAATAAACTCATACATTCAATCCGTAGAAATGATTAACAATACTCTCATTCGTATGCAAAGTAAGCATTACATGAACTAACTTAATAAATTGCCCTTGGGCTTACATCATTAAAAGTACAAGAAGAAGGGTGTAACCCTTTACAATAATGGCATTCCGCCAACATAACTAAGGCCCCGTGGCCAACATATAAGAAGATCCAAATCTTGTAGCACACCCTGCTAAACACCTGAAAAAGATTCAACAACGTGGGATGAACATATAGTCCAGTAGGGAACTCAACATGCTCCTTAACAATAATAACATTACAGATAGCTATGATCATGAACACCCATTCTCATACTAGAATAATAATGTGACAGTTTATACAAAAAATATATATAAATATATATATGAACTTTTCTTGAAAACAATCATTTAATTCACCGCTATAAGCGATTTATCCTCCCTTTTTCCTTTCATTAACCCCCGTTCCCAATCTTTTATAACATTAACAACTACTTAGAAACATAGATTCACTAAGCCCATTACTCTTCCATTTGCCACACATACAACAGATGTGCCTTTTCAAAACATATTTGGCATTTCAATGCAATTCCAATTATATCATAATTATCCATGCACACCTCTATAAAAAAAATAACAACTCAACTACATACATAAAATCAATCAATGAGTCAACTCGTCCCTCCAACACTGTAACAAATACAATCCACAATGTTTCCAGATACACTGAAACAATAACAAAACAACACTGCACTATTAGCTATATGCGTAGTAAGCCAAAGATACACTTCTCACCACAATCTACCAGTTTACTAGGCGCTAGCTGGAAGGGTATGGTACCTTAGATTATCAGCGCGTCAGTTCTCCAGGCGCTAGCTGGAAGGGTATGATACCTTTGATTATAAGCGCTGAGCACATAAGTGTGTGGAGTCCATCCCGTATCTTCTCACACACACTGGAGTACAACCCCTCTCTTCTCCCAAACCAGTATACAAATATAATGTAATTCAGCATTTCATTACATATAATGTTCAATCAACAATGGTGTATTACATACACAGCAATTCAACACAACCACGTCATCCTCCACCGATGACCAAGGATAAAACCTCTAGATGCAAATATTTAGTACACCTATTAAAGACTCAATTACTATGAGACCACAAACCCGACAACAACATTAACATGGTAGTTCAAGATACAATTCCACACATGTGTGTGTTCAACACTCATGAAACAATAATCCAATTTTCATACGTATTTCAAAACACTTTTCCCATTTCACAAAACAAGTTCCACTTCCCTCTTTGTTTTAACAAAACCAACTCCGTCTCTTTAGTTGTCACAAAACCAAACCCATCCCTTTTATTTTACAAAAACCGATTTCTACCAATAAGGAAGCCATAACTCACATTAGTACACTACATACATTTCAAACCCATTTCAAAGCCAAAGTTAACCCCTTAGGCATTAACACCTTCACCCACTCACATCAACAATAGAGAGTTACAATTTAGGTTCATTATTCTCCATTTTAATTTATCAATCAAAATATGATTTAGGCCTTTTTCCTTTATCAACTACAACATGCTAATTTACACTCCAATTAGCCCAAAACAACTCTCAATGATAACATAACCATTTTCAAATACCCAACCCTAGGTTCCTTCCCATGATTTCAAACAAATCCAGCATGGATATGATTTTTATGCAATACAAAATTACCACATGTCTATCTATAGACGAAGTATTGAAAAAGAACAAGGAGAATCCCTACCTCGAATAGAGAAGACGGAGATGAAGACCAAAGACCCATGTGCTCCAAATCCCAAGTTTCTCAGATTAAAACAAAGCTCTCGCGAAGCTCTACCTTTCTTCCAAAGGAACTAGGGTAGAAGACCACCGGGAATAGATCAAAACTTAGAGAGAAGGTAAGAGTAGAGAGAGAAACTCTCAAGGGGCGGTTTTTAAGAGTTAAGAGAGGAAAAGTAGGTCAAAAAGTGATCCAAAAAGTGAAATCACGGACTGATGTAGTCGACTCTCCGCTCGAGCGTAGAAAACCCCGCTCGAGCGTAAGACACAGACTCACGCTCGAGCGTGAAAAGAGCCGCTCGAGCGCTAATTGCACACTTCCAGAAGTTTTGCAGTCTACTCTCCGCTCGAGCGTATGGACAAAAATCAAAGGATCACGCTCGAGCGTAAAAACTACCGCTCGAGCGGACTAACTGTAGAGTAAAGTACTGGGAGATGGAAAATCACGCTCGAGCGTCCAAACTGCCGCTCGAGCGGAAAGGCAGCAACAAAAGCCCGCTCGAACGTAAAACCGCCGCTCGAGCGGAGAGACCAAAACCTGGGCAAAATTTTCAAAGCTTTAAAACACAACTAACTAATTCCCAACTTGCCCAACACAACCCAAAACTCTAAAACAAAGAGTAAGGGATAGAAATGAGGATAAGACAACAACGAATCTATGGAACTGAGTCCAGATTATAGATATACAACAACAGGGAATACCGGGATCGCTATAACCGTTGTATGTGTGGCAAATGGAAAAGTAATGGGCTTAGTGAATCTATGTTTCTAAGTAGTTGTTAATGTTATAAAAGATTGGGAACGGGGGTTAATGAAAGGAAAAAGGGAGGATAAATCGCTTATAGCGGTGAATTAAATGATTGTTTTCAAGAAAAGTTCATATATATATTTATATATATATTTTGTATAAACTGTCACATTATTATTCTAGTATGAGAATGGGTGTTCATGATCATAGCTATCTGTAATATTGTTATTGTTAAGGAGCATGTTGAGTTCCCTACTGGACTATATGTTCATCCCACGTTGTTGAATCTTTTTCAGGTGTTTAGCAGGGTGTGCTACAAGATTTGGATCTTCTTATATGTTGGCCACGGGGCCTTAGTTATGTTGGCGGAATGCCATTGTTGTAAAGGGTTACACCCTTCTTCTTGTACTTTTAATGATGTAAGCCCAAGGGCAATTTATTAAGTTAGTTCATGTAATGTTTACTTTGCATACAAATGAGAGTATTGTTAATCATTTCTACGGATTGAATGTATGAGTTTATTTCCGCATGTTATCTCTGAAATTGGATTAAGTTAAAGAATTTGGTAATGACTTCGAGTAATAAAAAGTGGGGCGTGACAACTTGGTATCAGAGCGAGCCGGGTTTGAATACTTTGGGCTCGTGGGAAGTGGTTTTTACCACAGTGGGTTTAATACGTATTATGAGGACATTGCATATAGATATCATGAAAGTTAGGACTTATGTGTTGCATTTATGTGAGCATGGGATTTAGTCTCTCGGATAGTATTCATAGCCGGTGAACTTGCTTTGAGGTCCTTTTGGAAACACGCCTGATCAACGTGGTTTCTGATGGGAATTCCTTGAGAGTTCCGGGATGAGTGGCTATCTTTGTAGACTTGATTCGATTATGTGTTTATATGTTTAGATGTTTATATGCAATAGAGGTGTATATCTTGTGACTTAGTAGTGGAGTGTGCCTCGGAGAAGGCTATTGTGTTGTACACTAAGCGTGGTTATTGCTTTTGTGCTTTATAGGATGTCTACACGAGGAAGTAGAGGACGGTTGAGTAGTAGGAGTGTCGGTAGTGGCACAACAGTTCCTTTAGTACCTGCCGTTGCAGCATCGGCTGTCGGCGAGGATGTCGCACGTGAGATTGTGAGAGCAGTACAAGACGCCCTAGCTCGCACTGGGGGCGGCAGTGGGCATGTTCTCAAGCTTACTAAGGAATTTTTCTGCTCCGGCCCACCAGAGTTTGCGGGGGAGGCTAAACCGTTGGATGCAGAAAGTTGGTTGGAACAGATTACCAAGACTCTTGATATGCTCAGAGTCGAAGATGAGGAGTTGAGGGTTTCTTTGGCGACTTTTCAATTGAAGAGTGATGCGAGTTATTGGTGGAAGTATGCTAAGAATACCGTAGGTAGCACGTGGGTTGCTTTTACAGAGGCCTTTTTGGCCAAGTATTTCCCTCCTTCTGCTCGGGAAAGGTTGAGGGATCAGTTTTTGGAGTTGCGTTAGGATGATACTCCTGTGGCACAGTTTGAGATGCGGTTTGCTAGCTTGTCGAGGTTTGCTCCAGAGTTGGTGGCAACAGAGGAGCGTCGTTGTTTTGAGTTTGAAAGGCGGTTGTGTTTCAATATTCGGGAGAAGGTAGCTGGATCCTTTTGGAAGGATTATTATTATTTAGTTGAGGCAGCGGCCCATGTGGAGGCCATGGTTGCAAGTGATGATGGGATTAAGGAGGAGATTATAGTGGTAAGTCCTTTGGTTCCTAAATACTCTAGGCTTAGTAAGGGGTGGAGGCGGAAACATGCTCAGTCGGGGGCTGGTTCCTTTTCTTCGCCAGGGGTTTCAAACACTTCGGTTGGAAGGTCCGGGGAAGTGCAGGTTTCAGACCAGTCTCAGAGTAAGGGGTCTGGTGGTTGTTTCGTTTGCGGCCAGCATGGCCATGGTAGACGTTTTTGCCCTTTGTGTGTGAACTCTGCAAGTGTTTCAAAACCTAGTGAGACTCAGTCGTACCCGTCCAGTCGGGGGCGCTATCGGTACCAGAAACGGTCAGGCCAGGCTTCGGGAGCCTCGCGAGGGGCGACTTATTAGTTAGTCCTATAGTATTACCCTGGAGGGGGACTTTTGTATTGTTGACCGGTGGTGTATCTTATGAATCATTTTGTTGTTGACCGGTGTACTGTTGGATGCTGAGGCACCATGTTTATGTATCGCTTATGTATGCATATTGTTCTTTTTCTGCTGAGGAGTTGTGTAAGGGATCAATGATCCTGATATTGTGGTTTGCTTGGTACCTATGTGTAAATTTGTGTTTTGGGCCCTGCTAGTTAAGAGGTCCGTGGTGACCCCATCGATTGTATAGGGGTAGTGTTTGTATTGAGATTGGTTATCAATTGTGGGGTATGGTTTGTGAGTGAATGCTGGCAACATTCTTTGGAGGGAGAACAGTTTGAGTTCTAGAGTAATGAGAATAGCGTTGGTCAAAATTGTCCTTCGTGATTGGGTTGTTGTAATTGAGGTTTACCAAGTCAGTTTTTGGTCGAGGAGATGAGTAGGCTTACTACGTAGCCATGGGGGAGGGGGGGGAAATAGTAATTCCCTTAGACATGGTGTTGGTGTGGTTTGATTTTAGGAGATCCAGTGAGATTCCAAAATTTGGGGGTTTGTGTAGGGAACTCCGTGTGTGGGGTTAGTGGCACATCAGTGGGTGGATTACTGAGTGTGGAGTTTATTGAGTTGATTAGTCAGCTCACTGGTATAGGGTTTTGGGTTGACCTTGGTCACTGTGAAGTTAGTCTCATTCGTTGTAGACTTTGTGTGTTGATTGAGGAAAACCGAAACTAATCATCCGGTTGTGTCATTGAATATGACGGTTATAATAATACAGCAAATTTGTGCATTGAATGATCATTGTAAATGATTGGATTTTTTTTTATACATTATATATGTATATTGTTTGGGAGGAGATAGGGGATGGACTCCGACGATACAGCACCAAAATGTGTATCTATTGAAAGATTGATATAGCTTATATGCTTGTCTATGGTGAAGTGAAAAATGTTTTATATGGGTTACTATCTCATTTAATTTGTTGGCCAGGTTCTGAGCCAGGTGTATGTTATTAAACTGATTAAGTAAAGGGAGGCCGGCTGAAATTGCAAAACTGTGAATTTCTTATGCCTTTTGTGTTGATAATACTGTTGTTATTTCTATTAACTATCATTATAGAAATGTTTTGTTCCATGTTAGTTGTGACATCACTCTGTGAGTGATGGTTGTTGATGGTGTTGTTTTGGAAAAGAAACGGAAAACAAAATTTTCCTAGTGTTTAGGCCATCTAAATGTGTTGTTGAGAGATTGATTTAATTCAAGGGTTTTGAGGAATTTCAAATGAATGATTTTTGGCAAATAAATGATGGATGACTGTGTTTTAGATAACACCGTGTTGGTGAAAAATGTATACAAAGTTTTTGAGTTTTGCATGGAAAATGCAAAATTTATTTCGCAATGTCAGCATTGAAAATTTGGCTATCTTTGAGAAATGTCTCTTGAGCAAGAAAATGTTTTCTTATTATTTACTCCAAAAGTTGTTTGGGTCGTGTTGTTGCATAGTGACTTAGCTTGAAGCGCTGGTCAGATGTGAGTAAACTGTTTCAGAAGGGTTGATTTTATTGTGGCTTTATGCCTACAGTGTTGTCATTTCGAACGTGTTCCCTTGGTTAGTCTCTTCCTTGGTAAGAGTGAATCGAAGGTTTGTAGTGAGAGTAGTTTCTTTCCTAGTACTCGGGTGTTGGTGTGGTGTGATCAGTTGGCCATGTCTTTTGGCGCATCCTTAATTTCGGGGACGAAATTCTTTAAGGGGGGGAGGTTATAGCGATCTCGGTATTCCCTGTTGTTGTATATCTATAATCCGGACTCAGTTCCGTAGATTCGTTGTTGTCTTATCCTCATTTCTATCCCTTACTCTTTGTTTTAGAGTTTTGGGTTGTGTTGAGCAAGTTGGGAATTAGTTGGTTGTGTTTTAAAGCTTTGAAAATTTTGCCCAGGTTTTGGTCTCTCCGCTCGAGCGGCGGTTTTACGCTCGAGCGGGCTTTTGT
Source organism: Camellia sinensis (assembly GCF_055761805.1). Lineage (NCBI taxonomy): Eukaryota > Viridiplantae > Streptophyta > Magnoliopsida > Ericales > Theaceae > Camellia > Camellia sinensis. Next base: position 50,526,952 of record NC_138967.1, read on the forward strand.
TGCTGCCTTTCCACTCGAGCGGCAGTTTGGACGCTCAAGCGTGATTTTCCATCTCCCAGTACTTTACTCTGCAGTTAGTCCGCTCAAGCGGTAGTTTTTACGCTCGAGCGTGATCCTTTGATTTTTTTCCATACGCTCGAGCGGGGAGTTTTACGCTCGAGCGGAGAGTAGACTGCAAAACTTCTGGAAGTGTGCAATCAGCGCTCGAGCAGCTCTTTTCACGCTCGAGCGTGAGTCTGTGTCTTACGCTCGAGCGGGGTTTTCTACGCTCGAGCGGAGAGTCGACTACATCAGTCCGTGATTTCACTTTTTGGATCACTTTTTGACCTACTTTTCCTCTCTTAACTTTTAAAAACCGCCCCTTGAGAGTTTCTCTCTCTACTCTTACCTTCTCTCTAAGTTTTGATCTATTCCCGGTGGTCTTCTACCCTAGTTCCTTTGGAAGAAAGGTAGAGCTTCGCGAGAGCTTTGTTTTAATATGAGAAACTTGGGATTTGGAGCACATGGGTCTTTGGTCTTCATCTCCGTCTTCTCTATTCGAGGTAGGGATTCTCCTTGTTCTTTTTCAATACTTCGTCTATAGATAGACATGTGGTAATTTTGTATTGCATAAAAATCATATCCATGTTGGATTTGTTTGAAATCATGGGAAGGAACCTAGGGTTGGGTATTTGAAAATGGTTATGTTATCATTGAGAGTTGTTTTGGGCTAATTGGAGTGTAAATTAGCATGTTGTAGTTGATAAAGGAAAAAGGCCTAAATCATATTTTGATTGATAAATTAAAATGGAGAATAATGAACCTAAATTGTAACTCTCTATTGTTGATGTGAGTGGGTGAAGGTGTTAATGCCTAAGGGGTTAACTTTGGCTTCGAAATGGGTTTGAAATGTATGTAGTGTACTAATGTGAGTTATGGCTTCCTTATTGGTAGAAATCGGTTTTTGTAAAATAAAAGGGATGGGTTTGGTTTTGTGACAACTAAAGAGACGGAGTTGGTTTTGTTAAAACAAAGAGGGAAGTGGAACTTGTTTTGTGAAATGGGAAAAGTGTTTTGAAATACGTATGAAAATTGGATTATTGTTTCATGAGTGTTGAACACACACATGTGTGGAATTGTATCTTGAACTACCATGTTAATGTTGTTGTCGGGTTTGTGGTCTCATAGTAATTGAGTCTTTAATAGGTGTACTAAATATTTGCATCTAGAGGTTTTATCCTTGGTCATCGGTGGAGGATGACGTGGTTGTGTTGAATTGTTGTGTATGTAATACACCATTGTTGATTGAACATTATATGTAATGAAATGCTGAATTACATTATATTTGTATACTGGTTTGGGAGAAGAGAGGGGTTGTACTCCAGTGTGTGTGAGAAGATACGGGATGGACTCCACACACTTATGTGCTCAGCGCTTATAATCAAAGGTATCATACCCTTCCAGCTAGCGTCTGGAGAACTGACGCGCTGATAATCTAAGGTACCATACCCTTCCAGCTAGCGCCTGGTAAACTGGTAGATTGTGGTGAGAAGTGTATCTTTGGCTTACTACGCATATAGCTAGTAGTGCAGTGTTGTTTTGTTATTGTTTCAGTGTATCTGGAAACATTGTGGATTGTATTTGTTACAGTGTTGGAGGGACGAGTTGACTCATTGATTGATTTTATGTATGTAGTTGAGTTGTTATTTTTTTTATAGGGGTGTGCATGGATAATTATGATATAATTGGAATTGCATTGAAATGCCAAATATGTTTTGAAAAGGCACATCTGTTGTATGTGTGGCAAATGGAAGAGTAATGGGCTTAGTGAATCTATGTTTCTAAGTAGTTGTTAATGTTATAAAAGATTGGGAACGGGGGTTAATGAAAGGAAAAAGGGAGGATAAATCGCTTATAGCGGTGAATTAAATGATTGTTTTCAAGAAAAGTTCATATATATATTTATATATATATTTTGTATAAACTGTCACATTATTATTCTAGTATGAGAATGGGTGTTCATGATCATAGCTATCTGTAATGTTGTTATTGTTAAGGAGCATGTTGAGTTCCGTACTGGACTATATGTTCATCCCACGTTGTTGAATCTTTTTCAGGTGTTTAGCAGGGTGTGCTACAAGATTTGGATCTTCTTATATGTTGGCCACGGGGCCTTAGTTATGTTGGCGGAATGCCATTGTTGGATTAAGTTAAAGAATTTGGTAATGACTCCGAGTAATAAAAAGTGGGGCGTGACATGGGGACTGTCAAAATCTAGACCCAGGTTGGTCCAGGACAACACAACATTGAATTCCATGTCTTGGACGTTCCCGCAACCTTTAACCTACTTTTGGGGCGGCCGTGGTTGCACCAAGTAAAGGCAGTCTCTTCCACTTTACATCAGATGTTGAAGTACCCTCACGGGAAGGCGGTAGCTATTATTTTCGGAAATTCATCCATCCATCCGCCGCCAGAAGTGTCTACGCCAGTCTTGGAAATCGAGCATGGCGCGGAGGATGTGTTCTTATCGGGGTTCATTTTGGCCGAGGCTCGGGTGGTACAGAATATTATGGCTGTGAATGAGGGAGTGTACATCAGTGCTCAATCCGTCTACCTCATGAACAAGCTACAACACGTCCCCGGGATGGGATTAGGAAGGAGCGGCCGGAAAGGCGTCGCAGCATTGGCCGAAGTGCCACACAACCCTCTTACCTTTGGCTTGGGTTATCTGCCCACCAAAGAGGACTGGGTGAGAAAGGGCAAGGAAATGGCCGGAAGAGCCAGAGCAAAGAAGGCTGGGAAGCCTTTCGAATTAATGCACAGGCCCATTCAGGGTACCTTGAACGGACGCTTCGTCCGGGAGGGGGAGGACTTTCCATTTTGTGGCTTCCCAGAACCATGGCTGAACGCGAAGAGGAAGCGCGTGCCTAGTTTCGAGATCTTCTTCGACCTGCAACTACCTGGGGATGACGTTGCCGAGGAGCAGGCAGACCCATCAGCTAAGGTTGAGCAGTGTAAGGCCGGGGACTCCGAGGGCACTGAAATTGAAATGGGGGTAGCACTGGCATGTCTACTCTCAAATCCTTCGATCGACCAAAAGTGCTTCGGGGATAACTTCACGGTTTCCATGATTGGGGATGAAACGGCTGCGGGCCTATCAGCAACTATCTTGGATGCATCTATCGCATCCTCTCTCACTTGGCAATACGAAGAGGGATTTCTATCCAGTAGCACCGGGTCAGGTAGTGAGCCGGAATCTGATTCCACCGAGTCCTGTGAGTCGGAATCAGGTTCCAGCTCTACTGAGTCTGAGTCTGGTATTCCTGGGGATGATAACCCGGATGCCACAGTTATGTCCAGGTCTTTTTTTTCTTTCTCATTTGAGTCTGTTGTAATCGAGAATTCGGACGATTTGGATGAGCTTAATGAGAATCAAGTAACTGTGGTTTCTGAGTATTTTTCTGTGCCCTTGATTTATTGCATCAATTCAGACTTTCAAAATTTTGATAAAAACGACGGGGAAGAAATTCCCCCGGTTTTGCAACGATTAATTGAGCAGGAGCAGGAGAGGTTTGTCAAAACCCTTAATGGATGAAATCACTACAGTGAACATTGGTACTGAGGAGGACCCGCGGCTGGTCCAGATCGGGTCCACGCTAAGATGTTTTCGCGTGGTCCTACGAAGATATGCTTGGAATCGATCCTGAGATTGTACAGCATCGGATCCCCCTTGACCTCGAGGCCCGACCTGTCAAGCAGAAACTCAGAAGGATCCGCCCGGACTGGGCCCTCAAGATCAAAGAAGAGGTCACCAAGCAAATCGACGCGGGCTTCCTGCTGGTATCCGAATACCCGACTTGGTTGGCCAACATTGTCCCAGTGCCAAAGAAAGATGGCAGGATCAGGGTGTGCGTGGATTTGAGGGATTTAAACAGAGCTAGTCCGAAGGATGACTTTCCCTTGCCGCACATTGATGAGTTGGTGGATTTCACAGTAGGGCATGCTTTGCTCTCATTCATGGATGGCTTCTCAGGGTACAATCAGATAGTGATGGCACCAGAAGACAGGGAAAAGACTGCATTCACCATCCCGTGGGGGACGTACTGCTACAGAGTAATGCCGTTTGGGTTGAAGAATGCTGGAGCTACTTATCAACGGGCCGCGACTACAATACTACATGATATGATCCCCAAAGAGGTTGAGGTGTATGTGGACGACATGATTGTCAAGTCCAAAGAAAGAGAGGGCCACTACACTGCCTTACAGAAATTCTTCCAAAGGATCAGGGAATTCCGGTTGCGGCTAAATCCTCAGAAATGTACATTCGGTGTTACAGCAGGAAAGATGCTGGGGTTTCTGATTACGTAGAGAGGCATTGAAGTCGACCCTTCCAAAATCAAGGTCATCCTAGAAATGCCCCCACCAAGGACTGAAAAGGAAGTGCGAGGCTTTCTGGGTAAAGTGCAATTCATAATACGGTTTATCTCAAAATTAACCTTGACTTGTGAACCACTTTTTGGTCTCCTGAAGAAAGGCAAGAAATTTCAATGGGACGGCCGATGCCAAGCTGCTTTTGAACAAATCAAGGAATATTTGCAGAACCCGCCCGTATTGTCACCACCAGAACCGGGGAGACCGTTGATATTGTACCTGTTAGTGACTGAGACCACAATGGGTTGTATGCTCGCACAAGAATCCGACGACAAGGCGGAGAAAGCCATCTACTATCTGAGTAAGAAGATGCTAGAGTATGAGACTCGCTATACGCCATTAGAGAAGGCTTGCTTAGATTTGGTATGGGCCACCAGGAAGCTGTGGCACTACCTGTTAGCTCACTCCGTAATGTTGGTTTCACGACTCAATCCCATCAAATATCTTTTCGAGAAACCAGCACTTACGGGTAGGCTAGCTCGTTGGTTGCTTTTGCTATCCGAATTTGATTTGAAGTATGTAACACGCAAGTCGGTCAAGGGAAGGGCAGTGGCAGAGTTCTTAGCTGACCATCCAGTAGAAGGGGGCGAAGCAGTCGAGTACTTGTTCCCAGATGAGGCCATTTTGCACATCAACGACGAATATTGGACGATGTACTTTGACGGAGCGTCAAATCAGTACGGGTATGGGATAAGAGTGTTGCTGATAGCACCCGACAATTCCCGTATCCCTCTAGCCTTCAAACTCCGTTTCAAAGTCTCGAACAATGAAGCAGAATATGAGGCATGCATTGCCGGTCTAGAAGCAGCTCTGGAACTAGGGGCAAGACGGTTGGACGTCATCGGTGACTCGAACCTTGTTGTGTCTCAAGCAAAAGGAGACTGGAAAGTCAAAGAAGAGAAGATGATGATGTATCACCAGACCTTGGACTTGTTAATTCCTAGGTTCGAGAAGTTAAACTGTGGTCATCTTCCAAGAGAGAACAACAGGTTCGCAGATTCTTTAGCAACTCTATCTTCCATGATAGACATCCCGTTCGGAGTCCGGATGCGTCCAATCATCATTGACCATAAATTTCCGCCAGCCTATGAGTCGATCGCTACTATAGATGAGGTTCAGGACGAAAACCCCTGGTACTACGACATTTGGAATTTCTTAGAGAAGGAAACATACCCGCCAGGGGTAAATGCCAAGGACAAAAGGGCAATCAGAAGAATGGCCATTCAGTTCATCATCTGTGGGGGTAAGCTGTATAAGAGAGGTCATCTGGGAATGCATAAGCTGTGCGTGGAAACCGAGGAATCAAAGCGCCTGATGGAGGCCATCCACGGAGGAGAATGCGGTGCGCATATGAACGGGGTAATGCTGGCACGGAAGATCCTCAAACAGGGTTACTATTGGTCCACCATGGAGGATGATTGTATCAGTTTTGTTCGGCGATGCCACAAGTGTCAAATCCATGCAAATCGCATGAATATCCCGCCGTCGAAGCTGTACAACATGACTTCACCCTGGCCATTTTCAGTCTGGGGAATTGATGTGATCGGGGCTGTCACTCCAAAGGGGTCAAATGGGCATGAGTTCATCCTAGTCGCGATAGATTATTTTACAAAGTGGGTTGAGGCCCAGTCCTATGCGGTGTTGAAAGCTTCTCACGTCGCGAAGTTTATCAGAAACAACATCATCTGTCTTTACGGGGTCCCAAACGAGATCATTTCAGATAACGGTTTCCACTTCAAAAAGGAAGTAATTGACTTGTTGGAGAAATACAACATGGCTTTTCATAAGTCATCCACATACCGACCGCAAACCAATGGGGCGGTTGAGGCTGCCAACAAGAACATCAAACATATACTGCAGAAGATGGTGGAAACCTATCGGGATTGGCCAGATAAGCTGCCGTTTGCTCTATGGGGCTACAGGACTTCAATCAGAACTTCTACCGGGGCGACTTCGTATTCGTTGGTTTATGGGATGGAGGCCGTTCTACTTATTGAGATTGAGGTTCCGTCATTACGAGTGTTGGCCGAGTGTCAAAAAGCCGAGGCAGATTGGCAGCAGAGTAGGTTTAAGGAACTCATGCTTTTCAATGAAAGAAGACTGAAATCACTGTACCATGTTCAAGGTTATCAGCGCAAAATTGCCCAGGCTTTCAACAGGAAAGCTAAGTCCAGGAATCTAAAGGAAGGAGATTTGGTGCTCAAAGACAACCGAGCTCCCATCCACGACCCAAGGGGCAAGTTCAAACCCAATTGGACTGGTCCCTACATCATTAAGTCTATCTGGTCAGGTGGAGCTGTGGTTCTAATGGATCTAGATGGCTTGGAGTTCTCACAACCGATCAATATGGACAAGTTGAAAAAATATTACCCTTGAGAGGCTCGCTAGGCCGAAAACCCGAAAGGGCGACCTAGGCAAAACTCAGAGCATAGAAAATTTGAAATTATAAAAACTGAGCTCGCAAGGTTGAAAATCCGCAAAGGGCGGCCTTGGCAAAAGTTAGAGCGTAAAAGGAGAGTGAAAATACCCGAGTGAACCTAAGCCTGAACTACGTAAGGCTTGATTCCCATCTTTGGGATACGTAGGCAACTTCATCCTGAAGTTCAGCCATAAACTTTTCCCTGATCAACTTTGTCCATTTTGATCACCTCAGTCATGTTTGTCTATCAGCATTCATCGTGATCTCCGGTGCAGTGCTACTCAGACTAGGGGCAACTTTCCGTTGCCATGCAGTGCCGCATTACCCTTCAGATTAGGGGCAACTTTCCGTTGCCATGCAGTGCCGCATTACTATTCAGACTAGGGGCAACTTTCTAGTTGCAGGGATCCAGGGTTGTGCATCTCAGTGACAGATCTCAGGCGTGTCCAGTTCTGATCCATATCGAAAATAGTTTTGAAAAGTTTTAATAAAAGTTGACTTTGTTCAAATTACTCTTTCTACAACTTAGACCATTTTTGGACCAAAGCGGAAAATTTTCAGTACCACAACCTTCAAGTTCATTGATTTCAAAACAGAGTTCTCCTGCTCTTGCATACAATCGAAGTTGCTTTTTTATTATGTGCATAAAGAAAAACTTGAAAGTACTAATAAAGCAATAAATCCGGGGCATAGTCAAGTCAAGTATCTCTGCGCCCCCTCCCAGAGCTGGTCAAACCTCCGATGCTAAGCTGGGCCCGACCTGTGCCTCCTCATTAAGCCAGTCCCAGCACTCGTCAGACAAAGTGCATCTGAAAGTGGGAGTAGGGGCCAAGAGTTCTCTAGTCCTCCATGCCGTGGCATACCGGGCAAGATGTGCGCCTCGAACTGGGAACGAAGCCGGATACTCTGTCCCCTCGGGTGGGCAAATCTGATCATGACCGAACTGGCGCAGGAACCGGAACGAAATGTAAAACACACAGTGGGTCAGACCAATCAACTTGATCCCGGTCAGTCGGGACATGCTATAGCTCATTGCCGGGAGATTGGGCCAAGGACAGCGCCAAGCAATGTGATCGGCAGACAAATTACACATCTAGCTGTACCACCATCCCTCATCAAGGGCATTGACTAGGCGTTGTCGAAAGAAGTAGCCGCGAGCTGAGTATGATGGGCAAGAGTCCACAACCTGCAATTTATCCATCAACCATACCTGGGGAGGGATGAAAAATGAGAGAATAAAGAATAGAGAGATGTACGGTGAGAGAAAAGTGAGACAAAGGTTTTGTGAGAAAAACTGAGCCTGAGGGCCGAGTGATGTGAGCAATACATATGTGAGATTGGGTGGGAAGCATTACCTACAACAGTAGTGGACTCCCCGTGAACCTGGTCGTCTCCTGGCGGTGAAAAGCATCTAAACCCATTAGTGTCTCGGCCAAGGTCATGGCAATACAGCTCTTTCCTTCCTTCAAGCCTTCGGCAACTTCAATCAAACGAATGCTGGATCCGCCAAAGCCCGGGGAAAGCAGAAAGTGAGACAGCAGGCACAAGCAATGGGCGTGTTGCCGAAAACCTTGCCAATAATGGTTGCTGCGGTCACCAGCGTCAGAAAAGCGATGGATCAAACCGAGGATATCCAGTTCCCCATTACAGATCAGAGACCGAGCATCATGCGTGGTGAGTCCACACATCCGTCCTAAAGCTTGGGCATGGCCAAAGCGGAACTGGGGCAGGATCTATTCATGGCATTCAGATTCCATCAAAACTTGAATATCTTCAAAAGTTGGACATACCTCTTGCCCGCCAAAGCTAAAGACGTGCGTCACCGGGTTCCAAAACCTCGCCGCGGCATGGAGGAAAGGAAGGTGCAGCGGAGTGCGGCTCAGTGTGAATAGTGCATTCAAGCCGAAGCCCCGGAAGTTCAACTTTTCCGAACCATCTAGAGAAGCAATCCAAGCTGTGAGATTTTCAACAAGAAATGCCTCCATTTTGGCGCAAGACTAAGATGAATTGAATGAACCACGGAGCTAAGGCTTTTAAAGAGGGAAAAACACTATTCGGAGGACAAGTGTCAAAAATTGGACGGTTGCTGAGCTGAGTGGCCGGCCGGCCACCTTTTCTGGCAGGCCGGCCATTTACTTTTTCAAAACCTAGCCGGTGGCCTCCCCTCTGCAATAAATTTGGCCGGCCGGCTTCCAAAAGCAGCCGACCATGCACCAGTGCGTGCCTTTAGCCCTGTTTTACCCTCTAGGAGAAGGTTCCAAGCATTTCCATGCAACGGGTATGCCGAGGGCCTCTATCCCCTCTGTTTCGGATACGTCCCGTTGCTCGGATCGTTCGAAGTACACTTTGCTTTGTTAAGTTTTGTTTATCGAGTTGTTGTTTTGTTTATCGAGTTGTCGTTTTGCTTATCGAGTTGTTTGTCGAGTTGTCGTGTTTCGTATTTTTGAGTTGTTACTCTTTGTTTAAAGCTTTTTTATCTTGTTCATTGAGTTGTCAACACTATTGTATTTTGCTTATCGAGTTGTAAACTTGCTAAGGTTTTGTTATATCTTAGAAAGTTAGGTTATTGCGTCGGTTCACTACCTGACTGGGCAAGATGCACAATGCACATTTCCATTCAATCTCATTATGGTGCAAAATGATGCGATATGATGCTAAGAGTTTAAAATACAACACTTTTTCAAAAGCTGTTTCATTCCATCATGCTACGTCTGTTACAACATTTTACAGGCTAAGCCACAAGTTTTACAAAAAATAAAACTGCCTAATAATGTACAATGTGCTATAACTACTAGCAAAAAGATAAATAAAACAGGAAACAACTGCATCTGTGCTCTCAAGAGTAGGAATAAGAGGCCCTCTTCGTCCTCTTCTGCGGAATAGACTCTCCGCCACCATCGCCATCATCATCGCCAGAGTTGTCTTCCTTGGAGTCCCCCTCAGCCTCGCCCCCACTCTCGGAACCAAGACCGGAGCCGTCCTCTCTGTCAGCAGATGTCTCCGACTGGCGATCTGCAGCCTCCTCCTCCTCCTCCTCCTCCTCCTCCTCCTCCTCATCCTCACCGGGCTCCTCCTCTACAACGTGTGCCCTGCGTTTGCGAGACGACCCTCCCCCTCGAGCTCCTCGAAAAGGCCTGGATGGCCCAGCTCCTCGAAAAGGCCCAGACGGCCTAGCTCCTCGAGAAAGTCCGGATGGTCCACCTCTCCCAGAAGGCCCAGGTGGCCCGGCCTGCGGCTGAGCATATACTGGGGGCATCTGAAAATAAAGAGTTCAATTTAAATACATCAGTCCAGATATATATAACAGATGCAGATACAAGAAAACTACATGAAGTGGGTACATGTAAAAGTGAGGTGTGTGTCAGATGTGCTCTACACAAGTAGCCTACCAGTGCAGTAAAAAATCAGCATGTCATCAGAAGTATGATAAATGCCGGAAAACTGAAGGGTACTTGGAAGCCCATGATAGATAACTGTGCCTCTCTCCGCAGGACCATCCCCTCAAGTGAGGCTACCATCTCAAGCACCTGATCCATGTACTCAACGGGGGGCTGCAGATGCAAAGACAAGAATATCAGTAAAGGGATGAACATCCAAGTATCTGAGTAATGAATCAAAGCTGTAAAACATACCGGTGGTGAGTCGGGATCCCTGACGTATCGATGGCCGGGCATCGGGGGCTCTATCGGGATCGGAATCGGAGAGGTAGTCCCAAACTGCCACACCATCAACTTAGTCGGCATATCCGGCCATCCAGGATGAGGATAAGTCGGAGGAATCGGGGGAACCACTCGACCCCCACCTCTCGATGTACCAGCCCTGCTGGTAGAAGGGGCGTCTGCAGCCCGAGCCCGGGCCTAGCTCGAAGACGGCATGCCAGCAGGCCTCATCGTCGGAGTACAAACTCCCGTCAATGGAGGCATCAGGTAGGTGTGGCGGTATGTAGCGTAATCCCCCTCCTCAAGATGTATCAAAGCATCAATGCCCAACATAGCATTAACAACGTCCCGGGAAAAGAGTACATCAGCAATCTGCATATCAACTGGGGGTGCTGAGGGAGGGTCCTGAGAAGTGTACCCCCAGACCTGACGCAGGAAGCGTTCCCCCAAAAACCAAGCCCTACCAACTGGCCCCTCAAACAGGATCCTGTACCGGGTGGTGCCCCACCCTCCGGCAAACTGGAATCGGACACCTTCACCTAAGGGCGCCCAGTGCTGCCATGTAATCTGCGAATAACAGATGCATAAGCCAAGCAATAATCGAAAGTGTACAGGACAAATCAAAGATGAAAACAGAAAGAACTGAGAGTTCTAAAATACCTCCGACGACCGCGCTGTATCAAAGTACTGCCGCAAATAAAGGAGAGACTCCCGAGGTCTTGGCCGGTGCTGTCCTTCGAATGCAAGCGAGTATGGGGTCACGGGAGGTCCTGCTACCACCAACTCCGGGGCCAGTGTCGTGAAATACACGTAGACCCATAACTGTGGAAAACAATGCAAAATACCAAGTGCTGAGGGCAAAGTGAATGATATAGAATATAAAGTATGCCGTGTGTGTAATGTGCAAGTAATGAAAAGCAGAAATGTAAATCAAGAGGGCAGAAAGTACCTCCCAGGCTCTCCAATAGCCGCCGAGTAAATCCCCCCGTCCCCGGGAAGTTGCACTCATGTAGCAGTAAAGGGTAGCCAAGCCGGCGCCACCCCAATCACATCGTCTGACCTGTGATAGGTCCACCAGAGCACTCAACAGATAAAGCCCAACGGTGCTCCCCCTGTCGGCGAACAAATTCGTCCCGAAGAGGAACATCAGAAAGTCGCGGGCGTACTGTGCTGCCTCATCAGGAGTCTCGGGCTCCATCTACACCCGCCGGAAATAAGAAGAGAACCAGGTGTATCGGACTCTCCCTGAAGGTCTATCAACAGGTGGGTGAACCCCCAACAGATATATCCAAGCGGCCTCCCACTGGCCCATGTCCTCGTCATAAAGGATAGGCCAACCTCCCATGTCAAGGCCGGTCAGTACAGCAAAGTCGAACGGGGTCATAGTCAAGTCCCCCGTGGCAGAGAAATGGAAGGAATTAGTGGTGTCCCACCATCACTCCACCAAAGCCGCCATCAATGTCCTCCTAGCAAGACAATGAGATAGCCCAGTATAGAAAGGCCCAAACCCGGCCAAGTCGACTAAATCCCGAACAGCCTTCGGGAGCTCGGCGTACCAGTCTCTCGCCGCAGTAGAGCCGTATCCCCGTACGGTGCGTGAAGTCACCTGCATTCAGAATGAATACATGTTTCAACAAAAAATAAATAAGCTGTGTGCTAAATGAAATGAATATGCTGTATGCAAATGAAGTGTTTGGGTTGCGTGTTCAAATTCTCAATCAGTGTGGGTTGCGTGTTCACCTTCAATCTGGGCTGCGTGTTCAGAAAATCAGTGTTTGGGCTGCGTGTTTAAATTCTCAATCAGTGTGGGCTGCGTGTTCACCTTCAATCTGGGCTGTGTGTTCAGAAAATCAGTGTTTGGGGTGCGTGTTCAAATTCTCAATCAGTGTGGGCTGCGTGTTCACCTTCAATCTGGGTTGTGTGTTCAGAAAATCAGTGTTTGGGCTGCGTGTTCAAATTCTCAATCAGTGTGGGCTGCGTGTTCACCTTCAATCTGGGCTGCGTGTTCAGAAAATCAGTGTTTGGGCTGCGTGTTCAAATTCTCAATCAGTGTGGGCTGCGTGTTCACCTTCAATCTGGGCTGCGTGTTCAGAAAATCAGTGTTTGGGCTGCGTGTTCAAATTCTCAATCAGTGTGGGCTGCGTGTTCACCTTCAATCTGGGCTGCGTGTTCAGAAAATCAGTGTTTGGGCTGCGTGTTCAAATTCTCAATTAGTGTGGGCTGCGTGTTCACCTTCAATCTGGGCTGTGTGTTCAGAAAATCAGTGTTTGGGCTGCGTGTTCAACTTCTCAATCAGTGTGGGCTGCGTGTTCACCTTCAATCTGGGCTACGTGTTCAGAAAATCAGTGTTTAGGCTGCGTGTTCAAATTCTCAATCAGTGTAGGCTACGTGTTCACTTTCAATCTGGGCTGCGTTTTCAGAAAATCAGTGTTTGGGCTGCCTGTTCAAATTCTCAATCAGTGTGGGCTGCGTGTTCACCTTCAATCTGGGCTGTGTGTTCAGAAAATCAGTGTTTGGGCTGCGTGTTCAAATTCTCAATCAGTGTGGGCTGCGTGTTCACCTTCAATCTGGGCTGCGTGTTCAGAAAATCAGTGTTTGGGCTGCGTGTTCAACTTCTCAATCGGTGTGGGCTGCGTGTTCACCTTCAATCTGGGTTGTGTGTTCAGAAAATCAGTGTTTGGGCTGCGTATTTAAATTCTCAATCAGTGTGGGCTGCGTGTTCACTTTCAATCTGGGCTGCGTGTTCAGAAAATCAGTGTTTGGGCTGCGTGTTCAAATTCTCAATCAGTGTGGGCTGCGTGTTCACCTTCAATCTGTGCTGTGTGTTCAGAAAATCAGTGTTTGGGCTGCGCGTTCAAATTCTCAATCAGTGTGGGCTGCGTGTTCACCTTCAATCTAGGCTGCGTGTTCAGAAAATCAGTGTTTGGGTTGCGTGTTCAAATTCTCAATCAGTGTGGGCTGCGTGTTCACCTTCAATCTGGGCTGTGTGTTCAGAAAATCAGTGTTTGGGCTGCGTATTCAAATTCTCAATCAGTGTAGGCTGCGTGTTCACCTTCAATCTGGGCTGTGTGTTCAGAAAATCAATGTTCGGGATGTGTCTTCGACTCTCAATCAGTGCGGGCTGCGTGTTCACCTTCAATCTGGGCTGTGTGTTCAGAAAATCAGTGTTTTGGGCTGCGTGTTCAAACTCTCAATCAGTGTGGGCTGTGTGTTCACCTTCAATCTGGGCTGTGTGTTTAGCAAATCAATGTTTGGGCTGCGTGTTCAAAACTCTCAATCAGTGTGTGCTGTGTGTTCACAATCCATTCATGGGTTGAGTGTTCAGGAATTCAAGTGATTGAACCGTGTGTTCAAAATGCAAACAGAATGCATAAAAAAAATTCATAATATGTTGCGAAAAAGGTAAGAACGGAGTAAATACCTCTCGCGCCTCATGAGAGAGGTGGTACTCTGGCTCCCGCAGGAGAAGATCCCCGGGTGCTCGCTCGTCGAAGTCAGTAAAGTGGTAGAAAACCGCCCGCGGGAGAACATGTACCGGTGGGGTGTACCTCTCGGGGATAAATGGGCGAACCCTCGGATGCAAGGACATGATGTCAAGCTCGCCTCCCGCGCCTGGAGAACCTCCGCCATGGGGAAAGTGACCCGCCATTTCAAGAAATCTGCAAAAGGGAGGAAAAATTAGCAAAATGAGTCAAAATTGGAAAAAGTCAACAAAAGTCAACTCTCGGGAAATGAAAAAGTCAACAAAAGTCAACTCCCAAGAAAATCTTCCAAATATTGAGACAAACTCACCTCAAGTGGCGAAAATGATAAAAGAAGCCTCGAAAGCAAAATTTAATCGGTTCAAAGTGCTTAAAACCGAAGGATTTCGCGAAAACAACTTGCGTGGGGCGTTGGAAAACGCGTATGGAGCGCAGATCTGAGAGAGAAAATGGTTTAGGAAGGTAGAGGAGAGGATTTCGGACCAGTACTTGTGAGCCCGAAGTGATTGGATGGTTGTATTTAAAGAACAAGGCTGAAAAGACAAATCTGCCCCGGATCTGGGCAAAGTGGCCGACCGGCCCTCTTTCCTAGCCGACCGGCTGCTGCTTTTTCAAAAACCGGCCGGTGGCCTCCCCCTTGCCATAAAACTGGCCGGTGGTGCTCCCAAGAGGCTCACCTAGGCCCTTGCAAATTTTGAGGAAGATCGGAGTCCCCGGGACCTGAAAAAGTACAAGAAAGGTGTGCTTTCCGTCGCGAATTCGCTCCGCCGGAACGTCAACTCCAACTTTCAGCGCGTCTGTCGTCATCATTCATCGAAAATGAGGTGTATCCTTTTTGAACAAGTTACGACCCCTTCGGGAAGTGAACCAAAGGCCGTGATCGAGTCGCCCTCGCTGAAACGCGTATTTCCTTGGTCGTTGTTTTGTAACAAACGAACATCCTGGTTTGCGTTTGTTCTGCGTTATCATGTACATAACTTGCATTCTCATGCATATACTTGCATTTGTTGTGCATGACTTCTTGGTATCACCTAGATTCCGTGCTTAGACTCGCGTTGTCACGCCCATCTCTTCCCGCATTGCGATGCACTTTTCCATCGGCACCACGATTGTCTACATTTGATATCGCATTGAACATATGTTATTAGATATGCTGTGCTTGTTGAGTTTCTTTCTTTTGCAGGCACGATATTGTATGTACGGTTCATTTGAGGCTGGTGCGACCAGACGAATCGCGCAGGTATCGTATCTTCTCCGTGTGAGACGCGACGAGAGTTGAATAATTCTCTGCATTCCTAACTGCATGAAATATAGTTGTTGCTTTGCATTCTTGCTTAAAACTGTTGCATCTATTTGCGAATACTTGCTTCATTACAGCTTGCTGCATCTGCATGATCATGAGTGGTCTCCGGCTTCGCGTAGCATATAAGTCCAATTATCAAACTGGCTTCGCGTAGCGTATAAGTCCAATCTTCAAAATCTTTGTGCATATCATTTTGCATTTTGCCCCCGCTTGCGGGCATGCCTGCGGGCACATTTCTTTGTTATCCAGTATGTTTGTCTAAGTCTTCGGCCTTGTCAAAGATGTGTTGTCTCTGGGCTTTGACATTCACTCCCGTCACTTGTGACTTCCGAGTTCTGTCAAAGAGGGGCAACTGTAGATACCCCATTTTTGACCGACCTTAAGACTCAGATGTCACTGATTGAGCGCTTGGTGATGTTGCATATCGTGCTCGTTCGGGAGTCGCAGAGTCTTGGCTGCGAGCCTTGCATTCGGACTTTCGGGCTCTTTCATACCTTGCCTCAGTTTGCGAACCAGGCTCGGTTTTCTCCGTTTCTCTTCCCGAAGGGAGGGAGAGGTCTCATAGACCATCTCTCAGTGGCCGTAGGCTACGTCTTGTGCTCGTAGGCCATTTCACCCGTTTGGAGTCCGGTTTCTCGATTATCGGAGCCGTTGGCCGTGTGCCTCGGTTCGGGACCGCTTAACCACCTCCGTTTGCCTCGGTTTTTGGCATGCATCCTATTTGCTCCCTTTTGAGGGACACTGAGGCTCCAGAAACCAACTTCGTGGTCGAACACCACTCCCAGTGCCTAACAGTCAGTTTTCGGGGCCCCGAGCTGCGCGTTTCGGCCCCCGAACCTTCATTTTGCATCAGTTTTGGTTCATTTTTGGCAGAGACCTCTGTTTTGTCATTAGAAAGGTCGTAGTAGGGTGGGAGGTCAGTAATTGTTCTAGCAACCAGTTTTATTCCTCTGTTGCCCGTTTTTCTCACTTCAAAGCTAATATTGAACACCCTTGGGCCATTTTCTTGCACCCTGAACCCCATATTTGTGTTATACACATCTGGGAGGCCACCAATATTTGGTGGCCGGCCAGTAATTGTTGTTGACCCTTTTGAACCCCTTTGGAAAGTGGGTTGTTCTCTCTCCTGGTTCATTGTCTCCAGTTTTCAACCACATGGTTGTGTTGAGCACACATGGGAGGCCACCAATATGAGGTGGCTGGCCACTAATCTTGCTTGACCTTTTTGAACCCTAGCCGACCGGCCATGGGATGTAGCCGACCAGCCACCTGGCTCTCCAATAACCGGCCAGCCAGAACCCTCTCTGTGTGTACAGTGCAGCTGTGTATTCATTTTCCCCCCAGATTCTGTTTCCGGGGGGCTGCATTTTGGAGGGAAACTTCGCATGTTTTCCCTCCATTTTTCCCCCCATTTCCCCCCCCCCTTTTTTTCTATATAACAGGAGCTCCAGCTCTGTTATTAGGGTTACAAAAATTCCCCCTAAGCCTCTTGCCTCACATCTCCTTCTCTCTATACTTCCAAGCCTCAAAACCTTCAAGTCTTACACCCCTTTCCACACCACCACCAAGCACCACACTACCATCATCCATTCTAGAAGCTTGAGGCTGATTTCCAGAGGACAAAGGCTCCCAAACTCAAGCCAAGAGTTGCTAAAGACTTGGTCTTCAAGGGTGAGTTCCATTTCCTCTCTTTTGGCTCTTCTTTTGTTCAATACATAAGCCATTCTTGCTTGCTGTTTTGGGCTCCGACCCTAATTGAAAACAGTCATATTTTGAGCTTATTTTCATGTTTGTTTAAGGGTATTTTCCTGTTTGAGCTTTCCCTTGTGCACTTGCTTCATTACCTCTCTTTTTAGGCCTTATCTTGTGTAGTATTTTTGGCCTGTATATAAGCTGTTTTGAGGCATGTCATAAACTATAAAGTAGCTTATTTTGAGCCCTTATTCAACATTTTTGAAGGGCTCATTTCTGTTTGGGGCTTCCAGCTGCCACTTGCCTTTATATTTCCTTTTTGGTCCCATTTTTGCATGCTTTGGCAGCCCCTGATGCTTCTGTTTTTGGACTCTGGTCCGAACTAAAAATGGCCTGATTTTGACCCCCTCTTCATGTTTCATCAATGGTATTTCACTGTTTGAGGCATTTTTTTTGTACTTTGTGTTATATCTCTCTTTTTGGCCATATTTTGCATAGTATTTTTGGCTTGTATATATGCTGTTTTGGGTCTGGCCATCAACTGTAAAATGCCATGTTTTGGGTTCCTCTTCAACTTTGTTTGAGGACCCTCTTGTGTTTGAGGCCAACAACCTTCACTTGCTTCTTTGTCCATCTTTTGGCCCATTTCTTGCATGAGAGTTTAGCCATACCTGTGTCTGTTTTTGGGCTCTTTTCAGAACTGTAAAGTATCAATTTTTGGGGCCCTCTTCAACATTGTTGAAGGGCCCTCACCTGTTTGAGGCCTTCAGCCATGACTTGCTTCATTAGCTTACTTTCGGGGCCATTTTTGCATGCTAGTTTAGCCCCATTTGCGTTCGCTGTTTGACTTTGTTTAGAACTGTAAATGTGCTTATTTTTGGGCTGTCTTGACTCTGTCTTTACATTCCATGTCCAAATAATGCATGTTTTGTATAGCTGTAGGCCAATGCATATGCCTAATTTCATGTTTCGGGTTGCATTTCATGCATCGGGTATCATTTCACCATCTTTCGGGGCTGTTTTGCATCACTTTTTGCTACTGAAATTTGCATGTTAGTATGTCATATTCCATGCCTTGCCATGTCTTGTTAGAGTGGCGTGCGTGCCATAGGTTCGGTCCTCGGTTTGCGTGCATGCGTGCGCGTATTTCGAGTTGTCTCATTTTCATCTAATGGCCTCTTATGTGAGTGTGGCTGAGGTCCACTCACGTTACTGTAAGTCCATTATGCATTGTGTATGCCATTTCATCTCATAGCATTGTGTATGCTAGATTATCTGTTAGCGCATTGTGTATGCCATATTACCTCGTGCATCGTGTATGCCATTTCATAGCATTGTGTATGCTAGGTTGCATCTTAGTTGCATTTCATCCATATCATGCATATTGCATCGTGTTCGAGATAGGAGTTAGCCCGAGCACGGGAAACGAGGTACGTTTCGTACTCTGAGTGACGGAACGTGTCTCAATTCCCTGTCACCGACACTTCGGATTACCCATGATGGAGTTTAGGTCTCATTGTGTTTTCATGTGCATGCATTCTATATTGAGTTGCATAATTCGACCTCTCAGTCATCATGCATCGAGATGCGTGATTGGTGGCACGAGGATCGAGGCATGCATACATTTGTGAAAATACATTGCTGTGCCCCTTTCTTGCTCTCTGTTGCAGCAAATCAAAGATCAGCAGTCTTCCAGGGCTTGGCACGCATTTCGAGAATAAATTGCGAACAGAGGCTAATTGGGGCATCACCGTGGATTTCCGCGCAAGGCAACCCGAGCATGCATCATCCATCATCCGAAGCGGAGTCAAGGCAGTCCCTAGCTTGCATGCTAGTTTATAGTTTTCCTAGTTAATTTTGTTAATTAATTAGGAATTTGTACATATTTTGGACTGTATTATTTATTTGGACTGTACTATTCGGGACTGTATATTATTTATTCGGACCCTCTGTGCGAGGGCAGTATTGTAATAAGTGTGCGTGAGTGTGATGTATGTCTTCCAACCCCACGTCTTTCTTCCCTTTTATTTACCTGCTTATGATGGTTAGATTAGGGCATGTTTCAATTAGCATACAGTATGACAGCATGTTTGCATCATTCATCTGTTTTGCATGCACCGGGCTCGGCGCATCATACTAACTGCATTTGTATTTCAATTCCCAATTGAATACGTGTTAGCTGTAGCATTTCATATGCCATGTTTAGAATAGCCGAGCCTGCTATAGTTGCATTTTGCATGTGTTGCATTAGGCATTTTTGTATGTTTAGGATCATGCATGATTTCTAACATAGCTTCTGTTTTGGCTTGGAGTACTCGGTGAGTTTTTATGATTTAGCATCCTTGCATGCGTGTGAGTGACTGCCATGATAGCATGCTTACCATGAGGCTATATGCTTATGTGATATAACTGCCTGAATGCCTGTGAGTGAAGGTTGGGTTATTTGGATTGGGACAATTCATCAAATGTTTGTTTTAAGCCCACTAGATAGTGGCAAAATCATATTTTTCTAAGCCCACCCGAGGCTGGCAAATCCACGTCTTAGCCTACTTGCGAGTAGCACCATCAAACCATTTTCAAACAAATAAACATGAAATGTTTTGTTCCAATTCAGGCGATCCAGTCTATACTTATATGCTGTGCACATCACATAGTAATCTAGGCTAATAATCGGAATAAGAACACACAATGTTTTCAAAACTTGATATCATGATTAGTAGAGGCCGATCTTTGATCGGGCGAGCGGGGGTGCTCACGAAGTGACCTTCCCCAATCGTACCCAAGTTCCCGAGCCGAGGCAACTTTGGTGATGACAGACACGTGGCCTTTGGCACCGAGTCAGGGTTTCCTAAATTCCCCCATAAAAAATATTTTGGTGGCGACTCTGTATCTGGCAAAGCAGTCCATGTTTGGCACTTCTTTTCTAAAAATATGTTTTCTCAAAACGATTCGCCGGATTTGGACTCTTTGGTTCAGATTAAGAACTGTGACAATTTGAGAGTCCGAGCTGTAGTGACCCCAAATGAACAGAACGGGACTCACCCTCCCGGGGCGTTCGGGGACGTCTACACATGCCCGTACTCCCATGAGCACCAGTCTTCACCTTTCCAAAGATTCCTCTGGTATTGATGTTGATCCTACCCTTTATAGGAGTATGATAGGGAGTCTTCTTTACCTCACAGCCAGTCGTCCTAATATTGCCTTCAGTGTAGGTGTTTGTGCCCGTTACCAAGCCAGTCCTAAAGAGTCTCATCTTCTTGCGGTCAAACGCATCATCAAATATGTGAATGGGACATTGGGGTATGGGGTTTGGTTTTCTACTGATACTACAGCTGAAATTACTGGTTTTTCTGATGCTGACTGGGCAGGGTGTGCGGATGATAGGAAGAGTACATCCGAGGGGTGTTTTTACCTTGGGAATAATCTGGTTTCCTGGCATAGTAAAAAGCAAAATGCCATCTCCCTTTCAACTGCTGAGGCTGAGTACATTGCTGCAGGGAGTTGTTGTGCACAAATGTTGTGGATGAAGCAAATGCTTCATGATTATGGGATAGAACAGAACACTCTCACTCTTTTCTGTGATAACACAAGTGCCATAAACATTTCAAAAAATCATGTCCAACACTCTCGCACCAAACACATTGACATTCGTCATCATTTTATTCGAGAGTTAGTGGAAGAGGGCCTTGTTGTTCTTGAACATGTACCCACTAAGCAACAAAAAGTTGATATTTTTACAAAATCCCTTGATCTTCTTCGGTTTGAGTTCCTTAGAAAGACCTTGGGTGTCATGCTCGATCACTAGAGTGTTACTTGTTTCTTGAGTGGGTGTGAGTGTTTGGCTTTATGTGTGCTTGGTTGCTATAATCTGATTGTCATTGATTTTTGTTTTACTTGCAAACATCTTTATATGCAAATTACTCATGTTGCTTACAAGATCTCATTGTTCTTTGTTCATAGCTCGTTTTGAATGCCCATGCTCATTAACCTCATGATCTCATTCTGTACACATCCTTGAGATAAATTGTTGCAGGGGTTTCCGCACAAGTGATCAAAGTTTTCTATGGACCACTAACAGTGTTTCTTGTACTTTTACAGTGGAATTGACAGATACTAGTATATCATGGGTGATGTTGAGTCTCTTAACCATCTACCATCTATTTTCACTTCCACGGTTTCTCCCTCAGTTCCTTAAAGTCCGGGCATTAGGAAAAGGCTACCTCAAAGGCACCAACCAAGCGATCATTATTTATTTCATTCTTCTCTGGTTTGGTTTCCATACTCTTGAGCGTGAATGCCACCAGTGAGTGCCCACAAGAAAGAAAAAGTCTGAAAAAAAATATAAAAAAAGGGGACTAATTGATTGAGGGGGAGCCTCCGCTTTTACTCAACAAATACCCTGTGATTCCTAGTGGTTTCACTAGCTCAGTGGACTCTCATGGATTGCACACACACACTTTATTTTGTGAGATCTCATGTTGGATTTTGAGTTGTACATTCTCATGTAGCTTATGATGACTGATTATATTTTATCTGCTTTGCTCATGATTTCCAGTGTCATTGTTTTTTTTAAAATTGCAAGTTTACAGGATTCATGATATGCGGATTATTTCATCTTAGTATCAATTTTGGCCAAATGTGATCATCTACTTGTGTTCTAGGTCCCACTTCATGATATTGAACATCTTGTTTTTTGTTTAAAAAAAAAAATTTGGTTTTTTTTTTTTTCTTCTTCGCTCGAGCGTGCTTCTGTTACTTTGTTAGACCTGAGAGCATGTGCTTTTGGCTCAAGCAACAAGTTCTTGGCTCGAGCGAACCCCTGTGCATAGGTGTCTTCGCTCGAGCTACAAAGTTTTCGCTCGAGCGACCTGTCGCGGTTCAAATTCTAAAGGGGTGTCTTTTCAGTTCATTTTTTTCCCTCATTCTTCATGTTCTCTCTCTCTCTCTCTCCCCTAGGGTTTCTGAGTTGTCCATTGCTGGCCTCGTTTGTGATTTCTCTCTTGGTTTTGGGGCTTTTCCGTTCATTCTTGTGCATTCTCCAGTTGGTAAGTTTTTTTCTTTTATTTTTTTTTTCTACTTCGTTCGTCCTGTGAATGTGTACATGCTCTGTTTTAATTTGGGTTTTATTCTTGTTGCTTTTGATTATTTCATACTGTTTTTGTGTCTCTCATTTGTCTCTAGGCTTAGTAAGTTGGAGCATTGTACTTTGTTCTTTGCTAGGGTTTAAATTTCAGGATTTTGATTAGGATTTCACATTAGGGATTGTTTTTGTCATCATATATTATCTTGTGAGAATGTGATCTGTTGTTTGGATTTGGGGGTTCTATTATTCTACTCTTGGTGGGGGGGTTTGCTGTGTTTCACTTAAACATTTTAGTGTCTTTTAGGTATACTGTTTGTTTTTCTTGTTTAATTCATGTTTTGACATTTTAGTGTTTAAACTGTGGCCTGAGTATTGGGATTCTCATGCTTTCTTTGTTTTGGTCTTGTGTTGGACTAATGTTTTCTGCTTGTTGGACTAATGTTGTTCTCATGCTTTCTTTATTTTGGGTTGTTGGCTTCTTATGTTATGGGTGGTTTTAGTCATGGCGGAGTGTAACAGCGCCCGCGGAGGGCCTCACGCTACAGTTCGGACTCGATTTGTGTCACGGTTCTTAATCTGAACCAAAGAGTCCAAATCTGGAAAATCGTTTTGAGAAACAGATTTTTGAAAAAGTAGTGCCAAACATGGACTGCTTTGCCAGATACAGAGTCGCCACCTAAATATTTTTTATGGGAGAATTTAGGAAACCCTGACTCGGTGCCGAAGGCCACATGTCCGTCATCACCGGAGTTGTCTCGGCTCGGGAGCTTGGGTACGATCGGGGAAGGTCAGCTATGAGCACCCCCTTTCGCCCGGTCCGAAGACCGGCCTCTACTAACCGTGATATCCGTTTTTGAAAACTTTATGTGTTCTTAAACCAATTGTTAGCCTAGAATTACTATGTTATGCGCACAGCAAACAAGTATAGACTAGATTGCCCAATTTGGAAATAAACATTGCATATCCGTTTGGTTTGAAAATGCTTTGGAGTTTGCTACTCGCAAGTAGGCTAAAATACGGATTTCAACGAGTTTTTCCAACTCAAACAATCCAACCTTCACCCACAGGCATTCAAAACAGTTTTAACACATAAGCATCTAGCCACATGTTAAGCATGCTGTCATGGTAACATTCACACTCATGCGATATGCTAAAGCGGAAATACTTACATAGTACTCCGTGCCAAAACAAAGAACTTGTTAGCAAACATGCATGATCCAAGTCCATGTGAAGTGCCTAATGCATCGCATACAAAATGTTGCTAGAATAGGCTCGGCTATCCTAAACATGTCATGTGAAAATGCATAATTATCACGTATTCAGTTCGGAATTGAAGTACTGATGCAGTTAGCGTGATGTACCGAGCCTAATGCATGTAATACAAATGCATGGATGCACACATGCATAGCATAAGGTATGCTAAATTAAACGTGCCCTAATCTACCATCATAAGCAGGTAAATAAAAGGGAAGAAAGACGTGAGGTTGGAAGACATACACACCACCCACACACACTTATTACAGATT
Organism: Camellia sinensis; assembly: GCF_055761805.1. Taxonomy (NCBI): domain Eukaryota; kingdom Viridiplantae; phylum Streptophyta; class Magnoliopsida; order Ericales; family Theaceae; genus Camellia; species Camellia sinensis. The sequence goes on from NC_138967.1 coordinate 50,550,526, forward strand.
TGCCCTCGCTCGGAGGGACCGAATAAATATTACAAATTAATTAACTACGCAAGCTAATTAAATATTACAAATTAATTAATTAACAAATTAACTAATTGAATAAATTAAATAAAGCGGGAAAATGCCTCGGGAAGCGCGCCACCATGCGCAAGCTGCCTCTGTTTTCCTCCCTTTCCTCCTCTGGAGGTTGTCAAAACCTCAGGACTGCATCCTTGGACAGAGGGGATCATCACCGGCTGATTGAAATTTCCACCGGCAGTGTAGTATGGCCATCGGCACAAAATAGGGTCTGTCGGCAGAGAAAATTGTGCCGGTCGGCACATTACACTGCCGGTCGGCAGAGTATTCCTGCAGAACCTGCAACTCACAGCAACAGAGGGCAAAACAAGGCATGGCAGCACAATTCAAGGCATGTATGCACCAACCATGTCTCTTATCATTGTAATGATTCAAAGGGACATGTGCCTCGGTTCTCGGACCACCAATCACGCATTTCCATGCATGATGGCCCAAAGAACCAAGTATGCAACTTTGGTTTCAAATGCATGCAAACCAATCAAACAAATTAGGCCCTATTCCTATCACCAATTCAAGGAACAAGGCATGCATGCAAAATGCAATGCAACCTAGGCATACAAGCTAGGAATGCAACATGGCATGGCAATTAACTCATGCAAGCATGCAAGCATACATAGAGCAATGCAAATGGATGGCAAGATGGACTTATACATGAATTAGGCAACTCTAAAATAGGCCTAAAACAGTGGCCAAAAGTGCTAAAAGTGAGAGCTAAATGGCATGCACACACACATGCACATAAGGGCCAACACTTAAGCACAAAATGAGCAATATTCAAGCACACTTGAAAGGGACAAACATGGACAATTAGCATGCATTATAAGTATTGAAATCATGTTAGGATGGTGCCAAACCAAGCAACAAAATCAAGCCAAAACATGCAACGAATAGTCCAAGTGTTCAAGGCAAATCAATAAGGCATTGAACTACACTTAACATGACCAAACATGGCATGCATTAAACAACTAAAAACAGATTTTTAGCATGTTAAAACAAGGCCAAAGGACTCCTTAGATGGCATCTAAGTGGCCCAAATTCAAAGGCATACACCATGGCCAAAACATGGAGCATTGCAACACATGCTTCCAAAGCCTTAAAGAGGCATGCAAGGCAATCAAACAAGCATGGAAATGGGACTGAAATAGCATGTAGGATGATTCCAAATCACCAAAACAATGCAAAGATGGCATGCTACACATGCACATACACAAGGCCAACAAGCCCAAATACAAATGAGCTATATAATGCATGCAAAGATCAACCCAAACGACTATGGACAGAGCTAAAACATGGCAAAATAAGCACATAAACTTCACAAATGCAAGCCTAAAACATGCTCCAACAAAGGCTAACAACCTAGAACATGTTAAGGCACAAATAGGGCATTACATGGCAACTATGCTAAACATGCATGGAGTTCCAAAACCAACTTGAAATCATGATATATCATGGATATATAAGCATGAAAAACAAACCAAACATGCTCAACACACACTCAAGCATAGGCTTCCTTAAGAGGCCAAAATGTGTCCTTTTCAAGGACAACAAGGAGAGGGGGTGGCCCTCTCCTTCTTGGGACTTCAAAGCATCATCTTCACCACTGAAATCCCTCAAGATTTCAGTGGTGAAGAGACCTCAACACCAAAATCCCGGAGCTAGCACAAAATGGCTCAAAATGAGGCCTTTTGAGGCCTAAGGGTGGTCAACAACCCTCAAACAACAAAACACTCTTAATAAACAACAAAGAGGGCTCAAAAACAGAACTTTTTTATGTTATACAATAATCACAAAAACAGCTCTAAGACTAGTAGAAAATTGATGCAAAAATGGGAGAAAAATGGACTAGTTTCTCACCCTTGATGCCTTCTTCAACAAAGATGCTCCAATGGCCTCCTTGAGCTTGAATCCAAGACCAAAATCTCAAAACACACTCTTTAGAACCTCAGCTCCAAGAGGAAGGTGAAACACTAGGTGTTTGTGTGCAATAGTAAGGCACAAAACACCTAGTGAACAAAATGGGAGGAAAAGAGAGATAGGTGAGTGTATCTAACCCTAACCCTAGGAAAAACCAGAGCTCTCCTCTGTCTTCTCTCCTCAAAAATGTCTAAAAGCCTCTTTTTTTTGCCTTAGAGAGGGCTTCTCTCTATATGCCTCTTGTAAAGCTTACAAGACAAGCTTTGCAAGAGGGAGATCCCTCCATACATGTGTATGGAGGGGAGCAAAAGCTATACAGCTGTCCAAAAATATCTGCAAAAGCAGATGAACAGCAATCGGCCGGCAAAAAATGCCATCTTGGCCAAAAAGAGTGCCGACCGGCACAAAATAGTGCGGACCGGCAACAAAGAGTGCCGGCCGGCAAACTATATTGCCGGTGGCAGCAAAAACCAGCCGGTGGCATCTAGCCAATGCCGGTGGTGGGTGGGGATGGTCTACAAGCCTCACCCTGCCTCTCAAAGGCAAGACACAAGTGTTTGGTGCAAAACCAGACACTAAACGGTCGAGTTCGGAGATCCTGAGGCAAGGCACGCGAGCCGAGGCCTCCGGGAACTCCAAACGAACACAAACATGGATAATCACCGAGTGTTCAAACGGTGACGTCCAAGTCTTGAGGACGGTCAAAAATGGGGTGTCTACACGGAGTCATCCAAGCATCGTAAAACCACTGTTTCTCGTCCCCCTTTCAACACTGAAAAGTTCGAGTCAAAAGAAAAGGCCAAGTTGTTTAGGGAGCCGTTTGCATCTCGTAAAGTCCATTTAGAGCGAAATGTCCTCCCAAGTGCCTTTGAGGTTCTTACCATTCGGTCTTTATTTGATTCATTAGGCGCAGATCAAGTGTTGCATTTTTCAGGTCCACAAAATTTGAGTCTCATCCGGGAATTTTATTGCAATATCCATTCCATTCGGAAAGAAATTTCGGCATCCTTGAAGACTTGAGTTAGGAAGAAGTCACTTGTTATCACTGGGGATGTGTTTCGGCTGTTTCTTGATCTTCCTGAAGTTGGTAATTGTCATTTTCCGTTTCTTACTCGGTCCGGTGTTGATTTTGATGGTGTTGCGTCTGAATTATGTGGAGTTGACCGGACTTGGCTTGCTGGGGCACTCATTCAGCAAAATGAGTTGCTTCCTCGGTTTCGTCTTATGAATATCATTGTGTGTGCGAATCTTTATGTCACCACCCATTCCTCGCACATTACCCAGGACCAGGGATATGTGTTGTATTGTATACATCACAGACTTCCCATTAATCTTCCAGAGATGATTGTTTCGAAAATGATTGGGGTCTTTGAGGGTAGAAAGTCTTTGGGGCTTCCTTAAGGGTGTTTGCTTACTCGTTTTCTCACTTCTCTTGATATTCCTGTTTCTGATGATGATGAGTTTGCACATCCTATAAAACCTATCACTAAGCTCACAGTTTCCTAGAGTCAAGCCCATGTGAGGGGGAGTGTGTCGGGGGTTGGGAGTTCTGGTGCAGGTGATGATGATCCCCTGGCAGAGGAGGAGGATTTTGAGGCAGCCACTGCTGGTGTCCCTGATCTTCCTGAGCTGCGTCCTTGCTCATTTCGTGGCCAGCTACAGGACTTTAAGCAGTCAGTTACACGTCGCCTTGATCTTTTGGATGCACGCCTTGATGCTCTTGATGGCCGCCTTGATGAGCAGAGTGCCGTGCTTGCTCAAATACTTTCTCTTCTTCAGTTGCAGCAGCCACCATCTTCTTATTCTTAGCTTTTGGCATATGCTTCTCTTGGACAGTTTTTGTTATTACTTTGGATAGTTTTGATTATGCTGTCTATGACTATTTTTGAGTCACTCCCGGAAAAAATGGGGGAGTATAGTTTACAGGGTATATAGGTTTGGGATATGTTTTGTTGGTTATGGGATATGATATGTTTTGATGTATATGGATGTATATGATACTCATGGTATACTTTTGCAGGCAGCAGTTGGACATGTTTAAATATTATATTGCTTACATTTTGTCTTGATGATTTTTTATGTTGCATAACCAATCTTTTCCAGTTTATGTTGTGTAGATTGGTTACTTTTGTGCAGCATGTTTGTCCATCAAGATTGGTTTGCAAGTTGTTACTTTTTATGGTTTTAGTTGGTTTTGGTTAGGTAATTTTGTTTAGAAAGTTTTGTCCGGGTATTGACAAATGGGGAGATTGTTAGGTCCCTAAGTCTTGTCAATCCTGCGAACAAACTTGTGTGATTGAGTTGTAATTTTCTGTGCTGTGTTTGTCTTGCTCGCTCGAGCGAAGGACTGCGTTTGGCTTAAAACTTGAAACAGATGAATGTGCGCTTGAGCGACGACTGGGTGGATCGAGCGAAGAACTGCGTCTGCATAAAACCTGAAAGAGTTCATTTCTTGCTCGAGCGAAGGTTTCGTGGCTCGAGCGAAGGCACTTATGGAAATCACGCGAGTTAAGGTTCTCGCTCGAGCGAGAGAAGCTTCGCTCGAGCGAGCTTCAAAATCCGGATTTCTATAAGTAGTTGGTTTTCTCCAAAAACTAGGATTACTTTTCCAGATCTACTTTGAGGTTTTCTAAGGTTTTCTTCTGGAGAGTTTTTTGTGAGTTTTTCCTTGATAAAATTGAATGAGTATTAAACTCATGAATTGAGAAGTATACATCAAGGAGGTTGATCGAATACACATACAAGAGTGTTATTCTTCGGTGGATTCCAAAGATTCAAACGTAGAGTTTCAAAGGCGTTTGATTCTGTACGTAGTCGTTAATTCGACAAGTGAAGTTGTGGATTCAACTTCAGGTGGATCAGTTTCGAGATGAAGGCTTGGTGAAAGAGTTACAGAAGATTTGAAGGCAAATTGACTGAGTTGGGTAATTTGTGTATTATCTTTGTGATCTTTCTTTCTTCAGTAGTGGATTGATTAGTAGTGTTTCGCCCGTGGTTTTTGATTACAATTGAAGGTTCAATTGTTATTTTTTCCACGTAAAAATCGTTTGTGTCGATTTATTGTTTATTCAGAAAAATAACAATCTAAATCACTTTCATAAGTGCTTGATGATTTTGATTGCGTGTTTTGAATAATTGGGATTTGGAATATTTTAATCTTGATCTAATCACGAATCACTTACGGTTTTCAAATAGTATTTTTCACTCTACGTTTTATACAATGAGAATGAGGTAAATTGATTGTATAAACAAACAAACAAACAAACCAAAAAGAGAGAGAGAGAGAGAGAGAGAGAGAGAGAAAAGGAAATATGAAACAAAAAATAGTTTACATTTCAATTTTTTGTAAATTTTTTATCTTCAAAAGGTCTTACTCGAAATGCAAGATTCAAGAGAATACGAACATTTGCGAGGGATAGACACCCAAACAATTGCCTCTTTTCTTGATCTTTGGAATTTAAATCCTAACACTCTCTATATGTTGAAACAAGGCAAATATTATCTCCAATTCTAATTCTAGAGAAAGATATATATACAAAGTCAAAATCTCCACAAAAAAATAACAATGATGATAACAACCCATCACAGAGTTGATTTAATAAAATGCATGTCTATATATTCAAAGGAAATGCATGTCTATACTAGGTATATATATGCATTGATCATGTTAAATTTTTGCTTATTTTGTCAAGTTGAAATTATTTACAATAATGTTATAAAGGTAATGTTATACCATATACAATTTATGACATAATTCAATTATATAAGAGTCATAACTACTAAAAAAATAAGTTATAAACAAATATCACATAAGGTGTAAACCTAGAAATGACTCATAACTATTTAAAGAGAGAGAGATTTTGTTGTTTAATTATTATCAACTTCCACAATCAATATTTAAATACAAAGACTGTGATAGGCATACAATTGGCAATTGTAGATCACCTCAGATTTTATTTTTTTAATAAGTTAAGTATTGTTCTTCAAATTTTCATAAAAATTCAATCAAATTTGTTTTTAGTGGGTGCACCTTAGTTGCACACTCAACAACATCAAGTTAGTTATTTTGTTTGATTCAAACTTTAAAATGTCATAAATTTTGATTGCGTATATTATTTTTAAATAAAATTAAAAATTTTAAAATCTACTTATCGTGATATAAAATAAAATGGATTATGAAATTATGCATATAAAAAAACTAATAAATTTAGCCGTTTTTGAAGTAAATTTCTTAGTATTCTAAACTGTGAAATTTCAAATGTAATAGATATTCAAACTGAAAAATTGTAAAATTATATATTGTTTTTGTGTTTGAGTAACTACAAAATTTCACAATTTTTGAATAGAATCTATGAGTTTTTTAGAAATTGAGAATTTTGAAAATTATAATATTTATCTATTTTTGTCTTTTTAAAAATACAAATTTTTCAAATTTTTTTGGGGTGCATAAACTGTGAAATTTCACCGTTTCTATATAGAAAATTGTAAAAAATTATGTAATTGAAATTTTCTCATTTTATTCTTGAATAGGTTTCAAAATTATAAAATTTATGAAGAACAAATGTTATAAAATTTTGAAACTAAAGAAATAATTATGTAAAACATTATCTTGGTTCGTTAAGTTTATGTGTGTATTTCACATTTTTATAAGATTAGAGTATTTCCCTCAAACAGTGACGCATGACATTTATTGAGTAATTTTTTATTTTTTATTTTTTTTTAGCCTAGTAAACTATAGTTTCATAATATAGGAGTTTAATCCAATAGTGACTCATAACATTTAATAAGCTAATAATTCTTTTGTGTAATATATATTATACTAATATTATACTTTCATGTTGTGGGAGTTGTAAAACAATAAGTCTAGGTATCATAGAAATTACTTTATAAAATCTATCTCAACACTTTATTGATCAACTGACTCTATTGATCATGGGTTGTGTCGATTAGCCGATCAATTGATTATAACACAATTTCATCTCAAATTTGATAATATTAACATTGTTAATTATGTCGTTCAAAAAGAAAGAAAAAAAAATAGTTGGTTATAAATAAAATAAAATAAAAAATCTTTTTATTTCCTTGGAAAATTTGGTGAAAATTTTAAATTTTTTGGTATTTATGGCACTAGATTTAAGAATTATTTTGTTTTGATGATAAGACATAATTAATAAAATTGTTTAGTGCGAATGACTAATTATTATTTTTATAGCGATTCCGATTTTGGCCCGTCACTTGTTGTGTTCCGGACTCGGGTTGTATAGTTCCGAATAGTGATTCATACGTTGTTTCCCTTATCTTCCTTTTATTTTGGTTATCGGGTTGTGATTGTGTGTTTGGAACAGGTTGCGTGTTTTTCGAAACTTGTGATGCCCAGATTTTGACTCTTCCGCTCAAGAGGGCTTCACAAATTTTGCTCCTCCGCTTGAGCGGCCATTCTTGCGCTCGAGCGGGATTTGTCAACTCTCAATATTTTTGCAGATCTACAAATACTAGGAGAATGCATTGGGCGCTCGAGTGTCAAGTCTCAAGCTCGAGCGGAACTTTGTGTCTGACGCTTGATCGTCACTTTCCATGCTCGAGCGGACTGCGTGTATAACAGTCCATGAAAATGTCATTTTGAATCACTTTTCATTTCTCTCTCTCTCTAAAACTTTCCAAAAACCTTGTTCTTGAGTCTCTCTCTCTAAAACTCACATTCTCTCTTAGATTTCATCTAGATTCGTTGATCTCTTCACCCAAGTGCCTTTGAGAAAAAGATAGAGCGTCTTTAGATCTACATTTTAATCCGAATAGAAGTGGGTTTAAGTGTTCTTAGAGTTTCACTCTTGCTTGGCTTGTCTTCTCTCTTTGAGGTAGGGATTTTCTACACTTTGTAATGATTTTGAACTTAGTTATTTATCGATTGTGTAACAATGGTGGGATTTGAGGGTAATATGAACAAACCTAGGGTTTGGGTATAACATGAAGAGAGAGAGAGGTTGCTAGAGAATATGAAATAAATGAGTATGAGTCGTGAAAATGAGATGATGTTGTGTCAAAATGGTTGATTTTGATGTTTGGGTTGATATTTGGAAAAGGAGAATTTTTGCCCGAAAATGACTATCATAATTATTTATATAAATAATTGAAATTGGTGGGGTAAACATGAAATTGAGCAAGTGTTGAAATAGATAGTGGAATTGAGTATGTAATACTTCACATTTTTTGGAAATTTTGGATAAATTATCGGTCTTGAGATTGTATATATGTCTAGAAATATTTGTATTGGGCTATCGGTGGAGGATAACTATGATTGTTGTAGAAATTGCATGCGGATTAGGTGAATTGAAACTAATCTCTTGTGGTTGTCATTGAATATGACTATGTTTATATACATTGTATATGTATGACTATATAGGAGTAGAAAAGGGATGTGCTCCATGTATGATTATGTGTTTAAATACATTGCATATGTATGAATGATTGTTTAGGAGGAGAAAGAGGATGGACTCCATTATAATTAAGTTGGCCGAAGTGTCCTGGGTGAAAGTCCCAAAATTATACATGGGTGCCGATCTCACGGACGAAATATCCGTAAAATGTCAATTGTAGTGCTTGTATAGACTACGTTTACATGATTCCCGTTTGACGGTTTCCCGCGAACGAAATATCTGTGAAAGGAAAGTTTGAAGTGATTATATGTTGATGACGTGATTATAGAACTAATGAGTTATAGTCACATTTGGGTTATTGAGAAACGATGAAATTGGTTCATGTAATGAAATGAAATCGAATGGAAATGGATTAAGAATTGGATTTAGTATCTTATGACCATATAAAATGTGGATGTTTCATCGCGGGCATTGTTTATGCATATTGTACTTATACCTTTGTTAAACCTCATATATTGTGTTAGATTATTCCTATTGGGCTGTGGCTCACCCTATTTGAGAAAACCATTTTCAGATATTGATGGCATGCCTCCACCAAGGCAATAGCGTTAGAGAGTTCCACTTTTGGGGAGCAAGAGCTTCTTCACCTTGTTTATGATTTTGTGTAAAGCCTAGGGCTTAGAATGTATTGAGTGAAGCTCACTTTTGTTGTAACCAAGCCAAGGCTTAGAAAGATGTAAGCCCAAAGGGCATTTATTTCTGTTAAACTTTTTTGTACTATTAATGTTATGAAATGAAAAGAATTTGCACTCTGATTTATGCGGTTGTTATTTATGCTTTGGGTTATATTTATTGTATTATTTTTGAGGGCGTTACAACTTGGTATTAGAGCGTACCGGGTTTGAATACTTTGGGTACGTGAGAAATGGTTAGTACCACAATGGGTTTGTCTCGCTTGGTTGGCACGCTTATATGCATTGTGTGCTTATGTGATAACATGCTTATGTGACTATATGGGTGTGGGATTTAGTTCCTAAGATATTGATTGGGTCTACGGGTTCTTGAAAGTCCTATTAGAATATCACTTGATCACTGATGTTTCTAATTGGAACTCTAGCAACTCCGTGGGACGGTCATTATCTAGGGAGGAAATTCATATGTGTTTACGTGATTATGTGTTTATATGGAGTGATTTACTATTGTCCATCGCTTTAGGATGCGAGTGAGTTAGGTTCGGCACATTTAAAAATGTGCTAATCTCTTTGTAACCTTCATTAGGATGTCAAGACGTGGACGTGGTGGTGGTAGGCGTGGTAGGCTTAGGAGGCATGAGGTGCCTATACCAGATGATATTCCGGCGCAGGAGGAAGGGATTGGTCAGGCCAACGTGGCCGAGCCAATAGGCCAGTAGGCCATGGGCACCTTAGCCCGTGAAAAGGCCGGAGCTTTGCGGGAATCTATGGACATTCTCAAAGCTAAGAATCAAGTCCAAGCCCAAGTAGCTAAAGCAAGGCCGTCTTTTATGAAGAGGGAGTTCTTCCAGTCGAATCTGAACGAGTTTTTAGGCGATCCTAAGGAGCCACTGAAGGCAAATGAGTGGCTTGAACAGATAGTGAAGACGTTTAAGATGCTTAGCATCGAGGACGATCAATTGAGGGTGACCTTGGTGTCTTTCCAGCTGAAGGGGGATGCGGGTCAGTGGTGGAAGTATACATGTGGGTGCATTAGGGTGACTTGGGAGCAAGGTTTTAAAAAGCGGCCGCAACCGTTACGTAACGCCGTTATGTATCGGTTTTGGTGGTTACCGCCACCCTTTACGGCCGCTTTTGCAGTGTGATTGAGATTCACAGGTGTGTCGGTTGTAGCAGCTGCCGTAGCGGTCGTAACGGTGCCGTAACAATCGTAACGGCTTGTTACGCACCGTTACGTGACGGTTCCGAATTGTTTCTTTCGAAAAAGCACACAAAAAAGCTGAAAATGGTGGAAGAGGGATAGAGAAAAGAGGGAAGATAAAGAGAGAAGATGGAGGAGCAAGAGATAGAGAGACAAGAGGGAAAATGAAGAACATGTTATTGATTTGTTGAAACTGTAAAACCTATGCTATTCTATTCAGTTGCTATCATTCAACCATTTTGTTTGTGTGTGTCTATCTATATATTGTTTGATAATAACAATAATAATAATAGTAATAATAATAATAATAATAAATGTGGTCATTATCTATTTGGCTTGGTTTAAATATGTATATATATATATATATTTAGGTTCTTATTTATTCTTTTACGTTTGTTATTATTTATTTTATATATAATAGGTAGTGATGGATTTTTTTGTATAAAATAAAATGTAAAAAACTCAATTTATAGTGATTTAAAAATATAAAATATATTGGATCATACTTAAAAATTTACAAAAATTGATCAATATTTATTTTAAACACAATAAATGTGATCATGGAAAAAAAATATGCGTATCGGTAAGTTTTTTTTAAATTGTGCTAAAAATAAAAAAATTCACGATTCCGGTTACCGCAACCGTTATGCTGCGGGCTTTACATCCCGCAACCGCAACCGCGCCACCGCCACCGTTACGGCGACCGCAACCGCTTTTTAGAACCTTGCTTGGGAGGCTTTTGTCAACGCCTTCCAGGACAAGTTTTTGCTTCCCACTGTTAGGGAGAAGTTGAGGGATCAGTTTTCTCAGCTCAAGCAGCTAAACACACCTGTGGCTAAGTTTGAAGCTACTTTCACTAGCTTGTCCAGGTTCACACCTGAGCTTGTAGCGACTGAGGAGCGCCGTTGTCTGGAGTTGGTGAAGAAATTGAGGACCGGGCTCATGTTTTGAGTGGTCGGATCCATGATTAGAGATTATAGGCATCTTGTAGAGGCGACAACCCATTTTGAGAATATCATGGAGGCTGAGGAGGAGAGGATGAGGGGCTCTAGGAGGAGTCAGAATAGTCAAGGGGACGGTAAGAGGCAGAGAGGTTCCAACCCCCAGTCATCCCAGAGAGTGTTGTCAAGGTCCACTTTTTCAGTGCCAAGTTCGAGTTCTGGGAGAAGTGGTCAGGGGGAAGTGACTTGTTTCAAATGTGGTTAGTTGGGCCACAAGCCCCAACTTGCCCGCAGAAAGGAGGAGGGCAACGAGCAGCATCATCCTTGGCTCGTTCTCAAGGATAGAGTTAGGATAGAGGACCGTCACCTACTTGTTATCAGTGTGGTCAGGCGAGACACCTGAAGAGGTTTTGCCCACAGTTAGGTGGCACGTCTGGTATGCCTGGTACGCCTGGTTCGAGACAGACACAGAGTCACTAACCAGCACAGTCAGCACAGGCCTCTAGGGCTAATAAAGGAGCTTTTTCGGCTCAATCCGTGCAGCAGGCTTATGCTCCAAGGGGTGAGCAGGTAGATCAGATGCCGACAGGACGTATGTACGTTGTTACCGCGCTAGACCTTGTACTAACTCCATCTGTAGTGAGAGGTACCTTCTTGTTTTGCAATTCAATTGCCAATGTATTGATTGATACGAGTACATCCCATTCATTTATTTCGTCTGCATTTGCATCAATTTTGGGGTTGGAGTTAGCACAGTTAGCATCTCCTATTTGTGTAGAGTCACCTATTGATGGTGAGGTTATTCTGAAACAAGGGTGTCGGGATTACGACATAGAGGTCGCCGGTCGTCGACTTCTGTTTGTATTTGTTTTGCTTGACATGTCTAGTTTTGATGTTATCTTGGGTATAGACTGGTTATCGTCATACCGAGCTGTTATAGATTGCTACCATCAGAGAGTTACTATATGTGCCTTGAGCGATGATTGCTTTTATTCCTGGGGGACCGGGTGGATAAAGCCTTATCACCGGTATATGATCTGCGTGGGTGGAGTGAACTTAGTTGCCTCCTAGCTAGTTTCTTGAATAATGAATGTGACAGGGTTCAGGTTAAGTTGTCAAGGGTGGTCTGTGAGTTCCCCAATGTCTTTCCCGAGGACCTTACTAGTTTGCCACCTTATCGAGAGATCGAGTTCTCTATTGACTTAGCGCCTGGCACGACACCGATTTCTATGGCACCGTATCAGTTTGCACCTACTGAGTTGAATGAGTTGAAAGCTCAACTCCAGGAGTTGTTGGATAAGGGTTTTATTCGACCTAGTATTTCACCTTGGGGAGCGCCGGCCCTCTTCGCTAAAAAGAAAGATGGAGCCTTGTGACTTTGTATCGATTACCGAAAGTTGAACCGGGTTATTGTTAAGAACAAGTACCCATTGCCTCGTATAGATGATCTGTTTGATCAGTTGAAGGGGTCTTATTGTTTCTCTAAGATAGACCGAAGATCGGGTTACCATCAGTTGAGGGTAAGGGAGGAGGATATCCCAAAGACAACATTTCGTATGCGGTATGGCCATTATGAGTTCCTAGTGATGCATTTTGGGCTAACCAATGCACTGGCTGTATTTATGGACTTAATGAACCGGATCTCCCATGAGTTCCTAGACCGTTTTATGGTTGTCTTTGTAGACGCCATCTTGATTTATTCACCTTCTGAGGAGGAATACGAGGAACATTTACGGGTAGTACTTGAGTTACTTAAAGCCCACAAGTTGTATGCTAAATTCGGGAAGTGTGAATTTTGGCTGAGAGAAGTTAAGTTCTTAGGCCACGTGGTATCCGGGGAAGGGGTGATTGTGGATTCATCCAAGATAGAGGCAGTGCAAGATTGGGCACAACCTAAGAATGCTTTCGAGATCCGTAGTTTCTTGGGACTGGCCGGGTATTATCGGAGATTTATGAAGGATTTCTCTAGACTAGCTTCGCCCTTAACTGGACTGATGAGGAAGGGAGTTAAATTTGTGTGAAGTGAGACTTGTGAGAAGTCGTTCCAAGAGCTTAAAGTGAGACTTGTGACAAGTCGTTCCAAGAGCTTAAAGTTAGACTTACCACTGCTCCTGGCTTGATTATTCCGGAGAGGGGTTTGGGTTATTTAGTTTATTGTGATGCCTCACGGGAATGTTTGAGCTGTGTTTTGATGCAAAAGGGAAATGTAGTAGACTATGGCTCGCGGCAATTGAAAACCCACGAGAGAAACTATCCCACCCATGACCTAGAGTTAGCAACGGTGATATTTGCCTTGAAGATTTGAAGGCATTATCTGTATGGTGAGAAATTTGAAGTGTTCTCCGATCACAAGAGTCTAAAGTACCTGTTTACTCAGAAAGACTTGAATTTGAGGCAGAGAAGGTGGATGGAGTTCATAGAGAACTATAACTTCGAGTTGCATTATCATCCTGGGAAGGCCAATGTAGTGGCCGATGCTTTGAGCAGGATGTCTATTAGCAATGTGGCTAGTGTCGCCATTCAGGAATGGGAGATGTTGGGTGATCTTGGGGAGTTTGACCTGCATCTTGATGAATTTATTGAATCTGCGGCCTTGTTTACAGCAGTTGCCTAACCTACACTTGTGAATCGAGTCTTAGAACCATAGTAGAGTGACCTTGAAGTAGAAACCCTCAGGGAGAAGATTTCCAGTGGGAAAGTAGAGAGGGCCTTGAATATGTATCCCGACCAGAGTGTGAGATACCGTGACTGTTTGTTCGTGCCGTGGTCTTGTCGTGAGAAAGTACTCTGAGAGTTTCATCACTTACACCTTGCGGTGCATCCGGGAGGCATAAAGATGTATCACAATCTTAGTCGCCAGTTTTGGTGAAGATGTATGAAAAAGAATATGGCAGCATTTGTATTGAAATGCCTTACTTGTCAACAAGTGAAGGCCCAGCATCAAAGATCCGCGGGTTTGTTGTAACCCTTGCCTATAGCCAAATGGAAGTGGGAGCATGTCACGATGGATTTTGTTGTGGGCCTTCCGATGACTCAATGGGGTAGTGATGCCATTTGGGTGGTAGTTGACCGATTGACCAAGTCTGCACACTTTATACCTATGTGCGTGAGTGATTCAGTAGACTACCTTGCCGACTTGTATATTAGGGACATAGTGAGGTTGCACGGAGTCCCTGTAACCATTGTTTCGGATAGAGATCTGCATTTCACAGCTCGGTTGTGGCAGAGCTTTGCAGAGTTCCTTGGGCACTAGATTGACCTTTAGCACCGCGTATCACCCTCAGACTGACGGGCAGTTTAAGGGGTTGTGTGCTTGATTTTAAGGGGTCGTGGAAGAAACACTTACCCTTAGTGAAGTTTGCCTACAATAACAGCTTTCAATCGAGTTTGAGGCCTAGTACGACTGACCGTGTAGATCTCCAGTGTGTTGGGCCGAGGTGGGTGATGCACCCTTGTTGGGCCCAGAGTTGGTTTGGGAAACGACATAAAAAGTAGCAGTTATTCGTAAGAGGTTAGTTACGGCTTAGAGTCGCTAGAAGAGTTATGCCGACCGTAGGAGGAGACCTTTGTCTTTTGAGGTGGGAGATCATGTCTTTCTAAAGATATCACCTAGATAGGGTTTGATGAGATTTGGGAAGAGTAGGAAGTTATCTCCTCGGTTTATTGGCCCTTCTGAGATCTTTGAGCGGATTGGAGAGGTTGCCTATCATTTGGCGCTACTGCCACAACTTTCCGAGGTTCATGACGTGTTTTTATATTAGTATGCTTTGGAAGCACGAGCCGGATCCATCACACGTGTTGAATTGGACTAACTTAGAGTTAGATGAGGACACCTCGTATGAGGAGAGACCGGTGAGTAGGGGTGAGCAGCGGATATACCGATCTGCCAAAACCGACCGAACCGAACCGATCTGCCACACTTTGGACGGATGCGTGATGACGAGCGGACGGTTGTAGATTGATTTTCTCTAATCTACCAATTTGACGGACAGATGGTGGATTTGAGGTTCCTTTGGCCACAACCGAACCGCCAAACCGCGAGCACCCTTAGTAATTTATAAGACTTTGTGTTTTCAATTTGTTTAAATATTTTGTTTGTGTTTTCAATTGAAAAAGAGTTTAAGTATTCTGTTGAAAAAAAGTTTTCAACTTGAATATATTTTTTGAATTGAAAAAAATAAACGTACTATTTATTTATATTTTTTGGTTTTTAAATCTAACTCTAAAAGTAATAAATAGAAAATATGATATATGCTGGTTGGTTTTTGTTTTCAAAAACATATATAAAAGTAACAATACAGAGAAATACAATCTCTACTACTGTTCTGTTCATGGTTTTGGTAGTTTGAATTGTTTTTATATTTTAAGCACCATATATTGTAATACTTTATGTGGATAAGGCATGCTATGATTGTAATATGTGGATGAGGCATGTAGTGATTGTGATATTCTAAAGTTTCAAACTTTCTTTCTTTGGATGAGACATGCAGTAATTATAATACTTTTTTAAGTCATTGACTGTAATACTTTCTTTTCTTCTTTTTTTTCTTTTTTTTTGAGGAAGTGCACAAGTTGAACTATGTTGAAAATGTATAAAATTTCAAACCGCCAAACCGGTTCGCATCCATCTTCCAAACCGCTCAATCCACATCCGCCAGATTGGTGGACGGATGTGGATTGATTTTCTCTAATCCGCCAATCTGGCGGACGGATGGCGGATTGGAGGTTCCATGGCCGCAACCGACCCACGCCCACCCCTACCGGTGAGAGTCTTGGATACTCGGGATCAAGTTTTGCAAGGCAAGATGATTCCCTTGGTTAAGGTATTGTGGAAACACCATAGAGTTGAAGAAGCAACTTGGGAGGGTGAATTGGAAGTCCGAGAGAAATATCTGGACTTATTTGTTAATGCTTGAACATGTATTGTATTGCGATTATGATTGATAGAAGTGTATATGTTGTTTACATTTTGGAAATGTAAGTTATTATAAACATTGCATATGTTTGAGAATGTGGAATATCATATGTATCATATCACTTTTGGAAGCATTGTATATGCTATGTAAAATTTTGAAAACTTAGACCTTGGTTTAAACATTGCAAATGTTTGGGAAATTGTAAAATGTAATTTCAATGTGGGACTTTTGTACTGAGTCGATGAGAATGGATGACCGAAGAATGGGTCATGGTGATGAACTTGTGAGAATAACATGGTTTAATTATGTTTTTTAGCTTGATTTGTAATTTCGGGGACAAAATTTTTTAAGGGGGGGGAGGTTATAGCGATTCCGGCTTTGGCTCGTCACTTGTTGTGTTCGGACTTGGGTTGCATGGTTCTGAATAGTGATTCATACCTTGTTTCCCTTGTCTCCCCTTTATTTTGGTTATCGGGTTGTGGTTGGTTGCGTGTTTGGAACAGGTTGGTTGCGTGTTTTTCTAAACCTGTGGTGCCCAGATTTTGGCTCTTCCGCTTGAGCGGGCATTCTTGCGCTCGAGCGGGCTTCACAAATTTTGCTCCTCCGCTCGAGTAGCCATTCTTGCGGCGCTTGAGCAGGATTTGTCAACTCTCAGTATTTTTGCAGATCTGCAAATACTAAGAAAATGCATTAGATGCTCGAGCGTCCAGTCTCACGCTCAAGCGGGGCCTTCGTCTGTAATACTTCTGGAAGTGTGTATTCCACGCTCGAGCACAACTTTTCATGCTCGAGCGGAACTTTGTGTCTGACGCTCGAGCGTCACTTTCCACGCTCGAGCGGACTGCGTGTATAATAGTCCGTGAAAATGTCATTTTGAATCACTTTTTCATTTCTCCCTCTCTCTAAAACTTTCCAAAAACCTTGTTCTTGAGTCTCTCTCTCTAAAACTCACCTTCTCTCTTACATTTCATCTAGATCTGTTGATCTCTTCACCCAAGTGCCTTTGAGAAAAAGATAGTGCGTCTCAAGAACTACATTTTGATCCGAATAGAAGTGGGTTTAAATGTTCTTGGAGTTTCACTTGCTTGGCTTGTCTTCTCTCTTTGAGGTAAGGATTTTCTACACTTTGTTATGATTTTTAACTTAGTTATTTGTCGATTGTGTAACAATAGTAGGATTTGGGGGTAATATGAACAAACCTACGGTTTGGGTATAACATGGAGAGAGGGGTTGTTGGTGAATATGAAATAAATGAGTATGAGTCGTAAAAATGAGATGATGTTATGTCAAAATGGTTGATTTTGATGTTTGGGTTGATGTAACGCCCTCAAAATAATACCAAAAATAAAAACCAAACATTCGATAATAACTACATAAATCATAGTAAATAGTCCTTTCATTATATGACGTTAATGATACAAAAGTGTTTAACGTAAATAAATGCCCTATTGGCTCACACCTTCGCAAGCCATGAGTTGGTTACAATGAAAATGAGCTTTGCCCTATACATTTTAAGCCCTTAGCTTTACAAAAAAGAAATAAACAAAAATAGAGAAAATCTTGCTTCCAAAAGTCCCTCCAAGCTATTGTCTTGACGGAGGCATGTCACCAACACTTGAAAATGTTATTCCCAAATAAAGTGAGCCACAGCCCAGTAAAAATTATCTAACACGGTATATGAAATTTAGCAAAGTTATAAATACAATATGCATATACAATGCTTGTGATATATTGTTCACAATTCTTATACTCATGATGGATCAAATCCCAAATCATAGTCTAGTTTCCATCAATTCATTTCCAATCCATTTATTTATCTCAATTCATGAGTCAATTTCATTTATATTTCACAACCAAACTGAGACTATAACTCAATGGTTTTCCAATCATATGAATCATACATAAACACTTCAAACTGTCATTTCATGGATATTTCGTCCACGGGAAACCGTCAAACAAAACCCATGTAAACGTAGAGCATACAAGCACTACAATTTCCATTTTACAGAAATTTTGTCTGCGGGATCGGCACCCATGTATAGTTTCGGGACTTTCACCCAAGACACTCCGACCAACTTAATTATAATGGAGTCCATCCCCTTTCTTCTCCCAAACAATCATTCATACATATGCAATGTATTTAAAGACATAATCATACGTGGAGCACATCCCTTTTCTACTCCCAAATAATCATACATATACAACGTATATAAACATAGTTATATTTAATGACAACTAACCATGGACTAGCTTCAGTTCACCTAATCCACATGCAATTTCTACAACAAGTAAACCTATCCGCCATCGATAGCCCAATACAGATATTTCTAAACAGATATACAATCTCATGACATATAATTTATTCAGAATTTCCAAATAATGAGATAATGCATAACCAATCTTATAATTCATACCAATATCCTTCCAATCTCACATTTTCAATGTCAACTTTAATTATTTATACAAAATAATAGTTTGATCTAATTAGGGAAAACTCCCTATTCTTTTCCCCAAATCTTAGCCAAGTGCCAAAATCATCAAATTAGACATAACATAACATCATTTTCAAACCCCACAATCAATTATTTCATCCTCACCCAAAACCCCTCTTACTATTTTCACCCAAACCCTAGGTTTGTTTTAAACACCCCCAAATCACACCATTGTTACACTGAAGACAAATAACTAAGCTAAATACCATATGAAGGTGTAAAAAGATCCCTACCTCAAGAGAAGATGATGAACCAAGCAAGGGAGGAACTCCAAGAACATCGAAACTCACTTCTATTCAGATCAAAATGTAAATCTTGAGATGCTCTATCTTTTTCTCAAAGGCACAAGGGTGAAGAAATCGACGGATCTAGATGAAATCTAAGAGAGAAAGTGAGTCTTAGAGAGAGAAACTCAAGAACTTGGTTTTTGGAAAGTTATAGAGAGAGAGAGATGAAAAAGTAATTCAAAACATCATCTTCAAGGACTGTTATGCACGCAGTCTGCTCAAGCGTAGAAAGCGGCGCTCAAGCGTTAGACACAAAGTTCTGCTCGAGCGTGAGACTGGATGCTCAAGCATCGAATGCACTCTCCCTGTATTTGCAAACCTGCAAAAATACTGAGAGTTGACAATTCCAGCTCGAGCGCAAGAATGGCCGCTCAAGCGCAAGAGCTAAAATCTAGGCAACAAAGGTTTGGAAAAAGAAGCAACCAACCTATTCCAAATGCACAACAACAATCCGAAATCCAATTCTAAAGAGATACAAAGGGAACAAGAGGTAAACAACAATATGATCGCATTAAGCCCGAATCCGGGATACCACAAGAGTCGGGTCAAAACTGGAATCACTATAACCTCCCCCCTTAAAGAATTTCGTCCTCGAAATTACAAATCAAGTTCTAAATCAAAATTTAAACCATTTACAACAATGTTATTCTTGTAAGTTCAACACTATGACCCATTCTCCGGTCATCCATTCTCACTGACTCGATACACAAGTCCCATATTAAAAGAAATTTACAATTTCCCAAAACATTACAATGTTAATCAAAATCTGAGTTCTCAAAATTTTACATTGCATACACAATGCTTCCAAAAGTGATATAATACATACGATATTCCATATTCTTAAACATGTGCAAGTTTATAAGAAACTCATGTTTCCAAAATGCCCATAACATATACAATGTTCTCATAATTTAAAACATATACAATGCTTATATTTTTCATCATTATAATTAAAATCTCAATACAAAACTAAACATCAACAAATAAGTCTGGGTATTTCTCTCAGACTTCCAATTCACGTTCCCAAGTTGCTTTCTCAACTCCTCAATGTTTCCACAAAACTTTAACTAAGGGAATTGTCTTGCCTCGCAAGACTTGGTCCCTTCTATCCAAGACTCTCAGCAGTCTCTCCTCATACGAGGCATCCTCATCTACTTCCAAGTCAGTCCAATCCAACACGTGTGATGGATCCAACTTATATTTCCGAAGCATACTAATATGAAACACATCATGAACCCCGGAAAGTTTTGGCAGTAGGGCCAAATGGTAAGCAATCTTCCCAATCCGTTCAAGGATCTCAAAAGGACCAATAAACCGAGGAGACAACTTCCCACTCTTCCCAAATCTAATCAAATCCCATTTAGGTGATATTTTCAAAAAGACATGATCTCCTACCTCAAAAGACAAGGGTCTGCTCCTACGGTCGGCATAGCTCTTATGGCGACTCTGAGCCGTAACAAACCTCTTACGAATAAGTGCTACCTTCTTCATCGTTTCCCCAACCAACTCTGGGTCCAACAAAGGTGCACTATCCATCTCGGCCCAACACACCGGGAATCTACATGGTCGGCCATACAAGGCCTCAAATGGTGCCATGCCAATACTTGATTGGAAACTGTTATTGCAGGCAAACTCCACTAAGGGCAAGTGCCTCTCCCACGACCCCTTAAAATCAAGCACACAACCTCGAAGCATATCCTCAAGGATTTGAATGGTACGCTCGAACTACCCATCAGTCTAAGTGTGATACGTGGTGCTAAAGGTCAATCTAGTGCCCAAGGCACTCTACAAGCTCTGCCACAATCGAGCTGTGAAACGCGGATCTCTATCTGAAACAATCATCATAGGAACCCCGTGTAACCTCACTATGTCCCTGATATACAAGTTGGCAAGATAGTCTACCGAATCACTCACGCGTATGGGTATGAAGTGCGCAGAGTTGGTTAACCGGTCAACTACCACCCAAATGGCAACACTACCTCGTTGAGTCCTCGGAAAGCCCACAACAAAATCCATCGTGACATGCTCTCATTTCCACTCAGCTATAGGCAAGGGTTGCAACAAACTCGCTGGCCTCTGATGCTCAGCCTTCACTTACTGACAAGTAAGGCATTTCGATACAAACATCGCCATATCCTTCTTGATACCTCTTCACCAAAACTGGTGACTAAGGTCATGATACATCTTCGTGCCTCCCGGATACACCACAAGGCGTGAATGGTGAAACTCTCAGAGTACTTCCTCTCGGCAAGACTCTGGCATAAACAAATGGTCATGGTATCTCATACTCTGGTCAGGATACACAGTTAAGCCTCTTTTTACCTTTCCAATTGAGGTTTTCTCCCTGATGGTTTCTACCTCAAGATCACCCCTCTGCGCTTCTAACACTCGGTTCACAAGTGTAGGTTGTGCAATCACAGAAAACAAGGCTGCAAATTCAATGGACTCGCCAAGGTGCACGTTAAACTCCCCAAGAGTACCCAACATTTCCCATTCTCGAATGGCGATACAAGCCACACTACTAATTGATTTCCTACTCAAACCATCGACCACAACGTTGGCCTTTCCCGGATGATAATACAACTTGAAATCATAGTCCTCTATGAACTCCATCTACCTCTTCTCTCTCAAATTCAAGTCATTTTTTGTAAACAGATACTTCAGACTCTTATGATCGAAAAACACCTCAAATTTATCACCATACAAGTAATGCCTCCAAATCTTCAAGGAAAATATCACCGCTGCTAACTCTAGGTCATGAGTAGGGTAGTTCTTCTTGTGTGTTTTCAGCTGCCGTGAGCCATAGACTACTACCTTCCCCTCTTGCATCAAAACACAACCTAAACCTTCCTGTGAGGCATCACAATAAACTGAATATCCCAAAGCCCTCTCCGGGATAATCAATACCGAAGCTGTGATAAGTCTAACCTTAAACTCTTGGAATGACTTCTCATAAGTCTCACTCCACACAAATTTGACTCCCTTCCTCGTCAGTCTAGTTAAAGGTGAAGCTAGCTTAGAGAAATCTTTCACAAATCTCCGATAGTACTCGGCCAACCCCAAGAAACTACGAATCTCAAAGGCGTTTTTAGGTTGTGCCCAATCTTGCACTGCTACTATCTTGGATGAATCTACAGTCACCTATTCCCCGAACACTACATGACCTACGAATTTAACCTCTTTCAACCAGAATTCACACTTCCTGAATTTAGCATACAGCTTATGGGCTCTAAGTAATTCAAGCACCACTCGCAAATGTTCCTCGTGTTGCTCCTCAGAAGGTGAGTAAATCAAAATGTCGTCTATAAGACGACTATGAAATGATTTAGGAACTCATGAAAGATCTGGTTCATTAAATCCATAAATACAACTAGAGCATTGGTTAGCCCAAAAGGCATCACTAAGAACTCGTAATGGCCATACCGCGTACAGAATGCCGTCTTCGAGATATCCTCCTCCCTTACCCTCAACTAATGGTAACCTGACCTCAGGTCTATCTTAGAGAAACAGCAAGAACCTTTCAACTGATCGAACAGATCATCTATACGAGGCATTAGGTGCTTATTCTTAACAGTTACTTGGTTCAACTTTCGATAATCGATACAAAGTCGCAAGGCTCCATCTTTCTTTTTAGCAAAGAGGGCTGGTGCTCCCCAAGGTGAAGTACTAGGGCGAATAAAACCCTTATCTAATAATTCCTAGAGTTTAACCTTCAACTCACACAACTCAACAGGTGCAAACCAATACGGTGCCATAGAAATCGGT
The DNA here is from genome assembly GCF_055761805.1 of Camellia sinensis. NCBI lineage: Eukaryota > Viridiplantae > Streptophyta > Magnoliopsida > Ericales > Theaceae > Camellia > Camellia sinensis. The sequence continues at coordinate 50,573,186 of NC_138967.1, forward strand.
GTTGTGCCAGGCACTTATTCAATAGAAAACTCAATCTCTCGGTATGGTGGCAAACTAGTAAGGTCCTTGGGAAAGACATCGAGGTATTCACAAACCACCCTTGGAAACTCAACCCGGACTTCATCACATTCACTATTCAAGAAGCTAACGATAAGACAACTAAGTTCGCTCCGCCCATGCAGATCATGCACCGGTGATAAGACTTTATCCACCAAGTCCCCCAAGAAATAGAAGCAGTTACCGCTCAAGGTACATACAGTAACCCTCTGACAGTAACAATCTACAACAGACCGATATGACGATAACCAGTCTATATCCAAAATAACATCAAAACTAAACATGTCAAGTAATACAAATGCAAAAGGTAATCAACGACCGGCAACCTCGATGTCACAACCCCGACACCCCTGTTTCAAAATAACCTCACCACCAATGGGTGACTCTACACAAATAGAAGATGCTAACTGTGCCAACTCCAACCCCAAAATCGATGCAAATGTAGACGACATAACTAAATGGGATGCACTCGTATCAATTAATACATTAGAAACTGAATTGCAAACAAGAAGGTACCTCTCACTACTGAAGGAGCAGGTACAAGGTCTGGCGTTGTGACAGCATATACACGCCCTGTTGGCCTCTGATCTACCTGCTCACCCCTCGGAGCATAAGCCTACTACACTGACTAAGTCGAAGAAACTCCCTAATTGGCCCTCGAGGCCTGTATTAACTGTGTTAGTTGGTGACTCTGTGTCTATCTCGAACTAGACGCACCAAGTGTGCCACTCAATTATGGGCATAACCTCTTCAGGTGCCCCGCCTGTCCACACTGATAACAAGTGGGCGACTGGCCTCCACTCTGACTCTAGCCCTGGAAACGAGCCGAAGACGAAGCAGCTCGCTACCCTTCTCTTCTCTGCGGGTAAGCTGAAGACTTATGGCCCAACTGACCACATTCGAAACAAGTAATGTCTCCCTGACCACCTCTCCTAGAACCCAAACTCGGTACTGGAAATGTAGACCTCGACTGAGCTCCTTGGAACTACTGAGGATTAGAACCTCTTTGCCTCTTATCGTCTCCTTGACTATCTTGACTCCTCCTGAAGCCCCTCATCCTCTCCTTCTTAGCCTACATGATAGTCCTAAGATGGACCACCGCCTCCATGAGATGCCCATAATCTCTAATCATGGATCCGGGCACTCTATACATGAGCTCGGTCCTCAGCTTCTTCTCAAACTCCAAACAACGGCGCTCCTCAGTTGCCATTAACTCAGGTGCAAACCTGGACAAGCTAGTGAAGGTGGCTTCAAACTCAGCCACAAGTGTGTTCAACGGCGTGAGGTGAGAAAACTGATCTCTCAACTTCTCCCTAACAGTGGAAGGTAAAAACTTGTATTGGAAGGCATTGATGAAAGCCTCCCAAGTCACCTTAATACACCCACGCGCATACTTCCACCATTGACCCGCATCCCCCTTCAGTTGGAAAGATGCCAAGGTCACCCTCAACTGGTCGTCCTTGATGCCCAACATCTCGAACGTCTTCACTATTTGTTCAAGCCACTCATCTACCTTCAGTGGCTCCTTTGGGTCACCCAAAAACTCATTCGAATTCGACCGAAAAAACTCTCTTCAGAAAAAAGGGTCCTGCCTTAGCTACTGGGGCCTGGACTTGATTCTCAACTCTGAGAATGTCCATATATTCCTGCAACACTCTGGCCATTTCACGGGATAAGGCGCCCGTGGCCTGTTGACCTACTGGCTCGACCACATTGGTCTGACCAATCCCTTTCTCCTGTGCTGGAATGTCATTCGGTATAGGCATCTTATGCCTCCTAGGCCTACTATGCCTACCATTTTTTCCACGTCCTAACATCCTAATGAAGGTAACAAAGAGATTAGCACATTCACAATTGTGCCGAAGCTAACTCACTCGCATCCTAATACATTGGACAACAGTAAGTCACTCCATATAAGCACGTAATCACATGAACACATACGAATTTCCTTCCTAGATAATGATCGTTCCACGGCGTTGCTAGAGTTCGAATTAGAAATTGCAGTGATTAAGTGTTCTTCTAATAGAACTTCCAAGAACCCGTAGACCCAATCAGTATCTTAGGAACTAAATCTCATACCCATATAATCATATAAGCATGTTATCACATAAGCACATCATACATACTAACATCTCAACCAAGCGAGACAAACTCATTGTGGTACTAACCACTTCCTACGTACCCAAAGCATTCAAACCCCGGTACGCTTTGATACCAAGTTGTAACGCCCTTAAAATAATACCATAAATACAACCCAAACATTCGATAATAACTACATAAATCAAAGTAAATAGTCCTTTCAGTACATGAAGTTAACGATACAAAAGTGTTTAACGTAAATAAATGCCCTATTGGCTTACACATTCCCAAGCCTTTACTTGGTTTCAACAAAAATGAGCTTCACTCTATACATTTTAAGCCCTTGGCTTTACAAAAAAGAAATAAACAAAAATAGAGAAACTCTTGCTTCCAAAAGTCCCTCCAAGCTATTACCTTAACGGAGGCATGTCACCAACACCTGAAAATGTTATTCCCAAATAGGGTAAGCTAAAGCCTAGTAGAAATCATCTAACACAATATATGAAATTTAGCAAAGTTATAAGTACAATATGCATATACAATGCCTATGATAAATTGTTCACAATTCTTATACTCATAATACATCAAATCCCAAATCATAGTCTAGTTTCTATCAATTCATTTCCAATCCATTTATTTATCTCAATTCATGAGTCGATTTCATTTATATTTCAAAACCAAATTGAAATTACAACTCAATGGTTTTCCAATCATATAAATCATACATAAACACTTCAAACTCCCTTTCACGGATATTTCGTCCGTGGGAAACCATCAAGCGGGACCCACGTAAACGTTGGCTATACAAGCACTACAATTACCATTTTACGAAAATTTCATCCGTGGGATTGGCACCCATGTATAGTTTCAAGACTTTTACTCAGGACACTCCGGCCAACTTAATTATAATGGAGTCTATCCCCTTTCTCCTCCCAAACAATGGAGTCCATCCCCTTTCTCCTCCCAAACAATCATTCATACATATGCAATGTATTTAAACACATAATCATACGTGAAGCACATCCCCTTTTCACTCCCAAATAATCATATATATACAATGTATATAAACATAGTCATATTCAATGACAACCAACCATGAACTAGTTTCAGTTCACCTAATCCACATGCAATTTCTACAACAAGCAATGTTATCCTCCACCGATAGCCCAATACAGATATTTCTAAACAGATATACAATCTTATGACATATAATTTATTCAGAATTTCCAAATAATGAGATAATACATAACCAATCTCACCATTCATACCAATATCCTTCCAATCTCACATTTTTAATGCCAACTTTAATTATTTATACAAAATAATAGTTTGATCCAATTAGGGCAAACTCTCTTCCTCATTTTTTCCCAAATCTTAACCAAGTGCCAAAATCATCAAATTAGACAAAATATAACATCATTTTCAAACCCCACAATCAATTATTTCACCCTCACCCAAAACCCCTCTTTCTATTTTCACCCAAACACTCCCAAATCACACCATTGTTACACTAAAGACAAATAACTAAGCTAAATACCATATGAAGGTGTAAAAAAATCCCTACCTCAAGAGAAGATGATAACCAAGCAAGGGAGGAACTCCAAGAACACCGAAACCCACTTTTATTCGGATCAAAATGTAGATCTTGAGATGCTCTATCTTTTTCTTAAAGGCACAAGGGTGAAGAGATCGACGGATCTAGATGAAATCTAAGAGAGAATGTGAATCTTAGAGAGAGAAACTCAAGAACTTGCTCTTTGGAAAGTTATAGAGAGAGAGAGAGAGAGAGAGAAATGAAAAAGTAATTCAAAACATCATCTTCACGGACTGTTATACACGCAGTTCGCTCGAGTGTGAGACTAGACACTCGAGCATCCAATGCACTCTCCCAATATTTGCAGACCTATAAAAATACTGAGAATTGACAATTCCCACTCGAGCGCAAGAACGGCTGCTCAAGCGGAGGAGAAAAATTTGTGAAGCCTGCTCGAGTGCAAGAGCTAAAATCTGGGCAACAAAGGTTTGGAAAAACAAGCAACCAACCTGTTCCAAATGCACAACAACAATCCGAAAGCCAATTCTAAAAAGATACAAGGGGAACAAGAGGTAAACAACAATATGAATGAATTAAACCCGAGTCCGGGGATACCACAAGAGTCGGGTCAAAACCAGAATCGCTATAATCTCCCTCCCTTAGTTATTTGTTGATTGTGTAACAATGGTGGGATTTTGGGGTAATATGAACAAACCTAGGGTTTGGGTATAACATGGAGAGAGGGGTTGTTGGTGAATATGAAATAAATGAGTATGAGTTGTGAAAATGAGATGATGTTGTGTCAAAATGGTTTGATTTTGATATTTGCGTTAATATTTGGAAAACGGGAATTTTTGTCCAAAAATGACTATCATAATTATTTTTTATAAATAATTGAAATTGGTGGGGTAAACACGAAATTAAGCAAGTGTTGAAATAGATGGTGGAATTGAGTATGTAACATTTCACATCTTTTGGAAATTTTGGATAAATTATCTGTTTTGAGATTGTATATCTGTCTAGAAATATTTGTATTGGGCTATCGGTGGAGGATAACTATGATTGTTGTAGAAATTGCATGCAGATTAGGTGAATTGAAACTAATCTCTTGTGGTTGTCATTTAATATGACTATGTTTATATACATTGTATATGTATGACTATTTGGGAGTGAAAAGGGGAAGTGCTCCACGTATGATTGTGTGTTTAAATACATTGCATATGTATTGTAACGCCCTCAAAATAACAACATTAAACCCATCAGATAAGACAAGCATTTACATATAAACTAACCACATACTTTTATTCATTAGAGTTCCATTACATAAGTATTACATGTTAACATCAAAACAAAATGCCCTACGGGCTTACAGCTTTCCAAGTTAACACTTGGTTACAACAAAGAGTACTAACTCGTTTACACATTAAGCCCTTGGCTTGAAGTTACATGTAATACATCAAAAGTTAAGCGACAAAAGTATGTCCGCCTCTAGCCTCCCAGCTATGTCCTTGGAGGTGGCATGCTTCCTGCACCTGAAAATGATATTCCCATATAGGGTGAGCCACAGCCCAGTAGAAATACACTAAACCAACCATGAACAATGACTAAAATATTAGCAATTGATAGATGGCCAACACTGATACATTCACATAAATTACACATTTATGTCATACAACTTATGAGTCTAAGTTACCTTTCATTTTCCCTTTTTCAACAGATAAGCATGCTAGCTCTATCATCATTTCCACAGATATGTATAAAAACTATATCCCACATTCAGATAAGCATATAAGCTATATCCACATTCTCAACAGATATGTATAACAACAATATCCCACATTCACAGATAAGCATATAAGCTCTATTTTCACTTCTCTAGACAAGCATATGAGCTGTGTCTACGGAGTTCATCCCCTATCTTCTCCCAACACTATCCGGTTTAGAGGTACATCCCCTATCTTCCCCTAAACCGCGGAGTACATCCCCTATCTCCTCCTCTACACATAACGTATATAAACACATTGGTTCTATATACAATCACCCAATACATACAGTTAATGTATTCTATCAACCGTCAAGTTCAATGACACATTTCATTGATTAGTTTCAGTTTGCCTAATCATCATGCATTGTCTACAACAGTCACGACTATCCTCTACCGATAGCCCAAAGCAGTTATTTCTAAACAGAAAATAAATGCACAAATGGATATTAAATCAACATTTCATTTCCTCATTTCTCACCATTAATTATCCCAATTAATCAAACAATGCAATTAGGCCATTTTCCATAATTACCATTTCAACCTTTAGGTCCCATTTTCATCAATGATTCAACATTTATTCCATTTCTCCATGCCAAACATGCATCTAGGTTTATTATGAATAAAACCCCAACTTTTGTAAAATTACACAAAAGCCCCAAATTTTCACAAAATTACCAAGCCAAGCCCAACATCTCAAAATACCAAAATTTAAAGACAAAATCCATAGAGAGGAGTAGGATATCCCTACCTCGAAGTTTAAGCCACAAAGGAGATGAAGACTCGAAGATCAACTTGCTCCAAATCCAAACTTTTCAGATTAAATCGAAGCTCTCAACGCCCTCTATCTTTTTAACAAAGGCCCTAGGCTAGATTCACACTCTAGGGAGATCAATTCTTAGAGAGAATGAAAGTTTAGAGAGAGAGAGTGTCGGATTTAGGTTTTGCTCAAAGAAAGGAAGTGAAAAAGTGATGTTTAAAACGCTACTGTCCGCTGATATAAAACACGCTCGCTCGAGCGAAGACTTGGTCGCTCGAGCGACCAGACACAGAAAACTCTCGCTCGAGCCAAGAAGTTCTCGATCGAGCGAAGAAAAACCCAGACCGCTCGAGCGAAGGAAGCTCGCTCGAGCCAAGAAAGGCAACTCTCAGGTCCAGAACCAGACGCAACACTCGCTCGAGCGAAGCCACCCTGGCTCGACCCACCAGACGCAACTCAACTCTCGCTCGAGCGACAAACTCCTCGCTTGAGCGAAGGACCAAAAATCTGGGCAGCAACACTAGGCTCCCAAACACAACCAACCTGTAACAAACTTGCCCAACACACCTTATAACTCAATATACAAAGTAAAGAGGATGCAAACTAGATAATAAACAACTACCAACATCCACGGACACATGTCCGGATCACTGTACAACAAGGGTAAACCCGGGATCGCTATATGTATGAATGATTATTTGGGAGGAGAAAGGGGATAAACTCCATTATAATTAAGTTGGCCGGAGTATCCTGGGTGAAAGTCCCGAAATTATACATAGGTGTCGATCTTGCGGACGAAATATCCGTAAAATGTCAATTGTAGTGTTTGTATAGACTACGTTTACATGAGTCCCGTTTAATGGTTTCCCGCGGATGAAATATCCGTGAAAGGAAAGTTTGAAGTGTTTATATGTTGATGACGTGATTATAGAACTAATGAGTTGTAGTCACATTTGGGTTATTGAGAAATGATGAAATTGGTTCATGTAATGAAATGAAATCAAATAGAAATGGATTAAGAATTGGATTTGGTATCTTATGACTATATAAAATGTGGATGTTTCGTCACGGGCATTGTTTATGCATATTGTACTTATACCTTTGTTAAACCTCATATATTGTGTTAGATTATTCCTACCAGGCTGTGGCTCATCCTATTTAGGAAAACCATTTTTAGGTATTGATAGCATGTCTCCACCAAGGCAATAGCATTAGAGAGTTCTACTTTTGGGAAGCAAGAGCTTCTTCACCTTGATTATGATTTTTGTGTAAAGCCTAGGGCTTAAAATGTATTAAGTGAAGCTCACTTTTGTTGTAACCAAGCCAAGGCTTGGAAAGATGTAAGCCCAAAGGACATTTATTTTTGTTAAACTTTTTTTTACTATTAATGTTATGAAATGAAAGTATTTGCACTCTATAGACACCACATTTTTGACCGCCCTTAAGACTTGGGCGCTACTGATGGTTTACTCAGTGATAAAGGTGTGCAGCGCAAAGGTTCAGTTTCTTCGACAAGGAGAGAGTCAAATCTCAACTTCATACCCCTTTTGGACCAAAACAATCTTGATCGAAAGATTTTAGACCTTGAAACCCTCTCTTTCAAAATGTTTTAAAAATAAAGTTCCTATGATGTTCCAACGCTTGCATTTCGTTAAATGTTGCGTTTTTCGGTAAACCGAGCAAGGACGAAGTGGAAATGAATGAAAGAGAGTTGAAATATTTGAAAAATCTTTCAAAACACCTTGTTTAGGGGTTTGGAGTTGAGGAAAATTGGAGAAGAGGGAAGAAACCAAGTTGAAGAAGAAGGTGGGTTTGAATCGCTAAGAGAGAAAGCTGAGCGGTCCTCGCTAAATCATGTCTGTCTGTCTATACACTTGGATTTTAGCTATGAGGCCACAAACATTGGAAATATTACTTCTGGGGCTTCATTTTGCACTCAATAATCTCCTAAAGCCAAGTCCGGATGGGGGAGATATGGTTGGTTGAAGTAGGGCATCAATCCGGTTGGACCGAATCTGCGCGGCTTCACCAAAACATGCATAACTTTTTGCACAGTTGGAATTTTGATGCAAGGTTGGCGCCATTGGTAAGCTAACTTCTGGGCTTCATTTTGGACACTAGCCGACCACTTTTTGGCCTCGGAGACCACCCTCTGACCACCTTTCTTTCCGGCCGACCACAAAAAGTAGCTGGCCGACCACCTGACCCTTTTGACCTGGTCGACCGACCAGGGCAAGTGGTCGGCCGACCCCCTGAACTGGTCGACCTGCCTCCCTCAATTTTGTCTCTGTGAGTTGATTTCAGCTGTGCCAGCTGGAGGGCACAGACTGGATCCTCCATACACGTGTATGGAGGATGTTTGCCCTTGGTTTGAAGCTTCTTTGAGAAGCTTTAGAATCGTTTGTCTATAAAGGGAGGCCTCTCCTTCCTTGTAGAGGGTTGAGATTTTGTTTGAAGGAAATTATATATCTCTCTTTGTATCTCTCCCTTTGAGCCCTAAAGTGTGAAGTTCTTGACCCTTTTGCATACAACTCTATAGCCTAACCCTTCCACCATTGGTCTAAGCTTCTTGGAGGCCATTTTCAGAAGTTAAAGGTTGAGTTTTGGTCCAGAGGTTGCTGGTCTTCTTGAGCTTCAAGGATAACACTCATTCTCCCTTTTTAAGCTTTATTTTGCTCCATCTTTTAGCTATACTTGCAAGCATATTTGAGCTTTGTTGTCAACTGAAAAAAGTCTTGTTTTGAGGTCCTTTTTATGTTTGTTTAAGGGCATTTTGTTTTTGGGGGTCATCTACCCCCTTGCATGCTTCATTTTGCCTCGTTTTGAGCCATGCATTAAGGCCTTTGCATTGACCTTTGTTTGGCCTTTTAGCCACTGAAATCCAGTGGATTTTCAGTGGCTAACATGTTGTTTTGAGATCCAAAATCAGAGAGGGGTGACCCTCTCTCTCATTGTTTTGTTTTCTAGCATTTTTGGCCTTACAAAGGAGCCCTTATTTGCATGCTTTCAAGGCTTGTTTCAGGCCCTTTTTAGTGAGTTTTAGGACCTGCATAAGCTCTGTCCAGAGCTGTTTTTGTCATATTGGGTGTCCATCTTGCATGTGTAGAGTAATCCCATTCATAGCCTATCAAAGAAGCATGCCATTCTTGCATGCATTGATCATGTTTCAATGGGTTTTTAGGCTTCATTTGGCATGTCATACCTCTTACTTTTTCTGGTTTAGTCTCCTCTTGAATGCTTCACATACTTGTAGTGTAAATCCTGGTCACTAGCTTGTATTGCATGTTGTTTTGGCCCTTGATTCTATCACTTTTTGGTCATACTCTAAACTGATTTTGTACATGTTTTGGACTGCCTTAGCTCTGTTTTTATACCTCATGGTCGAATGATGCTTGCTATGCATGGTTGTAGTGTAATATGCTTGCCTAGCTTTGAGTTTTGAAGCCTATTGCATGCTTATATTGAGGTGTTTGCATGTTTTAGCATCATTGTGAATCACATTTCAGAGCTTATATGTATGCCATATTCCCATGTTTTCCACTCTTTAAATGTGTTTGAGAGTTATGCATGAATACCTCATTTTTGGACCATTGTATGAGCTTCATTTCCATGCTTTGCGAGCCATCATTTTAGTCCATATTTGGCACTGTTTTGGCCATTTGAGTATTGTTTCGCATGCCTATAGTGTAATCCACTTCACTAGTTTCAGTATTTGGGCCATCTAGCATGCATTGTGTGAGGTGTTTGCATGATTTGGGACCATCTTGCATGTCATTTCAGAGCTGGAAAATATGTGATTATATGCCATATATTTCGTGCTTACCATGCTTTGGTGGAGTTGCACTTTGTGCCTTAGGTTTGGTCCCTTGCATTTGTACATGTTTGCATGTGTGTTGTTGCTTCATTTTCATCATGTATGGCCACTGATTTGAGTGTGGCTGAGGGCCATTCATTTTAGTTTAAGTCCATCTCGCATTATGTATGCCATATCCATGTTGTCGCATGCTTGATCGTCGCATTGTGTATGCCTTGTTCATGTCTTCGTGCATGTCCATCTTCGTATGTGCATTGCGTATGCCATATAGTTCATGTGCATTGAGTATGCCATTCTTAGTTCATAGCATTGTGTATGCTAGTTGCATGTTTGCATATCATCCCTTACATGCTAGCATGATTAGGTTGCATTGCATTTAGGGTTGCATGCTAATCGTATTGTGTGTGCCATGTATATTGCATTGTGTTTGGAATAGGGTTTAGTCCAAACATGGGAAACGAGGGACGTTTCGTACTCCAAGTGATGAAACGTGCCTCGATTCTCGGTCGCCGACACTCCGGATTACCCATGATGGAGTTTAGGCCTTGTTGTGTTTATATGTGCATTCATTTTACATCGAGTCGTGCAATCCGACTCCTTGGCCATCATGCATCGAGATGCGTGATTGGTGGCACGAGGATCGAGGACTACACTCCCTGGAGCTTATGCAGTAATGGGGAGGGTGGTCATGCACACATATGTTGAAAATACTTTGCCGTGCCCCTTTCTCACTCTCTGTTGCAGCAAACCGGAAACCAGCAGTAAAAACTGGTCAGCAGCCTTCTGGAGCTTTGTACAGTGTTCTGGGACCAGTTGCAAACAGAAGCAAATCGGGGCATCGCATTGGATTTCCCGACAAGGCGACTTGAGCATGCATGCATCCCTATCATTCGGAATAGAGCTGAGGCAGTCCATTTTGTTTAATTTGCATGCTAGTTTCCTTACTTACTTAGTTTATTCGTTAATTAATTAATGTTATGTAATTATTAGTTTAATTAGCCTAGATCAGCTAGTTCATTCTGTACCATTCATTCGGATCCTTCGAGGAGGGCAATGTTATAATAAGTGTGCATACGTGTGTGATGCATGTCTTCCAACCCCACGTCTTTCACCCTTTTATTTACCAGCTTATGATGATTAGTTTAGGACACGTTTCAATTAGCATACTTATGTTCGCACGTTTGCATCCATTTATCTGTCTTGCATGCATCGGGCTCGGCACATCATACTAACTGCATTGTATTTCAATTCCGAGTTGAATACGTGTATCAGTTGTTTCATTTCATATGCTATTTTAGAATAGCCGAGCCTATCTTTAGTTGCATTTTTGCATGTGTTGCATTAGGCATTTCAGCATAGTTAGGATTCATGCATGATTTCTAATTAGCTTATTTCTTTGGCTTGGAGTACTCGGTAAGTATTTATGCCTTAGCATCCTTGCATGTGTGTGAGTGACTGCCATGATAGCATGCTTGCCATGAGGCTAACTGCTTATGTGATATAACTGCCTGATTGCCTGTGGGTTAAGGTTGGATTATTTAAATTGGAACAATTCATCGATTGCGAGTTTTAAGCCAACTTAAGAGTGGCAAATCACCATGTTTTTTTTTAAGCCCACTTGAGGGTGGCAAAATCCGCATTTTAGCCTACTTGCGAGTACCAAACCGGTTTCAAAACAAACATGAAATGTTTTGTTCCAACTCAAACGATCCAGTCTATACTTGTATGTTGTGTGCATCACATAGTAATTCTAGGCTAATAACTGGAATAAGTGCACATAATGTTTTCAAAACTTGATATCATGGTTAGTAGAAGCCGATCTTTGATCGGGCGAGCAGGGGTGCTCACGAAGTGACCTTCCCCAATCGTACCCAAGTTCCTGAGCCAAGGCAACTTTGGCGATGACGGACACGTGGCCTCAGGCACGAGTCAGGGTTTCCTAAATTCCCTCAAAATAAAATATTTAGGTGGCGACTCTGTATCTGGCAAAGCAGTCCATGTTTGGCATTTCTTTCTAAAAATCAATTTTTTAAAACGATTTGTCGGATTTGGACTCTTTGATGATTCATCGGTCTTGCATTGCACTCCGCGATATTAGATACAGGACCGTGACATTGAGTCCAAACTGTAGTAAGCCCCAATGAACAAAATGGGATTCCCTCCCAGGGCGTTCAGGGACGTCTACAGTTTCTGGCGACTCTGTTGGGAAATTAGAGAACTTGACTCGAACTCATGATATCTTGTTTTGACTACACTTATGTGTTTCTTTGCATTACATGTACATTGGTGCGCCTAGGACACTGTGTTTGCCATCTGCTATGTAACGCCCTAAAAATTAACCCATTATATATATCATTGACATTCATTATTTAAAGAAGATAATCTATTAATTCATTCATCAGAGTATTACAAAATAAAGCATAACATATAACATCGAATAAAATGCCCTACAGGCTTACATCTTTCCAAGCCAACACTTGGATACCAAAAATATGAGTTCTAACTCAATACAATAAAAGCCCTAGGCTTGAATGTTTACATGTACTTATAATTTAAGACAGTTATCTAAAAGTAGTCTTCTTCAATCCAGAAGCCAAACCCTCCCAAGCTAATTCCTTGGAGGTAGTTTATCACCTGAACCTGAAAATGATGTTCCCATAAAGGGTGAGCCACAGCCCAGTAGAAATATACTAAACCACATATAAGCAATGAATAAAGCAGTAGCATTTAACAGATGGTTAATCAAAATAATCAATTACAACATTTTACAGACTCATGACATTATTGCCAAAGATACGTTTTACTTTCCAGTTTTATCAACATGGCTCAGAACCTGGCCAAACTTATAACAGTGAAATCACCTATATCATATTCACAATCTTCCAATATTAACAACAAATGAGACTCAAGCTCAAATCAAACACTTCATACTTCCAGATTGATACACATTTTAGTGCTGTATCAATAAAACACTTCTATAAATAAGCACACATAAAAGTGATGCTAATGGAGTCCATCCCCTATCTCCTCCCAAACAAAGATCCGGTTTAGAGGTCCATCCCCTATCTTCCCCTAAACCGTGGAGTACATCCCCTATCTCCTCCCACACACAAAACAATATATGCAAATGCAATGCTCAATCATTACACGTATTTTCTGTATCAATGCCATAGTCAAAACTAATGACTTAACCAATGTGATTAGTTTCAGTTATTCCTAATCCACATGCAATATCTACAACAATCACGACTATCCTCCACCGATAGCCCAAAACAGTTATTTCTAAACTGAAAATAACTATGTCAACAATTCCATAGACAAACGATACCAATTATCCAATTACGCCATTTAATCAATGAATTCCATGAATTTAACCCTCTTTTCCTAATTCCATGAATTACTTATACAAATAAATTCAATAATACAACTAGGGTTTTTCCCAAAATTTACCAAAGTATCCCCAACATATTAAAATACCAAAACTTAGGACAAAACCTATAAAATGGAGTAGGAAATCCCTACCTCGAAGAGAGTAACCCGAATGGAGAAGATGGAGATGAATGCCCAAATACAAAAGTGCTCCAAATTGCCAAAAGTTCAGATTAAATGGAAGCCCTCGACTCCCTCTATCTTTTTAATAAAGCAACTAGGGTTGAAACACTCTCTAAACAGATCAAACCTAAGAGAGAAGGTGAGTAGGGAGAGAGAGAGGTCGAACCTGGGGTTTTGAATCAAATGAATATGAAAAAGACTGATCAAATCCCGCTGCTGTGTATTTAAACTGGACAGGCTCGCTCGAGCGAAGACTTGGTCGCTCGAGCGACCAGACACAGAGAAACTACGCTCGAGCCAAGGAAGCCTTGCTCGAGCCAACAACTCAAAAGCTCGCTCGAGCGAAAGAAAGCTCGGTCGAGCGAAGAACTCAAACCCTCAGGTCTGAACCCAGACACACGCTCGAGCGAAGGAACTATAGCTCGAGCGAAGGATGAACTAACTCGCTCGAGCGAAGAAAAGCTCGCTCGAGCCAAGAATGCACAGCTACAGGTCCAAATCAAACACTACCTCTCGCTCGAGCGAACAACTCCTCGCTCGAGCGAAGAACCAAAAACCTGGACAGCAACTCTTGGTTTCTAAACCCAACCAACCTGAAACAAACCTGCCCAACACATCCTATAATTCCAAATGAGAAAATAAGGAATAACAACAACAACCATTTTACAATGACAGAATCTACGGAACAGTCCGGATACAATAATTAAATGGGAAAAAAACCGGGGTCGCTATAACCTCCCCCCCTTCAAAGAATTTCGTCCCCGAAATTAAGCATAATTTTTTTTTTTATATAACCGATTTTTTTTTTAAACAATTCATTAGTAAACATCTTGACCCAAAACTGGTCATTTCATCTCTTTATCAAGAGGCATCTCATACCAAATATATAACACAAAATATATTTCAATCTGTATCATTATTATACATTATTCCTTTCAATGCTAACAATCCCATATCATATTTAACTGCATGATATATATACCACATCCAACAATGTAATCCACATAAACAATGTTACACTAATCTTTCTATAATGAAACAAGTTTCAAGATACACCCATTTACCAAAACATACTCAATGTTTTACAACTTAAGACATATGTAAAGCTCTTAAGTTTAACAATATAACAGAATCTAATTATAAGATTACAAATCAACAAACATGTCCGGATATTTCTCGCGGACTTGCAATTCATGTTCCCAAGTGGCTTCCTCCATTCCGTGGTGTTTCCACAAAACTTTGACCAAAGGGATGGTCTTGCCTCGCAAAACTTGATCCCGCCTATCCAAAACTCGAATCGGTCTCTCCTCATATGAAACATCCTCATCAACTACCAAATCGGTCCAATCCAACACATGTGATGGATCGGGCTCATACTTCCGAAGCATACTCACATGAAACACGTCATGTACTCCGGACAACTGCGGCGGCAAAGCTAAACGATAAGCAGCCTCGCCAATCCTCTCAAGGATCTCAAACGGACCTATGAATCGAGGGGACAACTTCCCACTCTTTCCAAACCTCATCAAACCCCGTTTAGGTGATATTTTCAGAAAGACATGATTACCCACCCCAAATACCAAAGGTCTCCTCCTACGGTCGGCATACGATTTCTGACGACTCTGTGCTGTAACAAGCCTCTTACGGATAAGCTCAACTTTCTCCGTCGTTTCCCTCACCAAATCTGGACCCAACAGAGGTGCATCGCCCACCTCGGCCCAACACACAGGAGATCTACACGGTCGGCCATACAAGGCCTCAAATGGTGCCATACCGATACTAGACTGAAAACTGTTGTTGTAGGCAAACTCCACCAACGGCAAGTGCCTCTCCCACGACCCACTAAAGTCTAGAACACAACCCCGAAGCATATCCTCAAGTATCTGAATAGTACGCTCAGACTGTCCGTCAGTCTGAGGATGATAAGCCGTGCTAAAGGTCAACTTAGTGCCTAAAGCACTCTGCAAACTCTGCCACAACCTGGCAGTAAAACGAGGATCTCTATCTGAGACGATCGTCACTGGGACCCCGTGCAATCTCACTATATCCCGAATATACAAGTCGGCAAGATGATCTACCGAATCTCTCATGCGCATAGAAATAAAGTGCGCCGACTTAGTCAACCGGTCTACAACCACCCAAATAGCATCACTACCCCGCTGAGTCCTCGGAAGACCTACAACGAAGTCCATAGTGACATGCTCCCACTTCCACTCAGCAATAGGCAAGGGTTGCAACAAACCCGCTGGCCTCTGATGTTCGGCCTTCACTTGCTGACAAGTAAGACACTTAGATACAAAAGCTGCCACATCTCTCTTCATACCCCGCCACCAGAACTGACGACCCAAATCCCGATACATCTTAGTGCCTCCCGGATGCACCGCAAGGCGTGAATGATGAAACTCTCGGAGTACCTCCTCTCGGCAAGACTCCGGCACAAACGGACGGTCTCGGTATCTCACACTCAGGTCGGAATACACCGTCAAACCTTTCTCAACCTTTCCACTGGAAATCTTCTCACGGAGAGATTCTACCTCAAGGTCACTTCTCTGAGCCTCTAACACTCGAGTCACAAGTGTAGGCTGTGCAACAACAGAAAACAAGGCCGCAGCCTCAACGGATTCGCCCATAAGTAAATCAAACTCTCCAAGTGCACCCAACATCTCCCACTCTCGGATGGCTATGCTAGCTATGTCACCAACAGGTCTCCTGCTAAGGGCGTCGGCCACTACATTGGCCTTTCCCGGATGATAATGCAACTCAAAGTCATAATCCTCTATGAACTCCATCCACCTCCTCTGCCTCAAGTTTAAGTCTTTCTGTGTAAATAAATACTTCAAACTCTTATGATCCGAGAACACTTCGAATTTCTCACCATAAAGATAATGCCTCCAAATCTTCAAGGCAAAAATCACAGCTGCTAACTCTAGATCATGTGTAGGGTAATTCTGCTCGTGAATTTTCAACTGACGAGAGCCATAGGCAACTACTTTCCCTTCTTGCATTAATACACAACCCAGACCCTCTCGTGAGGCGTCACAATAGACCGTATAACCCAACCCTCTCTCTGGAATAATCAATATTGGAGCGGTAGTCAATCTAACTTTCAACTCCTGAAACGACTTTTCACAAGTCTCACTCCATACAAATTTGACTCCCTTCCGAGTCAGTTTAGTCAACGGTGATGCTAACCTGGAGAAATCTTTCACAAACCGACGGTAATACCCAGCTAACCCCAGAAAACTGCGGATCTCAAATACACTCTTAGGCTGTGCCCAATCCTGCACTGCCTCTACCTTGGATGTATCAACAGACACTCCTTCACCGGATACCACATGGCCTAAGAATTTGACTTCTTTCAGCCAGAACTCACACTTCCCAAACTTGGCATACAGCCTATGGGCTCTAAGTAACTCAAGCACCACCCTCAAATGTGCCTCGTGCTCCTCCTCAGAAGGCGAATAGATAAGGATGTCGTCCACAAAAACGACTACAAACCGATCCAAGAATTCCCGGAAGATCCGGTTCATCAAATCCATAAAAACTGCCGGTGCATTGGTGAGCCCGAATGGCATCACCAAAAACTCATAATGGCCATACCGCGTACGGAATGCCGTCTTCGGAATATCCTCTTCCCTGACCCTCAACTGGTGGTAACCCGATCTCAAGTCTATCTTAGAGAAACAACGGGAACCCTTCAACTGGTCAAACAAATCATCGATACGAGGCATAGGGTACTTATTCTTAACTGTAGCCCGATTCAATTTCCGATAATCTATACAAAGTCTCAAAGCACCACCTTTCTTTTTAACAAAGAGGGCCGGTGCTCCCCACGGTGAAACACTAGGACGTATAAAGCCCTTATCTAGCAACTCCTGGAGTTGGATCTTCAACTCAACTAACTCGGCTGGAGCAAAACGATAAGGTGCCATGGAAATCGACGTCGTGCCGGGCACTAGGTCAATAGAGAACTCAATCTCCCGATGCGGTGGCAAACCAACAAGATCCTCGGGAAAGACATCCGAGTACTCACAAACCACCCTAGGCAACACAATCTGAGTCTCAACATCCTCATTAATCAAAAGGTTAGCTAGTAGCCCACTAAGCTCACTCCTTCCTCGCCGAACATACCCCGGTGGCAACACATCACCAACCCGGTCCCCCAGAAAATGAAAATACTCTCCGCTCACGGTACAACAAGTGACCCTCTGGCGGTAGCAATCAATAACTGCCCGGTATGACGATAACCAGTCCATACCCAAAATAACATCGAAACCCCTCATAGGCATAACTACAAAGGAAAATGGGATTCTATGATAATCAACCTCTATATCACAACCCCTAACGCCTTGTTTCAAAATCAATTCACCCCCAAGAGGTGACACTACACAAATAGGAGATGCTAGCTGTGCTAACTCCAACTCCAAAACAGATGCAAATGCAGCAGACACAAAGGAATGAGATGCACCCGTATCAATCAAAACATTAGCAACCGAGTTGCAAAACAAGAAGGTACCTCTCACAACTGATGGTGCTGGCACAAGATCCTGCGCGGTAACAGCATACACGCGCCCAGACGACCTCTGATCAACCTGCTCAACCCTAGGAGCATAAGATTGCTGCACCGACTGAGACGATGAAGCCCCCTGATTGGCCTTTGAGGCCTGACCCGACGGAGCTGGCTGCTGACCCTGAATCGGCCTCAAACCAGATGCACCAGATGTGCCACCCAACTGCGGACAATACCTCTTCATATGCCCTGGCTGACCACACTGATAACACGAGAGTGGCTGAACTCTACCCTGACTCTGGCTCTGAGATCGAGCCGAAGAAGATGCTGCTCTCAGAACTCCTCCCCTCTGAGGACAAACTGGAGATTTGTGGCCCAGCTGGCCACACTTGAAACAGGTAATGTCTCCCTGGCTGCCTTTCCCCGAACTAACACTCGGTACAGGAAAAGTCGATCGAGAAAAGCTACCCTGAGACTGCTGGGGATTAAAACCCTTCTGTCTCCTACCATCATTCT
Source organism: Camellia sinensis (assembly GCF_055761805.1). Taxonomy (NCBI): domain Eukaryota; kingdom Viridiplantae; phylum Streptophyta; class Magnoliopsida; order Ericales; family Theaceae; genus Camellia; species Camellia sinensis. The sequence continues at coordinate 50,591,770 of NC_138967.1, forward strand.
GACCATCCTGACTCCTCTTAGAGCCCTTCTGCCCTTCCTCCTCCTCCTGCATCATTATTTCCATGTGGGCTGCAGCATCAACCATACGCCCATACTCCCGAATCATAGTTCCCCCAACTCTCAGCTTGAGGCCACGCCTCAACTTCTTCTCAAACTCAATACAACGGCGTTCCTCAGACGCCACCAACTCAGGTGCAAACCTGGACAGACTAGTAAATGCAGCCTCAAATTCGGCCACTGAAGAACTCGCCTGCTTAAGCTGGCAAAACTGGTCTCGCAGCTTCTCCCTGACTGCTGGAGATAAGAACTTCTCCTGGAAAGCATTCACAAAAGCCTCCCATGTACCTCCTATACGCCCCTTAGCAAACTTCCACCACTGACCTGCATCCCCCTTCAACTGGAAAGATGCCAAGGTCACTTTCAATCCCTCGTCTTCGATGCCAAGCATCTCAAACGTCTTCGTTGTCTGTTCGAGCCATTCATCTGCCTTAAGTGGCTCTTTAGGATCACCCACAAATTCATCCGGATTGGACCGGAAGAACTCCCTCTTCAGAAAGGAAGGTCCTGCATCCGCAATACCAGCCTGAGCTTGATTCTCAGCTCTAAGAATGCCTACTGACTCCCTGAATGCCCCTGCTATCTCTCGGGCTAGAGCGCCCATAGCCTGCTGGCCTACTGGCTCGGCCACATTGGCCTGGCCAATTCCCTCCTGAACTGCCGGAATCTCTTCTGGCACAGGCACCTCCTGCCTACCCGGCCTACCACGCCTACCGCGTCCTCGTCCTCGTCCTGACATCCTAATAAAGGAAACAAAGACATTAGCACATTAATAAATGTGCCGAAGCTAAACACTCACGTCCTAATGCAATGGACAACAATAATTCATTCCACGTAAGCACATAATCACATAAGCACCTACGAATTTCATTCCCGGATAATGATAGTCCCAAAGGGTTACTATAGTTCCGGTTGGAAGCAGCAGTGATCAAGTGCCTTTCCAACAAGACTACTAGAAACTCAAGGGTCCAATCAACATCCTAGAAACTACATTCCATACCCACATAATCACATAAACATGTTATCACATAAGCATATAACATTACACTAAGTCTCTATCAAACGAGACGAACCCAATGTGATACTAATCACTTCCCACGTACCCAAAGTATTCAAACCCGGTACGCTCTGATACCAAGTTGTAACGCCCTAAAAATTAACCCATTATATATATCATTGACATTCATTATTTAAAGAAGATAATCTATTAATTCATTCATCAGAGTATTACAAAATAAAGCATAACATATAACATCGAATAAAATGCCCTACAGGCTTACATCTTTCCAAGCCAACACTTGGATACCAAAAATATGAGTTCTAACTCAATACAATAAAAGCCCTAGGCTTGAATGTTTACATGTACTTATAATTTAAGACAGTTATCTAAAAGTAGTCTTCTTCAATCCAGAAGCCAAACCCTCCCAAGCTAATTCCTTGGAGGTAGTTTATCACCTGAACCTGAAAATGATGTTCCCATAAAGGGTGAGCCACAGCCCAATAGAAATATACTAAACCACATATAAGCAATGAATAAAGCAGTAGCATTTAACAGATGGTTAATCAAAATAATCAATTACAACATTTTACAGACTCATGACATTATTGCCAAAGATACGTTTTACTTTCCAGTTTTATCAACATGGCTCAGAACCTGGCCAAACTTATAACAGTGAAATCACCTATATCATATTCACAATCTTCCAATATTAACAACAAATGAGACTCAAGCTCAAATCAAACACTTCATACTTCCAGATTGATACACATTTTAGTGCTGTATCAATAAAACACTTCTATAAATAAGCACACATAAAAGTGATGCTAATGGAGTCCATCCCCTATCTCCTCCCAAACAAAGATCCGGTTTAGAGGTCCATCCCCTATCTTCCCCTAAACCGTGGAGTACATCCCCTATCTCCTCCCACACACAAAACAATATATGCAAATGCAATGCTCAATCATTACACGTATTTTCTGTATCAATGCCATAGTCAAAACTAATGACTTAACCAATGTGATTAGTTTCAGTTATTCCTAATCCACATGCAATATCTACAACAATCACGACTATCCTCCACCGATAGCCCAAAACAGTTATTTCTAAACTGAAAATAACTATGTCAACAATTCCATAGACAAACGATACCAATTATCCAATTACGCCATTTAATCAATGAATTCCATGAATTTAACCCTCTTTTCCCAATTCCATGAATTACTTATACAAATAAATTCAATAATACAACTAGGGTTTTTCCCAAAATTTACCAAAGTATCCCCAACATATTAAAATACCAAAACTTAGGACAAAACCTATAAAATGGAGTAGGAAATCCCTACCTCGAAGAGAGTAACCCGAATGGAGAAGATGGAGATGAATGCCCAAATACAAAAGTGCTCCAAATTGCCAAAAGTTCAGATTAAATGGAAGCCCTCGACTCCCTCTATCTTTTTAATAAAGCAACTAGGGTTGAAACACTCTCTAAACAGATCAAACCTAAGAGAGAAGGTGAGTAGGGAGAGAGAGAGGTCGAACCTGGGGTTTTGAATCAAATGAATATGAAAAAGACTGATCAAATCCCGCTGCTGTGTATTTAAACTGGACAGGCTCGCTCGAGCGAAGACTTGGTCGCTCGAGCGACCAGACACAGAGAAACTACGCTCGAGCCAAGGAAGCCTTGCTCGAGCCAACAACTCAAAAGCTCGCTCGAGCGAAAGAAAGCTCGGTCGAGCGAAAGAAAGCTCGGTCGAGCGAAGAACTCAAACCCTCAGGTCTGAACCCAGACACACGCTCGAGCGAAGGAACTATAGCTCGAGCGAAGGATGAACTAACTCGCTCGAGCGAAGAAAAGCTCGCTCGAGCCAAGAATGCACAGCTACAGGTCCAAATCAAACACTACCTCTCGCTCGAGCGAACAACTCCTCGCTCGAGCAAAGAACCAAAAACCTGGACAGCAACTCTTGGTTTCTAAACCCAACCAACCTGAAACAAACCTGCCCAACACATCCTATAATTCCAAATGAGAAAATAAGGAATAACAACAACAACCATTTTACAATGACAGAATCTACGGAACAGTCCGGATACAATAATTAAATGGGAAAAAAACCGGGGTCGCTATATGCTATTCCTGAATGGTTTTCCGGAGGCTCGCTTTGAGAAGCGTGCCATAAGGTTGACTGGTTACGGGCTCTGCCACGATGGGAACACAAACCCCGGTTTTTACCAGGGCACCCTTTTTGACCATTCGACCTAGTGCATATCGAAATCCGTAGTGACCATTCCATGCTAAGACAGGTTGCGTACCCAATTGTAGGTTGTGTGAAACCGCTGCGTGCGTAGTGAAACCCTAGCTCCTGACAAAATAGGACAGGAAAACCCTAACCCAACATAGGGGTGTTTTGGCTCTCATTTGCCTGCTATATGCTGTCAGAGTGTGTCTCTGTAAGGCTGTGTATATCAGTTTGCAAGTCTGGGTATCAGGCCTGAGGGCATCAGTATGTGGGGAATCAGTTTGACCTGAGGGTATCAGTTTACAGGCAGAATCTTGGACAGAATTAAGTAGAAAGCACAGTTATTCAGCTGCTCATATCTGTTTTGATGAAATCAGGCTAAGATGCTGTTTGTTTTCTCTTTTGCTAGGCGTAGTCCTGGAAATATAGCTTCAGAAGACTCCGATATCCCCCGGGTACATTGGACTTGTACTGATAGACTTTGTCAGGCCAGAGATTCAGTTCAAGGGCAATCAATGTTCCTTTGCTAGAAGTAGGGTAAAAAGGCCAGTCAGGCACAGATCATCAGTTCAACAATCTTCAGATCAGTGATCATTATCCACCTCACCTGTGTGCAGTTGGGCTGAGATATCTGTTTTCACCTCAGAAAGGGGATACACACTTATTCAGTTAGATCTGCAATTTTCAGTTAGCATGGAAGAGATGATGCGTTAGCTCCAGGAAAGTATGAAAACCATATAGCAGGACGCTGTTCGTCAAGCAGAATTTGCCAAACAACAGGCCGAGGTCATGGCTCAACAGGCAGAGTTAATTGCCAGGCTACAACAGCAAACCGGGGCATCCGCTTCACACCAAGCTCCTCCCCCACCAAGAGTGCCAATACTCGGGGAGACAGCTAATGTCCAGGAAGATACGGGCATTCCAACAGGGTCGGCTCTGCCTCCAATCCTACCCCAGCTATCCAAAGCACAGACCAACCTGTCGGATTCTCCCTTTGAGTTCGAGGTGGACCCCACGACACTAAAAGTAAGCAAGCTTGAAAAGTTATTCAAGAAATCCCAGGGTGTGAAGTCCATTCCGGACATAGAGGATGGATACACCAATTCGGCGGTGACATTACCAGACCGGTTCAAGATGCCACATATCGATCATTTCGATGGTTCTGGAGACCCAATGGTGCACCTCCACCTATTTTCTGATATCCTAAGGCCAATGGGTTTGACCACAGCCCAAAAGCTGTCACTATTCGGTCGAACCATGTCCGGGATAGCCGCAATCTGGTATGCAAAATTGGAGGACTCTATGAAATGGAACTAGGAAGAGCTGGCTGAGACCTTTATTGCTCAATACTCCTACAATACACAGGTCGAGGTCACAACTCGTGATCTCGAAGTCACCCGCCAAGAGCCAAAGGAGAGTTTCTCAGAGTTCGTGGCGAGATGGAGAGCAAAGGCCTCAATGATGACTACAAGGCCTTCCGACAAAGATCAAATCAGGATGATTGTTCGGAATCTACATGGCAAGATGTTGCAAAAGATGGTCGTTCTACCTCTTTTTACCTTTCCAGCCCTTCATGAAATGGGGGTTCAAATCGAGAATGCCATCAGACAAGGAATCTTTGTGGAAGATGATGAGCCTTTGCGGAAGAATGTTGTTCGCAGTTCCAATGCTACTACTGATGGTAGCACAGCTGCAAAATGCTCAGAAGTAGACTCTATCACCACTTCCCTCAATGGCCAAAAACCCGCCACTTCAAATCGGCCCTAAGCCCGAAAGTTCAATCCTCTTTACATGAGTCTCTCTCAAGCTTTGAAAAAGCTACGAGAAGAAGGGCACCTAGAACTCCTAGAACCCCAACCCCTTTCAAATCCTCTTCCACCAAGATATGACCCAGCTAAATACGGTGCCTATCATCAACAACACGGTCATGATACAAACCGTTGCATCCGCCTCCGTCATAAGATTCAGGATCTTGTTAACGAAGAGACCCTAGCTCTACCCAAAGGACCTTAGGTTAGTACTGACTCGTCACCTCCCCACCTCAACCTCGTCTATATACTACCATCCACCTTCGACCGCAGCATATACATCACCCCAGCCCATCTACCCAAGCTTAGGTGTTCATTCCGGAAAGCATGGACTTATGCATGATGGGTGCACTTGAACTCCAATCATCTCAAACCCGTGAACCCACTACTTCTGAGTTGATGAGAATGATTGAAGATCTTCAAAGAATTGTGACAGATATGGCCTCCGGGACGTTGCCTCCATCATCGGCCACATCACATACTAGGAGTTTCACGACAAAAGGTTCCCCAATGTTGGGACAGGTTGTATTGGAAGAAGGCCAATCCCTTGGCAAAGTGGAGGCCAGTGGTAAGAACAAGGTAGGGGCAGGCATTGATCCCCATGAACACCTTCTGTGGGCTGTGGAGGCTTTGAAAGCGGAAGGGCTAAAAAAACAACAAGTGCTCGCAGTTGTTGTAAAGATTGTGGAGGATACTTTCGTCACTCAGAATGAGAGCAGTTCGAAGCAAGGGAAAAATCGGGAGAAGGGTCGTTGTACCAGAAACGATCTTTTGAGCTCTAATCCTGCACTCGGAAGAGATCGGCAAACTAGGCCAACACCTGCCAATCCCTTTGCTGGTGCGTCCAGCAAAAATCCAGAAACTTTGAAGTACCAACCCCGAGGTCAGAGGGTCTTCTAAGCCCTCTATATGCCTTTGTCCAAAGCTCTCCAAATCCTTGTTGGACAAGACCATCTCAAACCCCTTGAGCCTCGACCTCTTCCGAATCCTCTTCCGGCTACGCATGATACTGCCTAGTACTGTGCCTTCCATCAACAAACCGGTCATGGGACCAACAATTGCTTTCGTCTTCGCCACGAAGTGCAAGATTTGATTGACAACAGGGTCATTACCGCGCCAAGCTCGACAAAGTCTATCGGCACTGGATCGGTGAACTTGGGGGATAATGTGACCATGTGATCTAGGGATAAACCAACTGTGGGTGGCGCTCGATTTACTCCAGACGTGGGAATGGCACGCACTGTTTTGAGCAATATGCAAATACTAGTTTTTGTACTTTCTGACTTAGGTATTGGGTCAGTTTTGTTGTTTTGTATATAGTCAGTCTTTTTGTACTGAGTCAGTCGGGTGTGTCTTGTTGTATCGAGTCAGTCTTGTTGCGTTGGAGTCGGGTGATTCCGGGGGTGTTACCTCGGACATCACTATCTTGTTTTATGTTTGTCTTTTTGCTTTCTTTTGAGTCTGTTTCTACCTTGGAGCCAGTTATGCCAACAGATCTGAATGAAACAGCAGTGATTTTCACACTCTTGTGTTTGCTTCGGCCTTGAGCCAGTTGTGCCAGAAGTTTGAATGAAATGGCAGTGCATTTCACCTGCTCTTTTGTGCCTTTAAGTCATTGTATTGACCTAAGTTTTTCAAAACTTTTCGAACAAATGTGTTGAAAACAAAGAGGAAGGAATTCCTCGGGATTTGCAAAAATTTGATCAAGTGAGAGAAAGAGAGGCATGCTAATCCCTTAATGAATGAGATCATGTTTGTTAATGTGAGTACTGAGAAGGATCCTGGCCTGATCCAGATTGGTTCTGCATTGTTTTCGACGCGAGCGATTAGTCGCTTTCTTAAAAGATTTCAAAAAATATTTTGCGTGGTTCTATGAAGACCTGTGTGGAATCACTCTTGAGATTGTGCATCTTAGGATCGCTCTCAGCCTCGAGACTCAACCCCTTTGTTTCCAAACCTTGAACCTTAATTCAGAATGTTCAAACGGTCAACCACAATGTAAGGCCCGTGTGGCCGGATCAGAAGCAGCCCATGAACTAGGGGCGAGAATATCAGATGTGATCAAAGGAAGCTTGCGAAGCTAGATCAAAAGCAGCCCTTGAACTAGGGGCAAAAATGTCAGATGTGCTCGAAGAGTCAAAAATGGGGTCATTGCTCAAGCTAATGAAGATCAGTAAGAATGCCAAATCCCAGGAGGAAAGAAGAAAGTATTGCTGAAGGACAACCAAGTTCCTATCCACAACAATAGGGGCAAATTCACCCTCCATTGGATGGACTTCTACATCATCAGCGAACAGCAGCCATTCTCTTAGATTCAGATATCTCTGAGATCTCAAACCATTCAACATGGACAAAGCTAAACTTTTACCCTTGAGAGGCTCGCTGGGCTGAAAACCCAGAAAGGCTACCCAGGCAAAAGTTAGAGCAAGAAAAAGAAGAACAAAAAAAAAGAAAAATGCAAAGAATGAAAAAAAGAAAAGAAGAAAAATGAAGAAAATGAAAAGAAAAGATGAAAAAGAAAAAAGAAAAGAATTGAAAAGAAAATAAGAACAAAGCTCGCTGGGCCGAAAACCCGGAAGGGCGACCTTGGCCAAAGTTAGAGCGTAAAAGGAGAGGTTAAATACCCGAGCGTACCTTAAACCCCGAACTACGTAAGGCTTGATTCCCATCTTTGGGATACATAGGCAACTTCATTCTGAAGTCCAGCCGTAAAACACTTCAAATTTGATTGTGTCCATGTGATGGTTTTGGTCATCTTTGTCTTCTCTGTATCCGAGAGTTCGGTTGTGATTGTCACTCTGAAGACTGACTACAATGCGCTGTGGTGCCATTCAAACAAGGGGCAACTTTCTGTTGCCATACAATGTGCTACGGTGCTATTCAGACTAGGGGCAACTTTCAATTGCCATGCAGTGCCATTCAAACAAGGGGCAATTTTCCATTGTTTATGGGTCCGAGGTCGTGCATCTCAAGAGTAGGTTCCGTGCTCGTTGAGCAGTGGCCGTTTGCAAAAATAGTTTTTCAAAATTTTTACTGAGGTTGACTAATTCTCTCAAAAATTATTCCATTTTTCTAAAATCTAGACCATTTCTTGGACCCAAAAAAGGAAAATTTCCAGTGCTCATAACCTGACTTGCATGATTTCAAATCAAGAAATCGAACAAGCATGTTAATCTAACTCTCATGTTGGTCAAAATTGTTTTAGTAGAAAACCAAAACAAAAAAATGGTCAAAATGATGAATTAGGGGCACAGTTGAGTCAGGCTTCCTGTCTTTCCCCTGTTGTCAACGTACTTACTAGAAAAGGACACTCTACTTGTCGGAAAGGGCACCTTATTCGCCAGAAAGGAGGGCACCACTGAAGCTAACCGCAAAAGGGCAGAAAGCTCTATCACCCTCCAAGCAGCAAGGTATCAAGCTAAGTGCGAAGCACGAACTGGAATGGGGCAAGATATTCCACTCCCTCATCTGGACAGATCTGATCACGTCCAAACTCCCCAGCAGAGCATCGTTAACCGATGTCAGCTGCAGATTTGCTACACACCCAGTTATAGTGCAACCCCTCTGTGGGAGAGACTCACTGTTGTGAACAAGAATATGAATCTGGTAGAATACCAGGGGCAAGAGCCCACAATTTCTTGTTGAGCCATCAACCACCCAGGGGAGGGATAAAAAATGAGAGATTGAAGAATAGAGAGATATACGCTGAGAGAAAAAGTGAGGAAAAGGGCCTTTTCAGAAAAAACAGAGCTTGAGGGCCAAGTGATGTGAGAATCACAAATGAGAAAGGGTGGGAAACAATACCTGGAGAAACTGGCTCCTCGTGCACCGAGAGGTCTCTTGCCTTTGTAACACAGCTGAGTGTTGTGTTTGTGTGTTTTTGTTTGTCTCGATTCTTGTTTTGAGTCGTTTGAGTGTCAATAGATGTGTTTAGGTTGTTTTGCCTTGTTTTTCCTTTGTTGAGTTGTGTTTAGGTTGTTCTACCTTTGTTTTCCATTGTTGAGTCGTTTTGGCTGTGGTCAGTTGTACGCTCAATACCCAGTTGAGAACCCTTTTCTTATTTCAATCTCAAAAATGAATCGTTTCGTGCTCAGAGTGCTGTGTCGTTCTCCATATTTGTGCAAAACAAGATTTGTTCTTTCATAAAACCGCTAGGTTCAACCCAAGTCATGTCAAAACAGTAGAACCAAGACCTATTTGAAGCTCTATGGGTTCTGGACTACGAAGCAAAAGAAAAGAGGGAAAATTTGGAGCATCTGAGTGTGTTTCAACTTCTGCAAGTTCTGTCTTTATAAGCCGTGTGTTCAGAATAAACAGAATACTGTGTTATGGGCTATGAGTTCAAAATGAGCTGTGTTCAGAACGGATCGTGTGTGTTCAGAATCAGCAGTGTCCTGCGTAAACTGTGTGCCGAATAAACCAAATGTTGTGTTATGAGCTGCGTTTTCAAAATGAGCAATGTGCTGATACGAGCTGTGTGTTCAAAGTGAACAGAATACTGTGTTGACTGTTTCACTGTTTCACGCCAGAATGGCGATCAAAAGTGCTCTCCCTCAGTACCATTTCCCGTCAGAGTTATCTTGGCTATGTTTGCAATGAGGGAAAGTTATGAATATGATCAGAAAGGAAAACGACATTTGTGGTTTCTATAAGCAGAAGCTACCCCTCGTCAGCATTTCAGGACCATTGTACTGCGAGTTGAAGGTAAGTGTTCGAAGAACACAATGGAGGGGAGATCCCCGTCAGAGTAAAGCGGTTTACCGCCACTCACTCCATGAGGTGCTTTCTAAAATGCCGCTTTGTCTATTTATTGCATTCCCTAAACGTCTCGCTCCACATTGCTTGCAACATGTATCGTATCATCGAACTTATTGCATTTATCTGCATCTTGTGTTATCTTGTATCGTTTATCCTTTCACGCTATGCAGTGTTTAGGATCGTTGTCCTCCGGGGCTATCTCAGGTTGCGTGGAACGCGCTCCTGATTGTTTGTTTTCAAGCCACTCTTCTCACGATTTTAGCGTGGTTTGAGTGTCCCATTTCCTTACAAGATTTCAGCGTGTTTGGAATTTATCTCAGGATGTGTGATGGGCGGGCCTGGGTGGGTTTTATCTCAGGTTGTGTTGTAGACGCGCTAGGCGGGTTATTGGACCTCCTTTCACGATTTCAGCGTGGTTCGAGTGTCCCGTTTTCTTACACGATTTTAGCGTGTTTGGAATTTATCTCAGGACGCGTCATGCGCGGGCCTGGGCGGGTTTTATCTCAGGTTGCGTTGTAGACGCACCAAGCGGGTTGTTGGACCTTCTCTCATGATTTCAGCGTAGTTTGAGTGTCTCGTTTCCTTACACAATTTCAGCGTGTTTGGGAATTTATCTCAGGACGTGTGATGTACGGGCCTAGGCGGGTTTTATCTCAGGTTGTGTTTAATACACGCCTGGGCGGGTTGTTGGACCTCCTCTCACGATTTCAACATGGTTTGAGTGTCCCATTCCTCACACGATTTCAGCGTGTTTGGAATTCATCTCAGGTTGCGTTGTCTACACACCTGGGCGGTTGTTTTCAGGCCTCTTCTCACGATTTCAGCATGGTTAGAGTGTTCTTTTCCTCACACAATTTCAGCGTGTTTGGAATTCATCTTAGGTTGCGTTGTGTACACACCTGGGCAGGTTGTTTTGGACCTCCTTTCGCGATTTCAGCGTGGTTTGAGTGTCCCTTTCCTCACACGATTTCAGCGTGTTTGGAATTTGACTTAGGTTGCATCGTATGTGTGCCTGATTGTTTGTTTTTCCTCCTCTCATGATTCCAGCATGGTTGGAGTATTTTCCCCCTTTGCATTCACCATTGCATTTTGCATGCATTGCATCGTGCTTTCGTGCGCACCTTACCTGCACTTGTTAGTGCATTGTTCGCACTTTCTTGCGCACCTCACCTGCACTTGTTAGTGCATTTTTCGCGCTTTCTTGCTCACCTCACCTACACCTTTTAGTGCATGTCATCGCACTGCTTTGTGCAGTTTATCACTCGTGCTGTTTTGCGCATCGCACTGTTTTATGCAGTTTACATTCGCGCTATTTTGCGCACCTCAATCGCACTATTTTGTGCATTCACCCTACTTGCACTGTTTTGTGCACCTTTAGCACACACTGTCTTGTGCACCTGTATCACACTGTTTTGTGCATTCACCCTACTCGCACAGTTTTGTGCACCTTTAGCTCGCACTGTCTTGTGCACTCACCTGGTCTGGCAGACCTTAAATCCTGCACCTTTATTCACACTGTCTTGCGCACTCTCCGGTCTAGGAGACCTTAAATCCTCTAAAGGTGCAATTCCTTTGGTGTTTGTCGTGCCCGAACGACTTCTGGTGGTCTAGCATAGCCACCTGCCTGTGTTAGCGGTGAGTTCCTAGGAGATGAACTGAGACAATGGAAACTAGAGTTCGAATGGCTTATGCCTAGAATGCAAAGGTTCGGGATTTTTTAGACTAAAGTCTGGTTTAAATACCCAGGGGTATATCCTCGGCTTGAAATCTGTATGGCAGCCCCATAGATTGAGATAGCATGTGTATGTGCCTCAATTCTGGATACTGAACCAACCTGGTCTATCACCCTGTTGGAGAATAGGGAAAGTTGCGACCATAGTCAGGGAGAAAAGTAGTACCTGCGGTTCAACCGAGAAGAAGGGGAAGATTCTCACATCAGCATGAGGTAGGACATTGCTGAGGTAAGTCATTGCCAATTGCCCCTGTAAGGTACCTTCACCTCTTAGCTATTACATTGCATTTTAGCGACTACATTACAGTGCTTTGCATAAATCCTCAATTTTCAAGCCGGCTTCGCATAGCATATAAGTCCAATTATCAAAATCTTCCTGCATATCATTTTGCATCCTGCCCCTGAACTACGCTGGTTTGATTCCTTGCAAAGGGATACGTAGGCAGCCTGCGGGCGCAACATAATTATTTATCTGTATTTTGTTTGTTTGTCCAAGTCTTCGGCCTTGTCAAAAATGGGTCGTCTCTGGGCTTTGACATTCACTCCCGTCACTTCTTGACTTTTGAGTTCTGTCAAAGAGGGGCAACTGTAGACACCCTATTTTTGACCGCCCTTAAGACTTGGGCGTTACTAATGGTTTACTCGGTGATGAAGGTGTGCAGGGCAAAGGTTCAGTTTCTTCGGCAAGGAGAGAGTCAATCTCAACTTCATACCCCTTTCGGACCAAAACAATCTTGATCGAAAGATTTTAGACCTTGAAACCCTCTCTTTCAAAATGTTTTGAAAATAAAGTTCCTATGATGTTCCGACGCTCGCATTTCGTTAAATGTTGCGCTTTTCGATAAACCGAGCAAGGACAAAGTAGAAATGAATGAAAGAGAGTTGAAATCTTTGAAAAATCTTTCAAAACACCTTGTTTAGGGGTTTGGAGTTGAGGAAAATTGGAGAAGATGGAAGAAACCAAGTTGAAGAAAAAGGTGGGTTTAAATCGCTAAGAGAGAGAGCCGAGCGGTCCTCGCTAAATCACGCCTGTCTGTCTATACACTTGGATTTTAGCTATGAGGCCACCACCATTGGAAATATTACTTCTGGGGCTTCATTTTGCACTCAAGAATCTCATAAAGCCAAGTCCGGATGGGGGAGATATGGTTGGTTGAAGTAGGGCATCAATCCGGTTGGACCGAATCTGCGCGGCTTCACCAAAACATGCATAACTTTTTGTACAGTTGGAATTTGGATGCAAGGTTGGTTCCATTGGAAAGCTAACTTCTGGGGCTTCATTTTGGACACTAGCCGACCACTTTTGGCCTTAGAGACCACCCTCCAACGACCTTCCTTTTTGGCTGACCACAAAAAGTAGTTGGCTGACCACCTGACCCTTTTGACCTGGTCGGCCGACCAGGGCAAGTGGTCGGCCGACCCCCTGAACTGGTCAGCCTGCCTCACTCAGTTTTGTCTCTGTGAGTTGATTCTAGCTGTGCCAACTGGAGGGCATAGACTAGATCCTCCATACACGTGTATGGAGGATGTTTGCTCGTGGTTTAAAGCTTCTTTGAGAAGCTTTAGACTTGTTTGTCTATAAAGGGAGGCCTCCTCTTCCTTGTAGAGGGTTCAGATTTTGTTGGAAGGAAAATTATATATCTCTCTTTGTATCTCTTCCTTTGAGCCCTAAAGTGTGAAGTTCTTGACCCTTTTGCATACAACTCCATAGCCTAACCCTTCCACCATTGGTCTAAGCTTCTTGGAGGCCATTTTCAGAAGTTAAAGGTTGAGTTTTGGTCCAGAGGTTGCTAGTCTTCTTGAGCTTCAAGGGTAACACTCATTCTCCCTTTTTAAGCTTTATCTTGCTCCATCTTTTAGCCATACTTGCAAGCATATTTGAGCTTTGTTGTCAACTGAAAAAAGTCTTGTTTTGAGGTCCTTTTTATGTTTGTTTAAGGTCATTTTGTTGTTGGGGGTCATCTACCCCCTTGCATGCTTCATTTTGCCTCGTTTTGAACCATGCATTAAGGTTTTTGCATTGACCTTTGTTTGGCCTTTTAGCCACTAAAATCCAATGGATTTTCAATGGCTAGCATGTTATTTTGAGAGCCAAAATCAGAGAGGGGTGACCCTCTCTCTCTCATTGTTTTGTTTTCTAGCATTTTTGGCCTTACAAAGGAGCACTTATTTGCATGCTTCCAAGCCTTGTTTCAGGCCCTTTTCAGTGAGTTTTAGGACCTGCATAAGCTCTGTCCAGAGCTATTTTTGTCATATTGGGTGTCCATCTTGCATGTGTAAAGTAATCTCATTCATAGCCTATCAAAGGAGCATGTCATTCTTCCATGCATTGATCATGTTTCAGTGGATTTTTGGGCTTTATTTGGCATGTCATACCTCTGAATTTTTCTGGTTTAGTGGCCTCTTGAATGCTTCACATACTTGTAGTGTAAATCCTGTTCACTAGCTTGTATTGCATGTTGTTTTGCCCCTTAATTCTAGCACTTTTTGGCCATACTCTAAACTGATTTTGTGCATGTTTTGGACTGCCTTAGCTCTGTTTTTATACCTCATGGTCGAATGATGCTTGCTATGCATGGTTGTAGTGTAATACCCTTGCCTAGCTTTGAGTTTTGAAGCCTATTGCATGCTTATATTGAGGTGTTTGCATGTTTTAGCATCATTGTGAATCATATTTCAGAGCTTATATGTTTGTCATATTCCCATGTTTTCCACTCTTTAAATGTGTTTGAGAGTTATGTATGAATACCTCATTTTTGGACCATTGCATGAGCTTCATTTCCATGCTTTGCGAGCCATCATTTTAGTCTATATTTGCCACTGTTTTGGCCTGCATAGGGACTGTTTGGGGCTTGTTTGGCCATTTGAGTATTGCTTCGCATGCCTATAGTGTAATCCACTTCACTAGTTTCGGTATTTGGGCCATCTAGCATGCATTGTGTGAGGTTTTTGCATGATTCGGGACCATCTTGCATGTCATTTCAGAGCTGGAAAATATGTGATTATATGCCATATTTCGTGCTTACCATGCTTTGGTGGAGTTGCATTTTGTGCCTTAGGTTTGGTCCCTTGCATTTGTACATGTTTGCATGTGTGTTGTTGCTTCATTTTCATCATGTATGGCCACTGATTTGAGTGTGGCTGAGGGCCATTCATTTTAGTTTAAGTCCATCTCGCATTATGTATGCCATATCCATGTTGTCTCATGCTTAATCGTCGCATTGTGTATGCCTTGTTCATGGCTTCGTGCATGTCCATCTTCGTATGTGCATTGCGTATGCCATATAGTTCATGCGCATTGAGTATGCCATTCTTAGTTCATAGCATTGTGTATGCTAGTTGCATGTTTGCATATCATCCCTTACATGCTAGCATGATTAGGTTGCATTGCGTTTAGGGTTGCATGCTAATCGTATTGTGTATGCCATGTATATTGCATTGTGTTTGGAATAGGGTTTAGTTCAAACACGGGAAACGAGGGACGTTTCGTACTCCAAGTGATGATGCGTGCCTCGATTCTCGGTCGCCGACACTCCGGATTATCCATGATGGAGTTTAGGCCTTGTTGTGTTTATATGTGTATTCATTTTACATCGAGTCGTGCAATCCGACTCCTCGGCCGTCATGCATCGAGATACATGATTGGTGGCACGAGGATTGAGGACTACACTCCCTGGAGCTTGTGCAATGATGGGGAGGGTGGTCATGCACACATATGTTGAAAATACTTTGTCATGCCCCTTTCTCGCTCTCTGTTGCAGCAAACCGGAAACCAGCAGCAAAAACTGGTCAGCAGCCTTCTGGAGCTTTGTACAGTGTTCTGGGACCAGTTGCAAACAGAGGCAAATCGGGGCATCGTGATGGATTTCCCGACAAGGCGACTTGAGCATGCATGCATCCCTATCATTCGGAACAGAGCTGAGGCAGTCCATTTTGTTTAATTTGCATCCTAGTTTCCTTACTTACTTAGTTAATTCGTTAATTAATTAATGTTGTGTAATTATTAGTTTAATTAGCCTAGATCAGCTAGTTCATTCTGTACTATTCATTCAGACCCTCCGAGGAGGGCAATGTTGTAAGAAGTATGCGTGCATGTGTGATGCATGTCTTCCAACCCCACGTCTTTCTCCCTTTTATTTACCAGCTTATGATGATTAGTTTAGGGCACATTTGAATTAGCATACTTATGCTCGCACGTTTGCATCCATTTATCTGTCTTGCATGCACCGGGCTCGGCACATCATACTAACTGCATAGTATTTCAATTCTGAGTTGAATACGTGTATCAGTTGTTGCATTTCATATGCCATTATAGAATAGCCGAGCCTATCTTAGTTGCATTTTTGCATGTGTTGCATTAGGCATTTCAGTATAGTTAGGATTCATGCATGATTTCTAATTAGCTTCTTTCTTTGGCTTGGAGTACTCGGTATGTATTTATGCTTTAGCATCCTTGCATGTGTGTGAGTGACTGCCATGATAGCATGCTTGCCATGAGGCTAACTGCTTATGTGATATAACTGCCTGATTGCCTGTGGGTTAAGGTTGGATTATTTAAATTGGAACAATTCATCAATTGCGAGTTTTAAACCCACTTAAGAGTGGCAAATCACCATGTTTTTTTTTAAGCCAACTTGAGGGTGGCAAAATCCGCATTTTAGCCTACTTGCGAGTACCAAACCGCCATTTTCTATTTGTCTACCATGTCTATCTGTCTATATCATCACCACCACTATGGCCAGCCGTTGTCATTAACCACTTCTAGCGATTTTTCTAATTGTGATCCAGTAGTCTAGCGGTAGTAGAGTAAAAATAAATTTAAAAAAGTCCTTTAAAACTGTAATGCCCTCAAAAATAATACAATAAATATAACCCAAAGCATAAATAACAACCGCATAAATCAGAGTATGTAGACGTCCCCGAACGTCCCGGGAGGGAATCCCGTTTTGTTCATTGGGGCTTACTACAGTTTGGACTCAATGTCACGGTCCTGTATCTAATCTCGCGGAGTGTAATGCAAGACCGATGAATCATCAAAGGGTCCAAATCCGGCAAATCGTTTTGAAAAACTGATTTTTAGAAAGAAGTGCCAAACATGAACTGCTTTGCCAGATACAGAGTCGCCACCTAAATTTTTTTTTGGGGGAGAATTTAGGAAACCCTGACTCGTGCCTAAGGCCACGTGTCCGTCATCACCAAAGTTGCCTTGGCTTGGGAACTTGGGTACGATTGGGGAAGGTCACTTCATGAGCACCCCCGCTGGCCCGATCAAAGATCGGCCTCTACTAACCATGATATCGAGTTTTGAAAATATTATGTGCTTTTATTCCGGTTATTAGCCTAGAATTACTATGTGATGCACACAACATACAAGTATAGACTAGATCGTTTGAGTGGGAACAAAACATTTCATGTTTGTTTTGAAATAAGTGATGTAAATAGATAAGTGCATAAGAATAAATATACAATAAATAAAGATGATATAACATTTTAAATTATTATTGTTCGTTTGTTCCTAAAAGAATAGACCTTGAGATTATTAATCAAAAAAGTTTAAAATAAAATTATGGAAAATTTTACTGTATACACCCTTGGAAAGGTGTACCATATTATGCATCCTTAGTCATTTTCTTTTTTAGTTATGACAATATTTTAGTTGTGTTCATGAAATTTTTGATCATGCCTCATGTGGTGTTTGGTTATAACTCTTTTTTTTTTTTTTTTCTTCTTCTTCTTCTTCTAGTTATGACTCAAAATATGAAATTATATAATTTTTTTCTTTAATTATAAGTTACATATGTACACACTCTAAAGATGTGTACCATAGTCTTTTCCATAATAACCGAGTGCACTCTTTCTTTTCTTTTAAATAAAAGATGAACTAGTGGGTGGCACACACAATGCGTTTGCAATTAAGATAAATAAGAATAAAAATAAATAATAAAGAAATTAATATCATAATATGTTAGTTGCTTAAATAGTAAGTGTGTTTTTAATGAAATCCAAAATTCTTGAGTTTAGACCTTTCTTTTAGACACCAAATTCAATGTTCACTATAATAATATAAAGAGATAGAAGATAAAAGGACAACAAAACACAAAACTTTTCGAATTCACAAAGACAACTTTATGCGAAAAAAATCTCTCAAAATTGACAGAGTGGAAAACCTTATTTTTTATTTTTTATTTTTATACTGGGCATATTTTAGTTATTGTAATAAAAGAAAAAAGCATTTTTGGCGATGTTTTTGCTAGTCAACAAAAGGTAATTTTCATAGTTGGATCGCCGAAGCCATGCCAGTAAATGATTCGGCGATCAAATAAATTGTGGTCACCTTATAAATAATTCGGTGACCAACACTACAACAAAAAATATTTTTGGAGACATTTTTTGGCAACTAAAATAGAAATAAGTCGCCAAATGTACATAATTGGCGAACATGTATGTGTTTGGTTGCAAAAAACTAAACTATTGGCCACGAACTAAAATATTTGGTCGCTGTTGAGTTTGGCATGAAGTGAAATTTATCCGCGGGAGCTAGGAAAAGTTTTTGTGATCAAACTAATATACGGCAACAAAATATTTAGTTGCCAAATGTATTGTTTTTGGCGACACCTATTGCTTAGTCACAGAAAATGTAAACGACATTTATGGCGACCTAATTAATTTAGTCGCCAATAATTAATTTGTCAAACTACACCGTTTGGTATTTGCCCTAATTTTTAATGCCAGAAATAGTTGTCTGTGTGAATAAAGAAGTAATTGACCCTTTGAAGCTCCATTCTCTGTCTCTCTCTCTCTCTGTCTCAAGACCTCAAATAGCAAAAGGTATGTCTTCTTCTTCTTCTTCTTCTTCTTCTTCTTCTTCTCTCTCTCTCCCTCTCGCTCTATTTCGCTGCCGACTATAGAGAGGGTGCCGCCGACGACACTCTATTATTATAATTGACCCTTTCTATGGTCGCTACTGTCTGCCCGCATGTGGCCATATTTGTTCACAGCTTCCTGCGAAAAAAAATATTTTATATATTTAGAAATAAAAACAATATATAAATTATATCTCTTAGCTCTCTATAATAAACCAATTGATTTTTATAATATATAAAAAATTAAATTAAGAAAACCACATAATTTTCTATTCTATATAGACCCATCAAACCCCTGAAGATTTCAGATTGTGTTGAATCTTTCCCTCTTCTCTCTCTCTGAAAGATATCCAAAAGCCTCCTCCTCTTTCTCTCATTCATAAGGTAATTTTGATTTATTTCTTTTTAAAATTTTCAATTTAATCTGTTATTGCAAGCTTGGATCTTTCATTCCCACTGTTGATTGATCTGTATATTGATGTGAATATCATTGGATGGTACTTTTTGTTTCAAATGACATATGGGTTAGGCTCTGTTTTCGAGTTTAACATTGATTTGTTTTGTTTTTGTTAATATGATTTGTATTTTTATAATTTGAGAATGTGGATAAATATTACTCACCTAGGTAATAAATATTCCTCAGCAGAACTCAATCCTGTAATTCCTCTATCTTCTATGAGTTTTGGTTTTGAAACGCAAAAGATAGGTTGCTATCCAAGAAATGTATGATGTATTGAATTGTTTCATTACATTTTTGAAAAAACCTGTTTTAACAAATTTTTAATTTTATTTTCTGTTTTGTGGATTTTGGTTTTCAAAGCACAGGAAATTCACTCCAAGAAATGCAGAGAAAACACTATCAGGTTTGTTTGATTTGTTTATTGTCTACACATGAGAAGGGGGCTTACATAGTGGAATATATATATAATAAATCTGCAAATAGAAGGTGGCCAGCTATGATTTCTTGGGACTATCTCTACACATGTGCACCGAATGACTAAAGTTGAATTTATTTATTTTTCTTTGAAAAGTTAAAGTTGATTCATATAGTTTGGTCATTGTAGGAATGTGATTCTGTACATTTGAAGGTGGAATTGTTAATATAAATTTCATACCATGTTTTATGTATTTAGGAGCTTAATTTATGGGTTTTAATTGATTTTGATTTCTAATTTAGCTTAGTGGTTTTTAATGAATAATTCTATGCATACTAACAATCTTACTAAAATTATAAATGGTTAGATGTGATTGGTTGTCAAAAAAATAACAAGATTTAAACCACGAATAATATTTGGACATGGATGTTTTTAGTAGGATTTTTTTTTTTTTTTTTTTGTTTTAGAGAAGGGGAGGTGGTTGTAGGCCATTGTTTGTCCCATTGTGATGCCAACAATCCCATTGTCATATGCTACGATGGTTCTACGGAGAACAAAAGAAAATTAGAAGGAAAATAATTAGAAAAACATATCCACAGATCAATCTTGAGTTCCATCTTATCATGACATTCTATAAATGGGTATTCTTGGGAGGTAATGTCTTGTTTTTATAGTTTCTTAACATTTCACATAGGATCGGTACATCTTAAAATGTTTCTGCATATAGCATAACCTTTAATTAATAAGGTCATGCATTGAATTAAACTTTATACTATTAAAAGTCATAAAGATGAGCTATCCATGACAGTGATTATGAATCTTGACCTGATATGGATTCGAGCAGAAAATTATTAGATTGAAAACAGTATCATGTGGAAGAAAAAAAAAAAAAAACTATTCCTTCATCTGGAGTTGTTTTAGATTAACATTTAGTTCATGATGCCCTTCATTAGAGAGAGTGTTTAGATTCCCCTTTTTTATGATATTCTCTTGTTTGATTGTGTTATTTATTTTGGATAGTTTGGGGATTATACCATGTAAAGTTCTTGTGGGAGTAGAAATGTAGTTGTGGGCTACTTAATACAAAGTTTATGATGTCCATTATCCATCTGAGATTTAACTCAGCACAAGCAAGGAGTTTAAAGTGGAAAATTATGAAGCATTTATTTATTTATTTATTTTTGATAAATAAAAATTATGAAGCATGTTAAAATAACAGTATCTTAAACTTTCTCTCATCTCTGTGTCAAGGAACTAATACTATCACTCCATATGCCATATAAACATCATGCAGTTTTAATGTTATTTTGAGTGAAGTGCCATCTGAAATTTTGTACTTAAGATTGCAAATATACCTTTGTATACTTTGTGGAATTTGCTGTTAATTTATCCATGGAACTTTTCAGTAAGTGTCAATTTAATGTTGGGCTGCTATATGCTGATGTGTATGGATCATCTATTCCAACCATGATGAAACTCAATAGCAGGCCTAAAGTTAATAAAGGTAGTTATTTAATCATCTGAATCCTTCCTGACATGTTCCAAAATCTATGGTGTCAATGATGTGAAGTACTATAATGCATGATAGTGAATTGCTAAGGGTAAAGAGATATAGATTTGCTTTTAATTTACTGCTCATATTTTACTAGTTAATTTAATATCCCTTTCTTGCTCACATTTTATTGTGAATATTCTTTGCTTGTGTCACATTGGTGCTGGATTAGATATAGTTGGTACCTTCTGAATTATGCTATGATATTTTCTACTGCTTCTTGAAAACTATGGAATCAGGTGTGTTTGTCAATGGGGTTTCTTGTCTTCCCTCACCTGTTACTTCCCCTTTCTTATTTTATTGTACATATGTGATTCGAAGTACTTGGGC
Organism: Camellia sinensis; assembly: GCF_055761805.1. NCBI lineage: Eukaryota > Viridiplantae > Streptophyta > Magnoliopsida > Ericales > Theaceae > Camellia > Camellia sinensis. Next base: position 50,612,982 of record NC_138967.1, read on the forward strand.
TTCAAATTGTAACTCTGTTTGAGGGATTTAGTGATTATTTTTTTTAAAGTTAACCTGTTAAATATATTTTACTATTAATTGTTGTTTCTTTATCCAAAACTTATGTTGATTTTGTTCTTGCAGGTGTGAAAGTCCTTGAACATGTGTCAAGGGGAGTTGATTGGGAAAGCTTGATATTCTCGTGGTGGATACGCTCTTGGGACTGGTATCAGTTAGATAAAAGAATATGAATACAGATTTAGAGGTTTTGATGCTTTAACTAGAGGATCAACAATTGGCACGGCCTAAGCAGAGTGACATAGAGACACATTTATGCTTCAAAGGCTCTACCTTTGTTAGATTCATGTTTCAGGCCTCAATAATGAATTTACTAGTCAAATTATGTGTGAAATTGAGATAGCCAAATGTCATAGGATGATATATTTCCTTCTTTTTAATTTTACCAATCTATCTAAAGTCAATATGGAAGTAATGCTTCATTTTCTGATCTCTCTCTCTCTCTCTCTCTCTCTCTCTCTCTCTCTCTCTCTCTCGCACACACACACACACACACACAAATTCACACAATCAAACAACAATGAATTGTCAGCACGAGCATGTCACTCAAGTCTAAATAAACTTGTAGACACAAACAACACCTCGTTACAACTTTTTGTTAGGAAATTTGCAGAACTTAAGGCTTAAATGGTTCATTCGGGAGGCAAACTTGTAAACAACCACGAAATCAATCAAACATCAACATGAGCATGTCACTCAAGTCTAAATAAACTCGTAGAAACAAACAACAGCCCGATTAGTCTATTTGATGTTGCTGTGTTGCTACTGCTGTTTACTCATATTGCTTTCTTAGTGGATTTATGTGTCTCGTGTGTCTAAAACTAGTGTCTCCTCAAAGTGCTATATACGGTGACTTTGATGTGCTGCCCTGTTTCATCCATTATTTTTTGGTGATTCTTGCTAAATTCCCTTTATGCATGCTGTTGAAGTGACCGTTAATATTTGTTCTATTAGAGAGATTAATTCTTTGTCAATGAAATTAATTCTTTTTCCAATTAGGGAGACACTGGGGCCAACTTACACCATACTTGATCCTTTTCCAAATTAACTTCATCTCAGCTTCTGTAATTTAGAAAATTATCATGTGGGTGGTTATATGTTTGGTTAATGATATTTTATAAAAAAAATTCTCGCTATTATTCTTATTTTTTGGGCAATATTTTATAACAAGCATATCAAAAGTACAAATTAATACAAATCGATACAATTTTAATAAATTAAACGGTATTTTGCACCGTCGTAACTGACAATTTTAACTAACCTGGTATGTTTCTCTGTTTCAGTTTGTAGGGTAGCTTCATCATTTTGTTAGTAACCGATGAATCGAACATCGATCAATTCTATTAACCAAATCATCCAAAGATCAATCTGCTCTGCACTGACTTCAGAACCAGTCCTCAACACTAATTTTCTATCGAAATTGTCATTCTCATCGTTATCGTCGTCAATTTCATCTCTCCAAATCCTAACAGATTCTCAGACCAAATCAATCTCAAACCCACTTTGCAGTTTCCTTCCCCATACTCAAAACCCTAACAATATAGTCGATCTCATATGCTCCAATCTCAAACAACACAATACCCATTTTCCCATTGTTCACAAAGATATTCAAGGGCTTCTTCCTCATCTGGGTACCCATGAAATTTCTAGGGTTTTGTTGAGATGCCAATCTGATTCTTCCACTGCTCTCACTTTCTTTAACTGGGTAAAAAATGATTTGGGTCTTAAACCATCGACCCATAACTACTGTATTATTGTTCACATATTGGCATGGTCTAGGAACTATTCACGGGCAATGAAACTGTTATCTGAATTAATAGAGTTGAATAGAGATGTTTCGGCAAGTTGAGATGTTTTCCAAAGTTTGGTTCAGTGTACAGACGAGTGTAATTGGAACCCGGTTACCTTTGATATGCTTGTTAAGGCTTATGTTAAAGTGGGTATGATTAAAGAAGGTTTGAGATCTTTTCGGAAGATGGTAAAGCTTGGATGTGTTCCACATGTTGTTGTATTTAATAGTCTTTTGGATGGACTTTTGAAGTCGAATTATACTGATCAGTGTTGGCGAATCTATGAAGACATGGGGAGAATCGGGGTACATCCCAATTTGTGTACTTTTAATATATTAACTAATGCCTTTTGCAAAGGTGGAGACGTCGATAAGGTGAATGAGTTCTTGGAGAAGATTGAAGAAGAAGGGTTTGATCCTGATATTGTGACGTATAACACATTGATTGACAGTTATTGTAAGAAGGGAAGATTGAAAGATGCGTTTTATTTGTATAAGATTATGTATAGGAGGGGTGTGATGCCAGATCTGGTTTCATATACTGCCTTGATGAATGGTCTCTGTAAAGAAGGGAAAGTGAGAGAGGCTCATCAGATCTTACATTGGATGGTTCATAGAGGGTTGACTCCAGACATTTTGACATATAATACTCTTATATGTGGTTACTGTAAGGAGGGAATGATGCAAGAATCTAGGTTGCTTTTGCCTGATATGGTTAGGAATGGGATTTTCCCTGACAATTTTACCTGTTGGATTCTTGTCGAAGGATATGTGAAAGAGGGTAGGTTGCTTTCGGCCCTGAATATGGTTGTGGAGCTTCAGAGATTTGGAGTTTCAGTTTGTCGAGATATTTATGATTACCTAATCCTTGCTTTGTGTCAGGAGAATCGCCCATGTGCAGCAAAGAATCTCTTAGAAAGAATGTCTCAAGTTGGTCATGAGCCTAAAGAGGAAATTTGCAATGAGTTGATCTATTCTCTATCCAAGTGTGATTTTGTGGAGGAGGCATTGCTGTTGAAAGCTGAGATGGTTTCTAATGATATGAAACCCAATTTAGTTACCTACAAAGCTCTTATAGGCTGCCTGTGTAGATTAAGTAGGAGTGTGGAGGGTGAGTCCTTAATGAGAGAAATGGTTGAATTTGGTGTGAATCCTGATATTGCAACTTGCAGGGCTTTGATAAATGGATTCTGCAAGGAAAGGAATCTTGATAAAGCAGAATCTCTACTTGGTTCAATTGTTGAAGAATTTCAAATTAATGACATAGAATGTTGTAATGCACTCCTCAAGATTTATTGTGAGGCAGGTGATGTTGCAAAGTTGATGGAGCTTCAGGATAGGTTGCTGAAAGTGGGCTTTGCACCAAATAGCCTGACATTCAAGTACATGATAGATGGATTATGTAAAGTTACGAGATCAAAAACTGTGTGCTGCCTGAGGAATGAAGAAAACAAAGGATAGGCTCTTGTAACCAATCTCTCTTGAAAGCTCCCGAATAGAGTTTTCTGGTGTCAGATTCAAATCAGTTGCTGTTGCCTTCAGATATGAGAAAGTGGCACTTGATTTGTTGAATTGCTATGTGCTCCAAGCAGCACAACTGTTAGTGGTAAATGAGGGTGGTGCCAAGAGGGCTCCAGCAACTTGGACAGCAAGAGGCATTACTATGAGTTGTAAACCTTATGCAACTGTGGCACTTGAAAATGTTCTGATTGGTTAACGACAGCGATCATAGAGTTCCAGAAGTCATCGAGAAGCTTGCAACCTATTGGCTCCAGAAGTCGTGCACCTATGTGCCATGGAGTTTTGGCAATCTACAACAACTAAGATCACGTAACACGGGTATGTGTCTTTGAGAATTATGCATGTGAGCTATATGGTTCTATCAAGAAGATGACGAGGCTTCTCTCATTTTCTTTTTCACTTCCTTTCCAATATAAACACCTTCACACGCTGTAACGCCCTCAAAAAAAACAACAATAAACCCATCAATAAAGATATGCATTGATATATAAAAGTTCCACATTCTTCCATTTAACAGAGTTTCATTACAAAAAGTATTACATGTTAACAACAAAAGCAAATGCCTTATGGGCTTACAGCTTTCCAAGTTAACACTTGGTTACAACAAAAGAGTACTAACTCAGTTACATATTAATCCCTTGGCTTGAATTTACATGTAATACATCAAAATAAAACGGCAAAAAGTATGTCCGCCTCTAGCCTCCCAAGCTATGTCCTTGGAGGTGGCATGCTACCTGTACCTGAAAATGATATTCCCATATAGGGTGAGCCACAGCCCAGTAGAAATACACTAAACCAACCATGAACAATGACTAAAAGATTAGCAATTGATAGATGGCCAACACTGATACATTCACATAAATCACATATTTATGTCATACGACTCACGAGTCCAAGTTACCTTTCATTTTCCCTTTTTCAACAGATAAGCATGTTAGCTCTATCATCATCTCAACAGATATGTATAACAATAATATCCCACATTCACAGATAAGCATATAAGCTATATCCACATTCTCAACAGATATGTATCACAACAATATCCCACATTCACAGATAAGCATATGAGCTATATCTATACTTCACAAAGATAAGCATATGAGCTCTATCTTCACTTCTCTAAACAAGCATATGAGCTATATCTACGGAGTTCATCCCTTATCTTCTCCCAACACTATCCGGTTTAGAAGTACATCCCCCATCTTCCCCTAAACCGCGGAGTACATCCCCCATCTCCTCCTCTACACATAACGTATACAAACACATTGGTTCTATATACAATCACTCAGTACATACAGTTAATGTATTCTATCAACCGTCAAATTCCATGACACATTCCATTGATTAGTTTCCGTTTGCCTAATCATCATGCATTGTCTACAACAATCACGACTATCCTCCACCGATAGCCCAAAGCAGTTATCTCTATACAGAAAATAAATGCACAATGGATATTCAATCAACATTTCAATTCGGTGAGTGATAAATAGTTCAACTACACCTCTTTTTCCCATATATTCCCAATCTCAACAATTCCATTTCATTTCCTTATTTCTCACAATTAATTATCTTAATTAATCAAACAATGTAATTAGGTCATTTCCATAATTACCATTACAACCCTTAGGGCCCATTTTCATCAATGATTCAACATTTATTCCATTTCTCTATACCAAACATACATCTAGGTTTATTATAATTAAAACCCCAACTTTTGTAAAATAACACAAAAGCCCCAAACTTTCACAAAATTACCAAACCAACCCCAACATCTCAAAATACTAAAATTTGAAGACAAAATCCATAGAGAGGAGTAGGATATCCCTACCTCAAATTCAGAGCTCCAAGGGAGAAGAAGACAAAACCCAACGTGCTCCAAATCTCGAAATTTTCAGATTAAAATGTAGCCCTCGACGATTAACAACTTTTTTGTAAAGGCCAAAGGTGAACAAATCACTCATACTAGATCAAAACCTAGAGAGAAGGTAGAGTTCTAGAGTGAGAGGCTCAACAATGGTGTTTTTGGAAAAGTAGGAGAGAGAAGAGAAAGTGAAAAAGTGATTTGAAAAGTCAAAACACGGAACTTAAACCCAGTCAACCCGCTCGAGCGTCAAACACCCCGCTCGAGCGTCACTCACAGACTCCCGCTCGAGCGCCAACAATCCCGCTCGAGCGGCGGATGCACACTCTCAGAACTTTTTACAGGACCAGGTCTCCGCTCGAGCTTCCAACTCCCCGTTCGAGCGGCACTCACACAACCCCGCTCGAGCGGCCAACTCCACACTCGAGCGTCCAACACTGCACAGAAAATACTGGATGGGTGCAATTCCCGCTCGAGCGCCAAAACCCCCGCTCGAGCGGATAGGCCAAAATCTGGGCAACTAGTTTTGGTTTCTAAACTCAACCAACCTGTAACAAACCTGCCCAACACATCCTATAACTCAAACACGAAGTAAAAGGATGTAAACAAGATAATAGACAACTACTAACATCCACCGACACATGTCCGGATCACTGTACAACAAGGGTAAATCCGGGATCACTATAACCTCCCCCCCTTAAAGAATTTCGTCCCCGAAATTAAGCACAAGCTTTCAAAAACAAGTTTTCCTCCATTTTAAACAATGTCATAATTTAACATTCAACAATTCGACCCATTACTGGCCACCCCCTCCTTTTAACAAGAGGCATTTCAAAATATGTAAACAACATATGTACTTTCAACATGCATCAACATTACGCATTTCCTTTCCAATTTCAACATATATAATGTTACATTCAACTTCCATATGAGGCAAGTTCCAAAACACACTTCCAATAAACCAAACATTTTCAATGTTTCACAACTTAAGACATATATAAAAGCTCTTAAGTTCAACAATAGTTCAAAATCTAAATACAAGATTACATATCAACAAACAAGTCCGGATATTTTTCGCGGACTTCCAACTCACGTTCCCAAGTGGCTTCCTCCACTCCATGATGTTTCCACAAGACTTTCACCAATGGAATGGTCTTGCCACGCAGGACCTGATCCCGCCTATCCAAGACCCGAACCGGCCTCTCCTCATACGAGGCATCCTCATCTACCTCTAAATCGGTCCAATCCAACACATGTGATGGATCTGGCTCATACTTCCGAAGCATACTCACATGAAACACGTCATGCACTCCGGACAACTGCGGCGGTAAGGCTAACCGATAAGCAACCTCGCCAATCCTCTTGAGAATCTCAAAAGGCCCAATAAACCGAGGGGATAACTTCCCACTCTTCCCAAACCTCATCAAACCTCGCCTAGGTGATATCGTCAGAAAGACATGATCACCTACCTCAAACGCCAAAGGCCTCCTCCTACGGTCGGCATACGATTTCTGACGACTCTGGGCTGTAACAAGCCTCTTACGAATAAGCTCAACTTTCTCTGTCGTCTCCCTAACCAACTCCGGACCCAACAAAGGTGCATCACCCACCTCGGCCCAACACATTGGAGACCTACACGGTCAGCCATACAAGGCCTCAAACGGTGCCATACCGATACTAGACTGAAAACTATTGTTGTAGGCAAACTCTACCAAGGGTAAGTGCCTCTCCCACGTCCCACTGAAGTCCAGGACACAACCCCGAAGCATATCCTCGAGGATCTGAATAGTACGCTCGGACTTCCCGTCAGTCTGAGGATGATAGGCCGTACTAAAGGTTAACTTAGTGCCCAAGGCACTCTGCAAACTCTGCCACAACCTAGCAGCAAAACGAGGATCTCTATCTGAGACGATCGTCACTGGGACCCCGTGCAATCTCACTATGTCCCGAATATACAAGTCGGCAAGATGATCTACCGAATCTCTCACGCGCATAGGAATGAAGTGCGCCGACTTAGTCAACCGATCTACAACCACCCAAATAGCATCACTACCCCGCTGAGTCCTCGGAAGACCTACAACGAAGTCCATAGTGACATGCTCCCACTTCCATTCGGCAATAGGCAAGGGTTGCAACAAACCCGCTGGCCTCTGATGCTCGGCCTTCACTTGCTGGCAAGTAAGGCACTTCGATACGAAAACAGCCACATCTCTCTTCATACCCCGCCACCAAAACTGGCGACCCAAATCCTGATACATCTTAGTACCTCCCGGATGCACCGCAAGGCGCGAATGATGAAACTCTCGGAGTACTTCCTCTTGGCATGACTCCGGCACAAACAAACGGTCTCGGTATCTCACACTCTGGTCGGGATACACCGTCAAACCCTTCTCAACCTTCCCACTGGAGATCTTCTCTCGGAGGGATTCTACCTCAAGGTCACCTCTCTGTGCCTCTAACACTCGTGTCACAAGTGTAGGCTGCGCAACAACAGAAAACAAGGCCGTAGCCTCAACGGATTCGCCTAGTAGCAAATCAAACTCGCCAAGTGCTCCGAACATCTCCCATTCTCGGATGGCTATACTAGCTACATCACTAATGGATTTCCTACTAAGGGCATCGGCCACAACATTGGCCTTTCCCGGATGATAATGCAGCTCAAAATCATAATCCTCAATGAACTCCATCCACCTTCTCTGCCTCAAATTCAGGTCTCTCTGTGTAAACAGATACTTTAAACTCTTGTGGTCCGAGAACACCTCGAACTTCTCACCATAAAGGTAGTGCCTCCAGATTTTCAAGGCAAAGATCACAACCGCTAACTCTAGGTCGTGTGTAGGGTAATTCTTCTCGTGTATTTTCAACTGACGTGAGCCATAAGCTACCACTTTCCCCTCTTGCATTAACACACAACCCAAACCCTCTCGTGAGGCATCACAATAAACCGCATAACCCAACCCTCTCTCCGGAATAATTAACACCGGAGCGGTGGTCAATCTAACTTTCAGCTCTTGGAACGACTTTTCACAAGTCTCACTCCACACAAATTTGACTCCCTTCCGAGTTAGTCTAGTCAACGGTGACGCTAGCCTGGAGAAATCTTTCACAAACCGACGATAATACCCAGCTAATCCCAGAAAACTGCGGATCTCAAACACACTCTTAGGCTGTGCCCAATCTTGCACTGCATCTACCTTGGATGTATCAACAGACACTCCTTCCCCGGATACCACGTGGCCTAAGAATTTGACTTCCCTCAGCCAGAACTCACACTTCCCAAACTTGGCATACAGCCTATGGGCTCTAAGCAATTCAAGCACCACTCTCAAGTGTTCCTCGTGCTCCTCCTCAGAAGGTGAATAGATAAGAATGTCGTCTACGAAGACAACCACAAATCGATCTAAGAACTCCCGGAAAATCCGGTTCATCAAGTCCATAAAAACTGCCGGTGCATTGGTAAGCCCAAATGGCATCACCAGAAACTCATAATGGCCATACCGCGTACGGAATGCCGTCTTTGGAATATCCTCTTCCCTGACCCTCAACTGGTGGTAACCCGATCTCAAGTCTATCTTAGAGAAACAACGGGAACCCTTCAACTGGTCAAACAAATCATCTATACGGGGCATAGGGTACTTATTCTTAACCGTAGCCCAATTCAACTTCCGGTAGTCTATACACAACCTCAAGGCACCATCTTTCTTTTTAGCAAAGAGGGCCGGTGCTCCCCACGGTGAAACACTAGGGCGAACAAAACCCTTATCTAGCAATTCTTGGAGCTGAACTTTCAACTCAACCAACTCCGCTGGAGCAAAACGGTAAGGTGCCATAGAAATCGGCGCCGTGCCAAGCACTAAATCAATAGAGAACTCTATCTCTCGGTGAGGTGGCAAACTAACAAGGTCTTCGGGAAAGACATCCGAATACTCACAAACCACCCTCGGTAATACAATCTGGGTCTCATCATACTCACTACTCTCAAAGCTAGCAAGTAGACCACTAAGCTCACATCGCCCTCGCGAATCATACCCCGGTGGTAAAACACAACCAACCCGGTCTCCCAAGAAATGGAACCACTCCCCGCTCAAGGTACATAACGTGACCCTCTGGCGGTAGCAATCGATAACAGCCCGGTATGACGATAGCCAGTCCATACCCAAAATAACATCAAAACCCTTCATGGGCATGACAACAAACGGAAAAGGAAGCCTATGGTCGGCGACCTCTATATCACAACCTCTAACACCCTGTTTCAGGATCAACTCACCACCCAAAGGCGATACCACACAAATAGGAGATGCTAACTGTACTAACTCCAATTCCAAAACAGATGCAAATGCAGCAGATACAAAAGAATGAGATGCACCCGTGTCTATCAACACATTAGCAACCGAGTTGCAAAACAGAAAAGTACCTCTCACTACCGATGGAGCCGGTACTAAATCCTGCGCGGTAACAGCATACACACGCCCCGTAGGCCCCTGGTCTACCTACTCACCTCTAGGAGCATACGACTATTGCACAGACTGGGATGACGAAGCTCCCGGATTGGCCCTCGAGGCCTGCACAGACTGAGCTGGCTGAAAACTCTGCGTCTACCTGGAACCAGACGCTCCCGAAGTGGCACTCAACTGTGGGAAAAACCTTTTCAGGTGCCCAGGCTGTCCACACTGATAACAAGACAAGGGCTGCCCCCTGCCCAAACTCTGACTCTGCGGTCTAGCTGAAGAAGAAGCAGCTCTCTGACCCCCACCCTTCTGCGGGCAAACTGAAACTTTGTGACCCAGCTGGCCACACTTGTAACAAGCAAACTCCCCCTGATTGCCTCTCTCCGAACCTGCACTCGGCACCGGAAAGGTCGATCTAGAAACTGCTCCCTGAGACTGCTGAGGGTTATAACCCCTCTGCCTCCTGCCATCACCCTGGCCATCTTGGCCCCTCTTGGAGCCCCTCTGTTCTTCCTCCTCTTCCTGCATCATAATTTCCATATGAGCAGTGATATCTACCAAGTGCCTATACTCTCGGATGTAAGACCCACCAACTCTCAACTTGAGGCCCCGCCTCAACTTCCGCTCAAACTCATAGCAACGGCGTTCCTCAGACGCCACCAGTTCAGGTGCAAACCTGGACAGACTGGTAAAAGTAGCCTCAAACTCGGCCACTGACAAGCCCTGCTGTTTAAGCCGGCTAAACTGATCCCTCAGCTTCTCCCTAGCTGCTACAGACAAAAACCTCTCCTGAAAAGCATTCACAAACGCCTCCCATGTACCACCAACACGAGCCTTCTCGTACTTCCACCATTGACCCGCATCTCCCTTCAGCTGGAAGGATGCCAAGGTCACTTTCAGTGCTCCGTCCTCGATGCCAAGCATCTCGAACGTCTTACTCATTTGCTCTAGCCACTCATCAGCCTTCAGTGGCTCCTTCGGATCCCCGATAAACTCATCCGGATTAGACCGGAAAAACTCCCTCTTCAAGAAAGAAGGCCCTGCCTCAGTTGCCTGATTCCCAGCTCTAAGAATACCCAAAGCTCCTGCTATCTCTCCGGCCAAGGCACCCATGGCCTGCTGACCCACTGGCTCGGCCACATTGGCCTGACCAACTCCCTCCTGCACTGCCGGAACCTCCCCCGGTAACGGTACCTCCTGCCTCGCAGGCCTACCACGCCTAGCACCTCTTCCTCGTCCTGACATCCTAATAAAGGTAGCACAGAACGTTAGCACATTCACAAATGTGCCGAAACTAAACACTCACGTCCTAATGCATGGACAACTGTAATTCACTCCACGTAAGCACATAAACACATAAGCACTTACGAATTTCATTTCCGGATAATGATAGTCCCGAGGCGTTACTAGAGTTCCGGTTAGAAACAGCATTGATCAAGTGCTTTTCCAACAAGACTCCCAGAAACCCAAGGATCCAATCAACATCCTAGAAACTAAATCCCATAGCCACATAGTCACATAAGCATGTTATCAATCAAGCACATAGCATATGATACTACATCTAAGTCTCTATCAAGCGAGACAAACCCATTGTGATCCTAATCACTTCCCACGTACCCAAAGTATTCGAACCCGGTACGCTCTGATACCAAGTTGTAACGCCCTAAAAAAAAACAACAATAAACCCATCAATAAAGATATGCATTGATATATAAAAGTTCCACATTCTTCCATTTAACAGAGTTTCATTACAAAAAGTATTGCATGTTAACAACAAAAGTAAATGCCTTATGGGCTTACAGCTTTCCAAGTTAACACTTGGTTACAACAAAAGAGTACTAACTCAGTTACATATTAAGCCCTTGGCTTGAATTTACATGTAATACATCAAAATAAAACGGCAAAAAGTATGTCCGCCTCTAGCCTCCCAAGCTATGTCCTTGGAGGTGGCATGCTACCTGTACCTGAAAATGATATTCCCATATAGGGTGAGCCACAGCCCAGTAGAAATACACTAAACCAACCATGAACAATGACTAAAAGATTAGCAATTGATAGATGGCCAACACTGATACATTCACATAAATCACATATTTATGTCATACGACTCACGAGTCCAAGTTACCTTTCATTTTCCCTTTTTCAACAGATAAGCATGTTAGCTCTATCATCATCTCAACAGATATGTATAACAATAATATCCCACATTCACAGATAAGCATATAAGCTATATCCACATTCTCAACAGATATGTATAACAACAATATCCCACATTCACAGATAAGCATATGAGCTATATCTATACTTCACAAAGATAAGCATATGAGCTCTATCTTCACTTCTCTAGACAAGCATATGAGCTATATCTACGGATTTCATCCCCTATCTTCTCCCAACACTATCCGGTTTAGAAGTACATCCCCCATCTTCCCCTAAACCGCGGAGTACATCCCCCATCTCCTCCTCTACACATAACGTATACAAACACATTGGTTCTATATACAATCACTCAGTACATACAGTTAGTGTATTCTATCAACCGTCAAATTCCATGACACATTCCATTGATTAGTTTCCGTTTGCCTGATCATCATGCATTGTCTACAACAATCACGACTATCCTCCACCGATAGCCCAAAGCAGTTATCTCTATATAGAAAATAAATGCACAATGGATATTCAATCAACATTTCAATTCGGTGAGTGATAAATAGTTCAACTACACCCCTTTTTCCCATATATTCCCAATCTCAACAATTCCATTTCATTTCCTCATTTCTCACAATTAATTATCTCAATTAATCAAACAATGTAATTAGGTCATTTCCATAATTACCATTACAACCCTTAGGTCCCATTTTCATCAATGATTCAACATTTATTCCATTTCTCTATACCAAACATACATCTAGGTTTATTATAATTAAAACCCCAACTTTTGTAAAATAACACAAAAGCCCCAAACTTTCACAAAATTACCAAACCAACCCCAACATCTCAAAATACTAAAATTTGAAGACAAAATCCATAGAGAGGAGTAGGATATCCCTACCTCAAATTCGGAGCTCCAAGGGAGAAGAAGACAAAACCCAACGTGCTCCAAATCTCGAAATTTTCAGATTAAAATGTAGCCCTTGACGATCAACAACTTTTTTGTAAAGGCCAAAGGTGAACAAATCACTCCTACTAGATCAAAACCTAGAGAGAAGGTAGAGTTCTAGAGTGAGAGGCTCAACAATGGTGTTTTTGGAAAAGTAGGAGAGAGAAGAGAAAGTGAAAAAGTGATTTGAAAAGTCAAAACACGGAACTTAAACCCAGTCGACCCGCTCGAGCGTCAAACACCCCGCTCGAGCGTCACTCACAGACCCCCGCTCGAGTGCGAACAATCCCGCTCGAGCGGCGGATGCACACTCTCAGAACTTTTTACAGGACCAGGTCTCCGCTCGAGCTTCCAACTCCCCGCTCGAGCGGCACTCACACAACCCCGCTCGAGCGGCCAACTCCACGCTCGAGCGTCCAACACTGCACAGAAAATACTGGATGGGTGCAATTCCCACTCGAGCGCCAAAACCCCCGCTCGAGCGGACAGGCCAAAATCTGGGCAACTAGTTTTGGTTTCTAAACTCAACCAACCTGTAACAAACCTGCCCAACACATCCTATAACTCAAACACGAAGTAAAAGGATGTAAACAAGATAATAGACAACTACCAACATCCACCGACACATGTCCGGATCACTGTACAACAAGGGTAAATCCGGGATCGCTATACACGCTACATGGAGCAACTTACAACGAGAAGGCTTCCATATAATCTAATGATTGCGAGTATTTTGGAATAGAGGAATTTAGGGACACAAAATTCTTAGCCAACCACAACGCTGGCCTGGTCAACTGATATTAATTGTTGCAGTCCTAGATTGTATGAAAGAAACTAAGTTTTCCCATTGAAGCAGACAAGTAATTTTACTTATTAAAGCATTTATTATGACAACTATAGTTTTTGTTTGGAATGAATGTCAACATATATATACCTTTCGTACAACCTCATTCTTATTAGTTTCTCTTATGTTATATTTTTTGCAGGAGTTTAGGTATATTTATTATTTTGTGGAGTATATTGTAGATGCTTATGTTGTGGTGTTGAGACATTTGGTTGGGATGGGATTGGTGTGTTACAAAATCTCATTTCAATGTACTAAGTTTTTTCGACCTCAATTTTTCTTGATCTTTCATGCTGTCCCAGGATTTTATTGCCAAGTTCAAACATATGCTGTTATTAGAAGTTTCATGTTGTTCTTGGAACCCATCCATCTTAATTGGTTTAATTAATGTCGGCAGCTTGTTCATGAGGCTCAAGTATTTGGTGTGGAACTGCTAGAGACTGTTTTTTCGTCATCTCCCGCTCATCACAAGCACTCTGGTGTGTCCAAAAAGAGCTTGGCTTGAGTTATATTCCTGAACTATCAACACTAATATTATCCTTGCTTGTTACTCTCATTCAAACAGAGCCTGAACATGAACAACTATCTATATTGAAACTGCTTCTCTTCCTCTTGAAGTGGAAATGTGAAAATGGTATGGTCATTTAATCATGCCTTAATGTTTCTTTTTACCTCTTTTACTTACACGGGAATGGCCTATAAGGCTATTAGTTTGGTGCATCGCTTTTAGTTCTCATACTCTTTGTTTTCTGGTCCAAATTTACTTTTTATATAACATGAAATCTACTACTACTATTATTACCATACGCCATTGAATTGTAATTATGTTCTTGGTAATTTTGTAAGGATGCATAATGACCACTATCTTGAAGTTCACGTGTGTTTAATTTTGTTGTGAAGTTGCTTTTCTTGGTTCACACTGAGTGCATGACTGGATGTTTTTTGTCATTGCTTTATTTTATGTTTTTTTCTTGCTAATTTCACTACATTAACAAAATGCAGTCCTGTACTTGCTTTTGCAGATGCAGTTAATTTAAACGAAGAGCTTTTATTCGTTTTTCCTGTCATCAACCTTGTCTCATCTCCTTCTAAATCCGTTCAACAAGCAGCAATCGATTTGCTTTCCATTTTGGAAAAGCTTTTAATAAATTTGTTAGTTTCACCGAAGAAGGAACTGATCATGCAAGGGAGATTTCCATCTATTACCAGACCTGAAGACGTTATTTTTAGGCTATTGCGACAATTGTGGTCTCAGGTTTGTTTCCATTACTTACAGCTGAAAATTATATTTTCACTTCCTCACTTCCTGATTAACATTCTTGTGAGGGCTCATGATTGTAAGAATATACAGTTACAAAAACAAAATATAAGAATTAATTCTGAATTATGTGGCTGCTTAATTTGGTGGTGGTTGGATTGAATAGTTAGTGCTAACATGTGGTCTGTTTGTAATAACTCATTAGTTCTTGATAGAATTCATGTTTATCAATTATATATATGGTAATAGCAGCTATAAACAAATTGTTCCATTACAATGTCTTCTCCCAGATTGTGTAGCTTGATGACTATATATCTGTTTGGCGGTCTTACAAGGAAAATCTACTAAGTGGAAAATGACTATTTATTTCTGTTTGGTGGTCTTAGAAGGAACCTACTAATGGAAATGCAGCTTTTATTTTCTAGAAATCATTGGCACCCTTTGATGTTTGGAAAACCATAGTTGATTTTATCATGTTTAAAAATATTGGTTTATTAGTTGAGACGTATGACTTTGTTTAAGATTCGTGAACTGTCAGCATTGTAATGCCCTTGCCCCAAGTATTTGGAGTAGGCAGCACACACGTGTTGACTGATGCTGTGGACAAGCATGAAACTTCAGAAGCTTTGGTTAGTTTAATTTTTTTTATAGTTTTAATTTGTTAAGCCATGCTCAAAATACCTTTTGTCATTTATGATATGGTATTGGATTACTTATCAGGAAAAAAAAAAACTCTATTAGTCCACTGCTGCAACTAATATTTGTCATCTGATAAAAGAACAAATAGTCTAGCTTCTTAATCTCCTTGCGCATTGCATACTTACATGCATACTATTTAGTGAATATGTGGCTATCCTCAATCACATTTTATTTTTGTCAGTTCCTCATCGTCAAGTCTTCTTCTTTTGTTCGGTCAATCAATAAGTTCTTCCCATTTTTGTGCCTTGTTGCTAAATTAGCTAGTGCCCTATTGTATGTTTGAGTTTGTTATAGTGGAGCATAGAGAGTCAATTTATAACATTAATTTGTCAGTCCTTGAATAGCTGCTTGAGGAAACAATGTTGATCCAATGAGGTCAGGGTCCTATCAAAACAGAGATTTTGTAAATAGTGGTCAGGGATGCAGCACTTGCTATGTTACTTTCTATGTGGGCCTAATATTTTGCTTTTATTTTTTCATATTCAGGATCAACCTTTTCTACCCAGTTCTTTTCTTTTGAATTTTGCTTCCAATGATGGAACTGATCTCAACAATATGCACAATGTACCAAAAACATGGACCTTCCCTTATGAGAGAATACTGTGTGGATTCTTGAAAGACGAAAGTCCTCATCACCTATCTCTCGGTCTCGAGATCTTTCTTGCAAGTAAATGCTATCATGTTATTTAAATAGAGATTTTTGATTTGCAATAACTGGGATTGGTTTGGTGTTTCACGTCTTTTGGGGTTTGAAGTTTTTTTTTCAAACATCATATTGATTCTGTATTGATATTTGTGTTTTTTTCCAGAAATGCCTTTATTACTAAGTGCAATTGCCAGCATTTTGGTCATGCATGGTAAACTGGGGAGCTCAGCTGTAGAATTCTTGGCTGTTATTGGCATTATGGATCCTAAGCTTGGTGTTCCATTGTTGCTAACCATTTTATTCTACACTAACATATTTTCTAGGACAGGCAAAGATACAAATTTCCATAACATGTTGGTAAGTTTGTAATTTGTAACTATGACCCGGTATGGTAGAGCTGTGGGAAAGTAATTATAGATTATAACTTATCAGATTATAGTTTACAGCTATGAACATAAGCTGGTAACCTGTTTGGTGCAGCTGTGGGATTATGAATTTAAGCAGTAGAGTAGTATTTGGTAAATAAGCTGTAAAATAGCTTTCTGCTGTGTAATTGTCATTTTTTCCCTTGTGAACATAAAAATTGTAATTTCATCATTTTCTTCACTTTAAATTTTGAAAAAGTTATTTCATTAATGGAAGTTGATATAATTAGTACCTAATTTGGTACATTTTTCCATTACTTTTTTTTTTTTTTTAAATTTTAAATATTGAGTGCACAAGGGAACATGAAAATATCATTGTAATAAAAATACAATAAATTACTATTAAGGCAATAAAAATAAAACTTCCTAGATATTTAAAGAACTCTAATTTCGTCTACAAATTGACATACAAATATTATGTCTCTTCACTTACATCTCGTTATCATCACCTAAAACATCATTTTCATGGAGTGCTTGTTGAGACAAAGATCTTTCTTCTTCATTAGGCACATAATTCGTGAATCTATCATAAGAGTCAAATGTAATATCGTGGAGCTGACTTTATCGAATGAAATTATGGGTAATGGTATATGGACGGCCCAATTTAAAAAATTTGCCTTACGCCCCTCCCTAATAACACAGGCCAGCCTTGTTTATGTGCTTAAGATATCGTGATAGAAAGAAATTGCATACAAAGTTATGTAACTAAGCTGTGGACCTATTACATTTAAAATAAAATTTTAATAAGAATTTTGCTAATAAAAAAATATTATTATCATTTGATGAGGTATGATATAGATAACTGTGTTAACCAATGCTTACCTTTCTCCTTTCTCTCTATTTCCCAATTCAACCAAGCAAGGGAATATATCATTTTCTTTTTCCTCTTTCCTTTCTCTTCTTTTCACTTTTCCTACCAAACAAGTTCATTTTAAAAAATTCACATCTTATCATAGTGATGATCATAGGAGGTTACTAGAAACAAGACATGGTCATAAGAAATGCAAATGAAAGGAATGGAAAAGCATAAAGATAGATAGTCAACTACTATTTCAGATAAGCAAAACTTAACAAAGCATATGCAATTGTATTGACAATACCAGTAATAAGAAAATAAAAAAACCTAAAATTTATTTGTCACCTAGAAAGAGATTATTTAATGTTGTTCACAACTAGACTAATATCAAAAGAGCAAAATTACACGTAAAATGTTTGAGGAATTGGATGGTGGTGCCTGTTGTAGATGTCAACTACCACCACAATTTCTCGGCAATCAAAGGAAGTCATTTGGAACTTTAATTTGACAATGTCCAAGTCTTGGTGAGAGGTCTTTAATCTCCAATAATGGATGCACGGGCTCTATCTTCTCCAACTCTACATCTCTTCATCAAACCATCATTCCACTCTTCCCCTCCTTGAAATTGCTTTCATAAACTTTGTTGATGCTAGATTACCAAAATCCTATTGAGGTTTTCCTGAACTTTTCATTCCAATAGAATAACAAGTGAATACCAGTGCATAAAACAATATATCATGCTTTTTTTTAAAGAAAGGAAAAGAAAAGAAAGAAGGATAACACAAAGTCAATAGCAATATCACTGGCAAACACAGAAGCAAATTCCAACTCCATTCAAACACCATGATTACAAAGAGAGAAAACCTCACCATTTTCAATAAGAGTCCATCTGATAAAGGTTCTAACCATCACATGTTGCAATACAACACTTCAAACAAGGTGGTTCCTGGTGCTTATCAGAGTATAGAAGTTTGTCACATTGTCATGATTTACCTATATAAAATGTAATTCATTCAAAGCGAAGTATTGAAAGAGAAATTAATTAAACAACTCAAAACAAAATTTGATGTCGGGATTGGAGAACATGTTAGCAAAATAGACTCCTTCATAACCCAACATTACATGGAATAGGCTTAAATAGGTGATCATCTCCAAAATATGGTGCTCTACACCAGTCAAACCTTCAAGAAAATCTTGTTTTCAAACCTTTTCCATTGATTTTAGGATCAAGAAGATATCAAGTAATTACCAATGGCTGGTTTCACTTTATGACAATTTTGCTTATTGTAATGTTTTTTTTTTTTTTTTGGGTGGTAATTTTTACAATCTTTAGCTCATTTTGGGATATATAGATCTGATAACAAGAAGGCAATAATCTAGAAATAGATAAAGGAACTAACTGAATAATAAAATATACTCAAAGAGAACCCACGCCTAACAGGGAATTAATCTTCATGAAAGATTCAAATCTAGCTTGTAGTGGAGCTACGTATGAGTTTCAGTAGGACTTTGAATAGTTTTGTTTTGGGCAAAAGATCCCCGACCCCCTACTGTTTCGAATCAACCCCAAACTCCTACAAGCATTAATTTTTAGACCTACCGAAAATGTTCGATCCGTGATGAAAAGGGGTGAATACCCAATAACAGAGAACCCCCAAATTTTCTGTTCTACAAAAAAGGATAAACCCCCACAACTCATACACCATTTCACAACCAAAAAAAAAAAAATATATCCTAAATCAATGTGTATATATATAACATACAAAGGGCAAAAAATCTTACCTTTTTATGTGCAGATCAACGGAAAACAGAGGGCCAAACTGAACGATCGGCTGCGATCTTCACGATGTGGAGGAGTCGTCGTCGTCGATCGTCGAGAGGAGAGGAGAGTAGTGTGAGAGGAGAGGAGCATAGGGCAACTACGAAGAGGGTATATATCATGGCAATTTCATAATTTTCTCAATTTTAAAGGCCCATTTAAGTCATTTCAGCCCCCCATACCAGGGTGCCTTTATTTACATATCATATTTGGTCTCAAGACACACCATTAATTAATTATTTTTTATTATAATAATGACCTTACTTAACATGACCAAAATGACCACAACTAAATACACACCTTAGTTGAATACACATCCAAACCCTAACCCTAACCACCACTGCTGGGAAGAACAGAGCAAATGCTATAAAGATTGGCCCATATTAAAAAAACATTCACAACTATATATTTGAAACACAAAATTTAATCTTTTAGCTTTTTTTGTGTGTAGAATGATCTAAATTTTGTACGCGGTGATATAATCAAAGACCCAATTCGAATCATGTGTGATTATACAACTTGTATATATATATAGTACTTCGAATATAAGTTTGTCGAGAAAGAAACGAACAGATGGGAAGAACAGAGCAAACAATGAAAGAATTGTGAAATCTTCATATTCTGGGTACGATTCTTGTTGCCAATCAATGGATTGGATGAATTGAGACAGACCCATTAGAGTTTTCTAAGTAACCAAACAAATCTGTGTAGAAAAATTAGAGCTTGTGGATCAAATATGGAAGTAGAGGCATCTGTTTTCTCTCTTTCTCTCTAGTTTTTCTCTCTCTAGCTTCAGGGTAGTGGTCAGTGAGGAAGAGAGTCTTTGTGGGCTCAGAGGAGAAGGAGGGCTAAGGAAAAAATTATGTCTAACAGTTAGGTTTTTTTTTTTTTTTTTTTTGTAAATTTGAGGTGTGTATTAATTGATGTGGGACTAAGAGCAAAAATGGAACGTTGTGGTGTGTGTTGAGAAAAATTATGTTTTTTCAAATTATTAAAGGTGTAAATTGAGTAGTGGTATGCCTTGAGACCAAATGTGGTGTGTAATAGAGGCACCCCCCATACCAGCTGCCCGCATAAGTTGAATTTTTTAAGCACCTCAAGAGCAACTTTGGAAAATAAGCTAAAAATAGCTTAACTTGAGCTATAATCTATTGAGTGAAGTTCTACCAAATACAATATTTTAGCTTAAATTAAGTTATAATCAGCTTTTAGGCTCTGCCAAACAAGCACTTACTATTATATAGATTTTCAAATTATAGTTTTGACCAAGTTATTTTAACATTTGCCAATTGGAGATGGTCTAAGAGCATCGCCAATTGGATGTGGTCTAAAAGCATCTCCAATGTTTATTCTCTTTTTTATTAAATTTAAATAAAAATTTAAGTAAAAATTTCATCTGATATCACGCGTTCTAATAGAGTAATTTGGAATTTCATCAAACTATCGATGGAGAGGACGACCGGAGGATGTCTGGCCAGTCGACCGACCAGTGTAAATTTTTCAAAATCCTGAAACAAATTTTGTAAGGAGGTGGTCGATCAGTGGACAATCGGCCAGACATCCAACTGGTCGTCCGATACTCATGCATACTTGTAAATCTAACGGTTATCTACAATAATTTGATAAAAGACCCAAACATAATCAATTTGATAATAAAAAATAAAAAAAAAATACTAAAATTTAATATTAATTTAATGTTAATATTGAAGTATAATTTTTATAAAATTTAAATTTAATGAAAGGTTTCAATTTTATCACGACTATAACTCTCCAAGGTCCCGAGCCAAACCCTGTTCCTCTTTTTAACTGTGTTTATATCCCCAATTGCATCTCTCTGTTTCACTCACCTCCCTTCATTGAGAGAGAGAAAGAGAGAGGGCTAGTAGAGACCATGAAGGTGCGCCAAACCCCTTGAAATGTGCACTCCACTGACCACTCTCTCTCTCTCTCTCTCTAACACAGCTCAATACCCTTTCGAACACCAGTTTCTTTATGAGAATCCATCAGAGATTGTTCAGCCAATATCAGATTTTGAGCTGAATAGTTTGTTCTTTTTAATCATCTGGGTATCTTCCAAACACAAATCTTTGATGGGTTTTACTTTTTTTCAAATATTTGTATGTATTGGTGGAATAATTGGATTGGGTTGGTGAGTGTATCTCTTGTTTTGATCGTTTGATGTGATTATGCTTTTTTGTATTTTTCCCCCCCTTTTGTTTTAATATGTGGGTTTGTAATTAATTGACTATTGGGATTTTAGGAATGGTTTGGTTTACTAATAATTGTTAGTTTGTTTTTTTAAATTATTAATTATTTAGTGTTTAGTGTTTATTGTTTTATTGGATTGCTTTGGAACGGGTTTTTTTTTTTTTTCCTGATCATTAGGATGTTTGCTTGACAATCCTCTTGGTAAGTTAGGTAAGGAATGAAAAGAAAAGACTATTGTAACGCCCTCAGAATTAACCCATTATATATACATCATTGACATGCATTATTTAAAGAAAACACTTTAATAATTCATTATAATATCCATCAGAGTCTTACTAAACAAAAGAATTACATGTAACATCAAAGTAAATGCCCTACCGGCTTACATCTTTCCAAGCCAACACTTGGACACAAAAGTATGAGTTCTAACTCAAATATAAATAAAGCCCTAGGCTTGAGTGTTTACATGTACTAACAATGAAAAACAAATAACTAAAAATAGTCTTCAAAATCCAAGTCCTTCCAAGCTAAGTCCTTGGAGGTAGCTTATCCCCTGAACCTGAAAATGATGTTCTCATAAAGGGTGAGCCACAGCCCAGTAGAAATATACTAAACCAAATATAAGCAATGAATAAAGCAATAGCATTCAATAGATGGTTAACCAAGATAATCAATTACTTCATTTTACAGTCTCATGACACTATTGTCTAAGACACGTTTTACTTTCCAACTTTATCAACATGGCTCAGAACCTGGCCAAACTTACACAGTGAATTATATATATCATATTCACATCCTTCCAATATCAACAAACAAATGAGACTCAAGCTCAAATCAAAACACTTCATACTTCCAGATTGATACACATTTTAGTGTTGTATCAATAAAAACACTTCTATATAAATAAGCACACATAAAAGTGATGCTAATGGAGTCCATCCCCTATCTCCTCCCAAACAAAATCCGGTTTAGAGGTCCATCCCCTATCTTCCCCTAAACCGTGGAGTACATCCCCTATCTCCTCCCACACAAAACAATGTATGCAAATGCAATGCTCAATCAATACACGTATTTTCGGTATCAATGCAATAGTCAAAATTAATGACTTAACCAATGTGATTAGTTTCAGTTATTCCTAATCCACATGCAATGTCTACAACAATCACGACTATCCTCCACCGATAGCCCAAAACAGTTATTTCTAGACTGGAAATAAATATATCAACAATTCAATGGGCGAGTGATTTACATTATCCAACTACACCATTTAAGCAATAAATTTCCCAATTTCATGAATTTAACCAAATTCTCAATTCCCTTAAATTAATTATACAAATTAATTAATTTAAACAATTAGGGTTTTCCCAAAATTATCAAAGTAACCCCAACTTATCAAAATACTAAAACTTAGAACAAAACTTATAAAATGGAGTAGGAAATCCCTACCTCGAAGAAAACAACCCAAAATGGAGAAGACAGAGATGAATACCCAAATACCAATGTGCTCCAAACCGACAAATGTTCAGATTAAATGAAAGCCCTCGACTCCCTCTATCTTTTTAATAAAGCAACTAGGGTAGAAACACACTCTAAATAGATCAAACCTAAGAGAGAAGGTGAGTAGGGAGAGAGAGAAGTCGGACCTTAGGGTTTGGAATCTAAAAAGATGATGAAAACTGATTAAAAACCCGATGCTGTCTAATTAAACTGGACAGGCTCGCTCGAGCGAAGACTTGGTCGCTTGAGCGACTAGACACAAGAAATACTCGCTCGAGCAAAGAAAAGCTCGCTCGAGCCAAGAATGCAAAGCTACAGGTCCAAACCAGACGCAAACTCTCGCTCGAGCGACCAAACCCCGGCTCGAGCGAAGAACCAAAAACAACAGCTCGCTCGAGCGACCAACTCCTCGCTCGAGCGAAGATCGAAAATTCTGGACAGCAACACTTGATTTCTAAACCCAACCAACCTGAAACAAACCTGCCCAACACATCCTAACTCCAAATGAGAAAATAAGGAACAACAACAACAATTATACAATGACAGAATCTATGGAACCTAAGTCCGGATACTATAATCAAATGGGAAAAGACCGGGGTCGCTATAACTATGGTAGTGAGGAAAAGAAATAATTGCAGTTTCTCACATTATGTTTAGATGAACATGATAAAAAGAGGACTCTATTGGTGTTCTTTTTTCTTTTTTATAAATGGCACCAAGCTTGGTGAAAAATAGAACATGAGTTTTAAAATATTTCACTTTCTCTGAATTTCTTCCTTTCACATCATTTTGCCTCTCCTCATTCATCCAAATAAGTGATAAGATTTTTGTTTCTTACCATTTCTTTTCTTTTATAGTCAAACCCCTCAATCCGAATGGGATATGGATTTGGTTTATTTCTTTTTGGGTATTTGATGTTTATAGTTTTCCTGGTTTGGTTTTAGGAATTAATGGCAAAAAAAGTTAAAAAGAAAGCCTGAAGTGGTCATATAGAGAAGCAAGTTTCTACCCTTTCTCAGAAAGCCGAAACTGTCGCCCAACAAAGCATTCCAAGCACTGATGATGGACTTTCAGTCATAAAAGAGAGGAAAGTGTGTTCCCATCTTAATAAGGGTATTGATTTAGCTAAATTTTCTTTAAGAATAAGTTCTATAGAACAGACTAGGTGTGAAGATCGCAGAGAAGGTCTGGTTGATAAGCAGGCAGTAAGGGAAGGGGCAAGCAGGTGAAGAAGAAAGGGGGAGGTTCTATGGACAAGAAACCTGAGTCTAAAGCAATTTGGGTTTGTTTCGAATGCGGTCATCTTTCATGTGAGGGGATTGGATTCCCAACAACCCCTCAAACCCATGCAGTTCAACATGCCAGGCAAACTCGTCATCCATTGGCTATCCAATTTGAAAGACTTCAAATACGCCGGTGCTACCCTTGCAATACACTTATTCCAGTTGAAAAATTGGAGGAAACTAGTGAACAGAAAGATCTGCTGTCAGATATTGTGAAATTGATAAAGGGGAGATCATTTCAAGGGGCCTCAGCGGATGTTGAGGATGTTTATTTTGGGAGTGGCAGTGTTATAAGTGAGATAAAATTAGAAAACACCATTGTAAGTAGTTTGGATGGAAAAAGTGGTTATGTGGTCAAAGGCTTGGTTAACCTTG
This sequence comes from Camellia sinensis, assembly GCF_055761805.1. Classification (NCBI taxonomy): domain Eukaryota; kingdom Viridiplantae; phylum Streptophyta; class Magnoliopsida; order Ericales; family Theaceae; genus Camellia; species Camellia sinensis. The sequence continues at coordinate 50,637,608 of NC_138967.1, forward strand.
GTAATACTTGCTTCTTTAATTCAATCATGCAGAATCTTTTAGCAATGGAGAGATTACGGAATCACTGCCTGGAATTGGATGAGTCTGTAAGTCCTCTTACCGTCTCTTTAAAGAAGCTCTTTATTGAAACTAGTCCAGAGGCTGGCTTGAGAAATGTGATAAATCCAAAATCCTTTTTCGGGTGTGCTTGTGCCAAGGCTTCCCAATGTAGGGGGCATCAACATCATGACAGTCATAAGTTGCTTCATTGTTTACTTGATGGGTTGTGTACTGAACAGTTGAGTGTAAGAAAACAGACTACTTCTCTGGAAAATGGGATTTCCTCAAATTTGGGTCCTACTTTTGTTGATGGCATCTTTGGGGGCCAACTATCCAGTACTGTTTCTTGTTTGGAATGTGGGGACTCTTCAACAGTGTTTAAGCCATTTCTAGATCTCTCACTTTCCAGTTCCAACTAAGAAACCCCCATCTAAAAAGGCCCAACCTATTTCTCGAGCCTAGAAACCAAAGCTGCCTCCAAAACGAAGTGGAAGGATTCGTCCAAAGTTTAATAGGGATGTAGATTCTGTAGCATCTGAAAGTGTTTCAGTTCCGTTAGCTGGTGGTTCATCTTCTTGCCAAGTAGAATCTACTGTGCCTGTCAAAGAAAAAGTGGGAGATGCTTTGGTTGATTCTACACTGTTTGAATTCGTTGGCCCTAGTACAGTGGCAGATAAAAAGAATTCAGTTTCATCAAATCTCTTGACTGCTGAAGAGTTTGAAAAGAGTACATTCCTCAAGAATGTCGTGGATAAAACAGAGGCTTCAGTTGACAGTTTAGCATGGTTGGATTACCTGGAACCAAATCCTGTGTCAAATGACGATGATACAGATTTGAAACCTAATGATATTGCAGTAATTTATGATTCAGGAAAACAATATGGTGTTCAAAACGATGCCTTGTTACAGGATGGCATAGAATCTAGCAGGCAGATCCATTCTCTTTGTATAGTAGAAACAGCAGGTTCATCATGTTGCATACTTAGTCAATATGACTTAATAGTCATAATCAAAATGATAGAACGTTAGTCTCAATGTTTTAAAAAACCAAATGGATGTCTTATTCTTATAATAGATATGCAAAACAGAAAAATAATCAATACCCATATTAAGGAAGAAATCACATAGGAAATAAGCATAGACAAAAGATGCAAAACAGATTTAAAATGGACTGTATAATCACAACAGAAACTGAAATTTGCCTGACAACAAATTTAATATAGAACTGACATTAGTATACTGGAATAGAATTCCACTTGAACACAATTTTAGGTAAAAATCACCAATCATGTTTGTCGATTCTATTACTAGAGAAAAGATGCAGTAACAATATTTGGAGTTTTGCAGAAAGCAGGAGACAGAATTTTGCTGGAAATCAAATTTGCAAAATATTAATTTAACCGAAAAGAATTAATTTGTATCATTATAGATAGGAGAATTCTATCTTAAAATTGTAGGAAAATATTTTCGATAAAATCAATTTAATGCAAATAAATAATAAAATAAAAAACAAGAAATTCCTTACAGAAATTCTGTAAACTTAGTACAGATTGTGACCGAGACCAGTGTTTGAACATTGTGTCTTCAAAACAGAATTTCTCCCTCGCCTCTGGTGTTTGCGATTAATGGACATCTTACCTCTACGATACAGCGATCACCTCACACAGAAATTGCACAACTTTCTATGGGTACATCGAACCAATTTTGTACCATGCAATCTCTTCTATATACTCGACTAGACATAGGGTGTTTAGAGAAAATGGTTAAAAGCTAACTTTTGACTTTTAACCAAGTTTTTTGACTTTTTCAAAAAATCATTTGAGAAGTTGGTGAAATGCTATTTTTTTGGCTTTTTTACTTAATATTTGTTTATGTTGTCACATCGTAATCAAATGACCAAAATACTAACACCCATTTTACAAAATAACCACTTTCACCCATGTGGCTCATTTAAACAACATGGAGAGTATAACTGTAATTTTACAAGTAGTTTTTAGCTACCTTCCCAAATGGTTTGAAAGCAAAAAAGTCATATTGGCTTTTTTGGCCCAAGCTGCAAAACGCAATTTTTTTCTTTTGTTCCCAAATGGCACCATAATGTATGAATCCTAAAACAAACCTTAACTTATGCATCAATGCCATGGGATGGGATGGTATTTATAGAGTACTCATGACCTTTAGAATAGTCATGTTTCTTGGATTCACACCCTTTTATAGGAATAGACACCATGAAGGATTGCATCCTTTTATTCAAATGGAGTTAATTCTCATTCACTTCTAAAATTTTCCAACATTTTATTTTTTATTTTTTATTTTAGGCCAAATTATATCAGTAGCCCCTATACTTTAGTCCTTATGTTATTTTGATTCATGTAATTTCAATTGACTCGATTTTGACCCTAACTTTATAAATTTGTCTCAATTTCATTTAATTGATTACAATTGTAAGTATTATTTTATGGAAAATACACAGATAAATGGCATGTTTTATGTTTTTAAGAGCAAAACTATAAATTTGCTTAACTCAATGAGTTAACCTCAACTAATTCATTAATTACTTTCCGTCAAAAATTCTAATAGTGTTATAAATTAGACTAAATTGACACAAAATTTAAAATTAAGGTCAAAATTGAGCCAATTGAAAGTGTAGAACTAAAATAATACAATAGATAAAATGTAGGGACTACTGAAGTAATTTACTCCAAATTTTGTTTTTGGTACATATAGGTTTTATCACGGCGAGCTAAACGAATAAAAATAAACGTTGTTAGGATCAGTGAGACCACTTCCAAATTAAATTTAATGATTCAAATCGTTGATTTTTATAAGCGTTATTCAAAAATGTATTTATAAAAAATTAAATTAATTTGGCATTGATAACTCTCTACCACCACAATACTAGAAAAACACTTTTGGCGACCAAATTTTTAGTCGCCAAAAGTCAGTGGTGACTAAAGTTCTTCGTTGCCCCATTGGTCGCCAAAGTCTTGTCAGCAATAGTTGTAACGCCCTCAAAATAATAACATTAAACCCATCAGATAAGATAAGCATTTACATATAAACTAACCACATTCCTTTATTTCATTGAGTTTCGTTACATAAGTATTACATGTTAACCTCATAACAAAATGCCCTACGGGCTTACAGCTTTCCAAGTTAACACTTGGTTACAACAAAGAGTTCTAACTCGTTTACACATTAAGCCCTTGGCTTGAAATTACATGTAATACATCAAAAGTAAAACGACAAAACTATGCCCGCCACTAGCCTCCCAGCTATGTCCTTGGAGGTGGCATGCTTCCTGCACCTGAAAATGATATTCCCATATAGGGTGAGCCACAGCCCAGTAGAAATACACTAAACCAACCATGGACAATGACTAAAACATTAGCAATTGATAGTTGGTCAACACTGATACAATCACATAAATTACATATTTATGTCAACGACTTACAAGTCCCAATTACTTTTCATTTTCCCTTTTTCATCAGATAAGCATGCTAGCTTTATCATCATTTCCACAGATATGTATAAAAACTATATCTCACATTCAGATAAGCATAAAAGCTATATCCACATTCTCAACAGATATGTATATCAACAATATCCACAGATAAGCATACAAGCTGTATCCACACTCTACAACAGATATGTATATCAACAATATCCACAGATAAGCATACAAGCTGTATCCACACTTCACAAAGATAAGCATATGAGCTCTATCTTCACTTCTCTAGACAAGCATATGAGCTCTGTCTACGGAGTTCATCCCCTATCTCCTCCCAATACCTATCCGGTTTAGAGGTACATCCCCTATCTTCCCCTAAACCGCGGAGTACATCCCCTATCTCCTCCTCTACACATAACGTATATAAACACATTGGTTCTATATACAATCACACAATACATACAATTAATGTATTCTATCAACCGTCAAGTTCCATGACACATTCCATTGATTAGTTTCCGTTTACCTAATCATCATGCATTGTCTACAACAATCTCGACTATCCTCCACCGATAGCCCAAAGCAGTTATTTCTAAAACAGAAAATAAATGCACAAATGGATATTCAATCAACATTTCATTTCCTCATTTCTCACCAATTAATTATCCCAATTAATTAAACAATGTAATTAGGCCATTTTCCATAATTACCATTTCAACCCTTAGGTCCCATTTTCATCAATGATTCAACAATCATTCCACTTTTCTATGCCAAACATGCTTCTAGGTTTATTATGAATAAAACCCCAACTTTTGTAAAATTACACAAAAGCCCCAAACTTTCACGAAATTACCAACACAAACCCAACATTTCAAAATACCAAAATTTAAAGACAAAACCCATAGAGAGGAGTAGGATATCCCTACCTCAAATTCGGAGTCCCAAAGGAGAAGACGACAAAACCCAACGTGCTCCAAAACCCGAGATTTTCAGATTAAAATGAAGCCCTCGACGATCAACAACTTTTTTGTAAAGGCCAAAGGTGAGTAAATCACTCCCACTAGATCAAAACCTAGAGAGAAGGTAGAGTCTAGAGTGAGAGGCTCAACAATGGTGATTTTGAAAAAGTAAGAGAGAGAAGAGAAAGTGAAAAAGTGATTTGAAAAGTCACAATTTCGGGATTTAAACCCAGTCTTCCGCTCGAGCGTAAAACACCCCGCTCGAGCGTCCACTCACAGACTTCTGCTCGAGCGGCCAACCTCCCGCTCGAGCGCAGAATGCACTCGCTCAGCACTTTTGCAGAACCAGGCCTCCGCTCGAGCTCCCAACCCTACGCTCGAGCTCACAACACTGCACAACAAGATACTGGATGGATGTATTCCCCGCTCGAGCGCCAACACCTCCGCTCGAGCGGACAAGCCAAAAATCTGGGCAACTAGTTTTGGTTTCTAAACTCAACCAACCTGTAACCAACCCGCCCAACACATCCTATAACTCAAATACAAAGTAAGAAAGGATGTAAACAAGATAATAAACAACTACCAACATCCACGGACACATGTCCGGATCACGGTATAACAAGGGTAAACCCGGGATCGCTATAACCTCCCCCCCTTACAGAATTTCGTCCCCGAAATTAAACACAAGTTTTCAAAAACAAGTTTTCCTCCATTTTAAACAATGTTACATTTTAACATTCAACAATTCGACCCATTACCGGTCATCCCATCCCTTAAACAAGAGACATACCATGTACTTTCAACATGCATCAACATTATGCACTATCCTTCCAATTTCAACAATATATTCAACAGATATAATGTTACATTCAACTTCCATATGAGGCAAGTTCCAAAACATACTACCAATAATCAAAACATTCTCAATGTTTCACAACTTAAGACATATATAAAAGCTCTTAAGTTCAACAAAATGTAAAATTCAAATACAAGATTACATATCAATAAACAAGTCCGGATATTTCTCTCGGATTTCCAACTCACGTTCCCAAGTGGCTTCCTCCACTCCGTGATGTTTCCACAAGACTTTCACCAAAGGAATGGTCTTGCCACGCAGGACCTGATCCCGCCTATCCAAGACCCGAACCGGTCTCTCCTCATACGAGGCATCCTCATCTACCTCTAAATCAGTCCAATCCAACACATGTGATGGATCTGGCTCATACTTCCGAAGCATACTCACATGAAACACGTCATGCACTCCGGATAACTGCGGCGGTAAGGCTAACCGATAAGCAACCTCACCTATCCTCTCAAGGATCTCAAAAGGACCAATAAACCGAGGGGATAACTTCCCACTCTTTCCAAACCTCATCAGGCCTCGCCTAGGTGATATCTTCAGAAAGACATGATCACCTACCTCAAACGCCAAAGGCCTCCTCCTACGGTCGGCATAACTCTTTTGTCGACTCTGGGCTGTAACAAGCCTCCTACGGATAAGCTCAACTTTCTCCGTCGTCTCCCTAACTAACTCCGGACCCAACAAAGGTGCATCACCCACCTCGGCCCAACAAACTGGAGACCTACACGGTCGGCCATACAAGGCCTCAAACGGTGCCATACCGATGCTAGACTGAAAACTGTTGTTGTAGGCAAACTCTACCAATGGCAAGTGCCTCTCCCACGTCCCACTGAAATCCAGGACACAACCCCGAAGCATATCCTCGAGGATCTGAATAGTACGCTCGGACTGCCCATCAGTCTGAGGATGATAGGCCGTACTAAAGGTCAACTTAGTGCCCAAGGCACTCTGCAAACTCTGCCACAACCTGGCAGTAAAACGAGGATCTCTATCTGAGACGATCGTCACTGGGACCCCGTGCAATCTCACTACGTCCCGAATATACAAGTCGGCAAGATGATCTACCGAATCTCTCACGCGCATAGGAATAAAGTGCGCCGACTTAGTCAACCGGTCTACAACCACCCAAATAGCATCACTACCCCGCTGAGTCCTCGGAAGACCTACCACGAAGTCCATAGTGACATGCTCCCACTTCCACTCGGCAATAGGCAAGGGTTGCAACAAACCCGCTGGCCTCTGATGCTCAGCCTTCAGTTGCTGGCAAGTAAGGCACTTCGATACGAAAACAGCTACATCTCTTTTCATACCCCGCCACCAAAACTGGCGACCCAAATCCTGATACATCTTAGTACCTCCCGGATGCACCGCAAGGCGCGAATGGTGAAACTCTCGGAGTACTTCCTCTCGGCAAGACTCCGGTACAAACAAACGGTCTCGGTATCTCACACTCAGGTCGGGATATACCGTCAAACCCTTCTCAACTTTCCCACTGGAGATCTTTTCTCGGAGGGATTCTACCTCAAGGTCACCTCTCTGTGCCTCTAACACTCTAATCACAAGTGTAGGCTGCACAACGACAGAAAACAAGGCCGCAGCCTCGACAGATTCGCCCAGTAGCAAATCAAACTCGCCAAGTGCTCCCAACATCTCCCATTCCCGGATGGCTATACAAGCTACATCACTAATGGTTTTCCTACTAAGGGCATCGGCCACAACATTGGCCTTTCCCGGATGATAATGCAACTCAAAATCATAATCCTCGATGAACTCCATCCATCTCCTCTGCCTCAGATTCAAGTCTCTCTGTGTAAACAGATACTTCAAACTCTTGTGATCCGAGAATACCTCGAACCTCTCACCATAAAGGTAGTGCCTCCAGATTTTCAAGGCAAAGATCACTGCTGCTAACTCTAGGTCGTGTGTGGGGTAATTCTTCTCGTGTATTTTCAACTGACGTGAGCCATAAGCTATCACTTTTCCCTCTTGCATCAACACACAACCCAAACCCTCTCGTGAGGCATCACAATATACAGCATAACCCAACCCTCTCTCCGGAATAATCAACACCGGAGCGGTGGTCAATCTAATTTTCAACTCTTGGAACGACTTTTCACAAGTCTCACTCCACACAAACTTGACTCCTTTCCGAGTCAGTCTAGTCAACGGTGACGCTAACCTGGAGAAATCTTTCATAAACCGACGGTAATACCCAGCTAATCCCAGAAAACTACGGATCTCAAACACACTCTTAGGCTGTGCCCAATCTTGCACTGCCTCAACCTTGGATGTATCAACAGACACCCCTTCCCCGGATACCACGTGGCCTAAGAATTTGACTTCCCTCAGCCAAAACTCACACTTCCCAAACTTGGCATACAGCCTATGGGCTCTAAGTAACTCAAGCACCACTCTAAAGTGTGCCTCGTGCTCCTCCTCAGAAGACGAATAGATAAGGATATCGTCCACGAAAACAACCACAAATCGGTCTAAGAACTCCCGGAATATCCGGTTCATCAAGTCCATAAAGACTGCCGGTGCATTGGTAAGTCCGAATGGCATCACCAAAAACTCATAATGGCCATACCGCGTACGGAATGCCGTCTTAGGAATATCTTCCTCCCTGACCCTCAACTGATGGTAACCCGATCTCAAGTCTATCTTAGAGAAACAACGGGAACCCTTCAACTGGTCAAACAAATCATCTATACGGGGCATAGGATACTTATTCTTAACCGTAGCCCGATTCAACTTCCGGTAGTCTATACACAATCTCAAGGCACCATCTTTCTTTTTAACAAAGAGGGCCGGTGCTCCCCACGGTGAAACACTAGGGCGAACAAAGCCCTTATCTAGCAATTCCTGGAGCTGAACTTTCAACTCAACCAACTCTGCTGGAGCAAAACGGTAAGGTGCCATAGAAATCGGCGCCGTACCAGGCACTAAATCAATAGAGAACTCTATCTCCCGGTGAGGTGGCAAACTAACAAGATCTTCGGGAAAGACATCCGAATACTCACAAACCACCCTCGGTAATACAATTTGTGTCTCATCATACTCACTACTCTCAGAGCTAGCAAGCAAACCACTAAGCTCACTTCGCCCTCGCGAATCATACCCCGGTGGCAAAACACTACCAACCCGGTCTCCCAAGAAATGGAACCACTCCCCGCTCAAGGTACACAATGTAACCCTCTGGCGGTAGCAATCAATAACAGCCCGGTATGACGATAACCAGTCCATACCCAAAATAACATCAAAACCCTTCATGGGCATGACAACAAATGGAAAAGGAAGCCTATAGTCGGCGACCTCTATATCACATCCTCTAACACCCTGTTTCAGAATCAACTCACCACCCAAAGGCGATACCACACAAATAGGAGATGCTAACTGTGCTAACTCCAATTCCAAAACAGATGCAAATGCAGCAGATACAAAAGAATGAGATGCACCCGTGTCTATCAACACATTAGCAACCGAGTTGCAAAACAGAAAAGTACCTCTCACTACTGATGGAGCCGGTACTAAATCCTGGGCGGTAACAGCATACACGCGCCCCGTAGGCCCCTGGTCTACCTGCTCACCTCTCGGAGCAAAAGACTGCTGCACAGACTGGGATGACGAAGCTCCCGGATTGGCCCTCGAGGCCTGCACAGACTGAGCTGGCTGAAAACCCTGCGTCTGCCTAGAACCAGACGCTCCCGAAGTGGCACTCAACTGTGGGCAAAACCTCTTCATGTGCCCAGGTTGTCCACACTGATAACAAGTCAAGAGCTGCCCCCTGCCCAAACTCTGACTCTGCGGTCTAGCTGAAGAAGAAGCAGCTTTCTGACCCCCACCCTTCTGCGGGCAAACAGATACCTTGTGACCCAGCTGGCCACACTTGTAACAGGTGAAATCCCCCTGACCACCTCTCCCGGAGCCTGCACTCGGCACTGGGAAGGTCGATCTAGCAACACCACCCTGCGACTGTTGAGGGTTAGAACCCCTCTGCCTCCTGCCATCACCCTGACTATCCTGGCTCCTCTTGGAGCCTCTCTGACCCTCATCCTCCTCCTGCATCATAAGCTCCATATGAGCTGCAGCGTCCACTAGGTGTCTATACTCTCGAATATAAGACCCACCAATTCTCAACTTGAGGCCCCGCCTCAACTTCCGCTCAAACTCATAGCAACGACGTTCCTCAGACGCTTCTAGGTTTATTACCATTTCAACCCTTAGGTCCCATTTTCATCAATGATTCAACAATCATTCCACTTTTCTATGCCAAACATGCTTCTAGGTTTATTATGAATAAAACCCCAACTTTTGTAAAATTACACAAAAGCCCCAAACTTTCACGAAATTACCAACACAAACCCAACATTTCAAAATACCAAAATTTAAAGACAAAACCCATAGAGAGGAGTAGGATATCCCTACCTCAAATTCGGAGTCCCAAAGGAGAAGACGACAAAACCCAACGTGCTCCAAAACCCGAGATTTTCAGATTAAAATGAAGCCCTCGACGATCAACAACTTTTTTGTAAAGGCCAAAGGTGAGTAAATCACTCCCACTAGATCAAAACCTAGATAGAAGGTAGAGTCTAGAGTGAGAGGCTCAACAATGGTGATTTTGAAAAAGTAAGAGAGAGAAGAGAAAGTGAAAAAGTGATTTGAAAAGTCACAATTTCGGGATTTAAACCCAGTCTTCCGCTCGAGCGTAAAACACCCCGCTCGAGCGTCCACTCACAGACTTCCGCTCGAGCGGCCAACCTCCCGCTCGAGCGCAGAATGCACTCGCTCAGCACTTTTGCAGAACCAGGCCTCCGCTCGAGCTCCCAACCCTACGCTCGAGCTCACAACACTGCACAACAAGATACTGGATGGATGTATTCCCCGCTCGAGCGCCAACACCTCCGCTCGAGCGGACAAGCCAAAAATCTGGGCAACTAGTTTTGGTTTCTAAACTCAACCAACCTGTAACCAACCCGCCCAACACATCCTATAACTCAAATACAAAGTAAGAAAGGATGTAAACAAGATAATAAACAACTACCAACATCCACGGACACATGTCCGGATCACGGTATAACAAGGGTAAACCCGGGATCGCTATAATAGTCAATGGCGACTTAATTGACGTTGGTTGCTAATTATCTTATCTTCGGCTACTAACGGACCTAGTCACCAAACATAACGTTTTGGAGATCAAATATTTAGTCGCCGAAAGTAATTACATCACAATGAAATTCTCTTTCAACAACTAAAATATGTAGTCGCTAATACTAATACATTTACTAACTAAAAATTTCAATCACTAATAATAATACATTTAGCAACCAAATAGTTTAGTCGTTGTTAGTTTTCACGACTAAACAGTTTAGTTGCCAAAAGATTAGATAATTTCATTTCATGGTATTTTACGACCAAACGATTTAGTCGCCAAAGAATGCCATGTTCTTTCGTGGCTAAAATATTTAGTTGGCAAAAGTTTCTTCCTTCATCTTGATTTATTTTGGCTACTAACTATTTGGTCGCCAAAAGTCTTTTATTTCTTTTTTACTACTAAATATTAGTCATGAAAAACCTTTGCTTGCATTTTTGACTACCAAAATATTTAGTCACCAAAAATTTTATAATTTTTTTAATTAATTTCTCGACCACCTGTATTCATTCCATTATTAGTACAATTTGTACATTGTATATAAATAAAATAATCCATATACTGATAAAATTAGCAACTATTCCACAACATGCACACATTTCACTTTCAACCATAAAAAAAATTCATATTTAACATCAAATTAATATTTCCAATAGAAATTCCATACAAACCAAATATAATCCAATCTCAAAAATATAATTCCATACATAAAAGAGGATTAAACAAAATTAATATCCAAAAGTTAATCTATACCACCAAAAACTAATTTGTACCCCGCCAAAAGGTGATCCACCTTTTCTTTATCTTCATCTCCAACTATATCAATCAAGCCTGGTAGTTTGTCTTCAAACAATTCTGATTTGTTCTCAACAAATTTTGGAACTTTGGCATAAAGATAGTTGTCATTGACAATCTTTACTAGTTCAGGAAGATGCCAAGAGTACCATTCTCTGCATTAAGTAAATCAAAGAACAACTTTAACAAAATCTAATTGGAATAAATATCAAAAACATCCATAAAGCTTCATACAACGTCGCAATTTCAAAACAACAAATCCCAAAAATACCCAAATATTGCTCTTAAAAGCAAGAAAGAGTAAACTAGTTCCAAAGAATAATGAACCTGAAGATGATATTCCCAAGACAAAATTGAATTGTACAAGTGACAAACCTGACTCTTATGGAAAGGAATTGATATCTTTATCAACAATATCAAGAAGGAAGATAGCCTGAATAACCATATTGTCAACGCGGTTAACATTGAATTTGACCTTTGCCCTGTTGTAATTGTGCCCCAGACCATGTTAGGCTTTCTCCAAATCACCAGGCTACAGAAGTTTGAGAACATAGAAGAAACAAGTTACATAACATATGAAGTAATTTCAGGAAAAAAAAAAACGTAACAGCAAGACATTGACACTACAGAGAGATGTGGAAAAGCGTAAAAAAATCCAAACCTTCAGGTTCTATAACGTCCCATAATAAGGGGTGGTTTGGGATGATCTAAATAAGTGTACTTTTTGACTTTTTATGAAATATGGGTTGGGTATGCGTTGGGTTTGAAATGATGTGGTAGAGAGGTAACGTGACTTAAATAAGATGATATGACTTAAATAGGATAATGACCTTTTGACTTTTTTAGGTTATGACAAACAAGGCCTAAATGACAATAAACCATACATCATGTTAACTAAATACGCTCAAGAACAAACTCATTACTTTGGCAGGGGATCTTGGTCACTTCAAGGCATGTGATCCAATCTTAGGCTCAGCAACGCCTAAAGTGAATTTTGGCTTCTTTCCATCCTTAACTTTTGGGAGAGTTAGCTCCAAAAAATTCATCAACTCATGAGTCATATGGCCTAAAACCCAATACCAAAAAAACAAATTCATATATCAAATTATCATATGTACAAATTCTTTGGAGAGTTAGCTCCAAATAGTTCCTCAACTAATCAGTAATATGCCCTAAAATCCAATCACAACAACAAAAAAAAAATGCATATATAAAATCATCATAACTCCTTTTAAGGTTTGATAAATTTCTTAAAAATTACATGACAAACAAAAAAAGCATAAGCAAGCAAACAAAATGCAGATGAACCTCCTTGGCTAAACTTCCTCATCATTATGTGCCAAAACAAAACACCACGCTGCACCTGATCTGCACCAAATCATCACAAATTAGCAACATACCATCATGGATCAGGTACTAGGTTAGCACCAAGCCAGCAATGCAGTAACTAAATTTTGTTATGAGTATAGATATTTGTAGCATGATTCTAAACCAGTGGCCTAGAAAACATTCTAAAAATTAAACTGCAGATGGTGAAAAGAGAAGCGCAAAGATAATATGTTGGTCATTGTCAAGAGGCCGGCATGCTCACTTCCAACATTTTGTCTCAATAAAATGAAATCAACTTTCAGAGCATTAACAGATGTTACACCAACCATGAGTCAAGTGTATATTCAATCAAAACACAACCTGATTAATACTTATGCAAAGCACTTTAAATATAAAGGGTTCATGTGTACTTTTTACTTTAACTTCTCCATTCTCATATTTCTTTGGAGGAAGGATCAATCTGGCTACCTTATCCTGAAAGAGTAACCTTCAGAGACAGAGTCAAAAAAGTTACTTAATGGCTGTTTTAGAATTTATAGGAAGTAAGCCGTCAAAAATCATTAAGTGTTCCTAGAACACTCCATAGACAGCAAGACTAAAGGTTTTACTGAAATTTGATGGTGGATATTGATGTTAGTTGAGGTATTGTGCAGCAAGGACATTATTGTGTCTCAACAGTGGTGGCTGCAGTGATAAAAATGGAGAAGCATTCCCATGGAATGATACATCATACGTCTTAGTACCCACCAGCTAAACTACAATTGCCTAAATCATTTGTAAACTGGGATCTGGATGGAAATAATAGCAAACCAGCCATAATAAAGAGATGGAAGGGGAGAAGACAAAGTGCTAAAAAAGGATACCCCTCTAATAACCTCACAAACTCAATTATAATGAATTATTATATGGCTATTAAAAATAGGGGACCTCACTCTACTACAGAGGATAGTAGCAATCCCCACATATATATTTAGATAAGTGGCAAGATCATTGTAACGCCCTCAAAATAACGGCATTAAACCCATCAAATAAGACATTCATTAACATATGAAATAACCACATTCTTCTATTTATCAGAGTTTCATTACAGAAGTATTACATGCTAACAACAAAAGGAAAATGACCTACAGGCTTACAGCTTTCCAAGTGAACACTTGGTTACAATATAAGAGTACTAACTCGTTTACACATTAAGTCCTTGCCTTGAATTTACATATAATACATCAAATATGAAACGACAAAAGTATGTCCGCCTCTAGCCTCTCAAGCTATGTCCTTGGAGGTGGCATGCTACCTGTACCTGAAAGTGATATTCCCATATAGGGTGAGCCACAGCCCAGTAGAAATATACTAAACCAACCATGAACAATGACTAAAAGATTAGCAATTGATAGATGGCCAACACTGATACTTTCACATAAATCACATATTTATGTCATACAACTTATGAGTCCAAGTTACCTATCATTTTCCCTTTTTCAACAGATAAGCATGTTAGCTCTATCATCATCTCAACAGATATGTATAAAAACTATATCCCACATTCACAGATAAGCATATAAGCTGTACCCACATTCACAACAGATATGCATATGAGCTATATCTCCACTTCACTAGACAAGCATATGAGCTATATCTCCACTTCACTAGACAAGCATATGAGCTATATCTACACTTCACTAGACAAGCATATGAGCTATATCTACACTTCACTAGACAAGCATATGAGCTATATCTACACTTCTCAAAGATAAGCATATGAGCTGTATCTTCACTTCTCTAGACAAGCATATGAGCTGTGTCTACGGAGTTCATCCCCCATCTCCTCCCAATCCTATCCGGTTTAGAGGTACATCCCCCATCTTCCCCTAAACCGTGGAGTACATCCCCCATCTCCTCCTCTAAACAAGCAATGCATATAAACACAGAATCATGCACACATGGATCAATACATACGTCTACACATAATGCATATAAACACATTGGTCATATACACAATCACTCAATACATAAAGTTAATGTATTCTATCAACTGTCATACTCTATGACACATCTGATTGATTAGTTTTAGTTTGCCTAATCATCATGCATTGTCTACAACAATCAACACTACCCTCCACCGGTAGCCCAAAGCAATTATTTCTAAACAGGAAATAAATGCACAAATAATATATCAACATTACAACTAGACGAGCAATAGAAGATTCGTCTACACTCTTTAATCCCATACATTCCCAATTTCAACATTCTCAATTCTATTCCTCGCTTTCTTCAATTAATTGTAACGGCATTAATTAATTGAACCAATTAGGGCAAATTACCATAATTCACAAAACAACCCTAAGGTTCCATTTTCATCAATGATTCAATATTTATTCCATTTCTCTATGCCAAACATGCATCTAGGTTTATTATGAATAAAACCCCAACTTTTGTAAAATTACACAAAAGCCCCGAACTTTCACAAAATTACCAAACCAACCCCAACATCTCAAAATACCAAAATTTAAAGACAAAATCCATAGAGAGGAGTAGGATATCCCTACCTCAAATTCGGAGCCCCAAAGGAGAAGATGACAAAACCCAACGTGCTCCAAAACTCGAAATTTTCAGATTAAAATGTAGCCCTCGACGATCAACAACTCTTTTGTAAAGGCCAAAGGTGAGCAAATCACTCCTACTAGATCAAAACCTAGAGAGAAGGTAGTGTCTAGAGTGAGAGGCTCAACAATGGTGTTTTTTGGAAAAGTAGGAGAGAGAAGAGAAGATGAAAAAGTGATTTGAAAAGTCAAAACACGGAGCTTTAACCCAGTTCTCCGCTCGAGCGTAAAACACTCCGCTCGAGCGTAACACACAGACTTCCGCTCGAGCGCACAAACTCCCGCTCGACCGCAGAATGCACTCTCCCAGCATTTTCGCAGGACCAGGCCTCCGCTCGAGCTCCCAACTCTACGCTCGAGCGTAACTCACACAACCCCGCTCGAGCGGCCAAACCCACGCTCGAGCGTACAACTCTGCACAAGAAATACTGGATGGGTGTATTCCCCGTTCGAGCGCCAACATCCCCGCTCGAGCGGACAGGCCAAAAATCTGGGCAACTAGTTTTGGTTTCTAAACTCAACCAACCTGAAACAAATCCGCCCAACACATCCTATAACTCAAAAACGAAGTAAGGAAGGATGTAAACAAGATAATAATCAACTACTAACATCCAAGGACACATGTCCGGATCACTGTACAACAAGGGTAAATCCGGGATCGCTATAACCTCCCCCCCTTAAGGAATTTCGTCCTCGAAATTAAGGGCATGCCAAAACACAAGGCCAAAAGATCACAGAGCATTTAACAACCGAGCCCCAAGGAAAGAAATTACTTTCACAACAACCTCCGACTCACTCTTACTAAGGAAGATACTAACCAAGGGAACACATTCTAAACGACTACACCTTAGGTACGCAAGCCTCAACAAACCAAATCTCCCCCGAAACAATTCACCAACAACCGACTAGCATCCCAAGCTAAGTCACTATTCAACCACATGATCAAAGCAAATCTTTAGAGTAGATAATAAGAAAACATTTTCTTGTTCAAGAGGCATTTCTCAAAGATGTTTAAAGTTTCAACATTAACATTCCAGAGTAAATCTTGCATTTTTCACACGAAAACTCAAAGCTTTGTAAACATTTGTCACAAACACGGTGTTACCCAAAATGCGGAGTTATCCACAGTTTCTTTGCCAAAAAGATTAATCTGGAATTCTTTAAAATCCTTGAATTTGAATCAACTTTTTAACAATGCATTTAGATGGCCCCAAACACTAGGAAGATTTTGTTTTCCATTTCTTTCCAAAATAACACTATCAACAACCATAACTCACATGGTGATGCCACAACCAACATGGAACACAACATTTCTATAATAATAGTTAATAGAAATAATAGCAGTATTATCAACACATAAGGTATAAGAAATTCATGATTTTGCAATTTTATCCCGCCTCCCTTTACAAAAAGAAGGTCATAAATACGGCTCAGGACCTGGCCAACAACCAAATGAGATCACATCTCATCCCCACAATACCCCCTTTTAACACACAAATAATACACATTTTAGTGCTGTATCAATATCAAACCAAACATCATACATACAAAATGTATAAAGGCCAATCATTCACAATGATCAATCAACACATATATTGGATGTATTATTCCAACCGTCAGATTCAACGACAAAACATGTTTGATTAGTTTCAGTTTTCTCTAATCAATGTACAAAGTTTACAACCAACGAGACTAAACTCAAGGTGACCAATGCCAACCCAAAACCCGTTACCGATAAGCTGACTAATCAACTCAATAAACTCTACACTCAGTAATCCACACACTGATGTGCCACTCTAGCCACTGACTCCAATCACGGAGTTCTCTACACAAACCACAAATTTTGGAATCTCACCGGACCTCCTAAAATCGAACCGCATCAACACTGCGTCTAAGGGAATCACCATCCCCCACCATGGCTATCTAGCATGCCTGCTCACTTCCTTGACCAAAGACCGACATGGTCACCCTCAATCACAACAACCCAAACACGAAAGACCACTTTGACCAACGCTATACTCATTACTTTAGAACACGAACTGCTCTACCTTCACTGAATGCTGCCAGCATCCACTCACAATCCTAACCCAACAATTGATAACCAATCACAATACGAACACTACCCCTATACAACCGATGGGGTCACCTCGGGCTCACTGACTAGCAAGACCTATAACACGAACCAACGTACCGGTACCATTTCTACTAACCCGAGATACAAATCTCACATAGTCTTACCAACACCGCGCAACTCTCGAAACCATCACATCTAACACATTCAACCGTGCTAGGTAAAACCTCCTTATTTTGCAAGCCCTCTCACTCCCACACCGAGTCCCTCAGTAACTCATAGGGTCCACTCGTTACTCTACATCTTACTCGTCACTCATCTCGAGAGTACCATCAAGACACCCAGTCTCCGTGCCACGCCACTAGCCAATGTTACCGCTAGACAACCACTATGAACCAATCCCGATACTGCCACATGTTGTCGACAAGGCTTTCAAAGATGCACTACTCTAAATTCCCAGAGGAGCAAAAGCCCCCAGCCCTCTCATTAATATCTCCAAACCTTTTTCCGCAAAGACTTTACTACGGTGACTCGACTCACGGTCCACACCCAAACTACGGGTTATACACCCAATCAATCCTCACGACAGCACCTCCCGATCCAACCAGTGTTAAGGTACAAACCTACCACTTTCGATCAAAGTAAGGAAATCCAGAAACTTAGGAAGCACCCAAGCTACTATTCGAGATATAGCACCAGCTGCTCAAAACGCACCACTCCCGATGTTAACAGTCACACCCTTATATAGGGACTAACACTCCCTCTATCGAATGGCCAATCACAACACATGCCAATTTGGCAACGTTACCCACCACGAAAATACAAGTCTAATTCTAACAAGATTATGCGCTATGCCCTTGCAAAACACCATGTTAAGTTTATACTATATCTAGTTTTAATCTCACCCTCCTTGCACTTCTGGTTAAGATACACATCCCTCTGTGATCCTTCTAAATTTGAAAACACAGCTCAACGGTCGTCACTTTTCCCAAACCAAAACACACGCACAAGAATGCATTTACCAAAGATTTTATGGTATAACAGCAACTTATCACGTCAATAAAACTTTAAAGCTACCCAATGCTCCAAATCACCCAATCCGAGGAAATTAACAGACCAAGCATATATGTATACATATATATATAAAAAAACAGTTTAGATGTTTCAACATTCCCAAAACACGTTGGTTACACAACAGAATCCAATGATTACAAACGATAATTCACCGATTACAAAACGGATTAGCCAAAAAGAAACCAACCCCTCGGTATTACCACTATTGTCGTCCCTCGCTGGACCACCAAAACTGGTCATCTCCAAACACAAGACAACCTACGAGTTTACCAACCACGGACAAGAACTACTGACGTGCCCCCTCTGTCCACACTTGGAACAACTACAAACTTCCCCAACTGGGGCTTGGGAACTCGACCCTACCGAGGCCCTCGTAATCTGGCCTGCTAGTTCCCCAAAACGATACTGTTCCTGCCTAGTTAAATGAAACTGAGTCTGGCTAGGTTGTAAAACCCCTAAAGAAGCCCCCGGCTGAGTACAGAAACGCCGAATATGACCCGGCTGATTACACATCCAACAAGTAGGCGGTGCCTGAGCACGAGACTGGTTCAAAACCTGGGCTGATGAAGGCCCCAACAACTGCCTCCCCACTAAGCATTTGATCGGCCCAAAACCCGGCTGGTTAGATGATCCTGGTGGTACAATTACTGGTTGAACTGCTAACCCTGCCCCCTTCTTCTGTGGGCAACCCGAAACCTTGTGGCCTAAAAGACCACATCTGAAACAAATGACACCCCTCAGTTTACGTTCTTCCGAACCCAAATCCGACACTGGAAGGGTAGTTCTAGCCCGACCTCCCTGTTGCGAGTTTAAACCCCTTTGCCTCTTGAAAGGCCTACCAACACCCTGAGTCACAGGAGTCGCCGAGGTGGCTTCCTCCCCACTCTGCCCCATCGCTAGCACCGCAGCCTCTACATGGGCGGCCGCCTCAACAAGCACCCTATAACTTCTATGCCAAGACCCCGCAATCCTATCACAGATGTCGCCACGCAGCTTACTCTCAAACTCGAAACAACGCAATTCCTCCGTCTCCACCAATTCTGGAGCAAACCTCGACAGGTTAGCAAACCATCTTTCGAATCGCACCAAAGGTGTAGTACCTTGGCGTAACTCCACAAACTGTTTCCGCAACTCTTCCCGAGCGGAAGGAGGGAAATCACAACTTCCTCGCCTAGGCATCCTAGTAAAAGTAACAGAGACACGTTAGCGCACTCATACATGTGCCGAAACTAAACACTCACGTCTTAATACATGGGCAACTGTAATTCATTCCACGTAAGCACATAAACACATAAGCACTTACGAATTTCATTTCCGGATAATGATGGTCCTGAGGCGTTACTAGAGTTCCGGTCAGAAACAGCATTGATCAAGTGCCTTTCCAACAAGACTCCCAGAAACCCAAGAATCCAATCAACATCCGAGAAACTAAATCCCATACCCAAATAAACACATAAACATGTTATCAGTTAAACACATAGCACATGACACTACATCATAGTCTCTATCAAGCGAGACAAACCCATTGTGATACTAATCACTTCCCACGTACCCAAAGTATTCGAACCCGGTACGCTCTGATACCAAGTTGTAACGCCCTCAAAATAACGGCATTAAACCCATCAAATAAGACATTCATTAACATATGAAATAACCACATTCTTCTATTTGACAGAGTTTCATTACAGAAGTATTACATGCTAACAACAAAAGCAAAATGCCCTACAGGCTTACAGCTTTCCAAGTGAACACTTGGTTACAATATAAGAGTACTAACTCGTTTACACATTATATAGCGACCCCGGTCTTTTCACATTTGATTATTGTATCCAGACTTAAGTTCCGTGGATTCTGTCATTGTATAATTGTTGTTGTTGTTGTCCCTTATTTTCTCATTTGGAATTATAGGATGTGTTGGGAAGGTTTGTTTCAGGTTGGTTGGGTTTAGAAACCAAGTGTTGCTGTCCAGGTTTTTGGTTCTTCGCTCGAGCGAGGAGTTGTTCGCTCGAGCGAATGGTTGCGTTTGATTTGGACCTGTAGCTGTTCATTCTTGGCTCGAGCGAGATTTTCTTCGCTCGAGCGAGTTAGTTCGTCCTTCGCTCGAGCAATAGTTCCTTCGCTCGAGCGTGTGTCTGGGTTCAGACCTGAGGGTTTGAGTTCTTCGCTCGACCGAGCCTTCTTTCGCTCGAGCGAGCATTTGAGTTGTTGGCTCGAGCAAGGCTTCCTTGGCTCGAGCGTAGTTTCTCTGTGTCTGGTCGCTCGAGCGACCAAGTCTTCGCTCGAGCGAGCCTGTCCAGTATATATTAACAGCAGCGGGTTTTGATCAGTCCTTTTCATCTTCTTTTTGATCCCAAACCCTAGGTCCGACTTCTCTATCTCCCTACTCACCTTCTCTCTTAGATTTGATCTACTTAGGGTGTGTTTCTACCCTAGATCCTTCATTAAAAAGATAGAGGGAGTTGAGGGCTTCCATTTAATCTGAACTTTTGGAAATTTGGAGCACTTTGGTATTTGGGCATTCATCTCCATCTTCTCCATTCGGGTTACTCTCTTCGAGGTAGGGATTTCCTACTCCATTTTATAGGTTTTGTTCTAAGTTTTGGTATTTTGATATGTTGGGGATACTTTGGTAAATTTTGGGAAAAACCATAGTTGTATTATTGAATTAATTTGTATAAGTAATTCATGGAATTGGGGAATTTATTGATTAAATGGCGTAATTGGGTAATTGATATCATTTGTCTATTGAATTGTTGACATAGTTATTTCCAGTTTAGAAATAACTGTTTTGGGCTATCGGTGGAGGATAGTCGTGATTGTTGTAGACATTGCATGTGGATTACGAATAACTGAAACTAATCATATTGGTTAAGTCATTAATTTTGACTGTTGCATTGATTCAGAAAATACGTGTATTGGTTGAGCATTGCATTTGCATACATTGTTTTTGTGTGGGAGGAGATAGGGGATGTACTCCACGGTTTAGGGGAAGATAGGGGATGGACCTCTAAACCGGATTTTTGTTTGGGAGGAGATAGGGGATGGACTCCATTAGCATCACTTTTATGTGTGCTTATTTATAGAAGTGTTTTATTGATACAGCACTAAAATGTGTATCAATCTGGAAGTATGAAGTGTTTTGATTTGAGCTTGAGTCTCATTTGTTTGTTGATAATGGACGGATGTGAATATGATATATGTAATTCACTGTTGTAAGTTTGGCCAGGTTCTGAGCCATGTTGATAAAATTGGAAGGTAAAATGAGTTTTAGACAATAGTGTTATGAGACTGTAAAATGAAGTAATGGACTATCTTGGTTAACCATCTGTTGAATGCCATTGCTTTATTCATTGCTTATATGTGGTTTAGTATATTTCTACTGGGCTGTGGCTCACCCTTTATGGGAATATCATTTTCAGGTTCAGGTGATAAGCTACCTCCAAGGACTTAGCTTGGAAGGACTTGGATTTTGGAAGACTACTTTTAGTTATTTGTTTTTCATTGTTAATACATGTAAACACTCAAGCCTAGGGCTTTATTTTTATTTGAGTTAGAACTCATACTTTGTGTCCAAGTGTTGGCTTGGAAAGATGTAAGCCGGTAGGGCATTTACTTTGATGTTGCATGTAATGCTTTTTATTATTTGTAAGACTCTGATGGACATTATAAGGAATTATTAAAGTGTTCTCTTTAAACAATGCATGTCAATGATATATAATGGGTATATTTTTTGAGGGCGTTACAACTTGGTATCAGAGCGTACCGGGTTTGAATACTTTGGGTACGTGGGAAGTGATTAGTATCACATTGGGTTCGTCTCGTTTGATAGAGACTTAGTATAATGTTATATGCTTATGTGATAACATGTTTATGTGATTATGTGGGTATGGAATGTAGTTTCTAGGATGTTGATTGGACCCTTGAGTTTCTTGTAGTCTTGTTGGAAAGGCACTTGATCACTGCTGCTTCCAACCGGAACTATAGTAACGCATTGGGACTATCATTATCCGGGAATGAAATTCGTAGGTGCTTATGTGATTATGTGCTTACGTGGAATGAATTATTGTTGTCCATTGCATTAGGACGCGAGTGTTTAGCTTCGGCACATTTATTAATGTGCTAATGTCTCTGTTTCCTTTATTAGGATGTCAGGACGAGGACGAGGACGCGGTAGGCGTGGTAGGCCGGGTAGGCAGGAGGTGCCTGTGCCAGAGGAGATTCCGGCAGTTCAAGAGGGAATTGACTAGGCCAATGTGGCCGAGCCAGTAGGCCAGCAGGCTATGGGCGCTCTAGCCCGAGAGATAGCAGGGGCATTCAGGGAGTCAGTAGGCATTCTCAGAGCTAAGAATCAAGCTCAGGCTGTTATTGTGGATGCAGGACCTTCCTTTCTGAAGAGGGACTTCTTCCGGTCTAATCCGGATGAATTTGTGGGTGATCCAAAAGAGCCGCTTAAGGCAGATGAATGGCTCGAACAGACAACGAAGACATTTGAGATGCTTGGCATCGAAGACGAGGGGTTGAAAGTGACCTTGGCATCTTTCCAGTTGAAGGGGGATGCAGGTCAGTGGTGGAAGTTTACTAAGGGGCGTATAGGAGGTACATGGGAGGCTTTTGTGAATGCTTTCCAGGAGAAGTTCTTATCTCCAGCAGTTAGGGAGAAGCTGCGAGACCAGTTTTGTCAGCTTAAGCAGGCGAGTTCTTCAGTGGCCGAATTTGAGGCTGCATTTACTAGTTTGTCCAGGTTTGCACCTGAGTTGGTGGCGTCTGAGGAACGCCGTTGTATTGAGTTTGAGAAGAAGTTGAGGCGTGGCCTCAAGCTGAGAGTTGGGGGAACTATGATTCGGGATTATGGGCGTATGGTTGATGCTGCAGCCCACATGGAGATCATGATGCAGGAGGAGGAGGAAGGGCAGAAGGGCTCCAAGAGGAGTCAGGATAGTCAGAGTGATGGTAGGAGACAGAAGGGTTTTAATCCCCAGCAGTCTCAGGGTAGCTTTTCGAGATCGACTTTTCCGGTACCGAGTGCTAGTTCGGGGAAAGGCAGTCAGGGAGATATTACCTGTTTCAAGTGTGGCCAGCTGGGCCACAAGTCTCCAGTTTGTCCTTTGAGGGGAGGAGTGCAGAGAGCAGCATCTTCTTCGGCTCGATCTCAGAGCCAGAGTCAGGGTAGAGGTCAGCCACTCTCGTGTTTTCAGTGTGGTCAGCCAGGGCATATGAAGAGGTATTGCCCACAGTTGGGTGGCACACCTGGTGCATCTGGTTTGAGGCCGATTCAGGGTCTGCAGCCAGCTCAGTCGGGTCAGGCCTCGAGGGCTAATCAGGGGGCTTCATCGTCCCAGTCAGTGCAGCAATCTTACGCTCCTAGGGTTGAGCAGGTTGATCAGAGGTCGTCTGGGCGCGTGTACGCTGTTACCGCGCAGGATCTTGTACCGGCTCCATCAGTTGTGAGAGGTACCTTCTTGTTTTGCAACTCGGTTGCTAATGTTTTGATTGATACGGGTGCATCTCATTCCTTTGTGTCTGCTGCATTTGCATCTGTTTTGGAGTTGGAGTTAGCACAGTTAGCATCTCCTATTTGTGTAGTGTCACCTCTTGGGGGTGAATTGATTTTGAAACAAGGTGTTAGGGGTTGTGATATAGAGGTTGATTATCATAGAATCCCATTTTCCTTTGTAGTTATGCCTATGAGGGGTTTCGATGTTATTTTGGGTATGGACTGGTTATCGTCATACCGGGCAGTTATTGATTGCTACCGCCAGAGGGTCACTTGTTGTACTGTGAGCGGAGAGTACTTTCATTTTCTGGGGGACCGGGTTGGTGATGTGTTGCCACCGGGGTATGTTCCACGAGGACGGAGTGAGCTTAGTGGTCTACTTGCTAACCTTTCGATTAGTGAGGATGCTGAGACTCAGATTGTGTTGCCAAGGGTGGTTTGTGAGTACTCGGACGTCTTTCCCGAGGATCTTGTTGGTTTGCCACCGCATCGAGAGATTGAGTTCTCTATTGACCTGGTGCCCGGCACGGCGCCGATTTCTATGGCACCTTATCGTTTTGCCCCAGCCGAGTTAGTTGAGTTGAAGATCCAACTCCAGGAGTTGCTAGATAAGGGCTTTATACGTCCTAGTGTTTCGCCGTGGGGAGCACCGGCCCTCTTTGTTAAAAAGAAAGGTGGTGCTTTGAGACTTTGTATAGATTATCGGAAATTGAATCGGGCTACGGTTAAGAATAAGTACCCTATGCCTCGTATAGATGATCTGTTTGATCAGTTGAAGGGTTCCCGTTGTTTCTCTAAGATAGACTTGAGATCAGGTTACCACCAGTTGAGGGTCAGAGAGGAGGATATTCCGAAGACGGCATTCCGTACGCGGTATGGCCATTATGAGTTTCTGGTGATGCCATTTGGGCTCACCAATGCACCGGCAGTCTTTATGGACTTGATGAACCGGATCTTCCGGGAATTCTTGGATCGGTTTGTAGTCGTTTTTGTGGACGACATTCTTATCTATTCGCCTTCTGAGGAGGAGCACGAGGCACACTTGAGGGTGGTGCTTGAGTTACTTAGAGCCCATAGGCTATATGCCAAGTTTGGGAAGTGTGAGTTCTGGCTGAGGGAAGTCAAATTCTTAGGCCACGTAGTATCCGGGGAAGGAGTGTCTGTTGATACATCTAAGGTGGAGGCAGTGCAAGATTGGGCACAGCCTAAGAGTGTATTTGAGATCCGCAGTTTTCTGGGATTAGCTGGGTATTACCGCCGATTTGTGAAAGATTTCTCCAGATTAGCTTCGCCTTTGACTAGATTGACTCGGAAGGGAGTCAAATTTGTATGGAGTGAGACTTGTGAAAAGTCGTTTCAGGAGTTGAAAGTTAGACTGACCACCGCTCCAGTATTGATTATTCCAGAGAGAGGGTTGGGTTATACAGTCTATTGTGACGCCTCACGAGAGGGTCTGGGTTGTGTGTTAATGCAAGAGGGGAAAGTAGTTGCCTATGGCTCACGTCAGTTGAAAATTCACGAGCAGAATTACCCTACGCATGATCTAGAGTTAGCAGCTGTGATATTTGCCTTGAAGATTTGGAGGCATTATCTTTATGGGGAGAAATTTGAGGTATTCTCAGATCATAAGAGTCTGAAATATTTGTTTACATAGAAAGATTTGAACTTGAGGCAGAGGAGGTGGATGGAATTCATAGAGGATTATGACTTTGAGTTGCATTATCATCCGGGAAAAGCCAATGTGGTGGCCGATGCCCTTAGCAGAAAACCTGTTGGTGTCATAGCCAGTATAGCCATCCGAGAATGGGAGATGTTGAGTGCACTTGGGGAGTTTGATTTACTTTTGGGCGAGTCCGTTGAGGCTGCGTCCTTGTTTTCTATTGTTGCACAGCCTACACTTGTGACTCGAGTGTTAGAGGCTCAGAGAGGTGACCTTGAGGTAGAATCTCTCCGTGAGAAAATTTCCGGTGGGAAGGTTGAGAAGGGTTTGACGGTGTATTCCGACCTGAGTGTGAGATACCGAGACCGTCCGTTTGTGTCGGAGTCTTGCCGAGAGGAGGTACTCCGAGAGTTTCATCATTCACGCCTTGCGGTGCATCCGGGAGGCACTAAGATGTACTGGGATTTGGGTCGTCAGTTCTGGTGGCGGGGTATGAAGAGAGATGTGGCAGCTTTCGTATCTAAGTGCCTTACTTGCCAACAAGTGAAGGCCGAGCATCAGAGGCCAGCGGGTTTGTTGCAACCCTTGCCTATTGCCGAGTGGAAGTGGGAACACGTCACTATGGACTTCGTTGTGGGTCTTCCGAGGACTTAGCGGGGTAATGATGCTATTTGGGTGGTTGTAGACCGGTTGACTAAGTCGGCGCACTTCATTTCTATGCGCGTGAGAGATTCGGTAGATCATCTTGCCGACTTGTACATTCGGGACATAGTGAGGTTACACGGGGTTCCAGTGACGATTGTCTCGGATAGGGATCCTCGTTTTACTGCCAGGTTGTGGCAGAGTTTGCAGAGTGCCTTAGGCACTAAGTTCACCTTTAGCACGGCTTATCATCCTCAGACTGACGGACAGTCCGAGCGTACTATTCAGATACTTGAGGATATGCTTCGGGGTTGTGTTCTAGACTTTAGTGGATCGTGGGAGAGGCACTTGCCGTTGGTAGAGTTTGCCTACAACAACAGTTTCCAGTCTAGTATCGGTATGGCACCATTTGAGGCCTTGTATGGCCGACCGTGTAGATCTCCTGTTTGTTGGGCTGAGGTGGGTGATGCACCTCTGTTGGGTCCAGAGTTGGTGAGAGAAACGACGGAGAAAGTTGAGCTTATCCGTAAGAGGCTTGTTATAGCACAAAGTCGTCAGAAATCGTATGCCGACCGTAGGAGGAGACCTTTGGTGTTTGAGGTGGGTGATCATGTTTTTCTGAAGATATCACCTAGACGGGGTTTGATGAGGTTTGGGAAGAGTGGGAAGTTGTCCCCTCGGTTCATTGGTCCGTTTGAGATCCTTGAGAGGATTGGCGAGACTGCTTATCGTTTAGCTTTGCCGCCGCAGTTGTCCGGAGTACATGACGTGTTTCATGTGAGTATGCTTCGGAAGTATGAGCCAGATCCATCACATGTGTTGGATTGGACCGATTTAGTGGTTGATGAGGATGTCTCGTATGAGGAGAGACCGGTTCGAGTATTGGATAGGCGGGATCAAGTTTTGCGAGGCAAGACCATCCCTTTGGTAAAAGTTTTGTGGAAACACCACGGAGTGGAAGAAGCCACTTGGGAACGTGAGTTAGAAGTCCACGAGAAATATCCGGACATGTTTATTGATTTGTAATCTTATAATTAGATTCTGTTATATTGATGAACTTAAGAGCTTTATATATGTCTTAAGTTGTAAAACATTGAGTTTGTTTTGGTAAATGGGTGTATCTTGAAACTTGCTTCATTATAGAAGTTTAGTATAGTATTACATATGTTGATTTCATTGCTGAGTGTGTTATATATATCATGCAATTGAATATGATATGGGATTGTTAACATTGAAAGGAATAATGCATAATAATGATACAGGTTGAGATATATGTTGTGTTATATATTTAATATGAGTTACCTTTTGATAAAGAGATGAAATGACCAGTTTTGGATCAAGATGTTTCCTAATGAATTGTAAAAAAAAAACAAATTGTTTTCAAAAACTTATGCTTAATTTCGGGGACGAAATTCTTTGAAGGAGGGGAGGTTATAGCGACCCCGGTCTTTTCACATTTGATTATTGTATCCGGACTTAGGTTCCGTGGATTCTGTCATTGTATAATTGTTGTTGTTGTTGTCCCTTATTTTCTCATTTGGAATTATAGGATGTGTTGGGCAGGTTTGTTTCAGGTTGGTTGGGTTTAGAAACCAAGTGTTGCTGTCCAGGTTTTTGGTTCTTCGCTCGAGCGAGGAGTTGTTCGCTCGAGCGAGTTAGTTCGTCCTTCGCTCGAGCAATAGTTCCTTCGCTCGAGCGTGTGTCTGGGTTCAGACCTGAGGGTTTGAGTTCTTCGCTCGACCGAGCCTTCTTTCGCTCGAGCGAGCATTTGAGTTGTTGGCTCGAGCAAGGCTTCCTTGGCTCGAGCGTAGTTTCTCTGTGTCTGGTCGCTCGAGCGACCAAGTCTTCGCTCGAGCGAGCCTGTCCAGTATATATTAACAGCAGCGGGTTTTGATCAGTCCTTTTCATCTTCTTTTTGATCCCAAACCCTAGGTCCGACTTCTCTATCTCCCTACTCACCTTCTCTCTTAGATTTGATCTACTTAGGGTGTGTTTCTAACCTAGATCCTTCATTAAAAAGATAGAGGGAGTTGAGGGCTTCCATTTAATCTGAACTTTTGGAAATTTGGAGCACTTTGGTATTTGGGCATTCATCTCCATCTTCTCCATTCGGGTTACTCTCTTCGAGGTAGGGATTTCCTACTCCATTTTATAGGTTTTGTTCTAAGTTTTGGTATTTTGATATGTTGGGGATACTTTGGTAAATTTTGGGAAAAACCATAGTTGTATTATTGAATTAATTGTATAAGTAATTCATGGAATTGGGGAATTTATTGATTAAATGGCGTAATTGGGTAATTGATATCATTTGTCTATTGAATTGTTGACATAGTTATTTCCAGTTTAGAAATAACTGTTTTGGGCTATCGGTGGAGGATAGTCGTGATTGTTGTAGACATTGCATGTGGATTACGAATAACTGAAACTAATCATATTGGTTAAGTCATTAATTTTGACTGTTGCATTGATTCAGAAAATACGTGTATTGGTTGAGCATTGCATTTGCATACATTGTTTTTGTGTGGGAGGAGATAGGGGATGTACTCCACGGTTTAGGGGAAGATAGGGAATGGACCTCTAAACCGGATTTTTGTTTGGGAGGAGATAGGGGATGGACTCCATTAGCATCACTTTTATGTGTGCTTATTTATAGAAGTGTTTTATTGATACAGCACTAAAATGTGTATCAATCTGGAAGTATGAAGTGTTTTGATTTGAGCTTGAGTCTCATTTGTTTGTTGATAATGGACGGATGTGAATATGATATATGTAATTCACTGTTGTAAGTTTGGCCAGGTTCTGAGCCATGTTGATAAAATTGGAAGGTAAAATGAGTTTTAGACAATAGTGTTATGAGACTGTAAAATGAAGTAATGGACTATCTTGGTTAACCATCTGTTGAATGCCATTGCTTTATTCATTGCTTATATGTGGTTTAGTATATTTCTACTGGGCTGTGGCTCACCCTTTATGGGAATATCATTTTCAGGTTCAGGTGATAAGCTACCTCCAAGGACTTAGCTTGGAAGGACTTGGATTTTGGAAGACTACTTTTAGTTATTTGTTTTTCATTGTTAATACATGTAAACACTCAAGCCTAGGGCTTTATTTTTATTTGAGTTAGAACTCATACTTTGTGTCCAAGTGTTGGCTTGGAAAGATGTAAGCCGGTAGGGCATTTACTTTGATGTTGCATGTAATGCTTTTTATTATTTGTAAGACTCTGATGGACATTATAAGGAATTATTAAAGTGTTCTCTTTAAACAATGCATGTCAATGATATATAATGGGTATATTTTTTGAGGGCGTTACACATTAAGTCCTTGCCTTGAATTTACATATAATACATCAAATATGAAACGACAAAAGTATGTCCGCCTCTAGCCTCTCAAGCTATGTCCTTGGAGGTGGCATGCTACCTGTACCTGAAAGTGATATTCCCATATAGGGTGAGCCACAGCCCAGTAGAAATACACTAAACCAACCATGAACAATGACTAAAAGATTAGCAATTGATAGATGGCCAACACTGATACTTTCACATAAATCACATATTTATGTCATACAACTTATGAGTCCAAGTTACCTATCATTTTCCCTTTTTCAACAGATAAGCATGTTAGCTCTATCATCATCTCAACAGATATGTATAAAAACTATATCCCACATTCACAGATAAGCATATAAGCTGTACCCACATTCACAACAGATATGCATATGAGCTATATCTCCACTTCACTAGACAAGCATATGAGCTATATCTACACTTCACTAGACAAGCATATGAGCTATATCTACACTTCACTAGACAAGCATATGAGCTATATCTACACTTCACTAGACAAGCATATGAGCTATATCTACACTTCTCAAAGATAAGCATATGAGCTGTATCTTCACTTCTCTAGACAAGCATATGAGCTGTGTCTACGGAGTTCATCCCCCATCTCCTCCCAATCCTATCCGGTTTAGAGGTACATCCCCCATCTTCCCCTAAACCGTGGAGTACATCCCCCATCTCCTCCTCTAAACAAGCAATGCATATAAACACAGAATCATGCACACATGGATCAATACATACGTCTACACATAATGCATATAAACACATTGGTCATATACACAATCACTCAATACATAATGTTAATGTATTCTATCAACTGTCATACTCTATGACACATCTGATTGATTAGTTTTAGTTTGCCTAATCATCATGCATTGTCTACAACAATCAACACTACCCTCCACCGGTAGCCCAAAGCAATTATTTCTAAACAGGAAATAAATGCACAAATAATATATCAACATTACAACTAGACGAGCAATAGAAGATTCGTCTACACTCTTTAATCCCATACATTCCCAATTTCAACATTCTCAATTCTATTCCTCGCTTTCTTCAATTAATTGTAACGGCATTAATTAATTGAACCAATTAGGGCAAATTACCATAATTCACAAAACAACCCTAAGGTTCCATTTTCATCAATGATTCAATATTTATTCCATTTCTCTATGCCAAACATGCATCTAGGTTTATTATGAATAAAACCCCAACTTTTGTAAAATTACACAAAAGCCCCGAACTTTCACAAAATTACCAAACCAACCCCAACATCTCAAAATACCAAAATTTAAAGACAAAATCCATAGAGAGGAGTAGGATATCCCTACCTCAAATTCGGAGCCCTAAAGGAGAAGATGACAAAACCCAACGTGCTCCAAAACTCAAAATTTTCTGATTAAAATGTAGCCCTCAACGATCAACAACTCTTTTGTAAAGGCCAAAGGTGAGCAAATCACTCCTACTAGATCAAAACCTAGAGAGAAGGTAGTGTCTAGAGTGAGAGGCTCAACAATGGTGTTTTTTGGAAAAGTAGGAGAGAGAAGAGAAGGTGAAAAAGTGATTTGAAAAGCCAAAACACGGAGCTTTAACCCAGTTCTCCGCTCGAGCGTAAAATACTCCGCTCGAGCGTAACACACAGACTTCCGCTCGAGCGCACAAACTCCCGCTCGAGCGCAGAATGCACTCTCCCAGCATTTTCGCAGGACCAGGCCTCCGCTCGAGCTCCCAACTCTACGCTCGAGCGTAACTCACACAACCCCGCTCGAGCGGCCAAACCCACGCTCGAGCGTACAACTCTGCACAAGAAATACTGGATGGGTGTATTCCCCGCTCGAGCGCCAACATCCCCGCTCGAGCGGACAGGCCAAAAATCTGGGCAACTAGTTTTGGTTTCTAAACTCAACCAACCTGAAACAAATCCGCCCAACACATCCTATAACTCAAAAACGAAGTAAGGAAGGATGTAAACAAGATAATAATCAACTACTAACATCCAAGGACACATGTCCGGATCACTGTACAACAAGGGTAAATCCGGGATCGCTATAATCATCGTGCAGTGGGCTGCCCCATATGTGTGCATATATACATGCAAAGTCTCTGCCATATTTGATCATCACCATAGTGACCTCAAAATAAGACCATCACAAATAAGAGTGGTAAAACATGAAAAGTTTGTGCATACACAACATATTCCCTGTCATTGTTCAGAAGTGTGTGACAGACATAATGTTGAACAATAATGATGTATGCACCTGGCACTAACATCCAAAATATCACATAAAATAATTGTATAAACTTTAACATATTAAAATAGAAAATAAGAATGGAATTTTTATCTATATATAATTGGATAAACTTTAACATAAAATACAATAAAGCTGAAGAACCTATAGGATGACAAGTAATTTTATTTCATCATAAATATAATTTTTGTAATTTCATCTATTTTTTTAGCTTTACCAATTAAATTATGAGATATTTTTCTTATTGATAACTTAAAATATACAATTAATGACATAAAAAATGCTAGGGGTGCTCGTGGTTCAGGTTGGGTCGGGTGACATTTCATCCGCCGTTCACCTGCTTAGTTGGCAGATGTGGATTGACAGATTGGTGAATTGATGCGATCTGGTTGGCGGTTTAGACTTGACAAAATTTCAACATTTTTTAAACTAAGATTTCACTTGTTTTTAGGCCTTATTTAGGCCCAAAATTTGTTATATTTGTTAGTATTTTTGTAGTTTTTCTATCTAGTATGCCTGCATATTTATAGTAAAAGTAAAATATAAAAAACAAATTGAATCAAATTAAACCAAACAGGGCTGCTTTACTACACATAGGTGAATCTCAGTTAATTTTTCTTTGGTGTGTAACTTTCCCAAATATTTATCATTAATACTAGATTAAGTGTATTAAGATAAACTATAATCAAAGGGGCTGTATGTCAAGCATGTCGTAATAAGTACCAACAAACTAATACAAGCCATTAACTGCACAGAATATACAGACCATTCCCAATAAATCATGGGGTACTTACGTGTAGGTCCTAATAAGTGGACTTATTGTCTAATAGGTCCTATGAAAAAAAAAATTCATAAAAAAAGGTCACTAATTGTAAGTTTTAGCGACAATTTATAA
This sequence comes from Camellia sinensis, assembly GCF_055761805.1. NCBI lineage: Eukaryota > Viridiplantae > Streptophyta > Magnoliopsida > Ericales > Theaceae > Camellia > Camellia sinensis. Next base: position 50,670,218 of record NC_138967.1, read on the forward strand.
AAATTATGACAAAAAAAGTCACAAATTGTCAATTTTTAGTGACATATATAAAAAATTGTCTTAAAAAAATTATTTTTAGCTACAATTTTACCAAAACTTATTTTCAATAGGACATGATGGGAATTAAGTACAACTATTAGGACCTATTGGTAGTTTACCCATAAATTTCATCTCATCGAACAAAAACCCTAACTAGAAATTCCAAGATCAAAATTAACAGTAATAATTTGACGATCAGATTTGCAAAATATACAAATATAAGCATGAATGAAGCATGAAGATGCAGAACAAGTAGGAAAGAAAAACACAAACTCGCATTTGAGAGATCTAAACAAATCTAAAGCAGATGAACAAAAAACAGAGAGGATTAGAATAAAATAATTTGTATGGATACGAAAAAAGAAGTAGAAGATGTGGCGGTAAAAGATGATGGCAAAAATGAAGATGAAGATGTTATGTATATATCTTTGCATAGCTCTATGATTGGAGCAAGCAAATCGAATCGATCCATTGGCCAAGATAAGGATGAGATGTACACACAGCGAGCAAGAGAGACAGAAAGAGTATAAAGAAAGACACACAAAAAGATATTTTGATTTTTTTCTTCAGAGTTGATTGTATTGGCCTGCTGTACCTATCTGAGCTTCCCCCCCTCCCTCTCTCTCTCTCTCTGGTTTTTTTTTTTTTTTTTAACCCTTCAAATCCCCTTCTCTTCACCACCATAAAATCGTGGGTTTGTTTAATCAATGGATTATGCTTTCATTGCCGACCAACTGAAAATGTAGTCACTAATTCATTTAGGAATCCCTCCAAATTTTAAAATCTTACGTTCAAAACCTTTCATGCAAAGTAAATTTTTGCCAACCAATTTTGGTCGGCAAAAATAAAAACTAAATTTTTGTTTTTTATTCGGCCACTAAATAATTTTAGTAATCAAAATTATACAATGATTAAAAATTTATTTAGTCATTAAAAATAAATTTTTGGCGATCAAACATTTGGTCACAAAGATAAAAAACTAAAATTTTGTTTCTCATTCAACGACTAAATAAATTTAGTAGCCAAAACTAACTATACAGCGACTAAAATATTTATTTAGTCGCTAAAAATAATTTTTTGGCAACCTTTGGTTGTCAAAGATAAAAAGTAAATTTTTGTTTTTCATTCGGCGATTAAATAATTTTAGTAGCCAAAACTAACTCTATAGCGACTAAAAAAAAATTTTGTCGTTGAAAATAAATTTTTTGCGACCAAACATTTAGTCGCCAAAGATAAAAAGTAACGTTTTGTTTTTCATTCAGCGACTAAATAATTTTAGTAGCCAAAACTAACTATACAGCGACTAAAATTTTTTTTTGTCACCAATTGTGGCATTTTTAGCGACTAAAATTTTTTTTAGTCGCCAATTGTGACATTTTTAGCGACTAAATTTTTTTAGTCGCCAATAATCGATATACCCCGACTAAAAAAAATTAGTAGCTAAATCTTGTACTTTTTCCGACTAATATAATTTTTGGTCGCCAATTCCACAACTTTTGGAGACTAAATTTTTTTTAGTTACCAAATTTGGGCGCCAAAAGTGTAATTTCCTGTAGTGCCGCAAGTGTTTTGGTGCCAAAATTCAAACATGACAAATGGGAGCTTGTTAGACTTTTCTCTAATTGTGGCTGCTGGTCATATCCACCACTTGAAACTCCCTATATTTGTGTTTAATTAAGGCTGTATTTGAATCTTATATTTCAGTATACGTTTTCAAAGAGAGACAAAAAGAAAATTATAAAGAAAAAGTAATAAAATTTTAATTTATATTATTGTGAATATTTGTCTCTTCGTTTTCTTTTCTCTTAAATCACTATTATATAATTCAAAATTTAAACACGGTTTAAAAATTGCGAGTTACCATTGTTTTCTTCAATAATGCCCATAAATTTTAATTGACCTTAGCTTAGTCATAAATTTTAATTGAACTCAGCTTACATCTAGTTAGGGGTGTAAAAATGACCCATTACCCATTGGCGGTCCGAGACTCTCCCACGGTCTAGAGTGGACCCCGCCGGGTTAGGCTCAGGCCCAAACCCCAGCCCGTAAGCTTGAGCCTGAACTTGAACCGTCATTTTGAAATCCGGCCAAGCTCGGCCGGACCATTGAAATATTGTGTTTGGATACAAATCTTGATTTGTTTGGTGTGAATGCAAAATTGGAGAAGAAGAAAAGAATAATTTTAATGTTGAAAAGTCTATTCAATAGTCTTGTAATAATAGACGTCTTAGTGGGTGAACATAAACAAATACAAGGGTAAAGAAAACCTTTCACAACATACAACCCCCATAATGGGGAGGAATAAATCAAACACCACAAAAATATCAAGCTCCTCTTCATAAGAGTTGAACTCAAAACCTTACACTATAAAAGTGCTACACAACCATTGAAATGTTGTGTTTAGATAGATATCTTGATTCGTTAGTGAGTGGACATAAATAAATTCAAGAGTCTTGTAATAATAGAAGTCTTAGTGAGGTGGACATAAATAAATTCAAAGGGTAAAGAAAACCTTTCATAGTAGACAAAAATAAGATAAATTCAACAAATATATATATATATATATATATTGTTCACTCACCCTTTATATATATATATGGATGAATATGCACGTGTATGTCTTAAGTTGTGAAACATTGAAAATGTTTTGGTTTATTGGAAGTATGTTTTGGAACTTGCCTCATATGGAAGTTGAATGTGACACTATATGTGTTGAATGTATTGTTGAAATTGGAAAGATAATGCGTAATGTTAATGCATGTTGAAAGTACATATGTTGTTTACATATTGTGAAATGCCTCTTGTTAAAGGGAGGGGGTGACCGGTAATGGGTCGGATTGTTGAATGTTAAAGTGTAACATTGTTTAGAATGGAGGAAAACTTGTTTTCTGAAAACTTGTGCTTAATTTCGGGGACGAAATTCTTTAAGGGGGGGAGGTTATAGCGATCCCGGGTTTACCCTTGTTGTACAGTGATCCGGACATGTGTCCGTGGATGTTGGTAGTTGTTTATCATCTTGTTTGCATCCTCTTTACTTTGTATTTGAGTTATAGGATGTGTTGGGCAGATTTGTTACAGGTTGGTTGAGTTTAGAAACCAAAACTAGTTGCCCAGATTTTGGCCTGTCCGCTCGAGCGGAGGTTTGGGCGCTCGAGCGGGGAATACACCCATCCAGTATTTCCTGTGCAGTGTTGGACGCTCGAGCGTGGGATTAGCCGCTCGAGCGGGGTTGTGTGAGTTCCGCTCGAGCGGGAAGTTGGAAGCTCGAGCGGAGACCTGGCTCTGTAAAAGTGCTGGGAGAGTGCATCCGACGCTCGAGCGGGAGTTTGGCCGCTCGAGCGGGAGTCTGTGAGTTACGCTCGAGCGGGCCGACTGGGTTTTAGTTCCGTGTTGTGACTTTTCAAATCACTTTTTCACTTTCTCTTCTCTCTCCTACTTTTCCAAAAACACCATTGTTGAGCCTCTCACTCTAGAACTCTACCTTCTCTCTAGGTTTTGATCTAGTAGGAGTGATTTGCTCATCTTTGGCCTTTACAAAAAAGTTGTTGATCATCGAGGGCTACTTTTTAATCTGAAAATTTCGGGTTTTGGAGCACGTTGGGTTTTGTCATCTTCTTCTTTGGGGCTCCGGATTTGAGGTAGGGGTATCCTACTCCTCTCTATGGATTTTGTCTTTAAATTTTGGTATTTTGAGATGTTGGGGTTGGTTTGGTAATTTGGTGAAAGTTTGGGGCTTTTGTGCTATTTTACAAAAGTTGGGGTTTTATTCATAATAAACCTAGATGTATGTTTGGCATAGAGAAATGAAATAAATGTTGAATCATTGATGAAAATTGGACCTAAGGGTTGAAATGGTAATTATGGATAACGACCTAATTACATTGTTTGATTAATTGGGATAATTAATTGTGAGAAATGAGGAAATGAAATGTTGATTGAATATCCATTGTGCATTTATTTTCTGTTTTAGAAATAACTACTTTGGGCTATCGGTGGAGGATAGTCGTGATTGTTGTAGACAATGCATGATGATTAGGCAAACGGAAACTAATCAATGGAATGTGTCATGGAACTTGACGGTTGATAGAATACATTAACTGTGTGTATTGAGTGATTGTATATAGAACCATTGTGTTTGTATACGTTATGTGTAGAGGAGGAGATGGGGGATGTACTCCGCGGTTTAGGGGAAGATGGGGGATGTACCTCTAAACCGGATAGTGTTGGGAGAAAATAGGGGATGAACTCCGTAGATACAGCTCATATGCTTGTCTAGTAAAGTGAAGATAGAGCTCATATGCTTATCTTTGTGAAGTGTGGATATAGCTTATATGCTTATCTGTGGATATTGTTGTTATACATATCTGTTGTAGAATGTGGATGTAGCTTATATGCTTATCTGAGAATGTGGATATTGTTGTTATACATATCTGTTGAGAATGTGGCTAGTGCTTATATGCCTATCCGTTGAAAAAGGGAAAATGAAAAGTAACTTGGACTCATTAGTCGTATGACATAAATATGTGATTTATGTGAATGTATCAGTGTTGGCCATCTATCAATTGCTAATCTTTTAGTCATTGTTCATGGTTGGTTTAGTGTATTTCTACTGGGCTGTGGCTCACCCTATATGGGAATATCATTTTCAGGTACAGGTAGCATGCCACCTCCAAGGACATAGCTTGGGAGGCTAGAGGCGGACATACTTTTGTCGTTATCTTTTTGATGTATTACATGTAATTTCAAGCCAAGGGCTTTATGTGTAAACGAGTTAGAACTCTTTTGTTGTAACCAAGTGTTAACTTGGAAAGCTGTAAGCCTGTAAGGCATTTTGCTTTTGTTGTTAACATGTAATACCTTTGTATGAAACTCTGATGTATAAAAGAATGTGGTTATTTTAATATGTCAATGCATGTCTTATTTGATGGGTTTAATGTTATTATTTTGAGGACGTTACAGAGTGGACATAAATAAATTCAAGAGTCTTGTAATAATAGAAGTCTTAGTGAGGTGGACATAAATAAATTCAAAGGGTAAAGAAAACCTTTCATAGTAGACAAAAATAAGATAAATTCAACAAATATATATATATATATATATATATTGTTCACTCACCCTTTATATATATATATGGATGAATATGCACGTGTATGTAGATAAAAAGAGTTATAAAAGTTTGTTGTTGTTTGGAAAGTTCTCTCGACTGTCATCCTTCTCTTGGTTTTTAAGGTGTCTGTAAGCGAATTGGTTGATTTTTGGAGGCCTCTCTTTCCTGGTATGTTTGTCCACTTATTTATTTATTTGTTTATTTATATATATATATATATATATATATATTGACAATTGGTAGCTAGAAGGAAAAAAATGAAAGAAATAAAATTTCCATAAGACACTATTATGAAGTACAGATATTTTTCTCAAATATTTCAAAAAGAGAGATGTATTTGTATTATATTTGTATTAGATATCTACTTTTTGGATATTTATATATATGTTTCAGATACTCTAAATCACATAATACTTCTTTTACAAAATTAAAATTGTAGTATTTCTTGCATAACATTATAATATAATATAAATAATTGTAAGCATAAATATAAGAATATTTTTCTAATACTTTATTTAGTTATTTGATAAGAAGAATATAGTGAATTAAAGCAATTAAATTTGTCAAATCGGTATATATTTTTTCTTTCATTCATGTCCCATAAAATTATATAGAAAGTAAGTATTAATAAGGGAATATAATAATAGTATAATTAAAATTAAATATCAACATTTAAATAAGCAAGTAAACTTGAAAACAATATTCTTTAATTGTGCCAAAAGGAAAAGGGAATTTTTTTTAAGGTCCCTGGTATTAAGATTTTATAGCACAAAGGACATCCAATATTTTCATAATGTCTAAGGTCCCTCAAATCAAACCAGAGAAAATTCAATCCAGAGAAATTCTCTGGTCTAAACGAGAGAAAATTCAATCTAAACCAGAGAAATTCTCTGGTCCAAACCAGAGAAAATTCAATCCAAATTAGAGAAATTCTCTCCAAACCAGAGAAATTTTGAACTTTCCAAAGAATTTATTTGGGTTTAAACAAGAGAAAATTGAAATTTCTCTGAGTTCAAACTAGAAAAATCTAGAGAAAATTGAACATCATAGAGAAAATTAAACAAGGCAGAGAACATTAACCAAACCAGAGAAATTTTAGCACAAATTTTTCACACAGAGTATTGAAATTTCTCTTGTTATACTCTCCGGTAAAAACAACCCAAAGGCTAAAAAATATTATTTTTCATATTTCAGAAAATTTCAACATAATCTCAGTAACCAAACAATCAAAAAACCATACCTGATACCCTTTCCAAGTATAGTAAGTATTCTTCAATATTGTTCCTATTTTTATGCTTTGAAAAAGTAGATAAGGACAAAGAAATGGCAGCCAATTTCGGATCACCGAAGCACTGCTTCGCAGAGAGAAGCAAGGAAAGGTTGCTCTCTAGAAAAGACTACACGGAGCTGGGGTTTGGTTGATTTGAGGACTGTAGCGACATTCTATTACTTTGTGATCAGTTGGACAATATTCCAGAGCTTCTTCATCGACTCCTTCCACCATGCGTCCTTCTTCTCTTTCACCCCGACAACGCTGCCAGAAGAGAACAACCGGAGATGGAAATTTCCGGTGAGAAGAAAACAAATCGAAGATGAGCATATGCATGGCGATGGTGGTGGGAATGGAGATGATCTGGAAGATCAAGACTGTTGCTTTAGAGAGAGAACATTTTAGAGAGAGAAAGAGATGCAGAGATGAAAGAGAGAGGAGAATAGGTGAATTTAGTAGATGAAAAGAATTTAGAGTGAAAGAGAGAAAAAAAATTAGGTTTGTTTTGACAAATTTCTCTGTGATGTGAGTGTGGAGGTTGAGGGACCATAGACATCATAAAATAATATTACGGATCTCTTCCATTACTAAATATGAGAGAGGGATTTTAGACTAATTTTTCCCTAGGAAAAATGCAAGGACAAGTTTTAAATTGTTTTATTATTATAATACAAACATATTAGATATTAAAATGAAATATTTGCAAGATCTATTGAAAATTAAAAAGCAAACAAGCTATTGTCTTAAATTAATATTTAATTCTTAAATGTTAATATTTTGCATTATAAAATTACAGTATGATTTTTCAAGATTCTTGATTTTATGTGTAACTCACTAATTATAATTTTTAAAAACTAATTTATTTATTTAAAAAAAAAAATATCCTAATCGCATTGGTTTCATATTTTTTTTTTAAATTTTGTTCTATAGTCGTATCTATATCTATATCGTATTATATCTAATATTTTGCTTCCTAGACGCAATGATAAGATTTGAAATCACACCTGATAAGGGCACAAGGAGAGGGGGATAAAGTGGGGCATTGGCCTGCAAATGTTTTAAGAAACACATGCATATGTATGTAGTTTTGGTAGTTTTATCTAAGAGTAATGTTATATATAATTATATTTTTTATTTTAGGTTCTCACTCTTAAACACAAAGTAATAGGCCCTAGGCCTTTATATTCACAAATGCATATAAAACCCACTTGCTTGCTTGTGTTTTGTAGTGAGAAAAAGATATGAGGAATAAGATTATAGGTAGCATTTTGCTTCATCTAATGTTATCTATCACTGAAATTCTTAAGGGTTGAGTTCCTCTCCAATGGTGATTCCACTAGACAAATTTCATTGTCCAATTTTATAAGACAAATGTGATACGATCATGTAATTATCAATATCTAACCAATTTAATTTTTTAAATAAATTAACTTATCTACAGATTCTATAAATTGAAAGGTTCCAATCAATTAGGTGGTCCTAAAGTGAACCGAGGAGCCCAAACCCAATAGCACCACTCCAATTAGATCACCAACTAAAAAAAATAAAAATAAAAAAATTTTCAGATAATTTGCCAAAAAATTAGATATAGGAGATAAACTTTGAAGCATTTCAAGGGTGTTCCATTTTGTTTTTTTAGATAGCTAAAAAAATGTACTAGCTATGGTCTGTCTGTAATGTAAGCTTAGAAATTTATGAGAAAACCTTTTTGGAAAACTCTTTTACACCAGTCTGTGATCTTTTAAGTTTAGCTTCATTCATGTAATATATCCTATGTTCTTTCTTTCTTTCTTTCTTTTATATATATATATATATAACAAATTTGGTAATTTGTTTAGACAGGATTTCCACTAATTTTACAAGATATGATGTCGAATGCAAGTGATGATCCTGTCTCCCTTCACTTAAATGAAAAGCTTTCTCACCTATCTGGTACAGACTTCGAGTGTTATATCTACAAGGTGCATGATCGACTACATTGGCAAAATGAAAAGTCATATGAACCAGAAATAATGGCTATAGGACCATATCACCATGGTAAAGACAACCTACAATGGATGGAAGAACATAAATTACGGTATCTACGATTGCTTCTTAAGCGAAGAAATGAAACTAGTGTGGATAGATACATAGTAGCCATGAGAGATTTGCAAGAACGAGCACTTACATGTTATGCAAACTCTGTATGGCTTAACAAAGACGAGTTTGTGAAAATGATGCTTCTTGACAGCTGCTTTCTCGTTGAGTTGTTTCGTAAATTTGCCATGACAAGTATGAGAGATAGAAATGACCTGCTCTTCAAAATTGATTGGATACTTCTAAGTATATGGCGTGACTCCTTGTTATTTGAAAATCAACTTCCATTCTTTGTTCTTGTGGAGTTGTTCAATATGACCAAAGTTCTCGACCCTCATGACAATATCACTGATTTACCCATTCGATACTATTATTGTGTTGGTCAATATGCATCGCCAGGTCATGAAAAGATTTTATACGCTCATAATGGAATTTCAACTTGTGGTGTGAAACATTTTCTTGGTCTGGTATATGAAATTACATCTTTTTCACTCTCAAAATCAGTTCCTCTAACAAGTGTCGTTGGAGACAAGATAAAGATATGGGAACACATACAATGTGCCACAGAGTTGCATGAAGTTGGGATCAAGTTCAAGAAATCTAACCATCGTACGATCTTTTATAATGTAAAATTTAAAAATGCGGTATTAGAAATCCCGACATTAGTCATACATGAGAAGACATAATGTTTTTTTAGAAATGGAATTGCATACGAGCAACATCATCTCGAGGAGGACATTGGCCTCAAATATATCACTGATTATTTAACTTTCCTGTGTTGCCTCATTAACTCTTCACAGGATGTCTCCTTGCTTCGCGCTATGGAATTCTCAAAAACATGCTAGGTGGTGATGAAGTGGTTGTGTCAATTCTTAACAAGATTTCTACTTGTGCCGTTGCACCTCGTGACAATTTTTTTTACTCTCAAGTATTTGACAACGTAAACAAGTATAGTAAGCAACGTTGGAACATATGGACTGCAATGTTAAGGCGCAATTATTTCAACAGCCCATGGACAATCATCTAATTTCTCGGAGCTATTATGTTGCTTCTACTCACTTCAACACAGACAGTGTTTTCCATTCTTGCTTACTTCTGTAGTAGAGGTTGTTAAGCCCATGGCAAAACTTTTAAGTGAGATTATTTGAAATCTTGAACTATATTCTTAAGAAAGTTGGAAGAAGGTGTTTGATAGAATTTTCTAAAATTACACAAAATGATGTGGCATAATTATAGATTTAGCATTTAAAAGTAAAAAGAAAAAGGCATTGACTATTCTTTATATTTCTTCGTACTTCATTTTGTGGGTCTCACACTAGACCCATAAGATGATTGGAATCGTTTATCTCATAAACCATGTAGTGAACACTATAAGAGGTGGAAACTTAAAGTATGAAATTCAAATCTCCTACCCAAACTTTGAAGGCTAGAAGTGGTACAAAGAGTTCAAACCACAAAATTCTCGAGACAAATTTTTGGACTCAAAATGATTCAGAACCATGAATCTAAATATCTTTTGCAACTAGATTCGAAAAGGTTTAGAGCCATAAACCCAAAGATCTGAGTGCTTGGCTTCCAAAATGTTTCGAGAACCCAGAAGTTACTCCATTAAGAATCCCAAAACACTTACGAACTTGGAGCCTAATTGACATGTTAGAACCATGATGTGACGAGAAAATGGACCTTCTCTTAAAGATGGAGAACTCAAAGATAAATTCTTTCATCACTCAAATTAGTCTTTACTGAAAGTCAAGGTTGTAGGACTGGGAAGTCCCTTTGGACTTGGTATCATACTGTAGGAAGTCCCTTGGGATGGTGGTTATTTTTGAGTTGGTGGCTAAAATCAAAGGTTCGTCGAGATAATTTATAAAAACCTCAGACTTCCTATTATTCTTGGGGATACTTGAGGAGAAGACACAAAATGCTTGGGGGTCGCAATTATCTCGACTGCGCAGTTAGGGAGGGAATCTTTCTCATGTTGTCACATGGCAACACATGGCATCACCACAATCAATTGCTTAGACTTCAAGCCAATTTTGGGTGTGTATACACCCACCCATAGCTCATGATTCAGAACAAACATAGTAGCAAATTTGGAGAGTTGGAATGAAAGAGTGCAAGTGGGGATTCTGAGGGATGCTCTGCTATTTTTTTTTTTTCTTCTCTCTCTAGTTTGCTTCCTTTGATCTTTCATCCAACCACTATTCTCTCAATCTCTTCTTGAATCTAGTTTGATTACCAACAAATCTAGCTTCTCTCTTTCAATTCCAAAAAAAATCATCTTTTTCAGCAAAATTCATCTTTTTCGATGAGTTTTTGGCGAAATTTATCATTTCCTGTGAACTTCCTAGAACCCATTCATACAAAGACTGGCTATTCAAAGAATCAATCTCATCATATATCATTTTTTTTTATAAAATAAATGGTTTAAATTTAAATTCATATTTGACATCTATTTTAAAACATATAATGTCCAATAAAACTAAATTTTTAGACAATTTATCTTTTCGTTAAATTTTTAAAATCAACATTCAAATTATAATCATGAATTAAGATAATGCCCACAAAATAGAATAGGAAGGATAATATAGAACGACCACTTGAATTATCGTTGTAGGTTTGGAAAGCCTTACCAAATCCCTAGATAAAGTGAATTTTTTTCAAAAATAAAAATATTCTACTTTTATTTGAAATTTAAGGCTATGTTTGGTCGAATAATTTGGGAAGAGATTTGAAAGGAAAAAGAAAAAAAAAATGTGTGAAACTAAGTAAAATTTAGATATATTTTATTCACATTTTACTTACTTTTTTCATTTCCTTTCCAAATCTTTTCCCAAATCTCTAACCAAACACAATCTGACAATCCGTTTGGATCGTAAGATGATGTGAAAAAAGAAATAATTGTAATTTCTCACCTAAGTGAGAAAAAAAAAAGAAATAATTATAATTTATCACCATTTATGTTTAGAAAAAAAAAAAAGAATGTGAGTTATCACCTATCTTATTTGGATAGAGTAAATAAGAGAAAATAAAAAAAAATAAAAAAATTGTTATATTTTATTTTGTCAAAATAACTTTCCATAGTAATACGTTATATGTATTCCTAAAAACAACTAGTGGTGACCTATGTTATACACGAGACTTTATAAATAAATAAATCATTATAATTATTTTGAAGTAATTTAATATTTTGTCTTGAGATATACATGAAATTTATAAGTTAACTTTTATGTTTATAACTTTTTATATTATTAGTTTTAAAAAAATTAAAATATATATAAATCTATTTAGTGCAAGTTTGATAATTTGCATTAAAAAAAAAAAAAGAGTTAAACCTGATTAAATGAGATTAAATGAGCTTTGACATACCTCTTCTTGTTATGAAAATATACAAATTTAAAAGTTATAATTAAGACAAATATACAATTTTATTATTAAATGTGTAGTGAAGTGAAATTTAATAATAATTAATATGATGTTTCTATTATTAATCTAATAATTTAAGTTACATTTTTTTATTTCAATTTCATAACTAAAAATACAATATGAATATAATACACACATAGATTTTTAGTCTTTAAAAATAAGAAGGTTTCAAATATTTTCAAACTTTTATCATTTTCTTTTAATTTTTTTTTATCTAATTTGATTTTAAATTTGAATTATAGCGACCCCGGTCTTTTCTCTTTAAATTATTGTATCCGGACTTAGGTTCCGTGGATCCTGTCATTACTTATTGGTTGTTGTTGTCCTTTAATCTCTTTGTATTTGAAGTATAGGTTGGGTTGGGCGGGTCTGTTACAGGTTGGTTGATTTTAGATGCCAATAGGTGATGCCCAGATTTTGGCCTTTACGCTCGAGCGGAAGTTTTAACGCTCGAGCGGTCCCTTCGTTGTTGCTTCTCCGCTCGAGCGGTAATTTTGACGCTCGAGCGTGATTTTCCATCTCCCAGTATTTTGCTCTGCAGTTCTTCCGCTCGAGCGGTAGTTTTTACGCTCGAGCGTGATCCCTTGTTTTTGCTCCTCCGCTCGAGCGGGGAGTTTGACGCTCGAGCGGGTGCCAGCGCCTGCAAAACTTTTGGAAGGGTGCAATCGACGCTCGAGCGGCTTTCTTCACGCTCGAGCATGATTCTGTGTCTTACGCTCGAGCGGGGCTTTCTACGCTCGAGCGTAGAGTCGATTATATCAGTCCGTGATTTCACTTTTTGGATCACTTTTTGACCTACTTTTCCTTCATAACTTTTTAAAAACCGCCCCTGGAGTGTTTTTATCCCTCTCTCTCCCTCTACACACCTTCTCTCTTTCGATTGATCTACTTAGAGTGAGTTTCTACCTTAGATCCTTTATTAAAAAGTTAGAGTGGGTTGAGGGCTTCGTTTTAATCTGAGAAACTTGGGATTTGGAGCACGTTGGTCTTTGGTCTTCATCTCCATCTTCTCAATACGGGTTATTTTCTTCGAGGTAGGGATTTTCCTACTCCATTTTATATGTTTTGTTCTAAGTTTGGTATTTTGATAGGTTGGGGACACTTTGAAAATTTTGGGAACAAAACCTAGTTGAATTGCTAAATTGATTTGAGTAATTAATTTAAGGAAATTGGGGAAATTGGTTAAATCCATGAAATTGGGGAATTTATTGATTAAATGGTGTAGTTGGTTAATATAAATCACTCGCCTATTGAATTGTTGGTATATTTATTTTTCGAGTCTAGAAATAACTGTTTTGGGCTATCGGTGGAGGATAGTCGTGCTTGTTGTAGACATTGCATGCGGATTAGGGAAAATTGAAACTAATCAATTTGTTAAGTCATAAATTTAGACTATTGAATTAATACATAAATTACATGTATTGATTGAGCATTGCATATGCATATTGTTTGGGAGGAGATAGGGGATGTACTCCACGGTTTAGGGGAAGATAGGGGATGGACCTCTAAACCAGATTTTTGTTTGGGAGGAGATAGGGGATGGACTCCATTAGCACCATATTTATGTGTGCTTATTATATTGAAGTGTTTTTACATGATTATTGATACAGCACTAAAATGTGTATCAAATGGGAAGTATGAAGTGTTTTGATATGAGCATGAGTCTCATTTGTTTTGTTGACATTGGAAGTAATGTGAATATGATATATAATTCACTGTTGTAAGTTTGGCCAGGTTCAGAGCCATGTTGATAATAATGGAAAGTGAAATATGTCTTAGACATTAGTGTCATGAGACTGTTTAACGATAAAATTGATTATCTTGGTTAACCATCTATTGAATGCTATAGCTTTATTCAATGCTTATATTTGGTTTAGTATTTTTCTACTGGGCTGTGGCTCACCCTTTATGGGAACATCATTTTCAGGTTCAGGTGATAAGCTACCTCCACGGACTTAGCCTGGAAGGATTTGATGTTTGGGATTTTGAAGACTTGTCTTTAGTTATATGTTTTACTTTGTTATTTTTTTTGAGATTTCATGTAAACATTCAAGCCTAGGGCTTAACTTGTAAATGAGTTAGTACTCATCCTTTTTGTGTCCAAGTGTTAGCTTGGAAAGATGTAAGCCCTTAGGGCATTTATTTTGATGTTGCAGGATGTTACATGTGATGTCTTTCAATAAGAATACTCTGATGAATAACCCAAATGATTCGTTTTCTTTTATAAATGCATGTTAATGTTATGGTTATTATGGGTTTATTTGAGGGCGTCACAACTTGGTATCAGAGCGTACCGGGTTCGAATACTTTGGGTACGTGGGAAGTGATTAGTATCACAATGGGTTCGTCTCGCTTGATAGAGACTTAGATGTACTGTTATGTGCTTATATGATAGCATGTTTATGTGATTATGTGGGTATGGAACGTAGTTTCTTGGATGTTAATTGGACCCTTGAGTTTCTAGTAGTCTTGTTGGAAAGGCACTTGATCAATGTTGTTTCCAACCGGAACTATAGTAACGCTTCGGGACTATTATTATCCAGGAATGAAATTCGTAGGTGCTTATGTGATTATGTGCTTACGTGGAATGAATTATTTTTGTCCAATGCATTAGGACGCGAGTGTTTAGTTTCAGCACATTTATTAATGTGCTAACGTCTTTGTTTGTTTCCTTTATTAGGATGTCAGGACGAGGACGAGGACGCGGTAGGCGTGGTAGGCCGGGTAGGCAGGAGGTACCGGTGCCAGAGGAGATTCCGGCAGTTCATGAGGGAATTGGCCAGGCCAATGTGGCCGAGCCAGTAGGCCAGCAGGTTATGGGCGCTTTAGCCCGAGAGATAGCAGGGGCATTCAGGGAGTCGGTAGGCATTCTTAGGGCTGAGAATCAAGCCCAGGTTGTTGTTGCGGATGCAGGACCTTCCTTTCTGAAGAGGGAGTTCTTTCGGTCTAATCCGGATGAATTTGTGGGTGATCCTAAAGAGCCGCTTAAGGCAGATGAATGGCTCGAACAAACAACGAAGACGTTTGAGATGCTTGGCATCGAAGACGAGGGGTTGAAGGTGACCTTGGCATCATTCCAGTTGAAGGGGGATGCGGGTCAGTGGTGGAAGTTCACTAAGGGGCGTATAGGAGGTACATGGGAGGCTTTTGTGAATGCTTTCCAGGAGAAGTTCTTATCTCCAGCAGTTAGGGAGAAGCTGAGAGACCAGTTCTGCCAGCTTAAGCAGTCGAGTTCTTCAGTGGCCGAGTTTGAGGCTGCATTTACTAGTTTGTCCAGGTTTGCACCTGAATTGGTGGCGTCTGAGGAACGCCGTTGTATTGAGTTTGAGAGGAAGTTGAGGCGTGGCCTCAAGCTGAGAGTTGGGGGAACTATGATTCGGGATTATGGGCGGTTGGTTGATGCTGCAGCCCACATGGAAATCATGATGCAGGAGGAGGAGGAAGGACAGAAGGGCTTCAAGAGGAGTCAGGATGGTCAGAGTGATGGTAGGAGACAGAAGGGTTTTAATCCCCAACAGTCTCAGAGTAGCTTTTCTAGATCAACTTTTCCTGTGCCGAGTGCTAGTTCGGGGAAAGGCAGTCAAGGAGACATTACCTGCTTCAAGTGTGGCCAGCTGGGCCACAAGTCTCCAGTTTGTCCTCAGAGGGGAGGAGTGCAGAGAGCAGCATCATCTTCGGCTCGATCTCAGAGCCAGAGTCAGGGTAGAGGCCAGCCACTCTCGTGTTATCAGTGTGGTTAGCCAGGGCATATGAAGAGGTATTGCCCGCAGTTGGGTGGCACACCTGGTGCATCTGGTTTGAGGCAGATTCAGGTTCAACAGCCAGCTCAGTCGGGTCAGGCCTCGAGGGCCAATCAAGGGGCTTCATCGTCTCAGTCGGTGCAGCAATCTTATGCTCCTAGGGGTGAGCAGGTTGATCAGAGGTCATCTGGGCGCGTGTATGCTGTTACCACGCAGGATCTTGTACCGGCTCCATCTGTTGTGAGAGGTACTTTCTTGTTTTTCAACTCGGTTGCTAATGGTTTGATTGATACGGGTGCATCTCATTTCTTTGTGTCTGCTGCATTTGCATCTGTTTTGGAGTTGGAGTTAGCACAGTTAGCATCTCCTATTTGTGTAGTGTCGCCTCTTGGGAGTGAATTGATTTTGAAACACGGTGTTAGGGGTTGTGATATAGAGGTTGATTACCATAGAATCCCATTTTCCTTTGTAGTTATGCCTATGAGAGGTTTCGATGTTATTTTGGGTATGGACTGGTTATCGTCATACCGGGCAGTTATTGATTGCTACCGCCAGAGAGTCACTTGTTGTACCGTGAATGGTGAGTGTTTTCATTTTCTGGGGGACCGTGTTGGTAGTGTTTTGCCACCGGGGTATGTTCCGCGAGGACGGAGTGAGCTTAGTGGTCTACTTGCTAACCTTTCGATTAGTGAGGACGGTGAGACTCAGATCGTGTGGCCAAGGGTGGTGTGTGAGTACTCGGACGTTTTTCCCGAGGATCTTGTTGGTTTGCCACCGCATCGAGAGATTGAATTCTCTATTGACTTAGTGCCCGGCACGGCGCCGATTTCTATGGCACCTTATCGTTTTGCCCCAGCTGAGTTAGTTGAGTTGAAGACCCAACTCCAGGAGTTGCTAGATAAAGGCTTTATACGTCCTAGTGTTTCGCCTTGGGGAGCACCGGCCCTCTTTGTTAAAAAGAAAGGTGGTGCTTTGAGACTTTGTATAGATTACCGGAAATTGAATCGGGCTACGGTTAAGAATAAGTACCCTATGCCTCGTATAGATGATCTGTTCGATCAGTTGAAAGGTTCCCGTTGTTTCTCGAAGATAGACTTGAGATCAGGTTATCATCAGTTGAGAGTCAGGGAGGAGGATATTCCAAAGACGGCATTCCGTACGCGGTATGGCCACTATGAGTTTTTGGTGATGCCATTTGGGCTTACCAATGCACCGGCAGTATTTATGGATTTGATGAACCGGATATTCCGGGAATTTCTAGATCGTTTTGTAGTCGTCTTCGTGGACGACATCCTTATCTATTCACCTTCAGAGGAAGAGCACGAGGAACACTTGAGGGTGGTGCTTGATTTACTTAGAGCCCATCAGCTTTATGCTAAGTTTGGGAAGTGTGAGTTCTGGCTAGAGGAGGTGAAGTTCTTAGGCCATGTAGTTTCTAGGGAAGGGGTGTCTGTTGATACATCCAAGACAGAGGCAGTGCAAGATTGGGTACAGCCTAAGAGTGTGTTTGAGATCCGCAGTTTTCTGGGATTAGCTGGGTATTATCGCCGGTTTGTAAGAGATTTCTCCAGATTAGCTTCGCCTTTGACTAGATTGACTCGGAAGGGAGTCAAATTTGTTTGGAGTGAGACTTGTGAAAAATTGTTCCAGGAGTTGAAAGTTAGACTGACCACTGCTCCAGTCTTGATTATTCCGGAGAGAGGGTTGGGTTATGCAGTCTATTGTGACGCCTCACGAGAGGGTCTTGGTTGTGTGTTGATGCAAGAGGGGAAAGTGGTTGCCTATGGCTCACGTCAGTTAAAAGTTCACGAGAAGAATTACCCTACGCATGATTTAGAGTTAGCGGCTGTGATATTTGCCTTGAAGATTTGGAGACATTATCTTTACGGTGAGAGGTTCGAGGTATTCTCAGATCATAAGAGTTTGAAATATTTGTTCACACAGAAAGACTTGAACTTGAGGCAGAGGAGGTGGATGGAATTTATTGAGGATTATGACTTTGAATTGCATTATCATCCGGGAAAGGCCAATGTGGTGGCCGACGCCCTTAGCAGGAAACCTGTTGGTGACATAGCTAGTATAGCCATCCGAGAGTGGGAGATGTTAGGTGCACTTGGAGAGTTTGATTTGCTTCTGGGCGAATCCGTTGAGGCTGCGGCCTTGCTTTCTGTTGTTGCGCAACCTACACTTGTGACTCGAGTGTTAGAGGCTCAGAGGGGCGACCTTGAGGTAGAATCCCTCCGTGAGAAGATTTCTGGTGGGAAGGTTGAGAAAGGTTTGACGGTGTATCCCGACCTGAGTGTGAGATACCGAGACCGTCTGTTTGTGCCGGAGTCTCATCGAGAGGAGGTACTCCGAGAGTTTCATCATTCACGCCTTGCAGTGCATCCGGGAGGTACTAAGATGTATCGGGATTTGGGTCGCCAGTTTTGGTGGCGGGGTATGAAGAGAGATGTGGCAGCTTTCGTGTCTAAGTGCCTTACTTGTCAGCAAGTGAAGGCCGAACATCAGAGGCCAGCGGGTTTGTTGCAACCCTTGCCTATTGCCGAGTGGAAGTGGGAGCATGTCACTATGGACTTCGTTGTAGGTCTTCCGAGGACTCAGCGGGGCAGTGATGCTATTTGGGTGGTTGTAGACCGGTTGACTAAGTCGGCGCACTTCATTCCTATGCGCGTTAGAGATTCAGTAGATCATCTTGCCGCCTTGTATATTCGGGACATAGTGAGGTTGCACGGGGTTCCAGTGACGATCGTCTCCGATAGGGACCCTCGTTTTACTGCCAGATTATGGCAGAGCTTGCAGAGCGCCTTAGGTACTAAGTTGACCTTTAGCACAGCTTATCATCCTCAGACTGACGGGCAGTCCGAGCGTACTATTCAGATCCTTGAAGATATGCTTCGGGGTTGTGTTCTTGACTTTAGCGGTCATGGGGGAGGCACTTGCCATTAGTGGAGTTTGCCTACAACAACAGCTTCCAGTCTAGTATCGGTATGGCACCGTTTGAGGACTTATACGGCCGACCGTGTAGGTCTCCTGTTTGTTGGGCCGAGGTGGGTGATGCACCTCTGTTGGGTCCGGAGTTAGTGAGGGAAACGACGGAGAAGGTTGAGCTTATCCGTAAGAGGCTTGTTACAGCCCAGAGTCGTCAGAAATCTTATGCCGACCGTAGGAGGAGACCTTTGGTGTTTGAGGTGAGTGATCATGTCTTTTTGAAGATATCACCAAGACGGGGATTGATGAGGTTTGGGAAGAGCGGGAAGTTGTCCCCTCGATTCATTGGTCCTTTTGAGATCCTTGAGAGGATTGGCGAGACTGCTTATCGTTTAGCTTTTCCGCCGCAGTTGTCCGGAGTACATGACGTGTTTCATGTGAGTATGCTTCGGAAGTATGAGCCGGATCCATCACATGTATTGGATTGGACCGATTTAGTAGTTGATGAGGATGTCTCGTATGAGGAGAGACCGGTTAGGGTCTTGGATAAGCGGGATCAAGTCTTGCGAGGCAAGACCATTTCTTTGGTGAAAGTTTTGTGGAAACATCATGGGGTGGAGGAAGCCACATGGGAACGTGAGTTGGAAGTCCGCGAGAAATATCCGGACATGTTTATTGATTTGTAATCTTGTAGTTAGATTTTGTAATATTGTCGAACTTTAAAGCTTTTTATATATGTCTTAAGCTGTAAAACATTTAGAATGTTTTGGTTAATGGAAATATTTTGGAACTTGCCTCGAAATGGAAGTTTAAGGGAACATTGTATATATTGAATATATTGAAAATTGTTGAAATTGAAAGAAAATTGCATAGTGTTAATGTAGGTTGAAATATATGGTTGTTTTTCATATTGTGGCACGCCTCTTTGTTAAGAGATGGAATGGCCGGTCTTGGGTCAAGTTGTTTATTAGTGAGTTATCATATTGTTGGAATTTGAGAAAAACTTGTTTTCGAAACCTTGTGCTTAATTTCGGGGACGAAATTCTTTCAAGGAGGGGAGATTATAGCGACCCCGGTCTTTTCTCTTTAAATTATTGTATCCGGACTTAGGTTCCGTGGATCATGTCATTACTTATTGGTTGTTGTTGTCCTTTAATCTCTTTGTATTTGAAGTATAGGTTGGGTTGGGCGGGTCTGTTACAGGTTGGTTGATTTTAGATGCCAATAGGTGATGCCCAGATTTTGGCCTTTACGCTCGAGCGGAAGTTTTAACGCTCGAGCGGTCCCTTCGTTGTTGCTTCTCCGCTCGAGCGGTAATTTTGACGCTCGAGCGTGATTTTTCATCTCCCAGTATTTTGCTCTGCAGTTCTTCCGCTCGAGCGGTAGTTTTTACGCTCGAGCGTGATCCCTTGTTTTTGCTCCTCCGCTCGAGCGGGGAGTTTGACGCTCGAGCGGGTGCCAGTGCCTGCAAAACTTCTGGAAGGGTGCAATCGACGCTCGAGCGGCTTTCTTCACGCTCGAGCATGATTCTGTGTCTTACGCTCGAGCGGGGCTTTCTACGCTCGAGCGTAGAGTCGATTATATCAGTCCGTGATTTCACTTTTTGGATCACTTTTTGACCTACTTTTCCTTCATAACTTTTTAAAAACCGCCCCTGGAGTGTTTTTATCTCCCTCTCTCCCTCTACACACCTTCTCTCTTTCGATTGATCTACTTAGAGTGAGTTTCTACCTTAGATCCTTTATTAAAAAGTTAGAGTGGGTTGAGGGCTTTGTTTTAATCTGAGAAACTTGGGATTTGGAGCACGTTGGTCTTTGGTCTTCATCTCCATCTTCTCAATACGGGTTATTTTCTTCGAGGTAGGGATTTTCTTACTCCATTTTATATGTTTTGTTCTAAGTTTGGTATTTTGATAGGTTGGGGACACTTTGAAAATTTTGGGAACAAAACCTAGTTGAATTGCTAAATTGATTTGAGTAATTAATTTAAGGAAATTGGGGAAATTGGTTAAATCCATGAAATTGGGGAATTTATTGATTAAATGGTGTACTTGGTTAATATAAATCACTCGCCTATTGAATTGTTGGTATATTTATTTTTCGAGTCTAGAAATAACTGTTTTGGGCTATCGGTGAAGGATAGTCGTGCTTGTTGTAGACATTGCATGCGGATTAGGGAAAATTGAAACTAATCAATTTGTTAAGTCATAAATTTAGACTATTGAATTAATACAGAAATTACATGTATTGATTGAGCATTGCATATGCATATTGTTTGGGAGGAGATAGGGGATGTACTCCACGGTTTAGGGGAAGATAGGGGATGGACCTCTAAACCGGATTTTTGTTTGGGAGGAGATAGGGGATGGACTCCATTAGCACCATATTTATGTGTGCTTATTATATTGAAGTGTTTTTACATGATTATTGATACAACACTAAAATGTGTATCAAATGGGAAGTATGAAGTTTTTTGATATGAGCATGAGTCTCATTTGTTTTGTTGATATTGGAAGTAATGTGAATATGATATATAATTCACTGTTGTAAGTTTGGCCAGGTTCAGAGCCATGTTGATAATAATGGAAAGTGAAATATGTCTTAGACATTAGTGTCATGAGACTGTTTAATGATAAAATTGATTATCTTGGTTAACCATCTATTGAATGCTATAGCTTTATTCAATGCTTATATTTGGTTTAGTATTTTTCTACTGGGCTGTGGCTCACCCTTTATGGGAACATCATTTTCAGGTTCAGGTGATAAGCTACCTCCACGGACTTAGCCTGGAAGGATTTGATGTTTGGGATTTTGAAGACTTGTCTTTAGTTATATGTTTTACTTTGTTATTTTTTTTGAGATTTCATGTAAACATTCAAGCCTAGGGCTTAACTTGTAAATGAGTTAGTACTCATCCTTTTTGTGTCCAAGTGTTAGCTTGGAAAGATGTAAGCCCTTAGGGCATTTATTTTGATGTTGCAGGATGTTACATGTGATGTCTTTCAATAAGAATACTCTGATGAATAACCCAAATGATTCGTTTTCTTTTATAAATGCATGTTAATGTTATGGTTATTATGGGTTTATTTGAGGGCGTCACATGAATAAAATTTTTGATTTGATATGAATTACTTTACTTTTTCATTAAATTTTTATCAATTTTTAAAACAACTTTCATTCTCATCCCAATTTTTTTTTTCTTTTCACCAATTTTGATGAAAAACAAATAATTTTCAACATTTCATCTTTTTAAATTTTTATCAAATTATAATTTGATAAAAAAAATATATATTAAGGATTGAAAATTCTCTTAATTGGAATCGTAGTGAAATATGTGGTTGTGGGTTAGTGATGGAAGTTGTGGGTTTCTATTTTTTTTTAAATTTAGCCACCGTTTGGGAAGTGGGTTGGCTTTTTGGCTGTAACGCCCTCAAAATAAACCCAATATATATATGTCATTGACATGCACTATTTAAAGAAAACAATTCATTAACTCATTCATCAGAGTATTACTAAATAAAAGCATTACATGTAACATCGAATAAAATGCCCTACAGGCTTACATCTTTCCAAGCCAACACTTGGATACAAAAAGATGAGTTCTAACTCAATACAAGAAAAGCCCTAGGCTTGGATGTTTACATGTACTAATAAATAAAGACAATTAACTAAAGATAGTCTTCGAAATCCAAATCCCTTCCAAGCTGAGTCCTTGGAGGTAGCTTATCACCTGAACCTGAAAATGATGTTCCCATATAGGGTGAGCCACAGCCCAGTAGAAATATACTAAACCACATATAAGCAATGAATAAAGCAATAGCATTCAACAGATGGTTAACCAAGATAATTAATTACTTCATTTTACAGTCTCATGACACTATTCTCTAAGACACGTTTTACTTTCCAATTTTATCAACATGGCTCAGAACCTGGCCAAACTTACAACAGTGAATTATATATATATCATTTTCACATTTTCCCAATATCAACAACATATGAGACTCAAGCTCAATTCAAAACACTTCATACTTCCAGATTGATACACATTTTAGTGCTGTATCAATAAAACACTTCTATATAAATAAGCACACATAAAAGTGATGCTAATGGAGTCCATCCCCTATCTCCTCCCAAACAAAATCCGGTTTAAAGGTCCATCCCCTATCTTCCCCTAAACCGTGGAGTACATCCCCTATCTCCTCCCACACACAAAACAATGTATGCAAATGCAATGCTCAATCAATACACGTATTTTCTGTATCAATGCAATAGTCAAAATTAATGACTTAACCAATGTGATTAGTTTCAGTTATTCCTAATCCACATGCAATGTCTACAACAATCACAACTATCCTCCACCGATAGCCCAAAACAGTTATTTCTAAACTGAAAATAACCATGTCAAACAATTCAATAGACAAATGATTCAAATTATCCAACTACGCCATTTAATCCAATGTTTTAAAAACCGGACCGGTGAATGAACCGGAAAAATGATCGGGTGGACGGGTCACCGGTTCAACCGTCGGGTTGAACCGGAATCGAACCGTGACGTCATAAATATATTAAAATTATATTTAAATAAAAATATAAGTAATAAAATTATAAATTAAAAATTTTAATAATCTTAAATATATCTCTTAATACTTTTTTTATTAAAAAATATAAAAATATATTTAAAAATATTATTAATTTTCATTTTGGAAGAAGAATTTAAATATTTAATATTTCTTCCATATGATTTTAATTCAAACACTTTGATTGAAAGAAGAGCAAAATTTTTGGAGGGATATCAAATTTTAAGTTTCCCTCCAATGAATTTGATTGAATCCCACATAGATTTCTTGAGTTTTTTGGAAGAATTTTTTTCTTATAAATAGATAGAAGCTTTCACAATAATTTCAAGCTCTCAATGGGATTCCTCACAAGAGGAGACCCTTAAAAGAGAGTTTCCAATTAAATTTTTATTATATATATAATATATATATATATATATAAAATAAGAAAGAAAGAACGAAAAGAAAGAAAGAAAATAAAAAAACAGGAAAAAAAAAAAAAAAGCCGGATCGGTTCAATCAACCCGTGGCCGGGTCGACCGGTTCACCGGTTTTCAAAAAATAGGCCGGTTTTTTCAAATGGCCGGTTTAAGAGGGTCGACCGGACCGGAACCCCATCCGGTCACCGGTTCAACCGGTTGAACCGGCCGGTCCGGTCTGGTTTTTAAAACCATGA
This sequence comes from Camellia sinensis, assembly GCF_055761805.1. Classification (NCBI taxonomy): domain Eukaryota; kingdom Viridiplantae; phylum Streptophyta; class Magnoliopsida; order Ericales; family Theaceae; genus Camellia; species Camellia sinensis. The sequence goes on from NC_138967.1 coordinate 50,694,038, forward strand.
TTTAATCAATGATTTCCCCAATTCCATGAATTAATTATACAAATTAATTTAGTAATACAACTAGGGTTTTTCCCAAAATTTACAAAGTATCCCCAACATATCAAAATACCAAAACTTAGAACAAAACCTATAAAATGGAGTAGGAAATCCCTACCTCAAAGAAAACAATCCAAATGGTGAAGACAGAGATGAGTGCCCAAATACCAATGTGCTCCAAATCGCCAAATGTTCAGATTAAATGAAAGCCCTCGACTCCCTCTATATTTTTAATAAAGCAACTAGGGTAGAAACACCCTCTAAATAGATCAAATCTAAGAAAGAAGGTGAGTAGGGAGAGAGAGAAGTCGGACCTAGGGTTTGGAATCAAAAGAAGATGAAAAAGACTGATCAAAACCCGCTGCTGTGTATATAAATTGGACAGGCTCGCTCGAGCGAAGACTTGGTCGCTCGAGCGACCAGACACAAGAAGCTACGCTCGAGCCAAGGAAGCCTTGTTCGAGCCAGCAACCCAAAAGCTCGCTTGAGCGAAAGAAAACTCGATCGAGCGAAGAACTCAAACCCTCAGGTCTGAACCCAGACACACGCTCGAGCGAAGGAACTATAGCTCGAGCGAAGGATGAACTAACTCGCTCGAGCGAAGAAAAGCTCGCTCGAGCCAAGAATGCAAAGCTACAGGTCCATACTGGACGCCATCTCTCGCTCGAGCGACCAAACCCCAGCTCGAGCGAAGAACCAAAACGACATCTCGCTCGAGCGACCAACTCCTCGCTCAAGCGAAAAACCAAAAACCTGGACAACAAGACTTGGTTTCTAAACCCAACCAACCTGAAGCAAACCTGCCCAACACATCCTAATTCCAAATGAGAAAATAAAGGACAACAACAACAATTATACAATGACAGAATCTACGGAACCTAAGTCCGGATACAATAATCAAATGGGAAAAGACCGGGGTCGCTATAACATCCCCCCCTTCAAAGAATTTCGTCCCCGAAATTAAGCTTAAGTTTTTGAAAACAGATTTTTCTCAATTCCAAATGATATTATATAACCATAATAAACAACTTGACCCAATACTGGTCACCTCATCTCTTTATTAAGAGGCATCTCATAATATATATAAAACAACCAACATTTCAGCCTGTATCATTATTATGCATTAATCCCTCCAATGTTAGTAATTCCCATATCATATTCAATCGCATGATATATGCCACACAATCAACAATGTACTCAACAGATGCAATGTTACACTACACTTCTATAATGAAGCAAGTTTCAAGATATACCCATTTACCAACACAAACTCAATGTTTTACAACTTAAGATATATATAAAGCTCTTAAGTTTAACAATATAACAGAATCTAGTTATAAGATTACAAATCAACAAATATGTCTGGATATTTATGGCGAACTTCCAATTCACGTTCCCAAGTGGCTTCCTCCACTCCGTGATGTTTCCACAAAACTTTCACCAAAGGGATGGTTTTGCCTCGCAAAACTTGATCCCGCCTATCCAAGACCCGAACCGGTCTCTCCTCATACGAGACATCCTCATCAACCACTAAATTGGTCCAATCCAACACATGTGATGGATCCGGCTCATACTTCCGAAGCATACTCACATGAAACACGTCATGTACTCCGGACAACTGCGGTGGTAAAGCTAAACGATAAGCAGCCTCGCCAATCCTCTCAAAGATCTCAAATGGTCCAATGAACCGAGGGGACAACTTCCCACTCTTCCCAAACCTCATCAAACCCCGTCTAGGTCATATCTTCAGAAAGACATGATCACCCACCTCAAACACCAAAGGTCTCCTCCTACGGTCGGCATAAGATTTCTGACGACTCTGTGCTGTAACAAGCCTCTTACGGATAAGCTCAACTTTCTCCGTCGTTTCCCTCACCAACTCCGGACCCAACAGAGGTGCATCACCCACCTCGGCCCAACAAACAGGAGATCTACACGGTCGGCCATACAAGGCCTCAAATGGTGCCATACCGATACTAGACTGGAAACTGTTGTTGTAGGCAAACTCCACCAACGACAAGTGCCTCTCCCATGACCCACTAAAGTCTAGAACACAACCCTGAAGCATATCCTCAAGGATCTGAATAGTACGCTCGGACTGCCCGTCAGTCTGAGGATGGTAAGCCGTGCTAAAGGTCAACTTAGTGCCTAAGGCACTCTGCAAACTCTGCCACAACCTGGCAGTAAAACGAGGATCTCTATCTGAGACGATCGTCACTGGGACCCCATGCAATCTCACTATGTCCCGAATGTATAGGTCGGCAAGATGATCTACCGAATCTCTCACGCGCATAGAAATGAAGTGCGCCGACTTAGTCAACCGGTCTACGACCACCCAAATAGCATCACTACCCCGCTGAGTCCTCGGAAGACCCATAACGAAGTCCATAGTGACGTGTTCCCACTTCCACAAGGCAATAGGCAAGGGTTGCAACAAACCCGCTGGCCGCTGATGTTTGGCCTTCACTTGCTGACAAGTAAGGCACTTAGATATGAAAGCTGCCACATCTCTCTTCATACCCTGCCACCAGAACTGGTGACCCAAATCCCGATACATCTTAGTGCCTCCCGGATGCACCGCAAGGCGTGAATGATGAAAATCTCGGAGTACCTCCTCTCGACAAGACTCTGGCGCAAACAGACGGTCTCGGTATCTCACACTCAGGTCGGGATACACCGTCAAACCCTTCTCACCCTTCCCACCGGAAATCCTCTCACGGAGAGATTCTATCTCAAGGTCACCCCTCTGAGCCTCTAACACTCGAGTCACAAGTGTAGGCTGTGCAACAACAGAAAACAATGCCGCAGTCTCAACGGATTCGCCCAAAAGTAAATCAAACTCCCCAAGTGCACCCAACATCTCCCATTCTCGGATGGCTATACTAGCTATGTCACCAACAGGTTTCCTGCTAAGGGCATCGGCCACCACGTTGGCCTTTCCCGGATGATAATGCAACTCAAAGTCATAATCCTCAATGAATTCCATCCACCTCCTCTGCCTCAAGTTCAAGTCTTTCTGTGTAAACAAATATTTCAGACTCTTATGATCCGAGAATACCTCGAATCTCTCACCATAAAGATAATGCCTCCAAATCTTCAAAGCAAAAATCACAGCTGCTAACTCTAGATCATGCGTAGGGTAATTCTGCTCGTGAATTTTCAACTGACGTGAACCATAGGCAACTACTTTCCCTTCTTGCATTAATACACAACCCAGACCCTCTCGTGAGGCGTCACAATAGACTGCATAACCCAACCCTCTCTCTGGAAGAATCAATACTGGAGCGGTGGTCAGTCTAACTTTCAACTCCTGGAATGACTTTTCACAAGTCTCACTCCATACAAATTTGACTCCCTTCCGAGTCAACCTAGTCAAAGGCGAAGCTAATCTGGAGAAATCTTTCACAAACCGGCGATAATACCCCGCTAACCCCAGAAAACTGCGGATCTCAAACACACTCTTAGGCTGTGCCCAATCTTGCACTGCCTCAGTCTTGGATGTATCAACAGACACTCCTTCCCCAGACACTACATGGCCTAAGAACTTGACCTCTTCCAGCCAGAACTCACACTTCCCAAACTTAGCATAAAGCTTATGGACTCTAAGTAACTCAAGCACCACTCTCAAGTGTTCCTTGTGCTTCTCCTCAGAAGGTGAATAGATAAGGATGTCGTCCACGAATACGACTACAAAACGATCTAAAAATTCCCGGAATATCCGGTTCATCAAATCCATAAAAACTACCGGTGCATTGGTGAGCCCAAATGGCATCACCAGAAACTCATAGTGGCCATACCGCGTACGGGATGCCGTTTTCGGAATATCCTCCTCCCTGACTCTTAACTGATGATAACCCGATCTCAAGTCTATCTTCGAGAAACAACGGGAACCTTTCAACTGATCAAACAGATCATCTATACGAGGCATAGGGTACTTATTCTTAACCGTAGCCCGATTCAATTTCCGGTAATCTATACAAAGTCTCAAAGCACCACCTTTCTTTTTAACAAAGAGGGCCGGTGCTCCCCACGGCGAAACACTAGGATGTATAAAACCCTTGTCTAGTAACTCCTGGAGTTGAATCTTCAACTCAACTAACTCGGCTGGAGCAAAACAATAAGGTGCCATAGAAATCGGCGCCGTGCCGGGCACTAGGTCAATAGAGAATTCAATCTCTCGATGCGGTGGCAACCCAACAAGATCCTCGGGAAAGACGTCCGAGTACTCACAAACCACCCTTGGCAACACAATCTGAGTCTCATCATCTTCACTAATCAAAAGGTTGGCAAGTAGACCACTAAGCTCACTCCGTCCTCGCGGAATATACCCCGGTGGTAACACATCACCAACCCGGTCCCCCAGAAAATGAAAATACTCTTCGCTCACGGTACAACAAGTGACCCTCTGGCGGTAGCAATCAATAACTGCCCGGTATGACGATAACCAGTCCATACCCAAAATAACATCGAAACCCCTCATAGGCATAACTACAAAGGAAAATGGGATTCTATGATAATCAACCTCTATATCACAACCCCTAACACCTTGTTTCAAAATCAATTCACCCCCAAGAGGTGACACTACACAAATAGGAGATGTTAGCTGTGCTAACTCCAACTCCAAAACAGATGCAAATGCAGCAGACACAAAGGAATGAGATGCACCCGTATCAATCAAAACATTAGCAACCGAGTTGCAAAACAAGAAGGTACCTCTCACAACTGATGGTGCTGGCACAAGATCCTGCGCGGTAACAGCATACACGCGCCCAGACGACCTCTGATCAACTTGCTCAACCCTAGGAGCATAAGATTGCTGCACCGACTGAGACGATGAAGCCCCCTAATTGGCCCTCGAGGCCTGACCCGACTGAGCTGGCTGCTGACCCTGAATCGGCCTCAAACCAGATGCACCTGGTGTGCCACCCAACTGCGGGCAATACCTCTTCATATGCCCTGGCTGACCACACTGATAACACGAGAGTGACTGGCCTCTACCCTGACTCTGGCTCTGGGATCGAGCCGAAGATGATGCTGCTCTCTGAACTCCTCCCCTCTGAGGACAAACCGGAGACTTGTGGCCCAGCTGGCCACACTTGAAACAGGTAATGTCTCCCTGACTGCCTTTCCCCGAACTAGCACTCGGTACAGGAAAAGTCGATCTAGAAAAGCTACCCTGAGACTGCTGGGGATTAAAACCCTTCTGTCTCCTACCATCATTCTGACCATCCTGACTCCTCTTGGAGCCCTTTTGTCCTTCCTCCTCCTCCTGCATCATGATTTCCATGTGGGCTGCAGCATCAACCATACGCCCATAATCCCGAATCATAGTTCCCCCAACTCTCAGCTTGAGGCCACGCCTCAACTTCTTCTCAAACTCAATACAACGGCGTTCCTCAGACGCCACCAACTCAGGTGCAAACCTGGACAAACTAGTAAATGCAGCCTCAAACTCGGCCACTGAAGAACTCGCCTGCTTAAGCTGACAAAACTGGTCTCGCAGCTTCTCCCTGACTGCTGGAGATAAAAACTTCTCCTGGAAAGCATTCACAAAAGCCTCCCACGTACCTCCTATACGCCCCTTAGTAAACTTCCACCACTGACCCGCATCCCCCTTCAACTGGAAAGATGCCAAGGTCACTTTCAACCCCTCGTCTTCGATACCAAGCATCTCAAACGTCTTTGTTGTCTGTTCGAGCCATTCATCTGCCTTAAGCGGCTCTTTAGGGTCACCCACAAATTCATCCGGATTAGACCGGAAGAACTCCCTCTTCAGAAAGGAAGGTCCTGCATCCGCAATAACAGCCTGAGCTTGATTCTCAGCTCTGAGAATGCCTACTGACTCCCTGAATGCCCCTGCTATCTCTCGGGCTAGAGCGCCCATAGCCTGCTGGCCTACTGGCTCGGCCACATTGGCCTGGCCAATTCCCTCTTGAACTGCCGGAATCTCCTCTGGCATAGGCACCTCCTGCCTACCCGGCCTACCACGCCTACCGCGTCCTCGTCCTCGTCCTGACATCCTAATAAAGGAAACAAAGACATTAGCACATTAATAAATGTGCCGAAGCTAAACACTCGCGTCCTAATGCAATGGAGAACAATAATTCATTCCACGTAAGCACATAATCACATAAGCACCTACGAATTTCATTCCCGGATAATGATAGTCCCAATGCGTTACTATAGTTCCGGTTGGAAGCAGCAGTGATCAAGTGCCTTTCCAACAAGACTACTAGAAACTCAAGGGTCCAATCAACATCCTAGAAACTACATTCCATACCCACATAATCACATAAACATGTTATCACATAAGCATATAACATTACACTAAGTCTCTATCAAACGAGACGAACCCAATGTGATACTAATCACTTCCCACGTACCCAAAGTATTCAAATCCGGTACGCTCTGATACCAAGTTGTAACGCCCTCAAAATAAACCCAATATATATATGTCATTGACATGCACTATTTAAAGAAAACAATTCATTAACTCATTCATCAGAGTATTACTAAATAAAAGCATTACATGTAACATCGAATAAAATGCCCTACAGGCTTACATCTTTCCAAGCCAACACTTGGATACAAAAAGATGAGTTCTAACTCAATACAAGAAAAGCCCTAGGCTTGGATGTTTACATGTACTAATAAATAAAGACAATTAACTAAAGATAGTCTTCGAAATCCAAATCCCTTCCAAGCTAAGTCCTTGGAGGTAGCTTATCACCTGAACCTGAAAATGATGTTCCCATATAGGGTGAGCCACAGCCCAGTAGAAATATACTAAACCACATATAAGCAATGAATAAAGCAATAGCATTCAACAGATGGTTAACCAAGATAATTAATTACTTCATTTTACAGTCTCATGACACTATTGTCTAAGACACGTTTTACTTTCCAATTTTATCAACATGGCTCAGAACCTAGCCAAACTTACAACAGTGAATTATATATATATCATTTTCACATTTTCCCAATATCAACAACATATGAGACTCAAGCTCAATTCAAAACACTTCATACTTCCAGATTGATACACATTTTAGTGTTGTATCAATAAAACACTTCTATATAAATAAGCACACATAAAAGTGATGCTAATGGAGTCCATCCCCTATCTCTTCCCAAACAAAATCCGGTTTAGAGGTCCATCCCCTATCTTCCCCTAAACCGTGGAGTACATTGTAGACACCCCATTTTTGACCGTCCTCAAGACTTGGACGTCACCGTTTGAACACTCGGTGATCATCCATGATCGTGTTCGTTTGGAGTTCCCGGAGGTCTCGGCTCGCGTGCCCTGCCTTAGAATCTCCGAACTCAACCGTTTAGTGTCTGGTTTTACACCAAACACTTGCATCTTGCCTTTGAGAGGCAGGGAATGCCATGTAAGGCATCCCCACACACCACCGGCAGTGGCTGGAGGCCACCGGCTGGTCTTTTTCTGCCATCGGCACTTTTGTTTGCCGGTCGGCACACTTTATTGCCGGTCGGCATAATATGTTGCCGGTCGGCACTGTTTTTTGCCAAAATAGCATTTTTGGGCAGCCGACCACTGTTCATCCACTTTATGGAGATATTTTGTGCCAGCTGTGATAGCTGGCACCAACTCTTCCCCCCTCCATACACGTGTATGGAGGGATTTCCCTCTAGCCAAGCTTGTTGTATAAGCTTTGCAAGAGGGAGTCCTATAAGAGAGGGGCTTTCCTCTTGGTTCTAGGTTAGAAAAACAGAAGCAAAAACCAGCCCTTAGCAATATAGATACATATTATCTCTATACCTCCCCCTTCTCTCCTCCTTTGTGTGTGTTTTTTAGCTCAAAAGGTGTGTTTTACCTTACTTTTGCACCATTACACACACCATTACACCTTACTCTGAGATTGAGGGACTTGGAGGAGTTGTTTCTTGAGTTTTGGACTGGTTTTGATCCAAAGAAGGAGGCTAGACCATTTGTTCTTCAAGGGTTCTTCAAGGGTGAGCATCTTCCTTTTTATTCCCCAAACTTGCATTGGTTTTCTACCTATTTTGTTTACTGTTTTAGCTCTTGTGTATAACATGAAAAAGGCTTAAATTTTCCTACTCTAGCACTTTCATTCAGGTCATTTTGTGGTTTGAGTGCAAACTCACCCTCATAGGCCTTGTTTGGTCTATTTTGGTGCCTCTTTGATAAGGTTTTGTTCACTTCAGCATTTTGATCTTTTCATCACTAAAAATCAGTGTATTTTAGTGTCAAAAAAGTTGGTTTGAAGTCTTGCATAGGGGAGGGACACCCCTCTCCCTTTATGGTTTTGTTTCCTTGCTTTTTGGGCTCAAAAGGATAGCATGTGTGCTTGTTGTTTCTTGGCTTCATTTCAGTATTTTTTTAGGCATCTTAGGTCATATATAACCTCTGTTTTTGGTCGGATTTGGGCCTCCTTGTATGCTTGTAATACTTGCTTTGTATTGCTCCATCCTGCTTAGAAATACATCTCATGATTAGGCCATAATTCTTGCGAGAGTTGGTTTAGTTCCATGAAGTTCTTAGTGATGTTTTTCCATGCTTAAGGTTTATTGGTTATCCATTTAGTCATGCTTGACATGTTTGTTAGGGTTGCTTTGTGTTTTAGCTTAAAAGCTTTGAGCATGTTGACCTCTAACATGTATGTTTGTGATTATCCTCATGATTTAACATCATCTAAGGACCACATTTTAGTCCAAGAATCATGCTTGTATGTGTGCATGCATGGCCTCTTTCATACCTTGAGGGTGTGTCCTCTTATGCCTAGGAGTGAGCCTTAGCGCATTCGTTTCATGGGGGATACTTTAGCTGCCATATTAGGAGTTTTTGGGGTGCTATTTTGCATGCAAAAACTCTGTTTTTTTTACTTGTTTTGATCATGCCATGAGAGGTCATGTTAGTGGGGGGGAGTTGTCTCCTTTTGTGCCTTAACTTTGGGACCATGAGCTTACTTGTTAACATGAGTTGATTGTTCATCATTTTGAGCACTTTTGGCCACTGTTTTGAGAAGGGTGAGGGCCTGCCCCTTTGCCATTTTAAGCCCTCTTGCATGCTTGCTCCATGTTTGTTGCATAGTTGTTCCATTAAGCCTTGTAGCTTATCAATCCCATGGTCAAATTGGTCCATGTTTGCACCATTTTTGTACCTTGTATGCTTAGCATTGTACATTTGTCACGTTGGTTGCATAATGCTTGTTGTGCTTTATATCTTGGTAGCATGATACATTTGAGCCTTGTTGAGCATTACATGCATTGCATTTACTTGGTTTGGGGTGTCAAACTAAGTTTGGGAATCAAGGACCATTCATACTTCAAGTGATGCAATGTGCCTCGATTCCCGGTCATCGGGACCTTTGACTCCAACTTGATAAGGCCTCGGTTTTCATGTTGTTTGTTGCATACATCCTTACATTAAGTAGCAAATTTGATCCCTTGAGTCATCATGCACCATTGATGGCTCAAAGGTCGAAGGTCATGCTTCTTTGAGTTCAAAATATGATAAGAAGTAGGACCATGCTTACATGTGTCCAAGAACTCCATACCATGCACTGTCTGTTCTCTGTTTGCTGTCAAATTGTCTTCTGCAGGAAGTTTCTGCCGACCGGCAGAATTTAGTGCCGACCGGCACTATCTGGAGTGCCGATGAATCCAATAAAGTGCCGATGGTAATTGAGAAGTACCGGTGGTAATTCTGTCTGGCCGGTGGTGCTCTGCTGGATGCAGGGAACTTGCTCCAGTGCTTTGGCAATTTTCAGAAAGACGAGGCAGTACAAACAGAGGAGGCAGGGGTACGGTACGGGTTTTTCGGGCGAGCCAAGTTCCGAGCATGCATCATCTGTGCACCCCGAGGCAGAGGCTGTGGCCACCCTCTTCTTTCTTTTGCTTCCTTTCTTTTAATTAATTAGGAAATTTTGTAATATTTTCATTTGTTCATTACTTTGGGACTGTAATATTAATTCGAACCCTCTGAGTGAGGGTAAACATGTAATAAGTGTGGGTGAGTGTGTGTATGTCTTCCAATCCCCATTTCTTTCTTCCCTTTTATTTACCTGCTTATGATGGTAGATTAGGGCATTTTTGAAATTAGCATACCTTATGATATGCATGTGTGCATTCATGCATTTGTTGACATGCACCAGGCTCGGTACATCATACTAACCGCATTCGTATTTTCAAATTTCAAAATTGAATAGATGAATCAATTGGTTGCATATCATATGCCAATATTTAGGTTAACCGAGCCTAACTAAAATTGCATCTTGTATGTGTTGCATTAGGCAAAATAACATGAACTAGGACATGCACAATTGCTAACTAGTTTATTGTTTTGGCACGGAGTACAATGTAAGTGGTTATGCTTTAGCATCCAGCATGCGTGTGAATGATTGCCATAATAGTATGCTTGCCATGCGGCTAAGTGTTTACATGAGATAAATTGCTTGAATGCCTGTGGGTGGAGGTCAAATTGCTTAAATTGGCATAATGCGTTAAAACTATATTTGTTTTAAGCCCACTGGATAGTGGTAAAACCGTCTTTTCCAAAAACCCACTTGAGGGTGGCAAAATCTGCATTTTAGCCTACTTGCGAGTAGCAAACCATTTTCAAAACGAACATGGAATGTTTTGTTCCAATTTGGGCAATTTGGTCTATACTTGTTTGCTGCACGCATAACATAGTAATTCTAGGCTAATAATTGGAATAAGAACACATAACGTTTTCAAAACTGGATATCACGGTTAGTAGAGGCTGGTCTTCGGACCAGGCGAGAGGGGGTGCTCATAGCTGACCTTCCCCGATCGTACCCAAGCTCTCGAGCCGAGACAACTCCGGTGATGACGGACATGTGGCCTTCGGCACCGAGTCAAGGTTTCCTAAATTTCCCATTTTAAAAATATTTAGGTGGCGACTCTGTATCTGGAAAAGCAGTCCATGTTTGGCACTACTTTTTCAAAAATCCGTTTCTCAAAACGATTTTCCAGATTTGGACTCTTTGGTTCAGATTAAGAACCGTGACACAAATCGAGTCCGAACTGTGGTAACCCCAAATGAACAGAACGGGACTAACCCTTCCGGGGTGTTCGGGGGACGTCCACAGTTTCTGGCGACTCTGCTGGGGAGTTTAGAGAGCTTGACTCGAACTCGTGATATCCTGTTTTGATTTCACTTATGTGTTTCTTTGCATTGCATGTGCATTGGTGCGCCTAAGAACACAGTGTTTGCCATCTGCCATTCCTGAACGGTTTGCTGGAGGCTTGTCTTGTCAAGACATGACCATAAGGCTGACCGGCTATGGGCTCTGACAGCATGGGAACACAAACCCCAGTTTTTACCAGGGCACCCTTTTTGACCATTCGACCTAGTGCATATTCGGAACCATAGTGACCATTCCAAGCTAGGACAGGTTGCTTACCGGATGCTAAGTTGTTTGAAACCGCTGCGTGCGTAGTGAAACCCTAGCTCCTGACAAAATAGGACAGGGAAACCCTACCCCAACATAGGGGTGTTTTGGCTCTCTTTACTTGCTATGTGCTTTTAGAATGTATTTCTGCAGGGAAATGAACACATCAGTTTGTAAGTCTGGGCATCAGGCCTGAGGGCATCAGTATCAGCTTTAAGAGAATCAGTTATCTGCGGCTATCAGGGTTCAGTATTGGGAATAGAGATTTTGAGAACAGTGATCAGTATCGAGGAACAGTGTGTTCGGCTTATCGACTATGTGTTTTGAATATCCAACTGTATATTATTTGTTTATTTTATGCCGTTGTGCTGTCCAGTTGTTGGTTTATTTATTGCTTTATTTATCTTTTTGCTAGGTAGTTTAGCATCATTGCGTCCAACCCAGTAGACATTCCCCAAACACTCTGGATCAGAGGTCGCCGGCTCCATCGATCTGAGGATCTGATAGAAGGACAACCAGTGTACCATTCTCTACCCCCGGTTACTAAACGGAAAGCAACTAGGCAGAGGACACCGGTTCAACAATTAATACAGAGGGCTTTGTCTACCCCACCTGTGTATAGTAGGGATCAGGATCCCGTTTCACCCACAGAGAGGGAACGCATACCAGCAATTCAACCAGAGCAGAACAGTATGGCTAGCTTAGAGGAGATGGTGCGCCAACTTCAGGAAAGCATGAAAATGATGCAGCAAGATGCTGCCCGACAGGCAGAATTTGCCAGGCAACAGGCTACAGTTATGAGTGAGCAAGCGGATTTAATTGGGAGATTGCAACAGCAAACTGGGGCATCACCTTCGCAGCAAATCCCTCCTCCATTAAGGGTTCCAATACCCGAAGAGACACCAAACGCCCGGAATATCCAAGAAGATACAGACATCCCAACGGGGCCGGCTCCACCCCCGATTCCGCCTCAACAATCCAAGGCACCCACTCCCATTAATGTATCGGATTCTCCCTTTGAGTCTGAGATAGACCCCATGACGTTAAAAATGCACAAGCTTGAAAAGCTGTTCAAGAAATCTCAAGGTGCGAAGTCCATTCCAAACATTGGAGATGGATACATCGACACAGCTGTGACGCTGCCAGATCGGTTTAAGATGCCCCAAATTGATCGTTTTGACGGGTCTGAGGATCCCATGGTACACCTGCGACTGTTTTCAGACGTCCTAAGGCCAATGGGCCTCACCAGATTACAGAAGCTGTCTTTATTCGGCCGTACCCTGTCGGGTGTAGCGTCCGCGTGGTACGCCAAGTTGGAGGATGACGTCAAGAGAAGTTGGGACGAGATGGCTGAGGTCTTCATCCTGCAATACTCATATAACACACAAATCGTGATCACGACCCGAGATCTCGAGACAATGAGACAAGAACCCAAGGAGAGTTTCTCAGAATTTGTAACCAGATGGCGAGCTAAGGCTTCGATGATGACCTTAAGACCCACGGACAAGGACCAGATTCGAATGATTGTGCGCAATCTCCAGCCGAGGCTAATGCAAAAGATGATTGTAGTCCCCTTTCCTACCTTTGCTGATCTGCATGAAATGCGGGTGCAGATCGAAGACGCCCTAAGACAAGGTTGGATCGATAATGACCGGGAGCAACCCCGCAGAAATTTCAATCGTAGTGCTAATGCAGGCCCGAGTGGCGCTACGACTGCCAGGACCTCCGAAGTGAGTATGGTCACCACTAACCCTCCCCCAAGAAATACGGCAGGCACGCCATTCTCTGGTGCGTCCGAAAGCAACTCACAAACAGCCAAATACCCTCCCAGAAACACCAGAACTTTCGCTCCACTTTATATGCCCCTGTCTAAAGCTTTCGGGGTTTTGATCAGAAAAGGGCATCTGAAGCCCTTAGAGCCGCGGCCCTTACCCGACAGACTACCCGCCACCCACAACCCAGCCAAATATTGTGCGTTCCACCAGCAGCACGGTCATGACACCGACCTATGCTTTCGTTTACGTCATGAAATTCAAGATCTCATTGATAATGGGGTGATTTTACCCCCTGAGAAACCCAATGTTACCACAAATCCTCTCCCCACACATAACCAAGTTCCACCACAAAAAAGAATCAACTTCATCTACACTGGGGTCGCATCCTACGATCCTAGTATCTACATCACACCCTCCTACCTGCCTAAACCTAAAGTTTTCCTCCCTGATTGCACCGATTTGTGCATGATGGACGTCTCCATAACCCAACCCAAGCCAGTGGTGGTGACCATCGAGAACAGGAAAGAGGTTGTCAAACCAAAGTCTGCGGAGTCTGAGAATAATGCTGGGAATGCTTACAGTCCGAGTGACTACATTTCACCAGTGGGCTAAAATAGACCAGATGTCGAATTTCCAGTCGGGGGAGAGCTGTGTGTAATCCGAAGGGACAATTCAGGACAGGGAACGGATGATTTGACAGCCGTGGAAGGGGATTTTGTCAAGTTCCAATTTCACGATGACCAAGACTCAGCCATCAACTGGTTCGATTATGAAGAGTCAGCAGAAGCCACGGGGTGGTTAGACGATCAGCCGGATGTAATAGGGGAGTTCCAGTCAGAACAAGGCCCGGCAGGGGCAGGAATGTCAACAACGGCCGGGAGTGTCGAAGAGCAGAATGCATCGCCGGAGAGCGCCGGTGTCGAGAGTTTCGCTCGGGAATGGAGCATTTTGAGTACAGGGATTAGTGAGCAACCTACTGCATTGACACAGTCAGAACAAGAAAGATTCGAGGATTCTGAGAGGATCAGGAAAGCAAAAGGCCACGTGGGGGTCGAAACCGCCACAAGTACGGAAACGAAGGATGCTGTGGGCATAGGGATAAAAGGTACTGCAAGTATCGAGACAGTTGTGCCAGAACCAGACAGATGCCTGTCAGCTGCAGATGGTATGTGGTGGGAAGACGACGATCTATGTCTTGCCCACACAGACGAGGATTGGAAAGGTAACCAACCAGATGATACCTGGTATATCGGCGAAGTCGATCACATGACTAGGAGTGGACGGTATTTCAAGCCTCCAAACCTAGATCAACCAGAGGCGTCTGGAAAAGATAATGAAGCAGAGAAACAAAAGGAGAAGCAACTCGAAGATGAGGCCGTATTGAGACAATTGAAAAAGATACAAGCAGACATCTCCATCTGGGGACTGCTTATGGCTTCTCGAGTACATAGGCAGGTTGTCCTGTCAGCCATGGATAAGGCCAAACTTTCCATAGATACCACGCCCGAACAGCTGGTGGGCTTAGTCTTTTCGGGAGGAAGTTCCCCAGCATTGAGTTTTTCTGACAAAGAGCTGCCACCCGAGGGTGCGAACCATAACAAACCACTCTACATCTCTGTCGAGTGCAGAGATAAATGGATACCTGTGGTACTTGTCGACACGGGGTCCGCCATCAACGTCTGCCCGGCAAGGACAGCTTATGCGATTGGTTTGAAAGTCGCGGATTTTGTGCCAACGGCCCAGGTGATTCGGGCATATGACAACACAAGCCGGGAAGTAATGGGGACAATTAAGATTCAAACAAAGGTTGGGCCAGGACAGCACGAGATAGATTTCCACGTCTTGGAGGTTCCTGCAACGTTCAATTTGCTTTTGGGGCGGCCATGGCTGCATCAGGTAAAGGCGGTCTCCTCTACCTTACATCAAGTGGTGAAATACCCCTATGGGAAGGGAGTAGCCATTGTTTTTGGAAACTCATCAATTCATCCACCACCAGAGGTATCTACGCCTGTTCTAGAAATTGAGCACGGTATAGAAGATGTGTTCATATCAGGTTTTACCTTGGCCGAGGCTCGGGTCGTACAGAACATCATGGCAGCTAACGAAGGGGTGTATGTCAGTGCCCAAGTAGTTTATCTCATGAACAAACTCCAGCATATCCCCGGGATGGGATTAGGCAAGAGCGATAGGAAAGGCGCCGCAACATCGGCCGAAGTGCCACATAACCCCCATACCTTTGGTTTGGGCTACCTACCCACCAAAGAGGATTGGATAAGGAAAGGAAAGGAAATGGCCGGAAGGGCCAGGGCGAAACAGATGGGAAAGCCCTTTGACTTAATGCACCAGCCCATTCGGGGGACCCTGAACGGACGTTTCGTCCGGGAAGGGGAGGACTTTCCGTTCTGTGGCTTCCCAGAGCCGTGGCTCAACGCGGAGAAGAAGCGCGTACCGGGGTTTGAGATCTTCTTTGATTTACAGTTACCTGAGGATGACATCGCCGAAGGGCAGGCAGATCTATCGGCTGAGGTTGAGCAAAGTAAGGAAGTGCAGTCTGAGGACGCTGAAAATGAAATGGGGGCAGCGCTGGCGTGTCTGCTTTCAGATCCTCCGATCGAACAGAGGTGCTTGGGGGATAGCTCCTCGGTATGTGTGATTGGGAATGAAGCAGCTGCGGGCCTACCATCAGCTATTTTGGATGCATTCATCGCACCTTCTCTCATCTGGCAATATGAAGAAGGCTTTCTATCAAGCAGCACCGGGTCAGGTAGTGAGCCGGAATCTGATTCTACCGAATCTTGCATGTCGGAATCAGATTCCAGCTCAACTGAGTCTGAGTCCGGTATTCCCGGGGGTGATAACCCGGATGCCACAGTCCTGTCTAGGTCGTCTTTTTCATTTTCTTTTGAGTCTGTTGTAACAGAGGAATCCGACGGCTCAGAAGTATTTAATGAGAATGACATGGATGTGGTTTCGGAGTATTTTTCTGTGCCTTTGATTTATTACTTAAATCAGGATTTTCAAAATTTTGATGAAAACGACGAGGAAGAAATTCCTCCGGTTTTGCAACGGTTAATTGATCAAGAGCAGGAAAGATTTGTTAAACCTTTAATGGATGAAATCACTACAGTGAATGTTGGTACTGAGAAGGACCCGCGGCTGGTCCAGATCGGGTCCACGTTGTCTTCTGAGGAACGCGAACGCTTAGTCGCTTTGTTAAAAGATTTCAAAGATGTTTTCGCGTGGTCCTACGAAGACGTGCCTGGAATCGATCCTGAGATTGTACAGCACCGGATCCCTCTTGATCCCGAGGCCCGACCTGTCAAACAGAAGCTCAGAAGGATCCGCCCTAATTGGGCCATTAAGATCAAGGAAGAGGTCACCAAGCAAATTGATGCAGGCTTCCTGCTGGTGTCTGAGTACCCGACTTGGTTGGCCAACATTGTTCCGGTGCCGAAGAAGGACGGCAGAATTCGGGTCTGTGTAGACTTCAGAGATTTGAATAGGGCCAGTCCGAAGGACGACTTTCCCTTGCCACACATTGATGAACTGATAGATTTCACGCCAGGACACGCCTTACTTTCGTTTCTGGATGGTTTCTCAGGCTATAATCAGATAGTAATGGCGCCCGAAGACCGGGAGAAGACTGCATTCACTACCCCGTGGGGTACATATTGTTATTGAGTGATGCCATTTGGGCTGAAAAATGCGGGAGCTACCTATCAACGGACAGCAACTACAATATTGCATGATATGATCCATAAAGAGGTCGAGGTGTATGTGGACGACATGATTGTCAAGTCCAAAGAAAGAGAGGGCCACTACACCGCCTTACAAAAGTTTTTTCAAAGGATCAGAGAATTTCGGCTGCGGCTGAATCCCCAGAAGTGTACTTTTGGTGTTACAGCAGGAAAGATGCTAGGGTTTCTGATAACGCAAAGGGGCATCGAGGTCGACCCTTCCAAAATCAAGGCCATCTTAGAAATGCCACCACCGAGGACTGAAAAGGAGGTGCGAGGCTTTCTAGGTAAAGTGAAATTCATAAGGCGGTTTATCTCTAAATTAACCTTGACTTGTGAACCACTTTTTGGCCTCCTGAAGAAAGGAAAGAAATTCCAATGGGACGGCCGATGTCAAGCAGCTTTTGAACAGATCAAAGAGTATCTACAGAACCCGCCTGTATTGTCACCGCCAGAATCGGGGAGACCGTTGATATTGTATCTTTTGGTAACTGAGACCACCATGGGCTGCATGCTCGCGCAGGAGTCAGAAGATAAAGTGGAAAGGGCTATCTACTATCTGAGCAAGAAGATGCTGGATTACGAGACCCGCTATACACCATGGAGAAGGCTTGTTTGGCCTTGGTATGGGCTACCAGGAAGCTGCGGCACTACCTGTTAGCTCACTCTGTAATGTTGGTTTCATGTTTGAATCCCATCAAATATCTTTTCGAGAAACCAGCACTTACGGGTAGGCTAGCTCGTTGGTTGCTATTGCTTTCCGAATTTCACTTGAAGTATGTAACACGCAAGTCGGTGAAAGGGAGAGCGGTAGCGGAGTTCCTTGCCGACCACCCGGTTGAGGGGGATGAAGCGGTTGAGTACCTATTCCCAGATGAAGCAATTCTGCATATCGAGGATGAAACTTGGACGATGTACTTTGACGGAGCGTCAAACCAGTATGGGTATGGGATAGGGGTGTTGCTGATAGCGCCTGACGATTCCCGTATCCCTTTAGCGTTCAAGCTCCAGTTCAGAGTCTCGAACAATGAGGCAGAGTATGAGGCGTGTATTGCTGGTCTGGAAGCAGCCCTAGAGCTAGGGGTAAGACGGTTGGACGTCATTGGGGACTCGAATCTTGTTGTGTCTCAAACAAAAGGAGACTGGAAAGTCAAGGAGGAAAGGATGATAATTTACCACCAAACCTTGGATTTGTTAATTCCTCGGTTCGAGAAACTAAATTTCACCCACCTCGTAAGAGAGAACAACAGGTTTGCAGATTCGTTAGCAACTCTATCTTCCATGATAGACATCCCGTCGGGAGTCCGGATGCGTCCGGTCATCATTGATCAGAAGTTTGTGCCAGCATACGAGTCAATTTCCGCCATAGATGAAGCCCAAGACGGCAACCCCTGGTATTACGATATTTGGAACTTCTTGGAAAAGGAGACGTATCCCTTAGGGGCAAGCGCCAAGGATAAGAGGGCCATTAGAAGAATGGCTATTCAGTTCATCATCTGCGGAGGTAAGCTGTACAAAAGAGGTCATCTGGGAATGCATAAGCTCTGTGTAGAAGCTGAAGAGTCGAAGCGCCTAATGGAGGCCATCCACGGAGGGGAGTGCGGTGCACACATGAATGGAGTAATGTTGGCCAGAAAGATCCTTAGACAGGGCTATTACTGGTCGACCATGGAAGAGGATTGTATCGGCTTTGTTCGGCGATGCCACAAATGCCAGATCCATGCAAACCGTATGAATATCCCACCATCCAAGTTGTACAACATGACTTCCCCGTGGCCGTTTTCCGTGTGGGGGATCGATGTGATCGGAGCTGTTACCCCGAAGGGGTCGAACGGGCATGAGTATATCCTGGTAGCGATAGATTATTTCACAAAGTGGGTCGAGGCCCAATCATACGCGGTGTTGAAAGCGTCGCACGTCGCAAAGTTCATCAGAAACAACATTATATGTTGCTACGGGGTGCCAAATGAGATCATCTCGGATAATGGATCCCACTTTAAGAAAGAAGTGGTCGACTTGTTGGAAAAGTATAACGTGGCTTTTCATAAGTCATCTACGTATCGGCCGCAAACCAATGGAGCAGTTGAGGCCGCCAACAAGAACATCAAGCATATACTGCGGAAAATGGTGTAGACCTATCGAGATTGGCCAGATAAGTTGCCGTTTGCTCTGTGGGGCTACAGAACTTCGATTAGAACTTCTACCGGAGCAACTCCGTATTCGTTAGTTTATGGAATGGAGGCTCTTCTACCTATTGAAATTGAAGTTCCGTCTTTATGGGTATTAGCCAAGTGTCAGATAGCTGAGGCAGGTTGGCAGCAGAGCAAGTTCGAGGAACTTATGCTCTTTGACGAAAGAAGACTGAAAGCACTGTACCACGTTCAGAGTTATCAGCGCAGGATTGCTCGGGCTTTTAACAAGAAGGTTAAGTCCAGAAATCTAAAAGAAGGGGATTTGGTACTCAAAGACAACCGAGCTCCCATCCACGACCCGAGGGGCAAGTTCAGACCCAATTGGACTGGTCCCTACATCATCAAAGCTATCTGGTCAGGCGGAGCTGTGGTTCTGATGGACTTAGATGGCTTAGAATTCTCTCAACCGATCAATATGGACAAGTTGAAGAAATACTATCCTTGAGAGGCTCGCTAGGCCGAAAACCCGAAAGGGCGACCTAGGCAAAAGTTAGAGCACAAAAAATTAGAAAATATAAAAACTGAGCTCGCAAGGCTGAAAACCAGCAAAGGGCGGCCTTGGCAAAAGTTAGAGCGCAAAAGGAGAGTGAAAATACTCGAGCGAACCCAAGCCGGAACTACGTAAGGCTTGATTCCCATGTTTGGGATACGTAGGCAGCTTCATCCTAAAGTTCAGCCATAACACTTCCCCGATCAACTTTGTCCATTTGATCATCTCGGCCATCTTTGTTCATCAGCATTCGTTGGAATCTCCGGTGCGACGCCACTCAGACTAGGGGCAACTTTCCGTTGCTATGCAGTGCTGCGGCGCTCTTCAGACTAGGGGCAACTTTCCAGTTGAAGGAATCTGGGGTTGTGCATCTCGAGTGACAGATCTCAGGCGTGTCCAGTTCTAATCCACATCAAAAATATCTTTGAAAAGTTTTAATATAAGCTGATTTTGTTCAAATAATCTTTTTACAACTTTGACCATTTTTGGACCAAGGTGGAAAATTTTCAGTGCCACAATTTTCAATTTCTTTGATTTCAAAACAGAGTTCTCCTCCTCTTACATACAATTGAAGTTGCTTTTTATTACATTCATGAAAGAAAACTTGAAAGTACTAATAAAGCAATAAATCTAGGGCATGGTCAAGTCAGGTGTTCCTGCGCCCCCTCCCAGAGCTGGTCGAAGCCTCTGATGCCAAGCTGGGCCCGATCTGTGCTTCTTCATTGAGCCAATCTATGCACTCGTCAGACAAAGTGCAACTGAAAGTAGGAGCGGGGGCCAGGAGTTCTCTCATCCTCCACGCAGTGGCCTGCCAAGCAACCTGCGCGCCTCGGGCTGGAAATGCAGCAGGATACTCTATCCCCTCTGGCGGGCAAGTCTGATCATGGCCAAATTGACGTCGAATCCGAAATGGGAAATAGAATACACAATGAGTGAGACCAACCAGTTGAATCCCAGTCTGCCGAGGCATATTGTAACTCATTGCCGGAAGGTTCAACCAAGGGCACCGCCAAGCAATACGGTCTGTGGACAAGTGGCACATCCAAGCGAACCACCATTCCTCATCCAAGGCATTGACTAGACGACGCCGGAAGAAGTAGCCGCGAGCTGAATATGCGGGGCAGGAGTCCACAATCTGCAGTTTATCCATCAGCCACACCTGGGGGAGGGATTGAAAAATGAGAGAATGAAGAATAGAGAGGTGTAAGTGGAGAGAAAAGTGAGGAAAAGGGTTTTGAGAGAAAATCCGAGCTCGAAGGCCGAGTGATGTGAGCAATACAGAAATGCGAGATCGGGTGGGAAACATTACCTGTAGTAGTAGTGGACTCCCCGCCAATCTGCACGTCTCATGACGGTAAAAAGCGTCTAAGCCCATTAGCGTCTCGGCCAGAGTCATCGCAATGCATCTCTTGCCCTCCTTCAAGCCTTGGGCGACCTCAATCAGCCGGACACTAGCCCCTCCAGAGCCTGAGACGAATAGAAAATGGGATAGCATGCACAAGCAGAGGGCATGGCGCCGGAAGCCTTGCCAGTGATGGTTGTTGCGATCACCAGCATCGAAAAACCGATCCGTCAAACTCGGAATGTCCAGCATCCCGTCACAAATCAGAGACCGAGCGTCACGCATGCTGAGTCCACACATTTGCCCTAAGGATTGGGCATGACCAAAATTAAGTTGGGGCAGGAGCTCCTCGTCGCGCTCGGACTCCATTAGAGCTCAGAAATCTTCGAAGGTAGGACACATCTCTTGCCCGGCGAAGCTAAAGACATGTGTCACCGGATTCCAAAACCTTGCCGCGGCATGAAGAAACGGGAGATGCAACGGGGTACGACACAGAGTGAACAGTGCATTTATGCCAAAGCCCCGGAAATTCACTTTTTCCGCGCCGTCCAAGCTAGCAATCCAAGCTGTGAGATTTTGGGCAAGAAACTCTTCCATTGGAGCAAATCAGTGTGAAAATGAGAAAAACTACGAAGCTGGGATCTTTTGTAGGAGATAAGGTTGAGTGGGGGACATGTGTCAACATTCTGGTGGTCCCCCTCGTTTAGTGCCGACCGGCCAAAAAATATGCCGACCGGCCATTTTAGTTTGCCGACAAAACAGACATATGGCCGGTAGCCACTCTTTGCAACCGGTGGTCCCTACACCATGTCGGTGGACTTCCTTCTGGTTTCCTGAGCTGTTTATGCTAAGAAGTGGGGAACTTCACCACCTCCAAACCCCCCCGGCGATAAACTCTTGCGAAGCCACGCCCGCCTGCTTGTCGAGTTTTGAACATTTGCTTATCGAGTTGTATTTCGCTCTCTTGTAGCTCTCGATTTGTTTATCGAGTTGTATTCACACTTGTTTGGTTGTGTCATGTCCTTGTTTTGCTTATCGAGTTGTAAGTCGGTTCACTACCTGATTATTACGATGGCAACTTTCCAAAATGAGTTCAATTTCGTTCACATTGTGGTGTGATACCCTGCGATGCGATGCATAGAAGATCCCCAAATGCAACATCTTTTGAATAAAATGATTCGTTTCATTTCCATCACATGTTTTGCAAAGTGTGTGAATTTTGAGAAAGAAAATAAACCTGCCTGAGGCAGTGCAATGTGCTTAAACTAATAGTAAAAAGGAAAATAAAGCGTAGAATGGCAGGGTAGCCAAGTATCAGAATTGATACCGGTGAAACTCCCCTTGCGACTAACGCACCTTCCGCATCTTTGTTCGGGTCAACCGCGTCATTGGACACTCTCACAATACGGGAAATCACACCTTTGAAACGTGAACCTTTGAGTTGACCTCAGGCCACAACTTCTGCGAGCAACGCTCGATGCGTGCGAAGAATATCCCGCCCCGTATCCTTTTCATGCTTTGTGAGCCCCGCAAATTGTTTCGATTATGCTGTGTAATAGTACGTTCCTTTACTTGCGTAGACCGCATGTTTAGATTGCGTAGACCGCATGCTTAATTCCATTACTTGCGTAGACCGCATGTTTAGATTGCGTAGACCGCATGCTTAATTCCATTACCTGCGTAGACCGCATGTTTTGATTGCGTAGACCGCATGCTTAATTCCATTACCTGCGTAGACCGTATGTTTTGATTGCGTAGACCGCATGCTTAATTCCATTACCTGCGTAGACCGCATGTTTTGATTGCGTAGACCGCATGCTGTAGACACCCTATTTTTGACCGCCCTTAAGACTTGGGCACCACTGATGTTTTGCTTGGCGTTGAAAGGTGTGCAGGGCAAATGTTCAGTTTCTTCGGCAAGGAGAGAGGCAAATCCTTCAAAACACTTTGTTTAGGGGTTTGGAGTTGAAGAAGAGAGGAAAGGAAAGGAGAAGACTAGTTTGGGAGAAGTTCGGCATGAATCCGGGTAGAAGCGAGTCGAACAGCCCTCGCTGAATCGGGCTTATCTGTCTGTACACTTGGATTTTAGCTATGGGGCCAACACCATCGGAAAGCTTACTTCCGGGGCTTCATTTTGCACTCAAGAATCTCTTAAAGCCAAGTCCGGGTGGGGGAGATATGATTGGTTGAAGTTGGGCATCATCCCGGTTGGATCGAATCTGCGCGGCTTCACGGAAAAGGGTATAACTTTTTCCACAGGAGGAATTTTAATGCAAGGTTTACAGCATTGGAAAGATAACTTCCGGGGCTTCAATTTGGACACCCACCGGCATTTTTTTGACCTTGGAATCATCTATCGGCAATCTATTTTGCCGACCGGAAAAATATTATGCCGACCGGCACTTTATTTTGGCCGACGACCAAATTTTCTAGCCGGTTTGCACCATTTGCACCCTCCAAGCCTGGTGCATCCCAGCTGTGCCAGCTGGGATGCACAAACCCTACTCCACGTGCATATATGTGGCTATTTTGAGCCTTTGCACACCCTTTGGCCCCTTTTCTTGCACCCTTTGCTCAAGGCTTCTTGAGGAAGCCTTGACCCCTTATCTTGGCTTCCTCAAGAAGCCTACCAGCTGTCCAAGCTTCTCCAATAAACCTTGACCTCCCCTTTAAACCCCTTTGACCCTTTGAAGCTTGTCTTGGAAGCTTAGTATTGCCTATATAAGGAAGCCATCCTCCTCCTTTGTTTTGGTTCAGCAAAACCAGACCTAATACATACATATAACATATATATCACCCTCTCTCTCTATATCTCCCTCTCTCTCTACATTTGGGAGTGTTATAGTGATCAAACACCCTTGTTCTTGGGCCATTTCTTCATCAACTCATAGCACAAGGCATCCAACGCCCATTCCAGCAGCTTGAGGCTGTCCTCCAGAGGTTAAAAGCTCCCAAACTCAGTCCAAAGGTTGCTACAGTTTGGTTCTACAAGGGTGAGTCTCATTTTCCCTCTTTTGCGCATCTTTTTGGCCTATATCTAAGCCATAGTTGCTTGCACTTTTGGGCTCCGACCTAAACTTCAAATCATCATATTTTGAGGTCCTCTTCATGTTTGATTGAGGACCTCTTGCTGTTTGAGGACAGTAGCTTGCACTTGCTTCAATATCCTCCTTGAATGCCATAATCTTGCATAGAATTTTTGGCTTGCGTGTGATCTGTTTTAGAGCCTGATGTAAACTGAAAATAGGCTTATTTTGAGCCCCTCTTCAACATTGAAGAAGGGCTCAATACTGTTTGGGACTTCCATGTTGTACTCCCCTTTATATCCTCCTTTTGGTCCCATTTTTGTATGTCTTGGCAGCCCCTGATGTTGCTGTTTTTGGACTTTGGTCCGAACTAGAAACAGCCATATTTTGACCCCCTTGTCATGTTTTATTAAGGGTCTTTGGCTATTTGATGAATGTGTTGCATACTTGCTTCTTTGGCCACCTTTTGGCCCATTTCTTGCATAAGAGCTTAGCCCTATCCATGTTTGTTTTTGGGGCTTTTACAGTTCTGTAAATGTGCATATTTTGGGTCCCTCTTCAATGTTGTTGGAGGGCCCTAACCTATTTGGAGTTACCAGCTGTGAGTTGCTTCATAATCGCATGTTTAGGGCCGTTTTTGTATGCCATTTTAGCCCCATCTTTGCTTGCTGATTGGCCATGTCATAAACTGTAAAAATGCTTGTCTCAGAGCTTTCTTGCTTCTGTCTTCATGCTCCATGTCCATATTATGCATGCTTTGTATAGCTGTAAGCCATTTCGGGTGCCTAATTTCGTGTTTCGGGACTATTCCATGCATCGGGTGTGTTTTCGCCTCATTCCGGGGCTGTTTTCCCCCATATTTCAGTGCTGAAATCCCATTAGCATATTTGCATGTCATTTTCCATGCCATTGCATTGCATATGCCATTGCCTCGGTTTGCGTGCCCGTGCGCACGCATTTCGAGGCACTTCATTTTCATTGATCGGCCTCTTATGTGAGTGTGGCTGAGGCTCTCTCATGTTAGTATAAGTCCATGTTGCATTCTATATGCCATTTTAGCCATTGCATTGCATATGCCTTTGCCTCGGTTTGCGTGCCCGTGCGCACGCATTTCGAGGCACTTCATTTTCTTCCATTGGCCACTGTTTTGGGCCTAACTAGAGCTGCCTAATTCATGTATAAGTCCATCTTTCCATCTATTTGCATTGCCATATGTATGCTTGTATGCTTGCATAAGTGCCTTGCCATGCCATGTTGCATTCTTAACTTGTATGCCTAGGTTGCATTGCATCTTGCATGCATTCCTTGTCCCTTGACTTGGGTGATAGGGATTCGGAGTTTTGTTTGATTGGTTTGCATACATTTGAAATCAAAGTTGCATACTTGGTTCTTTGGGCCATCATGCATGGAAATGCGTGATTGGTGGTCCGGGAACCGAGGCACATGTCCCTTTGAGTCGTTACAATGATAAGGGATATGGTCGATGCATACATGCCTTGAATTGCGCTTCCATGCCTCGTTTTGCCCTCTGTTGCTGTGAATTGCAGGTCCAACAGACTTTCTTTGCCGACCGGCAGTCTAAGGTGCCGGCCGGCAACCTTTTCTCTGCCGACAGATTCAATTTTGTGCCGATGGACATATACCAGTGCCGGTGGTGATTCCACTCAGCCGGTGGTACTCCCCAGTGCCTAGGGATGCAACCCTGAGGTTTTGACAGTCTCCAGAGGAGTGAAAGAAGGAAAACAGAGGCAGCTTGCGCATGGCGGCGCGCTTCCCGAGGCATTTTCCTGTTTCAATTAATTTATTTAATTTGTTAATTAAATTAGTTAATTTGTAATATTAATTAGCTTGCGTAGTTAATTAATTTGTAATATTTATTCGGTCCCTCCGAGCGAGGGCAAGTCTGTAATAAGTGTGTGTGGGTGGTGTGTATGTCTTCCAACCTCACTTCTTTCTTCCCTTTTATTTACCTGCTTATGATGGTAGATTAGGGCACATTTATTTTAGCATACCTCATGCTATGCATGCGTGCATTCATGCATTTGTTGACATGCATCAGGCTCGGTACATCACGCTAACTACATTTGTACTTCAATTTACAAATCGAATATGTGATAATTGATCGCATTACATACGCCATGCTTAGGTTAACCGAGCCTATCTAAATTGCATCTTGTATGTGTTGCATTAGGCAATTTAACATGAACTAGGACACGCACGTTTTGCTAACTAGTTTACTGTTTTGGCACGGAGTACGATGTAAGTATTTATGCTTTAGCATCTCGCATGTGTGTGAATGTTAACATGACAGTATGATTACCATGAGGCTAGCTGCTTATGTGATATAACTGCTTGAATGCCTGTGGATGGAGGTTGAATTACCTAAATTGGAATAATGCATTAAAACTGTGAGTTTTAAGCCCACTAGATAGTGGCAAAATCATCTTTTCTAAAAACCCACTTGAGGGTGGCAAAATCTGCATTTTAGCCTACTTGCGAGTAGCAAACCATTTTCAAAACAAACATGAAATGTTTTGTTCCAATTTGGGCGATTTGGTCTATACTTGTTTGCTGCGCGCATAACATAGTAATTCTAGGCTAACAATTGGTTTAAGAACACATAAAGTTTTCAAAAACGGATATCACGGTTAGTAGAGGCCGGTCTTCGGACCGGGCGAAAGGGGGTGCTCATAGCTGACCTTCCCCGATCGTACCCAAGCTCCCGAGCCGAGACAACTCCGGTGATGACGGACATGTGGCCTTCGGCACCGAGTCAGGGTTTCCTAAATTCTCCCATAAAAAAATATTTAGGTGGCGACTCTGTATCTGGCAAAGCAGTCCATGTTTGGCACTACTTTTTCAAAAATCTGTTTCTCAAAACGATTTGCCAGATTTGGACTCTTTGGTTCAGATTAAGAACCGTGACACAAATCGAGTCTGAACTGTAGCATGGGGCCCACGCGGGCGCTGTTACAGTTTCTGGCGACTCTGCTGGGGATTTTTAGAGAGTTTGACTCGAACTCGTGATATCCTGTTTTGACTTCATTTATGTGTTTCTTTGCATTGCATGTGCATTGGTGCGCCTAGGAACACAGTGTTTGCCATCTGCCATTCCTGAACGGTTTGCCGGAGGCTTGCCTTGTCAAGGCATGTCCATAAGGCTGACCGGCTATGGGTTCTGACAGTATGGGAACACAAACCCCGGTTTTACCGGGGCACCCTTTTCGACCATTCGACCTAGTGCATATTCGGATCCATAGTGACCATTCCAAGATAGGACAGGTGGCTTACCCGACGTTAGGTTGTTTGAAGAACCGCTGTATGCGTAGTGAAACCCTAGCTCCTGACAAAATAGGACAGGGAAAACCCTACCCCAACATAGGGGTGTTTTGGCTCTCTTTACTTGCTATGTGCTTTTAGAGTGTATCTCTACAGGAACGCATATGCCAGTTTGCGAGTTTGAGTATCGGGCCCGAGGGCACTAGAATCAGTATTGTTGAGAATCAGTTATCAGGAATCAGTTATCCGCGGGTATCAGATTCAGTATTTTGGGAACAGAAATCTGGGAACAGTGATCAGCAGTAGGGTACAGTTGTTTGGCTACGCCCGTGTTTGATCAGTTTGGGCTGAAATGCTGTCTGTTTTTTCTTTGAAGGTTCAGAGAGTCGGAGAGGTGATACAGAATAGCCAGTGTTCCCCCTTTGCTGAGGCAGGACTTATGATGGCGCAGAATTCAGAAGAAACTGTGGTTATGACAGCCACATTAGGTCAAGGAATCAGTTTGCAGGGCGAGATCGATGGTGGTGCACCACATTCGCCCAGGTTGCCTGTTGCGCACCCGGTCTGGGCCTCCCAGCTATACCAGGCTCGCGAGCCTACTACATTTGAACTAATGAGGATGATCGAAGATCTTCAGAGAACTATGGCAGATCTGGCCTCCGGGACATTGGCTCCATCATCGACCACACCACATACCGGGAACCTCATGTCGAAAGACTCCCCGATGTTGGGACGGGCTGCGTTTGAGGAAAGCCAATCTCTTGACAAAGTGGAAGCGACTAGTAGGAGCAAAGTAGGGGCAGGCATTGGTCCCCATGAACACCTTCGGTGGGATATTGAGGCTTTGAAAGCTGAGGGACTGAACAAAGAGCAAGTCCTCACAGTTGTTGCAAAAGCTGTGGATGACACTTTCGCTGCTCAAGTTAGGGACGGTCTGAATCAAAGGGAACATCGGGAGAAGGACTGTCATACTAGAGACGATCCTGCTATCTCTAATCCTCCACTCGGAAAAGATCGGCAAACCAGGCCAGCACCTGCCAATCCCTTTGCTGGTGCGTCCAGTAAAAATCCACAAGCCTTGAAGTACCAACCCCGAGGTCGGAGGGTCTTCCATGCCCTCTATATGCCTTTATCCAAAGCTCTCCAAATTCTTGTTGGACAAGGCCATCTCAAACCCCTTGAGCCTCGGCCTCTCCCGAACCCTCTTCCGGCTACACATGATACTACCCAGTACTGCGCGTACCATCAACAAACTGGCCATACTACCAACGCCTGCTTCCGTCTTCGCCATGAAGTACAGGATCTATTTGACAATGGAGTCATCCCCGCACCAGGTCCTGCAAAGTCTATCGGCACTTGATCAGTGAACTTGTAGGGGATAATGTGATGTGATCGAGGGATGAACCACCTGCGGGCAGCGTCCAATTACTCCAGATATGGTGGATGGCATGCACTGTTTTGAGCATTGGCGAATGCTGGTTTCCGACTCGGGTATTGGGTCAGTCTTGTTGTTTTGTTTTGAGTCTGTCTTTTTGTTTTGAGTCAGTCTCTTTTTATTTTGGATCCGTCTTGTTGTATCAAGTCAGTCCTGTTGTACAGAAGTCAGGTGATTCCAGGGGTGTTACCTCGGGCATCACTATTTTGTTTTGTGTTTGTCTTTTCGCTTTCTTTTGAGTCTGTTTCTGCCATGGAGCCAGTTACACCAACAGATTTGAATGGACAGCAGTGATTTTCACACTCTTGTGTTTGCTTCTGCCGTGTGCCAGTTGTGCCAGAAGTATTGAATGGAATGACAATGCTCTTCGCCTGCCTTTTCTGTGCCTTGAAATCATTGTATCGACCTAAGTTTTTTTCAAAACTTTTTTTTTTTTTTTGAACACTGCGGTGAAAACGAAGAGGAAGTAATTCCTCGGGTTTTGCAAAACTTTGATCATTTGAGAGAAAGAGAGACATGCTAAGCCCTTAATGAATGAAATCATGCTTGTTAGCGTGAGTACTGAGAAGGACCCTGGCTTGATCCAGATTGGTTCTACACTATCTTCAGCGCGAGCGATTTGTCGCTTTCTTAAAAATTTTCAAAAACAAAATGTTTTGCGCGGTCTTGCGAAGACCTGTGTGGAATCGCTCTTGAGATTGTGCAGCCTAGGATCGTTCTCAGCCTCGAGACTCGACCCCTCATTTTCAAACCTTGAACTTGGATTCAGAAGGTTCAACGATCAACCACAATGTGAGGCCTGTGTGGCCAGATTTGAAGCAGCCCTCGAACAAGAGGCCAGGAAAGTCAGATCAAAAAGATCAGAAGATCAGAATGAGCTTGCAAAGCTGGAACAGAAGTACCTCTCAAACTAGGGGCAAAGATGTCAGACGTGCTCGAAGAGCTGAAGATGAGTCCTCTTGCAAATCAACAGCCACTCTCCTGGATACGGATGGCTTCAAACTCCTACAACCATTTGGCATGGAACGCTTTTACCCTTTGAGAGGCTCGCTGGGCCGAAAACCC
Source organism: Camellia sinensis (assembly GCF_055761805.1). Classification (NCBI taxonomy): domain Eukaryota; kingdom Viridiplantae; phylum Streptophyta; class Magnoliopsida; order Ericales; family Theaceae; genus Camellia; species Camellia sinensis. Next base: position 50,723,814 of record NC_138967.1, read on the forward strand.
GGAAGGGCGACCCAGGCAAAAGTTAGAGCAAGAGAAAAATACAAAAAAGAAAAAAAATGCAAAGAAAAGAACAAAAAAAGAAAAAAAAAAGAAATGAAATGAAAAGAAATGAAAAGAAATGAAATGAAAAGAATTGAAAAGAAAAGAAAAACAAAGCTCGCAAGGTCGAAAACCCGCATCGGGCGCCTTGGCAAAAGTTAGAGCCTAAAAAGGAGAGGTTAAATACCCGAGTGTACCCTAACCCCGAACTACGTAAGGCTTGATTCCCATGTTTGGGATACGTAGGCAACTTCATCTTGAAGTCCAGCCACAAACACTTCAAATTCAACTGTGTCCATGTGATGGTTCTAGTCATCTTTGTCTTTTCTGTATCCGGGAGTTCGGTTGCAATCATCGCTCTGAGGACTGATTACAATACACTACGGTGCCATTCAGACAAGGGGCAACTTTCTGTTGCCATTCAATGCGCTGCGGTGCCGTGCAAACAAGGGGCAACTTTCCGTTGCCATGTAGCTCTCTTCGAGCAAGGGGGCAATTTTCCTCCAAATCCGAGGTTGTGCGTCTCAAGAGTGGGTTCCGCGCTTGTTAAGCATCGGCCGTTTGCAAAAATAGTTTTTGAGAATTTTTACTGAGGTTGACTATTTTCTCGAAAACTATCTCATTTTCCAAAACTGGACCATCGTCTTGGACCCCAAAAGGAAAATTTTCAGTACTTGCAGCCTGACTTGCATGATTTTCAAATCAAAAATCGAACAAGTGTGTTAATCTAACTCTCATGTTGGTCAAAATTGTTTTAGTAGAAAACCAAAACAAAAAATGGTCAAAATGATGAACTAGGGGCAAAGTTGAGTCAGGCTTCCTGTCTTTCCCCCGTTGTCAATACATCTGCCAGAAAGGGCACCTGCCAGAAAAGGGCACCACTGAAGCTGACCGCAAAAGGGCAGAAGGCTCTCACATCCTCCACGCAACGAGGTATCAAGCCAAGTGCGAAGCACGAACGGGAACGGATCAAGATATTCCACTCCTTTGTTTGGACAGATCTAATCACGTCCAAACTCCCTAGTAAGAGCATCGTCGCTGCACATCCAGCCGCATCGCATCCCCTCTGTGGGAGAAAGTTCACTATTGTGAGCAGAAGAAGAGAATCTAGCAGAATGCTTGGAGCCAGAACCCGCAACTTCCTGTTTATTCATCAACCACCCTGGGGAGGGATGAAAAATGAGAGATTAAAGAATAGAGAGATGTGCGTTGAGAGAAAAAGTGAGAAAAGGGCTTTTTCAGAAAAACAGAGCCTGAGGGCCGAGCGATGTGAGAATCACAAATGAGAAAGGGTGGGAAACAATACCCGGGGAAACAGGCTCCATGTGCACATTTGAATCTTGTGTTTTTATTTTGTCTGTCTCGATTCTTGTTTTGAGTCGCTTCGAGTGTTACTCGATGTGTTTAGGTTGTTTACCTTTGTTTTTCCCTTGTCGAGTCGTTTTGGTTGTGGCCAGTCGTCGGCTCAATACCCGGTTAAGAACTCATTTCTCAATTTCAAAAAATCATCTTGTGCTCAGAGTGCTGTGCCATTCTCCACATTTGTGCAAAACAGTATCTGTTCTTTCATCAAAACTGCAGGGTCCACCCCCGATAAGTGTGAACAGTAGAACAAGGACCTATCTGAAGCTATGTAGGTTCCACACTGCAAAGCAAAAGAAAAAAAGGAAAATTTGGAGCATCTTAGGGTGTTCCAGCTTTGGCAAGATCCGAGACTGCATTCCAGGTGCACCTTCTCAGGCCTCACCATCTCTCTGGAGTATGAGTGTATCTCGACCCCAAGTGTAAGCCTGCTTCAAGTCAGAATGACAATTAAAGCAACAACAGATGTTATCTCTTGCCAACATAAACAGGGTGTCCCCTTTTGAGCTGAGCGTATTACAAAGTCCTCCGAAAGGTAAATCGGAGGCACCAGAGTACATGTTTGATGCCCTTCCATTGCATAGAATATGTTTTCTTTCGATTCTGCATAGAATATGCTTTCAATATTGCATAGAATATGCTCCTGTTTTTTTGCATAGAAAATGCTCGTATCTTTTGCATAGAAAATGCACTCTTCCATACTTGCATAGAAAATGCACCTCATTTGCATAGAACATGCATTCACTCGCGCTATCATGCGCACCTTACTTGCACTTGTTAGTGCATTGTATTTTGTTCGCGCTATTTTGCGCATCGCACTTGTTAGTGCATTAGATTTTGTTCGCGCTATTTTGCGCATCGCACTGTTTTGTGCATTACATTTCCTTCGCGCTATTTTGCGCATCACACTATTTTGTGCATTGCATTTGTTCGCGCTATCTTGCGCACCTTACTTGCACTTGTTAGTGCATTGTATTTTCTTCGCGCTATTTGGTTTGGCCTGCGTGCCATATTCATCCATTACATTGTAGTGTAATTTTTGCATCCGGCATTAGGATCGTAGTCCTTTCTCCAGCGGGTTGTTTCCCCACTTATGTCGATTCCACCCAATACTCGTTCTTGCGTCTGTCTACAATACTCATAGTTCAGTTGACCGTTCTATGGTAGACAGACTTGTTATCACCATCAATCTATTTGACATAGGTGTGGTTTCGAACCGTTCGTGATTGGATCACGATTCAAATGCTTTGCATGTAGCTTGCATTGTTTCAAATACATTGCATCTTCATTTGCATTGTTTATACATTGTTTTGTATATATTGCATGTCGTCTTGCATCCATTTTGCATTGTCATGCATGTTGCTAACAATATTGTACCTGTTAAGTTTGTTTTCTTTTCAGGCACGATATTGTATGTACGGTTCATTTGAAGCTGGTGCAACCAGACGAGCCGCACAGGTATTGTATCCTCCCGAGTGAGACGTATTGAGAATTCCATAATTCTCTTACATCCTTTCTGCATTGTAGTGTAGTTTGGTATGATAGCTTAAAACTGTCGCATGTTTGCTTCATTACAGCTTTCTTTGCATGATCATAAGTTATGCTCGGCTCTGTGCATTGTCTTGCATTTTGCCCCTGCCTCCGGGCGCATATCTTATTTCTCTTGTATGCTTGTCTGAGTCTTCGGCCTTGTCAAAAATGGGTCGTCTCTGGGCTTTGACATTCACTCCCGTCATTGTTATGACTTTCGAGTTCTGTCAAAGAGGGGCAACTGTAGACACCCCATTTTTGACCGTCCTCAAGACTTGGACGTCACCGTTTGAACACTCGGTGATTATCCATGTTTGTGTTCGTTTGGAGTTCCCGGAAGCCTCGGCTCGCGCGCCTTGTCTCAGGATCTCCGAACTCGACCGTTTAGTGTCTGGTTTTGCACCAAACACTTGCATCTTGCCCTTGAGAGGCAAGGTGGGGCTTGTAGACCATCCCCACCCATCACCGGCAGTGGCTAGATGCCACCGGCTGGTTTTTGCTGCCACCGGCAATATAGTTTGCCGGCCGGCACTCTTTTTTGCCGGTCAGCACTATTTTGTGCCGGTCGGCACTTTGTTTGGCCAAGATGGCATTTTTTGCCGGCCGATTGCTGTTCATCTGCTTTTGCAGATATTTTTGGACAGCTGTATTGCTTTTGCTCCCCTCCATACACGTGTATGGAGGGATCTCCCTCTTGCAAAGCTTGTCTTGTAAGCTTTACAAGAGGCATATAGAGAGGAACTCTCTCTAAGGCAAAAAGGAGCCTTTAGACATTTTTGAGAGAGAAAATACAGAGGAGAGCTCTGGTTTTTCCTAGGGTTAGGGTTAGATACACTCACCTATCTCTCTTTTCCTCTCATTTTGCACACTAGGTGTTTTGTGTCTCATTATTGCACACAAACACCTAGTGTTTCACCTTCCTCTAGGAGCTGAGGTTCTAAAGAGTGTGTTTTGAAGTTTTGGTCTTGGATTCAAGCTCAAGGAGGCCATTGGAGCATCTTTGTTGAAGAAGGCATCAAGGGTGAGAAACTAGTCCTTTTTTCCCCCTTTTTTGCATTGATTTTCTACTAGTCTTAGAGCTGTTTTTGTGATTATTGTATAACATAAAAAAGTTCTATTTTTAAGCCCTCTTTATTGTTTATTAAGAGTGTTTTGTTGTTTGAGGGTTGTTGACCACCCTTAGGCCTCAAAAGGCCTCATTTTGAGCCATTTTGTGCTAGCTCCGGGATTTTGGTGTTGAGGTCTCTTCACCACTGAAATCTTGAGGGATTTCAGTGGTGAAGATGATGCTTTGAAGTCCCAAGAAGGAGAGGGCCACCCCCTCTCCTTGTTGTCCTTGAAAAGGACACATTTTGGCCTCTTAAGGAAGCCTATGCTTGAGTGTGTGTTGAGCATATTTGGTTTGTTTTTCATGCTTATATATCCATGATATAACATGATTTCAAGTTGGTTTTGGAACTCCATGCATGTTTAGCATAGTTGCCATGTAATGCCTTATTTGTGCCTTAACATGTTCTAGGTTGTTAGCCTTGTTGGAGCATGTTTTAGGCTTGCATTTGTGAAGATTATGTGCTTATTTTGCCATGTTTTAGCTCTGTCCATAATCGTTTGGGTTGATCTTTGCATGCATTATATAGCTCATTTGTATTTGGGCTTGTTGGCCTTGAGTATGTGCATGTGTAGCATGCCATCTTTGCATTGTTTTGGTGATTTGGAATCATCCCACATGCTATTTCAGTCCCATTTCCATGCTTGTTTGATTGCCTTGCATGCCTCTTTAATGCTTTGAAAGCATGTGTTGCTATGCTCCATGTTTTGGCCATGGTGCATGCCTTTGTATTTGGGCCACTTAGATGCCATCTAAGGAGTCCTTTGGCCTTGTTTTAACATGCTAAAAATCTGTTTTTAGTTGTTTAATGTACGCCATGTTTGGTCATGATAAGTGTAGTTCAATGCCTTATTGATTTGCCTTGAACACTTGGACTTTTTGTTGCATGTTTTGGCTTGATTTTGTTGCTTGGTTTGGCACCATCCTAACATGATTTTAGGGCTCATGTTGCATGCTAATTTGTCCATGTTTCCTTCTTTCAAGTGTGCTTGAATGTTGTTTGATTCATGCTTAAGTGTTGGTCCTTATGTGCGTGTGTGTGTGCATGCCATTTAGCTCTCACTCTTTAGCACTTTTGGCCACTGTTTTAGGCCTATTTTAGAGTTGCCTAATTCATGTATAAGTCCATCTTGCCATCCATTTGCATTGCCATATGTATGCTTGCATGATTGCATAAGTGCCTTGCCATGCCATGTTGCATTCCTAGCTTGTATGCCTAGGTTGCATTGCATTTTGCATGCATGCCTTGTTCCTTGAATTGGTGATAGGAATAGGGCCTAATTTGTTTGATTGGTTTGCATGCATTTGAAATCAAAGTTGCATACTTGGTTCCTTGGGCCATCATGCATGGAAATGCGTGATTGGTGGTCCGAGAACCGAGGCACATGTCCCTTTGAGTCATTACAATGATAAGAGACATGGTTGGTGCATACATGCTTTGAATTGTGCTACCATGCCTTGTTTTGCCCTCTGTTGCTGTGAGTTGCAGGTTCTGCAGGAATACTCTGCCGACCGGCAGTGTAATGTGTCGACCGACACTATTTTCTCTGCCGACAGCTTCAACTTTGTGCCGATGGCCATACAACACTGCCGGTGGAAATTTCATCTAGCCGGTGATGATCCCCTCTGTCCAAGGATGTAGTCCTGAGGTTTTGACAACCTCCAGAGGAGGAAAGGGAGGAAAACAGAGGCAGCTTGCGCATGGCGGCGCGCTTCTCGAGACGTTTTACTGTTTTCCTAAATTAGTTAATTTGTTAATTAATTAATTTGTAATATTTAATTAGCTTGCGTAGTTAATTAATTTGTAATATTTATTCGGTCCCTCCGAGCGAGGGCAAATCTGTAATAAGTGTGTGTGGGTGGTGTGTATGTCTTCCAACCTCACTTCTTTCTTCCCTTTTACTTACCCGCTTTAGTGGTTAGTATTAGGGCACGTTTAATTTAGCATACCTTATGCTATGCATGTGTGCATCCATGCATTAGGCTCGGTACATCACGCTAATTGCATCAGTACTTCAATTCCGAATTGAATATGTGTTAATTGTGCATTTTCACATGACATGTCTAGGATTAGCCGAGCCTATCTTAGCGACATTTTGTATGCGATGCATTAGGCACTTAACATGGACTTGGATCATGCATGTTTGCTAACAAGTTCTTGGTTTTGGCATGGAGTACTATGTAAGTATTTTAATGCTTTAGCATATCGCATGAGTGTGAATTTTGCCATGACAGCATGCTTAACATGTGGCTAGATGCTTATGTGTTAAACTGTTTTGAATGCCTGTGGGTGAAGGTTGGATTGCTTGAGTTGGAAAAACTCGTTGAAATCCGTATTTTAGCCTACTTGCGAGTAGCAAATTCCAAAGCATTTTCAAACCAAACGGATATGCAATGTTTATTTCCAAATTAGGCAATCTAGTCTATACTTGTTTGCTGTGCGCATAACATAGTAATTCTAGGCTAATAAATGGAATAAGAACACGTAAAGTTTTCAAAAAACTGATATCACGGTTAGTAGAGGCCGGTCTTCGGACCGGGCGAAAGGGGGTGCTCATAGCTGACCTTCCCCGATCGTACCTAAGCTCCCGAGCCGAGACAACTCCGGTGATGACGGACATGTGGCCTTCGGCACCGAGTCAAGGTTTCCTAAATTCTCCCATTTTAAAATATTTAGGTGGCGACTCTGTATCTGGCAAAGCAGTCCATGTTTGGCACTACTTTTTCAAAAATCTGTTTCTCAAAACGATTTGCCAGATTTGGACTCTTTGGTTCAGATTAAGAACCGTGACACAAATCGGGAGTCCGAACTGTAGTAGCGAGGTCCCCCTCCGCGGGCGCGTCTACAGAACTATAGTAACGCTTCGGGACTATCATCATCCAGGAATGAAATTCGTAGGTGCTTATGTGATTATGTGCTTACGTGGAATGAATTATTGTTGTCCAACGCATTAGGATGCGAGTGTTTAGCTTCGGCACATTTATTAATGTGCTAACGTCTTTGTTTCCTTTATTAGGATGTCAGGACGAGGACGAGGACGCGGTAGGCGTGGTAGGCCGGGTAGGCAGGAAGTGCCTGTGCCAGAGGAGATTCCGACAGTTCAGGAGGGAATTGGCCAGGCCAATGTGGCCGTGCCAGTAGGCCAGCAGGCTATGGGCGCTTTAGCCTGAGAAATAGCAGGGGCATTCAGGGAGTTAGTAGGCATTCTCAGAGCTGAGAATCAAGCTCGGGTTGTTGTTGCTGATGCAGGACCTTCCTTTCTGAAGAGGGAGTTCTTCCGGTCTAACCCGGATGAATTTGTGGGTGATCCTAAAGAGCCGCTTAAGGCAAATGAATGGCTCGAACAGACAACGAAGACGTTTGAGATGCTTGGCATCGAAGACGAGGGGTTGAAAGTGACCTTGGCATCTTCCAGCTGAAGGGGGATGCGGGTCAGTGGTGGAAGTTCACTAAGGGTCGTATAGGAGGCACATGGTAGGCGTGGCCGAGTTTGAGGCTGCATTTACTAGCTTGTCCAGGTTTGCACCTGAGTTGGTGGCGTCTGAGGAACGTCGTTGTATCGAGTTTGAGAAGAAGTTAAGGCGTGGCCTTAAGCTGAGAGTTGGGGGAACTATGATTCGGGATTATGGGCGTTTGGTTGATGCTGCGGCCCACATGGAAATCATGATGCAGGAGGAGGAGGAAGGACAGAAGGGCTCCAAGAGGAGTCAGGATGGTCAGAGTGATGGTAGGAGACAGACGGGTTTTAATCCTCAGCAGTCTCAGGGTAGCTTTTCTAGATCGACTTTTCCTGTGCCGAGCGTTAGTTCGGGGAAAGGCAGTCAGGGAGACATTACCTGTTTCAAGTGTGGCCAGCTGGGCCACAAGTCTCTAGTTTGTCCTCAGAGGGGAGGAGTGCTGAGAGCAGCATCATCTTCGGCTCGATCTCAGAGCCAGAGTCAGGGTAGAGGCCAGCCACTCTCGTGTTATCAGTGTGGTCAGCCAGGGCATACGAAGAGGTATTGCCCGCAGTTGGGTGGCATACCTAGTGCATCTGGTTTGAGGCAGATTCAGGGTCAGCAGCCAGCTCAGTCAGGACAGGCCTCGAGGGCCAATCAGGGGGCTTCATCGTCCCAGTCGGTGCAGCAATCTTATGCTCCTAGGGGTGAGCAGGTTGATCAGAGGTCGTCTGGGCGCGTGTACGCTGTTACCGCGTAGGATCTTGTGCCGGCACCATCAGTTGTGAGAGGTACCTTCTTGTTTTGCAACTCAGTTGCTAGTGTTTTGATTGATACGGGTGCATCTCATTCCTTTGTGTCTGCTGCATTTGCATCTGTTTTGGAGTTGGGGTTAGCACTGTTAGCATCTCCTATTTGTGTAGTGTCACCTCTTGGGGGTGAATTGATCTTGAAACAAGGTGTCAGGGGTTGTGATATAGAGGTCGCCGATCATAAACTTCCGTTTCCTTTTGTAGTTATGCCCATGAAGGGCTTTGATGTTATTTTGGGTATGGACTGGTTATTGTCATACCGGACAGTTATTGATTGTTACCGCCAGAGGGTCACTTGTTGTACCTTGAGCAGGGAGTGTTTTCATTTTCTGGGGGATCGGGTTGGTAGTGTTTTGCCACCGGGGTATGATTCGCGAGGGCGGAGTGAGCTTAGTGGTCTACTTGCTAGCTTTTTGAGTAGTGAGTGTGATGAGACCCAGATTGTGTTGCCACGGGTGGTTTGTGAGTACTCGGACGTCTTTCCCGATGACCTTGCTGGTTTGCCACCTCACAGAGAGATTGAGTTCTCTATTGACTTAGTGCCCGGCACAGCGCCGATTTCTATGGCACCTTATCGTTTTGCCCCAGCCGAGTTAGTTGAGTTGAAGATTCAGCTCCAGGAGTTACTAGATAAGGGCTATATCCGTCCTAGTGTTTCACCGTGGGGAGCTCCGGCCCTCTTTGTTAAAAAGAAAGGTGGTGCTTTGAGACTTTGTATAGATTACCGGAAATTGAATCGGGCTACGGTTAAGAATAAGTACCCTATGCCTCATATAGATGATCTGTTCGATCAGTTGAAAGGTTCCTGTTGTTTCTCGAAGATAGACTTGAGATTGGGTTATCATCAGTTGAGAGTCAGGGAGGAGGATATTCCGAAGACGGCATTCCGTACGCGGTATGGCCACTATGAGTTTTTGGTGATGCCATTTGGGCTCACCAATGCACCGGCAGTATTTATGGATTTGATGAACCGGATATTCCGGGAATTTTTAGATCGTTTTGTAGTTGTCTTCGTGGACGACATCCTTATCTATTCACCTTCTGAGGAGAAGCACAAGGAACACTTGAGAGTGGTGCTTGAGTTACTTAGAGCCCATAAGCTTTATGCTAAGTTTGGGAAGTGTGAGTTCTGGCTAGAAGAGGTCAAGTTCTTAGGCCATGTAGTTTCTGGGGAAGGAGTGTCTGTTGATACATCCAAGACTGAGGCAGTGCAAGATTGGGCATAGCCTAAGAGTGTGTTTGAGATCTGCAGTTTTCTGGGGTTGGCTGGGTATTATGGCCGGTTTGTGAAGGATTTCTCCAGGTTAGCCTCACCTTTGACTAGATTGACTCGGAAGGGAGTCAAGTTTGTATGGAGTGAGACTTGTGAAAAGTCGTTCCAGGAGTTGAAAGTTAGACTGACCACCGCTCCAGTCTTGATTATTCCGGAGAGAGGGTTGGGTTATGCAGTCTATTGTGACGCCTCACGAGAGGGTCTGGGTTGTGTGTTGATGCAAGAAGGGAAAGTGGTTGCCTATGGCTCACGTCAGTTGAAAATTCACGAGAAGAATTACCCTACGCATGATTTAGAGTTAGCAGCTGTGATATTTGCCTTGAAGATTTGGAGGCATTATCTTTATGGTGAGAAGTTCGAGGTATTCTCGGATCATAAGAGTCTGAAATATCTGTTTACACAGAAAGACTTGAACTTGAGGCGGAGGAGGTGGATGGAGTTTATTGAGGATTATGACTTCGAGTTGCATTATCATCCGGGGAAGGCCAATGTGGTGGCCGATGCCCTTAGCAGGAAATCTGTTGGTGACATAGCTAGTATAGCCATCCGGGAATGGGAGATGTTAGGTGCACTTGGGGAGTTTGATTTACTTCTGGGCGAATCTGTTGAGGCTGCGGCCTTGTTCTCTGTTGTGGCACAGCCTACTCTTGTGATTCGAGTGTTAGAGGCTCAGAAGGGTGATCTTGAGGTAGAATCCCTCCGTGAGAAGATTTCCGGCGGGAAGGTTGAGAAGGGTTGATGGTGTATCCCGACCTGAGTGTGAGATACCGAGACCGTCTGTTTGTGCCGGAGTCTTTTCGAGAGGAGGTACTCTGAGAGTTTCATCATTCACGCCTTGCGGTGCATCCGGGAGGCACTAAGATGTATCGGGATTTGGGTCGCCAGTTTTGGTGGCGGGGTATGAAGAGAGATGTGGCAGCTTTCGTGTCTAAGTGCCTTACTTGTCAGCAAGTGAAGGCCGAGCATCAGAGGCCAGCAGGTTTGTTACAACCCTTGCCTATTGCCGAGTGGAAGTGGGAGCATGTCACTATGGACTTCGTTGTAGGTCTTCCGAGGACTCAGCGAGGTAGTGATGCTAGTTGGGTGGTTGTAGACCGGTTGACTAAGTCGGCGCACTTCATTCCTATGCGCGTGAGAGATTCGGTAGACAATCTTGCCGACATGTATATTCGGGATATAGTGAGGTTGCACGGGGTCCCAGTGACGATCGTCTCAGATAGAGATCCTCGTTTTACTGCCAGGTTGTGGCAGAGTTTGCAGAGTGCCTTAGGCACTAAGTTGACCTTTAGCACGGCTTATCATCCTCAGACTGACGGGCAGTCCGAGCGTACTATTCAGATACTTGAGGATATGCTTCGGGGTTGTGTTCTAGACTTTAGTGGGTCGTGGGAGAGGCACTTGCCGTTGGTGGAGTTTGCCTACAACAACAGTTTCCAGGCTAGTATCGGTATGGCACCGTTTGAGGCCTTGTATGGCCGACCGTGTAGATCTCCTGTTTGTTGGGCCGAGGTGGGTGATGCACCTCTGTTGGGTCCGGAGTTGGTCAGGGAAATGACGGAGAAAGTTGAGCTTATCCGTAAGAGGCTTGTTACAGCACAAAGTCATCAGAAATCTTATGCCGACCATAGGAGGAGACCTTTGGTGTTTGACATGGGTGATCATGTCTTTCTGAAGATATCACCTAGACGGGGATTGATGAGGTTTGGGAAGAGCGGGAAGTTGTCCCCTCGGTTCATTGGTCCTTTTGAGATCCTTGAGAGGATTGGCGAGGCTGCCTATCGTTTAGCTTTGCCACCGCAGTTGTCCGGAGTACATGACGTGTTTCATGTGAGTATGCTTCGGAAGTATGAGCCGGATCCATCACATGTGTTGGATTGGACTGATTTAGTGGTTGACGAGGATATCTCGTATGAGGAGAGACCGGTTTGGGTCTTGGATAGGCGGGATCAAGTTTTGCGAGGCAAGACCATCCCTTTGGTAAAAGTTCTGTGGAAGCATCATGGAGTGGAGGAAGCCACTTGGGAACGTGAATTGGAAGTCCGCGAGAAATATCCGGACTTGTTTGGTGATGTGTAATCATGTGTCGAAATTTCATAATTTTAATGAACTTTAAGAACATTGTAAATGTTTTGGTTTAATGGAAGTACATGGAAACTTGCCTCATTATGGAAGTTTATGGTAACGTTGCATATGTTGAATATATATTGTTGAATTAGAGTTCTATCATGAAATTGAATATGATATTGAGAACTGTTTAAAAAAAATATATATGCATAATACTGATGCAGGTTGAAGTATTTGTTGTTTTATATATATTATGAGATGCCTCTTGATAAGAGATGAAAGGACTGGTATTGGGTCAAGTTGTTCATTGTTGTGATGCTATGTTGTTAAAAAAAAAAAAAAAAACCTATTTTCAAAAACTTATGCTTAATTTCGGGGACGAAATTCTTTTAAGGGGGGGAGGTTATAGCGACCCCGGTCTTTTTCCCATTTGATTATTGTATCCGGACTTAGGTTCCGTATATTCTGTCATTGTATAATTGTTGTTGTCGTCCTTTAGTTTTTCATTTGGAGTTATAGGATGTGTTGGGCAGGTTTGTTTCAGGTTGGTTGGGTTGGAAACCAAGTGTTGCTGTCCAGTTTTTGGGTTGGTCGCTCGAGCGAGGGCTTGTTCGCTCGAGCGAGGGTTTTATTTATGTCTGGTAGCTCGAGCCAGATTTTCTTCGCTCGAGCGAGCTATTGCGTTTAGTATAGACCTGAGAACAGTGTTTCTTCGCTCGAGCGAGCATTCTATCGCTCGAGCGTGCTTCTGGGTTGCAGACCTGAAGCATTGCATTCTTGGCTCAAGCGAGCTTTTCTTCGCTCGAGCGAGGGTTTCGTGTGTCTGGTCACTCGAGCGACCAAGTGTTCGCTCGAGCGAGCCTGTCGGGTTTATATGCGCAGCAGTGGTTTTTAAATCGTTTTTTTCACATTCTTTTGATCCTAAAACCCTAGTCCCAAGTTCTCTCTCCCTCTAATCACCTTCTTTCTTAGGTTTCATCCTCTTTTAGGGTGTTTCTACCCTAGTTGCTTTATTAAAAAGATAGAGTGAGCCGAGAGCTTCGTTTTAATCTGAGAGTTTGTAGTTTCGGAGCACTTTGGTTTTGGGTCATCATCTCTGTCTTCTCCATTCGGGTTATTTTCTTCGAGGTAGGGAATTCCTACTCCATTTTATAAGTTTTGTTCTAAGTTTTGGTATATTGATATGTTGGGGTTACTTTGGTAATTTTGGGAAAAACCCTAGTTGTATTAATAAATTAATTTGTATAATTAATTTAAGGAAATTGGGGAGTTTGGTTAGATTCATGAAATTGAGAAATTCATTGATTAAATGGTGTAGTTGGATAATTTAAATCACTCACCTATTGAATTGTTGATATATTTATTTCCAGTCTAGAAATAACTGTTTTGGGCTATCAGTGGAGGATAGTCGTGATTGTTGTAGACATTGCATGTGGATTAGGAATAACTGAAACTAATCACATTGGTTAAGTCATTAATTTTGACTATTGAATTAATACAGAAAATACGTGTATTGATTGAGCATTGCATTTGCATATTGTGTGGGAGGAGATAGGGGATGTACTCCACGGTTTAGGGGAAGATAGGGGATGGACCTCTAAATCGGATTTTTGTTTGGGAGGAGATAGGGGATGAACTCCATTAGCATCACTATTATGTGTGCTTATTATATTGAAGTGTTTTTACATGTTATTGATACAGCACTAAAATGTGTATCAAACGGGAAGTATGAAGTGTTTTGATATGAGCCTGAGTCTCATATGTGTTGTTGATATTGGAAGTAATGTGAATATGTAATATGGTTCACTGTTGTAAGTTTGGCCAGGTTCTGAGCCTTATTGATAATAATGAGAATTGAAACATGTCATAGACATTAGTGTCACGAGACTGTATTAAGTTATAATTGATTATCTTGGTTAACCATCTATTGAATGCTATAGCTTTATTCAATGCTTATATTTGGTTTAGTATTTTTCTACTGGGCTGTGGCTCACCCTTTATGGGAACATCATTTTCAGGTCCAGGTGATAAGCTACCTCCAAGGACTTAGCTTGGAATGATTTGGATTTTGAAGACCATCTTAGTTATTTGTTTTCATTTGATAAATAATCAAGCCTAGGGCTTTATTTGCATTTGAGTTAGAACTCATATTTTGTGTCCAAGTGTTGGCTTGGAAAGATGTAAGCCCATAGGGCATTTAATTTGATATTACATGTAATGTTTTTTATTTAATAATACTCTGATGAATGAGATAATGAATTGTTTTCTTTTAATATTGCATGTCAATGATATATATAATGGGTTTATTTTGAGGGCGTGACAAATATGGACATCAAAGCTATTCTCAGGCCATGGAACACGACTGATCTCAAACTATTTTATTTTTAACTTTTCCTTAAAACACTTGTAATTTTTCTTTTTTTCAAATAAAGCAAATAGTTTTTTCCAGCAAAATTCTTTCTACTGTAAAATTTGTTCATAATTATTGCCAACTGGGGGCAATGAAGAAGGTTGGCAAGTTTTACCAACATTTAGTTCTTTTCTTCAGCCGAGATAAGGATCTAAGCTGAAGAAGGTTGGCAGGTATGACCAATACTTTTTCTTCTTCAGTCGAGATAAGGATCTAACCTGAAGAAGGTTGGCAGGTATGACCAATACTTTTTCTTCTTCAGCCGAGACAAGGATCTAGGCTGAAGAAAGTTGGCAGGTTTGACCAACATTTAGTTCTCTTCTTCAGTCGAGATAAGGATCTCAACTGAAAAAGAATGGCAGGTATGACCAACATTTTTTCTTCTTTAACCAAGATAAGGATCTAGACTGAAGAAGGTTGGCAGGTTTGACCAACACTTTTTCTTCCTCAGCCGAGATAACGATTTAGGATGAAGAAGGTTGGTAGGTTTGACCAACATTTAGTTCTCTTTTTCAGCCAAGATAAGGATCTAGGATGAAGAAGGTTGGCCGGTTTAACCAACAAAATTTTTTGAACTCTTGGACCGAGATAACTATCTCGGCTAAAAAAGGTTGGCAGGATCAGGTAAGGCCAAGCCAGTTAGTTCGACCTGACATGATGCAAAACATTGAAACACAGTAACCGGGCAAAGAGACAAATTTTTTTCCATTAATTGGAAGATGATTACAAAAAGTGGGTTGTGAACCGAACAAAAAGTCGCAAAAAAGAAAGTTTCTTTCATTTCATTAGTAAGTACATACAAGGGGAGGGGCGTACAGCCCGGTTACATTTTCTTAAAAAAGAAAAAGAAAAAAAGAAGAGAAATCAAGCAAACAAATCTTCAAGGTTGGTGTCCAAATTGACCCAGACTTCGCCCATTGGTAGGTCGGTTACAGGATCAGCCCCCTGGTTGGGCTCGGGCATAGGTGTTTCGTCAACTGCCCGGCGTAAGGCTTGGCTAGAGTCCACTGGAGTAGGAGATACAAACTGGAGGCCGAGCTGAGTGTTGGAAGGAGGGGCGTTATGTGGAGCAGGGACCTCATCCTCCTCTCCCTCTTGAAGGAACTTTTGTTGGGCCGCATTAGCATAGTCCGTCATGTATCCCTATATGATGTGGGGAGGGGGATTCAGGAAAATCTCGGAGTCATGTCTATAACCAAGCTTTTCATCAGCGGCCTTCCAACCACACTTAAAGAAAATATCCTTGGCGGCTTCGCACTGTTAGACATAGGTCTCCTCTCCTTCCTTGAAGCCTCGGTCCTTCGCGTCCTGCATTTTTTTCTTTACCTCCTCGAACTCGGCATTCTTCTTCCTCTCCAACTTCGCCAGCTCCCGCAGGTAGCGGTCTTTTTTCTCGGCTAAAGCTTTCTATTTGTCAGCCTCTGCCGTGCTGACCAGTTCGGCTAGCCTTGTGTTTTCGGCTTCTAGCTCGGCCAGCTTGGCTTTAGCTTCTTTTAGTTCGGCTGCCTTGGCATCTGCTTCAGTAACGACTGACCGCGCCGTCTTCCGCAGCTCAAGCACTCGTTTATGAGCCACTTGGCTCTTTTGCAGGGCCTGTATAACATTCAAAGCGGTTATAGGAAAACCAAAGCATTGGGAACATCATGGTATCATTTGTTGAGTTACAAGGATTTTGGGGCTTACCAGTATCATTGACTTAGACGCCGAACGAAATGCCTTCAGCTTGGTCAACCCCTTATGCCACTCTATGTTAGTAGGCAGACAAACGCTCTTTGCCAAATTAAAGGCCAGAAGATGATCCTTCTCGGCACTAACAAAGTTAGAGGCCATTATTGGGCGACCCCTAAAGGAGACAGATGGTGCCCACACCGGTGGTATGGGAGGATTTGAAGGGCTAGGTCGGTTGCGACCTTGAGAGTGAGTTCCTTCTTAAAGCTCAGTCTCGAATGGCTCGATGTCATCCTTGTCTCTCAGGTGTTATGTACGTGGCTGTTTGCTTGGCTGAGATGAAGAAGCTCAGGTTGTGAGAAGGGCCACCACAGCCACGGGTGACTGATCGGCTTGTGGTGCCTCGGTTTGCAGCTCGACAGTTAGAACTGTGGTTTGTTCGGTGAGTAGGGCGTGGACAGCACGACACTTGGCCATTTCTTGTTCTTCAGTTAGGGAAATGAGGGTGATTTCGGGTAGGTTTGGATCTGGTTTTCGTGATGGTTTGAGAAGAAAATCAGTCACCCTGGTCTTCCTCCTTCCGCTATACCAGTAGGTCGGTTCGAAGTTCAGTAGCTCAGCCCAATCACGGTGACGATATCAGAGCGCGGCACGAAGGCCGTCTTGGTTGGCATATGTGTAATGTGATTTAGGCTGGTTTAAGTTTACAGAAAAGAAAGACAAAGTGCTTGTGTTAGGTATTCTTACCAGCAGTCCCTTTATTCCAGTTTATATTATAGCCCGGTATCTGGGCTTCTTGATCTTCAAAGTTGCCCGAAACCCAGAAAAAATCATCATCGTTTGAGTCTTTGTCCGGTGTTTTTTTTATGATTTTCTCTCGGCCTCTTCTTACCCTAAGATAGTACAACCAACCGTCGTCATTTTGGCCAAGCGAATATTGGCGAAATAGCTCGGCCAATCTGAGGTTGGGGCTGAGCCAGCGGTTTAGCTCAGCGATGCCATTTATTATTCTATAGGTGTTGGTGGAGAGTTGGGTTGGGCATAATCTTATCTGCCTGAGGAACTTGCATATGAGGGGCCATGCAGGGAACCGGAGCTCGGCCTTTACAATTGATATTACGGTGAAGGGCACGAAGCCCAGTTTTTCCCAGGGCGTGGTATCTAGTTCGACTAGGAAGAGATGGACATCGTCAGGGATATGGTAGTCTTTTCGGAATTCGGCAATGGCCCGAAGCGAGTTTACCAGGAATCGGTATTTGCCCATTAAACTAAAAGGAGGCCTAGCTCGGTGCTGAGTTGACTTTAATGGCTTGGTTGAGCAATGACGCCAAGGGGGCAAGGTACAAAGGTGTGCTTGGCTAACCTAGTCAAGTCTGCAAAGTGGAGATAAAAAGTGTTGTGCCTAGATGACTAGACCGGGCTAAGCAAAAAGGCAAAATAACATAACCCTAGATCAGGTGAATGGGTTACAACCCATTCTTAGTTCAGCTGTGAGGTAGGAGGGTTTATGGTTTTAGCTCGGTTATTCAGCAAAAAGGTTCCTAGTTCGGTCACGCGCAAGCCTACCGCAAACAGGTTCCTAGCTCGGTCGTTGTATTATTTTGGATCAAAAGCTCGTGTTCTAGATTGATTGAAGGTCCAGTTAAAATGTTTTGGGGTTTGAACATGTGGTTTTTGGGTTTTTTGCTATTTTCTCAAAATCTTGGTGGTCATTACACACGCACGTGGAGCTAAAGTAATGCATTTTAAAAATATATATATATATATATATAAAATATATATTCGCAGAATAAACAGGAAGAAGGGGCTTGAGCAACTTACAGATTTAAACAAGAAGTCGAAGACCAAATAGCAGGAATGCCCGCAAGAACACGAGCGAAGCAGGTGTTAAGGTCTTGGGTTGAGATTAAAGGAGTGAATGTGGAGACTCAGGAGGCGAGGGAGAGAAGATGAATAGTAAGGGTGTTTGATTCAAAAAATGGGTTTTTGTATAGGCACGAGAATGGGCGGGACTGTTCAAATTTTCATAGTACAAAGACGGCTGTAGCAGGTGTACTTGGCTAGTGGGAGCAAGCCACGTGTCCAGACGAATAAATAACGATTCAGACGTGCTTGAGAAGTGGAATGACATGCAGAGCAACTGACAAGACATTCCTAGACCGAGCAAATCGGTAGCCCGGTAATATTTGAGCTCATTTGGAGGCTTGAACATTTAGCTCAGCTAGAGAAGAATAATCCCAAATCATGAGTTGTAGATAGAATTAAGGGGCAATTGAGAGGGTAATTTATGTATGAACTTGGGCCGAGCTAAGTCCAGATGTTGAAATGGACCGAGCTATGGGCCGAGGTAATGGCCTACATAGCTTTGTCCTTGATCCTGTCAGTTCGGTCAGAGATGTCTGCTAGTGGCCTGGTCTGGGTGCTCTGGACTAAGATATAGGTAGAAGGAGAACCGAGCTAGATGATGCCCAAGGTAACACCGAGCAAAGTGAGCGCAGTTAAAACTGGTGTAAGGTAAGGCAGTGCTAGCTCGGTTGTGCTGCTACCAGACTGTGGTTGAACTATCTTACATGGTTAAGCAGTGAGGAGGGTGTAAAAAGATAAGCATTATCTTTGTGATTCTTAGGAGGACTCTACTAAAGAGAGTTAAAGTCCTGCTAGGATTGTGTCAGGCAGAATCTATAAAAGCTCATGACAGGACCTTTGTGTAGGTATCACAATTTCTACTCTAAAAAACACCGAGCTTTTTGTCTATTGTCTATTTGCAGACTTAGGCATCAGAGAGGTATCCGACACACACCCATCAGCTAGCTCATGTTTGTGTTTTCAGGAAATAAAACGACAATGTTTGGAAGAGTGCAAACTTGATCGACAAGATTATACGAGAAGATTATTTCGTGCTCATACAATATCCAATATGAGATTTCACAAAAGAGAGACCGCTTGCATTAATACATTCATCATCCTTAAGATATAAATTTTATAGCATGTGATAATAACAAGTTAAAGCAACAAAATAAAAATTAATGCCTTAACGGCTACAAGTTCCAAGGCTTTGCCCGGTTACAACAAAGTGGTTTTCAAACCCATACATAGATAGCCCTTGGCTTGCAAAGAAAACAAAACAAATAAATAATTGAGCCTTGTGCTCCAAAAGATCCTCCACGTCTTCACTTTGGTGGAGGCACACCACAATCACTTGAAAAATGCTTTCCACTAAGGGATGAGCATAAAGCCCAGCAGAGATAATCTAAATAAAGTGCACGCAGTTTAACAATATCATGAGGTGCAATGCATATGAGATGCCAATGCCAAAAATCATAGGTTTTCTCATTTTCGAAATTCTCATGCCATTCATTTGTTTAAAAGCATAACCAATTCAATCATCCATTTCATGGAACAAGGGGCGGTAAATACGACACTAGAAATCCGTAGGCTGGTGCCTGCAAGTAGGCATAACTAGCACTACCAAAACCCCACTTTACCGGTTGCTAATTGGAAGGGAAGTGGTACATCATCCGCGCGTGTTTTCGGTCTTTCACCCTGGACACTCAGGCCAACTTAAACAATACCAATCTACACCCCCTATCTGGATTTACCAAACGTATTTACCCCATAACTTAACATAATTTAAATATTCTCAATGAATCAATTTGAAAATCAATTTCTCAAATCCCATGCAAGAATTAAATCATGAGATTATGCAATGTTTAATACCATGCACGAATTTACAAACATTTCAATTTACCTATGACACATGCAATTTCTACAATAATCAACACAACCCTCCACGGTTGCCCAAACAATTACCTCTATACAAAATATAAATTTCAAGAGACCAACATAACTCATAATCTCATATTTTCAATCATTTCAACATAAGAGTAACAATCACATGTTGAATCTCCTCTTTCCCAATTCAATCAAGAATCATAATATTCTTTTAAAAAAAAAAAATCATCAATCTTCCCTTTTTATTCAAACTCAAGAATTCATCAAGAATTTTCATAATGTCAAAAGTAACATACTTTTTTTCAACAATTCTCAATACCTCAACATGACATATATTCTCATCTTTCTCAAAAGTTCAATATTTTCAAATTTAACAATTTTCAAAAAAAACCTCAATGGTTTCAATATTCATAATAACATTCTCATCAATCTCATCCCTATAAACATCTACTTTCAAATTGTCATTTGTTCAAATAAACATATATTTTTAACTCTTGTAAGCTTTTCACAAACTCATCCTAAAAATCTAAATCTTAACATTTAAATTTCTAGGTTTTATTAAAATTTGGGGTTTCTCAAAAATTAAATAAAATAGAATAAAATACATTCTTCAACATCCATGAGTCATACAAAAACCAAACACAACTAACAATTGATTTTCAAAAAAAATTGAGAACTTCCTCCTTTTTATACATTTAATATTCCATTAATAAAACCCTAATCTTTTCAAATATCACACTATTAAAATAACACATAATAAAGCTAAAACACATACACAATATGTAGAAAATCCCTACCTCAAAAACTAGAATAGGAAACAAGCAAAAAATCCCAATTTTCGACTTTGTCAGATTTTGATCTCCAGCGATCAAAATGTTGCTCTCACCAAGCTCTTCACTTTGATCTTAAGAACTATGGTCTAAAACCTAATAGATTTTGGTACATCAAAGATTTTATATGATAAATGTAACAACAAAAAAAAATCGGAGAGAGAGAGAGAACCGAGAGCCGAAAGAGAAGTGAAAGCAGTAAAGAAAAGAAATAAAGAAGTAAAGAAGAAGAAAGAAGGGAATGGGGGAGAGCAGCACCCACGTGGGTTTGCCTCCTTGATTCAATTTAATAATATATATATATATATATATATATATATATTATATCAATACAAATATCTATCTATACATATACATTTGTATATATCAATTAAAAGTATATTTCAACATTATTAATGACAAAAAGGATATAATATTTTCTCACCACAAAATATATTTCGTTTGATGGTGCAAACCATAAATATTTGTAACTCTCTCAAGATTATAAAATAAATAATAATAACAATAGCAACAATAATACATGGTTACAAACGAGTCATGATTCAATCAATTGGGTCTAAAATAAATAGAGTTTAATAATTTAAAATAAATCTCCAACTGAAATTAAAATATAAATAAAATTTAAAAGACTTAAAGTGGTCCCCACCATTCACATAATTAAATATGAACCAAAATGATTAAGTATGAACTAATCAAATAAGTCCCAAAAATTAAATTTATATCTCATTTAATATTCAAGACCCAAGAATAATTACAACTCAAAAATTTGTTAAGCAGCCCTTATAAAGTCGAAATCAAGAGGTAATATAATTTGTTTCTACCAATTTAAATAGAATGGTTCACAACACCACAACTATAATAATAACAATTAAACAATCAAACGATTTGGAAATTCATACCAATCCAACCCCAATCAATACCCGAACCCACAAACATATTTAAAAAAAAAAATTTACTACACAAATATTGAAAAGAATAATAAATAAATAAATTCAATTTGATTTAACTCGTTACATATAGCATGTATTACCAGTTAATAATCAACAAAATAAATACCCTATGGACTTACATCTTTCCAAGACATTACTTCGTTACAACAAAAGGAAGAGTCTAACTCAACACAACTTAGCCATTGACTATACAAAATAAATAAAATAAAAGGAAGCTCTTGCTCCAAGTCTCTCCAAACTACTATCTCGGCGGAGGCATGTCTCCAACACCTGAAAATGGTTCCCAAATAGGGTAAGCCAAAACCCAGAAGAAAAATACTAACACAATATATGAGAATTAACAAGATAAAAGTATGATGCACATGTTCATTGTCTTATGAAAAAATCTTTATAACTCTTTCCAAAACCATGTTATGCCAAACTCGTATCTCAATTTGTTCATTTTGGTTCAATAGATACATCCACTGCATTTAATCCATCAACAGAAGTTACATCCCACAAGTTTCCAATAGATAAAATCATCATACAAATGCATTCACTTCTATTTGCCATTTTACAGAAATTTTGTCCGTGGGAATCCACACCCATGTATACAAATGATTTTCGAAACTTTCACCCTGAACACACAAGCCAACTTAGTTCAATGGAGTCCATCTCCTTTCTTCTTCTCAAAACATGGAGTACATCCCATTTCTCCTCTCAAATATCATACATGTACAATGTATATCATTCATAATCATATTCAATGATAATGGTTAAGGGATTAGTTCCAATTCGCCTAATCCACATGCAATGTCTACAACAATCATGACTATCCTCCACCGATAGCCCAAGCAGATATTTCTAAATAGATATACAATCTCTATAACAGATAAATCATCAAATTTCCATAGGTGAGTGATTAAACAAATCCAACAACACCATTCATGTACACATCCTCCCAATTTCACATTTTCCATACCAATTTCATTATTTTTACAAAATACTTATTCAAGACATTTTAGGACAAGGCTCCCTATTTTTCCAAATATTAACCCAAAGGCCAAAATTAACTATTTTAACACAAGATGACCTCATAACCAAACCCCATAATCATTTATATAACATAGAAACCCCTCTTTTTCAACTTGAACCCAAACCCTAGGTTTGCTCAAAATACCCCCAAATCTCACCATCTTCACACAATAACTTATAACCAAGTTAAAACTCATATTAAGGTGTAGAGAGTCCCTACCTCAAGTGTAGAAGCCCAAAGGAGAAGTGGAGAAACCTCAAAGATGTCCAAAGTCGACTTTATTCGGATAAAATGGAAGCCCCCGGAATGCTTTATCTTTTTATCAAAGTGAGTAGGGTAGAGAGATCCTTAGATCTAGGTGTATTTGTAGAAAGAAGTCGGATTTGAGAGAGAGAGAGAGAGAGAGAGAGAGAGAGAGAGAGAGAGAGAGAGAGTTGGTCTAGGGTTTTTGAATGAAAAGATACCAAAAAGTGATATAAAAAGGTGCTGCTGTGAACTGATATACGCGAAACTCGCTCGAGCACAAGAGTTGTTGCTAGAGCGAACAGACACAATAAGTCGCTTCGCTCTAGCGTAAGAAGAATCACTTGAACGCAGAATACAAACTTCTAGAAGTTTTACAGGCAAAAGACCGTCGCTCGAGCGTAAGAGTTCTCGCTCAAGTGAACAACAACACCCTTCCAGTATCTCTGCAGGCTTCCAAAATTACTGGGAGATCACAAAGCTCGCTCAAGCACAAGAAGCTTCGCTCGATTGAAGCCAAAATTTGGGCAATAACAATTTAGACCAACTAGCAACCAACATGTTCCAAACACGCCCAAGACATCCCAATACTCAAACTCAAAGGGTGAAAGGAGGAAAAAGACATAGATGACAATATTAAACCACGAGACCCAAGTCTGAAATACAACAAAGGTCGGGTTAAAACCGGAATCGCTATATAAGAAAATTTAGTTCAAGTCAATTTTTTTGCCAATTATTCTTGATTTAAGCCTAGTCCTTGAAGAATCGTCCAATTCATATCCAATCCATGAGTTAGTAGACCCACTTATTTATTTAATTTTTAATTAGTAAATATATTTTTTATAAAAATTAAAACGAAAATAGAAAATATGTACATATTTGTTTAGTATATTTACTAACAATTTTAAAATTATTTAAGAAATTATGTAGTTATTCTTAAAAGAATAAATTACATTGGTAGTTCTTATATTTTAACTCCTTGTGTTATTTTTGTCCTTGCAATTTTAATTTGCTCAATTTTAATAATGAATTTATAATTTTGTCTCAATTTGGTCCAATTGTTGTAATTGCTAGCTTTTTTTTTCTTTTGAAAATATATACATGAGTAGCATCTTTATAATTTTATAGACAAAATTGCAAATTTGTTCAACTCAGTAAGTTAATGTCAACCAACTCAATAACTATTTTCTTTTAACAACCTTAACTGACAATATCAATTGGACCAAATTGATATAAAATCTAAAATTGATGGTCAAAATCAAACTAATTAAAATTACAGAGACCAAATTGACACAAGAGACAAAATATGGGACTATCGATATAATTTACCATTCTTAAAATATGTCTAATATTGATTGTATCAATATTAAGATATATTTATATCTGAAAAACTATTTAAGACCTGATCAGGTTAGAATTTGAATAAAAAATTCAAGACTTATTAAAAATATTTAATAATTATAAATTTAAATTTGATCAACTTTCATTTAATTTTTTCATAATCGAATTAGGTTGTTTGATAATTATAATTTATAGTTCCAATTTTTCTTTGTATTTTTTTTAAAATTGGATATAATTATAATTTCTTTTGAACTTTTTTCAATCTCAAATTAGTTATAACTTGAATTATATATAATTTGTTTTTGACTTCTCATTTACAAAAACTAACAATGAATATAAATTATTTTTTGAACATTGTAAAATATAAATAAAGATATATATTATCAATAATAATAAAAATAATATTTTTATTTATCATATGACATCTCACCGCTACATTGATAATAGACATAAATAATAAAACTCATTACAATAATACAGTAATAATATATCAGATGATAAATAATACATGATCACAATAATTTTTTATAGTTGTACAAAAGTACTCAAAATGAGATGTAAAAAAAATAATATATGATCCATATTCCATTTTTATATAGTAAAATTCATACTTAATCTCAACCACACATTAGTTTTCTAAATCAATTCATCACCCAAACTATCTACTATTTTTTTAAGTAATATTCACATTTTCAAAACTCACACCCAAACAATACTTTGATCGAGTTCATCATCATCCTTGTTATTGCCATATTCAACTCTGGTATAGTTTTTTTTTCTTTGCAAATTTAAAAAGATAATGATGAGGAAATAAAAAGGTGCTGTTAGAGTTTCAAAGAGTTAATAATAAAAAATGAAAAAAAAATGTTTGGTTTTAGTTTTTCTTATTCCATATATGGGTGATAATTTTTTTTTAATCTATAAATTATGGAGTAGTGTTTATTATTTAAAATTTTATTTATTGATGGGCAAGTCAATTAAATTTTTTAAATTTTTTACAAATAAAAAAAATTTGAAAAATTTGTTTAAAAAAAATGGCCAAATCATATAAAACAATATAAGACGCCATATTTTATTTAAAAAACTTATATAACTGTATTATCAATTTACATATATCAAAAATAATAATAACAACAATATAAAAAAACACAAACATCCACCAAAAAAATAAAAATAAAAGTTCAAATTAACTCCCAAAACAAAGATAGTTAAATAGATATATATTTATTATCAACTTAATTGGAAAAAAAAAGTCATATAGAGAAAAATAAAATACTCACATGAAAATAGAAATTCACAAAAATAAAAAATAAAAAAATACAAACAAACAAACTTGAAATAAGTTTGGACTATTGATAAAAGGAGATACTAATCTTTGCATTATTGCATTTGGAGAGGAGTTAGCCGAGCTGAAAAAAAAAAATCAAATATTGGCTATTCTAAAGAGAAAATTGTATTGAATTTTTAATTTGATTGAGTTTTTAAAATTTTATGATTTATATTATTTTTGGAAAGGATGAGAGTGGCTCGCCATATTATTTTGAATTTTAAAATTCAAAATCATAAATAATTAGTGTATTTATTGTTTCTTTATTTGAATTATTTTGATCATTTTGAATTTTAAAATTCAAAATCATAAATAATTATAGCCTTTTTTTTTGTTTTTGGTTTTTTGACCTAAGGAAATAACAAATATATATATTTTTTATTTCTTTAAAAATTAATAAATTAACAAAATTAGTTTGAAACTACCACAATTAATGTTATTAAAAAGTCTATTTTCCTTATATAATATATAGATTTCAATTTATTTCTTACCAAACTTTACCACTTTTAGTGAGAAACAAAACATAAGTTTGTATGGGCAAATTTATTATTATTGCAAATTTATATTATTATCAACAATTAGTATTTTTTTGTTTTAAAAATTAATTAAGTTAGTTTAAATGATTAGCTAAAATAAAGATCGTGGTTGGAGAATACAATAGCTAAAGTAATTAGGTAAAATAAAGAATGTACTTTTTTTATACTCTAGCTAGTAAAAAGTAGAGTGTGGTTGGAGTTTCTCTTATCATTTCCCACCTACTTATCCAAAAAAACAAATAGCAAAATTTCGGTAGCGTTTGGTAGAGTTTTGTAAATAAGATTTGAAAATATGAGTTGTATTTTGAGTTTGTGTGTTGTGGAATTATGATTTGAGTGTAGAAAATTTGTTTGGTTATGATTTTTAAATAGAGTGTTGAAATGTGTTTTGAATATGTATTTTGAATTATGTTTTGAAAGTTTGATGTGACATGTGAAATAAGAAAATTTGTTTGGTAATGTGTTTGAAAATAGTTTTCAAAATTTAATTCAATCAATAATTTATTTTGAGTGTACACAACTCTTATATCGATATCCGTATTTTTTTATCAACAGTAATAACCAAACTATATTTAAAATACTGAAATTAAAAATTGTTTTTTTTTTTGAATTAATTTTTTTCAATAATTTTTGTTGAATCAATTTTTTTTTCAAATTATTTTTCCATTTTAAAATAAATCTATGTCAATTATTTTGTGTCAATTAAATTTTTATATCAATTCATTTTTTACACCTGTACAAACATCTTGTACAATACATTTTTAATTTTTGTTTTTAAATTTTGTTGAAGTCAATAACTTTTAAAAATACATATTAATAAAAATTAACATAAATACACTAAGTTTAATAGGTTAAAATACAAATCATATCGTAAACCTTATAAAATATTTTCAATTTTTTTTCTCATTTATTACACGTTATTAATTTATTAGGAAATGAGTACAAATCAGACCATTATTGAAGGACCATCAGCACGCTCATATAATTGAATTCACCTATAAATTTACTATTTTGTCCCTCTCTATTTACATGGGAAGTGAACAAAATATAAAGGGTAATTTAGTAATTTCATGAACCTACTACCTATATACTGAGCCAAAAGAAAAGGGACATCATAGCTGTGTATATCAATTCACATGCACTTTTCTGAAAAACATTATTAATATTATAAAAAAATAATACATAACAAATTAAAATATAAAAATAAAAAATAAAAAACCAAGCTTCAGCCTTGTTATAAATTCTGATAAACCATTCTTTTAACCACACCATCTTCACCGTCTTTGATCCTGCTGAAGGAAGATTTCAACTTCACCGTTGAGTGGTCTCAGCTCCATCAAGAACATTAATTTCAATTACAGGTTAGTTTCGTATTACCTTCGCATCTCGTATTTTATTCAGACTACCTTTGGTATTAAAACACCAGTAGCTTTCGAAGAAGAAGAGGAGCAGTAGCCTTCGACACGGTAAACCGGGTGGTCAACCGACCGGTCATTCAGCCGGTCATCCCATCCCAGTCGATCAGTTTTGTGGCTGCCGATCTATTCATGTTTTTTATATCTGTCCCATCATACGTGTTCCATTTTTTTACACTAACATTATATTATTTTTGATATATTTTCTATACATTTTTGTACATCATACTATTTTCGATATAGTTTCCATACATTTTTCTCAATTCATGTTTTAATATATATTTTTTATATATTCTTCTTTCACTGTTGCAGCTATCATGCCAAGAACAAAACGAGCCAGACCCGAACGTGGTGAATCCTCAAACCCTGTACAACATCAACCACAGCAACAACATCATGACAATTTAAATAATGATTTTTTATCGTATCATTATGAATAAGCCTATTCACATTTTATTAATCGACCAATTGTTACGGGGAGAAATGTAAGACTACCTTCTCAATATGACCCGCTCTTAGTTGGTAAATTAGATACAATGGGATGGCTACCTTTAACTAATTTACCAAATAAGGTATATCCCCGTATTGTACGATTATTTTATGTTCACTTGACAGCTGGTGACCAACAAAATGAACCGTTCAGTCTGACCTCCTATGTGAAAGGGAAAACAATCACACTCACTCTCCATGCTTTCGCACAAATTATTGGAGTTCAAACAGGAGATTTACAATGCTATAAAATATGTCATTAATGCTGTAACACATACCATTAATGGTGAAATAGAATTAAAAAGGAAGTATATGAATAGTGGGCCGTAGTTATTTTTCAGTGTACACTAAAATTCATAGAAGGACAAAATTTATTTAATACATGCTCATATTGTCATAACACAACATAATAGATAAGAAAACATAAATTACTTAAAAGTTCAAAAAAAAAAAAACATACGAAGATAGGAAAGGGAAGAGGATATCATGGAAGGAAAAAGAAAAAAAAACCAAGTAAGGAATAATGAAATCATTTTTTAGTTCAGACAGGGAGATTTGATAACGCAATCAATGAAGAGCTTATGACTTCACTGCAAAGCGAGGATCATGGGTAGGCGCAAATGGGTAGGAGTGCGCATAAAAAACCTTCGCCATTCCTTATCCTTGAACAGTGTCAGTGCCTTAATGTACTGCACTGGTTGTATGTCCCCAAGCTCTAGTAATGCATCTTGGCATGCATCAAGAGAGTAATCATCACCACCTGCACTTACAGCTTCTGTCTCATTTTCTCGTGCACGTGAATGTCCTGTTTTTGCTTGTACATAGGATGTGAAAGCTGCGCACACATCATCAAACCCACTTGACCGTGATTTTTTAGAACGACCACTGTCAGTCTGGCTGGTTGTAGGACCCCTCTTGTGACTTTTTCCCTTTGCTAGATCCATGTACTCATCCCCAAATAAGTCAATAGGAATTGCCTCAGCAGCGTTACTCCCACCAGCATTACTCCCACCAACATCAGGGTTCCAAAATTTATTTAACATGTCATCTTTTTCTTCTGAGTCAAGGGCTCCTTGTGTGGATGCACGAGATAAGGCCCCTGTGGCACAACAATTTTCAACAATTTCTGCCATTTCTTGAAAATATTCAAATCCTTTTGTCCTAAACTTCTTCACATTTCTGTTGGCCTACAACAAATACAAATAAAGAATTAAGCACTGTATATATCATGAAATCTTTAAATTAAAATTATTTAATAGTACAGATTAATGAGCAACCTTATCCCAAAATTCATCAGGTGCAACAACAGTGCCTACAATTGGATCCCATCCCAGACCAGTCTGTGCCTGGAGTCGCTTAAATGTCTGATAATCAGCTTTCAATCGCTGATATTTTTGGCGCACCTGTGTTGCTGTATACCGAAATCCATACAGATTGTGCAACTGATTTGCATAATGATTCCAATGCCTAATTGTCCACGAAGTAGTACGGCCAGTTGTTTGATTTTTTCTAACCTCATCTCTCAACATATTTATTAATTTTGTTTCACTTCTGGCCGTCCACATTTTTGTTTCTTGGTTGTCATCAGAATTATTTTCATCCATCTATAAACATACAAATCAAATCTAAACTAGTCTGGGGTAGATATACAAGACAAACAGATCATAACATAGCAAAATGTTTTGAAAGAGAACATAGATAAAAAAAAAAAAAAAGCAGATGATATTATTTAAAGGAAAAAAATAGCGTAATAGATTACTTCAATTTAAATAGCAGAAATATAACCACAACTAATAAAAAAAATCAGGTAAAAAAATCAAGTAACATTATCTTTGAATGGTAGGAGAAAACCAGTAAAAAAGATGTAAGGAAAATGGGACGGGTAGAAAATGAAGTAGGAAAAAAACCAGTAAATAAACCAATGAATGTAGTTGAAAAAGCGATGGGTAGGTCGACCGGCCGGATGACTCCGGGGACGACCGGCCGGGTGTCCAGGTACACCGACTCAAGTTGTTCACAAGTTCTTTTCTTGCAAAAGGTTCAAACAGCTCACAATTGAAAACAACAACCGATCTGAAATGAGAAATAGGCGTCCACAAATTATGAGAAACCATTTGGGAATTGATTTTAACTTCTCAAAAATTATTTATATATAACAGATTCAGATCGATTTAGCAGCTTACTGTTATTCTTCTTCGCAAAAGGTGAAACAGTTTAGGAAAATAGAAAACATCTTAAAATAAAAAAAATAGTCCCTTACACTTCTCAGAAAATATTTGAGAACTGATTTCGACTCGTATAAAATCGTTTGCAGTTGAAGGATATATTTACCAGATTAGTGGGAATTGAATAATTATCGCCAGTGATGGAATGTGTATACTGACTTAATGTAGCACTGTTTCTTCGTCGGATTCGACAATAAATTTCATAAATTTGACCTGAAAGAAAAATAAAATAAAATTAGAGATGAATTTTTCAAATCATTTTCGTATAACAAAAAATGTAAATAAATTTGTGAGTTCTTTTACGTCGTAGTCGTCGTTGTTTCGTTGCCCGTAATAAGAATCTTCCACAACGCACAAATCGTAAGGAACTCGATTTGTGAAAGATGATACCAGTATAGAGCGGGTTAGGTGTATTCATTATTTATAAAATCAGTCTTCTCTGTGAAGCCCACCCGTGATGAATCTGAAGTATCTGAAGTACTGATGTTTCATAGAGAAGCTTACCCGTGATCAATATAAAGGACTGATGTTTGATACAGAGATGAGCTTCACGTGAATATTTCGGAGACGATGGAATATTTCAGAGACGATGGAGACGACATAGAAGGACATGGAAGAATGCACAAGCGTTGAAAGTAGAGATACAACCTGCCAAACAGGTTTTCATACTATAATTTGAATTCACACGCGGAAATGTATTTTGAGTGTTCTATCCAAACGTGAAGCGCAAGTTTACATATTAAAAACTAATTTGAAAATACAACCAAACAGACCCTTCGTATTCTCACGAAATCCTTCCATCCAAACAGAGTCTAAGGGTTTCCATGGTCCCGAGATAAACCCTGTCCCTCTTTTTAACTCTACCCCCAATTCTACCTCCTCTCTGTTTCACTCTCCTCCCCCCATTGAGAGAGAGAGAGAGAGAGGGCTAGCAGAAACCATGTGGGTACGCCAAACCCTTCAAAATGCGCACTCCACTGACTCTAACACAGCTCAACACCCTTCGTTTTAGATCCTAATCTTCGAACACCAGTTTCTTTATGAGAATCCATCAGAGTTTGTTCAAGCAATATCAGATTTTGAGGTGAATATTTTGTTCTTTTTAATCATCTGGGTATCTTCCAAACACAAATCTTTGATGGATTTTACTTTTTTTCAAATATTTGTATGTATTGGTGGAATAATTGGATTGGGTTGTTGAGTGTATCTCTTGTTTTGATCATTTGATATGATTATGCTTTTTTGCATTTCTTTTCCCCTTCTGTTTTAATATGTGGGTTTGTAATTTATTGACTGTTGGGATTTTAGGAATGGTTTGGTTTACTAATAATTGTTAGTTTGTTTTTTTAAATTATTAATTATTTAGTGTTTATTGTTTTATTGGATTGCTTTGGAATAGGTTTTTTTAGGATGTTTGCTGAACAGTCCTCTTATAGCGATCCCGGGTTTACCCTTGTTGTACAGTGATCCGGACATGTGTCCGTGGATGTTGGTTGTTGTTTATTATCTAGTTTGCATCCTCTTTACTTTGTATATTGAGTATGGGATGTGTTGGGCAGGTTTGTTACAGGTTGGTCGTGTTTGGGAGCCTAGTGTTGCTGTCCAGATTTTTGGCCCTTCGCTCGAGCCAGGAGTTTGTCGCTCGAGCGAGAGTGAGGTTCGTGTCTGGTGGGTCGAGCCAGGGTGGCTTCGCTCGAGCGAGTGTTGCGTCAGGTTCTGGACCTGAGAGTTGCCTTTCTTGGCTCGAGCGAGCTTCCTTCGCTCGAGCGGTCTGGGTTTTTCTTCGCTCGATCGAGAACTTCTTGGCTCGAGCAAGAGTTTCTGTGTCTGGTCGCTCGAGCGACCAAGGCTTCGCTCGAGCGAGCGTGTTTTATATCAGCGGACAGTAGCGATTTTGAACTTCAGTTTTTCATTTCTTTTTTTGATCAAAACCTAAATCCGACACTCTCTCTCTCTAAACTTTCATTCTCCCTAAGAATTGATCTCCCTAGAGTGTGAATCTAGCCTAGGGCTTTTGTTAAAAAGATAGAGGGCGTTGAGAGCTTTGATTTAATCTGAAAAAGTTTGGATTTGGAGCAAGTTGATCTTCGAGTCTTCATCTCCTTTTTGGCTTAAACTTCGAGGTAGGGATATCCTACTCCTCTCTATGGATTTTGTCTTTAAATTTTGGTATTTTGAGATGTTGGGCTTGGTTTGGTAATTTTGTGAAAATTTGGGGCTTTTGTGTAATTTTACAAAAGTTGGGGTTTTATTCATAATAAACCTAGATGCATGTTTGGCATGGAGACATGGAATTGATGTTAAATCATTGATGAAAATGGGACCTAAGGGTTGAAATAGTAATTATGGAAAATGGCCTAATTACATTGTTTGATTAATTGGGATAATTAATGGTGAGAAATGAGGAAATGAAATGTTGGTTGAATATCCATTGGTGCATTTATTTTCTGTTTAGAAATAACTGCTTTAGGCTATCGGTGGAGGATAGTCGTGATTGTTGTAGACAATGCATGATGATTAGGCAAACTGAAACTAATCAATGAAATGTGTCATGGAACTTGACGGTTGATAGAATACATTAACTGTATGTATTGGGTGATTGTATATAAAACCAATGTGTTTATATACGTTATGTGTAGAGGAGGAGATAGGGGATGTACTCCGCGGTTTAGGGGAAGATAGGGGATGTACCTCTAAACCGGATAGTGTTGGGAGAAGATAGGGGATGAACTCCGTAGACACAGCTCATATGCTTGTCTAGAGAAGTGAAGATAGAGCTTATATGCTTATCTTAGTAAAGTGTGGATACAGCTTATATGCTTATCTGTGAATGTGGGATATTGTTGTTATACATATCTGTTGAGAATGTGGATATAGCTTTTATGCTTATCTGAATGTGGGATATAGTTTTTATACATATCTGTGGAAATGATGATAGAGCTAGCATGCTTATCAGTTGAAAAAGGGAAAATGAAAGGTAACTTAGACTCATAAGTTGTATGACATAAATGTGTAATTTATGTGAATGTATCTGTGTTAGCCATCTATCAATTGCTAATTTTTTAGTCATTGTTCATGGTTGGTTTAGTATATTTCTACTAGGTTGTGGCTCACCCTATATGGGAATATCATTTTCAGGTACAGGTAGCATGCCACCTCCAAGGACATAGCTGGGAGGCTAGAGGCGGACATACTTTTGTCGCTTAACTTTTGATGTATTACATGTAACTTCAAGCCAAGGGCTTAATGTGTAAACGAGTTAGTACTTTTTTGTTGTAACCAAGTGTTAACTTGGAAAGCTGTAAGCCCGTAGGGCATTTTGTTTTGATGTTAACATGTAATACTTATGTAATGGAACTTTAATGAATAAAAGAATGTGGTTAGCTTCTATGTAAATGCATGTCTTATCCGATGGGTTTAATGTTGCTTTTTTTTTAGGGCGTTACAACTTGGTATCAGAGCGTACCGGGTTCGAATACTTTGGGTACGTGGGAAGTGATTAGTATCACAATGGGTTTGTCTCGCTTGATAGAGACTTAGATGTAGTATCATATGCTATGTGCTTAATTGATAACGTGCTTATGTGACTATGTGGGTATGGGATTTAGTTTCTAGGATGTTGATTGGATCCTTGAGTTCCTGGGAGTCTTGTTGGAAAAGCACTTGATCAATGCTGTTTCTAACCGGAACTCTAGTAACGTCTCGGGACTATCATTATCCGGAAATGAAATTCGTAAGTGCTTATGTGATTATGTGCTTATGTGGAGTGAATTACAGTTGTCCATGCATTAGGACGTGAGTGTTTAGTTTCGGCACATTTGTGAATGTGCTAATGTTCTGTGTTACCTTTATTAGGATGTCAGGACGAGGAAGAGGTGCTAGGCGTGGTAGACCTGCGAGGCAGGAAGCACCGTTACCGGGTGAGATTCCGGCAGTGCAGGAGGGGGTTAGCCAGGCCAATGTGACTGAGCCAGTGGGTCAGCAGGCCGTGGGTGCCTTGGCTAGAGAGATAGCAGGAGCTTTGGGTATTCTTAGAGCTGGGAATCAGGCCGCTGAGGCAGGGCCTTCTTTCTTGAAGAGGGAGTTCTTTCGGTCTAATCCGGATGAGTTTGTCGGGGATCCGAAGGAGCCACTGAAGGCTGATGAGTGGCTAGAGCAAATGAGTAAGACGTTCGAGATGCTTGGCATCGAGGACGGAGCACTGAAAGTGACCTTGGCATCCTTCCAGCTGAAGGGAGATGCGGGTCAATGGTGGAAGTACGAGAAGGCTCGTGTTGGTGGTACTTGGGAGGCGTTTATAAATGCTTTTCAGGAGAGGTTTTTGTCTGCAGCAGCTAGGGAGAAGCTGAGGGATCAGTTTAGCCGGCTTAATCAGCAGGGCTTGTCAGTGGCCGAGTTTGAGGCTACTTTTACCAGTCTGTCGAGGTTTGCACCTGAACTGGTGGCGTCTGAGGAACGCCGTTGCTATGAGTTTGAGCGGAAGTTGAGGCGGGGCCTCAAGTTGAGGGTTGGTGGGTCTTACATCCGAGAGTATAGACACCTGGTAGATGCTGCAGCTCATATGGAGCTCATGATGCAGGAGGAGGATGAGGGGCAGAGAGGCTCCAAGAGGAGCCAGGATAGTCAGGGTGATGGCAAGAGGCAGAGGGGTTCTAACCCTCAGCAGTTGCACGGTGGTGTTGCTGGATCGACCTTCCCAGTGCCGAGTGCAGGCTCCGGGAGAGGTGGTCAGGGGGAATTCACCTGTTACAAGTGTGGCCAGCTGGGCCACAAGGTTTCTATTTGCCCGCAGAAGGGTGGGGGTCAGAGAACTGCTTCTTCTTCCGCTAGACCGCAGAGTCAGAGTTTGGGCAGGGGGCAGCCCTTGTCTTGTTATCAGTGTGGACAGCCTGGGCACCTGAAGAGGTTTTGCCCGCAGTTGAGTGCCATTTCGGGAGCGTCTGGTTCTAGGCAGACGCAGGGTTTTCAGCCAGCTCAGTCTGTGCAGGCCTCGAGGGCCAATCCGGGAGCTTCGTCATCCCAGTCTGTGCAGCAGTCTTTTGCTCCGAGAGGTGAGCAGGTAGACCAGGGGCCTACGGGGCGCGTGTACGCTGTTACTGCGCAGGATTTAGTACCGGCTCCATCAGTAGTGAGAGGTACTTTTCTGTTTTGCAACTCGGTTGCTAGTGTGTTGATAGACACGGGTGCATCCCATTCTTTTGTATCTGCTGCATTTGCATCGGTTTTGGAATTGGAGTTAGCATAGTTAGCATCTCCTATTTGTGTGGTATCGCCTTTGGGTGGTGAGTTGATCCTGAAACAGGGTGTTAGAGGATGTGATATAGAGGTCGCCGACTATAGGCTTCCTTTTCCGTTTGTTGTCATGCCCATGAAGGGTTTTGATATTATTTTGGGTATGGACTGGCTATCGTCATACCGGGCTGTTATTGATTGCTACCGCCAGAGGGTCACGCTATGTACCTTGAGCGGGGAGTGGTTCCATTTCTTGGGAGACCGGGTTGGTAGTGTTTTGCCACCGGGGTATGATTCGCGAGGGCGAAGTGAGCTTAGTGGTCTACTTGCTAGCTTTGAGAGTGGTGAGAGTGGTGAGACCCAGCATGTATTGCCGAGGGTGGTTTGTGAGTATTCGGATGTCTTTCCCGAAGATCTTGTTAGTTTGCCACCTCACCGAGAGATAGAGTTCTCTATTGATTTAGTGCCTGGTACGGCGCCGATTTCTATGGCACCTTACCATTTTGCTCCAGCAGAGTTGGTTGAGTTGAAAGTTCAGCTCCAGGAATTGCTCGATAAGGGCTTTGTTCGCCCTAGTGTTTCGCCGTGGGGAGCACCGGCCCTCTTTGTTAAAAAGAAAGATGGTGCCTTGAGATTGTGTATTGACTACCGGAAGTTGAATCGGGCTACGATTAAGAATAAGTATCCTATGGATTTTACTTTTTTTCAAATATTTGTATGTATTGGTGGAATAATTGGATTGGGTTGTTGAGTGTATCTCTTGTTTTGATCATTTGATATGATTATGCTATTTTGCATTTCTTTTCCCCTTCTGTTTTAATATGTGGGTTTGTAATTTATTGACTGTTGGGATTTTAGGAATGGTTTGGTTTACTAATAATTGTTAGTTTGTTTTTTTAAATTATTAATTATTTAGTGTTTATTGTTTTATTGGATTGCTTTGGAATAGGTTTTTTTAGGATGTTTGCTGAACAGTCCTCTTATAGCGATCCCGGGTTTACCCTTGTTGTACAGTGATCCGGACATGTGTCCGTGGATGTTGGTCGTTGTTTAT
This sequence comes from Camellia sinensis, assembly GCF_055761805.1. Classification (NCBI taxonomy): domain Eukaryota; kingdom Viridiplantae; phylum Streptophyta; class Magnoliopsida; order Ericales; family Theaceae; genus Camellia; species Camellia sinensis. The sequence continues at coordinate 50,759,907 of NC_138967.1, forward strand.
TATCTAGTTTGCATCCTCTTTACTTTGTATATTGAGTATGGGATGTGTTGGGCAGGTTTGTTACAGGTTGGTTGTGTTTGGGAGCCTAGTGTTGCTGTCCAGATTTTTGGCCCTTCGCTCGAGCCAGGAGTTTGTCGCTCGAGCGAGAGTGAGGTTCGTGTCTGGTGGGTCGAGCCAGGGTGGCTTCGCTCGAGCGAGTGTTGCGTTTGGTTCTGGACCTGAGAGTTGCCTTTCTTGGCTCGAGCGAGCTTCCTTCGCTCGAGCGGTCTGGGTTTTTCTTCGCTCGATCGAGAACTTCTTGGCTCGAGCAAGAGTTTCTGTGTCTGGTCGCTCGAGCGACTAAGGCTTCGCTCGAGCGAGCGTGTTTTATATCAGCGGACAGTAGCGATTTTGAACTTCAGTTTTTCATTTCTTTTTTTGATCAAAACCTAAATCCGACACTCTCTCTCTCTAAACTTTCATTCTCTCTAAGAATTGATCTCCCTAGAGTGTGAATCTAGCCTAGGGCTTTTGTTAAAAAGATAGAGGGCGTTGAGAGCTTTGATTTAATCTGAAAAAGTTTGGATTTGGAGCAAGTTGATCTTCGAGTCTTCATCTCCTTTTTGGCTTAAACTTCGAGGTAGGGATATCCTACTCCTCTCTATGGATTTTGTCTTTAAATTTTGGTATTTTGAGATGTTGGGCTTGGTTTGGTAATTTTGTGAAAATTTGGGGCTTTTGTGTAATTTTACAAAAGTTGGGGTTTTATTCATAATAAACCTAGATGCATGTTTGGCATGGAGAAATGGAATTGATGTTAAATCATTGATGAAAATGGGACCTAAGGGTTGAAATGGTAATTATGGAAAATGGCCTAATTACATTGTTTGATTAATTGGGATAATTAATGGTGAGAAATGAGGAAATGAAATGTTGGTTGAATATCCATTGGTGCATTTATTTTCTGTTTAGAAATAACTGCTTTGGGCTATCGGTGGAGGATAGTCGTGATTGTTGTAGACAATGCATGATGATTAGGCAAACTGAAACTAATCAATGAAATGTGTCATGAACTTGACGGTTGATAGAATACATTAACTGTATGTATTGGGTGATTGTATATAAAACCAATGTGTTTATATACGTTATGTGTAGAGGAGGAGATAGGGGATGTACTCCGCGGTTTAGGGGAAGATAGGGGATGTACCTCTAAACCGGATAGTGTTGGGAGAAGATAGGGGATGAACTCCGTAGACACAGCTCATATGCTTGTCTAGAGAAGTGAAGATAGAGCTTATATGCTTATCGTAGTAAAGTGTGGATACAGCTTATATGCTTATCTGTGAATGTGGGATATTGTTGTTATACATATCTGTTGAGAATGTGGATATAGCTTTTATGCTTATCTGAATGTGGGATATAGTTTTTATTCATATCTGTGGAAATGATGATAGAGCTAGGATGCTTATCAGTTGAAAAAGGGAAAATGAAAGGTAACTTAGACTCATAAGTTGTATGACATAAATGTGTAATTTATGTGAATGTATCTGTGTTAGCCATCTATCAATTGCTAATTTTTTAGTCATTGTTCATGGTTGGTTTAGTATATTTCTACTGGGCTGTGGCTCACCCTATATGGGAATATCATTTTCAGGTACAGGTAGCATGCCACCTCCAAGGACATAGCTGGGAGGCTAGAGGCGGACATACTTTTGTCGCTTAACTTTTGATGTATTACATGTAACTTCAAGCCAAGGGCTTAATGTGTAAACGAGTTAGTACTCTTTTGTTGTAACCAAGTGTTAACTTGGAAAGCTGTAAGCCCGTAGGGCATTTTGTTTTGATGTTAACATGTAATACTTATGTAATGGAACTTTAATGAATAAAAGAATGTGGTTAGCTTCTATGTAAATGCATGTCTTATCCGATGGGTTTAATGTTGCTTTTTTTTGAGGGCGTTACACCTCTTGGTAAGTTAGGTAAGGAATGAAAGGAAAAGATTATGGTAGTGAGGAAAAGGAATAATTGCGGTTTCTCACATTATGTTTGGATAAACATGATAGAAAGACAGCTCTATTGGTGTTCTTTTTTCTTTTTAATTGTTAATTTAGATAGGTATTATAAAATTTTTACATTTCTCACTAAATGGCACCAAGTTTGGTGAAAAAAAGAACATGAGTTTTAAAAGATTTCACTTTTTCTCAGTTTCTTCCTTTCACATTATTTTGCTTCTCCTCATTCATCCAAATAAGTGATAAGATTTTTGTTTCTCACCATTTCTTTTCTTTTAGAGTCAAACCCGTCAATCCAAATGGGATTTGGATTTGGTTTTATTTCTATTTGGGTATTTGGTGTTTTATAGTTTTCCTGGATTGGTTTTAGGAATTAATGGAAAAAAAGTTAAGAAGAAAGCCCGAAGTGGTTATACAGAGAAACAAGTTTCTACCCTTTCTCAGAAAACTGAAACTGTTGCCCAACAAAGCATTCCAACCACTGATGATGGACTTTCAGTTGTAAAAGAGAGGAAAGTGTGTTCCCATCTTGATAAGGGTATTGATTTAGCTAAAATTTCTTCAAGAATAAGTTCTATGGAACATATTAGGTGTGAAGATTGCAAAGAAGGTGTGGTTGATAGGCGGGCAAGTAAGGAAAGGGGCAAGCAGGTGAAGAAGAAAGGGGGAGGTTCAGTGGACAAGAAACCTGAGTTTTAAGCAATTTGGGTTTGTTTGGAATGTGGTCATCTTTCATGTGGGGGGATTGGATTCCCAACAACCCCTCAAACCCAGGCAGTTCGGGATGCCAGACAAACTCGTCGTCCATTGGCTATCCAATTTGAAAACCTTCAACTACGCTGGTGCTTCCCTTGCAATACACTTATTCCAGTTGAAAAATTGGACGTAAGTGGTGAACAGAAAGATCCGCTGTTAGATATTGTGAAACAGATAAAGCAGCAATCATTTCAAGAGGCCTCAGTGGATGTTGAGGATGTTTATTTTGGGAGTGGCAGTGTTATAAGTGAGATAAAATCAGAAAACACCATTGTAAGTAGTTTGGATGGAAAAAGTGGTTATGTGATCAAAGGCTTGGTTAATCTTTGTAATACTTGCTTCTTTAATTCAATCATGCAGAGTCTCTTAGCAATGGAGAGATTACGGAATCTCTTCTTGGAATTGGATGAGTCTGTAGGTCCTCTGACCGTTTCTTTAAAGAAAATCTTTATTGAAACTAGTTGAGAGGCTAGCTTGAGAAATGTGATAAATCCAAAATCCTTTTTTTGGTGTGTTTGTGCCAAGGCTTCCCAATTTAGGGGGTGTCAACAGCATGACGGTCATGAGTTGCTTCGTTGTTTACTTGATGGGTTATGTACTGGAGAGTTGAGTGCAAGAAAACCGACTACTTCTCTGGAAAATGGGATTTCCTCAAATCTGGGTCCTACTTTTGTTGATGGCATCTTTGGGGGCCAACAATCCAGTACTGTTTCTTGTTTGGAATGTGGGCACTCTGCAACAGTGTTTGAGCCATTTCTAGATCTCTCACTTCTAGTTCCAATTAAGAAGCCCCCATCTAAAAGGGCCTGTAACGCCCTCAAAATAATAACATTAAACCCATCAAATAAGACATGCATTGACATATGAGATAACCACATTCTTTTATACATCAGAGTTTCATACAAAAGTATTACATGTTAACAACAAAAGCAAAATGCCCTACAGGCTTACAGCTTTCCAAGTTAACACTTGGTTACAACAAAAGAGTACTAACTCGTTTCCACATTAAGCCCTTGGCTTGAAATTACATGTAATACATCAAAAACAAAATGACAAAAGTATGTCCGCCTCTAGCCTCCCAAGCTATGTCCTTGGAGGTGGCATGCTGCCTGTACCTGAAAATGATATTCCCATATAGGGTGAGCCACAGCCCAGTAGAAATACACTAAACCAACCATGAACAATGACTAAAAATCTAGCAATTGATAGATGGCCAACACTGATACATTCACATAAATTACACATTTATGTCATACAACTTATGAGTCCAAGTTACTTTTCATTTTCCCCCTTTCAATAGATGAGCATGTTAGCTCTATCATTATTTCAACAGATATGTATAAAAACTATATACCATATTCACAGATAAGCATATAAGCTGTATCCACACTTCACAAAGATAAGCATATGAGCTCTATCTTCACTTCTCTAGACAAGCATATGAGCTGTATCTACAGAGTTCATCCCCTATCTTCTCCCAACACTATCCGGTTTAGAGGTACATCCCCCATCTTCCCCTAAACCGCGGAGTACATCCCTCATCTCCTCCTCTACACATAGCGTATACAAACACATTGGTTCTATATACAATCACTCAATACATACAATTAATGTATTCTATCAACCGTCAAATTCCATGACACATTCCATTGATTAGTTTCCGTTGGCCTAATCATCATGCATTGTCTACAACAATCACAACTATCCTCCACCGATAGCCCAAAGCAGTTATCTCTAAACAGAAAATAAATGCACAATGGATATTCAATCAACATTTCTTTTCCTCATTTCTCACAATTAATAATCCCAATTAATCAAACAATGTAATTAGGTCATTTCCCATAATTAACATTTCAACCCTTAGGTCCCATTTCCATCAATGATTCAACATTTATTCCATTTCTCTATGCCAAACATGCATCTAGGTTTATTATGAGTAAAACCCCAACTTTTGTAAAATAACACAAAAGCCCCAAACTTTCACCAAATTACCAAACCAACCCCAACATCTCAAAATACTAAAATTTAAAGACAAAATCCATAGAGAGGAGTAGGATATCCCTACCTCAAATTCGGAGTCCCAAAGGAGAAGATGACAAAACCCAATGTGCTCCAAATCCCAAAATTTTCAGATTAAAATGTAGCCCTCGACGATCAACAACCTTTTTGTAAAGGCCAAAGGTGAGCAAATCACTCCTACTAGATCAAAACCTAGAGAGAAGGTAGAGTTCTAGAGTGAGAGGCGCAACAATGGTGTTTTTGGAAAAGTAGGAGAGAGAAGAGAAAGTGAAAAAGTGATTTGAAAAGTCAAAACACGGAACTTAAACCCAGTCGACCCGCTCGAGCGTCACTTACAGACTCCCGCTCGAGCGCCAACAATCCCGCTCGAGTGGCGGATACCCACTCCCAGAACTTTTACAGAACCAGGTCTCCGCTCGAGCTCCCAACTCCCCGCTCGAGCGGCACTCACACAACCCCGCTCGAGCGGCCAGTACCACGCTCGAGCGTCCAACACTGCACAGAAAATACTGGATGGGTGCAATCCCCGCTCGAGCGCCAACACTCCCGCTCGAGCGGACAGGTCAAAATCTGGGCAACTAGTTTTGGTTTCTAAACTCAACCAACCTGTAACAAACCTACCCAACACATCCTATAACTCAAATATGAAGTAAAAAGGATGCAAACAAGATAATAAACAACTACCAACATCCACTGACACATGTCTGGATCACTGTACAACAAGGGTAAACCCGGGATCGCTATAACCCCCCTTAAAGAATTTCGTCCCCGAAATTAAGCACAAGTTTTCAAAAACAAGTTTTTCTCCATTTTAAACAATGTTACATTTTAACACTCAAGAATTCGACCCATTACCGGTCATTCCATCCCTTTAACAAGGGGCATTTCACAATATGTAAACAACATATGTACTTTCAACATGCATCAACATTACGCATTTCCTTTCCAATTTCAACAATACGTTCAACACATATAGTGTCACATTCAACTTCCATATGAGGCAAGTTCCAAAACATACTTCCAATAAACCAAAACATTTTCAATGTTTCACAACTTAAGACATATATAAAAGCTCTTAAGTTCAACAATTGTTCAAAATTTAAATACAATATTACATATCAACAAACAAGTCCGGATATTTTTGACGGACTCCCAACTCACGTTCCCAAGTGGCCTCCTCCACTCCGTGATGTTTCCACAAGACTTTCACCAAAGGAATGGTCTTGCCACGCAGGACCTGATCCCGCCTATCCAAGACCCGAACCGGTCTCTCCTCATACGAGGCATCCTCATCTACCTCTAAATCGGTCCAATCCAACACGTGTGATGGATCTGGCTCATACTTCCGAAGCATACTCACATGAAACACGTCATGCACTCCGGACAACTGCGGCGGTAAAGCTAACCGATATGCAACCTCGCCAATCCTCTCAAGGATTTCAAAAGGACCAATAAACCGAGGGGATAACTTCCCACTCTTCCCAAACCTCATCAGGCCTCGTCTAGGTGATATCTTCAGAAAGACATGATCACCAACCTCAAACGCCAAAGGTCCCCTCCTACGGTCGGCATAACTCTTTTGTCGACTCTGGGCTGTAACAAGCCTCCTACGGATGCGCTCAACTTTCTCCGTCGTCTCCCTAACCAACTCCGGACCCAACAAAGGTGCATCACCCACCTCGGCCCAACACACTGGAGACCTACACGGTCAGCCATACAAGGCCTCAAACGGTGCCATACCGATGCCAGACTGAAAACTGTTGTTGTAGGCAAACTCCACTAATGGTAAGTGCCTCTCCCATGTCCCACCGAAGTCCAGGACACAACCCCGAAGCATATCCTCGAGGATCTGAATAGTACGCTCGGACTGCCCATCAGTCTGAGGGTGATAAGCCGTACTAAAGGTCAACTTAGTGTCTAAGGCACTCTGCAAACTCTGCCACAACCTGGCGGTAAAACGAGGATCTCTATCTGAGACGATCGTCACTGGGACCCCGTGCAATCTCACTACGTCCCGAATATACAAATCGACAAGATGATCTACCGAATCTCTCACGCGCATAGGAACAAAGTGCGCCGACTTAGTCAATCGGTCTACAACCACCCAAATAGCATCACTACCCCGCTGAGTCCTCGGAAGACCTACAACGAAGTCCATAGTGACATGTTCCCACTTCCACTCGGCAATAGGCAAGGGTTACAACAAACCCGCTGGCCTCTGATGCTCGGCCTTCACTTGCTGGCAAGTAAGGCACTTCGATACGAAAACAGCCACATCTCTCTTCATACCCCGCCACCAAAACTGGCGACCCAAATCCTGATACATCTTAGTACCTCCTGGATGCACCGCAAGGCGCGAATGATGGAACTCTCGGAGTACTTCCTCTCGGCAAGACTCCGGTACAAACAAACGGTCTCGGTATCTCACACTCAGGTCGGGATACACCGTCAAACCCTTCTCAATCTTCCCACTGGAGATCTTCTCTCGGATGGATTCTACCTCAAGGTCACCTCTCTGTGCCTCTAACACTCGTGTCACAAGTGTAGGCTGCGCAGTAACAGAAAACAAGGCCGCAGCCTCAACAGATTCGCCCAGTAGCAAATCAAACTCACCAAGTGCACCCAACATCTCCCATTCCCGGATGGCTATACTAGCTACATCACTAATGGATTTCCTACTAAGGGCATCGGCCACAACATTGGCCTTTCCCGGATGATAGTGCAACTCAAAATCATAATCCTCGATGAACTCCATCCATCTCCTCTGCCTCAAATTCAAGTCTCTCTGTGTAAACAGATACTTCAAACTCTTGTGGTCCGAGAACACCTCGAACTTCTCACCATAAAGGTAGTGCCTCTAGATTTTCAAGGCAAAGATCACTGCTGCTAACTCTAGGTCGTGTGTGGGGTAATTCTTCTCGTGTATTTTCAACTGACGTGAGCCATAAGCTACCACTTTCCCCTCTTGCGTCAACACACAACCGAAACCCTCTCGTGAGGCATCACAATAAACCGCATAACCCAACCCTCTCTCCGGAATAATCAACACCGGAGCGGTGGTCAATCTAACTTTCAGCTCTTGGAACGACTTTTCACAAGTCTCACTCCACACAAACTTGACCCCCTTCCGAGTCAGTCTAGTCAACGGTGACGCTAGCCTGGAGAAATCTTTCACAAACCGACGATAATACCCAGCCAATCCCAGAAAACTGCGGATCTTAAACACACTCTTAGGCTGTGCCCAGTCTTGCACTACCTCAACCTTGGATGTATCAACAGACACCCCTTCCTCGGATACCACGTGGCCTAAGAATTTGACTTCCCTCAGCCAGAACTCACACTTCCCAAACTTGGCATACAGCCTATGGGCTCTAAGCAACTCAAGCACCACTCTCAAGTGTTCCTCGTGCTCCTCCTCAGTAGGCGAATAGATAAGAATGTCGTCCACGAAAACGACTACAAATCGATCCAAGAATTCCCGGAAGATCCGGTTCATCAAGTCCATATAGACTGTAGGTGCATTGGTAAGCCCAAATGGTATCACCAGAAACTCATAATGGCCATATACCGCGTACGGAATGCCGTCTTAGGAGTATCCTCCTCCCTGACCCTCAACTGGTGGTAACCTGATCTCAAGTCTATCTTAGAGAAACAACGGGAACCCTTCAACTGGTCAAACAAATCATCTATACGGGGCATAGGGTACTTATTCTTAATCGTAGCCCGATTCAACTTCCGGTAGTCTATACACAATCTTAAGGCACCATCTTTCTTTTTAGCAAAGAGGGCCGGTGCTCCCCACAGCGAAACACTAGGGCGAACAAAACCCTTATCTAGCAATTCCTGGAGCTGAACTTTCAACTCAACCAACTCTGCTGGAGCAAAACGGTAAGGTGCCATAGAAATCGGCGCCGTGCCGGGCACCAAATCAATAGAGAACTCTATCTCTCGGTGAGGTGGAAAACTAACAAGATCTTCGGGAAAGACATCCGAATACTCCCAAACCACCCTCGGCAATACAGTCTGGGTCTCATCACACTCACCACTCTCAAAGCTAGCAAGTAGACCACTAAGCTCACTTCGCCCTCGCGAATCATACCCCGTTGGCAAAACACTACCAACCCGGTCTCCCAAGAAATGGAACCACTCCCCGCTCAAGGTACATAACGTGACCCTCTGGCGGTAGCAATCGATAACAGCCCGGTATGACGATAGCCAGTCCATACCCAAAATAACATCAAAACCCTTCATACGCATGACAACAAACGGAAAAGGAAGCCTATAGTCGGCGACCTCTATATCACAACCTCTAACACCCTGTTTCAAGATCAACTCACCACCCAAAGGCGATACCACACAAATAGGAGATGCTAACTGTGCTAACTCCAATTCCAAAACAGATGCAAATGCAGCAGATACAAAAGAATGAGATGCACCCGTGTCTATCAACACATTAGCAACCGAGTTGCAAAACAGAAAAGTACCTCTCACTACCGATGGAGCTGGTACTAAATCCTGCGCGGTAACAGCATACACGCGCCCTGTAGGCCCCTGGTCTACCTGCTCACCTCTCGGAGCAAAAGACTGCTGCACAGACTGAGATGACGAAGCTCCCGGATTGGCCCTCGAAGCCTGCACAGACTGAGCTGGCTGAAATCCCTGCGTCTGTTTAGAACCAGACGCTCCCGAAGTGGCACTTAACTGCGGGCAAAACCTCTTCAGGTGCCCAGGCTGTCCACACTGATAACAAGACAAGGGCTGCCCCCTGCCCAAACTCTGACTCTGCGGTCTAGCTGAAGAAGAAGCAGCTCTCTGACCCCCACCCTTCTGCGGGCAAACTGAAACCTTGTGACCCAGCTGGCCACACTTGTAACAAGCAAACTCCCCCTGATTGCCTCTCCCCGAGCCTGCACTCGGCACTGGAAAGGTCGATCTAGAAACTGCACCCTGAGACTGCTGAGGGTTATAACCCCTCTGTCTCCTGCCATCACCCTGGCCATCTTGGCTCCTCTTGGAGCCTCTCTGCCCCTCATCCTTCTCCTGCATCATGAGCTCGATATGAGCTGCAGCATCCACTAGGTGTCTATACTCTCGGATGTAAGACCCACCAACTCTCAGCTTGAGGCCCCGCCTCAACTTCCGCTCAAACTCATAGCAACGGCGTTCCTCAGACGCCACCAGTTCAGGTGCAAACCTGGACAGACTGGTAAAAGTAGCCTCAAACTCGGCCACTGACAAGCCCTGCTGATTAAGCCGGCTAAATTGATTCCTCAGCTTCTCCCTAGCTGCTGCAGACAAAAACCTCTCCTGAAAAGCATTTACAAACGCCTCCCAAGTACCACCAACACGAGCCTTCTCGTACTTCCACCATTGACCCGCATCTCCCTTCAGTTGGAAGGATGCCAAGGTCACTTTCAGTGCTCCGTCCTCGATGCCAAGCATCTCAAACGTCTTACTCATTTGCTCTAGCCACTCATCAGCCTTCAGTGGCTCCTTCGGATCCCCGATAAACTCATCCGGATTAGACCGGAAAAACTCCCTTTTCAAGAAAGAAGGCCCTGCCTCAGCTGCCTGATTCCCAGCTCTAAGAATACCCAAAGCTCCTGCTATCTCTCTGGCCAAGGCACACATGGCCTGTTGACCCACTGGCTCGGCCACATTGGCCTGACCAACTCCCTCCTGCACTGCCGGTATCTCACCCGGTAACGGTACTTCCTGCCTCGCAGGTCTACCACGCCTAGCACCTCTTCCTCGTCCTGACATCCTAATAAAGGTAATATAGAACGTTAGCACATTCACAAATGTGCCGAAACTAAACACTCACGTCCTAATGCATGGACAACTGTAATTCACTCCACGTAAGCACATAAACACATAAGCACTTACGAATTTCATTTTCGGATAATGATAGTCCCGAGGCGTTACTAGAGTTCCGGTTAGAAATAGCATTGATCAAGTGCTTTTCCAACAAGACTCCCAGAAACCCAAGGATCCAATCAACATCCTAGAAACTACATTCCACACCCACATAGCCACATAAGCATGTTATCAATTAAGCACATAGAATATGACATTACATCTAAGTCTCTATCAAGCGAGACAAACCCATTGTGATCCTAATCACTTCCCACGTACCCAAAGTATTCGAACCCGGTACGCTCTGATACCAAGTTGTAACGCCCTCAAAATAATAACATTAAACCCATCAAATAAGACATGCATTGACATATGAAATAACCACATTCTTTTATACATCAGAGTTTCATACAAAAGTATTACATGTTAACAACAAAAGCAAAATGCCCTACAGGCTTACAGCTTTCCAAGTTAACACTTGGTTACAACAAAAGAGTACTAACTCGTTTACACATTAAGCCCTTGGCTTGAAATTACATGTAATACATCAAAAACAAAACGACAAAAGTATGTCCGACTCTAGCCTCCCAAGCTATGTCCTTGGAGGTGGCATGCTACCTGTACCTGAAAATGATATTCCCATATAGGGTGAGCCACAGCCCAGTAGAAATACACTAAACCAACCATGAACAATGACTAAAAATTTAGCAATTGATAGATGGCCAACACTGATACATTCACATAAATTACACATTTATGTCATACAACTTATGAGTCCAAGTTACTTTTCATTTTCCCCCTTTCAATAGATGAGCATGTTAGCTCTATCATTATTTCAACAGATATGTATAAAAACTATATCCCATATTCACAGATAAGCATATAAGCTGTATCCACACTTCACAAAGATAAGCATATGAGCTCTATCTTCACTTCTCTAGACAAGCATATGAGCTGTATCTACAGAGTTCATCCCCTATCTTCTCCCAACACTATCCGGTTTAGAGGTACATCCCCCATCTTCCCCTAAACCGCGGAGTACATCCCCCATCTCCTCCTCTACACATAGCGTATACAAACACATTGGTTCTATATACAATCACTCAATACATACAATTAATGTATTCTATCAACCGTCAAATTCCATGACACATTCCATTGATTAGTTTTCGTTTGCCTAATCATCATGCATTGTCTACAACAATCACAACTATCCTCCACCGATAGCCCAAAGCAGTTATCTCTAAACAGAAAATAAATGCACAATGGATATTCAATCAACATTTCTTTTCCTCATTTCTCACAATTAATAATCCCAATTAATCAAACAATATAATTAGGTCATTTCCCATAATTAACATTTCAACCCTTAGGTCCCATTTCCATCAATGATTCAACATTTATTCCATTTCTCTATGCCAAACATGCATCTAGGTTTATTATGAGTAAAACCCCAACTTTTGTAAAATAACACAAAAGCCCCAAACTTTCACCAAATTACCAAACCAACCCCAACATCTCAAAATACTAAAATTTAAAGACAAAATCCATAGAGATGAGTAGGATATCCCTACCTCAAATTCGGAGTCCCAAAGGAGAAGATGACAAAACCCAACGTGCTCCAAATCCCAAAATTTTCAGATTAAAATGTAGCCCTCGACGATCAACAACCTTTTTGTAAAGGCCAAAGGTGAGCAATTCACTCCTACTAGATCAAAACCTAGAGAGAAGGTAGAGTTCTAGAGTGAGAGGCTCAACAATGGTGTTTTTGGAAAAGTAAGAGAGAGAAGAGAAAGTGAAAAAGTGATTTGAAAAGTCAAAACACGGAACTTAAACCCAGTCGACCCGCTCGAGCGTCAAACACCCCGCTCGAGCGTCACTCACAGACTCCTGCTCGAGCGCCAACAATCCCGCTCGAGCGGCGGATACCCACTCCCAGAACTTTAATAGAACCAGGTCTCCGCTCAAGCTCCCAACTCCCCGCTCGAGCGGCACTCACACAACCCCGCTCGAGCGGCCAGTACCACGCTCGAGCGTCCAACACTGCACAGAAAATACTGGATGGGTGCAATCCCCGCTCGAGCGCCAACACTCCCGCTCGAGCGGACAGGTCAAAATCTGGGCAACTAGTTTTGGTTTCTAAACTCAACCAACCTGTAACAAACCTGCCCAACACATCCTATAACTCAAATATGAAGTAAAAGGATGCAAACAAGATAATAAACAACTACCAACATCCATGGACACATGTCTGGATCACTGTACAACAAGGGTAAACCCTGGATCGCTATAGGGCCCAACCTATTTCTTGAGCCAAGGAACCAATGCTGCCTCCAAAACGAAGTGGAAGGATTCGTCTAAAGCTTAATAGGGAAGCGAATTCTGTAGCATCTGAAAGTGTTTCAGTTCCGTCAGCTGGTGGTTCATCTTCTTGCCAAGTAGAATCTACTGTGCCTGTCAAAGAAAAAGTGGGAGATGCTTTGGTCGATTCTGCACTGTTTGAATCCGTTGGCCCTAGTACTGTGGCAGATAAAAAGAGTTCAGTTTCATCAAATCTCTTGACTGCTGAAGAGTTTGAAAAGAATACATTCATCAAGAATGTCATGGATAAAACAGAGGCATCAGTTGACAATTTAGCATGGTTGGATTACCTGGAACCAGATCCTGTGTCAAATGACGATGATACAGATTCAAAACCTAATGATATTACAGTAATTTATGATTCAGGAAGACAATTTGGTGCTCAAAACGATGCCTTGTTACAGGATGGCATAGAATCTAGCAGGCAGATCCATTGTCTTTGTATAGTAGAAACAGCAGGTTCATTGGACAATTTGACATGGTTGGATTACCTTGAACGCGATACATTATCAGATGATCATGTTATGGCTTCCAACGTTAACGATGCATTAGTTGTCACACCCTCAAAATTAACAACATTAAACCCATCAAATAAGACATATGAAATAACCACATTCTTCTATTCATCAAAGTTTCATTACAAAAGTATTACATGTTAACAGCAAAAGCAAATGCCCTATGGGCTTACAGCTTTCCAAGTCAACACTTGGTTACAACAAAAGAGTACTAACTCATACACATTAAGCCCTTGGCTTGAATTTACATGTAATACATCAAAAGTAAAAACGACAAAAGTGTGCCCGCCTCTAGCCTCCTAAGCTATGTCCTCGGATGTGGCATGCTACCTGTACCTGAAAATGATATTCCCATATAGGGTGAGCCACAGCCCAGTAGAAATACACTAAACCAACCATGAACAATGACTAGAAGATTAGCAATTGATAGATGGCCAACACTAACACATCCACATAAATCATATTTTATGTCATACGACTTAAGAGTCCAAGTTACTTGTCATTTTCCCTTTTTCAACAGATAAGAATATTAGCTCTATCATCATTTCAACAGATATGTATAAAAACTATATCCCACATTTACAGATAAGCATATAAGCTGTATCCACACTTCACAAAGATAAGCATATTAGCTCTATCTTCACTTCTCTAGACAAGCATATGAGCTGTATCTACGGAGTTCATCCCCTGTCTCCTCCCAACGCTATCCGGTTTAGAGGTACATCCCCCATCTTCCCCTAAACCGCGGAGTACATCCCCCATCTCCTCCTCTACACATAACGTATACAAACACATTGGTTCTATATACAATCACTCAATACATACAGTTAATGTATTCTATCAACCGTCAAATTCCATGACACATTTCATTGATTAGTTTTCGTTTGCCTAATCATCATGCATTGTCTACAACAATCACGACTATCCTCCACCGATAGCCCAAAGCAGTTATTTCTAAACAGAAAGTAAATGCACAAATGGATATTCAATCAACATTTCATTTCGGTGAGTGATAAATAATTCAACTACACCCTTTAACCCATACATTCCCAATCTCAACAATTCCGTTTCATTTCCTCATTTCTCACAATTAATTATCCCAATTAATCAAACAATGTAATTAGGTCACTTTCCATAATTAACATTTCAACCCTTAAGTCCCATTTTCATCAATGATTCAACATTTATTCCATTTCTCTATGCTAAACATGCATCTAGGTTTATTATAAATAAAACCCCAACTTTTGTAAAATAACACAAAAGCCCCAAACTTTCACAAAATTACCAAACCAACCCCAACATCTCAAAATACTAAAATTTAAAGACAAAATCCATAGAGAGGAGTAGGATATCCCTACCTCGAAGTTTGAGCCAAAAAGGAGATGAAGACTCGAAGACCAACATGCTCCAAACCCAAACTTTTTCAGATTAAATTGAAGCTCTCAACGCCCTCTATCTTTTTAACAAAGACCCTAGGCTAGATTCACACTCTAGGGAGATCAAATCTTAGAGAGAGTGTAAGCTTAGAGAGAGAGAGTCTCGGATCTAAGGTTTGAAAGAAAAAGGAAGTGAAAAATTGATGTTCAAAAACGCTACTGTCCGCTGATATAAAACACGCTCGCTCGAGCGAAAACTTTGTCGCTCGAGCGACCAGACACAGAAAAATCTCGCTCGAGCCAAGAAGTTCTCGCTCGAGCCAAAAACTCAGAAGTGCGCTCGAGCGAAGGAATGCTCGCTCGAGCCAACAACTCAAACCCTCAGGTCTGCAACCAGAAGCACGCTCGAGCGACAGACTTCTCGCTCGAGCGAAAAACAAACCAGACCGCTCGAGCGAAGAAAGCTCGCTCGAGCCAAGAAATGTAGCTCTCAGGTCCAGAACCAGACGCAATCCCTAGCTCGAGCGAAGCCACTCTGGCTCGATCTACCAGACACGAACTCAACTCTCGCTCGAGCGATCAACTCCTCGCTCGAGCGAAGGTCCAAAAATCTGGGCAGCAGCACTAGGCTCCCAAACACAACCAACCTGTAACAAACCTGTCCAACACATCCTATAACTCAATATACAAAGTAGTAGTAGATGTAAACAAGACAATAATCAATTACTATCATCCACGGACACATGTCCGGATCACTGTATAACAAGGGTAAAACCGGGATCGCTATATTAGTAGTCCAAGATTCTGGAGGCAAGGATGGTTTAGGGAATTCTTTTGAAAATGACCTCCCATTACAGGTCCAAGATTCTGAAGTTTTGTTGGTTCCTCATAAAGAAGAAACTTCAACTAGTGGTGAGATATTGGGAGAAGGTAAGGTCTCATTGTCAGCTGTTGGCTGTGAACCAGATGCATTGGACTTTGATGGATTTGGAGACTTATTTAATGAGACAGAAATTGTTGCAGGGCCCGATGTAAAACCCTTGTCAAGTGAGAGTAATTTTCTGGCATACGAAATTGCAGAAACTGCTTTCTTAGATGGAAATAGCAGCGAGTCTGATCCAGATGAAGTCAATAACAGTGATTCTCCAGTGTTCATAGAGAGCTGTTTGGCATATTTCATGAAGCCAGAGCTTCTCTCCAATGAACATGCTTGGCATTGTGAAAACTGTTCAAAAGTTCTTCGTGAGTGAAGGATGAAATCAAGGAAAAAGCGGCAGAAAGCTACATCCAAGATTCAGGTAAGTGGGGTTGAGGATAGTATTCAAAGTGCTCCATCAAGTGCAACAAATATGGTACAAAACTTTCCAAATGGTAAACACATAAATATAAGCACGTCTTTGAATTCAATGTTGCACAAACCAGGCCAAATAAGCAGACAAATATATACAAAACTTTCCAAATGGTAAACACATAAATATAAGCATGTCTCTGAATTCAATGCTGCACATAATGGGATATTAGATCGGAATAGTCGCGACTTTCGAATTAATGTGATAGAATTCTGACTAGAACTACACCATACAAGAGTATCGTACTTATAAAGGATAATCTCATAAAATATAAAGAACACAAACATAGATTTGTACTAAGTAGAAAACTTATACAGAAAACAAATTTCATAAAATAATAATCTGCAACAATATTATCAGATTCTAATAAACAAAATCAAGAATAACCAAAAATTACGGTTAAAGACAACATAATAAGAAATAGAATCTGACTCAAACATAGATCATGTAAAATCATATTTTAAATACAGAATATACAAAATAAAATTACTACCGAATAAAAATTCCATAGGTAAACAACCAGAAGCCTTTCAAAAAGAAAAAAAAAAGACCCAGAAAACATTGAATAAAATTCTGTATTGAAAACAGAATACATATACAGCAAAATCCGGAAAAGAAAACTAACAGTCTATATTTTTTGAAAAACATTTTATCCATTAAATAAAATTAATTGATGTTGCATACTTACTTAATATGAATTAATGGTCATAATCAAAATGACCGAACGTTAGTCTCAATGTTTTAGAAAACCAAATGGATGTCTTATTCTTATAATAGATATGCAAAACGGAAAAAGAATCAATGCCTATATCAAGGAAGAAATCACACAGGGAAGAAGCATAGATGAAAGATGCAAAACAGATTTAAAATGGACTGTACAATCACAACAGATACTAAAATTTGTCTGACAACAAATTTAATATAGAACTGACATCAGTATACTGGAATAGAATACCACTTAAACACAATTTTAGGTAAAAATTACCAATCATATTTGTCGATTCTATTGCCAGATAAAAGATGCAGTAACAATACTAGAGTTTTACAGAAAGCAGGAAACAAATTTTGCAAGAAACCAAATTTGCAAAATATAATTTAACCGAAAAGAATTAATTTGTATCATTATAGATAGGAGGATTCTGTCTTAAAATTGTAAGAAAATATTGTCGTTAAAATCAATTTAATGCAAATAAATAATAAAATAAAACACAAGAAATTCCTTGTAGAAATTTTGTAAACTTAGTACAGATTGTGACCAAGACCAGTGTTTGAACATTGTCTCTTTAAGATAGAATTTCAGCCTCGCCTTTGGTGCTTGCGATTAATGGACATCCTGCCTCCAGGATACAATGATCACCCCACACAGAAATTGCACAACTTTCTGTGTGTACAGCGAACCAATTTGTGCCATGCAATTCTCTTATATACTCGACTAGATATAATATATGAATCCTAAAACAAACCTTAACTTATGTATCAATGCCATGAGATGGGATGGAATTTATAGAAGCACTCACGACCTTTAGAATGGTCATGATTCTTGGGTTCACATCCTTTTATAGGAATAGACACCATGAAAGATTGCATCATTCCATTCAAATGGAGTCAATTTTTATTCACTTCTAAAATTTTCCAACATTTTACTTTTTACTTTTTGTTTTAGGCCAAATTACATCAGTAGTCCCGATACTCTAGTCTTTATGTTATTTTGATTCATGTAATTCCAATTGACTCAATTTTGACCCTAAATTTATAAATTTGTCTTAATTTCGTTCAATTGATTACAGTTGTAAGTATTATTTTATGAAAAATACACACATAAGTGGCATGTTTTATGTTTTTAAGAACAAAATTGAATTTGTTTAACACAATGAGTCAATCTCAACTAATTCAGTAATTACTTTCTGTCAAAAATTCTAATGGTGTTATCAATTAGACCAAATTGACACAATTAAAATTAAGGGTCAAAATTGAGTCAATTAAAAGTGTAGAATTAAAATAATGCAATGGGTAAAATGTAGGGACTACCGAGAGAATTTATCTCAAATTTTGTTTTTGGTACTTAACAGTTTTATCTCGGCAAGCTAAATGAATAAAAATAGATGTTGTTAGGACCAGTGAGACCACTTCCAAATTAAATTTAATGTTTCAAATCGTTGATTTTTAGAAGTGTTATTGAAAAATTTATTTATAAAAAATTAAATTAATTCGGCATTGATAACTCTCTACCGCCACACAAGTGTTCTGGTGCCAAAATTCAAACATGACAGATGGGAGCTTGTTAGACTTTTCTCTAATTGAGGTTGCTGGTCATACCAACCACTTGAAACTCTCTATATTCGTGTTAAAAAGGATCTATTTGAATCTTATATTTCAGTATACGTTTTCAAAGAGAGATAAAAAGAAAATTATAAAGAAAAAGTAATAAAATTTTAGTTTATATTATTGTGAATATTTGTCTCTTCTTTTTCTTTTCTCTTTAATCACTATTATATAATTCAAAATTTAAACATTGTTTAAAAATTGTGAGTTACCATTGTTTTCTTCAATAATACTCATAAATTTTAATTGAACTTAGCTTACATCTAATTAGGGGTGTAAAAATGACTCGTGGTCTGTAGGTGGTCTGAAACTCGCCCACGGTCAGGAGTAGATCCAGCCCGGTTAGGCTCAGGCCCGAACCCAGACCGGAAGCTTGCGCCGGAACTGTCATTTTGAAATCCAGCCAGGCCCGGCCGGACCATTGAAATATTGTGTTTGGTTACATATCTTGATTCTTTTGGTGTGAATGCAGAATTGGAGAAGAAGAAAAGAATAATTTTAATGTTAAAAAGTCTATTCAATAGTCTTGTAATAATAGACGTCTTAGTGGGTGAACAATGATTGAGACCTCTATTTTTTAGAAACCTCCACAATCCCTTTTGAATCTCCACCATTGATGGTGTGGGCTCCACACATACATGAGTGGGTCCCACATATACATCAATGGTTGAGGTCTAAAGGGAGTTGTGCGGGTTTCCAAAAAATGGGGGTCTTAAGCATTTTTCGTGAACTTAAATGAGTGGACTCCACACATACATGAGTGGTGTGGATCATTTTAGGGGTTGTGGGGTTTTCAAAAAATGGGTCTCTATCATTGTTGTAAATAAATATAAGGGTAAAGAAAACCTTTCACAACATACAACCCCCATAACGGGGAGGAATAAATCAAATATTGCAAAAATATCAAATTCCTCTTCATAAAAGTTGAAGTCAAAACCTAACTCTATAACAGTGCTACACAACCATTGAAATGTTGTGTTTAGATAGATATCTTGATTCATTTGGTGTGAATGGAGAATTGGAAAAGAAGAAAAGAATAATTTCTGTTGAAAATTCTGTTCAATAGTCTTGTAATAATAAAAGCCTTAGTGAGTGAACAATCACATAAATAAATTCAAGAACAGACAAAAATAAGATAATTCAACAAAAAAAATATATTGTTCACTCACCCTTTATATATATGGATGAATATGCATACGTATGTAGGTAAAAAGAGTTATATAAGTTTGTTGTTGTTTGGAAAGTCCTCTCGACTGTCATCCTTCTCTTGGTTTTTGAGGTGTTTGTAAGCGAATTGGTTGATTTTTGGAGGCCTCCCTTTCCTGGTATGTTTGTCCACTTAATTATTTATTTGCATATATATATATATATATACATATTAACAATTGGTAGCTAGAAGGAAAAAATGAAAGAAATCAAAATTTCCATAAGACACTGTTATGAAGTACGGATATTTTTCTTGGATATTTCAAAAAGAGAGATGTATCTGTATTATACTTGTATTAGATATCTATTTTTTGGATATTCACTGATATATATAAGATACTCTAAATATAATACTTCTTTTACAAAATTAAAATTGTAGTATTTCTTGCATAATATTATAATATAATATAAATAATTGTAAGGATAAATGTAAGAATATTTTTCTACTACTTTATTTAGTTATCTGATAAGAAGAATATAGTGAATTAAAGTAATTAAATATGTCAAATTGATATATTTTTTTCTTTCATGCATTTCCCATATAATTATATAAAAAGTAAGTATTAATAAGGGAATATAATAATAGTATAATTAAAATTAAATATCAACATATAAATAAGCAAGTAAATTTGAAAATAATATTTTTTACGTGTGCCAAAAGGGAAAGGGGATATTTTTTTTAAGGTAATACAAACATATTAGATATTGACATGAAATATTTGCAAGATCTATTGAAAATTAAAAAGTAAACATGCTACTATCTTAAATTAATATCTCATTCTTAAATGTTAATATTTTGCATTATAAAATTACAGTATGATTTTTCAACATTCTTGATTTTATGCGTAATTCATTAATAATATTTTTTTTAAAAAAATTACTTTTTTTTTAAGTTTTGTTCTATAGTCGTATCCTTATTGTATTATATATGGTATCTTGCTTCCTAGACACAATGATAAGATTTGAACTAAATATCACACCTGATAAGGGCACAAGGAGAGGGGGATCAGGAGGGGCATTATAGCGATCCCGGGTTTACCCTTGTTATACCGTGATCCGGACATGTGTCCGTGGATGTTGGTAGTTGTTTATTATTTTGTTTACATCCTTTTACTTCGTATTTGAGTTATAGGATGTGTTGGGCGGATTTGTTTCAGGATGGTTGAGTTTAGAAACCAAAACTAGTTGCCCAGATTTTTGGCCTGTACGCTCGAGCGGAGGTGTTGGCGCTCGAGCGGAGATTACACCCATTCAGTATTTTCCTGTGCAGCGTTGTACGCTCGAGCGTGGTATTGGCCGCTCGAGCGGGGTTGTCTGAGTGCCGCTCGAGCGTAGGGTTGGGAGCTCGAGCGGAGGTCTGGTTCTGCAAAAGTGCTGGGCGAGTGCATTCTGCGCTCGAGCGGGAGGTTGGCCGCTCGAGCGGAAGTCTGTGAGTGGACGCTCGAGCGGAGACCTGGGTTAAAGTCCCGAAATTGTGACTTTTCAAATCACTTTTTCACTTTCTCTTCTCTCTCTTACTTTTCCAAAATCACCATTGTTGAGCCTCTCACTCTAGACTCTACCTTCTCTCTAGGTTTTGATCTAGTAGGAGTGATTTACTCACCTTTGGCCTTTACAAAAAAGTTGTTGATCGTCGAGGGCTTCATTTTAATCTGAAAATCTCGGGTTTTGGAGCACGTTGGGTTTTGTCGTCTTCTCCTTTGGGACTCCGAATTTGAGGTAGGGATAACCTACTCCTCTCTATGGGTTTTGTCTTTAAATTTTGGTATTTTGAGATGTTGGGCTTGGTTTGGTAATTTTGTGAAAGTTTGGGACTTTTGTGTAATTTTACAAAAGTTGGGGTTTTATTCATAATAAACCTAGATGCATGTTTGGCATAGAAAAATGGAATGATTGTTGAATCATTGATGAAAATGGGACCTAAGGGTTGAAATAGTAATTATGGAAAATGGCCTAATTACATTGTTTAATTAATTGGGATAATTAATTGGTGAGAAATGAGGAAATAGAATGTTGATTGAATATCCATTTGTGCATTTATTTTCTGTTTTAGAAATAACTGCTTTGGGCTATCGGTGGAGGATAGTCGAGATTGTTGTAGACAATGCATGATGATTAGGTAAACGGAAACTAATCAATGGAATGTGTCATGGAACTTGACGGTTGATAGAATACATTAATTGTCTGTATTGTGTGATTGTATATAGAACCAATGTGTTTATATACGTTATGTGTAGAGGAGGAGATAGGGGATGTACTCCGCGGTTTAGGGGAAGATAGGGGATGTACCTCTAAACCGGATAGGTATTGGGAGGAGATAGGGGATGAACTCCGTAGACACAGCTCATATGCTTGTCTAGAGAAGTGAAGATAGAGCTCATATGCTTATCTTTGTGAAGTGTGGATACAGCTTGTATGCTTATCTGTGGATATTGTTGATATACATATCTGTTGTAGAGTGTGGATACAGCTTATATGCTTATCTGAGGATATTGTTGTTATACATATCTGTTGAGAATGTGGATATAGTTTTTATACATATCTGTGGAAATGATGATAGAGCTAGTATGCTTATCTGTTGTTAAAGGGAAAATGAAAAGTAATTGGGACTTGTAAGTCGTTGACATAAATATGTTATTTATGTGATTGTATCAGTGTTGACCAACTATCAATTGTTAATGTTTTAGTCAATGTCCATGGTTGGTTTAGTGCATTTCTACTGGGCTGTGGCTCACCCTATATGGGAATATCATTTTCAGGTACAGGAAGCATGCCACCTCCAAGGACATAGTTTGGGAGGCTAGAGGCGGACATAGTGTAGTTGTTTTTACTTTTGATGTATTACATGTAACTTCAAGCCAAGGGCTTAATGTGTAACGAGTTAGTACTCTTTGTTGTAACCAAGTGTTAACTTGGAAAGCTGTAAGCCCGTAGGGCATTTTGTTTTGATGTTAACATGTAATACTTATGTAATGGAACTCAATGAAATAAAGGAATGTGGTTAGTTTATATGTAAATGCATGTCTTATCTGATGGGTTTAATGTTATTATTTTGAGGGCGTTACAGGCATTGGCCTGCAAACGTTTTAAGAAACACATGCATATGTATGTAGTTTTGGTAGTTTTAACTAAGTGTAATGTTATATATAATTATATTTTTTATTTTAATTTCTCACTCTTAAACACAAAGTAATAGGCCCAGGCCTTTATATTCATAAATACATATAAAATCTGCTTGCTTGCTTGCGTTTTGTAGTGAGAAAAAGATAATGAGGAATAGGATTATAGGTAGCACTTTGCTTTGTCTAATGTTATCTATCACTGAAATTCTTAAGGGTTGAGTTCCTCTCCAATGGTGATTCCACTAGATAAATTTTGCTGTACAATTTTATAAGACAAATGTGATACAATCATGTAATTATTAATATCCAATTAATTTAATTTTTTAAATTAATTAGCTTATCTATGGATCCTATAAATTGAAAGGTTCCAATCAATTAGGTGGTCCTAAAGTGAACCGAGGAGCACAAACCCAATAGCACGACTCCAATTAGATCACTAACTAAAAAAAATAAAAATAAAAAATTCTGCAGATAATTTGCCAAAAAATTAGATATAGGAGATATAGACTTTGAAGCATTTCAAGGGTGTTCCATTTTTTTTAAGATAACTAAAAAAAATGTACTAGCCATGGTCAGTCTGTAATGTAAGCTTAGAAATTTATGAGCAAGCCTTTTTGGAAAACACTTTTAGACCAGTCTGTGATCTTTTTAGTTTGGCTTCATTCATGTAATATATCCTATGTTCTTTCTTTTTTTCTTATATATATATATATATATATATAACAAATTTGGTAATTTGTTTAGACAGGATTTCCACTAATTTTACAAGATATGCTGTCGAATGCAACTGTTGATCCTATCTCCCTTCACTTAGATGAAAAACTTACACACCTATCTAGTACAAACTCCGAGTGTTATATCTACAAAGTGCATGATCGACTACATTGGCAAAATGAAAAGTTCTATGAACCAGAAATATTGGCTATAGGACCATATCACCATGGTAAAGACAACCTACAATGGATGGAAGAACACAAATTAGGGTATCTGCGATCGCTTCTTAAACGAAGAAATGAGACTAGTGTGGATAGATACATAGTAGCCATGAGAGATTTGCAAGAACAAGCACTTAGATGTTATGCAAACTCTGTATGGCTTAACAAAGACGAGTTTGTGAAAATGAGGCTTCTTGACAGCTGCTTTCTCGTTGAGTTGTTTCGCAAATTTACCATAACAAGTATGAGAGATAGAAATGACCCGCTCTTCAAAATTGATTGGATACTTCCAAGTATATTGCGCGATCTATTTTTATTTGAAAATCAACTACCATTCTTTGTTCTTGTGCAGTTGTTCGATATGACCAAACTTCTCGACCCTCATGACAATATCACTCATTTAGCCATTCAATACTGGCATTCTGTCAGTCCATTTTTATGTTATAGTCCATTGCCAAGTCCTAAAAAGATTTTATATGCTTGTAATGGAATTTCAACTTCTGAGTGAAGCATTTTCTTGGTCTGGCACACCAATTTGCATGTTTTTCACTCTCGAAATCAGTACCTCTAACAAGTGTCATCGCAGATAAGAAAAAGATATGGGAACACATACATTGTGCCACAGAGCTACATGAAGTTGGGATCAAGTTCAAGAAATCTAAACATGATACGTTCTTTTGTAATGTAAAATTTAAAAATGGGGTATTAGAAATCCCAACATTCGTCATACATGCGAAGACAGAATGTTTTTTGAGAAATGTAATTGCATACGAGCAGCATCATCTCGAGGGGGACATTAAATATGCCACTGATTATTTAACTCTCTTGTGTTGCCTCATTAACTCATCACAGGATGTCTCCTTGCTTCGTCGCTGTGGAATTCTCAAAAACATGCTAGGTGATGATGAAGCGGTTGTGTCAATTCTTAACAAGATTTCTACTTGTGCCATTGCACCTCGTGACAATTTTTATTTCTCTCAAGTATTTAACAACGTAGGCTCGTATAGTAAGCAACGTCGGAACATATGGACTGCGATGTTACAGCGTAATTATTTCAACAACCCATGGACAATCATCTCGTTTCTTGGAGCTATTATGTTGCTTCTACTCACTTTGACACAGACAATGTTTTCCATTCTTGCTTACTTTTGTAATAGAGGTTGTTGAGCCCATGGAAAAACTTTTAAGTGAGATTATTTGAAATCTTGAACTATATTCTTAAGAAAGTTGGAAGGTGTTTGATAGAATTTTCCAAAATTACACAAAATGATGTGGCATAATTATAGATTTAGCATTTAAAAACAAAAAGAAAAGGCATTGAATATTCTTTATATTTCTTCATATTTCATTTTGTGGGTCGCACATTGGGCCCATAAGATGATTGGAATCGTTTATCTCATAAACCTTATAATGAAGACTGTAAGGAGTGGAAACTTAGAAGTATGAAATTCAAATCTCTTGCCCAAACTTTGAAGGATGGAAGTGGTACAAAGAGTTCAGACCATGAAATTCTCGGGACAAACTTTTGGACTTGAAACGGTCCAAAACCATGGATCCAAATATCCTTTGCAACTGAACTCGAAAAGGTTTAGAGCATAAACCCAGAGATCTGAGTACTTGGCTTCGAAAATGTTTCGAGGACCCAGAAGTTACTCCATTAAGAATCCCAGAACACTTGCGAACTTGGAGCCTAATTGACATGTTAGAACCATGATATGACAAGTTTGAAAATGGACCTTCTTTTGAAGATGGAGAACTCAAAGATAAATTCATTCATCACACAAATTAGTCTTTACTCAAAGTCGAGGTAGCAGGACTTGGGAAGTTCCCTTGGACTTGGTATCATACGGCAGGAAGTCCCTTGGACCACACCTAACCTTTATCTTGGGATGGTAGGAATTGTTGGTTTGGTGGCTAAAATCAAAGGTTCATCGAGATAATTTATAAAACCCTCAGACATCTTATTCTTCTCGGGGATACCTAAGGAGAAGACACAAAATGTTTGGGGGTCGTAATTATCTCGACCAGGCAGTTACGAAGGGAATCTTTCTCATGTGATCACATGGCATCACCATAATCAATTGCTGGGACTTCAAGCCAATTTTGGGTCTGTATACACCCCCTCATAGCTTATGATTCAGAACCAACATAGTAACAAATTTGGAGAGTTGGAATGAAAGAGTGAAAGTGTGAATTC
Source organism: Camellia sinensis (assembly GCF_055761805.1). Lineage (NCBI taxonomy): Eukaryota > Viridiplantae > Streptophyta > Magnoliopsida > Ericales > Theaceae > Camellia > Camellia sinensis. Next base: position 50,785,912 of record NC_138967.1, read on the forward strand.
TATGGGATGCTCTGCTATTTTTTTATTTTTTATTTTTTTTTTATTTTCTTCTCTCTAGTTTGCTTTCTTTGATCTTTCATTCAAGCACCATTTCTCTCAATCTCTTCTTGAATCTAGTTTGATTATCAACAAATCTAACCTCTCTCTTCCATTTCCAGAAAGAAAAAGAAAAAAAAATCATCTTTTTTAGCAAAATTCATCTTCTCCGATGAGTTTCTAGCGAAATCCATCATTTTCCGATAAAGACTGACTGTATAAAGAATCAATTTTGTCATATATCAATCAATAGATGAACAATTTATATTTTGTTTTATAAAATAGATTGTTTAAGTTTAAATTCATAGTTGGCATCCATTTTAAAAAATGTAATTGTTCGTGTGCCTAATAATGTCCAACAAAACTAAACTTTTAGACAATTTATCTTTTCCGTTAAATTTTTAAAGAGTGATTCTACTTACACCACTAGTTTACATCTTTACACCCTCCATCTCATTCTACTACCCAAAAAAAAATGATTCTCATTACACCTATTATACTTTCAAAACTAACCCTGAATTAAAACTCTTCAAAACTCTTTCAGTTTTGCCTCTTTACACTGATAGCTTTTGGTAATATAATGCTAAAAAATTTGAATTACTCCAGTGTCATATTGTCAAACAAACTAATTTTTTTCAACCAATTGTTGTCGTTCGATTTGATGATTTTACTTTACTTTAACAATAAATTAGTTGGAACCCATTTGTTAAATGCCTGTTCGGTGATATATTACTATACAAATTAGATTACTCCAATGTTATGTTACCAAACTAAAATAAATTTGTCTAGCCACCTGTTGCTTTACGTGCGTTGTAGATTATCTTCATTGTTGTCACATTAAAGACATCCCTTTATTTCAATGTAATCAATATCTCTTGTGGTCGCATCATACTCTTTGACGTATCAATCAACAAGGATGTTTCCTCCTTAGATAATCTACTAGCAAATAAGTACCATTTAAAATGTTCAACAACCGGATGATTGTACTTGCATTGCTACAATGAATAGAAATATAATTCTTCCAAGCAAAAAAATATTTTTTAAAAAAATGAAATGAAAATGCATGATAATGAGTAACCGAACAAATTAAAAACGTTCAGCCTTGGATTAATGAAAATGTATCTTTTATTCGGTGGTAGGTGTAACTATAGCATAAGTCAAATTAAATAGTTCTTTCATTACATGAAATCAACGATACAAAAGAGTTTGACGAATGTAGATGCCCTATTGACTTACACCTTTCCAAGTCTTGACTTGGTTACAACAAAATGAGCTTTGCTCGATTATAGATTTAGCCCTAGGCTATACAAAATAAACAAAACATGAAGTTTTTGCTTCCTAAAGGTCCCTCCAATGCTATTACCTTGGTGGAGGCATGCCATCACTACTTGAAAATGTTATTCCCAAATAGGGTGAGCCACAGCCCAATAGAAATCATCTAACACGGTATATGAAACTTAGTAAAGGTATAAGTACAAGTGTATAAGCAATGGATGTGGTAGAACTTTTCACAACTTTATATACTCATAAGATATCAATTTCAAGTCTTAATCCACTTACTTTCAACTCATATTTTGATTACCTACCTTTCTCAATTCATGAGTCAATTTCATTATTTCACAACAACCGAATTGAGACTACAACTCAATTACTTTCAATTCACGCAACATATATGCATAAACACTTCAAACTTCCATTTCACGGATATTTCGTCCGTGGGCAGCCCGTCAAACAGGACCTATGTAAACATAGGCTATACAAGCACTACAATTGCCATTTTACGGATATTTCATATGCGGGCTAAGCACCCATGTATAATTTCAGGACTTTTACCCACGACACTTCGGCCAACTTAATTATAATGGAGTCTATCTGATTTCTCCTCCTAAACAATATTCATACATATGCAATGCATTTAGACAGATAATCAAGCATGAAGCACATCTCCTTTCCACTTCCAAACAAATATACATATACAATGTATATAAACAGAGTCATATTCAATGGCAACCATCAAAAGATTAGTTTTAATTCACCTAATCCATATGAAATTTCTACAACAATCAAAACTATCCTCCACCGATAGCCCAATACAGTTATCTCTAAACATATATTAAATCTCAAACAGATAGTTCGTTCAAAACTTCTAAATGATTGAGTTAATACATAACCAATCCCACCATTCATATCAATACCCTCTCAATTTCACATTTTCGATGCCAATTCCAATTATTTGTACAAAATAATAGTTGATCTAATTAGGGAAACTCCCATTTTTTTCCTAAACGTTAGCCAAGTACCAAAATCATCAAATTATACATAACACCACATCATTTTCAAACCCCACAAGCATCTATTTTACCTACGCCCAAAAACCCCCGTTTTCGTTTTATGCCCAAACCCTAGGTTTGTTTAAAACATCCCCAAGTCACACCATTGTTACACAAGTCACAAATAACTAAGCTAAATATCATATGAAGGTATAGAAAGATCCATACCTCAAGAGAGAAGACAAGCCAAGCAATAGTGAAACCCCAAGAACGCCGAAACCTACTTCTATTTGGTTCAAAATGAAGATCTTGACGAGCTCTACCTTTTTCTCAAAGGTATTAGGGTGGAAATCTCAATGGATCTAGATGAAATCTAAGAGAGAAGGTGAATTGTAGAGAGAGAAGCTCAAAAACAAGCTTTTTGGAAAGTTTTAGAGAGAGAGAGAGAAAAGAAAAAGTGATTCAAAATGTCATCTTCTCGGACTGAAATACACGCAGTCCGCTCCAGCGTATCAGACACAAGGTTCCGCTCGAGCGTGGAAGTTGACACTCGAGCGTAAAATACACATTTCCAGAAGTTTTGCAGACGAAGGTCCTTGTTGGAGTATGGGACTGGACGCTCGAGCGTCCAATGCACACTTTCAGTAATTTCATATCTGCAAAAGAAATACTGAGAGTGGACTAATCCTACTCGAGCGTAAGAATGGCCGTTCGAGCGGAGGAGTAAAATTTGTGAAGCCCGCTCGAGCGTAAGAATGCCCGCTTGAGCGGAAGAGCCAAAATCTAGGCAACACAGGATTTGAAATACAAGCAACCAACTTGTTCCAAACGCACAATTACAACCCGATAACCAAAATAAAAGGGAGACAAGGGGAACAAGACACGAATAACCATTCTAAATCATACCAACCCGAGTCCGGAATACAATAGATAACGGACCAACACCGGAATCGTTATAGTAGGTTACTGGACATATATTTTTTTGTTCGGCACTGTGATTCCAGATTATTTCATTTTGTTCAATTTTGACACACTGAACAAAATTCGAAAAATCTCTCCAAGTATGAAACAAAAACTTACCAAACAAATAAAAAAAAACTCAACATTTCACTTTTTTTTTTTTTTTTTTTATGGTTCTTCACTACTGTTTCTTCATTCATTGCTTTCTTCTATGATCAAAACACTATTGATTCTCACTTTTTGAAAAGAGATATGTAGCAGAGAAAAAAAAAACTAAGAAAGGAAAAAGAGCAGTAGGGATTGAAGAGTAATGGGTGTAAAGAGATAATAAAATATATTTAATTTTAGTTTTTTGTCTTTAAAAGTAATTTCACACAAGAAAAAAAATTGAAAAACAAACATCTCATATAAATGATGTAAAGAGGTAAACTAATAGTGTAAATAGAATCGCTTATTTTTAAAATGAACAATTCAAATTATAATTATGAGTTGACATAATAATGCCCACAAAATAAAATAGGAAGGATAATATAGAATAACCACTTGAATTATGGTTGTAGGCCCGGAAAGCCATTACCAAATCCTGAGATAATGTGAATTTTTTCAAAAAATAAAAATACTCTACTTTTGTTTGATATTTAAGGTTGTGTTTGGTTAGAAGATTTGGAAAGAAATTTAGAAAAGTGCGTGAAACTAAGTAAAATGTAAGTATATTTTATTTACATTTTCCCTTTCACTTTCCAAATCATTTCCCAAATCTTCAAACCAAACACAGTTTAGCACTCTGTTTGGGTCGTAAGGTGATGTGACAAAAGAAATAATTGTGGTTTCTCACCTAGGTGAGAAAAGAAAAGAAATTATTATGATTTCTCACCATTTATGTTTGGATGAATGAATGTAGTTTCTCACCTATCTTGTTTTGATAGAGTAAATAAGAGAAATAAAAGAAATTGTAATATTTCATTTTATCAAAATATATAACCTTTCATATTAATAATTCATGTTTTTTCATAAGGGTAATTTTAGTACTTTAAAAACCTTTCATTAAATCCAATTTATTTCTCACCAAATTTCACCACTTTTGGTGAGAAACAAAATATAAGTTTGGTGAGAATTTTTTTTCACCATCTCTTATCATTTCTCACCTACTTAACCATACAAACAAGTGAAGAGATTTTCTATTCTCACCATTTCTTTTCTTGTCTCACCAAACACCTCCATCCAAACGGAGTGTAAGAGCATCTCTTTTCTTTTTTAACCATACAAACAAGTGAAGAGATTTCTTATTCTCACCATTTTTTTTCTTTTCTCACCAAACACCTCCATCCAAACAAAGTGTAAGAGCATCTCCAATGGCAAGCTATTGAAGCTGCCATTGCCAAAATTTGGCAAGAGTCTCCAAAAACTTTGCTCTAGTGGGCTGTTATAACCCCTCTCAAATTTGGCAATTGCCATTTCCACTACCAAACATTATCCAAATAAACAGAATTTGACTCCAAAATTTCCATGGAACAAACAAACACAGTGGAAAAAATCCAACAACAATACAATAATAAAAAAAAAATACTATTTTTCAGATTTTTGGAGATGGAGGCAAAACCCTCCTAATAAAATATATATATATATATATATATATTAACAAAATAAAAAAAAAAAAAAAACAACAACAATCACTACAAAAACAATAATCACAAATAATAATCATAACAACAATAATCAAACAATTTCAAAAAAATTTCAAGCAATTTTTCACAAATTTCAAGCCATCTCAAACAACGCAAAAGGAATCTCAACTAATTTCAAGCAAATTTCAAGCAATTTCAGAAACGTAATTTCACAAAAATAAATACTTGGAAAGGGGTATGAAGTTTCTTCATCTTCTTCAGATTGTGATTTTGTTAAACTTCTAAAATGAAAGAGATGAACCTAAATGATAAAGATTCGAACAAATCTTGATGGATCGAACGAACTCCTGCCCCTTTTTGGCCCCTTAATGGATTCGAACGAGCCCAAGTCAAATGAACTCTAACCCAAACACATACAATCGTTGAAGGAGAGAGATGGACAAGCTTTTGAGAGAGAGAGAGAGGGAAGAAGTTTATGGAGGAAGAGAGCAAGAGATAAAAAAGAGAGAGAACTTGGAAGTCTCTGGAATTTAGTATTTGTAGTATTTGTAATTTTTAGTATTTATTTTTTAATGTAATTTTTATTTTTCAATTTTTAATGTAGTTAATAATATATTTTTTTTTAAATTTTGCAGTGGTATCAATTGGTGGGGTGAATTATGTTTATATATATTTTTAATTTTTTTTATAATAGTCTAGTCGAATAGAATATAAATATTTAATTTTTAAAAAAAAAAATTAAAAAGGTCATAAAAGACAAAAATATAAACAATAAAAAAAAATACTTAAAAACCTATATCTAAACATCACCTATAAAATTGAAGAAAAAATTAGTTAAAATTTGTCAAAATAGCCTGTAACCATTGGAATATTATTTTTATAATTTGACGATTTACTATTATATAGATTTTCAAATTATAGTTTTGACCATACTATTATAACACTTGCCAATTGGAGATGGTCTAAGAGTATCTCCAACGTTTACTCTATTTTTTTTAAAATTAATTTTGAATAAAAATTTAAATAAAAGTTTCATCTGATATCGCGTGTTCCAATGGAGTAATCTGAGATTTCATCAAACCATCGGTCAACTAGAAGGACGACTGGAGTACGTTTGGCTAGTCGACCGACCAATGTAAATTTTCGAAAATCCTAAAACAAATTTTGTAAGGAAGTGGTCAACCGGGAGACAATCAGCCAAACATCTAGCTAGTCATCCAATACTCATACATACCTGTAAATCTAACGGTTATCTATAGTAATTTGATAAAAGACACAAACATAATTTGATAAAAAGTCTGAAATATTCTGAATTTAATATTAATTTAATGTTAATATTGGAGTATAATTTTTATCAAATTTAATTTAATGAACGGTTATCTATAATTTTTATCAAAAGACCCAAACATAATTTTTATCAAATTTAATTTTATAACTCTCCAAGGTCCAGAGATAAACCCTGTTCCTCTTTTAACTCTCTGTTTATACCTCTAATTCCCCCTCTCGGTTTCACTCTCCTCCCCCCATTGAGAGAGAGAGGGCTAGTAGAGACCATGAGGGTGCGCCAAACCCCTAGAAATGCGGACTCCACTGACCACTCTCTCTCTTCTCTCTCTCTCTGTAACGCCCTCAAAATAACAACATTAAACCCATCAAATAAGACATTCATTGACATGAGAAACAACCACATTCTTCCATTCATCAGAATTCTATTACATAAGTATTACATGTTAACAACAAAAGCAAATGCCCTAAGGGCTTACAGCTTTCCAAGTTAACACTTGGTTACAACAAAAGAGTACTAACTCATACACATTAAGCCCTTGGCTTGAATTTACATGTAATACATCAAAAAGTAAACGACAAAAGTATGTCCACCTCTAGCCTCCCAAGCTATGTCCTTGGAGGTGGCATGCTACCTGTACCTGAAAATGATATTCCCATATAGGGTGAGCCACAACCCAGTAGAAATACACTAAACCAACCATGAACAATGACTAAAAGATTAGCAATTGATAGATGGTCAACACTGATACATTCACATAAATCACATATTTATGTCATACGACTTATAAGTCCAAGTTACTTCTCATTTTCCCTTTTTCAACAGATAAGCATGTTAGCTCTATCATCATTTCAACAGATATGTATAAAAACTATATCCCACATTCACAGATAAGCATATAAGCTATATCCATATTCTCAACAGATATGTATAACAACAATATCCCACATTCACAGATAAGCATATAAGTTGTATCCACACTTCACAAAGATAAGCATATGAGCTCTATCTTCACTTCTCTAGACAAGCATATGAGCTGTATCTACGAAGTTCATCCCCTATCTTCTCTCAACAATATCCGGTTTAGAGGTACATCCCCTATCTTCCCCTAAACCGCGGAGTACATCCCCCATCTCCTCCTCTACATATAACGTATACAAACACATTGGTTCTATATACCATCATTCAATACATACAGTTAATGTATCCAATCATCCGTCAGATTCCATGACACATTCCATTGATTAGTTTTTGTTTGCCTAATCATCATGCATTGTCTACAACAATCACGACTATCCTCCACCGATAGCCCAAAGCAGATATTTCTAAACAGAAAATAAATGCACAAATGGATAATTATCAACATTTCAATTCGGTGAGTGATGAATAATTCAACTTCTTTCTCACGATTAATTAACCCAATTAATCAAACAATGTAATTAGGTTATTTACCATAATTAACATTTTGACCCTTAAGGTCCCGTTTTCATCAATGATTCAACATTTATACCTTTCCTCTATGCCAAACATGCATCTAGGTTTATTACGAATAAAACCCCAACTTTGGTAAAATTACACAAAAGCCCCAAACTCTCACAAAATTACCAAACCAACCCCAACATCTCAAAATACCAAAATTTAAAGACAAAATTCATAGAGAGGAGTAGGATATCCCTACCTCAAATTCGGAGTCCCAAAGGAGAAGACGACAAAACCCAACGTGCTCTAAAACCCGATATTTTTAGATTAAAAAGTAGCCCTCGACGATCAACAACTTTTTTGTAAAGGCCAAAGGTGAGCAAATCACTCCTACTAGATCAAAACCTAGAGAGAAGGTAGAGTTCTAGAGTGAGAGGCTCAGCAATGGTGTTTTTGGTAAAGTAGGAAAGAGAAGAGAAAGTGAAAAAGTGATTTGAAAAGTCACAATTTCGGGACTTAAACCCAGTCTCCCGCTCGAGCATAAAACACCCCGCTCGAGCGTCACTCACAGACTCCCGCTCGAGCGTCCAAACTTCCGCTCGAGCGTCGGATGCACTCTCCCAGCATTTATACAGAACCAGGCCTCCGCTCGAGCTTCCAACTCTACGCTCGAGCGGCACTCAGACAACCCCGCTCGAGCGGCCAATCCCAAGCTCGAGCGTACAACGCTGCACAGGAAAATACTAAATGGGTGTAATCTCCGCTCGAGCGCCAAAACCCCCGCTCGAGCGTACAAGCCAAAATCTGGGCAACTAGTTTTGGTTTCTAAACTCAACCAACCTGTAACAAACCCGCCCAACACATCCTATAACTCAATTACGAAGTAAAAAAGGATGTAAACAAGATAATAAACAACTACCAACATCCACGGACACATGTCCGGATCACTGTACAACAAGGGTAAACCCGGGATCGCTATACTCTCTCTCTCTCTCTCTCTCTAACACAGCTCAATACCCTTCTCTTTAGATCCTAATCTTCAAACACCAGTTTCTTTCTGAGAATCCATCAGAGATTGTCCAAGCAATATCAGATTTTGAGGTGAATATTTTATTCTTTTTAATCATCTGGGTATCTTCCAAACACAAATCTTTGATGTGTTTTACTTTTTTTCAAATATTTGTATGTATTGGTGGAATAATTGGATTGGGTTGTTGAGTGTATCTCTTCTTTTGACCGTTTGATGTGATTATGCCTTTTTTTGTATTTTTCCCCCTTCTGTTTTAATATGTGGGTTTGTAATTAAATGACTATTGGGATTTTAGGAATGGCTTGGTTTACTAATAATTGTTAGTTTGTTTTTTTAAATTATTAATTATTTAGTGTTTATTGTTTATTGTTTTATTCTATTGCTTTGGAACGTTTTTTTTTCCTGATCATTAGGAGGTTTGCTTAACAGTCCTCTTGGTAAGTTAGGTAAGGAATGAAAGGAAAAGATTATGGTAGTAAGGAAAAGAAATAATTGCGGTTTCTCACATTATGTTTGGATGAACATAATAGAAAGAGGACTCTATTGGTGTTCTTTTTTCTTTTTTTCCTTTTTTAATTTAGATGGACAATTTAGGTATTATAAAATTTTTACCTTTCTCACTAAATGGCACCAAGTTTGGTGAAAAATAGAACATGAGTTTTAAAAGACTTAACTTTCTCTTAATTTCTTCCTTTCACATCATTTTGCCTTTCCTCATTCATCCAAATAAATGATAATATTTTTGTTTCTTACCATTTCTTTTCTTTTATAGTCAAACCCCTCAATCCAAATGCGATATGGATTTGGTTTTAATTTTTTTTAGGTATTTGGTGTTTATAGTTTTCCTGGATTAGGAATTAATGGCGAAAAAAGTTAAGAAGAAAGCCCAAAGTGGTCATACAAAGAAGCGAGTTTCTACCCTTTCTCAGAAAACTGAAACTGTCACCCAGCAAAACTTTCCAAGCACTGATGATGGACTGTCAGTCATAAAAGAGACGAAAGTGTGTTCCCATCTTGATAAGGGTATTAATTTAGCTAAAATTTCTTCAAGAATAAGTTCTATAGAACATATTAGGTGAGAAGATTGTAGAGAAGGTGTGGTTGATAGGCGGGCAAGTAAGGGAAGGCGCAAGCAGGTGAAGAAGAAAGGGGGAGGTTTTGTGGACAAGAAACCCGAGTCTAAAGCAATTTGGGTTTGTTTGGAATGTGGTTATCTTTCATGTGGGGGGATTGCATTCCCAACAACCCCTCAAACCCATGCAGTTCGGCATGCCAGGCAAACTCGTCATCCATTGGCTATCGAATTTGAAAACCTTCAACTACGCTGGTGCTTCCCTTGCGATATACTTTTTCCAGTTGAAAAATTGGAGGAAAGTGGTGAATAGAAAGATCTGTTGTCAGATATTGTGAAACTGATAAAGGGGAAATCATTTCAAGGGGCCTCAGTGGATATTGAGGATGTTTATTTTGGGAGTGGCAGTGTTATAAGCGAGATAAAATCAGAAAACACCATTGTAAGTAGTTTGGATGGAAAAAGTGGTTATGTGATCAAAGGCTTGGTAAATCTTGGTAATACTTGCTTCTTTAATTCAATCATGCAGAATCTCTTAGCAATGGAGAGATTACGGAATCATTTCTTGGAATTGGATGAGTCTGTAGGTCCTCTGACCATTTCTTTAAAGAAGCTCTTTATTGAAACTAGTCCAGACACTGGCTTGAGAAAGTGATAAATCCAAAATCCTTTTTCGGGTGTGTTTGTTCCAAGGCTTCCCAATTTAGGGGGTATCAACAGCACGACAGTCATGAGTAGCTTCATTGTTTACTTGATGGTTTGTGTACTGAAGAGTTGAGTGCAAGAAAACAGACTACTTCTCTGGAAAATGCGATTTCCTCAAATCTGGGTCCTACTTTTGTTGATGGCATCTTTGGGGGCCAACTATCCAGTACTGTTTCTTGTTTGGAATGCGGGCACTCTTCAACAGTGTTTGAGCCATTTCTAGATCTCTCACTTCCAGTTCCAACTAAAAAACCCCCATCTAAAAGGGCCCAACCTATCTCTCGAGCCAAGAAACCAAAGCTGCCTCCAAAACGATGTGGAAGGATTCGTCCAAAGCTTAATAGGGATGTAGATTCTGTAGCATCTGAAAGCGTTTCAGTTCCGTTAGCAGGTGGTTCATCTTCTTGCCAAGTAGAATCTACTGTGCCTGTCAAAGAAAAAGTAAGAGATGCTTTGGTCGATTCTACACTGTTTGAATCCATTGGCCCTGGTACAGTGGCAGAAAAAAAGAGTTCAGTTCCATCAAATCTCTTGACTGCTGAAGAATTTGAAAAGATTACATTCCTCAAGAATGTCATGGATAAAACAAAGGCTTCAGCTGATAATTTAGCATGGTTGGATTACCTGGAACCAGATCTTGTGTCAAATGACGATGATACAGATTCAAAACCTAATGATATTGCAGTAATTTATGATTCACGAAAACAATTTGGTGTTCAAAACGATGCCTTGTTACACGATGGCATAGAATCTAGCAAGCAGATCTATTCTCTTTGTATAGTAGAAACAACAGGTTCATTGGACAAGTTGACCTGGTTGGATTACCTTGAACCCGATACATTATCAAATGATCATGTTATGGCTTCCAACGTTAACGATGCATTAGTAGTCCAAGATTCTGGACGCAAGGATGGTTTAGGGAATTCTTTTGAAAATGACCTCCCATTACAGGTCCAAGATTCTGAAGTTCTGTTGGTTCCTCATAAAGAAGAAACTTCAACTAGTGGTGAGATATTGAGAGAAGGTGAGGTCTCATTGTCAGCTGTTGGCTGTGAACCAGATGCATTGGACTTTGATGAATTTGGAGACTTATTTAATGAGACAGAAATTGCTGCAGGGCCGACGTAAAACCCTTGTCAAGTGAAAGTAATTTTCCAACAAACGAAATTGCAAAAACTGGTTTCTTAGATGGAAATAGCAGTGAGTCTGATCCAGATGAAGTCAATAATAGTGATTCTCCAATGTCTGTAGAGAGCTGTTTGGCGTATTTGATGAAGCCAGAGCTTCTCTCCAATGAACATGCTTGGCATTGTGAAAACTGTTCAAAAGTTCTTCGTGAGCGAAGGATGAAGTCAAGGAAAAAGTGGCAGAAAGCTACATCCAAGATTCAGGTAAGTGGTGTTGAGGATAGTATTCAAAGTGTTCCATCAAGTGCAACAAATATGATACAAAACTTTCCAAATGGTAAACACATAAATATAAGCACGTCTCTGAATTCAATGCTGCACATAATGAGATATTAGATCGGAATAATCGTGACTTTCAAATTAATGTGATAGAATTCTGACTAGAACTACATAATACCAGAGTATTGTACTTAATGATAATCTCAAAAAATAAAAACAACACAAACATAGATTTGTACTAAGTAGAAAACTTATACAGAAAGCAAATTTCGTAAAATAATAACCTGCAACAATATTATCAGATTCTAATAAACAAAATCATGAATAACCAAAAATTACGGTTAAAGACAAAATAATAAGAAATAGAATCTAACTCAAATGTAGATTCATGTAAAATCATATTTTAAATATAGAATATACAAAATAAAATAACTACCGAATAAAAATTCTATAGGTAAAAAAAAAAAAAAAAAAACCAAAAAACATAGAATAAAATTCTGTATTGAAAACAGAATACATATACAACAAAATCTGGAAGAGAAAACTAACAATCTGTAGTTTTTGAAAAACATTATTATCCATTAAATAAAATTAATTGATGTTGCATACTTACTCAGTATGACTTAATGGTCATAATCAAAATGATAGAACGTTAATATCAATGTTTTAGGAAACCAAATGGATGTGTTATTCTAATAGTAATAGATATGCAAAACAGAAAAAGAATCAATACCCATATCAAGGAAGAAATCACACAAGGAAGAAGCATAGGTGAAAGATGCAAAACAGATTTAAAATGGACTGTATAATCACAACATAAACTAAAATTTGTCTGACAACAAATTTAATATAGAACTGACATTAGTATACTGGAATAGAATACCATTTAAACACAATATTAGATAAAAATTACCAATCATATTTGTCGATTCTATTACCAAAGAAAAGATGCAGTAACAATACTGGAGTTTTACAGAAAGCAAGAAACAAAATTTTGCAGGAAACCAAATTTGCAAAATATTAATTTAACCGAAAAGAATTAATCTGTATCATTATAGATTGGAGAATTCTGTCTTAAAATTGTAGGAAAATATTTTTGGTAAAATCAATTTAATGCAAATAACTAATAAAATAAAACACAAGAAATTCCTTACAGAAAATTTGTAAACTTAGTACAGATTGTGACTGAGGCCAGTGTTTGAACACTGTGTCTTAAAGATAGAATTTCACCCCTCGCCTCTTACGATTAATGGACGTCCTACCTTTAGGATACAACAATCACCCACACAGAAATTGCACAACTTTCTATGCATATAGCGAACCAATTTGTGCCGTGCACTCTCTCTTATATACTTGACTAGACAAAATGTATGAATTCTAAAACAAACCTTAACTTATGCATCAATGTCATGGGATTGGATGGTATTTATAAAAGTACTCATGACCTTTAGAATGGTCATGTCTCTTTAGTTCACATCCTTTTATAGGAATAGACACAATGAAGGATTTCATCATTTCATTCAAATGGAGTCAATTATCATTTACTTCTAACATTTTAATTCTAATTTTTTATTTTAGGCCAAATTACATCAGTAATCTCTACACTTTAGTCCATATGTTATTTTGATTCATGTAATTCCAACTGACTCGATTCTGACTCGATTTTGACCCTAAATTTATAGATTTGTCTCAATTTCATCCAATTGATTACAATTGTAGATATTATTTTATGAAAAATACACACATAAGTAGCATATTTTATGCTTTTAAGAGCAAAATTATAAATTTGTTTAACTCAATGAGTCAACCTCAACTAATTCAGTAATTACTTTCTGTCAAAAATTCTAATGGTGTTATCAATTAGACCAAATTGACACAAAATTTAAAATTAAGGGTCAAAATTAAATAAATTGAAAGTGTAGAACTAAAATAACACAATGGGTAAAATGTAAGGACTACCAAAGTAATTTATCCTAAATTTTGTTTTTGGTACATAATAGTTTTATCTCGGCGAGCTAAATGAATAAAAATAGATGTTGTTAGGATCATTGAGACCACTTCCAAATTAATTTTAATGATTCAAACCGTTGATTTTATAAAAGTTATTGAAAATTTATTTATAAAAAATTAAATTAATTCGGCATTGATAACTCTCTACCACAAGTGTGTTGGTAGCAAAATTCAAACATGATAGATGGGAGCTTGTTAGACTTTTCACTAATTGAGGCTGCTGGTCATACCGACCACTTGAAACTTTATATTCATGTTTAATTAAGGATGTATTTGAATTTTATATTTCAGTATACGTGTTCAAAGAGAGACAAAAAGAAAATTATAAAGAAAAAGTAATAAAATTATAGTTTATTTTATTGTGAATATTTGTCCCTTCTTTGTTTTTTTTCCCGTCTTAAATCACTATTATATAATTCAAAATTTAAACATTGTTTAAAATTTGCGAGTTATCATTGTTTTTTTTGATAATACTCATAAATTCTAATTGAATTCAACTTACATCTAGTTAGGGATGTAAACATGCTTTATGGCCCATGGGTGATTTGAAATCTGCCCGTGGCCCAGATGGGCCCAGCCCGATTAAGTCCGGACTCGATACCAGCCCGATAGCTTGAGCTTGAACTATCATTTTAAAATCTGACCCGGGCTAGCAAGGGGCCCGACCATTGAAATATTGTGTTTGGATACGTATCTTGAATCTTTTGGTGTGAATGCAGAATTGGAAAAGAAAAGAATAATTTTGAAAGTTTATTCAATAGTCTTGTAATAATAGAAGTCTTAGTGGGTGAACATAAATAAATACAACGGTAAAAAAACCTTTCATAAGAGACAAAAATAAGATAAATTCAACAAAAATATATATATGGATGGGCCCAGTTTGATTAAAGTCCGGCCCTGAGCCCAACCCCAGAGCTGCTTGAATTGTCATTTTAAAATCAGACCCGACCCAGCGGGGGGCCCGACCGTTGAAATATTGTGTTTGGATACATATCTTGAATCGTTTGGTGTAAATGTAGAATTGGAAAGAAGAAAAGAATATTTTTAAAAGTCTATTCAATAGTCTTGTAATAATAGAAGTCTTAGTGGGTGAACATAATTAAATACAAGGGTAAAGAAACCTTTCATAAGAGACAAAAATAAGATAAATTCAACAAAAATATATATACGGATGGGCCTGGCCCGACTAAGTCCCGACCTAAGCCTAGCCTGAGAACCTGAGCATGAATTGTCATTTTAAAATCCGACTTAGCCCAACGGGGGTTGACCATTGAAATATTGTGTTTGGATACATATCTTGAATTGTTTGGTGTGAATGCATAATTGGAAAAAAAAAGAATAATTTTAAAAGTCTATTCAATAGTCTCGTAATAATAGAAGTCTTAGTGGGTGAACATAAATAAATACAAGGGTAAAGAAAACCTTTCATAAGAGACAAAAATAAGATAAATTCAACAAAAATATATATGGATGGGCCCGGCCCGATTAAGCTCGGGCCCGAGTCCAACCCGAGAGCTTGAGCCTGAATTGTCATTTTAAAATCCAATCCGGCCCAACGGGGGCACGACCATTGAAATATTGTGTTTGGATACATATCTTGGGTCGTTTGGTGTGAATGCAAAATTGGAAAAGAAGAAAAGAATAATTTTGGGAGTGGCAGTGTTATAAGTGAGAAAAAATCAGAAAACACCATAAGTAGTTTGGATGGAAAAAGTGGTTATGTAGTCAGAGGCTTCGTTAATCTAGGTAATACTTGCTTCTTTAATTCAATCATGCAGAATCTCTTAGCAATGGAGAGATTACGGAATCACTTCTTGGAATTGGATGAGTCTGTAGGTCCTCTTACCGTTTCTTTAAAGAAGCTCTTTATTGAAACTAGTCGAAAGGCTGGCTTGAGGAATGTGATAAATCCAAAATCCTTTTTTGGGTGTGTTTGTGCCAAGGCTTCCCAATTTAGGGGGTTTCAACAGCATGACAGTCATGAGTTGCTTCGTTGTTTACTTGATGGGTTGTGTACTGAAGAGTTGAGTGCAAGAAAACAAACTACTTCTCTGGAAAATGGGATTTCCTCAAATCTGGGTCCTACTTTTGTTGATGGCATCTTTGGGGGCCAGCTATCCTGTACTATTTCTTGTTTGGAATGTGGGCACTCTTCAACAGTGTTTAAGCCATTTCTAGATCTCTCACTTCCAGTTCCAACTAAGAAACCCCCATCTAAAAGGGCCCAACCTATTTCTCGAGCCAAGAAACCAAAGCTATCTCCAAAACGAAGTGGAAGGATTCGTTCAAAGCTTAATAGGGATGCAGATTCTGTAGCATCTGAAAGTGTTTTAGTTCCGTCAGCTGGTGGTTCATCTTCTTGTCAAGTAGAATCTACTGTGCCTGTCAAAGAAAAAGTGGGAGCTGCTTTGGTCGATTCTACATTGTTTGAATCCGTTGGCCCTAGTACTGTGGCAGATAATAAGAGTTCTGTTTCATCAAATCTCGACTGCTAAAGAGTTTGAAAAGAATACATTCCTCAAGAATGTCATGGATAAAACAGAGGCTTCAGTTGACAATTTTACATGGTTGGATTACCTGGAACCAGATCCTGTGTCAAATGACGATGATACAGATTCAAAACCTAATGATATTGCAGTAATTTATGATTCAGGAAAACAATTTGGTGTTCAAAACGATGCCTTGTTACACGATGGCATAGAATCTAGCAAGCAGATCTATTCTCTTTGTATAGTAGAAACAGCAGGATCATTGGACAAGTTGACCTGGTTGGATTACCTTGAACCCGATACATTATCAAATGATCATGTTATGGCTTCCAACGTTAACGATGCATTAGTAGTCCAAGATTCTGGAGGCAAGGATGGTTTAGGGAATTCTTTTGAAAATGACCTCCCATTACAGGTCCAAGATTCTGAAGTTCTGTTGGTTCCTCATAAAGAAGAAACTTCAACTAGTGGTGAGATATTGAGAGAAGGTGAGGTCTCATTGTCAGCTGTTGGCTGTGAACCAGATGCATTGGACTTTGATGGCTTTGGAGACTTATTTAATGAGCTAGAAATTGATGCATATATTGCAGTGTGTAGTGTGCGCATAGCCTTCCCCTGCTTCCTGCACGTGCGGCCTCACTTCCCGCACGTGCGGCTCAAGGCCCCGCACGTGCGGCTCTGGCCGTCCAACCCGGAAAATCTTCGGCTTCTCTCCCGACACTCCGGAGTCGACCTCGCACCCTCCGGGACAAGTGAAAACTCGAAATTTGCAACAAACAAGGACGAATAATTTTGATTCGACACTCCAGATACATATCTTGATTCGTTTGGTGTGAATGCAGAATTGGACAAAAAAAAAAAAGAATAATTTTTCTGTTGAAAAGTCTATTCAGTGGTCTTATACTAACAGACGTCTTAGTGGGTGAACATAAATGAGTGGACCCCATATAGCGATCCCGGGTTTCCCTTGTTGTATAGTGATCCGGACATGTGTCCGTGGATGTTGGTAGTTGTTTATTATCTTGTTTACATCCTTTCTTACTTTGTATTTGAGTTATAGGATGTGTTGAGCGGGTTTGTTACAGGTTGGTTGAGTTTACAAACCAAAACTAGTTGCCCAGATTTTTGGCCTGTCCGCTCGAGCGGAGGTGTTGACGCTCGAGCGGGGAATACATCCATCCAGTATCTTGTTGTGCAGTGTTGTGAGCTCGAGCGTAGGGTTGGGAGCTCGAGCGTAGGTCTGTTTCTGCAAAAGTGCTGAGCGAGTGCATTCTGCGCTCGAGCGGGAGGTTGGCCGCTCGAGCGTAAGTCTGTGAGTGGCCGCTCGAGCGGGGTGTTTTACGCTCGAGCGGAGACCTGGGTTAAAGACCCGAAGTTGTGACTTTCCAAATCACTTTTTGCTTTCTCTTCTCTCTCTTACTTTTCCAAAATCACCATTGTTGAGCCTCTCACTCTAGACTCTACCTTCTCTCTAGGTTTTGATCTAGTAGGAGTGATTTACTCACCTTTGGCCTTTACAAAAAAGTTGTTGATCGTCGAGGGCTTCATTTTAATCTGAAAATCTCGGGTTTTGGAGCACGTTGGGTTTTGTCGTCTTCTCCTTTGGGACTCCGAATTTGAGGTAGGGATAACCTACTCCTCTCTATGGGTTTTGTCTTTAAATTTTGGTATTTTGAGATGTTGGGCTTGGTTTGGTAATTTTGTGAAAGTTTGGGGCTTTTGTGTAATTTTACAAAGGTTGGGGTTTTATTCATAATAAACCTAGATGCATGTTTGGCAAGGAAAAATGGAATGATTGTTGAATCATTGATGAAAATGGGACCTAAGGGTTGAAATGGTAATTATGGAAAATGGCCTAATTACATTGTTTAATTAATTGGGATAATTAATTGTGAAAAATGAGGAAATGAAATGTTGATTGAATATCCATTTGTGCATTTATTTTCTGTTTTAGAAATAACTGCTTTGGGCTATCGGTGGAGGATAGTCGTGATTGTTGTAGACAATGTATGTTGATTAGGTAAACGGAAACTAATCAATGGAATGTGTTATGGAACTTGACAGTTGCTAGAATACATTAATTGTTTGTATTGTGTGATTGTATATAGAACCAATGTGTTTATATATGTTATGTGTAGAGGAGGAGATAGGGGATGTACTCCGCGGTTTAGGGGAAGATAGGGGATGGACTTCTAAACCGGATAGGTATTTGGAGGAGATAGGGGATGTACTCCGTAGACAGAGCTCATATGCTTGTCTAGAGAAGTGAAGATAGAGCTCATATGCTTATCTTTGTGAAGTGAAGTGTGGATACAGCTTGTATGCTTATCTGTGGATATTGTTGATATACATATCTGTTGTAGAGTGTGGATACAGCTTGTATGCTTATCTGTGGATATTGTTGATATACATATCTGTTGAGAATGTGGATATAGCTTTTATGCTTATCTGAATGTGAGATATAGTTTTTATACATATCTGTGGAAATGATGACAGAGCTAGCATGCTTATCTGTTGAAAAAGGGAAAATGAAAAGTAATTGAGACTTGTAAGTCGTTGACATAAATATGTAATTTATGTGATTGTATCAGTGTTGACCAACTATCAATTGCTAATGTTTTAGTCATTGTCCATGGTTGGTTTAGTGTATTTCTACTGGGCTGTGGCTCACCCTATATGGGAACATCATTTTCAGGTGCAGGAAGCATGCCACCTCCAAGGACATAGCTGGGAGGCTAGTGGCGGGCATAGTTTTGTCGTTTTACTTTTGATGTATTACATGTAATTTCAAGCCAAGGGCTTAATGTGTAAACGAGTTAGAACTCTTTGTTGTAACCAAGTGTTAACTTGGAAAGCTGTAAGCCCGTAGGGCATTTTGTTATGAGATTAACATGTAATACTTATGTAATGGAATTCTAATGAATGATAGAAGGTGGTTAGTTTATCTATCAACGCTTGTCTTATTTGTTGGGTTTAATGTTATTATTTTGAGGGCGTTACAACTTGGTATCAGAGCGTATCGGGTTCGAATACTTTGGGTACGTGGGAAGTGATTAGTATCACAATGGGTTTGTCTCGCTTGATAGAGACTTAGATGTAGTATCATATGCTATGTGCTTAAATGATAACATGCTTATGTGACTATGTGGGTATGGGATTTAATTTCTAGGATGTTGATTGGATCCTTGAGTTTCTGGGAGTCTTGTTGGAAAAGCACTTGATCAATGCTGTTTCTAACCGGAACTCTAGTAACGTCTCGGGACTATCATTATCCAGAAATGAAGTTCGTAAGTGCTTATGTGTTTATGTGCTTATGTGGAGTGAATTACACTTGTCCACGCATTAGAACGTGAGTGTTTAGTTTCGGCACACCTATGAATGTGCTAACGTTCTGTGCTACCTTTATTAGGATGTCAGGACGAGGAAGAGGTGCTAGGCGTGGTAGACCTGCAAGGCAGGAAGTACCGTTACAGGGTGAGATTCCGGTTGTGCAGGAGGGAGTTGGGCAGGCCAATGTGGCCGAGCCAGTGGGTCAGCAGGCTATGGGTGCCTTGGCCAGAGAGATAGCAGGAGCTTTGGGTATTCTTAGAGCTGGGAATCAGGTAGCTGAGGCAGGGCCTTCTTTCTTGAAGAGGGAGTTCTTCCGGTGTAATCCGGACGAGTTTATCGGGGATCCTAAAGAGCCGCTTAAGGCAGATGAATGGCTCGAACAGACAACGAAGACGTTTGAGATGCTTGGCATCGAGGACGGAGCACTGAAAGTGACCTTGGCATCCTTCCAACTGAAGGGAGATGCGGGTCAATGGTGGAAGTACGAGAAAGCTCGTGTTGGTGGTACTTGGGAGGCGTTTATAAATGCTTTTCAGGAGAGGTTTTTGTCTGCAGTAGCAAGGGAGAAGCTGAGGGATCAGTTTAGCCGGCTTAATCAGCAGGGCTTGTCAGTGGCCGAGTTTGAGGCTACTTTTACCAGTCTGTCTAGGTTTGCACCTGAACTGGTGGCGTTTGAGGAACGCCGTTGCTATGAGTTTGAGCGGAAGTTGAGGCGGGGCCTCAAGTTGAGAGTTGGTGGGTCTTATATTCGAGAGTATAGACACCTAGTGGATGCTGCAGCTCATATGGGGCTTATGATGCAGAAGGAGGATGAGGGTCAGAGAGGCTCCAAGAGGAGCCAGGATAGTCAGAGTGATGGCAGGAGGCAGAGGGGTTCTAACCCTCAGCAGTCTCAGGGTGCAGTCTCTAGATCGACCTTTCCAGTGCCTAGTGTAGGCTCGGGGAGAGGCAGTCCGGGAGAATTCACTTGTTACAAGTGTGGCCAGCTGGGTCACAAGGTTTCTGTTTGCCCGCAGAAGGGTGGGGGTCAGAAAGCTGCTTCTTCTTCAGCTAGACCGCCGAGTCAGAGTTTGGGCAGGGGGCAGCTCTTGATTTGTTATCAGTGTGGACAACCTGGGCACATGAAGAGGTTTTGCCCACAGTTGAGTGCCACTTCGGGAGCGTCTGGTTCTAGGCAGACGCAGGGTTTTCAGCCAGCTCAGTCTGTGCAGGCCTCGAGGGCCAATCCGGGAGCTTCGTCATCCCAGTCTGTGCAGCAGTCTTTTGCTCCGAGAGGTGAGCAGGTAGACCAGGGGCCTACGGGGCGCGTGTATGCTGTTACCGCGCAGGATTTAGTACCGGCTCCATCAGTAGTGAGAGGTACTTTTCTGTTTTGCAACTCAGTTGCTAATGTGTTGATAGACACGGGTGCATCTCATTCTTTTGTATCTGCTGCATTTGCATCTGTTTTGGAATTGGAGTTAGCACAGTTAGCATCTCCTATTTGTGTGGTATCGCCTTTGGGCGGTGAGTTGATTCTGAAACAGGGTGTTAGAGGATGTGATATTGAGGTCGCCGATTATAGGCTTCCTTTTCCGTTTGTTGTCATGCCCATGAAGGGTTTTGATGTTATTTTGGGTATGGACTGGTTATCGTCATACCGGGCTGTTATTGATTGCTACCGCCAGAGGGTTACATTGTGTACCTTGAGCGGGGAGTGGTTCCATTTCTTGGGAGACCGGGTTGGTAGTGTTTTGCCACCGGGGTATGATTCGCGAGGGCGAAGTGAGCTTAGTAGTCTACTTGCTAGCTTTGAGAGTGGTGAGAGTGGTGAGACCCAGCATGTATTGCCGAGGGTGGTTTGTGAGTATTCGGATGTCTTTCCCGAAGATCTTGTTAGTTTGCCACCTCACCGAGAGATAGAGTTCTCTATTGATTTAGTGCCTGGTACGGCGCCGATTTCTATGGCACCTTACCGTTTTGCTCCAGCAGAGTTGGTTGAGTTGAAAGTTCAGCTCCAGGAATTGCTAGATAAGGGCTTTGTTCGCCCTAGTGTTTCACCGTGGGGAGCACCGGCCCTCTTTGTTAAAAAGAAAGATGGTGCCTTGAGATTGTGTATTGACCATCGAAAGTTGAATCGGGCTACGGTTAAGAATAAGTATCCTATGCCCCGTATAGATGATTTGTTTGACCAGTTGAAGGGTTCCCGTTGTTTCTCTAAGATAGACTTGAGATCGGGTTACCATCAGTTGAGGGTCAGAGAGGAAGATATTCCTAAGACGGCATTCCGTACGCGGTATGGCCATTACGAGTTTCTGGTGATGCCATTTGGGCTTACCAATGCACCGGCAGTCTTTATGGACTTGATGAACCGGATTTTCCGGGAGTTCTTAGACCGCTTTGTGGTTGTTTTTGTGGACGATATCCTTATCTATTCGTCATCTAAGGAGGAGCACGAGGAACACTTGAGAGTGGTGCTTGAGTTACTTAGAGCTCATAGGCTGTATGCCAAGTTTGGGAAGTGTGAGTTCTGGCTGGGGGAAGTCAAATTCTTAGGCCACGTGGTATCCGGGGAAGGGGTGTCTGTTGATACGTCCAAGGTTGAGGCAGTGCAAGGTTGGGCACAGCCTAAGAGTGTGTTTGAGATCCGCAGTTTTCTGGGATTAGCTGGGTATTATCGTCGGTTTGTGAAAGATTTCTCCAGGTTAGCGTCACCGTTGACTAGACTGACTCGGAAGGGAGTCAAGTTTGTGTGGAGTGAGACTTGTGAAAAGTCGTTCCAAGAGCTGAAAGTTAGATTGACCACCGCTCCGGTGTTGATTATTCCGGAGAGAGAGTTGGGTTATGCGGTTTATTGTGATGCCTCACGAGAGGGTTTGGGTTGTGTGTTGATGCAAGAGGGAAAAGTGGTAGCTTATGGATCACGTCAGTTGAAAATACACGAGAAGAATTACCCCACACACGACCTAGAGTTAGCAGCTGTGATCTTTGCCTTGAAAATCTGGAGGCACTACCTTTATGGTGAGAGGTTCGAGGTATTCTCGGATCATAAGAGTTTGAAGTATCTGTTTACACAGAGAGACTTGAATCTGAGGCAGAGGAGGTGGATGGAGTTCATCGAGGATTATGATTTTGAGTTGCATTATCATCCGGGAAAGGCCAATGTTGTGGCCGATGCCCTTAGTAGGAAGACCATTAGTGATGTAGCTTGTATAGCCATCCGGGAATGGGTGATGTTGGGAGCACTTGGCGAGTTTGATTTGCTACTGGGCGAATCTGTCGAGGCTGCGGCCTTGTTTTCTGTTGTTGCGCAGCCTACACTTATGATTAGAGTGTTAGAGGCACAGAGAGGTGACCTTGAGGTAGAATCCCTCCGAGAGAAGATCTCTAGTGGGAAAGTTGAGAAGGGTTTGACGGTGTATCCCGACCTGAGTGTGAGATACCGAGACCGTTTGTTTGTACCGGAGGCTTGCCGAGAGGAAGTACTCCGAGAGTTTCACCATTCACGCCTTGCGGTGCATCCGGGAGGTACTAAGATGTATCAGGATTTGGGTCGCCAGTTTTGGTGGCGGGGTATGAAGAGAGATGTGGCTGTTTTCGTATCGAAGTGCCTTACTTGCCAGCAAGTGAAGGCCGAGCATCAGAGGCCAGCGGGTTTGTTGCAACCCTTGCCTATTGCCGAGTGGAAGTGGGAGCATGTCACTATGGACTTCGTTGTAGGTCTTCCGAGGACTCAGCGAGGTAGTGATGCTATTTGGGTGGTTGTAGACCGGTTGACTAAGTCGGCGCACTTTATTCCTATGCGCGTGAGAGATTCGGTAGATCATCTTGCCGATTTGTATATTCGGGACGTAGTGAGATTGCACGGGGTCCCAGTGACGATCGTCTCAGATAGAGATCCTCGTTTTACTGCTAGGTTGTGGCAGAGTTTGCAGAGTGCCTTGGGCACTAAGTTGACCTTTAGTACGGCTTATCATCCTCAGACTGACGGGCAGTCCGAGCGTACTATTCAGATCCTCAAGGATATGCTTCGGGGTTGTGTCCTGGACTTCAGTGGGACGTGGGAGAGGCACTTGCCATTGGTAGAGTTTGCCTACAACAACAGTTTTCAGTCTAGCATCGGTATGGCACCGTTTGAGGCCTTGTATGGCCGACCGTGTAGGTCTCCAGTTTGTTGGGCCGAGGTGGGTGATGCACCTTTGTTGGGTCCGGAGTTGGTTAGGGAGACGACGGAGAAGGTTGAGCTTATCCGTAGGAGGCTTGTTACAGCCCAGAGTCGGCAGAAATCTTATGCCGACCGTAGGAGGAGGCCTTTGGCGTTTGAGGTAGGTGATCATGTCTTTCTGAAGATATCACCTAGGCGAGGCCTGATGAGGTTTGGGAAGAGTGGGAAGTTGTCCCCTCGGTTTATTGGTCCTTTTGAGATCCTTGAGAGGATAGGTGAGGTTGCTTATCGGTTAGCCTTACCGCCGCAGTTGTCCGGGGTACATGACGTGTTTCATGTGAGTATGCTTCGGAAGTATGAGCCAGATCCATCACATGTGTTGGATTGGACCGATTTAGAGGTAGATGAGGATGCCTCGTATGAGGAGAGACCGGTTCGGGTCTTGGATAGGCGGGATCAGGTCCTGCGTGGTAAGACCATTCCTTTGGTGAAAGTCTTGTGGAAACATCACGGAGTGGAAGAAGCCACTTGGGAACGTGAGTTGGAAGTCCGAGAGAAATATCCGGACTTGTTTGTTGATATGTAATCTTGTATTTAAATTTTACATTTCGTTGAACTTAAGAGCTTTTATATATGTCTTAAGTTGTGAAACATTGAAAATGTTTTGGTTATTGGAAATATGTTTTGGGAACTTGCCTCATATGGAAGTTGAATATAACATTATATATGTTGATTATATTGTTGAAATTGGAAAGTTAATGCATAATGTTGATGCATGTTGAAGGTACATATGTTATTTACATATTGTGATATGCCTCTTGTTAAATGGAGGGGGTGACCGGTAATGGGTCGGATTGTTGAATGTTAAAGTGTAACATTGTTTAAAATAGAAGAAAACTCGTTTTTGAAAACTTGTGTTTAATTTCGGGGACGAAATTCTTTAAGGGGGGGGAGGTTATAGCGATCCCGGGTTTCCCTTGTTGTATAGTGATCCGGACATGTGTCCGTGGATGTTGGTAGTTGTTTATTATCTTGTTTACATCCTTTCTTACTTTGTATTTGAGTTATAGGATGTGTTGAGCGGGTTTGTTACAGGTTGGTTGAGTTTACAAACCAAAACTAGTTGCCCAGATTTTTGGCCTGTCCGCTCGAGCGGAGGTGTTGGCGCTCGAGCGGGGAATACATCCATCCAGTATCTTGTTGTGCAGTGTTGTGAGCTCGAGCGTAGGGTTGGGAGCTCGAGCGTAGGTCTGTTTCTGCAAAAGTGCTGAGCGAGTGCATTCTGCGCTCGAGCGGGAGGTTGGCCGCTCGAGCGTAAGTCTGTGAGTGGCCGCTCGAGCGGGGTGTTTTACGCTCGAGCGGAGACCTGGGTTAAAGACCCGAAGTTGTGACTTTCCAAATCACTTTTTGCTTTCTCTTCTCTCTCTTACTTTTCCAAAATCACCATTGTTGAGCCTCTCACTCTAGACTCTACATTCTCTCTAGGTTTTGATCTAGTAGGAGTGATTTACTCACCTTTGGCCTTTACAAAAAAGTTGTTGATCGTCGAGGGCTTCATTTTAATCTGAAAATCTCGGGTTTTGGAGCACGTTGGGTTTTGTCGTCTTCTCCTTTGGGACTCCGAATTTGAGGTAGGGATAACCTACTCCTCTCTATGGGTTTTGTCTTTAAATTTTGGTATTTTGAGATGTTGGGCTTGGTTTGGTAATTTTGTGAAAGTTTGGGGCTTTTGTGTAATTTTACAAAGGTTGGGGTTTTATTCATAATAAACCTAGATGCATGTTTGGCAAGGAAAAATGGAATGATTGTTGAATCATTGATGAAAATGGGACCTAAGGATTGAAATGGTAATTATGGAAAATGGCCTAATTACATTGTTTAATTAATTGGGATAATTAATTGTGAAAAATGAGGAAATGAAATGTTGATTGAATATCCATTTGTGCATTTATTTTCTGTTTTAGAAATAACTGCTTTGGGCTATCGGTGGAGGATAGTCGTGATTGTTGTAGACAATGTATGTTGATTAGGTAAACGGAAACTAATCAATGGAATGTGTTATGGAACTTGACAGTTGCTAGAATACATTAATTGTTTGTATTGTGTGATTGTATATAGAACCAATGTGTTTATATATGTTATGTGTAGAGGAGGAGATAGGGGATGTACTCCGCGGTTTAGGGGAAGATAGGGGATGGACCTCTAAACCGGATAGGTATTTGGAGGAGATAGGGGATGTACTCCGTAGACAGAGCTCATATGCTTGTCTAGAGAAGTGAAGATAGAGCTCATATGCTTATCTTTGTGAAGTGAAGTGTGGATACAGCTTGTATGCTTATCTGTGGATATTGTTGATATACATATCTGTTGTAGAGTGTGGATACAGCTTGTATGCTTATCTGTGGATATTGTTGATATACATATCTGTTGAGAATGTGGATATAGCTTTTATGCTTATCTGAATGTGAGATATAGTTTTTATACATATCTGTGGAAATGATGACAGAGCTAGCATGCTTATCTGTTGAAAAAGGGAAAATGAAAAGTAATTGAGACTTGTAAGTCGTTGACATAAATATGTAATTTATGTGATTGTATCAGTGTTGACCAACTATCAATTGCTAATGTTTTAGTCATTGTCCATGGTTGGTTTAGTGTATTTCTACTGGGCTGTGGCTCACCCTATATGGGAACATCATTTTCAGGTGCAGGAAGCATGCCACCTCCAAGGACATAGCTGGGAGGCTAGTGGCGGGCATAGTTTTGTCGTTTTACTTTTGATGTATTACATGTAATTTCAAGCCAAGGGCTTAATGTGTAAACGAGTTAGAACTCTTTGTTGTAACCAAGTGTTAACTTGGAAAGCTGTAAGCCCGTAGGGCATTTTGTTATGAGATTAACATGTAATACTTATGTAATGGAATTCTAATGAATGATAGAAGGTGGTTAGTTTATCTATCAACGCTTGTCTTATTTGTTGGGTTTAATGTTATTATTTTGAGGGCGTTACACCCCATACATACATGAGTGGTGTGGATCACTTTGGGGGTTGTGGGGGTCTTTAAAAAAGGGATCTCTATCATTGTTGTAAATAAATAGAAAGGTAAAGAAAACCTTTCACAATAGACAAACCCCATGACGGGGAGGAATAAATCAAACACCACAAAAATATCAAATTCCTCTTCATAAAAGTTGAACTCAAAACCTCACGCTATAAAAGTGCTACACAACCATTGAAATGTTGTGTTTAGATAGATATCTTGATTTGTTTGGTGTGAATGCAGAATTGGAAAAGAAGAAAAGAATAATTTGTTGAAAATTCTATTCAATAGTCTTGTAATAATAAAAGTCTTAGTGAGTGGACAATGACATAAATAAATTCAAGGGTAAAGAAAACCTTTCATAATAGTCAAAAATAAGATAAATTCAACAAAAATATATATATTGTTCACTCACCCTTTATATATATGGATGAATATGCATATGTATGTAGATAAAAAGAGTTATAAAAGTTTGTTGTTGTTTGGAAAGTCCTCTCGACTATCACCCTTCTCTTGGTTTTTGAAGTGTCTGTAAGCGAATTGGTTGATTTTTGAACGCCTCTCTTTCCTGGTATGTTTGTCCACTTATTTATTTATTTGTTTATATATATATATATATTAACAATTGGTAGCTAGAAGGAAAAAAATGAAAGAAATCAAAATTTCCATAAGACAATGTTATGAAGTACGGATATTTTTCTCGGATATTTCAAAAAGAGAGATGTATATGTATTATATTTGTATTAGATATCTACTTTTTGGATATTCACAGATATGTATCAGATATTCTAAATCAAATAATATTTCTTTTACAAAATTAAAATTGTAGTATTTCTTGCATAATATTATAATATAATATAAATAACTGTAAGGATAAATATAGGAATATTTTTCTAATACTTTATTTAGTTATTTGATAAGAAGAATATAGTGAATTAAAGTAATTAAATTTGTCAAATTGATATATTTTTTTCTTTCATGCATGTCCCATATAATTATATAGAAAGTAAGTATTAATAAGAGAATATAATAATAGTATAATTAGAATTAAATATCAACATATAAATAGCAAGTAAACTTGAAAACAATATTCTTTACCCGTGCCAAAAGGAAAAATGTAGGGACAAGTTGTAAATTGTTTTATTATTGTAATATAAACATATTAGATATTGAAATGAAATATTTGTAAGATCTATTGAAAATTAAAAAATAAGCAAGCTACTATCTTAAATTAATATCTAATTCTTAAATGTTAATATTTTGCATTATAAAATTACAGTATGATTTTTCAACATTCTTGATTTTATGCGTAATTCATTAATAATAATTTTTTTAAAAAAATTATTTTTTTTTTTTAAAAAAAAAAACATATCCTAATCGTATTTGTTTCATATTTTTTAAGTTTTGTTCTATAGTCGTATCCTTATCATATTATATCTGGTATCCTGCTTCTAGACACAATGATAAGATTTGAACTAAATATCACACCTGATAAGGGCGCAAGGAGAGGGGGATCAGGAGGGCCATTGGCTTGCAAACGCTTTAAGAAACACATGCATATGTATGTAGTTTTGGTAATTTTATCCAATAGTAATGTTAAATATAATTATATTTTTTATTTTAGTTTCTCACTCTTAAGCACAAAGTAATAGGCCCTAGGCCTTTATATTCACAAATGCATATAAAACCCACTTGCTTGCTTGTGTTTTGTAGTGAGAAAAAGATATGAGGAATAAGATTGTAGGTAGCATTTTGCTTCTTAAGGGTTGAGTTCCTCTCCAGTGGTGATTCCACTAGATAAATTTCGTTGTCCAATTTCATACGACAAATGTGATACGATCATGTAATTATCAATATCTAATTAATTTAATTTTTTAAATAAATTAACTTATCTACGGATCCTATAAATTGAAAGGTTCCGATCAATTAGGTGGTCCTAAAGTGAAACGAGGAGCCCAAACCCAATAGCACCACGCCAATTAGAACACCAGCTTAAAAAAAAAAAAAAAAAAAAAAAAAAAAAAAAAAAAAAAAAAATTCTTTAGATAATTTGCCAAAATATTAGATATAGAAGATAGACTTTGAAGCGTTTCAAGGGTGTTCCATTTTGTTCTTTAGATAACTAAAAAAATGTACTAGCTATGGTCTGTCTGTAATGTAAGCTTAGAAATTTATGAGAAAACTTTTTTGGAAAACTCTTTTAGACTAGTCTGTGATCTTTTAAGTTTGGCTTCATTCATGTAATATAGCCTATGTTCTTACTTTCTTTCTTTCTTTATATATATATATATATATAACAAATTTGGAAATTTGTTTAGACAGGATTTCCACTAATTTTACAAGATATGATGTCGAATGCAAGTGTTGATCCTGTCTCCCTTCACTTAGATGAAAAGCTTACTCACCTATCTGGTACAGACTTCGAGTGTTATATCTACAAAGTGCATGATCGACTACGTTGGCAAAATGAAAAGTCATATGAACCAGAAATAATGGCTATAGGACCATATCACCATGGTAAAGAGAACCTACAATGTATGGAAGAACACAAATTACAGTATCTACGATTGCTTCTTAAACGAAGAAATGAGACTAATGTGGATAGATACATAGTAGCCATGAGAGATTTGCAAGAACGAGCACTTAGATGTTATGCACACTCTGTATGGCTTAACAAAGACGAGTTTGTGAAAATGATGCTTCTTGACAGCTGCTTTCTCATTGAGTTGTTTCGCAAATTTACCATAACAAGTATGAGAGATAGAAATGACCCGCTCTTCAAAATTGATTGGATACTTCTAAGTATATGGCGTGACTCATTGTTATTTGAAAATCAACTTCCATTCTTTGTTCTTGTGGTGTTGTTCAATATGACCAAAGTTCTCAACCCTCGTGACAATATCACTGATTTAGCCATTCGATACCATCATTGTGTCAGCCAATATGCATTGATAGGTCATGAAAAGATTTTATACGCTTATAATGGAATTTCAACTTGTGGTGTGAAACATTTTCTTGGTCTGGTATACCAAATTACATCATTTTCACTCTCAAAATCAGTACCTCTAACAAGTGCCGTCGGAGACAAGATAAAGAAATGGGAACACATACAATGTGCGACAGAGTTACATGAAGTTGGGATCAAGTTCAAGAAATCTAACCGTGGTACGAACTTTTATAATGTAAAATTTAAAAATGGGGTATTAGAAATCCCGACATTAGTCATACATGAGAAGATAGAATGTCTTTTTAGAAATGGAATTGCATACGAGCAACATCATCTCGAGGAGGACATTGGCCTCAAATATGGCACTAATTATTTAACTTTCCTGTGTTACCTCATTAACTCGTCACAGGATGTCTCCTTGCTTTGTCGCTATGGAATTCTCAAAAACATGCTAGGTGGTGATGAAGTGGTTGTGTCAATTCTTAATAAGATTTCTACTTGTATCATTGCACCTCGTGACAATTTTTATTACTCTCAAGTATTTGACGACGTAAACAGGTATAGTAAGCAACGTCGGAACATATGGACTGCAATGTTAAGGCCTAATTATTTCAACAACCCATGGACAATCATCTCGTTTCGCGGAGCTATTATGTTGCTTCTACTTACTTTGACACAGACAGTGTTTTCCATTCTTGCTTACTTCTGTAATAGAGGTTGTTGAGCCCATGG
Source organism: Camellia sinensis (assembly GCF_055761805.1). Classification (NCBI taxonomy): domain Eukaryota; kingdom Viridiplantae; phylum Streptophyta; class Magnoliopsida; order Ericales; family Theaceae; genus Camellia; species Camellia sinensis. The sequence goes on from NC_138967.1 coordinate 50,816,413, forward strand.
CAAAACTTTTAAGTGAGATTATTTGAAATCTCGAACTATATTCTTAAGAAAGTTGGAAGAAGGTGTTTGATAGAATTTTCTAAAATTACACAAAATGATGTGGCATAATTATAGATTTAGCATTTAAAAGTAAAAAGAAAAAGGCATTGACTATTCTTTATATTTCTTCGTACTTCATTTTGTGGGTCTCACACTGGATCCATAAGATGATTGGAATCGTTTATCTCATAAACCATGTAGTGAACACTGTAAGAGGTGGAAACTTAAAGTACAAAATTCAAATCTCCTACCCAAACTTTGAAGGCTAGAAGTGGTACAAAGAGTTCAAACCACAAAATTCTCGAGACAAATTTTTGGACTCAAAATGATTCAGAACCATAAATCCAAATATCCTTTGCAACTAGATTTGAAAAGGTTTAGAGCCATAAACCCAAAGATCTGAGTACTTGGGTTCGAAAATGTTTCGAAAACCAGAAGTTACTCCATTAAGAATCCCAAAACACTTATGAACTTGGAGCCTAATTGACATGTTAGAACCATGATGTGACAAGAAAATGGACATTCTCTTAAATGTGATGACCCATAATTTCTTTTTTTCTTTTTAAATAGTCAGTGCATAATTTAATTGAGCAAATTTTCAGATTTGTAGTGTTGTGTATATTCTGTGTGAAAGCAGTTCAGTTTTATATTTTTTTTAAATAGTTCCCAGTCTCAGAAAATTATGAAACTTTTATATGTTGTTCACATATGAGTCTAGCGTGTTGGGTAAACATTTCAGAATTTATTGATGAGTATTTATTTTATGAAAATTCATGGACTAATTGGTGTTCAGTTTAATTTATATCAGAAATTGAAAAGGAGTTTTGTGTGTTTGGACCATGACTTGAGATTAGTTTGTTGGGTCTACTTTGATGTATAATTGGGTGATGTTTAGCTTATGTGTGTGAATTTAATTCAAGAACATGATTTAGATTTTTAATTTGAGTTTGTTTATTTACCCATGTTTAACTGTTTAGTCCTTTTTAATTATGTGATTGGTATTGACCACCATAAGAGTTGTTATTATTTATTATATATGATTATAATATATATTTAAAAGTTGAATTTATGGTGTGTACCATATGGTGAAAAATTATGTATTTTTATAGTGAATAAAATGAGAGTATATTTTGTAGTGAAAAAAATTATATCATTTTATAATTTATATTACAAAATTCTGAGATATATTTACAAATATTATATATATATATTTTTGGGAAACCAATTCTTGGGAAGGCAACCCACGTGGGGCTCCCTCCCCTCCGTCATTCCTTGTCCTTTCTTTTTTTTCCCTTCCTTTTTTTTTCATTTTCTTTTGTTTTGGTTTGGCAGAGGCTCTCTCTCTCTCTCTCTCTCCCTTTCTCTTTTCTCCATGATTGCTCAAGCTTTGAGCTTAGAGTGAGAGTCTTTAAAGTGAGATTTTGCAAAAGTTTTGTAAATGAAAGTCGGAGAGCTCGTCGTACTCTTCACAATGGTGGTATCGGATTCATGATCGGGCGATGTTTGCTTTTTCAGATTTACTTTTCTTCATATTTTGAGGTAGAGGCTTTCTTCATATTATTACTTTAAAGCTATGTTAGGGTTATTTTGGGAAAATATATCATTATAGGAGGTATTGCATATATGTATTTCTCAGATTTTGTCTGGTTAATTTTTGGAAGAAAAATTATGTTGAAGTGTTCAAGACATTGATATTTTGAAATTGATTTGGAAAAAAAATCATTTTGTGTTGGTAATATTTGTCAAAAAAATCCGAAAACGAAATTAATAGTTGTATGAGTTGTATCTACCTCATATTATGGTTATATAATTTATTTTGAGAAAATAATGTTGAAATATTTATTTCATCTTTGAGTTTTGAAATTTATTTTTGAGCAAAAAATAAATTGATGTTGATGAATATTGGGTAAATTGTTAAGTTGAGATTATAGAGTTGTTTTGAGATTAAAAACTCTAAAAGTGCTACATTCATGATATTTGATGAAAGGTGATATGTTGATGATTAAGTTGCGTTCATTTTTGTGAAAATAAAAATGTGAAATGTGGACTTTTGAACTCACAACCTTGAAAATGTTACTCTTGGGCATGTTTCTTAATTTTTGATGTAAATATCATGTGATTAATTAATTTTAGAAAAGTTTTGAAAATTATTATTTGTAGAGAGTTGGGAAAGGTTGGCTATTTGAGTAGCTTGGCATGAGATATGGTTATGTTTGAGAGATGAGATATGTGAAGTTATGTTTGGTATTATTGATTTGGAAAATTTTGAATATGATACACTTACTAATTTAGTGAATTAAATTAGTTTGGTTAAAATTTTATATCCGTTATGATTAAAAGTGTGTTATTGAGAAGATACCATAACGTTTAATATAGTAGGATGGAAATGGAAATATTCAATAAGTATGAGATTTGGTGAAAATCATATTGGTTACCTTGGTTGAGGTGGAACAAAGTTGATTGAAAGTTTTGTGTGAGTCAAAACAATTGAGAAATTGACTATTAGTTTTACTAGTTGGAGTATGCTAATATGTTATTTTTGTACCTGAAATTCATATATGAGATACTTGATTTGTAAATTGAAGGTTTGGTTGATTACCTATAATCTTGCTACTAAATGTATTTTCTGTATATAAAATTGCATGTGGGTATTTGAAAGTGAGAAAGCCCCAATTTGTGAAAGATCCTAAATGTTAATGTTTTGGGAGTTGTTGGATTATTGGGAAAAGATTATGTTTGGTTTTAAGATTGTGGAATTGATTGGAAAACACTTATGAAATTTTTGGAATATCGAGTATTGGTTACTCCTTTGAAATGTTGAGTTTGATGGAAAATTATATTAGTGTTAAAAATTTGTCTTTAAAATGTGGAATATGAATTGTTTCCAAGTGTTGGGAATCACGGGGAATTCCAAGTTATGGTTGTATGCTAGATTGTATGTCCATGCTGTTATCTTTTAACTAATGCATTAGAGATAACTGTTTTGGCTATCGATGGAGGATAGTATTGATTGTTGTAGAAATTGTATGAAGATTAGGTGAATTGAAACTAATCTCTTATCGGTTGTCATTGAATATGACTGCGTGTTTTAATACATTGTATATGTATGATGTTTGGGGGGAGAAAAGGGATGTACTCCATTGTTTGGGAGGATAAAAGGGATGGACTCTGTAACGCCCTCAAAAAGTACATAAATCAATCATTCACAAGATCTATAGACATAATGGAAATGTTATATTTTCATTCATCAGAGTTAATATTACAAGAGATATTACATGCATTACACTTTCACAAAGGATCATCCTAAAACTATAGCACGTAACTCTGAATGTTAACAACAGAATAAGTGCCCTATGGGCTTACATCTTTCCAAGACTTTGTTTGGTTACAACAAAAGAAGAGTCCTAGCTCTATAGATATAAAGCCATCGGCTTGAATAAACATTTAGCACAAAAACGAAATCACAAAACTGGAGCTTCAGCCCCTAAGCCTCCCAAGCTATGCCCTTGGAGGCGGCATGTCACCTGTACCTGAAAATGGTTTTTTCCAAGTAAGGTGAGCCAAAGCCTAGTAGAGATATGCTAAACAATATATGAGAATTAACTAAAAGATGAGCATCAGATAAATGTGCAACATTCTTAACCAATACATATTCTTTTCAAGGTCATTCAACATAGATAGCCAATATCTTAATTCATTTCCATTCTACCATTCCGGGTAAATCAATTAACCATATTCATTATTATCAAAGCAACCAATATGAGACTACAACTCAATGGTTCACAATTCATTACATTCATCAATCCAACACTTCTATTTCTTGCCATTTTACGGAACCACGTCCGAGGGAACCGACATCAATAAATATATAAGATTTCGGGACTTTCACCCCGGACACTCCGGCCAACTTAATTATCAATGGAGTCCATCATCTATTTCCTCCCAAACAATGGAGTACATCTCCTATTTCCTTCCAAACAAAGATACATATACAATGTATTTAAACACTTTGTCATATACAATGACTAATCAAAACACATATTGAATGGTTTAATCAAATCGTCATATTCAATGACATAATTCAATTGATTAGTTTTAATCATCCTAATTCTCATGCAGTTTCTACAACAATCATAGCTATCCTCCACCGATAGCCCAAAACAGATATATCTAAACAAATAAATAAATCTATCAACAGATAATTTATCAAATTCCATAGGTGTGTGATTTATCAAACCAAACTACACCATTCAATCACATTTCCCCCAATTTCATAATTCCCAAACCAATTTCATTATTTACATAAATAGTTATTTCAACTCAACTTAGGGCAAAATTTCCTCTTTTTTTTTCCAAAATATCAACCCATAGGTCCAAATCTCACCACTTCAACAATAAAGAACCTCATACACAAACCTCCAAGGATACTTTGTAAATCAACATGAAAAACCCCCTTTAGTTTAGAACCCAAACCTTAACTTTTACCAAAATCTTCCTAAATCCCCCCATTTATACAAATTGACAAATATCTAGGTTAAAGCTCATATTAAAGAGTAGAATATCCCTACATCAAGCTTAGATGAGAGAGAAGAGAGAAAGCTCAAAAGTCGATGGCGACGAAACCACGTTTTGCCCCATCAAAACGAAGCCCTTGACAAGCTCTACACTTTATCTCAAAGGAGCAAGGTGAAAAGATCACTCTAGGTGAGTAGATCTAGAGATTAAAGTGAAAAAGTTTGGGTTTTAGAGAGAGAAGAGAGAAATCACGGTTTAAGAGGAAAAAAGGGAAGGAAAATCATGGGAGAAAAATAGGTTGGGCCTACTTATAGTAGTAAGGAAAAGCCCTAAGGTTAAATAAAATAATAGGCCCAAAAACCCCCTTAGATAGGGCCCATTTGGACCTCAAAAATCTGAAGAAAAAAAAAAAACATGCAAGGGTCAACCCTTCAGGCATGGGGATCGACCCTTTAGGTAGAAAAGACATTCTGCACAAGCAAGGGGGGTCGACCCTTAGACAGGATAGGGTTGACCCTATTTTCCAGCAACTAACACACAGACATAAGAGGGTCGACCCTCCCCAGTCTCGTGTCTACCGTATTTTCCAGCAACTAACACATAGACATAAGAGGGTCGACCCTCTCCAGTCTGGTATCTATCCTATTTTTCAGCAACACCCCCAGAAACTTCACCAACAGGTAAGGGTCGACCCTTAGGAAGGCTGGTGTCGACCCTAGAATAGAATTTCTAAGTCTCCAAGAAACTTTTGACAAGAATAAGTGCGAACAACCAAACCCAACAAGTTTAAATCGGATTATACTCCTCTAAAAGCAACGTACAACAACACTAAAGATTTCCAAAAGAAAAAATAAAGGATTCGAATACACTTCCCCAAAAGCTTTGAAAGATATAGGTGCTACAACCTCCCCACCTTAGGAAATTTTGTCCCCAAAATTTTAGTACAAGTTTCAAAACCATGATTGCCCAATTTTCGAATGATTACAATTCAATTCTCATTACCATGACCCACCTACCAGTCATTCAATCCTTCCACAAAAGAACAATTCCATAATAGATATATCTCAACATATATTATCAATATGATTCTTCCGAATTTAACCAATTTCAATACATGCATCTCATATTTCCAAAACATATTCAATGTTTATGATAAATTTGCATTTCCAAGAGTTAAACAACATATACAATGTTCAAATTAAACTTGTGTTTCCGAAACATATTCAACATTCACAATGCTTTCATAATCCAAAACATATACAATGTTTCCAAATTTGATACAACACATACAATATTCTATATTCCCATAACATATACAATGCTCACGTTGAATCCATGTTTTCAAGACACCCACAACATATACAATGTTTTAACATTTCATTAACAAACTAAAATCTCGACATATGTTCAAATACCAACGAATAAGTCCAGATATTTCTCATGGACTTCCAATTCACGCTCCTAAGTAGCTTCCTTAATCCCGAGATGTTTCCATGATACCGTAACTAATAGAATCGTCTTGCTTCACAAGACTCGACTCAACAACAAGGAACGAATATGATTACCAACCCAACCGGCAGACTCGCGGCGGTTTATAAGACAAGAACACATTCCCCCGATAATAATAGTAACAATGTCGTCAATAATAACCGTGCTTCGTGACTTCCACCATGACTTGACTATTTACAATACTCGAATCACCATTGAGTGTTTAACACTCCAACATAAGAAAAAGGAAACCACTCGCACACAAGGCTTTTAGTCAACTCTCGTAGAACGAGAACGCAAAATAAAACACGAATAAACAACAACGTCATGGCACATCAATACCCGACAATTCCAAGCCCTTGCCAAAGGACATACAACATGTAACCAGTAAGTTAGGCTAGATCAAAATGTGACTTCTCAACACATGGTATAAGATATTCCGTTCAAGTTAAAGAAAATGCTTGATCTATCCCATTTGTTCCAAAACACTTGGTTTTCCTCCAAATTATTCTTCAACATTCCTCGAGTAAATCACAACATAGTCATCCCACAAAACACATCACACTCACGGTGGTGTTACAATACCCAAAATAGGATTTTCCACAATGAGAACCCCTATAAATTTTAGAAATGTCAGTAACGCAATAACACAAAGGAAGAAATTGCACACCATTGATCACATAATGGTGCAAAGCGCTTATAAGACCAAAGTTCTCAACCGAAATCCCAAATCGGTTACTACCACTCAAACAACCTTTCAATTGTCCATGAGGGATTTACATTCCACACCAAGACATCGTTTAATTACACAACCTACAATTTCGACCGATTCTCGAGGTGACTATATGTCAACCAACCCAAGTATTGACCAATCAGCTATGTAACTTTATTCACTCGTGCCAGTCTTCAACACCAACATCTTGCTCAACCTCGCCAACTTCTAAATGGAGTTCCATACACAACCTCTCCGGTTCAATGAATCACTCCAGATTCTTCAAAGTTACCCCATGGGACTCTGACTTTTCATTCACCTCTCACACATATGCCTAAGTGGCACACACATCCTTGCTTCACATTTGAGTCCTAACTGAACTTTTCAAGTCAAACCCAATATACCATCTCAATTCAACGCACACAAGGACCGAATAAGTCGAAACAACTCTGACAGAGTGCATCACTCACTTTACACAATCTTACTGCCTCACTCGGAGTTCCACTATCCAAACTGACCCAACAATTTCGAACATTAAATTACTTAACCTAATCATTAACTACACAATTTCCTTACCAAGGCACTCTCCTGGGATTGCCCTATGACCGATCCCCTTCTACACATATTCTAATAACAACATACGAACCACACACCACCACATACCATACTAGCAAAACCTTCTCACTTAATGCACGATATTCTACACCCACACTGAATTCCTCATTCTGAGGATGTACTTACAACCTCGACTGAATTCACAATAACAAAATTTACCCACTTGTTCCCTCACACCAAGTTAACCAACAAAGGCTTACCACGCTACAACACCCTCGTTACTACGTAACCATTCGAATCGAATACAAGCAAACACAACACCTTCATCCCTCAATGACCAATAAGGTCAATTCTTTATTCCACATTCTATTCGTCACTCGTCACAAGAGTACAATCAAATACTAAGCCTCCGTGTCAATCCACTAGCCATTGCTACTACTGAACAACTACTCCGAACTAAGCCCCGGCACCAATGCAAAACACCGATAGGGCTTTCAAAGACTTACCGTCCTAACTCTCCAGAAGAACAAATGAAGTCCTCAATCTCCTCGCCGTTATCCCAAACCTTTGCCTATAAGCACCAAACAACTATGACCCTACACACAGGTCACACCCTATCCACGGGTTATATACCCAACCAACCCTTCCGACAACATCACCTGACTTAACCAGAATTAAGGTACATACCTATCGCATTCAAACATAATAAAAGAGTCCTAAAACTTAGGAAACCTCTACTATACCTCTGCCTGAAACATATTACCAGCTGCTCACAACACACCACCCCACCGATGCTAACAACCAATATTACGATAAGGAACTAACACCCCTTCACAGGAAACAACAGATCAGAAAATAAAACGTACATAACTAGTAACTGAAATCCAACCATAATGGAATCTCACCCCTACAATGTTGAACAAAACAATCACATAATCTGATTAAAACAACGATTTTTCTTGTTATTTCAAAGGCTCTTTCACCACTTACCCCCTTTTTCTAAAAAATTATTCAAACTTACATCATTTTCCAACAAAAATTTTGTTCCAAAATCTCAAGGAGACTAATTGTTTTGCAAACATTTTCTCCAAACAATCCACGGAATTTCAAATCAGAGTTTTCAGTTGAAATGAATGCCATAAAAGGCCACAGAGCTGAACTCACCCTCCAACTTATTTCCCAACAATATCCGGTGAATCTCAAGCTTCACCCAATCACAACCATCACACCTACGGTGACTCCAAACATCTTACATATACAATTTATTTAAAGATATAATCATATTCAATGACAACGGGTGAGAAATTAGTTTTAATTTACTTAATTGCCATGAAATTTCTATCACAACAATAAATAGAGATACATACAGTACCAAGAGATATAGCACAACACACATAACTTTCCAAATCACGGAAGTCTCAAACCAATATAACACCAACAATATTAATCGTCATAATTCAATGGCGTAAGGCGTTTGCAAAAATTTCACGTTAACACATTATCCCAATTCAAGTGGTTTTATATAACCACACCAATCAAATGCACCCATAAGCGAGGCCCCCATGCCCCTATGTCCATTAATGCAACCCGAGAACAATTCCCAAGGTGACTACGTGCCAACCAACTTCGAATACCATACGACCCAACCACTAGTCCTCTATCCTCAAGACTCAAAGTCCAAAATAAAACACATCCCTACCTTTTTACAAGGCATTCGTGACTGACCTGAGACATCACAAGCCAACCCATTTCCCACGACATCAATTTGGCATAAAAGAAACACTAGGATTTTCAATTCGTATCACTTCTATTAACACATTACAAATGAGCCCAAAGTTAATTACATAACCACACCTTTTGGGTTTACAACCACATACACATATATAAACAATATCTGTAGGCATACAACCTTTCATAATATAATATCAAATAACATTGCGAAGAATCAAAACTCCTTCACATTTCCAGCCTCACTATTGTCCCCGCTTGGACTACTAAAACTGGCGTTGCTCCCTCAGAGGACATCGGCGCCAAACATGGCCTGTCCAACCATATTGAAAACACCAAGGTGATCCTTTATTCCGAGATTGACTCGAGAACGCCTAAGTCTAGCTAGACTCTCCAAAGGACAAGTCTGATGAAACAAGAGTAGCCGAAGGCGTCAACCACGCCTGCCTTACTAGGTCTACTACCTCTCCAAACAGTTGAACTTGTCAGTATGGACTCTTCCTTCTCATCCTGACCAACACTATCGATAACGGTCTCCACGTGAGCCGCCGCCTCTACCAAGGCATGGTAATCTCTATGCATTGCCTAGCAACTTTTCTCCAAATAGCATCACACAACCTCCCTTCGAACTCAAGACAACGTTGCTCCCTTGTTGCAATAAACTCTGGAGCAAATCTCGACAACTTAGTAAACCATGCTTCAAACTATACCAAAGGTGTAGTACCTTGGCGTAACACCATAAACTGTTTCCGCAACTCCTCTCGAGTGGAAGGAGGGAAATTGTCATTTCCTTTTCTAGGCATCCTAAATCCTATACCCATATAATCGCATAAGCATGTTATCATATAAGCACATAACATCATAGTAAACCATGTTCAACTTCCTTTCATACACATTGCGTGCATACGTGCATTGCTTTACTTACATGTGTTCAAGTTCCTTTTTATACGCATTGCATACGTTGTCGCGTTATGCTTTACTTACATGTGTCTACATCTCCACACATTGTGCACGTCGCCGCGTGTTCTTTACTTACATGTGTTTAAGCCTTCATGGCGTTGTTATGCTTCCCACTCGGTTTGCGTTGTCACGTGCTTTCGATTGTATTGTTATGCATATTGCTAACGATATTGTACTTGTTGAGTTTTCTTTCTCTTTTAGGCACGATGTTGTATGTACGGTTCATTTGAGGCTGGCGCAGCCAGACGAACCAGACAGGTACTGTATTCTCCGCGTGAAACGCAATGAGAATTACATGATTCTCTTGCACCCACTCTGTATTGTACTGTAGTTCGGTCTGTGCTAGCTTAAAACTGTCGCATGTTATGCTTCGTTACAGCTTTCTTCACATGATCATAAGTTATGTTCGGCTTCTTGTATTGTTAGTTGCATTTCGCCGCAGCCTAAGGGCACATATCCTATTTGTAGCTTGTTTGTTTGTCTAAGTCTTCGGCCTTGTCAAAAATGGTTCGTCTCTGGGCTTTGACACTCACTTCCGTCATTGTTATGACTTTCAAGTTCTGTCAAAGAGGGACAACTGTAGACACCCCATTTTTGACCGTCCTCAAGACCTGGATGTCACCGATGGAACACTTGGTGATTACCCATGTTCGTGTTTCGTTTTGAGTTCCCGGAGGTCTCGGCTACGTGCCTTGCTTCAGGATCTCTCAACTCGACTGTTCTGTGTTTGGTTTTGCACCAAACACTTGTGTTTTTTGTTTCTAAGGGTAGAGAGTAGCTTGTTAGCTACCCCCGGCATCCATCGGCCTTGGCTTGAGGCCACTGGCCATGTTTTGAGGCTACCGGCCATTGGTGAAATATACCATTGACCGGTCGGCATTTGGTGTGGCCGGCCGACCATATGTTTGGCCGACGGCCTCCTTTTCTCGCCGGTACCACCTTTTTGCCTTTTTCAGGCATGGTGCATGCCAGTTATGCTAGCTGGAATGCACAAGACCTGCCCCCGTGCATATATGTGGTTGTTTTCCACCATTGACCCTTTTTTTGCACCCTTGGCTCGAGGCTTCTTGAGGAAGCCTTGACCCCTTGTCTTGGCTTCCTCAAGAAGCTTGCACCTTTGGGGATAGCTTCCATTGGAAGCTTGGTCCTTTTGACTCTTTTGCAATAGCTTCTCTAAGAAGCTTAGAGCCTTTTCTTTATCTATATAAGGACCCTCCCCCCTCCTTTGTATTGGGTCAGCAAAAACCAGAGCAAAATACATATATATATATTTGATATACACTTTCTCTCTCTCTATATCTCCCTCTCTCTCTTCTTTTGTGTGTGTTTGGAGGCCTAAAGGTGTGTTTTTGTTCTTATTATTGCACTAAGACACACACCATTACACCATACTTCGACTTTGGAGGCTTTGAGAGTTTGTTCTTTAGGTTTTGGGCTGGTTTTGATCAAAAGAAGAGGCCTGAGCTTGCTGTCCTTGAGGTGTTCTACAAGGGTAAGATCTTTGCTTTAAATTTTCCAATCTTGCACTAGCTTTTGACCCGCTTTGCATGCTGATTTGAGCTTCATGTATAACTAAAAAAAAGTCTTGTATTTTCATGCTTAAGATCTTTCATTTAGGTCATTTTGGTGTTGGGGGTCGACCTCTCCCTCTTAGGCCTTGTTTGCCCCACTTTTGTCCCCTCTTTGATTGAGTTTTGAACCTTTTGTGTATTGGCCTTCTCACCACTGAAATCTAGTGGATTTTCAGTGGTGAAGAAGAGGTTTTGAGGTCTTGCATAGGGGAGGGACACCCCTCTCCCCTTGTGTCTCTTTCCCTTGTGTTTAAGGCTTATAAAGGTAGCATGCATGCCTAGTTGTCTTTGGCTCCATTTCAGAGGTTTTTGGGTGTTTTCTGGTCAAATTATACATCTATCCCATGTTGGTTTGTTGACCCTTTGCATGCATAATACACTTGCTTTGTATTCCCCCATTTTGCCTAGAAATGCATCTTGCCATTAGACCATCATGCTTGCATTTTTTTGCCTAGCTTTGTGAAGTTTTTGGCCATATTTTGCCATGCTTGGGGTCTGTTGGGTGTTGATTTGGTCATGCCTTTCATGTTTTGTATAGTCTGTTTGCATTCTAGCATGTTGGCATCGGGCGTGTGAGTCATTGGCATGCATTACCTTGGCTATTTCAATGATTTAGACTCACTTATTATGTCATTTCAGACCATGTTTTGTGCTTACATGCTTGCATTTGTTATCCTTCCAATGCCTTGAAGAGATGTGGTCTTATGTTCTATGTTTGAGTCCTTGTGCATGCTTATGTGTTTGAGTCCTTGGGCTGCCATTCATGTAGGTTTTAGGGTGTATTTTGATGCATTAAAACTCTGTTTTTGGTTAGAATGTCCATGTCATGTTTGGTGGGGGGAGGTGTAGAGTAATGCCCTTTTGATGACCTTGAATGCCTTTGTTTTGATGCCCATTTCGTAGCATGTTTTTGGCCCTGTCCCATGCATGTTCCAGCCCTGTTTTGGAGTCCTCTAGAACTGTTTTAGGTCATTTTGGTCCATTGGGGTTTGATTAACATGGCCATGGTTTGACCCCTCTTGGTTGGCTTCAAGTTTGGATCATTGTGGCATGCCTTGCTTACATGACATGGTTGATTTGGCATCTCTCTCTATGCTTTTTCAGAGCTTAATATGTTAGCCTAGCATCCATGTTTGCCATCTTGTGAGTGCCCTTGAAAGCTTCCTTTCATGCCTTAGTCTTAGGCTCATTAGTCTGCATGTTTATTTTGCATGATTGGCATCATTACATTGCTTGGTTTGGGGTTTCAAACCAAGCGTGAAGATTGAGGAGTGTTCGTACTCAAGGTGATGTAACACGTCTCAATCCTCGGTCGCCGATGTCCTTGATCTCAATATGATAGGGTATTGGCACCCATTTGTTTGTTGCATGCATTTACATCAAGTTGCAAACTTGGCCTCTTAGGCCATCATGCATCAAAATGCACAATTGATGGCCCGAGGGTCGAGGGCCACGCTCCTTGGAGTTCACTACATGATAGGAAGTGTGTCCATGCATACATTGGCTTGAAAATTCCATGCCATACACTGCTTGTCCTCTGCTACTGTCAACTGCAGGTTTCAGCAGGAAGATTTGGCCGGCCGACATTGTTGAGTGCCGATCGGCAAAGAATGCTTGGCCGAGAGCACAATATTTAGCCGATGAGAGTATACCCATGGCTGGTAGCATATTCTTTTGGCCGGTAACATTCCACAACACTCAAGGAGCAGTTCTGGGGACCTTCAAAATTTTCAGGAGGGGGCAAGGCAGTGTAAACAGAGGCAACAATGCTATGGTAGCGAATTTCCGAGCGGGGTGAGTCAAGCATGCATCATTCGCGCATTCCGAGGCAGAGCTGCGGCAGTCTCTTTAAGCTTCACATTTAGTTCATTTTGCAATTAATTTGTTAATTAATTAAGGGTCTGTAATAATTAATTAGCTAGGATAGTTGATTCATTATTCGAACTGTGTTATTCTTTCGGTCCCTCCGAGTGAGGGCGTATTTGTAATAAGTGTGCGTGCGTGTGTATATGTCTCCCAACCCCGCGTCTTTCTTCCCTTTTATTTACTAGCTTTCGATGGTTAGTACTAGGGCATGTTTAATTTAGCATCCTTATGCTATGCATGCGTTCACCATTCATCACTATTGCATGGATCGGGCTCGGCGCATCATACTAACTGCATTTATACTTCAATTCCAAAGTTGAATACATGTTAGTTGTAGCATCATCACATGCCATCTTAGAATAGCCAAGCCTATTGTAGTTGCATCTTGTATGTGTTGCATTAGCCATCTTCACATGAGCTAGGATCATGCATTGATTACTAACTGGCTTTTGTTTTGGCTCGGAGTACTAGGTAAGCTATTTATGCTTTAGCATCTTGCATGAGTGTGAGTGTTTGCCATGATAGCATGCTTACCATAAGGCTATGTGCTTACGTATTATAACTGCTTGAATGCCTATGGGTGAAGGTTGGGTTACTTAAATTGGAACAATGCATTGGATGCGAATTTTAAGCCCACTTGAGAGTGGCAAAACCATATTTTCTAAGCCCACTTGAAGGTGGCAAAATCCATGTCTTAGCCTACTCGCGGGTAGCACCATCAAACCATTCTCAAATAACAAACATGAAATGTTTTGTTCCAATTTAGGCAACTTAGTCTATACTTGTTTGCTGTGCGCATCACGTAGTAAATGTAGGCTAATAACCGGAATAAGAACGCATAATGTTTTTAAAATCAGATATCATGGTTAGTAGAGGTTGGTCTTCGGACTGGACGAGAGGGGGTGCTCATAGCTGACCTTCCCCAATCATACCCAAGTTTCCGAGCCGAGGCAACTTTGGTGATGACGGACACGTGGCCTTTGGCACCGAGTCGGGGTTTCCTAAATTCCACCCCATTCAAAAATATTTAGGTGGCGACTCTGTATCTGGCAAAGCAGTCCATGTTTGGCACTTCTTTTCTAAAAATCTGTTTTCTTAAAACGATTTGCTAGACTTGGACTCTTTGGTTCTGATTAAGAACCGTGACAATTCGAGTCCGAACTGTAGCATGGGGCCCACGGGCGTGTCTACAGTTTCTGGCGACTCCGCTGGGGAATTTGGAGAACTTGACTCGAACTCATGATATCTTGTTTTGACTACACTTATGTGTTTCTTTGCATTGCATGTGCATTGGTGCACCTAGGACACCGTGTTTGCCATCTGCTATTCCTAAACGGTTTGTTGGAGGCTTGCTTTGTGAAAGCATGCCATAAGGCTGACCGGTTACGGGCTCTGCCAGTATGGGAGCACAAACCCCAGTTTTACCGGGGCACCCTTTTTGACCATTCGACCTAGTGCATACTCGAAATCCATAGTGACCATTCCAAACTAGGACAGGTTGCTTACCCGATGGGTTGTTTGAAACCGCTGCGTGCGTAGTGAAACCCTAGCTCCTGACAAAATAGGACAGGGAAACCCTACCCCCAACATAGGGGTGTTTTGGCTCTCACTTATCTGCTATATGCTTTAGAGTGTGTCTCTACAGGAATGCGTGTATCAGTTTGCAAGTTTGGACATCAGGCCTGCAGGCGCTGGTTCAGTGTTTGAGAATCAGTTATTTGCGGATATCAGGTTCAGTTTTGGGAACAGTGATTCAGGGACAATAATCAGTATCGAGGAACAGTGTATTTAGCTTATCAACCGTGTGTTGTGATACCCGACTGTGTGTTGTGTGTATTTATTTTACGCTGTTATGGTGCCCATTTGTCTGGTTATTTATTTCCTTATTGCTTTATTTATCTTCTTGCTAGGTAGTTTAGCACGATTGCTTCTGACCCAGTAGATATTCCCCAAGCACTCTGGACTAGAGGTCGCCGACTCCATCGATCTGAGGATCTGGTATACAGACAACCAGCGTTTTACTCCTTACCCCCGGTTGTCAGACGGAGTTCAAGAAGACGCAGTACATCGGTACCAGGATTGTCAGATCAGTGGTCTGTGAACAGTCAGGTTGAAACTCCCGAGTCTACTACAGAGGCAGATACACCGGCGGTTCAGATAAATCGGGGTAGTATGTCAGGAATGGAAGATATGGTGCGCCAACTCCAAGAAAGCATGAAAGCCATGCAAAAAGACGCTGTTCGTCAAGCAGAATTCACCAAACAGCAAGCCGTTGTTATGGCCCAACAGGCGGAGCTAATTACCCAGTTACAGCAGCAAACCAGAGCATCTGCTTCACACTAGGTTCTTCCCCCACCAAGGATTCCGATACCCGAGGAGACACCAAATGTTCAGAATGCCCAAGAAGATACAGACATCCCGACGGGGCCAGCTCCACCCCCGATTCTACCACAACTATCCAAGGCACTCACATCTATCAATGCACTGGATTCTCCTTTTGAGTTCGAAGTGGATCCCACGGCATTAAAGCTGAGCAAGCTGGAAAAGATGTTTAAGAAATCCTAGGGAGTCAAGACAATCCTTGATATTGAAGACGGGTATACCGACGCAGCCGTGACGCTGCCGGACCGATTCAAGATGCTGCACATTGACCGATTTGATGGGTCCGGGAACCCTATGGTGCACCTGAGGTTGTTTTCAAATATCTTAAGGCCGATGGGCCTTACCAGACTACATAAACTATCTTTGTTCGGCCGGACCCTATCAGGTGTGGCGGCCATCTGGTATGCCAAATTAGAAGATGACGTCAAGAGAAACTGGGATGAGATGGCTGAGGCCTTCGTTGCACAATATTTGTATAACACGCAAATCGAGATTACGACCCGTGATCTTGAGACGACAAGGTAGGAGCCTAAGGAGAGCTTTCCAGAGTTCGTGACCAGATGGAGGGCCAAGGCCTCGATGATGACCCTAAGGCCCACAGATAAAGATCAGATTAGGATGATTGTGCACAATCTCCAGCCTAAGCTGATGCAGAAAATGATCGTGCTCCCCTTCCCTACCTTTTCAGATCTGCATGAGATGGGAGTACAGATTGAGGATTCCTTGAAGCAGGGCTTGATTGATAATGACAGGGAGCAACCCCGAAGAACTTTCAATCGCAACAACAATGCAGGCCCGAGCGGCGCTACAACTGCAAGAGCCTCAGAAGTGAGCATGGTCACCACCATCTCCCCTCTCCCTCCAAGAACCGTGGCAGCTACACCATTCTCCGGTGCGTCCGGAAGCCATACACAAACAGCCAAATACCCACCCAAAAACCAAATAACCTTCGCTCCACTATATATGCCCCTTTCTAAAGCTCTGGGAGTTTTAATCAGAAAAGGGCACTCGAAGCCCCTAGAGCTGTGGCCATTACCGGAAAGACTTCCCCCCACCCACAACCCAGCCAAATATTGCGTATTTCATCAACAGCACGGTCACGACACCGACCAATGCTTCCAATTACGTTATGAGGTTCAAGATCTCATCGATAACGGGGTGATTTTGCCTCCTGAGAAATCCAAAGTTACAACAAACCCTCTCCCACCACACAACCAAGCTCCACCTCCCAAAAGAATCAACTTTATCTAGACTGGGGTCGTGGCTTACGATCCTAGCATATATATCACCCTTTCCCACCTACCTAAGTCGGAGGTGTTCCTTCCTGACTGCACTGACTTGTGCATGTTGGACATCTCCAGAACCCAACCTGGACCAATGGTGGTGACTGTCGAAGACAGAAAATGGGAGATTTCAGAGGGGAATGGGGTTGTTAAGCCAGAATCTGAGGAATCTGGGAGTTTTGTTGGAAAGGTATATAGTCTGAGTGACTATATTTTGTCGGCAGGCCATGATAGATCAAGTGTGGAATTACCGGTAGGGGCAGAGTTGTGTGTGATCCAAGGGGATGGATTTGGACAGAGGACAGAAGGTTTGACGACTGTGGGAGAAGACCTTGCCAACCTCCGGTGTTTCAATGACCAAGATCCTGGGGACACAGCAGTCAACTGGTTTGATTATGAGGAATCGGTAGAGGCTACCGGGTGGCTGGATGATCAACCGGATATTTTGGAAGAGTTCCAACCAGAACGAGGCCCGGCAGGGGCGAGAATGTTAGTAACGACCGGGCATAGTACGTCGCCGGAGAGCGCCGGTGTCGAGAATTTCGCTCAGGATTGGAGCATTTTGAATACAGGAATTATTGAACAGTCAGCTGTACTGACACAATTGGAACAGGAAAGGTTTGAGGATTCTGAGAGGATCAAGAAAGCTAAAGCCCACGAGGGGACTGAAACTGCTATGTACACAGAGATAGAAAACGCTGCAAGCATATGGATGGAGGGTACTGCGAGTATGAGAGCGGTCATACCGGAGCCGGACAGGTGTCTGTCAGCTGCCGACGGAATGTGGTGGGAGGACGATGATTTATGTCTTGCCCACACGGATGAGGATTGGGGCAATAACCAACCAGACGATACCTCGTACATCGGCAAGGTCGATCATATGACTAGAAGTGGACGGTATTTCAAACCTCCACATCTAGATCAACTAGAGGTGCCTGGGAAAGATAAGGAGACGGAGAAACAGAAAGAGAAGCAACTCAAAGAAGAGGCTGTACTGAAGCAGTTGAAAAAGATACAAGCAGACATCTCCATCTGGGGATTGCTCATTGCATCACGTGTTCATTGACAGGTCGTCCTATCAGCAATGGACAAGGCCAAGCTCTCAATAGAAACCACGCCAGAGCAGCTAGTGGGATTAGTTTTTCCGGGAGGAGCTACCCCGATGCTGAATTTTTCTGACAAGGAGATGCCACCTGAGGGGGCAAACCACAAGAAGCCACTCTACGTTTCGGTGGAATGTAGAAACAAATGGATCCCGGTGGTTCTTATTGATACTGGATCCGCCATCAACGTCTGCCCGGCAAGGACAGCGTATGCAATTGGTTTAAAAATCACGGACTTTGTGTCGACAACCCAGGTGATTCGAGCATACGACAACACGAGCAGAGAAGTCATGGGGACAGTGAAGATTCAGCCCAAGGTTGGGCCAGGATAGCATGAAATAGATTTCCATGTCTTAGAGGTTTCGGCAACTTTTAACCTACTTTTGGGGCGGCCGTGGCTGCATCAGGCGAAAGCAGTGTCATCCACCTTGTATCAGATGGTAAAATACCCCCATGGAAGGGGAGTAGCCATTATGTTTGGGAATTCGTCAATCCATCCACCACCAGAAGTATCCACGCCAATTTTGGAAATTGAGCACGGAATGGAGGATGTGTTCATGTTAGGTTTTACCTTAGCTGAGGCTCGGGTTGTGTGGAACATCATGGCTGTTAATGAGGGGGTATATGTCAGTGCTCAATCGGTATACCTCATGAACAAGCTTCAACACGTCCCCGGGATGGGATTGGGAAAGAGTAGTCGAAAGGGCATTGCAGCGTTGGTCAAAGTGCCACACAACCCACATACTTTTGGTTTGGGTTATCTGCCCACCAAAGAGGATTGGATAAGGAAGGGTAAGGAGATGGCTGGGAAAGCCAAAGCAAAGAGGGCAGGGAAGCCTTTTGAGTTAATGCACCGACCCATCCAGGGTACCCTAAACAGACGCTTCGTCCAGGAGGGGGAGGACTTTCCATTTTCTGGCTTCCTAGAGCCATGGTTGAACGTGGAGAGGAAGTGCATGCCAGGGTTTGAGATCTTCTTCGACCTGTAGTTATCCGGGGATGACGTTGCCGAAGAGCAGACGGACCCATTAGTTGAGGCTGAGCAGAGTAAGAAAGTGGAGTCTGAGGATGATGAAATTGAAATGGGGGTAGCACTGGCTTGTCTACTTTCTGATCCTCCAATCGAACAGAAGTGCCTGGGGGATAACTTCTCAGTGTCCATGATCGAGAATGAAATGGTTGCGGGCTTACCAGCAAACATTTTGGATGCATCCATCGCACCTTCTCTCATTTGGCAATATGAAGAGTGATTTGTATCAAGCAGCACCAGGTCAGGTAGTGAGCCGGAATCTGATTCCACCGAGTCTTGTGAGTCGGAATCAGGTTCCAGCTCGACTGAGTCTGAGCCCGGTATTCCTGGGGGTGACAACCCGGATGCCACAGTCCTGTCCAGGTCGTCTTTTTCTTTCTCTTTTGAGTCTGTTGTAACAGAAGAATCGGACGGTTTGGAAGTACTTAATGAGAATGATGTGGATGTAGTTTCTAAGTACTTTTCTGTGCCTTTGATTCATTGCTTAAATCAGGACTTTCAAAATTTTGACAAAAACAATGAGGAAGAAATTCTTCCGATTTTGCAACGATTAATTGATCAATAGCAGGAAAGATTTGTTAAACCTTTAGTTGATGAAATCACTACTGTGAATATTGGTACTGAGAAGGACCCGCGGCTGGTCCAGATCGGGTCCACGTTGTCTTCGGAGGAACGCGAGCGCTTAGTCGCTTTATTAAAAGATTTTAAAGATGTTTTCGCGTGGTCCTACGAAGACATGCCTGGGATCGATCCTGAGATTGTACAGCACCGGATCCCTCTTGACCCCGAGGCCCGACCCATCAAGCAAAAACTCAGAAGAATCCGTCCTGATTGGGCCATCAAGATTAAGTAAGAGGTCACCTAGCAAATCGACGCAGGCTTCCTGCTGGTATCTGAATACCCGACTTGGTTGGCCAACATTGTTCCGGTGCCGAAGAAGGATGGCAGGATCAGGGTATGTGTGGATTTCAGGGACTTGAACAGAGCTAGTCCGAAAGATGATTTTCCCTTGCCGCATATTGATGAGTTAGTGGATTTCACAGCGGGGCATGCTTTGCTCTCATTTATGGATGGCTTCTCAGGCTACAATCAGATAGTGATGGCACCAGAAGATCGGGAGAAGACTGCTTTCACTACCCCGTGGGGGACATACTGCTACAGAGTAATGCTGTTTGGGTTAAAGAATGTGGGAGC
Organism: Camellia sinensis; assembly: GCF_055761805.1. Classification (NCBI taxonomy): domain Eukaryota; kingdom Viridiplantae; phylum Streptophyta; class Magnoliopsida; order Ericales; family Theaceae; genus Camellia; species Camellia sinensis. The sequence goes on from NC_138967.1 coordinate 50,836,839, forward strand.
TACAAATCAACGGGCCGCGACTACAATATTGCATGACATGATCCACAAAGAGGTTGAGATGTACGTGGACGACATGATTGTCAAATCCAAAGAAAGAAAGGGCCACTACACTACCTTGCAAAAGTTCTTCCAAAGGATCAGAGAATTTCGGTTGCGGCTGAACCCTCAGAAGTGTACATTTGGCGTTACAGCAGGAAAAATACTGGGGTTTCTGATTACACAGAGAGGTATCGAAGTCGACCCTTCCAAAATCAAGGCCATCTTAGAAATGCCACCACCAAGGACTGAAAAGGATGTGCGAGGCTCTCTAGGTAAAGTGCAATTCATAAGACGGTTTATCTCAAAATTGACCTTGACTTGTGAACCACTTTTTGGTCTCCTGAAGAAAGGAAAGATATTCCAATGGGACGGCCGATGCCAAGCTGCTTTTGAACAGATCAAGGAATACTTACAGAATCCACCAGTGTTGTCACCGCCTGAGCCAGGAAAGCCGTTGATTTTGTACTTTTCAGTAACTGAGACTACAATGGGCTGTATGCTCGCGCAAGAGTCAGAGGATAAGGTGGAGAGAGCCATCTACTATTTGAGCAAGAAGATGCTAGAGTATGAGACTCGCTATACGCCATTGGAGAAAGCTTGCTTAGCTTTGGTGTGGGCTACCAGGAAGCTGCGGCACTACCTATTAGCTCACTCCGTAATGTTGGTTACACGACTCGATCCCATCAAATATCTTTTCGAGAAACCGGCGCTTACGGGTAGTCTGGCTCGTTGGTTGCTGTTGCTCTCCGAATTCGATCTGAAATATGTGGCGCGCAAGTCAGTCAAGGGGAGGGCAGTAGCAGAATTCTTAGCCGATCATCCAGTGGAAGGGGGTGAAGCAGTTGAATACTTGTTCCCAGATGAGGCCATTTTACATATCGACGATGAAACTTGGACGATGTATTTTGACGGAGCATCGAACCAGTACGGGTATGGGGTAGGGTTACTGCTGATAGCACCTGACAATTCCCATATCCCTTTAGCATTTAAACTCCGATTCAAAGTCTCGAACAACGAAGCAGAATATGAGGCATGCATTGCCGGTCTAGAAACAGCCCTAAAACTAGGGGCAAGACGGTTGGACGTCATCGGGGACTCGAACCTTGTTGTGTCTCAAGCAAAAGGAGACTGGAAAGTCAAAGAGAAAAAGATGATAATGTACCACCAGACCTTGGACTTACTGATTTCTTAGCTTGAAAAGCTAAAGTTTACTCATCTACTAAGAGAGAACAACAGGTTCGCAGATTCATTAGCAACTCTATCTTCCATCACAGACATCCCGTTTGGAATCCGGATGCGTCCAGTCATCATTGACCAGAAATTTGTGCTGGCTTACGAGTCGATTGCCGCTATAGATGAGGTTCAAGATGAGAACCCCTGGTATTATGATATTTGGAATTTCTTTGAGAAGGAAGCATATCCACCTGGGGCAAATGCCAAAGATAAAAGGGCAATCAGAAGAATGGTCGTTCAGTTCATCATCTGCGGAGGTAAATTGTACAAGAGAGGTCATCTGGGAATGTAAAAGCTGTGCGTTGAAGCTGAAGAATCAAAACGCCTAATGGAGGCCATCCATGGAGGGAATGTGGTGCGCATATGAATGGAGTAATGCTAGCCAGGAAGATCCTCAGACAGGGTTACTACTGGTCCACCATGGAGGAAGATTGTATCGGCTTTGTTCGGCGATGCCACAAATGTCAGATCCATGCAAACCGCATGAACATCCCGCCATCAAAGCTTTAAAACATGACTTCACCATGGCCATTTTCAGTTTAGGGAATCGATGTGATCGGGGTTGTCACTTCAAAGGGGTCAAACGGGCATGAGTTCATCCTGGTCGCGATAGATTACTTTACAAAGTGGGTTGAGGCCCAATCCTATGCGGTGTTGAAGGTTTCACCTGTTGCGAAGTTTATCAGAAACAACATCATCTGTCGCTATGGGGTCCCGAACGAGATCATTTCAGATAACGGTTCCCATTTCAAGAAGGAAGTGATTGATTTGTTGGAGAAATACAACGTAGCTTTTTATAAGTCATCTACATACCGGCCTCAGACCAATGGAGCGGTTGAGGCTGCCAACAAGAATATCAAACACATATTGCGGAAGATGGTGGAAACCTACCGGGATTGGCCAGACAAGCTGCCGTTTGCTCTGTAGGGGTACCGGACTTCAATTAGAACTTCTACTGGGGCGACTCCGTATTCATTAGTTTATGGGATGGAGGCCGTTCTACCTATTGAAATTGAGATTCCATCTTTAAGAGTACTGGCTGAGTGTCAGATAGCCGAAGCAAATTGGCAATGGAGCAGATTTGAAGAACTCATGCATTTTGACGAGTGCAGACTGAAAGCACTATACCATGTTCAAGGCTATCAGCGCAGAATTGCCAGGGCTTTTAACAAGAAAGTTAAGTCCAAGAATCTAAAAGAAGGAGATTTGGTGCTCAAGGACAACCGAGCTCCCATCCACGACCCTAGGTGCAAGTTCAGACCCAATTGGATTGGTCCCTACATCATCAAATCTATCTGGTCAGGTGGAGCTGTGGTTCTAATGGATCTAGATGGCCTAGAGTTCTCCCAACCGATCAACATGGACAAGTTGAAGAAATATTATCCCTGAAAGGCTCGCTAGGCCGAAAACCCGAAAGGGCGACCTAGGCAAAAGTTAGAGCATTGAAAAAATGGAAAATATAAAAACTGAGCTCGCAAGGTTAAAAACCCGCAAAGGGCGGCCTTGGCAAAAGTTAGAGCGTAAATGGAGAGTGAAAATACTTGAGTGAACCTAAGCCTGAACTACGTAAGGCATGATTCCTATCTTTGGGATACGTAGGCAACTTCATCCTGAACTTCAGCCATAAACTTTTCCCCGATCAACTTTGTCCATTTGATCATCTCGGCTATCTTTGTCTATTCAGCATTCAAGAGTTCGGTTATGATCTCCAGTGCAGTGCTCTTCAGACTAGGGGCAACTTTCCATTGCCATGAAATGCTGCGGTACTATTCAGACTAGGGGCAACTTTCCAGTTGCTAGGATCCGAGGTTTTGCTTCTCAGTGACAAATCTTAGGCATGTCTAGTTCTGACCCATATCGAAAATAGTTTTGAAAAGTTTTGATAAAAGTTAACTTTGTTCGAATTAATCTTTTTACAACTTAGACCATTTTTGGACCAAAGCGGAAAATTTTCAGTACCAATAACCTTCAATTTCATTGATTTCAATATAGAGTTCTCCTACTCCTGCATACAAATTGAAGTTGTTTTTTATTACATTCATAAAGAAAACTTGAAAGTTCTAATAAAGCAATAAATCTGGGGCATAGACGAGTCAGGTGCTCCTACGCCCCCTCCCAGAGCTGGTCAAAGCCTCTGATGCCAAGCTGGGCCCAATCTGTGCCTCTTCATTAAGCCAATCTATGCACTCATCAGACAAAGTACAACTAAAAGTGGGACCGGGGGCCAGGAGTTCTCTAGTCCTCCATGCTGTGACATGCCGAGCAAGCTGTGCACCTCGAACCGGGAACGCAGCAGGATACTCTATCCCCTCTGGCGGGCAAGTCTGATCGTGGCCAAACTGACGCTGGAACCGGAACGGGAAGTAGAACACACAGTGAGTTAAGCCAATCAACTGAATCCCAGTTTGCCGCGACATGCTGTAGCCCATCGCCGGTAGGTTAAGCCAAGGGCACTGCCAAGCAATGCGGTCTGCAGACAAATTGCACATCCAGTCGAACCACCAGCCCTCATCCACGGCATCAACTGGACGTTGTCAGAAGAAGTAGCTGCGAAGAGTCCACAACCTGCAACTTATCCATCAACCACACCTGGGAAGGGATGAAAAATGAGAGAATAAAGAATAGAGAGATATACAATGTGAGAAAAGTAAGAAAGGGGTTTTGTGAGAAAAATCGAGCTTGAGGCCCGAGTGGTGTGAGCAATACATATGTGAGATCAGGTGGGAAACATTACCTACAGTAGTAGTGGACTCCCCGCGAATCTAGTCGTCTCTTGGTGATAAAAGGCGTCCAAGCCCATCAACATCTCAGCTAGAGTCATGGCGATGCAGCCCTTGCCCTCCTTCAAACTTTGGGTAACCTCAATCAACCGGATGGTAGACCCTCCGGAGCCCGAGACAAACAAGAAATGAGATAACATGCACAAACAGAGGGCATGTCACCGAAAGCCTTGCCAATGACGGTCACTGCGGTTGCCGGCATCAGAAAACTGACAAATCAAACTCGGAATATCCAACATTCCGTCACAAATCAAAGATCGAGCGTCGTGCATAGTAAGTCCACACATTCACCCCAAGGCTTGGGCGTGGCCAAAGCGAAGCTGAGGCAAGATTTCCTCATCACGCTCAGATTCCATTAGAGCTTGGAAGTCTTCGAAGGTAGGACACACCTCTTACCCGCCAAAGCTAAAGACATGTGTTATCGGATTCCAAAACCTTGCCGCGGCATGGAGAAACGGAAAGTGCAGTGAAGCGCGACTCTGCGTGAATAGTGCATTCATGCCGAAACCCCGGAAGTTCAGCTTTTCCGAGCCATCCAAGTTGGCAATCCAAGCTGTGAGATTTTGGGCAAAAAACTCTTCCATTTGGAGCAAATCAGTGTGGAATTGAGAAAAACTACGAAGCTGAAGCCTTTTATAGGGGATAAGGTTGAGTGGAGGACAGATGTCAGCATTCTGCTGGTCTCTGCCATTTATGGCCGGCCGGCCAAGTATAGTGCCGACCGACTACAACTTTTGGCCGATTATCAAAGATTTTGGCCGATGGCCACTTGTTGAGGCCGATGGCTTTCCCCTGTGGCCGGTGGTATTTCCTTTTCGCTCCCTGAGCTGTTTACATGTTGAAAATGCTAAGGATTTGCGGAATACCGCCATTTCCAATGCCCTCCGGTGTTGACTTTTGCGGCGTCACGCCCATTTGCTTATCGAGTTGTTGTAAATTTGCTTATCGAGTTGTATTTCACATTCCTTAAGCCTTTGTGTTGCTTATCTAGTTGTACTCACTCTTGGCTAGCTAATCGTTTCTTTGTTTATCGAGTTGTAAGTCGATTCACTACCTGATTATTACGATGCAAGTACTCAATTTTCAAACCAAGTTCAATTTCGTTCACATTGCTATGTGATACCATGCGATGCGATGCATAGAAAGCACAAATGTAACACCTTTTTGAACAAAATAGCTGTTTCACTTCCATCATGTGTTTTACAAAATACACACTTTTGAAAAAGTAAAACCTGCCTGAGGCAGTGCAATGTGCTTGAACTACCAGTAAAAAGAAAAGTAAAGCAAAAGAAGAGCAGGGCAGCAAAGTATCGGAATTGATACCGGTAACCTCCCCTTGCGGTCAATGCACCTCCCGCGCCCTTGTTCGGGTCAACTGTGTGGCTTGGCACCTTCATTACTCAAGACAGTGCAAGGAAGTGCACTTTTGGAACACTAGTAGGCCTTCGAGTTGACCTCAAGTCGTATCTTCTATGAGCGATGCTCGGTGCACGCGAGGAACATCCCTCCCCATATCCTTTTTGTCTCTTGCGAATTCTGCAAATCGCTTCAATTATACTGTGTTGCAGTACTTTGCATTTCAAATTTCATGAATAACATGTCTTTACCATGCTTCAAGTTGAATCTGCCCGTTCAAGTTCTCTTTATGCACATTGCGTGCATACGTGCATTGCTTTGCTTACATGTGTTCAAGTTCCTTTTATATTCATTGCATGCGTTGTCGCGTTATGCTTTACTTACATGTGTTCAAGTTCCTTTTATACACATTGCATGCGTTGTCGCGTTATGCTTTACTTACATGTGTTCAAGTTCCTTTTATACACATTGCATGCATTGTCGTGTTATGCTTTACTTACATGTGTTCAAGTTCCTTTTATACACATTGCATGCGTTGTCGCGTTATACTTTACTTACATGTGTTCAAGTTCTCTTTATACACATTGCACGCATACGTGCATTGCTTTACTTACATGTGTTCAAATTCTCTTCATACACATTGCAGGCATACGTGCACTGCTTTACTTACATGTGTTCAACTTCCTTTCATACACATTGCGTGCATACGTGCATTGCTTTACTTACATGTGTTCAAGTTCCTTTTTATACGCATTGCATATGTTGTCGCGTTATGCTTTACTTACATGTGTCTACATCTCTACACATTGTGCACGTCGCCGCGTGTTCTTTATTTACATGTGTTTAAGCCTTCATGGCATTTTTATGCTTCCTACTCGATTTGCGTTGTCACACTCTTTCGATTGCATTGTTATGCATATTGCTAACGATATTGTACCTGTTGAGTTTTCTTTCTCTTTTAGGTACGATGTTGTATGTACGGTTCATTTGAGGCTGGCGCAGCCAGACGAATAGGACAGGTGTTGTATTCTCCGCGTGAAACGCAATAAGAATTACATGATTCTCTTGCACCCACTCTGCATTGTACTGTAGTTCGGTCTGTGCTAGCTTAAAACTGTCGCATGTTATGCTTCGTTACAGCTTTCTTCGCATGATCATAAGTTATGTTCCGCTTCTTGCATTGTCAGTTGCATTTCGCCGCAGCCTAAGGGCACATATCCTATTTGTAGCTTGTTTGTTTGTCTAAGTCTTCGGCCTTGTCAAAAATGTGTCGTCTCTGGGCTTTGACACTCACTCCAGTCATTGTTATGACTTTCGAGTTCTGTCAAAGAGGGGCAACTGTAGACACCCCATTTTTTACCGTCCTCAAGACCTGGACGTCATCGATGGAACACTTGGTGATTACCCATGTTCGTGTTTCGTTTTGTGTTCCCGGAGGTCTCGGCTACGCGCCTTGCTTCAGGATCTCTCAACTCGACTGTTCTGTGTTTGGTTTTGTACCAAACACTTGTGTTTTTTGTTTCTGAGGGTAGAGAGTAGCTTGTTAGCTACCCATGGCACCCACCGGCCATGGCTTGAGGCCACCGGCCATGTTTTGAGGCTACCGGCCATTGGTGAAATATACCATTGACCGGTCGGCATTTGGTGTGGCCGGCCGACCATATGTTTGGCCGACGGCCTCCTTTTCTGGCCGGTACCACCTTTTTGCCTTTTGCAGGCATGGTGCATGCCAGCTGTGCCAGCTGGAATGCACAAGACCTGCCCCCATGCATATATGTGGTTATTTTCCACCTTTGACCCTTTTTTTGCACCCTTTGCTCAAGGCTTCTTGAGGAAGCCTTGACCCCTTGTCTTGGCATCCCCAAGAAGCTTGCACCTTTGGGGATAGCTTCCATTGGAAGCTTGGTCCTTTTGACTCTTTTGCAATAGCTTCTCTAAGAAGCTTAGAGCCTTTTCTTTGTCTATATAAGGAGCCTCCCCCCTCCTTTGTCTTGGGTCCGCAAAAACCAGAGCAAAATACATATATATATATCTGATATACACTTTCTCTCTCTCTATATCTCCCTCTCTCTCTTCTTTTGTGTGTGTTTGGAGGCCTAAAGGTGTGTTTTTGTTCTTATTATTGCACTAAGATACACACCATTACACCATACTTCGACTTTGGAGGCTTTGAGAGTTTGTTCTTTAGGTTTTGGGCTGGTTTTAATCAGAAGAAAAGGCCTGAGCTTGCTGTCCATGAGGTGTTTTTCAAGGGTAAGATCTTTGCTTTAAATTCCCCAATCTTGCACTAGCTTTTGACCCACTTTGCATGCTGATTTGAGCTTCGTGTATAACTAAAAAAAGTCTTGTATTTTCATGCTTAAGATCTTTCATTAAGGTCATTTTGGTCTTGGGGGTCGACCTCTCCCTCTTAGGCCTTGTTTGCCCCCATTTTGTCCCCTCTTTGATTGAGTTTTGAACCTTTTGTGTATTGGCCTTCTCACCACTGAAATCTAGTGGATTTTCAGTGGTGAAGAAGTGGTTTTGAGGTCTTGCATAGGGGAGGGACACCCCTCACCCCTTGTGTCTCTTTCGCTTGTGTTTAAGGCTTATAAAGGTAGCATGAATGCCTAGTTGTCTTTGGCTCCATTTTAGAGGTTTTTGGGTGTTTTTTGGTCATATTATACCTCTGTCCCATGTTGGTTTGTTGACCCTTTTCATGCATAATATACTTGCTTTGTATTCCCTCATTTTGCTTAGAAATGCATCTTGCCATTAGACCATCATGCTTGCATTTTTTTGCCTAGCTTTGTGAAGTTTTTGGTCATATTTTGCCATGCTTGGGGTCTGTTGGGTGTTGATTTGGTCATGCCTTTCATGTTTTGTATAGTCTCTTTGCATTTTAGCATGTTGGCATCGGGCGTGTGAGTCATTGGCATGCATTACCTTGGCTATTTCAATGATTTAGACTCATTTATTATGTCATTTCAGACCATGTTTTGTGCTTACATGCTTGCATTTGTTATCCTTCCAATGCCTTGAAGAGATGTGGTCTTATGCTCCATGTTTGAGTCCTTGTGCATGCTTATGTGTTTGAGTCCTTGGGCTGCCATTCATGTAGGTTTTAGGGTGTATTTTGATGCATTAAAACTCTGTTTTTGGTTGCAAAGTCCATGCCATGTTTGGTGGGGGCAGGTGTAGAGTAATGCCCTTTTGATGACCTTGAATGCCTTTGTTTTGATGCCCATTTCGTAGCATGTTTTTTACCCTATCCCATGCATGTTCCAGCCCTATTTTGGAGTCCTCTAGGATTGTTTTAGGTCATTTTGGTCCATTGGGGTTTGATTAACATGGCCATGGTTTGATCCCTCTTGGTTGGCTTCAAGTTTGGATCATTGTGGCATGCCTTGCTTACATGACATGGTTGATTTGGCATCTTCCTCTATGCATTTTCAAAGCTTAATATGTTAGCCTAGCATCCATGTTTGTCATCTTGTGAGTGCCCTTGAAAGCTACCTTTCATGCCTTAGTCTTAGGCTCATTAGTCTGCATGTTTATTTTGCATGATTGGCATCATTACATTACTTGGTTTGGGGTGTCAAACCAAGCGCGAAGATTGAGGAGTGTTCGTACTCAAGGTGACGTAACACGTCTCAATCCTCGGTCGCCGATGTCCTTGATCTCAATATGATAGGGTATTGGCACCCATTTGTTTGTTGCATGCATTTACATCAAGTTGCAAACTTGGCCTCTTAGGCTATCATGCATCAAAATGCACAATTGATGGCCCGAGGGTCGAGGGCCACGCTCCCTAGAGTTCACTGCATGATAGGAAGTGTGTCCATGCATACATTGGCTTGAAAATTCCATGCCATACACTGCTTGCCCTCTGCTGCTGTCAACTGCAGGTTTCAGCAGGAAGATTTGGTCGGCCGGCAATGTTGAGTGCCGACCGGCAAAGAATGCTTGGCCGAGAGCACAATATTTAGCCGATGAGAGTATTCCCATGGCCGGTAGCATATTCTTTTGGCCGGTAACATTCCACAACACTCAAGGAGCAGTTCTGGGGACTTTCAGAATTTTCAGGGGGGGCAAGGCAGTGTAAACAGAGGCAACAGTGCTATGGCAGCGAGTTTCCGAGCAGGGCGAGTCAAGCATGCATCATTCGCGCATTCTGAGGCAGAGCTGCGGCAGTCTCTTTAAGCTTCACATTTAGTTCATTTTGCAATTAATTTGTTAATTAATTAAGGGTCTGTAATAATTAATTAGCTAGGATAGTTGATTCATTATTCGGACTGTATTATTCTTTCACTCCCTCCGAGTGAGGGCGTATTTGTAATAGGTGTGCGTGCATGTGTGTATGTCTTCCACCCCCGCGTCTTTCTTCCCTTTTATTTACTAGCTTTCGATGGTTAGTACTAGGGCATGTTTAATTTAGCATCCTTATGCTATGCATGCGTGCACCATTCATCAGTATTGAATGCATCGAGCTCGGCGTATCATACTAACTGCATTTGTACTTCAATTCCAAAGTTGAATACATGTTAGTTGTAGCATCATCACATGCCATCTTAGAATAGCCGAGCCTGTTGTAGTTGCATCTTGTATGTGTTGCATTAGCCATCTTAACATGAGCTAAGATCATGCATTGATTACTAACTGGCTTTTGTTTTGGCTCGGAGTACTAGGTAAGCTTTTTATGCTTTAGCATCTTGCATGAGTGTGAGTGTTTGCCATGACAGCATGCTTACCATGAGGCTATGTGCTTACGTGTTATAACTGCCTGAATGCCTGTGGGTGAAGGTTGGGTTACTTAAATTGGAACAATGCATTGGATGCGAATTTTAAGCCCGCTTGAGAGTGGCAAAACCATATTTTCTAAGCCCACTCGAGGGTGAGAAAATCCACGTCTTTGCCTACTCGCGGACAGCACCATCAAACCATTCTCAAATAACAAATATGAAATATTTTGTTCCAATTTAGGTGACTTAGTCCATACTTGTTTGCTGTGCGCATCACGTAGTAAATGTAGGCTAATAACCAGAATAAGAATGCATAATGTTTTTAAAATCAGATATCATGGTTAGTAGAGGCCGGTCTTCGGACCGGACGAGAGGGGGTGCTCATAGCTGACCTTCCCCAATCGTACCCAAGTTCCCAAGCCGAGGCAACTTTGTTGATGATGGACACGTGGCCTTTGGCACCGAGTCAGGGTTTCCTAAATTCTCCCCATTAAAAAATATTTAGGTGGCGACTCTATATCTGGCAAAGCAGTCCATGTTTGGCACTTCTTTTCTAAAAATCTGTTTTCTCAAAACGATTTTCCGGATTTGGACTCTTTGGTTCTGATTAAGAACCGTGACAATTCGAGTCCGAACTGTAGCATGGGGCCCACGGGCGCGTCTACACCCACCCCTAAAAGTTTGGGCATGACCACTTCAGAAACGGACATTTAACTTGATATATATATATATATAAGATATGGGGCCCGAACGGAAGCATTAATATTTTAAAAGAACAGAAAACCATCTCCATTGAGCTATAACTACCATGCCAGGATCACTAATGGAACATAAGGCAAATAAACATACAGTGACGTGCATCTGAGAATTTAGCTATATGCTTATACACATACATATACAGACCCAGCCTCAAGATTGGGCGTATAACAAAAGCATTGAAAGGTAAAAGGATTATATACACTTCCTCTTATTAGATAGACAATCAGGGTACAAAATCAAAAGTTTAGCAAAACTCTGTAAAATGAGTTGCCTTCATCTAAGTGCCTGGACAACCTGAGGTTGACATAAGAGGAACGGATGCCTTGGGTTGAGACTGACCTCCAGGTGGAGTGCCTACAGAAATAGACATAATATAAAGTGAACCAAACTCAATGAATAGTAGTACTTAAACAATTCAATGCTTAGCTTAACTTATAAAACATATCAAAGCGTACATAATGTAAAGATCATATGATTTATTTGATTCCATACTTAATTCAGAACGGCCTTAGGCCCAGTCTTTAAACAAAATGGCATTAAGCCCTTGAACAGAATGGCGTGAAGCCCTTGAACATAGTGGCACTAAGCCCTTGAATATAATGGCATGAAGCCCTTGAACATGTTGTCATTAAGCCCTTGAACATAATGGCATGAAGCCCTTGAACATGTTGGCATTAAGCCCTTGAACATAATATGTATGAACTCAAGAGGTGTCTCGCACGGATTCTAGAGGTGACTCACCCTGTAGCACTTAGTTCTGTACAACACTTTGTTTCATACCAGAGGTCTTATACAAAATGGCCATAGGCCTAACAGAGTTCACAGATTGGCCATAGGCCCAGTTCTTATATGTATGGACTCAAGAGGTGTCTCGCATTGCAGCACTTTGTTCCATATCAGAAAACAACTTATACAGAATGGCCATAGGCCCAGATATCATCAGATTGGCTTTAAGCCAAGTTCATATATGTATGGACACAAGAGGTGTCTCGCACGGACTATAGAGGTGACACACACAATAGTGTAGCACTTAGCTCCGTATAACACTTTGTTCCATACCGGAAGACCGAAGGTCTTAAAGATTGAACAATTCATATCATGTCATAGCATAAATGAAACGGATATATATAACAGAATAATCCCAGATTCATAAGAATACCGTTCACAATAGCCCACATAATTTCCCATGGCTTACTTACAGATTAATACAATTGTCTTTCGTATAACAGACACAGCTGTCTTGCATATGACAATAACTATAAACAGAGGCACATATATCATTACAGTCCGCTTAATAAGAACATAACGATTCACATTCTAATGTGGGTCACATAATAATGTTAGACCTTTACTTTCATATCATACGTTCTGAACGACCTCGGGTCCGTGTATAACACAACATAATGATCTTAGATTCACACAGATATTAAAGCAGAATAGCTTCAGAGTCTTACCGAGTTCCAGAGTCATTTGAACGTATCCACATCGTTTCCCATTATTTATTCCCATTCTTTCAATCATTCCATACGTTACATAATTAACATGTGATAACAGAATGCTAATGACAATCATTAGCCGTAAGTAAAGCGTACTATGATAGTACTACTACTCACAGTGATCGGCTCCCGATGGTAATGGGACGATGCCCTCGTCTCGACCTACAAGCACAATGCATAAGATAAAATATGAGATTATAATCGATCCTTTACTTATTCTCTTTGACCACTTAATCAATTAGCCATGGTTGTACCAAGATCATTATACTTCAATAAGTTATAATCCATGCCATAGAAGGTAGGAGGACTCGATAGAAAAATGGTCCAAACGAAGAAACGGTACAAACCGGTAAATAGATAGTGAACAGTCATCACTAATTTGGGCATAACTATTTTTGTACTTAGAATTTGAGGGTGAGATTACAACCATTGGAAACTAGACTTCCGAGGCTTGATTTTAGGCTCAAGAATCACTCAAAACAGAGTCCATATGCAAAAGATATGCTTATTCAAAATTACTCAACATAAGCTGAAACAGGGGTGGCCGCTCGTGCACCCACTTTGGCCGCTTGTGCGGCCCAATTCCGCTTGAGCGGAAGAACCCGACCGCTCGAGCGCCCAAAAGCATAATGGAAAACTATTTTTTTTCCCACTTCTTCGCATGTACGGCCATGGCCTCCGCACGTGCGGCCTGGCCCCAGTTTGACAGTCCGAAATTCATACCAAATCCCATTCTTGATGAGCATTAACAAGGCTCAAAATAAACCCTTTGATTGCTAAAACATGGTTCAAAAATCATGTAATTAGGAGGTACAAACACATAACAATCTAGATGTGAACTAGATCTTTACTTCACAAACCCATAAACAAAACTTGCTTCTTACATGATCTAAATACATAGATATATTCATTTCACTCCTAATTGTAATCAAGCATGGAGAATCAACAATAAGGTGTGATTTCCTTTACATAGTTCAAATTAACACCATTAACTAAATGATGAGAACACCTCTTCACTTTTACAAATAATACACATACATACACACACTAACTTGCATGATTACCCAAGAAATTCTTACCACATCAAAGAGGAGTTAAGTAAAATAAATTCTACATACCTTGAGCATCAAGAATCTCCAAAACCCTCCTAATTTCATCCCAATTCTCCTTTCTTGTTGAACTTCCCCTTTTCCTTATTCTCTTATTCTTTTATTCTCTCCCAGGTGATATTTACGAAATGAACTTCCCCAAAACAAGTGTTTAAAGAGCAAGGATATATAGATATACATAAAAGTGAATAGGACAAAAATCATTCGTTTAATCATCCCAAATTGAAATTTCACAGAAATGCTTATTATTACCTAAAAATTATGCTGAACACATATATAAAATCAATTTCAGATAATTAAGCCCCTAAGGCTTCTAATTTCTAATTCGAACATTCTAGTTGTGACAGATACTTTTCTTATTCAACAGATATGAACCTATATTCATAGGATCCACTTAATCAAACTTAATTTCATACGGAATTTCTCAATAGGCATATAAATGCACAGAATAAGGGACTAAAAGCATACCAGAAAGCATGTTCGAGGGTCGAGTTATTACACTACAACTCAATGGTTCACAATTCATTACATTCATCAATCCAATACTTCTATTTCTTGTCATTTTATGGAACCATGTCCGAGGGAACCGGCACCCATAAATATATAAGATTTCGGGACTTTCACCCTGGACACTCCGGCCAACTTAATTATCAATGGAGTCCATCCTCTATCTCCTCCCAAACAAAGATACATATACAATGTATTTTAACACTTTGTCATATACAATGACTAATCAAAACACATATTCAATGGTTTAATCAAACCGTCATATTCAATGACATAATTCAATTGATTAGTTTCAATCATCCTAATTCTCATGCAGTTTCTACAACAATCATAGCTATCTTCTACCGATAGCCTAAAACAGATATATCTAAACAGATAAATAAATCTATCAATAGATAATTTATCAAATTCCATAGGTTTGTGATTTATCAAACCAAACTACACCATTCAGTCACATTTTCCCCAATTTCATAATTCCCAAACCAATTTCATTATTTACATAAATAGTTATTTCAACTCAACTTAGGGAAAAATTTCCCATTCTTTCCAAAATATCAACCCATAGGTCCAAATCTCACCACTTCACCAATAAAGAACCTTATACACAAACCCCCAAGGTTACTTTGTAAATCAACATGAAAAATCCCCTTTAGTTTAGAACCCAAACCTTAACTTTTACCAAAATCTTCCCAAATCCCACCATTTATACAAAATGACAAATATCTAGGTTAAAGCTCATATTAAAGAGTAGAATATCCCTACCTCAAGCTTAGATGAGAGAGAAGAGAGAAAGCTCAAAAGTCGAAGGCGACGAAAGCACGTTTTGCCCCGATCAAAACGAAGCCCTTGACAGGCTCTACACTTTATCTCAAAGGAGCAAGGTGAAAAGATCACTCTAAGTGAGTAGATCTAGAGATTAAAGTGAAAAAGTTTGGGTTTTAGAGAGAGAAGAGAGAAATCACGGTTTAAGAGGAAAAAAGGGAAGGAAAATCATGGGAGAAAAATGGGTTGGGCCTATTTATAGTAGTGAGGAAAAGCCCTAAGGTCAAATAAAATAATAGGCCCAAAAATCCCCTTAGATAGGGCCCATTTGGACCTCAAAAATCTGAAGAAAAAAAAAACACGCAGGGGGGTCGACCCTTTAGGTAGAAAAGACATTCTGTACAAGCAAGGGGGGTCGACCTTTAGACAGGATAGGGTCGATCCTATTTTCCAGCAACACACACACAGACATAAGAGGGTCGACCCTTCCCAGTCTGGTGTCTATTCTATTTTCCAACAACTAACACATAGACATAAGAGGGTCGACCCTCTCCAGTCTGGTGTCTACCCTATTTTCCAACAACACCCCCAGAAACTTCTCCAACAGGTAAGGGTTGACCCTTAGGAAGGCTGGTGTCGACCCTAGAATAGAATTTCTAAGTCTCCAAGGAACTTTTGACAAGAATAAGTGCGAACAACCAAACCCAACAAGTTTAAATCAAATTATACTCCTTCAAAACCAACGTACAACAACACCAAGATTTCCAAAATAAAAAAAAAGGATTCAAATACACTTTCCCAAAAGCTTTGAAAGATATAGGTGTTACAGACTCCATTGAATTAAGTTGGCCTGTGCATTCAGGGTGAAAGTCCCGAAAACGCTGTGTATACATGGGTACCGATTCCCGCGGATAAAATTTTCGTAAAATGGCAAATGGGAGTATTTTTGTGATGATCTTATCGTTTTGAGAACCTATGAGTTGTATCCCTATTGTGGCTATTTGTGATAAATGGAAACAACTCATGAAATGGGATAAAAATGGTGGATTATTCCTGAATTAAGATAACATAATTTGAGATATAAAGCTTGGCATTGTATATGTCTTGAAAAGGATGTTCTGCTATCAGTGAAACATATTTATTTATTTAAGTTAACTAGTTGTGGTTAATTAAATAAATTGGATTTAAGGGATTAGATAAAAAAATCATAAGGTTATGGCATAATATGATTTTGTATGTATGTATGGTAACATCGTATCTTTGTACTCACATATCTTTTAATGTTATAATATGAGATTGTTTGGTTAGCTAGTGGTTTACTCACACCTTACCTATACATGTGTATAGGGAATGGTTTTCGGATTTGAGGATCAAACAACTTGGCATGGTTATAAAGTGGTGATGAGCCGCAGTGCTTTTAATTGTTTCTTTGGCTGAGTTCTATGTGTTGTAAAGGGCAATGCTCTCTTATTTATTATAAGCCTCAACGCATTTTTTTTATTTGTATGTAAATGACATTGTTGTATAAAGAGAGGGAACATGTATATTTAATTATTCATCATTTCATCAAAGGGTGAATTGTCATTTATAAATGGACTTAATTCTTTCATCACTCAAATTAGTCTTTACTCAAAGTCAAGGTAGTAGGACTTGGGAAGTCCCCTTGGACTTGGTATCATACGGCAGGAAGTCCCTTGGACAACACCTGACCTTTATCTTGGAATGGTGGTTATTGTTGAGTTGGTGGCTAAAATAAAAGGTTCGTATAGATAATTTATAAAACACTTAGACTTCCTATTATTCTTGTGGATACTTGAGGAGAAGACACAAAATGCTTGGGGTTCGCAATTATCTCAACCAAGCGGTTAGGGAGGGAATCTTTCTCATGTTGTCACATGGCAACACATGGCATCACCACAATCAATTGCTTGGACTTCAAGCCAATTTTGGGTGTGTATACACCCACCCATAGCCCATGATTCAGAGCAAACATAGTAGCAAATTTGAAGAGTTGGAATGAAAGAGTGAAAATGGGGATTCTATGGGATGCTCTACTATTTTTTTTTCTCTCTCTAGTTTGCTTGCTTTGATCTTTCATCCAACCATTATTTCTCTCAATCTCTTCTTGAATCTAGTTTGATTACCAACAAATCTAGCTTCTCTCTTCTAATTCCAAAAAAAATTCATCATTTTCAGCAAAATACATCTTTTTCGATGGGTTTTTGGAGAAATTTATCATTTCCAGTGAACTTACTAGAACCCATTTCATACAAAGACTGGCTGTACAAAAAATCAATTTCATCATATATCATTTTGTTTTATAAAATAGATAGTTTAAGTTTAAATTCATAGTTGACATCTATTTTAAAACATATAATGTCCAATAAAACTAAATTTTTAGATAATTTATCTTTTGGGTAAACTACCAATAGGTCCTTATAGTTGGATTTAATTCCCATCAAGTCCTATTGAAAATAAGTTTTGGTAAAATTGTCGCTAAAATAATTTTTTTGTGACAATTTTTTATATATGTCGCAAAAAATTGACAATTAGTGGCTTTTTTTTCATAATTTTTATAAATTGTTGCTAAAACTTACAATTAATAACTTTTTTTTTGATAAAATTTTTCCATAGGACCTATTAGACAATAAATCTACTTATTAGGACCTATATGTGAGTACCCCTTATCTTTTCCGTTAAATTTTTAAAATCAACGATTCAAATTATAATAATGAATTAAGATAATGCCCACAAAATAGAATAGGAAGGATAATATAGAACATCCACTTGAATTATCGTTGTAGGCCTAAAAGCCTTACCAAATCCCAAGATAAAGTGATTTTTTTTTCAAAAATAAAAATACTCTGCTTTTATTTGAAATTTAAGGCTATGTTTGGTTGAATAATTTGGGAAGAGATTTGTAACGCCCTCGAAATAATAACATTAAACCCATCAATATAGACATGCATTGATATAAAAGATAAACATCCTTCTATCCATCAGAGTAATTCATTACAAAAAGTATTACATGTTGACAACAAAAGTAAATGCCCTATGGGCTTACAACTTTCCAAGCCAACACTTGGTTACAAGAAGTGAGTACTAACTCATATACATATTAAGCCCTTGGCTTGAATTTACATGTAATACATCAAAAGAAAACCAACACAACAAAAAGTCTGTCTGCCTCTATCCTCCCAAGCTATGTCCTTGGAGGTGGCATGCTACCTGTACCTGAAAATGATGTCCCATATAGGGTGAGCCACAGCCCAGTAGAAATATACTAAACCAACTATAAACAATGATTAAAATAGCAGCATTTGATATATGGTCCACCCTTATGTTCCCACTTATCACATTACAGTTTCACGACATTCAAGTCCATGTTACATTTCATTTCCCATTTCTTTTTCAATTTTGAGTTTCAAAACAAGGCTAAGAACCTAGCCAAATAGCTTAATGAGATTGTGACTCATCTTTAAAACACCTTCGAAATTTATGATGAACACACATTTTGATGCTGTATCAATAACACATAAACCACTTCCATACTTTATGAACGATACACATTTTGGTGCCGTATCAATACAACATAGAAACACTATAGAAACACTTCTATACTTCACAATTGATAACGATATACATTTTAGTGCTATATCAAATCAATTCAAACACTTTCACAATTAACACTTGATACACATTTTAGTGTTGTATCAATGTCACACAAAATCCGGTTTAGAGGTCCATCCCCTATCTTCCCATAAACCGTGGAGTACATCCCCTATCTCCTCCCACACAACACAATGTATATAAATACAGATCATATACACAACCAATCAATACATAAAATTAATGTATTATTCCAACCGCTAAATTCGATAGCATACTCAATCGATTAGTTTTTGTTTGCCTAATCATCATGCATTGTCTACAACAATCAAGACTATCCTCCACCGATAGTCCAAAGCAGTTATTTCTAATACAGAAAATAAATGCACCAAATGGATAAAACATCAACATTTCAACTAGGTGAGCGATAAATGAATCTAACTACACCCTTTAATCCCATACATTTCTGATTTCACATTCTCGACTCAATTTCTCTTTTCTGAAATTAATTTCACAAATTAATTCATCAATGTAATTAGGACATTTCCCGTAATTCACAAAACAACCCTAAGGTTCCATTTCTATCAATAACCCAACATTTATCTCATTTCTCCATGCTAAACGCGCATATAGGTTCATTATAAATACAACCCCATCTTTTGTAAAATTACACAAAGACCTAACTTTCTCGAAATTACCCAATAACTCCCAATTTATCAAAATACTAAAATTTAAAGACAAAGCTCATAAGGAGGAGTAGGATATTCCTACCTCGAAGTTAGAGCCCAAACGGAGATGAAGACCAACAATCAAAGTGCTCCAAATCCCAAGTTTTTCAGATTAAAACAAAGCTCTCAACACCCTCTATCTTTTTAACAAAGGACTTAGGGTAGATTCACACTCTAGCTAGATGAAACCTTAGAGAGAAGGCAAGTTTAGAGAGAGAGTGTGTGTCGGTTTCTAGGGTTTTCAAAATAAAGAAGATGAAAAAGTGATGTTTTTTCCCGCTGCTGTCTACTGATATAACACAGGCTCGCTCGAGCGAAGACTTGGTCGCTCGAGCGACCAGACACAAGGAACCATCGCTCGAGCGAAGAAAGCCTCGCTCGAGCCAAAAACTCGAAGCTTCAGGTCTGCAACCCAGAAGCTCGCTCGAGCGACAGAACTCTCGCTCGAGCGAAGAACTCAAAAACATACACCTCGCTCGCTCGAGCAAAGGAAATCTCGTTCGAGCCAAGAAACACAGCTCTCAGGTCCAGAACCAAACGCAGACTCTGGCTCGAGCCACCAGACACAAAACACAACTCTCGCTCGAGCGAAGAAACCCTGGCTCGAGCGAAAGACCAAAATTCTGGGCAGCAACCATTTGCTCCCAAACACAACCAACCCACACCAAACCTGCCCATCACATCCTATAACTCAAATACGAAGTATGAAAGGACGTAAACAGGGTTTATACAACTACTAACATCCACGGAACCAAGTCCGGATCACTGTACAACAAGGGGTAAAACCCGGGATCGCTATAATTTGAAAAAGAAAGGGAAAAAAAAATGTGTGAAACTAAATAAAATTTAGATATATTTTATTCACATTTCACTTAATTTTTTC
This sequence comes from Camellia sinensis, assembly GCF_055761805.1. Lineage (NCBI taxonomy): Eukaryota > Viridiplantae > Streptophyta > Magnoliopsida > Ericales > Theaceae > Camellia > Camellia sinensis. Next base: position 50,856,821 of record NC_138967.1, read on the forward strand.
ATTTTCTTTCTAAATCTTTTCCCAAATCCCCAACCAAGCACAATCTAACAATCTGTTTGGATCGTGAGGTGATGTGAAAAAACAAATAATTGTGATTTCTCAACAAAGTGAGAAAAGAAAAGAAATAATTATAATTTATCACCATTTATGTTTAGGAAAAAAATAAAAGAATGTGATTTCTTACCTATCTTGTTTGGATAGAGTAAATAAGAGATTTTTAGAAAGAAAAAAAAACTGTAATATTTTATTTTGTCAAAATAGCTTTCCATATTCGTAAGTTATATTTTTTTTCATAAAAGTAACTAGTGGTAACCCGTGCTATGCATGGGACTTTATAAATAAATAAATAAATCATTATAATTATCTTGAAGTAAGTTAATATTTTGTGTAACACGCTCAAATTTAAGTACATAAACCAATCATTCATGATATCAATAGACATAGGAGAAATAAACATACATTCATTTATCACAGTGTTCATTACAAAAGTATTACATGTTGACAAGAAAAGTAAATGCCCTACGGGCTTACAATTTTCCAAGCCAACACTTGATTACAACTAAAAGAGAGTTCTAACTCTTAACATATTAAGCCCTTGGCTTGAATTACATGTAATACAAAAAGGTAACAACAAAAATAGGCCTTCGACTTCTAAATCTCCCAAGCTACATCCTTGGAGGCAGCATATCACCTGTACCTGAAAATGATGTCCCATATGGGGTGAGCCAAAGCCCAGTAGAGATATGCTAAACCAATTATGAGAAATAACTAAAACATTAGCATTCGACAAATGGTTAACACTTGTAAACCAACTCACAACACTTCCCAACTCAACGAAAATTACATCATGTTTCATTCCACTTCTCTCTATTCATCCAATTCAATGCACAGACATGTTCCATTATCTAACCACATAATTTAAATGAGACTACATCATCTTATTAACACTTCAATTATCAACGATTCAAAATGAGACTATAACTCATATTATCAACACTTCTATCATCAACAATTTGAAATGAGACTACAACTCATAAAGATAAAACTTCAATTCATCAACGTCATTCAGATGTATATAAGGTTTCGGGACTTTCACCCTAGACACTCCGGCTAACTTAATTATCAATGCAGTCCATCCTCTGTCTCCTCCCAAACAATGGAGTACACCCCCTATCTCCTCCCAAACCATGGAGTACATCCCCTATCTCCTCCCAAACAAAAATACATATGCAATGTATTTAAACACATTATCATATACAATGATCATTTGATGCACATATTCAATGTGGTATTCCAACCATCATATTCAATGACATATTCCAGGTGATTAGTTTCAGTTTACCTAATCATCATGCAGTGTCTACAACAATCAAGACTATCCTCTACTGATAGCCCAAAACAATTATTTCTAAACAGATAATAAATTTATCAAACAGATAAATTATCAACATTTTCATAGGTGAGTGATTAATCAATCCAACTACACCATTCAATCTCATAATTTCCCAATTTCATGATTTTCAACTTAATTTCATATTTCCATACTTTCCCAAATTAATTATACAAATTAATCAATCACATTTAATTAGGGCATTTTCCCCCTTTCTCAACTTTAGCCCTAAGGCTCAATTTCCTCAATTTTACACCAATAATACCATTTCCCAAGGTCTCACATATACATGGAGCTTAACAATTTGAAAACCCCCTTTTTATGATTTTAACACAAACCCTAACTTTCCCAAAACTCCCAAACAACACCATCTATACGAAATACACAACATTTATGTCAAAACTCATAGAAAGGAGTAGGTTATCCCTACCTCAAATGGAGAAGCTCAAAGGAGAAGATGAAGAAATTTGAAAGTGCTTCAAATCCACAACTTCTCAGATCAAAACGAAGCCCACACCAAGCTTTAACTTTCTTACGAAGAGACTAGGGTAGAGGGACCCAAGAGTAAGGGGTATTTGTAGAGAGATGGCGTATAGAGAGAGAGAGTCAGCCGATTTTAGGGTTTTAAGGAAAAAGGGGATGAAAAATTGAAGAAGAAACACGCTTCTGCAATAGATATACTTGAGGCTCCCTCGAGCGAAGAAGTGGTCACTCGAGCGACCAGATAGAAAAGAACCTCGCTCGAGCGCAAGAAGCGTCGCTCGAGCGAACAATGTGAAGCTTCAGGTCTGCAACCCAGAAGCACGCTCGAGCGCAGGAGTCCTCGTTCGAGCGAAGAAACCCAAAACATAGAGCTCGCTCGCTCGAGCGAAGAAACACAACCTTCACATCAAAATGAGACGCAGACGCATGCTCGAGCGCAAGAGTTCTCGTTCGAGCCAAGAGACACACCACTTAGGGCTCGCTCGACCGAAGGAACTAAAACCCAAGGCTCGCTTGAGCGACAAAAGCCTCGCTCGAGCGAAGAAACTAAAATCTGGACAACAACCATTTGTTTCAAAACACACCCAACCTATTACAAACCTGCCCAATATATCCCAAAACTCAAATACAAGGATTTTAAAGGATGGAAACAAGATATAGACAATAACCAACAACTACGGAACCTAAGTCCGGAACACAATATACAATGGAGGAAAACTGGGATCGCTATATTTTGTCTTGAGGTATACATGAAATTTATAAGTTAACTTTTATGTTTCTAACTTTTTATATTATTAGTTTAAAAAAATTAAAATATAAATCTATTTAGTGCAATTTTGATAATTTGCATTAAAAAAAAGTTAAACCTGATTAAATGAGATTAAATGAGTTATGATATACCTCTTCTCCTTATGAAAATATACAAATTTAAAAGTTATAATTAAGACAAATATACAATTTTATTATTAAATGTGAAATGAAGTGATATTTAAAAATAATTAATATGATGTTTCTATTATGAATCCAATAATTTAAATTACATTTTTTTTTAATTTCAATTTCATAACTAAAAATACAATATGAATATAATACACACATGGATTTTTAGTCTTTAACAATAAGAAGGTTTCAAATATTTTCAAACTTTCATCATTTTCTTTTAATTTTTTTTTTATCTAATTTGATTTTAAATTTGAATAAAAATTTTGATTTGATATGAATTACTTTAACTTTTTCATTAAATTTTTATCAATTTTTAAAAGAACTTTCATTCTTATCCCATTTTTTTTTTCTTTTCACCAATTTTTGATGGAAAAAACAAATAATTTTCAACATTTCATCTTTTTAAATTTTTATCAACTTATAATTTGATAAAAAATATATATATATTAAGGGTTGAAAATTCTCTTAATTGGAATTACAGTAAAATAACATCTTGAAATAGTTAAAGTTTGAGTATATGGTTGTGGGTTAGTGATTGTAACGAGTTGAATCAAATTAAGTTTATTTACTTATTATTCTTTTCAATATCCATTTAGTAAATTGTTTTTGATATGTTTGTGGGCTTGGGTATTGATTGGAGTTGGATTGGTATGAATTTCCAAATTGTTTGATTGTGTAGTTATTATTATTATTATAGTTGTAGTGTCATGGACCATCCTATTTAAATTGGTGAAAATAAATTATATTCCTTCTTGATTTCGACTTCGTAAGGCCCTCTTGACAATTTTTTTTTTTAGTTTTAGTTATAGTAATTCTTGGGTCTTGAGTAATAATTGAGATATAAATTTAATTTTTAGGACTTATTTGATTAGCTCATACTTAATCATTTTGGTTCATATTTAATTATGTGAATGGTGGGGACCATTTTAAGTCTTTTAAATTTGATTTATACTTTAATCTCAGTTGGAGATTCATTTTAAATTATTAAATTTCAATCATTTTGGACCAAATTGATTGAATCATGACCTGTTTGTAACCATGTATTATTATTATTATTATTATTATTATTATTATTATTATTATTATTATTATTATTATTATTATTATATTCATCAGAGAATTATAAATATTTATGGTCTGCACCATAAAATGAAATATATTTTGTGGAAAGAAAATAGTATATCATTTTTTGTCATTTATATTACAAAATATTATAATGATATTGAAATATATTTTTAATTGATATATATAGATATATATGTATAGAGAGATATTTGTATTGATTTGAAAAAAGAAAAAAAATGTGAGGAGACAACAAGCCCACGTGGAGGGGCTGCCCCCAGTCCCAATCAACTTCACTTTCACTGTCACGACCCCATTCCGCCCCTAGTAGAATGGTGCCATGATGGCCAGTAATCCGAGATTACCAAAGGCCAACTTGCAAAGATTCACACACAAACAGAGTATACATATGGGGCTTACATGTGCGGAAGTAATAATTTAAATCTAAGTAGTCCATAAGAGCTGTGCGTAAATCAGATGAAATGACATACATCATAGCGAGGTCTTACAATTTGAATACAAATGAATAAGTACATAATACATCTTGATCAAAAGGCTTCTCAAGCCGACATATGCAAAATACAATGAATCACAAGCCAAGAAGCATAGTCTTCAAGATGCTATCAAAAGTATGAATCCAAAACATCATGCCAAACACATATAGGCGTCACTGCCATCCTGCTCATCACCTACATATATATATAGAGAGGGTGAGCTTGGATAGTCAGTGAATGATATAATCAATAAAGGGGTTTGCATGAATGATATCCGAGATCTTTATCAAGCCAAAACACATCATATCTTGTACGAAATCAAAGGACAAATCAAGTTCATCTAAAAATCTTTCAAGTCTCAAGGGACGCTTACTAGCATCAATAATACAAGGGATGACATAATCAAAGGTGCTACAAAAGTTTAGAGTCCCCTAGCACGTGCGGACTTGTGCTACAAATGCTTATAGTTCCCTAGCACGTACGGACTTGTGCTACAAATGCTTATAGTCCCCTAGCATGTACGGACTTGTGCTACAAATGCTTAGAGTCCCTTAGCACGTACGGACTTGTGCTACAAATGCTTATAGTCCCCTAGCGCATACGGACTTGTGCTACAAATGCTTATAGTCCCTTAGCACGTACGGACTTGTGCTACAAATGCTTAGAGTCCCTTAGCACGTACGGACTTGTCAAGAATGTTATCGAAACCAAAGCTAATACTTGATACACAAAATAGGGATAGTCATTCATGCTTAACAAATACTTTTCCAAAACAAGCAAGACAAAGCTTTATCAAATGTCATAACACAGCTTTATTAAAAATACCACTCACTTAGTTCTTCAAACATCGGGGTCAAAGCAAGAGTCCAAGTCCTTCAAACACATGGCAAAGTCTATTGAATGAACTCTCAAACAAGCTTTACATGAATGCAAATGATCTCGACATTCCTTCAAAGCTAAGTCGAACCAAAACAAGACGTTGTTTCTCATCTTGGGAAAACGTAATGGGCACCAACCAGGTCTTGGCCGAGGTCCCACACCTCCTTGCCGAGGTGTGGTCCCGATGGCCATATTCAAGGAAATGAAGTCAGGAAAATCTGGGTTTCCCTCTGCTGAAGAACATGAAGGACATGAACATGAAGAACATGAAAAACATGAATGCTCAATCACAACTTGTTATTACGAAATCTGGGATTTCATGAGATGAGTTCGAAAACATGGACCTGGGTTGTAGGAACCCACATTTTATGTTCTCATCATGTTCATGAGCATCTGTATGATTATGACTTGTTAAGTTTGCATGTGTATGTTTGTGACTTGTTCCGCTTAAGCAAGTGTGATCCATGCCTTGTTTTGAAGCCTTGTGATTTGTCTAAGTGTAGTATGCTTGTCTTGTTCCTTCCTTGATGTGAAACTTAGGTCACGCCTTGCCTGAGTTATGCTAGCCGATGTTATTCCAAGCCGAGGTCATCCTTAGTCTAGTAGTATCTTGGAACCCCTTGCTGACCTCCGTCCTCGCCTTGACACATTAGCCGAGATGTTACCTTGCACCCAAGCGATCTCGTCCTGGAGTGGTATGACCTAGACCGAGGTGTGGCGCATCTAGGCCAAGATGTGGCACAGCTTAGTCAAGTGTTGTCCTTCCTAGCCGAGGTCATTGTCACCTTAGTTGCCGAAGTCCTTTGTTAGCCGATGTCACCCCTTGCCGGAGTGCCATTTCGTGTAGCTTATTAGATACGCCTTGTTGTTAGCCGATGTCATTGCCCCGTCAGAGAGCCCATACCGCTTTACTTGTTGAACACCCTTCCACCATGCTTTGTCTGGTCTGTCAGCCACCTTTTCAGGAAGAACCCAACCAGTCGCCGCCACGTGTCTCAGTAGAGGGTTAACCCCAGAACCGGGTAAAGAAAACTATCATTTGATATCATAACCTTGCCTTGTAGAGAGAGAAACTCTAGGAGGAAGAAGGAGTTTTAGAGTGAGGAAGTAGATCTTCAAGCTTGTTTCCAAGAGATCGAACCGTTAGATCCGTGTTCTAAGGTTAGATTCTTGATCTGCTCATGATGTTCTCTATGTTCATGTTATTGCATTGCATGATCAGATATGATTTGTAAGCCATGCATCGTTTTGAAGTTCGATTTTAGAAAGAGAAAATGACATTCATGTGTTCTTCAAGAAAGTCTTGTTTTGATCCGAAAGCTTGCATAAAGAATCATGTTTTTGTGTTTATTTCCGCAAGAATTCCAAGTACGGGTACCCAGGTCCATGTTTTCAAACTCATAGCACGAAAATCCCAGATTTGTGATGACAGATTATGATTGAACATTCATATTTTTCATGTTTTCACACTCACGTTCTTCATGTTCATCAGCAGAGGGAAACCCAGAGTTTCCCGACCTCTTTTCCTTGCATGTGGCCCTCGGGAACACACCTCGACGAGGAGGTGTGGAACCCCGGCCTAGACCAGGTTGATGCCCAGCATGTTTTCCGAAACCATTTGTGTACATACGAAACTTGTTGAAGGTGCATTCAATAGGCTTTGCCATGTGATTGTAGGATTTGGGCTTGTCTCGACCCCGACGTTTGAAGAAACTATGTGAGTGGTATTTTTAATAAAGCTATGTTACACTTGCTTTCATAAATCTCGTCTTGCCTTGTTTTGAAAAGTACTTGATCTAGCATGAATGACTATCCCTACTTGTATATTAAACACTATCTTGTTTTGATGACATTTCTTGAAAGTCCTTAGCTGCAGGGGACTATAATGCAACTGCACTCTTGTCTTGAAAGTCCTTAGCTGCAGGGGACTATAATGCAACTGCACTCTTGTCTTGAAAGTCCTTAGCTGCAGGGGACTATAATGCAACTGCACTCTTGTCTTGGAATTGTCATCACCCCTTGTATTAAGTAGATGTAATAACATCAAAAGAACTTGAAAGGCCGGCAATGAACTTGATTTCCCCCTTGATTGTAAAGTATGCTATGTATTGTTTTGAAAGAAATCTTGGATATCAATCATGCAAAACCTTTATTTCTAATATCATTCACTGAGTATCCAAGCTCACCCTCTCTATATATATGTAGGTGATGAGCAAGAAGGCAATGAGGCCAAGACGTGTAGCCGATGTGTTTTTGGGTGCCTTGCCGACGTGTTTTGGATTAGCATTTTGTACCATCTTGAAGATTATGCTTCTTAGCCTATATTTCATGTGTACTTGTATATGTCGGCTTGAGAAGCCTTTTGGTCAAGATGTATTTTGTATCTCATTCCCTTATTGTATCTAAGTTGTAAGACTTTGTAAAAATGTATGTCATTTCATTGGACTTAAGCACGGCTCTCATGGACTATTTAGATTCTGTATATATATATATATATGTTGCTTCCGCACTTGTAAGCCCCATATTTTATACTCTGATTGTGGGTGATTCTTGTAAGTCGGCCTTCGGTAATCTCGGATTACTGGCCATCACGGCACCAAACTACTAGGGGCGGTTTGGGGGCGTGACAGAATGGTATCAGAGCACGAGATCCTTATAGTACGTTAATCACCCACCTTGAGTCCTGAAGAGCATAGGATTTTCCTTAGAATGATGTTAGGATTGCATCATATTGCTTGCTACTTGACTACGTGTGCATCATTTCGGCATAGACATTTGTTACTTGTATACGTATTATCTGTTCAGTTATTTTAAAGCCTCATCTTGCATCCTCCTAGCATCATGAGGAGAGGTAGACCTCCAGTTGGCCGAGATCGTTCAGAAGATAGATTGGAGAGATTGGAAAGGTTAGTCGAAGGCTTGGTTCGTGAGCAGAGACAACCTAGGCCACAGGATACTGGTACGACTTCCACGCAGGATGAGCAGACGAATGGCCGTTATACAGCTCCACCCCCTCTAGTACCACAAGTGCCTCTACAACATGCTTTGTATGGGAACGACACGATAACCCTAATCAGAGAGTTCAAGAAAATGAAACCGCCGAGATTTCAAGGAGGTATAGAACCAATGAAAGTCGAGGCATGGGTTTTAGAGATGGAGAAGTTGTTTGAGATCTTCCCCAGTACAGACGCCCAGAAGGTATCTCTGGCAGCATTTACATTAGATGACGATGCTCGTAGGTGGTGGATGATGGTCCGAGAAAGCAATCCGGGTTTGACTTGGGCAAAATTTTTGGAGTTGTTCTACAACAAGCATTTCCCCCTCAACATCCGAGACCGAAAAACCACGGAGTTTCAGAATCTGATGCAAGGGAACAAGACAGTCGCAGAATACGATCGTGCCTTTACTGAACTGGCGAGATATGCGCCTCATATGGTTGACGACGAATACCGAAAGGCGAGAAAGTTCGAAAGTGGGTTACGTGGACCGATACAAGATAGGGTCAATATGCTCAATATGCCGACATACGCTGGAGTACTGGACAAGGCCATCCTGGTTGAAGCTAATCTAAACCGATACCAGAGTTCAGGTGAGGGTCAGAGGAAGAGACGGAATTATGATAATCGCCGAGTTCCGTTCAATGCCAAGAAGAGAATGAGCGCAGACAGTTCCAGCAACTCAAATCAGGAAGGTAACGCCAAGCCGGTGTGTGCAAGTTGTGGAAAGCTACATTTCGGGGTTTGTCGTTGGGCAACAGGAGCTTGCTATGAGTGCGGCAAGATAGGTCATCGTGTGAAGGACTGCCCGAAGGCAGGGACTGACAATGGAAAGAGGAATGGAAGCACCTCGGGCTCTGCACAAAACAACAACGTCGGGAGAATACAGGCAAGGCAAGGCAGAGTTTTTGCATTGGTACCCGGAGACGCCCAGAATGCCGAGGCGGTAGTGTCAGGTACCCTTTCAATTTGTTCTCAAGATGCATACGTATTGATTGATTCGGGTTCTACGCATTCATTCGTGTCCACTATATTCGCCGAGAAGTTGAATAGAGAATTAGAACCCCTTGATTACGTATTGTCTGTGTCTACTCCATCTGGGAGAAATATGATTGTTTCTTCCATTTATAGGACGTGTATTGTCGTGATTGAGGGTGTAGAGTTGTTAGTTGATTTGATGCCATTAAGCAAGACCCATTTCAATGTCATATTGGGAATGGATTGGTTAGTAGCGAACCATGCATCCATTAATTGTGTTACTAAGAGCGTCACATTGAAGACCCCAAGTCAAGCTGAGGTCATTTTCCAAGGTAAAGGAGTGGTACCCCCACCTTACTTAATCTCATCCATGAAGGCCTACAAGTTGATCCAAAAAGGATGTCAGGGTTATTTATGCAGTATACTAAGTGATTTGAATGGAAGTGTTGAGTTAGCCGACATACACGTTGTTGAGGAATTCCCCGATGTCTTTCCGAATGAGTTGCCTGGCCGCCTTGTCGATAGGGAAATAGAGTTTACCGTGGACATCCTGTCGGGAACACAACCCATCTCCAAAACACCCTACAGAATGGCCCCAGCCGAACTTAGAGAACTGAAATCACAATTACAAGAATTGTTGGACAAATGATTTGTTAGGCCGAGCACTTCACCATGGGGAGCACCCGTTCTATTTGTTAAGAAAAAGGATGGCACACTTCGTCTTTGCATTGACTACAGAGAACTTAATAAGGTGACCATTAAGAACAAGTACCCATTGCCTAGAATCGATGATTTGCTTGATCAACTACGAGGAGCACGAGTCTTTTCCAAGATTGACCGTAGGTCAGGCTACCACCAGTTGAAGGTTAAAGCTGAGGACATCGAGAAAACTGCCTTTCGGACAAGATATGGCCACTACGAATTTTTGGTAATGCCCTTCGGAGTAACCAATGCCCCAGCAGCATTCATGGACTTGATAAACAGAGTCTTTAAGCCGTACCTAGATGAGTTTATCATTATTTTTATCGACGACATATTGATCTATTCCGGGAGTACGAGCGAGCACGAGAATCATCTGAGACTTGCCCTGCAGACCTTGAGAGATAAAAAGTTGTACGCCAAGTTAAGTAAATGCGAGTTTTGGCTTTCCAGCATTTCATTTCTAGGGCATGTGATTAATGAAGACGGTATATCAGTTGACCCGAGTAAGATTGAAGCCATTGTGAATTGGCCGACGCCGACCAACGTGTCCGAGGTTCGTAGTTTTCTGGGTTTGGCAGGTTATTACAGAAAGTTTGTAAAGGATTTCTCGAGGATTGCAGTGCCATTGACAAAACTAACTAAGAAGGGAGCAGCTTATGAATGGACCAATGAAAGAGAATCAGTTTTCCAGGAGCTGAAGACGAGGTTAGTTACAACACCAGTTCTGGTACTACCATCGGCTAATGAGGAATTTCAAATTTACAGTGATGCTTCACATAAGGGTTTGGGTTGCGTGTTAATGCAAGAAGGTAAAGTCATAGCGTACGCGTCTCGTCAGTTGAAGCCCAATGAAAAGAATTATCCTACCCATGATCTGGAGCTGGCTGCCGTGGTTTTTGCTTTAAAGATATGGCATCATTACTCGTATGGAACATCTTGCCAAGTTTTCACCGACCACAAGAGTCTGAAGTACTTGTTCACTCAGAAAGAGTTAAATATGAGGCAGAGAAGATGGCTCGAGCTACTGAAGGATTATGACATGCAGATTCAGTATCACCCAGGTAAGGCAAATTCCGTAGCCGACGCATTGAGCAGGAAGTTAGTTGGAAGTTTGGCGTGCCTGACAGCGGTTTCGGTGGAACCGACCATTATTGAGGAAGCGAAGACCAGACAGAGGGAGGATAAATTCCTCAAGAAGGTAATTGATGAATTCGTCACCAAGCCGAGGCCGGGATACACTATGGAGAATCAAGTGCTTAAGTTTGAAGGAAGATTGTGCGTGGCCGACGTACCAGAGTTAAAAAGGAAGATTTTGCAAGAGGCCCATAATTCCAAGTTTGCCATTCATCCAGGGAGCACCAAGATGTATCAGGACGTAAAGCGAACCTTTTGGTGGCCAAACATGAAAAGAGAGATAGCCGAGTTTGTATTTCAGTGTCTGTGTTGTCAGCAAGTGAAGGCAGAACACCAGAGACCGGCAGGACTTCTTCAACCCTTGTCAATTCCTGAGTGGAAATGGGAGCACATCTCCATGGATTTCGTAGTGGGTTTGCCGAGGACGCAAAGAGGTATGGATTCCATTTGGGTTATAGTCGACAGGTTTACTAAGTCAGCTCACTTTTTGCCTATCAAGACTACATTAAATGCCGACCGACTTGCCGAATTGTACATGAATGAGATCGTTAGGCTTCATGGTGTGCCGATGTCCATTGTGTCAGACCGAGATCCGAAGTTCGTTTCTAGATTTTGGCAGAGTCTACAAGGAGCCTTGGGAACAGAGTTGAGATTTAGCACAGCCTTTCACCCCCAGACCGACGGGCAGACAGAAAGAACGATTCAGACACTCGAAGACATGCTCAGACTGTGCGTGTTGGATTTCCAGGGAAGTTGGGAATCGCATTTGCCATTAGTAGAGTTCGCGTACAACAACAGTTATCAAGCCAGCATAGGCATGGCGCCGTATGAAGCTTTGTATGGAAGGGAGTGCAGATCGCCGATATGTTGGACTGAAGTAGGAGACAAAGCTCTAATTGGCCCCGAGTTGGTTCAGATGACAACTGAAAAGATCAAACTCATTCAGCAGAGGATTAAAACTGCACAGAGTCGACAGAAGTGTTATGCCGACCAAAGAAGGAGGGAGTTAGAATTTGAAATTGGGGATCATGTATTTTTGAAGGTCTCGCCGATGACAGGAGTTTCGAGATTTTGGAAGAAGGGTAAACTCGCACCCCGATATATTGGGCCGTTTGAAATTCTTGAGAAAGTTAACACCGTTGCTTACAGACTCGCTTTGCCGCCAGATTTGAGCCAAGTCCACAGCATGTTCCATGTTTCAATGCTGAGAAAATATATCCGAGACCCACTGCATGTAATAGATTACTCCGGGGTTGTAGTTAATGAAGACTTGGGCTACGAAGAGAAGCCGATGAGAATTATCGACAGACAAGTGAGACAGTTGAGAAACAAGTCGATATCAATGGTGAAAATCGAATGGGAGAAGCATTATGGCGAGGAGGCCACATGGGGAAAGGAAGAGGAGATGAAAATCCGTTACCCGGAGTTATTCGTAGGACAAGGTAACTTAAGTTTGGGGACCAAACTTCTTTAAGGAGGGTAGACTGTAGGAACCCACATTTTATGTTCTCATCGTGTTCATGAGCATCTGTATGATTATGACTTGTTAAGTTTGCATGTGTATGTTTGTGACTTGTTCCGCTTAAGCAAGTGTGATCCATGCCTTGTTTTGAAGCCTTGTGATTTGTCTAAGTGTAGTATGCTTGTCTTGTTCCTTCCTTGATGTGAAACTTAGGTCACGCCTTGCCTGAGTTATGCTAGCCGATGTTATTCCAAGCCGAGGTCATCCTTAGTCTAGTAGTATCTTGGAACCCCTTGCTGACCTCCGTCCTCGCCTTGACACATTAGCCGAGATGTTACCTTGCACCCAAGCGATCTCGTCCTGGAGTGGTATGACCTAGACCGAGGTGTGGCGCATCTAGGCCAAGATGTGGCACAGCTTAGTCAAGTGTTGTCCTTCTTAGCCGAGGTCATTGTCACCTTAGTTGCCGAAGTCCTTTGTTAGCCGATGTCACCCCTTGCCGGAGTGCCATTCCGTGTAGCTTGTTAGATACGCTTTGTTGTTAGCCGATGTCATTGCCCCGTCAGAGAGCCCATACCGCTTTACTTGTTGAACACCCTTCCACCATGCTTTATCTGGTCTGTCAGCCACCTTTTCAGGAAGAACACAACCAGTCGCCGCCACGTGTCTCAGTAGAGGGTTAACCCCAGAACCGGGTAAAGAAAACTATCATTTGATATCATAACCTTGCCTTGTAGAGAGAGAAACTCTAGGAGGAAGAAGGAGTTTTAGAGTGAGGAAGTAGATCTTCAAGCTTGATTCCAGGAGATCGAACCGTTAGATCCGTGTTCTAAGGTTAGATTTTTGATCTGCTCATGATGTTCTCTATGTTCATGTTATTGCATTGCATGATCGGATATGATTTGTAAGCCATGCATCGTTTTGAAGTTCGATTTTAGAAAGAGAAAATGACATTCATGTGTTCTTGAAGAAAGTCTTGTTTTGATCCGAAAGCTTGCATAAAGAATCATGTTTTTGTGTTTATTTCCGCAAGAATTCCAAGTACGGGTACCCAGGTCCATGTTTTCAAACTCATAGCACGAAAATCCCAGATTTGTGATGACAGATTATGATTGAACATTCATATTTTTCATGTTTTCACACTCATGTTCTTCATGTTCATCAACAGAGGGAAACCCAGAGTTTCCCGACCTCTTTTCCTTGCATGTGGCCCTCGGGAACACACCTCGGCGAGGAGGTGTGGAACCCCGGCCTAGACCTGGTTGATGCCCAGCATGTTTTCCGAAACCATTTGTGTACATACGAAACTTGTTGAAGGTGCATTCAATAGGCTTTGCCATGTGATTGTAGGATTTGGGCTTGTCTCGACCCCGACGTTTGAAGAAACTATGTGAGTGGTATTTTTAATAAAGCTATGTTACACTTGCTTTCATAAATCTCGTCTTGCCTTGTTTTGAAAAGTACTTGATCTAGCATGAATGACTATCCCGACTTGTATATTAAACACTATCTTGTTTTGATGACATTTCTTGAAAGTCCGTAGCTGCAGGGGACTATAATGCAACTGCACTCTTGTCTTGAAAGTCCTTAGCTGCAGAGGACTATAATGCAACTGCACTCTTGTCTTGAAAGTCCTTAGCTGCAGGGGACTATAATGCAACTGCACTCTTGTCTTGAAAGTCCTTAGTTGCAGGGGACTATAATGCAACTGCACTCTTGTCTTGGAATTGTCATCACCCCTTGTATTAAGTAGATGTAATAACATCCAAAGAACTTTAAAGGCCGGCAATGAACTTCATTTCCCCCTTGATTGTAAAGTATGCTATGTATTGTTTTGAAAGAAATCTTGGATATCAATCATGCAAAACCTTTATTTCTAATATCATTCACTGAGTATCCAAGCTCACCCTCTATATATATATGTAGGTGATGAGCAAGAAGGCAATGAGGCCTAGACGTGTAGCCGATGTGTTTTTGGGTGCCTTGCCGACGTGTTTTGGATTAGCATTTTGTACCATCTTGAAGATTATGCTTCTTAGCCTATATTTCATGTGTACTTGTATATGTCGGCTTGAGAAGCCTTTTGGTCAAGATGTATTTTGTATCTCATTCCCTTATTGTATCTAAGTTGTAAGACTTTGTAAAAATGTATGTCATTTCATTGGACTTAAGCACGGCTCTCATGGACTATTTAGATTCTGTATATATATATATATATGTTGCTTCAGCACTTGTAAGCCCCATATTTTATACTCTGATTGTGGGTGATTCTTGTAAGTCGGCCTTCGGTAATCTCGGATTACTGGCCATCACGGCACCAAACTACTAGGGGCGGTTTGGGGGCGTGACATGGGTACCCATACTTGAAGATCTTATGAAGACAAACACGAAAACATGAATCTTGATGCAAGCTTTCGGATCAAACATGGCTTTTATTCAAGAACACATGAATATCACTTTTTCTTTCTAAAACCAAACTTTAAATCAATGCATGGCTTACAAATCGTGCTCGGTCATCCAATGCAGCTAGATGAACAATAAGAACAAGAGTAGATCAAGATTCCAACCTCAAGACATGAATCTAACGGCTCAAGGTGTGAAGATCAAACTTGGAAATCTATTCCCTTCCTAAGAACTCCTCTTTCTTCTTCCTAGAGCCTCTCTCTCTCTAAAGACAAGGATATGATACAAAATGATGTGTTTCTCAACAGCTCTCTGCCTTGACCCTCTGCTAGGACACGTGGCATTGGCTGGTTGGCTCTTCTCAAAAAGGTGATTGAGTGAAAAGACAAGACTATGACAAAGTGTGCTCAACAAGCAAGATGGCATAGGCACTCGGGCAGGTAATGCTCTCGGCTAAGGACAAGGCTTCGGCAAGTAAGTTCTCAATGATCTCAGCTAGGAAGGACAACACTTGACTTAGCTGTGCCACACCTCGACCTAGATGTGCCACATCTCGGTCTAGGTCATACCAATCCAGGAACAAGATCACTAGGTGCAAGGGTAACATCTCGGCCTTTTTGATGAACACCTCGGCTTAGATAGTGACATCTCGGCCAATATGCCAAGGTGCGAGTGGAGGTTAACCAAAAGATTCCAAGATAGTCCTAGGTATAAAAGATTCAAAGGTGTGACCTAGACTTAGGATGACCTCGGCTAAACTCACACCAAGCAAGGAACAAGTATGCAGTAAGACTTAAGCAAAACAAAGACAAGATTTGAAATGCAAGCTTAACAAGACAAACTCATATAAATGCATGAGAGCATGACTAAGATGAAGTGAGGGTTGTTACATCCTACCCCCCTTAAAGAAGTTTGGTCCCCAAACTTGAGTTACCTTGATCCGAAAACAATTCCGGATATCGGACTTTCATCTCTTCTTCCATCTCCCATGTAGCATCCTTGCCGTAATGCTCCTTCCATTCGATTTTCACCATCGGTATCAACTTGTTCCTCAACTGTTTCACTTGTCTATCAATAATTCTCATTGGCTTCTCCTCGTAGCCTAAATCTTCATTAACCCTAATCCCAGAATGATCAATCACATGCAATGGATCCCGAATATACCTCCTCAACATCGGAATGTGAAACACATTGTGGACTTGACTTAGTTCTGGCGATATGGCAAGTCTGTAAGCAACTGGGTTAACTCTTTCAAGGATTTTAAATGGTCCAATATAACGAGGTGCTAACTTACCTTTCTTCCCAAACCTTGAAACTCCCTTCGTCGGCGAAATTTTCAGGAATACATGATCTCCAACTTCAAATTCTAACTCTCTTCTCCTCTGGTCGGCGTAACTCTTTTGTCGACTCTGAGCAGTCCTAATTCTTTGTCGGATAAGTTTAATTTTCTCAGTTGTCACTTGAATCAGTTCAAGACCGATTAAAGCTTTGTCTCCTACTTCGGTCCAACAAATCGGCAATCTGCACTTCCTTCCATACAGAGCTTCATACGGCGCCATGCCAGTGCTAGCTTGATAACTGTTGTTGTAAGCAAATTCTACCAATGGCAGATGCACTTCCGAACTTCCCTTGAAGTCCAACACACATAGTCTGAGCATATCTTCAAGCGTCTGAATTGTCCTCTCTGTTTGCGCATCGGTCTGGGAGTGAAAAGCTGTGCTAAACCTCAATTCGGTTCCCAAAGCTCCTCGTAGACTCTGCCAAAATCTGGAAACAAACTTCGGATCTCGGTCTGAAACAATGGACATCGGCACTCTATGAAGTCTAACAATCTCGTTCATATACAATGAAGTAAGTCGATCGGCATTCAATGTAGTCTATCAACTATATCTTTTCAGAGCTTATATCTTATATCTTTCATATACAATCTCATTCAGAGCTTATATCTTTTCCATACTCACATTTTTATCACTCTTTAATTGTGGTTAAGAGTTGTGCTTTTATGCTTTGTTTGTGAGCCATCATATGAGCATGCATTTGTAGCTTCTTATGCCCAAGTTTCAGGATGTTCTGGCCTCTGTTTTGGCATGGTGGAGCTCTGTCCAGAGCTGGTTTAGTTGTTTAAGCTTTGTATTGCATGCCTCTTGTATTATGCTCTTTACTAGCTTTGATGTTCTTGGCCTCCGAACATGCCATGCATGCATTGTCCATATGATAGAACCTTGTGCATGCCAGATTAACATTGATAGATAGGCATGTTATGTGTGTTGCATTGTGTTTGGATTGGATGTTAATCCAAACACGAGAAACAATGGGCGTTTCATACTTGAAGTGATGAAACGTGTCTCATTTCTCGGTCGCCGACCCTCTTGATCAAGCATGATAGAGGTGGAGGCCCTTATGTGTTCTTTGTGCATTCATTGACATTAACTCGTGCAAACTTGGCTTCTCGGCCATCGTGCATTGCGATGCTCGGTTGGTGGCCCGAGAGTCGAGTACCGCACTCCCTTGAGCTCGAGAAATGATAGGGAGGGTGGTTGTGCACACATTCCCTTGCAAATACACTACCATGCCCTTGTTGTTCTCTGTTGCAGCAAAACTGGAGTTTGGAAAAATTTCTGGTCGGCAGACCAGTAAAGGTGGTCGACCGACCACTTTTTCTAGTCTACATCCAGCTTTTCTGGTCCATAAGTGGTCTACAGCCCCCTTTCCTGGTCGGCAGCCCACCAGAAGGTCCCTATGCTGGAGAAAAAGCATCCTGGAGATTGGTACACTTTTCAGAGATCAAATCAAATGCAAACAGAAGCAATTCTGGACATAGCAATGGATTTTCGAGCGAGGCAATCAAGCATGCATGCACCCCTCGCCCCGAGGACCTCTTTTAACTGCTTTAGCTGCTTTACTTAGTTAGCTAATTCGTCGGTTTTGTACTTAATTAGTTAATGTGCTTAATTAATCGATTTATTTTGTAATAATTAGTTTAATTAGCGTAGCTAGTTAGCTTATTATTCGGACCCTCCATCGGGAGGGAAAATGTTGTAATAAGTGTGCGTGCGTGTTTGAATGTCTTCCAACCCCACGTCTTTCTCCCTTTTATTTACCAGCTTTCGATGGTTAGTTTTAGGGCATGTTTCAATTAGCATACTTACGCTTGCATGCGTGCATCATTCATTCGTCTTGCATGCACCGGGCTCGGCGCATCATTCAAACTACACTATATTTCAATACACTTTCTTGAATACGTGTTTCAAAGCATGTTATCGAGTGTTGCACTCATATGCCATCTTAGAATAGCCGAGATTTTTAGTTTCATTTTGCATGTATTGCATTAGGCATCTTAACATAAACTAGGATCATGCATGATTTCTAACTAGTTTTCTATTTTGGTTCGGAGTACACTGTAAGTGTTTATGCTTTAGCATTCTTGCATGTGTGTAAGTGACTGCCATGATAGCATGCTTGCCATGAGGCTGTTTGCTTAACTGGTATAACTGCATGAATACCTGTGGATGAAGGCTTCATTACTTGAATTGGAACAATTCATCAAAATGTGAGTTTTAAGCCCACTTGAAGTGGCAAATCATCATGTTTTAAGCCCACCTTATTTTATGGCAAATCCGCGCTTTAGCCTACTTGCGAGTAGCATCTTCAAACCATTTTTGAAAAACAAACATGAGATGTTTTGTTCCAAATCAAGCGATTTAGTCTATACTTGTGTGTTGTGCACATCACATAGTAAGTTAGTCTAATAACCGGAATAAGAACACATGTATTTTCAAAAACAACATATCATGTTAGTAGAGGCCGATCCTTTGATCGGGCAAGCGGGGGTGCTCATTTCAGGACCTTCCCCTCTCATTCTCAAGTTCCCGAGCCGAGGCAACTTTGGTGATGACGGACACGTGGCCTTTGGCACGAGTCAGGGTTTCCTAAATTTCCCAAAACAAAATATTTAGGTGGCAACTCTGAAATCTGGCAAAGCGGTCCATGTTTGGCACTTTTTGATTCAAAATTGATTTTTCGAAACCAATTGCTGGATTTGGACTCTTTGGTGATTTATCAGTCTTATATTGCACTTTGTGAGATTAGATTCAGAACCGTGGCAGGATTCAGAACTATAGTAGCTAGAACCCAATTCGCGCCCTCGCGCGCAAAGAGAGTTCCGGGCGGTCTACAGTTTCTGGCGACTCTGCTTGGGATTTAGAGAACTTGACTCGAACATCATGATATGTTGTTTTGTTTACACTTATGTGTTTCTTTGCATTTCATTTGCATTGGTGCGCCTAAGTCACAGTGTTTGCCATCTACTATTCCTGAACGGTTTGCCGAAGGCTTGCTTTGAGAAGCGTGTCATAAGGCTGACCAGTTACGGGCTCTGCCACGATGGGAACCCAAACCTCGGTTCTTACCGAGGCACCCTTTTCGACCATTCGACCTAGTGCATATCAGAAGCCATAGTGACAATTCCAAACTAGGACAGGTTGCTTACCCGAATGTAGGTTGTTTGAAACGCTGTGTGCGTAGTGAAGCCCTAGCTCCTAACAAAATAGGACAGGGAAACTGTAGATCACCCTGAGAACTCCCCGGCTCCGCGCTACGAGGGCGTGAATTCGTTTTGTTCTCTAGCTACTACAAGTTCGAACTCGTGTCACGGTTTTGAATCTAATCTCACAAAGTGCAATGTGAGACCGATAAATCACCAAAGAGTCCAAATCCGAAAAATCGTTTTGGAAAATTGATTTTAATAAAGAAGTGCCAAAGATGGACTGCTTTGCCAGATATAGAGTCGCCACCTAAATATTTTATTTTTGAGAAATTTAAGAAACCCTGACTCGTGCCTAAGGCCATGTGTCCGTCATCACCAAAGTTGCCTCGGCTCGGGAACTTGGGTACAAGAGGGGAAGGTCATGCAATGAGCACCCCCGCTCGCCCTATCAAAGATCGGCCTTTACTAAGCATGATATTTTGTTTTTGAAAACACATGTGTTCTTATTCCGGTTATTAATCTAGAATTACTATGTGATGCGCATAGCATACAAGTATAGACTAGATCGCCTAAGTTGGAACAAAACATTACACGTTCATTTGTTTGAAAATGGTTTGCTACTCGCAAGTAGGCTAAAAAAATGTAGATTTCAATGAATTGTTCCAACTCAAGCAATCCAACCTTTACTCACAGGCATTCATGCAGTTAATCAAATAAGCAGTTAGCCTCATGGCAAGCATTCTAAACATGGCAACATACACATCTCATGCAGTATGCTACAGCGTAAACACTCACAGTGTACTCCAAGCTAAAACAAAGAACTAGTTAGAAATCATGCATGATCGTAGTTCATGTTAAGATGGCTAATGCAACACATGCGAGAATGCAACTAAAATAGGCTTGGCTATCTAAGATGTCATGTGAATGCGACAATTCGATACATGTATTCAACTTGGAATTGAAATACAATGCAGTTAGTATGATGCGCTGAGCCCGGTGCATGCAATACAAATGAATGATGCACGCATGCAAGCATAAGTATGCTAATAAAAATATGCCCTAAAACTAACCATCGTAAGCGGTTAAGTAAAAGGGAGAAAGAAATGGGGGTTGCAAGACATGCATCACACACACGCACGCTTATTACAACAATTGGCCCTCTCGATGGAGGGTCCGAATAAGAAGCTAACTAGCTAATCTAAGCTAATTAAACTAATTATTACAAAACAATGCTAATTAACTATCCCTAGTTAACTAACTATTACAAATCAAATGAGCAGCTAAACGCATTAACTACTTAAGTACATAACCAAAGCATAAGCTAGCTAAGGAAAGCAGTAAAACAGGAGCCTCGAGGTGAGAAGTGTATGCATGCCCGGTCGCTTTATTCGGAAATCTGTCGCAATGCTCCAACTTGCCTCTGTTTGCAACTGTTCTCAGAACCTTGCACCAAGCTCCAGAAAGCTTCCAACTCACCTTGGGGACTTGGAGGAGCATGGCCGACCACCTAGGGATGTTTCCAGCCACTGGCTGACCACTTTCTATTGCTGCAGACCAAAAAAAGTGGTCGGCCAGCTAGTTCTTCTGGTTGGCCGACCAGTTTTGCTGCACTTCTCTAGTTTGCTGCAACAGAGAGCAAGAAAGGGCATGGCAATGTATTTGCAAGGTATGTGTGCATAACCACCCTCCCTATCATTTCATAAGCTCAAGGGAGTGTGGTTCTCGACCCTCGGGCCACCAATTACGCATTTTAATGCATGATGGCCGAGAAGCAAGACTGCACAATTCAATATGAAATGAATGCACACATAAATACATAAGGCCTAAAACTCTATCATGTATGATCAAGAGGGTCGGCGACCGAGAATTGAGGCACGTTTCATCACTTCAAGTATGAAACGTCCCTCGTTCCTCATGTTTGGACTAACACCTAATCCAAACAAAATGCAACAACATGCAACATGGAAATGCAATGCAATTTAAGCATGCAAACATGCAATGCCTCTCAAGCATGCAAACATGCAACACAAGGGACAAGTATGTAACAACATGCAATGCGACATGGCATACTCAATGCAATGAATAACATGGCATACTCAATGCAATGTGATTATGGCATACACAATGAGAACAAGAACATAGCATGCACAATGCAAACAACAACATAACATGCACAATGCGATGTAACATGGCATACACAATGCTCAATGGGCTTAAACCGAATGTGGGCAGACCTCAGCCATGCCCAAAACAGTGGCCATAATGCTAAAATAAAGGCATGAAGATCAAGACAAGCAAGCTCAATGCATTGGCCCATCAACTAGGCATAAGAGCACAACTCTCAAGAGTGCTCAAAGAGTGCTCAAAGAGTGACAAGCATCAAAGAGTGACAACACTAAAGGCTCTGAAATCAAGTGTGAAATGATGCCAAATCATTCAAACAACACAAGTAAAGCATGCAAGAGAGCCTAAGGCATAAGGCTAGCAAAGAGCAACACATAGGAGGCATGCAAAACATGGCACAAATGATTGAACCAATCATGGACAGAGCTTAATTAGGTCTAAACAAAGACCAAAACATGCTAAGATGAGGGCTCAAGGACCTAGGCAAGATAGCATACAAGCTAGGCCACAAAAAAGGCAGCAATGCATAACACTCAAAGGCAATCAAAGAGTGAATGAAGTGGGAACATGGCAATGCTACATGCTCTGAAATGTCATGGTAAATGATGCCAAATCATGTACACAACATAAATGAAGCATGCTATGGTACCCAAAGCTTGAAACTAGCATAGGCATTTGTACTACAACTATGCAAAACATGAAGCATATGGCAAAGGCAACCTAAAACAGTCCTAGAACATGTCAAAATGAGTCTAAAACATGCATGGAAGGAAGCCAAAGCAAGCTAGCGTGAAGGGCATAAGGTATGGATCATGCAAGGCCAAAAGGGAGGGTTACACTACACCTACCAAGACCAAGCATGAGATGGCTTTGCCAACAAAAATCAGAGTTGTATTATGGCAAAATAACCCCAAAAACACATTGAAATGATATCTCGCAAGCTTAGGCATGAAGGCATACGCAATGGTTCATGTTAAGGCATAAAGGGCCAACCCTCCAACGCATTGAATAAGTGAAAAATGTGAGTGCATGAACATGAAACATGAACTGAAATCACATAACAAATGATGTCAAATCATTCAAATAGGCCAAGCAATGCATGCTAGTGAACTTGATACACAAAGCTAACAAGCTAGAATGCATTATAGCTATACAAAGCATGGCATGCATGACCAAAAAAACACAAATCAGAGCTTAACCATGCTAAAACATGGACAAAAACTTCTTAGAGTTAAGCCAAAAACATGCTAGAATGATAGTCTAAAGCATGGTACACATTAGGCTAGTTCATGGAATTACACTACAAGTGTATGGAGCATGCATAGGGCCATTAAACCAAACCTTAACAGAGGTATATCCTGGTAAAACAACACCAAGAACATGCTTAAATGGACTCAAAACCAGCTAGAAAGACATGCTACTTCATGAAGCATACAAAGCTAGTTTGTGAGGATCACACTACAAGTGTATTATGCATGCAAGGGGTGATCAAGACAACCAAAAATAGTTGCATGCCATCTCAAAATTACCCCAAATAGATGCTAAGAATAAGCCAACACAAGCTTAATAAACATGCTCAAACATGAGGCATTCAAAGCAAGCAATCAAAACACAAGGAGAGGGCCCTCTTCTATTTGGGACCCCAAAACTACCTTTCCACCACTGAAATTCCCCTGGATTTCAGTGGTAGAAAGGTCATGCAAAGGCTAGAACAAGAGCTAAAAGGGATGGCTCAAAACAAGGCCTAAGAGCGAGTAGACCACCCCCAACAAAAAAGTGACCTTAAACAAACATTTTAAGCATGCAAAAATAGAACTTTTTGTAGTTAACAGTTAAGCTTAAATCAGCATGCAAATAGGGCTAAAATCTTAAGCAAAAGTAAGGTTTAGGAGGGTAGAAACTCACCCTTGATGAACACCTTCAAGGCTGCAACTCCAGTACTCTTTTTGAACCAAAACCAATCCAAAAACTTCAAAAACAACTTCAAGGGACCTCAGCTCCAAGAATATGGTGTTTGAGTGTGTGTTTGTGTGTTAAAGTATGATGAAACTACACTTTAAGGCACAAAAATGAAGAGCAAGAGCAAGATAGATACAAAGATGTATATGTATAGCTAAAGGCAATCTGAACCTAGAGGAGGGAGGAGGAGGTTCTTTCTTATAGAGAATAAAGCTCAAGCTTGTTGGGCAAGCTTTTGGCCTAAAGCCATCCCTCCATACTCGTGTATGGAGGATGGCTTCTGTGCCTTCCAGCTGGCATAGTTGTACTGAAAATATCTCCAAAAAGGTGATGAAAAGTAGCTGACCACTTGAAGTGGTTGGCCAGCTACTTGAAGTGGTTGGCCGACCACCACAAGTGGTCTCCCAAGATGAAAACTGGTCGGCCATGGTGGGAGAGGATCTATAGCATGAAAACAATGCAGTGGTATGGGGGTCGACCAGAAAAGGTGGCCTAAAGGCTAAGGAGACCAGTTGGCAGACCAGAAAACTAGCTGGCGGGAGGAAAAGTGGTCTCCAAGGGGAAAAACTGGTCTCCCACCCTTGTACCACCTTCCAAACAAGGAAAACAAGGTTTGTGCCAAAAACAAACCAAAAAGGATGCAAGACGAAAGTTCGAGAGGCAAGACGCGCGGCCAGAAGCCTCGAAAACTAGTCTACGGGCATTAAAAGTGGTCTCCCAGGCCACAGTGTCCCTCTAGGCAGAGGCAACAAGTTATGGTTCCAAAATCACGCCAAATGGAGAACATTAAGCGGTCCTGAGTCAAGGCTCACAGCCGAAGGCTCCGAAAACCAGAAGCTGGTCTCCAAACAAGAAAAGTGGTCTACGACCACGAAGAGGTGGTCTACAGACCTTCTTCTCCTTCTAGGGAAGTTAAACAGGGCTTGGTCCACAAACCGAGCCGAAACACAAAGAGTTCAGAGGCTCGGAGGCAAGGCACTCAGCCGAAAACTTCAGAAACTCGAACGAGCTCAACATGCACTATCACCGAGCGCTTAATCGGTGACATCTGAGTCTCAAGGTCCGTAAAAAATGGGGTGTCTACAGAAACCCTACCCCACCATAGAGGTGTTTTGGCTCTTACTTGCTTGGTATGTGCTGTCTGAGTGCGTCTCTACAGGTTGTATGTATCAGTTGCAAGTCTGAGTATCGGCCTGAGGGTATCAGTTTACAGGCAGAATTTTGAGCAGAATTCTGTAGGGGGTACAGTCATTCGGCTTTGCTCATATTGGTTCTGGTGAAATTAGGCTGAGGTGCTGTCTGTTTTCTCTTTTATTAGGTAGTCCTGGAACCATAGCTTCAGAAGGCTCCGATATCCCCCAGGTTCATTGGACTTGTGTTGATAGACTTTGTCAGGTCAGAGATTCAGTTCAAGGGCAATTAGTGTTCCTTCGCCAGAGGCAGGGTAAAAAGGCCAGTCAGGCACAGATCACCAGTTCAATAATCTCCAGATCAGCGATCATTATCCACCTCACCTGTGCACAGTTGGGCTGAGATATCTGCTTCCACCTCAGAGAGGGAATACACACTTGTTCAGTCAGATCCGCAGTTTTTAGTTATTATGGTGGACATGATGCATCAGCTCCAAGAAACCATGCAGGCTACGCAGTGGGATGCTGCCCGCCAGGTAGAGGTTACTGCACGTCAGCCAGAAGTGGTAGCTCAATAGGCAGAGTTGATTGCCAGGCTTCAGCAGCAGCATCCACCACAACAAACCGAAGCATCTGCTTCACATTCGCCCCCACCCCCACCTAGGGTTCTAACACCCGGGAAGACTGCAAACGTCCAGGAAAATACGGACGTCCCAACGGGGCCAGTTCCACCCCCAATTCTACCCAGCTGTCCAAAGCACCGGCTAATCCAGTGGACACATCGTTTGAATTTGAGATGGATCCAACAGCGCTAAAAGTGAGCAAACTAGGAAAGTTGTTCAAAAGAGCTCAAGGCATTAATTCCATTCCGGACATAGAGGATGGATACACCGACTTAGTAGTGACGTTACCGGACCGGTTCAAGATGCCGCATATAGACCGTTTTGACGGTTCTGAAGATCCTATGGTACATCTGCGGTTGTTCTCAAATATCCTACGGCCAATGGGCCTCTCCAGATTGCAAAAGTTTTCCCTCTTCGGCTGAACCCTGTCGAGTGTTGCGGCTATCTGGTATGCGAAGTTAGAAGATTCTGTCAAGAAGAGTTAGGAGGAGATGGCTGTGGCCTTCGTTGCCCAATATTCATACAACACGCAAATCGAGGTCACAACTCGTGATCTCGAGACAACCAGGCAAGAGCCGAAAGAGGGCTTCTCTGACTTTCTTACCCGTTGGAGGGCCAAAGCTTCTACAATGACAACCAGGCCGGTGGAGAAAGATCAGATAAAGATGGTTGTGTGCAACCTGTAGCCTAACCTGATGCAGAAAATGATCGTCTTACCCCTCCCCACTTTTGCAGATTTACACGAGATTGGGGTACAGATTGAAGGCGCAATGAAACAAGGTCTAATTGGTCACGTAAGGGAGTCACCCAAGAATGGTATATACGCAGTTCGAATGCGACCACCAGTGGTGATACAGCTGCAAGATCTTCTGAAGTTGGAATGGTCACCACCACCACACCAAAAACAGCCACCCCATTCACCGGTGCGTCCGAAACCAGCTCACAAATAGCCAAATATCCACCCCGAGGCAAGAGGGTTTTTACCCCACTTTATATGCCTTTGTCAAAAGCTCTAGGGGCCTTACTTAGAAAGGACATCTGAAACTGTTGGAACAACGGCCTCTACCCGATCCTCTCCCTTCAAAGCATGACTCGGCTAAGTACTGTACCTTCCATCAACAAACCGGTCATGACACTGACAGTTGCTTTTGTCTTCGCCATGATATACAAGATCTAATTGACAATAAGGTCATCGCCGCACCAGTCTTGAAAAGTCTATCGACACCGGATCAGTGAACTTGGGGGATAATGTGATGTGATCGGGGGATGAACCACCAGCGGATGGTGCTCAGTTTACTCTAGATGTGGGGGGGATGGCACGCACTATTTTGAGCAATGGTCAAATTGCTTTTTATTGTGCTTTCTGACTTGGGTATTGGGTTAGTTTTGTCGTGTTGTTTTGAGCCAGTCTTTTTGTACTGAGTCAGTTGAGTCTGTCTTGTCGTATCGAGTCAGTCTTGTTGTGTCGGAGTTAGGTGCTTTCGAGCGTGTTACCTCGGGCATCACTTGCTTGTTTTGTGTTTATCTTTTACACTTTTTTGAGTCTGTTTTTGCCATGGGGCCAGTTGCACTAGAAGATTTGAATGAAACAGCAGTGATTTTCACACTTTTGAGTTTGTTTCTGCCTTGAAGCCAGTTGTGCCAGAAGATTCGAATGAAA
The DNA here is from genome assembly GCF_055761805.1 of Camellia sinensis. Taxonomy (NCBI): domain Eukaryota; kingdom Viridiplantae; phylum Streptophyta; class Magnoliopsida; order Ericales; family Theaceae; genus Camellia; species Camellia sinensis. The sequence goes on from NC_138967.1 coordinate 50,883,728, forward strand.
TGACATTGCTTTTCACCTACCATTTTTGTGCCTTGAAATCATTGCATTGACCTAACTATTTCAAAACTTTTCTAACACTATGATGAAAACAAAGAGGGAGGAATTCCTCTGGATTTGCAAAAATTTGATCAATTGAGAGAAAGAGAGGCGTGCTGAGCCCTTAATGAATGAGATCATGCTTGTTAATATGAGTACTGAGAAGGATCCAGGCTTGATCTAAATTGGTTCTACATTGTCTTCAGCGCGAGCGACTAGTCGCTTTCTTAAAAGATTTCAAAAAATGTTTTGTGTTGTCCTGCGAAGACCTGTGTGTAATTGCTTTTGAGATTGTGCAGCATAGGATCACTCTCAGCCTCAAGACTCGACCCCTTTTGCTTTCAAACCTTGAACTTGGATTCAGAATGTTCAATGGTCTACCACAAAGGAGGCCCGCCAGGCCAGATTTAAAGCAGCCCACGAACTAGGGGCAATAAGGTCGTGTGACATCAAAGGAGGCCCATCAGGCCAGATTCGAAGTAGCCCTCGAACTAGGGGCAAGAAAGTCAGATCAAGAAGGTCAGACGTCGTCAAAGGAAACTTGCATAGCTCGATTGGAAGTAGCCCTTGAACTAGGGGCAAAAAAATGTCAGATGTGCTCAAAGATTCAAGAATGGATCATTCTGCAAACCGATGAGGACTGGCAAGAAAGCCAAATTCCAGTAGCTGGAAGAAGAAAGTATTGCTGAAGGACAATCGAGTTCATATCCACAACACTAGGGGCAAATTCAGCCCCCATTGGATGGACTTTTACATCATCAGCGAATAGCAGCCATTCTCCTGGATTCAGATGGCTTCGAGAACTCAAAACCATTCAACATGGACAAGTTACACTTTTACCCTTGAGAGGCTCGCTGGGCCGAAAACCCAGAAGGGCGACCCAGGCAAAAGTTAGAGCATGAAAAAAGAAATGAAAAGAAGAAAAAGAAATGAAAAAATGAAAAGAAGAACAAATGAAAAAAAGAAAAGAAAAACAGAGCTCGCAAGGTTGAAAACCCGGAAGGGCGGCCTTGGAAAAAGTTAGAGAGTAAAAGGAGAGGTTAATACCCGAGTGTACCTTAACCCCGGAACTACGTCAGGTTTGATTCCCATCTTTGGGATACGTAGACAACTTCATTCCGAAGTCCAGCCATAAACACTTCCAAATCGACTGTGTCCATGTAATGGTTCTGATCATCTTTGTCTTCTCTGTATCCAAGAGTTCAGGGGTGATCGTCTTTTTGAGGACTGATTACAGTGTGCTGCAGTTCCATTCAGACAAGGGGCAACTTTCCGTCACCATGCAGTGCCCTTTAGACAAGGGGCAATTTTCCATTGTTTTGGATCTGGGGTTGTGCACCTCAAGAGCAAATTCTATGTTGGTTGAGCAATGGCCATTTGTAAAAATAGTTTTGAGGATTTTTTTAATGAGGTTGACTAATTCTCTTGAAAATTATTCCATTTTTCTAAAACTGGACCATTTCTTGGACCCAAAAAAGGAAAATTTTTAGTGCTCATAACCTGACTTGCATGATTTCAAATTAGAAGATCGAACAAGTATGTTAATCTAACTCTCATATTGATCAAAATTGTTTAGCAGAGCTCAAAAACAAAAAAATGGTCAAAATAATGAACTAGGGGCACAATTGAGTTAGGTGTTCTGTCTTTTCCCCGTTGTTAGCATACTCGCCAGAAAGGGCACCATATTTGCCGAAAAGGGCACTCTACTTGCCAGAAAAGGCACAACTGAAGCTAACAGGAGAGGGCTGAAAGCCTCTCGACCTCTAAGTAGCGAGGTATCAAGATAAGTGCGAAGCATGAACTGGAAATGGAGCTGGATGTTCAGTTCCTTCATCTGGGACGATCATGCTCAAATTGGCACCTGGCCTAGAATGATGACGTAGAAAATGCAATGTATCAGACCAATCAATTGTATACCTGGTCAGTGGGACATGCTGTAACTCACCTAGGTCAAGCTAAGCCAGGGGCATCTTCAAACGATGTCAGTTATAGATCTGCTGCGCATATGGTCGCACCGCAACCCCTCTGTGGGAAAGCTCACTGTTGTAAGAGAAAGAAGAAGAATCTGGTAGAATACCAGGGGCAAGAGCCCACAATTTCCTGTTCATCCATCAACCACCCAAGGGAGGGATAAAAAAATAAGAGAGATTGAAGAATATAAAGATGTGCGCTGAGAAAAAAAGTAAGAAAATGACTTTTTCAGAAAACAAGAGATTGAGTGCCAGAGTTATGTGAGAATCACAAATGAGGAAAGGGTGGGAAACAATACCCGAAAGAAACTAGCTCCTCGTGAAATGAGAGGTCTCTTGCCATTGGCACACATCTGAGTGTTGTGTGTTTGTTTTGTTTGTCTCGATTCTTGTTTTGAGTCATTGTGAGTGTCAATAGATGTGTTTAGGTTGTTTACCTTTTGTTTTCATTTGTTGAGTCATGGTGCACTGTGTTCAGTCGTAGACTCAATACCCAGTCAAGAACTCATTTCTCAATTTCAAAAATAAATCGTTTTGTGCTCAGAGTGCCGTGTCATTCTCCACATATGTGCAAAACATGATTTGTTCTTTCATAAAACTGCAGGGTTCAACCCTGGTCATGTGAGAACAGTAGAACCAGGACCTATCTGAAGCTATATAGGTTTCGGACTGCAAAGCAAAAGAAAAGAGGGAAAATTTGGAGCATCTCAGCGTGTTTCAACCCCAGCAAAATTTGAGACTGCATTTCAAGTGCACCTTCTCAGGCCTCGCCATTTCTCTGGAGTATGAGTGTATCTTGACCCCAAGCTTAAGCCTGCTTCAAGTCAGAATGGCAGTCCAAGTAGCACCCGTGGTTTTCACATGTAGATGTTACCCCTCACCAGTATGAACAGGGTGTGTCCTTTTTGAGCTGAGCATGTTGCAAAATCCTCTGAGAGGTAAATCAGAGGCACCAAAGTACATAGTTGATGCCCCTCTATTGAATAGAATGTGCATTTTCATATACACTTCTGTTGCATGCGTGCCGCGCATTGTTATGATTCATGCATAGAATATGCTTGCTTTCGATTTCGCATAGAATACGCTTTGCTTTCAATCATGCATAGAATATGCTTTCAATATTGCATAGAATACGCTTTCAAGTTTGCATAGAATATGCTCTTGCCATCTTGCATTGAACATGCTTTCAATCATTCTGTGCATCCACCGCACAATGATCTCACTTCTATGCATCCACCGCACAATAATCTCACTTAGTACATTTTTGTTTGCACTTTTTTGTGCACCTTACGTGCATACAAAATGCATTTGATCGCACTTTTTTGTGCACCTCACTTGCATAGAAAATGCATTTTATCACACTCTTTTTGTGCACCTTCCTCGCACTTTCTTGTGCATTGTATCTCATTCACACTGTCTTGTGCACTCATTTGGTCTAGGAGACCCTAAAATTCTGCATTTACACTCGCGCTTTCTTGCACATCGCACTTTCTTGTGCAGTTTACACTCGCGCTTTCTTGCGCATCGTACTGTTTTGTAGCCTACACTCGCACTTTCTTGCGCATCGCACTGTTTTGTGCAGCTTACACTCGCGCTTTCTTGCACATCGCACTTTCTTGTGCAGTTTACACTCGCGCTTTCTTGCGCATCGCACTTTCTTATGCAGTTTACACTCGCGCTTTCTTGCGCATCGCACTGTTTTGTGCAGCTTACACTCACTCTTTCTTGCGCATCGCACTGTTTTGTACAGTTTACACATGCGCTTTCTTGCGCATCGCACTGTTTTGTGCAGTTTACACTCACGCTTTCTTGCGCATCGCACTATCTTGTGCATTTCATTACATGCTCTCATCTTGCATAGAAAAATGCTTGTATCTTTTGCATTGAACTTGCATCGCGCTATTTTGCGCATCTTACATGCACTTGTTAGTGCATTACTCGCGCTTTCCTGCACACCTTACCTGTACTTGTTAGAGCATTGTTTGCGCTGTCATGGGCACCCTCTGTCTTAGCACTGTCTTGTGCATACACTTCCATTGCACGATCTTGTGCATTTTGTACTATTTTGTGCATTTCAAATTGTTTACGCTGTCTCGCGCATCACACACGTCTAGTGCATTTCATCCTCTTTAGCACTGTCTTGTGCACTCCCCAGTCTAGGAGACCTTAAATCCTCTGAAGGTGCAATTCTTTTGGTGTTTGTCGTGCCCGAACGACTTCCGGTGGTCTAGTATAGCCACCTGCCTGTGTTTGCTGTGAGTTCCTAGGAGATCAACTGAGACGGTGGAAAGTAGAGTTCGAGTGGCTGTTGCCTAGAATGCAAAGGTTCGGGATTTCTGAGACTAAAGTCTAGTTTAAATACCCAGGGTGTATCCCCAGCTTGAAATTTGTATGGAAGCCCCACAGGTAAAGATAGCGTATATGCACCTCAATTCTAGATACTAAACCAACCTAGTCTGTCACCCTGTTGGAGAATAGGGAAAGCTGCGACCATAGCCAGGAAGAAAAGTAGTACCTACGGTTTAGAAACACAATCAAAAGGGGAAGATCCCCTACAGCATGCAGTGAGTCATCACCAATTGCCCCTGTCAGGTACTTTCGAGAGCATCACTTCCTAGCTGCATCATCATATCTATCATAAGTGTTACATTTTAGCTATTACATTGTATTGTACATAGCATCTATCGCACGCCTCTACTGCATTATCTGTTTTATCATCATGCATCATTTCCATGTTAGGCTTAGTCTGGTATGTGCTCATACATTTCCTTCGTTGAAGCATAGCTCTGCATGTGTACGTGCCTATTCCACTAAGAGAATTGTGGTCTGAGGGTTTCAGCACCTTTTTTGTGTTAGACGTGGTCTGTTTTGTGCCCATACCTTTGCTAGGTAGAAATATGGTTTGGCCGCGCGCCTTATTCACTGCATCCACTGCATCCATGGCATCGTACTTTGTTTTATTGTATTCAGCATGTAAGATCATGATCTTTTCTCAGCAGATCATTCCACACCTATGTCATGCCACCCAATTACTTGTATTCTTGCTGCGAAATACACAGTTCTGTCTGTGCACATGCCTATTCCACTAAGAGAATTGTGGTTTGAAGGCTCCGGCACCTTTTTTGTGTTAAACGTAGTTTGATTTTCCATCTCCATCCCTTTATGATATTTGTGCGGTTTTACACTGCTTGTGGTTTGATTATTTCATTACACTGTATATCATTTACATTGTTTTGTTATATTGCATATCATTTTGCATCCTGCCCCTGAACTACGTTGGTTTGATTCCTTGCAAAGGGATACGTAGGCAACCTATGGGCGCAACCATTTATTTATCTGTATTTTGTTTGTTTGTCCAAGTCTTCGACCTTGTCAAAAATGGGTCATCTCTGGGCTTTGACATTCACTCACGTCATTTCATGACTTTGAGCTCTGTCAAAGAGGGGCAACTGTAGACACCCCATTTTTAACCGTCCTTAAGACTTGGGCGTTACTGATGGTTTACTTGGTGTTGAAAGTTGTGCAGTGCAAAGGTTTGGTTTCTTTGGCAAGGAGAGAGTCAAATCCAAACCTTATACCCCATTTTTGGACCAAAACTATTTTGACCAAAGATTTTAGACCTTAAAACCCTATCTTTCAAAATATTTTTGAAACAAAATTCCTATGATGTTCCGACGCTTTCATTTTGTTAAATATTGCGCTTTTCGGTAAACCGAGCAGGGACAAAGTAGAAATGAATGAAAGAGAGGTGAACTCTTTGAAAAATCTTCCAAACACATCTTGTTTAGAGGTCTGGAGTTGAAGAAAAGAGGAGAAGAGGAAAGAAACCAAGCCAGAGAAGAGGATGGGCATGAATCGCTAAGAGAGAGTCGAGCAGCCCTCGCTAAATCAGGTCTATCTATTTGAACACTTAGATTTCAGATATGAGGCCACCACCATTGGAAATAAGACTTCTGGGGCTTCATTTTGCACTCAAGAATCCCCTAAAGCCAAGTCCGGATGGGGGAGATATGGTTGGTTGAAGTAGGGCATCAATCCGGTTGGACCGAAACTGAGCAGTCTTCACTAAAAGAGGAATATCTCTTAGAACAGTTGGAATTTGGATGTGAGGCTACCACCATTGGAAAGCTTACTTTCGAGGCTTCAATTTGCATACAAGAATGACCTGAAAAGGCATCCAGGTGAAGGAGTTAGGCTTGCTTCAAGTCGGGGACCAGGACTGATTTTTGCTGCAAACCACTAAGGGAGTGTGCCGACCACAAATGGAGCATTCCGACCATATGCCGAGCATATGCCGACCAGAAATGATCCTTGTCGACCAGAAAAAGTGGTTGGTCGACCAGTGGAGGTGGTCGGTCGACCACTTTTTCCCAGAAAGCCCAGAATTGGCAGATATTTTGCTCCAGCTATTCCAGACTGTCCCAGATATTTCTGAATTGAGATATTTCAACCAAACTCTTGTAAATTGCTATATATGAGGAATTACTCCCATTTGGCAAGGGGGAGAACATTTTGAAGGCTTAGAAAATTTGGGGAGCTTCTCACTCTAGAATCCTCTCTCTCTAGAATTCTCTCTTTCTCCTCTTGTTTTAGGCTTAGAACTGAGAATTTCCTACACTTTTGCAAAGAGACCCTTAACCAAAGTTGATCATCTTTTGGCTGAGGTAGCTTGGGACCTTTTTTGAGCTCCAAAAGGCTGATTTTGGCTCAGATTTTGGCTGGTTTTACTGTTGTGCTTCAAGGTGCTTCAAGGGTAAGAACTTCCTCCTTTCAAGCTTGTTTTTGCACACTTGCTTTATCCCCCTTTTTACATTGCTTTGTTGTATTTTGGGGCTGGTTTTGAACCATCAAAAACTCTGTTTTTAAGGTATAAAAGTGGTAGTTTAAATCTTGGTGAGTTTGGCGATTGTTCTCCATTTTTGTTCCTTGGCTTGTGAGGCCTTTTGTGCAACTTCTCACCACCTTCAAATCCAACTTTTTTTGGCCTTTTTACCACTGAAAATCGGAGGTATTTTAGTGGTGGAAACCATGTTTTGAGGTCCAAAATATGAGGGGTTGGCCTCCCCTCCTTGCTTCTTGGTTGCATGCCTTGTTGGCCCAATTAGTGAGCATGTTTTTCTAGCATGTGTTGGCTTATTCTTAGATTATTTTTGGGCTTATTTCAGGATGGCATAACTCTGTTTTGGCTTGGTTAAGTAACCTCTTACATGCTTTTTACACTTGTAGTGTAATCTTGCCATTTAGCCTTACATGCTTGCTACTTTGGCTCATCATTCTAGCTCATTTTGGCTATGCTCCCATATGCTTTTACTCTTGTTTTAGCATGCTTAAACTCTATTTTTGGATGGCTTGGCCACTTCTTGCATGCATTTTGTACTTGTAGTGCAAATCGTGCTTACTAGCTTAACATGCTTGATGTCGTAGCCTATTAATCTAGCATGTGTGTGCCCCACTCCAGCATGTTTTTACCATTGATTTAGCATGCTTTAGGACTGTTTTGAGTGATCTTGGTCCTTCGGGGCTTGCTTGATATGGCTATGGTGCAAGTGCCTTAGCTAGTCTTGAGGTTTGAGCACCATAGCAGGCTATATTTGTTATGTGTGCGTGATGTGGCATCATTTTGAATGTGATTTTAGAGCTTATATCTTTGCCATACTCTCATGTTTATCACTCTTTAATTGTGTATAAGAGTTGTGCTTTTATGCCTTGTTTATGAGCCATCATATGAGCATGCATTTGTAGCTTTTTGTGCCCAAGTTTTAAGATGGTTTGGCCTCTGTTTTGGCATGGTGGAGCTCTGTCCAGAGCTGGTTTAGTTGTTTAAGCTTTGTATTGAATGCCTCTTGTATGATGCTCTTTACTAGCTTTGATGTTCTTGGCCTCCGAACATGCCATGCATGCATTGTCCATATGATAGAACCTTGTGCACGCCACATTAACATTGATAGATAGGCATGTTGTGTGTGTTGGATTGTGTTTGGATTGGATGTTAATCCAAACACGAGAAACGAGGGGCGTTTCATACTTGAAGTGATGAAACGCGCCTTATTTCTCGGTCGCCGACCCTCTTGATCAAGCATGATAGAGGTGGAGGCCCTTATGTGTTCTTTGTGCATTCATTGACATTAACTCGTGCAAACTTGGCTTCTCAGCCATCGTGCATTGTGATGCTCGGTTGGTGGCCCGAGAGTCGAGTACCGCACTCCCTTGAGCTCGAGAAATGATAGGGAGGGTGGTTGTGCACACATTGCCTTGCAAATACACTGCCATGCCCTTGTTGTTCTCTGTTGCAGTAAAACTGGAGTTTGGCAAAATTTCTGGTTAGCAGACCAGTAAAGGTGGTCGACCGACCACTTTTTTTGGTCTACAACCATCTTTTCTGGTCTACAAGTGGTCTATAGTCCCCTTTCCTGGTCGACAGCCAACCAGGAGGTCCCTGTGCTGGAGAAAAAGCATTCTGGAGATTGGTACACTTTTTAGAGATCAAATCAAATGCAAACAGAGGCAATTCTGGGCATAACAATGGATTTTCAAGTGAGGCAATCGAGCATGCATGCACCCCTCACCCCGAGGACCTCTTTTAACTACTTTAGCTGCTTTACTTAGTTAGCTAATTCGTCGGTTTTGTACTTAATTAGTTAATGTGCTTAATTAATCGATTTGTTTTGTAATAATTAGTTTAATTAGCGTAGGTAGTTAGCTTATCATGCGGACCCTCCATCGAGAGGGAAAATGTTGTAATAAGTGTGCGTGTGTGTGTGGATGTCTTCCAACCCCACTTCTTTCTCCCTTTTATTTACCAGCTTTCGATTGTTAGTTTTAGGGCATGTTTCAATTAGCATACTTATGCTTGCATGCGTGCATCATTCATTCATCTTGCATGCACCGGGCTCAGCGCATCATTCAAACTACATTGTATTTCAATACACTTTCTTGAATACGTGTTGCAAAGTATGTTATCGAGTGTTGCACTCATATGCCATCTTAGAATAGCTGAGCCTATTTAGTTGCATTTTGCATGTGTTGCGTTAGGCATCTTAACATAAACTAGGATCAAGCATGATTTCTAACTAGTTTTCTGTTTTGGCTCGGAGTACACTGTAAGTGTTTATGCTTTAGCATCCTTGCATGTGTGTAAGTGACTGCCATGATAGCATGCTTGTCATGAGGCTATTTGCTTAACTGATATAACTGAAGAATACCTGTGGATGAAGGCTTCATTACTTGAATTCGAACAATTCATCAAAATGTGAGTTTTAATCCCATTTGAAGTGGCAAATCATCATGTTTTAAGCCCACCTTGTTTGGTGGCAAATCCGCGCTTTAGCCTACTTGCGAGTAGCATCTTTAAACCATTTTTGAAAAACAAACATGAGATGTTTTGTTCCAAATCGAGCGATTTAGTCTATACTTGTGTGTTGTGCGCATCACATAGTAAGTTAGTCTAATAACCAGAATAAGAACACATGTGTTATAAAAAAACAACATATCATGTTAGTAGAGGCCGATCCTTTGATCGAGCAAGTGGGGGTGCTCAGTTCAGGACCTTCCCCTCTTGTACCCAAGTTCCCGAACCGAGGTAACTTTGGTGATGAGGGACACGTGGCTTTCGGCACGAGTCAGGGTTTCCTAAATTTCCCAAAACAAAATATTTAGGTGGTGACTCTGAAATCTGGCAAAGCAGTCCATGTTTGGCACTTTTTGATTCAAAATTAATTTTTTGAAACCAATTGCCGGATTTGGACTCTTTGATGATTTATCAGTCTTACATTGCACTTTGTGAGATTAGATTCAGAACCATGACAGGAGTCCGAACTGTAGTAGCTGGAACCCAATTCTCGCCCTCGCGCACGGAGAGAGTTCGGGGCGGTCTACAGCCCCAAGCCTAAGAAAGTGGATCAGTGGCTCGAACAGATAGTGAAGACATTTTAGATGCTTCACATTGAGGATAGCGAGTTAAGGGTGACTCTTGCGAGTTACTATCTCAAGGAGGATGCGGGACAATGGTGGAAATATGCCAATGGTTGAATATAACCAACATGGGAAACATTTGTGGTTGTTTTCCAAGAAAAGTACCTACTTCCCATTGCTAGGGAGAGGTTGAGGCAAGAATTTCTGGATCTCAAGCAATTCAATATGTCTGTGGCCGAGTTTGAGGCGGCCTTCTCTAGTTTGTCCCGGTTTGCACTGGAGTTCGTAGTAACAGAAGAGCGTCATTGCATTGAGTTTGAGAAGAAACTACGAACAAAGATCTTGTTCAAGGTTGCTAGAAATATGATTTAGAATTATGACTGTCTTGTGAAGGCGGCGACACACGTAGAGATTACCATGGAGGCCGAGCAGGAGAGAATCCGAGGTTCAAGGTCAAGGGGTCAGGGGTCAAGGGTCACAGGGGGACTACAGACCCAACAAGAAGAGCATAAACACCTTTTCATCCCAGTCCCAACCACAGCAGTCTAGATCCACCTTTCCCTTACCTAGTGTGGGCCCGGAAAAGAGTGCACCGAGTGGTTTTTCTTGTTTCAAGTGTGGTTAACCGGGTCACAAGGCCTTTTGAATGTCCGTAGAAGGGAGGAGGACAGCAGATGTTGCCACCACTACTACCTAACTGGTCCCATAGTCAATCTCAGAGTAAGGGGTAGCGGCCTACTTGCTATCAGTGCGGTCAATCAGGGCACATGAAGAGAGCTTGTCCATAGTTGGGAGGCGCATCAGGGTCGAGGCAGACTCAAAGCCACCAGCAAGCTCACTCAGTCCAGACTTCGCAAGCTAATCAGGGAGCCGCTTTAGCTTAGTCAGTACAGTAGGCCTATGCTCCGAGAGATGAACAGGTTAATCAGAGGCCACAGGGGCGCGTGTATGCTGTTACCACGCCAGAGCTATTACCAGGATCCTCAGTTGTGAGAGGTATTTTTGTTTTGTGTAATTATTTGGCTAATGTGTTGACAGATACAAGTGCGTCTCATTCATTCATATCTATTGCATTCCCATCTACACTGGGATTAGAGATGGCATGATTAGCGTCTCCGCTCAGAGTCGAGTCGCCAGTTGGGGGTATAGTTGACTTAGATCGGGCGTGTCATGGTTGTGAGATAGAGGTTGCCGGGCATTCACTCCCATTTGCTTTTGTGTTGCTAGATATGTCAAGTTTTGACGTAATTCTAGGCATGGATTGGTTATCCTCGTACCGAGTTGTGATTGATTGCTACCGTTAGAGAGTTACAGTATGCACCTCAAGTGGCGACTATTTTTACTTTCTGGGGGACCGGGTTGATAGGGTCTTGTCACTAGTTTTTGACCCTTATAGTAGAAACAAGCTTAGTGGCCTTCTTGCTACTCTCTTGGATAGTGAGAGTGACGTGATTCGTGTTGAGTTGCCATGGGTAGTTTGTGAGTATCTGGATGTATTTCCTGAGGATCTTATTAGTTTGTCACCCCACTGGGAGATAAAGTTCACCATTGACTTAGTGTGCGGAACGACACCAATTTCCATGGCGCCATATAGATTTGCACTCACGGAGTTGCATGAGTTGAAGATTCAACTCCAAGAGTTTTTAGACAAGGGCTTCATTCACCCTAGCACATCGCTTTGGGGAGCGCCAACTCTCTTTGTGAAGAAGAAGGATGGGTCGTTGTGGTTGTGTATTGATTATCGTAAGTTGAATCGAGTTACCGTCAAGAACAAGTATCCTTTACCCAGAATAGATGACTTGTTTGACCAACTTATAGGGTTTTGTTGCTTTCTGAAGATAGACTTGAGGTCTGGGTACCACTAGTTGAGAGTCCGGGAAGAGGACATCCAGAAAATGGCCTTTCATGCACGTTATGGCCACTATGAATTCCTTGTAATGCCTTTTGGGTTGACGAATGCACCGGCATCCTCTATGGATTTGATGAACCAAATTTTTAGAGAGTACTTGGACCATTTCGTTGTCGTCTTTGTGGACGACATCTTAATTCACTCAACTTCCGAGAAGGAACATGAGGCTCACTTGCGAGTAGTGCTTGATTTGCTTGGGGAGCACCAGTTGTATGCCAAATTTGAGAAATGCGAGTTTTGGCTCACCGAGGTGAAGTTTTTGGGTCATGTAGTATCAGAAGAGGGGGTAACTGTGGACTCTTCAAAGAATGTTTTTGAGATCTGGAGTTTCTTGGGATTGGCGGGTATTATTGGCGTTTTGTAAGGGACTTCTCTAGACTAGCCGCACTTTTGACTAGATTGACTAGAAAGGGGGTCAATTTTGTGTGGAGTGAGGCTTGTGAAAAGTCATTCCAAGAACTTAAGACTAGACTGACTACTGCACCGGTGTTGATAATTCTGGAAATAGGTTTGGATTACACCATTTATTATGATGCATCTCGGGATGGGCTTGGTTGTGTCTTGATGCAAGGGGAAAATGTTATAGCTTATGGTTCATGACAATTGAAAATTCATGAGAAGAATTACCCCACCCACGACTTGGAGTTAGCAGCAATAGTGTTTGCCTTGAAAATTTGGAGGCATTATTTGTATGGCAAGAAGTTTGGGGTTTCTCCAATCATAAGAGTCTAAAGTATTTGTTTTCCTAAAAAGACTTGAATTTATGCCAACGGAGGTGGATGGAATTTTTGGAGGATTATGACTTCGAGTTACACTATCATCCGAGAAAGGCCAATGTAGTGGCTAACGCCTTAAGTCGGAAATCAGTGAGTAGTTTGGCAAGTGTGGCCATTAGGGAATGGGTTATGTTGGGTGGTATTGGCAAGTTTGATTTGCACTTGGGTGAGTTCGGTGAGAGTGCAACCTTGTTTACCCTGAGTGTTCAACCTACCTTGATTAGTAAAGTCATAGAGGCACAAAAAGGGGACCGTGAAGTGGAGTTAATTCGTGCTAGAATCTCCAACAAGAAGGAAGAGAAGGGTTTGAACATCCACTCGGATCTGAGTGTATGATTCCTAGACCATTTATTTGTACCAGAATCTTGTAGAGAGGAGGTGCTTCGGGAGTTCCATCACTCACGCCTTGCGGTACATGTAACGCCCTCAAAATAAGACATAAATCAACCATTCATACAATATATAGATATAAAAGAAATGTTATATTTTCATTCATCAGAGTCTACAGTACAAAAGATATTACATGCATTACATTTTCATAAATGATCATCTTAAAACTATAGCATGTAACTCTAATTGATAACAACAAAATAAATGCCCTACGGGCTTACATCTTTTGAAGACTTCGCTTGGTTACAACAAAAAAGAGTCATAAGCTCTTTACAATTACTGCCCCTGGCTTGAAAAGAAAACATATAAACAAAAAAATGACCAAAAATAGAGCCTTCTGCCCCGTTCTCCCAAGCTATGCCGTTGGAGGTGGCATGTCACCTGTACCTGAAAGTGGTTTCCCAAGTAGGGTGAGCCAAAGCCCAGCCGAGATATACTAACACAATGTATAAGATTTAACTAAAATATAAACATTAGATAAATGATCAATACTTAAAAACAAGTGACATCTTTTCACTACCAATCAATAACGACATCAGTATCTCACACCATATTCGTTCATTTATTTGAAATAGCTCATAGATATAATCCCTTGTTATTTAAACAATCCCAAATGAGACTACAACTCATTTATCAACACTTCCGTAGCAACCGTTACACAACACTTCAATTTTCTTGCCATTTTAAGGAATTCTCATCCGAGGGAACCGGCACCCATATATGTATATGATTTCAGGACTTTCACCCTGGACACTCCGGCCAACTTAATTTTCGATGGAGTCCATCCCCTATCTCCTCCTAAACAATGGAGTACATCCTCTATCTCCCCCCAAACAATAATACATATGCAATGTATTTAAATGCGATGTCATATACAACAACCAGCCATATCACATATTCAACAATTAAATCAAACCGTCATATTCAATGGCATAATTCCAATGATTAGTTTTAGTTCACCTAATCCTTATGCTGTTTCTACAACAATCATAGCTATCCTCCACCAATAGCCCAAAATAGATATCTCTAAACAGATAAACAAATCTATCAAACAAATAATTTATCAATTTTCTATAGGTGAGTGATTTATCAAATCTAACTACACCATTTATTTTCACATCTTCCCAATTTCATATTTCCCAAATCAATTTCATGGTTTACTCAAAATAATAATTTAACCCAACCTAGGGAAAATTTCTTCATTTTTTTAAAATATCAACCCATATGTCGAAATTTCACCATTTCAACACTAGAGAACCTCATACACAAAACCCCATAGTTATTTTGTAAATCACTATGAAAGACCCCTCTTTTAAGATCTAAACCCAAACCCTAACTTCACCAAACTCCCTTCAAAGCCACGATTTATACAAAACATCAAATACCTAGGTTAAAAACCACACCATAGTGTAGAATATCCCTACCTCAAAGTTAGGGGAGCAAAGGAAAAGATGGAGACACTTCAACTAGGCCGAAACTACAATATACCCGGGTCAATACGGAGCTCTCAAGGTGCTCTACCTCTTTAATGAAGGGACTAGAGTTGAGAGATGCTTAAATCAAGGTGTATTTATATATATATATATATATAGAGAGAGAGAGAGAGTATTTTAGAGAGAGATGGAGCTGTGCTAGGGTTTTGAGTGAAAAAGGAGCTCAAAAGTGACATAAAATATCTCTGATGCGAACTGATATAGGTGGTCTTCGCTCCAGCGAAGGAGTTGTCGCTCGAGCGATCAGACACAACAAGTGACCTCGCTCGAGCACAAGAAGCGTTGCTCGAGTGCACAATGCAAAGCTTCAGGTCTGCCACAGACGCACACACTCGCTCGAGCGCAAGAAGCTTCACTCGAGCGAAGCACTTAACCCTCCACAGAAACGCTGTGTTTGGGAAAGAAACTTGAGGACTCACAATTCTCGCTCAAGCACAAGAAAGCTCGCTCGAGTGAAGAAGCAAATATACAAGGCTCACTCGAGCGAAGAGTCCAAAATCTGGGCAACAACAATCTAGACCAACTAATAACCAACCTGTTCCAAACACACCTAACAAGTTCCAAAACTAAAATTCAAAGAGCTAGAAAAGGAAAACAAGGCACGGATACAATATACAACTGTGGACTGCCCGAACTCCCTCCACGCGGCCCCCTTTTCAGAGAGGGCACGAATTGGGTTCTAGCTACGACAGTTCGGACTCTTGTCACGGTTCTGAATCTAATCTCACAAAGTGCAATGTAAGACTGATAAATCACCAAAGAGTCCAAATCTGGCAAATCATTTTGGAAAATCGATTTTAATCAAAAAGCGCCAAACATGGACTGCTTTGCTAGATTTCAGAGTCGCCACCTAAATATTTTATTTTGGAAAATTGAGGAAATCCTGACTCGTGCCTAAGGCCACGTGTCCGTCATCACCAAAGTTGCCTCGGCTCGAGAACTTGGGTACGAGAGGGGAAGGTCCTGAAATGAGCACCCCCGATCGCCCGATCAAAGATCGGCCTCTACTAAACATGATATGTTGTTTTTATAAACACATGTGTTCTTATTCTGGTTTATTAGCTAACCTTACTATGTGATGTGCACAACACACAAGTATAGACTAAATCGCTCGATTTGGAACAAAACATCTCATGTTTGTTTTTCAAAAGTGGTTTGAAGATGCTACTCGCAAGTAGGCTAAAACGTAGATTTGCCACCAAACAAGGTGGGCTTAAAACATGATGATTTGCCACTCCAAGTGGGCTTAAAACTCATATTTTGATGAATTGTTCCAATTCAAGTAATGAAGCCTTCATCCACAGGCATTCATGCAATTAATCATTTAAGCAAATAGCCTCATGGCAAGCATGCTGAACATGGCAACACTTACACTCATGCAAGATGCTAAAGCATAAACACTTACAGTGTACTCCGAGCCAAAATAGGAAACTAGTTAGAAATATGCATGATCCTAACTATACAAAGATGCCTAATGCAACACATGCAAAAATGCAACTAAATAGGCTCGGCTATCTAATCATGACACATGAATGCAACACTTCAATAGCATGCGTTGGAACATGTATTCAAGAAAGTGTATTGAAATACAATGCAGTTTGAATAATGCACCGAGCCCGGTGCATGCAAGACAAATCAATGATGCACGCATGCAAGCATAAGGTATGCTAATCGAAATATGCCCTAATCTAACCACTGAAAGCAGGTAAATAAAAAGGAGAAAGACGTGGGGTTGGAAGACATTCACACACGCACGCACACTTATTACAACATATGCCCTCTCGACGGAGGGTCTGAATGAAAGAGAGCTAACTAGCTACGCTAATTAAGCTAACTATTACAAACCAACTAATTAACTAACTATTCTAGTTAACTAATTATTACAACATAAAACTGATTAGTTAAGCACATTAACTAATTAAGTACAAAGCCAATAAATTAACTCGCTAAGTAAAGCAGTTAAAAGGCCTTGAGGGCGAGGGATGCATGCATGCTCAATCGGCTTCCTCTCGAAAATCCGTCGCCTTGCCACCGGTTGCCTTTGTTTGCATTTTCCTTGATTCCCGAACACCGAACCAATCTCCAGGTTGTTTCTACTCCAGAACCAAAATAACTTTGGACCACCTTTGAGCCTGAGAACTGTCGGCCACTTAAGGAGGCTGTAGGCCACTTCCACTAGCCGGTCGACCACTTGCCCGGGCCGGTCGGCCACTTGCTCATGCACACTCCAATTTTGCTGCAAACAGAGTACAACAGGGGCAAAGCAAGGTATTTGCAGGGTGTGTGTGTACAACTACCCTCCTTATCATTTATGAAGCTCAAAGGAGCGTAGTGCTCAACTCCCAAGCCACCAATCACGCATCTCAATGCATGATGGCCAAAGAGTTAAGCTCGCACAATGTTAGTGAATGCACAAACAACACATAGGAGCCTCCACCTCTATCATGTATGATCAAAAGGGTTAGCGACCAAGAAATGCAACACATTTCATCACTTTGAGTATGAAACGTACCACATTCCTCGTGTTTGGATTAACATCCGATCCAAACACAATGTATTGCAAACAACATGCTCATCTTTCAATCCTAAAGTGGCACGCACAAGACTCTATCATGTAGGCAATGCATGCAAGACATGTTAAAGGGCCAAGAGCACTAAAGCAAGTGAAGAACATTACATATGAGGCATGCACTATCAATGTCAAATGGTCAAACCAACTATGGACAGAACTAAGATACTCCAAAACAGTGGCCAAAGCACATTAAAATTTAGGAACAAAAAGCAAGAAATGCATGCTCACTCGTTGGCTCGCAAGCAAGGCACAAAGCTTAACTTTCAAACACATTGAAAGAATGACACATATGGGAGCATGACAGAGGTACAAGCACTAAAATCATATGCCAAATGATGACATATCATGCAAATAATGCCATATCATGCAAATAATGCAAGTATAGCATATTAGGGTCCTTAAGCATTGAAACTAGTGAAGGACACAACATAAGGACCGTGCAATACAATGCTCAAAGGACCAAACCAGCCCTAAACAGACTTCATGCATGCCAAAACAGTGGCCAAAATGAGTTGAAATGATAGCATGAAAGGCAAGAAATGCATGCTCATGCATTGGCTCACAAACAAAGTATAAGGTACAACTCTCAAGTGCTATGAAGAGGTGAAGTGTATGAGAGTGTGACTACACCAAATACACTGAAATTACATGCAATATGGTGCCATATCACACAAACATCACATGCACAACATGTTAAAAGCCCCAAAACTCAAAGCTAGTCAAGGCCCTTTACACTACAACCATATTAAGCAATGTTCAAATGACCTTAACCATTCAAAACAGACCTAAGGCAGGTCAAAACAATAACGAAAACATGCTAGACTCGTGGCATAGATGGCAAGAAAAATATGCTCATTTGATGGCTCACAAACAAGGCATAAGGGCACAACTCTTAAACACATTGAAAGAGTGATAAATATGAGAGTATGACAGAAGTTTATGCTTTGAAATTACATATCAAGTGATGCCATATCACACAAACATCACAAATATAGCATGCTAAGAGCCTCAAAACATATGACTAATGAAGCCAACTATGCCATAGCTATACAAAGCAAGCCATACATGACCAAGGCCACTTGGAACAGAGTTTAAGCATGCTAAATCAAGGCCAAAAGCATGCTGAAATGTAGCCAAAATAAGCTAGAATGGGAAGCCAAATCACCAAGCATGCAAGGCTAATGAGCAAAATTGCACTACAAGTGCAAGAAGCATGCAAGAGGTAACCAAACCAGCCAAAAATAGAGTTATATCATGGCAAATCAGTGGCAAAAACATGCTTAAACCAAGCTTCAAAAGGGTAGAAAAGCATGCTCATTTGATAGGCCATTACCTCATGCAAACAAGAGAAGAGGAAGGGGCACTACCCCCACCTATTTGGGACCTGAAAATCACCTTTCCACCACTGAAATTCCTTTGGAATTCAGTGGTTAAAGGGCCAAAAAGAGATGGTTTCAAAAGCTTTAAAAGATAGCAAGAAGCTTAGCAAGTAAGGCACAAAAGGGGGCGAAACACCCCTAACTCAAACAAGGCCTCAAACAACCATTTTAAATACCTAAAAACAAAGGTTTTTGTAGTTGCAAGCAAGGCCTAAAATAGCATGCAAAGGTGGCCAAATAAGCAATTTGAATAAAGCTTTAAAGAGGATATAGGCCTCACCCTTGAAGAATAGCAAAACCAGCAGCTTTTCTGAGCCAAAACCAGCTTTAAAAAGCTCCAAACAAACCTCAAGAAACCTCAGCTCCAAGGTCGGGTGTTTGGCTAAGAGGGTTGTGTACAAAAATGCAAAGAAAATACACTTCTAAGCACAATATATATATATATATATAGAGAGAGAGAGAGAGATCTAGAGAGAAAGATATTTTGCCTCTGAAAAATCTGAACCCTCAATAAGGGGGAAGCACCTCCCCTTATATAAGTAAAGCAAGGAGAAGCTTGCTTGACAAGCTTAGAGCTTGCTTGAATCCCTCCATACACGTGTATGGAGGATGCATTCAGTGACCAATGGCTTGAACAGCTGGCACCAAAAATATTTTCAAAAACAGAAAAATGGCCGCCGGCCACTTCTACTAGCCTACCGGCCATTTAAAGTGGCCTACAAGAGGAGAAAATGGCCTACAGCTGCCAAAAGTGGCCGACAGGCCCTCCCCTCCCTCCAGGCAAGGGGTAACAAGGTATGGTCCAAAAAAAAACCAAAAAGAAGAGAGCTAAGAGGCCCCAAGACAAGGCACTCAACTGAAAACTCCTGAAACTAGCCTACCGGCCACTACAAGTGGCCTACAAGAGGGAAAAGTAGCCTACAGCTACAAAAAGTGGCCTACAGGTCTCTTTCTCCCTCCAGGCAAAGGCACCAAGGTCCGGTTTAAAAACCAGGCCAAAACATTGAGGGTTTAGAGGCTCAAAGACAAGGCGCACGGCCGAGATCTTTGGGCACTCAAAATGAGTGCAAACATGCATAATCATCGCGCGCACAAACGATGATGTCTGAGTCTTAAGGTCGGTCAAAAATGGGGTGTCTAAAACAACCACATAACCCGAGTCCGGAACACAATGAAGGTCAGGGTAAAACTGGGATCGCTACAGTACATCCGGGAGGCACCAAAATGTATCATGATCTTAGCCGTCAGTTTTGGTGGAGGGGTATGAAGCGGGATGTCGCTTCCTTTGTGTCGAAGTGCCTTACTTGTCAACAAGTGAAGGCTGAACACCAAAGACCAACGGGTTTGTTACAACCGTTACCGATAGCCAAGTGGAAATGGGAGCATGTTACCATGGATTTTGTAGTTAGGCTTCCTAGAACACAGCGGGGCAGTGATGTCGTTTGGGTGATTGTTGATAGGTTGACTAAGTCTACACACCTCATTCCGATGCGCACCGATGACTCAGTTGAACACTTGGCAGAGTTGTACATTAGAGAGATAGTTCGACTTCATGGAGTTCCTGTAACCATTGTATGGGATAGGGATCCTTATTTTACCGCCCGGTTGTGGAAAAGCCTTCAAGAGGCGTTGGGAACTAAGTTGACCTTTAGCACCGCCTACCACCCTCAAACCAATGGCCAATCGGAACGTACCATTCAAATTTTGGAGGACATGCTTAGAGCTTGGGTTCTCAATTTTAAGGGATCTTGGAAGAGGCACTTACCGTTGATTGAGTTTGCCTATAACAACAGTCACCAAGCTAGCATCGAGATGGCTCCGTTTGAGGCCTTGTATGGCCGACCTTGTAGATCACCGGTTTGTTGGGCCGAGGTGGGTGATGCACCGTTGTTGGGCCCATAAATTGTTAGGGAGACAACCAAGAAAGTTTCTCTCATTCGGAAGAGGTTAGCTACGGCCCAAAGCTGACAGAAAAGTTATGCCGATAAGAGGAGACAACCTTTGCCTTTCGAAGTGGGTGACCATGTATTCCTTAAGATCTCACGTAGGCGGGTCTGATGAGTTTCGGTAAGAGTGGTAAGTTGTCTTCAAGGCTTATTGGGCCTTTCGAGATATTAGAGAGAATTGGGGAAGTGGCGTATCGGTTGGCCTTGCCGCCACAACTTTCGGGGGTTCACAATGTGTTTCTTGTGTCTATGCTTAGGAAATATGAACCTGACCCTTCTCATATGCTAGATTGGGTTGATTTGGAGGTAGATGAAGATGCCTTTTACGAGGAGCGACCGGTTCAAATACTAGATACCCGGGAGCAAGTATTGCTGGGCAAAACTATACCATTGATAAAGGTGTTGTGGAGACACCATGGGGTTGAAGAAGCAACGTGGGAACGGGAGGCGGAAGTCCGCTCCAAGTATCCAGATTTGTTTATGAATGCTTAAGTTGTTTTAATTTGTATTATTCCCTAGCGTTGAAGGAAATGTATTAAGATTATAGCCATGTGTTGTAATAAGTATTATTATTTCGAGTGCGAGATAAATATGTATGGCCATTATTGTTGATCTAAATATTTCATGCTTACATGATATCAAGAACCGCGTTGTTAGCCTTGAGACTATACACATGGAAACCACGATGAGACTGGCAAATTTTGATTGAAAATAGATATTGTGATTTGAAGCAACATCTCACATGGTTTCGATCACTTGTTGTCTTTATCTTGTTTGAGTAGTTTGATCTAATTTCGAGGACAAAATTCCCTATGGAGGGGAGGTTGTGATGATCGGTGCATGATTTGCCTCGTTCTTCTTTAGGTTGTATCAGGTGCGTGTTGTTGAAAAACTCCTTCTTAAAACCTTCGTATTGTATTTAGTTTGATCACGAGTACTTCATTTATTCCGGAGGGTACGAGGTCAAGTTCGGAGTGTCGGGAGTGAAGTTGGAAATTTTTTGGGCTAGAGGACCAGAGCCACACGTGCAGAGAGGGGGCTACACGTGCAGAAAACATGGGGAATGGCTGAGTGCATACTGAAATAAAAGCACTTGAGGTAGCAGGTGCGGGAAAGGGAGGGCTGCACGTGCGGGGAAGAAGGCCGCACGTGTGAGCATGCGTGCCGCACATGCGGTGGTAGGTGAGTCCGAATTTTCTGCTTTTTCTTCTCTTTGGACTGGTTGTATCTCACTTTTGTTGCGTCTCTCTCTCTCTCTAAAAAATCTTTTCTCCCCATTTTCTCTACATTTCCTACACCAAAACAAGACCAAATCCTTGATCTCCTTACATCCATTAGAAATTTGCCCTTAGTTTCTTCATCAAAGTTAGATAGCTTCTAGGGGGCTTCGTTGTGTGCGGTGGAGATCACGTTTCAACACCGTCAAATTTGGGAGTTTCTCATCTCGTTTCTCCAAAAACTTGAGGTAGGGAATTTCTTAGAGTTATATATATGTTTTGCAAGTTTTTGGTTGATTTTGAGAGTTCCTCTTTGATTATTTTAAAAATTGGTTTCTTGCTCAAGAAATTAGTGATTTTGTAAAAGAAATTCATCTTTTGTTTTTTTTTTTAATGATCCTCTTGAATAGTTGAATCACATTGGCTTAAGAATGATGTTTTTAGTGAGGTTTTGCGAAGAGATGAAGAAAAGTTTGGTTTTTGTGAAAAACCAAAAATTGGGGATTTATGGATTTTCTTGGGTTAAATGAAGGAGTGAGTGGAAATTTCATATTGTTGTTTGCAAATATGACAACTTCTTGATGTATGAGAATTTGGAGACCATACTTGAATTTATTGTTAAATGCATATACATATGCAGTTATGAATTGGAACATTGTTGAGTTCCATGAAATATGGGAATTGTAATTTTGGAAAGTTGATGTATAAAAACATTGCATATAGTCTTGAAATGACTAAAATGTTGAGAATCGTACAAAATGTGATATTTTGTGAAATAATATTGAAGGGAGGAAAATGGGAGATGTGGTTATCATCATATTATTGTTGAGATACTAGAAAATGGAGAATTGTTATGAGGCATTGTTAATTATTGCATTACCTACTCTTTCAATTTGATAATTACACATTTTGAATTTGAGTTTGGAAAAGTTTACATTGAGAAAAGAATATTTTGAAATGAGAATGATTGAAATGTTTTGGGGTAAATACATTGGTAAGTCCAGATAGGAGGTGTTGATGAAACCGATTAAGTTGGCCTGAATGTCCGAGGTGAAAGACCGAAAACAAGCGCAGAGGAGGTACCACTTCCCTTTTGGTTAGCAACCAGTAACGTGAGGTTTTGGTAGAGCTAGTTAAGCCTACTTGCAGACACCAACCTAGGGATTACCTAAGTCGTATTTACTGCCCCACTGAATAAAATTGTAAGTTTCTGA
Organism: Camellia sinensis; assembly: GCF_055761805.1. NCBI lineage: Eukaryota > Viridiplantae > Streptophyta > Magnoliopsida > Ericales > Theaceae > Camellia > Camellia sinensis. The sequence continues at coordinate 50,906,541 of NC_138967.1, forward strand.
ATTGTTGAGATTTCAAACTATCATTGTGCATGGTGGCTTTTATTAAAAGATGTAAATGAATCCTCTTTAATTGGCACAGCATGGCATATGCATTTCATATTGGGAATCTTGCATAAATGTATATACTTTGTTAAGAATTCTCTACTGGACTTTATGCTCACCCCTATGGGATTTTGGTGTAGAAAAAGACGTGGTGAACCCGCCAAACTAGGGGGGGAAGTATGTATTGAAAGCACAAGGCTCTACTTTATTTGTGATTGTAATTTTTGTAAGCCAAGGGCTATTCATGTCTGGGTCCGAGAGACCATTTTTGTGTAACTAGGCTTAAGCCTTGGGACTTGTAAGCCCTTGAGGGCATTTGCTTATTTTGATTAAATGATTCTACATTCTATAGATTCATGTGATAGGATTCATTGAATGTATAACCGCATGTGAGATTATTCTTGTATAAACATTTGAGATTATGTAATGGAATATGTTGGGGATATTTCTGGTATCTCTTAAGAACCATGGTTATTATTATTATTTCAATAGTGTGTATTTTTTGGGGGCATTACAGGTATTGTTTATGTTGGCCTAAGTGTCCAGGGTGAAAGACCAAAAACACGGGCGGAGTAGGTGCCACGTGCCTTCCTGTTAGGAGCTAGTAAAGTGGAGATTAGTAATGCTAGTTATGCCTACTTGCAGACACCAGCTTAGGGATTTCCAGTGTCATATTTACTGCCCCTTGTTCCATGAAATGGATGATTGAATTAGTTATGCTTTTAAACAAATGCATGGCATGAGAATTTTGAAATGAGAAAACCTATGATTTTTGGTATTGGCATCTCATATGCATTGCACGTCATGATATTGTTAAACTGCATGCACTTTATTTAGATTATCTCTGCTGGACTTAATGTTCATCCCTTAGTGGAAACCATTTTTCAGGTGATTGTGGTGGGCCTCCGCCAAAGTGAAGGCGTGGAGGATCTTTTAGAGCACAAGGCTCAATTATTTATTTGCTTTGTTTTCTTATCAAGCCAAGGGCTATCTATGTATGGGTTTGAAAACAACTTTGTTGTAACTAGGTAAAGCCTTGAAACTTGTAGCCGTTAAGGCATTAATTTGTATTTTGTTGCTTTAACTTGTTATTATCACATGCTATAAATTCATATCTTAAGGATGATGAATGTGTTAATGCAAGTGGTCTCTCCTTTGTGAAATCTCATGTTGGATATCGTTAATAGAAAAATGGTGATTTAGTTGACTATTGAAATGTCTATATTATTCAATGTTCTTGTATGTAATACTGAGAAGTAATGAGATTTAGATTATGCCTATGAGTTAATCTAGATATATCAGATGCCAATATTTTTTGGGGGTGTTACAGTGATGGGAGTTGAGGGTTTCTATTTTTTTTAAAAAAAATTTAATTTATCTATGGTTTCTGTTTGTTTTTAATTAATATTATTTAGGTAAGTTGCGATGAGAGTTAAATATGTGATAGATATGTGAGTTTTATTGATTTAAAGTATGATAGTGGGAGATATTTTCAAATTAGATTTGTTTAAATAGACTTTATAGATTTTTAAAATTTAAAATTGGATATTGAGAGGCAAAAGAAATATTTTAACTGAATAAATAAAAATCAAATTTATTATTTTTATTTTTTTGTATATCTGATTTTTATTTTTATTTTTTGATATTTTATTATATAATATATAAGATATAGATGGATACCCACAATTTTCATGAAAAATATTATCGGATTTTTTGGAGGAGAGAAAAGGAATGCAAGTTTTAACATTTTTTTTTTCGAAAATTGGTGAGAGAGATTATGATGAAAAGATTATGAAATATTTTTGTTATTTTCCCATTTGAAATCCATACATTAATGGATAATTGTTATTTCTGAAATAAATAAATAAATAAATCAGTCAATAGGTTTTTTTAATCTATTTTATAAATTGAAAAATCAACAATTTTATAATGAGAATTTGGAACTCTTAGGAGACTTATCATTAGAAATCCCTTTTTCGTTATATAATATATAAATAGATAGATATCGACATATATATTTGTATTTGTTTTTAGATATTTTTTTAATATACAAATTATATTTTTTTTAGATATTTTATAAAAATAATTTAACAATCCAATCACTAACCATAGTGTATGGGAGAAGTTGAAAAGATGCAGTAACTATGAGAAAAGTCAAAAAGGCTTGTAAATGGGGAGAAATCAATAAATGCAGAGATTTTTTTTTTTAAATCAAAAAATTAGAAAATTAAGATTGAGATATTGGAGCTTCCACAAGGCTTGTGGGTTAGAAACTCCATTTTCCTTATATTATATATAGATAGATAGATAGATAGATAGATAGATAGATTTAATAAGAATTTATATTTGTTTTAGATATTTTTTTAAAAAACAAATTAATTTTTTTATATTTTTTATAAAAATAATTTAACAATCTCATCACTAACCATGGCGTATGAAAGAAGTTGAAAATGGTGTAACAATAGGTATAAGAAAAATCAAAAAGCCTTGTTGGTTGGCAGAAGTTAATAACTGTTGAGGCTTTTTTTTTTAATCAAAAAATTGAAAAGTAAGATTGAGATATTAGAGCTTCCACAAGGCTGGCAGGTTAGAAACTCCATTTTCCTTATATAATATACTGGCATAATTACCCATGCTATGCATGCGTATAAATAAATAATCAAAAACTAATTTTTAAAATTAAATAATAATCTAAAAAATTTATCTAGAATATTTAGTAAAAATAATTTAGAATCAATTAAATTTTATTCATTTTTATCACAGTTACATATAAGAGATTTTTTTTTTATTATTCTTATGTTATTAATTGTGTGCTCTCAGTTCTTAATAACAAATACATGGCATAATTTAATTGGTAAAAATTAAAAATAAATCAAAAAATTATATTTATAATAAAATATAAATACATTTCATCTTATGACTTTCGTAAATTTAATTTGTCATATGATATATATTTGTCAATATATTAATTTTTTCATGTTTTGTAAAGTCTAAAAATTTGTCTAACATCAAGATTATAATTTATCTTATGTTATAAGATTTACATAAAAATGGATCAGAATTCACTTGTAACATTAAATTTAGGATTAACATTAGATTTACGTCAACTTGTTCTTCACCTAATCATTAAAAATTAATTTTGTCTAATCCCAACTTATATGAATCATTTGACCTATCTATTTATTAAATTAGTAAATAGATATTTTGTAACGCCCCAAAAATATTTCAACATGAACTACCATACTAATGGACATTGACTAATCTACAATAATAATCCTTCCATCATCTCATATATAATAAATGGATTGAATGCAAAAGTTCCACTTGCGATATACATTCAACTAATTAAAAGAACATATGAATCTATAGCATATGAAACATCTAAATCTCAAAACAATAAAATACCCTTATGGGTTTACATCTTCCAAGGCAATAGCCCGGTTACACAAAATGGTCTCTCGGACCCAAACACATTAGTCCTTGGCTCACAGAAAGATCACAACAAAAGAAAAGCTATGTACTTTTTATAATTATCTACGCCCTCAACTTGGCAGGATCATCTCGTCTTTACGTGCACCAAAGTCCCATAGGGGTGAGCATAAAGCCCAGTAGAGAATTCTAACAAAGTATATACATTTATGCAATTCTCAATAAAGATGCAAATGCCAATGCCATGCCATGCTCTTTTTTTTTTTAAAGAAATTTCATTTCATGCTCTTCATAAACCTTCCATTTCAATAGGAATTAGCAATCTCAATTCTTCCAATAAAAGCTTGCCATCACAACATGTTTCAAACTTCCAATTTTAATCAATCGCGGGAGGGGGGGGAGGGGGGGTAAATACGACACTGGTAATCCCTAGGCTGGTGTCTGCAAGTAGACTCTACGAGTTCTACCAAACTGTCATTTTTACCGGTATTAACCGGAAGACTCGACACCTATCTGCTCAGTTTTCTGGTCTTTCACCATGGACACTTAGGCCAACTTATCAAGATTCACTACACCCCCTATCAGGACTTACCACGTATTTACCCCATGACACATTTCCATAGTTCTTATTGCAATACATTTCCCTTTCATGAAATAAATGATTTCAATCTAAATACACCATGCATGATAGTAAATCAAATGAATATGCAATGCAACCATACCTCCATGTCTCATGGAACATTTCTCAAGTCATTCCAACAACATTATCAAACAATTCCATTCACCATTTCCATGTTCTTCCAACCAACAATCAAGAGTTTTCTTGAGGTTATTGTGTTGATATTGATTTTGCTCTAAATGTATAGAGAGTTTTGAAAAGATGGGTTTAAATGTCAACCTTTTTTTAATCCATGAGGATTTTCTTCTATAAAACTCAAGAAAGATGATTTTGGTAGGATTACTTCAAGGGAATGGGGAAAGGTTTGTCTTTGATGAAAAACCCTAGAATTTTGGGGGATTTTGGAAATAAGAAAAAAAAAATGTCTATGAAATTCTTTATTTGTCTTGTGTCAAGAGGAGGAATGAGAGTAAATTTCATTTCATGTTTAGAAAAATAACAATCTATTTGATGTATGAGAAATGAGATGATTATTTTAACATAATTGTTAAACACTTTAACATGTATTAATGGAAAGTGGTGAATGGTTGTGTACCATGGAATGTGAGAATTGTACAAAAATCTTGGAGTTTAATGTTGAAAACATCACATGTAGTCATGAAGAGGCTAACTTGTTATGAATTGTGCATGGTGAGAGATTGTTGTTGCTATGAATTGATGGCTTACGGTTATTTTGTGAAATAACATGGAAGAGAAGAAATGAGAAACGAAATTAATTGATATTGTTGTAGAGATGTTTGAAATGGAGAAATGTTATGAGATATTAAGCATTGCATCATATTTTCATTTCATTTATTATCATTATTGCACATCTTGAAATGAGTTGGAAAACGTTTACTTTGAGAAAGCTTATGTTGTAATGAGAACTATGGAAATGTTTAAGGGGTAAATACGTTGGTAAGTTCAGATAGGAGGTGTAGATGAAATTGTTAAGTTGGCCTGAGTGTCCGTGGTGAAAGACCAAAAACACGGGCGGAGGAAGTACCACTTCCGTTTCGGTTAGCAACCAATAAAGTGGGGTTATTGGTAATGCTTGTTGAGCCTACTTGCAGACACCAACCTAGGGATTACCTGTGTGACGACCGGGTCTTGGTTTCTTTCTTTTTCTTTCATTTTCACTCCATTCTCTTCTCGCTCTCATTGGGTTTGAAACATCCGAAATAATGCTCAAAATTAAGTCCTTCTCCTTGTTTTTGCTCGGTGTTGAATTTTACTTGTTCTGGAGAGTGTGAAGTCAGTTTCGGAGTGCTCGAGGGTTGAACCATAACTTTTCTGGGCTGGTTGGCTAGCCGCACGTGCAAGCGCCTTGGGCCGCACATGCAGAATTCAGGTGAGATGGGAGGCTACACGCTGCCTAAAAGGCAGGTGCGGAGGGAGGCCGCATGTTCTGGGATGAAGGCCACACGTGTAGGACGGGGCGCTCCATACGTACAGGGAAGGGTGTCGCACGCGCTGCAGTTTGGGCTATTTGTATATCATATTAACCTCACCTCTCTCTCTCTAAAAATATATCTCTCTCCTTTCTCTCTACATTTCAACCTCAAGGCAAGATTAAAACCATTGATCTTCTTCCATCCATTGAGATCCAACCTTGACTCCTTCATCAAAGGTTGGGAACATCTCAAGAACTTCCTTATGTGTGGTGGAGATCTTCTTTCAACACCATCAAAGCTAAGGTTTCATCTCTATTTCTTCATTAAAGATTGAGGTAGGGACTTCTTGAGTTATATATACAAGTTTTGCTACATTAATGACGATTTAAAAGCCTTCTTGAAGCTATTGTGTTGAATTTGACTTTACTCTAAATGTAGAGAGAGTTTTAAGGAAATGGGTTTTGATCCCCATCCTTTTTCTACCCAAGAGGGTGTTCTTTTATAAAACTCAAGAAAATATGGTTTTTGGTTGGGTTTCACCATGAAATGGGAAATGTTTGATTTTGATGTAAAACCCTAGAAATTTGGGAATTTTGGAAAGTAAGATAATGACTATGAAATTCCTTAATGTCTTGTGTCAAAAGAATGAATGAGAGTAAATTATTTTGCATGTTTAGCAAAATAACCATCTATTTGATGTATGAGAAATGAAATCGTATTGTAACATCTTTGTTAAACACTTGAACATGTATTGTTGGGAAGTGATGAATGGTTGTGTGCCATGGAATATGAGAATTGTAAAATCTTGGGGATTAATGTTGAAAATGTCACATGTAGTCTTGAAAAGGCTAACTTGTTATGAATTGTGCATGGTGAGAGATTGTTGTTTCTATGAATTGATGGCATATAGTTAATTGTGAACTTACATTGAAGAGAAGAAATGAGAAACAAAATTGTTTGACATTGTTGTAGAAATATTTGAAAATGGAGAAAATGTTGTGAGCTATTAATTGTTGCATCATATTCTCATTGGATTTATTACCATTATTGTGCATCTGCAAATGAGTTGGGAAAACGTTTACTTGAGAAAGATTTATGTTGAAATGAGAACTATGGAAATATGTTATGGGGTAAATACGTTGGTAAGTCCAGTTAGGAGGTGTAGATAAAATTGATAAGTTGGCCTGAATGTCCATGGTGAAAGACCAGAAACCTGTGTGGATAGGTGTCGAGCCTTCCGGTTAATACCGGTCTGTAGACCGCCCGAACTCACTCCGCGCGTGAGGGCGCAAATTGGGTTCATAGCTACTATAGTTCGGACTCCTGTCACGGTTCTGAATCTAATCTCATAAAGTGTAATGTAAGACTGATAAATCACCAAAGAGTCCAAATCTGGCAAATCGTTTTGAAAAAATCAATTTTGAATCAAAAGCGCCAAACATGGACAGTTTTGCCAGATTTCAGAGTCGCCACCTAAATATTTTATTTTAGAAAATTTAGGAAACCCTGACTCGTGCCTAAGGCCACGTGTCCGTCATCACCAAAGTTGCCTCGGCCCGGGAACTTGGGTACGAGAGGGGAAGGTCCTGAAATGAGCACCCCCGCTCGCCCAATCAAAGGATCGGCCTCTACTAATCATGGTATGTTGTTTTTATAAAACTCATGTGTTCTTGTTCCCATTGTTAATCTAACTTACTATGTGATGTGCGCAGCATACAAGTATAGACTAAATCACTCGATTTGGAACAAAACATCTCATGTTTGTTTTTCAAAAATGGTTTGAAAGTGCTACTCGCAAGTAGGCTAAAGCACGGATTTGCCACCCTCAAGTGGGCTTAAAACATGATGATTTTGCCACTTCAAGTGGGCTTAAAATACACATTTTGATGAATTGTTCCAATTCAAGAAATGAAGCCTTCATCCACAGGCATTCATGCAGTTTATCAAGCAAGCAAATAGCCTCATGGCAAGCATGCTGTCATGGCAACACTTACACACATGCAAGGATGCTAAAGCATAAACACTTACAGTGTACTCCGAGTCATAACAAAAGCTAGTTAGTAATCAATGCATGATCCTAGCTATGTCAACAATGCCTAATGCAACACATGCAAAATGCAATGGGATAGGCACGGCTACCTAAGATGGCATACGAATGCAACACTTGATAACATGTTGTTAATCACGTATTCAAGTAAGTGTATTGAAATACAATGCAGCTTGAATGATGCGCCGAGCCCGGTGCATGCAATACGAATGAATGATGCACGCATGCAAAGCATAAGTATGCTAATTGAAACATGCCCTAAAACTAACCATCAAAAGTTGGTAAATAAAAGGGAGAAAGACGTGGGTTGGAAGACATTCACATAAACACGCACACTTATTACAACATTTTTCCTTTTGACGGAGGGTCTGAATGAAATGAAAGCTAACTAGCTATGCTAATTAAGCTAACTGTTACAAACCACAACTAATTAACTATTCTAGCTAATTAAATATTACAATACAATTGAAACTAGGTATACTAAGCAAATTAGTTACAAACCGAATTAATCAATTAGCTACTCTAAGCTAATTAGAAAATTACGAAATGAACTAAGCTAAATTAATTACAGCTCATGTAGTCAACTTCAAATAGCTAACAAAGCGATAAAAATGGCCTCGCGGGTGAGGGAGATATGCATGCTTGGTTGCCTCCTCCTGGAAATCTACCACCATGCCTCAAGATGCCTTTGTTTGCGCACTTTGGACCTTTGAAAATTATGCCAACTTCCAGAATGCTTTTGTTTCACCTCAAGAACATGCTGAGGGTCGGTCGGCTAGAAATGGTAGCCATCGGCCACTACTAATGTCCGGTCGGCAGCCTTGGTGGCCGGTCGGCTGGCTTTGATGGCCGGTCGGCCACTGCTTCCTGCAATTTCTCCTTTTGCTGCAACTGAGCACAAACAAAGGCATGGTAGTGTATTTGCAAGGAAATGTGTGTGCAACTACACTCCTTATCATGTCTCAAGCTCAAAGGAGTGTAGTGCTCGGCTCTCGAGCCACCAATCACGCATCTTAATGCATGATGGCCAAAAAGTCAAGCTTACACAATGTTGATGAATGCACAAGTAACACATAAGACTCGAGAGGCCTCCACCCTATCATGCACAATCAAGGGGGATGACGACTGAGAAATGAGACACGTTTCATCACTCTGAGTATGAAACACCCCTCGTTTCTCATGTTTGGATTAACGTCCGATCCAAACACATGAAATGCAACTCAAACATTTATCTTGGCATGTTTTACTTCAATTCAATTTGTTTACTCATTTTAGATTACCAATTAATCCTTTAACCGGTTAAGTCCAAAAGTGAGAAGCCCTCTAAATGGAAAGACGGACCAAGCCACAAGCATCTTGAGCATGAAAGAAGCATCATGTCGTTGGTTAGTAGTATCCCTCAAGAAAAGGCTAAAACCATTAGGCATGAACGCCTCGATTTCGTGCTCAAACCAACAAAGGGCTTAAAACCTCTTTCAAAGTGATATAACAAACGAAGAATGGGATGCAATGACATATATTCCAACACTGAAATAGTATGCTAAATGACATCAAAACACGAAAATGATGCATGCAAGACATAATCGGAGTCGAAAGCATTGAAACTAGCAATGAGCATAGCACTATAGGCATACAATACTAAGCCTAAATGACCAAACCACTCCCGGACCGAGGTTAAATATGCCAAAACAGTGGCTGAAATATACTAAGATCAAGGCATATAACACAAGGAAAATATGCACATTTGATGGCTCGCAAACAAGGCATGAAGACACAACTCTCAAACACATTGAATGAGTGGAAAATGTGAGAGTGTGGAAATGACATATGCTCTAAAATTACATACCAAGTGATGCCATATCATGCACACATCACAAATATAGCATGCTAGTGGTCTCAAAACTCAAGACTAGTGAAGCCATTTACACTATAGCTATACAAAATGAAGCTCATATGACCAAGAAGGCTCAAAACAGTCCTAAAACAGCCCAAATTGAGTTCTAAAACATTCTTGAAACAAGTCAAGAATAGCTAGAATGAAAGGCTAACACAATAGCACATGTTAGGCAATTTAGCACAATTGCACTACAAGAATACAAAGCAAAGCTCGACTGATCAAATAGGCTCAAAAAAGAGCTAAAGCATGCTAAAACAATAGCTAAAACAAGCTGGAGTTAAGCTAAAATAAGCTAACATGATTGGCCAAAACATCAAGCATGTTAGACTAGTAAGCATGGTTGCACTACAAGTACCAAAATCAAGCAAGAGGTGACCCAACCAACCAAAATCAGAGTTAAAGCAAGCCAAAATAACATCAAAAACATGCTTGAACTAAGCTAAGACAAGTCACAAAAACGTGCCACTTTGCAAGGCTAACTAGGCATAGCATGGAGAGACAAGGAGGGGAGGCCACCCCCTCCTATTTGGGACCTCAAAACAAGTTTTCTACCACTGAAATTCCTCTGGAATTCAGTGGTTAAAGGGCCAAAAGAGTTGGTTTGAAAGGTGATGAAAGATGGCTCAAAAGGCTTTACAAGCCAAAGAGCAAGGGGGGGAGGGGGGAAACCACCCCCTAACCAAACATGGCTCAAACTACCATTTTATGACTGAAAAACAGAGGAAAAACAGGGGTTTTTGTAGTTTAGTACCACCCCAAAAACAGTCCAAAACAATGGAAAAATGATGGTGAAGCAAGTGTGCAAAACAAGCTTAAAGGGAGAGAGATATACTTCTTGATGTACAACAACAAAATAGCCACTTTTTTGGCTCAAATGACCCTTCAACAGCCCAAAAATAAGTTCCAAGGGACCTCAGCCCAATTATATGCAACTTTGATGAAAGAAGTGTATGCAAATATGTAAGGAATTCTCACTTTCAAGCCTAAAACAAGAGGAGAGAGGGAGAATTCTAGAGAGAGAGGAGAATTTGCTCACCAATCTTCTAGAGAGAGAGGATTCTAGAGTGAGAAGCTCTCAAATTTTCTCTAAGCCTTCAAAATGTTCTACCTTCAATATGAGTGATATGGCTCCATATATAGCAAAAATGAGCTCAAGGTCGAAAATATCTGATTATAAGACAGCCAGAGCTTGTGGAAGACAACAGGAGGTAAATATCTACAAAATCTGAGTTTTCTAGACATTCCTGGCCAACCGGCCATCTCTTTGGCCGACCTGCTACTAATGATGGCAGACCGGCCACTTCTAGTGGCCGACTGCAAATTCTGCTCTGCAGGTCCAACTTCAAATGGGCATAACTTCTTCATATGAACTCCTTTTCAGGCCATTCTTGTGTCCAAATTGAAGCCCGGGAAGTAAGCTTTCCAATGGTGGCAGCCTCACATCAAAATTATAACTGTGAAAAAAGTTATGCCTCTTTTAGTGAAGACTACTCAGTTTTTGATCATAACGGATTGTTGCCCAACTTCCAATAACCGTATCTCTCCCATCTGGACTTGGCTTTAGGAGATTCTTTAGTGAAAAATGAAGCCCTAGAAGTCTTCTTTCCAACAGTGTAGCCTCATAGCTTAAATTCAAGTGTACAAGAGGATAGGCTTGTTTTAGCGAGGGCTGCTTGACTATCTCTTAACGGTTTATGCCCATCTCCTTCCCCAACTGGGTTTCCTCCCTCTCCTCTTCTTTTCTTCAACTCCAAACCCATAAACAAGGTATTTTGAAAGATTTTTCAAAGTGTTCATCTCTCTTTCATTCATTTCCACTTTTTCCTTGCTCGGTTTATCGAAAAACGCGACATTTAAGGTCTAAAATATTTTGGTCAAAATAGTTTTAGTCCAAAAATGGGGCATGAGATTGGGATTTGTCTCTCTCCTTGCCGAAGAAATTGAACATTTGCCCTGCACATCTTTCATCACCAAGTAAACCATTAGTAGCGCCCAAGTCTTAAGGGCGGTCAAAAATGGGGTGTCTACACGGTCAAAATGACAATTTGGTAGTACTTGTATAGTCCACTTGCAGACACCAGCCTAGGGATTACCAGTGTTGTATTTACCGCCCCTGTTGATTAAAAGAATTGAAAGTTTTGAAATTGATGACATTGATGACATGGTGATTTTCAAGTTGTGCATTAAAATGAAGTTCTTCTTTATAATGGCATGGCATGGTATCACATTTGCATATGTTGTTGAGAAATTTTGCATAACTGTATATACTTTTTGAGAATTCTCTACTGGGCTTTATGCTCACTCCTATGGGATTTGGTACAGGTAAAGATGTGGTGATCCCGCTGAGTTGATGGCGTGGATGTGATTGTGAAGAGTATTTTGCTCTTTTATTTTTGTTGTAAATTTTTGTAAGCCAAGGCCTAGACGTGTATGGGTCCGAGAGACCATTTTGTGTAACCGGGCCATTGCCTTGGAAGATGTAAGCCCTTAACGGCATTTTAATTACTTGGGACTAGATATTTCACATGCTATAGATTCATATGTTTTTCAAACTATTGAATGTATATCCGCATGTGAACTTTTGTATAAGCTCATTCATTAATCATGTAAAGATGCAAGATTTATTGTCTTTAATTAGCGAGTGCTAGTTGATGTGGTTGTTTTGGTGTTGGATTGTTTTGGGGCGTTACAACCTAAGTCATATTTACCGCCCCTATTGATTAAAAGAATTGGAAATTTTGAAATTGATGATATTGCAAAAGATTATTGAAAATATGGTGATTTTCAAGTTGTGTATTAAAATGAAGTTCTTCTTTATAATGGCATGGCATGGCATCACATTTGTATACGATGTTGAGGAGTTTTGCATAACTGTATATGCTTTGTGAGAATTCTCTACTGGGCTATATGCTCACCCCTATGAGACTTTGGTACAGGTAAAGATATGGTGATCTCGCCGAGTTGATGGCGAGAATATGTTTATGAAGAGTAGATTGCTCTCTATTTTTGTTGTAAAATATTTGTAAGCCAAGGGCTAAACGTGTACGGGTCCGAGAGAACATTGCTCTCAAATGTTAATATTTTGCATTATAAAGTTATAGTATGACTTTTCAACATTCTTGATTTTATGCGTAACTCATTAATAATAATTTTTTAAAAAATAATTTGTTTATTTTTTTAAAAAACATATACTAATTGTATTGGTTTCATATTTTTTTAAGTTTTGTTCTATAGTCGTATCCGTATCATATTATACCTAGTATCCTGTTTCCTACACACAATGATAAGATTTGAACTAAATATCACACCTAATAAGGGCACAAGTAGAGAGGGGATCATGAGGGGCATTGGCCTACAAACGTTTTAAGAAACACATGCATATATATGTAGTTTTGGAAGTTTTTATCTAAGAGTAATTTTTATATAATTATATATTTTTATTTTTGTAAGGCCTTGAAAAAAAAATGGGCAGGGTATATCTATTTATACAACAAACCCACCTGATAGACAAACACATATATATAGCTAACTATTCCATATATCCATTTCCATTTAATCCCAAATGCCAAATACATGTTGTTCACATCTTAATGCCCCAGTTCCAATTCCAAGAATGCATTTTACAACAAATATGAAATGGAAGCCAAACAGATAATAAGTACCCTATAGGCTTACAAATTTATCCAAGAACATTCTTGGTTCTCAATGCAAATACAGCCCTAGGCTTACATTCAATAAATAACCATAAAACAAAAATGAAGCCTCAACTCCAAGTCCTCACAAGTCAGTGCCTTGGCGAAGACATAACACCTGTATCTGAAATGGTTTCCCTTATAGGGTGAACCACAGCCCAGTAAAGATATACTACACAACATATGGACCACGACAAGACTTAAGAAGAGTATGCTCATGCCATGCTCATGATAAAACAGTTTATCTCTATTTTTATAAAGCATGCAATGCTGAGATGCAACAACAGATATAAAATCATTTCTATTTTAAACCATATTTGTTACATGAATACAGGCTGTGTGAATCTCTAGGTGAGTGTCTGCAAGTAGGCCCTAATGCACGACCACTGTCATTTTTACCAGTAAACTGGAAGGCTCGACACCTAACCGCGCAGTTCTACACCCCCTACCCAGATTCACCAAGTATTTATTTTTTCGCAAACAGATACATTTCCAAACATTCCTAAAAATAGACACATTTCCAATGAAACAAATGTAATGCAATGTCCAATGCAACAAATGAGGAATGTGGTTCAATTTACCTAAGTCTCAAGCATTTCTACAAGAATCATTGTCATCCTCCAACGATAGCCCAAAACAGATATTTAAACAATTAAATTCCAAATTTTTTGATAAATACAATCTATTCCACATCTCATCAAATATGAACAACTACACTAGTTTTCATATCACAATCATATCTGGTAACCTCTCAAAGTCCATTTCTAACCGTGACGGTTTTATTCCAACAATACATTAAGCAAAATAATGCTGTTAATGCCCAAGAAAACATCATTTTCTTTCCAAACTCATTCTCCAAGCATTATTCAACTATGACATCCTATTTTGATCAAAAGCTCCAAAAGTTAAACATAATTCCTTTGTTTTCTTTAAAAATGCTCTTTTGGTCGCAAATCGGTAAAAATTTCAAAATCGATCGAGTCGGAGTCCGTTTTTGTTCAAATTTAAAAATAGCTCTTTCATAACCTTTCAAACATATTCCAAGTTTACACTTTCGCAATTTGGGCATCAACTCTTTATTTTTCTCAAAATTTCTCTTTTGAGCAAATAAATCACAAATTTTTCAAAAATTCTAATTAAATTATATACAACTCTAAGCTCCATATAATCAAGTAAAAGTGCATAAAGAATTGTAGGAAAAATCCCTACCTCAAGCAAATAAGCTTTCAAATTTTTGGCAACAAAAATTAAATCTGTTCGAAGCCAAACGACGCCTTTTCCGCCCTCTACGTTTTGATCCAAAGCACTAGGCGTCAAAAATGACTTACACTAGATCAAACCCGTGAAAAACCAACTTGGAACCCCTTGTTTCTTTCCTCTCAGCAAGAACTCCCAAAAGTATGAAGAAAAAAATCTATTAGGTTACTATTTACAAATATTTTTTTGTTTTTTTTTGTTTTTAATTAATATTTTCTCTCCACAAAATATATTTCGTTTAATAGTACACACCATAAATATTCACAACTCTTTTATAGTAATCAAATAATAATAATAAAACCACAACAATATTACATGGTTACTAACGGGTCACGATTCAATCAATTGGGTCCAAAATGAATGGAGTTTAATAATTTAATATAAATCCCCAACTGAGATTAAGTATAAATTCAATTTGATTCAACTCGTTACAACCTTCCCCCCTTAAGGAATTTCGTCCCTGAAATTTAACCTAGATAACCTCGCTGAATCAAAATCAATTACAACCGTAGAAACGCAATCATGGCATGATAACACAACCTCCCAATTAAACATAAGAAATTCACCCTATTCCATAACATATACAATGTATATCCTAATATCAAAATAATATTTCTATTACAACTCTCAAACATCGATAAAAAGGTCTGGATACTTCTCACGAACTTCAGCGTCATGTTCCCAAGTAGCCGTCTCAACCTCATGGTGTCTCTACAACACTTTCACCAAGGGAATTGTCTTGCCACGCAAGACCTGATCCCGAGTATCTAAGATCCTCACTGGTCTCTCCTCATAAGAGACATCCTCGTCCACCTCTAACTCAATCCAATCCAATACGTGTGATGCATTGGGCTCGTATTTTCGAAGCATAGAAATATGAAAAACATCGTGAACTCCAAATAGTGGTGGCAGCAAAGCTAACTGATATGCCACTTCTCCAATACGCTCCAAAATCTCAAAAGGCCCAATAAAGTGCGGAGACAACTTCCTCCTCTTCCCAAACCTTATCAAACCCTGCTTAGGTGAGATCTTAAGAAATACATGATCCCCAACCTCAAAAGATAACGGTCTCCTCCTACGGACGGCGTAGCTCTTCTGACAACTCTGAGCTGTAACTAACCTCTTATAGATAAGAGTAATCTTCTCCGGCATTTCCCGAACCAACTCTGGGCCTATCATAGGTGCATCACCCACCTCAGCCCAACACACTGGGGATCTACACGCTATATAAGGCCTCAAATGGTGCCATGCCAATACTCGATTGGAAACTGTTGTTGTAGGCAAACTCCACTAAAAGCAAGTGTTTCTCCCAAGACCCCTTCAAATCAAGAACACAACCCTGAAGCATATCCTCCAGGATCTGAATAGAACGCTCTGACTGCCTGTCAGTCTGGGGATGATAGGTGGTGCTAAAAGTCAACTTAATGCCCAAGGCACTTTGTAGGCTCTACCACGACCGAGCCGTGAAACGTGGATCTCTATCGGAGACAATAGTCACTGGAACCCCATGAAGTCGGACTATGTCTCGAATATAAAGGTCGGCAAGATGATCTACGGAGTCACTCATGCGCATAGGTACAAAATATGCTAATTTAGTTAGCCAATCCACAATCACCCAAATGGTATCACTACCCCGCTGAGTCCTCGGATGACCTAGAATGAAGTCCATACTGACATGCTCTCACTTCCACTCGGCTATAGGCAAGCGTTGCAACAAACCCACTGGCCTTTGGTGCTCGGCCTTCACTTGCTGACAAGTAAGTGTAGATACTCCATTTTTGACCGACCTTAAGACTCAAATGTCATCGTTTGAGCACGCGATGATTGCGCATGTTTGTGCTCGCTTTGAGCTTCCGGGGCTTTCAGTTGAGCGTCTTGTCTCGGGACCTCTTAACTCTCTTTTTCTTGGTTTGTTTTTGGACCATGCCTTGGGGCCTTTGCCTGGAGAGAGAGAGAGAGAGAGAGAGAGAGAGAGAGAGAGAGAGAGAGAGACCTGTAGGCCACTTTTTGTAGCTGTAGGCTACTTTTCTCTCTTGTAGGCCACTTGCGATGGCCGTTAGGCTAGTTTCGGGAGCTTTCAGCTGAGTGCCTTGTCTTGGGGTCTCTTGGATCCCTTCCTTTTGGTTTGTTTTTGTGCCATACCTTGTCCCCCCTTGCCTAGAGGGAGGGGAGGGCCTGTCGGCCGCTTTTGGTGGCTGTAGGCCACTCCTACGGCCATTTTTCTATTTTTGCAAATATTTTTGGTGCCAGCTGTGCTAGCTGTTAGCCACTGAGTGTATCCTCCATACACGTGTATGAATGGATTCAAACAAGCTTCTAGCTTGTCAAGGAAGCTTTGGCTTACATTGTTTATATAAAGAGAGCTTCCTCCCCCTTTCAAGGGGTTCAAAAAATTTAGAGACAAATTTTGACTCTCTCTCTAGAATTCTCTCCCTCTCTCTATATATTGTGCCTTATAGTGATTGAAAGTGAGTGTTTTTGTCATATTTTGCCTACAACCTCTTAGCCAAACATCTTGACATTGGAGTTGAAGTTTCTTGAGGTGTTTTTAGAACTTAAAAAAGTTGGTTTTGCCTCAGAAGTTGCTGTTTTTGAAGTTGTGCTTCAAGGGTGAGTAATTCCCTCTTTTAAGCTTGTTTTTGTACTTTGGTTTAGCCACATTTTCATGATGTTTTAGGCTTAACTTTCAACTACAAAAAGCTTTGTTTTTAAGTGTTTAAGATGTTTGTTTGAGGCCTTGTTTGAGTTAGGGGTGGTCTACCCCCTTTGGTGGCTTGTTTTGCTTTACTTTGTGCCATCTCTTAAGGCCTTTGAGATCACCTTCTCTTGGCCTTTAACCACTGACCTTTAACCACTGAATTCTAGAGGAATTTCAGTGGTGGAAAGGTAGTTTTGAGGCCCCAAATAGGAGGGGGTCATCCCCTCTCCTTGTGTCTTGGTTGCTTGTGTTGATGGCCTCAGACTTGAGCATATTTTTCTACCATACCTTGACTTGATCTAAGCATGTTTTTATGACTTTTTAAACATGTTTTAGCTCTGTTTGTGGCTGGCTTGGCCACTTCTTGCATGCTTCTTACACTTGTAGTGTAAATTTTGCTTACTAGCTTAACATGCTTGCTATTTTGGCCTATTATTCTAGCTTATTTTGGCTACACTCTAGCATGTTTTTTCTCATATTTTAGCATGCTTGAACTCTATTTTGAGTGGTCTTGATCATTTGGGACTTGCTTTGTATAGCCATGGTGCAATCTTGCTCACTAGCTTTGAGTTCAAAGTCTCTAGCATGCTTTACCTGAATTGTTTGCATGCTTTGGCCTCATTGCTCACATGATTTCAGTGTATGTAGTGTAGTCATACTCTCACATGTTTCACTCTTTCAATGCTTTTGGATAGTTGTGCCTTATGTCTTGATCATGGGCTAATTTGTATGCATGCTTGCCTAAGCTTTTGGGCTACCATCTTAGCATGTTTTTGGTCTTATTTTGCCATGTTATGACTCTGATTTTGGTTGGTGGAGTCACTGCTTGCTTGGCTTTGGTACTTGTAGTGCAATCTCTCACATTAGCCTAGAGTACTTGGTGTTTTGACCTTTCATTCTAGCATGTGTTAGCTATACTCCATGCCTGTTTTGGCATTGTTTTGACATGCTTTTGGACTGTTTTGAGTGATCTTGGTCATTTGAGCATTGCTATGTGTGGCTATAGTGCAAGTGCCTTAGCTAGTCTTGAGTTTTGAGCACCTTAGCATGCTATATTTGTGATGGTTGCATGTTTTGGCATCATTTAGCATGTAATTTCAGCGCATATACATGTGTCATGTTCTCACTTCTTTCACTCCTTGAGAGCTTTTGAGAGTTATGCCGTTGTGGCTTATTTGTGAGCTACCAAAGGAGCAGGATTTTCTACTCTTTTGAGCCTTAGTTTGAGCATGTTTTTGCCACTAATTTGCCATGTTGTAGCTCTGTTTTAGGCTGGTTTGGTTGTTTAAGCTTGATATTGCATGCCTCTTGTGTATTGTTCTTTGCTAGCTTTAATGCTCTTGGCCCTTAGCATGCATCCCATGGTTTGTTTGCATGATTTCAAAGTCTTTCGCATCTCATTTCAGTGCTGAAATACATGCCATTGCACTCCATTGTTTACTCTTTCATTTGTTTTCAAAGAGGTCTTGAGCCCCTTTGTGACACCCCTGTTCCGTAGTATGTTAATTGGTCCTTAACATGATGTGATTATGTATTTTGATATGATTTTGTGTTCCACTATATGAAAATATGTGGTTTGAAATTTTATCTGTTCATCGTAGGAATATCTGTTTGAGTAGTCTGTTTTGGAAATTTAATTGAGGGCCTTATCGGCCACGGAACCCGAAATTGACTACGCCATTGTGGTTGGCATAATTTTTAGGGCCTACGGTGAAATTTAATTGAAATTTGATTCTGGTCAATTTAAACTGATTAAATTGATAAATTAAGCACCCCATTATTTTATATTAAAATATTTGTTAATGGGGCTTGTTGTATATTTGCATTGCACTCCCCTTTAGCTCTCTTAAAACTCAAAATCTGAGTTAGACAATTGAGAGGGAGAGAGAGGCCGGCCATGGAGAGAAAAAGGGGGAGATTTGTGTAATTTGGGCTCAAGACTTGGGAATTTGAAGATCTAGCTCAAGATTTGGCTAGAGCTTGAGTGTTGAAGCTCTTAGGTAAGTGATTTCTTGAACTCTTACTTGTAATTTGTAAGTTCAAGGGTTGTTTGTGATCAAGAACATGTAATGAGTCGATTTTGTTGAGATTGAAGTCTTAGAACTCATGCATGTAAGAAATTACCTTGAAATTGCATGTTTGAGCTTGAAACACATGATTCTTGTGGAGTTTTGGGTAAAGCTCATGTTGTAGTCACCATTTGTACCATCTAAGTTGAGAATGATGAGCATCTCCTACATGCATGTACAAATCATGGGAGTATAAGTCTTGAATGTTGAATTTGAGCATGTTGATGATGGGTTTGAGACAATTTGGGACATGCATGTAGATAATTCATGTAATTGAGCTTCCTAATGTTGTAATCTGCATTAGTAGCATGTTAGCATGTGTAAATGTGTAATTTGAACCATTGCATGCAAGAAATGTAGATGGAAAACTGATTTGGAGCTCAAGAACACGATCTGGGAAACCCAGATTTTTGAGGTCCGCTCGAGCGGGGTAATGGCCGCTCGAGCGGGAAAATCGTGCTCCCAGCATTTTTGCAGAGTTGGATGCCCGCTCGAGCGGGACATTTCACGCTCGAGCGTGGATTTTTGTAGACGGACCTTCAGCTCGAGCGCATCTTTTGTGCAACCAGTACCTTGCAGGCCTTAAGGGTCCGCTCGAGCGGAGAATCTTACGCTCGAGCGGGGACCCTGTTTCCTGGAATTTTGTTCATGCATTCTGTGATTCGTTTTCCGTTCTCTTTCACTTGTAAGCACTCTTAGGCATGTGTTACGCATTGTAAATGAGTTAATGAGATAAGAACAAAGCCTAAAGAGGAATATGTGAATTAAAGAACGGATTGAACTGTTAGTGACCCTTTTGTATTCATGAAATGTGTAGGGTCAAGCTCCAGGGCGCATCCACAAGCCGATCACTGTGAGTAATATCAATATTTGAAAACTTGTCAATGTCCAATTGTTATTCCCCTATAAATATTATGAGTTGTTAATTGGGATTGTGGACAAAAGTCTGACAAGAATAAACAAATGAATGGGCCAAAGGCCGTTTGACATGAATGAATGGGCCAAAGGCCGTTTGACATGAATGAATGGGCCAAAGGCCGTTTGACATGAATGAATGGGCCAAAGGCCGTTTGACATGAATGAATGGGCCAAAGGCCGTTTGACATGACTGAATGGGCCAAAGGCCGTTTGACATGACTGAATGGGCCAAAGGCCGTTTGACATGAGTGAATGGGCCAAAGGCCGTTTGACATGAATGAATGGGCCAAAGGCCGTTTGACATGAATGAATGGGCCAAAGGCCGTTTGACATGAATGAATGGGCCAAAGGCCGTTTGACATGAATGAATGGGCCGAAGGCCGTTTTGCCATGAATGGAAACCCGGATGGGCCAAAGGCCAGAATGTTTGGAACTACAGTTACTTGACTTGCATTTCGTATAGTTATATATATTTTGCTGTTAAACAGAAGTATGAATTGGGCCCAAGGCCGTTTGGAGCATGTTGTTCTACATATTGTTATGTAACTGTTATATTTGATATTATTCACTGGGCTATCGCTCACGCTCATTCATGTATTTGTAGGTGAGCCAAGGGAAGTCCAAACCCAGCCCCAGTGAAGTCTGCTAGGAACAACAGGAGTTTTGGGAGAGTCAGCCTTGTGCCTCGCGCATGAGACCATCCTTGCCCTTTTACTATGTACCTATGTTTTGTCTTGTTGGCAAGGACCTAGTGCATGTCTGTACATGGTCTGTTATAGGTTGACTCGTTTTGGACGATCCTGTCTGTAATGAATTTTGTGAAACTGTACTTTTGATGTGAGTTATTAACGTATCTGAGTATGGTTTGTTTGATGTGCATATAAGCACGGCTCTATGGACAAAGTTTTTAATTTTGCTTCCGTTTGGCCCCCATTAACTCTGTTAGAATACGTTTAGAACAGTTTGAGGCCGTAGGTAATCTCATGATTACTGGCCGGTTACGTCCTTAACCCACGGGGGCGGGTTCGGGTCGTGACAGAGTGGTATCAGAGCACGAGTTAATAACTCACACACTTGTCCAAAAAGAGCAATAAGCGTCTAGATAAGATCTAGGATGCATTCATGTGATAAATACGAGTTTGGAAGCATTGATTATGTGCTTAAATGTTTTGTTATGAATAATTATATGTGTAAGTTGTGAACTACTTGCATTACGAATTATCTGGAAATATGTGCTCCTTAGTGTATGTGTACTTGTGTACCTTTGGTATGGAATATAATGCAAGTTTAATTAGATGGTGAGAATCAGAGGTGATGAGTTAGAGGAATCCTCTGCTGCCAGACTGGACAGAATGGAAAGACTGATTCAGGAAATGGCAGAAGCTTTGAGACAGCAACAGGAGTGGCAACAACAGTGGCAGCAACCACATCCGCCACCTCCACCTCCGGCACCACCTGTGCCAGATAATCAAAATGATGATCGGATAATCGCCCTCACCAAGGAATTCAAGAAAATGAAACCACCACAGTTCCATGGTGGACTAGATCCCTTAAAAGCCGAAGCTTGGGTACTTGGGATTGAAAAACTGTTTGAGGTGTTTCCGTGCTCGGATACACAGAAAGTGCTTCTAGCCACCTTTATGCTAGAAGATGAAGCGAGAAGATGGTGGATGTTGATGAGGGAAAACCACAGAGATATTGATTGGGCGAAATTTTTGGAAATCTTCTATGACAAGTACTTCCCGCAGTGTGTCCGGGACAGGAAAGTGGCAGAGTTCATGGAACTCAAACAAGACAGTATGACTGTAGCCGAGTATGAGGCCAAATTTACTGAGTTGGCCAGGTTTGCACCACACGTAATTGACACTGATTATAAGAAGGCAAGGCATTTTGAAGGTGGGCTCCGAAGTGACATCCTAGAGCGGGTGAATGTCCTGAAATTGGAGACCTACATTGGGGTGCTTGACCGGGCCATCATATCAGAGGCTAATATAGCTAGACAAGCTAAGCCAACAACCGAATGGAGAGGCAGCAAAAGACAAGGCTTCTTTTTGAAGAAGAAATTTCTGAAAAAGCAAAACACGGGCTCCTCAACTACCTCAAGTTCTTCCCGAGACACGACTCCCATGTGCAACACTTGTAGCAAAAGGCACCGTGGAGTTTGTTACCGTGCATCGGGAGCCTGTTTTAAGTGTGGGAAACAAGGGCATATAGCCCGAGATTGTAATCAGAATAGTGGGAAGATAGCTGCTAGCTCCACTGCATCGATCCCGAAGCCGGGAAACACTTTGAGATCTGCTACTACTGGGGATACAGTGAGACAAGGGAGAGTCTTTGCACTCGTTCCGGGTGATACACGGAATGCCAATGCCGTTGTCTCAGGTACTATCTCGATATGTAATCAGGATGCTTTTGTGTTAATTGATTCTGGATCAACGCATTCATTTGTGACATATGCATTTGCATCTAGACTGAAAAGACCCCTAGAATTGTTGCCATATTTGTTATGTGTGTCTGCTCCATCGGGGGAATCTGTGTTATGTGACTATATATATCGGTTTTGTGACATGCATATTGAGGATGCTACCCTGTATGTAGATTTGTTGCCCTTAAACTTTAGACACTTTGATGTAATTTTGGGCATGGATTGGTTGACCAAATATTGTGCCACTATAGATTGTGTGACAAAGAGGGTTGTATTTAAACCACCAGAACAGAAAGAAATTGTGTTTGTGGGAAATGGGGTAGTACCTCCACCATATT
This sequence comes from Camellia sinensis, assembly GCF_055761805.1. Lineage (NCBI taxonomy): Eukaryota > Viridiplantae > Streptophyta > Magnoliopsida > Ericales > Theaceae > Camellia > Camellia sinensis. The sequence continues at coordinate 50,929,405 of NC_138967.1, forward strand.
TGATATCTGCAATGAAAGCATGTAAATTGATCAGGAAGGGATGCCAGGGTTATTTGTGTTATGTATTGACTGAACAATTCGTGAATGTTGAATTGAATGATATTCCCATCGTTAGAGAATTCCCAGATGTGTTTCCAAATGAATTACCAGGGGAATTGGTAGACAGGGAGATAGAGTTTACTATTGAAACTGTGCCAGGCACCCAACCTATTTCTAAAACTCCCTACAGGATGGCTACAGCCGAAATGAAAGAATTAAAAGAACAGTTGCAAGACCTTCTTGATAAAGGGTTTATCCGGCCCAGTACTTCGCCTTGGGGCGCACCAGTGTTATTTGTAAAGAAAAAGGATGGTACCTTACGCCTATGTATTGATTACCGGGAATTGAACAAGGTAACGATAAAGAATAAATATCCCTTACCCCGTATTGATGACTTATTTGACCAGTTGCAGGGATCACAGGTGTTTTCTAAGATTGATTTGAGATCCGGGTATCATCAGCTGAAGGTTAAGGCAGAAGATGTTGAGAAAACCGCATTCAGAACGAGGTATGGTCATTTTGAGTTTCTTGTTATGCCATTTGGAGTGACTAATGCTCCGGCAGCATTTATGGACTTAATGAATAGAATTTTTAAAACCTACCTTGATGAGTTTGTTGTTGTCTTCATCGATGATATTTTAATATACTCTAAAGATAGACTTGAACACGAACATCATTTGAGGACTGTTTTACAAATACTTCGGGAAAGAAAACTATTTGCTAAGTTAAAGAAATGTGAATTTTGGTTGGATGAGGTTATTTTCTTAGGGCACGTGGTCAACAAGGAAGGAATTTCAGTGGACCCGCAGAAAATAGAAGCAATTGTGAATTGGCCTACACCAACTAATGTGACAGAAGTTCGCAGTTTCATGGGCTTAGCTGGGTACTACAGAAGGTTTGTAAAGGACTTTTCGAAATTAGCTGTGCCTCTTACCCAATTGACACGTAAAGGACAACCATTTGAGTGGAATAGTGAAAGAGAATCAGCCTTTCATGAATTGAAGACAAGATTGACCACTGCACCAATTTTGACACTACCTTCGGGTACGGAAAATTTTGTGATTTTCAGTGACGCATCTTATAAGGGTTTGGGTTGTGTGTTAATGCAGAACGGAAAGGTTATTGCTTACGCCTCCCGACAGTTGAGGCCACATGAGAAGAATTATCCAACACATGACCTAGAATTGGCCGCAGTTGTTTTTGCTTTGAAAATCTGGCGGCATTATTTGTATGGGGCAAAGTGTGAAGTCTACACAGATCATAAAAGCCTAAAATACTTCTTCACGCAGAAAGAGTTGAATATGCGTCAGAGAAGATGGCTGGAACTGATAAAAGATTACGACCTAGAAATTCAGTATCACCCCGGAAAAGCTAATACAGTGGCTGATGCCTTGAGCAGAAAATCAACAGGGAGTATGGCTTGCTTGCTTACTGAACAAAGGGAGATTTTGCAAGACTTTGAAAAGTCTGAAATTGAAGTGGTAGTGTGTGAACAGGGCGGATTGATAGCCGCTATTACAGCCGAGCCGGCAATTGTTGATGAAATCAAGCAAAAACAGAAAGAGGATGAGTTCCTCAGAAAGGTAATTGATGAATTTGAAGTCAGCCCAAAGGCAGAGTTCAGTATCGAGAATGGAATGTTGAAATTTCGAAACCGAATATGTGTTCCAGTTATTCCGGAGCTAAAGAAGAGGGTCTTAGATAAAGCCCACAGATCCGTATTTGCTATGCATCCGGGTAACAATAAAATGTATCGGGATTTGAAACAAACCTATTGGTGGCCTAAAATGAAGAAAGAGATTGCAGAACATGTGTCCAAGTGCCTTCAGTGTCAGCAAGTTAAGGCTGAACATCAGAAACCAGGCGGTCTACTTCAACCTCTCCCCATTCCTGAGTGGAAGTGGGAACATGTGACCATGGATTTCGTTGTTGGCCTACCTTGGACTTCCCGCGGTATGGATTCTGTTTGGGTTGTAGTTGATAGACTGACTAAATCTGCACATTTTCTGCCTGTCAAAACTACATTTACTGCTTACAGGTTGGCTACTATTTATGTTGATGAAATTGTCCGCTTACATGGAGTTCCAGTATCCATTGTGTCGGATAGAGATCCGAAGTTTGTATCTAGATTGTGGAAGAGTTTGCAGGAAGCTATGGGAACAGAACTAAGGTTCAGCACTGCATTCCACCCACAGACAGATGGGCAGTCAGAACGAACAATACAGACTTTGGAAGATATGCTTCGCATGTGTGCTTTGGATTTTCAGGGGAGTTGGGAAGATTACCTGCCACTTGCAGAATTTGCCTATAATAATAGCTTCCACTCCAGCATCGGTATGGCACCATACGAGGCTTTGTATGGTAGGAGGTGTAGATCACCTATTTGTTGGACAGAGGTCGGGGACAGAGCTTTGCTCGGGCCTGAAATTGTACAAGACACCTCTGAAAAGATCAAAACTATTCGGCAAAGGCTCAAAACAGCTCAAGACCGACAGAAGAGTTATGCAGATGTCCGGAGAAGACCTCTTGAGTATGAGGTCGGCGACCATGCGTTCATCCGTGTTTCTCCAATGAAAGGCCAAGTCAGGTTTGGGAAAAAGGGCAAGTTGACGCCCCGTTATATTGGGCCGTTTCAAATTTTGGAGAAACTTGGTCCAGTTGCTTATAGAGTTGCTTTGCCACCGGGATTTGAACAAATCCACAATGTGTTTCATGTGTCAATGTTGAGGGGTTACCTCCGAGACCCGTTGCATGTGATTGATTATCACCGGATTGCTATTGATGAAAATATGGAATATGCTGAATGGCCGGAAAGAATTGTTGACCGACAAGTGAAAGAATTGAGAAACAAATCCATTCCAATGGTGAAAGTGGAATGGAAGGAACACTATGGGACAGATGCTACATGGGAAAAAGAGGAGGAAATGCGTCTACGCTATCCACATTTGTTTCCCGACGAAGGTAAGTTAAGTTTGGAGGACCAAACTTCCTAAAGGGGGGAAGACTGTGACACCCCTGTTCCGTAGTATGTTAATTGGTCCTTAACATGATGTGATTATGTATTTTGATATGATTTTGTGTTCCACTATATGAAAATATGTGGTTTGAAATTTTATCTGTTCATCGTAGGAATATCTGTTTGAGTAGTCTGTTTTGGAAATTTAATTGAGGGCCTTATCGGCCACGGAACCCGAAATTGACTACGCCATTGTGGTTGGCATAATTTTTAGGGCCTACGGTGAAATTTAATTGAAATTTGATTCTGGTCAATTTAAACTGATTAAATTGATAAATTAAGCACCCCATTATTTTATATTAAAATATTTGTTAGTGGGGCTTGTTGTATATTTGCATTGCACTCCCCTTTAGCTCTCTTAAAACTCAAAATCTGAGTTAGACAATTGAGAGGGAGAGAGAGGCCGGCCATGGAGAGAAAAAGGGGGAGATTTGTGTAATTTGGGCTCAAGACTTGGGAATTTGAAGATCTAGCTCAAGATTTGGCTAGAGCTTGAGTGTTGAAGCTCTTAGGTAAGTGATTTCTTGAACTCTTACTTGTAATTTGTAAGTTCAAGGGTTGTTTGTGATCAAGAACATGTAATGAGTCGATTTTGTTGAGATTGAAGTCTTAGAACTCATGCATGTAAGAAATTACCTTGAAATTGCATGTTTGAGCTTGAAACACATGATTCTTGTGGAGTTTTGGGTAAAGCTCATGTTGTAGTCACCATTTGTACCATCTAAGTTGAGAATGATGAGCATCTCCCACATGCATGTACAAATCATGGGAGTATAAGTCTTGAATGTTGAATTTGAGCATGTTGATGATGGGTTTGAGACAATTTGGGACATGCATGTAGATAATTCATGTAATTGAGCTTCCTAATGTTGTAATCTGCATTAGTAGCATGTTAGCATGTGTAAATGTGTAATTTGAACCATTGCATGCAAGAAATGTAGATGGAAAACTAATTTGGAGCTCAAGAACACGATCTGGGAAACCCAGATTTTTGAGGTCCGCTCGAGCGGGGTAATGGCCGCTCGAGCGGGAAAATCGTGCTCCCAGCATTTTTGCAGAGTTGGATGCCCGCTCGAGCGGGACATTTCACGCTCGAGCGTGGATTTTTGTAGACGGACCTTCAGCTCGAGCGCATCTTTTGTGCAACCAGTACCTTGCAGGCCTTAAGGGTCCGCTCGAGCGGAGAATCTTACGCTCGAGCGGGGACCCTGTTTCCTGGAATTTTGTTCATGCATTCTGTGATTCGTTTTCCGTTCTCTTTCACTTGTAAGCACTCTTAGGCATGTGTTACGCATTGTAAATGAGTTAATGAGATAAGAACAAAGCCTAAAGAGGAATATGTGAATTAAAGAACGGATTGAACTGTTAGTGACCCTTCTGTATTCATGAAATGTGTAGGGTCAAGCTCCAGGGCGCATCCACAAGCCGATCACTGTGAGTAATATCAATATTTGAAAACTTGTCAATGTCCAATTGTTATTCCCCTATAAATATTATGAGTTGTTAATTGGGATTGTGGACAAAAGTCTGACAAGAATAAACAAATGAATGGGCCAAAGGCCGTTTGACATGAATGAATGGGCCAAAGGCCGTTTGACATGAATGAATGGGCCAAAGGCCGTTTGACATGAATGAATGGGCCAAAGGCCGTTTGACATGAATGAATGGGCCAAAGGCCGTTTGACATGACTGAATGGGCCAAAGGCCGTTTGACATGACTGAATGGGCCAAAGGCCGTTTGACATGAGTGAATGGGCCAAAGGCCGTTTGACATGAATGAATGGGCCAAAGGCCGTTTGACATGAATGAATGGGCCAAAGGCCGTTTGACATGAATGAATGGGCCAAAGGCCGTTTGACATGAATGAATGGGCCGAAGGCCGTTTTGCCATGAATGGAAACCCGGATGGGCCAAAGGCCAGAATGTTTGGAACTACAGTTACTTGACTTGCATTTCGTATAGTTATATATATTTTGCTGTTAAACAGAAGTATGAATTGGGCCCAAGGCCGTTTGGAGCATGTTGTTCTACATATTGTTATGTAACTGTTATATTTGATATTATTCACTGGGCTATCGCTCACGCTCATTCATGTATTTGTAGGTGAGCCAAGGGAAGTCCAAACCCAGCCCCAGTGAAGTCTGCTAGGAACAACAGGAGTTTTGGGAGAGTCAGCCTTGTGCCTCGCGCATGAGACCATCCTTGCCCTTTTACTATGTACCTATGTTTTGTCTTGTTGGCAAGGACCTAGTGCATGTCTGTACATGGTCTGTTATAGGTTGACTCGTTTTGGACGATCCTGTCTGTAATGAATTTTGTGAAACTGTACTTTTGATGTGAGTTATTAACGTATCTGAGTATGGTTTGTTTGATGTGCATATAAGCACGGCTCTATGGACAAAGTTTTTAATTTTGCTTCCGTTTGGCCCCCATTAACTCTGTTAGAATACGTTTAGAACAGTTTGAGGCCGTAGGTAATCTCATGATTACTGGCCGGTTACGTCCTTAACCCACGGGGGCGGGTTCGGGTCGTGACACCCTTGCTGGCTTGAGCACGAAATTGAGACGTTCATGCCCAATGACATGATGCTTCTTTCATGCTCAAGAAGCTTGTGGCTTGGTTCATCTTTCAAATCAGAGGACTTCTCATTTTTGGAGTTAACCGGTTAAAGGGCTTATCGGTAATCTAAAATGAGTAAATAAAACGAATGAAAGTAAAACATGCCAAGATAGCATGTTTGTGTTGCATTGCATGTGTTTGGGTCGAACGTTAATCCAAACACGAGAAACGAGGGACGTTTCATACTTGAAGTGATGAAACGTGCCTCATTTCTTAGTCGTCGTCCCCCTTGATCGTGCATGATAGGGTGGAGGCCTCTTAAGTCTTGTGTGTTACTTGTGCATTCATTAACTTGTACAAACTCGGCTTCTTGGCCATCATGCATTGCGATGCTTGGTTGGTGGCCCGAAAGTCAAGTACCACACTCCTTTGAGCTTGAGAAATGATAAAGAGGGTGGTTGTACACACATATCCTACAAATGCCTTGCCTTGCCCCTTTGGTACTCTGTTTGCAGCAAAACTAGAGTATGCAGAAGCAACTGGCCGACCGGCCAGAGGAAGTGGCCGACCGGACACTTTAAGTGGCCTACAGCCTCCCCTGGTGGCCGACAGTCCACTAGCTTAGAGGTGGTTCAAAGTGGTGCAGAAGCAGCCTGGAAATTGGTTCAGTGTTCGGAAATCAAGGTGAATGCAAACAGAGGCAACTGGTGGCAAAGCGACGGATTTTCGGGAGGAAGCCGATCGAGCATGCATGCATCCTTTTCCCTCAAGGCCTTTTAACTGTTTTGCTTAGATGGTTAATTCGTTGGTTCTGTACTTAATTAGTTAACGTGCTTAGCTGATCGATTTTTGTTGTAATAACTAATTAGTTAACTAGAATAGTTAATTAGTTTTGTTTTGTAATAAATAGCTTAGCTTAGTGTAACTTAGCTTATTTATTCGGACCCTTCGTCGAGAGGGAAAATATTGTAATAAGTGTGCGTGTGTGTGTGAATGTCTTCCAACCCCACGTCTTTCTCCCTTTTATTTACCAGCTTTCAATGGTTAGTTTTAGGGCATGTTTCAATTAGCATACTTATGCTTTGCATGCGTGCATCATTCATTTGTATTGCATGCACTGGGCTCGGCGCATCATCCAAACTGCATTGTATTTCAATACACTTTCTTGAATACATGTTTCAAAGCATGTTATCAAGTGTTGCATTCATATGCCATCTTAGATAGCCGAGCCTACTTAGTTGCATTTTGCATGTGTTGCATTAGGCATCTAGCATAGTTAGGATTCATGCATGATTTCTAATTAGCTTCTTTTTTTGGGTCGGAGTACACTATGAGTGTTTATGCTTTAGCATCCTTGCATGTGTATGAGTGTTGCCATGACAGCATGCTTGCCATGAGGCTATTTGCTTAAATTGCTATAATTGCATGAATGCCTGTGGATGAAGGCTTCATTGCTTGAATTGGGACAATTCATCAAAATGTGAGTTTTAAGCCCACTTTGCGGAGTGGCACATCATGTTTTCTAAGCCCACTTGAGGGTAGCAAATCCGCGCTATAGCCTACTTGCGAGTAGCCCTTTCAAACCATTTTCGAAAAACAAACATGAGATGTTTTGTTCCAAATTGAGTGATTTAGTCTATACTTGTATGCTGCGTGCATCACATAGTAAGGTTAGCTTAATAACCGGAATAAGAACACATGTGTTTTCAAAACAACATATCATGCTTAGTAGAGGTCAATCCTTTGATCGGCCTAGCGAGGGTGCTCATTTCGGGACCTTCCCCTCTCGTACCCAAGTTCCCGAGCCGATGCAACTTTCGTGATGACGGACACGTGGCCTTAGGCATGAGTCAGGGTTTCCTAAATTTCCCAAAACAAAACATTTAGGTGGCGACTCTGAAATCAGGAAAAGCAGTCCATGTTTGGTGCTTTTTGATTAAAATCGATTTTCCAAAACGATTTGCCAAATTTAGACTCTTTGGTGATTTATCAGTTTTACATTGCACTTTGTGAGATTAGATTTAGAACCGTGACAGGAGTCCGAACTGTAGTAGCTAGAACCCAATCCGTGCCCTCTCTGAAAGGGGGGCGCGCGGAGAGAGTTTCGGGCAGTCTACAGTAAGGCATCTCGACACAAACAATGCTACGTCCCTCTTCATCCCCTTCCACCAAAACTGGCAGCTAAGATCATGGTACATCTTCGTACCTCCCAGATGCACCGCAATGCAAGAGTGATGAAACTCACGGAGTACCTCCTCCCGGCAAGACTCTGGCACAAAAAGTCGAACAACATATCTAATACTCGAATTAGAATGCACATTCAGACCCCTCTTCACCTTACCACTAGCAATCTTCTCCCGGATGGTCTCAACCTCCGGATCACCCCTTTGTGTCTCAATAACTCAGCTTACTAGTGTAGGCTATGCGACTACAATAAACAAGGTAGGCAACTCAGCAGACTCGCCAAGATGCAAGTCAAACTCGCCGATAGCACCTAACATCTCCCATTCCCGAACGGCAATACAAGCTATACTGCCAGAGAATTTCTAACTCAAAGCATCGGCCACAACATTGGCCTTCTTGGGATGATAATATAACTCGAAATCATAGTCCTCCATGAACTCCATTTGCCTCCTCTATCTCAGATTCAGATCCTTCTGAGAAAACAAGTACTTTAGACTCTTATGATCCGAGAACACCTCGAATCTCTCGCCATATAAATAATGCCTCCAGATTTTCAAGGCAAAGATCACTACTGGTAACTCTAGATCATGAATAGGGCAGTTCCTCTCATGAATCTTTAACTGCTATGAACCATAAGCAACTATATTCCCCTCCTGCATCAAGACACACCCCAAACCTTCCTGATATGCGTCACAGTATATAGCATAACCCAAACCCCTCTCCGGGATAATCAAAATTGGAGTAGTAGTGAGTCTAATCTTCAACTCCTGAAATGACTTCTCACAAGTCTCACTCCACACAAATTTGATTCCCTTCCTCGTCAGTTTGGTCAATGGAGCGGCCAAACTAGAAAAGTCTTTCACAAAATGGCGATAATACCTGGCCAACCCCAAGAAACTCCGGATCTCAAAGGCGTTCTTAGGTTTCTCCCAATCTTGCACTGCCTCTATCTTGGAGAAATCCACAATCACCCATTCCCCAAATACCACATGGCCTAAGAACTTCACCTCTTTTAGCCAAAACTCACACTTCCCGAACTTAGCATATAACTGATAGACTCTAAGAAACTCCAACACAACCTGCAAGTGGTCCTTGTGTTCCTCCTTAGAGGGTGAATAAATCAGAATGTCGTCAACAAAGACAACCACAAAATGATCAAGATACTCATGAAAAAACCCAATTCATCAGGTCCATAAACAAGGTTGGTGCATTAGTCAACCCAAAAGGCATGACTAGGAACTCACAGTGGTCGTACCGTGTACGGAATGTCGTTTTCGGGATGCCTCCTCCCTCACCCTCAACTGGTGCTAACCCGATCTCAAGTCTATCTTTGAAAAGCAAGAAGACTCCTTCAACTGATCAAACCGATCGTCTATACGGGGCAATGGGTACTTGTTCTTAACAGTCGCCCGGTTTAGTTTTCGGTAATCAATACAAAGCCGTAATGTACCATCATTCTTTTTGGCAAAAAAGGCCAGTGCTCCCCAATGCGAAGTACTGAGGCGGATAAAACCCTTGTCTAGCAATTCCTAGAGTTGAATCTTCAACTAACTTAACTCAACAGGTGCAAACCTATACGGAGCCATGGAAATCGGTGTTGTGCTCAGCACTAGGTCAATAGAGAACTCAATCTCTCGGTGAGGTGGTAAACCAGAGAGATCCTCAAGAAAGACATCCGGGTACTCACAGACTACCCTTGGCAACTCAACCCAAACTATATCACTCTCTGTCCCCAAGAATGTAGCAAGAAAGAGGCTAAACTCGCCTCGACCACGCAAGTCACAAACCGATAACAAAGCCCTATCAACCCAATCTTCCAAGAAATAAAATCAGTCACTGCTCGAGGTACACACAGTAACCCTCTGACGGTAACAGTCTATAATAGCTCGATACGTAGACAACCAATCCATATCCAGTATAACATCAAAACTCAACATATCAAGCAAAGCAAAACAAAATGGAAGTCGACAACCGGCAACCTCTATATCACAAACCCGACATCCCTATTTTAACACAATCTCACCCCCAACCGGTGACTCTACGCAGAGTGGCAATGCTAATCGAGCCAACTCTAACCCCAATACATTGGCAATAGAATTGCATAACAAGAAGGTACCTCTCACAACCGAAGGTGCTAGCACTAACTCTAGCGTGGTAATAACATACACACACCTAGTAGGTCTCTGATCCACCTGCTCCCCTCTCGAAGCATAAGCTGAATGTACAGACTGAGCCAAAGAGGCTCTCGAAGTGGCCCTCGAGGCCAGTGCCAACTGTACTGGTTGGTGACTTTGAGTTTGCCTCAATCCATATGTACCAGGTATGACACTCAACTGTGGACAGTACCTCTTCATGTGTTCTGCCTGTCCACTCTAAAAGCAAGTCAAAGACTACCCCCTCCCCTGACTCTGGCTCGGTGGGCGGATTGAAAACAGAGCAGGACATTGTCCTCTCTCATTCTGTGGGCAAGAAAAGGACTTGTGACCCAACTAACCACACTTGAAACAAGAAAATCCTCCCTGGCCACCTCTCCCTACCCATGAACTTGGCACTAGAAAAGTGGACCTAGACTGTGCCTCATGAGACTGCTGTGGTGTAAAACCCCTCTGCCTCTTGCTGTCTCAAGCCTCACCCTGTATCTCCTGGCCTCTTTACCTGAAATCCCTTATCTCCCTCTCTCTAGCTCCTAACTGGGTTTCCATATGTGCCGCTACCTCAACAAGACAGCTATACTCCCTCGTCATTGACCCGCCCACACAGTAGGCAAGCTCATCTCTCAGTCGAGTCTCAAACTCGATACAACGGTGCTCCTCAGTTGCCACAAGCTCAGGAGCAAATCTGGACAAACTAGCAAAGGTGGCCTCAAACTCCGCCACCAGTGTGCCAAGCTACTGTTTGAGGTTCTTGAACTGTTCCCTCAAATTCTCTCTGACAGTAGCAGGCAGATACTTCTCTTGAAAGGCGTTGACAAAGGCCTCCCAAGTCACCCCAATACGTCCTCGCGCATATTTCCACCACTGACCCGTTTCTCCCTTCAACTGAAAGGATGCCAAGGTCACTCTCAGAGCGTCATCCTCAATGTTTAGTATCTCCAACGTCTTAACCATTTGCCCTAGCCACTCATCAGCCATCAGTGGCTCCTTTGGATCTCCCACAAAAATATCCGGATTGGTCCAGAAGAACTCCCTTTTGGACTATCGAAGCTAAATTTTGTTCTTTATTTGTTACACAAGTTCGGGGTGAAATTTGTGTGTCTTGAGTTGAAGACCTTGCTTTTGTAAAAAAAAAAAAATTAAAAATAGTTATATAACTCAAAACACTTACAAAAATTTTATGAAGCGTTTATGCATGAGTATTTATTTTCTGAAAATTTGCGAATTGAACAGTGTTCAGTTTAATTTATAGTAGAATTTGTGTGTTGAGATTTGATATTAAAATCATGACTTAAGGTAAAACTTATTGGGTTTAGTTTGTATATATTTGGGGCATGTTTAGTTCATGGGTGGAAATTTAATTCAAGAGCCATAATTCAGAATCAATTTAATTTGGGTTCATATAACACATGTTTAATTGTTTGGTCTTTTTAATTATGTGAATGTAAGGTACCACTTCGAAAGTTGTTATTATTTATTATATTGTATTATAATAAATGTTTGAAATATGAATTTATGGTGTGTTTTATCAAATGAAAAATATATTTTGTGACGAAACAAATTATATTATTTTATGTTACAAAATATTAAAGTGTTGTTAAAATAATTTTAATCGATGCATATATATAGATGTATGTAAAAAAAAAAAAAAAAAAAAAAAAAAAGAGGCAACCCACGTGGGGCTGCCCCTACCCCCTTTCCTTTTTACGTTTTCTTTCCTCTTCATTCTCTTTTCCTTTCCCAGAGAGTTGGTTCCTCTCTCTCTCTCTCTCTCTCTCTCTCTCTCTCTCTCTCTCTTCAATTTCCACCATTGTTGCTCAAGCTTTGTGCTTAGAGTAGAAGCCCTTAGAGTGAGATTTTGTACAATTTTTAAAGGAAGTTGGAGAGCTCGCTGCACTCTTCGCACCGGTAGTCTCGGATTCTTGATTCGACAAGCTTGCATTTTCGGATTTGTTTTTCGTCATATTTTGAGGTAGGGATTTCTTTGATTCTTTTCAATATATCACTATAGATAGATATGTAGTACTTTTTATTGCATGAAAAACATGAGTTTATAAGTGATTTTTTTGAAATACATGTATATGAGATTTAGGGTTTTGAATCAAATAGTTTAATCTTATATTTTGTTGTTGATTATGGAAATTTTAAGCTAATAGAACATGTTTATGATGGTTGAAATAAAAAGTCCTAATTTTTAATTTAATGTTAATGAGAATGCAAAGAAAAGATGATATTTTGTTTTATATAAATATCGATTCATGTTGAATTATTATTATTATTATTATTATTATTATTATTATTATTATTATTATTATTATTATTATTATTTATTTATTTATTTATTTATTTTTTTGTGGATAAGAAATGTGAAATGGGAAGAGAAGGAAATTTAAATGGTTGATCCTGTGATGTCTTGGTTAATATGATGAATGGATGCTATTAAAAGTTAGTTGTGAATTTTAAAATGAAAAACCCTAATTTTTATTTGATGGTTATGTAGTATGAAAAAAGGGTTAATGTTTATGAATGGTTGAGCTAGGTATTGTCATTGGTAAATTGAAAAATGTGATAGTTAAAAAGTAATTAATAGATGATTGTAATAATTATTGTGAATGAAGTACATGATTATCATGAAATTGGCCTATGTTGTAAATGTTGGTGATCAAAAATAGTGGAATCAATTGTGGACATTACGAGATGGTATAATTGTTAATCTAACTCTAGACAATATTGGTAATATTGAGGTATGGAAATGTTATGAGAATCACACTATCTTGTTTATAAGAATTTATATTATTACTATTAAATGCTTAGAGGTTTTGTCCTTGGCCATTGGTGGAGAATGATATTACTTGTTATAGAATTGATGTGAAATAAGTTGATATGAAACCTTATGTGTTGTTGATTAACTAAATAATTACGTGATTATATGTGAATGAATTGAAGGAAATTGAGATGCACGTGTTATGGAATGTGGTTGTGCTATATAAAGGTAACGCGATCCTTTCGGTTAGCAACCGGTAAAGCGGGCTGATGTGCTATATAAAGGTAATGTGTTCCTTCCGGTTAGCACCCGGTAAAGCAGGCTATGCTATATAGAGGTAATGAATTCCTTCCGGCTAGCAACCGGTAAAGCAGGTAGATGTGGATCTTGGCGAGACCATGATCGTAATGTGGGGCTTGGCGAGACTACAAGTTGTTTATTTTATTACGAGATTTTATTGCTAATGTGTGTATATTTGTAGAGATTATTGTTGACGAAAATATGTATTGAGAATATAGTTGAAGTTGTGTTATGAGGTGGATTGATTCTATTGAGAATATAATTGTTATATTTATTAGTGTTGTTTGATGTAAATGAGTAGGCACGAGATTATAAAGGATTAATTGTGGATTTGATTTTGAAAATAAACAACGTGATGAAATCATTTTAATTATAAAAGATAAGTCGTAAGTTGCCGAAATGGTTATTGTGTGTGATATTCAAGATGTGCCTTCGGTTTGGAAATCTTTTGAATTGAAAATAATGTGTTACAAAGGTCTAAAAAACGGATTTTTCTTGAAATGATAAAGAATTATTCTTTTGAGAAAAGTATGCGTATATATTTTGGATATGCAAAACAACACTATCTATGTATATTTATTGAGTTGGAGCATTCATGATCATATATATCTATATTATACTATTGTTTAGAATCACTGGGACCTCTACTGGACATTAGTGTTCATCCCATGTTGTTAACCATTTTTTAGGTGAGAAGTTTGGAATATTGTTCAAGACCATGGAGTCTCCTTATTTGTTGACCACGAGGTCTAATACTTATAGGCAGAATGCCATCTTATTGTAATTGAACAGTTCATCACCGTGCATACGAAAGAGAACATTTATTGCTTAGCTATTTATTCTTGCTTCCACTTTTATTATGATGGAAATGGACTATAATCAAGGATTGGATAATGATATTCGAGTAATAAAATCTTGAGTGATACAGTTAGTCTCAAAAGACTACTTCTCCAATATACTTATATTAGTGGTCACATTCCAATAGAAATTGGAAATTCCAAAAATTTGGTTCTCATTGCCCTAGATAAAAGCCTTTTTTCAAGTCTTATTCCTCAATCTTTGGGTAATTTGAGTGAGTTAACCATTTTGTGCCTTAATGATAATCAATTTTCTGGACAAATTCCCCCAAATATTGGTACCTTGAGCAAGTTAATCGATATTCGCTTGTTTATAAACCGATTATCTGGTTCGGTGCCTAGAGAAATAGGAAACTTGTCATCCTTGGTAAATCTTTATCTAAGCAGAGAACAACTTCATAGGTCACTTGCCTCAACAAGTGTGTCAAGGTGGAAAGCTTGTGAATTTTAGTGCATCCTACAACAAGTTCAGTGGTCCTATCCCAACAAGTCTAAGAAATTGCACAAACTTATACAGAGTCCGGCTTGAATATAACCAATTAATGGGTAATCTAGACCAAGACTTTGGAGTGTATCCAAGCCTCACTTACAAAGACTTGGGCTACAATCGCCTTCGTGGTAATCTCTCACCACAATGGGGACAATGCTGGAACTTGACACTACTAAGAATTTCTTGGAACATGATAGGTGGTGAAATCCCAAATGAAAGTGTTCAATTGAACCAACTAGGAGTGCTTGACCTTTCTTCTAATCAACTTTCTGGAGAATAACCGGCCCAAATTGGAAAATTGTCAAAATTAACGTCCCTAAGCTTGAGAGATAACAAACTTTCAGGTCATGTACCTTTAGAAATTGGAGTACTATCAAATTTGGGATATCTAGACCTATCATTGAACATGTTAAGTGGTCCAATTCCTGATCAAATTGGGAATTGCATGAAACTACGGTTTTTGAGTTTGAGCAAGAATGGCTTAAATGGTATGTTCCCATACCAAATTGGTAATCTTGTAGGTTTACAAACTATACTTGATTTAAGTCACAATTCGCTAATCAGAGAGATATCACCCCAGATTGGGAAGCTTATAAACCTAGAAAATTTGAACCTCTCTCACAATAATCTTTCTGGCTCCATACCAAATTCTCTAGGTGATGTGGTCAGCTTGTTGGCCATTGATTTGTCCTACAATGATCTAGAGGGTCCTCTTCCTGATAGTAAGGACTTTTCTTGTTTCCTCCAAAATCTTTTGCCAATAACAAAGATTTATGTTGTGATCTTCAAGGTCTAAGGCCATGTAACACACCAATATCTACTTGGAAAAATGGAGATCAATTACGTATGGTCATTATTGTCATCACCTCTACCGTGGGTTCATTGATTTTAATTCTTGACGTTGTTGGGATAATTGTGCTTTACAAGAGGCATCATCAATGGAACATTCGAGAAGATGAACAAGAGGTTTCATTACAGAGAGACAATCTTTTTTCATTTTTGAATTTTGATGGAAAAATTGTGTACGATGACATCATCAATGTAACCGAAGATTTCAATGATGTGTATTGCATTGGAGTGGGAGGATCATCAAGAGTTTACAAAGCTACGCTACCAAGTGGCCATGTGGTTGCAGTGAAAAATATGAACTCCACAACCGAAGGCATGGAGATTGATACGATGAGGAGTTTTGTGAATGAGCTAGCAACATTGGCAAAAATACGACACCAAAACATTGTGAAGCTCTATGGTTTTTGTTCCCATGAAAGGCACAAATTTTTGGCTTATGAGTTCATGGAAAGAGGAAGCTTGGCAGATATTCTAAGCAATGAGAAAGAAGCAAAGGAGTTGGATTGGGATAAGAGGGCGAAAGTTGTTAAAGGTGTATCAAATGCTTTATTATACTTGCATCATGATTGCGTGCTTCCAATAATTCATCGAGACATATCAAGTAAGAATGTTTTATTGAACTCAGAACTCGAGGCTCGTGTCTCATATTTTGGCACTACAAGTTTTCTGAAGCACAATTCTTCGAATTGGACCGCAATCGCAGAGACATACAGATACATCGCTCCAGGTAACTTCAACAAATTCATAAGAGGTTTTTTTTTTTTGATAATCAGTTGTTCGGGACAGTTTGAAAAAGAAAACAAATTCATGAGAGTAATATTATATAAACAAAAAAAAAATTAAATCAAATTAAAGGGTCATTCTCGTCATGGATTCTATATAAAAATCACGTAGGAATTGACTGTCCTTCATGAAATAGTAAAATTTTCTTTTGAGAGTATGAGCAAAATTATCCATTGAAATCATGGTTTTAAATAATGGTAGCACGTATCGGTAAGCGATGCAATAATATGTCGCTCCATATCAGTGAATAATAGTACTAGATCTCAAAAATCCTATTACATATTAGCCGATATAGTACGTAATGACCGATATTTAAAACTATTATCAAAATATATGATTTTGTTTTCATCAAAAACTTCTTTAATAATTGTTTCAAAAAAATGCATTTAGTATATGAGATGTTAATTGGTACTAATTGTGTTGAGAACGACCATCTAAAAGTAATTCTCATATTTGTTTTCAAGATCTATCTATGAGAACAATCATTTGTTTACCATCCAATATTTATTATTTTAGTTTTTGTTTTTTTTGTTCTTTATTTTTTATCACAGAGTTATCATACACAATGGAAGTAACAGAATAATGTGATGTGTATAGCTTGGAGTTTTGTTGTTGGGTATACCTCCTTATTGGAGTGTGGGATCCAATTGGTTTACTAAAAGAGTTTTAATTTGGTTTGGTTTAGGTATAATATATTTTTATATATTATATTTGTGGAGACCCAATTCAATTTGGTAACAATTAGGGTTTGATTTTAAAACCCAAGATTCAATATATATATATATATATTGTTTATTCTTCACAAAGTGGGGATGTACGGCTTTCACAGATTTTGTTCAAACTTTTCCGAAGTGGTGCCGCTGCTGTAACATCTTTTTTCGGGATTCGTGCCAATTAATTCATCTTTGGTGATTTTTGGTTTGGAGTGGCAGTGCTTGAATACAACTCGGTGGTGTGGTTTCGACTACTTTGTTTGGTTCATTTTTGGTGTTGATTTGCTTCGTTATTTTGGATCTTCTACAACTCTGGTTCTGAAGATTTTGGTTCATCTATTTGGTGAGGTCTTTCCTCTTGTTTATTTGTGATTATTTGGAATTCACCTAAGGGTGGTTTGTGAGACCATTCGTGTCTCGTTTGTAATCATTTGGAAACTATTTGGTTGATAGTGGAATCGGATTTCGATCCCGTGGACGTACCTCACATTGAGGGAACCACGTAAAAATTCTTGTGTTGCCTTTGATTTAATTTTTCCGCATTAGTTTTTATTCCCATTGATTGGTTTACTTGTGGGGAATCACATATTTTCCTAACAACTGGTATCAGAGCTTACGGTTTATTTAGCTCTATTTATTTGTGTAAATCAATGGAGGGGAATGTGGGTCATATGTCTAGCTTCAATGGAAGCAATTGGGTAACTTGGAAAACTAAAATGGAGGACCTATTATTTTGTAAAGATTTGTATGGGCCTATTGAGGGTGATAGTGGCAAACCCGAGGGTATGAAAGATGATGAGTGGAAGAGGCTTAATCGAAAAGTCGTTGGGGTTATCCGTCAATGGATTGATGACAGTGTGTTTCATCATGTTGCTACTGAAACTTCGGCACATGATTTATGAAAAAAATTAGAGAGTCTTTATGACAGAAAATCAGCCACAAATAAAGCCTTTCTGTTTCGTAAGTTGGTTAATTTAAAATATAAAGATGGCAGCCCCATTCCAGAACATTTGAATGAAATAAAGAGTATTGTTAACCAACTTGCTTCTATGAAAATTATTTTTGATGATGAGTTGCAGGCTTTGATGCTACTTAGTTCTTTGCCCGAAAGTTGGGAGACTTTGGTTGTGACAGTTAGTAATTCAGCACCCGATGGAGTTGTCACAATGGGCCAGGTCACTAGTAGCTTGTTGAATGAAAACTAGAAGTAAATCAGCGGGTTCCTCTCATTCAGAAGTATTTGTTGTGAGAGGCCGAAGCAAAACAAGGGGGAGGAGTAAGACACCTCGTGGTCGTGATCAAAGCCGTGACAAATCAAAAGATGGTTCTTTTTCAAAGAAAGACATTGAGTGCGATTATTGCCATGAGAAAGGGCACATGAAGCAGGAATGCTGAAAGCTCAAGAATATGGAGAAAAGGCGTGACAAAAGTGTGGACAAGAAACAAGAAGACACAACGGCAGTTACTACCGATGATCTCATGGTCGTTTGTGAAGATGATTGTATCAATTTTGTGGGCCAAGAGAGTAATTGGGTGATTGATTCCGGTGCTTCTTTTCATGTGACTTCTCGAGTTGATTTCTTCACTACCTACACCGAAGGAGATTATGGTTTTGTTCGAATGGGTAATGAAGGTTTGTCCAAGATTATTGGCATGGGTGATGTTTGCTTGGAAACAAATTTGGGCTGCAAGTTGTTGCTTAAAGATGTGAGGCATGTCCCGACATTCGCCTCAATTTGATCTCTACTAGAAAGCTAGATGATGAAGGATTCAACAACAAATTTGATGATGGAATATGGAAGCTCACAAAGGGTTCTTTGGTGGTGGCTACATGCAAGAAGACTCATACACTTTATTCGATGCAAGGAAAAATTTGTAAAGGTGTTGTCAATGCACTTCAAGATGATACTTCTACCGAATTGTGGCATAAGCGGCTTGGCCACATGAGTGAAAAGGGGCTGCAAGTTTTGTTCAAGAAAGAGCTTCTACCCGGTTTGAAAGGTACACATCTCAAAACTTGTGTTCATTGTTTGGCGGGTAAACAACATAAAGTTTCTTTTCATAAAAATGTTGCCTCTAGAAAAGAAAATGTTTTGGAGTTGATTCATTCGGATGTTTGTGGTCCTTTAAAAGTTAGAACACATGGTGGTGTACTTTATTTTGTTACTTTCATTGATGACTATTCAAGGAAAGTTTGGGCTTTTCTACTAAAAACTAAAGATCAAGTTCTAGAAGTATTTAAGCATTTTCAGGCCATGGTTGAAAGAGAAACAGGGAAAAAATTGAAGTGCATCTGATCAGACAATGGTGGTGAATACATTAGGCCATTTGATGAGTATTGTCGTAGCCAAGGTATTCAGCATCAAAAGACAGTTAAGAAGACTCCTCAACAAAATGGAGTTGCCGAGAGGATGAACCGCACCATTGTGGAAAGAACAAGGTGTTTTCTTTCACAAGCTAAATTGCCAAGATCCTTTTGGGGTGAGGCATTGAAGACAGCGGTTGACGTGATCAATTTGTCTCCTTCCTATCCTTTGAATGGTGATGTTCTAGAAAGAGTTTGGACCGGTAAAGATGTATCTTATGAGCACTTGAGAGTGTTTGGTTGCCGAGCTTTTGTTCACATTCCAAAAGATGAGAGGTCCAAACTTGATAGCAAGTCAAGACAATGTATTTTTCTTGGCTATGGGCATGATGAATTCGGGTATAGATTGTGGGATCCGGTCGACAAGAAAATCATTCGAAGCCATGATGTTGTGTTTCTTGAAGACCAAACAATTGAAGACTTTGGCAAAGATGATCAACCGGAGCCAAAAACTAGTGATCTCATTGACATGGATCCATCTCCTTCATCTTCAGTTGATGATGAAAATGGGGGAGATGTGCAACAACCTATTAAAGATGTAGAGGATGATACTAATCCTAATGAAGTTGAGCCAGAAATTGAGGAAGAGCATCCAACTCAAGAACCAACACCACAACTTGAGTTGAGGAAATCTACAAGGGACCGACAACCTTCAAGAAAGTATCCTCCCAATGAATTTGTGTTGATTTCCGATCAAGGGGAGCCCCAGAGCTACCAAGAAGCAATTGAGCATGCAAAGAAAGGTGATTGAAAAAAGTCCATGGAAGAGGAGATGAATTCTTTACTTGAAAATCAAACCTATGATTTAGTGAAGTTGCCTAAGGGGAGGAAAATTTTGAAAAATAAGTGGGTCTTCAAATTGAAGAATGATGGCAAGAATCTGAGGTACAAAGCATGTCTTGTTGTGAAAGGCTTTGGGCAAAAGAAATGTATTGACTTTGATAAGATTTTCTCGCCAGTTGTGAAAATGTCTTCTATTCGGGTTGTAATTGGCATGGCTGCAAGTATGAACCTTGAAGTTGAGTAACTTGATGTGAAGACCGCATTTCTTCATGGTGATCTTGAAGAAGAAATTTACATGGAGCAACCGAAAGGTTTTGTGGAAAAGGGGAAAGAGAAATTTGTTTGCAAATTGAAGAAAAGTTTGTAGTCTTCAGCAAGTCCCGCGGCAATGGTACAAAAAATTTGACTCTTTCATGATGAATAATGGTTTTTCTAAAACCACTTTAGACCATTGTGTGTTTGTGAAAAATTTCCCGGATGGTAAATTTATTATTCTTTTGCTTTATGTTGATGACATGTTAATTGTGGGTCAAGATTCTACCATGATAAACAGGTTGAAATTGGAGTTGAGCAAGTCTTTTGCTATGAAAGATTTGGGACCGGCAAAGCAAATACTTGGTATGAAAATTGTTCGTGATCGCAAAGAGGGGCTGATTTGGTTATCTCAAGAAAGCTACACTGAGAAAGTTCTTGAGAGATTCAACATGAATAAAGCAAAGCCGGTTGGTTGTCCACTTGCGGGTCACTTCAAGTTTAGTTCGAATCAATGTCCTACAAATAAGAAAGACAAAGAATAGATGTTGAAAGTTCCTTATGCTTCAGCAGTTGGTTCTTTGATGTACGCTGTGGTTTGTACAAGGCCGGATGTTGCTCACGTTGTTGGTGTGGTGAGTCGTTTTCTCTCTAATCCGGGTAAAGAACATTGGGCAGCGGTAAAATGGATTTTAAGGTATCTTCGAGGGACTTCGAAGGTGTGTTTGTGTTTTGGGGATGGTAAGCCGATGCTTGATGGGTTCACAGATTCTGACATGGCCGGTGATATTGATTCTAGGAAATCTACTTCGGGGTATTTGATGACATTTGCAGGGGGAGCTGTGGCATGGCAATCTAAATTACAAAAATGTGTTGCTCTCTCAACTACCGAAGCTGAATTTATTGCTATTACCGAAGCTTGCAAAGAAGAGTTCTGGTTGAAGAAATTTTTGCAAGAGTTGGGTTTGAAGCAAGAAAAATATGTGCTTTATTGTGATAGTCAAAGTGCTATTCACTTGTGTAAAAATTCTACTTTTCATTCGAGATCGAAACACATTGATGTGAGATACCATTGGATTCGTGATGTGTTGGATTTGAAATTGTTACAACTCGAAAAGGTTCACACAGATGATAATATTTCAGATATGTTGACTAAGACTTTGTCGAGAGACAAACATTTAAAGTGTCGAACTTTGGCTGGT
The DNA here is from genome assembly GCF_055761805.1 of Camellia sinensis. Classification (NCBI taxonomy): domain Eukaryota; kingdom Viridiplantae; phylum Streptophyta; class Magnoliopsida; order Ericales; family Theaceae; genus Camellia; species Camellia sinensis. The sequence continues at coordinate 50,950,715 of NC_138967.1, forward strand.
ATGGTTGATGTCTCCACCTAAGTCGGTAGGAGGAGAATTGTTGGGTATACCTCCTTATTAGAGTGTGGGACCCAATTGGTTTATTAAAAGAGTTTTAATTTGGTTTGGTTTAGGTATAATATATTTTTATATATTATATTTGTGGAGACCCAATTCAATTTGGTAACAATTAGGGTTTGATTTTAAAACCCAAGATTCAATATATATATATATATATATATATTGTTTATTCTTCACAAAGTGGGGATGTACGGCTTTCACAGATTTTGTTCAAACTTTTCCGAAGTGGTGCCGCTGCTGTAACATTTTTTTTTGGGATTCGTGCCAATTAATTCATCTTTGGTGATTTTTGGTTTGGAGTGGCAGTGCTTGAATACAACTCGATGGTGTGGTTTCGGCTGCTTTGTTTGGTTCATTTTTGGTGTTGATTTGCTTCGTTATTTTGGATCTTTTACAGCTCTGATTCTGAAGATTTTGGTTCATCTATTTGGTAAGGTCTTTCCTCTTGTTTATTTGTGATTATTTGGAATTCACCTAAGGGTGGTTTGTGAGACCATTCGTGTCTCGTTTGTAATCGTTTGGAAACTATTTGGCTGATAGTGGAATCGGATTTCGATCCCGTGGACGTACCTCACATTGAGGGAACCACGTAAAAATTCTTGTGTTGCCTTTGATTTAATTTTTCCGTATTAGTTTTTGTTCCCATTGATTGGTTTACTTGTGGGGAATCACATATTTTCCTAACAACCTTTGTCACTAGAAGTTTTGATGGGATCGCATCCGGGAACTCTCATTTCAAATCTAACCTCACTGGTGGATCATAAAATACAACTTAAAGATGTGTTAGATCCTCGTCTTTCACCTCCAACAACTCAAAAGATTGCAGATGAACTAACTTCTATTGTAAACCTAGCACTATGGTGCTTACATGCTGATTCTCAATCTCGGCCTACCATGCATGGTGCATCCGAGTTGCTCCAAATGCAAGCTGGTGATGACTAGATTTCTATGTGCATATACATGAGGTACATATTTGCATATAGGTTAAATGTACCGTTTGTTTCTAAAGTATGCGTTACGTTTCATTTTAAGCCCAATATTTTAGTTATGTCAACATTGTTTCTGTCCAATTTTTGTTCGAAGTTGGACAAAAATACCCTGTCCATTATAAAATTTGGACTGTTACTGAAATTTCTCTTAACAATTATTTTTGTTTCACAGATCAGTAGATAAAATCTTTAAATTGTTTAACATACGTAAGGATTGTTTTCTCAAGAACCAGTGTGATATTTCCAAGATGTAGCTAGATATATTGATAATAAACTTGATTTGGGGGTAAATTACACTTTGTACTCATGTACTTTGTACTAAATTTTATTTTGGCCCCTACACATGAAATCATGGCAATCAATCCCTTGCATTTCTGGTCAAATTCCACTTTGGTCCCTGCACATAAAATTGTAACAGTCAACTCCTTATACTTTAGGTAAAATTTCACTTTGATCCCTGCACAAGTATCAATGTTTCGTTTTTGTCACTCAATTATTTAAATCTTTAACAGAATTTAGTTATGTGATGAGAATATGAGTACGACATGAGAGTAAGAAAGAAGAATCATATACATTTTCCACCAATATACACTTTATCCCAAAATTTACATCAAAATATGACTGTATTAGGTTAAAACAAAACGCAGATTGTAAACAATTAAAGAAAATGAACTAGGGTTTTACATAAATTAGAATAAAAAAATTCTATTTTTCACGATAATATAGTCTCCTGTCTATTCATTTTTCTTTCTCTTTGATTTCTTTGTCTCATTTTTTATTATTTCAAAAACTCTATTTTCTTGCATTTTCATCCTAATTTTTACCATACAAACATATATATTGTATTATATAATTCCCATGTGTTTATCATGTAGGACAAAGTGTATTGGTAGAAAACATGGATAATTTTTCTCTCCTACCCTCATTTTGTAGTCACATTTTTGTCACATGACTGGATTTTATTAAATATTTAAAAATAAAGTACCAGAAGAGAGACATTGAAATTTGTGTAAGGATCAAAGTGGGATTTGAGTAAAAGTGTAAGGAGTTAACTGTCACTATTTTATATGTAGGGACCAAAATAAAATGTGATGCAAAATATAAGGGTGCAAAGTATAATTTACCCCTTGATTTGGTATTGATTGAAGAGTTTGTTTTCTTCACATTTTGTAGTTGGACATGTACCTTTTGTTTGTTTATTGTACTATATTGGAGACTACTATAGTTAGAAATGGCAACGGGCGGGGCAGGACGGGGTGGGGAGGGGCGAGGTGAGGCTGAGGATTTCCCTCTCCGTTCCCAATCCCCAACAGTATGAAATTCCCCGTCCCCGCCCCCGATCCCTAGCGGGGAACCCATCACTCCCCCCGCCCCTGCTCCCGAATGGGGATCGGGTTTCCCCGACCCTGAAAAATCCCCGACGGAGAGACATACTCACACAAACACATACACACACACACAGACACACACACGCATCTACATAGACACACACACACAGAGACACACACACACACACACACACATCTGTAAATTTGAGTAGTCATCATCATCACAAACACATGCGCGCGTACACATCTGCAGATCTGAGTCATCGTCGTCATCGTTATCATCACATACACACACACACACAAACAGAGGGAGATAGAAGAGAGGTCTCGATCGGTGACAGAGTTAAAGAGGCGGAGAGAAGAGAAGTCTCGATCGGTGATGGAGAGAAGAGAGGTCTCGATCGGTGAAGATTAGAGACTCTGGTTGCACTATCTGTATGAAGCAGTGGAGTGCGGCATGGCTGCAAAGAGACGAGAAGCAGAGAAAATAAGATGAAGGGTACTGAGATGAGAGAGAGAGATCTGAGATAAGATGAGATGAGAGAGAGGAGGTGGGTTGTGATTCTTAGATCTAAGTCTAAGATAAGAGATATATATATATATATATATATAGTGGGTAGGTGAGTGAGACAGAGAGGGGAGAGAAATGGGGCTTAAACGGAACGGGGACGACGCCGGGGTTGGAGCGGAAAAACTTATCATCATCCCCGGCCCGAAACTTATCGGGGATTATTTTTTGAGTACCATCTGCGGTTCGTGGAGGTATTTTTCGGGAAGAAACAATACTAATCGAGGTCGGGGGATCGGGTCCCTGTCGGGCCGGGTTCAAATTGTCATCCCTAACTGTAGTTGCACATTTTCATTTCAATGTACTTCAATTTAGATTTTCTTTTTATGTTCTCATGGATTTTTATTTATTTATTTATTTATTTATTTGGTTTGTTAAATATATAAAATATCAACTTTTTTGACAGAGGTATATGTTTACATAAAAAAATAAAAAATAAAAAACTACTCTTTGGTGACAATTTAATTTTGTCATCAAAGGAGTTAATGTAGATACTCAACAATGAAATATGAAATTGCACAAAACAAATAAACTTTTAAACTGTATTTGATTCATGAATTTGAAAAATGATTTGAAAAAGTAAAGAAAAAATGAAAAGATAAAGGTAAGTGAAATATAAATCAAATATAATTACATTTCATTTACGTTTCACACAACTTTTATAAAAAGGCTTTGCCAACAACAAAGCTACTAAGAAAAACTATACACAAATCACATTGGTGTGCAGTTTTGTAGGCTCTGATCCATATGATATTCCAATCATATTGTTGACACTAAATTTTATAAATTTCTTGTCGGCAGAGGTGTCAATGTGGCATGGTAGATGTACTAATGATGTGGCATAACGAAGTGGCTGTAAAGAGTTAAATGAACGGCCAGAAGAGTTAGCCTAGAATCAAGAGATCAAGACTAGGTCAAAACACAAAATCTGCAAAGCAGTGCTTCTAAAGAAGGGATATGGATAGGTAGAGGTTGAGATCAAGAAGAATCATGGTGACACGTGTGGCTGCAGTAAGGATGGCCAAGCAAGTATAAAATAAAGATTTCAAAAGAATAAAAGACCTTCAACCACATTTACAAATCATGATATTTAGGAGTAGCTCTTATCAGTTAGGAGTAGATACATAGCATTTTAGGAGTAGTTTAGTTATAACTGGTCTGTTGATTGATGTAATTTCGGTTTCTTTACTCTTGTTTAAATTCATGTAAGTTGCAACAAATGACAATTTTACTAGATTTATATCAATTCAGTCCGTTTCACTTGCAGTCTTCTTTGTTTATTTTTCTTCAAATAATTCCTTGACCTTTCAAAGCATTAGAACTCAACCACATAGCTTGATCATTTATGTTTGGTAAAAGTTTTGTTTGTCCATTATTCTCTATTGATTGACCCTAAACAAATTTTTGCTAACACATATTAATTGTAATTTCTCAGCAGTTGAAGTAGTTAATGCGGTTGAAATATTATAAGAGTTTAGGTTCTCCCTTCAAATCAAAACCAACTCATTTCAAAATTTTCAGAGATCCAATTCCGCGATATAGACGACTTTATTTGCTGATATTTTTTATTTTTTATTTTTTATTTTTGGCCAAATTACGTTAGTAGTTCCTGTAATTTAATTCTTGAGTTATTTTGATTCCTGTAATTTCAATTGACTTAATTTTGATCCTAAATTTACAAATTTATTTCAATTTCGTCCAATTGATTACTATTGTTAGTATTATTTTAAAGAAAATACACACATATGTGGCATGTTTCATGCTTTTAGGAGCAAAATTATAAATTTGCTTAACTCAACGAGTTAACCTCAACTAATTCAGTAATTGTTTTCCGTCAAAAATCCTAATGGTGTTATTAAGTAGACCAAATTGACAAAAAAAAATAAAAATAAAAAATTAATATTAAGGGTCAAAATTAAGTCAATTAAAAATGTAGAACCAAATATAACAAAATGAGTCAAATGTAGGAACTACTGAACCAATTTATCCTAAATTTTGTTTTTGGTACATAATAGTTTTATCTCGGCGAGCTAAATGAATGAAAATAGATGTTATTAGGATCAGTGAGACCACTTTCAAATTAATTTTACTGATTCAAACTGTTGATTTTATTAGAGTTATTGAAAAATTTATTTATAAAAAAATTAAATTAATTGGCATTGAGAACTCTCTACCACAGGTGTTCTTGTGCCAAAATTTAAACATGACAGATGGGAGCTTGTTAGACTTTTCTCTAATTGAGGCTGCTGTTCATTCTAATTTATGGCCTCAGACCCAAAATTCAACGAATCTTCTTGGACCCACAAATTAAATTGGTAGAAAATGAAAGCAACTATCACTTGTGTTATAAAAATGGTGACCCCTAAATGTCCTTCTTGTAATGGTGAAAAATGGCTTTAGAAAAGGTTTTTGTGGTTTTGAAGGTCCTCTTGATCCTTATGCTTCGCTTGGCTTTTGAAGTTGCCGCAAGAGAACTGATCCACACTTCGAGTCCTCTCATTCCTTGTAAGTTTCCAATTGCTTGCGGTTAATTTAAATTCTGAAGATCATACAATACACATATTACATGTATTTATATAGAGAGACCACCAATATTCATCATACTAGAGCAACAAAACTATTCTTCGCAGATCATCTCTCTCTCTACATATATGTAGAATTTTCATTATATATACTATTATTAAAAATGAATAACTCACTTGGTGTCTATGAACGTTCTTTTTTCTGTTTTCTCTCCTTGCACCACGTGTCAATTTTCCCATTAAAAAAGAAAAGACAAAAAAATAGCTACAAGAGGGGCATAGAACTTGAACCTGTGATGACCATTGATTGATATGATAAAAAACATTTTTATCACTTAAACAATATAGAAGATATTTTTTTTTAATTAAAAATTAAAATTTATATTTTAAGCATACTCATCAAGTGGGCTCACACTCTAATACATATATATATACCAGAGGTAGGCACACACATAATGTAGAATTTATAATTGGATCAATAACTAAGGCAGTTATTTGAAATAATTAGAGAGAATTGAAGCAATTTATAACAGCAAATTATATTGGTAGTTCCTATACTTTAGTCTGTGTCGTTATAGTCCTTGTAATTATAATTGACTCAATTTTGATCCTTATTTTTTAATTTATAAATCTCAATTTGATCAATTAATTGAGACTGTTAGCATTATTTTCTGAAAAATGCTCACACGCACAACATGTGTTATGCCTTTAAAGATAAAATTGTAAACTTGATCAATTTAGTGAATTAATCTCAATGAACTTTAGCGATCATTTTTCATTGACAATAAAAATAAAAACTAATAGTGTTGTCAATTAAACCAAATTGACACAAAATTTAAAATTAATAATCAAAATTGAACCAATTAAAAATATAAGGACCAAAATGATACGAAAGGCAAAATGTAATAATTACTGGTGTAATTTATGCTTACAACAATCATCAAGGGGCATTTTCAAAAAAAAAAAATTATTTGATGTCTACACCAACATATGTGTTTACTTTATAAGTTAGTATATATATATAAAGTAATGTTTACCCTTAATTTTCTTTTCTTTCCTATGTCACACATCTCTCTTCTTTTCCTTTGTTCTCTCTCCTATGTGGGGCATCACTCTTCTCTTTTACTTTTTAAAAATGCCACATTAATATACCCTTATACCTAATTAGTGCGAATTTTACTTAATCTGAATTACCTATATAATCAATACTTTATGAATTAATTTTCTTCTATTAAATATTAAAGATATTTTTATGTTTTTGTCTATCTTATTAATATCCTAATATTAATTTATATTGAGTTGTCTATCTACTATGGAATTCTATATTAAAAATGTGGGGATATATTTTCTGTATACCAACACGTGGCATGGTGACGCCGACGTGTCAACCGAGGTGCCACGTGCCCTGGTAGTTAAGCCGAGGTAATCTCGGAGAAGCCGAGGTCATCTCCGAAGATATCGGAATCCGAGATATAGGGCAAGAGTCCTAAGGCACAAAGGGGACTGAATTAAGATAAGTTTATCTTTATCACTTAAAAGAGTCCAGAGTAAACAGTGAACTAGAATTCATAGAAGTCATACTTCTAGTGGGACTTGGATTGAGTATATTATAAAAGAGAGGCACCCCCATGGGTCTAAGGTATGTAACTTATACTTTGAGTATTCAATTTAGTACTTGATTATCTTTGAGAGATATACTGACTTGATCGTCGGAGTGCCCCCGGGTGGAAGAACCACCGCCGGAGCTTTTTCTTTCTGTTTCAGGTTACTTTAGCCATCTATTCTGCTTGTGCTCTCCAGCTGATCACTAAACGGGCAGTGTGGTCAGATTTTCACCCACACAATTTGGCGCCGTCTGTGGGAACGAAGGAAGAATAGATGGCCAGTAACGGACAGCAGGGAAATATTGGGGATAACACTCCCACTGGGAGTGGCAGACCAATTGACCTTGACATTGAAGGAGACAACCACAATGCAGAATCCCGTGACCAGGGTCACAGAGAGAACGACGTCATCCCAGAAGGCGACACGTCAAAAAGAGCAAACCAAGGAAAGTACTACAATGAAGATAACCTCCAGGTATGGAGGGACAGGTGCCTACGGAGGGATGAGGAAGTAAAAGAGCTAGCAAACAAGTTGGCAGACCTCCAGTCAGTCGTCAACTTCATGATGCAGAATAATGTTATGCAGCCACCATACCCGCTGCAAGATACGCCGATGCCGGCGAACAACACCCAGAAGGACGGAAGAAAAACAATCCCCGAGGTCCCTCAGCATACCAGAAGCGGAAGGCATTCTCACCGGCCTTCCAGGGAAGTCGGACGGGAAAACCCGAGGCAAGAAGAGTCCCGAAGGACACACCACATGAAGAATCTAGACCCCAAAGAACATCGACATGTTCAGGGGCAAGTACTCCATTTTGACACAACCCATGAAGAAAGATCCAAACAACCCCACCACGAGGCCGAAAGCAGTGTACCAAAAAGACTAAAATCCAAAGACAGCCGAGCTCCAGGGAGGAGCAAAGAAGACTTAAGGGACTACCTCAAGAGGAGGCAGCAGAATGCAGAAGCCGAGGTAAATTCCCCAGTAAAACCGAGGACAGCCTTCTCGGTGGAACTGGACAAATTCGAACCGCCCAAAAGATTCAGTATGCCGAGGTTTCAAATCTATGATGTTAAGTCAGATCCAAACTTTCATGTTGGGCTATACCTAAATTCAATGGCGTTGTATAGCGGGAACGAGCCGTTGCTCTGCAAAGTATTCCCCTCATCCTTTGGGGAAATTGCATCTGATTGGTTCCATAAGTTTCCAAAAGGAAGCGTAAAGACATGGGAAGGCTTGGCCGAGATGTTCATGACCAGATTCATGACCAACAAGCTGCAACCCCTGAGGGTTGATGCTTTGATGGCTCTACGAATCACCAAAGAAGAAGGCCTCAGGGCCTATGCGAAGAGGTACTACGAGGTGTTCAACCGAATACCTGAATGCAACCAGGAAGTAGCAGTCGTATCTTTCAAGAACGGCCTGAAAGATGACTGCCCACTACGGAAATCTTTGGCAAAAACATTGCCAAAAAGCATGGAAGAACTCATGGCAAGAATTGAGAAATACGCCAGGGCCGAGGAAGACACATCGGGAAACAAGGAGGTGAAACAAGAAAAGGGAAACAGCTCGCCAAAGCGAGGCCGAGTCAACAATGGACCGAACAAACAAGAAATAGAATTGAGAAATAAACAGGCGGTAACAACGGTATTCCGGATCCCAATCCATAAAATCTTAGAACGGATTCGAAATCAACCTTATTTCAGGGCTCCAGCAAGAGCACCAGGGGAATTCATGGGAAGGAACGTTGGTAGACGTTGTGCCTACCACAATGAAGAAGGGCATCCAACTCAAGGTTGCAAAGCCTTAAAAGCACACTTGGAAGACCTAGTAAGACAAGGCCTTCTGAGGGACCTGGTCGATGAGGCCAGAACGAGGGAAGAACAGGCAAGATTGCCTCAAGCACCAACGGCACCCCCTCCCCCAGCACAGCTACCACAAGCAGGAGAACCGAGGGTGGTTAATGTGATCCACTCAAGGGTCAACGAAAACGAAGTCAGAGGAGAAACCCAGAGGGTAAGACATTTACAGCATATCTATCAAGTCGGGGAAAAGAGACATCGGCCAGAAGAATGCCAAGGGCCAATGATAGCCTTTACTGAAGCCGACCTAGAACTGGTCCAACATCCGCATAATGATGCCTTGGTAGTATCCCTCCAGGTTGGGGAGTGCCAAGTAAAACGCATCCTAATAGACCAAGGCAGCTCCTGTGACATCATGTACGTCAGATGCTACAAAGAGCTAGGCCTTCACCCCGATGACCTAGAACAGTCCAGCGGCCCGATGGTCGGCTTTAATGGAACGCCGACATGGCCACTGGGCGCAACAAGCTTGGAGGTACAAGCCGGCACTAAGAAGATCAGGACGAAATTCCTGGTAATTGACACACCCTCACCATACAACATCATTCTGGGAAGACCGTGGTTGCATGCAATGGGGGCAGTTCCCTCGACGTTGCATCAACTACTCCGGTTCCCAACAGAGCATGGGATTGAAGAAGTCAGAGGGGATCAACTACAAGCCAAAAATTGCTCCATGGCAGCAATAAAGTCCACCTGTAGTATACGAGAGCCAAAGAAAGCAGAAGTTGAAGATGAGGACATGGAAGTCCTAGAAGACGTCGGGAAAGAACCGGCCGAGAAAAGCAAAGAGGCGCTAAAGAAAATCCTCGTCCAGGAGGGCGACGAAGAACGATTTTTTCTTCTCGGCTCAGGCTTAGCTAGAGAAGAAGAAAAAGAACTGGAAGATTTTTTAAGGGCAAACATAGAGGCGTTCGCCTGGACACCTTATGAAATGCCTGGCATTGACCCCGAGGTCACTTGCCACAGTCTGAATGTCGACAGATCGGCAAAACCTGTGATTCAAAGAGCCAGAAGGCCGACGTTAATGCACGTCGAAGCAGTCGAGGAAGAGGTAGACAGACTCCTTGAAGCCAGGGCCATCCGAGAAGTCCAGTACCCAACGTGGCTGTCCAACACAGTAGTAGTAAAAAAGAAGAATGGCAAGTGGAGGGTTTGTGTAGACTTCACCAGCCTCAACAAAGCCTGCCCAAAGGACAGCTTTCCTCTGCCCAAAATCGACCAACTGGTAGACGCCACCTCGGGACATGAAAGGATGAGTTTTTTAGATGCATACAGAGGGTACCACCAGATTGCTATGTACCCTCCAGATGAGGAGAAGACCGCGTTCATCACCCCGAAAGGTCTGTACTGTTACAGGGTAATGCCTTTTGGGCTGAAAAACGCAGGAGCAACCTATCAGAGGTTAGTGACAAAGATGTTTAAACACCTGATCGGCAAAACGGTAGAAGTTTACATCGATGATATGGTCGTAAAGACCAAGGAATCAAAAGGTCATCTAGCCAACCTAAAAGAGGTCTTTGACATACTCAAAAGATATCGGCTCCGACTCAACGCCTCAAAGTGCGCCTTCGGAGTTGGGTCAGGTAAATTTCTAGGATATCTGGTAACAAGAAAAGGCATTGAAGCCAGCCCAGACCAAATCAAGGCCATCCTGGAACTACAGAGTCCAACATCGGCAAAGCAAGTTCAAGTGCTCACTGGAAGGGCCGCAGCCCTAAACCGATTCATCAGCAGAAGCTCAGACAAGTGCAAACCCTTCTTTAACCTGGTAAAAAAAGCCACAGACTTCCTATGGACGGAAGAATGCGAAGCTGCCTTAGCCGACCTAAAAAAGTACTTGACCACGACCCCGGTCCTTTCTAACCCAATCCCAGGGGAGGAATTGTTTTTGTACTTAGCAATCTCTGAACACGCAGTCAGTGCAGTGCTAATCCGAGAGGAAAAAGGGGAGCAAAAGGCTGTCTATTACGTAAGCAAAACTCTGGCTAACGCGGAAACAAGGTACCTACCACTGGAAAAATTGATGCTAGCCTTGGTAATGGCCTCAAAGAAATTGAGCCATTACTTTCAGGCACACAAGATTGTGGTTCTAACAGAACACCCACTGAAGTCCTTATTACATCAAGGAGACTTAACAGGAAGAATAGCAAAATGGGCAGTAACACTAGGCCAGTTTGACCTAGAATTTAGGCCAAGAACAGCAATAAAGGGCCAAGTTTTGGCCGACTTCGTCGTAGAACTCACACCTGAAGCCATCACACCTCGGGCTCCGTCGAGCCAAGAGGAACATTGCCCCGACAAGCAAAAGGAATCCCAGTCAAAAAAGCAAGAGAAAGAAAAACTCAGACCATGCAGCATCTACATCGGCGATTCATTCAGACTATTCGTCGATGGAAGTTCAAACCGCCAGGGAGCAGGAGCAGGAGTACTGCTGATATCTCCAGATGGAGAAATTGTAGAACAGTCCATCCGTCTGGGGTTCAAAGCCTCCAATAATGAAGCAGAATATGAAGCATTAATTGCAGGGCTAAAGCTAGCAGCAGCAGCAGAGGCAGACGAGGTAATTGTTTTTTGTGATTCACAATTGATTGTTAACCAGTCAACAGGAGAATTTGCAGCCAAAGACGAAAGAATGTCGGCATATGCAAAGGAAGTCATCCGACTGGCAGCCCTATTCCAGAACTGCAGATTACTCCAAGTAAGCCGAGATGACAACACCCACGCCGACGCGTTAGCCAACTTGGCCAGCTCAATTCAAACTGGAAAAACAAGGACAATTATGATCGACTACATGTCGGCCCCGAGCATAGATAAACAGAGCATTGAACAAGAAGCAATGTACGTGGGCCTTGGACCAAGTTGGATGGATGCAATCATTGCATTCCTAAAAGAGGGGAAGCTCCCAGAAGACCATAAAGAAGCACATAAAATTAGGCTGAAATCGGCCAGATTCAGTCTAACAGCGGAAGGCCAACTCTACAGGAGGTCCTTCACTGGACCACTTTGAAGGTGCGTACACCCTTTGCAGGTTGAAGATTTCCTTTACAAGATTCATGAAGGAATTTGTGGAAGCCATGCAGGGGGCAGATCGTTAGCCCACAGGGCCATTACCCAGGGGTATTGGTGGCCCTACATGCAAAAGGACGCCGAAGCCTATGTAAAGAAGTGCGAACAATGTCAAAGGTTTGCACCTTTGATACATCAACCAGCTGCCGACCTAAACCCAGTATCCAGCCCTTGGCCGTTTGCCCAATGGGGCATGGATCTGGTTGGACAACTTCCCCAAGCAACTGGGCAAAGAAAATACTTGCTGGTAGCAACAGACTACTTCACAAAATGGATAGAGGCAGAACCTCTTGCCAAAATCCGAGATGTGGATGTCAAGAATTTTATTTGGAGAAACATAATCACCAGATTTGGGATTCCAAGAGCAATTGTTGCCGACAACGGGACACAGTTCGACAGCAAACTCATCAAAAACTTTTGTGCAAAATTCAAGATCAAGAATTATTTCTCAACACCAAGTTTTCCTCAAAGCAATGGGCAAGCAGAAGCATCCAACAAAGTAATCCTGGATGGAATAAAGAAGAGGCTGCAGGCAGCAAAAGGAAAGTGGGTGGATGAATTGCCCAACGTACTTTGGGCATATCGGACTACACCGAGAAGATCAACAGGAGAATCCCCCTTTGCCATGGCCTATGGCACAGAAGCAGTCATCCCATTAGAGATCGGCATCCCAGGGATCAGAACCCAGGGAGTAGAGAATGGCACTAACGACATACTCTTAGCCCGAGACCTGGATTTATTGGAAGAACGAAGAGAGAAAGCTGCAATTCAGCTCGCAGTATACCAGCAACAGCTTGCCAGAGCTTACAACAAGAAGGTTAATCCAAGAGATTTTCAAGTTGGCGACCTAGTCCTAAGAAAAGTCGTCGGGAACAAGAAGGATCCCAGGGAAGGCAAGCTTGGCCCAAACTGGGAAGGACCCTACAGAGTCACTTCAGTATTAGGCAATGGAGCATATCGGCTTGAGGACAATGAGGGCAAAGCATTGCCCAGACCTTGGAATACTTGTAATTTGAAATTTTTCTATCATTAGATAAACATCATTGTTTGGCCGATATTATCAATAAAGTCTTTTCAGAATCCTTTCAACATGATCGATTGATAAAGTTATGCATGGATGTTTTTGAAGACATATCAAACTCAGGCAAAGCTAAGCCGATGTTATTCCTTAATCCACTTGTTGAAATTTGTAGCAATTTACAAGTTGGAATTAAGCTGATTCCTTATCTTCACTTGTTGAAATTTGTAGCAATTTACAAGTTGAAGTTAAGCCGATGTTATTCCTTAATCCACTTGTTGAAATTTGTAGCAATTTACAAGTTGGAATTAAGCTGATTCCTTATCTTCACTTGTTGAAATTTGTAGCAATTTACAAGTTGAAGTTAAGCCGATGTTATTCCTTAATCCACTTGTTGAAATTTGTAGCAATTTACAAGTTGGAATTAAGCTGATTCCTTATCTTCACTTGTTGAAATTTGTAGCAATTTACAAGTTGAAGTTAAGCCGATGTTATTCCTTAATCCACTTGTTGAAATTTGTAGCAATTTACAAGTTGGAATTAAGCTGATTCCTTATCTTCACTTGTTGAAATTTGTAGCAATTTACAAGTTGAAGATAGGCCGAGGTTATTGCTTAAGTTCTCATAGCAATATGTGGGTCGTTTAAACCCAAGGGAAGATGCTTAACACTTGTTGAAATTTGTAGCAATTTACAAGTTTATGTTAAACCGACATATGATCACCCGCCGAGGACAGTATCTTGCCGAAGTAAAAGTCTCATGGTTATACCCGAGGTATGAAACCCCGAGGAAATTGCATAAAGGAAGCAACATGAGGAAATATGCAAAAATTTTCTAAGCACAAGACTATGCAAAAGCAGTCAACAGAATATCACAAGATTGAAACATCCAGAGGAGGAACTGTTACAGTTACATATTAAAACCACGTCAGAAGAAAGAAGTTTTGCATTACCCAGAATGTAAAAAAGTACAAAGCGCAAAAAAAAAAACAAAAAAAAGAAGGAAAAAAGTACAAAGGACAATTTTTTCAAGATTCCTCAGCATTAGCCACTGCAGGGACTGGGATCTCGGACGATTCAGGTGGAATCTCCTCGGCCTCTTTCTCCGCTTGTATTTCGGCATCTATCTCTGCCAATGTTGTGTCAAGACTTCTTTCAGTCAGAAGGAGGTCAGATGATAGATACCCTTGAACAGACTCCCTAGGCACTTCCTCAGCATCATCACCCCCCTCATCTTGAGTTAAGTCCATAACCTGCTCAGCAGGAGGAGGGGACTTGACTTCGGCAGCATTCTTGGGTTTTCTCACCAAGGCTTCACCATCATCTTTTTCTTCATCTTCCTCTACGGCCTCAGCCTCAGACTCTGATTCACCCTCAGGAGGAGGTGGAGGAAATGGTAACGGAATAGCGTCGGCCTGACGCAATGGCGAGTCAGCAGGAAGGTCAAACTTCTTTATCAAGGACATCCAACCAAGGGAAAATCCCCTGTTGCATGCCTGCCTGACTTGAAGCTTGTAGTCTTCTGCGACGTCGGCCATACCTTGAGCATAGGCCTTTTCATCGGCCTCTTTGATTTCGGCCTCTTTGGTGGCCAAAGCTTGCTGTAGTTCTTTCTCCGCTTGGGCCTTCTGAACCTCGGCCTTCCTTTTCTCGGCCTCAGCAACCTTTCTAACGGCCTCAGCAGCTTCGGCCTTCTCAAGAGCTAAAGTTTGAACCTTAGTTGCAGCCTCGGCTTGATCCTCCAATTTTTTCATTTTTGCTTCAAGAGACCTGATCTCTCTCTTCATAGAAGATGCTTCCCTCTTCATATCAACCAACCTTTGACGATTTTCAAAGGCTTGCATGGAAAATGAGTGGGCATGCTGAATGACCTGCAAAAAGAACAGAAATGTGAGAACAGTACTCTCAGTGAAGAACGGAAGAAAGAATCACAAGTACAGACAGAAATACTTACTTGAGCAGAGTGTTGGAGCATCAGAGCGTAATTTTCATACTCGCTAAACTTGGCATTTCGCTCCAAGTCATTTGGTAGAAGAAGAGCAGTGCTAAGGGCGACAGCAACGTTGATATCATCAGCACTTTCACTAGCCATGATGGGCCTATCCTCTAGGGATAGATCAGGGGCCCAGGGGACGTCGGGCTTCTTCGAAGCCGAGGTCGTCGCAGACGATGACCTTGGCCGCTTTGTTTGTGTAGACCCTGAGGGTTGGCCCTCAGCAGATCTCTTTGTTGAAGTAGAGGCTGATTTTTTGCTTTCAGCTAGCTTCGAAATCGGCATAGCATCCTCAGCCTCGGCATCAGTAGCCTTGGCCTTAGGCTGAACCTTTTTAACTCTCTTTGGTTTGGGTGGAAGCATTGATTGCGTTGGTGCGGCTTCGGCGTCAGTTGGAAGGTCGGCAAGAAGGTCTTGGACAACAGGCCTTGGACGAACCATTTCGGCAGTCTTTACGAGCTTTCGTCGGCGTTTACGTTCAGGAATTGGTATTAAGTAGGGGGCCGAAGTTGATGGAAGATCGGTTGGGTCAGATGTGGACTCTTGATCTGTTCGGGATGTAGAAGCAGTTAAGGTTGTGGCTGTGGGTGGAGAAAGACTCTTCTTCCTTTTTCTAGGGATGTCGGGTAAGGTGGATTTATATGTAGGGATGAAGTTTAGTAATACTGGGGCTTTTCGTCTATGGATTGGAAGGCCAAGAAGTGTTTTCAGATCTGTTCCTGGGAAGAAGGATTGGCGAAAATTTTTCGGTGGCTGATGAAGATCTGCAGAGAGACAGACGTCAGAAACAAAAAATATTAAAATCTTAAATAAAAACAACTAAGTGTTGACTCAGGGC
Organism: Camellia sinensis; assembly: GCF_055761805.1. Classification (NCBI taxonomy): domain Eukaryota; kingdom Viridiplantae; phylum Streptophyta; class Magnoliopsida; order Ericales; family Theaceae; genus Camellia; species Camellia sinensis. The sequence goes on from NC_138967.1 coordinate 50,966,563, forward strand.
TCTTACTCTTGCCCTCTGTAAGTGTTCGAGGAAGAGGGTAGAGGTGGACATCTTCATCTGGGCCAAATTCCCAATTTCCAGAAGCAATGAGAAAATCATCTCCAGCCCCCTTGTTGGAATCTGGGAGGTCGGCTATAATTTTGTATTGAGTGGATCTCGGCTTAAGGTAATAGACGAAACCCCTATCCTTCAGATCAAGAGGGCACATAGTATAACAATATTGAAGGTCGGCTAGGGTGATTCTAAGGTTTTCTTGCCTAGATAAAGCAATAATACCGTTAATTACCCTATAGGAATTGATAGTAAGTTGCATAGGGTTCAGCTTATAGAAATGGAGAACTTGACGAAAAAGGGGATCGAGTGGAAGCCGAAGTCCACATTCGGTAAAAGCAACTATTGGAAAAGGCATTGTATGGTCTGTGGGCACGATGGTATCATTATCCCCAGCCAGCTTAAGATGAACATCGGCTGGGATAGAGAATTCTTGCCTAAAATATTCAAGTTTTGTCGGGGTATTTACCCTATGCCTCCACATACCCATTATGTTGGCTTAAACTAAGAGGAATATGTTTCAGAAGGTAGGCGTTTTTCAGGTTCCCCTAAAGATTAAGGGTTCTACAGACAAATCCCAAATCTATAAGGTATGAAGATAAAGATCGAGGGCACAGATCTGGGGCAGATACAAAAAAAAAAAAAAAAAAAAGAGAAAACAAAGATGAATTTTCAGATTCAAGAACAGAGGTATAGTTTTCAGAAACAATAGAAATACAGAAAAAATCAAGGACAGCGGCAAAGAGAATGATGAAAAAGCATAGAAGTTCAAGGTAAAAGCCACAAATTCAAGATACAAATAAATCCAAGACCTCGAACAAGATCAGTAATGGCAACAGACAGACAAAAGCACATAAAGAGAATGGAAAAATTAAAGAAGAAGATCTTACCAGGACAAATGAAGCCGAGGCAGTGCTCGCCGAACTCAGAAATTGATTGCAACAGCAAAGAGGGCTTTTACAAGAATGAGGGATTAAGAGCAGTTCCAGAAGAAAGAATGAGGCAATGGCAGATTCGAAGAAGAATGAGCTTTTCAGAGAGAGAAAACAAGAAGATGGAATGAAAAAGTGAAGAAAAGATAAGAGGCAAAAGAAATGTTTTGTCAAAAATATGAAACGGCGGCAAAATTAGGGCAATCATTACGCCTAGGGTAACGCACGCGTCAGACGGCGCAGACGAAATGAACAGACAGCTTCAGGCGCGTCACTGACACGCTCCAATAAAGATGAAACACGTAAGAGAAACAGTTAGATATGCATGACAGCTCATGCGCATGGGAGAATACGATCGAAGCCTTGTTCTCCGAAGAGAACACGTCGGCTGAAAGAAGAAAAACTTGGCTAAATAGTTTTTGAGCCATTACTCAGGAAAGAAGCGACAAAATTTCGGAATAGGTTCCATCACCTCAGAATGCCGAGGTAATAGAACCTAGGGGGCAGTTGTGGGGATATATTTTCTGTATACCAACACGTGGCATGGTGACGCCGACGTGTCAGCCGAGGTGCCACGTGCCCTGGTAGTTAAGCCGAGGTAATCTCGGAGAAGCCGAGGTCATCTCCGAAGATATCGGAATCCGAGATATAGGGCAAGAGTCCTAAGGCACAAAGGGGACTGAATTAAGATAAGTTTATCTTTATCACTTAAAAGAGTCCAGAGTAAACAGTGAACTAGAATTCATAGAAGTCATACTTCTAGTGGGACTTGGATTGAGTATATTATAAAAGAGAGGCACCCCCATGGGTCTAAGGTATGTAACTTATACTTTGAGTATTCAATTTAGTACTTGATTATCTTTGAGAGATATACTGACTTGATCGTCGGAGTGCCCCCGGGTGGAAGAACCACCGCCGGAGCTTTTTCTTTCTGTTTCAGGTTACTTTAGCCATCTATTCTGCTTGTGCTCTCCAGCTGATCACTAAACGGGCAGTGTGGTCAGATTTTCACCCACACAAAAAATAATAAAGAAAAGAAATTAATACTCTAGATAATTAATTTATGCATTTTCTTCTTATCCAACTACAACATATTTATATTTAATGTTTTAAATAAATTTTGTATAGCTTCTATTTCTAAATATTTTTATTTTTCACGTGAACATAAAATAAAGTAAAATAATTAGAATCACTTTTAAATTTATGTTACTAATTCTCTTTCCAATTTAACTATTATTTTTAATATAAAATTATTGTATGAAAATTATACTTTTATAGCATGATATGACTAAAATGATCAAAATACATAAATAATTTAACTCAAATTATTATATATAAATTTTCAAGTAACACTTTTATAGAACAATAAAGCTAAGATTATATAATATAAATGAAAATAAGATTCACACTTTAATTTTAAATGACACATATATCGTAACATAAAATAAAATACTATTTTGATAAAAAAAAAAAAAAAAAAAATTAGCCCGTACATCGCACAGGTCAATTACTAATATATATATATATATATATTAATGATGAAAAGGCATGTGTTTACTATTTTTCATCTAAAAATTTTAATATTTTTATTTTATTCAAAAGAGACAAAAGAATACTTTTGATTAATGATGAACGCGTGTTGAATTTAAAAACTATTTAGCATTTATTTAGGAATTTTAATAGAGTTTAGTTGGGGGGAAATAATTATTAACAGTTTTATAGGTACTCTTTTTTTTTTTTTAATGGGTTATTATAGGTACTTCTTGGAAAACAAAATAAAGATAACGAATTTTGAAAAATATTTACATCAAACGGGTGTATAATTTATATAATACTAGTTGTGGTCCTCACATTTTCAATTTCACATCTAATTTTTTTGGGATTTAATGAATAAAAATGATGGGCTGAATTTGAAATCAGTTAGCAGTTATTAACAGTTAACACTATAGGCATTCATGAAAAAAAAATGTTAACATACACTCTTAATCTAGTTTCAATATAGTTATTTTGTTCAAGTTTGAGATTAAAGTTAACAATTTGAGACACTTATGAATCTCCTAAAGTGTACACATAAAAAAAAACTAATGAAAATTTAGACTGAATAAACAAATTAAAACTAAATATAAGGAGCAGAGATTAAATTATTTAATTTAAAATAAAAGAGATTAAAGTAAAATTTAAATTACGAGATTGCACATCGGAGTACACAGTAACCTCATTTTAATAACCTATCTTGAGTAGTAGACAATTTGTTCCTAATAGTAAACCAAATTATGAAACTATATTGTTTTGGGAACTAACTATTTAGTCATTTTTTTAATTTTTTACGAAAAGACACCTAGAAAAATATATAAAGAGTTAACTTTTTAATAACTAAAATAGCATATTGTCAAACTTTAATGTCACTAATAACATGTGGTATTTGCCTTGTTCAGATAAGTCGGCTCGCGAGCTCCACAATGCAAACGACCCCTGGGCCCACAATCCTCGTCAACCATGATATTCTTTGTTTAACAAAAGAGACACAGAATTAAACATAGAATAGGATGTATATGTCTTATGAAGAGTGAGTTCTACATGTGAGTTCGACATCACATGAGACATTTATGTTCCATTGTGTGTTTAACCTTTGTGCACAAAGATATTGTTAGCAAAATGCAACTTATATAAGTCGAATATATATATATTTGTAGTCTACATAATATAATTAATAATTGGATTGAGCTTTATTTGGTATGTTATGTGAGAAAAGAAAAAAATTAATTGTACTTTCTCAATGTTAAGTTTGGACGAATAAAAATATGAAGTTTGTAAAATAAGAATACATGTGAGATTACTCTCTTTTTTAATTCTTTTTTACTTCTCTTCGATGATGGATAATCTTGGTATTATAAAAATATGAATTACATTTTGGACTGCTACACTTTACACTCAAATTTTGTCTATTTTTTTTTTTTTTTTTTTTAAAGTTATCTCAATCAATCCCAAATTTTGAATCAAGTTGCAATTGGGGCTATTTATATAACACCATTTTGAAAACTAATGGACAACAATCACGTAATAGTATTAGTTACACTTTCCATCCTTCCATAGTTATCAAAATCTCAATTTAATCCTCCACTTTAGTCTTTAACATCGTTGTAGTTTTATCAAAATTGTATTTTAGTCCCTTCATTTTAGCCTCTCCGTCAATTTTCAAAACTACGTATATGACTGAGCCTAAATATAATTTAACTTGAAATTTAAGGAGTTGACAAAGATAGTTTACAAGTTAGGAAAGAAAATGAGATAGTGTAAAGTATAGAGATACAAAGTATAATTTGCCCCAAAAATATATAACCAACCAGTTGGTTTCTTACAAAAGTACACCAATTTAATGAGGATTTAAAGTGACATAATAAGAGAGTTCTAAGCTCCCTATTTGTCATTCTTTCGTACTATGCTTATTTGAAGGTTCTTCTTCTTCACAAATATGTTCTTTTCTAGTATGTAGACTGTCTTTTTTTCAATATTACCATATTTCTGGTAAGGTCATCCAAGGATTGGTCGCTGCGCATTATCCGTTCCATCCAAACCCTGAGGGAGGTTTCTTGATAGGAAGAGAATCTCCTCCAGTCCAGATTTTGGAATGGAGAGCATTATTTGGGCCTGTAGAATTCAATGATTTGAACCATTCATTTTGTTGCGTATTTTCTATATTTCATCCATACAAAAAATTAGATCGATGCAATAATTATAACTTACAATTTATCGCGTTTTTAACCAAAAAAAGAAGTATGATTTATGTTGTTTGCTTCATTGATCCTCCTATGGTGACTTTGTGTAATGCCTCACAATTTATAACACCGTATGAGTACATCAACCAATGCGCATAAAAATAATACTTCAACCTTTTCTTTACTTGATCATTAAGGTTTGTACAAAAATGATTCCACATGCGAATTATACATTCAATGATCTCAAGTACATGAATCTATAGCATGTAGAACATTAAATCCAAAAATAAATAAATACCCTCATGGGCTTACAAGTTCCAAGGCTTAAGCCCGATTACACAAAAATGGTCTCTCACACCTATACAATTATAGCCCTTTGCTTGCAAAAATATAGTCACAACAAAATGGAGCCTTGTGCTCCCAATACAAATGTCCACACCCTAATTCAGCGGGATTGCTACATCCTTTCCTACACCAAAATCCCATAAGGGTGAGCATAAAGCCCAATAGGAAATTCTTAACAAAGTATATACATTTTGTGCAAGTTTCTCAATGAAATGTACATGCCATGCTATGCCTTTTGAAAGAAAATCACATTTTTCATCCTTTAAAAAAAACATCATGCTCAATGATAACTTGAAATCTCAACAATTCAGAAATTTTCAATTTAATTCAAGGGGTGGTAAATACGACTCAGGTAATCCCTAAGTTGGTGTCTACAAGTAGGAATAACTAGCACTACCAAAACTCCACTTTACCGGTAGCTAATTGAAAGGCACGTGGTACCTCCTCCGCGCGTGTTTTCGGTCTTTCACCCCGGACACTCAGGCCAACTTAAACAATTTCATCTACACCTTCTATCCGGACTTACCAACGTATTTACCCCAAAACATTTCAATAAATCTCATTTCACAATATTTCTTTCTCAATGCAAAGTTTCAATTCCCAATTCAATATTTATAACAAGCAAAGTATTGAAATGTCAAATGCAACTATTAACCATGCGATGCAACATCTTTCCATTTACAAAACTTCCACACAAATGTTTCATTTGTGATCATAATTTCCATTTTCAATTATTCCATGCAATGTTTCCATAATAACCACAGCACTCATTTCTCTTTTCAATGCGATTCCTCATAATATCCATATATTTCATCTAAATTTATCAATGAATAACCAACCATCTCATATTTCTTACATCCTCAATAATTTATTCATTTCATAGCCACATCACATTTTGAGCAACAATCTCCCAAAATCAACAATTCTCAAATTTCAAGAAAGTTTACCATTTGCTAAGTAAAACAAGAGATTTTTCAATCATTCTTTCATTTTAACATGGTGATAGGTAAACATCCACAAATTTCCAACATCTTTCACAAAATCTCAAATTTCTAGGTTTTTGACAAAAATAGGCATCTTTTCATCCTTTTGAAAAGCAATTCACCCAAAGCACCCTTTTCTCACACAATGTAGTTGAAACCCTCAAGAAATAGTTTGGAAAGAGTTAAAAGCTAAACCCACTCTTAACACTTCTATCATTCTTGAGCCAAAAACCAAAATTTTCTTAATATCATCAAGGAAACTCCAAAAACAACACAAATCTTGCAAAAACATATATATAACTCTAAGAAAATCCCTACCTCAAGTTCTTGGAGAAGAAGAGAGAACAAACCCTCAAATTTGATGGTGTTGAAATCCAATCTCCACCATACAAAACGAAGCCCTCAGAGAATTTTCCAACTTTAATCAAAGAACAAGGGTCAAAATGTTTATAGGTTTGGAGGAATCAAAGATCTAGTGAGGTTTGACGTAGGAAATTTAAAGAGAAGGGGGAGAAAAGGGTTTTTAGAGAGAGAGAGAGATGTATAAAATGATATACGCTCAGCCCAAGAAAAGAAGAAAAGAAGATTTTTTGGAGTCTACAGATTCCCGTACGTGCAGCACCCATTCCCGCACATGCGGAGCATGCTTTCTGCACGTGCAGCACTGATTCCCCGCACATGCGGCACTCTCCCGCACCTGCCTTTTATGCAGAAGGCAACCCAGAATCTCCCCTATTTCCCGCACGTGTGGCCCCATCCCACACGTACGGCTTTGCCCTTCCCAGCCAGGAAACTTTACAACTCAACATAAGACACTCTGAACCCAACCTTGCACCTTCTGAAATAAGCGAAACTCGAGATGGAAACAATCAAAAACAAAAATTTTGAGAAAGGGTTTTCAAAATCAACAGACCTAACTTAAAGAGAAAGGGGGCAGCTTCACATACCCGGTCATCACACTTTGGTTGCCCATCATTGTCTACATCCTTTATGTTGTTTGCCACATTGGTCCTCCCCTTATGATTTGTCCTTTCTTGTGATTTAGTCTCATGTCCTTCTTTGCTATGTTTGGTATTGCCTTCGTGTTGAGCTCCAATCCTCATCTTGTGTTCATTTTTCACAAATAGCGTGAAATTGCGTAGGTGAAAAATTGGACCAAATTGTTGATAGTGGTTAAACTGGTTCCCGACGTCTGGAACCAATATACTGTAAGAAATGGTTTTGGGAAAAATAGATTTTTCCTAAACTTTGGTCTAATTTTTAAGTGTGACCCATGTGCCAAAGTTGGCAGGTCTAAGTGGTAACACGTTCTATACTGCGTTGTGATTCACGTAGTATATTCCATTATCAGGTGAATAGGAAATTGATGCCAAAATGGCTCCATGAAAATGGTCTGTTTGGTAGAATTTCCATAAAGGTTTGAGTTAAGGTTTGTCCCACATTGGTTTGGTGGGCAAACTTTGTGTGGGTTTATAAGGCTTGGGTTTGGAACTTGGAGAGGACCCCAAGGGGTACCCAAGTTTTGTGGAAGGGTGAGGTTATGGGCAAAGTGGGCTAGACCCATTGAACCCAAAACACACACATGCCACTACTGTCGTCTAGTCGAACAGGCTGCACTTGTGCGTAGTGTGAGGTTGGGTTGCGCTTGTCTAGCCCAATACTAATTCTTGTTGGGGCAAAAACATTTGAATTTTATTTTTTGTTTGGAAAATAAATTCTATCTGGTTTTGTTTTCAAATTTCGAATTGGAAAAATTCAACAAATTTTTTGTACAGGTTCCATACTTGTCCGAACAGATTCAAATCTGTTCAGTTCAAACCCAACAAGTTCCTACCTGTTTAATTTAAATTCAAACAGGTTATGTATCTGTTTAATTCAAACCGAATAGGTACTATACCTATTCAAACAGGTTTGCTACCTGTTGAATTCAGAACTGAAAAGCCACCAGTTCACCTATAAATAGACAAGTTCCTCATTTGGATTTTCACTCAAATTTTCATCCTCAATTTTTCTATTGCTCTCGACATTTTGATGTATTATTTTTCCTGTGAGAAAGAGTGTAAAAACAAAGTGTGTTCGTTGTGTGAATAGTTGTAGTGTTGCTACTATTTGTTGATCATTTTATCCTAGGAGATAAACGTTCACAATCTGAAAGCACCGAAGAGATGACAAATTTGTCTTAAGGACACAGCATTAAACACTAGATTTGACCAAAAATTTGTTCGAGAAACTAATAAGGTAAGTATTTATTTTTATCAGATTCTGATTTTGTTTTTGTAACAAAATAAGAATCTGTCATTTTATTTATTTATTTTTTTATATACTGTTTTCATTTTTGTAATCAAACAACCTCTTTCCTTTCTTTAATTCTTTCTTTGAATACATTGAAGATTGTCCGACATATACATGATGTCGAAGAATACGTTTGATGCTAAAGTGAACAATTCTCTCAAAATACAACAACTCTAAAATTGATAGCTAGAAACTCATGCCTCAACACTCGGGATTGTAGACTTTATAGCGAAGTGTCAAGCCACTCTCCAAGTCTTCGAAATCCCCTTGGAAATACACTTTCCTAGCAAGTATCCCTTATTAAGGACTCTTTCTAATTTGGATCATGTTCAATAACCCGGGTAACCTAATCCTATGTTCGAACTAGTTAGTTCTTTTTTATACTAGCATTATGACCAGTGAATCACACTTTGAGCATGGATTGATCTCTACCCTTATCTCGGCAATTCTCATTGCATCATGTGGCACCTTACGCAAGGGATTTAGAAAAGGAAAGGGAAAAAGTGTATAAAATTAGGTAAAATGTAAATATATTTTATTCACATTTCACCTACATTTTCTCTTTTCCTTTCCAAATACATTTCCAAATCCCCTAACCAAACACAGCATTAATTCAAAGTTATGTCACATCATCCAACTTAGGAGCCGTTTAGGAGGTGTTTAGGAAGTTGGGTTTAGGCTAAAATAATTAATAAAAACAAAATATTCTTTAAATAGTTAATAAAATAAAATGTCACATCCAAACCATAATTATTTAACTTTTTCTCTCACAACCATCAAATCAACTAAAAAAAAAAATATCATCCCAAACACAAATTTTTTTAACCAAGATAAGATAGCTAAAAAAATCAAAAAATCAACTAAAATAGCATATTCCCAAACGGGGCCTTAGACCAAAAACAATTTGACCAGATCTTCTTTCTGTTTGAGACTCAGCTTTAGGCACAAATAATGGCTTGGTGGCTTGGCTTTGTGGCTTAGTTTCATTGAGATCAAATCCTCAAATCCAACAATAATATTGTTACCGTTTGCTTCTTTTTCTCCAGCAACGATCGGCGTTGGTGACCAAAGACTGAAACAAGGTTCTTTTGGCTAATTGTTTTTGACATTTTTCACTAGATAAAACATCGTCATGACTGAATTGTGCGATGAACAAGATGGCAGTGATGATGAATTGGATTGATGTCTGAAAAATGATTTGTAGAAAATTCTCCACCAATAATATCCAGACTCAATTTCATCAAGACTGCGATCATCGTTTCCTCCAACAACCAATTCTTTCGAATGTGCTAGAGGGTTTACAATACGTTGATGATGGTCAAACAAGCGAATTGATGTAACCAATCCGCGCTTTTGTTTGTTAATGGTGCTTTGAATTTTTTTCAAAACAAATTTTGAAAATTCTTTTCTTCCCAACTATGATTTGACATTCTTGCGCAATAATATAACACTGCTCTAATACCACTTGTGGGGGCTGATTATTGGGAGTCATAGAGATTTCGGATAATCAAACCTGGGAGAGTCGACATTCCGAAGCACTCGGCAATGGGTCCAAAAGCTCAAATCCAACCTTACTCGGCCAAAGCGACCGATTGAGCAAGGGGCCGAGTGAAGATCGGACAGTCATAAAAAGTGCCGAATACGAGGTGGGGAAGGGATCTAATCCCGAGGCCCAAAGAAAAAAAGATATAAATAGGAGAAACATCAGCCAGAAAGAGGTATGTGAGAATTACTGTGCTTAACTTAGAATACAAGCTTCCTCGAGTGTAGATATTAACTTGCCCGTCGGAGTGCTAATTCCGGTACCCCCGACCGCAGTGTTTATTCTTTTCCAGGCGACTAGAAGAGGATCACAAGCGTTCCCCAGGATCCTGATGAGTATTTCCAAACCACTATCCCCACAATTGGCGCCGTCTGTGGGAATACTCAAGCACATCCATGGCGAACGTGACGAAAGGTCCTCCGACAGTCACTATCAACCCCATACCTCAAGATGAAACTGCTCCAACAAACTTGCTTAGAACAGAGACTATCACCGCAAGACATGCCCTGAATTTTGCCTAACCCTGGACTTCGGAGCATGAGATAACGCGGGCGATCATAGAACAAGCGAAGCAAAACGAACAGAGATTGGAAAGCATGATCGCTGAGAACGAACGTCTTCGTGAAAAATTGGCCTTGGAAATGGCGAAGTCCGCACAAACTGAGCGCCCAAATCCGGAACGATCTTTAAAAGTAGATGGTCGACGATCTCGAGCCCGACAATAAGATACTGATAGAAACTCCGACTCATTATCCTCGAGGCCTAATGTGGACGCACCCTCGGGCTTCATGCTACCACAGTTCGGACTCATTATGTCACGGTTCTGAATCTAATCCCGTAAAGTGCAATGCGAGATTGATAAATCACCAAAGAGTCCGAATCCGGCAAATCATTTTTGGAAAACAGATTTTTAAGAAAGAAGTACCAAACATGGACTGCTTTGCCAGATACAGAGTCGCCACCTAAATATTTATTTTGGAGGAATTTAGGAAACCCTGACTCGTTGCCTAAGACCACGTGTCCGTCATCACCAAAGTTGCCTCGGCTCGGGAACTTGGGTACGATTGGGAAAGGTCATCTATGAGCACCCCTGCTCGCCCGATCAAAGATCGGCCTCTACTAAACATGATATCTTATTTTTGAAAACATATGTGTTCTTATTCCGGTTAATTAGCTAATCTTACTACGTTATGCGCACAACACATAAGTATAGACTAGATCGCCTAATTTGGAACAAAGCATCGCACATTCGTTTGTTTGGAAAATGATTTGAAGTTTGCTACTCGCAAGTAGGCTAAAAAAACACAGATTTCAATGAATTGGTCCAATTTGGGTAATCCAACCTTCACCCATAGGCATTCAGGCAGTTATATCATGTAAGCACTTAGTCTCATGGCAAGCATGCTATTATGGCAGTCACTCACACGCATGCAAGGATGCTAAAACATAAAGACTTACCGAGTACTCCGAGCCAAAACACAAAACATGTTAGTAGTCAATGTATGATCCAAGTCCATGTTAAAATGGCTAATGTATCGCATACAAAATGTGAAACGTAAAGACTCGATACATGTATTCAAGTTAGAATTGAAATACTATGCAGTTAGCACTATGCGTCGAGCCCGGTGCATGCAATACAGATGAATGATGCAAACATGCATAGCATAAGGATGCTAATTGAAACATGCCCTAGAACTAAACATCGTAAGCGGTTAAGTAAAAGGGAGAAAGAAGTGGAGGTTAGAAGACATGCATCACACATACGCATGCTTACTACACGATTGCGATCTCTCAAGGGAGGGACCGAAAGAATAATAAAAATTACTTAACTAACAAGCTAATTAAATATTACACAATACTTAATTAATTAAATGAATTAATTAAGCTAAGAAAGCAGTAAAGAGTCCTCGGGAAGAGGGATGAATGTGTGTACGCTCGGCTCTGCTCGGAAATCCATCGCCATACTCATTCTACCTCTGTTTACACTGATATGTACTTCTGGAAACTTCACAAGTCCCAAGGAAGCTTCAGAATCACTCCCTGAGCACTGTGGGATGTCACCGACCAAGAGATGAGGCCACCGGCCATGGGGAACTGGTCATCGACCATTTGTGGCAATCTCGGCTAACAATTAATGGCTGGTCAGCATTGAAGATGGTCGACCAACCATCTTTTCCTGCAGAATCCTGTTTTGCTGCGGTAGAGGACAGACAGAACATGGCAATGCATTTTCAAAGCAATGTTTACACCACCACCCTCCTTATCATGTTTGAGACTCAAAGGAATATGGTTCTCGACCCTCAGGCCATCAATCACGCATTTCAATGCATGATGGCCCAAGGTGCCAAGTGTGCATTTTAATGTCAAATGAAATGCACACAACACGTAATGGGCCCCAACCTCTATCATGATTGATCAAGAGGCAAGGGATGCATGCTCGATGCTATGCAACCTAAACATGCGAGCATACTAGTGCAAAATGAGCATACAAGCAACAATGTTACACAAGGCAATTAGCATATAACAATATGCAAAGACAAGCATATAAACAAACATGTGACTTCGTTCAATCATGTAACAACATGTGAGGCAAACATGTAACAACATGTTAAGTAACGTAAAACCAAAAGAATGCATGCCAAATGCACTATCGCTTAAGCATGCAACAACATGCGGGAATGGTCTTAAACCAAAATGGGCAATTCTCAAATAAACCCAAATCAGCGGCCAAAATGCTAAGGGATAAAGGACAAAACCACATACAAACATGCATGCTAATGGCCCATCACTTTAAGCACAAAAGGGGCAACCTTTAAGCACACTTAAAAAGAATGAAAAGCATGCAAATGTGACAGCATTACATGCTCTGAAATGAAGCTAGGAGTGATGCCAAATCACATAAACAAGTCAAGCATGGCATGCTCAAGACTGAAGCCTAAGACTAGTCGAGGGACTTGAACCAAAACTACACAAAACAAAGAGCATATGGCAAGTATGACCCAAAACAGTCCTAAATCATGCTAAAGTGAGCCTAAAACATGCAATGACCAAAGCCAAAACAAGCTAAAACAAAGGGGGGGGAAATCATGAGGCATACAAGGCTATCAAAGAGGTGTTACACTACACCTAATACAACCAAACATGGCGTGACTTAAGCGACCCAAAACAGAGTTATGACATGTCAAAATGAGCCCAAAAACCCACTTAGATGGCATCCCAATGACCTAAGCATGATGGCATACACAATGACACATTCATGAGGCATAAAACACAAACTCTTTAAGACATTAAAGGAGTGATAAGTGTAAGTTTATAAGCATGAAATATGGACTGAAATAACATTCTAAGTGATGCCAAACCACTGAAATGATCCACATAGAGCATGCTAGAGGATTCAATACCCAAAGCTAACAAGCTAGATTGCATGGTGGCTATACAAAACAATGCAAGCATAACCAAAACAATGAAAAACAGAGCTTAAGCATGCTATAACAAGGCTAAAAGCTTCATGGAGTTGAGCCAAAATCATGCTAAAAACACATATTACAACACGATGCATGTTAAGGCCAAATCATGGGATTACAAGACAAGTGTATGAAGCATACATGGCATGTCTAAACCAACTCAAAACAGAGGTGTATCATGGCAAAACAAAGCCTAATACATGCTGAAATGAAGCTAAAACAAACTAAACACACATGCTACCACATAAGTCATTTACGCAAGCATTAAAGACAACAAGGAGAGGGGATGACCCTCTCCTTTTTAGGACCTCAAAACCACCTCTCCACCACTAAAAATCCTCTGGATTTCAGTGGTAGAGAGGTCATGCAAAGACCAAAACAATGGCCAAAAAGTATGGCCTAAAACAAGGCCTAACAAGGCCTTGGAGAGGGGAGACAACCCCAAACCTCAAAGTGACCTCAAATAAAGTTCTAAAGAACACAAAAGCAGAACTTTTATCAGTTATAGTCGAAGCTTAAAAAGATAAGCAAGAATGGCTAAAAGCCTAAGCAAGAAAGGGGTAACTAAAGTAAGGATACTCACCCTTGTAGACCTTCTTTAGGAACAAAGCTCCAGCACCTTTCTTTGGTCAAAACCAGTCCAAGAACCCTAACAACAACCTTCTAAGGCCTCAACAACCCAAGGATGGTGTAATGCTAGGTGTTCTAGTACAAAAGTAAGACAAAACTCACTTTAGGGCACAAAATATAATCAAACAAGGGAGTATAGATACAAAACTATATCTAAACTTTCTAACCTAATTTTTCTGAACCCTGGAGGAGGGAGGAGGGGCTCCCTCTTTATAGAGGCTCAAATTCTAAGGCTTCCAAGAGAAGCCAAGCAAGGAGCAAATCCCTCCATACACGTGTATGGAGGGGGTGTAATGTATAAAATATCTGCCAAAAGCAGATGGAAAGGGGTCGGCTGGAAAATATGGCCGATTGACCAACAAAAATGGCCGGTCGACCAAAATATTTGGCCGGTGGCCTCAAGCCAAGGCCGGTGAGGTGTGGGGATGGCCAACAAACCATTCCCTGCCCTCAAAAGCAAAAACACAAGTGTTTGGTGCACAACCAAGCACAAAACAAACAAGTCGGGAGGTCTTGAGGCAAGGCGCACTACCGAAACCTCCGAGAACTCAAGACGAACACGAACATAGATGATCACCGAGTGTTCAAACGGTGACGTCCAAGTCTTGAAGACGGTCAAAAATGGGGTGTCTACACCCAAGAAGAAGGGACGATCTGCAATTTTCAGTTCTCTTGAAGAGAGTCCTCGTACAAGGCCCAAGCGAAAAAGAAACTGCTCGGATGATGATCAACACGATCCTTCTGTACGACAGATTTCAAGGGCGGTGCTATCCCAGAAATTCATAGCATCGTCATTAACCTCACACAACGAGAAATTGGCACAAGATGGCCGGCTACAACAATACATTCGAAAAGGCAACCCGTCCAAAGCAATAGCCTCGACACAGGGTTCACATCCGCTTCGCGCAATCCACATGATATACAGTATGCCGATCTCATCGGAGGTACACGCGGTTCAGTCGAAGTGTAACCATCACGAGCAAATCACTCAAGCTAAACGGGCCCATAAAGCCAAGGTTATCACTTTCGATGATTCGGATTTGGCGGGAGTAACGCTGCCTCACATTGATCCCTTGGTAATCGAGTTACATGTAAACCGATTTATAATTGAGCGCGTACTCATCGATCCGGGGAGCACTTCAGAGATTATGTACTACAAGACAATCACCAAACTTGGCTTCTCCGAATCGAATCTCTCCCCGGCCCCTTATCCACTATTCGGCTTTAATGCCAATCTAGAATACCCGTTGGGAAAAATTCGACTGCTCGTTCGAGCAGGTTCCCGAACAGTGGATGTGGGATTCTTGGTCATCAAGCTGCCATCGCCGTATAATCTCATCATGGGACGGTCATGGTTGCATACTATGCGAGCCATGCCCAGCACCTATCATCAACTGCTCCGCTTCCCAACAGAACCCGGCATTGAGCAAATCCGCGACTCCCAGAAATCGGCACAAGCATGTTACCTCCTTGCAGAGAAAACGCCAAAGGCACTACAAGTGAATTCCATTGAGTTGTCGGATTGAGAAAGCCTCAATGATGTTGGGCGGCTCCCAAATGAAAAAGCAACGGAAGACTTAGAACAAGTTCAAATTGATGGAAGCCCAGACAAGTTCTTCATGGTCGGCACCTCCTTGAATCAGGCCGACCGACAGCAGCTAATATCTTTCCTACTGAGCAACCTCGATGTCTTTGCATGGACTTCGTACGAGATGCCGGGTATCGATCTATCAGTTTCATAACACCGTTTGAATGTCGATCCTAAGTGCAAATTGATCGTTCAGAAAAGTTGGCGGTTAGCCGCAGAGCACACGGCCGCCATTTTGAGGAGGTCGACAGGCTGCTCGACGCCAGAGCAATTAGGGAGGTGACCTACCCTACATGGCTCTCTAATACAGTGGTGGTAAAGAAGAAAAATGGGACTTGGCGAGTGTGCGTCGACTTCACGGACCTAAACAAGCCTGCCCAAAGGATTGCTTTCCTTTTCCCAGAATAGACCAGCTCGTAGATGCTATGGCACGTCATCAGCGTATGAGTTTCCTTGACGCCTATAGAGGTTATCATCAAATCGCCATGCATCCGGAGGACCAAGAGAAAACTACATTCCTCACCCCAAGAGGAACCTATTGCTATAAGGTAATGCCTTTTGGGTTAAAGAATGCAGGGGCAACCTACCAGAGACTGGTCACCTCCATGTTCAAAGAGAAACTCGACAAAATGATGGAAGTGTATATCGACGATATGGTGGTCAAGTCCAAAGAAGAGCAGAATCATGTAGCCGCTTTGGAAGAGACATTCGCCATCCTACACAAATATGGAATGAAGTTGAACGCTTCCAAATGTGCGTTTGGTATCGGCTCTGGCAAATTCTTGGGCTACATTGTTAACCACAGAGGAATCAAAGCCAATCCAAGGCAAATCACAGCAATCCTGGAGCTCGGCTCCCCTTGTTCAGTAAAGGAGGTCCAAAAGTTGATGGGGATGGCTGCCGCACTGAACAGGTTTATCAGCCAATCCACAGATCGCTGCCAACAATTCTTTCATACACTACGGCAAGGCAAGGCCTTTGAATGGTCCGCCGATTGCGAAGCCGCTTTCAACGGCCTGAAGACCTACCTCCGCTCAGTACCACTCCTGACAACACCCTCTGCTGGCGACCCGCTCATTCTGTACCTGGCAGTTTCTGACTAAGCCGTCGGCGCCGTATTGATAAAGGAAGAGCTGGGGGAGCAGCGGCAAGTGTATTATGTGAGCAAAGCAATGATTGACACCGAAACACGCTACCTTCTGCTAGAAAAGCTTATCCTAGCCCTAGTTATAGCGGTAAGGAAGCTCATGCATTACTTCCAGGGGCATAGCATTAGGACACTAACAAATCACCCCCTCCGATCAGTCCTACGCA
Source organism: Camellia sinensis (assembly GCF_055761805.1). NCBI lineage: Eukaryota > Viridiplantae > Streptophyta > Magnoliopsida > Ericales > Theaceae > Camellia > Camellia sinensis. Next base: position 50,983,421 of record NC_138967.1, read on the forward strand.
GTGCGGAAGCATCCGGACGTGTTTCAAAGCGGGCTCTGGAACTTGGCCAATACGATATTCAATTTCTACCTAGAACCTCAATCAAAGGACAGGTGCTTGCCGACTTTATCTCTGAATTCACTGGGGGCCTTGCCGATTTCAAGTCCAATGTCGACTTTAAGACGGATGAGATTCGACCGAACCCGGCCTGGAGGATTTATGTCGGGGACATCTGGCAGTTGTTTTGCAATGGATCATCCAATCAGCGAGGCAGTGGAGCTGGAGTTGTAATCATGACCCCCGACGGTGCAATAATTGAGCAGGCCGTGAAGCTCAGCTTCGAAACATCGAATAACGAAGCCGAATACGAAGCCCTCTTAGCCGGCTTGAGGAATGCACATATCCTGGGTGCTCGGTGTCTGTTGGTGTTTTGTGACTCAAAACTGGTGATCAATCAGCTAAAGGGGGAGTACGCGGCAAGAAACGACTGTATGGCAGCCTATATGAAAACGGCCAATTCCCTGTTGGCAAAATTTGACCATCATGAGTTGAATCAGATAACACGTGATCAGAACACCCACGCAGATACCTTAGCCTGCCTAGCCTCCACAATTAACTCAGAGCTTAAACGGACCATCGAAGTTGGATTCATCCCAGAGCCAAGCATCGGCCCCTCGGAGGAAGTCCAAATCAACGTTATAGAATCTGCACCAAGCTGGATGGATCCCATTGTCGTGTTCCTATCCTCTGAACAACTCCCAGAGGACAAGAAAGAAGCACACAAGCTACAAAACAAAGCCATGCGATACTACGTGGACCCGCAAGGAAGGCTTTATAAAAAGTCACTCTCTGGCCCATATTTGGAATGTGTGCACCGAGACAAAATCGGAGAGCTTCTGGCTGAGATACACGAAGGCAGTTGTGGTGCCCATTCTGGCAGACGCTCTTTGGCCCACCGAGCTATAACGCAAGGGTATTATTGGCCGACAATGCGAGCGGATGCCGAGTGTTATGCAAAAAAGTGCGAACAGTGCCAGAAATTCTCTCCGTTAAACCATCTGCCTTCTGAAGAGTTGAACTCTATCACCAGTCCTTGGCCGTTCGCCCAGTGGGGGCTTGATATCGTAGGACCATTGCCGAGGGCCCCGGGGAACAAGCGATACCTGATCGTCGCAACAGATTACTTCACGAAATGGGTCGAAGTAGAGGCATTAACTCACATACGAGATGCTGACATTAAGCGCTTCGTGTGAAGGAACATCATGAAACGATTCGACATTCCAGAGCTCTTATCTCAAATAACGGCACCCAGTTTGATTGTGGCGTATACCAAGAGCTGTGCAGCAAATATGGTATTCGGCCTTACTTTTCTATGGCAGCCTACCCCCAAAGCAATGGCCAATTCGAGGCCTCTAATAAATCCATCTTGGACAGCATTAAGAAGAGGCTGGAGAAAGCCAAAGGCAAATGGGTCGAAGAATTACCAAGCGTGTTGTGGGCTCATCGAACTACACCATGAAGATCAACTGGAGAAACGCCGTTTGCCCTATGCTTTGGAACCCAAGCAATTTTACCACTGGAAATCGGACGGCCCCTATCAGATCGATTCAGTCGCTGGAGTAGGGGCATATCGGCTCAGAGACATGTCGCGAAGGAGTCTGCCACGACCTTGGAATTACACGCATTTACGCAAATTTTATTATTAACACGACTTGTGGGACATGATACTTGTCCTGAACTATTCGTCATGTACATCTCTTTTTCTGTAAATACAAAGATTTCCATTCACCTACTACAGGATCTAGTTCAAACACGGTCCAAACAAAGTCTCCGGATTCGGAGCCCCATCGGTGAATGACGTCTTTGGGCTAATTAAAGTCTCCGGATTCGAAGCGACCTTCGTGGATATCACGACCGGCCAAACAAAGTCTCCGAATTCGACGCCCCATCGGCGAATGACGTCTTTGGGCCGATTAAAGTCTCTGGATTCGGAGCGCCCTTCGTGGATATCACGACCGGCAAAACAAAGTCTCCGGATTCGGAGCCCCATCGGCGAATGACGTCTTTGGGCCGATTAAAGTCTCCGGATTCGGAGCGCCCTTTGTGGATATCACGACCGGCAAAACAAAGTCATCGGATTCGGAGCCCCATCGGCGAATGACGTCTTTGGGCCAATTAAAGTCTCCGGATTCGGAGCGCCCTTCGTGGATATCACAACCGGCCAAACAAAGTCTCCGGATTCGGAGCCCCATCGGCGAATGACGTCTTTGGGCCGATTAAAGTCTCCGGATTCGGAGCGGCCTTCGTGGATATCACGACCGGCCAAACAAAGTCTCCAGATTCGGAGCCCCATCGGCGAATGACGTCTTTGGGCCGATTAAAGTCTCTGGATTCGGAGCGCCCTTTGTGGAAAAGTCTCCGGATTCGGAGCCCCATCGGTGAATGACGTCTTTGGGCCGATTAAAGTCTCCGGATTCGGAGCGCCCTTCGTGGATATCACGACCGGCAAAACAAAGTCTCCAGATTCGGAGCCCCATCGGCAAATGACGTCTTTGGGCTGATTAAAGTCTCCGGATTCGGAGCGCCTTTCATGGATATCACGACCGGCAAATCAAAGTCTTCGAATTCGGAGCCCCATCGGTGAATGACGTCTTTGGGCCGATTAAAGTCTCTGGATTCGGAGTGCCCTTCGTGGATATCACGACCGGCCAAACAAACTCTCCGGATTTGGAGCCCCATCGGCGAATGGCGTCTTTGGGCCAATTAAAGTCTTCGGATTCGGAGCGCCCTTTGTGGATATCACGACCGGCCAAACAAAGTCTCCGGATTCGAAGCCCCATTGGCGAATGACGTCTTTGGGCCGATTAAAGTCTCCGGATTTGGAGCACCCTTCGTGGATATCACGACCGGCCAAACAAAGTCTCCGAATTCGGAGCCCCATCGGCGAATGACGTCTTTGGGTTAAGCCGCAGGGCCGTGCTTAACACAATTTCGATTAAAACAGGTCGATCAACGTCCATTCACTCATCTGAGATATGTTCATGCAAGCCCGAGTGTGCCGAACAAGAATTATAACGAAACATTGAAAATAAAATTCTTTTCTTTTATTTATTCATTCAACCAATCAATAATTACATAATTCCAGACGCGATCCGCGTTTGCACATTACAGCGAATATTTTTATTCAGCGCTGCCCTCGTTGTCGCTCTTTTCAACTTCAAAGGCGGAAAAGGAAAAATGATCATGATAATCCAGCCTACATAAGTTGGAATCAATACCCTTTGCTCGGAGAACCTCCGCGGCCTGAAGAGCTGCGATCCAACCGTGCTTAAATCTCTGATTCTCGCATCGATAGACCTCCTCAACGAGTGTCTCTTTCGTTTTTTCGACCCCAACCTTTCGACCAGCATGAAAGCCCTCCTCATAACCCCTGGCCTTTGCATTTGCAACGACGAACATGCTTGCCGTATCTCGGTCCACGATGGCAAAACTTCAAAAGCCCTTAGGTCACCCGTTCGTCCACAATCGGGTTAGATTGACCCGTCGCACGTGGCTCGGCAACTTTAGCCTTCCTAATCTCCCTAAGCTCGTTCTCGGCTTCCTTCGAACTACGGGCCCGTTCGTCTAATTTCTCCATCTCCTACCGCGCGGCACGCAGACGCATGCCGACTTCGTAGGCCATGTACACGTACTGGCTAGGGCAAGGGCAGATTTATTAATCTAACCGGCTGAGCATCTTGGCCTCACGCCGATTAATATATGCCACAGCCACTTCATGCACTGATTTTTGGCTTTTTAAACGGCCTAATTATCTAAACGGTGATTATGGGCGAATGCCGTGAAGTCCATGCACTGGCTGGGGCAAGGGCAGATTTATTAATCTAACCAGCCGAGCATCTTGGCCCCACGCCGATTGATATGTGCCACAGCTACTTCATGCACTGATTTTTGGCTTTTTAAACGGCCTAATTATCTAAACGGCGATTATGGGTGAATGCCTTGAAGTCCATGCACTGGCTGGGGCAAGGGCAGATTATTAATCTAACCGGCCGAGCATCTTAGCCCCACGCCGATTGATATGTGCCACAGCCACTTCATGCACTGATTTTTGGCTTTTCAAACGGCCTAATTATCTAAACGAAGATTATGGGCGAATGTCGTGAAGTCTATGCACTGGCTGGGGTAAGGGCAGATTTATTAATCTAACCGGCCGAGCATCTTGGCCCCACGCCGATTGATATGTGCCACAGCCACTTCATGTACTAATTTTTGGCTTTTTAAACGGCCTAATTATCTAAACGGCGATTATAGGCGAATGCCTTGAAGTCCAATCACTGGCTGGGGCAAGAGCAGATTTATTAATCTAACCGGCCGAGCATTTTGGCCCCACGCCGATTGATATGTGCCACAGCCACCTCATGCACTACTTTTTGCCTTGCTAAAATGGCCTAATTAGATAGTCGGCAAGAACACAAAACGTTTCACCCAAAATAGCAACCAAACAATTCCATTCATTAGTAACAGCAAAGCACAGAGTGAATTTTCACTAAGTAAATTGGGCACAAATTGTAACCATTTTTACATATGAAAATTACTAAACACACGCAAATTCTAAAACAAAAACAAGAGCCGTCCAAGCTAGCCCTCGGAGTCAGACTCCAACGGCTCAACATCCACTTGCTCATACGAAATTGGCATAACCAATGACATTAGTAGTAGCAAGGGCTTTGAGCCAGCCGTGTTTAAATCCCAGATTCTTAAACTTGGGAACTTCGTCCACATATTCATCAAAATCTGATTTTTTCCAAGCATCAAATGCGCTGGAAACCTTCAGGTCGGCTGTTTCCTTCACCGCCTTCATCTCTTCCAACCCAGCTTCCAATTCAGAGATCGCCTCCTGGTCCAACTTTAGTGCGTCGTCGCTCGCATCCGCCCTCTTCTCGGTGACCGATCTCAATTCTTCGGCATTACGGGCTCTTTCCATCTCGGCCTTGACACGAGAACCCTCCGACTGTGCCTTACTCCTTTGGCCCTCAACTTCTGCTTGTAAACGGCCAATTAGCTCGACGGCATCGTAATAGCGACGGCCCATGTCGGCTATCCTTCCGACGGCCTGCAAAACAGGAATTTGAGAACAAAATAATATTTTCGTAAAGAGAAAAGACAAAATCCAGATATATACCAAAAGAGCCGATTGCGTGACCAACCCAATTGCAACTAGATCAGGCTCCGCCCGAAAAGCCGCCTTGTCAGCAGGCAGCGAAACAGACGTCGCCAAGCTGAGTGAAACCGCTGGATCTTTGATCACCGAAGCATCGCAAGAGATCGGCGTATTTTTTATCTCGGTTGAATAACAAGGCACAATCATATCCGATTCATCCAAGCGAGGTCGTTTGTCGGCACATTCTTCTGAGCCGGCATCGACATCGGCATGGCATCTCTCCAGCCTGCACAAAAGGTTCTGCCTCGGCATTTCCATTCTTTGTCGTCCCCTCGATAACAGGCAAGGACTGGGATTGAGATTCGGCAGTCCGAATCTCTTCCACCGCCGCGCGGCCAGACTTTTCGCATTCGCCTTCTTGGCAAGTTTAGTTAGGCTCAACCCGACCATATCTTTTGGGAACGTGCCAGGAAGGTCCTCCAGACCGTGAAAAATATCTTCAAGAACACGGTCTTCTCGACCCGAAGTGGACGGAGGATCAGTCGAATTGAGGCCTGCCTCTTCAAATGCTAACTTCAAAGCCTCAACCTCAGTTTCGGATTGGTCTGACTCCGCAGAGTCAGCAACTCCCAGCCACTCCAAATCTGATCCCTCGCAACCGATTTGCCTCAAACTTCTGAAATCAATCAAGATAAGGGTGGTAAGAAACACCCCACCCTCTACAATTGATAGAACAGGGAAAACGATCATGGTTTCGTCAACCCTCTCCATATCGAGGGTGCCGCCTGTCATGAATGACAGATAAACGTCATTAGGAATGGAAAAATGGCGTCGGAAACCAGAAATTCGATACGATGAAAGGAGATCTTTTAAATGATTCACCATTTCCCTCAGCCAAAAAGATTATGATAAGTCAAGAAAAACAAAGCAGAGTAAGAAGTTGCAAAGGTAGTATGGAAGGCAGTCCAGTGACGAGTGTCTAAAAAGCGTGTATATGTTTGAAAAGACGTCGAAATTTTAAATCACAAATAAATATAAGTGTGCGAAGAGGCGTGAAGTTGAAATGATAATCGAGAAGTGTGTGTATAGACATTTGCGTTGGGAAATGATCAGCCGCCGAATTTCGGCTCTGACTCTTCGAATTCAAAGCCAAACACTCCACCCGTCGACAGTGGAGTGCTTGGGAGGCAATTGTGGGGGCCGATTATTGGGAGTCATAGAGATTCCGGATAATCAAACCTGGGAGAGTCAACATTCCGAAGCACTCGGCAATGGGCCCGAAAGCTCAAATCCAACCCTACTCGGCCAAAGCGATCGATTGAGCAAGGGGCTGAGTGAAGATTGGACAGTCATAAAAAGTGCCGACTACGAGGTGGGAAAGGGATCTAATCCCGAGGCCAAAGAAGAAAAGATATAAATAGGAGAAACATCAGCCAGAAAGAGGTATGTGAGAATTACTATGCTTAACTTAGAATACAAGCTTCCTCGAGTGTAGATACTAACTTGCCCGTCGGAGTGCTAATTCCGGCACCCCCGACCAGAGTGTTTATTCTTTTCCAGGCGACCAGAAGAGGATCACAAGCATTCCTCAGGATCCTGAAGAGCATTTCCAAATCACTATCCCCACACCACTGATAGAAAAATAGGAATGGCAATGATCAATAATCTCGTGAGGATGTTCATCACGCAAGAAAGTCATGAATGCATAAAGTGAAAAAAACAAAGAGTTGATGTTCAAGTACAGTGTGACATGTTTACAACCATGTATATATAGGCCTTATGGTGCTTTTTGGAACCATTGTTATTGTTGGGTTTATTTCATAAACCCAATAGACACAACTCTCCTATTGTAACACCTCTAATTTTTAAACTTTAATTTAATCAATTTTATACAATCAATTTTATTAAATATTCTTTGCATATTATCAATTGAATCCATTTCACGTGAATCAACACATTAAAGAAAATATTATCATTATCATTGAATTTCTCATAAGAGGTTTTTTTTTTATGACTATACTTGTAAGAATTGAGAATTTAACACTACATATGAAATTTGAGTAATAAGAGAAAATACAACAAAAATGTCCTAAGGACTTACACGTTTCAAGGCGAGGGCCTTGATCACAAATAAGGGGAATACTTTCCCAAACAGGTAAGCTCACTAGCTGTAAACCCATAAACATCCAAGGAGCCTCAGTACTCCATCACAATTCTCCACAAGATCACCAATGGAGTGAAATCACCTCAACAAGACCTGAAAGTTTTGCCAGATTTGCAGTGAGATGAATTCCAGGAGTGATTTGAAAAAGCAAAGGGAAAAGGAAAAGGTAAAGGTAAGTAAAATGTAAATTAAATATAATTACATTTCACTTACGTTTCACACAACTTTTATAGAAAGGCTTTGCCAACAAAAAAGCTACTAAAAAACACTACACATGAATCACATTGGTGTGCAGTTTTGTAGGCTCCGATCCATATGATATTCCAATCATATTGTTGACACAAAATTTTATAAAATTTCCAGTTTGTAGAGGTGCCAATGTGGCATGGTAGATGTGATGACCGGGTGTGGCACTAGTTTCGTTTTCCTTAATTTAACCTTGGGTTATCTTGTAGGGTGTCGAGTTAACTTGGAGCCTTGTTAAGTGTTTGGGGTTTGTGGTGTCTAGAAAGTTTTTCTTAATTGAATTCTTGTTCTTGTTTTTCAGTGTTGATTTTCACTTGTTCCGGGAAGTACGAGACCAGGTCCGAAGTGCCTAAAATTGAGCGGAGAAAAATTCTAGGCTGGAGAACAAGGGTTGCACGTGCGGGAGAGGGGCCGCATGTGCGGAATTCAGGGGTTGTTTGGGTTGCACACTGTCTAATATGTAGGTACGAAGCAAGGTGCGTGCGGGGATGGCCGCACGTGTGGGAATGAAGGCCACATGTGCAGGAAGAAGGCTCTATACATTTGGCCACACATGCGAGACGCTAGGCAGTCTGAAAACCCTGTTTTTTCTTCTTTTTGGGGCTGATTGTATCTCATTTGTTTCTATATCTCTCTCTCTCTCTCTTTCTCTAAAAATACTTTTGATCCTCATTCTCTCTAAAAACCCTCATCAAACACTAATACTCTTTGATTTCTTGCAATCCTTTGGGTCTAGAGTCATCATCTCTCACAAATCTTGGTGATCAAAGCTAAAACTTCACATTGTGTGGTGGAAATCGAAGATCCCTCATCTTTGGCTCTAGGGTTTCATCTCTTTTCTTCATCAAACCTTGAGGTGGGGAATCACTTAGAGTTATATATATGTTTAGCAAGCTTTTTATTGATTTTGAGAACTCTTCTTTGTTGATTTTCGAAAATGGGTTTGGGGCTCAAGAAAATTGAGGGTGTTGTAGAAGAAGTTCATCTTTTGTGCTTTTTAAAGACTTTTCTTGATTTGTTGAACAACATGGGTCAAGATCGAGGTGTATAATGAGGTTTTGCAAAGAGATGGAAAATGTTAGGATTTTTGTGAAAACCTAGTAATTTGGGAGGGGGGTTTCTTTTTTAAAAATGTGAGAATTCTATATTGATTGTTTGTAAGTATAATAACTCCTTGATGTATGAGAAGTTGGGGACTATATTTGAACTTGTTGACAAATGCTTATGCATCTGTAGTGATGAGTTGATTCATTTGTTAAATTCCATGAAATTGTGAACATTGAAATCTTTGAGAGGTTAATGTTCAAGAATATTGCATTTGGCCTTGAAATGGCTAAGGTATTGAGGATGGTACAAGATATGGAAGGTTTCCATATGTTGTTACATTTAATTGAACTTGTAGTATTTTGTTGATATATGTTAAAGGGAGGAAAAATGGGATATGTGGTTGTCATTGTATTATTGGTGAGATACTTAAAAATAGAAGGATGTTATGAAATTTTGAGCATCATTTGTATTTTACATTCTTTCAATTAATTATATTGCATTTTAATTTGAGTTGGGAAATAATTACATTGAGAAATGAATATTTGAAATGAGAATCGTCGAAATGCTTACGGGGTAAATACGTTGGTAAGTCCAGATATGGGGTGTAGATGAAATTGATAAGTTGGCCTAAGTGTCCGGGGTGAAAGACCGAAAACACACGCGGAGGAGGTACCACTTCCTTTCCGGTTAACCACCGGTAAAGTGGGGTTTTGGTAGTGCTTGCTGAGCCTACTTGCAGACACCAACCTAGGGATTACTTGAGTCGTATTTACCACCCCGATTGATTGAATTTGGAAGTTATGGAATTGTTGAGATTACAAATTGTATTTGAAAGCATGGTGATTTTCAAAAGAGCATGTAAATGAAATTTCCTTTAAAAATGGCATTGCATGGCATTTGCGTCTAACATGGGAAATCTTGCATAAATGTATATATTTTGTTAAGTGTTCTCTACTAGGCTTTATGCTCACCCTTATGGGATTTTGGTGCAGGTAAAGATGTGGTGATCCCGTCGAGTTGAGGGCGTGGATATATTTTGTGAAGAGTAGATGACTCTACTTTTGTTATGGATTTATGTTCTAGCCAAGGGCTATTCGTGTATGGGCCCAAGAGGCCATTTTTGTGTAACCTAGTTTAAGCCTTGGAAATTGTAAACCCATGAGGGCATTTAATTATTTTTGGAACATGATGCTGTACATGCTATAGATTCATGTATTTCTGTATCTATGAATGTATTATTCGCATGTGGAACTTTTGTATAAATCTTGTTGATTTATGGTGTAATGGTTGGGGTATTGTTATTACTATTTAGTGGATGTGGGTCGATGTATTAGAGTTGTGTTGGATTATTTCAGTGCATTACAGTAGATGTACTGATGATGTGGCTGTAAAGGGTTAAATGAAGGGCCAGAAGAGTTAGCGTAGAATCAAGAGATCAAGACTAGGTCAAAACACAAAATCTGCAAAGTTGTTTTTCTAAAGAAGGGATACGGATAATTAGAGGTTGAGATCAAGAACAATCATGGTGACACGTGTGGTTGCAGTAGGGATGACCAAGCAAGTATTAAATAAAGATTTCAAAAGAATAAAGGACCTTCAACCACATTCACAAATCATGATATCTAGGAGTAGCTCTTATCAGTTAGGAGTAGATACCTAGCATTTTTAGGAGTAGTTTAATTATAACTCGTATGTTGATTGACATAATTTTGGTTTCTTTGTTCTTGTTTAAATTTATGTAACTTGTAACAAATGACAATTTTACTAGATTTACATCAATTCAATTCGTTTCACTTTCATTCTTCTTTGTTTATTTTTCTTCAAATAAGTCTTCAACCTTTCAAGGCATTAGAACTCAACCGCATTGCTTGATCATTTGTGTTTGGTAAAAGTTATGTTTTGTTTGTCCATTATTCTCTGTTGATCAGTAAACAAATTTTTGTTAACACATATTAATTGTAATTTCTCAACAATTGAAGTAGTTAATGTGGTTGAAATATTATAAGACTTTGGGTTCTCCCTTCGAATCAAAACCAACTTATTTCAAAATTTTCAGAGATCCAATTCTGCTTTAACGAACATAGACAACTTTATTTGCTAATATTTTTATTTTTTATTTTAGGCCAAATTATGTCAGTAGGTCCTATATTTTAGTCCTTGAGTTATTTTGATTCCTCAATAGACTTAATTTTGATCTACGCACATATGTGGCATGTTTCATGCTTTTAGAAGCAAAATTATAAATTTACTTAACTCAATGAGTTAACCTTAACTAGTTCAGTAATTACTTTCCGTCAAAAATCCTAATGGTGTTTGTTAGGTTTTTATTCTTGGCAATCCCGTTTGACAAAACTCTTTTCAGTTGTAATTTTGTTCAACTTTTATTTCAGTGAGGTTATGAGTTTTAGATGCGAATCCAACTCGAATTGTGCCATGCAGAGATGTTTCAGAAGTTAATTCTTTCATGTTTTCAGAAGTTTCACTCGCCTGCAAAAGTACTGGGAATTGTTTTTTTCCTGCACTCGAGCGTAGATCTGCTCGACCGGCCATTCTTGCGCTCGAGTGGAGATCACAGATCTGTTTTCTATAAATATGTGTTTCAGTCCGTTTTTAGGGTTACAGCTTCCAGATCTTCTTCTTGAGTATTAGGGTTTTCTTCTAGAGCTTCTTTGCTTGTTTTCTTTGATATCTGTGAGAGATTAATCATAAATTGAGTGGATTATATAAAAGGGTTTATTTAGTTTGTTTTATTCACAAAAGAGAGAGTTGTTCTTCGGTGGATTCCGTAGAACTTGAGTCTGAAGCTTTGGTGGATTCCGGAGTGACTCATCATCGTGGATTCGACATCAGCGTTGTGGATTCAACTCTAGGCAAGACTATTCCGAGGTGAAGACGGGGCTGGAAGAGACACATAAGGGTCAGTTCGATTCGGGCGTGGATTTGCTAGGTAATTGAGAGTACATTTGTGTAATTCTTTTATGTCTTCTTAGTGGATTGTTTTGTGGTTTTGGCCTGTGATTTTTTTTATCACAATTGGAGGCGCTCCAATTGTGATTTTTCCACGTTAAAATCGTTTTTTCGATTTGTCTTGATTGTTTGATTGGGATTGTTATTTACTTCTTAAAATTGATACATAATCACAAATCAGTATCTAGGGAATTTCTAGATTTTTTAATTGGTATCAGAACGGGTCACTCTATTTTATTTTATTTTTAAAAAAGAATCTTTTAGAGTGAGATCTTGTTTAATTTGTGATAATGGATTCAATTCATGAGGGAAATTCTATGGTTCGACCGCCCTTACTTAACGGATCCAATTATTCTTTTTGGAAAGATCGGATGAAATTGCTTTTAAAATCTAGTGATGAAAAAGTTTGGCAATCTGTCATGTATGGGTGGACCGGACCGACGATTACCGTTGATGGAGTAACCTTCCCTAATCCAATTGATTAGTGGGACACAATTGATTACCAAAATAGTAGCTGAAATAGTAAAGCTATCAATTCGCTCTTTTCCACCGTCACACCTGAAGCGTTTAGTCGTATTTGCAATTGTGAAGTTTCAAAAGAGGCTTAGGATATCTTACAACCTATTCATGAGGGTACTCCTTCTGTTAAATGCTCAACTTCAAAGGCTCACGTCTAGTTTCGAAAACCTTTCAATGAAAGATAGTGAGACCTTTGATGAATTTTATGCAAAGTTAAGTGACATTGTAAATTCCAGCTTCAATTTAGGTGAAAAAATACTAGAATCAAAGATTGTGGGAAAAATTTTGAGGTCCTTGCCCGATCGGTTGCAACCAAAAGTTACGGCCATTAAGGAGGCTCAAGATGTTGACAACCTCAAGCTAGATCATTTGGTTGGAAATCTCCAAACTAATGAGGCACATAAGAATTTCAAAAAAAAAAACAAAAAGATGCTATTGCTTTTAGTAGTGCTCATAGAGTTGGAAAGGATTTTGATGAGGATTGCGAGATAGATTCCAAGATTACAGATGCTTTTGTAAAACAATTTAAAAAATCTTTTTTGAAAAAGAATCCTAATCATTTAGAATTAACTCATACTCATAAATCCAAAGGCAAAGATAAATTCAAAGTTAATTCTATAACCAAGAAAAAGAAAAGAAAGATACAAGGGAACTCTGAAAGAGTCCAATGCTATGAATGCCAAGGATTTAGCCACTTTGCTCAAGAATGCCCTAATCGTTTGAGGAAGAAGAAAGCCTTTGCTATCACTTGGGATAATGAATCAAAGTCTGATAAAGATGAAAGTGACAATGAAGCACAAGGCGAAGAGGGGCATGAACAATTCCTTGCTTTCATGGCGGCTTCCGAAACTGAAGGACAAATAGAGTATCCGAAGAGGTCGGTTGAGAATATCACCGATGATAAATCCTTGGGGAGTGATGATGAAGAGCTTCAGCAAGCTTATGAAAAGTTGTATAAGAAATCTCTTAACTTATCTAAATTGAATGACAAACTCACTATCAAACTCAAGGCTTATAAAAGTGAGAATGTCAAATTAAAGAAGGAGGTTTTTGAGACTAGGAATGATGCCATTAAGATTTCTAGTGATCAACAAGCTCTTTGTGCAAAACTCTTGACTTGCGAGACAGAGAGGAATGAGCTATAGCAAATCTATGCAACGTATGAAGAAAATATTGAAACTCTCGAGATGTCTCGAGTTGCTTTGGAAGAACTAATGATCAACAAAGATGAAGAGCTCAAGTGTGCTATGGCTACCATTGGTCTTTGGAACAAAGGATTAAAGACTTTGGACAATATCATTGGGTCTCAACAAATGTGTTATGACAATAGTGGCATTGGCTTTGGTGATAACAAGGAGCAAAAATGGAGTGCATCCACATCTCATGATACAAGAACTTAAGGGCAAGGGGATCAAAAGATTCAACGAGAGGAAAGACTTCTCGATCTTCCTAGAGTGGGTAAGGTCAAAGAAAAGAAGGTACACCCTGTTTTTGTTTGTCATCATTATGGTATGTATGGTCATATTCGCCCTTATTGTTATCAGTTGCATAAGAGAGTATCTCATAAAGGTGGAAGAAATTCCAACATCTCGTGGGGTATGAGCCACTTCATTGGTGGTAATGAGGTTAAGGGTTATATTAGACCTCGTTACTTTGATTTACTTGAGACCAAACATGAACAGAGGTTGTGTTTGCTTAGACCTAGGAACAGGAAATTAGACATCGAGTCAAGACGGTTCCCAATGAAAAGGAAGGGAACCACAACGTCAAGACACCACCCAAGAACTGCAATTCACACAACTTTGTTAATACTAAAGCGATTTGGGTGAGAAAACTTGACTTGTGTTAATTTGTTTATTCGTTTTCATTTTTGGGTTTTTGTGTGTTTTTTTCTTTTTGGGTCATTTAATGCATGCCTGTTCGTTTTCTGTCTTTCTTTATTTTTTTTTAAAAATGCGTGCCTATTCGTTTTCTGTCTTGCTTTGTTTTTAAAAAAAAAATCCAAAAAGATTTTCTTAATATAGTTTTTCAAGCTTGAAATTTTTGAGAAGTTCTTGGTGCATATTGGAATTGATGAGAATATCCATTACATGTTAATTTTGTGTATGCTTTCTATGGTCATTACTCATTTTGGAGTGTGTGTACTTTGATTAGTATGTCTCATTCTATACACACTCTTGGATTAGCAAATATCAGAATCTTTCGCTTTAGTGATCAATTTTCTCTATGGCCTTCTAGCATTATGTGTTTTGCTTTTCTAGAGGAATTGACCTATACTAGCACATCATGGGTAATGTTGAGTCACTTAACCACCTTCCATCCTTTTGCATCTCTGCGGCTTTCCCCTCAGTTTTTTGCAGTCAAGGCATGAGACAAAGGCTACCTCAGAGTCACCAACCAGGCCATCCTTATTGTATCCATGCTTCTCTGGTTCAGTTTCCATACTCTTGAGTGTGAGCTGCCAATGAGTGCAAAAGAAAAAAGAAGAAAAAAAGATTCATTGATTGAGGGAGAGCCTTCGCTTTTACTCACCAAATACCCCTTGATTCCTAGTGGTTTGACTTTCCTTAGTTGTGCTTAGATTTTCTTGCCGAAGGTCCAACTATCAGATCACTACTAGGATTTGAATCTAGTGTTTGTTGAACTCCAAGAGTCACACACACACTTTTTTCGTGGGATCTATACTTTTCACATAATGCATCACTTTCTTTTATGAGGAATCTTCTAGAGGCTATGCACATTGTGTTTTCAAGTAATTGTGTTTCTTGGATAATCTTATGTGTTTTAAGGTACAAATCTGAAATTCCTTGCTTATTTCACCATATTTTTTTTTTCTTCTTGTTCATTGTTTTCAATACAATGTTTGTGATTGCTTTTAGTGAGGAGGAGTTTGCTTTATCATTGCAAGAGTGTGTTAGCATGAACACTTTGATTTGTTTGGTAAGGGAGATTGGCTTTGGTTGTTTTGCATGTTACTATGCATTGCTTCTTTATTGTTTCCTTCTTGCATGCTGTAGCTCGGCTTTTTCGTGCCCACTCTCGGGAGCTCGACAAGAAAGCCCTACAGTTCGAACTCCCGTGATTCTGAATCTAATCTCACAAGTGCAATGTGAAACTGATAAATACCAAAGAGTCCAAATGCGGCAAATCGTTTTGGAAAATTGATTTTGAATCAAAAAGTGCCAAAATTGGACTGCTTTGCCAGATACAGAGTTGCCAGCTAAATATTTTATTTTGCAAAAATTTAGGAAACCTATGACTCGTGCCAAAGGCCATGTGTCTGTCATCATCAAAGTTGCCTCAGCTCGGGAACTTGGGTACAAGAGGGGAAGGTCATGAATTGAGCGAACCCCCGCTCGCCCAATCAAAGATCGACCTCTACTAATCATGATATGATTTTTATGTACATTATGTGCTCTTGTTCTAGTTATTAAGCTAGCTTTACTATGTGATGCACACAAGCAAGTATAGACTAGTTTGCTCAATTTGGAACAATTCAATTCATGTTTGTTTGTGCGAAAATGGTTTACATTTGCCATCTTAAGTGGGCTTTAAAGTTTGCAAATTTGCCACCAAACATAGTGGGCTTAAAATATGATTTGCCACTCAACAAAGTGGGCATAAAACTTACATTCGTTGAATCGTTCCAAATCAAACAATAAGCCTTCATCCACAAGTATTCATGCAGTTTAGCATTTAAGCACATAGCCTCATGGCAAGCATGCTAAACATGGCAACATTCACATTCATGCAAGTATGCTAAAGCATAAATACTCACCTAGTACTCCAAGCCAAGAAAATATGAGTTAGAAAACTATGCATGATTCTTAACTATACAAGATGCTTAATGTAACGCATGCAATATGCAATTAACAGGCTCGGCTACTAATATGGCATATGAATCAATGAAATAACATGCGATAAAACACGTTTTCAAAGAATTATTGAAATAACAATGAAGTTTGAATGATAAGCCAAGCCTCGGTGCATGCAATACGAATGAATGGATGCAAGCATAAGGTATGCTAATTGAAACATGATGCTCCTAATCTAACCATCGAAAGCGATTAAATAAAAGGGAGAAAGAAGTAGGGTTGGAAGACATACACACACACGCACACATACTACAACATTATGCCCTCGCGAAGGAGGGTCCAAATGAATAAAGGCTAACTAGCTAGCTAAACTATATTCACCCAAAAAAAGCTAGCTAAACTAAGCTAATTAGGCTAATTATTACAAAACTTGAATTAATTAACTAAACTAATTTAACTAATTATTACAACACTTGAAAGAATTAACTAGATTAACTAATTAATTTACAACACAAGTAAACTAAGCAATTAACATTCCTAACTATGCTGTCAATACTCTACCCCGGGAAGTGGAAGATGCATATGCTCGGTTTTTGCCTGAGAAGCCCTCTGTTTTGCTCTCGAAAGCTTCTGTTTGCATGGTTGAGCATTTCCAGAACCTTCCAGCTCCATCTTACCAAATATTTGCTAAGATTTACATCAGTGGCCCGTTGGCCATGGATGGATGCTGCCAGCCCTCTGTTGGACAAAAGGGTGGTCTGCCCACCATTTATGGTGCACTGCCAGCCACCAATGGTGCATTGCCGGCCACTGATGCATTGGATCACCATGTTGCAACAAAGTACAAACAAAGCAAAAAGAGGGTTTTTCCAAGGATTGTCTGCATAATTCACCTCTCCTTTTCATGGACAAATCCAAGGAATTGTGACCTTAAACCACAAACCACCAATCAAAGCAATTTCATTGCATGATGGCTTGTGCTTCAAGGTGTGCAAACTTAATGAATGCAAAACAAGACACTCAAGAACCATCACCCTATCATGCATGATCAAGGGCAATGGAGACATAGGAAAGTGGCACATTTCATCACTTTTAAGTATGAAATGTCCCATTTTCCTTATGCTCAAACTAACGTCCGATTTGAACACATGTAATGCAATACAAAGAAATGCTTATCTTGCCTCTTTTGCTTACCAATTTTGTTTACACATTTTAGTTACCAAATCATTCTTTAATCAATTTGTCCATTGGTGAATGTCCTCTAAGATGAAGGAAGTGATAACCAAGGGATAATGTAAGGCAAGAGAGAGATCATGTCGTTGATAATGAACCCTTAAAGAGGGTTAAAGTATTAAGCATGACCTCAATCTCAAGCTTAAAGGATCCCAAGCTTGAAACAACTCTTAAAAGCAAATAAAAGAGTGAAGCAAAGAGGGAGGTTGTAGAGTTTATGGTGCGAAATGGAGTGAAAAACAACACCAAAAGATGCTATCAACTCAAACAAGAGGTGTCTAAGACCCTAAAACACCAACTTGTGAAGACTATTACATTGCAACCATGCAAAACAAGATTCAACCGACCCAAATAGCCCAAAACAGAGCTAAAGCAATCTATTTCAGAGGCAAAAACATGTTGGACTTGAGCTAAGATAAGCTAGAAAAATATACTAACACATGAATTTAACTAGACTAGCAAACAAGACACAAGAAGGGGAGGCTAACCCCTCCAATTTTAGACTTCAAAATGAGTTTTTTGCCACTAAAAAACCTCTGAAATTCAGTGGTTAAAGGCCCAGAAAAAGGTAGTTTTAAAATGGGAAACAAAAGTGCAAAGGCCTTAACAACAATGAATAAAGAAAGAAGAACCACCCTCTAACCTTTAATAGCCAAAACACCAATTTCAGCCCATGAAAACAAAGGGCATGTTTGGTTTGGCTTTGTAGAGTGATTTTGGGAAAAAATTTCTAAAAGACTTGTTTGGTTTGTAATTTTTCCAAAACAATTTTCAAAATCACTTTCTCTCTCTTACACATTATTCAATCACTTTTTCTCTCTCCTCTCTCATTCTCAATCACTTTTTCTCTCACACACATCTACTCAATTACAACAAAATATTAAATCATTCCAAACTCCCAAACTCCAAAGCTACTTTCAAAATACACAACCAAACAAAACAAAAAAATTTCTAAACTCTCTCCCTAAAACAATTTTTAAAAACTACTATCTCAAAACCAAACCAAACCAAACATACCCAAAGTTTTTTATAGCTCAAAATCAGCCCACAACAGTAGGAAAAAGATGGAAATACAAGTAATCAAAGTAAGCTTAAAAGGCTAGTATTATACCTCTTGAAGTGAAGAGTGATTCCAAGCCACAATTCAAGCCAAAACCAACTTCAAGAGCTCCAAGAAGGACTCAAAGAATCTCAGCTCAAAGATGATCAACTTTGATTAAGGAGGTGTAGGCAAAAGTGTAGTGTATGTAGGCTAATTTGCACAAACTTGCAAGAGAGAGAGAGAGAAATGTAGAGAGAGAGATTAATTGTAGAGAGAGAGAGACTCCCAAAAATTTTTTGACCTTGAAATATGAGAGATATGTCATCTATATATTGAAAAATGTGAGCTTTGGTCGAAAATATCATCAAATGGACAGTTGGAACTTTGTGCAAACAGCTGGAGGTTAATAACAAAAAAAAAAAAAAAAAAAAAAAAAAAAAAAAAAAAAACTGATTTTTGACACCAGTGACCGGCAAACTTCATCCATGGTTGGCAACAAAAATCTTTTTTTTCGGGCCCGACTTTAAATGGGCATATCTCCTTCATCCGGACTCCTTCATAGGTCATTCTTGAGTCTAAATTGAATCTCCAGAAGTCCACTTTCCAATGGTAGTGGCCTCGCAATTATAGTCCAAGTGTACAAAAGGATAGGCCTGATTTAGTGGAGACTGCTCAATCCTCTCTTAACGGTTTCAAGCCCAACTACTTCCCCAACTAGTTTTCTTCCTTCCACTCTTATTTTCTTCAACTCCAAACCACTAAATAAGATGTTTAAAATATTTTTCAAACAGTTCACCTCTCTTTCATTTATTTTCACTTTGTCCTTACTCGGTTTACCGAAAAGCGCAATCTTTAACGAAATGCGAGCCTCGAAACATCGTAGAAACTTTTTGAAAAATATTTTGAAAGAGAGGGTTTAAAGGTCTAAAATAGTTTTAGTTCAAAATAGGGTGTAAGGTTGGGATTTAGAAACTCTTCTTGTTGAAGAAATCAAACATTTGCACAACACAACTTTCATCATCGAGTGATCAATTAGTGGCGCCCAAGTCTTAAGGGCGGTCAAAAATGGGTTGTCTACACATGATACTGATAATTACATCATCATATCCTTGCTTGCGTGATTTATGCTTTTACTATAGTTGATTGAGCTTTCTTTGTCAATTCATGACAAAAAAAAATGGAGAAAGTTTGAGGGTGCATGTGTCTTAGGATTTCATCTATTCATGCTATACGTTCTTAAAATCTCCGATTTACATCTATTCATATTTCCATCTCATGCTTCAAGATAATCTTGTCATATGTCTTTTTCATATACTCTTGTGGCATTAATAGTTGTTTTGGAAATTGTGGCACTAATTACTGTTTTGTAGATCATGACCTTGAGAAAGAAGTTTGCTTTTGTTAGCTGTAACGGGTTGGGGTGATTAGGATTTTATTTGTTAGGTATGTTTTGTCACGGCATTGCCAAAGGGGGAGATTGTTAGGTTTTTATTCTTGGTAATCTCGTTTGACAAAATTCCTTTCAGTTGTAATTTTGTTCAACTTTTATTTTAGTGAGACTATGAGTTTTAGATGTGAATCCAACCCTAATTGTGCCTTGTAGAGATGTTTCAGAAGTTAATTCTTTTATGTTTGCCACTTCGTTGACTATGTCGGGGATCGAGCTATTTGTTCGCTCGAGAGGCTATTTCTGCGCTCAAGCAGAGATCGCGACCTTTCAGAAGTTTCACTCACCTGCAAAAGTACTAGGAGTTGTTTTTTTCTGCTTGAGCGGCCATTCCTGCACTCCAGCGCAGATCCGCTCAAGTGGCCATTCTTATGCTTGAGCAGAGATCGCGGATCTATTTTCCATAAATATGTGTTTCAGTCCATTTTTAGGGTTACGGCTTCCAGACCTTCTTCTTAGGTATTAGGGTTTTCTTCTAAAGCTTCTTTGCTTGTTTCTTTTGATATTTGTGAGAGATTAATCATGAATTGAGTGGATTATATCAAAGGGTTTGTTTAGTTTATTTTATTCACAAAAGAGAGAGTTACTCTTTAGTGGGTTCCATGGAACTTGAAGCTGAAACTTTGGTGGATTCCGGAGTGGCTCATCGTCGTGGATTCGACATCGGCGTTGTGGATACAACGTTGGGCAAGACTATTCCGAGGTGAAGATGAGGCTGGAAAGGCACATAGGGGTCGGTTCGATTTGGGCATGGATTCGCTAGGTAATTGAGAGTATACTTGTGTAATTCCTTTATATCTTTTTAGTGGATTGTTTTGTGGCTTCGGCTCGTGATTTTTTTTATCACAATTGAAGACACTCCAATTGTGGTTTTTTCACGTTAAAATCGTTGTGTCGATTTGTCTTAATTGTTTGATTAGGATTGTTATTTACTGCTTAAAATTGATACATAATCACAAATCAATATCTAGGGGATTTCTAGATTTTTCAATTAAGTAGGCCAAATTGACATAAAATTTAAAATTAAGAGTCAAAATTGAGTCAATTAAAAATGTAGAACCAAATATAACAAAATGAGTAAAATGTAAGAACTACTGAAGCAAGTTAACCTAAATTTTGTTTTTGGTACATAACAGTTTTATCTCAGCAAACTAAATGAATGAAAATAGATGTTGTTAGGATTAGTGAGTCCACTTCCAAATTAATTTTACTCATTCGAACAGTTGATTTTATTAGAGTTATTGAAAATTTTATTTATAAAAAATTGGATAAATTACAAATATACCCTCTAAAATTTGCTTAAAATACGAATTGCTTCATGTGGTTTAGAAAATTACAAATACCTTCCCTGTCATAATTTTTTATTTAACAAAATTAATTGAAAAAGTGAAATTTCTAACTGTTTACCTGTACAATAATAAAATTATCTGAATTATTAATTGAAATAATATTTAACATTATTAAAAACTGTTAATTAACTTGATGATTTATTAATAAAATGACTTATTTGTTATGAAATTAGAAACATTAAGGGCATAATGTAATTTTTAGAACTGTAGAAGATAATTTGTAATTTAACTAAATCTTAGATTATGTATTTGTAATTTACTCAATTTTAAATTAATTGGCATAGATAACTCTCTACCAAAGATGTTCTGGTGCCAAAATTCAAACATGACAGATGGGAGCTTGTTAGACTTTTCTCTAATTGAGGCTGCTGGTCATACCGACCACTTCAAACTCTCTGGTGCCGTTTGGTAACACTTACGTTTTCAGTTTTTTGTTTATATTTACAAAAATTTTAAAAACTCAAATAAAAACTTGTTTGGTAAATTTTTGATTTATAAATCAGTGGTCTCCGTTTATAAATTTGGCCAAAAAATGAAAACACAAAAAATGTGTTTCCGTTTTGAGCTTTGAGTTTTTTTTTTTTTACCGCCCAACACTAGCCACCACCCGCCAATATTTTCCATCATCGTCTTCCGCCACCACCACCCACCCCACACTACCACCTGCCACCACCACCCACCACCCGCCACTACCACCCGCCACCCATTCGCCACCACCACCCATCCCTCGCCGCCACCACCACCACCCACCACCTACCTGCCATCCACTCGCCACTAGCATCCACCGCCCGCCACCTACTCGCCACCACCACTCACCACCCACCTGCCACCACCATCCACCACCCGCCACCACCAGCCACTACCCACCTACCCGCCACCACCACCCACCACCTACCACCACCACCACCCACCATCCACCCGCCACCCACCTGCCACCACCACCCACCATCCACCACCACCACCACCTACTCGCTACCACCCACCACCCACCACCGTCACCCACCCACCCACCTACCACCACCACCACCCACCACCTATCCGCCGCCACCATCCACCTGTCACCACCCACACCCACCCGTCACCACCCACCACCACCCGCCATCCGCTACCCACCTGCCACCACCACCCGCCACTCGCCACCACCACCACCCACTCGCTACCATCCACCACCCGCCATCATCACCCACCCACCACCACCTGCTACCCACCACCCACCGTCACCACTTTCCATCACCGTCTTCTGCCGCCACTTGCCACCACTTGCCATTTCTCACTCTTTTTTATATTTTTAAAATTTTTGAAACATTTTGTCAATTACCAAACGCGTTTGTAATTTATGTTTTTCTAAAAATAAACAAAAATCAGTTTATAAAAATTTTGTAAATATAAACTGAAAACGTAAACGTTACCAAACAGACTATATTCGTGTTTAATTAAGGATGTATTTAAATCTTATATTTCAGTATATGTCTTGAAAGAGAGACAAAAAGAAAATTAAAAAGAAAAAGTAATAAAATTTTAGTTTATGTTATTGTGAATATTTGTGTTCTTTTTTCTTTTTCTTTTTTCTCTTAAATCACTATTATATAATTCAAAATTTAAACACGGTTTAAAAATTGCGAATTGTTTTCTTCAATAATGCTCATAAATTCTAATTGAACTTAGCTTACATCCAGCCCACTCTAGTGCAGTAGGGGCTCATAGGCTCACACAAGTCTTATTTCGATAATTCGAATCGTTAATTTTTTAATTTTTTATGTGTATGTTGTCTATGCAAAAAAAAAAAAAAAATTATATTGATCTAACAGTTATAGTCACTTAATTTAATTAAATTTATTTTCAAAAAAAAAAAAAAGAACAGTTTGTTTCTAAATTTATATTTGTCATTTTAAAAAAAAAAAATGATTAAGGTAAGTGTCTACAATTATTAGATTAATGTAATTTTTTATACGGATGATCGACATATACAAAATTAACAATGTAGATTATTAAAATAGGATCCGTGATTACTTAACCAGTCCAATGACAGTATGAACTAGAGAAGCTAACCTCATTCTAATTTATGACCTGAGACCCAAAATTCAACAAGTCTTCTTGGCCCCACAAATTAAATTGGTAGAAAATGAAAGCAACTATTACTTGTGTTACAAAAATGGTGACCCATAAATGCCCGCCCTTGTAATGGTGAAAAATGGCTTTAGAAAAGGTTTTTGTGGTTTTGAAGGACCTCTTGATCCTTATGCTTCTCTTTGCTTCTGAGGTTGCTGCAAGAGAACTGATCCACACTTCGAGTCCTCTCATTCCCTGTAAGTTTCCAATTGCTTGCGGTTCATTTAAATTCTGAAGACCATACAATACACATACTACATGTATTTATAAAGAGAAACCACCAATATTCATCATAGTAGAGCAACAAAAGTATTCTTTGCAGATCGTCTCTCTCTCTGTCTCTCTCTCTCTCTCTCTCTCTCTACACATATATATAGAATTTCCATTATATATATGCAAGGCACACACATAATGTATAATTTATAATTGGATCTAATAACTAAATAGATATTTGAAACAATTAAAAAGAATTGAAGTAATTTATATCATGGACAAATTGTATTGATAGTGCTTATACTTTAACCTTTGTAATTGGATCTAATAACTAACAACCGTGATTTATACGCCCAGTGGGGGTCGACCCCAGTGAGGTGGCGACCCCCTATTCGCTGAAAACACAAAAAAAAAAAAAAAAAAAACTGTTTTTTTGGGCCAATCCCCCAGTGACACCTCACTGGGGTCGACCCCCAGTGGGGGTAGGAAGCATTTCTGAATAACTAAATAGATATTTGAAACAATTAAAAAGAATTGAAGTAATTTATAACAGGGACAAATTGTATTGATAGTGCTTATACTTTAACCTTCGTGTCATTTTATAATTGACTCGATATTGACCTTATTTTTTTAATTTATCTCAATTTGGCCTAATTAATTAAAACTGTTAGCATTATTTTATAAAAAAAAATGCCCTCATGAATGATATGTGTCATGCCTTTTGGGACAAAATTATAAACTCGATCAGTGAATTAATCTCAATCAACTTAGTAATCATTTTCATAAAAAAAAATTTAAAAAAAAAAAAAAAAAAACTAATGACATTGTCAATTGAACCAAATTGACACGAAATTTAAAATTAATGGTTAAAATTAAGCTAATTAAAAGTGTAGTGTCAAAATGATATAAAAGACAAAATATAAGAATTACGGATGTAATTTATGCTTATAACAATTATCATGTTTAGGGGTATTTTCGGGAAAAAAAATTATGTAATGTCTACACCAACAGATGCGTTTACTTTATAAATTAGTGTGTATATATATATATATATATGTATGTATATTAATGGTAAAAAGCCATTGGTTTACTATTTTTCATCTAAAATTTTGAGTACATTTCATTAAGCTTAGGGAGTCTCCCCAATTTATTCAAAAATTTACCAACTGTATTGATTACTTAATTAATTGAAATGTTATTCTTTTCCTTAAGAAAATGCTTGAGACCACTAATTAGTCGTAGTATTAATGATGTGGTGATAGGCCTCACCCACTGCCATAGTGTTGTCGTGTCTTGTTTTTTTCTTTTTTCTTTTTTCTTTTTTTTTTTTTTAAGTGTGTACCAACTCACTAGTGATGCTTCAGAGCACAATTTTTAGTGGTACATAGCAGCACTGTTTCCTTAAAAGCTTCTACTTTGATGTAGGCCACTATATGGATAGTTAGTAAATATTTTGATAAATTAGGAAGGCTCCCCTAGTCTTATTGTTTCATTAATGATGAAGGCGTGTTGAATTTAAAAGCTATTTAGTATTTATTTAAGAGTTTTAATAGAGGTTGGTTGTTGGCAAAATAAAATGTGTGGGCTATTAACAGTTTAGGTTATTTGAATAATCCTTCAAACTCTCAGCGGGGTGACCCCATCACTTCCGCTATTTTTTGATTGGTGCGGATTTTTTTTTTATTATTTTTTTCTAAAAGGCATGCACTCGCAGCCCCCCACGTGGGGTGGGGGGTGCTGGGGTCACCCCCCACTGGGTCCCCAGCTGTGCTGAGGTTATTTACATAGAAACCCTTTAAATTATTAAAAAATATTATTTTGACCCTTTGAATTATAAAAATATACAAATAGATCCCGTAAACTATTGAGAAGTATCATTTTGATTTCCTTAAATTATAAAAACGCACAAATAGACCCCTAAATTATAAAAATGTACCAATTAGACCCCCCTAATAAAAGGGTTCAACGTAAAACTTGTCAATAGTTCAAGGGTTCATTTTTATGATTTTATAATTTATGGGGTAAAGCGATATTTTTCAATAGTTTAAGGGATTTATTTGTACGCTTTTATAGTTCAAGAGTCAAAGTGATATTTATCAATAATTTAGAGAATCTCTATCTAAATAACCTCAACAGTTTTATAAGTACTTCTTGGAAAACAGAATAAGGGTAACGAATCTTTGAAAAATATTTACTTCAAACAGGTGTATATACTTTATATAATACTAGTTGTTTTCAATTTCACATCTAATTTTTGGGGGATTTAATGAATAACAAAGACGGGTTGAATTTGAAATCATTCAGCAGTTGTTAACAGTTAACACTATAGGCATTCATGAAAAAAAATGTTAATATATACTTTTAATCTAGTTTCAATTTAATCATTTCATTCAAGTTGGGCACTTATCATTCTCCTAAAGTGTACATATAAAAAATAATAATGAAATTTTGGACAAAATGACTAAATTAAAATTGAATTTAAAGACTAGAGATTAAATTATTTAATTTAAAAATAATAAAGATTATAGTAAAATTTAAATTACACGATTACACATTTCCCCAGTAGAATACATAGTAACCTCTTGAGTAGTAGACAATTTGTTCCTAATAGCAAACCAAAGTATGAAACTACATTGTTTTGGAACTAATTTTGTAATTTTTTTATAAAAAGATGTCAAGAAAAATATTTTTAAAAAAAAGAAAAAAAGAGTTGAGTTTTTAATACTTAAAATAGCTATTGTCAAACTTGATGTTAACAGATGGTATTTGCCTTTAGGAATGACAACGGTCCGGGGCAGAACCGGGGATCACTTTTCCTGTCCCCGATCCTTGAAACTACAAAATTTCTCGTCCCCGGCCCCTATCCTCGGCGGGGAATCCATCACCCCCCCGCCCCCGCCCCCTAACGGAGATCGGGTTTTCCCGACCCCAGAAAGTCCGCGTAACTCATCATCAACAACATCATCAACGGCAGCAACATCATCAAAAAAAAAAAAAATGAAGACAGATCTGGCGGAGGAGGGACGACATTGACGGTGGCGGTGGCGAGATCTTCTTAGATCTGCCTTGGCAGAAGGAGTAGAAGGCGAGAGATAACAGAGTATGAAGGTTTGGCGGTGGCCTGGCGAAGGAGGAGCCGACGGAGGAGGAGGCCGTGAGAGGCGACAGAGGAGGAGGCAGTGGTGGAGGAGGCGACGAGCAACGAAAGAGACGACTGCAGAAAGAAGAAAGAGAGTGAGAGAGGCAGATCAAAGAGTGAGGGTCAGAGTGATGAGAGAGATAGATCAGATCAAATTGTATAGAGGGGGGTTATATATATAAATGAATAGAGGGGTATTATGATAATTTTATTTCAGGGAGAAACGGGGTTGGGAACGGGGCTGGGAAAGTAATTCCCATCCCCAATCCGAAACTGATCGGGGATTTAATTTTAAATATCATTTCCAGCCCGTCAAGAATATTTTTTAAAAAAAACTACTTTTATCGAAGATAAAGGGTCGAATCCTCGTCAAATCGGATTTAAATTGTCATCCCTATTTGCCTTGTTCAACAGATAAGCCGGCTGGCCAGCTGAGTAATGTGAAAGCTATAGGTAAACTGCCCAACTATCCCCAGCCGCACAATCCATGATATTCTTTGTTTGACAAAAGAGACAAAATTGTACCTTCTTACTATTAAGTTTGGACGAATAAAAATAAAGTTTGTAAAATAAAAATATATGTGAGATTTTTTTCTCGTTTTTTAAATTTTTAAATTTTTTTATTTCTCTTTTATGATGGATAATCTTAGTATTATAAAAATATGAGTTACATTTTGTACGGCTACACATTACATTTGTTTGGACAGATTGTATTAAGTTGAATTAGCATTCTCATGACTAATAGTGTTATAGTTACGAATCATTTGCATTGCGTATTTTATCCTATGTTTGGATTGAGATAAAATTATAAGGAATGATTAATAAAATATTATCCAATCTGATATTTGTTTAAGAGGATTAGAATGGATAGGATATGGGACATCCAATACATTGATCATAATTCCTCAATTATGGTCATTTGATAAATTAGTCCGGACTTTGACTTACTCCCGCAATTTATATCGCACTCCCTATGTAAGATTGAATAACCCATCATATATGGGATACCATATCCAGATGGATTGTTAGTCCGTACTTTAATTTTTTAACCAAATATCGGATTAATAATTTTATTAGACTATTAGTCCAATCCCAAGTACATGTCTGCCTAAGCAAGCATGACCTTAGGATGTATTTGTTTGGACAGACTGAATAAAGGGGGATTGGAATCCATCGGACTGTTAGTCCTGCAATACATTGTCTCCGAACTATTTGATTGGACTGGAGTTGTATCCCATGTTTGTTTAGTCATGGAATTAGATGTCAAAAAATGACTATTTGGTTAGATATTATATGAATCCTACATTTGTTTGGAATATTATGGAGAAAGATAAATTTTCAAATAACTATTTTACCATTTTCAATTATTTACTAAGTAATAGCAATATTAAACATATCTTTAATATTTTAATTATTTTTAATTAGATTAAATAAAAATTTATTTTATTTTATTTTTTACACAATTAAATAAAAAAAATTTAAAAAAATTAAATAAATAAAATATCAATAAAAATATATGTTATTTTTTTAACTAAAATTTTAAATAAATTTATTTTAGAAAATAATAATAATTGAATAATGAAATTAAATAAAATATAAACAAAATTTTAAAATAAAATATCTATAAAAATTATTTTAAAAAGTTAAATAAATAAAACATCTATAAAAATTAAATAAAATTATTTTATTTTTAAATTGAGACATTTAAACTTTATTGAATTTTACTAAATATAATACATAATTAAATAGTAAAAGGTAAAAATGGTCATTTCAGCACCTAATCCCATATCCCTCCTTATCCCTCCATTTGTGTCCTACCCCTCCTCCCATAAGACACAATAGTCTAATGGATTTAGGACTAATAGTCCGGTATAAAAATTTTGAACCAAACAATAGATTATTAGTCCAGATGGACTAATAGTCCAATCTCACCCCCCAATCCCTCAAAACAAACACCACCTTAATCCTCAATCCCAAATTTTGAATTAAGTTGAAATTGGGCTTATTTATATAACACAATTTTTAAAACTAATGGACAACAATCATGTAATAGTATTGATTACACATTGCATCCTTTCACGGTTATCAAAATCTCAGTTTTATCCTCCACTTTAGTCTTTGACATGTTTATACTTTTATCAAAATCTCACTTTAGTCTATCCACTTTAGTCTATTTGTCAATTTTCAAAACTATGTTATATGACTAGACGTAAATGTAACTTGACTTGAAATCTAAGGCGTTAACTAAAATAGTAAAACATTTGGGAGACAAAGTGAGATTAAGTGTAAAGTATAGGGATATAAAGTGCAATTTGTCCTAAAAATATATAACCAACCAGCTTGGTTTCTTACAAAAGTACACCAATTTTTATGAGGATTTAAAGTGATATAACACGGGAGTTCTCTTTCTCCCTATATGTCATTATTTCTTACTAGGCTTATTTGAAGGTTCCTTCTCCTTCACAAATGTATTGTTTCTAGTATGTAGATTGCCCTTTTTAAATTTTACCATATTCCAGGTAAGGTCATCCAAGGCTTGGTCGCGGCGCATTGCCCGTGCCTTCCAAACCCTGAGAGAGGTTTCTTTATAAGAGGGCTCCAGTGACTTTGGTCGTCCTTCGTTGTCTGCATCCTTCATGTTGTTTGCCTCATTGGTCCTTCTTTGGTGATTTGTTCTTTCTCGTGTTTGAGTCTCATGTCCTTTATTGATTTCTCTCATATTACATTCATTTTGAGCTCCAACACTCAACTTGTCTTCGTTTCCACAGATGGCACGAAATTATGTAACTGAAAATTTGTACCACATCGTTGATGGTGGGAACACTAATTCCCAATGTCTAGGAAAGACATACATGTCAAACAATACTCGTAGACCTTGTTTGTTTTGGATTATAGAGGAGGGGATTCAATTAAAATGGAGATTGGGACTACTAAAATCTTGTTTATTTGCAAGGTGAAGTTCAGGATTATTCAGTATGTTTGGTTTCAATTTTTTGAAAAAAATTTTTTTATTTTTCCTATTTTTATTTTTATTTTTAGTGAATATTTTTAAAATTTTAAATAATTTTTTTTATTTATATATATTTTTAGATGCATTTTACTTAGATGTATCTAAATAATAAAATATTTGTGAATTTTTTTTTAAAATTAATAAATATACAAAAATACGAAAAATATACTAAATTTTAGAATTTTTTTATATTTTTGGTATTTGGTGAATTTTTTAAAGATTTTTTTCACAAATATTATATTTTTTAAATGTATTTATTTTAGGTGTATTTAAAAATTAAAAAAAAATCAGTGAAAATAAAAAAAAAATACGAAAAACAAAAAAGTAAAATTTTTTGAAAACCAAAACCAAACAAAGTGATTAATAGCGAGCTTAGGGGTTTGGTATTGGAAAAGCAATCCCTTGAGATTAGAAGAGAATTTACTATTTTGCCCTCTTATTGTCTTACCTAATTTACTTACTCCACTTAGTTAGTGTCGTCTTTCCTCCACTATTTTTTAAAAATTATTTCATCATTTTTAGCTCCCACCATTCTTTATATCAAAATAATTTAATTTAAATATAATTTTTAATATTAAAATATAATAGTATAATAACATTTATATCAAAAAAAATTATATAAAAAATAAAGGTCAATTACAAAAAAAAATCCCAATGTTTCACACATTTTCTACTTTAAACCCCAGTATTTTAATTTTGACAAATTAAACCCTGAAATTTCATCTATGCTTTAATTTGCCCATCCATCAATCTCTGTTTGTGTAAGATAACAGAAAAGGTTTAAAGTGAAAAACACTAGGGTTTACAGTGAAAAATGTGTAAAATCTTGAGATTTTTTGTATAATTAACCATTTTTTTAAAATTAAAATCACGAAAAATAAAAAAGGATTAATTACAAAATAAGCCCCAAGATTTCATGTGTTTTTCACTTTAAATCCCAATGTTTTTCACTTAAAACCGCCTTCATTACCTTGCACAAACGGAGATGGACGGAGGGGATAAATTAAAACACAAATGGAACTCTAGAGTTTAATTTGTCGAAATTGAAACACTGGGATTTAAAATGAAAAACACATAAAACCTTGGGATTTTTTTTGTAACTAACCCAAAAAATAATATATTAAAATAATATAGTACCAAAAAAAATAATATAGCCATGAAATATAATTTTTAATATTAAAATATATCAAAAACAATAAGGGTATTTATGAAATTTCATATAGTTAATCCCATCATAAAATGACAAAACAAACATGAATCCTTGTTAGTCCAATGGTCATCAAAAAATATAATTTTTCTTAATTCTCTCACTAATAATCTCTACACAAACAATCATACACAATCTAACTCTAAAAACAAACGGGACCTTCATGCTAAAGTCCCTACAATCATACCCAATCTAACTCTAACAACTCTCTCTAGAACACTTTAATTTCTCAATATTAGAGCCATTTAGTCCCCACCCCTACTTGGTTTAAGATTGCGATTTTTACTAGCAACAGGTATCCAAGAATCATTTTTCTATTTTGATCCATTCAAAACGTTCAAATCAGAGTGACTCGAAATGACATTCCCTTTCTTTCAAACTTAACTAGAGTAGATTGAATGGAGAAAATTTCCAGAGTTCGTACTATTACCTATGATTTTGTTAGCCTTTTTTTATTATTATTACAAAGAAAATAAGACCCAAGCATACACTCCAATAAAAAATATAAAAAATAAAAAATAAAAACAATAAGTTACATAAATCATTCCTAAAGTATATCACCTATTTCATTTTAATTATTAATATTCAGTTTATATCAATTGCATCATTAAACTTCACATATTAATTCAATGTAGTTCATCTCCTTAACTACCATATTTAAAACATATGAAAAAGTGTGTATGTGAACCTTACATCAAGTATTTCTAGGGCATTGGGAGAAAATTTTCTCATTTTTTTGCTTAAAAGAATAAGGAGACATGAAATATATATCCAAGCCTTTCATTCAATTATTGAGAACCAAATGCACAATATGTAGCGTCCCCAAAAAAATATTTCAAATAAACCAACTCATACGAGAAATGAACATAATAGAATTGATATACTTCCATTCATCAGTGTTCGTATTATAAAAAATAATACATGTAATATACATTTATAAATATTTATTCTGAATCTATAGCATGTAATATCAATTAATGACAACAAAATGAATGTCCTACGGGTCTACCTCTTTCTAAGATATTACTTGGTTACAACAAAAGAGAGAGTCATATGCGTTGTACATATAAAGCCCTTGGCTTGAATAAATATTTAAACATTTGAACAACAAAATGGAGTCTCCAACTCCTAAGTCTTCGCAAACTATGTCCTTGGAGGAAGAATGTCACTGGTATCTGAAAGTGGTTTCCCAAGTAAGCTAAGCTAAAACCCAGTAGAAACAGTCTAACACAATGTATAAGGTTTAACTAAGACATAAGTGTCAGATAAACATTCAGTATTCATGACCAACTTACATTCTTCCAATGACCATTCAATACTGATATTCACATCTCGATCGATTTCTATTTATTCATTTCAAGTTAACTCATTTCATTTCAAGTCATATAACAAGTATATATAATTTTGCAAATAACCCAACTGAGACTACAACTCAGTGGTTCTCAATCAACATAACTATCATACAAACACTTTAACCTTGCCATTTTAGGAAAATTTCGTCCGCGGGATCGACACCCATGTATATATAAAATTTTGAGACTTTCACCCTGGACACTTTGGCCAACTGAAATCTCAATGGAGTCCATCCTCTATCTCCTCCCAAACAATGAAGTACATCTCATTTCTTCTTTCAAAACGTTATACATATACAATGTGTTTAAAGTATCGTCATATACAATGACTATCCACAACACATATTCAATGCTTTAATCATACCGTCATATTCAATGATACAATTCAAATGATTAGTTTAAATTCATCTAATCATCATACAATTCTGAAAACAATCATAGTTAGCCTCCACCGATAATCCAGTACAGATATTTCTAAACAGATATACAATCTTTATAACAGACAATTTATCAAATTTCCATGGGTGAGTGATTAAACAAATCCAACTACACCATTCATTTATACTTTTCCACAATTTCACATTTCTCACATCAATTTCATTATTTATACAAAATAATTATTTAAGACATATTAGGGCAAATTTTCCCTTTTTTCAAATACTAATCCAAAGGTTAAAACCCATCATTCTAACACAAGAAAACTTCATATCCAAAACCCCATAGTCATTTATGTAATCCACATGGGAACCCCTCTTTTCAATTTGAACCCAAAACCCTAGGCTTTCTCCAAACACCCCAAATCCCATCATTTATATATAACAACAAATAACTAGGTTAAAGATCATAACAAAGTGTAAAATATCCCTACCTCAAGTGAAGAAGGTCAAAGGAGAAGTAGAGGAACTTAAAAAATGCCCAAACTTGACTTTATTTGGATCAAATGAAAGCCCACAAGATGCTCTACCTTTTTATCAAAGGGAGTGAGGTGAAGAGATTAAAGGATCTAAGCCAAAATGTAGAGAGAGAGTGAGTATTTTAGAGGGAGAGCGTCGAGATTTAGGGTTTTGGAGAGTTTTAGAGAGAGAGAGAGATGTGAAAAAAGTGATATAAAATGTCACTTTTACGATCTAATATACGCACAGTCCGCTCAAGCAGAGAGTTTGACACTCAAGCATTAGACACAAAGTTTTGTTCCGCTCGAGCGCAAAAAGTCCCGTTTGAGCGCAGAATGCATACCTCCAGTACTTTGGCAGACAACAAACAAACCGCTCGAGCTCAAGGAAGGCCACTCGAGCGCCCACTCGTTCGAGCGTAGGAAACGACGTTCGAGCGTGAAAAACATCCCTCCAGTAGTTTGCAAGTGTGTAAAGTACTGAATGTTTGCAAACCCCGCTCGAGCGCAAGAAGATCTGCTTGAGCGGCAGACCAAAATTCTGGGCAACAACATTCTAGACCAACTAGCAACCAACATGTTCTAAACACGCCCAAGACATTCCAAAACTCAAATTCATAGAGAAAAGGAAGAAAAAGACATAAATAACAATATTAAACCACAAGGGCCGAGTCTGGAATATAACAAAGGTCGGGTCAAAAATCAGAATCGCTATATAATATGTTTCTTTTTTGGGTAAATTACAAACACCCCCCCTAAGGTTTACTTAAATTACAAATTACCCCATTTGGTTCTAAAAATTACATTATGCCTCCTAAGGTTTCTAATTTCATGACAAATTGGTCTTTTATTAATAAATCATTAAGTTAATTAACAGTTTTTAATAATGTTAAAATTTTATTTTAATTAATAATTCAAATAATTTTATTATTGTATAGGTGAACAATTAGAAATTTCACTTTTTCAATTAATTCTGTTAAATAAAAAATTCTGACAGAGAGGTATTTATAATTTTTCAAACTACAAGGGCAATTCATATTTTAACCAAACCTCAGGAGGTATATGTAATTTAACTTATTTTTTTAACTGTTTAAAATATAATTGATATAAACTAAATATTATGAACTAAAAATATTTTAAAGGCCATTGGAATAATTTGCTCTAGAAAAAGTAAATAAGAATAGTTAGAAAGCAAAGTCGACTTATTAAAGTGATGAGAACCGACACAAGGCCCCCAAAGTCTCCAGCATTCTTTGTCAAAGATGGAGGAAATATACCGTCGGAGGAGTTGATTTTAAACACTAAGGATCCTAAAATCTTTTTGACCTTATCGTCTTTGGCAATATATTATTTTAATAATTTTTTAATTTTTTATTAAATTATGAGATTAAAAAATTAATATATTTAGATTGATCTTTTAACTTTTTATAAAAAGATATGAAAAACGTAAAAAAAAAAAAAAAAAAAAAAAAAAAAAAAAAAATTAAAATCTTTAACTTTTTTATATAAGTTGTTACTCTCTCTATCCCAATTTGTTAGTCCCTTTTGGAGATTTTAACTTTTTAAGAGGACATGCAATCATTACACTTAAATTTAAATTTTAAAATATTTTTCTACTAATGTTCCTATCTTTTCAAATTTTGAATATATTTATAATTACCCAAAAAGGATAATTTTCGAAAATCAAATATTTTTTACTTTGATCTTTCAAATGAAACTATCATTTTGGGACATTTCAAAATAGAATAATGGATTAACAAAACTATACAAGACATAGTGAAGAGGAATTATAACATTAACTTAGTTCTACCTAACACCGATTACTTGTATTAACTTTATGAATAAAACCTGACTCAATAAGTCATCTTAATTTTCTAAACACCACGACATAATAGCCTCGAGCTTCATTGTTGAAGGACTTCAATTACTCAACTAGTCTTGAGTGTAGAAGGAACAATGCAAAGATATTCCAAGGTTTTGAAAGGATTTTGGAAAAACGAGTTATGAAAGCTTTTATATAGAAAAATCAATATCCAAAATCAATAAGGAAAATAATTAATAAAAACTAGAGAAGCAATCGATCGCTCTCGACAAAATGATCGATCACTCACTCTCAAAAGGGATTGATCGCCTAGTGATCGATAGCTACTGTTCCAAAATTGATTCCAGATAATCACTCGTTAGTCGATCATTCAGCAATCACTAGCTACTACTGAAATTGTGATAGCTTGCCGATCAATGATTGATCGCTATCACTGTTGAAAGTGCGATTGATCACCCCACTTCAATTAGAGCTAATTTTGCATGCAATTTCAAACCAAATTTTTGTATTTGATTCTAATTCTTTTTTCGAAATTAACTATGGGAATGGGGTTACCTTGGGGTTTGAAATAAACTCCTCAAACAGGTTCCATCTATATCTTTGACAAACATAGTGAACTTAGGCCGATGGAGATAACTGTGCCCATTTTGAAAAATGTTCCCCCAAAATTCTTAATCACACAAGGCAATTCAAACTTTTTACTTCAAAATTCACAAAGGGACTGTTTGTTACAGTTTTTGAGATCGCTTATAGCTTATTTTGATTTGGGAGTCTGTGCTAAACTGTTTGATGCAGCTTCTGCTTATAGCTTATTAGGCAGAAATAACTTAAATAAGCTAAAAAAATATGATTATTTAGAAGTTAAAATAAGGGTGCTTTTGGCTTCTATTTTCTAATTATCAACTTTTAACTTAAAAAAACTCCATCAAACATGGCCAAGTCAATCTTCTTAATTTCACCTGTACCATCACAATCACCAACCAACAACCAAGAAAGTATGTGAATGCAAATTAAATACATGGATATGATAAAATTTAAAAATAAATATAATATAAGTACGATTTGATGTGTATAAAAAATAAATTTTTATAATTTTTAATAATGCATAACATTCAATAATTTTTATAATTTTTAATAAAATTTTAATTTGTGTTATTGTGAATATTTGTTTCTTCTTTTTCTTTTCTCTTAAGTCACTATTATATAATTCAAAATTTAAATACTGTTTTAAAATTGCGAGTTATCGTTGTTTTCTTCAATAACACTCATAAATTTTAATTGATCTCAGCTTACATCTAGTTAGGGGTGTAAAAATGACTCGTGACCCGTAGGCGGTTCAAAACCCGCCCACAGTCCGGAGTGGGCCCGATCCGATTAAGCTTGGGCCCAAATCCAACCCAAAAGCTTGAGCCTGAACTGTCATTTTAAAATCCGGCCAGCCCGACCAGACCATTGAAATATTGTGTTTGGATACGTATCTTGATTGGTTTGGTGTGAATGCAGAATTGGAGAAGAAGAAAAGAATAATTTTGCTGTTGAAAAGTCGATTCAATAGTCATGTAATAATAGACGTCTTAGTGAGTGGACATAAATAAATTCAAGGGTAAAGAAAACCTTTCATAACAGACAAAAATAAGATGATTCAACAAATATATATATTGCTCACTCACCCTTTATATATATATGGATGAATATGCAGATGTATGTAGATAAAAAGAGTTACAAAAGTTTGTTGTTTTTTGGAAAGTCCTCTCGACTGTCATCCTGCTCTTGGTTTTTGAGGTGTCTGTAAGTGAATTGGTTGATAATTGGAGGCCTCTCCTTCCTGGTATGTTTGTCCACTTATTTATTTATTTGTTTATATATATATATTAACAATTGGTAGCTAGAAGGGAAAAAATTGAAAGAAATCAAAATTTCCATAAGACACTATTATGAAGTACGGATATTTTTCTCCAATATTTCAAAAAGAGAGATGTATCTATGTTATGTTTGTATTAGATATTTACTTTTCGGATATTCACAGATATGTATCAGATATTTTAAATCACATAATACTTCTTTTACAAAATTAAAATTGTAGTGTGTCTTGCATAATAATATAATATAAATAATTGCAAGGATAAATATAAGAATATTTTTCTAATACTTTATTTAGTTATTTGATAAGAAGAATATAGTGGATTAAAGTAATTAAATTTGTCAAATTAATATATCTTTTTTCGTTCATGCATGTCCCATATAATTGTATAGAAAGTAAGTATTAATAAGAGAATATAATAATAGTATAATTAAAATTAAATATCAACATATAAATAAGCAAGAAAACTTGAAAATAATATTCTTTACCTGTGCCAAAAGGAAAAATGCAGGGACAAGTTGTAAATTGTTTTATTATTGTAATACAAACATATTAGATGTTAAAATAAAATATTTGCAAGATCTATTGAAAATTAAAAAATAAACAAGCTATTATCTTAAATTAATATCTAGTTCTTAAATGTTAATATTTTGTATTATAAAATTATAGTATGATTTTTTAACATTCTTGATTTTATGCGTAACTCGTTAATAATAATTTTAAAAAATAATTTATTTGTTTTTTTTTAAAAAAAAAACATATCCTAATCGAATTGGTTCCATATTTTTTTACTTTTTGTTCTATAATCGTATCCGTATCGTATTATATCTAGTATCCTGCTTCTTAGACACAATGATAAGATTTGAACTAAATATAAATGTAGTTTTAGTAGTTCTATCTAAGAGTAATGTTATATATAATTATATTTTTTATTTTAGTTTCTCACTCTTGAACACAAAGTAATAGGCCCAAGGCCATTATATTCATAAATGCATATAAAATGGGCTTGCTTGCTTGTGTTTTGTAGTGAGAAAAAGATATGAGGAATAAGATTATAGGTAGCATTTTGCTTCATCTAATGTTATCTATCACTGAAATTCTTAAGGGTTGAGTTCCTCTCCAATGGTGATTCCACTAGATAAATTTTGTTGTCCAATTTTATAAGATAAATGTGATACGGTCATGTAATTATCAATATCCAATTAATTTAATTTTTGAAATAAATTAACGTATCTACGAATCCCATAAATTGAAAGGTTCCAATCAATTAGGTGGTCCTAAAGTGAACCGAGGAGCCCAACCCAATAGCACCACTCCAATTAGATCACCAACTTAAAAAATAAAAAAAATAAAAAATAAAAATAAAAAAAAGAAGAAGAAAAATTCTTAGACAATTTGCCAAAAAATTAGATATAGGAGATAGACTTTGAAGCATTTCAAGGGTGTTCCATTTTTTTTAGATAACTTAAAAAATGTACTAGCCACGGTCAGTCTGTAATGTGAGCTTCGAACTTTATGAGAAAACCTTTTTGGAAAACTCTTTTAGACCAGTCTGTGATCTTTTAAGTTTGGTTTCATTCACGTAATATATCCTATGTTCTTTCTTTTTTTCTTTATATATATATATATATATATATATAACAAATTTGGTAATTTGTTTAGATAGGATTTCCACTAATTTTACAAGATATGCTGTCGAATGCAATTGTTGATCCTGTCTCCCTTTACTTAGATGAAAAGCTTACACACCTATCTGGTACAGACTCCGAGTGTTATATCTACAAAGTGCATGATCGACTACGTTGGCAAAATGAAAAGTTATATGAACCAGAAATAATGGCTATAGGACCATATCACCATGGTAAAGACAACCTACAATGGATGGAAGAACACAAATTACGGTATCTGCAATTGCTTCTTAAACGAAGAAATGAGACTAGTGTGGATAGATACATAGTAGCCATGAGAGATTTGCACGAACGAGCACTTAGATGTTATGCAAACTCAGTATGGCTTAACAAAGACGAGTTTGTGAAAATGATGCTTCTTGACAGCTGCTTTCTCGTTGAGTTGTTTCGCAAATTTACCATAACAAGTATGAGAGATAGAAATGACCCGCTCTTCAAAATTGATTGGATACTTCCAAGTATATTGCGCGACTTATATTTATTTGAAAATCAATTGCCATTCTTTGTTCTTGTGCAGTTGTTCGATATGACCAAAGTTCTCGACCCTCATGACAATATCACTGATTTAGCCATTCGATACTCTTATTCTGTCAGTCATTATGTATGTTATAGTGCATCACAAGGTCTTGAAAAGGTTTTATATGCTTGTAATGGAATTTCAACTTGCCAAGTGAAGCATTTTCTTGGTCTGGCACACCAAGTTGCATCTTTTTCACTCTCGAAATCAGTACCTCTAACAAGTGTCATCGCAAACAAGAAAAAGATATGGGAAAACATACATTGTGCCACAGTGCTACATGAAGTTGGGATCAAGTTCAAGAAATCTAAGCATGATACATTCTTTTGTAATGTAAAATTTAAAAATGGGGTATTAGAAATCCCGACATTCGTCATACATGAGAAGACAGAATGTCTCTTTAGAAATATAATTGCATACGAGCAACATCATCTCAAGGGGGACATTGGCCTCAAATATGCCACTGATTATTTAACTCTCTTGTGTTGCCTCATTAACTCGTCACAGGATGTCTCCTTGCTTCGTCGCTGTGGAATTCTCAGAAACATGCTAGGTGGTGATGAGGCGGTTGTGTCAATTCTTAACAAGATTTCTACTTGTGCCATTGCACCTCGTGACAATTTTTATTACTCTCAATTATTTAACAACGTAAGCGGGTATAGTAAGCAACGTTGGAACATATGGACTGCGATGTTAAGGCATAATTATTTCAACAGCCCATGGACATTCATCTCGTTTCTCGGAGCTATTATGTTGCTTCTACTCACTTTGACACAGACAATGTTTTCCATTCTTGCTTACTTCTGTAATAGAGGTTGTTGAGCCCATGGAAAAACTTTTAAGTGAGATTATTTGAAATCTTGAACTATATTCTTAAGAAAGTTGGAAGAAGGTGTTTGATAGAATTTTCCAAAATTACACAAAATGATGTGGTATACTTATAGATTTATTATTTAAAAACAAAAAGAAAAGGCATTGAATATTCTTTATATTTCTTCATATTTAATTTTGTGGGTCGCACATTAGGCCCATAAGATGATTGGAATCGTTTATCTCATAAAACTTATAATGAAGACTGTAAGAAGTGGAAACTTAAAAGTACAAAATTCAAATCTCTTGCCCAAACTTTGAAGACTGGAAGTGGTACAAAGAGTTCAGACCATGAAATTCTCTGGACAAACTTTTGGACTTGAAACGGTCCAAAACCATGGATCCAAATATCCTTTGCAACCGAACTCGAAAAGGTTTAGAGCATAAACCCAGAGATCTGAGTACTTGGCTTCGAAAATGTTTCGAGGACTCAGAAGTTACTCCATTAAGAATCCAAGAACACTTGCGAACTTGGAGCCTAATTGACATGTTAGAACCATGATATGACGAGTTTGAAAATGGACCTTCTCTTGAAGATGGAGAACTCAAAGATAAATTCGTTCATCACTCAAATTAGTCTATACTCAAAGTCGAGGTAGCAAGACTTGGGAAGTCCCCTTGGACTTGGTATCATACGGCAGGAAGTCCCTTGGACCACACCTGACCTTTATCTTGGGATGGTAGGAATTGTTGGTTTGGTTGCTAAAATCAAAGGTTCGTCGAGATAATTTATAAAACCCTCAAATATCTTATTTTTCTCGGGGATACCTAAGGAGAAGACACAAAATGTTTGGGGTCGCAATTATCTCGACCAGGCAGTTAAGGAGGGAATCTTTCTCATGTGATCACATGGCATCACCATAATCAATTGCTGGGACTTCAAGCCAATTTTGGGTATGTATACACCCACTCATAGTTCATGATTCAGAACCAACATAGTAACAAATTTGGTGAGTTGGAATGAAAGAGTGAAAGTGGGAATTCTATGGGATGCTCTGCTATTTATTTATTTTTTTCTCTCTATTTTACTTTCTTTGATCTTTTATCCAAGCACCATTTCTCTCAATCTCTTCTTGAATCTAGTTTGATCATCAAGAAATCTAACCTATCTCTTCCATTTCTAGAAAGAAAAAAAAAATCATCTTTTTCAGTAAAATTCATCTTCTCTGATGAGTTTCTGGCGAAATCCATCATTTTCCGATGAGCGTACTAGAACCCATCTCATATAAAGACTGAATGTACAAAGAATCAATTTTTTCATATATCAATCAATAGATGAACAATTTATATTTTGTTTTATAAAATAGATTGTTTAAGTTTAAATTCATAGTTGGCATCTATTTTTAAAAAATGTAATTGTTCATGTGCCTAATAATGTCCAATAAAACTAACTTTTTAGACAATTTATCTTTTCCATTAAATTTTTAAAGAGTGATTCTACTTATACCACTAGCTTACCTCTTTACACCCTCCATCTCATTATACTACCAAAAAAAAAAATTTTGATTCTCATTACACCTATAATACTATCAAAACTAACCCTAAATTAAAACTCTTCAAAACTCTTTCAGTTTTGTCTCTTTACACTGATAACATTTGGTAATATAATGCTAAAAAATTTGAATTACTCCAGTGTCATATTATCAAACAAACTATTTTTTTTCAACCAATTGTTGCCCATTCGATTGGATGATTTTACTTTACTTTAACAATAAATTAGTCAGAGCCCATTTGTTAAATGCCTGTTCGGTGATATATTACCATACAAATTAGATTACTCCAATGTCATGTTGCCAAACTAAAATAAATTTGTCCAGCCACCTGTCGCTTTACGTGCGTTGTAGATTATCTTCATTGTTGTCGCATTAAAGGCATCCTTTCGTTTCAATGTAATCAATATCTCTTATGGTCGCATCATACTCTTTGACATATTAATTAACAAGGATGTTTCCTCCTTAGATATTCTACTAGCAAATGAGTACCCTTTAAAATGTTCAGCAACCGGATTATTGTACTTGCATTGCTACAATGAATAGAAATATAATTCTTCCAAGCAAAAAAATATTTAAAAAAAAAATTGAAATGAAAACGCACAGTAATGAGTAACCGAACAAATTAAAAACGTTCGACCTTGGATTACCGCAAATGTATCTTTTATTTAGTGGTAGGTTACTGGACATATATTTTTTTGTTCGACAATGTGATTCCAGATTATTTTATTTTGTTCAATTTTGACATACCAAACAAAATTCAAAAAACTCTATCAAAAAATGAAACGAAAACTTACCAAACAAATAACAAAAACTCAACATTTCACCTTTTTTTTTTTTATGGGTTTTCACTATTGTTTCTTCATTCATTGCTTTCTTCTATGATCAAAACACTATTGATTCTCACTTTTTGAAAAGAGATATGTAGCAGAGAAAAAAAAAACTGAGAAAGGAAGATGAGCAGTAGGGATTGAAGAGTAATGAGTGTAAAGAGATAATAAAATATATTTAATTTTAGTCTTTTGTCCTTAAAAGTAATTTCATACATGAAAAAAAATGAGAAAAAAAAAACATCTCATATAAAAGATGTGAAGAGGTAAACTAATAGTGTAAATAGAATCTCTCATTTTTAAAACAAACAATTCAAATTATAATTATGAGTTGAGATAATAATGCCCACAAAATAAAATAGGAAGGATAATAGAGAATAACCACTTGAATTATGGTTGTAGGCCCGGAAAGCCATTACCAAATCCTGAGATAAAGTGAATTTTTTCAAAAAATAAAAATACTTTACTTTGGGTTCATTTGGAAAGTAGGCTAGTTTTTTGACTTTTTAACTTTTTGGCTATTTTAGCCCGGGATTAAAACGCCTCGTTTGAGAAGAATTTTTTTGGCTTTTTTGATTTTTTGTGAGAGAAAGAATGTAATGATTATTGGTTGGATGTGGTGTTCTGTCTTATTTGGCTAAAAAGCCTATTTTGTTTTTTTATGACTATTTTAGCCAAAAAATTCCAAACCTCAACTTCCCAAACGAGCTCTTTGTTTGATATTTAAGGCTGTGTTTGGTTGGAAGATTTGGAAAGAAATTTAGAAAATAAAAAGGAAAAAGTGTGTGAAACTAAGTAAAATGTAAGTATATTTTATTTACATTTCACTTACATTTTTTCTTTCACTTTCCAAATCATTTCCCAAATCTCCAACCAAACACAGTTTAACACTTTGTTTGGGTCGTAAGGTGATATGAGAAAAGAAATAATTGTGGTTTCTCACCTAAGTGAGAAAAGAAAAGAAATGATTATGATTTCTCACCATTTATGTTTGGATGAATAAAAGATAAATGAATGTAGTTTCTCACCTATCTTGTTTTGATAGAGTAAATCAGAGAAAATAAAAGAAATTTTTATATTTCATTTTATCAAAATATATTACCTTTCATATTAATAAATTATGTTTTTTCATAAGGGTAATTTTAGTACTTTAAAAACGTTTCTTTAAATCCAATTTCTTTCTCACCAAATTTCACCACTTCTGGTGAGAAACAAAATATAAGTTTGGTGAGAATTTTTTTTCACAATCTCTTATCATTTCTCACCTACTTAACCATACAAACAAGTGAAGAGATTTCCTAGTCTCACCATTTCTTTTCTTTTCTCACCAAACACCTCCATCCAAACGCAGTGTAAGAACATCTTTTTTCTTTTTTTAACCATACAAACAAGTGAAGAGATTTCTTATTCTCACCATTTATTTTTTTTCTCACCAAACACCTCGATCCAAACGGAGTGTAAGAGCATCTCCAATGGCAAGCTATTGAAGCTGCCATTGCCAAAATTTGGCAAGAGTCTCGAAAAACTTTGCTCCAGTGGGTTGCTATAACCCCTTTCAAATTTGGCAATTGCCATTTCCACTACCAAACATTATCCAAATAAACAAAATTTGACTCCAAAATTTCCATGAAACAAACAAACACAGTGGGAAAAATCCAGCAACAATACAATAATAATAAAAAAATTACTATTTTTCAGATTTTTGGAGATGGAGATGGAGG
Source organism: Camellia sinensis (assembly GCF_055761805.1). NCBI lineage: Eukaryota > Viridiplantae > Streptophyta > Magnoliopsida > Ericales > Theaceae > Camellia > Camellia sinensis. The sequence goes on from NC_138967.1 coordinate 51,027,111, forward strand.
CAAAACCCTCCAAACAGAATATATATATTAACAAAATTAAAAAAAAAAAAAACAACAACAATCACTACAAAAACAATAATCATAACAACAATAATCAAACAATTTCAGAAAAATTTCAAGCAATTTTTCACAAATTTCAAGCCATCTCAAACAAAGCAAAAGGAATCTCAACTAATTTCAAGTAATTTCTGAAATGTAATTTCATAAAAATAAGTACTTGGAAAGGGGTTTGAAGTTTCTTCATCTTCTTCAAATTGTGATTTTGTTAAGCTTCTAAGATGAAAGAGATGAACCTAAATGATAAAGATTCAAACAAATCTTGATGGATCAAATGAACTCCTGACCCCTTTTGGCCCTTGATGGATTCGAACGAACCCAAGTCGAATGAACTCTAACCCAAACACATACAATCGTTGAAGGAGAGAGATGGACAAACTTGAGAGAGAGAGAGAGAGAGAGAGAAAAAAAAAAGGGGGGAAGAAGTTTATGGAGAAAGAGAGCAAGAGAGAGCTCTAGAGATAAAAAATAAAAAATAAATAAAAAAATAAAATAAAATAAAATTAAAACCTTGGAAGTCTCTGGAATTTAGTATTTGTAATTTTTAGTATTTTTTTTAACGTAATTTTTATTTTTCAATTTTTAATGTAGTTCATAATTTTTTTATTTTTTTAATTTTTTTTTGCAGTGGTATCACTTGGTGGGGTGAATTATATTTATATATATTTTTGATTTTTTTTATATTAGTCTACTTGAATAGAATGTAAATATTTAATTTTTAAAAAAAAATTAAAAAAGTCATTAAAGAAAAAAATATAAACAATAAAAAAAATACTTAAAAACCTATATCTAAACATCACCTATAAAATTGAAGGAAAAATTTGTTAAAATTTGTCAAAATAGCCTGTAACCATTGGAACATTATTTTTATAATTTGACAATTTACTATTATATAGATTTTGAAATTATAGTTTTGACCATACTATTATAACATTTGTCAATTGGAGATGGTCTAAGAGTATCTCCAACGTTTACTCTATTTTTTTTTATTAATTTTGAATAAAAATTTAAGTAAAAGTTTCATCTGATATCGCGCGTTCCAATGGAGTAACCTGAGATTTCATCAAACCATTGGTCGACTAGGATGACAACTGGAGTATGTCCAGCCAGTCGACCGACCAATGCAAATTTTCCAAAATCCTAAAACAAATTTTGTAAGGAAGTGGTCGACCGGGAGACAATCGGCCAAACATCCATCTAGTCGTCCAATACTTATGCATACCGGTAAGAATAATACTTGGGACCCTCTTTTGGGGGTCGACCCCCTTTGCCACGTGGCGGGTGGTGATTGGAGGAGCAGGAAAAAAAAGAAAAAGAAAAAGAAAATGTAACCAATGAGAGAGAGGGGGGGTCAAAGGGGGTGGGGGGAAAAGGAGGGCTGAATCATTGTTGTACCGGTAAATCTAACGGTTATCTATAGTAATTTGATAAAAGACCCAAACATAATTTGATAAAAAATCTGAAATATTCCGAATTTAATATTAATTTAATGTTAATATGGGAGTATAATGTTTATCAAATTTAATTTAATGAAAGGTTTCGATTTTATCACGACTATAACTCTTCAAGATCCCGAGATAAACCCTGTTCCTCTTTTTCACTGTGTTTATGCCTCCAATTCCCCCTCCTCTCCGTTTCATTCTCCTCCCCCCATTGAGAGAGAGAGAGAGAGAGAGAGAGGGCTAGTAAAGACCATGAGGGTGCGTCAAACCCCTTGAAATGTGCACTCCACTGACCACATTCTCCCTCCTCTCTCTCTCTCTCTCTCTATATATATATATATATATATCTCTTTCTCTCTCTTTCTAACACAACTCAATACCCTTCTCTTTAGATCCTAATCTTCGAACACCAGTTTCTTTCTGAGAATCCATCAGAGATTGTTCAAGCAATATCAGCTTTTGAGGTGAATATTTTGCTCGTTTTAATCATCTGGGTATCTTCCAAACACAAATTTTTGATGGGTTTTACTTTTTTTCAAATATTTGTATGTATTGGTGGAATAACATAGCTCAATACCATTCTCTTGTTTTGATCGTTTGATGTGATTATGCATTTTTGTATTTTTTTTCCCCTCTGTTTTAATATGTGGGTTTGTAATTAAATGACTATTGGATTTTAGGAATGGCTTGGTTTACTAATAATTGTTAGTCTGTTTTTTTAAATTATTAATTATTTAGTGTTTATTGTTTATTGTTTTATTCGATTGCTTTGGAACGGTTTTTTTTTTCTCTCCTGATCATTAGGATGTTTGCTTAACAGTCCTCTTGGTAAGTTGGGTTAAGGAATGAAAGAAAAAGATTATGGTAGTGAGGAAAAGAAATAATTGCGGTTTCTCACATTATGTTTGGATGAATATGATAGAAAGAGGACTCTATTGGTGTTCTTTTTTCTTTTTAATTTTTAATTTAGATGGACAATTTAGGTATTATAAAAATTTTACCTTTCTCACTAAATGGCACCAAGTTTGGTGAAAAATAGAACATGAGTTTTAAAAGACTTCACTTTCTCTCAATTTCTTCCTTTCACATCGTTTTGCCTTATCTCATTCATCCAAATAAGTGATCATATTTTTGTTTCTTACCATTTCTTTTCTTTTATAGTCAAACCCCTTAATCCAAATGAGATATGGATTTGGTTTTATTTCTTTTTGGGTATTTGGTGTTTATAGTTTTCCAGGATTGGTTCTAGGAATTAATGGCGAAAAAAGTTAGAAGAAAGCCCAAAGTGGTCATACCGAGAAGCGAGTTTCTACCCTTTCTCAGAAAACTAAAACTATCGCCCAGCAAAGCATTCCAAGCACTGATGATGAACTTTCAGTCATAAAAGAGAGGAAAGTGTGTTCCCATCTTGATAAGGGTATTAATTTAGCTAAAATTTCTTCAAGAATAAGTTCTATAGAACATATTAGGTGTGAAGATTGCAGAGAAGGTGTGGTTGATAGGCGGGCAAGTAACGGAAGGGGCAAGCAGGTGAAGAAGAAAGAGGGAGGTTCTGTGGACAAGAAACTTGAGTCTAAAGCAATTTGGGTTTGTTTGGAATGTGGTCATCTTTCATGTGGGGGGATTGGATTCCCAACAACCCCTCAAACCCTTGCAGTTCGGCATGCCAGGCAAACTCGTCATCCATTGGCTATCCAATTTGAAAGCCTTCAACTATACTGGTGCTTCCCTTGCGATACACTTATTGCAGTTGAAAAATTTGAGGAAAGTGGTGAACAGAAAGATCTGCTGTCAGATATTGTGAAACTGATAAAGGGGCGATCATTTCAAGGGCCCTCAGTGGATGTTGAGGATGTTTATTTTGGGAGTGGCAATGTTATAAGTGAGATAATCAGAAAACACCATTGTAAGTAGTTTGGATGGAAAAAGTGGTTTTGTGGTCAGAGGCTTGGTTAATCTTGTTAATACTTGCTTCTTTAATTCAATTGTGCAGAATTACGGAATCGCTTCTGGAATTGGATGAGTCTGTAGGTCCTTTGACCGTTTCTTTAAAGAAGCCCTTTATTGAAACTAGTCCAGAGGCTGGCTTGAGAAATGTGATAAATCCAAAATCCTTTTTCGGGTGTGTTTGTTCCAAGGCTTCCCAATTTAGGGGGTATCAACAGCATGACAGTCATGAGTTGCTTCATTGTTTACTTGATGGGTTGTGTACTGAAGAGTTGAGTGCAAGAAAACAGACTACTTCTTTGGAAAATGAGATTTCCTCAAATCTGGGTCCTACTTTTGTTGATGGCATCTTTAGGGGCCAACTATCCAATACTGTTTCTTGTTTGGAATGTGGGCACTCTTCAACTGTATTTGAGCCATTTCTAGATCTCACTTCCAGTTCCAACTGAGAAACCCCCATCTAAAAGGGCCCAACCTATTTCTCGAGCCAAGAAACCAAAGCTGCCTCCAAAACGATGTGGAAGGATTCGTCCAAAGCTTAATAGGGATGCAGATTCTTTAGCATCTGAAAGTGTTTCAGTTCTGTCAGCCGGTGGTTCATCTTCTTGCCAAGTAGAATCTACTGTGCCTGTCAAAGAAAAAGTAGGAGATGCTTTGGTCGATTCGGTACTGTTTGAATCCATTGGCCCTGGTACAGTGACAGATAAAAAGAGTTCAGTTTCATCAAATCTCTTGACTGCTGAAGAGTTTGAAAAGAATACATTCCTCAAGAATGTCATGGATAAAACAGAGGCTTCAGTTGACAACTTAGCATGCTTGGATTACCTGGAACCAGATCCTGTGTCAAATGATGATGATACAGATTCAAAACCTAATGATATTGTAGTAATATGGTTCAGGAAAACAATATGGTGTTCAAAACGATGCCTTGTTACAGGATGGCATAAAATCTAGCAGGTAGATCCATTCTCTTTGTATAGTAGAAACATCAGGTTCATTGGACAATTTGACATGGTTGGATTACCTTGAACCCGATACATTATCAGATGATCATGTTATGGCTTCCAAAGTTAATGATGGATAAGTAGTCCAAGATTCTGGAGGCAAGGATGGTTTAGGGAATTCTTTTGAAAATGACCTTCCATTACTGGTCCAAGATTCTGAAGTTCCTCTGCTTCCTCATAAAGGAGAAATTTCAACTAGTGGTGAGATATTGAGAGAAGGTGAGGTCTCATCGTCAGCTGTTGGCTGTGAACCAGATGCATTGGACTTTGATGGTTTTGGAAACTTATTTAATGAGCCAAAAATTGCTGCAGGGCTCGATGTAAAACCCTTGTCAAGTGAGAATAATTTTTCAGTAAACGAAATTGTAGAAACTGATTTCTTAGATGTAAATAGCAGTGAGTCTGATCCCGATGAAGTCGATAATAGTGATTCTCCAGTGTCCGTAGAGAGCTGTTTGTCGTATTTCATGAAGCCAGAGCTTCTCTCCAATGAACATGCTTGGCATTGTGAAAGCTGTTCAAAAGTTCTTCGCAAGCAAAAGATGAAATCAAGGAAAAAGCGGCAGAAAGCTACATCCAAGATTCAGGTAAGTGGGATTGAGGAGAGATTCAAAGTGCTCCATCAAGTGCAACAAATACAATACAAAACTTTCCAAATGGTAAACACATAAATATAAGCACGTCTCTGAATTCAATGCTGCACATAACGGGATATTAGATCGGAATAATCGCGACTTTCGAATTAATGTGATAGAATTCTGACTAGAACTACATAATACAAGAGTATCGTACTTAATGATAATCTCATAAAATATAAAGAACACAAACATAGATTTGTACTAAGTAGAAAACTTATATAGAAAACAAATTTCGTAAAATAATAATCTGCAACAATATTATCAGATTCTAATAAACAAAATCATGAATAACCAAAATCATGACTCAAACATAGATTCATATAAAATCATATTTTAAATACAAAATATACAAAATAAAATAACTACCGAATAAAAATTCTATAGGTAAACAAACCAGAAGCGTTCGAAGAAAAAACAAAAAAAAAAAGCCTGAAAACATAGAATAAAATTCTGTATTGAAAACAGAATACATATACAACAAAATTGGGAAAAGAAAAATAACAATCTGTATTTTTTGAAAAACATTATTGTCCATTAAATAAAATTAATTGATGTTGCATACTTACTCAACATGACTTAATGGTCATAATCAAAATTATAGAACGTTAGTCTCAATGTTTTGGAAAACCAAATGGATGTCTTATTCTTATAATAGATATGCAAAACAGAAATAGAATCAATACCCATATCAAGGAAGAAATCACACAGGGAAGAAGCATAGATGAAAGATGCAAAACAGATTTAAAATGGACTGTATAATCACAATAGAAACTGAAATTTGTCTGACAACAAATTTCATATAGAACTAACATTAGTATACTGGAATAGAATTCCACTTAAACACAATTTTAGGTGAAAATTACCAATCATATTTGTCGATTCTATTACTAGAGAAAAGATGCAGTAACAATACTGGAGTTACAGAAAGCAGGAAACAAAATTTTGTAGGAAACCAAATTTGCAAAATATTAATTTAACTGAAAAAAATTAATTTGTATCATTATAGATAGGATAATTCTATCTTAAAATTCTAAGAAAATATTTTCGGTAAAATCAATTTAATACAAATAAATAATAAAATAAAACACAAGAAATTTCTTACAGAAATTCTGTTAACTTAGTACAAATTGTGACCGAGGCCAGTGTTTGAATACTGTGTGTTTAAGATAGAATTTTGCCCTCGCCTCTAGTGCTTGCGATTAATGGTCGTCTTACTTTCAAGATACAACAATCACCTCACACAAAAATTGAACAACTTTCAGTGTGTATAGTAAACCAATTTCTGCCATGAACTCTCTCTTATATACTTAACTGGACAAAATGTATGAATCCTAAAACAAACCTTAACTTATGCATCAATGCCATGGGATTGGATGGCATTTATAGAAGTACCTATGACCTTTAGAATGACCATGTCTCTTGGGTTCACCCCTTTTATAGGAATAGACACCATGAAGGATTGCATCATTTCATTCAAATAGGGTCAATTCTCATTCACTTCTAAAATTTTCCAACATTTTATTTTTTATTTTAGGCCAAATTACGTCAGTAGTCCCTATACTTTAGTCCCTATGTTATTTTGATTCATATAATTTAAATTGACTCAATTTTGACTCTAAATTTATAAATTTGTCTCAATTTCATCCAACCGATTACAATTGTAAGTATTATTTTATGAAAAATATACACATAAATGGCATGTTTTATGCTTTTAAGAGAAAAATTATAAATTTTTTTAACCCAATGAGTCAACCTCAACTAATTCAGTAATTACTTTTCGTCAAAAATTCTAATAGTGTTATCAATTAGACCAAATTAACACAAAATTTAAAATTAATAGTCAAAATTGAATCAATTAAAAGTGTAGAACTAAAATAACACAATGGATAAAATGCAGGGACTGCCTGTTGGAACAATCTTTTGTATATAATAAATAAATTGAAATAAATCAAATAAATAAAATAAATTACGTACTGAATTTATTTTTACCGAACCGAATGAATAATTAAGTTGAGTGTGTGACACTCTGTCCTTAAGACATATTCGTCCTGCTACGGTGCTTACAGTTAAGTGGCGTCTATCTCCCAGGATACAATGATCTTCACAAATTTGTAGTAATTTGTAGTAGCACTCCAAACAAATTTGTCCGACGAACTAAAACCTTGTGTTCTAATACTCTCTTTAATTTTCTCTAACACTAGAATGAAGAATAAAATGCAAAGGAGAAATATGGACTGCAAAAATGAATTTTTTCTGATTGTTTTTTTTTTTTTTTTGGATATCAAGACTGCTGGAACAGATCTGAATTTATAAGCAAAAATTCTGTCCTGAACAGGTACATACAAGAAGTGAACAGGTGTGAAACAGATTTGAACAGATGCAATTTGAATTCAAACAGATCTGCAGCCAATATTCTGAATCTATTTGGCAATTACAGATTTGTAACTGTTGGGCAGTTATTAACACTGTTCAAACAGTTTAAAATGCAGAATTCAGACAGAAGAGGCATCAAACATGGACAGAAAAATTTAAATTCAATTTTGGTTCCAAATTTGAATTTAATTTCATTTAGATTTTTCTGGAAAAAATTCAAATAAATTTTGTTCAAAAAAATAATATTAGAACCGACTCGACCCATAACCCACACCTGCGCCCCGCCCCACACGACCCGGCCTAGCCCGGCCGCGCGTGTGGGGTGGTTTGAGCCAAGGTTCCATTTGTCCATAACTCCTTCCTTCTACAAACTTGGGGTGCCCCTTGGGGCCCAACCCAAGTGTTGCAATCTAGAGCTTTTATACTCAACAAAGTTCTCTTAAAGTTTCAATGTGGGACAACTCATTTCAAAGAAACTCACATTTAATTCTTTAAATGTCTATTCTACGAACTCGAAAACGACGTTAAGTTTCCATTCATTCATAAATGGTTTTGACGGAACCGTCTTCACCGTGTGACTTGCCACGCGGCAAAGAACACATCACCTCTTCGGACTCATCCCAAAAGACGTTTGGAGCCCACTCCATTTTGGGCTCAAAGTTGGCCCAAAATAAGCCTTATAAACTAAATTTTCTAACAATCCCCCACATGAATGGAATTTGACAGAGAGAAAATGCAACAACATGATCTAAATACAGAGAGTACAGAAATTGAAAATATTCTGCAAAAGATAGGTAGCTTTTGGCTTCGAACCTTCCCTTGTGAGACTATCGGATTTACTAACTAACTAGTGAACATGATGTCTTGAACTGTTCAGCCGTTTGTGTAAACTAAGACAATAGAACTCACACAGTATATCCCCAGACACAGTTTAGTTCTTACTATTGTATTCATTTTGGCCCTGAACAACCTGGTCTTTCATGAGTGCTTTAGAGAATTGTAGCCCTTCACAAATCTCATAGAACCAGCCCAGTTCACACTCACATAGGTGATTCTTATGAAGAGTATCCTGCCATACTCCAGTAGGTTTATCTAGATATAAGAATCATTAAGATTTTACTTAGCCTAAAACGCTGCAGACATCACTATTTCATCATAGAAATGGGTAGGAGTTTGACTCCCCAGTGATCCTTATGAGTCATTCACAACTCGGCTGTCCCTTTGAACCTAGATCTTAGGATCTCCAGTCAACTAGGTTGGGTTTCCGTTGTGATAACTCTTATTTAATAGGCTTTAGTCCCATTTCCCTCGATGAATTCTCAACTAACTCTCTTGCCAACCCTTTGGTTAGTGTGTAGCGATCCCGGTTTCGATCCTTCTTTCATAATTTGCCACTTCGATTGGGCCGATCGGGGGTCAAGCTGCCCGATCAGCTTGCGGGGGTCCAGAGACAACGCCCCTTTGCGGGTCCTAGGGCAAAGCCCTGGCGGGGTTGAGGGGCAGCACCCCCAAAACAAAAATGCAAAATGCATTCGAAGTTGCTTGTTCGCTCGAGCGGCCGTTTATGCGCTCGAGCGGAGAATGTTTGGTTTCAGAAGTTTGACATGTCTACAAAAATACTGGGTGAGGGTATTTGACCCTTGAGCGGGGCATTCTACGCTCAAGCGGACCATGTTATATCAGTTCGTGAATCTGATATTTCATATCACTTTTTCAGTCCTCTCTCTCTCTAAAACTCTCCAGAATTCTAGATCGGGAGCTTCTCTCTCTAGAAGTCATCTTCTCTCTTTGATTTCTCCAAATCCATTAGGATTTAGAGCTAAGTTCTTCGCCAAAGTTGGTTATCATCTCGAGGGCTTCGTTGTGTGCGACGAAGATCGAGTTTCGACACCATTGATTATGGGAGTTTCATCTCATTTCTTCTTCAAAACTTGAGGTAGGGATTTTCTTAGAGTTATATATATGTTTTTGCAAGATTTAGATGATTTTCAAAATCATCCTTTGATTAGCTTTGAGAAATTGATTGTTAATTTCAAGAAAATGAGTGATTTTGAAAGAGGGTTTAATTTCTTTTCCTTTTAAAATAGAAATTGAAGGTTTTGAACCATATTGATTGAAGAAAGATGACTTTAGGGAGATTCTTCTAAATATCTTGGAGATTAATGGTTTTGGTGAGAAAACCTAGAAATTGGGTCTTATCTTTGAAAGATGTTGAAAATCTTTGGAAGATGTTGTCATATTTATTTTGTGTACTAAACTAAATGGATGTTTTGAAAATTGTTTATTTATATATAAATGACAAATTTTGTGAAAAAAAAAATGAGAAATGTTTATTTTAGGAAATTGTTATCAAAATGTTGATTTAGTCTTAAATTGACTAAATTGTTGAGATTGCTCGAAATGTGGGAAGTACGTTATTCTCTTGAATGAATTGTATATAAAACTATATATATATATATTCATCTTGTGGAATTGTGTTGAAAAGAGGATTGGGAATTTTGATCACAATGGTATATTGTGTGGAACAATTGAATATGGAAATAATGTTGCATTGTATTGCATTATTAAGCATACATTGGCATTTCAATTCATTGGACTACGTTAAGCTTTGGAAATTTGCATTGAGAAAAGAATGTTGGGAAATGGGTTTTCATGAAATGGTTTTGGGGTAAATACGGTGGTAAGTCTTGATAGGTGGTGTAGATGAAATTGTTTAAGTTGGCCTGAGTGTCCTTGGTGAAAGACCAGAAAGTCGCGCGGATAGGTGTCGAGCCTTCTGGTTAATACCGATAAAAATGACAATTGCTAGTACTCGTATAGTCTACTTGCAGACACCGACCTAGGGATTACCAAAGTTGTATTTATCGCCCCCTTTAATTAAATTGATAAATTTTGAACAGTTGAAGTTGCATAACATCATTGAGCATGATGGTTTTCAAAAGATGAATATGTGTTTTATTTTCAAAAAGGTCTGGCATGGCATGTGCATTCATCTCTTCAGACTTGTATAAAAATGTATATACTTTGTTAAGAATTTTCTACTGGGCTTTATGCTCACCATACCGAATTTTTGTGTAGGAAAAGATGTGGTGAATTCGCCTAATTGAGGGCGTAGAAATGTGTGTGTTGAGAGCACTAAAGTTCTCATTTGCTATGATCCTATTTGTAAGCCAAAGGCTATGTATGTGTGGGTTTGAATAACCATTTTTTGTACCGGGCTTAAGCTTTGGAAGATTGTAAACCCTTGGGGGTGCTTATTTGGTTATTTACTTATTGTTGAATCAATGTAATATCGCATGAGGAACTATTATTATTTTGTAATGCAAGTATGAGAAGTTATATTTGGTTTTCCTTTAAGAGAGCTATGATTGTTGCATTATCATTTGGATTAGAAATTTGAGGCGTTACAACTTGGTATCAGAGCTATCGGGCTTGAATACTTAAAGCTAGTGGGAAGTGGTTGTTTAACCACAGTGGGTTCATCTAACATGCTTAGGAAGTGTTATATATTTTGCGACTATGTGATAACATGCTTTTGTGACTAAATGTGTATGGGATTGGATTTTTGGGATGTTGGTTGCGCCTGTTAAATTCCTTGAGGTCTCATTAGAAGGGTACTTGACCAATACTCGTTCTACTAAGAATTCTTGATTTTCATGGGACAAATTTGATCATGAAAGAATGATCTGTATGTGTTTACATGACTAAGTGTTTATGTGTAGTGAAATTGAATTGTGTATATAGTAGAGAAATATATGGAATTATTGTAGTCGAACGTGTGAGTCAAGTTACGAGCACATATGAGTTAATGTGCTAAATTATTTCCCTCGTGTCCTTTATTAGGATGTCAGGAAGGGGTCAAGTCCATGGTGGTAGAGGCGGAAGGCGTGGTAGGGCTCGCCGAGGTGTGCATGAGGTACCGATCCATAGGGTTCCGGTGCAAGAAGAACGGTTTGGCCAAGCTAATATGGCCGAGCAAGCAGGCCAAGCTAATGCGGCCGAGCAGGTAGGACAAGCGGGTCAAACCGCAATGGGGGCCCTAGCCCGAGAAATGGCGGGGGCTTTGAGGGAGTCTATGAACTTGTTGAGGGCGGAGAATCAAGCCCGAGAGAACACCATGGAGTCAAGGATGAGTTTCCTTACTAGAGAGTTTTTACGGGCCAAACCAAATGAATTCCATAGTGGCCCCGAGCCCAAGAAAGCAGATGAGTGGCTCGAACAAACTGTGACGTCGTTCGAGATGCTTCATATAGATGATAGCAAGTTGAGGATGACTTTAGCGAGTTACTACCTTAAAAGGGATGTGGGTCAGTGGTGGAAGTATGCCAAGGGTAGGGTGGAGCCATCATGGGAAGCCTTTGTGGTTGCTTTCGAGGATAAGTATTTACCTCCCGCTGCTAGAGAGAGATTGAGGCAAGAATTCAAAGAACTCAAACAACTCGGCATGACCGTGGTCGAGTTCGAGGCAGTCTTCTCTAGTTTATCTAGGTTTGCACCGGAGTTGGTAGTAACGGAAGAGCGCCGTTGCATTGAATTCGAGAAAAAGTTGAAAACCAAAATTTTCTTTAAGATTGTTGGAAACATGATTTTGAACTATCACCGTCTTGTAGAGTCGGCGGCATACGTTGAGATTTCCGTACAAGCCGAGGAGTTCGAGGCTTCGGAGTTCGAGGCCTAGGGGCCAAGAGTCTCAAGGAGACTATAGGCAGAATAAGAAGAGCAGGGGTACTTTTTCATTCCAGCCACAACCACAACAGTTAAAATCCACTTTTCCTTTGCCTAGTGTAGTTCCGGGAAAAAGTACATCTAGTGGCTTCACATGTTTCAAGTGTGGCCAGCCCGGCCACAAAGCCTTTTCGTGCCCACAGAAGGGTGGATGTTAGTTGATGTTGCCACCACCACCACCTAACCGATCTCAGAGTCATTCTCAGTCTCAAAATGGAGGCCAGGGATTTAATTGTTATCAGTGTGGCCAGTCGAGGCATATGAAGAGGACTTGTTCTCAGTTGGGAGGCGCATCTGGCGCATCAGGGTCGAAGCAGACTCAAAGCCACCAACAAGCTCATTCAGCTTAGGCTTCACGAGCCAATCAAGGAGCCACTTCGGCTCAGTTGGTACAACAGGCCTATGCTCCGAGAGGGGGGCAAGTTAATCAAGGGCCACAAGGGCGCGTGTATACTGTTACCATGCCAAGCAATTGCCAGAATCCTCAGTTATGAGAGGTATTGTTGTTGTGTGTAATTCTTTGGCTCATATATTGATAGACACGAGTACGTCTCATTCATTTATATCTATTGCATTTGCTTCTGCATTGGGGTTAGAGGTAGCACGGTTAGTGCCTCCACTTAGAGTAGAGTCACCTGTTGGGGGTACAGTTGATTTAGACCGGGGTTGTCGTGATTGTGAAATAGAAGTTGCCGAGCGTCGACTTCCGTTTGCTTTTGTGTTGCTAGATATGTCGAGTTTTGATGTCATTTTAGACATGGACTGGTTGTGTTCTTATCAAGCTGTGATTGATTGTTACCGTCAGAGAGTTACAGTGTGCACTTCGGGTGGTGATCGTTTCTATTTTTGCGGGAACCGAGTTGATAGAGCCTTGTCGCCAGTTGTTGACCCTCACAGTAGGAGCAAGCTTAGTGGACTTCTTGCAACTCTCTTAGATAGTGAGAGTGACAGGGCTCGTGTTGAGTTACCAAGGGTAGTTTGTGAATACCCAGATGTCTTTCCAGAAGATCTTATTAGTTTACCACTTCACCTGGAAATTGAGTTCTCCATTGAATTAGTGCTTGGCACGGCACCGATTTCCATGTCACCATATAGATTTGCACCCGCTGAATTGCATGAGTTGAAGATTCAACTCCAAGAACTTTTAGACAAGGGCTTCATTGGCCCTAGTACATCGCCTTGGGAAACGCCGGCTCTCTTTGCGAAGAAGAATGATGGGTCATTGCGGTTGTGTATTGATTACCACAAGTTGAATAGAGTTACAGTTAAGAACAAGTATCCTCTACCCAGAATAGATGATTTGTTTGACCAACTTACAGGGTCTCGTTGCTTCTCAAAAATAGATTTGAGGTCGGGGTACCATCAGTTGAGAGTCGGGAGGAGGACATTCAAAAAACGGCCTTTCGTACGCGTTATGGCCACTATGAATTCCTTGTAATGTCTTTTGGGTTAACCAATGTTGTAGCGATCCCGATTTTGACCCGGTCAACTTCGGGGGTCGAGCTCGCCGAAAGCAAAAATGCAAAATGCATTCGAAAATTTCTTACGGGAAAGTGTATTTCACGCTCGAGCGACCTTGTTTATCAGTCCGTAAATTAGGGTTTCATATCACTTTTTGCAGCCCCCTCTCTCTCAAAAACTCTCCAAATTTCCCGATCTAGAGCTTCTCTCTCTAGAAGTCATCTTCTCTCTTTAGAAGTCATCTTCTCTCTTTGATTTCTCCAAATACATTGGGATTTAGGCCTAAGTTCTTCACCAAAGTTGGTTATCACCTTAAGGGCTTCATTGTGTGCAGTGGAGATCGAGTTTCGACACCGTAAATTTTAGGGTTTCATCTCAGATTCTTTTCAAAACTTGAGGTAGGGATTTTCTTTGAGTTATATATATATATATATTTGCAAGATCTAGATGATTTTCGAAATCATCCTTTGATAGCTTCTGAAAATTGATTGTTGATTCAAGAAGTTAAGCGATTTTGAAAGTGGGTTTGTCTGTTGTTCTTTTTAAATGAATTTATGGGTTTTGATATTCGTTGATTGAAGAAAAGATGATTTTGGAAAGTTTTCTTTCAAAAGATTTGAGTTGTATAATTTTGGTGAGAAAACCTAGAATTTGGGAATTTTCTTTAGAGACTGAAAATCCATGAATGATATTGTTATATTTATTTTGTGTGTCAAAATAAATGGATGTTTGCAGAATTTCTTATTTATATTTATATAAATGACGAATTTCAGGGAATATGAGAATTATTGTTCATTTTGGAAATTATTGTTCAAAACGTTGAAATAGGCTTGAAATGACTAGTTGTTGAGGATACTTGAGAAGAAGAAATTGTACTATTCCTTGGATGATGAATTGTGATAAAAGTATTTATATTTATCTTGTGAAATTACATTGAAATGAGAAACGGGAATTTTGATCACAATGGTAGTGTTATGTGGAAGAATTGTTACATTGTATTGATTGTTGTTGCATTGACATATCAATTCATTTGATTACATTAAACTTTGAAAGTCGATTTGAAAACTTACATTGAGAAAAGAATGTTGAGAAAACAAGTTTTCATATAATGGTTTTGGGGTAAATACGTTGGTAAGTCTTGATAGGTGGTGTAGATGAAATTGAATAAGTTGGCCTGAGGGTCAGGGGTGAAAGACCGAAAACCCGCGCGGATAGGTGTTGAGCCTTCCGGTTAATACCGGTAAAAATGACAAATTGGTAGTACTAATATAGGCTATTTGCAGACACCGACCTAAGGATTACCAGAGTCGTATTTACCGCCCTTGAAATAAATTGTTAAGTTTTGAACAATTGAAATTGCATCACATCATTGAGCATGATGGTTTTCAAAAGATGAAAATGTGATTTATCTTCAAAAATGGCATAGCATGGCATGTGCATTTCATCTCTTGAGACTTGTATAAAATGTATATACTTTGTTAAGAATTTCCTATTGGGCTTTATGCTCACCCTACGAGATTTTTGTACAGGAAAAGATGTGGTGATTCCACCCAACTAGGGGCGTGGAAGTGTGTGCGTGTTGGGAGTATAATGCTCTCATTTTGCGTGACTCTGTTTTGTAAGCCAAGGGTTGTATTTGTGTGGGTTTGAATAACCGTTTTGTGTAACCGGGCTTAAGCCTTGGAAACTTGTAAACCCTTGAGGGTATCTATTTGTTTGTTTTATTTTGTTTTGAATTGAATGTATTATCGCATGAGAACTATTTGTGTTATGTAATGCAAGTATGGGAATTTATTTCGGTTTTCCTTTAAAGAATCATGATTGTTGTATCAACATTTGGGCTTAGAAATTGGGGCGTTACAAATGCGCCTACTTCATTTATGGATTTGATTAATAGAATTTTTCGGGAATACTTAGACCGTTTTGTGGTCGTCTTTGTGGACGACATCTTAATTTATTCAACCTCTGAGGAGGAATATAAGACTCACTTACGGGTAGTGCTTGAATTGCTTGAGAAACACCGTTTGTATGCCAAGTTTGAGAAATGTGAGTTTTGATTAACCGAAGTAAAATTCTTGGGGCATGTAGTGTCAAGAGAGGGAGTAACAGTAGACTCCTCAAAGATAGATGCCGTACAAGATTGGGAACAACCCAAGAAAGGGTATCAAATTTGTATGGAGTGAGGCTTGTGAAAAGTCATTCCAAGAACTTAAGACTAGGTTGACTACCGCACCGGTCTTGATAATTCCGGAAAGGGATTTGAATTACACAGTCTATTGTGATGCGTCCAGGGATGGACTTGGTTATGTCTTGATGCAAGAGGGAAAAGTTGTGGCCTACGGTTCACGACAATTGAAGATTCATGAGAAAAATTACCCCACCCATGATTTAGAATGAGCAGCGGTGATTTTTTCCTTGAAAGTTTGGAGGCATTACTTGTATGGTAAGAAGTTTGAAGTCTTCTCTAATCATAAGAGTCTAAAATATTTATTTTCTCAAAAAGACTTGAATTTACGCCAACGAAGGTAGATGGAATTTATGGAGGATTATGACTTTGAGTTACACTATCATCCGGGGAAGTCCAATGTGGTGGCCGATGCTTTGAGTCGGAAATCTGTGAGTAGTTTGGCAAGTGTGGCCATTCGGGAATGGGATATGCTAAATGTTATTGGCAAGTTTGATTTGCACTTGGGTGAGTCCAGAGAGAGTGCTACCTTGTTTACTTTGAATGCTCAACCTACCTTGGTTAGTAAGGTCATAGAGGCACAACGAGGAGACCGTGATGTGGAATCAATCTGTGTTAAGATTTCTAATGGGAAGGAAGAGGAAGGTTTGAACGTTCACTCGGATCTGAGTGCACGTTACCTAGACCGTTTGTTTGTACCAGAATCTTGTAGAGAGGAAGTACTTCGGGAGTTCCATCACTCACGCCTTGCGGTACACCCGGGAGGCACTAAAATGTATCATGATCTTAGTCGTCAGTTTTGGTGGAGAGGTATGAAACGGGATGTCGCTTTATTTGTATCGAAGTGCCTTACTTGTCAACAAGTGAAGGCCGAACATCAAAGACCAGCAAGTTTGTTACAACCTTTACCAATAGCCGAGTGGAAATGGGAGCATGTTACCATGGATTTTGTAGTAAAGCTTCCTAGAACACAACGAGGCAATGACGCCGTTTGGGTGATTGTTGATAGGTTGACTAAATCTACCCATTTCATTCCGCTGTGCACCAGGTAGAGTTGTATATTAGAGAGATAGTTCAACTTCATGGAGTCCCTGTGACTATTGTGTCGGATAGGAATCCTCGTTTTACTGCCTAGTTATAGCTAAGCCTTCAAGTGGCGTTGGGAACTAAGTTGACTCTTAGCACCGCTTATCATCCTCAAACCGATGGACAGTCAGAACGTACCATTCAGATTTTGGAGGACATGCTTAGAGCTTGTGTCCTTGATTTTAAGGGGCCTTGGGAAAGGCACTTACCATTGATTAAGTTTTCTTACAACAATAGTTACCAAGCTAGTATTGGGATGGCATCATTTGAGGCCTTATATGGCCGACCTTGTAGATCACCAGTTTGTTGGGTCAAAGTGGGCAATGCACCGTTATTGGGTTCGAAAATTGTTAGAGAGACAACCGAGAAAGTTGTTCTCATTCCGAAAAGGTTAGCTACGGCCCAAAGCCGGCAAAAGAGTTATGCCGATAAGAGGAGATGACCTTTATCTTTTGAAGATGGTGACCATGTGTTTCTAAAAATCTCACCAAGGCAGGGTTTGATGAGATTTGATAAGAGTGGTAAATTATCTCCAAAGTTCATTGGGCTTTTTGAGATCTTAGAGTGAATTGGGAAAGTGGCATACCGGTTAGCTTTACCGCCACAACTTTCAGGAGTTCACAACGTATTTCATGTATCTATGCTTAAGAAGTATGAATCTGACCCTTCTCATGTTCTTGATTGGGTTGACTTTGAGGTAGATGAGGATGCCTCTTACGAAGAGCGACCGGTTCAAATATTAGATACCCGGGAGCAAGTGTTATGGAGCAAAACTATACCATTGGTAAACGTGTCGTGGAGACACCATGGGGTTGAAGAAGCGACGTGGGAACGGGAGACGGAAGTCCGCTCCAAATATCCGAATTTATTTGAAAATGTTTAAGTTGCTTTTCTCTGTAATATTTCCTAGTGTTGAGGGAAAACATATTTAAAGTTGTTAACCACATGTTGATATGTGCGTTGTTGTTTTAAATATAAGGTTGTTTAGAGTTGCCATTACTTTTTGGGAAATTTCATGTTTATACATATTTGGGAGGTTGTTGTTAATGAGATAACCATGGTGGAATTTGGTTGAGAGTTAGTATTGTGATTTGAAAATGAAATAGCGTGGCTTTGATCGCTAGAAACCGCTTTGTTTGGGTAGTTTGATTTGAAATTTCGATGACGAAATTCTTTAAGGGGGGAAGCTTGTAGCGATCCCAGTTTTGATCCTTCTTTCATGATTTGCCATTTCGACTGGGCCGGTCGGGGGTCGAGCTGCCTGGTCAGCTTGCGAGGGTCCAGGGGGCAGCGCCTCTTGGCGGATCTTAGGGCAGTGCCCTGGCGGGGTTGAGGGGCAGCGCCCCCAAAACAAAAATGCAAAATGCATTCGAAATTGCTTGTCCGCTTGAGTGGCCGTTTATGCGCTCGAGCGAAGAATGTCTAGTTTCAGAAGTTTGACATGTCTGGAAAAGTACTGGGTTAGTGTATTTGATGCTCGAGCGGGGCATTCCACGCTCGAGCGGACCATGTTATATCAGTTCGTGAATATGATATTTCATATCACTTTTTCAGTCCTCTCTCTCTCTCTTAAACTCTTCAGAATTCCAGATAGGGAGTTTCTCTGTCTAGAAGTCATCTTCTCTCTTTGATTTCTCCAAATCCATTGGGATTTAGACCTAAGTTATTTACCAAAGTTGGTCATCATCTCGAAGGCTTCGTTGTGTGCGGTAAAGATCGAGTTTCGACACCGTTGATTTTGGGGGTTTCATCTCATTTCTTCTTCAAAACTTGAGGTAAGGATTTTCTTAGAGTTATATATATGTTTTTGCAAGATCTAGATAATTTTCAAAATCATCCTTTGATTAGCTTTGAGAAATTGAGGCCTCGTTTGGGAACATGCTAATTTAGTAACTTTTTGGCTATTTGGCTAAAAAGGTAGGTAAAAAAAACTTGTATGTTTGGGATGACTTTTTGACTAATTATGAAAAGATGTGCAAAAAGTAGAGAGAAAAGAGAATTTTTGACTTTTTGGTATGAGTTGTTGGCGTTTTGGCTAATTTAGTAACTTTTTGGTTAATTGGCTAAAAGGGTAAGTCCCCAAACGGGGCCTGATTGTTCATTTCAAGAAGATGAGTAATTTTAAAAGAGGGTTTAATTTCTTTTCCTTTTAAAATAGAAATTGAAGGTTTTAAACCATATTGATTGAAGAAAGATGATTTTGGGGAGATTCTTCTAAATATCTTAGAGATGAATGGTTTTGGTGAGAAAATCTAAAAATTGGGTCTTATCTTTGAAAGATGTTGAAAATCCTTGGAAGATGTTGTCATATTTATTTTGTGTACCAAAATAAATTGATGTTTTGAAAATTGTTTATTTATATATAAATGACGAATTTTGTGAAAAAAATGAAAAATGTTGTTTATTTTAGGAAATTGTTTTCAAAATGTTGATTTAGTCTTGAATTGACTAAATTGTTGAGATTGCTCGAAATGTGGAAATTACGTTATTTTCTTGAATGAATTGGATATAAAAGTATATATATATATATATATATATATATATATATATATATATATATATTCATCTTGTGGAATTGTGTTGAAAAGAGGATTGAGAATTTTGATTACAATGGTATATTGTGTGGAACAATTGAATATGGAAGTAATGTTGCATTGCATTATTAAGCATACATTGGCATTTCAATTCATTGGACTATGTTAAGTTTTGGAAATTTACATTGAGAAAAGAATGTTGGGAAATGGATTTTCATGAAATAGTTTTGGAGTAAATACAGTGGTAAGTCTTGATAGGTGGTGTAGATAAAATTGTTTAAGTTGGCCTGAGTGTACTTGGTGAAAGACTAGAAAGTCGCGCGGATAGGTGTCGATCCTTCCGGTTAATACCGGTAAAAATGACAATTGGTAGTACTCGTATAGTCTACTTGCAAACACCGACCTAGGAATTACCAAAGTTATATTTACCGCCCCCTTTAATTAAATTGATAAATTTTGAACAGTTGAAGTTGCATAACATCATTGAGCATGATGGTTTTCAAAAGATGAAGATGTGTTTTATTTTCAAAAAGGCATGGCATGGCATGTGCATTCATCTCTTCAGACTTGCATAAAATGTATATACTTTGTTAAGGATTTCTTACTGGGCTTTATGCTCACCCTACCGGATTTTTGTGCAAGAAAAGACATGGTGAATCCGCCTAATTGAGGGCGTGGAAATATGTGTGTTTAGAGCACTAAAGTTCTCATTTGCTGTGATCCTATTTGTAAGCCAAGGGCTATATATGTATGGGTTTGAATAATCATTTTGTGTACTCGGCTTAAGCCTTGGAAGATTGTAAACCCTTGGGGGTGCTTATTTGGTTATCTACCTATTGTTGAATCAATGTAATATCGCATGAGGAACTATTATTATTATGTAATGCAAGTATGGGAAGTTATATTTGGTTTTCCTTTAAGAGAGCCATGATTGTTACATTATCATTTGGGTTAGAAATTTGGGGCGTTACATAGTGGATCCGCTATGTTGTCTTTAGAGTTCACATAGTCAATGGAAATAATTCCATTAGAGAATAGTTGTCTCACGGTGTTATGTCGACGACGAATGTGTCGTGTCTTACCGTTATACATATGATTTTGTGCTTTACCTATTGCTGATTGACTATCGCAATGTATGCATATAGCAGGCACCGGTTTTGGCCATATTGGAATATCTTCGAGGAAGTGACGAAGCCATTCTACTTCTTCCTCAGCTTTATCTAAAGCTATGAATTTTGATTCCATAGTAGACCTAGCTATGTAAGTTTGTTTGGAAGATTTCCAAGATACAGCTGCCCCACCAAGAGTAAAAACATACCCATTGGTGGACTTTGAGTCTCTAGTATCTGATATCCAATTTCCATCATAGTAACCTTCAAGTACTGCTGGATATCTAGTATAATTCAACCCAATGTTATGAGTAAATCGGAGATATCTTAAAACGCTTATAATTGCTTTCCAGTGTTCTACTCCCGAATTACTCGTATATCTACTTAATTTACTTACTGCATAAGCTATATCCGGGCGAGTGCAGTTCATCAAGTACATTAAGCTTCCAATAATTTGGACATACTCTAATTGAGAAATACTTTCTTGTACATTCTTAGAAAGAAACAAATGAACATCCATAGGTGTTCTAGCAAGATGATCATCATCTTTGCTAAATTTGTCAAGTATTTTCTCAATGTAATGAGATTGTGACAAAGCATATCCTTCTGATGTTTTGGTAATTTTCATACCAAGAATTACATTAGCAATGCCATGTCCTTCATGTCAAAATGTTTATTCAACATTTTCTTGGTAGTTTTAATCATGTCATTATTACTACCTATGATGAGTATATCATCCACATAAAGACATACAATGACATAACCTTTGTCTGTGTTTTTAATATAAACACATTTGTCACACTTATTAATTTTAAATCTATTTGACATCATTGCCTTGTGAAATTTCTCATGCCATTGCTTTGGCGTCTGTTTTAAACCATATAATGATTTAACCAATTTACACACTTTCTTTTCTTTTTCTGGAACAGAAAAACCTTATGGTTATTCCATGTAAATTTCTTCATCTAACTCACCATTTAAAAAAGCAGTTTTCACATCTATTTGATGAATTTCTAGATTGTACAAAGACGCAATAGCAATTAGCATTCTAATGGATGTTATTCTAGTAATCGGTGAGTATGTGTCAAAATAATGTACACCTTCTTTTTGTCTAAATCATTTGACCACAAGTCTTGCCTTGTATTTGTTAATTGATCCATCCGCTTTTATTTTTCTTTTAAAAATCCACTTGTACCCAAGTGGTTTACAACCTGGTGGTAAGTCCACTAATTCCTAAGTGTGATTTTGCAAGATGGATTCAACTTCACTATTGACAGCTTCTTTCCATAAAGGAGCTTCAAGACTGGACATAGCCTCTTTAAAAGTTAAAGGCTCATTTTCTAACAAAAATGTTAGAAAATCTGGACCAAAAGATTTTGAGGTTCTAGCACGTTTACTACGCCTAAGTTCCTCTTCCTTATTTTGATCTATCTCTTGCTCTTGATCTTCTTCTTGATCATTATTAGTAATAGCATCAAAAGATCTTTTATTATTACTAGTCTCTTGTCCAATCTTATTCGGAAACACATGTTTAAAGAAAGATGCACTCTGAGACTCAATGATAGTATTTACATGCATTTCGGAATGTTCTGATTTATAAATCAAAAACCGATATGCACTACTATTTTTGGTATAACCAATGAAAATGCAATCAACTGTTTTAGGACCTATCTTAGTCTTTTTAGGACTAGGAATAGCTACTTTAGCCAAACACCCCCACACTTTTAAGTATTTGTAGAATAGTACTCTCCCATGCCACATTTCATAAAGTGTTTGATTCACTTTCTTTCGGGGTACTTTATTTAAAAAATAATTTGTAGAAAGTATTGCTTCCCCCCACAAGTTCTAAGGTAATCCAAAACTTATTAGCATGGCATTCATCATTTCTTTTAAAGTCCTATTTTTCCTTTCAGCAATTCCATTTTGCTGATGTAACGCCCTCAAAAAAGACATTAAACCCATCAAATAAGACATTCATTGACATATGAAATAACCACATGCTTCTATTCATCAGAGTTTCATTACAAAAGTATTACATGTTAACAACAAAAGCAAAATGCCCTATGGGCTTACAGCTTTCCAAGTTAACACTTGGTTACAACAAAAGAGTGCTAACTCATCTACACATTAAGCCCTTGGCTTGTATATACATGTAATACATCAAAAAGAGCTAAAACAACAGCAATCTGCTCGCCTCTAGCCTCCCAAGCTATGACCTTGGAGGTGGCATGCTACCTGTACCTGAAAATGATATTCCCATATAGGGTGAGCCACAGCCCAGTAGAAATACACTAAACCAACCATGAACAATGACTAAAAGATTAGCAATTGATAGATAGCCAACACTGATACATCCACATAAATCACATTTTATGTCATACGACTTAAGAGTCCAAGTTACTTTTCATTTTCCCCTTTTCAACAGATAAGCATATTAGCTCTATCATCATTTCAACAGATATGTATAAAAACTATATCCCACATTCACAGATAAGCATAGGAGCTATATCCACATTCTCAACAGATATGTATAACAACTATATCTCACATTCACAGATAAGCATATAAGCTGTATCCACACTTCACAAAGATAAGCATATGAGCTCTATCTTCACTTCTCTAGACAAGCACATGAGCTGTATCTACGGAGTTCATCCCCTATCTTCTCCCAATACTATCCGGTTTAGAGGTACATCCCCCATCTTCCCCTAAACCGCGGAGTACATCCCCCATCTCCTCCTTTACACATAACGTATACAAACACATTGGTTCTATATACAATCACTCAATACATACAGTTAATGTATTCTATCAACCGTCAAATTCCATGACACATTCCATTGATTAGTTTTCGTTTGCCTAATCATCATGCATTGTCTACAACAATCACGACTATCCTCCACCGATAGCCCAAGCAGTTATTTCTAAGCAGAAAATAAATGCACAAATGGATATTCAATCAACATTTCATTTCGGTGAGTAAAAAATAATTCAACTACACCCTTTAACCCCATACATTCCCAATCTCAACAATTCCATTCCATTTCCTCATTTCCCACAATTAATTATCCCAATTAATCGAACAATGTAATTAGGTCAATTCCCATAATTAACATTACAACCCTTAGGTCCCATTTTCATCAATGATTCAGCATTTATTCCATTTCTCTATGCCAAACATGCATCTAGGTTTATTATGAATAAAACCCCAACTTTTGTAAAATAACACAAAAGCCCCAAACTTTCACAAATTACCAAACCAACCCCAACATCTCAAAATACTAAAATTTAAAGACAAAATCCATAGAGAGGAGTAGGATACCCCTACCTCGAAGTTTGAGCCAAAAAGGAGATGAAGACTCGAAGACCAACGTGCTCTAAACCCAAACTTTTTCAGATTAAATCGAAGCTCTCAACGCCCTCTATCTTTTTAAGGAAGACCCTAGGCTAGATTCACACTCTAGGGAGATCAAATCTTAGAGAGAGTGTAAGTTTAAAGAGAGAGAGTCTCGGATCTAGGGTTTGAAAGAAAAAGAAAGTGAAAAACTGATGTTCAAAAACGCTACTGTCCGCTGATATAAAACACGCTCGCTCGAGTGAAGACTTTGTCGCTCGAGCGAAGACTTTGTCGCTCGAGCGACCAGACACAGAAAAATCTCGCTCGAGCCGAAAACTCAGAAGTGCGCTCAAGCGAAAGAATGCTCGCTCGAGCCAACAACTCAAACCCTCAGGTCTGCAACCAGAAGCACGCTCGAGTGACAGACTTCTCGCTCGAGCGAAGAACAAACCAGACCGCTCGAGCGAAGAAAGCTCGCTCGAGCCAAGAAATGCAGCTCTCAGGTCCAGAACCAGACGTAATCGCTCGCTCGAGCGAAGCCACTCTGGCTCGATCCACCAGACACGAACTCAACTCTCGCTCGAGCGACCAACTCCTCGCTCGAGCGAAGGTCCAAAAATTTGGGCAGCAGCACTAGGCTCCCAAACACAACCAACCTATAACAAACCTGCCCAACACATCCTATAACTCAATATACAAAGTAAAAAGGATGCAAACAAGATAATAAACAACTACCAACATCCACGGACACATGTCCGGATCACTGTACAACAAGGGTAAACCCGGGATCGTTATAACCTCCCCTCCTTAAAGAATTTCATCCCCGAAATTAAGCACAAGTTTTCAAAAAAACAAGTTTTTCTCCATTTTAAACAATGTTACATTTTAACATTCAACAATTCGACCCATTACCGGTCATCCCATCCCTTTAACAAGAGGCATCTCACAATATGTAAACAACATATGTACTTTCAACATGCATCAACATTACGCATTTCCTTTCCAATTTCAACGATATATTCAACATATAAAATGTTACAATCAACTTCCATATGAGGCAAGTTCCAAAACATACTTCCAATAAACCAAAACATTTTCAATGTTTCACAACTTAAGACATATATAAAAGCTCTTAAGTTCAACAATAGTTCAAAATTTAAATACAAGATTACATATCAACAAACAAGTCCGGATATTTCTCACGGACTTCCAACTCACGTTCCCAAGTGGCTTCCTCCACTCCGTGATGTTTCCACAAGACTTTCACCAAAGGAATGGTCTTGCCACGCAGGACCTGATCCCGCCTATCCAAGACCCGAACCGGTCTCTCCTCATACGAGGCATCCTCATCTACCTCTAAATCAGTCCAATCCAATACATGTGATGGATCTGGCTCATACTTCCGAAGCATACTCACATGAAACACGTCATGAACTCCGGATAACTGCGGCGGTAAAGCTAACCGATAAGCAACTTCGCCAATCCTCTCAAGGATCTCAAAAGGCCTAATAAACCGAGGGGATAACTTCCCGCTCTTCCCAAACCTCATCAAACCTCGCCTAGGTGATATCTTCAGAAAGACATGATCACCTACCTCAAACGCCAAAGGCCTCCTTCTACGGTCAGCATAAGATTTCTGACGGCTCTGGGCTGTAACAAGCCTCCTACGGATAAGTTCAACTTTCTCCGTTGTCTCTCTAACCAACTCCGGACCCAACAAAGGTGCATCACCCACCTCGGCCCAACAAACTGGAGACCTACACGGTCGGCCATACAAGGCCTCAAACGGTGCCATACCGATACTAGACTGAAAACTGTTGTTGTAGGCAAACTCTACCAAGGGAAAGTGCCTCTCCCACGTCCCGCTAAAGTCAAGGACACAACCCCGAAGCATATCCTCAAGGATCTTAATAGTACGCTCGGACTGCCCGTCAGTCTGAGGATGATAAGCCGTACTAAAGGTCAACTTAGTGCCCAAGGCACTCTGCAGACTCTGCCACAACTTAGCAGTAAAACGAGGATCTCTATCCGAGACGATTGTCACTAGGACCCCGTGCAATCTCACTATGTCCCGAATATACAAGTCGGCAAGATGATCCACCGAATCTCTCACGCGCATAGGAATAAAGTGCGCCGACTTAGTCAACCGGTCTACAACCACCCAAATAGCATCACTACCCCGCTGAGTCCTCGGAAGACCTACAACGAAGTCCATAGTGACATGCTCCCACTTCCACTCGGCAATAGGCAAGGGTTGCAACAAACCCGCTGGCCTCTGATGCTCGGCCTTCACTTGCTGGCAAGTAAGGCACTTCGATACGAAAATAGCCACATCTCTCTTCATACCCCGCCACCAAAACTGGCGACCCAAATCCTGATACATCTTAGTACCTCCCGGATGCACCGCAAGGCGCGAATGGTAAAACTCTCGGAGTACTTCCTCTCGGCAAGACTCCGGCACAAACAAACGGTCTCGGTATCTCACACTCAGGTCGGGATACACCGTCAAACCTTTCTCAACTTTCCCACTGGAGATCTTCTCTCGGAGGGATTCTACCTCGAGGTCACCTCTCTGTGCCCCTAACACTCGTGTCACAAGTGTAGGCTACGCAACAACAGAAAACAAGGCCGCAGCCTCAACGGATTCGCCCAGTAGCAAATCAAACTCGCCAAGTGCTCCCAACATCTCCCATTCCCGGATGGCTATACAAGCTACATCACTAATGGATTTCCTACTAAGGGCATCGGCCACAACATTGGCCTTTCCCGGGTGATAGTGTAACTCAAAATCATAGTCCTCAATGAACTCCATCCATCTCCTCTGCCTCAAATTCAAGTCTCTCTGTGTAAACAGATACTTCAAACTCTTGTGGTCCGAGAATACCTCGAACCTCTCACCATAAAGGTAGTGCCTCCAAATCTTCAAGGCAAAGATCACTGCTGCTAATTCTAGGTCGTGTGTGGGGTAATTTTTCTCGTGTATTTTCAACTGACGTGAGCCATAAGCTACCACTTTCCCCTCTTGCATCAACACACAACCCAAACCCTCTCGTGAGGCATCACAATAAACCGCATAACCCAACCCTCTCTCCGGGATAATCAACACCGGAGCGGTGGTCAATCTAACTTTCAGTTCTTGGAACGACTTTTCACAAGTCTCACTCCACACAAACTTGACTCCCTTCCGAGTCAGTCTAGTCAACGGTGACGCTAACCTGGAGAAATCTTTACAAACCGACGGTAATACCCAGCTAATCCCAGAAAACTGCGGATCTCAAACACACTCTTAGGCTGTGTCCAATCTTGCACTGCCTCAACCTTGGATGTATCAACAGACACCCCTTCCCCGGATACCACGTGGCCTAAGAATTTGACTTCCCTCAGCCAGAACTCACACTTCCCAAACTTGGCATACAGCCTATGGGCTTTAAGTAACTCGAGCACCACTCTCAAGTGTTCCTCGTGCTCCTCCTCTGAAGGCGAATAGATAAGGATGTCGTCCACGAAAACGACTACAAACCGATCCAAGAATTCCCGGAAGATCCGGTTCATCAAGTCCATAAAGACTGCCGGTGCATTGGTAAGCCCGAATGGCATCACCAGAAACTCATAATGGCCATACCGCGTACGGAATGTCGTCTTAGGAATATCCTCCTCCCTGACCCTCAACTGGTGGTAACCCGATCTCAAGTCTATCTTAGAGAAACAACGGGAACCCTTCAACTGGTCAAACAAATCATCTATACGGGGCATAGGGTACTTATTCTTAACCGTAGCCCGATTCAACTTCCGGTAGTCAATACACAATCTCAAGGCACCATCTTTCTTTTTAGCAAAGAGGGCCGGTGCTCCCCACGGTGAAACACTAGGGCGAACAAAACCCTTATCCAGCAATTCCTGGAGCTGAACTTTCAACTCAACCAACTCTGCTGGAGCAAAACGGTAAGGTGCCATAGAAATCGGCGCCGTGCTGGGCACCAAATCAATGGAGAACTCGATCTCCCGATGAGGTGGCAAACTAACGAGATCCTCGGGAAAGACATCCGAGTACTCACAAACTACCTTCGGCAAAACAACCTGGGTTTCATCACACTCACCACTCTCAAAGCTAGCAAGTAGACCACTAAGCTCACTTCGTCCTCGGGAGTCATACCCCGGTGGCAAAACACTACCAACCCGGTCTCCCAAGAAATGGAACCACTCCCCGCTCAAGGTACATAACGTGACCCTCTGGCGGTAGCAATCGATGACAGCCCGGTATGACGATAGCCAGTCCATACCCAAAATAACGTCAAAGCCCTTCATGGGCATGACAACAAACGGAAAAGGAAGCCTATAATCGGCGACCTCTATATCACAACCTCTATATCACAACCTCTAACACCTTGTTTCAAGATCAACTCACCACCAATAGGCGATACCACACAAATAGGAGATGCCAACTGTAACGCCCTCAAAATAATAACATTAAACCCATCAAATAAGACATTCGTTGACATATGAAATAACCACATTCTTTTATTCATCAAAGTTTCATTACAAAAGTATTACATGTTAACAACAAAAGCAAATGCCCTATGGGCTTACAGCTTTCCAAGTTAACACTTAGTTACAACAAAAGAGTACTAACTCATTTACACATTAAGCCCTTGGCTTGAAATTACATGTAATACATCAAAAAGAAAACGACAAAAGTATGTCCGCCTCTAGCCTCTCAAGCTAAGTCCTTGGAGATGGCATGCTACCTGTACCTAAAAATGATATTCCCATATAGGGTGAGCCACAGCCCAGTAGAAATACACTAAACCAACCATGAACAATGACTAAAAGATTAGCAATTGATAGATGGCCAACACTGATACATTCACATAAATCACATATTTATGTCATACGACTTATGAGTCCAAGTTACTTTTCATTTTCCCTTTTTCAACAGATAAGCATGTTAGCTCTATCATTATTTCAACAGATATGTATAAAAACTATATCCCACATTCACAGATAAGCATATAAGCTGTATCCACATTTCACAAAGATAAGCATATGAGCTCTATCTTCACTTCTCTAGACAAGCATATGAGCTGTATCTACGGAGTTCACCCCCTATCTTCTCCCAACACTATCCGGTTTAGAGGTACATCCCCTATCTTCCCCTAAACCGCGGAGTACATCCCTCATCTCCTCCTCTACACATAACGTATACAAACACATTGGTTCCATATACAATCACTCAATACATACAGTTAATGTATTCTATCAACCGTCAAATTCCATGATACATTCCATTGATTAGTTTCCGTTTGCCTAATCATCATGCATTGTCTACAACAATCACGACTATCCTCCACCGATAGCCCAAAGCAATTATTTCTAAACAGAAAATAAATGCACAAATGGATATTCAATCAACATTTCATTCCGGTGAGTGATAAATAATTCAACTACACCCTTTAACCCTTTGCATTCCCAATCTCAACAATCTCATTTCATTTCCTCATTTCTTACAATTAATTATTCCAATTAATCAAACAATGTAATTAGGTCATTTTCCATAATTAACATTTCAACCCTTAGGTCCCATTTTCATCAATGATTCAACATTTATTCCATTTCTCTATGCCAAACATGCATCTAGGTTTATTATGAATAAAACCCCAACTTTTGTAAAATTACACAAAAGCCCCGAACTTTCATAAAATTACCAAACCAACCCCAACATCTCAAAATACTAAAATTTAATGACAAAACCCATAGAAAGGAGTAGGATATCCCTACCTCGAAGTTTGAGGCAAAAAGGAGATGAAGTCTCGAAGATCAACGTGCTCCAAATCCAAACTTTTTCCAATTAAGTCGAAGCTCTCAACGCCCTCTATCTTTTTAACAAAGGCCCTAGGCTAGATTCACACTCTAGGGAGATCAAATCTTAGAGAGAGTGTAAGTGTAGAGAGAGATTGTCTCGGATCTAGGGTTTGAAAGAAAAAGAAAGTGAAAAACTGATGTTCAAAAACGCTACTGTCCGCTGATATAAAACACGCTCGCTCGAGCGACCAGACACAGAAAACTCTCGCTCGAGCCAAGAAGTTCTCGCTCGAGCCAAAAACTCAGAAGTGCGCTCGAGCGAAAGAATGCTCGCTCGAGCTAACAACTCAAACCCTCAAGTCTGCAACCAGAAGCACGCTCGAGCGACAGACTTCTCGCTCGAGCGAAGAACAAACCAGACCGCTCGAGCGAAGAAAACTCGCTCGAGCCAAGAAATGCAACTCTCAGGTCCAGAACCAGACGCAATCGCTCGCTCGAGCGAAGCCACTCTGGCTCGATCCACCAGACACGAACTCAACTCTCGCTCGAGCGACCAACTCCTCGCTCGAGCGAAGGTCCAAAAATCTGGGCAGCAGCACTAGGCTCCCAAACACAACCAACCTATAACAAACCTGCCCAACACATCCTATAACTCAATATACAAAGTAAAAAGGATGCAAACAAGATAATAAACAACTACCAACATCCACGGACACATGTCCGGATCACTGTACAACAAGGGTAAACCCGGGATCGTTATAACCTCCCCTCCTTAAAGAATTTCGTCCCCGAAATTAAGCACAAGTTTTCAAAAAAACAAGTTTTTCTCCATTTTAAACAATGTTACATTTTAACATTCAACAATTCGACCCATTACCGGTCATCCCATCCCTTTAACAAGAGGCATCTCACAATATGTAAACAACATATGTACTTTCAACATGCATCAACATTACGCATTTCCTTTCCAATTTCAACGATATATTCAACATATAAAATGTTACAATCAACTTCCATATGAGGCAAGTTCCAAAACATACTTCCAATAAACCAAAACATTTTCAATGTTTCACAACTTAAGACATATATAAAAGCTCTTAAGTTCAACAATAGTTCAAAATTTAAATACAAGATTACATATCAACAAACAAGTCCGGATATTTCTCACGGACTTCCAACTCACGTTCCCAAGTGGCTTCCTCCACTCCGTGATGTTTCCACAAGACTTTCACCAAAGGAATGGTCTTGCCACGCAGGACCTGATCCCGCCTATCCAAGACCCGAACCGGTCTCTCCTCATACCAGGCATCCTCATCTACCTCTAAATCGGTCCAATCCAACACATGTGATGGATCTGGCTCATACTTCCGAAGCATACTCACATGAAACACGTCATGAACTTCGGACAACTGCGGCGGTAAGGCTAACCGATAAGCAACCTCGCCAATCCTCTCAAGGATCTCAAAAGGACCAATAAACCGAGGGGATAACTTCCCACTCTTCCCAAACCTCATCAAGCCTCGCCTAGGTGATATCTTCCGAAAGACGTGATCACCTACCTCAAACGCCAAAGGTCTCCTCCTACGGTCGGCATAACTCTTTTGTCGACTCTGGGCTGTAACAAGCCTCCTACGGATAAGCTCAACTTTCTCCGTCGTCTCCCTAACCAACTTCGGACCCAACAAAGGTGCATCACCCACCTCGGCCCAACATACTGGAGACCTACACGGTCGGCCATACAAGGCCTCAAACGGTGCCATACCGATGCTAGACTGAAAACTGTTGTTGTAGGCAAATTCTACCAAGGGTAAGTGCCTCTCCCACGTCCCACTGAAGTCCAGGACACAACCCCGAAGCATATCCTCGAGGATCTGGATAGTACGCTCGGACTGCCCGTCAGTCTGAGGATGATAGGCCGTACTAAAGGTCAACTTAGTGCCCAAGGCACTCTGTAAGCTCTGCCACAACCTAGCAGTAAAACGAGGATCTCTATCTGAGACGATCGTCACTGGGACCCCGTGCAATCTCACTATGTCCCGAATATACAAGTCGGCAAGATGATCTACCGAATTTCTCACGCGCATAGGAATAAAGTGCGCCGACTTAGTCAATCGGTCTACAACCAC
This sequence comes from Camellia sinensis, assembly GCF_055761805.1. Lineage (NCBI taxonomy): Eukaryota > Viridiplantae > Streptophyta > Magnoliopsida > Ericales > Theaceae > Camellia > Camellia sinensis. Next base: position 51,058,934 of record NC_138967.1, read on the forward strand.
CCAAATAGCATCACTACCCCGCTGAGTCCTCGGAAGACCTACAATGAAGTCCATAGTGACATACTCCCACTTCCACTCGGCAATAGGCAAGGGTTGCAACAAACCCGCTGGCCTCTGATGCTCGGCCTTCACTTGCTGGCAAGTAAGGCACTTCGATACGAAAACAGCCACATCTCTCTTCATACCCCGCCACCAAAACTGGCGACCCAAATCCTGATACATCTTAGTACCTCCCGGATGCACCGCAAGGCGCAAATGGTGAAACTCTCGGAGTACCTCCTCTCGGCAAGACTCCGGTACAAACAAACGGTCTCGGTATCTCACACTCAGGTCGGGATACACCGTCAAACCCTTCTCAACGTTTCCACTGGAGATCTTCTCTCGGATGGATTCTACCTCAAGGTCACTTCTCTGTGCCTCTAACACTCTAGTCACAAGTGTAGGCTGCGCAACAACTGAAAACAAGGCCGCAGCCTCAACAGATTCGCCCAGTAGCAAATCAAACTCGCCAAGTGCACCCAACATCTCCCATTCCCGGATGGCTATACTAGCTACATCACTAATGGATTTCCTACTAAGGGCATCGGCCACAACATTGGCTTTTCCCGGATGATAATGCAACTCAAAATCATAATCCTCGATGAACTCCATCCACCTCCTCTGCCTCAAATTTAAGTCTCTCTGTGTAAACAGATACTTCAAACTCTTGTGGTCCGAGAACACCTCGAACCTCTCACCATAAAGGTAGTGCCTCCAGATTTTCAAGGCAAAGATCACTGCTGCTAACACTAGGTCGTGTGTGGGGTAATTCTTCTCGTGTATTTTCAACTGACGTGAGCCATAAGCTACCACTTTCCCCTCTTGCATCAACACATAACCCAAACCCTCTCGTGAGGCATCACAACAAACCGCATAACCCAACCCTCTCTCCGGAATAATCAACACCGGAGCGGTGGTCAATCTAACTTTTAGCTCTTGGAACGACTTTTCACAAGTCTCACTCCACACAAACTTGACTCCCTTCTGAGTCAGTCTAGTCAACGGTGACGCTAACCTGGAGAAATCTTTCACAAACCGACGGTAATACCCAACTAATCCCAGAAAACTGCGGATCTCGAACACACTCTTAGGCTGTGCCCAATCCTGCACTGCCTCTACCTTGGATGTATCAACAGACACCCCTTCCCCGGATACCACGTGGCCTAAGAATTTGACTTCCCTCAGCCAGAACTCACACTTCCCAAACTTGGCATACAACCTATGGGCTCTAAGTAACTCAAGCACCACTCTCAAGTGTGCCTCGTGCTCCTCCTCAGAAGGCGAATAGATAAGAATGTCGTCCACGAAGACAACCACAAATCGATCTAAGAACTCCCGAAAAATCCGGTTCATCAAGTCCATAAAGACTGCCGGTGCATTGGTAAGGCCAAATGGCATCACCAGAAACTCATAATGGCCATACCGCGTACGGAATGCCGTCTTCGGAATATCTTCTTCCCTGACCCTCAACTGGTGGTAACCCGATCTCAAGTCTATCTTAGAGAAACAACGGGAACCCTTCAACTGGTCAAACAAATCATCTATACGGGGCATAGGATACTTATTCTTAACCATAGCCCGATTCAACTTCCGGTAGTCAATACACAATCTCAAGGCACCATCTTTCTTTTTAACAAAGAGGGCCGGTGCTCCCCACGGCGAAACACTTGGGCGAACAAAGCCCTTATCTAGCAATTCCTGGAGCTGAACTTTCAACTCAACCAACTCTGCTGGAGCAAAACGGTAAGGTGCCATAGAAATCGGCGCCGTGCCGGGCACCAAATCAATAGAAAACTCTATCTCTCGGTGAGGTGGCAAACTAACAAGATCTTCGGGAAAGACATCCGAATACTCACAAACCACCCTCGGCAACACAAGCTGGGTCTCACCACTCTCACCACTCTCAAAGCTGACAAGTAGACCACTAAGCTCACTTCGCCCTCGCGAATCATACCCCGGTGGCAAAACACTACCAACCCGGTCTCCCAAGAAATGGAACCACTCCCCGCTCAAGGTACATAACGTGACCCTCTAGCGGTAGCAATCGATAACAGCCCGGTATGACGATAGCCAGTCCATACCCAAAATAACATCAAAACCCTTCATGGGTATGACAACAAACGGAAAAGGAAGCCTATAGTCGGCGACCTCTATATCACATCCTCTAACACCCTGTTTCAAGATCAACTCACCACCAAGAGGTGATACTACACAAATAGGAGATGCTAACTGTGCTAACTCCAATTCCAAAACAGATGCAAATGCAGCAGATACAAAAGAATGAGACGCACCCGTGTCAATCAACACACTAGCAACCGAGTTGCAAAACAGAAAAGTACCTCTCACTACCGATGGAGCTGGTACTAAATCCTGCGCGGTAACAGCATACACGTGCCCCGTAGGCCCCTGGTCTACCTGCTCACCTCTCGGAGCAAAAGACTGCTGCACAGACTGGGCTGACGAAGCTCCCGGATTGGCCCTCGAGGCCTGCACAGACTGAGCTGGCTGAAAACCCTACGTCTGCCTAGAACCAGACGCTCCCGAAGTGGCACTCAACTGCGGGCAAAACCTCTTCAGGTGCCCAGGCTGTCCACACTGATAACAAGACAAGGGCTGCCCCCTGCCCAAACTCTGACTCTGCGGTCTAGCTGAAGAAGAAGCAGCTCTCTGACCCCCACCCTTCTCCGGGCAAACTGAAACCTTGTGACCCAGCTGGCCACACTTGTAACAAGTAAACTCCCCCTGATTGCCTCTCCCCGAGCCTGCACTCGGCACTGGAAAGGTCGATCTAGAAACTACACCCTGAGGCTGCTGAGGGTTATAACCCCTCTGCCTCCTGCCATCACCCTGACCATCCTGGCTCCTCTTGGAGCCCCTCTGTTCTTCCTCATCTTCCTGCATCATAATTTCCATATGAGCAGCAGCATATACCAGGTGTCTATACTCTCGGATATAAGACCCACCAACTCTCAACTTGAGGCCCCGCCTCAACTTCCGCTCAAACTCATAGCAACGGCGTTCCTCAGACGCCACCAGTTCCGGTGCAAACCTGGACAGACTGGTAAAAGTAGCCTCAAACTCGGCCACTGACAAGCCCTGCTATTTAAGCCAGCTAAACTGGTCCCTCAGCTTCTCCCTAGCTACTGCAGACAAAAACCTCTCCTGAAAAGCATTTACAAACGCCTCCCAAGTACCACCAACACGAGCCTTCTCGTACTTCCACCATTGACCCGCATCTCCCTTCAGTTGGAAGGATGCCAAGGTCACTTTCAGTGCTCCGTCCTCGATGCCAAGCATCTCGAACGTCTTACTCATTTGCTCTAGCCACTCATCAGCCTTCAGTGGCTCCTTCGGATCCCCGATAAACTCATCCGGATTTGACCGGAAAAACTCCCTCTTCAAGAAAGAAGGCCCTGCATCAGCTGCCTGATTCCCAGCTCTAAGAATACCCAAAGCTCCTGCTATCTCTCTGGCCAAGGCACCCATAGCCTGCTGACTTGCTGGCTCGGCCACATTGGCCTGGCCAACTCCCCCCTGCACTGCCGGAATCTCACCCGGTAACGGTACTTCCTGCCTCGCAAGTCTACCACGCCTAGCACCTCTTCCTCGTCCTGACATCCTAATAAAGGTAACACAGAACATTAGCACATTCACAAATGTGCCGAAACTAAACACCCACGTCCTAGTGCATGGACAACTGTAATTCACTCCACGTAAGCACATAAACACATAAGCACTTACGAATTTCATTTCCGGATAATGATAGTCCCGAGGCGTTACTAGAGTTCCTGGTTAGAAATAGCATTGATCAAGTGCTTTTCCAACAAGACTCCCAGAAACTCAAGGATCCAATCAACATCCTAGAAATTAAATCCCATACCCACATAGTCACATAAGCATGTTATCAATTAAGCACAAAGCATAAGATAAGTCTCTATCAAGCGAGACAAACCCATTGTGATACTAATCACTTCCCACGTACCCAAAGTATTCGAACCCAGTACGCTCTGATACCAAGTTATAATGCCCTCAAAATAATAACATTAAACCCATCAAATAAGACATTCGTTGACATATGAAATAACCACATTCTTTTATTCATCAACGTTTCATTACAAAAGTATTACATGTTAACAACAAAAGCAAATTCCCTATGGGCTTACAGCTTTCCAAGTTAACACTTGGTTACAACAAAAGAGTACTAACTCATTTACACATTAAGCCCTTGGCTTGAAATTACATGTAATACATCAAAAAGAAAACGACAAAAGTATGTCCGCCTCTAGCCTCCCAAGCTAAGTCCTTGGAGGTGGCATGCTACCTGTACCTGAAAATGATATTTCCATATAGGGTGAACCACAGCCCAGTAGAAATACACTAAACCAACCATGAACAATGACTAAAAGATTAGCAATTGATAGATGGCCAACACTGATACATTCACATAAATCACATATTTATGTCATACGACTTATGAGTCCAAGTTACTTTTCATTTTCCCTTTTTCAACAGATAAGCATGTTAGCTCTATCATTATTTCAACAGATATGTATAAAAACTATATCCCACATTCACAGATAAGCATATAAGCTGTATCCACATTTCACAAAGATAAGCATATGAGCTCTATCTTCACTTCTCTAGACAAGCATATGAGCTGTATTTACGGAGTTCATCCCCTACCTTCCCCCAACACTATCCGGTTTAGAGGTACATCCCCTATCTTCCCCTAAATCGCGGAGTACATCCCCCATCTCCTCCTCTACACATAACGTATACAAACACATTGGTTCTATATACAATCACTCAATACATACAGTTAATGTATTCTATCAACCGTCAAATTCCATGACACATTCCATTGATTAGTTTCTGTTTGCCTAATCATCATGCATTGTCTACAACAATCACGACTATCCTCCACCGATAGCCCAAAGCAATTATTTCTAAACAGAAAATAAATGCACAAATGGATATTCAATCAACATTTCATTCCGGTGAGTGATAAATAATTCAACTACACCCTTTAACCCTTTGCATTCCCAATCTCAACAATCTCATTTCATTTCCTCATTTCTTACAATTAATTATTCCAATTAATCAAACAATATAATTAGGTCATTTTCCATAATTAACATTTCAACCCTTAGGTCCCATTTTCATCAATGATTCAACATTTATTCCATTTCTCTATGCCAAACATGCATCTAGGTTTATTATGAATAAAACCCTAACTTTTGTAAAATTACACAAAAGCCCCGAACTTTCACAAAATTACCAAACCAACCCCAACATCTCAAAATACTAAAATTTAAAGACAAAACCCATAGAAAGGAGTAGGATATCCCTACCTCGAAGTTTGAGCCAAAAAGGAGATGAAGACTCGAAGATCAACGTGCTCCAAAACCAAACTTTTTCAGATTAAGTCGAAGCTCTCAACGCCCTCTATCTTTTTAACAAAGGCCCTAGGCTAGATTCACGCTCTAGGGAGATCAAATCTTAGAGAGAGTGTAAGTGTAGAGAGAGAGTGTCTTGGATCTAGGGTTTGAAAGAAAAAGAAAGTGAAAAACTGATGTTCAAAAACGCTACTGTCCGCTGATATAAAACACGCTCACTCGAGCGAAGCCTTTGTCGCTCGAGCGACCAGACACAGAAAACTCTCGCTCGAGCCAAGAAGTTCTCGCTCGAGCCAAAAACTCAGAAGTGCGCTCGAGCGAAAGAATGCTTGCTCGAGCTAACAACTCAAACCCTCAGGTCTGCAACCAGAAGCATGCTCGAGCGACAGACTTCTCGCTCGAGCGAAGAACAAACCAGACCGCTCGAGCGAAGAAAACTCGCTCGAGCTAAGAAATGCAACTCTCAGGTCCAGAACCAGATGCAATCGCTCGCTCGAGCGATCTGGCTCGATCCACCAGACACGAACTCAACTCTCGCTCGAGCGACCAACTCCTCGCTCGAGCGAAGGTCCAAAAATCTGGGCAGCAGCACTAGGCTCCCAAACACAACCAACCTATAACAAACCTGCTCAACACATCCTATAACTCAATATACAAAGTAAAAAGGATGCAAACAAGATAATAAACAACTACTAACATCCACGGACACATGTCCGGATCACTGTACAACAAGGGTAAACCCGGGATCGCTATTCCAACTGTGCTAACTCCAATTCCAAAACAGATGCAAATGCAGCAGATACAAAAGAATGAGATGCACCCGTGTCAATCAACACACTAGCAACCGAGTTGCAAAACAGAAAAGTACCTCTCACTACCGATGGAGCCGGTACTAAATCCTGCGCGGTAACAGCATATACGCGCCCGGTAGGCCCTTGATCTACCTGCTCACCTCTAGGAGCAAAAGACTGCTGCACAGACTGGGATGACGAAGCTCCCGGATTGGCCCTCGAGGCCTGCACAGACTGAGCTGGCTGAAAACCCTGCGTCTGCCTAGAACCAGACGCTCCCGAAGTGGCACTCAACTGCGGGCAAAACCTCTTCAGGTGCCCAGGCTGTCCACACTGATAACAAGACAAGGGCTGCCCCCTGCCCAAACTCTGACTCTGCGGTCTAGCTGAAGAAGAAGCAGTTCTCTGACCCCCACCCTTCTGCGGGCAAACTGAAACCTTGTGACCCAGCTGGCCACACTTGTAACAAGCAAACTCCCCCTGATTGCCTCTCCCCGAGCCTGCACTCGGCACTGGAAAGGTCGATCTAGAAACTGCACCCTGAGGCTGCTGAGGGTTATAACGCCTCTGCCTCCTGCCATCACTCTGACCATCCTGGCTCCTCTTGGAGCCCTTCTGCTCTTCCTCCTCTTCTTGCATCATAATTTCCATATGAGCAGCAGCATCTACCAGGTGTCTATACTCTCGAATGTAAGACCCACCAACTCTCAACTTGAGGCCCCGCCTCAACTTCCTCTCAAACTCATAGCAACGGCATTCCTCAGACGCCACCAGTTCAGGTGCAAACCTGGACAGACTGGTAAAAGTAGCCTCAAACTCGGCCACTGACAAGCCTTGCTGTTTAAGCCGGCTAAACTGATCCCTCAGCTTTTCCCTAGCTGCTACAGACAAAAACCTCTCCTGGAAAGCATTTACAAATGCCTCCCATGTACCCCCAACACGAGCCTTCTCGTACTTCCACCATTGACCCGCATCTCCCTTCAGCTGGAAGGATGCCAAGGTCACTTTCAGTGCTCCGTCCTCGATGCCAAGCATCTCGAACGTCTTACTCATTTGCTCTAGCCACTCATCAGCCTTTAGTGGCTCCTTCGGATCCCCGATAAACTCATCCGGATTAGACCGGAAAAACTCCCTCTTCAAGAAAGAAAGCCCTGCCTCAGCTGCCTGATTCCCAGCTCTAAGAATACCCAAAGCTCCTGCTATCTCTCTGGCCAAAGCACCCATGGCCTGCTGACCCACTGGCTCGGCCACATTGGCCTGACCAACTCCCTCCTGTACTGCCGGAACCTCCTCCGGTAACGGTACTTCCTGCCTCGCAGGCCTACCACGCCTAGCACCTCTTCCTCGTCCTGACATCCTAATAAAGGTAGCACAGAACGTTAGCACATTCACAAATTTGCCGAAACTAAACACTCACGTCCGAATGCATGGACAACTGTAATTCATTCCACATAAGCACATAAACACATAAGCACTTACGAATTTCATTTCCAGATAATGAAAGTCCCGAGGCGTTACTAGAGTTCTGGTTAGAAACAGCATTGATCAAGTGCTTTTCCAACAAGACTCCCAGAAACCAAAGGATCCAATCAACATCCTAGAAATTAAATCCCATACCCACATAGTCACATAAGCATGTTATCAATTAAGCACATAGCATATGACATTACATCTAAGTCTCTATCAAGCGAGACAAACCCATTGTGATCCTAATCACTTCCCACGTACCCAAAGTATTCGAACTCGGTAAGCTCTGATACCAAGTTGTAACGCCCTCAAAAAAGACATTAAACCCATCAAATAAGACATTCATTGACATATGAAATAACCACATGTTTCTATTCATCAGAGTTTCATTACAAAAGTATTACATGTTAACAACAAAAGCAAAATGCCCTATGGGCTTACAGCTTTCCAAGTTAACACTTGGTTACAACAAAAGAGTGCTAACTCATCTACACATTAAGCCCTTGGCTTGTATATACATGTAATACATCAAAAAGAGCTAAAACAACAGCAATCTGCTCGCCTCTAGCCTCCCAAGCTATGACCTTGGAGGTGACATGCTACCTGTACCTGAAAATGATATTCCCATATAGGGTGAGCCATAGCCCAGTAGAAATACACTAAACCAACCATGAACAATGACTAAAAGATTAGCAATTGATAGATGGCCAACACTGATACATCCACATAAATCACATTTTATGTCATACGACTTAAGAGTCCAAGTTACTTTTCATTTTCCCCTTTTCAACAGATAAGCATATTAGCTCTATCATCATTTCAACAGATATGTATAAAAACTATATCCCACATTCACAGATAAGCATAGGAGCTATATCCACATTCTCAACAGATATGTATAGCAACTATATCCCACATTCACAGATAAGCATATAAGTTGTATCCACACTTCACAAAGATAAGCATATGAGCTCTATCTTCACTTCTCTAGACAAGCATATGAGCTATATCTACGGAGTTCATCCCCTATCTTCTCCCAATACTATCCGGTTTAGAGGTACATCCCCCATCTTCCCCCAAACCGCGAAGTACATCCCCCATCTCTTCCTCTACACATAACGTATACAAACACATTGGTTCTATATACAATCACTCAATACATACAGTTAATGTATTCTATCAACCGTCAAATTCCATGACACATTCCATTGATTAGTTTTCGTTTGCCTAATCATCATGTATTGTCTACAACAATCACGACTATCCTCCACCGATAGCCCAAGCAGTTATTTCTAAGCAGAAAATAAATGCACAAATGGATATTCAATCAACATTTCATTTCGGTGAGTAAAAAATAATTCAACTACACCCTTTAACCCCATACATTCCCAATCTCAACAATTCCATTCCATTTCCTCATTTCCCACAATTAATTATCCCAATTAATCGAACAATGTAATTAGGTCAATTCCCATAATTAACATTACAACCCTTAGGTCCCATTTTCATCAATGATTCAACATTTATTCCATTTCTCTATGCTAAACATGCATCTAGGTTTATTATGAATAAAACCCTAACTTTTGTAAAATAACACAAAAGCCCCAAACTTTCACAAATTACCAAACCAACCCCAACATCTCAAAATACTAAAATTTAAAGACAAAATCCATAGAGAGGAGTAGGATATCCCTACCTCGAAGTTTGAGCCAAAAAGGAGATGAAGACTCGAAGACCAACGTGCTCCAAACCCAAACTTTTTCCAATTAAGTCGAAGCTCTCAACGCCCTCTATCTTTTTAAGAAAGACCCTAGGCTAGATTCACACTCTAGGGAGATCAAATCTTAGAGAGAGTGTAAGTTTAAAGAGAGAGAGTCTCGGATCTAGGGTTTGAAAGAAAAAGAAAGTGAAAAACTGATGTTCAAAAACGCTACTGTCCGCTGATATAAAACACGCTCTCTCGAGTGAAGACTTTGTCGCTCGAGCGACCAGACACAGAAAAATCTCGCTCGAGCCGAAAACTCAGAAGTGCGCTCAAGCGAAAGAATGCTCGCTCGAGCCAACAACTCAAACCCTCAGGTCTGCAACCAGAAGCACGCTCGAGCGACAGACTTCTCGCTCGAGCGAAGAACAAACCAGACCGCTCGAGCGAAGAAAGCTCGCTCGAGCCAAGAAATGCAGCTCTCAGGTCCAGAACCAGACGCAATCGCTCGCTCGAGCGAAGCCACTCTGGCTCGATCCACCAGACACGAACTCAACTCTCGCTCGAGCGACCAACTCCTCGCTCGAGCGAAGGTCCAAAAATCTGGGCAGCAGCACTAGGCTCCCAAACACAACCAACCTGTAACAAACCTACCCAACACATCCTATAACTCAATATACAAAGTAGTAATAGATGTAAACAAGACAATAATCAATTACTATCATCCACGGACACATGTCCGGATCACTGTACAACAAGGGTAAAACCGGGATCGCTATAGCTGAGGTGAGTAAGGAGCGATGGTTTGATGAATTATTCCATGTTCTTTACAAAACTCACCAAAAGGTGATTCATATTCACCACTTCTATTACTTCTTAATTTTTTAATTTTCTTACCAAGTTGATTTTCAACTTCATTCTTATATTGAATGAAAGTTTCCAAAACTTCATCCTTGGTTTGAATTAAATAAACATAACTATATCTAGTATAGTCATCTATAAAAGTGATAAAATATTTTTTCTCACCTCTAGTTTGAATTGATTTAAAATCACAAATGTCACTATGAATTAATTCAAGTGGTTCCGTACTTCTTTCAATTGAATGAAAAGGAGTTTCGGATAATTTTGCCTCAACGCAAATTTCACATTTATGATTTGAATCAATGTCAAATTTAGGTAAACATTCATATTAATTAATCTACATAAAGATCTACAATTAACATGTCATAGTCTACCATGCCATAAATTTGAAGATTCAAGCAAGTAAGAAGAAGATGTATTTTCATTAATAACTGAGGGTACAACGGTCATTACATTCATCTTGAAAAGACCATCAGACATGCAACCTTTCCCTACATACATCCCATTCTTAGTAAGTACAAATTTATCACTCTCAAACACTAGCCTAAACCCATTCTTACTCAACAAAGATCTGAAAACAAGATTCTTGCGAATGTCCGATACATGCAACACATTGTTGAGAGTGAGTTCCTTCCCAAATGTCATCTTATGTACAATCTTTCCTTGTCCTTCAACTTTGGAAGTTGAGGAGTTGCCCATAAAAAGTTGTTCACCATTGTCCACTGTAGTATTAGATATAGCGATCCCGGTATTCCCTATTGTTGTATATCTATAATCTGGACTCAGTTCCGTAGATTCGTTGTTGTCTTATCCTCATTTCTATCCCTTACTCTTTGTTTTAAAGTTTTGGGTTGTGTTGGGCAAGTTGGGAATTAGTTGGTTGTGTTTTAAAGCTTTGAAAATTTTGCCCAGGTTTTGGTCTCTCCGCTCGAGCGGCGGTTTTACGCTCGAGCGGGCTTTTGTTGCTGCCTTTCCGCTCGAGCGGCGGTTTTACGCTCGAGCGGGCTTTTGTTGCTGCCTTTCCGCTCGAGCGGCAGTTTGGACGCTCGAGCGTGATTTTCCATCTCCCAGTACTTTACTCTGCAGTTAGTCCGCTCGAGCGGTAGTTTTTACGCTCGAGCGTGATCCTTTGATTTTGTCCATACGCTCGAGCGGGGAGTTTTACGCTCGGGCGGAGAGTAGACTGCAAAACTTCTGGAAGTGTGCAATCAGCGCTCGAGCGGCTCTTTTCACGCTCGAGCGTGAGTCTGTGTCTTACGCTCGAGCGGGGTTTTCTACGCTCGAGCGGAGAGTCGACTACATCAGTCTGTGATTTCACTTTTTGGATCACTTTTTGACCTACTTTTCCTCTCTTAACTTTTAAAAACCGCCCCTTGAGAGTTTCTCTCTCTACTCTTACCTTCTCTCTAAGTTTTGATCTATTCTCGGTGGTCTTCTACCCTAGTTCCTTTGGAAGAAAGGTAGAGCTTCGCGAGAGCTTTGTTTTAATCTGAGAAACTTGGGATTTGGAGCACATGGGTCTTTGGTCTTCATCTCCGTCTTCTCTATTCGAGGTAGGGATTCTCCTTGTTCTTTTTCAATACTTCGTCTATAGATAGACATGTGGTAATTTTGTATTGCATAAAAATCATATCCATGTTGGATTTGTTTGAAATCATGGGAAGGAACCTAGGGTTGGGTATTTGAAAATGGTTATGTTATCATTGAGAGTTGTTTTGGGCTAATTGGAGTGTAAATTAGCATGTTGTAGTTGATAAAGGAAAAAGGCCTAAATCATATTTTGATTGATAAATTAAAATGGAGAATAATGAACCTAAATTGTAACTCTCTATTGTTGATGTGAGTGGGTGAAGGTGTTAATGCCTAAGGGGTTAACTTTGGCTTTGAAATGGGTTTGAAATGTATGTAGTGTACTAATGTGAGTTATGGCTTCCTTATTGGTAGAAATCGGTTTTTGTAAAATAAAAGGGATGGGTTTGGTTTTGTGACAACTAAAGAGACGGAGTTGGTTTTGTTAAAACAAAGAGGGAAGTGGAACTTGTTTTGTGAAATGGGAAAAGTGTTTTGAAATACGTATGAAAATTGGATTATTGTTTCATGAGTGTTGAACACACACATGTGTGGAATTGTATCTTGAACTACCATGTTAATGTTGTTGTCGGGTTTGTGGTCTCATAGTAATTGAGTCTTTAATAGGTGTACTAAATATTTGCATCTAGAGGTTTTATCCTTGGTCATCGGTGGAGGATGACGTGGTTGTGTTGAATTGCTGTGTATGTAATACACCATTGTTGATTGAACATTATATGTAATGAAATGCTGAATTACATTATATTTGTATACTGGTTTGGGAGAAGAGAGGGGTTGTACTCCAGTGTGTGTGAGAAGATAGGGGATGGACTCCACACACTTATGTGTTCAGCGCTTATAATCAAAGGTATCATACCCTTCCAGCTAGCGCCTGGAGAACTGACGCGCTGATAATCTAAGGTACCATACCTTTCCAGCTAGCGCCTGGTAAACTGGTAGATTGTGGTGAGAAGTGTATCTTTGGCTTACTACGCATATAGCTAGTAGTGCAGTGTTGTTTTGTTATTGTTTCAGTGTATCTGGAAACATTGTGGATTGTATTTGTTACAGTGTTGGAGGGACGAGTTGACTCATTGATTGATTTTATGTATGTAGTTGAGTTGTTATCTTTTTTATAGAGGTGTGCATGGATAATTATGATATAATTGGAATTGCATTGAAATGCCAAATATGTTTTGAAAAGGCACATCTGTTGTATGTGTGGCAAATGGAAGAGTAATGGGCTTAGTGAATCTATGTTTCTAAGTAGTTGTTAATGTTATAAAAGATTGGGAACGGGGGTTAATGAAAGGAAAAAGGGAGGATAAATCGCTTATAGCGGTGAATTAAATGATTATTTTCAAGAAAAGTTCATATATATATTTATATATATATTTTGTATAAACTGTCACATTATTATTCTAGTATGAGAATGGGTGTTCATGATCATAGCTATCTGTAATGTTGTTATTGTTAAGGAGCATGTTGAGTTCCCTACTGGACTATATGTTCATCCCACGTTGTTGAATCTTGTTCAGGTGTTTAGCAGGGTGTGCTACAAGATTTGGATCTTCTTATATGTTGGCCACGGGGCCTTAGTTATGTTGGCGGAATCCCATTGTTGTAAAGGGTTACACCCTTCTTCTTGTACTTTTAATGATGTAAGCCCAAGGGCAATTTATTAAGTTAGTTCATGTAATGTTTACTTTGCATACGAATGAGAGTATTGTTAATCATTTCTACGGATTGAATGTATGAGTTTATTTCCGCATGTTATCTCTGAAATTGGATTAAGTTAAAGAATTTGGTAATGACTCCGAGTAATAAAAAGTGGGGCGTGACATTAGATGTGAACATCTTTTTGTCAGCACAGATATAGCGAGTAGCACCAGTGTCCACCCACCATTCTTTAGGATTTCCGACAAGATTTGCCTCGGAAACAACTGCAAAAAGATTGATGTCATCTACACCATTGGAAATATTGTCCACTTCGGTCATATGGGCTTGAGCAGGCTTCTTACTTGTTCTTCTTTTGCTTTTGCCTTTGCTACGACAATTTTTGACCCGATGTCCCTCTTTGTCACAGATATAACACTTGTCATTAAACTTGTACTTTTTAATTCCCCCTCCTTTAGAAACTTGTGATGAACTTTCTCTAGAAAACTTCTGTTTCTTTACTTTTGGAGCATGTTCCACCACATTTGTCTTAGACTCTATAGGATGCTTACCAGCCCGCTTCTCTGAATTGCAGTTGTCCTCCTCAATCCTCAAACGCACAACTAATTCTTCTAAAGACATTTCTTTGTGTTTGTGTTTAAAGTAGTTCTTGAAATCCTTCAAGCCTTGTGGTAATTTTTCAATTAAGGCTACAACTTGGAAGGATTCACTGAGAGACATGCCTTCTGCGTGAATGTCATGCAAAATGAGTTGGAAATCTTGAACTTGGCTGATCACAGTCTTAGAATCAACCATCACAAAGTCCAGGAATTTGCCAACCACAAATTTCTTTGAGCCAGCATCTTTCGTTTTGTACTTTTTCTCCAAAGACTCTCAAAGTTCCTTTGCTGTCTTGATAGGACTGTAGACGTTGTATGATGTGTTGTCAAGTCCGTTCAAGATGTAGTTCCGGCAAAGGAAATCAGCATGTTTCCAGGCATCAATCGCAGCAACCACTTGGTGGTCGGTTTCATCCTCTTTCAAAATAGGAGCATCCTCATGTAGAAAACGAGTCAGGTTCAGAGTTGTAAGATAGAACAACATTTTATGTTGCCATCTTTTAAAATTAGTTCCTGAGAACTTCTCTGGCTTCTCACTATGATTTACCGGTACTGTCACAACAGGAGAGGGGGTTGGCGCAATTGCAGCCACCACACTAGTACTTGTTTGGACATTAGTTTCAGTAGCCATGAATTCTAAATTATAAAACAAAATTATAATTAGAATTTTATACTACACTACTACAAGTTGGGTCTTGAATGACGAAATTTTTTTGTCTCCAAAGAGCTAATTTCGTCACTATAGATATTTGTGAGGAAATATTTTCGTCACCGGTTTCGTCATTGAATGTTTGTCACTAAAAACCACCGTGACGAAAAATAATTTCGTCACCAATAAAATTACTTCAGTGACGAAATTTTGTCACCAATAAAACAACATTTTGTCGCTAAAAATTTTCATTTTCGTCACCAAATAGTTATTCAATACCATATTTATGACTTTAGTTGACGAATAAATTTGTCACACATGTTGATCATTGATGAGGAAATAATTTCGTCACAATAAAATGTAAAAGTGACGAAATTTTTCGTCTTCAAAAGTCATAATTTTTTGTCACCGATAAAACAACATTTTGTCGCCAAAAATTCTTATTTTCGTCACCAAATAGTTGTTCAGTACCATATTTATAACTTTAGTTGACGAATAAATTTGTCACGCATGTTGATCATTGATGAGGAAATAATTTCATCACAATAAGATGTAAAGGTGACGAAATTTTTCGTCTTCAAAAGTCATACATGGGTAACGAAATATATTTTGTCACAAATATATATATACGTGACGAAATTTTTAGTCACCAAACAACAAAATAAATAAAAACTTTCATATATAAACTGCAGTAAATTTTGTCACAAAAAAAGTTTATTAGTGACGAATAATCACTTTGTCATAAAACAAGTACAAATGACGAAAAAATTCGTCACTAAACTTGTTCCATATTTTATATTCAATTTAAATTATTATTTCACAAATATCTCTACTCATACTCCAATAGCCTTTTAATTGTACTAAGAAATCCACTAGCTATTATACATCACTCCACAAAAAAATTCACTAAATGATTTATATTATAAATCAAAATATATCCATCAAACAATTTTAATAATAATCCATTAAGTATCACAAAAAATCGTCAAAGCAAATCCCAAAATGAACTAACGTGGAGTCCACAAAAAAAATAAATAAATAAAAATCAACACTCAATCTTGATTTGCAACTACAACTAAGCATCAGTTTAGGGAAAAAAATTCAACAGTTGATCTTTATTTGCAAGTATGCTTCTGAACGTCATCAAAATCAATCTGCAAAGAAAATAAACAAGGCAAATATTAATATATTATCAATTACATCTAAACTCATATATGAATAATTTTATTTTATAAACCAATTTAGTAGAAATTCATATAACAATTCGAAACTTCAAAGAGTTGAGGTGATCCTTGATGATAAAGTAACACGGATAACATAAGATGACAAAAGATCGCAAGAATACTATACATCACTATCACTAATGGCAGAATATATATAATAGCTCCAAAATATAACGTAGCATTGAGGTACATTTGATTCACGACAATGGGCCAATGACTTCTTCAATGAGGTAAATTTGATTGGTGGAATTCAACACAAGAACCTTGTAAGACAACACAAGAACCATGTAAGACTTTTGAGTTGTACCATTGAAGCCCCTCAATGCCTTCTTATTTATGACAATTTGCATCCATGTATAAAGTAAAACAAACCCCTCAATCCTAGTCATTACAACAAAGTTGACAATGATGGATGCATTTCAACTAAAACTTATATGAATATGAAAAACAAACCTCATGTTTACAGTGTATGCATTTTCAACAAAAAGTTGGGATTAGAGAACCCCAAAGAAAGGATTACTACTTGTGTTGTTGGACATGGGTATTACTTATAGGAATGGACGCGGAGGAAGGAGATGGAGAGGTATGAAAATCTAAGTTCTTGAATTCTTTGACCATATTTTGCATCTCTCCAAGAAATTTCTGGCCTGAAAAATAAAAACACAAACTAATTTAGAAATCGTTAGAAGCATATGAATAAACTAACTATTTCTAAAGATTGTTCTAGTCTTATAAAAGGTAAAGTCGAACATTTTCTCATCACACTGACTTTTCATCTCCTGCATCAATAGAAAAGGAATAACCATTTTGATTGTTACTAGTATAAATGTTTGGATTACCATATAGATATGACACGTGCATAGAATCAACAAATCTAAAATGAAAATCTTCAGTGCATGGCCAGATATTTTAAAGTCATAAAACCAAAATAAAAGCCAACTATTATTTAAATATAAAAAGAACAAAGAAAAATATATCACATGGCATTAGAAACGATATAAGCCCAAGCAATGCTTGTGTGTAAGTCTAAGCCTTAAGGAATGCTTGCAGAGGTGTGAAGTGATTCGATCATCTGCCCTTGTTCGTCAGCTCTCGCTAGTAAAGTGATCTTGACAAGAGAAAAAGAAGGGGAGGGGATGTTAGGTAAAAATATGAACCCTGTTGTGATGATATCAATTTGTTTCAAATCTCGAAGGAGTAAACAAGGCATAACTTTTCTTTTCTTTTTCTTTTTTTTTTTATTAGTACAGCTAAACATGCATAACTATTATTGAGATAAGACAGCAAAAATGTCGACAGAGCATTTTTATCCCTTTTACAGGTAATTTGCGAGTGTGACGAGGAATAAATCTACACATTAGAGAGACGATCATACTTTTCAACAAGATGCAAATCCTCTCAATTAAAGAGACAAGACAAACTCCCTGTATCACCATTTTTTAGTTTCTCCATCACATGCATAAACAATAAACCAGCAGCAACCTGCAAAAAAAAAAAAAAAAATAAAAAAAAAAAATTAATGATAATAACATAATTTATTATTAAAAAAACTTGTTAGTAGTTAATCTAAATTCATTTAACTTAAAACTTCAGACAATACTAAAAAATTAAAACTTGTGTGATCATAGGATAGGTAATTTTTATAGTTCAATACATCATAACTACAAAAGAATACTGTCTTTGGCATAGAAGTATCTAGAAAAGCAGTTTGCTATAAAGAAATAACACCTGAAGCTCTAATCCGTTTAATCCATAAGATACCTATAACCATCCAATCTTCTGCTTCTTCTGCTGCTTTTTCCTTTTTCTTTTTTTATTTTTTATTTTTCTTTTTCAAACATGCATCACAGAAAGGGGAAGAAACAGAAAAATGCAAAGGAAAGAAAGATCAGTTTTTAACTACAAAAACCACATCTTCCATTTTTAGCTTTTATTCTAATTCCCCAACTTCAAGAAAAAGAAAGAAAGTCCTTTAGCAAAGATAGCTTAAAAAATTTTATCTTGGAAAATGGAAAAGATCGAATATTCAACTAGCTGAGCATGTATGAAGGTTTTGGCTCAAATAGAAGATAGTAACTAACAGAAGTAGAAATGAAACTAAAAGAATAAATGTAGAACTGAGCAAAGTCCACTAAAAGCAGATATATGACAAGCAATTGTGACTCGGGAAAACTTTTCTTCTGCAAAAATGTAGTTATCACATAGGCCCAAAAGCATGTGTCGAATTGCACTAACCTAGTATGAGCTTCTTGTTTCCCTGTACAATATCGTTTCCTGCTACATTCACAAGGGAGAAGTTCAATTCCTTCCAACTTTTTTAAAAGGCATCTTGATGGGAGGTTTCGTTGCTTGCTTCCAGTTACTGATCCTGGGTAAACTTTGTCAAGAACTTCCAATATAACCCATCTGCATGTAAAAGGGATAAAAATCAAACAAAATTATCAGGCACTCAAAAATAGGCCATGGAAATTATAACCTCACCCTGTTCTGACATCCTCACACAGATTATTGACATATGAATTGATTCCAACACAGTTGATCCACAATCAGAAGCATCTCTCTTCCCTAGAAGTTTGAGCATCATCCGTCATCATCTCAGCAAAAGACATATTTTTGGGTTCCATGGATAAGCCATTACTGCATTAAGAAATTCACAAACTAATTACAAAGAAATCCATGGTGATACTTCATGAAAAAAGCCAACATATTCACAAGCAATTAGTTTAACCTCTGCTGGAATAGTTGAGCAACAAATGCCAGATTTAGATTTGTCGATCCCTCAACAATGTCCTTTGAAGTGACATATCTTTTGCAATCCATTCTCTCTGCATGCTCAAGAATCAAATTCCCTCTTTCAGTAGGATCCTTAGTATCCAATGTGCTGGCATTACCATGTTTTGGTGCAAGAGCATTAAGCAAGTGAGCATAGGCTTTACCAGTACACAAAGCCTACAAGGTCATTTCAGTGAAAAAAAGAAAAAGAAAAAAAGGCGACTACTAATTCTAAAAAAGAAGAAGTTATAAGATTATAATATTCCGAAGGTATGTTTTGGCTCATTAATTGATGATTGATCAGCTGTGAAAGTTTCTCCTTAAAAAAAAAAAAATCATGAAACAGAAAGCAAAAAAAGAATACAACACCAAAATCCAGTTTTGGTCAGTAGTTCTTCATTAAAAACTATTTCACTCTCTATAGAAACCTCTCGCATTACGCTAAAGAATGGAGTTGCTGCTATTAAATAAGCCATGGTGGTGAACTGATCATTCAAGGAAAATAGCATGGAAAAAAATTATATAGGATCTCAATTATCCACCACCACCCTATATATATCTCAAAAGTGACAAAGCCACTTTTTTTTTCTTTGACTGAACATTTTTTGCCTGACAATGGTTCAAATTAATCCAAATTGCAAAAAATAAATTTAACTATTAAATTGTGCAAAAATTCATGAATCATGATGCATGAAGTAGTAAAGAGCAGTCCATAATAAAAGAGCCAAAATATAAATGTTGACCATGCTTTTGGTTTGATTTTTCCCCCCTTTAGAGGTGAAAGGGATACCTCCCTAATTTTGCTCCAATACCATACGTAGGACAACAATATTTTGGGTAGTATCATCAAAAAGTGCATACAAATCCATTTACCTATAATTATGTATTCTGATAAACAAACCAATACTACTATATTTTAAACAAGAGTGCTTCGTCATAAAGAAACTGGTGAACTTTTTCTTACCTTCAGATCAGATGAGAAATTTGAAAGCTATTACTTGTATCCTGCTTTCTTCAATTGGAAATTCATCCATTTGAGTAAAACCTTTTCTGGGGGTAAACCCATTAGTTTCTCAACATCCTGCAAATTTCATTTATGCATTTGGTATAATAACAAAATGTAAAACATAACACTCTATTTTTCATTAAAGTAACAATGAAAGGTAATAAACAATCAACATCTTGTGACCTTGTCGTCATCCACCAATTCCAAAAGTTGAGGAGTTTTCCTTAGATTGAGATCAGCTAACAGTTGAATGTGATGTTTCCACCAAATGAAAATACAAAAAGATTGAGAACTTTGGTGATTAAGATCTAAATATCTCTAGAACATATCCATTGAACAAAGTAAAGGTACCTTAATCATTTGAGAAATCAACCCCATTACTAGATGCAACTACAATAAACAAACAAACAAACAAAATGAAGAGACTACAACAATTTTCATATCAACAACAAAAAATATTCAAGAACATTTCCTTTTTTCAAAATTTTGTTACAATTCGTACCTAAATGTTCGTTCTAAACTTCAGTTTGAACTCTCTTTGTTGGAAAATTTTGCTTTGTTAGGGAATTTTGCTAACTTACTAATATACATTTCGATATCATACTGATATTTAGCATTCATGGGTATAGTTTCAAAGTGATCAATTCCTAGCCATGTTGGGTTCTGATGCCAGTGACAAGTCAAGGGATCAAATATGCAATGGTTTGATTCGTTTACAAAAAAAGAAAAAAAAAAACTTTCTGATATCTTGAAAGCCTCTGCATCAAAAAAAAAAAAAAAAAACCCTAAATGTAGATCAAAAATCATAACACATTTACTCATTTCCCATAAATCAAACCCATACAACATCAAAACACAAAAACAAACAAATCTTGGAGCTAGAGTCAAATAGGGAAATAGAGAAAATGAGAGAGATAAAGAGAGACAGAGAGAGAGAGAGAGAGAGAGAGAGAGAGAAATAGAAAAACCTGATTTAAAATTAATGGGCCTGAGACGGTGTACCAATTGTGGCGATGAGATGATGAGCGACGGTGGCCGATGGTTAGTCGATGAGAGGAGACCGATGGGCAGTCGACGAGAGTCAGAGCAAGAGACTGGGGTTGATTGGTATTTCCCCTGTGTATGTATCATTCGATACATACAGAGAAATAAAAAAATAAATAAAATAAATAAAATTAAACATAAAATAAAATTAGGCGGTAAATATTCTTCTCAAAAATTTTTTATCACACTTATTTAGAAGTTGTGATTAAAAAAATTATATATAATTACACTTATTTAGAAGGTGAGATTAAAAATATATATATATAATCACACTTAATTGAAAAATGATATAAAAAATAAATATTATCACACTCGACCAAATTAAGTGTGATTAAAATATCAATCTAATTTTTTTTTATCACACTTCTAATAAAAGTGAGATATTTCATTTGTCAAAGTGTGATCTTTAACTGTTTTTGTAGTAGTGACTCAACCCTTGTGTTTTGTTTTGAGAGGGAGAGACAGATAGAGATACAAATTGATACAAAGACTGATCCCAAAAAAAAAAAGGAGGGAAAAATAAACTGATCAAAAAAAAAGGAGGAAAAAATAATAGACTATTTTTTTTCATTATTGCTTAATATGTCAAAATTCTTCTATCAAAATTAGTGACAAAATAATTTTCTCACTAAAAGGCCTAAAAATATTAAAAAATATTAGTGACGAAAATATATTTCTCACCAAATGGTCTTAAAATATTTAAAATCAATTTTTTCAAAAAAAAAAAAGATTATTGGTGACGCAAATATATTCCTCATTAATAATTTTTTAATTGTTGAAAAAAAAAATTCTCACCAAAAGTTTCAAAATTTTGGCACTATCAAAAAAAATTAGTGGGAAAAATTTAGGTGACGAAGCTTATTTTTTTTCTCACCTAAAAGTAAGTATTTATTGACGGAAATAAATTTCGTCACCTATTATTTTTATATTTTTATTATACGTGACAAAATTTATAATTCCCCATGGATTATTCTTATTTAGTGACGAAATTTGTTTTCTTCACTAATTTTCGTCACCATACCAATACAGAGAATAAGAGAAAGAGACGCCAGAAAAAGAGAAAAGAGAAATCACGTACCAAATCACCGAGTGAATAAGATGTGGCGGTTACCGGCAAGGCTACTAGTGGCGGCGACGATCGGCAAGGCTAATAGAGGTGACAATGGCGATCGGTGTGGTGGAGGAGCAAGAGGTACGACAAATTAATACCCTATTTCGAGAGAGAGAGATAGAGATGATAAACAGAAAATGGGTAAAAAAAAATTAATACCCTATGTTTTTTTTAATTGCCGCTCAATATATCAAAAATTTCCCACCAAAATTGGTGACAATATTATTTCCTCACCAAAAGATATCAAAAATATTAAAACGTTTTGGTGACGAAAATATATTCCTCACAAATAATTTTATAATTAGTGACAACTTTTTTTCTCACCAAAAGTCCCAAAATTTTGGCGCCACCAAAAAAAAGTAGCGGGAAAATTTTTGGTGACGAAACTTAATTTTTCCTCACTTAATATGAAGTATTTATTGATGAAAATAAATTTTGTCACCTATCATTTTCATTTTTTTATTATATGTGACAAAATTTATAAATTCCTCACGAATTATTTTTATTTAGTGACGAATCTTATTTTCTTCACTAGTTTTCATCACCATAGGTTACTTTTGTTGTAGTGCTACATAGAAAATTAATCAAAATTCACAGAATTAAATTCTGTAAAAATAAAAGAAAAATAATAATGTAACTTTTATTTTTCAATTAATTTGGAAATAAAAGAAAATTTTATTTAACCAAATTAATTCCACACAGAAAATTAAATTTTTGTAACACTTCAATAATTAAAAAAAAAAAGAATTTATTTTTTTAATTAATGAACACTCAGAAATAAATTAAGAAAACCAAAATTAATTTCTGACAAACTTCACAAATAAATATTCTGAATTGTTAATGACACCAGTATATTACTACTAATTGTCAAAGAAAATAGACAGTTTATTACTACTATCTGTCAAATAATATATTACTACTATTTGTTTTTCAACCAGAATATTATTTTGTAAAATCACAGAAAATAATTTCTGTAAGAAGAAGAAAGAAGAAAGGAAATAAACGAAAAATTCTGTAAACAGAATAATTCAAATCTGTCTTAAGATTGTTGGAACAATCTTCTGTGTACAATAAATAAATTGAAATAAATCAAACAAATAAAATAAATTACGTACCGAATTTATTTTTACTGAACCGAATGAATAATTAAAAACTAAGTCTAGTGTGTGACACTCTGCCCTTAAGACAGATTCGCCCCACTACGGTGCTTACGGTTAAGTGGCTTCTATCTCCCAGGATACAATGATCTTCACAAATTTGTAGTAGCACTCCAAACAAATTTGTCCGGCAAACTAGAACCTTGTGTTCTAATACTCTCTTTAATTTTCTCTAACACTAGAATGAAGAATAAAATGCAAAAGAGAAATATGGACTGCAAAAATGAATTTTTTCTGACTATTTTTTTTTGGATATCAAGACTGCTAGAACAGATCTGAATTTATAGGCAAAAATGCTGTCCCGAACAGGTACATACAAGAAGTGAACAAGTGTGAAACAGATTTGAACAGATGCAATTTGAATTCAAACAGATCTGTAGCCAATATTCTGAATCTGTTTGGCAGTTACAGATTTGTAGCTGCTGGGCAGTTATTAACATTGTTCAAACAATTTAAAAAGCAGAATTCGGACAGAAGAGGCATCAAACGTAGACAGAAAAATTTAAATTCAAATTTGGTTCCAAATTTGAATTTAAGTTCATTTAGATTTTCCTGGAAAAAATTCAAATAAATTTTGTCCAAAAAAATAATATTAGAACTGACTCGACCCACAACCCACACCCGCGCCCGGCATGGCCCAACCCGGCCTGCCCGCGCGTGTGGGGTGGTTTGAGCCAAGGTTCTATTTGTCCATAACTCCTCCCTTCTACAAACTTGGGGTACCCCTTGGGGCCCAACCCAAGTGTTGCAATCTAGAGCTTATATACTCAACAAAGCTCTTTTAAAGTTTCATTGTGGGACAACCCATTTCAAGGAAACCCACATTTAATTCTTTAAATGTCCATTCCATGAACCCGAAAACGACGTCAAGTTCCTATTCATTCATAAATGGTTTTGACGAACCGTCTTCACCATGTGACTTGCCATGCGAAAAGGAACATGTCACCTCTTCAGATCTACCCCAAAAGACATTTGGGGCCCACTCCATTTTGGGCTCAAAGTTGGCCCAAAATAAGCCTTATAAACCAAATTTTCCAACACTGCCAAAGTGATTTATCCCAAATTTTGTTTTTGGTACATCACAGTTTTATCTCGACGAGCTAAATGAATAAAAATAGATGTTGTTAGGATCAGTGAGACCACTTTCAAATTAATTTTAATGATTCAAACCGTTAATTTTATAAGAGTTATTGAAAAAATTATTTATAAAAAATTAAATTAATTCGACATTGGTAACTGTCTACCACAAGTGTTCTGGTGCCAAAATTCAAACATGACAAATGGGAGCTTGTTAGACTTTTCTCTAATTGAGGCTGCTAGTCATACCGACCACTTGAAACTCTATATTCGTGTTTAATTAAGGATGTATTTGAATCTTATATTTCAGTATACGTATTCAAAGAGAGACAAAAAGAAAATTATAAGGAAAAAGTAATAAAATTTTAATTTATATTATTGTGAATATTTGTCTCTTCTTTTTCTTTTCTCTTAAATCACTATTATATAATTCAAAATTTAAACACTGTTTAAATATAGCGAGTTACCCCAGTCCGGTTAAGCTCGGGCCCGAATCCAGCCCGGAAGCTTGAGCTTGAACCATCATTTTAAAATCTGACCAGGCTCGGCCAGACCATTGAAATATTGTGTTTGGATACATATCTTGATTGGTTTAGTGTGAATATGCAGAATTGGAGGAGAAGAAAAAAATAATTTTGCTGTTGAAAAGCCTATTCAATAGTCCTATAATAATAGATGTCTTAGCGAGTGGACATCAATAAATCCAAGGGTAAAGAAAACCTTTCATAATAGACAAAAATAAGATAAATTCAACAAATATATATATATATATATATTGTTCACTCACCCTTTATATATATATGGATGCATATGCATATGCATATGTATGTAGATAAAAAGAGTTATAAAAGCTTCTTGTTGTTTGGAAAGTCCTCTCGTCTTGCTCTTGGTTTCTTAGGTGTCTCTAAGTGAATTGGTTGATATTTGGAGGCCTCTCCTTCCTGGTATGTTTGTCCACTTATTTATTTATTTGTTTATTTATATATATGTATATATATATATATATGAAAATCTAAGTGATTCGTGATTAGATCAAGATTAAAAATATTCCAAATCCCAAAAATCCAAAACACACAATCTAAATCAACAAGCACTTACGAAAGTGATTTAGATTGTTTGTTTTTCAGAATAATTAATAAATCGACACAAACGATTTTTACGTGGAAAAAACCACAATTGGACACCTCTAACTGTGATTAAAAAACCACGGGCGAAACGCCACTAACCAATCCACTACTGAAGTAAAAAGATTACAAAGATATCATACAAATTACCCAACTCAGTCAATCTATCTACGAATCTTCTGTAACTCTTTTTCCACGACTTCGTCTCGGAACTGATCAATCCTGAAGTTGATTCCACAACCTCACTTGTCGATTTAACGACTACGTATAGAATCAAACGCCTTTTGAAACGATACGTTTGAATCTTCGAAATCCACCGAAGAAAACTCTCTCTTGAATATAAAGTAACCAACTTCTTGATGTATGTATTTTAGATCATGAGTGAAGAACTCTTCTCAAAATATCAAGAAAAACTCACAAAAAATCTCTCCATAAGAAAACCTCAGAAAATCTCAAAGTAGATCTAAAAAGTAATCCTAAAGTTTGGAGAAACCAACTACTTATAGAATTCCGGATTCTGAAGCTCGCTCAAGCGAAGCTTATCTCGCGTGACTTCCATAAGTACCTTCGCTCGAGCCATAAAGTCTTCGCTCGAGCGAGGAATAAACTCTTTCAGGTTTGTATGCAGACGTAGTTCTTCGCTCGAGCCTCCAATGCTTCGCTCGAGCGCACAATGACCTCTTTCAGGTTTGCAGCCAGACACAGTCCTTCGCTCGATCGAGGACTTCGTCGTTCGAGCGAGAAACCCAAAACAGCACAGAAATTACAACTCGATTACACAAGTTTGTTCGTGGAATTGACAAGACTTAGGGACCTAACAATCTCCCCCTTTGTCAATACCCGGACAAAACTTCCTAACACAATTTCCTAAACAGACGAACTAGCTAAAACGATTACAACTCAAAGCAAACGAACTAGCTAAGACGATTACAACTCAAGGCAAACCAACTATGCAACCAATCTCAAAACAAACTGGAACTAACATCTTGAAACAATAAACCAAACTTGAGGAAAACCTGTAATGAAATCTAACTCCATCAAACCTGAAATGTAACATAACAAAACAAACCATCAAGATATAAAATAAAAACATATAGCGCCCAATATCCATATCAATAATATCAATAATAGCCACAACATATAAACCTCCAAATGCTTATCTGCAAAAAAAAAAAAAAAAAATCATGAGTACCCCAAAACTAAAACTACTCCCCCTTTTTGTCCGGTAGTGACCCAAAAACAACAACAGGCAGAGGCAGCATAAAATAAAACAAAAACACTATCCAAAGTAAGAACAAAAACTGTCCAAGAGAAGTATATGCCAAAAGCTAAGAAGGAGATGATGGTGGCTGCTGCAACTGAAGAAGAGAAAGAATCTGAGCAAGCATGGCACTCTGCTCATCAAGACGGCCATCAAAAGCATCAAGACGTGTAGCCAAAAGATCAAGGCGACGTGTAACAGACTGCTCAAAGTGCTGTAGCTGGCCACGAAATGAGCGAGGACGTAGCTCAGAAAGATCAGGGGCACTGGCATTGGCGGCCTCAAACTCCTCCTCCTCGGCAAGGGGATCATCATTACCTGCACCAGAACTCCCAACCCCTGACACACTCCCCCTCACATGAGCCTGACTCTGAGAGACTGTCAATTTAGTAATGGGTTTGATAGGGTAAGCAAACTCATCATCATCAAAAACAAGAACATCAAGGGCAGTGAGAAAACGAGTAAGCAAACACCCATAAGGAAGCCCCAAAGATTTTCTGCCCTCAGAGACCCCAATCATTTTTGAAACAATCATTTCTGGGAGGTCAATAGGTAGTCGGTGATGAATACAATACAGAACATAACCTTGGTCCTGAGTAATATGCGAGGAATGGGTGGTGACATAAAGATTCGCACACACGATGATATTCAAGAGACGGAACCGAGGAAGCAACTCATTTTGCTGAAGGAGATCCCCAGTGATCCAAGTCCGGTCAACACCACATAACTCAGAAGCAACACAATTAAAATCAACACCTGACCGGGTAAGAAACGGAAAATGACAATTACGAACTTCAGGAAGACCAAGTAAAACCCGAAACACATCCCCAGTGATAACAAGTGACTTCTTCCTAACCCAAGTCTCAAAGGATGCCGGAAGTTCTTTGCGAATGGAATGGATATTGCAATAGAATTCCCGGATGAGACTCAAATTTTGTGGCCCGGAGAAATGCAACACTTGATCTCCGCCTAACGAATCAAATAAAGACCGAATGGGAAGAACCTCAAAGGCATTTGGGAGGATATTGCGCTCTAAATGTACTTTACGAGATGCAAAAGACTCCCGAAACAACTTAGATTTTTCTTTAGATGGGAACTTTTCAGAGTTGAAGGAAGAACGAGAAACCGTAGCTTTACGGCGCTTGGATGACTCGGCCATGACTAATACAACCCAAGCAGAGCAACATAGACAAGAGCCCAGAAGGACAAGGAACATCCAATAAACTACACCAGAAAACCCCCAAAACAAAACACAAAGAGCCAGTCAAAACAAATTAGTCCAACAGGGGTTAGAAAAGCAGTGAAACTCGTAACAGTAGCATAAAAGAAATGAAATGATTAGCAGTGCTAAAGAGACAAACAATCAGCCACAGAGAAAACAAGATATTACAACCATTATAGAATCGAAACATCAATGTATGAAAAAATAGAGAGAAAACAGATTACAATCACATAATGGCAATATATGTATATGTAAAGAAAATCCCCAATGTTAAACTCTAACAAAACCCCAATGGTAAACCCTAAGCACAATGGAGAGTGCAATAGACAAAATCATGAACCCTAGATGCAAGAGTGAGGCTCGAAAATTAGAGGGAAGAACCACAACCAACAAAAATAAAACCTAGAGTCTAACAAAGAACAACTACAACCACATCTCAACCCAAGTATCATACGAACAAAAAAAGAAAATAAAACGAAGAAAGGAAAAAAAACTTACCAGAAACGGAGAGAGAAGATGAAGAAACAAAAAAAACTCCGAAATCAAGAGGGAAAAAAACAGAAGATCGCAGCAAAGATAACCACGAAAAACCCTAGGGGAGAGAGAGAGAGAAAAGACGAAAGGGGGGGGAAAGATGAACTGAATAGGCACAGATTCAGAATTTGAACTGCGACAGGTCGCTCGAGCGAATACTTTCTTGCTCGATCGAGAGCTAAAAATGCCCAGGCGGTCGCTCGAGCTAAGAATGGGTCGGTCAAGCCAAAAAAACATGTTCTCAGGTCTAAATGCAGTGGCAAAAGCACGCTCGAGCGAGGCAATTGTTGCTCGAGCCAAGAAAGAAAAAAAACAAGCCATAATATTTTTTTTATATATATAAAAACAACACTATACTCAAAATCAAGAGGTGAGACTGAAACAAAAATAGATGATCATACTTAGCCAAGTGAATACTAAGATGATATAATCCCTTAATTCATGAATCTTGTGAACTTGCAATTTTTTTTTTTTAAAAAAAACAATGACACTGGAAATCATGAGCAAAGCAGATAAAATATAATCAATGATCATAAGCTACATGAGAATGTACAACTCAAAATCCAATATGAGAGCTCACATAAAAAAGTGTGTGTGTGCAATCCATGAGAGGTCACTGAGCTAGAGTTAATCCTAGTAGTGATCGGATGGCTGGACCTCCATCAAGAGTAACTCAACAATACAGTGAAAAGTCAAACCACTAGGAATCACGGGGTATTTGTTGAGTAAATGCGGAGGCTCCCCCTCAATCAAAGAGTCCCTTTTTTTTTTTTTTTACATTTTCTTTCTTGTGGGCACTCACTGGTGGCTTTCACTCTCAAGAGTATGGAAACCAAACCAGAGAAGAATGAAATCATAAAGGATGGCCTGGTTGGTGCCTCTGAGGTAGCCTTTTCCTAATGCCCGGACTTCAAGGAACTGAGGGAGAAACCGTGGAAGTGAAAACAGATGGTAGATGGTTAAGAGACTCAACATCACCCATGATATGCTAGTATCGGTCAATTCCACTGTAAAAGTACAAGAAACACTGTTAGTGGTCCATAGAGAACTTTGATCACATGTGCGGAAACCCCTGCAACAATTAATCTCAAGGATGTGTACAGAATGAGATCATGAGGTTAATGAGCATGGGCATTCAAAATGAGCTATGACCACTGAACAATGAGATCTTGTAAGCAGCATGAGTAGTGTATATAAAAAGTTGGATGCAAGTACAGTAGATATCAATGATAATGAGATTATGACATCCAAGCATACATAAGGCAAAACACTTACACCTACTCAAGTAACAAGAGACACTCTAGTGATCGAGCATGACACCCAAGGTCTTTCTAAGGAACTCAAAACGAAGAAGATCAAGGGGTTTTGTAAAAATATCAGCTTTTTGATGCTCAGTGGGAATATGTTCAAGAACAACAAGGCCCTCTTCCACTAACTCTCGAATAAAATGATGACGAATGTCAATGTGTTTGGTGCGAGAGTGTTGGACAGGATTTTTTGAAATGTTTATGGCACTTGTGTTATCACAGAAAAGAGTAAGAGTGTTCTGTTCTATCCCATAATCATGAAGCATTTGCTTCATCCACAGCATTTGTGCACAACAACTCCCTGCAGCAATGTACTCAGCCTCAGCAGTTGAAAGAGAGATGGCATTTTGCTTTTTACTATGCCAGGAAACCAGATTATTCCCAAGGTAAAAACACCCCCCAAATGTACTTTTCCTATCATCAGCACACCCTGCCCAGTCGGCATCAGAAAAACCAGTAATCTCAGCTGTAGTATCAGTAGAAAACCAAACCCCATACCCCAAAGTCCCATTAACATATTTAATGATGCGTTTGACAGCAAGTAGATGAGACTCTTTAGGACTAGCTTGGTAACGGGCACAGACACCTACACTGAAAGCAATATCAGGACGACTGGCTGTGAGGTACAAAAGACTCCCTATCATACTCCTATAAAGGGTAGGATCAACATCAATACCAGAGGAATCTTTGGAGAGGTGAAGACTGGTGCTCATGGGAGTGCGTGCATGTTTGGCAGACTCAAGACCAAACTTAGACACAAGATTTTTCGCATACTTAGACTGAGACACAAATATACCTGAAGGAGACTGTTTAATTTGAAGACCTAAAAAATAAGACAACTCTCCCATCATGCTCATCTCAAACTCATGTGTCATGCAATCCGAAAAATATTTCACAAGATGTTCAACAGTGGATCCAAACACAATATCATCAACATAAATCTGAGCAACAAGAATATGAGACTTAGTATGTTTCACAAATAAAGTCTTATCCACACTACCCCTTTGAAAATCATTATCAAGAAGAAATGTAGTGAGTCTATCATACCAAGCTCGAGGGGCTTGTTTCAATCCATACAAAGCCTTGTCTAACTTGTAGACATGATTAGGACATTTAGGGTCCTCAAACCCTTTTGGTTGCTCAACATATGCCTCTTCTTTCAAGTACCCATTCAGAAAAGCACTTTTCACATCCATTTGAAACAATTTAAAGCCAAGAAAACATGCAACACCAAGTAAAATACGAATGGATTCGAGACATGCAACTGGGGCAAACGTCTCATCATAGTCAACACCCTCTACTTGTGTGTAGCCTTGAGCAACCAACCTAGCTTTGTTCCTAACAACTGTACCATTCTCATCAGATTTATTTTTAAAGATCCACTTGGTACCTATCACATTCATGTCTCTAGGTCTGGGAACTAGAGTCCAAACTTTGTTCCGTTCAAATTGACCTAATTCTTCATGCATAGCATTGACCCAACTATCATCTAGCAAGGCCTCTTTAAAATTCTTAGGTTCAATTAAAGAAACATAACACATATGTGATACCTCATCCCGAATCTGTCTTCGGGTTTTCATTCGATCCGAGACACTTCCAATCACCTATTGAGCTGGATGATTCAGTTTCACCCTAGCTGATGGTTTAAGCTCAGGACTTGTGGTGACAGGGGAAACAGGAGTGATGTCTCTTGGAGCACTCTTTGGACTTGACCTTACCTGTGAGGATGGTTCGGTAACCATTTCTTGTGATGGGTCTGCACATTCTCCTTGATTTTGTGATTCCATATCCAAGATTGGAGACTCATCATTATCATCCTCATTTGTTGCTGGAGCAGGTGCACCTGTGTCATCTATAACCACATTGATAGATTCCATTAAAGATGAAGTTCGCAGGTTATAGACTCTAAAAGCCCTACTAGTGGTTGAATACCCTAGAAAAATACCTTCATCACTTCGGGAGTCAAATTTGCCCAAAGGCTCTCTATCTTTGAAGATGTAACACTTACTCCCAAAAGTTTTGAAGTATTTTACATTAGGTTTCAGGCCCTTCCACAATTCATATGGAGTTTGTAAAGTGCTGGGCCTTAAATACACGCGATTTATGACATAAACAGCAGTATTTATGGCTTCGGCCCAAAATTTTGGAGGAAGTTTCTTACTAAGGAGCATGACCCTAGCCATTTCTTGAACAACCCTGTTCTTCCTCTCAACAACTCCATTTTGTTGTGGAGTAATGGGTGCTGAAAATTCATGCTTAATTCCATGTATATCACAAAAATCCGAAAACGAACTATTTTCAAACTCACGACCATGATCGGTTCGGATTCTTATGATACGATCAGTGGAAATACCTTGTTCATTCTGGATTTTAAAGACTAAGGCCTGGAAAGCATCAAACGTATCAGATTTTTCCTTTAAAAAATTTACCCATGAAAATCGAGTAAAATCATCAACAGTTAAAAAAATGTATCTTTTACCTCCGATGCTTTCAGTGCGAGTAGGACCCATTAAATCCATGTGAACCAATTCGAGAGGACGTTTGGTTGTAAAGCTATTCACCTTTTGATAAGGGCCACGGGTTTGCTTTCCAAGTTGACATGGTCCACACACATGGCTCAAATTCTTACCCAGTTTAGGTATTCCCCTCACAAGCTCTTTGTTGGCTATCTTAGTTAGGTCATTGAAGTTCATGTGACCTAATCTTTGATGCCACAGGTCAATGTTGCTAATGATGGCAGAGTGACAAGTGAGATCATTAGTAGTAACAATCCCATAGCAGTTATCAGATGTGCGAACCCCATGTAAGACAGTATTTCCCTTTTTATCCAAAATTTCACATTTATTTTTTGAAAACAATACTTCATGATGGGAATCACACATTTGACTAATGCTTAAAAGATTTGCTTTAAGACCATCAACTAGTAGAACATTATCTAGCTTGGGAAGACCAGCAACACTTATAGAGCCCTTACCAATGACTCTCGAAGTGCCGCCATCTCCAAAGGTAACAATTCCTCCTTCATAGTTTTCAAGGGAGGTGAAGTAGGATTTGTTACCGGACATATGACGAGAACCCCCACTATCAAGATACCACATGTGTGAATCACGTGCTTTTAGAGCAGTGTGAACAACTAAACAAGTCAAATCATCTTTTCTCACCCAAATCTTTTTAGTCTTGGTATTCCGCCTAGACATGTAAGGTTGTCTCCTAGCCCAAAAAGTATTTGAATTTCTACTCTTTTGAGACACCTTACCAAACAATTCATAGCAATAAGGACGAATGTGGCCATACCTACCACAGTGATGACAAATAAAAACCGGTTTTACCTCCTTTTTGTTGATCTTACCAGCTTTAGGTAGACG
The DNA here is from genome assembly GCF_055761805.1 of Camellia sinensis. NCBI lineage: Eukaryota > Viridiplantae > Streptophyta > Magnoliopsida > Ericales > Theaceae > Camellia > Camellia sinensis. Next base: position 51,091,887 of record NC_138967.1, read on the forward strand.
AAGAGAGAGATCAGCCTGGTCTACCTTCAATTTTCCCTTTGCTTGAGTCTTCTTGTCATGTGAAGTAGAGGCCTGTCCCTTGTGAGCTGTTGCACCATAGCCTAACCCGCTTTTGTCGCAACCCATTTGTTGAGACCTGAGGATGTCTTCTAAAGATTTGGAACCTTTGTTCCACATGGCAATAGTGGCTCTAGCAACATGAAGCTCTTCATCCTTTTGACAGACTATCTCTTCCAATCTGGCTTGTGACAGCTCAAGACTTTCAAGCTTTTCTTCATATGTGGAATACACCTTCAGAAGTTCATTCCTTTCAGTTTCACAGGATAGTAATTTTCCACATAAGTCTTGCCTGTCACTCAAGATCTTGACGATATTCTGCTTTGCTGCTACAAGTTCTCCTTTCAGCCTGATATTCTCACTCTCACATGTTTTGATCTTGAGAGAGAGTTTGTCGTTGGTTTTGGATAAATTCAGAGATTCCTCGTATAGCTTTTCGTAAGCTTGTTGTAGTTCATCGCCATTGATCTCATCATTGTTATCAGATGTTTCATCATCCTCTTTTTGCTCTTTATTTTCTTTTGCCTCTTCCAATCTAGCAACTAAGACTGAAAAGTTGCTGGATGGTGGTGAATGTGAATTTCCTCCTTCATGGAATTGGCTCAAAATTTCCCATGCCTCTTTAGCCTTTGTGCAACGAACAACCCGTTGCTGTTCTTCAGTAGAAATTGCTCTACGAATAGTGATCAGGGCTCTCTGATTGCTCGGATTGTCAGCCCTGTCTGTATCTTCTTCAATGGCCTGCCAGCCTTCTGGATCAAAAGCTCTCAGAAAAGCTCTCATTCTGATTTTCCAAAACAGGTAGTTACTCCCATCAAAGGTGGGAGGAAGATGCAAGTTCTGACCACGAGCTAACTCTGCTGGCTTTGGAGGAGGTGGTTTCAAAGTAGACCAAAATGCCATGAAAGCACTATCCCCGTCTTCTCCAGATTCAGGTTCTTCGGGTTCTTGCTCCGACCCGCTTTCATCATCCCAAGTTACAGTGTAGACTTTCTTTCGATTCTTTTTCGAAGGGCATTCAAGGGCAATGTGACCAAAACCTTGACATTCATAGCACTTGACCCCTTGCCCCTTTACAATCTTCTTTTCAGTTTTTGAAGCAAGTTCTGGTGGAAAAGTTTTGGGTTTTTCATTACTCTTGTCTTTTGAAATAGGGTCTCTGAAATTAGGCTTCTTTTTCTTCAAAATTTTTTAAAATTGTTTAGTAAACATAGCCGTCATCTCAGACTCTAAATCAAATTCAGCCTTCGGAGTTTTTGCAGACTCATGAGCACTAGTGAAAGCCACACTTTCTTTTTGTTTTTTCTTTGAAATCTGGTGTGCTTCATAAGTCTGCAAGTTTCCAACCAATTGATCAAGCTTGAGGGTATCAACATTCTGAGCCTCCTCAATGGCTGTCACTTTTGGTTGGAACCTCTCGGGTAAAGACCTCAAAATTTTTCCAACAATTTTAGCTTCCGGGATTTTTTCCCCGAGTGTGAAACAGGAATTCACGATATCACTAAGTTTTGCATAGAAATCATCAAACGTCTCCTCATCGCGCATAAAAAGGGTTTCAAAAGCGGAGGTGAGACGTTGAAGTTTTGACCTTTTGACAGAAGTTGTACCTTCGTGAATCGTTTCCAAAATGTCCCAAGCCTCTTTTGCTACCTCACACGTGCAGATACGTCGAAACTCTTCAGGTGTGACGGAGCAAAATAGGGAATTGAGAGCCTTACTGTTCCAACTCGAGTTTTGGTAATCAATTATGTCCCATTTATCAAGGGGTTTAGGAATATTAACACCATCAATGGTGATAGTAGGTTCACTCCATCCATAGATCACGGAGTGCCAGACTTTCTCATCGATGGATTTTAAAAATGCTCTCATACGAGCTTTCCAGTAAGAATAGTTTGTACCATCGAGTAAAGGTGGTCTATGGGTCGAGTTACCTTCACGAATAGAATCCATAATACTAGTCACACAAAATCACACTCCTATATTTTTTAAAAAAAGAGTGACCCGCTCTGATACCAATTGAAAATCCTAAGTGATTCGTGATTAGATCAAGATTAAAAATATTCCAAATCCCAAAAATCCAAAACACACAATCTAAATCAACAAGCACTTACGAAAGTGATTTGGATTGTTTGTTTTTCAGAATAATTAATAAATCGACACAAACGATTTTTACGTGGAAAAAACCACAATTGGACACCTCCAACTGTGATTAAAAAACCACGAGCGAAACGCCACTAATCAATCCACTACTGAAGTAAAACGATTACAAAGATATCATACAAATTACCCAACTCAGTCAATCTGTCTACGAATCTTCTGTAACTCTTTTTCCACGACTTCGTCTCGGAACTGATCAATCCTGAAGTTTATTCCACAACCTCACTTGTCGATTTAACGACTACGTATAGAATCAAACGCCTTTTGAAACTATACGTTTGAATCTTCGAAATCCACCGAAGAAAACTCTCTCTTGAATATAAAGTAACCAACTTCTTGATGTATGTATTTTAGATCATGAGTGAAGAACTCTTCTCAAAATATCAAGAAAAACTCACAAAAAATCTCTCCATAAGAAAACCTCAGAAAATCTCAAAGTAGATCTAAAAAGTAATCCTAAAGTTTGGAGAAACCAACTACTTATAGAATTCCGGATTCTGAAGCTCGCTCGAGCGAAGCTTATCTCGCTCGAGCGAGAAGCTTATCTCGCGTGACTTCCATAAGTACCTTCGCTCGAGCCATAAAGTCTTCGCTCGAGCGAGGAATAAACTCTTTCAGGTTTGTATGCAGACGCAGTTCTTCGCTCGAGCCTCCAATGCTTCGCTCGAGCGCACAATGACCTCTTTCAGGTTTGCAGCCAGACACAGTCCTTCGCTCGATCGAGGACTTCGTCGCTCGAGCGAGAAACCCAAAACAGCACAGAAATTACAACTCGATTACACAAGTTTGTTCGTGGAATTGACAAGACTTAGGGACCTAACAATATATATTAACAATTGGTAGCTGGAAGGGAAAAAATGAAAGAAATCAAAATTTCCATAAGACATTGTTGTGAAGTATGGATATTTTTCTCCGATATTTCAAAAAGAGAGATGTATCTGTATTATGTTTGTATTAGATATCTACTTTTTGGATATTCACAGATATTTCAAAAAGAGAGATGTATCTGTATTATGTTTGTATTAGATATCTACTTTTTGGATAGTCACAGATATGTGTCAGATACACTAAATCACATAATACTTCTTTTACAAAATTAAAATTGTAGTATTTCTTGCATAATAATATAATATAAATAATTGTAAGGATAAATATAAGAATATTTTTCTAATACTTTATTTAGTTATTTGATAAGAAGAATATAGTGAATTAAAGTAATTAAATTTGTCAAAATGATATATCTTTTTTTTTCATGCATGTCCCATATAATTATATAGAAAGTAAGTATTAATAAGAGAATATAATAATAGTATAATTAAAATTAAATATCAACATATAAATAAGCAAGTAAACTTGAAAACAATATTCTTTACCTGTGCCAAAAGGAAAAATGCAGGGACAAGTTGTAAATTGTTTTATCATTGTTATACAAACATATTAGATATTGAAATAAAATATTTGCAAGATCTATTGAAAATTAAAAAGTAAACAAGCTACTATCTTAAATTAATATCTAATTCTTAAATGTTAATATTTTGTATTATAAAATTATAGTATGATTTTTCAACATTCTTGATTTTATGCGCAACTCGTCAATAATAATTTTAAAAAATAATTTATTTATTTTTAAAAAAAACATATCCTGATCGTATTGGTTTCATATTTTTTTAATTTTTGTTCTATAGTTGTATCCGTATCGTATTATATCTAGTATCCTACTTCCTAGACACAATGATAAGATTTGAACTAAATATCACACCTGATAAGGGCACAAGAAGAGGGGGATTAGGAGGGGCATTGGCCTGGAAACGTTTTAAGAAACACATGCATATGTATATAGGTTTAGTAGTTTTATCTAAGAGTAATGTTATATATAATTATATTTTTTATTTTAGTTTCTCACTCTTGAACACAAAGTAACCCTAGGCCTTTATATTCATAAATGCATATAAAATCTGCTTCCTTGCTTGTGTTTTGGAGTGAGAAAAAGATATGAGGAATAAGATTATAGGTAGCATTTTGTTTCATCTAATGTTATCTATCCCTGAAATTCTTAAGGGTTGAGTTCCTTTCCAAGGGTGATTCCACTAGATAAATTTTGTTGTCCAATTTTATAAGATAAATGTGATACGATCATGTAATTGTCAATATTCAATTAATTTAATTTTTTAAATAAATTAACTTATCTACGTATCCTATAAATTGAAAGGTTCCAATCAATTAGGTGGTCCTAAAGTGAACCGAGTAGCCCAACCCAATAGCACCACGCCAATTAGATCACAAACTTTAAAAAAAATAAAAAAAATAAAAAATAAAATAAAATAAAATTTCTTCAGACAATTTGCCAAAAAATTAGATATAGGAGATAGGCTTTGAAGCATTTCAAGGGTGTTCCATTTTTTTTAGATAACTAAAAAAATGTACTAGCCATGGTCAATCTGTAATGTGAGCTTCAAAATTTATGAAAAAACCTTTTTGGAAAACTCTTTTAGAGCAGTCTGTGATCTTTTAAGTTTGGCTTCATTCACCTAATATATCCTATGTTCTTTCTTTTTTTCTTTTTTTATATATATATAACAAATTTGGTAATTTCTTTAGATAGGATTTCCACTAATTTTACAAGATATGTTGTCGAATGCAACTGTTGATCCTGTCTCCCTTCACTTAGATAAAAAGCTTACACTCCTATCCAGTACAGACTCCGAGTGTTATATCTACAAAATGCATGATTGACTACGTTGGCAAAATGAAAAGTTATATGAACCAGAAATAATGGCTATAGGACCATATCACCATGGTAAAGACAACCTACAATGGATGGAAGAACACAAATTACGGTATCTGCGATTGCCTCTTAAACGAAGAAATGAGACTAGTATGGATAGATACATAGTAGCCATGAGAGATTTGCAAGAACAAGCACTTAGATGTTATGCAAACTCTGTATGGCTTAACAAAGACGAGTTTGTGAAAATGATGCTTCTTGACAGCTGCTTTCTCGTTGAGTTGTTTCGCAAATTTACCATAACAAGTATGAGAGATAGAAATGACCCGCTCTTCAAAATTGATTGGATACTTCCAAGTATATTGCGCGACTTATATTTATTTGAAAATCAATTGCCATTCTTTGTTCTTGTGCAGTTGTTCGATATGACCAAAGTTCTCGACCCTCATGACAATATCACTGATTTAGCCATTCGATACTGTTGTTGTGTTAGTCAATATTTATTTTATAGTGCATCGCCAGGTCTTGAAATGATTTTATATACTTATAATTGTAACACCCTAGAATTTCCTCACAACAATAGATCAAAACAAACACAAGAATGTTCCCAAAAGTCATCTCTTTCATTGAACTAAAGGTTGTAGGATCACAATTCATCATGTACAATCTCACAAGATTTCAATACTCAAATACTGTTCAATGAACTAGATAACCATACAAAATATAGGCCTCAAGGGCTTACAATAATTACAAAACAATTTGATGGACTTGTTACAAAAGTTCTAATTCAAAATATCAAAACACTCATGAGTTACTTCTTCCCAAAAAGTGCTACCGCTGGATCCCGTCCATCAAGGGGGTAACACTTCATCAATTCCTGAAAAATAATATAGGGTTGAGCTATTTGCCCAGCAGGAATACATTTAACCAGTATTTAATCTTTTCAAAATGGCATCATGTTATTCTTGTGACAAAACAGAACAAGGAATAAATCTCCACAAGTAAACTTAATCAATCATAGCGAGACATCGAAATTCAAGAGTGATAGATTATAATTTAGATCATTAAGGGCCAAGCAATTCATGTCACCAAGTATTGCACATAAACAATCACAACCATGGATGGCAAACCATGAGTCCACATGTAAGAGTCCAACACAAATTACCCTTTACTGTTGTGTAAAACCATTCCCACATTTGCCGGCTATTATACGGTAGAGAGTGAGCACCCAAAGAAAATCATCTGTTTTTCCAGTTTTGCCGGCTATTATACGGCGGGACTATGTGGACACCCAAAAACCATTTTTCCCACATTCGTCCAGCGATAAGCCTAGACAAGGCAATTAGGCACCTTTCAAACTCCCCACGCGGGTACCAACACAACACCACACCACATTTTAAAAAGTGACTCCTACTCGGACTCATGCACAATCAACAATCCAATCATATTTTACTTCAATCAACAAGCATTCAACATAGCCAAGGAATGGAACACAACACCACATTTTAAAGAAATTAACATCCAAACCTCAATTCATCTACTATAACAATTTCCTCATATATCACCCTTTTTATTATCACAACATTCTAAGAATTTAAGTAAATTTTATTTAATTAAAGGGTTTTCAACTTAATTGAAAGTTTAGGGTTTCACCAAATTTGGAGGTTAGTCTTGTTTATCATAGAAATGGGTTTCAATAATATTCATATACATGTTAGACAGGAGGGTATAAGAAATTATAAACAAGAAGCAATTATAAGGGTTTCTTATATAGAAATTGGGGATAATCCAACAATGTTCTCAAGTTGGTTTGTAAATTACAATCACACCATGAAATCCATTCAAAGCAAAGAAATACAAGGATAAAAGTATCCCTACCTTTTCAAGAGGGCAAAAATGGAGCCACCTAGAAGAATCCTTTGCCAAATCAAGATCAAACCAAGATCCAATTGGTGGAAAGTATGATCTCTAAGTATTCTTCACTTTTTGCTAGGAGATCTAAGCCAAATCCTAGTAGAATGGGAGGTATTTTAGAGTGAGAAACTAGGGTTTTCGAGTAAGAGAGGAGGGGAGGGAAGGTAGAAAAGAAAGAGTAGAAGAGAAGATCTAGAATCGTGTTTTTAAGCTGCTGAATTTGCGCAGCCCGCTCGAGCGCCGCTTACCCCGCTCGAGCGTAAGACATAAACTAAAGAGCCCGCTCGAGCAACAATTCCCTCGCTCGAGCATGGAATGACATGACTCAAAAGTTTTGCAGAGCTACAGGAAAACAACTGAGAGCCAACATTCCCCGGTCGAGCGCCAATTCCTACGCTCGAGCGTCCCGCCTGTAAACTCAAAAGATACTAGGAGTTAAGATTTTCCGCTCGAGCGTGCCTTTCCCCTCTCAAGCGGACCCAGAACAAAAATGTCACAATAATGGAATTTCAACTTGCCCGGTGAAGCATTTTCTTGGCCTGGCACACCAAATTACCTTTTTCACTTTCAAAATCAATACCTCTAACAAGTGTCATCGCAGACAAGAAAAAGATATGGAAACACATGCATTGTGCCACAGAGCTGCATGAAGTTGGGATCAAGTTCAAGAAATCTAAGCATGATACAATCTTTTATGATGTAAAATTTAAAAATGGGGTATTAGAAATCCCAACATTCGTCATACATGAGAAGATAGAATGTCTTTTTAGAAATGTAATTGCATACGAGCAACATCATCTCGAGGAGGACATTGGCCTCAAATATATCACTGATTATTTAACTTTCTTGTGTTGCCTCATTAACTCGTCACAAGATGTCTCCTTGCTTTGTCGCTCTGGTATTCTCAAAAACATGCTAGGTGGTGATAAAGCGGTTGTGTCAATTCTTAACAAGATTTCTACTTGTGCCTTTGCACCTCATGACAATTTTTATTACTCTCAAGTATTTAACGACGTAAGCGAGTATAGTAAGCAACGTCGGAACAAATGGACAACGATGTTAAGGCGTAATTATTTCAACAGCCCATGGACAATCATCTCATTTCTCGCAGCTATTATGTTGCTTTTACTCACTTTGACACAGACAATGTTTTCTATTTTTGCTTACTTCTGTAATAGAGGTTGTTGAGCCCATGGAAAAACTTTTAAGTGAGATTATTTGAAATCTTGAACTATATTCTTAAGAAAGTTCGAAGAAGGTGTTTGATAAAATTTTCCAAAATTACACAAAATGATGTTGCATAATTATAGATTTAGCATTTAAAAACAATTAGGCCCATAAGATGATTGGAATCGTTTATCTCATAAACCTTATAATGAAGACTGTAGCAAGTGGAAACTTAAAAGTATGAAATTCAAATCTCCTGCCCAAACTTTGAAGGCTGGAAGTGGTACAAAGAGTTTAGATCACGAAACTCTCGGGACAAACTTTTGGACTTGAAACGATTCAGAACAATGGATCCAAATATCCTTTGCAACCGAACTCAAAAATGTTTAGAGCATAAACCCAAAGATCTGAGTACTTGGCTTCGAAAATATTTCGAGAACCCAGAAGTTACTCCATTAAGAATCCCAGAACACTTGTGAACTTGGAGCCTAATTGACATGTTAGAACTATGATGTGACGAGTTTGAAAATGAACCTTCTCTTGAAGATGGAGAACTCAAAGATAAATTCATTCATCACTCAAATTAGTCTTTACTCAAAGTCAAGGTAGCGCGACTTGGGAAGTCCCTTTGGACTTGGTATCATATGGCAGGAAGTTCCTTGGACCACACCTGACCTTTATCTTGGGATGGTGGGAATTGTTGGTTTAGTGGCTAAAATCAAAGGTTCGTCGAGATAATTTATAAAACCCTCAGGCATCTTATTGTTCTCGGGGATACCTGAGGAGAAAACACTGGTTGGGGATCGCAATTATCTCGACCAGGCAGTTAGGAAGGGAATCTTTCTCATGTGGTCACATGGCAACACATGGCATCACCATAATCAATTGCTTAGACTTCAAGCCAATCTTGGGAATGTATACACCCATCCATAGCTCATGATTCAGAACCAACATAGTAGCAAAGTTGGAGATTTGGAATGAAAGAGTGAAAGTAGGAGTTTTATGGGATGCTCTGTTATTTATTTTTTATGTTTCCTCTCTCACTAGTTTTCTTTCTTTGATCTTTCATCCAAGCACCATTTCTCTCAATCTCTTCTTGAATCTAGTTTGATTATTAACAAATCGAGCCTCTCTCTTTCATTTCCAGAAAAAATCATCTCTTTCAGCAAAATTCATCTTCTCCGACCGGTTTCTGGTGAAATCCATCATCTCCGGTGAGCTTACTAGAACCCATCTCATATCAAGACTGACTGTACAAAGAATCAGTTTCGTCATATATCAATCAATATATGAACAATTTATATTTTATTTTATAAAATAGATTGTTTAAGTTTAAATTTATAGTTGGCATCTATTTTAAAAATTGTAATTGTTCATGTGCCTAATAATGTCCAATAAAACTAAATTTTTAGACAACTTATCTTTACACCCTCCACGTCATTATATTACTAAAAAAAAGGGATTCTCATTACACCTATTATACTATCAAAACTAACCCTAAACTAAAACTCTTCAAAACCCTTTCAGTTTTGTCTCTTTACACCGATAGCTTTTGGTAATACAATGCTAAAGAATTTGAATTACTCCAGTGTCATATTACCAGACAAACTAATTTTTTCAGCAATTTGTTGTCGTTCGATTGGATGATTTTACTTTACTTCAACAATAAATTAGTTGAAGCCCATTTGTTAAGTGCCTGTTTGGTGATATATTACTACATAAATTAGATTAATCTAGTGTTATGTTGCCAAACTAAAATAAATCCAGCCACCTGTCACTTTACATGCATTCTAGATTATAGCGATCCCGGGTTTACCCTTGTTGTACAGTGATCCGGACATGTGTCCGTAGATGTTGGTTGTTGTTTATTATCGTGGTTGCATCCTTTGTACCTTGTATATTGAGTTATGGGATGTGTTGGGCAGGTTTGTCACAGGTTGGTTGTGTCTGGGAGCCTAGTGTTGCTGCCCAGATTTTTGGTCCTTCGCTCGAGCGAGGAGTTTGTCGCTCGAGCGAGAGTAGTGTTGCACCGGTTCTGGACCTGAGAGCTGTCTTTCTTGGCTCGAGCGAGCTTCCTTCGCTCGAGCGGTCTGGGTTTTTCTTCGCTCAATCGAGAACTTCTTGGCTCGAGCGAGAGTTTTCTGTGCCTGGTCGCTCGAGCGAGAGTGTTTTATATCAGCGCACAGCAACGTCTAAAACATCACTTTTTCACTTTCTTTTTGATCCAAAACCCTTAATCCGACACTCTCTCTCCCTACACTTGCACTCTCTCTAAGATTTGATCTCCCTAGGGTGTGAATCTAGCCTAGGGCCTTTGTTAAAAAGATAGAGGGCGTTGAGAGCTTCGATTTAATCTGAAAAAGTTTGGATTTGGAGCACGTTGATCTTCGAGTCTTCATCTCCTTTTTGGCTAAAACTTCAAGGTAGGGATAACCTACTCCTCTCTATGGGTTTTGTCTTTGAATTTTGGTATTTTGAGATGTTGGGCTTGGTTTGGTAATTTTGTGAAAGTTTGGGGTTTTTGTGTAATTTTACAAAAGTTGGGGTTTTATTCATAATAAACCTAGATGCATGTTTGGCATAGAAAAATGGAATGATTGTTGAATCATTGATGAAAATGGGACCTAAGGGTTGAAATGTTAATTATGGGAATTGACCTAATTACATTGTTTAATTAATTGGGATAATTAATTGAGAAGAATGAAGAAATGAAATGTTGATTGAATATCCATTGTGCATTTATTTTCTGTTTAGAAATAACTGCTTTGGGCTATCGGTGGAGGATAGTCGTGATTGTTGTAGACAATGCATGATGATTAGGCAAACTGAAACTAATCAATGAAATGTGTCATGGAACTTGACGATTGATAGAATACATTAATTGTATGTATTGGGTGATTGTATATAGAACCAATGTGTTTGTATACGTTATGTGTAGAGGAGGAGATAGGGGATGTACTCCGCGGTTTAGGGGAAGATAGGGGATGTACCTCTAAACCGGATAGTGTTGGGAGAAGATAGGGGATGAACTCCGTAGATACAGCTCATATGCTTGTCTAGAAGTGAAGATAGAGCTTATATGCTTATCTTTGTGATGTGTGGATATAGCTCATATGCTTATCTGTGGATATTGTGGTTATACATATCTGTTGAGCATGTGGTTAGTGCTTATATGCCTATCCGTTGAAAAAGGGAAAATGAAAGGAAACTTGGACTTGTAAGTCGTTTGACATAAATATGTGATTTATGTGATTGTATCAGTGTTGGCCATCTATCAATTGCTAATATTTTAGGCATTGTTCATGGTTGGTTTAGTGTATTTCTACTGGGCTGTGGCTCACCCTATATGGGAATATCATTTTCAGGTGCAGGTAGCATGCCACCTCCAAGGACATAGCTGGGAGGCTAGTGGCGGGCATACTTTTGTTGCTTAACTGTTGATGTATTACATGTAACTTCAAGCCAAGGGCTTTTTGTGTAAACGAGTTAGTACTCTTTGTTTGTAACCAAGTGTTAGCTTGGAAAGCTGTAAGCCTGTAAGGCATTTTGTTTTGATGTTAACATGTAATACTTATGTAATGGAACTCTAATGAATAAAAGAATGTGGTTTGTTTATATGTAAATGCATGTCTTATCTGATGGGTTTATTGTTATTATTTTGAGGGCATTACAACTTGGTATCAGAGCGTACCGGGTTCGAATACTTTGGGTACGTGGGAAGTGATTAGTATCACAATGGGTTTGTCTCGCTTGATAGAGACTTAAATGTAGTATCATATGCTATGTGCTTAATTGATAACATGCTTATGTGACTATGTGGGTATGGGATTTAATTTCTGGGATGTTGATTGGATCCTTGAGTTTCTGGGAGTCTTGTTGGAAAAGCACTTGATCAATGCTGTTTCTAACCGGAACTCTAGTAACGTCTCGGGACTATCATTATCCGGAAATGAAATTCGTAAGTGCTTATGTGTTTATGTGCTTATGTGGAGTGAATTACAGTTGTCCATGCATTAGGACGTGAGTGTTTAGTTTCGGCACATTTATGAATGTGCTAACGTTCTGTGTTGCCTTTATTAGGATGTCAGGACGAGGAAGAGGTGCTAGGCGTGGTAGACCTGCGAGGCAGGAAGTACCGTTACCGGGTGAGATTCCGGCAGTGCAGGAGGGAGTTGGGCAGGCCAATGTGGTCGAGCCAGTAGGTCAGCAGGCTATGGGTGCCTTGGCCAGAGAGATAGCAGGAGCTTTGGGTATTCTTAGAGCTGGGAATCAGGCAGCTGAGACAGAGCCTTCTTTCTTGAATAGGGAGTTCTTCCGGTCTAATCCGGATGAGTTTATCAGGGATCCGAAGGAGCCATTGAAGGCTGATGAGTGGTTAGAACAGATGAGTAAGACGTTCGAGATGCTTGGCATTGAGGACGGAGCACTGAAAGTGACCTTGGCATCCTTCCAGCTGAAGGGAGATGCGGGTCAATGGTGGAAGTACGAGAAGGCTCGTGTGGGCGGTACTTGGGAGGCGTTTATAAATGCTTTTCAGGAGAGGTTTTTGTCAGCAGCAGCTAGGGAGAAGCTGAGGGATCAGTTTAGCCGGCTTAAACAGCAGGGCTTGTCAGTGGCCGAGTTTGAGGCTACTTTTACCAGTCTATCCAGGTTTGCACCGGAACTGGTGGCGTCTGAGGAACGCCGTTGCTATGAGTTTGAGCGGAAGTTGAGGCGGGGCCTCAAGTTGAGAGTTGGTGGATCTTACATCCGAGAGTATAGACACCTAGTTGATGCCGCTGCTCATATGGAGATTATGATGCAGGAGGAGGAGGAAGAACAGAGGGGCTCCAAGAGGAGCCAGGATAGTCAAAGTGATGGCAGGAGACAGAAGGGTTATAACCCTCAGCAGTCTCAGTGTGCGGTCTCTAGATTGACCTTTCCAGTGCCGAGTGTAGGCTCGGGGAGAGGCAGTCAGAGGGAATTCACGTGTTACAGGTGTGGCCAGCTGGGTCATAAGGTTTCAATTTGCCCGCAGAAGGGTGGGGGTCAGAAAGCTGCTTCTTCTTCAGCTAGACCGCAGAGTCAGAGTTTGGGCAGGGGGCAGCCCTTGACTTGTTATCAGTGTGGACAGCCTGGGCACCTGAAGAGGTTTTGCCCACAGTTGAGTGCCACTTCGGGAACGTCTGGTTCTAGGCAGACGCAGGGTTTTCAGCTAGCTCAGTCTGTGCAGGCCTCGAGGGCCAATCCGGGAGTTTCGTCATCCCAGTCTGTGCAGCAGTCTTTTGCTCCGAGAGGTGAGCAGGTAGACCAGGGGCCTACGGGGCGCGTGTATGCTGTTACCGCGCAGGATTTAGTACCGGCTCCATCAGTAGTGAGAGGTACTTTTCTGTTTTGCAACTCGGTTGCTAATGTGTTGATAGACACGGGTGCATCTCATTCTTTTGTATCTGCTGCATTTGCATCTGTTTTGGAATTGGAGTTAGCACAGTTAGCATCTCCTATTTGTGTGGTATCGCCTTTGGGTGGTGAGTTGATTCTGAAACAGGGTGTTAGAGGATGTGATATAGAGGTCGCCGACTATAGGCTTCCTTTTCCGTTTGTTGTCATGCCCATGAAGGGTTTTGATGTTATTTTGGGTATGGACTGGTTATCGTCATACCGGGCTGTTATTGATTGCTACCGCCAGAGGGTCACGTTATGTATCTTGAGCGGGGAGTGGTTCCATTTCTTGGGAGACCGGGTTGGTAGTGTTTTGCCACCGGGGTATGATTCGCGAGGGCGAAGTGAGCTTAGTAGTCTACTTGCTAGCTTTGAGAGTGGTGAGAGTGGTGAGACCCAGCATGTATTGCCAAGGGTGGTTTGTGAGTATTCGGATGTCTTACCCGAAGATCTTGTTAGTTTGCCACCTCACCGAGAGATAGAGTTCTCTATTGATTTAGTGCCTGGTACGGCGCCGATTTCTATGGCACCTTACCGTTTTGCTCCAGCAGAGTTGGTTGAGTTGAAAGTTCAGCTCCAGGAATTGCTAGATAAGGGCTTTGTTCGCCCTAGTGTTTCACCGTGGGGAGCACCGGCACTCTTTGTTAAAAAGAAAGATGGTGCCTTGAGATTGTGTATAGACTACCGGAAGTTGAATCGGGCTACGGTTAAGAATAAGTACCCTATGCCCCGTATAGATGATTTGTTTGACCAGTTGAAGGGTTCCCGTTGTTTCTCTAAGATAGACTTGAGATCGGGTTACCATCAGTTGAGGGTCAGGGAGGAAGATATTCCTAAGACGGCATTCCGTACGCGGTATGGCCATTACGAGTTTCTGGTGATGCCATTCGGGCTTACCAATGCACCGGCAGTCTTTATGGACTTGATGAACCAGATTTTCCGGGAGTTCTTAGACCGGTTTGTGGTTGTCTTCGTGGACGACATCCTTATCTATTCGTCTTCTGAGGAGGAGCACGAGGAACACTTGAGAGTGGTGCTTGAGTTGCTTAGAGCCCATAGGCTGTATGCCAAGTTTGGGAAGTGTGAGTTCTGGCTGGGGGAAGTCAAATTCTTAGGCCACGTGGTATCCGGGGAAGGGGTGTCTGTTGATACATCCAAGGTAGAGGCAGTGCAGGATTGGGCACAGCCTAAGAGTGTGTTTGAGATCCGCAGTTTTCTGGGATTAGCTGGGTATTACCGTCGGTTTGTGAAAGATTTCTCCAGGTTAGCGTCACCGTTGACTAGACTGACTCGGAAGGGAGTCAAGTTTGTGTGGAGTGAGACTTGTGAAAAGTCGTTTCAAGAATTGAAAGTTAGATTGACCACCGCTCCGGTGTTGATTATTCCGGAGAGAGGGTTGAGTTATGCGGTTTATTGTGATGCCTCACGAGAGGGTTTGGGTTATGTGTTAATGCAAGAAGGGAAAGTGGTAGCTTATGGCTCACGTCAGTTGAAAATACACGAGAAGAATTACCCCACACACGACCTAGAGTTAGCAGCAGTAATCTTTGCCTTGAAAATCTGGAGGCACTACCTTTATGGTGAGAGGTTCGAGGTATTCTCGGATCATAAGAGTTTGAAGTATTTGTTTACACAGAGAGACTTGAATCTGAGGCAGAGGAGATGGATGGAGTTCATCGAGGATTATGATTTTGAGTTGCATTATCATCCGGGAAAGGCCAATGTTGTGGCCGATGCCCTTAGTAGGAAAACCATTAGTGATGTAGCTTGTATAGCCATCCGGGAATGGGAAATGTTGGGAATGCTTGGCGAGTTTGATTTGCTACTGGGCGAATCTGTTGAGGCTGCGGCCTTGTTTTCTGTTGTTGCGCAACCTACACTTGTGATTAGAGTATTAGAGGCACAGAGAAGTGACCTTGAGGTAGAATCCCTCCGAGAGAAGATCTCCAGTGGGAAAGTTGAGAAGGGTTTGACGGTGTATCCCGACTTGAGTGTGAGATACCGAGACCGCTTGTTTGTACCGGAGTCTTGCCGAGAGGAAGTACTCCGAGAGTTTCACCATTCGCGCCTTGCGGTGCATCCGGGAGGTACTAAGATGTATCAGGATTTGGGTCGCCAGTTTTGGTGGCGGGGTATGAAGAGAGATGTGGCTGTTTTCGTATCGAAGTGCCTTACTTGCCAGCAAGTGAAGGCCGAGCATCAGAGGCCAGCGGGTTTGTTGCAACCCTTGCCAATTGCTGAGTGGAAGTGGGAGCATGTCACTATGGACTTCGTTGTGGGTCTTCCGAGGACTCAGCGGGGTGGTGATGCTATTTGGGTGGTTGTAGACCGATTGACTAAGTCGGCGCACTTTATTCCTATGCGCGTGAGAGATTCGGTAGATCATCTTGCCGACTTATATATTCGGGACGTAGTGAGATTGCACGGGGTCCCAGTGACGATCGTCTCAGATAGAGATCCTCGTTTTACTGCTAGGTTGTGGCAGAGTTTGCAGAGTGCCTTGGGCACTAAGTTGACCTTCAGTACGGCTTATCATCCTCAGACTGACGGGCAGTCCGAGCGTACTATTCAGATCCTCGAGGATATGCTTCGGGGTTGTGTCCTGGATTTCAGTGGGACGTGGGAGAGGCACTTGCCATTGGTAGAGTTTGCCTACAACAACAGTTTTCAGGCTAGCATCGGTATGGCACCATTTGAGGCCTTGTATGGCCGACCGTGTAGATCTCCAGTGTGTTGGGCCGAGGTGGGTGATGCACCTTTGTTGGGTCCGGAGTTGGTTAGGGAGACGACGGAGAAAGTTGAGCTTATCCGTAGGAGGCTTGTTACAGCCTAGAGTCGGCAGAAATCTTATGCTGACCGTAGGAGGAGACCTTTGGCGTTTGAGGTAGGTGATCATGTCTTTCTGAAGATATCACCTAGGCGAGGTCTGATGAGGTTTGGGAAGAGTGGGAAGTTATCCCCTCGGTTTATTGGTCCTTTTGAGATCCTTGAGAGGATTGGTGAGGTTGCTTATCGATTGGCCTTACCGCCGCAGTTGTCCGGAGTGCATGACGTGTTTCATGTGAGTATGCTTCGGAAGTATGAGCCAGATCCATCACATGTATTGGATTGGACTGATTTAGAGGTAGATGAGGATGCCTCGTATGAGGAGAGACCGGTTCGGGTCTTGGATAGGCGGGATCAGGTCCTGCGTGGCAAGACCATTCCTTTGGTGAAAGTCTTGTGGAAACATCACGGAGTGGAGGAAGCCACTTGGGAACGTGAGTTGGGAGTCCGTGAGAAATATCCGGACTTGTTTGTTGATGTGTGATCTTGTATTTAAATTTTACAATTTGTTGAACTTAAGAGCTTTTATATATGTCTTAAGTTGAGAAACATTGAAAATGTTTTGGTTATTTGAAGTATGTTTTGGAACTTGCCTCATATGGAAGTTGAATGTAACATTATATGTGTTAAATATATTGTTGACATTGGAAAGTTAGTGCATAATGTTGGTGCATGTTAATAATACATATGTTGTTTACATATTGTGATATGTCTCTTGTTAAAGGGATGGGATGACCGGTAATGGGTCGAATTGTTGAATGTTCAATTGTAGCATTGTCTAAAATGGAGAAAAACTTGTTTTTGAAAACTTGTGCTTAATTTCGGGGGTGAAATTCTTTAAGGGGGGGAGGTTATAGCGATCCCGGGTTTACCCTTGTTGTACAGTGATCCGGACATGTGTCCGTGGATGTTGGTTGTTGTTTATTATCGTGGTTGCATCCTTTGTACCTTGTATATTGAGTTATGGGATGTGTTGGGCAGGTTTGTCACAGGTTGGTTGTGTCTGGGAGCCTAGTGTTGCTGCCCAGATTTTTGGTCCTTCGCTCGAGCGAGGAGTTTGTCGCTCGAGCGAGAGTAGTGTTGCACCGGTTCTGGACCTGAGAGCTGTCTTTCTTGGCTCGAGCGAGCTTCCTTCGCTCGAGCGGTCTGGGTTTTCCTTCGCTCAATCGAGAACTTCTTGGCTCGAGCGAGAGTTTTCTATGCCTGGTCGCTCGAGCGACGAAACCTTCGCTCGAGCGAGAGTGTTTTATATCAGCGCACAGCAGCGTCTAAAACATCACTTTTTCACTTTCTTTTTGATCCAAAACCCTTAATCTGACACTCTCTCTCCCTACACTTGCACTCTCTCTAAGATGTGATCTCCCTAGGGTGTGAATCTAGCCTAGGGCCTTTGTTAAAAAGATAGAGGGCGTTGAGAGCTTCGATTTAATCTGAAAACGTTTGGATTTAGAGCACGTTGATCTTCGAGTCTTCATCCCCTTTTTGGCTAAAACTTCAAGGTAGGGATAACCTACTCCTCTCTATGGGTTTTGTCTTTGAATTTTGGTATTTTGAGATGTTGGGCTTGGTTTGGTAATTTTGTGAAATTTTGGGGTTTTTGTGTAATTTTACAAAAGTTGGGGTTTTATTCATAATAAACCTAGATGCATGTTTGGCATAGAAAAATGGAATGATTGTTGAATCATTGATGAAAATGGGACCTAAGGGTTGAAATGTTAATTATGGGAATTGACCTAATTACATTGTTTAATTAATTGGGATAATTAATTGAGAAGAATGAAGAAATGAAATGTTGATTGAATATCCATTGTGCATTTATTTTCTGTTTAGAAATAACTGCTTTGGGCTATCGGTGGAGGATAGTCGTGATTGTTGTAGACAATGCATGATGATTAGGCAAACTGAAACTAATCAATGAAATGTGTCATGGAACTTGACGATTGATAGAATACATTAATTGTATGTATTGGGTGATTGTATATAGAACCAATGTGTTTGTATACGTTATGTGTAGAGGAGGAGATAGGGGATGTACTCCGCGGTTTAGGGGAAGATAGGGGATGTACCTCTAAACCGGATAGTGTTGGGAGAAGATAGGGGATGAACTCCGTAGATACAGCTCATATGCTTGTCTAGAAGTGAAGATAGAGCTTATATGCTTATCTTTGTGATGTGTGGATATAGCTCATATGCTTATCTGTGGATATTGTGGTTATACATATCTGTTGAGCATGTGGTTAGTGCTTATATGCCTATCCGTTGAAAAAGGGAAAATGAAAGGAAACTTGGACTTGTAAGTCGTTTGACATAAATATGTGATTTATGTGATTGTATCAGTGTTGGCCATCTATCAATTGCTAATATTTTAGGCATTGTTCATGGTTGGTTTAGTGTATTTCTACTGGGCTGTGGCTCACCCTATATGGGAATATCATTTTCAGGTGCAGGTAGCATGCCACCTCCAAGGACATAGCTGGGAGGCTAGTGGCGGGCATACTTTTGTTGCTTAACTGTTGATGTATTACATGTAACTTCAAGCCAAGGGCTTTTTGTGTAAACGAGTTAGTACTCTTTGTTTGTAACCAAGTGTTAGCTTGGAAAGCTGTAAGCCTGTAAGGCATTTTGTTTTGATGTTAACATGTAATACTTATGTAATGGAACTCTAATGAATAAAAGAATGTGGTTTGTTTATATGTAAATGCATGTCTTATCTGATGGGTTTATTGTTATTATTTTGAGGGCGTTACATAGATTGTCTTTATTGTTGTCACATTACAGGCATCATTTCGTTTCAATGCAATCAATATCTCTTTTGGTCGCATCATACTCTTTGACATGTCAAGTAATAAGGATGTTTCCTCCTCAGATAATCTACCAGCAAATGAATGCCTTTCAAGATGTTCAACAGCCAGACAATTGTACTTGCATGGCTGCAATGAATAGGAACATAATCCTTCCAAGCAAATAACAAAAATATTATAAAAAAAATGAAACGGAAATGCACAGTAGTGAGTAACCGAACAAATTAAAAACGTTCGGCCTTGGATTACCAGAAATGTGTATTTTATTCGGCAATGGATTAGTGGACATATATTTTTCGTTTGGCAATGTGATTTCGGAATATTTTATTTTATTCGATTTTGACACACTGAACAAAAATCGAAGAATTCTCTCAAAAAACTAAACGAAAACTTACCAAACAAATCAAAAAAAACTCACCATTTTGTTTTTTTTATGGTTCGTCACCATCGTTTCTTTATCCACAACTTTTTTCTATAATCAAAATACTATTGATTCTCACTTTTTGAAAAGAGAATGTGTAACGCCCTCAAAATAATAACATTAAACCCATCAAATAAGACATGCATTTACATTTAAACTAACCGCATTCCTTTCATTCATTAGAATTCCATTACATAAGTATTACATATTAACATCATAACAAAATGCCCTACGGGCTTACAGCTTTCCAAGTTAACACTTGGTTACAATAAAAGAGTACTAACTCGATTACACATTAAGCCCTGGGCTTGAAGTTACATGTAATACATCAGAAGTTAAGCGACAAAAGTATGTCCGCCACTAGCCTCCCAGCTATGTCCTTGGGGGTGGCATGCTTCCTGCACCTGAAAATGATATTCCCATATAGGGTGAGCCACAGCCCAGTAGAAATACACTAAACCAACCATGGACAATGACTAAAACATTAGCAATTGATAGTTGGTCAACACTGATACAATCACATAAATTACATATTTATGTCAACGACTTACAAGTCCCAATTACTTTTCATTTTCCCTTTTTCAACAGATAAGCATGCTAGCTCTATCATCATTTCCACAGATATGTATAAAAACTATATCTCACATTCAGATAAGCATAAAAACTATATCCACATTCTCAACAGATATGTATAACAACAATATCCACAGATAAGCATACAAGCTGTATCCACACTTCACAACAGATATGTATATCAACAATATCCACAGATAAGCATACAAGCTGTATCCACACTTCACAAAGATAAGCATATGAGCTCTATCTTCACTTCTCTAGACAAGCATATGAGCTGTGTCTACGGAGTTCATCCCCTATCTCCTCCCAATTCCTATCCGGTTTAGAGGTACATCCCCTATCTTCCCCTAAACCGCGGAGTACATCCCCTATCTCCTCCTCTACACATAACGTATATAAACACAATGGTTCTATATACAATCACCCAATACATACAGTTAATGTATTCTATCAACCGTCAAGTTCCATGACACATTTCATTGATTAGTTTCAGTTTACCTAATCATTATGCATTGTCTACAACAATCACGACTATCCTCTACCGATAGCCCAAAGCAGTTATTTCTAAACAGAAAATAAATGCACAAATGGATATTCAATCAACATTTCATTTCCTCATTTCTCACCAATTAATTATCCCAATTAATTAAACAATGTAATTAGGCCATTTTCCATAATTACCATTTCAACCCTTAGGTCCCATTTTCATCAATGATTCAACAATCATTCCATTTTTCTATGCCAAACATGCATCTAGGTTTATTATGAATAAAACCCCAACCTTTGTAAAATTACACAAAAGCCCCAAACCTTTACAAGATTACCAAACCAAGCCCAACATCTCAAAATACCAAAATTTAAAGACAAAACCCATAGAGAGGAGTAGGTTATCCCTACCTCAAATTCGGAGTCCCAAAGGAGAAGACGACAAAACCCAACGTGCTCCAAAACCCGTGATTTTCAGATTAAAAAGAAGCCCTCGACGATCAACAACTTTTTTGTAAAGGCCAAAGGTGAGCAAATCACTCCTACTAGATCAAAACCTAGAGAGAAGGTAGTATCTAGAGAGAGAGACTCAACAATGGTGTTTTTGGAAAAGTAAGAGAGAGAAGAGAAAGTAAAAAGTGATTTGGAAAGTCACAATTTCGGGACTTAAACCCAGTCGTCCGCTCGAGCGTAAAACACCCCGCTCGAGCGGCCACTCACAGACTTCCGCTCGAGCGGCCAACCTCCCGCTCGAGCGCAGAATGCACTCGCCCAGCACTTTTGCAGAACCAGGCCTCCGCTCGAGCTCCCAACCCTACGCTCGAGCGGCCAATCACACAGCTCCGCTCGAGCGGCCAACTCCACGCTCGAGCGTACAACACTGCTCAACAATTACTGGATGGGTGTATTCCCCGCTCGAGCGCCAACACCTACGCTCGAGCGGACAGGCCAAAAATCTGGGCAACTAGTTTTGGTTTCTAAACTCAACCAACCTGAAACAAATCCGCCCAACACATCCCATAACTCAAATACTAAGTAAAAAGGATGTAAACAAAATAATAAACAACTACCAACATCCACGGACACATGTCCGGATCACTGTACAACAAGGGTAAACCCGGGATCGCTATAGAATGTAGTAGAGAAAAAAATTTGAGAAGGAAAGAAGAGCAGTAGGGATTGAAGAGCAGTGGGTATAAAGAGATAATAAAATATATTTAATTTTAGTTTTTTGTCCTTAAAAGTAATTTCACACATGGGAAAAATTAGAATGAAAAAAAAAATCTCATATGAAAGGTGTAAAGAGATAAACTAGTGGTATAAGTAAAATCACTTATTTTTAAAATGAATGATTCAAATTATAATTATGAGTTAAGATAATAATGCCCACAAAATAAAATAGGAAGGATAATACAGAATAGCCACTTGAATTATGGTTGTAGGCCCGGAAAGCCATTACCAAATCACTAGATAAAGTGAATTTTTTCCAAAAATAAAAATACTCTACTTGTATTTGAAATTTAAGGTTGTATTTGGTTGAAAGATTTGAGAAGAAATTTGAAAAAAAAAAAAAAAGGAAAAGGTGTGTGAAACTAAGTGAAATGTAGATATATTTTATTCACATTTTACTTACCTTTTCTCTTTCCCTTTTCAAATCATATCCCAAATCTCCAACCAAACACAATCTAACACTCTGTTTTGATAGAGTAAATAAGAGAAAATAAACAAAATTGTTGTATTTCATTTTATCAAAATAATCTTCCATATTAATAAGTTATGTTTTTTTGTAAGGGTAATTTTAGTACTTTAAAAACCTTTCATTAAATCCAATTCATTTCTCACCAAATTTCACCACTTTTGGTGAGAAACAAAATACAGGTTTGGTGAGAATTTTTTTTTACCATCTCTCATTATTTCTCACATATTTAACCATACAAAAAAGTGAAGGGATTTCCTATTCTCACCATTTCTTTTCTTTTCTCACCAAACCCGTCCATCAAAACAGAGTGTAAGAGCATCTTCAATGGCAAGCTAGTGGAGCTGCCATTGCCAAAATTTGGCAAGAGTCTCCAAAAACCTTGCTCCAGTGGGCTACTACAACCCCTCTCAAATTTGGCAATTGCCAAACTTGCCATATCATTCAAATAAACAACATTTGAGTCCAAATTCCCATGGAACAAACAAACAAAGTGAGAAAAATCTAGCAACAATACAATAATATAAAAAATTATTATCTTTCAAATTTTTGGAGATGGAGGCAAAACCCCCCAAACATAATATATATATATATATATATTAACAAAATCAAAAAAACAACAACAACAACAATCACTACAAAAACAATAATCACAAATAATAATCATAACAACAATAATCAAACAATTTCAGAGAAATTTCAATTAATTTCTCACAAATTTCAAGCAATCTCAAACAAAGCAAAAGGAATCTCAACTAATTTCAAGCAATTTCACAAATGTAATTTCACAAAAATAAATACTTGGAAAGGGGTTTGAAGTTTCTTCATCTTCTTCACTCAATTTCGTCCTCTTTATCTTCTTCAGATTGAGATTTTGTTAAACTTCTAAAATGAAAGAGATGAACATAAATGATGAAGATTCGAATAAACCTTGATGGATCGAACAAACTCCTATCCCCTTTTGGCCCTTGATGGATTCGAATGAACGCAGATCGAATGAACTCTAACCTAAACACACACAATCGTTGAAGGAGAGAGATGGACAATAGAGAGAGAGAGAGAGAGAGAGAGAGAGAGAGAGAGAGAGAGAGAGCTGAGATGAATTGAGAGATGAGAGAGAGAAAATAGAAGAAGTTTATGGAGAAAGAGAGCGGGAGAGAGCCCTGGAGCTAAAAGAGAGAGAGAACTTGGAAGTCTCTAGAATTTCTAGAAAGAGTGAAAGAGAGAGAGAGACAATATAATTTATTTTTCACTCTAATTTTAATTTTTCGAACTTTTAATATTTTTAGTATTTCTAGTATTTGTAATTTTTAGTATTTCTTTTTCAATATAATTTTTATTTTTCAATTTTTAATGTAGTTAATAATTTTTTTAAAAAAATTTGTAGTGGTATCGAATGGTAGGGTGAATTATATTTATTTTTTTATCCTTTTTAAATTTTTTTATACTTGTCTAGTCGGATAGAATGTAAATATTTAATTTTTTTTAAAAAAAAAATTAAAAGGTCATAAAAGGCAAAAATATAAATAATAAAAAAATCACTCAAAAACTTATATCTAAACATCATCTACAAAATTGAAGGAAAAATTAGTTAAAATTTGTGAAAATAGCATGTAGCCTTTGGAACGTTATTGTTATAATTTGATAATTTACTATTATATAAATTGTCAAATTATATTTTTGACCATGCCATTATAACATTTGCCAATTGGAAATGGTCTAAGAGTATCTCCAACATTTATTATCTTTTTTCATTAAATTTGAATAAAAACTTCATCTGATATTACGTGTTCCAACAGAGTAATCTGAAATTTTATCAAATCACTGGTCGATGTAACGCCCCGAAAATTGGGCAGGGTATATTTATTTATGTTACAAAATCTACCTGATAGACAAACACATATTTATAGCTAACTATTTCATACATTCATTTCCATTAAATTCCAAATGTCAAATACATGCTATTCACATCTCAATGCCCTAGTTCCAATCCCAAGCATACATTTTACAACATGTATGAAATGGAAGCCAAACAGATAATAAGTGCCCTACAGGCTT
Source organism: Camellia sinensis (assembly GCF_055761805.1). Taxonomy (NCBI): domain Eukaryota; kingdom Viridiplantae; phylum Streptophyta; class Magnoliopsida; order Ericales; family Theaceae; genus Camellia; species Camellia sinensis. The sequence goes on from NC_138967.1 coordinate 51,116,192, forward strand.
ACAAATTTATCCAAGAACATTCTTAGTTACACAAAATGAAGTTTCAACTCAATGCAAATATAGCCTTGGGCTTACATTCACACAAATAACAATAAAACAAAAATGAAGCCTCAGCTCCGAATCGTTCCAAGTCAATGCCTTGGCGGAGGCATAGTACCTGTACTTGAAATGGTTTCCCTTATAGGGTGAGCCACAACCCAGTAGAGATATACTGCACAACATATGAACCATGACAAGACTAAAGAGGAGTATGCTCATGCCATGTCCATGATAAAACAATTTCTCTCTCTTTTTATAAAGCATGCAAATGCTGAGATGCAACAACAGATATAAAACCATTTCCATTTTAAATCATATCTGTTACATAAATACAGGCTCTGTGAATCTCTAGGTAAGTGTCTGCAAGTAGGCCCTAATGCACTACCACTGTCATTTTTACCAGTAAACTGGAAGGCTCGACACCTAACCGCGCGGTTCCACACCTCCTACCTAGATTCAGCAAGTATTCATCTTTTCACAAACAAATACATTTCCAAACATTTCTCAAAAACAGATACATTTCCAATGAAATGAATGTAAAGCAATGTCCAATGCAACAAATGAGGAATGTAGTTCAATTTACCTAAGTCTCATGCATTTCTACAACAATCATGGCTATCCTTCACCAATAGCTCAAAACAGATATTTCTAAATAGATGCTTAAACAATTAAATTCTAAAAATTCTGATAAGTACAATCTATTCCACATCTCTTCAAATATGAATAACTACACTAGTTTTCATATCACAATCACGTACGGTAACCTCTCAAGGTCCATTTCTAACCTTGTCGATTTTATTCCAACAGATACATTAAGTAGAATAATACCGTTAATGCCCAAGAAAACATCATTTTCTTTCCAAACTCATTCTCCAATCATTATTCAACTATGACATCCTATTTTGATCAAAAGCCCCAAAAGTTAAACATAATTCCTTTGTTTTCTTTAAAAATGCTCTTTTGGTCATAAACCGGTAAAAATTTCAAAACCGATCGAATCAAAGTCCTAAATTTAAAACATAGCTCTTTCATAATCTTACAAACATATTCCAAGTTTACACTTTCGCAATTTGGGCATCAACTCTTTATTTTTCTCAAAATTCCCCTTTTAAGCAAATAAATCACAAATTTTCCAAAAATTTGAATTAAATTATATACAACTCTAAGCTTCATATAATCAAGTAAAAGTGCATAAAGAAGTGTAGGAAAAATCCCTACCTCAAAAGCTAGAAGAGGAAACAAGCAAAAATCCCAATTTTCAACTTTGTCAAATTTTGATCTCCACCGATCAAAACGTTGCTCTCACTAAGCTCTTCACTTTGGTCTCAAGAACATGGGTCTAAAATCTAATAGATTTTGGTGGATCATAGATTTTGTGTGATGAATGTTAAGAAAAAAAAATTGAGAGAGACAGAGAGCAAGAGAAAACTGAAGGAGATGAGAGAGGGTAGGGAGTCTGTTGCTTCAAATCAAATGAAGAAAAGAAATGGACAGGGGGGGTTAGAGGAGTAGCCCCACGTGGGCTCCTCTCATCATTGACATTATAATAATTAATTTTTTTTGTTCAAATATCTACACACACACACACACATATATTAATTAGAATTGCTGAATTTGTAGAAATTTTAAAGCCATATAATTATTTCCTCACCACAAAATATATTTCGTTTGATGGTACACACCATTAATATTTGTAACTCTCTCAAGATTATAAAATAAATAATAGTAATAATAACAACAATAATACATGGTTACAAACGAGTTATGATTCAATCAATTGGGTCCAAAATGAATAGAGTTTAATAATCTAAAATAAATCTCCAACTGAGATTAAAATATAAACAAATTTTAAAAGACCTAAGGTGGTCCCCACCATTCACATAATTAAACATGAACCAAAATGATTAAATATGGGTTAATCAAATAAGTCCCACAAATTAAATTTAAGGAAAATTAGTCTAGGGTCCCTCTTCCGGATTGGGGGTCCCTGCTGTGGAGAATTCACAGCCGTGACTGCTATGACGTAAAACGCCACCGTTTTAAATTTTTTTTTTTAATTAATGTGAGGGTTTATTAATTCTTCTCTCACTATAACAAACAAAACAATAAACCTAGGGCCGCCGCCGTCTAATCCGTAAGCAAAAGGTCTCTATTGACATGGATTGAAAGGTTAGTTTTTATTTATTTATTTTTTATTTGTCTGCCAAAACATTTTTGTACAAGGCCGCCGCCGTCTTCACGGTAAGCAAAAGTCTCTATTGACATGGATTGAAAAGTTAGTTTTTATTTTTTATTTTTTTCTTTTCTAACATTTTTGTCTTCTCTCAAACAGATTGAACAGTGTTCTCTATTTTTGCTTCATTGTTCTTCTGCTGGATTTACAGACCATTATTGTTCAACAAACTGGTATGTATATCTATATATATATTGTTGGACAATCTTCACTGTATTTAAATAGATTAAATTCTGTTGTGTACAAAACAACAACAAGAATAAAAGAAATAGATAAAATGAGAGAATTTGTTTGATTACAAAAATCAAACTCGAAATAATAATAAATAAATAAAACCACAGATTTTATTTTGTTACAAAAACAAAAATAAAATCTGATTAAATAAACAAATAAAAAACAGAATAAAATTAAACAACTTACTTGGTTAATTTATTTGAATAACTTTTCTGATCAAGTCCAGTGTTTAACACTGTGTCCTTAAGACAGATTCGTCCTCTCCACGGTGCTTTCAGAATTTGGACGTCTATCTCCCAGGATGAAATGATCTTACCACAAACAATAGCAGCACTATAAATTGTTTGCCTTACGAACACACTAAGTGTTTACACTCTTTCTTTCGGAAATAAAATGCAGCAAGATGAAGAATATAATTAGCAGAAGTGAAATACGAAATTTTTGAATGGAAAACATCAAATGAGGGTGGTCCTATTTATAGATGTGAAGGTGGCTCTTGGTTTTGAATTGAACAGGTATGATACCTGTTGGTTTTGAATTGAACAGGTATGATACCTGTTGGTTTTGAATTCAAACAGATAGCAAAACGGGAAGGGCTCTGTTTGGATGAGCAATAAATCCAAATCAGTTTAATTCTGTTTGAAAACGGGAAGGGCTCTGTTTGGATGAGCAATAAATCCAAATCCGTTTAATTCTGTTTGAAAACGGGAAGGGCCCTGTTTGGATGAACAAAAAATCCAAACCAATTTAATTTGAATTCTGGATTTTATTTTAATAAAAAATAAAATTAAATTCAAATGTTTTTGGCCCAAAAAGATTAGAAGCCCAACCCAACCACGCCCAAGCCCAGCCCAGCCCGCCCGACCGGACGGCGACGGCGGTGCGCGTGTGGTGATTTTTGGGACCAATGGGTCTAGCCCATAACCTCTCCCTCTAAAACACTTGGGTACCCCTTGGGGCACACCCCAAGTATCTCACCCTAAGCCTTATAAACCCTTTCAAAACTTCCCACAAAATCAATGTGGGACAAGCCAATTTACAACCTTAAGGAATTTCCACCAAAACTCCATTTCCATGGAGCACACTTTGGCTTCAATTTCCCATTCACTCGGTAATGGTTTTGAGCAACCAAATATACCACGTGAATCACAACGCGGCATAGAACGCGTTACCACTTTGACCCGAGTAAATCGACACTCGGGGCCCACCTAAAAAATAGACCAAACTTGAGGAAAAATTCTGGTTTTACCCAGAATTTTTTCCACCATTTCCAACAATCCCCCACATGAATGGAATTTGATGACAACGGAAATGCAACAATATGCAGACTTAACGAAAGAGTATAAGTTGAAAATATCTTGCATCAGGATAGGTAGTTTTCGGCCTTGAACCTTCCCTAGTGATAACCTATCGGACTTACTGGCTAACCAATGGACGCGATCCCTTGAATTGTTCAGCCGTTTGTGTAAGCCAAGACAATAGATTTCACACAAAATATCTTCTAACACATCGTGGTTCTCACTGTTGTGTTCATTTTGGCCTTGAACGCACCTGGTTTTCATAAGTGTTTCTAGAGAATTTAGCCTCTTCATTCTCATAGAACCGGCCCCAGTTCAACACTCATATAGGTGATTCTTATTGTGAGTATCTCCTTATACTCATCTTGATTTTATGTCTTAATCAAGATATAAGTAATCATTAAAAGCAAAGCTTATCCTTATACCCCTGTAGACAACATATGTTGCAGATATCACTCTCACCATAGGAATGGGTAGGAATTTTAATCCCTTGGTGATTTCTGGCGAGCCATACATAACTTAGTTGTCCCTTTGAACTTAGTTCTTGGGATCTCCAGTCATATAAGTAGGGTTACCATTATGACGACTCTTATGTAATAGGCTTTAATCCCATCCCCTTCGATGAACTATACACTAGCTCTTTTGTCAAACCTTTTGTTAACGGATCCGCAATATTCTCTTTAGATTTTATATAATCTATTGAGATTATTCCATTTGACAACAATTGCCTTACGGTATTATGTCGACGACGAATATGTCGTGACTTACCGTTATACATGTGATTCTGTGCCCTGCCTATTGCAGATTGACTATCACAATGAATGCAAATAGCTGGCACAGGTTTTGGCCATATTGGAATGTCTTCTAAGAAGTGACGAAGCCATTCTGCTTCTTCACCTGCTTTGTCTAAAGCAATGAACTCGGATTCTATTGTGGATTGTGCGATGCAAGTTTGTTTCGTGGACTTCCAAGAAACAGCAGCGCCTCCTAGAGTAAAGACATATCCACTAGTGGATTTTGAATCTTTAGTATCCGATATCCAATTGGCATCACAATAACCTTCGAGTACTGCTGGATATCGAGTAAAGTTCAAACCATGATCACGAGTAAATCTTAGATATCTAAGAACTCGAATGATCGCTTTCCAATAGTCTTCTCCAGGGTTACTAGTGTACCTACTCAATTTACTGATAGCATAAGCTATATCAGGACGAGTACAATTCATTAGGTACATTAGGCTTCCAATGATTTGGGAGTATTTTAACTGAGACACTGCATCACCTTTATTTTTTGATAAATAAAGACTGATGTCTACAGGTGTTCTAGCTAAATTCAAATCATCCTTGATAAATTTATCAAGAATTTTCTCAATATAATGAGATTGAGATAATGCATATCCGTCAGATGTTTTAGTAATTTTCATTCCTAATATAACATCTGCGACCCCCATATCTTTCATATCAAATCTTTTGTTAAGCATCTGCTTAGTTGATTTGATCATGTTTTGACTGCTTCCAATGATAAGCATGTCATCCACATAAAGACAAACTATGACATATCCTTGGTCAGTGTTTTTAACATAGACGCATTTGTCACAATCGTTTATCTTAAACCCATTAGTAAGCATTGCATGATCAAAATTTTCATGCCATTGCTTAGGTGCTTGTTTTAATCCATAAAGGGATTTTACAAGTCGACAAACTTTCTTTTCTTGCCCTGATACTACAAACCCTTCGGGTTGTTCCATATAGATCTCTTCATTTAGATCACCGTTTAAGAAAGCTGTCTTAACATCCATTTGATGTATTTCTAAATTAAACAACGCTGCTATAGCAATAAGCATGCGAATGGATGTTATTCTTGTCACAGGGGAATATGTATCAAAATAATCCAGACCTTCCTTTTGTCTGTAACCTTTAACAACAAGTCTTGCTTTATACTTGTCAATTGAACCATCTGCTTTCATTTTTCTCTTGAATATCCATTTATATCCAAGAGGTTTAGAACCTGGTGGAAGATCCACCAATTCCCAAGTATGATTTTGCATAATGGATTCAATTTCATTATTAACAGTCTCTTTCCACAAAGGTGCTTCAGGACCTGTCATTGCTGCCTTAAAGCTTTGAGGTTCATTTTCTAACAAGTATGTCAGAAAATCTGGACCAAAGGATTTTGATGTTCTTGCTCTCTTACTTCGTCTAGGTTCATCATTAGTTAAATCCTGTTGGTCAAGACTATTACTAGTCTCTTGTGTTTGATTGTCATTAGTCTCTTGACTTTGTGTACAATCATAAGTTCTTTTCTGTGAACTTAATTCCTGTCCTTTCTTGTAAGGAAAGACATGTTCAAAAAACACAGCATTCCTTGACTCTATAATAGTGTTCACATTTATATCAGGTATATCTGATTTATAAGTCAGAAACCGATATGCACTACTATTCTGAGCATAACCAATAAACACACAATCTACTATTTTTGGTCCAATCTTAGTCTTTTTAGGAACAGGTACTTCAACTTTTGCCAAACACCCCCACACTTTTAAGTATTTGTAGGAAGGTGGTCGACCTTTCCACAATTCATAAGGAATGCTTTTGGTTTTCTTGTGGGGTATTCTATTAAGAACATAATTAGCAGACAATATTGCTTCCCCCCACAAGTTCTGTGGTAAGCCTGAACTTAGTAACATGGCATTCATCATTTCTTTTAGGGTTCTATTCTTCCTTTCAGCAATTCCATTTTGCTGTGGAGAATAAGGGGCTGTAGTTTGGTGAATAATGCCATGTTGTGCACAAAATTCATTTAATGGTGCATCATATTCACCACCCCTATCACTTCTAACCATTTTAATGGTTTTACCAAGTTGATTTTCAACTTCTGTTTTGTAGAGTTTAAACTTTTCTAAGGCTTCATCTTTACTTCTAAGTAAATAAACATAACAATATCTTGTGCAATCATCGATAAATGTTATGAAATATTTTTTGCCTCCTCTAGTTTGAATAAATTTTAAATCACATACATCAGTATGAATTAATTCTAGAGGTTCGGTTTTTCTTTCAACCGATTTAAATGGAGCCTTAGTTAGTTTTGCTTCTACACAAATTTCACATTTATGATTAGGATTAATTTCAAACTTTGGTATATGATCTAAACCAATTAATCTACGCAAAGCATCAAAATTCACATGTCCTAATCTACCATGCCATAAATTTGACTCAAGAATATAAACAAAAGATGTGTTATTCTTATTCATAGCAACTTTCGATACAACTGTCATTACATTCAACTTAAAGAGACCATCACTCATGTATCCCTTACCAACATACATACCACTCTTTGCTAATACAAATTTATCAGACTCAAATACAAGCCTAAAACCATTTTTACTTAACAAAGACCCAGAAACTAAATTCTTCCGGATGTCAAGTACATGCAGTACGTTGTTGAGGGTCAGTTCTTTCCCTGATGTCATCTTCAAGATTACTTTCCCTTGTCCAGCCACAGTAGAAGTAGAAGAATTTCCCATGAAAAGTTGTTCACCATTTGCAGCCTCATTGTAGGTAGTGAACATCTTCTTGTCCGCACAAATGTGACGAGTTGCTCCAGTGTCAACCCACCACTCTTTGGGATTTCCAACCAAGTTAGCCTCAGACACCACAGCAGAAAGGTTGATGTCATTCACTCCGTCAGAGATGTAATCCAATTCTGTTACATTGGCCTGATTGGTGGTCTTCTTACTTGTACTTCCATGATTCTTTTTAGGGCGGCGGCAGTCAGAAGCTCGATGTCCAGTTTTGCCACAGTTATAGCATTTTCCTTTGAACTTCTTGCTACTATCGCCTTGTTTAGGACCATCTCCAGTAAACTTCCTCTTTTTGTTATGTGGTTTATGAACTTGTTCAACCACATTAGCCTTGGACTCAATGGGATTTTTTCCATTCCTCTTTTCAGCCTTTCGGTTATCTTCTTCAATTCTTAATCTTACAATCAATTCATCCATAGTCATCTCTTTGCGTTTATGTTTTAAATAATTTTTGAAATCTTTCCAAGCCGGTGGTAACTTTTCCACTAAAGCAGCGACTTGGAATGACTCGCTAAGAGACATACCTTCTGAATGAATATCATGCAAAATTATTTGAAAACTTTGAACTTGAGATATTACTGTTTGGGAGTCTACCATAACAAAGTCCAGAAATTTACCAACGACAAATTTTTTCGTGCCGGCATCTTCTGTCTTGTATTTCTTCTCCAAAGAATCCCACAATTCTTTTGCTGTTTTCAGAGGACTGTATACATTATACAGCATATTGTCAAGGCCATTTAGGATGTAGTTTCTGCACAGGAAATCTGAATGTTTCCAAGCATCTACAGCGGCAACAACTTGCCGATCACTTTCACCCTCTTTAAGTGCTGGAGCCTCTTCATGGAGAAACCGGGCCAAATTAAGAGTTGTAAGATAGAACAGCATCTTCTGCTGCCATCTCTTAAACTCGGTACCATTAAATTTTTCCAGTTTTTCTCCATGATTGATTGGTACATGAACATGGTTCTGGATAGGGACCGATGTAGGTGTAACAATAGGAGTACCACTGCCAGATGCAGTTTCAGTTGTAGTAGCCATAATCTCTGATTACAAAAATCAGAAAATATTAAAACACAAATTAATTTTCTAGTTACTAAAACCAGAAAATAATTATAACAACAAAATAATTTTATTTTCCTTGTTACTAAAACTAGAAAAATAAAATATCACAAGAATTTTCTGTAAAATCAAATAATATTCTAAATTGTTAATGACACCAGTATCGTACTACTAGTTGTTGTCAAAGAAAAGAGACAGTATATTACTACTATCTGTCAAATAGCATAAATCACTATTTGTTTTTCCAACCAGAATATTAATTTGAAAACACAAAAAATTAAATACAATGAAGATACCCAAAAAGGAATCTGTCTTAAGATTGTTGGACAATCTTCACTGTATTTAAATAGATTAAATTCTGTTGTGTACAAAACAACAACAAGAATAAAAGAAATAGATAAAATGAGAGAATTTGTTTGATTACAAAAATCAAACTCGAAATAATAATAAATAAATAAAACCACAGATTTTATTTTGTTACAAAAACAAAAATAAAATCTGATTAAATAAACAAATAAAAAACAGAATAAAATTAAACAACTTACTTGGTTAATTTATTTGAATAACTTTTCTGATCAAGTCCAGTGTTTAACACTGTGTCCTTAAGACAGATTCGTCCTCTCCACGGTACTTTCAGAATTTGGACATCTATCTCCCAGGATGAAATGATCTTACCACAAACAATAGCAGCACTACAAATTGTTTGCCTTACGAACACACTAAGTGTTTACACTCTTTCTTTCGGAAATAAAATGCAGCAAGATGAAGAATATAATTAGCAGAAGTGAAATACGAAATTTCTGAATGGAAAACATCAAATGAGGGTGGTTCTATTTATAGATGTGAAGGTGGCTCTTGGTTTTGAATTGAACAGGTATGTGGCTCTTGGTTTTGAATTGAACAGGTATGATACCTGTTGGTTTTGAATTGAACAGGTATGATACCTGTTGGTTTTGAATTCAAACAGATAGCAAAATGGGAAGGGCTCTGTTTGGATGAGCAATAAATCCAAATCAGTTTAATTCTGTTTGAAAACGGGAAGGGCTCTGTTTGGATGAGCAATAAATCCAAATCCGTTTATGTCACGACCCGAACCCGCCCCCGTGGGTTAAGGACGTAACCGGCCAGTAATCATGAGATTACCTACGGCCTCAAACTGTTCTAAACGTATTTTAACAGAGTTAATGGGGGCCAAACGGAAGCAAAAATTAAAAACTTTGTCCATAGAGCCGTGCTTATATGCACATCAAACAAACCATACTCAGATACGTTAATAACTCACATCAAAAGTACAGCTTCACAAAATTCATTACAGACAGGATCGTCCAAAACGAGTCAACCTATAACAGACTATGTACAGACATGCACTGGGTCCTTGCCAACAAGACAAAACATAGGTACATAGTAAAAGGGCAAGGATGGTCTCATGCGCGAGGCACAAGGCTGACTCTCCCAAAACTCCTGTTGTTCCTAGCAGACTTCACTGGGGCTGGGTTTGGACTTCCCTTGGCTCACCTACAAATACATGAATGAGCGTGAGCGATAGCCCAGTGAATAATATCAAATATAACAGTTACATAACAATATGTAGATCAACATGCTCCAAACGGCCTTGGGCCCAATTCATACTTCTGTTTAACAGCAAAATATATATAACTATACGAAATGCAAGTCAAGTAACTGTAGTTCCAAACATTCTGGCCTTTGGCCCATCCGGGTTTCCATTCATGTCAAACGGCCTTTGGCCCATTCATTCATGTCAAACGGCCTTTGGCCTATTCATTCATGTCAAACGGCCTTTGGCCCATTCATTCATGTCAAACGGCCTTTGGCCCATTCATTCATGTCAAACGGCCTTTGGCCCATTCGTTCATGTCAAACGGCCTTTGGCCCATTCATTCATGTCAAACGGCCTTTGGCCCATTCGTTCATGTCAAACGGCCTTTGGCCCATTCTTTCATGTCAAACGGCCTTTGGCCCATTCGTTCATGTCAAACGGCCTTTGGCCCATTCATTCATGTCAAACGGCCTTTGGCCCATTCGTTCATGTCAAACGGCCTTTGGCCCATTCATTCATGTCAAACTTTTGTCCACAATCCCAATTAACAACTCATAATATTTATAGGGGAATAACAATTGGACATTGACAAGTTTTCAAATATTGATATTACTCACAGTGATCGGCTTGTGGATTTGCCCTGGAGCTTGACCCTACACGTTTCATGAACACAAAAGGGTCATTAACAGTTCAATCCGTTCTTTAATTCACATATTCCTCTTTAGGCTTTATTATTATCTCATTAACTCATTTACAATGCTTAACATATGCCTAAGAGTGCTTGCAAGTGAAAGAGAACGGAAAACAGAACACAAAATGCAAAAACAGAATTTCAGAAAATAGGGTCCCCGCTCGAGCGTGGACTTACCCGCTCGAGCGGACCCTTAAGTCTGCGAAAGTACTGGTTGCCTTCTATTCCAGCTCGAGCGTGAACTAGGCCGCTCGAGCGGACTGCCTGCCTACACAGCTCCCTGCTCGAGCGTAAACTTCCCCGCTCGAGCGAACACCACATCTGCAGAAAATGCTGGGAGCTCGATTTCTCCGCTCGAGCATAACTTCACCCGCTCGAGCGTACATCGAAAATCTGGGTTTTCCAGATTGAGTTCTTGAGCTTCATCTTGACATTCAAAGGCTCTAAATGCATGATTTCGGCCCAAATTTCACATAATCATATACTAACATGGTACAAACATAGAATTACAACATATTGAAGCTCAATTTCATAATTTATTTACATGCATGGCTCATTTTCCACCAACTCATCACCGATGTAGCCATTTCATGCATTCAAAGCTCATATCTTCTCAATTTGTACATGCATGTGATGGATTAGCCACATTCTCAACTTAGATAACACCAATGGTGATCAAGACATGAGTTTCCTTTAATATTTCACATGGGTTATACACATTTGTGCTCAAACATGCAAATTTCAAAGTATTTCTTACATGCATGCACATATTAAGCTTCAATTCAACAAACACAACTCAACTTCATTACAATCTTGTTCTTGATCACCAAGATAGCTTGGACATGCACAAAATTACAATTATAATCCAAGAATCACTCACCTAGGAGCTTGATCCTCACAATCTATGATCAAATCTTGAATTAGACTTCCAATCTCCAAGTTTCAAGACCAAAGTTGCATAATCCCTCTTTCTCCCTCCTATGGTCGGCTCTCCCTCTCAAATTGAGTTCAAGAATCAGCCAAAATAAGCCAAGGGAGAGAAATAAGGTGTAGTGCTCAAATATATTAAGTTCCACTAAGTCAATATAATAATATAAAATAATGGGGTACTTAATTTATCATTTCAATCAGTTTAAATTGACCAGAATCAATTTTCAATTAAATTTCACCGTAGGCTCTAAAAATTATGCCAACCACAATGGCGTAATCGATTTCGGGTTCTGTGGCCGATAAGGCCCTCAATTAAATTTCCAAAGCTGATTATTCAAACAGATATTCCTACGGTGAACAGATGGAACTTCAAATCACATATTTTCACATAGTGGAACACAAATCATATCAAAATACATAATCACATCATGTTAAGGACCAATTAACATATTACGGAACAGGGGTATTACAGTCTTCCCCCCTTTAGGAAGTTTGGTCCTCCAAACTTAATTTACCTGTAGTCGAAAATAATTCGGAATACTTTCTTATTCAACGGTTCCATTTCTTTTTGATAGCCACTTACTTAGCCCCAAAGTCAAACAAAACTCAGTTCTTACTCGGTCAGAGACTTACCTTTTCTTCCATACAAGGCCTGTATGGTGCCATACCGAAACTAAAGTGTAAGCCGTCGTCGTGAGTAAGGTCTGCCAACGATGAATAGATCTTTCCAATTCCTCGAAAATATAAGGTACACATTTGGAGCATTTCTCCCAGAGTCTAACAAGTTCTTTCTGATCATACATCAATTTGCGGATGGAAAAACGGCGCCGAATCATAATTCAGTTTCGTATCAAACTCGTAATTTGTCCAGATCATATACAGAAATCATAAGTCATGATTAAGTTTACGTGACACATCCATTAGCATTAACAGAACAGAACAGAACGGAACAGTACAGAACATATACATGTGAGGTTACGAATAACCAGTTTCATAAGGGAACCTTCGGGTCCGGGTAACATAACAGAACAGAAGCTGAGCCCCCATTGCCTTTTGAAGGCTTTTCCGGATTCAAACACATTTTAGAATTTCTGTCTAAACAATAGGTACTGGGACTCCATGTAAATGAGCGATCTCATCGATGTAAGTAGTGGCTAGTCTACAAGCATCATACAAAATTTTATAGGGAGAAATGGGCAACTTCAATAATTTTACCTACAATAGCCCAAATGGAACTTATACCTTGGGTGCTCAAGGTAGCCCCACAACGAAATTCGTAGCCACATATTCCCATTCCCATTCCAAAATGGAGAGATTGAAGCAGTTCTGCCACCACTGATATTCGACTTCGACCTGTTGGTACCGAAAATATTCAAACACAAATTCACTAATTGCCCCATTCATGGTAGGTCACCAACAAATTTATTTTAGATGTCGGCTAACTTTATCACAGAAGTTCGGTCTATTCTGTGTCACAAAAGTTCAATTCATTCTTCAATAATTTCCCCAATTCACGATCTGATTCGGTATTTAGTCCAGTGACTCATCACAATTATCCAAGGTCAATTAGCAGTCTTCAGGAACATAAGATGGATCCAGATACTGATTCCCGAAACAACAAAGGTAACATCGAAGTAATTACCCACACAATACACATAGTCCAGACATCCCCATAATACTGATTGTAAGGTACAATAACACTGAGGCAATTGACTTCTAATAGAACACACGTATTCTCAGTTCATTCAACAGTTTACAGTTTGCAATTCACAATTCAGTTCAGTATTCAATTCTCTGTTCCATCAAGTCTTTCTACTTTATCTTATAGTCGTTAAAAGCATAAGGCAATTCATATATAAACCTCCATAATGGCAAAGGTAGTATCAAAGGAGTCAATCACATGTTAAGCACAATTTACACATCCTCAGGGCCCCAATTACAGAATATGATGGCGCTGGGCAGGCGTTCACATGGTGCACTGAATTCGCACACTTATGGTTGATCAGGATTTTTCAAAGCTTCTTGGACGTCTATAACATTTACATAATGCCAAAGGATGACATTCCAAACAAAACAAAGGAATAATCGTCTCGGAATCGAAGCACACCCGTTTGCGACCGTCGGCGGCCGATTCCAGATCGATTAGTCAAACCCACCCGTACGAAACCGTCGGTGGCAAAAGGTATCTCAATCAAAGGTGCTACATAGGCTTAACGTCCCCTAGCATAAAAGGACACTCTAAGAATGTCATCAAAGCAACACAACACCATTCACTATAACCTGATTTCTCCAAAATCTGATAATACTGAAACAACCACTCTCCCTTACAAAACATGTTCTGATCAGTCAAAGACAAATGTTCAGTACTGCTCAAAATCAAATCAGTCTACCGTCATCGGTTCCCATAGCGTCAAACAAACAAAATGGAACAACACTCCTTACGACACCCAATCACGGGGTTTGTACAATTCCGTTCGTTTTTAACACGTATGTTCTCAATAGTTGGGGATTGGTTCTCAACGGTGTTCATAGTCAGATCAATCTGTTGATAGCCCACAAAAGGTCTTTCAAATAAATCAAGTATCCCAAATGAATTCAAGTTTTGGGTCTATCAGTTTTTCTGCCAAGAATAATCTGGCTATTTATTCACAAGCCATTCTTAATCCCCTTTTTACAAAATCAAATTGGATAGAGGGTCTTATCAGTCGATCCAAGCAACGGTTTTGTCAGATTAGATCGAACAAAGGTTCCATCAAATTATATCAAGCAAAGGTTCTACCGGATCGAATCAGATAAAAATTTTCTCAAATAGGCACATTCGGTTCTGTAAGGCATACTTCGTTTGCTTAGGTACTTGGTTGATAGTTACACAACTGTCCTAAGTCTATCAGTTCTCAAAGTCAAATCAGGGTCATTCATCACAACTGTTTATATCAAAATGACTCAGGTCACGTACAATACGACATTGTTCACATAAGTCCAGGTGTAGATGCATTTGCATGCAGTTGTTCATATAAAAAGGTATGTATCATAATCAAATCAGCAGTTCCCAAATAAGTCTTATATGCAAGTACATAGTGCACAGTAACACGGTAAACAAGGTTCCTCAGTTACACATAACCTAGGATTGTCACGCAAAAGTTCCAAATCGGTCACAAAACAAAGACTTACGAGTCAAGCTCAGTTTAGTCACGCAGTTCAGTCAATTTTCTACCAGTTCCACATACATGATCCATAATTTGCAGAGTTTATTATTTGGGGTGCTCAACTTAGTTATACAATCACAAGGTCACAATTCCAGTGGTTTAGTCATTGACGACGATAACATAATAAATCACCCTGAGCTTAGGTGTAGATAGATATATGTGCATGTGCAGAGTCCATCAATATCCCAAAACGTATTTCACAAATTTCCCAAACGGGGCATATACCTCCAATGAATACAGTCTCGATCATGTGGGTCTAACCAATCTAGATACACATGCAGCAGATATGAAATATATGCCGATCCGAATCAAATAATATCCCAAGCGAAGACATACAAACGTACTAATTCAGAATCAATCAACACATAAGCATTCGTTTTGTAAACAGTATAGATACCTGGGATAATGGTTACAACATTCTGAGTGCTTTCTGGGATGAGTGTGATTACTCCATCCTGAGTAGCAATTCCTACCACTGGTACGGATTTAGCCAAGGCAGAGGATTCATTCACACTTCGTTCAATCCGGGGACAGTTCCTTACCGTATGGTCCATTTTACCATATCTATAACGAGCCCCAGGAGTCTGATAACAAACTCCTCGGTGTTTCTCACACTGGTGGTGGCAAAGGTTCTTGCCGTAGCGGCAACTGACGCTGTTGTCTCAAGATCTCTGCCAATTCTTGTACTACTCTTTCCGAACTATTAAGTCGGGCTGTGGAAGAACCTTCCAACCCGTATGCCCTTAATTTGCCCACACTCTACACAAATTCTTATCAAACTTTACCAAATACTGGGATGCCCAATACGAAATTAAACACAAAATCACATGAGTACATTCGCACATAGACACATTGTTATATTCTCCTTTCACATATCGCACGCAATTAATCACTTACGTAACAGATAATTGCATATTTATCAAATATCGCATGCTGAACATTTACTAAGTAATTATATACTCAAATCATGTTCATATTTCACATAGACACCCGTAGGCAGAATTGGATGCACATAAACAACTTTTCATGGGTGTGCATTTCAACAAAACAAACTTGTTTGACACGTTAGTGTAACAATTCATATCTCATATTCAAGTCATGTGTGGTACTTCCCTTAGCGTAACATATCATATTGGTCAAGCACATCAAGTTCCATAAGGGAATCTTCGATACTGGCAACATGTCTCATACATAGGCCACGGTATTATGTCCCCCGGGCTAGGGCCTCATGACCATAAGCCACAGTATTATGTCCCCTGGGCGAGGGCCTCTGCTAAGGATACCACAATTATGTTCAAGGAAAATTTTGAACAATCATTAATTCATACCAACATAACATTTTAGGGGACTTTGTCATTTCATATCATTAACAAATATTTAAAGTTAAACACAACTTTACGGAGTTCTTATTCACCGTCTGATTAAACTTGCATTATACAATATACAAAAGATTCTACGAATATGCATATACTAGAGAGTATATGTAATCAAACAGTTTGCAATGCAAGTACAACACAACTTATAGCACATAATTGCCCAAATCAAAACACTTAAGCATATTCTCGATGCTTTCGAATTCATACTTATCTCATGAATGCATCCTAGATCTTTTCTAGACGCTTATTGCTCTTTTGGACAAGTGTGTGAGTTATTAACTCGTGCTCTGATACCACTCTGTCACGACCCGAACCCGCCCCCGTGGGTTAAGGACGTAACCGGCCAGTAATCATGAGATTACCTACGGCCTCAAACTGTTCTAAACGTATTTTAACAGAGTTAATGGTGGCCAAACGGAAGCAAAAATTAAAAACTTTGTCCATAGAGCCGTGCTTATATGCACATCAAACAAACCATACTCAGATACGTTAATAACTCACATCAAAAGTACAGCTTCACAAAATTCATTACAGACAGGATCGTCCAAAACGAGTCAACCTATAACAGACTATGTACAGACATGCACTGGGTCCTTGCCAACAAGACAAAACATAGGTACATAGTAAAAGGGCAAGGATGGTCTCATGCGCGAGGCACAAGGCTGACTCTCCCAAAACTCCTGTTGTTCCTAGCAGACTTCACTGGGGCTGGGTTTGGACTTCCCTTGGCTCACCTACAAATACATGAATGAGCGTGAGCGATAGCCCAGTGAATAATATCAAATATAACAGTTACATAACAATATGTAGATCAACATGCTCCAAACGGCCTTGGGCCCAATTCATACTTCTGTTTAACAGCAAAATATATATAACTATACGAAATGCAAGTCAAGTAACTGTAGTTCCAAACATTCTGGCCTTTGGCCCATCCGGGTTTCCATTCATGTCAAACGGCCTTTGGCCCATTCATTCATGTCAAACGGCCTTTGGCCTATTCATTCATGTCAAACGGCCTTTGGCCCATTCATTCATGTCAAACGGCCTTTGGCCCATTCATTCATGTCAAACGGCCTTTGGCCCATTCGTTCATGTCAAACGGCCTTTGGCCCATTCATTCATGTCAAACGGCCTTTGGCCCATTCGTTCATGTCAAACGGCCTTTGGCCCATTCTTTCATGTCAAACGGCCTTTGGCCCATTCGTTCATGTCAAACGGCCTTTGGCCCATTCATTCATGTCAAACGGCCTTTGGCCCATTCGTTCATGTCAAACGGCCTTTGGCCCATTCATTCATGTCAAACTTTTGTCCACAATCCCAATTAACAACTCATAATATTTATAGGGGAATAACAATTGGACATTGACAAGTTTTCAAATATTGATATTACTCACAGTGATCGGCTTGTGGATTTGCCCTGGAGCTTGACCCTACACGTTTCATGAACACAAAAGGGTCATTAACAGTTCAATCCGTTCTTTAATTCACATATTCCTCTTTAGGCTTTATTATTATCTCATTAACTCATTTACAATGCTTAGCATATGCCTAAGAGTGCTTGCAAGTGAAAGAGAACGGAAAACAGAACACAAAATGCAAAAACAGAATTTCAGAAAATAGGGTCCCCGCTCGAGCGTGGACTTACCCGCTCGAGCGGACCCTTAAGTCTGCGAAAGTACTGGTTGCCTTCTATTCCAGCTCGAGCGTGAACTAGGCCGCTCGAGCGGACTGCCTGCCTACACAGCTCCCTGCTCGAGCGTAAACTTCCCCGCTCGAGCGAACACCACATCTGCAGAAAATGCTGGGAGCTCGATTTCTCCGCTCGAGCATAACTTCACCCGCTCGAGCGTACATCGAAAATCTGGGTTTTCCAGATTGAGTTCTTGAGCTTCATCTTGACATTCAAAGGCTCTAAATGCATGATTTCGGCCCAAATTTCACATAATCATATACTAACATGGTACAAACATAGAATTACAACATATTGAAGCTCAATTTCATAATTTATTTACATGCATGGCTCATTTTCCACCAACTCATTACCGATGTAGCCATTTCATGCATTCAAAGCTCATATCTTCTCAATTTGTACATGCATGTGATGGATTAGCCACATTCTCAACTTAGATAACACCAATGGTGATCAAGACATGAGTTTCCTTTAATATTTCACATGGGTTATACACATTTGTGCTCAAACATGCAAATTTCAAAGTATTTCTTACATGCATGCACATATTAAGCTTCAATTCAACAAACACAACTCAACTTCATTACAATCTTGTTCTTGATCACCAAGATAGCTTGGACATGCACAAAATTACAATTATAATCCAAGAATCACTCACCTAGGAGCTTGATCCTCACAATCTATGATCAAATCTTGAATTAGACTTCCAATCTCCAAGTTTCAAGACCAAAGTTGCATAATCCCTCTTTCTCCCTCCTATGGTCGGCTCTCCCTCTCAAATTGAGTTCAAGAATCAGCCAAAATAAGCCAAGGGAGAGAAATAAGGTGTAGTGCTCAAATATATTAAGTCCCACTAAGTCAATATAATAATATAAAATAATGGGGTACTTAATTTATCATTTCAATCAGTTTAAATTGACCAGAATCAATTTTCAATTAAATTTCACCGTAGGCTCTAAAAATTATGCCAACCACAATGGCGTAATCGATTTCGGGTTCTGTGGCCGATAAGGCCCTCAATTAAATTTCCAAAGCTGATTATTCAAACAGATATTCCTACGGTGAACAGATGGAACTTCAAATCACATATTTTCACATAGTGGAACACAAATCATATCAAAATACATAATCACATCATGTTAAGGACCAATTAACATATTACGGAACAGGGGTATTACAGTTTAATTCTGTTTGAAAACGGGAAGGGCCCTGTTTGGATGAACAAAAAATCCAAACCAATTTAATTTGAATTCTGGATTTTATTTTAATAAAAAATAAAATTAAATTCAAATGTTTTTGGCCCAAAAAGATTAGAAGCCCAACCCAACCACGCCCAAGGCCAGCCCAGCCCGCCCGATCGGACGGCGACGGCGGCGCGCGTGTGGTGATTTTTGGGTCCAATGGGTCTAGCCCATAACCTCTCCCTCTAAAACACTTGGGTACCCCTTGGGGCACACCCCAAGTATCTCACCCTAAGCCTTATAAACCCTTTCAAAACTTCCCACAAAATCAATGTGGGACAAGCCAATTTACAACCTTAAGGAATTTCCACCAAAACTCCATTTCCATGGAGCACACTTTGGCTTCAATTTCCCATTCACTCGGTAATGGTTTTGAGCAACCAAATATACCACGTGAATCACAACGCGGCATAGAACGCGTTACCACTTTGACCCGAGTAAATCGACACTCGGGGCCCACCTAAAAAATAGACCAAACTTGAAGAAAAATTCTGGTTTTACCCAGAATTTTTTCCACCATTTCCAACATATATTATATGTATATATGTTTTGTATTTTGTTTTGTACAGTATGTTAGTGGGTTGAACAAGTATAATAGATTGGTTTGTTTTTTGTGAATGGATTGAGAAACACAATTGTATATTACAAGAAAAAAATTTTATTATGTAATTTGTTTTGTACATATTATGTATTTTTGTATAAATATTATATAATTTTTTTAAGGAGTTATGATAATTTGTAATTCATAATTATTTTTTTTATAGCAATGTTATGTATTTTTGTGGAAATATTACACATTTTTATAACAATGTTATTTATTTTTGTAATAATGTTATGCATTTTGTGGTCTAAAAAAAGTTTCAATAAAAAAATATATAATCTTACTATAAAATGCCAATTTAATTTTTTAATCATAAATTGTTATAATTTAATAAAAAATGACATAACATTTGTAACAAAAATACAAAACATATATCAAAAATTTATATAATAAGAGGGCATATGATTCACATCTTTAAGTGTGTCTGCCAAAAGATTCCCTATATTATATAATATACTAATTCTAATATAATTTTGCAATTGTATATTATAATCTACTCAGATACAATAAATTTCCAAGGTTACTGTACAAATTACACATCTTTTTTTCCCTCTCCCCTATCCTTTTAATTAATTTATATTATTAATTGATTTATTAGATTTCATTGAATTGTTTAATTACTCAGCATTTAAAATTAATTAATAACTTTTTTGCTCAGATTCTTGTTTCGTTTAATATATATATATATATATATATATATATATATATATTTTCCCCATATTTGTTAGTGTTGAAATGGAGGATAGTATAATGGATGATGGTGGACTTGAGGGATGCATCGAAGAAATGAGAGAGTTGGCCAAGGATAAATCACCATATCTTGGTATGGAGTTTCCATCAGAAGAAGTTGCATATGAGTTTTATAATGAATACAGAAGAATTGTGGGGTTTAGTATTAGAAGAGATTATTGTAACAAAAGTCAGAAAGATGGTTTTATGACTAATAGAAAGTTTGTTTGTTGTAAGGAAGGAGAGAGGGAAAAAGATAAACGGTACACGATGATAAAAAATCCTCGAAGTGAGACAAGAACAAATTGTAAAGCATTTATGCATATATCTTTTAAGCGGGACTTGTCGAAGTGGATTGTGTCGAAGTTTGATAGCAACCACAACCACTCTTTGCATCTTCCTCAATGTACTCATTTGATGCCATCTCAGAGAAAGGTATGTGATGCTCAGGGTATAAATATTGACATAGCTGATGAGAGTGGTATATCTCTTAAGGCTTCATATGATCTTATTAGTGCTATAGCAGGAGGGAAGGAATTTGTAGGGTTCACGCGAGAGGATCAGAAAACCTACTTACGTGCAAAAAGACAGCGAAACTTGCAGTATAGTGAAGCATGGAGTTTGTTACGATATTTCCAGCAGCAA
Source organism: Camellia sinensis (assembly GCF_055761805.1). Lineage (NCBI taxonomy): Eukaryota > Viridiplantae > Streptophyta > Magnoliopsida > Ericales > Theaceae > Camellia > Camellia sinensis. The sequence goes on from NC_138967.1 coordinate 51,137,302, forward strand.
GTGGCAGAAAATCCATATTTTTACTATGCCATTTAGTTGGATGTAGATGAGATAATTACTAATATTTTTTGGGCTGACCATCAGATGATAACAGATTATGGGCTTTTCGGTGATGCAGTGTCATTGACACAACTTTTCGAACAAATAAGGAGTACCGTCCACTTGCTTTATTTTCTGGCTTTAACCACTTTAGAATGACAGCGATTTTTGGTGCAGCATTATTATATGATGAAACTGCAGAGTCATTTGAATGGTTATTTGAAACATTTTTGGATGCAATGTCAGGAAAAAAGCCTGTTAGTTTTTTCACAGATCAAGATCAAGCAATGGCTAAGGCAATTTCACAAATCATGCCTGAGGTTTTTCATGGGTTGTGCACTTTTCACCTAATGCAAAATGCTTTGAAGCATTTAGGTTACTTGTTCAAGAGTGGTTCAAAATTTAGTAGCGATTTAAAAGCTTGCATTTATGACTACGAGAATGAGCATGAATTAATTGAAGCTTGGAATTCTTTGATTGATAAATACAACTTGCAAGAGAATGAGTGTGAAAAGAACTTGGAGAAAAAGAGAGCAGTGGGCGCATGTGTATATGAAGTGGGTATTTACTGGAGGAATGCGAAGCACACAACTTAGTGAAAGTCTAAATGGAACATTAAGGGGATATTTGAAAGGTGATCATAACATTGTTCAATTCTTTACTCACTTCAATCGGATTGTTGTAGATAAGCGGTATGAGGAAATTTCTGCAATATATGATTCTAGACAAAAGTTGCCAAGAATGAAATTGAAAAAGTCTCTCATTTTAATCCAAGTTGCGAGTTTGTACACCCCTCCTATTTTTGATTTATTTCATTGTGAGTTGGATACGTCCCTTTGTTGTTAAGTGAAGCAATTCCATGAGTTAGAAGGCGAAGTTAAGTGCGTGATTGGCTTGTATGGTAATGGTGAAGAGTATATTGTGGAGGGTAGGGTGGAAGTTACTGGGCTAAGAGGAGAAAAAAGCTATCAAGAAATACATTGTACTTGTAAGAAATTTGAGAACTTTGGAATTTTATGTAGTCATGCAATCAAAGCACTTGGTAGAATGAATGTTATGAAAATTCCCGAAAGGTATATATCAGGCCGATGGAGATTGGATGCAAAAGATTGTGAAGTTGAAGAGAAAAATGTTGTAGTGGATGAGGATGATCCGAAGTAGTTAATATTAGCACGTTATAGAGATCTTTGTCCAAGAATGGTGAAACTAGCTACTCAAGCATCTATGCACAAACCTGCCTATCAATTGGTTGATGAAGGAATTAAGGAATTGTGTGTAAAAGTAAATAATATGATGAAGGGAGTTGGAAATTTTGGTACCAATGAATTAGATGTGGACGACCCCAACTTTGCACAAGTTAAGGGCATAAAGAAGAAAGATGTTGGACACAAAGGGAGGGGTAGATTAAAACCTTGGCATTAGATGATGAATAAGAAGACAAGTTATTTCACAACCTACCCGCCTTAGTAAGGTATTACCTACGTACTTTTGAAATTTCAAATGACATGCATTTATTTTTATAAATTGTGTAAAGTATTGATAACTTTTTGAATTTCTTTAGACTATTGGTCAATCAAGCAACACTACAAATGTTCAAAATTCATCCTCAAGCCAACAACAGGTTAGCTATTGTTTTATGTTATTTATTTATTATTATTATTATTATTATTTTATAAATTGTGTAATGTATTGATAAATTTAACAACTTATGTAAATTATTGGTCAATCAAGCAATATCACAAATGTTCAAAATTCATCTTTAAGTCAACCACAGGTTAGCTCTTGTTTTATGTTATTTTGTTTATTTTTTAGACTACATTGTATTAGTGTATTTACTTTTCATGGTGTTTTATGGAGTAGGATGGTGGGAGTCTCTATTGGCCACAATTGATAACTTATGGGTATAATCTTCTCACACATGATACTAATTCATCCTCACCAAGGTATCCACAATCACAACATTTGTCTTTCCAAGCATCACATAGTCCACAAAGTTTTCAAGTAAGTAATATATATATATATATATATATATGTTTGTAATGTAATTTAGTCCATAAAATTTATTCTAATGAATTTTCTTTTATTTTCTTTTCTTTTTTTTTATAGGGAATATCACTTAATCCGATGGGGCACAATTCAATGGAGACCGAATTTAGAAATGAGAGTTCTTTTGATTTTTCTATTTATTCCCAACCGCCTCCACAAAATTGACATGGCGATCCACTTTGTAGTTTTTGTTTTGAGAATTCAAATTGAAGGTTTTTAGAATTTTTTTTGGATAATTTAGAACGGTTGAGACAGATTTTGGAATATTTGGTAGGAGATTTTGAAGTTTAAATGTTCATAATTTTGTTTTATTTTTTTTTATATAGATGTTGGATGTGAATTGAATATATTTTGGCCTTAAGTTGGTGGTTTTTTTTTTTTTTTTTTTTTTTTTTTTTTTTTTTTTTTTGCTTATGGTTTGATAAATTGATTTGTTCAAATACAATTTTTTCCCCTTTCAATTTCACTTTTGATACATTTAAGTCAGTTTTGAAAAAGTCAAAACATGTATGGTTTGTTTGATTTTAATTTTAAAATTAATCTTTTTAAAAAAATACAATTTGGTTTTATAAATTGATTTGTTCCATGAATTATTTTTATTTTATTATATTTTCTATTTATAAAATAAATTTTTTTTAACACAAACTCACCCCCTTCAACTTTATAGGCCCGCGGGACCCAGAAGATGGCTCCGTCCCTATTAGGTTTATTGTTTTGTTTGTTATAGTGAAAGAATTAATGAAGAATTAATGAACCCTCACATTAATTAAATAAAAAATAAAAAAATAAAATGGTGGCGTTTTACGTCACAGCAGTCACGGCTGTGAATCCTCCACAGCAGGGACCCCTCCTCCCCCTCTCCCACTTTTCGTAATGGAAGAGATCCACAAAATTATTTTTTGATGTCTAAGGTCCCTAAACATGTATCAGAGAAATTTGACTCTTTGTCTCTCCTCCTCTACTGCAGAGCAACACTTCCTCTCTCTCTCTCTCTGAAACCCTAGAGAGAAGAGATGGCAAAGCACCACTTCCTCTCTCTCTCTTCCCGCTATATACCCTCTCTCTCTTCCTCATCTCTTTCTCTATCTATCTGTTGATTTCACAAGCCCATTTTTTTTCTTCTCTCCCAAATCCTCAACAAAATAACAAATCAAATGCCAAAAATACACAGTCAATCGATCTGTGTGTGTTTGAGATTACCATTACACTATAGCACTCACTCTCAAATCTGATGAGTGAGTGATATATATACATATATATATATATAGAGAGAGAGAGAGAGAGAACCCAAATTAATCTGTTGAGAACAATCATTATGACGAAACCATTCCACAAGCACAACAACTTCTTCTTCGGAGAGTGGTCCACCAAGAACCTCGCGTTGCTGTTCTCCTACCTATAGCAAATCAACTGCTTCTTCAGCCAGAGCATAAGTGCTAGTCCATTTCCGGTCAAGCTGTCCAGGTCCAAAGGGAGAGAATCTCGATGGTTCACGGTACCCAATGGGTTCAATCAAAGGGTTAGTCTTAGAGTATGAGTACCTGAAATCAAAGGGTAGATTCGATTTCAATGAAAAATCTAAGACTTTCACTGATTTCAATGAAGCCTTGTTTTGACTATTTCCTTGCTTCTTTTTCTCGTTCTCGTTATTGGGTTTAAGGGTTTTGGAGATGAATGAAAATGGAGGTTCATAAGTATATTTTCATTTTGGGAAGATTGGCTTAATAAATGAGAGATACACATGAGTGTTGCCTGGGTTACATCATGAAAGAGGATCATGAAGTGTGGGATTAGGGTTTGATGTCTTGAATGATGCCATGGAAATATCTTGACAAGTCAATGAAATTTCAAAAAAACAAACTCAGAGAAATTTGTTTAATATATATATATATATATAGGTTGCTATTTGTTGCTTATTCACTCAATGAAATGATCTTCTCTCTCTGCTTTGAACTGAAATTTCTCTGGGTTGGTCCAGAGGAATTCTCGAGTTTAAGCTGAATTTTTTCTCTATTGGTCCAGAGAAATTCTATGGTTTGAACTAAAATTTCTTTGGGTTGATCCAGAGAAATTCTCTGGCTTTGATTGAACTACTCCTCAATGTTGTCCAGAGAAATTTGGCAACCTCTTCTTTTCTAACTTTCTCTGGATTTCCAGCAGGTTGCTTGAAAAAAGGGTTGCTACGTTGTCTGGAGAAATTTTGAAAGTCCAGAGAAATTCTTCAATTTTCTTTGTGACGTGAATTTTCTCTGGAGTAATTTTCTCTGGACTAATTTTCTTTGGACCAATTTTCTCTTGATCAACTTGAAGGACCTTAGACATTATGAAAATATTAGATGTTCTTTATGCTATAAAATCTTAATATGAGGGATTTTTAAAAAAAAAAACCCCTTAAATTTATATCTCATTTAATACTCAAGACCCAAGAATAATTAAAATTCAAAAAAAAAAAAAAATTTGCCATAATAATAATAATAATATTTCAATTTAATTCAACTCGTTACAGTCGACCTAGAGAACAACCGGAGGATGTTCGGCCGGTCAACCGGCTAGTGTAAAATTTTTAAAATCTTAAAACAAATTTTGCAAGGAGGTGGTCGATCAAGGGACAACCGGTCGAACATCTAACCGGTCATCCAATACTCGTGTATACTTGTAAAGCTAATAACTATTTACAGTAATTTAATAAAAAATTTAGACATATTCAATTTGATGAAAGATATAAAATATTTTGAATTTAATATTAATTTGATATTAACATTGGAGTATCATTTTTGTGAAATTTAAATTTAATGAAAGGTTTCATTTTATCACGACTATTACTCTCCAAGGTCCCGAGATAAACCCTGTCCCTCTTTTCAACTGTGTTTTTTACCTCCAATTCCACGTCCTCTCTGTTTCACTATCCTCGCTCCATTGAGAGAGAGATTGCTAGTAGAGACCATGAGGGTGCGCCAAACCCCTTAAAATGCGCACTCCACTGACCACTCTTTCTCTAACACAGCTCACTACCCTTATCTTTAGATCCTAATCTTCGAGCAACAGTTTCTTTCTGAGAATCCATCAGAGATTGTTCAAGCAATATCAGATTTTGAGGTGAATATTTTGTTCTTTTTAAACATCTGGGTATCTTCCAAACACAAATCTTTGATGGGTTTTACTTTTTTTCAAATATTTGTATGTATTGGTGGAATAATTGGATTGGTTTGTTGAATGTATCTCTTGTTTTGATCGTTTGATGTGATTATGTTTTTTTTTTTTTTGGTATTTGTTTCCGTTCTTTTTACTATGTGGGTTTGTAATTAATTGACTGTAGGGATTTTAGGAATGGTTTGGTTTACTAATGATTGTTAGTGCGTCTGTTTTTTTTTTTTTTTTTTTTTTTAATTATTAGTTATTTAGTGTTTAATGTTTATTGCTTTATTGGATTGCTTTGGAACGTTTTTTTCCCTGATCATCAGGATGTTTGCTTAACGCTGTGTATGATTGGGAGATTTGAGAACGAATTTGAAAGGGAAAGGGATTTTATTTATATTTCACCTCTCTTTTCTTTTTTTCTTTCCAAATCCCCCAACCATATACAGGGTAACAGTCCTCTTGGTAAGTTAGGTAAGGAATGAAAGGAAAAGATTATGGTGGTGAGGAAAAGAAATAACTGCGGTTTCTCACATTATGTTTAGATGAACATGATAGAAAGAGGACTCTATTGGTGTTCTTTTTTCTTTTTATTTTTATTTTTCTTTTTTAATTTTTAATTTAGATGGACAATTTAGGTATTATAAAATTTTTACCTTTCTCAAAAAATGGCACCAAGTTTGGTGAAAAATAGAACATGAGTTTTAAAGACTTCACTTTCTTTCAATTTCTTCCTTTCACATCATTTTGCCTCTCCTCATTCATCCAAATAAGTGATAAGATTTTTGTTTCTCACCATTTCTTTTCTTTTATAGTCAAACCCCTCAATCCAAACGGGATATGGATTTGGTTTTATTTCTTTTGGTGCTTATAGTTTTCCTGGATTGGTTTCAGGAATTAATGGCGAAAAAAGTTAAGAAGAAAGCCCGAAGTGGTCAAACAGAGAAGCGAGTTTCTACCCTTTCTCAGAAAACTGAAACTGTCAGCCAGCATAGCATTCCAAGTACTGATAATGGACTTTCAATCATAAAAGAGAGGAATGTGTGTTCCCATCTTGATAAGGGTATTGATTTAGCTAAATTTTCTTCAAGAATAAGGTCTATAGAACATATTAGGTGTGAAGATTATAGAGAGCAGGGCCGGCCCTGGGCTAAGGCTGGTGAGGCCTGTGCCTACGGCCCCAAAAATTAGGCCCAAAAAAAGGCCTCCAAATTTAGTCTTGCACTATATTAAAAACTTAAAATGGCCCAATTCTGTTTAATTAATTTAGGCCATTTTAAAGGGGTCTCAAAAAATCTATTTGGCCCAATTGATAAAAGGTCCAATTAAAAAATATTTATAAGTTTTAGTTGTTAGTCCAATTAAAAAAATAAAATATAAAATATATGTATATGTATTAGTCGTTAGCCTAATTTTGTGTGGCCTATTATTTTCTCTCTTTATGGCCCAATTATGTGTTTTTTAGTATTTTTTTTTAAAAATATTTTACCCAATTTTTATTTATTTATTTTTTAGATACATCTAATTTAGATACGCTTAAAAACTATAATATATTTATATTTTTAAAAAAAAAAAAAACTTTACCAAATACAAAAAATATAAAAAAAAAAAAACGAATTGCAAACTTAGACAATTATTTTTGAAAACTCTAAATCAAACAGAGTGATTTTTATTTTTATTTTTTTATAAATATCTAAAAAGGCCCCGAAAAATTATTACGCCTTAGGCCCCAGGAAACTCAGGGCCGGCCCTACAGAGAAGGTGTGGTTGATAGGTGGGCAAGTAAGGGAAGGGGCAAGCAAGTGAAGAAGAAAGGGGGAGGTTCTATGGACAAGAAACCTGAGTCTAAAGCAATTTGGGTTTGTTTGGAATGTGGTCATCTTTCATGCAGGGGGATTGGATTCCTAACAACCTCTCAAACCCATGCAATTCAGCATGCCAGTCAAACCCGTCATCCATTGGCTATCCAATTTGAAAACCTTCAACTACACTGGTGCTTCCCTTGCAATACACTTATTCCAGTTGAAAAATTGGAGGAAAGTGGTGAACAGAAAGATCCGCTGTAAGATATTGTGAAATTGATAAAGGGGCGATCATTTCAAGGGGCCTTGGTGGATGTTGAGGATGTTTATTTTGGGAGTGGCAATGTTATAAGTGAGATAAAATTAGAAAACACCATAAGTAGTTTGGATGGAAAAAGTGGTTATGTGGTCAGAGGCTTGGTTAATCTTGGTAATACTTGCTTCTTTAATTCAATCATGCAGAATCTCTTAGCAATGGAGAGATTATGGAATCACTTCTTGGAATTGGATGAGTCTTATAACAACCCTCATTCTTGTACTTAGAAAATATGAGGAAGAAGAACTCCGAAAATATGAGGAAGAAGGAATATATTTCTGTTATATTCAAAACTTCTTATCTTACAAGACCAAATGACACTCCTTATATAGGAGATATTACAAACATCATTATAACCCATTATATGCCACTTACATATTATATATTACCACTATCTACCACTATCATATTATATACATGCCACTATCTACCACCAACACCACTATCATATTCTATACATGCCACTATCCTTCACCAACACCACTATCATATTATATACATTATCACAAATTTCCAGCACTCCCCCTCAAGCTGGTTTGAAGATATCTTCCATAGCCAGCTTGCTAGTCAGCTTATCAAATTGCTTCTTGTGTAGTCCCTTTGTTAGCACATCAGCTAATTGTTCACCTGTTGGAAGGTAGGTCATACAGATTATGCCAGCATTGATTTTCTCCTTGATGAAATGTTTATCCACTTCTATATGTTTTGTGCGATCATGTAGAACTGGATTATGAGCTATAGATATAGCTGCTTTGTTGTCACAATAGACCTTCATAGGTGTCGGGTGAGAAAGCTTTAATTCTTCAAGAATTCTTTTAATCCACATTACTTCACAGATTCCATGGGCAACAGCTCTGAACTCTGCTTCTGCACTACTTCTAGCTACCACATTCTGTTTTTTACTCCGCCATGTAACTAGGTTCCCACCTACAAAGGAGCAGTATCCGGATGTTGATCTCCTGTCTGTAACACTTCCTGCCCAGTCTGCATCTGTGTATACTTCAACTTGAAGATGCCCATGTTTCTTGAACAGTAAGCCTCTCCCTGGAGTTCCTTTCAAATATCTTAAGATCTTATAAACGGCCTCAAAGTGCTCTGCCCCTGGTGAGTGCATGAACTGACTTACCATGCTGACTGCAAAGGCAATATCAGGCCGCGTATGAGACAAGTAAATCAATTTCCCTACAAGTCGCTGATATTGTTCCCTCTCTTTGACTTCTTCAGCCTTAGCAGCTTGTAACTTCAAGTTAGGCTCGATCGGAGTCTCCACCATCTTACAACCAAGCATACCTGTTTCTCCAAGGAGATCAAGAACATATTTTCTCTGATTAACGAATATACCTTCCTTGGATCTTGCAAATTCCATTCCGAGGAAATACTTGAGGGCTCCCAGATCCTTAATGTGAAATTCTTTTGCGAGTTTCTCTTTGAGGGCTGCTAACTCTGCTTCATCATTACCAGTTAAAATGATGTCATCAACATAAACAATCAAAATTGCAATTTTACTGTTTTTTGAATGTTTATAAAATATTGTGTGATCTGCTTGACTCTGCGAGAAGCCACAACTGATAACTGCCTTCCCAAAGCGTTCAAACCACGCTCTTGGTGATTGTTTGAGTCCGTATAATGACTTGTTCAATCTGCATACTCTGTCGCTTCCAAGTCTCTGCTCAAATCCCGGCGGTAGGCTCATGAACACCTCCTCTTCAAGATCACCATTGAGAAATGCATTTTTAATGTCAAGTTGATGTAGAGGCCAATCTGAATTTACTGCAAGAGATAACAGTACTCTGATGGAATTTATTTTAGCAACAGGAGCAAACGTCTCCTGATAGTCGATCCCATAAGTTTGAGTGAAGCCTTTAGCCACCAGTCTCGCCTTGTATCTCTCAACGCTTCCATCTGCGTTACATTTTATCGTAAACACCCATTTACACCCAACTGTTTTCTTGTCTTTGGGTAGATCAACTATCTCCCAAGTACCACTTCTCCTTAAAGCATTCATCTCTTCCATGACTGCTAATTTCCAATTCGGATCATCCAATGCTTCCTGTATATTCCTTGGAACAAACAAGTGTGAAATCCTAGATGTGAAAGCTCTATGGTTTTTAGACAGTCTTTTATAGGAGAGGTAATTTGCAATAGGATGTTTAATGCAATTTCGGACACCTTTCCTAATTGCGATAGGAACATCAAGGTCAGAAATAGAAGGAATAGGATGACCTAAAATTTCGATGCCAGAACTCGGGTGGACATTCGAGTCATTAGGATGGACATTCGGGTCATTATTCCTCAGATGAAATCGCTTCCTAGTATAAACCTGAAGCTCAGGATTTAGATCATTTTGTAGTACTTCTCCCCCTAAACAAGAATCTTCTTGACTAGGCACTATAGAACTTGGTTCTCCTAAGTGATCATTATCAGACAGATGTGGTTTTTGTGTAGGATAAATGACGTTGGGGAGCGGGATAGAAATATCCCAAAAACGGTCTTCTACTCCACTTGTCTCCTCCTGAAGAGAAGTGTTGGGGAAATAGGATTTTGTTTCCACAAATGACACATCCATACTCACATGAAATTTCTTGGTTTGAGGATCGAAACACTTATACCCCTTTTTGTTTGAGGAATAACCCAAAAAAACACATTTGATAGCACGGGGGTCAAGTTTTGAACGAAATTGACTGGGAACATGAACATAGGCAGTACATCCAAAAACTTTGGCGGGTAAATCAGAAAATAACCTCGTGTCAGGAAAAAAAAGTTTTGAGACAATCAAAAGGTGTTTTGTATGTTAACACCTTTGTAGGCATCCTGTTTATCAAATAAGAGGCTGTTAAAATTGCTTCACCCCATAAATATTTAGGAACATGCATGTAAAACATTATAGCACGTGCTACTTCAAGTAGATGTTTATTTTTTCGTTCTGCAATGCCATTTTGTTGAGGGGTATCCCGACATGTAGATTGATGAAAAATTCCCTTTTTTTCCAAAAACTCACCCAACTGCTCATTGAAATATTCTGTTCCATTATCAGAATGTAAAATACCAATTTTGGTTTGAAATTGGTTTTCAATCATATTGTAAAAATTTGTGAATAAATTTTTCACGTCAGATTTTTTATTCATCAAATAAATCCAACATAAGCGGGTATGGTCATCAATAAATGTAACAAACCATTTTTTACCAGAAAGAGTAGTGATTTTAGAAGGGCCCCAAACATCACTATGAATCAAATAAAAAGGTTTGGAAGCCTGGTAAGGTTTTGGCAAATAAGTAGAGCGATGAAATTTTGCAAAAATGCAACTTTCACAATGAAAAGAAGAACAATCAATCCCTTTAAATAATTCCGGAAATAAATGTTTCAGATAAAGAAAACTAGGATGTCCCAGCCTATAGTGCCATAGCATTATTTTTTCTTGAACAGAGATTGAACTAGTACTATTAAAGCTCTGAGCTTTTTTATTACTAGCAGGTACTTCATCAAAGTAGTAAAGACCTTCAAGCATCCTAGCACGCCCAATCATCATCCCCGAGTTCTGGTCCTGAAATTCACAATGGGATTCAAAAAATGTAACACGACAATTAGAATCCTTAGATAGTTTACTGACAGACAAAAGATTACAGGCTAAGTTGGGGACGTGAAGAACAGCATTGAGATTAATTTTCTCAGTTAGTTTAATAAATCCTTTTCCTGCAATAGGTGAAAAACTACCATCGGCTATTCTGATTTTGTCATGACCAGAACAAGGGAAATAGGTACTAAATAAATGGGAAAAACTAGTCATGTGATCGGAGGCACCGGAATCTATGATCCACGGAGAGAAGTTTAGGCAAGAGAAGGCTTTAGGATTTCTACCTGTTTGTGCCAACAAAACACTAGGAGTACCGGATGAGGAGTTGGATTTTATCAGCTTTAAGAGTTGATCAATCTGCTGTTTGTTGAAGGGACCTGAATCGGCTTCATTAGCGGTAGGAAAGCCACGATTTTTCTCTCCTTGTTTGCTGCTTTTCCAGTTGACAGGTTTGCCATGGATCTTCCAACACGTTTCGCGTGTATGGCGAGGCTTGTTGCAAAAATCACACCAGACCCGTGGCTTATCATCAAACCTGCGCTGGTAATTTGCAGCCTTGTTGGCCGCAGCATCGCTAATTAAAGCAGAAATTTCAATTGATTCACCAGTACCTTTTTTCTTAAGCATGACGCTCCTTCGGCTCTCTTCCCTTCTGACTTCGGCAAATACTTCGCCAATGGATGGGAGAGGAGGTCTGCCAATAATTCTTCCTCGCACTTCATCGAACTCAATGTTGAGGCCGGCAAGAAACTTGTAAATACGGCTGTCTTCCACAGTTTTCTTGTGGTGGTTGCAGTCGTCAACCGATTTCCATTCGTATGTGTTGAAGATGTCAAGATCCTGCCACAACCTTTTCAACGAATTGAAATATTTGGTGACGGAATCATCTCCTTGACGAATCTCTCCCAACTTCAAAGTTAATTCGAAAACTTGAGATTGATTTCCTAGGTCAGAATACATCTGACTAACATTATCCCACAATTCTTGTGCAGTAGTATAGCACATGTAATTAGAGCTTATATCCTCCTCCATGGAATTGACCAACCATGTCATAACCATGGAGTTTTCAGCGTCCCAACTGTCGAACAGCGGATCATTAACAGCAGGAGCCTTCTTGTCACCAGTGATGTAACCGATCTTTCCTTGCCCACGGATATACATCCGGACAGATTGTGACCAGCGGAGAAAATTATCACCATTTAGGCGAATGGTGGTGATTTGGACAGAGTGAGAGTTGGACGTTTTCACCGGAATGGCAGCGGCAGGGGTTGAAGTGGTTTCAGACGTGACTTCCGACATGGCTATGACGGTTTTAGGGCTGCTGTGTTTTTTGTGGCTCTGATACCAACTTAGAAAATATGAGGAAGAAGAACTCCGAAAATATGAGGAAGAAGGAATATATTTCTGTTATATTCAAAACTTCTTATCTTACAAGACCAAATGACACTCCTTATATAGGAGATATTACAAACATCATTATAACCCATTATATGCCACTTACATATTATATATTACCACTATCTACCACTATCATATTATATACATGCCACTATCTACCACCAACACCACTATCATATTCTATACATGCCAGTATCCTTCACCAACACCACTATCATATTATATACATTATCACAAATTTCCAGCACTTGTCTTGGTCATACTCATACGCATTTACATGATTTTGCCTTGTTAAGCTTGCATCTTTAGACTTTGATTTGTTTTGCCTAAGTGAAGGTTCTTGTCTTATATTGATGCTATCATGTTTTGCCTAAGTATTATATGCATGCTTTGTTCCTTGCTTGGTGTGTTAAGCCTAGGTCATCTATCTTTGCTGTCTCAAGCCTAGGTCACACCTTTGAACCTCTTACACCTAGGCCGAGATGTGTATCATCTAGGCGTCCTAGATCTTTGATCCATGCACCTAGTGATCTTGTTCCTAGACTGGTATGACTTAGACCGAGGTGTGGCACATCTAGGCTAAGGTGTGGCACAGCTAGGCCAAGTGTTATCCTTCCTAGCCGAGATCAGGAAGACCTTACTTGCCCGAAGCCTATGTCTTGATCCGGGATCATTGCCTTGTCAGAGTGCCCATGCTACCTTACACACTTTGTCATACTCTTGTCTTTTCACTCTGGCACCTTTTTGAGGAGATCCAATCAGATGATGCCACGTGTCCCAACAGAGAGTTAAGTCAGGCTCTAGCTGAGAAACCCATATCACTTTCCATATCCTAGCCTCGTAGAGAGAGAAGCTCTAGGAAGAAGAAGAAGTTCTTAGAGAGAGAACTAGATTTCCAAGCTTGATCCTTAGAGTTTGAACCATTTGATTCGTGTTTTGAGGTTAGATTCTTGATCTACTCTTGTTGTTCTTTATGTTCATATGATCACATTGCATGATCTAGCATGATTCATGAGTCATGCTTTGATTTAAAGTTTGGTTTTAGAAAGAGAAAATGATGTTCTTGTGTTTTTGAAGAAAAATCATGTTTTGATCCGAAAATTTGTAACAAGTTTCATGTTTTTGTGTTTGTTTTCATGAAATCTTCGAGTACGGGTACCGAGGTCCACATTTTTGAACTCATATCATGAAATCTCATATTTTGAATAAGAAGTTATGATTTTTGGCATTCATGTTCTTCATGTTTATGTTCTTCATGTTCTTCAAGGGGGGAAACCCAGATTTCCAGACTTCATTTCCCTAAGTGTGATCACCGAGACCATTCTTGCCTAGATCTCACACCAAGGCCAAGCATCGTATCTCACCTTGGCCTACCTTGCATGATCACTTGCATCTTAGTCTATCTTGTATGCACACCTAGGTCGACCATGGCACACCCTTGCCGGCACTTTGTAACATCTCGGCAGGCTGCCGCACACCTAGGCCTAGGAGACCACACCTCGGCCAAGAGGTGTGGGACCTCAGCCAAGACTCCCTGAGTTCACCCAGCTTGGCCATTTTTGCCTAGATCATCTCTGTGTATCCATTAGCATGTTTTCCCTAGAAGAAAAACAGTGTTTTGACTCCCAGCACATGTTTTGCTGTGTCTTGGCTTGGTTTTGGAAAGAAATGCCAGGATCATTTTCATTCATGTAAAGCTTGTTTTGAGAGTGCATTGCACAATCATCTTTGAACATTCCTTCTTGTCTTTTTGGAAATGCATTCAGTAGCCTTTGCTATATGATTGTAGGTCTTGGATTCTTGCCTTAAGCCCTACATTCGAAGAGTTATTGTGAGTGGTATTTTTAATAAAGTTATGTTATAAAGTTTTGATAAAGCTTTGTTTCGTTTTGGAAAAGTATTTGATCAAACATGAATGATTATCCTTTAGTTTTTGTATCAAGTATTATGTTTGTTTTGATGACATTCTTGGAAAGTCCTTAGTGCTAGGGGATTATAATGCAACTAGTACCCTTGTTTGAGATATCTCCTTTGCCACCGACGGTCTTGTATGGGTGGGTTTGTCTAATTGATTCCGGGTCGATTATTCCCTTGTTTTGTCAGGAATGTTATCCCTTGTATTATGTTGATGTTAGTAAGCATCCCTTGAAACTTTGAAAGACTTTGATTGATGGACTTGGTTCATCCCTTATTTTGTTACAAGTTATGATATGTATTGTTTTGATAAAGATCTCGGATATCATTCATTCAAACCTTTATTACTTATATCATTCACTGAGTATCCAAGCTCACTTTCCCCTTTATATATATGTAGGTGATGAGCAAGAAGGCGATGTCGCCTAAGCTTTGTTTGGAAGATGTTTTTGGATTCATGTTTTGCTAGCATCTTGAAGATCATGCTTCTTAGTTTGTAATTCATTTCTTTTGTATGTATTGGCTCGAGAAGACTTTTGATCAAGATGTATCATGTACTTTAGTTTATTTGTATCCAAGATGTAACACCATGTTAAGATGTATGTCATTTCATTCGATCTATGCACAGCTCTTATGGACTATTTAAATTTAAATTTATTGCTTCCGCACATGTAGGCCCCATATGTATACTTTGTTGTGTGAATCTTTGTAAGTTGGCCTTTGGTAATCTCAAATTACTGGCCATCACGGCATCATTCTACTAGGGACAGAATGGGGTCGTGACAAGTCTGTAGGTCCTCTTACCGTTTCTTTAAAGAAGCTCTTTACTGAAACTAGTCAAGAGGCTGGCTTGAGAAATGTGATAAATCCAAAATCCTTTTTCGGGTGTGTTTGTGCCAAGGCTTCCGAATTTAGGGGGTATGAACAGCATGACAGTCATGAGTTGCTTTGTTGTTTACTCGATGGGTTGTGTACTGAAGAGTTGAGTGCAAGAAAACAGACTATTCTCTGGAAAATGGGATTACCTCAAATCTGGTTCCCACTTTTGTTGATGGCATCTTTGAGGGCCAACTATCCAGTACTGTTTCTTGTTTGGTATGTGGGCACTCTTCAACAGTGTTTGAGCCATAGTTCTTCTATCATCTGTTACTGTTCTTACTTTCCTTTAAAATTCTCTAAATTTCATATTATGGGCAGTGCATGTCTTCTTTTAAGATGGGGTGCAGTGGATGCTGAAGCATACCCTGAAGCTGCGAGAAATGTTTTGCAAATATTGTGGGATGTTGGAACCTCCAGACATTCTGGTCATGGGTCTCTATGGGCAAAGGCCCGGGTCTCTGCTTACGATGCATTAACTCATTATGAGGTCAATTTTGTCAAAGTTGAGAACATACCTATTGGCTCATTGTTCCTTGCAGTTTTGCTTACTTCTGTCTTGTGTTTTATTTGAGCTGGTTACTGATTTTATGTTTTTTACTTCATGCGCGTTATGTATTCTCAGGTAGTACACATTCAAAAAAGCATTCCAGATTTTAAGAAAAGGAACATGGAACTGCTTACTTCTGAGACTGATCCTGAAGTACTATGGGCCATGGAAGTATTTGAAGTCAAGATTATTACATATGAGCACATGTAAATAAACATATTTATTAACATCTTTTGTCTGCTTCACATGTTTGGAAATGTTTGAAGTGGCTAACTTGATAACCTTTTAACATTTTTCTTCAGCACATGGCGCAGATTTGTAAAGGAGAAAAAAGTTGCTGTAAACAAGATTGAGAAGTTGCTAGATGTTTTCCCTCAGGTTATTTTTGCTTCGGGTATAATAAACAGATTGTTGCTTTGTAATCCTTTGGTTGTGCCTTTCTGAGAAAATGCTGGTGTTTTTTCCAGTCTCCGTTTTGTTGGAGATAAATTTCAAAATAAAAATAAAATTTCTTGTTTGTCATCTTTGTGACCTCCTACGATCTTCCTTCCATGTGTCTCTCGTTAAGTCTCTTGGTACCCCGCATTGGTGGGACTAGTACCAGCAAGTAACCACACTTTCTGCTTCTTGTTTTTGTTTTTTGATCGGCAACAAAATGAATTTTATTGAGAAAAAGAGGAAGAAAAACAAAACGGGACAGGCAGTCCTCTACAAGCAAACCTGTGACTGTGTATAAAACAAAACAAAAACCAAGTATTGCATACCAACACCCAGTCTCTAGAAATAAAAAATGTTACTTGGTCATTTTAGTCTGGCACAATGTTTGAAGTACATGAATGTAAGAAAATACCAGAAAATGAGATATAATATTTTAGAAATAGAAGACTTCCAGAAGAGATTCTAAATATAGAAAAGATGTGTTAAGTGAATAACTTCAGGAAAATCAGAAGAATGGGGCGTGGTTGATGTTATTGATGCTGAAGTAGAAACTTAATGATTTTGGTGAGACTCACATGTATGTAATCCCGATCCCCAGGTGTTTATATGCATTTCATTTGCAGGAAATACCACTGGAGCTAGTCAGTTACCTGGCGCAGCTCTGTTTTGCCTTTCTTTGACTCCTAAAGACATGACCACGGGGCAGCAAAAGTAAAATCACTACACCAATGCTTTATGCTGAAATCTTTTCATAGGGCCTTACCATACTTCTAATTCTTCATTAATTAGAGTTCAGGGACTGCAAAACGTACATGCTAAATACGAGAATGCACTTGTGGAGATAGTTGCATCTTTGTAGCTCTCGAGAAACATCCTGATTGCACTTCTTTCACTGCAATCTTGGAAACCCTTCATGCAACGTTGGTTGAGGGCTTGTGTCACCTTCCTTGATGCTAAGGCGCCATCCACTGTGTTGGATAAAACATCTAAAGCTGCTAATGGTATTCTGAAGGTTTGTTACCCTTCTAAAAGTAATGTCCGTACTGCACTTTAGTCACATCCAGCCCAATTTCCATGTATAATGCGTAAAGAATGATATTGTGACGACCGGGTATATTCTTTTTCCTTGCTAAGTTCTCCTTTTGTTCTCATTGAGTTTGAAATATCCGGAAGTTGTTCTTAAAATAAAGTTCTTGTCCTTGTTTTTGTTCGGGGTTGAATTTCACTTGTTCCGGAGGGTGCACGGTCGAGTCCGGAGTGCCCGAGGATCAAGCCAGAAAATTCTGGGCTGTTGGGCCAGTGCCGCACGTGCGGGGGGTGAGGCCGCACGTGCAGGGAGGGGTGAATTTCAGTGGGTTGCACACTGTTTAAATTGCAGTTGCGGGTAGGGAGGTGCGGAGGTAGCCGCACGTGTGGGAGGCCCGCTCCGTACGTGCGGGGGCAAGTGCCGCACGTGCGGTCGGCCAAAGTCCGTGAAACTCTGTTGTTTTCTCCTCTTTTGGGCTGTGTATCATTTTTCTTGTCTCTCTTCCTCTCTAAAAATACATTGCTCTCACCTCTCTCTATATTTCAACCTCAAAACAAGACCAAATCCTTGATCCTTCATCATCCATTAGAAATTGGTCCATAGTTTCTTCATCAACATTGTAGAGCCTCTTAAGAATCACATTGTATGTGGTGGAGATCTCTCTTCAACACCATAAAATCTAGGGTTTCATCTCTTTCATCATCAAACATTGAGGTAGGAATTTCTTAAGTTATATATACATGTTTTGCTATATTAATGTTGATTTAAAAGTTTTCTTGAAGATTCTTATGTTGATTTTTATTTTGAGATTTAAAAATGTAGAGAGTTTTAAAAGTGGGTTTAAACCTCAACCCTTTGTTAATCCTAGAGGGTTTCCTTTTCATCAGACTTAAGAAAGATGATTTTGGTAGGGTTTCACCATGAAAATGAAAAATGTTGGGTTTTGATGAAAAACCCTAGAAATTAGGGATTTTGGAAAAATATGGAAATGCCTATGGGGCTCTTTCTTTTCTTGTGTTAAAAGAATGAATGAGTGTAGGTTTTCATGATGTGGTTTAGCAAAAAATGGCAATCTTATTGATATATGAGAAAGGAGAATTTGTTTTAAAACTATTGATTAATGCACGAACATGTACGGTTGTGAGATGACAAGTTGTTGTGTAACATGGGTCATGAGAAATGGGAATCTTGGAAATTGATGTTCGAAAACATTGTATATAGGCCCTGTTTGGTAGAGTTGTGAGAAAGTGCTTATAGCTTATACCTCAACAGCTTATAGCTTATAACTTTCAGCTTAAGCTGATTTCCAGCTTATTCTTAAAGCATCTCCTGTCCCACTCAAAGAATAAGCTGATTTCTGACTTCCAAAAAACTATAAGCTATAAGGTATAAGCTAAACTAAACATATCAAAATAGCTTAAATTAAGCTGAAAGCTGAAATAAGCTGTAATTAAGCTCTGCCAAACAGGCACATAGTCTTGAAGGGACTAAATTGTTGAAGATTGTGCATAATGAGAACACATTGCTATGTGTTGATAGCTTGGTTGTGTACATGGTTAATTGTGAAACAAGATTAGTTGGAAGAAAATGGAGAAATGTTATGAGGCTTTTGTTATTACATCATATACTCGTGCAATTTATTATTATCACTCTTATATGCATCTTGAATTGAGTTGGAAACATTACATTGAAAAAATAATATTTTAAATGGGAACTATTTTAATGTTATGGGATAAATACGTTGGTAAGTCCGGTTGGGAGGTGTAGATGAATTTGATAAGTTGGCCTAAGTGTCCGGGGTGAAGGATCGAAAACACGCGCGGAGGAGGTACCACTTTCCTTCCGATTAGCAACCGGTAAAGTGGGGTTATTGGTAGTGCTTGTTGAGTCTACTTGCAGACACTAACTTAGGGATTACCTGAGTCGTATTTACCGCCCCTATTGATTAAAATTGGAGATTTCGGAAATTTTGAGACTTATTTTAAAACTATTGTTGAAAACTTGATAATTTTTAAGAACATGTGCATGGAATTTCCTTTAAACTGGCATTACATGGCATTGCATTCAACAATTGAGAGTTTACATAACTGTATATACTTTGTAAGAATTCTCTACTGGGCTTTATGCTCACCCCTATGGGATTTTGGTGCAGGAAAAGACGTGGTGATCCTGCCAAGTTAAGGGCGTGGATAATTTGTGAAGAGTAAATAGCTCTATTTTGTTGTGATTTAATTGCTAGCCAAGGGCTATTCTTGTAAGGGTCCGAAAGGCCACTTTTGTGTAACCGGGCTTAAGTCTTGGAAGTTGTAGCCCATGAGAGCATTTTATTTATTTTGAAAATTGACGCTCTACATGCTATATATTCATGTATTCAACATCCTTGAATGTATAATTCGCATGTGGAATTTTTGTATGAAACCGGTGATTAATGATGTAAAAGTTGAAGGTTTCGTTATACTTATATAGTGAATGTTAGTTAAAGTATTTCATCTTGATGGATTATTTTCGAGGCGTCACAAATATGACACTTTATCCTTGCTCATCTTTCAGATAATAAAACGGCTTGCAGAGGAATCAATTCCTAGATCTGTAGAAAACATTGTACTAGCTTTGGGTGCGCTTTGTGAGGTAAGAATTTCAATGTCATTATTTTTCCATTACAGTTAAGTTAGTGGGCATATGCTACTAATCGACTTTTGTGCTTTGGGAGGATTGAAGAGGGCCAAAGTGTTTTGGTATTGCGCCGTCTTTGCAACTTTTTGGGTTTTAGGGTTGGAAAGGAATGCATGGGTTTGGATAAAATTTGTCACTTAACTTTATTTTGGGCTTCAGTGAATCCTCTTTTTCGGGGGATTCCACTGTTTTTGCTAGTTAGAGATTAGTTGTCAGTATGTGACATGTAGAGTTCTGTTGTTTGTAGTCGTTTGTTTTGGGCTATGTTTTTTTTCCTTTATTTTTTTTTCTTGTAGAGGATGCCTTATCCTCATTTCTTATTTTTGATTAATCAATACAATTTTGTTGTTGATCCAAAAAAAAAAACGTAACCTACTCCATTGTAAGAAATAATAACCTTCAGAATAAGTTGCAATGATCAAATTGAGTTACCTGGTTATTAGCTAATAAACATTACCTTAATTGATTGAGTTTGCTTGCAAGTCATGCTCCCCAAACTTTGTCCACTTCATCAATTCTGGTGATTCACCTCTATTGGAGATTGTTAATCTTAAGCAGTGATATGCTTGTAGTTTATTTAGATTCCCCATTTAACATGTCTTGCTCAGTTCAGTCCTTAGAAAAACTTTGCTATTTCCAGGTCTTGCCTCCATCTGCCCATGCTGTTGAATCAACTGCTTCAAAATTCCTGCTTGATTGGCTGTTCCAGTGTGAGCACGAACATCGCCAGTGGTCAGCTGCTATTTCCCTTGGATTGATCTCAAGTTGCTTGCATGTGACTGATCACAAACAAAAATTCCAAAACATCGAAGCACTTATTCAGGTACACGGTTCTCGTGCCCTACTACTTGGAACATGTTGCTGTGAAGAAGTTTGCCGAATCAAATTATGGTTTTCAAAACATCATCACGTACCTTAAACTGTGGTCTAAAATCAAATTATCTTGATGCTTTGTTTCATAAAATGTCATGGCTTAATTGAGAATATGGTCCTGGATAAACATTTTTGGTGGATGTGTAATTGTCTTTTAGACTTTATCTCGAATTGTCTCCTCATTTCTGAGGATAATTTTTGTTGTAAAAAGAGATGTTCTTAAAATATTTCCTCACTATTCTTTTCTCAACTCAGAAATCAGCCATAAAGCAGGAAAGAATGGAATTTTTTCTTTTCTCTTTTCTCGTCTCCTGCTGACATACCCTATAGGCATGTTGAACATAGGACTACTAAAAGAAATGTGATAATGATAAGGAAATAACTTTACATAAAAAAATGGTGTCTAATTTATTGTTTCATGGTCTGTGCTTTCAGGTTTCATCTTGTAGCAGAAGCACCCTTGTAAAAGGAGCTTGTGGAGTTGGATTGAGATTTTCATGTCAAGATCTTCTTACTTGGGTTGAAGCTTCTGATGAATCCGACTTGGGAAAAGAAACCTGTAAGATGCAGGAAGTAGATTTACTTGGAAAAATCATTAGGGCCTTGTGTCAGATGATAAGTCAGTTTACTCCATCTTCATCTGATCTTCTAGAAAGTCTCTCTGTATATTTCCCGCTGGGTACAGATGATACTGGTTGGTATGTAACTTACAAGTCATTGGATAAGAACTATAATGATTTGGAGGAAGATATATGGGGTATTGCAGGACTTGTCCTTGGTCTGGGGAGTTCTATTGGTGCAATATACAGATCTGGGGCCCATGATGTTGTGCAAAAAATTAAAGCCTTTATCTTATCATGGATTCCACATTTGAATCATTCAGTTCAAAACTCTTTTAACAGTGAAGGTTTGGATATAGTATTATCTGTGGGATCTTGTCTTGCACTTCCGTCCATGGTGGCATTCTGCCAGAGTAGAACTGATGTATGATAATGAACTCGACCAGCTAGTGAGTGGCTTTAGGGAGCTCATTTCGGAACTAGTGTCTGTTAGGAAATCAGGCATCTCCCATCAGAGAGCTTGTTGATGGCATCTTGCGTTGGAGCAGGAAGCTTACTTGCCTGTATTTTGAATGAAGGTGTGCACTCTTTGAAAGTTGAAGTCGTAAAAGATTTGTTGGCCCGGTTTCGGAAAAGTTACTCTGATCCTCACCCTCCTCTTACCCATTTTGGTGGGATGCTTGGTGTTGTTAATGCATTAGGAGAAGGTGCTGGGACTCTGGTTCCCAATTACCCTTTAAATACTTTGCGCACCACTTATGACCAAAAGGTGATTATATTTTGCTGCATTACCAAACTCAGTGTTTCTTTTAGTTTGATGATTTGAATTTTTTTTCTCCTCTTTTTTTGACAAGTATTAATTGTTCCTTACAAGATTCTTTTTACATAATGGGTCCTTTACTTTCATGTCATGTTTTGGAGTCCCAGTTGACATCATTGGTACAAGAGATGTTTCTTGTCACACAAAATTCCGATGACGATCAACTGCAACAATATGCAGCATGGGTAGTTTCATTTCTTAGACATTGTTTGTGGTTCAGAGAATTGCAAAACACTGAGAGTAGTTTCCCAAGTAACGCTGCTGGTCAAAAATCTGTATCAAAAAAATTTCCCAAGGACAATGTAGTCATGGAGCTCTCTTTGTGGCTAATGCATCTGAACTATCTTGGGGTAGGTCTCTAGTTGGATTATGAGGAAATGCTTATTGAAGCACTATATTGCTCGTAATCAAAGCACTTTATTCTTATATAGAAGAAAATATTTTATACTGCAATTATGACTGACACTCTTTAATGTGACATATATCTGCACTGCAGTAGAACTAGAGGCAAACTCGGGAGCTTCTAATTAATTTTCTTAGGCTCATTATTGATTTATTTATTATTTTTATATATCTCTATAGCTAAATTGTCTTTTGTAAGGTTCATATTGACTTATGTGGAAAGATGATTTACTTGTGTAACCTATTTAAGCTTACTAGTATTCATGATGTAGATATGAATATCCATGTATTGACCTAGTTTTGGGTAATTTATTTGTGGATATGCTGCTCCTCCATAAACATAAAGAGATGATTCAAGATTGCTGGTTCTTTTAAGGAAATCACATTATTAACTGATTCAACTATCAATCAGAAAACTATTTTCCTTTTCACTTCTTATGCAGAGTATTGAATTAAAATTCTGTGTCACCCCCCCAATGCCTGTGGTGGATGCATACAAATCTCTCCTTTCTAGTCTTTTCCGTTTTTTCTATTTTACTTTATAAAATTCAGGCAAGTAACATTTCACATGTTTACACAGTTGCAACTGTTTTACATTGCCTTTCACAAGCTCCCAGACTGCCAGCATTGGATTGGGGAGCAATCATCAGACGGTGCATGAAATATGAGGGTCAAATTGCCGAGTCATTGTCTCCAGCTTTTATAAGTGGAATCCTTAGGGAGGAACGCCTGCAGTTGTCTTTAGCTCATGCAAACCAATTTGATCCACTCCTAAGCTTTCTCGATGAGCTGTCTGACCTGTCCAGGTTCAGGACACTTGAGCTGAATCTTCAATCATGGTTTCTCTCTCATCTGGCAGACCTGATAAAAATATTCTCGGGTTCTAGGCTTGAGAAACAATTTGATGATGTGGCTAATTTTTTATCTTCTTTACTCTTTAGAGAAGTTTGTACCGTAGAACATAAAAGCTTATTGCGGGTTTCGTGCTGGAATGGCCTGTATCTTTGTATGGAAACTTCTCTTGACACTCGAGAGTATGTATCAAACTTGGAAAATTGCATGGGGGTCCTCTTTTCTTCATTGCCTGTATTGCACTCAGACACTATTCCAGGGATGGAGCAGGTGCATTCA
Organism: Camellia sinensis; assembly: GCF_055761805.1. Taxonomy (NCBI): domain Eukaryota; kingdom Viridiplantae; phylum Streptophyta; class Magnoliopsida; order Ericales; family Theaceae; genus Camellia; species Camellia sinensis. The sequence goes on from NC_138967.1 coordinate 51,160,874, forward strand.
GTAGACTGGTCTGCAGTAGTTAGATGTCTTGTGAAGGCTCGACAGGTTGGTTATTTATCCTTCTACAGGTATTCACAATTGTGATTATATTTGTTACATGGATATTATTTTTTTCTAAATTTGTGATTTAAATTTACTCATTCAAAAGGCTGATGTCCTTCAGAAATCTGATGTCTTCACATGATTTGCAACTCTCCTCTCTCTCTCTCTCTCTCTCTGATAGACATCTTAAAAATATCTTTTCTCCTGTGTTTTAGTGGAATAGTTCTCTTACAAATTGGTTGGTAGGTATAGGGGTACACACGGGTTGGGTTGGTTGGTTGCGGTCTGTACCAAAGCCCCAGAAGGAGCCCACCCAGGTCGGTTCCAGAAAATTGAACCTTGGACCGAATTATTATATTTTATTAATCATATACTTGAAGTACAACATTATCAGTAGATTAAAAAATAATGGCTGCTTAATTGGGCTGGCCTCATGAGTCTGTTTTTTACCTGTTAGTAGGCTTAATTAAATAGAGGCCTAGGGTGAATCTTACACTGAAGGTAGAGGGAGCGAAGTAAATCTGTCAAAATCAAGGTGAATAAGGCCCAAGCTGAATCTTTCAAAATCAACCTGGTATCCAATGTCATCTGTGTTCTTCAAATCTTGGAAGCATAACCAGTAAGCACAGTAAAACCAAATCAATCGGCTTGAATTGGTCAGTTTCAGCCCTGGTCTTAGTTTCACCAAGTCATGCACTGCCATTGGGTATTTTACGTTGCCTATGGGCTGCACATGGAAAAGCAAGATTGAGTTGTTGCTGGGCATGATGTGTTTCTGCAGGAAATGAATTTCATTATTCCCTATATATTGTACACACCATAGCTTTTGAGCTTTCTGCTAGTTCAGTAACTTTAACTACTGCATGCCCTGTACAGGTTTCAGAAGTAAATTTAGTGGAAGGAGATGGTGAATTCTCCAAGGTAGTGAAAACGATGCAAGCGAAGGCCAGGCTAGTTCAGATTGGTTCCATCCCACCGTGCGAGCTGGGAAAACTGAAAGCTTATCTATTGAACACTAGATCAGATGGTTAGTTTTTCACAGAATTGTAACCTAGCTATAATTTAAGGAAACTATATTTAATAATCAGTAAATTCTGAAACTGGAATCTTTAAATTTTATTTCTTCACCAAGTTAAAATGAGCATTATTGCGTCTCATGCCTTTATAGCTGAAAACTTCACTTTCAGATTACATCTTGACTTTGTATCTTTTCAGGTATTTGGGATGTTCTGGTAGAAGTTGTAGCAGCTCTGCAACATGTTGAAGGAAGTATAAAAAAACAGTGGCTTGTTGATGTAGTGGAAATTAGCTGTGTAACAATTTATCCTTCCATGGTAGGCCCAATTCTTCTAATATGTTATCGTTACTTTTTGAAATTGATGTGGATTGTCCCAAAACCCTAGTCTGTTTACTCTGGCACAAATGCACGATACATGGTAGTATTTTCTATCAGAAATCATGTATCTAGTGCTGAAAATAAGTGTGTTGGTAATTGAAAACATGCTGCCTTCATCTCCCAATTATTCTCTTCATTTTAATGGGATGCTAGTGCGTAGTGAAGTCTCACATTGCCCAACTATGAAAGTAATGTGCACTATATAAGCGTGAGGGCATCCCCACTAAATAACTAGCTTTTGGGATTAAGTTCAACCAGGGATAGGTAGGGTGCGTATCCCTAGCTTGCATGTGGTGGGTGCTACCAAGTGAGGGAGGGTGTGATGTGAAGTCTCACATTGCTTGGTAATGCAAGAGATCCCAAGATTGGTACCTCCTTTTTCATCACCCACTACACATGAAGTGTAGGACTTCTAAAGTAAAGTGCAGTATATAAACGTGAGGGCACCCTCACCTTAACAACTAACTTTTGGGGTTGAGTTCTATTTTGTTGATATGTTCATAGCAGTTTCTCTTTGGGGCTTGTTGGCTCCTGCTGCACTTTTACAATACCTTAGCTTCTTTTTTAATGGTGTCATTGAAGTCTTTCTATTGAAAAACTAGGTTATGAGTTATCAACTGGCTTAAATTTTTCAGATGAATTTTAGTGGGTTACACCTGCTAACAGCTTGAAAACTTCATTGCACTTGTATATTTATCCTTGGTTCCCCTGCAGGCTCTGTGTTCCGTTGGTATGCTCTGTGGTAGCTGCTCCAAGTATATGCCTCTCCTAGTTGTGGACCGACACACGGTGTTGAGTGACCTACCAGTTACCCTTTCATCTCTTTTATCAGATAGCAGCTGGGGGTTGGTTGCAGAGTTTGTGGCTTCGTATTTGTGGGCATCCACAGAGAGAATTTGTGATTGGGCCATGCGTATAGCACGCAGTGATGATTCACCTATCCTGCAGCCTATTGATGTGAGTGAGAATGTTTCTGCTTTTTTCCTATTGCAGGTGATGCATCGTACCTGTGTTTCTTTGAAAGATTATTTGCCTCCTGAGAAGCAATTCAAGCTTGCCAACTTGGTGGTCCCTTGAATTCTGCGACATAGGCTGAAATGCTTGCAACAAGGCTTGAACGCATGATGTTTGTATTAGTTGCAGCTTGTAACATTTTGTTTTTTGTATAGTAGTTTCAGAGGAATTTGATTTTCTATGTGATGTAACTTTGTTAGCAACTGAAATTGTTTCTAATAGGAAAATTAATGCAATATCGCATCTTGATGTAGATTAACGGTTTAATAAACGTGAAATTTAGGATAGAATAACATTCTATGATGGAATGAGATTACATTTCAATGTTATGTTTGGATGGTAAACTTGAGAAGTGAAATGAGAATCTTATTGTTATGGGTTGAATCAAGATGTGATTTTTTTCATTTTATTCTCAAGGTGTAACCTCTTGTGGAAATTTCACGTTCTTAGAAGAATTTAAAATATTTTTTGTTCAAAAAAAAAAAAAAACGAAGAAGAAGAAAGAAGAATCTAAAATATTTGAGTGAAAATATTTAAAAATTTTGGTGTATGGTTCGTTTCTCAGATTTTCAAATCAATTGTTGTCTCAATTTAATTTTTGAATTTTTTTTTTCATTTCTGAAATTATATGCAGTGGTACTGTGTGAAATTAATTTTAAAAAGGTCAAATAATTTATATTTTGAACTCTAAAATAGGATATATTTTTCACTTTAGTCTTAAAAATAGTCTTGAAACTTGTTATATTTTCAATTTAGCAACGACGCCCCAGTCAAAGAGCATTTTTAGTATTGGAACAAGTCTTGTACATAGGATTTATTAATAAATATATATATATATATATTTTAAAAGTCTGTTAAAAATAAGTAAAAACGATGCCCCAGTCAAAGAGCATTTTTAGTATTGGGACAAGTCTTGTATATAGGATTTATTAGTAAATATATATATATATTTTTTAAAGGCTTTTAAAAATAAGTAAAAAATTTAAAAATATTTTAATTTTAATAAAAAGTGTATTTAGAGTTTTTCATTTTATTTATTTTGAAAAACCTTTAATTTTTTATTTTTATTTTTACTTTCATGCAATTGATAACTATCAATAGGGTGTGTGCAATGCGGTTTGGGTGTACAAATCGAATGGCGGATTGACGAATTAGCAGATTAGCAAATTGTGGTTTGGACAGTTTTGGACGAATTGATGGATTGAAGAATATTCTAATTAATTATCAAATATTTGCATAATATATAATATTAATTTACATAATATTTATATATATATATATATAACACAAAGTAATTTTATATAATATCTTTGATATATATAGCTACAAATTTGTAACAAATTTCATATTTTAAATATCTTTCACACTCATTTTTACTTTGATATTTTATTAGAGGTTAAAATATATATATATATATATATATATATTAACTAAACGAAGGGAAACGGTTTAAAAGTCAGATTATAAATTTTAAAATTTAATCTATAATTAATAGATAAAACAGTATAAATTAATATAAATCGATATAATTTTAACAAATTAACGGTCAATATTGTAGGACGTTTGATCATTGGGTTATTTGTTCATCCAAAACCCTAGATTGTTCAAAATTCCCCCCCTATAAAAGGTACACAGGTTTCCTGATTAAAAGGGTCTGGTCTGGCTTTGTGTCCTTCAGATATCAAACAAACTGTAACTGAGAAGCTGAAGAGATCGAATTTCTATATTCATCGTCTCATCTGTTCGAAATTTGATTTATAGGGCTTAACCTAACCTAGTAACCCGGTATGTTTCTCTGTTTCAGTTTGTAGAGTAGCTTCATCATTTTGTTAGTAACCGATGAATCGAACATCGATCAATTCTATTAACCAAATCATCCAAAGATCAATCTGCTCTGCACCGACTTCAGAACCAGTCCTCAACACTAATTTTCTATTGAAATTGTCATTCTCATTGTCATCGTCGTCAATTTCATATCTCCAAATCCTAACATATTTTCAGACCAAATCAATCTCAAACCCACTTTACAGTTTCCTTCTCCATACTCAAAACCCTAACAATATAGTCGATCTCATATGCTCCAATCTCAAACCATTTTCCCATTGTTCACAAAGACATTCAAGGGCTTCTTCCTCATTTGGGTACCCATGAAATTTCTAGGGTTTTGTTGAGATGCCAGTCTGATTCTTCCACAGCTCTCACTTTCTTTAACTGGGTCAAAAATGATTTGGGTCTTAAACCATCGACCCATAACTACTGTATTATTGTTCACATATTAGCATGGTCTAGGAACTATTCACGGGCAATGAAACTGTTATCTGAATTAATAGAGTTGAATAGAGATGTTTCGGCAAGTGGAGATGTTTTCCAAAGTTTGGTTCAGTGTACAAATGAGTGTAATTGGAACCCCGTTACCTTTGATATGCTTGTTAAGGCTTATGTTAAAATGCGCATGATTAAAGAAGGTTTGAGATCTTTTCTGAAGATGGTAAAGCTTGGATTTGTTCTGCATGTTGCTGTATTTAATAGTCTTTTGGACGGACTTTTGAAGTTGAATTATACTGATCAGTGTTAGCAAATCTATGAAGACATGGAAAGAATCGGGGTACACCCCAATTCCTATACTTTTAATATAGACTCATGCCTTTTGCAAAGGTGGAGACGTCGATAAGGTGAATGAGTTCTTGGAGAATATGGAAGAAGAAGGGTTTGATCCTAATATTGTGACATATAATACGTTGATTGATAGTTATTGTAAGAAGGGAAGATTGAAAGATGCATTTTATTTGTATAAGATTATGTATAGGAGGGGCGTGATGCCAGATTTGGTTTCATATACTGCCTTGATGAATGATCTCTGTAAAGAAGGGAAAGTGAGAAAGGCTCATCAAATCTTACGTAGGATGGTTTGTAACGCCCCCAAATAATTACAATAATCCAACTCCAAACACCAGTACAAAGCGATATAGATACAATAAGAAGTTTTCATTAATCAGAGTTAATATACAAAAGGTGACACATGCGATATATATTCATAAATCGTTCATCCTGAATTTACAACATGTGTTACAAGACGTAATAAAGAATGAAAGCTAACATAGATATTCATATGCCCTAATGGCTTACATCTTTCCAAGACCGTGTTTGGTTACAACAAAATGAGTCATAAACTCAATACAGATAAAGTCTTAGGCTTGTACAAAAGATAAATATAATGTAAACAAAAGTGAGCCTTCAGCTTCACAATCCTCCCAAACTAAGTCCTTGGCGGAGGCATATCACCAGCACTTGAATATGTTTTTCCAAGTAGGGTGAGCCAATGCCCAGTAGAAACAATCTAGCGCAATATATGAAACTTAACAAAGATATAAGTATGATATGCATATACAATACCCATGATGAAATCATTCGTATTCTTACATGATCATAATATGCCAAGTTTCATATTTCAAGCCATTTTATCTTAATTCATTTCATGACAATTCATTTCACCTCAATTCATAAGTCAAGTCCATTGTTATCTAGACAATCCAACTGATTATCTAATCCTTGTTTTCTGTCAGGAGAATTGGTCATGTGCAACAAAGAATCTCTTGAAAAGAATGTCTCAAGTTGGTCATGAGCCTAAAGAGGAAATTTACAATGAATTGATCTATTCTCTATCCAAGTGTGATTTTGTGGAGGAGGCATTACTGTTGAAAGCTGAGATGGTTTCTAATGATATGAAACCCTATTTAGTTACCTATAAAGCTCTTATAGGCTGCCTGTGTAGATTAAGTAAAAGTGTGGAGGGTGAGTCCGTAATGAGAGAAATGGTTGAATTTGGTGTAAATCCTGATATTGAAACTTGCAGGGCTTTGATAAATGGATTCTGCAAGGAAAGGAATCTTGATAAAGCAAAATCTCTACTTGGTTCAATTGTTGAAGAATTTCAAATTTATGACATAGAATGTTGTAATGCACTCCTCAAGGTTTATTGTGAGGCAGGTGATATTGCCAAGTTGATAGAGCTTCAGGATAGGTTGCTGAAGGTGGGCTTTGCACCAAATAGCCTGACATTCAAGTACGTGATAGATGGATTATGTAAAGCTACGAGATCAAAAACTGTGTGCTGTATGGGGAATGAAGAAAACAAATCTTGTAACCAATCCCTCTTGAAAGCTCCCGAATAGAGTTTTCTGGTGTCAGATTCAAATCAGTTGCCGTTGCCTTCAGATATGAGAAAGTGGCACTTGATTTGTTGAATTGCTATGTGCCCCAAGCAACACAACTGTTAGTTGTAAATGAAGGTGGTGCGAAGAGGGCTCTAGCAACTTGGACAGCAAGAGCCATTACTATGAGCTGTAAATATTATGCAATTGTGGCACTTGAAAATGTTTTGATTGGCTAATGATAGTGATCATAGAGTTCCAGAAGTCATCGAGAAGCTTGCAACCTATGGGCTCTAGAAGTCGTGCACGGGGTGGTGGCATGTGCCATGGAGTTTGGACAATCTACAACAACTAAGATCATGTAACACTGGTATATGTCTCTAAGAATTATGCATGTGAGCTATATGGTTCTATCAAGAGATGACAAGGCTTCTCTCCTTTTCTTTTTCAGTTCCTTCCCAATTTAAACACCTTCACACACTACATGCAGCAACTTGCAACAAGAAGGCTTCCATATAATCTAATGATTGCGAGTATTTTGGAATAGAGGAATTTAGGGACACAAAATTCTTAGCCAACTACTACGCAGGCCTGATCAACTGATATTAATTGTTGCAGTCCTAGATTGTATGAGAGAAACTAGTGTTTTCCCATTGAAACAGAAAATTCTGATGGCAAGGATGTCTTTATCCCACCAAGATCATATTTGGACCCAACTTGATGAAATGAGGCGACTGAGGACTCTTGATCTATCGAGCAATGGATTAGAAGGAGAGATTCTTATCGGTGTGACAAGAAACATGATTTCATTGCAATACTTGGATTTATCTTTTAATAACTTGCATGGTGAAATACTATTAAAAAACTCCAGCCTGCCAAACTCGAAGTAGTTGTATCTCCACAACAATATGTTGTTAAAAATGAACCCAGACAACTTGTTGAAGTGCTCCTCTCTAGGTACCCTAGACATTCGAGAAAACGACTTGTCTAGAGAGCTTTCGACTCAACTTCCTCCTCTTCCTATGTTAACTCTGCTTTTACTGACGAAACCATTTACAAGGCGAAATCCCTGTGCATTTGTGTCAATCAAAACAAATGATTATCTTGGATTTTTTAGGAAACAACCTTTCACATGGCATCCCCTAGTGCCTTGACAACATTACTTCTTGTAATGACGTTTCCAATGGCAACATTCTGTTTCCTGTTGATTATGAGGGGTCAGGTGAGTTTTATGTTGCCAGAAATACTCGAACAATTGCATCCACATTTGTTCCCATAATAGATTTTATCTTGTAACCAATTGACCAGTGTTGTGCCGACCCAAATAGGCAATTTGAGAGGCATCATTGGACTGAACCTGTCAAATAACCTTCTTACTGGTCATAATTCCCCCAAATTTTAAAAACATGAGTATTTTGAGTCTTTGGACCTTTCCAGTATCCAGTTGTCTGGTGTAATCCCTCCAGAATTAACTTCCATTTCATTTCTCAAAATATTGAATTTTAGCTCCAATGACCTGTCAGGCATCATACGAAGAGGATTTCAATTTGAATCCTTTGGCAATGAAAGCTATAGGGGGTGCTCTGTGGAGTTGTTATTATTATTAATTCATGCCTTCAATTGCTTTTGAGACTGGCTATGCACATCTTATAACAGAGTTACTGTTACATTGTAATTTCTATGGCAGATGGTAATGATCAGAATGAAGCCCTTTTAATTCTTCAAAAACGGCAAGTTTTATTATTATTATTTATATTTAAAAAAAATCAAAGTGGTGTTGGTAATTTTAGACAAACCATAACATTACTAATCCCCCAATTAAACCAGCAAACACCACCAAATTTTATATTTGTTAATTCAATTCTATTTTGATATAGTGCTTCTAATACTATATATTGGCTTAGATTATAGATTAAATTAAAGCAAAATGTTATACATGATAAGTTTTCTTTATCTCCGTTTCATATCAGTCCCTGTATATATATATATATATATGTGTGTGTGTGTGTGCGCGCGCGCGTGTGTGTGTGATTGATTTTCTTATTTAAATTAAATTCTTCCTTTTCTATGTTAAAAAAATGTAGAAGCTCTACAAGTCATTAGAAGTAGCTGGCGACAATAGCTAGCAGTAGTGGTGGTGGTGATATGAACATATAGGTATAGTGGACAAATAAAAAATGACATGTGAAAAAATAAGTGATGTAAATAGATAAATGAATAATAGATAAATATACAAATAAATTGAGATGATATAACATTTTAAATTGTTATTGTTCGTTTGTCCCCAAAAAATAGACCTTGCGATTATTAATCAAAAAAGTTTAAAATGAAACAAATAATCGACTGCAGTCTTTTTTTCCTTAAATAAAAGATGAATAAAAAGAGGATAACATCACAAAACTTTTCGAATTCATGACAACTTTATGCCAAACTATTCCCTCAATGGAAAACTCTTTTATTTTTATTTTTATTATGTATAGGGTAAACTTCATTTTACCCCTCTGTGATTAGGGTTATGTGCGGTTTATCTCCTAACGTTTGAAAATGATCACATAATCCCTTTGTGGTTTGTGAATTGAAGTGCACCATTAGGCCTGATCACAATTTAATGAAAAAGACTAAAATATTTCTGTATTTTCATTACTTGGTTAAAAAATAAAGTGCATTTAGCCATGGTGGTCATGCCATCCTTTGAAATTTAAAAATAAGTATATAATCTATTAGTCTATCATGACACTTGTTCTTAAATTAGACAATATTTAACAATATAATTCAATTCACAAATTACATGGTGATCATATAATCATTTTCAAATATTAAGAGATACACTGCATATGGACCAAAAACCACACTGTTTGTTGACTCTCTCTCTCTCTCTCTCCCCTTTTTATTCTAAATTTTGGGTCTCCTCACTCTGTTCATGAGAGCGTTACATACCCTGTGAGTCTGTGATTGTTCCTATAGAGTCTTCTCTGGATCTGCACAAACCTAGAGCTTCTCTAATCTTCTAGTTCGTTTGTTTGTTTTTTTTTTTTGTTTTTTTTTTATTTTTTATTTCTATGCAATTACCCACATGTGTACGTGAATTATTATTATATATACGCACACATATATAAAGGAAATGTGAAATGGAAGTGTACAGTGTTCCCAATGGAAGCCATTAAAAAGCAAGAAAGCAAGCAAAGGGAACAGGTAGCTAAACAGTAGCAAGTACCTTCTTTTTCGATTCAACTTCCTGTTTGATTTTTGAGAATTTTGAATTTTGAATTTTGAATTTTGAATTTTGAATTTTGAATTTTGAATTTGTTTTTTTTTTAATTGCTTAATTACCTGTTAAGTTTTACGTAAATGTGTATATCTGGATATACTATATTGGGTTTGCACTACTATTTGGTTAAAACCTTGATTCACTTTTTATTGAAATCTGATTGATAAATTGGGAATTTGAGAGTTTTGTGTATGGTCCGATTTGGTGTTTTGTTTTACATGATACAAAACTCTAAATAACTTTAATATAGGTATGAAGGATTAAAAGGAGAGATTTTGTTGTTTAATTGTTAACCACTTCCACAATCAGTAGTTAAATAGGAAGATTGTGATGGGCATACAATTGGCAATTTCAAATCACTTTGTATTTTATTTTTTTAATAAGTTAAGCTATGTTTTTCAAATTTAATAAATACTCAGACAAATTTGTCCTTAGTGAGAGCACCTTGATTACATGTTCAGCAACATCAAATTAGTTATTAAAATTTGCCAATCAAAATAGTTTTAATAACTAATTAGTTATTAAAATAACGAAAGTGATATTCCATATCAAAATAGTTTTAGTGATTATCATTATTAGCATATATATATATTTAATCCAATAATGAGTAGTGGAATGAATATGGTATGTAATTTTGATTATTACTTTTCTAAATATACAGAGTAATATAACCAATTATTAATATATTTGTTAGATCCCTCATGAAGAACCCACCTAGTCCTAGGTAAAGTTTTCAACTTATCTCACTCATCAATCCATGAAGTGACTTAAAAATCGAGAAAGAGAGTGTAAGGCCCCGTTTGTTTAGGGTTATGGGGAGGGGATTGAGAATGTGGTGTTTGTTTTGAGAGATAGGGAGAGGATTAGTAATCCCTTGGTATTAGTAAGGAGGAGGAAGGGGGATTGGTAAGGAGGAGGTAGAGATAGTATTAGAAAAATAGTGAAGGGAATAGAAATTTTTTTATTTTTTTATTTTTTATATCAGCAATGCTACAGACCCCCAGTTGGGGTGACCCCCAGTGACCCCCCAGTGCCACGTGTCGGCCTGGGGTTGGTTGAAAACTCAAAAAAAAAAAAAAAAAAAAAAACTGTTTTTTTGAACCAATGGGAGAGGACCCCCAGTACCCCCACTGGGGGTCCAAAGCTTTATTCTTTTTATATATTGGGAATTTTTTTTAAATATAATGTTTATTTTTTTATATTTTTTTATTTGTTTTATTATTTTATATAAAAATAATTTAACAATTTCTCATTATTAATCCCCTCACTATCAATCTCCTCACTATTAATCCCCTCACTATCAATCCCCTCCATTCTATCTCCCAAAACAAACGGGGCCTAAGAGTAATCACTCCACTTTAATTTTTGGGACAATTATAAAAATAAATTAAAAAAATTCAAAGTTTAAGTCTTATAATAAAATAAATCTTACATTTTTAATTTGTCAATTTAAGTTTTAAACTTTTGATTTGTTTTCAATTTAAGCCATTTGCCTATTTTTATTAAGTAAACTTAATAAAGTATTTTAAACATTTTATGTATATGTACATTGAGTTTAATGATTAAAATACTATTTTTCAGCCGCTTTTACTTAACAAAAATAGAAAAATGATTTAAATTGAAAATAAATCAAAAAATTAGAATTTAAATTGACACAATTGAAAACTCAAGATTTATCCCCAAATGTTTTCACACGATTTTTTTAACTCACAAAATATGTCTAAAAAAAATGAGTTTGAATATTGTAAAATGAGCAATTCGGTTGGGCTAACATAAAATTACAAGAAAAAAAAAAAAAGGTTACGCCATTCAGTTGGGTAGACATAAACTTAGAAGGAAAAAAAAAAAAAAAAAAAGTTGCACAATGGTAATTTTTTTATAAAGTTTTTTACTAAAAATTTATTTTTACAATTATTTAAACTATTTGTATTAGTAATGAAATGGTTTAAACTATTGCATAGCATATAATAATGAAGTTTTAGAATTTAATACGAGACTTAAGAAGAAATGGTATTTAAAAAAATTATTAATTTGTACTCATTAAATATTTTAGTCCTTTTTTATTGTAAATATTATTGGCCTTTTTTTATTATCCATTGAAGGCTTGTAAAATCATGTTAGTTTTTCATTTGATTAGCTACAAACGTGTATTATTGTGTTTTAAAACAACTGCATTAAAAGTATATTGAAGGTTTTCAACATTTACAGTAGTTCGATCATGATAAAGTCCATCCTTATAATTAAATTTGATGTTAATAATAGGTGTAGATATTGATATATGATTACTATTTTGTAGTACATCTAATAGAATAGTATTATACAATCAAATAAAATTTAAAATTTCTTCTTTTCAAATTAATGTGGCTCCTATATGCTATGCAATTTTACTGTCTCATTTTAAATTTTAAAGATTTATTGTAGCATGTCACTACACTACAATTTTTCATTATGCTTTTGGTTAGGAATTAATAAATGTTTGGACTTCGGATTTATGAAAGAGAAGTGTATGGAATACAAGGTTTTTTTTTTTTATTTTTTCACTCCTCTTTCTTTCATAAATTGTCTTGAAATTCAAAATCAAATATCTTGGTAATCTCTAAATAAACAGTTTTTTTTTTCTTTGCTAAAAAAGTTAAAAATAGTAAAAAGTCTTTATGGTTTGACTAAAAAACCTTCTCCAAATTTTTTTTTTTTCCGAAATGTCAACAAAATTGTTAAAACACGATTTTACTCTCTATACTTTGAAAAGTCCCACCATGTCCCTTTGATTATGTTAATAAAGGCTCAACAAACACTATAAGACTAATATCGTACTTCTCACAAAAAAACTTAAAAATTGAAAAGACTGACAAAACTTTCTCCATAATTAAAACAATTTATTTAACAATTACCAAACTTATCATTTTTTCACATTTAAAAAATGACAAAAAACAATTGCCACACCTCATCTAAAAGTTGTTGCAAATTTCTTGAGCTGTTGATGAATTATCTTAATGGCGAGTAGGTATGCAATTACACTTTTTACTACTTCAATCAAAGTGGTCATCAAATTATTCAAACGGTTACTTGGATTTGCATTACATGCTTACCCAAGTATAATAGTGGTGGTTGCTGCTATTACTATGATTGTATTGTATTTTATTAATTCAATCTAAAAAAAGTCATTTAAGCATAAATTCGTCAAGAAAGAAATTAGGTGTTCAACAAATGTCTTTAAATTCCAAAAAAAAAAAAAAAAAGCCTTTAAAAAGTGTTCTAGACTTTCAATTTTACTTATGCACACCTAGTTCATTATTTCAATTGTCATAATCTTATCATAATGTTCATATCTCAATTCATTAGCCAACAATGTTAAATCACATTTTGTTAGGGAAAATACTAATTTCCGCTCAAATGACCAATGATTAATATAAGTATGTGTGTGTAAAAGATATATAAAATATGTAAAAAGTGTCGGTTGATTCGTTCTTATTCAATTATGGGTCTGAAAATTCTTGAACTAATCAATTTGTATAGAGTTATGTCCCATAGGAAGCTGCATGCATTGAAGGTAAAGTGAAGACATGATATATCACAACTTTCTTTAATTAGTTTGACTCATGTCATTAGTTATGATTATATTATGTTACATAGTACCCCCCAAAAAAAAAAAAAAAAAATAGCAGTGCCAAAAAAATTATATTATTTTATATTTAATATATGCACTTTGATATATAATTACCACATATAATGAGTGTCTAGCTTTGATGCAAACCAAATGAATTTGACTCTAGGTAGGAAAGAATTGTCCCATGCAAATCACTAATTATTGTGGAGTCCTTAGAATGCAATAAGAAATAAAATTTAGGCGAACATTTCAAAGTAGTGTTCTTGTGCCAAAATAATAATAATAAATAAATAAATAAATGTATTCTTAATTTTTTTTTCCAGTGACTTGATTTCCATATAAATACTTTGAAAAATCCATTAATTAAGGGATTTGAAAGGTCAATAATAGAAAATTTAAAATGTGTTACTATAATGATCAAATAATTAATTACAACCTTAAAAAATATATATAATTGAATTATTAAATAACATGTGTCTTTTTGTATTTTGTAAATTTAGAATTTTCAAAAAAAAAAATGAATTTATACTTTGGAATCTAAAATTACACATTTATATAATAGTATTTTTTTCTCTACGTTTTATACAATGAGGTAAATTGCATTTTTTTTTTTTTTGTTGAGCCATCGAATACTTCATTTCAACCTATCACTTCTTAATGTTGTTTTATCACTTCCTCTTCCTTCTTAGGGTAGCTAAATTCATCTATATGCCCTTGTCAAAAGTAAAAATATATAGGAGTGCTACATCCTCGTTAAAAAATTTTGGTAACTAAATCATAGAAATATAGAGAGAGTTGCAATGGTTAAAGGTGATTACAAACTAATATCAAAAAAGATAACATCAAAAAAGAAATGATAATATCAAAAAAAGATAACAACTATGAAGATGCCCATGAACACGTAGATGCTTAAGTGGACTTTGCTTTTCTCTCCACACGTGCATCCCAGTAACCTCCAGTTGATCATTAGCTTGAGTTCTTTGTCTTCTTCGAATTTCCATTACTGAACAGAGATTTTAAAAAGCTTACGAGCTTGGCCCTAGGCCAGATCGGTTGTTTCTCCTTCTTTGAAACACTAGTCGTCTTCACTGGCTTTGGCCTCTTTGCAGTGAGACAAGAAGTCCTCGATTTCTCATGCTTGAGGAGACATGCTCGACAGAGGCTTGCCGTGTCTTTGTCTATGACACTATGGCCCTGACTCTGTTCTCGTTCCCACCGTCCATGGAACGACAGATTTCATTGTGTAACACCCCAACCCTTTACATGTCATCGATATTGTCCGCTTTGGGCCACGCTGGCACAGATTTGCTCTTCCTAGTAGGTCACCTATCCCAGAATTACTTCAGCCTAAGCAGACTTGTAACGCCCTGAAAATTAACCAAGATAAATCAACCACATCAGCTAACATTCACCAAATAATGATAATGATCCTTCCATCTTTACATAATTAATGAACAAGCTTATACAAAAGTTTCACATGCAAATATACAATCAATGGTATGAAAACGCATGAATCTAAAGCATGTGAAGCATCAAATCTCAAAGGTAAATAAAATGCCCCCATGGGCTTACAACTTCCAAGGTTCAAGTCTGGTTACACAAAAGTGGCCTCTCGGACCCATACATGAATAGCCCTTGGCTAACAAAAGATATACAACAAAATAGAGTCATCTACTCTTCACAAAATATGTCCACGCCCTCAACTCGGCGGGATCACCACATCTTTACCTGCACCAAATCTGTAACGCCCTCAAAATAATACATATAAACCCCACATTCTTGACATGCATAGACATAAGAGACTAAAGCCTATTTCCATTTATCAGAGTATCAAGTACAAAAGTATTATATGTTGACATTAAAAGTAAATGCCCTACGGGCTTACAACTTTCCAAGTCAACACTTGGTTACAACAAAAGAAGAGTCTAACTCTTTATACAAAACAAGCCATTGGCTTGAATTTACATGTAATACCAAAAAGACAACAACAAAAGATCTCTCAGCCTTTAAGCCTCCCAAGCTACGTCCTTGGAGGTGGCATATCACTTGAACCTGAAAATGATGTCCCATAAAGGGTGAGCCAAAGCCCAGCAGAGATATACTAAACCAAGTATGAGAAATAACTAAAACATTAGCATTCGATAAATGGTTAACACTATAAACCAATTTTACAGCACATCCCAGTTCCATGGCAAATACAATTGTGTTTCATTTCACTTTCCTTTACTTATCCAATTCACATTCATAAACCTAACTCATTATCTAGCCAAACAATTACATGAGACTACAACTTATATTAAAACACTTCCGTTAACCACAACTCAAATGAGACTCCATCTCACATTAAACACTTCCATACTTCAATTATCTACGTTATGCAAACGTAATTAAGATTTCGGGACTTTCACCCTGGACACTCCGGCCAACTTAGTTATCAATGGGGTCCATCCCCTATCTCCTCCCAAACAGGTTTGAGAGTGCATCCCCTATCTCCTCTCAAACCATGGAGTACATCCCCTATCTCCTCCCACACAATATACATATACAATGTATTTAAACACTTATCATATACAATGATCAATCAATACACATATTCGATGTATTATTCCAACCGTCATATTCAATGACATATTCCAGGTGATTAGTTTCAGTTTTCCCTAATCAACATACAGTGTCTACAACAATCAAGACTATCCTCTACCGATAGCCCAAAGCAGTTATTTCTAAACAAAGAATATATTTATCAAACAGATAAAATATCAACATTCTCATAGGTGCGTGATTTATTTATCCAACTACACCATTTAATCCCATAAATTCCCAATTTCATGATTTCCAACACAATTTCATATTTCCAAATTTCCCAAATTAATGATACAAATTAATTACTTAATTTCAATTAGGGCTTTAATCCCTCTATTCTCAAATGTTGCCCCCAAGGCCAAATTTTACTCATATAACATAAACAACCCCAATTTCAAGTCTCTTATACATATTTGGCCCAAACATGGAAATACCCCTCTTTTATAAATTATAAATCAAACCCTAACCTTCCCAAAATTACCATAAGTCACCATCTAATCAAAATGACTAAAATTTATGTCAAAACCCATAAGAATGAGTAGGGTATCCCTACCTCAAGTGAAGAGACCAAATGGAGAAGATGATGAAAACTCAAGATGCTCCAAACTCAAAGATTTTCGGATCAAAACGTAGCCCACACCAAGCTCCACCTTTCTAACAAAGGGACTAGGGTAGAAGACCACTAGAACTAGGTGTATTCTTAGAGAGAAGGTGTATAGAGAGAGAAGAGCAGTCGGATCTAGGGTTTGTGTAAAAGAGATGGTGAAAAAGTGAAGAAGAATCTGCTACTGCGAACTGATATATTCGAGGCTCGCTCGAGCGAAGGAGTGGTCGCTCGAGTGACCAGACACAAAGAAACCTCGCTCGAGTGCAGAAGCCTTGCTTGAGCCAACAACACGAAGCTTCAAGTCTATAACTCAGAAGCACGCTCGAGCGAAGAAACCCAAAACATAGTCCTCGCTCGCTCGAGCAAAGGAAAGCTCGCTCGAGCCAAGAAACACAACCTTCAGGTCCAAAACTAGACGTAGACGCACGCTCGAGTGAAGGAACCCTGGCTCGAGCGAAGGAGCTAAAACACAGAGCTCGCTCGAGCGACAAAAGCCTCGCTCGAGCGAAGACACTAAAAACTGGGCAGCAATCTTTTGTTTCTAATCACAACCAACCTGTTAC
Organism: Camellia sinensis; assembly: GCF_055761805.1. Lineage (NCBI taxonomy): Eukaryota > Viridiplantae > Streptophyta > Magnoliopsida > Ericales > Theaceae > Camellia > Camellia sinensis. Next base: position 51,178,105 of record NC_138967.1, read on the forward strand.
AAACCTGCCCAACAATGTCCTTAAACTCATATACAAAGAATTAAAGGACGGAACGAGACATATACAACAATACTCAATCATGGAACCCAAGTCCGGAATACTGTACATAAAGGGGAAAAACCCGGGATCGCTATAAAATCACATAGGGGTGAGCACAAAGCCCAACAGAAAAATCCTTACAAAGTATATACAGTTATGCAAATTTTCCCACATTTAATGCAAATGCAAGTGCCATGCCATGCTATTTCAAAATAATCTCATTTTATGCTCTTCTTGAAAACCACTATGTTCCAATAACATTTTGCAATCTCATCAATTTCAAATTTTCAATCTTAATCATTAGGGGTGGTAAATACGACTCAGGTAATCCCTAGGTTGGTGTTTACAAGTAGGCTCAACAAGCACTACCAATAACCCCACTTTACCAGTTGCTAACTGGAAGGGAAGTGGTACCTCCTGCACGCGTGTTTTCGGTCTTTCACCCCAGACACTCAGGCCAACTTATCAATTTCATCTACACCTCCTATACGGACTTACCAATGCATTTACCCCTTAAACATTTCCATAGTTCTCATTACAATATAATCTTTTCTCGAAATAAAAGTTTCTAACTCAATTCAAGATGCACAATAATGATAAATAATCAAATGAGAATATGATGCAATAAGTAACATCTCATAACATTTCTCCATCTTTCCTCCCCTCAATGCCATTTCACAAAAATAACCATATGCTCAACCTATGTTATCAACACATAGCAATAACTTCTCATCATGCACAATTCTTAGCATTTTAGTCACTTCAAGACTATATGTCATTTCTCAAACATTAATTTCCAAGGTTTCAATTCCCATAATCCATGGTACTCAACAATTATCATCCCACAACTATACATGTTCATGCATTTAACAATCGTTTGAAAATGAATCCTCCACTCTCATATATCAAGAAGATTATCATTTTTCTTACCATATTGTGAAATCCACACTCATTCATTCTTTTAACACAAGAAAGGAAATAAGTCCATAGGCCTTTCCATATTTTCAAAAAAAAAAAAAACCCCCAATTTCTAGGGTTCTTCATTAAAACCAAGACATTTCCCATTTCCTTGGTGAAACTCCACCAAAATCATCTTTCTTAAGTTAATGAAAGAGAAGCCCTCAAGCATTTACAAGAAATTGAGACTTAAACCCACATTTGAAAAAAAAAAAAAAAAATCTCTACATTTTGAATAACAAAATCAAAACATTGTAATAACTTCAAGAAGGCCCTTAAAAATACAACATCATAGCAAAACATGTATATATAACTCAAGGAAATCCCTACCTCAAGTTTTGACGAAGAGGAGAAGATGAAACCCTAGAAATCAAAAGGCCCCAAACTCAATCTCCACCGTATAAAGTGAGGTTCTTGAGTTGCTCTCCAAGATTTGTGAAAGGAGATAGATCAAAGTCTCATGGATTGTAAGAAATCAAAGTTTTTGAGTGTTTGGTAAAGGTTATTAGAGAGGAGGAGGAGGAGGAAAAATGAATTTTAGAGTGAGAGAGAAATGTCAAAATATGATATAATTCAGCCGAAAAGAGGAAAAAAATAGAGTTTCTCGGACTAAACCCATCCTGCACGTGCGACACTTGCCCCCGCACGTGCGGAGCCTACTTCCTGCACGTGCGACACTGATCCCCGCATGTGCGGCACCCCTCCCCCACACTAGCCTCCGCACCTGCAATTTAAGCAGTGTGCAACACTTTGAAACTCACCCCTCCCCGCATGTGCAGCCTCACCCCCTGCACATGTGGCCCTGGCCCAACAGCCCAGAATTTTCTAGTTCAACCCCCAGGCACTCCAGACTTGACCGTGCATCCTCCGAAGCAAGTGAAATTCAACACCGAATAAACAAGAACAAAAATTATTTGAGGGAAAACTTCCGAACACCACAAACCCAAATGATTCACAAGGCTCTAAGTGAAACCCGACACACTAACGTGACAAATCCGAGGTTAAACAAAGAAAAAGAGACGGATGGCATACTAGGTCGTCACAACCTCCCCACCATAGGAAATTTTGATCCCGAAATTTAAACAAACTAATCAAACGAAGGGTTCTAGCAATTATGACCATTCTAACAACATTTTCAAGTCGCAACATTAATGCTCAACCAACATTTACCATTTTCTTCCTCATCATTTCGTCAAAACACAATTGCTCATACTAGACATATGAAATAAAACATCTTTAGCAAAGTATCATTCCTTCATAATCTCTTGCTCAGATTAACAATACATATAACAACATGCGATCGTCAATTATTACAAATTAAAATAAACGACTAAGCATTTTCAAACAAATCTGGATACTTGGAGCGGACTTCCGCTTCCCTTTCCCACGTTGCTTCTTCAACTCCATGGTGTCTCCACAACACCTTCACTAATGGTATGGTTTTACCCCGTAGCACTTGCTCTCGCGTATCTAATATCTGAATCGGTCGCTCGTTGTAAGAGACGCCCTCATCTACCTCCAAATCAACCCAATCTAGCACATGAGAAGGGTCGGGTTCGTACTTCCTAAGCATAGACACGTGAAACACATTGTGAACCTCCTAAAGTTATGGCGGTAAGGCTAACCGATATGCCACTTCCCCAATTCTCTCCAATATCTCGAAAGGTCCAATAAACCTCGGAGACAACTTTCCACTTTTGCCAAACCTCGTTAAACCCAACCTACGTGAGATCTTAAAGAAGACATGGTCACCTACTTCAAAAGATAAAGGTCGTCTCTTCTTATCGGCATAACTTTTCTGTCGGCTTTGGGCTGTAATCAACCTCTTCTAAATGAGAGCAACTTTCTCGGTTGTCTCCCTAACAATTTTCGGACCCAACAACGGTGCATCCCCTACCTCGGCCCAACAAACTGGTGATCTACATGGTCGGCCATACAAGGCCTCAAACGGTGCCATCTCGATGCTAGCTTGGTAACTATTGTTGTAAGCAAACTTCAACAACGGTAAATGCCTCTCCCAAGATCCCTTGAAATCTAGGACACAAGCTCTAAGCATGTCCTCTAAAATCTGAATAGTATGTTCCGACTGCCCATCGGATTAAGGGTGATAAGAGGTGCTAATAGTCAACTTAGTTTCCAATGCCTCTTGAAGGCTTTGCCACAACCGGGCAGTAAAACGAGGATCTCTATCCGACACAATGGTTACTGGAACCCCATGAAGTTGAACTATCTCCCTAACGTACAGCTCTGCCAAGTGCTCAACTGAATCACCGATACGCTTCGGAATGAAATGTGTGGACTTAGTCAACTTATCGACAATCACCCAAATGGCATCATTGCCCCGTTGCGTTCTAGGAAGCCCAACTACAAAATCCATGGTAACGTGCTCCCATTTCCACTCGGCTATTGGTAAGGGTTGTAACAAACCCGTTGGTCTTTGATGTTCGGCCTTCACTTGTTGACAAGTAAGGCACTTCGACACAAAGGATGCGACATCCCACTCCATACCCCTCCACCAAAACTGACGGCTAAGGTCACGATACATCTTAGTGCCTCCCGAATGTACCGCAAGGCATGAATGAGGGAACTCCCAAAGCACTTCCTCTCTACAAGATTCAGGTACAAACAACCAGTCTAGGTAACGTATAGTCTGATCCGAATGAATGTTCAAACCCTTTTCTTCCTTCCCATTGAAGATTCTATCACGAATTAACTCTACTTCATTGTCTCCTTGTTGTGTCTCTACAATTTTGCTAATTAAGACAAGTTGAGCACTCAAAGTAAACAATGTTGCACCCTTTTCGGACTCACCCAAGTGCAATTCAAACTAGCCTATATCCCCCAACATAACCCATTCCCGAATGGCCACACTTGCCAAACTACTTACGGATTTTCGACTTAAGGCATCGGCCACTACATTAGCCTTCCCCGGATGATAGTGTAACTCGAAGTCATAACCAAACCAAACCAAACCAAACCAAACCAAACCAAGCCTTAAGTCCCATCAAATGGGGTCGGCTACATGAATCCTTCTTCTCCACGCAGCCCTATCAAAGGCCATTTCATTAGTCAAATTAAGTAGATTCATATCTCTATTTATAACGCTAGTCAACGTTAATCTAGGCCTACCCCATCCCCTAACACTTCCATCTACCGTTACAGCATCGCATCTCTTCACTACTACCTCTGTTGGTCTCCGTTGAATATGACCAAACCATCTCAAACAATTCTCTCTCAACTTATCTTCTATCGATGCTACTCCTACCCATTCCCGAATACACTCATTCCTAATCCTGTCTTGTCTAGTCTTACCACACATCCACCTTAGCATCCTCATCTCAGCCACACTCATCTTATCTACATGTTGTTTCTTGGTTGCCCAACACTCCGTCCCATACAACATAGCTAGTCTAATAGCCGTTCTATAGAACTTACCTTTTAGTCTAGTGGGTATTCGTTTATCGCACAATACCCCAGACGCACTTCTCCATTTACACCATCCCGCCTTAATCCTATGGGCCACATCTGCATCAATCTCTCCCGTTGTTATGATAATCGACCCTAAATAACGAAAATGTTCACTCTTAGGCAGTTCTTGGTTCTCAATCTTCACTTCTCCTCTGCTTTCATTGTTACTGTTACTAAATTTACACTCCATGTACTCTGTCTTAGTTCTGCTTATCTGGAATCCTTTAGATTCAAGAGCTTTTCTCCAAATCTTGAACTTTGTGTTAACTCCTTCTCTAGTCTCATCCACTAACACAATATCGTCTGCAAAAAGCATACACCATGGCACGTCATCCTGAATAGTTATCGTCAACCCGTCCATAACTAAAGCAAAAAGATAAGGACTTAAGGTAGATCCTTGGTGTAACCCTACAGTGATAGGAAATTCATTTGTCTCTCCAGCTGGCGATCTAATAGTGGTCACCACCCCTTCATACATGTCTCTAATCACGTCAATGTAGCCTTTTGTCACCCCTTTCTTCTCTAACACCCACCATATTATATCTCGGTGCACTCTGTCATATGCTTTCTCAAGGTCGATAAACACCATATGAATGTCTCTTTTCTTTTCTTTATACTTTTCTATTACTCTCCTCAAAAGATAGATCGCTTCCATTGTTGACCTACCAGGCATAAACCCAAATTGATTCACTGACACCTCTGTTATGTCTCGCAATCGGCATTCCATCACCCTCTCCCACACTTTCATTATATGACACATTAGTTTGATTCCTCTATAGTTGTTACAATTTTGGACATCACCTTTATTCTTATAGATTGGTACTAAAATACTCTTCCTCCACTCATCTGGCATGTTCTTAGTCAACAAAAATTTGCTAAACAACCTAGTCAACCAAGCAACTCCTTTTTTACCCAAACACTTCCAAGCTTCAATAGGGATATCATCGGGTCCTAAAGCCTTATTTGATTTCATCTTCTTAAGTGCAATCTCCACTTCAAAGTTCCTAATCCTGCGATAGAACCTATAGTCTTGGTTTATCGTATTACTGGTTATTTCTTCCCCTATTGTCGTACTTCCATGTTCCTCATTTAACAGTTTCTCAAAATAATTCTTCCATCTTTCCTTAATCTCATCATCCTTCACCAATACCTTAGAATCCTCACTCTTGATGCACTTTACTTGATTAAAATCTCTTGTTTTCCTCTCCCGTATCTTAGCAAGTTTGTATACCCTCTTCTCTCCCTCCTTACTATCTAGTCTAGTGTATAGGTCATCATAAGCTTTCAACTTAGTCTCTCTCACTACTTTCTTGACCTCCTTATTAGCCAATCTATAGCTCTTAAGGTTTTCCTCAGTTCTATCCTTCTACCACTTTTTAAAGCACTCTTTTTTTGCCTTAACTACCGCTTGAACCTCTTTCATCCACCACCAAGTTTCCTTAGAGCTGGGTCTCGTTCCTTTCGACTCTCCAAGCACTTCCCTTGAGATTCTCCTCATACAATTGGCCATCGAATTCCACATAGTGTTAGCATCACCTTCTAAATCCCAAGTACCTTCCTTATCCATTCAAATCTTAAATATTTCTAGTTTATCCCCTTTTAGGTCCCACCATCTCGTCCTACGACGCCCACCATCCTTCCTAGCTTGGTATTTCCCTCTAAAACATAAATCTAGTACCAAAATCCTATGTTGAGAGACCAAACTCTCTCCAGGAATCACCTTACAATCATTACATTTTAGGCAGTCCACTTTTCTCACTAAGAAGTAATCTATTTGGCTCTTAACTAATCCACTCTTAAAGGTTATCAAATGCTCCTCCTTCTTCTTATACATAGTATTGGCCACCACCAGGTCAAAAGCCAAAACAAAATCTAAGATTCTCTCTCCAGCCTCATTTCTGTTATCAAAACCGTATCCACCATGCACCCTTTCATAACCTAGTTTATCTATGCCCACATGGCTATTAAAATCTCCACCTATAACCAGGTTCTCTCCTACGGGTATCTCCTGTAAGATCTCATCCATTTGCTCCCAAAAATCCCTCTTAGTCTGATCATCTAACCCTACTTGAGGGGCGTAAGCGCTAATAATGTTCACTATATTCCCTCTAATAACTAGTTTAACTAGCATAATCCTATCTCCTTTCCTAGTGACTGCCACCACACTTTTCACAAGACCCTTGGCAATTATGATTCCTACCCCATTCCTGCGTCTATCCTTACCACTATAATAAAGTTTAAAACCAGTATCCTCAATTTCCCTAGCTTTCTCTCTCGTCCACTTAGTTTCTTGTATGCAAACTATACTAACTCTCCTCCTAATCACAACATCTACCAATTCCATCGTCCTACCAGTTAAGGTTCCTATGTTCTAAGTGGCTACCCTAAACCTATAGTCTTGGACTAGCTTCTTTACCCGTGCTCGTCTGGAAAAACGCGAAAACCTTTGCCCATTTTTCACCGCACCCAGGCGTCGATGCGGCACCCCTTGCTCACTTTTCGAAACACCCGGAGGCCGGCGCAACGCGTCACTTGAGGGGAACGACCTAGCATTTAAACGACTCAGAGTAGGATTCATTTTCATAATGTAACTCGAAGTTATAATCCTCTAAAAACGCCATCCACCTCCATTGACGTAAATTCAAGTCTTTTTGGGAAAACAAATACTTTAAGCTCTTATGATCGGAGAAAAACTCAAACTTCTCGCCATACAAGTAATGCCTCCAAATTTTCAAAGCAAACACTACTGCGGCCACGCCTGCACGGATTTGTTCTTCCTAGTGGGTCACCCATCCCAAAACTACTCCAGTCTAAGCACACTTAACTGTGGAGTTCTGTTAGGGATTTCACCACCCGGGAAAAGGCCTCGATGCTATATAAAGGTCTAGGTTTTTAGTTTTATAGCCCAAACACTCTCCCTCCATTCCCGATATGGGACATCAGGACCTTAAAATTTTAGACAATTAAATATTAAATTAGGACTAAACCCCAATCAATATTCCACCATCCAAATCCTTGGGGTGAAACAAAATCTAAACGTTCTCGTCTCCATAAGGTTTAAGTAAATTTCCATGCTCAAAAGATAACAAGGGATTGAAAAATAATAATAATTAATAAACACCAACCAAACTATTCACCATAATTTCGTAACTATCAAATACCTCCAACATTTAAGTTGCAACAACTAGTCAAAACGACTTAAATAATGTAACATTGAAAAATAACCCACAATGCCAAATTGTCCAAATACTAAGGTCATAAAAAAATAAATGCATAAACTAATATCAACCCTAAGCTCAAGAAAACAAAAGAAATTCAAACGACATGTCCTACGATCATAGTTATTTCTCTTCACCACCGTAGTTCCAACTAATCCTGCAAAGGAAGCTTGGCTCCACTTAAATAGAACGCACTCGAGTTGCCAAGAGACCAAACGGGTCAGTATACAAGTATACTAGTATGAGTACAAGATTTGACATCCACATGTCCACCAGACACCAACAAAAAGCACATTAATTCTTGTTACGAGACAAAACAAGTAATTCCATCCGCACCGAGACGAATGGGTAGTTTCCCGAGATACGGTGACGTTTAGTTTCTTGCCCATACACAACGAAATATAAATTAAGTATAAAATAAATAAAATTAAATAAAAAATATGGTGGGTCAGCCCTACATAAAAAGTTAGTAAGACTCACCATTCTGCAAAGAATAAAGTTAGTATAATTTAATCCTAAGTAACTTGCTAAAAAAGTATAAAAATGTATCGTTTCATACTTAAATAATTTGAATTAACCAAAACTTAAAGAACAAAAGTTGTACATAATCAAATTTTCTAAAAGGCATTGCAAACGAATTTAGTAGAAACTGAATAGGTTGAGAGAAAAACTTGATAGAAGAACCTAGAAGGAATTCTACCAAAAAATCTGAAGTTGAAAATGAACAGAAACTGCCCTAAGATGATTTTTTTTCAGAAAAGTTCAAACACAAAAAATGTGAAGAATAATTTTTTACTTCAGTTTACGCGAAACTAATAAAAATAAGCTCGTTTCATGGGTTAAAACAACATCTAAAGTCTGTCCTGCTAAAATGAATAAAATCTATTTTAACCAAAATCATCCAATTACAAGTTCTAATCGATCTTTTTAATAAAATGTTAAAAGACAAAAGTTGTCTAGAATCACGTATACATGTCTCTATTCAAATTTCATAATTTATCAAGGTCATTTACTATTTTTCAAGATAAACAAATCAATACAATTCACACTATAACAATAAACTCATATGTAATTCTTTGTTCCTTAACTACACCACTTCGGCCTCCACTTCTGGCCTACACATATATCTCATGTGCCTCCCGTATACCTAACACCGCTCGGAAGCCAAACTTGCACGGGGATATCGTCCTGAGTTTGACCCACACTCCCCAGATGGTTAAAGCACTCGTCTACTCATGAAAATAAGGCAACAATATACATATACAAAACATCGCACTCATGAGAACAAACATAACAATGCCAAGCCTAAGGCATTCAAATAAATCTCATAATCCTCACTTTTTATATACACTCTTTCTCACCAACACTCAAATAAAACAACAAACTATGCAGTCATGATGGAGTGTAGGGAATTTATCTATGGGTTCCTAATTTATTTTAATTTCATATAACCATGAGTGTGATTACAATCATAAAATAAATACATACAAAAATTCTAAACTTGACATACGCAACAAATCAAAATAATTAAAATCAATCTATCATTATAAATACAAAGTCAAACCAACATCAAGTAAATAAAATAAATAAATAAAAACAACAAATTAAACATAAATTAAGAGAAGTTGGTTTTGTACTCACAATATTTTTTTGAAGATCAAAGAAATATTTGGAAAATTAATGGAGCTACCAAAACAAAACCCTAACCATTTCTTTTTCTTCCCTCTCATTTTTCTCCCCTTGTCGCCGTCTCTCTATTCTCTCTCAATTCCCCTCTCTGATTTTGATCTCTCTCTCTCTATCTCTCTCTCTCTCTCCCCCCCCCCTTCCGTGGCTACTCTCCTCCTAAAAATTCACTTTTGTGATTCAATCTAGGTCTAGCACATTATACCTAAGTCTAAGTATATTATAACCTAACTGACTATTATATTTATATTATAAAAATACAACATAAATACAATATATATAAATATAAATATGATATATATTTTATCAATATATAAACACCTTTTTTTTAAAACAATATAAATATATCAATATTCGAATTAATTACCTATAATTAAATAACACATTAAATTAATTAACTACCACATTAAATTCTCATGTAACCACACAATTAATAAAGCCAAAAATAAAATAAGATAATAATAATAATAAATAAATAAAGGCTTACGAAAAATCAAGATCGCTACAATATACACACTTCAAAAAAATCTCGTCCCGAGATTCGATAGGAGAGAGTACTAAACAAAAAGCTACGGGTGCACACTCCAAACTTTCTCTTCTAACTCCCAGGTAATATCGTTCTCATCCTCGCTCCATTGCACTTTCACCAAGTTCACTTTATTGCGCCGCAACTACTTTACATCTCGATCTAAAATAGTAACCGGTCGCACCACATATGTTAGATCATCACTAATCTCCAACACCTCTGGTGATACTACTTGGGAAGGGTCTTGCACACACTTCCACAATAAAAATACATGGAACACATTGTGAATCATAGCTAAAGCAGGTGGTAGGGCTAATTTGTAAGCCACATTACCAATCCTCTCAGTGATCTCATATGGTCCCACAAATCTAGGTGCCAACTTTCCCTTCTTTTCAAACCGCATGATACCCTTCATCGGCGAGACCTTCCGTTTCTATCAGCGTAACTCTTCAGACGACTTTATGTAGTCTTAATATGTTCCCGAATAATGTTCACCTTCTCTGTGGTCTCTCTCACCAACTCTGGCCCTAACAATGGCGCATCTCCTACCTCCATCCAACAAGCAGGTGATCGACATGGCCTCCCATACAAAGCCTCAAAAGGTGTCATTCCAATATTGGAGTGATAGCTATTATTATAAGCAAACTCCACCAATGGCAAGTGTTCTTCCTAACTACCACCAAGATCGAAGACACAAGCTCTCAACATATGATTTAGCCGCTCAATTTGCCTATCTGTCTGAGGATGATAAGTCGGGCTCAAGTCTAACCTAGCACCCAAAGCATGCTGAAAACTCTACCACAAACAACGGATCACAATCCGAAACTATAGAAACTGGTGCGCCATAAAGTCGTACCACCTCTCGAATATACAACCTAGCTAGTTTATCCGCAGTTCGGTGATCACTGATAAGAATAAAATGAGCAGACTTGGTGAGTCGATCCACTATCACCCAAATAGATTCATTGTCTCGCTTAGACCGCGGCAATCCATCCACGAAGTCCACAGAGATGTACTTCTATTTCCAAGTAGGAATCTCAAAAGGCTGCAAAAGTTCAAACGGGCATTGGTGTTCCGCCATAACCTGTTGGCACACATAACACCGAGAAACATACTCTCCTACGTCTTTCTTCATACCTTCCCACCAAAACGTCATCTTCAGGTCATGATACATCTTAGTCCCACCAGAGTGAATGGTATATCAGAACCTATGGGCATCATCCATAATCTCTTTCCTCAATTCAACAATGTTAGGTACACACAACCTGCCCTTGAATCACAATCCCCCATCTAAGTCCACAGACCAATCAGTAGGACAATCATCAATCAAATCCACTACAAGGTCATCAAGTTTTCTGATGAGAAACCCATCTAAATTCTACATTTGACGAACTTTACCCAGTAATGTTGGCTGCACGGTCAAACTAACAATGTATGCCCTCTCAATACTCTTTATTGGTTGAACATCATGCATCGAAATTAACTCCAAGGACTTCCATTCCTGAATCACAAAAGAAGCTATAATCCTATGTTGTCAACTAAGTGCATCTGCAACCACATTTTCTTTCCCCGGGTGGTAAAGGATCTCAAAATCATAACTATTGACGAATTCAACCCACCTCTGTTGCCTCATGTTCAACTCTTTTTGAGAAAAAAAGATATTTGAGGCTCTTGTAATCTACGTACAACTCAAAGCGCTCCCCAAACAAGTAATGTCGCCACACTTTCAACACAAAAACAACTACTGTCAGCTCTAAGTCATGAGTAGGGTATCGTCTCTCATGAGGTTTTAACTATCGAGAAGCATAAGATACAACTTTCTGATGCTGCATTAACACACATCCCAACCCAGTTCCACTCACATCAATAAACACTATTAACTTTTCCCCTTGTACTGGTATAATTAACACCGGTGTTGTAGTCAACTGCTGCTTCAACTCTTGGAAGGCTCTCTCACAATCATCTGTCCATGCGAACTTCACATTCTTGTTGGTCAACTTGGTCATGGGTGCTGCAATAGTGGAAAACTTCTCTATAAATCTTTTGTAATAACTGGCTAGTCCTAAAAAACTTCTCACCTCTGTAGGGTTCGTGGGTTGCTTCCATTCTTTGACCGCAACAACTTTCTCAAGATCTACCACTATCCCTTAATTAGATATAACATGTCCCAAAAATCAAACTTCTTTCTCCCAAAAGTGACACTTACTAAACTTAGCATATAACTGCTACTCCCTCAAAGTTTGCAACACAACTTTCAAGTGTTCTCTGTGCTCTTCCTCATTCTTAGAATACACCAGGATATTATCTATGAAGATAATCACAAACTTATCTAGATACGGTTGAAAATTTTTGTTCATCAAGTCCATGAAATAGGCAGGAGCATTTGTCAAACCAAAAGGCATTACAGGAAACTCGTACAACCCATACCGAGTCTGAAAAGCAGTAAGCGATATACTTTCCTCTGACACACCCATCTGATGATAACCCGTTCTGAGATCAAACTGAGAGAACATGGCTACCCCCTTCAACTGATCAAACAAGTCATCAATCTTAGGTAACGGATACTTGTTCTTGATTGTCACCTTGTTCAACTCTTTGTAATCTATGCACATGTGGAGTGTGTCATCATTCTTTGGAGACAAAGGTCGTAGGTGCTCCCCATTGGGAGTTACTTGAACGTGTGAACCCTTTCTGAAACATCTCTTCCAACTGCTTCTTCATCCCCACAAGCTCTTTAGGCGCCATTCTATATGCCGCCTTAGAAATTGGTGCAGTTCCTGGCACTAATTCAATGCGAAATTCTACTACCCGTCGAGGAGGAGGTCTAGGTATCTCCTAAAATACATCCTCAAACTCACGTACCGCATCTACCTCACTAATATCCTGCTTAGGGATTTCTACCGAACATAAAAAACTCGTCAGTACCGACTCTTCTCCATCACTAGAAGTGTGGGTAAGCTGTAGCATACCAGGAATATCTATATTTATAGTCTTTCCAATACAATCTAGAGTCACAAAGTATTTTCGCAGCCAATCTATACCCAAAATAATTGTAAACCCCTCAAACCCTAAAACAATTAGGTCTGCATACAAGACTCTATTCGCAAAGTCAATCTCAAAATCTTTACACATCTCATCAAGAGTAACTGCCCCTCCTAAAGGGGTCTCAACACAAATAGGTCTAGACAATGAGGTAGTTACAATATGTTCTCTTTCTACAAAATGTCTAGATATAAAATAATGAGAGGCACCAGTATCAAAAATTACTCTAATGGGTTCTTGAAAAAGATTAAAAGTACCTTGCACTTTGTCATTTCCTGGCATCACTGCAAATGCCCTAGCTGGAGCTGCCTGACCGGGTCGCGCCTACTGTCTCTGAGGGCAATCCTTGATTACATGCCCCAACTGCTGACACCCAAAACACTTCCTATTGATCGATTGAGGTGCTACTACTCTAATAGGTGGGGCCCCCTCTAACTGAGGTACAAGAGGACGATAACCAAATTGTGGCACTTGCTGCCGCTATCCTTGATAACCCTGTGGGCGCAGACCACCCTGTCTCTGATAATAGTGCCCCTGGGGCTAGAAATTGCCCTAGGGCCTGAAATTACCCGGAGGTCTGAAATTTCCTTGACTACCCTGTTGTTATGGCCTCTGAAATTACTGACCCCTATGCCTTTGATCATAGGGTTAGTATCTGTTTCCATCTCGCTGTTGGAAGTGACTCCCTCTAGAAGTCTCTCCGACCTTGGCCTTCCCTTCTTTAAACTGCTTCTCATTTTCTTCATACTTCAGTGCCAAGTCAAGAACTCTGTCAAACGGCTTAGCATCAAAGGGAATAAGGGACTTAGACAAGTAATGATTCAATCCCTTAATAAACTTCTCATTCTTCTTCTCCTGTATGTCAACCGAGTAAGGGGCATAACGAGACAACTCATTAGACTTGGTGACATACTCAATCACTATTCTGCCCTCTTGAGTCAAATTTGAAAATTCATCACTCAACTAAGACCGAATAGCAGCAGGAATAAACTTCCGATCAAAATGGATCTTGAAATCTGCCCAAGTCAAAGTCGCCAAATCTAGACCCTCCTTCCATGAGTTCCACCAAAATAGGGTTGCTCCCTCAAACTGATGTGTAGCCAACTCTTGTTTTTGAACCTCGGTGAGCTGCATACGACCAAACACCATCTCACATTTTTGAACCCAAGCGTTAGCTGCAATGGGTCCTCCATCTCCAGAGAATTTATGACCTCCCAAAGAACCAAAGTCTTTGTTTCTCTTCGCAAAGGGATCTCCTTACTAGCCTTGATTATTGTTCTGAACAACCTGAAGTAATTGAGCCATCATCTCCCCCACATTAACCTACACTGTATGGGTTGCCCCGGTAGCAACCGCAGTTGCTGCTGCCGCCACGTTAGCAATTGTTTCTTTCCCTATGCCATTGGGCTCAGCACTTCTCAAATTATACCTTCCAGCCACCACCTTCAAGTTAAACACACAAAAAGAATTCGTTCACAAATACTTAGAATAAACTCAATCACCAAACTAAACCAGCTAACCCATGTTTCCACCATCCGAGGATCACCTAAACTCTCACAAGTCTAGGGTAACCTAGAGCTCTGATACCAAACTTACACGAGGATATTGTCCCGAGTTTGACCCACACTCCCAGGATGGTTAGCATATATGTACGCGCAAATCAAATCACTCGTCTACTCATGAGAACAAGGCAACAATATATATATATATATATATATACAAAACATTTCACTCATGAGAACAAACAAAACAATGCCAAGCCTAAGGCATTTAAATAAATCTCATAATCTTCACTTTTTTTATACACTCTTTCTCACCAACACTCAAATAAAACAACAAACAATGGAGTCATGGTGCAGTGTAAGGAATTTATCTATGGGTTCCTAATTTATTTTAATTTCATATAATCATGAGTGTGATTACAATCATAAAATAAATACATACAAAAACTCTAAACCTGACATACGTATCTAATCAAAATAATTAAAATCAATCTATCATCTACATATAAATACAAAATCAAGCCGACATCAAATAAATAAATAAAAACAACGAATTAAACATAAATCAAGAGAAGTTGGTTTTGTTCTCACAATATTTTTTTGAAGATCAAAGAAATATTTGGAGAATTAATGGAGCCACCAAAACAAAACCCTAACCCTTTCTTTTTCATTCCTCTCTCCTTTCTCCTCTTGCCGCCGTCTCTCTATTCTCTCTCAATTCCCCTCTCTGATTTTGATCTCTCTCTCTCTCTCTCTCTCTCCCTTCTGTGGCTATTCTCCTCCTAAAAATTCACTTTTGTGATTCAATCTAGGTCTAGCACATTATACCGAAGTCTAAGTATATTATAACCTAACTGAGTATTATATTTATATTATAAAAATACAACATAAATACAATACATATAAATATAAATATGATATATATTTTATCAATATATAAACACCTTTTTTTTTAAAACAATATAAATATATCAATATTCGGATTAATTACCTATAATTAAATAACACATTAAATTAATTAAATACCACATTAACTTCTCATGTAACCACACAATTAATAAATCTAAAAATAAAATAAGATCATAATAATAATAATAATAATAATAATAATAATAATAATAAAAAATAAAAATAAATAAAGGCTTACAAAAAATCAGGGTCGCTACACGTTGAGAATACCATAAGCGAATGATGGGTACATAGATGTATTTTTGACGACTCTATTGTTGTAAAACTTCAATTCTTGGCATTTCTTGTTCTTGCCATCCATGGAATGGTAAATTTCGTCGAGAATACTGGTAGCAAATGATGGGTTCATGTATGTATTTTTAGTCATGTCCATTACATATATATATATATATATATTAGTTTAAATAACAAAGAGGGAAACAAAAAAGTGACAAGACTAATAGAGAATATGATGAGCAAAGTGAAGAAAGAACAAGAGAAAAAGAGTAGGGGGATTGGTGTTTTGCAGAGAGTGAGAGAAGAAGAAGAAGAAGAAGATGCCACGTGAGTAAGATGAAGAGAACTGTGGAGAAAGTCTATCATGCCCCGTATTTTATTACTTAGATAACATCACCAATATTCATTAATTAAGTCCATTTACAAATGACAATTCATTCTTTGATGAAATGATGAATAATTAAATATACATGTTCTCTTTCGTCATACAACAATGACATTTACATACAAATAAAAAAAATACTTTGAGGCTTACAATAAATAAGAGAGCGTTGCCCTTTACAAAACATAAAACTTAGCCAAAGAAACATTTAAAAAGCACTACGGCTCATCACCACTTTATAACCATGCCAAGTTGTTTGATCCTCAAATTTGAAAACATTCCCTATACACATGTACAGGTAGGGAGTGAGCAACCACTAGCTCACCAAACAATCTCATATTACAACATTAGAAGATATGCGGATACAAAGATACTCATACATATACGTGAAATCATATCATGCCAAAACCGTATGATTCTATTACATAATCTCTTAAATCCAATTTATTTAATTAACCACAACTAGTTAATTTAAATAAATAAACATGCTTTAATATTAACAAGATATTCTTTTCAAAACGAATGCGATGCCATGCTGTAACGCCCTCAAAATAAACCCATAATATCATACAGTCAAGTTACAGGAAAAAGATATTATATTACAATCATCAGAATATCCTTATAAAATGTATTATACATTGACAATAAAAGTAACTGCCCTATAGGCTTACAACTTTTCAAGTCAACACTTGGTTACAAAAAGAGAGTATTAACTCAAATACATATTAAGCCCTTGGCTTGGATTTACGTGAAATACATCCAAAGGAAACACAACAACAAAATAGTCTGTCTGCCTCTAGCCTCCCAAGCTATGTCCTTGGAGGTGGCATACCATCGGTACCTGAAAATGAAGTCCCATATAAGGTGAGCCATAGCCCAGTAGAAATATACTAAACCAATTATAAACAATGACTAAAATAATAGTATTCAATAGATGGTCCACACTTATATTCCAACTTATATCATATTACAGTTTCATGACAATCATATCCATGTTATACTTCATCTTCCATTCCTTATTCGACATTAAGTTTGAAAACAAGACTCAAAGTTTGGCCAAATAATTTAATAAGATTATAACTCATCACTAAAATACTCGCGAAATTCATTATGGATACACATCTTGGTGCTGTATCAATAACACATAAAACCACTTTCATACTTCACAAATGATAAAGATATACATTCTAGTGCTATATCAAATCAAACAAACACTTCCATACTTCATAAATGATACACATTTTAGTGCTGTATCAATCTCAAACAAAATCCAATTTAGAGGTCCATCCCCCATCTTGCAATAAACCGTGGAGTACATCCCCCATCTCCTCTCACACAATACAATGTATACAAGCAATTATCATATACAAATTTAATCAATCAAGACAAATGATACACATGGTAGTGCTATATCAATGTCAAACAAAACACTTCTATGATTCACAAATGATACACATGGTAGTGCTGTATCAATGTCAAACAGTATCCGGTTTAGAGGTCCATCCCCCATCTTCCAATAAACCGTGGAGTACATCCCTCATCTCCTCCCACACAATACAATGCATATAAACAATTATCATACACACAATCAATCAATACATAAGGTTAATGCATTATTCCAATCGTCATATTCGATGACACATTCAATTGATTAGTTTTAGTTTGCCTAATCATCATACATTGTCTACAACAATCAAGACTATCCTCCACCGATAGCCCAAAGCAGTTATCTCTAAACAGGAAATAAATGCATCAAATGGACAACATATCAACATTTGTCTAGGTGAACGATAAATTAATCCAACTCTACTCTTTAATCTCATATCTTTCCGACTTGAATATTTCCTATTCAATTTCTCATTTCCCAAAATTAATTATACAAATTAATTTATCAACAATTAGGGCTTTCTCCCATAATTACAACACCAACCCTAAGGTTCCATTTTCATCAATAATCCAACACCGAGTCCATTTTCCAATGTATTATAGACATAAAGGTTTATATGTTTGAAACCCCATCTTTTAAAAAAAAATACACAATGACCCCAAACTTTCACAAATTTACCCAACGACCCCCAACATATCAAAATGCTAAAATTCAAAGACAAAGCTCATAAGATGGAGTAGGATATCCCTACCTCGAAGTTAGAGCTCAAACAGAGAAGAGACCAAAACCAAAGTGCTCCAAAATCCAAACTTCTCGGATCAAAACGAAGTCCTCGACGATCAACACAACTTTTACAAAGGCCGAAGGAAAGGGAAGCACTCTAACTAGATCAAACCCTAGAGAGAATGGAGTTTCTAGAGAGAGAGGCTCTCAAAATATCTTTTTAGAAAGTAAGAGAGAGAGAGTGAATGCAAAAAGTGATTCAAAATATCACAACTGCCAACTGATATACGACTCTCCCGCTCGAGCGGATAACGGGACGTTCGAGCGTCAAACACAAAAACTGGACCCGCTCGAGCGCAAGAAGGCCCGCTCGAGCGCCAAGACACAAGAATAAAGTATATCCGCTCGAGCGTAAAAACTAGTTCGCTCGAGCGTAGATTCTCTTCTCCCAGTATTTTCACAGACAATGAACACCCCGCTCAAGCTCCAACAGAACCGCTCGAGCGCGACCCGCTCGAGCGTAAGGAAACCCGCTCGAGCGTGAAAAACACATCTGTAGAAGTTTTGCAGAGGCACAGATACTGGAAGTGTGAAAACTCCGCTCGAGCGTGATATGGTCCGCTCGAGCGTACTACCAAAACTCTGGGCAACAAGGAAAGGGACTAAGGCTCAACCAACCTGTTCGAAACACGCCCAACACATCCTAAAACTCCGACATAAGGAATTTAAAGGATGACAACAGGACTTACAACCACCAACTCCATGGAACCTAAGTCCGGAACACTGTACATAAAAGGGGCAAATCCGGGATCGTTATAACCTCCTCCCCTTAAAGAATTTCGTCCCCGAAATTAAGAAAACAACACAATTACAAGGTCAACCGACCACAAAGCACTCAATCCCCGAGCACTTAGGGAAGAAACTATTCTTTCAACAAATTTATAGTTAACTCTCACAACAGAAAGGACTAACTAAGGAAACGCGTTCCACAGACAACACCCAGGCACAAAAGACCTCAACAAAACCAAACTCTCCCCGAGATAAATCACCAAAACACCCGACTAGCGCTTTCAGCTAAGTCATTTCTCAACAATTATAATTCCAAATAAAACAACCAATGCAAATCTTTTGTATAAATATAAGGGAAATCATTCTCTTGCTCATGAGGTATTTCTCAAAGAAAATCAAATTTTCAATGTTGGCACTCTGAAGAAAAAAAAAATTGCAATTCCCATGTGAAACTTAAAAAATTTTGCAAACATTTTTCATAAACACGATGTCATCCATAACGCATGACCATCCACGATTTAAATTAAATCAATTTCTCAACAATACTACAATTCAACTATCAACCACCTGACCCATTACTGGTCACCCTGTCTCTATTCGAGAGGCAACCTACAGTATACATCACAACACGTATTACCCACATGCATTTCTTCCAAACCCAACGATTTTCGATATACATGATTCACAATTTCATATCATAGTCAATGTTCAGGATATGTTTCTAGTTCTTCAATACATTCAACACATGCAATGTTACATTAAACTTCCATTTCAAGGCAAGTTTCAAAATACTTCCGCAAACCAAAACATAGGCAATGTTTTTCAACTTAAGACATATTCAATGCACTCTAATGTTTTAACAAAACAACAAGAATACAACACATGCCCAAACATCCACAAATAGATCCGGATATTTCTCTCGAACCTGAAATTCACTTACCCAAGTGGTTTTCCCCAAACCCGTTATGTTTCCACAACACCTCACTTAATGGAAGAGTCCCGTCCTCCAAGACCCGATAACAATGATAATAGTAAGCCACACGCAACCACTACAGTGTTCTGGGACATCCACTACGTCTCGACTACTGACAATACTCAAATCAGTATCTAGTACTTACCACCCCAACATAGGAAATATGAAATCATTTTTACACAAGGCTTCCAGTCGACTTTCACAAAACAGGAACGCAAGACGAAGCAAGGGTAAGGAACAACATTATGGCCCATCGCAAACTCACGTCTCGATTCAAAATCATTTTAGTTTACGAAGAGTGCTCAATGTCCCCAAGCGAATCACAACGTAACCAACCCATAAAACCTGCTATACTCACAGTGATGACATAATACCCAAAAACAGTACTTTCATGATAGGGACTCCTAAACGTTTGAAGCTCCCAACAACACAACAACAAAAAGGATAACTTTTCACAATCCCGTGCCTTACCACGCAGAAACAGGGACCGAACGAGTCAAAATGACTCTAACAGAGTGCCTCACTCACTCTACACAACCTTACTTCCTCACTTGTACTACCACTATCCAAACTGGACAATGGACACTTATATCAAGATTTCATTAGTAACCACACTATAGCCTTACCAAGGCATTCGCCTGGGATTCCCTAAGAGTGATCCCCTTCTACACATCATCTACTAACAACATACAAACCACGCGCTATCACACACCGCACTATGCAAAATTTCCTCATTTAGAGATTTCACTCACCATGTTGACTGAACTCAAAGTAACAGAATTTGCATACCCCTTCCCTCATACCGAGTTAACTGACAAGGTTTGCTACACCACGACATTTAACACTACCAAGTAACCGTTCGTACCGAACACCAGCCAACATAGCACCTTCATCCGCAAACACCATACCATTGTGGCTCCATCCACGGGCCACACCCTAACCACGGGCTATACGCCCAATCAACCCTTCCGATAGCATCTCCTGACCTAACCAGAGCTAAGGTACAAACCCATCGCATTTGATCATAATAAAGGAGCCCGAAAACTTTGGAGATACCCATATACTACTACCCGAGATATAGCACCAGTTGCTCACAACATACCACTCCCCGATGCCAGCAACCACAATCTTATATAGGGACTAACACTCCCTCAATCGAAACGACCAATCAGTACATATGTAGATTCGGCACGTTACCTACCACGAAGGTACAAGTCTATTCCTAACAAGATTATGCACTATGCCCTCCCCCGTAAAACACCAAGTTAAATATATACTATACCTAGCATTAATCTCACACTTCACATCCCCTCGAGGAATTCCCGCAACAGTAGACCAACATCACTTTCACACACATAAGATCAATTAGATAGCATTAATGAAATTCCGAACACCCGGCAAGTATAACTATTCTCGCCCCTTAGTAATCCTGGTTAAGGTACGCATCCCTCAGTAATCCTTCCAAATTTGAAAACATGGCTCATTAGTCCTCATTTTTCCCAAACCAAATCACACGCATACAAATGCATTATTACAAAAATTTTATGGCCTCACAACGACTTATTACATTAATAAAACTTTTAGAGCCACAACATGCTCTAACCTGCCCATTTCAAGAAAATAGATAAGCACAGGCACACATAACTATATATATATATATAGAAACAAACAACCTTAATGTTCCAGCAATTCCAAAATACATAGGTTACACAACAGAACCCAATGATTACAAGATGATAATTCACTGATTACAAAATGGATTAGTCAAAACAAAACCACCCCATCGGTATTACCACCACTACCGTCCCTTACTAGACCGCTAAGGTTGGTCATCCCCAACCCAAGATATCCTATGAGCTTACAAGCCACGGACAAGAACTACTGATGTGCCCCAACCAGCCACACTTAGAACAACTGCGAACTTCCCCAACTGGGGCTTGGAAACTCGACTCTCCTGAGGCCCTCGAAATCTGGCCTGATTGTCCCCCAAAACGATACTGCCCCTGTCCAATCAAATAAGGTCGGACCCGACTAGGTTGTAAAACCCCCAAAGAAGCCCCTGGCTGAGTACAGAAACGTCTGATATGACCCGACTGATTACACACCCAACAAGTAAACAGCTCCTGAGCACGAGACTGGTTTAAAGTCTGAGTTAATGGAGACCCCAACAACTGCTTCCTCACTGAACACTCGATCGACCCAAAACCTAACTGGCTAGATGATTCTGGTGGGGCAGTTACTGGTCGAACTGCCAACCCTGCCCTCTTCCTCTATGGGCAAGCTGGGGACTTGTGGCCCAGCTGACCACATTTGAAACAAGTGACAACCTTACGTTCACCCTTTCCCAAACCTAGACTTGGCACTAGAAAAATAGAGCCAGACTGAGCTCTCTGAAATTGTTGTGGATTAAAACCCTTCTGCCTCTTAAAAGGCCTACCAACACTCTGAGTCACAAGAGTCGCCGAAATGGCCTCCTTCCTATTTTGGCCCATAGCTAGCACCGCTGCCTCCACATGAGTCGTAGCCTCAACAAGCGCACTATAACTCCTATGCCAAGATCCAGCAATCCTTTCTCAGATGTCGTCACACTGCCTACTCTCAAACTCTGAACAACGCAATTCCTCCGTCTCCACCAATTCTAGAGCAAACCTCCACAGGTTAGCAAACCATCTTTCAAACCGTACCAAAGGTGTAGTACCTTGGCGTAACTCCACAAACTGTTTCCGCAACTCTTCCCGAGCAGAAGGAGGGAAATCACAACTCCCTCGCCTATGCATCCTAGTAAAAGTAACAAAGGTATTAGTACAACAACAAGGGTCTCAAAACTATCTCACTAGCGTCCTAACACGATGGACGACTGTAATTCATTCCACATAAGCACATAAACACATAAGCACTTACGAATTTCATTTCCGGATAATGATAGTTTCGAGGCGTTACTAGAGTTCCGGTTAGAAACAGTATTGATCAAGTGCTTTTCCAACAAGACTCACAGAAACCCAAGGATCCAATCACCATCCCGGAAACTAAATCCCATACCCAAGTAGTCACATAAACATGTTATCACATAAGCACATAACATTGCATCTAAGTCTCTAACAAGCAAGACAAACCCATTGTGATACTAATCACTTCCCATGTACCCAAAGTATTCGAACCCGGTACGCTCTGATACCAAGTTGTAACGCCCTCAAAATAAACCCATAACATCATACAGTCAAGTTACAGGAAAAAGATATTATATTACAATCATCAGAATATCCTTATAAAATGTATTACACATTGACAATAAAAGTAACTGCCCTATAGGCTTACAACTTTCTAAGTCAATACTTGGTTACAAAAAGAGAGTACTAACTCAAATACATATTAGGCCCTTGGCTTGGATTTACGTGAAATACATCCAAAAGAAACACAACAACAAAATAGTCTGTCTACCTCTAGCCTCCCAAGCTATGTCCTTGGAGGTGGCATACCATCGGTACCTGAAAATAAAGTCCCATATAAGGTGAGCCACAGCCCAGTAGAAATATACTAAACCAATTATAAACAATGACTAAAATAATAGCATTCAATAGATGGCCCACACTTATATTCCAACTTATATCATATTACAGTTTTATGACAATCATATCCATGTTATACTTCATCTTCCATTCCTTATTCGACATTAAGTTTGAAAACAAGACTCAAAGTCTGGCCAAATAATTTAATGAGATTATAACTCATCACTAAAATACTCGCGAAATTCATTATGGATACACATCTTGGTGCTGTATCAATAACACATAAAACCACTTTCATACTTCACAAATGATAAAGATATACATTTTAGTGCTATATCAAATCAAACAAACACTTCCATACTTCATAAATGATACACATTTTAGTGCTGCATCAATCTCAAACAAAATTCGGTTTAGAGGTCCATCCCCCATCTTCCAATAAACCGTGGAGTACATCCCCCATCTCCTCCCACACAATACAATGTATACAAGCAATTATAATATACAAATTTAATTAATCAAGACAAATGATACACATGGTAGTGCTATATCAATGTCAAACAAAACATTTCTATGATTCACAAATGATACACATGGTAGTGCTGTATCAAAATGCTAAAATTCAAAGACAAAGCTCATAAGTTGGAGTAGGATATCCCTACCTCGAAGTTAGAGCTCAAACAGAGAAGAGACCAAAACTGTAACGCCCTCAAAATAACAACATTAAACCCATCAATAGAGACATGCATTGATATATATAAAAGTCCCACATTCTTCCATTTATTAGAGTTTCATTACAAAAAGTATTACATGTTAACGACAAAAGCAAGTGCCCTAAAGGCTTACAGCTTTCCAAGTTAACACTTGGTTACAACAAAAGAGTACTAACTCAATTACACATTAAGTCCTTGGCTTGAATTTACATGTAATACATCAAAATAAGACAACGAAAGTGTGTCCGTCTCTAGCCTCCCAAGCTACATCCTTGGAGGTGGCATACTACCTATACCTGAAAATGATATTCCCATATAGGGTGAGCCACAGCCCAGTAGAAATACACTAAACCAACCATGAACAATGACTAAAAGATTAGCAATTGATAGATAGCCAACACTGATACATCTACATAAATCACATTTTATGTCATACGACTTATAAGTCCAAGTTACTTTTCATTTTCCCTTTTTCAACAGATAAGCATATTAGCTCTATCATCATCTCAACAGATATGTATAAAAACTATATCCCACATTCACAGATAAGCATATAATCTATATCCACATTCTCAACAGATATGTATAACAACTATATCCCACATTCACAGATAAGCATATAAGCTGTATCTACACTTCACAAAGATAAGCATATGAGCTCTATCTTCACTTCTCTAGACAAGCATATGAGCTGTATCTACGGAGTTCATCCCCTATCTTCTCCCAACACTATCCGGTTTAGAGGTACATCCCCCATCTTCCCCTAAACCGCGGAGTACATCCCCCATCTCCTCCTCTACAATACATACAGTTAATGTATTCTATCAACCGTCAAGTTCCATGACACATTCCATTGATTAGTTTTCGTTTACCTAATCATCATGCATTGTCTACAACAATCACGACTATCCTCCACCGATAGCCCAAAGCAGTTATTTCTAAACAGAAAATAAATGCACAAATGGATATTCAATCAACATTTCAATTCGGTGAGTGATAAATAATTCAACTACACCCTTTAACCCCATGCATTCCCAATCTCAACAATTCCGTTTCATTTCCTCATTTCTCACGATTAATTATCCCAATTAATCAAACAATGTAATTAGGTCATTTTTCATAATTAACATTACAACCCTTAAGGTCCCATTTTCATCAATGATTCAACATTTATTCCATTTCTCTATGCCAAACATGCATCTAGGTATTTATAAATAAAACCCCAACTTTTGTAAAATAACACAAAAACCCCAAACTTTCACAAAATTACCAAACCAACCCCAACATCTCAAAATACTAAAATTTAAAGACAAAATCCATAGAGAGGAGTAGGATATCCCTACCTCAAATCCGGAGCCCCAAGGGAGAAGATGACAAAACCCAACGTGCTCCAAATCCCGAAATTTTCAGATTAAAATGTAGCCCTCGACGATCAACAACTTTTTTGTAAAAGCCAAAGATGAGCAAATCACTCCTACTAGATCAAAACCTAGAGAGAAGGTAGAGTTCTAGAGTGAGAGGCTCAACAATGGTGTTTTTGGAAAAGTAGGAGAGAGAAGAGAAAGTGAAAAAGTGATTTGAAAAGTCAAAACTCGAAACTTAAACCCAGTCGCCCCGCTCGAGCGTCAAACACCCCGCTCGAGCGTCACTCACAGACTCCCACTCGAGCGTCAACAATCCCGCTCGAGCGGCGGATACACACTCCCAGAACTTTTACAGAACCAGGTCTCCGCTCGAGCTTCCAACTCCCCGCTCGAGCGTCACTCACACAATCCCGCTCGAGCGGCCAATCCCACGCTCGAGCGTCCAACACTGCATAGGAAATACTGGATGGGTGAAACTCCCGCTCGAGCGCCAAAACCTCCACTCGAGCGCCAAAACCTCCACTCGAGCGGACAGGTCAAAATCTGGGCAACTAGTTTTGGTTTCTAAACTCAACCAACCTGTAACAAATCTGCCCACACATCCTATAACCCAAGTACGAAGTAAAAAGGATGTAAACAAGATAATAATCAACTACCAACATCCACGGACACATGTCCGGATCACTGTACAACAAGGGTAAACCCGGGATCGCTATAACCTCCCCCCCTTAAAGAATTTCGTCCCCGAAATTAAGCATAAGTTTCAAAAACAGGTTTTCCTCCATTTTTAACAATGTTACATTTTAACATTCAACAGTTCGACCCATTACCGGTTATCCCATCCCTTTAACAAGAGGCATTTCACAATATGTAAACAACATATGTACTTTCAACATGCATCAACATTACGCATTTCCTTTCCAATTTCAACAATATATTCAACATATATAATGTTACATTCAACTTCCATATGAGGCAAGTTCCAAAACATACTTCCAATAAACTAAAACATTTTCAATGTTTCACAACTTAAGACATATATAAAAGCTCTTAAGTCCAACAATAGTTCAAAATCTAAATACAAGATTACATATCAACAAACAAGTTCGGATATTTCTCACAGACTTCCAACTCACGTTCCCAAGTGGCTTCCTCCACTCCGTGATGTTTCCACAAGACTTTCACCAAAGGAATGGTCTTGCCACGCAGGACCTGATCCCGCCTATCAAAGACCCGAACCGGTCTCTCCTCATACGAGGCATCCTCATCTACCTCTAAATCGGTCCAATCCAATACATGTGATGGATCTGGTTCATACTTCCGAAGCATACTTACATGAAACACGTCATGAACTCCGGACAACTGCGGCGGTAAAGCTAACCGATAAGCAACCTCGCCAATCCTCTCAAGGATCTCAAAAGGACCAATAAACCGAGGGGATAACTTCCCACTCTTCCCAAACCTCATCAAACCTCGTCTAGGTGATATCTTCAGAAAGACATGATCACCTACCTCAAACGCCAAAGGCCTCCTCCTACGGTCGGCATAAGATTTCTGACGACTCTGGGCAGTAGCAAGCCTCCTACGGATAAGTTCAACTTTCTCCGTCGTCTCCCTAGCCAACTCCGGACCCAACAAAGGTGCATCACCCACCTCGGCCCAACAAACTGGAGACCTACACAGTCGGCCATACAAGGCCTCAAACGGTGCCATACCGATGCTAGACTGAAAACTGTTGTTGTAGGAAAACTCTACCAAGGGTAAGTGCCTTTCCCACGTCCCACTGAAATCCAGGACACAACCCCGAAGCATATCCTCAAGGATCTGAATAGTACGCTCGGACTGCCCGTCAGTCTGCGGATGGTAAGCCGTACTAAAGGTCAACTTAGTGCCCAAGGCACTCTGCAAACTCTGCCACAACCTAGCAGTAAAACGAGGGTCTCTATCTGAGACGATCGTCACTGGGACCCCGTGCAATCTCACTGTGTCCCGAATATACA
The DNA here is from genome assembly GCF_055761805.1 of Camellia sinensis. NCBI lineage: Eukaryota > Viridiplantae > Streptophyta > Magnoliopsida > Ericales > Theaceae > Camellia > Camellia sinensis. The sequence continues at coordinate 51,205,565 of NC_138967.1, forward strand.
AGTCGGCAAGATGATCTATCGAATCTCTCACGCGCATAGGAATGAAGTGCGCGGACTTAGTCAATCGGTCTACAACCACCCAAATAGCATCACTACCCCGCTGAGTCCTTGGAAGACCTACAACGAAGTCCATAGTGACATGCTCCCACATCCACTTGGCAATAGGCAGGGGTTGCAACAAACCCGCTGGCCTCTGATGCTCGGCCTTCACTTGCTGGCAAGTAAGGCACTTAGACACGAAGATTGCTACATCTCTCTTCATGCCCCGCCACCAAAACTGGCGACCTAAATCCTGATACATCTTAGTACCTCCCGGATGCACCGCAAGGCGCGAATGATGAAACTCTCGGAGTACCTCCTCTCGGAGTATCTCCTCTCGGCAAGACTCCGGCACAAACAAGCGGTCTCGGTATCTCACACTCAGGTCGGGATACACCGTCAAACCCTTCTCAACCTTCCCACTGGAGATCCTCTCTCGGAAGGACTCTACCTCAAGGTCACCTCTCTGTGCCTCTAACACTCTAGTCACAAGTGTAGGCTGCGCGACAATGGAAAACAAGGCCGCAGCCTCAACAGATTCGCCCAGTAGCAAATCAAACTCGCCAAGTGCTCCCAACATCTCCCATTCTCGGATGGCAATACAAGCTACATCACTAATGGATTTCCTACTAAGGGCATCGGCCACAACATTGGCCTTTCCCGGGTGATAGTGCAACTCAAAGTCGTAGTCCTCAATGAACTCCATCCATCTCCTCTGCCTCAAATTCAAGTCTCTCTGTGTAAACAGATACTTCAGACTTTTGTGGTCCGAGAACACCTCGAACCTCTCACCATAAAGGTAGTGCCTCCAGATTTTCAAGGCAAAGATCACTGCTGCTAACTCTAGGTCGTGAGTAGGGTAATTCTTCTCGTGAATTTTCAACTGACGTGAGCCATAAGCTACCACGCTCCCCTCTTGCATCAATACACAGCCCAAACCCTCTCGTGAGGCATCACAATAAACTGCATAACCCAACCCTCTCTCCGGAATAATCAAAACCGGAGCGGTGGTCAACCTAACCTTCAGCTCTTGGAACGACTTTTCACAAGTCTCATTCCACACAAACTTGACCCCTTTCCGCGTCAATCTAGTCAAAGGCGAAGCTAGCCTGGAGAAATCTTTCACAAACCGGCGGTAATACCCAGCTAATCCCAGAAAACTGCGGATTTCAAATACACTCTTAGGCTGTGCCCAATCTTGCACTGCCTCAATCTTGGATGTATCTACAGACACCCCTTCCCCGGAAACCACATGGCCTAAGAACTTCACATCTCCTAGCCAGAACTCACACTTCCCAAACTTGGCATACAGCCTATGGGCTCTAAGTAACTCAAGCACCACTCTCAAGTGTGCCTCGTGCTCCTCCTCAGAAGGCGAATAAACAAGAATGTCGTCCACGAAAACGACTACAAATCGATCCAAGAATTCCTGGAAGATCCGGTTCATCAAGTCCATAAAGATTGCCGGTGCATTGGTAAGCCCGAATGGCATCACCAGAAACTCATAATGGCCATACCGCGTACGGAATGCCATCTTAGGAATATCTTCCTCCCTGACCCTCAACTGGTGGTAACCCGATCTCAAGTCTATCTTAGAGAAACAACGGGAACCCTTCAACTGGTCAAACAGGTCATCTATACGGGGCATAGGGTACTTATTCTTGACCGTAGCCCGATTCAACTTCCGGTAGTCTATACACAATCTCAAGGCACCATCTTTCTTTTTAGCAAAGAGGGCCGGTGCTCCCCACGGCGAAACACTAGGGCGAACAAAGCCCTTATCTAGCAATTCCTGGAGCTGAACTTTCAACTCAACCAACTCTGCTGGAGCAAAACAATAAGGTGCCATAGAAATCGGCGCCGTGCCGGGCACTAAATCAATAGAGAACTTTACCTCTCGATGAGGTGGCAAACTAACAAGGTCTTCGGGAAAGACATCCGAATACTCACAAACCACCCTCGGCAACATAACATGGGTCTTATCACACTCACCACTCTCAAAGCTAGCAAGTAGACCACTAAGTTCACTTCGCCCTCGCGAATCATACCCCGGTGGCAAAACACTACCAACCCGGTCTCCCAAGAAATGGAACCACTCCCCGCTCAAGGTACATAACGTGACCCTCTGGCGGTAGCAATCGATAACAACCCGGTATGACGATAGCCAGTCCATACCTAGAATAACATCAAAGCCCTTCATGGGCATGACCACAAATGGAAAAGGAAGCCTATGGTCGGCGACCTCTATATCACAACCTCTAACACCCTGTTTCAAGATCAACTCACCACCAATAGGTGATACAACACAAATAGGAGATGCTAACTGTGCCAACTCCAATTCCAAAACAGATGCAAATGCAGCAAATACAAAAGAATGAGATGCACCCGTGTCAATCAATACGCTAGCAACCGAGTTGCAAAACAGAAAAGTACCTCTCACTACCGATGGAGCCGGTACTAAATCCTGCGTGGTAACAGCATACACGCGCCCTGTAGGCCCCTGATCTACCTGCTCACCTCTAGGAGCATACGACTGCTGCATTGACTGGGACGACGAAGCCCCCGGATTGGCCCTCGAGGCCTGCACAGACTGAGCTGGCTGAAATCCCTGCGTCTGTCTAAAACCAGACGCTCCTGAAGTGGCACTCAACTGTGGGCAAAACCTCTTTAGGTGCCAGGCCGTCCACACTGATAACAAGACAAGGGCTGCCCCCTGCCCAAACTCTGACTCTGCGGTCTAGCTGAAGAAGAAGCAGCTCTCTGACCCCCACCCTTCTGCGGAAAAACTGAAACCTTGTGACCTAGCTGGCCACACTTGTAACAAGCAAACTCCCCCTGATTGCCTCTCCCCGAGCCTGCACTCGGCACTGGGAAGGTCGATCTAGAAACTGCACCCTGAGGCTGCTGAGGGTTATAACCCCTCTGTCTCCTGCCATCACCCTGACCATCCTAGCTCCTCTTGGAGCCTCTCTGCCCCTCATCCTCCTCCTACATCATGAGCTCCATATGAGCTGCAGCATCCACTAAATGTCTATACTCTTGGATGTAAGACCCACCAACCCTCAACTTGAGGCCCCACATCAACTTCTGGTCAAACTCATAGCAACGGCGTTCTTCAGACGCCACCAACTCAGGTGCAAACCTGGACAAACTAGTGAAAGTGGCCTCGAACTCTGCCACAGACATACCTTGCTGATTAAGCCGGCTAAACTGATCCCTCTGCTTCTCCCTAGCCACTGCAGATAAAAACCTCTCCTGGAAAGCATTTACGAACGCCTCACATGTACCACCAACACGAGCCTTCTCGTACTTCCATCATTGACCCGCATCTCCCTTCAGCTGGAAGGATGCCAAGGTCACTTTCAGTGCCCCGTCCTCGATGCCAAGCATCTCGAACGTCTTACTCATCTGTTCTAACCACTCGTCAGCCTTTAGTGGCTCCTTTGGATCTCCAACAAATTCGTCCGGATTAGACCGGAAGAATTCCCTCTTCAAGAAAGAAGGCCCTGCCTCAGCTACCTGATTCCCTGCTCTGAGAATACCCAAAGCTCCTGCTATCTCTCTGGCCAAGGCACCCATAGCCTGCTGACCCACTGACTCGGCCACATTGGCCTGGCCAACTCCCTCCTGCACTGCTGGAATCTCATCCGGTAAAGGTATTTCCTGCCTCGCAGGTCTACCACGCCTAGCACCTCTTCCTCGTCCTGACATCCTAATAAAGGTAATACAGAACGTTAGCACATTCACAAATGTGCCAAAACTAAACACTCACGTCCTAATGCACGGACAACAGTAATTCACTCCACGTAAGCACATAAACACATAAGCACTTACGAATTTCATTTCCGGATAATGATAGTCCCAAGGCGTCACTAGAGTTCCGGTTAGAAACAGCATTGATCAGGTGCCTTTCCAACAAGACTCCCAGAAACCCAAGGATCCAATCAACATCCTAGAAACTACATTCCATACCCACATAGTCACATAAGCATGTTATCAATTAAGCACATAGCATATGACACTACACCTAAGTCTCCATCAAGCGAGACAAACCCATTGTGATCCTAATCACTTCCCACGTACCCAAAGTATTCGAACCCGGTACGCTCTGATACCAAGTTGTAACGCCCTCAAAATAACAACATTAAACCCATCAATAGAGACATGCATTGATATATATAAAAGTCCCACATTCTTCCATTTATCAGAGTTTCATTACAAAAAGTATTACATGTTAACGACAAAAGCAAGTTCCCTAAAGGCTTACAGCTTTCCAAGTTAACACTTGGTTACAACAAAAGAGTACTAACTCAATTACACATTAAGCCCTTGGCTTGAATTTACATGTAATACATCAAAATAAGACAACGAAAGTGTGTCCGTCTCTAGCCTCCCAAGCTACGTCCTTGGAGGTGGCATACTACCTGTACCTGAAAATGATATTCCCATATAGGGTGAGCCACAACCCAGTAGAAATACACTAAACCAACCATGAACAATGACTAAAAGATTAGCAATTGATAGATGGCCAACACTGATACATCCACATAAATCACATTTTATGTCATACGACTTATGAGTCCAAGTTACTTTTCATTTTCCCTTTTTCAACAGATAAGCATATTAGCTCTATCATCATCTCAACAGATATGTATAAAAACTATATCCCACATTCATAGATAAGCATATAATCTATATCCACATTCTCAACAGATATGTATAACAACTATATCCCACATTCACAGATAAGCATATAAGCTGTATCTACACTTCACAAAGATAAGCATACGAGCTCTATCTTCACTTCTCTAGACAAGCATATGAGCTGTATCTATGGAGTTCATCCCCTATCTTCTCCCAACACTATCCGGTTTAGAGGTACATCCCCCATCTTCCCCTAAACCGCGGAGTACATCCCCCATCTCCTCCTCTACACATAACGTATACAAACACATTGGTTCTATATACAATCACTCAATACATACAGTTAATGTATTCTATCAACCGTCAAGTTCCATGACACATTCCATTGATTAGTTTTCGTTTACCTAATCATCATGCATTGTCTACAACAATCACGACTATCCTCCACCGATAGCCCAAAGCAGTTATTTCTAAACAGAAAATAAATGCACAAATGGATATTCAATCAACATTTCAATTCGGTGAGTGATAAATAATTCAACTACACCCTTTAGCCCCATGCATTCCCAATCTCAACAATTCCGTTTCATTTCCTCATTTCTCACGATTAATTATCCCAATTAATCAAACAATGTAATTAGGTCACTTTCCATAATTAACATTACAACCCTTAAGGTCCCATTTTCATCAATGATTCAACATTTATTCCATTTCTCTATGCCAAACATGCATCTAGGTATATTATAAATAAAACCCCAACTTTTGTAAAATAACACAAAAACCCCAAACTTTCACAAAATTACCAAACCAACCCCAGCATCTCAAAATACTAAAATTTAAAGACAAAATCCATAGAGAGGAGTAGGATATCCCTACCTCAAATCCGGAGCCCCAAGGGAGAAGATGACAAAACCCAACGTGCTCCAAATCCCGAAATTTTCAGATTAAAATGTAGCCCTCGACGATCAACAACTTTTTTGTAAAAGCCAAAGATGAGCAAATCACTCCTACTAGATCAAAACCTAGAGAGAAGGTAGAGTTCTAGAGTGGGGGGCTCAACAATGGTGTTTTTGGAAAAGTATGAGAGAGAAGAGAAAGTGAAAAAGTGATTTGAAAAGTCAAAACTCGGAACTTAAACCCAGTCGCCCCGCTCGAGCGTCAAACACCCCGCTCGAGCGTCACTCACAGACTCCCGCTCGAGCGTCAACAATTCCGCTCGAGCGGCGGATACACACTCCTAGAACTTTTACAGAACCAGGTCTCCGCTCGAGCTTCTAACTCCCCGCTCGAGCGTCACTCACGCAATCCCGCTCGAGCGGCCAATCCCACGCTCGAGCGTCCAACACTGCACAGGAAATACTGGATGGGTGAAACTCCCGCTCGAGCGCCAAAACCTCCGCTCGAGCGGACAGGTCAAAATCTGGGCAACTAGTTTTGGTTTCTAAACTCAACCAACCTGTAACAAATCTGCCCACACATCCTATAACCCAAATACGAAGTAAAAATGATGTAAACAAGATAATAATCAACTACCAACATCCACGGACACATGTCCGGATCACTGTACAACAAGGGTAAACCTGGGATCGCTATAAAAACCAAAGTGCTCCAAAATCCAAACTTCTCGGATCAAAACGAAGTCCTCGACGATCAACATAACTTTTACAAAGGCCGAAGGAAAGGGAAGCACTCTAACTAGATCAAACCCTAGAGAGAAGGGAGTTTCTAGAGAGAGAGGCTCTCAAAATATCTTTTTAGAAAGTAAGAGAGAGAGAGAGTGAATGCAAAAAGTGATTCAAAATATCACAGCTGCCAACTGATATACGACTCTCCCGCTCGAGCGGATAACGGGACCCTCGAGCGTCAAACACAAAAACTGGACCCGCTCGAGCGCCAAGACACAAGAATAAAGTACATCCGCTCGAGCGTGAAAACCAGTTCCCTCGAGCGTAGATTCTCTTCCCCCAGTATTTTCACAGACAATGAACACCCCGCTCGAGCGTAAGGAAACCCGCTCGAGCGTGAAAAACACATCTGTAGAAGTTTTGCAGAGGCACAGATACTGGAAGTGTGAAAACTCCGCTCGAGCGTGATATGGTCCGCTCAAGCGTACCACCAAAACTCTAGGCAACAAGGAAAGGGACTAAGGCTCAACCAACCTGTTCGAAACACGCCCAACACATCCTAAAACTCAGACATAAGGAATTTAAAGGATGACAACAGGACTTATAACCACCAACTCCACGGAACCTAAGTTCGGAACACTGTACATAAAGAGGGCAAATTCGGGATCGCTATACATGCTCAATTTATATCATAATTCAGTTTATCTCAATTCATTAGTCATGTCCAATTCATTCAATCAACCAAACTGAGGATACAACTCAGTAGGTCTCTAACCAATATAGCTATCATACAAACACATATATTTGTCATTTTACGGAAATTTCATCTGCGAGAATCAGCATCCATGTATATACGCGTTTTTCGGGACTTTCACCCCAAATACACAAGCCAACTTAATTTACTGGAGTCCATCCCCTTTCTTCTCCCAAACATGGAGTACATCACATTTCTCCTCCCAAACATCATACATATACAATGTATTAAAACACAATTATATTCAATGACAACCGATATGAGATTAGTTTCATTTCACCTAATCTTCATGCAATTTCTACAACAATTAATACTATCCTTCACCGATAGCCAAAACAATTATCTCTAATGTATTAATTAAAAGATAACAACATGGATATACAATCCAACATGCAACCATAACTTGGAATCCCCATGATTTCCAACACTTGGAAACAATCCATATTCCACTTTTTAAAGCCAAACTTTGAAAATTTACATAGTTTTCCATCAAACTCAACAATTTTAAAACCAAACATAATATTTTCCAAATAATCCAACAACTCTCAAAACATCAACATGTAGGATCTTTCACAAATTTGGACTTCCTCACTTTCAAACACCCACATGCAAATTTTATATATAGAAAATACATTAAAGAGCAAGCTAATAGGTAATTAACTCCCAATTTAACCAAACCCTCACTTTCAATACAAATATCTCATATATGAGTTTGATGTACAAAAATAGCATATTAGCATACTCTAACTATTAAAACCAATAATCAGTTTTCCTTTTCTTTTTTTTTTCTTTTTTTGGACTCACACAAAACTTTCAATCAACTTTGTTCCACCTCAACTAAAGATGACCAAAATAATTTTCCCCAATATCTCATACTTATTGAATATTACCATTTCCATCCTACTCTGTTAAAAGTTATGGTATAATCTCAGTAGCACACTTTTAATTACGAAGGATTTAAAAAATTAACCAAGCTAATTTAATTCATCAAATTAGTAAGTTCATTATATCCACCATTTTCCAAAATAATAACACCAAACATAACTTCACATGTCTCATCTCTCAAATACACCCACATTTCATGCCAAGCTATTCAAATAGCCAATCTTTCCCAACTCTCTACAAATAATAATTCTCACAACTTTTTTAAAATTAATTAATCACATGATAGTTACATCAAAAATCATGAAATTTCCCAAGAGTAACATTTTCAAGATTGTAAGTTCAAAATGCCACATTTCACATTTTTATTTTCACAAAAATGAACACAACTTAATTATCAGCATATCACATTTCATAAAATATCATGAATATAACGCTAGCATTTGATAACGTTTACGTTTTTTGTTTATGTTTACAAAAATTTTATAAACTGGTTTTTGTTTATTTTTAGAAAAACATAAACTACAAATGCGTTTGGTTTGAACAAAATGTTTGAAAATATAAACTAAAAAAATATGTTTGTTTAGGCCTAAAATATTTATATTTATTTTTTTATTATTTATGACAATGGAATCATACACATTATAATTAAAAAAAATTTAATTGGAAAAAAAATTAATTGAAAAAAAAATATTTGAAAAAAAAATTAATTGAAAAAAAATATTTTTAAAAAATTATTGAAAAAAAATTTGTTAGTCAAATTTTTTAATTTCTGTATAAAAACCAACGTAAACTTATTTTTTGAGTTTACGCTTTCTTTTCTCAAATTTATAAACTAAGACAATCATTAATAAACCAAAAAAATTATTAAACAAGTTTTATGACAGCTTTTTAAATTTTGGTAAATATAAACTGAAAACGAAATGGTTACCAAACAGGTTTAGAGTTTTTAATCCCAAAACAACTCTATAATCTCAACTTAACAATTTACACAATATTTATCAACATCAATTTATTTTTTTCTCAAAAATAAATTCCAAAACTCAAAGATGAGATAAATATTTCAACATTATTTTCTCAAAATAAATTATTTGACCATAATATGAGGTAGATACAACTTATACAACTATTAATTTCATTTTCGAATTTTTTTAACAAATATTACCAATACAAAATGATTTTTTTTCCAAATCAATTTCAAAATATTAATGTCCTTAACACTTCAACATAACTTTTCTTTCAAAAATTAACCAAACAAAAATCTGAGAAATACATATATGCAATACCCCCTTATAATGATATATTTTCTCAAAATAACCCTAACATAGCTTTAAAGTAATAATATGGACAAAACCCCTATCTTATATAATGAAGAGGAGCAAATCCGAATGGCAAACCTCACTTGATTACGAATCCAAAACTACCATTGTGAAGAGTACAACGAGCTCTCCAACTTTTATTTACATTTTTTTGGCAAAATCTCACTCTAAGGGCTTCCATTTGAAGCTCAAAGTTGAGCCAACAATGGAGGTAGAGAGAGAGACGGTGAGGAGAAAGAGAGCAGAGCTATCAGCTAAAAAAAAAGTGAAAATAGAAGAAAAGCGTAGCAAGCAAGCAAAGGGCAACCCCACGTGGGTTGTCAACCACTACATAGTTGTATTGTTTAAAATTTGTAATAATATCTTAAAATTTTGTAATATAAATTATAAAATAATATAATTTTTCTCACTACAAAATACACCTCCATTTTATTCAGTATAAAAAATATATAATTTTTCATCGGTAGGCACCATAAAATCAATTATCAAATATTTATTATAATCTTATATAATAAATAATAACTCCCAATGTGATTACTACCAATCACATAATTAAAAACAGCAATGATAGAGACCACTAAAAGTGGTGCTCTAAACTAGCACTAATGAGTTGGCATCCATTTAAAAAAAAAAAAAAGGCATAATAGCATTATGGTAGTAGGTGGGACCCACTGCCACATCATTAGTGATAGCATTAATTAGTGCTCTCACTCATTTTCCAATTAAAAAAGACCAAACAATTAAACATGAGTCACAAACAAATTCAAATTAAGTTGAATCTAAGTCATGGGTCTTACTCATAAGCCAAACATAGCCCAATTAAATATATCCAAATAGACCCAACACTTTATCTCAAGTCATGGTCCAAACACCCAAAACTCAATTTCGAATTCTGCTATAAATTAAACTGAACATCAATTAGTCTGCAAATTTTCATCAAATAAATATTTATCAATTAATTTCAGAAATTTTTATCCAACGTGCTAGACTCATATTGGAACAACATAAAAAAAATATTTCAAAATTTTCTAAGAATGAGAATTATCTTTCAAAAAAAGCAAAATCGAATATTTTTACATAGAATTTTACAAAGTAATCAAATTCGAATATTGCTCAATTAAATTATGCACTGACCATTTTAAAAAATATTTTGAGTCATTAAAGAGTCTGCTTTATAAAGGCAAGGGAATTGTTGTTCAAATAAATAAATAAATAAAAGGCAAGGGAAGGAAATTGTTGTTCAAAAAAAAAATAATAAAAAAAAAAGGCAAGGGAAGGGAATTGGGGGGGAGAAGCGGATACTGTTGTGCCTCAAGGCACAACAGTAACTGCTGTCCCTTTGTGGGAGTTCTTCCCGAGTGTTTTTTGATAATTTGAACCGTTCATATTGTAGGGTTCGTCGAGTAGGTCATCAATATAAAAAATCAATTTGATTGGATATTTGTAGCCCTGTAACCAAAGAACATTTGTTTCTATAAAAATTAACGGTTAACATAACTTTCATAAATTTTTAAAAATAATTAGGACCTAATCACGGGTTATGAATATCCGATGAACTTGATTTTTTATAGGAATAATATTCTAGATAAACTCTACAATATGATGGTTTAGATCAAAGAAAAACACTCGAAAAAAACCTCCCACAAGGGGACAGTAGTTATTGCTATGCCTTAAGGCACAGCAACACCCCCTTATCCATTGGGAGGTGAGGATTCCGAGATTGAAGCCAATTCCAATTTGGCATTTACAGTGTGAAATAAAAAAATATATTTTGTATCTTTTCAATTTAATTTGTTGTTTCTTACTATATTATTATATTATTTATATCATATATAATTATTATTAAATCTTTAAAATTCATAATAAAAATTAGGAACCTTCGCAATGTTTTGATTTAATTTCACTTCCTTGGTGTCTTTGTAAAAAGTGTGTTGATCGTTGAGGGCTACATTTTGATCTGAAAAGTTTGAAGTTTGGAGCACTTTGAGTTTGGTCTTCTTCTCCGTTTGAGCTCTAACTTCGAGGTAGGGATTCCTACTCATTCTTATGTGCTTTAACATAGACATTGAGTTATTTGTATAGATGGGTTGATTCGGAAAGTTAAGATTTGAAATGTGTTATTTTCAAAAGAGGGGTTTTGTTATTTTGGCTCATAAATATGTATTTTGAGTCTTAAAATGATAGTGTTGATGTAATTGATAATATTTGGACCTTTGGGTCAATATTGAGAAAAATGGGGAAAATGCCATGTTTTGGGTATATTTGGGTCATTAGTGTAATTAAGGACAAATATTATGGAAATGTGAAATTGAGTTGGAAATAATGAAATTGGCTCATTATAAGTTAGAATGATGGAGTTGGATTTATTAATCACTCACTTTGAAAATGTTGGGATTTTATATCTGTTGAGGCATTTATTATCTGTTTAGAAATAACTGCTTTGGGCTATCGGTGGAGGATAGTCTTAATTGTTGTAGACAATGCACGATGATTAGGCAAACTAAAACTAATCAATTGAATATGTCATCGGATATGACGGTTGGAATAATACATCAAATTTATGTATTGATTAATTGTGTATATGATATGTGTTTATATACATTGTATTGTGTGGGAGGAGATAGGGGATGTACTCCACGGTTTAGGAAAAGATAGTGGATGGACTCCTAAATCGGATGTTATGTGAAAGGAGATAGGGGATGAACTCCATTGATACAGCAAATACGTGTATCTATTGAATCATTGATACAGCAAATCTGTGTATCGTTTGTGAAGTATGGAAGTGTTTTATGTGTTATTGATACAACGAATCTATGTATCTATTGTGACTTATGGAAGTGTTTTTATATGAGTTGTTATCTCATTTAAATTGTTGAAATGGAAGAGTTATTGATATGAGATATAATCTCATTTAAAGTATATGGCCAGGTTCTGAGCCAGGTTTATGAATTGAGAAATTGGATAAGTAATGAAAATGGAATGAAACATGGACAAATTGGTCATGTAATTGAAATGGGTTATGAATGGATTCATGTGAGTTAAACATTTGTCAAATGCTAATGTTTTAGTTATTGCTCATATTATGTTTAGCATATCTCTACTGGGCATTAGCTCACCCTATATGGGACATTATTTTTAGGTACAGGTAGCATGCCACCTCCAAGGACGTAGCTTGAGAAGCTTAGTGGCTGGAACATCTTTTGTGATTATTTCTTTTGTATTACATGTATATCAAGCCAAGGGCTTATTTTGTGTAGAGTTAGTACTCTCTTTTTGTAACCAAGTGTTGACTTGGAAAGTTGTAAGCCTGTAGGGCATTTAGTTTTGCTGTCAACATGTAATACATTCTGTAATGAATACTCTGATGATATGTAATTATGCTTTATTCTTTTATATCTAAGCATGTCGAGAATGTATGATTTATGGGTTTATTTTGAGGGCGTTACAGCCTCCTACTCATAAAAAGTATTTCGCATTTGGAATGTTTTGACTAGATTCATTTTAGTGTGACTTACTAATACACCAAGTTTAAATTACATAATAAATTCATATTTTAGATATTTTGTTTTGGTTTTTTTTTTTCTAAGAATAATTTATGAATGGTTTTTAGATTAAGAGAATATTGAGTAAAGTTTGTTATGGTTATTCATGTCTGATTTTGTGAATCTTGTGCATTGAATGAAAAATACTTTGAAAAGAATTGAGGAGAGAGACCGGTTTTTTTCAAATGATTTCATTTCCATATAAATACTTTGAAAAATCCATTAATTAAGGGATTTGAAAGGAGAAGATGCCACATGAGGAAGATGGAAGAGAATTGTGGAGAGAGTCTGACTTTTTCAAGTAATTTGATATCCATATAAATACTTTGAAAAATCCATTAATTAAGGAATTTGAAAGGTCAAAAATAGAGAAATTAAAATGTGTTACTATAATGTTCAATTAATTAATTGCTACCTTAAAATATATATATATATATATATATATATAATTAAATTATTAAATAACATGTGTCTTTTTGTATTTTGTAGATTTAGAATTTTCAAAAAAAAAAAATTTAATACTTTGGAATCTAAAAATTACACAATATTTTTGTTTTATATAATAGTGTTTTTCACTCTACGTTTTATACAATGAGAATGAGGTAAATTGATTGTATAAACAAACAAACAAACTAAAAAGGAGAGAGAGAGAAGGAAATATGAAAAGAAAAATAGTTTACATTTCAATTTTTTGTCAATTTTTTATCTTCAAAAGGTCTTACTCGAAATTCAAGATTCAAGAGAATATGAACATTTGGGAGGGATAGACACCCAAACAATTGCCTCTTTTCTTGATCTTAGGAATTTAGATCCAAACACTCTCCATATGTTGAAACAAGACAAATATTCTCTGCAATTCTAATTCTAGAGAAAGATATATATGCAAAGTCCAAATCTCCACAAAAAAAATAACAATGATGATAACAACCCATCACAAATTTGATTTAATAAAATGCATGTCTATATATTCAAAGGAAATGATATTATGGTTAATTTGTAGTAATATACTAGGTATATATATAAATGTTTGCTTATTTTTTCAAGTTGAAATTATTTGCAGTAATGTTATACCATATACAATTTATAACATAATTCAATCATATGTGTGACGGCCGGGTTCCTTCCCTTCTTTTTCTCTCTTCGCTTCGTTCTCCGTTTGCCTTCGTTGGATTTGAAATGTCCGGGATGGTTCCCTAGATTGGAGTTCTAGTGTTTTTCTGTTTGGTATTAAATTTCGCTTGTTTCGGAGGATGCGAGGGTGAGTCCGGAGTGCCGAGAGCGAAGCAGAAATTTCTGGTGGCTGGGCTTAGGCTGCACGTACAAGGCCCTAGGCCGCACGTGCGGGGCTGGGCCGCTCGAGTGGTGGAGGCTGAGACCTAGGAAATTCCATTCTGTCTAGAGCGTACGAGCGAAGAAAATGGGCCGCACGAGCGGTCAAGGTGGGGCGCTCGAGCGGTGGGGAAGGCCACACGAGCGGCCAACTGGGCAGCTCGACTCTATTTTTTTATAACGTTTTGATCCGAATCTATCACCCATTATACACATATCTCTCTCACTCTAAACCATATATTTCTCTCCCTTCTCTCTAGAAAACACCTCAATCACCCAAAACTCTTTGATTCTTGAGATTCTTGGAGCAAGATCATCATCATCTCTCTCTAATTTTTGAAGATCCAAAGCTAGGGCCTCACTTGGGTGGTGGAGATCCGAAAATTTCTCTCATCTTTGAGGCTAGGGTTTCATCTCTTCTTCATAAAGGCTTTGAGGTAGGGATTTCTTGAGTTATATATACAAGTTTTGCTACATTGTTGTTGATTTAAAAATGTTCTTGATGTTTTGTGTTGATTTTATTGGTTTTGATTCAAAATGTAGAGAGAGTTTTGAATGGGGATTTATATCTAAATCTTCTACCATTTCTTGGGGGTTTCCCTCTACTAAACTCAAAGAAAATTACTAGATAGAGCTTTTTTTTAAAATGATGAAAGTTTATTTCATATAAAAACCCTAGAAATTGGGGCTTTTGAAAAATAATGAATGCGCCTTTGAAATTATATATTTTCTTGTATCAAGAGCATGTATGAGACTAAGTCTCACCAAATGTTTAACAAGATAACAAAGTCATGATATATATATATATATCTGTTGGAGACTAAGTCCTCTTTTAAAATCCATTGATAATTGTATGTTTATGTAAAGTGGTAAGATGGCAAGTTGTTAAGTGCCATAAGTGATGTGAAAATGCTTAATCGTAGTGTAATAGGAAAGTGAAATGAATGATGGCATGTTGGCCATATTGAAAGTTTGGTCATGATGAATTAATGTTGAGGAATTGTTGTGGTGTGTCGAAGACACATGGCTATTGTGTGAAATGAGAAAGTGTAATTATGCATTGGAGACGCATGGGTATCTTGTGAAAGAACATGGTAAGGAGGAAATGAAAATTTGATGTTGAATATGGTTGTAGACATGTTTCTTTTTGTTGAATATAAAAGAATGCTATGAGTTAGTAGTTGTTGCATCATATTCTCAATTGTTTTAAAGTCATTATTGCATATCATGACATGAGTTGGAAAAGTATTCATTTTGAGAAAGATCATTGTAATGAGAACTAATGGAAATGTGTATGGGATAAATACGTTGGTAAGTTCGGATATGGGGTGTAAATGAATTTGATAAGTTGGCCTGAGTGTCCAGGGTGAAAGACCTGAAAGCCGCGCGAATAGGTGTCGAGCCTTCAGGTTAATACCGGTAAAAATGACAGTTTAGTAGTACTCGTAGAGTCTACTTATAGGCACCAACCTAGGGATTACTAGTGTCGTATTTATTGCCCCTGTTGATTTAAATATTGGAAGTTTGAAATTGATGAGATTGTAAAATATTATTGAGAACATGGTGAACTTAAAATTGTGCATTGAATATTATTGAAAATATGAGGATTTTGAAATAGTGCATCAAAATAAAGTTTTCCTTCATTATTGGCACTTACATGGCATTACATATGCATTTTTAACATTGATGGAATTGGCATAACTGTATATACTTTGTGAGAAATCTCTACTGGGCTTTATGCTCACCCCTATGGGATTTGGTGCAGGTAAGAAAGGTGGTGATCCCGCCGAGTTGATGGCGTTGACGTGATTGTGAAGAGTATTTTGCTCTTTATATTTTTGTGTAAATTTTTGTAAAGCCAAGGGCTAATGTGTATGGGTCCGAGAGGCCATTTTGTGTAACCGGGTGATTGCCTTGGGACTTGTAAGCCCTCGAGGGCCTTATTCGTTTTGATTTGATGATTTACATGCTATAGACTCATGTACTAGTTTATCAATGAATGTATAGCTGCACGTGAGATTATCTTTGTAAAACAATTGATCTTATGTAAAGGGTTATGGTTAATATCTTATTTTGGAAGTAAGTTGATGTAACAGTTATGTGAGTAGTTCATGTCGAATTATTTCGGGGCATTACAATATGAGAGTCATAACTATTAAAAAAATAAGTTATAAACAAATACCACATAAATTGTAAACCTAGAAATGAGTCATAACTATTTAAAGAGAGAGATTTTGTTGTTTAATTATTATCAACTTCCATAATCAGTATTTAAATAGAAAGACTATAACAGGCATACAGTTGGCAATTGCAGATCACCTCAGATTTTTTTTTAATAAGTTAAGTATTGTTCTTCAAATTTTAATAAAAATTCAAACAAATTTGTTTTTAGTGGGAGCGCCTTAGTTGCACACTCAACAACATTAAGTTAGTTATTTTGTTTGATTCAAACTTCAAAATGTCATAAATTTTGATTGTGTATATTCTTTTTAAATAAAATTAAAAAATTTAGAATCTACTTATCGTGATATAAAATAAAATGGATTATGAAATTATGCATATAAAAAAACTAATAAATTTAGCAGTTTTTGAAGTAAATTTCTTAGTCTTCTAGACTGTGAAATTTCAAATGTAATAGCTATTCAAACTAAAAAATTGTAAAATTATTGTTTTTGTGTTTGAGTAACTATAAAATTTCACAAATTTTGAATAGAATCTATGAGTTTTTTAGAAATTGAGAATTTTGAAAATTATAATATTTATCTATTTTTGTGTTTGTAAAAATACAAATTTTCATTCTTTTTTTTTTTTTTTTGGTGCATAAATTGCGAAATTTCACTGTTTCTTTATAGAAAATTGTGAAAAATTATGTAATTGAAACTTTTCTCATTTTTTTTTTCAAAATTTTATATCGAACACAGCTTTGTTGTTTGATAGATATTCTTGAATAAGTTTCAAAATTATAAAATTTATGAAGAACAAATGCTATAAAATTTTGAAACAAAAGAAATAATTATGTAAAACATTATCTTGGTTCTTTAAGTTTATGTGTGTATTTCACATTTTTATAACATTAGAGTATTTGTCACGCCCCACTTTTTATTACTCGGAATCCATTACCAAATTCATTAAGTTTATTCAATTTTAGAGATAACATGCAAAAACTCTTTGCATTATTTGTAAGAATAAATAAGGATTCTCTCATCCGAAACGCAAATTAAATGCAACATGTATATAACTAAATAAATTACCAGCAGGCTTGCATTTTTAAAGTAAAAGAAAGGGTTTAACCCTTTTTACATCAATGGCATTCTGCCCACAAATAAAAGGCCCTGTGGCCAACAGTTAAGGAAGATCCATGACCTTGTAACGCTTCTCGAGATACACTTGAAAAAGATTAACAATGTGGGATCAACATAAAGTCCAGTAGGGATCTTAACATGATCCTCAACAATAACAACTTACAGATAGCTATGATCATGAATGCTAGTCTCATACAATATAAAGAATGTGACATTTTATAACCAAAGTATACTTACATAAATACTTTTCTCCAAAACATTCAGTTTATTCAACAACACGAAGGTTTGCTTTTACTACCCATTTCCTATTTAAACAATTATTACACGAAAATCGTATTTTCCATTTGTGACAAAATACCACATAATAACCGTTTTATTCCTTCTTTTTTTTTTTTGAAAGCACGTTCACCAAATCCGATTTCTTCACATTATTTATAACCCTATATATAACCAAAGTCTGTCTCCACACGTTCATTACATTCTCAATCTTAGACTCAAAATTTAAAGAGATACTTTCAATAAAATAAATTATGGTAGGAAACTCCCTCGACACTCTCTAGCACGTCCAAATATACATGAACACATCTACTCAACATACAAGACAACTAAACCTTACTGAATCATAATCATCATAACACAAGACACACATGGTCAAACTGAGACAACAATGATAAATAATCTTTGCTCTACCTACCTGAAGCATGGTAAGCCAATGATACATCTTTCCACAATGAAATGCCAATTTACCGGACACCAGCTGGAAGGGAATGGTACCTCTGCCAATTCTCCAGGCGCTAGCTGGAAGGTAATGGTACCTCTCATTCTCAGCGCAACACACATCACCAACCATCACAACATGATAAAGTACAACCAACAAGTATAATGCATACATACAACTATTCAACACAACAATGTCATCCTCCACCGATGACCAAGGACAAAACCTCTAAGCAAAATGCATTCAACTTACACACTAATAATAATCTAACTCTCATGAAACTTTGGATCCAATTACAACAATAGTAAACTAAAATATATTTGTGATTCAATCTCAAGTTAATTTCCAAAATTCACACAGTGTTGGTGTTTCATTCTTTCATTTCAAAATCAATTATCTTATTCTTCCACATTAATATTCTCCACCCTTTGCCTCAATCCATTTATTTCATTTCACAAGAAAAATATGACCAACTCAATTTCCTTCATTTTAAATAAGGAATTCCAATCATGGCTAACAAAATTATAATTTACTCAATTTTTATTTAACGGTAGTGTATCCCAATAATATTCTAATCTCATGGTTAATTCCATTTTTTTTTCAATGTACACATTATCAATTCACTACAATCAACTTTGAACAACACAACACCAAGTCAATGTTAAGAATTCATGATGCTTGATTAGTCTCTAATAAATCAACAATTCATCATTTAAATCCCTAAATTCATAACATGCTTATTCCACAATTAAAACCCTTTTTATCAAATGAGCATTATTATTAAAAATTAGGGCTTCACCTCTCTCTCTCTACATAAACAAATTGAACCACTTCCCAAAATTAATCCTACAACAATAAATTTCCCAAATCTCAACCTCACACAACCTATCTTAGATCCCCATTCATGATTTTCAAAAAAATCCATAACAACATGGTTTTTGTGCAATAAAAACTTACCACATGTCTATCTATAAAAGAGATATTGAGAAAGACCAAGGAAATCCCTACCTCAAGATAGAAGAGGAGAAAGAGCTCAAAAATCAACTTCACCGGAATACGATCTCCACTGGTCAAGACAAAGTCCTCGACATGCTCATCATTTTGGTATAAGGAACTAGCACCAAAATCCTAATGGATTCTTGAGA
This sequence comes from Camellia sinensis, assembly GCF_055761805.1. Taxonomy (NCBI): domain Eukaryota; kingdom Viridiplantae; phylum Streptophyta; class Magnoliopsida; order Ericales; family Theaceae; genus Camellia; species Camellia sinensis. Next base: position 51,224,864 of record NC_138967.1, read on the forward strand.
TCAAAAGGAAATGCAATGTTTTGAGGGTGTGAGTAGAGAGAGATGAGGGAGAATGAGAGAAAGATGATATAGAGAGAGAGAGACCAAATCAGAAAAATGAAAGGAAAAGAGCAAAAGACTAATACATAGCTGTAATGCACGAAAAACGAGACAAAAAATGTGCCTAGCCTCAAGTGCGGCGCCCTTTCCCGCATGTGCAGCTCTCACCCCTGCACGTGCGGTCTCTCCCACACCTCCACTTCCGCACTTGCCTTTTAGGCAGTGTGCACACAGCCCCCTCCCCTGTTTCTCGCACGTGCGGGGTGTGGCCTCACCCCCCGCACGTGCGGCCCCCCTCTCCCACACTTGCGACCCAAGGCCCCGCACATGCGGCTCTGGCATTCCAGCCTGGAAAAACTTTGGCTTCTCTCTCGACACTCCGGAGTCGACCTTGCACCCATCGGGATAGGTGAAAACTCGGAAAAGAAACAAAGCAACCGAAAATATTTAGAAAAGAATTTTCAACAACAACTTACCAAACATAACTCAAAATGAAACAAGACGGCTTTCGAACCGGTCATCACAATATTTCCATCAAACAGTGACACATGACATTTATTGAGTAATTTTTTTTATTTTTTATTTTTTTTAGCCTAGTAAACTATAGTTTCATAATATAGGAGTTTAATCCAATAATGACTCATAACATTTAATGAGCTAATAATTCATTTTTGTAATATATATTATACTAATACTATACTTTCATGTTGTGGGAGTTGTAAAACAATAAGTCTAGGTATCATAGAAATTATTTTATAAAATCTATCTCAAAACTTTGTTGATCAACTGACTTTATTGATCATGGGTTGTGTCGATTAGCCGACCAATTGATTGTAACACAATTTCATGTCAAATTTGATAATCTTAACATTGTTAGTTATGTCGTTCAAAACGAGAAAAAAAAAAGTTGGTTATTAAAAAAATAAATAAATCTTTTTATTTCCTTGGAAAATTTGGTGAAAATTTCTAATTTTTTGGTATTTATGGCACTAGATTTAAGAATTATTTTGTTTTGATGATAAGACATAATTAATAAAATTGTTTAGTGAGAATGACTAATTATTATTTTGAAGGACTTTTTTAAAATTATTTTTACTCTACTACCGTTAGACTACTGGATCACAGTGAAAAAAATCGCTAGAAATGGTTAATAACAACGGTTGGCCGCAGTGGTGGTGATGATATGGACAGATAGGCATGGTGGATAAATAGAAAATGACATATGAAAAAATAAGTGATGTAAATAGATAAGTGAATAAGACATGAATATACATATAAATAAAGATGATATAACATTTTAAATTATTATTGTTCGTTTGTTCCTAAAAGAATAGACCTTGAGATTATTAATCAAAAAAGTTTTAAATGAAATTAATGAGAAATTTTACCATACACACCCTTGGAAGGGTGTACCATATTATGCATCCTTAGTCATTTTCTTTTTTAGTTATGACAATATTTTAGTTATATTCATGAAATTTTTTATTATACCTCATGTGGTGTTTGGTTATAATTTTTTCTTTCTTTCTTTCTAGTTATGACTCAAAAAGTATGAAATTATACAATTTTCTTCTTTAATTATAAGTTACATATGTACACACTCTAAAGGTGTGTACCATAGTCGTTTTCATAATAACCAAGTGCACTCTGTCTTTTCTTTTAAATGAAAGATGAACTAAATGGTAAGTGTGTTTTTAATGAAATCCAAAACTTTTCAGTTTAGACCTTTCTTTACACCGAATTCAATGTCCACTATAATATAGTATAAAGAGATAGAAGATAAAAGGACAACAAAACACAAAACTTTTCGAATTCACAAAGACAACTTTATGCTATAAAAATTCCTCAGAATTGACAGAGTGGAAAACCTTTTTTCTATTTTTTTTTTTATACTAGGCAAATTTTTGTTATTGTAATAAAGGAAAAAAGCATTTTTGGCGATGTTTTTGCTAGTCAGCAAAAGGTAATTTTGTAACGCCCTCAAAATAATAACATTAAACCCAAAAAAATAGACATGCATTGATATATAAAAGCTCCACATTCTTCTATTCATCAGAGTTCCATTACCAAAAAGTATTACATGTTAACGACAAAAGCAGATGCCCTACGAGCTTACAGCTTTCCAAGTTAACACTTGGTTACAACAAAAGAGTACTAACTCATTTACACATGAAGCCCTTGGCTTGAATATACATGTAATACATCAAGAAACTAAACAACAAAAGTCTGCCCGCCTCTAGCCTCCCAAGCTACGTCCTTGGAGGTGGCATGCTACCTGTACCTGAAAATGATATTCCCATATAGGGTGAGCCACAGCCCAGTAGAGATATGCTAAACACAGTATGAGCAATGACTAAGACATTAGCAATTGATAAATGTTCAATTTTCATAAACCAATTCATAATCCATTTCCATTTCTTATCAATTTCACAATTTCCATCAATAGCTCAGAACCTGGCCAACCACTTATATGAGGCAAAGACTCATATTAAACATTTTCCATTTTTACAATAGATAAACACACAGGTTATATCAATATCTCAACAGATAAGCATACAAGCTATATCCACATTTCAACAGATATGCATATTAGCTATATCAACACTTCCCATGACAAGCATATGAGCTGTATCAACACTTCCAATGACAAGCATATAAGCTGTATCAACACATTATCTGACAAGCATATGAGCTGTATCAGTGGAGTCCATCCCCTATCTCCTCCCAAACAACATCCGGTTTAGAGGTCCATCCCCTATCTTCCCCTAAACCGTGGAGTACATCCCCTATCTCCTCCCACACACACAATGCATATATACACAAAGGTCATATACACAATCAATCAATACATAACGTTAATGTATTTAATGTATTCCATCAACCGTCATACTCTATGACATATCCAATTGATTAGTTTTAGTTTGCCTAATCATCATGCATTGTCTACAACAATCAAAACTACCCTCCACCGGTAGCCCAAGCAATTATTTCTAAACAGATAATAAAAAGCGCCAACAGATAAAATATCAATGTTTTCAAAAGTGAGCGATTTTTAAATCCAACTCCATCATTTCACAACATAATGAGCCAATTTCATTATTTCCAACACAATTCCATAAGTTCACAATTTTCCCAAATTAATTATGCCAATTAACTTATACCACAAATTAGGGTTTTCTACTCCCTTTCCCAATATTGACCCAATGGCCTAATATCAACAACCAACAACTATATCATCACTTTGGAACCCAGAAATACAAGTTATGAGCCCAAGATCACAAAACCCTTTTTACACATTTTGAAACCCTAAGTACCAAAATTTCCCAAGTTCAACACTCTATCAAAACAACTAAAAATCTAGGTCAAAGACCATAAGAGTGAGTAGGAATCCCTACCTCAAAAGATGACAACCAAAGAAGAAGACGATGAAAACGAACTTGCTCCAAACCACGACTTTCTCGGATCAAAAGATAGCCCTCGACGATCAACAACTCTTTTGTAAAGGCCAAAGGTGAGGAAATCACTCCTACTAGATCAATACCTAGAGAGAATGTAGAGTTCTAGAGTGAGAAGCTCAACAATGGTGTTTTTGGAAAAGTAAGAGAGAGAAGAAAAGTGAAAAAGTGATTTAAAATGACCCAGCGGATAACTCATATACGCATGACCCGCTCGAGCGGAGAACACAATGCTCGAGCGCCAAGAACAAAATCTAGACACGCTCGAGCGCCAAGACACAAGAATAAAGCACTTCCGTTCGAGCGCGAAAATCAGTCCGCTCGAGCGTAGATTTCCCCCTCCCAGAACTTATACCCAGAAAGTACTACCTGCTCGAGCGCCAACAAACCCGCTCGAGCGCCACCGCTCGAGCGTAAAGAAACCCGCTCGAGCGTAGAAATCACATCTGCAGGAGTTTTGCAGGAACACGAAATACTGTAGGTGTGCAATCCCCGCTCGAGCGCAAGAAAACCCGCTCGAGCGGACCGCCTAAAAACTGAACAACAAGGAATTGAAACCAAGGCCCAACCAACCTGTAACAACCCTCCTCAAAACATCCTAAAACTCAATCAAGTGGAATTAAAGGACGACAACAAGATAGATACAACAACCAACTTCCCGGAACCGAGTCCGGAATGCAACAGAACAGTAGAGGGACAACCGAGATCGCTATAACCTCCCCCCCTTAAAGGATTTCGTCCCCGAAATTAAACACAAGTTTTTCAAAAACAGGTTTTCTCCTTTCTCAACAATATTACAACATAATATTAAACAACCCGACCCATTACCGGTCAATCCCTTCTCTTTTCAAGAGGCATTTCACAACATATATTACACGTGCATTATTAACATGCAATTTTTCCTCTATTTCCAACCATTTCCAACATACATGGTTCACAGTTCATATCATAATCAATATGCATGATACAACTCCAATTCTACAATATAGCCAACATATACAATATCATAATCAACTCCCATATCAAGGTAAGTTCTACAACACACTTTTATTAAACCAAAACATTACCAATGTTTTACAACTTAAGACATATATGAAGCTCTTAAGTCCAACAACATTCCAAAATCTAAATACAAGATTACTCATCAATAAACAAGTCCAGATATTTCTCGCGGACTTCCAACTCACGTTCCCAAGTGGCTTCCTCCACTCCGTGATGTTTCCACAAAACCTTTACCAAAGGGATGGTCTTGCCACGCAGGACTTGATCCCGCCTATCCAAGACCCGAACCGGTCTCTCCTCATACGAGGCATCCTCATCTACCTCTAAGTCGGTCCAATCTAACACATGCGATGGATCCGGCTCATACTTCCGAAGCATACTCACATGAAATACGTCATGAACCCCGGACAACTGTGGCGGCAACGCTAAACGATAAGCAACCTCGCCAATCCTCTCAAGGATCTCAAAAGGCCCAATGAATCGAGGGGATAACTTCCCACTCTTCCCAAACCTTATCAACCCCCGCCTAGGTGATATCTTCAGAAAGACATGATCACCTATCTCAAACGCCAAAGGCCTCCTCCTACGGTCAGCATAAGATTTTTGACGACTCTGGGCTGTAACAAGCCTCCTACGGATAAGTTCAACTTTCTCCGTCGTCTCCCTAACTAACTCCGGACCCAACAAAGGTGCGTCACCCACCTCGGCCCAACAAATCGAAGACCTACAAGGCCGGCCATGCAAGGCCTCAAACGGTGCCATACCGATACTAGACTGAAAGCTGTTGTTGTAGGCAAACTCCACCAATGGTAAGTGCCTCTCCCACGTCCCACTAAAGTCAAGGACACAACCCTGAAGCATATCCTCAAGGATCTGAATAGTACGCTCGGATTGCCCGTCAGTCTGAGGATGATAGGCCGTACTAAAGGTCAACTTAGTGCCCAAGGCACTCTGCAAACTCTGCCACAACCTAGCAGTAAAACGAGGATCTCTATCTGAGACGATCGTCACTGGGACCCCGTGCAATCTCACTATGTCCCGAATATACAAGTCGGCGAGATGATCTACCGAATCTCTCACGCGCACAGGGATGAAGTGCGCCGACTTAGTCAACCGATCTACAACCACCCAAATGGCATCACTACCCCGCTGAGTCCTCGGAAGACCTACAACGAAGTCCATAGTGACGTGCTCCCACTTCTACTCGGCAATAGGCAAGGGTTGCAACAAACCCGCTGGCCTCTGATGCTCGGCCTTCACTTGCTGGCAAGTAAGGCACTTTGATACGAAAACAGCCACATCTCTCTTCATGCCCCGCCACCAAAACTGGCGACCCAAATCCCGATACATCTTAGTGCCTCCCGGATGCACCGCAAGGCGCGAATGATGGAACTCTCAGAGTACTTCCTCTCGGCAAGACTCCGTCACAAACAAACGGTCTCGGTATCTCACACTCTGGTCGGGATACACCGTCAAACCCTTCTCAACCTTCCCACTTGAGATCTTCTCTCGGAGGGATTCTACCTCAAGGTCACCTCTCTGAGCTTCTAACACTCGAGTCACTAGTGTAGGCTGCGCAACAACAGAAAACAAGGCCGCAGCCTCAACGGATTCGCCCAATAGCAAATCAAACTCGCCAAGTGCTCCCAACATCTCCCACTCCCGGATGGCTATACAAGCTACATCACCTATGGATTTCGTGCTGAGGGCATCGGCCACAACATTGGCTTTCCCCGGATGGTAGTGCAACTCGAGGTCGTAATCCTCAATGAACTCTATCCACCTCCTCTGCCTCAAGTTCAAGTCCTTCTGTGTAAACAGATATTTCAGACTTTTATGATCCGAGAACACCTCGAATCTCTCACCATAAAGGTAATGCCTCTAAATTTTCAAGGCAAAGATCACAGCCGCTAACTCTAGGTCATGTGTAAGGTAATTCTTCTCGTGCGTTTTCAACTGACGTGAGCCATAAGCTACCACTTTTCCCCCTTGCATCAACACACAACCCAAACCCTCTCGTGAGGCATCACAATAGACTGCATAACCCAGCCCTCTCTCCGGAATAATCAAAACCGAAGCGGTGGTCAATCTAACCTTCAACTCTTGGAACGGTTTTTGACAAGTCTCACTCCACACAAACTTAACCCCTTTCCGCGTCAATCTAGTCAACGGCGAAGCTAGCCTGGAGAAATCTTTCACAAACCGACGGTAATACCCAGCTAATCCTAGAAAACTGCGGATCTCAAACACACTCTTAGGTTGTGCCCAATCTTGCACTGCCTCTACCTTGGATGTATCAACAGACACCCCTTCCCCGGATACCACATGGCCTAAGAATTTCACCTCTCCTAGCCAGAACTCACACTTCCCAAATTTGGCATACAGCCTATGGGCTCTAAGCAACTCAAGCACCACTCTCAAGTATTCCTCATGCTCCTCATCAGAAGGCGAATAGATAAGAATGTCGTCCACGAAAACGACTACAAAACGATCCAAGAATTTCCGGAAGATCTGGTTCATCAAGTCCATAAAGACTGCTGGTGCATTGGTAAGCCCGAATGGCATTACTAGAAACTCATAATGGCCATACCGCGTACGGAATGCCGTCTTAGGAATATCCTCCTCCCTGACCCTCAACTGGTGGTAACCCGATCTCAAGTCTATCTTTGAGAAACAACGGGAACCCTTCAATTGGTCGAACAGATCATCTATACGGGGCATAGGGTACTTATTCTTGATCGTAGCCCGATTCAACTTCCGGTAGTCTATACACAATCTCAAGGCACCATCTTTCTTTTTAGCAAAGAGGGCCGGTGCTCCCCACGGCGAAACACTAGGGCGAACAAAACCCTTATCTAGCAATTCCTGGAGCTGAATCTTCAACTCACTCAACTCGGCTGGGGCAAAACGATAAGGTGCCATAGAAATCGGTGCTGTGCCGGGCACTAAATCGATAGAGAACTCTATCTCTCGGTGAGGTGGCAAACTAATGAGATCCTCGGGAAAAACGTCCGAATACTCACAAACCACTCTTGGCAATACAATCTGAGTCTCATCACACTCACCACTCAAAAAGCTAGCAAGTAGACCACTAAGCTCACTCCGCCCTCGCGGATCATACATCGGTGGCAACACACTACCAACCCGATCCCCCAAGAAATGGAAACACTCCCCGCTTAAGGTACAAACCGTGACCCTCTGGCGGTAGCAATCAATAACAGCTCGGTATGACGATAGCCAGTCCATACCCAAAATAACATCAAAGCCCTTCATGGGCATGACAACAAAAGGAAAAGGAAGCCTATGGTCGGCGACCTTTATATCACACTCTCTAACACCTTGTTTCAAGATCAACTCACTACCAATAGGCGATACCACACATATAGGAGATGCTAACTGTGCTAACTCCAATTCCAAAACAGATGCAAATGCAGCAGATACAAAAGAATGAGATGCACCCGTATCAATCAACACACTAGCAACCGAGTTGTAAAACAAAAAGGTACCTCTCACTACTGATGGAGCCGGTACTAGATCCTGCGCGGTAACAGCATACACGTGCCCTGTAGGCCCCTAATCCACCTGCTCACCTCTAGAAGCAAAAGACTGCTGCACAGACTGGGATGACGAAGCTCCCGGATTGGCCCTCGAGGCCTGCACAGACTGAGCTGGCTGAAAACTCTGCGTCTGCCTAGAACCAGACGCTCCCGAAGTGGCACTCAACTGTGGGCAATACCTCTTCAGGTGCCCAGGCTGACCACACTGATAACAAGACAAAGGTTGGCCCCTACCCTGACTCTGGCCCTGAGGTCTAGGTGAAGAAGAAGCAGCTCGTTGACCCCCTCCCTTCTACGGGCAAACCGAAGACTTGTGACCCAGCTGGCCACACGCAAAACAAGTCAAGCCTCCCTGACTACCTCTCCCAAAGCCCGCACTCGGCACTGGAAAGGTCGATCTAGCCAAACCGCCCTGAGACTACTGAGGGTTAGAACCCCTCTGTCTCTTGCCATCACCCTGACCATCTTGGCTCCTCTTGGAGCCTTTCTGCCCCTCATCCTCCTCCTGCATCATGAGCTCCATATGAGCTGCAGCATCCACCAAACGTCTATACTCCCGGATGAAAGATCCACCAGCCCTCAACTTGAGGCCCCGCCTCAACTTCCACTCAAACTCAAAGCAACGGCGTTCCTCGGACGCCACCAGTTCAGGTGCAAACCTGGACAGACTGGTAAAAGTAGCCTCAAACTCGGCCACAGACAAGCCTTGCTATCTAAGCTGGCAAAACTGCTCTCTCAGCTTCTCCCTCGCAGCTGAAGATAAAAACTTCTCCTGGAAAGCATTCACAAACGCCTCCCATGCACCACCAACACTGCCCTTCTCGTACTTCCACCATTGACTCCATCTCCCTTCAGTTGGAAGGATGCCAAGGTCACCTTTAAAGTCCTGTCCTCGATGCCCAGCATCTCGAACGTCTTCTCCATTTGTTCCAACCACTCGTCAGCCTTAAGTGGCTCCTTTGGATCCCCAACAAACTCGTCCGGGTTAGACCGGAAGAATTCCCTCTTCAAGAAAGAAGGCCCTGCCTCAGCAACCTGATTCTCAGCTCTGAGAATACCCAAAGCTCCCACTATCTCTCGGGCCAAGGCGCCCATAGCCTGCTGACCCGCTAGCTCGGCCACGTTGGCCTGACCAACACCCTCCTGCATTGCCGGAACGTCATCCGGTACAGGTACTTCCTGCCTACCATGCCTGCCACGCCTACCACGCCCTCATCCTGACATCCTAATAAAGGTAACCAAGACTATTAGCATATTCACAAATGTGCCGAAGCTATAACACTCGTGTCCTAATGCGTGGACAACTGTAATTCACTCCACGTAAGCACATAAGCACATAAGCATTTACGAATTTCATTTCCGGATAGTGTAACAAGCCCGCGGGGGGGGCCTTGCTACAGCTCGGACTCTCAAATGTTTGTCACGGTTCTTAATCTGAACCAAAGAGTCCAAATCTGGCAAGTCGTTTTGAGAAAACTGATTTTTGAAAAAGTAGTGCCAAACATGGACTGCTTTGCCAGATACAGAGTCGCCACCTAAATATTTTATTTTGGGAAATTTAGGAAACCCTGACTCGGTGCCAAAAGGCCACGTGTCCGTCATCACCAAAGCTGCTTCGGCTCGGGAACTTGGGTACGATTGGGGAAGGTCACTTCGTGAGCACCCCCGCTCGCCCGGTCAAAGACCGGCCTCTACTAACCATGATATCGATTTTTGAAAACATTGTGAGTTCTTAAACCGGTTTATTAGCCTAGGTTACTATGTGATGCGTACAGCATACAAATATAGACCGAGTCGCCTGAATTGGAACAAAACATTTCATGCTTGTTTTTGAAAATGGTTTGCTACCCGCAGGTAGGCTTGAAACATTTGGTGACTTATTCCAATTTAAGTAACCCAACCTTCACCCACAGGCATTCAGGCAGTTATATCAGATAAGCACATAGCCTCATGGTAAGTATGCTATCATGGCATTCACTCACACACATGCAAGGATGCTAAAGCATAAAACTCACCGGGTACTCCAAGCCAAAATAGATACTTATTAGAAATCATGCATGAATCCTAAGTATACAGAAATGCCTAATGCAACACATGCAAAATGCAACTATAGCAGGCTCGGCTATTCTAAACATGGCGTATGGAATGCTACAACTATCATGTATTCAACTTGGAATTGAAAATACAATGCAGTTAGTATGATGCGCCGAGCCCGATGCATGCAAAACAGATGGATGAATGCAAACATGCTATCATACTGTATGCTAATTTAAACATGCCCTAATCTAACCAACAAAAGCGGATAAATAAAAGGGAGAAAGACGTGGGATTGGAAGACATGCATCACACTCACCCACACTTATTACAGTTGCGCCCTCACTCGGAGGGTCCGAATAAATAATATAGTCTAAATATTACAGTCCCGAATAAAAGAATATTACAGATTTCTAATTAATTAATGAATTAACTAAGAAAGCAGATAAAACTGGCGTGCGAGCCAGGGACTGTCTTGCTTCTGATGGATGATGCATGTCCGTGTTGTCTTGCGCGGAAATCCACCGGAATGCCCCAATTAGCCTCTGTTTACACCTGTCCTTGAAATGCGTGCCGAGCCCAGAAAAATTGCTGATTTTTCTTTTTGCTGCGACAGAGAGCAGGAAAGGGGCATAGCAATGTATCTGCACAGATATATGCATGTCTCGATCCTCGTGCCACCAATCACGCATACCGAGGCATGATGGCCGAGGAATCGAAATGCACAACTCAATATAGGATGAATGCACATGAAACTACAGCTAAAACCTAACTCCATCATGGGTAATCCGGAGTGTCGGTGACTGGGGAATTGAGACACATTCCGTCACTCGGAGTACGAAATGTACCTCGTTTCCCGTGCCCGGGCTAATTCCTATTCCGGACATGATGCAATATGCATGATATGCATGAAATGCAACTAATATACAATCCTAACATACATAATGCTATGGAATGATAGGCCTCGAAATACGTGCACTCGGGCACGCAAACCGAGAAAATGACGGAATGCAATGAAAATGAGATGCCTCGAAGTACGTGCACACGGGCACGCAAACCGAGGTGATGACAGATACAATGAAAATGAGATGCCTCTAAGTACGTGCACACAGGCACGCAAATCGAGGCGATGACAGATACAATGAAAATGACATGCCTCGAAGTACGTGCACACGGGCACGCAAACCGAGGCGATGACAGATACAATGAAAATGACAAGGAAATGACAAATGGGCTTATACCAACATGAGTGAGCCTCAGCCACACTCACATCGGATGCCGTCGGATAAAAATGGAGTGCCTCGAAATGCGTGCACACGGGCACGCAAACCGAGGCGATGCTAAAATGACATGAAAATGACAAATGGGCTTATACCAACATGAGTGAGCCTCAGCCACACTCACATCGGATGCCGTCGGATAAAAATGGAGTGCCTCGAAATGCGTGCACACGGGCACGCAAACCGAGGCGATGATGGAATGCGATGAAACATGGCAAAAATGATATGCAAGCATGCTAATGGAATTTCAGCAACAAAATATGGGGAAAACAGTCCCGAAATGAAGCGAAATGATATGAAATGTAAGGAAATGCCCCGAAATGCAACATTAGGCACCCGAAATGGCCTATAGCCATGCTAAATATGCACAACATGGACATGCAATGCAAAGACAGAAGCTAGACAGCCCCAAGATAACCACTTTTCCAGTTATAGACATGGCCAAACAGCAAATATAGGTATGGCAAAAATAGCATACAAGAATAGGGGCCAAGATAGGGGTAATGAAGCAAGTGGTATAAGCTAAACCCAAACTGAAAAATTTCCTTCTACAACACTGAAGATGGACCAAAAATATGAACATTTACAGTATATGGCATCCTCAAAATCAGTATACAAATATGCTAAAAATGGGATGCAAAACAAGGCCCAAAAGGTGCTATAACATGAAGTATATAAAATAATCACCAAACAGGAAAAAAGTGTGAATGAAACATGAAGTATAGGCCAAAACAAGGCCACTTTCAGTTCGGACCAAGGTCCAAAAACAGAAGCCAAGAGGGCTATCAACTTATGCAAAAATGGGGCCAAATAAGGGATTGAACTACAAGTGATACATGGAGACACCAAACAATGTTTAGCCCTTCTCCAATGTTGAAGAGGGGCTCAAAATTAGCCCTATATCAGTTTACAACATGCTCGAAAATAAATTGCTCATGGGTCAAAAATAGCATGCAAATCTATGACATACAAGATGGTCAATGAAGCAAGTGTATTATGGAGGGCTCAAACAGGGTTGAGCCCTTAATGAGAAGTGAAGATGAGCTCAAAATATGGCCCTTTTCAGTTAGGGCCGGAGCTTGAAACAAAAAGCAAGAGGGGCTTAGAAATGGAACAAGATAAAGGGTCGAAAGGGTAAAAGTGTAACTTACCCTTGAAGATTCGAGATTTTGTTGCTTCTTCGGCTGATTTGCAGCTTCTTTAGCCTTCAAGAATCTTCCCTTGCTGCTGGAAATGAGATGGTGGTGGTAGAGCTTGGTGGTGTAGAAGGAATGAAGGTTAAGAAGTTAGGGTTTTTTGGAGAATTGAGAAGGATGACAATGGAGTTTAGGGTTTGTGCTTGGAGAGGAATTTTTCTAACCCTCAAGAAGAAGACCCTCAGCTGGCTATAAGGTCAAGAAAGGGGTGTAAAAGGGGGGGTGAATTGGAGAGCATAACTCTCTCCCAAAATATCCCCCGGATACAGAAAATATCTGGGGGATATTGCCCAACAGCTGGAAAGGGTACAGTGAGGAGAATACGGCCGGCCCCATACTTTTGCTGGAGGTGGCCGGCCGGCCACACCCCCTAGCCGGCCGGCTAGGGGTCAAAAGGGTCAACGAGCTTTTCTGGCCGGCCAGATATTGGGAAGGTAGCCCTATGTGTGTACAACACAACCATGTAATTGAAATTCCAAGAAAGTGGGCCCAAGGGGTTCAACAATGGCTCGGAAAGAGGGGGTCAAAAGGGTCAAGTTGACTTACTGGCCGGCCATGAACTTTTAGGGGCCTCTCAGGTGTGTACATCACAGATATGTGGTTCAAAGTTCAAGAAAAAAGATCCAAGGGGTTCAACATTAGCCCGGAAGAAAGGGGTCAAAAGGGTCAGGTGACCTTAATGGCCGGCCACCAACTTTAGTGGCCTCCCAGATGTGTAGATCACAGATATGTGGTTGAAAGTTGGCAACACTACCCCTAAGGTATTCAACATTAGCCCGGAAGTTGCAAAAACGGGCGCCGGGAGGCCCCGGAGGAGAGATAACTGGTTGCTGCAACAATTGCTGGCCTCCCACCCTTCAGTGACCTTCCTTGTGATAAAACAGAGGTACCTGCCAAAAATGAACGAAAACCGTTGCAAAACGAACGTTCCGGGGCCAAAACACGCAGTTCGGGGTCCCGAAAATGGGCTGTTAAGCACCGAAAATGATATTCGACCTCGAAGTGGGTTTCTCAGCCCCCAGTGTCCCTCAAAAGGGAGAAAATAAGATGTATGCCAAAAATCAGAGCAATAGGAGATGGTTAAGCGGTCCCGAACCGAGGCACACGGCCTGACGGCTCCGAAAACCGGGAACCGGACTCCGAAATGGGCAAAATGGCCTACGGCCACCAACTGTAGCCTACGGACATTGAGAAATGGTCTACGAGACCTCTCCCTCCCTTCAGGAAAAGAAACAGAGAAAACCGAGTCTGGTTCGCAAACCGAGACAAGGCACAGAAAAGGGTTCGGAAGTTCGGAGGTAGGGCTTACGGCCGCGACTCTGAAACTTCTGAACGAGCACATTATGCAACATCACCAAGCGCTCAATCGGTGACGTCTGAGTCTTAAGGTCGGTCAAAAATGGGGTGTCTACAGTTGCCCCTCTTTGACAGAACTCGGAAGTCACAAGTGACGGGAGTGAATGTCAAAGCCCCGAGACGACCTATTTTTGACAAGGCCGAAGACTCAGACAAACATACAAGATAGACAGAGATGTGCCCGCAGGCATGCCCGCAGGCAGGGGGCAAAATGAAAATGATATGCAAGAAGCCGAAGGTAACCCAATGATTATGCAAATGCAGCAAGCTGTAATGAAGCAAGTATTCGCAAATAGATGCAACAGTTTTAAGCAAGAATGCAAAGCAACAACTACATTTCATGTAGTTAAGAATGCGGAGGATTATTTAATCCCCGCCACATCTCACACGGAGAAGATACGATACCTGCGCGATTCGTCTGGTCGCGCCAGCCTCAATTGAACCGTACATACAATATCGTGCCTGCAAAAGAGAGAAATTGCAACAAGTACAATATGCTAACAACAAATATTTAACGCGATTCCGAAAGTTTCGACACACGCGGCGTCGGTGAGTGTATGCATCGCAATGCAAGAGTGGAACATGCGCGACAACGCATGCTCAAACACAGAGGTATACAAATAACAAGAAATGTACATGACAATGTGAGTATGCCCATGAGAATGCAAGATATGTGCATGAAAGTACAAAATGAGTATGAATCAGGGTGTTCATTCGTCGTGAAACAACGAGTACGGAAACGCGTGTTTCGGCGAAGGTAACTCGATCACGGCCTCCGATCTGCTTCTTTGAAAGGTTACAACTCATTCAAAAAGGATACACTTTGATTTTGATGAATGATGATGAGACACATGTCAGAACTTGAAACCGAAGTCCCGACGGAGCAATTTCGCGACCGGAAGTGTACTTTTCTTGAACTTTTTCAGGTCCCGGGAACTCCGATCTTCCTCAAAATTTGCAGAGAGCTAGGTGAGCATGTGGGGAGCATGGTCGGCCACTTATCTTCCCAAGGGGGGGTGTCCAACCGGTTTCCACAAAAGCTAATGGCTGGCCGGCCATTTCTGCAAAAAGCAGATGGCTGGCCAGCTAGAATTAGAGGCCGGCCGGCCATGCCCTTTTCCCAGGGGCATTTTGGTCTTTTCCCCTCCTTTTTGCGTGCCTTTTCACCCAAGGCTTGAGGCCTATAAATGGCAGCCGAACCTCACTTCATTTCTTGCCTCTTTCAACGCTTTTCTCTCCAGTTTTGAGTTTTACGCGCGTTTTCCAACGCCTCGCGCAAATTGTTTTCGTAAAAACACTTAGTTTTAAACACTTTGGAGCGATTAAATTCCGGCTTCGGAGCTTCTTTTTGCATTTTCACCACTTGAGGTAAGTTCATCTTAATATTTAGAATATTTTCTCGGGAGTTGACTTTTGTTGACTTTTTTATTTCCCGAGAGTTGACTTTTGTTGACTTTTTCCAATTTTGCTCATTTTGCTCATTTTTGCTTCCATTTTGCAGATTCTTGAACATGGCGGGCAATTCTTCCCACGGTGGAGGCTTTTCAGGTGCCGGTGATGACTTCGATCCCATGACCTTACCTCCGAGGACCCGACCTTTTATTCCTGAGAGGTACCGTCCGGCAGCGCACGTCCTCCCTCGTGCCGTTTTCCGTCATTTTACCAGTTTTGACGAGAGAGCACCCGCGGATCTGCTTCTCAGAGAGCCGGAGCAGCATCTCTCTCACGAGGCCCGAGAGGTATTTACCTTATCTTCCGTATTTCACATTTCGCACCTTTGCCATGCTTGAATATGTAGTTTAGCTTATGACATAGTACTTTGCTTACATTTTGAACATGTAGTTTCAACACTTGAATTTCTGAACACTCGGCTCATTAATTAATTGCGAACACACAGCCCACATTTAGAACACACGGTTCAAACACTGATTTGTCGAATACACAGCCCGAAAGTGAACATACAGCCCACACTTTACATTTTTTGAACACACAGCCCAGATAGATAGTGAACACGCAGCCCACAAGCTAACTGAAAGTTGAACACGCAGCCCAAAATTCAAATTTTCTGAACACGCAGCCCAGGTAGATAGTGAACACGCAGCCCACAAATTAACTGAAAGTTGAACACGCAGCCCAAAATTCAAATTTTCTGAACACGCAGCCCAGGTAGATAGTGAACACGCAGCCCACAAATTAACTGAAAGTTGAACACGCAGCCCAAAATTCAAATTTTCTGAACACGCAGCCCAGGTAGATAGTGAACACGCAGCCCACAAATTAACTGAAAGTTGAACACGCAGCCCAAAATTCAAATTTTCTGAACACGCAGCCCAGGTAGATAGTGAACACGCAGCCCACAAATTAACTGAAAGTTGAACACGCAGCCCAAAATTCAAATTTTCTGAACACGCAGCCCAGGTAGATAGTGAACACGCAGCCCACAAATAAACTGAAAATTGAACACGCAGCCCAAAATTCAAAATTTTCTGAACACGCAGCCCAGGTAGATAGTGAACACGCAGCCCACAAATTAACTGAAAGTTGAACACGCAGCCCAAAATTCAAACTTTTTGAACACGCAGCCCAGGTAGATAGTGAACACGCAGCCCACAAGTTAACTGAAAGTTGAACACGCAGCCCAAATTTCAAATTTTCTGAACACGCAGCCCAGGTAGATAGTGAACACGCAGCCCACAAATTAACTGAAAGTTGAACACGCAGCCCAAAATTCAAATTTTCTGAACACGCAGCCCAGGTAGATAGTGAACACGCAGCCCACAAATTAACTGAAAGTTGAACACGCAGCCCAAAATTCAAAATTTTCTGAACACGCAGCCCAGGTAGATAGTGAACACGCAGCCCACAAATTAACTGAAAGTTGAACACGCAGCCCAAAATTCAAACTTTCTGAACACGCAGCCCAGGTAGATAGTGAACACGCAGCCCACAAGTTAACTGAAAGTTGAACACGCAGCCCAAATTTCAAATTTTCTGAACACGCAGCCCAGGTAGATAGTGAACACGCAGCCCACAAATTAACTGAAAGTTGAACACGCAGCCCAAAATTCAAATTTTCTGAACACGCAGCCCAGGTAGATAGTGAACACGCAGCCCACAAATTAACTGAAAGTTGAACACGCAGCCCAAAATTCAAACTTTCTGAACACGCAGCCCAGGTAGATAGTGAACACGCAGCCCACAAGTTAACTGAAAGTTGAACACGCAGCCCAAATTTCAAATTTTCCTGAACACGCAGCCCAGGTAGATAGAATTTGCATGTAGCTTATTTTACTTCATCGGCACACAGCCCATTTCATCTTATTGGCACACAGCCCATTTATTTCATTATTGACACATATATTCATTCTGAATGCAGGGTGGTTCCCGCAGTGTGCGAGGATATGGTTCCACCATGGCGCGGGATTGGTATGCTGAGCTCCCGGAGGGCGTCAGAGACTTAGTAGACTTGGCGGGGTTTGGCCCCTTCTGTGTCGGGTTGTCACGCTGTCCTGCCAGGAGGACCTTGATGGCAGCTCTGGTAGAGAGATGGTGGGACACCACCAATTCCTTTCATTTCTCTGCTACCGGGGACATGACCATGACCCCTTTTGACTTTGCTGTATTGACCGGCCTTGATGTCGGAGGTTGGCCCATCCCCTATGATGAGGATATGGGCGAGTGGGAGGCCGCCTGGATGTATTTGTTGGGGGCTCGCCCACCTGTTGATAGGGTTTCAGGGAGAGTCAGATACACTTGGTTCTCTTCCCATTTTCGGCGGGCTGAGATGGTGCCCGAGACTCCCGAGGAGACAGAGCAGTATGCCCGTGGTTTCCTGATGTTCCTCTTCGGGACTACCTTGTTCGCCGACAGAGGGAACACCATTGGGCTATACCTGTTGAGCGCTCTGGTTGACCTATCACAGGTCAGTAGATATGATTGGGGTGGCGCTGGCCTGGCTACCCTCTACTTTTACATGAGCGTGACCTCCCGCGGGCGGGGCGATTTGCTTGGTGGCTACTGGAGAGCTTGGGAGGTATTTTCTGTCCCCTCGATTTACATTTCTGCTCTTCATTACTTGTACATTGCACACACAGCGCACTTTTACAGTCTGCATTTTGCTCTCAGCATTTCATACTTATATTCTGCACTGCTTTTCTCAGCTATGGGCTTATGTATACTTCCCATCGTTAGCCCCAGAGCTGGAGGTGGTGGGGATTCCCGTGACCCCATATTCATTGATATTTGAGGGCCCGCACCGGGCGAGGCCTCGAGAGACCCTGGTTCGCCTGCGACAGTACTTCGACACTGTGCGACACTCAGAGGTACTTCAGAACTTTCAGTTCTTTTCATTTTCATCTTTGACTTGCTCTGTATATTCTTGATTTCTGATTGGTTTATGCATTTATCATCCGCAGATTACTTGGCAGCCTTGGGCACCCTTGGGTGATGATCTCCTACTTCAGTATACCGGAGCGTCAGGCATCTCCCGGTATAGGGTCCTGCTCGAAGGGCCAGTTGGCAGAGTCTGGTTCCTGGGGGAGCGCTTTCTGTGCTAGGTACGGGGGTATCTTTCTCAGGATGTTCCCGCGGTACCTCCAGCTAGTATGCGGACTGCCGACAGGCTCTCTTTCTCAGAGGTAGTCGGCGCCATGCTGGGCAGCGATGCTTTGCTATATGTTGCGGAGGGGGACTACGCCACCTATCGTCACATATATTTGATGCCTCCTTTGACAGAAGCTCGTATCCCGATGATGAGACCTGCCGGTATGTCATCCTCGGACCAGGCTCAGGCTCGAGCTACAGACATCCCTTCTTCTAGCAAGGCTGGCACATCTAGAGGTGGGAGTAGACCGTTTCCTCCGACTCCGTCGATTCATCCTCATCTCGGATGGCCAGATATGCCTACTGAGTTGATGGCGTGGCAGTATGGAACTAGCTCTCCGATTCCGATTCCACTAGAGCCTCCGATGCCCAGTGATCGATACGCCATTGATCCGGACTCACCGCCGGTATGCTCCACTTTTGTCATTCATCATTCAGATGTTTAGACACTCTTCTGTTTACTGATGATTATGAGCTCATTTTTGCAGCCATCGCGAGGGTACATAGAGGAGGTGGTTGGGCTGGTGGCCACACTCGAGGGCATGGTCCTGCGCAGGGAGGCACAGTTGTCCGTCGCAGGCATTCAGGTACCCTTCAGTTTTCTGGCATTTATCATACTTCTGATGACATGCTGATTTCCACTGCATCGATTGACTATTTGTGTAGAGCACATCTGACACACACCCCATTTGTACACTGTATTTACATGCACCCACTTCATGTAGCTTTTGCTTGTATCTGCGTCTGATGTACATATTTGGACTGATGCATTTGAATTGAACTCTTTGTTTTCAGATGCCTTCATGGTCCGGTCAGCCGCAGACTAGGTCACCTGGGCCTCATTGGGGAGCTGGGCCATCTGGGCCTTATCAGGGAGCTGGGCCATCCGGGCCTACCCGTGGAGCCGGGCCATCTATGCCTTATCGAGGAGCTCGAGGAGGGCCTGTCCGCAGACGCAGGGCCCACGTTGTGGAGGTGGAGCCTAATGAGGAGGAGGAGGATGCTGAGGATGAGGAGAAGGCCACCGATCGTCAGTTCGAGACATCTGTCGAGGAGGGGGGCTCCGGTTTTGGCTCGGGGAATAGAGGCGAGGCTGAGGAGAATCCTGAGGATGACAGCTCCGACTCTGATGGTGGTGTGGAGGTTGTCCCACAAAAGAGGACCAGGCGTGCTTCTCGTTCCCGTTCCCGAGGATTTTGATGCTGCTATTTCCTGCTTTATTTTTCTTTTTGCTAGTAGTTTGTAGCACTTTGCACATTGTTAGGCAGTTTTATTTTTGTAAAACTTGTACCTTTATTTGTTGTAAAGCATGATGAAATGAAATAGCTTTTGGAAAGGTGTTTGTATTTTTAGCATCGTATCGCATCAATTTATTTTGCACAAAAAAGAAATTGAATGGGAATGTGCATTGTGTAATCACCAAGTCAGGTAGTGAACCGACGCAACAAACTAAACAACTTAACTTACTAAGATATAACAGAATCTTTAGCAAGTTTACAACTCGATAAGCAAAATGCAACAACGTAAATAAACAAGACTTTAACAAAGATTGCTTAAACAGAGAGCAATGACTCAAAAACACGAAACACGTCCGCTCGACGAACAACTCGATAAGCAAAACAACAACTCGATAATCAAAACATAACAACAATAGAGTGTTCTTCTGACGATCTGAGCATCGGAACGCATCCGAAACGGAGGGAGATGAAGGCCTCTGATTTTCCCGTTGCATGGAAATACTTGAAACTCTCCCTCGAAGGATAAAACAGGGCCAGGGATATACACTGCAGCATTGCCAACCATCCCTGGGAGCCGGCCGACCATTTTTTGAAAAAGTAAATGGCTGGTCATAATATGCCACGGTATGGAGGACTAGAGAGCTCCTGGCCCCTGCTTCAACTTTCAGTTGCACTTTGTCCGATGAGTGCGTGGATTGGCTCAATGAGGAGGCACAAGTCGGGCCTAGCTTGGCATCAGATGCTCCATCCAGCTCTGGGAGGGGACGCAGAGATACTTGATTCAACTATGCCTCAAATTTATTGCTTATTTAGCATTTTCAAGTTTTCTTTATGAATGTACTAAAAAGCAACCCCGATTGTATGCAAGAGCAGGAGAACTCAGTTTTTGAAATCAATGAAATTGAAAGTTATGGTACTGAAAATTTTCCGTTTTTGGTCCAAAAATGGTCTTAGTCGTAAAAAGATTGATTTGAACAAAGTCAACTTTTATTAAAACTTTTCAAAACTATTTTCGATGTGGATCAGAATTGGACACACCGAAAATCTGTCACCGAAATGCACAACCACAGATCCCCGCAACTGGAAAGTTGCCCCTAGTCTGAAGAACAATGCGGCACTCCATGGCAACGGAAAGTTGCCCCTTGTCTGAGTAACTTTGCACCGTCGCGGCAACGGAAAGTTGCCCCTAGTCTGAACAGCACTATACCGGAGATCACGATAAATGCTGATGGATAAAGATGACTGAGATGATAAAAATGGACAAAGTTGATCGGGGAAAAGTTTATGGCTGAACTTCGAGGTGAAGCTGCCTACGTATCCCAAAGATGGGAATCAAGCCTTACGTAGTTCAGGCTCAGGTTCACTCGAGTATTTTCACTCTCCTTTTGCGCTCTAACTTTTGCCAAGGCCGCCCTTTGCGGGTTTTCAACCTTGCGAGCTCAGTTTTTATATTTTCTAATTTTTTGTGCTCTGAATTTTGCCTAGGTCGCCCTTTCGGGTTTTCGGCCTAGCGAGCCTCTCAAGGATAGTATTTCTTCAACTTGTCCATATTGATCGGTTGTGAGAACTCCAAGCCATCTAGATCCATCAGAACCACAGCCCCACCTGACCAGATAGCTTTGATGATGTAAGGACCAGTCCAATTAGGTTTGAACTTGCCCCTTGGGTCGTGGATGGGAGCTCGGTTGTCTTTGAGCACCAAATCTCCTTCTTTCAGATTCCTGGACTTAACTTTCTTGTTGAAAGCCCGGGCAATCCTGCGTTGATAGCCTTGGATGTGGTACAGTGCTTTCAGTCTTCTTTCATCAAAGAGCATGAGTTCTTCGAATCTGCTTTGCTGCCAATCTGCTTCGGCTATCTGGCATTCAGCCAATACTCGTAACGACGGAACTTCAATCTCAATGGGTAGAACAGCCTCCATTCCATAGACCAATGAATATGGAGTTGCTCCAGTAGAAGTTCTGATTGAAGTCCTGTAGCCCCACAGAGCAAATGGCAGCTTGTCTGGCCAATCCCGATAGGTTCCCACCATCTTCTGCAGTATATGCTTCATATTCTTGTTGGCGGCCTCAACCGCTCCGTTGGTCTGCGGCCGGTATGTAGATGACTTATGAAAAGCCACATTGTATTTCTCCAACAAGTCTATCACTTCTTTCTTGAAGTGGGAACCATTATCTGAAATTATCTCGTTTGGCACCCCGTAGCGACAGATGATGTTGTTCCTGATGAACTTTGCGACATGCGACGCCTTCAACACCGCGTATGATTGGGCCTCGACCCACTTTGTAAAATAATCTATCGCTACTAGGATAAACTCATGCCCGTTGGACCCCTTTGGGGTAACAGCTCCGATTACATCAATTCCCCAGACTGAAAAAGGCCATGGCGAAGTCATGTTGTACAGTTTTGACGGCGGGATGTTCATGCGGTTTGCATGAATTTGACACTTGTGGCATCGCCGAACAAAGTCAATACAATCCTCCTCCATGGTTGACCAGTAGTAGCCCTGTCTGAGGATCTTTCTGGCCAGCATTACTCCATTCATGTGTGCACCGCACTCCCCCCCATGGATGGCTTCCATCAGGCGTTTTGACTCTTCAGCTTCTACACAGAGCTTATGCATTCCCAGATGGCCCCTTTTGTACAAATTTCCCCCGCAGATAACGAATTGAGCAGCCATTCTTCTGACAGCCCTCTTATCCTTGGCATTTGCCCCTAGTGGATATGTCTCCTTTTCCAAGAAGTTCCAGATGTCGTAGTACCAGGGGTTGCCGTCTTGAACCTCATCTATGGCGGAAATCGACTCGTATGCTGGCGCAAACTTCTGATCAATAATGATTGGACGCATCCGGACTCCGGACGGGATGTCTATCATAGAAGATAGAGTTGCTAGTGAATCTGCAAACCTGTTGTTCTCTCTTACGAGGTGGGTGAAATTTAGCTTCTCAAACCGAGGAATTAACAGATCCAAGGTTTGGTGGTAGGTTATCATCCTTTCCTCTTTGACCTTCCAATCTCCTTTTGCTTGAGACACAACAAGGTTCGAGTCCCCAATGACGTCCACTCGTCTTGCCCCTAGTTCCAGGGCTGCTTCCAGGCCAGCAATACATGCCTCATACTCTGCTTCATTGTTGGAAACTTTGAACCGGAGCTTGAATGCTAAAGGGATACGGGAATCATCAGGCGCTATCAGCAACACCCCTATCCCATACCCATACTGGTTTGACGCTCCGTCAAAGTACATTGTCCAAGTTTCATCTTCGACGTGCAGAATGGCTTCATCTGGGAATAGATACTCAAACGCTTCATCCCCCTCAACCGGGTGGTCGGCAAGGAACTCCGCTACCGCTCTGCCTTTTACTGACTTGCGCGTTACATACTTCAAATCAAATTCGGAGAGCAACAGCAGCCAGCGAGCCAGCCTACCCGTAAGTGCTGGTTTCTCGAAGAGATATTTGATAGGATCCAAACGCGAAACCAACATTACTGAGTGGGCTAACAGGTAGTGCCGCAGCTTCCTGGTTGCCCATACCAAGGCCAAACAAGCCTTCTCCAGCGGCGTATAGCGGGTCTCGTAATCTAGCATCTTTTTGCTCAGATAGTAGATGGCTCTTTCTACTTTGTCTTCTGACTCCTGCGCGAGCATGCAGCCCATGGTAGTCTCAGTTACCGAAAGGTACAGTATCAACGGTCTCCCCGGCTCTGGCGGTGACAACACGGGTGGGTTCTATAGATACTCCTTGATCTGCTCAAAAGCTACTTGACATCGGTCGTCCCACTGGAATTTCTTTCCTTTCTTCAGGAGACCAAAAAGTGGTTCACAAGTCAAGGTTAATTTAGAAATAAACCGTCTTATGAATTGCACTTTACCCAGAAAGCCTCGCACCTCCTTTTCAGTCCTTGGTGGTGGCATTTCTAAGATGGCCTTGATTTTGGAAGGGTCGACCTCAATGCCCCTTTGTGTGATCAGAAACCCTAGCATCTTCCCTGCTGTAACACCAAACGTGCATTTCTGGGGATTCAGTCGCAGCCGAAACTCTTTGATCCGTTGAAAGAATTTTTGTAAGGCGGTGTAGTGGCCCTCTCTATCTTTGGACTTGACAATCATGTCGTCTACATACACCTCGACCTCCTTACGGATCATATCATGCAATATTGTAGTCGCTGCCCGTTGATACGTAGCTCCAGCATTTTTCAACCCGAATGGCATCACTCTATAACAATATGTCCCCCACGGAGTAGTGAACGCAGTCTTCTCCCGGTCTTCGGGTGCCATCACTATCTGATTATAGCCTGAGAAACCATCCATAAACGAAAGCAAGGCGTGTCCTGCCGTGAAATCCACCAATTCGTCGATGTGCGGAAAGGGGAAGTCGTCCTTCGGACTGGCCCTGTTCAAATCTCTGAAGTCTACACAGACCCGAATCCTGCCGTCCTTCTTTGGCACCGGAACTATGTTGGCCAACCAAGTTGGATATTCAGATACTAGCAGGAATCCTGCGTCAATTTGCTTGGTGACCTCTTCCTTAATCTTGAGGGCCCAGTCCGGGCGAATCCTTCTGAGCTTCTGTTTGACAGGACGGGCCTCTGGATCAAGAGGGATCCGGTGCTGTACAATCTCAGGATCGATTCCAGGCATGTCTTCATAGGACCACGCGAAAACATCTTTGAAATCTTTTAATAAAGCGACTAAGCGCTCGCGCTCCTCTGAAGACAACGTGGACCCGATCTGGACCAGCCGCGGGTCCTTCTCAGTACCAACATTCACAGTAGTGATTTCATCCATTAAAGGTTTAACAAATCTTTCCTGCTCTTGATTGATTAATCGTTGCAAAACTGGGGGAATTTCTTCCTCGCTGTTTTCATCAAAATTTTGAAAATCCTGATTTAAGCAATAAATCAAAGGCACGGAAAAATACTCAGAAACCACATCCGTATCATTCTCATTAAATACTTCCAAGCCGTCAGATTCCTCTGTTACAACAGACTCAAAGGAAAATGAAAAAGACGACCTAGACAGGACTGTGGCATCTGGGTTATCACCCCCAAGAATACCGGACTCAGACTCAGCCGAGCTGGAATCTGATTCCGACGCAGAAGATTCGGTAGAATCAGATTCCGGCTCGCTACCTGACCCGGAACTACTAGATAAAAAGCCTTCTTCATACTGCCAGATGAGAGAAGGTGCGATAGATGCATCTAAGATCGGCGCTGGAAAGCCCGCAGCTATTTCATCTCCAATCACAGAAACCGAAGAGTTATCCCCCAAGCACTCTTGGTCGATCGGAGGATCTGATAGTAGACTTGCCAGTGCTACCTCCATTTCCAGCTCTGTACTCTCAGGATCCACTGTTTCACATTGCTCAACCTCAGTTGGTGGGTCTGTCTGCGCTTCGGCAACATCATCCCCAGATAATTGTATGTCGAAGAAGATTTCAAAACCAGGCACGCGCTTCCCCTCCGCGTTTTGCCATGGCTCCGGGAAGCCACAGAATGGAAAATCTTCCCCCTCCCGGACGAAACGTCCGTTTAGGGTACCCCAGATGGGCCTGTGTATTAAGTCAAATGGCTTCCCAGCCCTCTTTGCCTTGGCTCTTCCGGCCATTTCTTTTCCTTTCCTCAACCAGTCCTCTTTGGTGGGTAGATAACCCAGTCCAAAGGTGTGAGGGTTGTGTGGCACTTCGGCCAACATTGAGACGCCTTTCCGGCCACTTCTCCCTAATCCCATTCCAGGGGTATGTTTTAGCTTGTTCATGAGGTAGATAGATTGTGCGCTGACATACATGCCCTCATTCGCAGCCATGACATTCTGCACCACTTGAGCCTCGGCCAAAGTGAACCCTGACAAAAACACATCCTCCGTGCCGTGCTCGATCTCCAAGACAGGTGTAGACACTTCCGGCGGCGGATGGATTGATGAATTCCCAAAAACGATTGCTACCCCTTTCCCGTGAGGGTATTTCAGCATTTGATGTAGGGTGGAAGAGACTGCTTTGACCTGGTGCAACCAAGGTCGCCCCAATAGTAAGTTAAAGGTTGCGGGAACGTCCAGGATATGAAATTCGATGCTGTGTTGTCCTGGACTAACCTTAGTTTGAATTTTAACAGTCCCCATCACTTCTCTGCTGGTATTGTCATATGCCCTGATCACTTGGGTGGTTGGGATGAAGTCCGCGGGTTTTAACCCGATTGCATATGCCGTTCTGGTCGGGCAGACATTAATCGCAGACCCGGTATCAACAAGCACCACCGGTATCCACTTATCCCTACATTCCACAGAAATATAGAGCGGTTTGTTATGGTTTGTGCCCTCAGGCGGTAGCTCCTTGTCCGAAAAGGTTAATGCCGGGGAACCTCCTCCCGGAAAAACCAGCCCAACCAGCTGTTCAGGCGTGGTGTCTATGGAAAGTTTCGACTTGTCCATGGCAGATAGGACAGCTTCTCTGTGCACTCGTGATGCCATTAGCAGTCCCCAGATGGAGATGTCTGCTTGTATCTTCTTTAACTGTTTCAAAACAGCCTCGTCTTCGATCTGCTTCTCCTTCTGTCTCTCCACTTCTCTGTCTTTCCCGGATGCCTCGGGTTGGTCCAGGTGTGGGGGTTTGAAGTACCGCCCACTTCTTGTCATGTGGTCCACTTCATCTAGATACCAAGTATCATCCGGCTGGCCATTTCCCCAGTCTTCATCGGTGTGGGCAAGACACAAGTCGTCATCTTCCCACCACATTCCGCTGGTAGCCAACAAACATCTGTCCGGCTCCAGTCTATTCGCACTCTCAGTGCTCTCTGTCCAAATGCTCGCAGCATTGTCTGTCTTTGTGCACATAGCACTTTCGGTCCCCTCAGGGCCCTTCGCCTTTCTAGCTCTCTCAGTTTCCTCGAACTTTCCTTGTTCCAACTGCGTCAGTACAGCTGTTTGTTCAATAGTTCCCACATCCGTAATGCCCATGTCCTGAGCGGAATTCTTAACACCGGCGCTCTCCAGCGATACAACTTGATTTTCGGCCGTTCCGGCCACAACTGATATTTCTGCCCCTGCCGGGCTCTGTTCTGGTTGGGCTTCCCCCACTGCATTTGGTTGATCTTCAAGCCATCCAGTGGCCTCCTCTGATCCCTCATAATCATTCCAGTTAATGGACGCATCCTCCAGCTCCTGATCATCGAGAAATTGCAAGTTAGCAAAGTCCTCATCTACGGTTGTCGGCTCATCTGCCCATAGCCCAGATCCATCCCCTCGGATCATGCATAGTTCTCCTGTCTTGGGAAATTCTACACCTAGCCCAATTCGGCTCGTTGATAGGATGTACTTGCTTGGATCATAAGCTCCCTCAGCAAAATTCTGTCCAGCCCCAGATTCAACAGACTCATTCTCTCCTAAAATCTGCCCTGCCCTGTCTTCGACAGTCACCACCACCGGTTCCGGTTGGGTTTTGGAGATGTCCACCATGCACAAAAGGTCAGTGCAATCGGGGAGGAGCACCTCCGGCTTGGGTAGGTGGGTGGGCGTAATATAGATGCTAGGATCGTAAGACACGACCCCAGTCTGGATGAAGTTAATTCTGTTAGGAGGGGGAGGTTGGTTATGTGGTGAGAGAGGGTTGGTTGTGACATTAGGTTTATCAGGAGGCGCGATCACCTGTTTGTCAATAAGATCTTGGACCTCATGACGTAATCTGTAACAACGGTCGGTATCATGACCGTGTTGTTGGTGGTATGCGCAGTACTTTGACGGGTCATAAGAGGGGGGGAGTGGATTTGGTAATGGCTTTGGTTCCAGGGGTTTCAAATGATTTTTCCTGATCAATATCCCCAGAACCTTGGACAGGGGCATGTATAGTTGGGTGAAAGTTCTTTGGCCCCGAGGTTGGAATCGGTTGTTTTGTGAGTTACTTCCGGACGCGCCAGAGAATGGTGTGGCAGTCATGGGCCTTGGAGGGGGAGGGGGAGTGGTGGTGACCATACCAACTTCCGAGGCTCTCGTGTTTGCAGCGCCACTCGGGCCCGCGTTGTTGTTGCGGTTGAAGGTCCTCCTCGATTGTTCTCTGTCCTGGTCAAACAGCCCTTGTTTCATAGCATCTTCTATTTGGACCCCCATATCATGTAAGTCCGCAAAAGTGGGGAAGGGGACTACGATCATTCTTTGCATCAACTTGGGGTGGAGATTGCGCACAATCATCCGAATCTGATCTTTGTCAGTGGGCCTTAGAGTCATCGTTGACGCCTTTGCCCTCCATCGGATCACAAAGTCCGAGAAAGATTCCTTAGGCTCTTGCCTTGTCGTTTCAAGATCACGGGTTGTGATCTCGATTTGAGTGTTGTATGAATATTGCGTGACAAAGGCTTCAGCCATCTCATCCCAATTCTTCTTCACCTCATCTTGCAATCTTGCGTACCAATGGGAGGCCACACCCGACAGGGTTCGGCCGAATAATGAGAGCTTCTGTGGTCGCGTAAGGCCCATTGGCCGCAAGACATCCGCAAACAGTCGGATATGGACCATGGGGTCGCCGGTTCCGTCAAAACGGTCGATTTGTGGCATTTTGAACCTATCGGGGAGTGTTACGGCCTCCTCGGTATATCCATCTCCGATATCCGGCATAGCCTTAGCCCCTTGGGATTTTTTGAAAAGCTTCTCCAGTTTGCTCAATTTCAGAGCTGTTTGATCAACCTCGACCTCGGATGGAGAGTCCGGGTGATTGGATGTGTGGACCTTGGACAGTTGTGGTGGAATCGGGGGCGGGACAGGCCCCGTTGGAAGACTCGTGTCCTCTTGCAGAATTTGGACAGCCGGTACAGTATTCTGGGTGTTAGGAGGGACGTCCTGAATAACAGGAGCCTTCTCAGGTAATGGGGCTCCTGCTGGAGGAGGAATCTGGTGTGAAGCAGATGCTGTACTCTGTTGTTGCAGTCTAGTAATCAGTTCAGCCTGCTGAGTCATAATTTCAGCTTGCTGCTTAGCGAGTTCATCTCGGCGGACGGCATCTTGTTGCATAGCCCGCATGGTTTCCTGCATCTGGCGTATCATATCCTCAACCCCTGTCGGTGCCGTCATATTGTTTCGATTTGTCTGAACTACCGGTAGATCTGTCTCAATGGGGACCTCAATCCAATTGTCCACTGATGAAGGATACCACTGTTCAGGTGCTCTCTGTTCAGATGTACTGCGTTTTCTCTGCTTCCTTCTTGTAGTAGGGGGTAGAGAATGGAACACTGGCTGTCCGTCGATTAGATCCTCAGATCGATGGAGTCGACGACCTCGTGTCCAAGGTGATTGGGGAATGCCTGTTGGGTTGGAAGCAATCGTGCTAAAACTGACCTAGCAAAAGATAAATAAAGCGAAAAGGAACTAAATAAACAGATAAACGGACAGCATAACAGCTTTAAAATAAAATGCAAGACACACAGTCGGGCATAACACACAGTCAAAAAGCTGAATAAACACTGTCCTCGAACACTGATTATTATCCCTGTATCACTGTTCCCTGAAACAGAATCTGATATCCGCAGATAACTAATCCTCAAATACTGGCTGATGCCCGCAGGCCTGATACCCAAACTTATGTACTGAACTGATGCCCACAGGCTTGATACTGACAATTCTGAACTGATGCCCGCAGGCTTGATACTCAAATTCGTATACTGATCTGATGCCCGTAGGCCTGATGCTGACAATTCTGAACTGATGCCCGCAGGCCTGATGCCCAAACTCATATACTGATACATGCATTCCTGTAGAGACGCACTCTAAAGCACATAACAGATAAGTGAGAGCCAAAACACCCCTATGTTGGGGTAGGGTTTCCCTGTCCTATTTTGTCAGGAGCTAGGGTTTCACTATGCACACAGCGGTTTCAAACAACCTATAAACGGGTAAGCAACCTGTCCTAATTTAGAATGGTCACTATGGATCCGAATATGCACTAGGTCGAATGGTCAAAAAGGGTGCCCCGGTAAAACCGGGGTTTGTGTTCCCATACTGGCAGAGCCCACAACCGGTCAGCCTTATGGTCATGCCTTGACAAGACAAGCCTCCGGCAAACCGTTCAGGAATAGCAGATGGCAAACACGGTGTCCTAGGCGCACCAATGCAAATGCAATGCAAAGAAACACACAAGTGTAGTCAAAAATAGATATCATGAGTTCGAGTCAAGTTCTCTAAATCCCCAGCAGAGTCGCCAGAAACTGTAACAAGCCCGCGGGGGGGGGGGGCCTCGCTACAGCTCGGACTCTCAAATGTTTGTCACGGTTCTTAATCTGAACCAAAGAGTCCAAATCTGGCAAGTCATTTTGAGAAAACTGATTTTTGAAAAAGTAGTGCCAAACATGGACTGCTTTGCCAGATACAGAGTCGCCACCTAAATATTTTATTTTGGGAAATTTAGGAAACCCTGACTCGGTGCCAAAAGGCCACGTGTCCGTCATCACCAAAGCTGCTTCGGCTCGGGAACTTGGGTACGATTGGGGAAGGTCACTTCGTGAGCACCCCCGCTCGCCCGGTCAAAGACCGGCCTCTACTAACCATGATATCGATTTTTGAAAACATTGTGAGTTCTTAAACCGGTTTATTAGCCTAGGTTACTATGTGATGCGTACAGCATACAAATATAGACCGAGTCGCCTGAATTGGAACAAAACATTTCATGCTTGTTTTTGAAAATGGTTTGCTACCCGCAGGTAGGCTTGAAACATTTGGTGACTTATTCCAATTTAAGTAACCCAACCTTCACCCACAGGCATTCAGGCAGTTATATCAGATAAGCACATAGCCTCATGGTAAGTATGCTATCATGGCATTCACTCACACACATGCAAGGATGCTAAAGCATAAAACTCACCGGGTACTCCAAGCCAAAATAGATACTTATTAGAAATCATGCATGAATCCTAAGTATACAGAAATGCCTAATGCAACACATGCAAAATGCAACTATAGCAGGCTCGGCTATTCTAAACATGGCGTATGGAATGCTACAACTATCATGTATTCAACTTGGAATTGAAAATACAATGCAGTTAGTATGATGCGCCGAGCCCGATGCATGCAAAACAGATGGATGAATGCAAACATGCTATCATACTGTATGCTAATTTAAACATGCCCTAATCTAACCAACAAAAGCGGATAAATAAAAGGGAGAAAGACGTGGGATTGGAAGACATGCATCACACTCACCCACACTTATTACAGTTGCGCCCTCACTCGGAGGGTCCGAATAAATAATACAGTCTAAATATTACAGTCCCGAATAAAAGAATATTACAGATTTCTAATTAATTAATGAATTAACTAAGAAAGCAGATAAAACTGGCGTGCGAGCCAGGGACTGTCTTGCTTCTGATGGATGATGCATGTCCGTGTTGTCTTGCGCGAAAATCCACCGGAATGCCCCAATTAGCCTCTGTTTACACCTGTTCTTGAAATGCGTGCCGAGCCCAGAAAAATTGCTGATTCTTCTTTTTGCTGCGACAGAGAGCAGGAAAGGGGCATAGCAATGTATCTGCACAGATATATGCATGTCTCGATCCTCGTGCCACCAATCACGCATACCGAGGCATGATGGCCGAGGAATCGAAATGCACAACTCAATATAGGATGAATGCACATGAAACTACAGCTAAAACCTAACTCCATCATGGGTAATCCGGAGTGTCGGTGACTGGGGAATTGAGACACATTCCGTCACTCGGAGTACGAAATGTACCTCGTTTCCCGTGCCCGGGCTAATTCCTATTCCGGACATGATGCAATATGCATGATATGCATGAAATGCAACTAATATACAATCCTAACATACATAATGCTATGGAATGATAGGCCTCGAAATACGTGCACTCGGGCACGCAAACCAAAAAAATGACGGAATGCAATGAATGACAGATACAATGAAAATGAGATGCCTCGAAGTACGTGCACACGGGCACGCAAACCAAGGCGATGACAGATACAATGAAAATGAGATGCCTCGAAGTACGTGCACACGGGCACGCAAACCGAGGCGATGACAGATACAATGAAAATGACATGCCTCGAAGTACGTGCACACGGGCACGCAAACCGAGGCGATGACAGATACAATGAAAATGACAAGGAAATGACAAATGGGCTTATACCAACATGAGTGAGCCTCAGCCACACTCACATCGGATGCCGTCGGATAAAAATGGAGTGCCTCGAAATGCGTGCACACGGGCACGCAAACCGAGGCGATGCTAAAATGACATGAAAATGACAAATGGGCTTATACCAACATGAGTGAGCCTCAGCCACACTCACATCGGATGCCGTCGGATAAAAATGGAGTGCCTCGAAATGCGTGCACACGGGCACGCAAACCGAGGCGATGATGGAATGCGATGAAACATGGCAAAAATGATATGCAAGCATGCTAATGGAATTTCAGCAACAAAATATGGGGAAAACAGTCCCGAAATGAAGCGAAATGATATGAAATGTAAGGAAATGCCCCGAAATGCAACATTAGGCACCCGAAATGGCCTATAGCCATGCTAAATATGCACAACATGGACATGCAATGCAAAGACAGAAGCTAGACAGCCCCAAGATAACCACTTTTCCAGTTATAGACATGGCCAAACAGCAAATATAGGTATGGCAAAAATAGCATACAAGAATAGGGGCCAAGATAGGGGTAATGAAGCAAGTGGTATAAGCTAAACCCAAACTGAAAAATTTCCTTCTACAACACTGAAGATGGACCAAAAATATGAACATTTACAGTATATGGCAGCCTCAAAATCAGTATACAAATATGCTAAAAATGGGATGCAAAACAAGGCCCAAAAGGTGCTATAACATGAAGTATATAAAATAATCACCAAACAGGAAAAAAGTGTGAATGAAACATGAAGTATAGGCCAAAACAAGGCCACTTTCAGTTCGGACCAAGGTCCAAAAACAGAAGCCAAGAGGGCTATCAACTTATGCAAAAATGGGGCCAAATAAGGGATTGAACTACAAGTGATACATGGAGACACCAAACAATGTTGAGCCCTTCTCCAATGTTGAAGAGGGGCTCAAAATTAGCCCTATATCAGTTTACAACATGCTCGAAAATAAATTGCTCATGGGTCAAAAATAGCATGCAAATCTATGACATACAAGATGGTCAATGAAGCAAGTGTATTATGGAGGGCTCAAACAGGGTTGAGCCCTTAATGAGAAGTGAAGATGAGCTCAAAATATGGCCCTTTTCAGTTAGGGCCGGAGCTTGAAACAAAAAGCAAGAGGGGCTTAGAAATGGAACAAGATAAAGGGTCAAAAGGGTAAAAGTGTAACTTACCCTTGAAGATTCGAGATTTTGTTGCTTCTTCGGCTGATTTGCAGCTTCTTTAGCCTTCAAGAATCTTCCCTTGCTGCTGGAAATGAGATGGTGGTGGTAGAGCTTGGTGGTGTAGAAGGAATGAAGGTTAAGAAGTTAGGGTTTTTTGGAGAATTGAGAAGGATGACAATGGAGTTTAGGGTTTGTGCTTGGAGAGGAATTTTTCTAACCCTCAAGAAGAAGACCCTCAGCTGGCTATAAGGTCAAGAAAGGGGTGTAAAAGGGGGGGTGAATTGGAGAGCATAACTCTCTCCCAAAATATCCCCCGGATACAGAAAATATCTGGGGGATATTGCCCAACAGCTGGAAAGGGTACAGTGAGGAGAATACGGCCGGCCTCATACTTTTGCTGGAGGTGGCCGGCCGGCCACACCCCCTAGCCGGCCGGCTAGGGGTCAAAAGGGTCAACGAGCTTTTCTGGCCGGCCAGATATTGGGAAGGTAGCCCTATGTGTGTACAACACAACCATGTAATTGAAATTCCAAGAAAGTGGGCCCAAGGGGTTCAACAATGGCTCGGAAAGAGGGGGTCAAAAGGGTCAAGTTGACTTACTGGCCGGCCATGAACTTTTAGGGGCCTCTCAGGTGTGTACATCACAGATATGTGGTTCAAAGTTCAAGAAAAAAGATCCAAGGGGTTCAACATTAGCCCGGAAGAAAGGGGTCAAAAGGGTCAGGTGACCTTAATGGCCGGCCACCAACTTTTAGTGGCCTCCCAGATGTGTAGATCACAGATATGTGGTTGAAAGTTGGCAACACTACCCCTAAGGTATTCAACATTAGCCCGGAAGTTGCAAAAACGGGCGCCGGCAGGCCCCGGAGGAGAGATAACTGGTTGCTGCAACAATTGCTGGCCTCCCACCCTTCAGTGACCTTCCTTGTGATAAAACAGAGGTACCTGCCAAAAATGAACGAAAACCGTTGCAAAACGAACGTTCCGGGGCCAAAACACGCAGTTCGGGGTCCCGAAAATGGGCTGTTAAGCACCGAAAATGATATTCGACCTCGAAGTGGGTTTCTCAGCCCCCAGTGTCCCTCAAAAGGGAGAAAATAAGATGTATGCCAAAAATCAGAGCAATAGGAGATGGTTAAGCGGTCCCGAACCGAGGCACACGGCCTGACGGCTCCGAAAACCGGGAACCGGACTCCGAAATGGGCAAAATGGCCTACGGCCACCAACTGTAGCCTACGGACATTGAGAAATGGTCTACGAGACCTCTCCCTCCCTTCAGGAAAAGAAACAGAGAAAACCGAGTCTGGTTCGCAAACCGAGACAAGGCGCAGAAAAGGGTTCGGAAGTCCGGAGGTAGGGCTTACGGCCGCGACTCTGAAACTTCTGAACGAGCACATTATGCAACATCACCAAGCGCTCAATCGGTGACGTCTGAGTCTTAAGGTCGGTCAAAAATGGGGTGTCTACAGATAGTGATAGTCCCGAAGTGTTACTAGAGTTCCGGTTAGAAACAGCATTGATCAAGTGCTTTTCCAACAAGACTCCCAGCAACCCAAGGATCCAATCAACATCCTAGAAACTACATTCCATACCCACATAGTCACATAAGCATGTTATCAATTAAACACATGGCATATGACACTACATCTAAGTCTCTATCAAGCGAGACAAACCCATTGTGATCCTAATCACTTCCCACGTACCCAAAGTATTCGAACTCGGTACGCTCTGATACCAAGTTGTAACGCCCTCAAAATAATAACATTAAACCCAACAATA
The DNA here is from genome assembly GCF_055761805.1 of Camellia sinensis. Classification (NCBI taxonomy): domain Eukaryota; kingdom Viridiplantae; phylum Streptophyta; class Magnoliopsida; order Ericales; family Theaceae; genus Camellia; species Camellia sinensis. The sequence continues at coordinate 51,259,694 of NC_138967.1, forward strand.
CAGACATGCATTGATATATAAAAGCTCCACATTCTTCTATTCATCAGAATTCCATTACCAAAAAGTATTACATGTTAACGACAAAAGCAGATGCCCTACGGGCTTACAGCTTTCCAAGTTAACACTTGGTTACAACAAAAGAATACTAACTCATTTACACATTAAGCCCTTGGCTTGAATATACATGTAATACATCAAGAAACTAAACAACAAAAGTCTGCCCGCCTCTAGCCTCCCAAGCTACGTCCTTGGAGGTGGCATGCTACCTGTACCTGAAAATGATATTCCCATATAGGGTGAGCCACAGCCCAGTAGAGATATGCTAAACACAGTATGAGCAATGACTAAGACATTAGCAATTGATAAATGTTCAATTTTCATAAACCAATTCATAATCCATTTCCATTTCTTATCAATTTCACAATTTCCATCAATAGCTCAGAACCTGGCCAACCACTTATATGAGACAAAGACTCATATTAAACATTTTCCATTTTTACAATAGATAAACACACAGGTTATATCAATATCTCAACAGATAAGCATACAAGCTATATCCACATTTCAACAGATATGCATATTAGCTATATCAACACTTCCCATGACAAGCATATGAGCTGTATCAACACTTCCAATGACAAGCATATAAGCTGTATCAACACATTATCTGACAAGCATATGAGCTGTATCAGTGGAGTCCATCCCCTATCTCCTCCCAAACAACATCCGGTTTAGAGGTCCATCCCCTATCTTCCCCTAAACCGTGGAGTACATCCCCTATCTCCTCCCACACACACAATGCATATATACACAAAGGTCATATACACAATCAATCAATACATAACGTTAATGTATTCCATCAACCGTCATACTCTATGACATATCCAATTGATTAGTTTTAGTTTGCCTAATCATCATGCATTGTCTACAACAATCAAAACTACCCTCCACCGGTAGCCCAAGCAATTATTTCTAAACAGATAATAAAAAGCTCCAACAGATAAAATATCAATGTTTTCAAAAGCGAGCGATTTTTAAATCCAACTCCATCATTTCACAACATAATGAGCCAATTTCATTATTTCCAACACAATTCCATAAGTTCACAATTTTCCCAAATTAATTATGCCAATTAACTTATACCACAAATTAGGATTTTCTACCCCCTTTCCCAATATTGACCCAATGGCCTAATATCAACAACCAACAACTATATCATCACTTTGGAACCCAGAAATACAAGTTATGAGCCCAAGATCACAAAACCTTTTTTACACATTTTGAAACCCTAAGTACCAAAATTTCCCAAGTTTAACACTCTATCAAAACAACTAAAAATCTAGGTCAAAGACCATAAGAGTGAGTAGGAATCCCTACCTCAAAAGATGACAACCAAAGAAGAAGACGATGAAAACGAACTTGCTCCAAACCACGACTTTCTCGGATCCCTCGACGATCAACAACTCTTTTGTAAAGGCCAAAAGTGAGGAAATCACTCCTACTAGATCAATACCTAGAGAGAAGGTGGAGTTCTAGAGTGAGAAGCTCAACAATGGTGTTTTTGGAAAAGTAAGAGAGAGAAGAAAAGTGAAAAAGTGATTTAAAATGACCTAGCGGATAACTCATATACGCGTGACCCGCTTGAGCGGAGAATGCAACGCTCGAGCGCCAAGAACAAAATCTAGACACGCTCGAGCGCAATAAGGCCCGCTCGAGCGCCAAGACACAAGAATAAAGCACTTCCGCTCGAGCGCGAAAATCAGTCCGCTCGAGCGTAGATTTCCCCCTCCCAGAACTTATACCCAGAAAGTACTACCCGCTCGAGCGCTAACAAACCCGCTCCAGTGCCACCGCTCGAGCGTAAAGAAACCCGCTCGAGCGTAGAAATCACATATGCAGGAGTTTTGCAGGAACTAGAAATACTAGAGGTGTACAATCCCCGCTCGAGCGCAAGAAGACCCGCTCGAGCGGACCGCCTAAAAACTGAACAACAAGGAATTGAAACCAAGGCCTAACCAACCTGTAACAACCCTCCTTAAAACATCCTAAAACTCAATCAAATGGAATTAAAGGACGACAACAACATAGATACAATAACCAACTTCACGGAACCGAGTCCGGAATGCAACAGAACAGTAGAGGGACAACCGAGATCGCTATAAATTTTCATAGCTGGAACGCCGAAGCCATGTCAGTAAATGATTCGACGATCAAATAAATTGTGGTAACCTTATAAATAAATCGGTGACCAACACTACAACAAAAAACATTTTTGGAGACGTTTTTTGGCAACTAAAATAGAAATTAGTTGCGAAATGTACACAATTGGTGACCATATATGTTTTGGTCGCAAAAAACTAAACTATTGGCGACGAACAAAAATATCTGGTCGCTGTTGAGTTTGGCGTGAAGTGAAATTTATGTGCGGGAGCTAGGGAAAAGTTTCTATGACCAAACTAATATACGATGACGGAACATTTAGTTGCCAAATGTATTGTTTTTGGCAACACCCATTGCTTTGTCACGGAAAATGTAAAACGACATTTATGGCGACCTAATTAATTTAGTCGCCAATAATTAATTTGCCAAAACTACACCGTTTGGTGTTTGCCCTAATTTTTAATTGCCAGAAATAGTTGTCTGTGTATTGACCCTTTGAAGCTCCATTCTCTCTCTCTCTCTCTCTCTCTCTCTCTCTCAATACCTCAAACAGCAAAAGGTATGTCTTCTCCTCTTCTTCTTCTTCTTCTTCTTCTTCTTCTCTCTCTCTCTCCCCCTCGCTCTATTTCGCTGCCCACTATAGAGAGGGTGCCGCCGACTACACTCCCTCGAACGGCGCTGCCCCTTCGTCTATTTCGCTGCTGTCTGCCCTCTCTCTATTATTGTTCTCATATTTTCGTTGGAGAAGACAAATTTTACCTGTTGGATCTTTCATTCCCACTGTTGATTGATCTGTATATTGATGTGAATATCATTGGTGGTACTTTTTGTTTCAAATGATATATGGGTTATGCTCTGTTTTCGAGTTTAAAATTGATTTGTATTTTTATAATTTGAGAATGTGGATAAATATTACTCACCTAGGTGACAAATATTCCTCAGCCGAACTCAATCCTGTAATTCCTCTATCTTCTATGAGTTTTGGTTTCGAAACGCAAAAGATAGGTTGCTATCCAAGAAATGTATGATGTACTGAATTGTTTCATTACATTTTTGAAAAAACCTGTTTTAGCAAATTTTTAATTTTATTTTCTGTTTTGTGGATTTTGGTTTTCAAAGCACAGGAAATTCACTCCAAGAAATGCAGAGAAAACACTATCACGTTTGTTTGATTTGTTTATTGTCTACACATGAGAAGGGGGCTTACATAGTGGAATATATATATAATAAATATGCAAATAGAAGGTGGCCAGCTATGATTTCTTGGGACTATCTCTACACATGTGCACCGAATGACTAAAGTTGAATTTATTTATTTTTCTTTGAAAAGTTAAAGTTGATTCATATAGTTTGGTCATTGTAGGAATGTGATTCTGTACATTTGAAGGTGAAATTGTTAATATAAATTTCATACCATGTTTTATGTATTTAGGAGTTTAATTTATGGGTTTTAATTGATTTTGATTTCTAATTTAGCTTAGTGGTTTTTAATGAATAATTCTATGCATACTAACAATCTTACTAAAATTATAAATGGTTAGATGTGATTGGTTGTCAAAAAAATAACAAGATTTAAACCACGAATAATATTTGGACATGGATGTTTTTAGTAGGATTGTTTTTTTTTTGTTTTTTTGTTTTAGAGAAGGGGAGGTGGTTGTAGGTCATTGTTTGTCCCATTGTCATGCCAACAATCCCATTGTCATATGCTATGATGGTTCTACAGAGAACAAAAGAAAATTAGAAGGAAAATAATTAAAAAAACATACCCATAGATCAATCTTGAGTTCCATCTTATCATGACATTCTATAAATGGGTATTATTGGGAGGTAATGTCTTGTTTTTATAGTTTCTTAACATTTCACATAGGATCGGTACATCTTAAAATGTTTCTGCATATACAATAACCTTTAATTAATAAGGTCATGCATTGAATTAAACTTTATACTATTAAAAGTCATCAAGATGAGCTATCCATGACAGTGATTATGAATCTTGACCTGATATGGATTCGAGCAGAAAATTATTAGATTGAAAACAGTATCATGTGGAAGAAAAAAAAAAAAAAAAACTATTCATTCATCTGGAGTTGTTTTAGATTAACATTTAGTTCATGATGCCCTTCATTAGAGAGAGTGTTTAGATTCCCCTTTTTATGATATTCTCTTGTTTGATTGTGTTATTTATTTTGGATAGTTTGGGGATTATACCATGTAAAGTTCTTGTGGGAGTAGAAATGTAGTTGTGGGCTACTTAATACAAAGTTTATGATGTCCATTATCCATCTGAGATTTAACTCAGCACAAGCAATGAGTTTAAAGTGGAAAATTATGAAGCATGTATTTTTTTTTTTTTTTTTGATAAATAAAAATTATGAAGCATGTTAAAATAACAGTATCTTAAACTTTCTCTCATCTCTGTGTCAAGGAACTAATACTATCACTCCGTATGCCATATAAACATCATGTAGTTTTAATGTTATTTTGAGTGAAGTGCCTTCTGAAATTTTGTACTTAAGATTGCAAATGTACCTTTGTGTACTTTGTGGAATTTGCTGTTAATTTATCCATGGAACTTTTCAGCAAGTGTCAATTTAATGTTGGGCTGCTTTATGCTGATGTGTATGGATCATCTATTCCAACCCTGATGAAACTCAATAGCAGGCCTAAAGTTAATAAAGGTTGTTCTTTAATCATCTGAATCCTTCCTGACATGTTCCAAAATCTATGGTGTCAATGATGTGAAGTACTATAATGCATGATAGTGAATTGCTAAGGGTAGCTCTAAGAGATATAGATTTGCTTTTAATTTATTGCTCATATTTTACTAGTTAATTTAATATCCCTTTCTTGCTCACATTTTATTGTGAATATTCTTTGCTTGTGTCATATTGGTGCTGGATTAAATATAGTTGGTACCTTTTGAATTATGCTATGATATTTTCTACTGCTTCTTGAAAACTATGGAATCAGGTGTGTTTGCCAATGGGGTTTCTTGTCTTCCCTCACCTGTTACTTCCCCTTTCTTATTTTATTGTACATATGTGATTCAAAGTACTTGGGCTTCAAATTGTAACTCTGTTTGAGGGATTTAGTGATTATTTTTTTTTAAAGTTAACCTGTTAAATATATTTTACTATTAATTGTTGTTTCTTTATCCAAAACTTATGTTGATTTTGTTCTTGCAGGTGTGAAAGTCCTTGAACATGTGTCAAGGGGAGTTGATTGGGGAAGCTTGATATTCTCGTGGTGGATATGCTCTTGGGATTGGTATCAGTTAGATAAAGAATATGAATACAGATTTAGAGGTTTTGATGCTTTAACTAGAGGATCAACAATTGGCACGGCCTAAGCAGAGTGACATAGAGACACATATATGCTTCAAAGGCTCTACCTTTGTTAGATTCATGTTTCAGGCCTCAATAATGAATTTACTAGTCAAATTATGTGTGAAATTGAGATAGCCAAATGTCGTAGGATGATATATTTCCTTCTTTTTAATTTTACCAATCTATCTAAAGTCAATATGGAAGTAATGCTTCATTTTCTGATCTCTCTCTCTCTCTCACACACACACACACACACACACACACACACACACAAATTCACACAATCAAACAACAATGAATTGTCAGCACGAGCATGTCACTCAAGTCTAAATAAACTTGTAGATACAAACAACACCTCGTTACAACTTTTTGTTAGGAAATTTGTAGAACTTAAGGGTTAAATGGTTCATTCGGGAGGCAAACTTGTAAAACAACCACGAAATCAATCAAACATCAACATGAGCATGTCACTCAAGTCTAAATAAACTCGTAGAAACAAACAACAACCCGATTAGTCTATTTGATGTTGCTGTGTTGCTACTGCTATTTACTCATATTGCTTTCTTAGTGGATTTATGTGTCTCGTGTGTCTAAAACTAGTGTCTCCTCAAAGTGCTATATACGGTGACTTTGATGTGCTGCCCTGTTTCATCCATTATTTTTTGGTGATTCTTGCTAAATTCCCTTTATGCATGCTGTTGAAGTGACTGTTAATATTTGTTCTATTAGAGAGATTAATTCTTTGTCAATGAAATTAATTCTTTTTCCAATTAGGGAGACACAGGGGCCAACTTCCACCATACTTGATCCTTTTCCAAATTAACTTCATCTCAGCTTCTGTAATTTAGAAAATTGTCATATGGGTGGTTATATGTTTGGTTAATGCTATTTTATAAAAAAAAATTCTCGTTATTATTCTTATTTTTTGGGCAATATTTTATAACAAGCATATCAAAAGTAGAAATTAATACAAATCGATGCAATTTTAATAAATTAAACGGTATTTTGCACCGTTGTAGCTGACAATTTTAACTAACCTGGTATGTTTCTCTGTTTCAGTTTGTAGGGTAGCTTCATCATTTTGTTAGTAACCGATGAATCGAACATCGATCAATTCTATTAACCAAATCATCCAAAGATCAATCTGCTCTGCACCGACTTCAGAACCAGTCCTCAACACTAATTTTCTATCGAAATCGTCATTCTCATCGTTATCGTCGTCAATTTCATCTCTCCAAATCCTAACAGATTCTCAGACCAAATCAATCTCAAACCCACTTTACAGTTTCCTTCCCCATACTCAAAACCCTAACAATATAGTCGATCTCATATGCTCCAATCTCAAACAACACAATACCCATTTTCCCATTGTTCACAAAGATATTCAAGGGCTTCTTCCTCATCTGGGTACCCATGAAATTTCTAGGGTTTTGTTGAGATGCCAATCTGATTCTTCCACTGCTCTCACTTTCTTTAACTGGGTAAAAAATGATTTGGGTCTTAAACCATCGACCCATAACTACTGTATTATTGTTCACATATTGGCATGGTCTAGGAACTATTCACGGGCAATGAAACTGTTATCTGAATTAATAGAGTTGAATAGAGGTGTTTCGGCAAGTGGAGATGTTTTCCAAAGTTTGGTTCAATGTACAGACGAGTGTAATTGGAACCCGGTTACCTTTGATATGCTTGTTAAGGCTTATGTTAAAGTGGGTATGATTAAAGAAGGTTTGAGATCTTTTCGGAAGATGGTAAAGCTTGGATTTGTTCCACATGTTGTTGTATTTAATAGTCTTTTGGATGGACTTTTGAAGTCGAATTATACTGATCAGTGTTGGCGAATCTATGAAGACATGGGGAGAATCGGGGTACATCCCAATTTGTATACTTTTAATATATTAACTAATGCCTTTTGCAAAGGTGGAGACGTTGATAAGGTGAATGAGTTCTTGGAGAAGATGGAAGAAGAAGGGTTTGATCCTGATATTGTGACGTATAACACATTGATTGATAGTTATTGTAAGAAGGGAAGATTGAAAGATGCGTTTTATTTGTATAAGATTATGTATAGGAGGGGTGTGATGCCAGATCTGGTTTCATATACTGCCTTGATGAATGGTCTCTGTAAAGAAGGGAAAGTGAGAGAGGCTCATCAGATCTTACGTTGGATGGTTCATAGAGGGTTGACTCCAGACATTTTGACATATAACACTCTTATATGTGGTTACTGTAAGGAGGGAATGATGCAAGAATCTAGGTTGCTTTTGCCTGACATGGTTAGGAATGGGATTTTCCCTGACAATTTTACCTGTTGGATTCTTGTAGAAGGATATGTGAAAGAGGGTAGGTTGCTTTCGGCCCTGAATATGGTTGTGGAGCTTCAGAGATTTGGAGTTTCAGTTTGTCGAGATATTTATGATTACCTAATCCTTGCTTTGTGTCAGGAGAATCGCCCATGTGCAGCAAAGAATCTCTTGGAAAGAATGTCTCAAGTTGGTCATGAGCCTAAAGAGGAAATTTGCAATGAGTTGATCTATTCTCTATCCAAGTGTGATTTTGTGGAGGAGGCATTGCTGTTGAAAGCTGAGATGGTTTCTAATGATATGAAACCCAATTTAGTTACCTATAAAGCTCTTATAGGCTGCCTGTGTAGATTAAGTAGGAGTGTGGAGGGTGAGTCCTTAATGAGAGAAATGGTTGAATTTGGTGTGAATCCTGATATTGCAACTTGCAGGGCTTTGATAAATGGATTCTGCAAGGAAAGGAATCTTGATAAAGCAGAATCTCTACTTGGTTCAATTGTTGAAGAATTTCAAATTTATGACATAGAATGTTGTAACGCACTCCTCAAGATTTATTGTGAGGCAGGTGATGTTGCCAAGTTGATGGAGCTTCAGGATAGGTTGCTGAAAGTGGGCTTTGCACCAAATAGTCTGACATTCAAGTACATGATAGATGGATTATGTAAAGCTACGAGATCAAAAACTGTGTGCTGCCTGAGGAATGAAGAAAACAAAGGATAGGCTCTTGTAACCAATCTCTCTTGAAAGCTCCCGAATAGAGTTTTCTGGTGTCAGATTCAAATCAGTTGCTGTTGCCTTCAGATATGAGAAAGTGGCACTTGATTTGTTGAATTGCTATGTGCTCCAAGCAGCACAACTGTTAGTGGTAAATGAGGGTGGTGCCAAGAGGGCTCCAGCAACTTGGACAGCAAGAGGCATTACTATGAGTTGTAAACCTTATGCAACTGTGGCACTTGAAAATGTTCTGATTGGTTAACAACAGCGATCATAGAGTTCCAGAAGTCATCACGAAGCTTGCAACCTATTGGCTCCAGAAGTCGTGCACCTATGTGCCATGGAGTTTGGGCAATCTACAACAACTAAGATCACGTAACACTGGTATGTGTCTTTGAGAATTATGCATGTGAGCTATATGGTTCTATCAAGAAGATGACGAGGCTTCTCTCATTTTCTTTTTCACTTCCTTTCCAATTTAAACACCTTCACACGCTACATGGAGCAACTTACAACAAGAAGGCTTCCATATAATCTAATGATTGCGAGTATTTTGGAATAGAGGAATTTAGGGACACAAAATTCTTAGCCAACCACTACGCTGGCCTGGTCAACTGATATTAATTGTTGCAGTCCTAGATTGTATGAAAGAAACTGAGTTTTCCCATTGAAGCAGACAAGTGATTTTACTTATTAAAGCATTTATTATGACAACTATAGTTTTTGTTTGGAATGAATGTCAACATATATATAGCTTTCGTACAAGCTCATTCTTATTAGTTTCTCTTATGTCATATTTTTTGCAGGAGTTTAGGTATATTTATTATTTTGTGGAGTATATTGTAGATGCTTATGTTGTGGTGTTGAGACATTTGGTCGGGATGGGATTGGTATGTTACAAAATCTCATTTCAATGTACTAAGTTTTTTTGACCTCGATTTTTCTTGATCTTTCATGCTGTCCCAGGATTTTATTGCCAAGTTCAAACATATGCTGTTATTAGAAGTTTCATGTTGTTCTTGGGACCCATCCATCTTAATTGGTTTAATTAATGTCAGCAGCTTGTTCATGAGGCTCAAGTATTTGGTGTGGAACTGCTAGAGACTGTTTTTTCGTCATCTCCTGCTCATCACAAGCACTCTGGTGTGTCCAAAAAGGGCCTGGCTTGAGTTATATTCCTGAACTATCAACACTAATATTGTCCTTGCTTGTTACTCTCATTCAAACAGAGCTTGAACATGAACAACTATCTATATTGAAACTGCTTCTCTTCCTCTTGAAGTGGAAAAGTGAAAATGGTATGGTCATTTAATCATGCCTTAATGTTTCTTTTTACCTCTTTTACTTACACGGGAATGGCCCAGAAGGCTATTAGTTTGGTGCATCGCTTTTAGTTCTCATACTCTTTGTTTTCTGGTCCAAATTTACTTTTTATATAACATGAAATCTACTACTACTATTATTACCATACGCCATTGAATTGTAATTATGTTCTTGGTAATTTTGTAAGGATGCATAATGACCACTATCTTGAAGTTCACGTGTGTTTAATTTTGTTGTGAAGTTGCTTTTCTTGGTTCACACCGAGTGCATGACTGGATGTTTTTTGTCATTGCTTTATTTTATGTTTTTTTCTTTCAAATTTCACTACATTAACAAAATGCAGTCCTGTACTTGCTTTTGCAGATGCAGTTAATTTAAACGAAGAGCTTTTATTCGTTTTTCCTGTCATCAACCTTGTCTCATCTCCTTCTAAATCCGTTAAACAAGCAGCAATCGATTTGCTTTCCATTTTGGAAAAGCTTTTAATAAATATGTCAGTTTCACCGAAGAAGGAACTGATCATGCAAGGGAGATTTCCATCTATTACCAGACCTGAAGACATTATTTTTAGGCTATTGCGACAATTGTGGTCTCAGGTTTGTTTCCATTACTTACAGCTGAAAATTATATTTTCACTTCCTCACTTCCTGATTAACATTCTTGTGAGGGCTCATGATTGTAAGAATATACAGTTACAAAAACAAAATATAAGAAATAATTCTGAATTATGTGGCTGCTTAATTTGGTGGTGGTTGGATTGAATAGTTAGTGCTAACATGTGGTCTGTTTGTAATAACGCATCAGTTCTTGATAGAATTCATGTTTATCAATTATATATATGGTAATAGCAGCTATAAACAAATTGTTCCATTACAATGTCTTCTCCCAGATTGTGTAGCTTGATGACTATATATCTGTTTGGCGGTCTTACAAGGAAGATCTACTAAGTGGAAAATGACTATTTATTTCTGTTTGGTGGTCTTAGAAGGAATCTACTAAGTGGAAATGCAGCTTTTATTTTCTAGAAATCATTGGCATCCTTTGATGTTTGGAAAACCATAGTTGATTTTATCATGTTTAAAAATATTGGTTTATTAGTTAAGACGTATGACTTTGTTTAAGATTTGTGAACTGTCAGCATTGTAATGCCCTTGCCCCAAGTATTTGGGGTAGGCAGCACACTGATGCTGTGGACAAGCATGAAACTTCAGAAGCTTTGGTTAGCTTAATTTTTTTTATAGTTTTAATTTGTTAGGCAAGAAGCCATGCTCAAAATACCTCTCATCATTTATGATATGGTACTGGATTACTTATCAGGAAAAAAAAAAAAAAAAAAACTCTGTTAGTCCACTGCTGCAACTAATATTTGTCATCTGATAAAAAGAACAAATAGTCTGGCTTCTTAATCTCCTTGCGCATTGCATACTTACATGCATACTATTTGGTGAACATGTGGCTATCCTCAATCACATTTTATTTTTGTCAGTTCCTCATCGTCAAGTCTTCTTCTTTTGTTCGGTCAATCAATAAGTTCTTCCCATTTTTGTGCCTTATTGCTAAATTAGCTAGTGCCCTATTGTATGTTTGAGTTTGTTATAGTGGAGCATAGAGTGTCAATTTATAACATTAATTTGTCAGTCCTTGAATAGCTGCTTGAGGAAACAATGTTGATCCAATGAGGTCAGGGTCCTATCAAAACAGGGATTTTGTAAATAGTGGTCAGGGATGCAGCACTTGCTATGTTACTTTCTATGTGGGCCTAATATTTTGCTTTTATTTTTTCATATTCAGGATCAACCTTTTCTACCCAGTTCTTTTCTTTTGAATTTTGCTTCTAATGATGGAACTGATCTCAACAATATGCACAACGTACCAAAAACATGGACTTCCCTTATGAGAGAATACTTGTGGATTCTTGAAACACGAAAGTCCTCGCTACCCATCTCTTGGTCTCAAGAGATCTTTCAAAAATCGTTTCCTATGTGCTTCCTCAGTGTTTTTCTATAAGAAAATAAAAGAAAACATGAGATAAGAAAATAAGAAAAACATGAAGAATAAATTAAAATCTACAAAGATAAGTAAGTTGTTTTCCATGTGCTTCCTCTGTTTTTTGTTAACACTTTTTATAAATTCATCAAATAAGTTGTTTTCTTTAAAAATAAGTAATTAATGGATTTTTCAAAGTATTTATATGGAAATCAAATCACTTGAAAAAACCAGTCTTGTCTCCTCAATTCTTTTCAAAGTATTTTTCATTCTATGCACAGGATTCACAAAACCAGACATGAATAACCATAACAAGCTTTACTCAATATTCTCTCAATCTTTAACCATTCATAAATTATGCTTAGAAAAACAATATCAAAACAAAATATTTAAAATATGAATTTATTATGTTAATTTAAACTTGGTGTATTAATAAGTCGCACTAAAATGAATCTAGTCAAAACATTCCAAATGCGAAATACTTTTTATGAGCATGAGGCACTACTAAGAAATGATATCATAAATACAATCATGAGAGATTTTACGTTATTATTTTGTTTCCAATGTTTTGGTTTATAATCACTTGTGTGAATGCACCATAGACTCACCCTTTGACTTTTCATAAATTAAATCAAAATATTTGGAAGGCTCCTAATTTTTATTATGAATTTTAAAAATTTTGATAGTAATTATATACGATATGAATAATATAGTAATATAGTAAGAAATAAGTTTTAATGTTTTTAAAGAAAATAAAAATCAGTGAGAGATGCTTAGGTTAGGAAGATAAGAAATATTTTTTTATCTTTCCTTTTAAAAACTATAAATTATGGAATTATTAATATTTTGAAAACTATTACTTTAATGGATTAGTCAATTTAAATTTATTTTTTAATTCAATAAATTTACAAATTTATTATGAGGTTTTGGTGCTCCCACAATATTTCTCACGAAAATCTCCTTTTATTTATATTATATATATATATATATATATATAATTTATAATTTAGGCATAAATATTAGTACATATGAGTGTATAAAACAAATCAAAAAAGAAAAAAAAAAAGTGTACAAAAGAAATTAAATGTGTGTAATTAAATCAAAATATTTTGAAGGTTCCTAATTTTTATTATGAATTTTAAAGATTTAATAATAATTATATATGGTATGAATAATATAATAATATAGTAAGAAACAAAGAATTAGATTGAAAAGATATGAAATATTTTTTTTTTCGCACTGAAAATGCCAAACTGGAATTAGCTTCAACCTCGGACGGTCCACCCCCAATTCCCATCCCTTGTCTTTTTTTTTTTTTTTTATTATTTTTTATTTGAACAACAATTCCCTTCTCTTTATAAAGCAGACTCTCTCCACAATTCTCTTCATCTTACTCACGTGGCATCTTCTTCTCTCACTCTCTACAAAACACCAATCCCCTTACTCTTTCTCTTGTTCTTTCTTCACTCTGTTCATCATATTCTTTACTAGTCATGTCTCTTGTTTTTTTTTCTCCCTCTTTGTTATTTAAACTAATATATATATACATAATGGACATGAACAAAAATACATATATGTACCCATCATTTGCTACCAGTATTCTCGACGAAATTTATCGTTCCATGGATGGCGGGAATGAGAAATGCCAAGAATTGAAGTTTTACAACAATAGAGTCGTCAAAATACATCTATGTACCCATCATTCGCTTCCGGTATTCTCGATGAAATCTGCCGTTCCATGGACGGCGAGAACAAGAAATAGAGTCAGGGCCGTAGAGTCATGGACGAAGACATGGCAAGCCTCCGCCGAGCATGTCTCCTCGAGCACGAGAAATCGAGGACTTCTTGTTTCACTGCAAAGAGGCCAAAGCCAGTGAAGACAACTAGTGTTTCAAAGAAAGAGAAACAGTCGATCTGGCCTGGGGCCAAGCTCGTGAGCTTTTTAAAATCTTTGTTCAATAATAGAAATTCAAAGAAGACGAAGAACTCAAGCTCATCATCAACCGGAGGTTATGGGGATGCACGTGTGGAGAGAAAAGCAAAGTCCACTCAAGCATCTACGTGTTCATGGGCATCTTCATAGTTGTTATCTTTTTTGATATTATCATTTCTTTTTTGATGTTATCTTTTTTTATATTAGTTTGTAATCACCTTTAACCATTGCAACTCTCTCTATATTTCTATGATTTAGTTACCAAAATTTTTTAACGGGGATTTAGCACTCCTATATTTTTTTTTGTCATGCCCCCAAAATAATGTAATAAATCCAATCCATAAGTGGAAGAATAATAGAAACAATATGCTTTCATTCATCAGAGTTCATATACAAAAGACAACACATGCAAAATATATTCACAAACTATTCATCCTGAATCTACAACATGTGTTGCAATGATAAAAGAATTGAAAACTAAATAGATAGTCATATGCCCTATAGGCTTGCATCTTTTCCGAGTCATTGCTTGGTTACAACAAATGAGCCTTGCTCAATACAATTAAAGCCCTTGGCTACACAAAAAGAATACAACAAAAGGAAGAAGCTCTTGCTTCCAAAAATCTCTCCCAGTTATTGCCTTGGCGAAGGTATATCACTAACACCTGAAAATGGTTTTTCCCAAATAGGGTGAGTGTCACGACCCCAAACCGCCCCTAGTAGTTTGGTACCGTGATGGCTAGTAATCCGTAATTACCGAAGGCCAACTTTCAAAAACTTAACACAATCAGAGTATAATAAACGGGGCTCACAAACGCGGAAGCAATAATCTAAAATACAAGTGGTCCATAAGAGCTGTGCATAGATCAAATGCAATGTCATTCATCCTTACAACTTGAATACAACAAAGCAAAATATGCGTTACATCTTGATCAAAAGGCTTCTCGAGACGACATATACAAAATACAGCAAATAAAAGCCAAGAAGCATGATTTTCAAGATTCGCCGACATGAAATAAATGGCATCGCCGACCTGAATAGAAAAAACAAAGCCGACATAATCATGAATGCAAATAAGCTTTCAAAACAGTCTAGGCGTCACCGACGTCCTGCTCATCACCTACATATATATAGAGAGGGTGAGCTTGGATACTCAGTGAATGATACTAATAATAAAGGTTTGCATGAATATAGCCGGAGTCTTTCAAAACAAAACACATCAAAACTTTATCGAACAAGGGATGAACCGTATTCATCTGTCAAGTCTTACAAGTATCAAGGGATGCTTACTGACATCGGCAAAACAAGGGATGAACCGTATTCATCAATCAAATCTTACAAGTCTCAAGAGATGCTTACTGACATCGGCAAAACAAGGGATGAACCGTATTCATCTGTCGAATATTACAAGTATCAAGGGATGCTTACTGACATCGGCAAAACACATCAAGCTTATCAAAACAAGGACTGTACGATCCGTAATCGTTTAGTCAAAGGTACTGCGAAAGTTTATAGTCCTCCAGCACAAGGGACTTGTGTTACTTAGGCCCGTAGCCCGATTTAACATTATGCAACTTGTGTTACTTAGGCCCGTAGCCCGATTTAACAATAGAGTCTTTCCAAGAAAGGATCATATCCTTTTATACTTAGTGCTGCGAAAGTTTAGAGTCCTCCAGCACAAGAGACTTTTGTACTTGGTACTGCGAAAGTTTAGAGTCCTCCAGTACAAGGGACTTTTCAAGAACGACATCGAAACAAGGCTTATACTTGATACATCAAAACAGGGCTATTCATTCATGCTTAGCAAATACTTTCGTCAAAACAAAACAAAGCAAGATTTATAAAAAACAAGTGTAACATAGCTTTATTAGAAATACCACTCACATAGATCTCCTCGGGTGTAGGCTCAAAGCAAATATCAAGGTCCTACAATCACATGGCAAATCACATTCTCAAAACAAGCTTTATATGCATGCAAATGATCTCGACATCCTTGCCAGATCCAAGTCGATAACAAAGCAAAACATGCTGGGAGTTTAAACACTGCTCCCGTCTCATGAAAACACATTGGGTACCAACCAGGTCTTTGCCGAGGTCCCACACATCCTTGCCGAGGTGTGGTCCCGTTGGCCTCAACCAAAAGCAAAGTCGGGGAAACCAGGCTTCCCCTCTGAAGCATGTGAAGAACATGATGAACATGATCATGAGGAACATGAATGCAAGATCAAAACTCGTTACAAAAATCTGAGATTTCATGCCATGAGTTCAAAACATGGACCTGGGTACCCACACAAGAAAGTCATTCAAGAACAAACATAAAAACATGGCTTTCGTTCCAAACTTTCGGATCAAAACGAGGCTTTTCTTTCAAGAACATATGAAGACCATTTTCTCTTTTCAAACCAACTTCAAAGAAATGCATGACATGCAAAACGAATCCGATCATGCAATGCAGCTGGATGATCAACAACAACAATCAAAGTAGCTCAAGATTCAAACCTCAAACTCGGATCCAACGGATCAAACCACGAAGATCAAGCTTGGAAGACTTGCTCTCACTCAAGAACTTCTCTTCCTTCTCCCTAGAGCTTCTCTCTCTAAAGGCAAAGATTTGAGACAAGAAAAATGATTTGTTTCTAGGTCTGCCGGCTGTCTTAACAATCAGCTCGGACACGTGGTGCTGCCGGGTTGGTTCAACTCAAAAAGGTGATTGATGGATAAGACAAGTCTCTGACAAAGCGTATGCAGCAAGCTGAGTAAGACACATCGGCAATAAATGACATCGGCTCAAACCAAGGATCCGGCAACAGGATAACAAAAACATCGGCTAGGGAGGACGACACTTGACTAAGCTGTGCCACACCTTGGCCGGGGTGTGCCACATCTCGGCCTAGGCCATACCTGCCTGCGGACAAGGTTCACTAAGTGCAAAACATCTCGGCAATAATGCCCGAGGTGAAGATGGGGGTCGACCAAGGTCTCAAAACAGTTCTAAGTACAAGGGTTCAAAGGCGAACTAAGCTCAAGATGACCTCGGCCACACACACACCGAACAAGGAACAAAACCACGCAAGCAATACAAACAAAACAAGGCAAGCAAATCCTTCCAATTATCATAACAAGGCAAGATCATGCAGGAATGTATGCAAGTATGACAAGAGTAAGGTGAGGGTTGTTACATCCTACACCCCTTAAAGAAGTTTGGTCCCCAAACTTAGATTACCTTGCTCTTTGAACAACTCCGGATAACGGATTCTCACATCCTCTTCCTTTTCCCACGTGGCTTCTATTCCATAATGTTCCTTCCATTCGATCTTTACCATCGGTATCGATTTGTTTCTCAACTGCCTCACTTGTCTGTCAATAATCCTCATTGGCTTCTCCTCGTAGCCCAAATCCTCATTAACCGTGATCTCGGAATGATCAATTACATGTAGTGGATCTCGGATGTACTTCCTCAACATCGAAACATGAAACACATTGTGGACTTGGCTCAAATCTGGCGGCAAAGCAAGTCTGTAGGCAACGGGGTTAATTCTCTCAAGAATTTCAAATGGCCCAATATAACGAGGTGCTAATTTACCTTTCTTTCCAAATCTGGATACTCCTTTCATTGGTGAAACTTTCAGGAATACATGATTCCCAACTTCGAATTCTAACTCATTCCTTCTCTGATCGGCGTAGCTCTTTTGTCGGCTCTGGGCAGTTTTAATCCTCTGTCGGATAAGTTTAATCTTCTCTGTTGTCACTTAAATCAATTCGGGACCAAGCAGAGCTCTGTCTCCAACTTCGGTCCAACATATCGGCGACCTACATTTTCTTCCGTACAAGGCCTCATACGGCGCCATGCCAATGCTAGTTTGATAACTGTTGTTGTAAGCGAATTCCACTAAGGGAAAATGTGTTCCCTAACTCCCTAGGAAGTCCAATACACAAAGTCTAAGCATATCTTCGAGTGTCTGGATTGTCCTCTCTGTCTGCCCATCCGTCTGGGGATGAAAAGCTGTACTAAATCTCAGCTCGGCTCCGAAAGCTCTCTGAAGACTCTGCCAAAATCTAGAAACAAATTTAGGATCTCGGTCTGACACAATTGACATCGGCACTCCATGAAGTCTGACAATCTCGTTCACATATAACAAGGCAAGTTGATTGGCGTTGAAGGTAGTCTTAACAGGTAAAAAGTGTGCTGACTTAGTTAATCTATCAACAACAACCCAAATCGAATCCATACCTTTCGGTGTCTTCGGTAAACCAGTCACAAAATCCATGGAGATGTGTTCCCATTTCCACTCAGGAACCGGCAAAGGTTGAAGAAGTCCCGCTGGTCTTTGATGTTCTGCTTTCACTTGTTGACAATGTAAACACTGGGACACGAATTCGGCTATCTCTCTTTTCATGTTTGGCCACCAGAAGGTCTGCTTCACATCTTGATACATTTTGGTGTTCCCTGGATGAACAGAAAACTTAGAACCGTGAGCTTCCTGCAAAATTTTCCTTTTCAACTCTGGGATGTCGGCCACACATAACCTTCCTTCAAACTTGAGTACTTGATTTTCGATAGTATACCCTGATCTCGGCTTTGTGCCAATTTCCTCGGCTATTTTCTTGAAGAAGTTATCTTCCATCTGTCTTGTCTTTACCTCATCAACAATAGTCGGCTCCACTGTCATCATGGTCAAACACGCCAAATTTCCATCTGACTTTCTGCTCAAAGCGTCGGCTACACTGTTAGCTTTACCCGGGTGATATTGGATTTGCATATCATAGTCCTTCAACAACTCAAGCCACCTTCTCTGTCTCAAATTCAATTCCTTCTGTGTGAATAGGTACTTTAAACTCTTATGATCTGAAAAAATCTGACAAGAAGTTCCATACAAATAGTGACGCCAAATCTTCAAAGCAAAAACCACGGCCGCTAATTCTAAATCTTGGGTAGGATAGTTCTTCTCATGGGGTTTCAACTGGCGAGATGCATAAGCTATAACTTTACCCCCTTGCATTAACACACAACCCAAACCTTTATGCGATGCATCACTAAAGACATGAAACTCTTCGTTACCTGATGGTAGTACAAGTACTGGTGCTGTAACTAACCTCGTCTTCAGTTCCTGGAAAGCTGACTCCTGATCTTTGGTCCATTCATACAGTGTTCCCTTCTTGGTCAATTGCGTCAATGGAATTGCAATCCTTGAGAAATCCTTCACAAACTTCCAGCAATACCCTGCCAAACCCAGAAAACTGCGAATCTTGGATACATTAGTCAGCCTCGGCCAATTTACTACGGCCTCAATTTTGCTAGGGTCAACCGAGATGCCCTCTTCGTTAATCACATGACCCAAAAATGAGATGGTAGGAAGCCAAAACTCACACTTGTTAAACTTAGCATACAATTTCCGTTCTCTCAAAATCTGTAAGGCAAGTCTCAAATGATTTTCATGTTCAACTTCACTCTTGGAATAGATCAATATATCATCAATGAAAACAACTACAAACTCATCTAAATGCGGTTTGAAGACTCTGTTCATCAAATCCATAAATGCAGCAGGGGCATTGGTCACTCCAAAAGGCATTACTAAAAACTCGTAGTGGCCATATCTTGTTCGAAAAGCAGTCTTCTCAACATCTTCGGCTTTAACTTTAAGCTGATGGTAACCAGACATAAGGTCGATCTTAGAAAAGACTCGTGCTCCTTGTAATTGGTCAAGCAGATCATCGATCCTAGGCAATGGGTACTTGTTCTTGATGGTGACCTTATTAAGTTCTCTATAGTCGATGCAAAGACGGAGTGTGCCATCCTTCTTCTTAACAAATAAAACAGGTGCTCCCCATGGTGAAGTGCTCGGCCTAATAAATCCCTTATCTAACAACTCTTGCAATTGCAGTTTCAATTCTCTAAGTTCAGCTGGGGCCATCCTATAAGGTGTTTTGGAGATCGGCTGTGTTCCCGACATGATGTCAACAGTAAACTCTATTTCTCTATCGGTTAAGTGGCCAGGCAATTCATTTGGGAAGACGTCGGAAAATTCATTAACAACTGGGATGTCGGCTAAATTAACATTTCCATTCTGATCACTCAGTATACTACACAAGTAGCCTCGGCACCCCTTCTGAATTAACTTACAGGCCTTAATGGACGAAATCAAGTAAGGTGGGGGCACTAACCCTTTACCCTGGAAAATAACCTCGGCTAGGTTTGGGGGTCTCAAGGTGACACTTTTCGAAACACAATTAATAGATGCATGATTTGCGGCCAACCAATCCATTCCCAGTATAACATCGAAATGAATCATATCCAGAGGCATTAAATCTACTAACAGTTTGACATTCTCAATCATAACAACACAAGCTCTATAAATGGACACAACAATCATAGGTCTCCCAGATGGAGTAGACACAGATAATACGAAATCAAGGGGCTCTAGTTCTCTATTAATTTTCTCGGCAAACTTAGTAGATATAAACGAATGAGTAGAACCCGAATCAATCAACACATAGGCATCTTGGGAGCAAATTAGAAGTATACCTGACACCACTGCCTCAGCATTCTGAGTGTCTCCTGGTACTAACGCAAATACTCTGCCCTGTCTCATCTGTCCTTTCCCAGCATTTCCCTTCTGAGCGGAGTTCGAGGTACCTTCGCCTTTCTTGTTATTATCAGTCTTCATCTTGGGGCAATCTCTCACATAATGGCCCATCTCGCCACATTCATAACAGGCTCCAGACGTCCGTCGACAGATCCCGAAATGCTGTCTCCCACAATCCGAACACATCGGTTTAGCACTCCCTTCCTGTCTTAGGTTATTAGTACTGCCCATGTTCGTTCTCTTCTTGGTGCCCAGTTGTACTCGGCGATTGTCATAGTTCTGCCTTTTTCGCTGGTTCTCTCCCGAGCTCTGGTATCGATTCAAATTAGCTTCGGCCTGAATGGCTTTGTCTAATACTTCGGCATAAGTCGGCATATCGAGCAAATTAACCCGGTCTTGAACTGGTCCACGAAGCCCACACTCGAACTTCCTGGCCTTCATATATTCATCGTTGGCCATGTGAGGTACAAACCTCGCCAATTCAGTAAAAACGTGATCATATTCCGCCACTGTTCTGTTGCCTTGCGTCAGAGTATGAAATTTGGTAGCCTTGCGGTTTCGAACACTTAGGGGAAAATGTTTGTTGTAGAACAACTCTAAGAACCGAGTCCAGGTCAAATCTGGATTGCTCCCTCTAACCATCATCCACCACCTGCGAGTGTCATCATCCAATGTGAATGCTGCCAACGTCACTTTCTGAGCGTCGGTGCTAGGGAAGATCTCGAACAACTTCTCCATTTCTAAAACCCATGCCTCAGCCTTCATCGGCTCTATACCTCCAGAGAATCTCGGTGGTTTCATTTTCTTGAACTCCCAAATCAAAGCTATCGTGCCATCCCCATATAAGGCAGGCTGCGGGGGAACTTGCGGCACTGGAGGAGGTGGAGGTGGAACTACATTTCGGCCGTTGGTCTGCTCGGCCTGAGTCGACGTGGCACTGGCAAACTGCTGTCTTGTTTGCCTCAACTCGCGGGCCAAACCCTCAACTAATCTTTCCAGTCTATCCATTCTGTCTTCGAGCCGATCCCGGCCAATTGGAGGTCTACCTCTCCTCATGATGCTATGAGCGTGCAAAGTATGACTTTAAAACAAATAAGCAAATAACCCCGTAGGCAAGCAACAAATAAGTATATCAAGACAATGCACACCTCACTCAAACAATAAATATCATGATGCAACCCTAACATCTTTCTAAGGGAAATCCTATGCTCTTTAGGACTCAAGTGTGTGATTAACATATACCGAGGAACTTGTGCTCTGATACCATTCTGTCACGACCCCAAACCGCCCCTAGTAGTTTGGTGCCGTGATGGCCAGTAATCCGTAATTACCGAAGGCCAACTTTAAAAAACTTAACACAATCAGAGTATAATAAACGGGGCTCACAAACGCGGAAGCAATAATCTAAAATACAAGTGGTCCATAAGAGCTGTGCATAGATCAAATGCAATGTCATTCATCCTTACAACTTGAATACAACAAAGCAAAATATGCGTTACATCTTGATCAAAAGGCTTCTCGAGCCGACATATACAAAATACAGCAAATACAAGCCAAGAAGCATGATTTTCAAGATTCGCCGACATGAAATAAATGGCATCGCCGATGTGAATAGATTTCAAAACAGTCTAGGCGTCGCCGACGTCCTGCTCATCACCTACATATATATAGAGAGGGTGAGCTTGGATACTCAGTGAATGGTACTAATAATAAAGGTTTGCATGAATATAGCCGGAGTCTTTCAAAACAAAACACATCAAAACTTTATCAAACAAGGGATGAACCGTATTCATCTGTCAAGTCATACAAGTCTCAAGGGATGCTTACTGACATCGGCAAAACAAGGGATGAACCGTATTCATCTGTCGAATATTACAAGTATCAAGGGATGCTTACTAACATCGGCAAAACAAGGGATGAACCGTATTCATCAATCAAATCTTACAAGTCTCAAGAGATGCTTACTGACATCGGCAAAACAAGGGATGAACCGTATTCATCTGTCGAATATTACAAGTATCAAGGGATGCTTACTAACATCGGCAAAACACATCAAGCTTATCAAAACAAGGACTGTACGATCCGTAATCGTTTAGTCAAAGGTACTGCGAAAGTTTATAGTCCTCCAGCACAAGGGACTTGTGTTACTTAGGCCCGTAGCCCGATTTAACATTATGCAACTTGTGTTACTTAGGCCCGTAGCCCGATTTAACAATAGAGTCTTTCCAAGAAAGGACCATATCCTTTTATACTTAGTGCTGCGAAAGTTTAGAGTCCTCCAGCACAAGAGACTTTTGTACTTGGTACTGCGAAAGTTTAGAGTCCTCCAGTACAAGGGACTTTTCAAGAACGACATCGAAACAAGGCTTATACTTGATACATCAAAACAGGGCTATTCATTCATGCTTAGCAAATACTTTCGTCAAAACAAAACAAAGCAAGATTTATCAAAAACAAGTGTAACATAGCTTTATTAGAAATACCACTCACATAGATCTCCTCGGGTGTAGGCTCAAAGCAAATATCAAGGTCCTACAATCACATGGCAAATCACATTCTCAAAACAAGCTTTATATGCATGCAAATGATCTCGACATCCTTGCCAGATCCAAGTCGATAACAAAGCAAAACATGCTGGGAGTTTAAACACTGCTCCCGTCTCATGAAAACACACTGGGTACCAACCAGGTCTTTGCCGAGGTCCCACACATCCTTGCCGAGGTGTGGTCCCGTTGGCCTCAACCAAAAGCAAAGTCGGGGAAACCAGGCTTCCCCTCTGAAGCATGTGAAGAACATGATGAACATGATCATGAGGAACATGAATGCAAGATCAAAACTCGTTACAAAAATCTGAGATTTCATGCCATGAGTTCAAAACATGGACCTGGGTACCCACACAAGAAAGTCATTCAAGAACAAACATAAAAACATGGCTTTCGTTCCAAACTTTCGGATCAAAACGAGGCTTTTCTTTCAAGAACATATGAAGACCATTTTCTCTTTTCAAACCAACTTCAAAGAAATGCATGACATGCAAAACGAATCCGATCATGCAATGCAGCTGGATGATCAACAACAACAATCAAAGTAGCTCAAGATTCAAACCTCAAACTCGGATCCAACGGATCAAACCACGAAGATCAAGCTTGGAAGACTTGCTCTCACTCAAGAACTTCTCTTCCTTCTCCCTAGAGCTTCTCTCTCTAAAGGCAAAGATTTGAGACAAGAAAAATGATTTGTTTCTAGGTCTGCCGGCTGTCTTAACAATCAGCTCGGACACGTGGTGCTGCCGGGTTGGTTCAACTCAAAAAGGTGATTGATGGATAAGACAAGTCTCTGACAAAGCGTATGCAGCAAGCTGGGTAAGACACATCGGCAATAAATGACATCGGCTCAAACCAAGGATCCGGCAACAGGATAACAAAAACATCGGCTAGGGAGGACGACACTTGACTAAGCTGTGCCACACCTTGGCCGGGGTGTGCCACATCTCGGCCTAGGCCATACCTGCCTGCGGACAAGGTTCACTAAGTGCAAAACATCTCGGCAATAATGCCCGAGGTGAAGATGGGGGTCGACCAAGGTCTCAAAACAGTTCTAAGTACAAGGGTTCAAAGGCGAACTAAGCTCAAGATGACCTCGGCCACACACACACCGAACAAGGAACAAAACCACGCAAGCAATACAAACAAAACAAGGCAAGCAAATCCTTCCAATTATCATAACAAGGCAAGATCATGCAGGAATGTATGCAAGTATGA
Source organism: Camellia sinensis (assembly GCF_055761805.1). Taxonomy (NCBI): domain Eukaryota; kingdom Viridiplantae; phylum Streptophyta; class Magnoliopsida; order Ericales; family Theaceae; genus Camellia; species Camellia sinensis. The sequence continues at coordinate 51,283,790 of NC_138967.1, forward strand.
CAAGAGTAAGGTGAGGGTTGTTACATCCTACACCCCTTAAAGAAGTTTGGTCCCCAAACTTAGATTACCTTGCTCTTTGAACAACTCCGGATAACGGATTCTCACATCCTCTTCCTTTTCCCACGTGGCTTCTATTCCATAATGTTCCTTCCATTCGATCTTTACCATCGGTATCGATTTGTTTCTCAACTGCCTCACTTGTCTGTCAATAATCCTCATTGGCTTCTCCTCGTAGCCCAAATCCTCATTAACCGTGATCTCGGAATGATCAATTACATGTAGTGGATCTCGGATGTACTTCCTCAACATCGAAACATGAAACACATTGTGGACTTGGCTCAAATCTGGCGGCAAAGCAAGTCTGTAGGCAACGGGGTTAATTCTCTCAAGAATTTCAAATGGCCCAATATAACGAGGTGCTAATTTACCTTTCTTTCCAAATCTGGATACTCCTTTCATTGGTGAAACTTTCAGGAATACATGATTCCCAACTTCGAATTCTAACTCATTCCTTCTCTGATCGGCGTAGCTCTTTTGTCGGCTCTGGGCAGTTTTAATCCTCTGTCGGATAAGTTTAATCTTCTCTGTTGTCACTTAAATCAATTCGGGACCAAGCAGAGCTCTGTCTCCAACTTCGGTCCAACATATCGGCGACCTACATTTTCTTCCGTACAAGGCCTCATACGGCGCCATGCCAATGCTAGTTTGATAACTGTTGTTGTAAGCGAATTCCACTAAGGGAAAATGTGTTCCCTAACTCCCTAGGAAGTCCAATACACAAAGTCTAAGCATATCTTCGAGTGTCTGGATTGTCCTCTCTGTCTGCCCATCCGTCTGGGGATGAAAAGCTGTACTAAATCTCAGCTCGGCTCCGAAAGCTCTCTGAAGACTCTGCCAAAATCTAGAAACAAATTTAGGATCTCGGTCTGACACAATTGACATCGGCACTCCATGAAGTCTGACAATCTCGTTCACATATAACAAGGCAAGTTGATTGGCGTTGAAGGTAGTCTTAACAGGTAAAAAGTGTGCTGACTTAGTTAATCTATCAACAACAACCCAAATCGAATCCATACCTTTCGGTGTCTTCGGTAAACCAGTCACAAAATCCATGGAGATGTGTTCCCATTTCCACTCAGGAACCGGCAAAGGTTGAAGAAGTCCCGCTGGTCTTTGATGTTCTGCTTTCACTTGTTGACAATGTAAACACTGGGACACGAATTCGGCTATCTCTCTTTTCATGTTTGGCCACCAGAAGGTCTGCTTCACATCTTGATACATTTTGGTGTTCCCTGGATGAACAGAAAACTTAGAACCGTGAGCTTCCTGCAAAATTTTCCTTTTCAACTCTGGGATGTCGGCCACACATAACCTTCCTTCAAACTTGAGTACTTGATTTTCGATAGTATACCCTGATCTCGGCTTTGTGCCAATTTCCTCGGCTATTTTCTTGAAGAAGTTATCTTCCATCTGTCTTGTCTTTACCTCATCAACAATAGTCGGCTCCACTGTCATCATGGTCAAACACGCCAAATTTCCATCTGACTTTCTGCTCAAAGCGTCGGCTACACTGTTAGCTTTACCCGGGTGATATTGGATTTGCATATCATAGTCCTTCAACAACTCAAGCCACCTTCTCTGTCTCAAATTCAATTCCTTCTGTGTGAATAGGTACTTTAAACTCTTATGATCTGAAAAAATCTGACAAGAAGTTCCATACAAATAGTGACGCCAAATCTTCAAAGCAAAAACCACGGCCGCTAATTCTAAATCTTGGGTAGGATAGTTCTTCTCATGGGGTTTCAACTGGCGAGATGCATAAGCTATAACTTTACCCCCTTGCATTAACACACAACCCAAACCTTTATGCGATGCATCACTAAAGACATGAAACTCTTCGTTACCTGATGGTAGTACAAGTACTGGTGCTGTAACTAACCTCGTCTTCAGTTCCTGGAAAGCTGACTCCTGATCTTTGGTCCATTCATACAGTGTTCCCTTCTTGGTCAATTGCGTCAATGGAATTGCAATCCTTGAGAAATCCTTCACAAACTTCCAGCAATACCCTGCCAAACCCAGAAAACTGCGAATCTTGGATACATTAGTCAGCCTCGGCCAATTTACTACGGCCTCAATTTTGCTAGGGTCAACCGAGATGCCCTCTTCGTTAATCACATGACCCAAAAATGAGATGGTAGGAAGCCAAAACTCACACTTGTTAAACTTAGCATACAATTTCCGTTCTCTCAAAATCTGTAAGGCAAGTCTCAAATGATTTTCATGTTCAACTTCACTCTTGGAATAGATCAATATATCATCAATGAAAACAACTACAAACTCATCTAAATGCGGTTTGAAGACTCTGTTCATCAAATCCATAAATGCAGCAGGGGCATTGGTCACTCCAAAAGGCATTACTAAAAACTCGTAGTGGCCATATCTTGTTCGAAAAGCAGTCTTCTCAACATCTTCGGCTTTAACTTTAAGCTGATGGTAACCAGACCTAAGGTCGATCTTAGAAAAGACTCGTGCTCCTTGTAATTGGTCAAGCAGATCATCGATCCTAGGCAATGGGTACTTGTTCTTGATGGTGACCTTATTAAGTTCTCTATAGTCGATGCAAAGACGGAGTGTGCCATCCTTCTTCTTAACAAATAAAACAGGTGCTCCCCATGGTGAAGTGCTCGGCCTAATAAATCCCTTATCTAACAACTCTTGCAATTGCAGTTTCAATTCTCTAAGTTCAGCTGGGGCCATCCTATAAGGTGTTTTGGAGATCGGCTGTGTTCCCGACATGATGTCAACAGTAAACTCTATTTCTCTATCGGTTAAGTGGCCAGGCAATTCATTTGGGAAGACGTCGGAAAATTCATTAACAACTGGGATGTCGGCTAAATTAACATTTCCATTCTGATCACTCAGTATACTACACAAGTAGCCTCGGCACCCCTTCTGAATTAACTTACAGGCCTTAATGGACGAAATCAAGTAAGGTGGGGGCACTAACCCTTTACCCTGGAAAATAACCTCGGCTAGGTTTGGGGGTCTCAAGGTGACACTTTTCGAAACACAATTAATAGATGCATGATTTGCGGCCAACCAATCCATTCCCAGTATAACATCGAAATGAATCATATCCAGAGGCATTAAATCTACTAACAGTTTGACATTCTCAATCATAACAACACAAGCTCTATAAATGGACACAACAATCATAGGTCTCCCAGATGGAGTAGACACAGATAATACGAAATCAAGGGGCTCTAGTTCTCTATTAATTTTCTCGGCAAACTTAGTAGATATAAACGAATGAGTAGAACCCGAATCAATCAACACATAGGCATCTTGGGAGCAAATTAGAAGTATACCTGACACCACTGCCTCAGCATTCTGAGTGTCTCCTGGTACTAACGCAAATACTCTGCCCTGTCTCATCTGTCCTTTCCCAGCATTTCCCTTCTGAGCGGAGTTCGAGGTACCTTCGCCTTTCTTGTTATTATCAGTCTTCATCTTGGGGCAATCTCTCACATAATGGCCCATCTCGCCACATTCATAACAGGCTCCAGACGTCCGTCGACAGATCCCGAAATGCTGTCTCCCACAATCCGAACACATCGGTTTAGCACTCCCTTCCTGTCTTAGGTTATTAGTACTGCCCATGTTCGTTCTCTTCTTGGTGCCCAGTTGTACTCGGCGATTGTCATAGTTCTGCCTTTTTCGCTGGTTCTCTCCCGAGCTCTGGTATCGATTCAAATTAGCTTCGGCCTGAATGGCTTTGTCTAATACTTCGGCATAAGTCGGCATATCGAGCAAATTAACCCGGTCTTGAATTGGTCCACGAAGCCCACACTCGAACTTCCTGGCCTTCATATATTCATCGTTGGCCATGTGAGGTACAAACCTCGCCAATTCAGTAAAAACGTGATCATATTCCGCCACTGTTCTGTTGCCTTGCGTCAGAGTATGAAATTTGGTAGCCTTGCGGTTTCGAACACTTAGGGGAAAATGTTTGTTGTAGAACAACTCTAAGAACCGAGTCCAGGTCAAATCTGGATTGCTCCCTCTAACCATCATCCACCACCTGCGAGTGTCATCATCCAATGTGAATGCTGCCAACGTCACTTTCTGAGCGTCGGTGCTAGGGAAGATCTCGAACAACTTCTCCATTTCTAAAACCCATGCCTCAGCCTTCATCGGCTCTATACCTCCAGAGAATCTCGGTGGTTTCATTTTCTTGAACTCCCAAATCAAAGCTATCGTGCCATCCCCATATAAGGCAGGCTGCGGGGGAACTTGCGGCACTGGAGGAGGTGGAGGTGGAACTACATTTCGGCCGTTGGTCTGCTCGGCCTGAGTCGACGTGGCACTGGCAAACTGCTGTCTTGTTTGCCTCAACTCGCGGGCCAAACCCTCAACTAATCTTTCCAGTCTATCCATTCTGTCTTCGAGCCGATCCCGGCCAATTGGAGGTCTACCTCTCCTCATGATGCTATGAGCGTGCAAAGTATGACTTTAAAACAAATAAGCAAATAACCCCGTAGGCAAGCAACAAATAAGTATATCAAGACAATGCACACCTCACTCAAACAATAAATATCATGATGCAACCCTAACATCTTTCTAAGGGAAATCCTATGCTCTTTAGGACTCAAGTGTGTGATTAACATATACCGAGGAACTTGTGCTCTGATACCATTCTGTCACGACCCCAAACCGCCCCTAGTAGTTTGGTGCCGTGATGGCCAGTAATCCGTAATTACCGAAGGCCAACTTTAAAAAACTTAACACAATCAGAGTATAATAAACGGGGCTCACAAACGCGGAAGCAATAATCTAAAATACAAGTGGTCCATAAGAGCTGTGCATAGATCAAATGCAATGTCATTCATCCTTACAACTTGAATACAACAAAGCAAAATATGCGTTACATCTTGATCAAAAGGCTTCTCGAGCCGACATATACAAAATACAGCAAATACAAGCCAAGAAGCATGATTTTCAAGATTCGCCGACATGAAATAAATGGCATCGCCGATGTGAATAGATTTCAAAACAGTCTAGGCGTCGCCGACGTCCTGCTCATCACCTACATATATATAGAGAGGGTGAGCTTGGATACTCAGTGAATGGTACTAATAATAAAGGTTTGCATGAATATAGCCGGAGTCTTTCAAAACAAAACACATCAAAACTTTATCAAACAAGGGATGAACCGTATTCATCTGTCAAGTCATACAAGTCTCAAGGGATGCTTACTGACATCGGCAAAACAAGGGATGAACCGTATTCATCTGTCGAATATTACAAGTATCAAGGGATGCTTACTAACATCGGCAAAACAAGGGATGAACCGTATTCATCAATCAAATCTTACAAGTCTCAAGAGATGCTTACTGACATCGGCAAAACAAGGGATGAACCGTATTCATCTGTCGAATATTACAAGTATCAAGGGATGCTTACTGACATCGGCAAAACACATCAAGCTTATCAAAACAAGGACTGTACGATCCGTAATCGTTTAGTCAAAGGTACTGCGAAAGTTTATAGTCCTCCAGCACAAGGGACTTGTGTTACTTAGGCCCGTAGCCCGATTTAACATTATGCAACTTGTGTTACTTAGGCCCGTAGCCCGATTTAACAATAGAGTCTTTCCAAGAAAGGACCATATCCTTTTATACTTAGTGCTGCGAAAGTTTAGAGTCCTCCAACACAAGAGACTTTTGTACTTGGTACTGCGAAAGTTTAGAGTCCTCCAGTACAAGGGACTTTTCAAGAACGACATCGAAACAAGGCTTATACTTGATACATCAAAACAGGGCTATTCATTCATGCTTAGCAAATACTTTCGTCAAAACAAAACAAAGCAAGATTTATCAAAAACAAGTGTAACATAGCTTTATTAGAAATACCACTCACATAGATCTCCTCGGGTGTAGGCTCAAAGCAAATATCAAGGTCCTACAATCACATGGCAAATCACATTCTCAAAACAAGCTTTATATGCATGCAAATGATCTCGACATCCTTGCCAGATCCAAGTCGATAACAAAGCAAAACATGCTGGGAGTTTAAACACTGCTCCCGTCTCATGAAAACACACTGGGTACCAACCAGGTCTTTGCCGAGGTCCCACACATCCTTGCCGAGGTGTGGTCCCGTTGGCCTCAACCAAAAGCAAAGTCGGGGAAACCAGGCTTCCCCTCTGAAGCATGTGAAGAACATGATGAACATGATCATGAGGAACATGAATGCAAGATCAAAACTCGTTACAAAAATCTGAGATTTCATGCCATGAGTTCAAAACATGGACCTGGGTACCCACACAAGAAAGTCATTCAAGAACAAACATAAAAACATGGCTTTCGTTCCAAACTTTCGGATCAAAACGAGGCTTTTCTTTCAAGAACATATGAAGACCATTTTCTCTTTTCAAACCAACTTCAAAGAAATGCATGACATGCAAAACGAATCCGATCATGCAATGCAGCTGGATGATCAACAACAACAATCAAAGTAGCTCAAGATTCAAACCTCAAACTCGGATCCAACGGATCAAACCACGAAGATCAAGCTTGGAAGACTTGCTCTCACTCAAGAACTTCTCTTCCTTCTCCCTAGAGCTTCTCTCTCTAAAGGCAAAGATTTGAGACAAGAAAAATGATTTGTTTCTAGGTCTGCCGGCTGTCTTAACAATCAGCTCGGACACGTGGCGCTGCCGGGTTGGTTCAACTTAAAAAGGTGATTGATGGATAAGACAAGTCTCTGACAAAGCGTATGCAGCAAGCTGGGTAAGACACATCGGCAATAAATGACATCGGCTCAAACCAAGGATCCGGCAACAGGATAACAAAAACATCGGCTAGGGAGGACGACACTTGACTAAGCTGTGCCACACCTTGGCCGGGGTGTGCCACATCTCGGCCTAGGCCATACCTGCCTGCGGACAAGGTTCACTAAGTGCAAAACATCTTGGCAATAATGCCCGAGGTGAAGATGGGGGTCGACCAAGGTCTCAAAACAGTTCTAAGTACAAGGGTTCAAAGGCGAACTAAGCTCAAGATGACCTCGGCCACACACACACCGAACAAGGAACAAAACCACGCAAGCAATACAAACAAAACAAGGCAAGCAAATCCTTCCAATTATCATAACAAGGCAAGATCATGCAGGAATGTATGCAAGTATGACAAGAGTAAGGTGAGGGTTGTTACAGTGAGCCAAAGCCTAGTAGAAATAATCTAACACAATATATGAATCTTAACGAAGATATAAGTATAATGTGCATATACAATGCCTGTAACAAAACATTCATACTCAGCATGATCATAAAGTACCAAATTTATATCTCAATCTATTTTCCTTCAATTCATTTCAAGTTAATTTATTCATCTCAATTCATGAGCTAATTTCATTTATCTTCCAGACAACCCAACTGAGACTACAACTCAGTAGTTCTCAAATCAACACAACTACCAAACAAACACTTCAAGTTGCCAGTTTACGAAAATTTCATCCACGGGAATCGACATCCATCTATACGCGCAGTTTGGAGACTTTCACCCTGGACACTCCGGCCAGCTTAATTTCAATAGAGTCCATCCCTATCCCCTCTCAAAACATGGAGTACATCCATTTTTGGCTCCCAAACATCATACATATACAATGTATTTTAAACATAGTTATATTCAATGACAGCCCACAAGAGATTAGTTTCAATTCACCTAATCCTCATACAATTTCTATAACAATCATAGCTATTCTCCACCAATAGCCTAATACAAATATTTCTAAACACATATTCAATCTCAAAACAAATAATTTATTCAAATTTCCATGGATGTAAGATAATACATATCCAATTTCACCATTTATACCAATGCTCATCCAATTTTATATTTACAACGCCAATTTCATTTATTTACACAATAAATATTTAAACCATTTTAGGGAAAACTCTCTTTTTTTCAAAAGTCACCCATAGGCCACAAGAAACCTCATATTCAAATCCCATAATCATTTATATCGCATTCACTTGAAACCCCTCTTTTGATTTTTAAACTCAAACCCTAGGTTTGTTCATAATACTCCCAAATTTCACCATTGTTACACAACAACAAATAACTAAGTTAATAACCATATGAAAGTGTAGAAAACCCCTACCTTAAGCTTAGATGACCAAAGCAACAATGGAGGAACTTCAAAGACGCCGAAATCAACTTCTACTCGGATGAAAACAAAGCTCCAGAGATGCTCTACCTTTTTCTCAAAGGCACTAGGGTGAAGAACCCAATGGATCTAGGTGAAATAGTAGAGAGAAGTTGAGTTTTACTGAGAGAATCAAGATCTAGGATTTTGGAGAGTTTTAGAGAGAGAGAGATGAAAAAGTAATGTAAAATGAGGCTGTTACGAACTAATATACACACAATCCGCCCGATTGCAAGAGTTGACGTTCGAACGTCAGACACAATAAGTTGTTCCACTCGAGCGCAAAAAGTGTCGCTCGAGCTCCAAGACACAATGAAAAAGACGCTCACTACTCGAGCGCAAGAAGTGACGCTCGAGCGTAGAAAACACACATCCAATACTTTTGCAGGCAATGGTCCAACGCTCGAGCTCAAGTGTAACGCTTTCAAAATAATACAAATTACCTAACTCATAAGAGAATTGAATATAACATAATTGGTACACTTTCACATAACAGAATTCGTATTACAAAAGGGATTACATGCATTACAAATTCATAAACGTTCATTCTGAATCTAAATCATGTAATTCAAATTAATAACAACAAATTAAATGCCCTACGGGCTTACATCTTTCCAAGACATATCTTGGTTACAATCAAAAGTGAGCTTCGTTCATTACATCTTAAGCTCTTGGCTTTACAAAAATATACAATCAAAACTAGAAGCCCTTGCTTCCAAAAGTTTCTCTGACGCTATTGCCTTGGTGGAGGCATGCCATCATTACCTAAAAATGTTATTCCCAAGTAGGGTGAGCCACAGCCCAGTAGAAACCATCTAACACAGTATATGAAATTTAGCAAAGCTATAAGTACACTATGCATGTACAACGTCAAAGATAAAGGCATCCACATTTTGTAAAGTCTTAAATTACCAAACTCAATCATTAAGCCATTTCCCTTCATTTCATTTAATTACATAAGCCAATTTCATCGTTTCTCAACAACCCAAATGAGATTACAACTCATTAGTTCTAGAACCACATTATCAACATGTAAGCACTTCAAACTTTTCTTTCATAGATATTTCGTCCGGGGGTAATCGTCAAACGCGACCCATTTACTCTTTCACAAATATTTCGTCTGCAGGCAGCCGTCAAACAGAACCCATGTAAACGTAGGCTATACAAGTACTGCAATTGCCATTTTACGGATATTTCGTCTACGGGCTAGGCACCCATGTATAGTTTCGGGACTTTCACCCAGGACACTCCTGCCAACTTAATTATAATAGAGTCCATCCCCTTTCTCTTCCCAAACGATCATTCTTACTTATGCAATGTATACAAATATAGTCATATTCAATGACAAGTGCAAGTGATTAGTTTCAATTCACCTAATTCCCATGCAATTTCTACAACAATCATAACTATTCTCTATCGATAGCCCAATACAGTTATTTCTAAACAGATATAAAATCTCATAACAAATAGTTTATTCAAAACTACCAAAGCATGGGGTAACACATAACCAATCCCACCATTCATATCAATACCCTTTCAATTTCACATTTTCAATGTCAATTTCCATTATTTATACAAAATAATAATTTGATTCAATTAGGGCAAATCTCCTTTTTCCCCTAAATATTTAACCAAGTGCCAAAATCATCAAATCATACACAGTACAACATCATTTTCAAACCCCTCAAGCATTTATTTCACCTTCACCCAAAAACCCCTCTTTCCATTTATACCTAAACCCTAGGTTTGCCTTAAACACTCCCAAATCACATCATTGTTACACAAGATACAAATAACTAAGCTAAATATCATATGAAAGTGTAGAAAAGATCCCTACCTTACGCTTAGAAGAGAGAGAAGAGAGAAAAGCCCAAAAGGCGACGACGACGAAACAACGACTTGCCCTGATCAAAACGAAGTCCTTGACAAGCTCTACACTTAATCTCAAAAGAGCAAGGTGAAAAGATCACTCTAGGTGAGTAGATCTATAGATTTAAGTGAAAAAGTTTGAATTTTAGAGAAAGAGAAGAGAGCTCACAGTTTGAAAGGAAAAAGTGAGAGGAAAATAAAGAGAGAGAAGTGGTTTGGGCCTATTTATAGTAGTAGAAAATAACCCTAAGATCAAATAAAATAATAGGCCCAAAACCCCCTTAAAGGTAGGGCCTATTCGAACCCCAAAATTCTGGAAAAAAAAAATCACATAGGGGTCGACCCTTCAGGCAGAGGTGTCAACCCTTCAGGCAGAAAAGACAATCTGGCAGCTAGCAAGGGGTCAACCCTTAGACAGGAAGGGTCGACACTAATTTCTAGCAACTAACACATAGATTCTTCATTATACAAGGGTCGACCCTTCCCAAACTGGTGTCGACCCTTGTGGAAAGCAACAAGAGGCAGGTGTCGATACCACCAAGGCTGGTGTCGACCTTAAATTCCAGCAACATTTCCAGAAACTTCACCAACAGGTAAGGGTCGACCCTTAGGAAAGCTAGTGTCAACCCTAGAATAGAATTTCTAAGTTCCCAAACAATTTTTCAACATAAACAAGCGTAAACGAACAATCCCAACGTGTTTAAATCGATTTGTACTCCTCCAAAACCAAGATACAACAACATCAAAGATTTCTAAAATAAAATAAAGTATTCAAATACATTTCCCAAAAATTTAGAAGGATATAGGTGCTACATCAAGAAAGGCCGCTTGAGCGTAGGAAACGCCACTCGAGCATAAAAACACTCTTCCAGTAGTTTTGCAAACTTGCAAAGTATTGAGAGTTCGCAAGACCCACTTGAGCACAAGAAGTGTCGCTCGAGCGGAGGACAAAAAATCTGGACAACACAAGGTTTGAAAACTAAGCAACTTACCTGTTCCAAACACGCTCGACACGACCAAATAACCAACTCAAGTAAGACTAAGGAAGAAAACGATAATGAACAACATTCAGAAACTATAAGCATGAGCCTGGGATACAACAAGTGTCGAGTCAAAACTGGAATCGCTATATTTTTACTTTTTGACAAGGGCATATAGACGAATTTAGCTACCCTAAGAAGGAAGAGGAAGTAATAAAACAACATTAAGAAATGATAGGTTGAAATGAAATATTCGATGGCTCAATAAAAAATAAAAAAAAAACAAAATGCAATTTACCTCATTGTGTAAAACGTAGAGAAAAAAAATACTACTATATAAAACAAAAATGTTGTGTAATTTTAGATTCCAAAGTATAAATTCAAATTTTTTTTTTTGAAAATTCTAAATTTACAAAATACAAAAAGACACATGTTATTTAATAATTCAATTATATATATTTTTTAAGGCTGTAATTACTTATTTGATCATTATAGTAACACATTTTAAATTTTCTATTATTGACCTTTCAAATCCCTTAATTAATGAATTTTTCAAAGTATTTACATGGAAATCAAATCACTTGAAAAAAAAATTAAGAATACATTTTTTATTATTATTATTATTATTATTATTATTATTATTATTATGGCACAAGAACACTCTTTAAAATGTTCGCCTAAATTTTATTTCTTATTGCATTCTAAAGACTCTACAATAATTAGTGATTTGCATGGGACAATTCTTCCCTACCTAGAGTCAAATTCATTTGTTTTGCATCAAAGTTAGACACTCATTATATGTGATAATTTTATATCAAAGTGCATATATTAAATATAAAATAATATAATTTTTTTGGCACTACTATTTTTTTTTTTTTTTTGGGTACTATATAACATAATATAATCATAACTAATGACATTGAGACAAACTAATTAAAGAAAGTTGTGATATATCATGTCATCACTTTACCTTTAATGCATGCAGCTTCCCATGGGACATAACTCTATACAAATTGATTAGTTCAAGAATTTTCAGACCCATGATTGAATAAGAACGAATCAACCGACACTTTTTACGAATTTTATATATCTTTTACACATACATACTTATATTAATCATTGGTCATTTGAGCGGTAATTAGTATTTTCCCTAACAAAATGTGATCTAACATTGTAGGCTTATGAATTGAGATATGAACATTATGATAAGATTATGACAATTGGAATAATGAACTGGGTGTGCATAAGCAAAATTGAAAGTCTAGAATACTTTTTAAAGGCTTTTTTTTTTTTTTGAAATTTAAAGACATTTGTTGAACACCTAATTCCTTTCTTGACGAATTTATGCTTAGACGACTTTTTTTAGATTGAATTAATAAAATGCAATACAATCATAATAATGGCAACAACCACCACTATCATACTTGGGTAAGCATGCAATGCAAATCCAAGTAAGTAACCATCTGAATAATTTGAGGACCACTTTGATTGAAGTAGTAAAAAGTGTAGTTGCATGGACATTCAAAAATAGAGAAAAAAAAAAAAAAAAAAACTACAGCCCAAGACCTACTCGCCATTAAGATTATTCATTAGCAGCTCAAGAAATTTGCAACAACTTTTAGATGAGGTGTGGCAATTGTTTTGTCATTTTTTAAATGTGAAAAAATGATAAGTTTGGTAATTGTTAAAAATTTGTTTTAATTATAGAGAAAGTTTTGTGAGTCTTTTCAAATTTTCACTTTTTTTGTGAGAAGTACCATATTAGTCTTATAGTGTTTGTTGAGCCTTTATTAACATAATCAAAGGGACATGGTGGAAATCTTCAAAGTATGGAGAGTAAAATCGTCTTTTAATAATTTTGTTGACATTTCGGGAAAAAAAAATTATGGAGAAGGTTTTTTAGTCAAACCATAAAGACTTTTTACTCTTTTTAACTTTTTTAGCAAAAAAAAAAAACTGTTTATTTAGAGATTACCAAGATATTTGATTTTTAATTTCAAGACAATTTATGAAAGAAAGAGGAGTGAAAAAAAAGAAGAAGAAAAAAACCCTTGTGTTCCATACACTTCTCTTTCATAAATCCGAAGTGCAAACATTTATTAATTCCTAACCAAAAGCTTAATGAAAAATTGTAGTGTAGTGATATGCTACAATAAATCTTTAAAATTTAGAATGAGACAGTAAAATAGAAGAGCATATAGAAGCCACATTAATTTGAAAGAAGAAATTTTAAATTTTATCTGATTGTATAATACTATTCTATTAGATGTACTACAAAATAGTAATCATATATCAATATGTACACCTATTATTAACATCAAATTTAATTAAAAGGATGGACTTTATCATGATCGAACTACTGTAAAGGTTGAAAACCTTCAATATGCTTTTAATGCAGCTGTTTTAAAACACAATAATACACGTTTGTAGTTAATCAAATGCAAAACTGACATGATTTTACAAGCCTTCAGTGGACAATAAAAAAAGGACAATAATATTTACAAATAAAAAGGACTAAAATATTTAATGAGTACAAATTAATAATTTTTTTAAATATCATTTCTTCTTAAGTCTCGTATTAAATTCTAAAACCTCATTATTATATGCTATGCAATAGTTTAAGTCATTTCATTACTAATACAAATAGTTTAAATAATTGTAAAAATAATTTTTTAATAAAAAACTTACTATAAAAATTACCATTCTTCTTCTTTGTTTGTTTGTTTGTTTTTTTTTTTTTACCTCTAATTTTATGTCAAGCCAACTGAATTGTTCATTTTACAATATTCAAACTTTTTTTAGACATATTTTGTAATTTAAAAAATCGTGTGAAAACATTTAGGGATAAATCTTGAGTTTTCAATTGTGTCAATTTAAATTCTAATTTTTTGATTTATTTTTAATTTAAGCCATTTGTCTATTTTCGTTAAGTAAAAGCGGCAGAAAAATAGTATTTTAATCATTAAACTCAATGTAGGTATACATAAAATGTTTAAAATACTTTATTAAGTTTACTTAATAAAAATAGGCAAATGGTTTAAATTGAAAACAAATCAAAATTTTAAAACTTAAATTGACAAATTAAAAATTCAAGATTTATTTTATTATAAGACTTAAACTTTGAATTTTTATTTTTATTTTTATAATTGTCCCAAAAATTAAAGTGGAATGATTACTCTTACACTCTCTTTCTTGACTTTTAAGTCACTTCATGGATTGATGAGTGAGATGAGTTGAAAACTTTACGTAGGACTAGGTGGGTTCTTCATGAGGAATCTAACAAATATATTAATAATTGGTTATGTAACGCCCCCAAATTATTATAATAAATCCAATCCTTAAAACAAAATATTAATAGAAATAATATACTTTCATTCATCAGAGTTCGTATTACAAAAGATAACACATGTAGTAGACATTCATTAATGTTCGTTCTGAATTTATAGCATGTACTACCAGTTAATAATCAACAAAAATAAATTCCTTACTGGCTTACACATTTCCAAGACATTGCTTGGTTATAGCAAAATGATGAGTCTAAATCAATACAACGTAACCCTTGGCTATACAAAATAAATAAAACAAAAGGAAGCTCTTGCTCCAAGTCTCCCCAAACTACTGTCTCGGCGGAGGCATGTCTTCAACACTTGAAAATGGTTCCCAGGTAGGGTGAGCCAAAACCCAGTAGAAACATACTAACACAATATACAAGAATTAACAAGATATAAGTATAATGCACATGTTCATTGTCGTATGACAAAATCTATGTAACACTTTCCACAACCATGTTATGCCTAACTTGCATCTCAATTTATTCATTTTGGCTCAATAGACACACCTGTGGCTTGACTTTTCGCGTCTCCTTTCGGAAGTTTGAAACAAGCCCTACAGTTTGGACTCCCACGGTTCTGAATCTAATCTCACAAGTGCAATGTGAAATTGATAAACACCAAAGAGTCCAAATTTGGCAAATCTTTTGGAAAATTGATTTTGAATCAAAAATGCCAAAATTGGACTGTTTTGCCAGATACAGAATCCCTATCTAAATATTTTATTTTTTAGGGGAAATTTAGGAAACCCATGACTCGTGCCAAAGGCCATGTGTCCATCATCACCAAAGTTGTCTCGACTCGGGATCTTAGATACGAGAGGGGAAGGTCATGAATTGAACACCCTCGCTCGCTTGATCGAAGATCGGCCTCTACTAATCATGATATGATTTTTATTTACATTATATGCTCTTGTTCTGATTATTAGGCTAGCATTTACTATGTGATGTGCACACAAGCAAGTATAGACTAGTTTGTCCAACTTGGAACAATTCAATTTCATGTTTGTTTTTCGAAAAGGGTTTGATTTTGCCACCTCAAGTGGGCATAAAGTTTGCGAATTTTCCACTTAACAAAGTGGGCGTAAACGTACATCCGTTGAATCATTCCAATTCAAGCATTTATCCACAGGCATTCAAACATTTTAGCAAGTAAGCGCTTAGCCTCATAGCAAGCATGCTAGTCATGGCAATCACTCACACTCATGCAAGTATACTAAAGCACTAAAAACTCACTTAGTACTTCAAGCCAAGACAAACAAAAGAGTTAGAAAAATATGCATGATTCATAACTATGCGAGATGACTAATGCAACACACACATTATGCAACTAATAGGCTCGACTACTAATATGACATATGGATCAATTTAAATAGCATGCGGTCTAAGTACGTATTTAAAGAATGTATTTAAACAACAATGCAATTTGAATGATGAACCGAGCCTCTGTGTATAGCGATCCCGGGTTTACCCTTGTTGTACAGTGATCCGGACATGTGTCCGTGGATGTTGGTAGTTGATTATTATAGGATGTATTAGGCAGGTTTGTTACAGGTTGGTTGTGTTCGGGAGCCTAGTGTTGCTGCCCAGAATTTTGGACCTTCGCTCGAGCGAGGAGTTGGTCGCTCGAGCGAGAGTGGGTTCGTGTCTGGTAGCTCGAGCCAGAGTGGCTTGCTCGAGCGAGAGGTTGCACCTGGTTCTGGACCTGAGAGCTGTCTTTCTTGGCTCGAGCGAGCTTCCCTCGCTCGAGCAGTCTGGGTTTTTCTTCGCTCGATCGAGAACTTCTTGGCTCGAGCGAGAGTTTTCTGTGTCTGGTCGCTCGAGCGACCAAGCCTTCGCTCGAGCGAGCGTGTTTTATATCAGCGCACAGCAGCGTCTTAAACATCACTTTTTCACCTCTTTTCTTTGAGCAAAACCTAAATCCGAGCCTCTCTCTCTCTAAGCTTACATTCTCTCTAAGATTTGATCTCCCTAGGGTGTGAATCTAGCCTAGGGCCTTTATTAAAAAGATAGAGGGTGTTGAGAGCTTCGATTTAATCTGAGAAAGTTTGGATTTGGAGCACGTCAATCTTCGGGTCTTCATCTCCCTTTGGGCTTAAACTTTGAGGTAGGGATATCCTACTCCTCTCTATGGGTTTTGTCTTTAAATTTTGGCATTTTGAGATGTTGGGGTTGGTTTGGTAATTTTGTGAAAGTTTGGGGCTTTTGTGCAATTTTACAAAAGTTGGGGTTTTATTCATAATAAACCTAGATGCATGTTTAGCATAGAGAAATGGAATTAATGTTAAATTATTGATGAAAATGGGACCTAAGGGTTGAAATGTTAATTATGGGAATTGACCTAATTACATTGTTTAATTAATTGGGATAATTAATTGTGAGAAATGAGGAAATGAAATGTTGATTGAATATCCATTGTGCATTTATTTTCTGTTTAGAAATATCTGCTTTGGGCTATCGGTGGAGGATAGTCGTGATTGTTGTAGACAATGCATGATGATGAGGCAAACTGAAACTAATCAATGAAATGTGTCATGGAACTTGACGGTTGATAGAATACATAAATTATATGTATCGAGTGATTGTATATAGAACCATTGTGTTTGTATACGTTATGTGTAGAGGAGGAGATAGGGGATGTACTCCGCGGTTTAGGGAAAGATAGGGGATGTACCTCTAAACCGGATAAGTATTGGGAGGAGATAGGGGATGAACTCCGTAGACACAGCTCATATGCTTGTCTAGAGAAGTGAAGATAGAGCTCATATGCTTATCTTTGTGAAGTGTGGATACAGCTTATATGCTTATCTATGGATATTGTGGTTACACTTATCTGTTGTAGAATGTGGATATAGCATATATGCTTATCTGAATGTGGGATATAGTTTTTATACATATCTGTTGAAACGATGATAGAGCTGACATGCTTATCTGTTGAAAAGGGAAAATGAAAGGTAACTTAGACTCATAAGTTGTATGACATAAATGTGTAATTTATGTGAATGTAACGGTGTTGGCCATCTATCAATTGCTACTGTTTTAGTCATTGACCATGGTTGGTTTAGTGTATTTCTACTGGGCTGTGGCTCACCCTTTATGGGAATATCATTTTCAGGTACAGGAAGCATGCCACCTCCAAGGACATAGCTGGGAGGCTAGAAGCGGACATGTTTTGTTGTTTTACTTTTGATGTATTACATGTAACTTCAAGCCAAGGGCTTAATGTGTATCGAGTTAGTACTCTTTGTTGTAACCAAGTGTTAACTTGGAAAGCTGTAAGCCCGTAGGGCATTTTGTTATGATGCTAACATGTAATACTTATGTAATGAGACGCTAATGAATAATAGAAGGTGGTTTTGTTTATATGTCAACGCATGTCTTATTTGATGGGTTTAATGTTATTATTTTGAGGGCGTTACAACTTGGTATCAGAGCGTACCGGGTTCGAATACTTTGGGTACGTGGGAAGTGATTAGTATCACAATGGGTTTGTCTCGCTTGATAGAGACTTAGATGTAGTATCATATGCTATGTGCTTGATTGATAACATGCTTATGTGACTATGTGGGTATGGGATTTAATTTCTAGGATGTTGATTGGATCCTTGAGTTTCTGGGAGTCTTGTTGGAAAAGCACTTGATCAATGCTGTTTCTAACCGGAACTCTAGTAACGTCTCGGGACTATCATTATCCGGAAATGAAATTCGTAAGTGCTTATGTGTTTATGTGCTTATGTGGAGTGAATTACAGTTGTCCATGCATTAGGACGTGAGTGTTTAGTTTCGGCACATGTATGAATGTGCTAACGTTCTGTGTTGCCTCTATTAGGATGTCAGGACGAGGAAGAGGTGCTAGGCGAGGTAGACCTGCGAGGCAGGAAGCACCGTTACAGGGTGAGATTCCGGCAGTGCAGGAGGGAGTTGGTCAGGCCAATGTGGCTGAGCCAGTGGGTCAGCAGGCTATGGGTGCCTTAGCCAGAGAGATAGCAGGAGCTTTGGGTATTCTTAGAGCTGGGAATGAGGCAGCTGAGGCAGGGCCTTCCTTCTTGAAGAGGGAGTTCTTTCGGTGTAATCCGGATGAGTTTATCGGGGATCCGAAGGAGCCACTGAAGGCTGATGAGTGGCTAGAGCAAATGAGTAAGACATTCGAGATGCTTGGCATCGAGGACGGAGCACTGAAAGTGACCTTGGCATCCTTCCAGCTGAAGGGAGATGCGGGTCAATGGTGGAAGTACGAGAAGGCTCGTGTTGGTGGTACTTGGGAGGCGTTTGTAAATGCTTTTCAGGAGAGGTTTTTGTCTGCAGTAGCTAGGGAGAAGCTGAGGGATCAGTTTAGCCGGCTTAATCAGCAGGGATTGTCAGTGGCCGAGTTTGAGGCTACCTTTACTAGTCTGTCCAGGTTCGCACCTGAACTGGTGGCGTCTGAGGAACGCCGTTGTTATGAGTTTGAGCGGAAGTTGAGGCGGGGCCTCAAGTTGAGAGTTGGTGGGTCCTATATCCGGGAGTATAGACACCTAGTGGACGCTGCAGCTCATATGGAGCTTATGATGCAGGAGGAGGATGAGGGGCAGAGAGGCTCCAAGAGGAGTCAGGATGGTCAGGGTGATGGTAGGAGGCAGAGGGGTTCTAACCCTCAGCAGTCGCAGGGTGGTGTTGCTAGATCGACCTTCCCAGTGCCGAGTGCAGGCTCCGGGAGAGGTGGTCAGGGGGATTTTACCTGTTACAAGTGTGGCCAGCTGGGTCACAAGGTTTCTGTTTGCCCGCAGAAGGGTGGAGGTCAGAAAGCTGCTTCTTCTTCAGCTAGACCGCAGAGTCAGAGTTTGGGCAGGGGGCAGCTCTTGACTTGTTATCAGTGTGGACAACCTGGGCACCTGAAGAGGTTTTGCCCGCAGTTGAGTGCCACTTCGGGAGCGTCTGGTTCTAGGCAGACGCAGGGTTTTCAGCCAGCTCAGTCTGTGCAGGCCTCGAGGGCCAATCCGGGAGTTTCGTCATCCCAGTCTGTGCAGCAGTCTTTTGCTCCGAGGGGTGAGCAGGTAGACCAGGGGCCTACGGGGCGCGTGTATGCTGTTACCGCGCAGGATTTAGTACCAGCTCCATCAGTGGTGAGAGGTACTTTTCTGTTTTGCAACTCAGTTGCTAATGTGTTGATAGACACGGGTGCATCTCATTCTTTTGTATCTGCTGCATTTGCATCGGTTTTGGAATTGGAGTTAGCACAGTTAGCATCTCCTATTTGTGTGGTATCGCCTTTGGGTGGTGAGTTGATCCTGAAACAGGGTGTTAGAGGATGTGATATAGAGGTCGCCGACTATAGGCTTCCTTTTCCGTTTGTTGTCATGCCCATGAAGGGCTTTGATGTTATTTTGGGTATGGACTGGTTATCGTCATACCGGGCTGTTATTGATTGCTACCGCCAGAGGGTCACGTTATGTACCTTGAGCGGGGAGTGGTTCCATTTCTTGGGAGACCGGGTTGGTAGTGTTTTGCCACCGGGGTATGATTCGCGAGGGCGAAGTGAGCTTAGTGGTTTACTTGCTAGCTTTGAGAGTAGCGAGTGTGTTGAGACTCAGAGTGTGTTGCCAAGGGTGGTTTGTGAGTATTCGGATGTCTTTCCCGAAGATCTTGTTAGTTTGCCACCTCACCGAGAGATAGAGTTCTCTATTGATTTAGTGCCTGGTACGGCGCCGATTTCTATGGCACCTTACCGTTTTGCTCCAGCAGAGTTGGTTGAGTTGAAAGTTCAGCTCCAGGAATTGCTAGAAAAGGGTTTTGTTCGCCCTAGTGTTTCGCCGTGGGGAGCACCGGCCCTCTTTGTTAAAAAGAAAGATGGTGCCTTGAGACTGTGTATTGACTATCGGAAGTTGAATCGGGCTACGGTTAAGAATAAGTATCCTATGCCCCGTATAGATGATTTGTTTGACCAGTTGAAGGGTTCCCGTTGTTTCTCTAAGATAGACTTGAGATCGGGTTACCATCAGTTGAGGGTCAGGGAGGAGGATGTTTCTAAGACAGCATTCCGTACGCGGTATGGCCATTACGAGTTTCTGGTGATGCCATTTGGGCTTACCAATGCACCGGCAGTCTTTATGGACTTGATGAACCGGATTTTCCGGGAGTTCTTAGACCGATTTGTGGTCGTCTTCGTGGACGACATTCTTATTTATTCGCCTACTGAGGAGGAGCACGAGGAACACTTGAGAGTGGTGCTTGAATTTCTTAGAGCCCATAGGCTATATGCCAAGTTTGGGAAGTGTGAGTTCTGGCTGAGGGAAGTCAAATTCTTAGGCCACGTGGTATCCGGGGAAGGGGTGTCTGTTGATACATCCAAGGTTGAGGCAGTGCAGGATTGGGCACAGCCTAAGAGTGTGTTTGAGATCCGCAGTTTTCTGGGATTAGCTGGGTATTACCGTCGGTTTGTGAAAGATTTCTCCAGGTTAGCGTCACCATTGACTAGACTGACTAGGAAGGGAGTCAAGTTTGTGTGGAGTGAGACTTGTGAAAAGTCGTTCCAAGAGCTGAAAGTTAGATTGACCACCGCTCCGGTGTTGATTATTCCGGAAAGAGGGTTGGGTTATGCGGTTTATTGTGATGCCTCACGAGAGGGTTTGGGTTGTGTGTTGATGCAAGAGGGGAAAGTGGTAGCTTATGGCTCACGTCAGTTGAAAATACATGAGAAGAATTACCCCACACACGACCTAGAATTAGCGGCTGTGATCTTTGCCTTGAAAATCTGGAGGCACTACCTTTATGGTGAGAAGTTCGGGGTGTTCTCGGACCACAAGAGTTTGAAGTATCTGTTTACACAGAGAGACTTGAATTTGAGGCAGAGGAGGTGGATGGAGTTCATCGAGGATTATGATTTTGAGTTGTATTATCATCCGGGAAAGGCCAATGTTGTGGCCGATGCCCTTAGTAGGAAGACCATTGGTGATGTAGCTTGTATAGCCATCCGGGAATGGGAGATGTTGGGAGCACTTGGCGAGTTTGATTTGCTACTGGGCGAATCTGTTGAGGCTGCGGCCTTGTTTTCTGTTGTTGCGCAACCTACACTTGTGATTAGAGTGTTAGAGGCACAGAGAGGTGACCTTGAGGTAGAATCTCTCCGAGAGAAGATCTCCAGTGGGAAAGTTGAGAAGGGTTTGACGGTGTATCCCGACCTGAGTGTGAGATACCGAGACCGTTTGTTTGTACCGGAGTCTTGCCGTGAGGAAGTACTCCGAGAGTTTCACCATTCGCGCCTTGCGGTGCATCCGGGAGGTACTAAGATGTATCAGGATTTGGGTCGCCAGTTCTGGTGGCGGGGTATGAAGAGAGATGTGGCTGTTTTCGTATCGAAGTGCCTTACTTGCCAGCAAGTGAAGGCCGAGCATCAGAGGCCAGCGGGTTTGTTGCAACCCTTGCCTATTGCCGAGTGGAAGTGGGAGCATGTCACTATGGACTTCGTTGTGGGTCTTCCGAGGACTCAACGGGGTAGTGATGCTATTTGGGTGGTTGTAGACCGGTTGACTAAGTCTGCGCATTTCATTCCTATGCGCGTGAGAGATTCGGTGGATCATCTTGCCGACTTGTATGTTCGGGATGTAGTGAGATTGCACGGGGTCCCAGTGACGATCATCTCAGATAGAGATCCTCGTTTTACTGCTAGATTGTGGCAGAGTTTGCAGAGTGCCTTGGGCACTAAGTTGACCTTTAGTACGGCTTATCATCCTCAGACTGACGGGCAGTCCGAGCGTACTATTCAGATCCTCGAGGATATGCTTCGGGGTTGTGTCCTGGATTTCAGTGGGACGTGGGAGAGGCATTTGCCCTTGGTAGAGTTTGCCTACAACAACAGTTTTCAGTCTAGTATCGGTATGGCACCGTTTGAGGCCTTGTATGGCCGACCTTGTAGGTCTCCAGTTTGTTGGGCCGAGGTGGGTGATGCACCTTTGTTGGGTCCGGAGTTGGTTAGAGAGACGACGGAGAAAGTTGAGCTTATCCGTAGGAGGCTTGTTACAGCCCAGAGTCGACAAAAGAGTTATGCCGACCGTAGGAGGAGGCCTTTGGCGTTTGAGGTAGGTGATCATGTCTTTCTGAAGATATCACCTAGGCGAGGTCTGATGAGGTTTGGGAAGAGTGGGAAGTTATCCCCTCGGTTTATTGGTCCTTTTGAGATTCTTGAGAGGATTGGTGAGGTTGCTTATCGGTTAGCCTTACCGCCGCAGTTGTCCGGAGTGCATGACGTGTTTCATGTGAGTATGCTTCGGAAGTACGAACCAGATCCATCACATGTGTTGGATTGGACCGATTTAGAGGTAGATGAGGATGCCTCGTATGAGGAGAGACCGGTTCGGGTCTTGGATAGGCGGGATCAGGTCCTGCGTGGCAAGACCATTCCTTTGGTGAAAGTTTTGTGGAAACATCACGGAGTGGAGGAGGCCACTTGGGAACGTGAGTTGGAAGTCCGAGAGAAATATCCGGACTTGTTTGTTGATATGTGATCTTGTATTTTAATTTTGCATTTTGTTATTGAACTTAAGAGCTTTCATATATGTCTTAAGTTGTGAAACTTTGAGAATGTTTGGTTTATTGAAAGTATGTTTGGAACTTGCCTCATATGGAAGTTGAATGTAACATTGTACATGTTGAGTATATTGTTGAAATTGGAAAGATAGTGAATAATGTTGATGCATGTTGAAAGTACATATGTTGTATACATATTGTGAAATGCCTCTTATTAAATGGAGGGGGGTGACCGGTAATGGGTCGAAATGTTGAATGTTAAAGTGTAACATTGTTTAAAATGGAGGAAAAACTTGTTTTTGAAAAACTTGTGCTTAATTTCGGGGACGAAATTCTTTAAGGGGGGGAGGTTATAGCGATCCCGGGTTTACCCTTGTTGTACAGTGATCCGGACATGTGTCCGTGGATGTTGGTAGTTGATTATTATAGGATGTGTTAGGCAGGTTTGTTACAGGTTGGTTGTGTTCGGGAGCCTAGTGTTGCTGCCCAGAATTTTGGACCTTCGCTCGAGCGAGGAGTTGGTCGCTCGAGCGAGAGTGGGTTCGTGTCTGGTAGCTCGAGCCAGAGTGGCTTGCTCGAGCGAGAGGTTGCACCTGGTTCTGGACCTGAGAGCTGTCTTTCTTGGCTCGAGCGAGCTTCCTTCGCTCGAGCAGTCTGGGTTTTTCTTCGCTCGATCGAGAACTTCTTGGCTCGAGCGAGAGTTTTCTGTGTCTGGTCGCTCGAGCGACCAAGCCTTCGCTCGAGCGAGCGTGTTTTATATCAGCGCACAGCAGCGTCTTAAACATCACTTTTTCACCTCTTTTCTTTGAGCAAAACCTAAATCCGAGCCTCTCTCTCTCTAAGCTTACATTCTCTCTAAGATTTGATCTCCCTAGGGTGTGAATCTAGCCTAGGGCCTTTATTAAAAAGATAGAGGGTGTTGAGAGCTTCGATTTAATCTGAGAAAGTTTGGATTTGGAGCACGTCAATCTTCGGGTCTTCATCTCCCTTTGGGCTTAAACTTTGAGGTAGGGATATCCTACTCCTCTCTATGGGTTTTGTCTTTAAATTTTGGCATTTTGAGATGTTGGGGTTGGTTTGGTAATTTTGTGAAAGTTTGGGGCTTTTGTGCAATTTTACAAAAGTTGGGGTTTTATTCATAATAAACCTAGATGCATGTTTAGCATAGAGAAATGGAATTAATGTTAAATTATTGATGAAAATGGGACCTAAGGGTTGAAATGTTAATTATGGGAATTGACCTAATTACATTGTTTAATTAATTGGGATAATTAATTGTGAGAAATGAGGAAATGAAATGTTGATTGAATATCCATTGTGCATTTATTTTCTGTTTAGAAATATCTGCTTTGGGCTATCGGTGGAGGATAGTCGTGATTGTTGTAGACAATGCATGATGATTAGGCAAACTGAAACTAATCAATGAAATGTGTCATGGAACTTGACGGTTGATAGAATACATAAATTATATGTATCGAGTGATTGTATATAGAACCATTGTGTTTGTATACGTTATGTGTAGAGGAGGAGATAGGGGATGTACTCCGCGGTTTAGGGGAAGATAGGGGATGTACCTCTAAATCGGATAAGTATTGGGAGGAGATAGGGGATGAACTCCGTAGACACAGCTCATATGCTTGTCTAGAGAAGTGAAGATAGAGCTCATATGCTTATCTTTGTGAAGTGTGGATACAGCTTATATGCTTATCTGTGGATATTGTGGTTACACTTATCTGTTGTAGAATGTGGATATAGCATATATGCTTATCTGAATGTGGGATATAGTTTTTATACATATCTGTTGAAACGATGATAGAGCTGACATGCTTATCTGTTGAAAAGGGAAAATGAAAGGTAACTTAGACTCATAAGTTGTATGACATAAATGTGTAATTTATGTGAATGTAACGGTGTTGGCCATCTATCAATTGCTACTGTTTTAGTCATTGACCATGGTTGGTTTAGTGTATTTCTACTGGGCTGTGGCTCACCCTTTATGGGAATATCATTTTCAGGTACAGGAAGCATGCCACCTCCAAGGACATAGCTGGGAGGCTAGAGGCGGACATGTTTTGTTGTTTTACTTTTGATGTATTACATGTAACTTCAAGCCAAGGGCTTAATGTGTATCGAGTTAGTACTCTTTGTTGTAACCAAGTGTTAACTTGGAAAGCTGTAAGCCCGTAGGGCATTTTGTTATGATGCTAACATGTAATACTTATGTAATGAGACGCTAATGAATAATAGAAGGTGGTTTTGTTTATATGTCAACGCATGTCTTATTTGATGGGTTTAATGTTATTATTTTGAGGGCGTTACACTGTGCATGCAAGACAAGCTGAATAGATGTAAGCATAAGGTATGCTAATTGAAACGTGATGTCCTAATCTAACCATCAAAAGCTGGTAAATAAAAGGGAGAAAGACGTAGGGTTGGAAGATATAGACATTATTACATTATGCTCTCACGAAGGAGAGCCCGAATGAATAAAGCTAACTAGCTAACTAAGCTAACCTAATTAAGCTATGCTAATTAAGCAAATTATTACAAACCGAAATGAATAACTAGCTAAACTAATTAAATATTACAACACAAACTAATTAGCTATAACTAATTAATCTAATTAAATATTACAACAAAAACTAATTAGTTACAACTAATTAATCTAATTAAATATTATAACAAATAAATGATTAATTGCTAATCAAACTAATTAACTAGTTAACTAGTCCCAGGAAGCGAGGGAGGCCCATGCATGCTCGATTTTCACCCAAAGAACATCCATTGTTTGACCTCGAAAACCTTTGTTGCACAACCCTTACACTGATTTCCTTCTCCAGATCAACTCTACCATGCTTCACAAGCACACTGCCTAAAATTCACCATTGAGGGTTTGCCGTTCAACACTGGTGGCTGGCAAGCTAGTAACAGTGGCCGGGAAGCCACTGATGATGCACAATTCCATGCTGCAACAGAGAGCAAACAGGGCAAAGAGAGGGTATTCTTACAGGTTGTTTGTACTGTGTATCCCTCCTTATCATCAAAACATCTCAAAGGAGTGATACAATTGGTCCTTAAACCATCAATCAAGCAATTTCATTACATAATGGCTAAGGAACCAAGGTGTACAAGTTAATAAATGTACAAATAAGACTAAAAAAACCATCACCCTATCATGCATGATCAAGGGAAATGGAGACCTAGGAAATTTGGCACATTTCATCACTTTGAGTATGAAATGCCCCAATTTCTCTTGTGTTAAATTAACGTCCAATTGACATATCAAAACACAACCAATTTCTTATCTTGCACCATTTTAATTTCCATTTTTATTTACTTATTTTAGATTACCAACCATTCTTTAACCAATTAAGTCCATTGGTGAGTTGTCCTCTAAAGTAAAGAAAGTGTCAAACAAGGAATAGTTTAAGGTAAGAGAGAGATGTCATGCCATTGGTAATGAACCCCCAAAAGAAGGTTAAACCATTATGCAATGAACCTCAATCTCAAGCTTAAGCTATCCTAAGGTTGAAACAACCCTCAAAGCAAATAAAGAGTGAAAAAATGAGGGAGATTGCAAAGATTATATGTGCTGAAATGAAGTAATGGAAATCAACTCAAACAAAGGGTGTCTAAAGGCCTAAAACACCAAGTTTGTGAGAACTATTACACTAGAGGCATGCAAAACAAGACTCAGATGCAATAAACAGCCAAAAAAAGAGTTAAAATAGTCTAAAATAAAGCCTAAAATATGCTGGAATTAAGCTACAAATGAATAGAAAAATAAGCTAACACATAGAGCTAACTAGGCTAGCAAACTAGACGCAAAGAGGGGAGGCTAACCCCTCTAAATTTGGATTTCAAAACATGATTTTTACCACTGAAAATACTCTGAAATTCAATGTTCAAAAGCCCAAAAAGAGATGGTTTGAAAGTGGGAAACAAATGTGGAAAAACCTTACAAGTAAGGAATAAAGAAGGGTGAGATACCCCCTAACTTTAAATGGCCTAAAACACCAATTTCAGTCTACAAAAATAGAACTTTTTATGGCCCAAAAACAGCTCAAAAATAGTGGAAAGAGATATAAAATCAAGTATGCAAAACAAGTTTAAAAGACAAGTATTATACCTCTTGCAGCAAAGATCAATTCTAGGCACTAATGCAAGCCAAAACTACCTTCAAAAACTCCAAGAAGGCTTCAAGGAACCTCAGCTCAAAGATGATCAACTTTGTTTAAGAAGATATAGGCAAAAGTGTACTGTATGTAAGCTAAAATGCACAAATTTTCAAGAAAGAGAGAGAAATGTAGAGAGAGAGAGAGAGAGAGAGAGAGAATTTTGTTCCAAATTTTTTAACCCTAAAAAATGGGGGAGAAGACCCCATATATATAGAAAAACATGTATTTGGCTGAAAGAAATCCCTCCATACACGTGTAAGGAGATGAAGACACTTGTGTTAACAGCTGGAACAATTGTCAACAAAATATCTATAAAAAGGTCACACCAGTGATGGCTGGCAGCCTCAATTGGTGGCTGGCAGCCACTAGGGGTTGCAGGCTTGAAGGTTT
The DNA here is from genome assembly GCF_055761805.1 of Camellia sinensis. NCBI lineage: Eukaryota > Viridiplantae > Streptophyta > Magnoliopsida > Ericales > Theaceae > Camellia > Camellia sinensis. Next base: position 51,311,244 of record NC_138967.1, read on the forward strand.
TGGTCCAAAACAAGGCACAAAATGGATGGGCTTTAAAGGCTCAAAGACAGAGCATTCTGCCGAAGACTTCGGGTACTAAAACGAGCACATGCAAGCATAATCATCGAGTGCACAAGCAATGACATCCAAATCTTGAAGACGGTAAAAAATGGGGTGTTACAACACCCATTGCATTTAACCTGTCAACAGAGGTTACACCTCACAAGTTTCCATTAGATAAAATTATCATACAAATACGTTCACTTCTATTTGTGATTTTACAAAAATTTCGTCCGCGGGAATTGGCATCCATGTATACGAATGGTTTTAACTCCATATCTGTAATGACCCTGAATTTTTTTTTTTAAATAGCCAGTACATAATTTAATTGAACAAATTTTTGAATTTGATTGCTTTGTAAATTCTGTGCGAAAACAGTTTGGTTTTGCATTTTTTAAAAATAGTTCCCGATCTTAGAAAATTATGAAATGTTTATATGTTGTTCCCATATGAGTCTAGCACGTTGGATAAAAATTTCAAAATTAAATGATGAGTATTTATTTTATGAAAATTCATGGACTAATTGGTGTTCAGTTTAATTTATAGCAGAATTTTGTTATTTAATTTTGAATGTTTAGATTATGATTTGGATAAATTTGTTGGGTCTATTTTGGTATATAATTGGACCATGTTTGACTTATGGGTAAGACCCATGATTTAAATTCAACTTAATTTGAATTTGTTTATGATTCATGGTTAATTATTTGGTCCATTTTAATTTTGTGATTGGTAAGTTATTATTATTTATTATATGGATTATAATAAATATTTGAAAGTTGAATTTATGGTAGGTACCATATGGTGAAAAATTATATATTGTTATAGTGAATAAAATGAGTGCATATTTTATAGTGAGCAAAATATTATATTTTGTGGTGTACAAAAATGTTATATTTTGTGGTGAGAAAAATTATATCATTTTATAATTTATACTATAAAATTTGAAGGTATTATTACAAAAAATTATATTTTTGGGAAACCAATTTATTTTTGGAAAAGGAACCCATGTAGGCTGCCCATTTTTTGTTTGCCTTACCCATCATTTCTTTTCTTTCTTTTCTTTCCATTTCATTTTGTTGGGTTTGGCAGCCCTCTCTCTCTCTCTCTCACAGTCTCTCTCTCTCTCTCTCTCTCTCTCTCTCTCTCTCTCTCTCTCTCTCTCTCTCTCTCTCTCGCTCGCTCGCTCGCTCTTTCCTTGTTCTCCATTGATGCTCAATCTTTGAGTAAGAAATGAGAGTCTTTAGAGTGAGATTTTTCAAAAATGTTGTAAATGAAAATAAAAGAACTCGTCGCGATCTTCGCAATGGTAGTCTCGGATTCATGATCGAGCATGATGTGCCTTCCAGATATGTTCTTCTTTATTATTTAAGGTAGGGATTTTCTTCATATGTTTACATTAAAGCTATGTTAGGGTTATTTTGAGAAAATATATCATTATAAGAGGTATTACATATATATATATATATATTTAGATTTTTGTTTGGTAATTTTTGGAAGAAAAATTATGTTGAAATGTTAATAATATTGGTATTTTGAGATTGATTTGGAAAAATCATTTTGTGTTAATAATTTTGCAAAGAAATCTAAAAATAAAATTTAATAGTTGTATGGATTGTCTCTACATCATATTATGATTAGATGATTTATTTTGAGAAAAATAAAGTTGATTTTTTTTTTTATCTTTGATTTGGAATTTATTTTTGAGAAAAATAAATTAATGCTGAGGAATATGGAGTAAATGCTTAAGTATGAATTATAGAGTTGCTTTGGGATTAAAAACTCTAAAAGTGTTATATTCATGATATTTTATAAAAGATGATATGTTGATGATTAAAATGTGTTTATTTTTATGAAAATAAAAATGTGAAATGTGGACTTTCAAACTCATAACCTTGAAAATGTTACTATTGGGCATATTTCATAATTTTTTATGTAAATATCATGTTGGTTAGGTAATTTTAGAAAAAAGTTGTGAAATTGTTATTGGTAGAGAATTTGGTAAAAATATTACCTCTTTAAATAGCTTGGCATGAAAAATAGTTATATTTGAGGGATGAGGCATGTAAAGTTAGGTTTGGTATTATTAATTTGAATTTTTTTTAATATAATACTTACTAATTTAGTGGATTAAATTAGTTTTGGTTAAAAGGTTATATCCGTTATGGTTAAAAGTGTATTATTAAGATTATATCATAACTTTTGACATAGTAGGATGGAAATGGTAACATTTAATAAGTAGGGATTTTTTTAGAGTTATATACATATTTTTGCAAGAACTATATGACTTTCGAAATCATCTTTCGATAGCTTTGAAAATTGATTGTTGATTCAAAAAGTTGCGCGATTTTGAAAGTGGATTTGTTTCTTGTTCTTTTAAAATGATCTTATGGGTTTTGATCTTCATTGATTGAAGAAAAGATGATTTTGGAAAGTTTTCTTTCAAAAGATTTGAGTTGTACAGTTTTGGTGAGAAAACCTAGAAATTGGGGATTTTTAAAAGAGATTGGAAATCCATGAATGATATTGTTATATTTATTTTGTGTGTCAAAGTAAATGAATGTTTGGAAAATTTCTTATTTATATTTATATGAATGATGAATTTCATAGAATATGAGAATTGTTGTTCATTTTGGAAATTATTGTTCAAAACGTTGAAATAATCTTGAAATAACTAATTGTTAAGGATACTTGAGAAGAGGGAATTGTGATATTCCTTGGTTGATGAATTGGAATAAAAGTATTTATATTCATCTTGTAAAATTGGCATATCAATTCATTTGATTACATTAAACTTTGAAAGTTGATTTGAAAACTTGCATTGAGAAAAGAATGTTGAGAAACAAGTTTTCATGGAATGATTTTGAGGTAAATACGTTGGTAAGTCTTAATAGGTGGTGTAGATGATATTGAATAAGTTGGTCTGAGAGTCCGGGGTGAAAGACCGAAAACCCACGCGGATAGGTGTCGAGCCTTCCGATTAATACCTGTAAAAATGACAATTTGGTAGTACTTGTATAGTCTACTTGCAGACACTGACCTAGGGATTACCAGAGTCGTATTTACCGCCCTTGAAATAAATTGTTAAGTTTTGAACAATTGAAATTGCATGACATAATTGAGCATGATGGTTTTCAAAAGATAAAAATGTGATTTATCTTCAAAAAGGGCATAGCATGGCATATGCATTTCATCTCTTGAGACTTGTATAAAATGTATATACTTTGTTAAGAATTTCTTACTAGGCTTTATGCTCACCCTATAGGATTTTTGTGCAGGAAAAGATGTGGTGATCCCACCCAACTAGGGGCGTGGAAGTATTTGTGTTGGGAGTACAATGCTCTCATTTTGCATGACTCTGTTTTGTAAGCCAAGGGCTGTATGTGTGTGGATTTGAATAACCGTTTTATATAAATAGGCTCAAGCCTTGGAAACTTGTAAACCTTTGGGGGTATTTATTTGTTTATTTACTTGTTGTTGAATTAATGTATTGTTGCATGAAGAACTATTGTATCATGTAATGCAAGTGTGAAGAATTATTTTTGTTTTCCTTTAAGGATCCATGATGGTTGTGTTATCATTTGGGCATAGGAAATTGGGGCATTACAATATCTGCCCCATATGCCCTTTGCCTCATCCCAATTTGTTCCTCCTATAGTCCTAGCTGCCCCTCTACCTACTTCAAGCACTCCACTTGTTCCTTCAGTGGCAATTGGCCTCTCCAAGGATGGCATTGGTAGCTCATCAACTTCTTTCACACCATCTATCTAGCTTTAGTCCCTTTTCTCTTGACTTGTTGGTGGCCAGGACAATAGACATTGTTGGGGAATTCTCAACTCCTTCTCCTGTCCCCATGCTGCATCTCTTCTTTTAACTAATGACTCTTATGTACTTCCAATGTCAGAGGAAGAGATGGACATCTTCGAAGCCCAGTTGGCTAGCCTTTTCGATATATCTTCACTAGCTCAAACAGCCAATAGTGAGACTGAGCCATTTATCCTTGCTGACTCTCTTCTAGAGATCATTGAGAGTTCTTCCACTGACAGAGAAGTCTCTTTGCCTCAAGTGGACTTAGGCACATGTTTGGACTTGCTGAAATCATTCTCAAGGATCCCATTCGAAGCCCTTCATAAGCCAATAATCAAAAATGGTTTCCTCAAATGCTGTAAAGTCTTCAAGCAATCCAACATGGCCTTCACAAGCCACTTATCCCAGGTAGCAGCCACCATTGACTTTTACCTTAACATTTTCCATATGGCTAAAGCTGCAGAAAAAGAGATGTTGAAGGATAAATAGTTTGTTTCCCAAATACATGTTGAGGTGTTTGATTTGAAGGGGCAACACTTCTGTTCTTCTCAACTTCGAACCCAACTCTTGGAGAGTAAAACCCAATTGGAAGAAGAGCTAACAACAGTCAACCTAGCCTTGGATCGAAATGCTGAGAAATTGCAGACCACTAATCAAGGGTTAGCTGATAGAAGGCAGGACATGGCTACAACCATTTAGTTATTTCCATCCCTTAGGAGTAGAGAATCAATTGTTAGGAAACAACTGAAGTATTGTATTGAATTTTGGGCCAATTTATGGCTTCATGTACTCAAATCTTTATGAAATAAAAACCCTTTATTATCTATCCGAGTGTTTCATGCTCTTTTATTATTCTTACTTAGCACTTTTTACACTCCTTGTGTTTCCCACACAGTTGGATAATAAGGCTTCAAGTATGTGCCATTAATTTTTTTGGGATACACATAACCATTTAGATTTCTCAGATGGTAGGCTCCCCCCAGGCAGGACTCTATGAACTTGATATGGTCCTTTCCAATTAGGTGACCATTTTCCAAATTTATGGCTCTTAATGCTTATTGGAAGTATTGTCTTCCATACCAAGTCACCTTCATCAAAACTAATGTGTTTGATTTTTTTTATTATAACTCTTGGTTGCCTTCTTCTTTTGGAAGAGGATATTATTTAATGCCAAAATCCTGGCCTCATCTATATTTTCTAATTGCAAGAACATGCGCTGATGATATTGCTCAGTAGTTAATTGGTCTTGGCATTTTACTCTCAAGGATTTGATATTAATTTTTACTGGCAACACTACATCATACCCATATACTAAGGCATAAGCAGTGATTCCTGTACTTGACCTTGGAGAAGTCCTGTAAGTCCATTACACATCTAACAACAAGTTGTGCCAATCACTAGGATTGTCTTCCATAACTCTTTGTATTCCTTCAATTTTTTCAAGGACTTGTTAGATGATTCAGCGTAACCATTTGCTTGTGCATAACAAGAGGTGAAATTGATAAGACTAATCCCAAATTCTATTGCCAAAGACTTCACCATCTTTCTATCAAACACAGTCCCATTATTTACAGTTATGGTCTATGGGATGCCAAACCTATGGATTAATTCTTTGATAAATCCAATAACTTTAGTATGATCCATAGCCTTATAAGGCTTAGCTTCGACCCATTTAGTGAAGTAATCTGTGGCCACTAGAATGAAACAATGATGCTTTGAAGAAGGTGGATATATTTTCTCTATCATATCTATTGCCCATCCTCTAGATGGCCATGGCTTCACCACTACATGTAAATCTGTTATTGACACATGTCTTATCATGCCATGCTTTTACCATGCCTGACATCCCTTTGCATACTCTATACAATCTTTAAGGATGGTTAGCCAATAATTGGAATGTCTTCGAAACAACCATCTCATCTTTACACCAGGTTGATGGACGCCACAAATGCCTTTATGCACCTCTGCCATGGCAGTCAGTGCCTCTTTTGGCCCTAGACATTCCAACAGTAGTCCATCTGCCCCCCTTTTGTAATGAGCATTCCTATACACTATAAATTGCATTGACTGCAATTTAATTTTTCTGCTGGCCTTTGAAGAAGGACCAGTTAAATATTGGATGATTGGATGTCTCTAATCATGCTTTTTTAAGTTATTCTGGTTAACTTCTACCATGATACTCCTTTTAGCCAAATGTGGTATTAACTTTTGATATGTCGCTTGACTTATGTCCACTTGGGTGTCACCCTTCTTCTAAAATTCGAAGCCTTATGAGCTACATCATTGGCCTTGTGATTCATGAATCTTGGGATATAAGTCACATTGGCTATCTCAAAATGAGAAAGCAAATGTAATGCAGCAACATAATATGGTAACATGCTTGCACTTTGACATAAATTCCTTTTACATGGTTGATTACCAATTGAAAATTCCCAAATATATCAACTGCATGAGCCTGTAATCTAATAAGTATCTCAAGTCTCATTATTAAAGTTTCATACTCAGCTTGGTTATTGGAACAAGTAGCTTCATCAACTATGAAACCATGAGTGGTTTCTATCCCCTGTGGTGACTTAATCACAACACTAATTTTAACTAAACCATTGGCTTTTGATCCATCGAACCACATTTGCCATGGCTCAACATTGACCATACCAAGATCCATTATCTCTTGGCTTTCTGTTTGACATGGATGATCTGCCAAAAAGTTAACCAAAACCTGTCCTTTTACTACTTTTTGGGGAACATATTCTAGATGAAACTCTGATAGAGTTAAAATCTATTTGCCAATTCTTCCTCTTAGCATAGATTTAGATAACATGTATTTAACCAAGTTTGTGGTTGCAATTGCCAAGACAACAGTATGCAAATGATAATATCTTAATTTCATTGTTACAAAGTACAATGCTAGGCACAGCTTTTCTACAGCTGAGTATTTATATTCACAAGAATTTAAAAGCCCACTAAGGTAATAAATTGCGTGTTCCTTACCTTCTTCATTGTCCTAAGCTAGAAAAACTCCCAATGAATCTTCTACTATAGCAATGTATAGCTTCAAGGGTCTATCTCTCCTTAGTGGCATCAACATTGGAGGCTTGGCGAAGTAGGCTTTAATTTCTTCGAAAGCAGTTTGATGCTCAACTGTCCACACAAACTCTTCATTTTTTATCTTTAACAAAAAGGAAAATACTTTAGTTTTCCCTGCAGTGTTAGAAATAAATCTTCGAAAGAAATTAACCTGACCAAGGAATTTTTGTAATTGTTTCTTACTTGATGGAGGTTTGGCCTCAATGATAGCTTTAGCTTTATTTTGATCAATCTGTATTCCCTTCTTGTGCACTACATACCCCAAGAAGTTTTCAGCTGATACACCAAAAACACATTTGAGAGGGTTGAGTTTCAACTTGAAATCTCTCATTCTATCGAAGGCAGCTGTCAAATGAACTAGGTGCTCCTCTATGGACTGAGATTTCACAACAATATCATCAATGTAACATTCTAAAAGTACCCTCCAATGAGATCATGGAAGATAGTGTTCATTGCCCTCTAATATGTTGTTCCAGCATTCCTAAACCCAAATGGCATCTTGACCCATTCAAAAGTGCCAATGTTTCCAAGGCACCTGAAAGCTATCTTATGGACATCCTCCTCTGTTATGCAAATCTAGTTATAGCCAGGATGCCCATCCATCATGGACAAAATTTTGTGTCCTGCTGAGCTATCTACCAACAAGTCAACTATAGGCATGGGATACTTATCTTTTGGAGTTGTCAAATTTAGGTTTCTAAAATCGATGCATACCCTCATTTTCCCATTCTTCTTGACCACAGGCGCAATATTAGACAACCATTCAACATACCTGGCTATTCTAATGAAGCCTGCTTTAAGAAGCCTAACAATCGCCTCTTTCACCTTTTGAACCACTTCAGGACTCATACGTCTTGGTTTCTGCTCGTGTGGCCTGAAATTAGGCTTCATTGGGAGCCTATGTTCCACTAATGATCTATCCAACCCAGGTAGTTGTGGGCTTGCCTTTTCCGTGCCCACGCCTTTCAGAAAGGGTTTTAAAAGAAAGCCTCACAGTTCGGACTCTACATGTGGTTTTGAATCTAGTTTCACAAGTGCAATGTGAAACTGATAAACACCAAAGAGTCCAATTCGGCAAATCTTTTTGGAAAATCAATTTTAAATCAAACAATGCCAAAATTGGACTACTTTACCAGATTACGGAGTCACCACCTAAATATTTTATTTTTGGAAAATTTAGGAAACCTTGACTCGTGCCAAAGGCCACGTGTCCGTCATCACCAAAGTTGCCTTGACTGGGGAACTTAGGTACGAGAGGGGAAGGTCCTGAAATGAGCACCCCCCCTCACCCGATCAAAGATCGGCCTCTATTAATCATGATATGATGTTTTATAAACCTCATGTGTTCTTATTCCGGTTATTAGCTAACTTTACTATGTGACGCGCACAAGCAAGTATAGATTAGTCACAAGACTTGGAACAATTCAACTCATGTTTGTTTTCGAAAATGGTTTGAATTTGCCACCCACAAGTGGGCCTAAAAATGCGGATTTTCCAACGAACATAGTGGGCTTAAAACTCACACTCGTTGAATTGTTCCATTTCAAACAACAGAGCCTTTATCCATAGGCATTTATGCAGTTAAGCATTTAAGCACATAGCCTCATGGCAAGCATGTGAAACATGGCAACATAGCAGTCACACTCATGCAAATATGCTAAAGCGTAAAAGCTTACCGAATATTCCAAGCCAAAACAAAAACTAGTTAGAAAAATGCATGATCCTAACTATACAAGATGCCTAATGCAACACATGCAATAATGCAATAAAATAGGCTCGGCTACCTAATCATGGTATTTGCAACACTTTGATAGCATGCTTTGAAACACATATTCAAAGAAGTATTGAAATTGCAATGCAGTTTGAATGATGCGCCGAGCCTCGGTGCATTCAAGACAAATGAATGGATGCAAACATGCAAGCATAAGGTATGCTAATCGAAACATGTCCCTAATCTAACCATCGAAAGTGGTTAAATAAAAGGGAGAAAGACGCGGGGTTGGAAGACATACACACACGCACGCACACTCATTACAACATTGCGGCCTCGCGAAGGAGGGTCCGAATAAATAAGAGCTAAGCCACTCTAAGCTAAGCTAGGCTAACTAATCTAATTAAACTAATTAGACTAATTATTACAATTCAAATGAATAATTAACAAATTAATTACTAATTATTACAACACTTTAACTAATTAGCACCTAATTAATTAAATTACACACAAACTTACATAAACTAATCATGCAAAATATTTCAACTACACTGCCTCAGCTCTACCTCGGGAAGTGAAGGATGCATGCACTTGGTTTTCACCCTGAAAAGCCACCGTTTTGCTCTTGAGAGGCTCTATTTGCAGGGTTGACCATACTCCAGAATCTTTCTACTCCACCTTACCAAAAACTTGCTGAAGATTGCACCAGTGACCTGCTGGCCATGAATGGTTGTTGCCGGCCCTCTGCCGGCCAAAAGAATGCCTTGCCAGCCAGAAATGAGGCATTGTCGGCCATGGATGAGGCACTGTCGGCCACTGATGCTCCGAGTCACGACACTGTAACAAAGCACAAACAAAGCAAAAGAAGGGTTTTTCCAAGGGTATGTTTGTACTGTACCCCTCCTTATCATCTCAAAACCTCAAAGGAGTGGCACTCTTGGATCCAAAACCACCAATCAAGCAATTTCATTACATGATGGCCAAAGATCCAAGTTGTACAATTTCAATAAATGCACAAATATGACTCAAAGGACCACCACCCTATCATGCATGATCAAAGGCAATGGAGACCAAGGAGATTGGCTCATTTCATCACTTTGAGTATGAAATGCTCCAATCTTCCTTGTGTTCAACATAACGTCCTGTTGAATACATGCAATGCAACACAGTATGCTTATCTTACTCAAGTTTTACTTATCACTTTTGTTTACTCATTTTACATTACTGATTAATTCTTTAATCGATTAAGTTCAAGGTGAGTGTCCTCTACTGAGAGAGGTGTCAACCAAGGGATAACTTAAGGCAAGAGAGAGGTTATGCCGTTGGTTAGTAGAAACCCTTAAAAGAGGATTGAAACCATTAAGCATGAACCTCAATCTCAGGCTTAAACACAACCCTAAGGCTAACCAACCCTCAAAGAAAATGAAAAAGTGAAGAAATGAGGGAGGTTGTAGATATGTTAAGTGCTAGAATGGAATGCAAAACAACACTAAATCATGCTATTAACTCAAAAGAAAGATGATCAAAGCATTGAAACAACTAATTAGTGAAGGAAATTGCACTGCAACTGTGCAATACAAGCCTCAACTGAATTAACCAGCCCAAAACAGAGCCTAAACAGGTCAAAACAGTAGCAAAAACATACTAAGATTAAACTACAAAATGCTAGAAAAATAGGCTAACACATGAAGCTAACTAGGCATGAAAGCTAGACACAAGGAGGGAAGGCTAACCCCTCCAATTTTGGACCTCAAAACAAAGTTTTTACTACTGAAAAACCTATAAATTTCAGTGGTTAAAAGGCCAACAGAGTTGGTTTGAAAGTGATGAAAAGATGGCACAAAAGCTTAACAAGCAAAGACACAAGAAATGTGGACCACCCCAAACTCAAAATAGTCTCAAACCACCATTTTTACGCCTCAAAAATAGAGGCTTCTGTAGTTGAAAACCAGGCCAAAAACAGTACAAAAAGATGGCAAAAACAAGTATGAAAAACAAACTTAAAGAGTAAAGGTTATACCTCTTGAAGCCAAGCACACTTTAGGCACAAATGAGGCACCAAATCAAGCTAAAATCACCTTCTAAAGCTCAAAGAAGGTCCCAAGGAATCTCATCCCAAAGATTAGCAACTTTGCTTAAGGGTTGATAGGCAAACTAGAAGTGTATCTCTACTTGGATACACAAAAGGGCAAGAGAGAGAGAGAACTCTAGAGAGAGAGGATTGTAGAGAGAGAGGCTCCCAAATGTTTCCAACCTTAAAATGTTCTAACCTTTAAAACAATAGATAATGGCCTCTATATATAGAAAAACAAGAGCTCAGGTCGAAAATATCCCAAAATGGACAGCTGCAACAGCTGGAAGACAAATATCTGCAAAAATTTGACTTTTTGCACCAATGGCTGGCAAGCCATCATTGATGGCCGGCAAAGGCCCATTTCTGGCCGGCAAGGCACATTCCTGGACGGCACATGGCCGGAAAAGGCCATTCATGACCGGCACATGGCCAGAAAAGCTCATCCATGGCCAGCAACCTCCACCTCTGGTTGGCCAGAAAAATCTGCTTTTTGGGCCCAACTTCAAATGGCCATATCTCCTTCATCTGGACTCCTTTGCAGGTCATTCTTGAGCCTAAATTATAGCCTCAAAAGTCTTATTTCCAATGGTGGCATCCTTACATCTAAATTCTAAGTGTATGAAAAGATATGCCTCTTGTAGGGAAACTGCTCAGTTTCGGCCCTACCCGGATTCATGCCGAACTTCTCCTCAACTAGTTTTCTTCTCTCCTCTCCCATTTTCTTCAACTCCAAACCCATAAATAAGGTGTTTTGAAGATTTTTTCAAAGATTTCACCTCTCTTCCATTTATTTTTACTTTGTCCTTGCTCAGTTTATCAAAAAGTGAAACATTTATCGAAATGTGAGCCTCGGAACATCATAGAATCATTTTTCAAAAATATTTTGAAATAGAGGGTTTTAAGGTCTAAAAAACATTTTAGTCAAAAGGTTTTGGTCCAAAAATGGGTGTGAGGTTAGGATTTGAAGCTCTTCATGCTGAAGAAATCGAACATTTGCACTGCACAACTTTCATTACCAAGTAAACAATCAGTGGCACCCAAGTCTTAAGGGCAGTCAAAAATGAGAAGTCTACAGTTGCCTCTCTTTAACAGAACTCAAAATATGGCGTGAGTGAATGTCAAAGCCCAGAGACGACCCATTTTGACAAGGCCGTAAGACTTAGGCAAACAAAGAAAATACAGATGCAGTAACAAATGGTTGCGCCCACAGGCTGCCTGCGTATCCCTTTGCAAGGAATCAAACCAGCATAGTTTAGGGACAGGATGCAAAATGATACACAATATAAACGATATGCAATGCAATGAAACAATGCACATGATATACAATGTAATTGAATCATCAAACCACAAGCAGTGCAAAATCACACAAATACCATAAAGGAATGGAGATGCAAGATCAAACTATGTTTAACATAGAAAAGGTGCCGAAACCCTGAAACCACAATTCTCTTAGTGGAATAAGCGTGTGCACATGTAGAACTATGTGTTTCGCAGAAAGAATACTAGTAATTGGGTGGGATGATATAAGTGAGGAGTGATTTGCTAGGGAAAGATAATGATCCTAAATGCTGAATGCAACAAAACAAAGTACGATGTAATGAATGCAATGGATGAAGTGAATAAGGCGTAGGCTGAACCACATCTTGCCTAGAAAAGGTATGGACACAATTCTCTTAGTGGAATAGGCACGTACACATTATCACAATTCTCTTAGTGGAATAGGCACGTACACATTATCACAGAACCATGCTTCAACGAAGGAAATGTATGAGCACATGCCAGACTAAGCTTAACATGGAAATGATGCAGGCGATAAAATGGATAATGCAGTGGAAGCATGCAATAAATGCTATATGTAATGCGACAAAAGGCAATGCGATAGAAGCAATAGATTATGATAGATATGATGATGCAGCTAGGAAGTGATGCTCTCGAAAGTACCTTACAGGGGCAATCGACAATGACTCACCTTATGCTATTGTGGATCTTCCTCTTCTACATCTTGCGTTTCTGAACCACAGGTACCACTTTTCCCGGGCTATGTTCGCAACTTTCTATATTCTCCAACAGGGTGATAGACTAGATTGGTTCAGTATCCAGAATTGAGGAGCATACAAGTTACCTTAACCTATAGGGCTGCCATAAAGATTTCAAGCTGAGGATACACCCCTGGGTATTTAAACCAGACTTTAGTCTTGGAAATCCCGAACCTTTGTGTTCTAGGCATCGGCCATTCGAACTCTAGTTTCCACTGTCGTAGTTGATCTCTTAGGAACTCTTCGCAAACACAGGCAGGTGGCTATACCAGACCACCAGAAGTTGTCCGGGCACGACAAACACCAAAGGAATTGCACCTTTAAAGGATTTAAGGTCTCCAAGACCAGGTGAATGCACAAGTCAGTGCGATGCAAAGTGAATGCACAAAACAGTGCTATACAGGTGCATAAGGCAGTGCGAGTGAAAGTGCACAAGACAGTGCAAATGAAAGTGAATGCACAGGACGGTGTAATGCAAAGTGAAATGCACAAGACAGTGCGATGCAGGTGCACAAGATAGTGTGATGTAGATGCACAAGATAGTAGGATACAAGATGCACAAGATAGTGCGATGAAATTCACAAAACAGTGCTATACGAGATGAAATGCACAAAACAGTGCGATGAAATGCACAAGACAGTGCGATAAAATGCACAAAACAATGTGATGCGCTAGACAGCGCGAGTGTAAATTGCACAAAAAAGTGCGATGCGCAAGAAAGCGCGAGTGTAAACTGCACAAAAAAGTACGATGCGCAAGAAAACATGAGTGTAAATGCAGGATTTTAAGGTCTCCTACACCAAAGAATGCACAAGACAGTGCGAGTGAGGCACAAAGTGTAAATGCACGAGACAGTGTGAGTGAGACATAACCACAAGGTGCACAAGACAGTGCGAGTGATATGAAATTGTGAAATAGATACACTGAGTGAGATTATTGTGCGATAGATGCATGATGTTGATTGAAAGCATGTTCTATGCATGAAACAAGCATATTCTATGCAAGAGACAAAAGCATATTCTATGCAACACTGAAAGCATATTCTATGCATGAAACAAGAGCATATTCTATGCAATATTGAAAGCATATTCTATGCAACACTGAAAGCATATTCTATGCAAAAATCATAAATGATGCGCAGCACGCATGCAACAGAAGTGTATATGAAAATGTACATTCTATGTAATAGAAGAGAATCAAATATGTACTTTGATGCCTCCAATTTACCTCTCGAAGGACTTTGCAACATGCTTAACTCAAAAAGGATACATCCTATTCATATTGGCTAGGGGTAACATCTGCATCCTGCTTTAATTGCCATTCTGACTGGAAGCAGGCTTAAACTTGGGGTCAAGGTACACTTATACTCCAGCGAAAGGCGAGACCTAAGAAGGTGCACCTGGAATGCAGACTTGGAATTTGCTAAAGTTAAAACATGCCAAGATGCTCCAAATTTTCCCTCTTTTCTTTTGCTTTGCAGTCCAGAACCTATGTAGCTTCAGATAGGTCCTGGTCGGTTACTCCCTCTTGATCGAGGTTGAACCTTGCAGTTTATGAGAGAAAGAGTCCTGTTTTGCACAAATGTGGAGAATGGCACGGCACTCTGAGCACAAAATGATTTATTTTTGAAATTAAAATTAAGAAATGAGTTCTTGACCGGTATTGAGCCTACGACTGACCACAATGCACCGCGACTTAACAAAGGACAAACCAAGGTAAAACAAGATAAACACATCTATTGACACCTATTAAAATCAAAACGACTCAAAACAAGAAACGAGACAAACAAAAACAACAAACACTCAGACATTCTGCTATCCATCGGTGGGAGACCTCTCGATTCATGAGGAGCCTGTTTCTCCAAATATTGTTTCCCACCCTTTCTTATTTGTGATTCTCACATCACTCTCAATTTCTATTTTTCTGAAAAAGCCCTTTCCTCATTTTTTCTCTTAGCACACATCTCTCTATTCTTCAATCTCTCTTATTTTCTATCCCTCCCCTGGGTGGTTGATGGATAAGTAGGAATGGGCTCTTGCCCTTAGTATTCAACTAGATTGTCTTACTTCTGCTCACAGCAGTGAGCTTTCTCACAGAGGGGTTATGGTGCGATTGGAGCAAATCTGCAACTCACATCGGTTGGCGACGCCCTTGGCTTTGCTTGACTGAGATGAATTACAATACATCTCACTGGCCAAGTATTCAATTGATTAGTTACACACACATTGTGTTTTCTACGCTCGCATTCCGGGTCAGACATCAATTTGGGTGTGATCATCTGGATGAAGGAATCGAACATCCAGCTTCATTTCCAGTTCGTGCTTCGCACTTGGCTTGATACCTCGCTGCTTGGAGGATGTGAGAGCTTTCAGCCCTTTGTTGTTAGCTTCAGTTGTGCCTTTTTTCTAGCATGTACGTTGATAATGGGGAACAGATAAGAAACTTAACTCAATTGTGCCCCTAGTTAATCATTTTGACCATTTTTTGTTTTTGGTTTTCTGCTAAAATAATTTTGATCAACATGAGAGTTAGATTAGCATGTTTATTCGACTTTTTGATTTTGAAATCACGTAAGTCAGGTTGCGAACACTGAAATTTTTCCTTTTTTTAGATCCAAGAAATGGTCCAGTTTTGGAAAAATGGAATAATTTTCGAGAAAATTAGTCAACCACATTAAAAATTCTCAAAACTGCTTTTACAAATGGACATTGCTCAGCCAACACAGAATCTACTCTTGAGATGCACAATCTCAGATCTGAACGTGAATTGTCTTGCAGCTAAATCTTTAAAAGGAATAGGACAGTCCGATTTTGAATGAAGCTGAGCCAATTTGCACATGGATAGGATAGCCGAGTTTGAACAAGGATTAACCAATCAACATGGATGAGCCAAGCAGGCTAAAAATGATTGGGGCCGGACTTCAGGATGAAGTTGCCTACGTATCCCAAACATGGGAATCAGGCCGTACGTAGTTCCTGGTTAAAGTGCACTCGAGTATTAACACTCTCCTTTTATGCTTTAACTTTTTCCAAAGCCACCTGTAGACACCTCATTTTTTACCGCCATTAAGACTTGGACACTACTGATGGTTTACTTGGTGATGAAAGATGTGCAAAGCAAAGGTTCAATTTCTTCAGCAAGGAGAGAAACGAATCGCAACCTCACACCCATTTTTGTACCAAAACTATTTTGACTAAATGATTTTGAGACCTTAAAACCCTCTCTTTGAAAATAGCTTTTGAAAAAGTTTCTACGATGTTCTGACGCTCGCATTTTGTTAAATGTCACGCTTTTTGGTAAATCGAGCAAGGACAAAGTGGAAATGAATGAAAGAGAGATGAAATCTTTGAAAAATATTTCAAAACACCTTGTTTAGGGGTTTGGATTTGAAGAAAAGAGGAGAGGAGAGAAGAAAACAAGTTGGAGAAGAAGTTCGGCATGAATCCGGGTAGGATCGAAACTAAACAGTCGTCACTAAAAGAGGCATAACTTTCCAGGGATTCTATTTAGGCTTAAGAATGACCTGCAAATAAGTCCATATGAAGGAGTTATGAATAGTTAAAGTTGGGTCCAAAAAGTAGATTTTTCTGTCCAACCAGAGGTGGAAGTTTCTGACCATGAATCAGATTTTTTGGCCATGTGCCGCCCATGAATGGCCAATGCCGGCCCCCTTCCATCCAAGAGTGTCCCATGCCAACCAACAATGATCAAGTGCCAGCCATCAGTGAAGAAATGCCGGCCATTGATGCAAAAAAGCAAATTTTTGCAGATATTTTTGTTCCAGCTGTCTCTCTTGAGATATTTTCGACCTAGAGCCTCATTCTTCTATATATAGAGAGCCTTCTCTATTGTTTTAAAGGTTAGAACAATTTAGGAAGAAGTTTGGGAGCCTCTCTCTCTACAATCCTCTCTTTAGATTTCTTTCTCCAAAGTTTTTGTGCTTAGAAGCTTGCATACATTAATCTTTAACCTATCAACCCTTAACAAGAGTGGTTCATCTTTGGGCTGAGGTTGCTTGAAGCTCGTTTGGAGCCTTCTTGGAGCTCCTTAAGGTGTTTTTTCTTGGTTTTATTTCCTAAAAGTGTGCTTGGCCTCAAGAGGTATAACTCTCTCCCTTTAAGCTTGCTTTGCCATGCTCGCAAGAGGTATAATCATGCTTACTAGCTTACCATGCTTAATGAGTTAGCCTATCATTCTAGCTTGTGTTAGCTCCATCTTAGCATGCTTTTGCTCATATTTTAGCATACTTTAACTCTGTGTTGAGTGGTCTTGGTCATATATGCTTTGCTTTGTATAGCTATAGTGTAGTTGGCTTCACTAGCTTTGTGTTTCAAGGCCTCTAGCATGCTTTACTTGAGATGTTTGCATGCCATGACATCATTTTATATGTAATTTCAGTGCATAAACCACTATCACACTCTCACATATTCCACTCTTTCATTGTTTTTGAGAGTTGTGCTTTGTGTCTTGTTTGTGAGCCAACATGCGAGCATGTTTTTCTTACCTTTTGTGCCTAAGTTTCAGCATGATTAGGCCACTGTTTTGGCATGATGTAGCTCTGTTTTGAGCTGGTTTGGTCATTTGAGCATTGTATTGCATGCCTCTAGTGTTGTGTCCTTCACTAGCTCTACTGTTTTTGTCTCTTAACATAGTGTACATGAGTTGTTTGCATGTTAGAGTCTTGTGTTTCATGCCATTTCAGCACTGAAATTCTGCCACCTCCCTCATTTCTTCATTTTTCTATTTTTTTTTTTTGAGGGATGGTTAGTCTTAAAGTTGAGTTTAAGCTTGGGATTGAGACTTATGCTTAAATGGCTTTAACCGTCTTTTGAGGGTTCTTCCTAGTCAAAGGCATGGTTTCTCTCATGTCTTAAGTCATCTTTTGATTGACCTTCCTCTCATTAGAGGACTTTCACATTGGACAAATCAATTAAAGAATGGTTTGGTAACTTAAAATGTGTAAACAAGAATTGAATCAAGTAAAACATGCCAAGATAAGCATGTTATGTATGCATTGCATTGTGTTCAATCGGACGTTATATTGAACACAAGGAAGATTGGTTCATTTTATACTTGAAGTGATGAAATGAGCTAATTTCCTTTGTCTCCATTGCCTTTGATCTCCCATGATAAGGTAATGGACTTGTGTCTTTGTTTTGTACATTTATTGAATTTGTGCAAGTTGGATCCTTGGCCATCATGCATTGAAAATGCTTGATTGGTGGCTTTAGACCCAATGGTGCCACTCCTTTGATGTTTTAAGATGATAAGGAGTGGCATAGTACAAACATGTCCCTGGAAAAACCTCCATTTTTCTCTGTTTTATGCTCTGTTGTCGTTTGGCGTTACAGCACACCAGTGGACGGCAGTTCTTCATTGTTGTTCGGCACTCTTTCATTGTTGGCCGGCAGTGCCTCCCTTTGGCCGGCAGCAAGCCCTCATGGCCTACAGGCCACTGGTGCACTCGTCAGCAGTTATTTGGTAAGGTTCAGCAGAGAGTTCTTGGAGTAACCCTGTAAACAGAGACTCTCAAGAGCAAACCGGAAGGCTTTTCGGGGCGAAAATCAAGCATGCATCTTCTACTTCCCGAAGTAGAGTAGTAGCAGTATAGTGTGGCATCTTAATTACTTAGTTAATTTACGTTGATTGTTGTAATAATTAAGTATCTTAGTTTTGCTATTTCTTTATTTTGGTTTGTAATAATTAGTCTAATTAGTTTAATTAGATTAGTTAGCTTAGCTTAGCTTAGATTAGCTTAGCTTATTTATTCGGACCCTCCTTCGCAAGGGCGCAATGTTGTAATAAGCGTGTGTGTGTGTGTGTGCATGTCTTTCAACCCCACGTCTTTCTCCCTTTTATTTAACTGCTTTCGATGGTTAGATTGGGGCATATTTTGATTAGCATACCTTATTCTTGCAGGTTTGCATCGTTCATTTGTCTTGCATGCACCGGGCTCGACGCATCATTCAAACTGCATTGTATTTCAATACTTCTTTGAATACATGTTATCAAATTGTTGTATTCATATGCCATCTTAGATAGCCGAGCCTATTTAGTTGCATTATTGCATGTGTTGCATTAGGCACTTAATATAGGTAGGATCATGCATTGTTTCTAACTAGTTTTCTGTTTTGACTTGGAGTACACTGTAAGTCTTTACGCTTTAGCATACTTGCATGAGTGTGAGTGTTGCCATGATAGCATACTTGCCATGGGGCTATTTGCTTAAATGCTTAACTGTATGAATGCCTATGGATGAAGGCTTGATTACTTGAATTGGGACAATTCATCGAATGTGAGTTTTAAGCCCACTTTGAGAAGTGGCAAATCATCATGTTTTAAGCCCATCTTGTGAGATGGAAAATACGCGCTTTAGCCCACTTGAGGGTGGCATTTTCAAACCATTTTCGAAAACAAACACGAGTTGATTTGTTCCAATTCTTGCGATTTTAGTCTATACTTGTATGTTGTGTGCATCACATAGTAAGTTAGCTAATAACCAGAATAAGAACACATGCGTTTATAAAATCACATATCATATTTAGTAGAGGCCGATCTTTGATCGGGGGAGCGAGAGTGCTCATTTCAGGACCTTTCCCTCTCATACCCAAGTTCCCGAGCCAAGGCAACTTTGGTGATGACGGACACGTGGCCTTTGGCACAAGTCAGGGTTTCCTAAATTTTTCAAAAATAAAATATTTAGGTGGAGACTCTATAATATGGCAAAGCAATCCATGTTTGGCACTTTCTCATTCAAAATTGATTTTCCAAAACCAATTGCCAGATTTAGACTCTTTGGTGTTTATCAGTCTTGTATTGCACTTTGTGGTATTAGATTCAGAACCGTGACAGGAGTCCGAACTGTAGGAGGATCAATTTGCGCCCTCTCCGAAAGAGGGGGCACGCGAAGAAAGTCGAGTCTACAGTTTCTGGCGACTCCGCTGGGGATTTAGAGAACTTGACTCAAACTCATGATATGTTGTTTTATCTACATTTATGTGTTTCTTTGCATTGCATTTGCATTGGTGCGTCTAAGTCACGGTGTTTGCCATCTGGTATTCCTGAACGGTTTGCCGAAGGCTTGCATGGAAAAGTGTGCCATAAGGCTAACCGGTTGCGGGCTTTGCCACGATGGGAACACAAACCTTGGATCTAGATCATCGCTGTACCGTTTGATCCTCCTTTCACTTCTCGGTGTTAGGTGCGAGAGGTATATTAGGTGGTCTTGCTGAGGCACCCTTTTTAACCATTTGACCTAGCTACATATCGGAAGCCTTAGAGACTATTCCAAACTAGGACAGGTTGCTCACCCGAATGTAGGATTGTTTGAAACCGCATGTGTGCATAGTGAATCCTTAGTTCCTGACGAAACTAGGACAGGGAAACCCTACCCCACCATAGGGGTGTTTTGGCTCTCACTTGCTTGATATGTGTTGTTAGGGTGTGTCTCTACAGGAATATATGTATCAGCTGCAAGTCTGGGTATCAGCCTGAGGGTATCAAATTTGAGGTAGAATTTTGGGACATAATTCAGTGAAAAGTACAGTCATTCAGCTATGCTCATATCTATTTTAGTGAATCAGGCTGAGGTGCTGTCTGTTTTCTCTTTTGCTAGGTAGTCCTGGAACCATAGCTTTAGAAGGCTCCGATATCTCCCGGGTACATTGGACTTGTGTTGATAGACTTTGTTAGGTCAGGGATTGAGTTCAAGGGCAACCAGTGTTCCTTCGCTGAGGCAAGGCAAAGAAAGGCCAAACAGGGCTCGCCGACTTTACTGTTCTGGCATTTATCAGCAAGGTCATCGTCGCACCAAGTCCTGCAAAGTCTATCGGTACTGGATCGATGAACTTGGGGGATAATGTGATTATGTGATCGGGGGATAAACCACCTGCTGATGGCGCTCAGTTTACTCCAGATTTGGGGATGGCACCACTATTTTGAGCAATTTGCGAATGCTGTTTACTTTACTTTTTGACTTGGGTATTGAGTCAGTTTTGTTGTGTTGTTTTGAGTCAGTCTTGTTATATCGAGTTTGTCTTACTGTGTCGGAGGTTGGTGATTTTCGGGGTTGTTAACTCAGGCATCACTTGCTTGTTTTATGTTTGTCTTTTACACTCTTTTTTTTGAGTCTATTTTTACCATTGAGCCAGTTGTGCCAGAAGATTTGAATGAAACGACAGTGCTTTTCACCTACTTTTATGTGCCTTGAAATCATTGCATTGACCTAAGTTTTTCAAAACTTTTCTAACACTATGATGAAAACAAAGAGGAAGGAATTCCTCAGGATTTGTAAAAATTTGATCAACTGAGAGAAAGAGAGGCATGCTAAGCCCTTAATGAATGAGATCATGTTTGTTAATGTGAGTACTGAGAAGGATCCTAGCTTGATCCAGATTGGTTCTGCATTGTCTTCAGCGCGAGCGACTAGTCGTTTTCTTAAAAGATTTCAAAAAATGTTTTGCGTGGTCCTGCGAAGACCTGTGTGGAATCGCTCTTGAGATTGTGCAGTATAGGATCGCTCTCAACCTCAAGACTCAATCCCTTTTTCTTTCAAACCTTGAACTTTGATTTAGAATGTTCAACGATCAATCACAATATAAGGCTTGTATGGCCAGATCGGAAGCAACCCTTGAACTAGGGGCAAGAAGGTTAGATCAAGAAAGTCAGATGTGATCAAAGGAAGCTTACAAAGCTAGATTAGAAGTAGCCCTTGAACTAGGGGCAAAAATGTCAGACGTGCTCAAAGATTCAAAAGATGAGTTATTCCGCAAACCAATGAAAACTGGCAAGAAAGCCAAATTCGAGAAATGGAGAGAAGAAAGTTCATTGCCAAAGGACAATCAAGTTCCTATCTGCAATATTAGGGGCAAATTCCGACCTGGTTGAATGGACTCCAACATCCTCAACGAACAGCAACCAGTCTCTTGGATTCAGATGGCTTCAAGATCTCAAACCGATCAACATGGACAAGTTACTCTTTTTTATCCTTGAGAGGCTCGCTGGGCCGAATACCCGGAAAGGCGACCCAGGCAAAAGTTAGAGCAAGAAAAAAAGAAAAGAACAAAAAAGAAAAAAAGAAATGAAAAGAAATGAAAAAGAAGAAAAGAAAAGAAACGAAGAAAATGAAAAAGAAAAGAACAAAGAACAAAAGAAATGAAAAGAAAAGAAAAATAGCTCGCAAGGTTGAAAACCAAAAAGAGCGGCCTTGGCAAAAGTTAGAGCGCAAAAGAAAAGCGTCAACACCCAAGTGAACCTTAACCCGGAACTACGTCAGGCCTGATTCCCATGTTTGGGATACGTAGGCAGCTTCATCTTGAAGTTCGGCCCCAATCATTTTCAGCCTGCTTGGCTCATCCATGTTGATTGGTTTATCCTTGTTCAACTCGGCTATCCTATCCATGTGCAAATTGGCTCGTCTTCGTTCAAATTCGGTTGTCCTATTCCGTTAGAAGATTCAGCTGCAAGACAATTCAAGTTCAGATCTGAGGTTGTGCATCTCAAGAGTAAATTCTATGTTGGTTGAGCAGTGGCCATTCGTAAAAACAGTTTTTGAGAATTTTCAATGAGGTTGACTAGTTTTCTCAGAAATTATTCCATTTTTCCAAAACTGGACCATTTCTTGGACCCAAAAAAGGAAAATTTTCTGTCCTTATAACTTGACTTGCATGATTTCAAATCAGAAAATTAAACAAGCATGTTAATCTAACTCTCATGTTGGTTAAAATTGTTTTGCAGAAGCCAAAAACAAAAAATGGCCAAAATGATAAACTAGGGGCACAGTTGAGTTAGGTTCTCTGCCTTTTCCCCGCTGTCAACATACTTGCCGAAAAGGGCACCATACTTGCCAGAAAAGGCACAACTGAAGCTAACAAACAAAGGGCCGAAAGCTCTTTCATCCTTCGAGCAGTGAGGTATCAAGTCAAGTACGAAGCACGAACTGGAAATGGAGCAGGATATTCCACTCCCTCATCTGGACAGGTCTGATCACATCCAAACTGGCCAAGGGCATCGTCAACTGATGTCAGTTGCGGATCTGCTACACATCCAGTCGCATCACAACCCCTCTGTGGGAAAGCTCACTAGTTGTGAGCAGAAGAATGAGAATCTAGTAGAATACTAGGGGCAAGAGCCCACAACTTCCTATTTATCCATCAACCACCCAGGGGAGAGATAAAAAAAGAAGAGAGATTAAAGAATAGAGAGATGTGTGCTGAGAGAAAAAGTAAGAAAAGGGCTTTTCAGAGAAAAATAGATTGAGTGCCAGAGTGATGTGAGAATCACAAATAAGAAAGGGTGGGAAACAATACCCGAAAAAACAGGCTCCTCGTGAACTCAGAGGTCTCTCGCCATTGGAACACATATGAATGTTGTGTATATGTGTTTGTTTGTCTTGATTCTTGTTTTGAGTCGTTTCGAGTGTCTATAGATGTATTTAGGTTGTTTTACCTTCGTTTTCTTTTTGTTAAGTCGTTTTGACTGTGGTCAGTCGTAGGCTCAATACCTGGTTAAGAACTCTTCTCTCAATTACAAAAATGAATCGTTTTGTGCTCAGAGTGCTGTGTCATTCTATACATTTGTACAAAACAGGATCCTTTCTTTCATGAACTGTAGGGTTTAACCTAGGTCATGTGTAAACAATCGAACCAGGACCTATCTGAAGCTATATAGGTTCCGAACTGCAAAGCAAAAGAAAAGAGGGAAAATTTGGAGCTTCTTAGTGTGTTTCAACTCCAGCAAATTCTGAGATTGCATTCCAGGTGTACCTTCTTAGGCCTCGCCTTTCTCGGGAGTATGAGTGTATCTTGACCCCAAGTGTAAGCCTGATTCAAGCCAGAATGGCAGTCCAAGCAGCACCTATGGTTTTCACATGCAGATGTTATCTCTCGCCAATATGAACAGGGTGTGTCCTTTTTGAACTGAGCATGTTGCAAAGTCCTCTGAGAGGTAAATTGGAGGCACCAAAGTACATATTTGATGCCCATCTATTGCATAGAGTAGGCACTTTTAGATACACTTTTATTGCACGCGTGCCGCGCATCGT
The DNA here is from genome assembly GCF_055761805.1 of Camellia sinensis. Taxonomy (NCBI): domain Eukaryota; kingdom Viridiplantae; phylum Streptophyta; class Magnoliopsida; order Ericales; family Theaceae; genus Camellia; species Camellia sinensis. The sequence goes on from NC_138967.1 coordinate 51,335,036, forward strand.
TATGATTCATGCATAGAATATGCTTGCTTTTGATTTCAAATAGAATATGTTTTGCTTTCATTCTCGCATAGAATGTGTCGTTGCCTTTATATCTTGGTTGTTTGTCTTGCATGGAATATTCACTCTTACTATATCACACTTGTTAAGTGTCTTTCCTTATATACACGATATTGTATGTATGGTTCATTCAGAGGAACTCCAGGTAAGATCATTCATGCCCCCTCGAACTCTCTTGTTTTGGTTAGAAACATTGGGACGAGCACCCGGCGTTCATACCACCCTCCGGTGTTTGCACCGCTCCCTTTCTCCACTCGCGTGTGGCGCGTTTGCGTGTTCTCACACTGTCTTGTGCATCGCGCTTTCTTGCGCAACCTTTCTCCACTCGCGTGTGGCGTGTTTGGATGTTCTCGCACTGTCTTGTGCATCGCGCTTTCTTGCGCATCGCGCTATTTTGCACACCTTACCTACATTTGTTAGTGCATTGCTTGCGCTGTTTTGCGCACATTACCTACACCTGTTAGTGCATTGCATCACACTGTCTTGTTCACATTATTTTTTTGTATCGTTTGCACTGTTTTGTGCATTGCATTGCAATCGCACTGTCTTACGCATTGCACTGTCTTGTGCACCTGTATAGCACTGTTTTGTTCATTCACTCTGCATCTTGATTTGCACTGTCTTGTACACTCTCTGGTCTAGGAGACCTTAAATCCTCTGAAGGTGCAATTCTTTTTGTGTTTGTCGTGCCCGAACGACTTCCGGTGGTCTGGTGTAGCCACCTGCCTGTGTTTGCAGTGAGTTCCTAGGAGATCAACTGAAATGGTGGAAACTAGAGTTCGAATGGCCGATGCCTAGAACACAAAGGTTCGGGATTTTCGAGACGAAAGTCTGGTTTAAATACCCAGCGGTGTATCCTCGGCTTGAAATCTGTCTGGCAACCCCATAGGTTGAGGCAACGGGTATGCGCCTCAATTTTGGATACTGAACCAACCTAGTCTGTTACCTTGTTGAAGAATAGGAAAAGCTGCGGCCATAGCCAGGGAGAAAAATAGTACCTATGCGTCGCAAATGCCAGATGCAGAAGAGGAAGATCCCTTGCAGCATGAGGTAAGGCATTGCCAATTGCCCCTGTAAGGTACTTTCACTTCCCAGCTACATCGTATTTCATCATCTATTACGTCTATTGCATTGCATGTAGCATTTATTGCATGCATTTACTGCATTGTTTTATCACCTGCATCCTTTCCATGTTAAGCTTAGTCTGGCATGTGCCCATACTTTCCTTCGTTGAAACATGGTTATGTGATAATGTGTACGCGCCTATTCCACTAAGAGAATTGTGGTCTGAGGGTGTCGGCACCATTTCTGTATTAGATGTAGTCTGTTTTGTGTCTATGCCTTTTCTAGGCAAGATGTGATTTGGCCGCGCGCCTTGTTCACTGCATCTATTGCATCCTACTTTGTTTTGTTGCATTCAGCATTTAGGATCACGATCTTTCCCGAGCAGATCACTCCTCACTTATATCATCCCACCCAATTACTTGTATCTTGTATTTTTTTTTTGCGAAACACATAGTTTTGCATGTTCTCGCACCCTTTCCGCGTTGAAACACACTTCTGTTATGTGTAAGCATCCATGCTGGACTGAGGCCAGTACTGAGGATGTAGGCACTTAGCCTGTGTTAGGCGTCGTTCGGCTCGTGCCCACGTCTTTTCTGTGGTAAACGTAGTTTGATTTTGCATCTCCATCTCTTTATGATATTTGTGTAGTTTTGCACTGCTTGTGGTTCGATTATATTATTGTATTGAACTGCATATCCTTTACATTGTGTTGTTGCATCGTGCATGTCATTTGCATTTTGTCCCTGAACTACGCTGGTTTGATTCCTTGCAAAAGGATATGTAGGCAACCCTCGGGTTCAACCAACTGCATTTGTATTTTGTTTATTTGTTCAAGTCTTTGGCCTTGTCAAAAATGGGTCGTCTCTAGGCTTTGACATTCACTCACGTCATTTCATGACTCTGAGCTCTGTCAAAGAAAGGCAACTGTAGATACCCCATTTTTGACCGCCCTTAAGACTTGGGCGCTACTGATGGTTTACTTGGTGATGAAAGATGTGCAGGGCAAAGGTTCGATTTCTTCGGCAAGGAGAGAGAAAAATCCCAACCTCACACCCCTTTTTGGACCAAAACTATTTTAACTAAATGATTTTGAGACCTTAAAACCCTCTCTTTCAAAATAGCTTTTGAAAAAGTTCCTACGATGTTCTGACGCTCACATTTTGTTAAATGTTGCGCTTTTCGGTAAACTGAGCAAGGACAAAGTTAAAATGAATGAAAGAGAGATGAACTCTTTGAAAAATATTTCAAAACACCTTGTTTAGGGGTTTGGATTTGAAGAAAAGAGGAGAGGGGAGAAGAAAACAAGTTGGAGAAGAAGTTCGGCATGAATCCGGGTAGGATCGAAACTGAGTAGTCTTTACTAAAAGAGGCATAACTTTTTGCACACTTGGAATTTTGAAGTGAGGTTGCACCATTGGAAATAAGACTTCTAGGGATTCAATTTAGGCTCAAGAATGACCTGCAAATGAGTCCAGATGAAGGAGTATGTCCAGTTCAAGTTGGGCCCAAAAAGCAGATTTTTTTGTCTAACCAGAGGTGGAAGTTTCTAACCATGAATTGGATTTTTTGGCCATGTGCCAGCCATGAATGGCCAATGCCGGCCCCCTTCCATCCAAGAGTGTCCCATGCGGGCCAACAATGATCAAGTACCGACCATCAGTGAAGAAGTGCCGGCCATTGATGCAAAAAAGCAGATTTTTGTAGATATTTTTGTTCCAGCTGTTCCAACTGTCTCTCTTGAGATATTTTTGACCTGGAGCCTCATTCTTCTATATATAGAGAGCCTACTTATTGTTTTAAAGGTTAGAATAATTTAGGAAGAAGTTTGGGAGCCTCTCTCTCTACAATCCTCTCTTTAGATTTCTCTCTCTCTAAAGCTTTTGTGCTTAGAAGCTTGCATACATTAATCTTTAACTTATCAACCCTTAACAAGAGTGGTTCATCTTTGGGCTGAGGTTGCTTGAAGCTCTTTTGGAGCCTTCTTGGAGCTCCTTAAGGTGGTTTTGCATGGCTTTGTTTCCTAAAAGTGTCCTCGGCCTCAAGAGGTATAACTCTCTCCTTTTAAGCTTGTTTTTCATACTTGCTTTGCCATCTTTTTCCACCATTTCAAGGCTAGTTTTGGCATGTAAAAAACTCTGTTTTTTAGTCCTAAAAATGGTGGTTTGAGCCTTTGTGAGTTAGGGGGTTATCTCCCATTTTAGCTCTTTGGCTTGTGAAGCTTTTTGTGCCATCTTTCATCACCTTTCAAACCAACTCTTTTGGCCTTTTAACCACTGAAACTCAGAGATTTTTTAGTGGAAAAAACCATTTTTTGAGGTCCAAAATAGGAGAGAGTGGCCTCCCCTCCTTGTGCTTTGTTTGCATGTGTTGATGGCCTAACATGTGAGCATGTTTTTCTACCATCTCATGGCTTGATCTCAACATGTTTTCGTGACTTTTTTGACCTGCTTTAGCTCTGTTTTTGGCTGGTTAAGTCACTTGTTGCTTGCTTCTTACACTTGTAATGTAATCATGATTACTAGCTTAACATGCTTAATGAGTTAGGCTATCATTCTAGCTTGTGTTAGCTCCATCTCAACATTTTTTTGCTCATATTTTAGCATGCTTTAAATCTATGTTGAGTGGTCTTGGTCATATATGCTTTACTTTATATAGCTATAGTGTAGTTAGCTTCACTAGCTTTGTGTTTCAAGGCCTCTAGCATGCTTTACTTGATATGCTTGCATGCCATGACATCATTTTATATGTAATTTCAATGCATAAACCACTATCACACTCTCTCATATTCCACTCTTTCATTGTTTTTGAGAGTTATGCTTTATGTCTTGTTTGTGAGCCAACATGCGAGCATGTTTTTCTTGCCTTTTGTGCCTAAGTTTCAGCATGATTAGGTCACTATTTTGGCATGATGTAGCTCTGTTTTGAGCTGGTTTGGTCATTTGAGCATTGTATTGCATACCTCTAGTGTTGTGTCCTTCACTAGCTCTAATGCTTTTGTCTCTTAACATGTTGTACATGAGTTGTTTGCATGTTAGAGTCTTGTGTGTCATGCCATTTCAACACTGTCCTTTCAGGTTTTCAACCTTGCGAGCTATGTTTTTCTTTTCTTTTCATTTCTCATTTGTTCTTCTTTTTTTCTTTTCTTCTTCTTTTTTTCTTTTTTCATTTTTCTTCATTTTTTCATTTTTGTTCTTTTCTTTTCTTTTTTTGCTCTAACTTTTGCCTGGGTCGCCCTTCTGGATTTTTGGGCAAACAAGCCTCTCAAGGATAGAAAATTTTAACTTGTCCATGTTGATCATTTTTGAGATCTCGAAGCCATCTGAATCTAGGAGAATGGCTGCTGTTTGCTGATAATGTAGGAGCCCATCCAATCGGGTTTGAATTTGCCCCTAGTGTTGTGGATAGGAACTCAATTGTCCTTCAGCAAAAACTTTCTTCTTTCCAATTCTAGAATTTGGCTTTTGTTGCCAGTCTTCATTGGTTTGCGAAATGACTCATCTTTTGAATCTTTGAGCACATCTGACATTTTTTGTTGCCCTTGGTTCAAGGGATGCCTCTCATCCAGCTTTGCAAGCTTCCTTTGATGACATCTAACCTTCTTGCCTCCAGTTCAAGAGTTGCTTCAAATCTGGCTATGCAAGCCTCCTTTGATGACATAAAATCTTATTGCCCCTAGTTCAAGGATTGCTTCAAATCTGGCTATGCAAGCCCCATATTGTGGTTGATTGTTGAACATTCTGAGTCAAAGTTCAAGGTTTGAAAGCAAGGGGGGTTGAGTCTCGAGACCGAGAGTGATCCTATATTGCACAATCTCAAAATCAATTCCATGCATGTCTTCGCAGGACCACGCAAAACATTTTTTTGAAATCTTTTAATAAAGTGACTTGTTGCGCGCATTGAAGACAATGCAGAACCAATCTGGATCAAGCTAGGATCTTTCCTAGTATAACAAACATGATCTCATTCATTAAGGGCTCAGCATGCCTATCTTTCTCTCAGTTGATCAAATTTTTGCAATCCTGAGGAATTCCTTCCTCTTTGTTTTCATCATAATGTTAGAAAAGTTTTTGAAAAACTTAGGTCAACGCAATGATTTCAAGGCACAAAAAAGTAGGTGAAAATCTCTGCCATTTCATTCAGATCTTCTGGCGTAACTGGCTCAATGGCAAAAACAAACGCAAAAAGAAAGAGTGTAAAAGACAAACACAGAAGAAGATAGTGACGTCTGAGGTAACATTCCTAAAATCATCCTACTCTAACACAATACGATTGACTTGATACAACAAGACATACTCAAAACAACACGATAAGACTGACTCAATACCCAAGTCAGAAAGTAAAGTAACCAACATTCACAAATTGCTCAAAATAGTGCGTGTTATCCACTACATCTGGAGTAAAATGAGCGCCATCAGCAGGTGGTTCATCCCCCGATCACATAATCACATTATCCCCCAAGTTTATTGATCCAGTGCTGATAGACTTTGTAGGACCTGGTGCGGCGATGACTTGTTTATTAATCAGATCTTGTATTTCATGGTGAAGACGAAAACAACTGTCAGTGTCATGGCCGATTTGTTAATGGAAGGCACAGTACTTGGTAGCATTATGCATAATTAGAAGGGGATTTGGAAGAGATCGAAGCTCAAAGGGTTTGAGATGGCCTTGCTCTATAAGGATTCGAAGAGCTTTGGACAAGGTCATGTAAAGCGGGGCGAAGACCCTTTGGCCTCGGGGCTGGTGCTTCGAGGTTTGTGAGGTTGTGTTGGATGTACCGATAAAGGGGCTGGCAGGTGCTGCCAGCTGAAAGGGTTTGATGATCTCTTCCAAGTGTAGGATTGGAGCTGAAAGGGGCGTTTCTAGTATGACATCCCTTTGCCCGGCTTTCCCCTTGATTCAGAATGCTCTCATCCTGAGTGGTAAAAGTGTCATCCACAATCTTTGCAACAACTGCGAGCACTTGTTGTTTGTTCAGTCCTTCAACCTTTAAGGCCTCAACAGCCCACTGAAGATGTTCATAGGAACCAATGCATGCCCCTACCTTGTTCTTATCACTTGCCTCCACTTTGCCAAGGGATTGGATCGCTATATCAAAGCGGAGCCTAGTTGTTGTCGACATGTCATTGTCCAGACCTGAGATAGCTTTAGGTTGGCCACTTTCAACCACAACTCACCCCAAGATTGGGGAGCCTTTTGGCGTGAAATTCTGGCATGTGATATGGGCAATGACGGAGCCAATATCCCAAAGGCCAGATCTTTCACAGTTCTCTAAAGATCTTCAATCATTCTCATCAGCTCAGAAGTAGTGGGTTCAGGGGTTTAATATGATTAGGGTTCGAGTGCATCCATCATGCACAAGTCCTCGCTTTCTAGAATGAACACCTCAGGCTTGGGTAAATGGGCTGGGGTGATGTATATGCTGGGGTTGTAGGTGGATGGCAGTATATAGATGAGGTTGAGATGTGAATGAGGTACTTGGTCATTAGGGTCTTGAGGTGGAGCTATCGTCTGGTTGTCGATGAGATTCTGAACCTCATGACAAAAGCGATAGAAACGATCGGTGCCATGACCGCACTGCTGATGATACACATAGTATTTGGTGGGGTTATGTCTGGTAGGGAGTGGGTCAGGCAGAGGTTGAGGATCAAGGGGTTTAAGATACCCTCTTTCCATCAGGATTTTTAGTACACTAGTTAGGCTCATATATAGGGGGTGAAAGTTCTGCCTTGAACTTGGGTTAGGCTGGCTGTTTGTAGGCTTGATTTGGCAAAAAGGTCGGCTATGGCAACTATGTTGATTTCAGTGGGTTTGGGAATAGTGCTACCGCCAGCATTGGTACTCCCGGAAATCACCCTCTTTATCGATTCACTTGTTCTGGGAATAATTCCTCTATTAAACGCACTCTAGATCTGAACCCCAATTCATGCAAACTTTTGAAAACTATCAACTTCCGCACTTGGTCCCTCTCAAAAGGCCGATCTGTCATCTGTGCTGCCTTTGCTCTCCACCTTGCAACAAATTCCACAACAGGTTTTGTAGGGTTCTGGTGGGTTGCTTCAAGCTCTTGCATGGTCATTTCAATTTGGGTATTGTAAGAGTACTGATTGACAAAGGCCTCAGCCAACTCTTCCCAGTTCTGCTTCACTTTATCCTCCAACTTAGTATACAAAATGGCTACTATGCCCGACAGGATTCTTCCATACAAAGAGAGTTTCTGCGGCTTAGTCAGACCTATCAATTTCAGAATATCCAAGAAGAGCCGGATATGTACCATAAGATCTCCAGACCCGTCGAAACGGTTAATAAGTGGCATTTTGAATCTGTCTGGGAGTCGTACAACAGCCTTGGTATACCCATCCTCAATGTTGGGAATGGAGCTAAGGCCCTGTGCCTTTTTGAATTGCTTCTCAAGGTTAGTAATTTTTAATGAGGTCGGGTCGAGCTCATTAATATCAAGGGAATAAAGCCTCTCATTAGGCTGCACCAGAGGTGTGAAAACTCGAGCTTGAGCCCACCCTTCTCGGGGATCTGGACCATGTGAATCTTCAGCTGGCGGAAGTGGGTCAAAGTTTGGCTGGGGTCCTGAGATTGGATGTGTGGTAGGTGCCCCAGATGGGCGTTGCATTTCAACACTGGTCTCATCCTGCATGGCGATTCCCTAGTTTAATGCCGCTATCATGGCCACAACTTTTTTCGGACTCTGTGCCATCACAAGCTACTGGGTTTGAACAAAGGTGATCTAACTAGTGACTATCGGAACAGTGGAACCGGTGAGCCCTGACTGGCCTTTCTTTGCCTTGCCTCTAGCGAAGAAAACACTGGTTTCCCTTGAACTAAATCTCTAACCTGACAAAGTCTATCAACACAAGTCCAGCGTACCCGGGGGATATTAGAGCCTTCTGAACCTATAGTTCCAGGACTACCTAGCAAAAGAGAAAACAGACAGCATCTCAGCCTGATTTCACTAGAACAGATATGAGCATAGCTGAATGATTGTATTCTTTACTGAATTCTAGCCCAAAATTGATACCAACTTGGCAACTGATATGCACATCCCTGTACAGTTTCACTATAAAGCACATACCAAGCAAGTGAGAACCAAAACACCCCTATGATGGGATAGGGTTACCCCGTTCTAGTTTCGTCAGGAGCTAGGGTTTTCACAATGCACAACAAGTGGTTTCACACAATCCTGCATTCGAGTAAGCAACCTGTCCTAATTTGGAACAGTCTCTATGGCTTCCAATATGCAGCTAGGTCGATTGGTCAAAAAAGGGTACCTCAGCAAGACTACCTAATATACCTCTCACACCTAACACCGAGAAGTGAAAGGAGGATCAAACAGTACAGCGATAGTCCAGATCTAAGGGTTATGTTCCCATCGTGGCAGAGCCCGCAACCGGTCAGCCTTTTGGCAAGCTTTTCCAAGCAAGCCTTCGGTAAACCGCTCAGGAATAACAGATGGCAAACACTGTGACTTAGGCGTACCGATACAAATGCAAATGCAAAGAAACACATAAAAATAACATATCATGAGTTCGAGTTAAGTTCTCTAAATCCCCAGCAGAGTTGTCAGAAACTGTGGGCTCGCCTTTTTCTGCTCCCCCGCCTTTCGGAAAGGGTTTGAAAAGAAGGCCTCGCAGTTCGAACTCTACCTGTGGTTCTGAATCTAGTCTCACAAGTACAATGTGAAACTGATAAACACCAAAGAGTCCAATCCAGCAAATCTTTTTGAAAAATCAATTTTAAATCAAACAATGCCAAAATTGGATTGCTTTGCCAGATTACAAAGTCGCCACCTATATATTTTATTTTTGGGAAATTTAGAAAACCTTGACTCGTGCCAAAAGGCCACATGTCCGTTGTAGAGGTCCCCAAACGTCCCGAGAGGGAATCCCGTTCTGTTCATTGGGGCTCACTACAGTTCGGACTCAAATTGTCACAGTTCTTAATCTGATCTCACAATGTGCAATGTGAGCTTGATAAATCACCAAAGAGTCCAAATTCGACAAATCGTTTTTTGGAAAACAGATTTTTAGAAAGAAGTACCAAGCATGGACTGCTTTGCCAGATACAGAGTCACCACCTAAATATTTTGTTTTTGGAGAATTTAGGAAACCCTGACTCGTTGCCTAAGGCCACGTGTCCGTCATCACCAAAGTTGCCTCGGCTTGGGAACTTGGGTACGATTGGGGAAGGTCAGCTATGAGCACCCCCGCTCGCCCGATCAAAGATCGGCCTCTATTAACTATGATATCGAGTTTTGAAAATATTATGTGCTCTTATTCCGATTATTAGCCTAGAATTACTATGTGATGCACACAGCATACAAATATAGACTAGATTGCCTAAGTTGGAACAAAGCATCGTACATCCGTTTGTTTTGAAAATGGATTGAATTTTGCTACTCGCAAGTAGGCTAAAACACGGGTTTCGATGAATTATTCTAACTCAAGTAACCCAACCTTCACCCACAGGCATTCAGGCAGTTATATCACATAAGCAGTTAGCCTCATAGTAAGCATGCTATCATGGCAGTCACTCACACACATGCAAGGATGCTAAAGCATAAACACTCACCGAGTACTCCGAGCCAAAACAGAAACTAGTTAGTAATAAATACATGATCCTAGTTCATGTTAAGATGGCTAATGCAACACATGCAAGATGCAACTAAGATAGGCTCGGCTCTTCTAAGATGGCATGTGAGATGCACAGATAACATGTATTCAACTCGGAATTGAAATACAATGCAGTTAGTATGATGCGCCGAGCCCGGTGCATGCAAGACAAATGAGTGAATGCAAACATGCGAGCATAAGTATACTAATTGAAACGTGCCCTAATCTAACCATCATAAGCTGGTAAATAAAAGGGAGAAAGATGTGGGGTTGGAAGACATACATCACACACACACACACTTATTACAACATTGCCCTCACTCGGAGGGTCCGAAATAATAATACAGGCCGAATAATGAATTAACTATCCTAGCTAATTAATTATTACAAAACTTCTAATTAATTAACAAATTAATTACAAAAAAAAAAGCCTAAATATGAAACTAAAGAGACCGCCGCAGCTCTCCCTCGGAATACGTGGATGATGCATGCTTGACTCGCCTTGCTCAGAAACCCGGTACCATGCCACTGTTGCCTCTGTTTACACTGCCTTACTCCTCTGAAAATTATGAAAGTTTCTAGGACCCTTCTGAATAACTCCCTGAGTGTTGTGGGATGCTACCGGCCATTATAGAGCATTACCGGCCATGAGAATGTGGCCATCGGCCAAAAATTGAACCACCGGCTGGACTTTGGTAGCCGGTCGGCACTGTAAGTGGCCGGCCGGCCATTCCTTCCTACAGAACCCTGTTTTGACAGCAGCAGAGGACAGACAGTCCATGGCAAGGAAATTTCAAAGCAATGTATGCATGGCCACACTCCCTATCATGTTATGGACTCAAGGGAGTATGGCCCTTGGTCCTCGGGCCACCAATCACGCATCTCGATGCATGATGGCCAAAGGCATCAAGTTTGCCAATCAATGTAAATGAATGCAACAAAACGAATGAATGCTTCATGCCCTATCATGTTGAGATCAAGGGCATCGGCGACCGAGGACTGAGACGTGTTTCGTCACTTTGAGTACGAACACACCTCACTCCTCGTGTTTGGTTTGACACCCCAAACCAAACACAATGCTATGTATGTATGCTATATGCAATGTGAAGTAATGCAACTAATGCAATGCAATATAAGCATGCTAAGCTAATGCAACATGACACAACCTAACCATGCAAGCCAAACTAATGCAATATGAACATGTCAAGCATACAACGAGACTATGTAATGCAACTAGCTAAACAACATGCAAACATGCAAACATGATACAATGTAGCATGCAACCAATGTAATGTAACATGTCAATCATGCAATTTATATACAAGGATGGACTTAAACTGAAATGGGAGGCCTCAGCCATGCCCCAAAACAATGGCCAAACATACTAAAAATGATGGACAAATGCTCATGCAAACACGCACACCAATGGGCCTAAAACTAAGGCATAAAAGGGAGCATTCCATTACAACTATCATGACCACACATGGCATGGATTATGTAACCAAAAACAGAGTTTTAGTGCGTCAAAATACACCCCAAAATCCACATGAATGGCATCCCAAATGACTTAAACAAAAGGCATGCACTATGACCTATTTCAAGGCACAAAAGGACGACTCTTCAAAGCATGAAAGGGATGATGAATGCAAGCATGCAAGCATGGATTATGGACTAAAATAGCATGGGAAATGACTCCAAATCACTGAAATAGCCTAAATAAAGCATGATAATGACTCACACACCCGAAGCTAACAAGCTAGAATGCAAATAAGCTATACAAATCATGGCAAGCATGGCCAAATCAGTACCCAACAGACCTTAAGCATGGCAAAATAATGCTAAAACCTTCTTGGAACCAAACCAAAATCATGCTAGAATGTCATCTCATAACATAATACATATTAGACCAAAACATGAGATTACAAGGAAAGCATATAATGCATGAAATGGACCATTAATCCGACCAAAAACAGTGATATAATATGACCAAATAATATCCAAAAACCTCTGAAATGGAGCAAAAAACAACTAAGCATGCATGCTACCCTTGTGAGCCAAAAAAATGAACAAATGAGAGACCAAGGGAGAGGGGTGTCCCTCCCCTATGCAAGACTTCAAGACCCCTTCACCACCACTGAAAATCCACTGGATTTCAGTGGTGAGAAGGCCAATACGCAAAAGGTTCCAAAGCTCAACAAAAGAAGGCACAAAAGGGGGCCAAACAAGGCCTAAGAGGGGGAGGTCGACCCCAAACACAAAAGAGACCTTAATGAAAGATCTTAAGCATGCAAATACAAGACTTTTTTTAGTTATACACAAAGCTTAAATCAGTATGCAAGATGATTTAAAAACTAGTGCAAGAATGGGGAATATAAAGCAACTATACTCACCCTTAAAGAACACCTGAAGAACAGCAAGTCCAGCCCCTTTTTCTGATCAAAACCAACCCAAAACCTCCAAGAACAATCTCTCAACACCTCAAGAACTGAAGTATGGTGTAATACTATGTGTCCTAGTGCAAAACTAAGAACAAAACACACTTTTGAACTCTCAAACACACACAAATGAAGAGAGAGAGTGGTTTATACATCAGATATATATGTATTATCTCTGGTTTTGCTGAACCTCTTCAAAGGAAGAGGAAGATCCTCTTATATAGAGCAAGATAAAGGCTTGAAGCTTCTAAGGGAAGCTAAACAAAAGGGTCAAGGGGGTCAAGCTTCTCAAGGAAGCTAACCCAAAGGTCCAACCTTCTTGAGGAAGCTAAGACAAAGGGTCAAGCTTCCTCAAGAAGCTTGAGCAAAGGGTCCAAGCTTCTTGAGGAAGCTAGGACCAAAAGGGTGCAAAGGGTGCAAAGGGTGCAATTCCTCCATACAAATGGAGGACAAATCCGTGCACTTCAGCTGGCACAGCTGGCATGCATAATACCTGAAAAAGGCAAAAAGGTGGTACCAGCCAGAAAAGGAGTCCATCGGCCAAATAAATGGTCGGCCGACCACACAAAGTGCCGACCGGCCATCACCAATGGCCGGTGGCAAGAAGACACGGCCGGTGGCCTCAAGCCATGGCCGGTGAGGCGTAGGGATGGCCAACAAGCCATTCTCTACCTTCCAAAGCAAAAACCAACAAGTGTTTGGTCCAACCAAGCACAAGACAACCGAGTTGAAAGATCCTGAGGCAAGGCGCGTAGCCGAGACCTCCGAGAACTCAAAACGAACACGAACATGGATGATCACCGAGTATTCAAACGGTGACGTCCAAGTCTTGAGGACGGTCAAAAATGGGGTGTCTACATCCGTCATCACCAAAGTTGCCTCGGCTCGGGAACTTAGGTACGAGAGGGGAAGGTCTTGAAATGAGCACCCCCGCTCGCCCGATCAAAGATCGACCTCTACTAATCATGATATGATGTTTTATAAACCTCATGTGTTCTTATTCCGGTTATTAGCTAACTTTACTATGTGACGCACACAAGCAAGTATAGACTAGTCGCAAGACTTTGAACAATTCAACTCATGTTTGTTTTTGAAAATGGTTTGAATTTGCCACCCCCAAGTGGGCTTAAAAATGCAGATTTGCCACCAAATATAGTGGGCTTAAAACATGATTTGCCACTTCGCAAAGTGGACTTAAAACTCACACTCATTAAATTGTTCTATTTCAAACAAAAAAGCTTTCATCCATAGGCATTCATGCAGTTAAGAATTTAAGCACATAGCCTCATGACAATCATGCAAACACATGGCAACATGACAATCACACTCATGCAAATATGCTAAAGCGTAAAAGCTTACCGAGTATTCCAAGCCAAAACAAAAAACTAGTTAAAAAAATGCATGATCCTAACTATACAAGATGCCTAATGCAACACATGCAATAATGCAATAAAATAGGCTTGGCTACCTAATCATGGTATTTGCAACACTTTGATAGCATGCCTTGAAATACGTATTCAAAGAAGTATTGAAATTACAATGCAGTTTGAATGACACGCCAAGCCTCGATGCATGCAAGACAAATGAATGGATGCAAACATGCAAGCATAAGGTATGCTAATCGAAATATGTCCCTAATCTAACCATCGAAAGCGGTTAAATAAAAGGAAGAAAGACGCAGGGTTGGAAGATATGCACACACCCACACACACTCATTACAACATTACGCCCTCGCGGAGGAGGGTCCGAATAAATAAGAGCTAAGCCACTCTAAGCTAAGCTAGGCTAACTAATCTAATTAAACTAATTAGACTAATTATTACAAATCAAATGAATAACTAGCAAACTAATTACTAATTATTACAGCACTTTAACTAATTAGCAACTAATTAATTAAATTACAACACAAATGTATATAAACTAATCATGCAAAATATTTCAATTACACTGCCTTAGCTCTGCCTCGGGAAATGGAGGATGCATGCACTCGATTTTCGCCTCGAAAAGCCACCGTTTTGCTCTTGAGAGGCTTTGTTTGCAGGGTTGACCACACTCTAGAATCTTTCTACTCCACCTTACCAAAAACTTGCTGAGGATTGCACCAACGGCCTGCCGGCCATGAATGGTTGTTGCTGGCCCTCTGCCGGCCAAAAGAATGCCTTGCCGACCAGAAATGGGGCATTACCGGCCATGGAAGACGCACGGTCGGCCACTGATGCTCCGGGTCACCACACTGTAACAAAGCACAAAAAGAGCAAAAGAAAGGTTTTTCCAAGGGTATGTTTATACTGTACCCCTCCTTATCATCTCAAAACCTCAAAGGAGTGGCACTCTTGAATCCAAAACCACCAATCAAGCAATTTCATTGCATGATGGCCAAAGATCCAAGTTGTACAATTTCAATAAATGCACAAATATGACTCAAAGGACCACCACCCTATCATGCATGATCAAGGGCAATGGAGACCAAGGAGATTGACTTATTTCATCACTTTGAGTATGAAATGCTCCAATCTTCCTTGTATTCAATATAACATCCGATTGAACACATGCAATGCAACACAGGATGCTTATCTTGCTCAAGTTTGACTTATCACTTTTGTTTACTCATTTTACATTACCAATTAATTCTTTAATCGATTAAGTCCAAGGTGAGTGTCCTCTAATGAGAGAGGTGTCAACCACAAGATGACTTAAGGCAAGAGAGAGGTCATGTTGTTGGTTAGTAGAAACCCTCAAAAGAGGATTGAAACTATTAAGCACGAACCTCAATCTTAAGCTTAAACACAACCCTAAGGCTAACCAACCCTCAAAGCAAATGAAAAAGTGAAGACATGGGGGAGGTTGCAGGCTATTAACTCAAAAGAAAGATGATCAAAGCATTGAAACAACTAACTAGTGAAGGAAATCGTACTACAGTTGTGCAATACAAGCCTCAACTGAATTAACCAGCCCAAAATAGAGCCTAAATAGGTCAAAATAGTGGCAAAAACATGCTGAGATTAAGCTACAAAATACTAGAAAAATAGGCTAACACATGAAGCTAACTAGGCATGAAAGTTAGACACAAGGAGGGGAGGGTAACTTCTCCAATTTTGGAACTCAAAACAAAGTTTTTACCACTGAAAAACCTCTGAATTTCAGTGGTTAAAATGCCAAAAGAGTTGGTTTGAAAGTGAGGAAAAGATGGCACAAAAGCTTAACAAGCAAAGAGACAAGAAGGTGGACCACCCCCAAACTCGAAATAGCCTCAAACCACCATTTTTAAGCCTCAAAAATAGAGGTTTTTGTAGTTGAAAACCAGGCCAAAAACAATACAAAAAGACAGCAAAAACAAGTATGAAAAACAAACTTAAAGGGTAAACGTTATACCTCTCGAAGCCAAGCACGTTTTAGGCACAAATGAGGCACCAAATCAAGCTAAAATCACCTTCTCAAGCTCAAAGAAGGTCCCAAGGAATCTCAGCCCAAAGATTAGCAACTTTGGTTAAGGGTTGATAGGCAAACTTGAAGTGTATCTCTACTTGTATGCACAAAAGGGCAAGAGAGAAAGAATTCTAGAGAGAGAGAGGATTGTAGAGAGAGACGCTCCCAAATCTTTTCAACCTTAAAATGTTCTAACCTTTAAAACAATAGATAATGGCCTCTATATATAGACAAACAAGAGCTCGGGTCGAAAATATCCCAAAATGGACAGCTGGAAGAGCTGGAAGACAAATATCTGCAGAAATCTGACTTTTTGCACCAAAGGCCGGCAAGCCATCATTGATGGCCGGCAAAGGTCCATTTCTGGCCGAAAAGGCACACTCTTGGACGGCACATGGCTGGAAAAGGCCATTCATGGCCAGCACATGGCCAGAAAAGCCCATCCATGGCCAGCAACCTCCACATCTGGTTGGCCAGAAAAATCTGCTTTTTGGGCTCAACTTCAAATGGGCATATCTCCTTCATATGGACTCATTTTTAGGTCATTATTGAGCCTAAATTGTAGCCCCAAAAGTCTTATTTCCAATGGTGGAAGCCTCACATCAACATTACAAGGGAAAAAAAAGATATGCCTCTTTTAGTGAAGACTGCTCAGTTTCGGTCCTACCTGAATTCATGCCGAACTTCTCCTCAACTAGTTTTCTTCTCTCCTCTCCCATTTTCTTCAACTCCAAACCCATAAATAAGGTGTTTTGAAGATTTTTTCAAAGAGTTCACCTCTCTTCCATTTATTTTCACGTTGTCCTTGCTCAGTTTACTGAAAAGCACAACATTTAACGAAATGTGAGCCTCGGAACGTAGAATCATTTTTCAAAAATATTTTGAAAAAGAGGGTTCTAAGGTCTAAAACAAATTTGAGTCAAAAGGCTTTGGTCCAAAAAGGGGTGTGAGGTTGGGATTTGAAGCTCTTCTTGCTAAAGAAATCGAACCTTTGCACTGTACAACTTTCATCACCAAGTAAACAATCAGTAGTGCCCAAGTCTTAAGGGCGGTCATAAATGGGGTGTCTACAGCAGTTCATTATAAAACCAAGCAAAACAATCCTTGTATTGTTTCAGGACAATTAGCAACTGGTTCCTGTCATTAGGATTTAACCAAGCACTAATATAGATAGGTTGTTATGCTGAAAATTCACCTAGGTTGACTTCTTCCAAGTGGTCTTGCACTTGGGCACTCACTGATGCTTCCCCCTTGACTTCTTTTATCTTCGAAGCACTCCTCTCATCTAGTTCTATCTTTATCCTTGCTAGTTCAACATCCTTACTTTCTTCTTCGTAGACAAAATCTGTCCACAAAGCCTCTTCTTCCTATATTTCCTGGACTTTTATTTCAATGTCCAATGCACAGTACTTTCCAAGAGTCAAAAGTTTGGCCTTTTGTTGCTCCAGATTACAACCAATCATCATGGCCTTTCTTTCTTTTTCCTACACTTTCTAGACTATTGACTCTACGTAAAATGCCAAAGTTGATTAAAGCCAATGGTCTGGCTTCTTAGTCTTGATCTTTTTGCCTACAACCAAGCATCATTGTCATTTTTGGTGATGAACTCTTCATCAGTACTCTCTTGTACTAGATTCTTCAGGTGTGCTACTTTCTCATCAGCTGTTACTTTGGCTGTTCCATCAGACTTCCTCAGCACACTAAGTGAGACCACCCTTTTAATATATAGCTTGGCTTCTGTAAAATCAGTATAAGCAATAAAGGGTTGTTGATCTGCATTGATCTCCTCTGTCTCCCCATTGTATAGTGCTATCATCATTTTCTGATGTAAAGAGGAAGGCACACATTTGTTGGTGTGGATCCAATCTCTGCCAAGCAAAACATTATACTTGGCATTGTTTTCTATAACAAAGAATGTCGTCATGCAATTTCTGGTTCCCACACTTAGGTGGATGGGGAGAATGCCCTGAGCCATTTGCTTATCCCTAGCAAAACCAGTAATGGTTGTTCTTGTTACGATCAACCTAGGGTTTCTTTTCCCCAAGTTCTTCAAAGAGGACCTCGGAAGCATGTTCACTGCTGCCCCATTGTCCACTAACACCCTATTCATTTGTATCCCATCGAAGTAAGTCTTGATATAAGGGGCTTAACGTGCTGGGTCATAGATATTGTATGGTACTCGAAGGGGTATGAAAAGTTAATGCTCACCTCCTCACTTTCTTCATCAGTTTCCATTGGCCTCGCCACTTCTGACTCATCTTGAACCATGTTTGCCTGTGAATCTTCACTAGAAACTGGAATGGGGTCATCTTTCTGACCTTCTTGGTTTCCCTCCTCTGCTTGGAATTCTTGCGGTAGGACATAAACCATATTTATTGGCACTCGAGGGAATGAGCCAAACTGTACCACTGGCTGCGATTGCTCTCCTTCCATATATGTCTGCTTTAAAGCTTGGGAAGCATCCTTCATACTGCACTCTGGTACCTCAGTGCTGGTGGGTTCCTTCGAAGCAATTCGTTTGTGATCTGCTCCTGTTGGCTTTTCAATAGGAAGGTTTGTTCAGCCATAAAGGCTTCGAACATTTCATCTTTAGTCAATTCCTTCTCTTGGCCTGGTTCAACTTCTCCTTCTATCTCATTATCACTTTCCATTAATGCCTTTTCAAGACTTGCTGGGCTAGAGCTTTCTTTGGCCTTCAATTCAACATGAACTTTGGCCAACTATTCTCTATTGGCACCCTCTTTGATTTTAGGAGCAGGCCTTGAACCTTCTCCTTCTTGTCTTTCACCTTTTGACTGTGTCGAAGAGGTACTTTCTCCACTTTCTTTTAGGTCCCTCTGATACTGGGTGTACCTTCGCTGGATCTTCTTCCTTTAGGACTTGGAAATTACGGGAACCATTCTGGTTCTCTTGCTTTTCGGTTTTTGAGCAGAACCCAATTACTTAGAGCCACCAAAAGAGGTTTATTATCCTTCATTTGTCTCCGAAAGTCTTGCTTTGTGTAGGTATTACTTTAGGTTTTCTCTCCATGACAAACCAATCTAGAACCTGAGGAACCCATGAACCCACTGCTCTAGCTACTGGGCCTACTACCCTGTCTTTGAAACTGGCTTCAAAGCAATTCTTGGAGGCCAATCACCAACCCTGGTTCTTTGTCTTGAGCCAAATTCAGGTTTTCCTTCATGCTAATTGCCTACCCTGTAATAATTAGGTGGCCTGGTTTCATATAAGGGTCTCTTTCCCTTTGATTGCATCCTGGTGTCTGGTGGGCCAACCACAGATGAATGCTGTGTAGGACCAGTTGGATATGGCCTTCTGCTGTAGGTGCTAGCTGGTTTTCAATCTTTTTGCATATCCTTGTAATACTGCTTCCCATCAATTGGGAGCCCTTTCAATCATTTGCAACTCATCCTGCACCTAGGGCACATCCTCTGCACTACAGCTGTTTTAAGGAAGTCATCATCTAATGTTTCCTCCCTAGAGCCACCCCTTTGGCTTGCAGAGCTTTGCCCACTAGCTAGTGAGCTTCTTATGTCCTTCTTGAAGGTAGCCTGGCTAGCCGCATGCATCTACACAGTGATTTCCTCTAATTCCTTCAATGAGAGATTTTGGAAATCTAGGATGCCAACATTGGCTGCAGCCTCCCTAATCTCTGGAAACAGGTTGGCGTTAATTCCCATGGCTTTCTCGGTGGTCTTGGTTGGAAACTTTAGCCTTCCCTTCCGAATTTGTTCTTGGATCCTGTCTCGAAAAATAATGCAGTTTTTAGTTGAGTGGGACTAAGAATTGTGCCACTTGCAGTACATTTTCCCTTTAAGTTCTTCAAGATTGGGGGATCTTTACTCCCTTTGGTAATTTTAGGAAATGGGCTGCAAGCAAATAATCAAAAATGTCGTCTGGTTTTATTATGACAAAAAAGTACTTTCTATGAAGGTCTTTCTTTTTAAACTACTGGTCTATTGTAGTGTCTTGCTGAATCAATGCTTCACATGTCATAAGTTCTTTTCCTATGATCTTTGTTGTATCGATTTCATAGTTAGGATCCCTATAATAGGTTTTATAGAATGCATTGTTTCAATCTTGTTCTTTTCTAGCAAGGTTTCATAACTGGAAACTTTACAGGTTAATTCTACTAAGTCTCAAAATTCAGTTGTATCAAACTTCTTTCAAAGTCTAAATTCCAACCCATTTTGAGCCAATCTTACAAATTCAGGCTCAGGTAGCATGACCCTACATTTGTTTCGTGCCTTTCTAAATCTGGTAATAAATTGAGCAGCCTTCTCATCAGACCTTTGGCTCAATCTTGCCAAGTCTGCCATAGAAACCTCAGGCTCTGTTTGAAAAAATTGGGCATAAAATACTTCCTCCATTTGTTGCTAGGTTTAGATAGAGCCAGGTGTAAAGTTTATATACCATACAAAAGCTGCCCCAATTAGAGAGTTTGGAAAAAGTCTCAGTTTTATATAATCATTATTAGTGAACTCACTACACTAGCCTGTAAACCTAGCAATGTGTTCCACTATTGACTGGTTTCCATTTTCATAAAAAGGACAAAGTCTGGTATTCTAAACCCCCTTGGATATTCATGTACCCTATCTGCCCATTCTGGGTAAGATTTTCTGTACACTGGAGTCTGAACCCCCGCAGCCACAGGTCCATACATTTCTTTAACAATATCAGCAATTTGGTCCCTAGGAACCGTATTTTGTGCTAGTTGGACCACTACTGGACGAACAAACACAAGGTTTAGAGGAATTCCATGTGCCTGAGGGCCTCTTGGTGCATATATAGGTACATTCAAGACTGGCTATCCTTGTTGTATTGGTTGCTGTTGAAGGTATGGCTGACCTCTCGAAATCTGTAATAAGAAAGGCCCTACGAAAGGTGCTATAGGAAGAGGAACATATGTTGCTTCTCTTCCAACTGCAGGAAATCCTTCCAACCCCCGGGTGCAAATTCGAACACAAGATTAGTGAAACCCTATGTGCTAGATATGGCTTCAAACATAGGATTTGAAAACATACTCATGTCATTCCTTTGTGCTAGCCTAGATCCACCAATTTGTATGGTTTTGCTGGTGGGCAATGGTATATTTTGATTTGCTAGTGGTCTCGAAGGAGCTTCATACCATGACTGAGTCACATGTGATGACCTCTCATGATTTTGATTACTAGTTTATCCATTATTTTGCATAAGTTGTTTATCTCAAGCCAATCTATGCTGAAGGGAATTCACGTTTTCTTCAACCTGTTTTACAACAGTTGGTTGATGAGAGTTCATTCGATCCAAAAAGGATGTTGCCCATCTTTCTATTGTATACATTAGTTGATATCCTATAGCATCTACTAAACCTCCCCATGGATTCATTGGTTGGGTAGAAGGGACAATTGAAGGTCCAATTTCATGGCCCTGTCCAGGATGTTGGACATGTGTTGGGAAGTGCTAGTTTGTTCGACCATTTGTGGAGGATCTGATGAGATAGTTCCATCCATAAGATGTGACATTACAGTATCCTCTGGGTTAGGTACTTCTACCTCTCCTTCCACACCCTCTTCCAGGTGTTTATTTTCTTCTCTTGCTCTACGTCTAGCCATTTTTAATAGTCCTACTAGGCTTGCCAAAAATATATGTTGACTTTTTTTGGCTTTCAAAGGTTAATTGTGTAAATTAGAGGGTGCCAACAAGGATCAATAAGTCCTTACAGAATTTTAATTTCCAACCAATTATTAAACGATTGTATTGAAGTTCTTTCAACATCAATGAAGAGGACTTGTACTGGTGGCTTTTTAGGAGAAAATTATAAATGATCACAGATGCAATATAGTTCAGAAACTGAATTTCATTGAGTAAATAGGAACTTACAATGAAATGACCCAGCCTTGAAAAGGTTTACAGCAGCGACTATTTGAAACTACTCCTAGAAAATGAAGTGCAGTACAGGAATTGAAAAACTGGAAATGTAAAACTAGAAAGAAAATATAAAGTAAACAACTGGTTTCTAGATCTGAGTCAGGGTTCTCTTCTGTTGGCATTCTTTTCTATTTATAATCTCCAATGGTAACCGTCGAAGTGGACTTTTAACCATTGAAATGTCCTTCCATGATCATTGGTTATGTCCCTAAACAATCTGCTTCCACGATGCCTTCTTTGCAGTTGGGCTTCCCTCTTGAATTTGAATTTGAATTTGAATTGTGAATAACCGTTAGGCCACATCACCTCGCGCCTTCTAACTACTTCTATGCGACACAGACCCACCATTACCAATATGAACTGCCACGTGTCTGTCGCTGATTGGAGACTTGCATTAACTCCCTAAATTACCCTTTACGAGCCACGTGTTAAGCTGCGATTGGCCTGTACAAAATATATAGCCAACAAATATATTACCTGTAATAAATTTATGAATAGTGAAAGTAAAAATATGTATAAAGATAAATAAAGTGGTGAAAATGAATATTAAGTATAACCGCAATTAAATTATAAATGTATTTTATAATTATAATTAGAATAAATAGGGATAGAATGGCACAGGAGAACAAAATCCGTCTCGCCTCATTTGCTCATTCAGAACGGGAAAAAAAATTATATGAAGCTGGATGATAGGCACAAAAGCAGAGTGTAACGTGAAAAATAATCATCAAAATTTTTCCCGCCTCACTTGGAACGGAAAAAGTTTGTAGGAAGCAAGATCATAAATATAAAGGCAGAGAACAAAGGAAAAAATTATCAATTCACCTGACAATATTATTGTCAAGGAAAATGTTACAAATCTTAAAAATTCATCAAAATTTCTACAATAAGCCTAAGAACACAAACATCAAATACAGAATGGAACACATATATCTTATTGGGATGCGTCTCACATGTAGGTCCCACATCATATAGGACCCACCTCATATGAAACATATATGTCTTATTCTGTTTAGTGTCTATGTTTTTAGTATTACTCAAATTTCTATTAAATATCTCACATTGAATATTAAGTGTTCAGTATTATTATATTAAAATAATTAAATTATAAATATATTTATAATTATAATGAGAACAAATACGGGATAGAATGCGACAAGAGAACAAAATCCGTCTTGCCTCACTTGATCATTGAAAACGGAAAAAATTCGTATCAAGTGCGATGATAAATACAAAGGCAGAGTGGAACAAGAAAAATTGTCATCAAAATTCGTCCCACCTCACTTGCTCATCAGGAATAGGAAAAATTCGTACAAAGAGGGATGATAAATACAAAGCGATGTGGAAAGAAAAAAATTGTCAATCCACCTACACTACAAGAAAAGTGGCCTTATGAGACGGAACTTTTTGCGACGGCACATTTGCCGTCGCAAAAAATGACTTTTTGCGACGGCACAACTTGCCGTCTCAAAAAATGTGACTTTTTGAGACGGCACAACTTGCCGTTGCAAAAAATGTGACTTTTGGAGACGGCACAACTTCTCGTCTCAAAAAATGTGACTTTTTGAGACGGCACAACTTGCCGTTGCAAAAAATGTGACTTTTGGAGACGGCACAACTTCTCGTCTCAAAAAATGTGACTTTTTGAGACGGCACAACTTCCCGTCGCAAAAAATAGAGTATTTGCAACGGTAGAAATTGCTATCGCAAAAAAAAAAAAAGAAAGAGTATTTGCGATTGTACCAGCTGCAGTCGCAAAAAAAAAAAAAAAAAAAGAGTTTTTTGCGATTGGAATACATACTGTTGCAAAATATATATATATATATATATTGTGGCTTTAAGACGGCTTCATATATATATATATAGTCATAAAATGGTTTAAATAAATGCAACGGTATTTTTCTGTTACAAAAAAAAATAAAAAAATAAAAATGACATCGTCGTACTCTTTTGAACATTTCTCTTTTTACCCATTTTTTCATCTTTCTATCTCTCTGTCTCTGTCTCTCTCTCGCTCATAACTCTTCTTTGTCTGTCTGTCTGTCTCTTTCTCTATGTGTCTCTGTCTCTGTCTCTCTTGTCTCTCTCTCTCTCACTCATCACTCTTCTTTGTCTGTCTGTCTCTTTCTTTCTCTCTATGTCTCTGTCTCTCTTCTCTTTCTCTCTCTTACTTATCACTCATCACTCTTTTTTGTCTGTTTGTCTGTCTGTCTGTCTGTCTCTTTCTCTCTGTGTCTCTCGTCCATCTTTCTTCTCTTTATCTCTCTCATCTCTCTTCTCTCTCTGTCTCTCTTCTCTTTATCTCTCTCGCTCTCTCGCTCATCTCTCTCTGTCTCTCTCTCGTTTATCTCTTTTCGCTCTTTCTCTCTCTCTCTCTCTCTCTCTCTCTCTCTCTTCATCCTTTTTTTCATCTTCCCTTCTCTCTCTCACTCATCACTCTTATCTGTCTGTCTGTCTATCTATCTCTCTCTCTCTCTCTGTCTCTCACTCATCTACTTCTTCTCTCATCTCTTTTCTCTCTCTGTCTCTTTCGCTCGTCTCTCTTCTCTTTATCTCTCTCGCTCATCTCTCATCTCTCATCTCTCATCTCTCTATCTCTCTCGCACTTTTAGCGACCACTTTGTCTCTTTCTAGCTTATCACTTTGTCTCTCTCTCTCTCTCTCTCTCTCTCCTCTATCTGTCTCTTACTTATTTCTCTCTCTCACTACCCATCTCCTCTACCACCTTCACCATTACTACAAACGCCATTCCACCACCACCACCACTACTTCCACTGTCGCCACTTCACCTCTACGACTACTATTACTACTACCATCACCACCACTCCACTACCACCACTACCACTACTGCCACTACTACTATCATTACCTCTCTTTCACCCCTGCCACGCCATTTACACTATCACTATCACAACTTCACCACTAATCTCTTTCGCCATCACCATCACCATCACCACCACCACCACCATCATCTCTTATCCACAACCTTCACCACTACTACCGCTCCATTTCCTCTACCACAAAAAATTAGTTCATGATTTTTAATAACAAAAAAAAATAGGCCGCAGAAAAATGTTTTTCATTAACTATAGAAAATTAACTTTTATTTTAGTAGAAAATATTTTTCATTAAAATATTACCCCTACTTCTACCAAATAAAAAATAATAATATTTTTTTAATTAAAATAAAAATGAAACAAATAAATTTTCAATCTTAGTAACTAAAAAAAAAGATAAATTTTTTTTTAAAAATTCATTAACTACAAAAAAATAAATATTTTAACAAAAAATAAAATTTTTTGATGACGGCAACCCCCGTCGCAAAAAAAAAAAAAAAAAAAAAAGAATTAAAAGACATTATTTTGTTATTTAAATTTCATTTGTGACTAAAAAAAATATTTTTTATTCCCACCCTTTTTTTTTCCCATTCCCGCTCCCTTCTCCCCCTTTTTTTCCCATTCCCCCCCCCTGAACAAAAAATCCCCAATCTCTTCTTACCCTCTCTCTCTCTCTCTCTCTCTCTCTCTCTTGCGCGCGCGCGCGCGCAATCGTCGGCGAGCGGCGTCAGAGCAGCCCTGTTATGAGGCCGACTCGTCACTCGATTGTTTGCGAGGCTGCTCCGAATAAGAAGGTCAATTCGGCTGCTAAGAGAGCTCGTCAACCAGAGAAAAGGCGTGTCTACAACAAAGCTCGGAAATCCGAGGTCAAGACTCGGATGAAGAAGGTATTTTATTTGTGGGTTTGCTTGTTTCTTAATTGTAGACTAAAGTGGTATTTGATTATGTTGAGTTTTACAGGGTTATTTCAGCTTTGAATTCATGTTTAGGCTTCTTGATGATAATGTATTGAATTTGCTTTTGTGTGTGTGTGTGCGTGTGTGTTTTTTTGGGGGGGGCGCTTGGGGAAGTAGATTATTGGGGGTTTTGGCTCATTTGCTTTATGCAATTAGAGTGATTGAATAATTGTGCATTTGTTATAATGATGAATTGTAGTTTTGGTGGCTTTCCTTTTGCTAAAAACTTGGATCTTGAATTTGTTATAAGGGGAAGGAAAAGTAAAGGGAAAAGAAAGGAAAAGGAAATGAAATGAGAGAAGCTAATTTCTTACTTTTGTTTGGTTGGTTGAGAAAATTACAAGAAATTGAATAAGCATTTGTTTGAAAATCCTTTTTTTATTTTTTATTTTTTTTTTAATTTTTAAATTTTATTGCTCGATTAGCTCAGATCCCCTTCTTACATTGCTCGATTAACTCAGATCTAGCTCTGTTTTTCACTTTCCATACCTTTTTTTTTCTGCTAAATATGTATATGCTCTCTCTCAGTGTACGTTTCAATGTTGCTTTATGTTGTTATATGGTTTTGGACAAGGGTGTTTCGTTGCCCTTTTGCTTCAATGTCTTGCTTTATCTTCTAAACTCTGATGATATTTTGGTGTTGCCAGGATTTAGTTTAATTAGCTTTGAAGAGCATATTTCTTTATCCATTAGTGTTGTTGTTCCTATGTTAGCATTTTAGCCAAATCTGCTAATGCATGAACATCTTTATTGTATTTAGAAGTGTGTAGTTAATTGATTAGACAGTGGCATTTTATAACTTATGGGATTGAACCCTATATCTAACAGAATGGATAATTCAATATTTAGTTGGAAAAATGAAAGTCGAACTAATAATCTTTCATATTTATCAAATGGATTTAATTGATTTTTACTTAATGCATTTAATTTTTAGTATTGAATTAGGTTATAAAATATTAGCTCAGTTGACATTTGACTCTGGTACTGCTCTCTCTCTCTCTATATATATATATATATCTATAGTGTTGATTCATTCAATATCTTATATATCCTGTTCATATCTTGATTCATTCAATTTATAGTGTTGAAAACACAATAAATAGGGGACATTAATTTTGTTAGTGTTTTTTTTTTTTTTTCTTTTAATTTGAATTGTTAAATTTACATTTAGTGTTTTGTGAAGGCTGGAGATTGAAAACTTTTGTTATCTTTCTTCTTGTTAGAGTTTAAAACATCAAAAGAAATGGAAGTAAGATCCAAATTATACCAAATCATGGTATGACACAGGTGCAAAAATTTGTCAGGCTGAAAAGTTTAGGAAGGGTGCTTGTGAAAAGTAAGTGAAAGTTGCTTTCTTTCTCTTTCTTTCTATGTATGGTACATGCATGTGTTCTCTATTCTTTTCATTAATTTTCGCAATGGCTAGTCATTGACACGAAGATGTAATCAATATAGATTTTAGTTGTAGAAGAGTTTCATGTAATTTGCTTGTTTCAGTACCAAGGTTTAAACTATGTAATCTGCTTGTTTCTTGTGTCCATTTTGTCTTTGTAGTTCATTATATCTATTTTGCTTGTCAATTTATTCAAAGTGATACACTGAAAGTGCAGTATTTGAGCTAATTAATAGCTGAAATATGGTTTATGTGTTTTGAATTTTCAGTCCAGACCTCTGCTAAATTGTGGGGGAGGAGGAACTTGTGGGACATGCATTGTAGAGGTGAGTTATTGATTTCGAATTTATTATTACTAACCAAGCAGAGTCCTAATCATAATTCTTAAAAAAAAATAGCACAAAAAAGTAAATGTGTTGCCAAGTAAGATGAATTTGAAACACATTGATTTTTCTGCGCATGTTTCTATAAAGTTGTGCATGTAGCATTATTACTTATAAAAATGATGTTATTATCACTGACATCATTTGGGTATAGCTTCATAATTGTTGGTGCAATCTCACGTGGAAGGTTAAGAAATGTGACAATGCATCACCTGTGTTGTGATGGTTTTTTATTTTTTATATTCTAAAGATTTTTTCTTTTTTTGTCTTTGTTAGGTCGTTGAAGGGAAGGAGCTACTAAACCCTCGAACAGACAAAGAGAAGGAAAAACTTAAAAGGGTATTTAACAGATCATTTGCAGTCATCTAAATATACCACTAAAAATATATAAAATAAAAAAAAAAATCTTTAATTCTACGAGTCTGTGATGCTTGTGTTAGTTTACTTGGTTCAACAAAAAACGTGTCTAATGTTTGTGCTAATTGTACACAACTAATTGCAGAATCCAAAAAATTGGAGGCTTGCTTGTCAGTCTACGGTTGGAAAACCAGATTCGAGAGGCTTGGTTTGTAGTTCATCGTCTTCCATTTTTAATGAATTATTTGATTTTAAAACTTTAGTTTAAAGTGTATCTTATTTATTTTCTAAGCAAAAAAGATTTTCAAAATTTCACTGGATATTATTATAATTATTTTTATTTTATTTTAAATATAATTGTTGTTTTTGTTCTGCAGGTTGTAATCCAACAACTACCTAAATGGAAAGGGCATGAATGGAATTATAATAAAGAACCTCCTTCAGAATCAGAACCCTGAGATTCATTCATTCATTCTTTTAATTAATGTACTTTCTTTTGTTTTACTAACTATATACTTAAATTTATGTAAATCTTCCTTTTAAAGAAAATGCACACTAACTAAATCGTTGTTTTCTTTTGCATCGGTTATTCTGTCATCGCAAATGGTATTTGCAGTAGCTTAAAAGTGGACAAACAAAAATGTTAAACACAAAAATCACTTTTTTTGGGCAGTTCTCTTGTCGCCAAAGTTCTTCAATATTCCATTATTTCTCATCAATTTTAAGGTATTTTGGTAATGTATATATAGGGACGGAATCCGAATTTCATCATCGGAAAGGCAAAAAAAAATAAAAAATTATTATACCATATACACAAGCATATATATCTATCTAATATGATATATAAATTATTTTTTATTTTATTTTATTATTATTTTTTTGAGACGGCAGCCTACTCACCATCTCAAATAGGGGTTTTTTGCGACGGCAGTAATGCTGTCGCAAAAGATAGGGCATTTGGTTGAAAATGATGACTTTTAGCGACGGTGTAATTTGCCGTCGCCAATAGTACTTTAGTGACGGCAACAAGTGTTGTCTCAAATAATCCTTTAGCGACGGTACTTGTGCCGTCGCAAATACCCCTTTTAGCGATGGCAAAACAATGCCGTCTCAAAAAAAAGTCAGATTTTCACGCGTTAATGGCGACGGCATTTTTCCGTCGCAAAAAGGCTTCTTTGCCGTCGCAAACCAAAGGCGACGGCGTCATACCGTCGCTAAAGCCCTTTTGCAACCCCCTCTGTTGCGACCCCCCACGTGTCGTCGCAAAAGGCCACTTATCGTCGCAAAAAACCTTTTGAGACGGCGTTTTAGGTATTTGCGACGGCATTTTACCGTCGCAAAAAATCAATTTTTTTTGTAGTGCTAACAATACCATCAATGAAAATGTTATAGATCCTAAAAGATTGACTAAAATTTCTACAATAAGTCCAAGAATATAAATAATACAAAATTAGACATATATATCTAACATGGGTTGGGTTTTATATGTAGATCCCACGTCATATGAGATCCATCTTATGTGAGACATATATGTTTTATTATGTGTTTAGTGCCTATATGCTCAACATTACTAAAATTTTTATTAGATATATTATATAAGTGTAGAACCCATTGCCATGTATAACCTACTCTATTCGAGATTTTTAGTAAAAATTTTGATCAAATCTTTTAAGTTTTATAGCATTATTCACTATCAAGGGTATTCAAATAATTGCTCCATTATTTACAATGAGTAATGCTAGAGACTCTAAATATTCTACCAAAAGTTTTACCAAATGTCTCACATGGGTGTGGGACCCACACAATGTAAGTCCCATGTGGGTCACAGACCCATATGAGACATTTGGTAAAACTTTTGGTAAAATTTTTGAGACCTCTAGCATTTTTAATTTACAATACAACCCATTAAAACAACGTTTCATGCCATCATTAAAACAACATTTCATGTCATAATTCAAAATATAAAAGAGAAAAGTATAAAAGCCAAAAGAAAAGAAAAGAAAGTACTCCCCCCACCCTTGACTCTCTCTCTCTCTCTCTCTCTACCAACTCTCACGTTACTACTACTACCCAACAGCAGCACAAACCATATAACTCTCTTCCTTGGCATCACTGGTGGCTACAACATTCCTTGTCATCACACTCTCTCTCTCTTCATCACCCAAAACGGTGTCGTAAAAGTAGCCGAAGCAACATGGTGCGTGGCGAGGAGTGACGCCAGCCACCAGGCTCTACAGACGGCTCTGGACTACGCTTGCGGCTTCGGAGCAGACTGCGGGCCGATTCAGTCACCTGGGCTTTGTTTCCTTCCTAACACCGTTCAAGCTCACGCTTCCTATGCCTTCAATAGCTATTACCAGCGCCAAGCCAATGCCCCTGGCAGCTGCGACTTCGCCGGCTCCGCCACCATTGCCAAAACGGACCCCAGTCTGTCCTCCTCCTCCTCCTCTCCTCTCTCTCTCTCTCTCTCTCTCTACATACACTTTCTCTCTATATATATTTATTTTTAATATGAGTATGCTTATTATTTGATTTCTTTTTTTTCTTTTTTTTTAAGGTTATGGATCTTGTGTTTATCCATCGTCTCCAAGGTATGATACATTTATTATTCTTCTTTGACTCATTTTCTTTCTTTTACCTTGCTTTTATTTTATTTTTTTTATTTTGACTATAAAAATTGTGTTTAGTTGAAAATTTTGAAAAAAAAAAAAATGAAGAAGAAAAAAGTATTTGAAATTATATAATATGTAAATATATCTTATTTACATTTTATTTTATTTTATTTTTTTTCATTTCAAATTTCAACCACGCAGAAGTCTAAAACATTTATGAAATGTATAAATGCTCTGCGTTATTCTTGCTTTTCATTTATTATCTTTCCTTTTTATTGCAATTGCATCTAAAGAGTACAATGGTTTACTAAGACTTTGGTTTTGGAATGTCTTAAATAAGTGTAATTTTTAATTTTTTATAAAAAGAGAAAAATAGAGAGGAGATATTGATTGATATGACCTAAAAAAAAATAAAAAAATAAAAAGATGGACTAAAATATGTTATGCCAAATCACCCCTAAATGTATGTATCTCTATATATAATTATACGTTTGGTTTTCAAAATATGAAATTGACCATCATAATCCGTTAAAGTTATCACCAGTTTCATATTCAAATTGACCAATTATTTTTTAAATAATTCTATATTAATAATGTTAAATGTACAAAAATTAAATACAGAAAGAAATATAGATTTTTCACAAATAGTAAGTCTTACATGTGGATCCTGAACTCCCCTCCTTTTATAAGATACTAGGGTATGCCCGTGCCTGAAGGCATGGTGACCATTAATTGAATATAAAATTATTGGGTTAAAATGTAATTTATTTAATTTGTTGTGAAAAAAAATTTGAAGTGAAAATATAAATAGATGATCCGTACGGTTTTGAATTTTCAAATGAATTTTATAATTAGATTTTTGAAAAGAGTTTGGTGTATTGTAGTATGATGACACAAATGCAAACAAAGATCATATCACCAAATATTTACTATTGTAGTATTTTTGTTTATGTAACCCACTTGCAATTTGTAATAGAAAATAAGCATTTTATTATCTTAGCCAATAACAGTACCCAAATAAATTTCTATATCCACATTTTTTTAAATAGTGAGTTTTGGTTGAAGTAAAGAAGAGAGATCTCAAAGCTATAGTTTTGCATCAATTTTAATGTAATGATTAAAATCTACCAATTTTTATGGTTTGGTGGTCAGTTTATTGTGTAGAAAATTAAATAAATGAAAAATAAATAAATTGTATGCTGCTTGGTGAATAAATCAATTTGAACATAAATTTTCCAAATTTATAGGTAAACGAAATAGTGAAAAGTAAACACATAATTGCTACGTAAAATTTAAGCACAATAAAAGCATAAGATTTTAAACAAAAATCCCACAACACAAAAACATCTATATAAAAATCAGACGAAGTACGCCAGCCAATGCTATGCAATAGAAAAAAATAAACAACAAATTAAGCACACCAGTCAATGCTCTGCAATACCAAAAAAATGCCAAATAACAAATTAAGCACACCAACCAGTGCTCTGCAATACAAATAAAAATGTCAAATAACAAATTAAGCACACCAGCCAATGTTCTGTAATACAAAGAAAATGCAACACCCTTCCTAATAAAAAGATAACCAAATAAAAATATGATTAGCTTTGTTTAACCTAATTCAAGAGCATATTAGGAAGAAAAAACAAAAAAACAAAAAAATATATATCACATAGTGTGTTACATTTACAAAAACAAACTCATAGCATAAATTAATAATTCAAATGAAAATTATCTAACATACATCTAAACTTAGTTATAAATTTCACATAGATAAAAGGCTTTACAAAACTATTGTAAGTAATAAATTTCACATCGATCGGAAACTTTACAAAATATGGATCGTAGCTAGCATATGTACGCTTTTCACAAAAATAAATATGAGATTCAAACTTGTTCTTTCTTAGAAATCCTAGGAGCGCCTCATCACTTTCCAAAAAGTCCTCGTATCAACTTGTATGTACTCCCAGTGAGGAGCATGCACGACAATCTATTAATTTATGAAAATAAAAAAAGTTAGTATATTAGCAAAAGAAAATTTATATATATATATATATATATATATATATATCAAAACACTTTCAAATTGAAATTACCTTATTACATCCCTGTCAAAGCAATCTAGTTATATTTATATTTTTGAGCTCCATATATTTTTTAACCCAATCCTACAAAAGTCGACACATATAGTTATTCCACTTTTAAAATAACAATTTGTATTCAATAGAAACAAATTTATCAATAAATAAATTGTACCTTTTGACAAAAGTGGTTTGATCTATAAGTAACACTATAACAAAATTTCAGAATAAACAATGTTTGTAGTAGAATCTAGCTCATCATTGGGAAGAAGGACACTTATACGATCAAAGGATGTGCATCTAGATAGGGCCACATACAATTGCCCATGACTAAACACTGGTGTGCGCAAATCAACTCCAACAAATTTCACAGATTGCTCTTGAGATTTATTAATGGTCAGGGCATATGCCAATCGAACTGGAAATTGACGTCTTGTCATTCGGAAAGGCATTTCTGAAGAAGACGGTGTCAAGGATTTCCCTGGTATGAATACCAAATTGCCACATTTTTCTCCAGTTAAAATTTGAGCTTCAATTATGCGAGTATTGCATCTAGAAACCATCAATCTTATGTCATTGCACAGTCCATCTTTTGGTGCAATATTTCTTAACAACATTATAGGACAACCCACTTTCAACTCTACCTTAAAAGCTGGTAGCCCAGGAGGATCTAATAAATTTAAATATTCATTAGGATATCTATTTATTATAGTACGATCAATTTCATCATCTTCAGACATCTTGTCTGCTGCCAAATAAGTATGTGTGTTGCCGGGAAAAATATTCAATGTTGCAGTATTGATAGCACTGACATCATCATTCCATGCAGAAAGAATTGTACGTTCAGTTAAAAATGTTGCAGTCGATGTCATTGCCACATCCAGTTGCAGATAAACTACTGAGATTATGTCTTTTAGATCTTGGCATTTGTGTATTGTTGATGGAAGTTTAACAATTTCCTGAGGATTGGTCCCAATCTATTTATAAAAATAAATAAATAAAATAGTAAGTAAAATCAATTAAAGTACATAAACGTAAATATATTTCGTCAATTTAAAAGAATCATATAATAGAGAAAAAGTTTGAAGAAATATTACCTCCATCAAGAATTTTGCAAAATTAGCATTTTCAAGATTTGCATGGTTTAAGCGCACGTTCAAATTTAAAGACAGAACATGTATATCCTTCCATAGAAAAGAGTGTCTTAATGATGCATTCACAATTTGCTTACGGACTCCTTTGGTTATAACTGGTAAGATTTGTCAAAAATCTCCACCACCAACAACAGTGATACCCCCAAATGGCTTTTCACTATCACAAGTGTCCCGAAGTGTGCGATCAACTGCCTCAACACAATATTTATGCTGCATAGGAACTTCATCCCAGATTATAAGTTTTGTTTCTCTAAACAATTCTACTTGTAATGATTGCTTGCTAAATCCACAAATTGAATTTTCCAATACATCCAACGGAATGGAAAAAGTTGAATGAGCAATACGACCTCCTACCAATAACAATGATGCAATTCCAGATGAAGCCACAGTAATAACAATATGGCCAAGGCTGCGACACTTTAATGCAATCGCATTGTACAAAAACGTTTTCCCTGTTCCGACACCTCCATTCAAAAAGAAAATAGTTCCTTTATTTTCAAAGATTGAGGAAGTGATTGCATCATAAGCTGTTCGTTGATCATTGTTGAGGCGATCAATAATAATTTTTGCATCTGCCTGTTGTACCTCATTATGCAGTTGTTGATGTTCGAATATTAACCTGTTACCAACTACTGCACTCCAATTTGTAGAAGGTTGTGGCATTGGCAGGAAGTCAATTAAACTTTTTCCTAATTCTTGGAGCATTTGATTCAAAAGATATAGACCACAGTCTTCAATTTGAGCCTCAGTTGGTTCAGAGATGGCAAACAATGTTCGAATCTTATGTGCAAGATCATCACATATATGCATTGAAAATTGATTCCATAATGCATATGGTTGCAGTGGAGAGCACTGAGTAAGAATAATAGTAAACAATCTCCTTAATTGATAACCAGTTTTCATAACTGCAGCCTCTTTAAGGCATTGTATCCATTCTTCATCATCTTCTAAAAGTCCTCTTACAACACATGCTGATTTAAATGTATCATGCAAGACATTGTTGACCGTGCGTAAACATTGAAACGATTTTGGTCCTTTGACAACAGTTAATAGCAAACGCAAATAAAATCTCTCCCCACAATTAGGGCTAGCAAAGTACATTCTACCGATTGCATAGCCCTGCTGCCTTGGTTTCCATCTCTTTTCTGAATTAAGCCAAACAAAATGTTGTGAAAATTCTTGGTAAGTGAATGGACATTCATCTTCCATAGAAGCACAACATGCAAAAAAACCAGTAAGAGTTGACATTTGTTGGCCAGCTCTAGAAACAATTGCTTCTAATGATTCATCAGGATTAAAAAGAACGCGGTGCATTCCAGGTAAATGAAGTGCTAAGCGTACAACTGTTGGTATCTGTGCATGCAATGGATAACCAAATATTCGCCAAGCAGCTTCTGGAGGTCCAATATACCTCGCATCGAGATATTGTTGGATCTCATTTATCAATCCCAACACCATCGTTGTACGATCATAACCCTTATAAATGTACTTGTGTATATACTTGACGCATCTCATTCCGGCACAAACTTCCACATTTATGTGACAATTGAAACGTTTAGAAAGATATGCATTGTATGGTACGATGTCTCTGTTATCAACTTCTTTCCCCCTCACAATATGAGCTTGACCATTATTGCGACGACGATAGATAGGATATCCATCTTGATCCATAGTAGTTGTTTCTGCGAACGCTCGAGGGTATCTCTTAGTGCATTTACCATTTTCCATACATGGTGCTTGTAGATTTCGAGCACCACATGGTCCATGTACCATACAACACTTGATAGTTTCAAAAAGCATAGGTTCATCTTTTGGATCTGGAAATTCTGCACAAACCAATTTGTCTACTTGAGCACATGTCCAAATTTTGTCTGAACCCTTAAGAAATAGAAGTGCATGCATATGAGGAAGGCCTCGCTTTTGGAATTCAATTGTAAAAACATGCGCAACTTTATTACCAAACACTCGGTTCGTTTCTATCTCCTTCATCAAGCACTTTCTCTTTAACTCAAAAACACGGGCAATTAAATCGGGACGATCAATAGTCTTTTGGTGCGGTAATAATGCCGAAGTAATTTCTGGCCAATTAGGATTTGCAGTCATGGTGAGAAAAATGTCTGGATGTTGGTTGTATCGTGTGATAGCCATTGAGTCTTGAAAGATTTCAAACATGTGTCTAGGACCTCCAGCAAATGAAGATGGCAAAACAAATCTTTGACCAATTTGATTGGATTGAAGGTCATTTGGATCAATATCTGTCAAATCTTGGTAAAGTTCAGCACGGATCTTCCCTTGATTAAGCTTGTAGTAAGTCAACCTATTTTGTTCAGTTGCGGCCCAAGCATCAACCAAAAACTCTTGGAACAATTTTCCAGCTCTCAGAATTGTTGAATACTCTGTGGGTCGTTCAAACAAACGATAACTATAAAAATCCATTTGAGTAAGCCGATCAGTTGAAGGCCGATCACGTTCAACATCCCGCAGTTTCATCTCAGGTTCCCATCCAAGCTCACCATGTGGAAATAATAAAACATAATGTAATGGCAAATATGCTGGGTGACATTCATTGATTTGCATTAGCTCATTATTTCCATGTAGATGTAAGATAACATCTCTCATTCCACTAACCTTGGTTCCATCACCTGGTATTACAACTGCAATCTCATCTATAGTTGGTAGGTTATACCGTCGTCGATCTGTCGATGAACTATAGTGGAGATGAGCAGGCAAATTTCGTCCTGTCAAGGTTAATTGATTCAAAATTGCATGAGCCTGGCGAAATTTAGCAACGAATGCATTAACCTGTAATAAACTATCTTGAATAGTTTTTAGAACATCTCTTCTTAATTGAGGATTTCTACAATTGCGGACTTCTAAAGCTGAATCAGGGTCATAAATGTACAATTGTGCATAAGCTGCATCTTGCCCTGATTGTGGTAGTAGTGATCCTGTTCGATGTCGCAATTCCCCATGGATAGTGAATGATGTAGGGCCTCTTCCAGTAAGTACTCTTGGATCTAATGTAGCACCAAGACTTGTAAAAGCATTGGTTGCATTGTACATTCGAGTATAACGTCGAAACGATTTTGATTTTTCGTCATTCCCATCATATAATGCTTGAAGAAGTGATGGGGGTGTAATAAGCAGAGGAAGCTTAACCTTCCCTTTTGAACAACATGTTCCGAATAGAGGACGGTTTGGAGATGATTTTACTAATTTTTCATCCATCCAATGTAATGCTGAACAGAAAGGACATAATACATCCATCTTGCCAAGAGAATGACGACATGAATTTATATGTGCTCGAGTACCAACCATTGGACTCATAGGCATATCCTCTAATTCCTCATTAGTACATAGATCCTCTTGAAGGGAAGGAGTTGTAAGAGTAGGCCTACAAATATTGGTTCTGTGTAAATTAAAATAGAATGGTAATAGTAGGAGTATGTATTTAAAGCATTAAACACAGTCTTTAACCAATTCCTTTGTGGAGCTAAAGATGTGCTTGGCATTGAGAACGAACATGTGGAAGGATGTGCAACCATTGTTCATTTTTGCGCCGACTGAGTGTCCTCAGTTGCCTTTGTTCCTAGTTCTAAGCAAGCACCACTACAACGACACGGTATTAAAGAAGTTTGTCCCGGTTGAATACATTCTCTTGATTTCTCCCATTCTCGTCATGCACGTTGGGCCAATGTAGCTTTTGATATAACATTGTTATTGTGTGCCTAAAATGTGAATATTATATCATTGATACCTAAAATACAAATATTATCGTATACTATTTTATTTCTTTTTCTTCCTGCCTTGTGATAATTTTAAGAATATTTTTACATTTTCTTTGTCTTACTTCCTTTTCCATTTTGCTTCATTTTCCCTCTTCATGCCTTGTGATATAACAATTTATTTTTTAATTATTGTTTTCTCTTTCTTCTTGCCTCATGATGATTTTAAGAAAATTAAAAATATTGTCTATGCCTATGTTCCTCTGTTCCTTTGCTTAGATGTTATAAAGTTTTTCTTGGAGTTGATAAAGGTTACAATTATTTTTTAGGAAATGTTAAAGAGAGTTAAAAATACTTTGTTTGAGTGTACAGAAAACAAAGAGCACACAAAAAAAAATTGACAACATAGTTTACATTTTTAAAAATATACATGATCAATGTTCACTTAAACAATATGATCGGCTTTGTTTTACTCGATAAACATTTTTTTAAAGATGTTGAATATATACCATTGGACATGCGTTTCCTTTCCTTTGTCAAAAGAAGTTGCCTTTTCTTTTCCTTTAGACATTGCCTTGGCCTTTTCCTTTTCCTTTTCCTTTGCCTACCAAAAATAAATAAAATTTATTCAGAATACAAAAAAGAACATGTATTTATAGAATTTATTAAGATTACAAAAAAAGAACATTTTGAACTTGATATTTATACTTACCTTAGAATTGCGGATAATATTAAGATGGCACTCATCACGAATAACAACACCGATATTCCTAGTCTCATGGAGCAATGGGTTTGCCTGAGTAGGCCTACAAATATTTCTTGTGTACAAAATAAAAATTTTTAAATAAAATCTTAACAATAAGAATATGTATTTGTAGAATTAAATACAATGTTTTACCAATTCCTTTGTGAAGCTAAAGATGTGCTTGGCGAAGGTAGATGTGTAAACATTACTCCTTTCTGAGCCGGTGGAGTATTAGTTGTGCTTGGTGGAATCAATTCTCTCGATCTTTCTCGTTCACGTCACGAACGTTGTCCCAATTGATATGAAGAGCTTGCCTTATCATTTCTTTCGCGTTCTCGCCGTGCACGTTGAGCCAATGCAGCTTTCGATATAACATTATTGTTATGTGCCTACAACATGAAGATTAATTTCATAAGATGCCTAAATTTTATCATCTACTATTTTATACTTTTCTCTTCATTTTTCATTTCTATTAATTTACTTTATCTTAATTCCCTTTCCTTCTGATATTTTGCAAAAAAATTGAAAACTTTTTCATTCTGTATCCCTCCTCCCCTCATTCATTTTTTGTTCTATTCCTTTTTTATTCTCTTATAGATGTTCATGTCAATAGCAAAAAGCCAAAAAAGAATAATAATAATTTAAAACAAATATAATGTTTTTTGTATAAATGCTATTTTAGCATGCTTCAAAAAAAACATTTCACAAATTTATATGAAACTGTTTACTATAAGAACAGTATATGTCACTATGCAAGTAGTATGTCAATTTTACATTTAAAAATAAATAAATAATCAAGGTTCATGGTCCAAAATAAATATTTCAAAAAAAGAACTTTAAATGGAAATGTTGAAGAGCCATACTACTGAACATGCATTTTCCTTTCCCTTGCCCGAAATGGTGGTCTTTTTATTTTTCTTGAACAATGCCTTGGCAATTTCTTTTTCTTTTGCCTACAAAAAATAAAAAATAAAAATTTAAACAATAAATGTAACGCCCTCAAAAATAATACATAAAACCCATCACTTTAGACATGCATTGATATAAAAGAAACCAACTATTTCTATTCATCAGAGTAGTTCTTACAACAGTATTACATGTTAACAACAAAAGCAAATACCCTATGGGCTTACAGCTTTCCAAGTCAACACCTGGTTACACAAAAGAAGAGTACTAACTCTACACAAAATAAGCCCTTGGCTTGATATGCATGTAATACAAACAAAATAAACAAAAAGAGTCTCCAACTCTCATCATCATCCAAGCTACGCCCTTGGAGGTGGCATACTACCTGTACCTGAAAATAATGTCCCATAAAGGGCGAGCCAACGCCCAGTAGAGATATGCTAAACACAGTATGAGCAATAACTAAGACATTAGCAGTTGATAAATGTTCAATTTCCATAAATCAATTCATAACCCATTTCCATTTCATGACCACTATGTTCATGTTTCATTTCAGTTTCCATTTCTTATCAGTTTCACAATTTACATCAACGGCTCAGAACCTGGCCAACCACTTATATGAGACAGTGACTCATATTAAATGTTTCCCATTTTACAATAGATAAACATACTAGTTGTATCAACATCTCAATAGATAAGCATACAAGCTATATCCACATTTCAACAGATATGCATATTAGCTATATCAACACTTCCAAAGATAAGCATATAAGCTGTATCAACACTTCCATAGATAAGCATATGAGCTATATCAACACGTTAACTGACAAGCATATGAGCTGTATCAGTGGAGTCCATCCCCTATCTCCTCCCAAACAACATTCGGTTTAGAGGTCCATCCCCTATCTTCCCCTAAACCGTGGAGTACATCTCCTATCTCCTCCCACACACACAACGTATATACACATAGGTCATATACACAATCAATCAATACATAACGTTAATGTATTCTATCAACCGTCATACTCTATGACATATCCAATTGATTAGTTTTAATTTGCCTAATCATCATGCATTGTCTACAACAATCAAAACTACCCTCCACCGGTAGTCCAAGCAATTATTTCTAAACAGATAATAAAAGCTCCAACAAATAAAATATCAATGTTTTCAAAAGTGAGCGATTAATAAATTCAACTCCACTATTCTACTATATAATGAGCCAATTTCATTATTTCCAACTCAATTGTCACGCCCTCAAAATAACCCATTATATATATATCATTGACATGCATTCTTTAAAGAAAACAATTTATTAATACATTCATCCGAGTATTACTAAATAAACGCATTACATGTAACATCGAATAAAATGCCCTACAGGCTTACATCCTTCCAAGCCAACACTTGGATACAAAAATATGAGTTCTAACTCAATACAAGAAAAGCCCTAGGCTTGAATGTTTACATGTACTAATAAATAAAGACAATTAACTAAAGATAGTCTTCTTCAAATCCAGAAGCCAAACCCTCCCAAGCTAAGTCCTTGGAGGTAGTTTATCACCTGAACCTGAAAATGATGTTCCCATAAAGGGTGAGCCACAACCCAGTAGAAATATACTAAACCACATATAAGCAATGAATAAAGCAATAGCATTCAACAGATGGTTAACCAAGATAATCAATTACTTCATTTTACAGTCTCGTGACACTATTGTCTAAGACACGTTTTACTTTCCAACTTTATCAACATGGCTCAGAACCTAGCCAAACTTACAACAGTGAATTATATATATCATATTCACATTCTTCCAATATCAACAAACAAATGAGACTCAAGCTCAAATCAAAACACTTCATACTTCCAGATTGATACACATTTTAGTGCTGTATCAATAAAAACACTTCTATATAAATAAGCACACATAAAAGTGATGCTAATGGAGTCCATCCTCTATCTCCTCCCAAACAAAATCCGGTTTAGAGGTCCATCCCCTATCTTCCCCTAAATCGTGGAGTACATCCCCTATCTCCTCCCACACAAAACAATGTATGCAAATGCAATGCTCAATCAATACACGTATTTTCTGTATCAATGCAATAGTCAAAATTAATGACTTAACCAATGTGATTAGTTTCAGTTATTCCTAATCCACATGCAATGTCTACAACAATCACGAATATCCTCCGCCGATAGCCCAAAACAGTTATTTCTAGACTGGAAATAAATATATCAACAATTCAATAGGCAAGTGATTTACATTATCCAACTACACCATTTAAGCAATAAATTTCCCAATTTCATGAATTTAACCAAATTCCCCAATCCCCTTAAATTAATTATACAAATTAATTAATTTAAACAACTAGGGTTTTCCCAAAATTATCAAAGTAACCCCAACTTATCAAAATACCAAAACTTAGAACAAAACTTATAAAATGGAGTAGGAAATCCCTACCTCGAAGAAGACAACCCAAATGGAGAAGACAGAGATGAATACCCAAATACCAATGTGCTCCAAATCGACAATTGTTCAGATTAAATGAAAGCCCTCGACTCCCTCTATCTTTTTAATAAAGCAACTAGGGTAGAAACACACTCTAAACAGATCAAACCTAAGAGAGAAGGTGAGTAGGGAGAGAGAGAAGTCGGACCTTAGGGTTTGGAATCTAAAAAGATGATAAAAACTGATTAAAAACCCGTTGCTGCGTATATAAACTGGACAGGCTCGCTCGAGCGAATACTTGGTCGCTCGAGCGACCAGACACAGAGAAGCTACGCTTGAGCCAAAGAAGCCTTGCTCGAGCCAACAACCCAAAAGCTCGCTCGAGCGAAAGAAAACTCGATCGAGCGAAGAACTCAAACCCTCAGGTCTGTAACCAGACTCACGCTCGAGCGAAGGAACTATCGCTCGAGCGAAGAACGAACTAACTCGCTCGAGCGAAGAAAAGCTTGCTCGAGCCAAGAATGCAAAGCTACAGGTCCAAACCAGACGTAAACTCTCGCTCGAGCTACCAACCCCGGCTCGAGTGAAGAACCAAAAACAACATCTCGCTCGAGCGACAAACTCCTCGCTCGAGCGAAGATCCAAAATTCTGGACAGCAACACTTGGTTTCTAAACCCAACCAACCTGAAACAAACCTGCCCAACACATCCTATAATTCCAAATGAGAAAATAAGGGACAACAACAACAACAATTATACAATGACAGAATCTACGGAACCTAAGTCCGGATACAATAATCAAATGGGAAAAGACCGGGGTCGCTATAACCTCCCCCCCTTCAAAGAATTTCGTCCCCGAAATTAAGCATAAGTTTTTGAAAACAGATTCCCTTTTTTTTTTTACAATTCATTAGTAAACATCTTGACCCAAAACTGGTCATTTCATCTCTTTATCAAGAGGCATCTCACATTATATATATAAAACAACATATACTCAACCTGTATCATTATTATGCATTATTCCTTTCAATGTTAACAATTCCCATATCATATTCAATCGCATGATATATACAACCCATTCAACAATGTACTCAACAGATGCAATGTTACACTAAACTTCTATAATGAAGCAAGTTTCAAGATACATCCATTTACCAGTACAAACTCAATGTTTTACAACTTAAGATATATGTTAAGCTCTTAAGTTCAACAATAATACAAAATCTAAATACAAGATTACAAATCGATAAACATGTCCGGGTATTTTTCGCGGACTACCAACTCACGTTCCCAAGTGGCTTCCTCTACTCCGTGGTGTTTCCACAAAACTTTGACCAAAGGGATGGTTTTGCCTCGCAAAACTTGATACCGCCTATCCAAGACTCGAATCGGTCTCTCCTCATATGAGACATCCTCATCAACCACTAAGTCGGTCCAATCCAACACATATGATGGATCCGGCTCATACTTCTGAAGCATACTCACATGAAAAACGTCATGTACTCCGGACAGCTGCAGCGGTAAAGCTAAACGATAAGCAGCCTCGCCAATCCGCTCAAGGATCTCAAACGGACCAATGAACCGAGGGGACAACTTCCCACTCTTCCCAAACCTCATCAAACCCCGTCTAGGTGATATCTTCAGAAAGACATGATCACCCACCTCAAACACCAAAGGTCTCCTCCTACGGGCAGCATAAGATTTCTGACGACTCTGTGCTGTAACAAGCCTCTTACGGATAAGCTCAACTTTCTCCGTCGTTTCCCTCACCAACTCCGGACCCAACAGAGGTGCATCACCCACCTCGGCCCAACACACAGGAGATCTACACAGTCGGCCATACAAGGCCTCAAATGGTGCCATACCGATACTAGACTGGAAACTATTGTTGTAGGCAAACTCCACCAACGGCAAGTGCCTCTCCCACGACCCACTAAAGTCTAGAACACAACCCCGAAGCATATCCTCAAGGATCTGAATAGTACTCTCGGACTGTCCGTCAGTCTGAGGATGATAAGCCGTGCTAAAGGTCAAC
This sequence comes from Camellia sinensis, assembly GCF_055761805.1. Lineage (NCBI taxonomy): Eukaryota > Viridiplantae > Streptophyta > Magnoliopsida > Ericales > Theaceae > Camellia > Camellia sinensis. Next base: position 51,378,178 of record NC_138967.1, read on the forward strand.
TTAGTGCCTAAGGCACTCTGCAAACTCTGCCACAACCTGGCAGTAAAACGAGGATCTCTATCTGAGACGATTGTCACTGGAACCCCGTGTAACCTCACTATGTCCCGAATGTACAAGTCGGCAAGATGATCTACCGAATCTCTCACGCGCATAGGAATGAAGTGCGCCGACTTAGTCAACCGGTCTACAACCACCCAAATAGCATCACTACCCCGCTGAGTCCTCAGAAGACCCACAACGAAGTCCATAGTGACGTGTTCCCACTTCCACTCGGCAATAGGCAAGGGTTGCAACAAACCCGCTGGCCTCTGATGTTCAGCCTTCACTTGTTGACAAGTAAGGCACTTAGATACGAAAGCTGCCACATCTCTCATCATACCCCGCCACCAGAACTGACGACCCAAATCCCGGTACATCTTAGTGCCTCCCGGATGCACCGCAAGGCGTGAATGATGAAAATCTCGGAGTACCTCCTCTCGACAAGACTCTGGCACAAACAGACGGTCTCGGTATCTCACACTCAGGTCGGGATACACCGTCAAACCCTTCTCAACCTTCCCACCGGAAATCTTCTCACGAAGCGATTCTACCTCAAGATCACCCCTCTGAGCCTCTAACACTCGAGTCACAAGTGTAGGCTGTGCAACAACAGAAAACAAGGCCGCAGCCTCAACGGATTCGCCCAAAAGTAAATCAAACTCCCCGAGTGCACCCAACATCTCCCATTCTCGGATGGCTATACTAGCTATGACACCAACAGGTTTTCTGCTAAGGGCATCGGCCACCACATTGGCCTTTCCCGGATGATACTGCAATTCAAAGTCATAATCCTCTATGAACTCCATCCACCTCCTCTGCCTCAAGTTCAAGTCTTTCTATGTAAACAAATATTTCAGACTCTTATGATCCGAGAATACCTCAAATCTCTCACCATAAAGATAATGCCTTCAAATCTTCAAGGCAAATATCACAGCTGCTAACTCTAGATCATGCGTAGGGTAATTCTGCTCGTGAATTTTCAACTGACGTGAGCCATAGGCAACTACTTTCCCTTCTTGCATTAATACACAACCCAGACCCTCTCGTGAGGCGTCACAATAGACTGCATAACCCAACCCTCTCTCTGGAATAATCAAGACTGGAGCGGTGGTCAGTCTAACTTTCAACTCCTGGAACGACTTTTCACAAGTCTCACTCCATACAAATTTGACTCCCTTCCGAGTCAACCTAGTCAAAGGCGACGCTAATCTGGAGAAATCTTTCACAAACCGACGGTAATACCCAGCTAACCCTAGAAAACTGCGGATCTCAAACACACTCTTAGGCTGTGCCCAATCTTGCCCTGCCTCAGTCTTGGATGTATCAACAGACACTCCTTCCCCAGACACTACATGGCCTAAGAACTTGACCTCTTCTAGCCAGAACTCACACTTCCCAAACTTAGCATAAAGCTTATGGACTCTAAGTAACTCAAGCACCACTCTCAAGTGTTCCTTGTGCTTCTCCTCAGAAGGTGAATAGATAAGGATGTCGTCTACAAAGACGACTACAAAACGATCTAAAAATTCCCGGAATATTCGGTTCATTAAATCCATAAAAACTGCCGGTGCATTGGTGAGCCCAAATGGCATCACCAGAAACTCATAGTGGCCATACCGCGTACGGAATGCCGTCTTCGGAATATCCTCCTCCCTGACTCTTAACTGATGATAACCCGATCTCAAGTCTATCTTCGAGAAACAACGGGAACCCTTCAACTGATCGAACAGATCATCTATACGAGGCATAGGGTACTTATTCTTAATCGTAGCCCGATTCAATTTCCGGTAATCTATGCAAAGTCTCAAAGCACCACCTTTCTTTTTAACAAAGAGAGCCGGTGCTCCCCACGGTGAAACACTAGGACGTATATAATCCTTGTCTAGTAACTCCTGGAGCTGAATCTTCAACTCAACTAACTCGGCTGGGGCAAAACGATAAGGTGACATAGAAATCGGCGCCGTGCCGGGCACTAGATCAATAGAGAATTCAATCTCTCGATGCGGTGGTAAACCAACAAGATCCTCGGGAAAAACGTCCGAATACTCACAAACCACCCTTGGCAACACAATCTGAGTCTCATCATCCTCACTAATTGAAAGGTTAGCAAGCAGACCACTAAGCTCACTTCGTCCTCGCGGAACATACCCCGGTGGCAACACATTACCAACCCGGTCCCCCAGAAAATGAAAATACTCTCCGCTCACAGTACAACAAGTGACCCTCTGGCGGTAGCAATCAATAACTGCCCGGTATGACGATAACCAGTCCATACCCAAAATAGCATCGAAGCCCCTCATAGGCATAACGACAAAGGAAAATGGAATTCTATGGTAATCAACCTCTATATCACAACCTCTAACACCTTGTTTCAAAATCAATTCACCCCCAAGGGGTGACACTACACAAATAGGAGATGCTAACTGTGCTAACTCCAACTCCAAAACAGATGCAAATGCAGCAGACACAAAGGAATGAGATGCACCCGTATCAATCAAAACATTAGCAACCGAGTTGCAAAACAAGAAGGTACCTCTCACAACTGATGGTGCTGGCACAAGATCCTACGCGGTAACAGCGTACACGCGCCCAGACGACCTCTGATCAACCTGCTCACCCCTAGGAGCATAAGATTGCTGCACCGACTGGGACGATGAAGCCCCCTGATTGGCCCTCGAGGCCTGACCCGACTGAGCTGGCTGCTGACCCTGAATCTGCCTCAAACCAGATGCACCAGGTGTGCCACCCAACTGCGGGCAATACCTCTTCATATGCCCTGGCTGACCACACTGATAACACGAGAGTGGCTGACCTCTACCCTGACTCTGGCTCTGAGATCGAGCCGACGATGATGCTGCTCTCTGCACTCCTCCCCTCTGAGGACAAACTGGAGACTTGTGGCCCAGCTGGCCACGCTTGAAACAGGTAATGTCTCCCTGACTGCCTTTCCCTGAACTAGCACTCGGCACAGGAAAAGTCGATCTAGAAAAGCTACTCTAAGACTGCTGAGGATTAAAACCCTTCTGTCTCCTACCATCACTCTGACCATCCTGACTCCTCTTGAAGCCCTTCTGCCCTTCCTCCTCCTCTTGCATCATGATCTCCATATGGGCTGCAGCATCAACCATACGCCCATAATCCCGAATCATAGTTCCCCCAACCCGCAGCTTGAGGCCACGCCTCAACTTCTTCTCAAACTCAATACAACGGCGTTCCTCAGACACTACCAACTCAGGTGCAAACCTAGACAAGCTAGTAAATGCAGCCTCAAACTCGGCCACTGAAGAACTCGACTGCTTAAGCTGACAAAACTGGTCTCTCAGCTTCTCCCTGACTGCTGGAGATAAGAACTTCTCCTGGAAAGCATTCACAAAAGCCTCCCATGTAGCTCCTATACGACCCTTAGTGAACTTCCACCACTGACCCGCATCCCCCTTCAACTGAAAAGATGCCAAGGTCACTTTCAACCCCTCGTCTTCGATGCCAAGCATCTCAAACGTCTTCGTTGTCTGTTCGAGCCATTCATCTGCCTTAAGCGGCTCTTTAGGATCACCCACAAATTCCTCCGGATTAGACCGGAAGAACTCCCTCTTCAGAAAGGAAGGTCCTGCATCCGCAACAACAACCTGAGCTTGATTCTCAGCTCTGAGAATGCCTACTGACTCCCTGAATGCCCCTGCTATCTCTCGGGCTAGAGCGCCCATAGCCTGCTGGCCTACTGGCTCGGCCACATTGGCCTGGCCAACTCCCTCCTGAACTGCTGGAATCTCCTCTGGCACAGGCACCTCCTGCCTACCCGGCCTACCACGCCTACCGCGTCCTCGTCCTCGTCCTGACATCCTAATAAAGGAAACAAAGACGTTAGCACATTAATAAATGTGCCGAAACTAAACACTCGCGTCCTAATGCATGGGACAACAATAATTCATTCCACGTAAGCACATAATCACATAAGCACCTACGAATTTCATTCCTGGATAATGATAGTCCCAATGCGTTGCTATAGTTCCGGTTGGAAGCAGCAGTGATCAAGTGCCTTTCTAACAAGACTACTAGAAACACAAGGGTCCAATCACCATCCTAGAAACTACATTCCATACCCTCATAATCACATAAACATGTTATCACATAAGCATATAACATTTCACTAAGTCTCTATCAAACGAGACGAACCCATTGTGATACTAATCACTTCCCACGTACCCAAAGTATTCAAACCCGGTACGCTCTGATACCAAGTTGTCACGCCCTCAAAATAACCCGTTATATATATATCATTGGCATGCATTCTTTAAAGAAAACAATTTATTAATACATTCATCAGAGTATTACTAAATAAACGCATTACATGTAACATCGAATAAAATGCCCTACAGGCTTACATCCTTCCAAGCCAACACTTGGATACAAAAATATGAGTTCTAACTCAATACAAGAAAAGCCCTAGGCTTGAATGTTTACATGTACTAATAAATAAAGACAATTAACTAAAGATAGTCTTCTTCAAATCCAGAAGCCAAACCCTCCCAAGCTAAGTCCTTGGAGGTAGTTTATCACCTGAACCTGAAAATGATGTTCCCATAAAGGGTGAGCCACAGCCCAGTAGAAATATACTAAACCACATATAAGCAATGAATAAAGCAATAACATTCAACAGAAGGTTAACCAAGATAATCAATTACTTCATTTTACAGTCTCGTGACACTATTGTCTAAGACACGTTTTACTTTCCAACTTTATCAACATGGCTCAGAACCTAGCCAAACTTACAACAGTGAATTATATATATCATATTCACATTCTTCCAATATCAACAAACAAATGAGACTCAAGCTCAAATCAAAACACTTCATACTTCTAGATTGATACACATTTTAGTGCTGTATCAATAAAAACACTTCTATATAAATAAGCACACATAAAAGTGATGCTAATGGAGTCCATCCCCTATCTCCTCCCAAACAAAATCCGGTTTAGAGGTCCATCCCCTATCTTCCCCTAAACCGTGGAGTACATCCCCTATCTCCTCCCACACAAAACAATGTATGCAAATGCAATGCTCAATCAATACACGTATTTTCTGTATCAATGCAATAGTCAAAATTAATGACTTAACCAATGTGATTAGTTTCAGTTATTCCTAATCCACATGCAATGTCTACAACAATCACGACTATCCTCCACCGATAGTCCAAAACAGTTATTTCTAGACTGGAAATAAATATATCAACAATTCAATGGACGAGTGATTTACATTATCCAACTACACCATTTAAGCAATAAATTTCCCAATTTCATGACTTTAACCAAATTCCCCAATCCCCTTAAATTAATTATACAAATTAATTAATTTAAACAACTAGGGTTTTCCCAAAATTATCAAAGTAACCCCAACTTATCAAAATACCAAAACTTAGAACAAAACTTATAAAATGGAGTAGGAAATCCCTACCTCGAAGAAGACAACCCAAATGGAGAAGACAGAGATGAATACCCAAATACCAATGTGCTCCAAATCGACAATTGTTCAGATTAAATGAAAGCCCTCGACTCTCTCTATCTTTTTAATAAAGCAACTAGGGCAGAAACACACTCTAAACAGATCAAACCTAAGAGAGAAGGTGAGTAGGGAGAGAGAGAAGTCGGACCTTAGGGTTTGGAATCTAAAAAGATGATAAAAACTGATTAAAAACCCGCTGCTGCGTATATAAACTGGACAGGCTCGCTCGAGCGAATACTTGGTCGCTCGAGCGACCAGACACAGAGAAGCTACGCTCGAGCCAAGGAAGCCTTGCTCGAGCCAACAACCCAAAAGCTCGCTCTAGTGAAAGAAAACTCGATTGAGCGAAGAACTCAAACCCTCAGGTCTGTAACCAGACTCACGCTCGAGCGAAGGAACTATCGCTCAAGCGAAGAACGAACTAACTCGCTCGAGCGAAGAAAAGCTCGCTCGAGCCAAGAATGCAAAGCTACAAGTCCAAACCAGACGCAAACTCTCGCTCGAGCTACCAACCCCGGCTCGAGCGAAGAACCAAAAACAACATCTCGCTCGAGCGACAAACTCCTCGCTCGAGCGAAGATCCAAAATTCTGGATAGCAACACTTGGTTTCTAAACCCAACCAACCTGAAACAAACCTGCCCAACACATCCTATAATTCCAAATGAGAAAATAAGGGACAACAACAACAACAATTATACAATGACAGAATCTACGGAACCTAAGTCCGGATACAATAATCAAATGGGAAAAGACCGGGGTCGCTATACAATTCCATATAACCACAATTTTTCCAAATTAATCATACCAATTAATTTATACAACCAATTACGGTTTTCTACCCCATTTCCCAATATTGACCCAATGGTCTATATATCAACAACCAACAACAATACCTGTCACGACCCCATTCCGCCCCTAGTAGAATGGTACCGTGATGGCCAGTAATCCGAGATTACTGAAAGCCAACTTTCAAGTTTCACACACAATCAAAGTATTACATATGGGGCTAACATGTGCGGAAGTGGTATATACAAATCTAATTAGTCCATAGGAGCTGTGCATAAGTCAAATGAAATGGCATACATCTATACATAGCTTTACAACTTGGATACAATAAAATGAAATACAAAATACATCTTGACCAAAAGGCTTCTCGAGCCATCATATACAAAATACAAAGAAATGCAAGCTAAGAAGCATGATCTTCAAGATGCTATAAAATGCGAATCCAAAACAAGTTGCAAGGCACATCTAGGCGTCACCACTGTCCTGCTCATCACCTACATATATATAGAGAGGGTGAGCTTGGATACTCAGTGAATGGTACAAGTAATAAAGGGTTTGCATGCATGATATCCGAGATCTTTAACAAAACGATACATAATCATAGCTTGTAACTAACAAGGGAGGAATCAAGTTCATCTAACAAATCTTTCAAGCTTCATCAATCAAAGTCTTTCAAGGCTTTCAAGTTTCAAGGGGTGGCGTTGACAAAGGTTGTGCTACAAATGCTTACAGTCCCCTAGCACGTACGGACTTTCAAGGTTTGTGCTACAAATGCTTATAGTCCCCTAGCACGTACGGACTTTCAAGGGTTGTGCTACAAATGCTTATAGTCCCCTAGCACGTACGAACTTTCAAAGGGTTATGCTACGAATGCTTATAGTCCCCTAGCACGTACGAACTTTCAAAGGTTTGTGCTACAAATGCTTATAGTCCCCTAGCACGTACGGACTTTCAAAGGGTTGTGCTACAAATGCTTATAGTCCCCTAGCACGTACGGACTTTCAAAGGTTTGTGCTACAAATGCTTATAGTCCCCTAGCACGTACGGACTTTCAAAGGGTTTGTGCTACAAATGCTTATAGTCCCCTAGCACGTACGGACTTTCAAAGGTTTATGCTACAAATGCTTATAGTCCCCTAGCACGTACGGACTTTCAAAGGGTTATGCTACAAATGCTTATAGTCCCCTAGCACGTACAGACTTTCAAAGGGTTGTGCTACAAATGCTTATAGTCCCCTAGCACGTACGGACTTTCAAGGGTTGTGCTACAAATGCTTATAGTCCCCTAGCACGTACGGACTTTCAAGGGTTGTGCTACAAATGCTTATAGTCCCCTAGCACATACGGACTTTCAAAGGTTTGTGCTACAAATGCTTATAGTCCCCTAGCACGTACGGACTTTCAAAGGGTTGTTATCCAAAACAAGACTAACAGTTGACACACAAAATAGGGATAATTATTCATGCTTAACAAATACTTTTCAAAACAAAGCAAAGCTTTATCAAAACTTTATAACATAGCTTTATTAAAAATACCACTCACATAGTTCTTCAAACGTCGGGGTCAAGCGAGAGTCCAAGTCCTACAAACACATGGCAAAGTCTATTGAATGCATTTTCAAACAAGCTTTACATGAATGCAGATGATCTCGGCATTACTTCAAAACTAAGTCGAACCAAAACAAAACACTGTTCCTCATCTTGGGAAAACATAATGGGCACCAACCAGGTCTTGGCCGAGCTCCCACACCTCCCTGCCGAGGTGTGGTCCCGAGGGCCGCATTCAAGGGAATGAAGTCGGGAAAATCTGGGTTTCCCTTTCTTGAAGAACATGAAGAACATGAGTGCAAAAACCATAACTTGTTATTACAAAATCTGAGATTTCATGCTATGAATTCAAAAACATGAACCTGGTTATCCATACTCGAAGGTTTTATGAAAACAAACACAAAAACATGAATCTCGATGCAATCTTTCGAATCAAACAAGGCTTTTATTCAAGAACACATGAATACCACTTTCTCTTTCTAAATCCAACTTTAAATCGATGCAAGACTTGCAAATCAGGTTCGATCATGCAATGCAGCTAGATGATCAATAAGAACAACAAGAGTAGATTAAGATTCTAACCTCAAAACACGAATCTAACGGCTCAAGGTGTGAAGATCAAGCTTGGAAAATCTATTCCTCCTCTAAGAACCCCTTCTCCCTCTTCTAGAGCTTCTCTCTCCTCAAGAACAAAGACATATAGCAAATGATACATTTCTAGGTCTACTAGCTGACTTAACACTCAGCTGGGACACGTGGCACTACCGGGTTGGTTCTCTTCAAAAAGGTGGCTGAGTGAAAAGACAAGACTATGACAAAGTGTGTTCAACAAGCAAGATGGCATAGGCACTCCGGCAGGTAATGATCTCGGCTAAGAACAAGGCATCGGCAAGTAGGGGAACAATGATCTCGGCTAAGAAGGACAACACTTGACCTAGCTGTGCCACACCTTGGCCTAGATGCGCCACACCTCGGCCTAGGTCATACCACTCCGGGACAAGATCACTTAGGTGCAAAGGTAACATCTCAGCCTAGATGATACACATCTCGGCCTTGGTGATGAACACCTCGGCTTGGATAATGACATCTCGGCCAATATGTCAGGGCGAAGGTAGAGGTCAAACAAAGTGGTTCCAAGATAATTCTAGACTGAAGATGACCTCGGCTAAACTCACACCAAGCAAGGTACAAAATATGCAAGAAACACTTAAGCAAAGCAAATCAAGGTTTTGCAAAAATGCAACATATCAAGACAAGATCATGTAATATATGCAAACATGACTAGAGTAGAGTGAGGGTTGTTACAATACCGTTATCTTGAAACCCACAATACACGTTTTAGAATCAAAATAATAAAACCCCCTTTCGACATTTTGAAACCCTAAGTCCCAAAATTACCTAACTTTAGCACTTTATCAAAACAACCAAAAATCTATCTCAAAGACCATAAGAGTGAGTAAGAATCCCTACCTCAAATTCGGAACCCAAGAGAAGAGGATGAAGAAAACCAAAATGCTCAAAACTCCAAGATCCACGGATCAAAACGAAGCCCTCGACGATCAACACAACTTTTATAAAGGCCAAAGGGGAGGGAAGCACTCTAACTAGATCAAACCCTAGTGAGAAGGGAGTTTCTAGAGAGAGAGGCTCTCAAAAACGTTTTTGGGAAAGTAAGAGAGAGAGTGAGAGTGTAGAAAATGGTTCAAAAATGCCCAGCTGCCCTCTGTTATACGACATTTTCGCTCGAGCGGAAAACACAACGCTCGAGCGTCAAGAACAAGAAACTAGGTCTGCTCGAGCGCAAGAAGGCCCGCTCGAGCGCCAAGACACAAGAATAAAGTACATCCGCTCGAGCGCGAAAACCAGTCTGCTCGAGCGTAGATTTCCCCCTCCCAGAACTTACACCAAAAATGTACTACCCGCTCGAGCTCCAGAGTACCGGCTCGAGCGCGACCGCTCGAGCGTAAAGAAACCCGCTCGAGTGTGAAAAACATGCTTGCAGAAGTTTTGCAGAGCACCAAAATACTGGGAGTGTGCAACCTCCGTTTGAGCGCAAAAAGACCTGCTCGAGCGGACCTCCTAAAAACTAGGCAACAAGGAATTGAAACCCAAGCCTAACCAACCTGTAACAACTCTGCCCAATACATCCTAAAACTCAATCAAGCGGAATTAAAGGATGACAACAAGGTATACAACCACCAATATCACGGAACCCAAGTCCGGAAAACAATAAATACAGAAAGGTAAAACCAGAATCGCTATAATAAAAAAAATATATATATATATATATGTAGAAAGTTTTTAAAAAATATATAAATAAGAATATACGGTGTATACGGTGTTTTGAATGAAAAAAAATCTCTATAATTAAATTGGGCCTACCTCTCGAACACGGATAACATTAAGGTCACGCTCATCACGTATAACAACATTAACATTTCTTTCTTGAAGAAATTGGACCTAAAAATACAAAAGAATTAGAGGTAAAAAAAAATAAAAAAATTATACATGTAAGAAAATGAGTAAAAGGAATCAGTATTACAGTTCGACGTAGGTCTCCATCCATCTGTAAATTATAAGAAAAGGGAATTTTGTTATAAGGAATTAGATTAAAAAATTATGAAAAGAAAGGAAAATTGACTTTTTCTTATAAGAAAAATGTTTTTTTTTTCAAATAAATAAAAAAGAAAACAACTTACATGACCAAAAATAGTAATGTTGTCCATAATTAGCGGTTGAAGGTCAATGGTGTCTCAGCCTGAAAGTGCCTGGTTATGTAAATTTGACAAAGATAATTGTATGAAGGCAAAATGAGGTTTAATAATTGCCATAAAGAAAAATTAATCGCTACAAAATTAACAACCTCCTAACATATTTTAGTCAACAACCTAGGTTAAGAAGTTCGTTTGTGCATGAATATCACAGATGGAGAAATTGACCTACTACAAGATAGAAGGAAAATTATAATTTTTTTATATCTTCAATATACATTAAAAAGGATAGAAGAAAAATTAAATACTCTCATAGAAATCTTCATAATTTTTCTCTATTGACCAAAATGTAGAACTATGGCAATACATGATTTTGTGGGCTCACCACACTGTAACTGAAAAATTACAAATACCTTTTGTATGATCTGTATAATTGCAAATGTCTTTTTCAAAAAAGTATACTACACAGTAGCTTATTCACTCCAAGGAGTAATACTCTCATAAAAATCATTAAAAAGTTAGTAAAACAAATTTTTAAAATAAGTTTAAGTTTTTTCAAAAGTCCTGATAAACATCTAAAAAGTCTCCTTTTGTTGATACAAAATTCCATAAATAAAATTTAAACAGCAAAATAAACTGGACTCTTTTTAAAAAGAGAGAAGCCTAAACATTTTAAAATAGCAATTTAATAAAAAACCAAATTAAAAACAATTCACTAAAAACAAAAAAAATAAGGGTCATCAAATAAAAACGATTAACTTTTTAATATTCCCTTTTCCTTTCAATCAACAAATTCCCTTCAAATCCTAAATCCAAATACAGCCTAAGAGAGATGGAAAAAAAAAAAAAAAAAAAAAAAAGAAGACCTATCATATTACAAAATTAAACTGTAACAAAATCTTTGTAAAAATTAAAAAAAAAAGAAAAAAAGAATAGTTATTCAGGCCCAAAAGAGGACTGGTTGATAATTAAATATTATCTAATTATCAACCAATCATCTTCTTAACACATCACTGGGTCTATAAAATTGGGTATAAAAAATGAACTTGTATATCATTATTAAAAAAAAAAGACATAAGTATTCACATAATTCATCATACATTCCAAAAAAAAAAAGTATTCTCTAGAAATTGAACAGCTATATACCAAGATACATAACTATACACACTATATTAGACTTCTTTCCAAACCAAACATTAAAAGCTTAATGTGTAATCTAATTATTGAAAAATCGAAGACCAAACATGAAAATTCAAGGGCATTAAAGAAATCTAGGAGAGTTCATTCATTAATCTAGAACATTCATTAACCCACTGCAATTAGAAAAAGAAAGCAAAGAACTAATAAAGAATTGCAATGGAGAGACTTCCTAACCTGAGTATCTGCTTGAGAAGCAAAATTAAAGGAATCTGAGACAGAAGGATAAAAAGAAAAACACAATTAGTAAGAGCACTCCTCAACACTAAAACTGTACACGAATATATTTTAATATTTGACGAATAAGAATATGACCATTAATGATTAATGAAAACCTCAACTCATTTGATTAAGATGAAATAAAAATGATTGTTGACACGAAATATAACTGTAAGGAGTCAGAATGAGATTTAATAATTGCCATAAAAAACAATTACTTGACACAGAATTACCTACTTCAAAAAGTCTGTTTTTTAAAAAAAAAATTCCAAAATTAATATTTAAAAAGCTAAATCTTTAGAGAGAGAGAAGCGTAAGAGCACTCCTCAAATGTATACGAATCTATTTTTATGTTTGATGAGTAAGAATATGACCATTGATAATTAATGAGAACCTCAACCTATTTGATTAAGATGAAATAAAAATGATTGTTGACATGAAATATAACTGTAAGAAAGCAGAATGAGATTTAGTAATTGCCATAAAGAAAAATTAATTGACACAAAATGAACAACCTTATAACATATTTTAGTTAACAACATACTTTAAGAAGTTCGTATGTGCATGAATATCACAGATGGAGAAATTGAACTGCTACAGGATTGAAGGCAAATTATAATTTTTTTATGTCTTCAATATACATTAAAAAGGATAGAAGAAAATTAGAATACTATCATAGAAATCTTCAACATTTTTCTCTATTGGCCAAAATGTAGAACTATTGCAATACATGATTTTGCGGATGATTCTATATAGTAATTTTGCATTGACAACAGTTAAATTCTTATGGATTGTATTGCCCACTTTTTGTACTAAGAACTAATGTATACCACACCAAAAACAAAAAAACAAAAAAAAGTAAATTATAAAAAAATATAAATTATACTACTTACGAATAAAATTTTAGCAAAACTTCAATATAGAAATTTAATTACTAATTTTGCATTTTAAAATGTGAAAAAAAATAAGTAAAAAACTACAATAAAAATTGATAAAAAGTTTCACCACACTATAACTGGATAATTACAAATATCTTTGGTCTTATCTATATAATTACAAATGCTTTTTTCAATACTCATAAAAATTATGCTACACAGTAGCTTATTTACTCCCATGAGTACTACACAGTAGCTTATTTGCTCCCATGAATACTACACAGTAGCTTATTTAATCAAAAATATCTTTCATTAACCAATTTTTCCATACTTTCCATTCAAAAGTTCTATTTATTATTTATTTTTAATTATATGTTTTAGGATAGTTTCAAAAGTTTCAAAAGTTTCTCTGTTATCTCTTAAGTTTCAAAAGTTCTATTTATTTATTAAAAAGTTCTCAAATATATAATTTTTCCATACTTTCCATTAAAACGGTGAAGAAAGTTAAAACTTTCAATTTCATTTTCCTTCCTTTTTCTCACATACCAAACAATAATATATAAGATTCAAACTTCATTTTCTTCTTTCTCTCAACAATCAACTGCAAAACTTAAGAGAGAGAGAAAGAGAGAGAGAATCTAAAAAAATAGAGATCGAAGTACTACCCAGAGCGTCGAGAAACAATCTGCAAGTAAGAACAAAACACAATCAGAAATCAAACAAAAAATTGAAAAAGAACAAAAAAAAAATCACAAAAATAAAAAATTCTGACAAACCATCATTTTGTCAACCCACATTTGGTGAGTACAAATATGACTATTGATAATTATGACTATTGATAATTAAAGAGAGTCTCAACTCATTTAACTAAGATGAAATAAAAATGATTCTTAACATAAAATCCATTTTTCCTTAACCCCCATTTGAGAGAGAGAGAGAGAGAGAGAGAAGTGGGTGTTGAAGCCCAATTGATTATTAAAGAAAAAAACACAATACAGAATTTCATTTTGTATTTTGAGACATTTGAGACAATTGATAAAAATTTTAAAATTCTGACAAACTGTCATTTTGTCAACCTATATTTGGTGAGTAAAAATATGACTATTAATAATTAAATAAAGTCTCAACCCATTTAACTAAGATAAAATAAAAATGATTCTTAATTTGAAATCCATTTTTCCTTAACCCCCATTTGATAGAGAGAGAGAAGTGGGTGTTGAAACCCAATTGATTATTAAACAAAAAAACACAATACAGAATTTCATAACAAAGCTTGACCTTGATAAAAATTAATCATATTGAAATGGGTTGAAATAAACTCCAAACAATCTCCTTCCCTCAATCACAAACAAAGCTTGACCTTGATAAAATCCAACACCTTTACCCACTCTACACATGCTCCGTTAAAAATACATTCATTCCGAAACTTCCAAAGAGACTAAAAAATAACAATCAGAATTGAAAACCCATATCCAACCCACCTGATAATGATATTGTCTGTTTTTGTGATATTGTTTGATCAAATTTAGGTTTATTTTTGTGATATTGTTTTTCTATAGAATTGTTTTTGTGATCAATTTAATCAAAACTTGATCAAACTTATACAAAACACAAATCATAATCTAAATTGTTAAACTTATAGAATTGTTAAAATACTTTTGTGGCCAACACGCTATTGATCAAACTTATAGAATTGTTAAATTTTTTTGTCTCATAATCTTAGTACAAAACACAAATCAAAGAGATTAAACAATCTTAAAAAAACCATATGACATGCATGGAATTAGGTAGATGATTGAATCAAATTATCAACTAAGCAATGAAATGCACTGTTATCAACTAAGCAATGAATTAGTAATGGAATTCACCAAATTATAGAAAGGAAATACGAATCATAATCAGAAAATTTTAACTAATTTAGAAAAGACAAAAATCGAGGAAATCTCGATATCATAACAATAGAGAGTTGAGTGAGTATACACATATTGACATGAATATTATTTAAAATAAAAGCTTAAAATGGGTCTATAGCTTAAAATACGATTTCAAGATTCTTATTCTAAACCGCAGAATCACAGTTATAGAGCGGAATCATCACCTCAATAAAAGATTCATGCAACTAAGATTTGCAGAGCAGATCAAACCTAAGAGCTAATATTAGGTGCTATCTTTGGGATGTCTACACAGAAGACTTTCATGTGTATGGTCACTTTGGTTTTAGTGGGCTTGGGTTTCAATTCTTGGATGAATGTTCAAAAGAAAATTGTAGATTCAAATTTCAAGCCAAATTCTGCAAATATCATTCACCAGTTTTAATTGTCCCATCCACATTCTCCTGAATAATAAAACAGTGAACTCTTTAAATGAATTGACCCTGACAATATTTCGAACTTTAGTTCAATAAGTTGAATAAATCCCTCGTAATCTTTCTGGAGATAATTAATTTTTTACAGTTGAGGTAAGATTTTTTTTATTTGTTTTTTTTTTAAAAGTATATCTTTACTTATGTCTAAACTAAGAAACAATCAATAATTCACATACTCTCAGATGAGTCTCTGATATTTGCTGAAACATGGATATGTTTGTTTTGATAGACAATGAATTAAGAAAAGGAAAATTAACAGGGTGCAAACAGCCCCATGTCAATACTTTTCTGAAATCCTCATAGAAATCGTTTTCTGCAAACAGCCCCATTTCAATTACTCATAGAAATCTTATTCAATACTTTTCTGAAATCCTCATAGGTTTAGTTGATGAAACCCACAAATATGAACCTAAAATCGAAACTTCTGCAATATCTGAATTTTAGGTTTTGTATAGATATTTTCCTTGATAGAAATTGCCAAATGTAACAGTGAAAAGAGTAACCTGGAACTGGGGAACTCGAAACACAAGGTTGCTGCAAGCTAGACCCACAAGAAAGAAGAGTTCCTGTATAACTGAAGCATCTGATGTATGAGATAGAGTAACACAATGAAACTACATAAATAAATAAATAAATAATGTAATAATTTTGAGTTTCCTAATAAATATATGCATTTGCTCATAAAATTCACGAAAACATCACATTAAAAATAATATAAAAAAACAATATGCTAAGCAACATCTTACATCTAAAAGTAATGAAATTTGAATTTCGATTTGATAAGCGAAAATTAATGGCAATTTTAGATCAATATAATAGTTCCTTTGCTTTTCCTTATGACTCAGTTCTTACTATAATGGCAATGACAAAATGAAAGTTGGCATTAACTGTAGCAAATTTCCTGCTCTACTTTTTCATGAACATCTCTGATTTATAAATACTTTGTAGTATCATGTAGTTCAAGCCCATACTATCACCAATTACCAAGTTCAATAAGATAGAGTTTACAAATCAGTGAACTGCCTAACTACCCTTCCTTCAATTAAGGGATCCTTATTTTTGAAAAAAGTTGGACAGATTGCCTCACTACAATAAGTCATCAATTGTAATTGCCAAACTTCACAAGCAGTAGATTGCCAAACTTCACATGGGCTCGGTAGGAGAAAACTAAGCTTCAAAATAAAACCAGGAACAATGAAGGCCTGTTTATGGCAAATTCAACCAATAGATTGTAATGACAGCAAAGCAGGTAAGCACTTCAAAAGAGAAAACAACAAGTGTTACAACTTTGACTTGTTGATGAAACCCACAAATATGAACCTAAAATCGAAATATAAACCCAATATAATCATTACAAAACCCATTAAAATCGAAATATAAACCCAATATAATCGAAATATAAACCCATTACAAAACCAAAATACAATTTTATAGAAATCAAAACCAAAATCGAACCCATCAATGAAATAGAAATATATAAACCTATCATATTTGCAACTAATTTCATAAACCTATCATAAACCTATCATAAACTTATGAAAGAGCAGAGAAGAAACACATATGAAGAGTTGCTATCATAAACCTATCATAAACCCACTTCAATGAAATCAAAATCCATCAATGAAACCGAAATCAAAATGGAACCGAAATAGAAAATCCATCAATGAAATCAAAATCCATCATATAAAATCCATCAATATTTACAGAAATAGAAACCCATTCATTGGCTAGAAGAGTGAAATAGCAGAGAAGAAACACATATGAAGAGTTGCTGGAGATTGATAAAACCAGTGTGGAAAATGGAGAGTTGGTGGAGTATGTGAAGAGACACACTTTGGAGGGAAAAAGCTAAAACAAACAAATCAGAACTTTTTGCTTCAGAATTTTGATAAGTAAATTTTTGCAGAGACAAAGTAAGTAAATTTTTTGCTTCAGAATTTTTTTTTTTTTTTTTTTTTTTTTTTTTTTTTTTTTGCTTCAGAAAAAAACAAACTGAAGGTGGGGATGACGGGATGATGAAAAAAAAAAAAAAAAACAGAGGAGAGAAGAGTGCCTTACCTGGTGATGGTGGAGAAGAGAGCTTTCGATTGAGCTGCGTTCTTCCTTCTCCAGAGCTTTCTTCCTTCTATTAAGCTCTCTTTCTTCAGATACATATCGATACATATGATACAAATGATGCCTTACCTGGTAAAATGCAGTGGGTTGGTGAGAGTTGATAGGAATACAAATCTGGACCATTGGATTTTAGCCATGAACAAATCTAAACCATTGAAACTCTTTTCAATCTCAGTCATTATTTTTAAATTAGACAAATCTCTATGAGAGAGACATTTTCAAAAATAAATCTGAGTTATTGCTTTTAAATCTAAACAGTTCTGAACCATTGATTTGAAAGACATTTTCAAATTAATCCTTCCATTGTTATATAGATATGTGTCAAACAGATTATGTATGTGATTTCAGTACAAATAAAACTTATTGATTATATATAGATATATGAAATAAACAATTTTAATCATAAAAACTCTTAAGTCTCGTTTGGCAAGTGTCTCTTTTAGTTAAAAGTTAAAAAGTCAAAAAGTTATTAAAAAAATCAAAAAGTCAACAATCCATACCAAAAAGTCAAAGATTTTATTTTCTCTCTACTTTTTACATATTTTTTCGTAAAAATTCAAAAAATCATCATAAACATACTAATTTTTTTTTACATCACATTTTAATCAAAAAAATTAAAAAATTACTAAAAAAAACATGTTTCCCAACGAGACTTTAGTACTCTTAATCATGCTCAGATTTTAATTTTAATTTTTGGGAAGCATAAATAGTAAATAAATGGGTATTTTGATACCATTACACGTGTCACTGTGCCTGGGTGAGATGGACTGTTCTAATTTGTATCTTCAAGGTTCAATCTCCCGTTCATTGGGTACCGTGTAACGGCAATTTTCATTTTCATTCAAAATTCAGATTAAAGTGCCTTTTTGGAGAGTTGCTGTTTAGTTTTTGACCGTGGATGGCTGTTTGTATCTACTCCCTTCCTTTTAAAATATTAGTCTTTTATTTTATTTTTTATTATTTTAAAATATTAATCTCTTTTCAAAAATTAAATATAAAAATAATATAAATTTTTTATTTTATCTTTCTTTTAAATTAATAAATAATATAAAAAGTACAATTATGACTTTAATATTTCTAAAAAATATACTATTAAAAGAATAATTTTAGAAAATTAACTTTTTTCAAATGCAATAATTACATTATCAAAAAAAATTAAATTCTTTAAAAAAGACCATTATTTTAGAACGGAGGGAGTATATGTAATCCAGTGGCTACGAAAGTACCTACTCAAAGACATTCTGATTTCATGATACCAGATCATAGGTTTGAACTACGAATCTACAACTACTTTGTGGACCCATGCTCGACACAGGTAGGTCTTATTTGTTAATTATATATTTTAATTAAAAAAATTAAAAAATTATTATAAGAAAATTATTATAAATTATCATATCACTCTATTTATTTTTGTACATATCTTTTCGTAAAAAGTGAAAAAATTATTAAAATAATTTGTTCTCAAACGAGACCTTAATTTTTTAAGAGAACATTGAAAAGGAAAAAAAGAAAAAAATTATCATTGCATTATGGTGTAAGTGTGCTTATGGTGAAATGTAAATGAAAGATTGTGAAAGTGGTAACACTTGCATCCTCTCATATGTTGATAATTTTTTTCTCTTCTGTCACCTTCATGTAGTTTTTTCTTATTAAAAAAGTGAAAAGTGAAAAAGTAATTGTAAAATGATAAAGCTATAAATAATTTATGTATTCAAGTCTCATTTGGGAACATATTATTTTAGTAACTTTTTGATTTTTTTACTAAAATATGAGATAAAAAAATGAAAAAATTAGTCTAGGGTCCCTCTCCCACTTTTCGTAATGGAAGAGATCCACAAAATTATTTTTTGATGTCTAAGGTCCCTCAACTCCCACACCCATATATCACAGAGAAATTTATCTGAAATCAAACCTCAGCTTCCCACTTCTCTCTCTCTCTCTCTAGAATACATACACAAATATATATATATATATATATAGCTTCAATGGCGGTGAGTTTTGAACCGGACTGGCCACGCTAAGTTCCGCCGCGGATCGCCTTGTGCTCCGTCGTCTTCCTCCTCGTCTCTTCACAATCAGACTCCGACGCCAGCCACTGCCTTGCTACAGCTACAGGTATACCACACGCACATATATATATATATACTCCCACACTCCATTACTTTTTCCTGTGTTTTGAATCACAAATTTTGGACAGATTTTAAATATGAAAACAAACATTTTTCTCATATTTTCTTTTCTCTTTTTCAATCTTTATACAAATCCATAATCCAAACACAATTTATAACGAGTCAGAAGCAAGTTTCTCTAACAAATTATATACTGTTTTTGGCAAACTTTTTTACTTGTCATTCATATATATTCCACTTTCTTAGTCATGAGATTCTCGGATTCAAATTTCATATCTATCCTAACTGTAGTATTAATTGATGAATTGCAGGTTCAGCCAATTCGAAGAACTCAGTTACAAATTCTGCAAGTTCATCATCATTGGTCTCATCTCAAAGCATCACGTCCATGTCCATGGCAGCTTTATCCATTATTTTTCTTTCTTATTTATTTGGAGGAGTATGTGATAATGACTGAAATAAACAATTTTTTTGGAAATGTTTGTTTGGGAATTTCTCTGGGTTGTGGAGTCCAGAGAAATTCTTTGGGTTAAGAGAATTTCTCTGGAAATATTTGTCTGGGAATTTTCTCTGGGTTGTGGAGTCTAGAGAAATTCTCTAGGTGAGAGAATATTTGGAAATGTTTGTCTGGGAATTTTTCTGGGTTTGGGAAGTCCAGAGAAATTTGAATGTTCAAAGTCTTAAACTCAGAGATGTTCATGAACTTTGAAATGGCTCTAATATTTCTTGGTTTCTACAGGAAACTGGAACCTAAATCAAGAAGCTTGCTTTGCTGGAAAGCATCTAAAGTGACTCGTCTGAAGGTAATGTTTGATAAATTTGTTATGATCTTACAGCAAATTCCAGAAAGTCCACTATCTCTGAGTTTATATATATTATGTATATTTTCATAGATTTCACACTCACATATACTTGTATTCATGTGTGTATGTTTAATTTCATTCCTTCAATGGTTGTGCTTCTTAGTCTGCAAATCCCACTGATGTTATTGCTTCTTTTTTTTTTTTTTTTGGTAATCAGTTCGATATTGTATGCACTTTCTGTCCTCCATCAACCACTCCTGACGGTCAGAGAAATTTTCAAAAAATTTCTGGAAAGTCCAGAGAAATTCTTCCCAAAATTTCTCTGGACCAATTTTCTCTGTGACGTGAATTTTCTCTAGACCAATTTTCTCTGGATCAACTTGAGGAACCTTAAATATTATGAAAATATTAGATGTCCTTTATGCTATAAAATCTTAATACGACGAATCTTAAAAAAAAAACCCCTAAAAAAATTAGTATGCTTGAAATAATTTTTTGATTTTTTACGAAAAGATGTACAAAAAGTAAAGAGAAAAAAAATCTTTAACTTTTTGGTATAAATTATAGACTTTCTGATTTTTTTAATAACTTTTAAACTTTTTGATTACAACACTCGCATTCCAAACAAGTTATGCAAAATAATCTTATATTTTCATTAGTTGGGATAAAAAGTTTCGACTCTCCACCTTTTTTTTAACTTTCAGTTAGTTTTTTTTTTTTTTAAATAAAAAATATTTTATAAATTAAAATCTTATTAATATCACACTACTGCGTCGGTCACCAACACCATCATAGTCCTCCGCCATCCCACGACCTCCACGTCTACGCTGTTGTCACCACCATTATTAGTTTCAATAATATAACCAAACATAAGAAAAATATATTATACAGAAAATATTTTTTATCAAAATAACGGGACATAAATATATTATACTTTGATTTTTATTAATTAAAATAGTTAACCTAATACTTTTTTTTGTATTGATTTTTGAGAGACATTATTATTATATTGAATGATGTAATATATTATTTTAAGTCCACCAAATAGCTTCCGTCTCTTAAATGGAGTGGTTGCAATTACATATGAAGCTGATCTTTGTTTAGCTAATATTTTAATGGGCTAATTATATTGATATTCTCATAATTAGTTGACCCAGTAGCATAACAAAATTACGCATGTTTTTTCTTGGCATTCATGTTGCATTTCAGTATTCCCTTGATAAAAGAAGAGTAAACTATTCATAAGATTGTTTGGGATGTGTTATATAAATGTACTTTTTAATTTTTTGACTATAAAAGTAGATTAAAAAAAATGTATGTTTGGAGAAACTCTTGATTTTTTACGAAAAAATGTATAATAAAGAAGATTGATATTTACTCCCACCTAATTACTTTGGCCCACCCACTTCTTTAAATCCTCACTCAGCAAAATGAAACCCTCTACATTTTTTCTTTAAACCCCCACCTTAATACCAATTATACCCCTAATTCCAAAACCAAACCCAAACCCTAACCCCTTCAATTTCTCTCTCTAATCTGGATTCTCTCTTCTTTTTTTTCTTTTTTTTGCATTTAAATCAAGCATGAGTGAGAAATAGAGCAAGAGAAAAGAACCATTGTAACGCCTCAAATTTCTAACCCAAATGATAAGACAATAATCATGGCTCTTTCAAGGAAAATTAAATATAAATCTCCAAACTTACATTACATGTTAAAATAGTTCTTCATGCAATAATACATTAATCGAACAACAAGTAAATAAACAAATAAATACCCCCAAGGGTTTACAAGTTTCCAAGGCTTGAGTCTGATTACACAAAACGGTTATTCAAACCCACACACATACAACCATTAGCTTATACACAGAGTCACAGCAAAAGAAGAGCATTGTACTCCCAACACACATACTTCCACGCCCCTAGTTGGATGGGATCACCACATCTTTTCCTGCACAAAAATCCCGTAGGGTGAGCATAAAGCCCAGTAAGAAATTCTTAACAAAGTATATACATGTTATACAAGTCTCAAGAGATGAAATGCACATGCCATGCTATGCTCTTTTTGAAGATAAATCATATTTTCATCTTTTGAAAACCATCATGCTCAATAATATCATGCAATTTCAATTGTTCAAAACTTAACAATTTATTTCAAGGGCGGCAAATACGACTCTGGTAATCCCTAGGTTGATGTCTGCAAGTAGACTATACAAGTACTACCAAATTGTCATTTTTACCGGTATTAACCGGAAGGCTCGACACCTATCCGCGCGGGTTTTCAGTCTTTCAACCCGGACTCTCAGGCCAACTTATTCAATATCATCTACACCACCTATCTAGACTTACCAACATATTTACCCCAAAACCATTTCATGAAAACTTGTTTCTCAACATTCTTTTCTCAATGCAAGTTTTCAAATCAACTTTCAAAATTTAATGTAATCAAATGAATTGTTATGCCAATAACACAAGATGAATATAAATACTTTTATTCCAATTCATCATCCAAGGAATAACACAATTCTCTCTTCTCAAGTATCCTCAACAATTAGTCATTTTAAGACTATTTCAACATTTTGAACCATAATTTCTAAAATGAACAACAATTCTCATATTCCCTGAAATTCATCATTTATATAAATATAAATAACAAATTTTCCAAATATCCATTTATTTTTACACATAAAATAAATATAACAATATCATTCATGGATTTTCAGTCTCTTTTAAAAAAATTCTCAAATTCTAGATTTTCTCACCAAAACTATACAACTCAAATCCTTTGAAAGAAAACTTTTTAAAATCATCATTTTTTCAATCAATGAAAATCAAAACCCATAAGATCATTTTAAAAGAACAAGAGACAAACCCACTTTCAAACTCGCTCAACTTGTTGAGTCAACAATCAATTTTCAAAACTATCAAAAAATGATTTCGAAAATCATATAGATCTTGCAAAAATATATATAACTCTAAGAAAATCCCTACCTTAAGTTTTGAAGAAGAAATGAGATGAAACATCCAAAATCAACGGTGTCGAAACTCGATCTTCACTGCATACAACGAAGCCCTCAAGAAGCTAACCAACTTTGATGAAGAACTTATGGCAGAACTCTAATGAATCTTGAGAAATCAAGGTTTTGGTCCAATTTGGCGTAGGGAAATATAGAGAGAAGGGAGAAGAAAGGGTTTTTAGAGAGAGAGAGAGAGAGATATACAAAATTGATATGAAATATCAGATTCACAAACTAATATAACATGGTCCGCTCGAGCGTGGAAAGGCCCGCTCAAGCGTGGAAAGGCCCGCTCAAGCGTCAAATACACTTTCCCAGTACTTTTGCAGACAGATCAAACTTTTGAAACCAAACATTCTTCGCTCGAGTGCATAAACGGCCACTCGAGCGGACAAGCAACTTCTAATGCATTTTACATTTTTGCTTTAGGGGCGCTACTCCTCAACCCTGCCAGGGTGCTGAGCACTGCTCCTTAGACCCCCGCGAACTGATCGGGCAGCTCGATCCCCGACATACTCAGCAAAGTGGCAAAACTGGAATCGCTACATATATGCTTAATGGCTTTTGAATCTTCAAAATTTTAGCGCTGCAGGAGGGAGGGAAGGGATAGGTAGGCCAACTACAACCCCTTCTTTAACTGCACCTCCTCCACCTGGAACCTCCACTCTGATCTACAATAATGGTGGACTGACACCAGGGTTGACGCCTGGTTTGGAACTTGTGGGACCAACCACGAACAATTCTGGACTAACACCAGGGTTTACGCCTGGTTTGGAACCAGTGGGACCAACCACGAACAATTTTGAACTAACATCAAGGTTGATGCTCGGTTTGGAACTTGTGGGACCAACCACGAACAATTCTATAGCTCGTTTGGAGCTCTCAATTACAACAATCTTGATTTCTCAGTCTTGCTTTCTTGTTCTCTCATTCATGTAATCAACCCATGCTTGTAAGTCTTTGAAGTGGAGGCTATTGTCTTTGTAAAGAAGACTAGGTTAGTATAGTTGGATGGTGAAAGGGTTGTTAGCAGACGTAGGATTGAAATGTTTGGACAAGTTCTTTTAGATTGGCCAGCTATGTTTGGACAAGTTCTTTTGGTAGATTTTACAAATTTAATTCAATTAATGGTCCAGTTTAGTTGTTATGGATGTCTATGAACATCATAATTTGGTAACTTGGCAAGGCAGGGAACACAAATTTGCTTCTAAGCATTAATTTGGCTTTATACTATGTTTGGATCATGGATTTTGGGTAAGGATTTAGAATGGAAAAAGAAAAAGAAAAAAAAAATAGTTTATATTTCATTCATATTGCCCTCACCTTCTCTCTCTCTCTCTCTCCCTCCCTCCAAATTTCTACCTAAAATTATAATCTGAACATAACCTTAATGAGTATATAAAGGACTTCAAAGATACAAATTTCATTCATAGCAACTTGTATGTGAAACGAAGTTGTGTATTAATCAGGGTTAATTATACTTAACTCGTTTCAACTATCATCTTATTTCTTTCATTTTAAAATTGTGCTTTTAGATTCTTCAATTATCCAAATTGTTTTAGTGTTTTGTTAGTTTGAAATGTGAATTAACTTTATGATTAGCATTATAATCATTTTTAAGAACCATCTAGAAGTGACTAGGCTCGTCAAGAAGGCATGCACGAAAATCAAAATTTGGTTTGGTTTGGTTCTGTGGTAAATTAAGAACTCATTTGGCATTGGCTAATATAGTTAATTTTTTTGTGTTGAGACTTTTTTAGTTTGATTTTTTTAGCCTCGTTTGGTTTTTGTTTTGGGGCTTTTTTGACTTTTGTGAGAGAAAAAGTGTAATGATTATGATAAAAAAAAAGTAGTATTTTGTCTTATTGGTTTTTGTAGTCAATTTTGTCTTTTTGTGATTATTTACTCCTAACATAAATGCCAAACCGGGGTTAAGAACTAAATAAGTCTTTACTGTTCTAAGTTAGAAAATTCATTCTAAAAATTTAAGAATCAAATCATGAAAACTTTAAGGGTCTGTTTGGTAACGTTTACGTTTTCAGTTTATATTTATAAAAATTTTATAAATTGGTTTTTGTTTATTTTTAGAAAAACATAAACTACAAACGCGTCCGGTAATTGACAAAATGTTAAAAAAATTAAAAAATATAAAAAAGAGTGAGAAATGGTAAGTGGTGGCAAGTGGCGGTGAAAGATGGTGGTGGAAAGTAGTGACAGTGGGTGGTGGGTAGCGGGTGGTGGTGGGTGGGTGGTGATGGTGGGTGGGTGGGTGGGTGACGGTGGTCGGTGGTAGATGGTGGGTGGTAGGGTGGTAGGGAGTGAGTGGTGATGGTAGTGGTGGTGGCGGGTGGCGGGTAGTGGTGGCAGGTGGCGGTGGGTGGTGGCAGGTGGGTGGTGGTGGCGGGTACATGACGGGTGGTGGTAGTAGGTGGGTGGGTGACAGTGACGGGTGGTGGGTGGTAGCGAGTGGATGGTGATGGTGGTAGTGGTGGTGGTGGGTGGTGGTAGTGGTGGTGGTAGGTGGGTGGGTGACAGTGACGGGTGGTGGGTGGTAGCGAGTGGGTGGTGATGGTGGTAGTGGTGGTGGTGGGTAGTGGTGGTGGTGGTGACAGGTGGGTGGCGAATGACAGGTGGTGGTGGGTCGTGGCAGTGGGTAGGTGGTGATGGTGGGTGGGTGGGTGACGGTGGCAGGTGGTGGGTGGTGGGTGGTAGCAAGTGGGTGGTGGTGGTAGTGGTGACGAGTGGTAGGTGGTGGTGGCAGGTGGGTGATGGATGACAGGTGACGGGTGGGTGGTGGTGGCGGGTAGGTGGCGGGTGGTGGTGGTGGTGAGTGGATGGGTGACGGTGGTAGGTGGTGGGTGGTAGCGAGTGGGTGGTGGTAATGGTGGTGGCGGGTGATGGGTGGTGGTGGTGGTGGCAGGTGGGTAGCGGATGGCAAGTGGTAATAGGTGGTGGTGGCGGGTAGGTGGTGATGGTGGGTGGATGGGTGACGGTGGCGGGTGGTGGGTGGTAGCGAGTTGGTGTTGGTGTTGGTGTTGGTGGGGGTGGTGGCAGGTGGTGGTGGCAGGTGGGTGGCGGTGGATGGTGGCGGGTGGGTGGTAGTGGCAGGTGATGGTGGTAGGTGGGTGGGTGACGGTGGCGGGTGGTGGTGGCGGGTGGTGATGGCAGGTGGCGGTGGGTGGTGGTAAGTGGCCGGTGGCGGTAGGTGGTGGTGGCGGGAAGGTGGTAGGTGGTGATAGTGGGTGGGTGAGTGACTGTGGCTGGTGGTAGGTGATAGCGAGTGAGTAGTGGTGGTGATAGTGATAGTGGCGGGTGGTGGTGGTAGATGGGTGGTGGATAGCGGGTGGTGGCAAATAGGTGACCGGTGACGGTGACGGGTGGTGGGTGGTAGGGAGTAAGTGGTGGTGGTGGGTGGTGGGTGATGGTGGTGGTGGTGGGTGGTGGTGGTGGTAACGGGTGGGTGGCAGGTGGGTGGTGGTGGTGGGTGGCAGGTGGTGGATGGTGGTGGTAGGTAGGTGGTGAGTGGTGATGGCAAGTAGGTGGCGGATGGTGGTAGCGGGCGGTGGATGGTGATGGCGGGTGGTGGGTGGTAGTGGTAGTGGTAGTGGTGGTGGTGGTGGCGAGTGGGTGGTGGCTGGTGGCTGGTGGTTGCGGGTGGTGGGTGGTGAGTGGTGGTGGCGGAAGACGGTGGTGGAAAATGGTGGCAGGTGGTGGCTAGTGTTGGGTGGTAAAAAAAAAAAAAAAAAAACTCAAAACTCAAAACGGAAACACATTTTTTGAGTTTACATTTTTTGGCCAAATTTATAAACTGAGACCACTGATTTATAAATCAAAAATTTTACCAAACAAGTTTTTATTTGAGCTTTTAAAATTTTTGTAAATATAAACAGAAAATTGAAAACGTAAGTATTATCAAACGGCACCTAAGAATTTGATTCTGGTTTAATTTTAAGTTAGAAAATTCATTCTAAAAATTTAAGAATCAAATCAATAAGACTTTAAGAATTTGGTTTTGGTTTTGGCTCGGTTTTAAGTTAGAAAATGAGTAATGTATCATTTATTAAATATCATAATTTTTTTTATAAAACTAATTCAAGGGTAATTTCATAATATACAATAAAACATGAACAATGTTAAACATCATAAACGAAATATCATAAAATGCTTCATGAAGATTCTCTACGTTTAGATTATACGCATAATAAAACACCACACACAAATCAAATGATGAAAATTTTTTATGAAACTTTTCATGATATTTCTTTCATGATGCTTAACATTACTCATAAAACACTACAAACTAATCCAAAGGTGAAAATTTTTCATAAAAGCTTTTCATAATATTTATTTAATGATGCCTTGATATTATGTAGTTGAGAAAATTAGTCTAGGGTCCCTACCCCATTTTTAGTAATGGATAAAGTCCACGATATTATTTTATGATGTCTAAGGTCTCTCAATCCTGACCCCATATATCACAGAGAAATTTGACAAAAATGTCGAACAAATCAAGCATGAAAGCTTCAGCTTCATCATCATCATCTCCACCCCAACCTCTATCGCCACCACCACCATCACTATCACCATCGTGGTCTTCATCCTTGTCTTTGATAGCTTCGTACATAGGAAGCTTCATCAGTTTAACCTCCCAGTACGAGATTAGATATGAGGGCGCTTTTTACAGGGAACCCTTTAGCCTCTCCATCATCTCTAGAGAGACCAAACCATTGCTTGATTCTTCTATCGCTTCTCTCTCCTCGCTTATTTCTCTCTTTATAATCTCAACCAAGGAAAATCACAACTCTAGTGATGAAGATAAAGATAGAGATAGAGATAGAGATAGAGATAGATACGAAGTGGTTTCTTTCTATTGCCGGTGTCAATGGCGTCAGCCGCAATCTCGGAGAGAGTCCAACTCGCGAAGCTCTGCTGCTCAACTTTCAGTAATCGAGCCTCTTGCAATAGTCAATCAGAGTTCCACAAGCACCTCATCAAGGACTATGATAAGACGCTACTACTCTACCCCAAGCATCTTCAAGCTTACATTCTTAAAGATTTTTTAGTCATATATTTAACTTTTGTGTTATATGTAGCTATTCAATTTTTTATTTTTTATTTTATTCAATTGAATTATTAGTGGTGCCCATGGTGAGCAGGGTAAATTTTAACTCATGGGTTTGTTTTTATGAGGCAACAAACAATTTTTTGGCGTCTTGTATGGAGACATCCTATCCTACTAGTGCCATTTACGAATTCATTTATGTGAGCATGGCATTATAAACTAGCAAAACTTCAGTTGGGTTGTGTCTAGATATAGGTTGTTCTTGGCATTATAAACTGGCAAAATTGAGGCAAATTAAGCACTGAAATGGAAGAATCACATCCTAATTGCCCAACATAAAGTTCAGAGAAAATGTCTTACAGTCCACAGAAAATTTGTCAAAATGAAAATAGTGGTTGTTCAATTTTTTTTGATTTATTGTTGTCTAAATGTCTTACATTCTAGAGAAAATTCGTCAAAATGAAAATGGTGGTTGTTCAGTTTTCTCTGGTTTGTTGTTGTTTGAATATCTAGAGAAAATTGGTCAAAATAAAAATGGTGGTTGTTCAATTTTCTCTGGTTTGTTGTTGCCTTACAATCTAGAGAAAATTGGTCAAAATGAAAATGGTGGTTGTTCAATTTTCTCTGGTTTGTTGTTGTCTTACAACCTAGAGAAAATTGGTCAAAATGAAAATAGTGATTGTTCAATTTTCTTTGATTTGTTGTTGTCTAAATATCTTACAGTCCAGAGAAAATTGATCAAAATGAAAATGGTGATTGTTCAATTTTCTCTGGTTTTTTGTTGTCTGAATGTCTAGAGAAAATTAACAAACACAATTTTCTCTGGTTTGATTAAAACACAGAGAAAATTATGAACAAATTAAAAAAAAAATTGTCAAATACATGGAGAAAATTGTGAAAAAATCACAAAGAAATAGGCATCCACAGATCTTCAAGTCAATTGGTGTAAAGCCTCCGAAAGGTATCTTGCTTTATGTCCTACTTGGGTCTAGAAAAACACTAATTGCAAGAGCTGTAGCGAATGAGACAGGTGCATTTTTCTTCTTCATAAATGGCCCTGAAATAATGTCAAAGCTGGCTGGTGAGAGTGAAAACAACTTGAGAAAGGCATTTGAGGAAGCTGAAAAAAATGCTCCGTCTATCATCTTCATTGATGAAATAGATTTGATTGCTCCGAAGAGGGAAAAGACACATGGTGAAGTGGAGAGACGTACACTATCCCAACTTTTGACTTTAATGGAAGGCCTCAAGTCCAGAGCTCATGTGATCGTCATGGGGGCTACCAATAGGCCAAACAGCATTGACCCTGCTCTAAGGAGATTTGGGAGATTTGATCTAAAGATTAACATTGGTGTACCAGATGAGGTGGGAAGGTTGGAAGTCCTTCGGATCCATACAAAAAACATGACACTTGCGGAATATGTGAAATTCTAGTTACTGCCTTTCTGTTTCAGTATTCTTAACAATTTGATTTTACAAATGTAATTGGTATGCTTATCTTTTTACAGGTTGATCTTGAAAGTGTTGCAAAAGATACCCATGGTTATGTTGGTGCCGATCACACAGAGAAAATTAACATAGAAAATTAGCAAACATAATTTTCTCTAGTTTGGTTAAAATACAGAGAAAATTAGTCAAATACACAGAGAAAAATGTGAACAAATCATAGAGAAATTTGTGAGCAAATTAAAGAAAATTCAACCCCAGAGAAATTTCAAAACACAGAAAATCAAACAAATTGAGCAAATCAGAGAAATTTCAAAATTTCTTTGGATCGAATTTTCTCTAGATCGATTTGAGAGACCTTAGACATTATGAAAATATTAGATGTAGCGACCCTAATTTTCTTAAGTCATTATTTATTATTATTATGATTATTATTATCTTATTTTATTTTTGACTTTATTAATTGTGTGCTCACATGAGAATTTAATGTGTTATTTAATTAATTCAAATATTTATATATTTATATTTGTTATATAAAAAAAAGAAGAAAAGAGAGGTGTATTTATATTTGTTATATATATATATATATTATCTTATATTTATATTTATATATATTATAATTTGTTGTATAATATTATATAATAGTTTATTAGGTTATTATGTATGAGATTTAGGTTTATATCTATACTATATATTAAACAAAAGGGGGTTTCTAACCCCCAAGGCCTGTGGGAGCTCCAATATGCCAATCCTAATTTTTTAATTTTTTGTTTTTTTTTAAAAAAAAAATTAATCTCAGCATTTATTAATTTCTCTCAACCCACAAGACTGTTTGACTTCTCTCATAATTACTGCAGTACCTTTTTCAAAACAAATAATTTGTATATTAAAAAAAATTTAAAACAAATATAAATATCTATATCTATATCTATCTATTTATTTATATTTATCTCTAACTCACAAGTTTTGTGAGAGTTTCAATATCCCAATCTAAATTTCTTGATTTTTTGATTTAAAAAAAAAAACCTTAACATTTATTAATTTCTCACAACCCCCAAGCATTACCCTTATAATAACACTTTAATGCATTAAATATAAGTATAAGTATAAAAAAAATTCTTTAAACCTTAAATTGTTAAATTATTTTTATAAAAAATCTTAAAAAACATAATTTATATATTAAAAAAAATTTAAACACAAATATAAATATTTATAATTATTCCGTGTATAGCACGTGTGATATGTTAATATATATATAATATAATATGTAGTCAATTAGGTTTTTATCACTTTTTGGTGGAAGTTTTCCCATCAGCAGCTTCGGAGAGGAGATTGAAGAGAGAGAGAGAGAGAGAGAGAGAGAGAGAGAGAGAGAGAGAGAGTAATCAAAGAAGAAGAAAAAAAAAAAGTGCAGCTGGGTGTGTGTCTAAGGGAGAGACAGCAGAAGAGGTATAGAAAAAGAAAGGAAAGGAAGATTAGGGTTAAGGTTTTGTTTTGGTGATTCTATTAATTTTTTAAATATTTTTTTGATCTTTAAAATAATATTATGAGTACAAAACCTATTTCCTTTATTTATGTTTGATTCATTGTTTTTATTTTTATTTATTTGATGTTAGTTCGATTTTGTATTTATATAAAGATGATAGTTTGATTTAATTATTTTGATTAGTGGTATAAGTAAAGTTTAGGGTTTTTAGATGATTGATTGATTTTAATTATTTTGGATTAGTTGTGTATGTAAAGTTTCGAATTTTTAGATGATTGATTGATTTTAATTATTTTGTTTAGTTGTGTATGTAAGGTTTATGATTATTAGTTGATTGATTGATTTTAATTATTTTGATTAGTTTTATATGCCATGTTTAGGGTTTTTATATGGATTTATTTATGGTTGTAATCACACTCATGATTATATGAAATTAAAATTAGTTAGGAACCCATAGATAAATTCCTTATACACCACCATGACTCCATGGATTGTTGTTTTATTTGAGTGATTGTAAAAAAGAGTGTATAAAAAAAAAGGGTGAGGATTATGAGATTTATTTGAATGTCTTAGGCTTGGCATTGTTATATTTATTCTCATGAGTGAGATGTTTTGTATATGCATATTGTTGCCTCGTTCTCATGAGTAGACGAGTGTTTTGATTTACGCGCGTACGTATATGCTAACCATCTGGGGAGTGTGAGTCAAACTCGGGACGATATCCCCGTGCAAGTTTGGCTTCGGAGCGGTGTTAGGTATACGGAAGGCACATGGGATATATGTATAGGCCGGAAGTGGAGGGCCGAAGTGGAGGAGTTAAGGTATAAAGAATTTATTTATGAGATGATTGTTATAGTGTGTATTGTATTGATTTGTACAGGTTGAAAAATAGTAAGCGACCTCGATAAATTATGAAATTTGAGCAGAGACATGTATACGTGATTCTAGACAACTTTTGTGTTTTAGCTTTTTATTAAAAAGATCGATTAGAACCTATAATCGGATAATCTTGATTATTGTTGGTTTGATTCATTTTAACAATGCAGATTTTAAAGGCTGTTTTAACCCACGAAACGAGCTCATTTTTATTGATTTCATACAAGCTAATGTAAAACATTATTCTGCACACTTTTCGTGTTTTGAACTTTTCCGAAAAAAATCATCTTAGGATAGTTTCTGTTCGTTTTCAGTTTCAGATTTTTCGATTGAAATCCGTCTAGGTTTTTATATCAAGTTTTTCTCTCAACCTGTTCAGTTTTTGTTAAATTCGTTTACGTTTTGTTTTAGGAAATTTGATTCTCTACAACTTTAGTTCTTTGAGTTTTAGTCAATTCGAATTAGTTAAGCATGAAATGGTACGTTTTTATACTTTTTCAGCAAGTTACTTATGATTAAATTATATTAACTTTATTTGTTTTGCAGGATGGTGGGTCTTACTAATTTTTTTTATGCAGGGCTGGCCCATCATATTTTTATTTTTATTTTGTTTATTCTATACTTAATTTATATTTTGTTGTGTACGGGCAAGAAACTAAATGCCACCGTATCTCGAGAAACTACCCATTTGTCTCGGTGCGGATGGAACTATTTGTCTTGTCCCGTAACAAGAATTAAGTATTTTTTTGTTTGTGTCTGGTGAACACATGGGTGTTAAATCTTGTATTCATACCAGTATATCTGTATACTGACCCGTTTTGTCTCTTGGCAACTCGGGTGCGTTCTGTTTGAGCGCAGCTGAGCTTCCTTTGCAGGATTAATTGAGGCTACAGTAGTGACGTAGATTTACTATAGTGTTGGACATATCGTTTGGACTTTTTTTGTTTTCTTAAGCTTAGGGTTGATATTAGTTTATGTATTTATTATTTTTTTTATGACTTTAGTATTGGAATAATTTGTCATGGTTTGTAACCGTACTTTATTTAAATTGTTTTGACTGGTTGTTGCTACCTGAATGTTGAGGTATTAGTTAGTTATAAAATTATGATAGATGGTTTGGTTAGCGTTTAATTTTTTTGTTTCACCCCTAAGATTTGGATGATGGAATATTATTAGGATTTAGTCCTAATTTAATATTTAATTGTCTGAATTTTGAGGCGTGACATTAAATACCTTTTATACTATAAAATCTTAATATCATGAACTCTAAAAAAAATATCCCCTTAAAACATATGAAAAAGTGTTTATGTCAACCTTACATCAAGTATTTCTAGGGCGTTGGGAGAAAAAATCTCATTTTTTAGCTTAAAAGAAGAGGAGACGTGAAATATATATCCAAGCCTTTCATTCAATTATTGAGAACCAAATGCATAATATGTTTGTTTTTTTGACTGTTTAAACTATGATTGATATAAATTAAATATTATGGACTAAAATATTTTAAAGACCATTTGAATAATTTGCTCTAGAAAAAGTAAATAAGAAAAGTTAGAAAGCAAAGTCGACTTATTAATGTGATGAGAACCGACCCAAGGCCCCCAAAGTTTCCAGCATTCTTTGTCAAAGATGGAGACAATACACTGTTGGAGGAGTTGATTTTAAACAATAAAGTAAGGATCCTAAAATCTTTTGTCGTTTCCGCCTTGTTTAAAAATATATTATTTTAATAAATTTTTTAATTTTTTAACTAAAATATGAGATTAAAAATTATATTTTAGAATGATTTTTTAACCTTTTACAAAAATATATTCAAAAAGTAAAAAAATAAATAAAATCTTTAAGAGAATATTACACTTTTAGGGACGGAATAAATTTGTTCCTAAAAAGCTGATTTCTTGTAGTTGTATAAGTTGTTACTCCCTCTATCCCAATTTGTTGGTTCCTTTTGAAGATTTTAACGTTTAAGAGAACATGCCATCATTATATTTAAATTTAAATTTCAAAATATTTTTCCACTAATGCTCCTATCTTTTCAAAATTTTAATATATTTATAATTAATCAAAAAGGATAATTTTAGAAAATCAATTTTTACTTTGACCGTTCAAATGAAACTATCATTTTGGGAAATTCCAAAATGGAATAGTGGATTAACAAAACTATACAAGACATAGTGGAGAGTACAAGAAATAATTTTCGAGTTATGAAAGCTTTTATATAGAAAAATCAATAGCCAAAATCAATAAGGAAAATATTTAATAAAAACTAAAGAAGCGATCAATTGCTCTAGACAAAATGATCGATCACTCACTTTCAAAAGGGATTGATCGCCTAGTGATCGATAGCTACTGTTCCAAAATTGATTTCAGGTGATCACTCGTTAGTCAATCATTCAGCAATCACTAGCTACTACTGAAATTGTGATAGCTTGCCGATAAATCACCTACTGATCGCTATCCACTGTTGAAAGTGCAATTGATCACCCGACTTCAATTAGAGCTAATTTTGCATGCAATTTCAAACCAAATCTTTGTATTTGATTCAAACTCGTTTTTCGAAATTAACCACGGGAATGGGGTTACCTTGGGGTTAGAAATAAACATCTCAAACAGGTTCCATCTATATCTTTGACAAACTTCGTGGACTTAGGTCGATGGAGATGACTGTGCCCATTTTGAAAAATGTTCCCCCAAAATTCCACAATCACACAAGGCAATTCAAATTTTTGACTTCAAAATTCACAAATGCACTGTTTGTTACAGTTTTTGGGTGATTATAACTTTTTTTGATTTGAAATTCTATGCTAAAATGTTTGGTGCAGTTTCTGCTTATAACTTATTAAACAGAAATAGCTTAAATAAACTAAAAAAATATGATTATTTGGAAGTTAAGGTAGGGGTGCTTCTAATTTCTGCTTTCTAATTATCAACTTTTAACTTAAAAAAAAGCTCCATCAAACAGGGCCAAAGCCAATCTTCTTAATTTCACCTCTATCATCACAATCACCAACCAACGACCAAGAAAGTATGTGAGTGCAAATTAAATACGTGGATATGATAGAATTTTGCCCTCGCCTCTGGTGCTTGCGATTAATGGACGTCTTACTTTCAAGATACAACAATCACCTCACACAAAAATTGAACAACTTTATGTGTGTATAGCAAACTAATTTTTGCCATGCACTCTCTCTTATATACTTGACTAGACAAAATGTATGAATCTTAAAACAAACCTTAACTTATGCATCAATGCCATGGGATCAGATGGTATTTATAGAAGTATCTATGACCTTTAGAATGATCATGTCTCTTGGGTTCACCCCCTTTCATAGGAATAGACATCATGAAAGATTGCATCATTTCATTCAAATGGAGTCAATTCTCATTCACTTCTAAAATTTTTTATTTTTTTATTTTTTATTTTTCATTTTAGGCCAAATTACGTCAGTAGTCAATATACTTTAGTCCTTATGTTATTTTGATTCATGTAATTTCAATTGACTCAATTTTGACCATAAATTTATAAATTTATCTCAATTTCATCCAATTGATTACAATTGTAAGTATTATTTTATAAAAAATACATACATAAGTGGCATGCTTTATGCTTTTATGAGCAAAATTATAAAAAATTTTAAACTCAATGAGTCAACCTCAACTAATTTAGTAATTACTTTCTGTCAAAAATTCTAATGGTGTTATTAATTAGACAAAATTGGCACAAAATTTAAAATTAAGGGTCAAAATTGAGTCAATTGAAAGTGTAAAACTAAAATAACACAATGGATAAAATAGAGGGACTGCCAAAGTAATTTATCCCAAATTTTGTTTTTGGTACATAATAGTTTTATCCCAGCGAGCTCAATGAATAAAAGTAGATGTCGTTAGGATTAGTTAGACCACTTCCAAATTAATTTTAATGATTCAAACCGTTAATTTTATAAGAGTTATTGAAAAAATTATTTATAAAAAATTAAATTAATTCGGCATTGATAACTCTCTACCACAAGTGTTCTGGTGACAAAATTCAAACATCACAGATGGTAGCTTGTTAGACTTTTCTCTAATTGAGGTTGCTAGTCATACTGACCACTTGAAACTCTATATTCCTGTTTAATTGAGGATGTATTTGAATCTTATATTTCAGTATACGTTTTCAAAGAGAGACAAAAAGAAAATTATAAAGAAAAACTAATAAAATTTTAATTTATATTATTGTGATTATTTGTCGCTTTTTTTTTTTTTTTTTCTTCTCTTAAATCACTATTATATACTTCAAAATTTAAACACTGTTTAAAAATTGCGAGTTACCGTTGTTTTCTTCAATAATACTCATAAAGTTTAATCGATCTCAACTTACATCTAGTTAGGGGCGTAAAAATGGCTCGTGACCTGTAGGTGGTCCGAAACCCGCCCACAGTCCGGAGTGGACCCGGTCCGATTAAGCTCGGGCCCGAATCCAACCCGAAAGCTTAAGCTTGAACCGTCATTTTAAAATCTGGCCAGGCCCGGCCGGACCATTGAAATATTGCGTTTTGATACATATCTTGATTGGTTTGGTGTGAATGCAGAATTGGAGAAGAAGAAAAGAATAATTTTGCTGTTGAAAAGTCTATTCAATAGTCTTGTAATAATAGACGTCTTAGTGAGTGGACATAAATAAATTCAAGGCTAAAGAAAACCTTTCATAACAGACAAAAATAAGATAATTCAACAATATATATATATATATATATTGTTCACTCACCCTTTATATATATATGGATGAATATGCATATGTATGTAGATAAAAAGAGTTATAAAAGTTTGTTGTTGTTTGGAAAGTCCTCTCGACTGTCATCCTTCTCTTGGTTTTGGAGGTGTCTGTAAGCGAATTGGTTGATTTTTGGAGGCCTCTCTTTCCTGGTATGTTTATCCACTTATTTATTTATTTGTTTATTTATATATATATATATATATATATTAACAATTGGTAGCCAGAGGGAAAAAATGAAAGAAATCAAAATTTTCATAAGACACTGTTATGAAGTACGGATATTTTTCTCGGATATTTCAAAAAGAGAGATGTATTTGTATTATATTTGTATTAGATATCTACTTTTTGGATATTCACAGATATATATCAGATACTCTAAATCACATAATACTTCTTTTACTAAATTAAAATTGTAGTATTTCCTGCATAATAATATAATATAAATAATTGTATGGATAAATATAAGAATATTTTTCTAATACTTTATTTAGTCATTTGATAAGAAGAATATAGTGAATTAAAGTAATTAAATTTGTCAAATTGATATAGCTTTTTTCTTTCATGCATGTCCCATATAATTATATAGAAAGAAAGTATTAATAAGAGAATATAATAATAGTATAATTAAAATTAAATATCAACATATAAATAAGCAAGTAAACTTGAAAACAATATTCTTTACCTGTGCCAAAAGGAAAAATGCAGGGACAAGTTGTAAATTATTTATTATTATAATACAAACATATTAGATATTGAAATGAAATATGTGCAAGATCTATTGAAAATTAAGAAGTAAGCAAGCGACAATCGTAAATTAATATCTAATTCTTAAATGTTAATATTTTACATTATAAAATTACAATATGATTTTTTAACATTCTTGATTTTATGCATAATTCACTATTAATCATTTTTAAAAAAATAATTTATTTATTTTTTATAAAAACATATCCTAATCGTATTTGTTTCATATTTTTTTAAGTTTTATTCAATAGTTGTATCCTTATCGTATTATATCTACTATCCTACTTCCTAGACACAATAATAAGATTTGAACTAAATATCACACCTGATAAGGGCACAAGGAGAGGGGGATCAGGAAGGGCATTGGCCTGCAAACGTCTTAAGAAACACATGCATAGGTATGTAGTTTTGGTAGTTTTATTTAAGAGTAATGTTATATATAATTATATTTTTTATTTTAGTTTCTCACTCTTAAGCACAAAGTAATAGGCCCTAGGCCTTTATATTCATAAATACATATAAAACCTGCTTGCTTGCTTGCGTTTTGTAATGAGAAAAAGATATGAGGAATAAGATTATAGGTAACATTTTGCTTCATCTAATGTTGTCTATCAGTGAAATTCTTAAGGGTTGAGTTCCTCTCCAATGGTGATTCCACTAGATAAATTTTGTTGTCCAATTTTATAAGACAAATGTGATACGATCATGTAATTATCAATATCCAATTAATTTAATTTTTTAAATAAATTAACTTATCTACGGATCCTATAAATTGAAAGGTTCCAATCAATTAGGTGGTCCTAAAGTGAACTAAGGAGCACAAACCCAATAGCACCACTCCAATTAGATCACCGACTAAAAAAAAAAAAAATTTTAGATAATTTGCCCAAAAATTAGATATGGGAGATAGACTTCGAAGCATTTCAAGGGTGTTCCATATTTTATTTTTTTTAGATAACTGAAAAAATGTACTAGCCATGGTCAGTCTGTAATGTGAGCTTCGAAATATATGAGAAAACCTTTTTGGAAAACTCTTTTAGACCAGTATGTAATATTTTAAGTTTGGCTTCATTCATGTAATATATCCTATGTTCTTTTTTTTTTCTTTATATATATATATATAACAAATTTGGTAATTTGTTTAGGCAGGATTTCCAATAATTTTACAAGATATGCTGTCGAAGGCAACTGTTGATCCTGTCTCCTTTCACTTAGATGAAAAGCTTACACGCCTATCTAGTACAGATTCTGAGTGTTATATCTACAAAGTGCATGATCGACTACGTTGGCAAAATGAAAAGTTATATGAACCAGAAATATTGGCTATAGGACCATATCACCATGGTAAAGACAACCTACAATGGATGGAAGAACACAAATTAGGGTATCTGCGATTGCTTCTTAAACGAAGAAATGAGACTAGTGTGGATAGATACATAGTAGCCATGAGAGATTTGCAAGAACAAGCACTTAGATGTTATGCAAACTCTGTATGGCTTAACAAAGACGAGTTTGTGAAAATGATGCTTCTTGACAGCTGCTTTCTCGTTGAGTTGTTTCGCAAATTTACCATAACAAGTATGAGAGATAAAAATGACTCGCTCTTCAAAATTGATTGGATACTTCCAAGTATATTGCGCGACTTATTTTTATTTGAAAATCAACTGCCATTCTTTGTTCTTGTGCAGTTGTTTGATATGACCAAACTTCTCGACCCTCATGACAATATCACTGATTTAGCCATTCGATACTGTCATTCTGTCAGTCAATATTTATGTTATAGTGCATCGCTAGGTCTTGAAAAGATTTTATATGCTTGTAATGGAATTTCAACTTGCCGAGTGAAGCATTTTCTTGGTCTGACACACCAAATTGCATCTTTTTCACTCTCGAAGTCAATACCTCTAACAAATGTCATCGCAGACAAGAAAAAGATATGGGAACACATACATTGTGCCACAGAGCTACATGAAGTTGGGATCAAGTTCAAGAAATCTAAGCATGATACGTTCATGTGTAATGTAAAATTTAAAAATGGGGTATTAGAAATCCCAACATTCGTTATACATGAGAAGACAGAATGTCTTCTTAGAAATGTAATTGCATACGAGCAACATCATCTCGAGGAGGACATTGGCCTCAAATATACCACTGATTATTTAACTCTCTTGTGTTGCCTCATTAACTCGTCACAGGATGTCTCCTTGCTTCGTCGCTGTGGAATTCTCAAAAACATGCTAGGTGGTGATGAAGCGGTTGTGTCAATTCTTAACAAGATTTCTACTTGTGCCATTACACCTCGTGACAATTTTTATTACTCTCATGTATTTAACGACATAAACGGTTATAGTAAGCAACGTTGGAACGTATGGACTGCGATGTTGAGGCGTAATTATTTCAACAGCCCATGGACAATCATCTCGTTTCTCGGAGCTATTATGTTGCTTCTACTCACTTTGACACAAACAATGTTTTCTATTCTTGCTTACTTCTGTAATAGAGGTTGTTGAGCCCATGGAAAAACTTTTAAGTGAGATTATTTGAAATCTTGAACTATATTTTTAAGAAAGTTGAAAGAAGGTGTTTGATAGAATTTTCCAAAATTACACAAAATGATGTGGTATAATTATAGATTTAAAATTTAAAAACAAAAAGAAAAGGCATTGAATATTCTTTATATTTCTTCATATTTCATTTTGTGGGTCACACATTGGGCCTATAAGATGATTGGAATCGTTTATCTCATAAACCTTATAATGAAGACTGTAAGAAGTGGAAACTTAAAAGTATGAAATTCAAATCTCCTACCCAAACTTTGAAGGTTGGAAGTGGTACAAAGAGTTTAGACCACGAAATTCTTGGGACGAACTTTTGGACTTGAAACAGTCCAGAACCATGGATCCAAATATCCTTTGCAACTAAACTCGAAAAAGTTTGGAGCATAAACCCAAAGATCTGAGTACTTGGCTTCGAAAATGTTTCGAGGACCTAGAAGTTACGCCATTAAGAATCCCAGAACACTTGCGAACTTGGAGCGTAATTGACATGTTAGAACCATGATATGACGAGTTTGGAAGTGGACCTTCTCTTGAAGATGGAGAACTCAAAGATAAATTTGTTCATCACTCAAATTAGTCTTTACTCAAAGTCGAGGTAGTAGGACTTGGAAAGTCCCCTTGGACTTGGTATCATACGGCAGGAAGTCCCTTGGACCACACCTGACATTTATCTTGGGATGGTAGGAATTGCTAGTTTGGTGGTTGAAATCAAAGGTTCGTTGAGATAATTTCTAAAACCCTCGGACATCTTATTGTTCTCGGGGATACGTAAGGAGAAGACACAAAATGCTTGGGGGTGGCAATTATCTGGACCAGTGTCATATTATCGAACTAATTTTTTCCAACCAATCGTTGCCGTTTGATTGAATGATTTTACTTTACTTTAACAATAAATTAGTTGGAGCCCATTTGTTAAATGCCTATTCGGTGATATATTACTATACAAATTAGATTATTCCAATGTCATGTTGCCAAACTAAAATACATTTGTCTAGCCACTTGTCGCTTTAAGTGCGTTGTAGATTATCTTCATTGTTGTTGCATTAAAGGCATCCCTTCTTTTCAATGTAATCAATCTCTAATTGTTGCATCATACTCTTTAACATATTAATTAACAAGGATGTTTCCTCCTTCGATAATCTACCAGCAAATGAGTACCCTTTAAAATGTTCAGCAACCGGATGATTGTACTTGCATTGCGACAATGAATAGAAATATAATTCTTCCAAGCAAAAAAATATATTAAAAAAAAATGAAATGAAAATGCACAGTAATGAGTAACCGAACAAATTAAAAACGTTCGGCCTTGGATTATAGAAAATGTATCTTTTATTAGATGATAGGTTACTGGACATATATTTTTTTGTTCGGCAATGTGATTCCAGATTATTTTATTTTGTTCAATTTTGGCACACCAAACAAAATTCAAAAAACTCTCTCAAAAATGAAACGAAAACTTACCAAACAAATAAAAAAAACTCAACATTTCGCTTTTTTTATGGTTCTTCACCATTGTTTCTTCATTCATTGCTTTCTTCTATGATCAAAACACTATCGATTCTCACTTTTTGAAAAGAGATATGTAGCAGAGAAAAAAAAAACTGAGAAAGGAAGAAGAGCAGTAGGGATTGAAGAGTAATGGGTGTAAAGAGATAATAAAATATATTTAATTTTAGTCTTTTGTCCTTAAAAGTAATTTTACACATGAAAAAAATTGGAAAAAAAAAATCTCATATAAAAGATGTAAAGAGGTAAACTAATAGTGTAAATAGAATCGCTCATTTTTAAAATGAACAATTCAAATTATAATTATGAGTTGAAATAATAATGCCCACAAAATAAAATAGGAAGGATAATACATAATAACCACTTGAATTATGGTTGTACGCCCGGAAAGCCATTACCAAATCCTAAGATAAAGTGAATTTTTTCCAAAAATAAAAATACTCTACTTTTGTTTGATATTTAAAGTTGTGTTTGGTTAGAAGATTTGGGAAGAAATTTAAAAAATGAAAAGGAAAAAATGTGTGAAACTAAGTAAAATATAAGTATACTAGTGTATGCCCGTGCCTAAAGGCACGGTGCTAATAATGATAAAATCAAAATATAATTGAATATAAAATTGTTGGGTTAAAATATAATTTATTCCATTTGTTGCTAAAAAATTGAAGTCAAAATATAAATCAAAGTCTGGTTAATTTTGAAAAGTTTTTTTTTTTTTTTAAACTTAAAAATAAACATTTCCTAATCAACTATTTAAAGTACGGCAAGTAATTCAATCATAAACATTTTGATTTTATTAACAAACTTTATGACTCTAAAGCATAAACTTCATATCAACACAAAAATTAAAAATAAAAACATCCGTACCAAGCAAGTCAAAAAAAATAATAAAATTTATAGATACAAAATAAAACGCACAACCCAAAGATATTGTACATTTGTTAACACAATAATCCAAAAAAAATTACACCAAACAATGCACAACCAATGCTTGACAATTACAAAAAAAAAAAAATCAAATTAAAATTGAAATACCAAACAATGCATGCCAACCAGTGCTCTATA
The DNA here is from genome assembly GCF_055761805.1 of Camellia sinensis. Taxonomy (NCBI): domain Eukaryota; kingdom Viridiplantae; phylum Streptophyta; class Magnoliopsida; order Ericales; family Theaceae; genus Camellia; species Camellia sinensis. The sequence continues at coordinate 51,420,970 of NC_138967.1, forward strand.
ATCTATAAAAAAATTAAAATTGAAACGCACACCAACCAATACTTTGTAATTTAAAAAAAATTAATTTTAAACACCAAGCAATGCACACTTGCTAGTGCTATTGCCACAACTCAACATTGTAATAGTTCTTTGCAAATTATAAACCCAAAACTACATGAGAAAAAATATAGGGGGGAAAAAAAATTTAACTTGCCCACATGGTCACATGAGATTTTAAAAAATGTATTCTCAGCACAATCTACACCACATGGAAATAAGAAAAAATCAAGTACAACAACTTACTAATGGTGCAGAGAGACCATATATATTTTGTTCAAACCTTCTGTAACACAACAGATATATAAAATCATGGAAACACCTATGTAAGGACTAAATACTACTGTAAATGTTTTGTAAGGTACATCCCTTTTCTAATCACTGATAAATGTGAACGCATACAGGAAAAGATTTCAACTGTTGAAGCAATTATGGATTTAACAATTATAATAGACCTCATCAGTCAGACAATAAGGTATAATAGACCCTAAAAATCTATTATATATCTGTATATAAATCAAATAATAACAAAATTCCTTCCACAACATGAGGAGTTTATTCCCAAAACCAACCAACAATACAAAGTTAATGAAATAAAGAACATCTGTAGGTGTGAAATCAATAATCTTCTGCACTTTTCAATGTTTAAATAAGCATCTAAAAATTTTTCATACACAAAATTGTAGAAAGCCTACTGTTTTAAGCATTCGCTTTAAGTGAATAAATCTTCCCTCTGTAGAGATGAACCTTGAGAGCAGTCTCAAAATGCAAAGCTCAAAAAATATTGTTTTTCCACTTCCCGTTGGTGCTGAAATGACCATATTTACATCGGATTGGGGCAGAAAAGCATTCACTCTGCAATGAGTTAAAGTACCTATACAACAAATACAAATGCATAAACAATACCAATTACATCATGTATAGCAACAGAACAATATTTTAGGCATTGTGGGTCAATTCCCTAAAGAAAATTTAGCATCATACATTGTTTGGGAGGCACGGTGTAAAGAAAATTTAGTGTATGCCCGTACCTAAAAGCATGGTGTAAAGAAAACAAATAGGAAAAAGGATACAAATGGGAAAAAGATTTAAAAAAAAAAAAAAAGGTTTGGGAGGCATCCATTGCCACTGGTGGCGACATCATTAGCAGGGAATGAAGGGGATGCGGAGGAGGCACATGTGAGGCGAACAGAGTCAGTGATGGCTTAGGGGTGAACAACAGTGTTGTAGGTGTAGGAAAAGAAGAGAAAGAGTCAATAGAAGATAGAAGAGGTATGGTGAGAAAGAAGAGAGAAATGGAAATAGTGAGAGTGAAAAAAATCTCAACGCTTCACTTTTTAGTTGGGATTATCTAAACCATTCTAACCAAATATAAGAGAAATATTTTCAAAATTTGCTACAAATATAAACTGAACTAACTACACAAAAATCACCTAAATGAACATCTATAAATCTAGAAACAATGAATCAAATGTAAAAGTTAAAAAAACGAACTCATCAATAATGAAAATTCAGTGTTTGATTTTTCCTTGGACTTGGAGTACCTTATTCACAAATCACAATAATATGTTTGAATATAGATATTAGACTTTTCTCAAGTGTACAAAGGTTCTACAGTTCCAAATAGGAGACGTTGCACATGATAATACATATGTAAGCAAATGATCCTTCCAACTGAACCTTTTTATCAAGCATTACACATGCAACCAGTTGTGGCCAATACAAAACACATGAAAGGCCAACTCAATAAATAAAAAAATAATAAAAAAAACAAACACATGGAAGAAGAAATTATTTGAAAACCAACAATGAACAACAATGTGCTACCAAATAAACCTTGGAGTTTGAATCATATTTAGAATTTTTGAATGAAAAATGAAGAAACTTACGCACTTTAAAACACCATTGAACTGATGGAACACATACTTGGGTGTCCCAGTGGTATAAGTCTGTCTGATAAACCATCATCAGGAGAAGTGTTTTGCGCCCAGGCTTAGTTTCTCCCTGTATTCCAGTCAGTCAACTTCCTATCAGCGCTGTAATTTTGATTTAGAACATAATTCTTCATTTAGTTATCTAAAAAAAAAAAAAGAGCTGCATTGGTCTACCTTCTCATCTTAATGTGTAAATCAAAGAGCTAGGAAACAAAATTAATGTAGCAGAGGCAGAAACGGGAGGGGAAAAGGAAAAACAAAGAATAATCAATATCTGGAGTTGTAGACATGTTTGAATTTCTACATATTTTAAACAGAATAGAGAACAAAAGGGCAACTTTAAAATTATAAATTTCACGGAGGGCAACAAAAGCTGAAAGAGAAAGAAGGAGAGGAGTGAGACAACAAAATCTGAGAGAAATTACTTACCGGAGTGAGCTCTGATGGGGGAAAGAAGGAAACAACAAAAGCTGAGAGAGAAAAGAGAGAGAGAGAGTTTTAAATTTGAAATCAAGAAACCTACGCACTTTAAAATACCATTGCGCTGAAGAAATCAAGAAACCTGTTAATCACTTGAAGATACAAAGCAAGCAAGAGAGATGTGATATAGGATTTATAGATACAATCATGGAATTAATTTTCTTAAATAAACCTGATGAAAAGTGCAATAAAATAGAAGCACAAATGACAATTCAATTAAAGAAGAATGCATGGATAGTTTTTTTTTTTTTTTTTATTTAAGCTTTAAATTTTGGTTCCCCCATGACTAAAAGGATATATTATATTAGAAGTCCTATTAAAATTAAGTTGCCAAACTATAAAACAATATGTGCAACGTATGGATTGTGTTGAGCCATGATACCACTATCAATCATCCCATAAAAACAAATTGAATTAATGATTGGTATCCATTCCACTAATGTAAAAATAATGATAAGATAAACAAATTTACTTATCACACTATTACTCGTTTGTAAATGGGCATTGGACGTTAAAAAAAAAAAAAATTAATATAACGGTGATATCATATTAAAAAAAAATTGATCATATCATTGAATTTTTATTTTGTGGATGATGCAGCCATTTTATTGTTCTTGGTTACATTGTTTTATCAAGAGTTGTGCCTCGTTTGGGAATTCAAACTCAAATTTGGAAGAATTGTTAAATACTCTGTTATCCTCAAATGCTGTACAATTCTATGAACCAAACATCTTTGAGGAAAACAAAAAAGAATAATGAAATTGTGAGTTAACATAGCTGAAAAACAACAAAGGAATTGGTGACTTGTTTCCTTCTGTTTGAGTTGATTTTTTGCTAGATGTGCTGTTTCACATTTTTACATCAGATAAAATTGTTACAAAATCTAAATCTTTAATATCAAACACAGAAATTAACAATTTTTATACTGGAATGCAATATTTCAAATAAGATAAATTAGAAATCAAGAAATTTATTGAAATCAATGTATCAAATCTAAAAACTGAGAGCGAAGACTCACTGTCTCGAGGATAAGAACTGAACCGAAACTTCACTGATACAATGATGCTTCATCGACAATGTTGAAATTTCCTGTTAAAAATAAAATAAAAATTGTCGAAATTTCGGAGGGAGGGTAACACCATAATAATTGAATCTCATTCTCCAAGCCAAGTCTGGCAATGGTAAGGAAGATCGAAGGTGCTGTGATTGTGTGAAACCACATTTATAAATTGAAGGCACTTTATGGGTACTTTTTTTCGGGAAAAAATTCGTACACACAATAACATGAATATAAACAACAACAACAATAACATCCAATCAAATATAATCGAATTTCACAATGAACTCAAAAAAACCACTAAAATTAACCAAACAACATCAGAAATCGCAATTATTCATATGTAGATACAATTAAAAAATAGACATAGCCCGTCAGAAAGAGAAAGAGAGAGGCAGGACACGATGAACTCAAAAAAAAAAAACCTAAAATTAACCAAACAGTATCAGAAATCGCAATAATAAAAAAAACACACAGCCCAACAAAGAGAGAAGGGGAGAAGTAGAAATCGAGGACTACCTTGCGAGCCGAGTTCGAGAGGCAGAAATCGAGGACTGGAGATTTCCTCACTATCAAGTGAACATCTTCATTTGCTCTATGGCCAGATCTGCATGTCAAGTTTATGTTTAAAAGATGACTATCCAGTCTTCAATCATTAATTAAGAAAAATAAATAAACGAAGATTGAGCACATTGATACATTTCTAGTATAACCATCATCGAAGTATCCAATTCAAATTAAAACCAAAATCAAAATTCGTTATAATCATAAGTATTTTGAAGTTCACCATTTATCCAGTCTTCAATCATTTTGAAGTTCACCATAATATAAATATTTTTCGTATTTATAATTAGTTACTTATTGATTGAGAAATAAAAAAATAAAAAAAGTATGAATAGAGCTGTGGTCTATTTCAAAGTATTGAAGAATTTTACTTGAAGCTTTCCTTGAACACATTCTGTTTGAGCATGAAGTGGGTTTTGCATCAACAGCGGCAGTGGTGATGATGAGCAGCGGTGGTAGTGTTGCAACCATATAGACAAACCAGACATAGCCATAAACTGATCTACTGGAATGCAATAAACTGATCTACGAAATTAGAAATCAAGAAATTTATTGAAATTAATTAAAAGAAGTAATAAACTGATCTACGAAAGGGGAGAGGCAGAAATCGAACCTTGCGAGTGCGAGTTCGAAGGGAGGGTGGTTGTCGATGCTGAAATTTTTATTCATACGAAACAAATTGATTGGAAAAAAAACCTAACTTGGATCATCATCCGTATATCATCACCAACCTGAAAAAGTGAAACAAAGAGAAAAAAGATTCATCAAATACCAGTTTCATTTTAAAAATAACACCTTTTTAAAAAATAACAGAGATTGCCCGTGCCTGAAGGCACTATCTAATAAAATTCTTATATTACAGTCTATGTGTTGCAAAAATGTTAACGATCATAAAAATGTTTTATGAAAAGTGTCTGAAAGTTGTGATCAAATAGCCAAAAATGTTCAGGATCAATCAATCGACCTACAAAGGTTAGATGATTTTTCATAAAACTACTTAAGAGAAATTATGTAGTATACCCAAACAAATATAGCCTTAAATAGTGTATCAAAAAAAAATATAAAAAAAAATTAAATAGTGTGTGGTTTAACTCGGTTACAGTCGAATTCACATGTGAAGTGAATTTAAAACATACATTACTTTATTAACATTTGTTGTGTTTGAATTCTTTATCTATATATTATTTTTCTTAGTATTTTTTAACGTATAAAGTAGCTGACATTATTTGATAAGCCACTTTGTAGGTGAATCACCTCAATTTCTTAATTATTGTTCTTAAAAAGCAACTAATATGCTATTTCCAATATTTTTTATTTATCCATTAAATTAGAGCTACCCTTAATAAAATAAGGGGAGAAATGATGGGAAGTGGTCAATGTATACGTCCCCAAAAAAAAAAAAAAAACAAACAAACAAACAAACAAAATAATAATAATTGGAAAAAGAATTCACACCAATAAAAAACAATCTCTTCTAATTTTATATGTAATGATATGACAAATTACATATTAACTTTTGATTTATTACAAATTCAATCATGTAACTCAACTCCATTGCGATGTCATTGCAAATGAATTGTAAATTCCAAAGTGCAAGTCTTTAACATTAATCTAGAAGAGTTACCCTCTATTTTTCGTAAACAAAATTCTTGTTCTTTCAATTAAAATTCGCCAAGAAATAGATAATTAAATGTGTTGCTAATAATAAATTTAAATATCTAAAATAAAACATCATTTTCTTATGGAGAGTTATATAATTGGAAAGATCCCAAAACTAAATTAAATACGACAGTAATTCCATGTACGCATAAAAATCAGAAAAACATGCATACAAAATCAATATGCAAATTGATTCTAGGTAATGTGAAGACTACAACCATAATGAATTTAAACCACATTAATTTTTCTATATATAAATTGTAGTGCTCTAATGGTTCCATTTAGCAGAGAAACATTTGGGTCTAACCCCAAATAACACTTCAGCTACATATTTAGCAGTCCTTGCCGGTTCCTTGATGTTGTATTGGGATATTAAATTTGTAGAAAAATAAAAATAAAGAATAAAGAATAAGTGAACAAAATAAAAGCTCATTGCCAATCATGATACATTTCAGACCCAAAATTTTTTAAGGGTAGCTCTAATTTAAAATGCCTAAAACGTCTAAATTTAGTCGAAACCTTCCTTGTCATAAGCAGCTGATATTAAAAAAAAAAAAAAAAAAAAAAAAAAAACCAAATTCATTAGAAGAACACCCATCAAAGCAAATTCGGTCTTCACTATTCAGTACCCAGAAGCAAAAATGTTGTATAACTATTCATATTGAATTGCAGACCCAGAAGAACCCATAAACTTCAATAAAGATTGAGGGTATTAATGTTGATTCTTCAAGGGGTCTGACACAAAATTTTGAAGGGAATGTTGAATGCGATGAGCCACAAAGTTCAATGGGCCTCTCAAATTTACGGATTTAGTTTGACAGCAATAAATGAGCAGCAAATTAAAAAAAAAAAGAAAAAAAAGAAAAGTTTTACAAACTAAAAAATAAAATAAAATAAAATCATACTCGCTATCCTAAAAAAACCCAATTTACCTTTCAGCTTTCTCTCACTAATTCGAACAATTATCAGAAAAGTACACATACTGAAAAAGAAACTTGAATTCTTGAGGGGGTGAGTGTTGGTTGACTAAAACAGAAACCAAATAAGCCCTAGAATTTAGAAATTCAAGAAAAGGTCGCGAAACAGAAGCAGAGAAACAGAACATACCTGTTCACATGACTCCGAGAAAGTAACAGAAGCAGAGAAACACCGAATGTGAGAGAGAGAGAGAGAGAGAGAGAGAGAGAGAGAGAGAGAGAGAGAGAGAGAGGCGAAACAGGGGTTTTCTTCGGAGTCATATCATAGCCAATTATGATGGAATGTGAAATGCCCAAACTGTAATTCTTCGGAAGTGAAAATTAGATCAGTTTAAATTTTTAGAGCACTTCGGAGTTGAAATGTATATTCTAATTTTTAAAACCCCTGTTTTCTTCGGAAGTGAAAATTATCAAATAAATCAAACCCCTGTTTTCTTCGGAAGTGAAATGTTCGATCACATTACCATCAAAAATTATCAAATATATGATACCATCAAAAGTGTATCAAAAATATATGATACCATCTCAGCCAAACAGAACTGAAGTACATTCAACATCTCAGCCAAACAGAACACATGTCTAATATACCTGAAATGTGAAATTTAGAACACCTGCTAATTCAAATACTTTAGATCCAAAAATATACCTCTTCGAAATTTGATAAATCATATATTTTTATAGAGCAGGTGTTCTAATACATCTCAGTAGATCTAAATTATTAGAACACCTGCTAAATCAAATACTTTAGCAGCGAAACATACCTCTTCGAAATTTGATAAATCCAAAAATATATGATCACATTACCATTTTTAGAGCACTTTGAAGTTGAAATGTATATTAGATCGAACACATCTCAGCCAATTCAAATACTGAAGTGCCCAAACTGATCTACTGAGATAAATGGCGAAAATTTCTACTGGAATGTGAACAGGCGAAAATTTGATTTATTTATCTCATATACCAAAATCAAGTGTGAAATGTGAACAGATCGAACACAGTGCGAAAATTTGATTTATTTCTACTGGAATGTGAACAGATCGAACACAGTAGAAAATTTCAAATGTGAAATAAAACCAAAATCAAGTAATTTGATTTATTTATCTCAGAGAGAAGGCGAAAACCTAGAAATAAGGCGATTCTTTAAACCCTAATTAAATTTCTATTCCACTCCATTTTCTTTAAACCCTAATTACTTACTTCAGAGAGAAGGCGATTCTTGGGAAGAAGTTTGGGCACTTCAGGAGGTAGAACCAATAACCAAAGAAGTCGAAATTTCCAATTTTTTTTTTTTTTTCCATCAATCCGATGTGGCAGCGCCGACGCCGGCGAGGCGAGAACTACTGAATCAATCCGATGGGCAATGTGATCGGAACGCCAGATCTCGACCTCCTTCCGAAGATCGATCAGATCAAGCCCTAGATCGAACACATCTCAGCCATTGATGACGTCCTTCAGCAATGCTATCTGATCGGTTGTGAAGCACAGTAGGGAGAGGGAGAGGGGGAGAGAGAGAGAGAGGGAGAGGGAGTTGAGGACAACGTTTGGGTAGAGGCAGCCGTGTTTGGTAGGCGTGGGAGAGAGAGGAGAGGGTGTTTGGGCGGGAATCAAACACATCCCAACCATTGATATATATTTGGGATTGATCTCAGCCATTGGATCAAAATGTATCTCACATACATTTTGATATATTTTCAAAAAACCTCTTGCCTTATTATATAGATTTTATTTACATTTCACTTACATTTTTCCTTTCACTTTCCAAATCATTTCCCAAATCTCCAACCAAACACAGTTTAACACTCTGTTTGGGTCGTAAGGTGATGTGAGAAAAGAAATAATTGTGGTTTCTCACCTAGATGAGAAAAAAAAAATATGAGTATGATTTCTCACCATTTATGTTTGGAAGAATATAAAAGATAAATGAATGTAGTTTCTCACCTATCTTGTTTTGATAGAGTAAATAAGAGAAAATAAAAGAAATTGTTATATTTCATTTTATCAAAATATATAACCTTTCATATTAATAAATTATGCTTTTCATAAGGGTAATTTTAATACTTTAAAAACCTTTCATTAAATCCAATTTCTTTCTCACCAAATTTCACCACTTTTGGTGAGAAACAATATATAAGTTTGGTGAGAATTTTTTTTCACCATCTCTTGTCATTTCTCACCTACTTAACCATACAAACAAGTGAAGAGATTTCCCATTCTCACCATTTCTTTTCTTTTCTCACCAAACACCTCCATCCAAACAGAGTGTAAGAGCATCTCTTTTCTTTTTTTAACCATACAAACAAGTGAAGAGATTTTTTATTCTTACCATTTCTTTTCTTTTCTCACCAAACACCTCCATCCAAACGGAGTGTAACAACATCTCCAATGACAAGCTATTGAAGCTGCCGTTGCCAAAATTTGGCAAGAGTCTCCAAAAACTTTGCTCCAGTGGGCTACTATAACCCCTCTCAAATTTGGCAATTGCCATTTCCACAGCCAAACATTATCCAAATAAACAGATTTTGACTCCAAAATTTCCATGGAACAAACAAACACAGTGGGAAAAATCCAGCAACAATACAATAATAATAAAAAATTACTGTTTTTCAGATTTTTGGAGATAGAGATGGAGATAGAGGCAAAACCCTCCAAATAGAATATATATATATATTAACAAAATTAAAAAAACAACAACAACAACAACAACAACAATCACTGCAAAAACAATAATCATAAATAATAATCATAACAACAATAATCAAACAATTTCAGAAAAATTTCAAGCAATTTTTCACAAATTTCAAGCCATCTCAAACAAATCAAAAGGAATCTCAACTAATTTCAAGCAAATTTCAAGCAATTTCATCAATGTAATTTCACAAAAATAAATACTTGGAAAGGGTTTTGAAGTTTCTTCATCTTCTTCAGATTGTGATTTTGTTAAACTTCTAAGATGAAAGAGATGAACCTAAATGATAAAGATTCGAACAAATCTTGATGGATCGAACGAACTCCCGCCCCCTTTTGGCCCTTGATGGATTCGAACGAACCCAAGTCGAATGAACTCTAACCCAAACACATACAATCGTTGAAGGAGAGAGATGGACAAGTTTGAGAGAGAGAGAGAGAGGGGGAAGAAGTTTATGGAGAAGGAGAGCAAGACAGTGCTCTAGAGATTTAAAAAAAAAAGAAAAAGAAAAAAGAGGGAGAACTTGGAAGTCTCTGGAATTTAGTATTTCTAGTATTTATAATTTTTCGTATTTCTTTTTTAATGTAATTTTTATGTTTAAATTTTTAATGTAGTTAATATTTTTTAAAAAAAAATTTGCAATGATATCAATTGATGGGGTGAATTATATTTATATATATTTTTAATCTTTTTATATTAGTCTAGTTGGAATGTAAATATTTAATTTTAAAAAAAAATTTAAAAAGGTCATAAAAGAAAAAATATAAACAATAAAAAAATACTTAAAAACTTATATCGAAACATCACCTATAAAATTGAAGGAAAAATTAGTTAAAATTTGTCAAAATAGCCTGTAACCATTGGAATATTATTTTTATAATTTGACAATTTACTATTATATAGATTTTCAAATTATAGTTTTGACCATACTATTATAACATTTGCCAATTGGAGATGGTCTAAGAGTATCTCCAACGTTTACTCAATTTTTTTTTTTATTAATTTTGAATAAAAATTTAAGTGAAAGTTTCATTTGATATCGTGTGTTCCAATGAAGTAATTTGAGATTTCATCAAACCATCAGTCGATTAGGAGGACGACTGAAGTATGTCCGGCCAGTCGACCGACCAATGTAAATTTTCCAAAATTCTAAAACAAATTTTGCAAGGAAGTGGTCGACCAGGAGACAATCAGCCAAACATCCAGCTAGTCATCTGATACTCATGCATACTTATAAATATAACGGTTATCTATAGTAATTTGATAAAAGACCCAAACATAATTTGATAAAAAATCTGAAATATTCTGAATTTAATATTAATTTAATGTTAATATTGGAGTATAATTTTGGAATATTTACCAATAAATCTTGTATGACAGACTGTTATACCAATCAGTCCCAACTTTATACTTTTGTTCCGGTAAGTCCTACTAGTGGGGATATTTGTTCCTTTCTGATCCTATTTTCTATGTTTGGCGTTACTGAGGGGACTAGTATACCCTTTTTGTTTGATTGGAAATGTGATTTGTGGGTTTATGGTTGTGTACATACGTTAGAGATCACATTTGGGATTTTGAATGTTACATTTACATATGCTTTAGTCATTTCAGTTTGGGTTTTCTGTCGTCTCATTGTGGGTGGCTGGGACGACTGTGTTGTTGATTGCAAAAATTGCATTTTCGACGTTAAGACGCCATTGTTACGAAAGTATGTCTTACTCTGGTTTTCAGTTACAGCGTAGTTATATATGTATGTCACATTGCACTTCGTCCATATCCCTGTTTTACATCAGTAGGGGGCTTGTATGTATTGTTGGCGGGTGGTTTTGTATAACGTCACAAAATGGGATGGTATGTGCTGCATTGTTTTGGGTTGTGGTGGATTGTGTGTAGTGTATGTCATTTCATTTGTTGTATGGTTTATTGTGGTCCTCATGAAGCACGTGTTGATCTTGTCAGGGGGATGGACATGCCAATAATGTTAATTTGTTGTTATGGGAATATGAATGCCGTAATTAATTTGCAACCTCTGTTTCGGTTTCATGATATGGTCGACAATGCGTGCGGAAAGTTTGTTGGGTTAACACCTGTCAATGTGTGTTTGTTTTTCAAGATGCTAGGCTTTAATAATTTCACATTACAAAATGATGTGGATGTGGAAAACATGGTATCTCTTGCACGGTATTTCCGACTGCAATGTGTCAATGTCATCATTCAGTTAGACGATTCACCTGATGATAATAATAGTGACAACCCTTTCTAAGATATTTCAAAAGAAGAGATGTATCTGTATTATATTTGTATTAGATATCTACTTTTTGGATATTCACAGATATGTATCAGATACTCTAAATCACATAATACTTCTTTTACAAAATTAAAATTGTAGTATTTCTTGCATAATATTATAATATAATATAAATGAAAGTGAGGATAAATATAAGAATATTTTTCTAATACTTTATTTAGTTATTTGATAAGAAGAATATAGTGAATTAAAGTAATTAAATTTGTCAAATTGATATATTTTTTTCTTTCATGCATGTCCCATATAATTATATAGAAAGTAAGTATTAATAAGAGAATATAATAATAGTGTAATTAAAATTAAATATCAGCATATAAATAGCAACTATACTTGATAACAATATTCTTTACCTGTGCCAAAAGGAAATATGCAGGGACAAGTTGCAAATTATTTATTATTATAATACAAACATATTAGATATTAAAATGAAATATGTGTAAGATCTATTGAAAATTAAGAAGTTAGCAAGCTACTATCGTAAATTAATATCTAATTCTTAAATGTTAATATTTTGCATTATAAAATTACAGTATGATTTTTTAACATTCTTGATTTTATGCATAATTCACTATTAATAATTTTTAAAAAATAATTTATTTATTTTTTAAAAAAACATATCCTAATTGTATTGGTTTCATATTTTTTTAAGTTTTGTTCTATAGTCGTATCCTTATCGTATTATATCTGGTATCCTGCTTCCTAGACACAATGATAAGATTTGAACTAAATATCACACCTGATAAGGGCACAAGGAGAGGGGAATCAGGAGGGGCATTGGCCTGCAAACATTTTAAGAAACACATGTAGTTTTAGTAGTTTTATCTAAGAGTAATGTTATATATAATTATATTTTTTATTTTGATTTCTCACTCTTGAACACAAAGTAATAGGCCCTAGGCCTTTATAGTCATAAATGCATATAAAATCTGCTTGCTTGCTTGTGTTTTGTAGTGAGAAAAAGAGATGAGGAATAAGATTATAGGTAGCATTTTGCTTCATCTAATGTTGTCTATCACTGAAATTCCTAAGGGTTGAGTTCCTCTCCAATGGTGATTCCACTAGATAAATTTTGTTGTCCAATTTTATAAGATAAATGTGATACGATTATGTAATTATCAATATCCAATTAATTTAATTTTTTAAATAAATTAACTTATCTACGGATCCTATAAATTGAAAGGTTCCAATCAATTAGGTGGTCCTAAACTGAATCGAGGAGCCCAACGCAATAGTACCACTCCAATTAGATCACAAACTAAGAAAAAAGGAAAAATTCTTCAGACAATTTGCCAAAAAATTAGATATAGGAGATAGACTTTAAAGCATTTCAAGGGTGTTCCATTTTTTTTAGATAACTAAAAAAATGTACTAGCCATGGTCAGTCTGAAATGTGAGCTTCAAAATTTATGAGAAAACCTTTGTGGAAAACTCTTTTAGACCAGTCTGTGATCTTTTAAGTTTGGCTTCATTCACGTAATAGATCCTATGTTCTTTTTCTTTTCTTTTTTTATATATATATAACAAATTTGGTAATTTGTTTAGACAGGATTTCCACTAGTTTTACAAGATATGCTGTCGAGTGCAAGTGTTGATCCTGTCTCCTTTCGCTTAGATGAAAAGCTTACACATCTATCTGGTACAGACTCCGAGTGTTATATCTACAAAGTGCATGATCGACTACGTTGGCAAAATGAAAAGTCATATGAACCAGAAATAATGGCTATAGGACCATATCACCATGGTAAAGAGAACCTACAATGGATGGAAGAACACAAATTACAGTATCTGCGATTGCTTCTTAAACGAAGGAATGAGACTAGTGTGGATAGATACATAGTAGCCATGAGAGATTTGCAAGAATGAGCACATAGATGTTATGCAAACTCTGTATGGCTTAACAAAGACGAGTTTGTGAAAATGATGCTTCTTGACAGCTGCTTTCTCATTGAGTTGTTTCGCAAATTTACCATAACAAGTATGAGAGATTGAAAGAAATATTGAGAGAGTGATTGAAAGAGCTAATACACTCTGTGATTCAATTGTGTATTAAACATGAAGAGAAGGCTCCATTATATAGGAGAGCTAATACAACATCATTATGATACAACATTATGAAAGAAAACATATAAAAATAAAAGTAGCCGAAAGTTGAAGGCACAACCTAAAGCACTACAATAAATCATCTGATGGAGAAGCACTAACTATTAAATATATATTAATGATATAAGCATGCTTGGTATTATTATATTAACAAATAGCTTGCTTGATTTCCAATACTCCCCTTCAAGCTACGTTGTAGATATTAATCATTCCCAATTTTTCCGTCAGATCTTCGAAGTGAACGCGAGCAAGAGCTTTTGTGAGAATGTCAGCCTTTTGATAGTTTGTTGGAGTGTAGCTGACTTGAAAAACTCCTTCTTCAATCTTTTCCTTGATAAAGTGTCGATCTATCTCCACGTGTTTCGTTCGATCATGATGAACCGGATTCTTAGCTATACTGATGGCGGCTTGGTTGTCGCAGTATAAAACCATGGGATGCTCAGATGGAACCCGTAATTCTTCTAACATCCTGTTCAACCAGATTCCGTCACAGATACCTAGTGCCATAGCACGAAATTCTGCCTCAGCACTACTACGGGCTACCACTGACTGTTTCTTGCTTCGCCATGTAACCGCGTTCCCCCAAACAAACGAACAATAGCCAGAAGTTGATCTTCGATCAGTCAATGAACCTGCCCAATCTGCATCTGAAAAAATCTCAATTTTTCTATTTGTTGTTCTTTGGAAGAAGAGACCCTTTCCCGGTGTCCTTTTTAGGTACCTCAATATTCTGATCACAGCAGTCATGTGTTTTTCGGTTGGATTATTCATGAATTGACTGACCACACTTACAGAGAAGCCGATGTCTGGCCTTGTATGAGAAAGATAAATGAGTTTTCCCACAAGACGTTGATATCTCCCTTTATCACTTGGTGCACTACCGTCACTTTCTTCCAGTTTGATAGTTGTGTCCATAGGTGTGTCTGCCGGCTTGCATCCTAGCATCCCTGTTTCATTCAGTAAGTCTAGAACGTATTTACGTTGTGAGACTGCTATACCTTTCTTTGACCTAGCAATCTCCATTCCAAGAAAGTACTTAAGGTTTCCAAGATCTTTAATCTCAAATTCCTTTGTTAGGAATTTTTTAAGTAAGCCAATTTCCTCTTCATGATCACCTGTTAGAATTATGTCATCCACATAAACAATGATAATTGCCAATTTCCCTCCTAGGGAGTGCTTCACAAATAATGTATGATCGGATTGACATTGAACAAAACCGTACCCTTTCACTGCCTTAGTGAACCGTTCAAACCAGGCCCTGGGAGATTGTTTGAGACCATACAAGGATTTTTGGAGTCTGCAAACTTTGTTGAAATTTAATGTTGTCTCAAGTCCAGCAGGAATGTCCATGTAAACTTCGTCCTCTAAGTCACCATTGAGAAAGGCATTTTTCACATCAAGTTGGTGAAGTGTCCAATCGAGATTAGCTGCCAAGGATAAAAGTACACGAACAGTGTTGAGCTTGGCAACTGGAGCAAAGGTTTCTTGATAGTCAATGCCATAGGATTGGGAGAATCCTTTGGCGACCAACCGAGCTTTATAACGTTCTACATTACCATCTGCCTTGTGTTTTACTGTGAAAATCCATTTACACCCAACTGGTTTCTTTCCTCTTGGAAGATCAGTAATTGCCCAAGTACCATTCTTTTCCAGGGCCCGAACTTCCTCATTGACTGCCGCCTTCCACTTCGGATACTTGAAAGCTTCCTGAATATTCCGAGGAATGGGTATCTCCGTGATGCTAGAAGTGAAGGCACGAAACGAAGGTGATAGCTTATCATAAGAAATAAAGTTCCCAATGGGATGCTGAGTACATGATCTAACTCCTTTTCTCCAAGCTATGGGCATATTAAGAATACTATTTTCTAACTCAGAATTATCAGTACTATCTATGGGAGGAAGATTGTCACCTGGAATGTTGCTTGGATTAGAACCCGGTTCAGCCTCATGGGATTGTTGAGAAATTGCTCCTTCCTCCGTTTCCTCTTGGATGTGCTCATTATCCCGCAAGTCAACAATGAACTCAGAATTTTCGGCAGGTAAAGATTGATTCAATGACTCAGGAGGTGTGGGATTTTTGGTGGTGATGGATGGCTCACTAAATGACTCAAGGGTCCAAAATTGATATTCCTGGGTTGGAGTCTCCCCCTGAAGAACGATTTTAGGGTAGTAAGACTGGGTTTCAAAAAATGTGACATCCATGGAATTGTAGAATTTCCTTGTGACCGGAGAGTAACACTTATACCCTTTTTGATGTGACGAATACCCAATGAAGATACACTTGAGCGACCTGGGATCAAGTTTACTTCGATACTGTTGATGGATATGAACAAAGACAGAACACCCGAAAATTTTTGGTGGGATAGTGGAGATGAGGCGAGTAGTTGGAAAGGATTTTAGGAGAAGTTGACAAGGAGTTTGGAATTGTAGTACCCTAGATGGCATCCTATTGATAAGGTAGGCTGCTGTAAGAACAGCTTCCCCCCAGAAGAATTGTGGAACATTTGTGGAAAACATTAGCGATCTAGCAACATCTAACAAATGTCTATTTTTCCGTTCAGCGATGCCATTTTGTTGTGAGGTGTCAACACATGAACTTAAGTGAACTATCCCTTCTTTGGCTAAAAATTCTCCTAGAATGGAGTTGAAATAGTCCCGAGCATTAT
The DNA here is from genome assembly GCF_055761805.1 of Camellia sinensis. Taxonomy (NCBI): domain Eukaryota; kingdom Viridiplantae; phylum Streptophyta; class Magnoliopsida; order Ericales; family Theaceae; genus Camellia; species Camellia sinensis. Next base: position 51,437,437 of record NC_138967.1, read on the forward strand.
CAGATTTTAGAATTTGGATTTTTGACTGGAATTGTGTCTGAATCATAATTTGAAAATTTTTGAAAATTTGGCTTGTTTCAGATTTGTCTTTCATGAGGAAGACCCAGGTTAATCTAGTATGATCATCTATGAATGAGACAAACCACCTAGTACCAGTTACATTTTTTATTCTTGATGGACCCCAGATATCACTATGAATTAGTGAGAATGGACGAGACGCTTTATAGGATTGAATGGGAAAATGGGACCGTACATGCTTAGACAATTGACAGATTTCACAATCAAAAGGTTTTGGAGTTTTAAATAATGAAGGAAATAAATGCTTGAGATACATAACATTCGGATGACCTAAGCGATAGTGCCACAACATAATTGCTCTATCGTTATTTTGACACGAAACCGAAAAAGAACTACCACGAATTGCCGTTTGAGGTTGTTCCTGTGGATAGTGGCATTCCTTAAGGATGTAGAGTCCAGAGCATTCCTCAGCATTGCCAATCGTCTTCCCCGAATCCAAATCCTGAAATTCACAATGAGTGGAGAAAAAATTAGTAACACACCTCTTTTCCTTAGTGAGTTTACTAATTGACAATAAATTACAGTCCAAGTCAGGAACAAGGAGAACAGAGTTGAGAATAAGATTCCTAGACAGCACAACTGAACCTATACCAGCAACCTTTGATAGTGAACCATCTGCTATTCGGACCGTTAAATTATTTTGACATGAGCTATATGTATCAAAAATTGTTGCATCTCCCGTCATATGATCAGATGCTCCTGAGTCCACAATCCAAGATTTTTTACGTTTCTTAGCAACAGTAAAGGCGTTCAAAGAATTACCTTTGTGAGCCAAGGTTCCGGATCCAATGATGTGGTTGGAAGACGAACCAGATTGTGACTGTAGTAGTTTCTGGAGCATCTCCATTTGCTCCTTGGTGAACGGGCTTGCTTCAGGTTGTAGTGATCGTTCATTTGTACCTACATGATTACCTCGTCCTTCTTTCTCAAGAGGCTGACGTGGCTTCCAATCTGCTGGCTTTCCATGAATCTTCCAGCAAGTTTCTCTCGAGTGACCCGGCTTTCTACAATGATCACACCAAGGCCTACCTCCTTTATTTTTCTGACGGTTGTCAATAGGAGCGAATTGAGTCTTAAGAGCCGAGCTTTCTGCCATATTCAGTTGTTGATGGGATCCCATCATGAGTTTTTTCCGGCTTTCTTCGCGACGGACTTCAGAGAATGCCTCTCTAAGGCTAGGTAGCGGTTTTACTCCCATAATTCTTCCTCTGATTTCATCAAGATTTGTGTTTAATCCTAACAAGAATGTAAACACACGCTTCCCTTCGACAATCTTTTTATACAACAAACTATCAGCAACACACTGCCAGTTATGAACCTCAAACGTATCAAGTTGACGCCATAGACGAGTAAGGGTATTGAAATATTCAGTTATCGTAAGATTGTCTTGACGTAAATCGTGGAGGGAGCTTTCAAGCTGGATGATTTCAGATGTGTTTTCCTTGTCTGAAAACGTTTCTTTTGCCATGTCCCAGATCTCTTTGGCAGTATCAAATGACAGAAAATTTTCGCCAATGTTAGTGGTCATAGAGTTGACGAGCCACGACATGACCATGTTATTTTCAGCTATCCACCTTTTGTAGGTTGATGCTGTGGTTTCTGGTAGTGCTGAGGCTCCGGTGATGTAGTCGTCTTTCTCCTTTCCCCGTATAAACATTAATATGGATTGAGACCATTGCAAATAATTTTGCCCATTCAGTTTATGGGCGGTGATCGGAAGATGAGAGGTTTCCATTTGATGAGAGGATAAAGATGATGAGATGATAATATCAGAAGAAGAGGAGGATGAGTCGATAGCCATTCCAAAAGCTGGACCGTATTTAGGCATGAAATAGAAGAATAGATTTGAGTAGAAGAGAGAGACAACAAAAATATTGATGATGAGACAGGATTACACCTGCTCTGATACCATGAAAGAAATATTGAGAGAGTGATTGAAAGAGCTAATACACTCTGTGATTCAATTGTGTATTAAACATGAAGAGAAGGCTCCATTATATAGGAGAGCTAATACAACATCATTATGATACAACATTATGAAAGAAAACATATAAAAATAAAAGTAGCCGAAAGTTGAAGGCACTACCTAAAGCACTACAATAAATCATCTGATGGAGAAGCACTAACTATTAAATATATATTAATGATATAAGCATGCTTGGTATTATTATATTAACAAATAGCTTGCTTGATTTCCAATAGAGATAGAAATGACCCACTCTTCAAAATTGATTGGATACTTCCAACATTATGGCGCGACTCATTGTTATTTGAAAATCAACTTCCATTCTTTATTCTTGTGGAGTTGTTCAATATGACCAAAGTTCTTGACCCTCATGACAATATCACTGATTTAGCCATTCGATACCATCATTGTGTCAGTCAATATGCATCCCTAGGTCCTATAAAGATTTTATATGCTTATAATGGAATTTCGACTTGTGGTGTGAAACATTTTCTTGGTCTGGTATACCAAATTACATCTTTTTCACTCTCAAAATCAGTACCTCTAACAAGTGTCGTCGGAGACAAGATAAAGAAATGGGAACACATACAATGTGCCACAGAGTTACATGAAATTGTTATCAAGTTCAAGAAATCTAACTGTGGTATGATCTTTTATAATGTAAAATTTAAAAATGGGGTATTAGAAATCCCGACATTAGTCATACATGAGAAGATAGAATGTCTTTTTAGAAATGGAATTGCATACGAGCAACATCATCTCGAGGAGGACATTGGCCTCAAATATACCACTGACTATTTAACTTTCCTGTGTTGCCTCATTAACTCGTCACAGGATGTCTCCTTGCTTTGTCGCTATGGAATTCTCAAAAACATGCTAGGTGGTGATGAAGTGGTTGTGTCAATTGTTAACAAGATTTCTACTTGTGTCGTTGCACCTCGTGACAATTTTTATTACTCTCAAGTATTTGACGACGTAAGCAGGTATAGTAAACAACGTCGGAACATATGGACTGCAATGTTAAGGCGTAATTATTTCAACAGCCCATGGACAGTCATCTCGTTTCTCGGAGCTATTATGTTGCTTCTACTCACTTTGACACAGACAGTGTTTTCCATTCTTGCTTACTTCTGTAATAGAGGTTGTTGAGCCCATGGCAAAACTTTTAAGTGAGATTATTTGAAATCTTGAACTATATTCTTAAGAAAGTTGGAAGAAGGTGTTTGATAGAATTTTCAAAAATTACACAAAATGATGTGGCATAATTATAGATTTAGCATTTAAAAGTAAAAAGAATAAGGCATTGACTATTCTTTATATTTCTTCGTACTTCATTTTGTGGGTCTCACACTGGACCCATAAGATGATTGGAATCGTTTATCTCATAAACCATGTAGTGAACACTGTAAGAGGTGGAAACTTAAAGTACGAAATTCAAATCTCCTACCCAAACTTTGAAGGCTAGAAGTGGTACAAAGAGTTCAAACCACAAAATTCTCGAGACAAATTTTTGGACTCAAAATGATTCAGAACCATGAATCCAAATATCCTTTGCAACTAGATTCGAAAAGGTTTAGAGCCATAAATCCAAAGATCTGAGTAATTGGGTTCGAAAATGTTTCGAAAACCCAGAAGTTACTCCATTAAGAATCCCAAAACACTTACGAACTTGGAGCCTAATTGACATGTTAGAACCATGATGTGACAAGAAAATGGACCTTCTCTTAAATGTGATGACCCATAATTTCTTTTTTTCTTTTTAAAAAGTCAGTGCATAATTTAATTGAGCAAATTTTCAGATTTGTAGTGCTGTGTATATTCTGTGTGAAAACAATTCGGTTTTATATTTTTTTTAAATAGTTCCCAATCTCAGAAAATTATGCAACTTTTATATGTTGTTCACATATGAGTCTAGCATGTTGGGTAAACATTTCAGAATTTATTGATGAGTATTTATTTTATAAAAATTCGTGGACTGATTGGTGTTCAGTTTAATTTATAACAAAAATTGAAAATGAGTTTTGTGTGTGTTGGACCATGACTTGAGATTAGTTTGTTGGGTCTACTTTGATGTATAATTGGGTGATGTTTAGCTTATGGGTGTGAATTTAATTGAAGAACATGATTTAGATTTAATTTAATTTGAGTTTATTTATTTACTCATGTTTAACTACTTGGTCCTTTTTAATTATGTGATTGGTATTGCCCACCGTGGGAGTTGTTATTATTTATTATATATGATTATAATATATATTTGAAAGTTGAATTTATGATGTGTACCATATGGTGAAAAATTATATATTTTTATAGTGAATAAAATAAGAGTATATTTTGTAGTGAGCAAAAGAATTATATATTGTGGTGTACAAAAATGTTATATTTTGTAGTGAGAAAAATTATATCATTTTATAATTTATATTACAAAATTCTGAGATATATTTACAAAACTTATATATATATATATATATATATTTTTGGGAAACTAATTTTTGGGAAGGCAACCCACGTGGGGCTCCCCCCCCATTCCCTCATTTCTTGTCCCTTCTTTTTCTTTTCATTTTCTTTTGTTTTGGTTTGGCAGAGGCTGTGTGAAAATTATATCATTTTATAATTTATATTACAAAATTCTTAGATATATTTACAAAAACGATATATATATATATATTTTTGGGAAACTAATTTTTGGGAAGGCAACCCACGTGGGGTTCCCCCCCCTTCCCTCATTCCTTGTCCCTTCTTTCTTTTCCCTTCTTTTCTTTTCATTTTCTTTTGTTTTGGTTTGGCAGAGGCTGTGCGTCTCTCTCTTTCTCCCCCTTTCTCTTTTCTCTATGATTGCTCAAGCTTTGAGCTTAGAGTCGGAGTCTTTAAAGTGAGATTTTGCAAAAGTTTTGTAAATGAAAGTCGGAGAACTTGTCGTACTCTTCGCAGTGGTGGTCTCGGATTCATGATTGGGTGATGTTTGCTTTTTCAGATTTGCTTTTCTTCATATTTTGAGGTAGGGGCTTTCTTCATATTATTACTTTAAAGCTATGTTAGGATTATTTTGAGAAAATATATCATTATAGGAGGTATTGCGTATATGTATTTCTCATATTTTGTCTGGTTAATTTTTGGAAGAAAAATTATGTTGAAGTGTTCAAGACATTGATATTTTGAAATTGATTTAGAAAAAAAAAATCATTTTGTGTTGGTAATATTTGTCAAAAAAATCCGAAAACGAAATTAATAGTTGTGTGAGTTGTATCTACCTCATATTATGGTTATATAATTTATTTTGAGAAAATAATGTTGAAATATTTATTTCATCTTTGAGTTTTGGAATTATTTTTGAGAAAAAAATAAATTGATGTTGATGAATATTGGGTAAATTGTTAAGTTGGGATTATAGAGTTGTTTTGGGATTAAAAACTCTAAAAGTGTTACATTCATGATATTTGATGAAAGGTGATATGTTGATGATTAAGTTGCGTTTAGTTTTGTGAAAATGAAAATGTGAAATGTGGACTTTTGAATTCACAACCTTGAAAATATTACTCTTGGGCATGTTTCTTAATTTTTGATGTAAATATCATGTGATTAATTAATTTTAGAAAAAGTTTTTAAAATTATTATTTGTAGAGAGTTGGGAAAGGTTGGCTATTCGAGTAGCTTGGCATGAGATAGGGTTATGTTTGAGAGATGAGGTATGTGAAGTTATGTTTGGTATTATTGATTTTGAAAGTTTTCAATATGATACACTTACTAATTTAGTGAATTAAATTAGTTTGGTTAAAATTTTATATCCGTTATGATTAAAAGTATGTTATTGAGAAGATACCATAACTTTTAATATAGTAGGATAGAAATAGAAATATTCAATAAGTATGAGATTTGGTAAAAATCATATTGGTTACCTTGGTTGAGGTGGAACAAAGTTGATTGAAAGTTTTGTGTGAGTTAAAACAATTGGGAAATTGAGTATTAGTTTTACTAGTTGGAGTATGCCAATATGTTATTTTTGTACTTGAAATTCATATATGAGATACTTGATTTGTAAATTGAAGGTTTGGTTGATTACCTATAATCTTGCTACTAAATGTATTTTCTGTAAATTAAATTGCATGTGGGTATTTGAAAGTGAGAAAGCCCCAATTTGTGAAAGATCCTAAATGTTAATGTTTTGGGAGTTGTTGGATTATTGGGAAAATATTATGTTTGGTTTTAAGATTGTGGAATTGACTGGAAAACACTTATGAAACTTTTGGAATACCGAGTATTGGTTACTCCTTTGAAATGTTGAGTTTGATGGAAAATTATATTAGTCTTGAAAATTTGTCTTTAAAATGTGTAATATGGATTGTTTCCAAGTGTTGGGAATCACGGGGAATTCCAAGTTATGGTTGTATGTTAGATTGTATGTCCATGTTGTTATCTTTTAACTAATGCATTAGAGATAACTATTTCGGCTATCGATGGAAGATAGTATTGATTGTTGTAGAAATTGTATGAGGATTAGGTGAATTGAAACTAATCTCTTATCGGTTGTTATTGAATATGACTGCGGGTTTTAATACATTGTATATGTATGATGTTTGGGAGAAGAAAATGAATTTACTCCATTGTTTGGGAGGAGAAAATGGATGGATTCTGTAACGCCCTCAAAAAGTACATAAATCAATCATTCACAAGATCTATAGACATAATGGAAATATTATATTTTCATTCATCAGAGTTAATATTACAAGAGATGGTACATGCATTATACTTTCACAAAGGATCATCCTGAAACTATAGCATGTAACTCCAAATGTTAACAACAGAATAGGTGCCCAGCGGGCTTACATCTTTCCAAGACTTTGCTTGGTTACAACAAAAGTAGTGTCCTAGCTCTATACATATAAAACCATCGGCTTGAATAAACATTCAGCACAAAAACAAAATCACAAAAGTGGAGCCTTCAGCCCCTAAGCCTCCCAAGCTATGCTCTTGAAGGCGGCATGTCACATGTACCTGAAAATGGTTTCCCAAGTAGGGTAAGCCAAAGCCTAGTAGAGATATGCTAAACAATATATGAGAATTAACTAAAATATGAGCATCAGATAAATATACAACATTCTTAACCAATACATATTCTTTTCAAGGTCATTCAACATAGATAACCAATATCTCAATTCATATCCATTCTTCCATTCCGGGTAAATCAATTAACCAAATTCATTATTATCAAAGGAACCAATATGAGACTACAACACAATGGTTCACAATTCATTACATTCATCAATCCAACACTTCTATTTCTTGCCATTTTACGGAACCACGTCCGAGGGAACCGACACCCATAAATATATAAGATTTCGAGACTTTCACCCTGGACACTCCGGCCAACTTAATTATCAATGGAGTCCATCTCCTATCTCCTCTTAAACAATGGAGTACATCCCCTATCTCCTCCTAAACAAAGGTACATATACAATGTATTTAAACACTTTGTCATATACAATGACTAATCAAAACACATATTCAATGGTTTAATCAAACCGTCATATTCAATAACATAATTCAATTGATTAGTTTCAATCATCCTAATTCTCAGGCAGTTTCTACAACAATCATAGCTATCCTCCACCGATAGCCTAAAACAGATATATCTAAATAGATAAATAAATCTATCAACAGATAATTTATCAAATTCCATAGGTGTGTGATTTATCAAACCAAACTACACCATTCAATCACATTTCCCCCAATTTCATAAATCCCAAACCAATTTCATTATTTACATAAATAGTTATTTCAACTCAACTTAGGGCAAAATTTCCCATTTTTTCCAAAATATCCACCCATAGGTCCAAATCTCACCACTTCAACAATAAAGAAACTCATACACAAACCCCCAAGGTTACTTTGTAAATCAACATGAAAAACCCCCTTTAATTTAGAACCCAAACCTTAACTTTTACCAAAATCTTCCCAAATTCCACCATTTATACAAAATGACAAATATCTAGGTTAAAGCTCATATTAAAAAGTAGAATATTCCTACCTCAAGCTTAGATGAGAGAGAAGAGAGAAAGCTCAAAAGTCGATGGCAACGAAACCACGTTTGCCCTGATCAAAACGAAGCCCTTGACAAGCTCTACACTTTATCTCAAAGGAGAAATGTGAAAAGATCACTTTAGGTGAGTAGATCTAGAGATTTAAGTGAAAAAAATTTGGGTTTTAGAGAGAGAAAAGAGAAATCACGGTTTAAGAGGAAAAAGGAAAGTAAAATCATGGGAGAAAAATGGGTTGGGCCAACTTATAGTAGTGAGGAAAAGCCCTAAGGTCAAATAAAATAATAGGCCCAAAAACCCCCTTAGATAGGGGCCATTTGGACCTCAAAAATTTGGGGAAAAAAAACAAGCAAGGGTCGACCCTTCGGGCATGGGGGTTGACCCTTTAGGTAGAAAAGACATTCTGCACAAGCAAGGGGGGTCGACCCTTAGACAGGATAGGGTCGACCCTATTTTCCAGCAACTAACACACAGACATAAGAGGGTCGACCCTCCCCAGTCTAGTGTCTACCCTATTTTCCAGCAACTAACACATAGACATAAGAGGGTCGACCCTCTCCAGTCTAGGGTCTACCATATTTTCCAGCAACACCTCTAGAAACTTCACCAACAGGTAGGGTCGACCCTTAGGAAGGCTGGTGTCAACCCTAGAATAGAATTTCTAAGTCTTCAATGAACTTTTGACAAGAATAAGTGCGAACAACCAAACCCAACAAGTTTAAATCGGATTAATCCTCCAAAACCAACGTACAACAACACCAAAGATTTCCAAAATAAAAAATAAAGGATTCGAATACACTTCCCCAAAAGCTTTGAAAGATACAGGTGCTACAACCTCCCCACCTTAGGAAATTTCGTCCCCGAAATTTTAGTACAAGTTTCAAAACCATGATTGCCCAATTTTCGAATGATTACAATTCAATTCTCATTACCATGACCCACCTACCGGTCATTCAATCCTTCCACAAAAGAACAATTCCACAATAGATATATCTCAACATATATTATCAATATGATTCTTCCGAATTTAACCAATTTCAATATGTGCATCTCATATTTTCAAAACATATTCAATGTTTATGATAAATTTGCATTTCCAAGAGTTAAACAACATATACAATGTTCAAATTAAACTTGTGTTTCCGAAACATATTCAACATTCACAATGCTTTCATAATCCAAAACATATACAATGTTTCCAAATTTGGTACAACACATACAATATTCTATATTCCCAGAACATATACAATGCTCATATTGAATCTATGTTTTCAAGACACCCACAACATATACAATGTTTTAACATTTCATTAACAAACTAAAATCTCGACATATGTTCAAATACCAACGAATAAGTCCGGATATTGCCTCATTAACTCTTCACAGGATGTCTCCTTGCTTCGTCGCTATGGAATTCTCAAAAACATGCTAGGTGGTGATGAAATGGTTGTGTCAATTCTTAACAAGATTTCTACTTGTGCCGTTGAACCTCGGGACAATTTTTATTACTCTCAAGTATTTGATGACATAAACAAGTATAGTAAGCAATGTTGGAACATATGGACTGCAATGTTAAGGCGTAATTATTTCAACAGCCCATGGACAATCATCTCATTTCTCGGAGCTATTATGTTGCTTCTACTCACTTCGACACAGACAGTGTTTTCCATTCTTGCTTACTTCTGTAATAGAGGTTGTTGAGCCCATGGCAAAAATTTTAAGTGAGATTATTTGAAATCTTGAACTATATTCTTAAGAAAGTTGGAAGAAGGTGTTTGATAGAATTTTCAAAAATTACACAAAATGATGTGGCATAATTATAGATTTAGCATTTAAAAGTAAAAAAGAAGAAGGCATTGACTATTCTTTATATTTCTTCGTACTTCATTTTGTGGGTCTCACACTGGACCCAAAAGATTATTGGAATTCGTTTATCTCATAAACCATGTAGTGAACATCGTAAGAGGTGGAAACTTAAAGTATGAAATTCAAATCTCCTACCCAAACTTTGAAGGCTAGAAGTGGTACAAAGAGTTCAAACCACGAAAATCTAGAGACAAATTTTTGGACTCAAAATGATTCAGAACCATGAATCCAAATATCCTTTGCAACTAGATTCGAAAAGGTTTAGAGCCATAAACCCAAAGATCTGAGTGCTTGGCTTCGAAAATGTTTCGAGAACCCAGAAGTTATTCCATTAAGAATCCCAAAACACTTATGAACTTGGAGCCTAATTGACATGTTAGAACCATGATGTGATGAGAAAATGGACCTTCTTTTAAAGATGGAGAACTCAAAGATAAATTCTTTCATCACTCAAATTAGTCTTTATTGAAAGTCAAGGTAGTAGGACTTTGGAAGTCCCCTTGGACAACACCTGACCTTTATCTTGGGATGGTAGTTATTGTTGAGTTGGTGGCTAAAATCAAAGGTTCGTCGAGATAACTTATAAAACCCTCAGATTTCCTATTATTCTCCGGGATACTTGAGGAGAAGACACAAAATGCTTGGGGGTAGCAATTATCTCGACCACGCAGTTAGGGAGGGAATCTTTCTCATGTTGTCACATGGCATCACCATAATCAATTGCTTGGACTTCAAGCCAATTTTGGGTGTGTATACACCCACCCATAGCTCATGATTCAGAACAAACATAGTAGCAAATTTTGAGAGTTGGAATGAAAGAGTGAAAGTGAGGATTCTATGGGATGCTCTGCTATTTTTTTTTCTCTCTCTCTCTCTAGTTTGCTTGCTTTGATCTTTCATCCAACCACTATCTCTCTCAATCTCTTCTTGAATCTAGTTTGATTACCAACAAATCTAGCTTCTCTCTTCCATTTCCAAAAAAAAAAAAATCAAACTTTTCAGCCAAATTCATCTTTTCCGATGAGTTTTTGGAAAAATTTATCATTTCCAGTGAACTTACTAGAACCCATTTCATGCAAAGACTGTACAAAGAATCAATTTCATCATATATCATTTTGTTTTATAAAACAGATAGTTTAAGTTTAAATTTATAGTTGACATCTATTTTAAAACATATAATGTTCAATAAAACTAAATGGGAAAATTATACAAATAGTCCCTGTAGTTTACACGATGTGTCAATTTGGGCCCTATAGTTTCAATTTGCTCGATTTTGTCCCTTAATTTAATAGATTGTGTCATTTTAGTTCAATAAATAACGGTTGTAAGTTAATTTAATGAAAAATCAAACAATGTGTCAATTTGGTCACTGTATTTTTCACAATGTGTCATTTAGTCCCTGTCAAAATCGAGAAAATTGAAACTACATGGACTAAATTAACACATCGTATAAAGTATAGGGACCAAATTGGCACATCGTTTGACCTTCCGTTAAATTAACTTAACAACAGTTATTTATTGGACTAAAATGGCACAATTCTTTAAATTAATGGGCAAAATCAAACAAATCGAAATTATATGGACCAAATTGACACATCGTGTAAACTATATGGACTATTTGCATAATTTACCCAAACTAAATTTTTAGATAATTTATCTTTTCCGTTAAATTTTAAAATCAACAATTCAAATTATAATTATGAATTAAGATAATGCCCACAAAATAGAATAGGAAGGATAATATAGAACAACCATTTGAATTACCGTTGTAGGCCTGGAAAGCCTTACCAAATCGCCAGATAAAGTGAATTTTTTTCAAAAATAAAAATACTCTACTTTTATTTGAAATTTAAGGCTATGTTTGGTCGAATAATTTGGGAAGAGATTTGAAAAGGAAAAGGAAAAAAAAAAGTGTGAAACTAAGTAAAATTTAGACATATTTTATTCACATTTCACTTACCTTTTTCATTTCCTTTCCAAATCTTTTCTCAAATCTGCAACCAAATACAATCTAACAATCCGTTTGGATCATAAGCTGATGTGAAAAAAGAAATAATTGCGATTTCTCACCTAAGTGAAAAAAGAAAAGAAATAATTATAATTTATCACCATTTATGTTTAGAAAAAAATAAAAGAATGTAATTTATCACCTATCTTGTTTGGATAGAGTAAATAAGAGAGAGAGAAAAAAAAAACTGTTATATTTTATTTTGTCAAAATAACTTTTCATATTAATAAGTTATATTTTTTTCCTAAAAGTAACTAGTGGTAACCTATTCTATGTACGAGACTTTGTAAATAAATAAATAAACAAATCATTATAAATATTTTGAAGTAATTTAATATTTTGCATTGAGGTATACATGAAATTTATAAGTTAACTTTTATGTTTATAACTTTTTATATTATTAGTTTAAAAAAATTGAAAATATATATAAATCTGTTTAGTGCAAGTTTGATAATTTGCATTAAAAAAAAGTTAAACCTGATTAAATGAAATTAAATGAATTATGACATATCTCTTCTTGTTTTGAAATATACAAATTTAAAAGTTATAATTAAGACAAATATACAATTTTATAGTCAAGTGAAATTTAACAATAATTAATATGATATTTCTATTATTAATCCAATAATTTAAGTTACATTTTTTGTATTTCAATTTCATAACTAAAAATATAATATGAATATAATACACACATGGATTTTTAGTCTTTAAAAATAAGAAGGTTTCAAATATTTTCAAACTTTCATCATTTTCTTTCAATTTTTTTTTTAATCTAATTTGATTTTAAATTTGAATAAAAAATTTGATTTGATATGAATTACTTTACTTTTTCATTAAATTTTTATCAATTTTTAAAAGAATTTTCATTCTCATCCCAATTTTTTTTTTCTTTTCACCAATTTTGATGAAAAAACAAATAATTTTCAACATTTCATCTTTTTAAATTTTTATCAAATTATAATTTGATAAAAAAAAATATATTAAGGGTTGAATATTTTCTTAAATGGAATTATAGTGAAATATGTGGTTGTGGGTTAGTGATGGGAGTTGTGGGTTTCTATTTTTCTTAAATTTAATTTATCTATAGTTTCTATTTGTTTTTCATTATTATTATTTAGGTAAGTTACGATGAGAGTTAAATATGTGATAGATATGTGAGTTTTATTGATTTAAAGTATGATAGTGAGAGATATTTTCAAATTAGGTTTGTTTAGATAGACTTTATATATTTTTAAAATTTAAAATTAGATATTGAGAGGCAAAAGAAATATTTCAATTGAACAAATAAAAATCAAATTTATTAATTTTATTGGTTTGTATATCTGATTTTTATTTTTATTTTTTCATACGTTATTATATAATATATAAGATATAGATGGATACCCACAACTTTCATGAAAAATATTATCTGATTTTTTGGAAGAGAAAAAAGGAATGCAAGTTTTAATATTTATTTATTTTTTTAAAATTGGTGAGAGAGGCTATGATGGAGAGATTATGAAATATTTTTGTTATTTTCCCATTTGAAATCCATAAATTAATGGATAGTTATTATTTCTAAAATAAATAAATATGTAACGCCCCCAAATTATTACAATAAAACCAATCCTTAAAGCAGAAAAATAATAGAATAATATGCTTTCATTCATTAGAGTTCGTTTACAAAAGTTAACACATGAGATATACATTCACAAATGTTCATCCTAAATCTACAGCATGTGTTACAATAATAAGAGAATTGAAAACTAAACAGGTAATAATATGCCCTATAGACTTACATCTTTCCAAGTCGTTAGTTGATTACAACAAAATGAGCTTAGCTCAATACAATTTAAGCCCTTGGCTATTCAAAAGAATAAAACAAAATAAATAATCTCTTGCTTCCCAAAAGTCCCTCCAAGCTATTGCCTTGGCAGATGTATGTCACCAACACCTGAAAATGGTTTTTCCCAAATAGGGTGAGCCAAAACCCAACAGGAATAATCTAACACAATATATAAGATTTAACAAAGGTATAAGTGCAATGTGCATATACAATGCCTATGACAAAACATTCTCATTTTTATATCATCATGAAGTACCAAGTTCATATCTTATTCCAATTTCCTTCAATTCATTTCAATTCATGAGTCAATTTCATTATCTTCCAATAACCCCAACTAAGACTACAACTTAGTGGTTATCTAATCAACATAATTACCACACAATACTTCAATCTGCCATTTTACGAAAATTTCGTCCGCGGGATCGGCACCCATGTATATACACAAGATTTCGGGACTTTCACCCTCAACACTCTGGCCAACTTAATTTCAATGGAGTTCATCCCTTATCTCCTCCCAAACAATGGAGTGCATCTCCTTTCTCCTCTCAAGCACCAACATATACAATGTATTGAAAACATAGTCATATTCAATGACAAACAACATTAGATTAGTTTCAATTTACTTAATCTTCATGTAATTTCTACAACAATCATAGCTATCCTCTACCGATAGCCTAATACAAAAATTTCTAAACAGATATACAAATTTCTCAATAGATAAATTATTCAAATTTTCATAGGTGAGAGACAACACATGTCCAACTCCACCATTTACATCAAAAGTCATCCAATTGCACATTACCCAAAGTCAATTTCAATTATTTACACAAAATAACAATTTAATCCAATTAGGACAAAACTTCCCATTTTTCCAAATATCACCCCAAGTACCAAAAGCAACAATTTTGACACCATATAATATTATATTCGAACTCCATACCCATTTATTTCATAATCATCAAAAACCCCTCCTTTTCATTTCATACCCAAACCCTAAGTTTGTTCAAACTATTTCCAAATCTCACAATTGTTACACAACGACAAATAACTAAGTTAAAAACTATATGAAGGTGTAGAAAATCCCTACCTCAAAGAGAGAAGACAAGCCAAGAAAAGGTGAAACTTCAAAAGTGTTCAAATCTAACTCTATTCAGATCAAAATGGAGATCTTGAGATGGTCTACCTTTTTATCAAAGGGATTAGGGTTAAGAAATCACTAAAACTAGGTGAAAATGTAGAGATAGATAGATAGATAGATAGATAGATAGATAGATAGATAGAGAGAGAGAGAGAGAGAGAGAGAGAGAGAGAGAGAGAGAGACGGTCTCAACTTTAGGCTTTAGGGAGAAAAGATCTGAAAAAGTGATGTAAAAAGTCATTTTCGCGATCTGATATACGCACAGTCCACTTGAGCGCAAGAGTTGATGCTCAAGCATCAGACACAAAAAGTTGTTCCGCTCGACCGCAAGAAGTGGCTCGCTTGAGCGCAAAATACACACATCCAATACTTTTGCAGGTAACAGACAAACCGCTTGAGCGCAAAAAAGACCGCTCGAGCGCCAACCTGCTCGAGCATAGGAAACGCCGCTCGAGCATAAAAAACACTCTCCCAACAGTTTTGCAGGCTTGCAAAAGTACTGAGAGTTGGCAAAGCCTGCTCGAGCGTGAAAAGTGCCGCTCAAGCGGAGGAGCAAAAATTACAAAGCCCGCTCGAACGGAAGAGCAAAAATCTGGGCAACTGTAACACCCCAATTTTCATGCCCAAATGATAACACAATATTCATGGCTTTTTAAGATAAAAACTGGATATAAATCCTCACACTTGCATTACATGATCCAAATCAAATATCATAAACAAATAAATACCCTCATGGGTTTACAAGTTTCCAAGGCTTAAGCCCGGTTACACAAATCGGTTATTCAAACCCACACAAATAAAGCCATTGGCTTACAAAACAGAGTCACGCATAATGAGAGCATTGTGCTCCCAACACACACACTTCCACGCCCTCAGTTGGGCGGATTCACCACGTCCTTTCCTGCACAAAAATCCCATAGGGTGAGCATAAAGCCCAGTAGGAAATCCTTAACAAGGTATATACATTTTATACAAGTCTCAAAAGATGAATGCATGTGCCATGCCATGCCCTATTGAAAATAAAACACATCTTTATTTTTTGAAAACCATCATGCTCAATGATGCCATGCAATTTTAATAATTCAACTCTTATCAATTTTATTCAAGGGGCGGTAAATACTACTCTGGTAATCTCTAGGTCCGTGTCTGTAAGTAGTCTATACAAGTACTACCAATTTGTCATTTTTACTAGTATTGACTGGAAGGCTCGACACCTATAATCTGTCATTTTTACCAGTATTAATTGGAAGGCTAGACACCTATTCATTTTCATCTACACCACCTGTCAAGACTTACCACCGTATTTACCCCAAAGCCAATTCATGAAAACTTGTTTCTAAACGTTCTTTTCTCAATGCAAGTTTTCAAATCAAATTTCAAAGCTCTTCATTAACAAATGGATTGATATGCCAATGCAATGATTAATAATACAATGCAATATTTTCTTTCACTTTCAATGTTTTCACACAATATTTCCATTGTGATAAAAAATCTTCATTTCTCCATTCAAATGCAATTTCACATGATGAATAAATACTTTTAGTCCAATTTATCCAAGGGATAACAAAATTTCCACCTTTCAAGCAATCTTAACAATTTAATCATCTCAAGACTATATCAACACTTTTAAACAACAATTTCCAAAACTTCTACAATCATCATATTCCATGAAAAAGATCATTTATATGTAAATAAATAAACAAATTTTCAAAACATCATTTATTTTAGCACACAAAATAAATATGTAGCGATCCCGATTTTGACCCGGTCAACTTACGGGGGTCGAGCTTGCTTACGAGAAAGTCTATTTCACGATCGAGTGGACCATGTTATATCAGTCTGTAAGGGGATATTTCAGATCACTTTTTCAGTTCTCTCTCTCTCTCTCTCTCTAAAACTCTCCAAAATTTCCAGATCTAGAGCTTCTCTCTCTAAAAGTCATCTTCTCTCTTTGATTCCTCCAAATCCGTTATGAGTTAGACCGAAGTTCTTCATCAAAGTTGTGTAACTTCTCGAGGGCTTCGTTGTGTACGATGGAGATCGAGTTTCGACATCGTAAATTTTAGAGTTTTATCTCATTTCTTTTTCAAAACTTAAGGTAGGGATTTTCTTAGAGTTATATATATATATATATATATTTGCAAGATCTACATGATTTTCGAAATCATCTTTCGATTACTTTGAAAACTGATTGTTGATTCAAGAAGTTGAGCAATTTTGAAAGTGGGTTTGTCTCTAGACTAGCTGCACCTTTGACTAGGTTGACTAGAAAGGGTATCAAATTTGTGTGGAGTGAGGCTTGAGAAAAGTCATTCCAAGAGCTTAAGACTAGATTAACTACTGCACCGATTTTGATAATTCTGGAAAGGGGTTTGAATTACACTGTCTATTGTGATGCGTCTGGGGATGAACTTAGGTGTGTCTTGATGCAAGAGGGAAAAGTTGTGGCCTACGGTTCACGACAATTGAAAATTCATAAGAAAAATTACCCCACCCATGATCTAGAATTAGCAGCGCTGATTTTTGCTTTGAAAATTTGGAGGCATTACTTGTACAGTGAGAAGTTTGAAGTCTTCTCCGATCATAAGAGTCTAAAGTATTTGTTTTCTCAAAGAGACTTGAATTTACGACAACGGAGGTGGATAGAATTTATGGAGGATTATGACTTTGAGTTACACTATCATCCAGGGAAGGCCAATATGGTGGCCGATGCTTTGAGTCGAAAATCTGTGAGTTGTTTGGCTAGTGTGGCCATTCGGGAATGGGATATGCTAGATGTTATTAGCAAGTTTGATTTGCACTTGGGTGAGCCCGGAGAGAGTGCTACCTTGTTTACTTTGAATGCTCAACCTACCTTGGTTAGTAAGGTCATAGAGGCACAACGAGGAGATCGTGATGTGGAATCAATCCGTGTTAAGATTTCTAATGGAAAGGAAGAGAAAGGTTTGAACATTCACTCGGATCTGAGTGTACGTTACCTAAACCATTTGTTTATACCAGAATCTTGTAGAGAGGAGGTACTTCGAGAGTTCCATCACTCACGCCTTGTGGTACACCCGGGAGGCACTAAAATGTATCATGATCTTAGTCATCAGTTTTGGTGGAAGGGTATGAAACGAGATGTCGCTTTATTTGTATCGAAGTGCCTTACATGTCAACAAGTGAAGGCTGAACACCAAAGACCAGCGGGTTTGTTACAACCCTTACCGATAGCCGAGTGGAAATGAGAGCGTGTTACCATGGATTTTGTAGTTGGGCTTCCTAGAACAATGAAGCAATGATGTCGTTTGGGTGATTGTTGATAGGTTGACTAAGTTTACCCATTTCATTCTGATGTGCACCAGCGACTCAGTTGAACGCTCGGCAGAGTTGTACATTAGAGAGATAGTTCGACTTCATGGAGTCCCTGTGACTATCATGTCAGATAGGGATCCTCGTTTTATTGCCCAGTTATGGCAAAGCCTTCAAGAGGCATTAGAAACTAAGTTGACTCTTAGGACCGCTTATCATCCTCAAACCGATGGAGAGTCGGAACATGCCATTCAGATTTTGGAGGACATGCTTAGAGCTTGTGTCCTTAATTTTAAGGGGCCTTGGGAAAGGCACTTACCATTGATTGAGCTTGCTTACAACAATAGTTGCCAAGCTAGTATTGGGGTGGCACCATTTGAAGCCTTGTATGGTCGACCTTGTAGATCGCTAATTTGTTGGGCCGAAGTGGGTGATGCACCGTTACTGGGTCCAAAAATTGTTAGAGAGACAACCGAGAAAGTTGTTCTCATTTGGAAGAGGTTAGCTACGGCCCAAAACCGACAAAAGAGTTATGCCGATAAGAGGAGACGACCTTTATCTTTTGAAGTTGGTGTAACGCCCCCATTTTCATGCCCAAATGGTGATACACTAGTCATGGCTCTTTAATGTAAAACTGGTAACAAATCCTCATACTTGCATTACATGATGTAAATAGTTTTCTTGCGATAATACAATTAATCCAACAACCATTAATTAAACAACAAATACCTCCAAGGGTTTACAAGTTCCAAGGCCTGAGCCTGATTACACAAAATAGTTATTCAAACGGGCACATATAAAGCCCTTGGCTTACAATCAGAGTAACAGCAAACGAGCACACTATGCTCTCTTTACACACTTCCACACCCTCAGTTAGGCGGGATCACCACATCCTTTCCTGCACAAAAATCTCGTAGGGTGAGGATAAAACCCAGTAGGAAAATCCTTCACAAAGTATATATATTTTATACAAGTCTCAAAAAGGTGGATGCATATGCCATGCCATGCCATGCCATGCCATGCTCTTTTGAAAAATAAGAATACATCTTCATTTATTGAAAACCCATCATGCTCAATGATGCCATGCAATTTCAACTGTTCCACAATTATCAATTTTGTTCAAAGGGCGGTAAATACAACTCTGGTAATCCCTAGGTCAGTGTCTGCAAGTAGACTATACAAGTACTACCAATTTGTCATTTTTACCAATTGCAACTGGAAGGCTCGACACATATAATCCACACCACCTATCAATCACTAGGCTGGTGTCTACAAGTAGACTATACAAATACTACCAATTTGTCATTTTTACCAATCGCAACGGGAAGGCTCGACACCTATAATCCACACTACTTGTCAAGACTTACCACCGTATTTACCCCAAAACCATTTTACGAAAACTTATTTATCAACATTCTTTTCTAAATGCAACGTTTTCAGATCAAATTTCAAAGCTCTTCATTATCAAATGAATTGATATGCCAATGCAATGATTAATAATATAATGCAATATTTCTTCCACTTTTAATACTCCCACACAATATTCCCATTGTGATCAAAATTCTCATTTCTCATTTCAATGCAATTTCACAAGATGAATAAATATTTTTATTTCAATTTATCCAAGGGATAGCATAATTCCCACATTTCAAACAATCTTAACAATTTAGTCATCTCAAGACTATATTAATACTTTTAAATAACAATTCCCAAAACTTCAACAATTCCCATATTTCATGAAAACATCATTTATATGTAAATAAATAAACAATTTTCAAACAAAATTTATTTTGGCACACAAAATAAATATAACAACATATTCTAAAAATTTTCAACATATTTCTTGAAAATTCCCAATTTCTAGGTTTTTTCACCAAAAGCCATTCATCTTCAAATATTTGAGAAGATCTCACAAAAAATATCTTTCTTTCATCAACATAGTTCAAAAATATAAATTTATATTTTTAGAAGGAAAAAGAAAGTAAACTCACTTTCAAAATCATTCACCTTCTTGAATCAACAATCCATTTTTCAAAACAAATTAAAAGATGAGTTCTAAAATTATTTAGATCTTGTAAAAACATATATATAACTTAAAGAAAATCCCTACCTCAAGCTAGAAGAGGAAACACGCAAAAATCCAAATTTTGAATTCCAGGTGTGTTGGCTCTTATGTCAGCAATCAATTGAATCTGCTGAGGATATGACTGGATTGGACTATCACTTGTGTGGCCTTCTCCCTCTTTGCAGAAACCACAAGCCTTTTCTGAAACCAGGGAGAACAGGAAAAAGTAACAAGCATCAACTCTGTAGCGACCCTCACCTTACTCTTGTCATACTTGCATACATTCATGCACGACCTTGTCTTGTTATGTTGTTCTAAAGGTTTTGCCTTGCCTTGTTTTGTTTAAGTATTGCTTGCTTGACTTTGTTCCTTGCTCGGTGTGTAGCCGAAGTAATCTTGAGCTTAGTTCACCTTTGAACCTTTGTACCTAGAGCTGTTTCGGAGCCATTTGGTTGATTCCACCTTCACCTCGGGCTTGTTGCCGAGATGTTTTGCACTTAGTGATCCTTGTCCTTGGGCAGGTATGGCCTAGACCGAGGTGTGGCACACCCCAGCCAAGGTGTGGCACAGCTTAGTCAAGTGTCGTCCTCCCTAGCCGATGTCTTTGTTACCCTGTTGCCGAAGCTTTGGCTTTGGCCGATGTTATTTCTTGCCGATGTGTCTTGCCCTAGCTTGCTGCATGCGCTTTGTCATAGACTTGTCTTATCAATCAATCACCTTTTGAGTTGAACCAACCCAGTAGCGCCACGTGACCGAACTGATTGTTAAGACAGCCGGCAGACCTAGAAACAAATCATTTTTGTCTCAAATCTTTGCCTTTAGAGAGAGAAGCTCTAGAGAGAAGGAGGAGAAGTTCTTGAGTGAGAATAGATCTTCCAAGCTTGATCTTCGAGGGTTGAACCGTTGGATTCGGGTTTTGAGGTTAGTGTCTTAACCTACTCTTGTCGTTCTTATTGATCATCTAGCTACATTGCGTGATCGGATCTGTTTTGCATGTCATGCATCGATTTGAAGTCGGTTTTGGAAGAGAAAAATGGTATTCATGTGTTCTTGAAGAAAAGTCTCGTTTTGATTCGAAAGTTTGGAACCAAAACCATGTTTTTGTGTTTGTTCTTGCATGACCTTCTTGAATGGGTACCCAAGTCCATGTTTTGAACTCATGGCATGAAATCTCTGGTTTTTGTAACAAGTTATGATCTTTGCATTCATCTTCCTCATGATCTTGTTCTTTATGTTCTTCAAAGGGAAACCCAGGTTTTCCCGACTTTGCTTTTGAATGAGACCATCAGGACCACACCTCGGCAAGGAGGTGTGGAACCTCGGCAAAGCCCTGGTTGGTACCCAATGTGTGTTTGCATGGGACGGGAGGGATGCTTAAACTCCCAGCACGTTTTGCTTTGCTTTTGACTTGGACCTGGTGAGAATGCCGAGATCATTTGCATGCATATAAAGCTTGTTTTGAGAATGTGAATTGCCATGTGATTGTAGGTCCTTGATTTTTGCTTTGAGCCTACACCTGAAGAACTAGGTGAGTGGTGCTTTTAATAAAGCTATGTTATACTGTTTTGATAAATCTTGCTTTTCTTTGTTTTGATAAAAGTATTTGTTAAGCATGAACGAATAGCCTGTTTGATGTATCAAGTATAAGCTTTGTTTTGATGTCATTCTTGAAAAGTCCCTTGTACTGGAGGACTATAAACTTTCACAGTACCAAGTATAAAAGTCCCTTGTGCTGGAGGACTCTAAACTTTCGCAGCACTAAGCATAAAAGGATACGGTCCTTTATTGGAAAGACTCTTGTGTTAAAGCGGGCTACGAGCCGAAGTAACACAAGACCACCGTGTTAAAAAGGGCTTCGGGCTTAAGTAACACGTGTCCCTTGTGCTGGAGGACTATAAACTTTCGCAGTACCTTTGACTAATCGATTACGGATCGTACAGCCTTTGTTTTTCCACTGATGGTTTACCGCGTGGATCTGTTGTTCGGAAGGCTTGATTTGTGTTTTGCCGATGTTAGTAAGCATCCCTTGAGACTTGTAAGACTTAATAGTTGAATACGGTTCATCGAAGGCTTGATTTGTGTTTTGCCGATATCAGTAAGCATCCTTTGAGACTTGTAAGACTTTGATAGATGAATACGGTTCATCCCTTGTTTTAATAAAGTTTTGATGTGTTTTTGCTTTGAAAAGATCTCGGCTAAGATTCGTATGGTTTTGGGCATGTTTTGTTTTGAAGGACCTCGGCTATATTCATGCAAAACCTTTATTATTAGTACCATTCACTGAGTATCCAAGCTCACCCTCTCCATATATATGTAGGTGATGAGCAGGACGTCGGCGACGCATAGATGTGCTTTTGAAAACTTGTTTTGGATCTATGATTATGTCAGCTTTGTTTTGTATTCACGTCGGCGATGTCATTTCTTTTATGTCGGCAATTCTTGAAAATCATGCTTCTTGGCTTGTATTCACTGTATTTTGTATACGTCGGCTCGAGAAGCCTTTTGATCAAGATGTAATACGTATTTTGCTTGTTGTATTCAAGTTGTAAAGATGTATGCCATTTCATCGAACTTATACACTACTCTTATGGACCACTCGTATTTTGATTTATTGCTTCGCATTTGTGAGCCCCTATATTTATACTCTGATTGTGTTAAACTTTTGATAGTTGGCCTTCGGTAATCTCGGATTACTGGCCATTACGGCACCAAACTACTAGGGGCGATTTGGGGTCGTGACAAACTCAGCCTGAAGTTTTTCATAGACATTCCTGAATAGTCCCTTAGATACAAGGTCAGCAACAAACATTCCATTATGGGGCATCGTTTTCCAGAAGCTGACTATCATCACCGTCCATGCATTAATAATTGGCTAACGCAAATACTTATTTGCCCCTTCCAAGCCATATTTGATAAAGGTCAAATGCCTTGTTAAAATCTCTCATCTGGCAGAACTTTTTCATGAGTATTAGAAATGGAACATGATCAATGGGTAAACCAGACCTCTGTATATTTTGGCAAAAAGTTTTTTTCAGCCTCCATTACTTTACCTATCATACAATAACCTTTAATGAGCTCGGTATAAGTTATGATGTCTGGATCATAACCTGTCCTCAGTATCATTTTGCTTTTCCCCAAAACATGCCTTATTGGGGTACCATTGCCTCCAAATTCTGATCTTGTAGACTGAACAACAACTCCATCCAAAGTCCGAACCGTGCAATGAAACACGACCTGATCACCATCGGCGGTGTCGAATCGCCACCATCAGGCCTAACCACAGCTTTCATCAAACCTCCAGGCACAAGCTTCTTCTTCCTTTTATCGTCATCAGAAACGGTTTTCTTCTTCTGAGGCACGTATTCTTGGTCAGCATCTTCGTCTACAGCCATTGAAGAACAGTGTATGATCACTTTAAACTCCGAACGAAGCTTCTCCGTAAGGCGAAACGAAAAATGCCCGAATCCTGGTTCCTCCCGATCGAAACGAAGCTCCTTCAGTTTAGTTTCCAGCACCTTAACCCCTCCTCCGCCTCCGCATGATGATCTCGGTGGAAGAGATTTGAGGAAACTATTTCCATATGCACGGAGTTGGACAGCTCAACCCCTCTCCCTATCTCTCTCTCTCTCTCTCAAAAATATTCTTTTCCCTCTGTGACATCAGCCATCTTGCATGAGTAAGAAAATATTTTAATAGTCACTTTGCCCATGAGATGATGAACCAAGATCAAATCAATCACACCTCTAATTCCTACTCAGTCTCTCTTCTAAAATAATATGCACCACTTGACCACAACTCCAGCACGCCTCATTATTATTATTCTCTTATTCTACTATATTATAATATAACGTACCACTCATTCAACACTGCAGTCTACATCTCTTTATTATTTTATTTTATTTTTTTTAAACACTTTCCCACGGAACATGAGTATGACCCTTTCAAAAAAAAATTTCACTACATTTTTATTTTATCTTATTTGGGTCTTTACAGTTGGTGACCATGTGTTTTTAAAAATCTCACCAAGACAGGGTTTGATGAGATTTGGTAAGAGTGGCATATTATTTCCAAGGTTCATTGGGC
This sequence comes from Camellia sinensis, assembly GCF_055761805.1. Classification (NCBI taxonomy): domain Eukaryota; kingdom Viridiplantae; phylum Streptophyta; class Magnoliopsida; order Ericales; family Theaceae; genus Camellia; species Camellia sinensis. The sequence continues at coordinate 51,461,789 of NC_138967.1, forward strand.
CTTTTGAGATCTTAGAGTGAATTAAGGAAGTGACATACCGGTTAGCTTTACCGCCACAACTTTCGAGAGTTCACAACGTGTTTCATGTAGCTATACTTAGGAACTATGAACCCGACCCTTCTCATATGCTTGATTGGGTTGACTTGGAGGTAGATGAGGATACCCCTTATGAAAAACGACCGGTTCAAATATTAGATACTCGAGAGCAAGTGCTACGGGGCAAAACTATACTGTTGGTAAAGGTATTGTGGAGACACCATGGGGTTGAAAAAGCGACGTGGAAACGGGAGGCGGAAGTCCGCTCTAAGTATTCGGATTTGTTTGAAAATGCTTAAATTATTTTTTCTTGTAATATTCCCTAGTGTTTGAGGGAAATGTCTTAAAATTGTTGACCACATGTTGTTATGTATGTTGTTACGTTAAGCACGAAATAGTTACGGATTGTCATTTCTTTGCTTCATGTTTAAGTTGATGTAGACGGTTGTTGTTAATAAGATAACCATGGTGGAAATGGCAAAAAATAAAAATAAAAATAAAAATAAAAAATAAAAAATTGCTTGAGAGTTAATATTGTGATTTTAAAATGAAATAGCGTCCTTTTGATCGCTAGAAACCCCCTTTGTTTGGGTAGTTTGATTTGAAATTTCGGAGACGAAATTCTTTAAAGGGGAGAGGTTGTAGCGATCCTAATTTTGACCCGGTCAACTTATGGGGATCGAGCTCAAGTAGGAAAGCAAAAATGCATTTTGCATTCGAAATTGCTTATGGGAAAGTGTATTTCAAGCTCGAGCGGACCATGTTATATCAATCCGTAAGGGGAGATTTCATATCACTTTTTCAGTTCTCTCTCTCTCTCTAAAACTCTCCAAAATTTCTAGATCTAGAGCTTCTCTCTCTAGAAGTCATCTTCTCTCTTTGATTCCTGCAAATCCGTTGGGAGTTAGATCGAAGTTCTTCATCAAAGTTGTGTAACTTCTCGAGGGCTTTGTTGTGTGCGGTGGAGATTGAGTTTCGACACCATAAATTTGGGGATTTCATCTCATTTTTTCTTCAAAACTTGAGGTAGGGATTTTTTTAGAGTTATATATATATATATATATATATATTTGCAAGATCTATATGATTTTCGAAATCATCTTTCGATAGTTTTGAAAACTGATTGTTGATTCAAGAAGTTGAGTGATTTTGAAAGTGGGTTTGTCTCTTGTTCTTTTAAAATGATCTTATGGATTTTGATTTTCGTTGATTGAATAAAAGATGATTTTGAAAAGTTTTCTTTCAAAAGATTTGAGTTGCATAGTTTTGGTAAGAAAACCTAGAATTTGGAGATTTTTTTTAGAGACTGAAAATCCATGAATGATATTGTTATATTTATTTTGTGTGTCAAAATAAATGGATGTTTGAAAATTTTCTTATTTATATTTATATAAATGATAAATTTTAGGTAATATTCATTTTGGAAATTATTGTTCAAAATGTTGAAATAGTCTTGAAATGACTAATTGTTGAGGATACTTGAGAAGAAGGAATTGTGTTATTCCTTTGATGATGAATTGGAATAACAGTATTTATATTCATCTTATGTTATTGGCATATCAATTCATTTGATTACATTAAACTTTGAAAGTTGATTTGAAAACTTGCATTGAGAAAAGAATATTGAGAAACAAGTTTTCATAGAATGGTTTTGGGGTAAATACGTTGCTAAGTCTTGATAGGTGGTGTAGATGATATTGAATAAGCTTGCCTGAGAGTCCGGGGTGAAAGACCGAAAACTCGCGTGGATAGGTGTTCAGCCTTCCGGTTAATACCGATAAAAATGACAATTTGGTAGTACTTGTATAGTCTACTTGCAGACACCGACCTAGGGATTACCAGAGTCGTATTTACCACCCTTGAAATAAATTGTTAAGTTTTGAACAATTGAAATTGCATGACATCATTGAGCATGATGGTTTTCAAAAGATGAAAATGTAATTTATCTTTAAAAAGGACATAGCATGGCATGTGCATTCCATATCTTAAGTCTTGTATAAAATGTATATACTTTGTTAAAGATTTCCTATAGGCCTTTATGCTCACCCTACGGGATTTTTGTGCAGAAAAAGATGTGGTGATGTCGCCTAACTAAAAGCGAGAAAATGTGTGTTGAGAGTACGAGTCTCTCATTTTGCTGTGACTCTGTGTGTAAGTCAAGGGCTGTATGTGTGTGGGTTTGAATAATAGTTTTGTGTAACCAGGCTCAAGTCTTGGAAACTTGTAAACCCTTGGGGGTATTTATTTGTTTATTTACTTGTTGTTGGATTAATGTATTGTTGCATGAAAAACTATTGCATCATGTAATGTAAGTTTAGAGATTTATACTCGGTTTTCCTTGAAAGAGTCGTGATTGTTGTATTATCATTTGGGCTAGAAAATTAGGGCGCTACAAAATATAACAACATCCCCCAAAGATTTTCAACATCTTTCAAACAAAAAACCCCAATTTCTAGGTTCTCTCACCAAAACCATCCATTTTCAAATATTTAACAAGATCTCACCAAAAACATCTTTCTTTTTGCAACATAGTTCAAAACCCTCAATTCTTATAAAAAAATTAGAAAGTAGACCCACTTTCAAAATCACTCATCTTCTTGAATCAACAACCTATTTTCCAAAATTAATCAAAAGATGATTTCGAAAATCATCTACATCTTGCAAAAACATATATATATATATATATATATATATAACTCAAAGAAAATCCCTACCTCAAGTTTTGAAGAAAAATTGAGATGAAACTCCAAAATCAATGATGCCTAAACTCAATTTCCACCGCACACAATGAATCCCTCGAGGTGATAACCAACTTTGGTGAAGAACTTAGGCCTAAATCCCAATAGATTTGGAGAAATCAAAGAGAGAATGTGACTTCTAGAGAGAGAAGCTACAGATTTAGGGTTTTTGAGTGAAAAGGAAATCAAAGTGAAGCAAAACGGCACTGCTGGTGACTGATATATGCCGGGCTCACTCGAGCGAAGGAGTTCTCGCTCGAGCGACCTGACACAAAAAGGTCACCTCACTCGAGTGCAAGAAGCGTCGCTCAAGCGTAAGATACCAAGCTTCAAAATTTTTTTAGACGCACTCCTTGCTCGAGCGCAAGAAACTTAGCTCGAGCGAAGGACTCTTTTCTGCAAAAGTACTGGGAGCTCACAAAGCTCGCTAGAGCGAAGAGCCAAAATTCTGGACAACAAAAGTTGAAACAGCTTGCAACTAACCAGTTCCAAACACTCCCAAAACATCCCAAAACTCAAACTCAAAGAGTGGAAGGAAGAAAAGACGTAGATAATACTTTCTAACCATGAAATCCGAGTCCAGAACACCACAAGGACGAGTCAAAGACCTGGATCGCTATAACCTTCCCCCTTTAAAGATTTTCGACCCCGAAATTTCAAATTAAGTCCAAAATCATAATTACACTAGCCACAACAAGGCTATTCTTACAAGTACATCACCATGACCCATTCTCCGATCATCCTTTCCCAACGACTCAACTCACAAGTCCTAATCAAAACGAAATTTACAATTTCCCAAAACATTTGCAATGTTTAATCAAAGTCAAAATTTTCAAAAGTTTTTACACCGCATACACAATGCTTCCAAAAGTGATACCACACCCACATTATTCCATATTCTCAAAATATATACCATGATTATATTGAATCCATGTTTTTTTTTTCCAAAACAACAATAACTCATAAGTTAAAACATATATAATGCCCATACTATTCACTAACATAACCAAATTCCCATTACGTGCTCATGCATCAACAAACAAATCCGGATATTTCTCTCGGACTTCCAACTCACATTCCCAAGTCGCTTCCTCGACCCCGTGATGCTTCCACAATACTTTTACCAAGGGAATTGTCTTGCGTCGCAAGAGTTGGTCCAGTCTATCCAAAACTCTCATCGGTCTCTCCTCATACGAGGCATCCTCATCTACCTCTAAGTCGGTCCAATCCAACACGTGTGATGGATCCGGCTCATATTTCTGATGCATACTAATGTGAAACACGTCATGAACACCAGAAAGTTGTGGCGATAACGCCAAACGATAAACAACCTCCCTAATCCGCTCAAGGATTCGAAAGGGCCAATAAACCGAGGGGACAACATCACACTCTTCACAAATCTCATCAAACCTCTTCTAGGTGATATCTTCAAAACGACATGATCTCCTACTTCAACAGACAAGGGTCTCCTCCTACGGTCGGCATAACTTTTCTGGCAACTTTGAGCCGTAGCTAGCCTCTTACAGATAAATACCACTTTCTCTGTCATTTCCTGAACCAACTCTGGACCTAACAAAGGTACATCACCCACCACAGCCTAACACACAGGGGATCTACACAATCGACCATACAAGGCCTCAAATGGTGCCATGCCAATACTCGATTGGAAACTGTTATTATAGGCAAATTCCACTAAAGACAAGTGCCTCTCCCACGAACCCAAAAAGTCAAGGACACAATCTCAAAGCATATCTTCAAGGATTTGAATAGTACGCTCGGATTGCTCGTCAGTCTGAGGATGATACGCAGTACAAAAGGTCAATCTAGTGCCCAAGGCATTCTGCAAACTCTGCCATAACCGAGCAGTGAAACGCGGATCTCTATCCAAAACAATCGTCACAGGGACCCCGTGCAACCTCACTATGTCCCTAATGTACAGGTCGGCAAGATAATCTATTGAGTCACTTATGCGCATAGGAATAAAAAGCGCCAACTTAGTCAGCCGATCTACTACCACCCAAATGGCATCACTACCCCGTTGAGTCCTCGGAAGGCCCACAACGAAGACCATTGTAACATGTTCCCACTTCCACTCTGCTATAGGCAAGGGTTGCAACAAACCGCTAGCCTCTGATGTTTGGCCTTCACTTATTGACAAGTAAGGCACTTCGATACAAACACAGCTATGTCCTTTTTCATACCTCTCCACCAAAACTAGGGACTAAGATCCTGATACATTTTTGTGCCTCCCGGATGCACCACAAGGCGTGAGTGATGGAACTCCCGAAGCACTTCCTCTCTACAAGATTCTAGTACAAACAAATGGTCTAAGTAATGTACACTCAGATCTGAGTAAATGTTCAAACCTTTCTCCTCCTTCCCATTGGAAATTTTAACACGGATTGATTCTACATCACGATCTCCTTGTTATGCTTCTATGACCTTACTAATCAAGGTAGGTTCAGCATTCAAAGTAAACAATGTAGCACTCTCCTTGGATTCACCCAAGGGCAAATTGAACTTGCCAATAACACCTAGCATTTCCCATTCCCGAATGGCCACAATTGCCAAGCTACACACAGATTTTATCGATTTCCGACTCAAAGTGTCGGCCACTACTTTGGCCTTCCCCGGATGATAGTGTAACTCAAAGTCATAATCCTTCATAATTTCCATCCACCTCCATTGACGTAAATTCAAGTCCTTTTGAGAAAACAAATACTTTAGACTCTTATGATCGGAGAAGATCTCAAACTTCTCACCATACAAGTAATGCCTCCAAATTTTTAAGGCAAAAATTACCGCCGCTAGTTCTAAATCATGGGCTGGGTAATTCTTCTCGTGAATTTTCAATTGTCGTGAACTGTAGGCCACAACTTTTCCCTCTTGCATCAAGACACAACCAAGTCCATCCCCGGACACGTCACAATAGACGGTATAATCTAAACCCCTTTCCAGAATTATTAAGACCGGTGCTATAGTCAATCTAGTCTTAAGTTCTTGGAAAGACTTTTCACAAGCCTCATTCCACACAAACTTGACACCCTTCCTAGTCAATTTAGTCAAAGGTGCAACTAGTCTAGAGAAGTCCCTTACAAAGCGTTGATAGTACCCTGCTAACCCCAAGAAACTTGGAATCTCAAAAACATTCTTGGGTTGTTCCCAATCCTGTACCACATCTATCTTTGAGGAGTCTACAGTTATTCCCTCACTTGACACTACGTGCCCCAAAAACTTTACCTCGGTTAGCCAACACTAGCAGCACTTAACAAATTTAGCATACAAACGGTGCTCCTTAAGCAATTCGAGCACTACCCGTAAGTGAGCCCCATGTTCCTCCTCGGAGGTTGAATAAATTAAGATGTCATTCACAAAGTCGACCACAAATAGGTCCAAGTATTCCCGGAAAATTCTATTCATCAAATCTATAAAGGAAGCCGGGGTGTTAGTCAACCCAAAAGGCATTACAAGGAAATCATAATGGCCATAACGCGTATGAAAGGCCGTTTTCTAGATGTCCTCTTCCCAGACTCTCAACTGATGGTACCCAGACCTCAATTCTATTTTTGAGAAGCAACGAGACCCTCTAAGTTGGTCAAACAAATCATCAATTCTAGGTAGAGGATACATGTTCTTAATGGTAACTTGATTCAACTTGTGGTAATCAATACACAACCGCAAAGACCCATCATTCTTCTTCGCAAAGAGAGCTGGTGCTCCCCAAGGCGATGTACTAGAGCGAATGAAGCCCTTGTCTAAAAGTTCTTGGAGTTGAATCTTCACAGAATGCAGCAGAGGGTCCTGGCAATTGCTCTGGCACGGTGATAGCATACACGCGCCCCTGTGGCCCCTTACAAACTTGCTCCTCTCTCAAAGCATAGGCCTAGTGTACGAACTGCGCCAAGGCGGCTCCCTAGTTAACTCGTGAGGTCTGAGCTGAATGAGCCTACTGGTGGCTCTGAGTCTGCCTCAACCCTGGCGCGCCAGATGCACCTCCTAACTGTAGGCAAGTCCTCTTCATGTGCCTTGGTTGACCACATTGAAAACAATTAAACCCCTGACTTTTATTCTGGGGCTGGCCTTGAGATCGGTTAGGTGGTGGTGGTAACATCAACTGTCCTCCTCCCTTCTGTGGGCATGCAAAGGCTTTGTGACCCAGTTGGCCACACTAACCATTTTGTGTACTCTTTCCCGAGCCCGAACTAGGCAAAGAAAAAGTAGATCGAGACTGCTGCGGTTAGGACTAGGACGAAAAGTTGCCCCTACTCCTCTTATTCTTCCTATAGTCTATTTGTGGTTCTTGGCCCCTAGACCTTGAACCCCGAAGTTTCTCCTCCTCAGCCTACACAATAACCTTTACATGTGTCGTCGCCTCCACAAAACGGGCATATTTCGGATCATATTTTCGGCAATTTTGTACAAGATCTTGGTTCTTAACTTCTTCTCAAACTCGAGACAACGGCGCTCTTCTGTTGCCACGAACTCCGGTGCAAACCAGGACAAATTAGAAAAAGCCGCCTCAAACTCAGCCATAGACATGAACTTTTGTTTGAGGTCTAAAAACTCTTGCCTCAATCTTTCCCTAGCAGAGGGAGGTAAGTACTTATCTTGGAAAGCAATCACAAACGCTTCCCAAGTCGGTTCTACTCCACCCTTGGCGTACTTCTACCATTGACCCGCATCCCCCTTTAGATAGTAACTCGCTAGAGTCACCCTTAGTTCACTATCTTCAATGCAAAGCATCTCGAATGTCTTCATAGTTTGTTCGAGCCACTCATCTACTTTCTTGGGCTCGTGGGCACCAGGGAACTCATCCGGTTTGGCCCACAAAAACTCTCGAGTAAGGAAACTCGTGGCGTTCTCTCGGGACTTGGTTCTTTGCCCTCAACAAATTCATAGCCCCCGCTATCTCTCTGGCTAGGGTCTCTATTGCGATTTGACCCACTGGTTCGGCCGCATAAGCTTGGTCTGTCCCTTTCTCTTGTACCGGAACCCCCTGAACTAGTATCTCATCCATACCCCAGTGAGCCCTACCACGTCTCCCGCCTCTACCACCACGGTTTTGACCTCTTCCTGACATCCTATAAAGGACAAAGAAATAATTTAGCACACTAACCCATATGTTCTCGTAACTTGCCTCACCTGTCTAATCACAACAATTCTATATATATTTCTCTACTATATTGACATTTCAATTTCATTCCACATAAGCACTTAGTTAGGTAAACACATACGGATTACTCTTTTATGATGAAATTCGTCCCACGAAAAACCAAGAATTCTTAGTAGAACGAGTATTGATCAAGTACCCTTCTAATAAGACCTCAAGGAATTTAACAGGCGTAAACAACATCCCAAAAGTTTAATCCCATACTCATATAACCACATAAACATGCTATCACATAGTCACAAAATGTATAACATCACCATATCATGCAACTTCCTATCCTGCAATCATGAACCCACTGTGGTAAAACTATCACTTCCCACGAGCTCCAAGTATTCGAACCCGGTAGCTCTGATACTAAGTTATAACGCCCTAATTTTCATGCCCAAATGATAACACAATATTCATGGCTCTTTAAGATAAAAACTGGATATAAATCCTCACACTTGCATTACATGATCCAAATCAAATATCATAAACAAATAAATACCCTCATGGGTTTACAAGTTTCCAAGGCTTAAGCCCGGTTACACAAATCGGTTATTCATACCCACACAAATAAAGCCCTTGGCTTACAAAACAGAGCCACGCATAATGAGAGCATTGTGCTCCCAACACACACACTTCCACGCCCTCAGTTGGGCGGATTCACCACGTCATTTCCTGCACAAAAATCCTATAGGGTGAATATAAAGCCTAGTAGGAAATCCTTAACAAAGTATATACATTTTATACAAGTCTCAAGAGATGAATGCATGTGTCATGCCATGCCCTTTTGAAAATTAAACACATCTTTATCTTTTGAAAACCATCATGCTCAATGATGCCATGCAATTTCAATAATTCAACTCTTATCAATTTTATTCAAGGGACGGTAAATAGTACTTTGGTAATCCCTAGGTCCGTGTCTGCAAGTAGTCTATACAAGTACTACCAATTTGTCATTTTTACCAACATTGACTGGAAGGCTCGACTCATATAATCTGTCATTTTTACCAGTATTAACTGGAACGCTCGACACCTATTCAATTTCATCTATACCACCTGTCAAGACTTACCACCGTATTTACCCCAAAGCCAATTCATGAAAACTTGTTTCTTAACGTTCTTTTCTCAATGCAAGTTTTCAAATCAAATTTCAAAGCTCTTCATTAACAAATGGATTGATATGCCAATGCAATGATTAATAATACAATGCAATATTTTCTTTCACTTTCAATGTTTTCACACAATATTTCCATTGTGATAAAAAAATCTTCATTTCTCCATTCAAAAGCAATTTCACATGATGAATAAATACTTTTAGTCCAATTCATCCAAGGGATAACAAAATTTCCACCTTTCAAGCAATCTTAACAATTTAGTCATCTCAAGACTATATCAACACTTTTAAACAACAATTTCCAAAACTTCTACAATCATCATATTCCATGAAAAACATCATTTATATATAAATAAATAAATAAAAATTCAAAACATCATTTATTTTAGCACACAAAATAAATATAACAACATCCCCCAAAGATTTTCAACATCTTTAAAAAAAAAAAAAAAAAAAAACCCCAATTTCTAGGTTCTCTCACCAAAACCATCCATTTTCAAATATTTAAGAAGATCTCACCGAAAACATCTTTCTTTTTGCAACATAGTTCAAAACCCTCAATTCTTATAAAAAAAAATTAGAAAGTAGACCCACTTTCAAAATCACTCATCTTCTTGAATCTACAACCTATTTTCTAAAATTAATCAAAGGATGATTTCGAAAATCATCTAGATCTTGCAAACATATATTTAACTCAAAGAAAATCCCTACCTCATGTTTTGAAGAAAAATTGAGATGAAACCCCAAAATGAATGATGCCTAAACTCAATCTCCACCGCACACAACGAAGCCCTCGAGGTGATAACCAACTTTGGTGAAGAACTTAGTGTAGACACCCTATTTTTGACCGTCCTCAAGACTTGGACGTCACCGTTTGAACACTAGGTGATCATCCATGTTCGTGTTCGTCTTGAGTTCTCGGAGGTTTCGCGCGCCTTCCCTCAAGACCTCTCGACTTGTTTGTTTTGTGCTTGGTTGTACACCAAACACTTGTGTTTTTGCTTCTGAGGGCAGAGAATGGCTTGTTGACCATCCCCACACCTCACCGGCCTTGGCTTGAGGCTATCGGCTCTGTTTTCTTGCTACCAGCCAAATATTTTGGTCAGTCGGCAATATTTTTGGTCGGCCGACCATTTTTGTTGGTCAATCGGCCATATTTTCCAGCCGACCCCTTTCCATCTGCTTTTGGCAGATAAGCTGGAATCCACTTTACGCCCCTTCCATACACGTGTATGGAGAGATTTGCCTCTTGTTTAGCTTCTCTTGGAAGCTTGAGGATTTGAACCTCTATAAAGAGGGAGCCTCTCCTCCCTCCTCCAGGTTCAAAGAATTAGGGTTAGAGAGTGAGATACAACTTTGTATCTATATTCCCTCATTCGATCCCATTTTGTACCTCAAAAGTGAGTTTGTGTCTTACTTTTGCACTTGAACACCTAGTATTACACCACCCTTGGGTTCCTGAGGCATTAGAGGGTTGTTGTTAAGGTTCTTGAGCTGATTTTGATCAGAGAAACCTGCTGGAGCTTGGTTCTTGAAGAGGTTCTACAAGGGTGAGTTCCTTGCTTTAGATTTTCCTTTTTTGCACAAGCTTTTAGCCTATCTTACATCTGTTTTTAAGCTTAAGTTATAACTGATAAAAGTTCTATTTTTAAGTGCTTAAAAATAGTTGTTTAAGATCACTTTGGTTTTTGGGGTTGTTTACCCCCTCTTAGGCCTTGTTTGGCCTCATTTTTGTGCCTTTTTTGTGAGCTCCGAGACCACCTTGTATTGGCTTTCTCAAAGTGGTGGGGATGGTGTTTTGAGGTCCTAAGAAGGAGAGGGCCATCCCCTCTCCTTGTTGTCTTCAATACTTGTCATATTTGCCTCATGTGTGAGCACCTTGTTTAAGTTCATGTTGGCCATGTCTTAGTTGATATTTGCTGTTATTTTGCCATGATTTACCTCTGTCCAAAGTTGGTTTAGACATGCCATGTATGCTCCATACACTTGTCTTGTAATCCCATGTTTTGGCCTTAACATGCATCATGTTGTAACATGTGTTTTTAGCATGATTTTGGCTCAACATGTGAAGCTTCTAGCCTTGTTTTAACATGCTTGAGCTTTGATTTTGGTTGTTTTGGTTGTCCATGACTTGCTTTGTGTAGCTACCATGCAATCTAGCTTGTAGGCTTTGAGTTTTGAACCCCCTAACATGCATTACTTGGCTTATTTCAGTGATTTGGAGTCACTTACCATGTCATTTCAATCTATGTGGCATGCTTGTTTACTTACATTTGATGCTCCTTTAATGCCTTAAAGAGTTGTTGTTTTATGCTCCATGTTTGGACCATTGTGTATGCCATCATGCTTAGACCATTTAGATGCCATCTAAGTGGATTTTTGGGCTCATTTTAACATGTCATATCTCTGATTTTTGTTGCTTGAGTCATGCCTTGTTTGGTTGTATTAGGTGTAGTGTAACACCTCTTTGTTGGTTTTGCATGCCTCATGTTTTGGGAGTTGTGTCCTAGCATGTTTTGGCCTGTTTCCTCGCATGTTTTAGGCTCATTTGGACTTGTCTTAGGACTTTTTTAGGTCCTATTGGCCCTTTGGGGCTTGCTTCATGTAGCCTTGGTTTAAGTCCTTTGGCTAGTTTCATGTTTTGGGCTTGGTTGCATGCTTTGCTTGATTTGTTTAGTTGGTTTGGCACCATTTCTAACATGATTTCAGAGCTTACAATGTATGCCATTTGTCCATGTTCATCCTCTTTTAAGTGTGCTTAAGGGTTGCCCTTTTGTGCTTAAAGTGATGGGCCATTAGCATGCATGTTTGTATGTGGTTTTGTCCCTTATCCCTTAGCATTTTGGCCACTGATTTTTGGCATGCTTGAGAGCTACCCATGTTAGTGTAAGTCTACCTCACCATGTTGTTGCATGCTTGTTTCATTTGCATGTTGTTGCATGCTATACATGTCCACATGTTTAGGTTGTATGCCTATTGCATGCTTGTTCACATGCTCATGTTGCATTAGTTTGCTTGCATGCCTAGGTTGCATAGCATTGTGCATATTTGCATCCCTTGCCTATTGATCACACATGATAGAGGTTAAGGTCCCTTATGTGTTTTGTGAATTCATTTGATATCGAATTGCACGCTTGACGCTTTTGGGCCATCATGCATTGAAATGCGTGATTGATGGCCTGAGGGTCGAGAACCATGCTCCTCTAAGTCTCAAACATGTTGAGGAGGGTGGTGGTGCATAAATTGCTTTGAAAATGCATTGCCATGTCTTGTCTGTCCTCTATTGCAGCAAACCAGTATTCTGCAGGAAGAAATGGCCGATCGGCAACTTTCAGTGCCGGCCGGCTATCAACACCCAGTCGGTGATCTAATTTTTGGTCGATGACCATAATTCCATAGCCGGTGGTGCTCCTTCTTGGTCGGTGACCTCCCACAGTGCTTAGGGAGTAGTCCAGAAGTAACCTTGAGACTTGTGCAGTCCTCACAGGTGCAGAGCAGTGTAAACAGAGGCAACATGTGACATAGCGGTGGATTTCCGAGCGGAGCCGAGCATGCGTGCATTTGTCCCTCTTCCCGAGGCTGCTTTACTGCTTTATTAGCTTAGTTAATTTGCTTAACTAGTTAAGTGGTCTGTAATAATTAATTGGCTAGAATAGTTAATTATTTATTTGGTTTGTACTATTCTTTCGGTCCCTCGAGAGGGCGCAATTGTGTAATAAGCGTGCGTGTGTGTGATGCATGTCTTCCAACCTCCACTTCTTTCTCCCTTTTACTTAACTGCTTACGATGGTTAGTTCTAGGGCACGTTTCAATTAGCATCCTTATGCTATGCATGTTTGCATCATTCATCAGTATTGCATGCACCGGGCTCAGCACATCATACTAACTGCTTAGTGTTTCAAATTCCAAGTTGAATACATGTGTTGAATTGTCACATCTCATATGCCACTTTAGATTAGCCGAGCCTATTCTAGTTGCATTTTGCCTGCGATACATTAGCCATTTTTAACATGGACTTGGATCATACATTTGATTACTAACATGTTCATTGTTTTGGCTCGGAGTACACTGTGAGTATTTGTGCTTTAGCATATTGCATGTATGTGAGTGTTAACACGACAGCATGCTTACCATGAGGCTATTTGCTTATGTGATATAACTGCTTAAATGCCTGTAGGTGAAGGTTGGGTTGCTTGAATTGGAATAAATTCGTCGAAACCCGTGTTTTAGCCTAGTTGCGAGTAGCAAACTTCAAACCAATTTAAAAAACAAACGAATATGCGATGCTTTGTTCCAACTTGGGCAATCTAGTCTATACTTGTATATTGTGCGTATCACATAGTTCTAGGCTAATAACCGGAATAAGAACGCATAATGTTTTCAAAACTCGATATCATGCTTAGTACAGGCCGATCTTCGGATCAGGCGAGTGGGGGTACTCATAGCTGACCTTCCCCAATTGTACCCAAGTTCCCGAGCCGAGGCAACTTTGGTGATAACGGACATGTGGCCTTAGGCACGAGTCAAGGTTTCCTAAATTCCCCCCAAAATAAAAATATTTAGGTGGCGACTCTGTATCTGGCAAAGCAGTCCATGTTTGGCACTTCTTTCTAAAAATCTATTTTCCAAAACGATTTGTCGGATTTGGACTCTTTGGTGATTTATCAATCTTGCATTGCACTTTGCGAGATCAGATTAAGAACCGTGACATTGAGTCCGAACTGTGGAAAAGCATGAGCCCTCGAGGGCGCGTCCACAGTTTCTGGCGACTCTGCTAGGGAGTTAGAGAACTTGACTCGAACTCATGATATCTTGTTTTGACTACACTCGTGTGTTTCTTTGCATTGCATGTGCATTGGTGCGCCTAGGACAACGTGTTTGCCATCTGCTATTCCTGAACGGTTTGCCAGAGGCTCGCTCTAAGAAGTATGCCATAAGGCTGACCGGTTACGGGCTCTGCCACGATGGGACCCCAGTTTTTACCAGGGCACCCCTTTTGACCATTCGACCTAGTGCATATTCGGAATCCATAGTGACCATTCCAAACTAGGACAGGTTGCTTACCCGATTATAGGTTGTTTGAAACCGCTGTATGCGTAATGAAAACCCTAGCTCCTGACAATAGGACAGGGAAACCCTACCCCAACATAGGGGTGTGTTGGCTCTCACTTGCTTGTTATGTGCTTTTTGAGTTGACCTCTACAGGGAATGCACATATCAGTTTGCAAGTCTGGGTATTAAGCCTGCGGGCATCAGTGTTTTGAGAATCAGTTATATCTGCGGGTATCAAATTCAGATTTGGGGAAGTAATTTTGGGGAACAATGATCAGTGGTCGAGTGCAGTTATTCAGCTATACTTATGTCTGTTCTAGTAAAATTGGGCTGAGATGTTACCTACTTTCTCTTTCAGTTCAGAGATTCAGTTTGGAGCAGCCAGCGTTCTCCTTTGTTAAGGCAAGACTAGTCAAGGCTTACCAGTTCACCTGCTTCATCAGTCACCTCCGTTCAGTTCAACAGACTTATGATGACACAAAATTCAGAGGAAGTTGTGGTTATGACAGCCGCATTGGACCAAGGAATCATCTTGCAGGATGAGACCAATGTTGAAATACCCCATCCGCCTAGGTCGCCTGTCGCGCACCCGATCTGGACGCCCCAGTTGTTTCAAACTCGTGAGCCCACCACGTTTGAGTTGATGGGAATGATTGGCGACCTCCAAAGGTCTATGGCTAACCTCGCCTATGGAATGTCGGCTTCGCCACCAACCGCATCATATGCCGGGAACTTCATGCCGCAGGAGCCCCCGTTACTGGAGCGAATTGTAATTAAGATCAGCCAGCCTGAAGTTGTCTCGAACTCCGGCAATGACGTATCAACGACAACGGGGCTTTGTACTGAAGCAACAACCCAAACCTCCCAGCAAGCTGAGGCTAGTGGAAAGAACAAGATGAAGGCAGATGCAGATCCCTATGCACAACTCCAACAAGCTGTTGAGGCTCTGAAAGTCGGGGGGTTGAATAAGCAACAAGTACTTGGCTAAGACTGTGGATGACATCTTCCCCACTCAGACCGAGAGCAGTTCAAGCCAAAGGGAAAATTGAGATAGGGACCGTCGTACCAGAACTGTTCCTCTCAACCCTAATCCTGCACCTGGAAAAGATCAGAGAGCCAAGGCAGCACCTGCCGATCCTTTTGCTAGTGCGTCCAGCAAAGGTCCACAGACTTCGAAGTATCTGCCCCGAGGGCGCAGGGCTTTTCATGCCCTCTACATGCCTTTATCCAAGGCTCTTCGAATCCTCACGGAAAAAGATCATCTCAAACCTCTTGAGCCTCAGCCTCTCCCGAGTAATCTCCCTCTCTCACATGATGCCACCCAGTACTGTGTGTACCATCAACAGGCTGGTCACACCACCGACAATTGCTTTCATCTTCGCCACGAAGTGCAAGACTTGATCGATGATAAGGTCATCCTCCCACCTAGCTCAACAAAGTCCGTCACTACTGAGTTTGTGGACATCGAAGATAATACAAGTATGTGATCAAGGGTTGGTCCACCCGCGAGCGGTGCTCGGTTTACTTCAGATGTGGCGTATGGCACGCACTGTTTTGAGCATTTGTGAATGGTAGCTTTTGTAGTTTCTAACTCGGGTGTTGAGTTAGTTCTGGGGTTTTATTTTGAGTCTGTCTCGTTGTTTTGAGTCAGTCTTTTGATTAAGGGTCTGTTTTGTTGTATCGAGTCAGTCTTGTTGTGCAGAAGTCAGGTGATTCCGGGAGTGTTACCTCGGATATCACTTTTTTGTTTTGTGTTTGTCTTTTTGCTTTCTTTTTTAGTCTGTTTCTGCCGTGGAGCCAGTTACGTCAGAAAATCTAAATGAAACAGCTGTGGTTTTCGTGTTTTGTGCCTTTTTCTGCTTTGAGCCAATTGTACCAGAAGATTTGAATGGAACGGCAGCACATTTTCACCTACTCCTCATGTGCCTTTAAGTCACTGCATTGACCTAAGTTTTTCAAAACTTTTGAACTTTGTGATGAAAACAAAGAGGAAAGAATTCCTCGGGATTTGTAAAAATTTGATCAATTGAGAGAAAGAGAGTCATGCTAAGCCCTTAATGAATGAGATCATGTTTGTTAATATGAGTACTGAGAAGGATCCTAACTTGATCCAGATTGGTTCTACACTGTCCTCAGGACGAGCGATTAGTCGCTTTCTTAAAATTTTTCAAAAAAATGTTTTGCGCGGTTCTGCGAAGACCTGTGTGGAATCGTTCTTGAGATTGTGTAGCTTAGGATCGCTCTTAGCCTCGACACTCGACCCCCTTTTGCTTTCAAACAGTTGAACTTGCGTTCAGAATGTTCAAACGGTCAACCACAATGTGAGACTTGTATGGCCAGATTAGAAGCACCTCTCGAACAAGGGGCAAAAGACGTCAGATAATGCACTCGAAGAGTCCAAGACAAAGATCGGCAAGAATGCCAAATCCCAGAAAGGAGAAAAGAAGAAAATACTACCAGAGAACACCTGAGTTGCTATCCACAACACTAGGGGCAAATTCAGCCCCCATTGGATGGACTTCGACATCATCAGTAAACAGTAGCCATTCTTCTGGATTCAAATGGCTTCGAGATCTCAAAACCATTTGACATGGACAAAGCTACACTTTTACCCTTGAGAGGCTCGCTAGGCCGAAAACCTAGAAGGGCGACCCAGGCAAAAGTTAGAACAAGAAAAAAAAATAAGAAAAAGAACAAAAAAAAAATGCAAAGAATGAAAAAGAAAAAAAAAAGATGAAAAGAAATGAAAAGAAAAGAAGAACAAAGCTCACAAGGTTGAAAACCCAGAAGGGCGGCCTTGGCAAAGTTAGAGCATAAAAAGAGAGGTTAATACCCGAGTGTCCCTTAATCGGAACTACGTAAGGCTTGATTCCCATGTTTGGGATACGTAGGCAACTTCATCCTGAAGTCCAGCCACAAACACTTCCAAATCGATTATGTCCATGCAATGGTTTTGATCATCCTTGTTTTCTCTGTATCCGAGAGTTTGGTTGTGATCGTCACTTTGAGAACCGATTACAATGCGCTGCGGTGCTATCCAAACAAGGGGCAACTTTCTGTTGCTACACAGTGTGCTGCGGTACTATTCAAACAAGGGGCAACTTGCCGTTGCCGTGCAGTGTCCTTAAGACAAGGGGCAATTTTCCATTGCTTCCGATTCAAGGTTGCGCATCTTGAGAGTAGGTTCCGTGCTCGTAGAGCAATGGCCATTTGCAAAAATAGTTTTTGAGAATTTTTACTGAGATTGACTAATTTTCTCGAAAATTATTTCATTTTTTTCAAAACCGGACCATTTTCTTGGACCCAAAAAGAAAAATTTTCAATGCTCACAACCTAACTTGCATGATTTTAAGTCAGAAAGTTGAACGAGCATGTTAATCAAACTTTTATATTGATCAAAATTGTTTTAGTAGAAAGCAAAAGCAAAAGCAAAAAAGGGTCAAAATGATGAACTAGGGGCACAGTTGAGTCAGGCTTCCTGTCTTTTCCCCGTTATCCATGCGTTTGCCAGAAAGGGCACTCTACCTGCCAGAAAAGTGCACAGCTAAAGTTAACAACAAAGGGCCGAAAGCTCTCAACACCCTCCGAGCAACAAGGTATCAAGCCAAATGCGAAGCACGAACTCGAGTGGATCAAGTTACTCCATTCCCTCTTTCGGGGCCTTGACTAAATGACACCGGAGGAGATAGCCGCGAGCTAATAGTGTTGGGCATGAACCCACAACCTTTTGTTTATCCATCAAACCACCCAGGGAAGGGATAAAAAAATGAGAGATTGAAAAATAGAGAGATGTGCGTTAAGATGAAAAGTGAGGAAAGGGCTTTTCAAAAAAAAAAAAAAAAAACAGAGATTGAGTGCCAAAGCGATGTGAGAATCACAAATGAGAAAATGTGGGAAACAATACCCGGAGAAACTGGCCCCTCGCTAATTGAGAGGCCTCTCGCTTTTGTAACACGTCCGAGTGTCGTGTCTTTTATTTTGTTTGTCTCGATTCTTGTCTTGAGTCGTTTCAGGTGTCTGTGTTTGTCTTTAGGTTGTATCCCTTTTGTTTTCTATTGTTGAGTCCTTTTTTTCGCTGTGTTCAGTCGTAGGCTCAATACCCGATTGAGAATTCATTTCTCGATTTTCGAAATGAATCGTTTTGTGCTCAGAGTGCTGTGCCATTCTCCACATTTGTTCTTCCACATTTGGAGCATCTGAGTATGTTTCAACTTCTGTCAATCGCATATTTGCATCCCGTCTGTTCGAATCGAACTGTTTGTTCAGAATTAGCTGTATGCCAAATAAACCGAATGCTGTGTATGGCCTGTGAGTTCAGAATGAGTAATGTTCAGAATGGGCTGTGTATTCAGAATCAGCATTGTCCTGCATGAGCCATATAACCAAAATGAACAGAGTACTGTGTTGCGAGCGGTGTGTTCAAAACGAACACTCTATATATTGAACATATTGAGAACTTGTGATTAGTTCCATTTCCAGTGCCTTCCGGTGTTGATTTTGCAAAGTCACACCTGTATTACTTCAATTTGCTTATCGAGTTGTTGCTTATTTGCTTATCGAGTTGTCGCTCATTTTCTTATCGACTTGTTACTCATTTTGCTTATCGAGTTGTCACTTATTTGCTTATCAAGTTGTTACTTATTTGCTTATTGAGTTGTTACTCATTTGATTACTAAGTTGTCGCAATTTTGCTTATCGAGTTGTTGCTCTTTGCTTATCGAGTTGTAAACTTGTTAAGGTCTCATTTTTGCTTATTAGGTCAATTTGTTTTATTTGTTACGTTGGTCTACCTGACCCGGTAGTACATGCGTGTTTAATTTCCATCCGATTACATTGTTATGTGATATGGTATGATACGATGCGATGCGATGCGATGTACAAATGCAACACTTTTTCAGCAAAAAAAGCTTGTTTCATTACATCATCCTTTCAAATACATAGTTTTGGGAAAGTAGAACCTGCCTCAAGCAGTACAAAGTGCTCAAACTACTAAAAGGAAAATAAAGTAAAAAGAAAGAAAAGTAGCAAAAGTCTAGATCAATGTCAACTGGTCTCAGGCATGAGAGTCTGTCCTCATCCTCTTCTTGGACGAAGGTCCAGGAGCATCGTCGTCGGCCCCACCATCTGAGCTCGAGCTCGAGTCATCTCTAGTCTCATCCTCAGACGACTCTGCCTCTGCCTTTGTCTCGGACTCATCATCATCTGAAATTGGTGCCCGCGAGTTACTCCCAACATGAGTGCACCCCGCTTTGGTGCGGGGGGGTACTGTGGTCCCTCGTCCTGCTCTCCCTCCTTCTCGGGCAGACACGGATGGCCCTGCTGGAGCACCTCCTGCAGCCAGTATCTGGAATGAGGGCTGAAAAGGACAAATAGTAGATACATCAGTTATGCTATGAGCAGTATATCAGTGCAGAAGGCCGTGTATGAATGCTATGAGCAGTATTTCAGTGCAGAATGCCGTATAGGAATGCTATGAGCAGTATGTCAATGCAGAATGCCGTGTATGAATGCTATGAGCAGTATATCAGTGCAGAATGCCGTATATGAATTGCTATGAGCAGTGTGTCAGTACAGAGTACAGTGACTGAGTGTAGTATGTGAATGCTGTAAACAATGCCATGAAAGAATTCGTAGGTTACAGTGTATCAAAGCCGTGAGGGCCGCATATCAAGTGCCATGTTGACAATGCGATGCATCAGATTACGTGTGAAACAGATTATGCACAGTTTGAGATTGTGGTTGAGGAAGCTTACCGGGATACTGTAAATAGCCAGCAGGTCGAGGCTCCGCTGTAGCATCTCTATCACAGAAGCAGTCAACTCCAAAGACTGGCAAGTGTACTCGGCAGAAGTCTGCAAGAGTATTAGAAACATCAGTATTCCACAGAAAATCAAGAGAAATGAAATGAAATGATTGTACAAGATGCAAAATGCAGTAGTACATACCGGAGACAAGCCATAGAATCCGACTAGCTCATGATCAAGCGGAGGGGGAGCGATGGGGAACTGGTAAGTCTCCCTACCCTACCCTCGGCAAGTCATCATAGTAGGCAGCTCGGGCCACCCAGCTCCCTGCCCTCTCCGAGGCCCACTCCTACCTCGGGCCCGAGGTGCCCGCGATGCTCCTACACTCGCAGCTGGCGCCACTAGTCTCTCTCTCTCAACTTGGCCGGCACCAGCCAGAGGCCACATGATATAGGTCTGGACGAACTCCGCGTAGTCGCCCTCGTCTACATAGAGCTCATGGCTCCAGCCGATGGTGTAACTCATCATCTCCGCTAAGGTATACCTCTCAGTATCCCTCGCATGTGTAGGAGGATGTGCTGGAACCGGCTGCTCTGGCACGCCCAAGGTCTGCCACAAGAAGCGCTCCCCAAAGTACCAGGCACGACAAACCGAGCCCTCTAACAAGACTCTGAATCTGGCAGTTTCCTCAGCGCCGGCATACCGCTCCCGAACTGCGATGGGCAACGAGGCCCACGGCTGCCAAGTGATCTGCAAATAGCAGTAAATACAGTTTGTTATCTGATATTTAAGGTACATTGCAAAGAAAAGCCAATAAATTGAAATGTTTGACATACCTCGGCTGCGGTGATAGTGTCAAAGTAGTGGCAGAAGAATATGAAGGGCTCCCGCGGCCTCCGCTCGCACCTCACGTCAAAGCGGTGAGAAAATGGGACCATGGGGGGCATCTCCTCATCCGATACTGGGGCAAGCCTCGGAAAGTAGGCATACACCCACAACTATAGAACGAAACAAAGCAAACACCAATAGGCTTATCAGATAAAACAGTGTACAGATAAAAGCGAAAATTAGAAAATAGTGTGTAGTGTATTGTGCAATGTGTGCGGTGTGTCGTGCAGTATGTGCAATGTACAGTCAATGTAGAACAGATTGCTTATGGGCAGTATGTATAGAGTGCAGATAATGTAAAACAGAACTGAAAAGACAGAAAAGGGAACATGTACCTCCCAGGCTCGCCAGTAACCCCTGAGTAACTGCCCACTGAGGCGGGAAGATGAGCTCATGTATCCGTAGAGAGTGGCCAAGTCGGCGCCACCCCAATCATAGCGGCGGATCTGTGTCACATCCACAAGCGTGCTCAGTAAATAGAGGGCGACGGTGTTCGCCCAGTCGGCGAAAAGCGTGGTCCCTAGCAGAAACATGATAAAACCGCGAGCGTGCTGCTGCTCCTCCTCCTAGGTAGTAGGTGCCTGGATCCGGAAATGATCCTCGAACCATGAGTATTGCACAAACCCTGCCCGAGCGAGAAGTGGCTGAGCACCGAGTAGGTACATCTGAGCGATGTCCCACTCGTCTATGTCTGTATCAAAGGGGATCGGATCACCCCCCACTCCGATGCCTGTGAGCATGGAGAAGTCGAAGGGAGTCATCGTCATCTCCCTGGTGGCAGAAAGGTGGAGGGAGTTGGTGGTGTCCCACCACCTCTCCACCAGAGCAGCAAGAAGGGGCCTGCTCGCAGTGAGGCGCGAGAGTCCCATGCAGAAGGTCCCAAATCCGGCTCAGTCAACAATGCGACGAACCGCGTCAGGTAGCTCCATGTACCAACCTCTGGCGGCAACATTTCCATACTCCCAAAAGGCATGGGAATCCCCCTATGGTCAAAACAAGCAGTTACGAAGCAGTGTTACAAATACAGTGTTTGAGTGGTTCAGTGGAAAATGCAGCGTGTATGCGCGTGTTCAGATTCAAACAGATATCGGGTGCAGGTGTGCTTACAGTGAACTACAGCATGTGATGTATCAGTGTGTTTGAGTGGTTCAGTGGAAAATACAGCGTGTGTACACGTGTTCAGATTCAAACAGATATCAGGTGCGGGTGTGCTCGCAGTGAACTACAGCATGCAATGTATCGGTGTATCCAGGCTAAACAGTTAAAGAACAGAATTAACTATTGCAGTTATGTATTCTACTTTGCAGAAAATGAAACAGGGAAGAGTGTACCTCAGAAGCGCCATAGGACAGATATGACTCTGGCTCGCGCAGCAGAAGCTCCAATGGCACGCGTCGCTCATAGCTCCTGAAGTGACGGAGGTTGTCAGGAGGAAGCACGTGTATCACCTGCCTGTAGGCCGTCGGATCAAACGGCCGGATATGAAGAGGCAGGGGCTCAGCCTCAGGGTCCACGTCCAACTCTGGAGGAGCTCCACTACCTAGAATGTCGTCTGCCATCTCAAGAATAGTGTGAAAATGGCCAAAAGTGTGAAAATCGGGTAAGAATGTGAAAAGTCAACCCAAAAGTTAACCCCGAGAGGATGAAAAATGGGCATAAAGGTTAGAGTCCGAAAAAGGCACAAAGACCGAGGTAAACTCGGGGGAAACAAACCCCAAGTGGTGGAAATCAAGAAAAGTACACCGAAACTAAGATTTATTCAGTTCAAAACGTGCGAAATGAGGAGGTTTTCGCGAATCGAACAACGAAAAGGGCCCTAAAATACGGTAAAAACTCAGATCGAATGGAGGAAACTCGCCTAGAGAGAGAGGGGAGGGATTTTCGACCAAGGAGGAAGTGGAAATATAGGGCTTGAAGCCCTATATTTAAAGACCCGTGGCCAATTGACAAAACTACCCCGATACAGCAATTTTTGGCTAGTCGGCCACATTGTTAGCCGGTCGGCCAACTATTTGGCCGATGACCTTATTTCGTGGCCGATGGATGGCAGGTGGTCTTCCCCGGTGGCCGGTGAACCCCCTACACCCTTGTTTGGGTCATTGATGTGGTTTGAAACCTTCATTTATCAAGGCAGTACAAGGAAATGCACTTTTGAACCTTGATCGGCCTTCGTGTTGACCTCGAGCCGTGTTTCCCGTATACGATGCCCAATACGCGCAAGGTGTATCCTTTTCGTATCCTTGGGTATCTTGTAAGGTTCAATAACCACTTTAAATGCGTTGCATTACATGTGCTGCCTCGTTTATGATAAGCATGCATAGGTTGCACTGTAATGCACGTCTACGCGCGTTGTAACACACACAATTTGCATTGTTATGCACTGTTCATTTGCATTGTCACGCATTTCAACAAAACATGCGTTGTCTCACATTTGAGTTTACATGCATTGTCATGCATTTCAACAAATGCGCCCAGTCGCGCATTCGAATTTATTTGCATTGTCATGCATTTTAAAAAACGTACGTTGTCGCACATTTGAGTTCACATGCAGTGTCATGCATCTCAAATTACACGCATTGTCGTGCATCTTCCTTATCTTGCATTGTCATTAATTTCCTCACATGCATTGTCATGCATGTTCCTTCACGCATCGTCATGCGCACCTCTCATGCATTGTCCTGCATGTTCCTTATCACGCATTGTCATGTGCACCTCATTTGCATTGTCACGCATCTCCATATCGCGCATTGTCATGCATTTCAGTACATGCATTATCATGCATTCCCTTATCATGCATTGTTATGCATTTCAATTACACGCATTGTCATGCATTTCAATTCATGCATTGTCATGCGTATCTCATTTCGCATTGTCATGCATCTCCATATCGTGCATTGTTATGCATTTCAATTACACGCATTGTCGTACATTTCAATTACATGCATTGTCGCGCATTTCAGTTCATGCATTGTCATGCGTGTCTCATTTTGCATTGTCATCCATTTCCTTACTTTGCATTGCCATGCATTTCAGTACATGCATTGTCATGCATTTCTCTCATCGTGCATTGTTATGCACACCGCATTTGTATTGTCATGCATTTCCTTATCATGCATTGTCATGCATCTCCTTACTTTGCATTGTTATGCATTTTAGTACATGCATTGTTATGCATTCCCTTATCACGCCTTGTCACGCATTTCCTTATCATGCATTGTCATGCATTTCGGTACATGCATTGTCATGCATTTCCCTATTTTGCATTGCCATGCATTTCAGTATATGCATTGTCACGACCCCAAACCGCCCCTAGTAGTTTGGTGCCGTGATGGCCAGTAATCCGTAATTACCGAAGGCCAACTTTTCAAAACTTAACACAATCAGAGTATGGATATAGGGGCTCACAAATGCGGAAGCAATAAATCAAATACAAGTGGTCCATAAGAGCTGTGCGTAGATCAAAAGCAATGCCAAACATTTCAATTAAATTTACAACTTGAATACAACGAGTAAAATTACACATTACATCTTGATCAAAAGGCTTCTCGAGCCGACATATACAAAATACACAACGAATACAAGTCAAGAAGCATGATTTTCAAGATTTGCCGACATGCAAGGCAGGGCATCGCCGACGTAAATACAAAAGTAAAGCCGACATAAGCACGACTCCAAAACAAGCACCCAAAACGATCTAGGCGTCGCCGCCGTCCTGCTCATCACCTACATATATATAGAGGGGTGAGTACAAAACTCAGTGAATGATACTAATAATAAAGGTTTTAGCATGAATATAGCCGAAGTCTTTCGAAACAACGAATCGAACTTTATCAGGACAAGGGATGAACCGTATTCATCAAACACGTATCATAACATCGGCGAAGCAAGGGATGAACCGTATTCATCAAACACGTATCATAACATCGGCGAAGCAAGGGATGAACCGTATTCATCAAACACGTATCATAACATCGGCGAAGCAAGGGATAAACCGTATTCATCATCGAATATCACAAGTATCATAACATCGGCGAAGCAAGGGATGAACCGTATTCATCATCAAGTATCACAACATCGGCGAAGCAAGGGATGAACCGTATTCATCATCAAGTATCACAACATCGGCGAAGCAAGGGATGAACCGTATTCATCATCAAGTATCACAAGTATCATAACATCGGCGAAGCAAGGGATGAACCGTATTCATCATCAAGTATCACAAGTATCATAACATCGGCGAAGCAAGGGATGAACCGTATTCATCGATCAAATATCACAACATCGGCGAAGCAAGGGATGAACCGTATTCATCATCAAGTATCACAAGTATCATAACATCGGCGAAGCAAGGGATGAACCGTATTCATCATCAAGTATCACAACATCGGCGAAGCAAGGGATGAACCGTATTCATCATCAAGTATCACAAGTATCATAACATCGGCAAAGCAAGGGATGAACCGTATTCATCGATCAAATATCAAGGCTGTACGATCCGTAATCGTTTAGTCAAAAGTATTGCGAAAGTTTAGAGTCCTCCAATACAAGGGACTTGTGCACTTGGTACCGCGAAAGTTTAGAGTCCTCCAGTACAAGGGACTTGTGTTACTTAGGCCCGTAGCCCGGTTTAACAAAGACCGTATCCTTTTGTACTCAGTACTGCGAAAGTTTAGAGTCCTCCAGCACAAGGGACTTATGCTACTTAGGCCCGTAGCCCGATTTAACAAGGACCGTATCCTTTTCAAAGATGGCATCAAAACAAGGAGTATACTTGACACATCAAAACAAGAGCTATTCATTCATGCTAACAAAAATACTTTTGTCAAAACAAGGCAAGCAAGATTTATCAAAACAAGTATAACATAGCTTTATCAATAATACCACTCACCTAGTTCTTCAGGTGTAGACTCAAAGCAAATATCAAGGACCTACAATCACATGGCAAGTCACATCTTAAAGCAAGCTCTATACATACATGCAAATGATCTCGGCACTCTTGCCAGATCCAAGTCAAAGACAAAACAAAAC
The DNA here is from genome assembly GCF_055761805.1 of Camellia sinensis. Lineage (NCBI taxonomy): Eukaryota > Viridiplantae > Streptophyta > Magnoliopsida > Ericales > Theaceae > Camellia > Camellia sinensis. The sequence continues at coordinate 51,487,544 of NC_138967.1, forward strand.
AAGCTGGGAGCTTAATCACTGCTCCCGTTCTTCGAAAACACACTGGGTACCATCCGGGGCTAAGCCGAGGTCCCGCTAAACAAGGTCAGGAGGAACCTGGGTTTTCCTTTGAAGAATATGAAGATATGATCATGAGGAATGTGGATGTAAGTTCAAAACTCGCCACAAAATCTGAGGTTTCAAGCCAAGAGTTCAAAATATAGAGCCTGGGTACCCATTAAAGAGAGTCATGCAAGAATAAACACAAAACATGGTTTTTGTTCCAATCTATTCGATCAAAATGGGACTTTTCTTTAAGAACACATGAAAAACCATTTTCTCTTTCCGAAACCAACTTCAAAACAATGCATGACATGCAAAACAAATCCGATCATGCAATGCAGCTAGATAATCAGCAAGAGTAACCAAAGGAGATCAAGATTCTAACCTCAAAACTCGGATCCAACGGTTCAAGCCACGAAGATCAAGCTTGGAAGACTACTCTCACTCAAGAACTCTTCTCTAGAGCTTCTCTCTCTAAAACAAGGATTTGAGACAAAATGATTTGTTTCTAGGTCTGCCGGCTGCCTTAACAGTCAGCTCGGACACGTGGCGTTATCGGGTTGGTTCAGCTCCAAAAAGGTGATTGATAGACAAGACAAGTTTCTGACAAGGCGTATGCAGCAAGCTCGGGTAAGACACATCGGCAAAAAGATGACATCGGCTCAAAACAAGGATCCAGCAATAGGATAGAAAAACATCGGCTAGGGAGGACGACGCTTGACTAAGCTGTGCCACACCTTGGCCGGGGTGTACCACATCTCGGCCTAGGCCATACCTGCCTGCGGACAAGGTTCAAGTGCAAAACATCTCGGCAAATAATGCCCGAGGTGAAGATGGGGTTGATCAAGATCACAAGATAGTTCTAAGCACAAGGGTCAAAGGTGGACTAAGCTCAAGATGATCTCGGCTACGCACACACACACACTAAGCAAGGAACAAAATCATGCAAGCAACTTAAACGAATCAAGGCAAGATAAAACCTTCAAATTAACATGACAAGCAAGACCATGCAAGAATGTATGCAAGTATGACAAGAATAAGGTGAGGGTTGTTACATCCTACCCCCCTTAAAGAAGTTTGGTCCCCAAACTTGAATTACCTTGTTCCAGGAACAACTCTGGATAACGGATTCTTACATCCTCTTCCTTTTCCCAGCATTTCCCTTCTGAACGGAACCCGAGGTATTCTCCCCTTTCTTGTCGTTATCAGCCTTTGCTTTGGGGCAATCCCTCACATAATGGCCCATATCGCCACATTCATAGCAAGCTCCAGACGTTCGTCGACAAATCCCGAAATGCTGTTTCCCACAATCCAAACACATCAGTTTAGCACTCCCTTCTTGCCTTACATTACTAGTACTGCCCATGTTCGTTCTCTTCTTGGTGCTCAGCTGTCCTCGGCGATTGTCATAGTTCTGCCTCTTTCGCTGGTTTTCTCCCGAGTTCTGGTATCGGTTCAGATTAGCTTCGGCCTGAATGGCTTTGTCCAATACCTCGGCATAGGTCAGCATATCAAGCAAGTTGACCCGGTCTTGAATCGGTCCACGAAGCCCACACTCGAACTTCCTGGCCTTCATATATTCGTCGTTGGTCATGTGAGGTACAAACCTTACCAGTTCAGTAAAAGCGCGGTCATATTCCGCCACTGTTCTGTTGCCTTGCGTCAGAGTATGAAATTCGGTAGCCTTGCGGTTTCGAACACTTAGGGGAAAATGTTTCTTGTAGAACAACTCTAAGAATCGGGTCCAGGTCAGGTCTGGATTGCTTCCTCTAACCATCATCCACCATCTGCGAGCGTCATCATCTAATGTGAATGCTGCCAACGTCACTTTCTGAGCGTCGGTGCTAGGGAAGATCTCAAACAACTTCTCCATTTCTAAAACCCATGCCTCGGCCTTCATCGGCTCTATACCTCCAGAGAATCTCGGTGGCCTCATTTTCTTGAACTCCCTGATCAAAGCGATCGTGCCGTCCCCATATAAGGCTGGTTGCGGGGGAATTTGCGGCACTGGCGGAGGTGGAGGTGGAACTACGTTTCGGCCGTTGGTCTGCTCGGCCTGAGTCGACGTAGCACTAGCGAACTGCTGCCTGGTTTGCCTCAACTCACGGGCCAAACCTTCAACCAATCTTTCCAGTCTGTCCATTCTATCTTCGGGTTGATCTCGGCCAAGCGGTGGTCTACCTCTCCTCATAATGCTATGAGTATGCAGAATATGACTTTAAAACAGTTAAACAGATAACCCCGTAGGCAAGCAACAATTAAGCATATCAAGACAATGCACACCTCGTTCAAATAACAAATACCATGATGCAACCCTAACATCTTTCTAAGGGAAATCCTATGCTCTTTAGGACTCAAAGTGTGTGATTAGCGTATACTGAGGAACTTGTGCGCTCTGATACCACTCTGTCACGACCCCAAACCGCCCCTAGTAGTTTGGTGCCGTGATGGCCAGTAATCCGTAATTACCGAAGGCCAACTTTTCAAAACTTAACACAATCAGAGTATGGATATAGGGGCTCACAAATGCGGAAGCAATAAATCAAATACAAGTGGTCCATAAGAGCTGTGCGTAGATCAAAAGCAATGCCAAACATTTCAATTAAATTTACAACTTGAATACAACGAGTAAAATTACACATTACATCTTGATCAAAAGGCTTCTCGAGCTGACATATACAAAATACACAACGAATACAAGTCAAGAAGCATGATTTTCAAGATTTGCCGACATGCAAGGCAGGGCATCGCCGACGTAAATACAAAAGTAAAGCCGACATAAGCACGACTCCAAAACAAGCACCCAAAACGATCTAGGCGTCGCCGCCGTCCTGCTCATCACCTACATATATATAGAGGGGTGAGTACAAAACTCAGTGAATGATACTAATAATAAAGGTTTTAGCATGAATATAGCCGAAGTCTTTCGAAACAACGAATCGAACTTTATCAGGACAAGGGATGAACCGTATTCATCAAACACGTATCATAACATCGGCGAAGCAAGGGATGAACCGTATTCATCAAACACGTATCATAACATCGGCGAAGCAAGGGATGAACCGTATTCATCAAACACGTATCATAACATCGGCGAAGCAAGGGATGAACCGTATTCATCAAACACGTATCATAACATCGGCGAAGCAAGGGATAAACCGTATTCATCATCGAATATCACAAGTATCATAACATCGGCGAAGCAAGGGATGAACCGTATTCATCATCAAGTATCACAAGTATCATAACATCGGCGAAGCAAGGGATGAACCGTATTCATCATCAAGTATCACAACATCGGCGAAGCAAGGGATGAACCGTATTCATCATCAAGTATCACAAGTATCATAACATCGGCGAAGCAAGGGATGAACCGTATTCATCATCAAGTATCACAAGTATCATAACATCGGCGAAGCAAGGGATGAACCGTATTCATCGATCAAATATCACAACATCGGCGAAGCAAGGGATGAACCGTATTCATCATCAAGTATCACAACATCGGCGAAGCAAGGGATGAACCGTATTCATCATCAAGTATCACAAGTATCATAACATCGGCGAAGCAAGGGATGAACCGTATTCATCATCAAGTATCACAACATCGGCGAAGCAAGGGATGAACCGTATTCATCATCAAGTATCACAAGTATCATAACATCGGCGAAGCAAGGGATGAACCGTATTCATCGATCAAATATCAAGGCTGTACGATCCGTAATCGTTTAGTCAAAAGTATTGCGAAAGTTTAGAGTCCTCCAATACAAGGGACTTGTGCACTTGGTACCGCGAAAGTTTAGAGTCCTCCAGTACAAGGGACTTGTGTTACTTAGGCCCGTAGCCCGGTTTAACAAGGACCGTATCCTTTTGTACTCAGTACTGCGAAAGTTTAGAGTCCTCCAGCACAAGGGACTTATGCTACTTAGGCCCGTAGCCCGATTTAACAAGGACCGTATCCTTTTCAAAGATGGCATCAAAACAAGGAGTATACTTGACACATCAAAACAAGAGCTATTCATTCATGCTAACAAAAATACTTTTGTCAAAACAAGGCAAGCAAGATTTATCAAAACAAGTATAACATAGCTTTATCAATAATACCACTCACCTAGTTCTTCAGGTGTAGACTCAAAGCAAATATCAAGGACCTACAATCACATGGCAAGTCACATCTTAAAGCAAGCTCTATACATACATGCAAATGATCTCGGCACTCTTGCCAGATCCAAGTCAAAGACAAAACAAAACAAGCTGGGAGCTTAATCACTGCTCCCGTTCTTCGAAAACACACTGGGTACCATCCGGGGCTAAGCCGAGGTCCCGCTAAACAAGGTCAGGAGGAACCTGGGTTTTCCTTTGAAGAATATGAAGATATGATCATGAGGAATGTGGATGTAAGTTCAAAACTCGCCACAAAATCTGAGGTTTCAAGCCAAGAGTTCAAAATATAGAGCCTGGGTACCCATTAAAGAGAGTCATGCAAGAATAAACACAAAACATGGTTTTTGTTCCAATCTATTCGATCAAAATGGGACTTTTCTTTAAGAACACATGAAAAACCATTTTCTCTTTCCGAAACCAACTTCAAAACAATGCATGACATGCAAAACAAATCCGATCATGCAATGCAGCTAGATAATCAGCAAGAGTAACCAAAGGAGATCAAGATTCTAACCTCAAAACTCGGATCCAACGGTTCAAGCCACGAAGATCAAGCTTGGAAGACTACTCTCACTCAAGAACTCTTCTCTAGAGCTTCTCTCTCTAAAACAAGGATTTGAGACAAAATGATTTGTTTCTAGGTCTGCCGGCTGCCTTAACAGTCAGCTCGGACACGTGGCGTTATCGGGTTGGTTCAGCTCCAAAAAGGTGATTGATAGACAAGACAAGTTTCTGACAAGGCGTATGCAACAAGCTCGGGTAAGACACATCGGCAAAAAGATGACATCGGCTCAAAACAAGGATCCAGCAATAGGATAGAAAAACATCGGCTAGGGAGGACGACGCTTGACTAAGCTGTGCCACACCTTGGCCGGGGTGTACCACATCTCGGCCTAGGCCATACCTGCCTGCGGACAAGGTTCAAGTGCAAAACATCTCGGCAAATAATGCCCGAGGTGAAGATGGGGTTGATCAAGATCACAAGATAGTTCTAAGCACAAGGGTCAAAGGTGGACTAAGCTCAAGATGATCTCGGCTACGCACACACACACACTAAGCAAGGAACAAAATCATGCAAGCAACTTAAACGAATCAAGGCAAGATAAAACCTTCAAATTAACATGACAAGCAAGACCATGCAAGAATGTATGCAAGTATGACAAGAATAAGGTGAGGGTTGTTACATGCATTGTCATGCATTTTCCTACCTCTCATTGTCATACACATTTCATTTGCATTGTTCCTGCTATACACATTGCATGCGTTTCCACGCGTGCTTTACTTACATGTGTATATTTCGCTTGCTTTACACATTGCATGCGTTTCCGCGTGTGCTTTACTTATATGTGTTCAAGTTCCTTTTATTTCACACATTGTACACGTTTTCGCATGTACTTTACTTACATGTGTTCATACCTTGCTTGCTTTACACATTGCATGTGTTTCCGCGTGTGCTTTACTTATATGTGTTTATGCATCCCCCCAGGTGGTTACACATTGTACACGTTTTCGCGTGTACTTTACTTACATGTGTTCATAAACTGTAGACGTCCCCGAACGTCCCGAGAGGGAAATCCCGTTTTGCTCATTTGGGGCTCACTACAGTTCGGACTCAAAAGTCATGGTCCTGTATCTAATCTCGCAGAGTGCAATGCAAGACCGATGAATCATTAAAGAGTCCAAATCTAGCAAATTGTTTTGGAAAACAGATTTTTAGAAAGAAGTGCTAAACATGGACTACTTTGCCAGATACAAAGTCGCCACCTAAATATTTTATTTTGGGGGAATTTAGGAAACCCTGACTCGTGCCGAAGGCCACGTGTCCGTCATCACCAAAGTTGCATCGGCTTGGGAACTTGGGTACGATTGGGGAAGGTCACTTCGTGAGCACCCCCGCTCGCCCGATCAAAGATCGGCCTTTACTAACCATGATATTGAGTTTTTGAAAACATTATGCATTCTTATTCCGGTTATTAGCCTAGATTTACTACGTGATGCGCACAGCATACAAGTATAGACTGGATCGCCTGAATTGGAACAACACATCTCATGTTTGTTTATTTTGAAAATGGTTTGATGGTGCTACCCGCAAGTAGGCTAAGACATGGATTTGCCACCCTCGGGTGGGCTTAGAAAAGACATAGATAATACTTTCTAACCATGAAATCTGAGTCTAGAACACCACAAGGACGGGTCAAAGACCTGGATCGCTATAGCAACAAAGGTTTGGAAAAGTAAGCAACCAACCTATTCCAAACACACAACTACAATCCAAATAACCAAAATTAAGGAGGAATAAAAGGGAAAACAACAATGAACAACATTCAGAAACCATAAACCCGAATCCGGACTACCAAAAGTGTCAAGTCAAAACTGGGATTGCTATATAATAAATCAACCAATAGGTTTTTTTAATCTATTTTATAAATTAAAAAATCAATAATTTTATAATGAGAGTTTGGAGCTCTTAGGAGGCTTCTCATTAGAAATCCCTTTTTTGTTATATAATATACTAGCATATCACCCGTGCTATGCACCGGTTGTATTTCATCACTGTCTTTTTTTTTTCTTTTTTTATACTAAATTAAAATTTAATATTTTGATACTTATCATATGTGTTGGACTTTTTAAGGAATTCATATGTGATGAACTTTTCAATGAATTTTTTTCATGCTTGTTCTTAATGTATTAAAATGTTATTATGAGGGATAATAATCATGTGTTGGATTTTTCAAGGAATTCCTATGTACTCCACAATTATTTCTATATATGTGAATTGTGATTTTTAAATGTCTTTTTTTTTTAAATGTCTTCTTTTTTTTATATTATATTAAAGTGTAATATTTTGATAATAATCATATGTGTTGGAGTTTCAAGAAATTCATATGTATTGGACTTTTCAAGAAATTTTTTTTTATGATTGTTCTTAATGTATTAAAGTGTTATTTTGAGGGACAATAATCATATGTGCTGGGACTTTCAAGGAATTCATATGTGTTGAACTTTTCAAAGAATTTTTTTTATACTTGGGGGTTGGGAGAAGTTAATAAATGCTAAGTTTTTTTTTTAAAATAAAAAATTAGGAAATTTAGATTGGAATATTGGAGCTCCCACAAGACTTGGGGGTTAGAAACCCTATTTTTCTTAATATATATATAGATAGATAGATAGATAGATATATCTTTTTATTTTATTTTTGTGTGGTTTCTATTCGGGTATTTTTTTTTTTCAATTTATTTAAGATGGAGTTGTAGGTATCTTTTTTTTAAAAAAATTTAATTTATCTGTGGTTTCCATTTGTTTTTAATTATTATTATTTAGGTAGGTTATGATGTAAGTTAGATACGTGATAGACATGTGAATTTTATTGATTTAAAGTTTATTTAGATAAATTTTAAAGATTTTTTTTTTAGTTTTATAGTTTTTTTGTTATGTTATAATATAATATATAAAATATAGGTAGATATCTATAACTTTAATAAAAAAATATTATTTGATTTTTTGGGGAAGAGAAAATGAATGCAAGTTTTAATATTTTTTTTTGAAAATTTGTGAGAGAGATTATGAGGGAGAGATTATGAAATGTTTTTGTTATTAAATAAATAAATCAGTCAATAGTTTTTTTTAATCTATTTTGTAAATTAAAAATCAATAATTTTGGAAAATTGATTAATTTTTCTCATTAAGTGATTTAAAATTTTGATAGATATACATAAAAAAATACATAATTATATTATTAAATCATAATTCAAATTTAGATGTTATATCTTTTTGAGATCTATAGCTAAATTCTTTTTTTTTTTTTTTTTTTTTTGTGTGTAACCATAGTATATGGGAGAAATTGAAAATGGTGTTGCAATATTTATGAGAGAAGTCAAAAGAAATTGTGGGTTTGGAGAAGTTAATAAATGCTGAGGTTGGATTAGGAGAAGTCAATAAATACTGAGGTTTTTTTTTTAAATCAAAAAATTAGAAAATTAAGATTAGGAGATTGGAGCTCCCACAGGCCTTGGAGTTAAAAACCCCCTTTGGCTTAATATATAGTATAGATAATTATAAATATTTATATTTCTATTAGATTTTTTTTAATATATAAATTATGTTTTTAAAGATTTTTTATAAAAATAATTTAACAATCTTATCACTAAGCATAGTGTATGAGAGAAGTTAAAAAGGGTACTGCAGTAACTATACACAGATTGTATCTATAACTATTTGTATGAGGGGATTTCAAATGCTGATCAGGGGATTGTATCAATAAATGCAGGCATGTGAAAAAACATGTGGATTGAAAAAAGTTAATAAATGTTGATCAGGGGATTTTGACCAAATCAATAAATGTTGAGTTTTTCTTTTTTTAATAAAAAATATAAAAAATTCAGATTCGGATATTAAAACTCCCACGGGTCTTGGGGGTTAAAAACCCCTTTTTGCTTAATATATAGTATAGATATAGATAGATAGATAGATATAGATAATATAATATAGATAGATAGATATGTTGAAATTTTCAAGGAATTTTGTTTATGCTAGTTTTTAATGCATTAAAGTTTGATTATGAGAGGGTTTTGACCAAATCTCCCAAAAGGCATGGGGATTGGGATAAATTAATAAATGCTGAGGTTTTTTTTTTTTAAAAATCAAAAAATTAGAAAATTAGGATTGGAATATTGGAGCTCCCACAAGCCTTGGGGGTTAAAACCCCATTTTGCTTAATATATAGTAAGTATAGATAAATAGATAGATATAGGGATAGATATTTATATTTTTTTTAGATTTTTTTTTTATATACAAATTATATTTTTTTAGATTTTTTATAAAAATAATTTAACAATCCCATCACTAACCATAGTGTATGGGAGAAGTTGGAAAGAGTACTGCAGTAATTATGAGAGAAGTCAAAAAGGCTTGTAGATTGGGAGAAATTAATAAATGCTAATATTTTTTTTAAATCAAAAATTAGAAAATTAAGGTTGGGATATTGGAGTTTCCACAAGGCTTGTGGGTTAGAAACTCCATTTTGCTTATATAATAAACTAGCCTATCACCCGTGCTAGGCACGGGATAATTATAGATATTTATATTTGTTTTAGATTTTTTTAATATATAAATTATGTTTTTTAAGATTTTTTTCTTATCACTAACCATAATGTATGGGGGAAGTTGAAAAGGGTATTGCAGTAACTATATACGAATTGTATCTATAATTATTTGTATGAGGGGATTTTAAATGCTGATCAGGAGATTTTGACCAAATCAATAATTGCAGGCATATGGAAAGATATGTGGATTGAAAAAAGTTAATAAATACTGATCAGGGGATTTTGATCAAATCAATAAATGTTGAGTTTTTTTTTTTAAATAAAAAATTTAAAAAATTCAGATTGGGATATTGAAGCTCCCATAAGTCTTGGGGGTTAAAAACTCAATTTTGCTTAATATATAGTATAGATATAGATAGATAGATAGATAGATATATCTTTTTATTTTTATTTTTATTTTTGTGTGGTTTGTATTTGGGTATTTTTTTTTCAATTTATTTAAGATGGAGTTATGGGTATCTTTTTTTTTTTAAATTTAATTTATCTGTGGTTTCCATTTGTTTTTAATTATTATTATTTAGGTAAGTTATGATGTGAGTTAGATATGTGATAGACATGTAAGTTTCATTGATTTAAAGTTTATTTAGATAAAATTTAAAGATTTTTTTTTTTAGTTTTTTAGTTTTTTTTTTTTTGTTATGTTATAATATAATATAATATATAAAATATAGGTAGATATCTACAACTTTAATAGAAAATATTATCTGATTTTTTGGAGAAGAGAAAATGAATGCAAGTTTTAATATTTTTTTTTTGAAAATTTGTGAGAGAGATTAGGAGGGAGAGATTATGAAATATTTTTGTTATTAAATAAATAAATCAGTCAATAGTTTTTTTTAATCTATTTTGTAAATTAAAAATCAATAATTTTGGAAAATTGATTAATTTGTCCCATTAAGTGATTTAAAATTTTGATAAATATACATAAAAAAAAATACATAATTATACTTTAAATTTAGATGTTATATCTTTTTGAGATCTATAGCTAAATTTTTATCTTTTTTATTTTTATTTTTGTGTGTAACCATAGTATATGGGAGAAATTCAAAAGGGTGTTGCAATAATTATGAGAGAAATCAAAACGGATTGTGGGTTGGGAGAAGTCAATAAATGTTGAGGTTGGGTGGGGAGAAGTCAATAAATGCTGAGGTTTTTTTTTTTTAAATCAAAAAATTAGAAAATTAGGATTAGGAGATTGGAGCTCCCACAGGCCTTGGGGTTAAAAACCCCCTTTTGCTTAATATATAGTATAGACTAGCCTATCAGCCGTGCTATGCACGGGATAATTATAGATATTTATATTTGTTTTAAAATTTTTTTAATATATAAATTATGTTTTTTAAGATTTTTTATAAAAATAATTTAACAATTTTATTACTAACCATTGTGTATATGAGAAATTAAAAAGGCTACCGCAGTAACTATGTGCGGGTTGTATCTATACTTATTTGTATGAGGAGATTTTAAATGTTGATTAGGGATTTTGACCAAATCAATAAATGCAGGCATATGGAAAGACATGTGGATTGAAAAAAAGTTAATAAATGTTGATCAGGAGATTTTGGCCAAATCAATAAATGCTGAGTTTTTTTTAAAAATAAAAAATTTATAAAATTAAGGTTGGGAGATTGGAGCTCTATGTGAATTGTGATTTATAAATGTTTTTTTTTTAAATATCTTCTTTTTTTTTCCTTTTTTATATTATATTAAAGTTTAATATTTTGATAATAATCATATGTGTTGGACTTTTCAATGAATTAAATGTCTTTTTTTATTATTATATTATATTAAAGTTTAATATTTTAATAATAATCATATGTGCTGGACTTTTCAATAATTTTTTTTTATGCTTATTCTTAATGCATTAAATTATTATTATGAGAGATAATAATCATATGTGTTGAAACCTTTTCAAAGAATTCATATGTGTTGGATTTCAAATAATTTTTTTTATAGTTGTTCTTAATGGATTAAAGTGTTATTATGAGAGTAAGACTTGGGAATTGGAATAAGTTAATAAATGCTAAGATTTTTTTTTTTTTAAAACCAAAAAATCAGGAAATTTTGGATTGAGAGATTGGAGCTCCCACAAGACTTGGGGTTAAAAATCCCCTTTTTGCTTAATATATAGTATAGATAGATATAGATATATATAGATAGATAGATTTAATAAGAATTTATATTTGTTTTAGATATTTTTTTAATATACAAATTAATTCTTTTAGATTTTGTTATAAAAATAATTTAACAATCCCATCACTAACCATTGTGTATGAGAGAAGTTGAAAATGGTGTAAGACAAGTCAAAAAGGCTTGTAGCTTAGGAGAAGTCAATAAATGTTGAGAGTTTTATTTTTTTTCTAAATCAAAAATTAGAAAAGTAAGATTGAGGTATTGAAGTTCCCACAAGGCCTGTAGGTTAAAAACTCCATTTTTCTTATATAATATACTAGTATAATTACCCGTGCTATGCACGGGTATAAGTAAATAATAAAAAACTAATTTTCAAAATTAAATAATAATCTAAAAAAATTATCTAGAATATTTAGTAAAAATAATTTAGAATCAATTAAATTTTATTCATTTTTATCATAGTTACATATAAGAGAATTTTTTTTATTATTATTCTTATGTTACTAATTGTGTGTTCTAAGTTCTTAATAACAAATATATGTCATAATTTAATTGGTAAAAATTAAAAAATAAATCACAAAAATTATATTTATGATAAAATATAAATATATTTCATCTTATGAGTTTCGTAAATTTAATTTATCATATGATAGTGGTAAATTATATTTGTCAATATATTAATTTTTTCATGTTTTGTAAAGTCTAAAAATTTGTCTAACATCAAAATTATAATTTATCTTATGTTATAAGATTTACATAAAAATGGATTAGAATTCATTTGTAATATTAAATTTAGGCTTAACATTTAGATTTACGCCAACTTGTTCTTCACCTAATCATTAAAAAATATTTTTGTCTATTCCCAACTTATACGAATCATTTGACCTATCGATTTATTAAATTAGTAAGTAGATATTTGTAAGTATTTTTTATAATAATTAAAAATTTTGAACTTAGTTTAAAAAAACTATATATTTATGTTAAAACAATTAAATGAATAGTTATATATATTTATGGATGAAAAAATTATATAAGATAGAGCCACCCTAAATTGTAGGTCATATTATAATCCTAATAAATTTAAATTTTATCATAACTTATCAATTCGTGACTGATATGAGCTAATTTAGTGGGTTTTAATATTTGATTAAAAACTAAAAAGTAGTCAAGAAAATTTAGTGCAAGTCAATTTAAGATGTAACGCCCCCCCTCCCCGCCCCCCCCCCCCCCCCCCCAAAAAAAAAAAATTAATCCAACTCATAAGAAAAGTGAATATAATAGAATTGGTATGATTTCATTCACCAGAGTTGGTATTACAAAAGATAACACATGCAATATACATTCATAAATGTTCATCTTGTATCTATAGCATGTATTACCAGTTAATAATCAACAAAATAAATACCCTACGGGCTTACATCTTTCCACGACATTGCTTGGTTACAGCAAAAGGAAGAGTCTAACTCAACACAACTTAGCCCTTGACTATACAAAATACATAAAATAAAAGGAAGCTCTTGCTCCAAGTCTCTCCAAACTACTGTCTTGGCGGAGGCATGTCTCCAACACCTGAAAATGATTCCCAAGTAAGGTGAGCCAAAGTCTAGTAGAAACATACCAACACAATATATGAGAATTAATAAGATAGAAGTATGATGCACATGTTCATTGTCTTATGACAAAATCTTTATAACTCTTTCCAAAACCATGTTATACCAAACTCGCATCTCAATTTGTTCATTTTTGTTCAATAGATATATCCACTGCATTTAACCCATCAACAAAAGTTACATCCCACAAGTTTCCAACAGATAAAATCATCATACAAATACATTCACTTCTATTTTCCATTTTACGAAAATTTCGTCTGCGGGAATCGGCACCCATGTATGCAAATGGTTTTCGAGACTTTTACCATGGACACACTAGCCAACTTAGTTCAATGGAATCCATTTCCTTTCTTCTCCTCAAAACATAGAGTACTCATCTTTCTCCTCCTGAATATCATACATAGACAATGTATATCATTCACAATCATATTCAATGATAATGGTTAAGGGATTAGTTCCATTTTGCCTAATCCATATACAATGTCTACAACAATTATGACTATCCTCCACCGATAGCCTAAGCAGATATTTCTAAACAGATATACAATCTCTATAACAGATAAATCATCAAATTTTCATATGTGAGTGATTAAACAAATCCAACAACACCACTCATGTACACATCCTCCCAATTTCACATTTTCCATACCAATTTCATTATTTACACAAAATACTTATTCAAGACATTTTAGGACAAAGCTCCCCATTTTCCAAATATTAACCCAAAGGCCAAAATTAACTATTTTAACACAAGATGACCTCATAACCAAACCCCATAATCATTTATATAACACTCACATAGAAACCTCTCTTTTTCAACTTGAATCCAAACCCTAGGTTTGCTCCAAAACACCCCTAAATGTCACCATCTTCACACAACAACCTATAACCAAGTTAAAACTCATATTAAAGTGTAGAGGCCCCTACCTCAAGTGTATAAGCCCAAAGGAGAAGTGGAGAAACCTCAAAGATGTCCAATGTCGACTTTATTCGGATCAAATGGAAGCCCCCAGAATGCTCTATCTTTTTATCAAAGCGAGTAGGGTAGAGAGATATTAGATCTAGGTGTATTTGTAGAGAGAAGTCGGATTTTAGAGAGAGAGAGAGAGAGAGAGAGAGAGAGCGGGTTTAGGGTTTTTGAGTGAAAAGATATCAAAAAGTGATATAAAAAGGTGTTGTTGCGAACTGATATACGCGAAGCTCGCTCGAGCGCAAGAGTTGTCGCTCAGGAGACCAGACACAATAAGTTGCCTCGCTCGAGCGCAAGCGCAAGAAGAGTCGCTCGAATGTAGAATACAAACTTCTAGAAATTTTACAAGCAGAAGACTATCACTCGAGTGCAAAAGTCCTTGCTCGAGCGAATAACAACACCTTTCCAATATCTCTGCAGGCTTGCAAAATTACTGGAAGATCACAAAGCTTGCTCAAGCGAAGAAGCTAAAATCTGGGCAACAATTTAGACCAACTAGCAACCAACTTGTTCCAAACACGCCCAAGACATCCCAATACTCAAACTCAAAGGGTGAAAAGAGAAAAAAGACGTGAATAACAATATTCAACAACGAGACCCAAATCCAGAATACAACAAAGGTCGGGTCAAAATCGGAATCGCTATATAAGAAAATTTAGTTCAAGTCGATTTTTTTGCCAATAATTCTTGATTTAAGCCTAGTCCTTGGAGAACCATCCAATTCATATCCAATCCATGAGTTAGTAGACCCACCTGTTTATTTAATTTTTAATTAGTAAATATATTTTTAAAAAAAATATAACAAAAATAGGAAATATATACATATTTGTTTGGTATATTTACTAACAATTTTAAAATTAATTAAGAATTATGTAGTTATTCTTAAAAGAATAAATTACATTGGTATTTTTTATATTTTAACTCGTGTTATTTTTGTCCTTACAATTTTAATTTGTTCAATTTTAATTATGAATTTATAATTTTGTCTTAATTTGATCCAATTGTTATAATTGCTAGTTTTTTTTTTTTTTTTATTGAAAATATACACATGAGTAGCATCTATTATAATTTTATAGACAAAATTACAAATTTGTTCAACTCAATAAGTTAATATCAGCCAACTCAATTATAATTTTATAGACGAAAAAAGTTAAGAAGAAAGCCCGAAGTGGTGATACAGAGAAGCGAGTTTCTACCCTTCCTCAGAAAACTGAACCTGTCGCCCAGCAAAGCATTCCAAGCACTGATGATGGGCTTTCAGTCATAAAAGAGAGGAAAGTGTGTTCCCATCTTGATAAGGGTATTGATTTAGCTAAATTTTCTTCAAGAATAAGGTCTATAGAACATATTAGATGTGAAGATCGCAGAGAAGGTGTGGTTGATAAGCGAGCAAGTAAGGGAAGGGGCAAGCAGGTGCAGAAGAAAGGGGGAGGTTCTGTGGACAAGAAACCCGAGTCTAAAGCAATTTGGGTTTGTTTGGAATGTGCTCATCTTTCATGTGGGGAGATTGGATTCCCAACAACCCCTCAAACCCATGCAGTTCAGCATGCCAGGCAAACTCGTCATCTGTTGGCTATCCAATTTGAAAACCTTCAACTACACTAGTGCTTCCCTTGCAATACACTAATTCCAGTTGAAAAATTGGAGGAAAGTGGTGAACAGAAAGGTCCGCTGTCAGATATTGTGAAACTGGTAAATGGGCGATCATTTCAAGGGGCCTCAGTGGATGTTGAGGATGTTTATTTTGGGAGTGGCAGTGTTATAAGTGAGATAAAATCAGAAAACACCATTGTAAGTAGTTTGGATGGAAAAAGTGGTTATGCGGTCAAAGGCTTGGTTAATATTGGTAATACTTGCTTCTTTAATTCAGTCGCGCAGAATCTCTTAGCAATGGAGAGATTACGGAATCACTTCTTGGAATTGGATGAGTCTAAATCCTCTTACCGTTTCTTTAAAGAAGCTCTTTATTGAAACTAGTCCAGAGGCTGGCTTGAGAAATGTGATAAATCCAAAATCCTTTTTCGGGTGTGTTTGTGCCAAGGCTTCCCAATTTAGGGGGTATCAACAGCATGATAGTCATGAGTTGCTTCGTTGTTTACTTGATGGGTTGTGTGCTGAAGAGTTGAATGCAAGAAAACAGACTACTTCTCTGGAAAATGGGATTTCCTCAAATCTAGGTCCTACTTTTGTTGATGGCATCTTTGGGGGCCAACTATCCAGTACTGTTTCTTGTTTGGAATGTGGGCACTCTTCAACAGTGTTTAACCCATTTCTAGATCTCTCACTCCAGTTCTAACTAAGAAATCCCCATCTAAAAGGGCCCAACCTATTTCTCGAGCCAAGAAACCAAAGCTGCCTCCAAAATGAAGTGGAAGGATTCATCCAAAGCTTAATAGGGATGCAGATTTTGTAGCATCTGAAAGTGTTTCAGTTCCGTCAGCTGGTGGTTCATCTTCTTGCCAAGTAGAATCTACTGTGCCTGTCAAAGAAAAAGTGGGAGATGCTTTGGTCGATTATACACTGTTTGAATCCGTTGGCCCTAGTACACTGGCAGATAAAAAGAGTTCAGTTTCATCAAATCTCTTGACTGCTGAAGAGTTTGAAAAGAATACATTCCTCAAGAATGTCATGGATAAAACAGAGGCTTCAGTTGACAATTTAGCATGGTTGGATTACCTGGAACCAGATCCTGTGTCAAATGACAATGATACAGATTCAAAACCTAAAGATATTGCAGCAATTTATGATTCAGGAAAACAATATGGTGTTCAAAACGATGCCTTGTTACGGGATGGCATAGAATCTAGCAGGCAGATCCATTCTCTTTGTATAGTAGAAACAGCAGGTTCATTGGACAATTTGACATGGTTGGATTACCTTGAACCCAATACATTATCAGATGATCATGTTATGGCTTCCAAAGTTGACGATGCATTAGTAGTCCAAGATTCTGGAGGCAAGGATGGTTTAGGGAATTCTTTTGAAAATGACCTCCCATTACGGGTCCAAGATTCTGAAGTTCTGTTGCTTCCTCAGAAAGAAGAAACTTCAACTAGTGGTGAGCTATTGCGAGAAGGTGTCATCGTCAGCTGTTGGCTGTGAACCAGATGCATTGGACTTTGATGGCTTTGGAGAATTATTTGATGAGCCAGAAATTGCTGCAGGGCCCGATGTAAAACCCTTGTCAAGTGAGTAATTTTCCGGCAAACGAAATTGTAGAAACTGGTTTCTTAGATGGAAATAGCAGTGAGTCTGATCCAGATGCAGTCGATAATAGTGATTCTCCAGTGTCCATAGAGAGCTGTTTGGCGTATTTCACGAAGCCAGAGCTTCTCTCCAATGAACGTGCTTGGCATTGTGAAAACTGTTCAAAAGTTCTTCGTGAGCGAAGGATGAAATCAAGGAAAAAGAGGCAGAAAGCTACATCCAAGATTCAGGTAAGCGGGGTTGAGGATAGTATTCAAAGTGCTCCAAGTGCAACTTATAAATATAAGCACGTCTCTGAATTCAATGCTGCACAAACTAGACCAAATAAGCAGATAAATATGATACAAAACTTTCTAAATGGTAAACACATAAATATAAGCACGTCTCTGAATTCAATAATGGGATATTAGATCGGAATAGTTGCGACTTTCAAATTAATGTGACAGAATTCTGACTAGAACTACATAATACAAGAGTATCGTACTTATAAAGGATAATCTCAGAAAATATAAAGAACACAAACATAGATTTGTACCAAGTAGAAAACTTATACAGAAAACAAATTTCGTAAAATAATAATCTGCAACAATATTATCAGATTCTAATAAACAAAATCATGAATAACCAAAAATTACGGTTAAAGACAACATAATAAGAAATAGAATTTGACTCAAACATAGATTCATGTAAAATCATATTTTAAATACAGAATATACAAAATAAAGTAACTACCGAATAAAAATTCTATAGGTAAACAAACCAGAAGCATTCAAAAAAAAAACCAAAAAACATAGAATAAAATTCTGTATTGAAAACAAAATACATATACAACAAAATCCAGAAAAGAAAACCAACAATCTGTATTTTTTGAAAAGTGTGTTTCGTTTGTGTTTTTTGAATTAAGTTTTTTGAAAATTCAGTCTTTTAGTTTTCGTGTTTTTTTTTAATTGAATATTTTTAAAATTTTAAACATTTTTTTTACTTTTTTAGATGCACTTTACTTAGATATATCTAAAAAGTAAAAAATTTGTGAAAAAATATTTTAAAATTTTAATAAATACATAAAAATACAAAAAATGTATTGAATTCTCGTTTTTTTTTTTTTTTTTTTTTTTGTATTTTTGGTATTTAGTGAATTTTTAAAAGGTTTTTTTCATAATTTTTTTACTTTTTAGGTATATTTATGTTAGGTATGTCTAAAAATTAAAAAAAAAAAATTGCTTAAAATATTAAAAAAAATTTAGTAAAAACAAAAAAATACGAAAAATAAGAAAGTAGAATTTTCTGAAAAGTTCTTTTAAAAAAACACAACCAAGCAAACTATATCCATTAAATTAAATAAAATTAATTGAAGTTGCATACGGACTCAATGGCCCTGTTTGGTAGAGCTGTGGGAAAGTGTTTATAGCTTATGCCTAAACAGCTTATAGCTTATAACTTTCAGCTTAAGCTGATTTTCAGCTTATTCTTAAAGCATCTCCTGCCCCACTTAAAGAATAAGCTGTTTTCTGACTTCCACAAAGCTATAAGCTATAAGCTAAACCAAACACATCAAAATAGCTTAAATTAAGCTGAAAGCTGAAATAAGCTGAAATTAAGTTGTACCAAACAGGGCCAATATGACTTAATGGTCATAATCAAAATGATAGAACGTTAGTCTCGGTGTTTTAGAAAACCAAATGGATGTCTTATTCTTATAATAGATATGCAAAACAGAAAAAGTGTCAATACCCATATCAAGGAAGAAATCACACAGGAAAGAAGCATAGACGAAACATACAAAATAGATTTAAAATTGATTGTATAATCACAACAGAAACTGAAATTTGTCTGACAACAAATTTAATCGGTTCCGATAGGTAGCTTGAATTTGGAGGCTCGAATTTGGCTCGAATTCGGAGAAGAAGAGAAAGAGGAAGGAGGAGGAGGAGGAGGAGGAGGAGGATTGGAGGGGGCATAATCACAGGAGGAGGCGGAGGCGGGGCCGGAGGCGGAGGCGATGGCGGTGGTGCTGCGACGATCGGCGGCGGCGAGGCGACGGCGGTGGTGCTGCGACGATCTACTCTCCTCCTCTCTCTTTCTCCCTCTCTCCTCCTCTTTCTCTTCTCCTCTCTTCTTCCTCTGCTCTTCTCCTGTGTTCAACGAAGAAGAAGAAGAAAAGAAAGAAAGAAAAGGAAGAGAAAGAAAAGGCAGGAAAAAAAAAAAATTCAAAACCCAAAACGACGTCATTTTGGGTTTCGAGCCGAATTCGGGCCACCGAATTCGAGCTACGAGTCATTTTCCAAATTTAATATAGAACTGACATTAGTATACTGGAATAGAATTCCACTTAAACACAATTTTAGGTAAAAATTACCAATCATATTTGTTGATTCTATTACCAGAGAAAAGATGCTGTAACAATATTGGAGTTTTACATAAAACAAGAAACAAAATTTTACAAAAAATCAAATTTGAAAAATATTAATTTAACTGAAAAGAATTAATCTGTATCATTATAGATAGGAGAATTCTATCTTAAAATTGTAGAAAAATATTTTCGGTAAAATCAATTTAATGCAAATAAATAATAAAACAAAACACAAGAAATTCTTTACAGAAATTCTGTTAACTTAGTACAGATTGTGACCGAGGCCAGTGATTGAACACTGTGTTAAAGACAAAATTTTTCCCTCGCCTCTGGTGCTTGCGATTAATGGACGTCTTACTTTCAGGATACAACAATCACCTCACATAAAAATTGATCAATTTTCCGTGTGTACAGTAAATCAATTTCTGCCATGCACTCTCTCTTATATACTTGACTAGACAAAATGTATGAATCCTAAAACAAACCTTAATTTATGCATCAATGCCATGGGATTGGATGGTATTTATAGAAGTATCCATGACCTTTAGAATGATCATGTTTCTTGGGTTCACCCCCTTTTATAGGAATAGACACCATGAAGGATTACATCATTTCATTCAAATGGAGTCAATTCTCATTCACTTCTAAAAATTTTCCAACATTTTATTTTTTATTTTTTATTTTTTATTTTAGGCCAAATTACGTCTGTGTACTTATACTTTAGTCCTTTTGTTATTTTGATTTATGTAATTTCAATTGATTCGATTTTGACCCTAAATTTATAAATTTGTCTCAATTTCATCCAATTGATTACAATTGTAAGTATTATTTTGCGAAAAATGCACACATAAGCGGCATGTTTTATGCTTTTGAAAGCAAAATTATAAATTTTTTTTATTCAATGAGTCAACCTCAACTAATTCAGTAATTACTTTCCGTCAAAAATTCTAATGGTGTTATCAATTAGACAAAATTGACACAAAATTTAAAATTAAGGGTCAAAATTGAGTTAATTAAAAGTGTAGAACTAAAATAACACAATGGATAAAATGTAGGGATTGCCAAAGTAATTTATCCCAAATTTTGTTTTTGGTACATAACAGTTTTATCTCGACGAGCTAAATGAATAAAAATAGATATTGTTAGGATCAGTGAGACCATTTTCAAATTAATTTTAATGATTCAAACCATTAATTTTATAAGTGTTATTGAAAAAAATATTTATAAAAAATTAAATTAATTCGGCATTGATAACTCTCTATCACAAGTGTTCTGGTGCCAAAATTCAAACACGACAAATGGGAGCTTGTTAGACTTTTCTCTAATTGAGGCTGCTGGTCATACCGTTCACTTCAAACTCTATATTCGTGTTTAATTGAGGATGTATTTGAATATTTGGCCTCGTTTGGGAATAGGTTAATTTAGTAACTTTTTGACTATTTGGCAAAAATATGAACGAAAAAAATTAGTATGTTTTGGATGACTTTTTGACTTTTTATGAAAAGATGTGCAAAAAGTAGAGAGAAAAGAGAATCTTTGACTTTTTGGTATGAGTTGTTGACTTTTTGGCTTTTTTAGTAACTTTTTGGCGAAACCGGTCCCTTTCCAAACGAGGCCTTATATTTCAATATACGTTTTCAAAGAGAGACAAAAAGAAAATTATAAAGAAAAAGTAATAAAATTTTAATTAATATTATTGTGAATATTTGTCTCTTTTTTTTTTTTAATCCTCGTAAATCACTATTATATAATTCAAAATTTAAACATTGTTTGAAAATTGCGAGTTACCATTGTTTCCTTCAATAATATTCATAAATTTTAATTAATCTCAGCTTACATCTAGTTAGGAGCGTAAAAATGACTCGTGACCCATAGGCGATCCGAAACCCACCGACAGTTCAAAGTGGACCCGGTCCGATTAAGCTCGGGCCTGAATCCAACCCGAAAGCTTGAACCTGAACCGTCATTTTAAAATCCGGCCAGCCAGACCATTGAAATATTGTGTCTGGATACATATCTTGATTGGTTTGGTGTGAATGCAGAATTGGAGAGAAGATAAGAATAATTTTGCTGTTGAAAAGTCTATTCAATAGTCTTGTAATAATAGATGTCTTAGGGAGTCGACATAAATAAAGAAGAAGAAAAGAATAATTTTGCTGTTGAAAAGTCTATTCAATAGTTTTGTAATAATAGTCGTCTTGGTGAGTGGACATAAATAAATTCGAGGGTAAAGAAAACCTTACATAACAGACAAAAATAAGATAAATTCAAAAAATATATATATATATATATATTGTTCACTCACCCTTTATATATATATGGATGAATATGCATATGTATGTAGATAAAAAGTCATAAAAGTTTGTTGTTGTTTGGAAAGTCCTCTCGACTGTCATCCTGCTCTTGCTTTTTGAGGTGTCTGTACGTGAATTGGTTGATATTTGGAGGCCTCTCCTTCGTGGTATGTTTGTCCACTTATTTATTTATTTGTTTATATATATATATATATATATATATATATATATATATTAACAATTGGTAGCTAGAAAGGAAAAAATGAAAGAAATCAAAATTTCCATAAGACACTGTTATGAAGTACGGATATTTTTCTCCGATATTTCAAAAAGAGAGATGTATCTGTATTATGTTTGTATTAAATATCTACTTTTTAGATATTCACAGATACGTATCAGATACTCTAAATCACAAAATACTTCTTTTACAAAATTAAAATTGTAGTATTTCTTGCATAATAATATAATATAAATAATTGTAAGGATAAATATAAGAATACTTTTTAAATATTTTATTTAGTTCTTCGATAAGAAAAATATAGTGAATTAAAGTAATTAAATTTGTCCAATTGATTTATCTTTTTTCTTTCATGCATGTCTCATATAATTATATAGAAAGTAAGTATTAAGAAAAGAATATAATAGTAGTATAATTAAAATTAAATATCAACATATAAATAAGTAAGTAAACTTGAAAACAATATTCTTTACCAGTGCCAAAAGGAAAAATGCAGGGACAAGTTGTAAATTGTTTTATTATTGTAATACAAACATATTAGATATTGAAATGAAATATTTGCAAGATCTATTGAAAATTAAAAAGTAAACAAGCTACTATCTTAAATTAATATCTAATTCTTAAATGTTAATATTTTGCATTATAAAATTACATTATGATTTTTCAACATTCTTGATTTTATGCATAATTCATTAATAATAATTTTTAAAAAAAAATTATTTATGTTTTTTTAAAAACATATCCTAATCATATTGGTTTCATATTTTTTTTAAGTTTTGTTCTATAGTTGTATCCTTATCGTATTATTTCTGGTATCCTGCTTCCTAGACACAATGATAAGATTTGAACTAAATATCACACCTGATAAGGGCACAACGAGAGGGGGATCAGGAGGGGCATTGGCCTGCAAACATTTTAAGAAACACATGTAGTTTTAGTAGTTTTATCTAAGAGTAATGTTATATATAATTATATTTTTTATTTTGGTGTCTCACTCTTGAACACAAAGTAATAGGCCCTAGGCCTTTATATTCATAAATGCATATAAAATCTGCTTGCTTGCTTGTGTTTTGTAGTGAGAAAAAGAGATGAGGAATAAGATTATAGGTAGCATTTTGCTTCATCTAATGTTATCTATCACTGAAATTCCTAAGGGTTGAGTTCCTCTCCAATGGTGATTCCACTAGATAAATTTTGTTGTCCAATTTTACAATATAAATGTGATACGATCATGTAATTATCAATATCCAATTAATTTAATTTTTTAAATAAATTAACCTATCTACGGATCCTATAAATTGAAAGGTTCTAATCAATTAGGTGGTCCTAAACTGAACCAAGGAGCCCAACGCAATAGCACCACTCCAATTAGATCACCAACTAAAAAAAAGGAAAAATTCTTCAAACAATTTGCTAAAAAATTAGATATAGGAGATAGACTTTAATGCATTTCAAGGGTGTTCCATTTTTTTTAGATAACTAAATAAATGTTCTAGCCATGGTCAGTCTGAAATGTGAGCTTCAAAATTTATGAGAAAACTTTTTTGGAAAACTCTTTTAGACCAGTCTGTGATCTTTTAAGCTTGGCTTCATTCACGTAATATATCCTATGTTCTTTCTTTTTTTCTTTTTTTATATATATATATAACAAATTTGGTAATTTGTTTAGACAGGATTTCCACTAGTTTTACAAGATATGCTGTGGAGTGCAAGTGTTGATCCTATCTCCCTTCGCTTAGATGAAAAGCTTACACACCTATCTGGTACAAACTCCGAGTGTTATATCTACAAAGTGCATGATCGACTACGTTGGCAAAATGAAAAGTCATATGAACTAGAAATAATGGCTATAGGACCATATCACCATGGTAAAGAGAACCTACAATGGATAGAAGAACACAAATTACAGTATCTGCGATTGCTTCTTAAACGAAGAAATGAGACTAGTGTGGATAGATACATAGTAGCCATGAGAGATTTGCAAGAACGAGCACTTAGATGTTATGCAAACTCTGTATGGCTTAACAAAGACGAGTTTGTGAAAATGATGCTTCTTGACAGCTGCTTTCTCGTTGAGTTGTTTCGCAAATTTACCATAACAAGTATGAGAGATAGAAATGACCCGCTCTTCAAAATTGATTGGATACTTCCAACATTATGGCGCGACTCATTGTTATTTGAAAATCAACTTCCATTCTTTGTTCTTGTGGAGTTGTTCAATATGACCAAAGTTCTCGACCCTCATGACAATATCATTGATTTAGCCATTCGATACCATCATTGTGTCAGTCAATATGCATCCCCCGGTCCTGCAAAGATTTTATACGCTTATAATGGAATTTCAACTTGTGGTGTGAAACATTTTCTTGGTCTGGTATACCAAATTACATCTTTTTCACTCTCAAAATCAGTAACTCTAAAAAGTGCCGTAGGAGACAAGATAAAGAAATGGGAACACATACAATGTGCCACAGAGTTACATGAAATTGGGATCAAGTTCAAGAAATCTAACTGTGGTACGATCGTTTATAATGTAAAATTTAAAAATGGGGTATTAGAAATCCCGACATTAGTCATACATGAGAAGACAGAATGTCTTTTTAGAAATGGAATTGCATACGAGCAACATCATCTCGAGGAGGACATTGGCCTCAAATATGCCACTGACTATTTAACTTTCCTGTGTTGCCTCATTAACTCGTCACAGGATGTCTCCTTGCTTTGTCGCTATGGAATTCTCAAAAACATGCTAGGTGGTGATGAAGTGGTTGTGTCAATTCTTAACAAGATTTCTACTTGTGTCATTGCACCTCGTGACAATTTTTATTATTCTCAAGTATTTGACGACGTAAGCAGGTATAGTAAGCAACGTCGGAACATATGGACTGCAATGTTAAGGCGTGATTATTTCAACAGCCCATGGACAGTCATCTCGTTTCTCGGAGCTATTATGTTGCTTCTACTCACTTTGACACAGACAGTGTTTTCCATTCTTGCTTACTTATGTAATAAAGGTTGTTGAGCCCATGGCAAAACTTTTAAGTGAGATTATTTGAAATCTTGAACTATATTCTTAAGAAAGTTGGAAGAAGGTGTTTGATAGAATTTTCTAAAATTACACAAAATGATGTGGCATAATTATAGATTTAGCATTTAAAAGTAAAAAGAAGGCATTGACTATTCTTTATATTTCTTCGTACTTCATTTTGTGGGTCTCACACTGGACCCATAAGATGATTGGAATCGTTTATCTCATAAACCATGTAGTGAACACTGTAAGAGGTGGAAACTTAAAGTACGAAATTCAAATCTCCTACCCAAACTTCGAAGGCTAGAAGTGGTACAAAGAGTTCAAACCACAAAATTCTCGAGACAAATTTTTGGACTCAAAATGATTCAGAACCATGAATCCAAATATCCTTTGCAACTAGATTCGAAAAGGTTTAGAGCCACAAATCCAAAGATCTGAGTACTTGGGTTCGAAAATGTTTCGAAAACCCAGAAGTTACTCCATTAAGAATCCCAAAACACTTACGAACTTAGAGCCTAATTGACATGTTAGAACCATGATGTGACAAGAAAATGGACCTTCTCTTAAATGTGATGACCCATAATTTCTTTTTTTCTTTTTAAAAAGTCAATGCATAATTTAATTGAGCAAATTTTCAGATTTGTAGTGCTGTGTATATTCTGTGTGAAAACAATTCGGTTTTATATTTTTTTTAAATAGTTCCCAATCTCAGAAAATTATGAAACTTTTATATGTTGTTCACATATGAGTCTAGCATGTTGGGTAAACATTTCAGAATTTATTGATAAGTATTTATTTTATGAAAATTCGCGGACTGATTGGTGTTCAGTTTAATTTATAACAAAAATTGAAAATGAGTTTTGTGTGTGTTGGACCATGACTTAAGATTAGTTTGTTGGGTCTACTTTGATGTATAATTAGGTGATGTTTAGCTTATGGGTGTGAATTTAACTGAAGAACATGATTTAGATTTAATTTAATTTGAGTTTGTTTATTTACTCATGTTTAACTGCTTGGTCCTTTTTAATTATGTGATTGGTATTGACCACCGTGGGAGTTGTTATTATTTATTATATATGATTATAATATATATTTGAAAGTTGAATTTATGGTGCGTACCATATGGTGAAAAATTATATATTTTTATAGTGAATAAAATAAGAGTATATTTTGTAGTGAGTAAAAGAATTATATATTGTGGTGTACAAAAATGTTATATTTTGTAGTGAGAAAAATTATATCATTTTATTATTTATATTACAAAATTTTGAGATATATTTACAAAAATTATATATATATATATATACTTTTGGGAAACTAATTTTTGGGAAGGAAACCCACGTGAGGCTCCCCCCCTTCCCTCATTCCTTGTCCCTTCTTTCTTTTCCCTTCTTCTTCTTTTTATTTTCTTTTGTTTTGGTTTGACAGAGGCTGTGCGAAAATTATATCATTTTATAATTTATATTACAAAATTCTTAGATATATTTACAAAAATGATATATATATATCATTTTGGGAAACTAATTTTTGGGAAGGAAACCCACGTGGGCTCCCCCCCTTCCCTCATTCCTTGTCCCTTCTTTCTTTTCCCTTCTTTTCTTTTCATTTTCTTTTGTTTTGGTTTGGCCGAGGCTCTGTGTCTCTCTCTCTCTCCCTTTCTCTTTTCTCTATGATTGCTCAAGCTTTGAGCTTAGAGTCGCAGTCTTTAAAGTGAGATTTTGCAAAAGTTTTGTAAATGAAAGTCGGAGAACTTGTCGTACTCCTCGCAATGGTGGTCTCGGATTCATGATTGGGTGATGTTTGCTTTTTTAGATTTACTTTTCTTCATATTTTGAGGTAAGAGCTTTCTTCATATTATTACTTTAAAGCTATGCTAGGGTTATTTTGAGAAAATATATCATTATAGGAGGTATTGCGTATATGTATTTCTCATATTTTGTCTGGTCAATTTTTGGAAGAAAAATTATGTTGAAGTGTTCAAGACATTGATATTTTGAAATTGATTTAGAAAAAAAATCATTTTGTGTTGGTAATATTTGTCAAAAAAATCCGAAAACGAAATTAATAGTTGTATGAGTTGTATCTACCTCATATTATGGTTATATAATTTATTTTGAGAAAATAATGTTGAAATATTTATTTCATCTTTGAGTTTTAGAATTTATTTTTGAGAAAAAAATAAATTGATGTTGATGAATATTGGGTAAATTGTTAAGTTGAGATTATAAAGTTGTTTTGGGAATAAAAACTCTAAAAGTGTTACATTCATGATATTTGATGAAAGGTGATATGTTGATGATTAAGTTGTGTTCATTTTTGTGAAAATGAAAATGTGAAATGTGGATTTTTGAACTCACAACCTTGAAAATATTACTCTTGGGCATGTTTCTTAATTTTTGATGTAAATATCATGTGATTAATTAATTTTAGAAAAAGTTTTGAAAATTATTATTTGTAGAGAGTTGTGAAAGGTTAGCTATTTGAGTAGCTTGGCATGAGATATGGTTATGTTTGAGAGATGAGGTATGTGAAGTTATGTTTGGTATTATTGATTTGGAAAGTTTTGAATATGATACATTTACTAATTTAGTGAATTAAATTAGTTTGGTTAAAATTTTATATCCGTTATGATTAAAAGTATGTTATTGAGAAGATACCATAACTTTTGATATAGTAGGATGGAAATAGAAATATTCAATAAGTATGAGATTTGGTAAAAATCATATTGGTTACCTTGGTTGAGGTGGAACAAAGTTGATTGATAGTTTTGTGTGAGTCAAAACAATTGGAAAATTGAGTATTAGTTTTACTAGTTGGAGTATGCCAATATGTTATTTTTGTACTTGAAATTCATATGAGATACTTGATTTGTAAATTGAAGGTTTGGTTGATTACCTATAATCTTGCTACTAAATGTATTTTCTGTATATAAAATTGCATGTGGGTATTTGAAAGTGAGAAAGTCCCAATTTGTGAAAGATCCTAAATGTTAATGTTTTGAGAGTTGTTGGATTATTGGGAAAATATTATGTTTGGTTTTAAGATTGTGGAATTGATTGGAAAGCACTTATGAAACTTTTGGAATACCGAGTATTGGTTACTCCTTTGAAATGTTGAGTTTGATGGAAAATTATATTAGTCTTGAAAATTTGTCTTTAAAATGTGGAATATGGATTGTTTCCAAGTGTTGGGAATCACGGGAAATTCCAAGTTATGGTTGTATGTTAGATTGTATGTCCATGCTGTTATCTTTTAACTAATGCATTAGAAATAACTGTTTCGGCTATCGATGGAGGATAGTATTGATTGTTGTAGAAATTGTATGAGGATTAGGTGAATTGAAACTAATTTCTTATCGGTTGTCATTGAAAATGACTGCGGGTTTTAATACATTGTATATGTATGATGTTTGGGAGAAGAAAATGAATGTACTCTATTGTTTGGAAGGAAAAAATGGATGGACTCTGTAACGCCCTCAAAAAGTACATAAATCAATCATTCACAAGATCTATAGACATAATGGAAATGTTATATTTTCATTCATCAGAGTTAATATTACAAGAGATATTACATGCATTACACTTTCACAAAGGATCATCCTGAAACTATAGCATGTAACTCCGAATGTTAACAACAGAATAAGTGCCCAGCGGGCTTACATCTTTCCAAGACTTTGCTTGGTTACAACAAAAGAAGTGTCCTAGCTCTATACATATAAAACCATCGGCTTGAATAAACATTCAGCACAAAAACGAAATCACAAAAATAGAGCCTCCAGCCCCTAAGCCTCCTAAGCTATGCCCTTGGAGGCGGCATGTCACCTGTACCTGAAAATGGTTTCCCAAGTAGGGTGAACCAAAGCCTAGTAGAGATATCCTAAACAATATATGAGAATTAACTAAAATATGAGCATCAGATAAATATACAACATTCTTAACCAATACATATTCTTTTCAAGGTCATCCAACATAGATAGCCAATATCTCAATTCATTTCCATTCTTCCATTCCGGGTAAATTAATTAACCAAATTCATTATTATTAAAGGAACCAATATGAGACTACAACTCAATGGTTCACAATTCATTACATTCATCAATCCAACACTTCTATTTCTTGCCATTTTACGGAACCACGTTCGAGGGAACCGACACCCATAAATATATAAGATTTCGAGACTTTCACCCTGGACACTCCGACCAACTTAATTATCAATGGAGTCCATCTCCTATCTCGTCTCAAACAATGGAGTACATCCCCTATCTCTTCCCAAACAAAGGTACATATACAATGTATTTAAACACTTTGTCATATACAATGACTAATCAAAACACATATTCAATGGTTTAATCAAACCGTCATATTCAATGACATAATTCAATTGATTAGTTTCTATCATCCTAATTCTCATGCAGTTTCTACAACAATCATAGATATCCTCCACCGATAGTCCAAAACAGATATATCTAAATAGATAAATAAATCTATCAAGAGATAATTTATCAAATTCCATAGGTGTGTGATTTATCAAACCAAACTACACCATTCAATCACATTTCCCCCAATTTCATAATTCCCAAACCAATTTCATTATTTACATAAATAGTTATTTCAACTCAACTTAGGGCAAAATTTCCCATTTTTTCCAAAATATCAACCCATAGGTCCAAATCTCACCACTTCAACAATAAAGAAACTCATACACAAACCCCCAAGGTTATTTTGTAAATCAACATGAAAAACCCCCTTTAATTTAGAACCCAAACCTTAACTTTTACCAAAATCTTCCCAAATTTCACCATTTATACAAAATGACAAATATCTAGGTTAAAGCTTATATTAAAGAGTAGAATATCCCTACCTCAAGCTTAGATGAGAGAGAAGAGAGAAAGCTCAAAAGTCGATGGCAACGAAACCACGTTTTGCCCCGATCAAAACAAAGCCCTTGACAAGCTCTACACTTTATCTCAAAGGAGAAATGTGAAAAGATCACTTTAGGTGAGTAGATCTAGAGATTTAAGTGAAAAAGTTTGGGTTTTAGAGAGAGAAAAGAGAAATCATGGTTTAAAAGGAAAAAGGAAAGGAAAATCATGGGAGAAAAATGGGTTGGGCCTACTTATAGTAGTGAGGAAAAGCCCCAAGGTTAGATAAAATAATAGGCCCAAAAACCCCATTAGATAGGGGCCATTTGGACCTTAAAAATCTGGAAAAAAAAAACACGCAGAGGTCGACCCTTCGGGCATGGGGGTTGACCCTTTAGGTAGAAAAGACATTCTGCACAAGCAAGGGGGGTCAACCCTTAGACAGGATAGGGTCGACCCTATTTTCCAGCAACTAACACACAGACATAAGAGGGTCGACCCTCCCCAGTCTGGTGTCTACCCTATTTTCCAGCAACTAACACATAGACATAAAAGGGTCGACCCTCTCCAGTCTGGTGTCTACCATATTTTCTAGCAACACCTCCAGAAACTTCACCAACAGGTAAGGGTCGACCCTTAGGAAGGCTGGTGTCAACCCTAGAATAGAATTTCTAAGTCTCCAAGGAACTTTTGACAAGAATAAGTGCGAACAACCAAACCCAACAAGTTTAAATCGGATTATACTCCTCCAAAACCAACGTACAACAACACCAAAGATTTCCAAAATAAAAAATAAAGGATTCAAATACACTTCCCCAAAAGCTTTGAAAGATACAGGTGCTACAACCTCCCCACCTTAGGAAATTTCGTCCCCGAAATTTTAGTACAAGTTTCAAAACCATGATTGCTCAATTTTCGAATGATTACAATTCAATTCTCATTACCATGACCCACCTACCGGTCATTCAATCCTTCCACAAAAGAACAATTCCACAATAAATATATCTCAACATATATTATCAATATGATTCTTCCAAATTTAACCAATTTCAATATGTGCATCTCATATTTCCAAAACATATTCAATGTTTATGATAAATTTGCATTTCCAAGAGTTAAACAACATATACAATGTTCAAATTAAATTTGTGTTTCCAAAACATATTCAACATTCACAATGCTTTCATAATCCAAAACATATACAATGTTTCCAAATTTGATACAACACATACAATATTCTATATTCCCAGAACATATACAATGCTCATATTGAATCTATGTTTTCAAGACATCCACAACATATACAATGTTTTAACATTTCATTAACAAACTAAAATCTCGACATATGTTCAAATACCAACGAATAAGTCCGGATATTGCCTCATTAACTCTTCACAGGATGTCTCCTTGCTTCGTCGCTATGGAATTCTTAAAAACATGCTAGGTGGTGATGAAGTGGTTGTGTCAATTCTTAACAAGATTTCTATTTGTGCCGTTGCACCTCGAGACAATTTTTATTACTATCAAGTATTTGATGACATAAACAAGTATAGTAAGCAATGCTGGAACATATGGACTGCAATGTTAAGGCATAATTATTTCAACAGCCCATGGACAATCATCTCATTTCTCAGAGCTATTATGTTGCTTCTACTCACTTCGACACTGACAGTGTTTTCCATTCTTGCTTACTTTTGTAATAGAGGTTGTTGAGCCCATGGAAAAACTTTTAAGTGAGATTATTTGAAATCTTGAACTATATTCTTAAGAAAGTTGGAAGAAGGTGTTTGATAGAATTTTCTAAAATTACACAAAATGATGTGGCATAATTATAGATTTAGCATTTAAAAGTAAAAAAGAAGGCATTGACTATTCTTTATATTTCTTCGTACTTCATTTTGTGGGTCTCACACTGGACCCAAAAGATTATTGGAGTTCGTTTATCTCATAAACCATGTAGTGAACACCGTAAGAGGTGGCAACTTAAAGTAAGAAATTCAAATCTCCTACCCAAACTTTGAAGGCTAGAAGTGGTACAAAGAGTTCAAACCACGAAAATCTCGAGACAAATTTTGGACTCAAAATGATTTAGAACCATGAATCCAAATATCCTTTGCAACTAGATTCGAAAAGGTTTAGAGCCATAAACCCAAAGATCTGAGTGCTTGGCTTCAAAAATGTTTCGAGAACCCAGAAGTTATTCCATTAAGAATCCCAAAACACTTACGAACTTGGAGCCTAATTGACATGTTAGAACCATGATGTGACGAGAAAATGGACCTTCTCTTAAAGATGGAGAACTCAAAGATAAATTCTTTCATCACTCAAATTAGTCTTTACTGAAAGTCAAGGTAGTAGGACTTGGGAAGTCCCTTTGGACAACACCTGACCTTTAACTTGGGATGGTAGTTATTGTTGAGTTAGTGGCTAAAATCAAAAGTTCGTCGAGATAACTTATAATATAGCGATCCCGGGTTTACCCTTGTTATATAGTGATCCGGACATGTGTCCGTGGATGTTGGTAGTTGTTTATTATTTTGTTTGCATCCTTTTTACTTCATAATTGAGTTATAGGATGTGTTGGGTAGGTTTGTTTCAGGTTGGTTGAGTTTAGAAACCAAAACTAGTTGCCCAGATTTTTGGCCTGTACGCTCGAGCGGAGATGTTGGCGCTCGAGCGGGGAATACACCCATCCAGTATTTGTTGTGCAGTGTTGTACGCTCGAGCGTAGGGTTGGGAGCTCGAGCGGAGGTCTGGCTCTGCAAAAGTGCTGAGCGAGTGCATTCTGCGCTCGAGCGGGAGGTTGGCCGCTCGAGCGGAAGTCTGTGAGTGGCCGCTCGAGCGGGGTGTTCTACGCTCGAGCGGGAGACCTGGGTTAAAGACCCGAAATTGTGACTTTTCAAATCACTTTTTGCTTTCTCTTCTCTCTCTTACTTTTTCAAAATCACCATTGTTGAGCCTCCCACTCTAGATACTACCTTCTCTCTAGGTTTTGATCTAGTAGGAGTGATTTACTCACCTTTGGCCTTTACAAAAAAGTTGTTGATCGTCGAGGGCTTCATTTTAATCTGAAAATCTCGGGTTTTGGAGCACGTTGGGTTTTGTCGTCTTCTCCTTTGGGACTCCGAATTTGAGGTAGGGATAACCTACTCCTCTCTATGGGTTTTGTCTTTAAATTTTGGTATTTTGAGATGTTGGGCTTGGTTTGGTAATTTTGTAAAAGTTTGGGGCTTTTGTGTAATTTTACAAAAGTCGGGGTTTTATTCATAATAAACCTAGATGCATGTTTGGCATAGAAAAATGGAATGATTGTTGAATCATTGATGAATATGGAACCTAAGGGTTGAAATGTTAATTATGGGAATTGACCTAATTACATGGTTTAATTAATTGGGATAATTAATTGAGAAGAATGAGGAATGAAATGTTGATTGAATATCCATTGTGCGTTTATTTTCTGTTTAGAAATAACTGCTTTGGGCTATCGGTGGAGGATAGTCGTGATTGTTGTAGACAATGCTTGATGATTAGGTAAACTGAAACTAATCAATGAAATGTGTCATGGAACTTGACGGTTAATTGAATACATTAATTGTATGTATTGTGTGATTGTATATAGAACCAATGTGTTTATATACGTTGTGTGTAGAGGAGGAGATAGGGGATGTACTCCGCGGTTTAGGGGAAGATAGGGGATGGACCTCTAAACCGGATAGGTATTTGGAGGAGATAGGGGATGTACTCTGTAGACAGAGCTCATATGCTTGTCTAGAGAAGTGAAGATAGAGCTCATATGCTTATCTTTGTGAAGTATGGATACAGCTTGTATGCTTATCTGTGGATATTGTTGATATACATATCTGTTGTGAAGTGTGGATACAGCTTGTATGCTTATCTGTGGATATTGTTGTTATACATATCTGTTGAGAATGTGAGATATAGTTTTTATACATATCTGTGAAAATGATGATAGAGCTAGCATGCTTATCTGTTGAAAAAGGGAAAATGAAAAGTAAATGGGACTTGTAAGTCGTTGACATAAATATGTAATTTATGTGAATGTATCAGTGTTGACCAACTATCAATTGCTAATGTTTTAGTCATTGTCCATGGTTGGTTTAGTGTATTTCTACTGGGCTGTGGCTCACCCTATATGGGGATATCATTTTCAGGTACAAAAAGCATGCCACCTCCAAGGACATAGCTGGGAGGCTAGAGGCGGACATGTTTTGTTGTTTTACTTTCGATGTATTACATGTAACTTCAAGCCAAGGGCTTAATGTGTACCGAGTTAGTACTCTTTGTTGTAACCAAGTGTTAACTTGGAAAGCTGTAAGCCCGTAGGGCATTTTGTTATGATGTTAACATGTAATACCTATGTAATGAGACACTAATGAATAATAGAAGGTGGTTTGTTTATACGTCAACGCATGTCTTATTTGATGGGTTTAATGTTATTATTTTGAGGGCGTTACATATAAAACCCTTAGATTTCCTATTATTCTCCGAGATACTTGAGGAGAAGACACAAAATGCTTGGGGGTAGCAATTATCTCGACCACGCAGTTAGGGAGGGAATCTTTCTCATGTTGTCACATGGCAACACATGGTATCACCACAATCAATTGCTTGGACTTCAAGCCAATTTTGGGTGTGTATACACCCACCCATAGCTCATGATTCAGAACAAACATAGTAGCAAATTTTGAGAGTTGGAATGAAAGAGTGAAAGTGAGGATTCTATGGGATGCTCTGCTATTTATTTTCTCTCTCTCTCTCTCTAGTTTGCTTGCTTTGATCTTTCATCCAACCACTATTTCTCTCAATCTCTTCTTGAATATAGTTTGATTACCAACAAATCTAGCTTCTCTCTTCCATTTCCAAAAAAAAATCATCTTTTTCAGCAAAATTCATCTTTTCTGATGAGTTTTTGGAAATATTTATCATTTCCAGTGAACTTACTAGAACCCATTTCATACAATGACTGGCTATACAAAGAATCAATTCATCATATATCATTTTGTTTTATAAAACAGATAGTTTAAGTTTAAATTTATAGTTGACATCTATTTTAAAACATATAATGCTCAATAAAACTAAATGGGAAAATTATACAAATAGTCTCTGTAGTTTACACGATGTGTCAATTTGGCCCCTATAGTTTCAATTTGCTCGATTTTGTCCCTTAATTTAATGGATTGTGTCATTTTAGTTCAATAAATAACAGTCGTTAAGTTAATTTAACGAAAAATCAAACAATGTGTCAATTTGGTCACTGTATTTTCCACAATGTGTCAATTTAGTCCCTATCAAAATTGAGAAAATTGAAACTACATGGACTAAATTGACACATCGTATATAAGTATAGGGACTAAATTGACACATCATTTGACCTTTCGTTAAATTAACTCAACAATAGTTATTTATTGGACTAAAATGACACAATTCGTTAAATTAATGGGAAAAATCGAGCAAATTGAAACTACATGGACCAAATTGTCACATCGTGTAAACTATAGGGACTATTTACATAATTTACCCAAACTAAATTTTTAGATAATTTATCTTTTCCGTTAAATTTTTAAATCAACAATTCAAATTATAATTATGAATTAAGATAATGCCCACAAAATAGTATAGGAAGGATAATATAGAACAACCACTTGAATTATCGTTGTAGGCCTGGAAAGCCTTACCAAATCGCTAGATAAAGTGAATTTTTTTCAAAAATAAAAATACTCTACTTTTTTTTGAAATTTAAGGCTATGTTTGGTCGAATAATTTGGGAAGAGATTTGAAAAGGAAAAGGAAAAAAAAAAAGTGTGAAACTAAGTAAAATTTAGACATATTTTATTCACATTTCACTTACCTTTTTCATTTCCTTTCCAAATCTTTTCTCAAATCTGCAACCAAATACAATCTAACAATCTGTTTGGATCGTAAGATGATGTGAAAAAAGAAATAATTGTGATTTCCCACCTAAGTGAGAAAAGAAAAGAAATAATTATAATTTATCACCATTTATGTTTAGAAAAAAATAAAAGAATGTAATTTATCGCTTATCTTGTTTGGATAGAGTAAAAAAGAGAAAAAAAAAAAAAAAAACTGTTATATTTTATTTTGTTAAAATAACTTTCCATATTAATAAGTTATATTTTTTCCTAAAAGTAACTAGTGGTAACCTATTCTATGTACGGGACTTTATAAATAAATAAATAAACAAATCATTATAAATATTTTAAAGTAATTTAGTATTTTGCATTGAGGTATACATGAAATTTATAAGTTAACTTTTATGTTTATAACTTTTTATATTATTAGTTTAAAAAAATTAAAATATATATAAATCTATTTAGTGCAAGTTTGATAATTTGCATTAAAAAAAAGTTAAACCTGATTAAATGAGATTAAATGAATTATGACATATCTCTTCTTGTTTTGAAAATATATAAATTTAAAAGTTATAATTAAGACAAATATACAATTTTATTATTAAATGTGTAGTCAAGTGAAATTTAACAATAATTAATATGATATTTCTATTATTAATCCAATAATTTAAGTTACATTTGTTTTATTTCAATTTCATAACTAAAAATACAATATGAATATAATACACACATGGATTTTTAGTCTTTAAAAATAAGAAGGTTTCAAATATTTTCAAACTTTCTTCATTTTCTTTTAATTTTTTTTTTATCTAATTTGATTTTAAATTTGAATAAAAATTTTGATTTGATATGAATTACTTTACTTTTTCATTAAATTTTTATCAATTTTTAAAAGAACTTTCATTCTCATCCCAATTTTTTTTTTCTTTTCACCAATTTTGATGAAAAAACAAATAATTTTCAACATTTCATCTTTTTAAATTTTTATCAAATTATAATTTGATAAAAAAAATATATTAAGGGTTGAATATTCTCTTAAATGGAATTATAGTGAAATATGTGGTTGTGGGTTAGTGATGGGAGTTGTGGGTTTCTATTTTTCTTAAAATTTAATTTATCTATAGTTTCTATTTATTTTTAATTATTATTATTTAGGTAAGTTACGATGAGAGTTAAATATGTGATAGATATGTGAGTTTTATTGATTTAAAGTATGATAGTGGGAGATATTTTCAAATCAGGTTTATTTAGATTGTAACGCCCTCAAAATAACGGCATTAAACCCATCAAATAAGACATTCATTAACATATGAAATAACCACATTCTTCTATTCATCAGAGTTTCATTACAGAAGTATTACATGCTAACAACAAAAACAAAATGCCCTACAGGCTTACAGCTTTCCAAGTGAACACTTGGTTACAACAAAAGAGTACTAACTCGTTTACACATTAAGCCCTTGGCTTGAATTTACATATAATACATCAAATATGAAACGACAAAAGTATGTCCGCCTCTAGCCTCTCAAGCTATGTCCTTGGAGGTGGCATGCTACCTGTACCTGAAAATGATATTCCCATTTAGGGTGAGCCACAGCCCAGTAGAAATACACTAAACCAACCATGAACAATGACTAAAAGATTAGCAATTGATAGATGGCCAACACTGATACTTTCACATAAATCACATATTTATGTCATACAACTTATGAGTCCAAGTTACCTATCATTTTCCCTTTTTCAACAGATAAGCATGTTAGCTCTATCATCATCTCAACAGATACGTATAAAAACTAAATCCCACATTCACAGATAAGCATATAAGTTGTACCCACATTCACAACAGATATGCATATGAGCTATATCTCCACTTCACTAGACAAGCATATGAGCTATATCTACACTTCACTAGACAAGCATATGAGCTATATCTACACTTCACTAGACAAGCATATGAGCTATATCTTCACTTCACTAGACAAGCATATGAGCTATATCTTCACTTCTCAAAGATAAGCATATGAGCTGTATCTTCACTTCTCTAGACAAGCATATGAGCTGTGTCTACAGAGTTCATCCCCCATCTCCTCCCAATCCTATCCGGTTTAGAGGTACATCCCCCATCTTCCCCTAAACCGCGGAGTACATCCCCCATCTCCTCCTCTAAACAAGCAATGCATATAAACACAGAATCATACACACATGGATCAATACATACGTCTACACATAATGCATATAAACACATTGGTCATATACACAATCACTCAATACATAAAGTTAATGTATTCTATCAACCGTCATACTCTATGACACATCTGATTGATTAGTTTTAGTTTGCCTAATCATCATGCATTGTCTACAACAATCAACACTACCCTCCACCGGTAGCCCAAAGCAATTATTTCTAAATAGGAAATAAATGCACAAATAATATATCAACATTACAACTAGACGAGCAATAGAAGATTCGTCTACACTCTTTAATCCCATACATTCCCAATTTCAACATTCTCAATTCTATTCCTCGCTTTCTTCAATTAATTGTAACGGCATTAATTAATTGAACCAATTAGGGCAAATTACCATAACTCACAAAACAACCCTAAGGTTCCATTTTCATCAATGATTCAATATTTATTCCATTTCTCTATGCCAAACATGCATCTAGGTTTATTATGAATAAAACCCCAACTTTTGTAAAATTACACAAAAGCCCCGAACTTTCACAAAATTACCAAACCAACCCCAACATCTCAAAATACCAAAATTTAAAGACAAAATCCATAGAGAGGAGTAGGATATCCCTACCTCAAATTCGGAGCCCCAAAGGAGAAGATGACAAAACCCAACGTGCTCCAAAACTCGAAATTTTCAGATTAAAATGTAGCCCTCGACAATCAACAACTTTTTTGTAAAGGCCAAAGGTGAGCAAATTGCTCCTACTAGATCAAAACCTAGAGAGAAGATAGAGTCTAGAGTGAGAGGCTCAACAATGGCGATTTTGGAAAAGTAGGAGAGAGAAGAGAAAGTGAAAAAGTGATTTGAAGAGTCACAACTTGGAGACTTAAACCCAGTCTCCCGCTCGAGCGTAAAACACCCCGCTCGAGCGTAACTCACAGACTTCCGCTCGAGCGTCCACACTTCCGCTCGAGCGCCGAATGCACTCTCCCAGAACTTTTACAGAACCAGGTCTCCGCTCGAGCTCCCAACTCTCCGCTCGAGCGGCACTCACATAACCCCGCTCGAGCGGCCAAACCCACGCTCGAGCGTACAACACTGCACAGGAAAATACTGGATGGGTGTATTCCCCGCTCGAGCGCCAAAACCTCCGCTCGAGCGTACAGGTCAAAAATCTGGGCAACTAGTTTTGGTTTCTAAACTCAACCAACCTGTAACAAACCTGCCCAACACATCCTATAACTCAAATACGAAGTAAAAAAGGATGTAAACAAGATAATAGTCAACTACCCACATCCACGGACACATGTCCGGATCACTGTACAACAAGGGTAAATCCGGGATCGCTATATAGATAGACTTTATATATTTTTAAAATTTAAAATTGGATATTGAGAGGCAAAAGAAATATTTCAATTGAACAAATAAAAATCAAATTTATTAATTTTATTTGTTTGTATATCTAATTTTTATTTTTATTTTTATTTTTTCATATGTTATTATATAATATATAAGATATAGATGGATACCCACAACTTTCATGAAAAATATTATCTGATTTTTTGGAAAAGAGAAAAGGAATGCAAGTTTTAATATTTATTTATTTATTTAAAATTGGTGAGAGAGGCTTAGATGGAGAGATTATGAAATATTTTTGTTATTTTTCCATTTGAAATCCATAAATTAATGGATAGTTATAATTTCTAAAATAAATAAATATGTAATGCCCCCAAATTATTACAATAAAACCAATCCTTAAAGCAGAAAAATAATAGAATAATATGCTTTCATTCATTAGAGTTCGTTTACAAAAGTTAACACATGAGATATACATTCACAAATGTTCATCCTAAATCTAGAGCATATGTTACAATAATAAGAGAATTGAAAACTAAACAGGTAATAATATGCCCTATAGACTTACATCTTTCCAAGTCGTTAGTTGGTTACAACAAAATGAGCTTAGCTCAATACAATTTAAGCCATTGGCTATTCAAAAGAATAAAACAAAATAAATAATCTCTTGCTTCCCAAAAGTCCCTTCAAGTTATTGCCTTGGCGAAGGCATGTCACCAACACCTGAAAATGGTTTTTCCCAAATAGGGTAAGCCAAAACCCAACAGGAATAATCTAACACAATATATAAGATTTAACAAAGGTACAAGTGCAATGTGCATATACAATGCCTATGACAAAACATTCTCATTTTTATATCATCATGAAGTACCAAGTTCATATCTTCTTCCAATTTCCTTCAATTCATTTCAATTCATGAGTCAATTTTATTATCTTCCAATAACCCCAACTGAGACTACAACTTAGTGGTTATCTAATCAACACAATTACCACATAATACTTTAATCTGCCATTTTACAAAAATTTCGTCCGAGGGATTGGCACCCATGTATACACAAGATTTCGGGCCTTTTTACCCTCAACACTCTGACCAACTTAATTTCAATAGAGTTCATCCCTTATCTCCTTCCAAACAATGGAGTGCATTTCCTTTCTCCTCTCAAGCACCGACATATACAATGTATTGAAAACATAGTCATATTCAATGACAAACAACATTAGATTAGTTTCAATTTACTTAATCTTCATGCAATTTCTACAATAATCATAGCTATCCTCTACCGATAGCCCAATACAGATATTTCTAAACAGATATACAAATTTCTCAATAGATAAATTATTCAAATTTTCATAGGTGAGAGACAACACATGTCCAACTCCACCATTTACATCAAAAGTCATCCAATTGCACATTACACGACGTCAATTTCAATTATTTACACAAAATAACAATTTAATCCAATTAGGGCAAAACTTCCCATTTTTCCAAATATCACCCCAAGTACCAAAAGCAACAATTTTGACACCATATAATATTGTATTCGAACTCCATACCCATTTATTTCATAATCATCAAAAACCCCTCCTTTTCATTTCATACCCAAACCCTAAGTTTGTTCAAATTATTTCCAAATCCCACCATTGTTACACAACGACAAATAACTAAGTTAAAAACCATATAAAGGTGTAGAAAATTCCTACCTCAAAGAGAGAAGACAAGCCAAGAAAAGGTGAAACTTCAAAAGTGTTCAAATCCAACTCTATTCAGATCAAAATGGAGATCTTGAGATGTTCTACCTTTTTATCAAAGGGATTAGGGTTAAGAAATCACTAAAACTAGGTAAAAATGTAGAGAGAGAGAGAGAGAGAAAAAGAGAATGTTTTAGAGAGAGAGACGGTCTCAACTTTAGGCTTCAGGGAGAAAAGATATGAAAAAGTGATATAAAAAGTTATTTTCGCGATCTGATATACGCATAGTCCACTCGAGCGCAAGAGTTGATGCTCCAGCATCAGACACAAAAAGTTGTTCCGCTCGACCGCAAGAAGTGACCCGCTTGAGCGCAAAATACACACATCCAATACTTTTGCAGGCAACAGACAAACCGCTCAAGCACAAAAAAGGCCGCTTGAGCATAAAAAACACTCTCCCAGCAGTTTTGTAGGCCTACAAAAGTACTGAGAGTTGGCAAAGCTTGCTCGAGCGTGAAAAATGCCGCTCAAGCGGAGGAGCAAAAATTACAAAGCCCGCTCGAACGGAAGAGCAAAAATCTGGGCAACTGTAACACCCCAATTTTCATGCCCAAATGATAACACAATATTCATGGCTTTTTAAGATAAAAACTGGATATAAATCCTCACACTTGCATTACATGATCCAAATCAAATATCATAAACAAATAAATACCCTCATGGGTTTACAAGTTTCCAAGGCTTAAGCCCAGTTACACAAATCGGTTATTCAAACCCACACAAATAAAGCCCTTGGCTTACAAAACAGAGTCACGCATAATGAGAGCATTGTGCTCCTAACACACACACTTCCACGCCCTCAGTTGGGCGAATTCACCACGTCATTTCCTGCACAAAAATCCCATAGGGTGAGCATGAAGCCCAGTAGGAAATCCTTAACAAAGTATATAAATTTTATACAAGTCTCAAGAGATGAATGCATGTGCCATGCCATGCCCTTTTGAAAATAAAACGCATCTTTATCGTTTGAAAACTATCATGCTCAATGATGCCATGCAATTTCAATAATTCAACTCTTATCAATTTTATTCAAGGGGCGGTAAATACTACTCTGGTAATCCCTAGGTCTGTGTCTGCAAGTAGTCTATACAAGTACTACCAATTTGTCATTTTTACCAGCATTGACTGGAAGGCTCGACACCTATAATCTGTCATTTTTACCAGTATTAATTGGAAGGCTCGACACCTATTCATTTTCATCTACACCACTTGTCAAGACTTACCACCGTATTTACCCCAAAGCCAATTCATGAAAACTTGTTTCTAAGCGTTCTTTTCTCAATGCAAGTTTTCAAATCAAATTTCAAAGCTCTTCATTAACAAATGGATTGATATGCCAATGCAATGACTAATAATACAATGCAATATTTTCTTTCACTTTCAATGTTTTCACACAATATTTCCATTGTGATAAAAAATATTTATTTCTCCATTCAAATGCAATTTCACATGATGAATAAATACTTTTAGTCTAATTCATCCAAGGGATAACAAAATTTCCACCTTTCAAGCAATCTTAACAATTTAATCATCTCAAGACTATATCAACACTTTTAAACAACAATTTCCAAAACTTCTACAACCATCATATTCCATGAAAAACATCATTTATATGTAAATAAATAAACAAATTTTCAAAACATCATTTATTTTAGCACACAAAATAAATATGTAGCGATCCCGATTTTGACCCGGTCAACTTACGGGGGTCGAGCTTGCTTACGAGAAAGTGTATTTCACGCTCGAGTGGACCATGTTATATCAGTCTGTAAGGGTATATTTCAGATCACTTTTTCAGTTCTCTCTCTCTCTCTAAAACTCTCCAAAATTTCCAGATCTAGAGCTTCTCTCTCTGGAAGTCATCTTCTCTCTTTGATTCCTCCAAATCCGTTGGGAGTTAGACCGAAGTTCTTCATCAAAGTTGTGTAACTTCTCGAGGGCTTCGTTGTGTGCGGTGGAGATCGAGTTTCGACATCATAAATTTTAGGGTTTCATCTCATTTCTTTTTCAAAACTTAAGGTAGGGATTTTCTTAGAGTTATATCTATGTATGTATATATATATATATTTGCAAGATCTACATGATTTTTGAAATCATCTTTCGATAGCTTTGAAAACTAATTGTTGATTCAAGAAGTTGAGCAATTTTGAAAGTGGGTTTGTCTCTAGACTAGCTGCACCTTTGACTAGGTTGACTAGAAAGGGTATCAAATTTGTGTGGAGTGAGGCTTGTGAAAAGTCATTCCAAGAGCTTAAGACTAAATTGACTACCGCACCGATTTTGATAATTCTGGAAAGGGGTTTGAATTACACTGTCTATTGTGATGCGTCTGGGGATGAACTTGGGTGTGTCTTGATGCAAGAGGGAAAAGTTGTGGCCTACGGTTCACGACAATTGAAAACTCATGAGAAAAATTAC
Source organism: Camellia sinensis (assembly GCF_055761805.1). Classification (NCBI taxonomy): domain Eukaryota; kingdom Viridiplantae; phylum Streptophyta; class Magnoliopsida; order Ericales; family Theaceae; genus Camellia; species Camellia sinensis. The sequence goes on from NC_138967.1 coordinate 51,531,138, forward strand.
CCCACCCATGATCTAGAATTAGCAGCGTGATTTTTGCTTTGAAAATTTGGAGGCATTACTTGTATGGTGAAAAGTTTGAAGTCTTCTCCGATCATAAGAGTCTAAAGTATTTGTTTTCTCAAAAAGACTTGAATTTACGACAACGGAGGTGGATGGAATTTATAAAGGATTATGACTTTGAGTTACACTATCATCCAGGGAAGGCCATATGGTGGCCGATGCTTTGAGTCGAAAATCTGTGAGTAGTTTGGCTAGTGTGGCCAATCGGGAATGGGATATGCTTGATGTTATTGGCAAGTTTGATTTGCACTTGGGTGAGTCCGGAGAGAGTGCTACCTTGTTTACTGTGAATGCTCAACCTACCTTGGTTAGTAAGGTCATAGAGGCACAACGAGGAAATCGTGATGTGGAATCAATCCGTGTTAAGAGTTCTAATGGGAAGGAAGAGAAAAGTTTGAACGTTCACTCGGATCTGAGTGTACGTTACCTAAACCGTTTGTTTGTACCAGAATCTTGTAGAGAGAAGGTACTTTAGGAGTTCCATCACTCATGCCTTGCGGTACACCCGGGAGGCACTAAAATGTATCATGATCTTAGTCATCAGTTTTGGTGGAAGGGTATGAAATGAGATGTCGCTTTATTTGTATCGAAGTGCCTTACTTGTTAACAAGTGAAGGCCGAACACCAAAAACCAGCGGGTTTGTTACAACCCTTACCGATAGCCGAGTGGAAATGAGAGCGTGTTACCATGGATTTTGTAGTTGGGCTTCCTAGAACAATGAGGCAATGATGTCATTTGGGTGATTGTTGATAGGTTGACTAAGTTTACCCATTTCATTCTGATGTGCACCAGCAACTCAATTAAACGCTTGGTAGAGTTGTACATTAGAGAGATAGTTCGACTTCATGGAGTCTCTGTGACTATTGTGTCGGATAGGAATCCTCGTTTTATTGCCCAGTTATGGCAAAGCCTTCAAGAGGCGTTGGAAACTAAGTTGACTCTTAGCACCGCTTATCATCCTCAAACCGATAGAGAGTTGGAACATACTATTCAGATTTTGGAAGACATGCTTAGAGCTTGTGCCCTTGATTTTAAGGGGTCTTGGGAAAGGCACTTACCATTGATTGAGTTTGCTTACAACAATAGTTACCAAGCAAGTATTAGGATGGCACCATTTGAGGCCTTGTATGGTCGACCTTGTAGATCGCTGATTTGTTGGGCGGAAGTGGGTGATACACTGTTACTGGGTCCAAAAATTGTTAGAGAGACAGCCGAGAAAGTTATTCTCATTCGGAAGAGGTTAGCTACGGCCCAAAACCAACAAAAGAGTTATACCAATAAGAGGAGACGACCTTTATCTTTTGAAGTTGGTGTAATGCCCCCATTTTCATGCCCAAATAGTGATACACTAGTCATGGCTCTTTAATGTAAAACTGGTAACAAATCCTCATACTTGCATTACATGATGTAAATAGTTTTCATGCGATAATACAATTAATCCAACAATTACTAATTAAACAACAAATACCCCCAAGGGTTTACAAGTTCCAAGGCCTGTGCTTGGTTACATAAAACAGTTATTCAAACCCGCACATATAAAGCCCTTAGCTTCCAATCAGAGTTACAGCAAACGAGCACACTATGCTCTCTTCACACACTTCCACACCCTCAATTAGACGGGATCACCACATCCTTTCCCGCACAAAAATCCCATAAGGTGAGCATAAAGCCTAGTAGGAAAATCCTTCACAAAATATATACATTTTATACAAGTCTCAAAAAGGTGGATGTACATGCCATGCCATGCTCTTTTGAAAAGTAAGAATACGTCTTCATTTATTCAAAAACCATCATGTTCAATGATGCCATGCAATTTCAACTGTTCCATATTTATCAATTTTGTTCAAAGGGCGGTAAATACAACTCTGGTAATCCCTAGGCCAGTGTCTGCAAGTAGAGTATACAAGTACTACCAATTTGTCATTTTTACCAATCGCAACTGGAAGGCTCGACACCTATAATCCACACCACCTATCAATCACTAGGCTGGTGTCTGCAGGTAGACTATACAAATACTACCTATAATCCACACCACCTATCAATCACTAGGCTGGTGTCTGCAGGTAGATTATATAAATACTACCAATTTGTCATTTTTACTAATCGCAACTGGAAGGTTCGACACCTATAATCCACACGACCTGTCAAGACTTACCACCGTATTTACCCCAAAACTATTTCACGAAAACTTATTTCTCAACATTCTTTTCTAAATGCAACGTTTTCAAATCAAATTTCAAAACTCTTCATTATCAAATGAATTGATATGCCAATGAAATGATTAATAATATAATGCAATATTTCTTCTACTTTCAATACTCCCACACAATATTCCCATTGTGATCAAAATTTTCATTTCTCATTTCAATGCAATTTCACAAGATGAATAAATACTTTTATTTCAATTCATCTAAGGGATAGCATAATTCCCACGTTTCAAACAATCTTAACAATTTAGTCATCTCAAGACTATATTAATACTTTTAAACAACAATTCCCAAAACTTCAACAATTCTCATATTCCATGAAAACATCATTTATATGTAAATAAATAAATAATTTTCAAACATCATTTATTTTGGCACACAAAATAATGTAACAACATATTCTAAAAATTTTCAGCATACTTCTTAAAAATTTCCAATTTCTAAGTTTTCTTACCAAAAGCCATTCATCTTCAAATATTTGAGAAGATCTCACCAAAAACATCTTTCTTTCATCAACATAGTTCAAAAATATAAATTTTTATTTTTAGAAGGAAAAAGAAAGTAAACCCACTTTCAAAATCATTCACCTTCTTGAATCAACAATCCACTTTTCAAAACAAATCAAAAGATGATTTCTAAAATCATTTAGATCTTGTAAAAACATGTATATAATTCAAAGAAAATCCCTACTTCAAGCTAGAAGAGGAAATATGCAAAAATCCAAATTTTCGATTCCAGGTGTGTTGGCTCTTATGTCAGCAATCAATTGAATCTGCTGATGGATTGGACTATCACTTGTGTGGCCTTCTCCCTCTTTGCAGAAACCACAAGCCTTTTCTGAAACCAGGGAGAACAGGACAAAGTAACAAGCATCAACTCAGCCCGAAGTTTTTCATAGACATTCCTGAATAGTCCCTTAGATACAAGGTCAGCAACAAACTTTCCATTATGGGGCATCATTTTCCAGAAGCTGACTATCATCACCGTCCATGTATTAATAATTGGCTAACGCAAATACTTATTTGTCCCTTCCAAGCCATATTTGATAAAGGTCAAATGCCTTGTTAAACTCTCTCATCTGGCAGAACTTTTTCATGAGTATTAGAAATGGAACTTTTTCAATGGGTAAACCAGACCTCTGTATCTTGGCAAAAAGTTTTTTTCAGCCTTCATTACTTTACCTCTCATACAATAACCTTTAATGAGCTCGGTATAAGTTATGATGTCTGGATCATAACCTGTCCTCAGTATCATTTTGCTTTTCCCCAAAACATGCCTTATTGGGGTACCATTGCCACCAAATTCTGATCTTGTAGACTGAACAACAACTCCATCCAGAGTCCGAACCGTGCAATGAAACACGACCTGATCACCATCGGCGGTATCGAATCGCCACCATCAGGCCTAACCACAGCTTTCATCAAACCTCCAGGCACAAGCTTCTTCTTCCTTTTATCGTCATCAGAAACGATTTTCTTCTTCTGAGGCACGTATTCTTGGTCAGCATCTTCGTCTACAGCCATTGAAGAACAGTGTATGATCACTTTAAACTCCGAACGAAGCTTCTCCGCAAGGAGAAACGAAGAATGCCGAATCCTGGTTCCTCCCGATCGAAACGAAGTTCCTTCAGTTTAGTTTCCAGCACCTTAACCCCTCCTCCGCCTCCGCATGATGATCTCGGTGGAAGAGATTTGAGGAAACTATTTCCATGTGCACGGAGTTGGACAGCTCAACCCCTCTCCCTCTCTCTCTTTCTCTCTCTCTCTCTCTCAAAAATATTCTTTTCCCTCTGTGACATCAGCCATCTTGCATGAGTAAGAAAATATTTTAATGGTCACTTTGCCCATGAGATGATGAACCAAGATCAAATCAATCACACCTCTAATTCTCACTCAGTCTCTCTTTTAAAATAATATGCACGACTTGACCACAACTCCCGCACGCCTCATTATTATTATTCTCTTATTCTACTATATTATAATATAAGGTACCACTCATTCAACATTGCAGTCTTCATCTCTTTATTATTTTATTTTATTTTTTTTAAACACTTTCCCACAGAAAGTGAGTATGATCCTTTCAAAAAAAAATTTCACTACATTTTTATTTTATCTTATTTGGGTCTTTATAGTTGGTGACTATGTGTTTTTAAAAATCTCACCAAGGCGAAGTTTGATGAGATTTGGTAAGAGTGGCAAATTATCTCCAAAGTTCATTGGGCCTTTTGAGATCTTAGAGTGAATTAGGGAAGTCGCATACCGGTTAGCTTTACCGCCATAACTTTCGAGAGTTCACAACATGTTTCAGGTAGCTATACTTAGGAACTATGAACCCGACCTTTCTCATATGCTTAATTGGGTTGACTTAGAGATAGATGAGGATGCCCCTTATGAAGAACGACCGGTTCAAATATTAGATACCCGAGAGCAAGTGCTACGGGGCAAAACTATACCGTTGGTAAAGGTATTGTGGAGACACCATGGGGTTGAAGAAGCGACGTGGGAACTGGAGGCGAAAGTCCGCTCTAAGTATTCGGATTTGTTTGAAAATGCTTAAATTGTTTTTTCTTGTAATATTCCCTAGTGTTTGAGGGAAATGTCTTAAAATTGTTGACCGCATGTTGTTATGTATGTTGTTATGTTAAGCATGAAGTAATTACAGATTGTCATTTCTTTGCTTCATGTTTAGGTTGATGTGGACGGTTGTTGTTAATAAGACAACCATGGTAGAAATGGCAAAAAATAAAAAAATAAAAATAAAAATAAAAATAAAAATAAAAATAAAAAATAAGAAATTGCTTGAGAGTTAATATTGTGATTTTAAAATGAAATAGCGTGGTTTTGATCGCTAGAAACCCCCTTTGTTTGGGTAGTTTGATTTGAAATTTCGGGGACGAAATTCTTTAAGGGGGGGAGGTAGTAGCGATCCCGATTTTGACCCGGTCAACTTACGGGGATCGAGCTCGAGGAGGAAAGCAAAAATGCATTTTGCATTCGAAATTGTTTACGGGAAAGTGTATTTCACGCTCGAGCGGACCATGTTATATCAGTCCGTAAGGGGAGATTTCATATCACTTTTTCAATTCTCTCTCTCTCTAAAACTCTCCAAAATTTCCAGATCTAGAGCTTGTCTCTCTAGAAGTCATCCTCTCTCTTTGATTCCTGCAAATCCGTTGGGAGTTAGACCGAAGTTCTTCATCAAAGTTGTGTAACTTCTCGAAGGCTTTGTTGTGTGCGGTGGAGATTGAGTTTCGACACCGTAAATTTTGGGATTTCATCTTATTTGTTCTTCAAAACTTGAGGTAGGGATTTTCTTAAAGTTATATATATATATATATATATTTTTTTTTTGCAAGATCTATATGATTTTCGAAATCATCTTTCGATAGTTTTGAAAACTGATTGTTGATTCAAGAAGTTGAATGATTTTGAAAGTGGGTTTATCTCTTGTTCTTTTAAAATGATCTTATGGGTTTTGATCTTCGTTGATTGAATAAAAGATGATTTTGGAAAGTTTTCTTTCAAAAGATTTGAGTTGTATAGTTTTGGTGAAAAAACCTAGAATTTGAAGATTTTTTTTAGAGACTGAAAATTCATGAATGATATTGTTATATTTATTTTGTGTGTCAAAATAAATGGATGTTTGGAAAAATTCTTATTTATATTTATATAAATGATAAATTTTAGGGAATATTTATTTTGGAAATTATTGTTCAAAACGTTGAAATAGTCTTGAAATGACCAATTGTTGAGGATACTTGAGAAGAAGGAATTGTGTTATTCCTTTGATGATGAATTGGAATAACAGTATTTATATTCATCTTGTGTTATTCGCATATCAATTCATTTGATTACATTAAACTTTGAAAGTTGATTTGAAAACTTACATTAAGAAAAGAATGTTGAGAAACAAGTTTTCATGGAATGGTTTTGGGGTAAATACGTTGCTAAATCTTGATAGGTAGTGTAGATGATATTGAATAAGTTGGCCTGAGAGTCCGGGGTGAAAGACCGAAAACCCGCGTGGATAGGTGTTCAACCTTCCGGTTAATACCGATAAAAATGACAATTTGATAGTACTTGTATAGTCTACTTGCAGACACCGACCTAGAGATTACAAGAGTCGTATTTACCACCCTTGAAATAAATTGTTAAGTTTTGAACAATTGAAATTGCATGACATCATTGAGCATGATGGTTTTCAAAAGATGAAAATGTGATTTATTTTCAAAAAGGACATAGCATGGCATGTGCATTCCATATCTTAAGTCTTGTATAAAATGTATATACTTTGTTAAGAATTTCCTACAGGCCTTTATGCTCACCCTACGGGATTTTTGTGCAGGAAAAGATGTGGTGATGTCGCCTAACTAAAGGCGAGAAAATGTGTGTTGAGAGTACGAGACTCTCATTTTGCTGTGACTCTGTGTATAAGTCAAGGGTTGTATGTGTGTGGGTTTGAATAATAGTTTTGTGTAACCAGGCTCAAGTCTTGGAAACTTGTAAACCCTTTGGGGTATTTATTTGTTTATTTACTTGTTGTTGGATTAATGTATTGTTGCATGAAAAACTATTGCATCATGTAATGTAAGTTTGGAGATTTATACTCGATTTTTCTTGAAAGAGTCATGATTGTTGTATTATCATTTGGGCTAGAAAATTAGGGCGTTACAAAATATAACAACATCCCCCAAAAATTTTCAACATCTTTTAAACAAAAAACCCCAATTTCTAGGTGCTCTCACCAAAACCATCCATTTTCAAATATTTAAGAAGATCTCACCAAAAACATATTTCTTTTTGCAACATAGTTCAAAACCCTCAATTCTTATATAAAAAAATTAGAAAGTAAACCCACTTTCAAAATCACTCATCTTCTTGAATCAACAACCTATTTTCCAAAATTAATCAAAAGATGATTTCGAAAATCATCTAGATCTTGCAAAAACATATATATATATATATATATATATAACTCAAAGAAAATCCATACCTCAAGTTTTGAAGAAAAATTGAGATGAAACTCCAAAATCAATGATGCCTAAACTCGATTTCCACCGCACACAATGAATCCCTCGAGGTGATAACCAACTTTGGTGAAGAACTTAGGCCTAAATCCCAATGGATTTGGAGAAATCAAAGAGAGAATGTGACTTCTAGAGAGAGAAGCTGCAGATTTAGGGTTTTTGAGTCAAAAGGAAATCAAAGTGAAGCAAAACGGCGTTGCTGGTGACTGATATATGCCGGGCTCACTCGAGCGAAGGAGTTCTCACTCGAGCAACCTGACACAAAAAGGTCACCTCACTCGAGTGCAAGAAGCGTCGCTCAAGCATAAAATACCAAGCTTCAAAAGTTTTTCAGACGCACTCCTCGCTCGAGCGCAAGAAACTTAGCTTGAGTGAAGGACTCTTTTCTGCTAAAGTACTGGGAGCTCACAAAGCTCGCTAGAGCGAAGAACCAAAATTCTGGATGACAAAAGTTGGAACAGCTTGCAACTAACCAGTTCCAAACACTCCCAAAGCATCGCAAAACTCAAACTCAAAGAGTGGAAGGAAGAAAAGATGTAGATAATACTTTCTAACCATGAAATCCGAGTCCAGAACACCACAAGGGCGAGTCAAAGACCTGGATCGCTATAACCTTCCCCCCTTAAAGAATTTCGTCCCCGAAATTTCAAATTAAGTCCAAAATCATAATTACACTAGCCACAACAAGGCTATTCTTACAATTACATCACCATGACCCATTCTCTGGTCATCCATTCCCAACGACTCGGCTCACAAGTCCTAATCAAAACGAAATTTACAATTTCCCAAAACATTTGCAATGTTTAATCAAAGTCAAAATTTTCAAAAGTTTTTACACCGCATACACAATGCTTCCAAAAGTGGCACCACACCCACAATATTCCATATTCTCAAAACATATACCATGATTATATTGAATCCATGTTTTTTTTTCCAAAACAACAATAACTCATAAGTTAAAACATATATAATGCCCATACTATTCACTAACATAACCAAATTCCCATTACGTGCTCATGCATCAACAAACAAATCCGGATATTTCTCTCGGACTTCCAACTCACGTTCCCAAGTCACTTCCTCGACCCCGTGATGCGTCCACAATACTTTTACCAAAGGAATTGTCTTGCCTTGCAAGAGTTGGTCCAGTCTATCCAAAACTCTCATCGGTCTCTCCTCATACGAGGCATCCTCATCTACCTCTAAGTCGGTCCAATCCAACACGTGTGATGGATCCGGCTCATATTTCTGAAGCATACTAATGTGAAACACGTCATGAATACCAGAAAGTTGTGGCGGTAACGCCAAACGATAAGCAACCTCCCTAATCCGCTCAAGGATTCAAAAGGGCCAATAAACCGAGGGGACAACTTCACACTCTTCACAAATCTCATCAAACCTCTTCTAGGTGATATCTTCAAAAAGACATGATCTCCTACTTCAACAGACAAGGGTCTCCTCCTACGATCGACATAACTTTTCTGGCAACTTTGAGCCGTAGCTAGCCTCTTACAGATAATTACCACTTTCTCCGTCATTTCCTGAACCAACTCTGGACCTAACAAAGGTACATCACCCACCTCGGCCTAACACACAGGGGATCTACACAATCGACCATACAAGGCCTCAAATGGTGCCATGCCAATACTCGATTGGAAACTATTATTATAGGCAAATTTCACTAAAGGCAAGTGCCTCTCCCACGAACCCAAAAAGTCAAGGACACAACCTCAAAGCATATCTTTAAGGATTTGAATAGTACGCTCGGATTGCTCGTCAGTCTGAGGATGATACGCAGTACAAAAAGTCAATCTAGTGCCCAAGGCATTCTGCAAACTCTGCCATAACCGAGCAGTGAAACGCGGATCTCTATCCGAAACAATTGTCACAGGGACCCCATGCAACCTCACTGTGTCCCTAATGTACAGGTCGGCAAGATAATCTACTGAGTCACTTATGCACATAGGAATAAAATGCGCCAACTTAGTCAGCCGGTCTACTACCACCCAAATGGCATCACTACCCCGTTGAGTCCTTGAAAGGCCCACAACGAAGTCCATTGTAACATGTTCCCACTTCCACTCTACTATAGGCAAGGGTTGCAACAAACCGCTGGCCTTTGATGTTTGGCCTTCACTTGTTGACAAGTAAGGCACTTCGATACAAACACAGCTATGTCCTTTTTCATACCTCTCCACCAAAACTAGGGACTAAGATCCTGATACATTTTTGTGCCTCCCAGATGCACCACAAGGCGTGAGTGATGGAACTTATAACGATCCCGGTTGTCCCCTTACTGTTCTGTTGTGTTCCGGACTCGGTTCCGTGAAGTTGGTAGTGGTATCCATCTTGTTGTCGTCCTTTAATTCCACTTGATTGAGTTTTAGAATGTTTTGGGCAGGGTTGTTACAGGTTGGTTAGGCCTTGGTTTCAAATCCTTGTTGTCCAGTTTTTAGGTGATCCGCTCGAGCGGGTCTTCTTGCGCTCGAGCGGGGATTGCACACCTCCAGTATTTCGTGTTCCTGCAAAACTTCTGCAGATGTGATTTTTACGCTCGAGGGGGTTTGTTTACACTCGAGCGGGTGTGGTGGCGCTCGAGCGGGTAGTACTTTCTGGGTATAAGTTCTGGGAGGAGGAAATCTACGCTCGAGCGGACTGGTTTTCGCGCTCGAGCGGAAGTGCTTTATTCTTGTGTCTTGGCGCTCGAGCGGGCCTTATTGCGCTCGAGCGTGTCCAGATTTTTGTTCTTGGCGCTCGAGTGTTGTGTTCTCTGCTCGAGCGGGTCATACGTATATGAGTTGTCCGCTGGGTGATTTTAAATCACTTTTTGCCTTTCTTTCTCTCTCCTACTTTTTCTAAAAACCTTTTTTGAGAGCCTCTCTCTCTAGAAACTCCCTTCTCTCTAGGGTTTGATCTAGTTAGAGTGTCCTCCTTCTCTTCGGCCTTTGTAAAAGTTGTGTTGATCGTCGAGGGCGTCGTTTTGATCCGAAAATCTCGGTCTTTGGAGCATTTTGGTTTTGGTCTCTTCTCCATTCGAGCTCTAACTTCGAGGTAGGGATAACCTACTCCTCACTATGGACTTTGTCTTTAAATTTTAGTATTTTGAGATGTTGGGGTTGGTTTGGTAATTTTGTGATAGTTGGGGGCTTTTGTGTAAATTTACAAAAAGTTGGTGTTTTAGCTATATAAAACCTAAATACATGTTTGGCATGGAAAAGTGAAATTAATGTTGAAACATTAATGAAAATGGAACCTAAGGGTTGTAATGTTAATTATGAAAAATGCCCTAATTACATTGATTGATTAATTTGTATAATTAATTGTTGGTAATGAGGGATTGATTTGAAAATGTGGAAATTGGAAAGGAAAGGGGTTAAAGGGTGTAGTTGGATCATTTATCACTCACCTGGTTGAAATGTTGATTATATATCCATTGTTGCATTTATTTTCTGTATAGAAATAACTGCTTTGGGCTATCGGTGGTGGATAGTCTTGATTGTTGTAGACAATGCATGATGATTAGGTAAACTGAAACTAATCACTGGAATATGTCATTGAGTATGACGGTTGAAAGAATACATTAAATTTATGTGTTGTGTGATGATGTGTATAATTATTGTTTATATGCATTGTGTTGTGTTAGAGGAGATAGGGGATGTACTCCACGGTTTAGGAGAAGATAAGGGATGGACCTCTAAACTGGATGTTGTTGGGAGGAGATAGGGGATGGACTCCATAGATAGAGCTCATATGCTTATCTAGTGATGTGTTGACAGAGCTCATATGCTTGTCTTTGGAAGTGTGATAGTGCTTTTATGCATATCAATGGAAGTGATGATATAGCTTGTATGCTTATCTGTTGGTGTGTGATATAGCTAGTATGCTTATCTATTATGAAATGAGAAAGGGCTTAATATGAGTTATTGTCTCATATAAGTTGTTTGGCCAGGTTCTGAGCCATGGTTATAAATTGAGAATTGAAAAGAATTGGAAAATGGATTGAAATATGGACTTGTATGTCATGAAACCGTAAAGTGTGATAAGGGAAAGTATCAGTGTTGCCCATCTATCAACTGCTAATCTTTTAGTCATTGTTCATATTTGGTTTAGTATATCTCTACTGAGCTGTGACTCACCCTATATAGGAATATCATTTTCAGGTACAGGTAGCATGCCACCTCCAAGGACTTAGCTTGGGAGGCTAAAGGAGGACACACTTTTGTTGTCTTATTTCTTTTGATGTATTACATGTAAATTCAAGCCAAGGGCTTAATATGTAATTGAGTTAGTACTCTCTTTTGTAACCAAGTATTAACTTGGAAAGCTGTAAGCCCGTAGGGCATTTGCTTTTGTTGTTAACATGTAATACTTTTGTAATGAAGTACTCTGATGAATAGGAGAATGTGAAGCTTTTGTATATCAATGCATGTCTGTATTAATGGGTTTAATGTTGTTATTTTGAGGGCGTTACTGTGACGCCCTCAAAATAAACCCATAATAACCATAACATTAACATGCATTTATAAAAGAAAAAGAATCATTTGAGTTAGTCATCAGAGTATTCTTATTGACAGACTTTACTTGTAACATCCTGCAACATCAAAATAAATGCCCTAAGGGCTTACATCTTTCCAAGCTAACACTTGGACACAAAAAGGATGAGTACTAACTCATTTACAAGTTAAGCCTTAGGCTTGAATGTTTACATGAAATCCCAAAAATAACAAAATAAAACATATAACTAAAGACAAGTCTTCAACATCCCAAACATCAAATCCTTCCAGGCTAAGTCCGTGGAGGTAGCTTATCACCTGAACCTGAAAATGATGTTCCCATAAAGGGTGAGCCACAGCCCAGTAGAAAAATACTAAACCAAATATAAGCATTGAATAAAGCTATAGCATTCAATAGATGGTTAATCAAAATAATCAATTTTATTATTAAACAGTCTCATAACACTAATGTCTAAGACACATTTCACTTTCCATTATTATCAACATGGCTCAGAACCTGGCCAAACTTACAACAGTGAATTATATAACATAATCACATTACTTCCAATATCAACAAAACAAATGAGACTCATGCTCATATCAAAACACTTCATACTTCCCATTTGATACACATTTTAGTGCTGTATCAATAATCATGTAAAAACACTTCAATATAATAAGCACACATAAAAATGGTGCTAATGGAGTCCATCCCCTATCTCCTCCCAAACAAAAATCCGGTTTAGAGGTCCATCCCCTATCTTCCCCTAAACCGTGGAGTACATCCCCTATCTCCTCCCACACAATATGCAAATGCAATGCTCAACCAATGCACGTATTTTCAGTATTAATTCAGTAGTCAAATTAATGACTTAACCAATGTGATTAGTTTCAGTTATTCCTAATCCACATGCAATGTCTACAACAATCATGACTATCCTCCACCGATAGCCCAAAACAGTTATTTCTAGACTGGAAATAAATATATCAACAATTTAATAGGTGAGTGATTTAAATCATCCAACTACACCATTTAATCTATGAACTCATCAATTTCATGAATTTAACCAAATTCCCCAATTCCCTTAAATTAGTTTTACAAATTAATTAATTAATACAACTAGGGTTTTTCCCAAAATTATCTAAGTGATCTCAACATCTTAAAATACCACAACTTAGAACAAAGCTTATAGAATAGAGTAGGAAATCCCTACCTTGAAGATCACAACTAAAATAGAGAAGATGGAGATGATGACCCAAAATCCAAAGTGCTCCAAATCCTCTCTTTTTCAGATTAAAAGAAAGATCTCGTGAGGCTCTACCTTTCTTCCAAAGGAACTAGGGTAGAAGATCACCGGAAATAGATCAAATCTTGGAGAGAAGGTAAGAGTAGAGAGAGAGACTCTCAAGGGGCGGTTTTTAAAAGTTAAGAGATGAAAAGGTAGGTCAAAAAGTGATCAGAAAAGTGAAATCACGGACTGATGTAGTCGACTCTACGCTCGAGCGTAGAAAGCCCCGCTCGAGCGTAAGACACAGAATCATGCTCGAGCGTGAAGAAAGCCGCTCGAGCGTCGATTGCACCCTTTCAGAAGTTTTGCAGGCGCTACACCTGCTCGAGCGTCAAACTCCCCGCTCGAGCGGAGGAACAAAACAAGGGATCACGCTCGAGCGTAAAAACTACCGCTCGAGCGGAAGAACTGCAGAGCAAAATACTGGGAGATGGAAAATCCCGCTCGAGCGTCAAAAACTCCCGCTTGAGCGGAGAAGCAACAACGAAGGGCCCGCTCGAGCGTTAAAACCTCCGCTCGAGCGTGAAGGCCAAAATCTGGGCATCACCTATTGGCATCAACTATCAACCAACCTGTAACAGACCCGTCCAACACAACCTATAATTCAAATACTAAGAGATTAAAGGACAACAACAACCAATAAGTAATGACAGGATCCACGGAACCTAAGTCCGGATACAATAATCTAAAGAGAAAAGACCGGGGTCGCTATAACCTCCCCCCCTTAAAAGAATTTCGTCCCCGAAATTAAGCACAAGGTTTTAAAAACAAGTTTTCTCAAATTCCAACAATATGTTAACTCAATAATAAACAACTTGACCCAACACCGGCCATTCCATCTCTCAACTAAGAGGCACGCCACAATATGCAAAACAAACATATATTTCAACCTGCATTAACACTATGCAATTTTCTTTCAATTTCAACAATTTTCAATATATTCAATATATACAATGTTCCATTAAACTTCCATTTCGAGGTAAGTTCCAAAATATTTCCATTAACCAAAACATTCTAAATGTTTTACAGCTTAAGACATATATAAAAAGCTTTAAGGTTTGACAATATTACAAAATCTAACTACAAGATTACAAATCATTAAACATGTCCGGATATTTCTCGCGGACTTCCAACTCACGTTCCCATGTGGCTTCCTCCACCCCGTGATGTTTCCACAAAACTTTCACCAAAGGAATGGTCTTGCCTCGCAAGACTTGATCCCGCTTATCCAAGACCCTAACCGGTCTCTCTTCATACGAGACATCCTCATCAACTACTAAATCGGTCCAATCCAATACATGTGATGGATCCGGCTCATACTTCCGAAGCATACTCACATGAAACACGTCATGTACTCCGGATAACTGCGGCGGCAAAGCTAAACGATAAGCAGTCTCACCAATCCTCTCAAGGATCTCAAAAGGACCAATGAATCGAGGGGACAACTTCCCGCTCTTCCCAAACCTCATCAATCCCCGTCTTGGTGATATCTTCAAAAAGACGTGATCACTCACCTCAAACACCAAAGGTCTTCTCCTACGGTCGGCATAAGATTTCTGACGACTCTGGGCTGTAACAAGCCTCTTACGGATAAGTTCAACCTTCTCCGTCGTTTCCCTCACTAACTCCGGACCCAACAGAGGTGCATCACCCACCTCGGCCCAACAAACAGGAGACCTACACGGTCGGCCGTATAAGGCCTCAAACGGTGCCATACCGATACTAGACTGGAAGCTGTTGTTGTAGGCAAACTCCACCAAAGGCAAGTGCCTCTCCCACGACCCACCAAAGTCAAGAACACAACCCCGAAGCATATCCTCAAGGATCTGAATAGTACGCTCGGACTGCCCGTCAGTCTGAGGATGATAAGCTGTGCTAAAGGTCAACTTAGTGCCTAAGGCACTCTGCAAGCTCTGCCACAACCTGGCAGTAAAACGAGGATCTCTATCTGAAACGATCGTCACTGGAACCCCGTGTAACCTCACTATGTCCCGAATATATAAATCGGCCAGATGATCAACTGAATCTTTAACACGCATAGGAATAAAATGCGCCGACTTAGTCAACCGGTCCACAACTACCCAAATAGCATCACTACCCCGTTGAGTCCTCGGAAGACCCACAACGAAGTCCATAGTGACATGTTCCCACTTCCACTCGGCAATAGGCAAGGGTTGCAACAAACCCGCTGGCCTCTGATGTTCGGCCTTCACTTGCTGACAAGTAAGGCACTTAGATACGAAAGCTGCCACATCTCTCTTCATACCCCGCCACCAAAACTGGCGACCCAAATCCCGATACATCTTAGTACCTCCCGGATGCACCGCAAGGCGTGAATGATGAAACTCTCGGAGTACCTCCTCTCGATGAGACTCCGGCACAAATAGACGGTCTCGGTATCTCACACTCAGGTCGGGATACACCGTCAAACCTTTCTCAACCTTCCCACCAGAAATCTTCTCACGGAGGGATTCTATCTCAAGGTCGCCCCTCTGAGCCTCTAACACCCGAGTCACAAGTGTAGGTTGTGCAACAACAGAAAACAAGGCCGCAGCCTCAACGGATTCGCCCAAAAGCAAATCAAACTCTCCAAGTGCACCTAACATCTCCCACTCTCGGATGGCTATACTAGCTATGTCACCAACAGGTTTCCTGCTAAGGGCGTCGGCCACCACATTGGCCTTTCCCGGATGATAATGCAATTCAAAGTCATAATCCTCTATGAACTCCATCCACCTCCTCTGCCTCAAGTTCAAGTCTTTCTGTGTAAACAAATATTTCAGACTCTTATGATCCGAGAATACCTCAAATCTCTCACCATAAAGATAATGCCTCCAAACCTTCAAGGCAAATATCACAGCTGCTAACTCTAGATCATGCGTAGGGTAATTCTGCTCGTGAATTTTCAACTGACGTGAACCATAGGCAACTACTTTCCC
Organism: Camellia sinensis; assembly: GCF_055761805.1. NCBI lineage: Eukaryota > Viridiplantae > Streptophyta > Magnoliopsida > Ericales > Theaceae > Camellia > Camellia sinensis. The sequence continues at coordinate 51,547,153 of NC_138967.1, forward strand.
TTCTTGCATTAATACACAACCCAGACCCTCTCGTGAGGCGTCACAATAGACTGCATAACCCAACCCTCTCTCTGGAATAATCAATACTGGAGCGGTAGTCAGTCTAACTTTCAACTCCTGAAACGATTTTTCACAAGTCTCACTCCATACAAATTTAACTCCCTTCCGAGTCAGTCTAGTCAACGGTGATGCTAACCTGGAGAAGTCTTTCACAAACCGACGGTAATACCCAGCTAACCCCAGGAAACTGCGGATCTCAAACACACTCTTAGGTTGTGCCCAATCTTGCACTGCCTCTACCTTGGATGTATCAACAGACACTCCTTCACCGGATACCACATGGCCTAAGAATTTGACTTCTCTCAGCCAGAACTCACACTTCCCAAACTTGGCATACAGCCTATGGGCTCTAAGTAACTCAAGCACCACCCTCAAGTGTGCCTCGTGCTCCTCCTCAGAAGGCGAATAGATAAGGATGTCGTCCACAAAAACGACTACAAACTGATCCAAAAATTCCCGGAAGATCCGGTTCATCAAGTCCATAAAGACTGCCGGTGCATTGGTGAGCCCGAATGGCATTACCAAAAACTCATAATGGCCATACCGCGTACGGAATGCCGTCTTCGGAATATCCTCTACCCTGACCCTCAACTGGTGGTAACCCGATCTCAAGTCTATCTTCGAGAAACAACGGGAACCCTTCAACTGGTCAAACAGGTCATCGATACGAGGCATAGGGTACTTATTCTTAACCGTAGCCCGATTCAATTTCCGATAATCTATGCAAAGTCTCAAAGCACCACCTTTCTTTTTAACAAAGAGGGCCGGTGCTCCCCACGGCGAAACACTAGGGCGTATAAAACCCTTGTCTAGTAACTCCTGGAGTTGGATCTTCAACTCAACTAACTCGGCTGGGGCAAAACGATAAGGTGACATAGAAATCGGCGCCGTGCCGGGCATTAGGTCAATAGAGAATTCAATCTCTCGATGCGGTGGCAAACCAACAAGATCCTCGGGAAAGACGTCCGAGTACTCACAAACCACCCTTGGCAACACAACCTGGGTCTCATCATCCTCACTAATCAAAAGGTTAGCAAGTAGCCCACTAAGCTCACTCCTTCCTCGTCGAACATACCCCGGTGGCAACACATCACCAACCCGGTCCCCCAGAAAATGAAAATACTCTCCGCTCACGGTACAACAAGTGACCCTCTGGCGGTAGCAATCAATAACTGCCCGGTATGACGATAACCAGTCCATACCCAAAATAACATCGAAACCTCTCATAGGCATAACTACAAAAGAAAATGGGATTCTATGGTAATTAACCTCTATATCACAACCCCTAACACCATGTTTCAAAATCAATTCACCCCCAAGAGGCGACACTACACAGATAGGAGATGCCAACTGTGCTAACTCCAACTCCAAAACAGATGCAAATGCAGCAGACACAAAGGAATGAGATGCACCCGTATCAATCAAAACATTAGCAACCGAGTTGCAAAACAAGAAAGTACCTCTCACAACAGATGGAGCCGGTACAAGATCCTGCGCGGTAACAGCATACACGCGCCCAGATGACCTCTGATCAACCTGCTCACCCCTAGGAGCATAAGATTGCTGCACCGACTGAGACGATGAAGCCCCCTGATTAGCCCTCGAGGCCTGACCCGACTGAGCTGGCTGTTGACCCTGAATCTGCCTCAAACCAGATGCACCAGGTGTGCCACCCAACTGGGGGCAATACCTCTTCATATGCCCTGGCTGACCACACTGATAACACGAGAGTGGCTGACCTCTACCCTGACTCTGGCTCTGAGATCGAGCCGAAGAAGATGCTGCTCTCTGAACTCCTCCCCTCTGAGGACAAACTGGAGACTTGTGGCCCAACTGGCCACACTTGAAACAGGTAATGTCTCCCTGACTGCCTTTCCCCGAACTGGCACTCGGTACAGGAAAAGTCGATCTCGAAAAGCTACCATGAGACTGCTGGGGATTAAAACCCTTCTGTCTCCTACCATCACTCTGACTATCCTGACTCCTCTTGGAGCCCTTCTGCCCTTCCTCCTCCTCTTGCATCATGATCTCCATATGGGCTGCAGCATCAACCATACGCCCATAATCCCGAATCATAGTTCCCCCAACTCTCAGCTTGAGGCCACGCCTCAACTTCTTCTCAAACTCAATACAGCGGCGTTCCTCAGACGCCACCAATTCAGGTGCAAACCTGGATAAACTAGTAAATGCAGCCTCAAACTCGGCCACAGAAGAACTCGACTGCTTAAGCTGACAAAACTGGTCTCGCAGCTTCTCCCTAACTGCCGGAGATAAAAACTTCTCCTGGAAAGCATTCACAAAAGCCTCCCACGTACCTCCTATACGCCCCTTAGTAAACTTCCACCACTGACCCGCATCCCCCTTCAACTGGAAAGATGCCAAGGTCACTTTCAACCCCTCGTCTTCGATGCCAAGCATCTCAAACGTCTTCGTTGTCTGTTCAAGCCATTCATCTGCCTTAAGTGGCTCTTTAGGATCACCCACAAATTCATCCGGATTGGACCGGAAGAACTCCCTCTTCAGAAAGGAAGGTCCTGCATCCACAATACCAGCCTGAGCTTGATTCTCAGCTCTGAGAATGCCTACTGACTCCCTGAATGCCCCCGCTATCTCTCGAGCTAAAGCGCCCAAAGCCTGCTGGCCTACTGGCTCGGCCACATTGGCCTGGCCAATTCCCTCCTGAACTATCGGAATCTCCTCTGGCACAGGCACCTCCTGCCTACCCGGCCTACCACGCCTACCGCGTCCTCGTCCTCGTCCTGACATCCTAATAAAGGAAACAAAGACATTAGCACATTAATAAATGTGCCAAAGCTAAACACTCGCGTCCTAATACAATGGACAACAATAATTCATTCCACGTAAGCACATAATCACATAAGCACCTACGAATTTCATTCCCGGATAATGATAGTCCCAATGCGTTACTATAGTTCCGGTTGGAAGCAGCAGTGATCAAGTGCCTTTCCAACAAGACTACTAGAACTCAAGGGTCCAATCAACATCCTAGAAACTACATTCCATACCCACATAATCACAGAAACATGTTATCATATAAGCATATAACGTTACACTAAGTCTCTATCAAACGAGACGAACCCATTGTGATACTAATCACTTCCCACGTACCCAAAGTATTCAAACCCGGTACGCTCTGATACCAAGTTGTGACGCCCTCAAAATAAACCCATAATAACCATAACATTAACATGCATTTATAAAAGAAAAAGAATCATTTGAGTTAGTCATCAGAGTATTCTTATTGACAGACTTTACTTGTAACATCCTGCAACATCAAAATAAATGCCCTAAGGGCTTACATCTTTCCAAGCTAACACTTGGACACAAAAAGGATGAGTACTAACTCATTTACAAGTTAAGCCTTAGGCTTGAATGTTTACATGAAATCCCAAAAATAACAAAATAAAACATATAACTAAAGACAAGTCTTCAACATCCCAAACATCAAATCCTTCCAGGCTAAGTCCGTGGAGGTAGCTTATCACCTGAACCTGAAAATGATGTTCCCATAAAGGGTGAGCCACAGCCCAGTAGAAAAATACTAAACCAAATATAAGCATTGAATAAAGCTATAGCATTCAATAGATGGTTAATCAAAATAATCAATTTTATTATTAAACAGTCTCATAACACTAATGTCTAAGACACATTTCACTTTCCATTATTATCAACATGGCTCAGAACCTGGCCAAACTTACAACAGTGAATTATATAACATAATCACATTACTTCCAATATCAACAAAACAAATGAGACTCATGCTCATATCAAAACACTTCATACTTCCCATTTGATACACATTTTAGTGCTGTATCAATAATCATGTAAAAACACTTCAATATAATAAGCACACATAAAAATGGTGCTAATGGAGTCCATCCCCTATCTCCTCCCAAACAAAAATCCGGTTTAGAGGTCCATCCCCTATCTTCCCCTAAACCGTGGAGTACATCCCCTATCTCCTCCCACACAATATGCAAATGCAATGCTCAACCAATGCACGTATTTTCAGTATTAATTCAGTAGTCAAATTAATGACTTAACCAATGTGATTAGTTTCAGTTATTCCTAATCCACATGCAATGTCTACAACAATCATGACTATCCTCCACCGATAGCCCAAAACAGTTATTTCTAGACTGGAAATAAATATATCAACAATTTAATAGGTGAGTGATTTAAATCATCCAACTACACCATTTAATCTATGAACTCATCAATTTCATGAATTTAACCAAATTCCCCAATTCCCTTAAATTAGTTTTACAAATTAATTAATTAATACAACTAGGGTTTTTCCCAAAATTATCTAAGTGATCTCAACATCTTAAAATACCACAACTTAGAACAAAGCTTATAGAATAGAGTAGGAAATCCCTACCTTGAAGATCACAACTAAAATAGAGAAGATGGAGATGATGACCCAAAATCCAAAGTGCTCCAAATCCTCTCTTTTTCAGATTAAAAGAAAGATCTCGTGAGGCTCTACCTTTCTTCCAAAGGAACTAGGGTAGAAGATCACCGGAAATAGATCAAATCTTGGAGAGAAGGTAAGAGTAGAGAGAGAGACTCTCAAGGGGCGGTTTTTAAAAGTTAAGAGATGAAAAGGTAGGTCAAAAAGTGATCAGAAAAGTGAAATCACGGACTGATGTAGTCGACTCTACGCTCGAGCGTAGAAAGCCCCGCTCGAGCGTAAGACACAGAATCATGCTCGAGCGTGAAGAAAGCCGCTCGAGCGTCGATTGCACCCTTTCAGAAGTTTTGCAGGCGCTGCACCCGCTCGAGCGTCAAACTCCCCGCTCGAGCGGAGGAACAAAACAAGGGATCATGCTCGAGCGTAAAAACTACCGCTCGAGCGGAAGAACTGCAGAGCAAAATACTGGGAGATGGAAAATCCCGCTCGAGCGTCAAAAACTCCCGCTTGAGCGGAGAAGCAACAACGAAGGGCCCGCTCGAGCGTTAAAACCTCCGCTCGAGCGTGAAGGCCAAAATCTGGGCATCACCTATTGGCATCAACTATCAACCAACCTGTAACAGACCCGTCCAACACAACCTATAATTCAAATACTAAGAGATTAAAGGACAACAACAACCAATAAGTAATGACAGGATCCACGGAACCTAAGTCCGGATACAATAATCTAAAGAGAAAAGACCGGGGTCGCTATAGTTACAGAACTCCTGAAGTACTTCCTCTCTACAAGATTTTGGTACAAACAAATGGTCTAAGTAATGTACACTCAGATCTGAGTAAATGTTCAAACCTTTCTCCTCCTTCCCATTGGAAATTTTAATACGGATTGATTCTACATCACGATCTCCTTGTTATGCTTCTATGACCTTACTAATCAAGGTAGGTTGAGCATTCAAAGTAAACAATGTAGCACTCTCCTTGGATTCACCCAAGTGCAAATTGAACTTGCCAATAACACCTAGCATTTCCCATTCCCGAATGGCCACACTTGCCAAGCTACACACAGATTTTACCGATTTCCGACTCAAAGCGTCGGCCACTACATTGGCCTTCCCTGGCTGATAGTGTAACTCAAAGTCATAATCCTTCATAAATTCCATCCACCTCCATTGACGTAAATTCAAGTCCCTTTGAGAAAACAAATACTTTAGACTCTTATGATCGGAGAAGATCTCAAACTTCTCACCATACAAGTAATGCCTCCAAATTTTTAAGGCAAAAATTACCGCCGCTAGTTCTAAATCATGGGTGGGTGTAGACGCGCCCGCGTGAGGCCTTCGTGCTACAGTTCGGACTCAATTTGTGTCACGGTTCTTAATCTGAACCAAAGAGTCCAAATCCGGCTAATCGTTTTAAGAAAATAGATTTTTAGAAAAGAAGTGCCAAACATGGACTGTTTTGCCAGATACAGAGTCGCCACCTAAATATTTTTTTTAAGGGGAAATTTAGGAAACCCTGACTCAGTGCGAAAGGCCACATGTCCATCATCACCAAAGTTGCCTCGGCTCGGGAGCTTGGGTACGATTGGGGAAGGTCAGCTATGAGCACCCCCTCTCGCCCGATCCGAAGATCGGCCTCTACTAACCGTGATATCCGTTTTTGAAAACGTTATGTGTTCTTATTCCATTTATTAGCCTAGAATTACTATGTTATGCACGCAGCAAACAAGTATAGACCAAATTGCCTAAATTGCAACAAAACATTTCATGCTTGTTTTGAAAATGGTTTGCTACTTGTAAATAGGCTAAAATGTAGGTTTTCCCACCCTCAAGTGGGCTTTAGAAAATATGGTTTTGCCACTATCTAGTGGGCTTAAAACTCACAGTTTTAATGCATTATCCCAATTTAATTAATTCAACCTCCATCCACAGGCATTCAAGCAGTTATATCACATAAGCAGCTAGCCTCATGGTAATCATGCTGTTATGGCAACACTCACACACATGCGGTATGCTAAAGCATAAATGCTTACCGAGTGCTCCAAGCCAAAACAGAAACTAGTTAGTAATCATATGCATGATCCTAGTTTAAGATGGCTAATGCAACACATGCGAAATGCAACTAGAAATGGGCTCGGCTGTTCTAAACATGGCATGTGAAATGCTACAACTAACACGTATTCAATTTGGAATTGAAACACAATGCAGTTAGCATGATGTGCCGAGCCTGGTGCATGCAAGACAAATGTATGAATGCACGCATGCATAGAATAAGGTATGCTAATTTAAATATGCCCTAGTCTACCATCATAAGCGGGTAAATAAAAGGGAAGAAAGACGTAGGGTTGGAAGACATACACACACTCACGCACACTTATTACACAATTGCCCTCGCTCGAAGGGTCCAAATAAATATTACAGTCCAAATAAATAATACTAAATTAATTATTACAGAATTTCTAATTTAATTAATAAATTAAATGCAAATGGAAGGTGGCCACAGCCCCCGCCTCGGGATGCGCGAATGATGCAAGTTTGACTCGTCTCGCCCAGAAATTTGCTGCCATAGCACTGTTGCCTCTGTTGACACTGCCCTGCCCCTCTGAAATTTATGAAAGTCTCCTGAACTATTCTGAACTTCATTCTAAGTGCAGTGGAGTTCCACTGGCCGAATCAAAAGGCCACCGGCCATGGAAATGAGGTTATCGGCTAAAGATTTTGCTCTCGGCCAAAATTCTTTGCCGGTCGGCACTCATCATTGCCGACCGGCCAAATCTTCCTGTTGAAACCTGCAGCTGACAGCAGCAGAGGGCAAGCAGTGTATGGCATGGAATTTTCGAGCAAATGTGAGCATGGGCACACTCCCTATCATGCAAGGGACTCAAGGGAGCATGACCCTCGACCCTCGGGCCATCAATTGTGCACTTTTGATGCATGATGGCCTAAGAGGCCAAGTTAGCAACTTTGATGTAAATGCATGCAAAAAAAAAAAAATGAATGCCAACACCCTATCATGTTGAGGTCAAGGGGATTGACGACCGAGGGTTGAGACATGTTACATCACTTGGAGTATGAACACTCCTCAATCCTCATACTTGGCTTGACACCCCAAACCAAGCCAAATTGTAATGCATGGATGCAATATACAATGCAAAGTGATGCAACTCATGCAAGATAACATGAACATGCTAAGCTAATGCAACATGACACTATCTAATCTTGCATGCTAGACTAATGCAATAAGGACATATCAAGCATACAACAAGACTATGTAATGCCATTAACTAAACAACATGAAAACATGCGAAAATGATACAATGTAAGCATGCAACCAATGCAATACAACATGCAAGCATGCAAAATATGCAAAGACAGACTTATACTGAAATGAGAGGACCTCAGCCCACCCCCAAAACAGTGGCCTAAGAGGATACACAAGAGCACAAATGATACATGCAAGCATGCACACATCAAGGTTCATCACCTAAGCATAAAAGGGGACAACTCTAAGCATACTTAAAGGCGATATATATGGGCATTAAACCAACATGCTAAGCTCTGAAAATGAATAGAGAATGATGCCAAATCAAACAAAAACATGCAAGCAAGACATACCACAATGACCAACACTTGAAGCCAATAAAGGGGGGTCAAACCAAAGCTATGTCAACCAAACCTTAAAGGACCAAAATGACCTAAAACAGTCCCAAGGGACCCCAAAACAAGACTAAAGCATACATAGATCATGGTCAAAACATGCCAAGGAATGAGTCCAAAACATGGGCATTCAAGGCCAAAAATGGGAGATTTGCTCAACACCTCCCCCAAGCAAACACGACATGAATTTTTCAATACAAAACGGAGTTTTAGCATGCAAAAAGGGCCCTCAAAACCTACTGATATGGCAGCCTAATGTCTAAACACATAGGCATGCACAATGACCATTTTCCAAGGCACAAAAGAACAACCTTTCAAGGCAAGAAAGTGATGATAAATGTGGGCATACAAGCGTGGATTAGGGACTAAAATGGCATATGAAATGACTCCAAATCATTAAAACAACCCAACTAAAGCATGCTAGTGACTCACACACCCAAGGCTCACAAGCCAAAATACAAAGGGGCTATACCAAACATGGCAAATACGACCAAACCAGCACCCAACAAACCTCAATCATGATAAATCATGACCAAAAGCTTCACAAAGCTAGGCAAGAATATGCAAACACGATGGTCTAATGGCTAGATGCACTTCTAGGCAAAATAGGGGAATACAAAGCAAGTGTATTAAGCATGTAAGGGACCACAAATCCGACCAAAAACTGAGGTAAGATATGCCCAAATAACACCCAAAAATCTCTGAAATAGGGCCAAATACAACCAAGCATACATGCTACCCTTATGAGCCAAAACATGAGCAAAATGAGAGACCAAGGGAGAGGGATGTCCCTCCCCTTTACAAGACCTCAAAACCCTTCTTCACCACTGAAAATCCACTGGATTTCAGTGGTGAGAAGGCCAAGACTCAAGAGTAACCAAAGCTTAAGAAAGAAAGCACCAAAAGGGCCAAACAAGGCCTAAGAGGGGGGAGGTCGACCCCGAACCACAAAAGGACCTTAATGGAAGATCTCAAGCATGCAAATACAAGACTTTTTTATGTTATACACAAAGCTTAAATCAGCATGCAAGGCAGGTCAAAAACTAATGCAAGATTGGGGAAAATAAAGCGAAAGTCTCACCCTTGAAGAACACTTCAAGAACAGCTGGTCCAGCCACTCTCTTCTGACCAAAATCAGTCCAAAACTTCAAAAACAAACCCTCAAAGCCCCTCAAGGTCGAAGCAAGGTGTAATGGTGTGTGTCTTAGTGCAAAACTAAGGTCAAAACACACTTTCTAGGCCTCCAAACACACACTAAGGATGAGAGACAGGGAAATATATAGAGAGAGAGTGTATGACAGATGTATATATGTATAATCTCTGGTTTTTTGTTCAAAATCTCTAACCCTCTCCAAAGGAAGAAGAGAGGTGCTTATATAGGCAAAAGAAATGGTTCTAAGCTTCTCAAAGAAGCTAAGTAAAAGGGGGCAAAAGGGGCAAGGAGGTCAAGGCTTCTTGAGGAAGCTAAGACAGTTGGCCAAGCTTCTTGAGGAAGCTTTGACAAAGGGTCAAGCTTCCTCAAGAAGCTTTGACCAAAAGGGGCAAAAGGGGCAAAACAGCCACATGTTAGCCCCGGGGTAGGTTTGGTGTATTCCAGCTGGCACAGCTGGCATGCACCATGTCTGAAGAAGGCAAAAAGGTGTTACCGGCCAAAAAAGGAGGTTGCCGGCCAAACAGATAGCCGGCCGGCCATATGGAGTGCCGACCGGCCATTGGTATTAAGAAACCATGACCGGTGTCAGAAATTAATGGCCGGTGATGCAAAGGGAAGGCCGATGGGGTGTGGGGATGGTCAACAAGCCATTCCCTACCCCTCAAAGCAAAAACGCAAGTATTTGGTGCGAAACCAAACACAAGACGAACAAGTTAAGAGATCCTGAGGCAAGGCGCGCAACCAAGGCCTCCAGGAACTCAAAACAAACACGAACATGGATGATCACCGAGTGTCCCCACCGGTGACGTCCAAGTCTTGAGGACGGTCAAAAATGGGGTGTCTACAGTGGGGTAATTCTTCTCGTGAATTTTCAATTGTCGTGAACTGTAGGCCACAACTTTTCCCTCTTTCATCAAGACACAACCAAGTCCATCCCTGGACACATCACAATAGACAGTATAATCTAAACCCCTTTCCAGAATTTTTAAGACCGGTGCTATAGTCAATCTAGTCTTAAGTTCTTGGAAAGACTTTTCACAAGCCTCATTCCACACAAACTTGACACCCTTCCTAGTCAATTTAGTCAAAGGTGCAGCTAGTCTAGAGAAGTCCCTTACAAAACGTTGATAGTACCCGGCTAACCCCAAGAAACTTCGAATCTCAAAAACATTCTTGGGTTGTTCCCAATCCTGTACCACGTCTATCTTTGAGGAGTTTACAGTTACTCCCTCACTTGACACTACGTGCCCCAAAAACTTTACCTCGGTGAGCCAACACTCGCACTTAACAAATTTAGCATACAAACGGTGCTCCTTAAGCAATTCGAGCACTACCCGTAAGTGAGCCCCATGTTCCTCCTCGGAAGTTGAATAAATTAAGATGTCATTCACAAAGTCGACCACAAACAGGTCCAAGTATTCCCAGAAAATTCTATTCATCAAATCTATAACGGAAGCCGGTGCGTTAGTCAACCCAAAAGGCATTACAAGGAATTCATAATGGCCATAACGCGTATGAAAGGCCGTTTTCTAGATGTCCTCTTCCCGGACTCTCAACTGATGGTACCCTGACCTCAATTTTATTTTTGAAAAGCGACGAGACCCTCTAAGTTGGTCAAACAAATCATCAATTCTAGGTAGAGGATACTTGTTCTTAATGGTAACCTGATTCAACTTGCGGTAATCAATACACAACTGCAAAGACCCATCATTCTTCTTCGCAAAGAGAGCCGATGCTCCCCAAGGTGATGTACTAGGGCGAATGAAGCCCTTGTCTAAAAGTTCTTGGAGTTGAATCTTCAACTCGTGCAATTCGGCTGGTGCAAATCTATACGGTGCCATAGAAATCGATGTCATGCCAGGCACTAGGTCAATGGAAAACTCTATCTTCCGGTGGGGTGGTAAATTAGTAAGATCCTCGAGAAAGACATCCGAGTACTCACAAACTACCATTAGCAATTCAACACGCGCCCCGTCACTCTCATGATTTAAGAGAGTTGCAAGAAGGCCACTAAGCTTGCTCCTACTACGATGGTCAAAGACTGGCGACAAAACCCTATCAACTCGATTTCCCAGAAAGTAAAACAGTCACCACTCAAGGTGCAAACTGTAACTTTCTAACGGTAACAATCAATCATGGCTCGGTACGAACATAACCAGTCCATGCCTAAGATGACATTGAAACTCAACATGTCTAACAACACAAAAGCAAATGGAAGTTGATGTCCGACAACTTCTATCTCACAATCATGACACCCCCGGTCTAAATTAGTCACACCCCTAACAGGTGACTTTACTCTGAGCGGAGTCGCTAACTGTGCCACCTCTAACCCCAATGTAGAAACAAATGCAGCAGAAATAAATGAATGAGATGCACCTGTGTCTATCAACACATTAGCCAAAGTATTGCACACAACAAAAATACCTCTCATAACTAAGGGTCCTGGCAATTGCTCTGGCACGGTGATAGCATACACGCGCCCCTGTGGCCCCTGACAAACTTGCTCCTTTCTCGAAGCATAGGCCTGGTGTACGAACTGAGCCAAGGCGGCTCCCTAGTTAACTCGTGAGGTCTGAGCTGAATGAGCCTGCTGGTAGCTCTGAGTCTGCCTCAACCCTGCCGCGCTAGATGCACCTCCTAACTGTAGGCAAGTCCTTTTCATGTGCCTTGATTGACCACATTGAAAACAATTAAACCCCTGACTTTTATTCTGGGGCTGGCCTTGAGATCGGTTAGGTGGTGGTGGTAACATCAACTGTCATCCTCCCTTCTATGGGCATGCAAGGGCTTTGTGACCCGGTTGGCCACACTTAAAACAAAAGAAGCCATTTTGTGTACTCTTTCCCGAGCCCGAACTAGGCAAAGGAAAAGTAGATCTAAGCTACTGTGGTTAGGACTAGGACGAAAAGTTGCCCCTGCTCCTCTTATTCTGCCTATAGTCTATTTGTGGTTCTTGGCCCCTAGACCTTGAACCCCGAAGTTTCTCCTCCTCAGCCTGCACAATAACCTTTACATGTGCCGCTGCCTCCACAAAACGGGCATAGTTCGGATCATATTTTCGGCAATTTTGTACAAGATCTTGGTTCTTAACTTCTTCTCAAACTCGAGACAACGGCACTCTTCCGTTGCCACCAACTCTAGTGCAAACCAGGACAAATTAGAAAAAGCCGCCTCAAACTCAGCCACAGACATGAAATTTTGTTTGAGGTCCAAAACCTCTTGCCTCAGTCTTTCCCTAGCAGAGGGAGGTAAGTACTTATCTTGGAAAGCAATCACAAACGCTTCCCAAGTCGATTCTACTCCACCCTTGGCGTACTTCTACCATTGACCCGCATCCCCCTTTAGATAGTAACTCGCTAGAGTCAACCTTAGTTCACTATCTTCAATGTAAAGCATCTCGAATGTCTTCACAGTTTGTTCGAGCCACTCATCTACTTTCTTGGGCTCGTGGCCACCAAGGAACTCATCCGGTTTGGCCCACAAAAACTCTCGAGTAAGGAAACTCGTGGCGTTCTCTTGGGGCTTAGTTCTTTGCCCTCAACAAATTTATAGCCCTCGCTATCTCTCTGGCTAGGGTCTCTATTGCGATTTGACCCACTGGTTCGGCCGCATAAGCTTGGTATGTCCCTTCCTCTTGTACCAGAACCCCCTGAACCAGTATCTCATCCATACCCCGGTGAGCCCTACCACGTCTCCCACCTCTACCACCATGGTTTTGACCTCTTCCTGACATCCTATAAAGGACAAAGAAATAATTTAGCACACTAACCCATAAGTGCTCGTAACTTGCCTCACCCATCTAATCACAACAATTCTATATATATTTCTTTACTATATAGACATTTCAATTTCATTCCACATAAGCACTTAGTCATGTAAACACCTACGGATTATTCTTTTATGATGAAATTTGTCCCACGAAAAACCAAGAATTCTTAGTAGAACGAGTATTGATCAAGTACCCTTCTAATAAGAACTCAAGGAATTTAACAGGCGTAAACAACATCCCAAAAGTTTAATCCCATACTCATATAACCACATAAACATGTTATCACATAGTCACAAAATGTATAACATCACCATATCATGCAACTTCCTATCCTGCAATCATGAACCCACTGTGGTAAAACTATCACTTCCCACGAGCTCCAAGTATTCAAACCCGGTAGCTCTAATACCAAGTTATAACACCCTAACTTTCATGCCCAAATGATAACACTGTAACAGGGCCGCGGGGGGACCTCGCTACAGCTCGGACTCGACTTTTCGTAGTCACGATTCTAAGTCTGAACCAAAGAGTCCAAATCCGGCAAATCGTTTTGAGAAACTGATTTTTGAAAAAGTAGTGCCAAACATGGACTGCTTTGCCAGATACAGAGTCGCCACCTAAATATTTTATTTTGGGAAATTTAGGAAACCCTGACTCGGTGCCAAAAGGCCACGTGTCCGTCATCACCAAAGTTGCCTCGGCTCGGGAACTTAGGTACGATTGGGGAAGGTCACTTCGTGAGCACCCCCGCTCGCCCGGTCATAGACCGGCCTCTACTAACCATGATATCAATTTTTGAAAACATTGTGAGTTCTTATACCGGTTATTAGGTTACTATGTGATGCGCACAGCATACAAGTATAGACCGGGTCGCCCGAATTGGAACAAAACATTTCATGCTTGTTTTTGAAAATGGTTTGCTACCCGCAGGTAGGCTTGAAACATTTGATGTTTTACTCCAATTCAGATAACACAGCCTCCACCCACAGGCATTCAGGCAGTTAAATCATGTAAGCACATAGCCTCATGGTAAGCATGCTATTCATGGCAACACTCACACGCATGCAAGGATGCTAAAGCATAAAACTTACCGGGTACTCCAAGCCAAAACAAAAACTGTATTAGAAATCATGCATGATCCTAAGTATACAGAAATGCCTAATGCAACGCATGCAAAATGCAACTATAGCAGGCTCGGCTATTCTAAGATGGTATATGAAATGCTACAACTACCATGTATTCAATTTGGAATTGAAAGTACGATGCAGTTAGTATGGTGCGCCGAGCCCGGTGCATGCAATACAAATGAATGATGCAAACATGCTGTCATACTGTATGCTAATTTAAATATGCCCTAATCTAACCATCATAAGCGGATAAATAAAAGGGAGAAAGACGTGGGGTTGGAAGACATACATCACATACACGCACACTTATTACAGTTGTGCCCTCGCACAGAGGGTCCGAATAAATATACAGTCCAAATGTTACAGTCCCGAATAAAAGAATATTACAGTCCAAAATATTACAAAATTCTAATTAATTAAAGAATTAACTAAGAAAGCAAATGAAACTGGCGTGCAAGCCAGGGACTGCCTTGCTTCTGATGGATGATGCATGTCCGGGTCGTCTTGCGCGGAAATCCACCGGAATGCCCCAATTAGCCTCTGTTTACACCTGTTCTTGAAATGCGTGCCAATTCCCAAAAAGTTGCTGATTCCTGATTTTGCTGCAACAGAGAGCAGGAAAGGGGCATAGCAAAGTATTTGCACGGATATATGCATGTCTCGATCCTCGTGTCACCAATCACGCATACCGAGGCATGATGGCCGAGGAGTCGAAATGCACAACTCAATATAGGATGAATGCACATGAAACTACAACTAAAACCTAACTCCATCATGGATAATCCAGAGTGTCGGTGACTGGGGAATTGAGACACACTCCGTCACTCGGAGTACGAAATGTACCTCGTTTCCCGTGCCCGAGCTAACTCCTATCCCGAACACGATGCAGTATGCATGATATGCATGAAATGCAACTAAGATATAGTCCTAACATACACAGAATACTATGAAAATGAAATGCCTCGAAGTGCGTGCACACGGGCACGCAAACCGAGAAAATGATATGTGTCTCGAAATGCGTGCACACGGGCGCGCGAATCGAGGCGATGATAAATGCAATGAAGATGAAGTGCCTCAAAGTACGTGCATTCGGGCACGCAAACCGAGGCGATGATAGAAACAATGCGAATGAGATGCCTCAAAGTGCGTGCACACGGGCACGCATACCGAGGCGATAACGAAATGCAATGAAGAAAATGAGGTGACTCAAAGTACGTGCACGCGGGCACGCAAACCGAGGCGATGATATGTGTCTCGAAATGCGTGCACACGGGCACGCAAACCGAGGCGATGATATGTGTCTCGAAATGCGTGCACACGGGCACGCAAACCGAGGCGATGATATGTGTGGAATGAAATGACATGAAAAAGACAAATGGACTTATACCAACATGAGTGAGCCTCAGCCACACTCACATCGGATGCCGGCGGGTAAAAATGGAGTGCCTCGAAATGCGTGCACACGGGCACGCAAACCGAGGCGATGACGGAATGCATTGAAATGACAAATGGACTTATACCAACATGGGTGAGCCTCAACCACACTCACATCGGATGCCAGCGGATAAAAATGGAGTGCCTCGAAATACGTGCACACGGGCACACAAACCGAGGCAATGGCGGAATGCAATGGAATGACATGAAAATGACAAATGGGCTTATACCAACATGAGTGAGCCTCAGCCACACTCACATCGGATGCCAGCGGATAAAAATGGAGTGCCTCGAAATGCGTGCACACGGGCACGTAAACCGAGGCAATGGCAGAATGCAATGGAATGACATGGAAATGACAAATGGGCTTATACCAACATGAGTGAGCCTCAGCCACACTCACATCGGATGCCAGCGGATAAAAATGGAGTGCCTCGAAATGCGTGCACACGGCACGCAAACCGAGGTAATGGCGGAATGCAATGGAATGACATGGAAATGACAAATGGGCTTATACCAACATGAGTGAGCCTCAGCCACACTCACATCGGATGCCAGCGGATAAAAATGGAGTGCCTCGAAATGCGTGCACACGGGCACGTAAACCGAAGCAATGGCGGAATGCAATGGAATGACATGGAAATGACAAATGGGCTTATACCAACATGAGTGAGCCTCAGCGACACTCACATCGGATGCCAGCGGATAAAAATGGAGTGCTTGAAATGCGTGCACACGGGCACGCAAACCGAGGCAATGGCGGAGTGCAATGGAATGACATGGAAATGACAAATGGGCTTATACCAACATGAGTGAGCCTCAGCCACACTCACATCGGATGCCAGCGGATAAAAATGAAGTGCCTCGAAATGCGTGCACACGGGCACGCAAATCGAGGCAATGGCGGAATGCAATGGAATGGCATGGAAATGACAAATGGGCTTATACCAACATGAGTGAGCCTCAGCCACACTCACATCGGATGCCGGCGGATAAAAATGGAGTGCCTCGAAATGGGTGCACACGGGCACGCAAACCAAGGCAATGACGGAATGCAATGGAATGACATGGAAATGACAAATGGGCTTATACCAACATGAGTGAGCCTCAGCCACACTCACATCGGATGCCAGCGGATAAAAATGGAGTGCCTCGAAATGCGTGCACACGGGCACGCAAACCGAGGCAATGGCGAAATGTAATGGAATGACATGGAAATGACAAATGGGCTTATACCAACATGAGTGAGCCTCAGCCACACTCACATCGGATGCCGGCGGATAAAAATGGAGTGCCTCGAAATGCGTGCACACGGGCACGCAAACCGAGGCAATGGCGGAATGTAATGGAATGACATGGAAATGACAAATGGGCTTATACCAACATGAGTGAGCCTCAGCCACACTCACATCGGATGCCGGCGGATAAAAATGGAGTGCCTCGAAATGCGTGCACACGGGCACGCAAACCGAGGCAATGATGGAATGATATGAAACATGGCAAAAATGATATGTAAGTATGCTAATGGAATTTCAGCAACAAAATATGGGGGAAAACAGTCCCGAAATGAAGCAAAATGACATGAAATGCAAGGAAATGTCCCGAAATGCAACATTAAGCACCCGAAATGGCCTATAGCCATGCCAAACATGCACAATATGGACATGCAATGCAAAGACAGAAGCTAGACAGTCCCAAAATATGCACTTTCACAGTTATAAACATGGCCAAACAGCAAGCATAGGTAAGGGAAACATAGCATGCAAGAATAGGGGCCAAAAGAGGGGTAATGAAGCAAGTGGTATAAGCAAAACCCAAACTGAAAAATTTCCTTCTACAACACTGAAGATGGACCAAAAATATGAACATTTACAGTATATGGAAGTCTCAAAATCAGTATACAAATATGCTACAAATGTGATGTAAAATGAAGCTCAAAAGGTGCTAAAACATGAAGTATACAAAATAATCACCAAACAGAAAAAAAGTGTGAATGAAACATGAAGTATAGGCCAAAACAAGGCTACTTTCAGTTCGGACCAAGGTCCAAAAACAGAAGCAAAGAGGGCTATCAACTCATGCAAAAATGAGGCCAAATAAGGGATTGAACTACAAGTGACACATGGAGACACCAAACAATGTTGAGCCCTTCTCCAATGTTGAAGAGGGGCTCAAAATAAGCCTTATATAAGTTTAAAACATGCTCGAAAATAAATTGCTCATGGGTCAAAAATAGCATGCAAAACTATGACATACAAGATGGTCAATGAAGCAAGTGTATTATGGAGGGCTCAAACAGGGTTGAGCCCTTAATGAGAAGTGAAGATGAGCTCAAAAGATGGCCCTTTTCAGTTAGGGCCGGAGCTTGAAACCAAAAAGAAGTGGGGTTTAGAAATAGATCAAGAAAAAGGTTCAAAAGGGTAAAAGTGTAACTTACCCTTGAAGATTCAAGCTTTTGTTGCTTCTTGGATGGATTTGCAGCTTCTTTAGCCTTCAAGAATCCCTCCTTGCTGCTGGAAATGAGATGGTGGTGGTAGAGCTTGGTGGTGTAGAAGGAATGGAGGTTAAGGGACTTAGGGTTTTTGAAGAATTGAAGAAGAAGAAGATGGAATTGGCTATGGAGCTTTGAAGAAGAGTTTTTCTAACCCTTGAAGAGAAGGCCACCAGCTGGTTATATGGATCAAAAAGGGGGTGTAAAGGTGGGGGAAAAGGAGGGTAAAACTCCCCCACAAAATATCCCCCGGATACAGAAAATATCTGGGGGATATTGCCCCACAGCTGTAAAGTGCACAGTGCGAGGGACACGGCCGGCCCTTTACTTTTGCTGCAGGTGGCCGGCCAGCCACCCCCCCTAGCCGGCCAGCTAGGGGTCAAAAGGGTCAACTTGAATTAATGGCCGGCCACCACATATTGGTGGCCTCCCAGGTCTCCTCTTCGCAACCCTGTGGTTCGAATTTGGAAACTCTAAAACAGGAGAGAGAACAAGCCATTTTGAGGAGGGGTTCAAAAGGTTCAAATGGAATTAATGGCCGGCCATAAACTTTTAGGGGCCTCCCATGTGTGTACATCACAGATATGTGGTTCAAAGTTCGAGAAAAAAGGTCCAAGGGGTTCAATATTAGCCCGGAAGGAGGGGGTCAAAAGGGTCAAGTTGAATTAATGACCGGCCATGAACTTTTAGGGGCCTCTCATGTGTGTACATCACAGATATGTGGTTGAAAGTTTAAGAAAATGGGCCCAAGGTATTCAACATTAGCCCGGAAGTGCGAAAAACGGGCGTCGGAGGGCTTCGGAGGAGATATAACTGGCTGCTGCAACAATTACTAGCCTCCCACCCTTTAGTGACCTCCCCGGTGATAAAACAGAGGTGCCTGCCAAAAATGAACGAAAACCGTTGCAAAACGAATGTTCCGGGGCCAAAACACGCAGTTCGGGGTCCCGAAAATGGGCTGTTAAGCACCGAAAGTGGTATTCGACCTCGAAGTGGGCTTCTCAGCCCCCAGTGTCCCTCAAAAGGGATAAAATAGGAAGTATGCCAAAAATCAGAGCAATAGGAGGTGGTTAAGCGGTCCCGAACCGAGGCACACGGCCTGACGGCTCCGAAAACCGGGAACCGGACTCCGAAATGGAAAAAAATGGCCTGCGACCACCAAATGTAGCCTACGGACATTGAGAGATGGTCTGCAGGACCTCTCCCTCCTCTCGGGGAAAGAAGCAGAGAAAACCGAGTCTGGTTCGCAAACCGAGACAAGGCACAGAAGAGGGTTAAGAAGTCTGGGGGCAGGGCTCACGGCCGTGACTCTGAAGCTTCTGAACAAGCACACTAAGCAACATCACCAAGTGCTCAATCGGTGACGTCTGAGTCTCAAGGTCGGTCAAAAATGGGGTGTCTACAAACACAATATTCATGGCTCTTTAAGATAAAAAATGGATATAAATCCTCACACTTGCATTACATGATCCAAATCAAATATCATAAACAAATAAATACCCTCATGGGTTTACAAGTTTCCAAGGCTTAAGCCCGGTTACACAAATCGGCTATTCATGCCCACACAAATAAAGCCCTTGGCTTACAAAACAGAGTCACGCATAATGAGAGCATTGTGCTCCCAACACACACACTTCTTCGCCCTCAGTTGGGCAGATTCACCACGTCATTTCCTGCACAAAAATCCCGTAGGGTGAACATAAAGCCCAGTAGGAAATCGTTAATAAAGTATATACATTTTATACAAGTCTCAATAGATGAATGCATGTGTCATGCCATGCCATTTTGAAAATAAAACACATCTTTATCTTTTGAAAACCATCATGCTCAATGATGCCATGCAATTTCAATAATTCAACTCTTATCAATTTTATTCAAGGGACGGTAAATACTACTTTGGTAATCCCTAGGTCCGTGTCTGCAAGTAGTCTATACAAGTACTACCAATTTGTCATTTTTACCAGCATTGACTGGAAGGCTCAACTCATATAATCTGTCATTTTTACCAGTATTAACTGGAACGCTCGACACCTATTCAATTTCATCTATACCACCTGTCAAGACTTACCACTGTATTTACCCCAAAGCCAATTCATGAAAACTTGTTTCTTAACGTTCTTTTCTCAATGCAAGTTTTCAAATCAAATTTCAAAGCTCTTCATTAACAAATGGATTGATATGCCAATGCAATGATTAATAATACAATGCAATATTTTCTTTCACTTTTAATGTTTTCACACAATATTTCCATTGTGATAAAAAAATCTTCATTTCTCCATTCAAATGCAATTTCACATGATGAATAAATACTTTTAGTCCAATTCATCCAAGAGATAACAAAATTTCCACCTTTCTAGCAATCTTAACAATTTAGTCATCTCAAGACTGTATCAACACTTTTAAACAACAATTTCCAAAACTTCTACAATCATCATATTCCATGAAAAACATCATTTATATGTAAATAAATAAACAAATTTTCAAAACACCATTTATTTTAGCACACAAAATAAATATAACAACATCCTCCAAAGATTTTCAACATCTTTAAAAAAAAAAAAAAAAACCCATTTTCTTGGTTCTCTCACCAAAACCATCCATTTTCAAATATTTAAGAAGGTCTCACCGAAAACATCTTTCTTTTTGCAACATAGTTCAAAACCCTCAATTCTTATAATAAAAAAAAAATTAGAATGTAGACCCACTTTCAAAATCACTCATCTTCTTGAATCTACAACCTATTTTCCAAAATTAATCAAAGGATGATTTCAAAAATCATCTACATCTTGCAAACATATATATAACTCAAAGAAAATCCCTACCTCAAGTTTTGAAGAAAAATTGAGATGAAACCCCAAAATAAATGATGCCTAAACTTAATCTCCACCGCACACAACGAAGCCCTCGAGGTGATAACCAACTTTGGTGAAGAACTTAGTGTAGACACCCTATTTTTGACCATCCTCAAGACTTGGACATCACCGTTTGAACACTTGGTGATCATCCATGTTCGTGTTCATCTTAAGTTCTCAGAGGTTTCGCGCGCCTTCCCTCAAGACTTCTCGACTTGTTTGTTTTGTGCTTGGTTGTACACCAAACACTTGTGTTTTTGCTTCTGAGGGTAGAGAATGGCTTGTTGGCCATCCCCACACCTCACCGGCCTTGGCTTGAGGCTACCGGCTCTGTTTTCTTGCTACCGGCCAAATATTTTGGTCGGTCGGCAATGTTTTTGGTCGGCCGGCCATTTTTGTTGGTCAATTGGCCATATTTTCCAGCCGACCCCTTTCCATCTGCTTTTGGCAGATATTTTATGTCAGCTGTCACAACTGGCATCCACTTTACACCCCCTCTATACACGTGTATAGAGAGATTTGCCTCTTGTTTAACTTCTCTTGGAAGCTTGAGGATTTGAACCTCTATAAAGAGGGAGCCTCTCCTCCCTCCTCCAGGTTCAGAGAATTAGGGTTAGAGAGTGAGATACAACTTTGTATCTATATTCCCTTATTTGATCCCATTTTGTGCCTCAAAAGTGAGTTTGTGTCTTACTTTTGCACTTGAACACCTAGTATTACACCACCCTTGGGTTGCTGAGGCATTAGAGGGTTGTTGTTAAGGTTCTTGAGCTGATTTTGATCAAAGAAACCTGCTGGAGCTTGGTTCTTGATGAGGTTCTACAAGGGTGAGTTCCTTGCTTTAGATTCCCCTTTTTTGCACAAGATTTTAGCCTATCTTACATCTATTTTTAAGCTTAAGTTATAACTGATAAAAGTTCTATTTTTAAGTGCTTAAAATAGTTATTTAAGATCACTTTGGTTTTTGGGGTTGTTTACCCCCTCTTAGGCCTTGTTTGGCCTCATTTTTGTGCCTTTTTTGTGAGCTCCGGGACCACCTTGTATTGGCCTTCTCACCACTGAAATCTAGAGGGATTTCAGTGGTGGGGATGGTGTTTTGAGGTCCTAAGAAGGAGAGGGCCATCCCCTCTCCTTGTTGTCTTTAATACTTGTCATATTTGCCTCATGTGTGAGCACCTTGTTTAAGTTCATGTTGGCCATGTCTTAGTTGATATTTGGTGTTATTATGCCATGATTTACCTCTGTCCAAAGTTGGTTTAGACATGCCATGTATGCTCCATACACTTGTCTTGTAATCCCATGTTTTGGCCTTAACATGCATCATGTTGTAACATGCGTTTTTAGCATGATTTTGGCCCAACTTTGTGAAGCTTCTAGCCTTGTTTTAACATGCTTGAGCTCTGATTTTGGTTGTTTTGGTTGTCCATGACTTGCTTTGTATAGTTACCATGCAATCTAGCTTGTAGGCTTCGAGTTTTGAACCCCCTAACATGCATTATTGGCTTATTTCAGTGATTTGGAGTCACTTACCATGTCATTTCAGTCCATGTGGCATGCTTGTTTACTTACATTTGATGCTCCTTTAATGCCTTAAAGAGTTGTTGTTTTATGCTCCATGTTTGGACCATTGTGTATGCCATCATGCTTAGACCATTCAGATGCCATCTAAGTGGGTTTTTGGGCTCATTTTAACATGTCATATCTCTGATTTTTGTTGCTTGAGTCATGCCATGTTTGGTTGTATTAGGTGTAGTGTAACACCTCTTTGTTGGTTTTGCATGCCTCATGTTTTGGGAGTTGTGTCCTAGCATGTTTTAGGCTCATTTGGACTTGCCTTAGGACTGTTTTAGGTCTTATTGGGCTTGCTTCATGTAGCCTTGGTTTGAGTCCTTTGGCTAGTTTCGAGTTTTGGGCTTGGTTGCATGCTTTGCTTGATTTGTTTAGTTGGTTTGGCACCATTTCTAACATGATTTCAGAGCTTACAATGTATGCCATTTATCCATGTTCATCCTCTTTTAAGTGTGCTTAAGGGTTGCCCTTTTGTGCTTAAAGTGATTGGCCATTAGCATGCATGTTTGTATGTGGTTTTGTCTCTTATCCCTTAGCATTTTGGCCACTGATTTTTGGCATGCTTGAAAGCTACCCATGTTAATATAAGTCCATCTCACCGTGTTGTTGCATGCTTGTTTCATTTTGCATGTTGTTGCATGCTATACATGTCCACATGTTTAGGTTGTATGCCTATTGCATGCTTGTTCACATGCTCATGTTGCATTAGTTTGCTTGCATGTCTAGGTTGCATAGCTTTGTGCATGTTTGCATCCCTTGCCTCTTGATCACACATGATAGAGGTTAAGGTCCCTTATGTGTTTTGTGCATTTCATTTGATATCGAATTGCACGCTTGACTCTTTTGGGCCATCTGTAGACACCCCATTTTTGACCGACCTTAAGACTCAGACGTCACCGATTGAGCGCTTGGTATTGTTGCATATCGTGCTCGTTCAGAAGTTTCAGAGTCTCGGCTGCTAGCCTTGCCTCCGGACTTCCGGATTCTTTCATGTTTTGCCTCGGTTTGCAAACCAGGCTCTGTTTTCTCTGCTTTCTCTTCCCGAAGGGAGGGAGAGGTCTCGTAGATCATCTCTCAGTGGCCGTAGGCTACGTTTCGTGGTCGTAGGCCATTTTGCCCGTTTGGAGTCCTGTTTCTGGTTTTTCGGAGCCGTTGGCCATGTGCCTCGGTTCGGGACCGCTTAACCACCTCCGTTTGCTCCGGTTTTTGGCATGCATCTTATTTGCTCCCTTTTGAGGGACACTGTGGCTCGAAAAACCAACTTCGTGGTCGAACACCACTTCCGGTGCCTAACAGTCAGTTTTCGGGGCCTCGGGCTGCGCGTTTCGGCCCCCGAACCTTCATTTTGCATCGGTTTGGGTTCATTTTTGGCACAAACCTCTGTTTCATTGTTAGAAAGGTCGTAGAAGGGTGGAAGGCCAGTAATTGTTCTGACAACCAGTTTTATTCCTCCATCGCCCTCCGTCGCCCGTTTTTTCTCACTTGAAAGCCAAAGTTGACCACCCTAAGGCCATTTTTTCTTGCCCCAAACCACATATTTGTGTTGTACACACCTGGGAGGCCACCAATATCACATGGCCGGCCAGTAATTCTTTGTGACCCTTTTGAACCCCTCCTAAAAGTGACCTTTT
This sequence comes from Camellia sinensis, assembly GCF_055761805.1. Lineage (NCBI taxonomy): Eukaryota > Viridiplantae > Streptophyta > Magnoliopsida > Ericales > Theaceae > Camellia > Camellia sinensis. Next base: position 51,571,330 of record NC_138967.1, read on the forward strand.
CTCTCTCTTGGTTCACTTTCTCCAATTCTTTGACTACATGGTTGTGTTGTGCACACATGAGAGGCCCTCTTCCTTGGGTGGCCGGCCACTAATCATGATTGACCCTTTTGACCCTTGGCCGGCCGGCCATGGGGAGAGCCAGCCGGCCACCTAAACCCTAGATAACCAGCCGGCCATGATCCTCTCTCCAGGCACTTTACAGAAATGTATTCTGTTTCCCCCTAGATTTTGTATCTGGGGGGCTGCACTTTTGGGGGGGAAACTTGAATTCTTCCCCCCTCCCATTTTTCCCCCCTTTTCCCCCCTTCTTTTGCCTATATAACAGCAGCTCCAACTCCCATCTGAGGGTTACAAAAATTTTCCCTAAGCCTCTTGCATTGATCCTCCTTCTCCTCCTCTTCCAAGCACCAAAACCTCTCAAGTCCTACACCATTTACCCTACACCCCTTAGCACAAGGCCTCCACCCTCCATTCCAGCAGCTTCAAGGTCATTTCCAGAGCTTAGGAGCACCCAAACTTGGTCCAAAAGGCTGTCAAAGATTGGTCTTCAAGGGTAAGTCTCTTTCTCCTCTTCTTGGCTCTATTTTTGCATACAATCTAAGCTATACTTGCTTGCATATTTGGGCTCTGACCCTAACTGAAAATAGCATTATTTTGAAGACTTTTTCATGTTTTTTTAAGGGCCTCTCCCTGTTTGAGGCTTCCTTTTAATACTTGCTTCTTTACCTCTCTTGTATGCCTCTTTCTTGCATAGTATTTTTGGCCTATTTGTAAACTGTTTTGAGCTTGATTATAAATTGTGAAGTGGCTTATTTTGAGCCCTTCTTCAATATTGTTGAAGGGATCTTCACTGTTTGAGGCTTCCTTTTGGCACTTGCCTCTTTATCCCTCTTTTGGCCTTATTTTTGCATGTTTTGTTATCCCCTTGTGCTTATATTTTTGGGCTCTGGTCCGAACTGTAAATAGCCTTTTTTTGACCTCCTATTCATGTTTGATCAAGGTTCCTTTGTTGTTTGAGGCTCCTTTTTTTCTCTTTGTGTTTAAATCTCTTTTTAGGCCTTATTTTGCATAGTATTTTAAGCTTGCATGTGCACTGTTTTGGCTTTGGTCACTAACTGTAAAATACCATATTTTGGGCCCCTCTTCAACTTTTTTGAAGGGCCCTCCTTTGTTTGAGGCCAGAAACCATCACTTGCTTCTTTGTCTCCCTTTTAGCCCATTTCTTGCACAATGTTTTAGGCCTGTTTGTGTTTAGATCCGTGGCTTGTTAGAAACTGTAAAGTGCTTCATTTTGAGACCCTCTTCAACTTTGTTGAAGGGCTCTTGGCCATTTAGGGCCAGAAGCTGCTACTTGCTTCATTACCTCTCTTACGGGGCCATTTTTGCATGCTAGCTTAGTCCTATTTGTGTCCATTGTTTGGCCTTGATTAAAACTGTAAACATGCTTGTTTTGGGACTGTCTTTCTTCTTTCTTCATACTTCATGATCAAATAATGCATGCTTTGCATAGCCATAGGGCATTCCATGTACCTAATCTCATGTTTCGGGTCTCATTCCGTGCATCGGGTGCCATGTTCCCATGTTTCGGGGCTGTTTTGCACCATATTTTGCCACTAAAATTTGCATGTTTGCATACCATGTTCCATGCCTTGCCATGTCTTGTTAGAGTGGCATTTGCGCCTTAGGGTCGATTCTCGGTTTGCATGCATGTGTGCACGCATTTCAAGGGTCTCATTTTTCATCGTATGGCCTCTTATGTGAGTGTGGCTGAGGTCCACTCATGTTGGTGTAAGTCCATCATGCATTGTGTATGCCATTTCATTTCATAGCATTGCGTATGCTAGATTGTATGCTAGAGCATTGTGTATGCCATGTTACCTCGTGCATCGTGTATGCCATCTCATAGCATTGTGCATGCTAGGTTGTATATTAGTTGCATTCATGCATGTCATGCATATTGCATTGTGCTTGGGATAGGAGTTAGCCCGAGCATGAGAAACGAGGGACGTTTCGTACTTCGAGTGACGGAACGTGTCTCAATTTCCAGTCACCGACACTCCGGATTATCCATGATGGAGTTAGGTTTTGTTGTGTTTTCATGTGCATTCATTCCATATTGAGTTGCACAATTCGACTCCTCGGCCATCATGCATCGAGATGCGTGATTGGTGGTACAAGGATCGAGGCATGCATACATTTGTGAAAATACATTGCCATGCCCTTTTCCTGCTCTCTGTTGTAGCAAATCAAGAATCAGTAGCCTTTCAAAGGCCTTGCACAGCATTCCGGCATCAATCGCAAACAGAGGCTAATTGGGGCATCGCAGTGGATTTCTATGCCAAAGCAACCCGGACATGCATCATTCATCATCCGAAGCAGAGTCGAGGCAGTCCGTGGCTTGCATGCCAATTTAATGCTTTCCTAGTTAAATTTGTTATTTAATTTGGATTCTGTACATATTTGGACTGTATTATTTATTTGGACTGTACTATTTATTTGGGACTGTATATTATTTATTCAGACCCTCTGCGTGAGGGCAAAACTGTAATAAGTGTGTGTGTGTGTGATGTATGTCTTCCAACCCCACGTCTTTCTCCCTTTTATTTATCCGCTTACGATGGTTAGATTAGGGCATGTTTCAATTAGCATACAGTATGATAGCATGTTTGCATTCATTCATCAGTCTTGCATGCACTGGGCTCGGCGCATCATACTAACTGCATTGTATTTTCAATTCCAAGTTGAATACATGTTAGTTATATCATTTCATATGCCATGTTTAGAATAGCCGAGCCTGCTATAGTTGCATTTTTGCATGTGTTGCATTAGGCATTTCAGCATATTTAGGATCATGCATGGATTTCTAATTAGTTTCTGTTTTGGCTTGGAGTACTCGGTAAGTTTTATGCTTTAGCATCCTTGCATGCGTGTGAGTGAATACCATGATAGCATGCTTACCATGAGGCTATGTGCTTATGTGATATAACTGCCTGAATGCCTGTGGGTGAAGGTTGGATTATTTGGATTGGAACAAATCATTGACTGTGAGTTTTAAGCCCACTAGATAGTGGCAAAATCATCTTTTCTAAGCCCACCCGAGGGTGGCAAATCCATGTCTTAGCCTACTTGCGGGTAGCACCATCAAACCATTTTCAAACAAACAAACATGAAATGTTTTGTTCCAATTCAGGCGATCTAGTCTATACTTGTATGCTGTGCGCATCACATAGTAAATCTAGGCTAATAACCGGAATAAGAACACACAATGTTTTTCAAAAATAGATATCATGGTTAGTAGAGGCCGATCTTTGATCGGGCGAGCGGGGGTGCTCACGAAGTGACCTTCCCCAATCGTACCCAAGTTCCCGAGCCGAGGCAACTTTGGTGATGACGAACACGTGGCCTTAGGCAAACGAGTCAGGGTTTCCTAAATTTCCCCAAAATAAAATATTTAGGTGGCAACTCTGTATCTGGCAAAGCAGTCCATGTTTGGCACTTCTTTCAAAATCTGTTTTCTCAAAACGATTTGTCGGATTTGGACTCTTTGGTTCAGATTTAGAACCGTGACAAATTGAGAGTCCGAATTGTAGTGAGCCCAATATTGAACGGAACGGGGGACTCGTTCCTCCCTGGGGCGTTCGGGGACGTCTGCACCATCATGCATTGAAATGCGTGATTGATGGCCTGAGGGTCGAGAACCATGCTCCTCTAAGTCTCAAACATGCTGAGGAGGGTGGTGGTGTATACATTGCTTTGAAAATGCATTGCCATGTCTTGTCTGTCCTCTATTGCAGCAAACCAGCATTCTGCAGGAAGAAATGGCTGATCGGCAACTTTCAGTGCCGGCCGACTATCAATACCCAGCCGGTGATCTAATTTTTGGTCGATGACCATAATTCCATAACCGGTGGTACTCCCTCTTGGTCGGTGACCTCCCACAGTGCTCAGGGAGTAGTTCAGAAGTAACCTTGAGACTTGTGCAGTCCTCAGAGGTGCAGAACAGTGTAAACAGAGGCAACATGTGACATGGCGGTGGATTTTCGAGCGGAGCCGAGCATGCGTGCATTTATCCCTTTTCCTAAGGCTATTTTACCGCTTTATTAGCTCAGTTAATTTGCTTAACTAGTTAAGTGGTCTGTAATAATTAATTAGCTAGAATAGTTAATTATTTATTTGGTTTGTACTATTCTTTCTGTCCCTTGAGAGGGCGCAATTGTGTAATAAGCGTGCGTGTGTGTGATGCATGTCTTCTAACCTCTACTTCTTTCTCCCTTTTACTTAACCGCTTACGATGGTTAGTTCTAGGGCACGTTTCAATTAGCATCCTTATGCTATGCATGTTTGCATCATTCATCAGTATTGCATGCACCGGGCTCGGCACATCATACTAACTGCTTAGTGTTTCAAATTCCAAGTTGAATACATGTGTTGAATTGTCACATCTCATATGCCACTTTAGATTAGCCGAGCCTATTCTAGTTGCATTTTGCCTGCGATGCATTAGCCATTTTTAAATGGACTTGGATCATACATTTGATTACTAACATGTTCATTGTTTTGGCTCGGAGTACACTGTGAGTATTTGTACTTTAGCATCTTGCATGTATGTGAGTGTTAACATGACAGCATGCTTACCATGAGGCTATTTGCTTATGTGATATAACTACCTGAATGCCTGTGGGTGAAGGTTAGGTTGCTTGAATTGGAATAAATTTGTCAAAACCCATGTTTTAGCCTACTTGCGAGTAGCAAACTTCAACCCAGTTTCAAAAACAAACGGATATGCGATGCTTTGTTCCAACTTGGGCAATCTAGTCTATACTTGTATGTTGTGCGTATCACATAGTAGTTCTAGGCTAATAACCGGAATAAGAACGCATAATGTTTTCAAAACTCAATATCATGCTTAGTACAGGCCGATCTTCGGATCAGGCGAGAGGGGGTGCTCATAGCTGACCTTCCCCAATTGTACCCAAGTTCCCGAGCCGAGACAACTTTGGTGATGACGGACATGTGGCCTTAGGCACGAGTTAGGGTTTCCTAAATTGCCCCCAAAATAAAAATATTTAGGTGACGACTCTGTATCTGGCAAAGCAGTCTATGTTTGGCACTTCTTTCTAAAAATCTATTTTTCAAAACGATTTGTCAGATTTGGACTCTTTGGTGATTTATCAATCTTGCATTGCACTTTGCGAGATCAGATTAAGAACTGTGACATTGAGTCCGAACTGTGGAAAAGCATGAGTCCTCAAGGGCGCGTCCACAGTTTCTGGCGACTCTGCTGGGTAGTTAGAGAACTTGACTCGAACTCATGATATCTTGTTTTGACTACACTCGTGTATTTCTTTGCATTGCATGTGCATTGGTGCGCCTAGGACACCGTGTTTGCCATCTGCTATTCTTGAACGGTTTGCCAGAGGCTCGCTCTGAGAAACGTGCCATAAGGCTGACCGGTTACGGGCTCTGCCACAATGGGAACACAAACCCCGATTTTTACCAGGGCACCCCTTTTGACCATTCGACCTAGTGCATATTCGGAATCCATAGTGACCATTCCAAACTAGGACAAGTTGCTTACCCGATTATAGGTTGTTTGAAACTGCTGTATGCGTAGTGAAAACCCTAGCTCCTGACAATAGGACAGGGAAACCCTACCCTAACATAAGGGTGTGTTGGCTCTTACTTGCTTGTTATGTGCATTTTGAGTTGACCTCTATAGGGAATGCACATATCAGTTTGCAAGTCTGGGTATCAAGCCTGAGGGCATCAGTGTTTTGAGAATCAATTATATCTGTGGGTATCAGATTCAGATTTGGGGGAGTAATTTTGGGGAACAGTGATCAGTGGTCGAGTGCAGTTATTCAGCTATACTTATGTCTATTCTAGTAAAATTGGGCTAAGATGTTACCTACTTTCTCTTTCAGTTCAGAGATTCAGTTTGGAGCAGTCGGTGTTCTCCTTTGTTGAAGCAAGACCAGTCAAGGCTTACCAGTTCACCTACTTCGTCAGTTACCTCCGTTCAGTTCAACAGACTTATGATGACACAAAATTCAGAGGAAATTGTGGTTATGATAGCCGCATTGGACCAAGGAAGCATCTTGTAGGATGAGACCAATGTTGAAATACCCCATCCGCCTAGGTCACCTGTCGCGCACCCGATCTGGACGCCCCAGTTGTTTCAAACTCGTGAGCGCACCATGTTTGAGTTGATGGGAATGATTGGCAACCTCCAAAGGTCTGTGGCTGACCTCGCCTATGGAATGTCGGCTTTGCCACCAACAACATCATATGCTGGGAACTTCATGCCGCAGGAGCCCCTATTACTGGGGCGAATTGTAATTGAGCTCAGCCAGCCTGAAGCTGTCTCAAACTCCGGCAATGACGTATCAACGACAACGGGGCTTCGTACTGAAGCAACAACCCAAACCTCCCACCAAGCTGAGGCTAGTGGAAAGAACAAGATGAAGGAAGATGCAGATCCCTATGCACAACTCCAGCAAGCTGTTGAGGCTCTGAAAGCCGGGGGATTGAATAAGCAACAAGTACTTGGCTAAGACTGTGGATGACATCTTCCCCACTCAGACCAAGAGCAGTTCAAGCCAAAGGAAAAATTGAGATAGGAACCGTCGTACTAGAATTGTTCCTCTCAACCCTAATCCTGCACCTGGAAAAGATTAGCCAAGGCAGCAACTGCCGATCTTTTTGCTAGTGCGTCCAGCAAAGGTCCGCCGACTTCAAAGTATCTACCCCGAGAGCGTAGGGCTTTTCATGCCCTCTATATGCCTTTGTCCAAGGCTCTTCGAATCCTCACAGAAAAAGGTCATCTCAAACCTTTTGAGCCTTGGCCTCTCCCGAGTAATCTCCCTCTCTCACATGATGCTACCCAGTACTGTGCGTACCATCAACAGGCTGGTCACACCACCGACAATTGCTTTCGTCTTCGCCACGAAGTGCAAGACTTGATCGATGATAAGGTCATCCTCCCACTAGCTCAACAAAGTCCGTCACTACTGAGTTTGTGGACTTCGAAGATAATACGAGTATGTGATTAGGGGTTGGCCCACTTGCGAGCGGTGCTCGATTTACTTCAGATGTGGCGTATGGCACGCACTGTTTTGAGCATTTGTGAATGCTAGCTTTTGTAGTTTCTGACTCGGGTGTTGAGTTAGTTCTGGGGTTTTATTTTGAGTCTGTCTCGTTGTTTTGAGTCAGTCTTTTGATTAGGGGTCTGTCTTGTTATATTGAGTCAATCTTATTATGCAGAAGTCAGGTGATTCCAGGAGTGTTACCTCGGATATCACTTTTTTGTTTTGTGTTTGTCTTTTTACTTTCTTTTTGAGTCTGTTTCTGCCGTGGAGCCAGTTACATCAGAAAATCTAAATGAAACAGCTGTGGTTTTCATGTTTTGTGCCTATTTCTGCTTTGAGCCAATTATGCCAGAAGATTTGAATGGAACGGCAGCACATTTTCACCTACACCTCGTGTGCCTTTAAGTCACTGCATTGACCTAAGTTTTTCAAAACTTTTGAACTTTGTGATGAAAACAAAGAGGAAGGAATTCCTCGAGATTTGTAAAAATTTGATCAATTGAGAGAAAGAGGGCCATGCTAAGCCCTTAATGAATGAGATCATGTTTGTTAATATGAGTACTGAGAAGGATCCTGACTTGATCCAGATTGGTTCTACACTGTCTTCAGCACGAGCGATTAGTCGCTTTCTTAAAATTTTTCAAAAAATGTTTTGCGCGGTTCTGCGAAGACCTGTGTGGAATCGCTCTTGAGATTGTGCTGCTTAGGATCGCTCTTAGCCTCGAGACTCGACCCCCTTTTTCTTTCAAACAGTTGAACTTGCGTTCGGAATGTTCAAATGGTAAACCACAATGTGAGACTTGTATGGCCAGATCAGAAGCACCTCTCGAACAAGGGGCAAAAGACATCAGATAATGCACTCGAAGAGTCCAAGACGAAGATCGGCAAGAATGCCAAATCTCATAAAGGAGAAAAGAAGAAAGTACTACCAGAGAACACCTGGGTTCCTATCCACAACACTAAGGGCAAATTCAGCCCCCATTGGATGGACTTTGACATCATCAGTAAACAGCAGCCATTCTTCTGGATTCAGATGGCTTTGAGATCTCAAAACCATTTGGCATGGACAAAGCTACACTTTTACCCTTGAGAGGCTCGCTGGGCCGAAAACCCAGAAGGGTGACCCAGGCAAAAGTTAGAGCAAGAAAAAAGAAGAAGAAAAAGAACAGAAAAAAATGCAAAGAATGAAAAAGAAAAAAAAAAGATGAAAAGAAATGAAAAGAAAAGAAGAACAAAGCTCTCAAGGTTGAAAACCCAGAAGGGCGGCCTTGGCAAAAGTTAGAGCGTAAAAGGAGAGGTTAATACCCGAGTGTTCCTTAACCGGAACTACGTAAGGCTTAATTCCCATGTTTAGGATACGTAGGCAACTTCATCCTGAAGTCCAGCCACAAACACTTCCAAATCGATTATGTCTATGCAATGGTTTTGATCATCCTTGTTTTCTCTGTATCCGAGAGTTTGGTTGTGATCGTCACTTTGAGGACCGATTACAATGCGCTGCGGTGCTATCCAAACAAGGAGCAACTTTCCGTTGCCACACAGTGTGCTGCGATACTATTCAAATAAGGGGCAACTTGCCATTGTCGTGCAGTGTCCTTCAGACAAGGGGCAATTTTCCATTGCTTCCGATTCAAGGTTGCGCATCTTGAGAGTAGGTTCCGTGCTCGTAGAGCAATGGCCATTTGCAAAAATAGTTTTTGAGAATTTTTACTGAGGTTGACTAATTTTCTCAAAAATTATTTCATTTTCTTCAAAGCTGGACCATTTTCTTGGACCTGAAAAGGAAAATTTTCAATGCTCACAACCTAACTTGCATGATTTTAAGTCAGAAAGTTGAACGAGCATGTTAATCAAACTTTTATATTGATCAAAATTGTTTTAGTAGAAAGCAAAAACAAAAAAGGGTCAAAATGATGAACTAGGGGCACAGTTGAGTCAGGCTTCTTGTCTTTTCCCCGTTATCCATGCGTTTGCCAAAAAGGGCACTCTACCTGCTAGAAAAGCGCACAGCTGAAGTTAACAACAAAGGGCCGAAAGCTCTGAACACCCTCTGAGCAACAAGGTATCAAGCCAAGTGCGAAGCATGAACTCGAGTGGATTAACTTACTCCATTCCCTCTTCCGAGGCCTTAACTAAATGACACCAGCGGAGATAGCCGTGAGCTAATAGTGTTGGGCATGAGCCCACAACCTTTTGTTTATCCATCAAACCACCCAGGGGACGGATAAAAAAATGAGAGATTGAAGAATAGAGAGATGTGCGTTAAGATGAAAAGTGAGGAAAGGGCTTCTCAAAAAAAAAAAAAAAAAAAAAAAACAGAGATTGAGTGCCAAAGTAATGTGAGAATCACAAATGAGAAACGGTGGGAACAATACCCGAAGAAACTGGCCCCTCGCTAATTGAGAGGCCTCTCGCTTTTGTAACACGTCCGAGTGTTGTGTCTTTTATTTTGTTTGTCTCGATTCTTGTCTTGAGTCGTTTCAGGTGTCTATGTTTGTCTTTAGGTTGTATCCCTTTTGTTTTCTATTGTTAAGTCCTTTTTTTCGCTGTGTTCAGTCGTAGGCTCAATACCCGATTGAGAATTCATTTCTCGATTTTCGAAATGAATTATTTTGTGCTCAGAGTGTTGTGCCATTCTTCCACATTTGGAGCATCTGAGTATGATTCAACTTCTGTCAATCCCATCTTTGCATCCCGTCTATTCGGATTGAACTGTTTGTTCAGAATTAGCTGTATGCCGAATAAACCGAATGCTGTGTTATGGGCTGTGAGTTCAGAATGAGCAATGTTCAGAATGGGCTATGTATTCAGAATCAGTAGTGTCCTGCATGAGCCATATAACCAAAATGAACAAAGTACTGTGTTGCGAGCTGTGTGTTCAAAACGAACACTCTATATGTTGAACATATTGAGAACTTGTGATTAGTTCCATTTCCAGTGCCTTCCGGTGTTGATTTTGCAAAGTCACACCTGTATTACTTCAATTTTCTTATCGAGTTGTTGCTCATTTGCTTATCGAGTTGTTACTCATTTTGCTTATCGAGTTGTCGCACATTTGCTTATCGAGTTGTTACTCATTTTGCTTATCGAGTTGTCGCTCATTTGCTTATTGAGTTGTTACTCATTTGCTTATTGAGTTGTTACTCATTTGATTACCAAGTTGTCGTAATTTTGCTTATCGAGTTGTTGCTCTCTGCTTATCGAGTTGTAAACTTATTAAGGTCTCATTTTTGCTTATTGAGTCAATTTGTTTTATTTGTTACATTGGTCTACCTGACCTGGCAGTACATGCATGTTCAATTTCCATCCGATTACATTGTTATGTGATATGGTATGATACGATGCGATGCAATGTACAAATGCAACACTTTTTCAGCAAAAAAAGCTTGTTTCATTCCATCATCCTTTCAAATACATAGTTTTGGGAAAGTAGAACTTGCCTCAAGCAGTACAAAGTGCTCAAACTACTAAAAGGAAAATAAAGTAAAAAGAAAGAAAAGCAGCAAAAGTCTAGATTAATGTCAACTGGTCTCAAGCATGAGAGTCTGTCCTCGTCCTCTTCCTGGACGAAGGTCCAAGAGCATCGTCGCCGGCCCCACTATTTGAGCTCGAGCCCGAGTCATCTCCAGTTTCATCCTCAGATGACTCTGTCTCTGCCTCTGTCTCGGACTCATCATCATCTGAAATTGGTGCCCGCGAGCAGCTCCCAACATGAGTGCGCCCCGCTTTGGTGCGGGGGGGTACTGTGGTCCCTCGTCCTGCTCTCTCTCCTCCTCGGGCAGATACAGATGGTCCTGTTGGAGCACCTCCTACAGTCGATATCTGGAATAGGGGCTGAAAAGGACAAATAGTAGATACATCAGTTATGCTATGAGCAGTATATCAGTGCAGAAGGCTGTATATGAATGCTATGAGCAGTATTTCAGTGCAGAATGCCGTGTAGGAATGCTATGAGCAGTATGTCAATGCAGAATGTCGTGTATGAATGCTATAAGTAGTATGTCAGTGCAGAATGCCGTGTATGAATTGCTATGAGTAGTGTGTCAGTACAGAGTACAGTGACTGAGTGCAGTATGTGAATGCCGTGAACAATGTCATGAAAGAATTCGTAGGTTACAGTGTATCAAAGCTGTGAGGGCCGCATATCAAGTGCCATGTTGACAATGCAATGCATCAGATTATGTGTGAAATAGATTATGCACAGTTTGAGATTGTGGTTGAGGAAGTTTACCAGGATACTGTAAATAGCCAGCAGGTTGAGGCTCCGCTGTAGCATCCCCATCACAGAAGCAGTCAACTCCAAAGACTGGTAAGTGTACTCGGCAGAAGTCTGCAAGAGTATTAGAAACATCAGTATTCCACAGAAAATCAAGAGAAATGAAATGAAATGACTGTATAAGATGCAAAATGCAGTAGTACATACCGGAGGCAAGCTGTAGAATCTGGCTAGCTCATGATCAAGCGGAGGGAGAGCGATGGGGAACTGGTAAGTCTCCCTACCCTGCCCTCGGCAAGTCATCATAGTAGGCAGCTCGGGCCACCCAGCTCCCTGCCCTCTCCGGGGCCCACTCCTACCTCAGGCTCGAGGTGTCCGCGATGCTCCTGCTCTCGCAGCTGGCGCCGCTGGTCGCTCTCTCTCAACTCGGCCGGCACCGGCCAGAGGCCGCATGATATAGGTCTGGACGAACTCCACATAGTCGTCCTCGTCTACATAGTGCTCATGGCTCCAGCCGATGGTGTAACTCATCATCTCCGCTAAGGTATACCTCTCAGTGTCCCTCGCATGGGTAGGAGGAGGTGCTGGAACCGGCTGCTCTAGCTTGCCCAAGGTCTGCTGCAAGAAGCGCTCCCCAAAGTACCAGGCCGACAAACTGGGCCCTCTAACAAGACTCTGAATCTGGCAATCTCCTCAGCGCTGGCATACCGCTCCCGAACTGCGATGGGCAACGAGGCCCACGGTTGCCAAGTGATCTGCAAATAGTAATAGTTTGTTATCTAATATTTAAGGTACATTGCAAAGAAAAGCCAATAAACTGAAATATTTGACATACCTCGGCTGCGGTGATAGTGTCAAAGTAGCGGCGAAAGAATATGAAGGGCTCCCACGGCCTCCGCTCGCACCTCACGTCGAAGCGGTGAGAAAATGGGACCATGGGGGGCATCTCCTCGTCCAGTACTGGGGCAAGCCTCGGAAAGTAGGCATATACCCACAACTACAGAACAAACCAGAGCAAACACCAGTAGGCTTATTAGATAAAGTAGTGTGCAGACAAAAGCGAAAATCAGAAAATAGTGTGCAGTGTATTGTGCAATGTGTGCGTGTCGTGCAGTGTGTGCAATGTATAGTCAATGTAGAACAGATTGCGTATAGGCAATATGTATAGAGTGCAGATAATGTAAAACAAAACTGAAAAGATAGAAAAGGGAACATGTACCTCCCAGACTCGCCAGTAACCTCCGAGTAACTGCCTACTGAGGCAGGAAGATGAGCTAATGTACCCGTAGAGAGTGGCCAAGTCGGCGCCACCCCAGTCATAGTGCGGATCTATGTCACATCCACAAGCGTGCTCAGTAAATAGAGGGCGACGGTGTTCGCCCGGTCAGCAAAAAGCGTGGTCCCTAGCAGAAACATGATAAAACCGCGAGCATACTGCTCCTCCTCCTCCTGGGTAGTAGGTGCCTGGATCTGGAAATGATCCTCAAACCATGAGTATCGCACGAACCCTACCCGAGTGAGAGGTGGCTGAGCGCCGAGCAGGTACATCTAAGCGGCATCCCACTTGTCTATGTCTGTATCAAAGGGGATCGGGTCACCCCCCACTCCGATGCCTGTGAGCATAGAGAAGTCGAAGGGAGTCATCGTCATCTCCCCGGTGGCAGAAAGGTAGAGGGAGTTGGTGGTGTCCCACTACCTCTCCACCAGAGCAGCAAGAAGGGGCCTGCTCGTAGTGAGGCGCGAGAGTCCCATGCAGAAGGTTCCAAATCCGGCTCGGTCAACAATGCGACGAACTACGTCAAGTAGCTCCATGTACCAACCTATGGCGGCAACATTCCCATACCCCCGAAAGGCATGGGAATCCCCCTGTGGTCAAAACAAACAGTTGTGAAGCAGTGTTACAAATATAGTGTTTGAGTGGTTCAGTGGAAAATGCAGCGTGTATGCGCGTGTTCAGATTCAAACAGATATCGGGTGTGGGTGTGCTCGCAGTAAACTACAGCACGTGATGTATCAGTGTGTTTGAGTGGTTCAGTGGAAAATACAGTGTGTGTACACGAGTTCAGATTCAAACAGATATTAGGTGCAGATGTGCTCGCAGTGAACTATAGCATGCAATGTATCAGTGTATCCGGGCTAAACAGTTAAAGAACAGAATCAACTATTGCAGTTATGTATTCTACTTTGCAGAAAATGAAACAGGGAAGAGTGTACCTCAAAAGCGCCATAGGACAGATGTGACTCTGGCTCGCGCAGCAAAAGCTCCAGTGGCACGCGTCGCTCATAGCTCCTGAAGTGACGGAGGCTGTCAAGAGGAAGCACGTGTATCGCCGACCTGTAGGCCGCCGGATCGAACGGCTGGATATGAAGAGGTAGGGGCTCAACCTCAAGGTCCACGTCCAACTCCGGGGGAGCCCCACCACCTAGAATGTCATCTGCCATCTCAAGAATAGTGTGAAAATGGCCGAAAGTGTGAAAATCGGGCAAGAATATGAAAAGTCAACCCAAAAGTCAACCCCGAGAGGATAAAAAATGGGCAGAAAGGTCAGAGCCCGAAAAAGGCACAAAGACCGAGGTAAACTCGGGAGAAACAAACCCCAAGTGGTGGAAATCAAGAAAAGTACACCGAAACTAAGATTTGTTCGGTTCAAAACGTGCGAAACGAGAAGGTTTTCACGAATCGAACGCCGAAAAGGGCCCTAAAAAAGGGCAAAAACTCGGATCGAAGGGAGAAAAATTGCCTAAAGAGAGAGAGGAGGGATTTTTGACCAAGGAGGAAGTGGAAATATAGGGCTTGAAGCCCTATATTTAAAAACCCGTGGCCAATTGACAAAACTACCCCGATACAGCAATTTTTGGCTAGTCGGCCAACTATTTGGCCGGTGACCTTATTTCGTGGCCGATGGATGGCCAGTGGTCTTCCCCGGTGGCCGGTGAACCCCCTACACCCTTTTTTGGGTCATTGATGTGGTTTGAAACCTTCATTTATCAAGGCAGTACAAGGAAATGCACTTTTGAACCTTGATCGGCCTTCGTGTTGACCTCGAGCCGTGTTTCCCATATGCGATGCCCAATATGCGCAAGGTGTATCCTTTTCGTATCCTTGGGTATCTTGTAAGGTTCAATAACCACTTTAAATGCGTTGCATTACATGTGTTGCCTCGTTTATGATAAACATGCATAGGTTGCATTGTAATGCACGTCTACGCGCGTTGTAACACACACAATTTGCATTGTTATGCACTGTTCATTTGCATTGTCATGCATTTCAACAAAACGTGTGTTGTCTCGCATTTGAGTTTACATGCATTGTCATGCATTTCAACAAATGTGCCCAGTCGCGCATTCGAATTTATTTGCATTGTCATGCATTTCAAAAAACGTACGTTGTCGCGCATTTGAGTTCACATGCAGTGTCATGCATCTCAAATTACACGCATTGTCATGCATCTTCCTTATCTTGCATTGTCATGCATTTCCTCACATGCATTGTCATGCATGTTCCTTATCATGCATCGTCATGCGCACCTCTCATGCATTGTCCTGTATGTTCCTTATCACGCATTGTCATGTGCACCTCATTTGCATTGTCATGCATCTCCATATCGCGCATTGTCATGCATTTCAGTACATGCATTATCATGCATTCCCTTATCATGCATTGTTATGCATTTCAATTACATGCATTGTTATGCATTTCAATTACACGCATTGTCATGCATTTCAATTACATGCATTGTTATGCATTTCAATTACACGCATTGTCATGCATTTCAATTCATGCATTGTCATGCGTATCATGCATCTCCATATCGCGCATTGTTATGCATTTCAATTACACGCATTGTCGTACATTTCAATTACATGCATTGTCGTGCATTTTAGTTCTTGCATTGTCATGCGTGTCTCATTTTGCATTGTCATGCATTTCCTTACTTTGCATTGCCATGCATTTCAGTACATGCATTGCCATGCATTTCTCTCATAACGCATTATTATGCACACCGCATTTGCATTGTCATGCATTTCCTTATCATGCATTGTCATGCATCTCCTTACTTTGCATTGTTATGCATTTCAGTACATGCAATGTCATGCATTCCCTTATCACGCATTTCCTTATCATGCATTGTCATGCATTTCCCTATTTTGCATTGTCATGCATTTCAGTATATGCATTGTCATGCATTTTCCTACCTTGCATTGTCATACACGTTTCATTTGCATTGTTCCTACTATACACATTGCATGCGTTTCCGCGCGTGCTTTACTTACATGTGTATATTTCGCTTGCTTTACACATTACATGCGTTTCCGCGTGTGCTTTACTTATATATGTTCAAGTTCCTTTTATTTTCACACATTGTACATGTTTTCGCGTGTACTTTACTTACATGTGTTCATACCTTGCTTGCTTTACACATTGCATGCGTTTCCGCGTGTGCTTTACTTATATGTATTTATGCATCCCCCCAGGTGGTTACACATTTTACACGTTTTCGCGTGTACTTTACTAACATATGTTCATAAACTGTAGACATCCCCGAACGTCCCAGGAGGGAAATCCCGTTTTGTTCATTTGGGGCTCACTACAGTTCGGACTCAAAAGTCACGGTCCTGTATCTAATCTCGCAGAATGCAATGCAAGACCGATGAATCATCAAAAAGTCCAAATCTAGCAAATCGTTTTGGAAAACAAATTTTTAGAAAGAAGTGCCAAACATGGACTACTTTGCCAGTTACAGAGTCGCCACCTAAATATTTTATTTTGGGGGAATTTAGGAAACCATGACTCGTGCCAAAGGCCACGTGTCCGTCATTACCAAAGTTACCTCGGCTTGGGAACTTGGGTACAATTGGGGAAGGTCACTTCGTGAGCACCCCCGCTCGCCCGATCAAAGATCGACCTCTACTAACCATGATATCGAGTTTTTGAAAACATTATGCATTCTTATTCCGGTTATTAGCCTAGATTTACTACGTGATGCGCACAGCATACAAGTATAGACTGGATCACCTGAATTGGAACAACACATCTCATGTTTGTTTATTTTGAAAATGGTTTGATGGTGCTACCCGCAAGTAGGGGTGTGTATAATATCGCCGAAACCGCCGGAACCGTCAAACCGCACCGAACCGCACCGCCAAGGCAAATTCATTATTATTTGCCAATCAAACCGCCGGTTTTTTGTAAGAAAAATGGCAAATTCTAGTGACACTTTTATCAGTCCACCGGTTTCTATTTTTCTTCCAAACCGCACCGACCCGCACTGCTATTAAATCATGTTTTATAAGATTCTAAAAATTCTTTTTTACTTAAGATTGCTTGTTGTTCTATACCTTAGAATATAGTATTACATTACTGCTCGAGGGGAATTCAAGATGTCAGTAATCTAAAATAAAGTTGGATTCCAATTCACTTTTCAATCTTTTTTTTTTCTGGCCATGTTGCAAACTTGCATCAGCTCACTTTTCAATCTAAATACTTGTTAACAGTAAACATTTTCAATATATTGTAAACCCTGAATGATATTAATTTTATGTATTGTATTTGATCATTGTAGCTTCCACAGAAGCTTGTACTGAACTGATGGCATAGTCGTTGATATTATCATGTTGTTGCTACACTTGCTGCATCAGAAGAAAATTTCGCAAGATGCTTAACATCACGGTATCTCTCGTCTTTTTTTACTCTTTGATTTAAGTTTTGTAATTTAAATTATATTTTTTATAAATCGCCAATCCGCCCGAACCGCCAAGGCAAATCCGCCATTATTTGCCAACCGAACCACCGGTTTTTTATAAGAAAAATGGCAAATTCTAGTGACACTTTTATCAATCCGCCACCCGCCATACGGTTTCTATTTTTCTTTCAAACCGCACCGATCTGCACTGTACACACCCCTACCCGCAAGTAGGCTAAGACATGGATTTGCCACCCTCGGGTGGGCTTAGAAAAGACATAGGTAATACTTTCTAACCATGAAATTCGAGTCCAGAACACCACAAGGACGGGTCAAAGACCTGGATCGCTATAGCAACAAAGGTTTGAAAAAGTAAGCAACCAACCTGTTCCAAACACACAACTACAATCCAAATAACCAAAATTAAGGAGGAATAAAAGAGAAACCAACAATGAACAACATTCAGAAACCATAAACCCGAATCCGGACTACCACAAGTGTCAAGTCAAAACTGGGATTGCTATAAAATAAATCAACCAATAGGTTTTTTTAATCTATTTTATAAATTAAAAAATCAATAATTTTATAATGAGAGTTTGGAGCTCTTAGGAGGCTTCTCATTAGAAATCCCTTTTTTGTTATATAATATATAAATAGATAGATATAGGGATAGATATTTATATTTTTTTTAGATTTTTTTTAATATACAAATTATATTTTTTTAGATTTTTTATAAAAATAATTTAACAATCTCATCACTAACCATAGTGTATGGGAGAAGTTGAAAAGAGTGCTGCAGTAATTATGAGAGAAGTCAAAAAGGCTTGTAGATTGGGAGAAATTAATAAATGCTAATATTTTTTTTAAATCAAAAAATTTGAAAACTAAGGTTGGGATATTGGAGCTTTCACAAGGCTTGTGGGTTAGAAACTCCATTTTCCTTATATAATACTAGCATATCACCCGTGCTATGCACGGGATTAAATTTAAATAAAAAAAAAATCATTCATAGTTATGTTAAACATATTTTTAAATTGTTAGCATAAAATATATGTAATTTTAAAAGAAAATATTGACATTGCATAATTAAAGTAATAAAAATAAGAATTTATTACATTTGTTCGAAATTCACTGAATAAGTAAAACAAAAAATAACTAAAACCTAAATTGTTGTGGGCCTTCCATCAGCATTCCTGCATTGTCAACATGATAGTTAGTATCATAATTAATGAACAATACATATATTATGTATTTATAAAATGTTATAAAGTAAAAAAGTTATACTTACATTTTTTTTTTTACTTTCTAAAAGATATAGACATTCTTCAGACCAATCTATATTTAAAACAAAGGTGACGCACGGTGCACAATCTAGTTGACGTGGCATTGTTGGTACAGGTATGATAAATGCATAGGCACGGTCTTGGCATGACGCAATATAATCTTTAATCATTCTAACGCCATTATCCTATAAAATTTTGGAATTATAAGTTTGTGTTTGAAAAAGTAAGAATAAGTTATTTATAATAAATTTTATAATTTCCTACCTTTGATCTCATATTCTTCAAATATGATGGTTGACATCGCAAAATAAACTCTGCCCGTTTATCTTGAACGGTGAGATTTATTGAACCAGTACTGTCTTTGACCACAAGGTTAACATTGTATCTTATCAACCAAAAAAAAAAAGGACGCTTGTTAAAAGGAAATATTGTACCTAATAAAAAATTAAAACACTTATTAAATTTGAATTATTATTGTACATAGTAATTATTTACCTAAAGAAAATTACCTTGTTATAATATCAATATCATCATGTAGGCAGTGACGACAAACAATGTGACCATAATGATATTCAACTTTTTGATAGCAACTTTTGCACAAATCAATGCAAAGGTTGTCAACATCAATTTGTTTGATGTACCCAAGTATTCGAAAATATGAGACCTACAAAATATTTGAAAAAACATAAATTAATCTCTCTATAAACAAATTATATACATATCGTTTAATTTTCATTAATTGGGATGATAACAATTATTACCTTTGGCATGGGTGCAAAATCACGTATTCGAATTCTTTTGGCATTTGATATTATCAATGACTGTGAAATTGAGAATCCATTTTTTCGATTTCAAGATACCAACTTTTGTGATATAGGATTCATAGCAAGCCTAGATAAACATGTCAATATATATAATTGTGAGAATTATATTGTCATATATAATTGATTAATATTATACAATCATAACATACCACACTCGAATATGATTTGTATAACAGAATGAATGATTGAGATATAACTTGCTGTACTTGCATGTAGCAAGACATGGACCTAGAAGTTGAGAAAAGATAATTTATTAATATCAATATTTGTATATGCATGTAGATATTATAAAAGTGAATAAAAAGTAATCCTACCATGATAATCTTTAGCTGTTAACCCAGTGGCAAACAAAATATTATCATTCTCTAGAGTATGATATAGTTGCATGCCATCAGTTGTTGCAAACACATCCCATAGAGTTATTCTTACCAATGTGAAACTGTTTTTACAATTAAAAAAAAAAAGTTGAGATTAGAAAAAATAATATAATTCGTAAAGTATTTCAAATTTGGTAAAGATACAGAAATATGTTATAGTATCATACATTGTATCAAGTAGTAGAATCTCTCTCTTGTAATTATCACGATTTGCAATACCTTGACATTCAGTTATACTAACAACCAAGCCAATCACATCTGCATATTTTAGCATTTGCATGTTTATTGTTTTGATAGTCACAAATTTTTTGTATTGGTAATAAACTATGTAAGTATATAATCTAGATAAGTATCATTTAGTAAAATTAACGTACCTATTAATTGAACATCTTGATGAAGAAATTGGCCAATGTCTGGTAATTTTTTTAAGGAAATACCACTGAAATGGTATATTAGTATCATGATCAAGTATGTCCACAATTGTTGTATCATTAGTAAAAGACATCTTATAATAATATGGCACCAACTTGAATTTCTCATCAGCCAATGTAATATGAACTCCTCTAAAACAATATATTTTTCCCTCAATTAAATGTTCTTTGAAGTAATCATATTCTTCAGAGCATACAGTTCCTTCCATGGCATCACCCTTTCAAAAAAGTTAATAAGTACACACTTTTAACATAATATAAAACAAAATATTTAACAATTATCTCATGATAAGAGTTGTAAATACCTATCCATCAACGAAAATCATTCTGAATGTCATATTTCCCCCAGGACGATTAGTCACAAATAACAACCTGACTAACTTTGCTTTAACGCTCCAATTACTTGCATCTAGATGTAAATCAGCAAAATAGGGATATCTGATAATTCTATCACCTATTGACAATGTAGATGCATATGAGCAATATATGAATTTCTAATTTTTATACAATGTATCTATAGATCTTAAGAAATTTGAAAATGAAAATATTAAGAATTTTTAATAAAAAAAAATAAAAATTGTTAAGTTTACATTATGATAAAATAGAAAAAATAAGTAATGAATTATTGTACAAAAAATATTATACAAACATATTTTGTAAGGGTAAGATTTTTAATTATTTTTATTAAATGAAAATGAAAAAAAAAAAGAAAGATTAGATCATCCAATTTTTTGTGTACTAAATGTAATATTTTGGATAAGATTTAGAATTTAGAGTAGTAAGTATTGTATAATTAAAGAATAAAAAAAACATAGTCATTCAAATTTTGAAGAGACATTTTATTTCAATCTTCAAATGATATCAAGAACATCATGATATACAACATTTTTTGTGTAATTTGACGATTGGTCAACCTTATTAACAATCAATATCTTCAAACCTGATGGTGTGGTAACACGCAATAAGGCAACATATAACTGACCATGGAAGAATACTGGATTAGGAAGGTATACACCAACTTTTTTTAAAGTCTGACCTTGACTTTTGTTTATGGCCATTGCAAATGCTAATTTTATGGGAAATTGTCTTCTTTTAATCGGGACAGGTGAATGTGTGGTAGATGGTGATAAAATGATACGTGGAATGATGACTCCTTCCCCAATATTCGAACTCGTAATCACTCGTGCCTCAATCACTTTATCTACCATTCTCTCAACAATAAGACGGGTGCCATTACATAGACCTTGAGATTGATTGAGATTTCTCAGTAGCACTATAGGTGCTCCCTTTTTGAGTTCAAGGCAATGACTTGGAATTCCTGGAAAATTTAATGAGTGCAATAACTCTGGTGGATGCATGCCTTCGTCAATGTTCTCATCATCAGCTACACATATCGTATCTGCACTTAGGTATTTTCGAGATTCTCCAGGCAACATTGATAGCATTATGACATTTAATTCATCAATATCAGCATTTTTTGGTGCTAAGATGCCACGTTCTTTCAAGTAAGAACTGTCACTGTATCTAGTACTTAATTCTGGATAGATTGCATGGATCAAATCATGTAGAGCATGTGATCTATTTCTAATCAAGAACTATTCTGGAATTTCAATCCAATTAGTCTCCCCGCCTTCAGTGAAAGAAATTCCAGGTATTTTTCCATCACCAATCATCAATATCCAGTTAGCAAAATCCCTAAGTTGTTGACGCATTTGAATAGAAGTATCATGGGCCATAATATGCATATTGGTCCCCAAATGCAACACATGACAATGATTCCAAATAGTCGATTCCTTCAACGATGCTGCAATTGTGGCTTCCCACCTACCTTTTGGTACTACAGGTAAAATTTGTCTGAAGTCACCACCAAGTATGAATAGTTTTCCACCAAATACACAATCAGTTGAACAAAATTCTGTACCCTTTAGTATATCTCTGAAAGTACGATCAACTGTCTCAAATCCATAACGATGGTGCATTGGAGCTTCATCCCATATGATCAATGATGCCTCTTAAATTAATTTTGCCAGTTCAGTCTGTTGATTAATACTACAACTTGAGAATTCATCCAAATTAATTGGAATTTTAAAACGTGAATGCACAGTTCTACCTCCTGGTAACAGTAAAGCCGCAATTGCAGATGATGCAACTGAAAGGACAATTTTTTTTCTGTCCTAAACTTTGCTATCAATGTTTTCCACAGATATGTTTTTCTTGTTCCCCCACTTCCATAAAGGAAAAACAAACCCCCTTTTTTACAATTGTATGCATTCATTATGGTGTCATAAACTTTCAATTGCTCACTATTTAAACCAGAATGTAATTCATTGAACAATTGTTTTTCTGAAACACTATCGTACTCCATCTCTTCTTTGATGAGCCTATTTGTCACAAATTGAGCACCTTGTGAAGATGGCAATGGCATAGGAGGGAAATCTTTGAGAGATCTTCTATTTCTATTTAATATATGCTCAATTTCGAGAAGTCCTAAATTTTTTAAGTCTTCATCGTCAAGATGTAGATCACTATCTCTCATATCTCTTCTGATTCTATATTGTATATCATCGGTGAAACTTTTCCAATGACGTTCCCATAATTCGACTGGATTGGTTATATCAGAAAACATGAGCATTGTGCAATACATATGTCGAAGTTTTGTTGCTGATGCCCAATTTGATGCTTCTGCCAATGCCTCGTGCCATTCATTATCATCATCGAGTAGACCAAGGGCAATACATGCAGATTTAAATGTTGTATGCACGACCCCATTTACAGTTCTGACATGCTCAAAACTTTCTGCACCACGAACCTTATTCAATAACATTCTCAAATAATATCTCTCACCCGATGTTGGATGTGCATTTGGCAATCTACCAATACATTTATGTGATTTTCAGACATCCCATTCTTTTTTTATCTTTTTTCCATACCCATTTTGTTGGAAATTCAACATATGTCAACTCCTTTGCAGATTGGTGGGTTCTATTTGCTTCAAACCATTTGGTCAACATTGTGTCATGAACACGTTGTTGGTCAATAACTTCGTATAGATGATCATTGTCATTAAATATAACAAATTGTTGACCTGGAAGATGATATTGTAAGCGCTCAACAGAAGGAGTTTGTTTCTGAATTTCAAACTCAAATATCCTCCAACACGCTTCAATCGCAGACACGTATAGAGCATCCAAATACTGTTTGATCTCATCAACTTGTTTGTAATGTTGTTGCCCATTATTGTTTGGATGAATAACATTATCCTCAATCACAGTTGTCGCACGATCAGGCCCTTTGTTGACATATTTGTACAAATATTTCATCAACTTCGGGAGCACACATCGTTCAATATTAATGTGGCAATCATATCGCACCAAAAGATCACGATTATATGGAATGACCCATCTGTTATCAACTAAAAATCCATTTATGTTTATTGTGTTGCCCTCATTACATCTGCGTCTGTATGATACAAATCCATTATCATCAATTGTTGTTTCATTACAAAATTTCTTCGAATAATGTTTTGTACACTTTCCATCTACCATGCATGGAGCATTAGGATTAGCAGCACCACAAGGTCCATGTATCATGCATCTGACGACAGTCTCATATGCCAATGGGTCTGCATTTTTGTCAGGCAATTCAGCACATATAAACTCATCAATTTGTTCAGGTGTGATTGGCTTATTCTCCGATGCCAGTGTGATTCTAATGTGAGAATGCGGCAATCCCCGTTTTTGAAACTCGATGACGTAAATAACTGTTCATAAAAATAATTATTGATACATTAGACATTTAAGAGTATTTGTTATATCATAAATGCACAGGTGTTAGAATAATAATACCTAAAAGTACTTCTCCAAATATTTTATTTTCCTTCAAGTCGGTTAGTAATTGTTTAAATTTAATCTGAAAAACTCTAGCAACGATATCAGGTCTATCTTCTGCATGTTGATTCGGTAGTCTTGGAAGATCAACTTTTATTTCTGGCCATATAGGATTGCATGTGAACGTGATAAACAAATCAGAGCCATAGCACCTTGATAACGTTGGATCATACTACGTGGCCCACCAGAGAATGACGAAGGCAACACAAATCTTCTCCCTACTGTTGACGCATCTATATCTCCAGCAACTACAACATCTTCTATTCCTTGATATAGGTCTACGCGCAACTCAACTTGATGGATCTTGATGTAATTCAATCTAGTTTGCTCAATAGCAGCCTAACAGTCAACGACAAATTGTTAAAACAAACGCCCTCCTCTTAAAAGTGTTTTACCTTCAAATTCTCTATGTTGGAGTCTAAATGCATAAAATTCTCTAATTGACACATTGTTTCGAGATCTGCTTGAGAATGTATTAGAAGAGATGCCGCACCTCCATCCATCTGTACCATATGGAAATAGTAATGGGTACTGTAATGGTACATATGATGGATGTATTTCACTGATTCTTTTTAATATACCATCATTTTTCTGAACAATGATATCACGATGTGTTTCAGTTCCAACATCATCACCAATGATTATCGCCGCAACTTCATTTGCAGTTGGCCTGATATATTGTTGTTCACCTCTGGAGTTTAAAATACGCACATGTAGATTCAATACATTACGATCCCGCAACAAATCTCCAATACTTCGAAATATTTTCACATAAGGATTAACTGCATTTAACATTTCTTGTAAACCTTCCAATATTGACAAATTAATGACCAAAATATTTGTACTGGTTTGGCCTATCACATCAAGACGATTTTATAATTCATGCTCTGTATCATATATATACAGTTGGGCAAACTTAGGTTTCTGACCAGGAGTTGGCAGCAGTGACCCTATTCTATGATAATTTTCCCCGCTAATCCGAAATGCATATGGACCTCTTCCATCTGAAACTGAATGATCTACTTTTCCACCCATTGATGTGAAAGACAACATTGAATTATACATTCTAATTTTTTCCATAAAACTTGCATTCCTCAATTGTGCATCTAAGAAGTCAGGAGCATGTGGCAATAAAGGTAAAAGGACCTCCCCAGCTTGTATAGCGATCCCGGTTGCCCCTTTTCTGTTCTGTTGTATTCCGGACTCGGTTCCGTGAAGTTGGTAGTGGTATCTATCTTGTTGCCGTCCTTTAATTCCACTTGATTGAGTTTTAGGATGTTTTGGGCAGGTTTGTTACAGGTTGGTTAGGCCTTGGTTTCAATTCCTTGTTGTTCAGTTTTTAGGCGATCCGCTCGAGCGGGTCTTCTTGCGCTCGAGCGGGGATTGCACTCCTCTAGTATTTCATGTTCCTGCAAAACTTCTGCAGATGTGATTTTTGCGCTCGAACGGGTTTGTTTATGCTCGAGCGGTGGCGCTCGAGCGGGTTTGGTGGCGCTCGAGCAGGTAGTACCTTCTGGATATAAGTTCTGGGAGGAGGAAATCTACGCTCGAGCGGACTGGTTTTCGCGCTCGAGCGGAAGTGCTTTATTCTTGTGTCTTGGTGCTCGAGCGGGCATTATTGCGCTCGAGCGTGTCCAGATTTTTGTTCTTAGCGCTCGAGCGTTGTGTTCTTCGCTCGAGCGGGTCATACGTATATGAGTTATCCGCTGGGTGATTTTAAATCACTTTTTGCTTTTCTTTCTCTCTCCTACTTTTTCTAAAAACCTTTTTTGAGAGCCTCTCTCTCTAGAAACTCCCTTCTCTCTAGGGTTTGATCTAGTTAGAGTGTCCTCCTTCTCTTCAGCCTTTGTAAAAGTTGTGTGGATCGTCAAGGGCGTCGTTTTGATCCGAGCATCTTGGTCTTTGGAGCACTTTGGTCTTGAGTCTCTTCTCCATCCAAGCTCTAACTTCGAGGTAGGGATAACCTACTCCTCACTATGGGCTTTGTCTTTAAATTTTAGTATTTTGAGATGTTGGGGTTGGTTTGGTAATTGTGTGAAAGTTTGGGGGCTTTTGTGTAAATTTACAAGAAGTTGGGGTTTTAGCCATATAAAACCTAGATGCATGTTTGGCATGGAAAAATGAAATTAATGTTAAAACATTAATGAAAATGGAACCTAAGGGTTGTAATGTTAATTATGGAAAATGCCCTAATTACATTGATTGATTTAATTTGTATAATTAAATTGTTAGAAATGAGGGATTGATTTGAAAATGTGGAAATTGGAAAGGGAAGGGGTTAAAGGGTGTAGTTGGATCATTCTTCACTCACCTAGTTGAAATGTTGATTATATATCCATTGTTGCATTTATTTTCTGTATAGAGATAACTGCTTTGGGCTATCGGTGGAGGATAGTCGTGATTGTTGTAGACAATGCATGATGATTAGGCTAACTGAAACTAATCACTGGAATGCGTCATTGAGTTTGACAGTTGAAGGAATACATTAAATTTATGTATTGTGTGATGATGTGTATAATTATTGTTTATATGCATTGTGTCGTGTTGGAGGAGATAGGGGATGTACTTCACGGTTTAGGGGAAGATAGGAGATGGACCTCTAAACCGGATGTTGTTGAGAGGAGATAAGGGATGGACTCCATAGATAGAGCTCATATGCTTATCTATTAATGTGTTGACAGAGCTCATATGCTTGTCATTGGAAGTGTGATAGTGCTCATATGCATATCTGTGGAAGTGATGATATAGCTTGTATGCTTATCTGTTGGTGTGTGATATAGCTAGTATGCTTATCTATTATGAAATGAGAAAGTGCTTAATATGAGTTATTGTCTCATATGAGTTGTTTGGCCAGGTTCTGAGCCATGGTTATAAGTTGAGAATTGAAAAGAATTGGAAAATGAATTGTAATATGGACTTGTATGTCATGAAACTGTAAAGTGTGATAAGGGAAAGTATCAGTGTTGGCCATCTATCAACTGCTAATCTTTTAGTCATTGTTCATATTTGGTTTAGTAAATTTCTACTGGGCTGTGACTCACCCTATATGGGAATATCATTGTCAGGTACAGGTAGCATGCCACCTCCAAGGACGTAGCTTGGGAGGCTAGAGGCAGGCGGACTTTTGTTGTTTTGTTTCTTTGATGTATTACATGTATATTCAAGCCAAGGGCTTAAAATGTAAATGAGTTAGTACTCTTTTGTTGTAACCAAGTGTTAACTTGGAAAGCTGTAAGCCGTTAGGGCATTTGCTTTTGTTATTAACATGTAATACTTTTATAATGAAGCACTCTGATGAATAGAAGAATGTGAATCATTTGTATATCAATGCATGTCTCTATTAATGGATTTAATGTTGTTATTTCGAGGGCGTTACAACTTGGTATCAGAGCGTACCGGGTTCGAATACTTTGGGTACGTGGGAAGTGATTAGGATCACAATGGGTTTGTTTCGCTTGATTAAGACTTAGGTGTAGTGTCATATGTTATGTGCTTAATTGATAACATGCTTATATGACTATGTGGGTATGGGATTTAATTTCTAGGATGTTGATTGGATCCTTGGGTTTCTGTGAGTCTTGTTGGAAAGGCACTTGATCAATGCTGTTTCTAACCGGAACTCTAGTAACGCCTCGGGACTGTCATTATCCGGAAATGAAATTCGTAAGTGCTTATGTGTTTATGTGCTTACGTGGAGTAAATTACAGTTGTCCATGCATTAGGACGTGAGTGTTTAGTTTCAGCACATTTATGAATGTGCTAACGTTCTGGGTTACCTTTATTAGGATGTCAGGACGAGGACGCGGTAGGCGTGGCAGGCATGGTAGGCAGGAGATGCCATTACCGGAGGAGCTTCCGGCAGTGCAGGAGGGAATTGGTCAGGCCAATGTGGCCGAGCCAGCGGGTCAGCAGGCTATGAGTGCCTTGGCATAAGAGATAGCAGGAGCTTTGGGTATTCTCAGAGCTGGGAATCAGGCAACTGAGGCAAGGCCTTCTTTCTTGAAGAAGGAGTTCTTCCGGTCTAATCTGGACGAGTTTGTTGGAGATCCGAAGGAACCACTGAAGGCGGACGAGTGGTTAGAACAAATGAGTAAGACGTTCGAGATGCTTGGCATCGAGGACGGAGCTTTGAAAGTGACCTTGGCATCCTTCCAGCTGAAGGGAGATGCGGGTCAATGGTGGAAATACGAGAAGGCTCGTGTTGGTGGTACATGGGAGGTGTTTGTGAATGCTTTCCAGGAGAGGTTCTTATCTGCAGTCGCTAGGGAGAAGTTGAGGGATCAGTTTAGCCGGCTTAATCAGCAGGGTATGTCTGTGGCAGAGTTTGAGGCCACTTTCACTAGTTTGTCTAGGTTTGCACCTGAGTTGGTGGCGTCCGAAGAACGCCGTTGCTATGAGTTTGAGCGGAAGTTGAGGCGGGGCCTCAAGTTGAGGGTTGGTGGGTCTTACATCCGAGAGTATAGGCACTTAGTGGATGCTGCAGCTCATATGGAGCTTATGATGCAGGAGGAAGACGAGGAGAAGCATAGAGGCTCCAAGCGGGGCCAGGAAGGTCAAGGTGATGGCAGGAGACAGAGGGGTTATAACCCTCAGCAGTCTCAGGGTGGAGTTGCTAGATCGACCTTTCCAGTGCCGAGTGCAGGCTCGGGGAGAGGTAGTCAGGAAGGCCTGACTTGTTTTGCGTGTGGCCAGTTGGGTCACAAGTCTTCGGTTTGCCCGCAGAAGGGAGGGGGTCAGCGAGCTGCTTCTTCTTCAGCTAGACCTCAGGGCCAGAGTTAGGGCAGGGGCCAACCTTTGTCTTACTATCAGTGTGGTCAGCCTGGGCACCTGAAGAGGTATTGCCCGCAGTTGAGTGCTACTTCAGGAGCGTCTGGTTCTAGGTAGACGCAGAGTTATCAGCCAGCTCAGTCTGTGCAGGCCTCGAGGGCCAATCCAGGAGCTTCGTCATCCCAGTCAGTGCAGCAGTCTTTTGCTCCTAGAGGTGAGCAGGTGGATCAGGAGCCTACAGGGCGCGTGTATGCTGTTACAGCGCAGGACTTATTACCGGCTCCATCAGTAGTGAGAGGTACTTTTCTATTTTGCAACTCGGTTGCTAATGTGTTGATTGACACGGGTGCATCTCATTCTTTTGTATCAGCTGCATTTGAATCTGTTTTGGAATTGGAGTTGGCACAGTTAGCATCTCCTATTTGTGTGGTATCGCCTATTGGTGTTGAGTTGATCTTGAGACAAGGTGTTAGAGGTTGTGATATAGAGGTCGCCGACCATAGGCTTCCTTTTCCGTTTGTAGTTATGCCCATGAAGGGTTTTGATGTTATTTTGGGTATGGACTAGCTATCGTCATACCGGGCTGTTATCGATTGCTACCGCTAGAGGGTCACGTTATGTACCTTGAGCAGGGAGTGGTTCCATTTCTTGGGAGACCGAGTTGGTAGTGTTTTGCCACCGGGGTATGATTCGCAAGGGCGGAGTGAGCTTAGTGGTCTACTTGCTAGCTTTGAGAGTGGTGAGTGTGATGAGACCCAGATTGTGTTGCCGAGGGTGGTTTGCGAGTATTCGGATGTCTTTCCCGAAGACCTTGTTAGTTTGCCACCTCACCGAGAGATAGAGTTCTCTATTGTTCTAGTGCCCGGCACGGCGCCGATTTCTATGGCACCTTACCGTTTTGTCCCAGCAGAGTTGGTTGAGTTGAAAGTTCAGCTCCAGAAATTGCTAGATAAGGGTTTTGTTCGCCCTAGTGTGTCACCGTGGGGAGCACCGGCCCTCTTTGCTAAAAAGAAAGATGGTGCCTTGAGATTGTGTATCGACTACCGAAAGTTGAATTGGGCTACGGTCAAGAATAAGTACCCTATGCCCCGTATAGATGATATGTTCGACCAGTTGAAGGGTTCCCGTTGTTTCTCTAAGATAGACTTGAGATCGGGTTACCACCAGTTGAGGGTCAGGGAGGAGGATATTCCTAAGACGGCATTTTGTATGCGGTATGGCCATTATGAGTTTTTGGTGATGCCATTCGGGCTTACCAATGCACCGGCAGTCTTTATGGACTTGATGAACCAGATCTTCTGGGAATTCTTGGATCGATTTGTAGTCGTTTTCGTGGACGACATTCTTATCTATTCGCCTTCTGAGGAAGAGCACGAGGAACACTTGACAGTGGTGCTTGAGTTGCTTAGAGCCCATAGGCTGTATGCCAAGTTTGGGAAGTGTGAGTTCTGGCTAGGAGAGGTGAAATTCTTAGGCCACGTGGTATCTAGGGAAGGGGTGTCCGTTGATGCATCCAAGGTAGAGGCAGTGCAAGATTGGGCACAGCTTAAGAGTGTGTTTGAGATCCGCAGTTTTCTGGGATTGGCTGGGTATTACCGTCAGTTTGTGAAAGATTTCTCCAGGCTAGCTTCCCCGTTGACTAGATTGACGCGGAAAGGGGTCAAATTTGTATAGAGTGAGACTTGTGAAAAGTCGTTCCAAGAGTTGAATGTTAGATTGACCACCGCTCCGATCTTGATTATTCCGGACAGAGGATCGGGTTACGCGGTTTATTGTGATGCCTCACGAGAGGGTTTGGGTTGTGTGTTGATGCAAGAGGGGAAAGTGGTAGCTTATAGCTCACGTCAGTTGAAAATTCAAGAGAAGAATTACCCTACATACGACCTAGAGTTAGCAACGGTGATCTTTGCCTTGAAGATGTGGAGGCACTACCTTTATGGTGAGAGGTTCGAGGTGTTCTCGGACCACAAGAGTTTGAAGTATCTGTTTACACAGAGAGACTTGAATTTGAGGCAGAGGAGATGGATGGAGTTCATTGAGGACTATGATTTTGAGTTGCACTATCACCCGGGAAAGGCCAATGTTGTGGCCGATGCCCTTAGTAGGAAATCCATTAGTGATGTAGCTTGTATAGCCATCTGGGAATGGGGAATGTTGGGTGTACTTGGCGAGTTTGATTTGCATCTGGGCGAATCAGTTGAGGCTGCGGCCTTGTTTTCTGTTGTTGCGCAGCCTGCACTTATGACTAGAGTATTAGAGGCACAGAGAGGTAACCTTGAGGTAGAGTCCTTCCGAGAGAAGATCTCCAATGGGAAGGCTGAGAAGGGTTTGACGGTGTATCCCGACCTGAGTGTGAGATACCGAGACCGTTTGTTTGTGCCGGAGTCTTGCCGAGAGGAAGTACTCCGAGAGTTCCATCATTCACGCCTTGCGGTGCATCCGGGAGGCACTAAGATGTATCGGGATTTGGGTCGCCAGTTTTGGTGGCGGGGTATGAAGAGAGATGTGGCGGTTTTCGTGTCTAAGTGCCTTACTTGCCAGCAAGTGAAGGCCGAGCATCAGAGGTCAGCGGGTTTGTTGCAACCCTTGCCTATTGCTGAGTGGAAGTGGGAGCATGTCACTATGGACTTCGTTGTAGGTCTTCCGAGGACTCAGCGAGGTAGTGATGCTATTTGGGTGGTTGTAGACCGGTTGACTAAGTCGGCGCACTTCATTCCTATGCGCGTGAGAGATTCGGTAGATCATCTCGCAGACTTGTATATTCGGGACATAGTGAGATTGCACGGGGTCCCAGTGACGATCGTCTCAGATAGAGATCCTCGTTTTACTACTAGGTTGTGGCAGAGTTTGCAGAGTGCCTTGGGTACTAAGTTGACCTTTAGTACGGCTTATCATCCTCAGACTGACGGGCAGTCTGAGCGTACTATTCAGATCCATGAGGATATGCTTCGGGGTTGTGTCCTTGATTTTAGTGGGACGTGGGAGAGGCACTTGCCATTGGCGGAGTATGCCTACAACAACAGCTTTCAGTCTAGCATTGGTATTGCACCATTTGAGGCCTTGTATGGCCGACCGTGTAGGTCTCCAGTGTGTTGGGCCGAGGTGGGTGATGCACCTTTGTTGGGTCCGGAGTTGGTTAGAGAGACGACGGAGAAAGTTGAACTTATCCGTAGGAGGCTTGTTACAGCCCAGAGCCGTCAGAAATCTTATGCTGACCGTAGGAGGAGGCCTTTGGCGTTCGAGATTTGTGATCATGTCTTTCTGAAAATATCACCTAGACGGGGGTTGATGAGGTTTGGGAAGAGTGGGAAGTTATCCCCTCGATTTATCGGTCCCTTTGAGATCCTTGAGAGGATTGGCGAGGTTGCTTATCGTTTAGCCTTACCGCCGCAGTTGTCCGAAGTTCATGACGTGTTTCATGTGAGTATGCTTCGGAAGTACGAGCCGGATCCATCGCATGTATTAGATTGAACCGACTTAGAGGTAGATCAAGATGCCTCGTATGAGGAGAGACCGGTTCGGGTCTTGGATAGGCGGGATCAAGTCCTGCGTGGCAAGACCATCCCTTTGGTTAAGGTTTTGTGGAAACATCACGGAGTGGAAGAAGCCACTTGGGAACGTGAGTTGGAGGTCCGCAAGAAATATCCGGACTTGTTTATTGATGAGTAATCTTGTATTTAGATTTGGTAATGTTGTTGGACTTAAGAGCTTTATATATGTCTTAAGTTGTAAAACATTGGTAATGTTCTGGTATTAATGGAAGTATGTTGTAGAACTTACCTTGGTATGGGAAGTTGATTATGATATTGCATATGTTGGCTATATTGTAGAATTGGAATTGTATCATGTATATTGATTATGATATGAACTGTGAACCATGTGTGTTGGAAATGGTTGGAAATGGAGGAAAATTGCATGTTAATAATGCACTTATAATATATGTTGTGAAATGCCTCTTGAAAAGAGATGGAATTGACCGGTAATGGGCCGAAGTGTCACAGTATTGTTGAAAATGGAGAAAACCTGTTTTTGAAAAACCTGTGTTTAATTTCGGGGACGAAATTCTTTAAGGTGGGGAGGTTATAACGATCCCGGTTGCCCCTTTTCTGTTCTGTTGTATTCCGGACTCGGTTCCGTGAAGTTGGTAGTGGTATCTATCTTGTTGCCGTTCTTTAATTCCACTTGATTGAGTTTTAGGATGTTTTGGGCAGGTTTGTTACAGGTTGGTTAGGCCTTGGTTTCAATTCCTTGTTGTTCAGTTTTTAGGCGATCCGCTCGAGCGGGTCTTCTTGCGCTCGAGCGGGGATTGCACTCCTCCAGTATTTCGTGTTCCTGCAAAACTTCTGCAGATGTGATTTTTGCGCTCGAGCGGGTTTGTTTACACTCGAGCGGTGGCGCTCGAGCGGATAGTACCTTCTGGATATAAGTTCTGGGAGAGGGAAATCTACGCTCGAGAGGACTGGTTTTCGCGCTCGAGCGGAAGTGCTTTATTCTTGTGTCTTGGCGCTCGAGCAGGCATTATTGTGCTCGAGCGTGTCCAGATTTTTGTTCTTGGCGCTCGAGCGTTGTGTTCTCCGCTCAAGCGGGTCATACGTATATGAGTTATCCGCTGGGTGATTTTAAATCACTTTTTGCTTTTCTTTCTCTCTCCTACTTTTTCTAAAAACCTTTTTTGAGAGCCTCTCTCTCTAGAAACTCCCTTCTCTCTAGGGTTTGATCTAGTTAGAGTGTCCTCCTTCTCTTCGGCCTTTGTAAAAGTTGTGTGGATCGTCGAGGGCGTCGTTTTGATCCGAGCATCTTGGTCTTTGCAGCACTTTGGTCTTGAGTCTCTTCTCCATCCAAGCTCTAACTTCGAGGTAGGGATAACCTACTCCTCACTATGGGCTTTGTCTTTAAATTTTAGTATTTTGAGATGTTGGGGTTGGTTTGGTAATTGTGTGAAAGTTTGGGGGCTTTTGTGTAAATTTACAAGAAGTTGGGGTTTTAGCTATATAAAACCTAGATACATGTTTGGCATGGAAAAGTGAAATTAATGTTAAAACATTAATGAAAATGGAACCTAAAATTACATTGATTGATTTAATTTGTATAATTAAATTGTTGGAAATGAGGGATTGATTTGAAAATGTGGAAATTGGAAAGGGAAGGGGTTAAAGGGTGTAGTTGGATCATTATTCACTCACCTAGTTGAAATGTTGATTATATATCCATTGTTACATTTATTTTCTGTATAGAGATAACTGCTTTGGGCTATCGGTGGAGGATAGTCGTGATTGTTGTAAACAATGCATGATGATTAGGCTAACTGAAACTAATCACTGGAATGCGTCATTGAGTTTGACGGTTGAAGGAATACATTAAATTTATGTATTGTGTGATGATGTGTATAATTATTGTTTATATGCATTGTGTCGTGTTGGAGGAGATAGGGGATGTACTTCACGGTTTAGGGGAAGATAAGGGATGGACCTCTAAACCAGATGTTGTTGGGAGGAGATAGGGGATGGACTCCATAGATAGAGCTCATATACTTATCTATTAATGTGTTGACAGAGCTCATATGCTTGTCATTGGAAGTGTGATAGTGCTCATATGCATATCTGTGGAAGTGATGATATAGCTTGTATGCTTATCTGTTGGTGTGTGATATAGCTAGTATGCTTATCTATTATGAAATAGGAAAGTGCTTAATATGAGTTATTGTCTCATATGAGTTGTTTGGCCAGGTTCTGAGCCATGGTTATAAGTTGAGAATTGAAAAGAATTGGAAAATGAATTGTAATATGGACTTGTATGTCATGAAACTGTAAAGTGTGATAAGGGAAAGTATCAGTGTTGGCCATCTATCAACAGCTAATCTTTTAGTCATTGTTCATATTTGGTTTAGTATATTTCTACTGGGCTGTGGCTCACCCTATATGGGAATATCATTTTCAGGTACAGGTAGCATGTGTAGACACCCCATTTTTGACCGACCTTAAGACTCAGACGTCACCAGTTGAGCGCTTGGTGATATTGCATAATGCGCTCGTTCAGAAGTTTCAGAGTTGCAGCCGTGAGCCCCGCCTTCGGACTTCCGAACTCTCTTTGTACTTTGCCTCGGTTTGCGAACCAGGCTCGGTTTTCTTTGTTTCTTTTCGTGAGGGGAGGGAGAGGTCCAGTAGACCATCTCTCAGTGGCCGTGGGCCACATTTTGTGGCCGTAGGCCATTTTGCCCATTTCGGAGTCCGGTTTCCGGTTTTTCGGGACCGTTGACCGTGTGCCTCAGTTCGGGACCGCCTAACCATCTCCGTTTGTTCTGATTTTTGGCATACATCTTATTTTCTCCCTTTTGAGGGACACTGGGGTCTGAGAAACCCACTTCGTGGCCGAACGCCACTTTCGGTGCTTAACAGCCCATTTTCGGGACCCCGAACTGCGCGTTTTGGCTCCCGAACATTCATTTTGCATCGGTTTTCGTTCATTTTTGGCAGGTACCTCTGTTTTATCACCGGGGAGGTCACTGAAGGGTGAGAGGCCAGTAATTGTTGCAGCAACCAGTTATACATCCTCCGACGCCCTCCGGCGCCCGTTTTTCGCACTTCCGGGCTAATGTTGAACACCTTGGGTCCACATTCTTGAACTTTGAACCACATATTTGTGATGTACACACATGGGAGGACCCTAAAAAATGGTGGCCGGCCATTAATGTTACTTGACCCTTTTGACCCCCTCCTTCCGGGCTAATGTTGAACCCCTTGGGCCCACATTCTTCAACTTTGAACCACATATTTGTGATGTACACACATGGAAGGACCCTAAAAGTTGGTAGCCGGCCAGTAATTCTACTTGACCCTTTTGACCCCCTCCTTCCGGGCTAATGTTGAACCCCTTGGACCCACTTTCATGGACTTTTAACCACAGGGTTGTGTTGTACACACATAGGAGGACACCATCAATTGGTGGCCAGCTAGAAAATCTGATTGACCCTTTTGACCCCTAGCCGGCCGGCTAGGGGGTGTGGCCGGCCGGCCACCTGCAACAAAAGTAACTGGCCGGCCGTGTTCCTTGCACTGTGCACTTTACAGCTGTGGAGCTTTATCCCCCAGAAAAGATCTTTATCCGGGGGATATTTTGTGGGGGAAAGTTACCCTCCTTTTCCCCCACCTTTACACCCCCTTCTTGGCCTATATAACAAGCAAGATATATCACATGTTGGGGTTAGAAAACTTCACCTTCAAGCTTCCATACACAACTCCATCTCTATACCTCTCATTTCCTTGAAAATCTCTAAGTCCCTAAGCACCATTCCTTCTACACCACCAAGCTCTACCACCACCACCTCATTTCCAGCAACAAGGAAGGCTCCTCAAAGGAAAAAGGAGCTGCAAATTGATCCAAGAAGCAACAAAAGTCTTAGTCTTCAAGGGTAAGTAGTACTTCTCCTCTTTTGACCCTTTTTCTTGATCCATTTGTAAGCCCCACTTGCTTTTTGTTTCAAGCTCCGGCCCTAACTGAAAATGGCCCTCTTTTGAGCTCATCTTCACTCTTTATTAAGGGCTCAACCCTGTTTGAGCCCTCCATGATACACTTGCTTCATTACCCTCTTGTATGCCATCTTTCTTGCATGCTATTTTTGGCCCATGAGTAATCTGTTTTTGAGCATGTTGTAAACTGATATTAGGCTTATTTTGAGCCCCTCTTCAACATTGAAGAAGGGCTCAACACCATTTGGGACTTCCATGTTGTACTTACCTTTATACTCCTCTTTTGGTCCCCATCTTTGCATGCAATGGCAGCCTACCACGCTTTTGTTTTTGGCCATTTTACAGTGCTGAAAAAGTTCTTATTTTGATCCATTCTTCATGTTTCATTTAGGTTCTTTCATGGTTTGGGGTCTCCATATGCCACTTCATGTTATATCTCTCTTTTATTCCCCATTCTTGCATGTTTAGTTAGTCTATCATGCTTTTGTTTTTGGCCATTTTACAGTTCTGGAAATAGTCCTATTTTGGCCCATTCTACATGTTTTATTAAGGGTCTTTGGCTGTTTGGTGATTATTTTGTATACTTCATGTTATAGCCACTTTTGAGCCTCATTTTGCATCACATTTTTAGCATGTTTGTATATTGATTCGAAGCTTGCCATATACTGTAAATATTCATATTTTTGGTCCCTCTTCAGTGTTGTAGAAGGAAATTTTTCAGTTTGGGTTTTGCTTATATCACTTGCTTCATTACCCCTCTTTTGGCCCCTATTCTTGCATACCATTTTTGCCATACCTATGCTTGCTGTTTGGCCATGTTTATAACTGTGAAAGTGCCTTTTTCGGGACTGTCTAGCTTCTGTATTTGCATTGCATGTCCATATTGTGCATGTTTGGCATAGCTATAGGCCATTTCGGGTGCCTAAATTTGCATTTCGGGTCAATTCCATGCATTTCATGTCATTTCGCCTCATTTCGGGACTGTTTTCCCCCATATTTTACTGCTGAAATTCCATTAGAATGATTGCTATCCATTCCGTGTCATTACATTGCATTCTGCCATCGCCTCGGTTTGCGTGCCCGTGTGCACACATTTCGAGGCACTTCACTTTCATCCGCCGGCATCCTATGTGAGTGTGGCTGAGGCTCACTCATGTTAGTATAAGCCCATATCATGTTCCCATGCCATTGCATTGCATTCTACCATCGCCTCGGTTTGCGTGCCCGTGTGCACGCATTTCGAGGCACCTCATTTTTATCCGCCGGCATCCTATGTGAGTGTGGCTGAGGCTCACTCATGTTAGTATAAGCCCATATCATGTTCCCATGCCATTGCATTGCATTCTGCCATCGCCTCGGTTTGCGTGCCCGTGTGCACGCATTTTGAGGCACCTCATTTTTATCCGCCGGCATCCTATGTGAGTGTGGCTGAGGCTCACTCATGTTGGTATAAGCCCATATCATGTTTTCATGTCATTACATTGCATTCTGCCATCGCCTCGGTTTGCGTGCCCGTGTGCACGCATTTCGAGGCACTTCATTTTCATCCGCCGGCATCCTATGTGAGTGTGGCTGAGGCTCACTCATGTTGGTATAAGCCCATATCATGTTTTCATGTCATTACATTGCATTCTGTCATCGCCTCGGTTTGCGTGCCCGTGTGCACGCATTTCGAGGCACTTCATTTTCATCCGCCGGCATCCTATGTGAGTGTGGCTGAGGCTCACTCATGTTGGTATAAGCCCATATCATGTTCCCATGCCATTGCATTGCATTCTACCATCGCCTCGGTTTGCGTGCCCGTGTGCACGCATTTCGAGGCACCTCATTTTTATTCGCCGGCATCCTATGTGAGTGTGGCTGAGGTTCACTCATGTTGGTATAAGCCCATATCATGTTTTCATGTCATTACATTGCATTCTGCCATCGCCTCGGTTTGCGTGCCCGTGTGCACGCATTTTGAGGCACTTCATTTTCGTCCGCCGGCATCCTATGTGAGTGTGGCTGAGGCTCACTCATGTTGGTATAAGCCCATATCATGTTTTACTGTCATTACATCACATTCCGCCATCGCCTCGGTTTGCGTGTCCGTGTGCACGCATTTCGAGGCACCTCATTTTTATCCAGCGGCCTCTTATGTGAGTGCGGCCGAGGCTCTCTCATGTTAGTATAAGCCCATGCTACATTTTCCATGTCATTTGCATTGCGTATGCCATCGCCTCGGTTTGCGTGCCCGTGTGCACGCATTTCGAGGCATCTCTTTTTTACAGCATAGTACATACTAGGTTGTATCTTAGATTGCATTCTGTCATTTTCTCGGTTTGCGTGCCCGTGTGCACGCATTTCGAGGCATCTCATTTCCATAGCATTGTGTATGTTAGGATTGTATCTTAGTTGCATTTCATGCATATCATGCATATTGCATCATGTTCGGAATAGATGTTAGCCCGAGCACGGGAAACGAGGTACATTTCGTACTCCGAGTGACGGAATGTGTCTCAATTCCCCAGTCACCGACACTCCAGATTATCCATGATGGAGTTAGGTTTTAGCTGTAGTTTCATGTGCATTCATCCTATATTGAGTTGTGCATTTCGACTCCTCGGCCATCATGCCTCGGTATGCGTGATTGGTGGCACGAGGATCGAGACATGCATATATCTGTGCAAATACATTGCTATGCCCCTTTCCTGCTCTCTGTTGCAGCAAAACGAAGAATCAGCAACCTCTTGGGGCTTGGTACGCATTTCAAGAACAGATGTAAACAGAGGCTAATTGGGGCATTCCGGTGGATTTCCGCGCAGCACAACCCGGACATGCATCATCCATCAGAAGCAAGGCAGTCCCTGGCTTGCACGCCAGTTTTATTTGTTTTCTTAGTTAATTCGTTAATTAATTAGGGTTTTGTAATATTTTGGACTGTAATATTCTTTCATTCGGGACTGTAATATTTGGACTGTATTATTTATTCGGACCCTCTGCGCGAGGGCACAACTGTAATAAGTGTGCGTGTGTGTGATGTATGTTTTCTAACCCCACGTCTTTCTCCCTTTTATTTACCCGCTTATGATAGTTAGATTAGGGCATATTTCGATTAGCATACAGTATAATAGCATGTTTGCATTCATTCATCTGTTTTGCATGCACCGGGCTCGGCGCATCATACTAACTGCATTGTATTTTCAATTCCAAATTGAATACATGATAGTTGTAGCATTTCATATGCCATCTTAGAATAGCCGAGCCTGCTATATTTGCATCCTTGCATGTGTTGCATTAGGCATTTCTGTATAATTAGGATTATGCATGATTTCTAATGAAGTTTCTATTTTGGCTTGGAGTACCCGGTAAGTTTTATGCTTTAGCATCCTTGCATGCATGTGAGTGATTGCCATGAATAGCATGCTTACCATGAGGCTATGTGCTTATATGATATATCTGCCTGAATGCCTGTGGGTGAAGGTTGGGTTGTTTAAATTGGAACAAATCATTGACTGTGAGTTTTAAGCCCACTAGATAGTGGCAAAACCATCTTTTCTAAGCCCACCTGCGGGTGGCAAAATCTGCATTTTAAGCCTACCTGCGGGTAGCAAACCATTTTCAAAAAAAACGAACATGAAATGTTTTGTTCCAATTCAGGCGACTCAGTCTATACTTGTATGCTGTGCGCATCACATAGTAACCTAGGCATAATAACCGGAATAAGAACTCACAATGTTTTCAAAAATAGATATCATGGTTAGTAGAGGCCGGTCTATGACCGGGCGAGCGGGGGTGCTCACGAAGTGACCTTCCCCAATCGTACCCAAGTTCCCGAGCCGAGGCAACTTTGGTGATGACGGACACGTAGCCTTTTGGCACCGAGTCAGGGTTTCCTAAATTTCCCAAAATAAAATATTTAGGTGGCGACTCTGTATCTGGCAAAGCAGTCCATGTTTGGCACTTCTTTCAAAAAATCAGTTTTCTCAAAAACGATTTGCCGGATTTGGACTCTTTGGTTCAGACTTAGAACCGTGACTGACAAAAAGTCGAGTCTGAGCTGTGGCGAGGCCCCCCGCGAGCTTGTCTACAGTTTCTGGCGACTCTGCTGGGGATTTAAGAGAACTTGACTCGAACTCATGATATCTGTTTTTGACTACACTTGTGTGTTTCTTTGCATTGCATTTGCATTGGTGCGCCTAGGACACCGTGTTTGCCATCTGCTATTCCTGAACGGTTTGCCGGAGGCTTGTCTTGTCAAGGCATGACCATAAGGCTGACCGGTTGTGGGCTCTGCCAGTATGGGAACACAAACCCCGGTTTTACTGGGGCACCCTCTTTGACCTTTCGACCTAGTGCATATTCGGATCCATAGTGACCATTCCAAATTAGGACAGGTTGCTTACCCGTTCATAGGTTGTTTGAAACCGCTGCGTGCGTAGTGAAACCCTAGTTCCTGACAAAATAGGACAGGGAAACCCTACCCCAATATAAGGGTGTTTTGGCTCTCACTTATCTGTTATGTGCTTTAGAGTGCATCTCTACAGGAATGCATGTATCAGTATATCAGTTTGGGCATCAGGCCTGCGGGCATCAGTTCAGTATTGTCAGTATCAGGCCTGCGGGCATCAGATCAGTATATGAGTTTGAGTATCAAGCCTGCGGGCATCAGTTCAGTATTGTCAGCATCAGGCCTGCGGGCATCAGTTCAGTACATGAGTTTGGCCTGCGGGCATCAGCCAGTGTTTGAGAATTAGTTATCTGCGGATATCAGATTCTGTTTTAAGGGACAGTGATACAGGGATAATAATCAGTGTTTGAGGACAGTGTGTATTCAGCTTATTGACTGTGTGTTGTTATGCCCGACTGTGTGTCATGCATTTTATTTTAAGCTGTTATGCTGTCCGTTTATCTGTTTATTTATTTCCTTTTCGCTTTATTTATCTTTTGCTAGGTCAGTTTTTAGCACAATTGCTTCCAACCCAGCAGGCATTCCCCAAGCACTTTGGACACGAGGTCGTCGACTCCATCGATCCGAGGATCTAATCGACAGACAGCCAGTGTTCCATTCTCTACCCCCTGTTATCAGAAGGAAGCAGAAAAAGCGCAGTGTATCTGAACAGAGATCACCAGAACAGTGGTTTCCCCCATCAGTGGACAGTCGGATTGAGATCCCCATTGAGACAGATCTGCCAGTAGTTCAGACAAATCAAAACAGTATGACGGCACCAACAGGAGTTGAGGAAATGATGCGCCAAATGCAGGAAACCATGCGGGCCATGCATCAGGATGCCGTTCGCCGAGATGAACTCGCTAAGCAACAGGCCGAAATTATGACCCAGCAGGCTGAGCTGATTACCAGACTGCAACAACAGAATACAGCATCTGCTTCACACCAAATTCCTCTTCCGGCAGGGGCTCCATTACCTGAGCAGACACCTGCTGTTCAGAACGCTCCTCCAAACACCCAGAATACTGTACCGACTATCCAGAACCCGCAAGAGGACACGAATCTTCCAACGGGGCCAGCTCCGCCCCCGCTTCCACCACAACTGTCCAAGGTCCATACATCCAATCACCCGGACTCTCCATTCGAGGTCGAGGTTGATCATACAGCTCTGAAATTGAGCAAATTGGAGAAGCTCTTCAAGAAATCCCAAGGGGTCAAGGCTATGCCAGATATCGAAGATGGATATACCGAGGAGGCCGTAACACTCCCCGATAGGTTCAAAATGCCACAAATCGACCGCTTTGACGGGTCCGGCGACCCCATGGTCCATATCCGACTGTTTGCAGACATCTTGCGGCCAATGGGCCTAACACGACCACAGAAGCTTTCATTATTCGGCCGAACCTTGTCAGGTGTGGCCTCCCACTGGTACGCAAAGTTACAAGATGAAGTGAAGAAGATTGGGATGAAATGGCTGAGGCCTTTGTCGCGCAATATTCGTACAACACTCAGATCGAGATCACAACCCGTGATCTTGAAACGACAAGGCAAGAGCCCAAGGAAACGTTCTCGGACTTTGTGATCCGATGGAGGGCAAAGGCGTCAATGATGACTTTAAGGCCCACTGACAAAGATCAAATCTGGATGATTGTGCGCAATCTCCACCCAAAGTTGATGCAGAGAATGATTGTAGTCCCCTTCCCTACTTTCGCAGATTTACATGAGATGGGGGTACAAATCGAAGACGCAATGAAACAAGGTCTGTTTGACCACGACAGAGAACAACCGAGGAGGACTTTCAACCGTAACAACAATGCGGGCCCGAGTGGCGCTGCAAATACGAGAGCCTCGGAAGTTAGTATGGTCACCACCACTCCCCCTCCCCCTCCAAGGCCCATGACTGCCACACCCTTCTCCGGCGCGTCCGGAAGCAACACACAAACCAACAGATTCCAACCACGAGGCCAAAGAACCTTTACCCCACTATATATGCCCCTGACCAAAGTTCTGGGAATATTGATCAGGAAAAATCATTTAAAACCCCTGGAGCCAAAGCCATTACCGAATCCACTCCCCCCCTCTTATGACCCAGCAAAGTACTGTGCGTATCACCAACAACACGGTCACGACACCGACCGTTGTTACAGATTGCGTCATGAGATCCAAGATCTTATTGATAAACAGGTGATCGCGCCTCCTGATAAACCCAATGTCACAACCAACCCTCTCCTACCACATAACCAAGCTCCTCCTCCCAAAAGAATCAATTTTATCCAGACTGGGGTCGCATCTTACGATCCTAGCATCTATATTACGCCCACCCACCTACCCAAGCCAGAGGTGCTCCTCCCCGATTGCACTGATTTCTTGTGCATGGTGGACATCTCCAAAACCCAACCAGAACCGATGGTGGTGACCGTCGAAGATAGGGCAGGGCAGATTTTGGAAGAGAATGAGATTGTTGAATCCGGGACTGGACAGAGTTTTGCTGGGGGAGCCTATGACCCAAGCGAGTACATCCTATCAACGAGCCGAATTGGGCTAGGTATAGAATTGCCAGAGACAGGAGAGCTATACATGATCCGGGGGGATGGATCTGGGCTATGGACAGATGATCTGACAGCCGTGGAGGAGGACTTTGATAACCTGCAATTTTTAGATGACCAGGAACTGGAGGATACGTCAATCAACTGGTATGATTATGAGGGATCAGCGGAGGCCACTGGATGGCTCGAGGATCAACCAGATGCAGTGGGGGAAGCCCAATCAGAACCGAGCCCGGCAGGGGTGGAAGTATCAGTTGTGGCCGGAACGGCCGAAAGTCAAGTTGTATCGCCGGAGAGCGCCGGTACTAAGAATTCCGCTCGAGATTTGGGCATTATGGATACAGGAATTGTTGAACAAACAGCTGTACTGATGCAGCTGGAACGAGGAAAGTTTGAGGAGGCTGAGAGAATTAGGAAAGCTAAAGGCCCTGAGGGGACTGAAAGTGCTGTGTGCACGAAGAAAGAGAATGTTGCGAGCATGTGGACAGAGAGTACTGTGGGTACAACTAGACCGAAGCCGGACAGGTGTCTGTTGGCTGCCGATGGAATGTGGTGGGAAGACGATGACTTATGTCTTGCCCACACGGATGAAGACTGGGGAAATAATCAACCGGATGACACTTGGTACCTCGACGAGGTTGACCATATGACAAGAAGTGGGTGGTACTTCAAACCCCCACACCTGGACCAACCCGAGGCATCCGGGAAGGATAGAGAAGCGGAGAAACAGAAGGAGAGGCAGATTGAAGAGGAAGCTGTGCTGAAACAATTAAAGAAGATACAAGCAGACATCTCCATCTGGGGACTGCTAATGGCATCACGAGTACATAGAGAAGCTGTCCTATCTGCCATGGACAAGTCCAAACTCTCCATAGACACCACGCCTGAACAGCTGGTTGGGCTGGTTTTTCCGGGAGGAGGTTCCCCAGCATTAACCTTTTCGGACAAGGAGCTACCGCCTGAGGGCACAAGTCATAACAAACCTCTCTATATTTCTGTGGAATGTAGAGATAAGTGGATACCGGTGGTACTTGTTGATACCGGGTCCGCAATTAATGTCTGCCCAACCAGAACGGCATATGCAATCGGGTTAAAACCCGTGGACTTCGTCCCAACTACCCAAGTGATCAGAGCATACGACAATACCAGCAGAGAAGTGATAGAGACTGCTAAAATTCAAACCAAGGTTGGTCCAGGACAACACAGCATCGAATTTCATATCTTGGACGTTCCCGCAACCTTTAACCTACTTTTGGGGCGACCGTGGTTGCACCAGGTCAAAGCAGTCTCTTCCACTCTACATCAGATGCTAAAGTACCCTCATGGGAAAAGGGTAGCGATCGTTTTTGGGAATTCATCAATCCATCCGCCGCCGGAAGTGTCTACACCTGTCTTGGAGATCGAGCACGGCACGGAGGATGTGTTTTTGTCGGGGTTCACTTTGGCCGAGGCTCAAGTGGTGCAGAATGTCATGGCTGTGAATGAGGGTATGTACGTAAGTGCTCAATCTATCTACCTCATGAACAAGCTAAAACATACCCCCGGGATGGGATTAGGGAGAAGCGGCCGGAAGGGCGTCTCAGTATTGGCCGAAGTGCCACACAACCCCCACGCCTTTGGACTGGGTTATCTGCCCACCAAGGAGGATTGGGTGAGGAAAGGAAAAGAAATGGCCGGAAGGGCCAGAGCAAAGAAGGCCGGGAAGCCATTTGAGTTAATGCATAGGCCCATCTGGGGTACCCT
Organism: Camellia sinensis; assembly: GCF_055761805.1. Classification (NCBI taxonomy): domain Eukaryota; kingdom Viridiplantae; phylum Streptophyta; class Magnoliopsida; order Ericales; family Theaceae; genus Camellia; species Camellia sinensis. The sequence continues at coordinate 51,616,071 of NC_138967.1, forward strand.
AAACGGACGCTTCGTCCGGGAGGGGGAAGATTTTCCATTCTGCGGCTTCCCGGAGCCATGGCTAAACGCGAAGGGGAAGCGCGTGCCTGGTTTTGAAATCTTCTTCGACATACAATTATCTGGGGATGACGTCGCCAAAGCGCAGACAGACCCACCAACTGAGGTTGAGCAATGTGAAGCAGTGGATCCTGAGAGCACAGAGCTTGAAATGGGGGTAGCACTGGCGTGTCTACTATCAGATCCTCCGATCAGCCAAGAGTGCTTGGGGGATAACTCTTCGGTTTCTGTGATTGGAGATGAAATAGCTGCGGGCTTTCCAGCACCGATCTTGGATGCATCTATCGCACCTTCTCTCATCTGGCAATATGAAGAAGGCTTTTTATCTAGCAGCTCCGGGTCAGGTAGTGAGCCGGAATCTTATTCTACCGAATCTTGTGCGTCGGAATCAGATTCCAGCTCGACTGAGTCTGAGTCCGGTATTCCTGAGGGTGATAACCCGGATGCCACAGTCCTGTCTAGGTCGTCTTTTTCATTTTCTTTTGAGTCTGTTGTAACAGAGGAATCTGACGGCTTGGAAGTATTTTATGAGAATGATGTGGATGTGGTTTCTGAGTATTTTTCCGTGCCTTTGATTTATTGCTTAAATCAGGATTTTCAAAATTTTGATGAAAACAACGAGGGAGAAATTCCCCCAGTTTTGCAACGATTAATTGATCAAGAGCAGGAAAGATTTGTTAAACCTTTAATGGATGAAATCACTACTGTGAATGTTGGTACTGAGAAGGACCCGCGGCTGGTCCAAATCGGGTCCACGTTGTCTTCAGAGGAGCGCGAGCGCTTAGTCGCTTTATGAAAAGATTTCAAAGATGTTTTCGCGTGGTCCTACGAAGACATGCCTGGAATCGATCCTGAGATTGTACAGCACCGGATCCCTCTTGATCCCGAGGCCCGCCCTGTCAAACAGAAACTTAGAAGGATCCGCCCGGACTGGGCTCTCAAAATTAAGGAAGAAGTCACCAAGCAAATTGACGCAGGGTTCCTGCTGGTATCTGAGTATCCAACTTGGTTGGCCAATATTGTTCCGGTGCCAAAGAAGGACGGCAGAATTCGGGTCTGTGTAGACTTCAGAGATTTAAACAGGGCCAGTCCAAAGGACGACTTTCCCTTGCCACACATTGATGAATTGGTGGATTTCACGGCAAGACACGCCTTGCTTTCATTTATGGATGGTTTCTCAGGCTATAATCAGATAGTGATGGCACCCGAAGACCGGGAGAAGATTGCGTTCACTACCCCGTGGGGTACATATTGTTATAGAGTGATGCCATTCGGGTTGAAAAATGCTGGGGCTACGTATCAACAGGCAGCAACTACAATATTGCATGATATGATCCATAAAGAGGTCGAGGTGTATGTGGACGACATGATTGTCAAGTCCAAAGATAGAAAGGGCCACTACACCGCCTTACAAAAATTCTTTCAAAGGATCAAAGAGTTTCGGCTGCGACTGAATCCCCAGAAATGCACGTTTGGTGTTACAGCAGGGAAGATGCTAGGGTTTCTGATTACACAAAGGGGCATCGAGGTCGACCCTTCCAAAATCAAGGCCATCTTAGAAATGCCACCACCAAGGACTGAAAAGGAGGTGCGAGGCTTTCTGGGTAAAGTGCAATTCATAAGACGGTTTATTTCTAAATTAACCTTGACTTGTGAACCACTTTTTGGTCTCCTGAAGAAAGGAAAGAAATTCCAATGGGACGGCCGATGTCAAGCAGCTTTTGAGCAGATCAAAGAGTATCTACAGAACCCACCCGTGTTGTCACCACCAGAACCGGGGACCGTTGATATTGTACCTTTCGGTAACTGAGACTACCATGGGCTGCATGCTCGCGCAGGAGTCAGAAGACAAAGTGGAAAGGGCCATCTACTATCTGAGCAAAAAGATGCTGGATTACGAGACCCGCTATACACCGCTGGAGAAGGCTTGTTTGGCCTTGGTATGGGCAACCAGGAAGCTGCGGCACTACCTGTTAGCCCACTCTGTAATGTTGGTTTCGCATTTGGATCCCATCAAATATCTTTTCGAGAAACCAGCACTTACGGGTAGGCTGGCTCGCTGGCTGCTGTTGCTCTCCGAATTTGATTTGAAGTATGTAACGCGCAAGTTAGTAAAAGGCAGAGCGGTAGCGGAGTTCCTTGCCGACCACCCGGTTGAGGGGGATGAAGCGGTTGAGTATCTATTCCCAGATGAAACCATTCTGCACGTCGAAGATGAAACTTGGACGATGTACTTTGACGGAGCGTCAAACCAATATGGGTATGGGATAGGGGTGTTGCTGATAGCGCCTGATGATTCCCGTATCCCTTTAGCATTCAAGCTCCGGTTCAAAGTTTCGAACAATGAGGCAGAGTATGAGGCATGTATTGCTGGCCTGGAAGCAGCCCTAGAACTAGGGGCAAGACGGTTGGACGTCATTGGGGACTCGAACCTTGTTGTGTCTCAAGCAAAAGGAGATTGGAAAGTCAAGGAGGAAAGGATGATAATCTACCACCAAACCTTGGATTTGTTGATTCCTCGGTTTGAGAAGCTAAATTTCACCCACCTCGTAAGAGAGAACAACAGGTTTGCAGATTCATTAGCAACTCTATCTTCTATGATAGACATTCCATCCGGAGTCCGGATGCGTCCAGTCATTATTGATCAAAAGTTTGTACCAGCATACGAGTCGATTTCCGCCATAGATGAGGTTCAAGACGACAACCCCTGGTATTACGACATCTGGAACTTCTTGGAAAAGGAGGCATATCCACTAGGGGCAAATGCCAAGGATAAGAGGGCCATCAGAAGAATGGCTGCTCAGTTTATCATCTGCGGGGGTAAGCTGTACAAAAGGGGTCATCTGGGAATGCATAAGCTCTGTGTAGAAGCTGAAGAGTCGAAACGCCTGATGGAAGCCATCCATGGGGGAGAGTGCGATGCACACATAAATGGAGTAATGCTGGCCAGAAAGATCCTCAGACAGGGCTACTACTGGTCAACCATGGAGGAGGATTGTATTAGCTTTGTTCGGCGATGCCACAAGTGTCAAATTCATGCAAACCGTATGAACATCCCGCCGTCAAAACTGTACAACATGACTTCGCCATGGCCTTTTTCAGTCTGGGGAATTGATGTGATCGGAGCTGTTACCCCGAAGGGGTCAAACGGGCATGAGTTTATCCTAGTAGCGATAGATTATTTCACAAAGTGGGTCGAGGCCCAATCATACGCAGTGTTGAAGGCGTCGCATGTCGCAAAGTTCATCAGGAACAACATCATCTGTCGCTACGGGGTGCCAAACGAGATAATTTCAGATAATGGTTCCCACTTCAAGAAAGAAGTGATAGACTTGTTGGAGAAATACAATGTGGCTTTTCATAAGTCATCTACATACCGGCCGCAGACCAACGGAGCGGTTGAGGCCGCCAACAAGAATATCAAGCATATACTACAGAAGATGGTGGGAACCTATCGGGATTGGCCAGACAAGCTGCCATTTGCTCTGTGGGGCTACAGGACTTCAATCAGAACTTCTACTGGAGCAACTCCATATTCATTGGTCTATGGAATGGAGGCTGTTCTACCCATTGAGATTGAGGTTTCGTCGTTACGAGTATTGGCTGAATGCCAAATAGCCGAAGCAGATTGGCAGCAAAGCAGATTCGAAGAACTCATGCTCTTTGATGAAAGAAGATTGAAAGCACTGTACCACATCCAAGGCTATCAACGCAGAATCGCCCGGGCTTTCAACAAGAAGGTTAAGTCCAGGAATTTGAAAGAAGGAGATTTGGTGCTCAAAGACAACCGAGCTCCCATCCATGACCCAAGAGGCAAGTTCAAACCTAATTGGACTGGTCCTTACATCATCAAAGCTATCTGGTCAGGTGGAGCTGTAGTTCTGATGGATCTAGATGGCTTAGAGTTCTCACAACTGATCAATATGGACAAGTTGAAGAAATACTATCCTTGAGAGGCTCGCTAGGCCGAAAACCCGAAAGGGCGACCTAGGCAAAAGTCAGAGCATACAAAATTAGAAAAATATAAAAACTGAGCTCGCAAGGTTGAAAACCCGCAAAGGGCGGCCTTGGCAAAAGTTAGAGCGCAAAAGGAGAGTGAAAATACTCGAGTGAACCTGTGCCTGAACTACGTAAGGCTTGATTCCCATCTTTGGGATACGTAGGCAACTTCACCTTGAAGTTCAGCCATAAACTTTTCCCCGATCAACTCTGTCCATTTTGATCATCTCAGTCATCTTTATCCATCAGCATTTATCGTGATCTCCGATACAGTGCTGTTCAAACTAGGGGCAACTTTCCGTTGCCGCGACGGTGCAAAGTTACTCAGACTAGGGGCAACTTTCCGTTGCTTTGCAGTGCCGCATTGTTACTCAGACTAGGGGCAACTTTCCAGTTGCGGGGATCTGGGGTTGTCCATCTCAGTGACAGATTTTCGGCGTGTCCAATTTTGATCCACATCGAAAATAGCTTTGAAAAGTTTTAATAAAAGTTGACTTTGTTCAAATCAATCTTTTTACGACTAAGACCTTTTTTGGACCAAAAGCGGAAAATTTTCAGTACCATAAATTTCAATTTCATTGATTTCAAAACTGAGTCCTCCTGCTCTTGCATTACAATCGAGATTGCTTTTTAGTACATTCGTAAAGAAAACTTGAAAATGCTAATAAAGCAATAAATTTGGGGCATAGTTGAATCAAGTATCTCTGCGTCCCCTCCCAGAGCTGGACGAAGCATCTGATGCCAAACTAGGCCCAACTTGTGCCTCCTCATTGAGCCAATCCACGCACTCATCGGACAAAGTGCAACCGAAAGTGGGAGCAGGGGCCAGGAGCTCTCTAGTCCTCCATGCTGTGGCATATCGGGCAAGCTGTGCACCCCGGACCGGGAAAGCAGCTGGGTACTCAATCCCCTCCGGTGGGCAGGTCTGATCATGACCAAACTGACGCAGGAACCGGAACGGAAAATAGAATACGCAGTGGGTGAGACCAATCAATTGGATCCCAATCAGCCGGGACATACTATAGCTCATTGCCGGGAGGTTGAGCCAAGGGCAACGCCAAGCAATGCCGTCTGCGGACAAATTGCACATCCAATCGAACCACCACCTTTCGTCAAGAGCATTGACTAGGCGCTGCCGAAAGAAGTAGCCTCGAGCTGAATAGGCCGGGCAAGAGTCCACAACCTGCAACTTGTCCATTAACCATACCTAGGGGAGGGATGGAAAATGAGAGAATAAAGAACAGAGAGATGTACGATGAGAGAAAAGTAAGACAAGGGTTTTGTGAGAAAAACCGAGCCTGAGGTTCGAGTGATGTGAGCAAATATATATGTAAGGTTGGGTGGGAAACATTACCTGCAGCAGCAGTGGACTCCCAGCAAACCTAGTCGCCTCCCGGCGATAGACAGAATCTAAGCCCATCAGTGTCTCAGCCAAGGTCATGGCAACACAGCTCTTTCCTTCTCTCAAACCTTGGGCGACTTCAATCAGGCGAATGCTAGCCCCGCCGAAGCCCGAGGAAAGCAGAAAGTAAGACAACAAACATAAGTAGAGGGCGTGTTGCCGGAAACCCTGCCAATAATGGTTGCTGCGGTCACCAGCGTCGGAAAAACGATGGATCAAGCCGAGGATGTCCAGTTCCCCACTGCAGATCAGAGATCGAGTGTCGTGCACCGTGAGCCCACACATCCGCCCTAAAGCTTGGGCATGGCCAAAACGGAGCTGGGGCAAGATCACTTCACAGCATTCGGACTCCATCAAAACCTGAAAATCTTCGAAAGTGGGACACATCTCTTGGCCGCCAAAGCTAAAAACATGCGTCACTGGATTCCAGAACCTTGCCGCGGCATGGAGAAAAGGAAGCTGTAGCGGAGTACGGCTCAGCGTGAATAGTGCATTCAAGCCGAAACCCCGGAAATTCAGCTTTTCCGAGCCATCTAGAGAAGAGATCCAAGATGTGACATTTTCTGCGACAAACGCCTCCATCTTTGTCTAAAACTAAGATGAAATGAATGTTCCCGAAGTTGAGGCTTTTATAGAAGGAAAAACACTATTCACGGGGACACGTGTCAAAAATCTGGTGGCTGCAGGACTAAGTGGCCGGCCGGCCACTTTTTCTGGCTGGCCAGCCATTTACTTTTTACAAAACTGGCCGGCCAGCTGTCTCTCTCCACAAAAATGGCCGGCCGGCTCCCAAAGATGGCCGGCAATGCTGCAGTGTATCCCCCTGGCCCTGTTTTACCCTTTGAGGAAAGTTTCAAGCATTTCCATGCAACGGGAGAGTCAAAGGCCTTCATTTCGGATGCGTTCCGGTGCCCAGATCGTCCGAAATACACTCTGTTATTGCTGAGTTTTGATTATCGAGTTGTAGTTTTGATTATCGAGTTGTTGTCTTGCTTATCGAGTTGTTTGTCGAGCGGACGTGTTTCGTGTTTTTGAGTCATTGCTCTCTGTTTAAGCAATTTTTGTTAAAGTCTTGTTTATTTGCGTTGTTGCATTTTGTTTATCGAGTTGTAAACTTGCTAAAGGTCCTGTTATATCTTAGTAGGTTGAGTTGCTTAGTTTGTTGCGTCGGTTCACTACCTGACTTGGTGATTACACAATGCACATTTCCATTCAATTTCATTTTTGTGCAAAATAAAATGATGCGATACGATGCTAAAAGTTTAAAATACAAACACCTTTTCAAAAGCTATTTCATTTCATCATGCTTTACAACAAACAAAGGTACAAGTTTTACAAAAAATAAAACTGCCTAACAATGTGCAAAGTGCTACAAACTACTAGCAAAAAGAAAAATAAAGCAGGAAACAACAGCATCAAAGTCCTCGGGAGCGGGAACGAGAAGCACTCCTCATCCTCTTCTGCGGGACAATCTCCGCACCATCATCATCATCTGAGTCGGAGCTGTCATCCTCAGGATCCCCCTCAGCCTCGCCTTTATTCCCCGAGCCAAAACCGGAGCCCCCCTCCTCAGCAGATGTCTCTGACTGACGATCGGTAGCCTCCTCCTCCTCCTCAGCATCCTCCTCCTCCTCATCAGGCTCCACCTCCACAACGTGAGCCCTGCGTCTGCGGACAGGCCCTCCTCGAGCTCCTCGAAAAGGCCTAGATGGCCCGGCTCCTCGGGAAGGCCGAGATGACCCCGCCCCCTAAAAAGGCCCAGATGGCCCAGCTCCCCAAGGAGGCCCAGGTGGCCTGGCCTGCGGCTGACCGGACCATGAAGGCATCTGAAAACAAAGAGTTCAATTCAAATGCATCAGTCCAAATATATACATCAGATGCAGATACAAGCAGAGGCTACGTGAAGTGGGTGCATGTAAATACAGTGTACAAGTGGGGTGTGTGTCAAATGTGCTCTACACAAGTAGTCTATCGATGCAGTAGAAATCAGCATGTCATCAGAAGTATGATAAATGCCAGAAAACTGAAGGGTACCTGAATGCCCGCAACAGACAACTGTGCCTCCCTACGCAGGACCATGCCCTCGAGTATGGCCACCAGTCCAACCACCTCCTCCATGTACCCTCACGATGGCTGCAAAAATGAGTTCATAATCATCAGTGAACAAAAGAATGTCTAAACATCTGATGATGAATGAAAAACAGTGGAGCATACCAGCGGTGAGTCAGGATCAATAGCGTATCGATCACTGGGCATCGGAGGCTCTAGCGGGATCGGAGTCGGGGAAATAGCCCCATACTGCCACGCCATCAACTCAGTCGGCATATCTGGCCATCCAGGATGAGGATAAGTCGACGGAATCGGAGGAACCGGTTTACTCCCACCTCTAGATGTACCAGCCCTGCTAGTAGATGGGGCGTCTGCAGCCCGAGCCTGAGCCTGGCCCGAGGATGACATACCGGCAGGCCTCATCATCGGGATATGAGCTCCCGTCAATGGAGGCATCAAATATATGTGACGGTAAGTGGCGTAGTCCCCCTCCTTAATGTGTAGTAAAGCGTCACTATCCAGCATGGCGCCGACTACCTCCGAGTAAGAAAGCCTGTCAACAGTCTGCATACTGGCTGGGGGTACTGCGGGAGGATCCTGAGAAAGATACCCCCATACCTGGCGCAGAAAGCGTTCCCCCAGGAACCATACCCTGCCAACCGGCCCTTCGAGCAGGACCCTATACTGGGAGATGTCTGACCCTCCGGTATACTGAAGTCGGAGACCATCACCCAGGGGTGCCTAAGGCTGCCATGTGATCTGCGGGTGATAAATGTATAAACCAATCAGAAATCAGGAACATACAGAGAAAATCAAAGATGAGAATGAAAGGAACTGAAAGTTCTGAGGTACCTCTGAATGTCGCACAGTGTCAAAGTACTGTCGCAGGGAAAGGAGGGTCTCTCGAGGTCTCGGCCGGTGCGGGCCCTCGAACACCAATGAATATGGGGTCATGGGAATCCCTGCCACCTCCAACTCTGGGGCTAATGATGGGAAGTATACATAGACCCATAGCTGAGAAAAGCAGTGCAGAATGTAAGTACGAAACGTTGAGAGCAAAATACAGACTGTAAAAGTGCGCTGTGAGTGCAATGTACAAGTAATGAAGAGCAGAAATGTAAATCAAGAGGACAGAAAAGTACCTCCCAGGCTCTCCAGTAGCCGCCAAGTAAATCGCCCCGCCCGCGGGAGGTCGCGCTCATATAAAAGTAAAGGGTAGCCAGGCCGGCGCCACCCCAGTCATATCGATGGACCTGTGATAGGTCAACCAGAGCGCTCAGCAGATATAACCCAGCTGTGTTCCCTCTATCGGCGAACAGGGTAGGCCCAAAGAGGAACATAAGGAAACCACGGGCGTACTGCTCCGTCTCCTCGGGAGTCTCGGGCACCATCTCCGCCCGTCGGAAGTGGGAAGAGAACCAAGTGTATCGGACTCTCCCAGAAACCCTATCAACAGGCGGGCGAGCCCCCAATAAATACATCCAAGCGGCCTCCCACTCGCCCATATCCTCATCATAGGGGATGGACCAACCTCCTATGTCTAAGCCAGTCAACACAGCGAAGTCTAGGGGCGTCATGGTCATATCTCCAGCGGCAGAGAAATGAAAGGAGTTGGTGGTGTCCCACCATCTCTCTACCAATGCTGCCATCAGTGTCCTCCTGGCAGGACAACGTGATAACCCGACGCAGAAGGGCCCGAATCCTACCAAGTCCACTAAGTCTTGGACACCCTCCGGGAGCTCAGCGTACCAGTCCTGCGCGATGGTGGAACCATACCCTCGCACACTGCGGGAACCAACCTGCATTCAGAATGAATACATGTGTCAATAATGAAATGAAATGGGCTGTGTGCCAATGAGATGAAATGGGCTGTGTGCCAATAAAATGAATGGGCTGTGTGCCAATGAGATGAACTGGGCTGCGTGCTAATGGAATGAAATGGGCTGTATGCCGATGAAGTGAAATAAACTACATGCAAATTCTAATCTGGGCTGCGTGTTCAGAAAATTTGAAGTTTGGGCTGCGTGTTCAACTTTCTATTAGTGTGGGCTGCGTGTTCACTATTTAGTCTGGGCTGCGTGTTCAGAAAATTTGAAGTTTGGGCTGCGTGTTCAACTTTCTATCAGTGTGGGCTGCGTGTTCACTATTTAATCTGGGCTGCGTGTTCAGAAAATTTAAAGTTTGGGCTGCGTGTTCAACTTTCAGTTAAATTGTGGGCTGCGTGTTCACTATCTATCTGGGCTGCGTGTTCAGAAAATTTAAAGTTTGGGCTGCGTGTTCAACTTTCAGTTAAATTGTGGGCTGCGTGTTCACTATCTATCTGGGCTGCATGTTCAGAAAATTTGAAGTTTGGGCTGCGTGTTCAACTTTCTATCAGTGTGGGCTGCGTGTTCACTATTTAATCTGGGCTGCGTGTTTAGAAAATTTGAAGTTTGGGCTGCGTGTTCAACTTTCTATCAGTTAAATTGTGGGCTGCGTGTTCACTATCTATCTGGGCTGCGTGTTCAGAAAATTTGAAGTTTGGGCTGCGTGTTCAACTTTTAGTTAAATTGTGGGTTGCGTGTTCACTATCTATCTGGGCTGCGTGTTCAGAAAATTTGAAGTTTGGGCTGCGTGTTCAACTTTCTATCAGTTAAATTGTGGGCTGCGTGTTCACTATCTATCTGGGCTGCGTGTTCAGAAAATTTGAAGTTTGGGCTGCGTGTTCAACTTTTAGTTAAATTGTGGGCTGCGTGTTCACTATCTATCTGGGCTACGTGTTCAACTTTCTATCAGTTAAATTGTGGGCTGCGTGTTCACTATCTATCTGGGCTGCGTGTTCAGAAAATTTGAAGTTTGGGCTGCGTGTTCAACTTTCTATCATTGTGGGCTGCGTGTTCACTATCTATCTGGGCTGCGTGTTCAGAAAATTTGAAGTTTGGGCTGCGTGTTCAACTTTCTATCAGTTAAATTGTGGGCTGCGTGTTCACTATCTATCTGGGCTGCGTGTTCAGAAAATTTGAAGTTTGGGCTGCGTGTTCAACTTTCTATCATTGTGGGCTGCGTGTTCACTATCTATCTGGGCTGCGTGTTCAGAAAATTTGAAGTTTGGGCTGCGTGTTCAACTTTCTATCAGTGTGGGCTGCGTGTTCACTATCTATCTGGGCTGCGTGTTCAGAAAAATTGAAGTTTGGGCTGCGTGTTCAACTTTCTATCAGTGTGGGCTGCGTGTTCACTATTTAATCTGGGCTGCGTGTTCATAAAATTTGAAGTTTGGGCTGCGTGTTCAATTTTCAGTTAAATTGTGGGCTGCTGCGTGTTCACTATTCTAATCTGGGCTGCGTGTTCGGAAAATTTAAAGTGTGGACTGTGTGTTCATTTTCGAATTCGGGCTGTGTGTTCGACGAATCAGTGTTTGAGCCGTGTGTTCACCTCTTAACTAATGTGTACTGTGTGTTCGCAATTAATTAATGAGCCGAGTGTTCAGAAATTCGAGTGTTGAAACTACATGTTTAGGATGCAAGCAAAGTACTATGTCATAAGCTAAACTGCGTGTTCAAGCATGGCAAAGATGCGAAATCTACGAAAAATACAGAAAATGAAGTAAATACCTCTCGGGCCTCATGAGAGAGGTGATGCTCCGGCTCTCGGAGAAGCAGATCCCCGGGTGCTCGCTCGTCAAAGCTAGTAAAGTGACGGAAGACAGCACGAGGGAGGACGTGTGCTGGCGGACGGTACCTCCTGGGAATAAAAGGTCGGGTCCTCGGGGGTAGAGTCATGGGATCAAAATCGTCTCCGGCACCTGAAAAACCTCCGTCGTGGGGAGAATTGCCCGCCATTTTCAAAGAATCTGCAAAAGGAGCAAAAATGAGCCAAAACGAGCCAAAATTGGAAAAGTCAACAAAAGTCAACTCTCGGGAAATGAAAAGTCAACGAAAGTCAACTCCCGAGAAAATCTTCCAAATATTGAGACAAACTTACCTCAAGTGGCGAAAATGCGAAAAGAAGCTCCGAAATTGAAATTTAATCGCTGCAAAGTGCTTGAATCTGAATATTTTTGCGAAAATAATTTGCGCGGGGCGTTGGAAAACGCGTGTGAAACTCAGATCTGGAGAAGAAAATGTTGTAGGAGGCAAGAAAGGGAGAGGCCTCGGCTGCCTTATATAGGCTCAAGGTCTTGGTTGAAGAAGCATGAAAGAAAGGAGGTGAAAAGACCCAAAAGCCCCCGGATTTGGGCATATGGTCGGCCGGCCCTCTTTTCTGGCCGGCCAGCTATCTGCTTTTTGGAAAAATGGCCGGCCAGCTATTGGCTTTATGGAAAACCGGTTGGCCACCTCCCCCTTTCCCTATAACCAGCCGGCCATGTTCCTCACAGGCTCACCTAGCTCCCTGCAAATTTTGAGGAAGATCGGAGTTCTCGGGACCTGAAAAAGTTCAAGAAAAGTACACTTCCGGTCGCGAAATAGCTCCGCCGGGACTTCAGCTTCAAGTTCTGACATATGTCTCATCATCATTCATCGAAATCGAAGTATATCCTTTTTGAATGAGTGGTAGCCTTTCCGGGAAGCGGATCGGAGGCCGTGATCGAATCGCCTTCGCCGAAACGCGCGTTTCCATACTCGTTATTTCATGACAAACGGGCACCCTGATTCATGCTCGTGTCACATTATCTTGCATTCTCATGAGCATACCTGCATTAACGTGCACATTTATTGATATTGGCATACCTCTATGTTTGAGCATACGTTGTCGCGCATGTTCCACTCTTGCATTGTGATGCATTCACTTACCGGCACTGCGTGTGTCGAACTTTTGGAATCACATTAAATATATGTTGGTAGCATGTTGTACTTGTTGCAATTTCTCTCTTTTGCAGGCACGATATTGTATGTACGGTTCAATTGAGGCTGGTGCGACCAGACGAATCGCGCAGGTATCGTATCTTCTCTGTGTGAGACGTGGCGGGGATTGAATAATCCTCCGCATTCTTAACTGCATGAAATGTAGTTGTTGCTTTGCATTCTTGCTTAAAACTGTTGCATCTATTTGCGAATACTTGCTTCATTACAGCTTGCTGCATTTGCATGATCATTGGGTTACCTCCGGCTCTTTGCATATCATTTGCATTTTGCCCCCTGCCTGCGGGCATGCCTGCGGGCACATCTCTGTTTATCCCGTATGTTTGTCTAAGTCTTCGGCCTTGTCAAAAATGGGTCGTCTCTGGGCTTTGACATTTACTCCCGTCACTTATGACTTCCGAGTTCTGTCAAAGAGGGGCAACTGTAGACACCCCATTTTTGACCGACCTTAAGACTCAGACGTCACTAGTTGAGCGCTTGGTGATATTGCATAATGCGCTCATTCAGAAGTTTCAGAGTTGCGGCCGTGAGCCCCGCCTCCGGACTTCCGAACTCTCTTTTGTACTTTGCCTCGGTTTGCGAACCAGGCTCGGTTTTCTTTGTTTCTTTTCCTGAGGGGAGGGAGAGGTCCAGTAGACCATCTCTCAGTGGCCGTGGGCCACATTTTGTGGCCGTAGGCCATTTTGCCCATTTCGGAGTCCGGTTTCCGATTTTTCGGGACCGTTGGCCGTGTGCCTCGGTTCGGGACCGCCTAACCATCTCCGTTTGTTCTGATTTTTGGCATACATCTTATTTTCTCCCTTTTGAGGGACACTGGGGTCTGAGAAACCCACTTCGTGGCCGAACGCCACTTTCGGTGCTTAACAGCCCATTTTCGGGACCCCGAACTGCGCGTTTTGGCTCCCGAACATTCATTTTGCATCGGTTTTCGTTCATTTTTGGCAGGTACCTCTGTTTTATCACCGGGGAGGTCACTGAAGGGTGAGAGGCCAGTAATTGTTGCAGCAACCAGTTATATATCCTCTGACGCCCTCCGGCGCCCGTTTTTCGCACTTCCGGGCTAATGTTGAACACCTTGGGTCCACATTCTTGAACTTTGAACCACATATTTGTGATGTACACACATGGGAGGACCCTAAAAAATGGTGGCCGGCCATTAATGTTACTTGACCCTTTTGACCCCCTCCTTCCGGGCTAATGTTGAACCCCTTGGGCCCATATTCTTCAACTTTGAACCACATATTTGTGATGTACACACATGGGAGGACCCTAAAAGTTGGTGGCCGGCCAGTAATTCTACTTGACCCTTTTGACCCCCTCCTTCCGGGCTAATGTTGAACCCCTTGGACCCACTTTCATGGACTTTTAACCACAGGGTTGTGTTGTACACACATAGGAGGACACCATCAATTGGTGGCCGGCCAGAAAATCTGATTGACCCTTTTGACCCCTAGCCGGCCGGCTAGGGGGTGTGGCCGGCCGGCCACCTGCAGCAAAAGTAACTGGCCGGCCGTGTTCCTTGCACTGTGCACTTTACAGCTGTGGAGCTTTATCCCCCAGAAAAGATCTTTATCCGGGGGATATTTTGTGGGGGAAAGTTACCCTCCTTTTCCCCCACCTTTACACCCCCTTCTTGGCCTATATAACAAGCAAGATATATCACATGTTGGGGTTAGAAAACTTCACCTTCAAGCTTCCATACACAACTCCATCTCTATACCTCTCATTTCCTTGAAAATCTCTAAGTCCCTAAGCACCATTCCTTCTACACCACCAAGCTCTACCACCACCACCTCATTTCCAACAACAAGGAAGGCTCCTCAAAGGCAAAAGGTGCTACAAATTGATCCAAGAAGCAACAAAAGTCTTAGTCTTCAAGGGTAAGTAGTACTTCTCCTCTTTTGACCCTTTTTCTTGATCCATTTGTAAGCCCCACTTTCTTTTTGTTTCAAGCTCCGTCCCTAACTTAAAATGGCCCTCTTTTGAGCTCATCTTCACTCTTCATTAAGGGCTCAACCCTGTTTGAGCCCTCCATGATACACTTGCTTCATTACCCTCTTGTATGCCATCTTTCTTGCATGCTATTTTTGGCCCATGAGTAATCTGTTTTTGAGCATGTTGTAAACTGATATTAGGCTTATTTTGAGCCCCTCTTCAACATTGAAGAAGGGCTCAACACCATTTGGGACTTCCATGTTGTACTTACCTTTATACTCCTCTTTTGGTCCCCATCTTTGCATGCAATGGCAGCCTACCACGCTTTTGTTTTTGGCCATTTTACAGTGCTGAAAAAGTGCTTATTTTGATCCATTCTTCATGTTTCATTTAGGTTCTTTCATGGTTTGGGGTCTCCATATGCCACTTCATGTTATATCTCTCTTTTATTCCCCATTCTTGCATGTTTAGTTAGTCTATCATGCTTTTGTTTTTGGCCATTTTACGGTTCTGGAAATAGTCCTATTTTGGCCCATTCTACATGTTTTATTAAGGGTCTTTGGCTGTTTGGTGATTATTTTGTATACTTCATGTTATAGCCACTTTTGAGCCTCATTTTGCATCACATTTTTGGCATGTTTTTATATTGATTCGAAGCTTGCCATATACTGTAAATATTCATATTTTTGGTCCCTCTTCAGTGTTGTAGAAGGAAATTTTTCAGTTTGGGTTTTGCTTATATCACTTGCTTCATTACCCCTCTTTTGGCCCCTATTCTTGCATACCATTTTTGCCATACCTATGCTTGCTGTTTGGCCATGTTTATAACTGTGAAAGTGCCTTTTTCGGGACTTTCTAGCTTCTTTCTTTGCATTGCATGTCCATATTGTGCATGTTTGGCATAGCTATAGGCCATTTCGGGTGCCTAAATTTGCATTTCGGGTCAATTCCATGCATTTCATGTCATTTCGCCTCATTTCGGGACTGTTTTCCCCCATATTTTACTGCTGAAATTCCATTAGAATGATTGCTATCCATTCCGTGTCATTACATTGCATTCTGCCATCGCCTCGGTTTGCGTGCCCGTGTGCACGCATTTCGAGGCACTTCATTTTCATCCGCCGACATCCTATGTGAGTGTGGCTGAGGCTCACTCATGTTGGTGTAAGCCCATATCATGTTTTCATGTCATTACATTGCATTCTGCCATCGCCTCGATTTGCGTGCCCGTGTGCACGCATTTCGAGACACTTCATTTTCATCCGCCGGCATCCTATGTGAGTGTGGCTGAGGCTCACTCATGTTGGTATAAGCCCATATCATGTTTTCATGTCATTATATTGCATTCTGCCATCGCCTCGGTTTGCGTGCCGTGTGCACGCATTTCGAGACACTTCATTTTCATCCGCCGGCATCCTATGTGAGTGTGGCTGAGGCTCACTCATGTTGGTATAAGCCCATATCATGTTTTCATGTCATTACATTGCATTCTACCATCGCCTCGGTTTGCGTGCCCGTGTGCACGCATTTCGAGGCACTTCATTTTCATCCGTCGGCATCCTATGTGAGTGTGGCTGAGGCTCACTCATGTTGGTATAAGCCCATATCATGTTTTCATGTCATTGCATTGCATTCTGCCATCGCCTCGGTTTGCGTGCCTGTGTGCACGTATTTCGAGGCACCTCATTTTTATCCGCCGGCATCCTATGTGAGTGTGGCTGAGGTTCACTCATGTTGGTATAAGCCCATATCATGTTTTCATGTCATTACATTGCATTCTGCCATCGCCTCGGTTTGCGTGCCCGTGTGCACGCATTTCGAGGCACTTCATTTTCATCCGCCGGCATCCTATGTGAGTGTGGCTGAGGCTCACTCATGTTGGTATAAGCCCATATCATGTTTTCCTGTCATTACATCACATTCTGCCATCGCCTCGGTTTGCGTGCCCGTGTGCACGCATTTCGAGTCACCTCATTTTTATCCACCGGCCTCTTATGTGAGTGCGGCCGAGGCTCTCTCATGTTAGTATAAGCCCATGCTACATTTTCCATGTCATTTGCATTGCGTATGCCATCGCCTCGGTTTGCGTGCCCGTGTGCACGCATTTCGAGGCATCTCTTTTTTACAACATAGTACATACTAGGTTGTATCTTAGATTGCATTCTGTCATTTTCTCGGTTTGCGTGCCCGTGTGCACGCATTTCGAGGCATCTTATTTCCATAGCATTGTGTATGT
Organism: Camellia sinensis; assembly: GCF_055761805.1. Classification (NCBI taxonomy): domain Eukaryota; kingdom Viridiplantae; phylum Streptophyta; class Magnoliopsida; order Ericales; family Theaceae; genus Camellia; species Camellia sinensis. Next base: position 51,632,587 of record NC_138967.1, read on the forward strand.
TAGGATTGTATCTTAGTTGCATTTCATGCATATCATGCATATTGCATCATGTTCGGAATAGGAGTTAGCCCGGGCACGGGAAACGAGGTACATTTCGTACTCCGAGTGACGGAATGTGTCTCAATTCCCCAGTCACCGACACTCCAGATTATCCATGATGGAGTTAGGTTTTAGCTGTAGTTTCATGTGCATTCATCCTATATTGAGTTGTGCATTTCGACTCCTCGGCCATCATGCCTCGGTATGCGTGATTGGTGGAACGAGGATCGAGACATGCATATATCTGTGCAAATACATTGCTATGCCCCTTTCCTGCTCTCTGTTGCAGCAAAACGAAGAATCAGCAACCTCTTGGGGCTTGGTACGCATTTCAAGAACAGGTGTAAACAGAGGCTAATTAGGGCATTCCGGTGGATTTCCGCGCAGCACAACCCGGACATGCATCATCCATCAGAAGCAAGGCAGTCCCTGGCTTGCACGCCAGTTTTATTTGTTTTCTTAGTTAATTCGTTAATTAATTAGGGTTTTGTAATATTTTGGACTGTAATATTCTTTCATTCGGGACTGTAATATTTGGACTGTATTATTTATTCGGACCCTCTGCGCGAGGGCACAACTGTAATAAGTGTGCGTGTGTGTGATGTATGTTTTCCAACCCCACGTCTTTCTCCCTTTTATTTACCCGCTTATGATGGTTAGATTAGGGCATATTTCGATTAGCATACAGTATGATAGCATGTTTGCATTCATTCATCTGTTTTGCATGCACCGGGCTCGGCGCATCATACTAACTGCATTGTATTTTCAATTCCAAATTGAATACATGATAGTTGTAGCATTTCCTATGCCATCTTAGAATAGCCGAGCCTGCTATATTTGCATCCTTGCATGTGTTGTATTTGGCATTTCTGTATAATTAGGATCATGCATGATTTCTAATGAAGTTTCTATTTTGGCTTGGAGTACCCGGTAAGTTTTATGCTTTAGCATCCTTGCATGCGTGTGAGTGATTGCCATGAATAGCATGCTTACCATGAGGCTATGTGCTTATATGATATATCTGCCTGAATGCCTGTGGGTGAAGGTTGGGTTGTTTAAATTGGAACAAATCATTGACTGTGAGTTTTAAGCCCACTAGATAGTGGCAAAACCATCTTTTCTAAGCCCACCTGCGGGTGGCAAAATCTGCATTTTAAGCCTACCTGCGGGTAGCAAACCATTTTCAAAAAAAACGAACATGAAATGTTTTGTTCCAATTCAGGCGACTCAGTCTATACTTGTATGCTGTGCGCATCACATAGTAACCTAAGCATAATAACCGGAATAAGAACTCACAATGTTTTCAAAAATAGATATCATGGTTAGTAGAGGCCGGTCTATGACCGGGCGAGTGGGGGTGCTCACGAAGTGACCTTCCCCAATCGTACCCAAGTTCCCGAGCCGAGGCAACTTTGGTGATGACGGACACGTGGCCTTTTGGCACCGAGTCAGGGTTTCCTAAATTTCCCAAAATAAAATATTTAGGTGGCGACTCTGTATCTGGCAAAGAAGTCCATGTTTGGCACTTCTTTCAAAAAATCAGTTTTCTCAAAAACGATTTGCCGGATTTGGACTCTTTGGTTCAGACTTAGAACCGTGACTGACAAAAAGTCGAGTCCGAGCTGTGGCGAGGCCCCCCGCGGGCTTGTCTACAGCATGCCACCTCCAAGGACGTAGCTTGGGAGGCTAGAGGCAGGCGGACTTTTGTTGTTTTATTTCTTTGATGTATTACACGTATATTCAAGCCAAGGGCTTAAAATGTAAATGAGTTAGTACTCTTTTGTTGTAACCAAGTGTTAACTTGGAAAGCTGTAAGCCGTTAGGGCATTTGCTTTTGTTATTAACATGTAATACTTTTGTAATGAAGCACTCTGATGAATAGAAGAATGTGAATCATTTGTATATCAATGCATGTCTCTATTAATGATTTAATGTTGTTATTTCGAGAGCGTTACAGCTTGACAACATAATCTGAATTTGGGATTGGTTTTAGAACTATCCTTTGTTCTCTCATCTAACCACATGATGGCGTCACATCGCGGACATGTGAATGTTCTGTCACTAAATTTCCATCTACTCAGTACGCGTCGTTTTCTGTGACGTGCAACGATTGCAACATCTGTGTAACGCCCTCAAAATAAACCCATTATATATTTATCATTGACATGCATTATTTAAAGAAAACAATTCATTATCTCATTCATCAGAGTATTACTAAATAAAAGCATTACATGTAACATCAAATTAAATGCCCTATGGGCTTACATCTTTCCAAGCCAACACTTGGACACAAAAGTATGAGTTCTAACTCAAATACAAGTAAAGCCCTAGGCTTGAATGTTTACATGTACTACCAAATAAAAACAACTAACTAAAGATAGTCTTCAAAATCCAAAAGTCAAATCCTTCCAAGTTAAGTCCTTGGAGGTAGCTTATCACCTGAACCTGAAAATGATGTTCCCATATAGGGTGAGCCACAGCCCAGTAGAAATATACTAAACCAAATATAAGCATTGAATAAAGCAATGGCATTCAATAGATGGTTAACCAAGATAATCAATTATATCATTATACAGTTTCATGACACTAATGTCTATGACACGTTTCACTTTCCATTATTACCAATATGGCTCAGAACCTGGCCAAACTTACAACAGTGAACTATATATCATATTCACGTTACTTTCAATATCAACAAAACAAATGAGACTCAGGCTCATATCAAAACACTTCATACTTCCCGTTTGATACACATTTTAGTGCTGTATCAATAACATGTAAAAACACTTCAATATCAATAAGCACACATAATAGTGATGCTAATGGAGTTCATCCCCTATCTCCTCCCAAACAAAATCCGGTTTAGAGGTCCATCCCCTATCTTCCCCTAAACCGTGGAGTACATCCCCTATCTCCTCCCAAACAATATGCATATGCAATGCTCAATCAATACAGGTATTTTCTGTATTAATTCAATAGTCTAAATTTATGGCTTAAACAAATTGATTAGTTTCAATTTTCCCTAATCCACATGCAATGTCTACAACAAACACGACTATCCTCCACCGATAGCCCAAAACAGTTATTTCTAGACTGGAAATAAATATATCAACAATTCAATAGGCGAGTGATTTAAATTATCCAACTACACCATTAATCAGTGAATTCCTCAATTTCATGAATTTAACCCAATTCCCCAATTTCCTTAAATTAATTAAACAAATTAATTTATTAATACAACTAGGGTTTTTCCCAAAATTACCAAAGTACTCCCAACATATCAAAATACCAAAACTTAGAACAAAACTTATAAGATGGAGTAGGAAATCCCTACCTCGAAGAAAATAACCCCAAATGGAGAAGACGGAGATGAAGACCCAAATTCCAAAGTGCTCCAAACCACCAAACGTTCAGATTAAATGGAAGCCCTTGACTCACTCTATCTTTTTAATAAAGGACTAAGGTTAGATACTCACCCTATGTAGATCAATTCTTAGAGAGAAGACAGGTTTAGAGAGAGAGAGAGAGAGAGACTCTCAAGGGGCAATTTTTTAAAAGTTAATAAATAAAAATAGGTCAAAAAGTGATCCAAAAAGTGAAATCTCGGACTGATGTAATCGACTCCCCGCTCGAGCGTCCAAACTCCAGCTCGAGCGTCGAATACGCCCTCCCAGTACTTTTGCAGAACCAGGTCCCCGCTCGAGCGTCCAACTCTCCGCTCGAGCGGCACTCACACATTTCAGCTCGAGCGTCCAATCCCACGCTCGAGCGTCCAACACTGCACAGGAAATACTGGATGGGTGATAATCCCGCTCGAGCACCAAAACCCCCGTTTGAGCGGACAAGCAACAAAAGAATCCCCGCTCGAGCGAACAGCTCAAAAATCTGGGCAACTAGTTTTGGCATCTAAACTCAACCGACTTGTAACAGACCCGCCCAACACATCCTATACTCAAATACAAAGAAATTAAAGGACAACAACAACCAATATATAATGACAGGATCCACGGAACCTAAGTCCGGATACAATAATCTAAAGGGAAAAGACCGGGGTCGCTATAACCTCCCCTCCTTAAAAGAATTTCGTCCCCGAAATTAAGCATAAGGTTTCAAAAACAAGTTTTTCTCAAATTCCAGCAATATGATAACTCAAAATAAACAACTTGACCCAACACCGGCCATTTCATCTCTTATCAAGAGGCATTTCACAATATGTAAAATAACATATATTTCCACTTGCATTAACACTATGCAATTTTCTTTCAATTTCAACAATTTTCAATATATTCAACATATGCAATGTTCTATTAAACTTCCATTTCGAGACAAGTTCCAAAATATTTCCATTAACCAAAACATTCTCAATGTTTTACAGCTTAAGACATATATAAAACTCTAAAGTTCAACAATATTACAAAATCTAAATACAAGATTACAACTCGATAAACATGTCCAGATTTTTCTCGTGGACTTCCAACTCACGTTCCCAAGTGGCTTCCTCCACCCCGTGATATTTCCACAAAACTTTTACCAAAGGAATGGTCTTGCCTTGCAAGACTTGATCCCGCCTATCCAAGACCCGGACCGGTCTCTCCTCATACGAGGCATCCTCAACTACCTCTAAATCGGTCCAATCCAATACATGTGATGGATCCGGCTCATACTTTCGAAGCATACTCACATGAAACACGTCATGAACTCCGGACAACTGCGGCGGTAAAGCTAACCGATAAGCAACCTCGCCAATCCTCTCAAGGATTTCAAAAGGACCAATAAACCGAGGGGATAACTTCCCACTCTTCCCAAACCTCATCAACCCCCACCTAGGTGATATTTTCAGAAAGACATGATCACCCACTTCAAACACCAAAAGTCTCCTCCTACGGTCAGCATAAGATCTCTGACGACTCTGGGCTGTAACAAGCCTCCTACGGATAAGTTCAACTTTCTCCGTCGTTTCCCTCACCAACTCTGGACCCAACAAAGGTGCATCACCCACCTCGGCCCAACAAACTGGAGACCTACACGATCGGCCGTACATGGCCTCAAACGGTGCCATACCGATACTAGACTGGAAACTATTGTTGTAGGCAAACTCCACCAAAGGCAAGTGCCTCTCCCACAACCCACTAAAGTCAAGAACACAACCCCGAAGCATATCCTCAAGGATTTGAATAGTACACTCGGACTGCCCGTCAGTTTGCGGATGATAAGCCGTACTAAAGGTCAACTTGGTGCCCAAGGCACTCTGCAAACTCTGCCACAACCTAGCAGTAAAACGAGGATCTCTATCCGAGACGATCGTCACTAGGACCCCGTGCAATCTCACTATGTCCCGAATATACAAGTCAGCAAGATGGTCTACCGAATCTCTCACGCGCATAGGAATGAAGTGCGCCGACTTAGTCAACCGGTCCACAACCACCCAAATGGCGTCACTACCCCGCTGAGTCCTCGGAAGGCCTACAACGAAGTCCATAGTGACATGCTCCCACTTCCACTCGGCAATAGGCAAGGGTTGTAACAAACCCGCTGGCCTCTGATGCTCGGCCTTCACTTGCTGACAAGTAAGGCACTTAGACACGAAAGCTGCCACATCTCTCTTCATACCCCGCCACCAAAACTGGCGACCCAAATCCCGATACATCTTAGTGCCTCCCGGATGCACCGCAAGGCGTGAATGATGAAACTCTCGGAGTACCTCCTCTCGACAAGACTCCGGCACAAATAGACGGTCTCGGTATCTCACACTCAGGTCGGGATACACCGTCAAACCCTTCCAACCTTCCCACCGGAAATCTTCTCACGGAGGGATTCTACCTCAAGGTCACCCCCCTGAGCCTCTAACACTCGAGTCACAAGTGTAGGTTGTACAACAACAGAAAACAAGGCCGCAGCCTCAACGGATTCGCCCAGAAGTAAATCGAACTCCCCAAGTGCACCCAACATCTCCCATTCCCGGATGGCTATACTAGCTATGTCACCAACAGATTTCCTGCTAAGGGCATCGGCCACCACATTGGCCTTCCCCGGATGATAATGCAACTCGAAGTCATAATCCTCAATAAACTCCATCCATGTCCTCTGCCTCAAGTTCAAGTCTTTCTGTGTAAACAGATATTTCAGACTCTTATGATCCGAGAATACCTCGAACCTCTCACCATAAAGATAATGCCTCCAAATCTTCAAGGCAAATATCACAGCTGCTAACTCTAAATCATGCGTAGGGTAATTCTTCTCGTGAATTTTCAACTGACGTGAGCCATAGGCAACTACTTTCCCTTCTTGCATCAACACACAACCCAGACCCTCTCGTGAGGCGTCACAATAGATTGCATAACCCAACCCCCTCTCCGGAATAATCAAGACTGGAGCGGTGGTCAGTCTAACTTTTAACTCCTGGAACGACTTTTCACAAGTCTCACTCCATACAAACTTGACTCCCTTCCGAGTCAAACTAGTCAAAGGTGAAGCTAACCTGGAGAAATCCTTCACAAACCGGCGATAATACCCAGCTAACCCCAGAAAACTGCGGATCTCAAACACACTCTTAGGCTGTGCCCAATCTTGCACTGCCTCAATCTTGGATGTATCAACAGACACTCCTTCCCCAGAAACTACATGGCCTAAGAACTTGACCTCTTCTAGCCAGAACTCACACTTCCCAAACTTAGCATAAAGCTTATGGGCTCTAAGTAACTCAAGCACCACTCTCAAGTGTTCCTTGTGCTTCTCCTCAGAAGGTGAATAGATAAGAATGTTGTCCACGAAGACGACTACAAAACGATCTAAAAATTCCCGGAATATCCGGTTCATCAAATCCATAAATACTGCTGGTGCATTGGTGAGCCCAAATGGCATCACCAAAAACTCATAGTGGCCATACCGCGTACAGAATGCCGTCTTCGGAATATCCTCCTCCCTGACTCTCAACTGATGATAACCCGATCTCAAGTCTATCTTCGAGAAACAACGGGAACCTTTCAACTGATCGAACAGATCATCTATACGAGGCATAGGGTACTTATTCTTAACCGTAGCCCGATTCAATTTCCGGTAATCTATACAAAGTCTCAAAGCACCACCTTTCTTTTTAACAAAGAGGGCCGGTGCTCCCCATGGCGAAACACTAGAACGTATAAAGCCCTTATCTAGCAACTCCTGGAGTTGGATCTTCAACTCAACTAACTCAGCTGGGGCAAAACGATAAGGTGCCATAGAAATCGGCGCCGTGCCGGGTACTAAGTCAATAGAGAACTCAATCTCTCTGTGAGGTGGCAAACCAACAAGGTCCTCGGGAAAGACGTCCGAGTACTCACAAACCACTCTTGGCAACACAGGCTGAGTCTCATTACACTCACCATTTTCAAAGCTAGCAAGTAGACCACTAAGCTCACTTCGCCCTCGCGAATCATACCCGGGTGGCAAAACACTACCAACTCGGTCCCCCAGAAAATGAAAACACTCCCCGCTCACGGTACAACAAGTGACCCTCTGGCGGTAGCAATCAATTACTGCCCGGTATGACGACAACCAGTCCATACCCAAGATAACATCAAAGCCCTTCATGGGCATAACTACAAAAGGAAACGGAAGTCTATGATCGACGACCTCTATATCACAACCCCTGACACCTTGTTTCAAGATTAATTCACCCCCAAGAGGTGACACCACACAAATAGGAGATGCTAACTGCGCTAACTCCAACTCCAAAATAGATGCAAGTGCAGCAGACACAAAGGAATGAGATGCACCCGTATCAATCAAAACACTAGCAACCGAGTTACAAAACAAGAAGGTACCTCTCACAACTGATGGTGCCGGCATAAGATCCTGCGCGGTAACAGCGTACACGCGCCCAGAAGACCTCTGATCAACTTGCTCACCCCTAGGAGCATAAGATTGTTATACCGACTGGGACGATGAAGCCCCCTGATTGGCCCTCGAGGCCTGACCCGACTGAGCTGGCTGCTGACCCTGAATCTGCCTCAAACCAGATGCACCAGGTGTGCCACCCAACTGCGGGCAATACCTCTTCATATGCCCTGGCTGACCACACTGATAACACGAGAGTGGCTGGCCTCTACCCTGACTCTGGCTCTGAGATCGAGCCGAAGATGATGCTGCTCTCTGCACTCCTCCCCTCTGAGGACAAACTGGAGACTTGTGGCCCAGCTGGCCACACTTGAAACAGGTAATGTCTCCCTGACTGCCTTTCCTCGAACTAGCACTCGGCACAGGAAAAGTCGATCTAGAAAAGCTACCCTGAGACTGCTGAGGATTAAAACCCTTCTGTCTCCTACCATCAATCTGACCATCCTGACTCCTCTTGGAGCCCTTCTGCCCTTCCTCCTCCTCCTAAATCATGATTTCCATGTGGGCTGCAGCATCAACCATACGCCCATAATCCCGAATCATAGTTCCCCCAACTCGTAGCTTGAGGCCACGCCTCAACTTCTTCTCAAACTCGATACAACGTCGTTCCTCAGACGCCACCAACTCAGGTGCAAACCTGGACAAGCTAGTAAATGCAGCCTCAAACTCGGCCACTGAAGAACTCGACTGCTTAAGCTGGCAGAACTGGTCTCTCAGCTTCTCCCTAACTGCTGGAGATAAGAACCTCTCCTGGAAAGCATTCGCAAAAGCCTCCCATGTACCTCCTATACGACCTTTAGTGAACTTCCGCCACTGACCCGCATCCCCCTTCAGCTGGAAAGATGCCAAGGTCACTTTCAACCCCTCATCTTCGATGCCAAGCATCTCAAACATCTTCGTTGTCTGTTCGAGCCATTCATCTGCCTTAAGTGGCTCTTTAGGATCACCCACAAATTCATCCGGGTTAGACCGGAAGAACTCCCTCTTCAGAAAGGAAGGTCCTGCATCCGCAACAACAACCCGCGCTTGATTCTCAGCTCTGAGAATGCCTACTGACTCCCTGAATGCCCCTGCTATCTCTCGGGCTAGAGCGCCCATAGCCTGCTGGCCTACTGGCTCGACCACATTGGCCTGGCCAATTCCCTCCTGAACTGCCGGAATCCCCTCTGGCACCGGCACCTCCTGCCTACCCGGCCTACCACGCCTACCGCGTCCTTGTCCTCGTCCTGACATCCTAATAAAGGAAACAAAGGTGTTAGCACATTAATAAATGTGCCGAAGCTAAACGCTTGCGTCCTAATGCATTGGACAACTATAATTCATTCCACGTAAGCACATAATCACATAAACACCTACGAATTTCATTCCTGGATGATAATAGTCTCGAAGCGTTACTATAGTTCCGGTTGGAAGCAGCATTGATCAAGTGCCTTTCCAACAAGACTACTAGAAACTCAAGGGTCCAATTAACATCCTAGAAACTACGTTCCATACCCACATAGTCACATAAACATGTTATCATATAAGCATATAACATTTTACTAAGTCTCTATCAAACGAGACGAACCCATTGTGATACTAATCACTTCCCACGTACCCAAAGTATTCAAACCCGGTACGCTCTGATACCAAGTTGTAATGCCCTCAAAATAAACCCATTATATATTTATCATTGACATGCATTATTTAAAGAAAACAATTCATTATCTCATTCATCAGAGTATTACTAAATAAAAGCATTACATGTAACATCAAATTAAATGCCCTATGGGCTTACATCTTTCCAAGCCAACACTTGGACACAAAAGTATGAGTTCTAACTCAAATACAAGTAAAGCCCTAGGCTTGAATGTTTACATGTACTACCAAATAAAAACAACTAACTAAAGATAGTCTTCAAAATCCAAAAGTCAAATCCTTCCAAGTTAAGTCCTTGGAGGTAGCTTATCACCTGAACCTGAAAATGATGTTCCCATATAGGGTGAGCCACAGCCCAGTAGAAATATACTAAACCAAATATAAACATTGAATAAAGCAATGGCATTCAATAGATGGTTAACCAAGATAATCAATTATATCATTATACAGTTTCATGACACTAATGTCTATGACACGTTTCACTTTCCATTATTACCAATATGGCTCAGAACCTGGCCAAACTTACAACAGTGAACTATATATCATATTCACATTACTTTCAATATCAACAAAACAAATGAGACTCAGGCTCATATCAAAACACTTCATACTTCCCGTTTAATACACATTTTAGTGCTGTATCAATAACATGTAAAAACACTTCAATATCAATAAGCACACATAATAGTGATGCTAATGGAGTCCATCCCCTATCTCCTCCCAAACAAAATCCGGTTTAGAGGTACATCCCCTATCTTCCCCTAAACTGTGGAGTACATCCCCTATCTCCTCCCAAACAATATGCATATGCAATGCTCAATCAATACAGGTATTTTCTGTATTAATTCAATAGTCTAAATTTATGACTTAAACAAATTGATTAGTTTCAATTTTCCCTAATCCACATGCAATGTCTACAACAAACACGACTATCCTCCACCGATAGCCCAAAACAGTTATTTCTAAACTGGAAATAAATATATCAACAATTCAATAGGCGAGTGATTTAAATTATCCAACTACACCATTTAATCAGTGAATTCCTCAATTTCATGAATTTAACCCAATTCCCCAATTTCCTTAAATTAATTAAACAAATTAATTTATTAATACAACTAGGGTTTTTCCCAAAATTACCAAAGTACTCCCAACATATCAAAATACCAAAACTTAGAACAAAACTTATAAGATGGAGTAGGAAATCCCTACCTCGAAGAAGATAACCCCAAATGGTGAAGACGGAGATGAAGACCCAAATTCCAAAGTGCTCCAAACCACCAAACGTTCAGATTAAATGGAAGCCCTTGACTCACTCTGTCTTTTTAATAAAGGACTAAGGTTAGATACTCACCCTAGGTAGATCAATTCTTAAAGAGAAGACAGGTTTAGAGAGAGAGAGAGAGAGAGAGAGAGAGACTCTCAAGGGGCGGTTTTTTAAAAGTTAATAAAGAAAAGTAGGTCAAAAAGTGATCCAAAAAGTGAAATCTCGGACTGATGTAATCGACTCCCCGCTCGAGCGTCCAAACTCCCGCTAGGGCGTATTCGACGCTCGAGCATCCAATCCCACGCTCGAGCGTCCAACACTGCACAGGAAATACTGGATGGGTGATAATCCCGCTCGAGCACCAAAACCCCCGTTTGAGCGGACAAGCAACAAAAGAATCCCCGCTCGAGCGTCAAACTCCCGCTCGAGCGGACAGGTCAAAAATCTGGGCAACTAGTTTTGGCATCTAAACTCAACCGACCTGTAACAGACCCGCCCAACGCATCCTATACTCAAATACAAAGAGATTAAAGGACAACAACAACCAATATATAATGACAGGATCCACGGAACCTAAGTCCGGATACAATAATCTAAAGGGAAAAGACCGGGGTCGCTATAATCTGTATGATGCACATCGTAAATAATTAGTGTTATATGTAGGAAAAATTTACAATGTACACCCTTTTAAATGATGCACATTGTAAAAAAGTTATGATTTTTTACTAATGAACGTTATGATTGTTTGTAATATGTGTTATGACATTTTGTAATAAAGTTATAAATAGTGAATTTATGATGTGCACCCTAAAATTAGGAATAATATGACATTTTGTGATTTTTGTTATGACACTTCGAGATTTTGTTATGACATTTTTGAGATTTTGTTATGACATTTTTTAGTGCAATAAAGTTATGATTTTTGTAGTGAAAAAGTTATGACATTTTGGGTTTAAGTCATGAAATTTTATGATAAGGTATGAAAGGCATACCTAACATAAATATATATATACATACTTTTGAGACAATGTATATTTAAATTGTAGGAGTTGTCATTAATTTTTTAAACAAAATTATTACAAAATAATTCTTACCTTGTCGTGAAACAATGTTATTATTTGTATGCAATTTAATGCTCTCGGTTATGGGATTTATGACTATTGCATCGTAAAAAATCATTGAAAAATAATTAAATATCCCAAAATAAACTTATGTGAAATAGTACAATGAGAATAGTAATGAGATAAGTATAAATTATGAGTCATGAATAACATAATAGTTTATTCTTACCTTGTTGAGGAAGAATACTAACATTTGTTGTCAAAGTGACTTCTGAGACATCTCCATGCAACTGAATGTCCTCAGCTATGAGGGGCATGACTATTTCATCATCTAAAATTTAATTGAGAAATGATTGACTTAAAAATTAATATTTAATTTAAAGGTTCGTGAATATCAATTATTGGCAATTATAATTTTAAAAATTGTAATTAAAAATATTAATATCTATAAACATATATATATATATATATTAGGGTTTACCTTCTGGTAGGACAATATTATTATTCACCACCCTTGTAACTTCCGAAACATCTTCATGTATGCGAACTTCCTCAGATATCGGGAACACAACAATTCCTTTATTTGAATTTGCATGAATAAAATATTTAGTGTCAAATCTTTTATTATTTGAAGTTATGATAATATTGTCAAATAAATCATAATTATAAAATTAATACAAATAATAATTATTACCCTCTTCTTCTGTGACAATATTGTTGTTCGCTATTATAGTTTCCTGTAATAAATCTCTATGCAACTGAATGCCCTCTAAATTTTGAGGCATGACTATCCCGTCATCTAATTGGATGAAAAAATAAACAATATAAGTATCATGAATTATAATTTTAAAAATAGTAATTACAAAATCTATATATATGTTAGTGTTTACCTTCTTGTAGGACAATATTATTATTCAGCACCCTTGTGACTTCTGAAACATCCTCATGTATCTGAACACCCTCAGATATTGGGAACCTAACAATTCCTTTATTTGGATTTACATGAATAAAACAATTAGTATAAAATCATTACTTTTTTGAAGTTATAAGAATATTGTAAAATAAATCATAATTGTAAAATTAATATAAATAATATTTCATACCTTCTTCCTCAGATATGTGAGGCATGACTATTGCATCATATAATTTTCATGAAAAATATAAACAATATAACTATTAGCATTTATTATGAAAATAGCAAATATTAGTATTTGCAAGTTATAATATAAACGAATCATAATTAGAAAATATTATTACTCGAGGTTCTTACCATTTAGAACATTGGTATTGTTTGTCAATGTGGTGACTCTTGAAACATTTTGGTGGAAGTGAACACCCTCTGATGTGGAAGGCATAAGAACTCCTGTATTTTAAATTGCAGCCAAAAAAAAATATATATATATATATATTGAGTATAAAAACTAATGTTGCAATTAATATATATGAAAATGATAATACTTTAGAGCTTACTTGTGGCATTTCGAACATTCGTTCTATAATGCAATTGTTTGTCACGTAGAACACATACTCTTAATCGACGTGCTTCTTTTTGAAGTTGTTTCAATTTATCCTTGAATATGGGATCATCATGATCAGTCTAGCGTGAAATGAGTAATTTTCTTTTTCGACATAGTCGATTGATTTTAGCAGTAACTGAATCATGTTCCATCCTGTAAAAACACAGACATTGTCATAACGCAAACAAATTCCTTTCCTCATCATGTGATCGAAATATAGTGTAAAAAAACACAATCAATTAAAATAAATTCACCGTGTGATCAAAACGGATTGTAAAAAGTACAATCACATCACATTTTTCACATAATAAAAAAATAAATGAAAAAAAAGAACCATTAAACTAACTACAATACAATCACATTAAAAAAAGAACCATTGAATCACAATCAAATTAAAAAATTAAATTATCTAACCATTGAACCAAAGAACCATTATCTAACTTAAATCATATTAAAAAATCAAATTATAAACAAAATGAGATAACTTCAATTATACAAATCACAATTTTTTTAATGCTATTAAACTAACTACAATCACAATAAAAAAAAAAAAAAAAAACATTGAACTAATTTTTTATTAACTACAATATTAAAACAGTAAACAAAAGAAAAAGTTAAGAAGGAGAAATTATAATCACATTTTTCTTTTTGTGAGGGTTTCTATTTATCTAACTTTAATCATATTAAAAAATTAAAAATAAAATTAAAATAGTAAATAAAAAGATTAAATAACATTAAAAATTAGTTAATCACATTTTTTTAACTATTAAACTAACTACAATCACATTAAAAAAAAGAATCATTCAACTAATTATAATCACATTTTTTATTTTTGTGAGGGTTTATATTTATCTAACTTTAATCATATTAAAAAATTAAAACAAAATTAAAATAGTAAATAAAAAGATTTTACATTAAAAAAAGACCATTGAACTAATTTTTGATTAACTACAATATTAAAACAGTAAACAAAAGAAAAAGTTAAGAAGGAGAAATTATAATCACATTTTTTTTATATAACTTTAATAATACTAAAAAATTAAAAATAAAATTAAAATAGTAAATAAAAAGATTAAATAACATTAAAAATTAGTTAATCCCATTTTTTTAACTATTAAACTAACTACAATCACATTAAAAAAAAGAATCATTCAACTAATTATAATCACATTTTTTCTTTTTGTGTGGGTTTATATTTATCTAACTTTAATCATATTAAAAAATCAAAAATAAAATTAAAATAGTAAATAAAAAGATTTTACATTAAAAAAAGACCATTCAACTAATTTTTTATTAACTACAATATTAAAACAGTAAACAAAACAAAAAGTTAAGAATGAGAAATTATAATCACTTTTTTCTTTTTGTGAAGGTTTATATTTATCTAACTTTAATCATATTAAAAAATTAAAAATAAAATTAAAATAGTAAATAAAAAGATTAAATAACTTTAAAAATTAGTTAATCACATTTTTTTAACTATTAAACTAACTACAATCACATTAAAAAAAAAATCATTCAACTAATTATAATCACATTTTTTTTTTGTGAGAGTTTATATTTATCTAACTTTAATCAAATTAAAAAATTGAAAATAAAATTAAAATAGTAAATAAAAAGATTAAATAACATTAAAATTAGTTAATCATATTTTTCTAACTACTAAACTAACTACAATCATATTAAAAAAAAGAATCATTCAACTAATTATAATCACATTTTTTCTTTTTGTGAGGGTCTATATTTATCTAACTTTAATCATATTAAAAAATCAAATATAAAATTTAAATAGTAAATAAAAAGATTTTACATTAAAAAAAAAATCATTGAACTAATTTTTGATTAATTACAATATTAAAACAGTAAACAAAAAAAAAAGGTAAGAAGGAAAAATTATAATCACATTTTTCTTTTTGTGAGGGTTTATATTTATCTAACTTGAATCGTATTAAAAAATTAAAAATAAAACTAAAATAGTAAACAAAAAGATTAAATAGCATTAAAAATTAGTTAATCACATTTTTTTAACTATTAAACTAATTACAATCACATTAAAAAAAGAATCATTCAACTAATTACAATCACATTTTTCTTTTTGTGAGAGTTTATATTTATCTAACTTTAATCATATTGAAAAATTAAAAAATTAGAAATAAAATTAAAATAGTAAATAAAAAGATTAAATAACATTAAAAATTAGTTAATCACATTTTTTTAACTATTAAACTAACTACAATCACATTAAAAAAAGAATCATTCAACTAATTACAATCACATTTTTCTTTTTGTGAGAGTTTATATTTATCTAACTTTAATCATATTAAAAAATTAAAAAATTAAAAATAAAATTAAAATAGTAAACAAAAAGATTAAATAACATTAAAAATTAGTTAATCACATTTTTTTTAACTATTAAACTAACTACAATCACATCAAAAAAAGAATCAATCAACTAATTACAATCACATTTTTTTTTTTTTGTGAGAGTTTATAATTATCTAACTTTAATCATATTAAAAAATTAAAAATAAAATTAAAATATTAAATAAAAAGATTAAATAACATTAAAAATTAGTTCATCACATTTTTTTTAACTATTAAACTAACTACAATCACATTAAAAAAAGAATCATTCAACTAATTATAATCACATTTTTATTTTTGTGAGAGTTTATATTTATCTAACTTTAATCATATTAAAAAATTAAAAAATTAAAAATAAAATTAAAATAGTAAACAAAAAGATTAAATAACATTAAAAATTAGTTAATCACATTTTTTTTAACTATTAAACTAACTACAATCACAGTAAAAAAAGAATCAATCAACTAATTACAATCACATTTTTTTTTTTGTGAGAGTTTATAATTATCTAACTTTAATCATATTAGAAAATTAAAAATAAAATTAAAATATTAAATAAAAAGATTAAATAACATTAAAAATTAGTTCATCACATTTTTTTTAACTATTAAACTAACTATAATCACATTAAAAAAAGAATCATTCAACTAATTATAATCACATTTTTATTTTTGTGAGAGTTTATATTTATCTAAATTTAATCATATTAAAAAATTAAAAAATTAAAAATTAAATTAAAATAGTAAATAAAAAGATTAAATAATATTAAAAATTAGTTAATTACATTTTTTTAACTATTAAACTAACTACAATCACATTAAAAAAAAAGAATCATTCAACTAATTATAATCACATTTTTTCTTTTTGTGAGGGTTTATATTTATCTAACTTTAATCATATTAAAAAATCAAAAATAAAATTAAAATAGTAAATAAATAGATTTTACATTAAAAAAAGACCATTGAACTAATTTTTGATTAACTACAATATTAAAACAGTAAACAAAACAAAAAGTTAAGAATGAGAAATTATAATCACTTTTTTCTTTTTGTGAAGGTTTATATTTATCTAACTTTAATCATATTAAAAAATTAAAAATAAAATTAAAATAGTAAATAAAAAGATTAAATAACTTTAAAAATTAGTTAATCACATTTTTTTAACTATTAAACTAACTACAATCACATTAAAAAAAAAATCATTCAACTAATTATAATCACATTTTTTTTTTGTGAGAGTTTATATTTATCTAACTTTAATCAAATTAAAAAATTGAAAATAAAATTAAAATAGTAAATAAAAAGATTAAATAACATTAAAAATTAGTTAATCATATTTTTCTAACTACTAAACTAACTACAATCATATTAAAAAAAAGAATCATTCAACTAATTATAATCACATTTTTTCTTTTTGTGAGGGTCTATATTTATCTAACTTTAATCATATTAAAAAATCAAATATAAATTTTAAATAGTAAATAAAAAGATTTTACATTAAAAAAAAAATCATTGCACTAATTTTTGATTAATTACAATATTAAAACAGTAAACAAAAAAAAAAGGTAAGAAGGAAAAATTATAATCACATTTTTCTTTTTGTGAGGGTTTATATTTATCTAACTTGAATCGTATTAAAAAATTAAAAATAAAACTAAAATAGTAAACAAAAAGATTAAATAGCATTAAAAATTAGTTAATCACATTTTTTTAACTATTAAACTAATTACAATCACATTAAAAAAAGAATCATTCAACCAATTACAATCACATTTTTCTTTTTGTGAGAGTTTATATTTATCTAACTTTAATCATATTGAAAAATTAAAAAATTAAAAATAAAATTAAAATAGTAAATAAAAAGATTAAATAACATTAAAAATTAGTTAATCACATTTTTTTAACTATTAAACTAACTACAATCACATTAAAAAAAGAATCATTCAACTAATTACAATCACATTTTTCTTTTTGTGAGAGTTTATATTTATCTAACTTTAATCATATTAAAAAATTAAAAAAATAAAATTAAAATTAAAATAGTAAACGAAAAGATTAAATAACATTAAAAATTAGTTAATCACATTTTTTTTAACTATTAAACTAATTACAATCACATTAAAAAAAGAATCAATCAACTAATTACAATCACATTTTTTTTTTTTGTGAGAGTTTATAATTATCTAACTTTAATCATATTAAAAAATTAAAAATAGAATTAAAATATTAAATAAAAAGATTAAATAACATTAAAAATTAGTTCATCACATTTTTTTTAACTATTAAACTAACTACAATCACATTAAAAAAAGAATCATTCAACTAATTATAATCACATTTTTATTTTTGTGAGAGTTTATATTTATCTAACTTTAATCATATTAAAAAATTAAAAATAAAATTAAAATAGTAAACAAAAAGATTAAATAACATTAAAAATTAGTTAATCACATTTTTTTTAACTATTAAACTAACTACAATCACAGTAAAAAAAAAATCAATCAACTAATTACAATCATATTTTTTTTTTTTGTGAGAGTTTATAATTATCTAACTTTAATCATATTAAAAAATTAAAAATAAAATTAAAATATTAAATAAAAAGATTAAATAACATTAAAAATTAGTTCATCACATTTTTTTTAACTATTAAACTAACTATAATCACATTAAAAAAAGAATCATTCAACTAATTATAATCACATTTTTATTTTTGTAAGAGTTTATATTTATCTAACTTTAATCATATTAAAAAATTAAAAAATTAAAAATTAAATTAAAATAGTAAATAAAAAGATTAAATAATATTAAAAATTAGTTAATTACATTTTTTTAACTATTAAACTAACTACAATCACATTAAAAAAAAGAATCATTCAACTAATTATAATCACATTTTTTCTTTTTGTGAGGGTTTATATTTATCTAACTTTAATCATATTAAAAAATCAAAAATAAAATTAAAATAGTAAATAAATAGATTTTACATTAAAAAAAGACCATTGAACTAATTTTTGATTAACTACAATATTAAAATAGTAAACAAAAGAAAAAGTTAAGAAGGAGAAATTATAATCACTTTTTTCTTTTTGTGAAGGTTTATATTTATCTAACTTTAATCATATTAAAAAATTAAAAATAAAATTACAATAGTAAATAAAAACATTAAATAACATTAAAAATTAGTTAATCACATTTTTTTAACTATTAAACTAACTACAATCACATTAAAAAAAAAAATCATTCAACTAATTATAATCACATTTTTCTTTTTGTGAGAGTTTATATTTATCTAACTTTAATCAAATTAAAAAATTGAAAATAAAATTAAAATAGTAAATAAAAAGATTAAATAACATTAAAAATTAGTTAATCATATTTTTTTTAACTATTAAACTGACTACAATCACATTAAAAAAAAGAATCATTCAACTAATTATAATCACATTTTTCTTTTTGTGAGGGTTTATATTATCTAACTTTAATCATATTAAAAAATCAAAAATAAAATTTAAATAGTAAATAAAAAGATTTTACATTAAAAAAAATCATTGAACTAATTTTTGATTAATTACAATATTAAAATAGTAAATAAAAGAAAAAGTTAAGAAGGAGAAATTATAATCACATTTTTCTTTTTGTAAGGGTTTATATTTATCTAACTTGAATCATATTAAAAAATTAAAAATAAAACTAAAATAGTAAACAAAAAGATTAAATAACATTAAGAATTAGTTAATCACATTTTTTTTAACTATTAAACTAACTAAAATCACATTAAAAAAAGAATCATTCAACTAATTACAATCACATTTTTCTTTTTTGTGAGAGTTTATATTTATCTAACTTTAATCATATTAAAAAATTAAAAATAAAATTAAAATAGTAAATAAAAAGATTAAATAACATTAAAAATTAGTTAATCACATTTTTTTTAACTATTAAACTAACTACAATCACATTAAAAAAAGAATCATTCAACTAATTATAATCACATTTTTCTTTTTGTGAGAGTTTATATTTATCTAACTTTAATCATATTAAAAAATTAAAAATAAAATTAAAATAGTAAACAAAAAGATTAAATAACATTAAAAATTAGTTAATCACAATTTTTTTAACTATTAAACTAACTACAATCACATTAAAAAAAGAATCATTCAACTAATTACAATCACATTTTTCTTTTTGTGAGAGTTTATATTTATCTAACTTTAATCATATTAAAAAATTAAAAAATTAAAAATAAAATTAAAATAGTAAATAAAAAGATTAAATAACATTAAAAATTAGTTAATCACATTTTTTTTAACTATTAAACTAACTACAATCACATTAAAAAAAGAATCATTCAACTAATTACAATCACATTTTTATTTTTGTGAGAGTTTATATTTATCTAACTTTAATCATATTAAAAAATTTAAAAATTAAAATAGTAAATAAAAAGATTAAATAACATTAAAAATTAGTTAATCACATTTTTTTAACTATTAAACTAACTACAATAACATTAAAAAAAAATCATTCAACTAATTATAATCACATTTTTCTTTTTGTGAGAGTTTATATTTATCCAACTTTAATCATATTAAAAAATTAAAACTAAAATTAAAATAGTAAATAAAAAGATTAAATAGCATAATAAATTAGTTAATCACATTTTTTTAACTATTAAACTAACTACAATCATATAGCGATCCCGCTTATCCCTTTTCTGTTCTGTTGTTTTCCGGACGCAGTTCTGTGGAGTTGGTAGTTGTACCTATCGTGTTGTCAACCTTTAAACTCTTTTGTTTAAGTTTTAGAACGAGTTGGGCTCGGTTGTTTCAGGTTGGTAGAGCTTTAGCTCCCATTATTGTTGCCCAGTTTTTGAGCGGTACGCTCGAGCGGGTCTTCTTGCGCTCGAGCGGGGTTTTCACAGTTTCAGTATTTCGTGCCTCTGCAAAACTTCTGCAGATGTGTTTTCTACGCTCAAGCGGATTTCTTTACGCTCGAGCGGTCGCGCTCGAGCGGGCTTGTTAGCGTTCGAGCTGGTTGTACTTTATTCTTGTGTCTTGGCGCTCGAGGGGCCTTCTTGCGCTCGAGCGTACCTAGCTTTTTGCCCTTGACACTCGAGCGTTGTGTTCTCCACTCGAGTGGAAGAGTCGTATATCAGTTGACAGCTAGGCTATTTTAAATCACTTTTTACATTTCCTTTCTCTCTCTTACTTTCCCAAAATCGATTTTGATCCTCACTCTAAAACCTAACTTCTCTCTAGGGTTTGATCTAGTAGGAGTGTTTTCCTTACCTTGAGCCTTTGTAAGAAGTGTGTTGATCATTGAGGGCTACATTTTGATCCGAGAAATTTGGTGTTTGGAGCACTTCCAAGTTTAGCTCTTCTTTCCCTTGGGTTCTACATTTGAGGTAGGGATTTCCTTGTTCTTTTTCAATACTCCGTCTATAGATAGACATGTGATAATTTTGTATTGCATGAAAATCATATCCATGTTGGATTTGTTTGAAATCATGAGAAGGAACCTAGGGTTGGGTGTTTGAAAAATGGTTATGTTATCATTGATGGTTGTTTTGGGCTAATCAGAGTGTAATTTAGCATGTTCTAGTTGATAGAAGAAAAAGCCCTAAATCATATTTTGATTGATAAATTAAAATGGAGGATAGTTGTAACAACCCTCATACTGTTTCCTGTTAATGACTGGTTGATTATCGATAATCACCGATTACTGTTAAACGGAACTGATAATGATTGATAACTGACTGAGAATTGAACTGATTAAAGTACTGAACTGACAGACCGAAATTGAAACTGAATTGAGCGAATACATCTGTTTGAATTGCATTTTATCTGTTGACTGTTTGTTTGATCTGTTCATGTTTTATGTTTAAACTGCTAATTGAAGGCCTTATCAGCGGCCGAATCCGGAATTGATTGGTGTTTTATGATCGTCATATTTAATATGATTTTATGGTATAATTATCTGAAAACTGATTAGGTATGATTAAATTAGATTAAAATAAGCCAATTAAAGAGTTTGACGAAATTACACTTTTGCCATCTAGTGGGGCCTTTGTTTACTCATATTTGAAGCCTTGTGTATGCTTTATCAAAACATTTCCTCAGCCTTGTTTGAGCACTCAGCCGAATTTAGAGAGAGAGGAAGTGAGAGTCTTGAGTTCACTTGTAGAATTGCTTGGAAATTGAAGGATTTAGAGCATAAGATTGCATAGTTGAGCTTGTTCATCTTGCATTCAAGACCTAAGGTAGAGTAATTACCCTCTTGTTTATGAATTGAGCTTGTTCTTGCATGATTCATGTCAAATTGAGGAGCTAAGTCTTGTTTTAGTTCATACATGTTGAAATATAACATAATTCATGCATGCATGTTTGAATTGTTGGATTTTGAGTTGAATTCATGGCAAATTGTCACATGCATGTCCATGTTTTAAGAGTAGTCCATGCTTTCATCATGTTTTGGAATCAATTGGCTCACTAGAGCATGTTTTGAAGCTTGAAAGTTATTTAAAGATCATGCATGTCATGTTTGAAGATTGTTCTTGAAAATGATTTGAAATTGAGTTTGAGTTAAACACCCTTGGGCTTTGATTTCTCAAATTGAGCTTGAAACATGTTATTCTATGTGTTTATAAATGTTTTCCAGAAAATGGGCCCAAGAGGATCGGTTTTAATGCTTTTGAACTTGGTTTTTGGCTTGGAGGTGCAATCTGGAATTTCCAGATTCTGCACTTCCGCTCGAGCGGAGGAAGTGCCGCTCGAGCGTAGAATTCGAGCATCCAGTATCTCTGCACTGTTTTACAGTCCGCTCGAGCGGAGGATTGGGCGCTCGAGCGGAGTCAGGTCTCACGCTCGAGCGGGCGTCGAGCGGAGATTTCACCCATCCAGTACTTTCACAGTACGCTCGAGCGGAAAAGTTTACGCTCGAGCGTGTACCTTTGTTGCATTACCGCTCGAGCGGGGAAACCTGAGCTCGAGCGGAACTCTGTTTTCCTGAAAATTCTGAAAATGCTTTTAAATGTGCATCTTAGCATCCTCATCCCATTCTAGGCATTCTTAGGCCTAGTTTAAGGCATCTTGTTGAGGATATAGATGTAGAACACACCGAGGCATTAGGGATTAAGTTATTACCGTTCCCAATTGTGTGGCTTAGTGTGTTCAATCTGTTAACTGTGTAGGGTTGGCGACTGGGGAGACACGCTCTAGCATACTGTAGCCCAAACTCTGTGAGTAACAATTGTGTAAAGATATGTTCAACTGATTATCTTTTGAATACTGAACTGAACTGTTTACTGAACTGGTATTACTGAATGAATGTATGTCCTTTATTTCTGAACTGTACTGTGGCATCCTTAGTACCTACTGTTTACTGTTACTGTTACTGTTACAGAGATCTCTGTCGGTTCCCTCATGGAGCCACTACTATTTACTGACTGATGGCCATCATTACTGTTCGGTCTTTTAAGACCTACTGTTACTGTTATGCTAATGGATGTACCACATATGACTGTTTACTGTACTGAACAACTGAAATACTGATTGAATTGAACTATTTTCATTACTGTAAGGACATTCATTCTAAACCCCTTTACGCTTTATGTTATTCACTGGGCTTTAGCTCACTGCTCATATATATATGTAGGTGTACAGGCACCAGACCGCGGCTAGGAGCGTCAGAGTAACTCCAGTTTTGTCAAGCCAGCCTATGTGCCTCACTGCGAGGTTCCGAGCCTATCGTGTTAAGGCTTAGGGGTGTTTTATGATTTCCCCTTCTGTACCGTCTTACTATTCTGTATAGACTGACTGTTCACTGTACTGCTATCTAGGGTTGAGTCCCTAGTCTGAATGATTGTAAATATTGTGCATACCGTTCTGTATTGTTTACGTATGAATGTATGAAAAGTCTTTTTGCATACAGACTGTCACAGCTCATTGGGCATTGTTTATTTACTGTTTTGGCTTCCGCCAGGCCCTGCACTCTGTTTTACTGTATTACTGTTCAGCAGGCCTTCGGTAATCTCGGATTACTGGCCGGTTACGGTGCTAAACCCATAGGGCCGGGTTTGGGTCGTGACAATAGTGAACCCTTTTTGAAAATCTCTATTGTTGATGAGTGCTGGGTGAAGGTGTTAATACCTAAGGGGTTAACTTTGGCTTTGGGATGGTTTGAAATGAATGTAATGGACTAGTGTGAGTCATGGCTTTATTGTCAATGGAATTGGTTTTGTAAAATAAAAGGAATTGATTTGGTTTTGTGACAACAAAAGGGACGGTGTTGGTTTTGTGAAAACAAAAGGGAAGTGGAACTTGTTTTGTGAAATGGGAAAAGTATTTTTGAAATACGAGTGAAAATTGGATTGTTGTTTCTTGAGTGTTGAACACACACTTGTGTGGGATTGTATCTTTAACTACCGTGTTAATGCTAATGTTGAGTTTGTGGTCTCATAGTAATTGAGTCTCTAATAGATGTACTACATATTTGCATCTAGAGGTTTTGTCCTTGGTCATCGGTGGAGGATGACATGGTTGTGTTGAATTGTCGTGTATGCATTATACCGTTATTGATTGAACATCGTATGTGATGAAGTGTTGAGATACATTATATATGTATGCTTGCTCGGGAGGAGGTAGCTATGTGTTCATATACTTTAACACATTGCCTGTATCTTGATGGTTTGTGTATACGTGTTATACATGTTGATTATGCCATGTTGTGTTGGGTTGGTGGTGTTATACCGTGCGCTAAGAATCAGAGGTACCGTGACCTTCCAGCTAGCGCCTGGAGAACTGACTGCGCTGAGAATATAAGGCACCATACCCTTCCAGCTAGCGCCTGGTAAACTGGCATGTTGTTGTGAGAGGTGTATCTTTGGCTTACTACGCACATAGCTAGTAGAGCAAAGTTCTGTTGTTGATGTTCCAGTGTGTCTGGGAATATCATGGATTGTGTTGATTACGGTTTTGGAGGGCCGAGTTGCCTCATTGGTTTGTCTTATGCATGTTGGTGAGTTGTTATCTCCCTTTTTATAATGGTACATGTATAGATTTGATTGTATCAGGAAGAAGCAAAAATGTCATTTTTTGTCTTTTGGAAAGTATGAAAGAGAATGGATATTTTAAAGAGATATATATTTTGAAAAGGTATGTCTGTGTATGTTTGGAAAATGGAAGAGAGTAGTGGGCTTAGTGAATTTATTTCCTAAGGTATTGTTAATGTTATGAAAGATTGGGAACGGGGATTAATGAGAAGAAAAGAAAATTGAATCGCCTATGGCATCGATTGAAATGGTTGTTTTCAAGAAAAGTTCATACTTATGTATATTTTGTATAAACTGTCACATTATTATTCTAGTATGAGATTGGGTATTCATGATCATAGCTATCTGTATGTTGTTATTGTTGAGGGCCATGTTGAGATCCCTACTGGACTACATGTTCATCACACGTTGTTGAATCTTTTTCAGGTGTTTAGCTGAATGTGCTGCAAGATTTGGATCTTCTGATTTGTTGGCCACAGGGCCTCTCTTATATGGGCAGAATGCCATATATGAAAAAGGGTCGTACCCTTCTTCTTGATATGTTGTTAATAATGTAAGCCCAAGGGCAATTTATTTAATATGCTCATGTTGTAATTAATAAACATTCGAAAGAGAGAGTTGTTGTTCACTCCTTTTAGTTGAATATTTGAGTTTATTTCCACATGTTATCTCTAAAATTGAATTAAGTTAATGAACTTGGTAATGACTTTGAGTAATAAAAATTGGGGCGTGACAAATCACATTAAAAAAAAAGAATCATTCAACCAACTTTAATCATATTAAAAATTAAAAATAAAATAAAAATAGTAAATAAAAAGATTAAATAACATTAAAAATTTGTTAATCACATTTTTTTAACTATTAAACTAACTACAATCACATTAAAAAAATAATCATTCAACTAATTATAATCACATTTTTTCTTTTTCTGAGGGTTTATATTAAAAAAATCAAAAATAAACTCAAAAAAACCATTGAACTAATTTTTGATTAACTACAATATTAAAACAGTAAACAAAAGAAAAAGTTAAGAAGGAGAAATTATAATCACATTTTTCTTTTTGTGAGGGTTTATAAAAAGATTAAATAACATTAAAAGTTAAGGAGAAAACAAAAATAACACTTACTGTTTGCGTACATAGTCACTGAAGTTGAAAGTGTAGAAGTAAGAACTAAAGAAGTGGAAAGCAAAAAGGAAAATCACTGTTAATATTAAAACAGTAAACAAAAGAAAAAGTTAAGAAGGAGAAAACAAAATAACACTTACTGTTTATATACGTAGTCACTGAAGTTGAAAGTATGGAAGTGAGAACTCAAGAAGGAGAAAGCAAAAAGGAAAATCACTATTTACAATAGGTATGTGAAAAGTTAAGAAAAATATGTGTATTGGAGAAGTTATAAAGATTTGAAAGAATTTAATAAGTGTTTATTTTTATTTTTTTTTCAAAAAACAAAACAAAAAAATTAAGAGGGAAAAAAATTAAGAGCCATTTACACAATAATTACATGGGTCTCTTGGGGATGCAAAAAGTAATGGCATGTAAATACCTGGGGTTTGACCGAGGAGTTTGAAAGAATTTAATAAGTGGTTTTTTTTTTTTTCAAAAAACAAAACAAAAAAAAATTAGAGGGAAAAAAATTAAGAGCCATTTACACAATAATTACACTAGCATATCACCCGTACTATGCACGGATTGTATTTACAATTATCTATATATGTGAATTGTGATTTTTAAATGTCTTTTTTTTTTAAATGTCTTCTTTTTTTTTTTCCTTTTTTTATATTATATTAAAGTTTAATATTTTGATAATAATCATATGTGTTAGACTTTTCAAGGAATTAACTGTCTTTTTTTTATTATATTGTATTAAAGTTTAATATTTTGATAATAATCATATGTGTTGAACTTTTCAATAAATTTTTTTTATGCTTGTTCTTAATGCATTAAAGTGTTATTATGAGGGATAATAATCAAACGTATTGGGACTTTTAAAGGAATTCATATGTGTTGGATTTCAAAGAATTTTTTTTATGCTTGTTCTTAATGCATTAAAGTATTGTTATGAGGGTAAAACTTGGGGGTTGGGAGAAGTTAATAAATGCTAAGGTTTTTTTTTTTTAAATCAAAAAATTAAGAAATTTAGATTGGGAGATTGAAGCTCCCACAACGCTTGGGGTTTAAAACCCCCTTTTACTTAATATATAGTATAGATGGGTCTCTTGGGGATGCAAAAAGTAATGGTGTGTAAATACCTGGGGTTTGACCGAGGAGGTAGCCCCAAAGGCAAATGCCTTTTTTATTATCACACATATACACAGCACATAGCCATATAGCCCCTCTCTCTCAGTTATTGCTTTATTCTAGTCAGTCGTGCTTCCCCAATAGTGTAATTGTAATTTTTGAACCAATCACCAAGTCAATTTTTTTTTAAAAAAAATAAAAAATCAGGAAATTAGGATTTCATTTATTGCGGTATTCTCTTCCCCACCCTCTATCTCTTCCATTTGTCAATAGTGTAATTATTATAATCTTTGAACCAATCACCAAGTCAATTTTTTTTAAAAAAAAAATAAAAAATCAGGAAATTAGGATTGGCATATTGGAGCTTCCATAGGCCTTGGGGGTTAAAACCCCCTTTTGCTTAATATATAGTATAGACTAGCTTATCACCCGTGCTATGCACGGGATAATTATAAATATTTATATTTGTTTTAGATTTTTTTAATATATAAATTATGTTTTTTAAGATTTTTTATAAAAATAATTTAACAATCTTATCACTAATCATAGTATATGAGAGAAGTTGAAAAGGATACCACAGTAACTATGCACGGGTTGTATCTCTAATTATTTGTATGAGAGGATTTTAAATGTTAATCAGGAATTTTGACCAATCAATAAATACAGGCATGTGGAAAGACATGTGGATTGAAAAAAGTTAATAAATGCTAATCATGAGATTTTGACCAAATCAATAAATGCTGAGGTTTCTTTTTTTTTAAATAAAAAATTTAGAAAATTAAGATTGGTATATTGAAACTCCCACAAGGCTTGGGGGTTAGAAACCCTTTTTTCTTTATATTTTTCTTTTTGTGAGTGTTTATGTTTACCTAATTTCAATCATATTAAAAATAAAATTATAAACAAAAGGAGATAACTTCAATCATACAAATCACAATTTTTTTTAATGCTATCTAATCATCATCAATATTTAAAAAAATCAATCACAAATTAAGTCAATTGATAATTAAAAAACACTATAATTTATTTTTCAAAAAACATAGTGAGTTAAAAAGATCAATTACAATTTTTTTTTTGGTCAAAATACAATATAATCATCATCAATAATTGGTACATTATGTGACCTTAATGAGTACAATCCATTTTGTTTTTTTAAAAAACACAGTGAATTAAAAATCAAATTACAAATTAAGTAAATTGATAGTTAAAAAAAAAATTCAAAAAACACTGTGAGTTAAAAAAATCAATTACAAATTTTTTTTTTCAAAATATGATCTAATCATTATCAATAATTGGTACTTTAAAAATCAAGTCAGAAAAAAAATCAAATCAAATCACAAATATTTTTATGCTATCTAACTACAATCATATTTTTTTCATAAATAATTGTAAAGAAAAACCATTACAACAGTAAATAAAAGATTAAATCACATTAAAAAAAAGAACCATTGAACAAACTACAATCACATCACATTTTTTTCATAATAAAATAAATAAATGAAAAAAAAAACTATTAAACTAACTACAATCACATTAAAAAAAAAGAATCATTCAACTAATTATAATCACATTTTTCTCTTTGTGAGGGGTTTATATTTATCTAACTTTAATCATATTAAAAAATCAAAAATAAAATTAAAATAGTAAATAAAAAGATTAAATAACATTAAAAAAAACCATTAAACTATCTACAACAATCATATTAAAAAAAAGTGTCATTGAACAAATTACAATCATATCATATTTTTCCCATAATAAAATAAATAAATGAAAAAAAAGAACTATTAAACTAACTACAATCACATGAAAAAAAAGAATCGTTTAACTAATTATAATCACATTTTTCTCTTTGCGAGGGTTTATATTTATCTAACTTCAATCATATTAAAAAATCAAAAATAAAATTAAAATTGTAAATAAAAAGATTAAATAACATTAAAAAAACCCATTGAACTAATTATAACAATCATATTAAAAAAAAGAGCCATTGAACAAACTACAATCACATCACATTTTTTCCATAATAAAATAAATAAATTAAAAAAAGAACTATTAAACTAACTACAATCGCATTAAAAAAAAGAAGAATTATTCAACTAATTATAATCACATTTTTCTCTTTGTGAAGGTTTATATTTATCTAATTACAATCATATTAAAAAATCAAATTAGAATTTTTTATCCGCTAGAAAAATCACAAATATTTTTATGCGCTATCTAACTATAATATTAAAACAGTAAACAAAAGGAAAAGTCAAGAAGGAGAATAAAAAGAAGACTTACTATTTGCATACGTGGTCACTGAAGTTAAAAGTGTAGAAGTAAGAAGTCAAGAAGGAGAAAACAAAAAGGAGACTCACTATTTGCCATAGGTATGTGAAAAGTTAAAAAGAGTGTGTGTATTGGAGAAGTTAAAAAGACTTGGAAGAATTTAATAAGTGCTAAGTTTTTTTTTTCAAAAAAAAAAATTAAGCAATTAAGGTTCAGATATTGAAACTGCCACAAAACTTGTGGGTTAGAGATAGATATAGATATAGATATAGATATTTATATTTGTTTTAAATTTTTTTTAATATACAAATTATTTGTTTTGGAAAAGGTACTGCAGTAATTATGAGAGAAGTCAAAAAGTCTTGTAGGTTGAAAAAAGTTAATAAATGCTGAGGTTAATTTTTTTTTTAAAAACAAAAAATTAGAAAATTATGATTGACGTATTAAAGCTCCCACAGGCCTTGGAGGTTAAAAATCCCATTTTGCTTAATACATAGTACTAGCATATCACCCGTGCTATGCACGGATTGTGTTTACAATTATCTATATATGTGAATTACGATTTTTAAATATTTTTTTTTAAATGTCTTCTTTTTTTCCTTTTTATATTATATTAAAGTTTAATATTTTGATAATAATCATATGTGTTAGACTTTTCAAGGAATTAAATGTCTTTTTTTTTATTATATTATATTAAAGTTCAATATTTTGATAATAATCATATGTGTTGAACTTTTCAAGAAATTCTTTTTATACTTGTTCTTAATGCATTAAAGTGTTGTTTTGAGGAATAATAATCATACGTGTTGGGACTTTTCAAGGAATTCATGTGTTGAATTTCAAAGAATTTTTTTATGCTTGTTCTTAATGCATTAAAGTGTTGTTATGAGGGTAAGACTTGGGGGTTGGGAGAAGTTAATAAATGCTAAGTTTTTTTTTTTAAATCAAATAATCAGAAAATTTAGATTGGGAGATTAGAGCTCCCACAATGTTTGGAGCTAAAAATCCCCTTTTGCTTAATATATAGTATAGATAGATACTAACTTATCACCTGTGCTATCCACAGAATAATTATAGATATTTATATTTGTTTTAGATTTTTTTTAATTGATAAATTATGCTTTTAAGATTTTTTATAAAAATAATTTAACAATTTTATCATTAACCATAGTGTATAGAAGAAGTTGAAAAAGGTACTGCAGTAACTATACACGGATTATATCTATAATTATTTGTATGAGGAAATTTTAAATGCTGATCAGGGGATTGTATCAATAAATGTAGGTATGTGGAAAGACATGTGGATTGAAAAAAGTTAATAAATGCTGATCAAAAGATTTTGACCAAATCAATAATGTTGAGTTTTTTTTTTTAATAAAAAATTTAGAAAATTCAAATTGAGATATTAAAGCTCCCACAGGTCTTAGGGGTTAAAAACCTCTTTTTGCTTAATATATAGTATAGATATAAATAGATAGATATAGATATAGATAATATAATATAGATAGATAGATGTGTTGAAATTTTCAAAGAATTTTGTTTATGCTGGTCTTTAATGGATTAAAGTTTAATTATGAGGGGGGTTTTGACCAAATCTCTCAAAAGACATGGGGATTGGGAGAACTTAATAAATGCTGAGATTTTTTTTTTAAATCAAAAAATTAGAAAATTAGGATTGAGATATTGGAGTTCCCACAAGCCTTGGAGGTTAAAAATTCCCTTTTACTTAATATATAGTATAGATATAGATATATGTAGATAGATAGATTTAATAAGAATTTATATTTGTTTTAGATATTTTTTTAATATACAAATTAATTCTTTTAGATTTTTTTATAAAAATAATTTAACAATCCCATCACTAACCATAGTGTATGAGAGAAGTTGAAAATGGTATAAGACAAGTCAAAAAGGCTTGTAGGTTAGGAGAAGTCAATAAATGTTGAGAGTTTTATTTTTTTTTCTAAATCAAAAATTAGAAAAGTAAGATTGGGATATTGGAGTTCCCACGGGTTGTGTTTCACCACTTTGTCTTTTTTTTTTTTTTTATACTATATTAAAATTTCATATTTTGATACTAATCATATGTGTTGGACTTTTCAAGGAATTTTTTTCATGCTTGTTCTTAATGTATTAAAATGTTATTATGAGAGATAATAATCATGTGTTGGATTTTTCAAGGAATTCATATGTACTTCACAATTATTTTTATATATGCGAATTGTGATTTTTAAATGTTTTTTTTTAAATGTCTTTTTTTTATATTATATTAAAGTGTAATATTTTGATAATAATCATATGTATTGGACTTTCAAGAAATTCATATGTGTTGGACTTTTTAAGGAATTTTTTTTTATGATTGTTCTTAATGTATTAAAGTATTATTATGAGAGATAATAATCGTGTGTGTTGGGACTTTTCAAGGAATTTATATGTGTTGAACTTTTTAAAGAATTTTTTTTATACTTGGGGGTTGGGAGAAGTTAATAAATGCTAAGGTTTTTTTTTAAAATAAAAAATCAAAAAATTTAGATTGGGATATTGGAGCTCCCACAAGACTTGGGGGGTTAGAAACCCTATTTTTCTTAATATATATAGATAGATAGATAGATATATCTTTTTCTTTTTCTTTTTATTTTTGTGTGATTTCTATTCGGGTATTTTTTTTTTTTCAATTTATTTAAGATGGAGTTGTGGGTATCTTTTTTTTTTTAAATTTAATTTATCTGTGGTTTCCATTTGTTTTTAATTATTATTATTTAGGTAAATTATGATGTGAGTTAGATATGTAATAGACGTGTGAGTTTTATTGATTTAAAGTTTATTTAGATAAACTTTAAAAAAAAAAATAGTTTTTTTGTTTTTTTTGTTATGTTATAATAGAATATATAAAATATAGGTAGATATCTACAATTTTAATAAAAAAATATTATCTGATTTTTTGGGGAATAGAAAAAGAATGCAAGTTTTAATATTTTTTTTTTGAGAATTTGTGAGAGAGATTAGGAGGGAGAGATTATGAAATATTTTTGTTATTAAATAAAT
The DNA here is from genome assembly GCF_055761805.1 of Camellia sinensis. NCBI lineage: Eukaryota > Viridiplantae > Streptophyta > Magnoliopsida > Ericales > Theaceae > Camellia > Camellia sinensis. The sequence goes on from NC_138967.1 coordinate 51,664,955, forward strand.
AAATCAGTCAATAGTTTTTTTTAATCTATTTTGTAAATTAAAAATCAATAATTTTGGAAAATTGATTAATTTTTCCCATTAAGTGATTTAAAATTTTCATAGATATACATTAAAAAAATACATAATTATATTATTGAATCATAATTCAAATTTAGATGTTATATCTTTTTCAGATTTATAGCTAAATTCTTATCTTTTTTTTATTTTTGTGTGTAACCATAGTGTATGGGAGAAATTGAAAAAGGTGTTGCAATAATTATGAGAGAAGTCAAAAGGGATTGTGGGTTGGGAGATGTCAATAAATGCTGAGGTTGGGTTGGGAGAAGTCAATAAATGCTGAGGGTTTTTTTTTTAAATCAAAAAATTAGAAAATTAGGATTAAGAGATTGGAGCTCCCACAGGCCTTGGGATTAAAAACCCCCTTTTGCTTAATATATAGTATAGATATAGACTAGTATAATTACCCGTGCTATGCATGGGTATAAATAAATAATCAAAAACTAATTTTCAAAATTAAATAATAATCTAAAAAATTTATCTAGAATATTTAGTGAAAATAATTTAGAATCAATTAAATTTTATTCATTTTTATCATAGTTACATATAAGAGAATTTTTTTTTTTTTTTTATTCTTATGTTACTAATTGTGTGTTCTAAGTTCTTAATAACAAATATATGTCATAATTTAATTGGTAAAAATTAAAAAATAAATCACAAAAATTATATTTATGATAAAATATAAATATATTTCATCTTATGAGTTTCGTAAATTTAATTTATCATATGATAGTGGTAAATTATATTTGTCAATATATTAATTTTTTCATGTTTTGTAAAGTCTAAAAATTTGTCTAACATCAAAATTATAATTTATCTTATGTTATAAGACTTACATAAAAATGGATTAGAATTCATTTGTAATATTAAATTTAGGCTTAACATTAGATTTACGCCAACTTGTTTTTCACCTAATCATTAAAAAATATTTTTGTCTATTCCCAACTTATATGAATCATTTGTCCTATCGATTTATTAAATTAGTAAATAGATATTTGTAAGTATTTTTTATAATAATTAAAAATTTTGAACTTAGTTTAAAAAAACTATATATTTATGTTAAAACAATTAAATGAATAGTTATATATATTTATGGATGGAAAAATTATATAAGATAGAGCCACCCTAAATTGTAGGTCATATTATAGTCCTAATAAATTTAAATTTTATCATAACTTATCAATTCGTGACTGATATGAGCTAATTTAGTGGGTTTTAATATTTGATTAAAAACTAAAAAGTAGTCAAGAAAATTTAGTGCAAGTCAATTTAAGATGTAATGCCCCCCCCCCTCCCTTGCCCTAAAAAATAAAAAAAATAAAAAACAATTAATCCAACTCATAAGAAAAGTGAGTATAATAGAATTGGTATGATTTCATTCACCAGAGTTTGTATTACAAAAGATAACACATATAATATACATTCATAAATGTTCATCCTAAATCTATAGCATGTATTGCCAGTTAATAATCAACAAAATAAATGCCCTACGGGCTTACATCTTTCCACAACATTGCTTGGTTACAGCAAAAGGAAGAGTCTAACTCAACACAACTTAACCCTTGACTATACAAAATACATAAAATAAAAGGAAGCTCTTGCTCCAAGTATCTCCAAACTACTGTCTTGGCGGAGGAATGTCTCCAACACCTGAAAATGGTTCCCAAGTAAGGTGAGCCAAAGTCTAATAGAAACATACTAACACAATATATGAGAATTAATAAGATAGAAGTATGATGCAAATGTTCATTGTCTTATGACAAAATCTTTATAACTCTTTCCAAACCATGTTATACCAAACTCGCATCTCAATTTGTTCATTTTGGTTCAATAGATACATCCACTGCATTTAACCCATCAACAGAAGTTACATCCCACAAGTTTCCAACAAATAAAATCATCATATAAATACATTCACTTCTATTTGCCATTTTACGGAAATTTCGTCTGCGGGAATCGACACCCATGTATGCAAATGGTTTTCAAGACTTTCACCCTGGACACACTAGCCAACTTAGTTCAATGGAATCCATTTCCTTTCTTCTTCTCAAAACATAGAATACATCCTCTTTCTTCTCCCAAATATCATACATAGACAATGTATATCATTCATAATTTGCCTAATTTGCCTAATCCATATACAACGTCTACAACAATCATGACTATCTTCCACCGATAGCCCAAATAGATATTTCTAAACAGATATACCATCTCTATAACAGACAAATCATCAAATTTCCATAGGTAAGCGATTAAACAAATCCAACAACACCACTCATGTACATATCCTCCCAATTTCACATTTTTCATACCAATTTCATTATTTACACAAAATACTTATTCAAGACATTTTAGGACAAAGCTCCCCATTTTCCAAATATTAACCCAAAGGCCAAAATTAACTATTTTAACACAAGATGACCTCATAACCAAACCCCATAATCATTTATATAACACCCACATAGAAACCTCTCTTTTTCAACTTGAATCCAAACCCTAGGTTTGCTCCAAAATACCACTAAATCTCACCATCTTCACACAACAACCTATAACCAAGTTAAAACTCATATTAAAGTGTAGAAGCCCAAAGGAGAAGTGGAGAAACCTCAAAGATGTCCAATGTCGACTTTATTCGGATCAAATGGAAGCCCCCAGAATGCTCTATCTTTTTATCAAAGTGAGTAGGGTAGAGAGATATTAGATTTAGGTGTATTTGTAGAAAGAAGTCGGATTTTATAGAGAGAGAGAGAGAGAGAGAGCTAGTCTAGGGTTTTTGAGTGAAAAGATATCAAAAAGTGATATAAAGAGGTGTTGTTGCGAACTGATATACGCGAAGCTCGCTCGAGCGCAAGAGTTGTTGCTCAGGCAACCAGACACAATAAGTTGCCTCGCTCGAGCGCAAGAAGAGTCGCTCGAATGTAGAATACAAACTTCTAGAAATTTTACAAGCAGAAGACTGTCACTCAAGTGCAAAAGTCCTTGCTCGAGCGAATAACAACACCTTTCCAATATCTCTGTAGGCTTGCAAAATTACTGGAAGATCACAAAGCTTGCTCGAGCGAAGAAGCCAAAATCTAGGCAACAATTTAGACCAACTAGCAACTAACTTGTTCCAAACACGCCCAAGACATCCCAATACTCAAACTCAATGGGTGAAAAGAGGAAAAAGACGTGAATGACAATATTAAACCACGAGACCCAAATCCGGAATACAACAAAGGTCGGGTCAAAATCAGAATCGCTATATAAGAAAATTTAGTTCAAGTCGATTTTTTTGCCACTAATTCTTGATTTAAGCCTAGTCCTTGGGGAACCGTCCAATTCATATCGAATCCATGAGTTAGTAGACCCACCTGTTTATTTAATTTTTAATTAGTAAATATATATTTTTTAAAAATATAACAAAAATAGGAAATATGTACATATTTGTTTGGTATATTTACTAACAATTTTAAAATTAATTAAGAAATTATGTGGTTATTCTTAAAAGAATAAATTAGATTGGTAATTTTTATATTTTAACTCGTGTTATTTTTGTCCTTACAATTTTAATTTGCTCAATTTTAATTATGAATTTATAATTTTGTCTTAATTTGATCCAATTGTTATAATTGCTAGTTTTTTTTATTTTTTATTATTGAAAATATACACCTGAGTAGCATCTATTATAATTTTATAGACAAAATTACAAATTTGTTCAACTCAATAAGTTAATATCAGCCAGCTCAATAACTATTTTCTTTTAAAAATCTTAACTAACATTATCAGTTGCACCAAATTGATACAAAATCTAAAATTGAAGGTCAAAATCAAACTAATTAAAATTACAGAGATCAAATTGACACAAGAGACAAAATACGGGACTATCAATATAATTTACCCTTCTTAAAATATGGCTAATACTGATTGTATCAATATTAAGATATATTTATATTTGAAATACTATTTAAGACCTGATCAGGTTAGAACTTGAATAAAAAATTGATGACTTATTATAAATATTTAATAATTATAAATTTAAATTTGATCAACTTTCATTTAATTTTTTTCATAATCAAATTACGTTGTTTGATAATTATAATTTATAGTTCCAATTTTTCTTTGTATTTTTTAAAAAATATTTTAAAATTAGATATAATTTTAATTTCTTTTGAACTTTTCTTTTCAATCTCAAATTAGTTATAACTTGAATTATATATAATTTGTTTTTGACTTCTCATTTACAAAAACTAACAATGAACATAAATTGTTTTTTAAACATTGTAAAATATAAATAAAGATATATATTATCTATAGCGATCCCGGATTTACCCTTGTTGTACAGTGATCCGGACATGTGTCTGTGGATGATAGTAGTGGATTATTACCTGGTGTACATCCTTTCTTACTTCGTATTTGAGTTATAGGATGTGTTGGGCAGGTTTGTTACAGGTTGGTTGAGTTTAGAAACCAAAACTAGTTGCCCAGATTTTGACCTGTCCACTCGAGCGGGGTTTTTGGCGCTCGAGCGGGAATTGCACCCATCCAGTATTTCCTGTGCAGTGTTCGACGCTCGAGCGTGGGATTGGCCGCTCGAGCGTGGGATTGTGTGAGTGCCGCTCGAGCGGGGAGTTGGAAGCTCGAGCGGGAGACCTAGTTCTGTAAAAGTTCTGGGAGTGTGTATCCGCCGCTCGAGCGGGATTGTTGACGCTCGAGCAGGAGTCTGTGAGTGACGCTCGAGCGGGGAGTTGGACGCTCGAGCGGGGCAACTTTTATATAAAGCCGAGATCCGACTTTTGGATCACTTTTTCAAGATCTTTTCTCTCTCTTACTTTTCCAAAAAGCCATTTTCAAAGCTTCTCACTCTAAAGTCGGCCCTTCTCTCTTAGATTTGATCTAGTAGGAGTTGTTTGCTCACTTTTGGTCTTTACGAAAGTTGTGTTGATCGTCGAGGGCTACATTTTAATCTGAAAATTTCGGGATTTGGAGCACGTTGGGTTTTGTCATCTTCTCCCTTGGAGCTCCAACTTTGAGGTAGGAATATCCTACTCCTCTCTATGGATCTTGTCTTTAATTTTTAGTATTTTGAGATGTTGGGGTTGGTTTGGTAATTTTGTGAAAGTTTGGGGCTTTTGTGTAATTTTACAAAAGTTGGGGTTTTATTTATAATAAACCTAGATGCATGTTTGGCATAGGGAAATGGAATAAATGTTGAATCATTGATGAAAATGGGACCTTAAGGGTTGTAATGGTAATTATGGAAAATGACCTAATTACATTGTTTGATTAATTGGGATAATTAATTGTGAGAAATGAGGAAATGAAATGGAATTGTTGAGATTGGGAATGCATGGGGTAAAAGGGTGTAGTTGGATTATTTATCACTCACCTAGTTGGAATGTTGATTATATATCCATTGTTGCATTTATTTTCTGTATAGAAATAACTGCTTTGGGCTATGGGTGGAGGATAGTCGTGATTCTTGTAGACAATGCATGATGATTAGGCAAACAGAAACTAATCACTGGAACGAGTCATTGAGTATGATGATTGAAAGAACACGTTAAATTTATGTGTTGTGTGATGATGTGTATAATTATTGTTTATATGTATTGTGTTGTGTTGGAGGAGATAGGGGATGTACTCCACGGTTTAGAGGAAGATAGGGGATGGACCTCTAAACCGGATGTTGTTGGGAGGAGATAGGGGATGGACTCCGTAGATAGAGCTCATATGCTTATCTAGTGATGTATTGACAGAGCTCATATGCTTGTCATTGGAAGTGTGATAGTGCTCATATGCATATCTGTGGAAGTGATGATATAGCTTGTATGCTTATCTGTTGTTGTGTGATATAGCTAGTATGCTTATCTGTTATGAAATGGGAAGTGTTTGATATGAGTTACTGTCTCATATGAGTTGTTGGCCAGGTTCTGAGCCATGGTTGTAAATTGAGAATTGAAAGGAATTGGAAAATGAATGGTAATATGGACTTATATGTCATGAAAATGTAAAGTGTGATAAAGGAAAGTATCAGTGTTGGCCATCTATCAACTGCTAATCTTTTAGTCATTGTTCATGGTTGGTTTAGTGTATTTCTACTGGGCTGTGGCTCACCCTATATGGGAATATCATTTTCAGGTACAAGTATCATGCCACCTCCAAGGACATAGCTTGGGAGGCTAGATGGAAGCAGATTTTTGCTGTTTAGTTTCTTTTGATGTATTACATGTATATTCAAGCCAAGGGCTTATGTGTAAATGAGTTAGCACTCTTTTGTTGTAACCAAGTGTTAACTTGGAAAGCTATAAGCCCGTAAGGCATTTGCTTTTGATGATTAACATGTAATACTTTTGTAAAGAACTACTCTGATGGATAGAAGAATGTTTATCTTTATTAGCAATGCATGTCTATATTGATGGGTTTAATGTGTTATTTTGAGGGCGTTACATTATCAACAATAATAATAACAAAATATATTTTTATTTATCATGGGACATCTCACCACTACATTAATAATGGACATTAATAATAAAACTCATTACAATAATACAGTAATAATATATCAGATGATAAATAATATGTGATTACAATAATTTTTTATAGTTATACAAAAGTACCCAAAATGATATATATAAAAAATAATATATGATCCATATTCAATTTTTATATAGTAAAATTCATACTTAAAAAAAATAATATATGATCCATATTCAATTTTTATATAGTAAAATTCATACTTAATCTCAACCACACATTAGTTTTCTAAATCAATTCATCACCAAAACTATTTACTATTCTATTAAGTAATATTCACATTTTCAAAACTCACACCCAAACAATACTCTGACCGTGCTCATCATCATCCTTATTGTTGCCATGTTCATCACCTCCACTAACCACTATGCAACTCTGGTATAGTTTTTTTTTCTTTGCAAATTTAAAAAGACAATGTTGAGGAAATAAAAAGGTACCGTTAGAGTTTTAAAGAATTAAAATAAAAAATGAAAAAAAATTGTGTGGTTTTAGTTTTTCTTATTCCATATATGGGTGATAAATTTTTTTTTTTAAATCTATAAATTACGGAGCATTGTTCATTATTTAAAATTTTATTTATTGCTGGGCAAGTCAATTAAATGTTTTTAATTTTTTACAAATAAAAAAAATTGAAAATTTTGTTTAAAATTTTTTTAAAAAATGGCCAAATCATAAAAAATAATATAAGACGCCATATCCTATTAAAAAAACTCATAACTGTATTATCAATTTACATATATCAAAAATAATAATAAAAACAATATAAAAAATACACAAACATCCTCCAAAAAAATAAAAATGAAAGTTCAAATTAACTCCCAAAACAAAAATAGTTAAACAGATATATATATATATATATATTATCAATTTAGTTGGAAAAAAAAAAGTCATATAGACCAAAAAAAATACTCACAAGAAAATAGAAATTTACAAAAAAAAATAAATAAATAAAAAATATAAACAAACATACTTGAAATAAGTTTGGACTATTAACAAAAAGAAAGACTAATCTTTGCATCATTACATTTAGAGAGGAGTTGGCTGGGCTAAAAAAAAAAGATCAAATATTGGTTATTCTAAAGAGAAAATTATATTGAATTTTTAATTTGATTGAGTTTTAAAATCTTAGTATTTATATTATTTTCAGAAAGGATGAGGGTGGCTTACCATGATTTTGAATTTTCAAATTCAAAATCATAGATAATTAGTGCCTTTATTATTTTTTTATTTGAATTATTTCGATCGATATTATTTTTGAAAAGAGTAAGTGTGACTTATTATATTGTTTTGAATTTTAAAATTCAAAATCATAGATAATTATAGCCTTTTTTTGTTTTTGATTTTTTGACTTAAGGAAATAACAAATAGATTTTTTTTATTTCTTTAAAAATTAACAAAATTAATTTGAGAGTTTAGAGTTCCCACAATCAATATTCTTAAGAAGTCCATTTTCCTTATATAATACTAGCCTGTCAACCTGAGCTATGCACGAGATAATTATAGTTATTATATTTATTTTAGATTTTTTTTAATATATAAATTATGCTTTTTAAGATTTTTTATAAAAATAATTTAACAATTTTTATCACTAACCATAGTGTGTGAGAGAAGTTGAAAAAGGTAATGCAGTAACTATACACAGATTGTATCTATAATTATTTGTATGAGGAGATTTTAAATGCTGATAAGGGAATTTTGACCAAATCAATAAATGTAGGCATGTGGAAAGACATGTGAATTGAAAAAAGTTAATAAATGTTAATCAGAGAATTTTGACCAAATCAATAAATGCTGAGTTTTTTTTTTTAATAAAAAATTTAGAAAATTCAGATTGAGATATTGAAGCTCCCACAGGTGTTGGGGGTTAAAAACCCCTTTTTACTTAATATATAGTAAGTATAGATAGATAGATAGATATAGATATTTATATTTTTTTTAGATATTTATATTTGTTAAAAATAAAAAAAAATAAAAAAGTTAAAAAGGATGTGTATATAGGAGAAGTCAAAAAGACTTTGGAGAATTTAATAAATGCTGAGCTAAAACAAAAATTTTAATTAATGGAAACCACAATTTAATGAGCCAAGACACACGCACATATATATATATATATATATATATATTTTACATGTGGAATACACGCAGACATCATAATACCGAGCTATGCACGGGATAATTATAGATATTTATATTTGTTTTAGATTTTTTTTAATATATAAATTATGCTTTTAAAGATTTTTTATAAAAATAATTTAGCAATCTTATCACTAATCATAGTGCATGGGAGAAATTGAAAAGGGTACTGCAGTAACTATATACGGATTGCATCTATAATTATTTGTATGAGGGGATTTTAAATGCTAATTAGGAGATTTTGACCAAATCATGTGGAAAAACATATGGATTGAAAAAAGTTAAAAAATGTTGATAAGGGAATTTTGACCAAATCAATAAATGCTGAGTTTTTTTTTTAATAAGAAATTTAGAAAATTCAGATTGAGATATTGAAACTCTCACAGGCCTTGGGGTTAAAAATCTCCTTTTGCTTAATATATAGTATAGATACTAACCTATCACCCGTGCTATGTACGGAATAATTATAGATATTTATATTTGTTTTAATTTTTTTTTAATATATAAATTATGTTTTTAAAGATTTTTTATAAAAATAATTTAACAATCTTATCACTAACCATAGTGTACAAGAGAAATTAAAAAGGCTACTATAATAACTATGCACGGGCTGTATCTATAATTATCTGTATGAGAAAATTTTAAATGCTAATCAGGGATTTTGACCAAATCAATAAATGCAGGCATGTGGATTGAAAAAAGTTAAAAGTTAATAAATGCTGATCAAGGGATTTTGACCAAATCAATAAATGCTGAGTTTTTTTTTTTTTTTTAAATCCAAAATTTAGAAAATTAAGAGTGAGAGATTGGAGCTCCCACAAGACTTGGGGTTTAGAAACCTCATTTTCCTTAATATATTTACAATTATCTATATATGTGAATTGCGATCTTTAAATATCTTTTTATTTGTTTATTTAAATGTTTTCTTTTTTTCCTTTTTTATATTATATTAAAGTTAATATTTTGATAATAATCATATGTATTGGACTTTTCAATGAATTAAATGTCTTCTTTTTTTATTATATTATATTAAAGTTTAATATTTTGATAATAATCATATATGTTGGACTTTTCAAAAAAAAAAATTATACTTGTTCTTAATGCATTAAAGTGTTATTATGAGGGATAGTAATCATATGTGTTAGAACTTTTCAATGAATTCATATGTGTTGGATTTTAAAGAATTTTTTTTATGCTTGTTTTTAATGTATTAAAGTGTTATTATGAGGGTAAGAGTTGGGAGTTGGGAAAAGTTAATAAATGCTAAGTTTTTTTTTTTTTTAAATCAAAAAATCAGGAAATTTAGATTGGGAGATTGAAACTCCTACAAGGCTTGAGGTTAAAAATCATCTTTTACTTAATATATAGTATAGATATAGATTTCAGTTTATTTCTTACCAAACTTTACCACTTTTAATGAAAAATAGAACATAAATTTGGTTAGAATTTTTTTTTAACATCTCTTACCATTTCCCGCCAACTTATCCAAAAAAAAAAACAAATAGCAAATTTCATATTCTCACCAAATGCTTCCATCCAAACAGGGTCTAAGTCCCACTTTTTTGGTCCTGTTTGGTAGAGCTGTGGAAAAGTGTTTACCTTATGCTTAAACAGCTTATAACTTATAACTTTGAACATAAGCTAATTTCTGACTTATAAAAAGCATCTCCTGTTCCACTCAAAGAATAAACTGATTTCTGACTTCCAAAAAGTTATAAACTATAAGTTAAATTAAACACGTCAAAATAACTTAAATTAAGCTAAAAGTTAAAATAAGGAGCTTTTAAGCTGCAGCAAGGCCTTTAACTCTACCTCCATTTCCACCTCCCCTCTGTTTCACTCTCCTCCCCCCATTGAGAGAGAGGGCTAGTAGAGACCATGAGGGTGCGCCAAACACTTTAAAATGCGCACTCCACTGACTCTAACACAGCTCAATACCCTTCGCTTTAGATCCTAATCTTCGAACACCAGTTTCTTTGCGAGAATCCATCAGAGTTTGTTCAAGCAATATCAGATTTTGAGGTGAATATTTTGTTCTTTTTAATCATCTGGGTATCTTCCAAACACAAATCTTTGATGGGTTTTACTTTTTTTTCAAATATTTGTTTGTATTGGTGGAATAATTGGATTGGGTTATTGAGTATATCTCTTGTTTTAACCGTTTGATGTAATTTTTTTTTTTTTTTTTTTTTTTGTATTTTTTCCCCCTTCTGTTAATATGTGGGTTTGTAATTAATTGACTATTGGGATTTTAGGAATGGTTTGGTTTACTAATAATTGTTAGTGTGTTTTTTTTAATTATTAATTATTTGGTGTTTATTTTTTATTGTTTTATTCGATGGCTTTGGAACGGTTTTATTTTTTATTTTTTGTTTTCCTGATCATTTGGATGTTTGCTTAACAGTCCTCTTGGTAAGTTAGGTAAGGAACGAAAGGAAAAGATTATGGTAGTGAGGAAAATAAATAATTGCGGTTTCTCACATTATGTTTGGATGAACATGATAGAAAGAGGACTCTATTTGGTGTTCTTTTTTCTTTTTTCCTTTTTAATTTTTAATTTAGATGGACAATTTAGGTATTATAAAATTTTTACCTTTCTCACTAAATGGCACCAAGTTTGGTGAAATATAGAACATGAGTTTTAAAAGACTTCACTTTCTCTCAATTTCTTCCTTTCCCATCATTTTGCCTCTCCTCATTCATCCAAACAAGTGATAAGAATTTTGTTCTCACCATTTCTTTTCTTTTATAGTCAAACCCCTCAATCCAAATGGGATATGGTTTTGGTTTTATTTCTTTGGGGGTATTTGGTGTTTATAGTTTTGCTGGATTGGTTTTAGGAATTAATGGCGAAAAAAGTTAAGAAGAAAGCCCGAAGTGGTCATACAGAGAAGCGAGTTTCTACCCTTCCTCAGAAAACTGAACCTGTCGCCCAGCAAAGCATTCCAAGCACTGATGATGGATTTTCAATCATAAAAGAGAGGAAAGTGTGTTCCCATCTTGATAAGGGTATTGATTTAGCTAAATTTTCTTCAAGAATAAGGTCTATAGAACATATTAGATGTGAAGATTGCAGAGAAGGTGTGGTTGATAATTGAGCAAGTAAGGGAAGGGGCAAGCAGGTGAAGAAGAAAGGGGGAGGTTCTGTGGACAAGAAACCCGAGTCTAAAGCAATTTGGGTTTGTTTGGAATGTGGTCATCTTTCATGCGGGGGGATTGGATTCCCAACAACCCCTCAAACCCATGCAGTTCAGCATGCCAGGCAAACTCGTCATCTGTTGGCTATCCAATTTGAAAACCTTCAACTACACTAGTGCTTCCCTTGCAATACACTTATTCCAGTTGAAAAATTGGAGGAAAGTGGTGAACAGAAAGGTCCGCTGTCAGATATTGTGAAGCTGGTAAAGGGGCGATCATTTCAAGGGGCCTTAGTGGATGTTGAGGATGTTTATTTTGGGAGTGGCAGTGTTATAAGTGAGATAAAATCAGAAAACACCATTGTAAGTAGTTTGGATGGAAAAAGTGGTTATGTGGTCAAAGGCTTGGTTAATATTGGTAATACTTGCTTCTTTAATTCAATCGTGCAGAATCTCTTAGCAATGGAGAGATTACGGAATCACTTCTTGGAATTGGATGAGTCTAAATCCCCTTACCGTTTCTTTAAAGAAGCTCTTTATTGAAACTAGTCGAGAGGCTGGCTTGAGAAATCTGATAAATCCAAAATCCTTTTTCGGGTGTGTTTGTGCCGAGGCTTCCCAATTTAGGGGGTATCAACAGCATGACAGTCATGAGTTGCTTCGTTGTTTACTTGATGGGTTGTGTGCTGAAGAGTTGAATGCAAGAAAACAGACTACTTCTCTGGAAAATGGGATTTCCTCAAATCTAGGTCCTACTTTTGTTGATGGCATCTTTGGGGGCCAACTATCCAGTACTGTTTCTTGTTTGGAATGTGGGCACTCTTCAACAGTGTTTAAGCCATTTCTAGATCTCTCACTCCAGTACCAACTAAGAAACCCCCATCTAAAAGGGCCCAACCTATTTCTCGAGCCAAGAAACCAAAACCGCCTCCAAAACAAAGTGGAAGGATTCGTCCAAAGCTTAATAGGGATGCAGATTTTGTAGCATCTGAAAGTGTTTCAGTTCCGTCAGCTGGTGGTTCATCTTCTTGCCAAGTAGAATCTACCGTGCCTGTCAAAGAAAAAGTGGGAGATGCTTTGGTCGATTATACACTGTTTGAATCCGTTGGCCCTAGTACAGTGGCAGATAAAAAGAGTTCAGTTTCATCAAATCTCGACTGCTGAAGAGTTTGAAAAGAATACATTCCTCAAGAATGTCATGGATAAAATAGAGGCTTCAGTTGACAATTTAGCATGGTTGGATTACCTGGAACCAGATCCTGTGTCAAATGACAATGATACAGATTCAAAACCTAACGATATTGCAGCAATTTATGATTCAGGAAAACAATATGGTGCTCAAAACGATGCCTTGTTACAGGATGGCATAGAATCTAGCAGGCAGATCCATTCTCTTTGTATAGTAGAAACAGCAGGTTCATTGGACAATTTGGCATGGTTGGATTACCTTGAACCCAATACATTATCAGATGATCGTGTTATGGCTTCCAAAGTTAACGATGCATTAGTAGTCCAAGATTCTGGAGGCAAGGATGGTTTAGGGAATTCTTTTAAAAATGACCTCCCATTACCGGTCCAAGATTCTGAAGTTCTGTTGCTTCCTCAGAAAGAAGAAACTTCAACTAGTGGTGAGATATTGAGAGAAGGTGTCATCGTCAGCTGTTGGCTGTGAACCAGATGCATTGGACTTTGATGGCTTTGGAGACTTATTTGATGAGCCAGAAATTGCTGCAGGGCCCGATGTAAAACCCTTGTCAAGTGTGAGTAATTTTCCGGCAAACGAAATTGCAGAAACTGGTTTCTTAGATGGAAATAGCAGTGAGTCTGATCCAGATGAAGTCGATAATAGTGATTCTCCAGTGTCCATAGAGAGCTGTTTGGCGTATTTCACGAAGCCAGAGCTTCTCTCCAATGAACATGCTTGGCATTGTGAAAACTGTTCAAAAGTTCTTCGTGAGCGAAGGATGAAATCAAGGGAAAAGAGGCAGAAAGCTACATCCAAGATTCAGGTAAGCGGGGTTGAGGATAGTATTCAAAGTGCTCCAAGTGCAACTTATAAATATAAGCACGTCTCTGAATTCAATGCTGCACAAACCAGACCAAATAAGCAGATAAATGCTGAATTCAATAATGGGATATCAGATCGGAATAGTTGCGACTTTCAAATAAATGTGACAGAATTCTGACTAGAACTACATAATACAAGAGTATCGTACTTATAAAGGATAATCTCAGAAAATATAAAGAACACAAACATAGATTTGTACCAAGTAGAAAACTTATACAGAAAACAAATTTCGTAAAATAATAATCTGCAACAATATTATCAGATTCTAATAAACAAAATCATGAATAACCAAAAATTACGGTTAAAGACAACATAATAAGAAATAGAATTTGACTCAAACATAGTGTAAGAGGGGCTAATTTGAGCCCACTAAATTATTTAGGCCCAATAGCCCAAGATTAGTGGGCCCGAATTCATCGCAAGTCCAAGAATCGGTGGGCCCAGATTTATCGCCATTAAACGGATTGAATCGCTCTAAGCCTCGAAAGGGTTCGGATCCACGAACCTAGAGACTTACTCGGGCCCGGACTCGAAAGGGTATTAAGCGAGCCTAGAGATCCGAGGCACTCGGACTCGAAAAGATTCGGACCCACGAATCTAGAGATCCGAAGTACTTGGCTTCGAACGGATTCAGACGCAATCTAGAAGTCGCTCCGTTAATGAGTCCCAGAACACTTGCGGGCTCGGAGCTTTCCGGGATCTACGCACCAGAACCATGGGCGTAATGGAGTTCGAACAAAGGACCCGATCCCGAGGACGGTGAGTGGAGATAAATTCACTCTTCGGTTAAACTAGCCTATACCCGGGTCGAGGTGGCACGACCCCGGGGGGTCCATGAGACTCGGCAATATTTTGCGGCAGGACGTCCTCTGGGACTACCCCTGACCCTTTGGGATGATTGGGGATCATTGGTTAGGTGTGGCTAAGAAGAAGGGTTCGCCGAGGGAGTGATCTCCTCTTCGGGGTTTTCTCATCCTCGGAGAAGTCACCTCCTCGGAGAGGTCACCTCCTCGGACAAGGTGGTTAGAGAAAATATCTCCCATGTGCCTTGCACATGGGCTCCATCCTACATCATGAGGTGCCTATAAATAGCACCCACCCATAGCTTTACAGGGGATGGATTTTGGAGATTTTTAACTCTTGGGAAAGAACTAATTTCCCTTCTCCATTATCAACCTTGAGAGTGAAAGTGGGAGATCCATGGGAGAGCCTTGCCATTATTCTATTCTCTAGCCATTTTGCCTTCTTCTTCACCCAATCTCTTATCTCCATCATCTCCTTTGTTGTCGTGTTCCTAAGTTGAGATTATTGAAGAATCTAAGCCTCTCATCATATTCTAGAGAATTCGAAGTTGTTCTTCAAGGATCTTTGAAGATCTTCGAATTTTCCAACTCCTTTCTTGAACCCTCTCCTACATTTTTGGCGACTCCACTGGGGAGGCGGATTGGTTAATGGTCTCAACGAGATCTGGAATCCACACAACTCCAACAAGGATGGCGGGAGAAGATGATGTTCACCAACAAGGATCCTCTAATGGTGGTGATGACAGAACCATAGCTCCAGATCAACCACTTTTGCTTGAAGCCATTCAAGGACTTCAGAATACTCAGCAAGAGATTCTTACCACTCTTCAGAATCTCACTCACACCATGTTGGTGATGAGTTCCAACTTTGCACCGGCGCCAAACGGAGAAGTAGGCCCCAATCAGCCTATGGCTCATGGCAACACGGCCACAGTAACACATGCTCAAACCACAGTAGGCGGCGGCAGTTTGCCCATGCCCGGGCTCCATGGCGTGCCGAGCCAAGATCCAATGGTGACTAGGGGAGTTTCTGGTGTAATGAACGGCACTCCAACGACTGTTGGTGTCCAGGAAAACATAAGGAGCACGATGGCACAAAAGGGAGCTATGCCCGTACCTAATCTTGTTACGCCGCCAGTGAATGTTACCCAAGCACCAAGCGGGCCTCCTTTGGTACCAACAACAAATCTGCAAGCACAACCCGGTATAGCGGCGCCGTGCGGTGGACTCTATGGGCCTCAATTCAATATCCCATCACCAACTGGCTTGTCTATAGGTGCTGATGGCCAGTATCGTCAAATGTCCTCACCAATGATGAATTCGCAGCACCAGAATGGCCAAGACGCCCCTAGCTCAGTCTTCGGGTACATAAGCCAAGTCCCGGGAATACCACCATCAAACTCTCTCCCTCAACAGTTTCTCACTCTCGCCGATGTGCAGGCCATGTTCGATCTCGAACGGGGCAAGAGGACCTTACCCTCTTTGCCTGATCCAGACATCAAGCCGCCTTACCCCATTGAAATGCTGAGTTATCCATACCCTGAGGGGTATACAGTGCCAAAGTTCATCAAGTTCGACGGCAAACAAGGAAATGCCCGAGAACATGTTGTGCGATTCATCGAGACTCTAGGTATTCATGGTTCAAACCACATCCTCCGACTGAGAGAATTCTCTAAGTCCCTCACCGACCGAGCATATAGTTGGTATGTTAATTTGGCCCCAAACTCTGTCCGAAGTTGGGAGGAAATGGTTAACAAATTCCACTCCAAGTTCTTTCAAGTGGCGGAGAAGGTGACCACACTTACATTGTGTAAAGAGAAGCAACAAGAAAGTGAAGACATCCTTGACTACGTCAAAAGGTTTCAGGACAAGGCTGTGGATTGTCATGAAGCAGTTGAGGAGAGTTATCTGGTTCAAATTTGTCTAGAAGGGGCATTGAGCAGGTACAAAATGTTTCTAATTAATCACAAGCTACCCACCTTCTCGGCATTAATAGAAGCAGCTCGGAACATTAGCATTCCTCAGGCTCAGGAGTCCGGATTTAAGGCCAGTTACAAGACTAGTTTCAAATCGTCTCGTGGACCTATTGTTGCTGCTGCCTCTGCCCCAGATACCCGAAATTCACAAGGAGGAGGTCATAGAGGCCAGAAGAGAAAGCAATATAATGGTGAAAAGGGGAATGTTTCTTATCCATGTGGAATCGAGGAAGTGAAAGCTCTAGTTAAGGAATGGGTGGCTGACGGAGAGCTAAAATTGCCTTATGTTGAAGAAATGCCATCAAAAAAGGACCGTGAGAGCCCTGAATTCTGTGTCTACCATCGTACATTGAAACATCCGACAGAGAAGTGTTGGACTCTCAGGAAAATCTTCAGAGATAAAGTCGAGGCAGACGAATTGAGGTTCAAAAAGCAAGGGACTCAAGACATCCGAGAACAACCATATCCTCAACACCGAGACAAGGGCAAGAATGTTGCTATGATAGCTTATGAAGGCCCGATGATCGAGGCTATCGCCAATCTCGATGACGATGATTGTTATCTGGACGACATCCTCGAGCCAGAGGGTGAACAAGTTTACTATGGAAGTGCTCTCAATCCAGAGGGCAGAACATTTATGACTCATGGCGAAGATCCCTTTGATCCAGAAGGAGGAGAAGAGTACTACGGAAGAGGAGGACACCATCTTTATGTGGCATCTTATTTTGAAGAGACCGAGGAGATGGTCAACTACGAGCCTCCAAGAGTGGAAAAAGATCCGGATCACTATGCCAAAACCTTGCAAGACTGTGTAAAGTTCAAGCAGTTCTTTGACCAGCTTGGACTTTCCAAGGAGGCAAGAACAGAAATCACCAAGTCTATCATTAATATAGCCGAGGCACACCATGAGGAATGCATGTCGACTGAGGGATCTATCCCGAGGAAGGCAAAAGAGCAATCTAGTGCCATTACTTTCTCTGAGGTTGATCGGAAGTATCCTTTTTCTCACAACCGCCCGCTTTATGTGACTGCTTTTATTAACAGGGTTGAGTTCAAAAGGGCCTTTCTAGATAGTGGAGCCTCTATCAACATTATGACTCGCGCTACTCTAGAAAAGGCCGGAATCTCTGAAGAACGCATTGTGAAGCAGCCGATAGTCATCACTGGTTTCAGTGGAGAAAGGAGAGTTACTATCGGATGCGTAATAGTTGATTTAGCCGTCGGAGAGATTCGCTCGGCCACCAAGTTCCATATTATCGATTCCGAGGCAAACTACCACATCATCCTAGGGAGGACCTGGATGCATAGACATGGGGCTATACCATCAAGTTATCATCAGTGTGTTAAGGCTAAATGGGGAAAGAAGACGGTGACAATTCAGGCTACAGAAAGGCCTTTCGAGATCTATGAAGCTCATTATTCTGATGCCATCTACTTCACCGAACTGGCTGTCGAAGAAGTTCCCACCACCTCTAAGCCTCAGGGGGTCAAAATTCCTCGTTGGGAGGATATCAAAGATGACAAGGAGCCGATGGCAGAATCAAGTAAGCGGGCGGTGTCTAGACCAAAAAGTCCGCCTATTCCTCGGAAGGTGATGAAAGTCCGAGAAGGAGGCAAGATGGTGTACTATTTATGAAGGTGCGGGGAGTCGGTTTCTTTAGTCACCGACTCCGAGTCAAAAGAAGAGCCTCCTGACAATGATATAGTAATAAAGCCTGAAGTAGCTCCAGAATGCATGCAAGATGGGCCGAAGCCTCAGCCTGAACAACTTATTGAAATAGATTTAAGTGATGGACAAGATGCACCGAGGCCGGTATTCGTAAGTTCGAGCCTTAGCCCAGATAAAGACGAGGTCAAATCTATCAGAGCAATGCCTCCCCCGCATTCTCAGAAGGAGTTAAAGAAGTTCCTCGGGAATGTGTCTTATATTCGGAGGTTCATCCCAGCACTTGCAGAGATCTCTGCCCCTTTCGGTTCATTGTTAAAAGGAGATGCCAAGTTCGAGTGGAACCAGGAGCACCAAAAGGCCTTTGAGAGAATCAAGGCAGCCTTGACCTCGCCTCAGACCATGATAGCCCCGCAGCCCGGGATACCTCTAATGTTGTACTTAATTTCAACCCCCAAGTCCATAGGGGCATTATTGGTCCAAGATATAGATGGAGCAGAACGCCCGGTGTATTACATCGGCCGGAAGATTCGAGGAGCAGAAGTCCGATATACTCCGATAGAGAAACATTGCTCAGCTTTGGTATTCACCCTTCCGGAGGACTGGAGAGGAGAAGTCCTCGAACAACTCAGAAGCAAAGTTGGAAAATTGACTATGGCCAAGCTTGCCCAATTCATAATTATTCAAGGTGAACTTTATTTCCGAGGAGGTACCGGATTCCTAGCCTGGTGTGTTGGCCAACAAGAAGCAAGTTTCCGACTACAACAGATCCATGAAAAGTCTTGCGGGGATGTGGATATCAGTCTGTACAGAAAGATCCAAAGACATAGCTATGATGGTGCATGATGGCCACAACCCGAGCAGCTGGTGAAAGCTTTCCAAATGATCTTGCAACTCTAGGGGCAAATTTCAACATTCCGTGAAAGAAGTCTACCTATGACATTTACAGTTTGCATTTACTGCATTGTGCATGAAGTTCTATCTTTCTTATGTTATGAAAAAATTTTATTTCCTCTATATTATGTATCTCCATTAAAAGTTATTTTCTCTACATTGTATATTTTCATTGTGTTATGTTGCTTGAAACAGTTTTCAATTTTTGTTGCCCCTCAAAGAAAAAAAAGGGAATGGTAGACTCAGTTACCAACCTGAAGGGAGTTTTCTTGACACAGTAGAAGTATACTTCCACTCGGACCTCCGAAGAATAGCCCTTACTTCCATCAATGCAAGCTTCGAGGGTCTTTCTTATTGAAGTAGAGTGTGTGTTCCCATTTCGACCTCCGAAGAATAGCCCTTACTTCTGTCAGTTCAAGCTTTAGGGATCTTTCTTGTTGAAGTAGAGTGTGTTCTCCGCCTCGGACTTTCGAAGAACAGATCTTGCTTCCATTAGTGCGAGCTTCGAGGGATAGCCTTCGCTTCTATTAGCTGCCGAAGTAGAAGTGCGCATCCACTCGGACCTCCGAGAGACAGCCTTGTTCCTGCTCGGACTTCTAAGGGAGAGCCTTCCGAGGGACAACTCTTGCTCTCATTAGTGCGGGTCTGAAGAACAGCCCTTGATTTCATCAATACGAGCTCCGAGGATCTTTCTTTTCAAAGTAGAGTGGACTCTTACTCGAACTCCCGAGAGATAGCCTTTGCTTCCATTAGCTGCCAAAGTAGAAGTGCACATCCACTCGGACTTCCGAGGGACAGCTTTGTTTCTGCTCGGACTTCTGAGGGAGAGCCTTGTTTCTGCTCGAACTTCAGAGGGACAGCCTTGCTTCTGCTCGGACTTCTGGGAGACAATCTTTATTTCTGTTGGTGCAAGCTTGGTAGACTCGGTTATCTTCCAGAGGAATCTTTCTTGCCAAAGTAGGGTGTGTGCTACCTTCGGACTCCCGAGGGACAGTCTTGCTTCTGTTCGGACTTCCGAGGAACAGCCCTTGCTCTCATTAGTGCAGGTTCCAAGGGCCCCGAGGACGTGGATTTCAATCAAGAATTTATTTGTCTGAAATAGTAAAACCAACAAATGAGACAAACAATATCAATTTCAGATCATGATTCAGGCATTATCAGAATGGGGCAACATCAACAAATAATAATTATCTATTTAAGCTACAACAATTTTATTACTCTGAGCAAGTTCATAAAAATGCAACTATCAAGTTTTTGTCTCTCCGGGCTGGTTCCTCTCAAGCCGACGTAAAACTACAACGGTCACACAAAAATTTTGGCATCAGCTATGTATTTCCCAAGCATCCACAAGTTAAACAAACAACAATATATCATCTTTATTATTCAACGAGAGGAAGAGGGAGCCGAATTTCATACTCACAAATTTGGGACTGTTAGAGAGGTGAAGCCCGAAGCCGATGTTGGAAATATAAGCTGAAATCAGAGAGGCTTTACAGATTGTAATCAACAAGACTGGGCTAGGCTTGGCAGGACCACACACGTTGCGTTGAGTGGGCGAACGTGCGTGGTCGGCGTCGGACAAGTTGAAGCCGGAAGCAACGCTGGTACCACAGAAGAGTCAGCAACCACACACGTTGCGTTGAGAGGGCGAACGTGTGTGGTGTGCGTTGGAACCGTCGAAGTCAACAATGATTGGGGCTGGAACCAGTGAGTGTAAAGCAAGGCCAAGATCTATGTATTCAGAGCTTTGAAAAATGTTGCTAAGCCAGGAGGGCACACCAACGATGAGCTAAACAGCGTCAGGCAAGGCCACACACGACACGTTGAACGGGCGACGTGTGTGGTTTGCATTGGACCGTCAAAGCCGAAGGAAGAGTTTCAGCAAAGAGAGGCCGATGGTAGGCTGGTTCGGTCTTGGCGCAAGGTATCAAGCGTGACATCATTCCTATCACATCTCCACCCTTGACATCAATATTTCAATGCAAGCATCAAGTATTCTATTAATATTAGAATGGCCAACACAAGTGCCTGAAAAAAAAAAAAAAAAAAATGAAGCTCAATATTCAACATAATCCCATCGTGCCTTCTCTCAAATGATAAAAGCCAACAAGCCATATTCAAGTCAAGTTCATCAATAGAATTTCGTAGCTCAGACATGGATTTGAAATCTGTTTTCTTCAAGTTATATAAATCGGGGCAGGTTCAATAGTGTATTACCCATCTCAGGCCAAAATTGCAAAAATTCAATATCTGGGCATTTTACTTCTCTCAGTGACCAAGCAATTAATATGGGTTTAACAGAGTCTTATTCTCTTTCTCAAAAAAAAAAAAAAAAAAAAAAAAACAATGAGCAGCAATCAACAAATCAAAATCAGCACCAAGGATAGTCGGAATAGTTCGGCGATGGCACAGACAGTGAATAAGAATGGACATGGACAGACCGACGATCACCTCAGCATTCGTGAGCTTGCTCAGATCTGGCAAATTCGAAGCCTTAAACGCTTCATTAGACGGTGCAAAAATCGTCAATCCAGTATTCACAATCTTCCGATACACATTCAACACACCAGTCTCCACAATCAACGACGCAAAAGTTATACACCCAGCCTTCACAATCACATCAGTGATATTCACATCGGAAGCCGACCCAGCCGACGAATTCAAAATCCCCGGCGCAATGATCAGCTCGCTGATCTCCAAAACCGCAATACTATACGGTACTTTCTTCACCTCTTTAATGTAAGTAGAGTCGAGAGCTGATCCCGGAGCCGCCGATCGGAATCCGACCTTGCCGCCTTGTAAGTCGGTGATGTTGACGAAGCCGACTCCGTTTTCAGCTTCGCCGGTGGTCTGGTAGAGAGTGGTGACGGTGGCGGTGGCGAGGTCGTGGAGCTTGGCAGCGTCGAAGTAGTCGAGGAGGATGTGGATGCTGAGTTCGGCTTTGACGATTGAGAGGGGGTGTTTGGATGCGAGGATAGACATGGACGTTTCGTTGAGAACCAGGACTGTGATGGTCTCGCGACTGTTGATTTCGTCACAGAGCCTTGTTTGGGTGAGGTAGCTGTTGAAGAGAGTGTAGTCTGGGAAGGAAGAAAGGATCTCTGTGATGTTGTGAGCTTTCATGGTGGGAATGGTGATGATGAGAGAGAGTGTGAGGATGAGGATGGCAGAGACGGAGACTGGAGATGCAATGGAGGTCAGTGAGCAGATTGTTCCTGAAGAAAAAGCTGGGTTGGTCTTGTTCAAGAAGAAGAAAAGCTGGGTTAAAGAAAGAAAGAAAGAGGAAGGTTGATTGATTTCGGCGGCTCATCAAAAAGAAAAGTTTGTGAGATTTAGGGTTTTGAGCCATTTCTTTAAATAAATAAAAAAAGGGTGTGATGCATGGAATATGGCCTCAGATATTCTTAATATATATATGCATGTATATATATATAAAAAAAAATCCAACCCATTTCTAAGCCCATAAAAAAAGTGTTTAGACGTAAAAAAAAAAGGGGGGGGTTTTGTATTTTTCAAAAAAAAAAAAAAAAAAAAAAAAAAAAAAAAAAAAAAAAAAAAAAAAAAGAGTACAAAAAATTAAAATTTTTGCTTGTCAAATTTTTCTGTAAATTGAAGTGCGTCATCAACTTTATCCATAGACTCTGTCGTGACAAAACGTTTTTTTTTTTGGGGAACGTGATGCGAAACAGGGTCGAAGAAATGACAGTATGCATGTTTGAGAAATTTAAAATTTTTCATACACGCAAGGGGCAAATGTAAGAGGGGCTAATTTGAGCCCACTAAATTATTTAGGCCCAATAGCCCAAGATTAGTGGGCCCGAATTCATCGCAAGTCCAAGAATCGGTGGGCCCAGATTTATCGCCATTAAACGGATTGAATCGCTCTAAGCCTCGAAAGGGTTCGGATCCACGAACCTAGAGACTTACTCGGGCCCGGACTCGAAAGGGTATTAAGCGAGCCTAGAGATCCGAGGCACTCGGACTCGAAAAGATTCGGACCCACGAATCTAGAGATCCGAAGTACTTGGCTTCGAACGGATTCAGACGCAATCTAGAAGTCGCTCCGTTAATGAGTCCCAGAACACTTGCGGGCTCGGAGCTTTCCGGGATCTACGCACCAGAACCATGGGCGTAATGGAGTTCGAACAAAGGACCCGATCCCGAGGACGGTGAGTGGAGATAAATTCACTCTTCGGTTAAACTAGCCTATACCCGGGTCGAGGTGGCACGACCCCGGGGGGTCCATGAGACTCGGCAATATTTTGCGGCAGGACGTCCTCTGGGACTACCCCTGACCCTTTGGGATGATTGGGGATCATTGGTTAGGTGTGGCTAAGAAGAAGGGTTCGCCGAGGGAGTGATCTCCTCTTCGGGGTTTTCTCATCCTCGGAGAAGTCACCTCCTCGGAGAGGTCACCTCCTCGGACAAGGTGGTTAGAGAAAATATCTCCCATGTGCCTTGCACATGGGCTCCATCCTACATCATGAGGTGCCTATAAATAGCACCCACCCATAGCTTTACAGGGGATGGATTTTGGAGATTTTTAACTCTTGGGAAAGAACTAATTTCCCTTCTCCATTATCAACCTTGAGAGTGAAAGTGGGAGATCCATGGGAGAGCCTTGCCATTATTCTATTCTCTAGCCATTTTGCCTTCTTCTTCACCCAATCTCTTATCTCCATCATCTCCTTTGTTGTCGTGTTCCTAAGTTGAGATTATTGAAGAATCTAAGCCTCTCATCATATTCTAGAGAATTCGAAGTTGTTCTTCAAGGATCTTTGAAGATCTTCGAATTTTCCAACTCCTTTCTTGAACCCTCTCCTACACATAGATTCATGTAAAATCATATTTTAAATACAGAATATACAAAATAAAGTAACTACCGAATAAAAATTCTATAGGTAAACAAACCAGAAGCATTCAAAAAAAAAACCAAAAAACATAGAATAAAATTCTGTATTGAAAACAAAATACATATACAACAAAATCCAGAAAACAAAACCAACAATCTGTATTTTTTGAAAAGTGTGTTTCGTTTGTGTTTTTTGAATTAAGTTTTTTAAAAATTCAGTCTTTTAGTTTTCGTGTTTTTTTTTAATTGAATATTTTTAAAATTTTAAACATTTTTTTTACTTTTTTAGATGCACTTTACTTAGATGTATCTAAAAAGTAAAAAATTTGTGAAAAAATATTTTAAAATTTTAATAAATACATAAAAATACAAAAAAATGTATTGAATTCTCGTTTTTTTTTTTTTTTTTTTTGTATTTTTGGTATTTAGTGAATTTTTAAAAGGTTTTTTTCATAATTTTTTTATTTTTTAGGTATATTTATGTTATGTATGTCTAAAAATTAAAAAAAAAAATTGCTTAAAATATTAAAAAAATTTTAGTAAAAACAAAAAAATACGAAAAATAAGAAAGTAGAATTTTCTGAAAAGTTCTTTTAAAAAAACACAACCAAGCAAACTATATCCATTAAATTAAATAAAATTAATTGAAGTTGCATACGGACTCAATGGCCCTGTTTGGTAGAGCTGTGGGAAAGTGTTTATAGCTTATGCCTAAACAGCTTATAGCTTATAACTTTCAGCTTAAGCTGATTTCCAGCTTATTCTTAAAGCATCTCCTGCCCCACTTAAAGAATAAGCTGTTTTCTGACTTTCACAAAGCTATAAGCTATAAGCTAAACCAAACACATCAAAATAGCTTAAATTAAGCTGAAAGTTGAAATAAGCTGAAATTAAACTGTACCAAACAGGGCCAATATGACTTAATGGTCATAATCAAAATGATAGAACGTTAGTCTCAGTGTTTTAGAAAACCAAATGGATGTCTTATTCTTATAATAGATATGCAAAACAGAAAAAGTGTCAATACCCATATCAAGGAAGAAATCACACAGGAAAGAAGCATAGACGAAACATACAAAATAGATTTAAAATTGACTGTATAATCACAACAGAAACTGAAATTTGTCTGACAACAAATTTAATCGGTTCCGATAGGTAGCTTGAATTTGGAGGCTCGAATTTGGCTCGAATTCGGAGAAGAAGAGAGAGGAAGGAGAAGGAGGAGGAGGAGGATTGGAGGGGGCATAATCACAGGAGGAGGCGGAGGCGGGGCCGGAGGCGACGGCGGTGGTGCTGCGACGATCGGCGGCGGCGAGGCGACGGCAGTGGTGCTGCGACGATCTCCTCTCCTCCTCTCTCTTTCTCCCTCTCTCCTACTCTTTCTCTTCTCCTCTCTTCTTCCTCTGCTCTTCTCCTGTGTTCAACGAAGAAGAAGAAGAAGAAGAAGAAGAAGAAGAAGAAGAAGAAGAAAAGAAAGAAAGAAAAGGAAGAGAAAGAAAAGGCAGGAAAAAAAAAAATTCAAAACCCAAAACGACGTCATTTTGGGTTTCGAGCCGAATTTGGGCCACCGAATTCGAGCTACGAGTCATTTTCCAAATTTAATATAGAACTGACATTAGTATACTGGAATAGAATTCCACTTAAACACAATTTTAGGTAAAAATTACCAATCATATTTGTTGATTCTATTACCAGAGAAAAGATGCTGTAACAATATTGGAGTTTTACAGAAAACAAGAAACAAAATTTTACAAAAAATCAAATTTGAAAAATATTAATTTAACTGAAAAGAATTAATCTGTATCATTATAGATAGGAGAATTCTATCTTAAAATTGTAGAAAAATATTTTCGGTAAAATCAATTTAATGCAAATAAATAATAAAACAAAACACAAGAAATTCCTTACAAAAATTCTGTTAACTTAGTACAGATTGTGACCGAGGCCAGTGATTGAACACTGTGTTAAAGACAAAATTTTTCCCTCGCCTCTGGTGCTTGCAATTAATGGACGTCTTACTTTCAGGATACAACAATCACCTCACATAAAAATTGATCAATTTTCCGTGTGTACAGTAAATCAATTTCTGCCATGCACTCTCTCTTATATACTTGACTAGACAAAATGTATGAATCCTAAAACAAACCTTAATTTATGCATCAATGCCATGGGATTGGATGGTATTTATAGAAGTATCCATGACCTTTAGAATGATCATGTTTCTTGGGTTCACCCCCTTTTATAGGAATAGACACCATGAAGGATTACATCATTTCATTCAAATGGAGTCAATTCTCATTCACTTCTAAAAATTTTCCAACATTTTATTTTTTATTTTTTATTTTTTATTTTAGGCCAAATTACGTCAGTGTACTTATACTTTAGTCCTTTTGTTATTTTGATTTATGTAATTTCAATTGATTCGATTTTGACCCTAAATTTATAAATTTGTCTCAATTTCATCCAATTGATTACAATTGTAAGTATTATTTTACAAAAAATGCACACATAAGCGGCATGTTTTATGCTTTTGAAAGCAAAATTATAAATTTTTTTTATTCAATGAGTCAACCTCAACTAATTCAGTAATTACTTTCCGTCAAAAATTCTAATGGTGTTATCAATCAGACAAAATTGACACAAAATTTAAAATTAAGGGTCAAAATTGAGTTAATTAAAAGTGTAGAACTAAAATAACACAATGGATAAAATGTAGAGATTGCCAAAGTAATTTATCCCAAATTTTGTTTTTGGTACATAACAGTTTTATCTCGACGAGCTAAATGAATAAAAATAGATATTGTTAGGATCAGTGAGACCATTTTCAAATTAATTTTAATGATTCAAACCATTAATTTTATAAGTGTTATTGAAAAAAATATTTATAAAAAATTAAATTAATTCGGCATTGATAACTCTCTATCACAAGTGTTCTGGTGCCAAAATTCAAAC
Organism: Camellia sinensis; assembly: GCF_055761805.1. Classification (NCBI taxonomy): domain Eukaryota; kingdom Viridiplantae; phylum Streptophyta; class Magnoliopsida; order Ericales; family Theaceae; genus Camellia; species Camellia sinensis. Next base: position 51,692,009 of record NC_138967.1, read on the forward strand.
ACGACAAATGGGAGCTTGTTAGACTTTTCTCTAATTGAGGCTGCTGGTCATACCGTTCACTTCAAACTCTATATTCGTGTTTAATTGAGGATGTATTTGAATCTTTGGCCTCGTTTGGGAATAGGTTAATTTAGTAACTTTTTGACTATTTGGCAAAAATATGAACGAAAAAAATTAGTATGTTTTGGATGACTTTTTGACTTTTTATGAAAAGATGTGCAAAAAGTAGAGAGAAAAGAGAATCTTTGACTTTTTGGTATGAGTTGTTGACTTTTTGACTTTTTTAGTAACTTTTTGGCGAAACCGGTCCCTTTCCAAACGAGGCCTTATATTTCAATATACGTTTTCAAAGAGAGACAAAAAGAAAATTATAAAGAAAAAGTAATAAAATTTTAATTAATATTATTGTGAATATTTGTCTCTTTTTTTTTTTTAATCCTCGTAAATCACTATTATATAATTCAAAATTTAAACATTGTTTGAAAATTGCGAGTTACCATTGTTTCCTTCAATAATATTCATAAATTTTAATTAATCTCAGCTTACATCTAGTTAGGAGCGTAAAAATGACTCGTGACCCATAGGCGATCCGAAACCCACCGACAGTTCAAAGTGGACCCGGTCCGATTAAGCTCGGGCCTGAATCCAACCCGAAAGCTTGAACCTGAACCGTCATTTTAAAATCCGGCCAGCCAGACCATTGAAATATTGTGTCTGGATACATATCTTGATTGGTTTGGTGTGAATGCAGAATTGGAGAGAAGATAAGAATAATTTTGCTGTTGAAAAGTCTATTCAATAGTCTTGTAATAATAGATGTCTTAGGGAGTCGACATAAATAAAGAAGAAGAAAAGAATAATTTTGCTGTTGAAAAGTCTATTCAATAGTTTTGTAATAATAGTCGTCTTGGTGAGTGGACATAAATAATTCGAGGGTAAAGAAAACCTTACATAACAGACAAAAATAAGATAAATTCAAAATATATATATATATATATATATATATATATATATATATATATATTTTGTTCACTCACCCTTTATATATATATGGATGAATATGCATATGTATGTAGATAAAAAGTCATAAAAGTTTGTTGTTGTTTGGAAAGTCCTCTCGACTGTCATCCTGCTCTTGCTTTTTGAGGTGTCTGTACGTGAATTGGTTGATATTTGGAGGCCTCTCCTTCGTGGTATGTTTGTCCACTTATTTATTTATTTGTTTATATATATATATATATATTAACAATTGGTAGCTAGAAAGGAAAAAATGAAAGAAATCAAAATTTCCATAAGACACTGTTATGAAGTACGGATATTTTTCTCCGATATTTCAAAAAGAGAGATGTATCTGTATTATGTTTGTATTAAATATCTACTTTTTAGATATTCACAGATACGTATCAGATACTCTAAATCACAAAATACTTCTTTTACAAAATTAAAATTGTAGTATTTCTTGCATAATAATATAATATAAATAATTGTAAGGATAAATATAAGAATACTTTTTAAATACTTTATTTAGTTCTTTGATAAGAAAAATATAGTGAATTAAAGTAATTAAATTTGTCCAATTGATTTATCTTTTTTCTTTCATGCATGTCTCATATAATTATATAGAAAGTAAGTATTAAGAAAAGAATATAATAGTAGTATAATTAAAATTAAATATCAACATATAAATAAGTAAGTAAACTTGAAAACAATATTCTTTACCAGTGCCAAAAGGAAAAATGCAGGGACAAGTTGTAAATTGTTTTATTATTGTAATACAAACATATTAGATATTGAAATGAAATATTTGCAAGATCTATTGAAAATTAAAAAGTAAACAAGCTACTATCTTAAATTAATATCTAATTCTTAAATGTTAATATTTTGCATTATAAAATTACATTATGATTTTTCAACATTCTTGATTTTATGCATAATTCATTAATAATAATTTTAAAAAAAAAATTATTTATGTTTTTTTAAAAACATATCCTAATCATATTGGTTTCATATTTTTTTTAAGTTTTGTTCTATAGTTGTATCCTTATCGTATTATTTCTAGTATCCTGCTTCCTAGACACAATGATAAGATTTGAACTAAATATCACACCTGATAAGGGCACAAGGAGAGGGGGATCAGGAGGGGAATTGGCCTGCAAACATTTTAAGAAACACATGTAGTTTTAGTAGTTTTATCTAAGAGTAATGTTATATATAATTATATTTTTTATTTTGGTGTCTCACTCTTGAACACAAAGTAATAGGCCCTAGGCCTTTATATTCATAAATGCATATAAAATCTGCTTGCTTGCTTGTGTTTTGTAGTGAGAAAAAGAGATGAGGAATAAGATTATAGGTAGCATTTTGCTTCATCTAATGTTATCTATCACTGAAATTCCTAAGGGTTGAGTTCCTCTCCAATGGTGATTCCACTAGATAAATTTTGTTGTCCAATTTTACAATATAAATGTGATACGATCATGTAATCATCAATATCCAATTAATTTAATTTTTTAAATAAATTAACTTATCTACGGATCCTATAAATTGAAAGGTTCTAATCAATTAGGTGGTCCTAAACTGAACCGAGGAGCCCAACGCAATAGCACCACTCCAATTAGATCACCAACTAAAAAAAAGGAAAAATTCTTCAAACAATTTGCTAAAAAATTAGATATAGGAGATAGACTTTAATGCATTTCAAGGGTGTTCCATTTTTTTTAGATAACTAAATAAATGTTCTAGCCATGGTCAGTCTGAAATGTGAGCTTCAAAATTTATGAGAAAACTTTTTTGGAAAACTCTTTTAGACCAGTCTGTGATCTTTTAAGCTTGGCTTCATTCACGTAATATATCCTATGTTCTTTCTTTTTTTCTTTTTTTATATATATATAACAAATTTGGTAATTTGTTTAGACAGGATTTCCACTAGTTTTACAAGATATGCTGTGGAGTGCAAGTGTTGATCCTATCTCCCTTCGCTTAGATGAAAAGCTTACACACCTATCTGGTACAAACTCCGAGTGTTATATCTACAAAGTGCATGATCGACTACGTTGGCAAAATGAAAAGTCATATGAACCAGAAATAATGGCTATAGGACCATATCACCATGGTAAAGAGAACCTACAATGGATGGAAGAACACAAATTACAGTATCTGCGATTGCTTCTTAAACGAAGAAATGAGACTAGTGTGGATAGATACATAGTAGCCATGAGAGATTTGCAAGAACGAGCACTTAGATGTTATGCAAACTCTGTATGGCTTAACAAAGACGAGTTTGTGAAAATGATGCTTCTTGACAGCTGCTTTCTCGTTGAGTTGTTTCGCAAATTTACCATAACAAGTATGAGAGATAGAAATGACCCGCTCTTCAAAATTGATTGGATACTTCCAACATTATGGCGCGACTCATTGTTATTTGAAAATCAACTTCCATTCTTTGTTCTTGTGGAGTTGTTCAATATGACCAAAGTTCTCGACCCTCATGACAATATCATTGATTTAGCCATTCGATACCATCATTGTGTCAGTCAATATGCATCCCCCGGTCCTGCAAAGATTTTATACGCTTATAATGGAATTTCAACTTGTGGTGTGAAACATTTTCTTGGTCTGGTATACCAAATTACATCTTTTTCACTCTCAAAATCAGTAACTCTAAAAAGTGCCGTAGGAGACAAGATAAAGAAATGGGAACACATACAATGTGCCACTGAGTTACATGAAATTGGGATCAAGTTCAAGAAATCTAACTGTGGTACGATCGTTTATAATGTAAAATTTAAAAATGGGGTATTAGAAATCCCGACATTAGTCATACATGAGAAGACAGAATGTCTTTTTAGAAATGGAATTGCATACGAGCAACATCATCTCGAGGAGGACATTGGCCTCAAATATGCCACTGACTATTTAACTTTCCTGTGTTGCCTCATTAACTCGTCACAGGATGTCTCCTTGCTTTGTCGCTATGGAATTCTCAAAAACATGCTAGGTGGTGATGAAGTGGTTGTGTCAATTCTTAACAAGATTTCTACTTGTGTCATTGCACCTCGTGACAATTTTTATTATTCTCAAGTATTTGACGACGTAAGCAGGTATAGTAAGCAACGTCGGAACATATGGACTGCAATGTTAAGGCGTGATTATTTCAACAGCCCATGGACAGTCATCTCGTTTCTCGGAGCTATTATGTTGCTTCTACTCACTTTGACACAGACAGTGTTTTCCATTCTTGCTTACTTATGTAATAAAGGTTGTTGAGCCCATGGCAAAACTTTTAAGTGAGATTATTTGAAATCTTGAACTATATTCTTAAGAAAGTTGGAAGAAGGTGTTTGATAGAATTTTCTAAAATTACACAAAATGATGTGGCATAATTATAGATTTAGCATTTAAAAGTAAAAAGAAGGCATTGACTATTCTTTATATTTCTTCGTACTTCATTTTGTGGGTCTCACACTGGACCCATAAGATGATTGGAATCGTTTATCTCATAAACCATGTAGTGAACACTGTAAGAGGTGGAAACTTAAAGTACGAAATTCAAATCTCCTACCCAAACTTCGAAGGCTAGAAGTGGTACAAAGAGTTCAAACCACAAAATTCTCGAGACAAATTTTTGGACTCAAAATGATTCAGAACCATGAATCCAAATATCCTTTGCAACTAGATTCGAAAAGGTTTAGAGCCACAAATCCAAAGATCTGAGTACTTGGGTTCGAAAATGTTTCGAAAACCCATAAGTTACTCCATTAAGAATCCCAAAACACTTACGAACTTAGAGCCTAATTGACATGTTAGAACCATGATGTGACAAGAAAATGGACCTTCTCTTAAATGTGATGACCCATAATTTCTTTTTTTCTTTTTAAAAAGTCAATGCATAATTTAATTGAGCAAATTTTCAAATTTGTAGTGCTGTGTATATTCTGTGTGAAAACACTTCGGTTTTATATTTTTTTTAAATAGTTCCCAATCTCAGAAAATTATGAAACTTTTATATGTTGTTCACATATGAGTCTAGCATGTTGGGTAAACATTTCAGAATTTATTGATAAGTATTTATTTTATGAAAATTCGCGGACTGATTGGTGTTCAGTTTAATTTATAACAAAAATTGAAAATGAGTTTTGTGTGTGTTGGACCATGACTTAAGATTTAGTTTGTTGGGTCTACTTTGATGTATAATTAGGTGATGTTTAGCTTATGGGTGTGAATTTAACTGAAGAACATGATTTAGATTTAATTTAATTTGAGTTTGTTTATTTACTCATGTTTAACTGCTTGGTCCTTTTTAATTATGTGATTGGTATTGACCACCGTGGGAGTTGTTATTATTTATTATATATGATTATAATATATATTTGAAAGTTGAATTTATGGTGCGTACCATATGATGAAAAATTATATATTTTTATAGTGAATAAAATAAGAGTATATTTTGTAGTGAGTAAAAGAATTATATATTGTGGTGTACAAAAATGTTATATTTTGTAGTGAGAAAAATTATATCATTTTATTATTTATATTACAAAATTCTGAGATATATTTACAAAAATTATATATATATATATATATTTTTGGGAAACTAATTTTTGGGAAGGAAACCCACGTGAGGCTCCCCCCCTTCCCTCATTCCTTGTCCCTTCTTTCTTTCCCTTCTTCTTCTTTTTATTTTCTTTTGTTTTGGTTTGGCAGAGGCTGTGCGAAAATTATATCATTTTATAATTTATATTACAAAATTCTTAGATATATTTACAAAAATGATATATATATATATATATCATTTTGGGAAACTAATTTTTGGGAAAGAAACCCACGTGGGCTCCCCCCCTTCCCTCATTCCTTGTCCCTTCTTTCTTTTCCCTTCTTTTCTTTTCATTTTCTTTTGTTTTGGTTTGGCCGAGGCTCTGTGTCTCTCTCTCTCTCCCTTTCTCTTTTCTCTATGATTGCTCAAGCTTTGAGCTTAGAGTCGGAGTCTTTAAAGTGAGATTTTGCAAAAGTTTTGTAAATGAAAGTCGGAGAACTTGTCGTACTCCTCGCAATGGTGGTCTCGGATTCATGATTTGGTGATGTTTGCTTTTTTAGATTTACTTTTCTTCATATTTTGAGGTAAGAGCTTTCTTCATATTATTACTTTAAAGCTATGTTAGGGTTATTTTGAGAAAATATATCATTATAGGAGGTATTGCGTATATGTATTTCTCATATTTTGTCTGGTTAATTTTTGGAAGAAAAATTATGTTGAAGTGTTCAAGACATTGATATTTTGAAATTGATTTAGAAAAAAAATCATTTTGTGTTGGTAATATTTGTCAAAAAAATCCGAAAACGAAATTAATAGTTGTATGAGTTGTATCTACCTCATATTATGGTTATATAATTTATTTTGAGAAAATAATGTTGAAATATTTATTTCATCTTTGAGTTTTGGAATTTATTTTTGAGAAAAAAATAAATTGATGTTGATGAATATTGGGTAAATTGTTAAGTTGAGATTATAAAGTTGTTTTGGGAATAAAAACTCTAAAAGTGTTACATTCATGATATTTGATGAAAGGTGATATGTTGATGATTAAGTTGTGTTCATTTTTGTGAAAATGAAAATGTGAAATGTGGATTTTTGAACTCACAACCTTGAAAATATTACTCTTGGGCATGTTTCTTAATTTTTGATGTAAATATCATGTGATTAATTAATTTTAGAAAAAGTTTTGAAAATTATTATTTGTAGAGAGTTGTGAAAGGTTAGCTATTTGAGTAGCTTGGCATGAGATATGGTTATGTTTGAGAGATGAGGTATGTGAAGTTATGTTTGGTATTATTGATTTGGAAAGTTTTGAATATGATACACTTACTAATTTAGTGAATTAAATTAGTTTGGTTAAAATTTTATATCCGTTATGATTAAAAGTATGTTATTGAGAAGATACCATAACTTTTGATATAGTAGGATGGAAATAGAAATATTCAATAAGTATGAGATTTGGTAAAAATCATATTGGTTACCTTGGTTGAGGTGGAACAAAGTTGATTGATAGTTTTGTGTGAGTCAAAACAATTGGGAAATTGAGTATTAGTTTTACTAGTTGGAGTATGCCAATATGTTATTTTTGTACTTGAAATTCATATATGAGATACTTGATTTGTAAATTGAAGGTTTGGTTGATTACCTATAATCTTGCTACTAAATGTATTTTCTGTATACAAAATTGCATGTGGGTATTTGAAAGTGAGAAAGTCCCAATTTGTGAAAGATCCTAAATGTTAATGTTTTGAGAGTTGTTGGATTATTGGGAAAATATTATGTTTGGTTTTAAGATTGTGGAATTGATTGGAAAGCACTTATGAAACTTTTGGAATACCGAGTATTGGTTACTCCTTTGAAATGTTGAGTTTGATGGAAAATTATATTAGTCTTGAAAATTTGTCTTTAAAATGTGGAATATGGATTGTTTCCAAGTGTTGGGAATCACGGGAAATTCCAAGTTATGGTTGTATGTTAGATTGTATGTCCATGCTGTTATCTTTTAACTAATGCATTAGAAATAACTGTTTCGGCTATCGATGGAGGATAGTATTGATTGTTGTAGAAATTGTATGAGGATTAGGTGAATTGAAACTAATTTCTTATCGGTTGTCATTGAAAATGACTGCGGATTTTAATACATTGTATATGTATGATGTTTGGGAGAAGAAAATGAATGTACTCTATTGTTTGGAAGGAGAAAATGGATGGACTCTGTAACGCCCTCAAAAAGTACATAAATCAATCATTCACAAGATCTATAGACATAATGGAAATGTTATATTTTCATTCATCAGAGTTAATATTACAAGAGATATTACATGCATTACACTTTCACAAAGGATCATCCTGAAACTATAGCATGTAACTCCAAATGTTAACAACAGAATAAGTGCCCAGCGGGCTTACATCTTTCCAAGACTTTGCTTGGTTACAACAAAAGAAGTGTCCTAGCTCTATACATATAAAACGATCGGCTTGAATAAACATTCAGCACAAAAACGAAATCACAAAAATGGAGCCTCCAGCCCCTAAGCCTCCCAAGCTATGCCCTTGGAGGCGGCATGTCACCTGTACCTGAAAATGGTTTCCCAAGTAGGGTGAACCAAAGCCTAGTAGAGATATCCTAAACAATATATGAGAATTAACTAAAATATGAGCATCAGATAAATATACAACATTCTTAACCAATACATATTCTTTTCAAGGTCATCCAACATAGATAGCCAATATCTCAATTCATTTCCATTCTTCCATTCCGGGTAAATTAATTAACCAAATTCATTATTATTAAAGGAACCAATATGAGACTACAACTCAATGGTTCACAATTCATTACATTTATCAATCCAACACTTCTATTTCTTGCCATTTTACGGAACCACGTTCGAGGGAACCGACACCCATAAATATATAAGATTTCGAGACTTTCACCCTGGACACTCCGACCAACTTAATTATCAATGGAGTCCATCTCCTATCTCGTTTCAAACAATGGAGTACATCCCCTATCTCTTCCCAAACAAAGGTACATATACAATGTATTTAAACACTTTGTCATATACAATGACTAATCAAAACACATATTCAATGGTTTAATCAAACCGTCATATTCAATGACATAATTCAATTGATTAGTTTCTATCATCCTAATTCTCATGCAGTTTCTACAACAATCATAGATATCCTCCACCGATAGTCCAAAACAGATATATCTAAATAGATAAATAAATCTATCAAGAGATAATTTATCAAATTCCATAGGTGTGTGATTTATCAAACCAAACTACACCATTCAATCACATTTCCCCCAATTTCATAATTCCCAAACCAATTTCATTATTTACATAAATAGTTATTTCAACTCAACTTAGGGCAAAATTTCCCATTTTTTCCAAAATATCAACCCATAGGTCCAAATCTCACCACTTCAACAATAAAGAAACTCATACACAAACCCCCAAGGTTATTTTGTAAATCAACATGAAAAACCCCCTTTAATTTAGAACCCAAACCTTAACTTTTACCAAAATCTTCCCAAATTTCACCATTTATACAAAATGACAAATATCTAGGTTAAAGCTTATATTAAAGAGTAGAATATCCCTACCTCAAGCTTAGATGAGAGAGAAGAGAGAAAGCTCAAAAGTCGATGGCAACGAAACCACGTTTTGCCCCGATCAAAACGAAGCCCTTGACAAGCTCCACACTTTATCTCAAAGGAGAAATGTGAAAAGATCACTTTAGGTGAGTAGATCTAGAGATTTAAGTGAAAAAGTTTGGGTTTTAGAGAGAAAAAAGAGAAATCACGGTTTAAAAGGAAAAAGGAAAGGAAAATCATGGGAGAAAAATGGGTTGGGCCTACTTATAGTAGTGAGGAAAAGCCCCAAGGTTAGATAAAATAATAGGCCCAAAAACCCCATTAGATAGGGGCCATTTGGACCTTAAAAATCTGGAAAAAAAAAACACGCAGGGGTCGACCCTTCGGGCATGGGGGTTGACCCTTTAGGTAGAAAAGACATTCTGCACAAGCAAGGGGGGTCAACCCTTAGACAGGATAGGGTCGACCCTATTTTCCAGCAACTAACACACAGACATAAGAGGGTCGACCCTCCCCAGTCTGGTGTCTACCCTATTTTCCAGCAACTAACACATAGACATAAAAGGGTCGACCCTCTCCAGTCTGGTGTCTACCATATTTTCTAGCAACACCTCCAGAAACTTCACCAACAGGTAAGGGTCGACCCTTAGGAAGGCTGGTGTCAACCCTAGAATAGAATTTCTAAGTCTCCAAGGAACTTTTGACAAGAATAAGTGCGAACAACCAAACCCAACAAGTTTAAATCGGATTATACTCCTCCAAAACCAACGTACAACAACACCAAAGATTTCCAAAATAAAAAATAAAGGATTCGAATACACTTCCCCAAAAGCTTTGAAAGATACAGGTGCTACAACCTCCCCACCTTAGGAAATTTCGTCCCCGAAATTTTAGTACAAGTTTCAAAACCATGATTGCTCAATTTTCGAATGATTACAATTCAATTCTCATTACCATGACCCACCTACCGGTCATTCAATCCTTCCACAAAAGAACAATTCCACAATAAATATATCTCAACATATATTATCAATATGATTCTTCCAAATTTAACCAATTTCAATATGTGCATCTCATATTTCCAAAACATATTCAATGTTTATGATAAATTTGCATTTCCAAGAGTTAAACAACATATACAATGTTCAAATTAAATTTGTGTTTCCAAAACATATTCAACATTCACAATGCTTTCATAATCCAAAACATATACAATGTTTCCAAATTTGATACAACACATACAATATTCTATATTCCCAGAACATATACAATGCTCATATTGAATCCATGTTTTCAAGACATCCACAACATATACAATGTTTTAACATTTCATTAACAAACTAAAATCTCGACATATGTTCAAATACCAACGAATAAGTCCGGATATTGCCTCATTAACTCTTCACAGGATGTCTCCTTGCTTCGTCGCTATGGAATTCTCAAAAACATGCTAGGTGGTGATGAAGTGGTTGTGTCAATTCTTAACAAGATTTCTATTTGTGCCGTTGCACCTCGAGACAATTTTTATTACTATCAAGTATTTGATGACATAAACAAGTATAGTAAGCAATGTTGGAACATATGGACTGCAATGTTAAGGCGTAATTATTTCAACAGCCCATGGACAATCATCTCATTTCTCAGAGCTATTATGTTGCTTCTACTCACTTCGACACTGACAGTGTTTTCCATTCTTGCTTACTTCTGTAATAGAGGTTGTTGAGCCCATGGAAAAACTTTTAAGTGAGATTATTTGAAATCTTGAACTATATTCTTAAGAAAGTTGGAAGAAGGTGTTTGATAGAATTTTCTAAAATTACACAAAATGATGTGGCATAATTATAGATTTAGCATTTAAAAGTAAAAAAGAAGGCATTGACTATTCTTTATATTTCTTCGTACTTCATTTTGTGGGTCTCACACTGGACCCAAAAGATTATTGGAGTTCGTTTATCTCATAAACCATGTAGTGAACACCGTAAGAGGTGGCAACTTAAAGTAAGAAATTCAAATCTCCTACCCAAACTTTGAAGGCTAGAAGTGGTACAAAGAGTTCAAACCACGAAAATCTCGAGACAAATTTTTGGACTCAAAATGATTTAGAACCATGAATCCAAATATCCTTTGCAACTAGATTCGAAAAGGTTTAGAGCCATAAACCCAAAGATCTGAGTGCTTGGCTTCAAAAATGTTTCGAGAACCCAGAAGTTATTCCATTAAGAATCCCAAAACACTTACGAACTTGGAGCCTAATTGACATGTTAGAACCATGATGTGACGAGAAAATGGACCTTCTCTTAAAGATGGAGAACTCAAAGATAAATTCTTTCATCACTCAAATTAGTCTTTACTGAAAGTCAAGGTAGTAGGACTTGGGAAGTCCCTTTGGACAACACCTGACCTTTAACTTGGGATGGTAGTTATTGTTGAGTTGGTGGCTAAAATCAAAAGTTCGTCGAGATAACTTATAAAACCCTTAGATTTCCTATTATTCTCCGAGATACTTGAGGAGAAGACACAAAATGCTTGGGGGTAGCAATTATCTCGACCACGCAGTTAGGGAGGGAATCTTTCTCATGTTGTCACATGGCAACACATGGTATCACCACAATCAATTGCTTGGACTTCAAGCCAATTTTGGGTGTGTATACACCCACCCATAGCTCATGATTCAGAACAAACATAGTAGCAAATTTTGTGAGTTGGAATGAAAGAGTGAAAGTGAGGATTCTATGGGATGCTCTGCTATTTATTTTCTCTCTCTCTCTCTAGTTTGCTTGCTTTGATCTTTCATCCAACCACTATTTCTCTCAATCTCTTCTTGAATATAGTTTGATTACCAACAAATCTAGCTTCTCTCTTCCATTTCCAAAAAAAAATCATCTTTTTCAGCAAAATTCATCTTTTCTGATGAGTTTTTGGAAATATTTATCATTTCCAGTGAACTTACTAGAACCCATTTCATACAATGACTGGCTATACAAAGAATCAATTCATCATATATCATTTTGTTTTATAAAACAGATAGTTTAAGTTTAAATTTATAGTTGACATCTATTTTAAAACATATAATGCTCAATAAAACTAAATGGGAAAATTATACAAATAGTCTCTGTAGTTTACACGATGTGTCAATTTGGCCCCTATAGTTTCAATTTGCTCAATTTTGTCCCTTAATTTAATGGATTGTGTCATTTTAATTCAATAAATAACAGTCGTTAAGTTAATTTAACGAAAAATCAAACAATGTGTCAATTTAGTCACTGTATTTTCCACAATGTGTCAATTTAGTCCCTATCAAAATCGAGAAAATTGAAACTACATGGACTAAATTGACACATTGTATATAAGTATAGGGACTAAATTGACACATCATTTGACCTTTCGTTAAATTAACTCAACAATAGTTATTTATTGGACTAAAATGACACAATTCGTTAAATTAATGGGAAAAATCGAGCATATTGAAACTACATGGACCAAATTGTCACATCGTGTAAACTATAGGGACTATTTACATAATTTACCCAAACTAAATTTTTAGATAATTTATCTTTTCCGTTAAATTTTTAAATCAACAATTCAAATTATAATTATGAATTAAGATAATGCCCACAAAATAGTATAGGAAGGATAATATAGAACAACCACTTGAATTATCGTTGTAGGCCTGGAAAGCCTTACCAAATCGCTAGATAAAGTGAATTTTTTTCAAAAATAAAAATACTCTACTTTTTTTTGAAATTTAAGGCTATGTTTGGTCGAATAATTTGGGAAGAGATTTGAAAAGGAAAAAGAAAAAAAAAAGTGTGAAACTAAGTAAAATTTAGACATATTTTATTCACATTTCACTTACCTTTTTCATTTCCTTTCCAAATCTTTTCTCAAATCTGCAACCAAATACAATCTAACAATCCGTTTGGATCGTAAGATGATGTGAAAAAAGAAATAATTGTGATTTCCCACCTAAGTGAGAAAAGAAAAGAAATAATTATAATTTATCACCATTTATGTTTAGAAAAAAATAAAAGAATGTAATTTATCGCTTATCTTGTTTGGATAGAGTAAAAAAGAGAAAAAAAAAAAAAAAAAAAACTGTTATATTTTATTTTGTCAAAATAACTTTCCATATTAATAAGTTATATTTTTTCCTAAAAGTAACTAGTGGTAACCCATTCTATGTACGGGACTTTATAAATAAATAAATAAACAAATCATTATAAATATTTTAAAGTAATTTAATATTTTGCATTGAGGTATACATGAAATTTATAAGTTAACTTTTATGTTTATAACTTTTTATATTATTAGTTTAAAAAAATTAAAATATATATAAATCTATTTAGTGCAAGTTTGATAATTTGCATTAAAAAAAAGTTAAACCTGATTAAATGAGATTAAATGAATTATGACATATCTCTTCTTGTTTTGAAAATATATAAATTTAAAAGTTATAATTAAGACAAATATACAATTTTATTATTAAATGTGTAGTCAAGTGAAATTTAACAATAATTAATATGATATTTCTATTATTAATCCAATAATTTAAGTTACATTTGTTTTATTTCAATTTCATAACTAAAAATACAATATGAATATAATACACACATGGATTTTTAGTCTTTAAAAATAAGAAGGTTTCAAATATTTTCAAACTTTCTTCATTTTCTTTTAATTTTTTTTTATCTGATTTGATTTTAAATTTGAATAAAAATTTTGATTTGATATGAATTACTTTACTTTTTCATTAAATTTTTATCAATTTTTAAAAGAACTTTCATTCTCATCCCAATTTTTTTTTTTCTTTTCACCAATTTTGATGAAAAAACAAATAATTTTCAACATTTCATCTTTTTAAATTTTTATCAAATTATAATTTGATAAAAAAAATATATTAAGGGTTGAATATTCTCTTAAATGGAATTATAGTGAAATATGTGGTTGTGGGTTAGTGATGGGAGTTGTGGGTTTCTATTTTTCTTAAAATTTAATTTATCTATAGTTTCTATTTATTTTTAATTATTATTATTTAGGTAAGTTACGATGAGAGTTAAATATGTGATAGATATGTGAGTTTTATTGATTTAAAGTATGATAGTGGGAGATATTTTCAAATCAGGTTTATTTAGATAGACTTTATATATTTTTAAAATTTAAAATTGGATATTGAGAGGCAAAAGAAATATTTCAATTGAACAAATAAAAATCAAATTTATTAATTTTATTTGTTTGTATATCTAATTTTTATTCTTATTTTTATTTTTTCATATGTTATTATATAATATATAAGATATAGATGGATACCCACAACTTTCATGAAAAATATTATCTGATTTTTTGGAAAAGAGAAAAGGAATGCAAGTTTTAATATTTATTTATTTATTTAAAATTGGTGAGAGAGGCTTAGATGGAGAGATTATGAAATATTTTTGTTATTTTTCCATTTGAAATCCATAAATTAATGGATAGTTATAATTTCTAAAATAAATAAATATGTAATGCCCCCAAATTATTACAATAAAACCAATCCTTAAAGCAGAAAAATAATAGAATAATATGCTTTCATTCATTAGAGTTCGTTTACAAAAGTTAACACATGAGATATACATTCACAAATGTTCATCCTAAATCTAGAGCATATGTTACAATAATAAGAGAATTGAAAACTAAACAGGTAATAATATGCCCTATAGACTTACATCTTTCCAAGTCGTTAGTTGGTTACAACAAAATGAGCTTAGCTCAATACAATTTAAGCCATTGGCTATTCAAAAGAATAAAACAAAATAAATAATCTCTTGCTTCCCAAAAGTCCCTTCAAGTTATTGCCTTGGCGGAGGCATGTCACCAACACCTGAAAATGGTTTTTCCCAAATAGGGTAAGCCAAAACCCAACAGGAATAATCTAACACAATATATAAGATTTAACAAAGGTATAAGTGCAATGTGCATATACAATGCCTATGACAAAACATTCTCATTTTTATATCATCATGAAGTACCAAGTTCATATCTTCTTCCAATTTCCTTCAATTCATTTCAATTCATGAGTCAATTTTATTATCTTCCAATAACCCCAACTGAGACTACAACTTAGTGGTTATTTAATCAACACAATTACCACATAATACTTTAATCTGCCATTTTACAAAAATTTCGTCCAAGGGATTGGCACCCATGTATACACAAGATTTCGGGACTTTTACCCTCAACACTCTGACCAACTTAATTTCAATAGAGTTCATCCCTTATCTCCTTTCAAACAATGGAGTGCATTTCTTTTGTCCTCTCAAGCACCGACATATACAATGTATTGAAAACATAGTCATATTCAATGACAAACAACATTAGATTAGTTTCAATTTACTTAATCTTCATGCAATTTCTACAATAATCATAGTTATCCTCTACCGATAGCCCAATACAGATATTTCTAAACAGATATACAAATTTCTCAATAGATAAATTATTCAAATTTTCATAGGTGAGAGACAACACATGTCCAACTCTACCATTTACATCAAAAGTCATCCAATTGCACATTACACGACGTCAATTTCAATTATTTACACAAAATAACAATTTAATCCAATTAGGGCAAAACTTCCCATTTTTCCAAATATCACCCCAAGTACCAAAAGCAACAATTTTGACACCATATAATATTGTATTCGAACTCCATACCCATTTATTTCATAATCATCAAAAACCCCTCCTTTTCATTTCATACCCAAACCCTAAGTTTGTTCAAACTATTTCCAAATCCCACCATTGTTACACAACGACAAATAACTAAGTTAAAAACCATATAAAGGTGTAGAAAATTCCTACCTCAAAGAGAGAAGACAAGCCAAGAAAAGGTGAAACTTCAAAAGTGTTCAAATCCAACTCTATTCAGATCAAAATGGAGATCTTGAGATGTTCTACCTTTTTATCAAAGGGATTAGGGTTAAGAAATCACTAAAACTAGGTAAAAATGTAGAGAGAGAGAGAGAGAGAGAAAAAGAGAATGTTTTAGAGAGAGAGACGGTCTCAACTTTAGGCTTTAGGGAGAAAAGATATGAAAAAGTGATATAAAAAGTTATTTTCGCGATCTGATATACGCATAGTCCACTCGAGCGCAAGAGTTGATGCTCCAGCATCAGACACAAAAAGTTGTTCCGCTCGACCGCAAGAAGTGACCCGCTTGAGCGCAAAATACACACATCCAATACTTTTGCAGGCAACAGACAAACCGCTCAAGCACAAAAAAGGCCGCTTGAGCATAAAAAACACTCTCCCAGCAGTTTTGTAGGCCTACAAAAGTACTGAGAGTTGGCAAAGCTTGCTCGAGCGTGAAAAGTGCCGCTCAAGCAGAGGAGCAAAAATTACAAAGCCCGCTCGAACGGAAGAGAAAAAATCTGGGCAACTGTAACACCCCAATTTTCATGCCCAAATGATAACACAATATTCATGGCTTTTTAAGATAAAAACTGGGTATAAATCCTCACACTTGCATTACATGATCCAAATCAAATATCATAAACAAATAAATACCCTCATGGGTTTACAAGTTTCCAAGGCTTAAGCCCAGTTACACAAATCGGTTATTCAAACCCACACAAATAAAGCCCTTGGCTTACAAAACAGAGTCACGCATAATGAGAGCATTGTGCTCCTAACACACACACTTCCACGCCCTCAGTTGGGCGAATTCACCACGTCATTTCCTGCACAAAAATCCCGTAGGGTGAGCATGAAGCCCAGTAGGAAATCCTTAACAAAGTATATAAATTTTATACAAGTCTCAAGAGATGAATGCATGTGCCATGCCATGCCCTTTTGAAAATAAAACGCATCTTTATCTTTTGAAAACTATCATGCTCAATGATGCCATGCAATTTCAATAATTCAACTCTTATCAATTTTATTCAAGGGGCGGTAAATACTACTCTGGTAATCCCTAGGTCTGTGTCTGCAAGTAGTCTATACAAGTACTACCAATTTGTCATTTTTACCAGCATTGACTGGAAGGCTCGACACCTATAATCTGTCATTTTTACCAGTATTAATTGGAAGGCTCGACACCTATTCATTTTCATCTACACCACTTGTCAAGACTTACCACCGTATTTACCCCAAAGCCGTTCATGAAAACTTGTTTCTAAGCGTTCTTTTCTCAATGCAAGTTTTCAAATCAAATTTCAAAGCTCTTCATTAACAAATGGATTGATATGCCAATGCAATGATTAATAATACAATGCAATATTTTCTTTCACTTTCAATGTTTTCACACAATATTTCCATTGTGATAAAAAATCTTTATTTCTCCATTCAAATGCAATTTCACATGATGAATAAATACTTTTAGTCTAATTCATCCAAGGGATAACAAAATTTCCACCTTTCAAGCAATCTTAACAATTTAATCATCTCAAGACTATATCAACACTTTTAAACAACAATTTCCAAAACTTCTACAACCATCATATTCCATGAAAAACATCATTTATATGTAAATAAATAAACAAATTTTCAAAACATCATTTATTTTAGCACACAAAATAAATATGTAGCGATCCCGATTTTGACCCGGTCAACTTACGGGGGTCGAGCTTGCTTACGAGAAAGTGTATTTCACGCTCGAGTGGACCATGTTATATCAGTCTGTAAGGGGATATTTCAAATCACTTTTTCAGTTCTCTCTCTCTCTCTAAAACTCTCCAAAATTTCCAGATCTAGAGCTTCTCGCTCTGGAAGTCATCTTCTCTCTTTGATTCCTCCAAATCTGTTGGGAGTTAGACCGAAGTTCTTCATCAAAGTTGTGTAACTTCTCGAGGGCTTCGTTTTGTGCGGTGGAGATCGAGTTTCGACATCGTAAATTTTAGGGTTTCATCTCATTTCTTTTTCAAAACTTAAGGTAGGGATTTTCTTAGAGTTATATCTATGTATATATATATATATATATTTGTAAGATCTACATGATTTTTGAAATCATCTTTCGATAGCTTTGAAAACTAATTGTTGATTCAAGAAGTTGAGCAATTTTGAAAGTGGGTTTGTCTCTAGACTAGCTGCACCTTTGACTAGGTTGACTAGAAAGGGTATCAAATTTGTGTGGAGTGAGGCTTGTGAAAAGTCATTCCAAGTGCTTAAGACTAAATTGACTACCGCACCGATTTTGATAATTCTGGAAAGGGGTTTGAATTACACTGTCTATTGTGATGCGTCTGGGGATGAACTTGGGTGTGTCTTGATGCAAGAGGGAAAAGTTGTGGCCTACGGTTCACGACAATTGAAAACTCATGAGAAAAATTACCCCACCCATGATCTAGAATTAGCAGCGTGATTTTTGCTTTGAAAATTTGGAGGCATTACTTGTATGGTGAAAAGTTTGAAGTCTTCTCCGATCATAAGAGTCTAAAGTATTTGTTTTCTCAAAAAGACTTGAATTTACGACAACGGAGGTGGATGGAATTTATAGAGGATTATGACTTTGAGTTACACTATCATCTAGGGAAGGCCATATGGTGGCCGATGCTTTGAGTCGAAAATCTGTGAGTAGTTTGGCTAGTGTGGCCAATCGGGAATGGGATATGCTTGATGTTATTGGCAAGTTTGATTTGCACTTGGGTGAGTCCGGAGAGAGTGCTACCTTGTTTACTGTGAATGCTCAACCTACCTCGGTTAGTAAGGTCATAGAGGCACAACGAGGAAATCGTGATGTGGAATCAATCCGTGTTAAGAGTTCTAATGGGAAGGAAGAGAAAAGTTTGAACGTTCACTCGGATCTGAGTGTACGTTACCTAAACCGTTTGTTTGTACCAGAATCTTGTAGAGAGAAGGTACTTTAGGAGTTCCATCACTCATGCCTTGCGGTACACCCGGGAGACACTAAAATGTATCATGATCTTAGTCATCAGTTTTGGTGGAAGGGTATGAAATGAGATGTCGCTTTATTTGTATCGAAGTGCCTTACTTGTCAACAAGTGAAGGCCGAACACCAAAAACCAGCGGGTTTGTTACAACCCTTACCGATAGCCGAGTGGAAATGAGAGCGTGTTACCATGGATTTTGTAGTTGGGCTTCCTAGAACAATGAGGCAATGATGTCATTTGGGTGATTATTGATAGGTTGACTAAGTTTACCCATTTCATTCTGATGTGCACCAGCGACTCAATTAAACGCTTGGTAGAGTTGTACATTAGAGAGATAGTTCGACTTCATGGAGTCTCTGTGACTATTGTGTCGGATAGGAATCCTCGTTTTATTGCCCAGTTATGGCAAAGCCTTCAAGAGGCGTTGGAAACTAAGTTGACTCTTAGCACCGCTTATCATCCTCAAACCGATAGAGAGTTGGAACATACTATTCAGATTTTGGAAGACATGCTTAGAGCTTGTGCCCTTGATTTTAAGGGGTCTTGGGAAAGGCACTTACCATTGATTGAGTTTGCTTACAACAATAGTTACCAAGCAAGTATTAGGATGGCACCATTTGAGGCCTTGTATGGTCGACCTTGTAGATCGCTGATTTGTTGGGCGGAAGTGGGTGATACACTGTTACTGGGTCCAAAAATTGTTAGAGAGACAACCGAGAAAGTTATTCTCATTCGGAAGAGGTTAGCTACGGCCCAAAACCAACAAAAGAGTTATACCAATAAGAGGAGACGACCTTTATCTTTTGAAGTTGGTGTAATGCCCCCATTTTCATGCCCAAATAGTGATACACTAGTCATGGCTCTTTAATGTAAAACTGGTAACAAATCCTCATACTTGCATTACATGATGTAAATAGTTTTCATGCGATAATACAATTAATCCAACAACTACTAATTAAACAACAAATACCCCCAAGGGTTTACAAGTTCCAAGGCCTGTGCTTGGTTACATAAAACAGTTATTCAAACCCGCACATATAAAGCCTTTAGCTTCCAATCAGAGTTACAGCAAACGAGCACACTATGCTCTCTTCACACACTTCCACACCCTCAATTAGACGGGATCACCACATCCTTTCCCGCACAAAAATCCCATAAGGTGAGCATAAAGCCTAGTAGGAAAATCCTTCACAAAGTATATACATTTTATACAAGTCTCAAAAAGGTGGATGCACATGCCATGCCATGCTCTTTTGAAAAGTAAGAATACGTCTTCATTTATTCAAAAACCATCATGTTCAATGATGCCATGCAATTTCAACTGTTCCATATTTATCAATTTTGTTCAAAGGGCGGTAAATACAACTCTGGTAATCCCTAGGCCAGTGTCTGCAAGTAGAGTATACAAGTACTACCAATTTGTCATTTTTACCAATCGCAACTAGAAGGCTCGACACCTATAATCCACACCACCTATCAATCACTAGGCTGGTGTCTGCAGGTAGACTATACAAATACTACCTATAATCCACACCACCTATCAATCACTAGGCTGGTGTCTGCAGGTAGACTATACAAATACTACAAATTTGTCATTTTTACTAATCGCAACTAGAAGGTTCGATACCTATAATCCACACGACCTGTCAAGACTTACCACCGTATTTACCCCAAAACTATTTCACGAAAACTTATTTCTCAACATTCTTTTCTAAATGCAACGTTTTCAAATCAAATTTCAAAACTCTCATTATCAAATGAATTGATATGCCAATGAAATGATTAATAATATAATGCAATATTTCTTCTACTTTCAATACTCCCACACAATATTCCCATTGTGATCAAAATTTTCATTTCTCATTTCAATGCAATTTCACAAGATGAATAAATACTTTTATTTCAATTCATCTAAGGGATCGCATAATTCCCATGTTTCAAACAATCTTAACAATTTAGTCATCTCAAGACTATATTAATACTTTTAAACAACAATTCCCAAAACTTCAACAATTCTCATATTCCATGAAAACATCATTTATATGTAAATAAATAAATAATTTTCAAACATCATTTATTTTGGCACACAAAATAATGTAACAACATATTCTAAAAATTTTAAAAATTTCCAATTTCTAGGCTTTCTTACCAAAAGCCATTCATCTTCAAATATTTGAGAAGATCTCACCAAAAACATCTTTCTTTCATCAACATAGTTCAAAAATATAAATTTTTATTTTTAGAAGGAAAAAGAAAGTAAACCCACTTTCAAAATCATTCACCTTCTTGAATCAACAATCCACTTTTCAAAACAAATCAAAAGATGATTTCTAAAATCATTTAGATCTTGTAAAAACATGTATATAATTCAAAGAAAATCCCTACTTCAAGCTGGAAGAGGAAATATGCAAAAATCCAAATTTTCGATTCCAGGTGTGTTGGCTCTTATGTCAGCAATCAATTGAATCTGCTGATGGATTGGACTATCACTTGTGTGGCCTTCTCCCTCTTTGCAGAAACCACAAGCCTTTTCTGAAACCAGGGAGAACAGGACAAAGTAACAAGCATCAACTCAGCCCGAAGTTTTTCATAGACATTCCTGAATAGTCCCTTAGATACAAGGTCAGCAACAAACTTTCCATTATGGGGCATCATTTTCCAGAAGCTGACTATCATCACCGTCCATGTATTAATAATTGGCTAACGCAAATACTTATTTGTCCCTTCCAAGCCATATTTGATAAAGGTCAAATGCCTTGTTAAACTCTCTCATCTGGCAGAACTTTTTCATGAGTATTAGAAATGGAACTTTTTCAATGGGTAAACCAGACCTCTGTATCTTGGCAAAAAGTTTTTTTCAGCCTTCATTACTTTACCTCTCATACAATAACCTTTAATGAGCTCGGTATAAGTTATGATGTCTGGATCATAACCTGTCCTCAGTATCATTTTGCTTTTCCCCAAAACATGCCTTATTGGGGTACCATTGCCACCAAATTCTGATCTTGTAGACTGAACAACAACTCCATCCAGAGTCCGAACCGTGCAATGAAACACGACCTGATCACCATCGGCGGTATCGAATCGCCACCATCAGGCCTAACCACAGCTTTCATCAAACCTCCAGGCACAAGCTTCTTCTTCCTTTTATCGTCATCAGAAACGATTTTCTTCTTCTGAGGCACGTATTCTTGGTCAGCATCTTCGTCTACAGCCATTGAAGAACAGTGTATGATCACTTTAAACTCCGAACGAAGCTTCTCCGCAAGGAGAAACGAAGAATGCCGAATCCTGGTTCCTCCCGATCGAAACGAAGTTCCTTCAGTTTAGTTTCCAGCACCTTAACCCCTCCTCCGCCTCCGCATGATGATCTCGGTGGAAGAGATTTGAGGAAACTATTTCCATATGCACGGAGTTGGACAGCTCAACCCCTCTCCCTCTCTCTCTTTCTCTCTCTCTCTCTCAAAAATATTCTTTTCCCTCTGTGACATCAGCCATCTTGCATGAGTAAGAAAATATTTTAATGGTCACTTTGCCCATGAGATGATGAACCAAGATCAAATCAATCACACCTCTAATTCTCACTTAGTCTCTCTTTTAAAATAATATGCACGACTTGACCACAACTCCCGCACGCCTCATTATTATTATTCTCTTATTCTACTATATTATAATATAAGGTACCACTCATTCAACATTGCAGTCTTCATCTCTTTATTATTTTATTTTATTTTTTTTAAACACTTTCCCACAGAAAGTGAGTATGATCCTTTCAAAAAAAAATTTCACTACATTTTTATTTTATCTTATTTGGGTCTTTATAGTTGGTGACTATGTGTTTTTAAAAATCTCACCAAGGCGAAGTTTGATGAGATTTGGTAAGAGTGGCAAATTATCTCCAAAGTTCATTGGGCCTTTTGAGATCTTAGAGTGAATTAGGGAAGTCGCATACCGGTTAGCTTTACCGCCATAACTTTCGAGAGTTCACAACATGTTTCAGGTAGCTATACTTAGGAACTATGAACCCGACCTTTCTCATATGCTTAATTGGGTTGACTTAGAGATAGATGAGGATGCCCCTTATGAAGAACGACTGGTTCAAATATTAGATACCCGAGAGCAAGTGCTACGGGGCAAAACTATACCGTTGGTAAAGGTATTGTGGAGACACCATGGGGTTGAAGAAGCGACGTGGGAACTGGAGGCGAAAGTCCGCTCTAAGTATTCGGATTTGTTTGAAAATGCTTAAATTGTTTTTTCTTGTAATATTCCCTAGTGTTTGAGGGAAATGTCTTAAAATTGTTGACCGCATGTTGTTATGTATGTTGTTATGTTAAGCATGAAGTAGTTACAGATTGTCATTTCTTTGCTTCATGTTTAGGTTGATGTGGACGGTTGTTGTTAATAAGATAACCATGGTAGAAATGGCAAAAAATAAAAAAATAAAAATAAAAATAAAAATAAAAAATAAGAAATTGCTTGAGAGTTAATATTGTGATTTTAAAATGAAATAGCGTGGTTTTGATCGCTAGAAACCCCCTTTGTTTGGGTAGTTTGATTTGAAATTTCGGGGACGAAATTCTTTAAGGGGGGAGGTAGTAGCGATCCCGATTTTGACCCGGTCAACTTACGGGGATCGAGCTCGAGCAGGAAAGCAAAAATGCATTTTTCATTCGAAATTGTTTACGGGAAAGTGTATTTCACGCTCGAGCGGACCATGTTATATCAGGCCGTAAGGGGAGATTTCATATCACTTTTTCAGTTCTCTCTCTCTCTAAAACTCTCCAAAATTTCCAGATCTAGAGCTTCTCTCTCTAGAAGTCATCCTCTCTCTTTGATTCCTGCAAATCCGTTGGGAGTTAGACCGAAGTTCTTCATCAAAGTTGTGTAATTTCTCGAAGGCTTTGTTGTGTGCGGTGGAGATTGAGTTTCGACACCGTAAATTTTGGGATTTCATCTTATTTGTTCTTCAAAACTTGAGGTAGGGATTTTCTTAAAGTTATATATATATATATATATTTTTTTTTTTTTTTGCAAGATCTATATGATTTTCGAAATCATCTTTCGATAGTTTTGAAAACTGATTGTTGATTCAAGAAGTTGAATGATTTTGAAAGTGGGTTTATCTCTTGTTCTTTTAAAATGATCTTATGGGTTTTGATCTTCGTTGATTGAATAAAAGATGATTTTGGAAAGTTTTCTTTCAAAAGATTTGAGTTGTATAGTTTTGGTGAAAAAACCTAAAATTTGAAGATTTTTTTTAGAGACTGAAAATCCAAGAATGATATTGTTATATTTATTTTGTGTGTCAAAATAAATGGATGTTTGGAAAAATTCTTATTTATATTTATATAAATGATAAATTTTAGGGAATATTTATTTTGGAAATTATTGTTCAAAACGTTGAAATAGTCTTGATATGACCAATTGTTGAGGATACTTGAGAAGAAGGAATTGTGTTATTCCTTTGATGATGAATTGGAATAACAGTATTTATATTCATCTTGTGTTATTCGCATATCAATTCATTTGATTATATTAAACTTTGAAAGTTGATTTGAAAACTTACATTAAGAAAAGAATGTTGAGAAACAAGTTTTCATGGAATGGTTTTGGGGTAAATACGTTGCTAAATCTTGATAGGTAGTATAGATGATATTGAATAAGTTGGCCTGAGAGTCCGGGGTGAAAGACCGAAAACCCGCGTGGATAGGTGTTCAACCTTCCGGTTAATACCGATAAAAATGACAATTTGGTAGTACTTGTATAGTCTACTTGCAGACACCGACCTAGAGATTACCAGAGTCGTATTTACCACCCTTGAAATAAATTGTTAAGTTTTGAACAATTGAAATTGCATGACATCATTGAGCATGATGGTTTTCAAAAGATGAAAATGTGATTTATCTTCAAAAAGGACATAGCATGGCATGTGCATTCCATATCTTAAGTCTTGTATAAAATGTATATACTTTGTTAAGAATTTCCTACAGGCCTTTATGCTCACCCTACGGGATTTTTGTGCAGGAAAAGATGTGGTGATGTCGCCTAACTAAAGGCGAGAAAATGTGTGTTGAGAGTACGAGACTCTCATTTTGCTGTGACTCTGTGTATAAGTCAAGGGCTGTATGTGTGTGGGTTTGAATAATAGTTTTGTGTAACCAGGCTCAAGTCTTGGAAACTTGTAAACCCTTTGGGGTATTTATTTGTTTATTTACTTGTTGTTGGATTAATGTATTGTTGCATGAAAAACTATTACATCATGTAATGTAAGTTTGGAGATTTATACTCGATTTTTCTTGAAAGAGTCATGATTGTTGTATTATCATTTGGGCTAGAAAATTAGGGCGTTACAAAATATAACAACATCCCCCAAAAATTTTCAACATCTTTTAAACAAAAAACCCCAATTTCTAGGTGTTCTCACCAAAACCATCCATTTTCAAATATTTAAGAAGATCTCACCAAAAACATATTTCTTTTTGCAACATAGTTCAAAACCCTCAATTCTTATAAAAAAAAAATTAGAAAGTAAACCCACTTTCAAAATCACTCATCTTCTTGAATCAACAACCTATTTTCCAAAATTAATCAAAAGATGATTTCGAAAATCATCTAGATCTTGCAAAAACATATATATATATATATATATAACTCAAAGAAAATCCATACCTCAAGTTTTGAAGAAAAATTGAGATGAAACTCCAAAATCAATGATGCCTAAACTCGATTTCCACCGCACACAATGAATCCCTCGAGGTGATAACCAACTTTGGTGAAGAACTTAGGCCTAAATCCCAATGGATTTGGAGAAATCAAAGAGAGAATGTGACTTCTAGAGAGAGAAGCTGCAGATTTAGGGTTTTTGAGTCAAAAGGAAATCAAAGTGAAGCAAAACGGCGCTGCTGGTGACTGATATATGCCGGGCTCACTCGAGCGAAGGAGTTCTCACTCGAGCAACCTGACACAAAAAGGTCACCTCACTCGAGTGCAAGAAGCGTCGCTCAAGCATAAAATACCAAGCTTCAAAAGTTTTTCAGACGCACTCCTCGCTTGAGCGCAAGAAACTTAGCTTGAGTGAAGGACTCTTTTCTGCTAAAGTACTGGGAGCTCACAAAGCTCGCTAGAGCGAAGAGCCAAAATTCTGGATGACAAAAGTTGGAACAGCTTGCAACTAACCAGTTCCAAACACTCCCAAAACATCGCAAAACTCAAACTCAAAGAGTGGAAGGAAGAAAAGATGTAGATAATACTTTCTAACCATGAAATCCGAGTCCAGAACACCACAAGGACGAGTCAAAGACCTGGATCGCTATAACCTTCCCCCCTTAAAGAATTTCGTCCCCGAAATTTCAAATTAAGTCCAAAATCATAATTACACTAGCCACAACAAGGCTATTCTTACAATTACATCACCATGACCCATTCTCTGGTCATCCATTCCCAACGACTCGGCTCACAAGTCCTAATCAAAACGAAATTTACAATTTCCCAAAACATTTGCAATGTTTAATCAAAGTCAAAATTTTCAAAAGTTTTTACACCGCATACACAATGCTTCCAAAAGTGACACCACACCCACAATATTCCATATTCTCAAAACATATACCATGATTATATTGAATCCATGTTTTTTTTTCCAAAACAACAATAACTCCTAAGTTAAAACATATATGATGCCCATACTATTCACTAACATAACCAAATTCCCATTACGTGCTCATGCATCAACAAACAAATCCGGATATTTCTCTCGGACTTCCAACTCACGTTCCCAAGTCACTTCCTCGACCCCGTGATGCGTCCACAATACTTTTACCAAAGGAATTGTCTTGCCTTGAAAGAGTTGGTCCAGTCTATCCAAAACTCTCATCGGTCTCTCCTCATACGAGGCATCCTCATCTACCTCTAAGTCGGTCCAATCCAACACGTGTGATGGATCCGGCTCATATTTCTGAAGCATACTAATGTGAAACACGTCATGAATACCAGAAAGTTGTGGCGGTAACGCCAAACGATAAGCAACCTCCCTAATCCGCTCAAGGATTCAAAAGGGCCAATAAACCGAGGGGACAACTTCACACTCTTCACAAATCTCATCAAACCTCTTCTAGGTGATATCTTCAAAAAGACATGATCTCCTACTTCAACAGACAAGGGTCTCCTCCTACGATCGGCATAACTTTTCTGGCAACTTTGAGCCGTAGCTAGCCTCTTACAGATAATTACCACTTTCTCCGTCATTTCTTGAACCAACTCTGGACCTAACAAAGGTACATCACCCACCTCGGCCTAACACACAGGGGATCTACACAATCGACCATACAAGGCCTCAAATGGTGCCATGCCAATACTCGATTGGAAACTATTATTATAGGCAAATTTCACTAAAGGCAAGTGCCTCTCCCACGAACCCAAAAAGTCAAGGACACAACCTCAAAGCATATCTTCAAGGATTTGAATAGTACGCTCGGATTGCTCGTCAGTCTGAGGATGATACGCAGTACAAAAAGTCAATCTAGTGCCCAAGGCATTCTGCAAACTCTGCCATAACCGAGCAGTGAAACGCGGATCTCTATCCGAAACAATTGTCACAGGGACCCCATGCAACCTCACTGTGTCCCTAATGTACAGGTCGGCAAGATAATCTACTGAGTCACTTATGCACATAGGAATAAAATGCGCCAACTTAGTCAGCCGGTCTACTACCACCCAAATGGCATCACTATCCCGTTGAGTCCTTGAAAGGCCCACAACGAAGTCCATTGTAACATGTTCCCACTTCCACTCTACTATAGGCAAGGGTTGCAACAAACCGCTGGCCTTTGATGTTTGGCCTTCACTTGTTGACAAGTAAGGCACTTCGATACAAACACAGCTATGTCCTTTTTCATACCTCTCCACCAAAACTAGGGACTAAGATCCTGATACATTTTTGTGCCTCCCGGATGCACCACAAGGCGTGAGTGATGGAACTTATAGCGATCCCGGTTGTCCCCTTACTGTTCTGTTGTGTTCCGGACTCGGTTCCGTGAAGTTGGTAGTGGTATCCATCTTGTTGTCGTCCTTTAATTCCACTTGATTAAGTTTTAGAATGTTTTGGGCAGGGTTGTTACAGGTTGGTTAGGCCTTGGTTTCAAATCTTTGTTGTCCAGTTTTTAGGCGATCCGCTCGAGCGGGTCTTCTTGCGCTCGAGCGGGGATTGCACACCTCCAGTATTTCGTGTTCCTGCAAAACTTCCACAGATGTGATTTTTACGCTTGAGCGGGTTTGTTTACACTCGAGCGGGTGTGGTGGCGCTCGAGCGGGTAGTACTTTCTGGGTATAAGTTCTGGGAGGGGGAAATCTACGCTCGAGCGGACTGGTTTTCGCGCTCGAGCGAAAGTGCTTTATTCTTGTGTCTTGGCGCTCGAGCGGGCCTTATTGCGCTCGAGCGTGTCCAAATTTTTGTTCTTGGCGCTCGAGTGTTGTGTTCTCTGCTCGAGCGGGTCATACGTATATGAGTTGTCCGCTGGGTGATTTTAAATCACTTTTTGCCTTTCTTTCTCTCTCCTACTTTTTTTAAAAACCTTTTTTGAGAGCCTCTCTCTCTAGAAACTCCCTTCTCTCTAGGGTTTGATCTAGTTAGAGTGTCCTCCTTCTCTTCGGCCTTTGTAAAAGTTGTGTTGATCGTCGAGGGCGTCGTTTTGATCCGAAAATCTCGGTCTTTGGAGCATTTTGGTTTTGGTCTCTTCTCCATTCGAGCTCTAACTTCGAGGTAGGGATAACCTACTCCTCACTATGGACTTTGTCTTTAAATTTTAGTATTTTGAGATGTTGGGGTTGGTTTGGTAATTTTGTGATAGTTGGGGGCTTTTGTGTAAATTTACAAAAAGTTGGGGTTTTAGCTATATAAAACCTAAATACATGTTTGGCATGGAAAAGTGAAATTAATGTTGAAACATTAATGAAAATGGAACCTAAGGGTTGTAATGTTAATTATGAAAAATGCCCTAATTACATTGATTGATTAATTTGTATAATTAATTGTTGGTAATGAGGGATTGATTTGAAAATGTGGAAATTGGAAAGGAAAGGGGTTAAAGGGTGTAGTTGGATCATTTATTACTCACCTGGTTGAAATGTTGATTATATATCCATTGTTGCATTTATTTTCTATATAGAAATAACTGCTTTGGGCTATCGGTGGTGGATAGTCTTGATTGTTGTAGACAATGCATGATGATTAGGTAAACTGAAACTAATCACTGGAATATGTCATTGAGTATGACGGTTGAAAGAATACATTAATTTTATGTGTTGTGTGATGATGTGTATAATTATTGTTTATATGCATTGTGTTGTGTTAGAGGAGATAGGGGATGTACTCCACGGTTTAGGAGAAGATAAGGGATGGACCTCTAAACCGGATGTTGTTGGGAGGAGATAGGGGATGGACTCCATAGATAGAGCTCATATGCTTATCTAGTGATGTGTTGACAGAGCTCATATGCTTGTCTTTGGAAGTGTGATAGTGCTTTTATGCATATCAATGAAAGTGATGATATAGCTTGTATGCTTATCTGTTGGTGTGTGATATAGCTAGTATGCTTATCTATTATGAAATGAGAAAGGGCTTAATATGAGTTATTGTCTCATATAAGTTGTTTGGCCAGGTTCTGAGCCATGGTTATAAATTGAGAATTGAAAAGAATTGGAAAATGGATTGAAATATGGACTTGTATGTCATGAAACCGTAAAGTGTGATAAGGGAAAGTATCAATGTTGCCCATCTATCAACTGCTAATCTTTTAGTCATTGTTCATATTTGGTTTAGTATATCTCTACTGAGCTGTGGCTCACCCTATATGGGAATATCATTTTCAGGTACAGGTAGCATGCCACCTCCAAGGACTTAGCTTGGGAGGCTAAAGGCGGACACACTTTTGTTGTCTTATTTCTTTTGATGTATTACATGTAAATTCAAGCCAAGGGCTTAATATGTAATTGAGTTAGTACTCTCTTTTGTAACCAAGTATTAACTTGGAAAGCTGTAAGCCCGTAGGGCATTTGCTTTTGTTGTTAACATGTAATACTTTTGTAATGAAGCACTCTGATGAATAGGAGAATGTGAAGCTTTTGTATATCAATGCATGTCTGTATTAATGGGTTTAATGTTGTTATTTTGAGGGCGTTACAGAACTCCTGAAGTACTTCCTCTCTACAAGATTTTGGTACAAACAAATGGTCTAAGTAATGTACACTCAGATCTGAGTAAATGTTCAAACCTTTCTCCTCCTTCCCATTGGAAATTTTAATACGGATTGATTCTACATCACGATCTCCTTGTTATGCTTCTATGACCTTACTAATCAAGGTAGGTTGAGCATTCAAAGTAAACAATGTAGCACTCTCCTTGGATTCACCCAAGTGCAAATTGAACTTGCCAATAACACCTAGCATTTCCCATTCCCGAATGGCCACACTTGCCAAGCTACACACAGATTTTACCGATTTCCGACTCAAAGCGTCGGCCACTACATTGGCCTTCCCTGGCTGATAGTGTAACTCAAAGTCATAATCCTTCATAAATTCCATCCACCTCCATTGACGTAAATTCAAGTCCCTTTGAGAAAACAAATACTTTAGACTCTTATGATCGGAGAAGATCTCAAACTTCTCACCATACAAGTAATGCCTCCAAATTTTTAAGGCAAAAATTACCGCCGCTAGTTCTAAATCATGGGTGGGTGTAGACGCGCCCGCATGAGGCCTTCGTGCTACAGTTCGGACTCAATTTGTGTCACGGTTCTTAATCTGAACCAAAGAGTCCAAATCCGACTAATTGTTTTAAGAAAATAGATTTTTAGAAAAGAAGTGCCAAACATGAACTGCTTTGCCAGATACAGAATCGCCACCTAAATATTTTTTTTAAGGGGGAATTTAGGAAACCCTGACTCAGTGCGAAAGGCCACATGTCCATCATCACCAAAGTTGCCTCGGCTCGGGAGCTTGGGTACGATTGGGGAAGGTCAGCTATGAGCACCCCCTCTCGCCCGATCCGAAGATCGGCCTCTACTAACCGTGATATCCGTTTTTGAAAATGTTATGTGTTCTTATTCCATTTATTAGCCTAGAATTACTATGTTATGCGCGCAGCAAACAAGTATAGACCAAATTGCCTAAATTGCAACAAAACATTTCATGCTTGTTTTGAAAATGGTTTGCTACTTGTAAGTAGGCTAAAATGTAGGTTTTCCCACCCTCAAGTGGGCTTTAGAAAATATGGTTTTGCCACTATCTAGTGGGCTTAAAACTCACAGTTTTAATGCATTATCCCAATTTAATTAATTCAACCTCCATCCACAGGCATTCAAGCAGTTATATCACATAAGCAGCTAGCCTCATGGTAATCATGCTGTTATGGCAACACTCACACACATGCGGTATGCTAAAGCATAAATGCTTACCGAGTGCTCCAAGCCAAAATAGAAACTAGTTAGTAATCATATGCATGATCCTAGTTTAAGATGGCTAATGCAACACATGCGAAATGCAACTAGAAATGGGCTCGGCTGTTCTAAACATGGCATGTGAAATGCTACAACTAACACGTATTCAATTTGGAATTGAAACACAATGCAGTTAGCATGATGTGCCGAGCCTGGTGCATGCAAGACAAATGTATGAATGCACGCATGCATAGAATAAGGTATGCTAATTTAAATATGCCCTAGTCTACCATCATAAGCGGGTAAATAAAAGGGAAGAAAGACGTAGGGTTGGAAGACATACACACACTCACGCACACTTATTACACAATTGCCCTCGCTCGAAGGGTCCAAATAAATATTACAGTCCAAATAAATAATACTAAATTAATTATTACAGAATTTCTAATTTAATTAATAAATTAAATGCAAATGGAAGGTGGCCACAGCCCCCGCCTCGGGATGCGCGAATGATGCAAGTTTGACTCGTCTCGCCCAGAAATTTGCTGCTATAGCACTGTTGCCTCTGTTGACACTGCCCTGCCCCTCTGAAATTTATGAAAGTCTCCTGAACTATTCTGAACTTCATTCTAAGTGCAGTGGAGTTCCACCGGCCGAATCAAAAGGCCACCGGCCATGGAAATGAGGTTATCGGCTAAAGATTTTGCTCTCGGCCAAAATTCTTTGCCGGTCGGCACTCATCATTGCCGACCGGCCAAATCTTCCTGTTGAAACCTGCAGCTGACGGCAGCAGAGGGCAAGCAGTGTATGGCATGGAATTTTCGAGCAAATGTGAGCATGGGCACACTCCCTATCATGCAAGGGACTCAAGGGAGCATGACCCTCGGGCCATCAATTGTGCACTTTTGATGCATGCTGGCCTAAGAGGCCAAGTTAGCAACTTTGATGTAAATGCATGCAAAAAAAAAATGAATGCCAACACCCTATCATGTTGAGGTCAAGGGGATTGACGACCGAGGGTTGAGACATGTTACATCACTTGGAGAATGAACACTCCTCAATCCTCATACTTGGCTTGACACCCCAAACCAAGCCAAATTGTAATGCATGGATGCAATATACAATGCAAAGTGATGCAACTCATGCAAGATAACATGAACATGCTAAGCTAATGCAACATGACACTATCTAATCTTGCATGCTAGACTAATGCAATATGGACATATCAAGCATACAACAAGACTATGTAATGCCATTAACTAAACAACATGAAAACATGCGAAAATGATACAATGTAAGCATGCAACCAATGCAATACAACATGCAAGCATGCAAAATATGCAAAGACAGACTTATACTGAAATGAGAGGACCTCAGCCCACCCCCAAAACAGTGGCCTAAGAGGATACACAAGAGCACAAATGATACATGCAAGCATGCGCACATCAAGGTTCATCACCTAAGCATAAAAGGGGACAACTCTAAGCATACTTAAAGGCGATATATATGGGCATTAAACCAACATGCTAAGCTCTGAAAATGAATAGAGAATGATGCCAAATCAAACAAAAACATACAAGCAAGACATACCACAATGACCAACACTTGAAGCCAATAAAGGGGGGTCAAACCAAAGCTATGTCAACCAAACCTTAAAGGACCAAAATGACCTAAAACAGTCCCAAGGGACCCCAAAACAAGACTAAAGCATACATAGATCATGGTCAAAACATGCCAAGGAATGAGTCCAAAACATGGGCATTCAACGCAAAAAACGGGAGAATTTCTCAACACCTCCCCCAAGCAAATACGACATGAATTTTTCAATACAAAACGGAGTTTTAGCATGCAAAAAGGGCCCTCAAAACCTACTGGTATGGCAGCCTAATGTCTAAACACATAGGCATGCACAATGACCATTTTCCAAGGCACAAAAGAACAACCTTTCAAGGCAAGAAAGTGATAATAAATGTGGGCATACAAGCGTGGATTAGGGACTGAAATGGCATATGAAATGACTCCAAATCATTAAAACAACCCAACTAAAGCATGCTAGTGACTCACACACCCAAGGCTCACAAGCCAAAATACAAAGGGGCTATACCAAACATGGCAAATACGACCAAACCAGCACCCAACAAACCTCAATCATGATAAATCATGACCAAAAGCTTCACAAAGCTAGGCAAGAATATGCAAGCACGATGGTCTAATGGCTAGATGCACTTCTAGGCAAAATGGGGGAATACAAAGCAAGTGTATTAAGCATGTAAGGGACCACAAATCCGACCAAAAATTGAGGTAAGATATGCCCAAATAACACCCAAAAATCTCTGAAATAGGGCCAAATACAACCAAGCATACATGCTACCCTTATGAGCCAAAACATGAGCAAAATGAGAGACCAAGGGAGAGGGGTGTCCCTCCCCTTTACAAGACCTCAAAACCCTTCTTCACCACTGAAAATCCACTGGATTTCAGTGGTGAGAAGGCCAAGACTCAAGAGTAACCAAAGCTTAAGAAAGAAAGCACCAAAAGGGCCAAACAAGGCCTAAGAGGGGGGAGGTCGACCCCGAACCACAAAAGGACCTTAATGGAAGATCTCAAGCATGCAAATACAAGACTTTTTTATGTTATACACAAAGCTTAAATCAGCATGCAAGGCAGGTCAAAAACTAATGCAAGATTGGGAAAAATAAAGCGAAAGTCTAACCCTTGAAGAACACTTCAAGAACAGCTGGTCCAGCCACTCTCTTTTGACCAAAATCAGTCCAAAACTTCAAAAACAAACCCTCAAAGCCCCTCAAGGTCGAAGCAAGGTGTAATGGTGTGTGTCTTAGTGCAAAACTAAGGTCAAAACACACTTTCTAGGCCTCCAAACACACACTAAGGATGAGAGAGAGGGAAATATATAGAGAGAGAGTATATGACAGATGTATATATGTATAATCTCTGGTTTTTTGTTCAAAATCTCTAACCCTCTCCAAAGGAAGAGAAGAGGTGCTTATATAGGCAAAAGAAATGGTTCTAAGCTTCTCAAAGAAGCTAAGTAAAAGGGGGCAAAAGGGGCAAGGAGGTCAAGGCTTCTTGAGGAAGCTAAGACAGTTGGCCAAGCTTCTTGAGGAAACAGCCACATGTTAGCCCCGAGGTAGGTTTGGTGTATTCCAGCTGGCACAGCTGGCATGCACCATGTCTGAAGAAGGCAAAAAGGTGTTACCGGCCAAAAAAGGAGGTTGCCGGCCAAACAGATAGCCGGCCGGCCATATGGAGTGCCGACCGGCCATTGGTATTAAGAAACCATGACCGGTGTCAAAAATTAATGGCCGGTGATGCAAAGGGAAGGCCGATGGGGTGTGGGGATGGTCAACAAGCCATTCCCTACCCCTCAAAGCAAAAACGCAAGTATTTGGTGCGAAACCAAACGCAAGACGAACAAGTTAAGAGATCCTGAGGCAAGGCGCGCAACCAAGGCCTCCAGGAACTCAAAACGAACACGAACATGGATGATCACCGAGTGTCCCCACCGGTGACGTCCAAGTCTTGAGGACGGTCAAAAATGGGGTGTCTACAGTGGGGTAATTCTTCTCGTGAATTTTCAATTGTCGTGAACTGTAGGCCACAACTTTTCCCTCTTGCATCAAGACACAACCAAGTCCATCCCTGGACACATCACAATAGACGGTATAATCTAAACCCCTTTCCAGAATTTTTAAGACCGGTGCTATAGTCAATCTAGTCTTAAGTTCTTGGAAAGACTTTTCACAAGCCTCATTCCACACAAACTTGACACCCTTCCTAGTCAATTTAGTCAAAGGTGCAGCTAGTCTAGAGAAGTCCCTTACAAAACGTTGATAGTACCCGGCTAACCCCAAGAAACTTCGAATCTCAAAAACATTCTTGGGTTGTTCCCAATCCTGTACCACGTCTATCTTTGAGGAGTTTACAGTTACTCCCTCACTTGACACTACGTGCCCCAAAAACTTTACCTCGGTGAGCCAACACTCGCACTTAACAAATTCAGCATACAAACGGTGCTCCTTAAGCAATTCGAGCACTACCCGTAAGTGAGCCCCATGTTCCTCCTCGGAAGTTGAATAAATTAAGATGTCATTCACAAAGTCGACCACAAACAGGTCCAAGTATTCCCAGAAAATTCTATTCATCAAATCTATAACGGAAGCCGGTGCGTTAGTCAACCCAAAAGGCATTACAAGGAATTCATAATGGCCATAACGCGTATGAAAGGCCGTTTTCTAGATGTCCTCTTCCCGGACTCTCAACTGATGGTACCCTGACCTCAATTTTATTTTTGAAAAGAGACGAGACCCTCTAAGTTGGTCAAACAAATCATCAATTCTAGGTAGAGGATACTTGTTCTTAATGGTAACCTGATTCAACTTGCGGTAATCAATACACAACCGCAAAGACCCATCATTCTTCTTCGCAAAGAGACCCGATGCTCCCTAAGGTGATGTACTAGGGCGAATGAAGCCCTTGTCTAAAAGTTCTTGGAGTTGAATCTTCAACTCATGCAATTCGGCTGGTGCAAATCTATACGGTGCCATAGAAATTGATGTCATGCCAGGCACTAGGTCAATGGAAAACTCTATCTCCCGGTGGGGTGGTAAATTAGTAAGATCCTCGAGAAAGACATCCGAGTACTCACAAACTACCATTAGCAATTCAACACGCGCCCCGTCACTCTCATGATTTAAGAGAGTTGCAAGAAGGCCACTAAGCTTGCTCCTACTACGATGGTCAAAGACTGGCGACAAAACCCTATCAACTCGATTTCCTAGAAAGTAAAACAGTCACCACTCAAGGTGCAAACTGTAACTTTCTAACGGTAACAATCAATCATGGCTCGGTACGAACATAACCAGTCCATGCCTAAGATGACATTGAAACTCGACATGTCTAACAACACAAAAGCAAATGGAAGTTGATGTCCGACAACTTCTATCTCACAATCATGATACCCCCGGTCTAAATTAGTCACACCCCTAACAGGTGACTTTACTCTGAGCGGAGTCGCTAACTGTGCCACCTCTAACCCCAATGTAGAAACAAATGCAGCAGAAATAAATGAATGAGATGCACCTGTGTCTATCAACACATTAGCCAAAGTATTGCACACAACAAAAATACCTCTCATAACTAAGGGTCCTGGCAATTGCTCTGGCACGGTGATAGCATACACGCGCCCCTGTGGCCCCTGACAAACTTGCTCCTTTCTCGAAGCATAGGCCTGGTGTACGAACTGAGCCAAGGCGGCTCCCTAGTTAACTCGTGAGGTCTGAGCTGAATGAGCCTGCTGGTAGCTCTGAGTCTGCCTCAACCCTGCCGCGCTAGATGCACCTCCTAACTGTAGGCAAGTCCTTTTCATGTGCCTTGATTGACCACATTGAAAACAATTAAACCCCTGACTTTTATTCTGGGGCTGGCCTTGAGATCGGTTAGGTGGTGGTGGTAACATCAACTGTCATCCTCCCTTCTATGGGCATGCAAGGGCTTTGTGACCCGGTTGGCCACACTTAAAACAAAAGAAGCCATTTTGTGTACTCTTTCCCGAGCCCGAACTAGGCAAAGGAAAAGTAGATCTAAGCTACTGTGGTTAGGACTAGGACGAAAAGTTGCCCCTGCTCCTCTTATTCTGCCTATAGTCTATTTGTGGTTCTTGGCCCCTAGACCTTGAACCCCGAAGTTTCTCCTCCTCAGCCTGCACAATAACCTTTACATGTGCCGCTGCCTCCACAAAACGGGCATAGTTCGGATCATATTTTCGGCAATTTTGTACAAGATCTTGGTTCTTAACTTCTTCTCAAACTCGAGACAACGGCACTCTTCCGTTGCCACCAACTCTAGTGCAAACCAGGACAAATTAGAAAAAGCCGCCTCAAACTCAGCCACGGACATGAAATTTTGTTTGGGGTCCAAAACCTCTTGCCTCAGTCTTTCCCTAGCAGAGGGAGGTAAGTACTTATCTTGGAAAGCAATCACAAACGCTTCCCAAGTCGATTCTACTCCACCCTTGGCGTACTTCTACCATTGACCCGCATCCCCCTTTAGATAGTAACTCGCTAGAGTCAACCTTAGTTCACTATCTTCAATGTAAAGCATCTCGAATGTCTTCACAGTTTGTTCGAGCCACTCATCTACTTTCTTGGGCTCGTGGCCACCAAGGAACTCATCCGGTTTGGCCCACAAAAACTCTCGAGTAAGGAAACTCGTGGCGTTCTCTCGGGGCTTGGTTCTTTGCCCTCAACAAATTTATAGCCCTCGCTATCTCTCTGGCTAGGGTCTCTATTGTGATTTGACCCACTGGTTCGGCCGCATAAGCTTGGTATGTCCCTTCCTCTTGTACCAGAACCCCCTGAACCAGTATCTCATCCATACCCCGGTGAGCCCTACCACGTCTCCCACCTCTACCACCATGGTTTTGACCTCTTCCTGACATCCTATAAAGGACAAAGAAATAATTTAGCACACTAACCCATAAGTGCTCGTAACTTGCCTCACCCATCTAATCACAACAATTCTATATATATTTCTTTACTATATAGACATTTCAATTTCATTCCACATAAGCACTTAGTCATGTAAACACCTACGGATTATTCTTTTATGATGAAATTTGTCCCACGAAAAACCAAGAATTCTTAGTAGAACGAGTATTGATCAAGTACCCTTCTAATAAGAACTCAAGGAATTTAACAGGCGTAAACAACATCCCAAAAGTTTAATCCCATACTCATATAACCACATAAACATGTTATCACATAGTCACAAAATATATAACATCACCATATCATGCAACTTCCTATCCTGCAATCATGAACCCACTGTGGTAAAACTATCACTTCCCACGAGCTCCAAGTATTCAAACCCGGTAGCTCTAATACCAAGTTATAACGCCCTAATTTTCATGCCCAAATGATAACACAATATTCATGGCTCTTTAAGATAAAAAATGGATATAAATCCTCACACTTGCATTGCATGATCCAAATCAAATATCATAAACAAATAAATACCCTCATGGGTTTACAAGTTTCCAAGGCTTAAGCCCGGTTACACAAATCGGCTATTCATGCCCACACAAATAAAGCCCTTGGCTTACAAAACAGAGTCACGCATAATGAGAGCATTGTGCTCCCAACACACACACTTCTTCGCCCTCAGTTGGGCAGATTCACCACGTCATTTCCTGCACAAAAATCCCGTAGGGTGAACATAAAGCCCAGTAGGAAATCCTTAATAAAGTATATACATTTTATACAAGTCTCAAGAGATGAATGCATGTGTCATGCCATGCCATTTTGAAAATAAAACACATCTTTATCTTTTGAAAACCATCATGCTCAATGATGCCATGCAATTTCAATAATTCAACTCTTATCAATTTTATTCAAGGGACGGTAAATACTACTTTGGTAATCCCTAGGTCCGTGTCTGCAAGTAGTCTATACAAGTACTACCAATTTGTCATTTTTACCAGCATTGACTGGAAGGCTCAACTCATATAATCTGTCATTTTTACCAGTATTAACTGGAACGCTCGACACCTATTCAATTTCATCTATACCACCTGTCAAGACTTACCACCGTATTTACCCCAAAGCCAATTCATGAAAACTTGTTTCTTAACGTTCTTTTCTCAATGCAAGTTTTCAAATCAAATTTCAAAGCTCTTCATTAACAAATGGATTGATATGCCAATGCAATGATTAATAATACAATGCAATATTTTCTTTCACTTTTAATGTTTTCACACAATATTTCCATTGTGATAAAAAAATCTTCATTTCTCCATTCAAATGCAATTTCACATGATGAATAAATACTTTTAGTCCAATTCATCCAAGAGATAACAAAATTTCCACCTTTCTAGCAATCTTAACAATTTAGTCATCTCAAGACTGTATCAACACTTTTAAACAACAATTTCCAAAACTTCTACAATCATCATATTCCATGAAAAACATCATTTATATGTAAATAAATAAACAAATTTTCAAAACATCATTTATTTTAGCACACAAAATAAATATAACAACATCCTCCAAAGATTTTCAACATCTTTAAAAAAAAAAAAAAGCCCATTTTCTTGGTTCTCTCACCAAAACCATCCATTTTCAAATATTTAAGAAGGTCTCACCGAAAACATCTTTCTTTTTGCAACATAGTTCAAAACCCTCAATTCTTATAATAAAAAAAAAATTAGAATGTAGACCCACTTTCAAAATCACTCATCTTCTTGAATCTACAACCTATTTTCCAAAATTAATCAAAGGATGATTTCGAAAATCATCTACATCTTGCAAACATATATATAACTCAAAGAAAATCCCTACCTCAAGTTTTGAAGAAAAATTGAGATGAAACCCCAAAATAAATGATGCCTAAACTTAATCTCCACCGCACACAACGAAGCCCTCGAGGTGATAACCAACTTTGGTGAAGAACTTAGTGTAGACACCCTATTTTTGACCATCCTCAAGACTTGGACGTCACCGTTTGAACACTTGGTGATCATCCATGTTCGTGTTCATCTTGAGTTCTCGGAGGTTTCGCGCGCCTTCCCTCAAGACTTCTCGACTTGTTTGTTTTGTGCTTGGTTGTACACCAAACACTTGTGTTTTTGCTTCTGAGGGTAGAGAATGGCTTGTTGGCCATCCCCACACCTCACCGGCCTTGGCTTGAGGCTACCGGCTCTGTTTTCTTGCTACCGGCCAAATATTTTGGTTGGTCGGCAATGTTTTTGGTCGGCCGGCCATTTTTGTTGGTCAATTGGCCATATTTTCCAGCCGACCCCTTTCCATCTGCTTTTGGCAGATATTTTATGTCAGCTGTCACAGCTGGCATCCACTTTACACCCCCTCTATACACGTGTATAGAGAGATTTGCCTCTTGTTTAACTTCTCTTGGAAGCTTGAGGATTTGAACCTCTATAAAGAGGGAGCCTCTCCTCCCTCCTCCAGGTTCAGAGAATTAGGGTTAGAGAGTGAGATACAACTTTGTATCTATATTCCCTTATTTGATCCCATTTTGTGCCTCAAAAGTGAGTTTGTGTCTTACTTTTGCACTTGAACACCTAGTATTACACCACCCTTGGGTTGCTGAGGCATTAGAGGGTTGTTGTTAAGGTTCTTGAGCTGATTTTGATCAAAGAAACCTGCTGGAGCTTGGTTCTTGAAGAGGTTCTACAAGGGTGAGTTCCTTGCTTTAGATTCCCCTTTTTTGCACAAGATTTTAGCCTATCTTACATCTATTTTTAAGCTTAAGTTATAACTGATAAAAGTTCTATTTTTAAGTGCTTAAAATAGTTATTTAAGATCACTTTGGTTTTTGGGGTTGTTTACCCCCTCTTAGGCCTTGTTTGGCCTCATTTTTGTGCCTTTTTTGTGAGCTCCGGGACCACCTTGTATTGGCCTTCTCACCACTGAAATCTAGAGGGATTTCAGTGGTGGGGATGGTGTTTTGAGGTCCTAAGAAGGAGAGGGCCATCCCCTCTCCTTGTTGTCTTTAATACTTGTCATATTTGCCTCATGTGTGAGCACCTTGTTTAAGTTCATGTTGGCCATGTCTTAGTTGATATTTGGTGTTATTATGCCATGATTTACCTCTGTCCAAAGTTGGTTTAGACATGCCATGTATGCTCCATACACTTGTCTTGTAATCCCATGTTTTGGCCTTAACATGCATCATGTTGTAACATGCGTTTTTAGCATGATTTTGGCCCAACTTTGTGAAGCTTCTAGCCTTGTTTTAACATGCTTGAGCTCTGATTTTGGTTGTTTTGGTTGTCCATGACTTGCTTTGTATAGTTACCATGCAATCTAGCTTGTAGGCTTCGAGTTTTGAACCCCCTAACATGCATTATTGGCTTATTTCAGTGATTTGGAGTCACTTACCATGTCATTTCAGTCCATGTGGCATGCTTGTTTACTTACATTTGATGCTCCTTTAATGCCTTAAAGAGTTGTTGTTTTATGCTCCATGTTTGGACCATTGTGTATGCCATCATGCTTAGACCATTCAGATGCCATCTAAGTGGGTTTTTGGGCTCATTTTAACATGTCATATCTCTGATTTTTGTTGCTTGAGTCATGCCATGTTTGGTTGTATTAGGTGTAGTGTAACACCTCTTTGTTGGTTTTGCATGCCTCATGTTTTGGGAGTTGTGTCCTAGCATGTTTTAGGCTCATTTGGACTTGCCTTAGGACTGTTTTAGGTCTTATTGGCCCTTTGGGGCTTGCTTCATGTAGCCTTGGTTTGAGTCCTTTGGCTAGTTTCGAGTTTTGGGCTTGGTTGCATGCTTTGCTTGATTTGTTTAGTTGGTTTGGCACCATTTCTAACATGATTTCAAAGCTTACAATGTATGTCATTTATCCATGTTCATCCTCTTTTAAGTGTGCTTAAGGGTTGCCCTTTTGTGCTTAAAGTGATTGGCCATTAGCATGCATGTTTGTATGTGGTTTTGTCTCTTATCCCTTAGCATTTTGGCCACTGATTTTTGGCATGCTTGAAAGCTACCCATGTTAGTGTAAGTCCATCTCACCGTGTTGTTGCATGCTTGTTTCATTTTGCATGTTGTTGCATGCTATACATGTCCACATGTTTAGGTTGTATGCCTATTGCATGCTTGTTCACATGCTCATGTTGCATTAGTTTGCTTGCAGGTCTAGGTTGCATAGCATTGTGCATGTTTGCATCCCTTGCCTCTTGATCACACATGATAGAGGTTAAGGTCCCTTATGTGTTTTGTGCATTTCATTTGATATCGAATTGCACGCTTGACTCTTTTGGGCCATCTGTAGACACCCCATTTTTGACCGACCTTAAGACTCAGACGTCGCCGATTGAGCGCTTGGTAATGTTGCATATCGTGCTCGTTCAGAAGTTTCAGAGTCTCGGCTGCTAGCCTTGCCTCCGGACTTCCGGATTCTTTCATGTTTTGCCTCGGTTTGCAAACCAGGCTCTGTTTTCTCTGCTTTCTCTTCCCGAAGGGAGGGAGAGGTCTCGTAGATCATCTCTCAGTGGCCGTAGGCTACGTTTCGTGGTCGTAGGCCATTTTGCCCGTTTGGAGTTCGGTTTCTGGTTTTTCGGAGCCGTTGGCCGTGTGCCTCGGTTCGGGACCGCTTAACCACCTCCGTTTGCTCCGGTTTTTGGCATGCATCTTATTTGCTCCCTTTTGAGGGACACTGTGGCTCGAAAAACCAACTTCGTGGTCGAACACCACTTCCGGTGCCTAACAGTCAGTTTTCGGGGCCTCGGGCTGCGCGTTTCGGCCCCCGAACCTTCATTTTGCATCGGTTTGGGTTCATTTTTGGCAC
This sequence comes from Camellia sinensis, assembly GCF_055761805.1. Lineage (NCBI taxonomy): Eukaryota > Viridiplantae > Streptophyta > Magnoliopsida > Ericales > Theaceae > Camellia > Camellia sinensis. Next base: position 51,734,770 of record NC_138967.1, read on the forward strand.
AAACCTCTGTTTCATTGTTAGAAAGGTCGTAGAAGGGTGGAAGGCCAGTAATTGTTCTGACAACCAGTTTTATTCCTCCATCGCCCTCCGTCGCCCGTTTTTTCTCACTTGAAAGCCAAAGTTGACCACCCTAAGGCCATTTTTTCTTGTCCCAAACCACATATTTGTGTTGTACACACCTGGGAGGCCACCAATATCACATGGCCGGCCAGTAATTCTTTGTGACCCTTTTGAACCCCTCCTAAAAGTGACATTTTCTCTCTCTTGGTTCACTTTCTCCAATTATTTGACTACATGGTTGTGTTGTGCACACATGAAAGGCCCTCTTCCTTGGGTGGCCGGCCACGAATCATGATTGACCCTTTTGACCCTTGGCCAGCTGGCCATGGGGAGAGCCAGCCGGCCACCTAAACCCTAGATAACCAGCCGGCCATGATCCTCTCTCCAGGCACTTTACAGAAATGTATTCTGTTTCCCCCTAGATTTTGTATCTGGGGGGCTGTACTTTTGGGGGGAAACTTGAATTCTTCCCCCCTCCCATTTTTCCCCCCTTTTCCCCCCTTCTTTTGCCTATATAATAGCAGCTCCAGCTCCCATCTGAGGGTTACAAAAATTTGCCCTAAGCCTCTTGCATTGATCCTCCTTCTCCTCCTCTTCCAAGCACCAAAACCTCTCAAGTCCTACACCATTTACCTTACACCCCTTAGCACAAGGCCTCCACCCTCCATTCCAGCAGCTTCAAGGTCATTTCCAGAGCTTAGGAGCACCCAAACTTGGTCCAAAAGGCTGTCAAAGATTGGTCTTCAAGGGTAAGTCTCTTTCTCCTCTTCTTGGCTCTATTTTTGCATACAATCTAAGCTATACTTGCTTGCATATTTGGGCTCTGACCCTAACTGAAAATAGCATTATTTTGAAGACTTTTTCATGTTTTTTTAAGGGCCTCTCCCTGTTTGAGGCTTCCTTTTAATACTTGCTTCTTTACCTCTCTTGTATGCCTCTTTCTTGCATAGTATTTTTGGCCTATTTGTAAACTGTTTTGAGCTTGATTATAAATTGTGAAGTGGCTTATTTTGAGCCCTTCTTCAATATTGTTGAAGGGATCTTCACTGTTTGAGGCTTCCTTTTGGCACTTGCCTCTTTATCCCTCTTTTGGCCTTATTTTTGCATGTTTTGTTATCCCCTTGTGCTTATATTTTTGGGCTCTGGTCCGAACTGTAAATAGCCTTTTTTTGACCTCCTATTCATGTTTGATCAAGGGTCCTTTGTTTTTTGAGGCTCCCTTTTTTCTCTTTGTGTTTAAATCTCTTTTTAGGCCTTATTTTGCATAGTATTTTAAGCTTGCATGTGCACTGTTTTGGCTTTGGTCACTAACTGTAAAATACCATATTTTGGGCCCCTCTTCAACTTTTTTGAAGGGCCCTCCTTTGTTTGAGGCCAGAAACCATCACTTGTTTCTTTGTCTCCCTTTTAGCCCATTTCTTGCACAATGTTTTAGGCCTGTTTGTGTTTAGATCTGTGGCTTGTTAGAAACTGTAAAGTGCTTCATTTTGAGACCCTCTTCAACTTTGTTGAAGGGCTCTTGGCCATTTAGGGCCAGAAGCTGCTACTTGCTTCATTACCTCTCTTACGGGGCCATTTTTGCATGCTAGCTTAGTCCTATTTGTGTCCATTGTTTGGCCTTGATTAAAACTGTAAACATGCTTGTTTTGGGACTGTCTTTCTTCTGTCTTCATACTTCATGATCAAATAATGCATGCTTTGCATAGCCATAGGGCATTCCATGTACCTAATCTCATGTTTCGGGTCTCATTCCGTGCATCGGGTGCCATGTTCCCATGTTTCGGGGCTGTTTTGCACCATATTTTGCCACTATAATTTGCATGTTTGCATACCATGTTCCATGCCTTGCCATGTCTTGTTAGAGTGGCATTTGCGCCTTAGGGTCGATTCTCGGTTTGCATGCATGTGTGCACGCATTTCGAGGGTCTCATTTTTCATCGTATGGCCTCTTATGTGAGTGTGGCTGAGGTCCACTCATGTTGGTGTAAGTCCATCATGCATTGTGTATGCCATTTCATTTCATAGCATTGCGTATGCTAGATTGTATGTTAGAGCATTGTGTATGCCATGTTACCTCGTGCATCGTGTATGCCATCTCATAGCATTGTGCATGCTAGGTTGTATATTAGTTGCATTCATGCATGTCATGCATATTGCATTGTGCTTGGGATAGGAGTTAGCCCGAGCATGAGAAACGAGGGACGTTTCGTACTTCGAGTGACGAAACGTGTCTCAATTTCCAGTCACCGACACTCCGGATTATCCATGATGGAGTTAGGTTTTGTTGTGTTTTCATGTGCATTCATTCCATATTGAGTTGCACAATTCGACTCCTCGGCCATCATGCATCGAGATGCGTGATTGGTGGCACGAGGATCGAGGCATGCATACATTTGTGAAAATACATTGCCATGCCCTTTTCCTGCTCTCTGTTGTAGCAAATCAAGAATCAGTAGCCTTTCAAAGGCCTTGCACAGCATTCCAGCATCAATTGCAAACAGAGGCTAATTGGGGCATCGCAGTGGATTTCTATGCCAAAGCAACCCGGACATGCATCATTCATCATCCGAAGCAGAGTCGAGGCAGTCCGTGGCTTGCATGCCAATTTAATGCTTTCCTAGTTAAATTTGTTATTTAATTTGGATTCTGTACATATTTGGATTGTATTATTTATTTGGACTGTACTATTTATTTGGGACTGTATATTATTTATTCGGACCCTCTGCGTGAGGGCACAACTGTAATAAGTGTGTGTGTGTGTGTGATGTATGTCTTCCAACCCCACGTCTTTCTCCCTTTTATTTATCCGCTTATGATGGTTAGATTAGGGCATGTTTCAATTAGCATACAGTATGATAGCATGTTTGCATTCATTCATCAGTCTTGCATGCACTGGACTCGGCGCATCATACTAACTGCATTGTATTTTCAATTCCAAGTTGAATACATGTTAGTTGTAGCATTTCATATGCCATGTTTAGAATAGCCGAGCCTGCTATAGTTGCATTTTTGCATGTGTTGCATTAGGCATTTCAGCATATTTAGGATCATGCATGGATTTCTAATTAGTTTCTATTTTGGCTTGGAGTACTCGGTAAGTTTTATGCTTTAGCATCCTTGCATGCGTGTGAGTGAATACCATGATAGCATGCTTACCATGAGGCTATGTGCTTATGTGATATAACTGCCTGAATGCCTGTGGGTGAAGGTTAGATTATTTGGATTGGAACAAATCATTGACTGTGAGTTTTAAGCCTACTAGATAGTAGCAAAATCATCTTTTCTAAGCCCACCCGAGGGTGGCAAATCCATGTTTTAGCCTACTTGCGGGTAGCACCATCAAACCATTTTCAAACAAACAAACATGAAATGTTTTGTTCCAATTCAGGCGATCCAGTCTATACTTGTATGCTGTGCGCATCACATAGTAAATCTAGGCTAATAACCGGAATAAGAACACACAATGTTTTTCAAAAATAGATATCATGGTTAGTAGAGGCCGATCTTTGATCGGGCGAGCGGGGGTGCTCACGAAGTGACCTTCCCCAATCGTACCCAAGTTCCCGAGCCGAGGCAACTTTGGTGATGACGAACACGTGGCCTTAGGCAAACGAGTCAGGGTTTCCTAAATTTCTCCAAAATAAAATATTTAGGTGGCAACTCTGTATCTGGCAAAGCAGTCCATGTTTGGCACTTCTTTCAAAATCTGTTTTCTCAAAACGATTTGTCGGATTTGGACTCTTTGGTTCAGATTTAGAACCGTGACAAATTGAGAGTCCGAATTGTAGTGAGCCCAATATCGAACGGAACGGGGGACTCGTTCCTCCCCGGGGCGTTCGGGGACGTCTACACCATCATGCATTGAAATGCGTGATTGATGGCCTGAGGGTCGAGAACCATGCTCCTCTAAGTCTCAAACATGCTGAGGAGGGTGGTGGTGTATACATTGCTTTGAAAATGCATTGCCATGTCTTGTCTATCCTCTATTGTAGCAAACCAGCATTCTGCAGGAAGAAATGGCTGGTCGGCAACTTTCAGTGCCGGTCGGCAACTTTCAGTGCCGGTCGGCAACTTTCAGTGCCGGTCGGCAACTTTCAGTGCCGGCCGACTATCAATACCCAGCCGGTGATCTAATTTTTGGTCGATGACCATAATTCCATAACCGGTGGTACTCCCTCTTGGTCGGTGACCTCCCACAGTGCTCAGGGAGTAGTTCAGAAGTAACCTTGAGACTTGTGCAGTCCTCAGAGGTGCAGAACAGTGCAAACAGAGGCAACATGTGACATGGCGGTGGATTTTCGAGCGGAGCCGAGCATGCGTGCATTTATCCCTCTTCCTAAGGCTATTTTACCGCTTTATTAGCTCAGTTAATTTCCTTAACTAGTTAAGTGGTCTGTAATAATTAATTAGCTAGAATAGTTAATTATTTATTTGGTTTGTACTATTCTTTCTGTCCCTTGAGAGGGCGCAATTGTGTAATAAGCGTGCGTGTGTGTGATGCATGTCTTCTAACCTCCACTTCTTTCTCCCTTTTACTTAACCGCTTACGATGGTTAGTTCTAGGGCACGTTTCAATTAGCATCCTTATGCTATGCATGTTTGCATCATTCATCAGTATTGCATGCACCGGGCTCGGCACATCATACTAACTGCTTAGTGTTTCAAATTCCAAGTTGAATACATGTGTTGAATTGTCACATCTCATATGCCACTTTAGATTAGCCGAGCCTATTCTAGTTGCATTTTGCCTGTGATGCATTAGCCATTTTTAAATAGACTTGGATCATACATTTGATTACTAACATGTTCATTGTTTTGGCTCGGAGTACACTGTGAGTATTTGTACTTTAGCATCTTGCATGTATGTGAGTGTTAACACGACAGCATGCTTACCATGAGGCTATTTGCTTATGTGATATAACTACCTGAATGCCTATGGGTGAAGGTTAGGTTGCTTGAATTGGAATAAATTTGTCGAAACCCATGTTTTAGCCTACTTGCGAGTAGCAAACTTCAACCCAGTTTCAAAAACAAACGGATATGCGATGCTTTGTTCCAACTTGGGCAATCTAGTCTATACTTGTATGTTGTGCGTATCACATAGTAGTTCTAGGCTAATAACCGGAATAAGAACGCATAATGTTTTCAAAACTCAATATCATGCTTAGTACAGGCCGATCTTCGGATCAGGCGAGAGGGGGTGCTCATAGCTGACCTTCCCCAATTGTACCCAAGTTCCCGAGCCGAGACAACTTTGGTGATGACGGACATGTGGCCTTAGGCACGAGTCAGGGTTTCCTAAATTCCCCCCAAAATAAAAATATGTAGGTGACGACTCTGTATCTGGCAAAGCAGTCTATGTTTGGCACTTCTTTCTAAAAATCTATTTTTCAAAACGATTTGTCAGATTTGGACTCTTTGGTGATTTATCAATCTTGCATTGCACTTTGCGAGATCAGATTAAGAACTGTGACATTGAGTCCGAACTGTGGAAAAGCATGAGTCCTCAAGGGTGCGTCCACAGTTTCTGGCGACTCTGCTGGGTAGTTAGAGAACTTGACTCGAACTCATGATATCTTGTTTTGACTACACTCGTGTATTTCTTTACATTGCATGTGCATTGGTGCGCCTAGGACACCGTGTTTGCCATCTGCTATTCTTGAACAGTTTGCCAGAGGCTCGCTCTGAGAAACGTGCCATAAGGCTGACCGGTTACGGGCTCTGCCACAATGGGAACACAAACCCCGATTTTTACCAGGGCACCCCTTTTGACCATTCGACCTAGTGCATATTCGGAATCCATAGTGACCATTCCAAACTAGGACAAGTTGCTTACCCGATTATAGGTTGTTTGAAACTGCTGTATGCGTAGTGAAAACCCTAGCTCCTGACAATAGGACAGGGAAACCCTACCCTAACATAAGGGTGTGTTGGCTCTTACTTGCTTGTTATGTGCTTTTTGAGTTGACCTCTATAGGGAATGCACATATCAGTTTGCAAGTCTGGGTATCAAGCCTGAGGGCATCAGTGTTTTGAGAATCAATTATATCTGTGGGTATCAGATTCAGATTTGGGGGAGTAATTTTGGGGAACAGTGATCAGTGGTCGAGTGCAGTTATTCAGCTATACTTATGTCTATTCTAGTAAAATTGGGCTAAGATGTTACCTACTTTCTCTTTCAGTTCAGAGATTCAGTTTGGAGCAGTCGGTGTTCTCCTTTGTTGAAGCAAGACCAGTCAAGGCTTACCAGTTCACCTGCTTCGTCAGTTACCTCCGTTCAGTTCAACAGACTTATGATGACACAAAATTCAGAGGAAATTGTGGTTATGATAGCCGCATTGGACCAAGGAAGCATCTTGTAGGATGAGACCAATGTTGAAATACCCCATCCGCCTAGGTCACCTGTCGCGCACCCGATCTGGACGCCCCAGTTGTTTCAAACTCGTGAGCGCACCATGTTTGAGTTGATGGGAATGATTGGCGACCTCCAAAGGTCTGTGGCTGACCTCGCCTATGGAATGTCGGCTTTGCCACCAACAACATCATATGCTGGGAACTTCATGCCGCAGGAGCCCCTACTACTGGGGCGAATTGTAATTGAGCTCAGCCAGCCTGAAGCTATCTCAAACTCCGGCAATGACGTATCAACGACAACGGGGCGTCGTACTGAAGCAACAACCCAAACCTCCCACCAAGTTGAGGCTAGTGGAAAGAACAAGATGAAGGAAGATGCAGATCCCTATGCACAACTCCAGCAAGCTGTTGAGGCTCTGAAAGCCGGGGGATTGAATAAGCAACATGTACTTGGCTAAGACTGTGGATGACATCTTCCCCACTCAGACCAAGAGCAGTTCAAGCCAAAGGGCAAATTGAGATAGGAACCGTCGTACTAGAAATGTTCCTCTCAACCCTAATCCTGCACCTGGAAAAGATTAGAGAGCCAAGGCAGCAACTGCCGATCTTTTTGCTAGTGCGTCCAGCAAAGGTCCGCCGACTTCAAAGTATCTGCCCCGAGAGCGTAGGGCTTTTCATGCCCTCTATATGCCTTTGTCCAAGGCTCTTCGAATCCTCACAGAAAAAGGTCATCTCAAACCTTTTGAGCCTTGGCCTCTCCCGAGTAATCTCCCTCTCTCACATGATGCTACCCAGTACTGTGCGTACCATCAACAGGCTGGTCACACCACCGACAATTGCTTTCATCTTCGCCACGAAGTGCAAGACTTGATCGATGATAAGGTCATCCTCCCACTAGCTCAACAAAGTCCGTCACTACTGAGTTTGTGGACTTCGAAGATAATACGAGTATGTGATCAGGGGTTGGCCCACTTGCGAGCGGTGCTCGATTTACTTCAGATGTGGCGTATGGCACGCACTGTTTTGAGCATTTGTGAATGCTAGCTTTTGTAGTTTCTGACTCGGGTGTTGAGTTAGTTCTGGGGTTTTATTTTGAGTCTGTCTCGTTGTTTTGAGTCAGTCTTTTGATTAGGGGTCTGTCTTGTTATATTGAGTCAATCTTATTGTGCAGAAGTCAGGTGATTCCAGGAGTGTTACCTCGGATATCACTTTTTTGTTTTGTGTTTGTCTTTTTACTTTCTTTTTGAGTCTGTTTCTGCCGTGGAGCCAGTTACATCAGAAAATCTAAATGAAATAGCTGTGGTTTTCATGTTTTGTGCCTATTTTTGCTTTGAGCCAATTGTGCCAGAAGATTTGAATGGAACGGCAGCACATTTTCAGCTACACCTCATGTGCCTTTAAGTCACTGCATTGACCTAAGTTTTTCAAAACTTTTGAACTTTGTGATGAAAACAAAGAGGAAGGAATTCCTCGAGATTTGTAAAAATTTGATCAATTGAGAGAAAGAGAGCCATGCTAAGCCCTTAATGAATGAGATCATGTTTGTTAATATGAGTACTGAGAAGGATCCTGACTTGATCCAGATTGGTTCTACACTGTCTTCAGCACGAGCGATTAGTCGCTTTCTTAAAATTTTTCAAAAAATGTTTTGCGCGGTTCTGCGAAGACCTGTGTGGAATCGCTCTTGAGATTATGCTGCTTAGGATCGCTCTTAGCCTCGAGACTCGACCCCCTTTTTCTTTCAAACAGTTGAACTTGCGTTCGGAATGTTCAAATGGTAAACCACAATGTGAGACTTGTATGGCCAGATCAGAAGCACCTCTCGAACAAGGGGCAAAAGACATCAGATAATGCACTCGAAGAGTCCAAGATGAAGATCGGCAAGAATGCCAAATCTCATAAAGGAGAAAAGAAGAAAGTACTACCGGAGAACACCTGGGTTCCCATCCACAACACTAAGGGCAAATTCAGCCCCCATTGGATGGACTTTGACATCATCAGTAAACAGCAGCCATTCTTCTGGATTCAGATGGCTTTGAGATCTCAAAACCATTTGGCATGGACAAAGCTACACTTTTACCCTTGAGAGGCTCGCTGGGCCGAAAACCCAGAAGGGTGACCCAGGCAAAAGTTAGAGCAAGAAAAAAGAAGAAGAAAAAGAACAGAAAAAAATGCAAAGAATGAAAAAGAAAAAAAAAAGATGAAAAGAAATGAAAAGAAAAGAAGAACAAAGCTCTCAAGGTTGAAAACCCAGAAGGGCGGCCTTGGCAAAAGTTAGAGCGTAAAAGGAGAGGTTAATACCCGAGTGTTCCTTAACCGGAACTACGTAAGGCTTGATTCCTATGTTTAGGATACGTAGGCAACTTCATCCTGAAGTCCAGCCACAAACACTTCCAAATCGATTATGTCTATGCAATGGTTTTGATCATCCTTGTTTTCTCTGTATCCGAGAGTTTGGTTGTGATCGTCACTTTGAGGACCGATTACAATGCGCTGCGGTGCTATCCAAACAAGGAGCAACTTTCCGTTGCCACACAGTGTGCTGCGATACTATTCAAATAAGGGGCAACTTGCCATTGTCGTGCAGTGTCCTTCAGACAAGGGGCAATTTTCCATTGCTTCCGATTCAAGGTTGCGCATCTTGAGAGTAGGTTCCGTGCTCGTAGAGCAATGGCCATTTGCAAAAATAGTTTTTGAGAATTTTTACTGAGGTTGACTAATTTTCTCAAAAATTATTACATTTTCTTCAAAGCTGGACCATTTTCTTGGACCTGAAAAGGAAAATTTTCAATGCTCACAACCTAACTTGCATGATTTTAAGTCAGAAAGTTGAACGAGCATGTTAATCAAACTTTTATATTGATCAAAATTGTTTTAGTAGAAAGCAAAAACAAAAAAAGGGTCAAAATGATGAACTAGGGGCACAGTTGAGTCAGGCTTCTTGTCTTTTCCCTGTTATCCATGCGTTTGCCAAAAAGGGCACTCTACCTGCTAGAAAAGCGCACAGCTGAAGTTAACAACAAAGGGCCGAAAGCTCTGAACACCCTCTGAGCAACAAGGTATCAAGCCAAGTGCGAAGCATGAACTCGAGTGGATTAACTTACTCCATTCCCTCTTCCGAGGCCTTAACTAAATGACACCAGCGGAGATAGCCGTGAGCTAATAGTGTTGGGCATGAACCCACAACCTTTTGTTTATCCATCAAACCACCCAGGGGAGGGATAAAAAAATGAGAGATTGAAGAATAGAGAGATGTGCGTTAAGATGAAAAGTGAGGAAAGGGCTTCTCAAAAAAAAAAAAAAAAAAAAAAAAAAACAGAGATTGAGTGCCAAAGTAATGTGAGAATCACAAATGAGAAACGGTGGGAACAATACCCGAAGAAACTGGCCCCTCGCTAATTGAGAGGCCTCTCGCTTTTGTAACACGTCCGAGTGTTGTGTCTTTTATTTTGTTTGTCTCGATTCTTGTCTTGAGTCGTTTCAGGTGTCTATGTTTGTCTTTAGGTTGTATCCCTTTTGTTTTCTATTGTTAAGTCCTTTTTTTCGCTGCGTTCAGTCGTAGGCTCAATACCCGATTGAGAGTTCATTTCTCGATTTTCGAAATGAATTATTTTGTGCTCAGAGTGTTGTGTCATTCTTCCACATTTGGAGCATCTGAGTATGATTCAACTTCTGTCAATCCCATCTTTGCATCCCGTCTATTCGGATTGAACTGTTTGTTCAGAATTAGCTGTATGCCGAATAAACCGAATGCTGTGTTATGGGCTGTGAGTTCAGAATGGGCTATGTATTCAGAATCAGTAGTGTCCTGCATGAGCCATATAACCAAAATGAACAAAGTACTGTGTTGCGAGCTGTGTGTTCAAAACGAACACTCTATATGTTGAACATATTGAGAACTTGTGATTAGTTCCATTTCCAGTGCCTTCCGGTGTTGATTTTGCAAAGTCACACCTGTATTACTTCAATTTTCTTATCGAGTTGTTGCTCATTTGCTTATCGAGTTGTTACTCATTTTGCTTATCGAGTTGTCGCACATTTGCTTATCGAGTTGTTACTCATTTTGCTTATCGAGTTGTCGCTCATTTGCTTATTGAGTTGTTACTCATTTGCTTATTGAGTTGTTACTCATTTGATTACCAAGTTGTCGTAATTTTGCTTATCGAGTTGTTGCTCTCTGCTTATCGAGTTGTAAACTTATTAAGGTCTCATTTTTGCTTATTGAGTCAATTTGTTTTATTTGTTACATTGGTCTACCTGACCTGGCAGTACATGCATGTTCAATTTCCATCCGATTACATTGTTATGTGATATGGTATGATACGATGCGATGCAATGTACAAATGCAACACTTTTTCAGCAAAAAAAGCTTGTTTCATTCCATCATCCTTTCAAATACATAGTTTTGGGAAAGTAGAACTTGCCTCAAGCAGTACAAAGTGCTCAAACTACTAAAAGGAAAATAAAGTAAAAAGAAAAAAAAGCAGCAAAAGTCTAGATTAATGTCAACTGGTCTCAAGCATGAGAGTCTGTCCTCGTCCTCTTCCTGGACGAAGGTCCAAGAGCATCGTCGCCGGCCCCACCATTTGAGCTCGAGCTCGAGCCCGAGTCATCTCCAGTCTCATCCTCAGATGACTCTGTCTCTGCCTCTGTCTCGGACTCATCATCATCTGAAATTGGTGCCCGCGAGCAGCTCCCAACATGAGTGCGCCCCGCTTTGGTGCGAGGGGGTACTGTGGTCCCTCGTCCTGCTCTCTCTTCTCCTCGGGCAGATGCAGATGGTCCTGTTGGAGCACCTCCTACAGTCGATATCTGGAATAGGGGCTGAAAAGGACAAATAGTAGATACATCAGTTATGCTATGAGCAGTATATCAGTGCAGAAGGCCGTATATGAATGCTATGAGCAGTATTTCAGTGCAGAATGTCGTGTAGGAATGCTATGAGCAGTATGTCAATGCAGAATGTCGTGTATGAATGCTATAAGTAGTATGTCAGTGCAGAATGCCGTGTATGAATTGCTATGAGTAGTGTGTCAGTACAGAGTACAGTGACTGAGTGCAGTATGTGAATGCCGTGAGCAATGCCATGAAAGAATTCGTAGGTTACAGTGTATCAAAGCTGTGAGGGCCGCATATCAAGTGCCATGTTGACAATGCAATGCATCAGATTATGTGTGAAATAGATTATGCACAGTTTGAGATTGTGGTTGAGGAAGTTTACCAGGATACTGTAAATAGCCAGCAGGTTGAGGCTCCGCTGTAGCATCCCCATCACAGAAGCAGTCAACTCCAAAGACTGGTAAGTGTACTCGGCAGAAGTCTGCAAGAGTATTAGAAACATCAGTATTCCACAGAAAATCAAGAGAAATGAAATGAAATGACTGTATAAGATGCAAAATGCAGTAGTACATACCGGAGGCAAGCTGTAGAATCTGGCTAGCTCATGATCAAGCGGAGGGAGAGCGATGGGGAACTGGTAAGTCTCCCTACCCTGCCCTCGGCAAGTCATCATAGTAGGCAGCTCGGGCCACCCAGCTCCCTGCCCTCTCCGGGGCCCACTCCTACCTCAGGCCCGAGGTGTCCGCGATGCTCCTGCTCTCGCAGCTGGCGCCGCTGGTCGCTCTCTCTCAACTTGGCCGGCACCAGCCAGAGGCCGCATGATATAGGTCTGGACGAACTCCACATAGTCGTCCTCGTCTACATAGTGCTCATGGCTCCAGCCGATGGTGTAACTCATCATCTCCGCTAAGGTATACCTCTCAGTGTCCCTCGCATGGGTAGGAGGAGGTGCTGGAACCGGCTGCTCTGGCTTGCCCAAGGTCTGCTGCAAGAAGCGCTCCCCAAAGTACCAGGCCGACAAACTGGGCCCTCTAACAAGACTCTGAATCTGGCAATCTCCTCAGCGCCGGCATACCGCTCCCGAACTGCGATGGGCAACGAGGCCCACGGTTGCCAAGTGATCTGCAAATAGTAATAAATACAGTTTGTTATCTAATATTTAAGGTACATTGCAAAGAAAAGCCAATAAACTGAAATATTTGACATACCTCGGCTGAGGTGATAGTGTCAAAGTAGCGGCAGAAGAATATGAAGGGCTCCCACGGCCTCCGCTCGCACCTCACGTCGAAGCGGTGAGAAAATGGGACCATGGGGGGCATCTCCTCGTCCGGTACTGGGGCAAGCCTCGGAAAGTAGGCATATACCCACAACTACAGAACAAACCAGAGCAAACACCAGTAGGCTTATTAGATAAAGTAGTGTGCAGACAAAAGCGAAAATCAGAAAATAGTGTGCAGTGTATTGTCCAATGTGTGCGTGTCGTGCAGTGTGTGCAATATATAGTCAATGTAGAACAGATTGCATATAGGCAATATGTATAGAGTGCAGATAATGTAAAACAAAACTGAAAAGATAGAAAAGGAAACATGTACCTCCCAGACTCGCCAGTAACCTCCGAGTAACTGCCTACTGAGGCAGGAAGATGAGCTAATGTACCCGTAGAGAGTGGCCAAGTCGGCGCCACCCCAGTCATAGTTGCGGATCTATGTCACATCCACAAGCGTGCTCAGTAAATAGAGGGCGACGGTGTTCGCCCGGTCAGCAAAAAGCGTGGTCCCTAGCAGAAACATGATAAAACCGCGAGCATACTGCTCCTCCTCCTCCTGGGTAATAGGTGCCTGGATCTGGAAATGATCCTCAAACCATGAGTATCGCACGAACCCTACCCGAGTGAGAGGTGGCTGAGCGCCGAGCAGGTACATCTAAGCGGCATCCCACTTGTCTATGTCTGTATCAAAGGGGATCGGGTCACCCCCCACTCCGATGCCTGTGAGCATAGAGAAGTCGAAGGGAGTCATCGTCATCTCCCCGGTGGCAGAAAGGTAGAGCGAGTTGGTGGTGTCCCACTACCTCTCCACCAGAGCAGCAAGAAGGGGCCTGCTCGCAGTGAGGCGCGAGAGTCCCATGCAGAAGGTTCCAAATCCGGCTCGGTCAACAATGCTACGAACTACGTCAAGTAGCTCCATGTACCAACCTCTGGCGGCAACATTCCCATACCCCCGAAAGGCATGGGAATCCCCCTGTGGTCAAAACAAACAGTTGTGAAGCAGTGTTACAAATATAGTGTTTGAGTGGTTCAGTGGAAAATGCAGCGTGTATGCGCGTGTTCAGATTCAAACAGATATCGGGTGTGGGTGTGCTCGCAGTAAACTACAGCACGTGATGTATCAGTGTGTTTGAGTGGTTCAGTGGAAAATACAGTGTGTGTACACGAGTTCAGATTCAAACAGATATCAGGTGCAGATGTGCTCGCAGTGAACTATAGCATGCAATGTATCGGTGTATCCGGGCTAAACAGTTAAAGAACAGAATTAACTATTGCAGTTATGTATTCTACTTTGCAGAAAATGAAACAGGGAAGAGTGTACCTCAGAAGCGCCATAGGACAGATGTGACTCTGGCTCGCGCAGCAAAAGCTCCAGTGGCACGCGTCGCTCATAGCTCCTGAAGTGACGGAGGCTGTCAAGAGGAAGCACGTGTATCGCCGACCTGTAAGCCGCCGGATCGAACGGCCGGATATGAAGAGGTAGGGGCTCAACCTCAAGGTCCACGTCCAACTCCGGGGGAGCCCCACCACCTAGAATGTCATCTGCCATCTCAAGAATAGTGTGAAAATGGCCGAAAGTGTGAAAATCGGGCAAGAATATGAAAAGTCAACCCAAAAGTCAACCCCGAGAGGATAAAAAATGGGCAGAAAGGTCAGAGCCCGAAAAAGGCACAAAGACCGAGGTAAACTCGGGAGAAACAAACCCCAAGTGGTGGAAATCAAGAAAAGTACACCGAAACTAAGATTTGTTCGGTTCAAAACGTGCGAAACGAGAAGGTTTTCGCGAATCGAACGCCGAAAAGGGCCCTAAAAAAGGGCAAAAACTCGGATCGAAGGGAGAAAAATTGCCTAAAGAGAGAGAGGAGGGATTTTTGACCAAGGAGGAAGTGGAAATATAGGGCTTGAAGCCCTATATTTAAAGACCCGTGGCCAATTGACAAAACTACCCCGATACAGCAATTTTTGGCTAGTCGGCCAACTATTTGGCCGGTGACCTTATTTCGTGGCCGATGGATGGCCAGTGGTCTTCCCCGGTGGCCGGTGAACCCCTTACACCCTTGTTTGGGTCATTGATGTGGTTTGAAACCTTCATTTATCAAGGCAGTACAAGGAAATGCACTTTTGAACCTTGATCGGCCTTCGTGTTGACCTCGAGCCGTGTTTCCCGTATGCGATGCCCAATACGCGCAAGGTGTATCCTTTTCGTATCCTTGGGTATCTTGTAAGGTTCAATAACCACTTTAAATGCGTTGCATTACATGTGTTGCCTCGTTTATGATAAACATGCATAGGTTGCATTGTAATGCACGTCTACGCGCGTTGTAACACACACAATTTGCATTGTTATGCACTGTTCATTTGCATTGTCATGCATTTCAACAAAACGTGTGTTGTCTCGCATTTAAGTTTACATGCATTGTCATGCATTTCAACAAATGTGCCCAGTCGCGCATTCAAATTTATTTGCATTGTCATGCATTTCAAAAAACGTACGTTGTCGCGCATTTGAGTTCACATGCAGTGTCATGCATCTCAAATTACACGCATTGTCATGCATCTTCCTTATCTTGCATTGTCATGCATTTCCTCACATGCATTGTCATGCATGTTCCTTATCATGCATCGTCATGCGCACCTCTCATGCATTGTCCTGCATGTTCCTTATCACGCATTGTCATGTGCACCTCATTTGCATTGTCATGCATCTCCATATCGCGCATTGTCATGCATTTCAGTACATGCATTATCATGCATTCCCTTATCATGCATTGTTATGCATTTCAATTACATGCATTGTTATGCATTTCAATTACATGCATTGTCATGCATTTCAATTACATGCATTGTTATGCATTTCAATTACACGCATTGTCATGCATTTCAATTCATGCATTGTCATGCGTATCATGCATCTCCATATCGCGCATTGTTATGCATTTCAATTACACGCATTGTCGTACATTTCAATTACATGCATTGTCGTGCATTTTAGTTCTTGCATTGTCATGCGTGTCTCATTTTGCATTGTCATGCATTTCCTTACTTTGCATTGCCATGCATTTCAGTACATGCATTGCCATGCATTTCTCTCATAGCGCATTATTATGCACACCGCATTTGCATTGTCATGCATTTCCTTATCATGCATTGTCATGCATCTCCTTACTTTGCATTGTTATGCATTTCAGTACATGCAATGTCATGCATTCCCTTATCACGCATTTCCTTATCATGCATTGTCATGCATTTCCCTATTTTGCATTGTCATGCATTTCAGTATATGCATTGTCATGCATTTTCCTACCTTGCATTGTCATACACGTTTCATTTGCATTGTTCCTACTATACACATTGCATGCGTTTCCGCGCGTGCTTTACTTACATGTGTATATTTCGCTTGCTTTACACATTACATGCGTTTCCGCATGTGCTTTACTTATATATGTTCAAGTTCCTTTTATTTTCACACATTGTACATGTTTTCGCGTGTACTTTACTTACATGTGTTCATACCTTGCTTGCTTTACACATTGCATGCGTTTCCGCGTGTGCTTTACTTGTATGTATTTATGCATCCCCCCAGGTGGTTACACATTGTACACGTTTTCGCGTGTACTTTACTAACATATGTTCATAAACTGTAGACATCCCCGAACGTCCCAGGAGGAAAATCCCGTTTTGTTCATTTGGGGCTCACTACAGTTCGGACTCAAAAGTCACGGTCCTGTATCTAATCTCGCAGAATGCAATGCAAGACCGATGAATCATCAAAAAGTCCAAATCTAGCAAATCGTTTTGGAAAACAAATTTTTAGAAAGAAGTGCCAAACATGGACTACTTTGCCAGTTACAGAGTCGCCACCTAAATATTTTATTTTGGGGGAATTTAGGAAACCATGACTCGTGCCAAAGGCCACGTGTCTGTCATCACCAAAGTTACCTCGGCTTGGGAACTTGGGTACAATTGGGGAAGGTCACTTCGTGAGCACCCCCGCTCGCCCGATCAAAGATCGACCTCTACTAACCATGATATCGAGTTTTTGAAAACATTATGCATTCTTATTCCAGTTATTAGCCTAGATTTACTACGTGATGCACACAGCATACAAGTATAGACTGGATCACCTGAATTGGAACAACACATCTCATGTTTGTTTATTTTGAAAATGGTTTGATGGTGCTACCCGCAAGTAGGGGTGTGTATAATATCGCCGAAACCGCCGGAACCGTCAAACCGCACCGAACCGCACCGCCAAGGCAAATTCGTTATTATTTGCCAATCAAACCGTCGGTTTTTTGTAAGAAAAATGGCAAATTCTAGTGACACTTTTATCAGTCCACCGGTTTCTATTTTTCTTCCAAACCGCACCGACCCGCACTGCTATTAAATCATGTTTTATAAGATTCTAAAAATTCTTTTTTACTTAAGATTGCTTGTTGTTCTATACCTTAGAATATAGTATTACATTACTACTCGAGGGGAATTCAAGATGTCAGTAATCTAAAATAAAGTTGGATTCCAATTCACTTTTCAATCTTTTTTTTTTTCTGGCCATGTTGCAAACTTACATCAGCTCACTTTTCAATCTAAATACTTGTTAACAGTAAACATTTTCAATATATTGTAAACCCTGAATGATATTAATTTTATGTATTGTATTTGATCATTGTAGCTTCCACAGAAGCTTGTACTGAACTGATGGCATAGTCGTTGATATTATCATGTTGTTGCTACACTTGCTGCATCAGAAGAAAATTTCGCAAGATGCTTAACATCACGGTATCTCTCGTCTTTTTTTTACTCTTTGATTTAAGTTTTGTAATTTAAATTATATTTTTTATAAATCGCCAATCCGCCCGAACCGCCAAGGCAAATCCGCATTATTTGCCAACCGAACCACCGGTTTTTGATAAGGAAAATGGCAAATTCTAGTGACACTTTTATCAATCCGCCACCCGCCATACGGTTTCTATTTTTCTTTCAAACCGCACCGATCTGCACTGTACACACCCCTACCCGCAAGTAGGCTAAGACATGGATTTGCCACCCTCGGGTGGGCTTAGAAAAGACATAGGTAATACTTTCTAACCATGAAATTCGAGTCCAGAACACCACAAGGACGGGTCAAAGACCTGGATCGCTATAGCAACAAAGGTTTGAAAAAGTAAGCAACCAACCTGTTCCAAACGCACAACTACAATCCAAATAACCAAAATTAAGGAGGAATAAAAGGGAAACCAACAATGAACAACATTCAGAAACCATAAACCCGAATCCGGACTACCACAAGTGTCAAGTCAAAACTGGGATTGCTATAAAATAAATCAACCAATAGGTTTTTTTAATCTATTTTATAAATTAAAAAATCAATAATTTTATAATGAGAGTTTGGAGCTCTTAGGAGGCTTCTCATTAGAAATCCCTTTTTTGTTATATAATATATAAATAGATAGATATAGGGATAGATATTTATATTTTTTTTAGATTTTTTTTAATATACAAATTATATTTTTTTAGATTTTTTATAAAAATAATTTAACAATCTCATCACTAACCATAGTGTATGGGAGAAGTTGAAAAGAGTGATGCAGTAATTATGAGAGAAGTCAAAAAGGCTTGTAGATTGGGAGAAATTAATAAATGCTAATATTTTTTTTAAATCAAAAAATTAGAAAATTAAGGTTGGGATATTGGAGCTTTCACAAGGCTTGTGGGTTAGAAACTCCATTTTCCTTATATAATACTAGCATATCACCCGTGCTATGCACGGGATTAAATTTAAATAAAAAAAAAAATCATTCATAGTTATGTTAAACATATTTTTAAATTGTTAGCATAAAATATATGTAATTTTAAAAGAAAATATTGACATTGCATAATTAAAGTAATAAAAATAAGAATTTATTACATTTGTTCGAAATTCACTGAATAAGTAAAACAAAAAATAACTAAAACCTAAATTGTTGTGGGCCTTCCATCAGCATTCCTGCATTGTCAACATGATAGTTAGTATCATAATTAATGAACAATACATATATTATGTATTTATAAAATGTTATAAAGTAAAAAAGTTATACTTACATTTTTTTTTTTTTACTTTCTAAAAGATATAGACATTCTTCAGACCAATCTATATTTAAAACAAAGGTGACGCACGGTGCACAATCTAGTTGACGTGGCATTGTTGGTACAGGTATGATAAATGCATAGGCACGGTCTTGGCATGACGCAATATAATCTTTAATCATTCTAAAGCCATTATCCTATAAAATTTTGGAATTATAAGTTTGTGTTTGAAAAAGTAAGAATAAGTTATTTATAATAAATTTTATAATTCCCTACCTTTGATCTCATATTCTTCAAATATGATGGTTGACATCGCAAAATAAACTCTGCCCGTTTATCTTGAACGGTGAGATTTATTGAACCAGTACTGTCTTTGACCACAAGGTTAACATTGTATCTTATCAACCAAAAAAAAAAAGGACGCTTGTTAAAAGGAAATATTGTACCTAATAAAAAATTAAAACACTTATTAAATTTGAATTATTATTGTACATAGTAATTATTTACCTAAAGAAAATTACCTTGTTATAATATCAATATCATCATGTAGGCAGTGACGACAAACAATGTGACCATAATGATATTCAACTTTTTGATAGCAACTTTTGCACAAATCAATGCAAAGGTTGTCAACATCAATTTGTTTGATGTACCCAAGTATTCGAAAATATGAGACCTACAAAATATTTGAAAAAACATAAATTAATCTCTCTATAAACAAATTATATACATATCGTTTAATTTTCATTAATTGGGATGATAACAATTATTACCTTTGGCATGGGTGCAAAATCACGTATTCGAATTCTTTTGGCATTTGATATTATCAATGACTGTGAAATTGAGAATCCATTTTTTCGATTTCAAGATACCAACTTTTGTGATATAGGATTCATAGCAAGCCTAGATAAACATGTCAATATATATAATTGTGAGAATTATATTGTCATATATAATTGATTAATATTATACAATCATAACATACCACACTCGAATATGATTTGTATAACAGAATGAATGATTGAGATATAACTTGCTGTACTTGCATGTAGCAAGACATGGACCTAGAAGTTGAGAAAAGATAATTTATTAATATCAATATTTGTATATGCATGTAGATTTTATAAAAGTGAATAAAAAGTAATCCTACCATGATAATCTTTAGCTGTTAACCCAGTGGCAAACAAAATATTATCATTCTCTAGAGTATGATATAGTTGCATGCCATCAGTTGTTGCAAACACATCCCATAGAGTTATTCTTACCAATGTGAAACTGTTTTTACAATTAAAAAAAAAAAGTTGAGATTAGAAAAAATAATATAATTCGTAAAGTATTTCAAATTTGGTAAAGATACAGAAATATGTTATAGTATCATACATTGTATCAAGTAGTAGAATCTCTCTCTTGTAATTATCACGATTTGCAATACCTTGACATTCAGTTATACTAACAACCAAGCCAATCACATCTGCATATTTTAGCATTTGCATGTTTATTGTTTTGATAGTCACAAATTTTTTGTATTGGTAATAAACTATGTAAGTATATAATCTAGATAAGTATCATTTAGTAAAATTAACGTACCTATTAATTGAACATCTTGATGAAGAAATTGGCCAATGTCTGGTAATTTTTTTAAGGAAATACCACTGAAATGGTATATTAGTATCATGATCAAGTATGTCCACAATTGTTGTATCATTAGTAAAAGACATCTTATAATAATATGGCACCAACTTGAATTTCTCATCAGCCAATGTAATATGAACTCCTCTAAAACAATATATTTTTCCCTCAATTAAATGTTCTTTGAAGTAATCATATTCTTCAGAGCATACAGTTCCTTCCATGGCATCACCCTTTCAAAAAAGTTAATAAGTACACACTTTTAACATAATATAAAACAAAATATTTAACAATTATCTCATGATAAGAGTTGTAAATACCTATCCATCAACGAAAATCATTCTGAATGTCATATTTCCCCCAGGACGATTAGTCACAAATAACAACCTAACTAACTTTGCTTTAACGCTCCAATTACTTGCATCTAGATGTAAATCAGCAAAATAGGGATATCTGATAATTCTATCACCTATTGACAATGTAGATACATATGAGCAGTATATGAATTTATAATTTTTATACAATGTATCTATAGATCTTAAGAAATTTGAAAATGAAAATATTAAGAATTTTTAATAAAAAAAATAAAAATTGTTAAGTTTACATTATGATAAAATAGAAAAAATAAGTAATGAATTATTGTACAAAAAATATTATACAAACATATTTTGTAAGGGTAAGTTTTTTAATTATTTTTATTAAATGAAAATGAAAAAAAAAAGAAAGATTAGATCATCCAATTTTTTGTGTACTAAATGTAATATTTTGGATAAGATTTAGAATTTAGAGTAGTAAGTATTGTATAATTAAAGAATAAAAAAAACATAGTCATTCAAATTTTGAAAAGACATTTTATTTCAATCTTCAAATGCCATCAAGAACATCATGATATACAACATTTTTTGTGTAATTTGACGGTTGGTCAACCTTATTAACAATCAATATCTTCAAACCTGATGGTGTGGTAACACGCGATAAGGCAACATATAACTGACCATGGAAGAATACTGGATTAGGAAGGTATACACCAACTTTTTTTAAAGTCTGACCTTGACTTTTGTTTATGGCCATTGCAAATGCTAATTTTATGGGAAATTGTCTTCTTTTAATCGGGACAGGTGAATGTGTGGTAGATGGTGATAAAATGATACGTGGAATGATGACTCCTTCCCCAATATTCGAACTCGTAATCACTCGTGCCTCAATCACTTTATCTACCATTCTCTCAACAATAAGACGGGTGCCATTACATAGACCTTGAGATTGATTGAGATTTCTCAGTAGCACTATAGGTGCTCCCTTTTTGAGTTCAAGGCAATGACTTGGAATTCCTGGAAAATTTAATGAGTGTAATAACTCTGGTGGATGCATGCCTTCGTCAATGTTCTCATCATCAGCTAGACATATCATATCTGCACTTAGGTATTTTCGAGATTCTCCAGGCAACATTGATAGCATTATGACATTTAATTCATCAATATCAGCATTTTTTGGTGCTAAGATGCCACGTTCTTTCAAGTAAGAACTGTCACTGTATCTAGTACTTAATTCTGGATAGATTGCATGGATCAAATCATGTAGAGCATGTGATCTATTTCTAATCAAGAACTGTTCTGGAATTTCAATCCAATTAGTCTCCCCGCCTTCAGTGAAAGAAATTCCAGGTATTTTTCCATCACCAATCATCAATATCCAGTTAGCAAAATCCCTAAGTTGTTGACGCATTTGAATAGAAGTATCATGGGCCATAATATGCATATTGGTCCCCAAATGCAACACATGACAATGATTCCAAATAGTCGATTCCTTCAACGATGCTGCAATTGTGGCTTCCCACCTACCTTTTGGTACTACAGGTAAAATTTGTCTGAAGTCACCACCAAGTATGAATAGTTTTCCACCAAATACACAATCAGTTGAACAAAATTCTGTACCCTTTAGTATATCTCTGAAAGTACGATCAACTGTCTCAAATCCATAACGATGGTGCATTGGAGCTTCATCCCATATGATCAATGATGCCTCTTAAATTAATTTTGCCAGTTCAGTCTGTTGATTAATACTACAACTTGAGAATTCATCCAAATTAATTGGAATTTTAAAACGTGAATGCACAGTTCTACCTCCTGGTAACAGTAAAGCCGCAATTGCAGATGATGCAACTGAAAGGACAATTTTTTTTCTGTCCTAAACTTTGCTATCAATGTTTTCCACAGATATGTTTTTCTTGTTCCCCCACTTCCATAAAGGAAAAACAAACCCCCTTTTTTACAATTGTATGCATTCATTATGGTGTCATAAACTTTCAATTGCTCACTATTTAAACCAGAATGTAATTCATTGAACAATTGTTTTTCTGAAACACTATCGTACTCCATCTCTTCTTTGATGAGCCTATTTGTCACAAATTGAGCACCTTGTGAAGATGGCAATGGCATAGGAGGGAAATCTTTGAGAGATCTTCTATTTCTATTTAATATATGCTCAATTTCGAGAAGTCCTAAATTTTTTAAGTCTTCATCGTCAAGATGTAGATCACTATCTCTCATATCTCTTCTGATTCTATATTGTATATCATCGGTGAAACTTTTCCAATGACGTTCCCATAATTCGACTGGATTGGTTATATCAGAAAACATGAGCATTGTGCAATACATATGTCGAAGTTTTGTTGCTGATGCCCAATTTGATGCTTCTGCCAATGCCTCGTGCCATTCATTATCATCATCGAGTAGACCAAGGGCAATACATGCAGATTTAAATGTTGTATGCACGACCCCATTTACAGTTCTGACATGCACAAAACTTTCTGCACCACGAACCTTATTCAATAACATTCTCAAATAATATCTCTCACCCGATGTTAGATGTGCATTTGGCAATCTACCAATACATTTATGTGATTTTCAGACATCCCATTCTTTTTTATCTTTTTTCCATACCCATTTTGTTGGAAATTCAACATATGTCAACTCCTTTGCAGATTGGTGGGTTCTATTTGCTTCAAACCATTTGGTCAACATTGTGTCATGAACACGTTGTTGGTCAATAACTTCGTATAGATGATCATTGTCATTAAATATAACAAATTGTTGACCTGGAAGATGATATTGTAAGCGCTCAACAGAAGGAGTTTGTTTCTGAATTTCAAACTCAAATATCCTCCAACACGCTTCAATCGCAGACACGTATAGAGCATCCAAATACTGTTTGATCTCATCAACTTGTTTGTAATGTTGTTGCCCATTATTGTTTGGATGAATAACATTATCCTCAATCACAGTTGTCGCACGATCAGGCCCTTTGTTGACATATTTGTACAAATATTTCATCAACTTCGGGTGCACACATCGTTCAATATTAATGTGGCAATCATAGCGCACCAAAAGATCACGATTATATGGAATGACCCATCTGTTATCAACTAAAAATCCATTTATGTTTATTGTGTTGCCCTCATTACATCTGCGTCTGTATGATACAAATCCATTATCATCAATTGTTGTTTCATTACAAAATTTCTTCGAATAATGTTTTGTACACTTTCCATCTACCATGCATGGAGCATTAGGATTAGCAGCACCACAAGGTCCATGTATCATGCATCTGACGACAGTCTCATATGCCAATGGGTCTGCATTTTTGTCAGGCAATTCAGCACATATAAACTCATCAATTTGTTCAAGTGTGATTGGCTTATTCTCCGATGCCAGTGTGATTCTAATGTGAGAATGCGGCAATCCCCGTTTTTGAAACTCGATGACGTAAATAACTGTTCATAAAAATAATTATTGATACATTAGACATTTAAGAGTATTTGTTATATCATAAATGCACAGGTGTTAGAACAATAATACCTGAAAGTACTTCTCCAAATATTTTATTTTCCTTCAAGTCGGTTAGTAATTGTTTAAATTTAATCCGAAAAACTCTAGCAACGATATCAGGTCTATCTTCTGCATGTTGATTTGGTAGTCTTGGAAGATCAACTTTTATTTCTGGCCATATAGGATTGCATGTGAACGTGATAAACAAATCAGAGCCATAGCATCTTGATAACGTTGGATCATACTACGTGGCCCACCAGAGAATGACGAAGGCAACACAAATCTTCTCCCTATTGTTGACGCATCTATATCTCCAGCAACTACAACATCTTCTATTCCTTGATATAGGTCTACGCGCAACTCAACTTGATGGATCTTGATGTAATTCAATCTAGTTTGCTCAATAGCAGCATAACAGTCAACGACAAATTGTTAAAACAAACGCCCTCCTCTTAAAAGTGTTTTACCTTCAAATTCTCTATGTTGGAGTCTAAATGCATAAAATTCTCTAATTGACACATTGTTTCGAGATCTGCTTGAGAATGTATTAGAAGAGATGCCGCACCTCCATCCATCTGTACCATATGGAAATAGTAATGGGTACTGTAATGGTACATATGATGGATGTATTTCACTGATTCTTTTTAATATACCATCATTTTTCTGAACAATGATATCACGATGTGTTTCAGTTCCAACATCATCACCAATGATTATCGCCGCAACTTCATTTACAGTTGGCCTGATATATTGTCGTTCACCTCTAGAGTTTAAAATACGCACATGTAGATTCAATACATTACGATCCCGCAACAAATCTCCAATACTTCGAAATATTTTCACATAAGGATTAACTGCATTTAACATTTCTTGTAAACCTTCCAATATTGACAAATTAATGACCAAAATATTTGTACTGGTTTGGCCTATCACATCAAGACGATTTTATAATTCATGCTCTGTATCATATATATACAGTTGGGCAAACTTAGGTTTCTGACCAGGAGTTGGCAGCAGTGACCCTATTCTATGATAATTTTCCCCGCTAATCCGAAATGCATATGGACCTCTTCCATCTGAAACTGAATGATCTACTTTTCCACCCATTGATGTGAAAGACAACATTGAATTATACATTCTAATTTTTTCCATAAAACTTGCATTCCTCAATTGTGCATCTAAGAAGTCAGGAGCATGTGGCAATAAAGGTAAAAGGACCTCCCCAGCTTGTATAGCGATCCCGGTTGCCCCTTTTCTGTTCTGTTGTATTCCGGACTCGGTTCCGTGAAGTTGGTAGTGGTATCTATCTTGTTGCCGTCCTTTAATTCCACTTGATTGAGTTTTAGGATGTTTTGGGCAGGTTTGTTACAGGTTGGTTAGGCCTTGGTTTCAATTCCTTGTTGTTCAATTTTTAGGCGATCCGCTCGAGCGGGTCTTCTTGCGCTCGAGCGGGGATTGCACTCCTCTAGTATTTCATGTTCCTGCAAAACTTCTGCAGATGTGATTTTTGCGCTCGAGCGGGTTTGTTTATGCTCGAGCGGTGGCGCTCGAGCGGGTTTGGTGGCGCTCGAGCAGGTAGTACCTTCTAGATATAAGTTCTGGGAGGAGGAAATCTACGCTCGAGCGGACTGGTTTTCGCGCTCGAGCGGAAGTGCTTTATTCTTGTGTCTTGGTGCTCGAGCGGGCATTATTGCGCTCGAGCGTGTCCAGATTTTTGTTCTTGGCGCTCGAGCGTTGTGTTCTTCGCTCGAGCGGGTCATACATATATGAGTTATCCGCTGGGTGATTTTAAATCACTTTTTGCTTTTCTTTCTCTCTCCTACTTTTTCTAAAAACCTTTTTTGAGAGCCTCTCTCTCTCTAGAAACTCCCTTCTCTCTAGGGTTTGATCTAGTTAGAGTGTCCTCTTTCTCTTCGGCCTTTGTAAAAGTTGTGTGGATCGTCAAGGGCGTCGTTTTGATCCGAGCATCGTGGTCTTTGGAGCACTTTGGTCTTGTGTCTCTTCTCCATCCAAGCTCTAACTTCGAGGTAGGGATAACCTACTCCTCACTATGGGCTTTGTCTTTAAATTTTAGTATTTTGAGATGTTGGGGTTGGTTTGGTAATTGTGTGAAAGTTTGGGGGCTTTTGTGTAAATTTACAAGAAGTTGGGGTTTTAGCTATATAAAACCTAGATGCATGTTTGGCATGGAAAAGTGAAATTAATGTTAAAACATTAATGAAAATGGAACCTAAGGGTTGTAATGTTAATTATGGAAAATGCCCTAATTACATTGATTGATTTAATTTGTATAATTAAATTGTTAGAAATGAGGGATTGATTTGAAAATGTGGAAATTGGAAAGGGAAGGGGTTAAAGGGTGTAGTTGGATCATTCTTCACTCACCTAGTTGAAATGTTGATTATATATCCATTGTTGCATTTATTTTCTGTATAGAGATAACTGCTTTGGGCTATCAGTGGAGGATAGTCGTGATTGTTGTAGACAATGCATGATGATTAGGCTAACTGAAACTAATCACTGGAATGCGTCATTGAGTTTGACAGTTGAAGGAATACATTAAATTTATGTATTGCGTGATGATGTGTATAATTATTGTTTATATGCATTGTGTCGTGTTGGAGGAGATAAGGGATGTACTTCACGGTTTAGGGGAAGATAGGAGATGGACCTCTAAACCGGATGTTGTTGGGAGGAGATAAGGGATGGACTCCATAGATAGAGCTCATATGCTTATCTATTAATGTGTTGACAGAGCTCATATGCTTGTCATTGGAAGTGTGATAGTGCTCATATGCATATCTGTGGAAGTGATGATATAGCTTGTATGCTTATCTGTTGGTGTGTGATATAGCTAGTATGCTTATCTATTATGAAATGAGAAAGTGCTTAATATGAGTTATTGTCTCATATGAGTTGTTTGGCCAGGTTCTGAGCCATGGTTATAAGTTGAGAATTGAAAAGAATTGGAAAATGAATTGTAATATGGACTTGTATGTCATGAAACTGTAAAGTGTGATAAGGGAAAGTATCAGTGTTGGCCATCTATCAACTGCTAATCTTTTAGTCATTGTTCATATTTGGTTTAGTATATTTCTACTGGGCTGTGACTCACCCTATATGGGAATATCATTTTCAGGTACAGGTAGCATGCCACCTCCAAGGACGTAGCTTGGGAGGCTAGAGGCAGGCGGACTTTTGTTGTTTTGTTTCTTTGATGTATTACATGTATATTCAAGCCAAGGGCTTAAAATGTAAATGAGTTAGTACTCTTTTGTTGTAACCAAGTGTTAACTTGGAAAGCTGTAAGCCGTTAGGGCATTTGCTTTTGTTATTAACATGTAATACTTTTATAATGAAGCACTCTGATGAATAGAAGAATGTGAATCATTTGTATATCAATGCATGTCTCTATTAATGGATTTAATGTTGTTATTTCGAGGGCGTTACAACTTGGTATCAGAGCGTACCGGGTTCGAATACTTTGGGTACGTGGGAAGTGATTAGGATCACAATGGGTTTGTTTCGCTTGATTAAGACTTAGGTGTAGTGTCATATGTTATGTGCTTAATTGATAACATGCTTATATGACTATGTGGGTATGGGATTTAATTTCTAGGATGTTGATTGGATCCTTGGGTTTCTGTGAGTCTTGTTGGAAAGGCACTTGATCAATGCTGTTTCTAACCGGAACTCTAGTAACGCCTCGGGACTGTCATTATCCGGAAATGAAATTCGTAAGTGCTTATGTGTTTATGTGCTTACGTGGAGTAAATTACAGTTGTCCATGCATTAGGACGTGAGTGTTTAGTTTCAGCACATTTATGAATGTGCTAACGTTCTGGGTTACCTTTATTAGGATGTCAGGACGAGGACGCGGTAGGCGTGGCAGGCATGGTAGGCAGGAGATGCCGTTACCGGAGGAGGTTCCGGCAATGCAGGAGGGAATTGGTCAGGCCAATGTGGCCGAGCCAGCGGGTCAGCAAGCTATGAGTGCCTTGGCATAAGAGATAGCAGGAGCTTTGGGTATTCTCAGAGCTGGGAATCAGGCAACTGAGGCAGGGCCTTCTTTCTTGAAGAAGGAGTTCTTCCGGTCTAATCCGGACGAGTTTGTTGGAGATCCGAAGGAACCACTGAAGGCGGACGAGTGGTTAGAACAAATGAGTAAGACGTTCGAGATGCTTGGCATCGAGGACGGAGCTTTGAAAGTGACCTTGGCATCCTTCCAGCTGAAGGGAGATGCGGGTCAATGGTGGAAATACGAGAAGGCTCGTGTTGGTGGTACATGGGAGGCGTTTGTGAATGCTTTCCAGGAGAGGTTCTTATCTGCAGTCACTAGGGAGAAGTTGAGGGATCAGTTTAGCCGGCTTAATCAGCAGGGTATGTCTGTGGCAGAGTTTGAGGCCACTTTCACTAGTTTGTCTAGGTTTGCACCTGAGTTGGTGGCGTCCGAAGAACGCCGTTGCGATGAGTTTGAGCGGAAGTTGAGGCGGGGCCTCAAGTTGAGGGTTGGTGGGTCTTACATCCGAGAGTATAGGCACTTAGTGGATGCTGCAGCTCATATGGAGCTTATGATGCAGGAGGAAGACGAGGAGAAGCATAGAGGCTCCAAGCGGGGCCAGGAAGGTCAGGGTGATGGCAGGAGACAGAGGGGTTATAACCCTCAGCAGTCTCAGGGTGGAGTTGCTAGATCGACCTTTCCAGTGCCGAGTGCAGGCTCGGGGAGAGGTAGTCAGGAAGGCCTGACTTGTTTTGCGTGTGGCCAGTTGGGTCACAAGTCTTCGGTTTGCCCGCAGAAGGGAGGAGGTCAGCGAGCTGCTTCTTCTTCAGCTAGACCTCAGGGCCAGAGTCAGGGCAGGGGCCAGCCTTTGTCTTACTATCAGTGTGGTCAGCCTGGGCACCTGAAGAGGTATTGCCCGCAGTTGAGTGCTACTTCAGGAGCGTCTGGTTCTAGATAGACGCAGAGTTATCAGCCAGCTCAGTCTGTGCAGGCCTCGAGGGCCAATCCAGGAGTTTCGTCATCCCAGTCAGTGCAGCAGTCTTTTGCTCCTAGAGGTGAGCAGGTGGATCAGGAGCCTACAGGGCGCGTGTATGCTGTTACAGCGCAGGACTTAGTACCGGCTCCATCAGTAGTGAGAGGTACTTTTCTATTTTGCAACTCGGTTGCTAATGTGTTGATTGACACGGGTGCATCTCATTCTTTTGTATCTGCTGCATTTGAATCTGTTTTGGAATTGGAGTTGGCACAGTTAGCATCTCCTATTTGTGTGGTATCGCCTATTGGTGGTGAGTTGATCTTGAGACAAGGTGTTAGAGGTTGTGATATAGAGGTCGCCAACCATAGGCTTCCTTTTCCGTTTGTAGTTATGCCCATGAAGGGTTTTGATGTTATTTTGGGTATGGACTGGCTATCGTCATACCGGGCTGTTATCGATTACTACCGCTAGAGGGTCACGTTATGTACCTTGAGCAGGGAGTGGTTCCATTTCTTGGGAGACCGGGTTGGTAGTGTTTTGCCACCGGGGTATGATTCGCGTCTACTTGCTAGCTTTGAGAGTGGTGAGTGTGATGAGACCCAGATTGTGTTGCCGAGGGTGGTTTGCGAGTATTCGGATGTCTTTCCCGAAGACCTTGTTAGTTTGCCACCTCACCGAGAGATAGAGTTCTCTATTGTTCTAGTGCCCGGCACGGCGCCGATTTCTATGGCACCTTACCGTTTTGTCCCAGCAGAGTTGGTTGAGTTGAAAGTTCAGCTCCAGGAATTGCTAGATAAGGGTTTTGTTCGCCCTAGTGTGTCACCGTGGGGAGCACCGGCCCTCTTTGCTAAAAAGAAAGATGGTGCCTTGAGATTGTGTATCGACTACCGAAAGTTGAATCGGGCTACGGTCAAGAATAAGTACCCTATGCCCCGTATAGATGATATGTTCGATCAGTTGAAGGGTTCCCGTTGTTTCTCTAAGATAGACTTGAGATCGGGTTACCACCAGTTGAGGGTCAGGGAGGAGGATATTCCTAAGACGGCATTCCGTACGCGGTATGGCCATTATGAGTTTTTGGTGATGCCATTCGGGCTTACCAATGCACCGGCAGTCTTTATGGACTTGATGAACCGGATCTTCCGAGAATTCTTGGATCGATTTGTAGTCGTTTTCGTGGACGACATTCTTATCTATTCGCCTTCTGAGGAAGAGCACGAGGAACACTTGAGAGTGGTGCTTGAGTTGCTTAGAGCCCATAGGCTGTATGCCAAGTTTGGGAAGTATGAGTTCTGGCTAGGAGAGATGAAATTCTTAGGCCACGTGGTATCCAGGGAAGGGGTGTCCGTTGATGCATCCAAGGTAGAGGCAGTGCAAGATTGGGCACAGCTTAAGAGTGTATTTGAGATCCGCAGTTTTCTGGGATTAGCTGGGTATTACCGTCAGTTTGTGAAAGATTTCTCCAGGCTAGCTTCCCCGTTGACTAGATTGACGCGGAAAGGGGTCAAATTTGTATAGAGTGAGACTTGTGAAAAGTCGTTCCAAGAGTTGAATGTTAGATTGACCACCGCTCTGATCTTGATTATTCCGGACAGAGGATCGGGTCACGCGGTTTATTGTGATGCCTCACGAGAGGGTTTGGGTTGTGTGTTGATGCAAGAGGGGAAAGTGGTAGCTTATAGCTCACGTCAGTTGAAAATTCATGAGAAGAATTACCCTACATACGACCTAGAGTTAGCAGCGGTGATCTTTGCCTTGAAGATGTGGAGGCACTACCTTTATGGTGAGAGGTTCGAGGTGTTCTCGGACCACAAGAGTTTGAAGTATCTGTTTACACAGAGAGACTTGAATTTGAGGCAGAGGAGATGGATGGAGTTCATTGAGGACTATGATTTTGAGTTGTACTATCACCCGGGAAAGGCCAATGTTGTGGCCGATGCCCTTAGTAGGAAATCCATTAGTGATGTAGCTTGTATAGCCATCCGGGAATGGGGAATGTTGGGTGTACTTGGCGAGTTTGATTTGCATCTGGGCGAATCAGTTGAGGCTGCGGCCTTGTTTTCTGTTGTTGCGCAGCCTGCACTTATGACTAGAGTGTTAGAGGCACAGAGAGGTAACCTTGAGGTAGAGTCCTTCCGAGAGAAGATCTCCAGTGGGAAGGCTGAGAAGGGTTTGACGGTGTATCCCGACCTGAGTGTGAGATACCGAGACCGTTTGTTTGTGCCGGAGTCTTGCCGAGAGGAAGTACTCCGAGAGTTCCATCATTCACGCCTTGCGGTGCATCCGGGAGGCACTAAGATGTATCGGGATTTGGGTTGCCAGTTTTGGCAGCGGGGTATGAAGAGAGATGTGGCGGTTTTCGTGTCTAAGTGCCTTACTTGCCAGCAAGTGAAGGCCGAGCATCAGAGGTCAGCGGGTTTGTTGCAACCCTTGCCTATTGCTAAGTGGAAGTGGGAGCATGTCACTATGGACTTCGTTGTAGGTCTTCCGAGGACTCAGCGAGGTAGTGATGCTATTTGGGTGGTTGTAGACCGGTTGACTAAGTCGGCGCACTTCATTCCTATGCGCGTGAGAGATTCGGTAGATCATCTCGCAGACTTGTATATTCGGGACATAGTGAGATTGCACGGGGTCCCAGTGACGATCGTCTCAGATAGAGATCCTCGTTTTACTGCTAGGTTGTGGCAGAGTTTGCAGAGTGCCTTGGGTACTAAGTTGACCTTTAGTACGGCTTATCATCCTCAGACTGACGGGCAGTCCGAGCGTACTATTCAGATCCATGAGGATATGCTTCGGGGTTGTGTCCTTGATTTTAGTGGGACGTGGGAGAGGCACTTGCCATTGGCGAAGTATGCCTACAACAACAGCTTTCAGTCTAGCATCGGTATTGCACCATTTGAGGCCTTGTATGGCCGACCGTGTAGGTCTCCAGTGTGTTGGGCCGAGGTGGGTGATGCACCTTTGTTGGGTCCGGAGTTGGTTAGAGAGACGACGGAGAAAGTTGAACTTATCCGTAGGAGGCTTGTTACAGCCCAGAGCCGTCAGAAATCTTATGCTGACCGTAGGAGGAGGCCTTTGGCGTTCGAGATTTGTGATCATGTCTTTCTGAAAATATCACCTAGACGGGGGTTGATGAGGTTTGGGAAGAGTGGGAAGTTATCCCCTCGATTTATCGGTCCCTTTGAGATCCTTGAGAGGATTGGCGAGGTTGCTTATCGTTTAGCCTTACCGCCGCAGTTGTCCGGAGTTCATGACGTGTTTCATGTGAGTATGCTTCGGAAGTACGAGCCGGATCCATCGCATGTATTAGATTGAACCGACTTAGAGGTAGATCAGGATGCCTCGTATGAGGAGAGACCGGTTCGAGTCTTGGATAGGCGGGATCAAGTCCTGCGTGGCAAGACCATCCCTTTGGTTAAGGTTTTGTGGAAACATCACGGAGTGGAAGAAGCCACTTGGGAACGTGAGTTGGAGGTCCGCAAGAAATATCCGGACTTGTTTATTGATGAGTAATCTTGTATTTAGATTTGGTAATGTTGTTGGACTTAAGAGCTTTATATATGTCTTAAGTTGTAAAACATTGGTAATGTTCTTGTATTAATGGAAGTATGTTGTAGAACTTACCTTGGTATGGGAAGTTGATTATGATATTGCATATGTTGGCTATATTGTAGAATTGGAATTGTATCATGTATATTGATTATGATATGAACCGTGAACCATGTGTGTTGGAAATGGTTGGAAATGGAGGAAAATTGCATGTTAATAATGCACTTATAATATATGTTGTGAAATGCCTCTTGAAAAGAGATGGAATTGACCGGTAATGGGCCGAAGTGTCACAGTATTGTTGAAAATGGAGAAAACCTGTTTTTGAAAAACCTGTGTTTAATTTCGGGGACGAAATTCTTTAAGGGGGGGAGGTTATAACGATCCTGGTTGCCCCTTTTCTGTTCTGTTGTATTCCGGACTCGGTTCCGTGAAGTTGGTAGTGGTATTTATCTTGTTGCCGTCCTTTAATTCCACTTGATTGAGTTTTAGGATGTTTTGGGCAGGTTTGTTACAGGTTGGTTAGGCCTTGGTTTCAATTCCTTGTTGTTCAGTTTTTAGGCGATCCGCTCGAGCGGGTCTTCTTGCGCTCGAGCGGGGATTGCACTCCTCCAGTATTTCGTGTTCCTGCAAAACTTCTGCAGATGTGATTTTTGCGCTCGAGCGGGTTTGTTTACACTCGAGCGGTGGCGCTCGAGCGGATAGTACCTTCTGGATATAAGTTCTGGGAGAGGGAAATCTACGCTCGAGAGGACTGGTTTTCGCGCTCGAGCGGAAGTGCTTTATTCTTGTGTCTTGGCGCTCGAGCAGGCATTATTGTGCTCGAGCGTGTCCAGATTTTTGTTCTTGGCGCTCGAGCGTTGTGTTCTCCGCTCGAGCGGGTCATACGTATATGAGTTATCCGCTAGGTGATTTTAAATCACTTTTTTCTTTTCTTTCTCTCTCCTACTTTTTCTAAAAACCTTTTTTGAGAGCCTCTCTCTCTAGAAACTCCCTTCTCTCTAGGGTTTGATCTAGTTAGAGTGTCCTCCTTCTCTTCGGCCTTTGTAAAAGCTGTGTGGATCGTCGAGGGCGTCGTTTTGATCCGAGCATCTTGGTCTTTGGAGCACTTTGGTCATGAGTCTCTTCTCCATCCAAGCTCTAACTTCGAGGTAGGGATAACCTACTCCTCACTATGGGCTTTGTCTTTAAATTTTAGTATTTTGAGATGTTGGGGTTGGTTTGGTAATTGTGTGAAAGTTTGGGGGCTTTTGTGTAAATTTACAAGAAGTTGGGGTTTTAGCTATATAAAACCTAGATGCATGTTTGGCATGGAAAAGTGAAATTAATGTTAAAACATTAATGAAAATGGAACCTAAAATTACATTGATTGATTTAATTTGTATAATTAAATTGTTGGAAATGAGGGATTGATTTGAAAATGTGGAAATTGGAAAGGGAAGGGGTTAAAGAGTGTAGTTGGATCATTATTCACTCACCTAGTTGAAATGTTGATTATATATCCATTGTTGCATTTATTTTCTGTATAGAGATAACTGCTTTGGGCTATCGGTGGAGGATAGTCGTGATTGTTGTAAACAATGCATGATGATTAGGCTAACTGAAACTAATCACTGGAATGCGTCATTGAGTTTGATGGTTGAAGGAATACATTAAATTTATGTATTGTGTGATGATGTGTATAATTATTGTTTATATGCATTGTGTCGTGTTGGAGGAGATAGGGGATGTACTTCACGGTTTAGGGGAAGATAGGGGATGGACCTCTAAATCAGATGTTGTTGGGAGGAGATAGGGGATGGACTCCATAGATGGAGCTCATATGCTTATCTATTAATGTGTTGACAGAGCTCATATGCTTGTCATTGGAAGTGTGATAGTGCTCATATGCATATCTGTGGAAGTGATGATATAGCTTGTATGCTTATCTGTTGGTGTGTGATATAGCTAGTATGCTTATCTATTATGAAATGGAAAAGTGCTTAATATGAGTTATTGTCTCATATGAGTTGTTTGGCCAGGTTCTGAGCCATGGTTATAAGTTGAGAATTGAAAAGAATTGGAAAATGAATTGTAATATGGACTTGTATGTCATGAAACTGTAAAGTGTGATAAGGGAAAGTATCAGTGTTGGCCATCTATCAACTGCTAATCTTTTAGTCATTGTTCATATTTGGTTTAGTATATTTCTACTGGGCTGTGACTCACCCTATATGGGAATATCATTTTCAGGTACAGGTAGCATGCCACCTCCAAGGACGTAGCTTGGGAGGCTAGAGGCAGGCGGACTTTTGTTGTTTTATTTCTTTGATGTATTACATGTATATTCAAGCCAAGGGCTTAAAATGTAAATGAGTTAGTACTCTTTTGTTGTAACCAAGTGTTAACTTGGAAAGCTGTAAGCCATTAGGGCATTTGCTTTTGTTATTAACATGTAATACTTTTGTAATGAAGCACTCTGATGAATAGAAGAATGTGAATCATTTGTATATCAATGCATGTCTCTATTAATGATTTAATGTTGTTATTTCGAGAGCGTTACAGCTTGACAACATAATCTGAATTTGGGATTGGTTTTAGAACTATCCTTTGTTCTCTCATCTAACCACATGATGGCGTCACATCGCGGACATGTGAATGTTCTGTCACTAAATTTCCATCTACTCAGTACGCGTCGTTTTCTGTGACGTGCAACGATTGCAACATCTGTGTAACGCCCTCAAAATAAACCCATTATATATTTATCATTGACATGCATTATTTAAAGAAAACAATTCATTATCTCATTCATCAGAGTATTACTAAATAAAAGCATTACATGTAACATCAAATTAAATGCCCTATGGGCTTACATCTTTCCAAGCCAACACTTGGACACAAAAGTATGAGTTCTAACTCAAATACAAGTAAAGCCCTAGGCTTGAATGTTTACATGTACTACCAAATAAAAACAACTAACTAAAGATAGTCTTCAAAATCCAAAAGTCAAATCCTTCCAAGCTAAGTCCTTGGAGGTAGCTTATCACCTGAACCTGAAAATGATGTTCCCATATAGGGTGAGCCACAGCCCAGTAGAAATATACTAAACCAAATATAAGCATTGAATAAAGCAATGGCATTCAATAGATGGTTAACCAAGATAATCAATTATATCATCATACAGTTTCATGACACTAATGTCTATGACACGTTTCACTTTCCATTATTACCAATATGGCTCAGAACCTAGCCAAACTTACAACAGTGAACTATATATCATATTCACGTTACTTTCAATATCAACAAAACAAATGAGACTCAGGCTCATATCAAAACACTTCATACTTCCCGTTTGATACACATTTTAGTGCTGTATCAATAACATGTAAAAACACTTCAATATCAATAAGCACACATAATAGTGATGCTAATGGAGTCCATCCCCTATCTCCTCCCAAACAAAATTCGGTTTAGAGGTCCATCCCCTATCTTCCCCTAAACCGTGGAGTACATCCCCTATCTCCTCCCAAACAATATGCATATGCAATGCTCAATCAATACAGGTATTTTCTGTATTAATTCAATAGTCTAAATTTATGACTTAAACAAATTGATTAGTTTCAATTTTCCCAAATCCACATGCAATGTCTACAACAAACACGACTATCCTCCACCGATAGCCCAAAACAGTTATTTCTAGACTGGAAATAAATATATCAACAATTCAATAGGCGAGTGATTTAAATTATCCAACTACACCATTAATTAGTGAATTCCTCAATTTCCTTAAATTAATTAAACAAATTAATTTATTAATACAACTAGGGTTTTTCCCAAAATTACCAAAGTACTCCCAATATATCAAAATACCAAAACTTAGAACAAAACTTATAAGATGGAGTAGGAAATCCCTACCTCGAAGAAAATAACCCCAAATGGAGAAGACGGAGATGAAGACCCAAATTCCAAAGTGCTCCAAACCACCAAACGTTCAGATTAAATGGAAGCCCTTGACTCACTCTATCTTTTTAGTAAAGGACTAAGGTTAGATACTCACCCTATGTAGATCAATTCTTAGAGAGAAGACAGGTTTAGAGAGAGAGAGAGAGAGAGAGAGAGAGAGAGACTCTCAAGGGGCAATTTTTTAAAAGTTAATAAATAAAAATAGGTCAAAAAGTGATCCAAAAAGTGAAATCTCGGACTGATGTAATCGACTCCCCGCTCGAGCGTCCAAACTCCCGCCCGAGCGTCGAATACGCCCTCCCAGTACTTTTGCAGAACCAGGTCCCCGCTCGAGCGTCCAACTCCCCGCTCGAGCAGCACTCACACATTTCAGCTCGAGCGTCCAATCCCACGCTCGAGCGTCCAACACTGCACAGGAAATACTGGATGGGTGATAATCCCGCTCGAGCACCAAAACCCCCGTTTGAGCGGACAAGCAACAAAAGAATCCCCGCTCGAGCGAACAGCTCAAAAATCTGGGCAACTAGTTTTGGCATCTAAACTCAACCGACCTGTAACAGACCCGCCCAACACATCCTATACTCAAATACAAAGAGATTAAAGGACAACAACAACCAATATATAATGACAAGATCCACGGAACCTAAGTCCGGATACAATAATCTAAAGGGAAAAGACCGGGGTCGCTATAACCTCCCCTCCTTAAAAGAATTTCGTCCCCGAAATTAAGCATAAGGTTTCGAAAACAAGTTTTTCTCAAATTCCAGCAATATGATAACTCAAAATAAACAACTTGACCCAACACCGGCCATTTCATCTCTTATCAAGAGGCATTTCACAATATGTAAAATAACATATATTTCCACTTGCATTAACACTATGCAATTTTCTTTCAATTTCAACAATTTTCAATATATTCAACATATGCAATGTTCTATTAAACTTCCATTTCGAGACAAGTTCCAAAATATTTCCATTAACCAAAACATTCTCAATGTTTTACAGCTTAAGACATATATAAAACTCTAAAGTTCAACAATATTACAAAATCTAAATACAAGATTACAACTTGATAAACATGTCCAGATTTTTCTCGTGGACTTCCAACTCACGTTCCCAAGTGGCTTCCTCCACCCCCTGATATTTCCACAAAACTTTTACCAAAGGAATGGTCTTGCCTTGCAAGACTTGATCCCGCCTATCCAAGACCCGGACCGGTCTCTTCTCATACGAGGCATCCTCATCTACCTCTAAATCTGTCCAATCCAATACATGTGATGGATCCGGCTCATACTTTCGAAGCATACTCACATGAAACACGTCATGAACTCCGAACAACTGCGGCGGTAAAGCTAACCGATAAGCAACCTCGCCAATCCTCTCAAGGATTTCAAAAGGACCAATAAACCGAGGGGATAACT
Source organism: Camellia sinensis (assembly GCF_055761805.1). NCBI lineage: Eukaryota > Viridiplantae > Streptophyta > Magnoliopsida > Ericales > Theaceae > Camellia > Camellia sinensis. Next base: position 51,772,700 of record NC_138967.1, read on the forward strand.
TCCCACTCTTCCCAAACCTCATCAACCCCCGCCTAGGTGATATTTTCAGAAAGACATGATCACCCACTTCAAACACCAAAGGTCTCCTCCTACAGTCAGCATAAGATCTCTGACGACTCTGGGCTGTAACAAGCCTCCTACGGATAAATTCAACTTTCTCCGTCGTTTCCCTCACCAACTCTGGACCCAACAAAGGTGCATCACCCACCTCGGCCCAACAAACTGGAGACCTACACGCTCGGCCGTACATGGCCTCAAACGATGCCATACCGATACTAGACTGGAAACTATTGTTGAAGGCAAACTCCACCAAAGGCAAGTGCCTCTCCCACGACCCACTAAAGTCAAGAACACAACCCCGAAGCATATCCTCAAGGATCTGAATAGTACGCTCGGACTGCCCGTCAGTTTGCGGATGATAAGCCGTACTAAAGGTCAACTTGGTACCCAAGGCACTCTGCAAACTCTGCCACGACCTAGCAGTAAAATGAGGATCTCTATCCGAGACGATCATCACTAGGACCCCGTGCAATCTCACTATGTCCGAATATACAAGTCGGCAAGATGGTCTACCGAATCTCTCACGCGCATAGGAATGAAGTGCGCCGACTTAGTCAACCGGTCCACAACCACCCAAATGGCATCACTACCCCGCTGAGTTCTCGGAAGGCCTACAACGAAGTCCATAGTGACATGCTCCCACTTCCACTCGGCAATAGGCAAGGGTTGTAACAAACCCGCTGGCCTCTGATGCTCGGCCTTCACTTGCTGACAAGTAAGGCACTTAGACACGAAAGCTGCCACATCTCTCTTCATACCCCGCCACCAAAACTGGCGACCCAAATCCCGATACATCTTAGTGCCTCCCGGATGCACCGCAAGGCGTGAATGATGAAACTCTCGGAGTACCTCCTCTCGACAAGACTCCGGCACAAATAGACGGTCTCGGTATCTCATACTCAAGTCGGGATACACCGTCAAACCCTTCTCAACCTTCCCACCGGAAATCTTCTCACGGAGGGATTCTACCTCAAGGTCACCCCCCTGAGCCTCTAACACTCGAGTCACAAGTGTAGGTTGTGCAACAACAGAAAACAAGGCCGTAGCCTCAACGGATTCGCCCAGAAGTAAATCGAACTCCCCAAGTGCACCCAACATCTCCCATTCCCGGATGGCTATACTAGCTATGTCACCAACAGATTTCCTGCTAAGGGCATCGGCCACCACATTGGCCTTCCCCGGATGATAATGCAACTCGAAGTCATAATCCTCAATAAACTCCATCTACGTCCTCTGCCTCAAGTTCAAGTCTTTCTGTGTAAACAGATATTTCAGACTCTTATGATCCGAGAATACCTCGAACCTCTCACCATAAAGATAATGCCTCCAAATCTTCAAGGCAAATATCACAGCTGCTAACTCTAAATCATGCGTAGGGTAATTCTTCTCGTGAATTTTCAACTGACGTGAGCCATAGGCAACTACTTTCCCTTCTTGCATCAACACACAACCCAGACCCTCTCGTGAGGCGTCACAATAGATTGCATAACCCAACCCCCTCTCCGGAATAATCAAGACTGGAGCGGTGGTCAGTCTAACTTTTAACTCCTGGAATGACTTTTCACAAGTCTCACTCCATACAAACTTGACTCCCTTCCGAGTCAAACTAGTCAAAGGTGAAGCTAACCTGGAGAAATCCTTCACAAACCGGCGATAATACCCAGCTAACCCCAGAAAACTGCGGATCTCAAACACACTCTTAGGCTGTGCCCAATCTTGCACTGCCTCAATCTTGGATGTATCAACAGACACTCCTTCCCCAGAAACTACATGGCCTAAGAACTTGACCTCTTCTAGCCAGAACTCACACTTCCCAAACTTAGCATAAAGCTTATGGGCTCTAAGTAACTCAAGCGCCACTCTCAAGTGTTCCTTGTGCTTCTCCTCAGAAGGTGAATAGATAAGAATGTTGTCCACGAAGACGACTACAAAACGATCTAAAAATTCCCGGAATATCCGGTTCATCAAATCCATAAATACTGCCGGTGCATTGGTGAGCCCAAATGGCATCACCAAAAACTCATAGTGGCCATACCGCGTACAAAATGCCGTCTTCGGAATATCCTCCTCCCTGACTCTCAACTGATGATAACCCGATCTCAAGTCTATCTTCGAGAAACAACGGAAACCTTTCAACTGATCGAACAGATCATCTATACGAGGCATAGGGTACTTATTCTTAACCGTAGCCCGATTCAATTTCCGGTAATCTATACAAAGTCTCAAAGCACCACCTTTCTTTTTAACAAAGAGGGCCGGTGCTCCCCATGGCGAAACACTAGGACGTATAAAGCCCTCATCTAGAAACTCCTGGAGTTGGATCTTCAACTCAACTAACTCAGCTGGGGCAAAACGATAAGGTGCCATAGAAATCGGCGCCGTGCCGGGTACTAAGTCAATAGAGAACTCAATCTCTCTGTGAGGTGGCAAACCAACAAGGTCCTCGGGAAAGACGTCCGAGTACTCACAAACCACTCTTGGCAACACAGGCTGAGTCTCATTACACTCACCATTTTCAAAGCTAGCAAGTAGACCACAAAGCTCACTTCGCCCTCGCGAATCATACCCCGGTGGCAAAACACTACCAACTCGGTCCCCCAGAAAATGAAAACACTCCCTGCTCACAGTACAACAAGTGACCCTCTGGCGGTAGCAATCAATTACTGCCCGGTATGACGACAACCAATCCATACCCAAGATAACATCAAAGCCCTTCATGGGCATAACTACAAAAGGAAACGGAAGTCTATGATCGACGACCTCTATATCACAACCCCTGACACCTTGTTTCAAGATTAATTCACCCCCAAGAGGTGACACCACACAAATAGGAGATGCTAACTACGCTAACTCCAACTCCAAAATAGATGCAAGTGCAGCAGACACAAAGGAATGAGATGCACCCGTATCAATCAAAACACTAGCAACCGAGTTACAAAACAAGAAGGTACCTCTCACAACTGATGGTGCCGGCACAAGATCCTGCGCGGTAACAGCGTACACGCGCCCAGAAGACCTCTGATCAACTTGCTCACCCCTAGGAGCATAAGATTGTTGTACCGACTGGGACGATGAAGCCCCCTGATTGGCCCTCGAGGCCTGACCCGACTGAGCTGGCTGCTGACCCTGAATCTGCCTCAAACCAGATGCACCAGGTGTGCCACCCAACTGCGGGCAATACCTCTTCATATGCCCTGGCTGACCACACTGATAACACGAGAGTGGCTGGCCTCTACCCTGACTCTGGCTCTGAGATCGAGCCGAAGATGATGCTGCTCTCTGCACTCCTCCCCTCTGAGGACAAACTGGAGACTTGTGGCCCAGCTGGCCACACTTGAAACAGGTAATGTCTCCCTGACTGCCTTTCCCTGAAACTAGCACTCGGCACAGGAAAAGTCGATCTAGAAAAGCTACCCTGAGACTGCTGAGGATTAAAACCCTTCTGTCTCCTACCATCAATCTGACCATCCTGACTCCTCTTGGAGCCCTTCTGCCCTTCCTCCTCCTCCTACATCATGATTTCCATGTGGGCTGTAGCATCAACCATACGCCCATAATCCCGAATCATAGTTCCCCCAACTCGTAGCTTGAGGCCACGCCTCAACTTCTTCTCAAACTCGATACAACGTCGTTCCTCAGACGCCACCAACTCAGGTGCAAACCTGGACAAGCTAGTAAATGCAGCCTCAAACTCGGCCACTGAAGAACTCGACTGCATAAGCTGGCAGAACTGGTCTCTCAGCTTCTCCCTAACTGCTGGAGATAAGAACCTCTCCTGGAAAGCATTCACAAAAGCCTCCCATGTACCTCCTATACGACCCTTAGTGAACTTCCGTCACTGACCCGCATCCCCCTTCAGCTGGAAAGATGCCAAGGTCACTTTCAACCCCTCGTCTTCGATGCCAAGCATCTCAAACGTCTTCGTTATCTGTTCGAGCCATTCATCTGCCTTAAGTGGCTCTTTAGGATCACCCACAAATTCATCCGGGTTAGACCGGAAGAACTCCCTCTTCAGAAAGGAAGGTCCTGCATCCGCAACAACAACCCGCGCTTGATTCTCAGCTCTGAGAATGCCTACTGACTCCCTGAATGCCCCTGCTATCTCTCGGGCTAGAGCGCCCATAGCCTGCTGGCCTACTGGTTCGACCACATTGGCCTGGCCAATTCCCTCCTGAACTGCCAGAATCCCCTCTGGCACCGGCACCTCCTGCCTACCCGGCCTACCACGCCTACCGCGTCCTTGTCCTCATCCTGACATCCTAATAAAGGAAACAAAGGTGTTAGCACATTAATAAATGTGCCGAAGCTAAACACTTGCGTCCTAATGCATTGGACAACTATAATTCATTCCACGTAAGCACATAATCACATAAACACCTACGAATTTCATTCCTGGATGATAATAGTCCCGAAGCGTTACTATAGTTCAGGTTGGAAGCAGCATTGATCAAGTGCCTTTCCAACAAGACTACTAGAAACTCAAGGGTCCAATTAACATCCTAGAAACTACGTTCCATACCCACATAGTCACATAAACATGTTATCATATAAGCATATAACATTTTACTAAGTCTCTATCAAACGTGACGAACCCATTGTGATACTAATCACTTCCCACGTACCCAAAGTATTCAAACCCGGTACGCTCTGATACCAAGTTGTAATGCCCTCAAAATAAATCCATTATATATTTATCATTGACATGCATTATTTAAAGAAAACAATTCATTATCTCATTCATCAGAGTATTACTAAATAAAAGCATTACATGTAACATCAAATTAAATGCCCTATGGGCTTACATCTTTCCAAGCCAACACTTGGACACAAAAGTATGAGTTCTAACTCAAATACAAGTAAAGCCCTAGGCTTGAATGTTTACATGTACTACCAAATAAAAACAACTAACTAAAGATAGTCTTCAAAATCTAAAAGTCAAATCCTTCCAAGTTAAGTCCTTGGAGGTAGCTTATCACCTGAACCTGAAAATGATGTTCCCATATAGGGTGAGCCACAGCCCAGTAGAAATATACTAAACCAAACATAAGCATTGAATAAAGCAATGGCATTCAATAGATGGTTAACCAAGATAATCAATTATATCATTATACAGTTTCATGACACTAATGTCTATGACACGTTTCACTTTCCATTATTACCAATATGGCTCAGAACCTGGCCAAACTTACAACAGTGAACTATATATCATATTCACATTACTTTCAATATCAACAAAACAAATGAGACTCAGGCTCATATCAAAACACTTCATACTTCCCGTTTGATACACATTTTAGTGCTGTATCAATAACATGTAAAAACACTTCAACATCAATAAGCACACATAATAGTGATGCTAATGGAGTCCATCCCCTATCTCCTCCCAAACAAAATCCGGTTTAGAGGTCCATCCCCTATCTTCCCCTAAACTGTGGAGTACATCCCCTATCTCCTCCCAAACAATATGCATATGCAATGCTCAATCAATACAGGTATTTTCTGTATTAATTCAATAGTCTAAATTTATGACTTAAACAAATTAATTAGTTTCAATTTTCCCTAATCCACATGCAATGTCTACAACAAACACGACTATCCTCCACCGATAGCCCAAAACAGTTATTTCTAGACTGGAAATAAATATATCAACAATTCAATGGGCGAGTGATTTAAATTATCCAACTACACCATTTAATCAGTGAATTCCTCAATTTCATGAATTTAACCCAATTCCCCAATTTCCTTAAATTAATTAAACAAATTAATTTATTAATACAACTAGGGTTTTTCCCAAAATTATCAAAGTACTCCCAACATATCAAAATACCAAAACTTAGAACGAAACTTATAAGATGGAGTAGGAAATCCCTAAATCGAAGAAGATAACCCCAAATGGAGAAGACGGAGATGAAGACCCAAATTCCAAAGTGCTCCAAACCACCAAACGTTCAGATTAAATGGAAGCCCTTGACTCACTCTATCTTTTTAATAAAGGACTAAGGTTAGATACTCACCCTAGGTAGATCAATTCTTAGAGAGAAGACAGGTTTAGAGAGAGAGAGAGAGAGAGAGAGAGACTCTCAAGGGGCGGTTTTTTAAAAGTTAATAAAGAAAAGTAGGTCAAAAAGTGATCCAAAAAGTGAAATCTCAGACTGATGTAATCGACTCCCTGCTCGAGCGTCCAAACTCCCGCTCGAGCGTCGAATACGCCCTCCCAGTACTTTTGCAGAACCAGGTCCCCGCTCGAGCGTCCAACTCCCCGCTCGAGCGGCACTCACACATTTCAGCTCGAGCGTCCAATCCCACGCTCGAGCGTCCAACACTGCACAGGAAATACTGGATGGGTGATAATCCCGCTCGAGCACCAAAACCCCCGTTTGAGCGGACAAGCAACAAAAGAATCTCCGCTCGAGCGTCAAACTCCCGCTCGAGCGGACAGGTCAAAAATCTGGGCAACTAGTTTTGGCATCTAAACTCAACCGACCTGTAACAGACCCGCCCAACACATCCTATACTCAAATACAAAGAGATTAAAGGACAACAACAACCAATATATAATGACAGGATCCACGGAACCTAAGTCCGGATACAATAATCTAAAGGGAAAAGACCGGGGTCGCTATAATCTGTATGATGCACATCGTAAATAATTAGTATTATATGTAGGAAAAATTTACAATGTACACCCTTTTAAATGATGCACATTGTAAAAAAGTTATGATTTTTTACTAATGAACGTTATGATTGTTTGTAATATGTGTTATGACATTTTGTAATAAAGTTATAAATAGTGAATTTATGATGTGCACCCTAAAATTAGGAATAATATGACATTTTGTGATTTTTGTTATGACACTTCGAGATTTTGTTATGACATTTTTGAGATTTTGTTATGACATTTTTTAGTGCAATAAAGTTATGATTTTTGTAGTGAAAAAGTTATGACATTTTGGGTTTAAGTCATGAAATTTTATGATAAGGTATGAAAGGCATACCTAACATAAATATATATACATACTTTTGAGACAATGTATATTTAAATTGTAGGAGTTGTCATTAATTTTTTAAACAAAATTATTACAAAATAATTCTTACCTTGTCGTGAAACAATGTTATTATTTGTATGCAATTTAATGCTCTCGGTTATGGGATTTATGACTATTTCATCGTAAAAAATCATTGAAAAATAATTAAATATCCCAAAATAAACTTATGTGAAATAATACAATGAGAATAGTAATGAGATAAGTATAAATTATGAGTCATGAATAACATAATAGTTTATTCTTACCTTGTTGAGGAAGAATACTAACATTTGTTGTCAAAGTGACTTCTGAGACATCTCCATGCAACTGAATGTCCTCAGCTATGAGGGGCATGACTATTTCATCATCTAAAATTTAATTGAGAAATGATTGACTTAAAAATTAATATTTAATTTAAAGGTTCGTGAATATCAATTATTGGCAATTATAATTTTAAAAATTGTAATTAAAAATATTAATATCTATAAACATATATATATATATTAGGGTTTACCTTCTGGTAGGACAATATTATTATTCACCACCCTTGTAACTTTCGAAACATCTTCATGTATGCGAACTTCCTCATATATCGGGAACACAACAATTCCTTTATTTGAATTTGCATGAATAAAATATTTAGTGTCAAATCTTTTATTATTTGAAGTTATGATAATATTGTCAAATAAATCATAATTATAAAATTAATACAAATAATAATTATTACCCTCTTCTTCTGTGACAATATTGTTGTTCGCTATTATAGTTTCCTGTAATAAATCTCTATGCAACTGAATGCCCTCTAAATTTTGAGGCATGACTATCCCGTCATCTAATTGGATGAAAAAATAAACAATATAAGTATCATGAATTATAATTTTAAAAATAGTAATTACAAAATCTATATATATGTTAGTGTTTACCTTCTTGTAGGACAATATTATTATTCAGCACCCTTGTGACTTCTGAAACATCCTCATGTATCTGAACACCCTCAGATATTGGGAACCTAACAATTCCTTTATTTGGATTTACATGAATAAAACAATTAGTATAAAATCATTACTTTTTTGAAGTTATAAGAATATTGTAAAATAAATCATAATTGTAAAATTAATATAAATAATATTTCATACCTTCTTCCTCAGATATGTGAGGCATGACTATTGCATCATATAATTTTCATGAAAAATATAAACAATATAACTATTAGCATTTATTATGAAAATAGCAAATATTAGTATTTGCAAGTTATAATATAAACGAATCATAATTAGAAAATATTATTACTCGAGGTTCTTACCATTTAGAACATTGGTATTGTTTGTCAATGTGGTGACTCTTGAAACATTTTGGTGGAAGTGAACACCCTCTGATGTGGAAGGCATAAGAACTCCTGTATTTTAAATTGCAGCCAAAAAAAAATATATATATATATATATTGAGTATAAAAACTAATGTTGCAATTAATATATATGAAAATGATAATACTTTAGAGCTTACTTGTGGCATTTCGAACATTCGTTCTATAATGCAATTGTTTGTCACGTAGAACACATACTCTTAATCGACGTGCTTCTTTTTGAAGTTGTTTCAATTTATCCTTGAATATGGGATCATCATGATCAGTCTAGCGTGAAATGAGTAATTTTCTTTTTCGACATAGTCGATTGATTTTAGCAGTAACTGAATCATGTTCCATCCTGTAAAAACACAGACATTGTCACAACGCAAACAAATTCCTTTCCTCATCATGTGATCGAAATATAGTGTAAAAAAACACAATCAATTAAAATAAATTCACCGTGTGATCAAAACGGATTGTAAAAAGTACAATCACATCACATTTTTCACATAATAAAAAAATAAAAGAAAAAAAAGAACCATTAAACTAACTACAATACAATCACATTAAAAAAAGAACCATTGAATCACAATCAAATTAAAAAATTAAATTATCTAACCATTGAACCAAAGAACCATTATCTAACTTAAATCATATTAAAAAATCAAGTTATAAACAAAATGAGATAACTTCAATTATACAAATCACAATTTTTTTAATGCTATTAAACTAACTACAATCACAATAAAAAAAAAAAAAAAAAAAAAAAAAACATTGAACTAATTTTTTATTAACTACAATATTAAAACAGTAAACAAAAGAAAAAGTTAAGAAGGAGAAATTATAATCACATTTTTCTTTTTGTGAGGATTTCTATTTATCTAACTTTAATCATATTAAAAAATTAAAAATAAAATTAAAATAGTAAATAAAAAGATTAAATAACATTAAAAATTAGTTAATCACATTTTTTTAACTATTAAATTAACTACAATCACATTAAAAAAAAGAATCATTCAACTAATTATAATCACATTTTTTCTTTTTGTGAGGGTTTATATTTATCTAACTTTAATCATATTAAAAAATTAAAACAAAATTAAAATAGTAAATAAAAAGATTTTACATTAAAAAAAGACCATTGAACTAATTTTTGATTAACTACAATATTAAAACAGTAAACAAAAGAAAAAGTTAAGAAGGAGAAATTATAATCACATTTTTTTTATATAACTTTTATCATACTAAAAAATTAAAAATAAAATTAAAATAGTAAATAAAAAGATTAAATAACATTAAAAATTAGTTAATCCCATTTTTTTAACTATTAAACTAACTACAATCACATTAAAAAAAAGAATCATTCAACTAATTATAATCACATTTTTTCTTTTTGTGAGGGTTTATATTTATCTAACTTTAATCATATTAAAAAATCAAAAATAAAATTAAAATAGTAAATAAAAAGATTTTACATTAAAAAAAGACCATTGAACTAATTTTTGATTAACTACAATATTAAAACAGTAAACAAAACCAAAAGTTAAGAATGAGAAATTATAATCACTTTTTTCTTTTTGTGAAGGTTTATATTTATCTAACTTTAATCATATTAAAAAATTAAAAATAAAATTAAAATAGTAAATAAAAAGATTAAATAACTTTAAAAATTAGTTAATCACATTTTTTTAACTATTAAACTAACTACAATCACATTAAAAAAAAAAAAATCATTCAACTAATTATAATCACATTTTTTTTTTTTTGTGAGAGTTTATATTTATCTAACTTTAATCAAATTAAAAAATTGAAAATAAAATTAAAATAGTAAATAAAAAGATTAAATAACATTAAAAATTAGTTAATCATATTTTTCTAACTACTAAACTTACTACAATCATATTAAAAAAAAGAATCATTCAACTAATTATAATCACATTTTTTCTTTTTGTGAGGGTCTATATTTATCTAACTTTAATCATATTAAAAAATCAAATATAAAATTTAAATAGTAAATAAAAAGATTTTACATTAAAAAAAAAATCATTGAACTAATTTTTGATTAATTACAATATTAAAACAGTAAACAAAAAAAAAAGGTAAGAAGGAAAAATTATAATCACATTTTTCTTTTTGTGAGGGTTTATATTTATCTAACTTGAATCGTATTAAAAAATTAAAAATAAAACTAAAATAGTAAACAAAAAGATTAAATAGCATTAAAAATTAGTTAATCACATTTTTTTAACTATTAAACTAATTACAATCACATTAAAAAAAGAATCATTCAACTAATTACAATCACATTTTTCTTTTTGTGAGAGTTTATATTTATCTAACTTTAATCATATTGAAAAATTAAAAAATTAAAAATAAAATTAAAATAGTAAATAAAAAGATTAAATAACATTAAAAATTAGTTAATCACATTTTTTTAACTATTAAACTAACTACAATCACATTAAAAAAAGAATCATTCAACTAATTACAATCACATTTTTCTTTTTGTGAGAGTTTATATTTATCTAACTTTAATCATATTAAAAAATTAAAAAATTAAAAATAAAATTAAAATAGTAAACAAAAAGATTAAATAACATTAAAAATTAGTTAATCACATTTTTTTAACTATTAAACTAACTACAATCACATTAAAAAAAGAATCAATCAACTAATTATAATCACATTTTTTTTTTTGTGAGAGTTTATAATTATCTAACTTTAATCATATTAAAAAATTAAAAATAAAATTAAAATATTAAATAAAAAGATTAAATAACATTAAAAATTAGTTAATCACATTTTTTTTAACTATTAAACTAACTACAATCACATTAAAAAAAGAATCATTCAACTAATTATAATCACATTTTTATTTTTGTGAGAGTTTATATTTATCTAACTTTAATCATATTAAAAAATTAAAAAATTAAAAATAAAATTAAAATAGTAAACAAAAAGATTAAATAACATTAAAAATTAGTTAATCACATTTTTTTTAACTATTAAACTAACTACAATCACATTAAAAAAAGAATCAATCAACTAATTACAATCACATTTTTTTTTTTTTGTGAGAGTTTATAATTATCTAACTTTAATCATATTAAAAAATTAAAAATAAAATTAAAATATTAAATAAAAAGATTAAATAACATTAAAAATTAGTTCATCACATTTTTTCTAACTATTAAACTAACTACAATCACATTAAAAAAAGAATCATTCAACTAATTATAATCACATTTTTAATTTTGTGAGAGTTTATATTTATCTAACTTTAATCATATTAAAAAATTAAAAAATTAAAAATAAAATTAAAATAGTAAATAAAAAGATTAAATAATATTAAAAATTAGTTAATTACATTTTTTTAACTATTAAACTAACTACAATCACATTAAAAAAAAGAATCATTCAACTAATTATAATCACATTTTTTCTTTTTGTGAGGGTTTATATTTATCTAACTTTAATCATATTAAAAAATCAAAAATAAAATTAAAATAGTAAATAAATAGATTTTACATTAAAAAAAGACCATTGAACTAATTTTTGATTAACTACAATATTAAAATAGTAAACAAAAGAAAAAGTTAAGAAGGAGAAATTATAATCACTTTTTTCTTTTTGTGAAGGTTTATATTTATCTAACTTTAATCATATTAAAAAATTAAAAATAAAATTACAATAGTAAATAAAAACATTAAATAACATTAAAAATTAGTTAATCACATTTTTTTAACTATTAAACTAACTACAATCACATTAAAAAAAAAGAATCATTCAACTAATTATAATCACATTTTTCTTTTTGTGAGAGTTTATATTTATCTAACTTTAATCAAATTAAAAAATTGAAAATAAAATTAAAATAGTAAATAAAAAGATTAAATAACATTAAAAATTAGTTAATCATATTTTTTTTAACTATTAAACTGACTACAATCACATTAAAAAAAAGAATCATTCAACTAATTATAATCACATTTTTCTTTTTGTGAGGGTTTATATTTATCTAACTTTAATCATATTAAAAAATCAAAAATAAAATTTAAATAGTAAATAAAAAGATTTTACATTAAAAAAAATCATTGGACTAATTTTTGATTAATTACAATATTAAAATAGTAAATAAAAGAAAAAGTTAAGAAGGAGAAATTATAATCACATTTTTCTTTTTGTAAGGGTTTATATTTATCTAACTTGAATCATATTAAAAAATTAAAAATAAAACTAAAATAGTAAACAAAAAGATTAAATAACATTAAAAATTAGTTAATCACATTTTTTTTAACTATTAAACTAACTAAAATCACATTAAAAAAAGAATCATTCAACTAATTACAATCACATTTTTCTTTTTTGTGAGAGTTTATATTTATCTAACTTTAATCATATTAAAAAATTAAAAAATTAAAAATAAAATTAAAATAGTAAATAAAAAGATTAAATAACATTAAAAATTAGTTAATCACATTTTTTTTAACTATTAAACTAACTACAATCACATTAAAAAAAGAATCATTCAACTAATTATAATCACATTTTTCTTTTTGTGAGAGTTTATATTTATCTAACTTTAATCATATTAAAAAATTAAAAATAAAATTAAAATAGTAAACAAAAAGATTAAATAACATTAAAAATTAGTTAATCACAATTTTTTTAACTATTAAACTAACTACAATCACATTAAAAAAAGAATCATTCAACTAATTACAATCACATTTTTCTTTTTGTGAGAGTTTATATTTATCTAACTTTAATCATATTAAAAAATTAAAAAATTAAAAATAAAATTAAAATAGTAAATAAAAAGATTAAATAACATTAAAAATTAGTTAATCACATTTTTTTTAACTATTAAACTAACTACAATCACATTAAAAAAAGAATCATTCAACTAATTACAATCACATTTTTATTTTTGTGAGAGTTTATATTTATCTAACTTTAATCATATTAAAAAATTAAAAAATTAAAATAGTAAATAAAAAGATTAAATAACATTAAAAATTAGTTAATCACATTTTTTTAACTATTAAACTAACTACAATCACATTAAAAAAAAAATCATTCAACTAATTATAATCACATTTTTCTTTTTGTGAGAGTTTATATTTATCCAACTTTAATCATATTAAAAAATTAAAACTAAAATTAAAATAGTAAATAAAAAGATTAAATAGCATAATAAATTAGTTAATCACATTTTTTTAACTATTAAACTAACTACAATCATATAGCGACAAAAGTGTTAACTTGGAAAGCTGTAAGCCCGTAGGGCATTTTGCTTTTGTTGTTAACATGTGATACTTATGTAATAAGACTCTGAAGAAATGGAAGAATATGGTTATCTTATATGTTAATGAATCTCTTAATTGATGGGTTTAATGCTTTTATTTTGAGGGCGTTACACCTTTTCTGTTCTGTTGTTTTCCGGACGCAGTTCCGTGGAGTTGGTAGTTGTACCTATCGTGTTGTCAACCTTTAAACTCTTTTGTTTGAGTTTTAGAACGAGTTGGGCTCGGTTGTTTCAGGTTGGTAGAGCTTTAGCTCCCATTGTTGTTGCCCAGTTTTTGAGCGGTACGCTCGAGCGGGTCTTCTTGCGCTCGAGCGGGGTTTTCACAGTTTCAGTATTTCATGCCTCTGCAAAACTTCTGCAGATGTGTTTTCTACGCTCAAGCGGATTTCCTTACGCTCGAGCGGGCTTGTTAGCGCTCGAGCTAGTTGTACTTTATTCTTGTGTCTTGGCGCTCGAGGGGCCTTCTTGCGCTCGAGCGTACCTAGCTTTTTGCCCTTGACACTCGAGCGTTGTGTTCTCCACTCGAGTGGAAGAGTCGTATATCAGTTGACAGCTAGGCTATTTTAAATCACTTTTTACATTTCCTTTCTCTCTCTTACTTTCCCAAAACCGATTTTGATCCTCACTCTAAAACCTAACTTCTCTCTAGGGTTTGATCTAGTAGGAGTGTTTTCCTTACCTTGAGCCTTTGTAAGAAGTGTGTTGATCATTGAGGGCTACATTTTGATCCGAGAAATTTGGTGTTTGGAGCACTTCCGAGTTTAGCTCTTCTTTCCCTTGGGTTCTACATTTGAGGTAGGGATTTCCTTGTTCTTTTTCAATACTCCGTCTATAGATAGACATGTGATAATTTTGTATTGCATGAAAATCATATCCATGTTGGATTTGTTTGAAATCATGAGAAGGAACCTAGGGTTGGGTGTTTGAAAAATGGTTATGTTATCATTGATGGTTGTTTTGGGCTAATCAGAGTGTAATTTGGCATGTTCTAGTTGATAGAAGAAAAAGCCCTAAATCATATTTTGATTGATAAATTAAAATGGAGGATAGTTGTAACAACCCTCATACTGTTTCCTGTTAATGACTGATTGATTATCGATAATCACCGATTACTGTTAAACGGAACTGATAATGACTGATAACTGACTGAGAATTGAACTGATTAAAGTACTGAACTGACAGACCGAAATTGAAACTGAATTGAGCGAATACATCTGTTTGAATTGCATTTTATCTGTTGACTGTTTGTTTGATCTGTTCATGTTTTATGTTTAAACTGCTAATTGAAGGCCTTATCGGCGGCCGAATCCGGAATTGATTGGTGTTTTATGATCGTCATATTTAATATGATTTTATGGTATAATTATCTGAAAACTGATTAGGTATGATTAAATTAGATTAAAATAAGCCAATTAAAGAGTTTGACGAAATTACACTTTTGCCATCTAGTGGGGCCTTTGTTTACTCATATTTGAAGCCTTGTGTATGCTTTATCAAAACATTTCCTCAGCCTTGTTTGAGCACTCAGCCGAATTTAGAGAGAGATGAAGTGAGAGTCTTGAGTTCACTTGTAGAATTGCTTGGAAATTGAAGGATTTAGAGCATAAGATTGCATAGTTGAGCTTGTTCATCTTGCATTCAAGACCTAAGGTAGAGTAATTACCCTCTTGTTTATGAATTGAGCTTGTTCTTGCATGATTCATGTCAAATTGAGGAGCTAAGTCTTGTTTTAGTTCATACATGTTGAAATAGAACATAATTCATGCATGCATGTTTGAATTGTTGGATTTTGAGTTGAATTCATGGCAAATTGTCACATGCATGTCCATGTTTTAAGAGTAGTCCATGCTTTCATCATGTTTTGGAATCAATTGGCTCACTAGAGCATGTTTTGAAGCTTGAAAGTTATTTAAAGATCATGCATGTCATGTTTGAAGATTGTTCTTGAAAATGATTTGAAATTGAGTTTGAGTTAAACACCCTTGGGCTTTGATTTCTCAAATTGAGCTTGATACATGTTATTCTATGTATTTATAAATGTTTTCCAGAAAATGGGCCCAAGAGGATCGGTTTTAATGCTTTTGAACTTGGTTTTTGGCTTGGAGGTGCAATCTGGAATTTCCAGATTCTGCACTTCCGCTCGAGCGGAGGAAGTGCCGCTCGAGCGTAGAATTCGAGCATCCAGTATCTCTGCACTGTTTTACAGTCCGCTCGAGCGGAGGATTGGGCGCTCGAGCGGAGTCAGGTCTCACGCTCGAGCGAGCGTCGAGCGGAGATTTCACCCATCCAGTACTTTCACAGTACGCTCGAGCGGAAAAGTTTACGCTCGAGCGTGTACCTTTGTTGCATTACCGCTCGAGCGGGGAAACCTGAGCTCGAGCGGAACTCTGTTTTCCTGAAAATTCTGAAAATGCTTTTAAATGTGCATCTTAGCATCCTCATCCCATTCTAGGCATTCTTAGGCCTAGTTTAAGGCATCTTGTTGAGGATATAGATGTAGAACACACCGAGGCATTAGGGATTAAGTTATTACCGTTCCCAATTGTGTGGCTTAGTGTGTTCAATCTGTTAACTGTGTAGGGTTAGCGACTGGGGAGACACGCTCTAGCATACTGTAGCCCAAACTCTGTGAGTAACAATTGTGTAAAGATATGTTCAACTGATTATCTTTTGAATACTGAACTGAACTGTTTACTGAACTGGTATTACTGAATGAATGTATGTCCTTTATTTCTGAACTGTACTGTGGCATCCTTAGTACCTACTGTTTACTGTTACTGTTACTGTTACAGAGATCTCTGTCGGTTCCCTCGTGGAGCCACTACTGTTTACTGACTGATGGCCATCATTACTGTTCGGTCTTTTAAGACCTACTGTTACTGTTATGCTAATGGATGTACCACATATGACTGTTTACTGTACTGAACAACTGAAATACTGATTGAATTGAACTGTTTTCATTACTGTAAGGGCATTCATTCTAAACCCCTTTACGCTTTATGTTATTCACTGGGCTTTAGCTCACTGCTCATATATATATGTAGGTGTACAGGCACCAGACCGCGGCTAGGAGCGTCAGAGTAACTCCAGTTTTGTCAAGCCAGCCTATGTGCCTCACTGCGAGGTTCCGAGCCTATCGTGTTAAGGCTTAGGGGTGTTTTATGATTTCCCCTTCTGTACCGTCTTACTGTTCTGTATAGACTGACTGTTCACTGTACTGCTATCTAGGGTTGAGTCCCTAGTCTGAATGATTATAAATACTGTGCATACCGTTCTGTACTGTTTACGTATGAATGTATGAAAAGTCTTTTTGCATACAGACTGTCACAGCTCATTGGGCATTGTTTATTTACTGTTTTGGCTTCCGCCAGGCCCTGTACTCTGTTTTACTGTATTACTGTTCAGCAGGCCTTCGGTAATCTCGGATTACTGGCCGGTTACGGTGCTAAACCCATAGGGCCGGGTTTGGGTCGTGACAGAGTGGTATCAGAGCGATACTTAACCACGAGTTATACCGCACACACGTGTCCAAATGAGCTATAGGATGTCCTAGAAAAGTAATTAGGGCATCTCATGAGCATGATAAGTGTGTGGTTATGTTATGACTGAATACATGCTAATGTGGTAAACTGTTAAACAAATGACTGCTTATGTTTAAAACTGTTATAACTGCTTATAGTGAAAATGGATAATGCAACCAATGCAAATGAACCTGAATCCTCATCTACTGAGGCAAGAATGGAAAGAATGGAAAGAATGATGGAACTGATAACTGCTAGACTTGAACAACAACAGAACCAACAGCCCCCACCTCCTCCTCCTCCGGTACAGCCGGAGCCTAATGTGAATGTGAATGATGGGGATATTATTGCTCTTACCCAGAAGTTCAGCAAAATGAAACCGCCATCCTTTCAGGGAGGCCTTGAACTGTTAAAAGCTGAAGCTTGGGTTCTGGAAACAGAAAAACTATTTGAAGTGTTCCCGTGCTCAGAAGCGAATAAAGTACTGTTAGCTACCTTCACCTTACAAGAAGAAGCTAGAAGGTGGTGGATGTTGATCCGTGAGACAAATACTGTTATGACCTGGGCTCAGTTCAAGGAGTCCTTCTTTGAAAAGTATTTCCCACAGTGTGTCAGGGACAGGAAAGTAACTGAGTTTGAACAACTGAAACAGGGCACCACGTCGGTTGCCGAATATGAAACAAAATTCACTGAACTTGCCCGTTATGCGCCGCATATGGTGGATACTGAGTACAAGAAGGCCAGAAAATTTGAAGGTGGCCTTAATGTTGTAATACTTGACCGAATAAATGTTTTGAAACTACCGACTTTTGTGGGTGTTCTCGACCGGGCACTGATGGCCGAGTCGAACATTGCAGCAGTGAAACAATCTGAAATACCAACAACTGAATGGCATGGTAAAAGGCAGGGTTTTAAGTTCAAGAAAGGCAAGCACAACCCAGCCAACAAGAAACAGAATACGGGGTCGACAACTAGCCCCAGTCAAGGGAGTGGTTTCATACCGCCCTGTTCTGAGTGTGGCAAGAAACACAAAGGAGTCTGTTACAAGATATCAGGAGCCTGTTACAGGTGTGGCAAAGTGGGCCACATGGTTAAAGACTGTCCTTCTGCTCCACAAACTGGTAGTAAAGCTGCACCAAGCGCAGCAGCATCAACTGTAGCACTAAAGCCTAACCCCAAAGCTACCGGGAAAGAGCCCATGAGGCAGGGCAGAGTGTTCGCCCTAGTACCGGGAGACGTGCAAAATACTGAGACCGTTGTGTCAGGTATCCTCTCTATCTGTACGCAAAATGCATATGTATTGATTGATTCGGGGTCTACACATTCTTATGTATCGCATGCTTTTTCACGGAAATTGAATAGACCCTTAGAACCCATGAACTATCCGCTAGCCGTATCATCACCCGTAGGGGGATCCATGACATGTGCTTATATGTACCCCGCATGTGAAATTATTGTTGGGGATATGCATCTGTTTATTGATTTACTGCCATTGAACATTGATCATTTTGATGTAATATTGGGGATGGATTGATTACAAAAATATCATGCCACTATTGACTGTGTGACCAAGCAAGTTGTTTTCCGTCCACCTGGTTTGCCTGAATTTGTGTTTAATGGGAGTGGAGTAGTACCTCCTCCGTATTTGATTTCGTCAGTGAAAGCTGTTAAATTAATTAGAAAGGGGTGCAAGGGATATTTGTGTTCTGTACTGACTGTGTCTACTGATGATAGTGTTAAAACTGATGTGAATTGTATTCCTATAGTCAGGGAATTCCCAGATGTATTTCCAGATGATCTGCCAGGGGATTTGATTGACAGGGAGATTGAATTTACGATTGATGTGATTCCCGGAACACAGCCAGTTTCTAAAGCTCCTTACCGAATGGCTCCAACTGAACTGAAGGAACTGAAAGTGCAACTACAGGAACTGTTAGACAAGAAGTTCATCAGACCTAGTACCTCACCGTGGGGCGCGCCTGTTTTGTTTGTAAAGAAGAAAGACGGCTCACTGAGACTGTGCATTGACTACCGTGAACTGAATAAGGTAACTGTAAAGAACAAATACCCATTACCGCGTATTGATGACTTGTTTGATCAGTTACAGGGTGCTAAAGTGTTTTCCAAGATTGATCTCAGATCAGGGTATCATCAACTGAAGGTTAAACCGGATGACATTGATAAAACTGCTTTTAGAACGAGGTATGGACATTAGCTCACTGCTCATATATATATGTAGGTGTACAGGCACCAGACCGCGGCTAGGAGCGTCAGAGTAACTCCAGTTTTGTCAAGCCAGCCTATGTGCCTCACTGCGAGGTTCCGAGCCTATCGTGTTAAGGCTTAGGGGTGTTTTATGATTTCCCCTTCTGTACCGTCTTACTGTTCTGTATAGACTGACTGTTCACTGTACTGCTATCTAGGGTTGAGTCCCTAGTCTGAATGATTGTAAATACTGTGCATACCGTTCTATACTGTTTACGTATGAATGTATGAAAAGTCTTTTTGCATACAGACTGTCACAGCTCATTGGGCATTGTTTATTTACTGTTTTGGCTTCCGCCAGGCCCTGTACTCTGTTTTACTGTATTACTGTTCAGCAGGCCTTCGGTAATCTCGGATTACTGGCCGGTTGCGGTGCTAAACCCATAGGGCCGGGTTTGAGTCGTGACAATAGTGAACCCTTTTTGAAAATCTCTATTGTTGATGAGTGTTGGGTGAAGGTGTTAATACCTAAGGGGTTAACTTTGGCTTTAGGATGGTTTGAAATGAATGTAATGGACTAGTGTGAGTCATGGCTTTATTGTCAATGGAATTGGTTTTGTAAAATAAAAGGAATTGATTTGGTTTTGTGACAACAAAAGGGACGGTGTTGGTTTTGTGAAAACAAAAGGGAAGTGGAACTTGTTTTGTGAAATGGGAAAAGTATTTTTGAAATACGAGTGAAAATTGGATTATTGTTTCTTGAGTGTTGAACACACACTTGTGTGGGATTGTATCTTTAACTATCGTGTTAATGCTAATGTTGAGTTTGTGGTCTCATAGTAATTGAGTCTCTAATAGATGTACTACATATTTGCATCTAGAGGTTTTGTCCTTGGTCATCGGTGGAGGATGACATGGTTGTGTTGAATTGTCGTGTATGCATTATACCGTTATTGATTGAACATCGTATGTGATGAAGTGTTGAGATACATTATATATGTATGCTTGCTCGAGAGGAGGTAGCTATGTGTTCATATACTTTAACACATTGCCTGTATCTTGATGGTTTGTGTATACGTGTTATACATGTTGATTATGCCATGTTGTGTTGGGTTGGTGGTGTTATACCGTGCGCTAAGAATCAGAGGTACCGTGACCTTCCAGCTAGCGCCTGGAGAACTGACTGCGCTGAGAATATAAGGCACCATACCCTTCCAGTTAGCGCCTGGTAAACTGGCATGTTGTTGTGAGAGGTGTATCTTTGGCTTACTACGCACATAGCTAGTAGAGCAAAGTTCTGTTGTTGATGTTCCAGTGTGTCTGGGAATATCATGGATTGTGTTGATTACGGTTTTGGAGGGCCGAGTTGCCTCATTGGTTTGTCTTATGCATGTTGGTGAGTTGTTATCTCCCTTTTTATAATGGTACATGTATAGATTTGATTGTATCAGGAAGAAGCAAAAATGTCATTTTTTGTCTTTTGGAAAGTATGAAAGAGAATGGATATTTTAAAGAGATATATATTTTGAAAAGGTATGTCTGTGTATGTTTGGAAAATGGAAGAGAGTAGTGGGCTTAGTGAATTTATTTCCTAAGGTATTGTTAATGTTATGAAAGATTGGGAACGGGGATTAATGAGAAGAAAAGAAAATTGAATCGCCTATGGCATCGATTGAAATGGTTGTTTTCAAGAAAAGTTCATACTTATGTATATTTTGTATAAACTGTCACATTATTATTCTAGTATGAGATTGGGTATTCATGATCATAGCTATCTGTATGTTGTTATTGTTGAGGGTCATGTTGAGATCCCTACTGGACTACATGTTCATCACACGTTGTTGAATCTTTTTCAGGTGTTTAGCTGAATGTGCTGCAAGATTTGGATCTTCTGATTTGTTGGCCACAGGGCCTCTCTTATATGGGCGGAATGCCATATATGAAAAAGGGTCGTACCCTTCTTCTTGATATGTTGTTAATAATGTAAGCCCAAGGGCAATTTATTTAATATGCTCATGTTGTAATTAATAAACATTCGAAAGAGAGAGTTGTTGTTCACTCCTTTTAGTTGAATATTTGAGTTTATTTCCGCATGTTATCTCTAAAATTGAATTAAGTTAATGAACTTGGTAATGACTTTGAGTAATAAAAATTGGGGCGTGACAAATCACATTAAAAAAAAAAAATCATTCAACCAACTTTAATCATATTAAAAATTAAAAATAAAATTAAAATAGTAAATAAAAAGATTAAATAACATTAAAAATTTGTTAATCACATTTTTTTAACTATTAAACTAACTACAATCACATTAAAAAAAGAATCATTCAACTAATTATAATCACATTTTTTCTTTTTCTGAGGGTTTATATTAAAAAAATCAAAAATAAACTCAAAAAAACCATTGAACTAATTTTTGATTAACTACAATATTAAAACAGTAAACAAAAGAAAAAGTTAAGAAGGAGAAATTATAATCACATTTTTCTTTTTGTGAGGGTTTATAAAAAGATTAAATAACATTAAAAGTTAAGGAGAAAACAAAAATAACACTTACTGTTTGCGTACATAGTCACTGAAGTTGAAAGTGTAGAAGTAAGAACTAAAGAAGTGGAAAGCAAAAAGGAAAATCACTGTTAATATTAAAACAGTAAACAAAAGAAAAAGTTAAGAAGGAGAAAACAAAATAACACTTACTATTTATATACGTAGTCACTGAAGTTGAAAGTATGGAAGTGAGAACTCAAGAAGGAGAAAGCAAAAAGGAAAATCACTATTTACAATAGGTATGTGAAAAGTTAAGAAAAATATGTGTATTGGAGAAGTTATAAAGATTTGAAAGAATTTAATAAGTGTTTATTTTTATTTTTTTTTCAAAAAACAAAACAAAAAAATTAAGAGGGAAAAAAATTAAGAGCCATTTACACAATAATTACATGGGTCTCTTGGGGATGCAAAAAGTAATGGCATGTAAATACCTGGGGTTTGACCGAGGAGTTTGAAAGAATTTAATAAGTGGTTTTTTTTTTTTTTTCAAAAAACAAAACAAAAAAAAATTAGAGGGAAAAAAATTAAGAGCCATTTACACAATAATTACACTAGCATATCACCCGTACTATGCACGGATTGTATTTACAATTATCTATATATGTGAATTGTGATTTTTAAATGTCTTTTTTTTTTAAATGTCTTCTTTTTTTTTTCCTTTTTTTATATTATATTAAAGTTTAATATTTTGATAATAATCATATGTGTTAGACTTTTCAAGGAATTAACTGTCTTTTTTTTATTATATTGTATTAAAGTTTAATATTTTGATAATAATCATATGTGTTGAACTTTTCAATAAATTTTTTTTATGCTTGTTCTTAATGCATTAAAGTGTTATTATGAGGGATAATAATCAAATGTATTGGGACTTTTAAAGGAATTCATATGTGTTGGATTTCAAAGAATTTTTTTTTATGCTTGTTCTTAATGCATTAAAGTATTGTTATGAGGGTAAAACTTGGGGGTTGGGAGAAGTTAATAATTGCTAAGGTTTTTTTTTTTTAAATCAAAAAATTAAGAAATTTAGATTGGGAGATTGAAGCTCCCACAACGCTTGGGGTTTAAAACCCCCTTTTACTTAATATATAGTATAGATGGGTCTCTTGGGGATGCAAAAAGTAATGGTGTGTAAATACCTGGGGTTTGACCGAGGAGGTAGCCCCAAAGGCAAATGCCTTTTTTATTATCACACATATATGCAGCACATAGCCATATAGCCCCTCTCTCTCAGTTATTGCTTTATTCTAGTCAGTCGTGCTTCCCCAATAGTGTAATTGTAATTTTTGAACCAATCACCAAGTCAACTTTTTTTAAAAAAAAATAAAAAATCAGGAAATTAGGATTTCATTTATTGCGGTATTCTCTTCCCCACCCTCTATCTCCTCCATTTGTCAATAGTGTAATTATTATAATCTTTGAACCAATCACCAAGTCAATTTTTTTTTTAAAAAAAATAAAAAATCAGGAAATTAGGATTGGCATATTGGAGCTTCCATAGGCCTTGGGGGTTAAAACCCCCTTTTGCTTAATATATAGTATAGACTAGCTTATCACCCGTGCTATACACGGGATAATTATAAATATTTATATTTGTTTTAGATTTTTTTAATATATAAATTATGTTTTTTAAGATTTTTTATAAAAATAATTTAACAATCTTATCACTAATCATAGTATATGAGAGAAGTTGAAAAGGATACCACAGTAACTATGCACGGGTTGTATCTCTAATTATTTGTATGAGAGGATTTTAAATGTTAATCAGGAATTTTGACCAATCAATAAATACAGGCATGTGGAAAGACATGTGGATTGAAAAAAGTTAATAAATGCTAATCATGAGATTTTGACCAAATCAATAAATGTTGAGGTTTCTTTTTTTTTAAATAAAAAATTTAGAAAATTAAGATTGGTATATTGAAACTCCCACAAGGCTTGGGGGTTAGAAACCCTTTTTTCTTTATATTTTTCTTTTTGTGAGTGTTTATGTTTACCTAATTTCAATCATATTAAAAATAAAATTATAAACAAAAGGAGATAACTTCAATCATACAAATCACAATTTTTTTTAATGCTATCTAATCATCATCAATATTTAAAAAAATCAATCACAAATTAAGTCAATTGATAATTAAAAAACACAATAATTTATTTTTCAAAAAACATAGTGAGTTAAAAAGATCAATTACAATTTTTTTTTTGTCAAAATACAATATAATCATCATCAATAATTGGTACATTATGTCAATAATTGGTAGATTTTGACCAAATCAATAATGTTGAGTTTTTTTTTTAATAAAAAATTTAGAAAATTCAGATTGAGATATTGAAGCTCCCACAGGTCTTAGGGGTTAAAAACCTCTTTTTGCTTAATATATAGTATAGATATAGATAGATAGATATAGATATAGATAATATAATATAGATAGATAGATGTGTTGAAATTTTCAAAGAATTTTGTTTATGCTGGTCTTTAATGGATTAAAGTTTAATTATGAGGGGGTTTTGACCAAATCTCTCAAAAGACATGGGGATTGGGAGAAATTAATAAATGCTGAGATTTTTTTTTTTAAATCAAAAAATTAGAAAATTAGGATTGAGATATTGGAGTTCCCACAAGCCTTGGAGGTTAAAAATTTCCTTTTGCTTAATATATAGTATAGATATAGATATATGTAGATAGATAGATTTAATAAGAATTTATATTTGTTTTAGATATTTTTTTAATATACAAATTAATTCTTTTAGATTTTTTTATAAAAATAATTTAACAATCCCATCACTAACCATAGTGTATGAGAGAAGTTGAAAATGGTATAAGACAAGTCAAAAAGGCTTGTAGGTTAGGAGAAGTCAATAAATGTTGAGAGTTTTATTTTTTTTTCTAAATCAAAAATTAGAAAAGTAAGATTGGGATATTGGAGTTCCCACGGGTTGTGTTTCACCACTTTGTCTTTTTTTTTTTTTATACTATATTAAAATTTCATATTTTGATACTAATCATATGTGTTGGACTTTTCAAGGAATTTTTTTCATGCTTGTTCTTAATGTATTAAAATGTTATTATGAGAGATAATAATCATGTGTTGGATTTTTCAAGGAATTCATATGTACTTCACAATTATTTTTATATATGCGAATTGTGATTTTTAAATGTTTTTTTTTAAATGTCTTTTTTTTATATTATATTAAAGTGTAATATTTTGATAATAATCATATGTATTGAACTTTCAAGAAATTCATGTGTTGGACTTTTTAAGGAATTTTTTTTTATGATTGTTCTTAATGTATTAAAGTATTATTATGAGAGATAATAATCGTGTGTGTTGGGACTTTTCAAGGAATTTATATGTGTTGGACTTTTTAAAGAATTTTTTTTATACTTGGGGGTTGGGAGAAGTTAATAAATGCTAAGGTTTTTTTTTTAAATAAAAAATCAAAAAATTTAGATTGGGATATTGGAGCTCCCACAAGACTTGGGGGGTCAGAAACCCTATTTTTTTTAATATATATAGATAGATAGATAGATATATCTTTTTCTTTTTATTTTTATTTTTGTGTGATTTCTATTCGGGTATTTTTTTTTTTCAATTTATTTAAGATGGAGTTGTGGGTATCTTTTTTTTTTTAAATTTAATTTATCTGTGGTTTCCATTTGTTTTTAATTATTATTATTTAGGTAAATTATGATGTGAGTTAGATATGTAATAGACGTGTGAGTTTTATTGATTTAAAGTTTATTTAGTTAAACTTTAAAAAAAAAAATAGTTTTTTTGTTTTTTTTGTTATGTTATAATAGAATATATAAAATATAGGTAGATATCTACAATTTTAATAAAAAAATATTATCTGATTTTTTGGGGAATAGAAAAAGAATGCAAGTTTTAATATTTTTTTTTTGAGAATTTGTGAGAGAGATTAGGAGGGAGAGATTATGAAATATTTTTGTTATTAAATAAATAAATCAGTCAATAGTTTTTTTTAATCTATTTTGTAAATTAAAAATCAATAATTTTGGAAAATTGATTAATTTTTCCCATTAAGTGATTTAAAATTTTCATAGATATACATTAAAAAAATACATAATTATATTATTGAATCATAATTCAAATTTAGATGTTATATCTTTTTCAGATTTATAGCTAAATTCTTATCTTTTTTTTATTTTTGTGTGTAACCATAGTGTATGGGAGAAATTGAAAAAGGTGTTGCAATAATTATGAGAGAAGTCAAAAGGGATTGTGGGTTGGGAGATGTCAATAAATGCTGAGGTTGGGTTGGGAGAAGTCAATAAATGCTGAGGTTTTTTTTTTAAATCAAAAAATTAGAAAATTAGGATTAGGAGATTGGAGCTCCCACAGGCCTTGGGGTTAAAAACCCCCTTTTGCTTAATATATAGTATAGATATAGACTAGTATAATTACCCGTGCTATGCATGGGTATAAATAAATAATCAAAAACTAATTTTCAAAATTAAATAATAATCTAAAAAATTTATCTAGAATATTTAGTAAAATAATTTAGAATCAATTAAATTTTATTCATTTTTATCATAGTTACATATAAGAGAATTTTTTTTTTTTTTTTATTCTTATGTTACTAATTGTGTGTTCTAAGTTCTTAATAACAAATATATGTCATAATTTAATTGGTAAAAATTAAAAAATAAATCACAAAAATTATATTTATGATAAAATATAAATATATTTTATCTTATGAGTTTCGTAAATTTAATTTATCATATGATAGTGGTAAATTATATTTGTCAATATATTAATTTTTTCATGTTTTGTAAAGTCTAAAAATTTGTCTAACATCAAAATTATAATTTATCTTATGTTATAAGACTTACATAAAAATGGATTAGAATTCATTTGTAATATTAAATTTAGGCTTAACATTAGATTTACGCCAACTTGTTTTTCACCTAATCATTAAAAAATATTTTTGTCTATTCCCAACTTATATGAATCATTTGTCCTATCGATTTATTAAATTAATAAATAGATATTTGTAAGTATTTTTTATAATAATTAAAAATTTTGAACTTAGTTTAAAAAAACTATATATTTATGTTAAAACAATTAAATGAATAGTTATATATATTTATGGATGGAAAAATTATATAAGATAGAGCCACCCTAAATTGTAGGTCATATTATAGTCCTAATAAATTTAAATTTTATCATAACTTATCAATTCGTGACTGATATGAGCTAATTTAGTGGGTTTTAATATTTGATTAAAAACTAAAAAGTAGTCAAGAAAATTTAGTGCAAGTCAATTTAAGATGTAATGCCCCCCCCCCCTCCCTTGCCCTAAAAAATAAAAAAAATAAAAAACAATTAATCCAACTCATAAGAAAAGTGAGTATAATAGAATTGGTATGATTTCATTCACCAGAGTTTGTATTACAAAAGATAACACATGTAATATACATTCATAAATGTTCATCCTGAATCTATAGCATGTATTGCCAGTTAATAATCAACAAAATAAATGCCCTACGGGCTTACATCTTTCCACAACATTGCTTGGTTACAGCAAAAGGAAGAGTCTAACTCAACACAACTTAACCCTTGACTATACAAAATACATAAAATAAAAGGAAGCTCTTGCTCCAAGTCTCTCCAAACTACTGTCTTGGCGGAGGAATGTCTCCAACACCTGAAAATGGTTCCCAAGTAAGGTGAGCCAAAGTCTAATAGAAACATACTAACACAATATATGAGAATTAATAAGATAGAAGTATGATGCACATGTTCATTGTCTTATGACAAAATCTTTATAACTCTTTCCAAACCATGTTATACCAAACTCGCATCTCAATTTGTTCATTTTGGTTCAATAGATACATCCACTGCATTTAACCCATCAACAGAAGTTACATCCCACAAGTTTCCAACAAATAAAATCATCATACAAATACATTCACTTCTATTTGCCATTTTACGGAAATTTCGTTTGCGGGAATCGACACCCATGTATGCAAATGGTTTTCGAGACTTTCACCCTGGACACACTAGCCAACTTAGTTCAATGGAATCCATTTCCTTTCTTCTCCTCAAAACATAGAATACATCCTCTTTCTTCTCCCAAATATCATACATAGACAATGTATATCATTCATAATCATATTCAATGATAATAGTTAAGGGATTAGTTCTAATTTGCCTAATCCATATGCAACGTCTACAACAATCATGACTATCTTCCACCGATAGCCCAAACAGATATTTCTAAACAGATATACCATCTCTATAACAGACAAATCATCAAATTTCCATAGGTAAGCGATTAAACAAATCCAACAACACCACTCATGTACACATCCTCCCAATTTCACATTTTTCATACCAATTTCATTATTTACACAAAATACTTATTCAAGACATTTTAGGACAAAGCTCCTCATTTTCCAAATATTAACCCAAAGGCCAAAATTAACTATTTTAACACAAGATGACCTCATAACCAAACCCCATAATCATTTATATAACACCCACATAGAAACCTCTCTTTTTCAACTTGAATCCAAACCCTAGGTTTGCTCCAAAATACCCCTAAATCTCACCATCTTCACACAACAACCTATAACCAAGTTAAAACTCATATTAAAGTGTAGAAGCCCAAAGGAGAAGTGGAGAAACCTCAAAGATGTCCAATGTCGACTTTATTCGGATCAAATGGAAGCCCCAGAATGCTCTATCTTTTTATCAAAGTGAGTAGGGTAGAGAGATATTAGATTTAGGTGTATTTGTAGAGAGAAGTCGGATTTTATAGAGAGAGAGAGAGAGAGCTAGTCTAGGGTTTTTGAGTGAAAAGATATCAAAAAGTGATATAAAGAGGTGTTGTTGCGAACTGATATACGTGAAGCTCGCTCGAGCGCAAGTGTTGTTGCTCAGGCAACCAGACACAATAAGTTGCCTCGCTCAAGCGCAAGAAGAGTCGCTCGAATGTAGAATACAAACTTCTAGAAATTTTACAAGCAGAAGACTGTCACTCAAGTGCAAAAGTCCTTGCTCGAGCGAATAACAACACCTTTCCAATATCTCTGTAGGCTTGCAAAATTACTGGAAGATCACAAAGCTCGCTCGAGCGAAGAAGCCAAAATCTAGGCAACAATTTAGACCAACTAGCAACTAACTTGTTCCAAACACGTCCAAGACATCCCAATACTCAAACTCAATGGGTGAAAAGAGGAAAAAGACGTGAATGACAATATTAAACCACGAGACCCAAATCCGGAATACAACAAAGGTCGGGTCAAAATCAGAATCGCTATATAAGAAAATTTAGTTCAAGTCGATTTTTTTGCCACTAATTCTTGATTTAAGCCTAGTCCTTGGGGAACCGTCCAATTCATATCGAATCCATGAGTTAGTAGACCCACCTGTTTATTTAATTTTTAATTAGTAAATATATATTTTTTAAAAATATAACAAAAATAGGAAATATGTACATATTTGTTTGGTATATTTACTAACAATTTTAAAATTAATTAAGAAATTATGTGGTTATTCTTAAAAGAATAAATTAGATTGGTAATTTTTATATTTTAACTCGTGTTATTTTTGTCCTTACAATTTTAATTTGCTCAATTTTAATTATGAATTTATAATTTTGTCTTAATTTGATCCAATTGTTATAATTGCTAGTTTTTTTTATTTTTTATTATTGAAAATATACACCTGAGTAGCATCTATTATAATTTTATAGACAAAATTACAAATTTGTTCAACTCAATAAGTTAATATCAGCCAGCTCAATAACTATTTTCTTTTAAAAATCTTAACTAACATTATCAGTAGCACCAAATTGATACAAAATCTAAAATTGAAGGTCAAAATCAAACTAATTAAAATTACAGAGACCAAATTGACACAAGAGACAAAATACGGGACTATCAATATAATTTACCCTTCTTAAAATATGGCTAATACTGATTGTATCAATATTAAGATATATTTATATTTGAAATACTATTTAAGACCTGATCAGGTTAGAACTTGAATAAAAAATTGATGACTTATTATAAATATTTAATAATTATAAATTTAAATTTGATCAACTTTCATTTAATTTTTTTCATAATCAAATTACGTTGTTTGATAATTATAATTTATAGTTCCAATTTTTCTTTGTATTTTTTAAAAAATATTTTAAAATTAGATATAATTTTAATTTCTTTTGAACTTTTCTTTTCAATCTCAAATTAGTTATAACTTGAATTATATATAATTTGTTTTTGACTTCTCATTTACAAAAACTAACAATGAACATAAATTGTTTTTTAAACATTGTAAAATATAAATAAAGATATATATTATCTATAGCGATCCCGGATTTACCCTTGTTGTACAGTGATCCGGACATGTGTCTGTGGATGATAGTAGTGGATTATTACCTGGTGTACATCCTTTCTTACTTCGTATTTGAGTTATAGGATGTGTTGGGCAGGTTTGTTACAGGTTGGTTGAGTTTAGAAACCAAAACTAGTTGCCCAGATTTTGACCTGTCCGCTCGAGCGGGGTTTTTGGCGCTCGAGCGGGAATTGCACCCATCCAGTATTTCCTGTGCAGTGTTCGACGCTCGAGCGTGGGATTGGCCGCTCGAGCGTGGGATTGTGTGAGTGCCGCTCGAGCGGGGAGTTGGAAGCTCGAGCGGGAGACCTAGTTCTGTAAAAGTTCTGGGAGTGTGTATCCGCCGCTCGAGCGGGATTGTTGACGCTCGAGCGGGAGTCTGTGAGTGACGCTCGAGCGGGGAGTTGGACGCTCGAGCGGGGCAACTTTTATATAAAGCCGAGATCCGACTTTTGGATCACTTTTTCAAGATCTTTTCTCTCTCTTACTTTTCCAAAAAGCCATTTTCAAAGCTTCTCACTCTAAAGTCGGCCCTTCTCTCTTAGATTTGATCTAGTAGGAGTTGTTTGCTCACTTTTGGTCTTTACGAAAGTTGTGTTGATCGTCGAGGGCTACATTTTAATCTGAAAATTTCGGGATTTGGAGCACGTTGGGTTTTGTCATCTTCTCCCTTGGAGCTCCAACTTTGAGGTAGGAATATCCTACTCCTCTCTATGGATCTTGTCTTTAATTTTTAGTATTTTGAGATGTTGGGGTTGGTTTGGTAATTTTGTGAAAGTTTGGGGCTTTTGTGTAATTTTACAAAAGTTGGGGTTTTATTTATAATAAACCTAGATGCTTGTTTGGCATAGGGAAATGGAATAAATGTTGAATCATTGATGAAAATGGGACCTTAAGGGTTGTAATGGTAATTATGGAAAATGACCTAATTACATTGTTTGATTAATTGGGATAATTAATTGTGAGAAATGAGGAAATGAAATGGAATTGTTGAGATTGGGAATACATGGGGTAAAAGGGTGTAGTTGGATTATTTATCACTCCCCTAGTTGGAATGTTGATTATATATCCATTGTTGCATTTATTTTCTGTATAGAAATAACTGCTTTGGGCTATGGATGGAGGATAGTCGTGATTCTTGTAGACAATGCATGATGATTAGGCAAACGGAAACTAATCACTGGAACGAGTCATTGAGTATGATGATTGAAAGAACACGTTAAATTTATGTGTTGTGTGATGATATGTATAATTATTGTTTATATGTATTGTGTTGTGTTGGAGGAGATAGGGGATGTACTCCACGGTTTAGGGGAAGATAGGGGATGGACCTCTAAACCGGATGTTGTTGGGAGGAGATAGGGGATGGACTCCGTAGATAAAGCTCATATGCTTATCTAGTGATGTATTGACAGAGCTCATATGCTTGTCATTGGAAGTGTGATAGTGCTCATATGCATATCTGTGGAAGTGATGATATAGCTTGTATGCTTATCTGTTGTTGTGTGATATAGCTAGTATGCTTATCTGTTATGAAATGGGAAGTGTTTGATATGAGTTACTGTCTCATATGAGTTGTTGGCCAGGTTCTGAGCCATGGTTGTAAATTGAGAATTGAAAGGAATTGGAAAATGAATGGTAATATAGACTTATATGTCATGAAAATGTAAAGTGTGATAAAGGAAAGTATCAGTGTTGGCCATCTATCAACTGCTAATCTTTTAGTCATTGTTCATGGTTGGTTTAGTGTATTTCTACTGGGCTGTGGCTCACCCTATATGGGAATATCATTTTCAGGTACAAGTATCATGCCACCTCCAAGGACATAGCTTGGGAGGCTAGATGGAAGCAGATTTTTGCTGTTTAGTTTCTTTTGATGTATTACATGTATATTCAAGCCAAGGGCTTATGTGTAAATGAGTTAGCACTCTTTTGTTGTAACCAAGTGTTAACTTGGAAAGCTGTAAGCCCGTAAGGCATTTGCTTTTGATGATTAACATGTAATACTTTTGTAAAGAACTACTCTGATGGATAGAAGAATGTTTATCTTTATTAGCAATGCATGTCTATATTGATGGGTTTAATGTGTTATTTTGAGGGCGTTACATTATCAACAATAATAATAACAAAATATATTTTTATTTATCATGGGACATCTCACCACTACATTAATAATGGACATTAATAATAAAACTCATTACAATAATACAGTAATAATATATCAGATGATAAATAATATGTGATTACAATAATTTTTTATAGTTATACAAAAGTACCCAAAATGATATATATAAAAAATAATATATGATCCATATTCAATTTTTATATAGTAAAATTCATACTTAAAAAAAATAATATATGATCCATATTCAATTTTTATATAGTAAAATTCATACTTAATCTCAACCACACATTAGTTTTCTAAATCAATTCATCACCAAAACTATTTACTATTCTATTAAGTAATATTCACATTTTCAAAACTCACACCCAAACAATACTCTGACCGTGCTCATCATCATCCTTATTGTTGCCATGTTCATCACCTCCACTAACCACTATGCAACTCTGGTATAGTTTTTTTTTCTTTGCAAATTTAAAAAGACAATGTTGAGGAAATAAAAAGGTACCGTTAGAGTTTTAAAGAATTAAAATAAAAAATGAAAAAAAATTGTGTGGTTTTAGTTTTTCTTATTCCATATATGGGTGATAAATTTTTTTTTTAAAGGGAAAATTAGTCTGAGGTCCCTCTTCCATATTTGATAATGTAACAGATCCACAATCTTATTTTATTATGTTTAAGGTCCTCCACACCCCCTCCCACCACTATCTCTCTCTCCCCGATCTCATCACTTCACCTCCGTCGTAGTTATCACCTCCTCCACTGTTGCTGCCAGCACCTCTCCTTCAGATCAACTTCGCAGATTGCCTCTCCCTTCAGATCAGTGTCTTTCCTCCGCCATCATCACCATTTCTCTGCAATTCACAGACCACACGAGACATTCATTGATGACGAAAGAAGGAAGCTTTTGCCCAGACTTCAACTTTCAGAGCTTTCAGGGTTTTTAAAGTAAGAGCTTCTCAGATTCACACTCTCAATTTGTCTCTTTCTCAGGTATTGTTTATGTTTGGCTTGCTTGGATGAATCAGCTGTCATTTCCTACACCAAATAACACACCATGAAGACATATTTTCTCTGAGGAAAACAAATTTTTCACTCAATACTAAAAACAAAATATATATATATATATATATATCAGCTCAAGTTTTACTTGCTCCAATGGCAAAGGAGTGTCTAAGGACTCTTCACCAATCTGCTGTGATCCGAATTCTCTCTGCCGAGCTGTAGCACTATTTTGGGCTGAGTAGAAAAATTCACCAGCCTGAAGAAAACAATAGAATCTCATTTTATATGAAGGGACAATCAAAAGGATATTCCATAACCAAAACATGCATAGAATCAATATCAATAAATGTGGGAATAGAGTGAACATGGACAAAATCAACAATCAAAACTACCACAAGGTTAAGATCTTTAAAATCCGTCAAAACACATCACAAGGGATGCGCTTGGTTCCTTAATTCCCAAGAACTTATTACTACATTAGTAAGCCAAAAAATGGCTTCATTAATGCTTGCACTGTCAATGTCACAAGCAGGAAAATTAGATGATGGTACCGCCACCAAAGTACAAATGATATATATATATATATATATATGTAATGTAATGTATATATATGTAATGTATATATATGTAATGTAATGTAATGTATATGTAATGTAATGTATATATATGTAATGTATATATATGTAATGTAATGTAATGTATATGTAATGTAATGTATATATATGTAATGTATGTAATGTATATATATGTAATGTATATATATATATATGTAATGTAATGTTTATATATGTAATGTAATGTAGATATGTAATGTAGATATGTAATATAATAGGCTTCATTGCATTTTCCTTCCTCTGTATTTATTTTCTTGATGTATACAAAGTTGCCTATGATGTTAAAGCAGAGAAATTTGCCTCTATCTCTGGCATCCCATTCACAGAAATTGGAATTTCTCTGGATTGGAGAGGAAGAATTTCTCTGGTTTGGGTTGGAGAGGGAGAATTTCTCTGGGTTAAGTGAATTTCTCTGGATTGGAGATGAGAATTTCTCTGGTTTTCAGTAAATTTCTCTGAGTTAGAGAGGGAAATTTCTCTGGATCGAAGTGAATTTCTCTGGAAAGTCCAGAGAAATGTGAGATTTTCTCTGTGCAGTCCAGAATTTCTCTGAATAGAATTTCTCTGGGAAAAATTTCTCTGGGCTGAAATTTCTCTGGACTGGAATTTCTCTGGGCTGAAATTTCTCTGGACTGGAATTTCTCTGAACTGAAATTTCTCTGGATCAATGTTGAGGGACCTTAGACATTATGAAAATATTAAATGTCCTTTATACTATAAAATTTTAATATCAGGGACCCTAAAAAAAAAATCCCTTTTTTAAATCTATAAATTATAGAGCAGTGTTCATTATTTAAAATTTTATTTATTGCTGGGCAAGTCAATTAAATGTTTTTAATTTTTTACAAATAAAAAAAATTGAAAATTTTGTTTAAAAAATTTAAAAAAAATGGCCAAATCATAAAAAATAATATGAGACGCCATATCCTATTAAAAAAAAATCATAACTGTATTATCAATTTACATATATCAAAAATAATAATAAAAACAATATAAAAAATACACAAACATCCTCCAAAAAAATAAAAATGAAAGTTCAAATTAACTCCCAAAACAAAGATAGTTAAACAGATATATATATATATATATATATATTATCAATTTAGTTGGAAAAAAAAAAGTCATATAGACCAAAAAAAATACTCACAAGAAAATAGAAATTTACAAAAAAAAATAAATAAATAAAAAATATAAACAAACATACTTGAAATAAGTTTGGACTATTAACAAAAAGAAAGACTAATCTTTGCATCATTACATTTAGAGAGGAGTTGGCTGGGCTAAAAAAAAAAGATCAAATATTGGTTATTCTAAAGAGAAAATTATATTGAATTTTTAATTTGATTGAGTTTTAAAATCTTAGTATTTATATTATTTTCAGAAAGGATGAGGGTGGCTTACCATGATTTTGAATTTTCAAATTCAAAATCATAGATAATTAGTGCCTTTATTATTTTTTTATTTGAATTATTTCGATCGATATTATTTTTGAAAAGAGTAAGTGTGACTTATTATATTGTTTTGAATTTTAAAATTCAAAATCATAGATAATTATAGCCTTTTTTTGTTTTTGATTTTTTGACTTAAGGAAATAACAAATAGATTTTTTTTATTTCTTTAAAAATTAACAAAATTAATTTGAGAGTTTAGAGTTCCCACAATCAATATTCTTAAGAAGTCCATTTTCCTTATATAATACTAGCCTGTCACCTGAGCTATGCACGAGATAATTATAGTTATTATATTTATTTTAGATTTTTTTTAATATATAAATTATGCTTTTTAAGATTTTTTATAAAAATAATTTAACAATTTTTATCACTAACCATAGTGTATGAGAGAAGTTGAAAAAGGTAATGCAGTAACTATACACAGATTGTATCTATAATTATTTGTATGAGGAGATTTTAAATGCTGATAAGGGAATTTTGACCAAATCAATAAATGCAGGCATGTGGAAAGACATGTGAATTGAAAAAAGTTAATAAATGTTAATCAAAGAATTTTGACCAAATCAATAAATGCTGAGTTTTTTTTTTTTTAATAAAAAATTTAGAAAATTCAGATTGAGATATTGAAGCTCCCACAGGTGTTGGGGGTTAAAAACCCCTTTTTACTTAATATATAGTAAGTATAGATAGATAGATAGATATAGATATTTATATTTTTTTAGATATTTATATTTGTTAAAAATCAAAAAAAAAAAAGTTAAAAAGGATGTGTATATAGGAGAAGTCAAAAAGACTTTGGAGAATTTAATAAATGCTGAGCTAAAACAAAAATTTTAATTAATGGAAATCACAATTTAATGAGCCAAGACACACGCACATATATATATATATATATATATATATTCTACATGTGGAATACACGCAGACATCATAATACCGAGCTATGCACGGGATAATTATAGATATTTATATTTGTTTTAGATTTTTTTTAATATATAAATTATGCTTTTAAAGATTTTTTATAAAAATAATTTAGCAATCTTATCACTAATCATAGTGCATGGGAGAAATTGAAAAGGGTACTGCAGTAACTATATACGGATTGCATCTATAATTATTTGTATGAGGGGATTTTAAATGCTAATTAGGAGATTTTGACCAAATCATGTGGAAAAACATATGGATTGAAAAAAGTTAATAAATGTTGATAAGGGAATTTTGACCAAATCAATAAATGCTGAGTTTTTTTTTTAATAAGAAATTTAGAAAATTCAAATTGAGATATTGAAACTCTCACAGGCCTTGGGGTTAAAAATCTCCTTTTGCTTAATATATAGTATAGATACTAACCTATCACCCGTGCTATGTACGGAATAATTATAGATATTTATATTTGTTTTAATTTTTTTTTAATATATAAATTATGTTTTTAAAGATTTTTTATAAAAATAATTTAACAATCTTATCACCAACCATAGTGTACAAGAGAAATTAAAAAGGCTACTATAATAACTATGCACGGGCTGTATCTATAATTATTTGTATGAGAAAATTTTAAATGCTAATCAGGGATTTTGACCAAATCAATAAATGCAGGCATGTGGATTGAAAAAAGTTAAAAGTTAATAAATGCTGATCAAGGGATTTTGACCAAATCAATAAATGCTGAGTTTTTTTTTTTTTTTTAAATCCAAAATTTAGAAAATTAAGAGTGAGAGATTGGAGCTCCCACAAGACTTGGGGTTTAGAAACCTTATTTTTCTTAATATATTTACAATTATCTATATATGTGAATTGCGATCTTTAAATATCTTTTTATTTGTTTATTTAAATGTTTTCTTTTTTTCCTTTTTTATATTATATTAAAGTTAATATTTTGATAATAATCATATGTATTGGACTTTTCAATGAATTAAATGTCTTCTTTTTTTATTATATTATATTAAAGTTTAATATTTTGATAATAATCATATATGTTGGACTTTTCAAAAAAAAAATTATACTTATTCTTAATGCATTAAAGTGTTATTATGAGGGATAGTAATCATATGTGTTAGAACTTTTCAATGAATTTATATGTGTTGGATTTTAAAGAATTTTTTTTATGCTTGTTTTTAATGTATTAAAGTGTTATTATGAGGGTAAGAGTTGGAAGTTGGGAAAAGTTAATAAATGCTAAGGTAGCGGTTGGTAGAGTTTTGTAAATGTGATTTGAGAGTATGAGTTGTATTTTGAGTTTGTGTGTTGTGGAGTTATGATTTGAGTGTAGAAAATTTGTTTGGTAAAGAGTTTTGAAAATAGTTTTGGAAAAGAGGTTTGATTTGAGTGGGGAATTATTGATGTGACATTTGATATGTGATACAAAAATTTACAACTCATAACTAAACATACAATTCAAAATTATTTTAAAGCACATAAAAAATTTAAAAAATTTCAGAAAATATTTTTTCCGATTATATAAATCAATTGCAAAAAAAAAAAAAAAAAAAAAAAAAAAAAAAAAAAAATTACTGTTCCGGACAGCCGGCCGGACGTCCCCTTAGCAAAAATTTTGAAAAAAAAAACAGAGCAAAAGAGCGGCTGAGACAGATTTGGTACAGAGCTCTCAGCAGAGCTTTTGAAACGTGATTACAAAATCCTAAACAAACATCATACTGAAACACAGGTGTAGAATCACGTTTCAAAAGCACAACCAAACACAGCCTAAGTTTTTTTTTTTTTTAAATCAAAAAATCAGGAAATTTAGATTGGGAGATTGAAACTCCTACAAGACTTGAGGTTAAAAATCATCTTTTACTTAATATAGAGTATAGATATAGATTTCAGTTTATTTCTTACCAAACTTTACCACTTTTAATGAAAAATAGAACATAAATTTGGTTAGAATTTT
The DNA here is from genome assembly GCF_055761805.1 of Camellia sinensis. Lineage (NCBI taxonomy): Eukaryota > Viridiplantae > Streptophyta > Magnoliopsida > Ericales > Theaceae > Camellia > Camellia sinensis. Next base: position 51,811,159 of record NC_138967.1, read on the forward strand.
TTTTTAACATCTCTTACCATTTCCCGCCAACTTATCCAAAAAAAAAAACAAATAGCAAATTTCATATTCTCACCAAATGCTTCCATCCAAACAGGGTCTAAGTCCCACTTTTTTAGTCCTGTTTGGTAGAGCTGTGGAAAAGTGTTTACCTTATGCTTAAACAGCTTATAACTTATAACTATGAACATAAGCTGATTTCTAACTTATAAATTAAAACATCTCCTGTCCCACTCAAAGAATAAGTTGATTTCTGACTTTCAAAAAATTATAAACTATAAGCTAAATTAAACACATCAAAATAATTTAAATTAAATTAAAAGTTAAAATAAGCAGCTTTTAACCTGCACCAAGGCCTTTTAACTCTACCTCCATTTCCACCTCCCCTCTGTTTCACTCTCCTCCCCCCATTGAGAGAGAGGGCTAGTAGAGAACATGAGGGTGCGCCAAACACTTTAAAATGCGCACTCCACTGACTCTAACACAGCTCAATACCCTTCGCTTTAGATCCTAATCTTCGAACACCAGTTTCTTTGCGAGAATCCATCAGAGTTTGTTCAAGCAATATCAGATTTTGAGGTGAATATTTTGTTCTTTTTAATCATCTGGGTATCTTCCAAACACAAATCTTTGATGGGTTTTACTTTTTTTTCAAATATTTGTTTGTATTGGTGGAATAATTGGATTGGGTTATTGAGTATATCTCTTGTTTTAACCGTTTGATGTAATTTTTATTTTTATTTTTTTTGTATTTTTTCCCCCTTCTGTTAATATGTGGGTTTGTAATTAATTGACTATTGGGATTTTAGGAATGGTTTGGTTTACTAATAATTGTTAGTGTGTTTTTTTTAATTATTAATTATTTGGTGTTTATTTTTTATTGTTTTATTCGATGGCTTCGGAACGGTTTTATTTTTTATTTTTTGTTTTCCTGATCATTTGGATGTTTGCTTAACAGTCCTCTTGGTAAGTTAGGTAAGGAACGAAAGGAAAAGATTATGGTAGTGAGGAAAATAAATAATTGCGGTTTCTCACATTATGTTTGGATGAACATGATAGAAAGAGGACTCTATTTGGTGTTCTTTTTTCTTTTTTTCTTTTTTCCTTTTTAATTTTTAATTTAGATGGACAATTTAGGTATTATAAAATTTTTACCTTTCTCACTAAATGGCACCAAGTTTGGTGAAAAATAGAACATGAGTTTTAAAAGACTTCACTTTCTCTCAATTTCTTCCTTTCACATCATTTTGCCTCTCCTCATTCATCCAAATAAGTGACAAGATTTTTGTTTCTCACCATTTCTTTTCTTTTATAGTCAAACCCCTCAATCCAAACGGGATATGGATTTGGTTTGATTTCTTTTGGGGTATTTGGTGTTTATAGTTTTCCTGGATTGGTTGTAGGAATTAATGACGAAAAAAGTTAAGAAGAAAGCCCGAAGTGGTCATACAGAGAAGCGAGTTTCTATCCTTTCTCAGAAAACTGAAACTTTCGCCCAGCAAAGCATTCCAAGCACTGATGATGGACTTTCAGTCATAAAAGAGAGGAAAGTGTGTTCCCATCTTGATAAGGGTATTGATTTAGCTAAATTTTCTTCAAGAATAAGGTCTATAGAACATATTAGGTGTGAAGATTGCAGAGAAGGTGTGGTTGATAGGCGGGCAAGTAAGGGAAGGGGCAAGCAGGTGAAGAAGAAAGGGGGAGGTTCTGTGGACAAGAAACCCGAGTCTAAAGCAATTTGGGTTTGTTTGGAATGTGGTCATCTGTCATGTGGGGAGATTGGATTCCCAACAACCCCTCAAACCCATGCAGTTCAGCATGCCAGGCAAACTCGTCATCTGTTGGCTATCCAATTTGAAAACCTTCAACTACACTAGTGCTTCCCTTGCAATACACTTATTCCAGTTGAAAAATTGGAGGAAAGTGGTGAACAGAAAGGTCCGCTGTCAGATATTGTGAAGCTGGTAAAGGGGCGATCATTTCAAGGGGCCTCAGTGGATGTTGAGGATGTTTATTTTGGGAGTGGCAGTGTTATAAGTGAGATAAAATCAGAAAACACCATTGTAAGTAGTTTGGATGGAAAAAGTGGTTATGTGGTCAAAGGCTTGGTTAATATTGGTAATACTTGCTTCTTTAATTCAATCGTGCAGAATCTCTTAGCAATGGAGAGATTACGGAATCACTTCTTGGAATTGGATGAGTCTAAATCCCCTTACCGTTTCTTTAAAGAAGCTCTTTATTGAAACTAGTCGAGAGGCTGGCTTGAGAAATGTGATAAATCCAAAATCCTTTTTCGGGTGTGTTTGTGCCGAGGCTTCCCAATTTAGGGGGTATCAACAGCATGACAGTCATGAGTTGCTTCGTTGTTTACTTGATGGGTTGTGTGCTGAAGAGTTGAATGCAAGAAAACAGACTACTTCTCTGGAAAATGGGATTTCCTCAAATCTAGGTCCTACTTTTGTTGATGGCATCTTTGGGGGCCAACTATCCAGTACTGTTTCTTGTTTGGAATGTGGGCACTCTTCAACAGTGTTTAAGCCATTTCTAGATCTCTCACTCCAGTACCAACTAAGAAACCCCCATCTAAAAGGGCCCAACCTATTTCTCGAGCCAAGAAACCAAAGCTGCCTCCAAAACGAAGTGGAAGGATTCGTCCAAAGCTTAATAGGGATGCAGATTTTGTAGCATCTGAAAGTGTTTCAGTTCTGTCAGCTGGTGGTTCATCTTCTTGCCAAGTAGAATCTACTGTGCCTGTCAAAGAAAAAGTGGGAGATGCTTTGGTCGATTATACACTGTTTGAATCTGTTGGCCCTAGTACAGTGGCAGATAAAAAGAGTTCAGTTTCATCAAATCTCTTGACTGCTGAAGAGTTTGAAAAGAATACATTCCTCAAGAATGTCATGGATAAAATAGAGGCTTCAGTTGACAATTTAGCATGGTTGGATTACCTGGAACCAGATCCTGTGTCGAATGACAATGATACAGATTCAAAACCTAACGATATTGCAGCAATTTATGATTCAGGAAAACAATATGGTGCTCAAAACGATGCCTTGTTACAGGATGGCATAGAATCTAGCAGGCAGATCCATTCTCTTTGTATAGTAGAAACAGCAGGTTCATTGGACAATTTGACATGGTTGGATTACCTTGAACCCAATACATTATCAGATGATCGTGTTATGGCTTCCAAAGTTAACGATGCATTAGTAGTCCAAGATTCTGGAGGCAAGGATGGTTTAGGGAATTCTTTTGAAAATGACCTCCCATTACCGGTCCAAGATTCTGAAGTTCTGTTGCTTCCTCAGAAAGAAGAAACTTCAACTAGTGGTGAGATATTGAGAGAAGGTGTCATCGTCCGCTGTTGGCTGTGAACCAGATGCATTGGACTTTGATGGCTTTGGAGACTTATTTGATGAGCCAGAAATTGCTGCAGGGCCCGATGTAAAACCCTTGTCAAGTGAGTAATTTTCCGGCAAACGAAATTGCAGAAACTGGTTTCTTAGATGGAAATAGCAGTGAGTCTGATCCAGATGCAGTCAATAATAGTGATTCTCCAGTGTCCATAGAGAGCTGTTTGGCATATTTCACGAAGCCAGAGCTTCTCTCCAATGAACATGCTTGGCATTGTGAAAACTGTTCAAAAGTTCTTCGTGAGCGAAGGATGAAATCAAGGAAAAAGAGGCAGAAAGCTACATCCAAGATTCAGGTAAGCGGGGTTGAGGATAGTATTCAAAGTGCTCCAAGTGCAACTTATAAATATAAGCACGTCTCTGAATTCAATGCTGCACAAACCAGACCAAATAAGCAGATAAATATGATACAAAACTTTCTAAATGGTAAACACATAAATATAAGCACGTCTCTGAATTCAATAATGGGATATTAGATCGGAATAGTTGCGACTTTCAAATTAATGTGACAGAATTCTGACTAGAACTACATAATACAAGAGTATCGTACTTATAAAGGATAATCTCAGAAAATATAAAGAACACAAACATAGATTTGTACCAAGTAGAAAACTTATACAGAAAACAAATTTCGTACAATAATAATCTGCAACAATATTATCGGATTCTAATAAACAAAATCATGAATAACCAAAAATTACGGTTAAAGACGACATAATAAGAAATAGAATTTGACTCAAACATAGATTCATGTAAAATCATATTTTAAATACAGAATATACAAAATTCTATAGGAAATCAAACCAAAAGCGTTCCAAAAAAAAGAAAACATAGAATAAAATTCTGTGTTGAAAACAGAAAGCATATACAACAAAATCCAGAAAAGAAAACTAACAATCTGTATTTTTTGAAAAACATTATTATCCATTAAATTAAATTAAATTAATTGATGTTGCATACTTACTCAATATGACTTAATGGTCATAATCAAAATGATAGAATTTTAGAAAACCAAATGGATGTCTTATTCTTATAATAGATATGGAAAACAGAAAAAGAATCAATACCCATAGACGAAACATGCAAAACAGATTTAAAATTGACTGTATAATCACAACAGAAACTGAAATTTGTCTGACAATATAGAACTGACATTAGTATACTGGAATAGAATTCCACTGAAACACAATTGTAAGTATTATTTTATGAAAAATGCACACATAAGTGGCATGTTTTATGCTTTTAACTCAATGAGTCAACCTCAACTAATTCAGTAATTACTTTCTATCAAAAATTCTAATGGTGTTATCAATTAGACCGAATTGACATAAAATTTAAAATTAAGGGTCAAAATTGAGTCAATTGAGAGTGTAAAACTAAAATAGCACTGGATAAAATGTAGGGACTGCCAAAGTAATTTATCCCAAATTTTGTTTTTGGTACATAACAGTTTTATCTCGGCGAGCTAAATGAATAAAAATAGATGTTAGGATTAGTGAGACTACTTTCAAATTAATTTTAGTGATTCTAACCGTTATTTTTATGAGAGTTATTGAAAAAATTATTTATAAAAAATTAAATTAATTCGGCATTGATAACTCTCTACCACAAGTGTTCTGGTGCCAAAATTCAAACATGACAGATGGCAGCTTGTTAGACTTTTCTCTAATTGAGGCTGCTGGTCATACCGACCACTTCAAACTATATATTTGTGTTTAATTGAGGATGTATTTGAATCTTATATTTCAATATACGTTTTCAAAGAGAGACAAAAAGAAAATTATAAAGAAAAAGTAATAAAATTTTGATTTATATTATTGTGAATATTTGTCACTTCTTTTTTTTTTTCCCTCTTAAATCACTATTATACAATTCAAAATTTAAACATTGTTTAAAAATTGCGAGTTATCATTGTTTTTTTTCAATAATATTCATAAATTTTAATTGATCTCAGCTTACATCCAGTTAGGGGTGTAAAAATGACTCGTGACTCGTAAGCGGTCCGAAACCCGCCAACAGTTCGGAGTGGACCCGATCCGGTTAAGCTCAGGCTTGAATCCAGCCCAAAAGCTTAAGCCTGAACCGTCATTTTAAAATCCGGCGAGGCTGGCCAGACCATTGAAATATTGTGTTTGGATACATATCTTGATTGGTTTGGTGTGAATGCAGAATTGGAGAGAAGAAAAGAATAATTTTGCTGTTGAAAAGTCTATTCAATAGTCTTGTAATAATAGACGTCTTAGTGAGTGGATATAAATAAAGAAGAAGAAAAGAATAATTTTGCTGTTGAAAAGTCTATTCAATAGTTTTGTAATAATAGCCGTCTTAGTGAGTGGACATAAATAAATTCAAGGGTAAAGAAAACCTTTCATGACAGACAAAATTAAGATAAATTCAACAAAAAATATATTTATTGTTCACTCACCCTTTATATATATATATGGATGAATATGCATATGTATGTAGATAAAAAGAGTCATAAAAGTTTGTTGTTGTTTGGAAAGTCCTCTCGACTGTCATCCTGCTCTTGGTTTTTGAGGTCTCTGTAAGTGAATTGGTTGATATTTGGAGGCCTCTCCTTCCTGGTATGTTTGTCCACTTATTTATTTATTTGTTTATATATATATATATATATATTAACAAATGGTAGCTAAAAGGGAAAAAATTGAAAGAAATCAAAATTTCCATAAGACACTGTTATGAAGTACGGATATTTTTTTCCGATATTTCAAAAAGAGAGACGTATTTTTATTATGTTTGTATTAGATATCTACTTTTTGGATATTCATAGATATGTATCAGATACTCTAAATTACATAATACTTCTTTTACAAAATTAAAATTGTAGTATTTCTTGTATAATAATATAATATAAACAATTATAAGGATAAATACAAGAATACTTTTCTAATACTTTATTTAGTTATTTGATAAGAAAAAATATAGTGAGTTAAAGTAATTAAATTTGTCCAATTGATATATCTTTTTTCTTTCATGCATGTCCCATATAATTATATAGAAAGTAAGTATTAATAAGAGAATATAATAATAGTATAATTAAAATTAAATATCAACATATAAATAAGCAAGTAAACTTGAAAACAATATTCTTTATCTGTGCCAAAAGGAAAAATGCAGGGACAAGTTGTAAATTGTTTTATTATTGTAATACAAACATATTAGATATTGAAATAAAATATTTGCAAGATCTATTGAAAATTAAAAAGTAAACAAGCTACTGTCTTAACTTAATATATAATTATTAAATGTTAATATTTTATATTATAAAATTATAGTATGATTTTTCAACATTCTTGATTTTATGCGTGACTTGTTAATAATAATTTAAAAAAATAATTTATCTATTTTTTTAAAAAACATATCCTAATCATTTTGGTTCCATATTTTTTTACTTTTTGTTCTGTAGTCGTGTTTGTATCGTATTATATCTAATATCTTGCTTTCTAGACACAATGACAAGATTTGAACTAAATATCACAACTGAATCCCCGGCCCCGGCCCGTTGCCATTCCTAGCACAAGGAGAGGGGGATCGGGAGGAGCATTGACCTGCAAACGGTTTAAGAAACACATGCATATGTATGTAGTTTTAGTAGTTTTATCTAAGAGTAATGTTATATATAATTATATTTTTTATTTTAGTTTCTCACTCTTGAACTCAAAGTAATAGGCCCTAGGCCTTTATATTCATAAATGCAGATAAAATCTGCTTGCTTTCTTGTGTTTTGTAGTGAGAAAAAGATATGAGGAATAAGATTATAGGTAGCATTTTGCTTCACCTAATGTTATCTATCACTGAAATTCTTAAGGGTTGAGTTCCTCTCCAATGGTGATTCCACTAGATAAATTTTGTTGTCCAATTTTGTAAGATAAATGCAATACGATCTTGTAATTATCAATATCCAATTAATTTAATTTTTTAAATAAATTAACTTATTTACGGATCCTATAAATTGAAAAGTTCCAATCAATTAGGTGGTCTGAAAGTGAACTGAGAAGCCCAACCCAATAGCACCACTCCAATTAGATCACCAACTCAAAAAAATAAAAAATAGAAAATAAAAAATAAAAATAAAAATTCTTCAAACAATTTGCCAAAAAATTAGATATAGGAGATAGACTTTGAAGCATTTCAAGGGTGTGCCATTTTTTTTAGATAACTAAAAAAATATACTAGCCATGGTCAGTCTGTAATGTGAGCTTTGAAATTTATGAGAAAACTTTTTTGGAAAACTCTTTTAGACCAGTCTGTGATCTTTTAAGTTTGGCTTCATTTACGTAATATATCCTACGTTCTTTCTTTTTTCCTTTTATATATATATATATAATAAATTTGGTAATTTGTTTAGACAGGATTTTCACTAATTTTACAGAATATGCTGTCGAATGCAAGTGTTGATCCTGTCTCCCTTCACTTAGATGAAAAGCTTACACACCTATGTGGTGAAGACTCCGAGTGTTATATCTACAAAGTGCATGATCGACTACGTTGGCAAAATGAAAAGTTATATGAACCAGAAATAATTGCTATAGGACCATATCACCATGGTAAAGACAACCTACAATGGATGGAAAAACACAAATTACGATATTTGCAATTGCTTCTCAAACGAAGAAATGAGACTAGTGTGGATAGATACATAGTAGCCATGAGAGATTTGCAAGAACGAGCACTTAGATGTTATGCAAACTCTGTATGGCTTAACAAAGACGAGTTTGTGAAAATGATGCTTCTTGACAGTTGCTTTCTCATTGAGGTGTTTCGCAAATTTACCATAACAAGTTTGAGAGATAGAAATGACCCACTCTTCAAAATTGATTGGATACTTCCAAGTATATGGCGCGACTTATTGTTATTTGAAAATCAACTTCCATTCTTTGTTCTTGTGCAGTTGTTCGATATGACCAAAGTTCTTGACCCTCATGACAATATCACTGATTTAGCCATTCGATACTGTTGTTGTGTCAGTCAATTTTTATTTTATAGTGCATCGCCAAGTCTTGAAAATATTTTATATGCTTATAATGGAATTTCAACTTGTGGTGTGAAGCATTTTCTTGGTCTGGCACACCAAATTACATCTTTTTCACTTTCGAAATCAGTACCTCTAACAAGTGTCATCGCAAACAAGAAAAAGATATGGGAACACATACATTGTGCCACAGAGCTACATGAGGTTGGGATCAAGTTCAAGAAATCTAAGCACGATACGTTCTTTTATGATGTAAAATTTAAAAATGGGGTATTAGAAATCCCGACATTCGTCATACATGAGAAGATAGAATGTCTTTTTAGAAATGTAATTGCATACGAGCAACATCATCTCAAGGAGGACATTGGCCTCAAATATATCACTGATTATTTAACTTTCTTGTGTTGCCTCATTAACTCGTCACAAGATGTCTCCTTGCTTCGTCGCTGTGGAATTCTCAAAAACATGCTAGGTGGTGATGAAGCGGTTGTTTCAGTTCTTAACAAGATTTCTACTTGTGCCTTTGCACCTCGTGACAATTTTTATTACTCTCAAGTATTTAACGACGTAAGCGAGTATAGTAAGCAACGTCGGAATATATGGACTGCGATGTTAAGGCGTAATTATTTTAGCAGCCCATGGACAATCATTTCGTTTCTTGGAGCTGTTATGTTGCTTCTGCTCACTTTGACACAGACAATGTTTTCCATTATTGCTTACATCTGTAATAGAGGTTGTTGAGCTCATGAAAAAACTTTTTAGTGAGATTATTTGAAATCTTGAACTATATTCTTAAGAAAGTTGGAAGGTATTTGATAAAATTTTCCAAAATTACACAAAATGATGTGGCATAATTATAGATTTAGCATTTAAAAACAAAAAGAAAAAGGCATTGAATATTCTTTATATTTCTTCATATTTCATTTTGTGGGTCTCACATTGGGCCCATAAGATGATTGGAATTGTTTATCTTATAGTCCTTATAATGAAGACTGTAAGAAGTGGAAACTTAAAAGTATGAAATTCAAATCTCCTGCCCAAACTTTGAAGGCTAGAAGTGGTACAAAGAGTTCAAACCACGAAATTCTCAGGACAAACTTTTGGACTTGAAATGGTTGAGAACCATGAATCCAAATATCCTTTGCAACCGGACTCGAAAAGGTTTAGAGCCATAATTTACATGTTAGAGCCATGATGTGACGAGTTTGAAAATGGACCTTCTCTTGAAGATGGAGAACTCGAAGATAAATTCGTTCATCACTCAAATTAGTCTTTACTCAAAGTTTGGACTTGGTATCATATGGCAGGAAGTCCCTTGGACCACACCTGGCATTTATCTTGAGATGGTGGGAATTGTTGATTTGGTGGCTAAAATCAAAGGTTTGTCAAGATAACTTATAAAACCCTCTTACATCTTATTGTTCTCGGGGATACCTGAGGAGAAGACACTGGTTGGGGGTTGCAATTATCTCGATCAGGCAGTTATGGAGGGAATCTTTCTCATGTGGTCACATAGCAGCACCATAATCAATTGCTTGGACTTCAAGCTAATCTTGGGAATGTATACACCCACCCATAGCTCATGATTCAGAACCAACATAGCAGCAAAGTTGGAGAGTTGGAATAAAAGAGTGATCTTTCATCCAAGCACCATTTCTCTCAATCCGTCGGAGAAGATGAATCTTTCTCATGTGGTCATTCGTTTATTTTTTATGTTTCCTATCTCTCTAGTTTTCTTTCTTTGATCTTTTATCCAAGCACCATTTCTCTTAATCTCTTCTTGAATCTAGTTTGATTATCAATGAAAGAAATAAGAGTGATATTAAGAGAGTAAGAGAAACTCTTGTATATTGAATATCTGAAGTTGTAAGAAGGGACTCCATTTATAGGAGTTGTGTGATACAACATTATGATGAAAGTGGAGCATAAAATAAAATAAAGTAGCCGAAAGCAGCTGAAAGTGAGGCACTGCTCTGGCATCCTATAACTATGTATGATTAATATATGCATTGCATTAGTATAATATATACATGCTAATATAATATAATATTATGATACATACATATTAATATAATACATTAACAGCCCCCCTCAAACTCAAGGAGGAAAAACATCAACCAACTGGAGTTTGGAGACAAGTTCAACGAAGCGGCCAGGAGAATGAGCTTTGGTGAAGATATCAGCAGGTTGATCAACAGAAGAAATCGGATGGAGATGGACTGTACCACGAGCGACGTGTTGACGAATAAAATGGCAGTCAATCTCAATGTGCTTGGTGCGATCATGAAAAACATCATTGTGAGCAATTTGAAGAGCACTGTGATTGTCACAAAAGAGGTCAGTAGCACCAGAGGGGGTAACACCCATGTCAGCAAGGAGCCAACGAAGCCAGAGAAGTTCTTGAGTAGCATCAGCAAGAGCACGGTATTCGGCCTCGGTACTGGAACGAGCAGTAAGAGATTGTTTCTTGCTGCGCCAAGAAATAAGAGAATCACCCAGAAAAAAGCAAAACCCAGTAGTAGAGCGCCGGTCAGTAGGATCGCCAGCCCAATCAGCATCTGAGAAAGCACGAAGCTGAAGAGATGAGCGGGCAGAATAATGAAGACCATGAAACAGGGTGCCTTTGAGATACCAAAGGATACGAAGCAAGGCAGCATAATGAGGGGTACGAGGAGCTGACATAAACTGGCTGACAATATGAATGGCATAGGCAATATCAGGACGAGTAACTGTGAGATAGACAAGACTGCCAACCAGCTGACGATAGAGTGTAGCATCAGAGAGAAGATTGCCATCAAGAGGTGTAAGACGACTCTGAGGTTCCAGGGGAGTAGAGGCAGTCTTGCAATCCGTAAGACCAGCACGTGTAAGAAGATCAGAGGTATACTTAGCCTGAGAGAGAAAAGAACCCGTAGAATCATGGAAGATTTCAAGACCCAAGAAATAGCTGAGAGGACCAAGATCTTTCATCTCGAAATGATGGCTAAGAAACTGTTTAAGGCGAAGAATACCATCGATATCATCACCGGTGATAATCATGTCATCTACATAAAGTAAAAGCAGGGTGGTCCCTTGAGCTGTTTTTCGGATAAAAAGAGCAGTATCATAAGAGCTGGAGGTGAAACCACATTTCTGAATAGTGGAGCTGAACTTGGCAAACCAAGCACGGGGAGCTTGTTTGAGACCATATAAAGCACGCCGAAGTTTGCAGACTTGATGCGGGAGATAAGCAGACCCAGGGGGAGGTTGCATGTAGACCTCCTCGAGAAGAACACCATTAAGAAAAGCATTTTTCAGGTCCAGTTGATAAAGATCCCATTGGCGAGCGGTAGCAACAGCAATCAAGCTGCGAACAGAGGTGAGACGAGCAACAGGAGCAAAGGTCTCCTCATAATCAATACCATATTCTTGATTGAAGCCTTTTGCAACAAGGCGGGCTTTGTAACGCTCAATAGATCCATCAGAACAAGTCTTGATTTTGTATACCCATTTGCAGCCAATGGCAGTCTTGCCAGGAGGAAGATCAACAATGTCCCAAGTATGAGTTTTGTCTAAAGCCTGCAATTCATCAGTCATGGCTTGCTGCCAAAGAGGATTAGAGCGAGCCTCACGATAGGAGGTCGGTTCATAAGTAGAAAAAGTAGTAGAACCAACAATAAAGTCACGAAGACGAGTAGAAGGTTGGGTTACCCGATGTGGTCGAGCAGAAGGAGGAGGAGCCAGAGGAAGAGACTCAGCAGGAGAGGAGGATCCCGATGGAGCAAGAGCAGGACCATCAGAGGGAGCAGGTGCAGGGGACAAACCGGTAGGCAAGGCGATCTCGAGAGAGGATGGCAGGGGCGGTGGAGCAAACGGATCAGAAAACTCGAGAGAGGGTGGCAAGGGTGGTAGAGAAAGGTCATCAGAAAAAAGATCTGTGGAAGGGTCAGTAAAAAAAAGAGAGGGTGAGGGAACGGACAAACAGAAGGGAGAGAGAGAAGAAAACATTTTGTGTTCCCAAAAGACCACATGTCGAGAGATACGAAGTCGTTGGGAGAGAGGATCCCAACAACGATACCCCTTATGTTCAATACCATACCCCAAGAAGCAACAAAGGCGGGAACGAGGTTCAAGTTTGGTACGTTCATGAGGTTGGAGAAGAACAAAACAGGCAGAGCCAAAGACTCTAAGGTTGGTGTAGGGAGGACGGGTGCCATGCAGACGCTCATAAGAAGTGTGATTCTGAATGACAGGGATAGGGATACAATTGATAGTGTAAGCAGCAGTGAGAGCTGCCTCTCCCCAAAAATGTTCCGGACAAGAGGAAGACAAAAGAAGAGCGCAAGTAGTGTCGAGAATATGCTGATGTTTCCGTTCAGCACGTCCATTTTGTTGAGACGTACCGGGACAGGATCGATGAGGTTGAGTACCATGACTCTGAAGAAAAGAAAGAAAGTCAAAATCTTTATATTCCATGGCATTGTTGGAACGAAAAAGTTTAATAGTTTTAGAAAATTGTGTTTTAACCATTGCAGAAAAATTGTAATAAAGCTGTTTGAGCTCAGATCGATTTTTCATAAGAAACAACCATGTAAAACGAGAAAAATCATCTACAAAAACAACAAAATAGCGAGCGCTGCCCATAGTGGGAGTAAGAGAGGGTCCCCAAATATCAGAATGGATGAGATCAAATGGTGCAAGAGAAACAGAGTCATTTTTATTAAACGACAAAGCAGGTTGTTTGGCAAGTTGACAGGACACACAATCTAAAGCATCAGAACTTACAGGACCTAAATGACCACGAGAAATTAAAGATTTTAAACGACTAACAGAAAGATGGCCTAAACGACAATGCCAAAGCTGAAAAGGAGATAAAGGAGGAGCAGTGGTGGCAGTGGTAGGAGCTGTGATCTGAGAGGAATCCGGAACATGAAGATGGATAAGTTCGTAGAGACGTCCATGCTTACGGCCGATCCCAAGAGTTTGCCCCGTCCGAGGGTCCTGCACCAAACAACCAGAAGGGGAAAAGGTAATAGTTAGACCATGCTCACATAATTCACTAATGGATATAAGATTTAAAGTGAGAGCAGGCATAAGATAGACATGAGATAAAGATAAGTGAGAGGTGGAAACAGAACCAACATGACTTACAGATAGAAGAGACCCATCAGCAGTATGGATAGAAGGAACAGGAGAAGTAGAAGAGAGAGGAGTAAAAATAGTAGGGTCAAAGGTCATGTGATTACAACAAGCGGAGTCAAAGTACCAGGAAGTGTTACCTGCGGTGACAGACAAAGCAGGAGATGGAGGAGTACCGAAATTCTGCCAATTGTGAAACATGGCGTCGACATATGTGTGAGAGAAGACTGGAGTGGAAGGATCTATAGGGACAGAGGCAGGTAAATCCTCGGAGGCAGTAGCAGCAGTGCGTGGAGCAGGCATTGGTTTAGACGGAGGCCCAGAACAGTGAGAGTTGTTGCGGGAAAAATGCCCGGGGGAGGGACCATTGCGAGAGGCACGGGCAGGGTTGCGGAAGCAATCATGCTGGAGATGACCAGGACCAGTCTTGTTGCAAAACCAACAAAGACGAACTGGACAATTAACCAGAAGATGAGTCGATGGAAGACTGCGGTTTTGACAGTAGTTGCAGATAGGTGTCTTCTGTAGGGAAGATGGTGAAGGAGAACTTCGAATCTGGGAAGTAGCAAGAACAGAGTCCACAGGGTGTGGATGGAGAGTACCAAACCTGGTTTCCTCTGACAGTAGTTCAGAAATTGCTTGCTCAAGAGTGGGTAAAGGAGTGCGATGAAGGAGAGATGCGCGGACTGGCTCAAAACGAGGAGTGAGAGCCATGAGAAACTGAACCAAGCGTTGTTGGTCACGGTAAGTAGTGAACAAGGCAGCATCCTTAGTACAATCCCAGGGAGGTTCAGAGAGAGCGAGCTGATCCCAAACATAATACATTTGTGAGAGGAAATCATTAATGGTTTGAGTTGTGTCTTGGCGCATACGGTGAAGTTGACTCAGAAGCTGATATTGGTGAGCAAGGCCAGTAGTCTGGTAGCGTTCTTGTAAAAAATCCCAGATGGCTTTGGCTGGAGAGGAAGCAGAGTCAAGTTGGAACCGACCAAACTGAAGGCTGATAGAAGTAATAGAAGTATTACGGAGCCAAGTGATGATCTAATAGTTTTTGCTATCCCAATCCTCCAGACGGTCAGCATATTTGGCAACGGAGTCCGTGGTGGCAGCGGATTCTGTGGTAGCTGGGATGGGTTTGCACACATCCCCAGTGATGATGCGCCAAAGTTTCTTGCCTTTGAGGAACCCAGGCATAGCTTGTGCCCATAAGACATAGTTAGTTCCGTCAAGAACAACGGAAATAGGGTGGTTAGAGGAGTCCAAGCGATCCATGAGGAAAAAGCAGTATTATCGAAGCCGAATCTGAAAAATCTGAGGTTACCAGTGAATTCAGAGGGCCGAAATTAGTGGGAAATGAGTGAACGGACCAAAAAAAAAGATGACCAGAAGGCACTAAATTGGCTGGTCAAAGTTGGTCAACAATTCTGGTCAAAGATGACGTCACAATCTGGTCAAGATGACGTCACTGCTGTGTCACAGGCGCGGCGCACGTTAGCACAGACAGGCGCGGCGCACGATAGCAGAGGAAGCAAGCGGCGCACGGAAGCAGCCAGGGCTGACGTCAGCTGACGTCAAAAACACGCGGCTCACGTTAGTAGATGAGGCCGCGGCGCACGATAGCACAGGGCAAGTGTGAGGCGCGTAGAGCGCGTCTGAGAGGCGAGGAGGCGCGTGGATGAAAGTTCTGGCGGCGCGTGGAACGTCGGATGATGATGAATCTGGTTGCGTTGGATTCGTCGTGAGGAGACGAAGGTTTTGGTGTGGTCCAATCTGTAATTCAGATAAGGACGAAATATGCAACAATCTGCTCAAGATAAAAATGCGATGCAGAAGAGACTAGGCAATACACCTGTGCTCTGATACCATGAAAGAAATAAGAGTGATATTAAGAGAGTAAGAGAAACTCTTATATATTGAATATCTGAAGTTGTAAGAAGGGACTCCATTTATAGGAGTTGTGTGATACAACATTATGATGAAAGTGGAGCATAAAATAAAATAAAGTAGCCAAAAGTGAGGCACTGCTCTGGCATCTTATAACTATGTATGATTAATATATGCATTACATTAGTATAATATATACATGCTAATATAATATAATATTATGATACATACATATTAATATAATACATTAACAATCAACAAGGCGAGCCTCTCTCTTTCATTTCCAGAAAAAATCATCTCTTTCAGCAAAATTCATCTTCTCCTACAGGTTTCTGGCGAAATCCATCATTTCCGGCGAGCTTACTAGAACCCATCCCATATAAAGACTGACTGTACAAAGAATCAGTTTCGTTATATATCAATCAATATATGAACAATTTATATTTTATTTTATATAATAGATTGTTTAAGTTTAGATTTATAATTGGCATCTATTTTTAAAATTGTAATTGTTCATGTGCCTAATAATGTCTAATAAAACTAAATTTTTAGACAACTTATTTTTACACTCTCCATGTCATTGCACTACTAAAAAAAAGTTATTCTCATTACACTTATTATACTATCAAAAACTAACCCTAAACTAAAACTCTTCGAAACCCTTTCAATTTTGTCCCTTTACATTGATATCTTTTGATGATACAATGCTAAAAAATTTGAATTATTCCAGTGTCATATTACCAGATGAACTAATTTTTTTAGCAATTTGTTGTCGAGATGATTTTACTTTACTTTAACAAGTTGGAGCCTATTTGTTAAGTGCCTGTTTGGTGATATATTACTACATAAATTAGATTAATCTAGTGTTATGTTGTCAAACTAAAATAAATTTATCCAGCCACCTGTCACTTTACGTGCATTGTAGATTGTCTTTATTGTTGTCACATTAACGACATCCTTTCGTTTCAATGTAATCAATATCTCTATTGGTCGCATCATACTCTTTGACATGTCAACTAATAATGATATTTCCTCCTCAGATAATCTATCAACAAATGAATGCCTTTCAAGATGTTCAGCAGCCAGACGATTGTACTTGCATTACTGCAATGAATAGAAACATAATCCTTCCAAGCAAATAACAAAAATATTTTTAAAAAAATGAAATGGAAATGCACAGTAGTGAGTAACTGAACAAATTAAAAACGTTCGGCCTTGAATTACTGAAAATGTATATTTTATTCGGCAGTAAATTACTGGACATTTATTTTTCGTTCAACAATGTAATTCCGAACTATTTTATTTTATTCGATTTTGACACACCGAACAAAAATCGAAGAATTCTATCAAAAAAAATGAAACGAAAACTTACCAAACAAATTAAAAAAAACTCACCATTTTTTTTTTTTTTTTTAATGATTCTTCACCATCGTTTCTTCATCCAATACTTTCTTCTATGATCAAAATACGATTCTCACTTTTTGAAAAGAGATATGTAACAGAGAAAAAAATTTGAGAAGGGAAGAAGAGCAGTAGGGATTGAAGAGCAATGGGTATAAAGAGATAATAAAATATATTTAATTTTAGGGGATACTTGAGGTGTCCTAAATAAGTGCACTTTTTGACTTTTTATAAAATATGGGTTGGATATGAGTTGGGTTTAAAGTGATATGATAGAGATGTGATGTGACTTAAATAAGATGATGTGACTCAAATAGGATAGTGACTTTTTGACTTTTTAGATTTTTTTAAGAATTCCAAACTTGGCCTTAGTCTTTTGTCTTTAAAAATAATTTCACACATGGGAAAAATTAGAAGAAAAAAAAAAATCTCATATGAAAGGTGTAAAGAGATAAACTAGTGGTATAAGTAAAATCACTTATTTTTAAAATGAATGATTCAAATTATAATTATGAGTTGAGATAATAATGCACACAAAATAAAATAGGAAGGATAATACTGAATAACCACTTGAATTATGGTTGTAGGCCCGGAAAGCCATTACCAAATCACTAGATAAAGTGAATTTTTTCCAAAAATAAAAATATTCTACTTCTGTTTGAATTAAAGTTGTATTTCATTGAAAGATTTGGAAAGGAATTTGAAAAAAAAAAAATGTGTGAAACTAAATAAAATATAGATCTATTTTATTCATATTTTACTTACATTTTCTCTTTCCCTTTTCAAATCATATCCCAAATCTCCAACCAAACACAATTTAACACTCTATTTTGTTTTGATAGAGTAAATAAGAGAAAATAAAGAAAATTGTTGTATTTTATTTTATCAAAATAATCTTCCATATTAATAAGTTATGTTTTTTTTATAGGGATACTTACGTGTAGATCCTAATAAGTGGATTTATTATTTAATAGATCATATGAGAAAAATTTGTTAGAGAAAAATGTCACTAATTGTAAGTTTTAACGACAATTTACAAAAATCATGACAATAAAAAGTCACTAATTGTTAATTTTTAGCGACGTGTGTAAAAAATTGTCACAAAAAAAATATTTTTAGCTACAATTTTACAAGACTTATTTTCAATAGGACTTGATGAGAATTAAGTCTAACTATTAAGACCTATTAATAGTTTACCCTTTTTTATAAGCGTAATTTTAGTACTTTAAAAACCATTCATTAAGGGCTATTTTGGGAAGTTGGCTTTTAACCACTTTTTTTGGTTTGTAGCAAAAGCCAAAAGTTGGCTTTTTTGCCTTTTTTTTCATTTGGGAAGTTGGTTTTTAGCCAACGATGAAATTACAATTTTACCCTCATAAGTCAAAATGTGTTACATAGGTGAAGTTGTAAATATTTTAAATAAATGGGAGTAGTTTGGTCATTTTATTATGATTTGATATCATAAACAAACATTAATCAAAAAAGTCAAAAGTCACTTTTTACCAAATTCCCAAATTATTTGTTTAAAAAAGCCAAAAAACCACTTTTTACCATCTTCCCAAAATAAGCCTAAATCCAATTCATTTCTCACAAAATTTCACTTTTTGTGAAAAACAAAATAGAGGTTTGGTGAGAATTTTTTTTCACCATCTCCCATTATTTCTCACATATTTAACCATACAATCAAGTGAAGAGATTTCTTATCCTCACCATTTCTTTTCTTTTCTCACCAAATCCATCCGTCAAAAAGGAGTGTAAGCGCATCTTCAATGCAAGCTAGCGGAGTTGCCATTGCCAAAATTTTGCAAGAGTCTCCAAAAACCTTGCTCCAATGGGCTACTACAACCCCTCTCAAATTTGGCAATTGCCAAACTTGCCATATCATTCAAATAAACAAAATTTGACTCCAAATTTCCATGGAACAAACAAACACAGTGAGAAAAATCTAGCAACAATACAATAATATAAAATAAAAAAAAATACTATCTTTCAAATTTTTGGAGATGGAGGCAAAACCCCCCCCCCAAACATAATATATATATATATATTAACAAAATTAAAAAAACAACAACAACAACAATCACTACAAAACAATAATTACAAATAATAATCATAACAATAATCAAACAATTTCAGAGAAATTTCAATCAATTTCTCACAAATTTCAGGCAATCTCAAACAAAGCAAAAGGAATCTCAACTAATTTCAAGCAATTTCATAAATGTAATTTCACAAAAATAAATACTTGGAAAGGGGTTTGAAGTTTCTTCATTTTCTTCACTCAATTTCGTCCTCTTCATCTTCTTCAGATTGAGATTTCGTTAAACTTCTAAGATGAAAGAGATGAACCTAAATGATGAAGATTCGAATAAACCTTGATGGATCGAACGAACTCCTACCCCCTTTTGGCCCTTGATTGATTCGAACGAACCCAGATCGAATGAACTCTAACCTAAACACACAATCGTTGAAGGGGAGAGATGGACAATAGAGAGAGAGAGAGAGAGCGAGCTGAGATGAATTGAGAGATGAAAGAGAGAGAAAATAGAAGAAGTTTATGGAGAAAGGGCGAGAGAGAGCTCTGGAGATAAAAGAGAGAGAGAACTTGGAAGTCTCTAGAATTTCTGGAAAGAGTGAAAGAGAGAGAGAGAGACAATATTCAGTGTGTTTAGTTTGAGTTTTTTGAAATAAATTTTTTGAAAATTGAGTTTTTAAGTTTTTGTGTTTTTTTATTTTTAGTGATTATTTTTAAAATTTTAAACATTTTTTTACTTTTTTAGATGCACTTTACTTAGATGTATTTAAAAAGTAAAAAATTTGTGAAAAAATATTTTAAAAAATTAATAAATACATAAAAATACAAAAAATGTACTGAATTCTTGTATTTTTTTTTTATATTTTTGGTATTTAGTGAATTTTTAAAAGATTTTTTTTACAATTTTTTTACTTTTTAGGTGTATTTATGTTAGGTGTGTCTAAAAAGTAAAAAAATTGCTTAAACTATTAAAAAAATTAAGTAAAAACAAAAAAATATGAAAAATAAGAAAGTAGAATTTTCTGAAAACTGTTTTTAAAAAAATGGAACCAAACAAGCTCATTAGTATTTCAATCTAATTTTAATTTTTCAAACTTTTAACATTTTTAGTATTTCTAGTATTTGTAATTTTTAATATTTCTTTTTTAATATAATTTTTATTTTTTAATTTTTAATGTCGTTAATAATTTTTTTTTAAAAATTTTGTAGTGGTATCGAATGGTAGGGTGAATTATATATATATATATATATATTATTCTTTTTAATTTTTTTTTTATATTTGTCTAGTCAGATAGAATGTAAATATTTAATTTTTTTAAAAAAAAATTAGAAAGCTCATAAAAGGCCAAAATATAAATAATAAAAAAATCACTTAAAAACCTGTATCTAAACGTCATCTACAAAATTGAAGGAAAAATTAGTTAAAATTTGTCAAAATAGCATGTAATCTTTGAAACGTTATTGTTATAATTTGATAATTTACTATTATATAGATTGTCAAATTATATTTTTGACCATGCCATTATAGTCTAAGAGTATCTCCAATGTTTATTATCTATTTTCATTAAATTTAAATAAAAACTTCATCTGATATTGCGCGTTTCAACAGAGTAATTTGAAATTTTATCAAATCACCGGTCGACCTGGAGGACGATCGGGGGATGTTCAACCGATAGGGCTGCAAATGAACCGAATTGTTCATGAACAAGCTTGGCTCGGCTCGTTAAGGGCTCGTTTAATAAACGAGCCGAGCTCGAGCTCGCATGAGCTCGGCTCGTTTATCTTTATTTAAATTATATAATAAATATATTATTTATATATTAAATAATATATAAATATATATGAATTCATTATTTATATATTAAAAATATATAAATATATATAAATAATAATATAAATACATTTTTTATAATATAAATAATATGAAAAAAAAATTATCAAGCCGAGCCGAGCCGAGCTGAGCTCGAGCCTAGTTCCTTATCGAGCCGAGCTCGAGCTCAATAAACGAGCTCGATAAGTAAACAAGCCGAGCTCGAGCTCAGCAAAACGCGGCTCGGCTCGGCTCGGTTCGTTTGCAGCCATATCAGCCGGTCAACCGACCAGCGCAAAATTTTCAAAATCCTGAAACAAATTTTAGAAGGAGGTGGTCGACTAAGAGACAACCGATTGTCCAATACTCATGTATACTTGTAAAACTAGTAACTATTTACAGTAATTTAAGTAATTTAATTTAATAAAAAATTTAGACATATTCAATTTGATGAAAGATGTAAAATATTTTGAATTTAATATTAATTCGATATTAACATTGGAGTATAATTTTTATCAAATTAAAATTTAATGAAAGGTTTCCATTTTATCACGACTATTAGGCCCCGTTTGTTTTAAGAGATAGAATGGAGGGGATTAATAGTGAGGGAATTGATAGTGAAGGGATTAATAGTGATTAATTGTTAAATTATTTTTATATAAAATAATAAAACAAATAAAAAAATATAAAAAATTAAACATTAATATTTAAAAAAAATTCCTAATATATAAAAAATAAAAAAATTTCTAATGTCCTCACTATTTTTCTAATATCATCTCTATATTCTCCTTATCAATCCTTCTTCCAAAAAAATTACTAATACCAAAAGATTAATAACGCTCTCTCAATCTCTCAAAACAAATACCTCATTAATAATCCACACGATTAGTAATCCCAATCCCCCCTAAACCCCGAAACAAACCCCTCCCTGTAAGCCAAACAAAAGGGGCCTTACTCTCCAAGGTCCGGAGTTAAACCCTGTCCCTCTTTTTAACTCTCTGTTTTTACCTCCAATTCCAGCTCCTCTCTGTTTCACTCTCTTCTCCCCATTGAGAGAGAGATAGTAGAGACCATGAGGGTTCGCCAAACCCCTTAAAATGCGCACTCCACTGACCACTCTCTCTCTAACACAGCTCAATACCCTTCTCTTTAGATCCTAATCTTCGAACAACAGTTTCTTTCTGAGAATCCGTCAGAGATTGTTCAAGCAATATCAGATTTTGAGGTGAATATTTTGTTCTTTTTATTCATCTGGGTATCTTCCAAACACAAATCTTTGATGGGTTTCGCTTTTTTTTCAAATATTTGTATGTATTGGTGGAATAATTGGATTGGGTTGTTGAGTGTATGTATTGTTTTGATCGTTTGATGTGATTATGTTTTTTTTTTTTTTGTGTATTTTTTTTCCCTTCTTTTTAATATGTGGGTTTGTAATTAATTGACTATAGGGATTTTAGGAATGGTTTGGTTTACTAATGATTGTTAGTATGTTTTTTTTTTTAATTATTAATTATTTAGTGTTTAATGTTTATTGTTTTATTGGATTTCTTTGGAACTGTTTTTTTTCCTGATCATTAGGATGTTTGCTTAACGCTGTGTGTGATTGGAAGAATTGAGAAGATATTTGGAAAGGGAAAAGGATTTTATTCATATTTTACCTAACTTTTTCTTTTCCCTTTCCAAATCACCAACTAAATACAGCGTAACAGTCCTCTTGGTAAGTTAGGTAAGGAATGAAAGGAAAAGATTATGGTAGTGAGGAAAAGAAATAACTGCGGTTTCTCACATTATGTTTGGATGAACATGATAGAAAGTGGACTCTATTGGTGTTCTTTTTTCTTCTTTTTTTTTAAATTTTTTTTTTTAATTTACATGGACAATTTAGGTATTATAAAATTTTTACCTTTCTCACTAAATGGCACCAAGTTTGGTGAAAAATAGAACATGAGTTTTAAAAGACTTCACTTTCTTTCAATTTCTTCCTTTCACATCATTTTGCCTCTCCTCATTCATACAAATAAGTGACAAGATTTTTGTTTCTCACCATTTCTTTTCTTTTATAGTCAAACCCCTCAATCCAAACGGGATATGGATTTGGTTTGATTTCTTTTGGGGTATTTGGTGTTTATAGTTTTCCTGGATTGGTTTTAGGAATTAATGACGAAAAAAGTTAAGAAGAAAGCCCGAAGTGGTCATACAGAGAAGCGAGTTTCTATCCTTTCTCAGAAAACTGAAACTTTCGCCCAGCAAAGCATTCCAAGCACTGATGATGGACTTTCAGTCATAAAAGAGAGGAAAGTGTGTTCCCATCTTGATAAGGGTATTGATTTAGCTAAATTTTCTTCAAGAATAAGGTCTATAGAACATATTAGGTGTGAAGATTGCAGAGAAGGTGTGGTTGATAGGCGGGCATGTAAGGGAAGGGGCAAGCAGGTGAAGAAGAAAGGGGGAGGTTCTGTGGACAAGAAACCCGAGTCTAAAGCAATTTGGGTTTGTTTGGAATGTGGTCATCTTTCATGCGGGGGGATTGGATTCCCAACAACCCCTCAAACCCATGCAGTTCGGCATGCCAGGCAAACCCGTCATCCATTGGCTATCCAATTTGAAAACCTTCAACTACGCTGGTGCTTCCCTTGCAATACACTTATTCCGGTTGAAAAATTGGAGGAAAGTGGTGAACAGAAAGATCCGCTGTCAGATATTGTGAAACTAATAAAGGGGCGATCATTTCAAGGGGCCTCGGTGGATGTTGAGAATGTTTATTTTGGGAGTGGCAGTGTTATAAGTGAGGTAAAATCAGAAAACACCGCAAGTAGTTTGGATGGAAAAAGTGGTTATGTGGTTAGAGGCTCGGTTAATCTGGGTAATACTTGCTTCTTTAATTCAATCATGCAGAATCTCTTAGCAATGGAGAGATTACGGAATCACTTTTTGGAATTGGATGAGTCTGTAGGTCCTCTTACCGTTTCTTTAAAGAAGCTCTTTATCGAAACTAGTCCAGAGGCTGACTTGAGAAATGTGATAAATCCAAAATCCTTTTTCGGGTTTGTTTGTGCCAAGGCTTCCCAATTTAGGGGGTATCAACAGCATGACAGTCATGAGTTGCTTCGTTGTTTACTCGATGGGTTGTGTACTGAAGAGTTGAGTGCAAGAAAACAGACTACTTCTGTGGAAAATGGGATTTCCTCAAATCTGGGTCCTACTTTTGTTGATGGCATCTTTGGGGGCCAACTATCCAGTACTGTTTCTTGTTTGGAATGTGGGCACTCGTCAACAGTGTTTGAGCCATTTCTAGATCTCTCACTTCCAGTTCCAACTAAGAAACCCCCATCTAAAAGGGCCCAACCTATTTCTCGAGCCAAGAAGCCAAAACTGCCTCCAAAACGAAGTGGAAGGATTCGTCCAAAGCTCAATAGGGATGCAGATTCTGTAGCATCTGAAAGTGTTTCAGTTCCATCAGCCGGTGGTTCATCTTCTTGCCAAGTAGAACCTACTGTGCCTGTCAAAGAAAAAGTGGGAGATGCTTTGGTCGATTCTACAGTGTTTGAATCCA
Source organism: Camellia sinensis (assembly GCF_055761805.1). Classification (NCBI taxonomy): domain Eukaryota; kingdom Viridiplantae; phylum Streptophyta; class Magnoliopsida; order Ericales; family Theaceae; genus Camellia; species Camellia sinensis. The sequence goes on from NC_138967.1 coordinate 51,835,363, forward strand.
TTGGCCCTAGTACAGTGGCAGATAAAAAGAGTTCAGTTTCATCAAATCTCTCGACTGCTGAAGAGTTTGAAAAGAATACATTCATCAAGAATGTCATGGATAAAACAGAGGCTTCAGTTGACAATTTAGAATGGTTGGATTACCTGGAACCAAATCCTGTGTCAAATGACAATGATACGGATTCAAAACCTAATAATATTGCAGTAATTTATGATTTAGGAAAAAAATATGGTGTTCAAAACGATGCCTTGTTACAGGATGGCATAGAATCTAGCAGGCAGATCCATTCTCTTTGTATAGTAGAAACAGCAGGTTCATTGAACAATTTGACATGGTTGGATTACCTTGAACCCGATACATTATCAGATGATCCTGTTTTGGCTTCCAAAGTTAACGATGCATTAGTAGTCCAAGATTCTGGAGGCAAGGATGGTTTAGGGAATTCTTTTGAAAATGACCTCCCGTTACAAGTCCAAGATTCTGAAGTTCTGTTGCTTCCTTATAAAGAAGAAACTTCAACTAGTGGTGAGGTATTGAGAGAAGGTGAGGTTTCGTCGTCAGCTGTTGGCTGTGAACCAGATGCATTGGACTTTGATGGCTTTGGAGACTTATTTAATGAGCCAGAAATTGCTGCAGGGCCCGATGTAAAACCCTTGTCAAGTGAGAGTAATTTTCCGGCAAACGAAATTGCAGAAACTGGTTTCTTAGTTGGAAATAGCAGTGAGTCTGATCCAGATGAAGTTGATAATAGTGATTCTCCAGTGTCCGTAGAGAGCTGCTTGGCGTATTTCACGAAACCAGAGCTTCTCTCCAATGAACATGCTTGGCATTGTGAAAACTGTTCAAAAGTTCTTCGTGAGCAAAGGATGAAATCAAGGAAAAAGCGGCAGAAAGCTACATCCAAGATTCAGGTAAGTGGGGTTGAGGATAGTATTCAAAGGGCTCCATCAAGTGCAACAAAGGATTGCCTTTGCTCTAATGAGGTCAAAAACCTTACTATCGGAGATAACAGAAAAGATGTAGTTGGTACTTTTGATGAAAGCTTTGTGTCCAATAATGGGAAAACTGAAGATAACCAGAATTACAAAGATGAGACCAATCAGAAAAAAGAGCTGATCCTAGCAATTTCCCAGTCAAAAGATGGAAATGGTGAGATGAACAATTCACTTGCAGAGCTATCACAGTCTTCAAGTTGTTATAGAACTTGTAGTCAAGCAAGTGTCAGTGGTGAAGCCAGTGATTCTTGCAGTGTTAAGGAGCCTACTTGTGGTGGATGTGACACCGATGAGGTACAGCAAAGGAAATCACAGTTGTTACCTGGAGTATCTGATTCTGAAGGAAGTGACAGTCAGGAGATCCATTCTGAGAGCATGATGGTGAAGAGGGATGCAAGTAAAAGGATACTCATTAATAAGGCACCACCTATTTTGACCATTCATCTGAAGAGGTTCAGCCAAGATGCTCGTGGTCGCTTAAGTAAATTGAATGGCCATGTGGGTTTCAGTGATACAATTGATCTAAGGCCATACATGGATCCTAGGTGTGCTTCTAACCCTTGCTTGGACGAATTACTAATTATTAATGCTGCAATTGCATTTGCTGCTTATCTTCTTCTTCTTCTTCTTCCCTTTTTTTTTTTTTTTTTTTTTCTGCTTCTTATGTCTTCTCTACTAATTATTTGGAAAAACCATTTCTCTCTTAATGCTTTTTTATTTTCAACCTTTTATGTTTTTTAACAAAATTGTCTTTGTTGTTATTCATTGAAAACTTTAGTTAATTTCCTTTTTCTTCTTGATGCATCCAAGCAGTTTCTTTTTTCAGACATCAAGCTGGATAATTGGATTTTCATGACCCCGTTTGTAGGGGGAAAAAACAACCTAGTTTTTCATATTTGATTGCTATAACTTTAATTTTCTGGATGACAATGAAGATTGGGGTATAAATGTGCACAGAACTGTTGCACCAATCTAATATCTAGTCTGGGGGAGAACTTCATGTTATACCAGAAAATGGGATCGTCAACAGGCTGAGATATTCTGTCATAGGTCTTAATAATAATATATTGGTGCTAATATCATAGTAGTTAGAGCATCTCCAACGGTGAACCAAATTTTTCACCAAATTTGAGTAAAAAAAAGCCAATTTTCTCAATCTGATATGGCTTGCTCCAACCGTGCATCAAAAGGGAAGTAGTTGACCGGTTGGTTGACCAGCCGGTCGACTGGTAAGGCCACTTTTTTTTGAACCGTTTGAACTAGTAATTTGAACCATTTGAACCAATTTGAACCAATTCGCAGGCCAATTTTTGCATGAGCCGGTCGACCGGTTGGTCAACCGGGGGATCGACCACTTAGTGTAAAATTTTCACAAATTTCTGCTTCAACGGCTATGCACAGTGAATTGGTGAAAGAAGCAAGCCGTCCTCAGTTTGGTGAAACCTTTGATGTTTTCTCAATTTGATACTAATTTGCTAAAACCATTGGAACTCCAAAAAGTGGCTTTTTCACCAAATTTCAAATCTGATGCAAAGTTTGATGAACCGTTGGAGATGGCCTTATCTGTGATGTGGAGCCTGTGAAGAAGGATAAGGGCAAATTGGAAATTTTACGTGGGAGCCTATTCAGGACATTATGTATTGAAGTTTAGGGTTTTTGAGCATTTATTTTATATTGTCTACAGCGTAGTATGCTTCTGGACGTAATTATTTCTGTTTCATTAGCTTTAGTTGTTGAGAATAGTTTGGTATTTTCTAGTTTTCTGGACATGGCTGTACTACAAGTCATAACAAACCAAGTTATATTGTTATTGGGTTTTAGTGCTAGCGGAAAAAGAAGTTTGTTGGCCTCCAGTTATTTGTATGATTTTTCTGTTCAAGGAAGTTTGACTTCTAAGAATTTGAGTGGAGTTGGTGTGATTTTTCTTAAGCCTTGTCAAGTTGGGATTCTTTTCTTCATTTTCTTCTGTTATTAGCATAGCTGCTAGATTACTATTCTTGCAGTGCTGTTCACAGCCACCAAACAACCCATATTATTTTCTGAAATGCTGCCTCATCCAACTAAACCAATCCCAACATTTCTCTACCTGTAACCTTTAATCAGCAACAAAATCTCTGCAAATCCAGAAACTTACCACTTCTAAAATCAAGAAACATTTCTCCATAAACCTTATAATATTTGTTCTACCATTTAAAACATTGAAAGTACAATCTTTCTGTAACATGAGACCCACTTGAAAGCCAATTACACCAAACGAAACCAAACCAAGCCTTATGTCCCAAACTTCCTAAAATCTACTTGGCATGTATGGTGTGGCTTTGGAATGGCATTTCGGAGTGGGTAGGATAGATTCTCATCATACATTTGATTTGCTGTGGGAAACAGTGTGCATGTGAAATTTTGGAATCATCTAAGGTGCGGGGAGGAGAAATTGGATGAAACTTATCCTAGTATTGCTAGAATTGCAATTACTAAAGAGGCAGTATTAGTGAGTGCCACAAGGTAGAGCAATGGGTTTTTTTGGGGAATATTGGCCTTTGGAGAGAGATGAATGATTGGGACTTGGGAGGTGGAAGATTGTTGGAGCTTCTTGAGCATCTCTATTCTTTCCCCCACATAGGTGAGAGGGAGGGTGCTTTGTTTGGGATGAGCTTGAAGTCAGGAAGATTTGAGGTGAAATTCTATCACTAGACATTGATTGGTCAAAGAAGGTCAGGCTTCCCTTGGAAAGAAGTGTGGGGTTGCTGAGGCCCCTTCAAAGGTTGGTTTTTTTGTTTGGACTATGGCACATGACAAGATTCTTCTTATTGATAACTTGATGAGAAAGAAAAGTCATATTAATTGGTGTTGTCTTTGCAAGTATGATGGTGAATCTTTGAGCCATCTTCTTATCCACTTTGAGTGAAGAGAGAGTTGCGGTCAGTCATTGATTCTTATTGTGTTTGGGTGGAATAAGTGTTCCCTTAGAAGTTAGAAGGTGGCGGATATTTTCTTCTCTTGGAGAGGTGCTATGGTAAGATGAATGGTTGATTATAGAAGTTAGAAAATAGATGCCCAAATAGGCTAGATATAGGGTTAATTGCACTAGTGAGTGGTGGGTATGGCTTGATATACAATGTTGGACCTATTTCCTAAGAACTTAAGCATTTGTTATTAGTGATGATCAAATATGGTATCATAGCTTAGGTTGGGTATTAGAGAAGAAAGGGGTGACGAAAGGTTACATTGATGTGATTAGAGATATGTATGAAGATGTGATGACCACTATTAGATTGCCGGCTGGAGAGACAAATGAATTTTCAATTACTATAGGGTTACACCAAGGATCAACCTTAAGTACTTATCTGTTTACTTTAGTTATGGATGAGTTGATGAGAAATATTCAGGATGATGTGCCATGTTGTATGCTTTTTGTAGATAATATCGTGTTAGTGGATGAGACTATAAAAAGAGGTAACACTAAGTTAGAGACTTGGAGAGAAGCACTTAAATCTAAAGGATTTAGAATAAGCAGAACTAAGACAGAGTATATGGAGTGTAATTTTAGTAACAGTAACAATAGAAGCAGAGGAGAACTGAAGATTGAGGACCAAGCACTGCCTATGAGTGAACATTTTCATTATTTAGGATTGATTATCATAACGGCTAGGGAGATTGGAGCAGATGTGGTCCATAGGATTAAAGCGGGGTGGCTTAAGTGGAAGAGTGCGTCTGGGATACTATGCGATAAATGAGTACCCACCAGACTAAAAAGGAAGTTCTATAGAATGGCCATTAGACCAGCGATGTTGTATGAGATGGAATGTTGGGCAATTAAGAAACAATATGTAGATAAAATGAGTGTTGCTGAGATGAGGATGCTAAGGTAGATGTGTGGCAAGACTGACAGAGTTAGGAATGAGTATATTCGAGAATGGGTAAGAGTAGTACCGATAGAAGATAAATTGAGAGAGAATAGATTGAGATAGTTTGGTCATATACAACCAACAGAGGCAATAGTGAAGAGATGTGATACAATAATGGTAGATGGAAGTGTTAGGGGAAGGGGCAGACCTAGATTGACGTGGGCTAGTGTAGTAAATAGAGATATAAATCTTCTTAATTTGAGTAACGATATGGCCTTGTATAGAGTCGAATAGAGAAGAAGGATTCATGTAGTTGACCCCATTTGATGGGATTTATGGCTCGGCTTGGTTTGGTTTATATTTTGTTTCTCTCTATATATGTTTGTTTACTCTTCGTTGTAAGATTGGATTGCATGTGAGAGAGGGTGTTGGATAGTTTGATATACGTTGTTCTGCTCACCTTCAACTTGAATTTAATCACACCTTATTGATAAATCACCACTAATCCCAAAAGCTAGAATCATTATGTAAGGCTAGAAAGACATAAATCTATAGTGTCTTTTGATTTGCATGTGCATGCATGGTTGATGACGAGTCGGTGGACCATTTGCTTATCCATTGCAAGGTGGCTTCAGACTTGTTGGGATTAGTGCTTGCGTGCATTATTGTCAAATCGCGAATTGAATCATGAATCATTTTGCGAAAATAATGAATCGTGAATCGTAAGATTTATTTTATTTAATATGATATATAATTCTACATATTTATGTACATATAAAAATACATACAGTGTTTAAAATAAAGTAAATTATCAATATGACTATATTGTGTACATATAAAATCATGTATATCAATATAACTAATTAATCCCTTCTCTATGTCGTTATAGTTTGGCAAAAACGACGTCATTTCATGTATCATGTAAACAAAAATAGAAATAGAATTGAATCGCAATGAATTGTTTGAATTGTAGTGATTCGTACGATTCACTCAATTTCTGATTCAACAGCACGATTCAAATCGTTTTTGTTGAAACTCGTATGAATCGAATCACGAATCATATGATTCTAACAACCATGCTTGCGTGGTTTGGGATGCATTGGGTTTTCCAAAGGATGTACTGAACGTGTTGCATGGATGGAGAGGAGGATGGTAGGGAAGCAGCTACTGAAGATACAGATGCTAGTGCTTTTATGCTTGATGTGGCTTTTAGGATAGGAGGGCAACAAAAGGACTTTTGAATGATTTGAGGAACTTGTTCGTAAATTCAAGACTTTGTTTTTGTTCATTTTGTATAGTTCGGTTAAATGTTTAGTTTGGCTGAGTTTGGATCAGATGGTAGATGTTTCAGATTCCTTACATAGGTGACACACATGGTAGAGACCATGTTGTTAATAAATTGAACAATTCTTAGCAAAGTGTATAGACCTTCTTTGCTTTTGTTTTGTTCAATACATGTTATCATAGTTTAACTAATGTACATGGGAGACATCCCCTTTTTATGCTTTTTATAAATATAAATTCCTTTACGTCTCAAAAAAAAAAAAAAAAAAAGTGCACAGTAGAGTAATTGGAACTTAGTTATGATAACATACTGAGGTTTTAAGTTCTGATCAGAATTGAGATGATCAGATGAGGTTTTGTTCAACAAAGTTTGAGTTGATTGAAATGAAGAAATAGTGGTCTTAATTTTATCCTTGAATGGATAGGATTGGGTCCTGATCACAATCAGGTGCAAAGTAGACCAATTTAGTCTAAGAAGCACGCTTTTAAAAATGTTTCATGTCGGACACCCGTTTAAAAATATCCTTGATATATTTATTTTAAGAACTGGACACATTTCGAACACTAGGATAACAACCTTGTCCATCGCTTTAGACAGACTTCAAATCCAATGATGAAATAAAACAAAGAGATTTATATTTATTAATCCTTTCTCTGGAATTTTTAATGTTAAGAATTCTACAGCGCAGAATTTCCAATTTGCTTATGAATTTTGCTTTCTAAAGTAGTTATTAAGACTTTTTGTTCACACTTCTTTTCTAATATGTATAATCTGAAAATTGTTTCTTACTATTCTGATATAATAAAATATAAATTTATTTGTGTTGTAAAAATAAAGAAATAGTTATTATTTTCATGTGTACATATGGCTTGGGTCATACAGATCTGCTTTCATACGACTCTGGTCACAAGCATCAGAAGAGAGAGAGAGAGAGAGAGTCAATAAATCCATAAAGCATATATATAGAGGAGCTCTTATTTTTATAGTCAAATAGCCCCAGGCACCATTGATGTCGTGTACTATTTGTTGGTGTACCCTGTTGCATCCTGTACAATAGAGTTACCATGTATTCAAGTGTTGTACCCTGACTTTCTGGAACTAATAATAGTATCTGATTAATGTTAGTCAAAATAATGATTTTATCTGACATACCTTAAAGTTTTTAAACTTGTATTGCCCAAAGTTCTTAAAACATTTAAATGCCTCTTTTTTTCACCATTTTTAAACAGTTATAAGTATATATGTTTATAAAAAATGAAAAAAACAAAATTAGAAAACTTATAGGTCATAGCCCTGAGGTTTATGTTGTGTGGCCTGTGCCTTGTGAGAGTGAAACACCTTACCTCGTGCTTTTTTGCCTTTGAAAATGCTGTGATAAAATGTATTCTTGAATTGGTGCTTGAGTTACACACTGAGGTGAGAAGATCAAGGTGTTAAGTCAGATGTTTGCATGCCAGTATAATGAAGAAAAAAAATGGAGGGAGCTGATTTGTTTCGTTAGTTTATTTAAATTTTAGGATTGTTCTAGTTATCTTGAATCTAGCCTGCAGTCAAGTTTAAGTGTTTTATTTTTATTGGACATTTGAGCTTTTAGTAGTAGTCAAATTGTTACTAAATTTGATTCGCTTGGTAATGAGGAAACTTTAAGCCAAAGCAACTTGCTTGGGCACCAATGTTTGGTAGGAAACACCATTAAGAAATCAAGACTCGCAATACTTGAATATTAGAAACGAAACAGGGTACATAACATGCACATAATTACTAACATAAGTCATGAGCTGTTCTCAACATACAAATGCAAATGCTATTGGGGAATATGAATCTACCCACCGTGGAGATTTGGATTTTCCCCAAAAGTAGGACTATTGTTTCTACTATATGACATCCCAGCCCTCCCCTGGAAGTATTGCCTGCTATGACACAGCCCAACAGCCGGCCTCACTGATTTGTCCCTCTGGGCTCCAAACCCCAAAGGTACCTCCACAGTGGAGGTGTCCTACACCATCTTATGAGTCCATCATGGACAACATTCACAACTGATGTGGGATGCCAACATCCACACTTTGGTGCAAGCACAACCCTAGCTTTGATACCATGTCAAATGCATGGCCCAACTTCCGTCTGGAAGTATTGTCCTCTATAGCCCAACCCAACAGCCAGCCTCTCAGGTTTGTCTGTTTGGGCTCCAAACCAAAAGGCACCTCCACAATTGTGTCCTGCATCATCTTATAAGTCCATCATGGACATAATCCACAACTGATCCGGGATGCCAATAGTTTCCTAAATTCTTTATTTCTTTACCGTAGAGTAAAGCAACTATCAAATAGAAGATAGGAAGAAGCGCATTAATCTCATCCACCTTAAATGGAAAAATAAGAACAAGTGTCCATACATTCAATAGAAGGGAAGTTACATCCCTAATGCTGATACTGGAAATGATTGATTACGTACCAAAGGATTCAAATATCGGAAGAGGTAATGTAGAAACAGCTATGGTTCTAGTTAAACATTAATTTAGCTCATTCAGTCAAGTCTTCTGTTACAAGCTTATGTGCATACAGCTTCCACAAGTCTGCTACAGACAAATTTATCTAACCACAGCATGCACAAGTATGTGGGTATTGATTTTTTAGTAGATATGTGAATGATATGTTTTGTATGTCAATTATGTGAAGGATGCCAACGTTACGTTGGTATGTATTACTGTTCAATGCTTTAAACATATTTAGAAGTGCTTTTCACTATTTAGATGTCTCTTGCATAACAATTAACAGCATTAATGCTTAATATGTGATTCTAAATTAGACTCTTCATTTTTTCCTTTAATAGGAAATAGAATTTTACACAAAAAAGGCCGAAGGGGGCAGAACCTATAGGCATTCAGTAAATACACACGGTGTCTATTTCCTTGTAATTAGAAGTGCTTATCAGTTATCACTGTGAGCTGGGAATATTTATTGGAGCATTAGGTTTTAGATTCTGATGCTTTTAGGCCCCATGTTGGTGCTGGGGCGCATTGAGCTTGAATGACTTTTTGCAGCAGCCCTTATAGTGCTTTATTGTGTTTGGTTTCATTCTTACGAGTACTTTGATTTTTGGAGTTTTGTTGTAATAACAAGAATCAGTGAAGTGATAACTAAGGTGCTTTAGCAGAAAAGAGGAAGCAAAAGCCCTTTTCAAGGAGTAGCAACTAAACATGAAACCCTTTCACAACCAACTCTACTCTATAAAACTTTCAGTTGAAAGCTCAAAAGAGAGAAGGATGGAAAAAGACGGAGAAAGTTAGAGAGAAACTTTCTTCTTGAGAGCTAGAAGAGAGAGTTAGAAAAAAGAAAGAGAAATATGAAGAAAATCGAAGGGAATTCAAATTCATCCTCTTGGACTTGAGAATTGAACATTTAGGTGATTTAGAAAACCTTACGTGAAGTGTTTAAGTTAAACTATGATCATTAAGTTATAATTACTCAGTAAATTCTCTTTCTTAGAGACTAAGTAAGATTAGTTTGAGTTAAACTTAGTCACTTAAGCTAATGAAACAATTCATTAGAAGCCATCTTTTATTGTTTTGGAGCCTGACTTGACATTACTTGATGGTTTTTAAGTAACCTTGCATGCAGTGGCGATTCCAGAAATATTGGTTAGGGTAGTCATTCAAACATTTAAAATTTATGCACACATTAATATTATTATTATTATTATTTACACCTTTCACTTTCAACAAATCTCATAGGCAACTATATTTACCAAGAGATTTTGTATTTTTCTTTTTTAATTGTAAAGATAGGTTGTTTAATCAACAGTTAGAACTCAAAAAATAGTGTGTGAAGTAAATCTATTTTGGTTATGGCGCACACCATACACTTCATTTTATGAATGCATTTTTTTGATCTATAGTTTTTTATTAGAGTGTTACATTCAGAATAAAAAAATACTAAGTGGGTTGTAAGGTAGGTGTCCAAAGTTTGGAGTAGGTGAGTTGGGTATTCAAAATTTGTGAAATAAATATTCGAAATATGTGAATTTATGGCACTGATTTCTTTCTTTGTGCTTTCTTGCCTTCTACATACATATGTTACTACAAATCCTACTTCCATCAGCTCATCATCTGGTCGGCATCAGCCTTATTTTACCAAGTCACAGCTATTTTCATCTGGGTTCACCTTTTCTTCTTTTTTTTTTTCTTTCCTCTGAAGGATCATTCAACGTTTGAACAACAATTTAATCAATCCATTGTGTTCTGTACTTTTTATGCAGCATTTACAAACACTTATTGCCTGACCGGATAATTTTTTTAATTGATTTAATTTTATTAAATCCGATAATGAACTAATTAATAAAGAAACATGAGAAAAGTTAGAAGAATGTATATAATGCTCTTGACATTTGAAAGTTTCCTTCTTAAATTAACTTCGTGAAATATCAATCATTCACTTTCAACAAATCTCATAGGCGGCTATATTTACCAAGAGATTTTTTGTTTTTCTTTTTTAATTGTAAAGATAGGTTGTTTAATCAACAGTAGAACTCAAACAATAGTGTATGAAGTAAATTCATTTTGGTTATGGCTCACACCATACACTTCATTTTATGAATGCATTTTTTTGATCTATAGTTTTTTATTAGAGTGTTACATTCAGAATAAAAGAATATTGTGAGTGGGTTGTAAGTTAGGTGTCCAAAGTTTGGAGTAGGTGAGTTGGGTATTCAAAATTTGTGAAATAAATATTCAGAATATGTGAATTTATGGCACTGATTTCTTTCTATGTGCTTTCTTGCCTTCTACATACATATGTTACTACAAATTCTACTTGCATCAGCTCATCATTTGGTCGTCATCAGCCTTATTTTACCAAGTCACAGCTATTTTGATCTGGGTTCTTTTTTTTCTTTTTTTTTTTCCTCTGAAGGATCATTCAACATTTGAACTACAAGTAATCAATCCATTGTGTTCTGTACTCTTTACGCAGCGTTTACAGACACTTATTGCCTGACCGGATAATTTTTTTAATTGATTTAATTTTATTAAATCCGAAAATGAACTAATTAATATAGAAACATGAGAAAAGTTAGAAGAATGTATATAATGCTCTTAGACATTTGAAAGTTTCCTTCTTAAATTAATTTCGTGAAACATTTATACAAACCAAATTGATAATTCTTTTATATGAACTCATATACAAAGCATTTTTGTTCACAGTGCACTTTGATCCTCTTCTACTCTTTTTTCCTTGTTTTGTGCCCCTCTTCTTTATGTGCTTCTTTCAACTTGTAACACCGTCTCTGTTTCTTATATGTATTTTGTATAAAGTATAGCCAACCTCTGTAACTTGCAAGCACCGAGTGTCTTATATATATGTAATCTTATTTTTTTTTGTAAATGATAATGTCGTGTTAATTTATCTTAATTATAATAAACTACAGGTGCACAGAGATGGATGAGTACAAATTTTGTTTGGTTGGTGTGGTGGAGCATCTAGGTACCATGAGGGGAGGCCACTATGTTGCATATGTCCGAGGTGTAAAAGGAAATGGGAAGGCTGAGAAAGAAAACGGTGATTTTGTGTGGTATCATGCTAGTGATGCTAACGTGCGTGAGGCATCTTTGGAAGAAGTTCTTGGCTGTGAAGCCTACATCCTATTTTATGAAAAAATTTGAGCAAATTATTATTTTCCATTCATTTTGACCTTTCTAATTGATTGATTTTGGGGATTAAGTTGAGCACCCTACACAAGAGGGGGAGATAGAGAGAGTGAGTGTACAACAATTACAGAAAAATTTGTTACTTTTTTTTTTTTTGAAATCTTTTCTTTTTTCTTTTCTTTTGATGTGCAAAAAGTTCTAAGATGTACATCTTCAAATCATTAAATGAGAAAATGGGTTTTGTTCTCTGCAACTGCTTAGTTGCCGATAATATCTTTAGACGAAGAACATGTGTTATTATTATGTTTCACCACAGCTAATGCACTTGCACACTACTAGTTGCGAATATGAGTTCGCTGGAGGTCCAGGTTAATGATTTGTTCTACAATGGCATGACAATAATTTCTTTTGGGAGGCTGCGAATAAATAAGTTCTGAAGGTACAAAGCTCTCTGCTCAAGTTTAAATACTGTTTTGACATCCACTTATATTGTTCTAATGCATTGTAAATGCTCTTTTTTGCAGCGAAGTCTTCAGATTCAGAACAACCTTGCTCAGAAAAAGGTCACTGCGCTATAGTGGATTCAAGACTTCACCTGGTATGTTTGAGTAGCTTATACATGTGATTTATGGGTGGTTATAAGTATTCGGGATTTGGAAAAATAGCCAAGAACAGGGCAAAGTCAAGATTTAATGTGGAAGTGTCATAGCTTAAGTTAGATGTGGCCTTCTTCTCATGCAATCATTGTTGTAATGCTTGAAGGTTCCTGGAGCCTGCTTTTTTTAGACAACCACATGAGAACAATTTTATTAGAGAATGAACATACCACACATCCAGCAATTTTTTTTTTTTTTTGGTGGTGGAGGAGAGGGAGAAGGGAAAGGGAATCCTGAGTATCAGTCGAGGGTCTATTATTTGGCGGATTGGTTCTTTTCCACCACATGAGGTCATGTAGTTACATTTGGCATTCAATCCCTTTCTTTTGGGCAAATTACACCAGTAATTCTTGTAGTTTGCTCCCAGTGTCATTTTGGTTCTTGCAGTTTCAATTTACTTGATTTTGCTCCTAAATTTTGAATGTTGCATCACTTTGGTCCAATAGATAACAGGAGTTAGATTTTCTGATGCAAAGTGACATGTGCACAACATGTGACTAATTTCCAAGGGCGAAATAGATATTTCAATCATGTCTTCTTCCCCATCTGTCTTTGCAACACTTGCGGACACCTACCACCTCCACACACATCCACCACCAAACAAGCCCACCCATTCAAAATCAAAACTAAATTCCCCCCCCCCCCCCCCCCCCCCAAAAAAAAAAAAAAAAAAAAAAAGGATTAATGATACCTTATGCACCTCCTCCTCTACTGGCCACTTACCCCACCACCGCCACTATCAAAGGTTTTATAGAGAGAAAGGCAAGTAGGGAGGAGAGAGAAAATGAACTATGGATTTTATGGATACGCCGGGGTTGGTTACAAGTCAGAGCACAGGTTGGTTGTCTGTGATATGATGCCCCAATACCTTCAGCTGGCCATACGGGACGCAATTGAATCTAAGGATGTCACCGCCAGCAACCGTCACTACGCTTCCACTGTCGTCGCCGGTGAGGCCGTCTAGACCTCAAAATCTCCCCTCGTTGTGTTCATCAATTCCCAGAGTAGTGGAGGCCAAAAGCCCCGAGCTCAAGCTCAAGGGCAGGCTTCAAGATTTGATGGGCAACGAGTAGGTGCCTCATCTCTCTTTCTCTGTCTCTCATATATATATACACATATATACGTATACACATACGTACAGATAAGTCAGTGAGTTAACTCAAACTGGGTTAACTCATTGAGTTTTTTTATTTATCTAGAATGAATTGATTTGCCCCTAAAAGTAAATCATGTGCAGCTCAGGTGTGTAGTTTCCGTCAGAAAATCTAACTTCCATTATCTATTGGACCAAAGTGATACAACATTCAAAATTTAGGGACAAAATCAAGTCAATTGAAATTGTAGGGACCAAAATGATACTAAGGACAAACTACAGGACTGTCAGTGTAGTTTGCCCTTTTCTTTTTCTGTTTTAGATACAATATTGGTGCAAAGTTTTTTGTCAACCTCATTTTAAACATTGAAACGAAATCTTATTTTATTGAGCCTCTGAAAAGTTAATTTTTTTTTTAAAGTTTTGTTATAGGCCCTTAGACAACATGTTAAATAGTTTGATAGTTGAGCCAACTGTACTAAGATCAAACCTTATATACTTGTATTTGGTAATTTGTTGGCTGAAGAAAATGGATAGAGTCGTGACTATATTTTATCTTGTCATTTCTGTTGAATAATATACTAACGCTCCGTTTGGATAAATGGATATCGAACAAAGGGACTTGAGGTGAATTTATAGTGTAATTTTGGGGGCGTTACATTGTAAATTTGCAAGTGTATTGGGAAGCTAAAGGGAGAAATGATAAATTAGAGATAGAAATATTTTATTAGGTTCATTGTGGAACTAGAATATTTAGATTATGTTTGGATCATGAATTTGGGTATCCAAACACAATCTAAGCATGAATAATTCAGTTAACTAGTTTTTCGTTGTTATTTCAAATTCATCACGAGAAAAATTCACAAATGCAATTTTGAAATTCATAATTGAACTGTGAAATTTAAATTTGAGCAAATCTTCTATTTTGAGTCAATAAATTCAAACACAATTTTAATTTTGGTAAATCTTCTATTTGGATGAATAGTGAACTTGGTTATTTTAGTTGAGTTTTTTAATTATTTGGTTATTTTTGCTTGGTTAAAAAAGTTTGGGATGATAATTTGTTTTTTTTTATAGTTGATTTGATAGTTATGGGAGAAAAATAAAATTATTATGATTTAAATGTAAATTTTTATCTTATTAACTATTTCAATTTATTTTGTCTTTATTAATTATTTTAATCAAAAATGCTATATCCCAAACAGGGCCCATGAAACAAACTGATTGAACACGACCAAAGTCAAAATTCAAGACTAATGAAAGATGATTAATTTTCGCAAGAGAAATATTATAACATTATTGATGAAAAGTTATGAACAAAGACACGGGACTGAGGCCATGTTTGTTTGGACGGATATGTACTTGGGATTAGATTAATAGTTCAATAAAATTATTAATATGATATTTGATTAAAAAATTAAAGTACGGACTAATAATGAAGCTTGGGTAACCAGCTTGAGGAATGATAGAATATCACTCTCTATTTATAAATGAAGATTAGGGTTTACAAGAAAGGCAATTATAAAATGATCCCTGAGTGCTATCCCTGAATGCATAAAATGATTACAGACAGACCCTAGTGTACCTTTCGGCTAATATAATATGCTAACACTTAATATAATATGCTAACACTCCCCCTCAAGCTGGTGCGAAGATATCTCTCATGCCCAGCTTGCCTAATATGTCATGAAATGGTTTATTCCCTATCCCCTTGGTGAGAATGTCAGCGAGTTGTTCACCAGACTAGACAAAGGGAGTACAAATGATACCACTAGTGAGTTTCTCCTTAATGAAGTGGCGATCAATCTCAACATGTTTTGTCCTGTCATGTTGAACTGGATTGTGAGCGATGTTGATGGCGGCCTTATTATCACAGTATAACCGCATGGAGTCCGTCTGATCAATACCTAGATCACGCAACAATAATTTGATCCATAGAAGTTCACACACACCTTGTGCCATAGCTCTAAACTCAGCTTCTGCGCTTGACCTAGCAACCACATTCTGTTTCTTACTCCTCCAAGTAACTAGGTTGCCGCCAACAAATGTGCAATACCCTGAAGTTGATCTCCTATCAGTTACTGACCCAGCCCAGTCAGCATCTGTATAGGCTTCTACACGAAGATGATCATATTTTGAAAAATACAGACCCTTACCAGGAGCAGACTTCAAATACCTCAAGATTCTCATGACAGCCTCAAGGTGAATCTGATGAGGAGCATGCATAAACTGACTAACTATACTGACAGCAACAGCAATATCAGAACGGGAGTGAGATAGGTAAATGAGCTTACCCACTAATCGTTGATAGCTCCCCCTATCCACAACTTTTCCTCCTTCATCATCCCCGAATTTATGATTGGGTTCCAGGGGGGTGGCACATGCCTTGCAGCCAAGCATCCCAGTTTCCTTCAATAGGTCAAGTACATATTTTCTCTGTGAGATAAATATCCCATCCTTAGAGCGAGCAACTTCAATTCCCAGAAAATACTTCAAGCTGCCCAAGTCTTTGATTTCAAACTCTTTAGCTAAATATTTCTTCAACAGAGGTATTTCCCCACTATCATTGCCTGTAAGAACTATGTCATCTACATAAACAATAAGTGCTGTAGTCTTACCGTGTGAGGAATGTTTCACAAACAATGTGTGATCTGCCTGACTTTGTTTGAAGCCATATTTAAACATAGCCTGAGTGAATCTCTCAAACCAAGCCCTTGGAGACTGTTTGAGACCATATAATGACTTCCGAAGTTTGCATACTTTGCCTTTTGTTTGATGATCCTCAAAACCCGGAGGAATGTCCATATATACTTCTTCTTCGAGGTCACCATGGAGAAAAGCATTATTGACATCAAATGATAAAGCGGCCAATCTAGATTAGCTGCTAGAGAGAGAAGTACTCTGACTGAATTCATTTTAGCCACGGGTGCGAAGGTCTCCTGATAATCAATGCCATATGTCTGAGTAAACCCTTTTGCCACAAGTCTTGCCTTGTAACGCTCAATAGACCCATCTACTTTGTGTTTCACAGTATATACCCATTTACATCCCACAGGTCGTTTGCCCGGAGGTAACTCAGTCAATTCCCAAGTGCCATTCTTCTTAAGTGCTTTCATTTCCTCAATCATGGCTAATTTCCATTCAGAGGTAGCAAGAGCATCCTGAAAATGGTTAGGAATGCTAACAAAGGAAATATTGGACACAAATGCTCTATATGAGGATGACAAATGAGAGTATGATACAAACTGTGAGATAGAATGTTGAGTGCAAGATCTCATACCCTTCCTCTTGGCAATAGGAACATCAAGATCAATGGACTCGAGAGATTCAAAGTTACCTCGACTCTCATCAGAAGCAGGAGATGGCAGTGGGGTAGCAGAAACGGTCCCGTGTATCCAGTTAACTTGTTTTCTGTCTATGTCCCGGACATAAACATGCCCGTCCGTATTCTTGGTGACAGTGGGTTCTATAGTCCCAGTAGAAGAGGGGGGTTCAAGAACAACCGGTTCCACCATAGGAAGCACAGTAGTAGAGGGTGGTGCAAGAACAACTGGTTCCACCATAGGAGGCACAACTGGTTCCACCATAGGAGGCACAGGACTCACTTCACACCAAGACTCCCCCGGAAATGAGGACGGTGACACCGGAGAGGACAAGAAATAGGACTGGGATTCAAAGAAAGTTACATCCATGGACACAAACCACTTACGAGAAGAAGGGTGGTAACATTTATACCCCTTTTGAGTAGGAGAGTAACCAAGGAAAACACACTTGAGGGAGCGAGGGTCCAACTTACCACGAGAGGGAGAGTGATTATGGACAAAACAGACACAACCAAATATTTTTGGAGGAATAGAAAACAAGGACGGAGAACCGAGGAGGACGTGAAGCGGAGCCTGTTTGTCCAAGACCTGGGTAGGGAGACGATTAATAAGATGGGCAGCGGTGAGAACAGCGTCGCCTCAATAGGGCCGAGGCACATTCATAAAAAAACACATGCACCGAGCCATGTCAAGAAGGTGCCGATTCTTGCGTTCGGCCACCCCATTTTGTTGAGGGGTATTGGTGCAAGAGGTCTGATGGATAATGCCATGAGTAGAGAAATATTGTCCTAACCCAGAATTTATGTATTCCCCGTCATTATCAGAACGAAATATTTTGATAGTGGCCCCAAACTGAGTACAAATCATCTTATGAAAAGTGCGAAACACAGAGAAAACCTCACTCTTATCTTTCATGAGATACACCCAAGTAGCACGAGAAAAATCATCAATAAATGTAACAAACCAGCAATAACCTTTCACAGACAGAACACGAGAGGGACCCCAAATATCAGAATGTATTAATGAAAAAGGAACGAAACTTTTATTCAAACTGGGAGCAAAAGAAACTCTATGTTGTTTTCCAAGTTGACAAGACTCACAAAGAAAGTCAGACACATGATGATTTGCGAAACTAGAAGGAAATAAATGCTTAAGTAAATGAAATGAGGGATGCCCAAGACGCCGATGCCACAGCCATAAATCAGCGGGGGTAGTAGAAGACGTGGTGGAAGAATAAGCAAGTTTGTCCGGTTGATCTAGGAAGTAGAGACCATTTTCTGCACTACCACTGCCAATCGTCCTCCCCGTGACAAGGTCCTGAAAAAGACAATGATTAGGAAAAAACGTCGCACTACAATTCAAATCTTGGGTAAGACGACTTAAGGATAACAGATTAACAGAAAACTTGGGAACATGGAGAACAGAAGATAGATGTATGGTAGGAGTGACTTGGACTAAACCTTTTCCAGAAATGGAAGAAGCAGTACCATCGGCAATCCTAACTTTGTCCTGACCTGAAGAGGGCTTATAGACAGAGAAAAGATCAGAGGAGCCAGACATATGATCTGAGGCACCAGAATCAATAATCCAAAGCAAGGATGTATGACACAGGAAAGCACAAGGAGAAGATGCTAAGTTACCTGAGCGGGCAAAGGACGAGGAAGCGGTACTGAGAGCAGTAGAAAATCGACGGTCCAACAATTGGCGCAAAGCATCCTCCAGCTCAGTATCAGAAGTTTGGGTAACAGAAGTAGAATTAGAATCAAGGGTATCAACGGCACTAGACTGATGAGCCCGGGAATAGGAACCACGTCCTCTAGATTGGCCTGACCGACCTCCTCTAGAACCAGACCGATCACCTCGACCCCCGGATGGAGTCCCATGAAGCTTCCAACACGTCTCACGAGTATGCCGCGGCTTCTTGCAATAATCACAAAATACAGACTCCTTATTAGCAGACGGAGGAGGCAGGCTGAGGCCATCTCGAGGAGTAGACAGTAATGCGGAACGGTCAGTAGAGACAGGGGACATCATGGCAGACCGGCGACTCTTCTCATTTTGTACATAGGCAAATGCCTTCTGAAGTGAAGGAAGAGTATCCATACTCAGAACTCGACCCCTAACTGGATCATACTCCACATTTAGGCCGGCCAAAAATTTAAAGACCCGTTCTCGTGCGATGAACTTTTTGTACCCGATAGAATCAGTAGGGCAAACGGGCTTATAGTCTTCCAGGTGGTCAAGGCGTTTCCAGCCGTTGGTGAGGAAAGTGAAGTACTGAAGAACAGTCTGCTCCCCCTGAAGTGAGCTCTCAATAGAGCGGCGCAACTCAAATGCCTGTGAAAAATTTCCTTTGCGGGAATAGGTAACAGCCACAGCCTCCCAAACGTCCTGGGCAGTCTCCATAGACAAGTAGCCCTCACCAAGTTCTGGAACCATCGAATGGATAAGCCAACTCATAATCAAAGAGTTGGTAATCTCCCATTGGTCATAACCTGAGTCAGTGGTACTAGGTGCCTGTATCCTGCCATCAACATACCCCATCTTCCCTCTGCTTTTCAAAAACAAAGTCAAACTTTGAGACCATGCTAGGTAGTTTTGACCATTAAATAGAGAGGTGGTGATTTTCAGACTAGGGTTGGGGTTCTCAGTCATGGTAGTAGGTAGAATGGGACTCTCACTCTTTGGTGTTTGAGAAGAAGGGGACACACTGGTGGAATCTGTCATGGATACAATACTACCGAACCCGCAACAAAACTAGTGACAATCACAAACCCGGAAGGTGATAGTGAGATAACAGGCACAATGACTACTATAAAGACATAACAAAAAATTAAGAAACTATTTTTTTTTTTTTTTAATATATATATATATATATTGATTTATTTATATATACATGTATTTATATATATAAATATATATATCAGGTTATATTTATATATATATCAGCATATATATATATATATTTATATATATATCAAGGGTGAGATACCAGAGTGACGAAGACGACAGAGAGATGAGGACGACGAGGGCGATGTCGGCGAGGGCGATGACGGCTGGAGGAGATCGACGGGCTGAGGCGAAGCAGACGAGCAGACGAAGTAGACGAGGCAGACGAGCAGACGAAGACGAAGACGAAGACGAAGCAGACGAGCTGAGGGACGAAGACGAAGACGACAGAGGACGGCTGGGGGAGATCAACCCAGCAGATGATCCAACTAGGTACGTTTTGAACCCTAACCCTAGAGGCGTAGCTCTGATACCATGAAGCTTGGGTAACCAGCTTGAGGAATGATAGAATATCACCCCCTATTTATAAATGAAGATTAGGGTTTACAAGAAAGGCAATTACAAGATGATCCCTGAGTGCTATCCTTGAGTGCATAAAATGATTACAGACAGACCCTAGTGTACCTTTCGGCTAATATAATATGCTAACACTTAATATAATATGCTAACAAATAATCCATTCGGATATGATGTCCTGCATATAATGAACTATTCAATCCCATATAGGGGGTGGAATATAAATTGAGAGACTAAGTCAAAGTCTGGACTAACTTATCAAATGATCATAATATGGCCAATATATTGGATGTCTCATGTCCTATCCATTCCAATTCACTTAAACAAATATCAGATTGGATAATATTTTGTTAATTCCTCCTTATAATCCTAATTCAATCCAAACATAGGAAATGATATAGAATTCAAAGGGATTCGTAGTTCTAAGACTATTAGTCACAAGAATGCTAATCCAACCTAATTTAATCCGCCCAAACAAACATGGCAGAAAGGAATTCAATAGCTATTGTTTTATCTGAAACCACATTGCAATGTCTTGGGGCTTGGATTCTCGGAGAGCTTCCCACTCGAAAATGCATAATTTGAACAGAAATTGGAGTGTTATGTTGGTTAAAAACACTAGGTTAGTGTGCAGGAAGTTGAACATCTGGATTGGGAACTTCCGACATATTAACTTGCATATCTGATTGAGAAGGCTTTTTTGTCTGAATTTCGACATTGGATAAGCTCCTACGATGTAAAAACTAAATTGACCAACATTGTTGAGAGTTTGTCTCAAGTTCAAATCAATGAGGAGAACATTCCTACCCAAACTCACTTTTTTCCTTCGTTTGGGAAGCATTTTGATAGCGGCATCACTCGTTGAACCCTCTCCTATTCCACTGTTACTGCTTTAAGACATCCTAACTTCGTGACAGACCCCCTTTGCCAAAATCCATACCCAAATATGCAAACTAAGGCATTTCCTGGCTTTGCTTCGGTAATATGGTGTTCTTAACCAAATCTTCATCCATATCATATGAATTCTAAGTTTCGAGGTTCTGCACAACATTTTTTTCAATCAAAATGAAAATTCTCATAAAGAATTTCTGTGATTAGAACTATTTCAAGCGGGTCCATAAAGGAAAACATGTCTTGAAGCAACATCATCTCTTTGGAGGAATTACTTTACACTGAAATAGAGAAGAAAAAAAAAATACACCCCATCACAGAATAACTTGCAACCTCCATGTTTTGTCAAAAAAAAAATTCCCACTGATAAGTAATTCCCCTTCTTCCTTTGATAGCCGCCTAGTGGCCGGATTAGCATTGAGTAGGGAAGTCTTTTCTCAACATGAAATATAACACAAGTCTAAAACTAAAAAGGAGTATAGATCTCTCATACAACAATCTTGAGAAAAGCCCAATGTCCAACAAAACACTCAGATCAGATCACCCACAACTAGTGGAAAGTAAACAGAAGGTGCAAAGCCACAAACAACGAACTCAAAAAAGACGCAACAAAATTTGGAACACTAAATCAGTTTTAATGAATTGAAAAATCACAACAAAAAAAAGAAGTTAAAAAACCCCATCATATGAGATCCATATCCACATTAGAGTTATTAGAATTCTTGATTTAGAGGTCTAAAATGTTTCTGTTGAGTTATTAGAGTTCTTGATTTAAAGGTCTAAAACGTTTCTGTTTTAAAAATGACGATACCAATAAAAAAATATATATATATGACATATGATATAATACATTACTTGTAATAAATTTGTGAAAAATGAAAGTTAAAATATGTAAAATGATAAATAAAGTGGTGGAAATGAATATTAAGTATAAAAGTATTTAAATTATAAATATATTTTATAATATTGGACTCACCTCATGTAGATCTTATATCATATGGGGCCCACTTCATGTGAAATATATATGTCTCATTATGGGTTTGGTGTCTGTGTTTTTAGTATTACTCAAATTTCTACTAAATACTTCACGTTTTAGCCTTGTTGGGGTTGTAATAGTAGTACACTTGTTATTTTTTTATTTTTATTGAGTCATACCATCTCTTTATTTTTCTGCACATCTTTTTATAAAAAATTAAAGAGTATACTTATTTAAATCATTCCAAATCACTATATAAAAGTTTAGTGTTCAATATTATTATATTAAAATAATTAAATTATAAATATAAACACGGGATGGAATGGAGCAGGAGAACAAATTCCGTCTTGCCTCACTTGATCATTAAAAAGGGAGGGAAAATTGGGAAAATTTCTTATGAAGCCGGATGATAATACAAAATTAAGGGGTTATTTGGCAATGATTTTTTTAGTTGACTTTTTAGTTTTTTTTTACTATTTTAATCTGAGATTTTTCTTATTGTTTGGTTTTTTTGTTTGTTTTTTTGACTTTTTAGTTTTGGAATGACAAATTTTTTTTTATCTTTTTGTGATTTTTGTTTTTTTGTGATTTTTTAATTTTTTTTTTTATCATTTTGTGATTTTTTAGCATAAGAGAGAAAACCAGAGTATTAAGAGGAGAAAGGAAAAAATTGTCAATCCACCTGACAATATCATCAATGAAGTTGTTATAGACTCTAAAGATTGATCAAATTTTCTATAAGTTTAAGAACACAAATACCGAACACAAAATTGGATATATATATATCTAACATGAGGTGAGTTTGTTGGACAATTTTCACTGTATTTAAAAAGATTAAATTCTGTTGTGTACAAAACAACAATAAGAATAAAAGAAATAGAGAAAAGGAAAGAATATGTTTGATTACAAAAATCAAACTCAAAATAAAAATAAATAAATAAAACCACAGATTTTATTTTGTTACAAAAATAAAATTAAAATCTGATTAAATAAACAAATAAAAACAGAATTAAATTAAACAACTTACTTGGTTAATTTATATGAATAATTTTTCTGATCAAGTCCAGTGTTTAACACTGTGTCCTTAAGACAGATTCGTCCTCTCCATGGTGCTTTCAGAATTTGGACGTCTATCTCCTAGGATGAAATGATCTACCACAAGCAATAGCAGCACTACAAATTGTTTGC
Source organism: Camellia sinensis (assembly GCF_055761805.1). Classification (NCBI taxonomy): domain Eukaryota; kingdom Viridiplantae; phylum Streptophyta; class Magnoliopsida; order Ericales; family Theaceae; genus Camellia; species Camellia sinensis. Next base: position 51,858,562 of record NC_138967.1, read on the forward strand.
CTTACGAACACACTAAGTGTTTACACTCTTTCTTTCGGAAATAAAATGCAGCAAGATGAAGAATATAATTTGCAGAGTATGGAGTACGAAAATTGGAATGAAATCCAAATGGGAGGCTAGTCTATTTATAGATGTAAAAGTGGCTTTTGGATTTGAATTGAACAGGTATGAAACCTGTTAGATTCAAATTTAAACAGATTTGAATCTGTTTATTCAAACAGATAGAGACGGGAAGGGCTCTGTTTGGATGAGCAATAAATCCAAAACAGTTTAATTCTGTTTGAAAACGGGAAGGGCTCTGTTTGGATGAGCAATAAATCCAAAACAGTTTAATTCTGTTTGAAAACGGGAAGGGCCCTGTTTGGATGAACAAAAAATCCAAACCAATTTAATTTGAATTATGAATTTTATTTTAATAAAAAAAAAAATTAAATTCAAATGTTTTTGGCCCAAAAAGATTAGAAGCCCAACCCCCGGCCCAGCCCGACCGGACGGACGGCGGCGGCGGCGCGCGCGCGTGTGTGGTGATTTTTGGGTCCAATGGGTCTAGCCCATTTTGTCCATAACCTCTCCCTCTAAAACACTTGGGTACCCTTTGGGGCACACCCCAAGTATCTCACCCTAAGCCTTATAAACCCTTTCAAAACTTCCCACCAAATCAATGTGGGATAAGCCAATTTACAACCTTAAGGAATTTCTACCAAAACTCCATTTCCATGGAGCTCACTTTGGCTTCAATTTCCCATTCACTCGGTAATGGTTTTGAGCAACCAAATATACCACGTAAATCACAACGCGGCATAGAACGCGTTACCACTTTGACCCGAGTAAATCGACACTCGGGGCCCACCTAAAAAATAGATCGAACTTAGGAAAAAATTCTGATTTTATCCAGAATTTTATAACCATTTCCAACAATCCCCCACATGAATGGAATTTGATGACAACGGAAATGCAACAATATGCAAACTTCAACGAAAGAGTATAAGTCGAAAATATCTTGCATCAGGATAGGTAGTTTTCGGCTTTGAACCTTCCCTAGTGATAACCTATCGGACTTACTGGCTAACCAATGGACGCGATGCCTTGAATTGTTCAGCCGTTTGTGTAAGCCAAGACAATAGATTTCACACAAAATATCTTCTAACACATCGTGGTTCTCACTGTTGTGTTCATTTTGGCCTTGAACGCACCTGGTTTTCATAAGTGTTTCTAGAGAATTTAGCCTCTTTATTCTCATAGAACCAGCCCCAGTTCAACACTCATATAGGTAATTCTTATTGTGAGTATCTCTTTATACTCGTCTTGATTTTATGCCGTAATCAAGATATAAGTAATCATTAAAAGCAAAGCTTATCCTTATACCCCTGCAGACAACATATGTTGCAGATATCACTCTCACCATAGGAATGGGTAGAAATTTTAATCCCTTGGTGATTTCTGGCGAGCCATACATAACTTAGTTGTCCCTTTGAACTTAGTTCTTGGGATCTCCAGTCATATAAATAGGGTTACCATTATGACGACTCTTATGTAATAGGCTTTAATCCCATCCCCTTCGATGAACTATACACTAGCTCTTTTGTCAAACCTTTTGTTAACGGATCCGCAATATTCTCTTTAGATTTTATATAATCTATTGAGATTATTCCGTTTGACAATAATTGCCTTACGGTATTATGTCGACGACGAATATGTCGTGACTTACCGTTATACATGTGATTCTGTGCCCTGCCTATTGCAGATTGACTATCACAATGAATGCAAATAGCTGGCACAGGTTTTGGCCACATTGGAATGTCTTCTAAGAAGTGACGAAGCCATTCTGCTTCTTCACCTGCTTTGTCTAAAGCAATGAACTCGGATTCCATTGTGGATCGTGCGATGCAAGTTTGTTTCGTGGACTTCCAAGAAACAACAGCGCCTCCTAGAGTAAAGACATATCCACTAGTGGATTTTGAATCTTTAGTATCCGATATCCAATTGGCATCACAATAACCTTCGAGTACTGCTGGATATCGAGTAAAGTTCAAACCATGATCACGAGTAAATCTTAGATATCTAAGAACTCGAATGATCGCTTTCCAATGGTCTTCTCCAGGGTTACTAGTGTACCTACTCAATTTACTGATAGCATAAGTTATATCAGGATGAGTACAATTCATTAGGTACATTAGGCTTCCAATGATTTGGGAGTATTTTAACTGTGACACTGCATCACCTTTATTTTTCGATAAATAAAGACTGATGTCTACAGGTGTTCTAGCTAAATTCAAATCATCCTTGATAAATTTATCAAGAATTTTCTCAATATAATGAGATTGAGATAATGCATATCCGTCAGATGTTTTAGTAATTTTCATTCCTAATATAACATCTGCGACCCCTATATCTTTCATATCAAATCTTTTGTTAAGCATCTGCTTAGTTGATTTGATCATGTTTTGACTGCTTCCAATGATAAGCATGTCATCCACATAAAGACAAACTATGACATATCCTTGGTCAGTGTTTTTAACATAGGCGCATTTGTCACATTCGTTTATCTTAAACCCATTAGTAAGCATTGCATGATCATATTTTTCATGCCATTGCTTAGGTGCTTGTTTTAATCCATAAAGGGATTTTACAAGTCAACAAATTTTCTTTTCTTGCCCTGATACTACAAACCCTTCGGGTTGTTCCATATAGATCTCTTCATTTAGATCACCGTTTAAGAAAGCTGTCTTAACATCCATTTGATGTATTTCTAAATTAAACAACGCTGCTATAGAAATAAGCATGCGAATGGATGTTATTCTTGTCACAGGGGAATATGTGTCAAAATAGTCCAGACCTTCCTTTTGTCTGTAACCTTTAACAACAAGTCTTGCTTTATACGTATCAATTGAACCATCTGCTTTCATTTTTCTCTTGAATATCCATTTATATCCAAGAGGTTTAGAACCTGGTGGAAGATCTACCAATTTCCAAGTATGATTTTGCATAATGGATTCAATTTCATTATTAACAGCCTCTTTCCACAAAGGTGCTTCAGGACCTGTCATTGCTGCCTTAAAGCTTTGAGGTTCATTTTCTAACAAGTATGTCAGAAAATCTGGACCAAAGGATTTTGATATTCTCGCTCTCTTACTTCGTCTAGGTTCATCATTAGTTAAATCCTGTTGGTCAAGACTATTATTAATCTCTTGTGTTTGATTGTCATTAGTCTCTTGACTTTGTGTACAATCATAAGTTTTTTTCTGTGAACTTAATTCCTGTCCTTTCTTGTAAGGAAAGACATGTTCAAAAAACACAGCATTCCTTGACTCTATAATAGTGTTCACATTTATATCAGGTATATCTGATTTATAAGTCAGAAACCGATATGCACTACTATTCTGAGCATAACCAATAAACACACAATCTACTGTTTTTGGTCCAATCTTAGTCTTTTTAGGAACAGGTACTTCAACTTTTACCAAACACCCCCACACTTTTAAGTATTTGTAGGAAAGTGGTCGACCTTTCCACAATTCATAAGGAATGCTTTTGGTTTTCTTGTGGGGTATTCTATTAAGAACATAATTAGCAGACAATATTGCTTCCCCCCACAAGTTCTGTGGTAAACCTGAACTTAGTAACATGGCATTCATCATTTCTTTTAGGGTTCTATTCTTCCTTTCAGCAATTCCATTTTGCTGTGGAGAATAAGGGGCTGTAGTTTGGTGAATAATGCCATGTTGTGCACAAAATTCATTTAATGGTGCATCATATTCACCACCCCTATCACTTCTAATATAAATCAATGAATTTTAAAACAAATTCAAGAAAAAACCAAAATAATTATGACTACTCAAGTCAGTATTAATGGTTTGACAAAATCATATCCTCATAAAAAATTTTGCCTAAGAATCAAACAATTCAAAAATTCATTTGATTGTATACATTCTTGCAACTCAAAAAATAAATGTCACTGTCATAAAAATATTTGTGACAGAAGAAAATTAAATTATCTCAACTAATGCAAGAGATACACCACCATATTTAATAAAATGGTTCATGGTTTAACAAATTCTACTACGCAAGTAAAATAATTATTAATGACATCTCATGTCACATAATTCAATAATCAACATAAAAGATTTCTTAAATTACTTCCCAATTAAACGGACCAATATAATTACATACATCTTCATGTTTAAATTTTTCGGGTGTATAAACACTCATTCAAAATTGATTGAAAATATTCAAATTAACCTGCTTATGTCCAAAGTTGACATAATAATTTATCATTCCAAATCACTTGCAATTATTGTTAAGAAATAACTTGAGTTGATATCATACATGCATATCAAACGCATCAACCAAAAAATAATGAATTAACAAAATAAATTAATCATGCACGATCCCATTACTTACATCATGAGATAAAAGGATTCTCAACTCATAAATAAAATCCAACGCATTTAAACTTTAAACTTCAAAATGACAAAACATACCTTCATTTAATAAGTTTGATTTGTACATAAATAAACAAATTAAATATGCATTAAAATGTTCTTGTGAATATATATATATATATATTTTCCGACTCAAGTGCAGAAACAATTCAAGACTATGAATCCACATTGTAATAAAAATAAAATTAGTTTGTAAAACTAATATTTTACTCTAGAAACAAATTCTTCCATGTATACTCACGATGAACTATGATAAAGTCAAAATAATTAACACTTTTTCACAAAGGGTTCAAAAATAAGTGGTCTACCAAACGAAACCATAAGTTACTTACAAAATTAACAGATTGTGACCGAGTCACAAAGGTTACATGATTGATTAACAAAATTAATTTTCTAGTTACTAAAACTAGAAAATAAATTACAATACAAAATAATTTTATTTTCCTTGTTACTAAAACTAGTAAAATAAAATACCGAAATAATATCTGATTACAAAAATCAGAAAACCAAACCATAAATTAATTTTCTAGTTACTTAAACCAGAAAATAAATTATAACACAAAATCATTTTATTTTTCTGGTTACTAAAACTAGAAAATAAAATACCACAAAACTTATCTGATTACAAAAATCAGAACAAACACAAAATAATTTTCTAGTTACCAAAATTAGAAAATAAATTAAAACACAAAATAATTTTCTAGTTACTAAAACCAGAAAATAAATTATAACAACAAAATAATTTTATTTTCCTTGTTACTAAAACTAGAAAAATAAAATATCACAAGAATTTTCTGTAATACCAAATAATATTCTGAATTGTTAATGACACCAGTATCGTACTACTAGTTGTTGTCAAAGAAAAGAGACAGTATATTACTACTATCTGTCAAATAGCATAAATCACTATTTGTTTTTCCAACCAGAATATTAATTTGAAAACACAAAAAATTAAATATAATGAAGATACCCAAAAAGGAATCTGTCTTAAGATTGTTGATCAATCTTCACTGTATTTAAAAAGATTAAATTCTGTTGTGTACAAAACAACAACAAGAATAAAAGAAATAGAGAAAAGGAGAGAATATGTTTGATTACAAAAATCAAACTCAAAATAAAAATAAATAAATAAAACCACAGATTTTATTTTGTTACAAAAACAAAATTAAAATCTGATTAAATAAACAAATAAAAATAGAATTAAATTAAACAATTTACTTGGTTAATTTATATGAATAATTTTTCTGATCAAGTTCAGTGTTTAACACTGTGTCCTTAAGACAGATTCGTCCTCTTCACGGTGCTTTCAGAATTTGGACGTCTATCTCCCAGGATGAAATGATCTACCACAAACAATAGCAGCACTACAAATTGTTTGCCTTACGAACACACTAAGTGTTTACACTCTTTCTTTCGGAAATAAAATGCAGCAAGATGAAAAATATAATTTGCAGAGTATGGAGTACGAAAATTGGAATGAAATCCAAATGGGAGGCTAGTCTATTTATAGATGTAAAGGTGGCTTTTGGATTTGAATTGAACAGGTATGAAACCTGTTAGATTCAAATTTAAACAGATTTGAATCTGTTTATTCAAACAGATAGAGACGGGAAGGGCTCTGTTTGGATGAGCAATAAATCCAAAACAGTTTAATTCTGTTTGAAAACGGGAAGGGTTCTGTTTGGATGAGCAATAAATCCAAAACAGTTTAATAAAAAATTAAATTAAATTCAAACGGCGGCGCGCGCGCGTGTGTGGTAATTTTTGGGTCCAATAGGTCTAGCCCATTTTGTCCATAACCTCTCCCTCTAAAACACTTTGGTACCCCTTGGGGCACACCCCAAGTATCTCACCCTAAGCCTTATAAAACCTTTCAAAACTTCCCACCAAATCAATGTGGGACAAGCCAATTTACAACTTTAAGGAATTTCCACCAAAACTCCATTTCCATGGAGCTCACTTTGGCTTCAATTTCCCATTCATTCGGTAATGGTTTTGAGCAACCAAATATACCACGTGAATCACAACGCGGCATAGAACGCGTTACCACTTTGACTCGAGTAAATAGACACTCGGGGCCCACCTAAAAAATAGACCGAACTTAGGAAAAAATTCTGATTTTATCCAGAATTTTATAACCATTTCCAACAGAGTTTCATATGTAGGTCTCACATCATATGCAACCCATCTTATGTGAGATATATATGTCCTATTTTGATGTCTGTATTTTTAATATTACTTAAATTTTTATTAAATATATTATATGAGTGTGGAATTTACTACCATTTAGAACTTATGAAATATTTAGTAAAATTTTTGATAAAATCTTGTGAGATTTGTAGCATTATTCAAATACCATCAATGGTATTCGAATAATTGCTCCATTATTTATACTATAACCCATTAAAACAACATTTCATGCCATCATTAAAACAACATTTCATGTCATAATTCAAAATATAAAAGAGAAAAGTATAAAAGCCAAAAGAAAAGAAAAGAAAAGAAAAGAAAGTACTCCCCCACCCTTGACTCTCTCTCTGTCTCTCTCGCTTTACCAACTCTGACGTTACTACTACAACTACCCAACAGCAGCACAAACCATATAACTCTCTTCCATGGCATCACTGGTGGCTACAACATTCCTTGTCATCACTCTCACTCTCTTCATCACCCAAAACGGTGTCGTAAAAGTGGCCGAAGCAACATGGTGCCTGGCGAGGAGTGACGCCAGCCACCAGGCTCTACAGGCGGCTCTGGACTACGCATGCGGCTTCGGAGCAGACTGCGGGCCGATTCAGTCATCTGGGCTTTGTTACCTTCCTAACACCGTTCAAGCTCACGCTTCCTATGCCTTCAATAGCTATTACCAGCGCCAAGCCGATGCCCCTGCCAGCTGCGACTTCGCCGGCTCCGCCACCATTGCCAAAACCGACCCCAGTCTGTCCTCCTCTCTCTCTCTCTCTCTCTCTCTCTCTCTACATACACTTTCTCTCTCTATATATTTATGTTTAATATGAGTATGCTTATTATTTGATTTCTTTTCTTCTTTTTTTTTTAAGGTTATGGATCTTGTGTTTATCCATCGTCTCCAAGGTATGATTCATTTATTATCCTTCTTTGATTCATTTTCTTTTTTTACCTTGCTTTTTTTTTCTTTTTTTTTTTTTTTGACTATTAAAGTTGTGTCTAGTTGAGAAATTTAAAAAACAAATTAAAAAAAAAATTAAAAAATATGTAAAATTATATAAAATGTGGATATATTTTATTTATATTTTACTTATTTATTTATTTATTCTATTCCTTCTCAAATCCCAACCAAACATAACCTAAAACATTTATGAAATATATAAATGCTCCGTTATTCTTGCTTTTCATTTATGTTATTCTTTCCTTTTTATTGCACTTTCATCTAAATAGTACAATGGTTTACTAAATGTGTGTATCTCTATATATACGTGTAGGTTTAGACTTCAAAATATGAAATTGATCATCATACTCCGTTAAATTTATTACGATTTTCATATTCAAATTGACCATTTGTTTTTCAAAGATAATATATCAGTAATGTTAACAAAATAAGATACAGATGTTTGGCAAATAGTAAATCTTATATATATAGATCCTATATCATGTGAATGGCCCTCCTTTTATGAGGTATATGTGTCAAACACATTATGTATGTGACTTCAATACAAATAAAACTTAATAATTATATATATATACAAAATAAACAATTTCAATCATAAAAACATGACTCATAGTGCTCTTAATCAAGTTCAGATTTTTATTTTTATTTTTACTTTTGGAAAGCATAAATAGTAAATAAATGGGTATTTTGATATATTGAATACTTTCCATAGCCATGGGTATTTCTTGTAAGAATAATGTTAGAGAGAGTCCTTGTGCAGTGTTCGCGGTGGTCTGTAGAAGCGTGTGCTTTTGTCGGAAGAAATGTTATGTATTTTAAATATTTTATTAAATTTTTCATATGAGGTGGGACTCACATAAATTCAATTATATTCCACACTTGAAATTTGGTAAAATATTTAATAGAATATTTAAAATCCTTAAAATAACTCTTTATTCTGTATGGACTGTGGTGGATCCATTACACGTGTCACTATGCATGGGTGAGATGGAAAAATTCAATCTCAGCCGTTCATAGGGTACCGTGTAACGCCAATTTTCCAAAATTCAGATTACGAAGTGCGGAGGTCGCTATTTAGTTTTTGACCGTGGATCGCTGTTTGTTTCTATATATGATCCAACGGTTACGAAAGTACCAACTCACTGACATTCTGATTTGATGATACCAGATGGACAGGTCTGAACTACGAATCTACAACTATTTTGTGGACCCACACTCGATACGCTAACAATGGTTGACAATATGTTATTTTAATAATATTTTAATTTTTTAAGTTAAAATATAAGATAAATAAAATTAATATATTTAGAATGATTTTTTAATTTTTTATAAAAATATATGTAAAATGTAGAGAAAAAAGAAAATATTTTATTTTTTAATATAAGTTGTTGATTTTTTTTTTTTTTTTTTTGTGATTTTTTGACTTTAGACTAATCCATTGAATTACCAAATGAGACTTTAATTTTTAGGGAGAACATTAAAAAGGGGGAAGGAAAAAAAATATCGATACATGAGAGTGTAAGTGTGTCTGTAGTGGAGTGTAAATGAAAGACACTGAGGCCTTGTTTGACATGATCTAAAAAAGTCAAAAAGTTAAAAAGTCACTATCTTATTTAAGTCACATCACCTCTCTAACACAACACTTCAAACCCAACTCATATTCAACTCATATTTCATAAAAAGTCAAAAAGTACACTTATTTAGATCATTTCAAACCACCCTTGAGAGTGATATGTTGATAATTTTTTTTCTCTCACCTACATGTAATTCCCTTATTAAAAAAGTCAAGAGTGAAAAAGTAATTATAAAATGATAAAGATATAAATGATTTATGTATTCAATTATGTAAAAAAAATCATGTATTTTCATTAGTTGGGATAAAAAGTTTTCGCTCTCCACATTTTTTTTTTAAATTTTCCCTAATTTTTATTTTTTAATGTTATCCATATACTGAATAATTACTTTCAAGTTTTTTTTTTTAAAGCGAAAAAATATTTTATAAACTAAAGTCTTATTAATATCACTCCACTATCACCGTCACCGTCACCAACACCATCACACCAATACAACTACCACCTCCCCACGACCTCCACATTACCAACACCATCACACCAATACTACTACCACCTCCCCACGACCTCCACATTTGCTCTGTAGCCGCCACCACTAATGCACTTATTAGTACATTGATTTTAATAATATAACCAAACATAAGGAAAATGTATTGTACAGAAAATATTTTTGTCAAAATAAACAAAACTTAAATATATTATACTTTGATTTTTATTAATCAAAAAAGTGAAACCTAATTTTTTTTTTTGTATTGGTTTTTGAGAGATAACATTATCAGCAATGATAGGGATCACTAAAAAATCTCATCACTAATAGTTTTAATGAGTTGGAAAATATAAAAAATAAAAGAAAAAAGAAAAACACAAGAGACAACTATCACATCAAAAGGAGAGCCACCTCATCCGGGCCCACCAATCTTGGACTTGCGATAAATTCGGACCCACTAATCTTGAACTATTGAACCTAATTAATTTAGTGGGCTTAAATTAGTTCATCTTACAAATGACATGAAAAAATATTGAACACCACTCAAGATACTTCACTTTAGTGTATAAATTGATTCAAAATTATGTTTTATATTGCACCGTAAATAAAAGGAAACATGTTTATTTGCATATGTTTTCTTATTAATTTTTTACTTTTTACACTAATCGAAATTGATATTGTATTGTAGTTCATTCGTTCTTTTTAAAATTTGTGTTGTATAAACATATGTTCGCTCTCTTTTTATTGAAATTTTGAGTCCGTCCATATACCAATAGGAAAACCCTTTTGTTACTTTTCTCCAACTTCTCCTCTCTCTCCCTTCCCTCTCAACCCACAATGGCGCTCCCCTCCCAATCCTGCCCCTGCTGCTCCTCTTTGGAGCGAAAATTTTCCGGCTTATTAAAAGAGGACACGGGGTATGAAAATATTTTGTGATACGATATAGGATGGTTACCTTGTATAGAATCGTATTTAATTACCAAACATTGGGAATTTATTGGTGGTCTGAAAACCAGTAGTTGGTTTTTTTTTATCTGCTTTTGCTCCGAATTGGTTGAAATGAACACGCACACAAACATGTTTTATCTTCCTTGTTATTGGGTAACAGTGGTGGTGTTACCATAGCTAGAATGGGCAATTCAAATTCATAAATTTTTTGTTTTAGGCTACATTTGAATTGATGAATTTCAAATGAAGAGATTTGAGGTTGAATTTTATAAAATTATAAGACTGAAGGGGAAGAAAATAAATTAGAGATAAAAGACAATTCTTTTTATTAGGATTCGTGTAGCATTAGAACATCAAGATTGTGTTTGGATTAATGTTGTGTTTGGTTGGGGGATTTGGAGAAGGATTTGGAAAGGGAAAGAAAAAAGGTGTGTGAAACTAGGTGAAATGTAGGCATATTTTATTTACATTTCACTTAACTTTTTCCTTTTGCTTTCCAAATCCCTCCTCAAATCTTCCAACCAACACAGCGTAAGGGTTTTAAATGGAATACATTAAGGAAAGAAAAGATGAACAAAAATTCAACTTCTATTCCATTCACTTTTTGCTTCTTCTTTTCATTCTCCTCCAAAAATTCCTACTTAAATCATTAATTCAAACACAACCTTCACATGAAGGATTTCAATCCATCATGGCAAAGCTCTCAAATTCAATTTTCAAATCCATGTCTAAACTATTTGAGTAATTCCCCTTCAATGAATACTGTCAAATCCTTTCATCTCAAATCCATAAATCCAAACACACTCTTACTGCGCTAATTTGTGAATTCTAGGTTTTTAGAATTGGAAATATTAGTCGACATGGATGTAAAGAAGACATATCAATGTCAAAACTGGTTTAATCTATGCCGGGCTAAGAACTTAACCCCCCCCCCCCCCCCCCCCCCCCCCCCCCGACCATAATTCTTGTTTCAAAATTATTTGATAAATATTTGCTATTCATATGACATATATGCTTAATGGCTTTTGAATCTTCAAAATTTCAGCGCTGCAGGAGGGAGGGGAGGGACAGGTAGGCCAACTACAACCCCATCTTTAACTGCACCACCTCCACCCGGAATAACACCAGGGTTTACGCCTGGTTTGGAACCAGTGGGACCAACCACGAACAATTCTGGACTGACATCAGGGTTGATGCCCAGTTTGGAACCTGTGGCACCAACCACGAACAATTCTAAAGCTTGTCTGGAGCTCTCAATTACAACAATCTTGATTTCTCTGTCTTGCTTTCTTGTTCTCCCATTCATGTAATCAACCCATGCTTGTAAGTCTTTGAAGTGGAGGCAGCATTGTCTTTGTGAAGAAGACTAGGTTAGTACAGTAGGATGTTAGCAAACTTAAGATTGGAATGTTTGGACAAGTTCTTTTAGATTGGCCAGCTAGGTTTGGACAAGTTCTTTTGGTAGATTTTACAAATTTAATTCAGCGGTCCGATTTAGTTGTTATGGGTGTCTATGAACATCATAATTTTGGTAACTTGGCAGGCAAGGAACACAAATTTGCTAGTGTTCTAAGCATTTGACTTTATATTATGGTTGGATCATGGATTTTGGGAAATAATTTAGAAAGGAAAAAAAAAAAAAAAAATTTAGCTTATGTTTCATTCGTATTGGCCTCACCTTTTCTCTTTTTTTTTTTTAAATCCTACCTAAATTTATGATCTGAATATAGCCTTAATGAGTATATAAAGGACATAAAAGATATAAATTTCATTCATAAGTTGTGTATTAATCAGGGTTAATTATGCTTAACTTGTTCAAATATCATCTTATTTCCTTCAATTTTAAAATTGTGCATTTAGATTCTTCAACCATCCAAATTGTTTGTGTTTTGTTGGTTTGAAATGTGAATTAACTTTATGATTAGCATTATAATCATGTGTAAGAGCCATCTAGAAGTGACTAGGCTTGTCAAGAAGGCATGCATGAAATGAATCAAATTTGGTTTGGTTTGGTTTGGTTTGGTTTGGTTGTGTGGTAAATTAAGAACTAAATAAGTCTTTACGGTTCTAAGTTAGAAAATTCATTCTAAAAATTTAAGAACCAAATCATGAAAACTTTAAGAATTTGGTTCTGGTTCAATTTTAAGTTAGAAAATTCATTCTAAAAATTTAAGAATCAAATCAATAAAACCTTAAGAATTTGGTTTTGGTTCTGGTTCGGTTTTAAGTTAAAAAATGAGTAATGTCTCATGAAATAAATATGATGAAAAATTTTATAAAACTAATTCAAGAGTAATTGCATAACATACAATAAAACATGTCCTAAAAGTTTTGTTGGGCACCCAATTTTCAATTTTTCCTCTAGTACATTTTTTTCTGAAATAATGTTTCACAGAAGGACTAGAGATCTACGGCGAGAAACTTCAAATATCAACATTCACTAGATCTGAAAAATGTTAAGAGGCTCTTACATACATGCTCTGAATTATGCACAAAACCTTCCTAAAAACATTTTCCACAAATAATGAATTTTTCTTTCTTGTTAAGCGTATTAGTGTTACAATTAAATTTGGTAAATTACACTAACAGTCTTGTAGTGTGTCACTTTGGTCCTTACCTTATAAATTTGATCTTAAATTTTGAATCTTATTTTAAATAAAGACAATTAAATACACCATTGCTCCATTTCAAGGGTAAAGTTATTAATTTGATGAAATATAAATTAATTTGACAAAAACAAATGTTAAAAAATTATTTCTACCCACCAAAGATAAAATTATATAAAAATGATAAATCTTTTACATATTTATTTATTTATTTTTATCAAATTAATTTTGGGTATATGTTTGGATGATGATCATGTAATTGATGGTAATTTTTATTAATGTTTTTGGATAGTTATCATGTAATAGATGATTATATTTGTTATTAACAAATATTTTAGATGATTATCATGTAATGAATGGTTATTAGACTTTTAATATATAATCGATATGTTTAATATATGAAATGTTTTTATTTTTGAATTTTTTGATTTAATGAATGGTTTAATAATGATATCAAAGTTATCATCATATTTGATTTTTGAAAAAATAGAAACTAATTGAACGAAAATAAAAATAAAAAACAAAGGCTCCGTTTGGTAAGCCTCTCAAATTATAGTTTCACCTATTGATTTGAGTGTGTTGTTTGTTTTGAGCTTTCAAATCATAATTTTATACTCATTTCTCAAAACTCAATTCAAAACATAATCATTACTTTTAAAAACTCATAACCAAACACATAATTCAAAACTCTTTTCAAAACTCAATTCAAATCATTATTTTAATTTTTTTAATATTTTAATATTTAAAAATATTTTAATTTTGTTAAGATTTTAAATATTTTAATATTTAAATATGCTGCGATTTTTTTAATTTTTTAATTTTTTGAATATTTTTAAATATTTTAATTTCAAAATATTACGATTTTAATTTTTAAATTTTAAAATATTTTACAAAAATAATTCAAACTCTATTTTATAAAAATATTTTTAAATATTTTAATTTTTTTTTGTTATGTATTTGGTTATGATTTGAGTGTAGAGTTGTGAAAGTAATATAGAGTTTCGAGTTATGTGTTTGATTATGAGTTTTAAAAACAATTTCGTAATTGAGTTTTGTTTTATGGGTTTGGTTACGATTTGAGTGTAGAGTTGTTTTTAAATTTAAAATATTAAGATTTTAAATTATTTAAATTTTTTTGAATATTTAAATTATTTAAATTTTTAAGATTTAAATTTTTTGAATATTTATTTTAATTTTTTACTTATTAAATTTTTTAGATTATTTCAATTATTTAAATATTTATGATTTAAATTTTTTGAATATTTATTTTGAAAAAAAAAATTATTTCCTTTGTAGTATTTTCAATTAAAAAATTGATTAATGTTATGTTATGTTCTGTTAATAATAAATTTTTTTAATTGAATTTTAAAAAGAGTTTGGTTATGAGTGTTGATCAAGATTTTCAATAGTGTGAAAGTAGTATGTTTTGTTATGAGTTATAATAATTTGAATTAAGTTTTGAAAACTCTTTTCAAAACTCATAACCAAACAAATTTTCTTACTTCACATGTCAAATCAAACTTTCAAAACTCAATTTCACACTCAATTCAAAACTCAATTCAACACTCTATTCAAAAACCATAACCAGACAAATTTTCTACACTCAAACCATACTTCTACAACTCACAAACTCAAAATACAACTCATACTCTCAAATAATATTTACAAAACTCTACCAAACGCAACCAAATATTTTAAAAAATTATTTCTACCCTTTCAAAATATAAAATTATATAAAAATGATGAGCATGTTTGGTTTGTCTCTCAATGTTTTTCTCTCTGCTACATATTAATCAATCATTTTTTCTCTCTCCTCTTTTCTTTTCAATCACTTTTTCTCTTACATCCATTTATTCAATTACAAAAAAAATCAAATCATCACAAACTCCAAAACTCAAAAACTATTTTCAAAATATACAGCCAAACAAATTTTCAAATTTTCTAAACTCTCTCCAAAAATTGTTTTTGATAATATCTCAAAATACAAACCAAATAAAGCAGATGTTTTTAATTTTTTTTCATCAATTTAATTTTTAGTTTCTTAGAAATTCTAAAAATAGATTCTAAAAACCAAACAAAATAGAACATTATAACTAAGAAAATTTCAACATTATTCATTAAAAAAAAGCATTACATTTCAAACAATATACAAGTTAACCAATAAAAATAAATTGTATGACGACTTTGCTATTGAAATGGACTGTTTGCCAAAGAAATATCTTTGATTTTCTTTATTTGGAACAAGATTCAAAATTAAAAGTCAAATGTATCACAATTGAAAGTTACAGATCAAAATTGATGATACAGTGTGTTCCAAATAGAACGGGTTGGACTGATCCACGCTTCCCAAACCAGTGCCCGAGGTACCAAGCACACAGAGAGACCTGCACAAGAGTTCAACGGGGAACGGGGAGTCCCCCAGCGAACCCTCCGACGAGCAAGTTAGAAAGAGAGATGGAATATAGAGATAGATTAGTGATAGAAAATCTTAACCCTTTCTTTGTCTTCGATGCCTGCTTATATCCTCTGCTAATCATTTCGTTGTCCCTTCCGATCTGTCACCTTGGCTGAAAGTCTATGCTCTAACTTACCTTGTTCATGGTGAGGCCGTTCTGTCCCGACGGGGAAGGGTTATCGCAATAAATGCTGCAGGAAAACTCATTAATGGCTGATGTGTGGTGTAATAACTTTGCAGAATCTTTGTCTGCTGATGTGGGTGATTCTCTACTTGCCAAGTGTTTAGATGTCATTGGTGTTTGGTGTAACACTGGGTTTCACGATTGTTGGGCTTTAGTATTTGAATCATGGATTGGACCTTAGGTGGTGGACCATATCCTTTATGGGCATACCCATGTCAGTAGTCCCCCATTCCCAAGTGCAGTTTTAGTCCAACGAAGGGAATAATGAAGAAAACGAGGGTTGTGAGAGACCGGCGGGGCGAAGACCGACCGAGAGGTAGGCCGACGGCGAAGGGTGACCGAGCGGAGGAACCGACCGTGAGGAGGGCTGACTGCGAAGGGTGACCGAGTGGAGAGACCGACCGTGAGGAGGGCCAACCGCGAAGGGTGACCGAATTAAGGGACAGACCGTGAGGAGGGCCGACCGCGAAGGGTGACCAAGTGGAGGAATTGACCGTGAGGAGGGCCGACTGCGAAGGGTGATCGAGTGGAGGGAGAAGTGGCTGTGCGCGGGGCTCGAGGAGTGACAGGGCACGTGGTGATTTGAAGTGGAAAATACACGGTAGGGAAAGAGGGGCAGTGGATCGTGGTCATACACGTGGCGGAATCCCATAATGGGGAAGGTTAGGCGTTGGGCAAGAAACGAAGGGATAGGTTAATATAGGGTGTTTGAAAATGCGATTTTGAAAATTTTCAAACTGACAAAATTTAACCTTGACCCTTGGAATAAAGGCAAGCCTTGGGCGTTTGGTTTTAACCGTTTTACCTATCTTTGTGCAAAAAACCAACACGTCCCAGAAATAAACTCATTTGTTTCTAGTGATACACCTCTGCAACATTTTGTGAACTTTCTTGTGCCTACGTCCGAAGCCATTCGCAGACACACAAAAGAAATGGCCCAAGAGGAAGTAGCAACCGCAAGGCTTGATTCGTTAGGCGACGACGATGCGGTGGAGTTGGCGGAACAGTACCGTGTGGAGCGAAGGGAGGTGAGGTAGTTAGTCAGGCAATGCGGGCTCGTCCTATGACGATGATTGCGGCCGCGAAACCTATTAGTCAAGTGAGACCGAACCACTGGCACACGAAGGCCGATAAATCGACATGTATGGCGAAGGAGTTGGAAGAGATGCGCGAGAGGTATCAGATTCCCGCGGAGATAGAGTTGAAATTGCCGACGTCGAATGAGAGGCCATCCGACGCCCGACCGAGGGAGTTTGCCCTCTACGAAGAGGTGCTAAAGGGGGGGTTGAGGTTGTCGCTTCCCCGGATAGTAGTGGACATGTTGAATCGGCTGGAGGTGGCTCTGAGCCAACTAATGCCCAATGCGTGGAAGATTTTATTGGTCTGTGCAAGCATGTGGCCGCGGGCGAACGAGGGGGCTACAATGACGGTGGATGAGTTTTTTTGCATGCTACAAGGCTTCGGGCCAGCAAGAGACTTGGGTCACCCTACAGGTGGCGGCAGGAAAGGGTCTGGTGACGGGGTTGTCATTGTTAGTGAAGGGGTGGAGGCCGCAGTGGTTCTATGCATCCGCCAACGGGGGAGTAGGAGCACGCACGGTGTGGAAGGTGCCAACCAAGTCGGTTGAGCCAAGGTTGGAGGCGGAGGCAGAGGAGAGGGTGAAAAAGGTGAAGGCATGAAGGGAGAAGGAGGGCGCCAAGTGGGACGACCTCGTTCAGCCCTCAACCTTGTTTGCCTCAAGATTGGGCCCTCAGTCGACCGGTGGAGATCTTGCGCTGGCAAAACTAAAGGCGAGGAGGAAAAGGCAAGAGGCGAAGGACAGAACCACTGTAGACACCCCATTTTTGACCGACCTTAAGACTCAGACGTCACCGATTGAGCGCTTGGTGATGTTGCATAATGTGCTCGTTCAGAAGTTTCAGAGTTGCGGCCGTGAGCCCTGCCTCCGGACTTCCGAACCCTCTTCTGTGCCTTGTCTCGGTTTGCGAACCAGACTCGGTTTTCTTTGTTTCTTTTCCTGAGGGAAGAGAGAGGTCCTGTAGACCAACTCTCAATGTCCGTAGGCTACATTTGGTGGCCGTAGGCCATTTTGCCCATTTCGGAGTCCGGTTCCCGGTTTTCGGGACCGTTGGCCGTGTGCCTCGGTTCGGGACCGCTTAACCATCTCCTATTGCTCTGATTTTTGGCATACTTCCTATTTCCTCCCTTTTGAGGGACACTGGGGGGTGAGAAGCCCACTTCGTGGCCGAATGCCACTTTCGGTGCTTAACAGCCCATTTTCGGGACCCCGAACTGCGCGTTTTGGTCCCCGAGCATTCATTTTGCAACGGTTTTCGTTCATTTTTGGCAGGTACCTCTGTTTTATCACCAGGGAGGTCACTGAAGGGTGGGAGGCCAGCAATTGTTGCAGCAGCCAGTTATACATCCTCCGAAGCCCTCCGGCGCCCGTTTTTCGCACTTCCGGGCTAATGTTGAATACCTTGGGCCCATTTTCTCAAACTTTGAACCACATATCTGTGATGTACACACATGAGAGGCCCCTAAAAGTTCATGGCCGGCCATTAATTCAACTTGACCCTTTTGACCCCCTCCTTCCGGGCTAATGTTGAACCCCTTGGACCCTTTTTCTCGAACTTTGAACCACATATCTGTGATGTACACACATGAGAGGCCCCTAAAAGTTCATGGCCGGCCATTAATTCAACTTGACCCTTTTGACCCCCTCCTTCCGGGCTAATGTTGAACCCCTTGGACCCTTTTTCTTGAACTTTTAACCACATGGTTGTGTTGTACACACATAGGGGGACCTCACCAGTTGGTGGCCGGCCAGAAAATCTCATTGAACCTTTTGACCCCTAGCCGGCCGGCTAGGGGGTGTGGCCAGCCGGCCACCTGCAACAAAAGTACTAGGCCGGCCTGTTTCCTTGCACTGTGCACTTTACAGCTGTGGGGCAATATCCTCCAGACAAGATCTTTATCCGGGGGATATTTTGTGGGGGAATTTTGCTCTCCTTTTCCCCCACCTTTACACCCCTTCTTTGGCCTATATAGCAAGCAAGCCTTGTAGTAAATTGGGGTTGGAAAAACTCTCCTTCAAGCTTCCATTGCCAACTCCATCTTCATCCTTCTCATTTCTTCAAAAAACCCTAAGTCCCTAACCATCATTCCTTCTACACCACCAAACTCTACCACCACCACCTCATTTCCAGCAACAAGGAAGGTTTTTCAAAGGCCAAAGAAGCTGCAAATTCATCCAAGAAGCAACAAAAGTTTGAGTCTTCAAGGGTGAGTAACACTTTTACCCTTTTGACCCTTTTTCTTGATCCATTTGTAAGTCTTCTATGCTTTTTGTTTCAAGCTCCGGCCCTAACTGAAAAGGGCACTATTTTGAGCTCATCTTCACCTTTCATCAAGGGTTCAACCCTATTTGACCCCTCCATGATACACTTGCTTCATTGATCCTCTTGTATGTCATGATTTTGCATGCTATTTTTGGCCCATGAGAAATTTATTTTCGAGCATGTTGTAAACTGATATTAGGCTTATTTTGAGCCCCTCTTCAACATTGAAGAAGGGCTCAACATTGTTTGGTGCTTCCATGTGTCACTTGTAGTTTAATCCCTTATTTGGCCCCATTTTTGCATAAATTGGCAGCCCCCTTTACTTCTGTTTTTGGACCTTGGTCCGAACTGAAAGTGGCCTTATTTTGGCCTATACTTCATGTTTCATTCACATTTTTTTTTCTGTTTGGTGAATATCTTGTATACTTCATGTTATAGCCATTTTTGAGCCTTATTTTGCATCACATTTCTATCATATTTGTATACTGATTTTGAGGCTGCCATGTACTGTAAATGTTAATATTTTTGGTCCCTCTTCAGTGTTGTAGAAGGAAATTTTTCAGTTTGGGTTTTTCTTATATCACTTGCTTCATTACCCCTCTTTTGGCCCCTATTCTTGCATGCTATTTTTGCCATACCTATGCTTGCTGTTTGGCCATGTTTATAACTGTGAAAGTGCCTTTTTTGGGACTGTCTAGCTTCTGTCTTTGCATTGCATGTCCATGTTGTGCATGTTTAGCATAGCTATAGGCCATTTCGGGTGCCTAATGTTGCATTTCGGGACAATTCCTTACATTTCAGGTCATTTCGCATCATTTCGGGACTGTTTTCTCCCATATTTTGTTGCTGAAATTCTGTTAGAATGATTGCCATCCATTTCATGTCATTTCATCACATTTTATCATTGCCTCGGTTTGCGTGCCCGTGTGCACGCATTTCGAGGCACTTCATCTTTATCCGCTGGCATCCTATGTGAGTGTGGCTGAGGCTCACTCATGTTGGTATAAGCCCATTTGTCATTTCCATGTCATTTCATCACATTCTGTCATTGCCTCGGTTTGCGTGCCCGTGTGCACGCATTTCGAGGCACTTCATCTTTATCCGCCGGCATCCTATGTGAGTGTGGCTGAGGCTCACTCATGTTGGTATAAGCCCATTTGTCATTTCCATGTCATTTCATCACATTTTATCATTGCCTCAGTTTGCGTGCCCGTGTGCACGCATTTCGAGGCACTTCATTTTTTATCCGCGGGCATCCTATGTGAGTGTGGCTGAAGCTCACTCATGTTGGTATAAGCCCATTTGTCATTTCCATGTCATTTCATTACATTCTGTCATCGCCTCGGTTTGCGTGCCTGTGTGCACGCACTTCGAGACATCTCATTTTTATTGCATTCTGTCACCACCTTGGTTTGCGTGCCCGTGTGCACGCACTTCGAGGCATCTCATTTTCATTGCATTCTGTCATCGCCTCGGTTTGCGTGCCTGTGTGCACGCACTTCGAGGCATCTCATTTTCATTGCATTCTGTCATCGCCTCGGTTTGTGTGCCCGTGTGCACGCACTTCGAGGCATCTCATCTCCACAGCATTGTGTATGTTAGGATTATGTCTTAGTTGCATATTGCCTTTCCGGTATAGGAGTTAGTCCGGGCACGGGAAACGAGGTACATTTCGTACTCCGAGTGACAGAATGTATCTCAATTCCCCAGTCACCGACACTCCGGATTACCCATGATGGAGTTAGGTTTTAGCTGTAGTTTCATGTGCATTCATCCTATATTGAGTTGTGCATTTCGACTCCTCGGCCATCATGTCTCGGTATGCGTGATTGGTGGCACGAGGATCGAGACATGCATATATCTGTGCAAATACATTGCTATGCCCCTTTCCTACTCTCTGTTGCAGCAAAACGAAGCATCAGCAACTTTTGGGGCTTGGCACGCATTTCAAGAACAGGTGTAAACAGAGGCTAATTGGGGCATTCCGGTGGATTTCAGCGCAAGACAACCCGGACATGCATCGTCCATCAGAAGCAAGGCGGTCCCTGGCTTGCAAGCCAGTTTTATTTGCTTTCTTAGTTAATTCTTTAATTAATTAGGATTTTGTAATATTTTGGACTGTAATATTCTTTTATTCGGGACTGTAATATTTGAACTGTATATTTATTCGGACCCTCTCTGCGAGGGCACAACTGTAATAAGTGTGGGTGAGTGTGATGTATGTCTTCCAACCCCACGTCTTTCTCCCTTTTATTTATCCGCTTATGATGGTTAGATTAGGGCATATTTAAATTAGCATACAGTATGACAGCATGTTTGCATCATTCATCTGTTTTGCATGCACCGGGCTCGGCGCACCATACTAACTGCATCGTACTTTCAATTCCAAATTGAATACATGGTAGTTGTAGCATCTCATATACCATCTTAGAATAGCCGAGTCTGCTATAGTTGCATTTCGCATGTGTTGCATTAGACATTTCTGTATACTTAGGATCATGCATGATTTCTAATGAAGTTTCTGTTTTGGCTTGGAGTACTCGGTAAGCTTTATGCTTTAACATCCTTGCATGCGTGTGAGTGAATGCCATGATAGCATGCTTGCCATGAGGCTAAGTGCTTATCTGATATAACTGTCTGAATGCCTGTGGGTGAAGGTCGGGTTATCTGAATTGGAATAAATCATCAAATGTTTCAAGCCTACCTGCGGGTAGCAAACCATTTTCAAAAACAAACATGAAATGTTTCGTTCCAAATCAGGTGACTCGGTCTATATTTGTATGCTGTGTGCATCACATAATAACCTAGGCTAATAAACCGGAATAAGAACATACAAAGTTTTCAAAAATTGATATCATGGTTAGTAGAGGCCGGTCTATGACCGGGCGAGCGGGGGTGCTCACGAAGTGACCTTCCCCAATCGTACCCAAGTTCCCGAGCCGAGGCAACTTTGGTGATGACGGACACGTGGCCTTTTGGCACCGAGTCAGGGTTTCCTAAATTTCCCAAAATAAAATATTTAGGTGGCGACTCTGTATCTGGCAAAGCAGTCCATGTTTGGCACTTCTTTCAAAAATCTGTTTTCTCAAAACGATTTGCCGGATTTGGACTCTTTGGTTCAGATTTAGAACCGTGACTACGAAAAGTCGAGTCCGAGCTGTAGCGAGGTCCCCCGCGGGCTTGTTACAACCACCTTCGCTAAGGCCGATCAGTACAAAGAGGCGAAGTTTGGTTGTTCGCCCAACCGATCATGAGGGAATGAGTCCGACCGCGCCCCAAGCCGCTGGGGGAGAAGGACCTGAGCGGTTTTGAGCCACGACCACCTCCAATGGATCCTTTGAAGGAAAAGAGGAAAAAAGAGGTGGAGGTTGTGCTAAAGAAGAAGAAGAGAGTAAAGGAAAGGGATGAGGGGCTAGCCTTGAAGAGGATGAAGGAGGGGATGGCAAAGGGGACCTCCAAATTGGAGTTGGAGGGAACAGCGAAGTGGATGGAGAGTACTCTGGGCCCCGAAACACAAGTGGAAGGTGGGGTGACTGGCCCTGAGCAGGGGACAGAGCAACAGCCCAAGGGGGGTCCTGTGCCCCAAGGAGAAGGAGGGAGAGCCAGGTTGAAGACTGCCATTTACCACGCTCTAGTAGTGTCTGGGCGACTGGAGGGAGAATGAGGTGAAGCCAGGACTATTGCAGATCGGCTCTTGAGAGTAGTGGAGGAGAGAGCCGTGCGTTCGATGGCAAGTTTCACAGAGGCCAAACTACTAATGGGGGTTGTGCTCAGCCCAGATAGAGGCGACGGCCTTAGCAGGAGCCTTACTGAACAAAGCAGCGCACGCAAAAGGCGAAGTTGAGCCACTGAAGGCAAAGTTGGAGGAGGTGAAGACCCAGCTTGAAAGTTTAAGGAGGGAGACCGGGGGCTGCAGGAAAGCCCTGCGAAGTGCGTATGTTAGGGGACTGGAGTGTTCCAAAACGCCAAGAAGATGGAGGTGTTGGCGATGGTGCAGGGCTATTCAGCAGACCGTGCTAATGCTGTGCTGCTCGCGACCAAGTTAGAGCTGGAGACAAACGCCGCAAGGTGGTGTCGCTCGAGTTCTAGTTGGCTGGCGAGTAGAAAAAGTTGGAAGAGGCCCAGAAAGCTTGCACCGTCGCCAACTAAAGGTGGGATGAGGCCATGGTCTGTAATGAAGATCTACACGCTCAGTCGATCAAAGAAAATGAAGAAACAGATCAAAAGATCGCTGAGTTTGAGAGGGCGCTAGTGAACGAGCGGGCTAGACTGGCGGTTAAGAGGCAGAAATAGAGAAGGCCCTAGCCTGCGAGAGGGCCAAGTCAGTGACTGAGAAGGTAGGGTTGGAGAAGACTTTGGAAGAGGAGAGGGCCAAGTTGGCATCTGAGAGGGCGGTGTACCCCGACCTATGTGTTGCAGCGGTAGAGCAGTTCAAGGGGTCCACCGACTTCCGGATGGCTATTAATGTCGCTATCGCCAGCAACTTGGCGAGAGAGGGGGATAAGGGGGCTGGCCCGTCGGGAGCGACCGCTAGAAGTAGGAGTGAAGATGAAGTGATCCAGAGCTTCCAGCGGTCGGACTTGTACAAGCATGAGATGGCTGAGTTCTGGGACAGCGGCTGGAAGACTTTTAAAAATAAAGCAGAAGAGTTGTTCCCAGACTTGGACTTCAGCAATGTGAGAATAGATGAAGACGATGTGGCCCAGACCCCCCTAGATGAGAGGGTTGACAAAGAAGACCTGGCCTCGAGCGAGGATGAATGATTGATGTAAAATTTTTGCGTTTTGCCTATTGTTGTTTGTAAATAAAATTTTTGTTGTTGTTGTTGTTTTTTTTTTTTTTTTGGTCGTGTAATTTCTGTAGTGAATTTATGTGTAAGTTTGTAAATAAAATAATGAGTTGTGCTTTTTCGTACTGTTGTCTTTATTGCTTGTAGATTTGGAAAGAATGAGAATAGGCATTTAAATAAGGCTTGTGTATAAATCGTAGTAAAAGTTGAGAAGTAGGGAGCCAGTCTAACTTGTAAGAAAACCATGACGCAAAGAATGTTAACAATAAAAACGTTGAAATGTAAAGGTCTTAAAGTGTGAAGTTTTAAATCATGTTATAAGAGTGTGGAGAAATGAAAGATTGGGTTGGGCGACGAGGCGTGTGGATTGTAACGGAATTAAAAATGAAAGTTAAAAATGTAAAGAATGTAAAGAATGTTAAGAGATGTAAAAGCATGGACCTGGATTTTAACCAAGTATGGCAACTATGTTACAATCATGAAGTTGCAAGAATGGCCTTGGCCAAACTCTTCCTTCGTGCTCAGTTTGGCTTGAGCCATAATTAACTCAGTCTGGCTGAGCCCTTCGTGCTCAGTCTGGCTAAGGGTTTAAGTAACTCAGTCTGGCAGAGCCCTTCGTGCTCAGTTTAGCTGAGGCTTTAAGTAACTCAGTCTGGCTGAGCCCTTCGTGCTTAGTCTGGCTGAATCCTTCATGCTCAGTCTGGCTAAGGCTTTAAGTAACTCAGTCTGGCTGAGCCCTTCGTGCTCAGTCTGGCTGAGGCTTTAAGTTACTCAGTCTAGCTGAGGCTACAAGCAGGGTGTTATTGAAATACTACGCAGATAACTGAGATATAAGATCATTGTCATTTAAAGCGTAGCCCATTGATCACAAATTTACACCATGTGAGAAAATGGCAAAAACATCCAAGTGTGTACATTGTCAAAAAAAACATACAGCAATTGATCAATACAAAAATAGGGCTTTATTGAAAATAACGCTTCAAGTGCTCGGCGTTCTATGTATGGAGGAGATCTCGACCTTCCACGTCCTAAAGTCGGTAAGTGCCCGGACGAGGTCTAGCCTTAACAACGTAAGGTCCCTCCCACTTGGCTGCTAGCTTGCCCTCAACAGGATTTTTGGTGGCAAGAGTTGCTTCACGTAAAACAAGGTCCCCCACGGCGAACTCCCTCGGTCGAACTTTGCGGTTGTAGTGTGTTCTCATTTTCTGTTGATACGAGGCCCGCCTGACAGCAGTGGTCTCTCGGAGCTCTTCAATTAGGTCAAAATCTGCCCGACGCAGTTCTTCAGTTAGTTCTGGATTCGGGTGCAGAACCCTCGGGGTAGGCAGACCGACTTTCACTGGGATGACCGCCTCAGCGCCGTATGTTAAGCGAAAGGAGGTCTCCCCAGTAGGGGTTCGGGTGGTAGTGCGGTAGGCCCAGAATACGTTTGGTAATTCCTCAACCCAGAGTCCCTTAGCAGCTTCCAACTTAGTTTTGATGATCTTCAGAAGAGAACAATTGGTAACCTCAACTTGGCCATTGGCTTGGGAATGACCTAGGAAAGAGAAACATGGCTGGATTTGAAGTTTTGCACAGAATTTCCTGAACTTGGCATTGTCAAATTGTTTGTCGTTGTCGGAGACGATGGCTTGAGGGATGCCAAATCGGCACACGATCGATTGCCAAATGAATCTGGTTGTGTTCCGCTCGGTAATTGTGGCGAGGGGTTTCGCCTCCACCCATTTAGTGAAGTAATGGGCCAACTAAGTCGATCCCCTATTTAGCGAATGGGAAAGGACTGCAAAGTGTGATCAGTTCTGTAGGAGGAGCATGAGGGATGTTGGCAAAGCGTTGGCACTTATCACATTTAAGCACGAATTCAGTGGCATCTTGATTGAGAGTAGGCCAGAAGTAATCGGTGCGAAGTATTTTGTGGGCTAGTGACCTGGCACCCGAGTGATTACCACATAAACCCTCGTGGACTTCCCTCATCATGTAGGTCGCTTGAGCAGGATTGAGGCATCTCAGGTATGGACGTAAAAAGCCACGTTTGTACAAGAGGCCGCTGATAAGAATGTAATTGGACGACTGGGCCCTGGCTTTAGCGGCCTGGTGTTTATCGGCAGGCAATTCCCCATTTGTCAAAAATAGCAGGATATTTGCCGCCCATGGAATAGGTTCATTTTGGAGGAAGTGGACTTGCTGCTGTTGTGGGGAAATGGCAGGGTGGGCCAGGTATTCAAGGCGAACGCCATAGCTGAGGTCTGACTGGTCGGCAGAAGCTAATTGAGCCATTTCATCTGCCTTGGAGTTTTCCGTCCGAGGGATGTTCTTGATGTGGAAAGTGTTGAAGAGGCGAGCAAGGGGGAGTGCAATATCCCTGTAAGCCCACATTGTGTCTTCCTTGGCATCGAATTCCCCCGTAATTTGTCTGACAATAAGCTGGGAATCGCTGAACACCTAGATATGGCTGACACCAATGTCTCTGGCTAGGCGGAGACCTACTATCAATGCCTCATATTCAGCCTCATTATTGTTTGCGTCGAACAAGAAACGGAGAGCACACTTGAAATAACCACCCTCGGGGGCAGTGAGGATGCGACCAGTCCCACTGCCTTCTTTGCGAGATGATCCGTCGACGTTGAGGGTCCAAGAGTGAGGGTTTTTTGCCTCAGTGTGGGATTGTGGGGGCGAGGGGGCCGTGGTTGGAGTGGGATTAGTGAATTCCAAGATAAAATCGACAACAGCCTGCTCTTTGATTGCCGTTCGAGGTCGGTAAGAGATGTCAAATTGGCTAAGCTCGACTGACCATTGCATAAGTCTGCCAGACAGCCCTGGTTGTTGCATTATCTTCTTCAAAGGTTGGTCAGTGAGGACCACTATGGAGTGGGCTTGGAAGTAAGGACGGAGTCATCTTAAGGAGGTGACCAAGGCCATGGACATTTTTTCTAGCAATGGGTAGTTCTGTTCTGCGCCCCTAAAAGCCTGGCTAATGTAATAAACTAGGTGCTGTACTGAACTGTCCTCCCTGATGAGGGTCGCACTGACTGCAGTGCTCGATATGGCTAAATAGAAAAAAAGGGGCTCACCCGTGAGCACCTGGGAGAGTAAGGGGGGTTGGCCATGCACTGCTTCCATTGTTGGAAAGCCTCTTCAGATTCGGTCGTCCACTCGAAAGCCTGCCGAAGAACTTTGAAGAAGGGGAGGCACTTGTCCGTTGTGCGGGAAATGAAACGGTTGAGGGCAGCGACTCTGCCAATAAGCCTCTGAACCTCCTTAACCATTTTGGATGACTGCATTTCTATCAAAGCCTTGATCTTTTCAGGGTTAGCCTCGATGCCCCGCTGACTGACCATGAAACCCAAGAACTTCCCAGATCCTACGCCGAAGGCGCATTTCTCCGGAATGAGCTTCATTTGATTCTTTCGTAGGGTGCCGAAGATCTCTCGCAGGTCGGCCAGATGATCAGAGGAGAGTTTGCTCTTGACTAGCATGTTATCGACGTATACTTCCATGTTCCGGCCTATCTGATGATGAAAGACAGCGTTGACCAACCGTTGGTAAGTTGCTCTGGCATTTTTCAACCCAAATGGCATGACACGATAATGGTAGGTTCCCCGGTTGGTGATGAAGGTGGTGTGTTCCTGGTCAGACGGGTGCATCAGAATTTGGTTGTACCTAGAGAAGGCGTCCATGAAGCTTTGATGACCGGCCGTGGCATCAACAACCAGATCTATGCGAGGAAGGGGATAACTATCTTTGGGGCAAGCTCGATTGAGGTCGGAGTAATCGACGCAAAGTCGCCATTTACCATTGTTTTTACGGACCAAGACCATATTCGACAGCCACCTGGGGTAGTCTACGTTCTTGACAAACTATGCCTCTAGTAGCTTATCTACCTCAGAGACAATAAGAGCGTTGCGTTTTGGGTGGAATATGCGCTGTTTCTGGCGAAAGGGTCGGAAATGGGGTTCGATACTCAAACGATGAGTGATGAAGGAAGAATCGATACCCTGCATGTCGGAATGGGTCTAGGCAAACACATCATTTTCTTCAGTCAGGAGGGTTGTAAGATCGGCCTTGGCTTGAGGGGATAGTTAGTTGCCGATCTTGGCTGTTTTTGTCAGGTTGGTGGGATCGATGAGGACCTCGACAAGCTCTTCCACTGGTTCCCCTTTGACCAACCCGTCTTCGTCTCTGACGTCGAGTCCTTCAATAATCATAGCCTCCTTTAGCTTGACCTCTTCAAGTGAAGCGACGCAACATTCTCTGGCCACGGTCTGCTCTCCCCTCACCATGCCGAACCCAAGATCGGTGGGGAATTTGACGGCAAGATGGAAAGTGGATGTGACAGCTTGGAAAGCATTTAGGGCGGTGCGGCCGAGGATAATGTTGTAAGTAGAGGGATAGTCGACGACGAGGAAAGTGAGCAACTGTGTGGTCTGCCGCGGGTATTCTCCGATTGTGATGGGAAGATCGATGGAGCCTATGGAGGTCACCTGATCTCCAGTAAAACCGACCAATGGGGTTTGGAGAGGGGACAGACTTTCTTCCCTGACCTTGAGCTGGCGAAAGGCATTTAGGAAGATGATGTTTGAAGAATTGCCGTTGTCGACGAGAACCCGTCTGACTTTGTAATTAGAGAGGATGGCAGAGATGACGGGGGGGTCGTCATAGGAGAACGGATGCCTGTGCAGTCGGCCTCCATAAAGGTGATGGGCTCCATCCACTGCTTGGGCTGTTTGGAAGGGCGGTCCAATGTAGCAACTTCTTTATCTAAGCCCTGTCTTATTTTTTTGAGTTCTGCCCGCTGAGCCGAGCGGGATGGTCCTCCATAAGCAAGCCCGCCAACAATAACTCTGATCTCTCCAACAGGGGGGGCAGGGTTGCCTTGTGCCCGGGGTTACTGTGGAGGCCTATCATGACCTTAGTTAGATTGTGCGAGTTGTTGAGGAGGGGTGCGCTGGTAGTTGTTTTTGATAGGTTCAGTCCTTTGCCTTTGCTGAGGGCGGGCTGCCGTGAACCTACTGAGACGTCCCTGACGTATCAAGCCCTTGACCTGATCTTTGAGGTTAACACACTCCTCTGTATTATGGTCGTGGTCCTGATGAAAGCAGCAGTAATTGGACTGGTCTCACCGGTTGGAAGGAGACCGTGACGGTTGGGGCCATTTTAGGGGATAATCTCGTTGGATTTGGTTCAGGACTTGTTCCATGGGGGAATTGAGGAGTGTATATCATTCGAACCTGTCGGGCGGTCGGGTTGGCGCTGACCAGTTGGCTCGGGCTGGTCGATCGGTATACTGAGTTGTTTGGTGAGTGTACTGGGTGTTTCTGGTTTCGGAGTCCTTTCTCTTCTCTCTGGGGTCGAGTTTTTGGCTGTAAGATCTTGTCGGGCGGCTAGGGAATCTTCGGCGTTCATGTATTTTTAGGCTTTGGAAAATAGGGTTGCCATGGAGGTCGGGGTTTTTGGAGAGGGAAAAAAGGAAATCAGATAAACGTAGACCGGCCATGAAAGCCATAAGGATGACCTTGTCGTCGTTTTCTGCTACCTGCAGGGCTTCGGTGTTAAAGCGGGTGACGAAGCTGTGCAGCAACTCCCCTTCGGTCTGACGGATGTTGAGGAGCTGGATTGCCAGACGCCGCTGGCGCTGGGCACCAATGAAATGGCTGAGAAATGAGTCACTTAGGTACTGGAAAGTGGAGACAGAGTCTGTTAACAGTTGACTAAACCAGAGTCGAGCTGACCCCTTAAGTGTTACGGGGAAAGCCCGACACATGATTTCGTTAGGGAATGCATGGAGGACCATGAGGGTCCTGTAAGTTTCCAAATGGTCGACCGGGTCTGTTGTGCCGTCGAAAGAGTCGAGCGTGGGCATTTTGAACTTAGGAGGTAAGGGTTTGTCTCTGATGAAGGCAACGAACGGTGAGTTGGCTGTGGTAGATGGTTTATTTTGTATGTTCTACATGACTCCTATGAGCTAGAGCTTCATGGCTCGGAGTTCTGCATCCCAGAGATGAGCGTTGTCACCACCGGAACGCAGCTGAAGCTGGACATTACTGGCCTCTCCCTCGGGGGTTGGTGCCTGGACTGATAGATGTGGGGCCTGGGGTAGCGGGTTCATATCTGGGGGAGGGGGTCGCAAGCCTTCCAAGTTGGGAGGGTAAAGTTGTTGGATAGGATGGCTCGGGGCTCGTTCTTGGTTGGGTGGGATATCTTGAGGTGGAGGAGGAGGGACGGGAAGGTCTCTTTGAAGCAAAGCATTGATCAGGGCTTGGTTTTGCTCTGCTAAGCGGTTGATATTGTTTGTAAGTTCTGTGAAGTACTGCGGCGGGTTGTTTGGATTGGGAGGATTGGCTTGGTGGTCGGCAACATTGTGGTGAGAAGCTATGGATCTAGTTATGACCATCTACCTTGGTACGTGGCAGGAAGGGGTTATTGGGAAGGGGTCTCCGGCGACAATGGGCACAACTGGCACGCGGAACAAAAAGTTTTCCACAGACGACGCCAACTGATTATACAGTGTGTTCCAGATGAAACGGGTCGAATTGATCCACGCTTCCCAAACCGGTGCCTGAGGTACCAAGCCCACAGAGAGACCTGTACAAGAGTTCAATAGGGAACGGGGAGTCCCCCAGCGAACCCTCCGACGAGCAAGTTAGAAAGAGAGATGGAATGTAGAGATAGATTAGTGATAGAAAAGCTTAACCCTTTCCTTGTCTTCGATGCCTGCTTATATCCTCTGCTAATCATTTCGTTGTCCCTTCCGACCTGTCACCTTGGTCGAAAATCTATGCTCTAGCTTACCTTGTTCATGGTGAGGCCGTTCTGTCCCGACGGGAAAGGGTTATCGCAATAAATGCTGCAGGAAAACTCATTAATGGCTGATGTGTGGTGCAATAACTTTGCAGGATCTTTGTCTGCTAATGTGGGTGATTCTCTACTTGCCAAGTGTTTAGATGTCATTGGTGTTTGGTGTAACGCTGGGTTTCACGAGTGTTGGGCTTTAGTATTTGAATCATGGATTAGACCTTAGGTGGTAGGCCATATCCTTTATGGGCTTACCCATGTCAAAAATAACACAAGTCTCAAATTACAAGAACTATTAATGTAATTCGCCCATTAAATTTCAAAGTCATACATAATTGTTAAAATCGCACTATTCACTATTCAATACGATTTCAGCATTTTATTATTAGGATTCAACTTTGGCTGCCCATGATTGTTCTTTTTGATCCATTACATCCTGTTTGGGTAGGATTTTTTTTAGAAATTTTAAATTATTTAAGCACAAAATAAATTTTAAATTATTTGGTTATAACTTTTTTAGTCACTGTTTAGGGTTGATTTTTTAAATAATTTTTTATTGATATTTTTAAGAAAAAGTTACCTGTAAATCCTAAAAGTTGAAATTGTATTCCATTTGGTCCCATAAATATTATGTTGACCCGTTTGATCCTTTCCGTTGTGGAAAGACACAAATACTACTGGTGGGAATACTTAACAGCGTGACAGTTGCGTGGCCGTGATTGGATGCGTGGGTTTACGTTTCATTTTTTGTGTAACAGGACTGGTTGGTGTGCACGTGGGTCATGTGTTGCAGGTGAAGTTTGTTAAATGGGCAAATGCTTCACAAGTGCCTTGTTTGGCGCGTGTGTTAGGTGCCACATAATAGGAAAGCGCACTAAGGCTTTTTATGGGTTTTGGATTTGGTGTGCTGATTCCACATGCCACACACCTGGGTTACATTTGTTTTTAATATACAACATTTGAATTTGGGTTACATTTGTTTTAATTATTTTTAGAGTGTCACATTATATCCGTTACGTTGGAGTGTCACATGTCATATTTAGAAAAAAGTACACTAAGAAATTTTTAATTTTTTTTAGAGTGTCACATCATGCCTTCCACGTTGTCATGTTTGAGAAAATTACACTAAGGAGTTTTTATTTTTTTTGAAGTGTCACATTATACTCGTTACGTTGTAACGTTTGACAAAAGTACACTAAATAGTTTTTATTTTTTCTGAAGTGTTACATCATACCCGCCACGTTGTCACATTAGGAAAAAGTACACTAAAGAGTTTATATATTTTTTTGAAATGTCACATCATACCTGTCACGTTGTTACAGTAGAGAAAAGTATACTAAAGTGTTTTTATTATTATTTTTTATTTAAAAGTTTTGGAGTGTCATATCATACGCGCCACGTTGTCACATTTAGGAAAAATACACTAAGAAATTTTTAATTTTTTGGAGGGTCACATCGTTAAAGTGTCACATTTATACTTACCACATTAGAGTTTTACATCATACTTGTCACATTAATAAAAGGGTATAACTGTCTACCAAAACACTATCAAAATTAAAAATAAGACCACACGAAAAGAAACTCTCCACTAATAAAACTTAACAGATTAATAAAAAAAAAATCAAAACTATATATGGGACGTCATAATGGTAACGTCTATACTAAAATATTCTAATATAAAAAAGTGCACACGAAATCCCACTAAAATCGTCCGCCAACAAATGGAAGGGTATAATTGATCACTAAATACTAACAAAGAAAACATGATCAAATGAGATATATTCCCTAACTAATAGGACTATTAGGAACAATAGAAACAACATTGAGACCAATTAGTGCAACTATTTGAGGGATGGGGTTTATCAGTAAATATTCCTATTTTTAATAATAATTTTGTGAATTTTTTTTTTAAAAATTCAAAAAACCCTTATAACTTTTGGGTTACTTTTTGATAGACTGAAAAAGTAAAAAAATTTAAAAAGTAAAAAAAACAAAAGGTCAAAGTCAATATTTTCTCAATTTTTATTTATTTACTCCCTTTTACATTTTATATTAGTTTGCAAAAGTCAAATTTGAAAAGTGATAAAATTTGACATAATTTGGAGAACCCCTCAACTAAGACAAAAAAAAAATAAAAAATAAAAAAAAACTTTTTTAGATGTATATTGAGAACCCCCTCAACTAACAATTGTAAAAAATTATTAAAAAAATACTATTATTTAAAATACGATTTGTCCATGTGATTTAAAAAATTATAAATATTTTTTGTCATAATTTTTTTATTTAATAGAGTTAACTAAAAAAATCAAATTTCTAACTGTTCTACTATACAATAGTAAAATTACCTATTTCATACTATATTTTATGTTGGCAAAATATGAAATAATAAAATTACCAATTTCATTCTTATTTCATTACTTCATAGCCTATTTCTTATTTCATTTTGGAAAAAAGGGATTTCTAGTTATTCTCTTATACAATAATAAAATTACATATTTCATATTTCTGACAAGGGGTTATGAAATAAGATTGCAAATTTAGTTTTTTTAACGCGAAAGAGAAATTTATATTTTTGAGAAATAACTTGTTTGGGAAGTTTGCTTATTGGCTAATCAAAAAGGCCACATCTTTTTTCTTTTCTTTTTTTTATCATTAGTGATTTTTTTCAAAATTGTCTAATTTTTTTTTTTTACTATCCGTCTTGTGTAGACGAATCTAAAAAGTTTATAAAAAAAAAAGTAAAAATTTTCAAAAAAAGTTCACTATTTTTAGCTTATATTTGTCTTTTTTGATTTTTTGAATTTTTTTAAAAATTTAATTTCTCTCTTTGTCTCCAACTGAATTTAGACACTTAAATTTTTTAAAAAAATTTTAAAAATTACTAAAGACCAAAAAAAAAAAAAAAAAAAAAAAACCCCACAAAATAAGCAAATCCCAAACACCTACCAACTCATTTGGGAACTAGGTGTTTTAGTGATTTTTTAGCTAATATACATATATATATATATATATATAAATTAAAATGTTTTGAATATTTATATATATATAAAAAAAAAGGATGTACAAAAAGCAAAGTGAATGAAATAATTTTTTTTAACCTTTTTATATTTGTTTGATTTTTGATTTTTTTTGGATAACTTTTTAACTTTAAAACTTTTTTTTTGGTTTACCAAAACATCCCAACCTTTTTATAGTGTAGTAATGTCTTAACAAATTTTGTCTTGTGTACTGTGCTAGTTGTAGGTAGGATTTTAAACGGGTCGAGTCGAGTTTTAATATGTTTAAATTTAATTATTAAGATATTAACGAATTTAAAATATAAGTTTGAACTCAATAAAAATTTAACGAATCGAGTTTGAGACGAGTTGGCTTAGGTTCGACTCGAATTCGATTATATTCATGAACTTTAACGAGTTAAAAAAATTAATAATTTATATTTGTGTATGAGATTAGGGGTTGCTTTGGGTGTCTTAAATAAGTGCATTTTTTACCTTTTTAGACAAAAAAATTGAGGAAAAAAATATGATTGTTTGGATTAACTTTTTGAATTTTTACGAAAAAACGTGTATTAAAAAATTGTATAAATTAATGTGTAGGAGAAAGTAGGGAGAGTAGCAGTACGGCCAACCATCTTGGGCAGAGGCATTTCACATACGAAATGGTTGCCTCATTTGCGAGCATTGCATTGGACTGTGATGTTCGGCCCGTGGGGCCCACCACGGGTCCCTTTTTGCTAATCAAAACCGTTGAATATGCAGAACTTATTGAGTATTATATACTTATAAAAAATCACGTTGATCAGATATCGATAGTTATCTAATTGGATAAGTTTTTTTTCAGCTGTTAACTATAACACCATCCTTTTTTTTTGTACAAAACTAATTTGATCATATACTTAGCAATATCCGATCAACCTGATTTGTTATAGACATATAGTACTTGACAAGTTCTGCACATTCAACGGTTCAGATTATCAAAACGGGACCCGTAATGGCTTCCCACGGGCCGAACAGCAGCGTGTTTTTTGTGCAATATGGCTGTTCAATTTTTTTAAAAAAAATTAGCTTCACCTGTGGGACGTTAGACGAGTTTTATTAATTTTTGGGTAAAATGAATTTTTTTATTATTTTTTTGGGTGAATAGTGATAACTTTTTAACTTTTTTTGTAACTTTTTAACTTTTTAGATTATTTTGAAGATGCCAAACTAGGTCTAAAATTATAATTGAAATTTTAATTATACAATTATATATAAAAAATATATAAATATACTCAAAAAAAGATCCATATCTTACCAAAATAATAATATTTACTACTACTATTATATAAATGTATGATAGTTAGCTATTATTTACATATAAATAAATTTAGTTATTATTTACAGTTATATTATTTAAATACATAAATAATATATTTATCCTATTTTTTATATATATTTTTATATTATTTAATATATAAATAATATATCTATTTTATTATTTAAATAAAGATTAAACGAACCAGTTAACTAATCGAATTTTAGCACGTTCGTACTTGTTTCTAAAAATTTTAACGAGTTCAAATTTGATCTCAAACACAATAAAAATTTCACTTAAGTTCATACGAGTGCTTACCGAATTAAGCTCGAAACGGTTGACAAACGGATCAGGTCATTACATTTCCCAGCTTTTATTATCTTCCTTTTCCGAGATATAAACAAATCTCTTTTTTTCTTGGGGAATTTTTTTTAAGATCCTTGGTATTAAGATTTTATTGCATAAAGGATACTCAATATTTTCATGATGTCTAAGGTCCCTCAACATCAATCCAGAGAAAATTCAATTCAGAGAAAATTCGATCCAAAGAATTTCTTTGGACAAATCACAGAAAAAATTCCAAAATTCTTTGGACACATCACAGAGAAGATTTCAAATTTCTCTGGACACATCACAGAGAAAATCTCACCAGAGAATTTCTCTGGATTCAACCCAGAGAAATTTCCCTCTCCACTCCAGCGAGATTTACTCAACCCCCAGAGAAAATTCTTAGTTGTTTTATGACCACAGACCAGCTCAATTTGAGGACTGTATTGACAACAATAAACAATGTACTTTCATGTTTAAACAAGTCAAAAACGTTTGGATGCACAAGTAATATACCATTAATAGAAGATTAAAAAATGAACCAGTTCTGGAGAGAATTTCTCTGAATGAGAATTTCTCTGGAGAGAATAAACCATTCTCGAATTTCTCTGGAGAGAATGAGAGATGAAATCGAACTGCTTGAAGCTTGACATTTTCTTCCTACCATCTCCTTCAACCTCTGCTCAAACAGACCACTGTTTCTCAGCGAATTCAACGCCACCAATCCACCGAATAATTTCTCGTCGAAGAAAAGCTGAGCCTACTCTCTCTCTCTATATCAAGAGACCCAGCTTCTTCTTCCTCAAGCAGCTCTGCTTCAGGTTTGCTCACTGCCGACTGTTGCAACTCTAGACACGCTGACACCGCAACCCAAGCCGCTGGCTCACACTGATACCATTCCAGCTCGCCAATCATCACTGTTTTTGTCAACCCACTTGTCAACAGGGCGACAACTCGGCGACACAGCCTACCAGCCTCATCAACTCGTTCACGGCAGTCAGTATACTGTATTATTAGCAACAACAATGCTCACTGGTTTGCATATTGTATTATTAGCAACAGCAATGCTCACAGGTTTGCATCGCTAAGGTTCCTCACAGGTTTGCATCGCTAAGGTCCCTGTTTGGTTTGCATCGCTTTGTCGATTTCAGCTCGGTCGTAGGCCTGCCACGCCGATCTCAGACCACACCATTGCTCACTGGTGCTGCTTCCTCACGGTTTCGGTTTGTATTGTTCTTGGCTACTCTCTCTCATGAGTGTGGCCTTCAAATCTGTAAGTTTTTTGCATGTCACTGAGCTAGTTTCCAGCATCACCGTCCGATTATCATTTTCTGAGAGAAGAGGCGAGGCGTGAGTCTAAGAGAGAGAAGGGAGAGAGAGAGACGTGAAGGTTTGAAGCTTATATCAAATTTCTCTGTGATACATGAGCGTGGGATTGAGGAACCTTAGACATCATAAAATAATATTGTGGATCTCTTCCATTACTAAAATTGGAAGAGGGACCTTAGACTAATTTTTCATTTTTTCTTTGCTGCCATTCCAGCAGCTCAAATTGAGTATAAAAATCGAAAAAATCATAAGTTCGCCACTTTAGATTTAAGAATAGGTTGGTTTAGTAATTTTTTAGTTTTTTGGTTAAAATATAAGGTAAAGAAAATTAATATGTTGGGAATGATTTT
The DNA here is from genome assembly GCF_055761805.1 of Camellia sinensis. Taxonomy (NCBI): domain Eukaryota; kingdom Viridiplantae; phylum Streptophyta; class Magnoliopsida; order Ericales; family Theaceae; genus Camellia; species Camellia sinensis. The sequence continues at coordinate 51,895,624 of NC_138967.1, forward strand.
TTGATTTTTTACGAAAAGATATGCAAAAGTAGAGAGAAAATAAAATTTTTGACTTTTTAGTATAGGTTATAGACTTTTTAATTTTTTTAATAACTTTTTGACTTTTAATTTAAAACTCTCGCATGCCAGACAAGGCCTAAATGATTTAATTTGATTTTTTTAATGTACAATTTAATTATGATTTTTTTAAATAGATGAATCATAATTCATTATTTAGTCCGTGATTTTATAAATACCAATCTAGTTGAAATCGAATTGAATTGTTTATATTATATTACATATATAATATTTTACGAATGTAAATATTAAAATATTTTATTAGTATCAAATATATGAGTATATAAATTATAACTTTTTACAATTAAAATTTTGTTTGGCATCACTTAAAAAAATAAAAAAGATAAAAAATCAAAAAAATCACTAAAAAAAGTAAAAAAAATTCATGCCGTTACTTTGCATGCATGATACAAGCAATGACGTCAAATGCAATGTCAAACTTTGCATTGCATTTCCCCGCATGCTGCTCTCGTGCCACAATGTAAGCCATAAATACCATAAAAAAAAAAAGGACAAATTACATATACCCCTCGAGATTTGGTTAAATTATAAGTATTTCTCTGAAGTTTGAGAAGTTATAAATTTTTTCATGAATGCTATATTTACATAACAAATTAGGGGGTAATTTGTTATGAAATTTAAACCTCAGGGGGCAAATTATTATAAAAATACAAACTTTAGAAGGCGGGATGTAATTTTTAAAACCTTAAGAGGGTATCTGTAATTTAATCAAATCTCAAGAAAAGTATATATAATTTGTCTTTAAAAAAATAAAAAAATCAAAATACACGAAAAGGTCAACAGTTCTGCTGCATGTGTCAACAATGCTGCTGCATGTGTAAGAAGGTAGAACGGTAATTTTAATATTTGCTATAATATTTTATTACATATTTTTTTATAAAAAATTAAAAAATTATTTCAAATATACATTTTTTTTCTCTTTGCTTTTTTAACCAAAAATTTAAAAAGTACACTTACATAGCACATCTTAAACAACCCATAAGTATATTTTTATATAACAATAGAATTATTTTTAAACAATTATGTAAATAATTTTTAGATTGTTAATAATATTTTATAATCATATTATGAATAATGATAATATTTTTAAAATTTATGTTTCCAAATCGTACCAAACTGTGGTTTAGTGATTCAATTTGAATTGATCTCAAAATTTTCATAAATTAGTTTGGATTCCAATTTGATAGAACGGTTCGACTATGGTACCCAAAAGTGGTATTTGGGTACCATACATGAAAATAATTTTGAACCATTAGATTGGAATCTTTAAATCTTAACCATCCAAAACCAAAACAAGTTAAAAAATAAATTAAAAAAAAAAAAGCTGGTTACCACCGGTCAATAAACTCTCTCTCTACTGGTATTGTTTCTTGTTTGTCTCTGTACTCTCTTCTCTCTCTCTCTCTACTGTGTTCTTCTATCTCTATACTCTCTTCTCTCTCTCTCTACTGTGTGAGGGTTTCTACAAGCCCTTCTGTCTCACACCTGACCGGCCTCTCATCGCCTCGATCCCATTGTTCCACCACCACCGGCGCAACCCCGCCTTGATTCTGGCCACTCATTTGCCCTGAAGATCCTCGACAAGACCAGAAGCTCTGTTCAATGGCTACTTCTGATAGGAACAAGAAGAAAAGGGTTTGCTTTCTAAACATTTTTTTTTCCTTTTGGAACCTTTAAACTGGTTTTCTTTTGTTCAATGGCTTCCTCCGACTTGTTCATGGCTTTTGGAGTGAATATGCAACTGTATTATTGCAATCCCAAGTGTTCCTTTTTTGTTTTTTTTTTTGATTTTTTTTGGGTTCAAAATCATCTGGAAAGTGGTCCTTTTTTTTTTTGGTCTTAAAAATCAAAGACAAAAGTAGATGGGTGAGTTGGCTTTATTTTTTTGGGTTTCTCTGCTTTCGAAACCTTTTTTTTTTCTTTTCTGATTTTTTTGTTCAAAATCAAAGACCAAAGTAGGTGGGTAATTTGGCTTTATTTTTTTTTGGGTTTCTCTGCTTTTTAAACCTTTTTTTTTCTGATTTTTTTTTTTTAGTGAAAATGAATGACAAAAGTAGATGGGTAAGTAGATGGATAGAGTAAAAATCATATATATATTGATTTTTTTTAAAAAATTATTTTTGTATGGTATTTTTTTGGATTTTTAGTATGTGGTTGGAGGTGGCATTTTTTTTCCCTCAATCCCCAAATCTTTCTAGAATATTGGGTATATGGTTGTCTCATATGCTTTGCAGTTTGTTTGGTTATCGGTATGAATTTTGTGTTGTCTCATATGTTGTGTTACTTATTTTTTTAAAGATGGTTCATGGTCCATATGTATTTTTTATGTTCTTTCTTTCTTTTTTTCTGTTCTTTATCATTTATGCACCTAATTGTTTTTGGAATGGAAGGACTTGAATGGTTGACAAATTGTCCCATTCACTACTAGAAAAGGGGCTTTATGACATTGAATTTTTTGCGACCACTTAAAAACCGTGGCAAATAACAAGCTTTTGCAATAGTAAAAAACTTCATCACTAAATATAATTTTTTGCGATGGAAATAATCCATTGCAAAAAAGAAGATAATAAAAAATGATATTTTTAGTAATGGGTAACCCATTACGTCACAAAAGACGCAACATATGCAATGGTACGTTACTTCCGTCGCATAGCAATGTTTTATGCTTCAGTTTGATTTGATTTTAAATTTTATAAAATCATAAATAATAATTTGATCTTTGATTTATTCTGAAATCTAATCATGCACCTCTCTAATTTGACAAGTCATTTGGTAATTTTTGAGCAATGTTCCACATCATTTTGAGGTGATACTTATCTAATTATCTTTCAAAACTAACTAAAAAATATTAAGTGTTACTATTTTAATTAATAAAAATCATATTATGACATTTGTAATTTTTCATTTTCGAGCAACATGCCTAATTAATTAAATGAAATTAACAAAAATCACTATTGGAGAAAGGTGAAAATCCTCTTAGTTAGGGGTGGACAAATATCCACAAGATCTATCAAAATCAAATTGACCAACTAATCTGTCACAAAATAAATGATTTTAATGGTTTAAATGGATAGATGTGGATGGTTTTTCCTCAATCAGCCTAAATTCGAATGGACTATAGATATGGAAAGTCACTGCACCTAATTCGATTTGCTTACACTTTTAAAAAATGATGTTATATTTTTCTCTTAATCCCCAAATCTTTCTAGAATACTAGGTATATGGTTGTCTCATATGTTTTGGAGTTTATTTGTTTGTTTGTTTGTTTGTGGGTATGAATTTTGTGTTGTCTCATATGGTTTGTTACTTATTTTTTTTTAAAGTATGGTGGTCCCATTTGTAATTTTTATGTTTTTTGTTTCTTTTTCTTATTTTTTTCTTTATCATTTATACACTTTGTTTGTTTTTGGAATGGAGGGACATGAATGGTTGACAAATTGTCCCATTGGTGGGTAATGGGGACTTTGACACTTTTTGCTAGACAATAAATGGTTGAGTTTTTTGTATTATCTCATGCTTTGTTGTTTATATTTTTAAAAGTAAGATAGTTTATGGTGGCCCCATTTGCGGGGTTTTTTTTTTTTTTTTAAGTCTTATTTCTATTATTTTTTTGAAGTAAGCTAGTCCATGATAGTCATATATCTATTATCGGCTTGCTTTGGAGATTGTGTATATGGGACCATATGCTTTATTACATTTATTTTTAAAAGCAATATAGTTCATGTGATCTCATTTGTGATTTTTTTTTTTGTTTCTTTTTTTTTTTTTTTTTTTGAAAGCAAGATAGCCCATGATGGCCCCATTTCTGTTATTGTTTTTGTTTATAGAATGGAGGGATATGTAGGCTTCATTAATTGTCCTATTAGTGAATAACTAGGACTTGGGTGAGTAATCTTAAAAGAATATATATATATATATATATACACACAATATTTATAGAATACAATGAAAGAACACTACAAAAAATTAATGATATTAATAATATGTTTTAATTGTAGTGTTTTAATATATGATTAAATTTTCATAGTATGTTTTGGAATTTAAATTTGGTCTAATGTATTTTTTGTTATTGTGTTTAGCTAACCATGACAACTCGGACAGCATTGAACTCAGTTTATGAGTTAATACAATTGCTTCAACCATTACAAAAAGAAGCTATCAAATCAATTGGCTTTGGAGGTTTATTAGAGCTTAAATGCACGAGATTGCCACGACAACTCTGTGAATGGTTGGTTGGTTGTTTTGATCATACATCTCGGTGTTTATTCGTTCATGGTAAAAGAATAATTATAACACCATTTGATGTAAGCCACATATTAGGACTTCCTTGTGAGGGATCAATTATAAACGTAAATGGGGACCACACTGATATTGAAGAGTTGTCGAACAAGTATGGTGTTAAGAAGTGTGGTTCTATTTCATTGAGGTCTTTAAGGAATGAGTTGTCTGAAATGAAAGTAGACGGGGATGATTTTAAGGGAAGATTTGTATTGTACATTCTAGGTTCTCTTTTGTGCCCTACATCGGAGTTGTCAATAAATCGTTGTTTTCTCCATTCCTTGAAGGATATGTCTTCTTTACATAAGTTAAATTGGTCAAAACTCGTCTTAGACTTTTTAGTTGATGGTGTGCGAAAGTACAAGGACAAAGGAGAAGGAAAGGGACAACGAGGAATTCGAGGTTGCTTGTTTTTTCTGATGGTATGTTTCTAAATCATGAAAAATTGAATCATGTGAAAGGGTATTGATTTGTTATTATCTCACTTTACTTTTGTTTAATATGTTAATGAATATGATAGTGCTGATTATTGATTTAATATAGGTGTACATTCCAATTAATGATGCGGGTGAACATTGGTATATGTGTGTGGTATACATGCGACAACAAGTGGTATATATCCTTGATCCGTATATATCAAGAAGAAGTAGAACTCGGCCAACTCAAGTAAAAAAAGTGGTATACATCCTTGTACAATGTCGTTATTTGTATTTTGTATTGCATGTTTTCCTACTAATTAGTTATGTAAATAACAGGTTGAAGTGTTACATGACTTATTGGGAATTCAGTACAAGAATGCATATACAAATAAAATTACCGAGTTTCTAATTAGAACACTTGAATGGCTTCCAAAACAAAGTAATGGCTATGATTGTGGAATGCACGTCAACAAGTATTTTGAATTGGTGCAATTTATTGATTCCGAAGCTTGTTTGCTTCAATTTGACTCGTGGGATGCTAGACAAAGATTAGCACTGGGCTTAGTTCGAGATGCAAACAATAAAATTGGGTCAAGAGTGATAGAATTGGCTTGTGATAGATAATTGCCATGTATCATTGATGTTGTTGCATGTTCATACTTGAATTATGTGAATTTCAACTGAATTTGTTTTGGGGAGGATGTAGAGCAAATGGATTTTAATCGTATGATTTTTGTCGTTTTTTAGTAATTTGGATTTGGATTGTACATGGGCAGGGTTTGTGAATGATAATTATGAATGGCAAGTGTTGTGTTTTTGAATGATAATTAAACTCATTTAAACCACACTTACTACTCAATGAGACTGTACTTACTACTTTATCAGAATTACACTTACTACTCAATGAGACTCTACTTACTACTTTATTAAACTTGACTTATCATCCATTTAAACCACACTTACTAGTCAATGAGACTGTACTTACTATTTCATCAGACTTGACTCACCACTCATTTAAACCATACTTATTACTTTATTAGACTTGACTTACCGCTCATTTGAATCACATTTACTATTCAATGAGACTCTACTTACTACTTTATCAAACTTGACTTATCAGTCATTTAAACAACACTTACTACTTAATAAGACTTTACTTATTATTTTATCAGACTTAACTCATTTAAACCACACTTACTACTCAATGAGACTGTACTTACTACTCTATCAGAATTACACTTACTACTCAATGGGACTCTACTTACTACTTTATCAAACTTGACTTATCATCCATTTAAACCACACTTACTAGTCAATGAGACTGTACTTACTATTTCATCAGACATGACTCACCACTCATTTAAACCATACTTACTACTTTATTAGACTTGACTTACCGCTCATTTGAATCACATTTACTATTCAATGAGACTCTACTTACTACTTTATCAAACTTGACTTATCAGTCATTTAAACAACACTTACTACTTAATAAGACTTTACTTATTATTTTATCAAACTTAACTCATTTAAACCACACTTACTACTCTATCAAAATTACACTTACTACTCAATGAGACTCTACTTACTACTTTATCAAACTTGACTTATCAGCCATTTAAACCACACTTACTAGTCAATGAGACTGTACTTACTATTTTATCAGACTTGACTTACCACTTATTTAAACCATACCTACTACTCAATATTTGGCTTACAACTAATTTAAACCATACTTACTACTTTATCAGACTTGACTTACCACTCACTTGAATTACACTTATTACTCAATGAGACTATCCTTACTACTTTATCAGACTTGATTTACTACTCATTTAAGCCACATTTACTACTCAATAAGATTATACTTACTACTTTATCAAACTTGACTTATCACTCATTTAAACAATACTTACTCAATGAGACTCTACTTACTGCTTTATTAGAATTGACTTATCAATCATTTAAACTAAATTTAAGACTACATTTACTATTTCATCAGACTTGATTTTTTTTTTTCTTACCACTTGAATCTCGAAATTTTTCTTTTAACTAACTGAAATATTATTCCAACAAAACATAAAAATTTATAAATTCAAAATATAATGGAAGTGAAAGTAAAAAGAGAGAAACTTACTTAAGAAGTTCCAAATCAATAACAATTTTATCTTAAAATCTCCGAAAGTTTTAGAAATGAACATCCTTGACTTATCAATCATTTAAACTAAACTTAAGACTACATTTACTATTTCATCAAACTTGATTTTTTTTTTCCCCTTACTACTTGAATCTCATAATTTTTCTTTTAATTAGGTGAAATGTTGTTCCAACAAAACATAAAAAATTATAAATTCAAAATATAATGGAAGTGAAAGTAAAAAGAGAGAGACTTACCTAAGGACTTCCAAATCAACAACAATTTTATTTTAAAATCTTCGAAAATGTTAGAAATGAACATCAAATTTTGTTTATGGAATCCTCAAATGAATTTGAAATTTTTCTATATTTTGTTAATCATATTTCTCATTAATTGCATTTATTGTGGTAGATGAAAAAGATACTAGGTTTCATTTATTGCAATTCATTGCCATTAAGTACATAAATAAAAAAAAAAATCATATTCCATAAAATGTAAAAAATTATAATAAAATTTATAAATTTCATATTTATTTTGTATATATATATTTTTTTTGTTTACATTCTAGTTTATAAATTTTATATTTATTTTAGAGGTTAGGTGCATTTTATTAATGTTTGAATGGTAAGTGTAGTTATGTGGAATAATTACATCTATATCAAGTAGTAAATATGTTTTGTTGTTGTAATAAATTGAAAAACACTCATTTAAACCATACTTACTATTTTATCAGACTTACTTACCACTCATTTAAACCACATTTACTACTCAGTGAGACTCTACTTATTATTTTATCAGACTTGACTTACTACTCATTTAAATAACACTTACTACTCAATGAGACTCTACTTACTACTTTATTAAACTTGACTTATCACTTAAATAACACTTACTACTCAATTAGACTCTACTTACTACTTTATCAAACTTGACTCATCATTTAAACAATACTTACTATTTTAGTAGACTTGATTAATTAATTATTTAAACTAAACTTAAGATTGCACTTACTATTTCATCAAACTTGATTTTTTTTTTTTTACTACTTAAATCTCATAATTTTTCTTTTAACTAGGTGAAATGTTGTTCCAACAGAATATTAAAATTTATAAATTCAAAATATCATGGAAAGTTAATGTAAAAAAAGAGATAGAGACGATAGAGACATAGATTCTTACCTAAGGAGTTCCAAATCAACAATAATCTTATTTTTAAATCTTCAAATATTCAAAAAATTTAAAAATAAACATAAAATTTTGTTCATGGAACCCTCAAATAAATTATAATTTTTTCTATATTTTATTACTTATATTTCTTATTAATTGCATTTATTATTTTCAAGTATGATAAATGAAAAGGAAATTAGGTTTCATTTATTGCTATTAAGTAGATAAATAAATAAAAAATCATATTTCATAAAATGTAATAAATTATAATAAAATGTTTAGAATTCAAATTTATTTTGTTTATTTTTTTCTTAAATTTTATTTTATAAATTTTATATTTATTTTAGAGATTTTGAAAATTTATTATAACTTAATTTTTTAAGTTTACCAGTTACCTGAATAGCAGGTTAAGTGTATTTTATCAATAATTGAATGGTAAGTATAGTTATTAATAATAGTAAGTATAATCACATCAAATAATAAGTATACTTAGTTATTGTGGTAAGTTAAAAACCACTTTTTGGTTTCAAAACCATTAAAAATTACCTTATTTTTTACGAAACTACCTAGATTTCTTAAGCTGGTTTTATTATTATCAATCAATGGTTAGATTTAGTTTACTTTTAAATCTAATGGTCCAAAATTATTTATGTATAATATATGAAAACCACCTTCATGTATCATAGAAAAATTCTGATAGAACCGTAAGTAATGGATTGATTTTGAGTCACAGCTAAATCAAACCAATCCCAACCATCTGCACTCTAACGCCAATTATTAACACACACGCAAAAACTATTTCATAAAACCTCCTTTTTAAAAGCAAAATTAATTAAAAAAACAAATGATAAAATCAAATTTTATATTAAATTTGTCAAAAAAAGTTTGACAACTCTTTTTTCATTTAAATTTTTTGGGGGTGAAAACTTAACTAATTATTAGAGGCACAATTTTCACAAATCAAAATTAGATATTTTAAAATTATAAAAAAAATTATAATTTATAAAATTCAACAACCAATAACCATAGTTTAGCCATCTTCAAAAAACAAAAAATTAAAAATTCATTGGAAGGAATATTAGTGAAATTTCCCTCTCTAACTTTGTGTAGTAGGAGAGATTCAAAATATTTTTTTTATTAGCTAAGGTCTCTCAATATTTTCACAGAGAAAATTTGACTCAAGAAATTTTGTCAAACTCAGAGAAATTTCGGTCCTGACTCAAAGAAATTTCAACTTTTACAGAGAAATTTCAAGATTTTTCTGTGAAAATTAAAATTTCTTTGAGTCGGGACAAAATTTTTCTGAATCAGGGCAAAATTTATTTGAGTTGAATTTTATCTGTGAAAATGTTGAGGGACCTTAACTATTATGAAAATATTATATGTCCTTTATCTTATAAAATCTTAATATTAGGAACCTTAAAAAAAAATTTCCATGATAATATCATAGATCATAACTATTTTAAAATTTGAAATATATAAAATTATAATGTTAATGTGAAAAATATAAAATGATAGAAACAGAAAATATATTACATAGCAATCCAATAAAATTTGATGTAAATAATTAATCAACAATGCTAGAAACTCCAAAAATTTTACTTCTTCCGTCTCAAAATATTAGTCTCAAACTTTTACTCCAAAACTTTACAATTATTACACTTCAAAAATATTAAATTTTTAAAATTATCCTTTGACTTTTTATTGGAACACCAATTGTCATAATTAATAAATTTAAAAGAATAACAAAATAAAATGGAATTTTAGTCTTTAATTTTTGAAAATAGATTAATATTTTGAAACAACAAAAAATAGAATAGGAAATTAATATTTTGGGATGAAGGGATTACAAAATTTTTACCAAATTGTGTGGAATCCCATGAGACTCATATGATCTGAATCTCACATCCATATAAAATATTTGATAAAAATTATAGAATCTCTTACATTTTTCATAATCAATATTGTGTGGGAAGGACATATCTTCCGTTCTCCGTACTCCTTGAATCCAAGCTTCACGTAGCGTTGCTTAACCTGAGAACAGAGAAACGGTGAGCTACCCGGCGGTGTGCTGCCAGATAAACCCTCCGACGATCAAGTCAGCACACTTGGGAGAAAAAAAGAATGTGGAGAGCACTGTAGAGAGAGAGCCTGAAATTCTTTCAACTTGCATACCTCTAACATCTGCATACTCCTCCTTTTCAACGCTGGCCATGCAGCCTCAGAGATTGTGGGCGCATTACCTCTGCTGTCCTTCCCTGGGTAGGCGGTTGTGCTCCCCTCTACCTTTCTTACACGTGTAGAGACCAAAACCTCCAAACAGTGTTTGTCGAACCGCCAAATGGTATTGACGCATACCAGGAGTTTATTTCCCTCTTCTTACCATTGGTCCAGGTAGCTTACACAACCGAGCTATTACTTGAGGGACAGACGTTATACTGGATAGCCATAGCTGAGCAAAATCGCATCGATCTACCAAAGCCGACAAGTCGTGAGACGCGCCGCTCGGCATCTTGGCCTCACACTGCGCCCTCAAGGGTCGTTTATATACATTTGTGGTCCGAGCCACCTATAACTCGGTCAAATACAACCTCAGTCTGGTCTGTGGGCCTGCTCATCCAAGCTCGGCCCAACACCATAATCTGTGTGGGCCAAGCTCGGTTTGACAACGTGTTCTGCCTCAGCTTAGCCAAGTGAATTTCGGTTAATCCTAACTCGATGTTCCGCCGCACTCAGCACAGACCCACTTTGGTCTCAGCGCCCCAAGGCCCAACACCATGTTTAGTGTTGGTATAGATCGGCCAGTCGTTCGGCGCAAATCTCCCTCTCAATTTCCCCTTAATCCTATCCAAGCCGAGCGTGATTGGGATTACTATTCTGACCGAGCTATCCGATTTGGTCGGTCATTGAGGCTTGCACTGGTGGTCTTGTCATCGATCAATCAGCCGTACTGACAAACCATCTTTTCAATGCCACGTAGCCTTCCCTGACTGGTTCGGTGCAATCCTACAACAGTCCCATTATCTTCAAAATTCGAAAAGTTGGCGCCCTTTCGCATCATTCATATATACGAAAAATCTGCCCCTCCCCCCTTATCACTGTTCATCTTTCTCGATCAAAACCCTAAACCCTCTGAGTTTCTACCCTTTCTATTATTGTCGTCATTATTGTCGCTCTCGCTCGCACCATTTGCATCGTTTTCCATCTTAACGAGCATCACAGTGAAGGTCGAGGTAGATTAGAGCTTGATTTGGTACTCAAATCTGTAAGTCCCTCTTTTGCTTTCATCACCATCTTTGTGTTCTTCGTGTTCTTCATTTTCCTGCTTCATTTGGGACCGTTGATGTCACAACCCAAACCCGCCCCTATAGGCTTAGCGTCGTAACTGGCTAGTAATCCGTGATTACCAAAAGCCTGTTTAACTATACTAAGATGGATTAGGCTCTAATTCCTTTCCTATTGCTTAATTCTATCTCGTTAAAATTAGCGAATCAGACAGGTTCAATTCATCCATTTTTGTATCTGTTCACAATACCACTACAATATCAAGCAATGCAAGTCCATATCACATAGCACATAATTACACAATTAACAATAAGCATATAATTAAGTTAATTAATATGCTTAATTAAGGAGGTGATTGTCACATCCTCTCCCCCTTAGGATGTTTAATCCTCCAAACTCAATTACCTTCCTCCGAAAAGAAAACAGGATCAAGTGGAAAAAGGTCTGGATATCTTTTCACCATGTCATCTTCCCTTTCCCAAGTTGCATAAACGCCACCATGATTTTGCCAATCCACTTTCACTAGCGGGATTACTTTATTTCTCAACTTCTTGATTCACCGATTTACAATCTGAATACGCCTTTCTTTATAAGTGTAGTCATCACTCAATACCACATGGGTAGGCTCAATAACATGAAAAGGATCTCGAAGATAGTGCCGCAACGTCGAAACATGAAAGACGTTATGCATATGTTCCATTTCAGGAGGGAGTGCTACTTGATATGCCACCGGATTAATCTTTTCAATGATTTCATATGGTCCAACATACCTTGGAGCTAACTTGCCCTTGGTTCCAAAGCGTGTCTGCCCTTTCATGGGTGTCACTTTAATAAAAACATGGTCACCCACTTCATATTCCCTATCTCGCCTTCAGACGGCCGCGTAACTTTTTTTTGTCGGCTTTGTGAAGTTTTCAATCTTTGTTGAATTAATCTCACCTTTTCTGTTGTTTCATGTACAATCTCAGGCCCAAGTAAAGGCCCATCTCCAACTTCTGCCTAACAAATAGGAGACCGACATTTTCTGCCATATAATGCCTCGAAAGGTGCCATACCAATACTCGAATGAAAATTGTTGTTGTAGGCAAATTCAGCTAAAGATAAGTGACTTTCCCAATTTCCTTGGAAATCAAGTGCACACATGCGCAACAAGTCCTCCAGAGTTTGGATTGTTCTCTCTGATTGGCCATCTGTTTGAGGATGGTACGCACTACTCAATCTCAATTCGGTACCCAATGCCATTTGCAAACTTTGCCAAAATCTTGATGTAAACTTCGAGTCCTTATCAGAAACAATAGACACAAGCACCCCATGCAATCTAACAATCTCATTAATATAAATTGTAGCCAACTTATCCGCATTATAAATTGTTTTAACAGGTAAGAAATGAGCAGACTTAGTTAACCGATCAATAATAACCCAAATTGAGTCCATACCTCTACTGAAGCGAGGCAATCCAACAATGAAATCCATAGTGATATGCTCATATTTCCACTCCGGTATTGGCAAAGGTTGAAGTAACCCTGCGGGTCGTTGATGTTCGGCTTTGACTTGTTGGCAATGTAGGCATTTTGACACAAACTCAACAATTTCTTTCTTCATTCCCGGCCACCAGAAATTAAGCTTCAAATCTTGGTACATTTTTGTATTCCCCGGATGAATAGAAAGTTTTGAACTATGGGCTTCTTGCAAAACTCGCTTTTTCAATTCAGAATCATTTGGCACACATAATCTACCTTGAAATTTCAACACACCATGTTCAAAAATAAAACCTGGCCTCGATTTGGATTGTCGTTCATCAACAATCTTCTTCAAAAAGTCATCTTGTTGTTGTTTCTCTTTGATTTCCTCAATAAGTGCTAGTTGAGCAGAAATGGTAGCCAATGTCCCACCTTGTTCTCGCAAAACAATTTCAACCTCAAATTTCTCAAGGTCATGTAGCAATTCTGTTTACCCGGTAAGTAATCAAGCCAAATTTCCAATTGATTTTCGACTAAGTGCAACAGCGACAGTGTTAGTTTTCCCCAAATAGTACAAAATTTGCAAGTCATAATCTTTTATCAATTCTAGCCATCTCCGTTGTCTCATGTTCAACTTTTTTTGTGTAAAGAAATATTTTAAACTCTTATGATCTGTATACACCTCACATGTTGCCCTATACAAGTAGTGGCGCCAAATCTTCAATGAAAATACTACTGTGGCAAGTTCCAAATCATGAGTCGGATAATTCCAATCATGAGTCGGATAATTCCTTTCATGTGACCTCAGTTGTCGGGAAGCATATACAATGACTTTACCATTCTGTATCAATACACACCCCAAACCCTTATAAGAAACATCACTAAAAATAGTAAATCCATCCGTACCTGAGGGTAAGGTGAGAATCGATGCAGTCACAAGTCGGGTCTTCAATTCTTGAAAGGCTGATTTTCTCTGGTCGGTCCAGTCAAATGATACTCCCTTTTGAGTCAACTGAGTTAAAGGCAAAGCAATTTTGGAAAAGTCTTTCACGAATCTTCGATAGTACCCGGCCAAACCCAAGAAACTCTAGACTTCGGTAACATTAGTCGATCTAGGCCAATTCACCACTGCTTCAATCTTCTGTGGATCAACTGAAATGCCATCTTTACTAATCACATGCCCCGAAAACATAACACTAGCAAGCCAGAATTCACACTTGATTAGTTTTGCATATAATTCCTGTTCTCACAAGGTTTGCAAAGCAATTCTCAAATGCTGTTCATGTTCCTCCTTACTCTTGGAATAAATCAAGATATCATCTATAAAAACAACCACAAATTCATCGAGGAATGGTTTGAAAATTCTGTTCATAAGATCCATAAATGCAGCAGGTGTATTAGTAACTTCGAAAGGCATAACAAGAATTCATAATGTCCGTACCTTGTTTGGAAAGCAATCTTTTCAATATCTTCAGCTTTAACCTTTAATTGGTGGTATCCGGATCAAAGGTCAATTTTGGAAAAGACTTGAGCACCTTGCAGTTGGTCAAATAAATCATTAATGCGAGGCAATGGGTACTTGTTTTTCACTGTCACCTTGTTCAGTTCACGGTAGTTAATATAAAGCCTCAACGAGCCATCCTTCTTTTTTACAAATAAAACTGGAGCGCCCCACGGTGATGTACTAGGCCTGATAAACTTTTTGTCCAATAACTCTTGCAACTGGATTTTCAACTCTTTTAATTCAATGGGTGTCATTCTGTACGAAGCTTTGGAAATTGGCTGTGTACCCGGTATCACCTCAATAGTGAACTCAATCTCCCTGTCAATCAGATCCCCTGGCAAATCATCTAGAAAAACATCTAGGAATTCTCTGACTATAGGAATACTGTCCACATTAGCTTTAGTATCAGCAGGCACAGTCAGTATACAATATACATACCCTTTACACCCATTTTTAATCAATTTTAATGCTTTCATAGATGAAATCAAGTATAGGGGAGGTACAACACCAACTCCGTTGAACATAAATTCAGGCAATCCAGGTGGATGAAAAATAACTTGCTTTGTTACACTGTCAATGGAGGCATGATACTTTGTTAACCAATTCATTCCCAAAATTACATCAAAATGATCAAGATTCAGAGGTAGCAAATCAACATATAACAGCATGTCCCCAATAACAATCTCACATGCAGGATACACATAAGCACAAGTCATAGATCCCCCAGCAGGTGAAGATACAACTAATAAATAGTTCATGGGTTCTAGTGGTCTATTTAAATTTCGTGAAAAAGCATGCAAGGCAAATGAGTGTGTAGACCCTGAATCAATCAGAATGTAAGCGTTTTGTGCACAAATTGAAAGTATACCTGACACAACTGTCTCAGTATTCTGCACATCTCCTAGTACAAATGCAAACACCTGGCCTTGCCTCAAAGGTTCTTTCCTGGTAGCTTTGGAATTAGGTTTTGGTGTAACAGTTGATGCGGCAGCACTTGCTACGGGTCTACTAGTGCCTTGAGATGTGAGAGGACAATCTTTGACCTGGTGGCCCACCTTGCCACACCTGTAATATGCCCCAGAAATTTTGTAACAAGCCCCTTTATGTCTTCTGCGACATTCTGGACAAGGTGGTATAGAATTATTCCCTTAGTTGGAACTACTTGTTGACCCTGTATTTTGCTTTTTATTTAATGAGTTATTCAGGCCCTTTTTGAAACTGAAACTTCGTCTCTTACCCTGCCATTCAATCATGGCGCCTTAGGCTGTTTCAATGCTGTAACATTTGCCTCAGCTATGACAGCTCAGTCAAGGACATCTACATACTTGAGTAATTTCAAGACATTAATTCGATCGAGTATTTCCACATTAAGTCCACCTTCAAACTTTCTAGCCTTTTTATAATCGGTATCCACCATGTGCGGTGCATATTGGGCAAGCTCAGTGAACTTAGATTCATATTCAGCTATTGACATGGTGCCCAGTTTCAGTTGTTCAAATTCGGTTACTTTCCGATCACGAACTCACTGAGGGAAATATTTCTCATAAAAAGCTTCCTTAAACTGAGCCCAAGTCATAGCGTTGTTTGTATCATGAATAAGCATCCACCACCGTCTAGCTTCTTCTTGTAAAGTAAAAGTAGCCAATTATAGACCGCCCGAACTACGCTCCGCACGCGAGGGCGCGAATTTGTAGTTCTAGCTACTACAGTTCAGACTCCTGTCACGGTTCTAAATCTAATCTCACAGAGTGCAATGTAAGACTGATAAATTACCAAAGAGTCCAAATTCGGTAAATCGTTTTGGAAAATCGATTTTAATCAAAAAGCGCCAAACATGGACTGCTTTGCCAGATTTCAGAGTCGCCACCTAAATGTTTTGTTTTTGGGAAATTTAGGAAATCTTGACTCGTGCCTAAGGCCACGTGTCCGTCATCAACAAAGTTGCCTCGGCTCGGGAACTTGGGTACGAGGAGGGAAGGTCATGAAATGAGCACCTCCCGCTCGCCCGATCGAAGGATCGGCCTCTACTAAATATGATACGTTATTTTGAAAACACATGTGTTCTTTTTCCGGTTTATTAGCTAACCTTACTATGTGATGTGCACAGCATACAAGTATAGACTCAATCACGCGAATTGGAACAAAGCAATTCATGTTTGTTTTTTAAAGTGGTTTGAAAGTGCTACTCGCAAGTAGGCTAAAGCACAGATTTGCCACCCTCAAATGGGCTTAGAAAAACATGATTTTGCCACTTCAAGTGGGCTTAAAACTCACAATCATCGAGTTGTTCCAATTCAGGCAATCAAACCTTCATCCACAGGCATTCATGCATTTAAACACATAAGCACATAGCCTCATGGCAAGCATGCTATCATGGCAGTCACTTACACACATGCAAGGATGCTAAAGCGTAAACACTCACAGTGTACTCCGAGCCAAAATAAAAGCTAGTTAGAAATCATGCATGATCCTAGCTATGTTAAGATGCCTAATGCAACACATGCAAAAATGCAACTAAAATAGGCTCGGCTATCTAGAATGGCATATAAATGCAACACTTGAGAACATGCTTTGAAACACGTATTCAATAAAGTGTATTGAAATACAATGCAGTTTGAATGATGCGCCGAGCCCGCTGTATGCAAGACAAATGAATGATGCACGCATGCAAGGCATAAGTATGCTAATTGAAGCATGCCCTAAACTAACCATCGAAAGCTGATAAGTAAAAAGGAGAAAGAAATAGGGTTGCAAGACATGCATCACACACACGCACAGTTATTACAACATTTGCCCTCTCGACGGAGGGTCCGAATAATGAGCTAAGCTAACTAAGCTAAGCTAACCAAGCTAAGCTAACCAACTAATCTAATTAAACTAATTAGACTAATTATTACAAAACAAAACTAATTAATTATTCCTAGTTAAATAAATATTACAAAATTGGAACAACTAGCTAATCTAAGCTAATTAGTTACAAATCGAATTAATTAAACACATTAACTAATCAATTACAACAACGACTAGGCTAACTTAGCTAAGCAAAACAGTTAGAAGGCCTCGGGATGAGGGATGCATGCATGCTTGATCGCTTCGCTCGGAAATCCATTGCTATGCCACCAATTGCCTCTATTTGCACTTGATTTGATCTCTGAAAATTGCACAAACTTCCAGATTACTTCTGCTCCAACACAGGGACCCTCTAATGGGCTGCCGACCAGAAAAGGGGGCTGTAGACTAGAAAAAATTGTCGGCCAACCACCCTTACTGGTCGATCGACTACTCCCTGTAGTCGGTCGACCAGCTGATTTGCTAAACTCCAGTTTTACTACAATAGAGAACAACAAGGGACATAGCAGTGTATTTACAAGATATGTGTGCACAACCACCCTCCCTATCATTTCTCAAGCTCAAGAGAGTGCGGTACTCGACTCTCGGGCCACCAACCATGCATCACAATGCACGATGGTCGAGAAACCAAGTTTGCACGAGTCAATGAATGCATAAATAGCACATAAGAGCCTTCACCTCTATCATGCATGATCCAGAGGATTGGCGACCAAGAAATGCTACATGTTTCATCACTTTGAGTATGAAACGTCTCTCATTTCTCGTGTTTGGATTAACGTCCGATCCAAACACATGCAATGCAACTCAAGCATGTTATCTTGACATGTTTTACTTGGTCTCATTTTGTTTACTCATTTTAAACTTACCAATTAACCCTTTAATTGGTTAAGTCCAAAAGCGAGAAGTCCTCTAATGGGAAAGATGGTCTAAACTACAAGTACCCTAAGCATGAAAGAAGCCTCATGCTTTTGGTTAGTAGAAGCCCTCAAGAGAAGGCTAAAACCATTAGGCATGAGAGCCTCAATTCCATGCTCAAGCCAACAAGGGGCTCAAGACCTCTTTCAAAACAAATGAAGGAGTAAACAATGGAGTGCAATGGCATAATGGTGCTGTTTGGTATAGCTGTTAAAACAGATTATAGATTATAGCTTAACAGATTATAGATTATGACTTTAATCAGAAGCTGTTTATCTGTTTGGTATAACTGTTGGATTATAGATTTAAGTTGCTGAGTAGTGTTTGTTAAATAAGCTGTGAAATAGCTTTTTCAATTAATTTTTATTGTTTATTATTCACTATTTGTCTACATTTTTCATAAAAAATAATAATAATATTTAATAGTCCATTTGGGTCTTTTTCTATTTTTAAAAAAGTAAAAAATAAAAAAATCTAAGAGTATAACCGTGAATTAACATGTCCACAGCAGAAGCTGATAATCAGAAGTAAAGGGTGAGCAGCTTCTCAGAATCAGCTTTTTTGACTTAAAATAAGTTGTTAGAATCAGAAGCTGTTTGAAATAAGTTTAACCAAACAGTCCAAAATAACTTTTAAAAGCCAGAAGCCATAAGTTGGCTTAAAAAAGCTCCACCAAACACCCCCAATTTCAGCACTGAAATGACATGCTAAATGATGCTAAAACATGCTAACGACCCATGCAATGCATGCTAGAAGCCAAGAATACCGAGGCTAGTAAAGGACACAACACTAGAGGTATGCAATACAATGCACAAAGGACTAAACCAACCCCAAACAGACCTCATGCATGCCAAAACAGTGGCTAAAATGGACTGAAACGATAGCATGAAATGCAAGAAAACGCATGCGCAAATGATGGCTCGCAAGCAAGGCACAAAGCTTAACTCTCAAGAGCACTTAAAGAGTGAAAAATATGGAAGTGTGGCAGATATATATGCTCTAAAATAACATGCCAAATGATGCCAAAACATGCAAACATCACATGCATAACATGTTAAAGGCCCCACAACTCAAAGCTAGTCAAGGCCCTTTACACTACAACCATACTAAGCAATGCTCAAATGACCCTAACCATCCAAAATAGTCCCAAGGCAGGTCAAAATAGTGGTAAAAACATGCTAAACTTGTAGCATTAATGGCAAAAAAAATAAGCTCATGTATTGGCTCACACACAAGGCATAATGTTCAACTTCTCAAAGGCATTGAAAGATTGATTTATATGAGAGTATGACAGTGAAACATGCTCTAAAATTACATACCAAATGATATCATATCACACAAATATCACCAATAAGGCATGCTAGGGGTCTCCAAACACAAGGCTAGCAAAACCAATTACACTATAACCCTACAAGGCAAGCCATACATGACCAAGACCACTTGGAACAGAGTTTAAGCATGCTAAATCAAGGCCAAAAGCATGCTGAAATAGAGCTTAAGCAAGCTAGAATTAGAGGCATAAAGCATGATGCATGTTAAGTCTATAAAGGGGGATTGCACTACAAGTACAAAAACCAAGCAAGAGGTGACCCCACCAACTAAAAACAGAGTTAAAGCATGGAAAATAATGGCTAAAAACATGCTTGAACTAAGCAAATTCAAGGCACAAAGACATGCTACTTTGCAAGGCCACAAGTAGGATTATACTACAAGTGCAATAAGCATGCAAGAGGTGACCAAGACAGCCAAAAATAGAGTTATGGTAGGTCTTAAAAGTCACAAAAATGAGCCTAAATAAAGCCACAAAGAAGTAAAAACACATGCTCATTTGGTTGGCCATCAACACATGTAAACAAGAGAAGAGGGGGGGGACCACCCCCACCTATTTGGGACCTCAAAACATGATTTTTGTCACTAAAAAACCTCTAAGTTTTAGTGTTAAAAAGGCCCAAAAAGTTGGATTTGAAGGTGGTGAGAAGTTGCACAAAAGGCCTCACAAGCCAAGGAACAAAAAGGGAGAGCAACCCCCTAGCCAAACAAGGCACAAACCAACACTTTTAGGTCTGAAAAATAGAGGGAAAATAGAGGTTTTTGTAGTTCAACACCACCACAGAAAACAGCCCCAAAGTAGTTGAAAACTATGGCAAAACAATAGTGCACAAAGAACTTAAAAGGGATAAGGGGTTACCTTTGAAGAACAGTAGCAAATCAGCCTCTTTTCTGAGCTAAACAACCTTCCAACAGCCTAAAAATAGGTTTGAAGGGACCTCATCCTACTGGTGATCAACTTTGGTTAAGGGTCTCTTTGCAAAAGTGTAGAGAATTCTAAGCTTAAGGCTCAAAAACAAGAGGAGAATGAGAGAATTCTAGAGTGAGAAGCTCCCCAAATTTTCTAAGCCTTCAAAATGTTCTAACCTCCTTGAATATATGAGATATGGCTTCATATATAGCAAAAAGCAAGAGCTTGGCCGAAATATCTGATTATAGGACAGCTGGAGGTTGTGGAAGACAGTTGGAGGGAAAATATCTTCAAAATATCTGAGTTTAGGACCTTAGTGGTTGGTCAGCCACTTTTTCTGGTCGACCAACCACCTTTTTGGGTCGACCGACCACTTTTCTGGTCGACAGCCCATTTTTCTGGTCAACAGGCAAAATTCTGCTTTCCAGGTCCAATTTCAAATGGGCATAACTTATTCGTCTAGACTACTTTTCAGGTCATTCTTGTGTTCAAATTGAAGCCCTAGAAGTAAGATTTCCAATGGTGGCAGCCTTGCATCAAAATTCCAACTGTGCAAAAAGTTATGCCTGTTTTGGTGAAGTCACTCAGTTTCGATCCTACTCGGATTCATGCCGAACTTCTCCCAAACTAGTTTTCTTCTCTCCTTTCCTGTTTTCTTCAACTCCAAACCCCTAAAAAAGGTGTTTTGAAAGATTTTTCAAAGATTTCATCTCTCTTTAATTCATTTCCACTCTGTCTTTGCTCAGTTTATCGAAAAGCGCAACATTTAACGAAATGCAAGCGTCGGAACATCGTAGGAACTTTATTTCAAAAACATTTTGAAAGAGAGGACCTTAAGATCTAAAAACCATTCAAAATAGTTTTGGTCCAAAAAAAAGGGTGTGGGGTTTGGATTTGATGCTCTCATTGCCAAAGAAATCGATCCTTTGCATAGCATAGCCTGCATCACTAAGTAAGTAATCAGTAGTGCCCAAGTCTTAAGGGCGGTCAAAAATGGGGTGTCTACACCAATAACACTTTATGTGCCTCTGAACATGGAAATACTTCAAACAGTTTTTCAATTTCTAGGACCCATGTTTCAACCTTTAGGGGCTCAAGACCTCCCTGGAATGTCAATGGCTTCATTTCGTTAAACTTTTATGTCAAAGCAATCATATCATCATTGGCATTTAGTTCAGGCTGCACTGGTAGCGGAGGAAGGGGTGGGGGCTGTTGGTTCTGTTATTGTCTTAGGGCCTTAGTCAATAATTCAACCATCCTTTCCAATCTAGCAATTCTTGTTTCGGATGATTCAGGTTCATCTGTATTCCTTGCATTCTCCATTGCACTATATAAGACATTGTAATAATAAACATAGGAAAGATGGTCTTATATTCATGTATGTTAATTCATATGCACATATTACATCCACACACACTTATTATGCATACTCATGCAATGCCCTATTACTTTTCTAGGACACCCTATAACTCATTTGGACACGTGTGTGCAGTATAACTCGTGCTCTAATACCACTCTATCACAACCCAAACCTGCCCCTATAGGTTTATCGTCGTAGCTGGCCAGTAATCCGTGATTATTGAAGGCCTGTTTAACTATACTAAGATGGATTAGGCTCTAATTCCTTTCCTATTGCTTAATTCTATCTCATTAAAATTAGTGAATCAGACAGGTTCAATTCATCCCATTTTGTATCTGTTCACAATACCACTACAATATCAATCAATGCAAGTCCATATCATATAGCACATAATTACACAATTAACAATAAGAATATAATTAAGTTAATTTATTTGCTTAGTTAAGGATGTGGTTGTCACAGTTGATATGCTGCCAATGCTCCTCTCATGGGGAAAAATCATAGGCGTCTGTAGAAGTTAAGCAAAACTAAAACCCAGAACATACATGGGGCCATCGTGCCCCTTGTCTTTCTTAGCTTCTGTGTGTAGCTTCAAATTTAGGATGAACAAATTGATTTCTAGGAAAAACCGAGCTATCTCCCAATTTAGATCCTCAAATAGGATTGAGCCGAACTGAAAGTGGTTTGTGGACCTTCCAAGCGACAGCGTCCACGATGGAAACTTGGTGGATCATTTAGCCGAGATAAACGCCAAGCAATTAGGACTTGGCCAAAAACCAGCCTAACATGTTAGGTTTCACGGCCGGTCTAAAACCCAAATCGTGTCAAAGTTTAGCACACGAAAGCTTTTAAGAGCCGTGCACTCATTGTCGTGCTAACACTTACACTTATTTTTAATAATGCAGAACTAGCACCGACTAGGCACACATCAACATCAAATCGGTGAGGCTCAAAGACCGAGCAAATAATAACCTGAACAGCTCAATTTTGACCAAGCTATAGTCAGTTCATTATACAAAATAAAACTGGGATAGATGGGAAAATACCACTTTATGGTCAGCTCTCCTAGGGCAATGGCTGAGTTCCGTAGAGAGTACAACATTCCAGATGATGTCCACTTGGAGCTGGCCAAGAAGTTTGACACTCCCTGGGGTGAACTGGACAAATGTCCCTTCAAAGTCGTGTCTATTGTCGAATACTAGGCCTGAATCTTGGTTTTGCCGAGATATTCCACCAATATTCGCTTAGTAAGAATAAAGGTGGCTTCTGCTGGTACCTAAGGTTAGAAAGGGCCGAGCAAAGCTCGTAGTGGGTAACCCTGATAAAGAGGTGAACGATGATGACTTTTTGTGGGTAATTGGAAATTACAAAGATGCTGAAGCGCCTATACCGGGCTGGTACATAAGAAAAAAAATTAGGAGCGCTGGTGAGCATCGTAGCACGATTTAATTGTTCGAATTTGATTTGACTTTGCCGATCTAATCCTTGCTTTATTTTTACAGATTATAAACTCTTGGCGGAAGATTATTCCAATGCTAACCGAGAGGCTATAAGGGTTACTCTTCGGCACCCGGTTGAAAAAAGGGAAGCCCAAAAAGTGCTTGGATACTAATCGAGTTACAGATACTATGCACCGCGCAAAAGCCGGGTCACCGATTTTCTTCGCGCTTCTTCTCCTGAACCAAATCCAATTCTCCCGCCGATCATACTCGTACCTCTGACAGCCAAGCAAGAAATGGCTAAAATTTGAGCCATTAAATCAATGATTACGGGAGAGGCAAGTGATTCCCAGCCGGCGGAAACTACTGGAGGTCAATCCTCCATGCCAACTGTGCCAGACAAAGGGCTAGTGCTGGCCCTTGCTAGCGAGCAAGCTTCTAGTCGGTCAAAGAAAAGGCCAAGGTAGGGACAAACCAAGTAGAGACTAGTCGATGAAGATTCAGCTGAGCTACCTGTAGACGTCCCCGAACGTCCCGGGAGGCTGTCCCGTTCTGTTTGTTTGGGCTTCCCTACAGTTTACGACTCAAAGTCACAGTCCTGTATCTAATCTCGCAGAGTGCAATGCAAAACCGATGAATCATCAAAGAGTCCAAATCTGGCAAATCGTTTTGGAAAATAGATTTTTAGAAAGAAGTGCCAAACATGGACTGCTTTGCCAGATACAGAGTCGCCACCTAAATATTTTATTTTGGGGGAATTTAAGAAACCCTGACTCGTTTGCCTAAGGCCACGTGTCCGTCATCACCAAAGTTGCCTCGGCTCGAGAACTTGGGTACGATTGGGGAAGGTCACTTCGTGAGCACTCCCGCTCTCCTGATCAAAGATTGGCCTCTACTAACCATGATATCGAGTTTTGAAGACATATGTGCTCTTATTCTGGTTTATTAGCCTAGATTTACTATATGATGCGCACAGCATACAAGTATAGACCAGATCGCCTGAATTGGAATAAAACATTTCATGTTTATTTTTGAAAGCGGTTTGCTACTCGCAAGTAGGCTTAAAATGCAGATTTTGCCACCCGCGGGTGGGCTTAGAAAACATGGTTTTGCCATTATCTAGTGGGCTTAAAACTCACAGTCAATGCATTATTCCAATTCAGATAATCCAACCTTCACCCATAGGCATTCAGGCAGGTATATCACATAAGCAAATAGCCTCATGGTAAGCATGCTATCATGGCAGTCACTCACACTCATGCAAGGATGCTAAAGCATAAACACTCACCGAGTACTCCAAGCCAAAACAAATGTTATATTAGAAATCCATGCATGATCCTAACTATACAGAAATGTCTAGTGCAACACATGCAAAGATGCAACTACAATAGGCTCGGCTATTCTGAGGATGGCATGTGAAATGCTACAACTAACAAGTATTCAACTTGGAATTGAAATACAATGCAGTTAGTATGATGCGTCGAGCCCGGTGCATGCAAGACAGATAAATGAATGCAAACATGCTGTCATGAATATGCTAATTGAAACATGCCCTAAACTAACCATCATAAGCTGGTAAATAAAAGGGAGAAAGACGTGGGGTTGGAAGACATATATCACACACACGCACACTTATTACAATTGTGCCCTCGCTCGAAGGGTCCAAATAAATAATACAGATTTAACTAATTAACTAGCTGACTAACTAATTAATTAATTACAAAACTTCTAATTAATCAACAAATTAATTACAGAAACAATCTAAATATGAAACTAAAGAGACCGCCACAACTTTGCCTCGGAATGCATGGATGATGCATGCTTGACTCGCCTTGCTCGGAAACCCGGTACCATGCCACTGTTGCCTCTGTTTACACTGCCTTGCTCCTCTGAAGTTCATGAAAATTTCCAGGACCCTTCTAGATCACTCCCTGAGTGTTGTGGGATGCCACCGGCCATGATAGAGTATTACCGGCCATGAGAATGTTCTTATCGGCCAAAGACTGGGTCACCGGCTGGACACTGATGGTCGGTCGGCACTTCAAGTGGTCGGTTGGCCATTTATGCCTGCAGAATACTGGTTTGACAGCAACAGAGGACAGACAAGGCATGGTATGGAATTTTCAAGACAATATGTGCATGTCCACTCTCCCTATCATGTTGTGAACTCAAGGGAGTGTGGGCCTCGGTTCTCGGGCCACCAATCACGTATTTCGATACATGATGGCCAAGGGCACCAAGTTTGCAAATTAATGTAAATGCATGCAACAAAGCAAATGGATGCCTCACGCCCTATCATGTTGAGATCAAGGGCGTCGGCGACTGAAGAGTGAGACATGTTTCGTCACTTTAAGTACAAACACACCTCATTCCTCATGTTTGGTTTGACACCCCAAACCAAACATAATGCAATGCATGTACGCAAAATGCAATGCGAAAACATGTAATTAATGCAATGCAACATGAGCAATGTAACATATCATGCAAACACCATGGCAATATGACAAGTATGTAACACTACAATGCAACCTAGATAGGCAATTATGCAAAGTGATAGGCATGCAACAATGCACTAACTACAAGGATGCAACAACCATGCAATGTAATGAGCATACAACAAAATGCAAATACATGACCCATGGTCTTACACTATAGGTGGACAGACCTCAGCCTTGTCCATAACAGTGGCCAAAATGATGCAACAAAAGCACAAATCACATATGCAAGCATGCATGCCCCAAGGCCCATCACCTAAGGCATGAAAGAGGCAACTCTAAGCATCCATAAAAGAGACAAACATGGGCATTAGACCAACAAAAATCAGAGCTATGGTATGTTAGGATAAGCCCCAAAACCCACATAAATGGCATCCCAAATGACTTAAACAAAGAGACATACACTAAAGCCCAAACATGGAGCATAAGACCACACCTCTTCAAGGCATTAAAAGGGTAACAAATGCAAGCATGTAGGCATAAAACATGAACTGAAATGGCATGACAAATGATTCCAAATCACTGAAATAGACCAAATGAGGCATGCTAACGACTCACACACTCGAAGCCAACAAGCTAGAATACAAAGAGGCTATATAAAGCATGGCAAGCATGGCTCCAAAGACTCAAGACAAACCTTAAGCATGTTAAAACATGACCAAAGCATGCAAGCATGATACTCCAAAGGCAAGATGTATTTCTAGGCAAAATGGAGGAATACAAGGCAAGTGTATTATGCATGCAAGGGGTCAACAAATCAACATGGGACAGAGGTAAAACATGCTAAATAAACACCAAATAACCTCTGAAATGAAGCCAAACAAAGCTAGGCATACATGCTACTTTGGTAGGCTAACAAGGCTAGCAAAGGGGATTTACACTACAAGTGCAATAAGCATGCAAGAGATGAGCAAGATAGCCCAAAAAAGATTTATGGTAGGTCTGGAAAGTCACAAAAATGAGGCTAAACAAAGCCTCCAAGAAGTAGAAACACATGCTCTTTTGGAGGGCCATTAACACAAGTAAACAAGACAAGAGGAGGGGGGACAACCCCCACCCATTTGGGCCTTCGAAATAGGGTTTTTACCACTAAAAATCCTCTATATTTCAGTGGTTAAAAGGCCATGAAAATTTGGTTTCAATAGTCTAGGAAGTTGGCTCAAAAGGCTTTACAAACCAAAGAGCAAAAGGAAGGACAACCCCCTAGCCAACCAAGGCGCAAACCAAGACTTTTAGGACTGAAAAACAGATGAAAAACAAGGGTTTTTATAGTTCAACACCACCCCAAAAATAGCCTCAAAGTAGTTCAAAAACTTATGGCAAAGCTAGTATGTAAAATAAGCTAAAAGGGAGAGAGATGTTACCCTTGATGCACAGCTGCAAAACCAGCCCAGAATCTGAGCTAAGACCAATTTTTGAAGCTCAAAATGATCCTCCAAGAACCTCAGCCCAATGGGGGTTAACTTTGATGAAGGATGTATATGCAAACAAGAAGTATTTCTCTACCTCTATGGACTTCTATACACAAAAGGGCAATGGAGAGAGGCTCTAGAGAGAGAGGCAGAGGTTTTTAGGTCTGAAATTTCTAGAGAGAGAGGACCTTTAGAGTGAGAAGGTCCAAAACTTGCTTAGGAAGTTCTCCCTTGGAAAATGGGAGATATATCATCATATATAGCAAAAGCAACACTCAAGGTCGGAAATATCTGAGCTGGGGACAGCTAGAGATGAAATATCTTCAAAAAAGCTGAGTTTGGGTCATTCTTAGCCGGCCGGCTATCTTTAGTGCCGGCCTACTATTTGTGATGGCCGGCCTGCTACTTTTTTGGCCGATCTGTTACTCTTGTGGCCGGTAGCAAATTCTGCTCTACAGGTCCAACTTCAAATGGGCATAACTCCTTCTTATGAACTCTTTTTCATGTCATTCTTGTGTCTAAACTGAAGCCCCAGAAGTAAGATTTCCAATGGTGGCAATCTTACATAAAAATTCTAATTGTGTAAAAAGTTATGCCTCTTTTATTGAAGACTGCTCAGTTTCGGTTCAACCGGAATGATGCCCAACTTCAACCAATCATATCTCCCCCATCCGGACTCGGTTTTAGGAGATTCTTGAGTGCAAAATGAAGCCCTGGAAGTCTCCTTTCCAACGGTGGTGGCCTTATGCCTTAACTCCAAGTTCATAGATAGATAGGCCTGATTTAGCGAGGACTGCTCGTCCCTCTTTTAGCGATTCATGCCCATCTTCTACTCCAACTTGGTTTCTTCCCTCTTCTCCTCTTTTCTTCAACTTTAAACCCTTAAGCAAGGTGTTTTGAAAGATTTTTCAAGGATTTAAACTCTCTTTCATTCGTTTTAACTTTGTCCTTGCTCGGTTTATCGAAAAGCGCGACATTTAACAAAATGCGAGCGTCGGGACATCGTAGGAACCTATTTTCAAAATGTTTTGAAAAAGAGGGTTTTAAGGTCTACAAACCATTCAAAATAGCTTTGGTCCAAAATGGGGTGTGAAGTTTAGATTTGTCTCTCTTCTTGCCAAAGAAACTGAACCTTTCCCCTGCACACCTTCTCCACCAAGTAAACCATCAGTGGTGCCCAAGTCTTAAGGGCGATCAAAAATGGGGTGTCTACACTACCATTGGCTGAACAGGGAGAGCAGACTAAACAATTACTTGCTGGGCAATCCACCCATTCCACTGCCCCTCCAGTCTGGTCACCCGAACTAAAATACAAGGGCTGAGCCGTGACAGTAGTGGACTCTGTATATACCGACAAGGATCATTGACTCGGCTTCAACATGACCAAGGGTTTACTCCTCCCTGTGGACATGAAAAAGCATGAGGAACTGTCCGATCTAAAAGTCCTTTGATCAGCAGCGTAGTCAATTGTTCTAGTAATCAATTAAGGTTTTTTTTTTTTTTGTGTGCAAGTTATTGGTCGGTTCCCCGTACTAACTGCTGCCCTTCTGCAAGCCGCGTAGAAAAACTATCTTGCTCATGAATGCATGATTTCCGTCCGACAGAGTCTGCAGGAGGCCATCGAGGATAATAAAGCAAAAATGGCTGAACTGAAAAAGTTAAAGACTGCACAGGAGGTGGCAGTGGCCGAGCGCAACCAGCTCGCAGAGCAGCTGGCAAGGGCAGATGAGGACAAACAAAATGCGCTGCAGGTGACCAAAGCCAGATATATTGCTGAGCTGCGCAAGCTGCGAAAAGCGTATAAGGCCGAGTTAGAGAAACAAGTTGACGACGCTGAAGATCGTCGCTATGCAGAGGGCAAAAAAGCCTACGAACGGTAAGTTGAGGGAACCAAGGACATCTTTTTTCAGTGTGGCTGGAAAGTTGCCATGGAAAAACTTAGCGTTGGGCAAGACTCTGATATGTTCAAAAATCCTCCAACCACCTTCATTTCAGTCCACATGCAAGCGTACGCTAGTGCCGTGCAACAGAAGCTGATAGAAGAGGCAAAATAGGAAGTTGCGGCAGATGTTTCCGCCGTGCAACATGCCGATCAAA
Source organism: Camellia sinensis (assembly GCF_055761805.1). Taxonomy (NCBI): domain Eukaryota; kingdom Viridiplantae; phylum Streptophyta; class Magnoliopsida; order Ericales; family Theaceae; genus Camellia; species Camellia sinensis. Next base: position 51,924,758 of record NC_138967.1, read on the forward strand.
ACCACCCTTCTAAGGTCTCAGAAGAATGAGGCAGCCAAGCCGAAGAAGAGCCCGAGTAAGAAGAGAATCCGATGGCCAGCGTGGGCGAAGGAGATGCTGAGAATGAAGTGACCGACCAAGCCAACACCGTGGAACTGGATTGATCTTTCTTCTTTCTTTCTTTCTTTTTTTTTTTTTGTAATTAGACTACGAACCCTACTTTTGTAATCAAACTTTGCCATGAATAAAAAATGATGAACTTTTTGCTCGCCATGTATTTGAATTTTTGGCTGCCTTGTTATTGTCATTTTTTTCAATTCGACCGAGATACTTATTGTTCGGTATTACAACATCAAACTGAATCTGCATGCAGCCGAGATAAAAATCTTCTCGTAGTATTCCAATCATAATGATCTCTGTTTGGCTGAGCTAGTTTCTTTTTAAATGCTCACAAACGTAAATTTTCAATTCAAAATTGGGGAAGCATAGTTGCCTTACAAGCAAGTAAATTCAACTTCATGGAGGTAAAAACAACCCATGAGCTGGACAAATTGCAAACTTATTTCAAGATGAGTGAATTAGCTCGGGCAAACTAGCAATATCAGCTCGGGGACGCAAATAGTTTTAACGAGCGAAATCAGCTCGGTTCGATGGTAAAAACAACCCATGAGTTGGACAAATCGCAAACTCAATTTAAGGTGAGCGAAATCAGCTCGGGTTAATGAGCAAAATCAGCTTGGGGAATCAAACATTTTTAACGAGCGAAATCGGCTCGGTTCGAGCGTAAAAATAACCCATGAGTTTGACAAATCGTAAACTTAATTTAAGGCGAGCGAAAAATCAGCTTGGGTTAATGTTAATGAACATTTTTAATGAGCAAACTCAGATTAGTTTAAACATTCGTTGAGCACAATACCAACTGTTTGAGCAGGCGAGCAAGGTCAGCTCAGTTTTAATACAAGTTGGGTAAAACACCAACTTTTTCCTCGGGTGATCAAAATCAGCTCAAAAATGGCGAGCAGGAATCAGCTCGGGCAGTGACGATCAAAATCAGCGCAGAACAAGGCTAAGTTTGTACGGCAGGTAGAGTTAGCCCGTTTTGGGCATTGCCTCTAGTACTCACAGAAGCTTAATACTTTGTGTACAAAAACGCATAGTATAAGAGAAGGAAGTGGCCATTTTTGTAGCACTTGTGTCCTTCAAAGCTTTTAGGGAAGTATTTGAATCATTTATTTTATTTTGGAAATTTTTAGTGTTGTTGTATCTTAGTTTTGGAGGAGTACAAATCGATTTAACTTGTTGGGATTACTCGTTCAGGCTTGTTTACGTTGAAAAGTTGTTTGGGAACTTAAAAATCTTGTTCTGGAGTCGACACCAGTCTTGGTGGTGTCAACACCTTCCTTTTGTTGTTAGCCACAAGGGTTAACACCAGTCTGGGAAGGGTCGACCCTTATTTGGAAATTGATTGCTGAATTTTGGTGTCGACACCAGTTTAGGAAGGGTCGACACCTGTGTTGCCATCAAACATAAGTGTTCCAGCTTTTCTTCATAAGGATTGATACCTGTGTTGCAAGGGTCGACACTTGTAAACTTTTTTCCAAATTTCAGTCCGGTTTTGGGCCTACTTTTTGGAGATTTTGACTTGATCTTTTGGATTGACTTTGGGACTTCATTTTTCTTTGACCTAGCACTATAAATAGGTCCCTCACTTAACATTTTCTTTACTTTTTCTTCTATTTTTCCCTCTCCTAGCCGCAAGTCACTCTCTCCCTCTCTAAAATCACTTTTTTGCTAAAAGATCTTTAGATCTACTCACTTGGAAGCATCTCCTTGCCTTACCCCTTTGAGATTAAGTGTAAATCTTGTCAAGAGCTTCATTTTGATCCAAGTAGAAGTTGGTTTCGACATCTTTGGAGTTTCAACCTTGTTTTGCTCATCTTCTCTTCTAAACTTGAGGTAGGGATTTTCTTTGAGTTGTATATATATTTTTGCAAGATTTGATTTTCGAAATCATCCTTTGATTAGTTTTGAAAATTGATTATTGATTATTGATTCAAGAAGATGAGTGATTTTGAAAGTGGGTTTACTTTCTTTTTCCTTCTAAAAATAGAAATTTATGGTTTTGAACTATAATGATTGATGGAAGCTGTTTTTGGGGAGATTTCTTCAAATATCTTGGAGATGGTTGGTTTTGGTGAGAAAACCTAAAAGTTTGAGTTTTAAAAAGATGTTGAGATTTTATAAATAAAATAGCCATATTTTCGTTGGAGGTTAAAATGAAGGAATGTTTTGGAAAAGCTTGAATTGTATTTATACAAATGGCGAGTTTCATGAAATATGAAGAGTTTGATTTTGGAAGTTGTTATTCAAAATGTTGTTGTAGTCTTGAAATGACTAAATTATTGAGAATGCTCTAAATGTGAAAATTATGTTATTTCTTGGATGGATTGGAAATCAAAGTTTATATATTCATCTTGTGATATTATTGTTTTAAAAAGAGAAATAGGAGATTTGTTCACAATGAAATTATTGTGCAGAAGTATTGAAAATGGAAGAAATATGGTATTGCATTTAATCATTTCATGAGCATATCAATTCATTTGATTATGTTGAGCTTTGAATGTTGATTTGAAAACCTTGCATTGAGAAAAGAATGTTAGGAAACGGTTTTCATGAAATGGTTTTGGGGTAAATACAGTGGTAAGTCTTGAAAGGTGGTGTAGATGAAATTGATAAGTTGGCCTCAGTGTCCGAAGTGAAAAACCGAAAAACCCATACGGATAGGTGTCGAGTCTTTTGGTTCATACCGATAAAAATGACAAATTGGTAGTACTTGTACAGTCTACTTGCAGACACCGACCCAGGGATTACCAGAGTTGTATTTACCGCCTATTGAATTAAAATGTTAAGTTTTGAATAATGGAAATTGCATGACATCATTGAACTTTATGGTTTTACAAAAGATGAAGATGTGTTTTTCTTTCAAAAAAGGCATAGCATGGCCTATGCATTTCATCTCTTGAGACTTGTATAAAATGTATATGCTTTGTTAAGGATTTCCTACTAGGCTTTATGCTCACCCTACGGGATTTTTGTGCAGGAAAAGATGTGGTGATTCCGTCTAACTAAAGGCGTGGAAGTGTGTGTGTTGGGACTACAATGCTCTCATTTTGCATGACTCTGTTTTGTAAGTCAAGGGCTATATTTGTGTGGGTTTGAATAACTGATTTGTGTAACCGGGCCTAAGTCTTGGAAACTTGTAAACCCATGAGGGAATTTATTTGTTTATGTTATTTTGATTCGAAGTGAATGTATTATCGCATGAAGACTATTTGTATCACGGAATGCAAGAGTGGGATTTATTTTCAGTTTTACTTTAAAGAGCCATGATTATTGTATTATCATTTGGGCATGAAAATTGGGGTGTTACAATTTTTCATTACACATCACATATTACATCTAATGGCAAAAGGCCAGGTTTCAAAAAATGAAGGAGAAAAGGTTACATCTCAAAAGTAAAATAGCTTGAGGTTGGCCGTATTCCAAGGTCTGGAGACAGCTTTATTGTCTAAGTCTTCCAAATGGTATGCCCCTTTGCCAGCAAGGCTACTTATCTTGTACGGCCCCTCCCAATTTGCTTCTAACTTGCCCTCTCTAGGGACTACTGTGTTACCCATCATCATCCTCAAGACCCAGTCTCCTATCTTGAATAGCCTAGGATACACGGTCTTGTTGTATTTCTTGGAAAGCTCTTATTGGTAGGCCGCAATGTGAATTAGTGCATATTCCCTTCTTTCTTCAACTAGGTCCAGTTCCAGGTCTACAGCCTCATTGTTTGAGTCTGGTTCAAAACTTTCAGATTAGATGGTTAGCATGCCGATTTCCAATGGTATGACCGCCTCCATGCCATAAGCCAAGGTAAAGGGAGTTTTCCTGGTTGAGCGTCTTGGTGTAGTGCGGTATGCCCTGAGCACGTTGGGGAGTTCCTCAGCCCACCTCCCTTTGGCCCTCTCCAATTGCTTCTTCAGTCCGTCCAAAATAGTTTTGTTTGAGGCTTCGGCTTGACCATTTGATTGGGGGTAGGCCGATGTAGAGTTATAAAACTCAATCTTTAATTCTTTGCAAAATCCGCGAAAGAGTTTTTCGTCGAACTGTGTCTTATTATCCGAAATGAGGGCCTTTGGGATGCCGAAGCAAGTGATGACGTTTTACCAGACAAACTTCTTTACATCTTTCTCCTTGATGGTGGCCAATGGCTCGGCCTCTACCCACTTAGTGAAGTAGTCAGTAGCAGCGATGAAAAATTTACGGTTGCTCGGAGTAGTTGGAAGCGGTCTGACAATGTCCAGCCTCCAAACTGCAAATGGCCAAGGACTTGTCAGGGGGAGCAACTCTCGGGCCGGCTAGTGGATTTGGTGAGCAAATTTTTGACATTTTTCGCATTTGCGAACATATTTTTGCGCATCAGCCTGTATGCACGGCCACCAATAACCCTGGGAGATTGCTTGGTACGCTAAAGATCTACCTCCGATATGGCTTCCACAAATGCCTTCATGGATCTCAAAGAGAAAAGTTTCAACCTTGCTGAGGTGGACACACGTCAGGTACGGCCTAGTAAAGGACTTCTTGTATAAGGCACCAGATGGAGAGAGCCAAAACCGTTCTGACTTGGCCCTTATCTTGTTGGCTTCCTTCTTTTCAGTGGGCAAAATTCGATCTTTCAGGAAGGCGATGATTGGATCCATCCAGGATGGACCCAAGTCCGTGCAGAGTACCTTAGGCGCCTCTAGTTCCTCAATGCTTGGTCGGGGCAAGATTTCTATCCTTAACGGATTGGGAAAAGTCATCTGCATAGATGCTAGGCCGGCCAATTCGTCAACTTGGCTGTGTTCTTCACAGTTAATTTGTTTCACTCTTATCACGACAAACTTTTTGACTTTTGCATGAACCAACACTTGATACTTGGCCATCCTTTCATCCTTGGCCTTATACTCTCCAGAGACTTGATTGATTACCAGCTTGGAGTCACTAAATACCATAAGCTTTGACGCCTTCATTCTTAAAGCATTCTTGAGTCTAGCGAGGAGGGCTTCATACTCCACCTCATTGTTGGATGCCGGGAAACCAAGCGTGATAGCATGTTCAATGGTCAGCCCATCTGGTGATGTCAACACGACCCCTAGCCCGGCGCCATGTCTGTTAGAGGCCCCATCAACGAAGAGCTTTCATATCTCGCCAATGAACAATTTCCAGCAGTCGGAGGGATTTTGGGAGTTTCTCAAATCCAAGGCACTGGTTGGTTCTGTGCAAAGCTTATCCGCATGGGTATTCGTTTGGTCAGTTGGCAAGTTGGCCTTCCCTTGCTCCGCTATCCTAACTGTTAGGTCGGTTGGTAAGCCGGCCTGCTCCTATATTGCTAGCTCAGTATCTTTTTGCTGTTCTATTACTTGTTTCTCGTCACATTTTTCTACTATCGAAGCCGTGGGCTACGCCAAGTCCGTGCTAGCCAAATCAACAGGGCAAACAGGGTGTGTGCCAGGGGCAAATTCCGCCACGAAGTCAGCAAGGGATTGAGCTTTGATAGCTGTGTGCGGCTGGAACTTGATGTCGTATTCTCCTAGCTCTACGGCCCACTTCAGAATCCTATCGGTGAAGTCCGCCTTCTCAAGAGCACCTTGAGCGAGAATTCAGTCAGCACTGCTATTGTGTGGGCATGGAAGTAGTGCACTAACTTCCTGGAGGCCATCATGAGAGCTAGTGCCAATTTTTCAAGCGGCAGATATCTCAACTCAGCCGAGAGCAGTGTCTTGCTAACGTAAAAAATATGGAGGTACTGGATCCCCTTAAGACAGACGAGGACCGCGCTTACCGCGTGCTGAGAAATTGCCAAGTAGAGATATAGCTTTTCGCTCAGCTGTGGTGTGACCAGGATTGGGGCTGATGAGAGATAAGCTTTTAGATCCGCTAACGCGCGGTCGCATTCTTCATCCTAGAAAAACTTGGCTTTCAAAGTCTTAAAAAAGGCCTGCAACAATCTGATAACCGGTTGATAAATTTGTTCAGCACGGCCGCCATTCCGGCTAGATATTGCATGTCCTTTGTGGAATTTGGTCGTTCTAGCTCTTGAATTGCCCTCATCTATGAAGGGTCGGCGTCAATTCCTCGGTTGGTAACTAAAAAGCTCAAAAATTTTCCAGTTCCCACCCCGAAAGCGCACTTGGATGCATTCAATTGCGACTTGTGGTATTTGAGGATGGCGAACATTTCAGCTAGGTCAATGAGATACTGAGACTTGTCTTTGCTCATCACCACCATGTCGTCAATGTAAGCCTCCATAGTGCGGCCCAACAAAGGGGCAAACATTTTGGTCACCATTCTTTGAAAAGTTGCCCCAGCGTTCTTATGGCCAAAGGGCATGACCTTGTAATAGTACAAGGCCCTGGGTATGGTAAACAATATGATCTCTCTGTCTGGCTCATACATGGCTATTTGGTGGTAGCCTCAGTATGCATCTAAAAAGCTGAACCTTTGGTGCCTAGCGATAAGGTCCACCAGCTGGTCGATCCTTGGTAGTGGAAAACTATCATTTGGGAAGGCACGATTGACTGTCTTGTAATCAACGTATACCCGCCACTTCCCATTTTTCTTCAGCACTACCACCATATTAGAGATCCATCTAGGGTATTGTACTTCTTCTATTGCCCCGACTTCTAACAAGTTCTTGACCTCTTCTGCCACTACCTTGGCATGGTGCAAGGCCAAGCACCGAGTTCTTTAAATGATCGGTCGTACGTTGGGAAGGACATTTAATTGGTGGCAAATGAAGCTAGGGTCGACGCCAGACATATCGTAAGGCGTCCATGCAAAGGCTTCGATGTTAGAAACCAAAAAAATTCACGTAATCCAGCCGCTCGGCGCTAAACAAAGATGATCCCAAAAGAAAGAATTTGTTCGGATCATTCTCATCAATGCGCACTTCTACCAAGTCTTTAACCAATTTCTCTTCAGTTTTTCTTCCCACATCTTCCAGGACCTTTTTTTCTTCTGGCCCTTTTATCATTTGGACAAAGCCTTTGGCAGCCCGACTGCCATTCACCGCAATAAAGCATTGCTTTGCCATTACTTGGTCCCCCCAAACCTCTTCTACTTGCCCAGCCGGTGCAGGAAAGCGCATGACCTAGTGATAAGTCGACGCTACTGCTTGCATGGCGTGCAACCAGCCCCTCCCTAAGATCAAGTTGTAGGTTGATGGAACCTTCAACACCCAAAACTCAACTTGTTTTGTGATTGACCTGGCCTTGACTGGCAATATGATCTTTCCGATCGGCCATTCCTGTTGAGAGTCGAAGCCGACCGGAGGAGACGGCGCTGGAGCTAGGTCTTTGTCCTCTAACTTCATTTGTTTGAATGCATCGTAGTACATGATCTCAACCGAACTCCCCCGGTCGATCAGTATCCTTTTGATGTCGAAGTCTTTGATACGAAGAGTCACAACTAAGGTGTCATTATGAGGTGTTTGAATTATTTACAAGTCCTTGTTTGAAAAAGTTAAGACCTTTTTTTTATCTCGGTCTTCCCTTTCTTCGCAGCGGGCTGAACAGAGAGCACTTCCCTCATGTGCTCGGCTTTCTTGATCATCTTCCTCAGCTTGCAAACTTGCGTTGGTTCGATGATGCCGTGAATAACATTGATTACTTTTTAGGATGTTGCAGCCGAGACGATAAGGCCATTTGGCTCGGCCTGCCCTTGCGGAGCAGCCTTCATACCCCCATCAATGTACTGATCCAAGTGCCCAGCCGCAACCAGCTCCTCCAAGTGTTGTTTGAGCAACACACAGTCCTCCGTTTGGTGCCCCCTTTCTTCATGGAAAGTACAGCAGTACCTCGATGAAGCCCCTCTACGTATCTCCCAATTTGGCCGGCCAATGCACGTATGGCTCACCTCGGATTTCACTGAGGATGCGATAAATTGGGATGTTAAAGACAGTGGTGATGCTGGTTCGTGCTTTTAACTTCTTCTTGGCATCTTCCTCTTTGCTGCGAGGAGCGTCAGCTCGGTCATTTTCGCAGCTTTTGTTTCTATCATTATGGTTTGAACTGCAATGTTGATCTCTAGGTCAATTATTAAGGCGGTTATCCTCCTACCCTACCGAGTGAACCTTCCCAGCCACCCCTCTGTCCGTCGCAACTGAATTTTCCTTCTCGGTTGTGGTGGCGGTGGTGGCATCATCTTCTACTCGGATGTGTTCATTGACCCGCTGCATTCAGGACTCCATGGTTGTGGGCTGATGCATTATGAGCGAGTCTCGCAGCCTATGCCCGACTGGTAGACCTCGCTTGTATTGGACAATCGCCAGATTGATGGGGCAATCGAGGATCTCATTGTAGGTTTCCTAATAATTGGCATTGTATGCCTTCAAAGAACCACCTGACACCATCTTGATGCTCAGGAGGTGGTCGACCTCCTTCGGTGTTCGAGTATTGGTCTTGAACCTGGTGGCAAAGGCCTCCGCTAGTTGTTGCCACCCCTCGATACTCCCCTCCGGGAGCCTTTCGAACCACTCCAAGCCTAGTTCTCCCAAACTTGCTGGGAATATGAGACACATCAAGGCGTCGTTGCGCCGGTGGCCAGCCATTACTTGCCTGTAATGACTAACGTACATGTACAGATCCATCTTGCTGTTCTACAACGTGAACTTAGGTTGGTGAAATCCGACAGGGAGCGGTGTGCTCTTGATCTCTGGGGACAATGGGGTAGCGGTAAGTCTTGCTAGCTCTCTGTCCATCGATGTTGAAGCTACCATTCTAGGCACTGACATGGCCACTTCCTCACTACAACAGATTTGAGGACTCAGCCTTTGCAACTCCGGCAATCTTTGGGTCTCTCTACGGCGAGCTCACTCCTCCAGCACATCCCTCAAGTCCCTTGAATGGGCAGAGTAAGAGTATCTCGACGTCGTCGACAAACGCGAGAGACGGTAACTGCTGTCGCGCGTGTAAGATTTCTCCACCTGTAGGTCGAAGTCGCCAACTCCATAGCTTCTGGTGATAGAGAGAAACGGTGTCCCATGTTGGCGACGACTGTTAGAACGGGGGTGGGGTGCGCTTGGTGTGGTCGCCCACTCTAGCAACACCCTTCCGCTTGATTTGGTGCTTCAACGTCTCCATTTCAGCCATCATCTTCCGAATGAGGGCATTCTGGTCTCTGAGTTTCTGCTCCAGGTGCTGAGCATGAGATTCTCCTCACCGTCGGTGACCCTCAGGACTTTTTGAATGTTCAATGCTCCTCGCACATTTGTCTTGCGCGCCTCTAGAAGAGGTCTCTAGGCCTACCATGGTCGGAATAGCAGGAGGGCCATCTCTCCTTTGGACAGACTCTAGTGTAATGCCATCGACAATGGACATCGGTGCTTCGTCGTTGTTTGCCATAGGAAACGGTTGAAAAATCTTGGAGAGCAAGGTTTGTTTGTCAAAGCTTTCACACAGACGACTCCAATTGTGTGAGAAAGAAATATCTTCCGTTCTCCGTACTCCTTGAATCCAAGCTTCACGTAACGTCGCTTAACCTAAGAACAGAGAAACGGTGAGCTGTCTGGCGGTGTGCTGCCGGATAAACCCTTTGATGATCAAGTCAGCACCCTTGGGAGAGAAAAAGAATATGGAGAGCACTGTAGAGAAAGAGAGACTTGGAATTCTTTCAAGTTGCATACCTCTAATGTTTGCGTGCTCCTCCTTTTCAAGGCTGGCCATGCAGCCTTAGAGATTGTGGGTGCACTACCTCTGCTGTCCTTCCCTAGGTAGGCAGCTATGCTTCCCTTTACCTTTCTTACACATGTAGAGACCAAAACCTCCAAGTAGTGTATGTCAAACCACCAAACAGTATTGACGAATACCAGGCGTGGATTTCCCTCTTCTTACCATTGGTCCACATAGCTTACACAACCGAGCAATTACTTGAAAGACAGACGTTATACTGGACAACCATAGCCGAGCAAAATCAAACAGATCCACCAGAGCCGACAAGTTGCGAGACACGCCGCTCGACATCTCGACCTCACACCGCACCCTCAAGGGTCGTCTATCTCAACATTCGCGGTCCGAGTCACCTATAACTTGGTCAAATACAACCTTAGTCCGATCTGTGGGCATGCTCATCCAAGCCCGGCCCAACACCATAATCTGCGTGGGCCAAGCTCGATTTGACGTGTTCTACCTCAGCTCGTCCAAGTGAATCTCCATTAATCCTAACTCGATGTTCCGCCGCACTCAGCACGGACCCACTTTGGTTTCAACGCCCCAAGCTCTCCCTTTGGGGCCTAACACCATGTTCAGTGTTGGTATAGATCGGCTAGTCGTTCCACGCAAATCTCCCTGTCAAATACATAAATACATCATATTAGTAAGACAACGTAACATACCGTAACATACCATTCTAGTAGTATCACCATTTTGATTTTCACGGTTGAAATTGCTCAAAAATATGTAAACTTATCAAAGTAGTGGTACATAAACATAAATATTTTTTAAAAAATAATACAAAATGATATGAATGTCTTGGTTTTATCTTCAAAAATAAAAAAAAATAAAAAAATCTATCAAGATAGTTTATATTTTCCAACCACGAGACTTCTCTTCAAACCACTTTAAAGGTGCGGTTAGGTTAGGTTGTGTGGGTCTATTACGAATCTTATTTTGATAATTTAAATTATGAGTAAATTATATTGACAGCTTTTGAGGTTTTTTGTTTAATGTAGATTTTTCCGTTACGTTTGAAAAATTACATTTTTTTCCTAAGGTTTGTAATCGTATTACAAATTATCCCTGAATTGCTAATATCATACTCCAAAATTTTTTAAATGACCATTTTGTCATTTTTCTTACCATTTTGTTTTTCCTATCATCATGATTACATTCTACAACTTTTCATCATTAAATTCTACCCAAACATATTCTTATTTAAGTGATGATATATAAAAATAAATTTTATATAAAATTTGCAAACACAATGACATAGTTTAATAGTGACCTTTCACTTTAAAACAAAATATTCATAAACATGATTTATATTTACAATAATATCACTATCACAACATTTTTATAATATTTTTTGTATAAATTTTTATATATGAATAGAATTTTTCATTTTTATTTTCACCATCATTTTTCTTTCTCGTCTATTCACCCATATATATTATAGTATTACCAAACACCGTCATTCAAATTTATTACAATATTACTGAATTTTTGTATTTTTGTATTTTTTTTTTTTTTGTATTTGGTGAATTAAAAAAAATCACAAAATATTATATTTCTTAAGTATATCTCTTTTAGATGTATCTAAAAATAAAAATAATAAATTGCTTAAAATATTAAAAAAATTAGTAAAAATAAAAAAATTAATTTTTTGTGTGAGTTAAACCAAAGAAGATAATTGTTATTTCTCTTGAAATAACATGAACAAAATATCAGTATTATTTTATTAAATATATGTATACAGGCTAACGGACAAATATGTCATTTTAATTTGATAATGAATAATGTTTGAGGGCCCGAAATTAGTGGCTCAAATTTGGCTCAAAACCCAAAACGACGTCGTTTTGGGTTTTGATTTTTTTTTTTTTTTTTTTTCTTCTTCTTCCTTCCTCTTCTTTCTTTTCTTCTTCTTCTTCTTCGTTTTGAACCTGAGAAGCAGAGGCGAGAGAGAGGGAGGAGAGAAAGAGAGGGAGAGGGAGAGGGAGAGGCCGTCGCCGTCGTCGTCGCCGATAGCCGATCGCCGCGCCTCCGCCTTCGCCGCCTCGCTGCTCTGCTCTGATCGTCGCCGGCTCTGCCCCGATCGTTGCCTCCGCCCCTCGTCGGCTCTGCCCCACTCGTCGCCTCCGCCTCCGCCGCCTCCTCCTCCTCCATTTTTTAGGCCCCCTCCATTCCTTCCTCCCCCTCCCCCTCCCCCTCCCCCTCCTTCGTCTTCCTCCTTTCTCCGGCTGAAAAGAAAAAAAAAAAAAAAAAAAAAGGAAAAATTTTTTTGAGCCATTTGAGCCGTTGCCCATTCGGGCTCTGTACCACAACTCTTTGATAATGGGTAAGTGTAATTTTTCAAACGTAAAGAAAGATTTGTATTAAAGAGAAATCTTAAGAGGTAAGTGTAATTTTTCAAACGTGAAGGAGGATCTGTATTAAAATGAAATCTTAAAAAAGATAAATGTAATTTACCCTTAAATTATTTATTTCATTTGATTATATGTATAAATTGTTCACGTAAAACAATTAAATTAATCATAACAAAACATGTTTTGATAATATTTAGAAGTTATTTGAGACGAACTATATAAGTGCATTTTTTTACTTTTTGAATAAAGAAGTAGAGGAAAAAAAGATGATTATTTAGAATAATTTTTCGACTTTCTACAAAAAAAAATATATGTATTAAAATATTATATAAAATAACAAAATTATTTTTTCACCCATCTGAGTACTGACCTACAATCCGTGCATGTCAATTGATATTTGTTGAAATTATTTTTTATTTTTTATTTTTTTGGACCCGTGAGTACATTGTTTTAAAAAAGAAAAATGTGTTAAACCTCTAAAAGGAAAATTCTAATGGAGTATTAATTTATTTTTTTTTCTTTATATTTTGTCTTTTACATTATTATTATTATTTTTTTTTTTTATTTATGCGCCAACTTATTAAAGCTATTACAATGCAGCTCTAATGAGAACTCTGTGGCGCTGCCGTTCGAAAAACCATATGGCAGTAAACTTTTTGAGCAAAAGGACAATTGTGTTTTTTTTGGTCTGACCAGTGAACTTTTTTCACCCAACTTTTGTGAATAGTGTTAAAAAAAAAAATTTAATAATTTTTTAATTTTTTATCTTTTTGCAAATAGTGTTAATTTTTTTTATTTTTTAATAATTCCTAAATTTCTTATCTTTTTGTAAATAGTGTTAATTTTTTTATCTTTTTAATAATTTTTTAATTTCTTATTTATTTTTTTAAGAGATTCCAAACAAACACTTAGGTTTAAAATGAAGTGTTCATTTTTTTTTTACATATAAATTTGATAGGTTAGGATTATGTAACTAATCTTATTTTATTTTCTTATATAACTAACCTATTCATATAGTCAAATGAAATATTAAACAATTCAAATAATCTTATCAAAAATTTCTGCATAAAAAATGAATATCATTTTCCAGCATATAAAAACCATCATCAAAGCAATCCCACTCCCACCACACACTCTGTGCTATTGCTAGAGAGAGAGGGAGAGAGAGAGAGAGATGGAGGGAATAGAGCACAAGACAATCAGTGTAAATGGCATAAACATGCACATAGCAGAAAAAGGCAAAGGTCCGGTGGTCCTCTTCCTCCACGGCTTCCCGGAGCTCTGGTACTCATGGCGCCACCAGATCCCCTACACGGCGGCGCACGGCTACAGAGCGGTGGCGCCAGACCTCCGAGGCTACGGCGACACCACCGGAGCACCACTCAACGACTCCTCCAAATTCACCGCTCTCCATCTGATCGGAGACATCGTTGCTCTCCTTGACAAAATCGCACCTGATGAAAACAAGGTGTTTGTTGTGGGGCATGACTGGGGAGCAGTTTTGGCTTGGTATTTGTGTCTTTTCAGACCTGATCGAGTCAAGGCTTTGGTGAATTTGAGCGTTCATTACAGTCCTAGAAACCCTACGACGAGCTTTGTCGATGTGCTTCGAGGATTTTATGGCGATGATCACTACATCTGCAGATTTCAGGTTCTCGTTTTCACTCTGTTTGGATTTTGAGAGTTGAGTAGAAATCTGTGGAGTGCAAATTTTGTAACATATGTTACCATATAATTAAAAAGAAAATGACATATTTTTATATTTTTTACAACAATGATTCATCCCCTTTTCTCCCACCTCTCTCTCTCATTGGTTACATTTTCATTTTCATTTTTTTTTTCTTTTTTTTTCCTGCTCCTCCAATCACTACCCGCCACGTGGCAAAGGGTGAAGGGGTGACCCAAAAGGGGTCTCAAGCATTATTCTATTTTTTAAGTCATAATTAAAAAAATAATAATAATCAAAGATCTTATAATTAGGGTTCATACATATGGCATTGTAGAATTTCCTTCCTAACTTTTTATATGTGTTTTGTATTTTGGAATGATTATTTTGATTATACGAGTTATAAGATTTAAGATAAAACTCACCTCAAAACTAACTATTAAGGTGAGGATCCTCGCCAGTGGGTGACCCTATCACCTCCATTGTTTTCTGATTGGCTCAATTTTTATTTTTATTTTTATTTTTTTCAAGTTTTGCTCTCACAGCAAGACATGTGGAGCTGGGGGGTGTTAGGGTCACCCCACTGGGGTCCCAGTGTAGAATTTCGCTTTGATAATACTGATTAATTTATCAATTGTACTGAGAAGTAGGTTAAAAATTAATTTTTTAATTTTTTTTCTTTTAAAAAAAGTGTAAAAAAAATAATAGAGAAATGATGTGACTTTTCCAAAAAGATATTGGGATATTGACTTTTTATTTGTAAGTTTTAATTTATTTTTTTAGTTTATTTTCATTAGTTTCTATTGAAATATGATGTGAGAATTATAAATAACTGAATTGTAATTTTTTTTTAAATATTTGTATAATGATAAATATTTTTGGTATCCTTGTAATGATAAATTTATCATTGAGAGTTAAGTAAGATTTTTTGGTAAATAAATCCAATCCAAAGGACCAATTGGTAATTGTCCCATTTTTTTATATTACCAAACTTGTTTTTTTAAAACAAAAATTTCAAATCCAAGGACTTTTTGAACTTATTTTATAATTCTATGTTGTTTTTTAAAAACACGATGTCAATTAATTTATTATAAAACTATTTAAAATAGTGTTTTAAAAACTTAAATTTGAAAATTAAGTTTAGAACAACTTATAATTGGGAAATAGTTTTCAAAAGAACTTGAATTTGGTAAATATATTTATCTAAAGCTCGGATTCTTAAGTTGTTGTTTGGGTGAGAAATTGGCATACATCATAAAAGAATTGGAGAATTTGAGGTCTTATCTAAATTAAAAAATATATATATTGTTGTAGGTCTCTGGAGAAATTGAAGCTGAGTTAGCCCAAGTTGGCATTAGAAGATCTATCAAGAAATTCCTAACATACCGTGATCCCGCTCCATTTTTTTTCCCTAAAGGTAAAGGATTTGGAGATGGTGATTCACCTGATACTCCAATTATCTTGCCTTCTTGGTTGTCGGAAGAAGATGTCGATTACTATGCTAGCAAATTTGAGAAGCATGGATTCACCGGAGGAGTTAACTACTACCGAGCTATAGATCTGTAAGTTACCTTCAATTTTTCTTAACTTTGAGATTTAGTAATGTCTTAATTATGATAATTTATGGAAGACATAATAATTTTCTATTACCATTGTGAAATTATCATAATTTTAGAGATTTTGCATCTTCTTTTCATGTACATTTTCAAACTCATCTCCAATAGGGGTTCTCTCCAACCTTATAAGTCCAAGGATGCTTATGTAATGACCCTAGGTTATGCACATGGTTTTTAAATCACAGTATTGGACAGTGTAACGCTTATGAACGTGTAGTGGTTAGCAGGATTATTAGCCAATGTATAACATGAATTGAAAACTGAACTTGTGAATTTTTTCAAGAACTAACAAATGCCAAAAAACTTATTGATATGTATATTCCAACCTTATGTATCACAATTTGAATGTTTGTGATAGTTTTTAATTAAGATTGTGACACTAAAATATGTTTAATGAAATATTATAGAATTCTATATTTTTTTTTATCAACAAAAATAAACTTTATTGAATCAGAACTAAGGATAAATCCTTTACATCTTATATCAATAAAGATAGACAAAAACAGTGCTAATAGCATCATAATGAACCCTACTCATCCCAACTAGGTTAATCATGTGCTTACACTTGCCAAAAGCTAGTTGAGGAGAATTCAACCAGCAGACCCACAACAAACAGAGACCAAAGCAAAGGAACAAAAACAGCATAAAAAAACAAAAGAAACTAAGCACAATAAACCAAAGCAAAGACAAAAAACAGCCACTTCTCATTATAGAATTCTATATTGTTTTCAAGGTCCAAAAAAATGGAGAATTTCATGTAGTGCAATTAGGCCTATCATAAATTGATGTCCATCTTGCCTTCTTCTTGTTCCCAAGTTTAAACATATTATTGTTGAGTTACCTATATTCAAGAGTGGTTGTTAAAATTCTCCAGAGATCTTAGCTATTTTCTTTTTCTTTCCCTCTTCATTGCAGAAACTGGGAACTCATGGCACCGTGGGCAGGGTGCCAAGTGAAAGTGCCTGTGAAGTTTATTGTGGGTGACTTGGACTTGGTCTATAACGTCCTGGGTGCCAAGGAATACATACATAACGGTGGATTCAAGAAAGATGTTCCCATGTTGGATGAAGTTGTCGTCATGGAAGGTGTAGCGCACTTTCTCAACCAAGAAAAACCAGATGAGATCAACAAACACATTGTTGAGTTCATCAACAAGTTCTGATTTTCTTACCCCTTTGTCATGTTGTGTTTCTTGAAATAATAAGCTTTGCAGGCTACAGAACACAACTTAAGGGTCATTTGTTCACGCTTCTATTTTTTGTTTTTGTTTTTTTTGGAAACTCAACTACTCAAAAAATCTCCATTGTCTATTTGTCACAGCAATATTTTACTTTTTAATGGAGTTAGGATGGCAACGGGAAACAATAGAGTGGATATTAATTTTCTATCTCTATTCCCTTATAATAATTTTTCTCCACTCCCCATTCCCCATCCCCATGGATACTACCCTTCCATCCCCTAATGGGTTTGGAATTTTTTCCAACCCAATTTGACTTTCTTTTTTTCTTTTCTTTTTTTTAAGATTCACAATCAAAACTAAATATATATTTAATTTTATTTTAATTTATTTTTAACTTGATTCGAATAGTGCTATGAAATCAAAATTTGAGTAATTATGTAGTTTGTATCACGATATGTCGATAGACATAACATGGAAGAGGCACAAAGCACGCGGGACACATTGTTGGTGACCAACGAGCAAAGGATAGATAGGAACCGCCATGATTGGCTGTTGAGGTCAGCAGTTGGTTATCAACAAAGAGAGACTATAAAAGCAGGAAAAACAGAGAAAATGACCTTGTGCCCAAATGACAAATTTTTTAGACTTAATAAAAAATGACCTTAGAAGTCTATTAATAAAAATTCTCTTTCTAGTTCTATTTACAATTGCTTTCTATCTCATATATATAGTTCAAAAGAAATCCTTTGAACTCACACAATCGTCCGGTCTGTATTTGGTGAATTTTTGTTAAGCCCTGTTTAATCCACTACCTAACAAGTTTTTTTACTAACATGTGCATAACAATGTCAATTCAACATCTTAAAATCACATTTGTTTCTTCATGTTTAAGATCATAGCAGGCCATATTCAAAATTGCAATGTAAATGGTTATATAACATGTGGATTAAAAAATCTAGATCACACATGTTTTGAGATAAATATTTTTTAATTTGGATTTTTTTTCGATGTGATTTCTAACTTAATTGACAGCCATGTATCATTCGCTTGCAAGTCCATAAAATGGCAGACAAAAAATAGAAAGTCTTTATTTATCCTTTATACTTTATTGAATTTCTAAATTTACTCAACATTAACTGAATTCTTACTATTAATTGATTTATTAAGTCACCCACCTTTTTATCTTTTCCTCCTCACCCTGCTACTTACCTCTGTCTTGCTCAAGCACTAATAATCAATTCTCCATCGCATTTCTATTTCTTTTTACACAAGCACCATTTATCATATTCCGTCACCACCACTACTAGCACCTTAAAATCAACACCCATTGCCTCCACCACCACCACATGCACACACACCACTAATGTCATACCTTCACCACTACCTCCCTACCTACACCATGGCCAACACCCAAACCCTCACTGACCTCCCTTCTCTATCTTAACCCCTACCTCAAAAGAACCCTCCCACGACCTCTCTTGCTACCCTTGCTCCCTATGATCAACTCCTTCCCCATCTCATCCATTCCCCCACCTCGCCTATACCTCAACTTATCTCCTAATAGTACTATTACTATTACCATGCTTCATTCCCACTACCACCCTCCCCCTTTGTCTTACTTGTACCATACACTAAACCCATCCACTATCAATGCCCAAATTTCTTGCAACTTTCATTGTATTCGTTAGCACAACCTCCCAAATCCCATGACTACAAACCCAAATAGCTTGGTGACACGGGGAGGGAAAGGGAGCTAGGAAGGGTGGTTAAGAAAAGAAGAGGGAAACTAAGAGCATCTCCAACGGTAGTAGGCATTTTACCTATCTAAATATTACTATAAAGTATATATTTTATTTTGCCTATCGACTGTTTTATGTTTTTACTCTAACCATGCTCTTTATTTTAGCTATTTATCCAAATACTATTAATTTTATAGAATGCCACGTCAACAACAAAGATGGAGGGAAATGATCCTAATGATTGAATACATTTTGCCTAGCATTGAAGGCTAGCTACATGTAACTAGTAAATATGAGTTGAGGCAAAATGCCTAATCATATGCCTAGTGCATTGGAATTGAAAAAAGTGAATCACACTAGGCATTTTAACTAACAAGTATTATATGCCTAGTGCATTGGAGATGCTCTAAAAGGTGGTGGCCAGTGGGGATGGAAAGGTAGTGGCAAGCGGGAGAAGTGGGATATACTAGGATTTTTTTTTCAGTTTTGTCTTTAAAGGTATTGTGCTCAAATGTAAAATTGTGTGCAAATAGTAGCTTTCGGCACTGATGGGGCAAATAGAAGGTCATAATTATCCTTCAAGTTAATGCCATGTGGCATTTTTATGTCAGATGTATTAACATCCGTTGCCAATTAGGTCATATTAGAAAGAAATAAAAAAAAAAAAAAACTAGTGAATAATTTAAGGGTAAAATTAGAAAAATAATTATTTAAGAATACAAGTGAGAATTAATTTAGGTAAAATTTTAAGGGACAAACTTTAAATTATTTGATTGTAGGAATTAGAAGGCTAAGGGATTTACATATTTTAAGTATAAATCCTTAATTCAACTTATTAATATATGGGCTAAAATAATTTTTGCAAATCCTAAAAAGAATAGGATCGGGCCGGATGGGTTGGGCAGTCTAATAGGTCGATACCCACCCCTAGCTAGAACCCTTGTATCTTACTAGAATGTTAGTGGTTTAAATTTTCCTATCTGTATATGGGTCTTATTTCCCATCTATTTATTGAGATTTTCTCTCATACTTTGAAAGGTTTTTTCCTTCTTTTGGTTGATATTGTATTTGATCTTTGTTATTATAAATGTAATTTATTATAATATCATATATAAATAAAATAAAATAAAATAAAGGTCTATCATGTGCTTTGACAATGAGATTAGGATTGGTAGTCGAATATAACGGACTCCAATTGTGAGATTTTCAATACCATACTTTGTGTTAGTCATCTTATACATAACGAAAGCAACAAGATTGGGTGAGGTTCTAGAGAGAGCTTCTCTCTCTAAGCAATTTTTGATGCCCCTTCGATCAGTTTTTGACATTTTTCCGTTAGTTTCATAAACACTTTTATAGTGTAGATCTAGGTTTTTTTATACATAGGAAGAGGGGTTTAAGAGTTTCTCCTCTATGGTTCCCTCTTTACTTACTCCTCCTCTGTTATTGTTGTAGGTGTTTTTCTTCTTCCACTTTAACTTTTGGCCGTGACATTCAAGAAGGCAGCGGTGGCAATGGTGGAGTTGGGCAACAGTGGTAAGAATGTCAGCAAAGATGTCGGCAAGTTTGGGTTTCATTTTGATTCAAATCTTATTTTTGTAAACCACATCTGTGAGAAGATTAATAATTCCAAAATCATAATTGATTTTTTGGTGACTTTTGCTTTTGGGACCTAGTCATCTATCTATCCAAATGTCACATATATGTACAATACATGTGTCACTTATTTGTTCAATTATCTATTCAAATGTTACATATTTATGCACGCGTCATCTATTTGTCAATTATATATCCAAATGTTACCTATTTGTCCACATGTCACTTATCTATTTCCCTATCTGTCCAATATTACCTATATGTTTATTGCACCATTATACGTGACCTCTCAACGAGCCTCTTTATCACCAAATAAATTAAACATTGAATCAATTAATATATGACCCTATAAGTGTGAACTTTTCATCAATTAATCTAATTCAATATGTTTTGAAGATTAAAAATATAGTTAATTAACTTTTAATTTTATAATTAATTTATGTACAAACAGAAAAAATGGGTATAAACATCCAACCATAATCCATTTTGGCCAGATGCTAGATGGGATTTTCAATGCGAGTAAAAATGTAGGCATTATTTGGTTTGTATTTTGAGATATTATTTTAAAAATAAATTTTTAGAGAGAGTTTAGAAAATTTAAAAATTTATTTAGTTTTATATTTTAAAAATAGTTTTGAAATTTTAGAATTTGAAATGATTTAATATTTTTTTATAGTTGAATAGATAGGTATGAGAAAAAAATTAATTGAGTAAAAGTAATTAATTGATGTATAGTAAAAAAAAGTAATTTTTAAATTTTTTTAAAAATATTTCAACTAAATATATTTTTGAATTTAAAAAAAATATATTTTTTAAACAGTAATATTACGCACACAGAAAACCAAATAATTTCATCGGACGATTGAAAGACATCATAACAGTCACAGTTAACAAACTCTAGCAAAGATAACAGTCACAAACAATAAGTTCTGACCGGTCGCCTGACCACTTAACCTAATGCACAATTTTTATATTCGGATCTATGTTCGATTCTACGGGTGCCTGACTTTTTGTATTTTTAAAGACAATCCAAACTTACCGGAAATGTAGTAAATTTTTTTTTTTACCCAAATCCCATGTAGTAAATTGTTAAACATTACTATTCCGTTACCTCTTCTTTCTCCAGTAAACCACTGGTTTACGAAGAAGGGAAATTAAAGAGAAAAACAAAGAAAACAAAAGGAAAATATTCAATAAGAGATCTGGTGGGAAAAGAAAAAAAGAAAAAAAAATCAATTTCTGGGTAGATCGATCGGTTGTTTTCGAGGTCCAAGTTATTCAGATTGATCCACACACACATACGTATATCTATCAATCGACCAAAACATGAATATATTCAGATTAGCAGGGGACATGACCCATCTCGCCAGTGTCCTCGTTTTACTTCTCAAGATCCACACTATCAAATCCTGCGCTGGTTTGTACTTTCCCATTTTTCACTCATCATAGATACACATCTGTATTAATGGGTATTTAAATTTGTATATTTACGTGTGTTATTATGTGTTATATATTTCTGCATTTGTACATTTGATGAATCACCTATGCAAAGAACTGAGATTGTGATAATTTGGGGGGGTTTTGGAAACTGGGTTTTACATAATTTTTTGGGGTTTAGTGATAATTTTGTGGGATTTCTATGATGGGTTAGTAGTGGTCTTTAAATTAGGTTTAAAGTAGGTTATTGCTCACATGTGAGATTGGGTTTTATGGAAAAAAAGTATTTAAGTGTTTAGTGGAGTGGGTTCATAAGGTTTTTTTTTTTTTTTGTTTTGGCAGCTAATTTTGGGTGAGTAGCATTTCAGGTTAAGATTGAGAGGTCATTAGGTTTCATAGTAATTGAATCTTTCTCGGTTTGAATTAGGATAAGGGATTAATTCTTTTGAGTTGTATGCAGAAGTGAAGCTCAAATGTGAATGTTGAGGAAAATAAAAAATAGTGCATTAAAACTAGAGATTTTTTTATGCTACATGGCAAGGGAGTTGGGCCTTGCATGACAAAGTTTGTAACAACTCAAAAGTTGAAATATAACATGTCATGTCATTGTAGGTAAATTGTGGTAATTTTTTTAGTTGTCTCAATCGTTTTCTGTGATTTCCCCATGTGTGAAATGGACTGGAGTGCAAGGAAGGACTTATCTAGTTCAACTTGGATTGGAGGACCTCCAAAGAAAGGGAAAACCTTGAAAGGAATGTTGGTTAAGGCACAGAGAATATCATGGTTACTTTATCATGTAATTGAAGATATGGGTCCTTGATAGAGCAAATAAATTTGTTTTTGTCTAACCCCAAATTGTTTGCACAAGGTTTTGATGGAGTTTTTGAGTTTAATTGCTTTGCATTGTTTTTTATATGCATTAACCCAAATTATTACTTTCATGCTCAATGAATGATGGTTGGAGTGAACAGAATGTTAAATTTATTAGACTTCGGTTTTAGTCTTTGTCAGAAATGTTAAGTCTTTTCTCATTGGTTTTTCTCTGAGAATGTATAGCTACTGTGAAGCCTGAAACTGTATAAAGATGGCGGAAAGACATTCAATAAGAGAAATCTAGAATTTGGAAGCAAACATCTATTCTACCAAAATAAACTTGAATTTTCAAAAGCTTGTCTACTTTTTCCTAGTAAATTTTCAGAAATTGTTATCTAAAGTGCTGCTTCTTTATTGAAATTACTATAATGTTATATGCAACAGACAACTGTTGTAAAATTTCTTACCTATCTGAAATGCATAAACTTTCAATTCAAGTTGGAGTTACTCAAGAAGCTAATTTTATTAAATTTGATCTTTGGAGTTTCTGCATTCTATTAACAGCAAATACCCCGCTTAGGGTTGTTCAAACTTGAAGAATTTGGTTCATTCATGCAACATAGAATACACAATTTCGGTGGGTATTCCCTGATCGTTATGCATAGATTATAAATATGTATCCAGAAGTACAGGGAATTACTTTGTTTGCGTAGAAAAGCTCCCTAGCGCATTTGGCAAAGATAATTTGGTATCTTGAAATATGCACCATCTGATCCTCAAAATATGTTTTTGACATTTATATATTGATTCATGGGCTATGCTCCATGTGACCCTCAACTTCTATACTGTGTACCGGTCTATTCTTTATTTCTTGGTATGGTATAAATTTAACACTACACAATACATATCTATCATCACAACGCCAAGCTCCAAAATTAGTTTTATTGAATAGCTATTGCATTAGTGTATTTTAGGAATTTTGTAAGGTTTTTCCAGAAAGCATCTCAGTTAGGTTCCCTAGGGGACACCCTAGCAACTTAGGTCGCATTGTCCCAATAAAGAGACTAAAGGTTCATTCTCTTTATATTAAAATAAAATAAAATAAAAAAATCTAAGTTTGAAAACTTTTTGCTATATTTTTCATTTAATAGTTGTTTCAAATCAACACCACATCAAAACAAAATGGATTGATGTTTCTTTTCATATCCATATGTCCCAAACATATTACGATCGTTTATTCTAAGGGGTTTTAATCCAAAAATTAGCCAAAATGCACCAGTCTGAGTTGATAAGGATTACATGTAAACTTGAAACTGCATTGTAAAGTGTCACGATCCAAACTTCAAGCCTGAGTCCATGCCCTCGTTTTCTTCACTTGTGCCAACCTAAACCTTTATATATGTACAATAGGGAGTCTAAATACGTAATAGTTGTAGTTGGGGCATGTGTTGATTTTCACTTGACCCGGGGTGGTGCGCCAAAGTTGTGTCTCAAAGGCCTAGGAAGGAGATGTGGTGTAATTTTTTTGAAGGGCTAGAAAATTATTTTAGGGTTGTATGAAGATTCCTTGTAATTATTTTTGTAGACGTATGAATGCTCAGCATGTTGATATTTTCTCTTGGCAGTTTTATAAATGCTTAGAAAGCATATATAGGGTAGCGTAAGCAAAGTTTGTCTAACCCGTAGTAGTGCATGTGTTAGCTTATTGCCTGCCAATCTTTTTGTAGTCTAGATATTTTTCTCCGTTAATGAATGTGCCTTTGTTAGCTTCAAATGTGCATCTTGTTGTTTTATTGTGCCTTCTATATTATGCACTAGCGCCTTTACTTGTTTCCTTTTTTGTGTTGTGTGTGTGTTCTTTACAAGGTAATCTTTGGTGGGTTTAATTGGTTAACGTCCAAGGCAAGCACCCCACAATCATAAAATAGTGGAAAGTGTTGGTTCATAAAAAATCAGTATCAGAGCTCAATTCGAAGCCTCTTGTGGTAGTCGGAAGCCACGTGTAATGTCCCCATCCTAAGTAGTAATGATAGTGTTTGTTTTGGGCTAGGCACTTACGGTTTTTAATACATCGTTAGTATAGTAGTGAATTTTAGAGGCGGGATGAGTACTACATTCACCCTCCCACAAGACTACTCATCCTTCTCTCTATGATTCAAGAGGTGGCTCATATGGATTCTAGAAGTGCTTCACACCACTCCTTGACTGTGCAATGCAACACTTCGATCTATACAACACATTGGTGTCACACAGGCCAACATGGCCTATACATCATGAGGTAGGGCTCGCTCTAATACCTATTGTAATGCCTCCATCTCAAAATGCTTTGGGCTAGGACCTCATATTTTAAAACGTTTTGTTATGAGGTATGGATGGAAACTTATTAAGATAGCTCACAAACTTTTCCTACCCAAGTGAGTCAAGCGACGTGGGATGAGGTACTGCACTATGCCTCCAAAGAACCAACATGAGCATCTCAATGAGGTAGAGGAGCAATTGGAAATGCTTACGCATGAGATTGCAAAACGCGTGCTCAAGTTCTATTAGCACCGTGGTTGACAATCCACAAGCTAGTGGCACTATAGCATAGTTGACCTTTCTGACAATTAAGTGCTTTACGTATGATGAAAGAGCTTTACGTATGATGACCTCAACACTAAAATGAACTTGCTAAGCCAGTAGTCAGTACTTGACCACTAGCACTTCCATCTTTGAAATGACAATTTCGAAATTTTGTGCTTACGGAGGAGCACATGATGATAAACAATTAGAGAATTATCTCCTTGATATGGAGCAATACTTTAAGGCTGTGAAGGTTGATGCAGAAAAACGAAGGTTACAATGGGTACCATGTATCCAATTGATGATGCTAAACTACCATAGCATACTACGAATGAGGAGATCCAAAATAGGCTTTGCACCATAGACACTTGGGAAGACTTGAAAAGTGAACTAATGACCAATTCTTCCCGGAGAATGTCAAGTACATCGCTTAATGCAAGCTAAGAGGCCTCAATCATATGGGCATTTTAAGAGAATATGTGAAGTAGTTATCGGTGCTGATGTTAGACATCCAGGACATGTACAAACAAAGATAAATTGTTCTATTTCCTAGAAGAGCCCTTAAGTCATGGGTGCAAGTTAAGCTCCAAATGCAATGATTGCAGGATTTGTTCTATTTCCAACTTCATTATTGTTTAACCCTGAAATGAAAATTTCTAACTGGTGATGCAACTTAAGTAGATCGTGAAGCGACACAAGCTCACTTGTGTGGCATCCTTGTCAGTGGAGGATGATGTGGAATAAGGGCTGTGTGACAACCGTAATGGTGTTGTGACATTTCTTGGATGTCATGCCTAAAAAAACTCCCCAAAGCCTTACCTCAAAGATGGGCAGTGGACAATGAGATTGAGTTGTTTCCAAGGGTGAAGCCACCCATTCATGGGCCTTATAGGACAACTCTTGTTGAACTTGTACAGTTAAGGAAGCAGGTAAATGCGCTCATTGAGTTGACCTTTGTTTTGTCAAGGCACGATATAGGAGCCCCAATGCTTTTTTCCAAAAGAAGCATGATGGAAGCTTGTGGCTATATGTGGACTATAGGGCTCTTAACAAGCTGACAATGAAGAGTAAGTACCCTATCCCGCTCATCACAAATCTCTTGATTAATTATGTCTTGCCAAGTACACCAAGCTCAATTCGCGGAATGGAAGTAGGGTACTGAGACAGCCAGGACATGTTTAGAGAGGCTTTCAAGAGAATAAAGAAATAGGAAAACCAAGGAAGAAGGCCACTCTATAGTTAAGTCATTGCCTGAACAAGTCTGCTTCGTTTGCAATTGAAACACACACTTCGGATGTACGAAGGACCAGTTTTAATTGTTGCTAAAGTTAGGAAGCCATTCTTTAATATAGAACCTCCAATCTTGATGAAGGTCCACCTAGTATTCCATTTGAATTGACACGTATTGTATCATGCCAATCTAACATACCAACTCACAACACCTCAACTATAATAGCCATTAACACTAGTGACCAAGGGAATTGAAGAGATTCTTGCCAATTGAGTCATTAGGGAATCAAGATGCCCACACTAGTTGTACTTAGTGAAGTGAAAGGACCTTGGAAATGAGATCATTTGGGTGAAGGAGGAAGACTTCTAGCCATTTATGGATGAACTTGAGGAGTCTCTCACTTAAAATTCTACGAGGACGTCAATCGCATAAGTGGGGGGAGAATGTCATAAGCCAAGCGTCATGCCCGTGCTAGTGCCCGTGCTAGTGCTCGTGCCCTCATTTTCTTGTCTCGTGCCAACCTAAACCTTTATGTACATGTAGTGGGAACTAAATAGCACTAATAGTTGTACAGGGGTGCATGCATAGATTTTGCTTGACATGGGATAGTGTGCTAAAGTACGGACACTTCTAAAAAGGTGACGTATTCGTGTCTTGTCCGTGTCAGATACCGACACTCTTTGGACACGTGTCCAGCACTCTTCAAAACGTGTCCTATTTTTAAATTTTTTTAAAGATCTGGACACTCTTTGAATACTTGGAGGACACATGTGTCTATTGCTTAAACACGTGTCTATCGATTAGACACATGTGAAACTAATTATAAATTTGAACAATACAATTTAAGACACAATAATAAAACAAAATCATATAAATTTATAGGAATTAATGTCATATTACATTTTTTGTTATCTTTAAATGATATATTTATATATATAACATATAATAAATATATAAAATTATATATTTCATGCATGTCCCCCACATGTCGGGTCCTGTCTTACATTTTTTAAAAATTAGTGTGTCTGCGTGTCCATGTCGTGTCATGTGTCCGTGTCTATGCTTCTTAGGTGTTGAAGTTTTGTATGCCAAAGCCCTATGGAGGAGATGATGGTTGTAATTTTCCAAAGGTCTAGAAAATTAGCCAAGGGTCATGTATAAGGCCTTATTTGGTGCACCTTATTGGGCCGCTTATAGTTTTTATTATTTTTTTTATAGAAATATGTGCCTAACTGTTTAGTGTAACTTTTGCTTATAGACAAAAGTAGTAAGCTGAAAAAAGCTGATTATTGGAAAGTAGGGGAAGGTGAGCTTTTTGCTTCTGCTTTTGGATTGTTGGCTTTCAGCTTGCAGGAAGCTGCACCAAACAAGCTCCAAGTGTAATCCAAACGATTTGAGCAGATTGCTTGTAATTTACTTTTGTAGACCCATTATGGTTACTCAAACATGTTGATCTTTCCTTTTGCCAATTTTGTAAATGCTTAGAAAGCATATATAGGGAAGGATAAGCAAGGTGAGTCCAAGCGCCTAATAAATCATGTGTTAGCTTACTCTGCCTCCTAATTGTAGTACGGATATTTTGCTCCACTAATAGAAGTGCCTTCCTTGCCTCCAAGTGTGCCTTTTGTTGCTTTATTGTGCCATTATATTGTGGGTTAGCTTGTGACACAAAGCATGCACATCAAAACCAGGGTTTACAAAAAAGCTGCTAAACATAATCAAATTGAAGCTGTTTCTTCATTGGTGCTGAAATTTTAGCCGATGGCTTGTTTCCAAATACACGAATTGACCAGATTGCTTTCTTTCAAATATAAACTTTAGTTAAACATTCTCTGCTTTCCAAATCCTTTTTTCTTTTCCTCTGTTTTTTTTTTTTCCCTGCAGATTTGTACTTTGGCAGACTTAGAGAACATGTGGATTGAAAAATAATTATAAACTCTGATAATTATGCATTCCTGTAACCCTTGGTATTTCTCTTAGTTTTGGGGGGCTCTTTTTATAAGATAACAAAAGTAAAAGCATTTGTGTCAAAGAGAATATGCTTTTTATGTCAATGAAGATGCATTGCTGAATGATGTATGTGGGAAAGTTTCGACATTTTGGATGGTGCAGATGATGGTGTTGGTGGTGGCATTTCTTCCTTCTGCCACACATCAACTGGTTGAAGGGAGATAGTACAATTATGCTGCTTGCAATGGGTATAATTATCTTTTCCCAAAGGAACTAGATGAGTGATCCCTTAATGAGTTGTTGAGTCATTGACTCTATCTATCATCCATTTATATGGTCCATACCAGATTTGAATGACCATCAACCCTATGTTTGCTGTGCTCTTGACGACCTATTGTTAAGGTTTGTGAATATTGTAATTTACTCTTTAGTGGTGTGGAGTGTAGATTTGTTGAAGAGTGATACGTTGGATCCAATATGAGAAAAATAGGGAGGTGGAGAATGAAGAGCATTTCAAATGTGAAATCAAAAGGGTTTGAATGAAACACAGAATTGCTTCCAATGCTACTAACAAATATGCTTGTCAAATCAAGGAGAAATTATAATTGAAACTTAAGTTGGGGTTATACCAAAGATCAGCCTTAAGTCCTTATTTTTTTGCTTTAGTTATGGATGAGTTAACGAGAAATATTCAGGATAATATGTCATGGTGTATGCTTTTTACAGATGATATCGTGTTAGTGGATGAGACTAGAGGAGTTAACACTAAGTTGGAGACTTGGAGAGAAACACTTGAATCTAAAGAATTTAGGATAAGCAGAACTACGACAAAGTACATGGAGAGAAATTTTAGTAATAGTAACAATGGAAACGGAGGAGAAGTAAAGATTAAGAATTAAGAATTATTTAAAAGTGAACATTTTTGTTATTTAGGATCGATTATCACTACGGCTGGAAAGGTTGGAGAAGATGTGGTCCATAGAATTAAGGCGGGGTGGCTTAAGTAGAGGAGTGCGTTTAGAATACTATGCGATAAACGAGTACTCATTAGAATAAAAGGAAAGTTCTATAGAACGACTATTAAACCAGCGATGTTGTATGGGACGGAATGTTGGGCAACTAAGAAACAACATATAGATAAGATGAGTGTTGCTGAGATGAGGATGCTAAGGTAGATGTGTGGCAAGACTAAAAAAGACAGAGTTAGGAATGAGTATATTCATGAATGGGTAAGAGTAGCACTGATAGAAAATAAGTTAAGAGAGAATAGATTGAGATAGTTTGGTTATATACAACGGAGACCAACAGAGACAGTAGTAAAGAGATACGATATAGTGACAGTAAAGGGAAGTGGTAGGGGAAGGGACAAACTTAGATTGACGTGCGCTAATTTTAAATAGATATATGAATCTCCTTAATTTGACTAACCAAATAGCCTTTGATAGAGTCGAGTGGAGAAGAAGGATTCATGTAGCTGATCCCATGGGACTTAAGGCAAGGCTTGGCTTGGCTTGGTTTGATTTATTGGGATACAAGGCTTTGTTTGGTTTAATTTAAAATTCTATCTAACACACTTCCAAAATTAATTATTTCATATAACTCTTCATACCACATACTGGTATACTTAAAGAGCGTTTGATATGCTCTCTCTCTCTCTCTCTGTGCGCATATTGACTTAACACTGATAGAGGTTGAAGCTTACATAACACCACTCTTTTCCTTTTTGTTTTTTTCTTTCTTTTTTGTTTTTTTAATAAGTTATTGATCAGATATTGAGAAAATGTGAGAAAGGAAACCAGAGAAGAGTGAAAGTGGAAACCCAGCACTTCTGGTCACTGTAACATGACCACAGCTCCAACTGCTCTGCATCCTCACACCTCTGCTGCCAAGCACCCCAGGTTCTACCATCTCTAGACAGCACCACCACCACCACCAAACCCATCATAGTCAACATTCTCCACCTCACATCACAGTCAACATTCTCCACCTTAAACACCCCATAAACATTCTACACCTCAACACCCCCATCAACATTCTACACCATCAGCACCTTTGGATTTGACCCCAATTGTCATCTCCATTTCATTTTCCACTTCAATTATTGCCCCATAACTTTCTTCATTATATGTCCATTGAGTGCCTCCCAGAGAATCACCCTTCAATTGAAAAACTTACTCGCTGATTTGTGAGCTGAAATTAGATAAAATTGTGAGTTTGCTCACCAGCTATTGGGATTATCACTGTCCACTCTTGTTGCTTTGATCTCAACAAATCCATTCTTTTTTAGTTTGGTAATCATGCAAGAGTGATCCTCTTGAATAGCTATCTGCAAGGGGGTGGAGAGAGAGAGAGAGAGCACAATATTAGTTTGGCATGTGAAGTACTTCCTGCAATGCAACGGGTGTAGCAAGAAAGCACAAGAAAAGAATCAATTTACAGAATTGTAGATAGGGATTTTTTTTAGTATCATTAGTTTGGTCTTTGTTAGTGGAAGAATTCTATTTTAGGTAGGTTAATCCCCTAAGGCAAAACCTGTTTAATTTATAATTGCCTATTTGAGTTGTAATTAAGTTCACATAGGGTATGTTTGATTGGGTGGATTAGAGCATGGGATTGGGATTATTAATCCGTGGGCCCAATTATCCCATGTTTGTTTTAACATTTTGGTTTAGGATTATTAATCTAATGGATAATTAATCCAACAAATTTGTAGGATTATTAGTAATGGGGTGGGGGTGGGATTATTAATCCAATGGATATTAATCCAATTGGATAGTGAATACTATACTAATTTAATAAGATTATTAATACTTCACTATTAGTCTTTTGAATCAAACATGATCTTATAGTCATGTTAGGAAGTGGAATTAGACTTGGGCTTGGAATATTTTTTGGTATGTACTTGGAGTGCAAACAAGTCAAATAAATGTTGAGTACACATCTGCAATGCACCAGGGTACAAGTTTGCAATGTGCCAGAGGACATAATTGGTATTTTTGTAAAAAGCGCGCTTGAGCGAGGTATGACCAGAATGCTCAATTTGAAGCATGCTTGAGTGGGTTTTTGCGGGCTTGAGCGGGAGGCACCATTTTGCATGATATAAATCAGTTTATCACATGGAGATGCATCAAAAAGGTGTTTTGAGTCATCTTAGGACACCTTAACTATAAATAAGACCCTAGGGGAGGACAAAAACAAGCTTGGAGGACACAAGGAGAGCCTATGCTATTGTGCTACTGGATTCAATACTCAATCATTTCTTGAAGTACAAGTTTTCAATGAGCTTATTTGCCTCAAAAAGGTGATTAGTCTCTAAGTGATTGTTTACATCATTGTTCATACATTGATGAGCGCTTTGGTGGATTCAAAAGGTTGGTTGATGGATCATGTTCAGTTTGTGATAGATTCCAGAGGTATTGTGGATTCAATACTCAAATCATTTATTGAAAACAAAGATGGTGGATTCGGTTGGAACAGCGAGCACCCTAGCTAGTTCAAGAGTTCAACATCATGGATTCAGTTAGTGGTGGTTTCTAAGTTGGAATTGGAACTTGTCTTTTGGTTCTTCGTGATTTTGGATTGGTTGGCTGGACAAGATCTCGTGATTTTTTAAGTTCAGGTTTCCACATTAAAAATCTGGAGTCTTGTTATTTGTGCTTAATTTATTTTTTTTATGCTTGCAGTTTAAATTGTGTGATTAAATGAATCAACCAAACAACACCACAGGAAATCCATATCAATGGATCCATATTAATTACTTGTTAAATGCTGACATGGTTTTGTGGCATGGATTGGTTGAGAGCCAAGAAGCATATCCATGAAATGAGTGTGAGAGAATGATTATTTTGAGTTCAATAATGGCACGATAATAACTAATAAGAATTGTAAAGAATGCATTAATGAGAAGTTAGAGAGAATATGAATTGAAGCCTGTTCAATGAAGGTTAGTTAATATGCTTTGGTCATACAAGTGCAGGGTAATGGCTATTGATGTGAGCTACATGGACATGTGACACGACACAAGACACATTGACATGACAATTTTCAAAACTTGCAAGACACGATATGTGGGAGAGAGCCACAAAATATAGGATTTTATATATTTATTATATGTCATTATATGAATATTTCATTCCAAATAAAATAAATTATAAAATATAACACTAATTTCTAAAGTTTAAAGGTGGATGGATTAATAGGTACAAAACTACTTTATTTTTCTTTTATTATTGGATCCTAAGTTATTTATACCTAGCCCAAACAATTTGATATGTGTGTCTAACATGTGTTTGGAAGTGCTTAATGAGTGTCAGTGTCCAACATATATGGGACACAGACACGTCACCTTCTTAGAAGCATTCATGCTTCTTAGGATGTTATTTATTTGGTGCAAGTGTATCTACAAGTCTAGAGAAAGGCAAAAAACATGATGCAAGGTTTTGATTATTCATCAAAGGCGCGATGCATATGATTCAAAGGACAAAATCGTCCTTGGTAGAGCTGAATGGGAAGAAGCATCATATAATTGACCCCATGTAACTAGGATAAGACTATCTTGAACATCATACACAGATGCAAACACAAACAAAAAAAAGACACAAACAATTGGTTTATTTCATTTTAATTGGACAACCTGAGGTTCCAATTTGACAACCTAATGTTAAAGCCACTGCAAACCTGAGTTCTAGAGAAGAAATTTCTACCCAATCATAATTTAAGCTATGTAAAGGGAGTGCACTACTTCTCTCTCTCTCTTTCTCTGTGTTGTGATTAACTTACATTTCAGACAAGTTGTATTAGTGATTCCTTGCAAGTGTACACATATATAGATAGATATTACGTTATCGATTGTCATATATCTTTGTGCACCATTTTTGTAACAAATTATGCTGTTTACTGTTAAGTTTTGTTTAGCTCTATATATTATGATCTGAATGCAATTTTGCATTACATTAATGTGGTTGGTTTGTGAGTAATGGCTGTAATTAGCTGTTTTTAGTTCTGTCAAAAAAATTTAGTACTGTCAAAATCATTTTGTAATTTTGAACTTCCTTTGTTGTATGCAGGCATTTCGCTGAAGACTCAAGAGCTCTATGCTCTTGTCTTTGCAACTCGCTACTTGGATATATTTACGGATTACATCTCACTTTATAATACTGTGATGAAGTTAATATTCTTGGGAAGCTCTTTCTCAATTGTATGGTACATAAGGCATCACAAGATTGTCCGCAGATCTTATGACAAAGACCAAGACACGTTTCGCCATTATTTCCTTGTGCTTCCTTGTTTGTTTTTGGCTCTAGTTATAAATGAGAAGTTCAATTTGAAAGAGGTATGCATGTCAATGCATTTGACTCTTTTTGTACAGTAAATTTATACTGTGACCGCTGGTTCTTATGTCGTAGACGTTTTTGTTATTAACCTATGTTGCTATAATAATTATTATTTAAATTTTGTTACTTGTAAATCATGATATAGTTCTGCTGCTCTTTCTGCCGTATCTTCTACTTTTGAAGTACTTCTGCTTGATTTAATGGAGCAGGTGATGTGGACATTCTCCTTATATTTGGAAGCTGTTGCCATACTTCCTCAGCTGGTCTTGTTGCAGAGGACAAGAAATATTGACAACTTGACTGGGCAATATGTTTTTCTCCTTGGGTAATCTATTATCCCTCAATCTCTTCTTTTTACTGTTAAATTAGCAAAATTGCCACATAAGTTGAATTGTGATGTGGAATTTTAGGTCTTTTTTTTTTTTTTGTTATTATTAATTTCTTTCATATATTGCCATGGTGCTTTTGTTGGTTTTATTGATCTTTTTCTTTCTTTGTTTTTCCTTTTTTTGTTTCATTGGTGTTTGGGGTGGGGGGGGGGGGGGGGGGGGGGGGAGAGACTATGGGAAATCTTTTTTACCTGTAGGGATAAGGTTGAAGTTTTCGTCTTCATAGCTTGTCCAAGTGCTTCCTGTTTTTCAGATACACTATCTTTGATTGTGTGATACTATGAATTTGTAAATATGCATGTTCTCTTTTAACTTTTGTTGATTTTGTTTGGTTTGCGTTTACTTGGCTGCAGTCACGAAAACCAGTTTCATGCACTGTGTTCCAAATTTTTTTTTTTGATAAATATGCACTGTGTTTCATTTTTGTTGGAACTAAAACAAAATGGAAGACAAGATTCACTGAAAGAACTAGAGATATTTACTTGTTGATGATCATGTGATATTTTATGCACATTTTCTTGAATATCATCTTGTTAGGATGATTACAAACAGATCGCATTGTATGCTTGAGACTTGCATAGAAATTCTGAAGGTGATTAAAAGCACCAGAAATAGTTGATGTAATTTCTCTTAAATACAAGGGATACATGCGCCTAGGACAGAATAGGAAACAATTTGGAAATAAACTGTTCGCCAAGATGAAAAATTTTCAATGTTCTGTAAATGCTGTTTCTAAATTAACAGCAATGCAAATCAGATGGTTATCAAGAGCTCCAGAAATGGATGGCTGGTTCTATTTGTCCCTGATTCTGTTGTGTTAAGCAGTTGTTTACTAGAAAGAGAGAACCATAACCTAGGTCACAATGATGAGCCTATCAAGAAAATTAATTTTTCTTGAAAATTGCGGAAATATGAAGCCTCTTATAGTTGCTCTTTAAAATGAAGTCTTTATGTTTTTACTTTTCATTGGATTGGACCTAAAAGAAGATTTCAGCTGTTGATCTGGTCTAGCTGGTCAACCCAGGTCAAACCAAGATACATATAATTTGGCTTTATTTATGGGGGTTGCAGATGGGGTAAATAGAGAACTAAAGAAAGAAACAACACTCTAAAAGGAGCATTAGACATACCTTCACCCTGAAAGAAATTTTTAATAAAAAATAGGAACACAGCAACTGTTCTTTGATGTGTGCATTGCCTCCATCTTGATAGTATGACAGGTGCACATCCTGCTGGTGTGTAACAATAAGCTCAAAAAATGGTTCTTCAAACGAGGAAACATAAAATTTGTACATTCTTGCGACCCTTATGCTAATGAAAGCGAGTCTGTGGTATAGATTATTAGGAGCTTCATAAGTGGGGCCAAACTGAGTTGTCTGTAGAATTTTTCTTTATACTTTTTAGAATGCCAATCATCACAGACATGGAATTGTAAGAGCTTCTAGGAACCTTTTAACCCCACTTCTTTTTTCCTTTTTATTTCATTTTTATCTTCTTTACCTGGTGGTGTATTTGGTCTGAGAAGCACTACAGTTGTATGGAGGAGGCGTGTTGCATCAAAAATCCGTGTCAGACATGACAATCTGTGGACACTTCACATCTGCGTCCAAAAATTCTTTGATGTATCTTAATTAAAAAATTTAATTCATAATATCAAATACTTTGTTGATACTTCTCTAACACTTCGGTGACACTTCTTAAAGCCTTCGAACATGACTATGTGATAGATCTCTTCAATGTCTTCATAGTAATGCAACTTGTGCATTCTAAATATGCTTTGAAACATTTATAAGATGAATATATCATGTGTATTTCAATTTTTAACAGTTTTTTTTGGATTTTTTGAATGCAATTGCTACGTTAATGATATCTTGATGTTGAAATTATGGAATATAGGACTTTCTTATTTTAATCAATGTTATGTTGGGGTAATTCTATTTGCACACCACATAAAATCTCACTACACTATTTGTGTTGTTCGGATATAAACTTTCGAACAAAATTCAAATATTCAGACATAAACTTTTGAACAAAAATAAATTGTTCAAATATACATTCCATTAAACTGTGTGTTCGAACATTCAACTTTTGTTCGGAAGTTTGTATTTGGACGACATAAATGGTTTATGTACTGAGATTTTATACGGTGTGCAAATAGAATTTCTTATTATGTTGCTTTTTGTTTTTTTGAGAAAATATCCAGTAAGTCCTATTTTTCCCACAAAATTTCCATAGAGTGTTGATTCATGTGTTAACAGGAGTCCATGGAAATTCATGAGAAAGCTAGGACTTATTGCCAATTATCCCTTTTTTTAATTACCTTTAATAAAACTATTTTATATATTTGACATATAATAAATTTATAAAAAAAATATAATTTTTTAATGAGTCCCAAGTGTGTTGTATCTTGTATTTTTTGAAAATTCCAGCATTGGCAGTCGTGTCATGTGTCCATGTATGTGCTACTTAGTGCTTGCTAACAAGGGACACATTATTCAAGTGTCATCCATTAGTTGCCCAAGGTAGTTGGTTTGTGGGATTAATTCCCTAACTTTAGCAGATCAAGAGTTTATAGCCGAAGGTTATGGGGGTTTTCTTGAGGAGATTTGTTTGTGGAATAATATGTTGAGTTAGAAATATGCAGAATTAGTGAATTGAGCACATCTCAGTTGATGGTTATTATGGAGATTGGACTCTAGTACATGTATCAAGTGCCAGTTTGGGTGTGAGCATTGGATTCATCTAATTTCCAAACTTAAGCACACTGGAACATGGCTAATATTATATGTTTCCTAAGAAGCATGGATACTTCTAAGAAGGTAACGTGTTGTTTCCGACAACGAAACGACACAACACTTATCGGATACTTCCCAACACTACACATGAAGCACAGTACCAGTTACTTGGAGTCAAATGATAAAACAAAAAGCAATGTAAATTTATATCTATTTCCTCCTTTAGACTTTAAAATTATTATATTTGACTCAAATATTCATATAATATGACATATAATAACTATATCAAATTATATATTTTGCACGTGTCCCCCACATGTCTTGTCTTACATTTTTTAAAAATTGGGTTGATTACAAAACAAATCCTAAGGTTACACGTGTTTTACACTTTAAATCCCAAAGTTTCAATTTCGACAAATGTGGCTTCTCCATCCATCTCTGTCCGTGTGAAGTAACGGAGAAGGGTTTTGCATGCCCTGTCACCAGCACCCATTTTCCTCGCTCCCTCAGGTCGCCACTCCTCATCCTCCCTTACCACCACACTTCTCAGATCTACCAAGCCCCACCCTCCCTTGCCATCACCTCACTCAGATCCGGCACCCTATGCTTCACCCCGCCCTCCTTTGCCTTAGATTTGTCGCCTTCTCCACAGCCTCCATCAGATTTGTCGCTCCCACCAACCCTTCCTCAAATTCGTCGTCCCCAGCATCTCTGTGCAAGCACAACAAAATCAAAAAGAGAGAGTGTGAGTTAGAATTAATCAATAATCAGGCGCCGAAATCAATCCCGTCAATCCCATGAAAGATATATATATACATAGAGAGAGAATTGATTCCGTAGATTGCGTCAATCTCAGGTGCTGGATTCGATCCATCAGTGGCGTGTGAGTGGAGAGAGAAGAGAGATGACGGCCAGAAGTGGGGGAAGAGGGAAAGGCAACGGGTATTGGGAGGTTAAAGGGGAAGGAGAAGGGAGAAGAACAGGGCTGTGAGGAAAGGAGATGAGAGACGGAGGGATGGTGAAGACGATGATGAAGGAACGGGGTTGCTGGTGCAGTGCACAGAAATGATGAAAGGTTGAGTGTTGGTCTGAACATATAGCTAAGTGTACTGTAATCTTGATGATTAGTGGTCCTTATTTATTTGATGGTTGATAAATGCTAGTTGTGGTTTGGTGTGGTCCAAATCAAAGTTCTGATTAATATAAAATTAAAAGAGTGAATAAAATTATGCCATGTGTGTTGAAAAATCTTTTTCTGTTAGTCCAACTTAACTGAAACAGACAGAGGGTTAAGATTGATATCTAATTAAAATCTTAAGGCTTGAATTGACAAAATTAAAAAGGTAGGGTTTAATTTGTTATCAAGCTTAAACTCTGGGTTTTTTTTTTTTTTTTGTAATTTCCCTTAAAAATTTATGTCTCAGCGTGTCAGTGTCATCTGTGTTTGTGCTTCTTAGTGTTTTCCTGGTATTTTTCCTAGTACTCATCTCTTGTTCACTAGGATAATATGATGTTTAAGAAATACATAGGGATAAGAATGGGAACTCAACTCATTTTGAAGCAAACATGTTGCAAATGTGGCAAAGGTAGTTTTATCTTGTATTAGACATACTCGGACACATTTCTACATACCCTTTTCCCCAGTGTTTTTTGTTTGACACTGCTGTTTATGCATTTGGAAGGGTTCATGTAATACCGGCCTTTGGAAAGTTACTAGTTGTTGAACATGAGATAGATATTCACATTCTTCTGCTTTCCATACTACAGGGCATACAGATCATTGTACATTTTAAACTGGATCTATCGCTACTTCACTGAGCCTCACTATGTCCATTGGATAAGTATGACACTCTCTCCCTCTCTCTCTCTCTCAGCACTAGTGTGAAAACAACACATTATAGTGCTTTTATTGTGCATATCAATACCAACAATGTTTTGCACTAAATGGCTCTGCTATTGCAGCTTGGATATCAGGGCTTGTTCAGACATTGCTTTATGCCGACTTCTTCTATTATTACTTCCAAAGGTAAAAATGTTCGAATATTTTCAGAAATAAATTCAACTACTTGGATTTTTGTATGAAAATTTGACTCGCTCCATTGTAATGGTTGGCAGCTGGAAGAACAATGTGAAGCTAGAGCTACCGGCTTGAGCTTGTATTTGGAGGACAAGGATTGCAAGAAGCTTGAATGATCTATATATCTTGTTTAATTACACACCAGGTGCTTGCCATTTTGGTTCTGTTTTGCCCCCATCTTTATGGGTGATTAGTGGGAATATTAAGCAGAGTTCGTTGTTATTGATTTTTTAATTGAAGTGGAGAATTAAATCCCAACAATACAGATCATATGTACTAGCATTAGAGTAGTAAATTTACTGTCTACATATTGTTTTGACTTCAAAATACCAAACCAAATTTGTTTCTGACTTGGCTCACCAAGGGCAGGTAGTTTTTAGTCATTATACTCATGTACATTCAGTTCTTCTATGTGCACAAAATTCAATAACAGAATCAAACACAATCATTTTATATGGGGTCAGACCTACACATTTATTGAGTCTCCCCTCATGTGAAAATGTTTTGCTCGGGTTCTGTGATTGGATTCTATACACTTACCTTTTTTTTTTTAATCCCAACAGAATTTATGATTTAATACTTTGACCGCTGGTAGTTTCATGATAGATCAAGACCTTGTCAAAATCATTTTAAAATTGTGAAATAACAGGTTGTGTTTGAAATTTAAATTCATAGAAGACTTTAAGAAAAAAAATTGGAGGCAGGAGAGTTTTGTTAATAAACATCAATGAGATATAACTTCTGTTTGTCATCCAACAACTTTTGCTACAAAAATGTCATCATCATAAAATCACTACAACAAGAAATGTTGTGACTTTTCATGATAAGCCACAAGTTCCTCCATCACTTTTGAATCAACAAAAATCGAACCCTGGCACTCGAATGTCCTGATATGAGAAGCAAGCTTCAATATCTCATCGTCTTCAGCATCAAAACCAAAACAATCACTAACATCAAAATGCACAAGTTCTTTGCAGCCATGCAAAATCTTCACCAGATGTTCCTTTTGAATGGATGCTTTCCTCATATCCAAGTACTTTACGTTTGGCAAAAGGTTGACAATGGCCAACACTACATCTTTACTAATAAAGGCATCTGGAATGGCCAATGATTCAAAGTTCTTGCAGTGAACACTAATTTCGGTGAAGAGTTCTTTCAATCTCAAGCTTACTGCAAGACTTAAATGCTTTAAATTTTTCCAGTTGCTCACAAGGTTTGGGATCTTGCAAAAATGAGCAAAAATCGGACGATGAGGTATGGGTAGACCACACAGAGGGAATTCATAAGGCACCATCAAAGTCCTTAAGTTAGGGCACCTAGGTGA
Source organism: Camellia sinensis (assembly GCF_055761805.1). Classification (NCBI taxonomy): domain Eukaryota; kingdom Viridiplantae; phylum Streptophyta; class Magnoliopsida; order Ericales; family Theaceae; genus Camellia; species Camellia sinensis. The sequence continues at coordinate 51,964,488 of NC_138967.1, forward strand.
AAATATTCAATAATTTAAATTAATAAATAAACAAGAGAATGCTATTATAAAAAATTAATTTTAAGTCTCAATCTAATGAAAAATACCTGTCAAACCAAGTCCCACCCTTTTTCCTAAAACTACTTGGTGATAAGAAGGGCTTCACTTATGTCTATTATGACATTCAATATTGCGTCTCGCGAGCCTGTTTTTAGAGCAATCGCAGGGAGCGACATTGTGTATTCTCACTCAATGCTTCCTGCAACTCGAACAAATGACAACTTTGCTCTAATACCACTTGTTAGACTGAATTCCACCCTCTTTCCTAAAACCAATTGGCGATAGGAAGGACTTCACTTACGTTTTTTATAACATTCAACATCACGTCTCGCAAACATGTTTTCATAACAGTTGCAGGGAGCGGCATTGTGTACCAACAATACTAATCCCTTCAACGAACATAGGATCTAAAAAACTAACCAAAGCACATAACCCAAAATTCTACCACAAAAAAAAAAAAAAAAAAATGACACCTTTCCAATTAAAGTGATAAAAAAAAAATTTAACTTTAATATTCATATATTCTCAAGTCATGTCACGTGTGATAAAACTGTTCATAAACAAGCAAAATACATATAAATATTTTAATTATCAAATAAGGCGATACTAGCAGTTAAATACGTACCGTTAACTTATTGATCAACAACCCATCTAAAAAAATTAACTGATAGAAAACCAAAATGAATAATAGTTTTGATGACTTACTCTTGAGCAACATATTCAAGTGCATCTTCTGTGAGGTGGTAACTGGGAAGGACTATGGTAGTGGCAGATCTGCAACTACGGTTGACTACAAACTTAACGAATCTAGTGACATGGAGAGGAGTGAACACTTGATATTCAACTTCCTTACACTTTGTTTCATATACCCACATTAGTACTCTATGAGTGAAGGAGTCAAAATGGGACATGCTGGGAAAGACCAAAGTTTGCCAGCAAAGAGGACTGAGAGTGGCTTTGTACCATGACTTGCACACAAATGGAACATCCAGTAGAAGTGATTCAATTCCCACTCTCCCAAACACATTCACCAAGCAATCCATATTCATCTCCTCCCATTTTCTTCCTTCCATCTTCTACACCAATGCCAAATATAGAATAGTACAAGTTTAAATATTCAATAATAAACTCTATAAAAATAAAATAAATTGAATAACAGTTTCATGCAATTATGTGGAGAATTCACATGAGCTAATGTGTGTGTGTACATATATATATAGAGGGGAAATTAAGAGAGAGAGAAGAAAATACAAAAAGTCATCTTTTCCAGTAATCAAGGAAAATTCAAAGGATATTTGAAATTGAAAAATGAATTCAATTAATGTCCTTAAATTTCATCCAAATGCAGTTAATAGGATTACACTCCTTTTAAGAGTTTATTAATGGAATGGAATAACAGAGGAGATAAGGCTCCCTGAGTTTTATGAGGAGCACTTTTACATATGGTGAAGTAGCCAATTATTATTGTTATTATTTTAATTGGCTAGTATATTCATACAAAGTTTATTTGTATATTACTAAAATTATTTTCAATTTTAAAGACGGAAAATTTTAATCTATAAAACCCTTACATATCGGAGTGTAGAAAGGAAAATGGTATTGGTAACACTCATTCACTCCAATTATGAAGAAAATACATTCCTCAACTCTTAATGAAGAAGTCACAAGATACAGAAAGACCTAATAATAAATTACAAATATGGTCTTGATTTATGTAAATTAGTGACATATTACAACTTTAAAAAGTGGCTAAAATTTAGAAGATCCTAAATCGATGTTTGGTGGAGCTTTTCTTAAGTTAAAAGCTGATAATCAGAAAGTAGAAGCTAAAAGTACCTTTTTCCCAGCTTTCAAATAATCAATTTTTTTCAACTTATTTAAGCTATTTCTGCCTAATAAGCTATAAGCAGAAATTATATCAAACAGTCTGGTACAGACACCCAAATTAAAATAAGCTATAATCACTAAAACAACCCCTAAACACCGAACCAAAGCTTTTATGCATTAGTACAATTTAATGCTAGAAGCAGCTATATCGGTGCTCAATTAATAAAATCGACATTACCAGTTCAATTAAAAAGTTTATCTAAGTACCGATTGTACTGAACTAATTACATCCCTAATTGTTGGATCGCAAGGTGCGAAAATAAAAGTTAATAAATTGTCATTTCCCAATTAGTTAAAAAAATTTATTGTAATTCTTGTCATCTTGTTTTAAAAATAATAATAGATAAAGGATGACATATATGTGCCATTTTATTTTATTTATTTTGTATTTAAAAAAATAATTTAGATAAATTTTTAATATATAAATAGCAAACAGTTGTTTTTGAGTTTTGAGTTGTGTGTTTGGTTATGAGTTTTGAAAAATAATGATTATAGTTTAAAATGAGTTTTGAGAAATGGGGGTAGAATTATAATTTGAAAGTTGCAACCAAATACTACACTCAAATCAATGGTGGAACTATGTTTTGAAATCTAAACCAAACAGATTCTCACTAAATCTCATCATTTTTTATTGGAAAAATTACCTTTTAGGATGGTTTTTTAAAAATTATTACACATTAATGAAAAAAATTATAATTATAATAATTAATATTTATAATGTAACCTACTATTTTGTTTTAAAAAAAATAAAATCTGACATCCACGATGGTGTAATTTTCCGCTTTTTTATTTGACAAATTTACCATTTCGTATTTACTTAATTGTTAAAATAGATGATGAATGAGAGATTCTCCCTCCACTTCTCAAACAAAAACAGTCACATCATTAGAATTCATAAATCATGAAAGATGTGAAAATTACAACTTACAAGCAAAACACAAAATAAAACATATAATGTGAGTTCAATAGGAGAACACAAACACACGAGGACAATAATATTATGACAATTCTATTTTCTCATCATATAATGTTCATCACCGCAACCTTAATAACAAACATCAATGTGATAACTTTTCCTTGTCCGATATTTACTTCAAAACATAATTACCACAAGGAAACTTGTAACATTGGATCATTAACATTGAGTTCTCCATCAACTTGTTTCCTAATTTCTTTTAAATCGAAATATATAGAACCCTGACACTTAAATTTCCCGATATAGATCCCAACAATATAGATCATATGTACTAGCATTAGAGTAGTAAATTTACTGTCTACATATTGTTTTGACTTCAAAATACCAAACCAAATTTGTTTTTGACTTGGCTCACCAAGGACAGGTAGTTTTTAGTCGTTATACTCTTGTACATTCAGGTTTTCTATGTGTACAAAATTCGATAACAGAATCAAACACAACCATTTCATATGGGGTCAGACCTACACATTTATTGAGTCTCACCTCATGTGAAAATGTTATGCTTGGATTCTGTGATTGAATTCTATGCACTTGCTATTTATTTTATTTTTTTATCCCAATAGAATTTATGATTTAATACTTTGCCCGCTGGTAGTTAAAGGTAATTAAAAGTTGGGAATATCAGAGATGGTTCCCCAATACTAATTTCATGATAGATCAAGTCATTGTCAAAGTCGTTTTAAAATTGTGAAAAAACAATTAAGGTTATGATGGAAATTTAAATTTGTGGAAGACTTGTTGAGAAGAAAAAAAGAAAAGAATTGAAGGCAGGAGAGTTTTGTTTCTTCTTATCATATATTGTTCATCACCACTACCTTAATAATAAACATCAATGAGATATAACTTCTGTTTGTCATCCGACAACTTTTGCTACAAAAATGTGATCATAAAATCACTACAACAAGAAAGTCTGTAACATTGCATAACAAGCCACAAGTTCCTCCATCCCTCTTAAATCAACAAAAATCGAACCCTGACACTCGAATGTCCTGATTTCAGAAGCAAGCTTCAATATCTCATCATCGTCAGCATCAAAACCAAAACAATCACTAACATCAAAATGCACAAGTTCTTTGCAGCCATGCAAAATCTTCACCAGATATTCCTTTTGAATGGATGCTTTCCTCATATCTAAATACTTCATGTTTGGCAAAAGGTTGAAAGTTCTTGCAGTGAACACTAATTTTGGTGTTCTTTCAATCTCAAGCTTACTGCAAGACTTAAATGCTTTAAATTTTTCCAGTTGCTCACAAGGTTTGGGATCTTGCAAAAATGAGCAAAAATCGGACGATGAGGTATGGGTAGACCATGCAGAGGGAATTCATAAGGCACCATCAAAGTCCTTATGTTAGGGCACCTAGGTGAAAATATTCAATAATTTAAATCAATAAATAAACAAAAGAATGATATTATAAAAAAATTAATTTTAAGTCTCAATCTAATGAAAAATACTTGTCAGACCAAGTTTCACCCTTTTTTCTAAAACTAATTGGTGATAAGAAGGGCTTCACTTATATCTATTATGACATTCAATATTGCGCCTCCTGAGCCTGTTTTTAGAGCAATCGCAAGGAGTGACATTGTGTACCAACAATCCCTCACTCACAATGATGCTTCCCGCGACTTGAACCAATGACAACTTTGCTCTAATACCACTTGTCAGACCGAATTCCACCCTCTTTCCTAAAACCAATTGATGATAGGAAGGGTTTCACTTATATATTTTATAACATTTAACATCACACCTCACGAACCTATTTTCAAAGTAGTCGCAGGGAGCGGCATTGTGTACCAACAATACTAATCCCTTCAACGAACATAGTTTATCCGAAGTATCTAAAAAACCAACCAAAGCACATAAGCCAAAATTCTTCATTTAAAAAAATAAAAAAATAAAAGAAAAGACTCCTTTCCAATTAAAGTGATAAATAAAAAAAAAATTTAAAAAAGATATATTCTCAAGTCATGTTACGTGTGATAAAACTGTACATAAATGAGCAAAATACATACAAATATTTTAATTATCAAACTAGGCAATGACAGTTAAACACGTAACATTAAATTATTGATCAACAAGCCATCTAAAAAAACTAACTGATAGAAAACCAAAATGAATAATAGTTTTGATGACATACTCTTGAGCAACATATTCAAGTGCATCTTCTGTGAGGTGGTAGATGGGAAGAACAATGGTAGTGGCAGATTGGCAACTACGGTTCACTACAAACTTAACCAATCTGGTGACATGGAGAGGAGTGAACACTTGATATTCAACTTCCTCATCATCACCTTTACACTCTATTTCATATTCCCACATTAGTAAATGGGACATGCTGGGAAAGACCAAAGTTTGCTAGCAAAGAGGACTGAGAGTGGCTTTGTACCATGACTTGCACACAAATGGTACATCCAGTAGAAGTGATCCAATTCCCACTCTCCCAAACCATTCACCAAGCAATCCATATTCATCTCCTCCCATTTTCTTCCTTCCATCTTCTACACCAATGCAAAATATAGAATAGTAGAAGTTTAGATATTCAATAATAAACTCTACAAAAATAAAATAAATTGAATTAAAGTTTCATGCAATTATGTGGAGAATTCACATAAGCACATGCCTGGATATATTTTTTCAGCACCTATAAATATACTTGCGAATGGGTTGACAAATGCTCTGATTTTGATCACACTATAGCAAAGCTAATGTGTGTGTACATATATATATATAGGGGCGGGCTTCCCTCCAGTCGAATCACAGACTGGAGGATACTATTGGGCCTGTGAAGGCTCACTATGGATCCTATTTTGATATCTGAACCGTCAATATGTAGAACTCGTCGACAGGGCCGGCCCTGAGTTTGTCGGGGCCTAAGGCGAATTTTGAAAATTGGGGCCCTTTTATATTGAAAAAAAATTCATGAATAAAACGATAAGTTACAATTTTTTTATTTGTTTGTAGCCATAAAAAAATTTACTTACACAAATAATTATTAAAATTATAAATAAAACAATTTAATAAAACAAAATTAGAACAAAAAAATTAGGAAAAAATTATTCAATTAAAATTGATAAAGACCTAGGTAAAAAAATTTGAGCAAAATTATTTATTCCACTAAAATCTAATAGATAAAGAAGGTAAAAATAAAAAATAAAAAAAATAGGGCCCATATATTGTATGTATTATTTTTCTTGAGCCCAAACACTTTTTTTTTAATATATATTTTCATTTTAATAAATATGGATCAAACTACACTTATAAATAAATATGGAGTAAATCATACATGGACCTAAAAAAATATTTTGGGGCCCTTTAAATTGATCCTACAACCCAAAAAAAAAAACATTGAGCCTATAATATTTTGCCAAATTTAGGGGCCCTATGTTATATATGTTTATATGTTTTACCAAATTTAGGGGCCCTATTGTTTTTTATTTATTTATTTATATATTTTCATTTTAATAAATATGGGCCAAACACATTTATAAATAAATATGGGTTAAATTATACATGGGCCCAATAAAACATTTGGGGTCCTTTAAATTGATCTTAAAACCAAAAAAAAAAAAAAAAAATTAAACCTATAACAATTTTTTAAATTTTGGGGCCCTATTTTTGGACCAAAATATGGGGCCTAAGGCACAAGCCTTACCTGCCTTAGGGCAGGGCCGGCCCTGCTTGTCGAGTGCTATATTCTTGTAAAAATCACGTTGATCGGATATCGATAGCTACGTGATCAAATCAGTTTTATATGAAAAAATGGACAGTGAAAAAATAATCGGTTGACAGAAATCTGATCTGATGAGATAGCTATTGATATCCGATCAATGTGATTTCTTACAGCCATATAGTACTCGATGAGTACACATTGAACGGTTCAAATTATCCAAACAGGACCCGTGGTTAGTCCCAACGAGCCCAACAGTACCCTCCAGTCCGATCATAAACCGGAGAGAAGCCCAGCCCCCCCCCCCCCCACACATATATATATATATATATATGGGGAAATTAAGAGAGAGAAGAGAATACAAAAAGTCAAGACTCTCTTCTCTTGTGCATCTCTTCCAGTAATCAAGGAAAATTCAAAGGATATTTGAAATTGAAAAATGAATGCAATTTCAATTAATGTCCTTAAATTTCATCCAAATACAGTTAATAGGATTATACTCCTTTTAAGAGTTTATTAATGGAATAACAGAGCAGATAAGGCTCCCTGAGTTTTATGAGGAGCTCTTTTACATATGGTAAGTAGCCAATTATTATTGCTTTTATTTTAATTTGCTTGTATATTAACTCACAGTTTATTTGTATATCCCTAAAATTTAACTACATAAATTAGGATAGAAAGAACTCAAAAAAATAAAAAATCTAGTCTTCTTGTTTTAGTTTTATACTTTTTGCTTCTTTTTTATTTTTTATTTATTCATTTATTTTTATATATCCAAAACTTTACTTTCTAAAAAACATGATTATATAATCAGGGATTGTTTGGGATGACTTAAATAAGTGTACTTTTTGTCTTTTTACGAAAAGATGTGCAGAAAAGTAGAGAGATGATATGATGATAAAAAGATAAAAAGTGTGTACTTATTTAGGATAGCCAAACTTGGCCTCAATTAGATTTCAATCCACAATTCACATAAACTTAACCCACGTATACTAATTATGTAATGAAAATCAAGGGGTTAGTCTGGTGGTTAAGCCTTAGAAGTTGAGGGTGTTCTCCCTCTAAGATCTCAAATTCAAACCTCCTACATTCCAATTCAAATGTAAACTATTTTTACATTATCGTTTTAAATTCATCGTGATAAAACTCTCAAATTCAATGTAAACTATTGTATCTACATTTAAGCCAATTTTATAGAATAAATAGTGTCAAAGCTTTTTATTTTAAATTCATATATCCAAACTTAATTCGTAAATGTTTCTTATTTCATAAAACGAGTGAATAAGTAATCATCCCAATTCTTCGAACCCGAAGGAAGTTGTTGAAGTTTAACATTACCACAATTAAAGTTTCGGAAACAAAAATTTTGAGACCAAATCACTTTAATTAAAAAAAATGCTATTGTTGTATTTTTAGTAATAAAATTAAATATTTAGTAATAAATTACTACTTTTTTGAGATCAAAATTGTCGTCGTAAGAACTAAATATTTTCATACAAAATTATTGTCATTAAAAATGAATTTATTAGTCTCATTTTCAAAATTTGCTGTTAAAGGTCCTAATTTATTTTATTTTATTTTATTTTTTTTTCTGAACCTTCTTTTTATGACAACTGACCACGACTACAATTGGTTACTTAATGTTACTTGTAACAAAATTTTTAGTTTTAAATTCAATTTTAATCTATAAAATCCTTACATATCGTAGTGTAGAAAGGAAAATGATATTGGCAACGCTCATTCACTGCAATTATGAAGAAAATACATTACTTAATTCTTAATGAAGAAGTCACAAGATACCGAAAGACATAATAATAAATTATAAATATGACATATTATAACTTTAAAAAGTGGGTAAAATTTAAAAGGTCCTAAACCGATTAAACACCAACCAAAACCATTTCAATGATGCAGTTTTGTACAATTTGATGAGAGAAACAATCTGTATCGGTACTCAAATAATAAAATCGACATTACTAGTTCAGTGAAAAAATTTATCTAAATACCGATCGTACTGAACTAATCACATCCCTAATTGTTAGATCACAATGTGCTAAAATAAAAGTTAATAAATTGTCATTTCCCAACTAGTTAAAAAAACTTAATTTAATTCTTATCATCTTGTTTAAAAAATAATAATAAATAAAAGATGACAGATATGTGTCATTTTATTTTATTTATTTTGAATTTAAAAAAATTATTTAGATAAATTTTAAATGTATAAATAGCAAATTTAGTTTCTCACTAAATCTCATATTGTTTTTTAAAAATTATTACACATTAATAAAAAAATTATAATTTTAATAATTAATATTTATAATGTAACCTATTTTTTTGTAAAAAAAAATTCTGACATCCACTGTGGTGTAATTTTCCCTTTTTTATTTGATGAATTCACCATTTCATATCTACTTAAATCGGTCAAATAGATGATGAATGAGAGATTCTCCCTCCACTTCTTTTCTTCTCAAACAAAAACAGTCACGTCATTAGAATTCATAAATCATGAAAGATGTGAAAATTACAACTTACAAGCAAAACACAAAATAAAACATATGAGGAACAAAAAAAATAAATGTAAAAAGAAGAAACTAGAAATAAAAGGACATATATATTAGGGTAAATTATGTAAATGGTCTTTGTAAGTTATATGATATGTCAATTTAGTTTTTGTTATTTTAATTTGTTTGATATTGTCCTTTAATTTGACGGATTGTGTCATATTAGTTTAATAAATAACGGCCATTAGATTTGATGGACGAAAACTCAAACGATGTGTCAATTTGGTCCTTATAATTTACATGATGCGTCAGTTTGATCCCTATCAAAATCGAGCAAATTAAATAATATAGACTAAATTAACCCATCATATCAACTACAAGAACTAAATTGGCACATCGTTCGAGTACGTGACAACTTTTTGTCCACCAAACCTAACGGCCGTTATTTATTAGACCAATATGACACAATCCGTTAAATTAATAAATAAAATCAAACAAATTAAAATAACAAAAAATAAATTGACACGTGTAAATTACAGAAATCATTTGCATAATTTACCGTATATATTAGGGTGAGTTCAGGAGAACACAAACACACCAGGACAATAATATTATGACAATTCTATTTTCTCATCAGAGAATGTTCAACACCGCAACCTTAATAACAACAGTGATAACTAAGAGTTTTAATAATGGAGTTCTAATAAGAACACTAGTGACGTGACAACCTAAAGAAAAAAACAAAACAAAGGCCAAAACATCAAATCACACTGAGGCCCACAGGTTAGAACTCTTCTAAAGCTCATAATTTAGAGGTCTAAAGCATTTTTCTAAGAGGAGTGATGGAGACCCCCTCCAATCACCACCCTACACACATATGGCAGGTGGTGATTGGAAGATAAGGAAACAAAAAAAACAAAAAAAAAAAATCCAACCAATGAAAGAGAGAGGGAGTCAAAGGAGGTGAGAAAAAAAAAGAAGTGTTAGACATTTTTGTTTTTCTAATAACAAACATCAATGTGACAACTTTTATTTGTCCGATATCAACTTCAGAACGTTATTACCACAAGGAAACCTGTAACATTGCATCAGACCAAATTCAAATTTTAATATTAGAATATGATTGATTCAAACAAAATAAAAAGGGTAAGTTATAAAATTTACTTAAAAACAATGTCTATCGTGTTACATTTTGTTTTTTAAAATTTCTAATTTTATAACAAATCATCAATTTTATTAATAAATCAAGGAATCAATTAATTATTTTTAATGATGTTATAAATTTATTTCAATTAATAATTCAACTAATTTTATCATTATATAAAAAAACAATTAGAATATATATATATTTTTTGTTAAATAGAAAATTCTAACAAAAAGAGTATTTATAATTTTTCAAACCATTTAGGGCAATCTATATTTAAAACAAATTTCAATAAGTGAATTTGTAACCGAAATGAAGAACTACAAAATTATTTTCTTAAATTTTGTTCTCTATGCATTTCTCTGAGTTTGACATGAAGCTGCAAACCATCATGTCGACCAACTTCAACACCAGCTTCACCACGTTGGGTTCTATCTCTCTCGTTGTTCCTACAGAGTTTAGTATAACTTTTTCGACTTAAACATATTTATGTCTGACTCAGCTCAAGTCATCCGATGCTTGGATGTGAATGCTCATATATGGTGAAGCTTTCCATGGTGTGATAAAGACACAAAGAAAGTTGTGTAGCAACAAGAAGTTTTAACATTCCACTCCATTTCAACATCCCATATATGGGCGAAGGATACCACATATGGGGTGCTAGCATGGTACCTGCACCCAAAAATTTCTCATGCAAATCTATTTCCCGTTTTTTGAGTCGCACAAATTCCACCTATTCAATTCACCTGCAAGCTCGAAGGAGGGTTGAAATGTGTCATCACCATAATACATATCAGTACCATGAAAATTAGTTACAAAATATCGGTTTTCCTCCAAAAATGAGTGATTGAATCTTTGAATGCAGACAAACCCATATTACCAGTAAATTTTGCAATTCTTCCGAGTGTCAGTCCAATATCTTACTCCCGTTCACTAAATTCACAGCCATATCAACTGCCTTAGCCAATTCAATGGCTGCTCCAACATAGGTATGAGGGGTTAACTCCAACAGGTCAGCCTTTGCTTGGGTGGGCAATTCCAAACCTTCTATGAACTCCCTTATGCTTTCCTCAGTAACTGATCTTCCTCTGGTTAGCTCTTTCAGCTTCTCATAAGGCTCTGGGATGCCATATCTTCGCATAACCTACATATATAGAGAAGAAAAAACATGAAAACTAACGACAAAACTTCTCAATTTGCTACAAAATAAGGATTATTTATACGGAGACTCCCTAAACTACTAAAAATTATCACTTTTAACTCCCTAAACTATAAAAGGATACAAATGAACCCCCTAAACACTCTAACCCCTTCCGTTACTGCTCCATAAGTTAAAACCAAACTTTTGACATTTTAGAGATGAAAATACCCTTCACCATTCTATATATTTACAATTCCATTATTATTGTTTTTTAATTTTTTTTAAATATAATTATTGTTTTTAAAATATTCTTTGTAAATATATTTTTGCAGAAAGAATATTTAAAAATAAGAATAATAATAAAAAAACTCATAATACAAATATATGTATATTAATTAGTTTGATGAATATTTACCTTGAAGTTCATGCATCTCAAAAATCTCCTTCCAGGATTATTCTCTTGAACGCAGTTTTCAAAAGAGCTCTCATGCCACAGTAGCAGGACATATCACCCAAGTTTTGTGGTTGTTAGCTACTGGATGTGATTTCCTTCTTGTTTGAGCTTGTGTTACTACTGGATGTTATTTTTTTAGTGTTTGGTGAATTATGGAGATGAAGAGGTTTAGGGAGTTGGATTCGAGGAAAATTTAGAGGAAGTGCTACTGGGTGTGTCAGTGTTGAAGGATATTTTTGTCTCAAAAATGTAAAAAGTTTGATTTAATTCACGGTATAGAAACGGAAGGTGTCAAAATGAAACACACCAATAGTTAGAGGATTCATTTGTGCACTTTTATAGTAAAGGAGGTCAAGGTGATACTTCTCAATAGTTTAAAGAGCTCACTTGAACGCTTTTGTAATTTATGGGGTCAAAGTGATATTCTTCAATAGTTTAGGAGGTCTCCATATAAATAACCCATAAAATAATCAAATGCATTAGACATGAACATGATGACATACATCCACCAGGTATGTCTACTTTCCATAGATGACAAACAGTACCTGGATGGGACGAATGGAGAGCAAAAAAAAAAAGATGGTTGAAGAAATAGAATTTAATAATTAATTTTGATAATATTTTATATTTGGAATTTATTTTAGCATTGGTAACTTTTTAGCTAGGGTTTCTTGAATGTTTATAAATATATTATTATGTAGTATGTTTGTCAGACTAGTAGGTAGATATCACCTTCAAAGGTAATCATTTATTACAGTGATGTCAAGCCCAAGCCAATTTCTAGGGCCGAATTGTGGATCATCAAACACAAACACCTGCACTCTAAAGAATGGGATCATCCTCCGCAGCTAGTACTTGTTAGTAACCATTTATGCATCAGCTCTCAGCAAATTTGTGCTCTCACTATAAAACTATATGGGTTAATCACACTTTTCACCCTTATATTTTGATTCAAATTTAGCTTTAGTATCTATAATTTCAAATTGAACAATTTGACTCCTAAACTTTTAATGTAGTTTCAATTTGGTCACACGTCTAAATTGGATGTTAAAACTAACAATTTTTGCAACATTTTCTAAGATATACATATAGACAAAATTAACAAAAATTTTAACGGAATGGCCAAATTGAAACTAGACTTAAAAACAAATCATTGAAATTAAAACAATAGGGACTAAACTGAAATTTGGATTAAACTATAGGGGTGAAAAGTGTAATTAACCCAAACTACATATAAGGCTCTCTGAAGGCATTTAATTGTCCCATTAAACACAGAGTGATCCATAGTAATATATGGCATAGGATGAATATCAACCTATGAAGTAAAATCATAGAATGGTTTATTTCATTCAAACAAGTGTCGAGAAGGAAAGATAAAATAAAATCAGTCAATCACTGTCACTAGCATTCAATATGAGTTATTGATGGCATTCAGTTAAAAGATTTTCTTTAGCAGTCACAATATTAATCCTTCAAATCTGTAGAGAGGGCCAAAAAAAATTCAGATTGAATATGATATGTAAACTAGGAGAAAGGAACATACAGTCTGTATTGGTTCCGCAAGTACCTCCCATGACTCATTCAAGTCTTCAAACAAAGAAGCTTCATTAACCTATGGCAAAATTAGTTCAACAAAAAAGTCAAATAATGAAAGGGAAGTAAACAATGGCAAGGGCAATGGAGAATGCTGCCTGATAAAAGTCAAATAGCAAATGCTAATTTCATCATATCAATAACATCAGAGTAATAATGTGTGACATAATATTTTCATAAGAAAACAACCTATAATAAGCAGATAATTACTACTACACTTCTACCGTTGACAAGATGAAAAGTAGTTAGTAATTATGCAGTAATGTTTTTTGATTTAACTTTTTACCCGCAGCTTTGATATTCCCTGTAATGTACTTCTGTACGCAAGAAGAGAATGTCCTAAACCTTCACCCATAGTCCTCAGAACTGTTGAATCAGTTAAGTCACGCTGCACATAACATACAAAAACAAATATTTACTTCCAAAACAGAAAGCATGTCTCACTCTATCACCACCACTAAAATTAGATGAGAAAAATTCTAACTAACAAAATCCTTCCTTTTACTGGGCTTGGTTTATACAGACTTAACTTGGATCTGCAATATGGTAAGGAAATCATATTTTCCCAATGCCATATAATCTTCTACCCTGCACTTTTGGTTCCTAAAAATTATGTAGCTTATCAATGTTACTGAGTATACTATGGGACTGTATATATCTTTGCATGGAGAGCACACACACAGTTCTACCTGCCAACGTGAAATAGGCAACTTCATGCTTAAATGGGATAGACCTCCATTAGCTTTCCCAAGATTGCCCTCACTATTTTCGAAATCAATGGGATTTACTTTATGAGGCATGGTTGACGACCCAATCTCACCAGCCTTAGTTATCTGCTTGCATTTGAACATGAAAAACATAAGTGCTAGTTGAGGAAAACCAGTAGCAACATATTCACAAATATATCAGAAAGCTCACCTGCTTGAAGTAACCTAAAGATACGTAGCCCCATATGTCTCTATCAAAATCAATTAAGATGTTGTTAAACTGGATAAGTGAGTGGAAAAGTTTTGCCATATAGTCATGAGTTTCGATCTGCATAGCAAGTTCAAATTGTATTAAATTAAAAGAACAGGTAAACACATGAAGATGCTTGCATCACAAGCCCTCTGTAAATTTCATTAAAAAATATCCCTAAATAATCATTCTGTTTTTAAAAAATATTATTAGACCAGTGGTTCAAATTATGACATTGATAATCTGGAGCAGCAACTAACCTATAACACATGGCTAAATTATGAAAGCATTTGCTAAAAACAATAGGAGCAAGGACTGGATGTAAAAAATTGGAAGGAGAGTCCACTAATGAGTATCTAATAGATAATAAAGACTACCGACTTCTCTAGCTTTGATACATAGAGCAGCGGGGGTAGTGGATGGTTGGTCTGTACGAGTCAACAGAGAACAGAGAGCATATCAAAAGGAGCTATTAAAATGTGGTTACAGATTGCTAACTTAACACGTGTAGATAAAATTTCTAGGAATTATTCTGGCCTGCAAAAAATTATAGAGAAATCTAATAAAAACTGAAGTGAGAAGAAATTTCGTGCATGGAACACACACCTGAGTCACATAGGGATTGAAACTTAATCCGAGAGAATTCACAAACTCCTCTGCAATTTGAGGCCACTTAATTTCAGGGTATGCAACAAGATGTGCATTGTAATTTCCAACTGCACCAGCGAACTTCCCCATTATCTCAACTTGAGAAATATCCAGCCTTTCCCTGCTTAATCTGACAGCAAAAATTGCAATTTCCTTTCCAAGGGTGGTAGGTGAAGCTGGCTACAAAACAATAAACCAAATAAGTGATCTATTGATGACTCTATTAGCTCTAAAACCATTGTTCAAACACAATTGCATGCACCACCATATGCCAGGCAGGTTAAGTATACAACTTTACTCAACAAAGCATATATCCCAACAATTTGAGTTAAAGTAAATAAACCATTTTCCTCCAATCAGTTGTAATTTTTCATCAACTCCACTTCTTCCTTTTAGTCATCAAATTTAGTTATTTTTAAGTGATTATGCATATTCTTGATAATCCAATGTATGAAGGGTACTAATCAGATGGAGCAGTCTCTCTCTCATGAATTGCAGTGCAACATCTATATATCTATTATTTTTTAAAATAAAAAATTCATCTACCTGCCCATGAGTGCGAGACAACATGGGAACATGAGCATTAGCTTTAGCCATGTCACAAACTGCATTAATTAATTCATCCATGACAGGAAATATGACACTGTTCAAAGCTTCTTTCAGCATCAATGCATGG
Organism: Camellia sinensis; assembly: GCF_055761805.1. NCBI lineage: Eukaryota > Viridiplantae > Streptophyta > Magnoliopsida > Ericales > Theaceae > Camellia > Camellia sinensis. The sequence continues at coordinate 51,980,169 of NC_138967.1, forward strand.
GCAAGATTGTTAATGTCCTCGGATGTGCAGGCAAAATGAAAAAATTCAAGCACCTACAATGAAGAGAAGGTTAGCTACTCAAAATATTTCAAATAGCAACAGTAATAATGAAAGACACTGCAACTTAAAGACTGGCTACAGTAACAATTCAATTATGTCAAATACACTAAGGCAGTCATTATACTATCTTGAGCAATTGAAAGAGAACAGGTTAGCTGTTAAAAAATTTTGCATTAGCAAAATTAACATCATGATAGGCATCACAACACAACACTAGCAGTTGAATTATGTCAAATAAATGTACTAAAGCTGGTCATTTTAGTAACTGAAGAAACTGGAGGACAAGTTCAAACCTTCGCAATCTCTGGATGTGATTGGCATTTCTGTTTCAAGAAGTATTCCACTGCTTTCACATCATGGTTTGTCACTTTCTCTATATTTTTAACTTCCAAGGCATCACTTATGGTAAATCCATCAATCAATCCTTGCAAGTAAGACTGTGCTTCCCCACTGAAGCTTGGAACCTCGGTAACTTCAGGAATTTGTGAAAGCTTTAACAACCATCTGATCTGAATGAGGGTTTTAATTGTTAAGAAACGAACATTTCACAATTAAAAAATTACCAAAAGAAAAAGAATTAAAAAAAAAAAAAAAATTCACAAAGAGAAAAAAAATTTACATATAATGAAAGTGGATACAAATATTAATGACAATTGGAAGAATCAAATTAACCAATCTTTGCAGATGACTAACCAACCACTGCATTCCATGGTATGCATAGCTAATACCCATCAATTTCAGACGCTAAATGGGAATAACACAGGTGATTTATGCAGGTCTAAGATTGAAGCAGAACCACAGAGGCTTTTCATAAACAAACTTCCCAGTGACAACATATATTAGCAGAACCACCATTAACAAGTGTGACAATTTTGTTGATCTTGGCTGCATAGCTGGAGTAGATTTTATTGTTATTATTATTATTGCAATAAGTAGCTGGAACAGAAACTTGAAGAAGTCAGCATATACTTTTCCACTCACAAATGATGACACCCCAAAGTTTGTATTAGTACAAAAGGGGATTTCCTAGTCCCAAAAATTGTTTGCTTTATGTTTTCAGAGTCTTAATCCTTTGGAAAATCTGTCCTTACAGCCACTGAAGAACTCAATCCAAATATCTAAGTCAAATCAAAGTGGAATTAGTCAATTGACTTAACACGTAAATTTGTAAGATCCAAACTCAATCAAGCAATGGGTCAAGTACAGTGACATCATCTAAAAAACGATCAAATCTTGTTTGAATCGGCATAACCAATTAGTCAAGTTAGCATACTCCAGTGGATAGCTCAACCACAGAGAAATTCCAAGTCCATGCTTATAAGCTGCTGCAGAAGAATTCATCATAGCAGCAGCAGCAGCAGCAGCATCAGCATCCACACTTTTTGAATTGCATACTGCTCACTAGTTATTATTCATAAACTTGTAGCATTCATCGGTCTATCCGCCAATCAGTCTGTCTATCTTTCTCTCTACACAGACATACAAAGACGCACACACACACTGCAATGTTTTGCAGCAAGGATCACTTAACAGTTATCTGTCGCATACTAGTTTTATATCAAAATGATGCATTGTCTTGTAATTTTCTTGATGTATTATCAGCTAATTCAGCCTACATACCAATCTCAAAAATACATTCTGAATTGATGCATAGCATGCTAAGAAAAATAAGGTCAAATTAGCAATTTCACACAGGCCTACCTTATGTAATCAAGTTTCAAGTTATTTTGAGTCTTCATTTTATGTTTTTATGAATAAGTATGTTTCTGAACAGATTTGTTTGTAATTAATTAAATTTTCCTAAATTTCCTAAAGCATAAATATGATGATTAAGCTCACCGAAAATATTCTCAGAGACAAACTTGCCTAAATGATTTGAGCATGGTTTAGAATATGATGACTCTAACAACACAATGCCGTAAAAACCATCAAAGGGCAGATGAATTTTATATAAAATTTCAGTCATGTGGTGGGCATCTCAAAACTCCTCAAAAAAAATTCTCATCAGTTTTGGCCAACGAAATGACAATTGTATCCAGTATATCACTCCTCGTCTGAGGATTCCAGAACCAAGTTATCAAGACTCATTGACTATTTATTAATATACATGATTGAAACAATGCTAGAGTTTAGCTTTAAAAAAACCCAATTTACAATATTTTAGCTGAACCAAAATTTTTGCACAAGCACAAATGATTTGAATTTAAGCAGAGTCACATTCCAAGCAATTGTGCAGATAACTTTTTCCACTAAGCTGCACAGTGATCTTAATAGTACATAACATTCAATAAATTTCAAGCTGAAGTTTATTAACTTGAGAGCCGAGCCAGATAACTTTGTCAAGACCACCACACAACACTAATTATCAACCAAGCTTTTCCAATTTGTACAAGCATATATACAAAACAATTCAAGAAGAGCTAGCAGCACTGTAAAGAAGTTTATTGTCATCAGAAAAAAGGAATAATTGTATTGTAAATAAGCTAATGTCTTTTATGAAATATTTCCTTTACAATAGGCTCGTGTATTTTAGATTAGAGTCAGCATTTTTTATCTTTACTGTAAAAAATCATTACATTTATTTTATTGAAAAAAAATAAACCACTTTCAAGAAGGAGATTTTAGTTATCCGAAAAAAGACAGTCATAGAAAAATTTGTGACCCCAAAGCATTTAACTTGAATTTTGTTTGTTCAAAATATTGCACTTATTTCAACACTTTGAAACTGTAAGCCACCAGGAAATGCAAAAGTCGATGGTATTATGACCATGATATAAACTATGTATTATAGTGATACTAATCTGATATTATGCTTCATATATTTCTGTCTTTTCTTTCAACCCACTCGTACATGTAACTTAAAAGTGTTCATAACAACAAAGACGATAACAAAGTTTTGCTGTTTCAAGTAAAAATGATATACGATAGAACAATACCTCAACCACAACTCGGAAGTAAATTAGGCCATATTCACTCAGATAAGGAGCCAGGTCCTTGACTTTACCCCAATAACGACCATCCAGAGGTGACAAAGCTGTCAAACTTGAGAGCTCAAAGTCACGAGAATATTCTCCAGACATCTTCTTTACCTACAAAGGTCCAAAAACAGATTAAAAAAAGCATGAAATACAACAAGTGTTAGTGGTCTAAACTAATCCGGTACTGCATCTATGAAAATGTACCAACACTCAGAATATGGAAGAGGAATGGTATAGAAATTATAGGAACATCATACATTTATTAGAAATATACTATAACATTGAGTTACCATAGTCGCATTAAAGGCTTGTTGGATCATTAGCACACATGCATACACACACATACACACATATATTTTTAGTTTTGATAAACAGAATGCCTACATATCAACCAACTGGGGCTAGCCTAGTTGGCGAGAACCCTTGCATCTCATTAGAACTTAGAAGGTCAAGGGTTCAAGTCTTACCATAAGAAAGACTCCCCTCTCCTACAGCCACCAATGTACTAAACCCCAAAAATAAAATAGCCTACATATTGTTTCGTGCTTAGATTGAGCTTGCTTGGCATGGGATTTTTGTTCGTCGCATTGCAAATGCATTACCCTGAAAACTAGTTGCCTACAATTTCAATGGGAAACCTTTGGAGTCAAAGTGAATCAAACTACAATATATGCATAGTTACGCACATGCCTATGTGTATGTGAGCATGCACTTGTGCATGCATACCTAAGAAAGTTTATGCATGTATATAAACTTATACATAGATACAGATATAAGCAACAACTCCTTGGCCTGTTTGGTATCGTTTCAAAAAATTTCAATTTTGTTTTTCTAGTTTTTTGAAATAAAACAATAAAAAGTTTGAAAATAGTCATTTTTTTATCGAAAACAGTTTTGAAAATTTTGAAAACAATGGGGAAAAAAGTTCCAAATGGGTGTTTTTATAAAAATTTCTCCAAACAGTTTTCGAAATCATTTAGTCAAACAAGTTTATACACGTATGTGCATGTGTGCTCCTTGTGGCTGCAGTTTTGTTTTGCTTGATGGATGGATCTTGTCCACTTCCAGGGTTTTGGAAGTATTTTTTAGCTTGTTTGCCTAAGAGTGTGACAATTTCGCCTAGCCTCTCGTATTGTGAGATATTAATCTTAGTAGGCTAGGTGCAATGTTAATACACAATTAATCTTATCCTGATAGGTGCAATGTTTTGTCAAGCTTTTGGCTTGGGTGTGCTGTGTAGACCCTCAGCGTGTTGAGTGTTGACTATCTATACTTTCTTTTTCTTTTTCTTTTTTTTTTTTGGGTATAAAACTAACTGCTTACCTTAAATATAAAAATATAAAACGATTAAAAAAAATAAAACTGTGTTTAAAAAATAAATTAATTAAGCCCGAACTGGGTTTAAGTGACAAGGTTCAGAAAGTTGGATTTTTAATATATCAACACCATTAACCCTAATTACGCATTATAAATGCCAATCCACACTAATCATGAATACATAGGACTGCAAATGAACCGAATTGTTCATGAACAAACTCGGCTCAGCTCGTTAAGGACTTGGCTCAGTTCGTTTAGTAAACTAGCCGAGCTCGAGCTTGCATAAGTTCAGCTCGTTTATTTTTATTTAAATTATATAATAAATATATTATTTATATATTAAATTATATAAATAATATTAAAAAATATATACGGAGCCGAGTCGAGCTTGAGTTTCGTTAAATTAACGAGCCGAGCTCACGCTCAATAAACCAGCTCGATAAGCTGAGCTCCAGCTCGGTTCTTTTGCAGCCTTATGAATACAAACATAGATAAAGTAGTTGTTTTCAATTCGGCAATTGCCACAGCGAGCAATTGTACATAATAATAATAATAATAATGGTATACAAACACAAACACAAACTATTAGAGTGATGATGAGAGAAACAACAACCTTTTCCTTTTCTACGGACATACTACTGATGTTGTTGTCGGAATCTTTGACAATGGCTCTGCAACAACAATCGCTTCTGCTAGGAATAGCTGTGAAAACTTGAAACGAAGCATTTGAAAAGCATGGTTGAAATCTGATAGTAGGGCTGAAATACGACGACGACGGTTGATTGGTGTTCAAAACCCTAGAACAAGCTCCAAACTCCATTCAAATTGAAAGCAGAACAAAAAGGTGCGTCTGTTGTGTTCGCGCTCTTTTCTCTTCCCCAATTTCAATCCCTAACTTGATTATATAAATTATATTTTATCCCTTTAAATAAATGGATAAATTATAAATATGTTTTTTTGAGATTGGCTTAAAATGTGATTTTTTTTATGTATTTTTAATAATTACATTATGTGCCAAGTCTCATTTGAAAAACACCATTTTTTTTTGTAATTTATAATAACTCTTTAACTTTTCGCCTAAAACTGAAACTGAAACGTGAGGCTTTTTAAAAAAATCTCATACTCATTTAATTTATTATCAAAAATTCATTTTCACTAACCATTTTCTTTCTTTATTTATTTTTTTCACTACTCTATATAAGAAAATATTATGAATGAAACCATAAACTCAATCTATGTGTATTTCAATTAATATAATATAATTGTTACAAATGGAATATCTTATGGAGCACGGGATTTTAAAAATTGTGTTGTACGAGTACCGGATATTTACTAGATGCGGGTATGCGTATCGGTACGATCGTACACATATTGGGTACAGCAAATACATTTGGGTACATCGTGGGTACGACGAGGTGATTTTATTTTATTTTTTGTAACTATCACGACCCACTCCCCGTACCCACATCATGATGGCTAGTAACTGAAGTTACCTTTGGCCAATTCTTAAACAAATTACTAAACGCGAGCGGAAAAATATTTAAGTGAGAGTACCAAAATAATCATTGGAGCTCCAATTTTTATAACAAAATTTATTGACCAAAAAGATCGATATTTACATATAAAAATACCATAAAAGTACCGTGTGTGTCTATTCTGCCGTCCTGCATCTAAAACTCTCCTAAAGTTATTTCTGAATTGCATTATTTCTTGGAAATTGGTAAACAACTATAAGTACATGGCAGAGTGAGAAATATTATACTAAGAGCATAAGGGCATAAAATTCACCATGGATAATTATTGGCTAAACAAAGCTTGATATAATACAGAAATCATTTGACATATAATACAGAAATTATATTAAAAAAATAATCATAATCACGGTACAAAATGAAACAGAACAGATGTATGGATTCAAGAGGTGGTCTTACCATAGTGTAACACTTAGCTCCATACAACACTTTGCTCCACACCAGAAATCATAACCACGGTATAGAACAGAACAGATGTATGGACTCAAGCGGTGACTCGTACGAACTTTAGCGGTGACTCTCACCATAGTGTAGCACTTAGCTCCGTACAACACTTTGCTCCATACCAGAATCAGAGTGTCAGTGGATCCATGATAGACAGAGGGTCACAACATGACTAATCAGAGAGCCAATGGTTATTTAAGTCCCCTAAAGCATGGGACTCCCGGAGTGGTACTTATCAAAAATAAATATTTATATAATCATAGTCAAATAATTATTAAAAGTCAAACAAACATATCCATAGATTTCATTTTAAACAAATAGAGTTCAGAAAATAATTTTTGTAATTGAAACATTAATATAATTTATAAAATATGATTGCGTAAAATAAATTATGGTAACTCAAAACATATGTAAAACATAGTATGGTAACTCAAGGTATAAAATAACTCGCTCTAACTTTAATTTCAACTTTTACCTCTCGTTCACTGTGACCCACTAACTATTTTAAACTAAACTCGAAGTTTTATATATAAAACTTGGACGCCAGAGAGAGAGAGAGAGAGAGAGAGAGAGAGAGAGAGAGAGAGAGAGAGAGAGAGAGAGTTTGGTGATGATGATGATGCTCATAGATAGCTATTTATATAGTAAATGAGGCGTGAGTGGCGAGCAGTCTTGGGGGCCATGCAAGTTTGTTGTATAGAAAATATTATATTTTAGTGTATTTTATTTTAAGAAAAATATAATAAAAATATCATAATACTCATAAAATAATTTCAAATAATAACGTAAAGTTAAAATTTTTTTTTGAATCATTTATAATTAAATATTATTAATATAAAATTTAAGGAACAACTTAAATTTTCGAATTGTTTTCTTTCAATTTTGAAAATATCAAGTAATTTTTTTCCAACAACCTTTACCCATGAGTCATGATTTTACTCTTTTTTTATCCTATTTAAAACAATCAAAAAAGAAAAAGAAAGAATTATATAACTTTTTAAACAAGTTGTTTTCTTTTTAGTTTTGATATTGAAATTTTGATTTATATGTTAGATGTTTAGCTATAAATTTTTATTTAAAAATAAAATAAAAAAAAAATTGGCGTACCCTAGCCATACTCGTACCTATACCCTACTTTTTAAAGAATTTGTTGTATTGACGTACCCGTTTCGTACATGTACCCATATCCGTACCCGCATATGTGCTTCATAGGGAATATCTCAAAGGTTACAATAAATGAGAGGACACTACTCTTTACAAAAAAAGAAAGGGCACCCAACCAAATAAACAAATAAAGTATTACAATTCATCACTATATTACAACAATGAAATGGTAAAACCAACAGTTTAATCTTCAAGTCCAAAAAGCATTCCCTGTGTACATGTACAGGCAGGGGTGAGCAAACTAGTAGCTCACCAAACAATCTTGTATTATAACATTATTTATTAAAAAAAAAAAAAAAAAAAAACAAACAAACAAACCTGAGGGTATAATGATACCATACTTATACATAAAGAGCAATGATTGAGACCCCCACCCCCCACATGACCCCCACAAATCTGGACCACTCATGATGTGGACTCTATACATACATGAGTGGCCCCCAAACATACATGGAGGGCTAAGATTACTTTGGGGGTTTGGGGGTGTGAGGGTCATCCCCAAAGGGGTTCTCAAACATTTTTCATACATAAAATCATATCATGCCATAACCTTATAATTTTATTACCTAATCTCTTAAATCCAATTTATTTAATTAACTCCAATTAATTAACTTAAATAAATAAACATATTCCAAACGTCAACTAGACATCATTTTCAATCTATTCAATTACCCAATTGTCAGTTAAATCCAATAGTTAAATAATTCATAATGACATCCAACAAAGAATCAAATACATTTCATTTAACGACTTATACTAGTTAATTTAAATGAACCCACCAATTACAATGACTATTAGCAAGGCCTCTATTCCAACTTGATTATTTAATTAACTCATGCCGATTAGCTTAAATAAATCAAGTTATCAACAAGCATACTCATATCTCATTAACTTAAATAGATCCATATCTCATTAACAAGTTATCAAGCTGAGCGACTACCAATAGAAAAATATGTCCAAATTATTTAATTAACAAACACCGGTTAATTTAAATAATTAAACAACTTCAGTGACTCACTTTAATCATCTACCATAACATCATCACCTACTATCACATAACATAATGCAATCAAGTTTCGTCAAGCCACAACCACCACAACACGCTTTACCGGGCACGAGCCGGAAGGGGGTGGAACATATTTCAAAACGTCATGCTTTACTAGACCTCAAGCCGGAAGGGAGCAAAACCTCAACACACTTTACCAGGCACAAATCGAAAGGGAGCAGAACCGTTATCAATGCGCCACGCTTTACCAGGTGCTAACAGGAAAAAAAGGAACCCTATCTATAGCACTCACAATAACCAATCACAATACATACCATATCCATTTCATTTCCAATATAAAAACAAGTACATTACATGTAAGTTTTCGATTAACCTAAATCCATATCATTCTATCACTAACAATGCAACCTTTCACCAGTTACCAAGGACAGAATCTCTAAGTAATAGATTCATCAATATCAATAACATACAACACAAAAACGGATTCATCAATTTCATCATTTCTGACACACATACTTTATTAATGTAATGTAATTACATTCTTTCCAAAACTCATCACCACCCCAAACATTCAATAGAATTAAATTCTCATTTTTCTTATGCATGTAAAGTCTCGGCATCTTCAAGTTAAATCATAATTCTCAATAAACATAAGTAAATATTCTCAACACTTATTTAAAGTCAAAAAGTCACTATCCTATTTAAGTCAGATCATCTTATTTAAATCACATCACCTCTCTAACACATCACATCAAACCCAACCTAAACCCAACCCATATAAGCCAATAAGTCAAAAAGTGCACTTTTTTAGAACATCCCAAACCAACCCTTAATCATTTATATCAAAATCCTCTTTTGACTATAATTATAAAATATAAACAAGTGTTCACTTTCGAATTATTAACATTTACATCATCAAGTTAATCGGGGGGAAAAAAAATAATTTGATAACTCAATTTATGTTTTAATTCAAAATATCCATTTGCTCTAAACGAGCTAAAATTTCATTCTTTTATTTTCTTGTAAAAAACCGCTAAAACAATTCCAACATTTCATATATGAATTTGAGGTATGAAATTATTATAATAACACAACTCAACTAGTCAAACTAGTGACCAAATACCAAATCACATTAACTTAACTAATAATCTTAGTTCAATTTTGTTTTACACCAAACAACTAATCTCACTTATTTTCTCCAAATTTCCTACACATAATAATTTTCACAACTTTTCCAAAATTAACTAATAAATATAATATTTACATCAAAATTATGAAATATGTCCAAGAGTATACTTTTTAAGGTCAGACGTTCAAAAGTTCACATTTCATATTTTCATTTACAAAAAAAAATGAACAAAACCTAATCATCAATATATCCATTCATCAAATATCATGAATCTAACACTTTTAGAGTTTTTAATCTCAAAACAACTCTATGATTCCAACTTAACAATTTAAACAATATCCATCAACATCAATTTATTTTTCTCAAAAATAAATTCTAAAAAAAGCAAAGATGAGATAATATTTCAACGTTATTTTTCTCAAAATAAACTATCTAATCATAAACTATTAAATTTGTTTTCGGATTTTAACAAATATTGCCAACACAAGTTGATTTTTCCAAATCAATTTCAGAATACCAATATTTTTAACATTTTAACATAATTTTCTTCCAAAAATTATTCAAACAAAAATCCGATATTAATATATGTAATGCTTCCTATCATGATATATTTTCTCAAAATATCCCTAACACAGATTTAAAGCAATAATATGAACAAAGTCCCTACCTCAAATAATGAAAATGAGCAGATCTAAAAATGCAAACCTCACTGAATTTTTGATCTGAGATTACTTCTACAAAGAGTAGGACAAGTTCTCTGGCTTTCATTTACAAAACTTTTGTAAAATCTCAGTTTAAGGACTCTCGTTCGAAGCTCAAAAGTTGAGCAACAATGGAGGTCAAAAATGGAGAGAGAGAGAGAGAGGCACAGAGGAGAATGAGAGACAGAGCTCTCTACTCAAAAAAGAAAAAGAAAAAGGGAGAATTGTATACATGTGGGAGAAATAGAAAAAAATTACTAACACATGAAGGTGCAAGTGTCTGTGGTAGAGGTGCAACTGAAAGATTGTGGAGGAGCAACCCCACGTGGGTTTGTTTTTCCAAGGATTCTCACCCAACCCAACACCATAAATTAAAAATCCCTCAAAATTTTGTAAGATAAATCATAAAATGATATAATTTTTCTCACCACAAAATATTATCTTTTACTCACTACAAAATATATCCCTTTTTTATTCACTAGAAAAATATATAATTTTTTCACCGTATGGTACACACCATAAATTTACTTTTTAAAAATTTATTATAGTACAGTATAATAAATAATAGCAACTCCCAAAATGGTCCCAACCATTCACATAAAATTTAAACGGACCAAATAGTTAAACATGAGTTATACACAACCCCAAATTAAATTGATTCTAAGTCATGGGTCTTAAATTAAATTCTCACTCATAAGCCAAATATGATCTAATTAAATATGAAAATAGACCCAACAAACGTTATCTGAAGTCATGGTCTATACACCCAAAACTCAATATCAAAATTCTGCTTTAACACTAACTGCCAATCAGTTCACAAATTTTCATAAATAAATGCTAATCATTTAATTTTGAATTTTTTTTCCTAACATGCTACACTCATATGGGAACAACATACAAAAATTTCATAATTTTCTGAGATAGGGAATTATTTTTAAAAAAAATAAAAAATTAGACTATTTTCACATAGAATTTTACACAACAGTCATATTCGAATATTGCTCAATTACTTTATGCACTGACTTTTAAAAAAAAATAAAAAATTGGATCATTACATCCCGCCTCTTAAAATTTTTAATTTCATAACGAATAACTCTTTTTATTAATAAATAATCAAGTCAATTAACAGTTTTTAATGATTTAAGAAAATTATTTTAATTAATAATTTAGGTAATTTTATTATTGTATAGGAGAGCAGTTAAGAATTTTATTTTTTTCAGTTAATTTTGTTAAATAAAAAATTCTAGCAAAAAGACATTTGTAATTTTCCAAACTACATGAGCTAATTCATATTTTAAGCAAATTTTAAGAGATATATTTGTAATTTATCCAATTTTTTATTGCATTATAAATATCTTTTTATTAATAAATTATTGAATTAATTTTTAATAATATTATAAAAAATTACAACTAATATTTATATTAAATATATAAATATAGATTTTCAAATGCCACAAATACTTTAGTTATTCTGTTTAAAACAAAAACAAATAATGGCTTTCTATCACAAAATGAACGGTTTTAATGGTTCGAATAGATGGATATGGATGCAATTTTTTCAATCCACCCACATTCGAACGAATGGCGAATGGGAGGCAACCCAACCACAGGATCTGCCAATACCCCTGAGAAAATGATGTTATGCTTTTTAAACTGTGTGTTAAAATTTATTTAGTAATTATATTTGTTACTTATAAAATATAAAAAAAATGAATAATAAAAAATTTTGAGCCCAAAATAGTAAAAAATTACTCAAAAATAGTTTTTAAAATGTCCAAAATAGTAAAGTCCATCCATCAAACTGATTCGCATCTATCCACCAACCCACACGACCCACTCAATTCGAATCCGCTAGCTAAGCAGACAGATGTAGATTGGTTTTTCATAATTTGCCTAAATTCAAATGAATGGCAGATAAAAGATGACCTAACCCAATCCGATTCTTGAGCACCCCTAGCCTTTTTATAGCACATATTACAATTACTGCTTGGCTTTCCTTTCTTACTCCGCCAACATCACCACCACCACATTGCTACCGCACCCTACTATCATAATTGTTATTGTCACTGTTGCTACTATCACTGTCTTTTGAGATGATATAGTGACCCCGGTTTTCCCCATTACTTATAGTATTCTGGACTTGGGTTCCATGGTTGAGTATTGTTATATATATATCTCTTTTCCGTCCTTTAATTCCTTGTATTCGAGTTTTGGGATGTGTTAGGCAGGTTTGACACAGGTTAGTTGTGAGTTGAAACAAAAGGTTGCTGCCCAGGTTTTTCCTTCTTCGCTCGAGCGAGGGTTTGTGCACTCGAGCGAGCCTTGGGTGTTTGCTTCTTCGCTCGAGCAAGGGTTTGTGCGCTTGAGCGAGCTTTGTGTCTTGTGTCTATTTGCTCGAGCAAGCAGTCTTACGCTCGAGCGTGCGTCTGAGTCTCTTTTGGACCTGAAGGTTGGTATTCTTCGCTCGAGCGAGCTTTCTTGTGCTCGAGTGAGCGAGCTCTATGTTTTGCTTTTCTTCGCTCGAGCGAGAACTCTTGTGCTCAAGTGTGCGTCTGGGTTGCAGACCTGAAGCTTCGCGTTGTTCGCTCGAGCGAGGTTCCTTTGTGTCTAGTCGCTCGAGCGACCACTCCTTCGCTCGAGTGAGCTTCGAATATATCAGTTGGCAGCAACGTGTTATACTTGAATTTTTCATCATCTCCTTCATTCAAACCCTAGATCCGGTTGTCTCTCTCTCTCTATACACACACTCGCTCTCTACAAATACACCTTGTTCTAGGGGTCTTCTACTCTAGTCTCTTTGTAAGAAAGGTAAAGCATTGCATGGGTTTCGTTTTGATCCAAAAAAGTTTGCATTTGGAGCACTTTCAAGTTTCTCTCCTTTTCCTTTGAGTCTCTTCATTTGAGGTATAGATAAACTACTCATTTTTATGAGTTTTAGCATAAATTTTAGTCATTTTGTATTAATGGTGAGTTATGGAAACTTTGGGGAGTTAGGGTTTTGGATTTGAAATTATAAAAGAGAGGTTTTCAATTGTTGAGCACCATGTGTATGTGAGACCTTGGAAAATGAGGTTATTAGTGTAGAATTGATGAAATTGAGCCTTAGGGTTGATGTTTGAGAAAATGAGAAAAATGCTCTAATTAAGTTTAAATAATTAATATGGTAAATTGTGGGAATATGAAATTGATTTGGAAATCATGAAATTAGATGGAATTGTGGTTGAATGATATAGTTGGATTGATAAATCACTCACCGATGGAAAATGAAATAAAGTATCTGTTTGGTAGATTTATTTATCTGTTTAGAAATAACTGTTTTGGGTTATCGGTGGAGGATAGTCTTGATTGTTGTAGACACTGCATGATGATTAGGTAAATTAAAACTAATCAATTGGATTATGTCACTGAATGTGACGGTGAAATTTAACACATTGAATATGTGAACTGTTGGGTCATTGTATATGACTATGTGTTTAAATACATTGCAGATGTATATTGTGTGGAAGGAGATAGGGGATGGACTCCAATTGTTTGTGAGGAGATAGGGGATGGACTCCAATGATAACCAAGTTGATCAGAGTGTCCTGGGTGCAAGTCTCGAAATCTTATATATTTATGGGTGCCGGTTCCCTCAGACGTAGTCCCGTAAAATGGCATGTGAATAGAAGTGTTGAATGATGTTTGTTATTGAAGTGTGATTATATGAGTTATAGTCTCATTTAAAACAATTTGGATAACATCGGATTATGCTAATGGATTAATGTGATCAAATGATGGAAAACAGATTGAATATGACGAAATTGTTGATTGGTCATGAGAATGGTACAAGTTGGTTTATAAGGTGAAATATTTATCGAATGCTAACGTTTTAGTTAATTCTTATATTCTGTTTTAGCGTATCTCTACTGGCCTTTGGCTCATCCTATATGGGACATCATTTTCAGGTACATGAGACATGCTGCCTCCAAGGACCTAGCTTGGGTGGTTTAGAGGCAACATGCTTCTTTTGTTGATATTTCTTTTGTGTTACATGTTTTTATTTCCAAGCCAAGGGCTTTAATTGTAAAGGGCTTTTGACCCTCTTTTGTTGTAACCAAGTGTTGACTTGAAAAGTTGTAAGCCCGTAGGGCATTTACTTTTATTGTCAATATGTAACATATTTTGTAGAAAACACTCTGATGAATGAATACATTTTATTTTCTCATGTTTATGGATATTATGAATGATTGATTTATGCATTTATTTTGAGGGCGTTATAGATGAAAAAAACTTTCAATAAAGTAAATAGATTGGTCAAATTTATTTGTCCAATTCGTATCTAATTAACCTTTTATTAAATGAACAAATTTTAAATTAGATTATTTTAAATACATAACTCACTTTAATATGTTCAGACAAATTTGTTTGCCACTTTAATTATTTGCTCATATTTATATACATGAAGTCATCAATATTTTAGTCATTAGCCGAAATAGATAAATAGTTTAAAATAAAAATAAATTAAATAATTTAAATTTAAAAAACAATTGTGATAAGACTTAAATTCATAATTTTTTTAAACTTATTTAAAAAATAAAAAAGAAAGGAACGATATGACATAACAAGAAGTAAATTTCTCTTCAATGAATAAAACAACAAAAACCATGTGGTTTTGTTTAAGGTTCCGTCGTCCCACTCGACAAAAGGTTAGGTATAATAACGAGAGAAAAAAAATACATATTTTACATGTATAAATGTATGAACATAATTAATTAATTGAGTTAGTTCAATTGCCACGCTCATCCACTATCAATAAAAAAAAGTTAGGATAAACTATTGTCAGCATGCTTACCCTATTAGAGATATTTCTTTAATTGTACATTTTTCTTCATTATGGGATTTTTTTTTTTTTTTTTTTCTGATATAGTGGTTATTATTAGTTTTTTATTAGATTCAATGGAAAGAAAGGGACCCAAAGAAATAGTTTGATTAGACCAAGTCCTCTCATAATTTATTTTAGATTCAAGAGCAGATTATGATAGTTGTCCTTATATTTTAGTATTTATGTTATTTTAGTCTCTGTAATTTTAATTGATTTAATTTGGACTCTGAATTTATTACTTTGTCTCAATTTGATCTAATTGATTACAAATTTTAATATTTTTTACAAAAAAATACGCACATAAGTGTTATGTGTCACATTTTTAGAGTGAAATTATAAATTTAATCAACTAAGAGAATTAACGTCAATCAATTTAGTGATAAATTTTTGAAAAAAAATACTATTAATATTATCAATTGAACCAAATTGATACAAATTTTAAAATTAAGAGTCAAAATTAAACTAAAGAGTAAAATGTATAGACCACTAATATAAGTTGTCCTAAATTCAATGTTAGAAATTGGGCGCCCATGTGACATGACCCATGACCCTTTTGAACCTTATCTATGTAAGTTTGAATATAAATTCAAAACTTATTTGGATAGTCTACTCATGATATCTATATCTATCATATCAACTGATATGGATAGATGATATACTTAGCCTATATATCTGATACGATATATGGGATATGGGATGAATAAAAATAACGAATGATTTTTTCCCATACTAACTCTCTCCCATTAAAACAACGATCAAGTTTTTTGCACTGTGACCTGTGTGGGTGATACTTATATTGTGGTATCACTCCACTGCTGAGAGTTTGTTGTTCGCATTTTTGAAGCACGTGATTTACCTACAAGATTCTTCGCTTCAGGTTCTATCACTTAAGGTATGATCTGATATTTTTACCTGCTGCGTTATACTTGATTTACATTGGTATCAGAGCCTTAATGGGTATTGTCGTGTTTATTTTTATGCATCAAAATAGGTGTATAATTTTATATAAATATATACACAATATATGCATGAAAATTAATAATTTTTCTGAACTTTCTCCGATCAACCTGAAATTTACATATGTTGTAGTATATTTCATTTAGAATAAATCTGCCAAGTTTCATAAAAATCCAACAGTCGGATTTTGAAAAAAATAGAGATTTATATTTAATTTTTCGTAACTTTGACTACATGCTGGTTTTACATGCTTTATTTTTATGTTATGAAAATTATATATTTGGAATCTTTGTTCCGATACCTTCGAAACGGTATGTTATGGGTCTGATTTCGACTTACGGATAAGGAGAAAACTCAAACCGTAATTTGAGACAAGACTTGAACAAAACGGAGAAGAAGACAAAATTGTTGTGCGTTGATGTCAGCATGACACGCGCTGATGTCATCATGACACACAAGCTGCAAAAGGCAGCTGCGTTAAGGTCCTGTTTGTTTTGTTCTAATTTTAAAACTACGCTAATTGCTTCTAAATTGTTCGTCATAATTCTTATTGAAGCATGGCTTATACCGTTGGGTTCGTAATTAATTTTTATACAAGATCATAATTTTATGAAAAAAATAAAATATTTTTCATTAATAAAAAATTCAATATTTTTATGTTAAATTGCTCTTAGGAGAGCATAACTTGGATTTTGGATCAGAAAACACCCCAGAAGGCTCAGGCGCCAGATAACGCCGCCAGCGACTGCCACACGCTTCCACGTGCCACCACGTGCTAGGCGCCCTTCCCACGCCCTTCCACGCGCTACCACGCACGCGCTGTCTGCGTTGTCTACGCGCACGGCTTGTGCCCTTCCACGTGCGCATTAAGCCGCGTTGCTTCGAGCCGCGCCACGTGCACTACCACGCTCGAGCCGTGCGTTGAGCCGCGCGCTGAGCCGAGCCGCACCGTTTTTCGCGTCGGCTTGGCTGGTTTGGCAGCTGGGTGTAAGGGTCTATTTGTTTTTTGTTTTTTTTAAATCCAAAATTGCGTTAAATAGTCATAAGTAATTCGTTATAACTTTGTTTTAATCGTGGTTGGTACTGTTAGACTCAAAATTAAATTTTCTATCTTCTGTAAAATTTTCAAAATTTTATTGAGAATTAAAAATAATTTTCCTGAAATAATAATTCATTATTTCTGTTTTAAAATGCTTCTGATGTTGCATGATTAAGTTTCTGGAGCTGAAATTTTTACTGTAGACCACTGTAATGGTTTACTATTTACTGGTATGATTGTTGCATTTTTTCAGATTCTGAACATGTGTGTTTATTAATTATTTAAAATTCCAGAAAATGCTAGAAAATTTCAAAAAGTTTCAGAAGTGATATACTTTCTGTTATGGCATAATCTGAATATTAAATACAGCATATTGTTATTTTTTGCCTAGAATTTCTAATATGTTGTGATTCGAATAGTATGATTAATTTTTTATTTGTTTAAATGCCATTATTAATTGTAACATAGCATGAGTTGATTGTGAATCTACATTATGATGCTATTGTATGGAATTATAATATTTTATCATGCTTTTAGACATGCCATAGTCAGTGGGAGGTTGTTCGGTTGAGAGAAATCTTTGTAGATTTACTCCCGAAAACTAATATTTTGCGCATAAATTAAATTAAAATTTGGATAATTGTCACCTGTGGCGCAAGAGATGATTACGAGCATAGCGGATTTTTGATCTTACGACTTGTGTAATATTGTCACTATTTAATTTAGATTTTTGCGTCAAAATTATATTATGCTAATCAAATTAATCCCAATGTGAATTTCTCTCTAAATTGACTTAACTTATGGAAGTTAATTTAGTTGACCTAGACTTTGTGAAGATGTTCAAATGTGAACAATGTAATCCTATTCTTTAGATGGGCAAAAGTCTTGGAAACTTTAGCGCAAACTTTAATTGAGCCAAAGTAAGAAAACATGACTCAAAGTCGCCGTGGTTTTGTTGCCTTGTTTGGCACAATAAAAACTGATATGTGCGCTATGGTTAACAACACGCTACGTAGCTTTGATTGGCGAGTTTTGGAGTTGTGAAATTAGTAAGCCCTCAATAGATCTGTATATGATCTTGACTATTGAGCTGCGCGGATTGACTTTGTAATTTGACTTGTAATGATGTTGTATCATTGGATGAAGTAACATTCAAGAGTCACGTCATCCAAGTAATGCGAGCTTAAATGAGTTAGTTATTAAGTGTAAGACGAGTAGCTAGAATTAGTAGTGTTTTGCTCTCTACCCAATTATTGGGAGTGGATGGAGCAAAATTTCACGCACTATAATAGTGTGCATTGAAATATCACTTGAAATTAAAAGATTAGCGCTTAGTAGCAGCAAAATCTATTAATACTAAGTGAAAAGATTAATACCAAATGGCTGCAAAATCTATTAGCATTGCCAACTTGTCCAAGTCTGGACACTTACTGTTTCCACAGTTATGTGTGAGACATGAGGCGGTGCTTCTTTGTATGATTCCTTAGCTAGGCTAACGTTTTTTGAATAACGTTTACTACTAAGCGTAAACGTTGCAACATAGTAATGAAAATGTCAAGGCCGACAAGGTTGTTATGACTCTAAGAATTTGACGCATCGCTTGTGAGAGCATTGTGTTGAATTAGACTCTTTAGCCTAATTCGCGCTTAAGTTACTTCAGGAGCTGTCATGATTGATAACTTATTCTCTCCTTTTTGTGGATAGTAGAATTAATTGCAAGTAACTATGAAGTGAGAAATAGAAATGGCAAGAGGAGTATCGTCATCTTTCAACTAGATGCAATAAAGTGTATGGAGAATAAAATTGACTTGAAGGTGCAGGGGATTAGCATTTACTGGTTAAATTTGCGACTTAGGGGCACTTGATATCTCCATGACATCCTTTTATGATCTAGTGAACATGAATTAGTCGTGAGTCATTACCTAGTTGGGCCTAAACCTTTTAAACTTGTCTTCGAGAACTCACACATTAGAATGATTGGAAATAGTTTATGACATTGGACATAAACCAATGGTTTGTTATACTTAATCACATTAATGAGAAGATGACATGGATGGTTTGAGTAAGCCCTCTCGGGCCCACTCGCTTGTGACATCCTGCTCTCATATGAATGTGTAACTTTGTTCACAATGGTTGCACACAAGTAAGTAGGAAAGCCGTAGAAGGTCATTTATATTGGCGCATTTAGTCCATTATGATATTTGTGACTAAATATGTGTAAGGGTATAATAGCTAAGCCTCAATCTCGACACATTTATAGATTACGATACGCATCTGAGCAAGACTATTTGATCTCCCATAAGTCAAAAGTTTTGAGATGATTTTTGACATTGCACATATGAGGTTAAGATCAATTAGATAACAGCTTTCATGCTTTTAGTTTTGACCAAGGTAGCGAGTATCTATTTGAGTTATTTTAGAAAACTCTGTGAAGAGAAATGAATGCTTAGAAAATTGATTATTCCTAGTACTCAACAACACAATGGTGTAGTAGATATAAGGAATGAAGTATTGTTAATGTTAGGTAGATGATGGCGTAAAATGTTTCCCAATTGGGAATTGCACTGGTTTGTTGCTTATATCTCTAACTAAGTGCCCTCCATATCAGATTTTACACTCCATTTCAGTAATGGGTCAGCGGAGAGCCATCTATGGGCGATCTGCAACCATTAAGCAGCTTATCTTTTTTTTACTTCTCATAAGATTGCGAAGTTAAGACCTAGGGTTCCATAGCGCATTATTATATGCTGTCATGTAAACCTACTGGGTCATGTGGATATGGGTAACCAGATTTGTGGTAGTGTAATTAAGTCACGTAAAGTTTTCTTAGTAAAAGTGATGTGAATAGAGTTTTGGAACGCTATAAGATAGAGCATTCTAAGTATAGCGCTTTATGTAGTCTAGTAGAGAATGGAAAGAAATTTCCAATATCTTAGGGACAGTGGGAGCGATGTGCCTACTAATGGATTACTCCATTAGAGAAGAATACTCTACAATCTTCGTTGCGTGGTAGCGAATGTGAAAATTTCCCACGTCATCACTGGGTGATTGAGAGGGAAACATTCATGATTGCTCCACAAGATGATAAAGAGCCTAGGATAATGCCAAAGGCTATAGTCCCCTGTTTTTAGAAAATGGATCAATGTTGCGCGGTTTAAGACAAAGTCTTTGAGGATTAACCATTTCTATAATTTGGTTGACTTTCCATTATGACACAAAAATGTTCTAAAGTTATGCCCTATTTGGATAGTCATTGTTGAGGCATAAGGCTCGCTAGATACCGAAAAGTCGCACCATTGAGAAAAGTGTAGACCATGAGAAGACTTCCTCATAGGGAGTGAAGTTATTTCGACTTAGGCTATGAGTGACATAAGTTCGAAACATTGATTTGTGGACATTATGACCCAACTTCTCGTTGGAGAATTGGATAAGTAGATTCGTAGGGATTTACCTTCTGTTTTCATGGTGAAAAGTTAGGAGCGCAAAAAGGTTGCTAGTTCCAATAAATCTTTTACAGCCTAAAACAGTTATCCAAATAGTGGTTCTTAGATTTCGTCAAGCCATGATAGGCCAACAATGATCTATGAAGACCACTGAGGCATGATTAATGGTCCAAAAGAAGTTTTTCCTTACTTAGTCATTATGAGTCAGGAATTTATAAGGTTGTCGCCACCTAGGGTGGGCAGTCCTCTGTTTTAGATATGATGGACATTTGTGATATAATTTATATGCTCGGATGTACGATCCTTAGCGATTGTTTTGGGAGAATTTCCGGTTTGTCTTTGATGACTAACATAAGGAATATCCTAGAATGATTCTAGATGCAAAATTGCAAACCCATTGACTTACCTATCGGTAAAAGTCAGAGCCTTAGCTATTGAGTGAATCCTCGGATTGTCTTTGGGAGAAACAGATGACCTATATTCCTTGATCTTTTTTTTTTTGTTGTGGGAGCCTAAAGTACGCTATGTGGGCATATTCGGCATGATAAGTGTTATCTTTGGTAAATGGTCAACTGAGTAGTTTAGACATTGACCTTGCTCATTAGACTGTGGATAGAATGCGTTACTAGTAGTATATTAATTTGCTCCTTGTAAGATTCTCTGTGCTAGTTGGGCGCATCTTGAATGAACGCATATTGGTCACCAAAATATCTTTAGAGAGGTAATTGCGCAAGAGGTAGTGATCTTGAACCACTTCATGTGAGGTGCACATGGAGGATTCCGTTGTATAAGTTTATCACAAGAGGTGCTGATAAGGCTTATGCTTGGAATCTAGAATTGCGCAGACTGTGGTCGTGTTTTTTAAAATCGATCACTTATTTGTTGTGAGATGATGAGATGTTAACACTATTATGGTTTGTGTCATAATGCTTAGCAGATGATAATGTCAGCAGGCAAGATTGGCTCACTCACACGAGCAATCGCCCTTGGCGCTTGGGAGCGAACAAGGATGAGACTAGTGGTTTATTTTTATTTAGAGCCAAGAGAGGCTTAAGTTATCCACTATGTATGCCGCCTTGGTTATAACCAAGATGAGGTCGTGTTAAGGACCAAACATGGATGTTTGTACCCACTTTCCATGTTGTGCCTGTTATGATTAGCCAGATGCGAGATCTCATTTGGCGCTTGGAAGGCGAGCAAATAGAGAATTCGGGTTAGGTGCTAGAAAGCGACTAGACTAAGATCTGTACGGTGTATCGAGTATGACGTCACTCTTTTTTTTTGGAAGAGTTACTTCACCGTAACATGTATTTATACTATATGTGCTTGGCAACCGAGTAATGAGGTGAGAGAATGGATTCCTTCCTCACCATGTGAGTCTTACGTATCATTATTGATATGACTTTCATTTATGTACCCTTTTGTGACTTTTGACTATGTCCTAAGGTAAGGAGTTAATGTTCTGCTACATTGGTATGTTGCCTGCGGTCATGTATGATTCGGTGTTAAGGGATATCACTGGGAAAGCGGTCAATCCTAAACTAAATGGCATGAGGGCAAAGGGAAGATCATCTAGTATTACACCACTGTTGTATGTTCACTGCTAGCAACTCACATCGCTCTGTATGAGAGGCGGATTGAGTGTGAATATATTGCAAGAATTGAGAGGGTCAAACATGCTCTTTTGAGGGATTAGAGATGTTTTTTTAACCAGTGTAATTAGATGGGTCTGGGGTATATGAGACACTATTTCTATTCTTTTTGGGTTGATGTCTTTATGCTGGCTCATTTTGAGTTTCTAGTATAGAGCTCTTACATGCAGGTGTTCTCAGCGGTCGCACAGTGCATTGGCTAGTATGAGATTGTTCATTTTTTGGGGAGATTGAGATAGAGACGTGGCAGTGTCACGCCAACTCATGTGCGAGTGGGAGATGTTAGAAATTAGGCGCCCATGTGGTATGACCCATGACCCTTTTGAACCTTATCCATGTAAGTTTGAATATGAATTCAAAACCTATTTGGATAACCCACTCATGATATCTATATCTATCATATTAACTGATATGGATAGATGATATACTTAGCCTATATATCTGATACGATATATGGGATATGGAATGAATAAAAATAACGAATGATTTTTCCCATACTGACTCTCTCCCATTAAAACAATGATCACGTTTTTTGCACTGTGACCTGTGTGGGTGATACTCATATTGTGATATCACTCCACTGCTAAGAGTTCGTTGTTCGCATTTTTGAAACACGTGATTTACCCACAAGATTCTTCGCTTCAAGTTCTATCACTTAAGGTATGATCTGATATTTTTATCTACTGCGTTATACTTGATTTACATTCAATGATAAGGATTTTGGTGGAAAGTTATTTGGAGTCAATGTCCTGTTTATGCACCTTAGAACCAATATGCGTGTAATGGCACAATGTGTAGCTTTGATCAAATGCATCATCAATTGTGTACCGTGAAGTTCTTGATGCTATTTCGTAGTGATTTAAAATTAAGGCCTCGTTTGGGAACAAGTTAATTTAGTAATTTTTTGACTATTTGGCTAAAATATGAAGTAAACAAATTAGTATGTTTGGGATGACTTTTTGGCTTTTTACGAAAAGATGTGCAAAAAGTAGAGAGAAAAGAGAATCTTTGACTTTTTGGTATGAGTTGTTGGCTTTTTGACTTTTTTAGTAATTTTTTAATTTTTTAGCTAAAAGAGACGCTTCCCAAACAAGGCCTAAATTTAATGTGTGTAACTTAAGTTTCAATGCTTAATAATATGTAAACTTCCATTTTTAAATATCTACTTAACTAGTGGTAACCATGATATGCACCGAATATCAAAAAAAAAAAAAGTTAATAATATATTTTTTCATAAAATAATATAATGCAAATTATGAAAATAAAGAAGATTAAAATTTACAATTTAAATTTCATAATTTATTTATTATTTTTTAATTTGCCACAATGTAACTTTTAACTCCTTTGCTAAAATTACAAACTTAGGTGAGTTCAACTCAAATTACTTGGGTCAAGTTTAAAATTTTTTAAAGATTAGACAACATAGTTTTTAATTAAGGACCTACGCAAAAATTTAAAAATTCAAATTAAATTTGAGTGGACTTGGACAGAGATACCAAATAACTCGAGCAAACCAAGACAAAATTATATATATAAATAAATAAAACTATTTGCTAATTTTTTTTAAAATAATAAATAAAATTAATTAAAAATTTAAGATTAATGAACAAAATTAAAAGCAATATACTTGAGATTTCCAATAGAATTTTTCATTAAAATATTTTAAAAAATACACCTTTTAGAAATGGATCATCGAATAAGGGTTGTTTGGGAAGTGTCATTTTAGCACACCTTTTATCTTGTTACATTTTTTGGGTCACATCACATCTCTAATTTTTTTGCATATTTTTTCGTAGAAAATAAAAAGGTATACTTGTTTATCTGTTTTAGGTCACATTATATCTCGATTTTTTGCACATTTTTTCATAAAATGTAAAAAAATATATTTATTTAAGACTTTCCAAATAACCACTAAGGCCTCGTTTGGGAAATAATAGTTTTAGCCTAAAAATCAAAAATTTACTAAAAAAATAAAAAAGCCTATAACTTATACCAAAATGTCAAATATTCTCTTTTCTCGTTACTTTTTGCACATCTTTTCATAAAAAACTAAAAAGTCATTCCAAATATACAACTTTTTTTTTTACCTCATATTTTGGTAAAAAAGTCAGAAAGTTACTAAAATAGCATATTCCCAAATGAGGCCTAAGTTGATATTAAAAAAATTAACTTTTTATAATGTCATAAAATAATTTAAATATGATTTTTCAGAAATTCTTTTTAATTTAAAAAATTACAACAAAATATTAAATAGAATAAAAATAATTTCTTACAAAAATAAAAGTATTTGAATAAAAAAAGGGTAAGAAGAAAATTTTATATGGTATTTTTACTTAATCTTAAAATGATTCTAGATGAATGATAAAATTATTACCTATAAACCTCTGTTTTTTTTTTAATAAAAATAAAGTTTAAAGAACCATTACTTTTAATATTAAAAAAAACGTTTCTTTCTAATTTGTTTTAGCAAAAGTCACTTTTTAACAATTTGAGCCAAAAATATTTTTATTCTTTATTTTAATTTGTTTAATTGACAATTGAGATTAAAAAAAATTAACAATCCACCATATTTGGCAAGTATTAAAAAAGTCTAGATAAACTATAAATTATCACTTGTAATTCCCTTTTTTTTATTATAAAAAATAAATTTCACCAACCATCACTTTTAAACACCCCCGCCCAAAAAAAAAGAGTTTATTTGTATTTGATTTTAGCATAAGTCACTTCTTAGCTATTTAAGCTAAAAATATTTTTATTTTTTCAATTGTTTAATTGACAATTGAGATAATAAAAAATAAAATAAAAAATCAACGCCCTCCCCCCAAAAAAAAGTTTATTTGTATTTGATTTTAGCAAAAGTCACTTAGCTATTTAAGCCAAAAATATTTTTATTTTTTCAATTTGTTTAATTGACAATTGAGATAATAAAAAATAAAATAAAAAATCAACAGAATCCACTACGTTTGACAAGTGCTGAAAAAGTTTTTTTTTTTTTTTTTTTTTGTCTTTTGTTAAAAAAAATTATATTAAAAAATATTATTGTTCAAGTCCTTATAGTTTAAAATAGTATAAATTTTTTTATAAAATTTAAAATCAGAAAATAAATTTATTTTTAATAGCAATTAATAATTTGAACACATGTATTTAAAATAAATTTTATTTAGACCAATAATATAATGACACATGTGAATATTTATCTCATTTCAATGGTAATAATATAATTTGAAGAAAAATTTAAATTTGAAATTTTATTTTATAATTTAATAAATGATGCATTATTTAAGGAATGAATATTGATCTCATTCCAATTATAGTAACATAATTTAAGTAAGAATTCAAATTTGAAATTTTATTTTAAGAATATAAAATTAATTTATAGACCAATCATATAGTGACACATATTAACAAAAATTAAACAAAATCAAAAAAATAAGAAAAGAGAATTGCAACTTTCAACCTTAATGAGATGACAACGTTTTACAATTATAATAGTATATAGATATAGATAAATCACGGGATAAATCATTATTTAAAACTTATAAATTATGGGATGAATCGTTATAATTTTAAATTTATATTAATGGATTGCTTTCCATATTTAGTGCCCCTCAAATTTAAATTTTGAAATGGATTAGTATACTTTTCCATTTTATTTTATATATTTGATATATTTTCCATTTAAAAGTCATAAACGAAGGAATATTAATTTTTTTTCTTGAATGAGAGCTATAGAAGATTTTTTTTAATTATTTAAAATCAAAAAATTAGAAATTTTAGTTTGATATATTGAAATTTCCACAATGCTTGTGGTTAAAAACCTCATTTTGCTTATATAGGCCTCCTGTGACAACTAGGTTAAAAGCTAACTTATTGGTTATTTGGTTTTTCTAGTTTATATTATTTCTCTACTTTTTGTCCGTTTTAAAAAATAAAATCAAATCAAAAAGTCAACTTTTACCTGTTTTCCAAAATAGGCCATAATATAGGGGTGATCGCAAATTGCGCTAGGTCAGGTGGCATCCCATCCGTCATCTGCCATTCATTCGAAACTAGACATATTGAAAAAAATCAATCTGCATCTGTCCACCGGTTGGCAGATACAGATTGAATGGGCTGTATGGATTGACGGATGGATGAGATCGGTTTGGCGGTTTAAACTTTACAAATTTTGGACATTTTTTCAAATTATAATTCATTAGGTTTACAATCTCCAATAACTAGTAATTTGAAAAAATACGTATTATAATAGGCCATGGCACCTCACATGCATATTTTTATATTGTTTTCTATTTTCACAAAAATATATATTTTATTATTTCTGCTCTATATTGTTACTTGTTAACAATTCCCTTTTATTTTTGTTTTGAATTTCATCTACGGGCGGATCGGATTTATGTGAGTGCGAGATGGTTGATACGCCATCCGAACCATATTAGCGAATTTTGAAAAATTTCATCCATATCCATTCGCCAAAAGACATACATTCGTCCAAAATCAGTCAGGTTAGATCGGATCGGTCGGGTTGAATGTGTTGGACAGATCTATGATCACCCCTAATATAATATATAGATTATGTAATTATCATGATATGCAGTATTTAATGATTTCTCATAAAATAATTATGATAAAATCAAAAAGAAAGATTTTTTAATTAGTCCAATTTAATTTCTAATAAACCATTTAGTCATGCAGCTATTTAAAAAATCAAAAATCTCAACTTTAGATTTAACTTAAAAAAATGGAAACTAAATCTATATTTTAGGAGAAAATCACTCTCCTTTGAATACTTACCCCATTTAATTAGGGACATTCGGTTCATAAATCCAAAGTTAAATTTTCTTTGTCCAAAGATACACCCGCTAAACAATAATGTCCAGAAAGACAAGTTACTACAAAATAACCAAACTAATCATGTATATATAGATATGGTTATATAGTTTACACTCATTTCAAACGGTCCAACAGTCTAATTTTAAATTTTTTTGGTCCATAAATCTACGGCCAAAATCAATCTATCCATAAGGACAAGCTTTTAGTAAATGACCAAATTACCCATTCTTCCCGTTGTAGAGTCAAACATTATATAGCCTATGTTTGGGAAGGCAAGTTGAGGCTAAATTAGCCACATCCCGACAAAAAAGGCTAATGTGGCCACATGGAGACAAAACAGAAATCACGGGCAAGTTCAAACCCTTATTGGGGTAAATTTACCAAAATACTCTCACTCTCCTCTCCTCCTTCTTCGTGCCCCTTATTTTGCATCAAAGAAAGAGAAGAAGGAAAAAAACAAAAAATAACTCCATGGAAACTACACCAGAATTCTTCCAAGGTGGGTACCAATTCACACCCGAAAAGCGACACTCCGACACTAAGTCCGCCTTCGCAGCCGATCATTTCGTCGTCGAGGACCTCCTTGACTTCCCCAGCGACGACGCTATCCTCGTCGCCAATGGCGGCACGTTCGACAATGTCACCGTAACCTCCACTGACTCCTCCACCGTCACCGTCGTCAACAGCTGCAACTCCTCCATCTGCGGCTGTGAGCCTCACTTCTCCGGTGACTTGGGTTGCCGGAGCTTTGCCGATGCTCAATTCTCTAACGACCTCTGCGTGCTGGTAATTTCATGAGTTCACGCAAAAAAATATATATATATATATACTTAGGGCTAAATTTTGAATAAAAATATTTATTTAATTTTTTATAGAATTTTTTTCATGAAATATGGAAACAAATTAATGTATACAAATAAAAAGAAATTACAAAAACGTAAATTAAAAAAAAAATCGACAAAAATACGCCTCATTCAAAAAAAAAAAATAGCATTTGTCACGTAATTTACAAATAAATAAAATACATAAAAATCTATTTTTGAAAAATAAAAAAAAGTTATTGTATACCAATAAAAATAACAAAGAAAAAAAACATAAATTAAAGAACAAGAACTAATTAATATATAAAAAAAGAAAGATGACAAAAAAATAAATTTTTTTAAAAAAAACATCAAAATATGCCAAATCCAAACCCAACAAAGAAAAAAAAACAAAAAACAAAACAAAACAATTTTGGTCCAATTACGCAGCTGACGTGGGGGACCATCCAAATTGGTTGACATGTAAAACACATGTGAAGGGCAGTTTGATAATTTATTATGAAGACATCTCATCAAAAAAATTAAAAAGTCAAAAAAATCACAAAATTCTTTTCAAATTAAACTTTTTAGTCTCAAACTAAAATAATTAAAAAATAAATAAATAAGTCAACCCACTTTCCAAACGGAGGCATAACAATCTATTGAAGTCCATTCAACAAAGCCCATTCTCTCTCTCTCTCTCTCAAAATTTCAAAACACCAATTGTTGAGTTCTGCTCCGATGCTCAGATCCGAATTGAAGACGTCGTCTCGTTCCGGCGACGGAGATGTTAGATCAGCGCCGTCGGGTTCCCTGCGATTCCGCCACTGTCGTCTTGCTTCCTCATCTCTCTCTCTCGTTTCCGACGCCGCCTCAACTCTTTATACTCATCTATTGGTGGCTCCGCTAGATCTAAGAAGATCTGACCACCGTAGGCCCACACACATCCGTCGCAATGGCCAGATCTGAAAATATCAGATTAAAGGGGTTTGAAGCTTCAGTACATATCTCGGCGGTGAATCCGTCATCGCTTCTATGATACGGGAGTGGATCAATGGCAGCGTAGCTATATCCTTACCTCATCACCTCAGATTTTTCGATCAGGTTGAAGAGCAAGTGGCTTCGTCGTTTCAGAGCTCGTCCGTCAACTCCTTCGTAGCTACGTCTTCCACGCCATCCTTCAAGATCTCAATTACTTACTACAACTACCCCTATCGGTCTCTACTATTTACTCTGTTTCAAAGCTACCTACCTATATGTAAGATTGTAAAAATGGCCCGCGGCCCGTGGGCGGGCCGAAGCCCACCCGTGGAACAGTGTGGGCTCAGTCCGTTTGGGCACGAGCCCTGCTCGAGAACTTAGGTCTGGGCTTAGACTATCATTTTGAAATCTGATTCACTTGGCCCGGCCCATCAGCCCAATTAAGGCCTGGCTCGCCTGAGACCTAGTGTTTTTTTTAGTGGAAAATAAAAAAAAAAAATTAGTAGAAAAAATATAAAACAAAAAAATGTTCAGGCTGGCCGAAGCTCGAGCCCATGCCCAGGCCCAGCCCGCCCAAGGCCCAAATACCCCCTGGGCCTGGGTCTAATTTTTTGGACCATGGGTTGGGCCAACCGGGCCCAAATTTGGCAGGAGCCCGCGAGGCCTGACATGGGTCGGTCCGGGCCAAGTTTACACCCCTACTTATATACTATTTAGCAACAACTTTTTTATAATGGTTTTTTTTGAGTAAATTACATTTACCTCTCTTGAGGTTTCCGACAAATACAGGGACCTCCCATGTGGTTTGCATAATTGCAATAACCCCCTCACCTGACAATGTCAAGATTTTTCCATTCCGTCTATTTTGCACAAACGACGTTAGTATTCAATAGAAAATGACCATGTTATCCTTGCTTTTGGTTGTGAAAAGACCAAAAAGCCCTTTGTTCACAAAATCCCTAATCAGGTTACATTCACAATACAAATCGAATTCTTTAAACAGAGAGAGAGAGACAATAGTAAGAATGTGAAGCAAGGTTGATCTGTGTGAAGAAGAAGAAGAAGAAGAAGAAGCTGTTCGATTTTGGACCGATCATCGTTACCAGTGCACAATGTAAACGAGTTTCATCGGTGAGAAGTTGTTGTTACGGCTTCCAGGTAAGATTACGAACTCTGTAAGCTTCGAATATGATTAATTTGAGTTAATAATTTTCGTTTTTTTTTTTTTTTTCCATCTTTTTTCTTACAAATTTGTTTCTATTCTATGTTTGATTTAATGAAATGTATGTGAAAAGGGGTTTCTTCGAAAATATATATTTAGGGTTTATATTTTATTTGCAAAATTTCTGATTGGAAAAAAGGAATTTGTTGAATATTACTATAATAATAGTGTAATGTAGGGATTTAATATAAATTTCTGATTTTTTGGATTTTATTTATGAGATTTTTGTTTACATGTTTAGGGCTTTTTGGATTTTATTTATTCGAAGCTTACATGTTTAGTTCTTTTATTTGATTTGCAAAATTTTTGATTGGAAAAAAGGAATTTGTTGAAAATTTGTGAATTTCTGATTTTTTGGGTGTTATTCATGAGATGTCTGTTTAGGATGAATTTCTGTTTTTTGGGGTTTTACTTATGATTGTTTAATATTAGTATAATTATAGTGTAATTTAGGGATTTCTTCATGTTTTCATATTTTCTTCAGTTAATTGTATAAGCTTGCTTATTTTATTAGGGCTTTTCTTTATTTTTTCTTCTTTCCTACAATTAATTGTTGAGTATAGTACATGTTAGGAATTAATTGGTACGTCATTATAATCACAGTATGGCTGCATTTCCTTATTTTGATTTAATCATCAACTACAAAGGGAAAGTGGGAAGAGTGTATGATGTGGACCCAAATATGCATTGCTACATTGATGCCTTGAAGGATGTAACTGCAACAGTTCTCTCTCACGTTTCTTGTAGTGAAGCAATAGCAATCACATTGCATTGTGATATGCCTGGTACTGACACAAAAAGATTAATAGAAAATGATCTTGATGTACTAGACATGTTTTATGTGCAAGGTAGGAGTAAAACAATTAACTTGTATGTAGACATAGCATATTCTATTGGAATGGAATGAGTAATGGTGGACTTAAAAGTGATGTTGGAAATGAAAATGGTAGAGGTGGAAATCATGGAGTAGATGCTGTAGATGTAGAGCAAGACTACCATACTATAGAAGTAGATGAAGAGTACCATAAGGACAATGTTTATGGGTTTAGTGATGAGGATAGGGATTGGAATGCAATTGCTGAGGATGAAAACCAATTAGATGGCAATGAGATTTTAAGTGATGATGATAATAAGTGCTCAAGTGAAGATGATGATGCTGAACTTAGTGATTACCAATCTGGTGATAATGAAGTGGCATATTCTACTACTGATGATGATTATGATGATGAAGCAGACTGTCTAGATGATGAATAGATGAGGTTTCCAGCCATGAAGTATGATGGTACCTAAAATGGGAAAGAGCCATATATAAATCAAGATGGAGAAGTTGTATTGGAAGAAGGGATGATTTTTCCAGAAGTGAATACTTTCAGGGCTACATTGAGGGACTATACAGTGCAAACTGGTTTCAAGATAGTAAGAGACAAAAATGAGAAGTCTAGAGTAATAGCCCATTGTGTTGCTGAGGGCAGCCCATTATGTTGCTGAGGGCTGCCCTTGGAGAATTCATGCATCTCCACTTCCAGATAGGATCACCTACAAGATTAAAACCTTAGTACCCACTCACACATATAGCAGAATGAACACAAACACTGAAGCTACATCAGCTTGGATTGTTAAAAAAATGGTTGAAAGTTTTAAGGACAATCCACACATGGGCTTAGATACTATGCAAGTGAAACTAAATAAAATGTTTGGGATTGAGGCTTTAAGAATGCAACTGTATAGAGCCAGAAAGAGGTGCAAGGAGGAGCAGGAGGGTGATCACGGGAGCCAATATGTGTTGTTGCCAACATATGCTAAGGAAATCAACAAAACAAACCCTGGTAGAGTGGTGGTCATAAATTATGACCTACCCTCTACCCTAGTCTCAGAAGATGAAGAAGAACCAGACCTTACCATTCCTCAGTATCCATTGTTCTAAAGAATTTTCATATCATTTGATGCAATGAAAGCAGGGTTCATTAATGGATGTAAGCCATTCATAGGGGTAGATGGTTGTCACTCGAAGGGTCCCTATGGTGGTGTTTTAATTTCAGTAGTTGCCTTAGTTGGAAATAATGGCTTGTTTCCATTGGCATTGGCAGTAGTAGAGGGTGAATGCAAGGACAGTTGGCCTTTTTTTTTGCACAACTTGAGAACAATCATAGAAGAGGCACTACCTTCTAGACCATGGACCATCATGTCTGATCAACAAAAGGTACTTTACTGACATATTCAACAACTACTTTACTTACATAATTATGCTTGATTCTCGAATTTTAAACTGCTAATGGTTACTAATGTTTCATTGTTTTTGTATACAGGGCCTTGACAAGATTGTGAGCAACATTATACCAGAGGCAACTCATAGAAGATGTTGCATGCACTTATATAACACTTTCAGAGCCAAATTTCCTGGTTTAATTTTGAGGAAACAATTTTGAAAGGCAGCAAGGGCCTACAATCAGATGGAGTGTGATCAGGCTATGCAAGCCATTAAGGACCTAAACAATGATGCTTTCATTTGGTTGCAGAAGGTTCCAAGAGTGATCACATCACAAATAATTCAACAATTGGTTAGGAACTTTGAGAACTCAGCCAATTTTAACTATGTTAGAGGGCATAAGGTACAAGTTGATGGGTAAGTTTCAGATGATGTACCAAAAGGCAATGCAATGGAAATCTAATGTGACATTGAATATGAAGAAACAGCTTGAGGTCACACTGAAATGGTCAAGAACTTGCACAGTTGAGTATACAGGAGGCAATGAGTATGAGGTGAAGGATAATGAGGGGCTTAATCACATTGCCCATATTGGGGCTATGACTTGTGTATGTAGACAGTGGGAAATATCTGGTCTTCCATGCAAGCATGTTGTGGCTGCAATTTCTCACAGTAGGTTAAACATAGAAGATTTTGTCCACCCTTACTATTCTAAGGCAACTTACTTAAGAGCCAATGGTGGAATGATACATCCCATCTTATACCATAGCATGTGGACACTTATACCTAGGGACCTTGTACAACCCCCACCTCTGAAAAGATTGCCAAAAAGGCCAAGGACTTCATGAGCCACCAGTTGGAACAAGTCAAAGCACAAGGTCTAGTACCTTGAGATGCAAATGGTGCATGCAATTTGGACACAACAAGAGAACTTGCCAAAGAGGTCCAGTCAGGGGTGGAGTATCTACTGCTGGTAAGGGCAGTGGCACATCCAGTGGTAGAGGCAATGCTAAAACTACTGGTAGGGGTAGTGGCAGATCTGTGAGTAGGGGCAAAAGTAGAGGCAATTCAAGTGGGAGAGGTAGTTCAGCTGAAAGGGGAAATGCAAGTGGTAGAGGCAATTCAAGTGGAAGGGACAGTTCAGCTGGAAGGGGAAATACAACTACAAGAGGAAGTTCAACTGGGAATGGAAGTTCAAGTAGGAGAGGCAAGGGCAAGGCCAAGCATGCACAAGTAAGTTTTTTCTATTTGTTTTGCCTTTTCATTTGTGATATTTATATATTTTGTCTATCCATTTATGATATTGATATGCATATTTATTACCTTACTTTGGTTTTCAATTTAGGATATTCCAAGAGGGACCCCTCCAATGCCTACTCAGTGTGTGACACAGGTCACACAACATCATGTTAGTTATGAACTTAGTTATGAAGCTACAATGAAATTATTTTCTTATTTTTTCACTTGCATGAATCCAACATTGCATTTTTGTTTATTTGTTTGTTTGTTTGACTTTTTTTTTGTGCAGATGACTTAGCTAAGCTATTGATATTTTGGGTACAAGGATTAACATAGGTTGAAGGTATAAAATATATGTTTCTTAACTGTATAGTTAGTGAGGATCATGTTCCACTTTTTTGTATTTTTGTAGTAGACATGCAATGCTAAGAATAACAATCTGATGATGTGGCCATTTTTTTTTTTTTTGTAGTGGCCATGAAGTATTTTATAAATACTCATTTTGGGAATGTAGATGATGCAATTGCATAGACTTGACAAATATGGTCCATGGAATGTTGCCACTTTTGTTTTTTGGTAGTGGCAATGAAGTATTTTATAAATACTCATTTTGGGAATGTAGATAATGTAATTGCATAGACTTGACAAATATGATCTATGGAATGATGTAACGGAACAAATCTGATAGGAATGGTGTAAGTAAACTAATTGAACATATTTGAGAACAATCATGATGTAATTAAATAGTCCTACTTGATGTTTAGATGATGGAATGGAATGGTCTTTATGTTTACAGGTTATTATGTTAGTCAAATTAGATGTGCATATTTACATAACGCTGAAATAACTTCATCATATTTATATATGGTCCATTACAAAACATATTGCATTACAAAACATAAGGTCTATTACAAAATATTACAAAACCTTACATAAGGTCCATTATAAAACATTAGGTAAATCATTACCATTACATTTTGAGAGCAACCATTAGGGAAATCAAACATAAAACAACATTCATGATCATTATTATCTTCATAAACCCCATGTTTGCTTCAAGTACTTGCATCCTTGTTTGCATAGCCCCCATTGGGTTCATTAAATTCATTCCATGACTTTCTTCTTCATAGGATGAAGTGTGTCTGTTAACAGTTGCTTAAGTGTCTTCCATCATCATTTCTCCTCCAACAGATGAGTTTACTAGTTTGCACCAGTCCCAAAATGCCCATTTCCCATTTGGGCATAAATAATACAATTTGCCTCTTTTTTTTTCAGATTCAGTGACTTTAATTGTTGCTTTTCTCCCACAGTAGCAGAGCTTGCTTTTGTATTTCATCACCGCTCCTCCATTACTCGATGATGACATATCCATCCAATGAACCTACATTCATGAAATGTGAGAGTTATAATGCATTTTCAGAACATATATTGCATTTTGTTGTTGTTGTGCTTTATTTCTGAATAATGGGACATACTTGTGTTGGATGTTTGATGTTTGTGCTTTATTTGTCCAGAATGATTCATGATGTTTGTGCTTTGTGCTTTGAAATTATTATTATTATTTTTTTGGACTAGTTAGTTGTTATTCACATGCAATTTTTTATTTTATTTTAAAATAGTTCATGTGAGTGGGAACATACTAGTGTTGTGCTTGGACCTCTATTATCTCCTTTTTGTTGTTCTTCAATTTTGGATGCCTCTGTAATTTTCCCTCTTTCACTTGGATTTGTTGAAGCTGAAGAACTCTACCATTTGGTATATATAGATGGGTTGAGGGCATTATGGGCATTTTCTTGTTTACATTTGATTACATCAGCAGGGTCTATTAGGTGTATAAACGGCTATCAAATTTTTGGAGAATCTCGACATTGTCAGGTAAAGTGAGGGGGTTACTGTAATTATTCAAACCACAGGTGAGGTCCCTGTATTTGTTAAAAACCTCAGGGGAGGTAAATGTAATTTACCCTCTTTTTTTTGGGGCGGGGTTGTGAAAAGAGAATGAGCAAGAAACAAAGCACTTGAAAGTCCTAAGAGAAATAAAAATGAGGTATCGTTTCTTTCCAATAGATCTTCTCGACCACATCTCCATATTTACCTCCATCAATGGTGTTAGCGGCCTCTTCCATGTCGCATCTCCTTACTTTCTCCAAGTTCATGATCCTGAGGTACCAAACATGTGAAATCAAAGTAATCTACACACACATTGATACATAAAAATGCATATCCAATATATGTATATCATAATTTGACAAATGTATTTACAGTCATTGAATTGAATGGTTGTGTCCTCACTCTATCTTCAACATCCTCGATTTCCTTCTACTTTCTTCTTCTTCTTATGGAGTAATGGTGATTTTGGCACTGTGTTTCATGCATTTGAATTGAACATCAATTTTCATTTGAAACAGATAGTGGTTGGTGGAAAGAGAGATAGAGAGAAAGATCAGATCTGTTGTTCAATTGATTTTCAACAGATAAAACAAAAGATCAGGCCTGTTTCAATATGACAGATCAAATCTATTTAAGCAGATAAAAAAGTTTATATAGATGAAAAATTAGACAAATAAAATTTGAACAAATAGCCATGATTTTAGTTAAATGATGTTTAAAACATTGAACATATAGCCATTGTTGAGAATTTGAAGTAGGACCTCTCTCTTTATCTATCTATCTATCTTTGTATGTGATACTGATGGGCACTCAAGAAGGCCCAGCCCACTGCTCAGGGTCCAGCTCACAGTAGGGCCCAACTCATGACCTAGGTATTAAAGCCTAGTAACTCTGAGATGCCAATGATGGGCCAGGACCAATAGCATTCACACATTTATCAGGTAGGAAATTAACCATGAAAGCAGACAAAGATCCTGCAAAGTTATTGTACCCATACATCAGCCATTTAATAAGGCCACTATAGCATTAAATGCAACAAGACCCCTCACGTCGAAGTATGCAGAATCACTATGAACGATGTCAACTAGGCTATAGACTTTCGGCTGACAAGACAGCTTGGAATGGACAAGGAAATGATGAGCAAAAGATATAAAGAAGCTTTTGATATGCGTTAGAGATTAAGTTTTCATCCCATTTTTCTCTCTCTAAAAACAATTACTATTTACCTTAACCTAACTTGTTCGTTGGAGTGTTCGTTAAGGGACTACTTCCCCCTTTGGACCTTTTTGTAGGCATGCATCAAGGATTCATGAACTAACAAACTCGTTTAAGACGTGGGCTAGTCCGTCCGATACGCTATTGATATTGTAACATCATCAATATGCATAAGAACAATTTGAACAAATAAGGAAAAAAATTGAACAGATAGTTAAAAAATTAAACAAATAGGGTAAAAAAAAATTGAACAAATAGAAAAAAATTAAACAGATAGGGGAAAATTTTTATTAGATAGGAAAATTTTTTAATAGATAAGAAAATGTTTTCAATAGATAAGAAAAAATTTGAACAGATAGGGGAAAAAATTTTAATAAATAAGAAAATATTTTGAATAGATAAGAAAAAGTTTGAACAGATAGGAAAAGTTTTGAACAAATAGTCAACGAAAGTCAACAGATAAATTAAGAATAAAATTATAAACAAAATGTCTTTTAAAACAAACAAAAGGACATCTCACCAAACTATTTCACAAATAATGGACCTCTCACTAACAAAAAATATCGTATAGACCTAATGTTTTATACTATCATTCGCTTGGACTTTTCAACAAGTATCCTTATTTCAAACCCTAATATTCCCAGTCCTTTCTCTTTACTCTCTCTTTTCTCTTTACTCTATCTCTCACTCTCTCTCCCTTACACATTCGTTGTAGTTGCATAATATTGCCGCCATGATCGGCGGCATTAGCAAGAGTCTACCAGCATCAACCAAAACATGAGATAAGAGCTTAGATCGCTTATTGAGAGAACCATGGTGATCCTCCGTTAAGTCCATGGCCTCTAACTTCACAAGAACCATTTTTCGGCGATGCAACAAAGATTCCAACACCAAATCCATGACTGCCGCGACCACCACTGTCATCGCTAACACCTCCGTTGCTACTGCTGCTCTCTCTCTCTCTCTCTCTCTCTTCTCCTCTTCTCTTCATCCTCCATCTTCGTCAAACTTCATAGATCTTCCTCGATCGTAGATCGGAGTATAACCGATCTTCTCACACCAATCTTCACCGGTCTTCCCCGATCATATATATATATATATATATGCGTGTGTGTGTATATGTATTCATGATTTCATATATATATATATATACATATGTACCAAGTAGTTGTTAATCAATGCTTTATGTTAAAGCAAATAGCCTCTATAATAGCTGATATGGACCGTGCAATACTTCATGTGAACTTTCTTGGAACTATTTGGTGGCTATTGTATATGCCCAATAAAAATTTATGTTTTCATACTTATGTATATATTTGTATATGTATGTGACATTCTTGTGTTCATATATATATTTATGTATGTATGTATATATCTCTCTCTGTAAGTTGCTTTGAATGTTGTTTGAGAAGATCATAAATTCCTATGTTGTAGAGTTTTTTTTTTTTTTTTGGGTAGTTGCTGTTGTTATTGTTGAATTGATAGTGGAATGTAGTTTTTTTTTGTTGTTAAAGATCTGTTCAAAATTTGAACAGATAAAAAATTAAAAATATAATTTAGGGAAAAAAATGATAGAATTTCAATAGAAAAGGAAAACTATTTGAACAGATAGTTAAGAAATTAAATAGATAAAAAATAATTTGAACGGATATATTTATATTTGAACATTTAGTCAAAAACAGATAAATTAAGAGATAAAATTAAAAACAAAATATCCTCCTAAACAATAAAAAGAACTTTTCACCAAATTATTTCACAAATGGTAGACCTTTCACTAACAAAAAATATTCACTGGACCGAATGTTTTATACTCTCTTTAAATCGAATGTTTCAACTATTTTCTCTTATTTTTAAAATGTGTCATCCTAATTTATATTTTTATCTTATTTTTTATAAAAAAAAAATAAAATTTTACTATTCTCAATCCAATTCACGAGACCCTTTCACTAATCCTATATATGTTTCCAATTTTAATTAGGGCTGAGTAAGGAATTTGTGAAATCTGTAATCCGATCCGATCCAGTCCAATCCGGTAGATTTAGATTGGTTTTTTGAATCCATGATTTGGTTCCAGATTAAAAAATTAAAAATTCGTAGTCCACGGATCGGTTCCGAATTGAACCCCACAATTCCGAATTGAAACCGATCTAAACCGTATACAAATAACCTATATTTATACTATACACCCTCTTGCATAGTATCTTCTATTATTCCATATAAAATTTAAACTCAAACCTAAACCCACATAATATCTTTTTTTTATTGCTTTTATTTGTTAGTTTTTAGTTTGAATTTGTAATAGTTTAAATACTTATGGTGGAACCAGTTTTTTTTATGGTTGTTTAAATTCTAGAACAGCATGTCCCTATTATGGAAAAGCATGTTGCCATTGTGAAACTAATATGATACTATGTTTATATTTTCATGAAATTAAAATGTTCTATACTATTTTTTGTTATTTAATTATGTGAATCTGTGATTTTAAACCAATCAAATTCGTATTTAAATGGATTGGTTCGAATTGGTTCCACGATTTAAACGATTAGATTGGTTCTAATTTTTCAGGAACTGTAGATAATGAATTGGTCCTAATTTTATCCCAATCTGAACCACGCTCATGTCTAATTTTAGGGTAAATTATAAACACACCTCTTGAGATTTACTTAAATTACAAATTACCCCATGTGGTTCTAGAAATTACATTTTACCCCCTGCGGTTTCCAATTTCATAACAAATAGGTAATTTTATTAATAAATCATCAAGCTAATTAACAATTTTTAATAATGTTAAAATTTTATTTTAATTAATAATTCAAATAATTTTATTATTGTATAGATAAACAGTTAGAAATTTTATATTTTTAGATAATTTTATTAAATAAAAAATTATAACATATAAATATTTATAATTTTTTAAATTATAAAAGACAATTCATATTTTAAGTGGAGGTGTATTTATAATCCGAGGTGTGGGCAACAATCACAGATTGCAATGATAATAAGCCTCGGACCTAATATAGAATAAAAAATTGTTAAGAATGTTTTGAAATTACAATGAGTGATTCTACTTACACTGTCAATTTAGCTCCTTACATTCTTAAAAGGTAATTTCATTATTTAATTTTTTTTTATAATTTCTATAATTCTTTTATTACCTTCATTCCTAACCTTCCTTCTTCTTACATCCAAAACCTAACAACTTTAACCCTAACTCCCATTTTCATTTTCTTTCTCTTTCTTCCTCACTATCATTGCTGTCGGTCGTCGCCACCATCACTCCACTGGCCACCACCTTCACTGCTCTTCAACCACCACAATCATTATCGTCTCAACCACCACCTTCGCAGCCTTCTCCGCCACTCCACCGCCGTAACCATCACCACCATCGCAACAACCTCCTTCTGCCCCACTGACGACCACCTTCCAACCACCACGACCCCTCTTTCCTCTTTCTTTCGTCTTATTCCAGATCAGGGCTCTCTCTCTCTCTCTCTCTCTCCCCCCCCTTTGGTTAATCAATGGCAGATTCGACATACTTGGTTAAGCACATAAAGTCATGTGTTTTTTTTTTTTTTTTTGATTCAAGATAAAGTCATGCGTTGACTCTTCTAGCTCTCCGTCTCAGCAATTCCATTGGTTACTAATTTCCTTGATGCTCTATTTGATTGGCGTGTAATTTTAGCCAAAGCATATAATTTTTATTTTTCATGGCTTCAGCTTTCGGGGCTTTTCCCTAAATAAGCTAAAATACCAACCTATTTCCCAAACTAGGCCTAGTTTGGACGGAATTCCCAAAATAAGCTGAAACGCTATTACAAATCACGTTTTCACCATTTTTGTGACCCAACCGCGAAAAATCGGTGAAATCATAAAAGCGTGGTTACAAACCACGCTTTTAATTAAGAATGCGTGGTTACAAAACACGCGTTTAAGGAAATTTCATTTGTATAGAATGCATGGTTACGAACCACGCTTTTAAATAAAATTTGTTTTTTTTCAGAAAACGTGGTTAGCATCCACGCTTTTACTGTTGACCAAGGAAAGCGTGGTTAGCATCCACGCTTTTAACCAAAAGGAAAGCGTGGTTCGTAACCACGCTTTTATAAGCACAACCGCTCCACCACTGTTAATTATTATTATTATTATTATTATTATTATTATTATTATTATTATTCAATCCACATTCTATAATTCGCTCAGTCATCTTGTAGATCTCTATATATAAATTATTCATATAAAATATCGTATTGATAAACAATCTTAGCTACCAAATTTTATTATTTTAATATTTAAAAATAAATTATGTAATTTTGAAATTATGTTTCGCATCCATTATTTTTTTAAAAAAATGATAAAATTATATGTACGATTATCAGACCAATTTGATATTTACATAAATAATTTATACATAAAATTTTTTAAAAATAAACAACATGCATTGTCTAAAGAGTAGTGAATTGTGTAAAAAATGTAAATTAAATATTTGCTTAATTTACCTGATATTTTTTAAATTGTTATTTAAATATAAAATTTTAAATAAATTTTTATTTTCTTATATAATTCAAATATAATTTAAAAAAGATCGATGATGGACAAAGTTAAAAACAACAAATAAAAAATTAAAAATTAAAAATTAAAAAAGAAGAAGAAAATAATGGCCTCGAGACACGCATCCTTCCGGAGAACATTTTGCGCAGTTTCGGAGAGATTTTGTCGGGGCTCTTCCCAAACTAAGCCCCTATACTAATTTATTTCCCAAACTAAGCCTACTTTTGCAGAATTTTCAAAACAAAATATTTATTGTTCCCTTAAATTTTTGTTGCCACGAAATATTTAAATAAAACTTCACATAGCATATACAAAGTATCTAATTTGCTAATTACTACTGCGAACAGGAAAACAAAATAAATGTATGACTATAACACTTATAACAATTTAGAACGCCGTAGCTAGTTCAAACATAAGTATCCCACAGAAATAATTTGTGGAAACATTCAACATAACACAGAACATAAAATAAAGCGACGAGTACAATATTTAACAGTTACATAGACAAATATTAGACAAACCTTTCACAAACTCATTGTCGAAAGAGATATTCGACAGATAATTATGGATAACCTAATATAATTTAGTAGACAGATAGATGCCTAATCCTCGCTCAAATTGGCAATCTCAGAGTCAAACAATCAGAGAGCTCAGGGTCAGAGAGAAGTGCAGGATCATCCTTGATAGCCGCAGCATTTAGTGCTGTTCCGTTCTTCTTGGCATC
The DNA here is from genome assembly GCF_055761805.1 of Camellia sinensis. Taxonomy (NCBI): domain Eukaryota; kingdom Viridiplantae; phylum Streptophyta; class Magnoliopsida; order Ericales; family Theaceae; genus Camellia; species Camellia sinensis. The sequence goes on from NC_138967.1 coordinate 52,022,107, forward strand.
CGACTTAAGTATAGATAGTTTCATATCGCAGGCTGACCTATGGCGCATTTGAGAAATCTCACGTCGAAGTCTTTCACATAGTCGATCAACATTATCTGGATCTTCCTTTTGGATCTGAACTGCACGTGCTTTCGGCACCTTCAGTCAATTTTCCCGACATAATCTTTCCATTTGCACTCACTCTATAAATAGTGTGGGCCACTTCAGAAGTCTAGCGTCTGCTAAACCATATCCTGTTTGATTATCAGATGGATTCTCCACGAAACCACATGGATCTCGATAGTACTTGGGCATGACAAAATGTCGCTTCCCAAACCTATCATGATAAGCACAAGAGGCATCAAACAAAGTAAATGGTGTTTCATCTTCAACATTGCCACTTCCCCTTCCTATTCCTATTCCTCTTCCTCGACATGAACTCTCACCTCTTTCGAAGTTCCTACCCCCTGCGAGTCCCCTTCCTGTTCCTCTTCCTCGTCATGAACTCTCACCTCTGCGATTCCTACACCCTACCGTGAATCTATACTCCATTTGATTTTTTCTCAATAGATGAATGATAGTTTCCTAGGGCGAATTGAGTGGAAAGGTTGTGTGTTTACCATCACTCCTTCAGTCCTTTATATAGTAATTTGTCAACACTATTGCCATGTGGTTGTATTAAAGTGACTTAGATGAATTTTGAAATGTGAGGAAAAAACAAAGCATCTAAGTTGCGCTGCACAAAGTCACGTGCATCACTGCATATGAGGAAAAAAGTCACAAAGTATATAATTTACAAAGTCAAAAAGTCGCATGCATCACTGCATCACTGCATAAAGTTACATGCATCACTGCATCACTGCACAAAGTCACATGCATCACTACATCGCTGCACAAAGTCACATAGCATCTAAGGAAAAAACAAAACATACAATTTATTACTTCTGTTAAAGTCACTGCATCACTGAGAAATGTTGGACGTATCACTGCGCCGGGCTATAATTTATTATCGTACCATAGCTACTGTGCCCATTTGAATTTCTGCAATTCATAATGGGATGAAGGGGTGTCAGAACAAAACAACAAAACAATTAGATCATTTGTGTTTAAAAAGCCACCTTATGCAGCTCCAAATAGATTCATAAACCTTGAAGAAAAAATATTATAGAGTTAGAATGTATTGAAGATTAATTTGTAATAGAGTTAGAATGAATGGGTTTTTCGATGTATAGAACTTGAAAGTGTTACAGATAAAAGCTAGCATATTATGCAGATAAGAACAACACCGACTGAAATCAACACATAGTTAACTTGAAATTAAATTGGTCAAATTTCTCCAATTAAATTAAATTAAATATGTAAGGTGAAAAGTGAAATTAAATATATTATCAAGGCAAAATAAATTGAATTATATTTGTAAGCGGAAAAGTGAAATTAAATTTGTAAGCGGATTTGAACTTTGCTTAAAACCTTCAGATATGCACTGAGTAGTAAATAAAAGTCGAAGTGACAACTCCTATAAAGTTGATACATAGTTGTTCAGGTTATAAAAGTTGACATGACAACTCTGATGCATAGTTGTTTACAATAATTTCAAACATACAGCTACCATGTGTATATGTGGTATAAATATCGCATCATATCACAACAAAAGTTTTATAGCTATTTCAAGCGATATCATCATGAGATATGTGGTAATTGATCCATATTCAGCAATGGGTCACCATTGGGTTGCAGATTGAGATGAATTTCAATATCCATTAAATCCAAATTTGCGTTACTTACATGCCGCCATCAATGCCATGAGAGCTGAGTGGGAATTTTGCAAAAATCGAGCAAACGTTCTCGTTAAGCTATGTCGTGAAGTTAATATTAAATTTCCTCACCGGTTAGCCATGCGTTTGCCAACTGACACTCCACAGTTATTGCAAAGGACATTGCATCGTATCCGCGATGAAGTTAATCGCATGACCCAACGTTTGCAAAGGTCCGAACTAATGAAGACCGCAAATAAGCGTGCCGAAGATGGGTTAATGGATGATGTGCACCAGTACTTCACCTGGAGCATGGATGCTATGTATAAATCTGATATTGAGATGTCAGATGATGATGATAATGAATGAAATTGTTTGGATGAATGACCAAACCATTTATCTTGTAATGGATTTGTAATGCTTATCCACTACTTATCAATGAAGGGAGAAATTTAAATAGTTTTTGGATAGTTCTTGTAATTCTACAAATAACAAATACCTTTGTTTTCTCTCCGTTATTGTTATTTTGAAGAACGCTAATTGAACTAAGCTTTCATGATTTCATGCATTATTGATGTGGAATATAATGATGATACTGAATGAACTTGGTTGCATGTATGACCAAACGTTTTCATTCATTGTAATGGCTTTACAAGCTTATACATGAGTTATCAATAGGAAGAGAAATTCGTAACGAATGTTGACATGTGTACATATAAATGTAGCGATTTCATAAACTTCAAGTTCATATAACAAATAGTTGAAATACATCCGCAAGCTAGATGAACAATAACATTATCTTAAACTTCAGTAACGAAGATATGACACAACATACAAACATATATGAAAGATAAAGGTATTTGATTTCTCATTCCTCATCTGACATGTAGTAGTCAGAGAGATATTTTTCATTATTTAAGACATTATTTCGCTCAATCACTGTCAATTCTTTGTTGCTTGCTTCTGCCATTTCGGTGGCTAGCTGAAGCATGAAATGTCGACATCTCCATATCAGCATTCTGTTGTTTTCTTTCTTAATTCTGCTAACTGTTTTTTCATAGTCACTCACATTTCGTCTAGCCATGGTCAATGAACGACGATGAGGTACCGGTGCCCCAAAGTTACGTAAATCATTAAACAATCTTTCTTGCTTCGTTACCCTAAATGCCCATTCTGCTCGGATACTAGCATAATAATCCTTCGGACTCGAGTACTTTTCGCTCTTATAGTCATAAGTAAATGGAGGTAGTAGCCACACTTTCAGATTTCTTTGACGGCGTGAACTTCCTGCACCTCTTGAAGACATTGTTCATAAAAAAAAAAAATTAATAATAATAGTAATTGTAGATATACTACTATTGTTATGACTTGAACAAATATCATACTGGGGTAGCCCTTTTTATAGACATGCAAAAGAGATGACATGGTGACAATAATTGAGATGTTGGGGCACTGTGGAAGAAGTGATACCCGTGATATTATTTTATCTTATTCATTTCATGCAATCCTGACTACCGGTGACTTTGTGTACCTGTGATGCAGTCACAGACGTTGTTATCATATAAAATCATAATTGTGGGTCGTCTTTTTCACAATGCAATCCCTTCATATTCGAGCAATGAGTTGTCAAATTAATCAGTAATGTAGTGAGTTGTCACATCACCACAGTAAATTGTTTTCTAATGATTGTTTTTTTAATGCAGTAAGTGGTTACTTCGAACTGATGATTTCAGTACAAATTGGTGTTTGCAAAAAATTATAAATTAAATCATAAAATGAAACAGAGGCTTTAATTTCCTTTGTTGTAAAGCAATATTGTTCATAAACAACTATGAAATAGAGTGCAAGTAAATACACAACCTTCCAACTCACTTCGATCTACAAAACTATCGTTGATTTTTTCACCAAAACAATGTTCAAAACAAAACAAAACAAAACAAAATAATAAAATGGCCACCTGCTATGTAAAGAAGATTGACACTGCAGCCTATATTTTATCTTATTTTCACTTTACAAAACTTCACAGTCACCTCCTTTTCTCCTTTTTGCATTTTCTCCTTGTTTTTATATTCGGTAAATTACACTTACCTACCTAGATATGTTTGACAAATACAGAAATCTCTCATGTAATTTTAATAATTATAGAAGTCTGCCCTACTTTAACTGACAATATGAAGATTCTCTCATTTTTGTACTGTTGTCCACCCAACTAACCGAAGCTGCTGATGTCATAAAAAATAAATACTAAAATGGCCATAATACCCTTAAGTGTCTTGAAATGCCCATGAGCTAAGTCACATGAGATAAAATCGAAATTATTTTCTCAGTCGCAGATAGCACTATGAAACACACCCACAGTGAAGTACCTAGATGTAGAACATGTACCTCAGTCAAAAACTTATGTTGCTTGGGGTTCTTCGAATACTGAGGGGAGTAAAGTTGAAATACAATCTCAAACCGGGCATGAGAATGAGTCACCCGCAGTCAAGTAAGAAGATATTGAGCATGTACCTCAGTGAAAAACTTCTGCTGCTTGGGGTTCTTCGAATACTAAGGGAAGTAAAGTTGAAATAGAATCTCAAACCAGGCATGAGAATGAGTCACCCACTAATATCTGGAGTTGTAACAAAAATAGAGAGTCCAATGGTGGCAACAAGTAAGCTGTTGACAAACATCAGATTTTGGGGAACGACACAACGTCAAGGGCAAATGGCTAAGGGTCCAGTAGAGGGAGTTGGGGTTCTCCGAGTGAAGAGGGCCATAGTGATGATGGGAATAAAAGAATGTGGGGTTGGCAAATTACAGAATTTGGGTGCTGGAGAAACTATTTATTATTACAGAAATTGGGTCCTAGAGGGTTAATCTATTATATTATTAAAAGGGAACACCAATTTTGGTGTCATGAATCTGAAGCCTGGCTTACAATTTTTTTTCTATTTTTCCTAAAATGACCATAACTTGTTAAATAATCTATTATTTTAAAACTTATATCAAATTTTAATTATGGGTAAAATCGTAAATTACCAACTCAATAAATAACTTCTACTTTTCCACTTCCCACATTTTAGAAACTACTGTGCAGTTCCACGTTTCACCATCTTCTCTCTTCTTTTTTTAATTTTGTATTTTAAATTTATAACAAACTACTGTTTAAGTTTCACAGTTCATCATCTTCATTCTATTGAAAAACTAAAATTTTTTTTTTTTTTTTTTTTGAGAAAGACTATTCAAGTATTCAAGAACTTTTTTATTTCTTTCTTTCTTTTTGTTTTTTTTGGGGAAAAAAGTAGAGTATAAAAAAATTGTGTGTGTTATATGTGTGTGTGCGCGCACGTTATTTAAAAAAATCAATGTTCTTAAAATTTCTATTATATTATCAGGTTATGTACCTTTTGTTTGGGTAGTTTTATGTAATCTGAAATTTTTGTGTGTTTCAAAAAAAAAAAAGTGTTCTTAAATTTTCCATTATGTTATCAAATTCTTTGGGAAAAAAAATACAGAATAAGAAATAAATTTTATGTATTTATTTATTTTGTGTTTTTTGTAAAGAAATAATTATATACTTAAAAAAAATATAAAAAAAAACTGTATAAAAAATTATATAGTTTATTATTGTAAAACAAAAATCTACATAGCACCAAATGCAGCACAACTTCAATCTCTTATGTATGTAATCACCCTGTTTAAACTCATTGTGACATCATGATTTGAATATTTGAAGTATTTAGGAAATCTTCAGAATAAGTAAGAATAAAAAATTGTTAAATTCTATTTTCGAATAAATAAATATAGCAAATTTACATCCTCTGTACAAATTTGATTTACAAAAACTATAACAAAAACTATAAATAAAAAAAAAAAACTATAAACTCCATATCACATCCTTTAATGCCCTAACCTGCCCTCAGTCCCACAACCCCGACCGTGGACCTCCCTCCTCGATCTCTTGCCGTAGACTCTTTGAATATGTGGCTCCCTCAATCGTAAATGCGTATCCTGTGGCACTCCCTCCCATGCATGTGGCCCTCCACTGACTGCCTGTGGACCCTGTGACTGTGACTCTCCCTCTTCTGCCTGTGCTGCCCCTAATCCTCTCTCTAGCCCAACATCGGATACTGCTGTGAGCTGTGAAACTCCCTCATCTGGTGCAACTGTATCACGATCTGCAGCTGGACCTCGACTTCTGCCTCTGCCCGCACCCTGACCTCGGTCGCGACGTCCGCCATGACCATAACCTCAGCTTCTCCCTGGCGCTCTGGGGGGGCCTCAATATGGGTCTCATCCTGAACGTGGGAGATGTCAGTGAGAACTGCATCATGTGTACTCATGGTCACGGTCGAACTAGTCCCCACAAAAGTAGGTGTATGTAGTGTGGGAGTACGTGATGTACATGTATCAACTCCAACACTCCACACACCTGAACTGTGTGGTGGTGGTAACTTGGTGGGTGGGGTAACAGCGTCATGCATGTATCGGGGCGGTGTCCAATCAGGGTCAACTACATAAGGTATGCTAGTATGCTGGGTAAGATGTACGTGGAGGGAATCTGGAGATATGTATGGGGTAGCATGCGGTGGAGTGACTGATGTCCAAAGACCTGATGTGGCTGGCGTTGAAGTGAAAGGCATTAACGTGGACGGCACTGATGTGTCTGGAGCAACTACTGCACTGTGTACACCGTAGTGGCCAAAATGCAGACGATCTCCCCGATAGGCTTGCTGGATCGCCTCGTACAATAAGTCTCGGATCTTTGCAACGGCTTACAAGGCATGTTGTCCATCACATCTGAAAAGGGCATCCTCAACCAAGTGATATGACCTCTCAACTCCAACCACCTGAACAAAAAATTGGACGTATTAGGCTACAGTTGACTGAAAGTAAATCAATTATGATCTTAATAATTATATGACACATACTATGATACTCACCAATGCCTCAAGAAAAGGCCCAACTCCCTGATATCCGGACTCAAACAGGTGGCTTGGATTACCGACTAATAAGCGTATATGTCACCGATACCACAACATGTAAAGGTCGGAAGAGAGGAGCACCTCATCGCTCTAGTCAGCTGGTACAATACTGTACCGACGGGCATCCCACAGCTGTATATATCGCATATAAAACAGACTCCAGTCAGTGCCAGCTCGGCCACGCCTATCAGTCACATGCAACTGCCACTCGGTGTCGAACCGATCTAGCACGGACTGCACCCGACTAAGCTGTCGGAGGACATGATCGGGGAGATGCCACTCAACCATGTCAAAACAAATAAGTGACACTCTCGCCATCCATATCTCCTGACTTAGTCGGCAGTAGTCTGGGAGCGTACTGAGGACCCCAGCATAAGGCTGTCAGATAAACTACAATAACGATAAGTATATTAAAATTCGCTCGTGAACTCAAAACATATACAATGAACAACACAACTAAAATTGAGAGCAAAATTTCATACATCGCCCTCGATCATCCGGTCGAACTGGTCTCTATAAACGACGACTACGTGGGTCGATACGACCTCGTGGCCGAAGTCAACCCTCCAACGGCTACCTCGAGGTCTGGGTGGCAACTGCATGTCTCCCTGGCCCATGGAAAGCTCACCAGGAGCAACCATTTGCCGCCTAGACGGGGCAATGCAAATGAATCTCTCCCACGCCCAATCTGCAATAGTTTGAACGAAATTACAATACTGATATATGTCATACAATATGAATTGACATGTAATAAAATACTTACTAACCTGTAGCAAGAAAAGTGGTCCTCCGATCTCCTTCGCACCTACCTGAGCTGCTCGACATAGCATCCTATACAAGCATGCCAAAGCCGCGCCACCCCAACTGTACTGGCCGATCTCGTCAATGTCTCTCAGCAGTGGCAAGTACATAAGCTTGAGCAGGTTCTGTGACTTTTTCGGGAGAAGTACCCCCCCAATAAGCCACAGAACATATGCTCGGGCATGCTGCTGTACCAACTCATCTGGAGCTTGATCTGAAAGAGGACCAAACTGCTCGGCCAACCACCTCACCCTCAGTTTACTTGCCTATAAGTCTGCAGGTATAGGTGCTACTCCCAATAACTCACCACATAGAGCTATCCATTGCTCCCTCGTCAATGATGAGTCAACACCAGTAACTGTTCGCCCATCAATTCGTAGACCATATAGGACAGATACATCCTGTAATGTGACGATGGCCTCTCCGATCGGGAAATGGAATGTATGAGTCTTTGTACGCCACCTCTCGACCAGAGCAGTAATGAGTGGGTGGTCCAATCTAATATGCCCGATACGGTAGACACCATAGAAACTTATGCATAGTATATGCTGCAAGACTCTATGGTCCAACGGATGCTCCCACAGTCCTGAATCTGCCCGCCGGCATGTCAACACTGTGCGTGCCTCATCCTACATAACAGAATGACTAGTTTAAATAATAGCATTATCACGTAATATAAAACAAAATGCAGGGTATTTTAATTGTAAGCGTAAAGTCCAACAAAAGTTATTGCATACCGAATGCTCCCATATACTGTCGGCCCGATGTGGATGACTGAAAAGTGGGACCTCCTCAGGTAGATGTGCCATGAAGCCTGTACAAGTGAAATACTAGATCATAACAATAAAAGTCTCATTTAATCATAACAGAAAAAATGTAATTATTCCATAAATTACGATTTGTAAAAGAAAAGTATGCTCAACTATTTCAAAATTTAAATTTGTGTGATACTATAAATGGAAGCAATTCACTAAAATGTAATAAATTTTTATTTCAAAAAACTCTATTGATTAACTGTAATTTAACTATAACAATTAAACTCTAATTATTCCATACATGACGACTTGAAAAAAAAAAATGTGCTCGGTTATTTTAAAATTATAAATTTGTGTGCCACTAACATGGAAGCAATTCACTAAAATATAATTATAATCATAAAAAAACTCTAGTTATTCCATAATTTATGATTTTTAAATATATATATATATATATATGTATGTATATATTTGTACTTTAAGATTTAAAATTATGTGTCATTAAATATGATAAACAATTCAACAGAACCTACCATTATCTATGCTATAACTAATATAGAAATCTTTTTCAAAATAATTTTAGGGCCTCAGTTACATAAACTTAATAATGACCATGAACATGGTGCAATAACATGTGGATAGTTTTCCTACATAAATATTTGCCAAAAAATTGAATGAGAATTTTTTTTTTTTTTCAATAATAGGTTGATGATTACATTTATGGCATATTTGACAAAACTTAATTATTGATTTTGTAATGCTAAAAGTTTCAATAAAGTATAAAATTTTTAAATTACATAAATTTATTCATAAATTGTAAATGTGAAAAATGCTTGCAGCATTCGAGAATATTAAATTTATTCAAAAATATTAAATTTTCAAATGGTAGAAGAACTATTTGATTAAGTATAGAATTTTGTAATACACATTTTTCAATCAAGTACACAATAAAAAACTTAGGCCTATGTGCCACAGTTAAATATTTTTGCATACATATTTAGTTTAATTTATTTGGTTAGTATGTTAGTTGTAAATTTTTGTTTAATATAAAACAATTACAATATACAAAGAATTAAAAATTAAAAATGATCTATTACAAATAAAAAATGATCTATTTAAAGAATTAAAAATTAACAGTTACAATATAGTTTAACATGGGGTCATTTGCATTACAAGCTAAAAATTCACATGGGCTGTCCAATTACAATCTCACAATTACAAAGCGCAACCATGTTACAATTTCACAATTCACGAAACTCATGTAAGTATTACATAGTCCTCATCGACCAAGCAGCGCCGGACATGTTCGCCCGTCATGACCTGTCTGCTGGCACTCACTGTAACAAGCGGTCAAACGCCTATCTGATATATCCATCTCATTCGGAATACGGGACATAGATTTACAACCCTGTTTTACTTCTCGCAGACGAAGTACATTAGGCATTAAGGGCCACGGCGGATCATCCCAATAATCTTGATGCGATATTGGATTGAATTTAGTTTCCCAAACACTCATGTATACAGGAAGCCTATATACTGGATCAACGTACTCGAATAGATTGTCATCGCATTTAGACATAACAGCGAGCATATGGGAACATGGATAATGTCTTGTCTTGTATTTCCCACAACTGCACGTGGGTTGATTCATGCGCACAATCTGTTTATTGCGACCTCGTCCATGGTGAAAAGATGTTTGCATCTCAAATACACGGTAGGGCCTATAAGACAATATTGATACAAACTAATCAAGTTCATGTTTTTAGGTGTAATTAACTTCACAACATAATAAGAACAATTTAGTTTACATTACAAACTAACCTGTCATACGATATCAACTGGAAAGTATTTCCCCTTGCGATGCCTTCCTTGATAGTTTTTTGCATCTCTCTAGGGTATTGAAACTCATTCCGTACATCTATTTCTGCTTGGGCTCCCATCTCGTCAAAATATTTTACGAGCTGTCAAAATGTAAACTCAACCATAGCTGAGATAGGTAAGTTCCTTGTACCTTTCAAGACACTATTAAAGCACTCTGCGTCATTGCTGGTCAATACCCCCATCGATATCCATCGTCACATGCAAGGGCCCACTCCACAGGATTCATCTTGCGGACCCAATCGATGGCATCTTGGTTAATAGCCTGTATTTGTTCTGAGTAAGCATTACACTTTCGTCATTGATGAGTACTCCCTACTTTCTATAGAAGTTGTTTCAGTTCCTTATTTTTAAACTTTGTGTTAAAGTTACTACAAACACGTCGAAGGCAGTGCTGATGATATCCAACAAATTGGAGTGAAGGATTCAGCCAATGCCGCCTCACAGCAGCTACAATACTCTCAGCTCGATCAGACATCAAAGGCACTCTCTGTCGGTCCATGACAATATGTTCCTTGATATTTGAAATGAAGAACGACTAAGACTCCAAACTCTCCTTGTCGACAACTACGAATGCAAGCGGTAATACTTTGCCATTGGCAGTGACGATCGTTGCTATAAGCAACACACCAGTGTATTTGTCGTATAAGAATGTGCCATCTATGATTGTAACAGGCCTACAATATCTGAATCCATCGATGACGGGTTTGAAAGACCAGAAAACAAAGTGGAAGACGGGCATAATGGTTGTACCTCTCATATATCTATGCTTCCATTGAACGATGGTGCAAGGATTAGATGTCTGTAATGCATGCTTGAATTTAGGCAACTGCCTATTTGATTCATCCCAATTCCCGAATACCATTCTAATTGCCTTTGCCTTGCATGCCACGCCTTCTTGTATGATATATTGTAGTTCATGGTCTTTCTGATATCTTCGATGACATTCTTAATTGGCATATCAGGTTCATTCTGCATACGACAATCAAATATGAGTTAGATTATTTGGGTGTGAACACTATAAACAAACATATATATATATATATATATAAATTTAATTTTTATACTTACCGCAACTTGTCCCAAAAGATGAGAAACAGTGTAACTGGAGCTAATATTAGTGTGATCCCTGTTCATTCGTGGGTATAAACAATGGTGAGGACCCCTGTACTACTTTATTTCAAAAAGACCATATTTCTTACTAAGAGATGCACGTAACCACCAATTGTAACTGTGCTTGCAAGCAGACACCCAAAGGTCTCGCTTGGAGGTTACAACCTTATGCTCTCGATTATTTATTGCGTGGTACGATTTCTCAACATATACAAGTTGCTTCTTATCGATGAAAACCATCCCTTTGTCCAACTCTGGATTTTCATCATTCCAGATCCAGTTACAAGAACGACATCACGGTTACTCATGTCAAAATCACCACCCATGTGAATGTTCTCATAAAAAGGGATTTCAGGTCTAGGTGGAATGGGAACATTTTCAGGGTTAACAGGGGCGTCAGCATCATCTTCTTCTTCATCATCATCTGATCCGGCCAATAAATTTTCTTCATCACACATTTCATTCTCATCATCATCTAAGACGACATCAGGACCGTACATGTCATTGTCAGCAAACTGCACATAGTTCACCGTTTCTACCATATTACCAGCAACTCCAACTGGAGTGGTATGATGGCTACAGGTGGGCACATCTTATGTGTTATTGTGAAATTCATAATCATATCCACCACGTGAACTTGATTCCACACCATGGCCCTCAAATGTCTGTTATGTGTAGCCCACTGAATAACATTGATCTGGTGCATACATAGGAGTCCGAAACGCTGTCATGTCAATCCCCTGTGTAAGCAATGTAGTGAAGGGATGAGAATCCATCTGTGTCATATTCGGGACATTGTGTACAACCTCTTTATCAATGTACACTTCCAAACAATTTGATGATTGGAAACTTGCACCGATACTTAATACGGTGTTCAACGTCTCATCGTCATTGATCGGTAATATCTTGTATTTGCTGATTGCTTGCCACTGGCGATAAGGATATCTACATTTGAAGTTCAATCGGACACTTTCGCCGTAACATTCCACCTTGGACATGAACATCTCCACCAAATTGCTAAGCGTGGTGCCAAGTTGCACCCCATATATCCCTTTCAGCTCAGCATCATATGACACACCTTCATCAAGACCCCGAATTATGTCTCTCCCTCTGTAGAAGATAATTGAAATAGTCTCCATATACTTGCTTCAATGAAACAAAAAATATTAAAATATCAACAATATACTTATATCAGATTTTACTTCTAAAAGAATTATATGAATTTTAACTCATTCAATTACAATTACTTGTGAGGCAAGAACTTTATTTAAGTAATCAACAATTGTAATCCAACAATCATTATTGATTTTTTAATTAAAATATGAGTTAAAATAATTATTATGTTTTGGATTTTTTAGCTTTTTAAGAAAAAAGGCTTACAATATATAAAGAATGTTGGTTTGTTTTGGCATAACTGTCTATAGAACTCCTGTGTTCTACTTTTTTCATTATTTATTACCATTAACATCATGCTCTTGTGCACGGTAAGTGTAAATTTTTTTTTTCCATGTTTCTTCTTCTTTGTTTTGGTAATATTTCAGTGTTGATTTGATTTTCTTAAATTAACCTACTTTTATTTTTGTGTTGGTTATTTGAATTTGTTTAGGCGGACACTTGGTGGAAGGAAGTTGTGGGAGTCAAAAGATAAATTTTCCTATAAGTGACATTTATATCATAAGTGACGTTTTCCTATAAAAACCAACCCTCTCATTTTTTTCAATTTATATTTTGTAAGATAGAAGGAACTCTAGACGTGAAACATTACTTCAACACTACTAAACATTACTTCAATTTATATTTTCTCCCATTTTTATTTTTCTCTCTATTTGTTTATTATTGTTTATTTTCTCATTTTTGTTCACTTATTTTTATTCATATAAAACAATGGCTGAGGTTTCATCTCTACGTAGAGTTTTTTTTACTCCCTATGTGGAGACTCGTATCTTTTCTGCGTGAAGGTTCTTTTTCTCCATTTAAGATTTATTTTATATTTTGTACTCATATTTATTTTATTAGATGAGTTATTGTTAGATGTATAATATATTAAATCTTGTGTTTTGTCATAAAAAAATAAATGTAAAAATAAACAATTAAGACTTGTACTAAAATTTAAATTTCATATTGTAATTTTGACACAAATAGATATGCAATGTGGAGATTATTATATAAATGAAGGATGTCACATTTAAAAATAAAAGCAAAAAAAAAAAAAAAAAAGAACGCTCCCTGCATACAATCACTATCGAGAATTTTTATGGTACCAAAAAAAAAAGAACGCTCCCTATGTACTACCAAAAAAAAAAACTCTCTTTTTGTCCACTTCAAGAACTTTAATGTAATTTTACCTCAGCATATAATTGTAAAAAAATAAACGAGTGAGAATTGAAGGATCCAAAGATATTAGGTAAATGCTAATAACAACACTCATTTTTAAACTTTATAAATTATTTTGTATATGTATTAAGTATTATTGTGTACTAAGAGTATTAATAATGTATAAATAAAATCACCCAATTTAAAATTCTAATAATTTTCTAGTATTTTTTCTGTTACCCTAATTTTTCCATTTAGTTTTGTTGGATAGTATCTTTTCCATTTATAAATTATCTTTTCGGTTACCCTATCTTTTATGTTACCCTAAAGTGGTTGTGGTTGGATAGTATGAGTTTAACACACATGTCGACATGGCTGCGAAATGTTTTCTAATCTTGATGAGGTAGACGTGTATATTAATAACTTTTTTTTTTTTTAATAATGAACTACATTATTATTTTCTACTAACATAAGAAGTAAAAAAATAATATAAAAAATATATAAAGAGTTTTTTGAAATCTTATGAGTAGGAAAATTGCCCCTCCTACTCCACTCTAGGTCCATTATTGCTTCCTTGATCATTATTGATATATGCTTCATGTACCATGTACAATTTTAAGATTACATCAATAAGGAAATATTAAAGATTATGTAACATGTGCAAGTTATGTCATTTGTAAATTTCATCATTATAAATGACATAATTTTTTGTGAGAGTGCTAATTAAAAATAAAATTTGAATTATAACCGAATATCAAATCAAGCATAACTAAACAACTCTTAGATTGACTTAATGTAATTTTTATTAGAGAACTGTAAGAGACCCACAACTTACACACTCATAAATTCGCCTACAATGATGTGACAAAGGTGTTGAACTCTACATAATTGAGTGTGTGATAAATCAAAAGTTGACACTTGAGACTTGTTTCGGTAAGTCACTATATTAGCCAAAAAGTCAAAAGCTCACTACAAAAAAATCAACTTCCAATATCAATTTTTTTTGTGTCTTTTTATTAAAAAAAAAACAAAACAAAATAAAAATATCACTAAAAATAAATCAATTTTGTAAAACAACCCTTAAACTGCGACATAATTATGGATTTCAAACATTTTTCTTTTTCATATCTTGTTTAGGGCCTTTTTTGTACTACAATTTTGATAAAAGTTGTTTCTTTTTTTTTTTTTTTTTGGTCTTGACTGATGAAGATTTTATTTTATTGTATTTTATTTATTTTTTGTCTTGATTAGGTCATAATTTCATTTATTTTTTCAAACCTCACAATCAAAAAAATAAAAAAATAAATAAGAAATTGGACAATTAGGGAATATAGAGAAGGCTGATGGCAGCTTGTTTTTGGGATATCCGGTAACAACCAGCCAAACCTGCCCCAACTGATTTTATGTAATGTTACTTGGCCCATAATGTGGACACCCAAAAAGAGACAAAAAATAAAATATAAAAAAAAGAATAGTGTTATATGAACAAATTAGTATATTAATTAGTGTACAAATTGATGATTTGACATAATTTAAGAGGTTTTTAATATTTATAATTTGTATAATGATTAGGATTAATAATAATGTCATAACTAATGTTGGTATAATAATTAGTATATTAATTAGTGTATGTTGCACCACCGATAAAAAAATCTAATAATTGAGTGAGGGTGATTAATTTAATGGGCTTTGAAAAGAATGTTGAGCAAATATATATTTGAATAAATTCTAACTATGCTTGGTTTTAGTTTTCAAAAAATACTTTAAAGAAAATTTTACTTTCTTATTTTTTGTGTTTTTTTGTTTTTACTAATTTTTTTTAATATTTTAAGCAATTTTTAAAATTTTTAGGCATATCCAACTTAGATGTATCTAACAAGTACAAAATTTGTGAAGAAAACCTTTTAAAAATTCACTAAATACCCAAAATATAAAAAAAAAATATAAGAATTCAGTATATTTTTATGTATTTATTAATTTTTTAAAATATTTTTTACAAATTTTTTACTTTTTAGATACATTTAAGTAAGATGCATCTAAAAAGTAAAAAAAATATTTAAAATTTAAAAAATATTCACTAAAAATAAAAAATACGAAAATAAAAAAACTTAATTTCAAAAATTCAAACCAAACACACTGATGAAATTACGGTGGGACGTTAATATAATAAATAAATAAATAATATAAAAATAAGCACAAAGAAAAAAAGGCACATACGACGATTATCGCGTTACATCAAGCTAAAAGTTAAACATAAAAAGACGATGAAAACAAATCCTAACTTTCAAAATATAATTTTTGTATCTATCATGAACACCTCGTTACCCTAACCTAGGGTGAGTGGAACCTTGTAGAAAGATTATCCGTTTCGGTTAGGCTGATGTACAATTTAGGGGTTGTTTGGAATGTTTTAAATAAGTGTATTTTTTGTCTTTTTGAACTAAAAAATTGAGGAAGAAAATATGGATGTTTGGGTTAACTTTTTGACTTTTTATGAAAAATGTGTAATAAAAAATTGTAAAAATTGATTTGTAGGGAAAAATTAGGATTGAGAGTTGTGCAGCCGTAATTGTTGACTTTTGGTGAATAGTGTTAACTTTTTAACTTTTTGGATAACTTTTTGACTTTTTTATAATATGCCAAACTTGGCTTTAATTACACTTTGTTTGATTATTTTTCTCACTTTAGTTTTTAATTTTTTTTTTTTTGTTTATTTTACTTTGACCTTAAGATTAATTTTTATTCAAAATTAGATAGAAAATATCACATCACATAAAAAATATATTATTATATTATAGTTTCGGTTTGTATTAGAGGTATAAATTACATATAATAAAATATTTTTATAACACGTGGTTGTCAATGTGTTATTGTTTGTTTAATTTTGGATATAATTTCATTTTTGTAATAAATTAGGAAAAACTTAAAGTATGAAAGGCCAAAGTGAAAAATAATAATAATAATAAATAAATAAATTTGTAAGGATCAAAGTGAAAAAATAGCCAAGCATAAAATGGACAGTGTAATTTATCATTTAAATGACCCTTCTTATCTTTTTGTGCATAATTGAAAAGGATAATAATAATAAATCTTATTGATTAGACTTATTTACTTATTACTCATGAGTGAATTTTATTTTATTTTATTTTATTTTTACCTTGGTGAATATTTGAAGCTTTTAGATTTTTATCATTTTCCGTTATTAGGCAAATATACTTAACCACTTGGATATTTACTCAGCCACTTAAATATTTTGTGCATAATTTAAATGTTTTTTTTATCATTGCATATATCATGTTTCTTAACTTCAAAATTTTAATTTTCTGATTTTCATTATTTTTTTTTAATTTTCTTCAATTTGTACTTTTGTTAGAGCATCTCCAAAGGGATAGTTAAAAAAGACTTGTTAGGCATTTTAGTCAGTGTAACTCTAATTTTGATTCCAATGGGCTGGCTATTGGGCTAGCTACTTTACCATCTTATTTTTTTGGTGACTACAATTGAAGAGTCCCAGAGGCTCTCCAAACAAATATGTATGTATATATCTTAGATTTTTTCTTTCAATTATGTTTGATCAATTACGAAATAACTTATTTTGTATTTTGTATTTTTTTTCTCCTCATTCTACAGGTTTTGAATGTTTTTATGGGCAAATTTATATTAGTAAAATATCAGAAATTAGTATTTTTTGTTTTAAAAATTAATTAAGTTAGTCTGAATGATTAGTTAAAATAAAGAGTATAGTTGAAGAACACAATAACTAAAGTAATTAGGTAAAATAAAGAGTGTATTTTTTTCCTACTTTAATTAGTGAAAAGTAGAAAGTATGATTGGAGTTGCTCTTAGGGTTTTCATGTATTCTTCATCTTTATAATTTTCATCCATTTCACTTTCTTATTCTTTTGTTCTTTCGAACTTCTTTCATTCTGTCCATTTTCAGTTTCATCATCTTTTTCTTCTCCAACAATAATTCTATTAAAATGTTCTTTACAAAAATGCATCTTTATCAAAATCTTGTAGCTGATAATCATTTGCAGAAGATTGTTTCACATGACACTACTAGAAAATTGATTTTTTGTGACTATTTTTTTTTACGACTGCTTGTTTGGCCATCGAAAAAAAAAAGTTCCAATTTATATTTAACATTTATTTTTCGTTTTTTTTTAATTATTTATTTGCTCTATTTCCTTAGTTTTGCCCTAGCTTGGCTCACTCAACCCCTTTCTCTCTCTCTCTCTCTCACCGATTTGAATCTCTCTCACCCTCTCGATCTCAATTGATTGATCTCTCTAAGAAAGGGAAACGTGTCCAAAACGCCGACTTTTTCGGCAACTTTTTCAACAAGATTTTGCCTTGGATCTAATACTTTATACCCATTTGAAATAAACTTTTCACCAATTGTCTCTATTATTTACTGCTAATAAACCAATAAAATAGAATTTCATTACCAATATCTAATCATTTTCTTTTCATTTTCATAACCCAAAAAAAAAAAACCCTTCTCAACTATTAATGATTCTACTCATCTTTAAACTCATATATTTTTATCCTTCAATTATAAAAATGCATTATTTTCACCTCTTAAAAAGAATACCATTTGTCCTATCTTAAAAAAATAATAATAATAACATTTGTACAAGTTTTATAATTGGGAGTCAAAGTACATAAGTTTGTAAATAAGGAGCGGTAAACTAATATTTGCTAATAATTAAAGTAATCTTGGTGTAATTAACCAAGAAAAATAATATCAAATGATCGGGCTTTACAATTTCAATAATGCTAGGAATACAAAAATCAAGTATAGAATCGGCCACAAAGGTGTATAGATGAACACTTTTAAGACTTGTTCATGGAACCTAATTTTACAAGATCTTTTCTAATTTTATTTTTTGGGAAGAAAAGCTATACAAATAACTTCAAGCCTAAGTTATGCATTTAATTTCACATGATTTGGGTCGCACACCCATTGTGAACAAGTAGAGTAAAAAATGCAAGTATGCAATAGAACTGGGCTAAAATATTAAGATTTAAATACAACCTAATTATTTGTTTAATATTGTATTCATTTTTTGTTTTTATTTTTCAAAAATAATAGTTTGTATACTATTTTGGTTTTTTTTTTGTTTTTGTTTTTTTTTTTTATACCAATTCACATTTTAGGAAACAATAAAAATTTCTTTCCTAATTTTAAAAATTGTTTTTGCATTAAAATGGAAATTATATAATTGTGTCAACCTTTCTTTAATTTTGAATAGTAATAATAATAATGCCAAACAAATCAAATATACATATAGATACGGATATGAAACCCTAACCCTAGAATTGTCAGACAAATTCAAATAATTTCACAATTTATGATTTCAAATTCAAACCCTAATTTATGAAACCCTAGAATTCAAACCCTAACCCTAGCCCTAACCCTAATTTATGATTTCAAATTCAATTGAAAACCTTATAACATTTTCATAATTCAAAACCACAATATTTTACCAATTCAAAACCACAATTTCAATTCACAAAGCCTATTCTACCCACATTGATATCAATTTCAATTCACAACATTTTTACATTTACAAATCCTATTCTACCAACATTTTCATCAATTCACAACATTTTCACATTCACAAACCCTATTCTACCCACATTCACATTTTCATAAACACAATAAACACATATAAAATTCAAACTGTGAGAGAGAGACAGACAGTCATACCAGCGATAGAGAGAGCAGAGAGTGACCCACAAAGAGAGAGAGAGCAGAGAACCCATGGACGACGAGAGAGAGTGAGAGCAGAGAGAGAGCGAGAGCAGAGTGTGAGAGAGAGTAGATCGGAAAGGGAAAAAAAACTAAGTGTAAAAAGCGTGGTTGCAAATGAGGGGGGTGGGTCTTTATATATTAGTTATAAAAGTATGGTTACAAACCACGCTTTCCTTTAAATCCGAGTTTTAGTTAAAAGCGTGATTTCTAACCACGTTTTTCATTCTGGTTAAAAGCGTGGATGCTTACCACGTTTTTTGAAGAAAAAAAAAAAACAAATTTTATTTAAAAGCGTGGTTCGTAACCACGCTTTCTATACAAATGAAATTTTCTTAAATGCGTATTTTGTAACAACGCTTTCTTAATTAAAAGCGTGGTTTGTAACCACGCTTTTACAATTTCACCAATTTTCCGCAGCTGGGCCAAAAAAATGGTGAAAGCGTGGTTTGTAATAGCGTTTCAGCTTATTTTGGGAATTCCATCCAATCTAGGCCTAGTTTGGGAAATAGGTTGGTATTTTAACTTATTTAGGGAAAAGCCCCTCAGCTTTCCCAACAATCAAACAGAATGTCAAAAGAAAAGAAAAAGAAAAAAATCTCTATAGTTAGGGCAGTTGCATTTTGTTTTTCTCTTTTTTTCATTTCAATTCATTTGGGTTTTATGTTTCGTGTAATGAGAATGTGGTGTTTTGGGAAGATAGTAAAAAGTTAGTTTTTTGACTTTTTTTGGTGGTTTTTTTGACAAAAAATTGGTTGTTTTGGATTAAAAGCTAACTTTTTTTGCAAAAAAGTCAAAAAGTTGGCTTTTTTGGTGTGTTCCCAAAAGACCCCAATGTTATAAATCCACCGGTGGAGGTGGAGATGAGAATTAAGGTTAGAGATTTTAGGCTTTGGGTGTAAGGAGAAAGAGGAAGATGGTTAGGGATAAGGGTAATAAAGTAATTATAAAAATTTATAAAAATATATAATAAAAAAATTATATTTTAAAGGTATAAAGAGTTGTAAATAGAATCACGCAGTTGCAATTTATGAAAGAGTTACACCAAAATGTTAAGTTGGTTAGGAATTTGAATTCCTCTTTTATTGCTCTCATTCCCAGAGCCTACCCTATTAGTGCCTGTTTGGAAAGTGGATTTGGCGGTGTTTTTTTTTAAGCTAAAATAATCACAAAAAATAAAATAAATATTTTAGTTTAATAAAATAAAATATCATATCTAACTTATAACCATTACATTCTTTTTTTCATAAAAAAAATCCAAAATCTTTCCCAAACTAAATTTTTTAATCCTAAACTAAAATAATTAAAGAAAATCAAAAACTCAACACGCTTCCCGAATCAAGAAAAAAAAAAAAAATTTTTTGTTACAGGAAAATCCTCCCTACCCTCCCTCAGATCCAAGGCCAACCTCCAAACCAACTGTGCTTCGCCCAAGAGAGAAGGAATTGAACCCTCAGATCCAAGGCCAACCTCCAAACCAACTGTGCTTCGCCCAAGAGAGAAGGAATTGAACCCTCAGATCCAAGGCCAACCTCCAAACCAACTATGCTTCGCCCAGGAGAGAAGGAATTGAACTCATGACCTTGGAGCTTAAATCCTGAGTCTTAACCACAATGCCACCCACTTGAGTTAAGAAAAAGTTAATAGAGCCATCTATGAGAACTAATCAGCTTGATAGGGTGTAGACTGTAGTCACAAGAACCTAGCAACAGTGCTTTCTATTAAAAATAATAATAATAATGATAATAATAATAATAAATTACAAATCAAATTTACTTAAAAATCTGAAAATTACCTGAATTTCTAATCACATAATAAATCTGAAAATTACCTCCCACTTCTTAAAATTTCTAATCACACAATAAATAATTCTTTTCAAAAATTAATTATTAAATTAATTAACGATTTTTAATTATTTTAGCAATATATATCAATTAACTATTCTGATAATTTCATTATTGTATAAAAAGATAGTTTTTTTATTATAAATAAATAAATAAATTTGTTAAGCCTGTGTTTGGCAAGTGGGTTTGCAGGCTTTTTTGACTATTTTAGCCACAAAAAACAAAATAGGCTATTTTAGCCATAACAAACAAAACATCACATCCAACCCATAATCATTACATTCTTCTCTCACAAAAAAACTCAAAAAAGCCAAAAAGCCAAAAAGCCCTTCCCAAACCAAGCTTTTAAGCCCAGGCTAAAATAGCCAAAAAAGCCAAAAAGCCAAAAAGCCAACCCACTTCCCAAACGGAGGCTAATTCTATTAAATGGCAAATTCTAATAAAAAAATATTTGTAATATTTAAAACCACAAGAGACGATCTATGATGTATTTGTAATTTACCTATATATATATTAGGGGTAAACAACGGATATTTTGATCTGTCCAAACTGACCGAACCAAACCGAACCAATCCGTTGCATTTTGGACGGATACATGATGATAAACGGACGGTTATGGATTGATTTTTTTCAATCCGCCTAGTTTTAGATGATTGACGAATTTAAAGTTTCTTTGACTGCAACCGAATCGCCACACTGCAAACACCCCTAATAATTTGTAAGACTTTATATTTTCTATTTATTTAAATATTCTGTCTGTATTTTCAATTGAAAAAGAGTTTAGATATTCTGTTTTATTTTCAATTTATTTTCAATTTAGAAATCTTTTTATCAAATGACAAATGTTGATATTTGATATTTTTATGTGAAAAATATAAGACTTAATTGTCATTTTAAAAAAAAACAAATTAAATAATTTTTGAATAAAAAAAGGTAATGAAATCATTTTGATTACGTATACGTATTTATTATTGATATTTAACAATTTACTTGATAATCTTTTAGTTATGCTGAGTTAAATTGTTATAAAAATAAATAAAAATAAAAATATTGACAAGTTGTATTATGTTCAAAATTTATAAAAGTTTAAACAACCAAACCGATTCGCATCTATCTGTCAATCCGCATCCGTCAATCTGACAGACGGATGCAGATTAATTTTTTTCCAATCCGCCAATCAAACGATCGGATGGCGGATTGAAAGTTATCCGGCCGCAACCGAACCACAAACACCCCTAATGTATGTAGTTCTGGTCATGCTTCATGCTTTTCCATAAAATTATCAAGTAACGAAAATTTGCATCAATGACAAATTACAAATTAAGCATTGCATTGCTCTAAAATAACAAATTACAAGGGTGGTGTATATATATGGCATGGTGCTCCATCAAAAAAATTTGCACCTGTGTAAGAACACACAAATAATCCATTTACAAAAACATACAATTGAAGATTGAAAGTTCATAACAACGTATCTTTATATTCTGGAGAAAGGATGGTCCTTAGAAGCTCTTTCAAGTTAGCCAGTACATGGCGTGGGCCTAAACTCGTCACACCAATGAAATTCAAAAGCTGCTCTATGTCCTACATCAAGGGATCGAAAAAGAAGAAAAAAATAATTAATAAGGTAAGGTCCTTCAAGATAATCAGCAAGTGAATGACAAAATCATACGAGTATTTCAATTTATGATTATGTAACATGAACAAAAACATAAAATCCAAATAACTAATAAAGTAATATATATATATAGCCTAACAAGATTAATATATTTATAAAAAAAAATATTAAAAAAATAAAAATAACCGTCATTTACTTGCACGAGTAAAACTCATAAAGCAGCAATTGACATTACATGTAATGAAGGGGGTACATGATTTGAGAAAACAAAGTGCATCCACTATGTGCTATAAATGGTCAAAATCCCTCGAGATGAAATCAGATAGAACTAAACTCAGTAAAACATACTCATCACCTGTAAGGATTGAAACACAAACCAAATACTACGAAGAATGACATCCATGTGATGCATCCCAGATGATGTGGGATTCATAAGAAGAACAATGGTTTATTAATACCCCAAGACAGGCATTAAGCGAATGGCAAAAATCACACAGGAGTATTTCAATTTATACATGCTATAAAACACAAATCGTCTAAGCTAACAAGACTAATAAAAACTTTATTTATTTGTACAAGTAAACTCAAAAAGCAGCCATATACATAATTAATGAAGGGGAATATGATTTAAGAAAATAAAGTTCACTATAAATCGTCAAAATCCCTTGATGAAATCAGATGTCAGAACTAACCTCAATAGAAACATTAGTTTCGTTACCCATTACCTAATCTCCCTCTCTTTCTTGGTTTCTCCCTCTCTTCTTTATCTCCTTCTATATCTTCTTACCATGATCTCTCCTTGCTCTTCCTTGTCTTTACTATCTACATATCATCATATCATATAACCACAGGTTTTGACAAAATTATCATGAAGACCATGCTACATCACCAATCCACCTGAACTTGGTCTGCTAAAATGTTACAAGGAAGTAACAGTCGGTATACTTCAACTGTAGTGTTATCAGAAATTATTCCAAGAAAAACTTGTGCCATTTAATCAGATTCAAAATTAGCCAGGGGCGATTGAAAACTTCTAAGAGCAACAAATTCCATAGGACCTAAATTGACACATGAAAACATAGTTCTTTGCTCAAATCTTGAAGTACAAGATAGAATAAAATGGCACCAAACTTGAGACATGGTAGTCAAACAATTGCATTGAAAATAAAACCAAAACAACTATTGAATTTGCATCCAATTGGTAATAGAAAGTTGGAAATACGGTAAATTGTGCTGCTACTTCTTGAGGTTTGACTTCATTACATTGACCTCGCCGATCTTGAACAAATTTATACTGACCTCTCTATTCAAACTTTTTGGATAGACAGCATTACAATCACTACATCCATAATTTTACATGTATTTAATTACTGTTGTTTCAGGAAAAGACCACCAAATTCAGAATAATACCACCATTATCACCTTCTCTTCCATGAAAGCCATACCACTAGAGACCGCACTAATCAGCTATGGCACATCCCAACTCTGTCCCATGAAGGACAACCAACCCTGGTTACCCCAAATGTCCAACAGATTGTTTGAATTTACCGCATCCCCCATCCCAATATTGTTCTTGAAACCACCATCGCCTATCCTCACCCTCCTTAGGCATGGAATCTGTGTTAATTAATATGCCTTTCCATCACCCAAGGATAAAATAAATAAGAATTTTAATTAATTACATTTCCCCCTATAGTTTGGTCCAAAGACACATAACCCTACTGTAATGAGTAAGAATTAGAATTAATTACATTTTCTCCTATAGTTTGGTCTAAAAACACATAACCCTACCGCAATCGGTGCACGTAACTCCCCCATGGTGTGGTCTTAAGTGCAAAATAAGGGGGTTAATGGTTTCTACTATGTCTAAACGACCCCCTCTCTCTCTCTCTCTCTCTCTCTCTCTCTCTCTCTCATCCAATGCCTACATACTCTTCAAAATATGTTAAATACCTATGTCAAATACTCGACACTTCGACAAAGGTGTGGAATAATACTATCATTATATGTTAATATTGTTGTATAGGTGCTATCAAATGAGAAATTGCATTTTTGTTGCATATAACGCAATTTTATTTGACATATAAAAATATGACACTTTTTTGTCAAGTTCGTGGACCCTTAAATTTGAGGGTTGATAGGACCAACTTTTAGATGTACACCTGCACCCGACACCCATAACCGACTACATGTGACGTAGTACATATCTATGCACACCCTCTCCACATGCATCTCTATACATACCTATATGTGTGTGTGTGTGTATATCAAGCATCTGTCATGCATATATATACATACATATGTAACATATCATTTGTTGTTTGCACACAGAGAGAGAGAGAGGGCTGTAGGTGGTGTCACCTACATGGGCACCATTCTCTTTTTTTTTTTTTTTTTTTTTTGAACAACAAAACAACTTTATTGAAACAAAAGTTGAGAACAAGGGGAGGACAAGAAGTCCTCATACAAAGTCAAGAAACCCTCAAGAAGTCCTCATACATGGGCACCATTCTCACCGTCATCATGCCTGTTGGTGAAACCCTCAAACCCTTGTCCCCATATCAGCTATACCACCAAATGCAGTATGATCTCAGTGAAATTGGAAATGATACTATAGGCCTTCCAGGTGACATAGGGCGTATGGGAGAGAGGATCTGTAAGGCTGTTACTGTGAGGACTTCTTCAAAAAATTTAAAAAAAAAAAATTATGGATATACAACTGAAATTAGAGGTGTATATAGAAGTGTATATGTGTATGTGTGTGCATATATACACTTACACAGAGAGAGAGAGATATGGAGAAGATAAATTTGTGGGTTCATTGTTGCCTTGGCAGCACAATTACAGTTCCCACAACCACCTCACCATTGTTTTGTTTTGATTGCAAAGATGTACAAATGAGAGGGAGGGAGGGAGGGAGGGAGGGAGGGAGGGGGTGACGATTAATGATGGCAATGGTGGTGGGGGGTGGGGCGTGTTGTTTTGTAACCCTTTAAAAGAGAGAATGTGAAGAGAAAAAATGGGTGAAAGTATCGAGGGAGTGAAGTGAGTTGAAGTTTTTGTGAGAGAGTTTTTCCTCCTTTTGGTCTAATAGTGGTAGTGGTCCCTTGGTGGTGGAGACATTGGCAATGGCAGCAATTGTGGTGTGGCTGTGGTGGATTGAAAGGGGAAAAAATGGGTGAAAAAAAAAAAGTAGAAAGAGAAAAAAAAATTAATGAAAAGGGGCATTAGAGTAGTTTACACTTCAAAATTAGTTCCAGCAGAGTCAAAATGTGCCTAAAATAAAAGTGAGTTAAACATGCTCATATCTCTAATGAGCTCTATTAGTTTTGCACTTCAGTCCCAACAACATGAGTAATAAAGAGATGTTTACATGAGTAGACAATGACAGTGAATTCAGAGAACCTGCTGCTCTAGGCCCTAGAAACAACCAATCCTCTTTCTCAGATCTTGAGAGAGGCAAAAGAAATAACAATGACACTGCAGCTCAGAAGGATGGCATAGAGAAAGCTAGTGTAGTGTATATGGTGACAAAAAGATGGGACAGGGACATGAATGATTCTTTTATATAAAGGTGACTTAAGAACTGCCTAGGAAATATATTGGCATTTAAGTTCATTCGTCACATGATGCTAGATCTCCCCTATTCCAAATCCAGCCAAAAAGATGGGCCAGCCACTGTAGTCTTTCCGAACCAAGACATGCGCCCATCTAATCCCTACCCAACCTGTCCTCTAATAGGCCGTTTACAATCTACATTACACGGGCTTCGGTATGAATGTTGGGCGCAAGCATGTATCTGTGTCAGATTCATCTAATTTTCATGTTGAAGAACACTGTGACATGACAAAATATTCATATTTCTTAATATACTTCTTTTATTTTCTAGTGTAAAATAATGTTACCAACGTGTAATTGAGCATTTCATGCA
Organism: Camellia sinensis; assembly: GCF_055761805.1. NCBI lineage: Eukaryota > Viridiplantae > Streptophyta > Magnoliopsida > Ericales > Theaceae > Camellia > Camellia sinensis. The sequence goes on from NC_138967.1 coordinate 52,048,818, forward strand.
TAGTATTGAGGTTTTATACATAGTCATATGGTAAGCTCAAAATACTAAATATATTTACTAGGTGAATGTCTAACTTATATGTCAGACACATACCTATATCCTTACCCAAGTGTGGATTGTCGAACACAGTTACTACATTCAGTTACAGAAGTCCATGTAACATAGGTTATAATTACAATTCCTCAAAAACTGGTATGACATCCACCATTACCAGAGCTAGCAACAATCATTGAAGTGGGGAATGTTGATTACTTCATAAACCTTATCATTCCCTCACCCTACTCTCATATAAGAATAGAAAGAAACAATACACGAATTAGTGAAAGATCAAGCCTATACTTTCACTCTCAAATTTCCCTGTTCTCTCCACAATTTCTATCCGAAATCTTGCAGTACTTTTCCCCTCTACTTCCTCTCCTTAAATCTCTTAGGTCTCCTCCTATTTCTTCTCTACTTCTGTGTTTGCCCAAGTTTACCTCAAAACCAAAGAAAGCATCCAGCCGAAACTAATTAACAAAAGAGGATTTGACCCCTTTTTTCGAATCATATAGTTGAAAAAGAATTTGGTCCAGTCCAACAACAAATACTAAAGGAGTTCATAAACCTAAATCATATAAACCTGAGCAAACCAAAAAAAAAAAAAACTATAAAACATGAGTACGTAATTAGATTCTCTTCAACAAATGGCAGCACAAATTTGATCTTATTATTTGTATCCGCATCTCCATAAGCATTATAAACCCACGGATAGCATTTGAACAAAAAAAAACACACCTTGTTAAGCAAAAATACAGCATAAGCTGCTCTTGTTGTCTCTTGACCATCTAAAAAGAGAGGAAATTCTGTAGGCTTTAAATCGGAGGAATGTAACGAATTTGATGCTGAATCAGATGATGTAGGCTCTGCTGAAGGTGCATGGTCATGAATATATGATCGAGAACCTCCCAATCGCAAAGGGTAACGCAAGGGAACTTTTAAATAAGAAGCAATAATCAAAACAGCCTGCAAGAAAACAAACAAATTAAATCAACTTTTAGTTATTTTGTACCCAGCTAACCAAGCCAGTAAAAAGTTCTGATGACTAAACTGCACCAAAAAGTAATTACACAATTGAAACAATTAATTTCTTCTTTAAAACAATAAAACTAACAATTTCATTGAGTGCAAATAAACATATCATCTATATATCAATTATTCTTTCCTGGAGCAAATGGTTTCAAAAACCATAGATATTAAAATTAATCAACAAGTATGTGCTACTTAATAATTTTATGCCAGGCAAAGAGAAAGCACACACGTGAGCGACATATCCCAGGGCAGTTGCAGATCTCTGAACCTCCTTCTTATCAGTGAAAAAACTCATCTTCTTAAAAGGGAGCACAGTGAGATGTAGACCTGAAATAGTCAAGGGTCCTTCATCAATAGGTTTTGATCCAGCAGAATTTCCTGAAAAGCAAAAAAGGAAAGGAAATAAACTGACTCTCAGAACCAAGTTGTAGATATTAAGACAGAAAAATCATAAAACGTTACAGCTGATGACAGCAGAACTATATGACCTGCATTTAAGAGACTTAAATAATAAAGTAAAGTCCAACCATCGGTTGTATTGTATATCAGCATGTACATCCAGTCAATCATAAACTAAGAAGCATAGACACACATGGATACGGGACAAGGGACGTGGCAATTTTCAAAAAATTAAGATACACGGTGGGGATACTGTAAAAATATATAAAAATACATATTTGTATATATAATTATTCGTTAATTTTTAACCACAAACAACCAAAAACAGTGAAAAGCTAACACTAATTCAACATGAAAAAAAGATTCAATCTATAATTTAAACATCATTTAACATACAAAATATTATTTCATCAACCATGAACCATTGAATCACAAATGTCAAAAGCATTTTAAGTTCAATAATGAATAGAAGATGCAGATAATTATATGTTGTTAGCATTTACCAAAAGTTTCAACCCAAAATTCCACAAAACTAATGCAAATGGGAGCAGATAATTAATATGGTGTTGACATTTACCAAAAATTTTACAAAAAAGAAGAGTTTTAAATGAACTTAACTTGAATATTCTGTGATGCACAGTTTTGATATGTGCACACCAACACAATCACACTCTCAATTTTGTACAATTTAAATATATTTATATATATATATATATAAATCATAACAGGCTTCCAATTAATAACCATATTACCTGATCTACTACTGCCAGCAAAAAATTCAAGTTCTTGCTCATATGCATGCCCAGTCACAACCTTCACGGGATAGAGCAATGACACTTGTGATATCAAATGTTGTTGCCTCACTCTCAGCAACTTCTGCACACTTCTCAAATGAACATAACCTCTTTCTCCGGCAAGTAATCTATTTGCTTCCTGCATTAAATTCATAATCAATTTTCATGTAGTGTAAAAATGTATAAAAGTAGTAACTTTATCCCACAAACCACCCATCACCCCAAAGGGAGCAGAAATGTTGTTAGGGTGTGAGAGCAGACACTGCTGTAAGGGTTAGAGAGAGAGAGAGAGAGAGAGAAATGAAGGTGGTGGGTCAGTGGGTCTCCATCTCTGGGAGATGATGGTAAGCTCATGGTGGTGGGTCTTGGTTTTATAAAGAGGAAGAGAGAGAGAGAGAGAGAGAGAGGGCAATGGTGGTGGAGCTTGTAAAGGGTGGCCACAGCCATGAAAGTTGCAGGTGTGGAGTGTATGTTATTGGGGTTCTTGGGCAAGGGTGGTGGTTGTTCACAATAGTTAGTCGTGATGACAGAAAGAGAGTGAGAGAGATACAAATGGGGATAAGGAGAGAGTGAGAACCATGTGGCATAAGGGTCGCAGCTATGGCAAAGGTTGCCGGAGGTGAAGACAATGGTCACAGTGGTTGCCTTCAGCTACGAGGGGGTCTTTGGGTTAAATTTGGAATCCATGGGGAACATATTAACTATTCCTTCTCTCCAAGAGTAGAATAGTCATTCCAACAAATTGTGAGAATGACCCCATTCCAGCTTCCTTTGCTATAATCAAACATGAGAAAGGGAATGGGAAGCTGGAATGGGCATCAATTCAAGTTAATTCCCACGCGCCAAACATGCCCTTACAAGCGTTGTCATGGGTAACAAAAATTTTGCAGACCAGCTCAACTGTTTGCCTCTCCACCTCATTAAACCTCTAACATATCAGCCTTCAAAAAGCTAACACTAAAGCATTTACTAGCAACTGGACTTTTGCACGAAAACAAACAATAGCAGAGTCATAACTCCTTTTTCGTAGAATATAGATAAAATTGATTCTTGTGAAGAGTTGATAATTAAAGAGAACATGGTGAATATTATACAGCGTAGATGACGAAACCAAATTAGGACCAATCGACGTGGTCAAAAAAACAAATTGGAGAAAACTACTTAATGAACTGATAATTAGTTTTATCCACACGCAAAAAAAAAAAAAAAAAAAAATTATTAGGGTGTCATTAGAGTTTAAGGGCATGTTTGTTTGGACGGACTGGATAAAAGGGGATTGTAATCCAGGGGATTGTAATCTATTGGATTGTTAGTCTTGGTCTTGGTAGTCTTGGGATACATTGTCCTGGACTATTTGGTTGGACTGGATTTGTATCCTATATTTGTTTAGTCATGGGATTAGATGTCTGGATTAGACTATTTTTAATGAATCTAATGTTTGGTTGGACGGACTGGATAAGGATAAATGTATAAATTTTTTATTTAATATATAAATTTAATTTTTTAACAACACTAAAAAAATTTAATTTGTAAGGCCATAATTTTTAATTTATTATTTTTAATTAAATTAAATTTATAATTTATAATTTATATTTTTTATTTAATATAGAATTTTAAATTAACAATACTAAAAAAAGTTATTAAATACAAGAGGATCAAAAATGTAATTTCATACGCTAATCCCATAAGATGAGTTATCCCTTGATTTCTATCCCACCCCCTCCTATGGGATATAACAATCCCATAAATATGGGACTAATAGAGTCTGGAGGAACCATAAGTCCGAAGTAAAAATTAACAACTAAACAACGGACTATTAGTCCATCCGGATTAATAGTCCAATCTCATATCCCAATCCTTCAAAACAAACACCACCTTAAGGTTTGTAAACAGTCCACAGTGTATTAACACAGACGTACTGAACATCACAAGCAGATACATAGCGACTTATAGAATCCAACATGTCACAGAACCCATTGCTATTCACCTATGAAGCAAAGACACTTCAAAATAGGCATCGTAGTAGTGTCGGACACAGAGACATGCTGGGGACATGTAATTTTATTATATTTTTGCACGGAACACTGCAAGGACACAAAAACATCCTCCGTTTCTCTACTTTTGCCCTAAATCCCAAAATCAGAAGAACAGAAAGAGAAAAAAAGAAAGAGTGAACAAGGCTTCCTTCTTTAGCCAATCCAAAAATCAAAACAGCATTTGAGAAAGGAACATCATTGTATATTTATAAAATAACATGAACAAGGCTTCAATTCAAAGTTGTAGTCCCTTTATCACTTCATGCAAGTCCCAGTTAATTGACAACATTGACTACATTCATTATGATAACATTGCAGTACAACAACAGCTGGGCTAACATAAGCAGTAAGAGCCAGTTAATTTTTTTTTTGTGGACTATCAAGTATGAATGAAAAGCATCATTTTGATAGATATATATTAAGATTACCTGCAAACGCTTACTAGCTACAGAAAGAGCTGTCCCAGCAACCAAAAGAGATCTAATTTCATTGCTGAGTCTCTCCTCTTCCTTTTTAACATTATCTTCTACGACCTTCACATGCATTGACATATTTCCCATCACCAGTTTTCGAGATTCCAATTTCTCACGCATATCATCTAGCTGGTTTGACCAATGTAACGACTCTGCTTTTACCTGCCCACCATGTAACCACCCGCTATTCCGCGGGCTCATTTAATTTAAAACCCAATGAATATAACAAGAACATATAAACATGGAACAGTTAACCTTGAAATACAAAACTTCTTCATATTCATTCATCTACTAATTCTTTCTTTAATCTAAGGAACTGCAAAAGCTACGAAAAAGAAAATTAAGTCTCATGTTTTCTACTTTTTCAATTCATTTAAACCAAAAACAAATAAAAGTAAAAATAAAAAAGAAGAAGTAAAAAAGGCGTGTTTAATATCTTTTTTTTTTTTGGTCTCAAAGACAACCAAAATTGATAAGAAAAACTTGTTTGCAAAACTATTTTCTGAAAAGATCCCATTTTTAGAAAACACAATAAGAAGCACAGACTCTTTTAAAAAGGTAGTGTGTATGTATCTAACATATGCTAGACACCTATACTCATCTGGCACTTCCAAAACATGTTGGACACGTGTCCTAGTATTTTTTTTCAAAGAAATTAGACTTGTATATACTTTATGACACTTGCGCAGACACTTGTTCATTGCTTACAGACACATGAAACACATTACATGTTTAGACAAAATAACTTAGGATCTCATGATGAAATAAAAACAATGTAGATTTATACCTATTAATCCATCTCCTCCTTCAAACTTTAGAAATTTGTGTTCAGTTACATATATTTATTAATTTTAAATGAAATATTCATATACAATTAATAAATATATAAAATCATATATTTTGTGTGATTCTCCCATGTGTAATTATTCATTTTTTGAAAATCATCATATTAGTGTATGTGTCATTGTTTGTGCGTGTGACGTGTCACAAGTTCGTGCTTTTCGGAAACCCATTTACGTGTTTTCAAAATTTCTCCAAAATGATTTCCTGCAAAAAGGGTATTCTCAAACTTTTCATTATTTTTGTTCCCAAAAACACGGACTCCCTCTGTTATCATAATTTTATGATTCACAATTCAATTCACGATTCTATTCGCCATTCATGCATAAATCGATACAAATCTATGCATGAATTTATTTTGGGGATAGAATCTATGGTGAATTGCATGATTCACGATTTCGATTAACTTTTCATGATTCATACAATTCTTAAAACTATTGTGTCTAGCAGATTCAATCCTTTTTTACAATTTTTTTTTTTAATGCAAATAACATAATACAACTTCTAAGAGTATTTAGTACAAAAATAACCAATAACTATGCATGATTTGTTATTATTTTAGTGATTAGAGGATTGTTAATAGAATCTAATCGGAACAGTCAAATCTAACAACTTCTTAGCCTTTTCTTTTCATTTTTCCCTAAAACAATTACATAATGCATCTTCTAAACACGTTTAAGGTTAAAGTAACTTGCACCCACAAATTATCTATTGTTATTGTAGTGAAACAAATATAATTTAATATTACATTCATATGGTTTTTATCGATCTTGAGAAAGCATATGATAGAATGCCTCGGGATATAATATGGTGGTGTTAGAGAAGAAATGGGTGACAAAACGTTACATTGATGTGGTTAGGAATATGTATGAAATTGTGGTGACCACTATTAGATCGCTTGCTGGAGAGACAAGTGAATTTTCAATTACTGTAAGGTTACACTAAGGATCAACCTTAAGTCCTTATCTTTTTCCTTTAGTTATGGATAAGTTGACAAGAAATATTTAGGATGAGGTGCCACGGCGTATTCTTTTTGCAGATGATATCATGTTAATGGATGAGACTAGAGAATGAGTTAACACTAAGTTGGAGACTTGGAGAGAAGCATTTGAATCTAAAGGATTTAGGATAAGCAACACCAAGACAGAGTACATGGAGTGTAGTTTTAGTAACAATAACAATGGAAACAGAGGAGAAGTGAAGACTGAGAATCAAGAACTACCTAAGAGTGAATATTTTTGTTATTTAGAATCGATTATTACAACAACTGGGAAGATTTGAGAGAATGCGGTCCATAAAATTAAGGCGAAGTGGCTTAAGTGGAGAAGTGCGTCTTTATTGTACGATAAACGAGTACCTACTAGACTAAAAGGGAAGTTCTATAAAATGACTATTAGACCCAGTGTTGTGAAAATCGCGCCTAGGCGCAAGGCGAGGCGAGGCGAGGCGAGGCAAGGCGCGGCGCACTGCCTGCGACTGAACAGGTACCAGGCGAGGCGCTTTTAGTTAGGCGCGCGCCTTAGCAGCGACTGGAACCAGGCGAGAGAGGCACAAGGCTCTGGCCTAGGCGCAACTGATTGTATAAGAGGTAGATCTGATCTAACGACTCAAATGAACCTTTCGAATGGCTCGTAATCAGAGAGGATTACAACTCATGTACCATATAAGCCAAATACGACTCAAATGAACCCTAATCGAAGTCGCCTCTTCCTCTTTCGCCTCGCAACCGACTTCGATTGGGCTGCTGGAGCTGGACTTCGACTGCGACACTGGACTTCAACTTCGGTTCGCAGGTCTGTTCGACTTCAACTCTCTCTCCCCTTCTCCTTCTTCTTCGTCTTCGACTTTCAGTTTTGCTTTTTTTTTTTTTTTTTTTTTTTTTGGGCTTTGACTTCTTCAGTGCTCTGTTTTGCCTTCGACTCTTCCTCTCTCTCCTTCTTCAGTGCTCTGTTTTGCTTCTTCTTCTTTTTTTTCTTTTTTTTTCAATTATTTGAGTTGAGTCTCTGAAAAAAAATGTAAGAGCAGAATTTACAAAAAAAATTATAAAAATCAGGGGAAAAAAAAATTATTTGTAATATGCTATTGAAAAAAAAAATTATTTGTAATATGTAAGAGAAGAATTTATCTGTTAGGGAAAAAAAATTACAAATAATTAATTATTTGTAAAATGCTATTGATATTTTTTTTCCTTTATCTGTTAGGGAAAAGAATTACAAATAATTAATTATTCACAAATAATTAATTAATACAATGTGGTATTGGTCTTTTTTTTTCCTTTATCTGTTAGAGATTAAATTTGTTTTCCATTTATTCTTTTAATACAATTATTTTTCCATTTATTAAATTTGTTGGTAGAAAATGACATCGGAAAGTAATAGAAAAGATCCAGCGTGGCAATATGCCCATTTGGTAGAGGAGAATAATTTAAACAAGTTCGAGTGTAATTTTTGTAGTAAAGTATCAAATGGAGGTGTTTATCGGGTGAAACAACATCTCGCGGAAGGTTATAGGAATGTCACTGCTTGCCCGAAGTGTCCTTCTCATGTAAGAGACGAGATTAGAGAGTTCATGTCAAAAAAAAAGACACAAAAAGAAGAAATGAACATGTTGCCTGATTTCGATGACATAAACATGGAAGATGAAGATGAAGATGAAGATGTCGATGTCGTTGAGATCAATGTCAATCAACACCGTAAGTTGACAAGTAGTAGCCAAGGTTCATCCAAATCCAAATCAAAAATGCCAAAGAGAAAAGGGCCTATGGATGTTTACTTCACACCCAATCCTGAATCAGTGGTGAAAAATTGAAGAGACCAAGCAAAAGGGAAACAAACCAAATTGATGCAAATGGCCCTTACAAAAAAGAAATGAGAGCTCAGGCAGTGCAAAGATTTGCAAGATGGATGTATGATGCTAATATCCCTTTTAATGCAGTAAATTATGAGAGTTTTGGACCAATGATTGAAGCCATTAGCCAATATGGTCCTGGTATAAAGCCACCGACTTACCATGAAGTGCGGGTTACCCAACTCAAAAAAGAAGTGAAACATACTGAAGATTTGATGAAGAATCATAAAGAGGATTGTGCAAAATACGGGTGTTCCATAATGGCTGATGGTTGGACTGATAAGAGAGGAAGGACATTGATTAACTTTTTAGTTAATTGTCTAAGAGGAACCATGTTTGTTGAATCGGTTGATGCTTCTAGCTATTCAAAGGATGGGCAAAAGCTATTTGAATTACTAGACAAGTTTGTGGAGAAAGTTGGAAAAGAGAATGTGGTGCAAGTTATCACTGATAGTGCTGCAGCTAATGTGTTGGCGGGTAAGAATATTTCCTCATTCCTTACATCAAAATTGTTTACTCATAGTTTGTTTTGTATTTAAAATTTAAAAACTTGAAAATAATAATTCTTCGTTATTGTTACATTATAGGGAGGTTTTTGGAAGCTAAGTATGAACACTTGTATTGGACACCATGTGCTGCTCATTGTTTGGACTTGATGTTAGAAGACAGTTTCAAGATACCTAGACTGAAAAAGACATTTGAAAGGGGTATTGCAGTACATGGCTACATTTACAATCGGCCTACGTTGCTGAACATGATGAGGCGCTATACAAATTTGAAGAATTTGATCAAGCCTGCAAAAACTAAATTTGCAACCGCCTTTTTAACTTTGTCTAGGATGCATCAACAAAAAAACAATTTGAGAAAGATGGTCACCTCCGAAGACTGGACCTCAAACAAATGGGCAAAGGAGCCACAAGGTAAAAGAATGGCACAAACTTTGTTGATGCCTTCATTTTGGAATACTGTTGTGTTTGCCCTTAAGGTCTCGGGTCCTCTTGTCAAAATGCTTAGATTGGTTGATACCGAAAAGAAACCTCTCATGAGATACATTTATGAGGCAATGGATAGGGCAAAAGAATGCATTGCAAGTTCATTTGATCATAAAGAAGAGAAGTATAATGAAATTTTCGAAATTTTCGACAAAAGATGGGATGTCCAATTGCATCGGCCTTTACATGCAGCTGCGCATTTTCTTAACCCAAAATTCTTTTACCCAAAAGCGTTAGAGGTGCAAAAAGATCATGAAGTGATGAATGGGTTTTATGAATGCATGCAAAGGTTGGTCCCGGATGTCACTGTTCAAGATTTGATCACTAATGAGATGAGTATTTATATGAAGGCTGAGAGTCTTTTTGACAAGTCTGTTGCAATTAGACAAATAAATACGAGAGCACCAGGTAATATATTATAAACTCATAGAGTTTATTTTTAGTAATATTTTTAGTAAAACTCAATACTTGGTAACAGTTATTTTTAACTAGTGGATTATCGTAACTGATTGGTGGGCATCATATGGTTCTTATACTCCAAACTTACAAACTTTTGTGATAAAAGTCCTTAGCCTAACATGTAGTTCATCGGGTTGTGAGCAAAATTGGAGTGTATTCGAACATGTGAGTATTTAATATTCTAACTAATTTTTTGTTCAATTCAAATATTTTTTATTCTCATTATATAGAATTTAATATCGTTTTAATACTTGCAGCTTTATAGCAAGAAAAGAAATAGATTGGAACAACGTCGTCTCAATGATTTAGTGTATGTCAAATACAATAGAACATTAAGATTTAGGTATGACATGCGCAACACTCTTGATCCCATATCTTTGCAAAATATTGATAAAAGCAATGAGTGGTTGCTTGGGAGGATGGATGGAGAATCAGATGAAGATAATGAGCCTGTGTTTGATGATGATGATGGCTTGACGTGGGCCACTGTTGCTAGAGCTTCTGGAGTAGAAGAAAGTAGCCATACAAGTAGAGCAACAAGTTCACGCTCAAAGGCACAACTGAGGATATCTAAATCATCAACATTAACTCCACTTCAATTAATAGATGAAGAGGAAGCGGACTCAGATGACACAGAGGAGGAAGATGTTAAGGGATATAAATCAACTAATGGAAAAGAAGATGTTGCCATTGATGTTGAGGATGATGATTGACTGACACCGACCTAACCTACCCTTTCTTTTGATATTGATGTTTTTAAGTGTTAAGACGTATATTAGTATTTATTGGATATTTATATTTTGGATGTTTAGTGTTTATGTTTTTATTTTTATTTTATTGAATGTGGATTATTTGATCTTTGAAAATTGAAATGTTATGTAATATGCACTTTCATGGCTTTGAGAATTATTCTATATTTTGTCTTGAATCTTGATTACTTTTTATTTTTTAAAAAATTATCTTAGTACTATGAATGATTAGTCTATGTTAATTTTTCTATTTTTTACGAAGACTGTGCGCCTTACTTCAATAAAGCCCACGCCTCGCCTTGCGCCTAGGCCCCCAAGGACCTTCAGCACCTTAATGCGCCTTGAGCCTTTAAAAACACTGATTAAACCAGTGATGTTATATGAGTCAGAATGTTAGGCAACTAAGAAAAAATATGTAAATAAGATGAGTGTTGCTAAGATGAAAATGCTAAGGTGGATGTGTAGCAAGACCAGAAAAAATAGAGTTAGGAATAAGTATATTCAAAATGGGTAAGGGTAGTACTGATAGAAGATAAGTTGAAATAGGATAGATTGAGATGGTTTGGTCATATACAACAGAAACTAACAGAGGCAGTAATGAAACGATGCGATATAGTGACAGTAGAAGGAAGGGCTTGAGGAAGGAGTAGATTTAGATTGACGTGGACTAGTGTAGTAAATAGAGACATGAACCTCCTTAATTTGACTAACAAATAGCCTTGGATAGAGTCGAGTAGAGAAGAATAATTCATATAATCGATCCTATTTGATGGGACTTAAAGCTTGGTTTGATTTGGTTTGGTTATTACATGGGTCAGGTAACTCAGACCCAATGGTTTCGCCACTTATGCACACCTTTTAAAAAGTTTTAGGTTTTAAAAGAAAGGACTTCATTTAATTCTTTCTTCTTGTTAGACTCTATATAGGATTCTTAGGTCCATTTTTTTTTATTTTGTTGGCACCAGGTGTCCGGATCAAAGCCCGACTAATCCCCAGCGGTGTACATGCCCTCGGGTAGGGAGTTTCTCGTAAGTGCACCACGGCTAATTTAAGGGATTTTTCTCCGGTCCGATGGCCCAAGGAATTGTTAGCACCTAAGAAGTATCGATCCCTAGAACCTTGGAGGAAACACACCCTCAAGACCCAAAGCCTTGCCATCAGGCCAACTTTTGAGGTTATTCTTAGGTTCATTTTTTGAATATCAAGAGAGATTATATTATGATTTTTGAATAATTTTACCGTTAGGCGAATTTTAAATCACATCTCTTACTATGAAGACAATGCCTTCCGAATTAAATGGTGCAACCATATCCTTACATAAGAACAATTTTATTCCATTCTTTAATATTTTAATATTTTTCATATATACGATTGTTTAACATTATTTTTATACTTTGTATTGAATCTTAACGATTTTCCATTTGATTCGACTTGATTCACATTCGCAAAATTCAAATTTTGATTCACGATAAGATTCTCAATGTGACAACTATGTGGCCTACAAAAAATTTAAAAAAAAAAAAAAAAAAATTGAAAATATCAAACATGATAACAATACCAAACAAGCCCTAAATAATGAACTAAGTATTTCTCTGTGTTAATTGGTTTTTTCAATTTTCCCAAGAACTTAAACAAATAAGTAAAATTTTAATTTTGTTTGTCTTTTCTTTTTCTCAAAATTCTTGAAAGCCAACTAAAGGGTCAAGCTTAAGCAATTGAAGAAAGAAGACAAGTCTTCTAATGATCAATTGCTCCCTAACCTAGCCATTGTTGTCCGTAATTTCTAGATCAAATGCAACTCTTAATCAAACTTCTAACATATATTTCTTTCAAGGCTTCAATTTTCAAAAGTTTCCTTGTCATTTTTCTCCCCAACCAAATAGTTTCAAACACTACTTCTATGAACTTATTACAAGGTAGAAAAACACCATGCCACATGAATTCTCATGCAAATAGACAATACGAATCGGAATTTCCAACTATAACTCAACTTAGGAACTCTTTTTCTCTTTTGTATTTTTTACACAAAGACAAACAAATAGGAACTTCAAGTTTCTCATTTCTTATGGACCCAAAAGGACTCCTTTCTCTTTTTTTTCATTTGCCAAAATTCCACGCTTTTTCTTTATTCCATTTCTTCATCAACTAAAGAGAAGGCATAATTTGAAATGAAAAAGATAGGAGAATAAATAAAATTATTGGACGCAGAAAACCAAGCTTTGAACTCTTCTTGGAAGGGTATATCAAGGTTCGGGACACCATTTTAATTTCATCCCTTTTCAGCCACTTCCTCATCAACAAAATATGGTTACACGAAAACCCTTGCTGCTTTTGGAATGCAAACTTTCTAAGAAGGGAATGCTTCAAGTCTGGGAAGCAAAGAAAATAAAAAAAAAACTCTAATTATCTCTTTCATTCACAACTAGCCTTCATAAAGACCACCTTCTTCTTTTTTCCTCAGTTTTCATTCTAGGAAACCAGATGAACGTAAACCATTATGCTCAAATTTTAATTACATTTTCAGCTAGTTCAGAAGCTAAGAACTTTTAATTAAGCAAACACTTAAATTTTCAAAACTCAAGTAAAGTAAAACTTTATTTAACTTTCAATTCATTACTATATATTTGTCTACTAATTTAACCTCTTTTGTTTTTTTTATTCTCAAAGACCATAAGAATCTAAACCACCTGGCGGAAGAAAGGCAGAAATGAATTGATTTTATATGTCTGTACTCGGTGTAGTGATAAAACCTTAGTTGTTTGAGGAATTCCAAAGGAAATGCCTAAATATTCATAACCACAAAACAAGTAAACCCTCTATTAACTCTCTATCAACTCATTCTTTAACAGCTAATAATAGCCATATTTCAGTCCTCTATTGATTTCCATTATTATTCAAATTTCATCCTCGGAATTAAAAAACTAGGAGAACAAAAACCATCAGATACAGAGCATAAATTATCAAAATTGACAGGAAATGAAGTGAAATTTGAGCATTTAACGAACAGACAGCTTCAATTTTGAGAACCCCAGAACATGTAGGCCCTAATTGTTCTCTTTTTACTTGTCTTTCCCAGCAACCAAACACGTCAGTAATCATCAAAATCTGACATAATAAATGAATTAAAACGCTACCTGTATGTGGGAGTCGAGTTGCTGTTGAAGCAAGAGCTTCTTCTCCTTAGCTTCGTTGAGGGCAGAGGAGAGACTCATGAGACGCGCAAGCTCTTGTTCGAAATCTTCCCATTGAACGACCTTCACAATGTCCTTGTCCTGATTCTCTGCCGCTACTAAAGCTTTGTTCTTCGCTGTTTTTGGGTTCTGTTCCATCGAGAATTGAATTAGGGTTCAAGAAGATGAAGAAGAAAAGATCATCGACCAACCCCACCACCATCGTCCCAATTGGGCCAATTAGGGTTTCAATATCACCATCACCACCATCGAATTCACGTGATATATATATATAGTCGACGCGTAAAGGTCTCAAAGGAGTTCGATTCGAGAGTTTCGATTTCAGGGTAGCTTGGAAGAGCAGAGCGAGGGAGAGAGGTTTTCAGGACTCGTTTGCCTCGTGTTTTTGGGTTGTTTGTTTTGGCAGTGATAGGTCAAAAAGTTAGTTTTTTTATTTTTTTATTTTTTTATTTTTTTAAAAATATATATAAACAAATAAAAAAATAATGCAACATAAAATATGTTAAAATTTAAAATTTCACTTTTAACCATTTACCCAAAAAGGCTTACCCACACAATTTGAGTCTCCAAATTTTGTATTATTAGACCATTTCTATCAAAATAATTAAATTTGTTGTTAAATTTTAATTAAAAGTATATTTTTCTATTTTAAGTAATTATCCTTTCAGATGTATTCTTCAATAAACGTTCTATTCTTTATTTCATTTGTTGGGTCTTTTTTTCCTAACTACACGTAGGTAGTGATTTGATATTCAATTGAAGTAGTTAGTCAATGAATAAGTGTTTTTATGATTTTATACTATAAAATAATCAAGGGAAAAAAATTATAATGAGTTTGATAATAATATTCTTATAGAGGTTTTGGATTCTCAAATTAAAATTGAAAAATAATCATGATGTTTAGTTTCAGAAAATTGTATTCACTTTTTAAAAAAGTAAATTTTTTATTTTTTAAATATACCTAATTGAAATGCGCTTAAAAAATATAATATTTGTGAAAAATATATGTAAAAATTCACTAAATGCAAAAAAATGTAAAAATTTAATATATTTTTGTATTTTGTTGTATTCAATAAATTTTTTTATAGATTTTTTGTACAAATTTTTAACTTTTAAATATATTAAGATTAAGTTGATCTAAAAATTTTATTAAAAAAATGATTAAAATATTTTTAAAAACTCATTAAAAATATAAAAATACAAATTAAAAACTCATAAAAATGTTTTTAAAAATTCAAAACTAAACAGAATAATTTATTTTATTTTTTAGTTTTTAATTAAATTTATTTAAATTATTTTTATTATATGTGTCATAAATAAAAGTTATGTTAAATTTGTTGACACAAATTCTTAAAATAGTAATAAATTTATAAGTAACTTGTATGAGTTGAACCAAATAATTATTGGGACCTCCAATTTTAAAGTGCAATCACATCTTCATACCAAATTACTAGTATGACGCTTCACGTATTATGAGATTTGGTGTAACTTATTATAAGTTAAAAGTTAATAATTAGAAAGTAGAACTAAAAATATCACTTTCTCAGTTTCTAAATAATTTGATTTTCTCAGCTTATTTAAACTATCTCTGCCTAAAAAATTATAAGCAGAAACTATACCAAGTAATTTGACAAAAATTTTCACATTAAAATAAGTTATAATCACCCATATAATCTACACTAAATACCCCTATGAACTTTGTTTTATGGGATATGAGATTCTAAATTAAATATGAAATATTAGACTGTTGTAATACTCTCTTTGTACCCCACTTTTTTTTAACAATTTACGTTGTGAAAAAATTAAATGAATGACAAATCATAGCTTAGCATGTGCATTATACTTTATTATAAATGTGTCATTTAATAGGATGAGTTAGAAAAAAAGTCATATGTAATATTTTATGATTAGTTAATAATATCAAGTGTTAATAATAACATGATATTATTGTTATATTAAAATTTTACTCACTTCAACTTTATCATTTTGAAACCCAAATCTTAATTCTCACTGAACTAACCATGCCCTTAAATAGTAATTTTTACAAATACATTTATTTGTGTTCAAAGGGGGAAAGTTTGCAAACGAACCCAACATGTACTAATTCAAATGAGGGGGAAAAAAATAGTGCATCAATCTCTGAGAAGATGCATTTTGTCTATTTTTATTTTGACTCCACAAGACAAGAGGCAAAATGGGCAAAGGGTGTATGCAATATAGGATATATTTTATTCACATTTTATTTATATTTTTGTTTTTCTTTCTAAATCACTAATCAAATCCATAAATTAAATACAATCTAAAACTCTATTTTTGTTTCCACACGGTAAAGAGTTTTGAAAATTTCCGACCAAACTGCGCTAAGTCATATATTCAAAAACAATAATATTACGAATCAGATTTTAACTATTTAAAAATTATTCAGAATTATCATTTTTTTCATTTAAAAAATATTATCATTTTACAAATATCACGTGAACAATTCTGTCACAACGCAATCAAAAACATATTAGCCATGTTTATTTTGTATTTCTAAAACAATTTTCAAAAATAATTTTTTGAAAAGAATTTACAAAATTTAAAAATTTATTTGGTTATATATTTTGAAAAAAAAAATTTGAAATTTAGAATAATTTATAGTTGAATTGATGAGTGTCAAAAAAAAAAATAATAATTGATATGCCAAAAGAGAAGTAATTTTAAAAAAACTTCCAAAAATTTGGAACCGAACAAATTTTTAAATTTTTTTCTCAAAAATTATCTTTCAAAAGACAAACCAAACAAGGCCATTGTCATTTTTATTTTTATTTTTTTCATTTTTATTTTTGAAAATCATTACATTGCGCTGACTACAGCTTCACAACTTACAAACTTACAATGTTAGGGAACATAACATACACCACACCACAAGAAAATAGAGTCACAACAATAAGAACAAAGCAACTCAAACACAAGAAGACTACACACTGGTAAAGTAGTTCTAACCAAAATACATAGTAAAGTTGCTGTAGTATCTCAAGAGTAAAAAAACCATATGAATTAAACCTCTGCAATCACTAGCCAGAAAACCAAAAACCTCTTCTAATTTTGAAAATACATTTAACTAAAGCTGCATAGATAACAAAAGGAGGAAAAAAAATGCAAATAAAGTAGCCAAAAATCAGAAAATATTGACAACAGGAGCCCAAAAAAGGGACAATATATAAAATTCAAATAAAAACACACAATCTACTATCCATAGCCAAAAAATAAGGCAGAGCTGGAACGAACCAACCGTGCATGGTCATTATATCAATTTCTCAATTCGTAAATAGTGAAATTGCTTATTTTCACATGATGCAACTTAACAAAGGAATATTACACAAGAAAATACTTCCAAGTTTAATAAAGTTGGTCACCTACCCAAAAGTCGTCCTTGCTGCATAGAATAACACTTAAAAAAAGCAGGCATGCCAATAAATATAAGTAAACTAAGCAAAACTCATCAAAAAAACAAATCACATAAACCAACTAGCTATGGCATGACACAGAAAAATAATAGCAGAAACCTTTAATAAAACATTGTTTTAAATTAACAACCACAAGAGTAACAAAGCCAAAGTCAAAACTTAAAACAAGTAAAATATTATTGTCACCACCGCCGATCCAGCACCCAATTCTGAGAGCAGCAACCGAGCGATGGGGACATAAAACTGCAGCAAACAGAGAAATAAACTAGACCAACAAAATGACTTGTGACCATAGGATCACCACACACAAGGTCTTTTTTATGACAGTAATCAATTTGATAAAAAGGAGCAACATCAATAGAAACTCCAACCCGCACGGTTCACTTCTTCTTGGCAGCAGATTTGGTGACTTTAGCACCAGATGGATCCTTCTTCTCCACGTTCTTGATAACACCAACAGCAACAGTTTGACGCATGTCCCTAACTGCAAATCGTCCAAGTGGGGGGTACTCTGAGAATGTCTCCACAACCATGGGTTTGGTTGGTATCATCTTCACCATGCCAGAATCACCATTCTTCAAGAACTTGGGCTCCTTCTCAATCTCCTTGCCAGATCGACGATCAATCTTGGTAAGGATCTCAGCAAACTTGACAGCAATATGGGAGGTGTGGCAGTCAAGAACTGGAGCATACCCGTTACCAATCTGACCCGGGTGATTCATAATAATAACCTGGGAGGTGAAATTTGCAGCTTCCTTGGCTGGATCATCCTTTGAGTTGGATGCAACAAAACCACGCTTGAGATCCTTCACTGCAACATTCTTCACGTTAAACCCAACATTGTCACCAGGCAAGGCTTCTAGCATAGCCTCGTGGTGCATCTCCACGGACTTGACTTCAGTGGTGAGCCCAGTTGGTCCAAAAGTTACAACCATACCAGGTTTGATGATACCAGTCTCAACCCTTCCTACTGGGACAGTACCAATACCGCCAATCTTGTAGACATCCTGAAGTGGGAGACGAAGAGGCTTGTCTGATGGCCTCTTGGGCTCTGTAATCATGTCGAGGGCATCAAGAAGGGTTGGGCCCTTGTACCAGTCGAGGTTGGTGGACCTCTCAATCATGTTGTCACCCTCAAAACCAGAGATTGGGACAAAAGGAATTTTGTCAGGGTTGTAACCAACCTTCTTCAGATAGGAAGAGACTTCCTTCACAATTTCATCATACCTTGCTTTTGAGTACTTAGGAGTGGTAGCATCCATCTAGAAGTAAGAAACCACAATTCAGATGATTACATGAATACAAAACAAAAAAATAAATAAATAAGAATTAACAGGCTACGCATTATTATTATACAAAATAATAATCTTTATGCAAATTGAAAACAGGCAAAACACAGGAAAGAAAAGAGGCCCCACTACACAACAGAAGTATATCAACATTAAAATACAAATCTTGCAAGTTAAAAAATGTAGAGATAGACAAACAACAAGAGAAATTACACAAAAAGCATTATTGAGGATGAAATTATTATAAACTACAGAACAATTTAACAACAAGAATATCAACAGCTACCAAGTGCAACATGTAAAGTGAATATAGCACCAAAGAAACAAGCATCAACAAATTTGAATCCAACGGGACTGACGGGGCTCGAACCCGCAGCTTCCACCTCGAAAAAAGGTGGTGCTCTAACCAATTGAACTACAATCCCGAGATAACAATTTTAATCTAGAAGCTCTTTGTAATGGTCGCCCCTCTCATTTCGCACTTGGTATTAAAGATTTCTCTTGCATACAAGAGACCAGCACTTGCATGCTTAAAATGAGGGGTGCCAGTTCAAAAGAGGTGCATTGAATATCCATTATAGATTGCAAACAGCGCAGAACACAATAATATACTGACCTTGTTACAGCAGCAAATCATCTGCCTCACTCCAAGAGTAAAAGCAAGGAGAGCATGTTCACGGGTCTGACCATCCTTCGAGATACCAGCCTCAAAACCACCAGTGGTGGAATCAATGATAAGAACAGCACAGTCAGCCTGGGATGTACCAGTAATCATGTTCTTAATAAAGTCGCGATGTCCAGGAGCATCAATGACTGTGCAGTAGTACTTGGTGGTCTCAAATTTCCACAAAGCAATATCAATGGTGATACCACGTTCACGTTCAGCCTTGAGTTTGTCCAACACCCAGGCATATTTGAATGACCTTTTGTTCATTTCAGCAGCTTCCTTCTCAAACCTCTCAATCACCCGCTTGTCGATTCCTCCCAATTTGTAAATGAGATGCCCAGTTGTGGTCGACTTGCCAGAGTCGACATGGCCAATGACAACAATGTTGATGTGAAACTTTTCCTTACCCATTATAAAACTCTAGAGTCAAACTGCAATAGAAAATCCAAAACAGCAAGATAAATCAGGTAAATGGGAATAAAACAAAATTCACATAGGCAGATTATAACAATTCAATTTATTACTTATTTCAACTCAAAAACATCAATTGAAATTTTTTGATGGTTACACACATAAAATTGATAGCTCTTCCAGACAAATATGTAGATAAATACACAAGTATTACATGATTCATAATTAAATAGGACTGAATCATTTTATATGGACCCAAAAAGCCATCACAAAACAAAATTCTAAAGGCCAACCAGGAATAGAAATTTTCAAAAAAAAAAAAAGGCTTTGATCAACAAATTCTTTAAGACAATTTTCAAGAGTTTTCTGTTTTACAGTGCTGATACACTAGAAGCACCTAAAACTATCAAAATACAAACAAATAAAACTTTTTAAACAAAATCAGCTTTATTGCCTAACATAATTTTTTTTTCAAACTTGATCTGCTTCTAAACTTTTAGGGGTAGAATAAAAGATCCCAAAACATTAAAAATAAAAATGGATTTAATATATTCTAGGAAAAAACAAACTAGGTCTAGATAATAAAAATTACATCTGAACACAGAATTAAAAATATATAACAGATCTTGAATTCATGAGTAAATAACATCCACAACATGTTCAACTGGCATGTGTACATATCACACCCCAACATAAAAAAAAAAAAAATAGAAAAAAAGTTTTAGAACTCTTACTAGAAAAAATAGAGTGGATAAATATGACATAATCAAGTGACTAATAACAAGAAGAAACAAATTAATAAACAGAACCAGATCATAGATAACAACTTCACACCTAATAAAAAAAAACTAAAAAATCATAGGTGTGTATATATATACACATATACAGATACCAAGATTAGATCTGAAGCATGAACAACAAAATCAAAAATAAAAATCATAGCAGCAGATTTTTCATCATGTGATATCCACAAACAATTCTGAATCTATAAAACAGTAATCAATAAAATCGTTTGAATAACAAAATAACAGATCTAGCAAAATCAGCAACAGATCAGATGCAAACCCAAACCATATACAATCAAGCACACCACATAGTTCAACAGACAGATACATACATATATACGATTGTGAGTGAAGAAGAATGAAAAGAAAATCGGATATACCTTGAAGCGCAGAGAGAGTCTTGAGACGATGCAACGAAGCAGAGAGAGAGAGATTGAGAGAGATAGCGAACTAGGGTTTGTGAGGTGAGACTCGTTTTATAGAGGAAAAGTTTAGTCGAAAGGCTAGGGTTTTGGAAGGACCTCCAACCTTAATAATTTGACGATAATAACCCTGTGTTGAGATCTAAATCACCATTTACCTAACTCCTCCCTTTCTTGTAACCCAAGCATGAAGTCAATGGTGGAACATTTCCTCTTAATATTTAAAAATTAAGTTATTTACATCGAAACCCCTTAAATTATTAAAAATTATTACTGTACACTTCTTAAATTATAAAAATATAAATAGATCCTGTAAATTATTGATAAGTATCGATTTATCCTCTAAATTATAAAATTGTTCAAATGGATCCCTAATTATTAAAAAAAATAAAAATCACTCTACTTGGTTTTGCTTTCCAAAATTTACTTTTCAGAAAAAATCTATTTTTTTTTGTTTTCACTGAATGCTTTTAATATTTAAAACAATTTGTTTAATTTTTAGACACACCTAACAAAAATATATTTAAAAATTATATATTGCGTTTGGTAGAGTTTTGTAAATATGATTTAAGAGTATGAGTTGTATTTTGAGTTTCTGAGTTGTGGAATTATAATTTGAGTGTAGAAAATTTGTTTGGTTATGATTTTTGAATAGAGTGTGGAATTGAGTTTTGAAAGTTTGATTTGACATATAAAGTAAGAAAATTTGTTTAGTTATGAGTTTTAAAAATTTTTAAAACTCAATTCAAATTGTTATAACTCATAACAAAACACACTACTTTCACACTATTGAAAATTCTGATCAACACTTATAACCAAACTCTTTTTAAAATTCAATTAAAGAAATTTATTATTAATAGAAAATAACATTAATCAATTTTTTAATTGAAAATACTACAAAGGAAATAATTTTTTTTCAAAATAAATATTCAAAAAATTTAAATCATAAATATTTAAATAATCTAAAAAATTTAATAAGTACAAAATTAAAATAAATATTCAAAAAATTTAAATCGTAAAAATTTAAATAATTTAAAAATTCAAAAAATTTAAATAATTTAAAATGTTAATATTTTAAATTTAAAAACAACTCTACACTCAAATCGTAACCAAACACATAAAACAAAACTCAATTAAGAAATTATTTTTAAAACTTAGAACCAAACACATAACTCGAAATTTCATATTACTTTTACAACTCTACACTCAAATCGTAACCAAATACATAACAACAAAATTAAAATATTTAAAAATATTTTTATAAAATAGAGTTTGAATTTATTTTTATAAAATATTTTAAAATTTAAAAAATTAAAATCGTAATATTTTGAAATTAAAATATTTAAAAATATTTAAAAAATTAAAAAATTAAAAAAATCGTAACATATTTAAATATTTAAAATATTTAAAAAATTAAAATATTAATTTGAATTGAGTTTTGAAAAGAGTTTTAAATTATGTGTTTGGTTATGAGTTTTGAAAAGTAATGATTATGTTTTGAATTGAATTTTGAGAAATTAGTGTAGAATTATGATTTGAAAGTTCAAAACAAACAATACACTCAAATTAATGTGTGGAACTATAATATGAGAGTTGTGCCAAACAGAGCCAATTTTCTGAAAACAAACTTTAAAAAATTCACTAAATACCAAAAATATAAAAATTCAATATATTTTTCATATTTTTGTCTATTTATTAATTTTTTAAAATATTTTTCACAAATATTTTACTTTTTAGATACGTCTAAGTAAGGTGCATCTGAAAAAGTAAAAAAATTCTTAAAATTTGAAAATATTCACTAAAAATAAAAATAAAAATAAAAATACGAAAAATAAAAAAACTCAATTTTTAAAAAATTGAAACCAAACATACAAAATTGGACCCCTAATGGAAGGGGTCAAAGTAAAACATACTAATAATTTAAGGTTTTATTTATACAATTTTATAATTTATGGGGCAAAATGATACTTCTCAATAGTTTAGGAATTTATTTGTACACTTTTATAATTTAAGAAGTCAAAATAATATTTCTCAATAGTTTAAAATTTTTTGTGTAAATAACCCTTACAAACTGAAAATAAAACGGCACTATTTTAATTTTGTGTTTAGTTTTGAGTTTTAAATATTTTTTTTTATTGTTAGTGTTTTTTAGCCTTTTGTTAATATTTTAATTAATTTTTTATTTCTTAGGAATAGTTAAAAAATATATATTTAAAAAAAAATAGATATTCAGGCCAGAAAATAAATTATAAATTTTTTTGGTCAATATGCCTAAGCTTTATTCTTTTTAGTATAAAAGGACAATTTAAATTTAAAAAAAATATATATTTTACCCTTATTTATTTATCTATTTATTTATCCACGTGTCACCTTGCATTGGTCTATGTGTCACCTGAACTTGGAGAGGGTGTTGTGCATTTATAGGCATAGCACTGTGTTGTAAGATCGTGAAAGCATTTTCTAAATCTAATTCGATGATCTGAATCGTTCATATTGTAAGTTTCGTCAAGTAGATCATCTATGAAAAAAATCAAATAAATTAGACGTTTATAACCCATAATAATACCACATTTATGTTTTAAAAAAATAAATAGCTATCATAATTTTGATAATTTTTTAAAAACAATTATGGTTCGATCATGAAGTTATGCATGTTCGATTAATCTCATCTTTTACATGAATGATATACTTAATGAATCTTATAATATGAACGATTCAAATCATTAAAATAAAATCGAAGCAAACCTCAACCGAGGCGTATCACTCTCATTTTATCCGTATCACCTATCTGCCCATATAATCAACTTATTTGTTCATATCATCACCAGCACTACTATCCTTGTTGGCCACTGTCGTCGAACTTTTCGACAGAGTCCAACGTGGGGTACAACAAAAATTATATATTCAAAAAAATAAACAATTTCATTAAAATATGTCATGATCATCAAAACATATCAAACATATGGGTTGTACGAGTACGAAATAATCTTCTCATATAATCCTGTTGACTAAGTTTGCGCTCTTTCAAACGTCGTCGCTTTGCTACTTGAAAACACGCGTGAGCTAGCTGGCGGGTGTGCGTCAGAAACCCCTCTGATGCCTAAGTCAGCCAGAAGACAATAGACAATAAGCTCTATTTATTTAAGAATAAGAATTGCAATACCTGTTCATAGGTTCTGTCCGGAGTTTTAATAGATTCCGCCAAGCACAATCCTAGTAGGACTCTAACTCTCCTTAGTAGAGTCCTCTTAGGAGTCCCATATCTGAAGATAATATTTATCCTTAGAGCACCCTACTCACTGCAAACCAAGTGAGATGGTTAACTCTAACTCTCCTTAGCAGAGTCTCTATGAATCATTTTCCTACAGGATAATGCCTATCCTAATAACACCCTACTCACTGCCAACCAAGCGAGATGGTTATCACCTTGCTCAGCTCCATACGCCTAGCCAAGCTATCTGGTGCAAATACTTTGATCGGGCCGCACAATCACTAATTGCTTTGAATCCTCTTGTTGGGCTATCTCTAGCTTGACTTCCTTTATGTGGCCGACATAGCATTTCGGCACGCCCACTGACCGCATCTAGAACTCATTGACTGGCTTGTCAACCATTGTTCCCACACCGAGCTATCCTGAGCTCGTAACTTGGTCCACAACGCATCACAATATTCAGAAACAACGCTTCCTAGCTCAACCCAATTTGGCTACACAAATTACCCTCTCAGGGGTGTATAAAAAAAATTGGTTAAACTGATAAACCGGTTTAATCTACCAGTTTGGTCTAATTTTTATTAGATTTGGTTTTGGTTCTGAAAATGATGGAACCATTTAAATCGGTTTGATTCCTAGTTTCAAAACTTTTCTTACTATTCTGAATCGAACAGTACCGGACCGTAATATATTTGTTTATTATTTTTGTACGTAAAAATTAAAATATAAAAAATTTCTCATAAGACTTGAACACTAGTCTTCATTGGAAAATTTATAAAGTCTAACCAACTTACCCAAACTAATTATTGTTAGTTTCTTTATTAATAGAAAATATATATCGTATTTATTGTTATATAAAATTTATAGAACCGTAAAGCCACACCAAATCAGTTTCTGTGGTTCAATTCTGGTCCGATTCCATAGATTTAACGATTTAGCTATGGTTCCAATTTTTCCTGAAACCATATAAATTGGTTCAATTCTTGTTTTACTCTAAAATTTGACCAATTTGATCCGTGTACACCTTAATCAAATCTTAAACTAAATAGCATATGGCCCATGGGTGTTGACTTTTCACCAATTTATCCGTTAAAAAATCTTTAAAAATTTCACTAAATACAAATATATATATATATATATATTTATTGACATTTTTTTTAGATTTCTCTATAAATATTTTATTTTTTAAGTGCATCTAACTTAAATGCATTTAAAAAATAAAAAATAAAAAAAACTAAGGTTGTGTTTGGGAACTAAGTATTTTACCCCAAAAACACTATAAGTTGTCACAGCACTCTCTCTATTTTTTTGCACATATTTTCATAAAAAACTAAAAAATTACTAAAATAGCATGATTCCAAACGAGACCTAAATATATGAAGAAAAAAAAATCTATAAAGACAACAAAACATAAAAAGCTAAAAAAAAATGTATTTAAAAATTCAAAATCAAACAAAGTGAATTTTATTTTTTTTTAGCGAAATTACATTTACATTCCTCAACCATCCAAATAAAAATAAATCAATTTCCATTTATTCTAAATATATGTTTGAATTACTGAAAAGGTTTGGATATTCTCCCAAGTTGGATCACTTGAGAGAAACAGTTGGGCTCGTTTTGGCCCTATTTTGACTATCTAAACAGTTTATTTTTTTATGACACATTAGTTATGTTTGATTCACAAGACTAATAGTGAAGGTATTAATAATCCTATCAAATTAGTGTGTTATTCACTATCTAATTGGATTAGTAGGATAAATTATCCCCTTGTCCATTATTTGATTTACATTGGATAAGAAAACATATGAATGTACGATTACAACTATATTTATTTTCTTTTCCAATATTACATTCCATCAATGTTTCTTCATAATCTTTAATTTATTCAAATTTCTTTATAAACGTGGTTTTGAAAAAAATTATAAATAAATAAATAAAAACAAAATAAAATATAAAATACAAAGGCCATGTTTGGTTTGTTTTTTATTTTTTAATTTTTAAGTATAAACTAATTTGATAAAATAAATATCAATTTTTTTTTAAAAAAAATTAAAAATTATTTTTAACCTTCTAAAATATAAAATTATATAAAAATAGTAAGTGTTTTAATTTTTAGTCAAGGATAAAAAGAGTCTTTTTATTTTATTTCTTAGCTCAGAATATATAATTCCATCCCTACTCCATTATAAATAATCCTACAAATTTGTTAGATTAATTATCCATTGAATTAATAATCCTAAAACAAAATTTCAAAACAAACACATGATTATTAGGTTCACGAATTAATAACCGCAATCTCATGCTTTAATCATGTCAATCAAACATACCTATTGAGTAGAACATGTTATAGACCTTGGGTTGGTCCAAGTGGTTTCCAGTCACACCTTAAAATGTGGTGAGTGAATGGTCGGGAGTTCGAATAAATGAAACAGTGGTGATCCTCCATAAAAATTTCAAAATTAAAATTATTGACATTATACACAAGAATGTTGACATGTAAAAATGACTCTAGAATGTAGACATTATATTGACATTTTTTTAGTGACTTAAGGATGTCAACATTATGGTGGGATTTTATTTGATCTCTAAATTCTCTAGACCTCCAATTTTTTTTTTTTTTAAGTACATCGAAAATAACCAGACCTCCATTATAAATGCTTGCATATCTTATGTGTTTCTACACACACATAAATATTCATTTTAATTTTTTAAAAAGCATTATTCTCGTCTTTTCCTTTATATTTTTCCGAGTACTTCTGTTCTATCAAAGGTTGATTCCTGCATATCCCTCATTGTGAATAAGGGGTGCACACTTGAGGAAGGCTGGTTGTGAATTTTTGAGGGTAGACTGCCCGTACCTCTTGCGCCGAGTTATTATCTCCAAGGGGTGCGATACTACTCTTAAGGAGAGTGTATTCTATACACGTTTACAGGTGGTGACATCTTTCTGTCTCATATTTTAATTGTTAATTTTGCTATTTATGTATATTTTCTAATAGAATTTTTATGTAAAAAATTAACATAATCGAATATCAGTAGCTACATATTTAAATTATATTTATCTTTTAAAAATAAACGATAATTATAATTTTAAGAATATATCATTCATTTTTGTGATACAAATGTAATCTATTCATGTGGTTAACGACATTCCGTTATCTTGAGTTTTTGTATTAATATTTATTCAATGAGTTTTAAAAAAGTGAACGATTCAGATAATCAAAATAAATCTCAAAATGAGCTCATCAAACTCATCTGTCTTTCTCAAGTTAAATGGCTAACTTAAGAGAATTCAAACCTAATTAAGAGAGAGAGAGAGAGAGAAGTTGGATGAAAATGGAAAGGAACTAAGATAAATTTATTTCACTTCAAACACAAAAAATCTCCTTAAAATGAAAACATTAGGAGAGAAAACAAATAAGTGATTACTGATTTTTTAAAATTGTCTGTCTAGTTATTAAACAAGATTGAAAGAAATCACTACATATATTTTTTCTTTTCTCCCCAACTTAATCAAATAAAAATGAGATAAAACACCAAATCTTTTATCTTCTTTCATTTTCTCTCTTAATTTAATATTTTTGTTTCTTTTTTCTCCTGAATTTCCAAACAAACTATAAATAAATAGATACCGATTTAACTGTTTTTGCTTATATTCTTTTGTTTTTCCTCTTTAGTTAATTATTTAAATTTTAACTTTTTAATTCCCTACATTGTCATATTCCATCCCATCAACGTATACAAGGTGAGTTTTGTTTCATTAAATAATAAATTACAACGCAAATTTCTATCACCTTTTCAAAAATTTAATAATTTTAGGTCATTAATGTTAGGGCTAACACAGGTTGGCATTTTTATGACTACCTAACATATACCTTAGGTAGAAGCAAGCTACTACCATTTGGAGGCGATGAATAATTTTTTTTTCATAGTGATTTTAAAAAAAAAATAAAAAAATTTAATTTTTTAGGATCTACTCAATTAGATGAACTACAAAACTAAAAAATAAAATAAAATTTGAAAAAAATAATAACAAACAAAAAAGAAGAAGCTATTTTTTTATTTTTTTACTTTTTAGGTTTATTTACACAAGGCGGATTGAAAAAAAGTATTAAAAAAAAAATTAACACAATTTTTAAAAACGATCACTAGACACAAAAAGTAAAAATAAAAAAGTGCTTTTTTTTAGATATATGCCAAACACCAACTAGTTTAAAACATTCGTACATATAGTTAACATAGTTATTTTTAATTTTTGAGAAAATTATGTAGAGATCTATCTAGATATATATGTAAGAGTTTAAGGAGGTTAAAAGTTTGGCTGCTAGTTAAAGTCCTAAGTTTTCAAATTCTATAAGGATAATGAAAAAAATTGAGATAACTGGTTAAAAATGACCTTACAACTTATGAACCTAATTTTCCTATCATAATTTTTTTCCCTCAGATTTATCTCTCACATTCTTTCAATCGTGATTCCGGTTTTGACCTGACCTATCTTGTATTCTGGACTCCAGTTTTATGATTTCTGAATGTTATTCATATATTTTTTCCTTTTATTCTTACTTGAGTTTGGCTATTGAGTTGGTTGGAGCATGTTTGGAACAGGTTGGTTACTTAGTTTTCAAACCTTTGTTGTCCAGATTTTTGCTCTTCCGCTCGAGCGACACTTCTTGCGCTCGAGCGGACTTTGCAAACGCTCGGTGTTTTTGCAGATTTGCAAAAATACTGGGAGAGTGTATTCTACACTTAAGCGGGCTCAGCTCGAACGGTAACTTCTTGTGCTCGAGCGATGGTCTGTTCTCTACAAAACTACTGGAAGTGTGTATTCTGCACTTAAGCGGTCACTTCTTGCGCTCGAGCGGAACAACTTATTGTATCTAACGCTCGAGTGTCACTTATTGCGCTCGAGCGGACCGTGTGTCTATCATTTTGTGAAAATGACTTTTTACATCACTTTTTCAGATCTATTTCTCTCTAAACTCTAAAGTTAAGACCCTCTCTCTCCAAA
Organism: Camellia sinensis; assembly: GCF_055761805.1. Classification (NCBI taxonomy): domain Eukaryota; kingdom Viridiplantae; phylum Streptophyta; class Magnoliopsida; order Ericales; family Theaceae; genus Camellia; species Camellia sinensis. The sequence continues at coordinate 52,077,908 of NC_138967.1, forward strand.
ACTTACATTCTCTCTACTTTTTCATCAAGATCTAGTGATTTCTCCACCCTTGTGCCTTTGTTAAAAAGGTAGAGAATGTCGTAGGCTCTCTTTTCATCCGAACAAAAGTGGGTTTCGGTGTCTTTGAAGTTCTTCCTTTGCTTTGCTCATCTTCTAACTTTGAGCTAGGGACTCTTCTATGAGTTTTAACTTGGTTATTTGTTGATGGGTATGAAATGTTGAGACTTGTTGTGATTTTGAACAAACCTAGGGTTTGGGTTAAAATCAAAAGAGGGGTTTTCGAATTAACGTATTGGAAATGGTTATGGGAGTAGATATGAGTTTGTGTTGTGTTAAAATAGTTGATTTTAGTGTTTAGAATAAGATTGAGAAAAATGGGGGTTTTGCCCTAAAATGTCTTAAATAATTATTTTATACAAATAATGAAATTGGTATTGAGAATATGAAATTGGATGGATGTTTATATAAATGGTGGAATTAGATATGTATTATTTCTCACCTATGAGAATTTAGACAATTTACCTGTTATAAAGATTGTATTTATGTTTAGAAATATCTATTTTGGGCTATCAGTGGATGATAGCCAGGATTGTTGTAGAAATTGCATGTGAATTAGGCAAATTGAAACAAATCTCTTAGTCATTATCATTGAATATGATTATGATTTATATACATTGTATATGTATAATGTTTGGAAGGAGGAAGTGGATGCATTCCATGTTTGAGAGGCGAAAGTGGATAGACTCCATTAAACTAAGTTGGCCTATGTGTCGAGGGTGAAAGTCCCGAAAATCGCACGTATACATTGGTGCTGATTCCCGCGGACAAAATTTTCGTAAAATGGCAAGTGAATGTATTTTGTATGATAATTGTGTTGGTTGGAGACCTATAGGGTGTATCCTCTGTTTGGTTGACTAAATGAAGTAGATATAACTAATGGATGGAGATGTAAGTGTGACATAACATGGTTTTGGAAAAGGTTATTAAAGATTTGTCATTTTGGGAATTGAACAAGTGCATCATACTATCCTTGTTAATATTTATATATTGTGTTAGATTGTTTTTACTAGGTTTTGGCTCACCCTACTTGGAAAACCATTTTCAGGTGCTGGTGACATGCCTCCTCCAAGGACTTAACTTGGGAGGACCTGTAGACGCGCCCGCGTGGGCCTCATGCTACTACAGTTCGGACTCAATTTGTGTCACGGTTCTTAATCTGAACCAAAGAGTCCAAATCTGGCAAATCGTTTTGAGAAACAGATTTTTGAAAAAGTAGTGCCAAACATGGACTACTTTGCCAGATACAGAGTCGCCACCTAAATATTTTTTATGGGAGAATTTAGGAAACCCTGACTCGGTGCCGAAGGCCACATGTCCGTCATCACCGGAGTTGTCTCGGCTCGGGAGCTTGGGTACGATCGGGGAAGGTCAGCTATGAGCACCCCCTTTCGCCCGGTCCGAAGACCGGCCTCTACTAACCGTGATATCCGTTTTTGAAAACTTTATGTGTTCTTAAACCAATTGTTAGCCTAGAATTACTATGTTATGCGCGCAGCAAACAAGTATAGACCAAATCGCCCAAATTGGAACAAAACATTTCATGTTTGTTTTGAAAATGGTTTGCTACTCGCAAGTAGGCTAAAATGCAGATTTTGCCACCCTCAAGTGGGCTTTTAGAAAAGATGATTTTGCCACTATCTAGTGGGCTTAAAACTCACAGTTTTAATGCATCATTCCAATTTAGGTAATTCAACCTCCATCCACAGGCATACAAGCAGTTATATCACATAAGCAGCTAGCCTCATGGTAATCATGCTATCATGGCAACATTCACACGCATGCGATATGCTAAAGCATAAAAGCTTACCTAGTACTCCGTGCCAAAACAGTAAACTAGTTAGCAAAAATGTGCGTGTCCTAGTTCATGTTAAATTGCCTAATGCAACACATACAAGATGCAATTTAGATAGGCTCAGTTAACCTAAGCATGACATATGTAATGCGATCAATTATCACATATTCGATTTGTAAATTGAAGTACAAATGCAGTTAGCGTGATGTACCGAGCCCGGTGCATGTCAACAAATGCATGAATGCACGCATGCATAACATAAGGTATGCTAAAATAAATATGCCCTAATCTACCATCATAAGCAGGTAAATAAAAGGGAGAAAGAAGTGGGGGTTGGAAGACATACACACACGCACCCACACTTATTACAAGTTTGCCCTCGCTCGGAGGGACCAAAATAATAATACAAATTAATTAACTACGCAAGCTAATTAAATATTACAAATTAATTAATTAATTAACAAATTAACTAATCTAGGAAAGCAGGTAAACCGCCTCGGGAAATGCGCCGCCATGCATAGGCTGCCTCTGTTTTCTTTCCTCTGCTCTTCTGAAGGCTACCAAAACCTCAGGACTGCTTCCTAGGACACTGAGGAGTGCCACCGGCTGAGTAGAATTGCCACCGGCAGTGTGGTGTGGCCATCGGCACAAAATGGAGTCTATCGGCAGAGGAAAGATTGCCGGTCGGCATCTTATACTACCGGTCGGCAGAGTATTCCTGCAGAATCTGCAAATGACAGAGGGCAAGGCAAAGCATGGCAGCACAATTCAAGGCATATATGCACCAACCATGTCCCTTATCATGATAATGACTCAAAGGGGCATGTGCCTCGATTCTCGGACCACCAATCACGCATTTCCATGCATGATGGTCCAAAGAATCAAGTGTGCAACTTCAATTTCAAAATGCATGCAAGCCAAATAAACACACAAGGAGGCCTAACCTCTATCATACTCATCTCAAGAGGCAAGGTGATGCATGCAAGATGCAATGCAACTTAGGCATACGAGCTAAGGATGCAACATGCCGATACAAGAAAACATGCAAGATGAGCATGCAAATAAGCAAAGGATGGTCTTAAACATGAATTAGGCAGCTCTGGTTAGGCCCAAAACAGTGGCCATAATATGAAAATGAAGTGCCTCGAAATGCGTGCACACGGGCACGCAAACCGAGGCAATGGCATATGCAATGCAACGGCTAAAATGGCATATAGAATGCAACATGGACTTATACTAACATGAGAGAGCCTCAGCCACACTCACATAAGAGGCCGATGAATGAAAATGAAGTGCCTCGAAATGCGTGCACACGGGCACGCAAACCGAGGCAATGGCATATGCAATGCAATGGCATGGAAAATGACATGCAAATATGCTAATGGGATTTCAGCACTGAAATATGGGGGAAAACAGCCCCGGAATGAGGCGAAAACACACCCGATGCATGGAATAGTCCCGAAACATGGACTTTGGCACCCGAAATGGCCTATAGCTATATCAAACATGCACAACATGGATATGCAATGAATAGACAGTAGCAAGGCAGCCCCAAAATTAGCATTTTACTAGTACAACTCATGGCCAAAAAGCAAACAAAGATAGGGCAACAATGGCATACAAAAACGGCCCTAAACATGAGATTATGAAGCAACTCACAGCTGCTGTCCCTAAACATGTTAGGGCCCTTCAACAACATTGAAGAGGGGCCCAAAATATGCACATTTACAGTTCATGGAAGCCCCGAAATCAGTATACAAACATGCTAGAAATACAATGCAAAATGAGGCTCCAAAAGTGGCTATAACATGAGGTATACAAAAAATTCACCAAAAAAGAAAATACCCTTAATAAAAAATGTTCAGGAGGTCAAAATAAAGCCACTTTTAGTTCGGACCAAGGTCCAAAAACAGCAAAATCAGGGGCTGCCAAGACATATAAAAATGGGACCAAAAAGAGGATGTAAAGGGGAGTACAACATGGAAGTCCCAAACAGTGTTGAGCCCTTCTTCAATGTTGAAGAGGGGCTCAAAATAAGCCTATTTTCAGTTTACATCAGGCTCTAAAACAGATCACACGCAAGCCAAAAATTTTATGCAAGATTATGGCATTCAAGGAGGATATTGAAGCAAGTGCAAGCTACTGTCCTCAAACAGCAAGAGATCCTCAATCAAACATGAAGAGGACCTCAAAATATGATGGTTTGAAGTTTGGGTCGGAGCCCAAAGATGTAAGCACAAGGAGCTAAGATATAGGCCAAAAAAATGCGCAAAAGAGGGAAAATGAGACTCACCCTTGTAGAACCAAACTTTAGCAACCTTTGGACTGAGTTTGGGAGCTTTTAACCTCTGGAGGACAGCCTCAAGCTGCTGGAATGGGCGTTGGATGCCTTGTGCTATGAGTTGATGAAGAAATGGCCCAAGAACAAGGGTGTTTGATCACTATAACACTCCCAAATGTAGAGAGAGAGGGAGATATAGAGAGAGAGGGTGATATATATGTTATATGTATGTATTAGGTCTGGTTTTGCTGAACCAAATCTCTAACCTCAACAAAGGAGGAGGAGAGGTGCTTATATAAGCAATGCTAAGCTTCTAAGACAAGCTTCAAAGGGGCCAAGGGGTTCAAGGGGGGTGCAAGGCTTCTAGAGGAAGCTAAAACAGCTGGCCAAGCTTCTTGGAGAAGCTTGGCCAAAAGGTTCAAGCTTCTAGAAGGTTAGGGGGTTCAAAGGCTCACAAGGTGCAAAATAAACACACACGTGCGTGGAGGATCAATTCTGTGCATTCCAGCTGGCACAGCTGGAATCCACTCAATCTGCAGAATGCTCCGGAAGGTCGTCGGCTAGCAAAAATTGCCGGTCAGCAAAATAAAGTGCCGGTCGGCACAATAAATGGCCGGTCGGCACAATAAATTGCCGGTCGGCACAAACAGAGTGCCGATGGGTGGCCGGTGAGGTCAAAAAAGTGCCGGTGGATGTCTAGATTGAAGCCCCGGAAGTTAGCTTTCCAATGGCGCAAACCTTGCATTAAAATTCCTTCTGTGTAAAAAGTTATGCCCTTTTTCGTGAAGCCGCGCAGATTCGATCCAACCGGGATGATGCCCGACTTCAACTGATCATATCTCCCCCACCCGGACTTGGCTCTAGGAGATTCTTGAGTGCAAAATGAAGCCCCGAAAGTAAGCTTTCTGACGGTGGTGGCCTCATAGCTAAACTCCAAGTGTACAGACAGATAAGCCCGATTCAGCGAGGGCTGCTCGACTCGCTTCTACCCGGATTCATGCCGAACTTTTCCCAAACTAGTTTTCTCCTCTCCTTTCCTCTTTTCTTCAACTCCAAACTCCTAAACAAAGTGTTTTGAAGGATTTGCCTCTCTCCTTGCCAAAGAAACTGAACATTTCCCCTGCACACCTGTCTCCACCAAGTGAACCATCAATAGCGCCCAAGTCTTAAGGGCGGTCAAAAATGGGGTGTCTACAGGACCTAGGAGTTGAAGGCTCTGTTTTGTCATTTTGTATTTAATATTTGTACAAGCTGAGGGCTTTATATGTATGAAGCTTAAGACTCTCTCTTTTATTGTAACCAAGCATGGTCTTGAAATGATGTAAGCCTGTAGGCCATTTATTTGTTTGATCATTAAGTTGGTATCACATGCTATAGATTCAGGATAGAGCTTATGAATGTATATCGCAGGTGTCACTTGTTGTAAATTAACTATGATTAATGAAAGATTACTATTTTGTTTATGTCGTTGTGCATATGTTGTTGGGGGCCAATTTATGGTATTTATTTCAAGGCGTTACACTCTCTACAATGGATGATCGCTTCAACCATGACCTCTATTGTTCGTCGCCGCTATGGCCTTAAACTGCATTCATCTCTATCGTTGTCACCACTTTCAACCACATCTATATCCTATGTCAACATCTCGTAGAAATTCGAACTATGTCTTCGTTCTTAACCATTATCGAGACTTGAACTTGTGTTTGTTGTTCGCAACCACAGTTTGCACTTCCATTACCTCATTGCCATCAACATAATTCGGCCAATTTTTTATCTGTCTCCATCTTCATTTTTCTCTTAATCTCTCTATATTTTCTATGAGTCATTTATCTTTTATCTTTTTATTTGTTCGGTATTATTCTTCTATTTGATTTTTATGTCGTTGTTTAATAGATATTATTTGTTGTAATGATGTAAAAAGAATTATATTTTTGTTTTTGTTCGTTAGTGAAATTTCTATGGCTTTCTATGTAATGCCCTCAAAAAAGATATAGGGGGTGTTTGTTTCAGCTTTTCAAAGCTAACTTATGGCTTTTAGTTTTGAAAAAATTATTTTAGATTGTTTGGTTAAACTTATTTTAAACAGTTTCTGATTTTAACAGATTATTTTAACTCAAAAAAGCTAATTCTAAGAAACTGTTCACCCCTTACTTCTGATTATCAGTTTCTGCTGTGGACACGTTAATTTATGATTATACTCTTAGATTTTTTTATTTTTTATTTTTTTAAAAATAGAAAAAAGACCCAAATGGACTATAGATTATTATTATTTTTTTTATGAGAAATGTAGACAAGTAGTAAATAACAAAAAATAAAAATTAATTAAGAAAGCTATTTCACAGCTTATTTAACAAACACTATTCAGCAACTTAAATCTATAATCCAACAGTTACACCAAACAGATTAACAACTTCTGATTAAAGTCATAATTTATAATCTGTTAAGTTATAATCTATAAGCTGTTTTAACAGTTACACCAAACGGGGCCATAAATTAATCCAAAAGATTCATAAAAATAATATGAAATGTATTACTTTCATTATTCAGAATTTATATTACAAAAGAAATTACATGCATTATACTTTCATAAATATTCATTCTGAAACTACAACATGTAACACTAATTAATAACAACAAAATAAATACCCTACAGGCTTACATCTTCCCAAGAGATAACTTGGTTACAACAAAAGAGAGTCATAAGCTCTTTACAATTAAAGCCCTCGGCTTAAAAGAAAACATATAAACATAAAAAAACAAAAAACAAAAGTAAAGCCTTCAGCCCTGCCGTCCCAAGCTATGCCCTTGGAGGTGACATGTCACCTGTACCTGAAAATGGCTTCCCAAGTAGGGTGAGCCAAAGCCCAATAAAGATATACTAAAACAACATATGAGATTTAACTAAGATATAAATGCCAAGTATATTTATTCTCAATATTCATAATCACATTACACTCTTTCCAAGACCATTCAACGTAGATTTTTCACATCTCAATCCATTTCTACCCATCCATTTTAAATCAATTTATGAACATAGTTCCTTATTATCAAAACAACTCCAAATGAGACTACAACACTTTTATTCACAATTTAACAACTACCGTTATTCAAACACTTTAATTTCTTGCCATTTTAAGGAATTCACATCTGAGGGAACCGACACCCATAAACATAAGATTTCGGGACTTTCACCCTGGACACTTCGGCCAACTTAATTTTAAATGGAGTCCATCTCCTATCTCCTCCTAAACAATGATACATATACAATGTATTAAAAGCACCGTCATATACAATGACTATCCATGACACATATTCAATATCTTAAACATACCGTTATATTCAATGACGTAAATTAAACAATAGGTTTCGGTTCACCTAATCCACATGCAGTTTCTACAATAATCATAACTATCCTCCACCGATAGCCCAACACAGATATTTCTAAACAGATATACAATCTTTTAAACAGATAATTTATCAAATTTCCAAAAGTGAGTGATTTAACAAATCCAACTACACCATTTATTCTTACACCTTCCCAATTTCATATTTCCCACATCAATTTCATTATTTATACAAAATAATTTATTTAACTCAAATTAGGGTAAATCTCTCATATTTCCCAAATTCAAATAAACGTCTAGATTCCATCATTTTAGCACTAGAGAAACTTCATACACAAGGACTATAGTCATTTTAGAGATCAACATAGAAAACCCCTTTTTCAATTTTGATTCCAAACCCTAACTTCACCAAAACCTTCCCAAATCTCACAATTTATACATAACAACAAATACCTAGGTTAAAACTCATACTAGAGTGTAGAATATCCCTACCTCAAATGTGGAGCTCAAAGAAGAAGAAGGAGAATCTCGAAAATGCCCAAAATCAAGCTTTACTCGGATGGATTGGAAGCCTACGAGATGCTACACCTTTTTCTCAAAGGAAGTAGAGTAAAAACTCTTAGATTCTAAGGGATTTGTAGAGGGAAGATGGATTTTTAGAGAGAGAGACAACCAATCTAGGGTTTTTAGCAAAAGAGATTCAAAAAGTGATGTAAAACTCCTCTGCTGCGAACTGATATACGTGGTATTCGCTCGAGCGAAGGAGTTGTCGCTCGAGCGACCAGACACAACAAGTGATCTCGCTTGAGCGCAAGAAGCGTCGCTCGAGCGTAGAATGCAAAACTTCAAAAATTTTACAGACGCACACACTCACTCAAGCGCAAAAAGCCTCGCTCAAGCGTAGAATACAAACCTTTAGGTATTACCCAGACGCACACCCTCGCTCGAGCGCAAGAAGACTCACTTGAGCGAAGGAACAAATAACACAAGGCTCGCTCGAGTGAAGAACTTCGTCTTCCCCAGAAATGCTGCGTCTAGAAGGAAACCTGAGAATTCCTCATTCACGCTCGAGCGCAAGAAACCTTGCTCGAGCGAATAAGAAAATTACAAAAAGCTCATTCGAGCGCAAGAAGCCCGCTCGAGCGAAGATGCCAAAATCTGGGCAACAATAATCTAACCCAACTAACAACCATCCTATTCCAAATTCGCTCAACAAGCTCTAAAACTCAAACACAAAGGGTCAAAGGGAAAAAACAAGACATGGATATAATATTCCATCACGGAACCCAAGTCCGGAATGCAATGAAGGCCGGGGCAAAACCAAAATCGCTATATTCTACATTTCAATAGATTTAGTCAGAGAAATTTCACTGACTAAATTTATTGAAATTGCAAAAAGTTAGAGAAATTTGTCTATCATAACAATTTTTTCCTACAACAACTACACTTTCCAGTGCTTCTTCAGCATAGTGAAATTTGACTGTGCTAAGTCAATGAAATTTCACATTGTCAGTGTTCACTGAAAATTTGTTGCTGGTAATGATGACCGGATGTAGTTATTGGTGGTAGCAAAGATGTTCAAAGGTTGGTAGGGTAATAAAAGTACACTAAGGATAATTTTACCCAAAAAAAAAACTTAGTGCCCTTAATCTAACAAGCATGTTTTAGTTGTCTTTCAGTTATTACAAAAATCTTTTATAGGAAGCTAAATAAAAAAAATTGAAGTTTTATTTATTTGCACAAATGCATTAGCTGATTGGCTTAGCAAGTACTACCGTATTTTGTTATTGGGTAAATTACAAATACATCCATTAAAATTTGTTTAAAATACAAATTGCCCTTATAGTTTGAAAAATTATAGATTTCTCTTTTCTTTACGTCGGGTTTTTATTATGCATTTTGATAAAGATTTGGTAAAAGAGAAAATTAGTGAAAAATCCACTTTAACAATTGTCTAAGGCAATAGGTTTAGTAGATATTTTTTGTTGGTGAATGGTCCACTTTTTGTGAAATAGTTTGGTAAGAAGTCTTGAAAGACATTTTATTTTTAATTTTACCCCTTGACCTTTTTTTTATCTGTTGACTTTTGTTGACTATCTGTTCAAATTATTTTCTATCTGTTGAAATTTTTTATCGGTCGAGATTCTTATTTGTTCAAATCTTTTTATTTGTTCAATTTTTTTATCTATTCAAATTTCTATTTGTTCAAATTTTTTATCTATTGAATTTTTTTTACATTTTCTTCTATCTATTGAAATATTAAACTAAACAAAATTCTATATGTTGAGTCAAACAAAACTCTTATATATTGTAATACTAAGCCAAAACAAACCATATCTTACCTATAGCAATTTGTTTGTCATGATCCGCTCCTCGTATCCAAAGGTTAATTATCGTAACGGCCAGTAACTGAAGTTATCTCCGGCAAATTCTTAAACAAATTACTAAACGCATACAGAAAAAAATATTTGAGTGAGGGTACCAAAATAATCATTGGAGCTTCTATTTTTATAACAAAATTTATTGACCAAAAAGGCCGATGTTTACATATGAATAATAGAATTATAAATACTATAAAAGTGCTGTGTGTGTCTATTTCGCAGCTCTGTGTCTAAGACTCTCCAAAAGCTATTTCTGAATTACATTGTTTCCTGAAAATTGGTAAACAACTATAAGCACATGGCAGAGTAAAAAATATTATACTAAGAGCATAAGGGCATAAAATTCACCATGGATAATTATTGGCTAAACAAAGCTTGATATTAAAATGCAGAGTATATAATACGGAGATCATTTGACATATAATACGGAAATCATATAAACAAAATAATCATAACTATGGTACAGAACGGAACATAACAGATGTATAGACTCAAGAGGTGGCTCGTACGAACTCTAGAGATAGCTCTTACCATAGTGTAGCACTTAGCTTCGTACAACACTTTGCTCTACACCAGAAAGCATAACCACGGTACAGAACAGAACATATGTATGGACTCAAGAGGTGGCTCGTACGAACTCTAGATGTGGCTCCCACAATAGTGTAGCACTATTCTCCACATCAGAAATTTGAGTGTTAGTGGATCCTTGACATATAGAGGGTCACAAAGTAACTAATTAAAGGGCCAATGGTTATTTAAGTCCTCTAAGGCATGGGACTGTTGTAGTGGTACTTCCAAAAAATAATTGCTTATAAAATCATTGTCAAATAATTAATAAAATTTAAACAAACATATTCATGAGTTTCATTTTAAGCAAATAGAATTCAGAAAATAATCAACATAATTGAAATATTAATATAATTTATAAAACAAAAATTGAATAAAATAAATTATGGTAACTCAAAACATACTCAAGGTATAATATGACTCACCTTAATGTTAATTCAAACTTTTACCTTTCACTTACTATGACCCACGAAATATTCCAAACTAAACTCAAAGTTTTATTGATAAAAAAATATTAAAAAGTAGAAAGAGAGTTTGGGCAATATGATGAGGCTGTTGATGATAGATAGCTATATATATAGAGTGAAGAAGGCGTGGCTAGCAAGTGACTTGGGGGCTACGCATCGTAGTTGTACCGAAAATGTTATATTTCAGTGTGTTTTGGTCTAGGAAAAATATAGAGAAAAATATAATAAAAATATCATAACACTCAGAAAATAATATTGAATAATAATATAAATTTTAAAATTATTTTTTTGAAATCATTTATAATTAAATAATATTATTATAAAATTTAAGGGACAACTTAAATTTTCGAGTTGTTACACTGTTTCATCATCATCACCATCAACAACAACAACAACAAAAACAAAAACAAAAACAAAACAAAACAAATTTTATATATTTGTATCTATTGCAATACCAAACCAAAGCAAAACATATCTTGTCTATAGCAATACGTTTCATCATTATCATTATTAACAACAACAACAATAACAACAACAACAACCACAACCTCAAGTTCACTGCTACACTCTTCCACCACATTGATAGTAGCTCCATTAAGAGCTCATGAAAATAAATGTTTCTTTGCAGAAAAATCAATTTGGTGGTTAATTGACATCACACACTTTGAATTATATTAATTGATATAATCGTTTAAACCATAACGCTAAGACTAAAAGTTTGAAAAGCCTTTCTTTTTTTCTTTTTTTTTTTGTGAAAAAGCCTATTATCAATAATTGATATAATGAGTTAAAACTTTTCTTCATACATAGATGGTATACAACTTAGATGGAATTGTGTGCCTCATAATAGGCCATCCAATTTATGATACAAGTTGGAATTTTTTTTACAAAAAGAACAAAGAATATTATATATATATACACACACATATATACAAATATGTTTGAGGCATATTTGAGATCTTGGATACACAACCGACACCAGCACGACATATCTAAATTAGGCTTCGCCGAAGTAGCAAGGCCAATACAGTGTTGAGCTTTGTTTGCCGACAAACCACGGTGGTGATCTCAGATCTATGACTGGAGGGGCGATTGGTGAAGATCGGTAGGAAGGTGAAGAGAAGAAGAGAAGAGGGAGAGATGGGGTGGCAACAGAGGTGGTCACAGTAGCTATAGTGGTCGCGGAAGTCCCGATGGTGTTGGTGGAGAAGGAGGCATTGGCGTGGGAGGAAGAAAAAGAAAGGAGAGAGAAGAGAGAGAGAGAGGAAGGCGACTTTGCTGGGAAATGTGCATGTGCATACCTTATATATATACAGGGCTATTTTGGTATTTTTGCTTCCATGTGTCCTTATGGACAAAGTATTTTAGCGCTTCAATCTAAGACCATACAATTTTATAAAATGAACTTTTGAACCGAGTGCCCTTGGTAAAATGAAAATAAATAAATAAAAATTTAACTTACATTTCGTTCACATTTTTTCAAAATTTCCCCCAATTTTCAATTATCTACTCAAATCCATGATTAAAGCACGACCTTAAGAAATCGATTTATTTATTTATTTATTTTTTTGGACATTACTCAATTCAAACCAATTTTTAAGTTAGAAAAATTAAAAGGATAAATCAAACTCACCTCTACTAAAGTTTAGATAAAATACAATCTAAACCCATACTTTTGACATAATTACACTGGTATCCTTTAAAGTTTTAATTCACGTAATAGTATTAGACTATTTTTTCATTAGTAATTAGTTGGTCACATCATTAAAAAAATTATATTGTTATCTCTTTTACACTAAAATGTAAACGTCTTTGTTTATTCAATATCTATTCATCATTTATATTAGTTTCGGCCCATTTAACATTACTAAAAGGAAAATCGGTGTAATTATGTCAAAAATATAGAATTGATTGCATTTTTTAGATCTCAAAAAAAGGTTAATATAATTTACCCAATTAAAAAATAGGGCAAATTTTACTTTTATCTTCTTGTGATTTGGCTCATATGTGGATTACCTTCATTTTATTTAGAAATAACCATATAACCCTTTGTGGTTTGTAGACTAAAGTGCACGATTAGAACCGTTAACAATTTAATGAAAATTATTAAAATATCTTTATATATAAGTAACCTACGTATGTGAATTACAAATATTTTAATCATTTGTTAAGAAATAAAATGCACTTTTAACTCCTTGTGTTTTATTCCATGTGCAATTTATCCATTTGAAATTTGCATATAATTTGCTTATGTTTGGTTTTATGTTTCACATTTACTGTTAAGTTAGATAAAATGCTTAACGGTACATTTCAGATCACAAACTGCAAAAGAATTATATGATTATTTTTAAATTAGAGGGGGTAAACTGCACACGAGCAAAAAAATACCAGGGATAAAAGTGAAATTTTTCCTAAGGTCCTATTTGTTTGTAGAATAGAGATGTATGGTGGAGTTGGATTAATAGTGAGATGGGGCTACCCACAAACATTGTGTTTGTTTTGAAGAAATGCCATGATTAACAAATACGATAGGACTATGAAAGCCCTACAAGGAAGAAATTATTAATCCAATCCCATCAAATGACCTTATTGTTCCTATTTTACAAAAATAACAAATTCGCTTTTTATATACTAATAAGATCTTGTACATAATTTTATAAACTTAATTCTAATCAACTAATACCACCGTATTAGTGCACAAACAAATATAATGGACATGTTTCGTATAGTTTATTATAAGTTAAAAGTTGATAAATATAAAACATAAGCCAAAATTACCCATCTCTCAGTTTCTAGATAATTAATTTTTTTCACAATTCATTTAAGTTTTTTTCCCCCTCCTAATAAGCTATAAGGAGAAGGTACACAAAATAGTTTGGCACATGCTCTTGACTTAAAATAAATGAGAAGTAACATATTTAATATCCACTACACACCCAAATAATCCCATCCAATTTAATCTCGTAGCCTTATAGTTTCATTATAGGGCAGTGTGATGTGCGATTTCAGGGTAAATTTATATAACTAAATCGTGAATAGTGGATTGATAAATAACCAACCACGATTTGGGCAGTTTCAACTTATTAGTTGATTCAAAGATAATCTTAAACAATTATTAAGTATTTGCATAATATATAACACTAATTTGTATAATATATTTTATATATATATATAACACTAACTAATTTTACATAATATTTTTCACATATATAATACTAATTTGCAATAAATTTTACATCCTAAATTTCTCTTATACTGATTTTTACTTTGATATTTCATTAAAGGTAATATATATTAACTATAGTGGAGCTTGACAGTTTCGAAACCGAATTATAAATTTTAAACTGCAAATCAAACTAACCTGTGATTAGTGGATCAGTACGAATTGAGTAGTACTTTGTAAATGTTTTGGCAACAACCTAAAAGAGTCCAAACAAAAAAAACTAAAAAGACTACCAAAAAATTTATTATTTTTACATTTTTACATGTCTTTTGGTTTAAAAAAGAAAAAAACTAACTAAAATAACTACTTGTCAAAATATGAGAATCATATTTGTTTGGAGAAATAACCAATCTCACGAGATTAGAAATACCCTCTAGTAAGGGGATTAGCAAGTTCATGGTGGAAGTGGTATTCAAATCCAATCTCATGAGATTATAAACGAAATGATTATTTTATCTCTTATAAAATATCATTGTATAATAATATATTTATACCAAAAATTATATGTATCTACAAAAAATAAAATAAAATAATATAGTATCAAAACACACACATATATATATATATATATATATTTATAAAATACAAGTTTTAACACCTGAGAAGACCCAGGGGCGTTGGAGAGTGCTTATCTCTTTTGTGATTTTCAATCCTCCTGCGGTGACTAACGAGTTTCAAAAACATTTTTATTGTGTAGATATGGGTTGAGAGATTCTTCCCAATTTCTTGCCTAGATTTTTGATTTTTCAATATCCACAATGGTTTTCTCTTACTCTTCATCCCTTGCTGTTGTGAGTGTTTTTCTTCTTCATCTCGGGCTTTCGACGGTGTCCAAAGATAGCAATGACGACAACGGCTTTGGTGGGTTTGGTTTAGACCATATCTTATTTTTTTCAAACCATATTTGTAATAAGATTGGTGATTTTTCCTAAATCGTGATTGATTTTTTAGTGACTTTTTATATTTTGTTGTTTTAAATTTGCATTAGGTTTCTTGTTTGGTCCTTTGAGACCTTGTTGTTCTTTCATTTATGTTGTTTTCTTATTTTAATATAATTGTGTTCAATTTCTTCTAAAAAAATAATACTATTAAAATATATCAAAAACACTAAAGCTATTTATAAAATTTCATGTAGTTAATCCTATCATAAAATAGCAAAAGAAACAAAAATTCTTACTAGTTTGATAGTTGTCAAACAAACACAAATTTATTAATTTCCTCACTCAATCTCATCACATTAATATTCCCCTCACTAGCAACTCTCGTCACTAACAATTAGGGATGTAAGAAAAATTGATAGAATCGAGCTGACCGATTGAAATTTTAGTTTTTGGTACTTTTTCATAGCATACGTTCTATTTTGATTTTTAAATTTGTTATCAGATACAAATCGAATCAACCGAAATATGTGCTCTTTTAGCAACTTGGTAAAAAGCTATGTTTGTAGCTTGTTTTCCAAAAAAGCTAAGTTGACTTTTTTAGCAAGGAGTCATTTGGCAAGTCCAAAAAAGCCACATATAAAATTACAATTATATCCTTTATGTTTTTTTATATATACATGGGTGAAAATATAAATTTTCTACATTGGGTAGGGATAGTTTAGTCATTTTATTGTGATGTGATATCATAAACAAATATTAATTAAAAAAGCCAAAAGTAATTTTTTACCAACTTTTCAAATCACTTTTCTAAAAAAGCCAAAAAGTTGGTTAAAAGCCAAAAGTCAGCTTTTAACCATATTCCCAAAATGCTCCTATATTTAAATACTTTTATATTTTTAGTTTTTAAACATTATATGATAGTAGCAAATATAATACACTTTTTGTGATATAAACTAAGGAGAAAAATAGTTATAAAGCAGATTTCATACCTTTTATTAATTTATTTCAATGTAAATTCTACAATTTTTTATAAAATCCTTTAAAATCTCATGCAAATTTATTTTTTACGTCACTGATAAAACTAAACCGTAGCATACGGTCTGTATCGATTTATCAATTATGAAAATTGAAAAGATTAGTTCTGTATTAAATATACCCTCAGCACCAACCGAACCAAACCATTTACACCCTTACTAACAGTCATATCCAACCTAACTCTAAGAATAAGGAAAAAATATTCAATATTCTTGGAGCGTTACATATTCATATTCAAAGACTAATCATCATATATCATACTCTTTATGTTTCTTAATTACTCAATACAAAATTACGAGTCACACCTTCTCTACCAATCATATCATCTTAAAACAACATATGACCGTATTCTAATAGCACCCAATAATCACTCAAGAACAAGTGTCATCAAGGAATTTGTTTCAATCTATATAACAAAGGAAGGGTTCATTTGAAAATGTCTCCCAAATTAATGGTTCAGATCTATCTAATTTGAAAACCAATGGCTCAGATTTATTTTTACAAATATCTCTTTCACAAACTATCTTTAATGGTCTAGATTTGTCTAATTTAAAAACAATGGCTGAGATTGAAAAGAGTTTCAATGGTCTAGATTTATCAATGGCTAAAATTCAATGGTCCAGATTTGTTTACCTATCACCTTTCACCAACCCACTGCACTTTACATCATATGTATGCTACACTTCACATATGTATGTATGAACAAAGCTCTGGGAAAGCTTTGAAGAAGGAAGAAAGCTCTGAGAAACCCATGTAAGGAACTCTTAACTCCTCACTTTCTATTTGTTTTCCATTCATTTTTTACCTCAGTTTTTTTCCCCAGTTCATAGCTCTGTTTTTCTTTTTTTTCATCATCCCGTCATCCCTACCCATCCAACTTTTCAGTCTTTATATCACGATTATACCTTCAATTTGAATGCTAAACAATGGCTCAAATTTATTTTGCTCTTCCCTGGCTTCACCCATTGTTTTTTCTTGAAACAACAAAAAAAATAAAAAAAATTTGTGTTGTGTTTTTTTCTTAGTTCTTTTTTAACATTAATTCGATTGACCCACTTCTTTTTTCTTAGTTCTTTTTTAAAATTTATTTCATCTTAGTCAATGTTGAGGCTCTCTTTAATTATCAATGGTCACATTTTGTTCTTTTTCAATTTTTTGTTTGATTTCTGATTGTGTTTTAATCTATGTTTTTTGGATTTTCTTTCCTTTTTTTTCTATTTTTCTATTTTTCTATTTTTTTTAAGTTTGGCTGTTGATTGTTGAGAGAGAGAGGAAAAGGAAGTTTGAATCATATGTATTATTGTTTGATCAAAACACAATCTGAAGCAAAAAAAAAAAAAAAAAAAATGTGTGGTGTTTTTTTTTAGTTCTTTTTTAACATTAATGGGATTGACCCAACATAATGGGTTGAGGCTCTCTTTAATTGGTCACATTTTGTTCTTTTTCAATTGTTGAGAGAGAGAGAGAGGAAAAAGTGTTGGAAATGGTTGGAAAATTCTGGGTAAAACTAGAATTTTTTTCCTAAGTTTGGTCTATTGTTTAGGTGGGCCCCGTGCGTCAATTTTCGAGAGTCAAAGTGGTAACACGTTCTATGCCGCGCTGTGATTCACATGGTATATTTGGTTGCTCAAAACTATTACCCAGTGAATGGAAAATTGAAGCCAAAGTATGCTCCATGGAAATGGAGTTTTGGTGGAAAAATCCTTAAAGGTTTGAATAAGGCTTGTCCCACATTGATTTGGTGGGAAGTTTTGAATGGGTTTATAAGGCATGGGTTTGGTACTTAGGGTGTGCCCCAAGGGGTACCCAAGTGTTTTAGAGAGGGAGGTTATGGGCAAAATGGGCTAGACCCATTGGACCCAAAAATCACCACCACCGTCCGGTCGGGCGGGCGGGCCTGGCTGGGCTTGGGTGCGTGGTTGGGTTGGGCTTGTTCGGCCCAATACCTATCTTTTTGGGCCAAAAACATTTGATTTTAATTTTATTTTTTGGTAAAATAAAATCCAGAATTCAAATTAAACTGGAAATAAACTGGTCCGGTTTTTTGCTGCACACCCAAACAGGTCCCTTCCGTTTTTCGAACCCAACAGATTTAAATCTGTTTAAATTCAAAACCGAACAGGTTTCAACCTGTCCAAACAGTGCCTATTTGTTTAAATTGAACAGGTTTTGCACCTGTTTAATTCAAAACTAACAGTCACAATTTTGCCTATAAATAGACTAGCCCTCCATTTGGATTTTTACACCAATTTTCGTACTCCATCTTCTGCTATAAATCTTTGTATTTTGCTGCATTTTTTTCTGAAAAAAAGAGTGTAAACACTTAGTGTGCTCATTAGGCAAACAATTTGTAGTGTTACTATTGTTTGTAGTTGATCATTTCATACTGGAAGATAGACGCCCACTTTCTGAAAGTACCGTGGAAAGGACGAATCTGTCTTAAGGACACCGTGTCAAACACTGGACTTGATCAGATATTTATTAGAAGAAATTAATCAAGTACGTTGTTTAATTTATTATTCTGTTTTATTTGTTTATTAAATCAGATTTTAATTTTGTTTTTGTAACAAAATAAAATCTGTTTTTATTTATATATTTATTTGTTTCTAGTTTGATTTTTGTAATCAAACAAATTCTCTCATTTCCTTTATTTCTTTATATTCTTGTTGTTGTTTAGTACACAACAGAATTTAATCTTTTTAAATACAGTGAAGATTGTCCAACAATCTTAAGACAAACTCATTTTTTGGTATCTTCATCGTATTTAATTTTTTGATTTCATAAAGACATATTCTGGTTGGAAAAACAAATAGTGATTTATTCTATTTGACAGATAGTAGTAATATATTGTCTCTTTTCTTTGACAACTAGTAGTAATATACTGGTATCATTAACAATTGCAGAATATTAATTTGTATTACAGAAAATTATTGTGATATTTTATTTTTGTAGTTTTAGTAAAAAGGAAAATAAAATTATTTTGTGTTATCAATTATTTTCTGATTTTAGTAAATAGAAAATTAATTTGTATTTTAATTTTTTCTGATTTTTGTAATCAAAGATTATGGCTACTACAATTAAAACTACAACTGGTAGTGGTACTCCGATTGTTACACCAACACCGGTCCCTATTCAGAACCATGTTCATGTACCAATAAATCATGGAGAAAAACCGGAAAAATTTAACGGTACTGAGTTTAAGAGATGGCAGCAGAAGATGCTATTCTATCTTACAACTCTTAATTTGGCCCGGTTTCTCCATGAAGAGGCTCCAGCACTTAAAGAGGGTGAAAGTGATCGGCAAGTTGTTGCCGCTGTAGATACTTGGAAACATTCATATTTCCTGTGCAGAAACTACATCCTTAATGGCTTTGACAACATGCTGTATAATGTATACAGTCCTCTGAAAACAGCAAAAGAATTGTGGAATTCTTTGGAGAATAAATACAAGACAGAGGATGCCGGCATGAAGAAATTTGTCGTCGGTAAATTTTTGGACTTCGTTATGATAGACTCCCAAACGGTAATTTCTCAAGTTCAAAGTTTTCAATTAATTTTACATGATATTCATTCTGAGGGTATGTCTCTAAGCGAGTCTTTCCAAGTCGCTGCTTTAGTGGAAAAGTTACCACCGGCTTGGAAAGATTTCAAAAATTATTTAAAACATAAACACAAAGAGATGACCACGGATGAACTTATTATAAGACTGAGAATTGAGGAAGACAACCGAAAGGCTGAAAAGAGGAATGAAAAAAATCCCATTGAGTCCAAGGCTAATGTGGTTGAACAAGTTCGTAAACCACATAACAAAAAGAGGAAGTTTACTGGAGATGGTCCTAAACAAGGCGATAGCACCAAGAAGTTTAAAGGAAAATGCTATAACTATGGCAAGACTAGACATCGAGCTTCTGACTGCCGCCACTGCCCTAAGAAGGATCATGGAAGTACAAGCAAGAAGACTACCAAGAAGACTACCAATCAGGCCAATGTAACTGAATTATATTACATTTCTGACGGAGTGAATGACATCAACCTCTCTGCTGTGGTGTCTGAGGCTAATTTGATTGGAAGTCCCGAGGAATGGTGGGTTGACACTGGAGCAACTCGTCACATTTGTGCGGACAAGAAGATGCTCACTACCTATAATGAGGCTGCAAATGGTGAACAACTTTTCATGGGAAACTCTTCTACTTCTACTGTGGCTGGACAAGGGAAAGTGATCTTGAAGATGACATCAGGGAAAGAACTGACCCTCAATAATGTACTGCATGTACCTGACATCCGGAAGAATTTAGTTTCTGGTTCTTTGTTAAGTAAAAATGGTTTTAGGCTTGTCTTTGAGTCTGATAAATTTGTATTAACAAAGAGTGGCATGTATATTGGTAAGGGATACATGAGTGATGGTCTCTTCAAACTAAATGTAATGACAATTGTACTAAAAGTTGCTATGAATGAGAATAACACATCTTTTGTTTATATTCTTGAGTCAAATTTATGGCATGGTAGATTAGAACATGTAAATTATGATGCTTTGCGTAGATTAATTGGTTTGGATTATATACCAAAGTTTGAAATTAATCCTAATCATAAATGTGAAGTTTGTATAGAAGCGAAACTAACTAAGGCTCCATTTAAATCGGCTGAAAGGAAAACCGAACCTCTACATTTAATTCATACTGATGGATGTGATCTAAAATTTGTTCAAACTAGAGGAGACAAAAAGTATTTCATAACATTTATCGATGATTGCACAAGATATTGTTATGTTTATTTACTTAGAAGTAAAGATGAAGCCTTAGAAATGTTTAAACTCTACAAAACAGAAGTTAAAAATCAACTTGGTAAAACCATTAAAATGGTTAGAAGTGATAGGGGTGGTGAATATGATGCATCATTAAATGAATTTTGTGCACAACATGGCATTATTCACCAAACTACCGCACCTTATTCTCCACAGCAAAATGGTATTGCTGAAAGGAAGAATAGAACCCTAAAAGAAATGATGAATGCCATATTACTAAGTTCAGGCATACCACAAAACTTGTGGGAGGAAGCAATATTGTCTACTAATTATGTTCTTAACAGAATACCCCACAAGAAAACCAACAACACTCCTTATGAATTATGGAAAGGTCGACCGCCTTCCTACAAATACTTAAAAGTGTGAGGGTGTTTGGCAAAAGTTGAAGTTCCTGTTCCTAAAAAGACTAAGATAGGACCAAAAACAGCAGATTGTGTGTTTATTGGTTATGCTCAGAACAGTAGTGCATATCGGTTTCTGACTTATAAATCAGAAATACCTAATATAAATGTGAACACTATTATAGAGTCAAGGAATACTGTGTTTTTTGAACATGTCTTTCCTTACAAGAAAGGACAGGAATTTAGTTTACAGAAAAGAACTTATGATTGTACACAAAGTCAAGAGACTAATGACAATCAAACACAAGAGACTAGTAATGGTCTCGACCAACAGGATTTAACTGATGATGAACCAAGACGAAGTAAGAGAGCGAGAACATCAAAATCCTTTGGTCCAGATTTTCTGACATACTTGTTAGAAAATGAACCTCAAAGCTTTAAGGCAGCAATAACAGGTCCTGAAGCACCTTTGTGGAAAGAGGCTGTGTAACAAGTCCGCAGGGGGACCCCGCTACAGTTCGGACTCGATTTGTGTATCGGTTCTTAATCTGAACCAAAGAGTCCAAATCTGGCAAATCGTTTTGAGAAACAGATTTTTTTTTGAAAAAGTAGTGCCAAACATGGACTGCTTTGCCAGATATAGAGTCGCCACCTAAATATTTTTAAAATGGGTAAATTTAGGAAACCCTGACTCGGTGCCGAAGGCCACGTGTCCGTCATCATCGGAGTTGTCTCGGCTCGGGAGCTTGGGTACGATCGGGGAAGGTCAGCTATGAGCACCCCCTTTCGCCCAGTCCGAAGACCGGCCTCTACTAACCATGATATCCGGTTTTGAAAACGTTTATGTGCCCTTACTCCGGTTATTAGCCTAGAATTACTATGTTATGCGCGCAGCAAACAAGTATAGACCAGATTGCCTAATTTGGGAATAAACATTGCATATCCGTTTGCTTTGGAAATACTTTGGATTTTGCTACTCGCAAGTAGGCTAAAACACGGATTTCAATGAGTTTTTCCAACTCAAACAATCTAACCTTCACCCACAGGCATTCAAACAATTTAACACATAAGCATTTAGCCGCATGGCAAGCATACTGTCATGTTAACATTCACACACATGCGAGATGCTAAAGCATAAATACTTACATCGTACTCCGTGCCAAAACAGTAAACTAGTTAGCAAAACGTGCGTGTCCTAGTTCATGTTAAATTGCCTAATGCAACACATACAGGATGCAATTTAGATAGGCTCGGTTAACCTAAGCATGGCATATGAAATGCGATTAATTATCACATATTCGATTTGTAAATTGAAGTACAAATGCAGTTAGCGTGATGTACCGAGCCTAATGCATGCAGTACAAATGCATGAATGCACGCATGCATAGCATAAGGTATGCTAAATTAAACATGCCCTAATCTACCATCATAAGCAGGTAAATAAAAGGAAAGAAAGACGTGAGGTTGGAAGACATACACACACTCACGCACCCTTATTACATAATTGCCCTCACTCGGAGGGTACAAATAAATATTACAGTCCCAAATGATAAGCAAATAAAATTATTACAGAATTTCTAATTAATTAAAAGAAAGGATGCAAAAGAAAGAAGAGGGTGGCCGCAGCCTCTGCCTCGGGATGCGCAAATGATGCATGCTCGGAACTCGGCTCGCCCGAAAAACCCGTACCGTACCCCTGCCACCTCTGTTTGTACTGCCCTGTCTCTCTGAAAATCGCCAAAACTCCAGAACAGGTTCCTTGCATGCTGCAGAACACCACCGGCCAGACAGAATTCCCACCGGCACTCTACAATTTCCACCGGCTGTTCTTGGACTCATCGGCACTTCAGTGATTGCCGGTCGGCACTAAATTCTGCCGGTCGGCAGAAACTTCCTACAGAAGACAGTTTTGACAGCAAACAGAGAACAGATAGTGCATGGCATGGGGTTTTCAGGCACATGTGAGCATGGTCATACATCCTATCATGCTTTGAACTCAAGGAAGTATGACCTTCGATCCTCGAGCCATCAATGGTGCATGATAGCCCAAGGGATCAAATTTGCCACTTGATGTAAGGATGCATGCAACAAACAAAATGAGAACCAAAGCCTTATCAAGTCGGAGTCAAAGGCCTCGGTGACCGAGAATCAAAGCACATTACATCACTTGTAGTATGAATGTTCCTTAATTCTCACACTTGGTTTGACACCCCAAACCAAGCAATGCAATGCATGTTATGTAAACATGATTCAAACGCAACATGGCGCCAAATATTCAAGTCATGGCAAATGTTATAGAACTATCGTGACAAATATGCAATGCTAAGCATGCAAGGTGCAAATGTGATGCAAACATGGACCAATTTACCATAAAGTTAGCATGGGACTACACATTTATGAAACAATTATGTAGCAAACATGAGACAAGCATGCAAGAGGGCCTTAAAGTGATAAAGGTGCAGGCCTTAATTAACCTCAAAATAGCACCAAAAAGTGCTCAAAATGATGGGCAAGCTCTCATGTCAACATGCAAGCCAATAGACCCAAGGCTAAGGCACCAAAAGGGTCACTTCATTTCCAACAACAAGACCAAATCATGGCATGGTTTAGACAAGTAAAAACACAGTTTTTGCAGACAAAATAGGACTCCAAACCCTCCTAATATGGCAGCTAAGATGGCCCCCAAAGAGGTGTATGCACCAAGGCTCAAATGTAGGCATAAAAGGGTACACCCTCAAGGCACAAAAGGAACGATGAATGCAAGCATGCTAGCATGATTTAGGGACTGAAATAGCATGGCAAACGACTTCAACTCATTAAAGTGGACCAACTAAGGCATGCTTGTGACTCATATACTTGAGGGCTCACAAGCCAAAATGCATAGCAACCATATCAAACATGTCAAACATGACCAAATGGATAACCAACAGACTTTAAGCATGGAAAAATAGTGCTAACATCTTCAAGGAACCAAGCCAACACATGCAAAAATCATGGTCTAAACACAAGGGACATTTCTAGGCCAAATGGAGCAATACAAAGCAAGTACTACAAGCATACAAGGAGGCACAAATCCGGCCAAAAACAGAGGTTATATATGACCTAAAACATCCAAAAAACTTCTGAAATAAGGCTCAAGATGATCAAACATACATGCTACCTTTTTAGGCCAAAATGTAAGGAAACAAGACAATGAAGGGAGAGGGGTGTCCCTCCCCTATGCAAGACTTCAAACCACCTTTTTTAATACTGAAAATCAACTGGTTTTTAGTGATGAAAAGACCAACACACTCAAGCAAACAAGGCCTCTCAAAAGAAGCACAAAAGAGGCCAAATAAAGCCTAATGAGGTGAGTTAGCACTCAAACCACAAAATAACCTTAATGAAAGTTCTAAAGCATGAGAATACAAGCCTTTTTCATGTTATACACAAAAGCTAAATCAACAAGCAAGATAGGTAAAAGACTATTGCAAGTTTGGGGAATATAAAGCAAGATGCTCACCCTTGAAGAACCTTTGAAGAACAAATGGTCCAGCCCTCTTCTTTTAATCAAAATCAGTCCAAAAACTCAAGAATCAACCCCCCAAGTCCCTCAATCTCGGGGCAAGGTGTAATAGTGTGTGTAATGGTGCAAAAGTAAGGTAAAAACACACTTTTGGGCCAAAAATCACACACAAAGGAGGAGAGAGAGGGAGATATAGAGATAGGATATATCTATATCTCTAAGCTCTGGTTTTTGCTTCTAACTTTCTAACCTAGATCAAAGAGGAGAGCCCTTCCTCTTATAAGACTCCCTCTTGCAAAGCTTATACAACAAGCTTGCTTAGAGGGAGATCCCTCCATACACGTGTATGGAGGGAGGCAGAGTTGGTGCCAGCTATCACAGCTGGCACAAAATATCTCCAAAAAGTAGATGAACAGTGGTCGGCTGCCCAAAAAAGTTATTTCGACAAAAAAAGGTGTCGACCGGCAACAAACTATGCCGACCGGCAATAAAATGTGCCGACCGGCAACAAACAGTGCCGATGGAAGCAAAAGACCAGCCGGTGGCCTCTAGCCACTGCCGGTGGTATGTGGGGATGCCTCACAAGGCATTCCCTGCCCCTCCAAGGCAAAACACAAGTGTTTGGTGTGAAACCAGACACTAAACAGTGAAGTTCGGAGATCCTGAGGCAGGGCGCGCGAGCCGAGACGTCCGAGAACTCCAAACGAACACGAACATGGATAATCACCGAGTGTTCCAAGCGATGACGTCCAAGTCTCGAGGACGGTCAAAAATGGGGTGTCTACAGGCTGTTAATAATGAAATTGAATCCATTATGCAAAATCATACTTGGAAATTGGTGGATCTTCCACCAGCTTCTAAACCTCTTGGATATAAATAGATATTCAAGAGAAAAATGAAAGCAGATGGTTCAATTGACAAGTATAAAGTAAGACTTGTAGTTAAAGGTTATAGACAAAAGGAAGGTCTGGACTATTTTGACACATATTCTCCTGTGACAAGAATAACTTCCATTCACATGCTTATTTCTATAGCAGCGTTGTTTAATTTAGAAATAAATCAAATGGATGTTAAGACAGCTTTCTTAAATGGTGATCTAAATGAAGAGATCTATATGGAGCAACCCGAAGGGTTTGTAATGTCGGGGCAAGAAAAGAAAGTTTGTCGGCTTGTAAAGTCTCTTTATGGATTCAAACAAGCACCTAAGCAATGGCATGAAAAATTTGATCATGCAATGCTTACTAATGGGTTTAAAACAAACGAATGTGATAAATGTGTTTATGTTAAAAACACTGACCAAGGATATGTCATAGTTTGTCTTTATGTGGATGACATGCTTATCATTGGAAGCAGTCAAAACATGATCAAATCAACTAAGCAAATGCTTAACAAAAGATTTGATATGAAAGATATGGGGGTCGCAGATATTATATTGGGAATGAAAATTACTAAAACATCTGACGGATATGCGTTATCTCAATCTCATTATATTGAAAAAATTCTTGGTAAATTTATCAAGGATGATATGAATTTAGCTAGAATATCTGTAGACGTCAATCTTTATTTATCAAAAAATAAAGGTGATGCAGTGTCTCAGTTAAAATACTTCAAAATCATTGGAAGCCTAATGTACCTAATGAATTGTACTCGTCCTGATATAGCTTATGCTATCAGTAAATTGAGTAGGTACACTAGTAACTCCGGAGAAGACCATTGGAAGGCAATCATTCGGGTTCTTAGATATCTAAGATTCACCCGTGATCATGGTTTGAACTTTACTCGATATCCAGCAGTACTTGAAGGTTATTGTGATGCCAATTGGATATCGGATACTAAAGATTCAAAATCCACCAGTGGATATGTCTTTACTTTATGAGGTGCTGCTGTTTCTTGGAAATCCACGAAACAAACCTGCATCGCACGATCCACAATGGAATCCGAGTTCATTGCTTTAGACAAAGCAGGAGAAAAAGCAGAATGACTTCGTCACTTCTTAGAAGACATTCCAATGTGGCCAAAACCTGTGCCAACTATTTGCATTCATCGTGATAGTCAATCTGCAATAGGCAGGGCACTGAATCACATGTATAACGGTAAGTAACGACATATTCGTCGTCGACATAATACCATAAGGCAATTGTTGTCAAATGGAATAATCTCAATAGATTATATAAAATCTAAAGAGAATATTACGGATCCGTTAACAAAAGGTTTGACAAAAGAGCTAGTGTATAGTTCATCGAAGGGGATGGGATTAAAGCCTATTACATAAGAGTCGTCATAATGGTAACCCTACTTATATGACTGGAGATCCCAAGAACTAAGTTCAAAGGGACAACTAAGTTATGTATGGCTCACCAGAAATCACCAAAGGGATTAAAATTCCTTACCCATTCCTATGGTGAGAGTGATATCTGCAACATATGTTGTGTGCAGGGGTATAAGAATAAGCTTTGCTTTTAATGATTACTTATATCTTGATTGAGGCATAAAATCAAGACGAGCATAAGGAGATACTCACAATAAGAATCACCTATATGAGTGTCGAACTAGGGCTGGTTCTATGAGAATGAAGAGGCTAAATTCTCTAGAAACACTCATGAAATCCAGGAGCGTTCAAGGCCAAAATGAACACAACAGTGAGAACCACGATGTGTTAGAAGATATTTTATGTGAAATCTATTGTCTTGGCTTACACAAATGGCTGAACAATTCAAGGCATCGCGTCCATTGGTTAGCCAGTAAGTCCGATAGGTTATCACTAGGGAAGGTTCAAGGCCGAAAGCTACCTATTTTGATGTAAGATATTTTCGACTTATACTCTTTCGATAAAGTCTGCATACTGTTGCATTTCCATTGTCATCAAATTCCATTCATGTGGGGGATTGTTGGAAATGGTTGGAAAATTCTGGGTAAAACCATAATTTTTTCCTAAGTTTGGTCTATTTTTAGGTGGGCCCCGTACGTCGATTTTCGCGGGTCAAAGTGGTAACGCGTTCTATGCTGCGTTATGATTCACGTGGTATATTTGGTTGCTCAAAACTATTACCGAGTGAATGGAAAATTGAAGCCAAAGTATACTCCATGGAAATGGAGTTTTGGTGGAAAAATCCTTAAAGGTTTGAATAAGGCTTATCCCACATTGATTTGGTGGGAAGTTTTGAATGTGTTTATAAGGCATGGGTTTGGTACTTGGGGTGTGCCCCAAGGGGTACCCAAGTGTTTTAGAGAGGGAGGTTATGGGCAAAATGGGCTGGAACCATTGGACCCAAAAATCACCACACGCGCGCGTGCACCGCCACCGTCCGGTCGGTCGGGCGGGCCTGGCTGGGCTTGGGCGCGTGGTGCATGGTTGGGTTGGGCTTGTTCGGCCCAATAACTATCTTTTTGGGCCAAAAACATTTGATTTTAATTTTATTTTTTGGTAAAATAAAATCCAGAATTCAAATTAAACCGGAAATAAACTAGTCCGGTTTTTTGCTGTACACCCAAACATGTCCCTTCCGTTTTTCGAACCCAACAGATTTAAATTTGTTTAAATTCAAAACCGAACAGGTTTCAACCTGTCCAAACAGTGCCTATCTGTTTAAATTGAACAGGTTTTGCACCTGTTTAATTCAAAACTAACAGTCACAATTTTGCCTATAAATAGACTAGCCCTCCATTTGGATTTTTACACCAATTTTCGTACTCCATCTTCTGCTATAAATCTCTGTATTTTGCTGCATTTTTTTCTGAAAAAAAGAGTGTAAACACTTAGTGTGCTCGTTAGGCAAACAATTTGTAGTGTTACTATTGTTTGTAGTTGATCATTTCATACTGGAAGATAGACGCCCACTTTCTGAAAGCACCGTGGAGAGGACGAATCTGTCTTAAGAACACAGTGTCAAACACTGGACTTGATCAGATATTTATTAGAAGAAATTAATCAAGTAAGTTGTTTAATTTATTATTCTGTTTTATTTGTTTATTAAATCATATTTTAATTTTGTTTTTGTAACAAAATAAAATCTATTTTTATTTATATATTTATTTGTTTCTAGTTTGATTTTTGTAATCAAACAAATTTTCTTTTTTCCTTTATTTCTTTATATTCTTGTTGTTGTTTAGTACACAACAAAATTTAATCTTTTTAAATACAGTGAAGATTGTCCAACAAAAAGAAGTTTGAATCATATGCATTGTTGTTTGATCAAAACACAATCTGAAGCAAATATATATATATATATATATATGTGTGTGTGTGTGTGTGTGTGTGTTCTATTTTTTTCTTAGTTCTTTTTTAACATTAATTGGACTGACCTAACACAATGGGTTGAGGCTTTCTTTAATTGGTCACATTGTGTTTTGATCTCTGTTTTTTGGATTGACCCACTTCTTTCTCTCTCTCTCAAATGGGGGATAAGGAAAAATGGATTTTGTGTTAAGAATCATTTTTATTTCATCATAGTCAAATGGGTTGAGGCTCTCTTTAATTATAAATGGTCACATTTTGTCCTTTTTCAATATTTTGTTTGATTTCTGATTATGTTTTTATCTCTGTTTTTTGGATTTTCTTTCTCTTTTTTATTTTTTTTTTTATAGTTTGGTTGTTGATTGTTGAAAGAGAGAGAGAAAAAGGAAGTTTGAATCATATGCATTGTTGTTTGCTATCTCAGATTTATTTTGCTCTTCCTGGCTTCACCTAAAATCTGAATAAAAATAACCAAAATTATATGTTGTGTTTTTTTCTTAGTTCTTTTTTAACATTAATTGGATTGACCCACTTCTCTCTCTCTCTCTCTCTCTCTCTCTATCAAATGGGGGTGAAGGAAAAATGGATTTCATGTTAAGAATCATTTTTATTTCATCTTAGTCAAATGGGTCGAGGCTCTCTTTATTTATCAATGGTCATATTTTTTTTCTTTTTCAATTTTTTGTTTGATTTCTGATTGTGTTTTGATCTTTGTTTTTTGTCTTGCAGATTGCTATTGCTCGGTGCTCTGGTTAGTACTTTGATCTCTGTTTTTTTTGGATTTTCTTTCTCTCTCTCTTCTTTATTTATTTATTTATTTATTTATAGTTTGGCTGTTGATTGTTGAGACAGAGAGACAAAGAGAAAAAAAGGAAGTTTGAATCATATGCATTGTTGTTTGCTATCTGAAAAAAAGGAAGGCAAAAGGAAATTGAAAGTTTTAATTTTCTTCACCGTTTCACTGCTTATAATGTATATTGAATCATAATGTATACATTTTTAGTGTTGAGGAGTGCTTTTACTAATTGTGTTTTTACTCATCAAACATGAAAATAGATTCGTATATATGATTTTATTGTAGTTTTTATGACAACCCTCACCACTAGTTACTGATAACCCTACTGATTACTGCTAAATTGAGACTGATTATGATAATTAACTGAATTAATTGAAATCACTAAACTGATTGATTGATTGTGCTAGTTTGAATGCATATCTATCTGTTGACTGTTAAATTATCTGTTCATGTTTTATGCTTTAAACTGCAAATTGAAGGCCTTATCGGCGGCCGAATTTGAAATTGATTAGTGATATGTGTTAATCATAATTTATGTGATTTTATGGTGTATTTAATTGAAATGTGATTTGGTATGATTTAATTAGATTAAATAAGGATAAATTGCAATAGTTGGCTTAATTACCAACATGCCATCCTAGTGGGCCACTACACCAAACATATTGAGACTTGATTACACTTAGACACACATTTGCTCAGCCATTTGTTTTCATTGCTATAGCCGACTAGAGAGAGTGATAGGAGAGAGAGCTTGATTTTATCCCATATTTGCTTGGAAACTTGGAGAAATTGTAGGAAGATTGCAAGAATAGGACTTCCATACCCTAAATTGAAGACGTAGGTAAGGAATTCAACCTCTTAATTGTGTCTTTAAGTTGGTTCATGCATGGTTCATGTCATATTGAAGAGCTAAGTCATGAATTGGCTCTAGCATGTTGAATTGTAGCTCAAATCATGCATGCATGTTGCCATTCTTGAGTTTGAAGTTATTGTTCATGAGATTGCTTCATGCATGTTCATCTTTTGATCATAGTTCATGATTTTACCATGTTTTGGAAGAAATTGGCTCATTAGAGCATGTAATTGAAGCTTTGAATTGGTTTAAACTCATGCATGTCATGTTTGAGTTATGTTTATGAAAATTGGTTTGAAATTGTGTTTAATTGAACTACCCTTGGGCTTTGATTTCTCAAATTGACCTTTGAAACATGTTATATCATGGGTTTTGAAGAGTTTCCAAAAAATTGGCCCAAGATGATCGAATTTGGTGTTTTAAAACTTAGTTTTGAGCTTGAGGTTCGAATATGGAATTTCCAGAATTTGGACTTTCGCTCGAGCGGGGTTACTGGCGCTCGAGCGGGAAAATTGTGTTCCCAGTACTTTCATCTGTTTTACAGTCCGCTCGAGCAGGTATTAGACGCTTGAGCGAGGACTTGTGTCGCACGCTCGAGCGGGTATCGAATGCCCAATTAAGAATGATTTTCACACATCCAGTACTTTTTGCATGTTTCACAGCCCGCTCAAGCGAGTAACTCACGCTCGAGCAGAGTATTTTGTTTGCCTGTCTGCTCGAGCGTGGTAAGTGACGCTCGAGCGGGACCTCTGTTTTCTGAAAATCCTAAAAATGTTTTTAAAGTGCATCTTTGCATCCTCATTCCATTTTAGGCATTCTTAGGCCTAGTTTAAGGCATCTTAATGAGGATGTTGTTGTAGAACCACACCGAGTCAAGATAGGAATTAAGTTACTATTTTCCCAACTGTGTAACTTAGTGTGTGTTCATTCTGTAACTGTGTAGGGTTGGCATCCGGAGACGCGCTCTAGCTTATCTATAGCCCAGAACTCTGTGAGTAACAATGTTGTAAAGATATGTTCGAAAATGAATATTTTCTGAATGATTAACTGAACTGTTTTCTGAACTGTTTACTGTTAACTGAATAAATGTTTGTCCTCTATTCTGAACTGTATTATGGCATCCTTAGCAACTAATGTTACTGTTACTACTACTATTATAGAGATCTCTGTCGGTTCCCATGTTTGGAACCATTACTAATGGCCATCAATGACTGTTCGGTCTTTCAAGACCTACTGTTTACTATACTGTTCTGCTAACGGATGTACCACATATGACGGTTATGACTGATACACTGAATCAATTGACTGTTTTCAATACTGAAAGGACATTTATTCTTAACCTCTTTACGCATTATGTTATTCACTGGGCTTTAGCTCACTGCTCATATATATATATGTAGGTGTACAGGCACCGGACCGTTGCTAGAAGCGTCAGGGTAAACTCCAGTTTTGTCAAGCCAACCTTTGTGCCTCACTTCGAGGTTCCTGATCTGTTCAAGCTGAGGTTGCTTGGGGAGTTTTAGATTTTCCCTTTTTGTTTATAATCTGTATAGACTGAATGTTACTGTACCATACTGTTCTAGTAGGGATTAAGTCCCTGTGTTGAAAGATTGTATATATCGTACATACAGTTTTGTTTCAGAATGTGAATCTATACGAAAAGTCTTTTTGCATACAGACTGTCACAACTCATTGGACATTGTCTATTTACTGTTTTGGCTTCCGCCATGCCCCTGTACTCTGTATTATTGTTTGACTGTTAAGCAGGCCTTCGGTAATCTCGAATTACTAGCCGGTTACAGTGCTAAACCCATAGGGGCGGGTTTGGATCGTGACAGAATGGTATCAGAGCGATACTTAAATCACGAGTTATACCCCACACACGTGTCCAAATGAGCTATAGGATGTCCTAGTAAAGTGATTAGGGCATTGCATGAGCATGATAAGTGTGTGTGGCGTAGACATGAATCTAACTGTTAATGTGATAATCTGTCTAAGTATGCAACTGCTTATGTTTATAATTGTTATAACTGCCTATAGTGAGATGGACAACGCAAGAAATGTTGATGAAACTGAATCCCCTGAGGCAAGGATGGCAAGGTTGGAGAGAATGATGGAATTATTAACTGAAAGACTAGAGCAACAACAGAACCAAGAGCCCCCACCTCCTCCAGTACAACCAGAACCACCTATGAATGATGATATCATAGCTCTGACACAGAAATTTAGTAAGATGAAATCGCCATCCTTTCAGGGAGGCCTCGAACCACTAAAAGCTGAAGCTTGGGTTCTTGAGACTGAAAAGTTATTTGAAGTTTTTCCATGTTCTGAAGCACACAAGGTGTTGCTAGCTACCTTCACCTTAAAAGAAGAAGCTAGAAGGTGGTGGATCTTGATCCGTGATACAAATATTGTCATGACCTGGGCTCAATTTAAGGAGTCCTTCTTCGAAAAGTACTTCCCACAGTGTGTCAGGGACAGAAAGATGACCAAGTTCGAACAACTGAAACAAGGCGTCATGTTCGTCGGAGAGTATAAAACAAAGTTCACCGAACTTGCTAGATATGCACCACACATGGTGGACACCGACTACAAGAAGGCCATGAAGTTTGAAGGCAGCCTCAATGTAGAAATACTAGACAGGATCAATGTACTGAAATTACTGAAATATGTGGATGTTCTTGACCGAGCCATAAATGCCTTTTAGCGACGGCAAAATACTGTCGCTATTAATGTGTAGAAATTTGAAGTTTTTAAGACGGCACTGTGGTGCCGTCGCTAAAATGGTTATTTATGACGGTAAAAATACCGTTTCTAAAAATAGTATTTGCGACGGTGAAGGATACCGTCGCTAAAGGCCTTTTGTTTCGACTAATTAATAATGCCAATATCTTTGGCGACGGCTATGCTACCATCGCAAAAAACCTTTTTTGAGACTGTATGATACTATCTCAAAAAAAAAAAAAATGCAATACAATTAATAAAAATATGAAAATTACCTGTATTAAATGAAAATAACTAAAAAAAAATTGATAATTATATAATAATATAAAAATTCCTGTATATAAATAAAAATTCATCCATAATTAAAGTATTCTTCCATTCATAATAACACATCATCAAAATTATCCCATCACATAATGTTGCATAATACATACATAATGTTGTTCACAAATCTAAATAACGTAAATCAAAAATAAAAGTTTTCGTCATGATTCTTCCGTGGGTTACAAAAACAAAAGTTTGTCGCAATCTTCACACGCCTGCATTCCACAAGAAGCAAACTGCTACTCAGGAAATATCTAAAAATAAAAAATAAAAATAATTAATGACAATATAATTATGTGTTAATATTTTAATTACAAAAAAACATAAAAAATTAACTATTATATAATTACAAAGATAGTTAAGTAAATAATTTTGGCTAGACAGAAATCCGACCCTAACTCCCAAACCGGGAACCTGATTCGAGCCCCGTCTTCTCCCACAAGTCTCTCGTGCCTAGGCGGTCGTGTGTGCCAAGTTTCGTGCTAAACCGACGTCGTTTGGTGATTTTGGGGGGTCAACACCTTAAATTCAAGTTTCTTAGGAAACTAATTTGCCTAGAGTGATATCCGACTCTAA
This sequence comes from Camellia sinensis, assembly GCF_055761805.1. NCBI lineage: Eukaryota > Viridiplantae > Streptophyta > Magnoliopsida > Ericales > Theaceae > Camellia > Camellia sinensis. Next base: position 52,112,093 of record NC_138967.1, read on the forward strand.
CTCCCAAACCGGGAACCCGATTGGAGTCTCGTCTTCTCTCACAAGTCTCTCGTGCCTAGGCGGTCGTGTGTGCCAAGTTTCGTGCCAATCTGACCCCGTTTCGTGATTTTGAGGCGTCAATACCTCGAATTCAAATTTCTTAAAGAACTAGTTTGCCTAGACCGAAATATGGCTCTAACTCCCAAACCGGGAACCCGATTGGATATCCGTCTTCTTTCACAATTCTCTTGTGCCTAGGCGGTCGTGTGTGCCAAGTTTCGTGCCAATCTGATCCCGTTTCGTGATTTTGAGGCATCAACACCTCGAATTCAAGTTTCTTAAAGAACTAGCTTGCCTAGACCGAAGTACGGCTCTAACTCCCAAACCGGGAACCCGATTGGAGTCCCGTCTTCTCCCACAATTCTCTTGTGCCTAGGCGGTCGTGTGTGCCAAGTTTCGTGCCAATCCGACCTCGTTTGGTGATTTTGGGGGGTCAACACCTCGAATTCAAGTTTCTTAAAGAACTAGTTTGCCTAGACCGAAATACGGCTCTAACTCCCAAACCGGAAACCCGATTCGAGACCCGTCTTCTTCCACAAGTCTCTCGTGCCTAGGTGGTCATGTGTGCCAAGTTTTGTGCCAATCTGACCCCTTTTGGTGATTTTGGGGTGTTAACACCTCGAATTCAAGTTTCTTAAGGAACTAGTTTGCCTAGACCGAAATACAGGTCTAACTCCCAAACCGGGAACCCGATTGGAGTCCCGTCTTCTCCCACAAATCTCTCATGCCTAGGCGGTCGTGTGTGCCAAGTTTCGTGCCAATCCTACCCCGTTTGGTGATTTTGGAGCGTCAACACCTCGAATTCAAGTTTCTTAAGGAACTAGTTTGTCTAGACCGAAATACGGCTCTAACTCCCAAACCGGGAACCCGATTCGAGTCCCGTCTTCTCCCACAATTCTCTCGTGCCTAGGCGGTCGTGTGTGCCAAGTTTCGTGCCAATCCGACCCCGTTTGGTGATTTTGGGGGGTCAACACCTCGAATTCAAGTTTCTTAAAGAACTAGTTTGCCTAGACCGAAATACGGCTCTAATTCCCAAACCGGGAACCCAATTTGAGTCCTGTCTTCTCCCACAAGTCTCTCGTGCCTAGGCAGTCGTGTGTGCCAAGTTTCGTGCCAATTCGACCCCTTTTGGTGATTTTGGGGCATTAACACCTCGAATTCAAGTTTCTTAAGAAACTAGTTTGCGTAGACCGAAATACCGGTCTAACTCCCAAATCGGGAACCCGATTGGAGTCCCGTCTTCTTCCACAAATCTCTCATGCCTAGGCGGTCGTATGTGCCAAGTTTCATGCCAATCCGACCCCGTTTGGTGATTTTGGAGCGTCAACACCTCGAATTCAAGTTTCTTAAGGAACTAGTTTGCCTAGACAGAAATACGGCTCTAACTCCCAAACCGGGAACCCGATTCGAGTCCCGTCTTCTCCCACAAGTCTATCATGCCTAGGGGGTCGTGTGTGCCAAGTTTCGTGCTAAATTGACCCCTTTTGGTGATTTTGGGGCGTCAATACCTCGAATTCAAGTTTCTTAAAGAACTAGTTTGCCTAGACCGAAACACGGGTCTAACTCCCAAACCGGGAACCCGATTGGAGTCCCGTCTTCTTCCACAATTCTCTCATGCCTAGATGGTCGTGTGTGCCAAGTTTCGTGCCAATCCGACCCCGTTTGGTGATTTTGGGGCGTCAACACCTCGAATTCAAGTTTCTTAAAGAACTAGTTTGCCTAGACCGAAATACGGCTCTAACTCCGAAACCGGGAACCCGATTCGAGTCCCGTCTTCTCTCACAAGTCTCTCGTGCCTAGGCGGTTGTGTGTGCCAAGTTTCGTGCTAAACCGACCCCTTCTGGTGATTTTGGGGCGTTAACACCTCGAATTCAAGTTTCTTAAAGAACTAGTTTGCCTAGAGTGAAATCCGTCTCTAACTTCTAATCCGGGAACTCGATTTGAGTCTCGTCTTCTCCCACAAGTCTCTTAGCTTAGAATCCAAAGAATTCAAAGATACATTTTAGCTTAGAATGTAAAGATACATTTTATACCTGTTCTTCTAGTGGTGGTGTATATGGATTCTCGTCTTCTGCAGATTCCCTAAATGCCTAGTGGCCACTCGATGCATCAGGAGCCTATGATAGTCAATGCATAATGTGTTAATCATATTCGAATTTTATACATAATGTTGTGTTAAAATTTAACTATCAAACAATTTAATTTATATCGAACCTGTCTGTTGGGATCCACACTTGCCCCCTGTGACACAAAGGCCATCATCTCAACTCTCAGCTGTTGTAAATGTGTAGAGAACTCTGCTCACAGCTTCTCCCTCAACTCATCCCTTAGCTCCTCACGAACTTGCTGGGTGATCTGAACAATAGTCGATGGCTGGGGTGCTGACTGTGATGGCCCAGCATCATCTTTATACACTGCTCTCCGAGGCACAGTTCTCCCGTATGTGCGACAATATCCATGATTGTCATGACCTATCAACTCATGGAAAATGGCATTCCTAGCCTCCAAAGTCCGACAATCCTCAGGTAGCATAGAGAGTTGGCCATTAAACTTATCCTGTATTGAATAAGACATACAGGTATATGCTAAATTAAGATGGTTGACACACAAAAAATAAAAAATAAACTTTAAATACAATCAAAGGTGTTTGGAAACTACCAAGGTCTGGATAACCTCTGGGTCATCTGCTCTGCGTGTCATAAGCCAAATATTCATCTTATCAGTAGACTCCCCCTTATTGGTCATCTACATTTTTTTAGAAATATGAAAATTAGAATCCAAATAATTTGCAAATATACAATGTTTATTTATATACAAAAATAAAATAATAAAATATAAACCTCATGCCATATCTGAGCGAAAGTAGTACGCCCTGTGGTATGAGCTATGCCGTGAGCTCGCCGATTTTAGCGTTCCTAGTTGCAATTTTCTATAACAGGTTCAACAAATGTAAGTATATAAATATGATTTGTATGTTTACATATCATACATATTACTTATTTGTATACCTCAGCATCGGAAGTACGCCAATACTCCACAAGTTCTTCCCACTGGCTTGGCACAATATGCAAAGGAACATCATCCTTCAGATTAGGATAAGAACTTCTAGGCTTGAAATACTTAGACTTAATCTTATTCTTGTGATCCTTCCATATGTTGTTACAGCTTTTCATGCAGATTGACTTGTACTCCTCTGGACATATATTCAAATTGTCCTATAAAACACAATTTCAAAGTTTAAATAATAATAACACAATTTTGGAATTTAAATTTTTGGACAAAAATATACTTTTACCTTCACATCCTTCCAGATAGCATCAAGAATATCATCAGGCACAGTGTTCCAGTCAAGAAAAGTAAGAGAAACAATGTTACCATTTCGCACAATAATGCCAAGTTAAGTAGTTAACTTAGACACGTTATCCCCTATTGGACAGTAATTTTCATCAAATTGTATGTCCAACTTTGTACCAGTACCCCACTCCCTAATGCCCTTGGCACATCCTCTACCACGCCTACTCAAGGTTGATGAAGAACTAACATGACCTGCGAGATACAATAAGAATAAACAATATGCAATGATAATAAACAAATGCAAATTTAAATAATGTCAATACAAATCAATTTCTTGTACCTGAAGGAGGCTGTGAAGAAGTCGAAGGGTCTGAAAAATACAATGAAAATAAACAAGTTATATGTAATGAGAACAAATAAATATATATTTAAATAATTTTCATACAAATCAAAGCAAATTTATATACCTGCGGATGGCTCATAAGCCGATGACTCTAGTCGGGATGACAGCTGCTGCGGTGCCACTGATGGTGGACGCACTGATGGTAGGTCTAGAGGCTGAGTAGATGATAGCTGCTGTGGTGCCACTGATGGTGGTCGATGGGGTGGCACTAATGGCCCCTCTGATGGTGCTCGCTGTGATGCCTCCTCTAATGGTGGTGCCACTGATGGTGGACGCACCAATGGTAGGCGTGGAGGCTAAATAGATGATAGTTGTTGTGGTGCCACTAATGGTGGTCGATACGGTGTCACTAATGGTGTTCGCTGTGATGCCTCCTCTAATGGTGATGCCACTAATAGTGGTCGTTGCGGTGGCTGGTCAGATAGTGGTGGCACTAATGGCCCTTCTGATGGTGGTCGATGTGATGCCTCCTCTGATGGTGGTGCCGTTGATGTCCTCTTACGTACCACATCGGACATCATGTGTAGGGGATGATCAGGCTTCCTCTTCCTTGCCATAATAATCTGCAAGTGCTGTGACATTTATTGACATTAGAAACGTAGAGAATGGTTTTGAATTAACTATAATATGACATTAATTGAACTAATACAATTACAAAGACAAAGTAAATTAAGAAACTGAACATTAACTCCAACCTTGGCCTAAATTCAATTACTGATGTTTATTTGTAACAACCCTCATACTGTTTACTGATTAATGACTGATTGATTACCGTTAATCACCAATTACTGTTAAACGGAACTAATAATGACTGATAACTGACTGACTGAAATTGGAAACCGAATTGATGGAGTATATGTTAGTTAAATTACATCCTATTTGTTTGATTGTATGAATATCTGTTCATGCTTATATGTTTAAACTACAAATTGAAGGCCTTATCGGCGGCCGAATCCAAAATTGATTGATGTTTAATGATCAACATAATTTATGTGATTTTGTGGTGTATTTACCTGAAAATTGATTAGGTATGATTAAATTAGATTAAATTAAGCTAATTAAAGAGTTGGACTTAATTACCGAACTGCCACCCTTAGTAGCCCACTCAATACACACACTTGAGCCTTATGTACACACTTGTAGAACATTTCATCAGCCATTTCTTCTTGTTCTAGCCGACCTTAGAGAGAGAGAGAGACTTGAGGAGTTGATTTCATCTCAATTTTGCTTATGAATTGTTTGGAAATTGAAGAAATTGTTGAAGAGATTGCATGGTTGAGCTCCCTTCTTGAACTACAAGACTTAAGGTAGCTCCATTGTCTTCTTGTTCATGTTTTGAGTTGATTGTTGTATGGTCCATGTTAAATTGTAGAGCTAAGTCATGATTTGGGTCATTAATGGTGAATTGAAGCTCAATCTTTGCATGCATGTTAGTATTGATGAGTTTTGAGGTTGTAGTCCATGTTTCATCACATGCATGTCCATCTTTTGGTCATACTCCATGAGTTCATCTTATTTTTGAAGGTTTGAGCTCTTTTGAAACAGCATTAAAGCTTTGAAAATGATTTGAGTCCATGCATGTTTGCATGTTCATATTGTTCTTGAAAAATGGTTTGAAATTGGGTTTGAATAAAACACCCTTGGGCTTTGATTTCTCAAATTGAGTTTTGAATCATGTCATTCTATATGTTTGCAAGAGTTTTCCAGAAAATGAGCCCAAGAGGATCGGTTTAGAGTTGTTAACAACTTGAGTTTGAGCTTGGAGGTGCAATCTGGGTTTTCCAGATTTCGCACTTCCGCTCGAGCGGGGGAAGTTCCGCTCGAGCGTGGAATTCGAGCATCCAGCATCTCTCGGCACTGTTTTACAGTCCGCTCGAGCGGAGGATCGGGCGCTCGAGCGGAGTCATGTCTCGAGCTCGAGCGGGCGTCGAGCGGAGATTTCACCCATCCAGTACTTTCACAGTACGCTCGAGGGGGAAAGTTTACGCTCGAGCGTGTACCTTTGTTGCATGTCCGCTCGAGCGGGACTCTGTTTTTTTGAAAATGCTTTTAAATGTACATCTTTGCATCCTCATCCCATTCTAGGCATTCTTAGGCCTAGTTTAAGACATCTTGTTGAGGATATAGATGTAGAACACACCAAGGCAAATTAGGGATTAAGTTATGAGATTTCCCAACTGTGTAGCTTAGTGTGTTCAACCTGTTAACTGTGTAGGGTTGGCGACTGGGGAGACACGCTCTAGCATACTGTAGCCCGAACTCTGTGAGTAACGATTGTGTAAAGATATGTTCACAAATGATTATCTTCTGATTACTGAACTGAACTGTTTACTGAACTGATATTGTTTACTGAATGAATGTATGTCCTTTATTTCTGAACTGTACTGTGGCATCCTTAGCACTACTGTTTACTGTCACTGTTACTGTTACAGAGATCTCTGTCGGTTCCCTCGTGGAGCCACTACTGTTTACTGATTGATGGCCATCATTACTGTTCGGTCTTTTAAGACCTACTGTTACTGTTATGCTAATGGATGTACCACATATGACTGTTTACTGTACTGAACAACTGAAATACTGATTGAATTGAACTGTTTTCATTACTGTAAGGACATTCATTCTGAACCCCTTTACGCATTATGTTATTCGCTGGGCTTTAGCTCACTGTTTATATATATATGTAGGTGCTCAGCCACCAGATCGGAGCTAGGAGCGTGGGTTAGACTCCAGTTTTGTCAAGCCAGCCTTTGTGCCTCACTGCGAGGTTCCGAGCCTATCTGCTAAGGCTTAGGGGTGTTTTAAGAATTCCCCCTTCAGTACTGTTTCACTGTTTTGTATAGACTGACTGTTCACTGTACCGCTATCTAGGGTTGAGTCCCTAGTTTGAATGAATGTAAATATTGTGCATACTGTTCTGTACTGTTTATATATGAATGCATGAAAAATCTTTTTGGCATACAGACAGTCACAGCTCATTGGACATTGTTTAATTACTGTATTGGCTTCCGCCAGGCCCTGTACTCTGTTTTACTGTATTACTGTTCTGCAGGCCTTCGGTAATCTCAGATTACTGGCCGGTTACGGTGCTAAACCCATAGGGCCGGGTTTGGGTCGTGACAGAGTGGTATCAGAGCGATACTTAATCACGAGTTATACCGCACACACGTGTCCAAATGAGCTATAGGGTGTCCTAGAAAAGTGATTAGGGCATTTCATGAACTTGAAAAATGTGTGGTTATGTTATGACTGAATATCTGCTAATGTGTTAAACTGGTAAACAAATGATTGCTTATGTTTAAACCTGTTATAACTGCTTATAGTGAAAATGGATAACGCAAACACTGCAAATGAACCTGAATCCTCGTCTACCGAGGCAAGAATGGAAAGAATGGAAAGAATGATGGAACTGATAACTGCTAGACTTGAACAACAGAACCAACAGCCTCCTCCTCCTCCTCCTCCGGTACAGCCGGAACCTAATGTGAATGTGAATGATGGGGATATAATTGCTCTGACCCAGAAGTTCAGCAAAATGAAACCGCCATCCTTTCAGGGAGGCCTTGAACCGTTAAAAGCTGAAGCTTGGGTTCTGGAAACAGAGAAATTATTTGAAGTGTTTCCGTGCTCGGAAGCGAACAAGGTATTGTTAGCTACCTTCACCCTTTAAGAAGAAGCTAGAAGGTGGTGGATGTTGATTCGCGATACAAATGCTGTTATGACTTGGGCTCAGTTCAAAGAGTCTTTTTTTGAAAAGTACTTCCCACAGTGTGTCAGGGATAGGAAAGTGACTGAATTTGAGCAACTGAAACAGGGCACCACGTCGGTTGCCGAATACGAAACAAAATTTACTGAACTTGCCCGTTATGCACCGCATATGGTGGATACTGAGTATAAGAAGGCCAGAAAATTTGAAGGTGGCCTTAATGTTGCAATTCTGGATCGAATAAATGTTTTGAAACTACCGACTTTTGTGGGTGTTCTCGACCGGGCATTGATGGTCGAGTCGAACATTGCAGCAGTGAAACAATCTGAAACACCAACAACTGAATGGCATGGTAAAAGGCAGGGTTTCAAATTCAAGAAAGGCAAGCACAACCCAGCCAACAAGAAAAAGAATACGGGGTCGACAACTAGCCCCAGCCAAGGAAGTGGGTTCATACCACCCTGTTCTGAGTGTGGCAAGAAGCACAAAGGGGTCTGCTACAAAATATCTGGAGCCTGCTACAGGTGTGGCAAAGTGGGCCACATGGTTAAAGACTGCCCCTCTGCTCCACAAGCCAGTAGTAAAGCTGCACCAAGCGCAGCAGCATCAACTGTAGCACCAAAGCCTAACCACAGAGCTACCGGGAAAGAGCCTGTGAGGCAAGGCCGAGTGTTCGCACTAGTACCGGGAGATGTGCAGAATACCGAGACCGTTGTGTCAGGTATTCTCTCTATTTGTACACAAAATGCATATGTATTGATTGATTCGGGGTCTACACATTCTTATGTATCCCATGCTTTCTCACGGAAATTGAATAGACCCTTAGAACCTATGAACTATCTGTTAGCCGTATCATCACCCGTAGGGGGATCCATGACATGTGCTTATATGTACCCCGCATGTGAAATTATTGTTGGGGATGTGCATCTGTTTATTGATTTACTGCCATTGAACATTGATCATTTTGATGTAATATTGGGGATGGATTGGTTACAAAAATATCATGCCACTATAGACTGTGTAACGAAACAAGTAGTTTTCCGTCCACCTGGTCTACTTGAATTTGTGTTTAATGGGGTTGGAGTAGTACCTCCCCCGTATCTGATTTCATCTGTGAAAGCTGTTAAACTGATTAGAAAGGGATGTAAAGGGTATCTGTGTTCTGTATTGACTGTGTCTACTGATGATAGTGTTAAGACTGATGTGAACTGTATTCCTATAGTCAGAGAATTCCCAGATGTTTTTCCAGATAATCTTCCAGGGGATTTGACTGACAGGGAGATTGAATTTACTGTTGATGTGATTCCCGGAACACAACCGGTTTCTAAAGCTCCTTACAGAATGGCCCCAACTAAACTGAAAGAATTGAAAGTGCAACTGCAGGAACTGCTGGATAAGAAGTTTATCAGGCCCAGTACTTCACCCTGGGGTGCACCGGCTTTGTTTGTAAAGAAGAAAGATGGCTCACTGAGACTGTGCATTGACTACCGTGAACTGAATAAGGTAACTGTAAAGAATAAATACCCATTACCGCGTATCGATGACCTGTTTGATCAATTACAGAGTGCGCAAGTGTTTTCCAAGATTGATCTTAGATCGGGATATCATCAACTGAAGGTTAAACCGGAAGACATTGATAAAACTGCTTTTAGAACGAGGTATGGACATTACGAATTTTTAGTTATGCCATTCGGAGTCACGAATGCACCAGCTGCATTTATGGACCTCATGAACAGAATTTTCAAACCATACCTTGATGACTTTATTGTTGTATTTATTGATGACATATTGATTTACTCCAAAAGTATAGAAGAACACGAACAACATCTGAGACTTGCCCTACAAACCTTAAGAGAACAGAAACTATATGCTAAACTGTCTAAATGTGAATTTTGGCTTGATCATGTTATGTTTTTGGGGCATGTTGTTAGCAAAGATGGGATTTCTGTTGATCCGCAGAAAATTGAAGCTGTAGTGAACTGGCCTAGACCAACAAATGTGACTGAAGTCCGAAGCTTTTTGGGATTGGCCGGATATTACAGAAGATTTGTCAAAGATTTCTCCAAGATTGCTTTACCGTTGACTCAACTGACACAAAAGGGGACGTCATTTGACTGGACTGACCAAAGAGAATCTGCTTTCCAGGAGTTGAAAACTCGATTAGTGACTGCACCGATTCTCACCTTACCTTCAGGTACGGATGGTTATACTGTATTCAGTGATGCTTCTCATAAGGGTTTGGGATGTGTTTTGATGCAGAATGGGAAAGTTATTGCTTATGCTTCCCGACAGTTGAGACCACATGAAAAGAACTACCCGACCCATGATCTGGAACTTGCTGCAGTAGTATTTGCACTGAAAATCTGGCGTCACTACCTGTACGGGGTGACATGTGAAGTATACACCGACCACAAGAGTTTGAAATATTTCTTCACGCAGAAAGAACTGAACATGAGACAGCGGAGATGGCTAGAACTGATCAAAGATTATGACCTACAAATTTTGTACCATCCGGGAAAAGCCAATACCGTTGTCGATGCATTGAGCCGGAAATCGATTGGGAACTTAGCATGTTTGCTCACAGGACAGAAAGAGTTGCTTTGTGACCTTGAAAAATCTGAAATTGAAATTGTTTTGAGAGAACAAGGTGGAACCTTAGCTGCTATTTCTGCTCAACCGGCACTGATTGAAGAGATTAAAGAAAAACAGCAACTGGATGACTTCTTGAAGAAGATCATCGAAGAAAGAGAATCTAAACCGAGACCGGGATTCAAATTTGAGAATAATGTGCTGAAATTTCAAGAAAGACTGTGCGTACCAAATGATACTGAACTGAAAAGAAGAGTTCTGCAAGAGGGCCACAACTCAAAACTGTCTATCCATCCAGGGAACACGAAAATGTACCAAGATCTGAAACAGAATTTCTGGTGGCCGGGAATGAAGAAAGAAATTGCCGACTTTGTGTCCAAATGTCTTCATTGCCAACAGGTCAAAGCTGAACACCAACGACCTGCCGGATTATTGCAACCCTTACCCATACCAGAGTGGAAATGGGAGCATATCACGATGGATTTTATCGTTGGATTGCCTCGCTCCAGAAAAGGTATGGATTCTATTTGGGTTATTGTTGATAGACTAACCAAATCTGCTCACTTCTTACCTGTCAAGACAATCTATAATGCGGACAAATTGGCCGTTATCTATATTGATGAGATTGTAAGACTGCATGGAGTACCTGTGTCTATTGTTTCTGACAGGGATTCGAAGTTTACATCGAGATTTTGGCAAAGTCTACAGACTGCATTGGGTACTGAACTGAGACTGAGTAGTGCCTATCATCCTCAGACAGATGGACAGTCAGAAAGGACCATCCAAACTCTGGAGGATTTACTGAGAATGTGTGTCCTTGATTTTCAGGGAGATTGGGAAAGTCATCTGCCATTAGTTGAATTCGCCTACAACAACAGTTACCATTCGAGTATTGGTGTGGCGCCTTTCGAGGCATTGTATGGCAGAAAATGTAGATCTCCGATTTGCTGGGCAGAAGTTGGAGATGGGCCTTTGCTTGGGCCCGAGATTGTTTATGAAACCACTGAGAAAGTGAAACTGATACAGCAAAGACTGAAAACTGCACAAAGGAGACAGAAAAGTTATACAGATGTCAGAAGACGAGACAGAGAGTATGAAGTGGGTGATCACGTTTTTGTGAAAGCGACACCGATGAAAGGCCAGACTCGTTTTGGAGTCAAAGGCAAGTTAGCGCCAAGATACGTCGGACCGTATGAGATCATTGAGAAAATCAATCCGGTGGCGTATCAAGTTGCGCTTCCTCCTGAAATGGAGCATATGCATAATGTTTTCCACATTTCGATGTTAAGAGACTATCTCCGGGATCCCTTCCATGTAATAGAGCCTACCCACGTAGTGTTGAGTGATGACTACACTTACGAGGAACGGCCTATACAGATTGTAAACAGACGGACCAAGAAACTGAGGAACAAAGAGATCCCGCTGGTGAAAGTTGACTGGCAAAACCATGGTGGCATGTATGCCACTTGGGAAAGGGAAGATGACATGGCCAAAAGATATCCTGAGCTGTTTCCACTGAATCCTGTTTTCTTCCAGAATGAAGGTAACTCGAGTTTAGAGGACTAAACTCTTTATAAGGAGGGGAGACTGTAACAATCCTCATACTGTTTACTGATTAATGACTGATTGATTACCGTTAATCACCAATTACTGTTAAACGGAACTAATAATGACTGATAACTGACTGACTGAAATTGGAAACCGAATTGATGGAGTATATGTTAGTTAAATTACATCCTATTTGTTTGATTGTATGAATATCTGTTCATGCTTATATGTTTAAACTGCAAATTGAAGGCCTTATCGGCGGCCGAATCCAAAATTGATTGATGTTTAATGATCAACATAATTTATGTGATTTTGTGGTGTATTTACCTGAAAATTGATTAGGTATGATTAAATTAGATTAAATTAAGCTAATTAAAGAGTTGGACTTAATTACCGAACTGCCACCCTTAGTGGCCCACTCAATACACACACTTGAGCCTTATGTACACACTTGTAGAACATTTCATCAGCCATTTCTTCTTGTTCTAGCCGACCTTAGAGAGAGAGAGAGACTTGAGGAGTTGATTTCATCTCAATTTTGCTTGTGAATTGTTTGGAAATTGAAGAAATTGTTGAAGAGATTGCATGGTTGAGCTCCCTTCTTGAACTACAAGACTTAAGGTAGCTCCATTGTCTTCTTGTTCATGTTTTGAGTTGATTGTTGCATGGTCCATGTTAAATTGTAGAGCTAAGTCATGATTTGGGTCATTAATGGTAAATTGAAGCTCAATCTTTGCATACATGTTAGTATTGATGAGTTTTGAGGTTGTAGTCCATGTTTCATCACATGCATGTCCATCTTTTGGTCATACTCCATGAGTTCATCTTATTTTTGAAGGTTTGAGCTCTTTTGAAACAGCATTAAAGCTTTGAAAATGATTTGAGTCCATGCATGTTTGCATGTTCATATTGTTCTTGAAAAATGGTTTGAAATTGGGTTTGAATAAAACACCCTTGGGCTTTGATTTCTCAAATTGAGTTTTGAATCATGTCATTCTATATGTTTGCAAGAGTTTTCCAGAAAATGAGCCCAAGAGGATCGGTTTAGAGTTGTTAACAACTTGAGTTTGAGCTTGGAGGTGCAATCTGGGTTTTCCAGATTTCGCACTTCCGCTCGAGCGGGGGAAGTTCCGCTCGAGCGTGGAATTCGAGCATCCAGCATCTCTCGGCACTGTTTTACAGTTCGCTCGAGCGGAGGATCGGGCGCTCGAGCGGAGTCATGTCTCGAGCTCGAGCGGGCGTCGAGCGGAGATTTCACCCATCCAGTACTTTCACAGTACGCTCGAGCGGGAAAGTTTACGCTCGAGCGTGTACCTTTGTTGCATGTCCGCTCGAGCGGGACTCTGTTTTTCTGAAAATACTTTTAAATGTACATCTTTGCATCCTCATCCCATTCTAGGCATTCTTAGGCCTAGTTTAAGACATCTTGTTGAGGATATAGATGTAGAACACACCAAGGCAAATTAGGGATTAAGTTATGAGATTTCCCAACTGTGTAGCTTAGTGTGTTCAACCTGTTAACTGTGTAGGGTTGGCGACTGGGGAGACACGCTCTAGCATACTGTAGCCCGAACTCTGTGAGTAACGATTGTGTAAAAATATGTTCACAAATGATTATCTTCTGATTACTGAACTGAACTGTTTACTGAACTGATATTGTTTACTGAATGAATGTATGTCCTTTATTTCTGAACTGTACTGTGGCATCCTTAGCACTACTGTTTACTGTCACTGTTACTGTTACAGAGATCTCTGTCGGTTCCCTCGTGGAGCCACTACTGTTTACTGATTGATGGCCATCATTACTGTTCGGTCTTTTAAGACCTACTGTTACTGTTATGCTAATGGATGTACCACATATGACTGTTTACTGTACTGAACAACTGAAATACTGATTGAATTGAACTGTTTTCATTACTGTAAGGACATTCATTCTGAACCCCTTTACGCATTATGTTATTCGCTGGGCTTTAGCTCACTGTTTATATATATATGTAGGTGCTCAGCCACCAGATCGGAGCTAGGAGCGTGGGTTAGACTCCAGTTTTGTCAAGCCAGCCTTTGTGCCTCACTGCGAGGTTCCGAGCCTATCTGCTAAGGCTTAGGGGTGTTTTAAGAATTCCCCCTTCAGTACTGTTTCACTGTTTTGTATAGACTGACTGTTCACTGTACCGCTATCTAGGGTTGAGTCCCTAGTTTGAATGAATGTAAATATTGTGCATACTGTTCTGTACTGTTTATATATGAATGCATGAAAAATCTTTTTGGCATACAGACTGTCACAGCTCATTGGACATTGTTTAATTACTGTATTGGCTTCCGCCAGGCCCTGTACTCTGTTTTACTGTATTACTGTTCTGCAGGCCTTCGGTAATCTCAGATTACTGGCCGGTTACGGTGCTAAACCCATAGGGCCGGGTTTGGGTCGTGACATTATTAAATATCAGTCTATTTCCATATCAAGTGTTTCTCCTTCTGCGGCTTCCCTCACCTAACCAACTTCTTCATCACGGAGCATTATGTTTTCTTCTAATTGTTGGCTCATATATGGCTCGATTTCTGGATCAGTCGAATTCATATTAAATAAACCTCTTTGAGACATCTTGACCACTATTTACCAGTCTGGTTCTAACGGGTCTGCAACATACCAAACTTGCTCTGCTTGGGATGCCAAGATGAAAGGTTCATTGGTAATTCGATCATCTCGGTGCAACAAATGATTGAAGTTGACTAACGTGAAATTGAAGACATCTTGTATCTTCCCGTGTATGTTGTCAATCCAATCACACTTAAACAATACATGCTTCTTCTCATTGGAATATCGAATCTCAACAATATCTGTCAATTGTCCATAATAGTACACAGACCCCACATGAGGATTCTTGTCTTTCCGACTAGCATAACTTATGGTATCTGCCTTCAAAGCTACACCACAATTTTATGTGGCTCGACGGTCATCCATGGCCTTTACTCGATACCGAAACCCATTCATTATATACCCGTTGAACCTCATTGCCAGGTTATGAGGACCATTTGCCAATACAGTAATCTCTTCAGAAAATGTGACATCACTAGTCCTTCGCAAAGTTTGAACCTATTTTAAAAAATAAAAATTGTAAAATTTAAAATGTAATTCAACTTAGGTAAATAGAATCTGTAGATTTAAATACATACATGTTCGTTGAACCAAATATGAAAAGTTTCAAAATGTTCACGCCGAAGCTGATGATCGTCAACACGAGGCATTTTGACCTTAAGTTCTTCAAGGTGTTTGTTGTGTAGATTGAAATTTTATCAAAAAACAAAATTTGGTTCAAAATTCAATGAAACATAATAAAATATTGAGTGAGTGGCATAACTTACTTTATGAATGGTTGAACCGTGGATGTATTGAAAAAGACATACCAATGAGTTTGTGCCCAAGAACTATTATCAAGATAAAAGCTTGTGATTTCACCAACAACATGACCCAGATTATCATCACCACTGTAGTTCCTCACGGGTCGATTAGATTTAGTTTCCACATCATTGAGATATTGTGCACAAAAATTCATGCATTCTTCCATAAGATATCCTTTAGCAATTGAACCTTCTGGATGAGCTCTATTACGCACATATTGCTTCAAAGTAAGAAGATACCTCTCAATTAGATACATCCATCGAAACTGAATCGCTCCACCCAATAATGCTTCGTCAGCTAGATGTATAGGCAAGTGCTTCATTATATCAAAAAAAGTAGGAGGAAATATTTTCTCTAGATGACAAAGTGTTACGGCGATACGATCTTGAATATATTACAAATCCGTCGCACAATTCACTTTGGAACACAATTGTCTAAAGAAATTGCTCAATTCAATCAAAGGTTCAATTACATTCTTCGGTAACGATCTTCGAATGGCCAATGGAATTAGTTGTTGCATCAGAATATAACTATCGTGGCTCTTAAGACCCCCAATACTTCTATCATGTAAGCGCACGCGACGCGATATATTAGATGAATACCCGTCGGGAACTCTAACTTCCTTCAATACTTTCAAGAACAAATCTTTCTCATCCTTGGTCATCGTGAATTGTGCTGGTGGTAAATAAGCTTTATTCGACCCTCTTAACTGCAAATGTAGGGGTTTTTTAATATTCATTTCTTGTAAATCACGCCGAGCATTAACACCATCCTTCGATTTTCCTGCAACCCCTAATATTGTCCACAACACATTGTCACAAACATTCTTCTCTATATGCATCACATCGAGGTTGTGTCTAATTAGATTGTGCTCCCAATATGGTAGTTCATAAAAGATACTCTTTTTCTTCCAGCTATGGGTGCGATGTCCAGCTTTCTCATTCTCTACTTGTCTCCTATGCCTCTCCTTAAGGTCATCCTTCTTGTATTGGGTTAAAATACCCTCAAATTTTAATTGTAGCAGCATCTCAGTTCCAGACAACAATTTTGGTTTGAATCTGACTTCCCGACTACCATCAAATGATATTTTATCCTTTTGGAATTTATGGTCACTAGGTAAAAATCTGCGATGACCCAAGTATGATTGTTTCCTACTATGCTTCAGCCAACACGATGTAGTTTCCCTATTGCAACAAGGACATGCATATTCACCTTTAGTGCTCCATCCTGACAAGTTTGCATATGCAGGAAAATCACTAATTGTCCATAGTAAAGCTGCATGCATTTGAAACATTTGATTTGTTGATGCATCAAATGTGGAGACACCGTCATTCCATAGTTCATTCAACTCCTCAATCAACGGTTGCATATACACATCAATCTTGTCACCAAGTCCCATCGGGCCGTCAATAAGCACAGATAAAATTAGAAATGGTTGTTTCATGCACATCCATGGCGGTAAGTTGTATGGAATGAATACAACAGGCCAAGTGCTATGAACTATGTTCATCGTCCTGAATGGGTTAAAACCATCAGATGTTAAGCCAAGCCTTACACTTCGGCAATCATTACTAAAGTTAATATTCCGACGATCAAAATCTTTCCATGCAAGGGAGTCTGCAGGATGCCTAAAGACACCGTCATTAGTTCGTCCCTCTGCATGCCATCTCATTAACTTAGCCGTCTTGGATGACATAAACAACCTCTGCAACCTTGGCTTTAAAGGAAAATACCTCATTTGTTTTGCAGCTATTCGTTTGCCACCGTTGTGAGGACCATTTGAACCACCATCACCATTTGATTTCCATCTTGAACTGTTGCATATGACGCATTTATCAAGATTGGCGTCCTCGTTTTGAAACAACATGCAACTGTTGGGACATGCATCCCACGTCTCATACGTGAAGCCCAAATTTGTTGTGACCTTTTGAGCTTTATAATATGAGTCTAGGAGTTTCACACCCAACGAGAACGCCTCATTCAATAACTTAAGCAACTTGTCAATAGACTTGTCTGTCCACTGATTAAGCACCTTCAGATGTAGAAGTCAAACAATGAATGACAAAGATGTGAACTTCTGACAACCCGGATACGATTCACTTTGTGCATCTTGAAGAAGTTTGAAATACTTTACAATCTCTGCATTTGGACCGAGCTGGGGTTCAGATGCATGGGCATCAGGTCCCTCTGGTTCATTACCCTCAACACTTGTACCGGCATGTGGATTTTCCATAGCCCCTTGTATCATCCCAACCATATCGTCCCCAATGTCTAAATTAGCCAATGTTTCATTCTCTCGATTACCGTGCAGAGATACGTAAGATTCCCAATGATTAATCCAATGTTTGTACTTTTTTAAAAAACCATTCAAAATCAGATGCTCCCGCACACCCTCTCGTACAAGATGGTATCGATTCTCACATTTTTTACACAGACAACTAATCATCGAACCTTCAACCCTATTGGTGTAGGCAAACACAAGGAATTGATCAATCCCATTAATGTATTCCTTCGACATCCTATTTGGCAAATCAATCCAACTCTTATCCATCATATGTACTTCCCTCAAATGCACACTTCACTTCTTTTGTAATCTTCTCAACAATATATATAAATATATTTAAATGCCAGCCATTTTCTACATGCATATGTGTTTCCCACTATTAATTTGCTTCAGGCAAACTTTCTGGGAGATATACATCTGACATGCAAAATAAATATGCCCTAGAAAAAAAATATAATTACAACAAATGTAAGTCATAATGAGATGTAAGGGTAAAAATATAATTACAAGACATAATATCACATATTAATTAGGGAAGAGGGGATTGATAGCTAAACAATTAATAGCTTTAACTTAGGCACCAACCAAGAATGTCCTTTTCAACCTAGCTCTGTGAATATCTTCCCTGGAGACAAAAGAATGGTACCTAGGTTTTTTTTCCTCTTACATTTTTTTTAAATCATTCAATTGCTTGCTGTAAATATATATATATATATA
This sequence comes from Camellia sinensis, assembly GCF_055761805.1. NCBI lineage: Eukaryota > Viridiplantae > Streptophyta > Magnoliopsida > Ericales > Theaceae > Camellia > Camellia sinensis. Next base: position 52,130,070 of record NC_138967.1, read on the forward strand.
TATATATAGGTACATCGGAAAAAATTGAACATTTGCTGTAAATTGAGTTTAAGTGGAGAGACTAGTGAATATGAATGATAATTTCATACCACTTTTAAATTTCATACAAGATTTGGTGAAGGATTGGAGATGCTCTTACGTTAGCTATACATTCTAGGTCACTTTTCAGCAATGTTAAATTGAGAAAGCCGTGTTGGCCCTGGAGAACCACAACAAGTATTTGTAGGAACACCTACCTTTTGGAATAATTCTCCTGCCAAAAGTGCTTGATTAACACCTTCAGGAGCTAATTTATATTCCTCCAGTGTGCCATTTTCGTGTTAAGATACCAGTCACTATTTAACAAAATTGATGGCTGCTGTAATAATAGAAACTTGAGTCATGTTGAACCATGTAACTACATAAACCACATGAAAATTGATTAAACCCAAACAAAAAGAATCTTCAATGTAAATCTTCCACATTATTAAAATTAATCTTGTGTGCATTATTAAAATTTTCACTTCATAATATATTTGGAAGTTGAAGACATAACCTGAGAGTACTCCCCATCTCCAAGTTAGGTCTATAAAGACAGGAGTTGAACAAGACATGCAAGGATAAAGTTTTATTGTAATGTTTATAAAGTTATAAACTGAATGAGCATTAGGCAGCCGTTCTATATGCAGATAAAGACTCACATTTTTCATGTTCAAAATAGGGAAAGTACACTCAATTATTCAGTCAAAATTTGATAATTCATTAGTCAATCAGGGAAATTTAAAAGAAGAAGAAGAAGAAGAAGAAGAAGATAAGCAAAGGAACCTGGAAAAAAATGTATATCTTTTTGAAGTAAAGAAAATTTCAGAAAACAAAAGGTATACAAATATATGATGTATGAAAACTTAAAAATAAAAAAAAAATGATGTATGAAAGCAGCAATCCTCTGACAAAGCGTATGTTCCCCCAAACTATACCACACACACAAATACACACTCATACTCGCAACATGAATCCATAAAGCTATTAAGTTAATCATTCAACAATTCAACATAAAAAATAAAATAAAATAAAGCAATCATATAATAGTAAAAATCAACCATTTGTAAAACCCAAAAAAGTATTTCCAATGCAATTGAAAAAACCAACCCAGCACAACACAACGAGCACATAACCATTTAAAACATGCATATCTGTAAAGGAATCATTTTCGAATAGTAGCAAATTAAGACATTGAAAGGAAAAAGACGAACCATAGACGAAACAATTAGACCCTTCTCTTTTGGAATGCTTTTACCCACTAAAACTTCATGAATGGCCATTCACAGTCGCTCACAGTCGCTCGTCACTCGTCGTTCACAATTGCGGCTGCTCGTCACTCCGGCGAAGGCCGTCGTTCACCCTCGTCACTCTGCAAAGGCCGTCGTCCACCACTATTTTGATTTTGAATGATTTTGATTTGAGGATTTTGGGGATCAATGGATTGGGATTTTGGGTATTTTAGGGATTCTGGTTTCAGGGATTTTGATTTGAGAAATTTGGGGATTTTAGGGACTTTGACCGCGAATGGGATAGAAATAGCAGGATATATCAAATATTCATTTATTTGCGACGGCATATTTCAACCGTCGCAAATGATCGTTGTTAGGTTTTTTTTCTTGGCAACCCCATTTGACAAAACTCCTTTCAATTGTACTTAATTTCGCACTTTTTATTTCAGTGAGGCTATGAGTGTTTAGATGCGAATCCAACTCGAATTGTGCCTTGCAGAGAAGTTTGCGATGTTAATGCTTTCAAGATTGCCACTTCGCTGATTATGACGGGGATCGAGCTGCCCGGTTAGCTCGCGGGGGTCGAGGGGGCAACGCCCCTTGGCGGGTCCGGGGCAACGCCCAGTCGGGGTCGAGGGGCAGCGCCACCGAAGCAAAATGCAAAATTGCATTCGAAGTTGCATGTCCACCCTTGCTCGCTCGAGCGAAGACTGCGTCTGGCAGAAAACCTGAAAGAGATGGCGAAGCTTGCGTGGCTCGAGCAAAGCCACTTATGGAAAACACGCGTTTTTGGTTCCTCGCTCGAGCGAGAGAGTTTTCGCTCGAACGAGCATCGCGATTCAAATTTCTATAAGTATGGGTTTCTGTCAGATTTTAGGATTACTTCTCCAGATCTTCTTCTTGGGTTATAGGGTTTATATCTGGGGATATTTTGCTAGTTTTCTTTGATGTTTCATTGAGTATTTAACTAATGGTTTAAGAAGCATACATCAAAGGTTCGTTTGTTCATTCTATATAAAACAGAGAGTTGTTCTTCGGTGGATTCTGAAGAATTTGAGCCTAAAGCTTTGGTGGATTCTAGAGTGACTAATCGTAAAGACAATTCCGAAGTGAAGACGGGGTTGGAAGAGAAACATAGGGGTTGGTTCAATTCGAGCGTAGATTCGCTAGGTAATTGAGAGTATACCTGTGTAATTCATTTATATCTTCTTAGTGGATTGTTTTGTGACTATTGCCCGTGGTTTTTTTATCACAGTTAGAGGTGCTCCAATTGTGGTTTTTCCACGTTAAAATCGTTGTGTCGATTTGTCTTGATTGTTTGATTGGGATTGTTATATACTGCTTAAAATTGATACATAATCACAAATCAACATCTAGGAGATTTCTAGATTTTTCAATTAACGAATGAAACGACGGCGTTTTATCCATCCTTTTTTGCGATGGGCTTCTGCCGTCACAGATGGGCCACCATTTGCGACAGTAACTTCTTACCGTCGCTAAATAATACGTTTTACGACGGTATACCGTGCGTTGCCAATGTTCCTGCAATTTTCTTTTTACAATCTTTAGCGACGGAATCATCCTCGTCGCAAAAGGCCATTTTTTATCGACGACATATACACGCCGTCGCAAAATACTTTTTTGGCGACGGTAACTATAATGCCCCGTCGCAAAAACGTCCGTGTTATTTGCCAGGTTTTCTTGTAGTGATATTTCATGTCAACAATCATTTTTATTGCATCTTAATCAAATGGTCATATTCTTACTCATCAAACATAAAAATAGATTCGTATACATTTTTAGTGTTGAGGAATGCTTTTACTAATTGTGCTTCTACTCATCAAACATGAAAATAGATTCGTATACATGATTTTATTGTAGTTTTTTACTTATTTTTTTCACATTTTAAAATGCAAAATTAGTAATTAAATTTCTATATTGAAGTTTTGCTAATATTTTATTCATAAGTAATATAATTTATATTTTTTTTAATAATTTACTCTTTTTTTTTTTGGTATACATTAGTTGTTAGTAGGAAAAGTGGGCATTACAATCCATAAGAATTTAACTGTTGTTAATGCAAAATTACTATATAGAATCAATCACAAAATCATATATTGCAATAGTTCTACATTTTGCCCAATAGAGAAAAATGATGAAGATTTCTATGATAGTATTTAATTTTTTTTTCTATCCTTTTTAATGTATATTGAAGACATAACAAAATTATAATTTGTCTTCTATCCTGTAGTAGTTCAATTTCCCCATCTGTGATATTCATGCATAGACGAACTTCTTAAAATAGGTTGTTAACTAAAGTATGTTCTGAGGTTGTTAATTCTGTGTCAATTAATTTTTCTTTATGGCAATTATTATAGCGATCCCGATTTTGACCCGACCTTTGATGTATTCCAGACTCGGGTTTGGTGGTTGAATATTGTATCCATGTCTTGTTTTTCCCTTTTGACTCTTTGTGTTTGAGTTTTGGGACTTGTTGGGCGAGTTTAGAATAGGTTGGTCGTTAATTGGTTTAAAATATTGCTGCCCAGATTTTGGCCTCTTCGCTTGAGCGAGGCTTCTTATGCTCGAGCGAGCTTTTTGTAATTTGCTTCTTGCACTCGAGCAAGGTTTCTTGCGCTTGAGCGAGAATTAGGAGTTCTCAGGGTTTTTTTTTTCCCAGACGCAGCTTTTTGGGGGAAGGTGGAGTTTTTCACTTGAGCAGGGTTTCTTGCGCTCGAGCGAGCTGGTGTTATTTGTTTCTTCGCTCGAGCGTGCGTGTGCGTCTATGGCAGACATGAAGCTTTGCATTCTGTATTCGAGCGATGCTTCTTGCGCTCGAGCGAGGTCATTTGTTGTGTCTGGTCGCTCGAGCGACAACTCATTCGCTCGAGCGAAGACCGCATATATCAGTTCGCAACAGAGATATTTTACTTCACTTTTTGATTTCTTTTCATCCCAAAACCCTAACCCGGCACACTCTCTCTCTCTACAAATACACCTTGATTTGGGGATCTCTCAACCCTAGTCCCTTGATTAAAAAGGTAGAGCATTGTGGGGGACTTCCATTTCATCCAAGCCAAATCAAGTTTGGTCATCTTTGACGTACTTCTTCTTCTCTTTTGGGCTTTTACACTTGAGGTAGGGATCTTCTACACTTGTTTATGATTTTTAACCTAGGTATTTGTTGTTATAAATATAAGGTGAGATTTGGGATGTTTGGAGAAAACTTAGGGTTAGGTTCAAATTTATGAAAGAGGGGTTTTTGTGTATTGTTGTATATTTGACCATGGGATTGGGATATGATGTGACTTTGTGTTAAAATAGATAAATTTGACCTTTGGGTTAGTATTAGAGAAAATGGGAAATTTACCCTAATATGAGCTAAATAATTATTTGATATAAATAATGGAATTGGTGTGAGAAATATGAAATTGAGAAGTTGTGTGAATGAATGGTGTAGTTATAGTTGTTTAATCACTCACCTATAGAAAATTTGATAATTTATCTGTTGATAAATAATATATCTATTTAGAAATATCTGTTTGGGGCTATCGGTGAAGGATATCCATGATTGTTATAGAAATTGTATGTGGATTAAATGAATTGAAACTAATCAATTAAAGTATGTCATTGAATATGACGATGTAAGTAAAGCATTGAATATGTGTTGTGAATAATCATTGCATATGTAATGGTTTTTAAATACATTGTATATGTATCATTGTTTGGGGGGAGATAGGGATGGACTCCATTTATAATTAAGTTGGTTGGAGTGTCCAGGGTGAAAGTCCCGAAATCTTGTGCATATATGGGTGCCGGTTCCCTGGGATAAAAATTCCGTAAAATGGCAAACTTCATACCTTGTGTGTATATGGGTGCTAGTTCCCTCGGACGAAAATTCCGTTAAATGGCAAAATCGAAGTGTTTGAATAATAGTAGTATTGAGTTGTGAATCACTGAGTTGTAGCCTCATTTTGGATTATTTAGATAACAATAAGCTTGTCTCATGAATTGGCTCGGAAATTAATTGAATTAATACGAATTGGTTAGATGGAAATGGAATTGAGATGTGGGTATTAGTATTGACGAATATGGACAGAATGTGAGTTGGTTATGAATGTGGAACGTTTACTTGGCACTTTTATCTTAGTTAAACTTCATATATTGTGTTAGGCTATTTCTACTGGGCTTTGGCTCACCCTACTTGGGAAACTATTTTCAGGTACCAATGCCATGCTCCTTCCAAGGACATAGCTTGGGAGGACTTAGGAGCTAGAGACCTTATTATGTTATTTGACGTTTGGATGTTTAAATGTTTATTCAAGACAAAGGCTTTACATGTATTGAGCTTATGACTCCCTCTTTTGTTGTAACCAAATAATTTCTTGGAAAGATGTAAGCCCGAAGGGTATTCGCTGATGTTAAACTCTTTTGTATTATTACTTCATGTAATGAAAGGATTAATCACACTCAGATTTATGTAACTGTTATTTATGCTGTTGTGGATCATATCTATGATATTATATTTTGGGGGCGTTACAATTATTAAACCTCATTCTGCCTTCTTACAGTTATATTTCATGTCAACAATAATTTTTATGTCATCTTAATCAAATGGATTGAGGTTCTCATTAATCATTAATGGTTATATTTTTGCTCATCAAACATGAAAATAGATTCATATACATTTTTAGTGTTGAGGAATGCTCTTACTAATTGTGTTTTTATTTTTATCCTTCTGTCTCAGATTTATTCAATTTTGCTTCTTAAGAAGATACTCAAGTTAGGAAGTCTCTCATTTGCAATTCTTTATTAGTTCCTCACTTTCTTTCTTGAATTGCAGTGTGTTAATGAATAAACTCTCTCAGATTTCTTTAATGCTCTGCAATTTTCATGTTTGGTCTTGGAATTTTCAATAATTTGATTAAACATTAAGCTTTTAATGTTTGGTTGGAAAGAAGTCTAATATAGTGTGTAGAGTTATGTATCTTGGTATATAGCGGTTAAATTTCTAGAGAATACTTATGTTTTTTTTTTTTCTTTTGAATAATGATATACAAGTCTACTTTTTATACCCACTTTATAGACCCAATGATATGTCAAGAAGATGATTGGTTGATAATTAGATAATATTTAATTATCAACCAATCCTCTTCTTGACATATCACTGGACCTATAAAAGTAGTTCTAACTTTTTGGCCTGAATAGCTATTCTTTTCTTTTTGATTTTACAAAGATTTTGTTGCAGTTTAATTTTGTAATATGATAGGTCTTTCTCTCTCTTTTTTCTTTTTCTTTTTCTTTTTCTTTTTCTTTTATGAATTTAGAATTTGAAGGGAATTTGTTGATTGAAAGGAAAAGGGAACATTAAAAAGTTAACCAGTTTTATATGATGACCTTTTTATTTTTGAATAGGCAAACGAAAAGGAATAGGAAAAGGCCAAGGCAATGTCTAACGGAAAAGAAAATGCAACTTCTTTTGACAAAGGAAAGGAAAATGTATGTCCAATGGTATATTTTTCAACATTTAAAAAAAAAATATTTATCAAGGAAAACAAAGCCAATCATATTGTTAAAGTGAATATCGATCATGTATATTTTTAAAAATGTAAAATTTGTGTTGTCAATTTTTTTTGTGTGGATTTTTACATTTTACTAAAAAATCAAGAGAACGAAAAAAGGAATGGTTGAAATTTATTTTTCAATGCTCTTTGTTTTTGTACACTCAAACAAAGTATTTTTAGCTCTCTTTAACATTTCCAAAAAAATAATTGTAACCTTGATCAACTCCAAAGAAAACTTTATAACATTTGAGCAAAGGAACAGAGGAACATAGGCATAGAAAATATTTCTAATTTTCTTAAAATTATCATGAGGTAAGAAGAAAGAGAAAACAATAATTAAAAAAACAAATTATATAAAAAAATAAAAGGGAGAGGGAAAATGAAGCAAAATAAAAAAGGAAGCAGGACAAAGAAAATGTTTCCAATATTCTTAAAATTATCACAAGGCAGGAAGAAAAAATAAAATATAACTAAAATAACAAAATTATTGAATCAATAAATAAAATAGTAGACGATAACATTTGTATTTTAGGTACCAACGATATAATGTTCACATTTTAGACACACAATAATAATGTTATATCAAAAGCTACATTGGCCCAACGTACACGGCGAGAATGGGAGAAATTAAGAGAATTTATTCAACCAAGACAAGCTTCTTTAATACCGTGTCGTCGTAGTCGTGCTTGCTTCGAACTAGGAACAAAGGCAACTGAGGATACTTAGTCGACTCAAAAACGAACAATTGTGGCACATCCTTCCACATATTCGTTCTTAATGCCAAGGACATCTTTAGCTTCACAAAGGAATTGGTAAAAGATTGTATTTAATTCTTCAAATACACACTCTTACTATTACCATTCTATTTTAATTTACATAGAACCAATATTTGTAGGCCTACTCTTATAACTTCTTCCCTTCGAGAGGATCTATGTACTGATGAGGAATTAGAGGATATGCCAATGAGTCCAATGGTTGGTACTCGAGCACATATAAATTCATGTCGTCATTCTCTTGGCAAGATAGATGCATTATGTCCTTTCTGTTCAGCATTACATTGGATGGATGGAAAATGAGTAAAATCATCTCCAAACTGTCCTCTATTCGGAACATGTTGTTCAAAAGGAAATGTTAAGCTTCCTCTGCTTATTACACCCCCTTCACTTCTTCAAGCATTATATGATGGGAATGATGATAAATCAAAATCGTTTCGACATTATACTCGAGTGTATAATGAAACCAATGCTTTTACAAGTCATGGTACTACATTAGATCCAAGAGTACTTACTGGAAGAGGCCCTACATCATTCACTATCCATGGGGAATTGCGACATCGAACAAGATCACTATTACCACAATCATGGCAAGATGCAGCTTGTGTGCAATTGTACATTTATGATCCTGATTCAGCTTTAGAAGTTCGCAATCGTAGAAATCCTCAATTAAGAAGAGATGTTCTAAAAACTATTCAAGATAGTTTACTACAAGTTAATGCATTCGTTGCTAAATTTCTCTAGGCTCATGCAATTTTAAATCAATTAGCCTCGACAAGACGAAATTTATTTACTCATCTCTACTATAGTTCAATAACAGATCGACGATGGTATAACCAACCAACTACAGATGAGATTGCAGTTGTAATACCAGGTGATGGAACTAAGGTTAGTGGAATGAAAGATGTTATTTTACATCTACAAGGAAATAATGAGCTAATGCAAATCAATGAATGTTACCCAGTATATTTGCCATTACATTATGTTTTATTATTTCCACATGGTGAGCTTGGATGAGAACCTGAGATGAAACTATGGGATGCTCAACATGATTAGCCTTCAACTGATTGGCATACTTAAATAGAGTTTTGTAGTTATCGTTTGTTTGAACGACCCACAGAGTATTCGACAATTTTGAGAGCTAGAAAATTGTTCCAAGAGTTTTTGGTTTGGGCCGCAATTGAACAAAATAGGTTGACTTACTACAAGCTTAATCAAGGGAAAATCCGTGCTGAACTTTACCAAGATTTGACAGATATTGATCAAAATGACCTGCGACCCAATCAAATTGGTCAAAGGTTTGTTTTGCCATCTTCATTTCCTGGAGGTCCTAGACATATGTTTGAAATCTTTCAAGATTCAATGGCTATCACACGATACAACCAACATCCAGACATTTTTCTCACCATGACTGCAAATCCTAATTGGCCAAAAATTACTTCAGCATTATTACCGCACCAAAAACCTATTGATCATCCTGATTTAATTGCCTGTGTTTTTGAGTTAAAGAGAAAGTGCTTGATGAAGGAGATAAAAGCAAACCGGGTGTTTGGTAATAAAGTTGCACATGTTTTTACAATTTAATTCCAAAAACGAGGCCTTTCTCATATCTATGCACTTCTATTTCTTAAGGGTCTAGACAAAATTCGGACATGTGCTCAAGTAGACAAATTGGTTTGTGCAGAATTTCCAGATCCAAATGATGAACTTATGCTTTTTGAAACTATTAAGTGTTGTATGGTACATGGACTATGTGGTGCTCGAAATCCACAAGCACCATATGTGGAAAATGGTAAACGCACTAAGAGATATCCTCGAGCGTTCGTAGAAACAACTACTATGGATCAAAATGGATATCCTATCTATCGTTGTTGCAATAATGGTCAACTTCATATTGTGATGGGGAAATAAGTTGATAACAGAGATGTCATACCATACAATACATATCTTTCTAAGCGTTTCAACTGTCACATAAATGTGGAAGTTTGTGCCGGAATGAGATGTGTCAAGTATATACGCAAGTACATTTACAAGGGTTATGACCATACCACGATGGTGTTGGGATTGATAAATGAGATCCAACAATATCTCGATGCGAGGTATATTGGACCTCTAGAAGCTACTTGGCTAATATTTGGTCATCCATTGCATGCAGAGATACTAACAGTTGTACGCTTAGCACTTCATTTACCTGGAATGCACCGCGTTCTTTTTAATCCTAATGAATCATTAGAAGTAATTGTTTCTAGAGCTAGGCAAAAAATGTCAACTCTTATTGGTTTTTTTGCATGTTGCGCTTCTATGGAAGATGAATGTCCATTCACTCACCAATAATTTTCACAACATTTTGTTTGGCTTAATTCAAAAAATAGATGAAAACCAAGACAGCGGGGATATGCAATCGGTAGAATGTACTTTGCTAGCCCTAATTGTGGTGAGAGATTTTATTTGCGTTTGCTATTAACTGTTGTCAAAGGTCCAAAATTGTTTCAATGCTTACGCACGATTAATAATGTTTTGCATGATACGTTTAAATCAGTATGTGTTGCAAGAGGACTTTCAAAAGATGATGAAGAATGGATACAATGCCTTAAAGAGGCTGCAGAAAACTGCTCATCAATTGAAGAGATTGTTTACTATTATTCTTACTCAGTGCTGTCCACTACAACCATATGCGTTATGGAATCAATTTTCAATACATATATGTGATAATCTTGCACATAAGATTCGAACTTTGTTTGCCATTTCTAAACCAACTGAGGCTCAAATTGAAGACTATGGTCTATATCTTTTCAATCAAATGCTCTAAGAATCCGGAAAAAAGTTTAATTGACTTCCCACCAATGTCGTAACCTTCTACAAATTGGAGTGCAGTAGTTGGTAACAAGTTGACATTTGAACATGAACAACTACAGAATGAGGCACAATAGATAGATGCATAAATTATTATTGATCACCTCAATAATGATCAGTGAACAACTTATGATACAATCATTTCCTCAGTCTTTGAAAATAAAGGAACTATTTTCTTTTTTAAATTGAGGTCCAGGAACAGGGAAAACGTTTTTGTACAATACGATTGCACTAAGGTGTCGTAGCTTGGCCATATTGTTATTACTATGGCTTTATCTGGAATTGCATCATTGTTATTGGTAGGAGGTCGCACTGCTCATTCAACATTTTTTATTTCGTTGGATATATTGGAAAATTCAATTTGTGGATTTAGCAAGCAATCATTACAAGCAGAATTGTTTAGAGAAACAAAACTTATAATATGGGATGAAGTTCCTATGCAGCATAGACATTGTGTTTAGACAGTTGATCACACACTTCGGGACACTTGTGATAGTGAAAAGCCATTTGGGGGTATCACTGTCGTTCTTGGTGGAGATTTTCGACAAATCTTACAAGTTATAACCAAATGAGTCCGTGAGCAAATTGTAAATGCATCATTAAGACACTATTTTCTATGGAAGGATATACATGTTCTATCTTTAAATTTGAACATGTGCTTGAATCATGTAAATCTTGAAAATGCTAATTTTGCAAAGTTCTTGATGGAGGTAATATTTCTTCAAACTTTTTCTCTATTATATGGTTCTTTTAAATTGACAAAATACATTTACGTTTATGTACTTTAATTGATTTTACTTACTATTTTATTTATTTATTTTTATAAATAGATTGAGACCAATTCTCAAGAAATTGTTAAACTTCCATCAACAATACACAAATGTCAAGATCTAAAAGACATAATCTCAGTAGTTTATCCGCAACTAGATGTGGCAATGACATCGACTGCAACATTTTTAACTAAACGTACAATACTTTCTGTACGGAATGATGATGTCAGTGCTATCAATACTGCTGCATTGAATATTTTTCCCGATAACACATATACTTATTTGGCAGCAGACAAGATGTCTGAAGATGATGAAATTGATCGTACTATAATAAATAGATATCCTAATGAATATTTAAATTCATTAGATCCTCCTAGGCTATCGGCTTTTAAGATAGAGTTGAAAGTGGGTTGTCCTATAATGTTGTTAAGAAATATTGCACCAAAAGATGGACTGTGCAATGGCATAAGATTGATGGTTTCTAGATGCAATACTCGCATAATTGAAGCTCAAATTTTAACTGGAGAAAAAATTGGCAATTTGGTATTTATTCCAAGGATATCCTTGACACAATCTTCTTTAGAAATGCCTTTCCGAATGACAAGACATCAATTTCAAGTTCGATTGGCATATGCCCTGACTATTAATAAATCTCAAGGGCAATCTGTGAAACTTGTTGGAGTTGATTTGCGCACACTAGTGTTTAGTCATGGGCAACTGTATGTGGCCCTATCTAGATGCACATCTTTTGATAGTATAAGTGTCCTCCTTCCCAATGACGATCCAGATTCTACTACAAATATTGTTTATCTTGAAATTTTGTTATAGTGTTACTTATGGATCAAACCACTTTTGTTAAAAAGGTACAATTTTTTTATTGATAAATTTGTTTATATTGATTACAAATTGTTATTTTTAAAATATTTTACTATATATGTTGACTTTTGTAGGATTGGGTTAAAAAATATATGGAGCTCAAAAAGATAAATACAATTAGATTGTTTCGATGGGGATATAACAAGGTAATTTCAATTTGAAAGTGTTTTGATATATATATATATAAAATTTCTTTTACTAATATACTAACTTTCTTTATTTTCATAAATTAGTAGATTGTCGTGTATGCTCTTCACTGGGGATACATACAAGTTGATACAAATACTTTTTGAAAAGTGATAAGGCGCTCCTAGGATTTCTAAGAAAGAACAAGTTTGAAGATCATATTTTTTGTTGTGAAAAACGTACATATGCTAGCTACGATCCAGATTTTGTAAAGTTTCCTATCGATGTGAATTTTATTACTTACAATAATTTTGTAAAGCCTTTTATCTATGTGAAATTTATAACTAAGTTTAGATGTATGTTAGATAATATTCATTTGAATTATTGGCTTATGCTATGAGTTTGTTTTTGTAAATGTAACACACTAGGTGATATAGTCTTTTTTTACTTTTATTTAAATTGAGTGGATTTGAAAAGTGAAAAATATTGATTAAAATATTAAAAAGTTCACTAAAAATAATAAATACAAATATAAATTTTAAAAACTATTTTTGAAAACTCCAAAACCAAGTAAGTTTTGGATTTAAAATTTGTAAAAATTATTTTTAATATATACAATCAAATAAAATTTTAAGTTTGACAAACTCTTTTCAAAAATCTAAATATAAAATTTATTTGAAAATTCAAAACCATACAGATCGTCTATTTATATTTTTACCTCAATTTTTTTCCCAATAAATTAGCCTCTGTCTGGCAAGATGGTTTTCAGGCTTTTTTGGCTATTTTAGCCACAAAAAACAAAATAGGCTATTTTAGCCATAACAAACAAAACATCACATCCAACCCATAATCATTACTTCTTCTCTCACAAAAAAAGCCAAAAAAGCCAAAAAGCCAAAAAGCCCTTCCCAAACCAAGCTTTTAGCCCAGGCTAAAATAGCCAAAAAAGCCAAAAAGCCAACCCACTTCCCAAATGGATAAATTACATTTTAACCCAATAATTTTACCGTGACCTCAGGCACAGGCATATCCTAATAGTCTTATAGGTTCAGGTTGATGACCCATCATTATTTTTAGGGGTGGTTTGGCATCCCTATATAATCCATCTTTTTATTTTTTTTCTGTTATATCACTTCTTTACTTTTCTGTACATATATTTTTTAAATTTTTATAAAAAAAAGACAAAAAGAATCCTCCCAAACAATCCCTAAATACAGTATAATTTTAATAATAAACTATAAAAAAAAAAAATAAGAGAAAAGTAGATTCAGGTATATCTTCCTTCCCTCAAGGGAAGGAATCATTGGAGAGTCAGTCACACACACCCACAAAACCTGTCTCTAGAGATTGAGAGAGCAAAGCAAAGCGAATAGTAGATCAATGGCGGGTCTATCTCTCAAGTGCGGGGACTGTGGAATCCTCCTGAGATCGGTGGAAGAAGCTCAAGAGCACGCCGAACTCACCAAGCACTCCGACTTCTCCGAATCCACCGAGGCCGTCCTCAATCTCGTCTGCTCCACTTGCGGCAAGCCCTGCCGATCCAAAACCGTACGTATATATACAAATCCCTAATTTTGATTTGTGGGTTTTGATTTGTTTTGTGTTTTGGGGATTGTGTAGGAGAGTGATTTGCACACGAAGAGAACTGGCCATACTGAGTTTGAGGACAAGACTTTGGAAGTGGCGAAGCCAATAAGTTTGGAGGTTGAGAAAGATCGAAATATGGAGGATGCTCAAGGCGAGAGTAGTAGTAGTTGTCAGCCTCAGGGTATGTTTTGTGTGTGTGCGTGTGTTTGTTGTAGTTGAGAATGTGATAATCATGTTATGTTGATTTTGTTGATGTAGTTGTTGCTTTGGAACCCCTGACTTCAGGTGACATGAATTGTGCAAAATTTACACTATGTTTGGAAATCTAGGAGAAAAAATAAAAAATAAAGAGAAGAGAAGAGAAAAGATTATGTTTTTCCAAAATAATAAATAAAGAGAAGAGAAGAGAATAGATTCTCTCACAGGTTCATATCAGTCTATGCATGAATTGCGAATTGTAAGATTATGATAACAGAGCTAGTTAATGATATTATGTTTTGTGTGTATGTGTTATAGTTGAGAATGTCATAATCATGTTAGTTGATTTTGTTGATACAATTGTTGCTTTTGTAATCCCTGACTTGAGGCAACATGAATTTTGCAAAATTTACACTATGTTTGGAAATCTAAGAGAGAAAATAAAAAAATAAAGAGAAGAGAAGAGAATAGATTCATCCACAGGTTCATATCGATCTATGCATGAATTGCGAATTGTAAGATCATGATAACAGAGCTAGTTAATGATATTATGTATTGACATCTAATTTTTAGTGTAAGCAACATCCTAAAATTTTGCATTCACTATGCTGTTGTATGCTAGTTTGTTTCAGAAATGAGTATAGAGAGTGTTGTGTTTGCTTCTTCTGATAAGAAACCGTGATTTTTTTTAGGTAAAAAGAAAGAGAGATAGGTACAAGAATGAAGAACAGAGTTTTCTTTGAATACAAATTTGAAAGGCTTACCAAGCTAAGATAAAGAAGCTAAGAAATCAAAAATAAAACTAATCCAATACCCTCCAAACTCTCAAATAGACCTGAAGGAGTGCAAGTGACCCCCATGGGAGAGTGTTAGTGTTAACTTATGGTTACTAGTTTCATGTAATGCATTGATCTTGATTCGGTGAGTGGAAGGTGCACTTTTTATTCTGGGAATTGTGTAGTTACCTAACTTGTTTCTGTTTGTTCTCTATTTAGAAATGGTTGTTCCAGAAGTTGACCAGAAGCTGCTTGAGGAACTTGAAGGAATGGGATTTCCAAAAGCAAGGGCGATCAGGGCACTTCATTACTCCGGTGAGGGCATTGGAAGTTTGTAACCTAGATCTTCTTTATTGGACATATGGACTATTGTTTACAGTGATTTGCTGACATTTTTTTTTTCTCATTATATTTCGTAAAACACTTCTCTAAAATTGTGTTGGCCTCATAGCTGTATCAGTGCGACTTGAGAACAATGTAAGCTTTTAAAAAGTTTTCTGACCTGATCCAATTATGTAGAGCTATGATGTTGGGTTTAGTTAGACCTCTTGTTGAGCTTTGTTAGGAAAAGTGAGATGTTGTGCGACTGGCTCCCTATCTATGATTTCACAAGTTTCAGAGCTTTTAATGAGTTTTTTTTTAGGGATCAGCGGAAGTTATTTGTTAGATTAGCACCTATGCAAGTTAGCCACCCCACATTTTGCATAGGGTCAAGTGCTTGCTTCCTCAATTCAACTCTCCCTACGGAGAGTTGAACCCATAACCTTCCCTAGGGACTAAACCCTTAGGAAAATTATGGTGGCCAACTTAATTTTGCTTCTTAAAAAAAGAAAAATACACTTAGGCCAAGTTTGGCATGTCTTGAAAAAGATAAAAAGTCAAAAAGTCACTATCTTATTTAAGTCACATCATCTTTCTTACACATCACTTCAAACCCAACCTAAACCCAACCCATATTTCATAAAAAGTCAAAAAGTGCACTTATTTAGATTATTCCAAACAACCCCTAATTTCTTGTTAGGTACTTATGGAAAGTGATTTTCTATATTCGTGAGTCTCTTGATGAGTAGGTTCGAGATGGTGGTCTGTAATCCTTTATGTGTTGGAAATGCTCATAGATTCTAGAATTGTTGAAGAAAGTATGGTTTTTTTTTTTTTAAAACTTAGTTGAAATCTATGTTACATGGACTTAGATATGAGTGTCGGGTGCAGGTGTATATCCAAGCGTCAGACCTTCATAAATTTAAATCTTAAGATCTTGGGGTACGTATCCAAAATTGGATATAGGTACGGAGACACGTTATATGCACATATATATTGCATATTATATAATATTCTCAGATGAGATGTTTTAAATTATGTAGAAATATATTAGAAATTAAATATGATTCAGAAAAAATATGAAATTTTTATATCTAATTCATGTGAGAGTCTAAAAATATTGCTTTACTAACAAATATGAATTTTTTCTTCTTCATGTATTGTCACAAATTAAAGGATCTCAGTGTCTAAATTGGATACAAGCATCGGACACATATCCCACACCCTTACCCATGTCATATCCAGTGGACACGGGTATTGTGGGGGAAATAGAAGAGTCCGTGTAACACAAGTTGAAATAAATCTGTATAGAGACTGAGGGCCAACGATTGTGCCTAACAATGTACTATATAGTTGATTGACACCATAATATGACATATTTGAAACAATTTTATGACAATATTTAAGTAAATTGAATGAATTGGTAACCTTGAAGTCTGCGATGATTTTTGATCTTTAGCAGCTGCATGTTAGAGACGAAAAATTATTTAAAGCATGATGGACTAGATATCCCCATCAACAGTCACCTGCGTGGTATTAATCAAATTCAAAAAGCAGCTACTACCAATTAGATATGCTTATTCTCTTTCATGGGAGTTCATGTTCTATTAACTTCTGCACCATGGTTGTTGGTGTTGATTAATTCATCCAACAAATCTTATTATTGGCATGATGAATTTGCAGCAATCGCCATGCACTTTTTTATGGGACAGTCCTAATTATTTTCTTTCTGTAGATTTTAATTTCATATTTGCCATCATTATCAGTGTAGATTTAACACACTTACTCTTGTGTAGGAGTTTTCATGCTCACATGCTTGCGTAAAAATGTTTGTACATTAAATGTGGAAGGTCCAGTCTATGAAAGAGATGGAAGAACAACATTTACACAGCTACAAAAGAAGTTAGAAGTTAAAACCAAAATAAGAAGAATGGGTTTAGAGCTGATGATCACTTAATAGGACCTACTCAATTACAAGAAACCCGATCAATTCGAAAGCAGAGAAAATTACTACTTAATAAAGACAAACAATTTTTTTAGCCAATATGAGGGAGGATATTGAAAGGCTCTTCAAACTATAAGGAACGAGCATTGGTGGCCATTATTAGATCGCCGGCTGGAGAGATAAGTGAATTTTCAATTAGTGTAGGGTTACATCAATGATCAACCTTAAGTCCTTATTTTTTTGCTTTAGTTATGGATGAGTTGACGAGAAATATTCATGATGATGTGTCATGGTATATGCTTTTTGCAGATGATATCGTGTTAGTAGATGAGACTAGAAAAGGAGTTAACACTAAGTTGGAGATTTGGAGAGAAACATTTGAATCTAAAGGATTTAGGATAAACAAAACTAAGACAGAGTGCATGGAGTGTAATTTTAGTAACAGTAACAATGGAAGCAGAGGATAAGCGAAGATTGAGGACCAAACACTATATAAGAGTGAACATCTTCGTTATTTAGGATCGATTATCATAACGGTTGGGGAGATCAGCGCGGATGTGGTCCATAAAAATTAAGGTGGGGTTGCTTAAGTGGAGGAGTGCGTTTAGGGTACTATGCGATAAACGAGTGCCCACTAGACTAAGAAACAGTGATGTTGTATGGGGACGGAATGTTGGGCAACTAACAAGCAACATGTAGATAAGATGAGTGTGGCTGAGATGATGATGCTAAGGTGGATGTGTGACAAGATTAGAAAAGACAAAGTTAGTAACAAGTATATTCGAGAATGGGTAGGAGTAGTACCGATAGAAGATAAGTTAAAGAAGAATAAATTGAGATGGTTTAGTCATATACAACAGAGACCAACAGAGGCAGTAGTGAAGAGATACAGTACAATGACGGTAGATGGAAGTGTTAGGGGGAAGGGGCAGGCCTAGATTGACGTGGGCTAGTGTAGTAAATAGAGATATGAATCTCTTTAATTTGACTAATGATATGACATTAGATAGAGTCGAATGGAGAAAAAAGATTCATGTAGCCGACTCCATTTGATAGGATTTATGGCTTGGTTTGGTTTGGTTATTCCTTCTAGATGGACCAAGTAATGCAAACAAGGGCAGCCCTTCAATCTTAATGTGTTCCCTTAATAGTCTTACTCTGATTATCATCCCTGGAAATGATCTATCATGTAGAAGGGTTTGATCATTGCAAAACAGATGGTGGAAACAGTATTGTATGCAACTAATTGTTTTGTTTGCTGTGGTCCATATGATATGTACTACTAGGCATGAACCCAAACCCCTGCCTGATTGGTGGTTAAATATCATCTCAAATTAGCTTTAAGTAAACAAAAAACCTTGCGCTGATGAAAGAAATTGGCAGCCAAGCACCTTAAAAACCTGAAGGTCCAGTAGTTATCTTTTGCTTTGGAGTTTATGTGATGATCATTATTTCATGAATGTCAAATTATTTGTTTCTTAATTGTGTAAAAGATGAATATTTTATAATTGATTGTCCCCTAGTTTCCTGTGCTATTTTTGCATGGAAATTATATAATACCAAGAAGTGGAAGTTCATATGATTTTCTTATCTTTCATTGATTGAATTTATAATTATGCTTTGATTAACGAGATAAATCTACTCCGTGCATTTTTGTATGATATGCAGTTTGGCAGATCAGTGGGAACTTTTGCCTTGTTGGTTCTCTTGTGAATGTTTTCTGTCATTTTGTGTAAGTACTGTGTGAATTTTATAAATTGCAAATTTTGCAGGTAACACCAGCCTTGAGGCTGCTGTGAATTGGGTAGTTGAACATGAGAATGATGCAGATATAGATGAGTTGCCGAAGGTATATTTTTCTTCAGATATTGTTTTCTTTTTAAAAAAGTTCTTCAGATACATCTTACTATGTGTATCTGTCTGCTTCTTCCTTATAAAAAGGTTTTGGGGACTTATGGAAGGCCTTTAGAGCTGTAGAACTTAGCGATTACTTCGATTTAAATGTACTTGATGATAGTCCTGCAGTCGATGGTGATGAATGATGGCATTTGCTGGAAAGGAAAAAATGGAAAATTCATAAGATTGTGATCCCACAGTGATGGATTCTTTTTGGGCTTAGATTTCAAATTGATGGCAGCCTTTTAGAGGAAAGAAACTGAAGAAGAATAAAGGAGAGTTTGTATGGACACTTTCCCAAAAGATGCTTAATACCAATGATTTGTTTCTGAAAAGGAGACCAAATTTGTTACCACAATGGTGTGTTACATATAAAAAGGTGGAGCAAAACATGCATTGCCCGATTGTTCTATCTTTATGGTGGAAAATTTTACTTTTAGCAATTGTTGTGCATTGATTTTAGAGGTTTCGGTTCTAGTATTGAGGTTGGGGCTCTTTGGAGGTGTGTGGTGTGTGCGGTTCTATGGGTCACATGGATTAAAAGGAATGTCCAAATATTTGAAGGAAAAACTAAAGACTTTGAAAGCACGTGGGAGAAGATTTGGTTTTTGGCTTCTTGTTGGGTTTCAGTGCCCCCTTCTTTCTAAGGGATACTACTATTTTGATCTCTAAGGATGGGAAGTCTGTTTGTAGAATGTGAGGTTTTTATTTTTGAGTTTCTTTGTTTGATTTTCTTCTCCTTTTTTGGTGGACTTGTCCCCCTCCTCTTGTACTACCTTTTCCTTAATATGTCTCCCTTTTGTTGCGGATCAAAAAAAAGGGGGAGAAGAATAATAAAAGTTGCCGATGAAAAAAAAAAGAACAAGAATAATAGAAGTTGGTGGCACACCTTTTTGTATATTGTGGTGTAGAAAAGGGGTTGTGGAAGTTGCCTTTAGTGTTGTTTGTTATGTCTTGGGTGTTGAGAGAAGTGGTGGAAGTCTTGCATTGTTGGAGGGGAGAAGTAGTGGGGAAACATAGGAAGAAGGCTTGGCTTGTGGCCCCATTGTGCATAATGCGGATTATTTGTGCATAAAGCTCTGAAATCTTGGAAAATATTACTTGTTTTGAAGTAGTAATATGCTGCAAGTGACTTTGCTTCTTTGACGTCAGCCCTCTTAAATGTTCTCTTGTTGCCCAAACCAAGTGAAACATTGCTTTGAAACGATTTGTTTTTCACTTGTTTGATTCTACCTAGGTACCTGTCAACACCAAAATTGAGGCTGCTCAGACTTCCCTCACTCCAGAAGAAATGAAGATCAAAGCACAAGAACTAAGGTACTGCGTCTATTATCCTTGTAACTATTATGATATCATATCTATGCTGTTTGGTTACAGTTAGAATGCACAAGAGTTGAATATTAGGGTTAGGGCTAGAGAGGAAGAGAGAGAGAAGAGAAGATGGTGTGGCTAATTGGTTTTGAGTTGTGAAAATCAACCCTACTCCAGCAGTATATATTTCTATGAAGACATATTACAATATGACCATAGTATTCTCAACTAATAAAATAATAAAATAATAACATATAACTATTCTAACACTCCCCCTCAAGCTGGAGCATAGAGATCAAACATGCCCAGCTTGGTAGATAAGCGATAAAAGGAAGACCGAGCCAAGGGTTTGGTGAGGATATCACCCAATTGATCTTCAAAACGAACATAAGGAGTCACAAGTTGCTTTCTTAGTAAGAGGTCGCGAATAAAATGACAATCAATTTCAATATGCTTCGTACGTTCATGAAATACTGGATTATTGGCAATAAAGATAGCAGCTTTATTATCACAACACATACTCATAGGAGTGGGAACAAGAATACCAAAATCCTGTAGAAGAGAGTGAACCCACATCTCAGAAGCAGTATGGGCCATGGCATGGTACTCAGCCTCGGCACTTGAACGAGCAACAACTGTCTGCTTTTTGCTACGCCAAGTAACAAGAATATTGCTAACAAAGGTGCAATAGCCCGAGGTAGAGTGGCGATCAATCCGACTGCCAGCCCGATTAGCATCACTAAAACCAGTGACAAACAAGGAAGAAGATGGACGATAGAGTAGACCACGGCTTGGGGCACGCTTCAGATAGCGCAAGATACGACAAACAATTTCAAAATGAGGATGACAAGGAGCATGCATAAACTGACTAACCACACTGACAACATATGTAATATCAGGACAAGTGACAGTGATATAATTTCCTAACAAAATGACGATAACGGCCAATATCAGGAAATAAGTCCCCAGTATCACCATCCAGTTTAACACAGGAGTCCATGGGAGTATCACTCGGATGAGTACCTAGGAGGCCAGTCTCAGAGAGAAGATCAAGCACATACTTGCGTTGCGAAAGAAACAACCCCCGAGAAGACCGAGCAACCTCAATCCCAAGAAAATAGCGAAGATGACCCAAGTCCTTAGTGTGAAAGTGCTGACCTAAAGACCGTTTTAAATCAGCAATACCGGTGGAGTCATTGCCAGAAATGATGATGTCATCCACATAGACAAGGAGAACAATACTACCGGTGGACAAGTGGTGAACAAAAACAGAATGATCAGAAGTGGAACGGCGGAATCCATATGAAAGCACAACTGCACTGAAGCGATCAAACCAAGTATGTGGAGATTGCTTGAGACCATACAAGGCCTTCCACAATTGACAAGCCATATGCTCACTGCTGGGAACAACATAGCTAGGTGACTGATCCATATAGACCTCCTCTTGGAGATCGCCATCAAGAAAGACATTCTTTATATCAAGCTGATATAAAGGCCAAGACTGACTAATGGCAACAGAGAGAAGAATCCGAATAGAGTTGAGGTGAGCCACAGGGGAGAAGGTCTCCAGATAATCAACACCATAAGTTTGTGTATAGCCTTTGGCCACCAAGTGGGCCTTAAGACGCTCAACAGTACCATCAGGAAGATACTTGACAGTGTAAATCCAACGACAACCAGCACTAGGTTTCTCAAAAGGCAATGGAGTAAGGTCCCAAGTCTGATTCTGATGAAGAGCACTCATTTCCTCATTTATAGCATGCTTCCATAGCCTGCTCATAAGAAGAGGGAATGGAAACACAAGATAAGCTACAAGCAAAAAAGTAAAGACAAGTGGAAAGACGATCATAAGAAACAAAATGGGCAATAGGATGTTGGGTGCGAGCACGTTTATCTCGGCGCAAAGCAATGGGAAGATCATTAGAGTCTAGAACGGTAGGAGGGCCACGAGCCTCTGACAAAGAAGATGAACTGTTCGAGCCATAAGAAACAAGGCGACGATTTTGGGGCCGTTGATAAACTTGGAGAGGAAATGGAGGTGAAAAAGAGGGATCTACATTGGTGGAGGGTGAAACAGAGGAGGATGAGACACAAGGCGCAAGAAAAGTAGGTATGGGAGAAGCTGGCTCCCCCTTACAACAAGATATAAGATCGACTAACAACTGTTGCCCAGATGAAGAAAAAAAAGGGGGTGGACTCAAAAAAGGTAACATCAATACTGACAAAGAACCGATGGGACTCAGGGTAATGACACCGATAACATTTTTGAGTACGAGAATAACCTAAAAACACACACTTACGAGCACGAGGAGATAACTTATCCAGGCCCAGATCAAGGACATGGACAAAAGCCACACAACCAAAAATACGAGGAGAAAGAGGAAACTGGGAACAATTAGGGTATAACTAAGAGAAGGAAGACTGGTTTTGTAACACAACCGAGGGCATGCGGTTAATAAGAGAGCAAACAGTGAGCACAACATCACCCCAAAACTGTTTGGGAATGTCCATGTTAAACAGCAATGTGCGAGCAACATCTAACAAATGGCGGTGTTTCCGCTCAACAACACCATTTTCGGGGGTTGTGTGAACAAAACTAGTTTGATGAATAGCACCACGATTAGCACAAAAAAGATCCATAGTAGACTGCATATATTCTAAGGTATTATCAAATCGGAATATTTTAATACGTTTCCCAAACTGAGTAAAGATTTCATTATAAAACTTAGAAATTATTTGGGGTAATTCAGACCGTTGCTTTATTAAAAATAACCAAGTTATCTGAGAGTAATCATCTGCAAAAATAACAAAATAAACAAAGCCATTAATAGTGGGAGTCCGAGATGGACCTCATATGTCTGTATGGACTACATCAAAAGACGCGGACACACGACTAACACCACGACTATGAAAGGAACTACGATGGTGCTTGCCAAGCTGACAAGCATCACACTCAAGTTTAGACACATGACTCAAGCCAAGAATGGCTAACTTAAGCTTGGTTAAAGACAGATGACCCAAGCGAAAATGCCATTGCAAATGAGACATGGTAGCACTCAAAACAATAGAAGTAGAACGAGACGAGCTATCAGTGTCCCCTTCTTATGCCCCGAACCAATCATCCTCTTGGCTTGGAGGTCTTGCAAAACACACAAAGTGGGAGAAAAGGTTATGGAACAGTGAAGAGCTTTAATCAATTGACTAACAGAAAGTAAATTAAATGGAAAAGTAGGAACATAAAGACTAGAGGGTAAAGAGAGAGATGGAGTGGGCTGAAGAATACCCTTGCCACTAACAGGTCGGGAGGATCCATCAGCTAGAATAATATTATGTGTAGCAGGATAAAGAGTATGGAAAAGAAATGAATTATCGGAGATATTGGAACTAGTTCCAGAGTTTATGAGCCAAGATTGGAGAGATTGAGCCACACAGGCAAGATTACTTGAACCAGCCATTGTAGCTGTAGAGGATGAAGGGAAAGCAGTACAAAGAGACTGGACGAGCTCAGTAAGCTTGCTAAGTTAAGTAGTGAGTGCGTTATGAGAATCAGTTGGGGAAGCAACTGTGCCAGAGGGAAAAGGTGTCGACTGAGAGGATGGAGAATCCATAACTTGATTCACATGATCAGGTTTACCATACTTCTGCCAACACCAAGGCTCAGAATGACCCAAGGAACCACAGTGAGTACACTTCCGATCACCAAGGGACACAGAACCATTTCCACGCCCATCACCACGATGAGAACCATGAGAAGTACGACCACCACGGGAACTACGAAACCCAGTGTGCGAGCCACGGTGACTTGAGTGGCCTGGAAAACTTCCACGGGAAGACCAACGATCGTCACTACTAGAGATCAATGCAGAAGAGGCCAAAGTCTGAGAGGCAGAACCAGATGAAGGAGAACTCTGTCCCAAAGAAGAACGCAATAGCCGAGAATAGGCATCAACAATGGAAGGTAACGTCTCACTAGTAAGGATCTGATCTTTGAAACCCCATAAATCAGAATCTAAGCCCACAAGTAAAGATGCCATCATAAACTCCTCCTAATTCCGCTTTTGTTGTGCTAAATCAGTAGCAAAATGCTGGTGTTGTAATAACTGATCCCACAAATTCTTAAGGCCACTGTAATAATCCGAAAGAGAACGACCAGGCTGTCAAGTAGCAAAAATCTGCTTATATAACTCATATACCTGGGAGACACTACTTCGATTCGAAAATGACTCAACAAGGGAGTCCCAAATTTCCTTCAAGGTGTCACAAAATTCCACAGTAGTAGCAACATGAGGTTCCAAGCTATGCTAGAGCCATCCCATAACACAAGAATCCTCACTACACTAGTCATCATAGGTGTTTTCATCAACAGCAGGCGGAAGGTCAGTAAGAAAATGGGATTTTTTCTTACCCCGCAAAAAGATTTTAATAGCATGAGCCCAAGCCAGATAATTTAAGCCATTAAGTTTCTTGGTAGTGATAGACTTAGGCAACTCATCATCTTTAACCACAGGAGGTTTGATGTCAGCCATGGAAAACACACAGTAGTCAAACAGAAATCAGCTAAATAACAGCAGAAAACAACAGAAATAGAAGTCTATGACCAAACCAAATAGAAAACAGCAGAAAATAGCCAAAGTAACATAGCCAAAGCAGCCAAATAACACCAAAAAAAACCAAACAAAGAAGTCTGGGACCAAACCTAGAGATGCCGAACAGGGAAAGAGGCAAAAAAGTATCAAAAATCCAACAAAACAGTACCAAATCTCAAAACAAACCTCAAGGAAGTCCTCTTGGATGATTTTCGGCCCCTATAGAGATGAGCCCACTAGGTAGAACTCGCACAAGTAGAGCAGAAGCAGCAGTTTCGATTTTTCACCAAAAATATTCGAAAATCATTCAAAAAATACAAAACTTACATCAAGTGGCTTCAAAAAATTTCACAAAAATCACCATTGAACTCAAAAGGAAGAATCTATACTTGAGAACCCAACTTGTCCGTATGGATGATGATGTCATGCTGATCTCACCGTACGGATGATGACATCAGCACATTGCTGTCACCTCACAATGATCTCTAGATTCTGATGAATACTCGAGAAGGCAACAACTCTGCTCTGATACCAAGTTAGAATGCACAGGAGTTGAATATTAGGGTTAGGGTTAGAGAGGAAGAGAGAGAGAGAAGTGAAGATGGTGTGACTAAATGGTTTTGAGTTGTGAAAATCAACCCTACTCTAGCAGTATATATTTCTATGAAGATATATTACAATATGACCATAGTACCTCAACTAATAAAATAATAACATAATAACATATGACTATTCTAACAGTTACCTTGAGATGCAATTTTTTTTTTTTGGGGGGCATATTCCTCTTCTAAGATGAAACTACTTCTATGGTTTCTAACTTGATCCTTGTTTTTTGTGTTATTACTAGTTTATTTTTTTGCCATGGTTAAAATTTTAAAAAATGAAGTATCTCTAACTTTACAAAATAATGAAACGAGATGCATAATATGTAAGGAACTTTTGAAACTACCTTTCTTTTTATTAAACATTGAGTTTCCATTTCTTTATTTGGATTTTTTTTCACTTACTATTTCTTTTTTAAGTTTCATTATTGAATCCCAATGTCTTATTTGTGTCTACCTTTGGGAGCTTCTTTTGAAGTGAAAGGGGTGTGGGATGGGGTGGGGGGTTGAGTGCAGCGGCGGTTGGCGGGATGAAACAGTCAGTATTTATCGAAAGGGGGGAGTGTTACATTGATTGAGAATGTCCTTTCTAGTATTCTATCTTATTTCATGCCGGTTCATGTGATCCATTTGGCAGTGGCGAAGTGGCTGGAGAAATTGTAACTAGAGTTCTTATGGGATGGGAGTGAAGAGTCTTTTCATTATCATGTAGTAGCTTGGGATTAGGTTTGTACTCCTGAGGAGAGAGAGAGAGAAGGGGGTGGGTGGGTTTGGGGATTCGGAGTTTGGTTGTGTTCAATTTGGCTCTTTTGGGGAAGTGGTTTGTGGTGTTTTGTGGGGGAGAGAGAGCGGTTGTGGAGGAAGGTAGTGGTGGTGGTGGCCAAGTATGGGCTGGGGTGGGGGGAGTGGTGTACAGATTGGGTGAGGCAGACTCATGGGTGGAGTTTGTGGAAGGAGATTTGGTTTAGGCGGGAGGAGTTTTGAAAGAATGTTTGTTTTTGGGTGGCAGTGGGGGTTAAGGTTAGGCTTTGGAGGGATAGGTGATGTGGTGAGATGCTTGTAGAGGTGCTGTTCCTTTTGATTTTTTGTATTGCCGTTGATCGGGAGGTGACGGTGGCTTCTTATGGGCATGTGCAAGAGTAGTTGGTGGTTTTGAATGTTTATTTGTGTTGTGAAGTGCAGGATTGGGAGGTGGGTCATTGGTGGATCTTTTGGGGTTCTTGTATGGATTATGGTTTTGGGGGGGTAGCGGAGGATACTTTGGTGTGGGAT
This sequence comes from Camellia sinensis, assembly GCF_055761805.1. NCBI lineage: Eukaryota > Viridiplantae > Streptophyta > Magnoliopsida > Ericales > Theaceae > Camellia > Camellia sinensis. Next base: position 52,156,776 of record NC_138967.1, read on the forward strand.
TGCTTGAGGTCTAAGGGGTGTTCTCGGTGTCTTCGTTTTATCACATGCTTGTGGGTGGGGTTGCTGTTTTATTTCCGTGGAAGTGTGTTTGGGTGGCGGGTAGTCCATCTAAAGTTGCTTTCTTTGTGTGAACGGCAGCTTTAAGGCGCATTTCGACTATTGACAATTTGATTTGTTGGAGCATATTCTAGTCAACTGGTTGTTGGCACATAAATTTTAACTAAATTTATGACACGTATAGAGCCTATAATAAGAAGGCTGTAGGTAATCACTTCCTAAAAAAGATCAATATGATCCGTTGAAGTACATAAGTAAAACGACGTTGTATCTCAACAACGTTATTCAAGATGCTCAAATGACACGTGGAGCCTACGAAAGATGACACCTGTAGAGCCTACAGCAAGGACACCACACAGGATGAAACCATCAATCCGGTTAATAAGATATATGATTAATCAGATAGCGCTATTATTCAAAATTCAAATGGCGCTATCATTCAATTTGAAATTCAAATTGAAGATGAAACATTCCTATCACCTGATGGCCCTCCATAAATATGAGGACCATCACACAAGACGTGGGGATGAGAAAATCAGAAGGGAAAAGATCAGAGAGAGAGAAAGAAATTGAGAGCTAAAGAAGTCGTTACAAAAAAAGAAGAAGAAAAGCCTAGAGAACTGAAGAGCCTACGCTAATGGCGATGAATAGGTAAAGGGTTCCAAACCCAAGAATTGTATTTTTGTATTCGAGGGTTCAAAACCCATAATAATTTCAATAAAATATTTCTTTTTTTTTTAAAATTGTCTTTTGTTGTTTATTTTGTTCTTCATTAATCGGAGGTTTCATTTGTATAAAATGTGTAATTAACGATCTGAAATACAGATCGGAAATAAGAACCTGCTATTCAAATAATCAACACTGTTTAGTCAAAAAACTAAACAGTGGACATTTGTAACATAAAATTTTGAAATGTGTTGAAACACTTCATGTTCTAAAATTTGTGTCTACAAATTCTGGCACGCCCAGTGAGACTTATTTCTCCTCCCATCTTTTGAAGAACAAAAAAATATATATGTAGTTGAAACTTACTGACGTATTCTTTTGTTATAGGAATGCTGAAGCAATTGTCAAGCGACAAACCTACACTCCAGTGGTTCTGAAATCACCAAGGGTAGAGATAGCATCCATCACCCAAGGGGCTCCGGAGCGAATGCTCTTGGCTGTCCCAAAGGTAGAACCAGCGAAATCCTGGAAAGATGCACTTCTTTCCCCTATCACCCAAGGGGCTCTAGAGCAAAAGCTCTTGGCTGTCCCGAAGGTAATTGGTGTGACGAAGAAAGTCACACTTCTCCAGAAAGTTGAAAGTTTGAGAAAGATTACCGAAGATTATGTGAAAGCGTCAAAGCAGTATGCAACTGCGAGGGCCACAGCTCGAACGAAGAGCTTTCTAATTCAGGCAAAGAAGGCTAATCAGTTTGCAATTACGACTTTTGTTGCAGCTTCAACGGGGGCAACAAAAAATGTTGTGGCCCAACTACTCAAAAAGGTAGAAGACTCCATTAAAATGGTGGAGTCTGCCCAGAAGAAAGCCTCTGCTGAAAACATGGCCATCATTAGGGCCATTGGGAGGAGGGTGATGACCCAAACTCCTGTTGATGGAAAAAAGGCCCCTGTTGTTGAAAAAACAGTTTCGGCCTACGAACTGATAGATCTGTTCAAAGCACAAAATCGGTCAAACCAAATCTCAGTCAATTCTCAGGAGCCAAAGGAACACTCGTTGGCTCGACAGGGTTCGAATAAGGAACATCCGTTGGCCCGACAGAATAAGGAACACCCTTTGGCCTGACAAGGTTCGAATAAGGAACACCTGTTGGCCCAACGGGATTTGAATCAACATCAATTGATCCGCTCTAAAAATGTAGGGATTGTTCATGAGGAATTTGCAGAAACGCAAACGGTTCCTTCTATGCCCTTAGGGGCTCGACTTGATATGTCATCAGGTCCAGTTTCGAAAAGACAAAGGCGAAGAAGAAATAAGGCCTTAAAGAAATTAGAACTAAGAACAGTGGCAACAAATGTTATAGGAGCTATTGAAAGGGCTCTCTCGAAAGATGAACCCCAAAAACAAATTGAAAGTCCTGTCTTTGTTGGAAAATCCAAGGTGGAGGGTAAGCAACCCTTGGGAAATATTTCTACTTTGGTTGAACTATCTATAGAGGGAATAAGAAAAGGGCCTGTAACAAGGTCCATAACTCGTCAGGCTCAAAACAAAGCATCGCAGTCAGATGCTTCAAATATGAGTAATGTTGTGGGGGTTGATAATCCTTTATACGAACAAGATGATTCTATCTCGTTTGTTTCAACGGATATTGGAAACAATGAATTGAGAGATATCAACAAAGTCGCAGTTATGATGACTGAGGTTGAGAAAGAAGGTGAAAATTCGCAGGTCCAACAAGACCAAGGTCTCAAGGAAAAAGTGGTGGCCCTACAAGAACAACTTGAGAGAAGAGAACGGGAAATGGCTGCTATGTTGGAGCAAATGCAACAGTTACAGGCCCAAATGACAGGATCAGGAAGTGCACCCAAACAAATGACACAACCTGTTGTGGGGACATCCGTAGGCATACAAAGCACACTAGCCCCAGGGGGCAATGGTCCTTGTTACTTCGATCTAACCAGTGGTGGTATGAATCCAATGTTCATGGCCATGATTGATGATATGGTGAGGAGACAAGTAAAGAAAGTCAAAGAAAAAGATGATGAGAATTTTTGAATAATTACAAAACCTTACCCAGCATGGGTAGATGCTGTTCCATTCCCTTCTGGTTTTTCCCAACCAGATTTCAAAATGTTTGTTGGAACAGGAGATCCAAGACAACATGTGGCTCATTTCCTTTCAAGATGCGGGCCAATAGCCCAGAATGAGGCCCTGTGCCTGCAGCTATTTGTCCAATCGTTTGAAAGTTTTGCATTTACTTGGTATGCTAATCTTCCTGAGGGATCAATCCTAAATTGGGATTCCATGGTGAAGGAATTCCTTAAACAGTTCTGCAACACACAAAGACGAGTTGGAGTACCAGAACTGATTGAGACCAAGCAACGTGACAATGAGTCTGTTACAGATTTCATTGCAAGATGGCGAGCTTTGACATTTGCTTGTCCTCAAAAGTTTACGCAATTAGAGTTAATTCGGATGTGCCTTAACAACTTCCGACATGAGCTCTCTACGGCTTTTATGGCTCAAACTTTTGAAGGATTCAATGATCTATGCACTAAAGCTCATGATATGGAGCTGCATCTAGCTAAACGAAAGAGGCCTAGGGTCGTTGAAAGGGTTGAGTCCTCGACTGCAGCTGCAATCGAAATCAGAAAGAAGGGTCCCGTTGTAGTAGGGGCTAAAAAGCCCAAAGAATTTAAAAAGGTGACTATGAAAGAGAGGTTGGAGAAGAAATATTCCTTCATGAATGATCTGGTCGAAGACCTATTTGAAGATCTGTTGGAGCAAAAGTTGATTGCTCTCCCTGAGGTGAAAAGACCACATGAGGTAGGAAAGACCAACGATCCAAAGTATTGCCCCTACCATCGTTTGATCAGCCATTCGATAAAAGAGTGCTTTGTTCTGAAAGATAAAATTCAAGAACTTTTGGACTCTTAAGATTATCGAGCTCCTTCCTTAAGAGAAAGCATCTGCTAACCCAATCACTATCGACAATGATAATGAAGGTGAATGGGTTGTTTGTCAGTCAAAAAGCATGAAGAAAAAACAAAATGCCACAGTGAAAGCTAGAAGTGTGGTTGATTCAACAATACAAGGGCCAAAAGTTTCCAAAAAGCAAAAACCAAAAGTTTCTAGGAAACAGAAAAAAGCCAAAGTAAGTAAGCGAAAAGGAAAGAAGAACCCAAAGAAGGAAAAATGGGAGAAATTGGTCCCTGATGAGCAGTTAGAGCAAGGTCCTCTTGTCCCAGTCACATTGGAGGAATTTCTACCTTCAAAATTTCAATCTGTGGAGTTGTAGACATACTTTGATAAAAGAAGGGAGGAAAAGTTTACTTTGGCCCCTTGCCTAACCATCATTGTTTTGAGTGATGACGAGAAAGATGAGGGTGAAGTTAGTTCAAAAGTTAGGTAAGGAGATTGCATTACATCTCCTATCTGCATACCTGACTCACCAGAGTATACACAAACTTTTCCAGAATACACACTAGCCTCTCTAGAATATACACCAGCTTCTCCAGAGTATACACCAAAAGCCTTTTCTCCAGAGTATTCGCCAGTACCACCAATGTACTATCAAAGTACTCTAGAATATGTAAGGGGAACAGAACAAGGAGACACTGGGGGTAGGTCCGACTCTGAGCTTGTGAAAAAGGCGAAAAAACGACTACACTTCAAGGATGATGAGGTGAATGGCAGGTGTATGTCGGATGATGAAGTATTGAAGCATTCAAGTAAACAAGCAAAGTCATCTCAAGTTGAGGATCCTAATGAAGATTGGGAACTTGATTTTTCTCCTGATGGTTCACCATACACATCCCCAGCTAGGACATATGATGGAGAAAGTGTATCAAGTGACCACTTTGACTTTCCTTGTAATGTCATCACTGTGAATGTAAATTTTGAAGAACGAGAAATACATATCATTCGCAATCCAGGTGATGATGAGAAAGCAAAAATTGAAGCTAGAAGGGAAGCGGAACATCAGGCAAAAGTAACAGTCTCTTTGAAAGATGAGAGTTTTGAAGCCCATCAAAATTTGAGTATTGAAAGAAATCAAATTTCTGGACACCCTTTCCCTAATTGGGTCGAATGGGTTCAGTTCCCATGAGGATATGCAGTACCTTGTTTTCCTTTATATAATGGGACAGGTTGTCCAAGGCGCTATTTGGTTCGTTTCCTTGCACAATGTGGAAACACAGTAAAAAAGCCAGGCGTTACTTTTACGACAATTCGTTCTTTCTTTGGAAGGATGGGCAGCGGATTGGTACTTCAGCCTGCCACCTCATTCAATCCCAGATTGGGACACATGGCTGATCGATTCTATAGGACATTTTATAAACCATGGCCAATAGAAATTGAGATGTCAGAACATTTGGATGACGAAGGTACATCTTCTCAAACATATGATTTCATAGAAGGCACAATTGAGGAGAAGATTGAAACTGCCCTTGACCTTCAAGAGATGGGCACTTATCGCCCAAGGGATTTGTTCCCTTTATGGGTAGAGCAAACACCATTTCCTGAAGAGTACGAACTTCCAAATTTTGTCCTATATGAGGGGTATGGAGATCCTCAAAAACATATTAGGCGTTTTGTGAAACAGTGTGGGGAAACAGCTCAAAATGAAGAACTTTGCCTAAAATAATTCCCCCTTTCCTTAGAGGGGATTGCCTTTGACTGGTATTGCTCCCTCGATGGAGTCGTGGTGCCTAGTTGGGAGGCCATGAAGAATGGTTTTGAAGAATCTCAATGCTTTTATAGGCGTGACTCCCGGTACCTAAGAAATGGGAGAAGAATGCAGCTCTAAGAAGATGGAGAAGTGACTGATGATGATGATCACCCTGCAGCTGGACCAGTTAACATGGTCCAAATAAGTGAGGGAATAAAAGAAGTTGAGGTCAACGAAAAGGCAGTTGCTGAAGTATGCCAGACTTATTTGACCTACCGGAGGAAATTACGAAATCCTCAGGACCCTCAAACGTCGGAAGTTCCACAAGTTTTGCTGGAGGAAGAGCAAGTGAAATATGATGTACTAGCTCATCTAAAGAAAATTCCAGCATTGTTGAGCGCATATGACGCACTAAAAATGTCTCCAGAGCTTCGAAAGTCTTTAATATATGCCCTGTCCAAGCCAGAGGATTTCCACAAAGAAATTGAGGGTAAAAATCAAGAGAAGGCAACTACATGCATGGATATGGTAACCTTTGGTGACAAAGACATGTGTGCTGAAATGACAGACCATAATCGGCCTTTGTTTATCACTGGGCTTATCCATGATGTGAAAATTTCTCGAATTCTCGTTGATGGAGGATCTGCGGTGAACCTTCTGCCTCGGAGGGCCTTAAATTTATTAGGGGTTCAAATTTCACAACTTCGCCCAAGTCGTTTGGTCATTCAAGGATTTAATCAGAATGAGCAACGCCCAATGGGGAAAATTGAATTACAAACCAAGTTTGGGGATATTGAAGAAAGCACTGAGTTCTTGGTTATTGATGTAGACACCTCTTACAATGCTTTGCTTGGGAGACCATGGATGCGTAATCATCATGCAGTGCCATTAACTTATCACCAATGTATTAAGTACCCGTTGCCTTCACCCAAAAAAGAGGGGACAATTGTGGCTGACAATTATCCATTTGGAGAAGTAGAGGCCTACTATGCTGATGCTCGCTTCTATACAAAGACTTCACAAAGAAAGGGAAAAGATGTGAAGAAGTTTGAAGATACTCCGAATGTCAAAGACGCTCTAGAGTCTACTCCAATTTCAACAAAAAGAACTTTTCGATATGTGCCAAAGTCCGAAAGGAAACTGGGGGCAAAGGCTCTAGCCCTAATAAATCCAATTTTGGATCTCAAGGGTGAGTTCACATTGCCATTAAGGAGGACAAAATGCACCTATGTGGAGAAATATAATAAGATTGTGGTCCCTTCTAAAGGAAAAGGGTCGAAACCCATCATATTCCACTCATTTGGAGATGTTGAACAGAAAGTGAAAGTTGAACAAGTGCCAGAAGAAAACATATCGAGTTTTGAGAAGCCTACCTTTAGTGCAGAAATCACACAGATGTTGGTAAAAGTTGGTTTAGATTCTGAAAAAATACCAGGAATAATGACACCCTTTGACTTTGCATTAACACCTTCACAGAGGCAGGCTATCCAGTAAGGCGGTATTATCACCGTCAGGACAGAAGGGTTAGGCTATCAGGGGAATGAGAAAAAATTTCCAGTAAACATGACTATCACTCAAGATGTGTTGGGAGATGTTGACCAAGATGAAGCTCAACCTGCACCAACAGAATTTGAAGCAGGAGGCCAAGCCACCGTGGATGACCTTCGTGAAATAAATCTGGGTGATGAAGGAGAAAACAAACCAACCTTCATTAGTGCAAATTTAAAGGAAGAAGAAGCTCGGCAATATATTTCCTTTTTAAGGGAGTATCGTGACATATTTGCATGGAACTACAGTGAGATGCCTGGTCTTAATCCAGAGATTGCAGTTCATAAGCTTGCAATTCACCCTGAGAAACAGCCAGTTAAACAGCCTCAGAGCCGAACTCGACCAGAGCTTTCAGCCCAAATTGAAGCCGAAGTCGACAAGCTTATCAATGCAGGATTCATCAGAGAAGTCAAATATCCAACCTGGCTAGCAAACATAGTGCCAGTCAAGAAAAAGAATGGTCAAATCAGGGTTTGCATTGATTTTCGTGATCTCAATGAGGCTTGTCCTAAAGATGACTTTCCTTTGCCCATCACTGAACTTCTTGTAGATGCAACTACTGGGTATGAAACCTTGTCTTTTATGGATGGATACTCAGGATACAATCAAATCCAAATGGCACCTAAAGATGAAGAAATGACTGCATTCAGGACTCCGAGAGGAGTCTTTTGCTATAAGGTAATGCCTTTTGGCCTGAAAAATGTTGGGGCCACGTATCAAAGGGCGATGACTGTAATTTTTGGTGATATGCTCCATGACACCATCAAATGCTATGTTGATGATCTTGTCGTCAAGACAAAAGAAAAGGAAAACCATGTGGAAGATTTGAAAAAAATCTTCGAACGTTTGAGGAGGTACAAACTCAAGATGAACCCACTAAAATGTGCATTTGGAGTTTCATCAGGAAAATTTCTTTGTGGTTCGAAACAAAGGGATTGAAATTGACCCTACCAAGATTAAAGCTATTGCCGAAATGCCTCCTCCACGAAATTTAAGGGAATTGAAGGGGCTACAAGGGAGATTGGCCTATATCAGAAGATTTATTTCTAACTTGGCTGGTCGATGTTTGCCGTTCTCAAGATTGATGAAAAAGGGTGTTCCATTTGAATGGGATCAGCAGTGCCAAAATGCTTTTAATAGTATTAAGGAGTATCTTTTGAAGCCTCCAGTACTTATGAGCCCAATAAAAGGAAAACCACTTTTGTTGTACATAACAGCCTTGGATGGTTCGTTAGGGGCATTGTTGGCACAACATAATGAGCATGGGAAAGAAAATGCCTTGTATTACTTGAGTCGTACTTTGGTTGGGGTAGAGGTCAATTACTCCCCTATCAAAAAGACATGTCTTGCCTTGGTGTTCGCCTTGCAAAAACTAAAGCACTATGTCTTGGAACACGAAGTCAAGTTGATATCAAGAGCAGACCCCTTGAAATATATACTTTCACGGCCCATACTTTCAGGGAAAATTACAAAGTGGGCTGTAATTCTCCAACAATTCGCAATTGAATATGTTCCCCAAAGAGCTGTACAGGGGCAGGCTCTAGTAGATTTTTTGGCAGCACATCCTATACCTGATGACTCACCTCTAGTAACTGATTTACCAGATGAAGAGGTTATGCAAGTAGAAATTCAGAAAGGATGGGAGATGTATTTTGATGGAGCTTCAAGGAGTCCAGATGGCAAAAAGCAAGAAAATCCTAAAAACAATAAAGCTGGAATTGGAATTGTGTTTGTGACTCCAGACAATGCTATAATCACCCATTCTTTCGCCTTAAGTGAAGGATGCTCCAATAATGAGGCAGAATATGAAGCTGTAATTGCTGGATTAGAATTGGCATTACAAATTCCTATTGAAGAACTCTCAATGTATGGAGATTCGGAACTGGTGGTAAAGCAACTCCGTGGAGAATACATTGTTAAGAAAACAAGTTGTATCCCGTATCATGAAAAGGCTGATCAATTGCTTTCGCAATTCAGGAAAACACATATTTTTCATGTGAAGAGAAGAACAAATGCTCGAGCTGATTCACTTGCAAGTTTGGCTGCATCACTCACCCTACCAGATAGCAAAACAATTACTATCACGGTAGGTGAAAGAAGGGTGTTACAACCTTTAAAAGAGGTTTCTGACTTGGTTCTAATCTTGGTCGTCATCACGAAAGGAGAAAACGAGGAGGATTGGCGGGAACCATTCATAGCTTACCTCCAACATGGTAGGCTACTTGAAGATAAAGTAAAACGAATTGAAGTCAGACGTAGGGCTACCAAATTCGTCCTGTGGAAAGATGGAACGTTATACAAAAGGTCTTTGGATGGAATGTTCATGCGGTGTATAGCCAAGGAGCGTATTCAAGAGGTAATGGCAGAAATACATGCAGGTGTATGTGGGGCACACCAAAGTGGTCCTAAATTACATATGCAGCTAAAACGGTTGGGATACTATTGGCCGACTATGATTGCAGATTGCATAGATTATGCTCGAAGATGCCAAGTCTGCCAATTCCATGGGAACTTTCTCCACCAACCCCCAGAGCCTTTACATTTAACAACTTGTTCTTGGCCATTTGCCGCATGGGGTATGGACATTATTGGTCCTTTTGTACCTCCATCTTCAGCAGGATATCGATACATCCTAGCTGCAACTGACTATTTTTCAAAATGGGCAGAGGCCGTGGCTTTAAAGGATATAAAAAGCACAGTTGTCTTCGAGTTCATCAGAACCCATATCATTTACAGGTTCGGGATTCCAGAAAGTATCATCATGGATAATGGACAGCCATTCAGGAGTGATGCTTTGAACAAGTTATTTGCCAAGTACAAAATCAAAAACAACCATTCATCAAGATATCATGCACCTGCCAATGGTTTGGCAGAAGCTTTCAACAAGACATTGTGCAAAATTCTTAAGAAGATGGTGGATAAGAACAAAAAAGCTTGGCACGAAAAGTTACAAGAAGCTTTGTGGGCTTATCGGACTTCGCACAGAACTCCTACTCAAGAAACCCCTTATTCGTTGGTCTTTGGAGGAGAAGCAGTGTTACCACTTGAGGTTCAAATACCATTATTGCGAGTGGCAATACAAGAGTCCTTAACAGAAGATGAAAGTGCAAGAGTGAGGTTGGCTGAGCTGGAGACCCTGGATGAAAGAAGGTTGTATGCTCAACAGAACTTGGAAATCTACCAACAAAGGATGGCAAATGCATTCAATAAAAAAGTGAGGCTTCGTTCCTTTAAAAAGGGAGACTTGGTACTAATGGTTAGAACACCCATAGTAGTCTCACGAAGAACCAAAGGAAAGCTTGAGCCCAAATGGGAAGGACCTTAAGTGATTGAGAAGGTTTATTCTAATGGGGCCTATTTGTTGATAACGATGGATGGTGACAGAATCATTCTCCCAACCAATGCAAGGTTCTTGAAGAGATATTACCCTTAAAAAAACCTGCTAGGTTGAAAACCCGAAAGGGCGGCCTCGGCAAAAGTTAGGGCAAAGAAAAAAAAAAAAAGCCTGCTAGGTTGAAAACCCAAAAGGGCGGCCTAGGTAAAAGTTAGGGAAAAAAAAAAAAAAAAAAAAAAAAAATCACCAACGGTATTGTATGTGGTTAAACTGCTAAAATATCCCACTGAAATCTAAGGTGAAGAAAGTGATGAAAGCCCCTTGCCAAGAAATCAAACCATTGGAGTGAGACACAATCACTGCCAAGGTTTCAAGCCATTGGGGTGACGGACACAATCACTGCCAAGGTTTCAGGCTATTGGGGTGACGGACACAATCACTGCCAAGGTTTCAAGCCGTTGGGGTGACCAATACAATCACTGCCAAGGACTCAAGCCGTTGGGATGACGGACACAATCACTGCCAAGGATTCAAGCCATTGGATTGAAAGGACACAATCACTGCCAAGGTTTCAAGCCATTGGGGTGAAGGACACAATCACTGCCAAGGATTCAAGCCATTGGAGTGAAAGGACACAATCACTGCCAAGGATTTAAGCCACTCATTGCCATTAGGCTAGAAGGGGCAATGATACCTGCAAACAAACTCTGACGCCTTGCGTGTTGCCTGCAAAAGAGGGAAAAACACGTGAGCTATTGCCAAAAAAAAAAAAAAAAATCGTAATTCGTACAATTAAAATTCACTTGCACAAATCACGAGGGGGTAGTCTTTGATTAGATTAGATACAAAAATAAAAAAAAAGGTTGTTTTGTACAATTGGGCCAATTACTAATAAAATAAAAGGCAGCAGCAGGCTTAAGTTTGTGTTCCAATCAGATGCTAAAAGTGATCAAAGGGGAGATTGAATGGTGGAATTCATTAAAGTAGCTTGAATCTGATTGGAGCAGCAGACAAAAAATGTCTTTGTCAAACTAAGAAGGGATGCAAGTTTGATGGATAAATTAGCAGAAAGTGGAAATTCAATGTAAGGCAAGATTTGAAGTTGTCATAATGGCCAGTTGAAAGACCTTCATGAAAGAAGATCAAAACAGTCTTATGAAGCCAAGCACCAATTATACAAGGGACTGTTACTAATACAAAATAAAATAAAATAAAAGACAGCAAGCTTAAAAAAATAATTATTATTATTTTGAAAAAAAAGTCTGTTCATATTTTTTTAGCAAAATCTGCTAAATAAACAAATATATGCTGTTACACAAAAGGGTATAGAAGATTTTTGGGCTCATAAAAAAAAACTGGCAGCAGCAGAAATTTTTTTTTTTTTTTAAAAAAAATCTGGTTACTTGATTCTACTGTGAGTAAAAAAAAATATAAATACAAACCAAACAGGTTGTTGCTTAAAATTCTGCTAAAGAGAGTTAAAAAAAATCTTATGCCTTGTGTAAAGAAAATCTGGTTAAAACAGGTTGTTGCTTAAAACAGGTTGTTGCTCAAAACAGTCTTAAAAAAAAAAATCTGGTTAAAGAGAAAACCAGACAGATTGCTGCGTTATGTTCTTTCTTGAAGAAAAGAAATCTTATGCCTTAAAAAACATCTAGAATTTATGAGCGTGACATCCATGAAGTTGGTATGGGTGTTAAAACTCTCTTCTGGCAGCAGCAAAAAAATGGCAGCAGTAAAAACCAGGGGTGAAAAGAAAGCAACAAATATTATGATGAAAGTATACCTGATTAAAAGGAATTTGAAGGAATTCTTTTGTGCCTTCTTTTGGGGAAAGAAGAAAGACAATGGCCAGACAACTTTTGAAGGATGAAGACCCAATATGCACTACAAAATTTGTAGAATAAAAAAGGGCTGCTGAAAAATTGCTGGAAATAAAAATTCTGCTGGAAGAACAAAGTTGTAGGAGGAAAAATATCTATTGTCCACATGCATGGATATGTATTATATAAGCAAAAATTTCTTGCTTAAGAAAGGAGGTAGTGGTCTCCTAAAATACTTCAAAGAAGCAAGAGTTTAGGTAGGATTTGAAATACTCCATAGAAGCAAGAGTTTGTGTAGGATTAGAAATCCTACCAATGTCAATCCATCATATTCCATTTAGACAAACTCCTAATATATATATATATATATATATCTACTAAGAAAAAAAAAAAAAAAAGTGTCAAGTTGGAGGCCACAAAAGAAAAGGCCCAATTTAAAAAAAAATTGGTGGCCTGGAAAAGGAAAGGTCCATGATGGCCTAGAAAAAAAAGAAAGTCTGTTATAAAAAAAAAGTGGCAAGTTGGAGGCCCACAAAAGAAAAGGCCCAATTTAAAAAAATTGGTGGCCTAGAAAAGGAAAGGTCCATGATGGTTTAGGAAAATTCATAATGACCTAGGAAAAATCTGCTGTAAAAAAAATGGTGGCAAGTTGGAGGCCCACAAAAGGAAATGTCCAATTAAATCTTGGACCTTACTCATGACCCTTAAAAAAAAAAAAAAAACAAAAAAATAACAAGAAAATTAAAAAAAAATAAAAAAATGAAAAAGATCAAGTCCACAAAAAGACCCATGCAACAAAAGTAAAAGGGCCCATGGAAAAAAAAAAAAAAAAGAGGTTAGGGACCAAAGCAAAGAAATAATCTCATCCAAGACCGAAAGATCATCTAGAAAAAAAGTGCCAAATCGTCGTGACTCGCACAATTGAAAAAATTCACTTGTGCAAGCCACGAGGGGCATTTGTTGGCACATAAATTTTAACTAAATTTATGACACGCATAGAGCCTATAATAAGAAGGCTGTAGGTAATCACTTCCTAAAAAAGATCAATATGATCCGTTGAAGTACATAAGTAAAACGACGTTGTATCTCAACAACGTTATTCAAGATGCTCAAATGACACGTGGAGCCTACGAAAGATGACACCTGTAGAGCCTATAACAAGGACACCACACAGGATGAAACCATCAATCCGGTTAATAAGATATACGATTAATCAGATAGCGCTATTATTCAAAATTCAAATGGCGCTATCATTCAATTTGAAATTCAAATTGAAGATGAAACATTCCTATCACCTGATGGCCCTTCATAAATATGAGGACCATCACACAAGACGTGGGGATGAGAAAATCAGAAGGGAAAAGATCAGAGAGAGAGAGAAAGAAATTGAGAGCTAAAGAAGTCGTTACAAAAAAAAGAAGAGAAGCCTAGAGAACTGAAGAGCCTACGCTAATGGCGATGAATAGGTAAAGGGTTCCAAACCCAAGAATTGTATTTTTGTATTCGAGGGTTCAAAACCCATAATAATTTCAATAAAATATTTCTTTTTTTTTTTTTTAAAATTGTCTTTTGTTGTTTATTTTGTTCTTCATTAATCGGAGGTTTCATTTGTATAAAATGTGTAATTAACGATCTGAAATACAGATCGGAAATAAGAACCTGCTATTCAAATAATCAACACTGTTTAGTCAAAAAACTAAACAGTGGATATTTGTAACATAAAATTTTGAAATGTGTTGAAACACTTCATGTTTTAAAATTTGTGTCTACACTGGTGTTGTATGTGTTTTGGAGATGCCGAGTCAGTGAGTCATTTGCTTGTTCATTGCCCGGTCGCTTTTTGGCTTTGAATACTCATTGTTGTGACTTTTGGGGTGATTTAGGTTCAGCCGAAGTTGGTGTTGCAAAGCTGGTCTGGGGGAGGGTTGGGAAGAGGCGCCGGAAGGCTTGGCTACTTGCTAGTTAGTGTTTGATGTGGCTGATTTGGTTGGAGCACAATAAGGGTATTTTTCAGCACGTGTCTCGTTCGGTTTCATGGTTGGAGGGGCAGCTGCTTATTGTGCTTCATAGTTGGGTTGCGGTGTGAGTAGATCTTGGCGTGCTGACTTTTGTAGATTTGTAGATGATTTGATTAGTTAATTATTATTGGTCTTTTGTAGGTTCCATTTTTGTATTCTTCACATTGCTTTGATGTGTTCTCAATAAAGTATACTTCTTTATCAAAAAAAAAAAATATTACCAGGTTTTAATCTTTTTGCATTTGGGAGGAGGCGGCGGGGTGGGTGCTGTTGGGCCAAATTAAACAGAAGAAACTGATATTGAGAGCCTTTTAATGTTAAACCTAAATTCTCTCTCTCTCTCTCTCACTGTGTGTGTGTGGAGAGAGAGAGAGAGAGAGAGAGAGAGAGAGAGAGTAACTTTGTTTAAATCAGATTTGACAGCAGACGAAGTTATCTATCGCCCTGTAACATCTTTAGGTCGCTGTATTAGAGACATGGGATTGAAACCTGCCTACATTAGGGTTTGGTGGGTTTATTGGTATGGAGTAAGCTTGCCTGTTGTTGACTTCTGATGTCACATATACATGACTTCTCATTTCTATCAATTACATATACTGACCATCCTTTTCTATTGAATCTAATTTTATCTTTTTGGTTAGATGATCACATTATTAGATTCAGAAAATCATGTGGCTTCTGTTTCTATACTTGATGTTTTGAATATATTGCATGTATCATATCCAGCGGTTTTGAATATTAAGTTTGCCTCCATTTTTCTTTTATTTTATTACTATGATTGTCCTCGTTATTGATGTTGCTTATGTTCTCAATGTTGTTATTGATCTTTTCAATGCTTTAGGGAGCGAGCTCGCAAGAAGAAAGAAGAGGAAGAGAAGCGTATGGAAAGGGAGAGAGAGAAGGTGCTTCTTAGTTTACATAAGGACTTCCCTTGTCACATTGACTGCATATCGATCAAACAAAAGAAACAGCTATTTAACATCTAATAAAATTGTCTATTCACAATTTTAGTCAAACTATCAATAAGTATTGGGTTTCGTAATGTCAAAGTAATTTTGGCTTTAGCAGGATTGGTTCGTTGATTGTTACCGTACTTTCATTTTGACTTTGTAAGAGGATATGAATTAAAATGCGTATTAAATGTCATCAAATGTAAATTTATTTTTATGACACTAATGAAATTCAAATTGTGCTTACAATGACGCATTGCATTATTAAGGACATAGTCATCTTTCATCTTCTAATGAGGGAATTTTTGAATAAACAATGATCTTGTATTTATATTAAGGGCCTTTTTGGTATTTGAGAATAAGGAATGTTGGCATCACTATCTTCGTTAGGTTTATTAACACTTCATTATGGGTTTTCTCATTTTGCGAGTAAAATTAAGGGTTGCAAGTGATATTTTTGAAAAGGAGGTGGTGTCCCTGTAATTTACCCTATTGTTTGATGTGAGACAATATTGAAATTGGTGTTCAAGCCTATTATTTATGGCTAAATGAAAATATTATTTTGTATTATTACTGTAATTTTTTTTATTTTTTATGATTAAATGATGTTCTGGAATGGGTTATAGGACAAATTGCTGGGTAGCTAAGAAACACTATTTGCATAAAATGAGTGTAGTTGAGATGAAAATGCTTTAGATGGATGTGTGATAAGACTAGGAAAGATAGAATTAGAAATTAATATATTTGTGAAATGATAGGAGTAGCATCTATTGAAAATAATTTGAGAGAGAATATATTAAGATGGTTTTGTTATGTACAATGATGAAGACCTATGGATGCACTGCCACTGGTAAGGAAGAATGATATGATCACTATAAATGGAGATTTTAGGGGGGAGGGGAAGACCTAAGTTGACATGGGATGTGGTAGTGAAAAAAAGTATTAATTTATTTAATTTAACTGAGCAAATAGCCATTGATTGAGTAGAATGATGAAAAAGATTCATTCATGTACCCAAACCCATTTGATTGGGATACAATGCTTAGTTTAGTTATTGACTGTACTATGAAATGATGAACTGGATATTAATATTAAGTAATGAACATAAAATGCCAAAGTAGATAGAAACATACATTGGATGATAAAAACCGCTTAATGTGGAGGTACTAAACATCAACCATATAGCTTCAGTTTAAGAAAAATATAATATAGCTATTATATTATATAATGGATAGGGTTCTTCTAGTAGAAGGGGTAGGGAGGAAGGCCTTTGATGCCAGAACTTGAAATATGCAATCTGGGAATTTTGTATGGAGCTCCATTTCTATTTTATCTAATTAAGTTTAGATTTGATTTGTTTCTAATGTTACATCTTTTGGATGGTTTGTTGATGACTTAGTTCTATTTGTGTTTTCTGATGTTCATTATTTGGGTTTTTCTATTGGGTTTTTCTAATGTGGGCCTTTTGATGGATATCCTCATTAAACATGAGTGCCTGGACCAGCTAGCGATTCAAATCATGATTTATTATGATTTATATGTATTTATATGTATACACTCTAAAGCACGTGTTTTGAAGTTTGTGAGCTTTCTTGAGCATCTATCTAAACCCTAAAAACCCCCCTGCCCCTGTCCCTGTCCCTGTCCCGGACCGTCGAACAAGAATGGGCTTAAAATTATGTATCTGTTTTGAAATTGTTCAAACTTGAAACACAAGTAGAAAAAACACTTAAGGGGTTGTTTGAGATTATCTAAATAAGTGCACTTTTAACTTTTTATGAAAAAACGTGAAATATGGGTTGGGTTTGAAGTGATGTGGTAGAAAGATGATGTGATTCAAATAAAATGATGTGATTTAAATAGGATAGTGACTTTTTGACTTTTTGGCTTTTTTAAATTATGCCAAACTAGGCCTTACTGTGAGTGGGAGCTCATCATCTATGGAGATAATTTATGGTGAATTTTTTGTTCAATTTTATATTCATTTTGCTTCTTTGTATGCCTTGATTTGTTTTCCTCTGTAACTACACATTCAGTAGTGACTATATACTTTCAATTTTGGATGCTCCATGATTATTACATATTGGAAAGCTCTTCTTAAGTTGATTTCTATTCTTTAGCTGTCTTTCTGATTAATTGATTTGTAAATTTTTTATCCAGATATATGATGCATGATCTTGCATTTGTGATTTTTATATCTGGCCAATGTAATTCCACTTTCAAAGTATTTAATGACATCGTTTCTTTATTTGCTTTAGGAGAGGATTCGGGTGGGTAAGGAACTTCTTGAAGCGAAACGGATTGAGGAAGACAATGAAAGAAAACGGTGCAGCATTATTCATACATCATTTGTTTCTAGTTTCTACTCTTGTTCGGTGTAACATGCAGTTATATTAGCTTACTCTGTTAAAAAATGATGTTTTCTACTCTCACAGATTGATGGCCTTGCGGAAAGCTGAGAAAGAGGAAGAGAGAAGAGCTAGGGAAAAAATTCGACAAAAATTGGAAGAAGACAAGGTTCTTACAATTTCCCAGAGTTCTGTTTAATTTAATTTTTTGGTAATTGATTACCTACAAACGGTACTCTCTATTTGTGATAGAACCTACATTTTATCTGGGGTTCTGAGCTCTTTCTGAAGAACCAAGTCTTGTGCACATGAAGACCTTAAAAAGTAAAAATGTTTCTATCAATTCACAATAATGAGTCATCAATATCAAACAATATAACAAAGAATACATGCTGAGAATTGTTTAGAGTTGCGAGACTATTTATTTTAGAGGACTTTAGTTTTCACAAATAGGCACTGACAGCATTGTTGTCAACAAATAGTAACCAGAAAACACAATGCAACAGAAAACACCACATGTCAGGGCAATGCTTGGCTGTGCCAAAAAAAATTGGAAAAAAAAAAAGAGAAGAGGGTTTCATTATGGAAGCTGTGTGTAAGAATTGAACTAGAAACGCTGCACTGCTTACAGGAGGGTTTGGGAGGGGTGGTTGGTAGGTAGCCCATAGCATATATGTAGCGTAAATGAAAGTAAAATGGAAGTGAAAGTAGGTGATTGATACTCATAATGAGGGTCCCTTGCGTTCTTCCATGCATAGCTTATTTAAAGGTTGGCACAATGGTTGTGTAACATTAGTATGGGAATGTACTGGTGAATTTGAATGCGAACAACCTTTAAAATAAGAGATGTGAAAATGAAAATAGGATAACCACTGGCCTTAAAGGTCAAGTGGTACCTGGTTGCTTTGTCAACCTTAATGATAATAAACTCCTTGTTTAGCGGGCAAAGTATGAGAGAGAGTGTAAATACAAACTCAAAAACAGTCAAAGCTCTTAATAAAGGTGGTCTCTGACAAAAATCCATAATCCAATTTTGTATATATTAAAAGCAAGAATTATCTTCAGGATGTGAAAATAAATAAAAAGATGTCTATTAACAATGAGTTTTTGCTCTGTTGGTTTACTGTTGGCTGTTATCAATAATAAGGTCTTGTATTGGAGTTTAGGATAAGCTCTATTCCATCTAATGAATAGGGGAAAAAGAGAGGAAGAAGTGTGGCCTGTTAGTTCTTTGACCTCAATTGCCGAACACGATTGCTGACTAGTTCAAGAGTTCAAATGGAGCTGTCTCCGGCCATATTATGCCTTCATTTGTGAAGAACTCATTTTAGCTTTAAATCAAAGTCGTGTCCTATGACATGGTCACATAGAGCTGGAATCAGGAAACATTAACTGACACTTGTGCACTAGAAATTACAAAATGCTTAACTCAAACATTTTGAATTGATAACTAGTTTTGGTTAAGAAGGCACAAAATATCCAATTGTCATTTCTCAAAGCTGCTTCAAAACGATTTAATGATTATTTATCATAATGTTTTTCAAACAATATAGTTATGTTTTATAGGCAGAAAGAAGACGGAAGCTTGGATTGCCACCAGAAGATCCTGATGCTGCAAAGCCTTCTGCACCTGTTGTGGAGGAAAAGAAGGTTTGAATTCATCTGAATGAATTGTGAAATATGGGTCTATGGTAGTCTGCAAAATCTAGTCAAAATTTGTGTTTGTAAGCATGTCTTTGTATCAACATTGCAGAGCTCATTGCCAGTCAGGCCTGCCACAAAGGCAGAACAAATGAGAGAGTGTCTACGATCTCTCAAGCAGAACCATAAGGTAATTACTGACAATTCCATGTACTTGCATAGTTTGTTTGTTTTCTAGGGAAGAATATGTGGATAGTGGTTGCTCCTGTATTAATCACCGTATCCCCACCTCCAACCAAAAGCAGATAAAGAAACATAGAAACATAAAAGAGATAAAGATAAATAAATAAAAGGAAAAAGAAAAAATTACATGCCAAAATGAAAAAGGAAAGATGTTTCTTGTCCTTTTGAGTTAGTTTTGATTATGTTTTTGTCCTTAAAATCAGGTTCCAACTTGATCCTTCATTTGCATGTGCAATATTTTTCTTCTTAGTATTGTTTGATTTCCCACTTAAGAAGAGTGGGAGAGTGAACGGCAACAAGAATGATCCTGAGTTGTTGTAAGAATATTGCATTCTACTACATAGTTGATAGTTGTACTGATAAGACTGATTATGATAAGTAGAATGAGATATTGGGCTTGTTATTGTAAACTATATGTTAATAAAACTCTCTTGCTTTGAGTGTGTCTACTCCACTGTAGCACTACTTCAATCCAAGCAAGTTCCGAAGTTTGCTTTAAACTGTCAACCTGACTTGCACACATGGAAGTTGCTTTGCTTATAGTCCTCAGTAACTCTTAGGCTGTGTTTGGATTATGGATTTGGGTAGGAATTTGGAAAAAGGCGAGAGAAATGAAAAAAAAAAGCTTTTATTTCATTCACATTTCCCTCACATTTTTCTTTTCCTTTTTAAACCTCTACCCAAATTCATGATGCAAACACAGCTTGAAGGTGACTTGCACATATGTTTACTCTTTATTGTTAATGGGCCTGTCAGAGGGTTGTACTTTGAACGTCATTACCTTGTAATTGATGACTCAGTCCCTCAGGCATTTAGCCCTAAGGGAAACAGGCAGCTTTCTTACTTGCTCTCTCAGTACTAAGGTGAACAGCCAGCGTTCTTTTTACAAATGAGATATAATTATGTAGATGTTTGCTTATATGTCTCCAGAAAATAACACATCCTTGGACTCTGCATAGGAAAATTAAAATGAATTTTTTTGTTTTTTTGTGCATCTGTTGACAAGTTTAGGACAATATTACAGTTGTAGGATGCCAATTCCTTTGCCATTTGAACTAACACCGGTTCAATTTAGTGAATTTCATTGTTCAGTAACTAACTTACTATTTGTTTTCTATGGTTACTAGGATGACGAGGCCAAAGTGAAGACGGCATTTAATACGCTTTTAACTTATGTGAAGAATGTTGCGACAAATCCCAATGAGGAGAAATTCCGTAAAATTAGACTCACTAATGCCACCTTTCAGGTGAGGACTTCTGTTACAGACATTGTGAAAGTCATTTGTTAGTTAGAACACGCAAGTCAATATCACAATTTGCAAACCAAGAAATGTTGTACCTTTTTTCATGATAGGTGGGCTATTAACAAACTTGTTAACTCATGTCATAAATCAACTTTAAGGGTGGCACCTGTGTCACTAGAAAATGCTAATATTCAAATTACACGTGCTAAAATAGTTAATTTAGTGATCTAAAGTGACCCCAATTTTTTTCCCCAATATATTATTCCATGTTGGTTTCCTTAGTAAAAAAATTATGCAATGTAATGAACTAAAATCTAAGGTGAGTGAAGTTTCAATATGACAAGATAAAAAATAAGCCATAATGCTCATAGAAATGTGTTGCTACATGATTAATTTGGGGGGAAAAAAGAACCTACATGTTATTGGATGTCTAAATGTTAAAAAAAAAATTATTGTAGCAGTACCTTAAATTCTTAGCGTAATCTATGTGAGTCTATTCCTATTGTACTATATTTTAGAGCATGTGACGTACCACGTTTACGTTCCATGTACTAGAACGATCCACGTTCTAGGTAAACATAGGATGGTGGCACTTTTGGTGATCAGCTACCTCATCATTGTTGATTATTGTTCTTTTTCCTTTAATTTTTCAATCTGTTACCCTTGCCAAAGTAGCATCCCCCCAACCCCAAAAAAAGAAAAGTGGGTCGTTTCATTTTTCTTGTTTAGTGGGTATATGTGATGGTTTATTGTGATTGACAGGCTAGAGTTGGTGCACTGAAAGGTGGAATCGAGTTTCTTGAGCTGTGTGGGTTTGAGAAAATTGAAGGAGGTGAGTTCTTGTTTCTACCCAGAGACAGAGTCAATAAAGCAGTGCTGAACGAAGCTGGGACCGAGTTGAATAATGCGATAAACAATCCTTTCTTTGGGGTTCTCTAATCCCAACTTTTAAGTTGAAAATGCATACACTGTAAACATGAGGTTTCTTTTTCATATTTCATATAATTTTTAGTTGAAATGCATCCATCATTGTCAACTTTGTTGTAATGACTTGGACTGAGGGGTTTGTTTTACTTCATACATGGATGCAAATTGGTGAGTGGTTTTTTTTTTTTTTTCAAAATTACTATAAAGTGTTACCCCACAATAAAAATTGTTGGCTGGCCTCTACTTTTATTATTGGTCGTCTTGGTTTTGCATTAAGAATAATGCTATACAAGTCACAGTCGTGCATCTCTGTTTGGTTGACTTTTCAAGTATAACTAGTTTGCTAAACGTAATATATAAAAAAAAAATTATCATTATTTTCATAGGGGTTTTTATTTATTTATTTTTTTGTGGTGGAAATAATTTTTGAAAATTCAAAAATATCTTTTTGGTGTTTATTTTTATCAGACTAGTTTTTACGCTTTTTAAAAAAGTTTTAAAAGCTTTAAAATTAAGTTTTGAAAACTCTAACAAGGTTGTGTAGCAGTTTTTCAATGTAAGCATTTTTCTTTGCAGTCATTTTTTTTTCTTCTTTTCATATGTAGTGTTTGGAGCTTATAAGCTAAAGAAGTGTTAGCCTGTTGGTTGCATTCATTTGTATTGGCAGATATTGCAACAGATGTTCATGGCTGGTGGTTGTTTACCCTCATCTATTTTGTTATTTGCTTTTGTTTTCATTTTGGGGGAGCAAATAGCTTTGATTTGATCAGATCAAGCTTCTTTCTGTTGGGGCCGATTTTTCTGTTTGGGCTTTTGTCAATGGAGTAGATTGGTTCAATTAATCACCTAGCTCCAATTGTTTTCATTATGCTAATTAAGGTCATAAAAAAAAATCAAATTACTTAAGTTCGATTCATGTCTGGTTTAATAAAAATTTATTTGAAATCAATTCATCACAAGTAAAAAGTTAAACATTTTAAAACTCATTAATCTTTTGAACTTCATTGGTTTTAGACTCAATGAAAATATAAACCAAATTTAATGGATCGCTTATACATTATGAAAAAATGACAATTATTTTCACAATTTGGATGAAATTTATTGACGCCCCCTATAATTACAGAACCTTTAAGGTTGTGTATGGTTTAAGGATTTGGGGAGAGATTTGGAAATGGAAATTGAAAAGGACGGTGAAATATGAATAAAATATATTTATATTTAACTTAGTTTACACATCTTTTTCCTTTCTCTTTTTAAATCTTTCTCAAAATTTATGAATCAAATACAGTATAAGGGTATTAATGGAGGAGATGAAATTGTTATTTACCTTAGATAATTTGTACTTAAATATGTGATGATGTTAAATGAACCAATTACTCTCCTTCTTACCTAATAAATTTACTTAATTATTCTCATTTTCTCAACTGTATTATTCAAATATAGAATATAATTGTTTGGATGCAAATGTTTTTTCCTTTTATTTATTTATTTATTTTTTTATGCAAATGTTGTTTACGACAATATAGTGTCAGGGTGAATCACCAATAAATTTCAAAATGTAATATTGTAAACTGTTTAGTCCTTTATTTTTTCGTATGAACCTAAAGGTCCCATTAAAATAAAAATTACATAAAATGTAATCACTTACATATTTGGGTTTAAATTTCTAAGGATAAAAGTGGGTTTCTCTAAATATAAAATTATACATTTGGACAATTCATACTATAGAGGTTTTGGGTTTTCTCTTCTAGAACAAATCTCACATTATGAAAAAAAATGTAACACTCTAATAACGTAACATTCAATGTAAAACACTTAAAAACTCCTTGGTGCACTTTTCTCAAACGTAACAACGTAATACTCTAAAAAAACTTATTAGTGTATTTTTTTCAAATGTATCACTCTAATGTAACAAAAAAAAAAAAAATCTTTAGTATACTTTCTCTAAACGTAACACTCCAATCAATGTAACACACACAAAAATACTAAAAAATTTCTTAATGTAATTTTTCTAAACGTGACATTCACAATTCGAAATTATACATTTGCTCAAAGTTTACCAGGGAATTTTTGTACTTCTTTTGGAATGGTTTGAAAAATCTCACATCCTTTTGGAATGGTTTGAAGAATCTTATATCATTTTTTTGGAGTGTTACATTGGATTGTTACGTTTGAGAAAAACACACTAATGAGTTTTTTTATGTGTTACATTGGAATGTTACACTAGTAATTTTTTTTAAAGTATTATATTAGAGTGTTACGTTTGAAAAAAGTATGTTAAGAATCTTTTTTTTTAGTGTTACATTAGAGTGTTACATTTGAGTATTATATTAGAGTGTTACAATACATTTGCCCAAAGTTTGCTAAGAGATTTTTGTACTCCTTTTGAAATATTTGAAGAATCTTATATCTTTTTGAAATGTTTGAAGGATCCCATATTTCAAGTAATTTTTGTACTCATTTTGAAATATTTTCCAAATAGAAAAGATTCTCATATAAAAATTCACCCTAAATTTGATTCTCATAGATTGTTTATATTACCTTTCTAGCACAAAAGAAAAAAAAGAAGGAAACACAACATAAATAAGGGTATAACCATAAATTGAAATTTTAAATAATATATTAAATCTACCCTTCCAAAATTAATGTGACTAATTGGTCAATAAGAAACTGTTTGGGGTTAAATAGATTATTATTCCTCAAAATGTGATTTATAGATAAATTTTCCAAAGAGTTAAACAAGACATTTTAATCTATTAAATGATAATATCAGTATTTTTCATCTATTTTACTTGCCAGTGATTAATGATATGGATCAAACCATTAAGCAATTTTTATGGACGGTATAATTATGCTAATATACTTATGGATTGTTTGGGATGATTTAAATAAATATATTTTTTGATTTTCTATGAAAAGATAAAAAATATGATAGAGAGGTGATATAACTTAAATAAGATAAAAAGATATGCTAAAGTAGCACATCCCAAACAAGGCCTAAGACTAGCTATAATATTTTTTGTTATTCCGAAGGTTGGTGTAATATGTCAAAAAAAAAGGGAAAAAAATGCAAATCCTTTGGCTATGTTTAATTTATGAATTTGGAAAGAAAAAATGAAAAAGTGTGAAATGTAGGTGAAATATAGTTATATTTCTGTCGCGACCCAACCCCTGGTGATTAGAGCTGGAATCGCAATTTACTAATTTATTTTTAACAAATTAAGTGGCGCAGCCGGTGTAACAACTCGAAAATTTAAGTTGTTTCTTAAATTTTATATACGTATTATTTAATTATAAATCAGAAAAATCTTAAATATTTCGTAAGAGTGAAAGAAAAGAAAATATTTGATTTTATAATTATATATGCTAAGATATAATTTAATTTGGTATTAATTTATCAAAAGTGTGATTAATATATTATTTGGGGCAAAATCAAAACAATTATAGTTAAATGAGGCCAAGAAAGAATATAAGAAGATGCATGTTGGCTGGAAGCTTGCGGAATGGGCACTTGGGAAGGGTAATCTATAGGAGAGATGAATCATCCATTAGGTGTAATTAGTAAAGGGGTGACTCATCACCTTTAGCTCAGGTATAAAAACGGGATGCCTGAGAAGCCAAAGAACCAAAAAGAAAAAGAAAAAGAAAAAGAAAAGAAAAAAAAAAAAAAAAAACAAAAAGAGAAGAGAGAAATTAGTAAAAGAGTGAGTAAAGAAAGGAGCGTCGGAAAGCCAGAGAAAATATAAAGGAATAGTAGAGATTAATATTAAGGTGAGTTATATTATATCTTGAGTCACCATACATATTTTACATATATTTTTTGCGTTATCATAATTTATTTTATGCAATTTGTGTTATATAAATTATATTAACATTTTTAATTTATGAACCTTATTTTATATAATAAGGAAAACCCATGGATATAACTGTTTATTAAAATGTGTTTTGAGTAATTATTTTATAAGAACCACCACGGAGATCCCATGTCTTGGGAGACTTAAATAACTATTGGCCATCTGATTAGTTACTTTGTAACCCTCTGTCTGTCATGGACTCTGATTTCTGGTACGGAGCTAAGTGCTAAACTATTGTGGGAGCCACCTGTAGAGTTTGTACGAGTCATTTCTTGAATCTTATTCTGGTGTGGAGCAAAGTCCTACACTATTGTGGGAGTCACCTCTAGAGTTTGTATGAGTCACCTCTTGAGTCCATACATTTGTTCTGTTCTATACCGTAGTTATCATTATTCTGTTTATATGATTTCTGTGTTATATGTCAAATGATTTTCTTATTATATATTCTGTATTTTAATATCAAACTCTGTTTAGCCTCATAATTATCCATGGTGAATTTTATGCTCTTATACTCTTAGTATAATATTTCTCACTCTGCCATATGCGTATAGTTGTTTACCACTTTCAGGTGGCATGTCAGGGCCAACGTGTGGGATAGGCACAAAGCACTTTGTAGACATAGTTCAGCTCTGATAATTTAATTAAATAGAAGTTTCAATGATTATTTTAGTACCTTCACTTAAATATTAGTTCCACTCGCGTTTATTTATTTGTTCAAGAATTGTCCGGAAGTAACTTAAGTTACTGGCCATGTAACACCCCGAAATAATCCGACATAAATTAAACACATCAACCCACGTCCACTAAACAACAATAACGATACTCCAACCTTTACACCATTAATCAATGAGGTTTATACAAAAGTTCCACATGCGAATTATACATTCAATGATATAGAAATACATGAATCTATAGCATGTAGAGCATCATATTCCAAAATAATAAAATGCCCTCATGGGCTTACAATTTCCAAGGCTCAAGTCCGGTTACACAAAAATGGCCTCTCGGACCCATACATGAATAGCCCTTGGCTAGCAAAATAAATCGCAACAAAACAGAGTTATTTACTCTTCACAAAATATGTCCACGCCCTCAACTCGGCGGGATCACCACATTTTTTCCTGTACCAAAATCCCATAGGGGTGAGTATAAAGTCCAGTAGAGAATCCTTACAAAGTATATATAGTTATGCAAACTTTCAATGTTGAATGCAAATGCCATGCAATGCCATTTTAAAGAGAATTTCATTACATGCTCTTCTTGAAAATCACCATGTTTCAATAACAGTTTGAAATCTCAATAATTCCGAAACTTCTCATTTTTTAATAATAGGGGCGGTAAATACGACTCAGGTAATTCCTAGGTTGGTGTCTGCAAGTAGGCTCAACTAGCACTGCCAAAAACCCCACTTTACCGGTTGCTAACCGAAAGGGAAGTGGTACCTCCTCTGCACGTGTTTTCAGTCTTTCACCCCGGACACTCAGGCCAACTTATCAATCTCATTTACACCTCCTATCCGGATTTACCAACGTATTTACCCCATAACATTTCAATAGTTCTCATTCAAAATATCCTTTTCTCAATGTAAACGTTTCCAAATTCAATTCAAGATGCATAATAGTAACAATAAATTGAATGAGTATGTAATGCAATAATTAATGCCTCATAACATTTCTTTATTTTTCCTCCCTCGAATGTTATTTCACAAAATAACTATATGCTCAACCAAAGCTATCAACACATAGCAATATTTTCTCATCATGCACAATTCTTAACAATTTAGTCTCTTCAAGATTATATGTAATTTTTCGAACGTCAATTTCCAAGATTTACAATTCTCATAATCCATGGTACTCAACAATTTGTCATCTTCCAACTATTCATGTTTATGTATTTAACAATAATTTTAATATAAATTCTCAATCCTCATATATCAAGAAGATTGCCATTTTTGCAAACCATATAATGAAATCTACACTCATTCATTCCTTTAACACAAGAAAAATAAAGAAATCCATAGGTTTTCCCACATGTTCCAAAGCCCCTAAATTTCTAGGGTTCTTCATCAAAAACAAAACATCTCCCCATTTCCTTGATGAAATCTCACCAAAATCATCTTTCTTAAATTAATAAAAATGAAACCCTCATGGATTAATAACAAAAAGGTTGAGATTTAAACCCACTTTTGAAATCTCTACATTTTGAACCACAAGATCAAAAACAATATAATAACTTCAAGAAAGCCCTTAAAACACATCATCTTTGCAAAACATGTATATATAACTCAAAGGAGTCCCTACCTCAAGTTTTGGAGAAGATGAGAGAAAAAACCCTAAAAATCAAAGTTGTAGAAAGTTGATCTCCACCGTACAAAGTGAGGTTCTTGCTTTGCTTTCCAAGATTTGTGAAAGATGATAAATCAAAACCCCATGGATTGTAAGAAATCAAGGTTCTTGGGTGTTTGGTGGAGGTTTTTAGAGAGAAGGAGAAGTAAAATGCATTTTTAGAGTGAGAAGAAAATGTTAAAAAGTGATAAACATTCAGCCCAAAAGAAGAAAAAAAAAAGAGATTTTAGACTGCTCGCGCCCCGCACGTGCGGCACGTGCCCCCGTACATGCAAAGCCTACCTTCCGCATGTGTGGCCCCTCTCCCGCATGTGCGGCCCAAGGCCCCGTACGTGTGGCCCTGGTTCCACAGTCCAGAATTTTCTCAGCTCAGTTCTAGGCACTTCAGACCTGACCTCGCACTCTCCGGAACAAGTGAAAATCAACATTGAAAAAACAAAAGTAAGAATTTATTTAAGGAACAACTTTCGGACACCATAAACCTAAAGTTAAACAAAGGAGAACGGAGCGAATGATACTCCCGGTCATCACAGGCCATCACAATACTTAACCCTTGGGTATGGGAAACGGGTCGTGACAGGTGATATCAAAGCCTAGGTTTTAATTTTTAATTTTTTATTATTATTTATTTTTAAAAGAATTGGAGCATAAGACACATGCACAAATAGGATGGGGGAAACGTTAAGCTAGATTATAGGTTGTATTTAAATTAAATATTTGTGTAGCAACAATCTTGGTATATATAATTATAGTATTTCATTAAATTTTATAATTAAGATGAGTTATTTGTTACTTTATATACAATTATATATATCTTTCATGCATATATTGAATAATTTGAAGAAAAAAAAAACAATTACAAAAATAAATTCATTTTGACTTTTTAGAACTAAGTTCAAATCTATAATCTTTCAAAATTTATTTAAAAAAGAAAAACTTATAAAGATACTGATTTTGAAACTATTTCTCATCAATGAAAAGTTCATGGAGAAAAGAAATAGAAATTCATCTCAAATTCCTTCAACTCTTGCATATGGTTCTATCATTTCATTTATAGTCGCTTGTTTAATTGTGTTCTCATTTTATTTTATTTTTAAATTTTCGGAAACAAAACCAATGAAAAGTTTTAAAAGTCACTTGTTGTTTTTCATTTTGGCCCAAAACAGTTTTTGACAAATAAACAGTGAGATGTTTTTGGTTTTTTTTTTTTTGAGGTAATGATTTTGCAATATTTTATATTAGATTAATCATCAAATTTATTCTTGGTATATATATATATATATATATTTATCAGAGTGCGCAGGGGATAGCTTACACATATGACAAATTTTGAGGACGAAATTTTTAAAATTAGGGAAGATTGTAACAATCCGAAAATTTAAGTTGTCCCTTAAATTTTATATTCGTATTGTTTAATTATAAATAAGAAAAATCTTAAATATTTCGTGAGAGTAAAATAAAATAAAATAAAATATTTGATTTTATAATTATATATGCTAAGATATAATTTAATTTGGCATTACTTTATTAAAAGTGTGATTAATATATTGTTTGGGGCTAAATCAAAACAATTATAGTTAAATGAGGCCAAGAAGGAATATAAGGAGATGCATGCATGTTGGCTGGAAGCTTGTAGAATGGGCACTTGGGAAGGCTAATTTATAGGAGAGATGAATCATCTATTAGGTGTAATTAGTAAGGGGGTGACTCATTACCTTTAGCTCAAGTATAAAAACGGGGTGCTTGAGAAGCCAAAAAAACTAAAAGGAAAAAGAAATTGTTACCCAAATGACAATTTAAGAAGGGGAGGTGAATTAGGTTTTACAAATAAAAATAATAATACCTTAATAAAAATTATGACTAGCACAATAGATAAATATAGTTAATGAAATAAAAATAATTATAACAAGTGTTCTAACAATTATATCAGTTAATGATTTTAGCACAGTGAAAATGTGAAATATAGTTATGGCAATTTAAATAAAATAAAGAGATAAGGGAGAGAGAGGCAAACAAATTTATAGTGGTTCGGTTTCAACTCGGCCTACGTCCACTCCTCAAGTTTCACTTGAGATTTTTCACTATGCTCTAGCTTCACAGGGGTGCTAGCAACTTCTTTACAAATGGAGCAATCCTCCACGAATTTTACACAGACTTTCTAAGTCAAGAACACTGTGTGTACTACACTCTTATAAGGTTGAAAAGAAGGTATTTTTGCTTTCACATAAAGTTACAAGAATTATCTATCAAAGATAGATATAAAAATGAAGCTTTGGTTTTTCTGTAAACCTCACATAGGAAAGATGAGCTTAAAGCTATATGTCTCAGTGTATAATTTTTGAAAGAGGATGCAAACAAAAATTGAAAAACACTTCTTAGAGAATTTTTTAGAGAATAGATGTGAGTGATTATAGATCAAAGAATATTTTCTGATTTTTTGTAACTTGTTTACATTAGAGGCTTTGGTATATATAATGAAACTTATAGCCGTTTATAGCCATTGTATTCATTTGAATTTATAGCCGTTCATAGCCGTTGTATTCATTTGAATATCTTTCACTCCATCATTACTAATTTGAATATCTTCCCCTCCATCATTACTAATTTGAATATCTTCCACTTGAACCTTTTGAACTGCTGCTGTGCTGAGCTGTTTGAACCTCTGTTTTTGTGCTGTTTGAACTCCTGATTTGATCAAATATTAAATACATTCTAACAACATTTAGGATAAAGATTTAGGTGAGAAATAATGGGGCAAAATAAATTTTGATTCTATTTTTCTCTTTCAAATAAATTAAAACATAATTAAATAAATCATCAAAATAAATGTTGATTCTATTTTTCTCTTTCAAATAAATCATCAAAATAAATTTTGATTCTAATAAATTTTGATTTTATTTTTCTTTCCAAATAAATTAAAACATAATTAAATAAATCATCAAAATAAATTTTGATTTTATTTTTCTCTTTCAAATAAATTAAAACACAATTAAATAAATCATTAAAATAAATAAGTCTAACAGAAAAGAAAAGAAAAGGGGAAAAAAAAAAAAAGAGAAGAGGGAAATTAGTAAAAGAGTGAGTAAAGAAAGGAGCGTCGGAAGCCAGAGAAAATAGAAAGGAATAGTAGGAATTAATATTAAGGTGAGTTATATTATATTTTGAGTTACCATAACATATTTTACGTATGTTTTGAGCTACCATAATTTATTTTACGTAATTTGTATTTTATAAATTATATTAGTATTTTTAATTTATGAACCTATTTTATATAATAAAGGAAACTCATAGATATAACTGTTTATTAAAATGTGTTTTGAGTAATTATTTTATAAGTACCACCACGGAGGTCCCATGTCTTGGGGGACTTAAATAACCATTGGCTTTCTGATTAGTCACTTTGTGACCCTTTGTCTATCATCGATCCACTGACACTCTGATTTCTGGTATGGAGCAAAGTGTTGTACGGAGCTAAGTGCTACACTATCGTGGGAGCTACCTCTAGAGTTCGTATGAACCATCTCTTGAATCCTATTCTGGTGTAGAGCAAAATGCTGTACGGAGTTAAGTGCTACACTATTGTGGAAGTCATCTCTAGAGTTTGTATGAGTCACCTGTTGAGTCCATACATCTGTTCTATTCTGTACCGTGGTTATCATCATCTGTTTTGTTCTGTACCATGGTTATCATTATTTTGTTTATATGATTTTTGTATTATATGTCAAATGATTTCCGTATTATATATTTTGTATTTTAATATCAAGCTCTGTTTAGCTTCATAATTATCCATGGTAAATTTTATGCTCTTATACTTTTAGTATAATATTTCTTACTCTGCCATATGCTTATAGTTGTTTTCTACTTTCAGGTGACATGTTAGGGCCAGCACGTGGGATAGGTACAAAGTACTTTGTAAACATAGTTCAGTTTTGACAATTTAATTAAATAGCAGCTCCAATGATTATTTTGGTACCCTCACTTAAATATTAGTTCCGCTCGCGTTTATTTATTGGTTCAAGAATTGGTCGGAGGTAACTTCAGTTACTGGCTATCACGATGCTTAACCCTTGGGTACGGGCAGCGGGTTGTGATAAATGTAGGCGAAATAAAAGTAAGTAAATAATTAAATAGATAATTAACTTAATTAATTATCCTACTATTTTCATAAAAGGAAATACATTCATCGGGCTTTATTATTTTTTCGGTGACAAACAGTTATTACAAAAATACAAAATGTCGGGAGTAGGTTCCGTGCTGGTCTCACTACACGAGGTTACAATTCTTCCTTACATTTCATCACCTGAAAGGGGTAACAACTATAAGCACATAGTAAAGTGAGAAATATTATGCCAAGAACATAGGGCACAAAATAATCATGGATAGGTATTTAAACTAAAATATTATTTATAACGTAATTTGAATAAACAAATTATTAAAGTGGCATATAACGATCCCGGTTGTGACTCGTCATTTGTTGTATTTAGGATTCGGGTTTAATGTTTTCATATTGTTGTTTACCTCTTTTCTTCCTTGTATGTCTTGAAATTGGCCTTTGGGTTGTTGTGATTGAGTTTGGAACAGGTTAGTTGCATGTTTTCCCAAACTTTGTTGCCCAAAATTCTGGTCCTCCGCTCGAGCGGGCCTTCTTGTGCTCAAGCGGGAGTTGCAAACTCTCAGTGCTTAACACGTCTGCAAAAGTACTGGAGGGGTGTTTTCACGCTCGAGCGGCGTTTCCTACGCTCGAGCGGGTCCTTTCTTGCACTCGAGCGGAACATAAGTTGGTGTCTGACGCTCGAGCGTCAAACTCTCCGCTCGAGCGTCAAACTCTCCGCTCGAGCAGACTGCGCGTATATCAGATCGCGAAAGTGACATTTTGAATCACTTTTTCATCATTTTATCTCTCTAAAACTTTCCAAAAACCTAGATTGAGACTTTTTCTCTCTAAAATACTCTCTCTCTATATATTGATGTCTGAGAGAGCGAGAAAGCGACTTAGGAGCGTGAATTGGAAGTCCGAGAGAAATATCCAGACTTGTTTGTTGATGTCTAAGCATGCATTGAGATTTTGATTATGATAATAAAAGAAGTAAACATTGTATATGTTTTAAAATATGAGAACATTGTGTATGTTATGTAAGATTTTGAAAACTTGAACTTTGATTTGAACATTGCATATGTTTGGGAGTATGAAATGTTATGTATTTTATCACCTTCAGAGGCATTGTATATGCTAGGTAAATTTTGGAAATGTGGATTTGATTTAACATTGTGAATGTCTTGGGAAAAATTATGAATTTCATTTTGTTATGGGACTTGTGCATCGAGTCGATGAGAATGGATAACCAAAGAATGGGTCATGGTGATGGACTTGTAAGGATAACATTGTTATGAATGATTTAATGTTGATTTTGAACTTAATTTGTAATTTCGGGGACAAAATTCTTTAAAAGGGGGAGGTTATAACAATCCCGGTTGTGACCTGTCATTTGTTGTATTTAGGATTCGGGTTTAATGTTTCCATATTGTTGTTTTCCTCTTTTCTCTCTTGTATCTCTTGAAATTGGCCTTTGGGTTGTTATGATTGAGTTTAGAATAGGTTGGTTGCATGTTTTCCCAAACTTTATTGTCTAGAATTTTGGTCCTTCACTCGAGCGGGCCTTGTTGCGCTCGAGCGGGAGTTGCAAAGTCTCAGTGCTTGACGCGTCTGCAAAAGTACTGGAGGGGCGTTTTTCACGCTCGAGCGGCGTTTCCTATGCTTAAGCGGCCTTATTTGTGCTCGAGCGGGTTGACCGTGTCTGCATAACTTCTAGAAGTGTGTATTCCACGCTCGAGCGGGTCCTTTCTTGCGCTCGAGCGGAACATAAGTTGGTGTCTGACGCTCGAGCGGCAAACTCTCCGCTTGAGTAGACTACGCGTATATCAGATCGCGAAAGTGACATTTTGAATCACTTTTTCATCATTTTCTCTCTCTAAAACTTTCCAAAAACCTAGCTTGAGACTTTCGCTCTCTAAAATACTCTCTCTCTCTCTCTCTAAATTTTGGCCTAGATCAAGTGATCTCTACACCTTTGTGCCTTCATTAAAAAGTTAGAGCATCTCAAGATCTATCTTTTGAACAGAATAGAGTGGGATTTCAACATCTTTGGGGGTTTCTCTCTTGCTTGGCCCATCTTCTCTTCTTGAGGTAAGGACATTCTACACCTTAATATGGTTTTTAACCTAGGTATTTGTTGTTTTGTATAAATGGTGGGATTTGAGAAGATTTGAGTAAAGCTAGGGTTTGAAATTCAAAATTTGAAAGATGGGTCCTCCATGTTGTTTTTACAAAATGACTATTGAGCTTGTATATGAGGTTCTCTAGTGTTGAAATGGTGAAATTTTGCCTTTGGGTTGATATTTGAAAAATGGAGAAATTTGCCCTAATTTGAGTTGGATAACCAAATTGTATAAATAATGAAATTGATATGGGAAATGTGAAATTGGAAAGATATATGAATGAATGGTGTAGTCGGATCTGTTAAATCACTCATCTATGGAAATTTGATAAATTATCTGTTTAATGGATTGTGTATCCGTTTAGAAATATCTGAATTGGGCTATCGGTGGAGGATAGTCATGATTGTTGTAGAAATTGCATAAAGATTAAGTGGATTGAAACTAATCATTTAAGTTGTGTCACTGAATATGACGGTATGATTAAGACATTGAATATGGGATATGGATAGTCATTGAATATGGCGATGTTTTTAAATACATTGTATATATATAATATTTTGGGAGAAGAAATGGAATGTACTCCAGTGTTTGGGAGGAGATAGGGGATGGACTCCATTGAGAATTAAGTTGGCCGGAGTGTCTAGGGTGAAAGTCCTGAAATCTTATGTATACATGGGTGCCGATCCTGCAAACGAAATTTTCATAAAATGGCAAGGTTGAAGGCTTGTATGATAGTTATGTTGATTGAAAACGATTGAGTTGTGGTCTCAGTTGAGTTATTTGGAAAATTATATATATATATATATATATTTCTCTTAAGATTTGAAATGAATAAATGGAAATGGATTTGGATGTAAATATCAGTATTATATGGTCATGGGAAGAATGTGAGTTGGTGATGTCAATTGAACGTTTATTTGACACTTATATCTTAGTTAAGCCTCATATACTGTGTTAGTTTATCTCTACTAGAATTTGGCTTTCCCTACTTGGGAAAACATTTTCAGGTACTAGTGACATACCACCTTCAAGGATATAGCTTGGGAGGAGTGAGGGCTAAAGGCCCTATTTTTATTATATTTGGGCTTAAATGTTAATTCAAGCCAAGGGCTTTACATGTATAGAGCTTAGGACTCTTTTGTTGTAACTAAGTGATATCTTGGAAAGATGTAAGCCTGTAGGGTTTTTATTTTGTTGTAATCAATTAGTGTTACACGCTGTAGTTTCAGAATGAACATTTATGAAAGTCTAATGCATGTAATATCTCTTGTAATATAGGCTCTGATGAATGAAAGTATAACATCTTCTGTTATGTTCATGTATCTCATGGGTTTGATTATTCACTTTATTTTGAGGGCATTACATGGCAGAAGCTGAAATCTCAAAAATTTGTAAATAAATTACCATAACCACGGTACAGAACATAACAGAGATCACTGGAGTGACAATCATAACAGAGGTCAATGGATCTATGACAAACAGAAGGCCACAAAATGACCAATCAGAGGCCAATGGTTATTTAAGTCCCCCAAGGCATGAGACTTCTATGGTGGTACTCACAAAATAAATAATCATTGTCATATAATATCCATGGGTTTTAATTTAAGCAAATGGTGTTCATAAAATAATTAACATAATTGAAACATTAGCATAATTTATAAATATGAGTTGCATAAAATAAATTGTGGTAACTCAGGATATACTTAAAACATTTTATGGTAACTCAAGGTATAATATAACTTACCTTAAATCCCTTACTTTTACCGAAACTCCTTTCTTTACTTTGTTTCTTTCTTGTTGTTTTCCTTCACTTCCGTTGCTACTAGGGGTGTTCACGGGGTTGGTCGAGGTCGGGTTGTACCTTTACCCATCAGTCAACCGGATCTGTTCGAATTGAGATTCATTCCAACCGTTTTTGAACCAAGCACTTGTCGAAATCAACCAAATTGATATTCGGGTTGTCGGATCGGATGTGGTCGGTTTAGGCGGATTGGGCTGATCATGTATTGGGCCTTTTTTATATTTTTTTTAATCCAAAATTAAGAGAATAAAATTGCATACAGCCTATTCAAAATTAAAATAACTCCATTAATCACAACAAAAGTTAGCCCATTGAAATTAACATAATGATAAATTAAACTTTATAATTTTGTACACTTCACAAGTAAAACCTATCACACTATAAAAGTTGCCAAACACACCATATAAAAACATGCCATTAAAAATTAAAATTAATAAAATAACCTTCCAAAATAGTTTAGGGATCACATTGTTTCTGTAATAAAATAACCCTCCAAAACATCTCATGATAAAATAAACCTAAGCAATTAAGTACATCACATTGTTCTTGTAATCTGCACAAGTTGTCACGAAAACCAAACTAACAGTACTTAGCATGTACATCCCCCAAAAATTTCTATGTTGCACAGTGCAAGCACACCCCTCAAAAACTTCTATGTTGCATTGTGATAACCTCGGTCCGTACTATGCTAGTTAATCTCAATTATGATTGTGATTATATGTTTGATATGATTTTGACTGCCATTTATAAGAATATATGTAGTTTTGAATTTCTATCTGTTCACCGTAGGAAAATTTGTTTGATTATCTGCTTTAGAATTTAAATTGAAGGCCTTATCGGCCACAAAAACTGAAATAGGCTACACCACTGTGATTGGCGTAATTTTTAGAGCCTATGGTGAAATTTAATTAAAAATTTATTTGGATCAAAATAATTAGATTCAGAACGATTACTTTGAAGCACTATTATTTAACCTTAATCAAATTGATTAAGGCAAGTATATATATATAGGCCCCACTTACTCTTACTTCATTTGTTTGAGCTCAAAATCTGATTTTGCTCTCTAGAGTGAGAGAGGGAACCGAATTTAGAGAGAGAGAGGGGTCAACATTAAAGAATTGCAAGAGAATTCTAGAAACTAAGGGGATTAGCTCAAGAATTGGCCATAGTTGTGAAGATTAAAGCCCTTAGGTGAGTAATTGAGCTCAAGTTTGTAATTTCGTGAATTCAAAGTTAGATGGCAATTGAGATCATAATTGAGTTGAACTTGTTGAATTTGGAACTTGTATGTACATGCATGTTTAGAATTTCCAAGAATTTGTATAATCTAACATGTAGCTTGATAATTATGAAAAATTAAGTGTTGAATCATACATGCAAACAAAGTTTTGTTAAGTTTCATAATTATAAGCATCATTGGTACCATTTGAGATGGGGTTAGAGTAAAAAATTTGCATGCATGCTTGATTGATGGAGATATGAAGTTGTATGAAGTTGGATGCATTTGCTTTGACCATGCCAAGAGAGATGTTGGTTAAATTAAGAATTTGATCATGGTTTTGAATAATTGGTTTCAAATCTCCTATGCTCTCATGTTTTGTAGTCATATTCCATGTTTTTGGTACCTAAATTTGAGCTTTGAAGCCTTTGAATGTTGAGTTTGAACATCAAGAACAATTCTGGAAATTCCAGAATTTGGTCGAGCGTGAAATGCTAGTTCCCAGAACTTTTGCAGACATAGATGTCCGCTCGAGCGGGGAGATTCACACTCGAGCGCGAGCCATGTAGTGTGACTTTCAGGTCGAGCGTCCGAAGTCACGCTCGAGCATAAAAATGAGGCAACCAGTACTTTTGTAGACCCAAGGGGTCCGCTTGAGCGTCCAAGCCCACGCTCGAGCAGGGACCCCTGTCTCAGAAAATTTGTAAATGTGATCTATGTTTCATTTTATGTTCTCTTTTATTTCTAAGCACTCTTAGGCGTGCATTGAACATTGTAAATAAATTAAGAAGATAAGAAAGAAGCCTAAGAGGAATGTGTGAATTAAGAACGGATTGAATCGTTTGTGACCCATTATGTTCATGAAATGTGTAGGGTCAAGCATGATAACAAATCCACCGGCAGATTACTGTGAGTAATATCTTAGTTCAGATATTTTGAAATATGTTATTTGTCCAATTGCTTATTTCTATATAAGTCTCGTGACTTTGTTAATTTGAATTGTGGACAAATGTTGTTATGCCATATGGTTGGACCAAAGGCCGTTAGATACAATTGATTGGGCCGAAGGCCGTTTGACATGCATGAATGTTTGGGCCAAAGGCCGTTCGACATGAATGAATGGGCCGAAGGCCGTTTGATATGAATAATTGGGCCAAAGGCCTTAGGAAATAAATGAATGGGCCGAAGGCCGTTCGATATGAATAATTGGGCCAAAAGCCGTTGGAAATAAATGATCGGGCCGAAGGCTGTTTGATATGAATGATTAGGCCAAAGGCCGTTGGAAACGAATGATTGGGCCAAAGGCCGTCAGATATGAATGATCGAGCCAAAGGCCGTTTGACATGAATGAATTGGACCTAAGGTCGTTTGTTCAGGACAAAATGGGCCAGAGGCCGTTTGATGCGTTCGAGCTCGAAGCCATTTAATGTACTGAAGGGAAATATGAATGGGTCTAAAAAATTGTTGATATATCTGTTTCGAGTTTCATTCATGTACCTTCTTTATTTAATATTATTCACTGGGCTTTCGCTCACACTCATTCATGTGTATGTAGGTGAGCAAAGAGATGTCCAAACCCAGCCCTGGTGAAATATGTGGGAAACAGTCAAAGTTTTGAAGAATTAGCCCTAACGTCTCACGTACGAGACTTTCTTTCGCTTCTTTTGTTCTTTTGTTAAGATTTTGTCGTTTTGGCGAAAACGTTGAATCACCCTTGTATATAAGTTTTGATTTGGCTGACTAGGACTTGAATTATCTTTCGTTTAGGTGTGAGTTATTTATGAATACATATATTTTGAGGTTTTGACGTGCCATGTAAGCACAGCTCTATGGACAAATTGTAAGTTTGCTTCCGTTTGGCCCCCTTGACTCTGATAATATACGTTTGTTTGATTTGAGCCCGTAAGTAATCCCTTGATTACTGGCTGGTTATGACCTTAATCCGAAAGGGCAGGTTCGGGTCATGACAGAGTGGTATCAGAGCACGAGTTAGTAACTCACACACTTGTCCAATAGAGCAATAAGCATCTAGAAAAGATCTAGGATGCATTCATGTGATAAGTAGGAATTTGTAAACATTGAGAATGTACTTAAATGCTTCAAGATAAATGATTATGTGCTATATGTTTGTGATTTACTTGCATTACGAATTATGTGAATATGTATGCTCTTTAGTATATGCATACTTATGAAACTCTGTATAAAGAATAATGCAAGTCCAATCAGATGGTGAGAACAAGAGGTGATGAGATAGATGAGTCCTCTACTGCCAGAATGGATAGGATGGAAAGATTGATTCAAGAAATGGCAGAAACGTTAAGGCAACAACAACAGTGGCAACAACAGTGGCAGCAACCGCATCCTCTACCTCCACCTCCACCTTCGGCACCCCCTGTGCCAGACTTACAGAATGATGACCGGATAATCGCTCTCACCAAAGAATTTAAGAAAATAAAACCGCCACAGTTTCATAGGGGATTAGATCCGTTGAAGGCCGAAGCATGGGTTCTCAGCATTGAAAAGCTATTTGAAGTGTTTTCTTGTTCAGAGACACAGAAAGTATTGCTAGCCACTTTTACTCTTGAAGATGAGGCAAGAAGGTAGTGGATGCTAATGCGTGAAAACAATAAGGATATTGGTTGGGCACGGTTGTTGGAGATTTTTCATGACAAATACTTTCCACAGTGTGTCCGCGACAGAAAGGTGTCAGAATTTATGGAACTTAAACAAAACAGCATGGTTGTAGCTGAGTATGAGGCCAAGTTCACCGAATTGGCTAGGTTTGCACCGCATGTGGTTGACACCGACTATAAGAAAGCGAGACATTTTGAAGGGAGACTCCGGGATGATATTCTAGAAAAAGTGAATGTTCTCAAACTGGAGACCTATATTGAGGTGTTAGACCAGGCCATAATATCTGAAGCTAACATAGCCAGACAAGCTAAATCGACAACTGACTGGAAGGGTAGTAAAAGACAAGGCTTCTTTTCGAAGAAGAAATTTTTGAAGAAGCAGAATACAGGCTCCTCAAGTACTTCTAATTCTTCTCGAGATACATTTTCTATGTGCAACATTTGTAGTAAAAGGCATTGTGGAGTTTGTTACCGTGTGTCGGGAGCCTGCTTTAAATGTGGTAAAACAGGGCACATGGCCATAAATTGTAATAAGAATAGTGGAAAATTAGCTGCTAGCTCAACAGCATCCATCCCAAAAATCGGGAAATACCATGAGATCTATTATCGTTGGGCATACTGTGAGGCAAGGGAGAGTTTTTGTGCTTGTTCTGGGCGATACACGGAATGTTGAAGCCGTTGCCTCAGGTACTATCTCTATATGCAATCAGGATGTTTTTGTGTTAATTGATTCTGGATCAATACACTCTTTTGTAACTTGTGCGTTTGCATCTAGACTGAGTAGACCCCTAGAACCATTGCTATATTTGCTATGTATGTGTGCTCCATCTGGGGAATCTATGTTGTGTGCATTTGTATATCGATTTTGTGACATGCGTGTTGGGAATGCTATTCTATATGTAGATTTGTTGCTCTTGAACTTTAGACATTTCGATGTAATTTTGGGCATGGATTGGTTAACTAAATATTGTGCCACCATTGATTGTGTAACAAAACGAGTTGTATTTAAACTACCAGAACAGGAAGAAATTGTGTTTATGGGTAACGGGGTAGTGTCTCCACCTTACTTAATATCTGCAATGAAGGCATGTAAATTGATCAGGAAAGGGTGCCAGGGTTATTTGTGTTATGTGTTGTTTGAACAAATTGCGAATGTTGAATTGAGTAGTATCCTTATTGTTAGCGAATTTCCAGATGTGTTCCCAGATGAATTGCCAGGGGAATTAGTGGACATGAAGATAGAGTTTACTATTGAAGTTGTGCCAGGCACTCAGCCTATTTCTAAAACTCCCTATAGAATGGCTACTGCTGAAATGAAAGAACTGAAAGAACAGTTGCAAGATCTACTTGACAAAGGGTTTATCTGGCCTAGTACTTCACCATAGGGTGCACCGGTGTTATTTGTGAAAAAGAAAGATGGGACCTTGCGCCTGTGTATTGACTATCGAGAACTGAACAAGGTAACAATAAAGAATGAGTATCTTTTACCTCGTATTGATGACCTATTTGACCAGTTACAGGGATCACAGGTGTTTTCCAAAATTGATTTGAGATCCGGATACCACCAATTGAAAGTAAAGCCAAAAGATGTTGAGAAAATAGCATTTAGAATGAGGTATGGTCACTATGAATTTCTTGTTATGCCATTTGGGGTAACTAATGCTCCTGCAACGTTTATGGACCTAATGAACCGAATTTTTAAGACCTACGTTGATGAATTTGTTGTAGTTTTTATTGATGACATTTTGGTATACTCAAAGAATAGGCTTGAACATGAACAACATTTGAGGACTGTTTTACAAACACTTAGGGAGAAGAAATTATTCGCCAAACTAAAGAAATGTGAATTTTGGTTGGATGAAGTTATCTTTTTAGGGCATGTTATCAACAAGGAGGGAGTTTCAGTAGACTCGCAGAAGATAGAGGCAATTTGTGAATTGGCCTACACCATCAAATGTAACAGAAGTCCACAGCTTCATGGGCTTAGCCGGGTATTACAGGAGGTTTGTGAAAGACTTTTTGAGGATAGTTGTGCCTCTTACCCAAATGACACGCAAAGGGCAACCATTTGAATAGAATAACGAAAGAGAATCTGCCTTTCATGAACTGAAAATGAGACTGACCACTGCACCAGTATTGACATTGCCCACAGGTACGGAAAACTTTGTAATTTTCAGTGATGCATCTTATAAAGGTTTGGGTTGTGTACTAATGCAGAACGGAAGGGTAATTACCTACGCCTCTTGGCAGTTGAGGCCACATGAGAAGAACTACCCAACATAAGCAATAGATGAATTCAACTCTTTCAAACCATCATACACAATAAGATTCAGAATGTGTGCACAACGATGCATATGTAAAAATTCATGACCTAAAATAGTTCCTTTCAAATCATTTGTTTTTCTTTTCAAGAACTTAACAGTGGTGTTGTTTGAACTAACATTATCTACAGTCAATGTAAAAATGCAATTAATAGTCCATTCAAGCAAGCATGACTGAATTTTCCTACCAATGGTTTCACCCTTGTGATCTTCAACTAGGAAAAAGTTAATAATTCTCTTTTGAAGTTTCCAATCTTCATCAATAAAATGAACTGTAAGGCACATATAGTTCAAGTTCTGTATAGAGGTCCATGTGTCTGTGGTTAGGCAAACTCTACGACCATGCAATGCTTTCCTTAGGCTATCTCTCTCTCTGTTAAAAATATTAACGTCTCTGGAAATTGTAATACGAGATGGGATTTTATTGAA
Source organism: Camellia sinensis (assembly GCF_055761805.1). Classification (NCBI taxonomy): domain Eukaryota; kingdom Viridiplantae; phylum Streptophyta; class Magnoliopsida; order Ericales; family Theaceae; genus Camellia; species Camellia sinensis. The sequence continues at coordinate 52,199,060 of NC_138967.1, forward strand.
TTTGGGTTGCAAGATTTGACAAAATTTTCGAAACCCAACTCCCTCTACAAACCTAAAGGGTAGTTCATCAATAATCACCATTTCAACAAGAGCTTTTCTTGCAACTTCTACCGTAAAAGTTGTTGCCACAAGGTCAACACCCTCTACTCCCTCTTTTTAAAATTTAAAAGGCAGAGTGGACTATCTCTTCTCCACCTCCTATATGGATACTTGACACATGAGGAAAAATTAGCCAATAAATTACTTGTCCCATGAGACTTAGAATCAACTAAGTATTCTTTTGGACAATACCTACATGCAACTCTCATTTTTCCATCTTCACCCTTTACTTTATTGAAATGATCTCATACATTAGATTTAACTCTGCCACTAGCCTCAGCACATGCCTTCTTAGCTTTGGATGGAACTAGAGGGTTGTTAGCAGGAGTTAGGACAGTAGCTTTGGCATCAACTGCTGGTTGGGATTGAGTTCCAACAACAGTAGCATCAGGGTGGCCATTAACAGGGGCATCATCGGTAAGAAGATTCAAATCTACAAACAAACATAATATTTTTAAAACCCTAAATAAAAACATAAACCAAAATATTAATATTCTTCAATCCCTAAATCAAAACATAAACTCTTAATATTTTTAAAACCCTAAATAAAAATATAAACAAATCGTAATATTTTTCAAAACCTAAATCAAAACATGAACAAAACTATAATTTTTTAAAACCAAAACATAAACTGAACATAATATTTTTAAAACCCTAAATAAAAACATGAACCAAAATCTTTCAATCTCTAAATCAAAACATGAACAAAACTATAATTTTCTAAAACCAAAATATAAACAGAACATAATATTTCTAAAACCCTAAATAAAAACATGAACCAAAATTTTTATATTCTTTAATCCCTAAATAAAAATATAAACAAATCATAATATTTTTCACAAAAATGCTTTAGAGCTCTAATATAAGAGCTCTAATAGCTCTAATGGGAAGGTGGGACCCACCCTGATGTGATGTTTGTGCCTTGTTTTGTTTTGTTTTGTTTTTTTTTTTTTTTTTGCTTTGACACATCACTAGAGCTCAAATTAGAGCTCTAGATTTAGAGCTCTCTAGCATTTCCCTATTTTTCAAAACCTAAATCAAAACATGAACAAAATCATAATGTTTTTCAATCCTTAAATCAAAGCATGAACAACTCATAATATTTTTAAATCCCACAATCAACAAACACATGAACAAATATTAATATTTTTTAAACCCTAAAATCAGAACATGAACATATCTCATAATATTTGTCAAACTTTAAATCAAAATATGTACAAATCAAAATATTTTACAAACACTAGATAAAAAGATAACAATAAGAAACAAAGAATTAGAAAATCAAAACAAGAAAATGAAAAATAGAGAATCAAAATATGAAGTATTAACCAACAAAAAGCTACAAATTATAAATCAAAATATCAAAAATAAAAACCTTAAAATGAATAAAGAGAAATACCTCAATCTCTGGAGAATAAACCTCTTTCAGGGTTGAAGATATAGCTTCGCACATCACAAAGAAACTCACAGATTGAGCTTCGAAGATAGAAAAACAAGGAGAAGTTTTGATTTGTTACATGAGAGAAAGCAAAATAGAAATAGAGAGTTTGGATTGCTTTGCTTTTTTATAATTTGATCTTTTCTTTCTTCATATATTTGTTTTGCCTTTTCAATTTTTCTCCTTGAAAAATGATGGAGCCTTTTTAGCTTTTCTCTTTGAAAAAAGAGTTGACAGAAGTAGCTTTGTGAAATGTGAGAGACAAAAGCAGACTTTGTGAAGTGTGAGAGATAGACATTGTAAACTGTGAAGCATATATGAAACGCTTGGTAGGTGGGTGGGTTAAAAGAGAAAAGCAAAAGACAATTGAAATATCACAAACTAATTAAATCAAGACAGGTGTACATTATTTGTCGGTCGGGTTCATTTCAACGGATGAAAAAATACAAAAACCACTACCGACCGTGAATCCAATAAAAATCAAATAAAATGAACCACAGTTAACCATCTACCTTGTCGAGACCGTCTGTTATGTGTCGGGTCCGGTCGGTTTCGACGGGTTCAGCAGGTAAAGGGTTTCCACAAACAAGCCTAGTTGCTACCCTCGCTATTTATACATGTGCTTAACCCATGAGGCTAATGACACATTGTTAACTTCTGGCACCCTTTATTATTGTTTTTGATAAGCCTTATCTAAGCTTCTAAGGCTTATCCTAAAGCCTATATATTTTTTTTCTTTCGTTGACCTTCATAAAGGCTACATAATATCATATATATATATATATTGGTGATATTAACTTAGTGTTAAAATTAATTAAACATTTGGGGTGTCACATTTCTTCGCTCCTAAATAGAAGTTTGTCCCCAAACTTGACGTACCTTGGTTTTAAAAAATGTGTGGGTATTTGGCTTGCATTTGATTTTTAGTTTCCTATGTTGCTTCATCGACATGATGATTTCTCCATAAGACTTTCACAAGAGGTATAGTCTTGTTTCGGAGCACCTGATCACGACGATCGAGAATCTACATTGGTTGTTCTTCATAAGAGAGATCTTCTTGAACTTCCAGGCTCTTATAATCGACAACATGCTCTTAATTTCGAAGCTACTATCGAAGCATCAAAACGTGAAACACATTGTGGACATTGGACAGTTCAGGTGGCAGTGTAAGGCGATATGCCACAGGGCTAATCCTTTCTAGTATTTCGAATGGCCCGATGTAACGTGGGTTTAACTTTCCTTGCTTTCCAAATTGGATAACCACTCTCATTGGTTAGATCTTTAAGAAAACATGATCTTCTATTTGGAATTCCGATTCTCGTCTTCGTGTATCTACATAGCATTTCTGACGGCTCTGAGCCGTGCGAATTCGCTGTTGGATGAGTTGAATTTTATCGTTCGTTATTTGCACGATTTCAGGGCCTAATAACTTTTTGTCTCCAACTTCCGCCCAATACATTGGTGATCGACACCTCCTTCTATAGAGTGCTTCGTGTGGTGCCATTCCAATGCTTGCTTGGTAGCTGTTGTTATAAGCGAATTCCACTAAAGGTAGGTGCTCATCCCAATTACCCTTGAGGTCTAGCACGTAGATAAGAAACATATCTTCCAAAGTCTGGATTATTCTTTGAGATTGTCCATCAGTTTGCGGGTGATAAGCATTGCTAAACTTCAGTGTTGTTCCTAAAGCTTCTTGCAATTTGTTCCAGAAGTGAGATACGAAGCGGGGGTCTCAGTCAGACACAATTGAAACTGAGGTGCCATGCAATCGAATGATTTCCTTGATGTATAAGGTGGCAAACCTATTGAGAGTGTACGTGACTCTGACTGGTAGAAAATGCGCTGACTTTGTCAATCGGTCTACTATAAGCCATATTGTATCATTCTTCGAGACAGACTGTGGTAGCCCGACCATGAAGTCTATAGTAATGTGCTCCCATTTCTATTCAGGAATAGGGAATGGTTGTAGCGTTCCTGCAAGTCTCTGATGTTCTGCTTTGACACGTTGACAATGCAAACATTTGGAGACGTGGCTTGCTATGTCCCTTTTCATTCGTGTCCACCAGTAGTATTCTTTCAGATCGTGATACATATTAGTATTGCCAAGGTGGACAGCAAACCTCGAGCTATAAGCTTCCACCAATATCTTCTTCTTGAGCTTTGGAATGTCAGGTATGCAAATTCGATTTCAAAATTTTAGTATCTCATTGCTTATAGTGAAGTCAGGATCGGGAGTACTTCTTTACTCATCGTATGTTTTCTTCAGAAATTTATCTTCGTCTTGGTGTGCTTTAATTTCTTCCATCAATGTGGGTTCCACAATTATGTTGGCGAGCAATCCATTGATCTTGTGGGGAACGAGCGTACATGCCAAACTTCTAATGGTCTTTCGACTCAATGTGTTAGCTACTATGTTAGCTTTGCTTGGGTAGTGGTGAATCTCCACATCGTAGTCTTTCATAAATTCTAGATATTTAGTTTCTTATGTGTAAACAAATATTTAAGACTCTTGTGACCTGTGTAGATCTCGCAGGTTACTCCATAGAGACAATGAATCCAAATCTCAAGGGTGAAGATCACCGCAGCTAATTCCAGATTATGGATTGGATAGTTCTTTTCATGAGTCTTTAGTTGAGGTGAGGCATATGTAATGACTTTTCCATTTTGCATGAGAACGCAACCCAAACCATTGTATGAGACATCGCTATAAATTAAGAACCCATCCGTTCCCATAAGAAGTACTAGTATAGGAGATGATACAAGTTTGCTTTTTAACTCTTGGAAGCAACGTTCCTATTTGTCAGTCCATTCAAAAGGTGTGTTCTTCTGAGTTAGCTGGGTCACGGGTGATGCTATCTTCAAGAAATCTTGAATGAAGCGTCGGTAATAGCCGGCTAGACCCAAGAAGCTTTGAATTTAAGACACGTTAGTAGGTGTAGCTGGCTTTTCGTGCTCATCGGAGGGGTTTAGTCTCCTTGGATACGATAGCTCTACAATTCGGACTCCTGTGGTTCTGAATCTGGTTTCACAAGTTTAATGTGAAACAGAAAAACACAATTGAGAGTCTAAATCTGGAAATTCTTAGAAAATCCACTTATTATTAGAGATGCCAGAAATGGACTGCATTACCAGATTTCAGAGTCGCTACCTAAATATTTTTAAAAAATTTAGGAAACTCGTGATTTGTGCCAAAGACCACTTATCGGTCGAAACCAAAGTGTCTCAGCTCGGGAACTTAGATATAAGAGGGGAAGGTCATGAATTGAGCACCTCACTCACCCGATCAAAGATCGGCCTGTACTAATCATGATGTGATTTTTATGTACATTATATACTTCTATTCTGATTATGAATATGCTAACATTACTATGTGAGGCACATAAGTATAGACTATTTCATCTACTTTGGATTGTTTTGATTATATGTTTGTTTGAAAAGAGTTTTGAACATGCTGTAGACGTCCTCGAACGTCCCGGGAGGGAAATCTCGTCCCGTTTTGTTCATTGGGCTCGCTACAGTTCAGGACTCAATGTCACAGTCCTGTATCTAAGCTCGCAGAGTGCAATGCAAGACCGATGAAATCATCAAAGAGTCCAAATTTGGCAAATTGTTCTTGAAAACAGATTTTTTGAAAGAAGTGCCAAACATGGACTGCTTTGCCAGATACAGAGTCGCCACCTAAATATTTTATTTTGGGAAATTTAGGAAACCCTGACTCGTTGCCTAAGGCCACGTGTCCGTCATCACCAAAGTTGCCTCGGCTCGGGAACTTGGGTACGATTGGGGAAGGTCACTTCGTGAGCACCCTCGCTCGCCCGATCAAAGATCGGCCTCTACTAACCATGACATCTAGTTTTGAAAACATTATGCATTCCTATTCCGATTAATTAGCTAGAATTACTATGTGATGCGCACAGCAAAACAAGTATAGACGAGATCGCCTAATTTGGAACAAAGCATTGCATATCCGTTTGTTTGGAAATGTTTGAAGTTTGCTACTCGCAAGTAGGCTAAAATGCGGATTTCAATGAATTATCCCAATTCAAGTAATCCAACCTTCACCCACAGGCATTCAGGCAGGTATATCACATAAGTATATAGCCACATGGTAAGCATGCTGTCATGTTAACATTCACACTCATGCGAGATGCTAAAACATAAAGATTCATAGCCACATGGTAAGCATGCTGTCATGTTAACATTCACACTCATGCGAGATGCTAAAACATAAAGATTCACATTGTATTCCAAGCCAAAACAGAGAACTCGTTAGCAATCATGCATAATCCAAGTCCATGTTAAGTGCCTAATGTATCACATACAGAATGCAGTCTAGAATAGGCTCAGCTAATCCTAGGGCGGCATGTGAAATGCAATAGATAACACGTATTCAAGTTAGATTTGAAATACTATGCAGTTAGTATGGTGCACCGAACCCGGTGCATACAATACAGATGAATAATGCAAACATGCAAGCATAAGTATGCTAATTGAAATATGCCCTAAATCTAACCATTATAAGCGGTTAAATAAAAGGGAGAAAGAAATGGGGTTAGAAGACATGCACACACGCACCCACACTTATTACAAATTTGCCCTCACTCGGAGGGTCCGAATAAATAATACAAGCCGCCTAATTAACTAGCTAACAAGCTAATTAATTATTACAGAACCAAATTGAATAATTAGCTACAACTAATTATTACACAACTTAATTAATTAACGAATCAATTAACTAATTAATGAATGACAACAAGCAGGTAGGGAAAGCAGTAAACGGTGCTATTCCAGCTCTGTTTGAAGAAGGGAGGCATGCATGCTCGCTTCGGTTCTTCGCCTCGAAACGCCTTCCGGTTGCTCTTTAGAGGCTCTGTTTGCAGGGTGTCTTCCAGTATTTGTTGCTGTAACTTACCAAAACATTGCAGGGGAAGTCACCAGTGGCCTGCCGGCCATAGAAGGATCACTGCCGACCAAAGGTGGTCCATTGCCGGCCAAGGGTGGCACACTGCCGGCCATCAGTGGCAAGCTGCCGGCCACTGGTATGCTGTGACACCAAACTGCAATGAAGCACAAAATAGAGAAAATGGAGGGTTTCCCAAGGATATGTACGCACTGTGGCACTCCAAATCACCTCAAGACATCAAGGGAGAGGCCTAGTCAGATCCACGACCATCAATCATGCATCCCGATGCATGATGGCCAAAGATCCAACTTTTGCCATGAAAATGAATGCACAAATAAAGCAAGTAAAGCCTAGAACTCTATCATGAATCATCAAGAGCTTCGGCGACCGAGAATTGAGACACGTTCCATCACTTGAAGTACGAAACGTCCCTCGTTTCTCGTGCTCGGATTAACACTTAATCCAAGCAATGCAACACATAAGCATAGCAAACATGCAACATGACCTAAATGTGCAAACAAGCAACTAAACCAAGCATGCAACAAGCATATAAGCATGATGTGAGGTGATGACCTTGGACAACATGACAAAATGCAACATGAACATGTGAGCATGCAAGGTATGCAAAACTTAAACAAGTATGCGACAACATATGAAATGAAACAAGCATATGACAACATGGTAAGATGGGCTTATACTAAAGATGGACGGCTCTCAACTAGGTCCAAATCAGTAGCCAAAGCGATGAATTAAGCCACACAACACACTCAAGCATGCGAAATGCGAAAGGTTCATCAAAGGGGCCTAAAAGGGCAACTCTCAAAAGTGCCTAAGAAGTGACAAATGTGCAATCATAGCAACACTATATGCACTGAAATGAGATGATAAATGATGCCAAATCATTTAAATAGCTCAAGGATAGCATGCGCGAATCACCGAAACACGAAGCTTTCAAGGCCAATTACACTACAGCTATACGAAGCATGAAGGATATGGCAAGGGCAACTGTAGACGTCCCCGAACGCCCCGGGAGGGTTAGTCCCGTTCTGTTCATTTGGGGTCACTACAGCTCGGACTCGACTTTTGTAGTCATGGTTCTAAGTCTGAACCAAAGAGTCCAAATCCGGCAAATCGTTTTGAGAAAACAGATTTTTGAAAGAAGTGCCAAACATGGACTGCTTTGCCAGATACAGAGTCGCCACCTAAATATTTTATTTTGGGAAATTTAGGAAACCCTGACTCGGTGCCAAGAGGCCACGTGCCCGTTATCACCAAAGTTGCCTCGGCTCGGGAACTTGGGTACGATTGGGGAAGGTCACTTCGTGAGCACCCCCGCTCGCCCGGTCATAGACCGGCCTCTACTAACCATGATATCTAGTTTTGAAAACATTGTGAGTTCTTATTCCGGTTTATTAGCCTAGGTTACTATGTGATGCGCACAGCATACAAATATAGACTGAGTCGCCTGAATTGGAACAAAACATTTCATGTTTGTTTTTGAAAGAGGTTTTGCTACCCGCAGGTAGGCTTAAAATACAGATTTTGCCACCCTCGGGTGGGCTTAGAAAAGATGGTTTTGCCACTATCTAGTGGGCTTAAAACTCACAGTCAATGATTTGTTCCAATTTAAACAACCCAACCTTCACCCACAGGCATTCAGGCAGTTATATCACACAAGCAAATAGCCTCATGGTAAGCATGCTATCATGGCATTCACTCACACGCATGCAAGGATGCTAAAGCATAAAGCTCACCGGGTACTCCAAGCCAAAAAAAGAGACTACATTAGAAATCATGCATGACCCTAAGTATACAGAAATGCCTAATGCAACACATGCAAAAATGCAAACTATAGCAGGCTCGGCTATTCTAAGATGGCATATGAAATGCTACAACTATCATGTATTCAATTTGGAATCGAAAGTACAATGTAGTTAGTATGATGCGCCGAGCCCGGTGCATGCAAAACAGATGAATGAATGCAAACATGCTATCATACTGTATGCTAATTGAAATATGCCCTAATCTAACCATCATAAGCAGGTAAATAAAAGGGAGAAAGACGTGGGGTTGGAAGACATACATCACACTCACGCACACTTATTACAGTTGTGCCCTCACTCGGAGGGTCCGAATAAATAATACAGTCCCGAATAAAAGAATATTACAGTCCAAAAATATTACAAAATCCTAATTAATTAATGAATTAACTAAGAAAACAAGTAAAACTGGCGTGCAAGCCAGGGACTGCCTTGCTTCTGATGGATGATGCATGTCCGAATTGTCTTGCGCGGAAATCCACCGGAATGCCCCGATTAGCCTCTGTCTACACCTGTTCTTGAAATGCGTGCCGAGCCCCAAAAAGTTACTGATTCTTCGTTTTGCTGCAACAGAGAGCAGGAAAGGGGCATAGCAATGTATTTGCACAGATATATGCATGTCTCGATCCTCGTGCCACCAATCACGCATACCGAGACATGATGGCCGAGGAGTCGAAATGCACAACTCAATATAGGATGAATGCACATGAAACTACAGCTAAAACCTAACTCCATCATGGATAATCTGGAGTGTCGGTGACTGGGGAATTGAGACACATTCCGTCACTCGGAGTACGAAATGTACCTCGTTTCCCGTGCCCGGGCTAACTCCTATCCCGGATACGATGCGATATGCATGACATGCATGAAATGCAACTAAGATACAATCCTAACATACACAATGCTATGGAAATGACATGCCTCGAAATACGTGCACACGGGCACGCAAACTGAGAAAATGACAGAATGTAATCTAAGATACAACCTAGTATGTACTATGCTATGAAAATAAGATGCCTCGAAATGCGTGCACACGGGCACGCAAACTGAGATGCCTCGAAATGCGTGCACACGGGAACGCAAACCGAGAAGATGACAGAATGCAATGAAAATGAGACGCCTTGAAATGCGTGAACATGGGCACGCAAACCGAAGCGATGGCAAAATGCTATGTAATGAGGTGCCTCGAAATGCGTGCACACGGGCACGCAAACCGAAGCGATGGCAAAATATTATGTAATGAAAATGAGATGCCTCAAAATGCGTGCACATGGGCACGCAAACCGAGGCGATGGCAAAATGCTATGTAATGAAAATGAGATGTCCCGAAATGCGTGCACACGAGCACGCAAATCGAGGCGATGACGGAATGCGATGAAAGGACATGAACACATGATATGGGCTTATACCAACATGAGTGAGCCTGAGCCACACTCACATAGGATGTCGGTGGATAAAAATGAGGTGCCTCGAAATGCGTGCACACGGGCACGCAAATCGAGGCAACGACAAAATGCGATGTAAACGATATGGAAATGATATGGACATATACCAACATGAGTGAGCCTCAGCCACACTCACATAGGATGCCGGTGGATAAAAATGAGGTGCCTCGAAATGCGTGCACACAGGCACGCAAACCGAGGCGATGACGAAATGCGATGTAATGACATGAAAACATGATATGGGCTTATACCAACATGAGTGAGCCTCAGCCACACTCACATAGGATGCCGGTGGATAAAAATGAGGTGCCTCGAAATGCGTGCACACGGGCACGCAAACCGAGGCGATGACGGAATGCGATGAAATGACATGAAAACATGATATGGACTTATACCAACATGAGTGAGCCTCAGCCACACTCACATAGGATGTCGGTGGATAAAAATGAGGTGCCTCGAAATGTGTGCACACGGGCACGCAAACCGAGGCAATGACGAAATGCGATGTAATGACATGAAAACATGATATGGACTTATACCAACATGAGTGAGCCTCAGCCATACTCACATAGGATGCCGGCGGATAAAAATGAAGTGCCTCGAAATGCGATGAAATGACATGGAAACATGATATGGACTTATACCAACATGAGTGAGCCTCAGCCACACTCACATAGGATGCCGTCGGATAAAAATGAAGTGCCTCGAAGTGCGTGCCCACGGGCACGCAAACCGAGGCAATGACGGAATGCGATGAAATGAGATGCCTTGAAATACGTGCACACGGGCACGCAAACCGAGGCGATGACGGAATGCTATGAAAATGAGATGCCTCAAAATTCGTGCATATGGGCACGCAAACCGAGGCAATGATAGAATGCTATGAAAATGAGGTGCCTCGAAATGCGTGCACATGGGCACACAAACCGAGGCAATGATAGAATGCTATGAAAATGAGGTGCCTCGAAATACGTGCACACAGGCACGCAAATCGAGGCAATGATATACGTCTCGAAATACGTGCACTCGGGGCACGCAAACCGAGGCGATGATATGTGTCTTTAAATACGTGTACGCAGGCACGCAAACCGAGGCGATGATATGTGTCTCTAAATACGTGCACGCGGGCACGCAAACCGAGGCGATGATATGTGTCTCGAAATACGTGCATGCGGGCACGCAAATCGAGGCGATGATATGTGTCTCGAAATACGTGCACGCGGGCACGCAAATCGAGGCGATGATATGATAGAATGATATAGAAATGACAAATGGGCTTATACCAACATGAGTGAGCCTCAGCCACACTCACATCGGATGCCGGCGGATAAAAATGGAGTGCCTCGAAATGCGTGCACACGGGCACGCAAACCGAGGCCATGATAAAATGTAATGAAATGACATAGAAACATGATATGGGCTTATACCAACATGAGTGAGCCTCAGCCACACTCACATAGGATGCCGGCGGATAAAAATGGAGTGCCTCGAAATGCGTGCTCACGGGCACGCAAACCGAGGCAATGATAAAATGTGATGAAATGACATGGAAATGACAAATGGGTTTACACCAACATGAGTGAGCCTCAGCCACACTCACATAGGATGCCGGCGGAAAAAAATGGAGTGCCTCGAAATGCGTGCACACGGGCACGCAAACCGAGGCCATGATAAAATGTAATGCAACATGGCAAAAATGATATGCAAGCATGCTAATGGAATTTCAGCAACAAAACAAGGGGAAAACAGCCCCGGGATGAGGCGAAATGACATGAAATGCAAGGAAATGTCCCGAAATGCAACATTAGGCACCCGAAATGACCTATAGCTATGCCAAACATGCACAATATGGACATGCAATGCAAAGACAGAAGCTAGACAGTCCCAAAAGATGCACTTTCACAGTTATAAACATGGCCAAACAGCAAGCGTAGGTAAGGGAAAAATGGTATGCAAGAATAGGGGCCAAAAGAGGGGTAATGAAGCAAGTGATATAAGAAAAACCCAAACTGAAATATTTCCTTCTAAAACATTGAAGAGGGACCAAAAATATGAACATTTGCAGTATATGGCAGACCTCAAATCAGTGTACAAGCATGGTAGAAATGTGATACAAAATTAGGCTCAAAAGTGGCTACAACATGAAGTATACAAAATAATCACCAAATAGCCAAAGACCCTTAACAAAACATGTAGAATGGACCAAAATAAGAACTTTTCTAGGACTGTAAAATGGTCAAAAACAAAAGCATGATAGGCTAACTAAACATGCAAGATTGGGGAATAAAAGGGGGATATAACATGAAGTGACCTATGGAGACCCCAAACCATGAAAAGACCTAAATGAAAAATGAATTATGGACTAAAATAAGAACTTTTTCAGAACTGTAAAATGGCCAAAAACAAAAGCATGGTAGGCTGCCATTGCATGCAAGAATGGGGAAGAAAAGAAGAGTATAAAGGTAGGTATAACATGGAAACCCCAAATGGTGTTGAGCCCTTCTTCAATGTTGAAGAGGGGCTCAAAATAAGCCTAATATCAGTTTACCACATGCTCGAAAATAAATTTCTCATGGACCAAAAATAGCATGCAAAACTATGACATACAAGAGGGTCAATGAAGCAAGTGTATTATGGAGGGCTCAAATAGGGTTGAGCCCTTAATGAAAAGTGAAGATGAGCTCAAAATATGGCCCTTTTCAGTTAGGGCCGGAGCTTGAAACCAAATAGAAGTGGGGCTTAGAAATGGATCAAGAAAAAGGGTCAAAAGGGTAAAAGTGTTACTTACCCTTGAAGATTCAAACTTTTGTTGCTTCTTGGATGGATTTGCAGCTTCTTTAGCCTTCAAGAATCCTTCCTTGTTGCTGGGAATGAGATGGTGGTGGTAGAGCTTGGTGGTGTAGAAGGAATGATGGTTAGGGGACTTAGGGTTTTTTCAAGAATTGAGAAGGAAGAAGATAGAGTTGGCTATGGAAGCTTGAAGGAGAGTTTTTCTAACCCCAACAAAGAACAAGGTTTGCTTGCTATATAGGCCAAAGAAGGGGTGTTAAGGTGGGGGAAAAGGAGGGTAAAACTCCCCCACAAAATATCCCCCGGATACAGATAATATCTGGGGGATATTGCCCCACAGCTGTAAAGTGCACAGTGCAAGGAAGCAGGCCGACCCATTACTTTTGTTGGAGGTGGCCGGCCGGCCACACCCCTTAGCCGGCCGGCTAGGGGTCAAAAGGGTCAATGTGATTTTCTGGCCGGCCAGCTACTGGAGAGGTACCCCTATGTGTGTGCAACACAACCATGTGGTTAAAATTCTAAGAAAGTGGGTCTAAGGGGTTCAACATTGGCTCGGAAAGAGGGGGTCAAAAGGGTCAAGTTGACTTACTGGCCGGCCATGAACTTTTAGGGGCCTCCCAGGTGTGTACATCACAGATATGTGGTTCAAAGTTCAAGAAAAGGGGTCCAAGGGGTTCAACATTAGCCCGGAAGAAAGGGGTCAAAAGGGTCAGGTAACCTTAATGGCCGGCCACCAACTTTTAGTGGCCTCCCAAGTGTGTAGATCACAGATATGTGGTTGAAAGTTGGCAACACTAGCTCCAAGGTATTCAACATTAGCCCGGAAGTGCGAAAAACGGGCGCCGGGAGGCTCCGGAAGAGAGATAACTGGTTGCTGCAACAATTGCTGGCCTCCCACCCTTCAGTGACCTTCCTAGTGATAAAACAGAGGTACCTGCCAAAAATGAACGAAAATCGTTGCAAAACGAATGTTCCGGGGCCAAAACACGTAGTTCGGGGTCCCGAAAATGGGCTGTTAAGCACCGAAAATGGCATTCGACCTCGAAGTGGGTTTCTGAGCCCCCAGTGTCCCTCAAAAGGGAGCAAATGGGAAGTACGCCAAAAACCGGAGCAAACGGAGATGGTTAGGCGGTCCCGAACCGAGGCACACGGCCTGACGGCCCCGAAAATCGGAAACCGGACTCCGAAATGGGCAAAATGGCCTACGGCCACCAAATGTAGCCTACGGACATTGAGAGATGGTCTACGGGACCTCTCCCTTCCCTCGGAAAAAGAAACAGAGAAAACCGAGTCTGGTTCGCAAACCGAGACAAGGCACAGAAGAGGGTTCGGAAGTCCGGAGGCAGGGCTCACGGCCGCAACTCTGAAACTTCTGAACGAGCACATTATGCAACATCACCAAGCGCTCAATCGGTGACATCTGAGTCTTAAGGTCGGTCAAAAATGGGGTGTCTACAGTTGCCCCTCTTTGACAGAACTCAGAAGTCATAAGAAATGACGGGAGTGAATGTCAAAGCCCAGAGACGACCCATTTTTGACAAGGCCGAAGACTTAGACAAACATACGGGATAAACAGAGATGTGCCCGCAGGCATGCCCGCAGGCAGGGGGCAAAATGCAAGTGATATGCAAGAAGCCGAAGGTAACCTAATGATCGTGCAGATACAGCATGCTGTAATGAAGCAAATATTCGCAAATAGATGCAACAGTTTTAAGCAAGAATGCAAAGCAACAACTACATTTCATGCAGTTAAGAATGCGGAGGATTATCCAATCCCCGCCACGTCTCACACGGAAAAGATACGATACCTGCGCGATTCGTCTGGTCGCACCAGCCTCAATTGAACCGTACATACAATATCGTGCCTGCAAAAGAGAGAAATTGCAACAAGTACAATATGCTACCATCATATATTTAACGTGATTCCGAAAGTTCGACACACGCAGTGCCGGTGGGTGAATGCATCGCAATGCAAAAGTAGAACATGCGTGACAACGTATGCTCAAACATAGAAGTATACCAATATCAAGAAACGTGCATGACAGGGCAAGTATGCTCATGAGAATGCAAGATAATGTGCATGAAAGTATGAAATGAGCATGAATCAGGGTGCCATTTGTCATGAATCAACGAGTACGGAAATGCGCGTTTCGGCGAAGACAACTCGATCACGGCCTCCGATCCGCTTCCTTGAAAGGTTACAATTCATTCAAAAAGGATACACTTTGATTTCGATGAATGATGATGAGACACATGTCAGAACTTGAAGCCGAAGTCCCAGCGGATCATTTCGTGACCGGAAGTGTACTTTTCTTGAGCTTTTTCAGGTCCCGGGAACTCCAATCTTCCTCAAAATTTGCAGAGAGCTAGGTGAGCATGTGGGGAGCATGGCCGGCCGTTCATCTTCCCAAGGGGGGGTGTCCAACTGTTTTCCGTTAAAGCTAATGGCTGGCCAGCCATTTCTGCAAAAAGCAGATGGCTGGCCAGCTAGAAAAGGGGCCGGCCGGCCATGGCCTTTTTCCGGGGGCATTTCGGTCTTTTTCCCCCCTTTTTGATGCTCTTGCAATCCAAGGCCTTGAGGCTTATAAAAGACAGCCGAGCCCCCCTCATTTTCTTGCCTCTTTCAACACTTTTCTCTCCAGATCTGAGTTTCACGCGCATTTTCCAACGCCCCGCGCAAATTGTCTTCGCAAAAACACTCAGTTTTAAGCACTTTGGAGCGATTAAATTCCGGCTTCGGAGCTTCTTTTTGCATTTTCGCCACTTGAGGTAAGTTTGTCTCAATATTTGGAATATTTTCCCGGGAGTTGACTTTTGTTGACTTTTTATTTCCCGAGAGTTGACTTTTGTTGACTTTTTTCATTTTTCGCTCATTTTGCTCATTTTTGCTTCCCTTTGCAGATTCTTTGGAAATGGCGGGTACTTCTTCCCACGGCGGAGGTTTTCCAGGTGCCGGAGATGATTTCGATCCCATGACTCTACCTCCGAGGACCCGACCTTTCATTCCCGGGAGGTACCGTCCACCAGCACACGTCCTTCCGCGCGCTGTCTTTCGTCATTTTACTAGCTTTGACGAGCGAGCACCCGTGGATCTGCTTCTCAGAGAGCCGGAGCAGCATCTCTCTCACGAGGCCTGAGAGGTATTTGCCTCATCTTCTGTATTTTACATTTCACACCCTTGCCATGCTTGAATATGCAGTTTAGCTTATGACATAGTACTTTGCTTACATCTTGAACATGTAATTTCAACATTGAATTTCTGAACACTCGGCTCACTAATTAATTGCGAACACACAACCCACATTAGAACACACGGCTCAAACACTGATTTGTCGAACACACAGCCCGAATTCGAAAGTGAACACACAGCCCACTCTTTAAATTTTCTGAACACGCAGCCCAGGTAGATAGTGAACACGCAGCCCACAATTTAACTGAAAGTTGAACACGCAGCCCAAACTTCAAATTTTCTGAACACGCAGCCCAGGTAGATAGTGAACACGCAGCCCACATTTTAACTGAAAGTTGAACACGCAGCCCAAACTTCAAATTTTCTGAACACGCAGCCCAGGTAGATAGTGAACACGCAGCCCACAATTTAACTGAAAGTTGAACACGCAGCCCAGGTAGATAGTGAACACGCAGCCCACAATTTAACTGAAAGTTGAACACGCAGCCCAAAATTCAAATTTTCTGAACACGCAGCCCAGGTAGATAGTGAACACGCAGCCCACAATTTAACTGAAACTTGAACACGCAGCCCAAATTTCAAATTTTTTGAACACGCAGCCCAGGTAGATAGTGAACACGCAGCCCACAATTTAACTGAAAGTTGAACACGCAGCCCAGATTTCAAATTTTCTGAACACGCAGCCTAGGTAGATAGTGAACACGCAGCCCACAATTTAACTGAAAGTTGAACACGCAGCCCATATTTCAAATTTTTTGAACACGCAGCCCAAGTAGATAGTGAACACGCAGCCCACAATTTAACTGAAAGTTGAACACGCAGCCCAAAATTCAAATTTTCTGAACACGCAGCCCAGGTAGATAGTGAACACGCAGCCCACAATTTAACTGAAAGTTGAACACGCAGCCTAAATTTCAAATTTTCTGAACACGCAGCCCAGGTAGATAGTGAACACGCAGCCCACAATTTAACTGAAAGTTGAACACGCAGCCCAAATTTCAAATTTTCTGAACACGCAGCCCACAATTTAACTGAAAGTTGAACACGCAGCCCAAATTTCAAATTTTCTGAACACGCAGCCCAAATTTCAAATTTTCTGAACACGCAGCCCAGGTAGATAGTGAACACGCAGCCCACAATTTAACTGAAAGTTGAACACGCAGCCCAAATTTCAAATTTTCTGAACACGCAGCCCAAATTTCAAATTTTCTGAACACGCAGCCCAGGTAGATAGTGAACACGCAGCCCACAATTTAACTGAAAGTTGAACACGCAGCCCAAATTTCAAATTTTCTGAACACGCAGCCCAGGTAGATTTTGCAAGTAGCTTATTTCACTTCATCGGCATACAGCCCACTTCATTCGATTGGCACACAGCCCATTTCATCTCATTGGCACACAGCCCTTTTCATTTCATTGGCACACAGCCCATTTCATTTCATTATTGACACATGTATTCATTCTGAATGCAGGGTGGTTCCCGCAGTGTGCGGGGGTATGGTTCCACTGCCGCGAGGGATTGGTACGATGAGCTCCCGGAGGGCGTCAGAGACTTGGTAGATTTGGCGGGGTTCGGCCCCTTCTGTGTCGGGTTGTCACGTTGTCCTGCCAGGAGGACGCTGATGGCAGCCTTGGTAGAGAGATGGTGGGACACCACCAATTCCTTTCATTTCTCTGCTACCGGGGACATGACCATGACCCCTTTTGACTTTGCTGTATTGACCGGCCTTGACGTCGGAGGTTGGTCTATCCCCTACGATGAGGACATGGGCGAGTGGGAGGCCGCCTGGATGTATCTGTTGGGGGCTCGCCCACCTGTTGACAGGGTCTCAGGGAGAGTCCGATACACTTGGTTCTCTTCCCATTTTCGGCGGGCGGAGATGGTGCCCGAGACTCCCGAGGAGACAGAGCAGTATGCCCGTGGTTTCCTTATGTTCCTCTTCGGGACTACCCTGTTCGCCGACAGAGGGAACACAATTGGGCTATACCTGCTGAGCGCTCTGGTTGACCTATCACAGGTCCATCGTTATGACTGGGGTGGCGCCGGCCTGGCTACCCTTTACTTTTATATGAGCGCGACCTCCCGCGGGCGGGGCGATTTGCTAGGCGGCTACTGGAGAGCCTGGGAGGTACTTTCTGTCCCCTTGATTTACATTTCTGCTTCTCATTACTTGTACATTGCACACACAGCGCACTTTTACAGTCTGTATTTTGCTCTCAGCATTTCGTACTTACATTCTGCATTGCTTTTCTCAGCTATGGGTTTATGTATACTTCCCATCATTAGCCCCAGAGCTGGAGGTGGTAGGGATTCCCGTGACCCCATATTCATTGATATTCGAGGGCCCGCACCGGCCGAGACCTCGAGAGACCCTCCTTCGCCTGCGACAGTACTTCGACACTGTGCGACATTCAGAGGTACCTCAGAACTTTCAGTTCTTTTCATTTTCATCCTTGATTTGCCCTGTATATTCTCAATTTCTGATTGGTTTATGCATTTATTATCCGCAGATTACATGGCAGCCCTGGGTGTCCCTAGGTGATGGTCTCCGACTTCAGTATACCGGAGCATCGGACATCTCCCAGTATAGGGTCCTGCTTGAAGGGCCGGTTGGCAGGGTATGGTTCCTGGGGGAGCGCTTTCTGCGCTAGGTATGGGGGTATCTTTCTCAGGATGTTCCCGCAGTACCTCCAGCCAGTATGCGGACTGCTGACAGGCTCTCTTACTCAGAGGTAGTCGGCGCCATGCTGGGCACTGATGCTTTACTGCATGTTGAGGAGGGGGACTACGCCACCTACCGTCACATATACTTGATGCCTCCATTGACGGAAGCTCGTATCCCGATGATGAGGCCTGCCGGTATGTCATCCTCGGGCCAGGCTCGGGCTCGGGCTGTAGACGCCCCTTCTACTAGCAGGGCCGGTACATCTAGAGGTGGGAGTAGACCGGTTCCTCCGGCTCCGTCGGTTCATCCTCATCCTGGATGGCCAGATATGCCTACTGAGTTGATGGCGTGGCAGTATGGGGCTAGCTTTCCGACTCCGATTCCACTAGAGCCTCCGATGCCCAGTGATCGATACGCCATTGATCCGGACTCACCGCCGGTATGCTCCACTTTTCCATTCATCATTCAGATGTTTAGGCACTCTTTTGTTTACTGATGATTATGAGCTCATTTTTGCAGCCATCGCGAGGGTACATGGAGGAGGTGGTTGGACTGGTGGCCACACTCGAAGGTATGGTCCTATGCAGGGAGGCACAGTTGTCTGTCGCGGGCATTCAGGTACCCTTCAGTTTTCTGGCATTTATCATACTTCTGATGACATGCTGATTTCTACTGCATCGATAGACTATTTGTGTAGAGCACATCTGACACACACCCCACTTGTACACTGTATTTACATGCACCCACTTCATGTAGCCTTTGCTTGTATCTGCATCTGATGTATATATTTGGACTGATGTATTTGAATTGAACTCTTTGCTTTCAGATGCCTTCATGGTCCAGTCAGCCGCAGGCCAGGCCACCTGGGCCTCCTTGGGGAGCTGGGCCATCTGGGCCTTTTCAGGAGGCGGGGCTATCCCGAGGAGCTGGGCCATCTAGGCCTTTTCGAGGAGCTCGAGGGGGGCCTGTCCGCAGACGCAGGGCTCACGTTGTGGAGGCGGAGCCTGAGGAGGAGGAGGAGGAGGAGGCCACAGATCGTCAGTCCGAGACGTCTGCCGGGGAGGAGGAGGAGGAGGGGAATCCTGAGGATGACGACGCTAACTCAGATGATGATGATGCTGTGGAGATTGTCCCACAAAAGAGGACTAGGCGTGCTTCTCGTTCCCGTTCCCGAGGACTTTGATGCTGTTATTTCCTGCTTTATTTTTCTTTTTTGCTAGTAGTTTGTAGCACTTTGCACATTGTCAGGCAGTTTTATTTTTTGTAAAACTTGTACCTTTGTTTGTTGTAAAGCATGATGAAATGAAATAGCTTTTGAAAAGGTGTTTGTACTTTTAGCATCGCATCGCATCATTTATTTTGCACAAAAATGGAATTGAATGGAAATGCGCATTGTGTAATCACCAAGTCAGGTAGTGAACCGACGCAACAAATTAAACAACTCAACTCACTAAGATATAACAGAATCTTTAGCAAGTTTACAACTCGATAAGTAAAATGCAACAACGCAAATAAACAAGACTTTAACAAAAAATTGCTTAAACAGAGAGCAATGACTCAAAAACACAAAACACGTCCGCTCGACAAACAACTCGATAAGCAAAACAACAACTCGATAATCAAAACTCAACAACAACAAAGTGTACTTCTGACGATCTGGGCACCGGAACGCATCCGAAACGGAGGCCTTTGACTCTCCCGTTGCATGGAAATGCTTGGAACTTTCCCTCGAAGAATAAAACAGGGCCAGGGAGATACACTGCAGCATTGCCAACCACCCCTGGGAGCCGGCCGGCCATTTTTGGTGGAGAGAGACAGCTGGCCGGCCATTTCTGAAAAAGTAAATGGCTGGCCAGCCAGAAAAAGTGGCTGGCCGGCCATTCAGCCCTGCAGCCTCCAGATTTTTGACACGTGTCCCCGTGAATAGTGTTTTTTCTTCTATAAAAGCCTCAACTTTGGGAACATTCATTTCATCTTAGTTTTAGACAAAGATGGAAGCGTTTCTTGCAGAAAATATCACATCTTGGATCTCTTCTCTAGATGGCTCGGAAAAATTGAATTTCCGGGGTTTCGGTTTGAATGCACTATTCACGTTGAGCCGTACTCCGCTACATCTTCCTTTTCTCCATGCCGCGGCAAGGTTCTGGAATCCAGTGACGCACGTTTTTAGCTTTGGCGGCCAAGAGATGTGCCCTACTTTCGAAGATTTTCAAGTTTTGATGGAGTCTGAATGCTCTGAAGTAATCTTGCCGCAGCTCCGTTTTGGCCATGCTCAGGCTTTAGGGCAGATGTGTGGGCTCACGGCGTATGACGCTCGATCTCTGATCTGCAGTGGGGAACTGGACATCCTCGGCTTGATCCATCGTTTTTCCGACGCCGGTGACCGCAACAACCATTATTGGCAGGGTTTCCGGCAACACGCCCTCTGCTTATGTTTGTTATCTCACTTTCTGCTTTCCTCGGGCTTCGGTGGGGCTAGCATTCGCTTGATTGAAGTCCCCCAAGGTTTGAGAGAAAGAAAGAGCTGTATTGCCATGACCTTGGCCGAGACACTGATGGGCTTAGATTCTGTCTATCGCCGGGAGGCGACTAGGTTTGCTGGGAGTCCACTGCTGCTGCAGGTAATGTTTCCCACCCGACCTCACATATATATTTGCTCACATCACTCGACCCTCAGGCTCGATTTTTCTCACAAAACCCTTGTCTTACTTTTCCCTCATCATACATCTCTCTGTTCTTTATTCTCTCATTTTCCATCCCTCCCCTAGGTATGGTTAATGGACAAGTTGCAGGTTGTGGACTCTTGCCCAGCTTATTCAGCTCGAGGCTACTTCTTTCGGCAGCGCCTAGTCAATGCTCTTGACGAAAGGTGGTGGTTCGATTGGATGTGCAATTTGTCCGCAGACGGCATTGCTTGGCGTTGTCCTTGGCTCAACCTCCCGGCAATGAGCTATAGTATGTCTCGGCTGATTGGGATCCAACTGATTGGTCTAACCCATTGTGTATTTTATTTTCCGTTCCGGTTCTTGCGTCAGTTTGGTCATGATCAGACCTGCCCACCGGAGGGGATTGAGTATCCAGCCGCTTTCCCAATCCGGGGTGCACAGCTTGCCCGATATGCCACGGCATGGAGGACTAGAGAGCTCCTGGCCCCTGCTTCCACTTTCAGTTGCACTTTGTCCGATAAGTGCGTGGATTGGCTCAATGAGGAGGCACAGGTTGGGCCTAGCTTGGCATCAGATGCTCCGTCCAGCTCTGGGAGGGGACGCGGAGATACTTGATTCAACTATGCCCCAAATTTATTGCTTATTTAGGGTTTTCAAGTTTTCGTTATGAATGTACTAAAAAAGCAACCTCGATTGTAATGCAAGAGCAGGAGAACTCTATTTTGAAATCAATGAAATTGAAAGTTTGTGGTACTGAAAATTTTCCGCTTTTGGTCCAAAAATGGTCTTAGTCGTAAAAAGATTGATTTGAACAAAGTCAACTTTTATCAAAACTTTTCAAAACTATTTTCGATGTGGATCAGAAATGGACACGCCGAAAATCTGTCACTGAGATGCACAATCCCAGATCCCCGTAACTGGAAAGTTGCCCCTAGTCTGAAGAACAATGCGGCACTGCAAAGCAACGGAAAGTTGCCCCTTGTCTGAGTAACTTTGCACCGTCGTGGCAACGGAAAGTTGCCCCTAGTTTGAACAGCACTGTACCGTAGATCACGATAAATGCTGATGGATAAAGATGACTGAGATGACCAAAATGGACAGAGTTGATCGGGGAAAAGTTTATGGCTGAACTTCAAGGTGAAGTTGCCTACGTATCCCAAAGATGGGAATCAAGCCTTACGTAGTTCAGGCCAAGGTTCACTCGAGTATTTTCACTCTCCTTTTGCACTCTAACTTTTGCCAAGGCCGCCCTTTGCGGGTTTTCAACCTTGCGAGCTCAGTTTTTATATTTTCTAATTTTTTGTGCTCTGAATTTTGCCTAGGTCGCCCTTTCGGGTTTTCGGCCTAGCGAGCCTCTCAAGGATAGTATTTCTTCAACTTGTCCATATTGATCGGTTGTGAGAACTCCAAGCCATCTAGATCCATCAGAACCACAGCTCCACCTGACCAGATAGCTTTGATGATGTAAGGACCAGTCCAATTTGGTTTGAACTTGCCCCTTGGGTCGTGGATGGGAGCTCGGTTGTCTTTGAGCACCAAATCTCCTTCTTTCAGATTCCTGGACTTAACCTTCTTGTTGAAAGCCCAGGCAATTCTACGTTGATAGCCTTGGATGTGGTACAGTGCTTTCAGTCTTCTTTCATCAAAGAGCATGAGTTCTTCGAATCTGCTTTGCTGCCAATCTGCTTCGGCTATCTGGCATTCAGCCAATACTCGTAACGATGGGACCTCAATCTCAATAGGTAGAACAGCCTCCATTCCATAGACCAATGAATATGGAGTCGCTCCAGTAGAAGTTCTGATTGAAGTCCTGTAGCCCCACAGAGCAAATGGCAGCTTGTCTGGCCAATCTCGATAAGTTTCCACCATCTTCTGTAGTATATGCTTGATATTCTTGTTGGCGGCCTCAACCGCTCCGTTGGTCTACGGCCTGTATGTAGATGACTTATGAAAAGCCACATTGTATTTCTCCAACAAGTCTATCACTTCTTTCTTGAAGTGGGAACCATTATCTGAAATTATCTCGTTTGGCACTCCGTAGCGACAGATGATGTTGTTTCTGATGAACTTTGCGACATGCGACGCCTTCAACACCACGTATGATTGGGCCTCAACCCACTTTGTGAAGTAATCTATCGCTACTAGGATAAACTCATGCCCGTTTGACCCCTTTGGGGTAACAGCTCCGATCACATCAATTCCCCAGACTGAAAAAGGCCATGGCGAAGTCATGTTGTACAGTTTTGACGGCAGGATGTTCATGCGATTTGCATGAATTTGACACTTGTGGCATCGCCGAACAAAGCTAATACAATCCTCCTCCATGGTTGACCAGTAGTAGCCCTGTCTGAGGATTTTTCTGGCCAGCATTACTCCATTCATGTGTGCACCGCACTCCCCCCCATGGATGGCTTCCATCGGGCTTTTTGACTCTTCAGCTTCTACACAGAGCTTATGCATTCCCAGATGACCCCTTTTGTACAGCTTACCCCCGCAGATGCTAAACTGAGCAGCCATTCTTCTGACAGCCCTCTTATCTTTGGCATTTGCCCCTAGTGGATATGCCTCCTTTTCCAAGAAGTTCCAGATGTCGTAATACCAGGGGTTGCCGTCTTGAACCTCATCTATGGCGGAAATTGACTCGTATGCTGGCACGAACTTCTGATCAATAATGACTGGACGCATCCGGACTCCGGACGGGATGTCTATCATAGAAGATAGAGTTGCTAATGAATCTGCAAACCTGTTGTTCTCTCTTACAAGGTGGGTGAAATTCAGCTTCTCAAACCGAGGAATTAGCAGATCCAAGGTTTGGTGGTAGATTATCATCCTTTCCTCCTTGACCTTCCAATCTCCTTTTGCTTGAGACACAACAAGGTTCGAGTCCCCAATGACGTCCAACCGTCTTGCCCCTAGTTCTAGGGCTGCTTCCATGCCAGCAATACATGCTTTATACTCTGCCTCATTGTTGGAAACTTTGAACCGGAGCTTGAATGCTAAAGGAATACGGGAATCGTCAGGCGCTATCAGCAACACCCCTATCCCATACCCATACTGGTTTGACGCTCCGTCAAAGTACATCGTCCAAGTTTCATCTTCGACGTGCAGAATAGCTTCATCTGGGAATAGATACTCCACCGCTTCATCCCCCTCAACCGGGTGGTCGGCAAGGAACTCCGCTATCGCTCTCCCTTTCACTGACTTGCGCGTTATATACTTCAAATCAAATTCGGAGAGCAACAGCAGCCAACGAGCTAGCCTACCCGTAAGTGCTGGTTTCTCGAAGAGATATTTGATGGGATCCAAACGCGAAACCAACATTACAGAGTGGGCTAACAGGTAGTGCCGCAGCTTCCTGGTTGCCCATATCAAGGCCAAACAAGCCTTCTCCAGCGGCGTATAGCGGGTCTCGTAATCCAGCATCTTTTTGCTCAGATAGTAGATGGCTCTTTCCACTTTGTCTTCTGACTCCTGCGCGAGCATGCAGCCCATGGTAGTCTCAGTTACCGAAAGGTACAGTATCAACGGTCTCCCCGGCTCTGGCGGTGACAACACGGGTGGGTTCTGTAGATATTCTTTGATCTGCTCAAAAGCTGCTTGACATCGGCCGTCCCACTGGAATTTCTTTCCTTTCTTCAGGAGACCAAAAAGTGGTTCACAAGTCAAGGTTAATTTAGAAATAAACCGTCTTATGAATTGCACTTTACCCAGAAAGCCTCGCACCTTCTTTTCAGTCCTTGGTGGTGGCATTTCTAAGATGGCCTTGATTTTGGAAGGGTCGACCTCGATGCCCCTTTGTGTAATCAAAAACCCTAGCATCTTCCCTGCTGTAACACCAAACGTGCATTTCTGGGGATTCAGTCGCAGCCGAAACTCTTTGATCCTTTGAAAGAATTTTTGTAAGGCGGTGTAGTGGCCCTCTCTATCTTTGGACTTGACAATCATGTCGTCCACGTACACCTCGACCTCTTTATGGATCATATCATGCAATATTGTAGTTGCTGCCCGTTGATACGTAGCTCCAGCATTTTTCAACCCGAATGGCATTACTCGATAACAATATGTCCCCCATGGGGTAGTGAACGCAGTCTTCTCCCGGTCTTCGGGTGCCATTACTATCTGGTTATAGCCTGAGAAACCATTCATAAACGAAAGCAAGGCGTGTCCTGCCGTGAAATCCACCAATTCATCAATGTGCGGCAAGGGGAAGTCGTCCTTCGGACTGGCCCTATTCAAATCTCTGAAGTCTACACAGACCCGAATTCTGCCGTCCTTCTTCGGCACCGGAACAATATTGGCCAACCAAGTTGGATATTCAGATACCAGCAGGAACCCTGCGTCAATTTGCTTGGTGACCTCTTCCTTAACTTTGAGGGCCCAGTCCGGGCGAATCCTTCTGAGTTTCTGTTTGACAGGGCGGGCCTCGGGATCAAGAGGGATCCGGTGCTGTACAATCTCAGGATCGATTCCAGGCATGTCTTCATAGGACCACGCGAAAACATCTTTGAAATCTTTTAATAAAGCGACTAAGCGCTCGCGCTCCTCTGAAGACAACGTGGACCCGATCTGGACCAGCCGCGGGTCCTTCTCAGTACCAACATTCACAGTAGTGATTTCATCCATTAAAGGTTTAACAAATCTTTCCTGCTCTTGATCAATTAATCGTTGCAAAACTGGGGGAATTTCTTCCTCGCTGTTTTCATCAAAATTTTGAAAATCCTGATTTAAGCAATAAATCAAAGGCACAGAAAAATACTCGGAAACCACATCCACATCATTCTCATTAAATACTTCCAAGTCGTCAGATTCCTCTGTTACAACAGACTCAAAAGAAAATGAAAAAGACGACCTAGACAGGACTGTGGCATCCGGGTTATCACCCCCAGGAATACCGGACTCAGACTCAGTCGAGCTGGAATCTGATTCTGACGTACAAGAATCGGAAGAATCAGATTCCGGCTCATTACCTGACCCGGAACTGCTAGATAAAAAGCCTTCTTCATATTGCCAGATGAGAGAAGGTGCGATAGATGCATCCAAGATCGGCGCTGGGAAGCCCGCAGCTATTTCATCTCCAATCACAGAAACCGAAGAGTTATCCCCCAAGCACTCTTGGCCGATCGGAGGATCTGATAGTAGACTCGCCAATGCTACCCCCATTTCAAGCTCTGTGCTCTCAGGATCCGCTGTTTCACATTGCTCAACCTCAGTTGGTGGGTCTGTCTGCGCTTCGGCAACGTCATCCCCAGATAATTGTATGTCGAAGAAGATTTCAAAACCAGGCACGCGCGTCCCTTCCGCGTTTAGCCATGGCTCCGGGAAGCCGCAGAATGGAAAATCTTCCCCTTCCCGGACAAAGCGTCCGTTTAGGGTACCCCAGATGGGCCTGTGCATTAACTCAAATGGCTTCCCGGCCTTCTTTGCCCTGGCCCTTCCGGCCATTTCTTTTCCTTTCCTCACCCAATCCTCCTTGGTGGGCAGATAACCCAGTCCAAAGGCGTGAGGGTTGTGTGGCACTTCGGCCAACACTGAGACGCCCTTCCGGCCGCTTCTCCCTAATCCCATCCCAGGGGTATGCTTTAGCTTGTTCATGAGGTATATGGATTGTGCACTAACATACATGCCCTCATTCGCAGCCATGACATTCTGCACCACTTGAGCCTCGGCCAAAGTGAACCCCGACAAAAACACATCCTCCGTGCCGTGCTCGATCTGCAAGACGGGTGTGGACACTTCCGGCGGCGGATGGATTGATGAATTCCCAAAAACGATCGCTACCCCTTTCCCGTGAGGGTACTTTAGCATCTGATGTAGAGTGGAAGAGACTGCTTTGACCTGGTGCAACCACGGTCGCCCCAAAAGTAGGTTAAAGGTTGCGGGAACGTCCAAGATATGAAATTCAATGCTGTGTTGTCCTGGACCAACCTTGGTTTGAATTTTAACAGTCCCCATCACTTCTCTGCTGGTATTGTCGTATGCTCTGATCACTTGGGTAGTTGGGACGAAGTCCACGGGTTTCAACCCGATTGCATATGCCGTTCTGGTTGGGCAGACATTAATTGCAGACCCGGTATCAACAAGTACCACCGGTATCCACTTATCTCTACATTCGACAGAGATATAGAGAGGTTTGTTATGGTTTGTGCCCTCAGGCGGTAGCTCCTTGTCAGAAAAGGTTAATGCCGGGGAACCTCCTCCCGGAAAAACCAGCCCAACCAACTGTTCAGGCGTGGTGTCTATGGAGAGTTTGGACTTGTCCATAGCAGATAGGACAACTTCTCTGTGTACTCGTGATGCCATTAGCAGTCCCCAGATGGAGATGTCCGCTTGTATTTTCTTTAACTGTTTCAGCACAGCTTCATCTTCAATCTGCTTCTCCTTCTGCCTTTCTGCTTCTCTATCCTTTCCGAATGCCTTGGGTTGGTCCAGGTGTGGGGGTTTGAAGTACCGCCCACTTCTTGTCATATGGTCCACCTCATCAAGATACCAAGTATCATCCGGCTGGTTATTCCCCCAGTCTTCATCGGTGTGGGCAAGACACAAATCGTCATCTTCCCACCACATTCCGTTGGCAGCCAACAGACACCTGTCTGGCTCCGGTTTACTCGCACTTTCAGCGCTCTCTGTCCATATGCTCGCAGCATTGTCTGTCTTCGTGCACACAGCATTTTCGGTCCCCTCAGGGCCTTTAGCTTTTCTGGCTCTCTCAGTAGCCTGAAACTTTTCTTGTTCCAGCTGCGTCAGTACAGCTGTTTGTTCAACAGTCCCTACGTCCATAATGCCCATATCCCGAGCGGAATTCTTAACACCGGCGCTCTCCGGCGGTACAACTTGATTTTCGGCCGTTCCGGCCACAACTAATATTTCTGTCCCTGCCGGGCTCTGTTCTGGCTGGGCTTCCCCCACTGCATCCGGTTGATCTTCAAGCCATCCCGTGGCCTCCTCTGATCCCTCATAATCATACCAGTTAATCGACGCATCCCCCAGTTCCTGTTCCTCGAGAAATTGCAAGTTAGCAAAGTCCTCCTCTACGGTTGTCAGCTCATCTGTCCATAGCTCAGATCCATCCCCCCAGATCATGCATAGTTCTCCTGTCTCTGGCAATTCTGCACTTAGCCCAATTCGGCTCGTTGATAGGATGTACTTGCTTGGATCATAGGCTCCCTCAGCAAAATTCTGCCCAGTTTCAGATTCAACAATCTCATTTCCTCCCAAAATCTGCCCTGCTCCGTCTTCGACGGTCACCACCACCGGTTCTGGTTGGGTTTTGGAAATATCCACCATGCACAAGAAATCAGTGCAATCGGGGAGGAACACCTCTGGCTTGGGTAGGTGGGTGGGAGTAATATAGATGCTAGGATCGTAAGATGCGACCCCAGTCTGGATAAAGTTAATTCTTTTGGGAGGAGGAGCTTGGTTATGTGATGGGAGAGGGTTGGTTGTGACATTGGGTTGATCGGGAGGTGCGATCACCTGTTTGTCAATAAGATCTTGGATTTCATGACGCAATCTGTAACAACGGTCGGTGTCATGACCTTGTTGTTGGTGGTACGCACAGTACTTTGACGGGTCGTAAGAGGGGGGGAGTGGATTCGGCAATGGCTTTGGTTCTAGGGGTTTTAAATGATTCTTTCTGATCAGTATTCCCAGAACCTTGGTCAGAGGCATATATAGTGGGGTAAAGGTTCTTTGGCCCCGCGGTTGAAATCTGTTTTGTGCGTTGCTTCCGGACGCGCCGGAGAATGGTGTGGCAGTCATGGGCCTTGGAGGGGGAGGGGGAGTGGTGGTGACCATGCCAACTTCCGAGGCTCTTGTATTTGCAGCGCTGCTTGGGCCTGCATTGTTATTGCGATTGAAGGTCCTCCTCGGTTGTTCTCTGTCCTGGTCAAACAGACCTTGTTTCATTGCGTCTTCAATTTGCACCCCCATGTCATGTAAATCTGCGAAAGTAGGGAAGGGGACTACAATCATCCTCTGCATTAGCTTTGGGTGGAGATTGCGCACAATCATCCGGATTTGGTCTTTGTCCGTGGGCCTTAAGGTCATTGTTGACGCCTTTGCCCTCCATCGGATCACAAAGTCCGAGAAAGATTCTTTAGGCTCTTGCCTTGTCGTTTCAAGATCACGGGTTGTGATCTCGATCTGAGTGTTGTACGAATATTATGTGACAAAGGCCTCAGCCATCTCATCCCAATTCTTCTTCACTTCATCTGGTAATCTTGCGTACCAATGGGAGGCCACACCCGACAGGGTTCGGCCGAATAGTGAGAGCTTCTGTGGTCGTGTAAGGCCCATTGGCCGCAAGACATCTGCAAACAATCGGATATGGACCATGGGGTCGCCAGTCCCGTCAAAACGGTCGATTTGTGGCATTTTGAACCTATCGGGAAGTGTTACGGCCTCCTCGGTATATCCATCTCCGATATCCGGCATAGCCTTGGCCCTTGGGATTTCTTAAAGAGTTTCTCCAATTTGCTCAATTTCAGAGCTGTAAGATCAACCTCGACCTCGAGTGGAGAGTCCGGGTGATTGGATGTATGGACCTTGGACAGTTGTGGTGGAAGCGGGGGCGGAGCTGGCCCCGTTGGAAGACTCGTGTCCTCTTGTAAAATTTGGACAGTCGGTACAGTATTCTGGGTATTCGGAGGAATATTCTGAACAACAGGTGCCAGCTCAGGTATTGGGGCTCCTGCCGGAGGAGGGATTTGTTGTGAAGCAGACGTTGTATCCTGTTGTTGCAGTCTGGCAATCAGCTCAGCCTGCTGGGCCATGACTGCGGCCTGCTGTTTGGAGAATTCCGCTTGACGGGCGGCATCATCGTGCATTTGCTTCATACTCTCTTGCATCTGGCGCATTAAGGCCTCCATCCCTGTTGTATTTTGCTGCTCCATTCGACTGACTGGTATATCTACTCTTATAGCACTAATCAGGACTTCACCTCTGTTGTCCTCTGACGGGGTAACCCACTGTTCTGACGGCCTCTGTTCTGACACACTGCGCCTTTTCGGCTTCCTTTTGGTAACAGGGGGTAGAGAGTGGAACACTGGCTGTCCGTCGATTAGATCCTCAGATCGATGGAGTCGACGACCTCGTGTCCAATGTGCTTGGGGAATGCCTGCTGGGTTGGAAGCAATCGTGCTAAAACTGACCTAGCAAAAGATAAATAAAGCGAAAAGGAAATAAATAAACAGATAAACGGGCAGCATAACAGCTTAAAATAAAATGCAAGACACACAGTCGGGCATAATCAACACACAGTCAATAAGCTGAATACACACTGTCCTCAAACACTGATTATTATTACTGTATCACTGCCCCCTAAACAGAATCTGATATCCGCAGATAACTAGTCCTCAAACACTGGCTGATGCCCGCAGGCCTGATACCCATAATACTGAATTGATGCCCGCAGGCCTGATACTAACAATTCCGAACTGATGCCCGCAGGCTTGATGCTGAAACTCATATACTGATCTGATGCCCGCAGGCTTGATACTGACAATACTGAACTGAAGCCCGCAGGCTTGATGCCCAAACTCATATACTGATACATGCATTCCTGTAGAGACGCACTCTAAAGCACATAACAGATAAGTGAGAGCCAAAAACACCCCTATGTTGGGGTAGGGTTTCCCTGTCCTATTGTGTCAGGAGTTAGGGTTTCACTACGCACACAGCGGTTTCAAACAATCTATAAACGGGTAAGCAACCTGTCCTAATTTGGAATGGTCACTATGGATCCGAATATGCACTAGGTCGAATGGTCAAAGAGGGTGCCCCGGTAAAACCGGGGTTTGTGTTCCCATACTGGCAGAGCCCACAACCGGTCAGCCTTATGGTCATGCCTTGACAAGACAAGCCTCCGACAAACCGTTCAGGAATAGCAGATGGCAAACACGGTGTCCTAGGCGCACCAATGCAAATGCAATGCAAAGAAACACACAAGTGTAGTCAAAAACAGATAACATGAGTTCGAGTCAAGCTCTCTAAATCCCCAGCGGAGTCGCCAGAAACTGTAGACGTCCCCGAACGCCCCGGGAGGGTTAGTCCCGTTCTGTTCATTTGGGGTCACTACAGCTCGGACTCGACTTTTGTAGTCACGGTTCTAAGTCTGAACCAAAGAGTCCAAATCCGGCAAATCGTTTTGAGAAAACAGATTTTTGAAAGAAGTGCCAAACATGGACTGCTTTGCCAGATACAGAGTCGCCACCTAAATATTTTATTTTGGGAAATTTAGGAAACCCTGACTCGGTGCCAAGAGGCCACGTGTCCGTCATCACCAAAGTTGCCTCGGCTCGGGAACTTGGGTACGATTGGGGAAGGTCACTTCGTGAGCACCCCCGCTCGCCCGGTCATAGACCGGCCTCTACTAACCATGATATCTAGTTTTGAAAACATTGTGAGTTCTTATTCCGGTTTATTAGCCTAGGTTACTATGTGATGCGCACAGCATACAAATATAGACTGAGTCGCCTGAATTGGAACAAAACATTTCATGTTTGTTTTTGAAAGAGGTTTTGCTACCCGCAGGTAGGCTTAAAATACAGATTTTGCCACCCTCGGGTGGGCTTAGAAAAGATGGTTTTGCCACTATCTAGTGGGCTTAAAACTCACAGTCAATGATTTGTTCCAATTTAAACAACCCAACCTTCACCCACAGGCATTCAGGCAGTTATATCACACAAGCAAATAGTCTCATGGTAAGCATGCTATCATGGCATTCACTCACACGCATGCAAGGATGCTAAAGCATAAAGCTCACCGGGTACTCCAAGCCAAAAAAAGAGACTACATTAGAAATCATGCATGACCCTAAGTATACAGAAATGCCTAATGCAACACATGCAAAAATGCAAACTATAGCAGGCTCGGCTATTCTAAGATGGCATATGAAATGCTACAACTATCATGTATTCAATTTGGAATCGAAAGTACAATGTAGTTAGTATGATGCGCCGAGCCCGGTGCATGCAAAACAGATGAATGAATGCAAACATGCTATCATACTGTATGCTAATTGAAATATGCCCTAATCTAACCATCATAAGCAGGTAAATAAAAGGGAGAAAGACGTCGGGTTGGAAGACATACATCACACTCACGCACACTTATTACAGTTGTGCCCTCACTCGGAGGGTCCGAATAAATAATACAGTCCCGAATAAAAGAATATTACAGTCCAAAAATATTACAAAATCCTAATTAATTAATGAATTAACTAAGAAAACAAGTAAAACTGGCGTGCAAGCCAGGGACTGCCTTGCTTCTGATGGATGATGCATGTCCGGATTGTCTTGCGCGGAAATCCACCGGAATGCCCCGATTAGCCTCTGTTTACACCTGTTCTTGAAATGCGTGCCGAGCCCCAAAAAGTTGCTGATTCTTCGTTTTGCTGCAACAGAGAGCAGGAAAGGGGCATAGCAATCTATTTGCACAGATATATGCATGTCTCGATCCTCGTGCCACCAATCACGCATACCGAGGCATGATAGCCGAGGAGTCGAAATGCACAACTCAATATAGGATGAATCCACATGAAACTACAGCTAAAACCTAACTCCATCATGGATAATCTGGAGTGTCGGTGACTGGGGAATTGAGACACATTCCGTCACTCGGAGTACGAAATGTACCTCGTTTCCCGTGCCCGGGCTAACTCCTATCCCGGATACGATGCGATATGCATGACATGCATGAAATGCAACTAAGATACAATCCTAACATACACAATGCTATGGAAATGACATGCCTCGAAATACGTGCACACGGGCACACAAACCGAGAAAATGACAGAATGTAATCTAAGATACAACCTAGTATGTACTATGCTATGAAAATGAGATGCCTCGAAATGCGTGCACACGGGCACGCAAACCGAGATGCCTCAAAATGCGTGCACACGGGCACGCAAACCGAGAAGATGACGGAATGCAATGAAAATGAGACGTCTTGAAATGCGTGAACACGGGCACGCAAATCGAGGCAATGGCAAAATGCTATGTAATGAGGTGCCTCGAAATGCGTGCACACGGGCACGCAAACCGAGGTGATGGCAAAATGTTATGTAATGAAAATGAGATGCCTCAAAATGCGTGCACACGGGCACGCAAACCGAGGCAATGGCAAAATGCTATGTAATGAAAATGAGATGTCCCGAAATGCGTGCACACGGGCACGCAAACCGAGGCGATGACGGAATGCGATGAAAGGACATGAAAACATGATATGGGCTTATACCAACATGAGTGAGCCTCAGCTATACTCACATAGGATTCTGGTGGATAAAAATGAGGTGCCTCGAAATGCGTGCACACGGGCACGCAAACCGAGGCAATGGCAAAATGCGATGTCAACGATATGGAAATGATATGGACTTATACCAACATGAGTAAGCCTCAGCCACACTCACATAGGATGCCGGTGGATAAAAATGAGGTGCTTCGAAATGCGTGCACACGGGCACGCAAACCGAGGCGATGACGAAATGCGATGTAATGACATGAAAACATGATATGGGCTTATACCAACATGAGTGAGCCTCAGCCACACTCACATAGGATGCCGGTGGATAAAAATGAGGTGCCTCGAAATGCGTGCACACGGGCACGCAAACCGAGGCGATGATGGAATGCGATGAAATAACATGAAAACATGATATGGACTTATACCAACATGAGTGAGCCTCAGCCACACTCACATAGGATGCCGGTGGATAAAAATGAGGTGCCTCGAAATGCGTACACATGGGCACGCAAACCGAGGCGATGACGAAATGCGATGTAATGACATGAAAACATGATATGGACTTATACCAACATGAGTGAGCCTCAGCCATACTCACATAGGATGCCGGCGGATAAAAATGAAGTGCCTCGAAATGCGATGAAATGACATGGAAACATGATATGGACTTATACCAACATGAGTGAGCCTCAGCCACACTCACATAGGGTGCCGTCGGATAAAAATGAAGTGTCTCGAAATGCATGCCCACGGGCACGCAAACCGAGGCAATGACGGAATGCGATGAAATGAGATGCCTTGAAATACGTGCACACGGGCACGCAAACCGAGGCGATGACGGAATGCTATGAAAATGAGGTGCCTCGAAATGCGTGCACATGGACACGCAAACCGAGGCAATAATAGAATGCTATGAAAATGAGGTGCTTCAAAATGCATGCACACAGGCACGCAAACCGAGGCAATGATATACGTCTCGAAATACGTGCACGCGGGCACGCAAACTGAGGCGATCATATGTGTCTCTAAATACGTGCACGCGGGCACGCAAACCGAGGCGATGATATGTGTCTCGAAATACGTGCACGCGGGCACACAAATCGAGGTGATGATATGATAGAATGATATGGAAATGACAAATGGGCTTATACCAACATGAGTGAGCCTCAGCCACACTCACATCGGATGCCGGCGGATAAAAATGGAGTGCCTCGAAATGCGTGCACACGGGCACGCAAACCGAGGCCATGATAAAATGTAATGAAATGACATAGAAACATGATATGGGCTCATACCAACATGAGTGAGCCTCAGCCACACTCACATAGGATGCCGGCGGATAAAAATGGAGTGCCTCGAAATGCGTGCACACGGGCACGCAAACCGAGGCAATGATAAAATGTGATGAAATGACATGGAAATGACAAATGGGCTTACACCAACATGAGTGAGCCTCAGCCACACTCACATAGGATGCCGGCGGATAAAAATGGAGTGCCTCGAAATGCGTGCACACGGGCACGCAAACCGAGGCCATGATAAAATGTAATGCAACATGGCAAAAATGATATGCAAGCATGCTAATGGAATTTCAGCAACAAAACAAGGGGAAAACAGCCCCGGGATGAGGCGAAATGACATGAAATGCAAGGAAATGTCCCGAAATGCAACATTAGGCACCCGAAATGACCTATAGCTATGCCAAACATGCACAATATGGACATGCAATGCAAAGACAGAAGCTAGACAGTCCCAAAAGATGCACTTTCACAGTTATAAACATGGCCAAACAGCAAGCGTAGGTAAGGGAAAAATGGTATGCAAGAATAGGGGCCAAAAGAGGGGTAATGAAGCAAGTGATATAAGCAAAATCCAAACTGAAAAATTTCCTTCTACAAAATTGAAGAGGGACCAAAAATATGAACATTTCCGGGATATGGCAGACCTCAAATCAGTGTACAAGCATGGTAGAAATGTGATACAAAATTAGGCTCAAAAGTGGCTACAACATGAAGTATACAAAATAATCACCAAATAGGCAAAGACCCTTAACAAAACATGTAGAATGGACCAAAATAAGCACTTTTCTAGGACTGTAAAATGGTCAAAAACAAAAGCATGATAGGCTAACTAAACATGCAAGATTGGGGAATAAAAGGGGGATATAACATGAAGTGACCTATGGAGACCCCAAACCATGAAAAGACCTAAATGAAACATGAATTATGGACTAAAATAAGAACTTTTTCAGAACTGTAAAATGGCCAAAAACAAAAGCATGGTAGGCTGCCATTGCATGCAAGAATGGGGAAGAAAAGAAGAGTATAAAGGTAGGTATAACATGGAAACCCCAAATGGTGTTGAGCCCTTCTTCAATATTGAAGAGGGGCTCAAAATAAGCCTAATATCAGTTTACCACATGCTCGAAAATAAATTGCTCATGGACCAAAAATAGCATGCAAAACTATGACATACAAGAGGGTCAATGAAGCAAGTGTATTATGGAGGGCTCAAATAGGGTTGAGCCCTTAATGAAAAGTGAATATGAGCTCAAAATATGGCCCTTTTCAGTTAGGGCCGAAGCTTGAAACCAAATAGAAGTGGGGCTTAGAAATGGATCAAGAAAAAGGGTCAAAAGGGTAAAAGTGTTACTTACCCTTGAAGATTCAAACTTTTGTTGCTTCTTGGATGGATTTGCAGCTTCTTTAGCCTTCAAGAATCCTTCCTTGTTGCTGGGAATGAGATGGTGGTGGTAGAGCTTGGTGGTGTAGAAGGAATGATGGTTAGGGGACTTAGGGTTTTTTCAAGAATTGAGAAGGAAGAAGATGGAGTTGGCTATGGAAGCTTGAAGGAGAGTTTTTCTAACCCCAACAAAGAACAAGGTTTGCTTGCTATATAGGCCAAAGAAGGGGTGTAAAGGTGGGGGAAAAGGAGGGTAAAACTCCCCCACAAAATATCCCCCGGATACAGATAATATCTGGGGGATATTGCCCCACAGCTGTAAAGTGCACAGTGCAAGGAAGCAGGCCGACCCATTACTTTTGTTGGAGGTGGCCGGCCGGCCACACCCCCTAGCCGGCCGGCTAGGGGTCAAAAGGGTCAATGTGATTTTCTGGCCGGCCAGCTACTGGAGAGGTACCCCTATGTGTGTGCAACACAACCATGTGGTTAAAATTCTAAGAAAGTGGGTCTAAGGGGTTCAACATTGGCTCGGAAAGAGGGGGTCAAAAGGGTCAAGTTGACTTACTGGCCGGCCATGAACTTTTAGGGACCTCCCAGGTGTGTACATTACAGATATGTGGTTCAAAGTTCAAGAAAAGGGGTCCAAGGGGTTCAACATTAGCCCGGAAGAAAGGGGTCAAAAGGGTCAGGTAACCTTAATGGCCGGCCACCAAATTTTAGTGGCCTCCCAAGTGTGTAGATCACAGATATGTGGTTGAAAGTTGGCAACACTAGCTCCAAGGTATTCAACATTAGCCCGGAAGTGCGAAAAACGGGCGCCGGGAGGCTCCAGAAGAGAGATAACTGGTTGCTGCAACAATTGCTGGCCTCCCACCCTTCAGTAACCTTCCTAGTGATAAAACAGAGGTACCTGCCAAAAATGAACGAAAACCGTTGCAAAACGAATGTTCCGGGGCCAAAACACGCAGTTCGGGGTCCCGAAAATGGGCTGTTAAGCACCGAAAATGGCATTCGACCTCGAAGTGGGTTTCTCAGCCCCCAGTGTCCCTCAAAAGGGAGCAAATGGGAAGTACGCCAAAAACCGGAGCAAACGGAGATGGTTAGGCGGTCCCGAACCGAGGCACACGGCCTGACAGCTCCGAAAACCAGAAACCGGACTCCGAAATGGGCAAAATGGCCTACGGCCACCAAATGTAGCCTACGGACATTGAGAGATGGTCTACGGGACCTCTCCCTTCCCTCGAAAAAAGAAACAGAGAAAATCGAGTCTGGTTCGCAAACCGAGACAAGGCACAGAAGAGGGTTCGGAAGTCCGGAGGCAGGGCTCACGGCCGCAATTCTGAAACTTCTGAACGAGCACATTATGCAACATCACCAAGCGCTCAATCGGTGACGTCTGAGTCTTAAGGTCGGTCAAAAATGGGGTGTCTACAGCAACCCAAAACAGTCCTAATACATACTGATATGAGACTAAAACATGCATGGAAGTAAGCCAAAGCAAGCTAGCATACAATGTTAAAACATAGGACATGCAAGGCTACAAGAGAGGCAATGCACTACACCTATGAGAACCAATCATGGCATGACTTGGACAACCAAAAACAGAGTTACATCATGGTATATTAGGACCCAAAATGTACTGAAATGATGAGCCAAAGGCTTAGGCTAAGTGGCATGCACAAAAATTCATTCTTGAAGCATAAAGCACAAGCTATACAAAGCATTCAAGGCATGTCAAATACGAGTGAACAACAATATTTCATGGACTGAAATAGTATGTGGAATGAGGGTAAGGCATGAAAACATCACATGTATGGCATGATAGAGGCCTCGAAACCCAAAACTAGCCTAAGCATTTACATTATAGCTATACAAAGCATGAGTGATATGGTCATGGCAGCCCAAAACAGTCCTAGAACACTTCAAAATAAGCATAAAATCAAGTTTGAGCAAAGCCAAAATATGCTAGTATGATGAGTCAAAACATCATGCACAAAGGGCTAGTAAACATGATTTGTTCTACACTTATATGGAGCATGCAAAGGATGATTAAACCAACTATGGATAGGGTCATAACATGCCAAATGATGACCAAATACATGCTGAAATGTAAACCAAACAAGCTAAAATGACATGACATGGCATGGCATGGAGCATATGAAGCTAGTTTAGGAAATTTACATTACAAGTATATCTTGCAAGCATGGAGTAACAAAACCAACCCAAAACAGGTTCATGGCATGGTCAAACATCACCAAAAATGGACTAAAATGGACTCAACAAAAGCCAAGCACACATGCTACTTTGATGAGCTATGGATGAAGTTACACTACACATGCTAGATGCAAGCAAGACGTGACCAAACCAGCCTTGGACAGGGCCAAGGCAGGTCCTAGAAGTCACCAAAAAAAAAGGCCTGGACCAAGCCTCAAAAATGCATTGAGGGATGGTCCTTTGGAAGGCCAAAAATGCAAGTAAAGAGGAACACAAAGAGAGGGGACTACCCCCTCTGATTTAGGACCTCAAAACCACACCTCCACCACCAAAATCCCACTGGATTTCAGTGGTAGGAAGGCCAAACCAAGGCTAGCTTGGAGGCCTCAAGATATGGCTTAAAACAAAGCCAAACAAAGCATGCAAGGGGGCTACACACCCCAAACAGCAAAATGACCTTAAACAAACTTCAAAACCACTTAAAAACAAGACTTTTTCAGTTATAAGCAAAGTCTAAATAAATATGCAAAGAGGGCTAAGCAAGGTGCAAAAAAGTGCAAAAATGGGAGAAATGCTCACCCTTGAAGACCCTCTTTGAAACCAGCAATTTCGGGGGGTGGAAGCTTGCTTTTAGACCTCAAGAAGACCTCCCAAGAAGCTTGGTTCATTGGTGGTGGTGTGTCTCTATGTGTTGTAGTGTAAAAGTGCAAGGAAATCCAATTTCTAAGCACTAAACTCAAGCAATATAGAGAGAAAGAGAGTTTTTCCTCTTCAAAAGTTTAGAACCTCTGGCAAAGAGGGAGCTCTCTTGCTTATATAGAGGAATGAAAAGCCAAAGCTTCTTCAAGAAGCTTTGCAAGGCCTTCATCCCTCCATACACGTGTATGGAGGGGAGCAAACAAAAAACAACTGGTTCCAAAGATCTGGAGGAAAACTAGCTGAGACAGGGGGGGTGCCGGCCATCATCAATGGCCGGCAGTGGCTCATTGATGGCCGGCAGGAGCAAAGCCATGGCAGGCAGTTCCATGCCATGGCCGGCAGTGCACCAAAAGGGTCACTCTGAAAGGACCAAGTCAGGGTCCAAAAATGAGGCAGAAAGGATACAGGGTCTGGGAAGCTCGAACCGGTGACGTTCCGCCGCGACAGTCGAGTACTCGGCGAGTAGTCGAACTAGTTGTTGGGTGTACCTGCAAGCACAACCAAGTCCCGAGGACGGTCAAAAATGGGGTGTCTACACATGCGTTACTTGAAAAGGCGAACTCATATATACATTAATCAAAATCATCCCAATTTAAGCGATGTAGCCTTCATCAGCAAGCATTCAAACATATATATCAACTAAGCACATAGCCTTATGGTAGTATGCTTGATATGGCAACACAAACACACATGCGATATGCTAAAGCAAAAATGCTCACTTAGTACTCAACCGAGGCAAGCCAAAAAGAAGAAAATAATTAGAAAAATGTATGTTCCTAATATGCAAAGTGACTAATGCAGCACATACAAAATGCAACTACTAGGTTCGGCTTATTTATTGTGTCATATAGAGCAACTCAAAGCATGCAATAACGCACGTATTCAAGTAAATAGGAAAGGACAATGATATTAGAATGATGAACCGAATCCAATGCATGTAAAACATGGATATGAAGCATGGCGATGATATAAAAATGTAAAACATAATGTTACCACGATAAGCATATAAATAAAAAGGGATAAAGAAATGGGAGTTAAAAGACATACAAAATATTATAAGTGTTACAAATTTGCCCTCGCACAAGAGGGTCTGAATGAATGTCGTAATTAATTAATTATTACAACACCAAATGAATGAACTAATTAATTATTACAAATATAAGTGAGTTAGCTAACTAATTATTCACAAAATACAACTCAAAGGAGGTAAATTAAATGGATTAAAGAAAAGGCGATGAATCAAGCAGACAAGGGCGAGAACATCCTCCGGAAACCCCAACTATTCACTACTGGGAGTTATCTCTGTTCACAATCTGAAAATCATTATGTTTCAGGCCTTAGGATCTGCTTTGTTTTACTGAAAATGCACCTCAATCGTCTAATAAAAGGGGTCAGCCAGCCTTAAGATATGGTCAGCCGTACTACGCACTAGTAGACCGGCCATGACTTCTAGGGGAGAATCTGTTGCAACCAGAACTGGAACAGAGCACAAATAGGGGGTTTCCCAAGGATGTTCATCCATCATTCTCACTCATGTCTTGAAAATTTCTCAATGAGAGAGTTGGTTTGCTTCACAAATCATCAAACATCTCATGGGTGTTTAGATAATGATTAGTGAAACAAAGAGATCGTAATCAATGAAAACAAAGCTAACTAAGGCTAAGTATGAAAGGTACAATCAAAGACATGACCAAAACCCACTGAATCTCATGGAAAACAAGAGCAAGTGAATACTCAAGCTTAAAGATAATAGGTTTAAAAGAAGCCATTCTTGAAGGCAAAGCATATGCATAAGAGATTCCATCATTAGGAAGACCAAAGAGACTCATCTTTTTACTCATGGAAGATGGATTAAAACCTCCATTTCCATGTTTCAAAGGAAAAAGAAGAGAGTCTTTAATGGCCTTGATGAAGAGCTCTCATGTAGCTTTAAAACAAAAACAGTACTAAACTAAGCAAAATCAATAAATGAAAGCTAAGAAAAGATGATTGTAAGCTCATCTTCCCACTCATGGAACATGGATGAAACATCCATTTCCATACTGCAAAAGAGGAACTAGAAGAGTCCTATGCAATATCTTCAAAGGAGAGAGATACGAGATAAGAATTAAACTATCTATGTAAGCTTTAAACACATACAAAGAGCTTATATTTAATCAAAATCTAACTAAAAACAGTGCTAGAAATTAAAGAATTGAAGCCTAAATATGAAGAACAACAAGAGAACAATATGATACAAGAACCAAACTAGCTATGTAAGCCTTAAATACATGCAAACAACCTTTATTTAATTAAAAACTATCTAAAAACATTGCTGAAAATGAAGTACATGAAGCAAGAACATGAAGAACAATAAGAGGGCAAAGGTAAAGAACAAGCCTATGGAAGGGTTATGTGGCTAACCTTTCCACATTTAAACAAGATTTCAAATCATTTTTTTTAACCAAAATAATTTGAAAAATAGTATTTAAAACAGAGTATGAAGAATAAGAGAGTAAGAGAAAAGGTGATGAAAGAGAGTTCAAAAATCAACCTCTTGAAAAGAGGAAGAGCTCCTTGATTCACAAATTTCAATCAACACACTCTCAAGTATCTGAAATAGGGTTCAAAACCTCAACAAAAAGCTTCAAGTTCAAGCTTCAATGGTGTATCTATAGTGTATCTATATCAAGAGGGTAGAGAAAAGCTTTTTGTAATCCTCTAAGCCTTTGGAAATTTGTTCTCACCCTAAACCATGAAGTAAGGGGTTGTATTTATAGAAAAACAATTGACTTTAATGTAAATATCTTCAAAAGTGACCAGCTGGCCAAAGCTCGTGCATGGGAGCAACTGGCAACTACAAAATATCTGTTCTTAGCAAACATGGCTGGCTGGCTAAGAAATGTGACCTGCCGGTCCTTTTTATTTTTGCTGTTTTTTTGAATGGTCAGGCTAGAGAAATAGGGTTTGGTCCAAATGGGGTGCAAGGTTTGGGTTTGAAGCTCAAATTGAATTCTTTTGTCAAAGATTCAAATGATTTATACAATATAACTTTCATCATCGAGTGTTCAGATTGAAGCGTTCAAATCTTAAGGGTGGTAAAAAATGAGGTGTTTACAATAAGTCGTGGCCAATCCATGATTGCTGTAACTATTTGGGGGTCAACCGAGATGCCCTCCTTATTAATGATGTGACCAAGGAAGTGTACACTAGTGATCCAAAATCCGCATTTCTTCAACTTGACATAAAGTTTGTGATCATGTAGTGTTTGTAGACCTATTCGCAAGTGTTGCTCATGGTCCTCCGATGACTTGGAGTATATGAGAATGTCGTCAATGAAGATGATGATGAACTAATCAAGATATGGTTTGAACACTCAATTCATGAGGTCCATGAAGGTTGCTGGAGCATTTGTGACGCCAAATGGCATGATGAGAAACTCGTAGTGCCCGTAACGTGTTCTGAAGGCAGTCTTTTCGATGTTTTCCATTTTGACTTTTAGTTTATTATAGCCGGAACGCAAGTCGATTTTCAAGAATACTTGGGTGCCTTGAGGTTGATCAAACAAGTCATTGATTCATGGCAGGGAGCATCGATTCTTGGTAGTGACCTTGTTCAATTCTCAATAATCGATACACAATCTCATTGTACCATCCTTCTTCTTTACGAACAGTATTGAAGCTCTCTATGGCAAGGTACTTGGTCGAATGAAGCCTTTGTCTAGTAGTTCCTGGAGTTAGGTCTTCAGTTCTTTCAATTCTGTCATTGACATACGGTAAGGAGCTTTTGATATTGATTGTGTACCAAGTTGAGTTTCAATGTGAATTCGATTTCTCGGTCAACTGGGGTACTAGGTAGGTCTTCAGAAATGACATCCAGGAAATATTGAACCACAGGGATTGCATCAAGGATAGGGGCCTCTTGTTGAGTATCAATCACATAACAGATATAACTACAACAACTTTCCCTTAGAAGTCATTGGGCTATTATGGAGGATATAACACATGGAGGGGTGGAAACTCCAGTTACATCACAGACAAGGTCGAGTTGGTTTGGTAACTGGAGGGAGACTTTTTTTGATTTGCAATTGATAGAGGCGTAGTTGGCAGCCAGCTAATCCATTCTTAAGATCACATCAAAGTTACCAATGCGGAGGGGAATCAAATCTACGTATAAGGTTTCTCACTTTAAGGATATGGCACAAGATTTGTACACCTCAGTACCAAGGGTAGAACTACCAAAATAAAAGGACACAAACAACATATATCCTAAGGGTTCGGGTGTTGATGCTGACTTGGAAGCAAAGTGTGGTGCAACAAAAGAATGAGTTGAACTAGAGTTAATGAGAACATGAGCTAAATGACTACAGACAGAAAGTGTACCTGATACAACATTCTCGATACCTTTTGGGTTTCCAAGCACCAAGGCAAAAGCTTTTCCTTGGTGTTTTTGATCCTTCCTCACTCCTCCAAGTACTGTTGGTTTTGAGGCTAGTTCAAAGGGGCCTGCTATAGGATTAGTAAGCTTTAGACAATTGTGCAGCAAGTGGCCAACTTGACCGCATCTAAAGCATGCTCCTGTGCTTCGATGGTATCATCCCCAATGAGCCCTTCCACAAGTAGGGCAATTTGGAATAGTGCCATCTCTTGGGTTAGTAGGATCTTGATTGCATGAACTAGTTGAGCCCGTATTTACCTTTTTTGAAGGCGCAAGACTAGATCTTCTGTTGTCTTTTTCCTAAAATCGCTTCTTTTGACTCGTTTCCCAAGAGCGCGAGGCTTTAATTTCTTTTTTGGCAATGTATGCTCGATCCACCACTTCCACATAAGTTGGAAACTTTAGAACCTCAATCTTGTTTCTTATGTCATTATCTAAGCTAGCTTCGAACTTCTTAGCTTTCTGGGCTTCGATGGGAATGACATATATTGCGAATCGGGCTAGTTGAGTGAATTTGCTTTCATATTCAGCCATCGACATCGTTCCTTGTTTAAGATGTATGAATTCTGATGCCTTTTGTTCTCGCAGTGAATCCGGAAAGTATTTTTTGTAAAATACTTCCAAGAATTTTGCCCAAGTCACGATTTTTTCTCTTTCGAAGGTAAGAAGCCACAATTCCTGCGTATCATCTTTGAAAGTGAAAGTGGAAAAAGTTACCTTCTATCTTTCTGTGTAGAGCAATGTGCGAAAAATCTTCTCCATGTCCCTAATCCAAGCTTTTGCTATCAGTGGGTTTGAGTTACCAGTGAATGTGGTGGGCTTTAGATCTTGGAACTGTTTTTTCGTAATTGGCTCTTCTCGCCGTTCTGGCATTCTGTTGTTTATGTTGGTTTGCAGAGCCTGCAAAAAGCTAGTCACTGCTCTTTTCATGATTCTTTCCATTGACTCAGTTTCGCTGATTGACAACCTGGTTCTGTTACCATCATTGGTCATTACTACAAGATAAATTTAATAGAAATAATTTAATGAGCGTGACATCATATGTATAAAGCATCATATATATATATATATATATACCACTAGCTTTACTATTGATACAAGTATGGTATTAGTACTACATCATTCTCCAAAAGTTAAATGTTATGTTAGTATCTAATCCTTTGA
This sequence comes from Camellia sinensis, assembly GCF_055761805.1. Taxonomy (NCBI): domain Eukaryota; kingdom Viridiplantae; phylum Streptophyta; class Magnoliopsida; order Ericales; family Theaceae; genus Camellia; species Camellia sinensis. Next base: position 52,243,495 of record NC_138967.1, read on the forward strand.
GTACAAAAATAGGGATTAGAACTAATCATGGTTAGCTTACAAAAAGGATCATTCTCTCCAGTGTCTAGATTGACGAGTCAAACAGCCACAGAAAGTACTGCTGCATGAGAAGCTCGAATTCCCATCGCAGTTGGACCATTCCGAAACAAACCCATACTGTTTAAATTGTATAAATCGGGACAGATTGTAGGTATCCCCAAAATGCTCGGTCGACGATCCATCCAAGTGTCTCGATATATGTTAAGTCATTACCAAATCGACATTCTGGACATTAATAATATCCAGAGGGTTAGGGACATCAGTGAGTACGTAGTTGCTAGGGAAAACATTTCCCCTCCTTTCAACATAATTCGGAAGCAAAGGGCCAACTATGTAGTGAGAGCAGTCTAGCCCTGGAGCAAGGTCGACTACGTGGGTAGGTCCGAGATACTGTTCTCAAGTATAAGCACGGCTCTGTCCCCATGATAGATATGCCAAATTATCAGGATCGGCCTGTAGATATACCAGTCGATCCATCAGCTGGTCAAGGCCCGAATGTAGCTATCTAACTATGTTCTCGGAGTCCCTCCATCCTTCTAGCAAGGTGGGGGTGTGGTGCTCTCCTAAGATCCCCTTCAAACTTATGGTCTCGAGCTCATTACAAAATGCCTCATTGAGAATTAACTCAAACATCCGTACATCACATAACAATTAACTATGGTGCAAAGAAAAAGATCTCTAATGTTAAAATATTCTAAAACTATTAATGTCTAGATATATATGTATATAACTTTGCTTTTACGACCCAACCCCGGGTGTTTAGAGCTGGAATCACAATTTCCTAATTTATTTTTAACAAATTAAGTGGTGCAGGTGGAGGCGAAATAAAAGTAAGTAAATAATTAAATAGACAATTAACTTAATTAATTATCCTACTATTTTCCTAAAAGAAAATACATTCATTGGGCTTTTATTACTTTTTTGGTGACAAATAGTTATTACAAAAATACAAAATGTTGGCATTAGGTTCCGTGCCGGTCTCAATGCACGAGGTTACAATCTTTCCTTACATTTCATCACTTGAAAGGGGTAATAACTATAAGTACACAGTAGAGTGAAAAATATTATGCCAAAAGCATAGGGTACAAAATAATCATTGATATGTATTTAAACTAAAATATTATACATAACGTAATTTGAATAAACAAATTATTAAAGTAGCAGAAGCTGAAATCCCGAAATTATGTAAATAAATTACCATAACTACGGTACAGAACAGAACAGAATAGAGGTCATTACGGTGACAATCAGAACAGAGATCAATGGACCCATGACAAATAGAAGGCCACAAAGCAACTAATTAGAGACCAATGGTTATTTAAGTCTTCTAAGTCATGGGACTCCTGTAATAGTACTCACAAAATAAATAATCATTGTCAAATCATATCCATGAAAATTAATTTAAACAAACAACAATGATTCATCCCCCCTTTTCCCCCCACTCCCTTTGACCCCCTCTCTTTCTCATTGGTTACCTTTTCTTTTTTTTTTCTTTTTTTTCCTGCTCCTCCAATCACCACCCGTCACGTGGCAAAGGAGGTGAGGGGTGACCCCCAAAAGGGGGTCCCAAGCATTATTCTTAAACAAATAGGATTCATAAAGTAATTAGTGTAATTGAAACATTAACATAATTTATAAATATATGTAGCATAAAATAAATTATAATAACTTAAAATATACATAAAATATTTTGTGATAATTTAAATTATAATATAACGCAGCTTACCATTAATCCCGTACTTGTACCGAAACACCCTCCTCTACTTCGTTTACACTTCTCTTTTATTCTTGTTGTTTTCCTTCACTTCCATTGCTACCCTCACTTATACATGTGCTTAACCCATGATGACACGTTGTTAACTTTTGCCACACTTTCTTTGTTTTTGATAAGCCTTATCCAAGCTTGGAAGGCTTATCCTAAAGCCTATTTATTTATTTTTTTTCTTTCTTTCTTTGACCCTCATAAAGGCTATATATTATCATATATATATATATATATATTGGTGATATTAACTTAATATTAAAATTAATTAAACATTTGTGGTGTTACAATTTCATTTATATTTTTATATATATTATTTTATTTTTTCAAATTCTTCCTCAAATTTATGAACTAAATATAACCTTAATGAACTCTTGCCACTTTTAACGAGTAATGCTAATAAGAAAGAATTTAGACCAATAATAATATTGTGTGATTTAAATTCATTCAAAATTTACACCAGTGTTGGATTTATATCATACATTGTTTTGTTTCATATTTATTAGTGAGCATTATTGATTTAGTATATGGATTGTGGAGTAACCAAAAGGATAAAGGTAAAAACCGAGTCAAATAATTAATTGTTCAAGTAAAATCAATGAAAAATTGGTATTTTAATCATTATACTTAATGTAGGTATATATAAAATATTTAAAATACTCCAAAAGAAAAATATTTAAAATATAATTTTTATTGAGTTTAATGACTAAAATACTCTTTTTATATCCATTTTACTTAATAAAAATAAGTAAATAATTTAAATTAAAAATCAAAAAAAAATTAAATTGATAAAATTAAAAATTAAAAATTTATACGAAACTCAAATCGAACCTATGTGATATTAATAGTAGTTCAAAAATGAAACCCAGCCCAATGCTCTCTTAACTTCAAAAGACAATGACGACAAATTTGGGGCCCCCAAACGTAATGGGTAAAATTTGTGAATAACAAAACACTTGAGGCTTTTTTCAAATTAAGCTGAAGCGTGTTTACAAAAACATATTTTTAATATTTTTATGATTTAAACAGATAAAATAAACAAAATTATAAAAATGTGTTTAGAAAATACACTTTTAATTAAAATCTCACAATTACAAAGTAATTAATTTAAAAAACGTGTTTTGAAAACACGCTTTCAAGTTTAATTAAACTCGAGATGGAGTTGACTCCGCTGGTGACATCTCACTTTTCTATTCGATCTCAACTCCCCCACACACACACACACCACCAACACAAGAAATTATTCAATGCTCCTCTACCAACTCCTACTTTGACATATATTAGGGGCTGTTCAAGTCAAATTAGGCAATGCCTGGGTGGTGACTTTTTGGTTAGAAAAATTAAAAAGTAAAAACATTGAATCATATTATTTATTTATATATTTTTTCATAAAAAATAAAAAATTAATTAAAATAATTACTTCTCAAACACTCTCTTAATAAAAAACTAAAAAATAATTTTAAAAAATCAAAAAATTCTTATCATTTTCTCTACTTTTGCATGTTTTTTCATAATAAAAAATTCTAAAAATTATTCCCAAAAAATTTATTTTTTTATCTCATATTTTAATTAAAATTAAAAAAAAATACCAAAAAGTTTAAACAAATTCTCAGTTGTTTGGTCCAGTTGAAATTTCAATTGGAGACAAGTCATTCACTTTTCTTTACATTCAAACAAATCATATTTTAGATTTTAATTTTGATCCGGTGGTTTTGGGTGTGGTGAGGGAAAAATCATGGGTGTTCCATCAACTCAAACCTATAATTTTTCCCTCACCACACCCAAAACCACTAGACCAAAATTAAAATCTAAAATATGATTTGTTTGCATGTAAAGACAAGTGCATGGCTGGCCTCCCGTTAAAATCTCAACTGGGCCAAACAGTTGAGAATTTGTTTAAATTTTTTGATAATTTTCTTTTAAAATTTTAATTAAAATATGAGGTAAAAAAATAAAAGTTTTAAGAATAATTTTTAGATTTTTTTATTATGAAAAAAACATACAAAAAGTAGAGAAAATGATAAGAATTTTTTGATTTTTAAAAATTATTTTTTAGTTTTTTGATTTTTGTAATGATTTTTTACTTTTTTTTTTTATTAAGAGGGTGTTTGAGAAGTAATTATTTTAATTAATTTTTTATTTTTTATGAAAAAATATATAAATAAATAATATGATTCAATATTTTTACTTTTTAATTTTTCTAACAAAAAAGCCACCACTCAAGTAGTGCCTAATTTGACTTGAACAATCCCTAATATATGTCAAAGTAGGAGTTGTTGGATGAGCATTGAATAATTTCTTGTGTTGGTGGTGTGTGTGTGTGTGTGTGTGTGTGTTAACATAGAATAGAAAAGTGAGATGTGACTCTTGAAAGCGTAAAACACGTTTTCTAAATCAGTTTACAACCATGATTCGTCCCACTAAAAACATAATCACTAATAACATTAATGTATTAAAAAAGTTAAAAAAAAAAAAAACTACAACTCTAAGACCAAAACATCACATCATTAATGGCGGGACCCACTGCCACCTAATTAGTGGGAGCACTAATTAGTGCTCCCAAGCATTTTTCATCAGTTTATAAGCATATTTTGTAGCTGTGCCATCTTAATTAAAAAAAAGTGTGTTTTCTAAATACGTTTTTATGGTTTTATTTATTTTGTCTGCGTGAATTATAAAAATACTAAAAGCTTATTTTGTAAACACGCGTTAACTAGTTTGAAAAATTTCACAAAAATAGACTTAATTTGAGAAATATATTAATATAGGAAAAGCCTCAACACTTCGTAACTTTAGATAGATTGCTCTGTATTTCTCTCTTCACAATCTGTGTTGAAGCTTTGAAAGCAAACTGTGAGAGGGATCTAATAATAAAATTTTTTAAAAAAAGTGAGAGAGGCCACCGGGATAGTGGCGGCGTGAAAAAGGTGCAGATGAGCATGGTTCGATTTTTAAATATAACTAGTTTCTCACTTATTTAGTGAAACTAATATATTATATTCTTTTCGAAACTCTGGTTATTTTTTATTCGTGACCTTTTCGTTTGAATAGTGAATTGATTTTTTAATTTTTTTAGTCTGGAGTTAAAAAATTTAATTTGGACAGGATTTTTGATTTTTTTTAAAAGAAAGAATGTAATAATTATAAATTAAATGTGATATTTTATTTTATTGAGATAAAAAATTTATTTTATTTATTGTAACTATTTTAATAAAAATAAAACTCCAAACCTCTCCTTCCAGACGGAGCGTCTGTCTCTTCTACTTTAATTTCAAGTTAGTACATTCATACTTAACTAGATGGTAGGTCACTTTCTTGAATTGGGTAAATCAGGCTGTTGCAATGATGCCCTTTTTTTTATTTTTTTATTTCTGAAAAATATTTAGGAGTTGTAAATTATAACCTCTGTAGGGGTAAATTCTACTTATTGATTGATGTTTTGGTTTTAAGTTTTTTTTTTAAAAAAAAATAAAATTTCATCATTAAAACTTCAAAAATAGTAGGATGAATCATTATTATTTTTTTCTTAAAAAAAACAAACAAACAAACAAACAGTGACAGAGAGAGCCAGAAGCAAACCGTTGTGATTTGTAACTGCCTTGTAAATTATATTTGAAACATCCACTCAAAGTCATGAATGTATCCAAAGAATGAGAGCTCTCCATGTTCTCTTCAAACCAAACTCTTCCCCACTCAAACCCACCTCCTCTTTCTCCAAAAGCGATGTTTCTTCTCCTCAACCCTTCTTCACAGGAACCATTAATCCACCTGAAACCCACTTCATATCTCTCATTCACTCCTCCAAAACCACCCAACAACTCCAACAAATTCACGCCCAAATCATCCTCCACAATCTCTCTTCAAACACTCGGCTCCTAACCCAATTCATATCTTCATGTTCTCTCCATAAATCAGTCGATTACGCTTTATCCATCTCTAAACAATGCGCTGATCTCAATTTGTTTCTGTTCAATGCGTTGATTCGGGCACTCGCTGAGAATCGCCGTTTTGAAAGCTCCGTTTCCCATTTTGTTCTCATGTTGAGGATGTGTATTCGACCTGATAGGCTCACAATGCCTTATGTGCTTAAGTCGGTCGCGGCAATTGTTGAATGTGAACTTGGAAGGGTAGTTCATGGTGGGATCTTGAAGATGGGTCTTGAATTTGACTCGTTTGTTCGAGTTTCATTGGTTGATATGTATGTGAAATTTGAGTTATTGGGTGATGCTTTGCAGTTGTTTGATGAAAGTCCTGAAAGAAATAAGCTTGGGAGTATACTGTTGTGGAATGTATTGATTAATGGGTGTTGTAAAATAGGAGATTTGAGAAAGGCAACAGAGCTATTCGAGACAATGCCGGATAGGAACGCTGGTTCTTGGAATAGTTTGATTAATGGGTTTATGAGAAATGGTGAGGTGGACCGAGCAAGAGAGCTTTTCGATCGTATGCCAGAGAAAAATGTGGTTTCTTGGACCACAGTGGTTACAGGCTTTTCACAGAATGGACACCATGAAAAGGCTTTGTCTATGTTTTTTCAGATGCTGGAGATGGGAGTGAAGCCTAATGATCTAACTTTGGTTTCTGCACTTTCGGCTTGCGCGAAAGTTGGAGCATTAGAAGCTGGAGAACGAATTCACAATTATCTTTCAAGGAGTGGATTCGTGTTGAACAGAGCCATTGGAACTGCTTTGGTAGACATGTATGCAAAATGTGGGAATATCGAGTCTGCAATTTGGGTGTTTGACATGACAAAAGAGAAGGACCTTCGTACTTGGAGTGTGATGATTTGGGGTTGGGCAATCCATGGATTTTTTCAGCAAGCTCTTCAATACTTCGAAAAGATGAAGTTAGAAGGTGAGGAATTTATAGTTAATTATAAAATTGTTTTTGATGCTCCAATTTGTTATACTAGAGATTGAAACATGTCCATGTTTTCAGGAGTTGACCCTGACGGAGTTGTCTTTCTTGCCATCCTAACTGCATGCTTACATTCTGGGCAAGTAGATAAGGGACTTAGTTTCTTTGACAGCATGAGATTTGACTATTCCATTGAACCAACCATGAAACATTATGCTTTAATAGTAGATCTCCTAGGCCGGGCAGGTCGTCTAGATGAAGCTCTAAGATTTATTCAAAGTATGCCGTTAGATCCTGATTCTGTGATATGGGGGGCACTCTTTTGTGCTTGCAGGGCTCACAAAAATATTGAGATGGCCGAATTTGCATCAGAGAGGCTCCTTCAGCTTGAGCCGAAGCATCCTGGAGGCTATGTCTTTTTGTCGAACATTTATGCTGGGGTAGGTAGATGGGAAGATGTGGAAAGAGTGAGAACGTCAATGAAGAACAGAGGTGCAGAGAAAAATCCCGGGTGGAGTTATATTGAGGTTGATGGCCAAGTTCATAGTTTCGTCGCCAATGATCATGCTCATGAGAGTGCAGAAGAGGTATATAAAAAATTGGAGGAAATAACAAGGAGTGCAAGACAACAAGGTTACGTGCCTGGAACTGAGTGGGTACTTCATAACATTGAAGAAGAAGAGAAAGAAGATTCATTAGGAAGTCATAGTGAGAAACTGGCACTTGCCTTTGGGCTGATCAGTACTAGTCCAAATATGACCATTAGGATTGTGAAGAACCTGAGAGTCTGTGGGGATTGCCATTCTATGATGAAATATGTCAGTAAGATGAGTCAAAGGGAAATTGTATTGAGAGATATAAAGCGATTCCATCATTTCAAGCATGGAATGTGTTCATGTGGAGATTACTGGTAACATGGTAAGTACTTTCCACATTGCTTTCAGATAAACTTTATGATGACGTCATACTAACGCATTTTACACAGGTTATGTTATTGCAATAGAGATTAAATGACATTACAGAAGACTACAATAATGTGGCATGCATATATATATATATATATATATATGCGGAGAAACCTTGGTGCTAATTCATCTCAAAATAATTAGAATCTTCTAGCCTTTTCTTCCTGCTTATGGCTATATTTTCGTATGGATTGTGGATCTTCACGGTTTTCTTCCCCTACTTCATGCCATTAAATTTGGCCATCCTTTCTATTTGCAGTACCTTCAACGTAAACTAAAATGCTCCCCATTGCTTTATTATCATGGCCTTGTATCTCAAGAATCAAGACTAAACCTCTACATACTTCTCTTATTTTCCATAACATTGCAAGAATGTCTAATACTCAATTTGGTTATTCGCTTCCATATTTAGTTGTGTGAATCAGTAATTCATTGTACAAATTGCTCATAAAACTGAGAAATTAGTGTTCAAGGCAATTTTTGAACCATGAGATTGCAATAGTGGAATAATTGTAGACATTTCAAGGAATCGTGGTATATTAAATGGTCAAGGGTAGCACAAGGCATCAATAAATAAATAAATAAAATGACAAGATCTTTATCCATTCTCCAAACTATTATTTTCTAGGCAAGTCATGTTTTACCAATTTTACATTGTCATCCTTGCACAGGTTGCATTGGTAGTGAGATGGCTTTTAGTTTCAGTTCCTATTTATTGTTTTCCTAAACAAACTAAAAAAAATTATTGTCATAATTATCAATAATATCTTCGATTTGTTCCCAAATACCCTTTAGACAATGGATGTGTTAATACATTTAAAACTAAAATAAATTGTTTAAAATTTGCAATAATATCTTCAATTTGTTCCTAAAATACCTTTAGGTAATGGATATTAGTACATTTTTTATATGCTATGAACGATTGCTATAACAGATGAATCAAGAAAGAAGTAGCAAATTCAAAACCTGGTCTTATGTTCAGGCTTTCTCTTCCTTTTACCATACATTACGCTATCATGCCTCTCAAGGTTCAGAAGCTAATTATCCAAAAACTATAAGGATACATAATGCCTCATGCAGCCAGTCGTCCCCACAAACCTTTATGATGGGAAATCTCCTCTTTCTTTTAAATAGAAAAATTGAATAAAGTTTTTTCTTTCTTTTCTCTTTTTATTTGTTTGTGTTCTGCTTTATCCTCGGTATTATGTAACTTGCATGTACAGAAAATGAATTTCTATAGGCGAAATTAATCAAGGGCTTATTGCAATTATTTTGGGTTGGCTAGTTAATTCTTGTTAGGAAGAAAACATCGGTTTATGTTGGATGATGACTGCCTTTGAAGCCATGTTACATTTGGAATATATGTTCACACACGTATCTTGTTCTCCTAATAATGTCTCATAATGAATTAACTTTGGAGATCGGTAGACGCGATGTGCAGTGCCATATATGTAACACTGATTTCATGACTCATTTTCATATTTTGGTGATTTTATTTGAAGAGTGGTCGCACATAGTGATTTTTTATTTATTTTTTTGGTTATTAGTTTCTCATATTCAAAACCACTTAAGTTTTTTAGAAAAAAAATGTGATTTTTATGGTCTTCTAGTTTGTTTATTATTATTTGCTTTATATTAATGTTCCATTAGCTTATACGTGAAGCTTAGATTTTAGATCTTTTCTTTCTACAGAAAACATCACTCTTATTAGAAGGAAGAGTTAAAAAAGGGGTGCCCAGTATACAAGGCTCCCACTTATAACAAGGTTGGAAAGAGGTAGTAGGTAGGCAACCTTACCCCCAAGACTTCGAAAACTAATTCCTGACCTCTATTTCCACCCGATGTTGCTCCTAGGAATCTTGCTAGCTATGTACATCCTCAGTCCAGAACTGATAATCATATTAAAATGGTCTATTTCCAAGATGGCTGACTACTGTGTAAAAACTTTCACCTTGTTAGCTCTCTTACAATTCAGTTAAGTTAGGCATTAAACTTGCACAGATGGTCCACTGACTTAAGGGTTCAACAAGGGAGCTCCATTACAGGATAATTTCCAGAGGTTTCATGTTCGGCTCTCACATGGCACAAAAATACTCTAGCTTAACTGATATGTGTGATTTACAAGTAATTGTGCGTATCCAGAGTTTATTTATAAAACCTCCGGTTGGGGAGAGAGAGAGAGAGAGAGAGTACATTGTTTGATTTCAAACCTATTTGGCAGATAGAGGGTAATTTTTTGGGATTTAATTTTGACATTGGAAATCCATACCCTCTAAGGATTGGTTCATCCAATTTATCCATTCTTCCCTGGGTCATGGAATGGCTTAGGATTCCTTTGAGCATTTAGAATAGTAGAAACAAAGATGGAGCGGATAGGATGGCTCGTTTGTTGGGACCTTATACTCCCACACTCATAGTGGCGGTATTTAATCCCCTCCAACACCTTTTCCCCCTCCCCTTACATTCGAAAATATATGATATTATAGCTATTTACAAAACAACACAAAAAAAATGATGAAAAATTTATTTCAAATCATTTGAATTTTGATACACTCATCTACTATTCCCTCCATCAACATTCACGACCCCTCAAAAAATTTCTAAAGGAGCTAGGATTGGCATGTTAGGCATAGAATAAAACTACATACATTTGATCTTTTCAGACTTTTCAGTGATGAGAGTCACGTGCTTTGAAACTAAGCATGGGCCTGGAACTTGTCATCTTTATCATATAGGATTGCAGGTCAGGGTGGACCATTCTGTAGGACTTTGGTACACATGTGGCTTGACTTCATAGTTGGATCTCTCCTTTTACATATCACTGCCCCATTACAAGTCTCCACAATAAGGAAAAACAACAAATATGAAGTACAATAATAAGGGGGATTGAAGGCATTGTATTGTTTGAACCACTACATTTTGATTGATATTCACATCTTTTGTATCACATTTGAGCCTGTCTCTTTGAGAATATTTCTCTGCACCATACCAAATATTCCACATCTCATTTTCTTTTGTTGAAAATTTCACATAAATAAAAATTGAGGAAACAAATTGTAAATAAATAGAAATTAGTTGCACTGGGCACAATTTTCACTAATTTGTAATTATTTTCTTCATTTTCAATTTATTTCCTCTTTCTTTCTTTTTTATTTTTTATTTTTTTATTTTGTGTAGGTAAGCAGTTAGTTTTATATCAAAAAAATGAGATATTATATACTCAAGCCACGACCTCGAGGGTCAACACAGCGTCAGAGAAGTGATGCCCAAGTCACATGAACGAAATAATACACCTAACTTAATAAAATAAATCTCTCACAACTCGAGAGGTTAGGTGACACTGGCACGTCTATAAACAAACAACAAAGAAGATAGGTAAGTAAATAGAAAAAATAAAGCACTATCACCCGAAACATTTGTTCCTTCACTAATCCATCTACACTAGTCAACTCGTATTTAGAGCATCATTATCAGATCCCTTATATGCCCTTTTTGCTAAATTAAGGGGTTGATTGTACAAAAACCCTTCCCCACCAGATCCCCTATACAATCCCTTAGATTTAGGATTGCTATAATCACTCCCTATTTGTAAGTGTGGTAGGTAGAATTGAGTGTGTTAGGTGAGAGTTGAGTGTGGTAGGTGAGTATGTTTTTCTCTTCTATATATAGGAGAGTCATTGTAAACATTAATAACAATCATAATACATACAATTTATTCTCTCTGTATTTCTCTCATTATACATCAACTTTAATATGGTATCAGAGCTAGGTTAAGAACCTATTCATTCTGCTTCACCGGCGGGCGGCAGCCTCGCCTTGGCCGCCCGCCGGACCTCTACCTATTCCATCTCTAAACAGTATTTTCGCTACATGTAGATTTCCATCTCTAAACTGTACACTTGCTGCACATGCTCCTCCATTTACTCCCTGACTAAGAAATTCCTTATCAGTGTCCAAATAGCCGCGATGTATGGCTGCTTCTAACTGATCTTCTTCGTCTCTGACAAATTCAAGTGCTTTCACAATGTTCTTTCCCAGATTTTCAGCAACATAATCTGCTACCTTCTCATCTATTGGCCTCTACGCCTCGCCGGAAAACCAGCTCCACCGCAAGTGCTCCAAACCGCCTGCGGAACTCCGGCATACACCTCCCCGGCAGTCCTCCGTTGCCGCGGCTTCGACGACGCAAAGGCCGACGCCTGGTCTTGCGGTGTCATCCTCTTCCTCTTGCAGCAAACTCCTTGCCCATGGCAGGGCACTTTTCTCTCCCCATTTGATCCAATCCGAGTCTCTCTCTTCTCTCTCTCTACAATGGCGAATTTGCACCATCAATATCTGAGAAAACCATTACTTGTTTGACAAGGTTGGATCATAACAAGGCCCTTGGTCAAGTCTCAGAGAGATTAACTGTTCCGGTATCTGATGTGAAAAATGTTATTATTTGGGGAAATCATTCATCAACCCAGTATCCTGATGTTAACCATGCTACTGTTAAGACACCAGCTGGAGAGAAGCCTGTGCGTGTGCTTGTTGCTAATGATGAATGGTTGAATGGAGAATTCATAACGACTGTACAACAAAGTGGTGCTGCTATCATCAAGGCTAGAAAGCTCTCTAGTGCGTTATCTGCTGCTAGCTCTGCTTGTGATCACATACGTGATTGGGTCCTTGGAACTCTGGAGGGCACTTGGGTTTCTATGGGTGTATACTCTGATGGCTCATACAACGTGCCAGCTGGGCTTATTTAAATATATTTTTAAAATTTTTCCATTCTAAAATATTCTCCACCCAACACCATCATCACATTTTCCACCGCCCAAACATTCTTTATCTTATATATATATATATATATATATTTCTTTTTCTTCTTTCCACCGCCCAACTTTTTATCTTTTATTACAAAAAAAAAAAAAAGAAAAAAAAAAAGAGCAACCTTCTATTCATTCCATCTCATTTTTCTGCTCCGTCTTGTACCTTCAAGCCATTCGGATTTGCACAATAAACTCATTTTATTTATATCGGGACTTCGCCCTGATCACAATTTTACACAAAAAAAAAAAAAAAAAAACCAAACAAACAAACAAACAAAAACCCAAACAACCACATCCACAGGCGGGTTTTTTCTTCTCTACTCTGCCGCCGGTCTTTTCTTCTTGCCTCCGTCCTGGGCGGTCCTTGACGGTGCTGCCTCTGTGTTTCCCGCGCCGCCGAGCACGTTCACTCCCTCCTGCTCCTCCACTACAGCATATGGCGGACCTCCAAATCGGAACATAACGGTGGCCTTCCGCTTCAGCTCCTTATTTTCCGCCTTTAGCACACTTATCTCTGCTCGCGCATCCTTATACATGCGTTGGAGCAGAGCCAGCTAGGCGTTTAACTGCTGCACCTCATTTGTCCTACTCTGCAGCCGGTGCGACAGGTTTGTGACCGCCGTCATGGTCTCCACACATGACTTCAAAGTATACTGATTGGCCTTAATATCAGTTTGCACCGCCATTTTTTGCTCCACCGACCGCATCGGAAAGTTCAACGGAGCAAAACCAGAGGCGCTTGGTTGAGGTTCACTGGCCACCGCACCAGTTATCTCTCTTGTTGACTCGTTGAGGTCGGGAAAGAGAGTGAGCAGAGGGCGGGAAGAAGAAGCCATTTTCTGGGCAACAGAATGTTACAGAGTATCTCTCTCAAGACAACGAAGAGTTTCTCAGAGGTTTTTAGCCAGTTTTTTGTCTTAACCTCTGCCTCAGCCTCAGCCTCAGCATCCGTCTTGGTTAAATAGCCAAGGCACACACGCGCATCGCGCGCCACTTGACGCCAGACGACAAAACGGGCGCGCAAGCCAATGTGGTGACGCGCCTCGCCATCATGTCCGGCACATCTTTTTATGACTTGGGCTCGCCTTTTGATGGCACGCCTTTTTATGGATTGGGCACGCCTTTTGAAAGATTGGGCACACCTTTTGAGGGTGCGACTTTTTAGGGGTCCGACAAGACTCTGTAAACTGTCCCGACATTGATTCCGGTTAGCTCCTTCATGGGTCCGACAAGACTCAGTAAACTGTCCCGACATTGATTCCGGTTAGCTCCTTCATGGGTCCGACAAGACTCTGTAAATTGTCCCGACATTTGATTCCGGTTAGCTCTTCCAAGGGTCCGACAAGACTCTGTAAACTGTCCCGACATTGATTCCGGTTAGTTTCTACAAGGGTCCAGCAAGACTCCGTAAACTGTCACAACATTGTCTGCTACAACGGTCCGACATGACCTCATAAACTGTCTTCTACATCGGTCTGCCATAACCATACAGTCTTCTAAAACGGTCTGACACAACCATACCGTGTCTCCTATCCTGTTTTATTTTATTTATCAGTTTACTTTCCTGTTTTGTTACTCTCTCCAAACTCAAGTTGGTTAGTATCTATCCTCCTTGAGTTTGAGGGGGGCTGTAAGTGTGGTAGGTAGAATTGAGTGTGTTAGGTGAGAGTTGAGTGTGGTAGGTAGATGTAAGTGTGTTAGGTGAGAGTTGAGTGTGGTAGGTGAGTATGTTTTTCTCTTCTATATATAGGAGAGTCATTGTAAACATTAATAACAATCATAATACATACAATTTATTCTCTCTGTATTTCTCTCTTTATACATCAACTTTAATACTATTTCTAGAGAGTCACTGTAGCTCCCTTATATCTGATAAATTCTTATTTTATTTCATTGAAGGCGCAAAGGGGAAACTGGAAGGCACCAATGATGGCCAAAGTCTCTCAAGAATCTCTTTCACTAGTTTAGGTTGCTCTTCCTTGCCATCATCATCACCATCGGCAATTTCTGGTATGTATTTTCTCTGTGTTGTTCCTATCTAAACCCTACTTCTTCTAGTCTATTTCTCTCTGTGTAGTGTGTATCTCTCTCTTTGCTTCTTCACCAAATAGAGACCAAAAACTTGCAAATATATATGTGATGCTTTGGTTTTGGTGATGGTAATTTGAAATTTATATGAGAATTTGTTTTAATTTACTGGTTAATGGACTTTGTGGTTGAATAGGAATAGATATTTCATGTATATAACGGCTTTGAGAATTTGATTGCAATCAATTTTACTTCCTAGAAATTAAAGAGGAGTTTTTAAATTTATGAAAAAATCAATGGTTGTTTATCTCGAAATTTTCTGTACTCCACTCTTCCAAAAACTCCAAAATGGGATGTGCTGCAGATCCCACTGTTATATACACCATCAATGCGAGGTTCTTTACCAATCCACAGGCCTGATAAAATAGAGTTTAGTAAGCACATATCAAGTTTAAAATCTGGAAAACAACATCTAGAACATCTCAAAAAATAAATAAATAATTCATGTATGATCATTCACTACTTGTCCTTCAGGTGTTTCTTCAAGACACATCATTCCCCAATGAGAGTTGTGCGACTGTTGTGGTTTTGCCAATTTACCTGGACACATAAGAATGAATATATTAAAAGAATAGACATTGGAAACAAACAAACTATAATAAGGTTTAAAGAAATTTATATGAGAATTTGTTTTATTTATTGGTTTATGGACTTTGTGGTTGAATAGGAATAGATTTTTCATGTACATGAGGGTTTGGAGAATTTGATTGTATAAATGAGCAAGACAAGGTAATTTTTTTATATTTTTAAAAATTATACATTTTGCAATTATTACTCTTTTTAACAAGACTTTTATTTTTTAATTTCAGATCTCTCAAGCAAAACTTTTATGCCAAGAATTGTATAAAAGTTCATCTCCGATGCAACAACAATATTACCATCATCGCCAAATGGAAATCCTTGAAAAAGGAAAGTAATTGCAAATTATGGAAGTTAATATTTTTTTGTATGGGCTATGATATGGAAATTAATGTATTTTGACTATATTGCAGGAATTTTTTGTAAGACCATGATATGAAAATGTAATGTACATTGACTATAGTGCAGAAATTTTGTAATGGACCATGGTATGAAAATGTAATGTATTTTGACTATAGTGCGGGAATTTTGTAATGGACCATGATATGAAAATTTAATATATTTTAGCATGGACCATCATATGATTAGTTTCATTAAGAGTTCTTATGATAATGTGGGATATTGTTTTTATTTAACAATGCACAACCAAATTGGGAGGATTTTCTGAATTTAATCAAACATAGAGTGGTTTTTTTGAGCTGCTGTTTTATGCACAACCAAGATGGGTTGCTGTTTTATATTTTATTGCTTTTGCTCTATTTTTTCTTTTCTTGGTTGGGGGTTTGCTTGGCTGTTTGGTGGGCCCTTCGCTAACCCTTGGTGGTGTGCTTGTGCATGATTGTTGCTAACAATTATTTGATTTTGTTGTCATTCATAGGTTGAACAAAAGTTCTTTGGATGCTCTGTTGAAGGTTTAATTATTTGTAAAGATGTCACAATTATATTATTGTTGCTCATACCAAATGGTTTCACAAAATAACAATAATATTATCACTGGAAAATTAACAACATGTGATGGAATTAATTGAAATTACATAGCAATACAAGACTTCTTAAACAAAAGTAAGTGCTACAATTTAAATATTTATATTAAAGTTTTGGCATGATTGTCCATGAACTTGCCACAAGTGCTCAACAAGGTCAACTTGGAGTCGAGAATGAGTTTCCTTGTCCTTCATGTGATGATGATTTTGAATGAATTTCGCAAGTTCAGGTGTATGCTCATGTGAGACTGGTTCTTGTAAACTTCCATCGATTGCATCATAATTGAAGTCTTCTGATCCATTGATATCTCACTCATCCTCGACGATCATGTTATGCAATATTACGCATGCCTTCATAACATAGTTCAGAGTCTTAGTTTTCCAAAAACGTGCAGGTTGACATACTATTACAAATCTGGCTTGTAGCACTCCAAATGCATGCTCTATATCCTTTCTTGTGGACTCTTGCGCTGTAGCAAAATACTTTTTCTTGTTTCCTCGTGGACATGGAATTGTTTTTACAAATGTTGACCATTGTGGATATATTCCATCAGCAAGGTAGCATCACATTGTATAGTCATTACCATTGATTGAGTAATTGACTGGAGGCCCATAGCCTTCAGCAAGCATGGCAAATATAGGAGATTCGTTCTAGCATGTTGATGTCATTATGAGATCCTGGTAACTCAAAAAATGCATGCCATATCCAAAGATCATACGACGCCACTATTTCCAAAATAATTGTTGGTTCATCAGTATACATTCCACTTAACACAGTCGAACAATTTTTCCATTTCCAGTGCATACAATCTATATTCCCCAACATTCCAGGAAAACCGCGACTTTCACCAACTGCTAGCAATCTAGCAATATCATTGTTGTTTGGTGACCTTAAGTACTTATCAGAAAAAATTACAACAATAGCTTTAACAAACTTTTTTAAACTCTTCATTGCGGTGCTTTCTCCGATTCTCAGATATTCATCCATATAATCAACCGTTATTCCATAAGTGTAGCGATCCCGATTTCGATAATTTTTTCATGTTTTGCCATTTCAACTGGGCCGGTCAGGGATCGAACTGCCCGGTCAGCTCGCGAGGGTTGAGGGGGTAGCACTCCTTGGCGGGTCCGAGGGGAGCGCCCTGGCGGGGTCAAGGGGCAGCGCCCCCGAAGCAAAAATGCAAAATGCATTCGAAGTTGCTTTTCCGCTCGAACGGCCGTTTATGCGCTCAAGCGGAGAATATTTAGTTTCAGAAGTTTGACATGTCTGCAAAAGTATTGGGTTAGTGTATTTGACGCTCGAGCGGGGTTTTCCACGCTTGAGCGAACCATATTATATCAGTTCGTGAATTTGATACTTCAGATCACTTTTTCAGTCCTCTCTCTCTCTAAAACTCTCCACAATTCCAGATCAGGAGCTTCTCTCTCTAAAAGTCATCTTCTCTCTTTGATTTCTCCAAATCTATTGGGATTTAGACTTAAGTTCTTCACCAAAGTTGGTTATCATCTCGAGAGCTTCGTTGTGTGCGGGGAAGATCGAGTTTCGATATCGTTGATTTTGGGGGTTTCATCTCATTTCTTCTTCAAAATTTGAGGTAGGGATTTTCTTAGAGTTATATATATGTTGTTGCAAGATCTATATGATTTTCAAAATCATCTTTTGATAGCTTTGAAAATTGATTGTTGATTCAAGAAGTTGAGCGATTTTGAAAGTGGATTTGCCTCTTGTTTTTTTAAAATGATCTTATGAGTTTCGAGCTTTGTTGATTGAAGAAAAGATGATTTTGGAAAATTTTCTTTCAAAATATTTGAGTTGTATAGTTTTGGTGAGAAAACCTAGAATTTGGAGATTTTTTTTAAGAGACTGAAAATCCATGAATGATATTGTTATATTTATTTTGTATGTCAAAATAAATGGATCTTTGGAAAATTTCTTATTTATATTTATATAAATGATGAATTTCAAGGAATATGAGAATTATTATTTATTTTGAAAAATTATTGTTCAAAACGTTGAAATAGTCTTGAAATGACAAATTGTTGAAGATACTTGAGAAGAGAGAATTGTGTTATTCCTTGGATGATAAATTGGAATAACAATATTTATATTCATCTTGTGTTATTGGCATATCAATTCATTTGATTACATTAAACTTTGAAAGTTGATTTGAAAACTTGCATTGAGAAAAGAATGTTGAGAAACAAGTTTTCATGGAATGGTTTTGGGGTAAATACGTTGATAAGTCTTGATAGGTAGTGTAGATGATATTGAATAAGTTGGCCTGAGAGTCCGAGGTAAAAGATCGAAAATCCGCGTGGATAAGTGTCGAGCCTTCCGGCTAATACCGGTAAAAATGACAAATTGGTAGCATTTGTATAGTCTACTTGCAGACACCGACCTAAGGATTACCAGAGTCGTATTTACCGGTTTTGAAATGAATTGTTAAGTTTTGAAGAATTGAAATTGCATGACATCATTGAGTATGATGGTTTTCAAAGATGAAGATGTGATTTTCTTTCAAAATAACATAGCATAGCATGTGAATTTCATCTCTTGAGACTTGTATAAAATGTATATGCTTAAGGATTTCCTACTGGGCTTTATGCTCACCCTACGGGATTTTTGTGCAGGAAAAGATATGGTGATGCCGCCTAACTAAAGACAAGGAAATGTGTGTTGGGAGTACGAGACTCTCATTTTGCTATAATTCTGTGTGTGAGCCAAGGGCTGTATGTGTGTGGGTTTGAATAACCGTTTTGTGTAACCAGACTCAAACCTTGGAAACTTGTAAACCCTTGGGGTATTTATTTGTTTATTTTCTTATTGTTGGATTAATGTATTGTTGCATGAAGAGCTATTGTATCATGTAATGTAAGTTTGGAGATTTATATTCGGTTTTCCTTGAAGTGCCATGATTGCTGTATTATCATTTGGGCTAGAAATTTGAGGCGGTACAATAAGCAAGCATCCTAAGTGCGATGGTCATCTTTGAAGAGAAGATAAATCGAGCATTCTAATAGCATTTCTTTTTTGGATGAAGTATGGATGATGTGCTTCTACTGCCGCTTGAATTTGGAGAAAAAAAGAGCAGCGCATCCAAAATCTCCTTTGAAATAAATTGGAGGGATATACATGTGGTTCAGCAAAATGGTCAAGAAAAATCCTTTCATGGCCTTGAGCAAAATCACGTCGAATAAATCTGTGGCTTTCAACAGAACTACAACGTGAGCTTGATTGTCTCTCAAGTCGTTCTTCTTCCAAGGCAACCACTGTACATATCTCTAACTGATCATAAGAGTCTTCATCATTAGCAATCATATTGATTACACAATTGCGAGCCATAGAAAAAATTTAGAGAATGAATTTGAGAGAAATTGGCGTCAGATTGAAATGGGGAGAGCCAATAGTGCTATTTATATAATTTAAAAAATATGACCGTTAGACTATTGAAAAAATGACCGTTGTTGTTTGAAAAATTCTACAATTTGAGTAAGAGCCCCACTGCCTGAAATTTATGACCACTGTTGTTTGAAAAATTCTACAATTTGAGTAGGAGCCCCACTGCCTGAAATTGCAGAGTTGGTTGACAAGTGTAATAATTATTTTATTATTGAAAAAATATTCAAATTTAAAGCAATTAAAAAGATTATTTTAATAGAATAGAGAAAGAATAGGGAGTGTTGTTAGGGGAAGTAGATGAAAAAGTGATTCCCTAAAATAAGGAATGAATTTTTTATTAATATTTAGGGTAAAATTTAGATAATCTGCTAGGGATGCTCTTACTCTCAGCCCTATAAAACCATCTTTTACTAATTTTCTCATCTAATTTGATTTCAAATTTGAGTAAAAAAAAACTTGGTATAAATTATTCCAATCATTTCATCAATTTTTTATCAAATTCTTTTTAAAAAATTATCCTCTTATCTCAAATTCAACTTTTCATCAAATTTGATAATTTTTATTTATTTTTATCTCAAATGCTTCATCTTTGTAAATTTTCATCAAATTCAAATTTGACAAGGAATTTTATGAGTTCTCAATTTGATAAAGAAAATAACTCTTCCTTGTCTAAACCTTTACAATAAACAAGATATGAACAAAAACTACTAGAGCTAATGGTATTAAACTACATGATGATTTGAAACATTAAACTGTTGACACATAAAATATCAATTATTGAATTCTACAAGCCTCACTCTCTCCAAATAGCAAAACAAACTAAGTATCTAGACAAAATAAAAGTTGGAGAAGGCCAAATATACCCTCAAGTCTCTAATTCGCAATTATTTGTTGTTTGGTGGATCTTACCAAATGGATTGTGTCAACTTGATTAGAAAAATTAAAAGTATGATATTCGTTTGAAAAAAGATAATAGTATGCAAGCAAAATTTTTGTAGAGAAATTATTTGCATGGTCTTGGGTACTTTTATTTACACTCACAATTTTTTTTTATTGCACCTAGTTAAAATTCCAAATTTTTATTTTTCTCTTACGTCTTCTCTTCTTTTTCTTGGATTAAAGCTCCACAAGAGGTAGGGAAGATCTATTTTCTTGTACCAAATTGTTTAATTATAATGCGGATCATTGATGTTTTATTGTTTTGTCAACATGAAGTTTTTTGTTGGATGGGGTCAAATGAGGAGAGGGAGCGGTGAAATCAGAGAGAATGAGAGGAAATTCATGATAAACGATTGCAGATAACTTTTTGCAAGCAATGCACCGAACATTATTGTTGAGTGTTAGGGATAGTTTGGTCTTTATGTCTTATTCTTATTATTATAAATAGTTGTGTGTAAGGAGGAAACCCTATGTTTTTTAATCAATATTATATACAGTAGTCGTTTCTCTCTCTCTCTCTCTCTCTCTCTTTACAACTTCTTCTTTTCATCTATACATTCAATACATTCAACATGGTATGAGAGTAATATCTTCTTCCTTGAAGATTGTTCCTTTCATTCTTCCTTCCTTGTTTCTAGTATCCTTTTCTAGTATCCTGGTACATGTATATAAAAAAAAAAAAATACTTGCACTATGCTCAAAATCTAATGGGTATGTACCCTATAATCTTCTTTTGATTTTTTTTCTTATTATTGATTGTTTTTTCCAACTTTTTTTTTTTTTGATTTTTCATCCAAACTGGGTGATTTTTCGAAAGTCATTGTTTGAGCTCTTTTCAGTTGGTTTTTTCCTTTTCCTTCACATGTTGGGGAGCTGAATGGAATCCCTAGAGGGGTTTGTTGTCCCTGTTTTGATGTATTTTGGCCCTACCTTGGATTTTTTCTAAGTTTTGGCTAGTCTACTTTGGTTTTCGGGCTCCTAGTTAATCTGATTGCTTTGTTCTGGGATTATCTTGCACTATTTCAGCCTTAGAAGGTGAATTGCTGGCTGGTTAGGTGTTTACAGGACTTGTTTAATATCCTACTTGTGTTTCTGCACCATCTTTCTCTCATCTCATGGCTGAAAGTGAGGGTCAAGACTCTAAACGTAAGGAGGAGAGTGGACTGAGTCGTGGTATGACTCTTGGTGATTATCCTTCTCTCTAGATTAGTTCGATCAAGCTTAATGGTACCAATTACTTGATTTGGTCCCGCTCCTACAGTCTTGCCATTGTCACCTGGCGTTTGATTGGCTATATTACCGGTAGTACCAAGCAATCTATTGAGGATGGTGCTTTATCTACTCAATGGATTTCTGAGAATGCTTTAGTTATGAGCTGTTGATCAATTCTATGAAGCCTACCATTAGTCAAACTTTTCTCTTGATGGATACTACTAACAAGATCTGGATAGGCACATCTCATATGTATTCTCAAAAGGGTAATGATACACAAGCCTATGAATTGAGAAAAAAGATTAGGAGCTTGGATCAGAAGAATTGCTCTCTTGCAATATACTATGTTGATTTGAGTGGTTTATGGCAGAAGCTAGATTACTAGTAGAGTTTCCAGCCAATTTGCTCCACGGATGCCACTATGTTTCAACAGGTTGTGAAGAAAGAGCGGGTGTATAACTTTCTTGCTGGCCTGAATTTGGAGTATGATCAAATACGAATTTAAATGTTGGATCGCTCTTCGTTTCCCACATTGCGCGAGGTTCATGCCTTGGTTCAGCAGGAGGAGAGTTGTCGTAGTGCTATGGTACATGTCCCTATTCAGGACCGATCAACGATGGTTGCAGCCCCAAAGCCACATGATACTTAGCCTAGTCTACCTCAGGGTGGTCGTAAGGGTCCCTTGGCTGATCGGGACCAATTGAAATGTGATTATTGTGGGAAAAATAGACATGATAAAGAGCACTGTTAGAAGTTGCATGGTCGGCTTACTCGAGACTGTGGTCGTGGTGTTCGTCCTCAAGCACATGTTTCTAAGACTACTATTAGTGCCTCAGGTGACACTGGTTCTATTTCCTAGAATGACCTACACACTCTCAGATATTTGATGACTCGACTTGATTCTTTCTTTACCTTAGCTCATTTCTCTTCTGCCTTTTCTAACTTTGCCTACACAGGTATTTCTGCTAGTGCACTTAGTACCCCTTCGTTGTTTTCTTGGATCATTAATTCCAGTGCTACCAATCACATGACGAATACTTCTAGTCTTTTCCATTCTTATTCACCTGGTTTTGGGCGGGATAAGGTTAGAGTGGCTAATGGCACTTTATCCTCTATCTCCGACAAGGGTTTAGTTCATTGCACCTCTTTACTTTCTTTTTCATCTATGCTTTATGTTCTTACTTTTTCCACTAACTTACTTTCTGTTAGTAGCATTACTATTGCTCTTAATTGCTCTGTAACCTTTTTTTTTCGACTCATTGCGTCTTTCAGAAACTAGCTATGGGAAAAATGATTAGCAGTAGTAAAGCACAAGGTGGACTGTACTTTCTCGATGATGTTCGTCCTGCATTAACTTTGTCTTCTTAGGCTCTTCAATTCATTACTAATTTCCCCTTTCATTTTCTTCATCAGTCGCATTGTCGTTTAGGGCATCATTCCTTTAGTATTTTAGTAAAACTTTTTCCTTCATTAGTTCGAGATTGTCTTAGGAATAACTTTGTTTGTGATGCTTATGAGCTTATCAAGCATAAACATACTTGTTATCTTTCAATTAATAAAAGAAGTATATGCTTATTCATACTGATGCGTGGAGTCCTTCCCCTGTGGTTTTTACCTCTGGTTATCAGTGGTTTGTTACGTTTATTGATTGTTATTCTCGTGTGACTTGGATTTATTTACTTTGAACTAAAAATGGGGTTTTCTCGTGCTTCAAAATTTTTCATAAAATGGTGTCCAATCTCTTCAATGCTACTATCAAAATTCTTTGGAGTGATAATGGGAAGGAATATGTTGATGGAGCTTTCAGGGCATACCATGAGGAGTATGGCATTCTTTATCAGACTAGTTGTGTTGGCACTTTTGAGCAGAATGGAGTTGCTAAACGCAAGAATGACCACTTCCTTGAAGTTGCTCACTCTTTCTTGTTTACTATGAAAGTTCCTAACTCTTTTTGGGGGATGTTGTTCTTACCGCTGCTTACCTTATTAACCATATACCCTCTAGTATCCTCAATTTCCAAATTCCTCTTGAACTTCTTCCTATGACTTATCCCACTTCTTCCCTTCTGCTTCGTGTTTTTGGTAGTGTCTGTTTTGTTCACCTTCAACCTCGTACTCGTGGGAAGCTTGATTCTAAGGCTGTTCAGTGTGTCTTTCTTGGTTATTTTGCTACTCAGAAGAGTTATAAATGCTATGACCCTTACACTTGTAATCTTTATGTTAGTATGGATATCACTTTCCATGAATCTGAGTCTTTTTTTCCTCATCCTCCACTATCTCCTCAGGAGGAGCGTGTTATGGATGAGATTGTGGATAAAGTGACATCATATTAGCATGAGTTGTCTTTTTTCCTTCCTAATCAGCAGGCTGTTATTTGTGGTGAGGGGAAACCTAAGAGTTCTGTTGATGAGGAGTTTGATATCAGTGGTCATTTGGTCATAACTGATCTTAAGACTTATTCACGACGTCAGAAAGAGCAGACTTCTCTTGTGCCACTAGGTCAATCATCATCTCTCATGCCAGTTCCACACCTAATTTCCACTGACTCTACAGGTAATGATCCTCAACCTATTTTTTCACCGGTTGTTGATAGCCCTATCGCTGATGATTTGAGTCTTCCTATTGCTCTTGGAAAGGGGGTTAAAGCCTGTACTCAACACTCTATTTCTAAATTTGTGTCATATGATTCGATGTCTTCTACATACCATGCATTTGTTTCGTCTCTTTATTTTGTGTGTATTCTGCAGGGTTGGAAAGAAGCTATTAATGATCCTAAGTGGAAGGTAGCTATGGTAGAAAAGATGCAAGATTTGAGTAAAAATAACACTTTGGAGATGGTGTCTCTTCCTAATGGAAAAAAACCTGTTGGATTTAAGTGGGTGTTCACAATTAAACACAATGAGACGATTGAACGGTACAAAGCAAGAGTAGTGGCCAAAGGATTTACCCAGACATATGGAATAGATTATTAAGAAACTTTTACCCCCGTAGCGAAGATGAATTCCATTCGAGCTATTCTTTCGTGTGCTGCTAATTTGGGATGGCCTTTATAGCAAGTAGATGTGAAGAATGCCTTTCTTCATGGGGAGTTTGAGGAGGAGGTATATATGGATGTAACTCTAGGATTTTTATCTCAGTCTACAGTTGGAAAGGTTTGTAGATTGAAGAAGGCTTTGTATGGTTTGAAATAATCTCCGTGAGCCTGGTTTGGTAGATTCCTAAAGGTAATGCTGGGATTTGGGTATAAGCAAAGCAATCCAGATCACATCTTATTTGTCAAACGCAATGTATATAAGGTAATAGTGCTTATTATATATGTGGATGACATAGTTGTGACAGGTAATGATGAGAATGAGGTGACCCATCTCAAAATGCAGTTAGCTAAGGAGTTTAAGATTAAAGACCTTGGTCCGTTGAGGTACTTTCTTAGGATTGAAGTAACCAGATCTGATAAATGCATCTTTATTTCTCAAAAGGAGTACATTCTAGATCTTCTTAAGGAAACGACCATGTTGGGCTATAGACCAGCTGATTCATCGATTGAGACCAATCATCATCTTTATAGTGAGGTTAGTGAGCTTGTGGAGAAGGAAAGGTACCAAAGACTTATGGGAAGACTGATATATCTATCTCATACTCGTCCAGATATTGCCTATGCAGTTAGGATAGCAAGTCAATTTATGCATGATCCTCGTGCAACTTATATAGATGCAATCTATCGCATTTTGAGGTACCTTAAATCTGTCATTGGAAAAGGAATTTGGTTCTCTAATCATGGTCACTTGAGGTTGGAAGCATGCATAGATGCAGATTAGGCAGGCTCTATAGATGACAAACGCTCTACCTCTGGCTACTATGCTTTTGTAAGGGGCAATTTAGTCACATGGCGTATTAAGAAACATGTGGTAGTATCCAGATCTAGTGCTGAAGCTGAATACAGAGCTATGACACATGGAACATGTGAACAAATGTGGCTTTAATCTTTTTTGAGTGATATAGGGCTTGATTGCAGTGATCCCATGACTTTGTATTGCGACTACAAGGTGTAACATGCCCGGGGGATACCCGTGCACGTTAAATAGTTCGGACCCGCGGTCTCTTTGATTTAGTTTCACGAGTGCAATGTGAAACATAGATGAGAGTCCAGATTTGACAACTTTTAGTGAAAATCCATTTTATTTTAATTTTGTCAAAAATGGACTGTGTCATCAGATCTCATAGTCGCCATCTAATATTTTGAAAAATTAGGAAACCCATGACTCGTGCCAAGGCCACTGTTCGTCATAACTAAAGTTGTCTCGGTTCGGAACCTTAAGTATGAGAGGGGAAGGTCATTAATTGAGCACCCCTGCTCACCCGATCAAAAGATCGGCCTTTACTAACCATGATATGAATTTTATTTTCTTTAGATATTCATGTTCTGATTATTTAATAAATCCTAAAATTTACTATGTGAAACATACAAGTATAGATTATGTCACCCACTTTGGAATAACTTGATTTCATGTAGTTTTGAAAGAGTTTTGAAGATGTACAACCCAAATAAATTGAGCTTACAAACATAAAAATCAACATCATTCTAAATTAAGCGACACAACCTTCATCCACTGGCATTCATAGAGTTATATCACATAAGCAAATAGCCTCATGGTAGAATGCTAAACATAGTAAGAAAAACACACACAAATGGGATGCTAAAGTGTAAAAACTTACATGTTTGACGACCCGCGAACAAGCTACAAAACAAAGTTAGTAAAATATGCATGATCTTATATACAAAATCATAATGCAATTCACTCATGAGATGCAACTAAAGATTCGGCTTCTAAGATATGATATGTGAATCATCTCAAGAACATGAGGTAGCGCACATAATCACATAGAAATTGATTAAATCCACAAATGCAAATTTAGCCGAATCAAGATACATGAAACATGGATGCAAAGCATGGATATAATGAAAGACGAAATATAATGCATATTCACAGATAAAGAAAACAAGTAAAAGAACGGGATAGAAAGAAGCGGGGCGGGAAATTACTACAACACTTTGAATAAATTATTGCAAATCAAATAAGAGAGAGAGAAGAGAATATTACAACAAAATAAAAACCTCACAAACTCTCAAAATAAAAACAATAATAATAAAAATAAAGAAACTTCATGTGCTTTGGGGATTGCCGAAAAATATTCTGCTTGACGCGGGAAGACTGCTCCATTCCGTATGGGGAAACTTATTTTGTAGGAGTACTATTCATCCCGGGGCACTATTCATTGCCGACAGTACTATTCACCACGATAATTACTATTTTCCCTTTTTGATCGTTATTCATCTTTTCGGGCATTTTTCGTTCGTAGTTATTATTCATCGCTGGAGGTACTATTCATCGTCGGGGTTATTATTCACCGCCAGAGGTTACTTTTGGGGATTTGATGAATTTTCTGAGTCACAAACTTTCTTTTGATTACCCTCAAGTTTGTGGAATGTGTTCTTAATTCTCAGTCCAAAATTTGAAATTATTGTTTTAGTGGTTAGTTTCTGAATGGTGTATTGATGAAATAGAAATAAAAATATCAAAGAAAATATTTTATTTTCCCTTTCTCTCTCAAAAAAATAATTTTCCTTCTTTCTGATTCTTTTTCTCTCAAACTCTCTCGCACCACTTCTTTTTTTCCTCTCTGATTCTCTAATTTAATTCTCTTAGACTTTTTAGATTAGTCCCCCATGCTGAGCCTCTCCCTCTTTGTTCTTATATAAGCACAAACTAGGAAGAAACAAACAAACAAAATATAATATAATAATATATATCTATATGCAATTGAATCTAGCAGGCCAGCCAAACTCTCTCCACAAACAAACTATATACATATAATATAATAAATATCTAATATATATATATATATGCATTATTTGCTTGGATTTTTTTATTATTTTTCTTTTATAATATATATAATATAATATATAATAACAAAAATATATAATTTATACTAATTTATATAAAAACACCAAAAATATGAACAAACACATAAAATTATACAAAATTACAAAATACTAAACTAATAAAATATTTAGTAGTTTAAAACAATTTGGCTATAATGGTGAAGGTTGGGATTAAAGTTCAAATTTCATCTCTCTTACTGAAAAATTCTGTGAGAAACACATTCTAATTGTCATCATTGGGTAATCAAAAGAAAATGTCTAAGTCTTAAGGCCGGTCAGAATTGGGGTGTCTACAGTTGCCCCTCTTTGATAGAGCTCAAAGTCATTTTATGACGTGAGTGAATGTCAAAACCCGAAGACAAACCCATTTGATGAGATCGTAAGACTTGGGCAAACAAACAATTGTGCAAACAATTGGTTGAACCCGAGAGTTGCTTACGTATCCTTTTGAGGACTTAAACCTGCGTAGTTCAGGGGCAAGATGTAAATAATATGCACGATGCAACTTTGAAAGATAGACTGACACGCTTTGCGAAGCCGACTATTTTAATAATGATCATGCAAGATGATGCAATAAGCAATAATGAATATAATAAGCAAGATAACCAACAACACATGAACTAACAACACTCTACCTATGCCAAAACACAGGACGAAGAAAGAAAACATCGCTCAGGACTGTATTTCCCGCATCCTGAGAAATAAGAAGATGAAAATCGCTGGGGATCGTGTTTCACATGTCCCGAGGTGAAAGTAAAACAGCTTAGGGCCACACTTCGTGCGTCCAAAGATAGAAACAAAACTGCTTGGGATAGCGTTTCACGTATCCCAAGAGCAAACACACCTAAGGCCGCGTTTTACGCGTCTTAAGATAAAAGAAGAACCGATCGGGATCATGTTTCACACGCCCTAGATAAAATCCACCCAGGACCGTGTTTCACGCATCCTGAGAAACAAAAACCGCTCGGGATTGTGCTTTACACATCCTAAGATAAAACCCGCCTAGGGTCGTATTTCACGCGCCCTGAGAAACAACAAAGGTGTGTACGATAGATGCACAAAGTGAACGGGTGTATGCACAAAGTGAACGAGTGCGATAGATGCACAAAGTGATCGAGTGCAATAGATGCACAAAGTGAACGAGTGCGATAGATGCACAAAGTGATCGAGTGTGATAGATGCACAAAATGAACGAGTGCGATAGAGCACAAAGTGAATGAGTGCGATAGATGCACAAAGTGATCGAGTACGATAGATACACAAAATGAACGAGTGCGATAGAGCACAAAGTGAACGAGTGCGATAGATGCACAAAGTGAACGAGTGCGATAAATGCACAAAGTGATCGAGTGCGATAGATGCACAAAGTGAACGAGTGCGATAGATGCACAAAGTGATCGAGTGCGATAGATGCACAAAGTGATCAAGTGCAATAGATGCACAAAATAAACGAGTGCAATATATGCACAAAGTGAACGAGTGCGATAAATGCACAAAGTGAGTGAGTGCGATAGATCCACAAAGTGATTGAGTGCGATAGATGCACAAAATGAACAAGTGCGATAGATGCACAAAGGGATCGAGTGCAATAGATGCACAAAGTGAACGAGTGTGATAGATGCACAATGCGGTAAGATCATGTGATAGGTGCACGATGCGGATATGATCGTGCGATAGATGAACGATGTGGTATATGATCGCGCGATAGATGCATGATGTGGATATGATTGTGCAATGGATGCACGATGGGGATGTGATCATGCGATAGATACACGATGGGGATGTAATCGTGCGATAGATGTACAGTGTGGATATGATCATGCGATAGATGCATGATGGAGAAGTGATCATGTGATTGATACACGATGGGGATGTGATCGTGCGATAGATACACGATGGGGATGTGATCGTGCAATAGATGTACGATGGGGATATGATCGTGCGATAGATGCCCGATGTGGTATATAATCGTGCGATAGATGCACGTTGGGGACATGATCGTGCGATAGATGCACGAGGGGATATGATCGTGCGATAGATGCACGATGGGGATATGATCGTGCGATAGATGCATGATAGGGATATGTGAGAAATAATGTAATGGATGATTTGTTAAGGAAATGTAGTATACCAACAAAGCGGCGCTTTAGAAAGCACCTCATGGGGCGAGTGGTGATGAACCGCTATACTCTGATGAGGATTTCCCTCTTGTGTTCTTCGAACTCTTACCTTCAACTCACAGTTCAAAGGCCCTCAAATGCTGACAAAGGGTAACCTCTACATGTAGAAGTGACGGATGCCATTTTTCTTCCTCATCATATTCACAACTTTCCCTATTCTCTAACGGGGTGATAGACTAAGTTGATTCAGTATCCAGAATTGAGGTGCATACATGCTACCTCAACCTATGGGGCTGCCATACAGATTTCAAGCCGGGGATACACCCCTGGGTATTTAAACCAGACTTTAGTCTCAGAAATTCCAAACCTTTGCGTTCTAGGCATCGACATTCGAACTCTAATTTCCGCCGTCGCAGTTGGTCTCCTAGGAACTCATTACAAACACAGGCAGGTGGCTATACCAAACCACCTGAAGTCGTTTGGACACGACAAACACCAAAGGAATTGTCCATTTAGACGATTTAAGGTCTCCTAGACCAAGAGAGTGCACAAGTCAATGCAATGCAAAAGATAGCGCGATTTAAATTGAAATGCACAAGGTAGTGCGACGGTGAAATGCACAAGATAGTGCGATGCGCAACATAGCGCGATTGAGTTGTAATTGTGCAATAGATGCACGAAGTGAGTTTATTGTGTGATGCACAGAGTGAGATTTTTGTGCGATAGATGCACAAAGTGAAATTATTATGCGATAGATGCACAGAATGAACAAATGAACAAGATTACAAATCAATACAGTGACAACGCATGTTCCATACAAGATAGGTAACCAATGCATGATGTTAATTGAGAGCATGTTCTATGCTAGAGACAATATGTAAAATTGAAAGCATGTTCTCTACAAGATACAAGAGCATATTCTATGCATAACTGAAAGCATGTTCTATGCGAAAATGAAAGCATATTCTATGCAAAATTGAAAGTATATTCTATGCATGAATTGAAAGCATATTTTATACTAAATTGAAAGCATATTCTATGCATGAAACATGAATGATGCAAGACGTGCGTGCAACATAGCATGTATAGTACACAAATACATATATATACATAGAAATACGTACATATACACAGACATATATGGACAAATATAGATAAAATACTCAAATACGTACATATGGCATACACATTTGGGGAATATTCCATTACTTATAAGGAATATTATGTTTGTGGACGTCAGCAATCATATGCTGTTACTGAGACAGAATATTCTGTTGGCTGATATCATCGCACGTAAGCAAAACACGCAAAAAGGAAAGAAAACACGAACGTAGGGATACGGGGTTTCAAACCCCCGATCTCTAGCTTAGGCCCCAGCCCTCAACCACTAAGCCAAACCACTGAACCAAGCCACTCTTGTGACAAGATATTCAAACAAATATATATATAACATAGGTATGCGACATATATACATAAAAGCAAAACAAAACAAAAGAAACACTCGTTGCTATGGGGGCTCGAACCTCTGACCTTAAACTCAGCCCTTCAATCCTTAACCATTGAGCCCAAGCCACTCTTGTGACCAAATATTCAAACAAATATATATAATACATAGATGTACAATACATATACACATATATATACATATACAACTCTCCCGCCTCTCTTTGTGTTTTTGTCTCACTCTCTCTTCCTTCATCTTCTTCGAGCGTCATGTCTGGGGCGGTATTTCAACAATCACGGCGCCTGACCGATAAGCTATCCAATCCTGTCCTAATTGTCAATGGTTGTCTCAGCCTTTCTCTCTCTGTGTCTTCTTCTTCTTCGTTCTCTTCTTAGTTGAGGCCTGCGAGACAGAGAGACATAGCAAAAGCCTGTAAACTTTCTCTGCCACCACTTTGCAACTTCTTTCTTTTGCATTACTCTCCTCTGTCATGGCTTCTTCACACAGTTCTCTCACTCTTTTTCCAGACCTGAATGAGTCCACAATAGAGATGAGTCCATAATAGAGATGACCGATTCTGACTCCCTTGAACTTCAACCAGAGGCTCCTCCTCCTTTCCCTGTTTTCATCTTTCCAGCGATGTTAGTTGAGCAAAAAATGGCGGCATAGTCTGACATCGAAGCAAACTCGTATACGCTGAGGTCATGTATGGAGACCGTGACTGCAGTCTCCAACTTGTCTCGTCGACTGCAGAACAGGACGTGTGAGGTACATTAGTTAAATGCACAACTCTTCTTCCTTTAACGTATGTACAAAGACACTCAAGTAGAAATTAGTGCGCTGAAAAAGTATAACAAAGAGCTGAAATGACAGGCCACCTCTGTGGCTCGATTCGGAGTTTTTTCGCACAACCAATTTGATGGCCGGCGAGGAATAATCTCCTTCGGAAGCTCTACCAAGGCCGAGGCAGAGTCTTTAAGAGTTTCGAAGGAGTAAAGATGAAGCGAGACAACTGATGGTAAAGTCGGGCAACGAAGCTGTGTACAAATGAAGCCGGTTGTAATCTTCGCCGCCGGGCTGCTGCCAGAGAAGAAAAAAGAAAAAGATCCCTCTCTCTTTTTTTTGTTTGTTTGTTTTTTTGTTTTGTTGTTATTGTTGTCTCTGTAATCAGGGATGTCATCCCCTGACTTCAATAAAATCAGTTTCTTTTTTTTCACATGAATGGTGTGACTGACATATCACTTTGAGCTTGAAAATAATTTGGTTTGATTGAATTTGATAATGATTGAATTTTGAACCCTGAACTGGACATTAATTCCATACTGGCCTAACTCAAAGAATAACTTAACGAAAGAAAAGAAAACAAAGCAAAATGATATAGACACACTTACATACATTGACTGGTATGAAAGGAACTTAAAAAGGATGACTCTGAAACACAACCATTGAGCCTAAGCGATTCTGCAATTTGTTCTGATGGGTTGAAATTGAAACTGATGGGCTGACCAAAAAGTTGGCTGACGAACTCATGATCTAGTCAAAGAGTTGGCCGACAAACTCATGACTCAAGTGGTGGAGAAAACAGAATCTCGGACTCGACTATGCCCCTAGTTCATTGCCTTGATTTTTTTCTCTTGATATTATTTTGTAAAAATGTTTTGATCAACATGAGTTAGATTAGCATACTTATTCCATTTTCTGTTTTGAAATCATGTAAGCTAAACTGTGAGCACTGAAAATTTTCCCTTTTTAAACCCAAAAAATGGTCTGGTTTTCCAAAAATAGAACAATTTTCGAGAAAAATTAGTCAACTTCATTCAAAATAATCAAAACCTATTTTTGCAAATGGCCATTATCCAACCAACTTGAAATCAACTATTGGGATGCATAGCCCTAAGCCAGATAATCAATGGTGATAACAGAACCGAGTCGATCCGAACCGTATGAAGCCAAGCGGAACTGGACCGAACCGAACTGAACCAAATTGAACCAACTGAACTTTGCAGAATGAAGACAAATCAAGCAAAGGCGGATAGGATAGCCAAGTCGACTAAAGATACACCAATCAAATATGGACGAGATGAATGAGTTGAAAAACTATTAGGATCGAACTTTAAGATGATCTACCTACGTATCCCAAAGATAAGAATCAGGCCATACGTAGCTCCGGCTAAGGTTCACTCGAGTATTGACACTCTCCTTGTGTGCTTTAACTTTTGCCAAAGCCGCCCTTTCGGGTTTTCAACCTTGCGAGCTTTTAATTTTTCATTTTTTTCTTTTTATTTTTTTTTCATCTTTTTCATTTTTTTATTTTTTCATTTTTTCTATTTTTTTTGTTTTCTTGTTTTTTTGCTCTAACTTTTGCCTGGGTTGCGCTTCTAGGTTTTCAGCCCAGCGAGCCTCTCAAGGGTTACTTTCATTTTAGTTTGTCCGTGTTGATTGGGTGTGAGATCTCTAGGCCATCTATAAGAATGACTGCTACACTTGACTAGTAGATATGATGATGTAGGAACTAGGCTAATTGGGTCTGAATTTGTCCCTAGTGTTGTCCCTTGTGTAGTGGATAGGAACTCGACTGTCCTTTAATAATAAAACTCATTCTCTCATATTCCGGGATTTGACTTCTTTTCTGGTCTTCATTAGCTTGAGAAACAATCCAGTTTTAAATCTTTGATCACATCCAACCTTGATGTCCCTAGTTCAAGGGCTGCTTCAAATCAAAATCACATCATTACCCCTAGTTCAAGGGATGATTCCAATCTGAATCACATCATTGCCCCTAGTTCAAGGGCTGCCTCCATTTGAATCACATCATTGCCTCTAGTTCAAGGGTTGTTTCCAATCTGAATCACATCATTGCCCCTAGTTCAAGGGCTGCCTCCATTTTGGCTATGCAAGCCTCACACTTTGGTTGATCATTGAATATTTTGAATCACGGTTTGAAAGCTAAGGAGATCAGACCTCAAGTCAAGAAGGATCCTATGTTGTATAATCACAAGATCAATTCCAGGCATGTCTGCGTAGGACCACACAAAAACAATTTTTGAAATCTTTTCACAAAGTGACTAATCACTCGTACTCTTATAAAGACAAGATAGAACCAATTTGGATCAAGCCAGGATTCTTCTCAGTACCCACATTAACAGAAATGATTTTATTCATCAAAGGCTTAGCACACCTCTCTTCCTCTCAGTTGATCAAAATTTACAAATCCTGAGGAATTTCTTCCTCTTCGTTTTTATCAGAGCCTTTGAAAAAAGTTTTGAAATTTTTGGTCAATGCAATGAATTAAAGGCACAGAGAAATAGGCAGACTCTATGGCACTTTTTTTTTATTGAAAAGAAACTACTACTCAACAATGACAACAAACTCAAAATGTGATATCCCTGTTCCGTAATATGTTAATTGGTCCTTAATATGAGTATGATTATGTGTCTAATATGATTTTTGTGTGCCATTATGTGAAAATATGTGGTTTTGAATTTCTATCTGTTCACCGTAGGAATATCTGTTTGATTATCTGCTTTGGAAATTAAATCGCAGGTCTTATCGGCCACAGAAACCGAAATTGGTCACGCCATTGTGATTGGCATAATTTTTAGAGCCTATGGTGAAATTTAATTGAAAAATTGATTCGGATCAAAATAATTAGATTCAGAATGATCAATTCAGTGCTCCATTATCTAATATTAAAATAATGACTTAGTGGGGACTTATGTAGAAAAGCACTATACATTTAATCCTTACACTTGAGTTCAAAATCTGATTTTGGTGCCTTGAGAGAGAGAGAAGGCCGGCCATAGAGATAGAAGGGAGAGACTTGTGCAATTTTTGACTCAAGCTTGGGAATTTGAAGATTTAACTCTAGATTTGACCAAATTAGAATAATTGAGCCTCTAGGTAAGCATTGATCTTGAATTTGTAAGTTTGAATTTGTGATCTTGTAAGTTCAAGGTTTGTTTGTGATCAAGAGCATGGTTTGAGTTAGTTTTGTTGAAATTGAGGCTTGATATGTGCATGCATGTGAAGAACTCCTATGGAATCACAAAATTCTAGCATGTAATTTGTGAATTATGAAAGATTGGAAGTGTAATCCCACATGCAAGCATGTTTTTGTTGAGTTTCATGGGAATGAGCACTAATTGCATCATTAGAAGTGAAAATGAAAGTCAAAATGGGCATGCATGTTGTTTATTAAAAATGGAAACCTTGAATGCATGAGTTTGAGTTAATTTGGGGCATGCATGTGATCAATTTTTTAAATTGAGCTCCATATTGATGTATTTTAGTGTTGGTACCATGTTAGTACAAGTATATGTGAAATTGGAGCCATAATATGCAAGAAATGTGGTTGAAATGTCGAATTTGAACTCAGAAACCATTCTGGAAAACCCAGAATTTATGATGTCCACTCGAGCGGGGAAACCGCCGCTCATGTGGGGAATTCATGCTCCTAATATTTTTTGCAGGCATGGGTCCGCTAGAGCGGGGAGCTATGTAGACAGGCATTCCGCTCGAGCACCCAAGTTCACGCTCAAGCGTGAATTTGATGCAACCAGCACTTTTGCAGACCAATTGGGTCCGCTCGAGCGGGGACCCTATTTTCTGAAATTTTGTATGCTTGTTCTGTGTTTCGTTTTCCGTTCTCTTTCACTTGCAAGTACTCTTAGGCATGCATTGAGCATTGTGATTGAGTTAAAGAGATATGAATAAAGCCTAAAGAGGAAAATGTGAATTTAAGAACGGATTGAATTGTTGGTGACCCTTTTGTGTTCATGGACTGTGTAGGGTCGAGCTCCAGGGCAAACCAACCAACTGATCACTGTGAGTAATATCTTATCGGAGATATCTGAAGTATATTGTTGTCCATTTGCTTACTTCTATATAAGTCTTATTAATTTGTCGATTTGATTGGTGGACAACGTTTTGACATAAATGAATGGGCCGAAGGCCGTTTTGACATGAATGAATGGGCCAGAGGCCATTTTGACATGAATGAATGGGCCAGAGGCCGTTTTGACATGAATGAATGGGCCGAAGGCTGTTTGACATAAATGAATGGGCCGAAGGCTGTTTTGACATAAATGAATAAGCCAGAGGCTGTTTTGACACAAATGAAAGTCTGAATGGGCCAAAGGCCAGTATGTTTGAAACCACAGTTACTTGACCTAAATTATGTATATATATGTTAAATAGCAATATAAATTGGGCCTAAGGCCATTGGGAGCATGTTGTTCTGCATATCGTTTGTATAACTTCTGTATTTGATATTATTTACTGGGCTATCGCTCACGCTCATTCATGTGTTTGTAGGTGAGCCCAGAGAAGTCCAAACCCAGCCCCAGTGAAGTCTATGTGGAACAACAGAGGTTTTGGAAAGTCAGCCCTTGTGTCTCACGCACGAGACCCGCCTTCGCCTTTTTGTTATTTTGTTCTATGTTGTCATGTTGGTGAAGTTTCTGAATTTGTCTATATATAGTTTTCATGGGTTGACTTAGTTTTGGATGATCCTGTTGTACAGAACTTATGCTACTGTATTTCTGTTGTGAGTTATTAATGTCTATACGTATGGTTTGTTTTGGTGTGCCATGTAAGCACAGCTCTATGGACAAAGTTTTAAATGAATTGCTTCCGTTTGGCCCCTTTACTCTAATGAGTTATGTCTGTTTTGGTTTGAGGCCGTAGGTAATCTCAGGATTACTGGCCGGTTATGGCCTTAACTCATAGGGGCGAGTTCAGATCATGACAGAGTGGTATCAGAGCACGAGTTAATAACTCACAC
Source organism: Camellia sinensis (assembly GCF_055761805.1). NCBI lineage: Eukaryota > Viridiplantae > Streptophyta > Magnoliopsida > Ericales > Theaceae > Camellia > Camellia sinensis. The sequence goes on from NC_138967.1 coordinate 52,280,416, forward strand.
ACTTGTCCAAAAGAGCAATAAGCGTCTAGATAAGATCTAGGATGCATTCATGTGATAAATATGAATTTGAAAGCATCAAGAATATACTTAAATGTTTTGATATGAACAATTGTGTGTTGTAAGTTTGTGATTTGCTTGCATTGCAAATTGTTTGAATATGTATGCTTTCTAGTATATGCATACTTGTGCATCTTTGTGTAAAGTATAATGCAAGTTTAATCAGATGGTGAAAACAAGAGGTGATGAGATAGAGGAATCTTGTACTGCCAGAATGGACAGAATGGAAAGACTGATACAGGAAATGACAGAAACTTTGAGACAGCAACATGAGTGGCAACAACAGTGGCAGCAACCACATCCGCCACCTCCACCTCCGGCACCACCCATGCCAGATAATCAGAATGATGATCGGATAATAGTTTTCATCAAAGAATTCAAGAAAATGAAACCACCACAGTTTTCATGGTGGATTAGATCCGTTGAAAGCCGAAGCATGGGTTCTCGGCATTGAGAAATTGTTTGAAGTGTTTTCCTGCTCAGAGACACAAAAAGTACTTCTAGCCACTTTTATGCTAGAAGACGAGACAAGAAGATGGTGGATGTTAATGAGAGAAAATCATAGAGATGTTGATTAGGTGAAATTTCTGGAAATTTTCTATGACAAGTACTTCCCGTAGTATGTTTGGGATAGGAAAGTGGCAGAGTTCATAGAACTAAAGCAAGACAATATGACTGTAGCTGAGTATGAGGCCAAATTCACCGAATTGGCCAGGTTTGCACCTCATGTAATTGATACTGACTATAAGAAGGCGAGACACTTTGAAGGTGGGCTCCGAAGTGACATCCTAGAGAGAGTGAATGTTTTGAAGCTGGAAACCTACATTGGGGTGCTAGACAGGGCCATCATATCAGAGGCTAACATAGCTAGACAAGCTAAGCCAACAACAGAATGGAAAGGCAACAAAAGGCAGGGCTTCTTTTCAAAGAAGAAGTTTTCAAAGAGGCAAAACACGGGCTCCTCGAATACTTCAACTCCTTCCTGAGACACAGCTCCCATGTGCAACATTTGTAGCAGAAAGCACCGTGGAGTTTGTTACCGTGTGTCAGGAGCCTATTTCAAATGTGGGAAACAAGGGCATATGGCCCGAGATTGTAATTAGAATGGGGAAAAAATAGCTTTTAGTTCCACTGCATCGATCCCGAAACTGGGAAATACTTTGAGATCCGCTACCACCGGGGATACTGTGAGACAGGGAAGAGTTTTTGCGCTTGTTCCGGGTGATAAACGGAATGCCAACGCAGTTGTCTCAGGTATTATTTCTATATGTAATCAAGATACTTTTGTATTAATTGATTCCGGATCCACACACTCTTTTGTGACATATGCATTTGCATCTAGACTAAATAGACCTTTAGAATTACTGCCATATCTGCTATGTGTATCGGCTCCATCTGGGGAATCTGTATTGTGTGAATCTATATACCGGTTTTGTGATATGCTTGTTGAGGATGCTATCCTATATGTAGATTTACTGCCCTTGAACTTTAGGCATTTTGATGTAATTTTGGGCATAGATTGGTTGACCAAGTATTCTGCCACCATCGATTGTGTGACAAAATGAGTTGTATTTAAACCACCAGAACATAAAGAGATTGGGTTTGTGGGTAATGGGGTAATGCCTCCACCTTATTTGATATCTGCAATGAAAACATGTAAACTGATCAGGAAGGGGTGCCAGGGTTATTTGTGCTATGAGTCGTCTGAACAATCTGTGAATGTTGAATTAAATGATATCCCTATTGTTAGGGAATTTCCAGATGTGTTTCCAAATGAATTACCAGGGGAACTGGTAGACAGGGAGATAGAGTTCACTATTAAGATTGTGCCAGACACCCAGCCCATTTCTAAAAATCTTTATAGAATGGCTACTGCTGAAATGAAGAAACTGAAAGAACAGTTGCAAGACCTACTTGACAAGGGGTTTATCCGACCTAGCACTTCACCTTGGGGTGCACCAGTGTTGTTTGTGAAAAATAAAGATGGAACCCTACGCCTGTGCATCGATTATTGGGAATTGAACAAGGTAACAATAAAGAACAAATATCCCCTACCCCGTATTGATGACTTATTTGATTAGTTGTAGGGATCATAGGTGTTTTCTAAGATTGATTTGAGGTCCGGGTATCATCAGTTGAAAGTTAAGGCAGAAGATGTTGAGAAAACCGCATTCAGAACGAGGTATGGACATTTTGAGTTTCTTGTTATGCCATTTGGAGTGACTAATGCTCCGGCAGCATTTATGGGCCTAATGAACCGAATTTTTGAAACCTACCTTAACGAATTTGTTGTGGTTTTTATTGATGATATTTTGATGTATTCTAAAGATAGACTTGAACATGAACATCATTTGAGAATGGTCTTACAAATACTTCGGGAAAGGAAATTATTTGCTAAACTAAAGAAATGTGAGTTTTGGTTGGATGAAATTGTTTTCTTAGGGCATGTGATCAACAAGGAGGGAATTTCAGTAGACCCGCAGAAAATAGAGACGATTGTGAATTGGCCTACACCAACAAATGTAACAAAGGTCCGCAATTTCATGGGCTTAGCCGGGTACTACAGGAGGTTTGTGAAAAACTTTTCCATGATAGCTGCACCTCTTACCCAGCTGACTTGCAAGGGGCAATTATTTGAATGGAATGACGAAAGAGAAGCTGTTTTTCATGAATTGAAAACGAGATTGACCACTGCACCAGTGTTGACACTACCGTCAGGTACGGAAAGTTTTGTAATTTTCAGTGATGCATCTTATAAAGGTTTGGGTTGTGTGCTAATGCAGAACGGAAAGGTTATTGCTTATGCCTCTTGACAGTTGAGACTGAACGAGAAAAACCACCCAACACATGACTTAGAATTGGCCACAGTCGTTTTTGCTTTGAAAATCTGGCGGCATTATCTGTATGGGGCAAAGTGTGAAGTCTACACGGATCACAAAAGTCTGAAATACTTCTTTACGCAGAAGGAGTTAAATATACGACAGAGGAGATGGCTCGAACTGATAAAGGATTATGATCTAGAGATTCAGTATCATCCCAGGAAAGCTAACACAGTTGCTGATGCCTTGAGCAGAAAATCAACGGGGAGTATGGTTTGTTTGCTCACTGAACAGAGAGAGATCTTACAAGATTTTGAGAAATCTGAAATTGAAGTGGTAATATGTGAACAGGGCGAATTGATAGCCGCTATTACAGTCAAGCTGGCAATCATTGATGAAATTAAGCAGAAACAAAAAGAGGATAAATTCCTCAAGAAAGTGATTGATGAATTCGAGACAAATCCGAAAGCAGAGTTCAATATTGTAAATGAAGTGTTGAGATTTCGAAACCGAATGTGTGTCCCAGACATTCCGGAACTAAAGAAGAGGGTTTTAGATGGAGCCCACAGATTCGTATTTGCTATGCATTTGGGTAACAATAAAATGTATCAGGATTTGAAACAAACCTATTGGTGGCCTAAAATGAAGAAAGAGATTGCAGAATATGTGTCCAAGTATCTTCAGTGTCAGCAAGTTAAGGCTGAACATCAGAAACCAGGCGGTCTACTTTAACCTCTCTCTATTCTTGAATGGAAGTGGGAATATGTGTCTATGGATTTTGTTGTTGGCCTACCTCGGACTTCTCGAGGTATGGATTCTATTTGGGTTGTAGTTGATAAACTGACTAAATCTGCACATTTTCTGCCAGTTAGAACTACGTTTAATGCTTATAGATTGGCTACTATTTATGTTGATGAGATTGTCCGTTTACACGAAGTTTCGATATCTATTGTGTCGGATAGAGATCTGAAATTTGTATCTAGATTGTGGAAAAGTTTGTAGGAAGCTATGGGGACAGAACTAAGGTTCAGTACTGCATTCCACCCACAGACAGATGGGCAATCAGAACGAACAATACAGACTCTGGAAGATATGCTTCGGATGTGTGCTTTGGATTTCCAGGGGAGTTGGGAAGACTACTTGCCACTGTAGACACCCCATTTTTGACCGTCCTCAAGACTTGTATGTCACCATTAGAACACTTGGTGATTACCCTTGTTTGTGTTCGTTTGGAGTTCCCGGAGGTCTCGGCTACGCGCCTTGTCTCAGGATCTCCGAACTTGACCATTTTGTGTCTGGTTTTGTACCAAACACTTGTGTTTTGCCTTGGAGGGGCAGGGAATGCCTTGAGAGGCATCCCCATACACCACCGGCCATGGCCAGAGGCCACCGGCTGGTTTTTGTTTCCATCGGCAATCTATTTTGCCGGTCGGCACTCCTTTTTGCCAAAATGGCATCTTTGGCCAGCCGACTACTGTGCATCTGCTTTTGCAGATATTTTATCACAGCTGTCTTGCATTTGGCTCCCCTCCATACACGTGTACGGAGGGATCTCTCTCTTTAGAAGCTTGTCTTGTAAGCTTTACAAGACAAAAGGCTCTATAAGAGAGAGTCTTCTCTCTTGGCTTTAGGGTTAGACACTTGAGACACTTTAGATATTTTTAGACAGCCATTTTTAGGGTTTTGAGTTCTAGGGTTAGAATCCATACACTTTCTATCTCTATATCTCCCTCTTGTGTGTGCTTAAGTGTGTTTGTGTCTTACTATTGCACACAAACACATAGTATTTCACCTTCACTTAGCTACTGAGGTTCTAAGAGGTTGGTTTTGAAGTTTTGGAGCTGGATTCAAGCCAAGGAGGGCTGTTGGAGTATCATTTTTGAAGGTGGTCTACAAGGGTGAGAAACTTCCCTTTTATTCCCCATTTTTGCATTGCTTTTCTACCTGTCTTAAAATCGTTTTTGAGCTTAGTGTATAATACAAAAAAGTTCTTTTTTTAGGCCCTCTAAATTGTTTGTTTAGAGTGTTTTGTGGTTTGGAGGTGTTTGACCCCTCTTAGGCTTTGAAAGGCCCCATTTTGTGCTATTTTGTGCAAGTTTCGAGACTTTGGTGTTTGGGCCTCTTCACCACTGAAATCTTGAGGGATTTCAGTGGCGGAGATGGTGCCTTGAAGTCTCCAAAAGGGGAGGGCCACCCCCTCTCCTTGTTGTCCTTGAAAGGGACCCTTTTTGGCCTCTTGAGAGAGCATCATGTTAGAGTGTGTATTGATCATGTCTTGGCTATTTTCCATGCTTACCTTAATATGCCTTGGGATGTTAGCCTTTGCTCTAGCATGTTTTAGGTCTAGTTTTTGTGAAGCTTGTGTGCTTATTTTGCCATGCTAGAGGTCTGTCCATAGTTGTTTGGGTCGGCCATGGCATGCATTATATGCCCCCTTTGCATTTTGGCTTGTTGGCATCAAGTGTGTGAGTATGTAGCATGCACTACTTACTTTATTCCAATGATTTGGCATCATGTGTAGCATAATTTCAGTCCCTTTGACATGCTTGTATGTTTGCCTTGGATGTCTCCTTAATGCTTTGAAAGCTTGTGTAGCATGTTCCATGTTTTGGCCATTGTACATGCCTTTGAATTTGAGCCACTTAGATGCCATCTAGGGGGTCCCCTTTGCATGGTCTAGGTCTGCCTTGAACCTATTTTAAGTCCTCTTAGCCTTGTGAGGCTTGGTTGGCTTGGTCATGGTTCAAGCCCCTTTGACTTGCTTCAACCACTTGGGCCATTTATTGCATGTTTAGTCTATTTTGTTTGCTTGGTTTGGTACCATCCTTACATGATTTTCAATTCTTACCTTGCATGCCATATGTCCATGATTACCTTCTTTCAAATGTGTTTGAGAGTTGTCCCATTTGTGCCTAAGTGTTGGCTCCTTTAACATGTGCATGTGTGTATGTGTTTAGTCCTTTATTTTGGTCACTTTGGCCACTGTTTTAGGCCTATTTAGAGTTGCCTAAATCATGCCTAAGTCCACCTTTTCATCGGTTTACATTGCCTCATGTTTGCTTGTATGCTTGTATAAGTGTCTTGCCATGCCATGTTGCATCCTTAGCTTGCATGCCTAGGTTGCATTGCATCTTGCATGCATGCCTTGTTCCTTGACTTGGTGATAGGAATTGGGCCTTGGTTCATTTGTTTGGTTTGCGTTTCATTTGACATGAAAGTTGCACACTTGATCCTTTGGGCCATCATGCACAGAAATGCGTGATTGGTGGTCCGAGAATCGAGACACATATCCTTTTGAGTTACAAACATGATAGGGGACATGATTGGTGCATACATTGCTTGAATTGTATTGCCATGCAAGTTCTGTCCTCTGCTGCTGTGGGTTGCAGGTTCTGCAGGCATTCTTTGCCGACCGGCAGTATACATTGCCGATCGGCAGTAAATCACCAGCCGATGGATTCATTTTGTGCCGATGACCACAATTCACTGCCGGTGGTAATTCTACTCAGCCAGTGGTGATTCCCAGTATCCAGAGAAGCATCCTTGAGACTTTGGCAGTCTTCAGAGAGGCAGAGCAGGGAAAACAGAGGCAGGCTATGCATGGCCGTGCACTTCCGAGCAAGACCCGAGCATGCGCTGCATTTGGCTCCCCTCCCGAAGCGGTTTACTACTTTTCCTAGCTTAGTTAGTTTGTTAGCTGATTAGGCAATTTGTAATATTTAATTAGCTTGCGTAGTTAATTATTTTGTATTATTTATTCGGTCCCTCCGAGCGAGGGCAAATCTGTAACAAGTGTGTGTGAGTGGTGTGTATGTCTTCCAATCCCCACTTCTTTCTTCCCTTTTATTTACCTGCTTTGATGGTTAGTACTAGGGCATATTTAAAATTAGCATACCTCATGCAATGCATGCGTGCATTCATTCATTTGTCTTACATGCACCGGGCTCGACGCATCATTCTAACTGCATCTGTACTTCAATTCCAAATTGAATACGTGCATCAACTGATTGCATTTCACATGTCATGTTTAGGTTAGCCGAGCCTATTCTAATTGTATTCTGTATGTGTTGCATTAGACATTCAAACATGGACTTGGATCATGCATCGTTTACTAACGAGTTTATTGTTTTGACTCGGAGTACGATGTAAGTATTTTCATGTTTTAGCATATCACATGCGTGTGAATGCTATCATAACAGCATGTTTACCATGTGGCTAGATGCTTATGTGATAAACTGTTTGAATGCCTGTGGATGAAGGTTGGATTGCTTGAGTTGGAATCGCTCGTTGAAATCCGTATTTTAGCCTACTTGCGAGTAGCAAATTCCAAAACATTTTTTTTTAAACAAACGGATATGCAATGCTTGTTTCCAAATTAGGCAATCTAGTCTATACTTGTTTGCTGTGCGCATAACATAGTAATTCTAGGCTAATAACCGGAATAAGAACACATAACGTTTTCAAAATCAGATATCATGGTTAGTAGAGGCCGATCTTCGGATCGGGCGAGAGGGGGTGCTCATAGCTGACCTTCCCCAATCGTACCCTAGCTCCCGAGCCGAGACAACTCCGGTGATGATGAACATGTGGCCTTCGGCACCGAGTCAAGGTTTCCTAAATTCCCCCATAAAAAATATTTAGGTGGCGACTCTGTATCTGGCAAAGCAGTCCATGTTTGGCACTTCTTTTCAAAAATCTGTTTCTTAAAGCGATTTTCCGGATTTGGACTCTTTGGTTCAGATTAAGAATCGTGACAATTTGAGAGTCCGAGCTGTAGTGACCCCACAAATGAACGGAACGGGAGCTCACCCTCCCGGGGCGTCCGGGGACGTCTACAGCCACTTGTAGAATTTGCTTATAATAACAGCTTCCACTCCAGCATCGGTATGGCACCATACGAGGCTTTGTATGGCAGAAAGTGTAGATCACCAAATTGCTGGACAGAAGTCGGGGATAGGGCTTTACTTGGGCTTGAAATTATACATGACACTTCTGAGAAAATCAAGACTATTCGACAAAGCCTCAAAACAGCTCAGGACCGACAAAAGAATTATGCAGATATTCGGAGAAGACCTCTTGAGTATGAGGTTGGTGACCATGTGTTCATCCGTGTTTCTCCGATGAAAGGCCAAGTCAGGTTTGGAAAGAAGGGCAAGTTGTCGCCCCGTTACATTGGGCCGTTTCAGATTCTAGAAAGGCTTGGCCCGGTGGCCAATAGAGTTGCTTTCCCACCGGGATTTGAACAAATCCATAATGTGTTTCACGTGTCGATGTTGAGGGGTTACCTCCGAGACCCATTTCATGTGATTGATTATCACCGGGTAGCTATAGATGAAAATATGGAATACATTGAATAGCCGGAACGAATTATTGATCGGCAAGTGAAAAAATTGAGAAGCAAGTCCATCCCAATGGTGAAAGTGGAATGGAAAGAACACTATGGGACGGATGCTACATGGGAAAAAGAGGAGGAAATGCGACTACGCTACCCACACTTGTTTCCTGACGAAGGTAAATTAAGTTTGGAGGACCAAACTTCCTAAAGGGGGGAAGACTACGATATCCCTGTTCCGTAATATGTTAATTGGTCCTTAATATGAGTATGATTATGTGTCTAATATGATTTTTGTGTGCCATTATGTGAAAATATGTGGTTTTGAATTTCTATCTGTTCACCGTAGGAATATCTGTTTGATTATCTGGTTTGGAAATTAAATCGAAGGCCTTATCGGCCATAGAAACTGAAATTGGTCACGCCATTGTGATTGACATAATTTTTAGAGCCTACGGTGAAATTTAATTGAAAAATTGATTCTGATCAAAATAATTAGATTCAGAATGATCAATTCACTGTTCCATTATCTAATATTAAAATAATGACTTGGTGGGGACTTCTGTAGAAAGGCACTATACATTTAATCCTTACACTTGAGTTCAAAATCTGATTTTGGTGCCTTGAGAGAGAAAGAAGGCCGGCCATAGAGATAGAAGGGAGAGACTTGTGCAATTTTTGACTCAAGCTTGGGAATTTGAAGATTTAACTCTAGATTTGACCAAATTAGAAGAATTGAGCCTCTAGGTAAGCATTGATCTTGAATTTGTAAGTTTGAATTTGTGATCTTGTAAGTTCAAGGTTTGTTTGTGCTCAAGAGCATGGTTTGAGTTGGTTTTGTTGAAATTGAGGCTTGATATGTGCATGCATGTGAAGAACTCCTATGGAATCACAAAATTCTAGCATGTAATTTGTGAGTTATGAAAGATTAGAAGTGTAATCCCACATGCAAGCATGTTTTTGTTGAGTTTCATGGGAATGAGCACTAATTGCATCGTTAGAAGTGAAAATGAAAGTCAAAATGGGCATGCATGTTGTTTATTAAAAATGGAAACCTTAAATGCATGAGTTTGAGTTAATTTGGGGCATGCATGTGATCAATTTGTGAAATTGAGCTCCATATTGATGTATTTTAGTGTTGGTACCATGTTAGTACAAGTATATGTGAAATTGGAGCCATAATATACAAGAAATGTGGTTGAAATGTCGAATTTGAACTCAGAAACCATTCTGGAAAACCCAGAATTTATGATGTTCGCTCGAGCGGGGGAACAACCGTTTAAGCGGGAATTCATGCTCCCAGTATTTTTTTGCAGGCATGGGTCCGCTCGAGCGGGGAAGTCCACGCTCGAGCGGGGAGCTATGTAGATAGGCATTCCGCTCGAGCGCCCGAGTTCACGCTCGAGCGTGAATTTGATGCAACCAGCACTTTTGCAGACCAATTGGGTCCGCTCGAGCAGGGAAGTCCACGCTCGAGCGGGGACCTTATTTTTTGAAATTTTGTATGCTCGTTCTGTGTTTCGTTTTTCGTTCTCTTTCACTTGCAAGCACTCTTAGGCATGCATTGATCATTGTGATTGAGTTAAAGAGATATGAATAAAGCCTAAAGAGAAAAATGTGAATTTAAGAACGGATTGGATTGTTGGTGACCCTTTTGTGTTCATGGACTGTGTAAGGTCGAGCTTCAGGGCAAACCAACCAACCGATCACTGTGAGTAATATCTTATCAGAGATATCTGAAATATATTGTTGTCCATTTGCTTACTTCTATGTAAGTTTTATTAATTTGTCGATTTGATTGGTGGACAACGTTTTGACATAAATGAATGGGCCAAAGGCCGTTTTGACATGAATGAATGGGCCAGAGGACATTTTGACATGAATGAATGGGCCGAAGGCCGTTTTGACATAAATGAATGGGCCGAAGGCCGTTTGACATAAATAAATGAGTCGAAAGCCGTTTTGACATGAATGAATAGGCCGAAGGCCGTTTGACATAAATGAATGGGCCAAAGGCCGTTTGACCTAAACGAATGGGCCGAAGGCCGTTTTGACATGAATGAATGGGCCGATGGCTGTTTTGACATGAATGAATGGGCCAGAGGTTGTTTTGACATGAATGAATGGGCCAGAGGCCGTTTTGACATGAATGAATGAGCCAGAGGCTATTTTGACACAAATGAAATATGTTGTCATGTTGGCGAAGTTTTTGAATTTGTCTATATATAGTTTTCATGGGTTGACTTAGTTTTGGATGATCCTGTTTGTACAGAACTTATGCTACTGTATTTCTGTTGTGAGTTATTAATGTCTATACGTATGGTTTGTTTTGGTGTGCCATGCAAGCACAACTCTATGGACAAAGTTTTAAATGAATTGCTTCCGTTTGGCCCCTTTACTCTGATGAGTTATGTCTGTTTTGGTTTGAGGCCGTAGGTAATCTCAAGATTACTGGCCGGTTATGGCCTTAACTCATAGGGGCGGGTTCGAGTCATGACACAAAATGACAAAAAAGGCCTAGCCAAGACAGATGCAAGCATAAGGTATACTAATTAAAACATGTCCCTAATCTAACCATCAAAAGCAATTAAATAAAAAGGAGAAAGACGTGGGGTTGGAAGACATACACACACGCACGCATACTTATTACAACATCATGCCCTCACGAAGGAGGGTTCGAATGAATAAGCTAAGCTAATTAAACTAATTAGACTAAACTAATTAGACTAATTATTACAAATCAAAATAAAGAAATAGCTAATCTAAGCTACTTAATTATTACAACAATCAATTAACTAATCTAAGCTAATCAAATACATATTGCGCTAATTAATTACGCCAGATTAATTAAGCACAAAACCAGCTCAAAAATAACAATAGGCATGCTGTTCTAACTAGTTAAACTTGAGACACATCAAATGCACATGCGCGCGCTTAACTTCCACCCAGAATGCCACTGCTTTACTGCTGACTACCTCTGTTTGCACAGTTGAATTCTGGTATGCTGAAGGGGCACTGTTCTAAGAGTACATCAGTGGCTGGCCGGCCACTAATGAAGGCTGTCGGCCATGTGCCTGCTACAAAAGGGCACTACCGACCATCAGTGAAAGGCTGTCGGCCACTGATGAACAACTTCATTCTGTTACAGTAGAGCACAACACATAGTAGAAAAGAAGTAATTTCACAGGTTGTATGTATTTCGTACCCCTCTTTATCATCAAAACATCTCCAAGAAGTGGTACTCTTGGCTCCAAAACCACCAACCAAGCATTTTCAATGCATGATGGCCAAAAAACCAAGAAATACAATTTCATTGTATACAAAAACAAGACTCAAGACCATCTCCCTATTATGTGTGATCAAGGGTAATGGAGACTAAGGAGATTGGCTCATTTCATCACTTTGAGTATGAAATGCTCCAATCTTCCTTGTGTTCAATATAACATCCGATTGAACACATTCAATGCAATACAATATGCTTATCTTGCTCAAGTTTTACTTATCACTTTTGTTTACTCATTTTAAGTTACCAACTCATTCTTTAGTTGATTTAGTCCATTGGTGAGAGTCCTCTAAAGAGAAAAAAGTGTCAACCAAAGGATGATGTAAGGCAAGAGAGAGTTCATGCCGTTGATAATGAACCCTCAAAGAGGATTAAACCATTAGGTATAAACTCTATCTCAAGCTTAAAGAATCCCAAACTTGAAGCAACTCTCAAAAGCAATTGAAAGAGTGAAACAAATGAGAATGTGACAGAGCTATGTATGCTGGAATTACATGCAAAATGACACTATAACATGCAACCAACTCAAGCAACTCATGTTTAAAGGCCTAAAATAATGAGCTAGTGAAGGAATTAACCTTGCAACTATGCAATACAAGCCTCAATTGAATTGACCAACCCAAAATAGAGCCAAAACAGGTCAAAACAGAGGCAAAAACATGTTGGACTTAAGCTATAAATTGCTAGAAAAACATGCTAACATGTAAAGCTATCTAGGCATGCAAACAAGACACAAGGAGGGGAGGTTAACCCCTCTAATTTTGGACTTCAAAATAAGGTTTTTACCATTGAAAATCCTCTGAAATTCAGTAGTTAAAAGGCCAAAAAAAATTGATTTAAAAGCTTTGAAAAGAGGCACAAAAGCTTAACAAACTAAGTAGCAAAAGGGTGAACCATCCCTAACTCAAAAAGGGCCTTAAACCACCATTTTTACACCATAAAAACATAGATTTTTGGAGGTCAAAAACAGCATGTAAAGATGGCAAAACAAGTATTTAGAAGAAGCTTAAAATACAAGTGTTATACCTCTTGAAGATAAGATGCAATTTAGAGCAACAAAACAAGCTAAATCAAGCCAAAATCCTCTTCTAGAGCTCAAAAAGGACCTCAAGAGACCTCAGCACCAAGGTGAGAGTGTTTGGTTTAGGGTTGATGTGCAAAAGTATAGAGAAACTAGACTTAAGGCACAAAATAACAAGAGAGAGAAAGAGAATTTTTGTCTTCAAAATTTTCTAATCCCCCTACATGCAAGAGAGGGGTCATATATATAGAAAATGCAAATTCCCTTCACAAAGATCCAGTCACACACGTGTTAGAAGATGCATCAATCTGTGTAAACAGTTAGCACAAAATATCACAAAATATTTGCTAGAACACTGCTGGCCGGCCGGCCGATCATCAGTGATGGTCGGCAAGGCTTCATTGATGGCTGGCCAAGCACATCAATGGCCAGCAGGCCAAAATCCATAGCCGACAGCCCTCAAAAATGGCCGACAGGCCATCACCAACCTCAATCTGAAAGAACCTAAGCATAGTCCAAAGATGAGGCAAAAAGGATTCAGGGTTTGGCAAACTCAAACCTATCGCGTTCTGCCGCGAACTTCAAGCACTCGGTTCGCCACCGAATGTACCTGCAAGATCATCCAAGTCTTAAAAGGCCATCAAAAATGGGGTGTCTACAGCATCCTATCCTAAGTTGGAATAGTCACTATAGCTTCATTATATGCAACTAGGTCAAATGGTCAAGAGGGTACCTCGGCAAGATTACCTAATACACCTTTCACACCTGACACCGAGAAGTGAAAGGTGGATCAAGAGGTACGGCGGTAATCCAGATCCAAGGGTGATGTTCCTATCGTGGCAAAGCCCGCGACCGATCAGCCTTTTGACAAGCTGTTCAAGCAAGCCTTTGGCAAACCGTCCAAGAATAGTAGATGGCAAACATAGTGACTCAAGTGCACCAATGCATGCAATGCAATAAACATATAATTGAAAATAAAAGTCATATCATAGAGTTCAAGTCAAGGTTTCATAAAATCCCCAGCAGAGTCGCCAGAAATTGTAACATGCCCGGGGGGTACCCGTGCACATTAAACAATTCGAACCCTCGATCTCTTTGATTTAGTCTCACGAGTGCAATGTGGAACATAGATAAGAGTCCAGATTTGACAACTTTTAGTGAAAATCCATTTTATTGCAATTTTGTCAAAAATAGACTGCGTCATCAGATCTCAGAGCCGCCACCTAATATTTTGGGAAATTAGGAAACCCATGACTCGTGCCAAGGCCACTGGTCGTCATAACCAAAGTTGTCTCGGTTACTGAGGATTCTGTGAGAAACACATTCTAATGGTAAAGGTTGGGATTAAAGTTGAAATTACATCTCTCTTACTGAGGATTCTGTGAGAAATACATTCTAATTGTCATCATCGGGTAATCAAAAGAAAGCGCCCAAGTTTAAGGGCCGGTCAAAATTGGGGTGTGTACATAAGATTGCCATTAGTATTGCGTACAATCCTATTCAACACGACCAGACTAAGCATATTGAGATTGACAGACATTTCAATAAGGAAAAGTTGAATAAGGGTGTGATATGTATGCCTTTTGTTAATTCTGAAGATCAACTGGCGGATATTTTTACTAAGGGTCTTAGTAGTAAGGTCTTTTATCCCATTTGTTGCAAGTTGGGTATGAGAGACATCTTTGCACCAACTTAAGAAGGAGTGTTGAGTGTTAGGGGTAGTTTAGTCTTTATGTCTTATTCTTATTATTATAAATAGTTGTGTGTAAGGGGGAACCCTATGTTTTTGAATCAATAATATATACAACAGTCATTTCTCTCTCTCTCTCTCTCTCTCTCTCATTCTACAACTTCTTCTTCTCATCTATACATTCAATACATGTAACACAAATCTATAGAGATAAGGGATGGCAGTTGCTAGTTGGAGGCAAAATCAATAGAACATAGTAACGGTGCAAGCAGAACAAGTTAATAATAGAGCATTGAAAGCCAACGAGGTAAATAGACACATCGCAATGGCCAATGATGATTAGTTTGGGAAGTTTGAAGCATTTAGGAACTTTCTTTGCAACTCATGCGTTAGATGCAATAAGGCTTAGCCACTTTTTATATGGTTATAAAAAATATTGTCTCATTTAGTTGAAAATGACTTCCATGTTCAATTTTTGTAAGTTAATTTTTTGCTCCACTCTTTAAATAATAGAGCTTCACTCATGCTTCCAAGCTAATAGTTTCATAGACCCCACTTTTTCTAACTTCATCAATGTTTTCCTTCACCACTATTTTCTCAAAGTTTAAAACTTCTTCTTCTTTTTTTGTTGTTGATAAATTCAAGTTTAAAACTTCTTTATTTATTTAATTTTCTAAACGTATGTAACCAAACAACAAAAAATAATATAAACTTAAATTATTTTATATGAAAAAGTTTTAAGTAAAAAATATTTTCAGTGCAAGTTATTTTACTTCAAAACAAATAGAGTTTGGAAGTTATTTTTTTGTTTTACATGACATGTTAATACAATATGAATTGTATAGGAATTTAAAAGGAGAAATATAAAAAAGGTAGAAAGTCAAAAAAATAATTACAAACTTATGAAAATACAAGTGATTTATGCATTAGATTATGTAAATGAGTGCTATACTTTCATGAATTTGTAATTATATTTTCTACTTTCCATTTTTTTTATATATATTTTTCAAATTTAAAATATAAATCAATAAAGTTAGTATTAAAAAAAATCTAAAACAAAAACTTAAAAACAATCAATATCACATACAATTTTGCTTCTTCTTTTTTTTGGATAAATTACTCGGAAGTCTTATTTGAAAGAGAAGTCTATTTAGTCCCACAACCTTTTGGATACTCTCAAAAGTTCACTATACATTTTTCTTCTTCGTTCTTCTCTGTCTCTTTCTCTTTTTGATTTCCGACAACTGGTGACCATGCCTTATTTATTCTTTTTCTCTTTCTGATATATAGTCACTAGCGACCAATGACCACCATTGATTGGGGTTCACTAGCAACCACCGACCATCGATTCCTTACTTGAAGCAAAGTAGATGAGTAGATCTACTCAAATTTGATGTAGATCTACTCAGATCTACATTAAATCCGAGTAGATCTAAACCAAAAACAGTTGTTGGAATACAATCTTCTCTCTGTATCTGTTTCTCTCCTTCGATCTTTCAAATTTTATTTTTTTTTACCTTTTCTGTGCTACACACTCTATTTTCTTGTTATGATGGAGGAAATTTTCAAGTTTTGAACAAGTAATTTTCGAGTTTTAATTACAAGTGGTGAAAATGGTAAAATTTTATAGTTTCATTTTTTTGGTATTGAAATGAAATCATGTTTTAAAATTATAAAATTTTACAGTTTGATAACATATTTTCTAGTTTGATTAATAAAGATAAATGCTTAATAGAATCATGTTTTGAAACTGTCACATTTTACAATTTTAAAACTTGTTTTTAGTTTGATCAATATTTGAGATTATTTTCTTAAACCCTACAAAAATTGAAAAATAATATATGTTTCTTCCCATTGTTGCTATTTACTTTTTTATTTTATTTTATTTTATTTTTATTAATATTTAACACATTTTGTTATATTTATTCACTCTAATTTCTCCAATTATTATTTTTTTCCTGATAATATTCTGAACATTCTGATAAGTCTTCGACAATATTTTTGACATCCAGTGAATGTTCTAGACCTTCTGACGACTTTCAGTGACGTTCAAAACACTTTGGCAAACTTCTAGCGATACTCTGACGACTTTTCGGTGATATTGAACATTCCGACGAGTTTCCATTAACCATCGAACGGAAATTCGATGGTGGTAGGATGTAGCAGTGTTTTTAAATTAAAAAATATATATAAGATTTTTTGATAACAATTAAAAATATGTAAGATTAATTGGTATAAATATTTTATTTTAAAATTAGATAAATTTTAAACTTTATATGTGGGATTTATTGGTATTTTTTTTTTTCTTCATCTTGTTAGAAAGTGGGAGAGATGAAAATAAGATTTGACAACCGTCGATTCAACTGGAAAATTTATGGCCTAGGCCCATGGGTTTTGATCGGTCAATGGCTGGCTTGTAAGGTAGCCCATTGTATGTTTCTAGAGCCTCAACTATACCCACGGACCCAAAATAATATAGGCTTATGAGCCTCAGCCTGGCCAAATTAGGCCTTTAATTCTGCCTTTTTTTAAAAAAAAAAATAACTTTAAAATTAATTTGGGTGAAGTATTAATAAATTTTAAAGAAAAATCTTATAAATTATTTGGTCTTTCATTTTTTCTTATGGATCAAAAGGTCTTATTTGGGTGCCTCTATTTACACACCACATTTCATCTCAAGGCACACCACTACTCAAGACACACTTTTAGTAATTTGATAAATAAGAAATTTGCTCAATACACACCACAATCTTTTATCTTTACCCTTACTTACACACTCCACCCACAATCTTTCATCTTTACCCTTACTTACACACCCCACCCACAATCTTTCATCTTTACCCTTACTTACTCACACACCTCACATACAATCTTCAATCTTCCATTGAGTTGGGTAAGAAAAAAGAGAAGAAATAATTATCAAAAAAATCCATCGTTTTTAGTTGGTTACCACGGAAAAAAAAGAACCAAAAAAAGAAAAAGAAAAAAGAAATATGAATACGAATATTTTAACTAACTTATTTTCGTTTCAATTTTCTATTCCCTTGACCAATCAAAGATCCAAAGATAGTGTAAAAGAAACAAGAAGATAAATGACCATGAAGCTGATAAAAAAGTAAAAGTGGCCATGAAGGCAGTTGTGACCATCCATAAGAACAAGAAAGCAGTAGTGATCAACCGAAAGAACATTCTTACAGCAAGAGTAAAAATAAACAAAAGTACAAGACTGGTTATACTCACTAGAACAACTTTAAAAAGAAGATCAAAATAAAAACTATAAGCCAATTAGACCGTGCTTGATCATTAAGACTTGTGTTGGGAAGGTGACGGCAATGGCGACGACGCTAGAGTGATGAGGGAATGGTGTCGGTTGGAAGGTAACGGCGGTAGAAAGAGGTAGGATGACTGACGGAAACGGTTGATGGCGGCGGCGTGGTAGAGTTAGGGTTAGGGTTAGGGTCATGGTTGGAGAAGATGAGGATATCTTCGGAATATTTGAAGATTGATAGTGTGTATTGAGTGAAAAATAAAAAATCAAAATTGGATGTGGTGTGCAATGAGTAATTGGTATGTATTACGTAAGGTGTGTATCATAACCCTTTGTCCTTTGTGGTCATTTTACATTAGGTTAATATTGTAATAAAAAATAAACTAATTAATGGTGTGCCTTGAAATGAAAGGTGGCGTGTAAATAAAGGCACTCGTCTTGTTCTAGTGTAAATTACTTATAGGACCAAAGTATAAACGCGCGTGTATTATATATTGAAAGATAAATTTGTGTTTTCTCATAATATTGAAATTACTAAGCGTAATACTTAAAACTCCTTAATGTATTTTTTCTCAAACATAATACTCAAAAAATGTAACACTTTAATGTAACACACTAAAAAATTATTTAGTGTATTTTTCTCAAACGTAATAACATAGCATTCTAAAAAAAATTCTTAGTGTATTTTTCCTAAACGTAACACTTCAATCAATGTAACACACAAAAACTCTTTAGTGTACTTTTTGCAAACACAACACCACAATTTAACACTAGAAAATCACAGAAACAGAAATGTACATTCCCACGCTTAAGAATCAACACTTCAACAACTATTCTCTCCAATTTTTTTTCTTCTACATCTTACCTTTGCATTCTCATCCCAAAAGAGAATCAGAAAATTAAAAAAATAAATCAGAAAAGGACATTCACTTAAATTCAAATGGCACAAAATCAAATAAATACAACTTTACAAAACAAAAAGGATTAATTGGTTCATAAAAAAACTCTTAGAATTAAATGGATCAACATGCCTCCATATAAGATTTATGGATAAAATTTTCAATTATATAGTTTTTATAAAAAAATAAAGAATTATAATACAAAATGTTTAAGTGCATCACAACAATTATAACTGAATACGTAATAATAAAAATAAAAATGATATTTTATTTATTGAACTATAAAATTACAGTCATTATGATTATGATATTCAATTATATTTAGTTTTGTTAAAAAAAATAGAAATAAAGTGAAAAATAATATCAATTATGTAGGGTACATGGCCAAAAATGAATTTTTAGGATGGATCTATTGGCAGGGTTTCAGTTAGATCTCAAAAAATCTGTTGAGTTATGAATCGAATCATAAGTTTTTGGCCTTGTTTAGTTTGATTTTGGGAGATAAATTTTCAAAAAATATTTTGAGGAGACAGTTTATAAATTTTTGTAGTTTGTTTGGTTGTATATTTTAAAAATAATTTTGAAGTTTGGGAGTTTAGAATGATTTAATATTTGGACCGTGCTAGGGAGCTCGAAAACGAGCTCCCCGAATCCCCCTAATTTCTTTTTTTTTTTCAAAAGCAGAGAAGGAGAAGAGAAGGAGAAGAGAATGAAGGAGGAGGAAGGAGGAAGGAGGAGGAGGAGGAGTGGACAGGAGGGGGCCATAATAGTGGGAGGAGGCGGAGGCGGGCCGGAGGCGACGGCGGAGCTGCTGCTGCGACGATCGAACTTGGGCGACAGGCTGGGTGACGGCAGCGACGGGCTGGGCGATCGGCGGCGACGGGCTAGGCGACGATCTCTTCCCCTCTTCTTCTCTCTTTCTCTCTTCCCCTCTTCTTCTCTCTTTCTCTTTCTCTCCCTCTCCCTCTTCTGCGTTGCAAGTCGAAAATGGAAGAAGGAAAAAAAAAAAAATGGCCAAAATGGTCGTTTTGGCCATTAGGGGGATTCGGGAGGAAGAATTTCGGGGGACAAATCATTTTCCTTAATATTTTATTGTAATTGAGTAAATAGAAAAATGATTTAGAGCTCGAATATATTGGCTCAAAACTTTGAAGTCACGCACTACTTCTCTATCTCTGTCCTTCAGACCCAAAGTTTTACCTAAAGCCCTATCGCTCTCATCCCCTCACTCCTCTCCACCTGAAACCTTGTCGTCGCTTCCTCATCCGACTATCCGACTACCTCTCTGACGCGGACATCCAACTCCATTCGACTACCTCATTCAACTCCATAGAGGAAAGTTCTCATATTCTCATCATTCTCCTCCGACTTGGTGGTCAGCAGGATACTCCTTTCATCTCATGCTCCTCTCGTTCGACTACACTGATCTAACTCCTCTTCTTAGTGCCAGAAACTTGTAATACGTTGGATTACCGACCAATTGAAAATGAATCTCAGGTAAACTCGACATCACAAAACTAGGGTTTGAAAATTCAAGAAATTGGGGTTTCGTGTTTTTCCCTTTTGCCTAATTCGAGAAATTGGGGTTTTGTGTTTTTCCTTTTTGCCTGACTCACAGATGTATTGTATGTATATATGTTCTACTGTTTGAATGATAAATTTGATGATTTTCGCTGCTACATATTATTTTGTTGGTGAAATTTTCTGTTGAACATGAATAAAATTTCCAACACTGTCCATTTGATACAATGTCTGGGCAGTGTTGAACAGGTAAAATTTTTTATAGGCAATCCATTTGATACAATGTCTAGGCAGTGTTTGATACAATTTTATAGACTACCTAATATCCCAGCATTAAGCAAGTGAAGTTGTTTTGTTAGATAAAGCTGTAAATCACTAAAGCTCCCAATTAGGTTTAAAACAGGACTTAATGTTACCAAGTAACTGCAGCATAGAAGAAACCCACAAAGAAAACAGAGCCAAATATGAGTAAGAACCAGCCCCAAAAATCTTTGTCCTTGGAGGCAATAAATTGGGAGAAATTCCACATGCTTTCACCAAATCAGTTCTAAGACCTCAACAATAGAATGTCCATTTCAGCATATTCCCTTGCTACAACCAACACCATCTAACAACCTGTAGACACCCCATTTTTGACCGACCTTAAGACTCAGACGTCACCGATTGAGCGCTTGGTGATGTTGCATAATGTGCTTGTTCAGAAGTTTCAGAGTCGCGGCCGTGAGCCCTGCCTCCGGACTTCCGAACCCTCTTTTGTACTTTGCCTCGGTTTGCGAACCAGGCTCGGTTTTCTTTGTTTCTTTTCCTGAGGGAAGGGAGAGGTCCTGTAGACCATCTCTCGATGTCCGTAGGCTACATTTGGTGGCCGTAGGCCATTTTTCCCATTTCGGAGTTTGGTTTCCGGTTTTCGAAGCCGTCAGGCCGTGTGCCTCGGTTCGGGACCGCTTAACCATCTCCTTTTGCTCCAGTTTTTTGCATACTTCCTATTTTCTCCCTTTTGAGGGACACTGGGGTCTGAGGAACCCACTTCGTGGTCGAATACCATTTTCGGTGCTTAACAGCCCATTTTCGGGACCCCGAACTGCGCGTTTTGGTCCCCGAGCATTCGTTTTGCAACGGTTTTCGTTCATTTTTGGCAGGTACCTCTGTTTTATCACCGGGGAGGTCACTGAAGGGTGGAAGGCCAGCAATTGTTGCAGCAACCAGTTATACATCCTCCGACGCCCTCCGGCGCCCGTTTTTCGCACTTCCGGGCTAATGTTGAACACCTTGGGCCCATTTTCTCAAACTTTGAACCACATATTTGTGATGTACACACATGAGAGGACCCTAAAAGTTCATGGCCGGCCATTAATTCAACTTGACCCTTTTGACCCCCTCCTTCCGGGCTAATGTTGAACCCCTTGGACCCTTTTTCTTGAACTTTGAACCACATATTTGTGATGTACACACATGAGAGGACCCTAAAAGTTCATGGCCGGCCATTAATTCAACTTGACCCTTTTGACCCCCTCTTTCAGAGCTAATGTTGAACCCCTTGGACCCTCTTTCTTGGACTTTTAACCACATGGTTGTGTTGTACACACATAGGAGGATACCACCAGTTGGTGGCCGGCCAGAAAATCTGATTGACCCTTTTGACCCCTAGCCGGCCGGCTAGGGGGTGTGGCCGGCCGGCCACCTGCAGCAAAAGTACCAGGCCGGCCGTATTCCTTGCACTGTTCCCTTTACAGCTATGGAGCTTTATCCCCCAGAAAAGATCTTTATCCGGGGGATATTTTGTGGGGGAAAGTTTGTCTCATTTTCCCCCACCTTTACACCCCCTTGTTGGCCTATATAGCAAGCAAGCCTTGTAGTATTTTGGGGTTAGAAAACTTGACCTTCAAGCCTCCATACACAACTCCATCTCCATACCTCTCATTTCTTGAAAAATCTCTAAGTCCCTAACCACCATTTCTTCTACACCACCAAGCTCTACCACTACCACCTCATTTCCAGCAACAAGGAAGGTTTCTCAAAGGCCAAAGAAGCTGCAAATTGATCCAAGAAGCAACAAAAGTTTGAGTCTTCAAGGGTGAGTAGCTTTTCTTCACTTTGACCCTTTTTCTTGATCTATTTGTAAGCCCCACTTGCTTTTTGTTTCAAGCTCCGGCCCTAACTGAAAAGGGCCCTCTTTTGAGCTCATCTTCACTTTTCATTAAGGGCTCAACCCTGTTTGAGCCCTCCATAATACACTTGCTTCATTGATCCTCTTATATGTCATGATCTTGCATGCTATTTTTGGTCCATGATTAATCTGTTTTCGAACATGTTGTAAACTAATATTAGGCTTATTTTGAGCCCCTCTTCAACATTGAAGAAGGGCTCAACACCATTTGGGATTTCTATGTTGTACCTACCTTAATACTCCTCTTTTCTTCCCCATTCTTGCATGCAATGGCAGCCTACCATGCTTTTGTTTTCGGCCATTTTGCAGTTCTGAAAAAGTGCTTATTTTGGTCCATAGTTCATGTTTCATTTAGGTCCTTTCATGGTTTGGGACCTCCATAGGTTACTTCATGTTATATCTCTCTTTTATTCCCCATTCTTGCATGTTTAGTTAGCCTACCATGCTTTTGTTTTTGGCCACTTTACAGTTCTGGAAATAGTCCTATTTTGGCCCATTCTACATGTTTTATTAAGGGTCTTTGACTGTTTGGTGATTATTTTGCATACCTCATGTTATAGCCACTTTTGAGCCTCATTTTGCATCACACTTCTACCATGTTTGTATACTGATTTGAGGTCTGCCATATACTGTAAATGTTCATATTTTTGGTCCCTCTTCAGTGTTGTAGAAGGGAATTTTTCAGTTTGGGTTTTTCTTGTATCACTTGCTTCATTACCCCTCTCTTGGCCCCTATTCTTGCATGCTATTTTTGCCATACCTATGCTTGCTGTTTGGCCATGTTTATAACTGTGAAAGTGCCTTTTTTGGGACTGTCTAGCTTCTGTCTTTGCATTGCATGTCCATGTTGTGCATGTTTGGCATAG
Organism: Camellia sinensis; assembly: GCF_055761805.1. NCBI lineage: Eukaryota > Viridiplantae > Streptophyta > Magnoliopsida > Ericales > Theaceae > Camellia > Camellia sinensis. Next base: position 52,303,339 of record NC_138967.1, read on the forward strand.
CTATAGGCCATTTCGGGTGCCTAAATTCGCATTTCGGGACAATTCCTTGCATTTCGTGTCATTTCGCCTCATTTCGGGACTGTTTTCCCCCATATTTTAGTGCTGAAATTCCATTAGAATGATTGCATGCCATTCCCATGTCATTTCATCACATTCTGTCATCGCCTCGGTTTGCGTGCCCGTGTGCACGCATTTCGAGGCACTTCATTTTCATCCGCCGGCATCCTATGTGAGTGTGGCTGAGGCTCACTCATGTTGGTATAAGCCCATATCATGTTTTCATGTCATTTCATCACATTCTGTCATCGCCTCGGTTTGCGTGCCCGTGTGCACGCATTTCGAGGCACTTCGTTTTCATCCGCCGGCATCCTATGTGAGTGTGGCTGAGGCTCACTCATGTTGGTATAAGCCCATATCATGTTTTCATGTCATTTCATCACATTCTGTCATCGCCTCGGTTTGCGTGCCCGTGTGCACGCATTTCGAGACACTTCGTTTTCATCCGCCGGCATCCTATGTGAGTGTGGCTGAGGCTCACTCATGTTGGTATAAGCCCATATCATGCCATTCCCATGTCATTTCATCACATTCTGTCATCGCCTCGGTTTGCGTGCCCGTGTGCACGCATTTCGAGGCACTTCGTTTTCATCCGCCGGCATCCTATGTGAGTGTGGCTGAGGCTCACTCATGTTGGTATAAGCCCATATCATGTTTTCATGTCATTTCATCACATTCTGTCATCGCCTCGATTTGCGTGCCAGTGGGCACGCATTTCGAGGCACCTCATTTTTATCCGCCGGCATCCTATGTGAGTGTGGCTGAGGCTCACTCATGTTGGTATAAACCCATATCATGTTTCCATGTCATTTCATTGCATTCTGTCATTACCTCGTTTTGCGTGCCCGTGTGCACGCATTTTGAGGCACCTCATTTTCATCAACCAGCTTCTTATGTGAGTGTGGCTGAGGCTCTCTCATGTTAGTATAAGTCCATGTTACCTTTTTCATGCCATTTTAGTCACTTGCATTACTTATACCATTGTCTCGATTTGCGTGCCCGTGTGCACGCACTTCGAGGCATCTCATTTTTATAGCATAGTGCATACTAGGTTGTATCTTAGATTGCATTCTGCCATTGTCTCGGTTTGCGTGCCCGTGTGCACGCACTTCGAGGCATCTCATTTTCATAGCATAGTGCATACTAGGTTGTATCTTAGATTGCATTCTGTCATTTTCTCGGTTTGCGTACTCGTGTGCACGCACTTCGAGGCATCTCATTTTCATAGCATAGTGCATACTAGGTTGTATCTTAGGTTGCATTCTGTCATTTTCTCGGTTTGCGTGCCCGTGTGCACGCATATTGAGGCATATCATTTTCATAGCATTGTGTATGTTAGGATTGTATCTTAGTTTCATTTCATGCATATCATGCATATTGCATTGTGTCCGGAATAGGAGTTAGCCCGGGCACGGGAAACGAGGTACATTTCGTACTCCGAGTGACGGAATGTGTCTCAATTCCCCAGTCACCGACACTCCGGATTATCCATGATGGAGTTAGGTTTTAGCTGTAGTTTCATGTGCATTCATCTTATATTGAGTTGTGCATTTCGACTCCTCGGCCATCATGCCTCGGTATGCGTAATTGGTGGCACGAGGATCGAGACATGCATATATCTGTGCAAATACATTGCTATGCCCCTTTCTTGCTCTCTGTTGCAGCAAAACGAAGAATCAGCAACCTTTCGGGGCTTGGCACGCATTTCAAGAACAGGTGTAAACAGAGGCTAATTGGGGCATTCCGGTGGATTTCCGCGCAAGACAATCCGGACATGCATCATCCATCAGAAGCAAGGCAGTCCCTGGCTTGCACGCCAGTTTTACTTGTTTTCTTAGTTAATTCGTTAATTAATTAGGATTTTGTAATATTTTGGACTGTAATATTCTTTTATTCGGGACTGTAATATTTGGACTGTATTATTTATTCGGACCCTCTGCGCGAGGGCACAACTGTAATAAGTGTGCGTGTGTGTGTTGTATGTCTTCCAACCCCACGTCTTTCTCCCTTTTATTTATCCGCTTATGATGGTTAGATTAGGGCATATTTCAATTAGCATACAGTATGATAGCATGTTCACATTCATTCATCAGTTTTGCATGCACCGGGCTCGGCGCATCATACTAATTGCATTGTACTTTCAATTCCAAATTGAATACATGATAGTTGTAGCATTTCATATACCATCTTAGAATAGCCGAGCCTGCTATAGTTGCATCTTTGCATGTGTTGCATTAGGCATTTCTGTATAATTAGGATCATGCATGATTTCTAATACAGTTTTTGTTTTGGCTTGGAGTACCAGGTAAGTTTTATGCTTTAGCATCCTTGCATGCGTGTGAGTGAATGCCATGAATAGCATGCTTACCATGAGGCTATGTGCTTATATGATATAACTGCCTGAATGCCTGTGGGTGAAGGTCGGGTTACTTAAATTGGAATAAATCATCAAATGTTTCAAGCCTACCTGCGGGTAGCAAACCATTTTCAAAAACAAACATGAAATGTTTCGTTCCAAATCAGGCGACCCGGTCTATATTTGTATGCTGTACGCATCACATAGTAACCTAGGCTAATAAACCGGAATAAGAACTCACAATGTTTTCAAAAATTGATATCATGGTTAGTAGAGGCCGGTCTATGACCGGGCGAGCGGGGGTGCTCACGAAGTGACCTTCCCCAATCGTACCCAAGTCCCCGAGCCGAGGCAACTTTGGTGATGACGGACACGTGGCCTTTTGGCACCGAGTCAGGGTTTCCTAAATTTCCCAAAATAAAATATTTAGGTGGCGACTCTGTATCTAGCAAAGCAGTCCATGTTTGGCACTTCTTTCAAAAATCAGTTTTCTCAAAAACGATTTACCGGATTTGGACTCTTTGGTTCAGATTAGGAGCCGTGACATTTAAGAGTCCGAGCTGTAGTGACCCCAAAATGAACAGAACGGGAGCTCACCCTCCCGGGAGCGTTCGGGGACGTCTACACAACCTATTCCCTAGATAACCATCACAGAATTCACCTAAATAATTTTTCCATGTCCTAAAAAATTATGATAGCAAGTTGTAAAGATGAGATATATATGGTTTTTGTTGTCCACTGAAAGTACTTTGGCACTGATTCATTATTCATAGAAGAAGGCTTCGAAGGATGTTTTGTACATATATATTACATTCTCATTGTTTTGTATGCATAAGTTGCAATCACACCCATATGTTTTGTATATATATATATTACGTTCTCATTGTTTATGCAGATTAAAATGGCTTTTTCTTCGGAGATGGACACTGAAATTCATGACCATGGTAAAAAGCTTCGAATGATGGAAAAGAATTTCAAGGCGATGATTTATGTGATTGTTTTCTGCATCATTTTGTACTTTATAATGTAAACTAGTTAAACATTTTGGTTTTGGGGAATTTTATGGATGTAATTATCGATGTACTGGACATGATGTAATTATGGATGTACTTATAGATGTACTGGACATGATGGATCAAGTATATATGTTATCTCTTCAATGTTGTTGTAGACGTCCCCAAACGCCCCGGGAGGATGAGTCCCGTTCTGTTCATTTGGGGTTCACTACAGTTCGGACTTTCAAATTGTCACGGTTCTAAATCTGAACCAAAGAGTCCAAATCCGGCAAATCGTTTTGAGAAAACAGATTTTGAAAGAAGTGCCAAACATGGACTGCTTTGCCAGATACAGAGTCGCCACCTAAATATTTTATTTTGGAGAAATTTAGGAAACCCTGACTCGTTTGCCTAAGGCCACGTGTCCGTCATCACCAAAGTTGCCTCGGCTCGGGAACTTGGGTACGATTGGGGAAGGTCACTTCATGAGCACCCCTGCTCGCCCGATCAAAGATCGGCCTCTACTAACCATGATATCTATTTTTGAAAACATTATGCGTTCTTATTCCGGTTATTAGCCTAGATTTACTATGTGATGCGCACAGCATACAAGTATAGACTGGATCGCCTGAATTGGAACAAAACATTTCATGTTTGTTTGTTTGTTTGAAAATGGTTTGATGGTGCTACTCACAAGTAGGCTAAGACGTGGATTTGCCACCCTCAGGTGGGCTTAGAAAAACATGATTTTGCCACTATCTAGTGGGCTTAAAACACACATTTGATGAATTGTTCCAATCCAAATAACCCAACCTTCACCCACAGGCATTCAGGCAGTTATATCACATAAGCAATTAGCCTCATGGTAAGCATGCTATTCATGGCAGTCACTCACACGCATGCAAGGATGCTAAAGCATAAAACTTACCGAGTACTCCAAGCCAAAACAGAAGCTAATTAGAAATCCATGCATGATCCTAATTATACAGAAATGTCTAATACAACACATGCAAAAATGCAACTATAGCAGGCTCGGCTATTCTAAACATGGCATATGAAATGCTACAGCTAACATGTATTCAACTGGGAATTGAAAATACAATGCAGTTAGTATGATGCGCCAAGCCTGGTGCACGCAAGACAGATGAATGAATGCAAACATACTATCATACTGTATGCTAATTGAAACATGCCCTAATCTAACCATCATAAGCGGGTAAATAAAAGGGAGAAAGACATGGGATTGGAAGACATACATCACACACACGCACACTTATTACAGTTGTGCCCTCGCTCGGAGGGTCCGAATAAATAATATACAGTCCCGAATAAATAATTACAGTCCAAATAATTACAAAACCCTAATTAATTAACAAATTAAATTAGGAAAGCAATAAATTGGCATGCAAGCCAAGGACTGCCTCAAATCTGCCCCGGATGATGAATGATGCATGCTCGGGTTGCCTTGTGAGGAGAATCCCTTGCGATGCCCCGGTTTGCCTCTGTTTGCAATTGTTCTTGGAATGCGTGCCAAGCTCCGGAAGGCTGTCGATTCTGATTTGCTGCAACAGAGAGCAACAAAGGGGCATGGCAAAGTATTTTCACATATGTATGCATGACTACTCTTCAAGGAGTGTAGTCCTCGATCCTCGTGCCACCAATCACGCATATCGATGCATGATGGCTGAGGAGTCAAATTGCACGACTCAATATGAAATGAATGCACATATAAACACAACAAAACCTAAACTCCATCATGGATAATCCGGAGTGTCAGTGACTGAAAATTGAGACACGTTCCGTCACTCAAAGTACGAAATGTCCCTCGTTTCCCGTGCTCGGGCTAACTCCTATCCCAAGCATAATGCAATATGCATGACATGCATGAATGCAACTAATATACAACCTAGCATGCACAATGCTATGAAATGGCATACACGATGCACGAGGTAACATGGCATACACAATGAGCTAACATACGGCCTAGCATACACAATGCTATGAAATGAAATGGCATACACAATGCAATATGGGCTTACACCAACGTAAGTGGACCTCAGCCGCACTCACATAGGAGGCCATAAGATGAAAAATGAGACACTTGAAATGCGTGCACACATGTACGCAAACCGATGACCGACCCTAAGGCACCAAATGCCACTCTAACAAGACATGGCAAGGCATGAAATATGGCATACTAGCATGCAAATTTCAGTAGCAAAATATGATGCAAAACGGCCCCAAAACATGGTAATATGGTACCCGATGCATGAAATGAGGCTCGAAACGCAAAACTAGGCACACGCAATGGCCTATAGCTATACAAAGAATGCATTATTCGAACATGAAGTGTGAAGACAGAATCAAGACAGTCCCAAAACAAGCATATTTACAGTTTTAAGAAAGGCCAAAAAGTGAACACAAATAGGGCTAAGTTAACATGCAAAAATGGCCCCAAAAGAGAGATAATGAGGCAAGTAGCATCTTCTGGCCCTAAATGGCCAAGAGCCCTTCAACAAAGTTGAAGAGGAGCTCAAAATGAAGCACTTTACAGTTTATAACAAGCCACAAATCTAAACACAAACAGGCCTAAAACATTGTGCAAGAAATGGGCCAAAAGGGAGACAAAGAAGCAAGTGATGGTTTCTGGTCTCAAACATAGGAGGGTCCTTCAACAAAGTTTAAGAGGGGCCCAAAAAATGGTATTTTACAGTTAGTGACCAAACCCAAAACAGTGCACATGCAAGCTAAAAATACTATGCAAAATAAGGCCTAAAAAGAGGTTTAAACACAAAGAGCAAAAATGGAGCTTCAAAAAGCAAAATTTCCTTGATAAAACATGAAGAGGGGATCAAAATAAGGCTATTTACAGTTCGTACCAGAGCCCAAAAATACAAGCACAAGGGGCTAACAAAACATGCAAAAATAAGGCCGAAAGAGGGATAAAGCGGCAAGTGACAAAAGGAAGCCTCAAACAGTGAAGATTCCTTCAACAATGTTTAAGAAGGGCTCAAAATAATCCACTTTACAGTTTATAACCAAGCTCAAAACAGTTTACAAATAGGCCTAAAATACTATGCAAGAAAGAGGCATACAAGAGAGGTAAAGAAGCAAGTGTAAAAAGGAAACCTCAAACAGGGAGAGACCCTTAAACAAACATGAAAACGAGCTCAAAATAATGCTATTTTCAGTTAGGGTCAGAGCCCAAATATGCAAGCAAGAGGAGCTAATATATTGAGCAAAAATAGGGCCAAAGAGAGGGATAGAAGACTTACCCTTGAAGACCAATGCTTCAACAACTCTTGGACCAAGTTTGGGAGCCCTTGACCTCTGGAAATGGCCTTGAAGGTGCTGGAATGGAGTGTGGATTGATTGGCTTGGAGATGGAGTAGAATGGATGTAGGATTTGAGAGGTTTTGAAGGTTGGAGTGTAGAGAGGGAGAGATGCAATGTAGGAGGCTTAAAGCAAATTTTGTAACCCTCAAAACACAGCTGGGGGGCCTGGATATATAGGCAAAAGAGGGGGGAAAAAGGGAGGGAATGGATTTCAAATTTTCCCCCAAAAGTGCAGCCCCCCGGATACACAATCTAGGGGGAAACAGAATACAGATTTGTAATGTACCAGAGGTGGGGATCATGGCCGGCCGGGTATTTAAGTTGCAGGTGGCTGGTCGGCCCTCCCCACGGCTGGCCGGCCAAGGGTCAAAAGGCTCAAGAAGTATTAGTGGCCAGCCACCCTAGATTGGTGGCCTCCCATGTGTGCACAACACAACCATGTGGTCAAAAACTGGAGAAAGTAAACTAGGAGAGAGAAAAGCCCACTTTTTGAAGGGGTTCAAAAGGGTCAAACACAATTACTGGCCGGCCATGTGATATTGGTGGCCTCCCAGGTGTGTACAACACAAATATGTGGTTTAGGGCTGGAAAAATTGGCCTTAGGGTGGTTAACATTGGCTTTCAAGTAAGAAAAACGGGCGACAGAGGGCGATGGAGGAATAAAACTGGTTGTCAGAACAATTACTGGCCTCCCACCCTTCTATGACCTCCTTATCAGTGAAAATAAGGTCTCCACCAAAAAATGAGCCCAAACCGATACAAAATGAAGGTTCGGGGGCCGAAACGCGCAGCCCGAGGCCCCGAAAACTGACTGTTAGGCACCGGAAGTGGTGTTCGACCACGAAGTTGGTCTCTCGAGCCACAGTGTCCCTCAAAAGGGAGCAAATAAGATACATGCCAAAAACCAGAGCAAACAGAGGTGGTTAAGCGGTCCCAAACCGAGGCACACGGCCAACGGCTCCGAAAAACCGGAAACCGGACTCCAAACGGGCAAAATGGCCTTACGACCATGAAACGTAGCCTACGGCCACTGAGAGATGATCTACGAGACCTCTCCCTCCCTTCGGGAAGAGAAAACAGAGAAAACGGAGCCTGGTTCGCAAACCGAGGCAAAGCATGAAAGAGTCCGGAAGTCCGGAAGCGAGGCTCGCGGCCGAGACTCTGAAACCTCTGAACGAGCACGATATGCAACATCACCAAACGCTCAATCGGTGACGTCTGAGTCTTAAGGTTAGTCAAAAATGGGGTGTCTACAGTTGCCATGAATTGAATGCCGTGTTCTCATGGATTGTGGATATATGTTGTCATTGTAAATTCAATTTTTTTATGTTGCTGTTGGACTTGTTCTGGAGCTGTTTTTTAACAATTTTAGGTTTGTTTTGGTCTTCCAATATATATGTTCAACATCATTTGAGCCAAAATGTCTGGCATACATGGATGCTCATTAGTTATAAGGGATGCTCTTGGCATGAATAGCTGCTTTAAAAGTTCCAGTGCTTATGAATGGCAATGGCAAGTTATCATTACATGAGTGCTATTTGTTACGAAATGGCTATCCAATTCAATAAAAAAGATCAGTATCTTACTGTAAATTGATTGGTAGTGTATGAGAAGATCACTTGTTGCTTTTTTTGAGCTTTGATTAGTATGATGAGGTGCCATTGATTTTTCATTGGACAGTGGCAAGCTTTCTTTAAGGCTAGCAAGGTTCCATGATTGGTCATACTAACTGAATAAGGATTAATAGATGACATTGAGGAAAATTGACTGCAACCACCAAAATTTGTCTTGTTTTAATTATTTTGTGACTTCGGTTAAGTTATAAATGTGAACAATAAAGGAAATACTATTTGTAGCTTTGTTTTTCTCCGTCTTCATAATTTTTTTTTTTAAAATCTTTCTAAGTTCAAACTATTTTTTGTGTGAAATTTTTTCATTTTTTATTAATTATATCAGAATAACAATTTTTATGAGATTTGTTTAATAGATCCCTAATGTTCATATTTTGGTGTCCTTTAGGACCCCTTGTTTTTGTCTTCCAATATAAAACCTTTTATATGAGCACTATACTTGATAAGATATTTTTTACTTTCATTTCATTCTATAGTGTAATAAAAAAAATCATCCATTCATGAACATCTAGAAAGAAATAATATATTCTAGAACTTAATTTCCATGCAATTTCACCATAAATAGCTATTAGTATAATAGCCAATTCTCCAGCAAAGCCATTACAAAGAAATATAAGAACAAATAAAAATCAAAATTGATAAACACAACCAATAAAAATAGAACTTCTCTATTTTATTGCAAGGGGGAAAAAAATGGTTACAATTAAAGCCTGAAAAGATTGAAAATAGAAAAAAAAAATGGTTACAATTAAAGCGTCAAACAGAACTTCTCCATTCCCCTTCCTGTCAATCCTCTGCTTTTCATCATCAACGGCAGCATCATTCTCCATCTTAAGCTTCTTGTAAAGCATGAAATTCCTAACTCCAATCGACTCAAAGTTACAAAAAACAAAAACAAATTCAAAATTAAAATAAAGCCTCAACATATTGAAAATAGGTGATTAAAATTTGTGGGATTGAAAATAGTTGAGTTTAACCAGCTGCTGCTGCTGCACAAAATTCATCTACAAAATGCAGCAGCAGCAACATTGGGCTTAACCAGCAGCAGATGAATTTTGTTCAACATTGGCACACCAACAGCAACAACACAAATGCAGCAGTAGCAAACAGAAGTCAAACCAAAGTCATGTATTAACAGAAATTCAGTACATGTATTCTTTCACCTCCCAAACCACATTGTATGACAAGTATGTCCAAAAGCCCTCACATTTTGTACACAAAAAAAGCCTCACTAATTGGAAAAAAAAAAAACCATATTTTCACAAATTTAAACTAATTCCCATTACATTCAAACAATAAACATAATTCTGACTTCATTGAATGCATCAGAATTTACAATTTTCATTACGAAAATTACAAACCATTTACTATTTTCATTAATAGAATGAATGCATCAGAATTTACTATTTTCATTTTCCTTAGAATGCATCAGAATTTACTCTAAATCATTTTCCTTAGAATTTACTATTTTCATTAAGAAAATTACAAATCATCAGAATTTACTATTTTCATTAAACTGAAATGCATTATAATTGAATGCATCATAATTGATACAAAAACCTGGAATGCCCACTTCACACATGAATGCATCAGAATTTATTATTGTCATTAACAAAATTACAATTTCTCTATGTGGACTTTCATCAAACACCTGGAATGCATCACTACCAAAACATTGGCCATACAACCAACGAAAAAAAAAACAAACCCAGACCATTGCAGACATCTCAAATGCATCACAAAAATCAATAGATTTGCACCTATCACAAATGCAAAAAAGAAAATCAGAAAACGAACTTACCTAATCTCCTATGCACGACGGTAGGGATTTCGAACATAGGTGGTAGTCGTCGGAGAAGATGTTTCACTGTTGCAGGTTACCTAAGTCAGTCATCGGCGAACACCCAAGTTGGTCGGTCGTTTGCTCTCATGTTTCCCATGCTTGGTCGTCTCCTCTCCTCTCTAATGTGTTTTGTGTTTTAATTGTTATACGTTGTTGTTTTTTTTTTTTTTTTTTCTTTTTTCTACTTACTTACTAAGCGCGTGACAGCAAGCGCAAAACACATTTTCGAGCCATTCGGAGTAGCTCGTTTCGAGCTACTCAGTAAAATCGGAGTAAATATATGTAAGAGAAAAAGTTATTGAAAAGGAGCAATGAGAGAGAAAAAGTGATTGATTGATGTATAGGAGAGAGAAAGTGATTTTGAAAATTTTTTAAGAAAAATTACAAACCAAACAAAATTTTTTAAATTTTTCTCTAAAGTCTTTTTTTCAAAGCCAAACCAAACAAGGCCTTTATCTTTCGATTCAAGTCTAACTTACATATATATTATGGGAAATATTAATTTTATAAAATAATTAAAAATTAATAAGAAATTTTATAAATATTAATAATTAAAACCGTAAACTTTATTATTAATTTGTAATTTTTTTCTCCAAAATTCTATTGGATTGCAATTACCCCTATATATTAGGATCAAACCGACCCATTTTTCGAGTGTGGACCAGGTTGGGAGAAAACCAGTTAAACCGGGGCCGGGTCGAACCGGCCCATCCCATGGACCCAGAAAATGCATTTGTAGTCGGCAGCAGGTGACCACACTTGTTGTACTTAAACGTAAGTAGAAACGTGGAGGCTTATGATTGGTCCATTAAGAGCTAATCACAACCAACATGTCACACGATCACTTCTCCATCTGTCTTCTTCACCCTCTTCTTCTCTTCTCTCTGCACCCTCCTCATCATCGTGTGCTCTACTACTATTCCAGGAGGACAAAGACGACGATGATGGTGATGATCAGAGACGAAGAAGAAGAAGAAGAGTTTCAAGTCTGGAAGCCCTAGACCAACCGTACACTTTCACGGATATTGGTTTTAGACCTAACTCTGAGATCGAGATGGTGAAGAAGCGAGTCCCCGATTGGCTCAACAGCTCTCTCTGGTCCACCACTCCTCCTCCTCCTTCTCATCCACCGCCTCTCGACTCCGATGACGCTGCCAAATCTACCTCCGTCGCTGCTTCGCCTTCGTCATCCAAATCTGCTGCGGCGGAGTCTAAGGTACGGGCGCCGGTGCCCGTGCCGCCTCCGTCTGCTGTGAGACCGGAGCCTCCGAAGGTGGAAATCAGGGATCCGTTGACGGATCATAGTGATAATGGCAGCACTGGGAGTCCTTCGGCTGAGGACTTTTCTCGCCAAGCTCAGCTTTTACAAGAGGTTAGCATCTCTCTCTCTCTCGCTACATAAATACATACACATCTACATATTATTATTGTGTTTTTTTTTTTTTTTTTTGTGTATGTAGTCTCTCTGATTATCATTTTTTCCTCAATCGAATTTGTACTTCTCATTTAATTTTATGTTCTACTTTGTTCATTACTGCCTGTATTCTTCAATTGAGGCTACTTAACTAAGATTAGGGTATCTCTGTGTGTGTGTGTGTAATTTTAGGGTTTTGGTCAATCCATTTCTGCTTCTTTTCTTCAATTTAGTATAATTAGGCCTCTGTGTGTGTGTGTGTGGTTTTTGATGAATTGTTTATTGTTTCTGCTGAATTTAGGTTTTTGGTCATTGCTGCTTCTTTTCTTCAATTTAGAATAAATTAGGCCTCTGTGTGTGTGTATTTGGTTTATGATGAATTGTTTATTTTTTCTGCTGAATTTAGGTTTTTGGTCATTCCATTGCTGCTTCTTTTCTTCAATTTAGGCCTCTGTGTGTGTGTGTTTGGTTTATGATGAATTGTTTATTGTTTCTGTTGAGTTTAGCTTTCAAGGAAGGTTGTAAACATGGGTGAATTACGGAGACTTGCATCACAGGGTGTGCCAGATGGTGCTGGCATTCGATCTACCGTGTGGAAGGTTAGTAGTTGTAAATCAAATTTTCTGCGAATTTAATTGTCTTTTGAGTGGAAATTGTGTACAGGACATATTGCTGCAAAGTTCAGCTTAGATTAAAATAGAATGACTTTACTTCATTGTGATATGATAAAAAAAAAAATCTTTTGATTTTAAAATATGTGGAGTGTTGAATTTTCACTTTTGTATTATTTAATGTGAATGAGCAGCTGTTATTGGGGTATTTGCCGACTGATCGAGGGTTTTGGTCATCAGAATTAGCTAAGAAGAGGATTCAATACAAGCAATTTAAAGATGAGCTTCTTATGAATCCTGTAAGTCGCACTTGATATTTTCATGCCTCCATGAAAAATTATATCAAGTTATGGATATTGAAAGAGACAAACATTAAAATAGGCTTTATATCCCCACACACTCTAACTGACATTTTCATCATGTTGGGATCCTGTGGACATCTGTAACTTACTGCATAATTCAACAGTATCATACATGGAATTTGGGTTGTCCTCACCCTTCTTTTATTCAGTGGGATGAATACTTTAATCAAATCAAGGAGTCTCATGTATTATGCAACTTTGGTACTTCTATTAATTGAATGAGATTTTTGGGGTTATTAATTCACCATGGCATAGAGTTTATTTAGTTTTGGTACATTATCTTGGTAATGGTGCAACTACAAAGCTATGTAATTTACTAATTTATGCACAAATGCATGAGTTGCCCATATTTGTTCCTTTTCTTAAAGTCCACCATTAAGAGTAGGAGACTCTTGTATGCATGAACTTGATCTGGATGATCTGAGGTCCTGAACCAAAGTTTACACGAGCATCAAATCCTGACTTTTGTTCATAACTGTAACCAAAAAATTCATTTCCTTTTTGTTTTATGGCCCAATTGGTACAATTCAACTGTTTTTACTTCTCATCCTCTCCATGTATTACATGAGCACATCTCTTTTTGTGAATAACATAGCCTCCACAGCTCATGTTTTCCTTCAATGGTAAGTGGTAAGTTAAGATTAAAATACTGAAATAGCTAACACTCAATGCATCTGGGAACTATGTTTTGTGTTTGTTTTCAATGTTGCATCTGTTTGTGTTTTTATTTGTAAAAGATTGGATTTCTGAATGTTTCTTTGCTAGGCAGTCAGAAATCGCAAGGAGGTTGGAAGACACCACAAGCTGTGAAAATGAGGAATCAAACTGTGAAACCGGTGGTGTACTCCCAAGATCAGAGATAACTCATGGAGAGCACCCTTTGAGTCTTGGGAAGACTAGCATATGGAATCAGTTCTTCCAGGTATCAATTGAAGTGAGATTTTTTATGTTTTAAATGAAATCTCTGAAATTTTTCATGTTAAATCATTTTGAATGCATGCTTTCTAAACTAGTTGTTGCATGCCATACTTGTACACATATCAGATGAGCACCTTTGTATCACAAAATTCATTCAAACTTATAAGCTGGTTCTGGTAAAGTATACTGTCACATGTCGATGAGCTTCATCTGATTTTGGTGCATTATGTCAAAATGTAGCCCGTCTTACCCACTGCGTAGTATATCTTGTTTGTAACTTGTGGGAATTTTCAAATAAGAGCAAGTCTTTTCACCTTATGCTGTTCTACAGAGATAGTGCTAATACGAGGTGCATGTACTGCATTTTGAGTTATTATGCATAATTTGACTCCACCATCATCAATTCTGTAGGACACAGAGATCATAGAGCAAATTGACCGAGATGTAAAGCGTACTCATCCAGACATGAACTTTTTCTCAGGGGACACGCAGTTTGCAAAATCCAATCAGGTAAGCTTGTCTTATTGGATATAAGATTTGATGCAAACATGAGCGTTTTGACTAAGGTGAATATGTCTCATTCTTTCAGGATGCTCTGAGGAACATATTAATTATATTTGCCAAGTTGAATCCGGGTATAAGATATGTGCAAGGGATGAATGAAATTCTGGCACCTTTATTCTATGTGTTTAGAAATGACCCTAATGAGGAATATGCGGTAAGAAAATGTGTCTTGCATGTTATCTTTAATTTGAACTATGGTATGTCGTTTTTATGCTTTTTCTTGATAAAGACTAGAGGGTTGTGCCTTATTTTGTGAGTTGAGTCTTTCATGGCAACATAAAATAGTCTAGAGCTGCAATAGCTGTTGGTTGGTGATGAACTTTTTTGACCGACTGACCGACCCAAGCAGTCACAGAAGGTTTTGTGCAACTGGGTGGTCTAAATCAGGTGTTAGGCACTCAAAATCTTTGGTGGTCAGTCAGTCTTCGATTTTAAACAACTAGTTGAATCTGAACCAATCAAATATTACTCATAGAAATAAACACACATGTGATAGGGTAATAGATGCCACGTTTCCCTCTTGACTCCTTCCATGCATGTTGTTGGAGTATCCCAACCCAAGAATAGGGCTGACTACAATCTTCTTCTGATCTGAGCCGTTGGGTGGTGGGCATGGGTGCTAGATGAGTGACAAGTGTCCTCTTTTGGTCAAAGCCATCACACAGCATAGGTACTATTGGAGAAGTTTGAAATATAGCCGTTGGATGAGAAGTTTGTGGAGGCTTCTCCTAATCTGGATAAAGGCCGTGTGTCTGACTCCTTATATAATATATGTAATATATTATAACTAGGTTGCTTTCCTTGAAAATAAGGATGACATCAATCATGGGATTTGATCCCCTATGATTATCCCTATCTCTAGAATCAAGGAAACCAACTGCCACCATTCTTTATGCTAATGTGACCCACTTTGAGTCACCACCATGCCACGTGCCACCTCTTGCCCAACACCAATTTCATCGACATCCACTAGCTCCTCTTTTCACAACTTCCTTGGCTTTCTAGTAGACACCACCAATCTATAGCCCAGTCCTAGTAGGAAGGCAAGAGCAGAACGCAGAGGGCATCCTCCTCACAGAACGTCAGAAGGCAGAAATGGCCTCACCAAAGATCCTTACCCTACAACCAAGCAGAGGATATCGAGCCTTGAGTCAACTCTGAAATCAAGTTAGAAGTCAAGCTTGAGGTAAGCCGAAATATAGATCAGAAGATCTAACAAAATTTTTCTCTAAAAAGTGCACAATGGGGGGCAAAATGAAGTTGGGGAAATTGGATGATATTTCGGTTAGGGGACATCAAATATCTTCTTGTGTCATAGAAGGTGATAAGCAACCTTCTCCTCCTCCATTTGATGAAAGACCTTTTCAGCAATTCTCCAAAAGCTGAAAAACATTACATGTGTTTGTCAACTCTGGGCTTAGTATATGAAAACTTACACTCACATTGGGTTAGTGGGGCACATCAGAAGATAATACTATTCACAGGACTTACACAAAAACAAGAAGGTGATTGCTAGAAGTTTCAAGTCACATGTAGTGTTTCATAGGCCGAATAAACATCTCCATTCTCAAAAAATGATTCATCAAAAAATTCAAAGGAGGTGATAAAGGAAGCGAAGAGTATAAATCAAGTAAGAAAGTTTGGCCTGTAATAAATTCGGCTTTTCAAAAGAAAATTGCAAGTTGTCTCATGCTTGAGGAGCCAAATCAAAGTTTTGGCCTTTCAGAATGTCTGAGAAGGCCAAACATCAATTTCAAGCTAAACAAGTACTTCAGGCCTTAAGGTGTAGGAGGCCTTTCACCTAAGTGTTTTGGCCTTTCAGAATGTTTGAAAAGGCCTAATGGCATTGTCAAGCTTGACCAACATCTTAAGCCTTCTAGCACATTGAACAAGGTTCCTTTATAGTATGCCAGAAGTTTCATACAGTAGAACTACCTATCTACTTCAACCTTCTCTTGTAAGAAACTCACCCAAGCCTAGTAGAGGGAAATGAGGTCAGAACAGAGGAGTTCACATGCTAGTTCATGAATCATGACTGCTTGAGCTTTGTTTTAAAGTCTCTTGGTGTATACTTAAGAGGCATTCAGAATTCAGAAGGTCTTGATGAAGGCCTATCAAGTCTGCAAGAATTAATTTAAAAGGTCTGATAAGGATTCCGAAGGTCACAATGAAGTCTCATCAAGTCTCCAGAAGGTAATCCAGAAGGCCTGATACATCTGCAAGAGTGGATCCAGAAGGTCAAATAAGGATGAAGAAGTACTTGTCAGGTTTCACTTTTGGAGGTCTTAATGAAAGCCTATCAGAAGGATTCCAAAAATGGCAATCAGTCAAACGTCTCCTCTGAATTGAACCTAATAGAGGAAACATTTGAGGGGGGCATTGTTTGGACTGAAGATGAAAACCCAACTAGATGATGCCACATGGTGATGGTTATGAAATAAATGGATGTGTATGGTAGCTTTAATGAATTTTTTAAATTTGGAAAGTTTGATAAAGCTACCTCTTGATGGTATTTTTCAGAAGGCATAGCCAAATCAGAAAGTGTCACGTGGCATGGTGGTGACTCAAAGTGGGTCACTTTAGGATGAAGATTAGTGATAGTTGGTTTCCTTGATTCTAGAGATGGGGATAATCATGGGAGATCAAATCCTATGATTGATGTGATCCCTATTTTCCAGGGAAGCAACCTATTTATAATATTATATATATATATGTGTGTGTGTGTGTGTGTGTGTGTACATGTGTTAAATAGATGCTGTAGGAGTTGGACACGTGGCCTTCATCTAGATTAAGTGTAGCCTCCACTAACTTATCATCCAACGAGTATATTTCATACTTTTCCAACAGTACCTATATTTGCAGGATGGTTTTGACGAAAGGAGGACACTTGTCAATCATTTAGCATCCATGTCCACCACCCAAAGGTTCACATCAGAAGGAGATTGTAGTCACAACCCTATTCTTGGGAATACTCCAACAACATGCATGGAAGGAGTAAAGTGGGACACAGTGCATCTCTGGAGGCATTTTAGCACCCCACCAACTAGAAGTGGTGGAGATATTTCAAAAGGTTGTTCCTATTTTTAGGACGTCGGCTAGGATTTTCAAGAGGTTTCAGAAGCTATAAAGGGCCACTTCCAAGTGCAAACACACACACACACACCCATTCAATCAATCAACTCAAGCAAATACTACTCAAAAACTGACATCCGTGTCAACTTAGCAATTAGTCTAGGCTAGTTTATCATCATAAAAAGGCATCTTTGTCATAGCTTAGCGTAGTGAACTTCGTTAATCTTGACATCCATGTCAATTATTTGTGTTTTGGCCATCGTTGGCATTTTGTTTTGTTTAAATTGTGCTTACAATCATTTGTAACTCAATTTGGTTTTATTCAAACTTGTTCTTGTTTTTTTTTGGTATGTTCAATCCATTTGGATATATAAAAGTTGGCATTTTCTTGTTTGTTATTTCACTTTACCAATCCTACTTCTTGACTAAAAACTCTTAGGAGATTTGAAGTCCTCTTAGTTGAGGCAAGAAAAGGACCAGAAGCTTTTGTCCCCTTGGGCCTTACACGATCTGCTGTTCAAAAGTCAGATTCATCTTCACATAGGCAACACTTTGCCTTGGCACGCCCCCAATCAACAACCTTCTGTGTTAGCCATTTTTGTGCAAACATATATCTAAGAGCAACTCACCAGCAATCCATCCCTCTTTGATTTGGAACTTTATAATAACTTGCTCGGTATATTTACCCCAACAAGAGTCTTATGTTCACATTTATATATCATTGATATACATTAGTGATAAGGTGTATATCTGTGCCATCAATTTGAAAAGCATTGCTAGTTGCACTAGTGTGTTTGCGGTCATAATTATTTCTTGTCTTTTCATGGCCTTCATCAGAATTTATTTAACACATATTAGCTTATTCTTTTGGATTGATCTGTCTTAAATTTCATCTTTTTATTTTTCTTGAGAAATGAGAAATATTGACGGATGAATCCTTAGCCCAAGAGAAAGACATACCAACCAAATAAAATGTAATTTGGCCCCTAGCCCAAAAATTGACTCCTCTAATGACACAGGGACATCGAATTCTTGTCATCTTCATGTATTCACTTCTCATTGTCTAAGTAGAAAAAGCTCCACAAGCTCCCCTTATGGATGTTCAAGTATAGGTGTTAAAAAAAGAGTCACAAATATAGAAACGGTATTTTTGGCATCTACGATATGTTCTCTAGTTCAAAATTTGTTGCTAAAAGATCACGCATGAATGATGCATGGTCATGAAATCTTGTTTTCACAAAATATTGCCGGTTGGTACTAAGGGGTGTAAATATTTGTACCAGTCAATAGCTATTCCATGTTTCGTGTGCTGACTGCAGCCCAAGCACTGATAGAAATGTATTGCTTATTAATGTTAGGTTTTTAAATAATTATGTGATTACAATCTGGCCCCCCAAAACTTTGCTATTGTGTGCACTAACAACTTCAGTGGATTAGTGTTCAACGCTCAAGGTACATCCATTCGTTACTTCTGATAACAAAAGCGACAATTGTTTTGGTAAAGAAATCAAAATCTAGAAGTATGTTACCTCCATAGCTATTTATGATAGTCTAAGAAGTATAGACACTACAAAATGGATGTTATGTTTGTGTCCGACATGTGTTAGATATCTACATTGCGCAGACACGTGTCCATGTGTCAAGCACACCACGTGTTATGTTAATTTTTAATTATTAATTTTTTTGCAAGACAGGTTGGGACACTTCATGGGCACGTGTGTATTGTCTTGGACATGCCTCGTGACACATTTGTGGGAGCTTCTATTTACACACTAGTATTTATCTTAAGACACCATTTTCTAGTCTTTTTTTTAATTACCATTTTGACAATCAACAAAATTACCAAAAAGGGCAAGATCATCCCATCCCAAACCATCTTTTGTCTCGCAAACCCCAGCAGGTGCCGGTGCCGGTGCCGGCACCGGTGATGCCATATACTAACCGTTAACCCTCCCAGCATCTTCCCCACCTCTCCCCGTCACCTCTTCTAGCTACCTTCCTTCCCCAGCTCTCTTCTCCTGCCACCTCTCTTATTCCTCCAAAATCACTGGCCACCGCCATCGCCATCGCCACTGCAACTGCCACTGCCACTGCCACCACTGTCTCTTCCGTGAACACTCTTGCCTTTGCCACCCATTCCCAGCTTCATCGCACCACCGTCTCCCCAGTGACCCCATCGCAGCTGCATCCCGCGATGAAGAGATGTAGATCGCGATTGAGAGAGAAAAATCTTGAAGGCAGCTCGCTGCTTCCGCTCTATCCCCCACCTCCGGTGCCATCCCCCCTCTGCAACAACTCCAACGCCCTTCTGGCAACCCCTCTCCCTTCCATCACACCAACGCAAACCCTCAGCCTTTTCCTTGCACCATCGCGATCTCTCTTTGACTCTCTCTTCTCTCTCTCTCTCTCTCTCTCTCTCTTGATCGATCGATCGATCGAGTTCAGTTGATCGTGAGGGTTGGAGATGGCGATCACTAGAGCTACAGTGATGGCAGTGATGGGTTGTAGGGGTGGTGGAGTGAGGCGAGGTTGAAGTAGGGAAGGGTTGGAGTTTGGGGGAGCGACGACTACAGTCGGGATGGTCTGTGGAGGAATGGGCAAGGGCGGAGGTGGGTCACTGCTGGAGTTGGCAATGGCGGGGAAGGGGGCCATCGGAGCTGGGTTAGGATATTTTGGGTTAGGGTTTGGTGGTGTGAATTGAGAAAATAAAAAAGGTGTAAGGGTGTGAGCTGAGAAATGGTGTTAATTGAGTTAAGTTGTAGTGTGTAAATAGAAGCTTCCCACATTTGTGGTCTTTTCTTTATAAATTGGGTAAATTACATTCACACAGGTTTCTCTCTAATACATTAGTAGCTCTATGGTTCTAGAATTACAACCCCCTCCCTGTGAATTATAGGTGCATTATAAAACCCTCCCTCCATTAGTTGACTGTTAAGTCAACTAACAGATTTTGCTCATGTCATCAATTAGTATTTTGAAAATGCCATGTTTACCCCTAAAACCCTACATTATAACTTTCTTCTAAAAGACTACAAAGCAATCCCCATTTTCACAATCAATTTCTTTCTCATATCTTGTTCGTTATTTTCTCACAATCATCACCCATTTATATAATCCCAGTAAATTTTCCAGCAATCTTTGTCTTGTACTCAACATATAGCAAATCACAAACCTGGACAAAGGTTCCTTTCAACAATCACCTAATCAACATTCATAAAATTTGTAGAATTACGTAATTTATCAAAAATAAAAATAAAAATTATAGAAGTAAGTATAAATAGTTAAGTACAGAGTAATGCCTGAAAAACTTAATATAGAGCAAAATGAATGAGATCATACAAGTTTCCATTATTCTTCAATATATACTTTCTGTGTATACCCTTCTAAACATTCAACAAAGTTGAGAAAGATTTTATGTATAAAAATAGTCATTGAAGCTGGCTAAGCTCAGCCATCAAGGAAATGACATGTATTCAGGTTCATATTACCCAGTTCTCTCATCCTTTCCATCCCCACTTCCGCACAAAGAAACATGAAATTTCCTTGTCACTGAGCTGGAAATGCAAAATTTTTGCAATTTGAAAAAGATTCAAAAGACAAAACTATTGTGGATGCATACGAGGAGGTTAGATTATGCACAAGAAAATATATCTGAAAATGGCTCCGGTTTACAAAACTTTATTACCTTGGATTGCCTAAAGGAGCTTCTGATGCTCCTCTTTGCTCTGCACAAGAAAATCCATGGGACCGAACCAAAAATCAGAGATACTATGTTAAACCAGGCTAGTTACACAACTAGAGGAATGTAACTTATGTCACAAAAGTGTATCTGTGGTTAGAATTTAGACAAAAATAAAAAATAATAATAATTCAAAGGCCACAAAGAGAATTGTATTTTATAAAAATAAAATTAAAGTAAGAAAATGAACACACTTTAGGAAGGTGTAATTTACCTCTAAAATAATACCACTCTAGGATCCAAATATGAAAAATTCATACCCTTCCTTGTTCCAGGGGTATTTTCGGTAAGCACGTATGAAAGCCGCAAAAGAACAAAGCCCTAATCCTCCCTATATGTACAGTTAACCTCTCTCCTCGTAAGCTCTGCTGTGGTTTGTATGTGCTTGCGGAGGCTCTCTCTCTCTCTCCAGGTAGCTTATATATATGTGTATGTATATGCTTTTCAATTTCTTGAAGATTATTTGATTTGTGTTTAATAATGATGATGAAAAGGTGAGGCAGGGATTGTGTGTATCGACGTTGTGCTATTGATCAGTGCACAGTGATCGAAAGAGTTCCCTGCAACAATGAACCTATAGGTGAAGGTGGGCAGTTGTGTTTCATTCAAATCCCATTGAAACTTCGACAATCATCTTCCCCACAATTTCTTTCTAGATCTGAAATTTTTGCTTTATAAATTGGGTAAATTACATTGACACTTGTTGAGGTTTATCTCTAATACATTAGTACCTCTATAGTTCTAGAAATTACAAGCCCCTCCCTGTGAATTGTAGTTGCATTATAAAACCCTCCTTCCATTAGTTGACCGTTAAGTCAACTAACAGATTTTGCTTATGTCATCAATTAGTATTTTGAAATGCCATGTTTACCCCTAAAACCCCAAATTATAACCTTCTTCCAAAAGACTACAAAGCAATCCCCATTTTCACAGTCAATTTCTTTCTCATATCATGTTCATCATTTTCTCACAATCATCACCCATTTATATAATCCCAGTAAATTTTCCGGCAGTCTTTATCTTGTACTCAATATATAGTAAATCACAAACCTGGGCAAATGTTCCTTTCAACAATCACCTAATCAACATACATAAAATATATAGAATTTCTTAAGTATAAATAGTTAAATACAGAGTAATGCCTGAAAAACTTAGTATGGAGCCAAATGAATGAGATCATACAAGTTTCCATTATTCTTCAATATATACTCTGTGTATCTCTTTCTAGAAATTCAACAAAGTTGAGAAAGATTTTATGTATAAAAATAGTCATTGAAGCTGGCTAAGCTCAGCTATCAAGAAAATGACATGTATTCAGGTTCATATTACCCAGTTCTCTCATCCTTGCCATCCCCACTTCCGCACAAAGAAACATGAAATTTTCTTGTCACTAAGCTGGAAATGCAAAATTTTTGCAATTTGAAAAAGATTCAAAAGACAAAACTATTGTGGATGCATACGAGGAGGTTAGATTATGCACAAGAAAATATATCTGAAAATGGCTCCGGTTTACAGAACTTTATTACCTTGGATTGCCTAAAGGAGCTTCTGATGCTCCTCTTTGCTCTGCACAAGAAAATCCATGGGACCGAACCAAAAATCAGAGATACCATGTTAAACCAGGCTAGTTACACAACTAGAGGAATGTAACTTGTGTCACAAAAGTGTATCTGTGGTTAGAATTTAGACAAAAATAAAAAATAATAATAATTCAAAGGCCACAAAGAGAATTGTATTTTATAAAAGTAAAATTAAAGTGAGAAAATGAATAAACTTTAGGAAGGTGTAATTTACCTCTAAAATAATACCACTCTAGGATCCAAATATGAAAAATTCATACCCTTCCTTGTTCCAGGGGTATTTTCGGTAAGCACGTATGAAAGCCCCAAAAGAACAAAGCCCTAATCCTCCCTATATATACAGTTAACCTCTCTCCTCGTAAGCTCTGCTGTGGTTTGTATGTGCTTGCGGAGACTCTCTCTCTCTCTCTCTCTCTCTCTCTCCAGATAGCTTATATATATGTATATGTATATGTATATGTATATGCTTTTCAATTTCTTGAAGATTATTTGATTTGTGTTTAATAATGATGATGAAAAGGTGAGGCAGGGATTGTGTGTATCGACGTTATGCTATTAATCAGTGCACAGTGATCGAAAGAGTTCCCTGCAATAATGAATCTATAGGTGAAGGTGGGCAGTTGTGTTTCATTCAAATCCCATTGGAACTTCAACAATCATCTTCCCCACAATTTCTTTCTAGATCTGAAATTTTTGCTTTATAAATTGGGTAAATTACATTTGACACCTCTTGAGGTTCTCTTTAATACATTAGTACCTCTATGGTTCTAGAAATTACAACCCCCTCGCCATGATTTATAGTTGCATTATAAGACCCTCCCTCCATTAGTTGACCATGAAGTCAACTAACAGATTTTGCTTATGTCATCAATTAGTATTTTAAAAATGCCATGTTTACCCCTAAATCCCCACATCATAACCTTCTTCCAAAAGACTACAAAGCAATGCCCATTTTCACAATCAATTTCTTTCTCATATCTTCTTCATCCTTTTCTCACAGTCATCACACATTTATGTAATCCCAGTAAATTTTCTAGCAATCTTTATCTTGTACTCAATATATAGCAAATCACAAACCTGGACAAAGGTTCCTTTCAACAATCACCTAATTAACATACATAAAATATATAGAATTTCTTAAGTACAAATAGTTAAATACAGAGTAATGACTGAAAAACTTAGTATAGAGCAAAATATATATCTTTAATATATGCAATCAAAAGTTCATCACAAACCCCAACAGTAAATATCCCACGTACATTTTCAATCAAACAGTGATGCATGTGTGTTTATTCAAATCAGTTCACCATTGCATCAACACCACAGACAAGTGCACACAATCGCAACCTATTAGAGATGGATGATGAATTGAAGACATTGGTTGGGATTTTCATCAAAGAGTTGGTCTACATGAACCCCATCGCCAGTTGACACAGATTTGGTAATCTGAAATATCAATCTATAATAATAACACTTAAGGTTGAAATGAAAAACATCAACCCCATCTCATTTCATCCACATCAAGTTTGGTAATTTAAACTACATGAGATTACCAACTTTTGTTTGTTACACTCTTGATGTCTTCGGACACTGTCACTCCCAAAGAACATGGTGAGTTTAATAACGTCAGCAACGGTGACGGTGACGGTGACAGTGATGGTGAGGGGTTGGTGGAGCCTTTCCATCTCATTTATGGAGACAGAGACGTAGTAAGTCTTGCTCTTGATGGGTGTTCCTTGGGTGAACATTGTTTCCACCTCTCCATCTACCTACTGTCTTGTTGCCAATTTTGTCCATTGACATGATTTGGGTAGGCATTAGTGGTTGTGGTGGAGATATGGTGGGTGTTTGGTGGGATGGGTTCAATGGTTGTGATAGTGACAGACATGAGTTGTGTGGTGGTGATGGGTTTGGTGTTAGTGAAACAAATGGGATAGATTTCAGTGGGTTATTGTGGATGGTCTGAGGAATGAGGAGAGAGTTAGTTGGGGAAGAAGAGTCTGCTATTAGGGTAGGATAATAGGTAATTTTGTTTTAGAGTGTGAGGGTACCAAACCAAACCAAACCAATTCTTAAGTCTCATCAAATGGAGTTGGTTACATGAATCCTTTTTCTCCAATTGATTGTATCAAAGGCAATTTGGTTAGTCACATTAAGAAAATTCATATCTCTATTTACTACACTAGCCCATATCAATCTATGTATGTCCCTTTCCCTAATACTTCCCTCCGTCGTTAATGTATCACATCTCTTCACTACTGTCTCTTTTAGTCTCCGTTGTATATGACTAAATCATTTCAATCTATTCTCTCTTAGCTTATCTTCTATCGATACTATCTTTATCCATTCACGAATATACCCATTTCTAACTTTGTCCTTTCTAGTCTTGCCACATATCTACCTTTGCATCCCCATCTTAGCAACGCTCATCTTATCTACACGTTGTTTCTTAGTTGCCTAACATTCTGTCCAATACAACATTGCTGGTCTAATAGCCGTTCTATAGAATTTTCCTTTTAATCTAGTGGGTACTCGTTTATCGCACAGTATCCTAGACACACTCCTCCACTTAAGTCATCCTGCCTTAATTCTATGGACCACATCTGCTCTAATCTCCCCAGCCGTTGTGATGATGGATTCTAAATAACGAAAATGTTCACTTTTTGGTAGTTCTTGATTCTCAATTTTCACTTCTCCTCTGCTTCCGTTGTTACTGTTACTAGGCCTCGTTTGACAACTCAATATTTTAGCATAAAAGTCAAAAAGTCACAAACAAATTAAAAAACCAACAATTTATATAAAAAAGTCAAAGATTATTTTTTCTCTCTACTTTTTGCACATCTTTTCGTAAAAAATTAAAAAGTCATTCCAAACATACTAATTTTTTTACCTTATATTTTAGCCAAAAAATCAAAAAATAACTAAAATAGCCTGTTCTCAAATGAGGCCTAAAATTGCATTCCATGTACTCTGTCTTAGTTCTGCTTATACTAAATCTTTTTGATTCAAGTACTTCTCTTCAAGTTTTCAACTTAGTGTTAACCTATGTTACACACACACTTCGAAATTTTGGAGGTACCCCGTGTCGACACAACACGACACGACACAACACAGGTGCAGGTGCAGGTGTAGGTGCGGGTGCGGGTGCAGGATATGGCTCTTTACAAACAAATATGACAGAAGAAACGAAAGAGGAGAGAGCAATGACAAAACCTGGTCGTCAACTTCGATCTGACCTGGTTACAGAGCCAAATCACAAGACCTACGAAGAGTGAAGTTGAAGTTAAAGCTTGATCTGCAAAGTTGATCAATCGATTGTGTTCGAATCACGATTGATCGATTGATCTACGAAGTTGATCTTCGAATAGCAACTGTGTTCCTTCGTCTTCCCCTTTGGTCTCTCTCAATCTCTCTCTCTATCTATCTTCTTCTGTCTTCTTCTCATCTCTCTCTGTTCCTCTCTCTCTTTTCTTTTTAATATAATTTAAATTATATGTAATATAAACTATATTAAATAATATTATTTACCTAAAAAAAATTATATTATAATATATCATAATTTTATGCCTAAAATTAAAATAATTTATTTTATCATATACAATATAATTTATTTTATGTCAAATAATTTTTATTTATTATTTATTTGTTATTTTTGTAACAAGATTTTGTTATTCCTTAACTCTTTTAAACGCATCTTCATATAATAAATATATTTAAAAAATAACTATTTAACGTATCCCTATACCCATAACTAAATTTAGATCTATATCCACATAATTTCAATTTTTAGTTTTGAAGTGTTTGACCCTTAGATACACACCCACACCCACACCCACACCCAATACTCATACTTGAGTCCGTGTAACGTAGGTGTTAACTCATTCTTTAGTCTCCTCCACTGACACGATATCATCTGTGAAAAGCATACACTATGGCACATCATCCTGAATATTTCTCATCAACTTATCCATGACTAAAGCAAAAAGATAAGGACTTAAGGTTGATCCTTGGCGTAACCCCACAGTAATTAGAAATTCACTTGTCTCTCCAGCCGATGATCTAATAGTGGTCACCACACCTTCATACATGTCTCTAATCACATCAATATAGCCTTTTGTCACCCCTTTCTTTTCTAATAGCCACCAAATTATATCTCGAGGCACACTATCGAATACTTTCTCAATATCGATAAAAGCTATATGAATGTCTCTTTTCTTCTTTCTATACTGATCGCTTTCATTGTTGACTTACCGTGTATAAAACTAAATTGATTCTCTGACACCTCTGTTATATCTCGCAATCGACATTCCATTACTCTCTTCCACACTTTCATTATATAACATATCAGCTTGATTCTTATATAGTTGTTACAATTCTGGACATCTCCTTTATTCGTATAGATTGGTACTAAAATACTCTTCCTTCACTCCTATGGCATTTTCCTAGTCAACAAAATTTTGCTAAATAGCCTAGTCAACCAAGCAACCCCTTTCTTACCCAAACATTTTCAAACGTCAAATCCGGTCTTAAAGCTTTATTCGATTTCATATTCTTAAGTGTCATCTCCACTTCAAAGTTTCTAATCCTACGATAGAATCTGTAGCCTTGGTTTTCCTGATTACTGGATACTTCCTTCCCTTTTTGATCTTCCTCCATGTTTCTCATTTAACAATTTCTCAAAATAGTTTTTGTACCTCTCCTTGATCTCTTCATCCTTCACCAACACCTTAGAGTCCTCACTCTTGATGCACTTAACATGATTAGAATCTCTTGTTTTTTTCTCTTATCTTAACAAGTTTGTATATTCTCTTCTCTCCCTCCTTACTATCTAGCCTAATGTATAGGTCATTATAGGCTTTCAACTTAGCCTCTATAACTACTTTGTTGACCTCCTTATTAGCCAATATGTAACTCTTAAGGTTTTCCTCAGTTCTATCCTTCTGTCACTTTTTAAAGCTCTTTTTTTCGTCTTTACTACAGTTTGAACCTCATCCCTCAACCACCAAGTTTCCTTAGAGTTGGGGTCCCTTTTCTTTCGACGCTCCAAGGACTTCCCTTGAGTAATAAGGTAATTTTAAACATTTGTTAAGTCAAGTTACAGATAGACACTAACAGGGGGTGCAGCGTAATTTATGAAAAGTGGAGGGGGGATCTGTATTAAGTTCAAACCTCAAGGGGTGTTAATGTAATTTACCCTAAGTTTAAAAAGTTGATTTTGGGTCAAACTAAAGTATATGAAAATACTACAATATATAAAAATTAAGAGGGAAGAAAAATGGAAAACTAAAAATGCACCTAGTTATACATTGATGCTTCTCATATCTTTGTGCCCTAAATTTATATTTATATATGTAGTAAATGTTTTTTTCCTTGTTATATCCTTGCCTTGTTTGGATCCTAATTTATTTATTTAAAAAAAATCTTTATGTCCCGTGTCGCTGTTGTGCTTCTTAGGATATGGTCAATAAGCAGCCAATTATCATACCAGAAGAATATAGCCTTTCCATCTCAAACCAAATAATAAGTTATTAGCCTCACTTAAGACCTTCAAAAATCTCCTTCAGCCCAGCTAGAGTCATTTGGACCTTGGAGGCTTTTGACTCTATAAGCCCCCTTTTTTTAGTCTGTCTTCTGAATCAACCTAACATATGCCTGGTGGCATTGACCACATTACAGTCTTGTAATCTCTCCAGCATCAATCAATCCTCTGTTTTAGTCTCACATGCAAGTAATCTATCCCTCTTATGTTTGTCATGAATATCCTGCCAAAAAAAAAAGTGCACACTATTATTCTCCCGAGCCATCAATTTATTTGGGAAGCAAGGATAAACCAGATCTAAGTCACCAATTCATATGGCGGGAGCAGGAGAGCTCCAACTTCCAAAATTTGTAAGATTGAAAGCATCTATATAATATACTTTTTTTAAAATATTATAATATTAATTATTAATCATTAATTTTATTTTATTTTAATATTATTAAATGTTTTTAATTATAAGTATTTTTGAAATATTAATCAACCATCTTCATTTTACTATTATACTGTATAGTTATATATAATATTGTCTTTTCATATGCAATCATATTGATTATGTGGCCTGGTCTTTTGCGTTGTTTAGTGCAGATTCCCATATTGTTTGTTGTAGGTTTAGTGCAGATTCCCAAGTAGTTTGTTGTAGGAAGAAGTTCCAAGCTAGACAATTTTGAAAAATTCTTGTGGTGGTATGTCATAATTCTTACGTGTCACAATATGGTTGGATAAATTAACTGAATTTGTCGACATTAGAACGCGAATTAGAGATTTTGAATTCACGAATTGGCACTGACTTACATAAAATTTGCCAATTTGCAAATCTAGAGCTCATCAACTTGAAACGCTAGAGCCCACCTTCTTCGTGCAGCAACTTGCCAGTCTAACTACTCGCTCAAATTGTGTCAATGAGAATTAAACAAGTCTTGTATGTCAACCTAGCAGAGAGGACTCGTAAATACTTGATAGGAAGCCCACCATTCACAAAATGCAATAAGGGCATAGTGTCATGCTCCTCCCTCGGAAAAGGCTTTTGATACTTTTAACTACTGCACTAGTGATGTTGAGCATCTATGGCACAAGAAAGGAAATTTAAGAATTTTTTTGGAATGTGTTTAAATTTCAAGTGGAGAGCAGTTTGGAGTTGTATTTGACAACAATCAAGGCGTAAAATGTTTTCAAAAGGGCAAGGTGAAGGTAAAGGCCGAAGGATCCAAGTCCCAGAACCATGAGCTACAAATTTTAAGCCAAAGGCTCTCCGCCCATATTCTTAAGGTGTTCTTATTGCCCTTAATGTAGAAGAAAATGAGATCCTTCGCCATTAAATGAGGTAGTTTTTCCCCTAGTTGCTAAGTACTTAAGTTATTTTTCCTACTCGCCAACTACTTCCTTAAAGTGGTTGCTTGTGCTTAAGGATGCAAATGAACCGAGATGTTTATGAACAGCTCGAGCTATGCTTGTTAAAGCTCGGTTCAGTTAACTAATGAATAAATTCAAGTTACATTTCCAAGCTCATTTTTTCAAACAATCCAAGTTCAAGAAATTTAAAGCTCGGCTCAATTAGGCTCTGGAGCTGGGGCATATAATCATATTCAGTTTTCCTATCATATATTGTGCACTTTTATAAAGAGAAGGATGCCTCGAGCACCTCTGCTAAGGAGATGTGGAACACAAGAGAGCCCAACGAGTTATTTTCAGCCACTAGAATGCACTTTTTATAAGGTGTGAAAGAATCATGACATCACTGTTTTATTGATGTGGGACTAGAGGCCAATGCATTTAAGAAGTAGATTGATGAACCGCGATGTCAATGAATCCCTAAAAAGCATGGTGTTCATCCTGACACTGGAATTGTTTGCTACAATCTACATGTTATGTTATAGGTCACTCTCTCCATATACATTTGGTTTTCGTACTATATTTGTTGTCTTCTTACTATACGTTGTATCAATTGGTTATAAAAATTGTCAAATATATGTGGTTTCATATGTCAGTTTCAAAAATCTGAAAGAATTTGTTTGGTTAGCCAGAGCACTCTTTGTTATATACCACTATCATTATTACTATCGTTCATAGCTGATGGCAATGCAACACTCACCTAGCTTATATAAGCAGGTGGTAAACAATGTAAATTGATTCGAGCTCAAGCTTGAACAGGCTCAAAATTGACCAAGCTGAGCTTAAACACTGTATTACTTGGCTCAACTCGTTTGCAGCCCTACTTGTGCTAGTTGCCAATTTCTTCCTTAAAGTAGTTCCTTGTTCTAATAGGTAATAGCTAACCACTTACTTAACGTGGTTACTCATCTAGGTAGTCTATTATTTCTTTAATGTAACCTTTTTTATGTAAGGGGTTAAGTAGACTCATTGCAGAAGGTTGTTGAATGAAATTGAACTGTCTTTTTGCAAGTTATTTGAAGGGGTGATGATTTCATTTTTCTAATGGTGTTGATTCTTGGTGAATCCCTAGTGATTGCCATGTTGCATCATATCTACTTTTATTTCTTTATCCTTGCACTTACCATTTAAAATCTTCAAAGCTTTTGAAGCATCAATCTGGTGTCTGAAGCTTTAGATTTTTCTAAGCCCATATTAAAAAACAACGTCCAAATAGTACACATTATGTGTGTTTCTATGCCCATACTAATAAAGAAAAAAGTGTACCAGAATTTGTAAATGAAACAGAATATTGTAGCCAGTCCAAATAATACTACTGTTCGAACATGCACATCTTAACTTAAGCTTGGATTTGAAGATGCCAATCCCAACCTTTTCAACCTTTAGGTTGGGCATGGTTTGGCTGGCAACCCAACCTGACATGTTGCAATTTTTTTTTTTTTTTCAAATATTACTAATTACTTGGAATTTTTTTTTTTATTGGCATCGGGGTGTCCAGATCAAAGCCTAACTATTCTCCAGGGATGCACAAGCCCTTAGCAAGAAGTTTCTCGCAAGTACACACCACAGTTAATTCAAGGGTTTTTTCCCAATCCAATAGTCCCAAGGAATTGTTAGCACCTAAGAGAGTTTCGATTCTGGAACCTTGGAGGGAGCACACCCCAAGACCCAAGGCCTTGCTGCCAGGTCAACCCCTTGGGGTTTAATTACTTGGAATTTTAAGATTCACATCTATTGTCACCCTTCTTTGTCCATTAAGTGTCTCTCTCATGTGATGTGTAAGAGGAACTTGAAAATTGACTTGTTTCTTATATGGAAGACATGAGCAGCTTCGGAAAGCACAGAAGAGTTTTCTTTTGCCCGTGGAATGATAGGGAACAACTGCAGATATGCCAACTCTGCAATATCAACATGCTTGATGGACAATAAACTATTAACAGAATGCAGCCAGCAAAAAAAAACACATGTTGAATCCTAAAGGACAAACTATGTTGCTCAGGAGAAGCGTGGGACTCCACTCTGCTTCTTATGAACCCTTTCGAAATAAGAGAAGTCAGGTTTTCTGGATCAAAGTTGCTGTCAAGCTGCATAATAAAGCTGGATTATGATAAGAATGACAAGATTATAAAGAACATGAGAGGGGAGAAGTTGGAAAACCTGAAGTATAGTATGTTGTATCAGTCTTTGGTTTAAGAATTCTCTTCGTATACAAACTTTTTGAAGAGAGAATTTCGTTGACAAATTCAGAGCAGCATGCCAAAAATAAACCCCGCATTAGAGTATAATGTTTATGAACAATAAATTATTTAGATAGATGGAATGGATATAATCATTTGTAAATTAGTTTATTTTTATTGTGAATACATGGTTTTATTATCATGTTATAAACTCATTTGTAGTCATATTTGGTTTACCTTTCTCTTTTTTGGAGTTTTGCAGGCCTTTGCTGAAGCAGACACATTCTTTTGTTTTGTTGAGTTATTAAGTGGATTCCGAGATCATTTCTGTCAGCAACTTGATAATAGTGTTGTTGGAATCCGTTCCACAATTACAAAGTTGTCAAGGCTTTTAAAGGAACATGATGAAGAGCTATGGCGTCATCTTGAGGTCACAACCAAAGTAAGATTCTTATGCTGTTTGGGTTTGCTGCTTTGTAATGAATGAAAATATATACATGAATATGTGTATATTCATATATATTTTGTATGATTTCTCTTGAGAAATTGTGTGGCTCTTAAGTAGGCATCAGACCCATGGTTCAAACGATATCTTCTATTTTATAGGTTTAGCTTCCTCAGATGATGGTAATCATGATGTGTATGGGGTAACATGTATTTAATCAAATGGCTTCACATAAATGCCTAATAACTTGAAAAAGTACTATGGTATATTCTATTCTAGTTTTCTCTCTTGATAATTGATATTATTTAAACATGTATCGATGCCTATTCTCTATGGTTAGGGTATCATTCTCAAACCTATCATGCCTTTTGTGACAAAGGGGTCATACTCAAGCTCAGTTTGGAAAATGGCTTCCCAAATCCCAGATAAACACGTATGACGACTCTAGTTCTACTCCTGTTTCGGGAAATGGATTGTATCATGTTTTATCAATTTGACAATAAAATTTCTACCACCTTTTATCCCGATGGAATTTCGGCTATGTGATATTTGATGTGGGGAATTTCTATGTTATTTTTTTAAAGTAAGTGGGATTTCCCTATTTAAATACTGCACTTGCTGTGTCAATCAACTATTGCTGGAAGTTGTGTTGTCATTGTTTATCTGCTGCTGAGTTTGAAATTGACAGTGTTATGCCATTGATTTGTCTTTAAAAAAAAAAAAAAAAAACAGGTCAATCCTCAGTTTTATGCGTTCAGGTGGATTACTCTTCTCTTGACCCAAGAATTCAATTTCGCAGACAGCCTTCTTATTTGGGATACACTTTTAAGCGACCCTGAAGGTCCTCTTGTAAGTTGATGTTTCTCATTTCAAATTTTGTTTTTATTTGTTTCTTTAGAAGTGGTGTGTAACACTGCTTGAAATGATCTTTTCATCAATGCTCATTTTTTGGACTAGGCATATCTTATCATAATGCACATTGTTATTGTATTCTCGTATTTCTTTTTGACAAATTTACACTGAAAGAGAAGTCATTTTTAATCATTATAGATATTAATTTGCTTGGACTTTGTCACGAATAGTTTATTTATCATTATTTACCTGTCTTTTGAATCTTTCTTTTGCTTTCCCTCTCTAAATCTACTTTTCCTGGGTTTGAAGTTAAACATAGAAAAATACATCCCATCTTGTAGTGATCCAAAAATCAAGCACTGTAAAACAAACAAAATTGTTTTTGTGATCGTAGGAAACTCTGCTTCGAGTATGCTGTGCCATGTTGATTCTTATCCGGAGGCGTTTACTTGCTGGAGACTTCACGTCGAATCTCAAGTTACTCCAACATTATCCACCAACCAACATCAGCCACCTGCTCTATGTTGCCAACAAGTTGCGCTCACCGTTGGCTCACTAGTTTTCTTTTTTCTTCTCTTTTTAGGCAATTTACCACCATATATGTTTTTTTGCAGTTGTTTTTCATGTCCCTTGTTCTTGTGTCAGAATTTGCTTGTACAATTTTACTGGAATGTAAATGTCAGTTAAAGTAACAGCTAACAAGGAGGGAGATTCTCCCTATTTTTCTTTTTTAATATGTTTGGATCTTGATTTTGTGGAGGAATTTGCAGAACTGAAAAATGGGAGGGAAAAGTGAAAAAAATAGCTTTTATTTCATTGACTTTTCTCCTTTCATTTTCTTTCCCCTCTACAAATTGCTACACAAATCTGGGATCCAAACACAATCTTAGTTTTCCTTTGATTTTGTTAATTGGTATATTTATGGAACAGGCACCCCTATTCTTTGATAGTAGCCTGAGATGTGGTGGTTGTAGGAAATGTGCTTCTGTAATAAATGGACTTCCAGCTATTTTTCAGTTTATTTTTAGTATCAGAAACTGTCAATTGTTACCTTCTTCACCTGCTATACATACATGTCATAAACTTTGAGAGAGAGAGAGAGAGATGGGATTTGCAGGAATGATTGTGTCTTCACTTGGATGAGTAGATTTGAAGGTTGTAGGAAGATCAACTATTGAAGGGAGACAATTTCGAAGTGAATGATAGAGTAGAAGAGAGTAAAGTTGTATTTCTTAATGTTGTGTTTGGTTGGGAGATTTGAAGAGAAACTTAGAAAGGAAAATAGAAAAGATAGGTGAAATGTGAATAAAATATATTTACATTTTACTTGGTTTCATATATATTTTTTCCTTTCTCTTTTCAAATTTTGTCTTAAATCTCTTAACCAAATACAATTAATAGTATTTTATTGTTTTTGTATATGCTATCATCATGCATTTAACTTAATGATTTTAAAATAAATAATAAAAATGATGATGAGTAGAGATTCACCTTGTATCGAGCATAATGAGTGTTTAACACCTCATTTTGAACTTTTATGCTTTCGACCTTAGCTGTTGGTGATATCGTACTAATGTCTTTATAGTGGAGTCCCAAGTTCTTGGATTTTAAAATCAGGACAGTTTTAAGTTTTTGAACTTCCTATTGATGGTTGTATAGCTTTTGTGGAAATCAATTTTAACTCAATTCAGCTGTGTGGCAAATCAAAAATTGTGGAATATCAAAATATTACGAGATCTAATAACATGTGGACTTTAAAAATAAGACAATCTAATTATCCATCATTGATTCGGTCCTTTTTTCAATATTTGGGTATGAGAAAATCAAGATTTTAAATAAGTTATTTTACCCCATTAGACCAGTCTAGATTGTGAATCCAAAATTTTAAAACTAAACAATATAGCCACAAGAGCCATTAATACGAGGGATTACAAGGACGCGTACTATTGCTGTGATATGCAATCCTTTTTCAAATGTTGAAGCGCAGCCGATTTTGCAAGACCTGCAGGTTGGACTTCATATTTATTATTCAAGTAATTTTATTCGTACATCATACAAAAACTCAATTTACACTATTTATGCTGTTTATATATATAAACTTCCAAACAAAAGTTCAATGTTTGAACACAAACTTCTTAATGTATATCTAAACGATTCATTTTTCTTCTATGTTTATGCCCGAACTTTTTGTTTAGAATATATATCCGAATGATGATTTTTTGTAGTGTACAAATAGAATTTCCCTTATTGTTCAATGGCTAACATGCAAGCAATACATCAATATTTGCTTCCATGCTCACTATTACAATGTACATCAAAATACCATAATTTACGAGTAGAACCAATATACCTGCAAGCATCTGATTGTATAATATACTCAACTTAATGCTAGATTATATTAATTTGCCAAATTATAATGGCATGATTTGGTAAGCATGGTCATGCTTAGAACCCTTTTGTATTTCTGTTTATTTTTCTGAATATAGTAGAGAACTAACTACTCAATCAACAAGAGTGTCACTTCAACACAAAAATGTCAATACACAAGGGGCAAATATTTATACATGCACAAAATTTCATCTCGGTCCAAGGCATGATCAAAAATAATTTGCATTCTCTCTCAGTGCATAAGATGAGTCGAATCCTCCATTCCCCAGATAAGATGAACAGCCCACCAGCCACCCAAAAGAGAATGATGAGTTCGTAAGATGATGCCACCAGTGAGAACTGAAAAAGGCAACAATTTTATAATCAGACACAAGCAAGTGGACATGCTACACAAAAGAACAATGCTCAAACAGTTTTCTTTTCTACATTTATTTTATTTTTCTTGGTGGTAAGTTCTTTCCAGGATTTAGATCAAGAATAATGGCAACTTCAAGTAAGTTCGTAGTTGAGAACTCAAAAGTATCGCTCCATAGAAAGGCGTGAGGTCTCATTTGCTCTGAAGTCTGAACGAGATGAACCAAAACTTGCGCTTAGTAGAGGACAAAATAATTGTCAGAAAAAAATAACTACTAGAATATAACAAACTTCCACGCAACCAAAAAAAAAAAAAAAAGAATCACAGAACAAATCGTAATGTAAAAAGTTGGTTCTGACAATCAAGAGACCCCAGTAGAGGACATTGATTCATCTGAAAGAATGCAATATGAACACAAAAGGTGTTCAACTAATTAGATGCAGGCAAAGGAGAAATATCTATATAACAAGGGAAGGGGGTTTTTGAATCCTGATGGGATGGTTGTCCTCCATGGACATTTGACTTAATGGTTAGGATTACTCCATTTCCAAATCCAACAGTATACTATTCTCAAACAATTTTGTCCTACCGGTAAATTTGTTGCAATGGCTAAGATTGCTTTTCTCTCAAATCTTATGGTCCAATTTTAACAAAACAATCTACCACATTTAGAGGCCTCATCAGATTTTCAATTTCAAAATTTGAAACTGCATCTCACTTCTCTCTCTTTCAATCTCAGTTCAATTGCTATCTCTCCCTCTCCCTCTCAACCCCTCCTTAGGAGCCTCCTCCCTCTGAGTCACTGCTGCAGCCCCTCCTTCTTGGCGATTAATGGTCCTTGATCTAGGGCTTCGATTTCAACATCACAGTGTTGCTGAATCCATTGATTTCGAGCACCATTAATCTCTCTCAATGGTGTAGCACCATTAATCTATCTATTTAAACACCATTATGTTTTCTGCCATACGGTGCTGTGACTTCGACGAAGGCAATGGAGCAGTCTAAGGTTTTGGGTATTCAGTGTTTTGTTCAATGAGATCCCAAACAGATATTTTAATTAGTTAGTTTTGTTGAAACACTGGGGAAAGTTGCTGTAAACTTTAATTAGATTTGTTGATTAATTAGCTAGTTTCATTGCTAAAATTGTGATAGATTTAAACTATACTTTAGTTTGTTTGGTTTGATGCTAAACATTAGTGTTTTTTTTTTTTTTTGCAGTATTTGTTGGTAACAGGGTGCGTGGCCTCCATTGTAGGTTTAATGTTGTTGTTTCAGCGCCTTCCTCTCATCTTCCTCATTGTTTTCACCTCCTCACCATGGGTTTGAGACCACTTCAACTTTCTCCTCTAGGATGCCCATCCTAAAGTCTCAACTGTCACAGTCTGCACCATGGGTTTGTGGTGATTGCGAAGCAACAATTGAGACTTGATATACAAAGTGCTGATGGAGGACTGTAGCTTGATCCACGAGTGATTGATTTTAACGACTGGAGCACTTAAAGTGATTTCGAGGCCACGATTCAGTGGGTATCCCCATCACAATCTATGGTCTCTTTCTTATTCTATCTCTACATTTGTGTAAGCATTTTTCAATTATTATTCCTAAATTCTAATTTTTATTTCTGTCGTTAATTAGAATAACACCCATCAGCTCCAACATTTGCAAATCAAGAATCAGATTCTTATTGAAGCAGCCACACCCTACAGTGCATTTGGTTGGATTTATATGGGATCAATCTTGATTCTAGAGAGCTTCCAGCTAACAAGCAGGTTAGTGATTTTGTTATTATTATTATTAGTTTTGATAGCATTTGTTTTGTTGTCAGTGGTATATGCCTGAACGAAGGTTACAAGTATAGTCAATAGTGCTTCAAAAAGAGAAAACACAGGTTTAATTGCTTGATTACATTTATGTTATGGATTCTTACAATTTGTATTTGAAGGTTTGCCTTTGTGGTGTACTAAATAACTATATATATATTTGGATTGGTTGACTGGCAAAACTATTTTATTTGTTTGACTGAATTGCATTTCCATTTCCAATTTTTTTATTTTATTTTATTTTATTAATTTGTTTAATAGGCTCACGTTAGAGAGCATGAGAAAGAAATAAAACTTGTTCAGAACCTATCACATCCAAACATTGAGGTAAGTATCTGATTTGTACTCTTATTGAAGAAATGGTTGCTCATTCTTATTGTCTAACTACTGCTTTTGGTTGGTTGTCTTTCTCGACTCTACAAGTTCACAAATTAATCATCAATCATACTTGCTATTGAGTTGAAAAGTGGTATAAATTTTTGAAGCAATGGTTTAATTTTTTCTTACAATTATCATACTTTGGGTTTATTAAAATCAAATTTGGGATAGGAATTGGGTATCAATTAGGCCATTTACAGCTGGGTATTGATTGGGTCTCTGATACATGCAACTTGAAGTTTCGATTGGGCCTCTGGTTTTCTGATTGAGTCACGAATTATTGTCTTTTATTAATGATTTCGATTGGATGTCTGATATTGTCTTAAGGGTTCCAAGGACGCTATATTTCTGAAGAGGTGTAAGGTTTGAGCCCTCATGAAGTTTTATTACTAGTTGGAGCACAACTCACTATTTCACTCTATTTTTCTTTATGATTTGTATATAGCAGGAAAACTTCAATTACGTAGATTTTTGTTATTGTTCAGATTCATTCCCAACTTTCTACCCAAAATAAAGAGAACTTTTGGACATTGCTATAAAACTTTCTAATTATTTTGATCATGTATATTCTTTAGTTGGGATTAATTTGAATTATGTTAGGAATGTTTCTGATTGTGAAGAGAAGGAATAGGCTAATATGTTGCATTTACTTTCCTAAGATTTGAATCGGAGAAAGAAAAAGAAACATTTGTAGTGGGGAATAAATAGAAGATATTTGTAATGGGTTTCTCTTCAATTGATTGATGTTTGGTCCTCTTTCTTTTTCTCTCTATCTCTTTGAGGAACATGTATGTGTGTTTAGCTAATATTTGTTTGGGTTCAAGAATTTTCTTTGATTTTGAGTAATGGATAATGGACAATAGAATTTGCTTACATTAATTATAAGTTTGATTGAATTAGCTGGAAATTATATTAGGTAGTTTTAATTATATTCTTAGCAAGAAAATTTGATTTTTATCTGCCACTTTGACATTAACAAAAAGTACATCACTAAATTTGTCTTTCTTGGGTTAATAAAAATCCCGGTCGTATAATTCCAAAGGGAATGGTTACCTTATGTATTATGCAAATGACTTTTTGCTTCTCCTTTTTTTTTTTTTGTAATTTTTTAAAAAAAATTTCTATTAGTAGCCATGCCTATGAGCTTTATATCTTAATAAATACTATTCAATAATCATTTTTTGAACTTAAATTTCCCGTGGGATTGAATTGTGGAGGTGCTAATATGACCTTTTTTTTCCCTCTCTCTTGTAGGAACATTGCTTAAAATTGGCATAGTTATGCTGATGTTTTTTTTCTTTTCTAAAAGACATATTTATGAAAATGTCTATGTGATGGATGTGTTGTATAATTTTCGTAAGAGTGTTTGGATCATGGATTTTGGTAGGAATATGAAAAGATAGATGAAAAAAATGAGTGAAATGTGAATT
Source organism: Camellia sinensis (assembly GCF_055761805.1). NCBI lineage: Eukaryota > Viridiplantae > Streptophyta > Magnoliopsida > Ericales > Theaceae > Camellia > Camellia sinensis. The sequence goes on from NC_138967.1 coordinate 52,342,590, forward strand.
GAATATAAACTAAATTATTTCTCTATTTTCCTTTCCCTTACCAAATCCCTATCCAAATTCATGATCCAAACATAGCGGGTATGTTTGGTTTGGTTTTGGAAGAGTGGTTTTTAAAAATTGTTTTGGGGAGAGAGTTTAAAATTTTTTTTGGTTTGTTTGGTTGTGTATTTTGAAAGTAGTTTTGGAGTTTGGGAGTTTGGAATGATTTAATATTTTGTTATAATTGAGTAGATGTGTGTGAGAGAAAAAATGATTGAGAAGGAGAGAGAAAGAGAAAAAGTGATTGATTGATAGGTAAGAGAGAATGATTTTGGAAATTGTTTTGGAAAATTTACAAACCAAATAAATTTTTTAGAAAATTTTTCCCAAAATCACTCTACAAATCCAAACCAAACACACCCAGCGTTAGCATTAAAAGAAAGTAGGAATGCAATTCAAAGCCTGATAAAATATTCAAATGAATGTTATCTTTTGTTGTCTATTTTGACATACATAAGTCATGAGTATTGCATTTTTAAGTCCATTTGTTGAACAAAAATATTTCAAGTGGATCATAATGCTTTTATAGGCCAATGAAATTGCTATTCAAGCCTCTCCATCATGGCATGTGCAAGATTTGGGTATAAACCTGTCACCAACACTACGATACTCTAATTTTGACATGGTAGTTAGAATGAAAATGAATGCCAAGTTCATGTTCTATATATTTTTAGACTTTGCAATGTGTGCCTTCTAGAAATCAATAGAACTTAAATGTTTTGACATGAACAACATAAGTTAATTCATCTTTCAAGTTCATTATTCTTTTATTTGAAGCAAATGGGTTGATTAAATTCTAAAATTTTTGAAAAATAGATTGGTTATTAATTGCTGAAATTGTCTACCCCTAAATTGCAGATTTGGACGATCATGGATGTAAAAATAAGCGAAATTTTAAGAAACATATTCTTGAAATTGAAAGCAAGTACTTTATAATTGATTTGTTTTATGGATATGAATGTTGGCATATTATAATCACCGAAAGTCACTTAGTATTTTATTAGCCGAAAGGCAGTAGGGTCTGTTATCATTGTTATGCCCTCAGGGATCATCTTGTAATTGTCGTGTTTGTAAACCCTAATCTTCATGTATAAATAAGGGGTGATATCTCATCATACCCTAAGCTGATTTATTCGAGCTTCATGGTATCAGAGCTAAACCTATAGGGTTTCGGCTCACCCTCGTTGGTAGACCTTTTCACCAACAACAACAACACTCGGTTCGAAGCTTACCTGGGTGGATCTTCCTCAGCCGTCTTCCTCGGTCGATCCTCCTCAGTCGATCTCCTCAGCCGTCTTCCTCAGTCGATCTCCTCATCCCCTCAGCTCGTCTTCCTCAGCCGTCTTCCTCGTCGACCTCCTCTGTCGATCGTCACTCGGCCGACAGCACCGCAGCTCGGCGACCTCCTCCAGCCATTTCGTCGCTCGTCTTCTTCGTCGTCCTCAGCCTCTGATCTCACTGTGGTATATATAAATATATATATATATATATAACTCTATATATATCCGGCTCTATTTATATATATATATATATCAGGATATATAGTTATATATATATAAAGACATGTATAAATAAATCAACGTAAAAAACAAAAAAAAAACAAAAAAACAAAAACAAAAAAAAAAAATAATAAATAAATAAATAAATAAATAAAATGAAATAAAAAATATATATATATATATTCAAGAAAAAAAAAAAAAAAAAAAAATCATTTCTTAATTTTTGATATGTCTTTATAGTGGTCATTGTGCCGGTTATCTCACTACCACCTTCTGGGTTTGTGATTTCTACTAGTTTGTTGTGAGTTTGGTAGTATTGTATCCATGACAGATTCCACTAGTGTGTCCTCTTCGTCTCAAACACCAAAGAGTGAGAGTCTCATTCTACCTACTACCATGATTGAGAATCCCAACCCTAGTCTGAAAATCACCACCTCTCTATTTAATGGTCAGAACTACCTAGCATGGTCTCAAAGTTTGACTTTGTTTTTGAAAAGTAGAGGAAAGATGGGGTATGTTGATGGCAGGATACAGGCACCTAGTACCACTGACTCAGGTTATGACCAATGGGAGATTACCAACTCTTTGATTATGAGTTGGCTTATCCATTCGATGGTTCCAGAACTTGGTGAGGGCTACTTGTCTATGGAGACTGCCCAGGACATTTGGGAGGCTGTGGCTGTTACCTATTCCCGCAAAGGAAATTTTTCACAGGCCTTTGAGTTGCGTCGCTCTATTGAGAGCACACTTCAGGGGGAGCAGACTGTTCTTCAGTACTTCACTTTCCTCACCAACGGCTGGAAACGCCTTGACCACCTGGAAGACTATAAGCCCGTTTGCCCTACTGATTCTGTCGGGTACAAGAAGTTCATTGCTCGGGAACGGGTCTTTAAATTTTTGGCCGGCCTAAATACGGAGTATGATCCAGTTAGGGGTCGAGTTCTGAGTATGGACACCCTTCCTTCACTACAGGAGGCATTTGCCTATGTACAAAATGAGGAAAGTCGTCGGTCAGCTATGATGTCCCCTGTCTCTACTGACCGTTCCGCATTACTGTCTACTCCCCGAGATGGCCTCAGCCTGCCTCCTCCGTCTGCTGCTAAGGAGTCTATATTCTGTGATTATTGCAAGAAGCTGCGGCATACTCGTGAGACATGTTGGAAGCTTCATGGAACTCCATCTGGGGGTCGAGGTGATCGGTCAGGTTCTCGAGGAGGTCGGTCAGGCCACTCTCGAGGACGTGATTCCTATTCCCGGGCTCATCAGTCTAGTGCCGTTGATACCCTTGATTCTAATTCTACTTCTGTTACCCAAGCTTCTGATACTGAGCTGGAGGATGCTTTGCGCCAATTGTTGGACCGCCGATCTTCTACTGCTCTCAGTACCGCTTCCTCGTCCTTTGCCCGCTCAGGTAACTTAGCATCTGTTCCTTGTGCTTTCCTGTGTCATACATCTTTGCCTTGGATTATTGATTCTGGTGCCTCAGATCATATGTCTGGCTCCTCTGATCTTTTCTCTGCCTATGTAAGAAATTATGTATTATTGATTGATTGATATCTTACAAGATTGATGTATTGATTACAATTCCTATACAATCTATATATAGAAGAAAATGTGGTAGTAGGTGTAGTGGAGGTGATAGTGGGTTAGGTGAAGTGGAGTGTGTGGTGAAGTGGAGGTAGGTGAAGTGGAGTGTGTAGTGGAGTAGGTGAAGGTAAAGATGGGAAATTCTAACAGCCCCCCGCAAACTCAAGGAGGAGAGAAACTAACCAACTTGAGTTTGGAGAGAGTAACAAAACAAGAAAATACATAAAAATAAAAAAGGATAGGAGACACTGTATGGTCGTGTCAGACCGTTGGTGAAGACACTGTATGGGGTGTCATAACGTTGTAGAGGACACTGTATGGTGGTGTCAGACCGATGTAGAAGACAGTTTATGGGGTCATGTCGGACCGTTGTAGAAGACAGTTTATGGGGTCATGTCGGACCGTTGTAGAAGACAGTTTATGGGGTCATGTCGGACCGTTGTAGAAGACAGTTTATGGGGTCATGTCGGACCGTTGTAAAAGACAGTTTATGGGGTCATGTCGGACCGTTGTAGCAGACAATGTTGTGACAGTTGTTGTGACAGTTTACGGAGTCTTGCTGGACCCTTGTAGAAACTAACCGGAATCTATGTCGGGACAGTTTACAGAGTCTTGTCGGACCCATAAAGGAGCTAACCGGAATCAATGTCGGGACAGTTTACAGAGTCTTGTCGGACCCCTTAAAAAATCGCATCCTCAAAAGGTACGCCCAATTTTTCAAAAGGCGTGCCATCAAAAGGCGTGCCCAATCCATAAAAAGGCGTGCCATCAAAAGGCGTGCCCAATTCATCAAAAGGTGTGCCGGACATAATGGCGAGGCACGTGGGCGCCTTGGCTTGCGTGCCCGTTTGTCGGCTGGTGGCAAGAGGCGCGCGATGCGCGTGGCTGCCTTGGCTATTTAACCAAGACGAAGGCTGAGTCTGAGGCATACCATTCTGAAACCTCTGAAACCAACCCTTCTCTGAAAAACGGAGGCTGAGGCTGAGAAAAGCTGCGAGAGATATTCTGAGAGAGAGTGCTGAGAGAGATTCTGTAACACTCTGTTGTGAGAGATAGTCTGTAATACTCTTGTGCCCAGAAAATGGCCTCGTCTTCCCGGAGTCTGCTCACTCTCTTTCCCGACCTCAACGAGTCAACAGGAGAGAGAACTGGTGCGGGGGCACTGGAACCTCAACCAAGTACCGCTGGGTATACTCCGTTGAACTTTCCGATGCGGTCTGTGGAGCAAAGAATGGCAGGGCTGTCGGATGTGGAGGCCAATCAGTATACTTTGAAGGCATGTGTGGAAAGCATGACGGCGGTCACAAATTTGTCGAACCGGCTGCAGAGTAGGACAAATGAGGTGCAGCATTTAAACTCCCAGCTGGCTCTGCTCCAACGCATGTATAAGGATGCGCGAGCAGAGATTAGCGTGCTAAGGGCAGAAAACAAGGAGCTGAAGCGGAAGGCCACCGTAATGTTCCGATTTGGAGGGCCGCCATATGCTGCAGTGGAGGAGCAGGGAGTAGTGATCATGCCCAGTGGAGTGGGAAACACGGAGGCAACGCCGGTAAGGGCCGCCCAGGACGGAGGCAAAAAGAAAAGACTGGCGGCAGAGTAGAGAAGAAGTGAGGTCGATGTGTGGCCGCTGCAGAAAAGAAAACAAAGCTTTGGTTGTTGTTGTTTGTTGTTTGTATTTTTTTTTTTTTTTTTTTTTTTTTTTTTGTGTAAAATTATGATCGGAGTGGATCCCGGAGAGGAATAAAATACGGGTGTTTGGCAAAGTTGTAAATGGTTTGATTTGTTTTTTTTTTTTTTTTTTTTTTTTTGCTTGTGTAATAAAAAAATATATATATATATATAGATATATAAAAAAAAAGTGGGGAACAATATGATGTCTGAGAGTATCAATGAAGGTTTAGAATAAAAAATAAAATTTGATGAAAAAAATAAAGTGGGCGGTTGCTGTTCAAAAAAAAAACAATGGAGGAAAATAAATATAAAAACAAAGAAAGTGGGGCACTTGAGGATGTTTTTGAAAAGAATATAAAAACAAAGAAAAGAAAGTGGGGCACTTGAGGATGTTTTTGAAAAGAAGAGATGAAATCACGTGGGAAGCTTTGCTGTGCTGGAAGTCACTAACACAATGAAATGAAAGTAGAGAGGTCTATCTTGTTGTTCTGCTTCTCTGTTGCGATATTAGTCCCAGCGGTGGTAGTTGTATCTCAAATTCAATCTCAAGAAGAAGGCTTTATTTGTAGCACAAACATGGCTACTCTCGGAGGAATACACGACTCTCATTCGTCCAACCAGAACACCGCCGATATCGATAATCTCGCCCGATTCGCCATCCAAGAACACAACAAAAAAGAGAATACACTCTTCGAGTTTGTGCGGGTGGTGAAGGCACAAGAACAGGTGGTTGCTGGTGCGTTGCACCATATAACTCTTGAGGCTGTTGATGCAGGTAAGAAGAAACTCTATGAGGCAAAAGTTTTTTTTTTTTTTTTTTTTTTTTTTTTTTGTGAAGCCATGGATGAACTTCAAGGAATTGCAGGAATTCAAGCATGCTGGTGATGTTGGTGACACTCTTGCATTAACCCCGTCAGATCTTGGTGTTAAGAAAGATGGGCATAGCCCAGGATGGCAAGCAGTGCCAACACATGATCCTGTGGTTCATGATGCTGCGCATCATGCTGTGAAAACCATCCAGCAGAGGGATTCAAACTTGACTCTGCAGGAGAAGATTAAAGAGTTGAAGGCTGAGAAGAATGAGCTTCGTGACGAGAAGCAGAGGCTGAAGGCTGAGAAAGAGAGATGAGAGGTCCGGCGGGCGGCCAAGGCGAGGCTGCCGCCCGCCGATGAAGCGAAAATACTAGGTTTTCAACCTAGCTCTGATACCATGTAAGAAATTATGTATTATTGATTGATTGATATCTTACAAGATTGATGTATTGATTACAATTCCTATACAATCTATATATAGAAGAAAATGTGGTAGTAGGTGTAGTGGAGGTGATAGTGGGTTAGGTGAAGTGGAGTGTGTGGTGAAGTGGAGGTAGGTGAAGTGGAGTGTGTAGTGGAGTAGGTGAAGGTAAAGATGGGAAATTCTAACAGCCTATAAGCCCTCTTCAGGTCAGGACAAAGTTAGGATTGCCGATGGAACTGTTTCTTCCATTTCTGGAAAAGGTTTAGTCCAAGTCACTCCTACCATGCATCTATCTTCTGTTCTCCATGTTCCCAAGTTTTCTGTTAATCTGTTATCCTTAAGTCGTCTTACCCAGGATTTGAATTGTTGTGTGACGTTTTTTCCTGATCATTGTCTTTTTCAGGACCTTGTCACGGGGAGGACGATTGGCAGTGGTAGTGCAGAAAATGGTCTCTACTTCCTAGATCAACCGGACAAACTTGCTTATTCTTCCACCGCGTCTTCTACTACCCCCGCTGATGTATGGTTATGGCATCGGCGTCTTGGGCATCCCTCATTTCATTTACTTAAGCATTTATTTCCTTCTAGTTTCGCAAATCATCATGTGTCTGACTTTCTTTGTGAGTCTTGTCAACTTGGAAAACAACATAGAGCTTCTTTTGCTCCCAGTTTGAATAAAAGCTTAGTTCCTTTTTCATTAATACATTCTGATGCTTGGGGTCCCTCTCGTGTTCTGTCTGTGAAAGGTTATCGCTGGTTTGTTACATTTATTGATGATTTTTCTCGTGCTACTTGGGTGTATCTCATGAAAGATAAGAGTGAAGTTTTCTCTGTGTTTCGCACTTTTCATAAGATGATTTGTACTCAGTTTGGGGCCACTATCAAAATATTTCATTCTGATAATGGCGGGGAATACATAGATTCTGGGTTAGGACAATATTTCTCTACTCATGGCATTATCCATCAGACCTCTTGCACCAATACCCCTCAACAAAATGGGGTGGCCGAACGCAAGAATCGGCATCTTCTTGACATGGCTCGGTGCATGTGTTTTTTTATGAACGTGCCTCAACCCTATTGGGGCGACGCTGTTCTCACCGCTGCCCATCTTATTAATCGTCTCCCTACCCAGGTCTTGGACAAACAGGCTCCGCTTCACGTCCTCCTCGGTTCTCCGTCCTTGTTTTCTATTCCTCCCAAAATATTTGGTTGTGTCTGTTTTGTCCATAATCACTCTCCCTCTCGTGGTAAGTTGGACCCTCGCTCCCTCAAGTGTGTTTTCCTTGGTTATTCTCCTACTCAAAAGGGGTATAAATGTTACCACCCTCCTTCCCGTAAATGGTTTGTGTCCATGGATGTCACTTTCTTTGAGTCCCAGTCCTATTTCTTGTCCTCTCCGGTGTCACCGTCCTCATTTCCGGGGGAGCCTTGGTGTGAAATGAGTCCTGTGTCTCCTGTGTCTCCTATGGTAGAAGTAAGTCCTGTGCCTCCTATGGTAGAACCAGTTGTTCTTGCACCCCCCTCTTCTACTGGAACTATAGAACCCACTGTCACCAAGAATAAGGATGGGCATGTTTATGTCCGGGACATCGACAGAAAACAAGTTAACTGGATACAAGGGACTGTTTCTGCTACTCCACTGCCATCTCCTGCTTCTGATGAGAGTCTAGGTAACTTTGAATCTCGTGAGTCCATTGATCTTGATGTTCCTATTGCCAAAAGGAAGGGTGTGAGATCTTGTACTCAACATCCTATCTCACAGTTTGTATCATACTCTCATTTGTCATCCTCATATAGAGCGTTTGTGTCCAATATTTCCTCTGTTAGCATTCCTAACCATTTTCAGGATGCTCTTGCTATCTCTGAGTGGAAACTAGCCATGATTGAGGAAATGAAAGCACTTAGAAAGAATGGCACTTGGGAATTGACTGAGTTACCTACGGGCAAACGACCTGTGGGCTGTAAATGAGTATATACTGTGAAACACAAAGCAGATGGGTCTATTGAGCGTTACAAGGCAAGACTTGTGGCAAAAGGGTTTACTCAGACATATGGCATTGATTATCAGGAGACCTTCGCACCCGTGGCTAAAATGAATTCAGTCAGAGTACTTCTCTCTCTAGCAGCTAATCTAGATTGGCCGCTTTATCAGTTTGATGTCAAGAATGCTTTTCTCCATGGTGACCTCGAAGAAGAAGTATATATGGACATTCCTCCGGGTTTTGAGGATCATCAAACAGAAGGGAAAGTATGCAAACTTCGGAAGTCATTATATGGTCTCAAACAGTCTCCAAGGGCTTGGTTTGAAAGATTCACTCAGGCTATGTTTAAATATGATTTCAAACAAAGTCAGGCAGATCACACATTGTTTGTGAAACATTCCTCATGCGGAAAGACTACAGCACTTATTGTTTATGTAGATGACATAGTTCTTACAGGCAATGATAGTGGGGAAATACCTCTGTTAAAGAAATACTTAGCCAAAGAGTTTGAAATCAAAGACTTGGGAAGCTTGAAGTATTTTCTGGGAATTGAAGTTGCTCGCTCTAAGGATGGGATATTTATCTCACAGAGAAAATATGTGCTTGACCTGTTGAAGGAAACTGGGATGCTTGGCTGCAAGGCATGTGCCACCCCACTGGAACCCAATCAAAAATTGGGAGATGATGAAGGAGGAGAAGTTGTGGATAGGGGGAGCTATCAACGATTAGTGGGTAAGCTCATTTACCTATCTCACTCCCGTCCTGATATTGCTATTGCTGTCAGTGTAGTTAGTCAGTTTATGCATGCTCCTCATCAGATTCACTTTGAGGCTGCCATGAGAATCTTGAGGTATTTGAAGTCTGCTCCTGGTAAGGGTCTGTATTTTTCAAAGTATGATCATCTTCGTGTAGAAGCCTATACAGATGCTGACTGGGCTGGGTCAGTAACTGATAGGAGATCAACTTCAGGGTATTGCACATTTGTCGGCGGCAACCTAGTTACTTGGAGGAGTAAGAAACAAAATGTGGTTGTCAGGTCAAGTGCAGAAGCTGAGTTTAGAGCTATGGCACAAGGTGTGTGTGAACTTTTATGGATCAAATTATTGTTGAGTGATCTAGGTATTGCTCAGACGGACTCCATGCGGTTATATTGTGATAATAAGGCCGCCATCAACATTGCTCACAATCCAGTTCAACATGACAGGACAAAACATGTTGAGATTGATCGCCACTTCATTAAAGAGAAACTCACTAGTGGTACCATTTGCACTCCTTTTGTTCAGTCTGGTGAACAACTTGCTGACATTCTCACCAAGGGAATTGGGAATAAACCGTTTCATGACATATTAGGCAAGCTGGGCATGAGAGATATCTTCGCACCAGCTTGAGGGGGAGTGTTGGCATATTATAATCACCGAAAGTCACTTAGTATTTTATTAGCCGAAAGGCAGTAGGGTCTGTTATCATTGTTATGCCCTCAGGGATCATCTTGTAATTGTCGTGTTTGTAAACCCTAATCTTCATGTATAAATAAGGGGTGATATCTCATCATACCCTAAGCTGATTTATTCGAGCTTCAATGAATTGTAGTGCTGGTAGACGAGAAGGCGGATGTTCATGGAGAGGAAGTATTCCTTTTTACACAAGGGCACATAGACCAAGTGAGCCTTTTAATTTTTTCCCTAGACGAGAAAACATGTGAAAACAGGGAGCTAGACTGTGTGGTGGTGGTGAACTAAAAAATATCATATATACTTTTGAGCAATTAGAAAGTTTATTACATACTATGTGACATGATTTGGAAATACTGAACATTAAGCATTTTTTCACTAAAATAGATTTTCTGCTTTAATCCATCTAATCTAACTTTATTATTCTTTTTTAAATTTTAATTTCTTTATTTCAAGTATGGACACTGGGATGACTATTGAACAACTTTTAAATCCTTTTGACTTTGGCCTTTTTTTAGGGCAACAATTTCATTTTTAATGTTATCTTTAGTTGATGTAATTGATAACTTTTACATTAATCATCTTTTCAATAAATCTTTGGTTTAGCCGCATTCAGCCATTATATGAATGCAATGATTTTTGTTGACAACTTAATTTGGTCAATTGAATCATAGAATGGATTTGCTTGACTTAGGTTTGAATATATACCATATATGCCTTCCAAGTTTAAAGTTTCACAAACTCTATGAGTGACAGGAATAAGAGTGCCTTGAGGCACGGGTGATACACTAGTGTACGTATAATAGATAGGCAAATGAACTAGCATTCTGGATGCTAATAAAGTATGCATATGATGAAGCTACTGATGGAAAAATGTATACTAGGGAAAGATTTCAATACCAATCAACGGAAGACCTAATTAAGAGGATCACTTGCAGTTTAATTTGTTAAGTATGCATATGATGAAGCTGTTAAATTCAATGTATAAAGAGAGAAATACAGAGAGAATAAATTGTATGTATTCAATTGATTGATTGAATGTTATGAGTTAGCTCCTTTATATAGAGAAGTTACAAGCTTACAAGTCAAAAGATAAAACAGAATTATTAAAGCATACTAATTATTATACTAACCTAATTATTAAAGCAGCACTTTACATATTATATTCTAACAGCCCCTCTCAAACTCAAGGAGGATAGGAACCAACCAACTTGAGTTTGGAGAGAATAACAAAATAGAAAAATAAAATAAAATAAAATAGGATAGGAGACACTGTATGATCGTGTCAGACCGGTGTGGAAGACATTGTATGGTTGTAGCAGACCGGTGTAGCAGACACTGTATGGCTCGTGTCAGACCGGTATAGAAGACACTGTATGGTCGTGTCGAACCGTTGTAGCAGCTTACCGGAATCAATGTCGGGATAGTTTACGAGGTCATGCCGGACCAATGTAGAAACTAACCGGAATCAATGTCGGGACAGTTTATGGGGTCATGCCGGACCGATGTAGAAGATACACTGTATGATTGTGTATATAGGCTGCCCAAAAGATATACATGTATATATATATATATATATCGAGCCCTCAAAAGTCGCACCCTCAAAAGGCGCGCCCAATTCATCAAAAGTCGTGCCCGACAGAAATCGTCGAGCAGCGAGCCATCAAAAGTCGCGCCAGACAAGCGGCGATGCACGTGATCGACAGAGCGTCGTGTCGTCCTCTTCGTCATTGTCTATATAAACCAAGGCGGAGGCAGTGCAAACCAAGCTAGTTTGAAACCTCTGAACATCTTCATTCTGAAACTCTGCAACCAACCCTTTCTGACATTACCAGTCTGAAATCGCTACTTCTCTGAAACACTCAGCAACCCAGAACATGGCCTCTTCTTCCCGTGGTTTGCTCACTCTCTTTCCAGACCTCAACGAGTCCACAAGAGAGATAACCGGTGCAGTTGCCCTTGAACCTCAACCAAGCGCCCCTGGTTTTGCTCCATTGAACTTTCCTATGCTGTCTGTGGAGCAAATAATGGCAGCGCAATCGGATATTGAGGCCAATCATTATACATTGAAGTCATGTGTGGAGACTATGACTGTGGTCACAAACTTGTCGCACCGGCTTCAGAGTAGGACAAATAAGGTGCAGCAGTTAAACGCCCAACTGGCTCTGCTCCAGTGCATGTATAAGGATGCGCGAGCAGAGATATGTGTGCTAAAGGCGGAAAACAAGGAGCTAAAGCGGAAGGCCACCGTTATGTTCCGATTCGGAGGTTCGCCATATGCTACGGTGGAGGAGCAGAGAGGAGTGAACGTGCTCGGCAGCGTGGGAAACACGAAGGCAGCACCATCAAGGGCCACCCAGGACGGAGGCAAGAAGAAGAGACCGGCGGCAGAGTAGAGAAGGGAAAAGAAAAATCCCTCCTGTGTGAGAGAGGTAGTTTGTTTGAGTTGGTTTTGTTGTGTTTTGTGTTTGTAATAATTTTTTTTTTTTTTTTTTGAATTGAGAACTTTGATCGGGGTAGATCCCTGAGATGAATAAAATAAGGTAAGGTTTGGTGTGCAAATCTATATGGTATGAATGAGATTTGAAAAAAAGAAAGAGAGTGCAGGTTGGGGGTAGTGCCCCTGTAAAAGATATATTATTGTAGAGTGGGTCACATGGGTGAGTGGTGGTAAATGAAGTAAAAGAAAAAATAAAGAAATAAGAGAAGAAAAGTAAAATGGGGTTGGTGATGTATATGGAGAGAGAGAATCTAGAGAGACGAAATCCAACAATTCCTTCAAGCCCAGGGAGAGCATCTGCGGCGCACATTAGAGAGGCAGAGACTACCGTAGAGGCTGAGGTGGAGAACGCGGCACGGCGCAAAGCCGAGTGATCTTCGCGGAGGCGCAGGCGTGGCAGACTCGGGCAAAGGGCGTAGGAGGCCACTGCTTCATTTGGATGGTCAATGGGGGATTTTCTGAGCTGAGAGATGAACTCATTATTTGCTGTAAGTAAGCTTCTTTTTTTTTTTTTTTTTTTGTGCTGATCTTCTCGACTCTTCTGGAGAAGATGAAATAGATGGTGATGGAACACCCGTGTTAATGGATGTCCTTGTGGATACACTACTTTCTTTACTGCCGCAATCATCTGCTCCTATGCGTGCTGCTATTGAGCAGGTTTTTTAAATATTTATGCGATCATGTCACGGACAATGGACTGCTTCGGATGTTGCGGGTTATAAAAAAAGATCTGAAACCAGCTGGACATCAAGATAAAGACATTGAAGATAATGAGGAGCTCAACTATGGAAGAAGGTATGTGAAGAAAAACAAGCGGAATAGGTTGAGGTCCGGCGGGCGGCCAAGGCGAGGTTGCCGCCCGCCAGTGAAGTGACAATACTAGGTTCTAAACCCACTCTGATACCATGTTAAATTCAATGTATAAAGAGAGAAATACAGAGAGAATAAATTGTATGTATTCAATTGATTGATTGAATGTTATGGGTTAGCTCCTTTATATAGAGGAGTAACAAGCTTACAAGCCAAAAGAGAAAACAAAATTATTAAAGCATACTAATTATTATACTAACCTAATTATTAAAGCAGCACTTTACATATTATATTCTAACAGAAGCTACTGATAGAAAAATGTATCCAAGGGAAAGGTACCAATACCAATCAAGGGAAGACCTAATTAAGAGGACCACTTGCAGTTTAATTTGTTAAGGAACATATTAGATGGAAAAAAATATTTGGGCACTTTTCCTGTTCTCTTCTGTAGATGCACAATATGCAACCCCACTTCAACATTAATAATACTGAATCCTCAAGTACTTCCTCCTGAGAGACATTTATATCAAATTCATGAACCATGACAAGTTCTTATTCCATTGTTTAAATTTCTTAGAATCCTCCACAATGGTCAAATTTATATTTCTATTATTTCTTAACATCAAACAGTCATTATGTTCACTTAATTCTCTTGATAATAAATTACGTATTGATTATACAACAGTGCCAGTACTAGAACACTAAATCATTTCAACTGCTACATAAATTAAAAATCCAGATCAGAAGAATACCTGAGAAGCTGAACTAGGTAACAAAAACCCACTCCATTCTCCAGTCTGGCATCGCAGTGTCGCATCGCAGAGGGATTAGTATGACCACCACTACTAGGTTCAAGTCAATTTCCTATTTATTTTGCCATAGATGTCAAATTTGATGGAATCAAGGTGTCTGATTCACTGGTCATTTCACCCTCCAATTGGCTCTCTAAGATTTCCAAAACATTCTCTGGCGGACATTTGTCAGCAGGATTCTTTGGTGATGTTTGGCAGAAACATTCAGGCCAAGAGTTCGTATAGAAAGACTCAGGTGAGACCCGCTTGTGGGGCCCACCAAAATTTGTTTTGACCATCACACGCCTAACAGCTTCTTCAAAACCGGCCATTTTCCCCTTCTCCCGATCAATAAAGATAGGAGCAAGAGCTTTCCTGTCAGGATGGATTGTGGTACGGAAACCATAGTAGAGGCGGTGACCCAGGAGGTTATTGGCGAAGTTGCTTGGGCCATCATATGTTGGCATGAAAATGTCGGAGAGAAGACAAACCATGTAATCCACAGCAGAGCCTATTAAACCAGTATTCTCCACTAGCTCCTCACTGGGATCCACTGTGCTGTGGTTCTCGAGGCGAGGGAACATGGAACGAAAAGGTTTCATGAATCGCTCACCACCAAATAATTCACCAGCTGCAAGGTATATCCTGGTGGAATTGCCAAACCGCATTGCACGCAAGATAAGACCAACCTGCAGAAACAAGAGGCAGAATATCATAATTATAAGAATAACCTTTCAATTTTGGTCGTCATTCTTGCAAACAATTGGCAGTACAAGGCATGCTTTCATCAATGACCATGATGACAAATGTAGCCAGCCTCCAAATTAACCCCGAATCAGCCTTTTTAAGTTTGGACCAAATTGCTAATGAGCTAGCCTCATCTTAAATTTGGACCAGATTAATAAACTTAATAAAATAAAATAAGAAATGCCCGAACACAAACACCCTCAAAACTTCCCCCCTACCCCAATACACACACAATAGTCACAATAATCTCAGCCACTACAAAACATTTCACCATGTCAGAGCAGTCTGGAATGTAATGGCGCAAAATTTTAAAACTAAACATATAGCCACAATAACCATTAATACCAGGTATTACGTGGAAAATAATACTGGTCTTCCAGAGCTAAAAATATATTTCATAACGTTGTGCAATCAATTGGCACAGTATAAACAATTCAAACAGTAAAAGATAGGAAGACAATGATGAAAAAGAAAATATTACCTCCTCCGGAGTTAATGGACATTTTCCAATGGCCCTTCTTTCACTATAAATGAGTTTCTTCTCTGCAAAATTTTCCTTCCGGTACTTCTTTAATATTCTTTGCTCTTCAGGAGTAAATATATCAAAGCAACTGCACAGATTTTATATCCAAAGTTACAAATTTTCCACCAAATATTTGTAAGATCTCCATCTTCTGATTCTAAAAAGAAAATTTAATCCCCATCAATTCTATTTGTGTAATAGAAGCTACATTCTTAAATGATAGGCACAGTCTCGTAAGATCTTTCTCATAGCTAGTGCCTATAGTAGTGGACAAATTAGTTAGAGCATTGCAAGCTATGAAGCATGAGTACTTCAACAAACATGCTGTACTCGTATCTCATATATAAAACACGTATCCAAATTTTTTCTTAGTCGTACCTTAGCTAAAATAGTATTTTCTTCTATACAAGGTGAAGTCAATTTCACTTGACTTTTTTAAATGCCTAGCATGATTTTAAAATTAGGCCTTGGTTGTAGGTTAATTAATATAATGACAATTAATTTTAGTTTATACCTTACTTTTGGCAATAAGTATGAATTGTAGGTTGATCTTAACAAGTAAACCATCTAACTAATCTTTGCATTATTCTAAATTAAATATATATATACATATTTTTTTTAACGAATGCACCAAGCCATACATGTAACTTACTTTTTTAAGATTTTACTGTATCAACGTACCCATATCATACCAGTACCCATGCAAATGCTTCATAGATTGCAAAGTATATAAGAGGGAAATCCAAAGTTAACACCAAGGGCCTAAACCCTAAAAGGCTTACTAAATGAAGACTCACATCCCTACACAATTCCAATGATAAGAACTACAATTTTCTTCATACAAGAGCACCAAAAGTGCACCTTTTCTAAATACTCAACAACGGCCACCCACTCAATGCTTCTCAACATAGCCTTATCGTACAACATTTCACAGAGGCCTTTACAGTCAAATACACGGCAATTTATCACATTGTAGGAGAAAGTATAAGAAATTTATGCAAACCATAACATAGACTAATAAAAGAATCATCATAATGACATCCTTTCTCATTAATGATTAACTACCTAAAGGAAAAGATTAGACAATCTTTAAGCATCAGACCTGTGGCCTGTGGGAGAACCCCTAAAATTTCCGGAGTCTATAAAGTTGAGGCTTAAGCTGTTCCAATGACCTTTACCCTTATTTACATGACGTTAAGCTACCTCAAAAAATAAAATAAGTAAAAAACAGAAACACATGGTGGGCATGGGTATATGTTTAGGTTGTAACAGGAACACCAGCACCTGGGGCCACTTCTAACCAATGAATAATAAGGCCTATCGTTTAATCATCCTCCATCAAGATTTTGTAATAAGGTTGAAATAATGCAACCCATTTTATTTATTCTTATTACTTAGATTATCACCAACTTGCCCTATAAATGGATGAGAGTTAATGTGAATTAGCCTACATGGCCAACCAATTTTTGGACTTCCTCCACAAAAAACTGTCCGTCCCTTACATGCACATCAAGCAGAAATTTCAGCAAATCTATTAAGATAATTAAGTAACAACATACCCAGCAAATGCCAGCATATCCATCTCGAAACGAAGATGTATTGACATGAAGTGACCTTCTGCACGAAGTTTAGTGACTATTGAGTTACTTAACTTCATAATCTGTGGCTTAAATCTAAGTGCATGGTAATTAACTCGGCATCTCAGCCGTTGGTATTCAGGGTTGTCAATCTCTTCTGCCAAGCGATGTGAAAAGGGAGTGAGGTAGATAGCACCATGTTCCTTCATCTTCCCTAGAGCAACTGTGGTGTACCAACTTATTGAAGCATCTCTAGGGGGGCGAAGCTGAGTTGACAAAGAAGTTAGATATTCATAATCTGCCAGCAAGATAAAGCATTGTGTGCTCTTAAGTGAAAATCAATAAAGACTAGATTTAAATGTCACCTGATAACCTTTTATCTTCTTGGTCTTCCCTTTTACCCGAACTTCAGGAATGCTTTCCACAATCCGGACATCGTACCTCAACGCCTTGATAAAGTGCTCAACATCATAGATACCTTGGAATCCACTGAGCATAAGCATAGAAGTGATGATTGCATATGCTTTAATGAGATACACCACATAGTAAATTAGATAAAATACCTAGTCCCATACACAACAACAACAACAACAACAAACAAACAAATAAAAATATAAAAAAACTAGTAATCTAATCTCTGTTACACACAGACTTCTTATTTAAAGCATATAAGAACAAATATTATCATAATGGCAGCTATCATATCAAAATCAGATTGGCACTGCTAGAAGTTTTACAGGGATCACTGCCAGACTGATGCTCTACCATTCAAAATAATAAATAGCACAAAACCTCAAATTACATTGAACACACAAATGGTAAAGAAGAAAAAGAAGGGAAAAAATTGACTACTTAGCACAAAACCTCAAATCACATGCTTTTCAACACATGCTTGAAGCTACAATTTCTCAATTGACATAACTACATAACAAGTTTGACTGCTTAGTGGTTTTAAGTAAAATTAATCTCAACTATCAATTAAAACATAAGAAAAAGAAACAGAAAAAACCCAAAGAACATCACTGATCCTCCGCTTACCATGCTACTGTAAAGCAAATGGTAACTCCGTGGTATAAGACAACAATAATAATCAGCCATCAGCGAATACAGTCCTCAAAAGATAATGAACCAAACAGTTTTTTTTTTTTTCTTTCTATGTATATAGGATAGGAACATTTATGAGCTTCCCTAGCCTGCCATATTTATCCAATGATGACTATGACTATTATGGAACAAAGAAAAAGAGGAAATCTAGAATTTCACACGGAGCATGTTTTTCATGTTTTTTTAAACCTTTTTAAGGTCAATATGAGTCTTATTTTTATGTATTTAAATATTAGAATGCTGCTGCACTTCTTATTAAATTTTAGGTGTCATGCTACTTTGGTAATTTGAAGTTTGCTGGACAAGGGTTGTATGCGTCTAGCCCATGATTTCTCTTCTCTTCTATTCAAGGACAGGTTTTTCTTCTAACTTGTTCAATAGGGGGTTTTGGTTGTACGTGTGGTAGTTTCTATATCAAATGGTAAGGGAATTTGGAAAAATTAGATGCCCTAGGCTTTGGGTTTGGACCTAATGTTAGAAATATGCTTTCTACCTATCAAAAACCTTGGAAGAGCATTGATTTGGCGTATATCATAATGTATTTGAAAAGCCCCAATTTCTCATATGAACCCCTATAAATGGTGATTTGGAATGAGCATTGCTAAATGTGACATTTTGTATATTGTCTTCATTTTATGAAATTGAGTATTTGAGATACGATGAATGTTACGCATTGTGTCTTGGAAGGAAATATAAGAAGTGTTCTATTGAACTTGTAGATATTACAATATTATTGGAAATCCCTTGCCTAGGGTGTTTTGACAAAATTGTGAGATGTTTAAAAATATTGGGTAAAATTATGAAATGCATATTTGAAATGTAAATTGGGCCTTTGGGCATTGCTATTGGTTATGAGAACTAGTGCAAGCCTTGAAATGGTTTGAAATGGGTAAACCTTGTAATGATTTTCAAAATTGCACTGGTGAGTTTGGGGTTGGTGAGGAAGTTGGGCTAGATATGCTCCACAGCATGCGGTGTAGGTACCAAATTTCATTCGTGTAGTAACCCGAGAAGGGGGGTTAGGTAACTCATGGTTGAGAGCTACTAACTAATACACAATTGACACTCTTCCTATCAATGCAGTGCTATGATCGGTCCGTACGTCCCTAGAAATCATTGAATGAAAATAATGATTTAAGTGAGTTGGAAACTAGAGCCTGAAGCTCAATTTTATTAAAATAAAACAAGAAATTAAATTTTGATATAATGTGTGAGTTGTGAACTTCTATTAATTTTGTAATTGTCCAACTGCATTGGATAAATCATTTTCTTAATATTTTATATATCACATCATGATCATGTACCTTATAATTTCATATTGAGCATGTTAGTAGTATATCTCTACCAACCTTTATGCTCAACCCGTTGTCTATAAACATTTCAAGTGCTGGTGGTGATCCTCCTAAGATGGCTAGAGATCTTATGTGATACATGTGAGGCCATTAAGCCTTCTTTTGTGTAAGGCCTTGGGCCATTATTTGTGATGTAAGGCCATAGAGCCAAGGGCCTCTTTTATTGTAAGCCCTAGAGGACATAACATGTTAATTTCGTTTATTGAACTCATATACTGTAATTCATTTAACATAAGAATGAGTGTATGAGAGGGTTCAAGAACGTCGTTGAAAAATTCGAAAATCCTTGAAGAATAACTTCGAATTTTCTAGAAGATGATGAGAGGCTTAGATTCTTCAATAGTCTCAACTTAAGAACACAAGAGTAAAGGAGAAGATGGAGATAAGAGATTGGGTGAAGAAGAAGGCAAAGTAGCTAGAGAGAGAATAATGGCAAGACTCTCCCATGGATTTCCCACTTTCACTCTCAAGGTTGATAATGGAGAAGGGAAATTAGTTCTTTCCCAAGAGTTAATTCTCCAAAATCCATCCCTTGTAAAGCTATGGGTGGGTGCTATTTATAGGCACCTCATGATGTAGGATGGAGCCCATGTGCAAGGCACATGGGGAATATTCTCTCTAACCACCTTATCCAAGGAGGTGACCTCTCCGAGGATGAGGAAAACCCCGAAAAGGAGATTAACCTCTCGGCGAACCCTTCTTCTTAGCCACACCTAACCAATGATCCCCAATCATCCCAAAGGGTCAGGAGTAGTCCCAGAAGACGTCCTGCCGCATAAGGGTCAGGGGTAGTTTAAGAGAACGCCCTGCCGCAAATATTGTCGAGTCTCAGGGACCCCCTAGATCGTGCCACCTCGACCCGGGTATAGGCTAGTTTAACCAAAGAGTGAATTTATCTCCACACACCGTCCTCGAGACCGGGTCCTTTGTTCGAACTCCATTACGCCTATGGTTCTGGTGCGTAGATCCCGGAAAGCTCCGAGCCCACAAGTGTTCTGGGACTCATTAATGGAGCGGCTTCTAGATTGCATCTGAATCCGTTCGAAGCCAAGTGCTTCTGATCTCTATGTTCGTGGATCCCAACCCTTTCGAGTCCGAACCCGAGTAAGTCTCTAAGTTCGTGGATCCGAACCCTTTCGAGGCTTAAGGCGATTAGGCCCGTTTGATGGCAATAAATCCGGGTCCACCAATTTTGGACTTACGATAAATTCGAACCCACCGACCTTAGACTATTGAGCCTAATTAATTTAATGGGCTCAAATTAGCTCCTCTTACAATGAGAAATCTAATTATGTTACAAGATTGCATGAAAATGAAAGGAATTGGATATAAGGTTGTATATTAGATTTCAATGGGAGATTGATAGCCTGTATCATTTGATTACCTTCAAGAAGTGCATCTTGTTGGATGGTTACAAGTTGGTCAACCCACTTTGACCAGCTTAAGGGACTTTTCTTCATTTCTTTGACTCATTGGTCCTTGATCCATCCCTATCCCTTTAACCTTTATCACGAACTCAGGTTACGGAATCTAGGGTGTGAAATTAAGCCTTGAGGGGTGTATCAGAAGAGCTACAGTGGATAAGTATAATGCACCTTTCAAGACATGGTGCCAGGATTAAAGGTTTTTGTCTTCTTGGTATTGTCCCTCTCTTTGAGACTATTTGAGGCACAGGCTCCCTCAACGGGAGAGTGAGGCACCTCAAGAGTCCCTTGAATCTAGCCTTCATAGCACAAGTCCTCCAAAGATCTTAAGCTAGGATGCCTACACCCCGCTCCTGGTCTAGGCAATTGTCAAAGCCTTCTTAGTAGTAATTAAGGTACAGTTTAGACATTCCATGCTAACCAGGCAATTATGGGAGATATGGTGTTCAATTTGAGCAGGGTCCATTGTTCTAGAGGTGTGGCGTGCTTGCTCAGCTACTTGATTATGTTGAGGGGATTGTGAACACGTTGACCTCAGGGATGCTCGAGTGAGGGGCGCTATGAGCAGTTCGAGACGATAAATAGCCTGAGGTTGGCCACCACGTGTGCCAATAGAGATTGGTGATTCGACCCCAAAGAGGGAGCATATGGAGTCACCTCGTTGGTCCACGTGTCACCTCACAAGGCTGGAATATAGCACCATGTACAAGGGAGATGTTATCATATTGGTGGCCCATGGCCTTATCTTGCCTGGTCTCGTGTACCTACATGTATCTATTGTGGTATCAAGGACGAAGCCAGGGTTTGAAGATAGGGGGGGCCGAACATTATGTATATCCAACTCCAACTACATTTACATATTTTTTAGATTCTAATTTGCAAGTTGCAATGCATCAAAATATATCAATAGTCAATAAAAATAAATATACTTTGAAAAAAAAAAAAAAAAGGCAAAAATTGACAAAACCCACTTAGTCATCTATCAAAATGGAACTCAAGGTTCTTTTTTATCACGGAATTCATCTATGATTGAATCCTTACAAATTGTTTTAGCATTTAGTATGAAAAGTAATGTTTGAGTAGGTAGAATAGCTATACAGATAATTACATTGGGTATTGAAAAAGGTTCGTTGAAAATTGAATAGGGGGGCCAATAGAATGCCTATCCCTCAAACATATATATAATATATATATATATATATAAAGGCTCTAGAAAACAGAGGGGGAGCCATGGCCACCTTTGGCCATAGTTTAGTTCCGTCCCTGTGTGTTACATCCATCAACATATGGCCATATTTTACAATATATCTGCGTTTTTTGTTCAAGAACACGGATATATCACAGCACCTCATGAACATCAGTTGCTTGTTGGACATATTACAATGCAACTTTTTTGCAGATTTTTATTTTATGTTCTCAGGTTTCCTGACTCCTTGAGGTTCAGGATACACAGAATTTCATTCAAAAAACCTCATTAGCAAATCAAATGTAATGCACAACATACATAGTCTTTGTAAGAATGAAGCACTCGATCAAAGTGATTATGTAAAGCATAAGTTACAAGACTGCTGAATAGATACCTGTCATCATGCCAAAAGGAGTTTGCATCCAACTCAGGCAGCACAAGCGTAGCATTCATAATCCGTGCAGCAAGAACAGCATTACAAATCTAGAACATCACAAGTTGTATTTATTAGCACATATTGGATAACCCTATAAAACACGCAGTTACTGAAATCAATCAAATTGTTTGCTAGAAGAATATAAGCAATCAGTGATACATATTGAATCTAGAACAATGGAAATTGTCCAAATGTCATCTTTAAAGATCTGATATAAGAGATCAGCTAAGAGAAGAAAAGCTTGGTATTTGAGTCTTCGACTATGGTGTGAACAATTGTCCATTCCAAGTGACCATGGTATGTAGTAAATGATTCAAGGCAATAAGGATTTGATGAGGGTTCAGATCCTTTCTTTTTTTAATCAATCAATAAATCTCTCTACTTTGTAGAACTTAGATACTTCATATTCCCAACAAAGTGATCTCCACATACACAAACATATATAACAGCAGAAATTTACTCCATAACCCAAAAAACAACAAAGCAAAACCACAAAAGGGCCATGATCCAACGTTGGCTCAATGATGCAGGGTGTTGGAACAGATGGGCGTAGCCAAACCTTTGGCATTAGTTGCACTTGTACAAAGTGGTTGCCCACGCATTCTGACTCACATTCTGACTTGGCAACCTAACCTTTAACCAATCACAGCATGCAATGGCCCCCTAAAAGAGATCTAATTCATTATGGAAATATCTTCAGTATCATGGGGATATGGTAAAAATACAAAAAGGTAGTAAGGGTAACATTGACACTGTAAATGAGATGAATTGGATGAATTTCAGAGATAAGCTTAAAGTTTTACAGTTTTACTACACATCATGCTTGAATCCTGCTACAAGAAGAAATTATTCCCTATCAGCAGAGAACTTTGACCTCTCTTGTGAGCAACTTACCTAAATTGGAATTAACTAGTAATCCTTTCGCATATGAACTAAGATATGGTGTAAAAGTAAATACAAAGGAGAACAACTAGAGGAAATGTTAAATGATAATATGAAATCCAAATAGGTAAGGTCATCAACATGTTGAGACAAAATCCAGATTAAATAAAGAAACCACTACATATTTAAACTTCAGCAAAAGATAAGCCAAAGAAAGAAAGAAAATATATATATTGCAGCATAACGTGAGTTGCACAACCCCACAAATGTTGCATGGTAAGAAATTAGAGCATGTGTAAAGACTGTCTTATAGATCACAGCAAGCATAAGATACAGACCGCACTGCGTTGTTGATTCAGACCACCATTACAACGAACACGCAGATAGCCATTGCTCTCTTTTAGAGGAGCTGCCACAATGTGAAAGGCAAAAATAGACATCAAGATCCAAACTGCAAAAACACCTAACGAAAGAATCATTCCTTGTAAGCATATTGAATGGGAAAATTAAAGTACTTACGGGGCCAATCAGATCGTGGAGCAGATGATGGTCTCCAACCACCAGAAGCAGCAGTTCCCCATAAAGTCTCTAAGTTGATTTGCTTAATAAAGAAAAACGTAATAAATCAATTTTTGAAAACATGCTTGGCATATTTAGTGAAGCACCACAATCAAATAATAAGAATTCAGAGAGACAATGCACAGGTAATTTGTATTTACAATGACCATAGCCTCGTGATTTAATGTTCTATGCATAAAGCTCGTTCACTAATCCAGCTGCACTATCTATGAATACAACCTGAGCATGAGACTTAAATGGTATTAGAGCATTTACATCCAACTGGCATTATCTAACAGGAAAAGCTTGTCATCAACATTCCAGAGCTGAGCAATAGCAGGTCAGGTTGACCAAAAAAAAAAAAAATTCATTTCTAGGGGGAAAAGGTTATATGCAGTGGATAAGTAAATAAGCACACTTTAACATGTGGAAATTATAGTTAGCACAAAGTGACTAGACAGATCATCCTAACCTAAGTGACCTAAATTGAAAGCTCAATAACCTAGACATTACTGAGGCTAGAAATAGCATCCACTTACATGTATTACCTGACGTTACCTGTTATCACATTGTAAAAAAGAAATTCTGGTCTGTTCTCAGTATGTTACTATTGAGTCTTGGGCATGCTCTAATTTGGCACCAATCTCATAGAATTTTATTTTTATCTGGATTCTTAGTGATAGGGAGGGAGTCTCTTGAATTGGCATCTTTGTTCTCTCTGCTTGATGGGATTTCTTTGTCTCCTTTCACTTGTGCTCATAGAGGATATGGAACATCAATTCTTCTAGTGTTTTCTCACGTAAAACTTTTTTTGATAAAATCATTGATGTGCTCTCCGTTCCTTTGTTTCCATTTCACAAGAGAATTTGGAAGGCAATTGTACCTCTTAAAGTGAAGCCTTTCATGTGGTCCTTGGCTCATGCATTATGACCAATGAAATTTTCCAAAAGAGGAGACCTAATCATTTCCTTTGTCCTCAATGGTGCATAATGTATAGGAGGAATGCAAAATCGGTGAATCATTTATTTCTTCATTGTTCAGTGGCTCTCAATTTATGGCAGCGCCTTTTTGGCCTTTGTTATTTACAATGGGTGGCTCCAAGTGTTTATACACATATGCTTTTAATTGATTTTTGCAGCTTTGGTGGAAATAGGAAAGCCAAATCATTGTGGTTCTGCATTGTCTTTGCTATCTTTTGGACTATTTGGTTGGAGAGAATTGAACGGATTTTCAAAGGCGAGGAGGCGATTCAAATTCATTATGGGAGAATTGGCTTCGTTTTGGGCTTATGTGTGATTTCAAAGGATTGGGGAGCTATTTGTCAATCTTAGTTTCTTGGAATACTGGTCGTCTTCTTTGGTCTTTGTTGTTCTGTCCTTATTGTATGAGGACAACTTGTCCTCCTTTTGTTATCTCCTTTTACTTGATTAATAAATTTCCTCTTATTGTTGATCAAATAAATACATTCTGATAACCTTAACCTAGTCATTCTCCACTTCTTGGATAGAGTTCAAAATTAACTTCAAGTAAGAACCACAATTATTGAAAAATCAATTCAACTCATAGAACTCCACTATTCCAATTTTCCATCTCAGTTTCCAAACCCGCTTTGGACCAAATTCTATCTTGCTCCATCAAGATTCAATAAGATAGCTAGATTTCGGTGCCAAAATTTAAGTCTTTGCCCTACCTTTTTTTGTTATAATTCAGTTCAGATAAGAAGAGCCCCACGACAACCATACATCAAAACCCTAGGACCATCCTATATAGCAAAATCTATTGCGAGCATACTTAGTCATGGATTCCTTTTAGAAAAAATATGGCAATATAGTTGATGTTCATAGGATTCTTTTCTTTTGTTTTTTTGGAAAAAAAAACAAAAAAACAAAAACTATCTTAACTATTTGAGTTCATTTGAATACAACAAATTAGTATTCTCTTTAAAGCTACGAAGGTCAACTTTTTTCCCCTCTTTTTTTCTTGTCTAGCTACACCATCAGAAATCATCCCAACAGCAAGTGGAAGTCACTTCTCTTTGAAAACTAGTTTATAATCAATTTTTTGTTTTATAATGATTTTGCCATTTCGACCGTTTACTTTTACATATTCATGAATTTTCCATCAAAACACAAATACATATACAGAGGCAAACCCTTGTAGATTTTCAAAATTAAGGCAAAACCCACAAAAATTCAAGATCAAAAGCACAATTGAATTGGTGAAGGAGCTTAAAAAACAGACCTGAGATGGAGAAAGGGGCTGGTTGTTAGTCTTGATGGAGAACAGAAAATAGAGGGTGCAGATCAATAGAACAATCAGTGCAATAGACAACTTCCCAAACAGTCCCTTGACTCCTCCGGTGAGTTGCTGCTTCAGCTGGTGGCGATGGTGCCCTCCCACTCCACCTCCTCCTCTCTTCAACGTCGTTGATCCATCCCCAGGCCCAGGCCTGCAATTCAACAGTAGATTCAAAGCAATCCCACATAATTTATATATATATATATAGCGAGAGAGAGAGATTGATTGGTGTTGTTTGTACCTCCTCATTTCGAATGAAAGCTTTAGATTCAAGTTTAAGTTTGTTGTTGTGATGCAGAGATGCTAGTATAAAGATAGTTGAGCAGTTCTAGTGAAGACTTTCCCCTCACACTGCCTTTCGTTTTATATTTAGAGCATGGGATGTCTCTCATATGGCGGAGGGGTGCAACTCGAATCAGTTTTTTTTAGGGTTTGGGTAATAATATATTGTAATTTGGGCAGGTTTGAGCAAATTTTTGATGAATTGCAATTTAAGTTAGCCCTGGGCAGAGATTGTACGTAACCGAGCAATTCAAACCCAGTTGTATTTTATATATTCAACCCTGCTACAGACTCCCACTGGGGTCGACCCCCAGTGACGTGACGGGTCTTCATTGGCCAGTTTTCTATTTTTTTTTTTTTTTTCTTTCCATCCAATGCCGCAGTGCCACATGGCACTGGGGGTCGGTGGGGGTGGGTTTTAGTGGGGGTCCGGCGCATTATTCTTATACATTATAAAAATTATAATACACATATATAGATGGCACTTATATTTTATTTTTTTCCTGGAATTTGGCCCTTAGATTAAAATCTTATATTTGGACAATTAGATTAAAAGTAAAGATTAAACTTTACCTACTCTTTTCTTTCCTTTTTGTGTCTCATACTCTCATTTCTTCCTCAAACAGTTGAAGAATGGCGGAGAGAGGGAAAAATTCTATCTGTGTAGATGTTCCTGCTATTAAGGATTCTAAGTAAGCAATCCAGTTATACTCTTATATCTTGATTAATATTTTACTAGTCTAACTTGTATACTGATAACATAATGTTTATCCTAGCCTTCATCTATTAATTGCAATAGTTTAATCATGACGATGCTGATCATTTTGGACTGTGGATCAAATCCACTGAAATGTACCATTGTCAATCTTGTATTTCAAGTTTGGATGCATTTTGCTGCTACATTTGCGGAAATTCAAATAATGATGAAATTAACTACTTATTGAATTGTGATAGTCAATGCTTACTCAGGGTATGCATCTATACATATCATATTTAACTTAAGTTTTTTCTTAGTTTCTCCTATCAATATGAAAGGATAAAGAAGGGCTTCTTGTTGTAATGTCATCATATTTCTTGTGAAATTTGAGCAATTCGGACTAATCTGAGTTCATATTATGCAGCTCAGTCCAAGCTTGGATAGCCAAGCTCGGGTTGATGGTTTGGCTTAGACGTGCTTGGGCATTGCCAAATACAATTCGGACTGCACCTGGACAACCCTCCAACTCGAGAGAACCTGCCCGAATTGCACCCCTACATATGGGCATAATTTTATATTTTTTCAGTCATAATTAAAATAAAAAATAAAAAATAAAATTTTGAGATAAATTCAATATAAGGAATGTGTAAGGTAGTAGATCAGGTGAATATTTTTTGTTGATAAAAAGTTCACACTTTGACATTTTATTTCTAATTTTACCCCTTGATTTTTTTTTATCTATTTGACTTTTTATTGGCGATCTGTTTAAATTTATATTTATTTGTTCAAATTTTTTGTCCAGATGTTCAAATTTATATCTATCTATTCAAATTTTTAACTATATGTTCAATTTTTTCCCCTATATGTTTAATTTTTCTTCTCAATTCTATCAATCTATTCAATTTTTTCCTAAATTCTATTTATATGCTCAGTTTTATATCTAGCTAGTCAATTTTTTCGCCTAAATTCTAATTTTTGACCATCTATTCAATTCTTTCTCCTAAATCCTATCTGGTTGTTCAAAAATTTTTTTTTTTTTCCCATCAATTGAAAATCTATGCCAACTTTTTTATTTATCTGTTGCAATCATCATTATTCTAGATCTATCTCATGGATACGCACACTCACAGATATACATACATATATATGTATGTATCAGTTATATAAGTATAAATACAATTGGACAACAAATACTAACATACATACATACATATATACATATACATACACATAGATACATACATATATATATATATATATGTCTATGTATATCTATGTCTATGTCTATACATATATTTATACAGCATGTAGATCTATGTATATCTATGTCTATGTCTATACATATATTTATACAGAATGTAGATCTAGATCTATGTGCCCTACATACATATAGATACATATATATATATATATATGTCTATGTCTATTTATATCTATGTCTATGTCTATATATACATATATACAGAATGTAGATCTGGATCTACGTTCCCCTACTGTAAGAGAGAAAGGAGATGGACTAGTTTTGGTGGCGGTGAGAGAGGAAGCAGTGGCGAGAAAGGGAAAGGAGGAGAGAGGAGGCAAGCAGCGGAGGCAATGGTGGAACTGCCGTAAGAGAGGGCGGGCGAAGGGAGTGGCAGAGACGAGCTGCAGTGAAGCGGGTGGTGGAGGCAACAACAGAGCTACAACAGTGAGGTAAAGAGAGAGAGAAAGAGAGCAGAGTAAAGAGAGAGGGCTGAAAAATATGGTATATGAATACTGTATGACATGTATATACATGGATAGTTTGGTCTTTCTACACTAGCTTGTCTTCATGGACAAACTGTTTTTAGTGCCTAGACTTGGCGACAAAGAAAATTCAAACAATAATGCTGGAGATGACTAAAAGTGGTGCTTTAAAAACATCACTAGTGATGTGGCAGTAGACGGGATCTACTATTTGTGTCTTGTTTTTTTTTATTATTATTTAAAGTGCTTGACAACTCATTAGTGGTACTTTAGAGCACCACTTTTAGTGAGATGTATCATTACCCAAATTCAAATATGGATTTTTGGCCTGAGTATCCTTAAAAAAATAAATTAATTAATTATCACCAAATATAAAAAATCATAACTAAAATATCAAATTAATATCATAATTGAAAAAAAAAAATAGTTATAATTAAAAAATAAAATGATGCATATGGTATAAAGGTGAATAATAGAATTCTCCTTAGAGGTTTTTTTTTTTAGCACATGTATTTAGAGTATTTCAAACACTTAACACTCCATTTAAATCGAAATGTGAAGTGGGAAAAAAAAATGATTGTGATTTCTTATCTAGTGTTGGAGGCCCGACTCGATCAATTAAGACTAAGGCCCGTTTGTTTTCAGAGATAGAATGGAGGGAATTTATAGTGAGGGGATTAATAGTGAGGGGATTGTTAGTGAGGAATTGTTAAATTATTTTTATATAAAATAATAAAACAAATAAAAAAATATAAAAAATTAAACATTAATATTTAAAAAAAATTCTCAATATATAAAAAATAAAAAATAAATAAAAATTTATAATCTCCTCACTATTTTTTTAATACCATCTTTATCTCCTCCTTATCAATCCCCCTTCTAAGGGGACTACTAATACCAAGGGATTAATAGTCTCCTCTCCATCTCTCAAACAAACACCCCATTAGTAATACTAAGGGATTAGTACTCTCAATCCCCTCCCTATAACTTCAAACAAACGGGACGCATCGCCGGTAGAAGGGACATCACGATTGGTGCATACTTGAGACGACCGGTTGACCCAACTCAAAATCCAATTATGAACTTTTTAATTGCAACAACCTAAATATATACTATTGTAGCTGAAATTAGCTGAGCTGCTAGTAGCAAACTTACCCTCAAATGGATCCTCATTAGGGAGAAAAGAAATGATTATGCTTTTTCACTATTATGTTTGGATGAATAAAAAGAGAAGATATTGCGATTTCTTACGTATCTTATTTGGATATAGTAGATAAGAAAAAAGAAAGGAAAGTGTTGTATTTCATTTTGCCCAAATAACCTTCCATATTAATAAATTATGTTTTTTCATAAGGTTAGTTTTGATATTTTAGAAAACTTTTATTAAACCTAATTATTTTCTCACCAAATCTCACTATTTTTGATGAGAAACAAAACACAGATTTGATGAGGATAATTTTCTTACCATCGCACATCATTTCTCACATATTTAACCATCCAAATAAGTGAAGTGGTTTCATATTTTCACTGTTTCTTTTCTTTTTTACCAAACCCCTCCATCCAAACATAATGTAAATTTCAGTTTGGTTTCAGAAAAGTGAGTCTAAGTTTTTTATAAAAAAAAAAAATTGAGTTTTTTTTTTAATTTTTTTTTATATATTTTTGTTTTTAGTTAAAAATTTTAATATTTTAAAATATATATTTTTTAGATGCACCTAACGTAAAATACACTTAAAAAAATATAACATTTATAGAATTTTCTTAAAAAAATTCATCAAATACAAAAAATATAAAAATTCAATAAATTTTCATATTCTTACATATTTATTAAAATTTTAAAATATTTTTCACCAATATGATATTGTTTAAGTGCATCTAAATTATGTGCATATAGAGAGTAAAAAAATTTACTTAAAATATTTGCAAGAAAATCACTAAAAAAAATAAAATAAAATAACTCAATTTAATCAAAACAAACAATGTGTTTTCTTTTCCATGAAATTTGACGTTGCTAAAAAAAAAAAACTTAAAAAATTATCTTCAATCTATTCCTAAAATGTTCATCAAATTACGAAACAAACATTGTTTTTTCATTAAATTAAAATTTGAGTAAATTATATCATTTATTCCTATACTTTAAATAAACTACAAAGTTGTAGTTTTGATTTGAACAATTTAATCCTTATACTTTTAAAAGTGTAATTTTATTATAATGTTAGACTTTCGTCACTTACCGTTTGAATTTAGAACAAAAAAAAGATTATGAGTAGAATTAGAGGGAAGAATATAAAATTCAAAATAAATTATAGAGTTAATTACCTAAAAATCTTATCTATACATTTGGTGATAGCGTAGGTCCTATCAAACAATTTTTGAACCAATAAGTCCCATGTACAGGTAAAAAGACGTTTTACTCTTTAATCCCAAAACTGAAAATGTTCACAATTTCAAAACTGAGAATATTCTTAATTTATAATTAT
The DNA here is from genome assembly GCF_055761805.1 of Camellia sinensis. Lineage (NCBI taxonomy): Eukaryota > Viridiplantae > Streptophyta > Magnoliopsida > Ericales > Theaceae > Camellia > Camellia sinensis. Next base: position 52,373,428 of record NC_138967.1, read on the forward strand.
CAAAACTAGGAAATTTCTCAATTTTTTTTTTCTAGTATGAACTGAAAATATTATCAAAACTAAAAAATTTATAATTATCAATTTTGAAAATTTTCTCAATTTTTTCATGATTAAAATTGAGAATATTATAAATTGAGAAGGTTCTCAATTTGACATCACAATTACTATCCCAAATCCCATCACTCTCCCTCTCTCTCTCTATCTATATGGTTGTGTATACGTAATTGTCTATATATATATATATATTGGTTCAGATGTCTTTTGTTCGTCCAGATCTGACCACCAAAGTCTACCCAGAACCCTACACTTCATCATCATCGGACGAGATTGACCATTTCGATCTGTTGCCTGATTCGATCCTGTTCCTGATCTTCAACAAGATCGGCAATGTCAAAGCCCTAGGTCTCCGACAACGATGCTTCTTCCGTCTTTGGATCCTTTGACAAGTCTCGCAGAGCTTTCTCGAACCTGTTTCGATTCGTTTTCGGTGGAATCGTCAAGCCACTCCAAGCTTTGGGCGGTGAGGTTGACGTGGTCGAGATCGGCGTTGGAGCCGACGACGCTCTGGACAGAGGGGAAGGAGGAGTCATACGGGGGAGACCAGAGACTGGGTCTGTGGGCAGGAGAGAGAGAGAGAGTCTGGTTGGTGAGGAGGTCTTGGAAGGATAAAATGGCTTATTAAAAATTAATAGGACTTAAAGGAGTAAATAATTTTATATACAACTTAATGGATTTTAAGTTTACAAAATGAGACTTGTATGTAAATACCCCTAAATTATAATAACCAACCATCAATTATCTCTTAATTGAAGTGCAACCTCTCTCTCACAGTAGGGCAACCTCCCTTAATTGGAGTGCTTCAAATGCACCCATCAATTATCTCTTTACACTTGCAAATTATTTTTTTGGGGTAATGTACAAACATTTTTTTCATAAGGTACAAGGACTTCAATACATATAATGAATGTAAAGAGAGACTTGACAATGTGTTAAGAAGCATTCCCTGAATTACTTTTATATGATTTTTCGTTTTTACCAACAATCAAAGTAGCTTCACAGAGATGAGGCAAACGTAATCACGACATGTTATAAAGGTTAGAATGTTTGGTATCACTTGCTACTTACAAGTTTATGCATGAAATAAAATTAGCTTCAATATATTTGAAAAATCAAAATTTTTAAAAAATTGGGTGAGTATTTTTAGAAATTAAAATTTTATTTTGTAGTAAGGTTCATCAAATGGGATATCAAAATTCAAACAAAATTATCTATGGTAAAGTAAATAATTGTGGGGGAGTGAAATTTCGCAATCGAGGCAACACAAGAAGAAACAAAAGAAGATGGGCACAATCACAAGGTACCTCCACGAAAGTCTAAGAGGACTACGAAATAGCGTACAAGTTCACTTTTTAGATTCATTTTATAAATTTAATGATATGTAATTGATATGATTGATTGATAATTAAAAAAAATAATATCCTAATTGATTGTCATATTACGGAGTTTGAAAATTGGGTCTAATTTTTTTTAATCTTGAAAAACAATTCTCAAAAGATTAAGTGGGCCCACACTGAGAAATTTGTCGGAAAATAAAAATCATAATGGCCTAACAGACAGATCAACTATGAGAAACGCTGGGTAGCAATCAATTAAATGAAAAAGCAAGCAAGGAGGACACCTACAAAAAAATTATGTGATTGTTTGGAAAATTATTATTTTTTTTAGATATTTTGGCTATTGATTATTTTAGTAGGTTATTAAAATTTTTGTGTTTGGAAAGATGAGATTGATTTTTATTTAAATTGTTATATTGAAAAATGTATTTAAAATGAGGATGGGCTGAAAAATGACCAAACTGCCCATCCAAAAAAACAATAAAATTCAAAAGGTCGCAATACACGTGGCAGTGAGGACACTGCCACCGTCCAACCTTTGTTGACTTGGGTTCACAAATTTGTTTGTAACAAATGAATTCAGTTGATGTTAGTTTGACAAAATAAATGCACATATTTATAAAAAAATTGTATATTAATTAGTATGTCAGCAAATATTAATTAGTACACCAATAAATCTCATTATAGAAATTATAAATACCTAAAACTTGTCACTCTCTCTGTGTCCCAAAATATTAATTTCTTATTCGATTTTTTATTGTCTCAAAATATTAATCTTTTTTTAAAAATTAATGAAAAAAATAATATGAGAGAGATGACAGATGACATATGATAGAGATGCCAGCCCCTTTATCAGTTGTCACTTTTTGTTTTTTGGATATGAGCTACACAAAAGGTAAAAATGTCTTTTTATTAACATAATGACATTCAGTTGAACAGAAACTTGGTACTTCAGCTACAGTCAGGCTACATGACTTTTTTCGTAAAGGTGACTAAAATAGCCTGACCAACGAGTTGCCAAACACTACCAAATAGAGGGGGAAGGCAGCTTGTTAGGTACACTACAACCAACAATATCTACTTTACTCTTTCAATATCTTGATTAAGTAGTGATTTTCCGTCAAAATACTCTCCTAATCAATACTTAGGTTGAGAAGCCTCTAACAATGTTGTTCGTTTTTGCAAGCCCAAGGAAAACAAAGTGCTCACTTTACTCTAATCCAATGTGTGCTATCCACAATAATAACAAACAATATTAAGTAAATGAAAAAAAGAAGCTAATTGTAAACCAAAAAAATGTTTCACTTTCAGTCCATTGATCTACCATTAATATATATATATGTTACTATAAATAATTCCTGTATAACTATATAATATAATAAATAATATTTAGTTAGAGCCATTATAGAAATCCGACCTTAGCTCAGTTGGTAGAGCGGAGGACTGTAGTTGGTTCAAGTTTCCCACAGCATATCCTTAGGTCGCTGGTTCGAATCCGGCAGGTCGGATCGGCCTTTTATTTTGCAAAAAATCATTTTAATTAAATTAGATTTCTGTTTTGTTTTGTTTTTTCACAAAATTCCTTTATCCTTCATCTTGGTTGCCATTATTTTTATCAAAAGTTCCAAACATACATAAAATTTATACAAAAATTTTGATAAGAATGATGTGACAATACTATTATTGTAAATAAATTCATCTTCAATGGTGTTTTTTTTTTTTTTTTTTTTGGAGGATGGGTAAGTCATAAAATAAAATAATGAAATATGTAAGTTTACAAAAGGTATATCCCAAGCTACTACAACTTCCTAAAATCTAAATAAATTTCTAACTGTCTTCCTATATAATAATGAAATTATTCGAATTATTAATTGAAATATATTTACAATCATTTTTATTGACTATCATAAATAAAAATTTTATGTATAAATTATAGAGTTATATAAAGTCATAATACATATAAAGTAAAATTTAATGTCACATAATTTTTCATTTTTTTTTAAATTCATAACATAAGTTAATTTTCTCAGTCAAAACAAATTAATTATCATTAAATAATAGGTTTATTTATTTTTTTAAGAATCTAGAATCAAAAAATTAATTAGTTGTTAGTTAAGTAAACTAAAGTTTGGAATTCACTTGCACAAATGGAATTTTTATTTTATTTTATTTTTTTGTTACAATATTTGAAACATTTATATAAAAGTAAAAAGAATACTAAATTAAAGTAATGTTCAATTATTTCTACTATCACCATCATATTATCACCATCTCACGATTTTATACATAAGATGGCCACTTCTCTATCAAACTCCGTCTCTTATAGAGAGAGATGTGAGACTTGTATGTGACATTGTGAATATATGAAGTGAAAGACATGCATTGCAAAAAACCAAACACCAAACGAAAGAAAATAATAAAATATTTTTTTTATATCACTTCACATTTTAAATATACTACTTGAAATAGAAAAATATATACATAATATTTAGCCTGCATACACAAAAAAAAATAAAAAATAAAAAACTAATAGCATGAAATATGAGTAAAACTTTCTAAATAAATCATTTTTGAAAAAAAAAAAAAAACATGATCTTTCAAAAAATTCGTTTATGAATATCAAAGAAGTAAATTTAAAAAAAATAAAAAAGAAAAACAAAAGACAAATAAAATTTTGTAATCTTTGTGATAGTGGACTTCCGAACTATTTCAATTATGCAAAATGAGATGTACAATAGATGTACTCATCAACAAATTACATATAAATCGTATCAACTCTTACAATTATAAATCACTAGTAGATAGCACATGCGATACGTGTGTAATTCAGATAACTAATTGAAGGGGCTAAACGTGAAATGGGTCAGGTCCAAGCCTTGAACCGGCCCAATCCGACAAAGTCCGAATCCAAGTGGGTCAGATGAGTATATGGACAAACCAGTTGAGCCCAACTTCATGATCAACAGTCCACCCAAGTCCTCAAGTACTTGGGCCCAACCCGCAGTGGAAAGGCTAGCCCAGCCGTAGTGCTGGTCTTGTGACGCCCCAATTTTTTTTTTTTTTTTGAAACGTCATAAGATTTAAATAACAATAACTTACTAGATAAAATTTTTAACTACTAGTTAGGAACTTTTAAGTTCTTACAAAGCCAAAGTCCAACGACAAAATAAAACTACAAGTTCACACACAACATCACAACATAGTTTAATCCTAATACAAGGGATAACAGGATTTTATTCTGATAAAATCTTGACTCTAAGTCAGCCAAGGTTTGATATTGGCAGCAGCTCCAGTTTCAGCTCCAGTCCCTTCTTCGACATAATCTGGCATGAAATGCCAGGGCAACAAAATATATGCCATGAGTTTTGTGACACAGTAAGAAAACGTAACCAACCTACCATTCTTTTTGAGAGAAAAATAATAAGATTCTAAACATGAGATAACAATATAATTGTACACATAAATTACAACCCTTAGAATAATTTCAGTAATTTTAATAAATTAGGTGACACTCGAAATCTCGCCAAAGAAATTTAACTTACCAACCACTAAGCATGGCAACGGTTAATTTGAAACCCTCCCTTAGTCAAATATTTAAGTGTTACCAACCGTAACTACCAGGGATGCCCACGTCCGGAGTTATTTACCCAAGTAGTGGCATCCGTGGTCTGCCCCAAGAAAACGGTCTGGCAGGGGTAAGTAACCTCCCTGTGTGCCACCTGCACATCCACCCTTATTCCAAAACCGAATACCGAAAAGGGTTCAAATAAGTCCCGTGCCATCTTAGAGTTTCACAACATAATTTACGTGAGAATTCTCAAAATCAGGGCTCACCCTGAATACCCGGTATTAACCCTTCATTAGTAACTCATTATATACCGTTAATCCTTTTGGTTAATTTATATACTAAACACAAATTATTCAAATCTCAATTACCAATAACGTTATACCAACTAAAGAAAAACTCCCAACATAAAATATTATGCATGTCACCCAATAATAGTTCAATGTACAAAATTTAGTAAACAATTACTTAAAACCATGGTATGAACATAATAACTTAAATACAAGAAATAAACCATAAATGCACACCTGCACAAATTTTTGATTTACTAAATTAGACTAGTATAATATGAAAGTGGTGATTTTATCCTGTCCAGAATTTTTTTCCAGAATATATGTCTTGCAAGTAAAATTTTAAATACATTACTTATACAACTCTAAAATTCATATCAATCTACAGAATAATCCATAAACATGTTATGGTCATTTTTTAGAAAGCATTTTCCAAAAATAAATTATAAATAATTCTTAAAAATTCCAAGGGTGTTTATGACACAGATTTGTCACATTTCCTTATATTAATTCCATGCTTAAATTTATAGATCAAACCCATAATCTAAAAATTTATCATGAAAAGAAACTTCTCAAATTTCATCTTTTAGTTAGAAATTACCAGATTTGGCTTAGTATAGAATTTTAAATAAATTTTCAAATACAAGGTAAAATCTGTCACACAGTTTCAAATTTAGTTAAAAATTTGTATAAATTCGTAGAAAGCTCAAAAATTGTTTCCAAAAATTTATTGGTAAACTAAACATTATTATCAACAACTTTGTAGAAGGAATCATCTCGAAATTTTGAGTAAACAATTATCTAAAAATTAGGGTAAACATGCTGGCAGATTCAAACAGATTATTCTCAACACAGTTTCAGATTAAAAATTTGTATGAATTCGTAGAGAGCTCAAAAATTGTTTCCAAAAATTTTTGGACAAACTAGATATCATTATCAATAACTTTGTAGAAGAAATCATCTCGAAATTTTGAGTGTAAAATTATCTAAAAATTCGGGTAACAGGTTGGCAGATTCAAACAGATTATTCTCAACACAGCTTCAGTTTTAATTAAAAATTTGTATAAATTCGTAGAGAGCTCAAAAATTGTTTCCAAAAATCTCTGGACAAACTAGATATCATTATCAATAACTTTGTAGAAGAAATCATCTCGAAATTTTGAGTGTAAAATTATCTAAAAATTCGGGTAACAGGTTGGCAGATTCAAACAGATTATTCTCAACACAGCTTCAGTTTTAATTAAAAATTTTTATAAATTCGTAGAGAGATCAAAAATTGTTGCAAAAATTCCTGGATGAACTAGACATAATTATCAACAACTTTGTAGAAGAATTAATATCGAAATTTTGAGTATAAAATTGTCTAAAAATTCGGGCAAACATGCTGGCAGATTCAACACAGTTTTAGACAATGTATCAAATGTACATAATCTGAAAAATTTCAATTATATAAAAAAAACGAGAGGGCTGAGAGGGTTTTCTTACTTAGTGGTAGGGTTGAAATGGAATAATGAAATGGTAGGAAAATATGCAACCTCAATCTCCTCCTCTTCTTCCACCAGAATTCCCTCTATTTGGATGTAATGGTTTATGCTTAGTCTAGAAATATGAACTCTCTGTGCAGAAATATGAACTCTACTAGATGCAATTTAAAGACTCCCTCCGAGGTTAGCTCTCTCTCCCCCACTCTCTCTCCCCCACTCTCTCTCACACATTTTTTTTTTCAAAAAAAAAATTCCATTCGCTTTCTCCAATTTCTAAGAGCAAGCTTTCCCTAAATTGTATAAGCTTTTCCCTAAATTTTACAAGCTTTCCCTAAATTTTATAAGCTTTTCCCTAAATTTTACAAGCTTTCCCTAAATTTTATGGCTATCCTAAATTCTGAAAGATGGTGGGTTTGGTAGGAGCTGTGGGTTGTTTGCCCACGGTTTGTTTGTTTGTATTTTTTATTTTTATTTATTTATTTATTTATTTATTTTTTGTGTGTATTTGTAGGGGTTCTGAAAATTGATACCCTAAGATTTTTATCTAAGGTATTTAGTAAGAATAATTATTATATTGAATCATAATTAAACTAATTTATAAACAACAAATATTAAACACTCACAAAATTATCATTCTTAATAGGGTCTTTGTTAGTGATAGGATTTGGTTAATTTAAAACTAATTAATTAATTTATTTATTTATTTATTTTCTTTCAAGAATAATTTAAATATGGGTTTTCACAGGTCTGGGCCGAGCTGCGAAACGGAATCTGTGGGCCGAACAGATAATGGGCCAACCCATCTCCATGAATGATCCTGAAAAAGACCAAGCCGAGGCACATCAGTACCGAACTGAAGTACATGAGTACTGAGCTGGAGAAACCTCACAAGGAAACGTGGGAGCTGTGAGTGCAAGCATGTGCAGATTGCCACCTCAGCTGGTCCCCCACACCTAAAATCACGGAAGTTGTTGAACCAAAGGAATGTGATTTGTTATCAGCATGCCTACAATGAGTATATGCAATCAATGACAACTACCAGGTGGTCCCCCACCTGGAGCAATGCTGAAAGGACACCTGGCAGCATCCACATTCCATGAAACCACCTTGAGAAGCAAGTAAGGAATACTATATATATTTCATAAACTTCACATTGAAGGTAATTGAATTGAACTGAACTAAGGAGAACTGTTTTAATCACACTTAACATACATTCCTTCTCCGATCACTGATTCCCACGCCGGAGGGGTTATCCGGCCAACCTCGGCCAGGCAGCTCTAACGGTGCTTCTTGTGACAGGAGTCCCGGTCCCTAGATAGTCCAACTGAGTGCGGAGCCCCGATCCACTTTCATCTAGTGCGGAATCCGGTACGCACAATTGGTGCGGTGAACGTGGATCACTTTATCTCTGAGCTCTGCATTCAGTTCCGGCAATGGAGATTGAGGACATTCCGCCTTCAGCACATACTCCACAGACGGAGAAGATGAAGGACAAAGGTTTGGCACTCCTAACAGTTCTGGGGGAGCAAATTGGAAACAATAATCGAACCCCCGAATCCGTCGAGCATCGACTGCCCTTCGCTGGAGGTTCTTCTCATCATTTCCTTTTGGAAAAGGATTATAGAGATCGAATTATAGATTCCATGGGAATGGAGACACAGGAATTGAAAGCTTAACTTAAGAAGGTGTTGGGTGATCCGACGGAAAAGAGGACGGAAACAGAGCCCTCTCGTTTGCAACAAAGGAGCTCGTCTAGAGAACTACCAGTGAAAAAATTCCCCAGGAATGACTCCGGGCAAGGAAGCCTACCCATCCCAGCACAGAGTAAAGCGGCGAGTAGCCACACTCGTGGGTCACGCCGGAGGAGGGCCAAGAGGCAGAAGACGGTTAGTCAACAAACTGAATACCCTCCTCAGGACCTTCACACTTGGCTGATTGGCAATAGGCAAAACAAGCAACATCGAGATCATCTGGACCGTACTGTTCACTAGAGAGAACATCAAGCGCTGGACAGGCTCGTCTCTTCGCCATTCTCTCCAGAGATTGAGACCATGAGACCTCCAAAGAAGTTCACTCCACCAAAGTTCACTTCGTACGATGGGAAATCGGACCCTCTGACACATATCAGCCATTTTAGACAGATGATGTCCCTATGGAGCCGAGATGAGGCATTGATGTGCAAAGTCTTCCCATCCAGCTTGGGAGAAACCGGACTCCGATGGTTCGATCGACTCCCCGCTAGATCGATTCATGGTTGGAAGCAGCTCTCAGAAGAGTTCCTAGCCAGGTTCGTCTCCAATACTAAGATCCCAAAAGAGCCGGATATACTATTCGGCCTCAGGAATGAGCAAGAGGAAACGCTGCGCAATTATGCTAGGAGATACTAGGAAGAGTATAATGATCTGAAAGAAAATGTGTGCAGCGAGCAGATGGCCGTTATGTCCTTCAAACATGGTCTGCGCCCGGAAAGTAAGTTGAGACAATCACTTACCAAGCGCCCGACCACAGCTTTCAAAGACTTGCGCGCCAGGATTGAGCAGTATGCTTATCTCGAAGACGATCAGATCCCCATCGAGGTAGAGTCAGCAGAACAAACAGCCCGGCAGAAGAAGAGAACGGATCGAGGAGAACACCGAGGGATTGCAGTGAATGAGGTGGATAAGTCCAAATCCCACGAAGCCGTTGTGACTGTGTTCAAAGAGCCAATCTATTGAATCCTGGAAAAGATCAAGAGAGAGCCCTTCTTTGTTTGGCCGCCAAAAATGTTGGGAGATCCAGCTCGGCGCAATCAGAAGCTCAGATGCACCTGCCACCAAGACAGGGGACACATGAATCAGAACTGCAGGGCACTGAAGCAACACTTGGAAGACCTGGTGGCAGCTGGACACCTAAGAGAATACATTGATCAGGATAAGGAAGTGGCCGAGCTGGGGAACCTACCTCCAGAAGCAAATATTGAGCATCCATCCCGGCTGATAATAAATGTGATCCATGGGACAACGGCTCAGGAATCTGAGGAGGCACTGAAGGAAGAGATCCCTAAGGCTACGCAAATTCAGCGAATCATGTCAGTGGAGCCGGCATCGAAAAAGGTGCGTACAGTACCTAAATCCCCCTTGTGCACTGTTTCATTTACTAGCAAAGATTTAGAAGGCATATAGCACCCACATACTGATGTATTGATTATAACTGTTGGGATTGGGAAATGATTTGATGTAAAACGAGTCCTAGTAGATCAGGGCAGTGCAGCATACATACTATATTATGATTTGTTCAGAAAGCTCGGTCTCTCCGAGCAACATCTCACCCCAGCGGCAGCCCCGTTGGTCGGTTTCAATTCACAGCCGGAATGGCCGCTCGGCAGAATAGTATTGCCAGTCGTAGCGGGGACAAAAACCCTCCAGATAGAGTTCTTAGTTATTAATACACCATCCCCTTATAACGCCATACTTGGCCGTCCGTGGATTCATCGAATGGAAGCAGTCCTTTCAACCTATCACCAGCTCATTCGTTTCCCAACGGAACACAGAGTAGAGCAGATCTCAGAGGATCAAGTTGCGTCCAAACATTGTTTCATGGCAGCATTAAAGGCAAAGCAGCTCTGCAATCGGGTACAGACGGTAGAAGTGGCCGGACAGCCAGTCTTGGAAGATGTGGGGGGAACTCCAGAGGAAAAGATGGTAGAGGATTTGGAGAAAGTCTTGGTAAGAGAAGATGACCCGAAAAAGTACTTCCCTATCGGTTCCTCGCTAGGCGCTGATGAGAAACTTCAGCTGCTGGAACTGCTGAGGGAAAATATGGAGGTATTCGCGTGGTCAGCATATGATACTCCAGGGTTAGACCCAGAATTTGCTTGCCACAAGCTCAACATCAATCCTTCAGCTCGGCCCATTGTACAGAAAAGTCGGAGATCCTCAGTTGAGCACACCGAAGCAGTAATTGCCGAAGTCGAAAAACTCCTGGCCTCGGGAGCAATCAGAGAAGTTCAGTACCCGCAATGGCTGTCTAACACAGTTATAGTCAAGAAGAAGAACGGAAAATGGAGAGTTTCTGTCGATTTCACTTGCTTGAACAAAGCCTGCCCTAAAGATAGTTTTCCGCTGCCTCGCATTGATCAACTAGTAGACTCGACAGCAGGGCATGAGCACATGAGCTTTCTGGACGCTTATAGCAGTTATCATCAAATACCACTGTTCGGTCCGGATCAAGAAAAGACAGCGTTTATCACTCCGAGAGGGACTTACTGCTACAGAGTAATGTCGTTCGGCCTCAAGAACGCCGGGGCGACCTACCAGCGAATGATCACTCAGATGTTCAAAGACCAACTAGGGAAAACCATGGAAGCCTATATAGATGATATGGTAGTAAAAAGCAAGTTCGCTACAAACCACCTCACAGACTTGAGAGAAGTTTTTAGCATCCTGAAAAACCACCAGCTTCGCCTCAATGCCTCGAAATGCGCCTTCGGGGTAGGAATAGGGAAGTTCTTGGGATACATGGTCACTCACAGAGGAATTGAAGCGAATCCGGATCAAATCAGGGCAATACAGGATCTTGAAATGCCAACAAAGTCTAAGGAACTGCAGAAACTAGCCGGAATGACGGCCGCACTGAATCGGTTTATTAGCAAATCCTCAGATCGGATGAAGCCCTTCTTCCAGCTTTTGAGGAAAAAGACAGCATTTAAATGGAGTAGCGAATGTACCGAAGCACTGCAGAGCCTCAAAAGATACCTCAGTACACCTCCTCTGCTGTCCACTCCAGAACCGGGAGAGGAGCTGTACCTCTATCTAGCAGTCTCATATCATGTCGTGAGTGCAGTATTAATTCGAGAAGTTGACAAGGAACAGAGACCAGTATATTATGTTAGCAAGACTTTACTAGATGCCGAGACACGGTATCTACCACTGGAAAAGTTAGCTTACGCGTTGCTTATCGCCTCAAGAAAGTTGCAACATTACTTCCAGGGACATACCATTAACGTCCTCACTGAATTCCCCCTCAGATCTGTATTCAGCCGAGCCGATTCCTCTGGCCGAACAGCAAAGTGGGCGGTAGAACTTGGTGAGTTTGACATTCGGTATCAACCTAGGACAACAATCAAGGCCCAGGTCTTGGCAGATTTTGTCGCAGAATTTACTCCCATCCAGAGTACCGAACTGGGGAATCTGAGTTCGGCACAGGTGCCATGCGCCACCGAACAAGGAAAACCCAGCGCTTCGGAAGCATGGAAACTCTTTATTGGAAACATCTGGCAACTCTACGTCGATGGTTCGTCCAATAACCGAGGCTCGGGGGCAGGAGTAGTTCTTATTTCTCCAGAAGGATTTATTTGGGAAAAGGCTCTCAGGCTAGGCTGGAAGGCTTCAAACAACGAGGCCGAGTACGAAGCGTTATTGGCTGGCTTGCGTAGCGCTGAACACTTTAGTGCAGAACAACTTCTTGTTTTTAGCGACTCACAACTAGTGGTAAACCAGCTTTCTGGGGTCTATGAAACTCGAGATGAAAGAATGGCTATGTACGCAGGCAAGGCCAGAGACCTACTCAGAAAATTTCAATCCATACGAGTGGAATGAATCAATCGGGATAAAAATAGCCACGCAGATGCTCTGGCATGCCTCGGCTCATCAGTGGATACAAAGGATGCCAGGAGAGTTTGGGTTGAGTTTGTACCAGAACCAAGTATTGCATCTCCAGTCCTCTGTAACAACTTAGAGCCGAGCTAGATGGATCCAATATTGGTCTTTCTGAAATTTGGTAAACTCCCCAAAGACAGAAGGGAAGCCAACAAGATCAGGCACAAATCAGCTCGATTTTGGATCTCACCGTCTGGGATGCTATACAGACGCTCCTACCTCCTATGTGTGCATCCATATCTTGTCGAGAATGTTCTCTACAAAATTCACGATGGGATTTGTGGATGCCACGTTGGCAGAAGGTCACTGGCGCACCGAGCCCTCACTCACAGGTACTGGTGGCCACGGATGCAACAAGATGCACAGCAGTACGTACAGAGGTGCGACAAATGTCAGAGGTTTGCTCCACTCATTCATCAGCCAGCCAAAACTCTCACTCCACTCACCAGCCCATGGCCCTTTGCGCAATGGGGCCTAGATATTGTTGGACCATTGGCGCGAGGCACTGGGAACAGGCGATTCTTCATTGCTGCAACCGACTATTTCACCAAGTGGGTTGAAGTTGAGGCACTGGCAAGCATCAAAGAGGCCGACACAAAGCGGTTTGTTTTGAGAAATGTGGTAGTGCGTTTCGGCATTCCGCAGGTACTGATTGCGGACAACGGAACATAGTTCGATGGTAAGATCTTCAGAAAATTTTGTGCCGACCTCAGAATTGAGTATAGGAACTCTTCTCCAGGGTACCCGCAGAGCAATGGTCAGGCAGAAGCGTCGAACAAAACCATCATCAACGGAGTGAAAAAGCGGCTTGAACATGCCAAAGGCAAATGGGTTGAAGAGTTACCTCACGTATTATGGGCCTACCGAACTACAGCACGACGCCCCACAGGAGAAACACCTTACTCTTTAACCTATGGAATGGAGGCCATCATCCCACTCGAAGTATGTCTCCCAACCCTTCGGTCTGAATTATTTGAAAGCTCCAGTAATGAGGAAGCTATCGCGCAAGCACTGGATATGGCAGAGGGCCGAAGAGAGGCAGCGCTGATCAGACTTGAAGCATATCAGCAGAAGCTTATCAGAAGTTTCAACCAAAAAGTTTTCCCAAGGCAATTTATACCAGGAGAATTGGTTTTGAGGAATGTCATGGATCACAAACGGGTGCCTGGTGAAGGCAAACTTGGGCCGAACTGGGAAGGTCCCTATAAAATCACAGCCGTTGTTGGAAATGGAGCTTACTACCTAGAGGATTTGAATGGCAAAGCAATACCTCGGCCCTGGAACGTAGCAAACCTCAATAAGCACTATCAGTAGAATCATCCCCTAACTTCTCTATCAGGATGTAAAGGCACTTATTTGTTGACCAATGCAAATATTTTCCCACTCCTCTCAGATTTATCCAATTCTTGTAATTAGCTTTGATGTTTATCAAATGGAATAAGCTTTGGCTCCCACCAAATGGAATCAGCTTTGGTTCTTACCAAACGGAATTACCTTTGGTTCTTACCAAACGGAATTACCTTTGGTCTCTACCAAACGGAATCAACTTTGATGTGTATCAAACGGAATTAGCTTTGGTCTTTACCCAACGGAATTAGCTTTGATGTTTGTCAAACGGAATTAACTTTGGTTTTAACCCAAATGGCCCAGTTTCAGAACGACTGAACGAAATTTAAATTTGGTTAGCACTCAAACATGCTAAGTGGTATAGCTTGGTGGAAAAATGTTTGGCAACTAAATTGGAATTTAGCCAAGTGGAATTGTTTGGTGGAAACCGCACTAATGTATCTTAACTAAACATCTCTGTTTAGCCAAGTGGAATTGCTTGGTGGAAACCGCACTAATGTATCTTAAGTAAAATATCTCTATTTAGCCAAGTGGAATTGCTTGGTGGAAACTACACTGGCATATCTTAAGCACACATCTTTGCACCTACAGAACTTTTTAAGTATCAACACATCAACACTTTAGTATTGATTCAAACCAGCAGAGTTGGAACAAACTCAACTGAGCTACGTCAAGAGCAAACTTCTAGCGTCAGCCTTACTCAGCTCCAGCTGGGGGCAAACAATTGTTTTTTTTTAAAACCTACCTAGACCTGAGTAAGACATCCCTCTTTGCATTTCTCTCATTCCAATGCACTTGTACTATCAAAGTTGAAACAGACTCAAGCAGTTCTATACAAGGGACAACTCTTCAGTATCGATCTTACTTAGCTCCAGGTGGGGGCAAATAATTGTTTTCTTTCGAAACCAACCTGGACCTAAGTGAGACCCACTTACGAACTCAAAGCACAGCCATACCACATATCCGTTAGCCACGCCGATCACTAGTTCGGCCCCGAGGTCCCAACAGTGCTCGGCCGAGGGCAAATAGTGCAGTGCCACACCGAGCATCAGTCCGGCCCCAAGGCCCCAACAGCGCTCGGCCGGGGACAAGCAGTATAGAAATCAGACAGAGCATCTATTTAAAGACAGTATAGAATCAAACCGAGCACCTATTCGGCTCAAAGGTCCCAACAGAGCTCGGCCGGGGGCAAGCAGTATAGAATACATTCAGACATAAAAGCCAAACAGCATCAAATTGCAAGTTCAAAGAGAAAATTATATCATCCAGCAAAGGGCACAGAAGGCCTCACAACCAGCAGCAAAAAAAAAAAAAGAAAAGGAAAAATTGTCTTGATAAAGTGAAGAAAGAATGCCCGTCATGGAAACCGAGCCACAATACACCAAAACAGAAAAGTAAAAAGTTCAAATCCTTTCAACATCAATTTTCATCAACAGTGGGCAACTCAGGAGCAGCATCAGCAATTTTGTCCAGGCCATCTGTGGGAGGAAAATTAGAGGAAGCTCAAACTTCCTGAGAAGTAGGAGCCACCTTAACCACATCTCCCGTGGCTTCGATCTCTAGGGTTTCAACCCCTTCAACGTCCACCGTTTCAACGGCAACATTCATGCTCTGGGTCTTGCTTGCAGAATCATCTTCTGGGGAAACATCGTCTGGCAGAATAGCAGGGGTAGAAATAGTCTTCAAACCCAAGGATCTCGAAGGAACAGGGACATCATGATACAGGGAAGAGCCTTTAGGAACCATCGCAGCGGCTAAGGCACTCGTCCAACCTTTTACAAAGAGCTTGTCTCGCAGCACTAGAACCTCCTCCTTGTACGCCGGCCCAGCTTCATCCCAGCCTTGTTGCCAGTGTTTGGCCTCTAGCGCAGTACGCTCGGCAGCCATCACAGCAATAACGGCCTCCAGTTTGGCCACCTTCCCCTCGAGTTGAGCCTGTGTCCCAATGGCAGCCTCCTTCGATTGTTCAGCAGAAGCGACAATCTTGTTCAAACGAAAGGCTTCCCTCTTAGCGGTTCGGCGTCCTTCCTTCTTTGACTCCAAGTTTACCGTCAGTCTCTCTACGTTCATTGCAGCCTCCAACACGGCCCTTTCCAGCTCTTCAGCACGGGTAATGGACAGGTGCATTCTCTGGATACACTGCAAAGGACGACAAAGAACTTAGAAAAAAGGAAGACAGCAACGCAACAGCGAAGTTAAGTAAAGCGAAGAAAACACTTACAGCAGTCATCATTTGAAGGGTCCCCTTCAAGATAGGAATGTCACGAGGCCCATTATGGTCGGCCATATCAACCGGCAACAACAAAAACTTGGTCAAATCAAAGGCAAAATCTTGTGAAGCGACAACAGAATCAGAGATGGAAATGGGCCTGCCCTCATGCGATATTGGCGGCTCCCATTTCTCAAAAGCATCATCCTCAGCAGGATCCTGAGAAACTTCCCCCACCACTGCTTTGCCAACCTCCCTTCTTCTATTTTTTGCTTGTGCAGCGACTGAAGTTGAGGGCTCGGCAGCAGTCACAGGGGTCCCAGAAGCTCCAACTTCCATCTTTACCTCCATGAGGCTCTTTACCTCGGTCTTCTCCAGAGGGGTTTGCAAAGCACCGGAGGCTCCGAAGGCCTCGGCCTCTAAATCCACCAACACCCTTCTCTTCGCCACAGACCCGCTCCCTGCGAAACTGGGGACAGGGGAGGGCGCTCTCTCAGAAAATGCATCTTGACTCCTGCGACGGCTCGAGACCAGAGGGGTGAGAGACGTGTCAGTCTCGGTATCAGAGTCCAGAAGGGCAGCAGCGAGCCTTGCCTTCTTTGGAATAACAAAACGGTAAGTTGACTGGTAGTCCAATAACTCAGGTACAGATCTCTTTTTATACCTCAAGGTAGCTTTGATGGCTTTAGCATTCTCTCGGTTCGGCCTTCGTTGGAAACGGGAGGACTCTGCAAAAAGAAAGCAACCCATCAGATTAATATTCAAAATAGAGTAAGAAACACCAAAGGCATTAGAAGGAGAGGCCCGGACCTGGGTAGCCGTCTTTCTGTGGCATCCGTTTAGACTGAAACTCGGTTCCGGCGGGGAACTCCCAATTTCCACCAACTTGTAGGAAATCGTCATTGTGTTTATCTAAATCAGGTAGTCCAGTAACTAAGTGACAATCAGTCGAGCGAACACGCAGGTAATATGTACTATGGTCTTTGTTATGAGAAAGGGTGTAACATCCCAAGATATCCCATATGTCAAGGTTCAGGCCCAGTCGTCTATTGAGGGCAGATACGCCGCAAACAACACGGAAAAGGTTCACAGATACTTGCATTGGGGTTAGCTGGACTTGATGCAGAAAACGGCGCACTAACGGGTCAAGAGGAAACCGAACCCCTCCCTCGACTATTGCCGCGATGGGAAAGGCAACGGTGTTCCTCGTACCCATACGTTTGGCGTCTACTTTCGCCAGTGAAAGGGTAACGTCATGGGGAATATTGTAATCCAAACGGTATATAGCCATGGCCTCCGGGGTATCAACCAAGGAACGAAACTTACCAATTCGACCAACCTAATGGGACAGAAGTAGGATTCAGATAACAGAGTATGGGACACGGATAGCAAGTGGGCCAAACAAGATGATTAAAACAGAAAAGGGAAAGAGAAGAAGAGTCATGAGACGACTTACATAAGATAGAATATATATAGGTAAAGAGATAGATATCAAATTTCATTTGAAAATTGAAGATAAAAGTAAAATAAACATCCTAAAAAAAATGAAGGGAGAAAGGTAAAGATAAGATATTTGTAAGAGATTATATATGAGTAGAAGCTGATTTAATTTTGTTTGTTATATCAAAATAGAAGTATATATATTTTGAATAGTTGCAAAATAAATTTACTTTTTATTAAAGTTGTAATAGAATAAAATATATTTAATTTTTAAATTACATGCTTGATGATGATTTTAAATAAATAAAAAATACGTAAATAGAAAATTTTAAAATTGATGGTAGTCAATTATCATCAATATATACTACAAAATTAATTTAATAGTGATCAATCATTAACCAATAGTTTTGGATAAAATCATGGATAACCGATAAAAAAATCAACAACCTTAAGGGGTTAGTTTAGTGGGCAAAACTTGGGGCCGTGCTCTCTCTAAGTCTCAAATTTAATATCTAGTAGTAGCAATAAGCTCATTTGGGCCATGTCTATATAGGGCGTTGCGTTTACCCTGGCTTTAAATGGGACTCCCGCAAGTGAGCAGTGGGATTGATTCTTCGGGATTAGTCGGGGGTGCGCATAAGTTAGGCCAGACACTTAGTTATCAAAAAAAAAAAAAATTCAACACCTAGCAAATTAAATTTTGTAAAATTGAAAAAATTGTAAATTTTAGAATAAGGTATTGGAATTCCTAAAACCATATAGTTTCATATTTTAGTTAATTTTAAAATTTAAATATTAAATCCAACAAGATTATGCCATGTGTGTTAGTTCAAAATTTATATATGATTGAATACACTAATAGATTTGAGCCACTTTTATTTTTGATATTGTAAAAACATTCAAATTTTCAAATTTGATATGTTCAAATAAAATTTTAAATTAAATATTTTTATATGTACCAATCACTTTATGCCAAATAATTTTTTATTTTTATTTTTAAGGTTTTGAAGCTCTTGTAAAAAAAATCAAAATTTCAAATTATGTAACATCTTGAAATAATTACAATAATCCAACTCCAAACAACTAATACAAGTGACATAATTGAAATAATAGGCTTTCATTAATCAGAATTAATATACAAAAGGTGATAAGGAATGAAAGCTAAACAAATGTTCATATACCTTAGAGCATGTTTGTTTTGAAGGATAACATCATGGGATTGGACTATTAGTCCGGATGGACTAATCGTCCGTTGTTTGGTATGAATTTTTTGGTCCGAACTAATAATCCCCCCGGACTATTAGTCCCATATTTGTGGGACTATGCTATCCCATGGGGGGTGGGATAGAAACCATGGGATAACTCATCCCATGGGATTAGCTACTAATATTACATTTTTGCTCTCTGGCATTTAATTATGTATTATGTTTAGTAAAATTCAATTAAATTTAAATGTTTCAATTTAAAAATAAAATAATTTTATTTAATTTTTATTTTTGTTTTATTTATTTAATTTTTTAAAATAATTTTTTATAGATATTTTATTGATGTTTTATTTTAAAATTTTGTTTATATTTTATTTAATTTCATTATTTAAATTTTAATAGATGTTTTATTGTATTTCATTATTTAATTATTATTATTATTTAAAATAAATTTATTTAAAATTTTAATTAAAAAAATAACATATATTTTTATTGATATTTAATTTATTTAATTTTTTAAAAATAAATTTATTTAATTGTGCAAAAAATAAAGTAAAATAAATTTTTATTTAATCTAGCTAAAAAAAATTAAAATATTAAAGATATGTTTAATATTGTTATTTCTTAGTAAATAGTTGAAAATGATAAAATAGTCATTTGAGCATTTATTCTTCTCCATAATATCCCAAACAAACATTGGATAACTAAAAATAGTCCAATCTAGACATCTAATCCCATGACTAAACAAACATAGGATACAAATCCAGTCCAACCAAATAGTCCGGAGACAATGTATCCCAAGACTAATAGTCCGATAGATTACAATCCCTCATTATCCAGTCCGTCCAAACAAACGCATCCTAAAGGTTTACATCTTTCCAATCCAAGGCTTGAGTACATAAAAAATGAGTCATAAGCTCAATACAAATAAAGCCCTAGGCTTGTACAAAAGTTAAATACAAGATAAACAAAATTGAGTCTTCAGCTCCACAATCCTCCCAAGTTAAGTCATTGGTAGAGGTATATCATCAATACCTGAAAATGATTTTTCAAAGTAAGGTGAGCCAAAACCCAGTGGAAACAATCTAACACAATATATGAATCTTAACAAAGATATAAATATGATAAGCATAACCATTGCCCATAACAAAATCATTTATAACCTTTTCACAAAACCATACCATGCAGAGCTTTATAGCTCAATTCATTTTATCTCAATTCATAAGCCATTCACCATTTCATTTAGACAACCAAACTGAGGATACAACTTGGTGGGTCTCTAACCAACACAACTGTTATACAAACACTTCCATGTTGCCATTTTACGAATATTTTGTTTGCGGGAATATGTACCCATGTATACGCGCGGTTTTCGGGACTTTCACCCTGGACACATAGGCTAACTTAATTCAATGGAGTCCATCTCATTTCTTCTCCCAAACATGATACATTTACAATGTATCAAAGACATAGTTATAGTTAATAACAATAGATAAGTGATTAGTTTCAATTCACCTAATCCTCATGTAATTTTTACAACAATCATGGCTATCTTCCACCGATAGTCCAAAACAGATATTTCTAAACAGATATACAATATTCAAGATAGATAAATTATCCAAATTTCCATAGGTGAGAGGTAATACATAACTAACTCCACCATTCATATAAACATCCATCCAATTTCATATTCCCAATACCAATTTCATTTATTTATACAAAATAACTATTTGAGACATTTTAAGGCAAAACTCCATTTTCTTCCAAAATCTATTTCGGGTATCAAAATCAACAAATTTATCACAACACAAACTCACATCTACTCCCATATACATTTGAAAACCTCTCTTTTGATTTTACACCAAAACCCTAGGTTTGTTCAAAATCATTCCAAATTTCAATATTCTTTACACATCAACAAATAACTAAATTAAAACTCATAAAAGAGTGTAGAAAGTCCTTACCTCAAGTTTAGAAGACGAGCAAAGCAAGAAAGAAACTTCAAATACGCCGAAACCAAGTGTTTTTTGGACCAAAGTGAAGCTCTTGAGACGCTCTACCTCTTTCCCAAAGACACTAGGGTAGAGAAACCAACAGATCTAAGTGAAAATATAGAAAGAGAGAGAGATGGGAAGTTTTAGAGAGAGAGGCTCTAGATCTAGGGTTTTGAGAGGAAAAAATGTGAAAAAGTGATGTAGAAAGATACTGCTGTGAACTGATATACGTACAGTACGCTCGAGCGTTAGACACAATATGTTGTTTCGCTTGAGTACAAGAAGTGACACTCAAGCGCAGAATGCACACTCCTAGTAGTTTTCCAGACAATAAACCGACGCTCGAGCACAAGAAACTGCTCGAGCGTAAAATACACTCTCCTAATAGTTTTGCAGACTTGCAAAAGTACTGAGAGTTTACAAAGTTCGCTTGAGTGCAAGAAGTTCCACTCGAGCGAAGGAGTAAAATTCTAGACAACAAATGTTTGAAAACCAAACAACCAACCTGCTCCAAATACAACCACTACAATCCAATAGCCAAACTCAAGAAAGTAAGAGGGGAAAAAGACATGAACAACACTACGAAACTATAGCGATCCCGGTTGTCCCTTTACTGCTCTGTTGTATTCCGGACTCGATTCCGTGGAGTTGGTAGTTGTATCCATCTTGTTGTCATCCTTTAATTCCATTTGTTTGAGTTATAGGATGTGTTGGGCTTGTTTCGAACAGGTGGGTTGAACCTTGGTCTGAAATCTTGTTGCCAAGTTTTTGGTCGTTCCGCTCGAGCGGGTTTTGTTGCGCTCGAGCGGATATTGCACACTCCCAGTTTTTTGTGTCCCTGCAAAACTTCTGCAGGTGTGATTTTTACGCTCGAGCGGGTTTCTTTGCGCTCGAGCGGTGGCGTTCGAGCGGGTAGTACCTTTTTGGTGTAAATCCTGGGAAGGGGAAATCTACGCTTGAGCGGGCTGGTTTTCGTGCTCAAGCGGATGTACTTTATTCTTGTGTCTTGGCGCTCGAGCGGGTCTTCTTGCGCTCGAGCGTACCTAGTTTTTGTTCTTGACGCTTGAGCGTTGTATTCTCCGCTCGAGCGGGAATGTCGTATATCAGTTGGCAACTGGGCGTTTTAAATTCACTTTTTACTTTCTCTCTCTCTCTCTTACTTTCTAAAAAGCCATTTTGAGATTTCCTCTCTCTAGAAACTCCCTTCTCTCTAGGGTTTGATCTAGTTAGAGTGTTCCCTTCTCCTTCGGCCTTTGTAAAAGTTGGGTTGATCGTCGAGGGCTACGTTTTGATCCGAGAATATTGAGTTTTGGAGCACGTTGAGTTTCTTCATCTTCTTTCCTTGAGCCCCGAATTTGAGGTAGGGATTCCTACTCACTTTTATGGGTTTTAACCTAGATTTTGAGCTTATTGTTTAAATGGTTGATTTTGGGACTTAGGGTTTCAAAATGTGTTAAAGAGGGTTTTGTGATTTTGGGTTCATAATATGTATTTTGGGTTTCAAAATGATGATATAGTTGTTGGTTGGTGATATTTGAACCTTTGAGTTGATATTGAGAGTTGGGGGTAAAAACCCTAATTTGTTGTTTAAAATTAATTGGTATAATTAATTTGGGAAAATTGTAGCTATATAGGATTGGGTTGGAAATAATGAAATTGGTTCATTATATGGTTGAATAGTAGAGTTAGATTTGTTAATCGCTCACTTTGAAAACATTGATATTTTATCTGTTGGAGCTTTTATTATCTGTTTAGAAATAATTGCTTGGGCTACCGGTGGAGGGTAGTTTTGATTGTTGTAGACAATGCATGATGATTAGGCAAACTAAAACTAATCAATTGGATATGTCATAGAGTATGACGGTTGATAGAATACATTAACGTTATGTATTGATTGATTGTGTATATGACCTTTGTGTATATACGCTGTGTGTGTGGGAGGAGATAGGGGATGTACTCCACGGTTTAGGGAAAGATAGGGGATGGACCTCTAAACCAGATGTTGTTTGGAAGGAGATAGGGGATGGACTCCACTGATACAGCTCATATGCTTGTCAGATAATGTGTTGATATAGCTCATATGCTTATCTTTGGAAGTGTTGATACAGCTCATATGCTTATCATTGGAAGTGTTGATATAACTAATATGCATATCTGTTGAAATGTGGATACAGCTTGTGTGCTTATATGTTGAGATGTTGATACAACTAGTATGTTTATCTATTATAAAAAGTAAATGTTTAATATGAGTCACTGTCTCATATAAGTGGTTGGCCAGGTTCTAAGCTGTTGATGTAGATTGTGAAATTGATAAGAAATGGAAATTGAAATGAAACATGAACATAGTGGTCATGAAATGGAAATGGGTTATGAATTGGTTTATGGAAATTGAACATTTATCAATTGCTAATGTCTTAGTCATTGCTCATACTGTGTTTAGCATATCTCTACTGGGCGTTGGCTCACCCTTTATGGGACATTATTTTCAGGTACAAGTAGCATGCCACCTCCAAGGACATAGCTTGGATGATGATGAGAGTTGAAGACTCCTTTTTGTTTATTTGTTTGTATTACATGTATACCAAGCCAAGGGCTTATTTTGTATCGAGTTAGTACTCTTCTTTTGTGTAACCAAGTGTTGACTTGGAAAGCTGTAAGCCCATAAGGCATTTGCTTTTGTTGTTAACATGTAATACAGTTGTAAGAATTACTCTGATGAATAGAAATGGTTGGTTTCTTTTATATCAATGCATGTCTAAAGTGATGGGTTTTATGTATTATTTTGAGGGCGTTATAGAAACCATGAAACCCGAGTCCAACATACAAAAGGGTTGAGTTAAAATCGAAATCGCTATAAATTAGATTTGTTTAGGTAGAGTTTAATTTTTTTTTTTAAAATTTAAATTAGATATTGAGAGGCAAAAGAAAGATTTTAATTGAGAGATAGAGATCAAATTTGTTAAATAAGAAAGATTTTAACTAAACCGATAAAAATCAAATTTGTTAATTTTATCTGTTTATATATCTTATTTTAATTTTTTTTATTATGTTTATTTTTTAAAAAAAATTAGAAATTAAGTAAATGAGACTTTAGAGAATGCTATAGTACTTAAGAGTTTAGTTTAAGAATCTAGATGCCTCTCATGTTCCACACTAATATATAAATATAAAAGATAGAGGCCCCTTATACACGACATTCTTATATATTTTTTGTGTGATAAGAAATTATCTTAACCTTAAATTATGTCTTAATGGTAGCAAGTCATGATTTTAGGCTATCGTAATAGATGTTAACAATAATTAATCCACAAAATTTCACAATAAAATTTGATATGCATAAAAAATTGTTAATTATAAAGATTGTTGGAGGTAATAGTATCACAATCACTTGATATCATAAATAACATACATCAAATTATAATCTCATGCAGGAAAAAAAAAAGCATTAAAAGAGAAACTCTATAAACTCAAAAAAGTTATCATAAATTTACCTAGACTTTTAAATCAATGGTGTATATTATTAGAGAGATGTACTCGAAAGGAGGGTAGTTTTTGGCAGCCTTTCTGCTCTGCTCAGTCTCTCTGTTCTGTCTCTCGAGGAAGACGAAGATCGAAGAGAGTGATGAAGAAGAGATAGAAGAGAGTGAGGTAAAGAAGAAGAAGCAGCCGAGTGTGATTAAGAGGGAGAGTCGTATGTATATATGTATAGCTATATATTGATTATCTAATTTTTGATGCCATTTATCAATTGTTACACTTATTTATTTTGATGATTTATTTAATTATATTTTAATTTATTTGAAAGAAAAAAACAGAATCCAAACTTTATTTTGATGATTTATTTAATTATATTTTAATCAAAATTTATTTTGATGATTTATTTGAAAGAGAAAAATAGAATCACAATTTATTTTGTCCTATTATTTATCACCTAAACCTTTATCTTAAATGTTGTTAGAATGTATTTAATATTTGATTAAATCAGGAGTTCAAACAACTCAAAACAAAGGTTCAAACAACTTAGCACAGCAGCAGGCCAAAAGGTTCAAGTGGAAGATATTCAAATTAGTAATGATGGAAGTACAACAGCTATAAACGGCTATAAAAGTTTAAAAGGTCAAAAGGTTCAAAAGGTTCAAGTGGAAGATATTCAAATTTGCAATGATGGAGTGAAAGATATTCAAATTGGTAATGATGGAAGTACAACGGCTATAAACAGCTATAAATTCAAATGACTACAACGGTTATAAACGGCTATAAACGGTTATAAATTCAAATGAATACAACGGCTATAAACGGCTATAATTTTCATTATATATACCAAAGCCTTTAATGTAAACAAGTTACAAAAAAACCTGAAAATATTCTTTGATCTATAATCACTCACATCTATTTTCAGAAATTATACACTGAGCCTTATAGCTTTAAATCCATTTTTCCTGTGTGAGATTTACAGAAAAATCAAAGTTTCATTTTATATATCTATCTTTGAGAGATCTTTATTGTAAGCTTTCTTTGAAAGCAAAAATACCATTTCATCTTGTAAAAGTGTTGCAAACACTGTGTTCTTGAAATCTTGAGAATGATTGTGAATTACCTAAGATTTGCGAGGGTTTGGACTTGTGAAGTCTGTGTGAAATCCGTGGAGGATTGCTCCATTTGTAAAGAGGTTGCTAGCACCCCTGTGAAACTAGAAGATAGTGGAAAATCTCAAGTGAAGCTGGAGGAGTGGACGTAGGCCGAGTTGAAGCCGAACCACTATAAATTTATTTGTCTCTCTCTCCCTTATCTCTTTATTTTATTTTAAATTGCCATAATTATATTTCACATTTTTACTGTGTTAAAATCATTAATTGACATAATTGTTAAGACATTTATTTTAATTATTTTTATTTCATTAATTATATTTATCTATTGTGCTAGTCATAATTTTTATTAGGGTATTATTAATTTTAATTGTAAAAACCTAATTCACCCCCCTCTTAGGTTGTCTTTTGGGTAACAATTGGTATCAGGGCCTGGGGCTCTTGTTTAGATTTAACAATCTTGAGTTTTTGATCCATAGCAACCATGTATTCTACTTACTCTACTGTAGGACAAACTAGCAATAGGCCACCTCTCTTTGATGGTAGTAATTACATTCATTGGAAAGAAAAAATGACTTTGTATCTTCAAGATACCAATTATGCTTTGTGGCTCATTATCACTAAAGGTCCTAAAATCTCTACCAAGGTAGTAGACCATATCAGTGTGCCTAAACTTGAGGATGAATTTGATGAGCGTGATTATAAACTCCTTCAAGCTAATGTTAAAGCCAAGTTTATTCTTGTGTGTGGACTAGATGCAAATGAGTACAATAGAATTTCTGGATGTATTACTACTAAAGAGATTTGGGATAAACTTGAAATCAGCTATGAAGGAACTAGCCAAATAAAAGAGTCTCGGATTGACATGCTTATTCATGATTATGAACTCTTTACTATGGAATCATTTGAATATATTTCTGTGATGTTTTATAAATTTACCAATATTATTAATGCTCTAAAATCTCTTGGTAAATCTTATACTAATGATGAGCTTGTAAGAAAAATACTTAGGTCTTTACCAAATGAATGGGAAACTAAGGTTACAGCTATCCAAGAAGCAAGAGACCTAACAAAATTAGGCGTTGAAGAACTCCTAGACTCACTCATGGCTCATGAAATTTCAATGATGGATGGAAATAAAAAGGAAGCCATTTGGGGAGAAAATGATGGAGTAGCCAATCAGTGTCTCATGGCTCTTGGAGAAGAAGAATTTACTCAAGATGAGATAATTTCTAATTATGTAGAACTTGAAAGTGCTTTCAATGAATTACATGACATATTTAGAAATATTTGTGTTGAGAATTCTAAATTAAAAAAATTAGTTTCTTCTCTTTCAAATGATGTTGATGTTTTAAAAATGGAAAATGCTACTTTGAAAAATGACTTTACGTCTATTGCCAATGAGAAAAACATTTTGAAAAACAATGTTGAGGATTTAAACAAAACTCTTGAAAATTTTGTAAAAGGAAAAGAAAACTTCAACAAGCTTCTTGGAAATAAAAAATATGTCCTTGACAAAGTAGGCATTGGTTTTGATCCTCTTAAACCTTTTATGAGATTAAATGTTCTTGAGACTAATCCCTATGGACCCAAGAAAGTATGGGTACCAAGAAAGAAATCAAGATATTTTGTAGGTGGAATCTCAAAGAACACCAAGGACTTCAAGAGGAAATGCACAACAAGAGTGTTCAATCTAAAGAGCAAAATCAGCTCCTACAACAAGAAGAATGATGAAATGAAAATCATTAAGATAAACAATAGAGGTAATATATGGGTGAAGATTCCAAAGAGGTAAATGAAGGTATAACTCCTAACACACCTTTAAGCTTAAAGTTCTATATTTTTTAAGGTGTGATTTGTGTACAATAGGTTGTGTCTAATCATTGCTTCCATGTAACCTAATTGTACTAAGTTTGCTAAGTCATGTTCTGCTAGTTTCTTTCAAACATTCATTAAACTAAAAAATGAGAAATATATTATTTTGATGAATTCCTATTAGAATATGAATGATTCATGTATTCATTAACATTGCATATCATGTCATCCATTGCTATGAAAAAGAGATAAGAAGTGATAATTTTTTTTTTGTGAATGTAACGCCCTCAAAATAATAACATTAAACCCATCAATTAAGAGATTCATTAACATATGAAATAACCATATTCTTCCATTTCTTTAGAGTCTTATTACATAAGTATTACATGTTAACAACAAAAGCAAAATGCCCTATGGGCTTACAGCTTTCCAAGTTAATACTTGGTTACACAAAAAGGAGTACTAACTCATACACATTAAGCCCTTGGCTTGAATTTACATGTAATACATCAAAAGTAAAGCGACAAAAGTATGTCCGCCTCTAGCCTCCCAAGCTATGTCCTTGGAGGTGGCATGCTTCCTGTACCTGAAAATGATATTCCCATATAGGGTGAGCCACAGCCCAGTAGAAATACACTAAACCAACCATGAACAATGACTAAAATATTAACAATTGATAGATGGCCAACACTGATACATTCACATAAATCACATATTTATGTCATACGACTTATGAGTCCAAGTTACCTTTCATTTTTCCCTTTTTAACGGATAGACATATAAGCACTACCCACATTCTCAACAGATATGTATAACAACAATATCCACAGATAAGCATACACGCTATATCCACATTCTACAACAGATATGTATAACCACAATATCCACAGATAAGCATATAAGCTATATCCACACATCACAAAGATAAGCATATAAGCTCTATCTTCACTTCTCTAGACAAGCATATGAGATGTATCTACGGAGTTCATCCCCTATCTGCTCCCAACACTATCCGGTTTAGAGGTACATCCCCTATCTTCCCTTAAACCGCGGAGTACATCCCCCATCTCCTCCTCTACACATAACGTATACAAACACATTGGTTCTATATACAATCACTCAATACATATAGTTAATGTATTCTATCAACCGTCAAGTTCCATGACACACTTCATTGATTAGTTTCAGTTTGCCTAATCATCATGCATTGTCTACAACAATCACGACTATCCTCCACCGATAGCCCAAAGCAGTTATTTCTAAACAGAAAATAAATGCACAAATGGATATTCAATCAACATTTCATTTCCTCTTTTCTCACAATTAATTATCCCAATTAATTAAACAATGTAATTAGGTCAATTCCCATAATTAACATTTCAACCCTTAGGTCCCATTTTCATCAATGATTTGACATTTATTCCATTTCTCTATTCCAAACATGCATCTAGGTTTATTATGAGTAAAACCCCAACTTTTGTAAAATTGCACAAAAGTCCCAAACTTTCACAAAATTACCAAACCAACCCCAACATCTCAAAATACCAAAATTTAAAGACAAAATCCATAGAGAGGAGTAGGATATCCCTACCTCGAAGTTTGATCCAAAAAGGAGATGAAGACTCGAAGATCAACGTGTTCTAAATCCCAACTTTTTCAGATTAAAACAAAGCACTCAACGCCCTCTATCTTTTTAACAAAGGCTCTAGGCTTGATTCACACTCTAGGGAGATCAAATCTTAGAGAGAGTATAAGTTTAGAGAGAGAGGGTCTCGGATCTAGGGTTTGATCACAAAAAGAAAGTGAAAAGTGATGTTCAAAATCGCTACTGTCTGCTGATATACAACACTCTCGCTCGAGCGAAGACTTGGTCGCTCGAGCGACCAGACACAGAAACTCTCGCTCGAGCCAAGGAACTCTCGCTCGAGCCAAAAACTCAGAAGTGCGCTCGAGCGAAAGAATGCTCGCTCGAGCCAACAACTCGAACCCTCAGGTCTGTAACCAGAAGCACGCTCGAGCGACGGACCTCTTGCTCGAGCGAAGAACAAACCAAACCGCTCGAGCCAAGAAAAGCTCGCTCGAGCCAAGAAACACAACTCTCAGGTCCAGAACCAGACGCCATCGCTCGCTCGAGCGAAGCCACTCTGGCTCGACCCACCAGACACAAACTCAACTCTCGCTCGAGCGACCAACTCTTCGCTCGAGCGAAGGTCCAAAAATCTGGGCAGCAACACTAGGCTCCCAAACTCAACCAACCTGTAACAAACCTGCCCATCACATCCTATAACTCAATACGAAGTAAAAAGGATGCAAACAAGATAATAAACAACTACCAGCATCCACGGACACATGTCCGGATCACTGTACAACAAGGGTAAACCCGGGATCGCTATAGTGAACATACTTTTCACGTCTTATATATGACTTCATACTAATATGTTGATTCATTTTTTGAGTCATATCTTTGTAGAATCAATTTTGATGTCATAGCATGTTTTTGAGATGTATACTATCTATATTTTGAATTCTACATTTGTGATCTCAGGAATATGCTCAATATGAAAATTTCACGCTTATATGCTTTACATTGGAATATTTGAATGAGTTGTAAAATTCCTTGATTATGATCCATCAACAATGTCTAAATGAAAAGAAGTATCATACGTTTGTAGGGACATTGCATCTATCCTATTGAATATCTTTCGAATATGGATTATATTGGTATACATCTCATGAAATGCTTTTGATTGATAAATTGTTGAATTAATTGTTTACAACATTCATGTTGTGTTCCACATTAAGTAAAATGTTTTATCACACTTGAGTATGTGGATTGAATTGATGAAAATGCCTCTTGATAATGTTATGTGATTAAATGAGATTGTTGCATCATTTTTTAATAAAATAAAGAGCATAACACTATTTTCTTATGCATATTATGCTATGTGCTACAACTTGAAAATTCTGAAAAATAGCATTCCAAACTCTTGTTTGATCGTTGAATTATTTTTCACCTTTTGAGTTTGTGATAAGAAGTGATTTGTGCTGTATTTTTATTGAGTAATAGTGATTGTTCTATGAATGCTATATTTACACAAATCACATTAAAAAAGGGTAGCACCAACTTAGGGGGATAAATCATTTTGCTAACATACTTTTTAAACCTTTTTGAGATGAACTCCTCATGAAAGAAAATTGAAGATTGAAAAGCTTCCATCTCTTAAACCTAACGTATGCCTCATATACTCTCTTAAGCTTTTGAGGTAAAAATTCTATCTTATATCCCTTGAGCTAATACTGTTATTACTTTGATATGAAAAAGATTGATTATGCTTCATATGATTTGCAATGTATATTATTTGATGATGCTCTTACATAAAAATCATACCTATGCTTAAATGTGTGGTACATATTGAAATTCATGATTTTTCTTGGCATATGGATTGCTATACCTTGAACATACTTTAATTTTTTTGAATTACATTAGCTCCATGAGATTATATTTAGTTTAACCTATTATGAGTAATATTTGGTATTCTACATAATGCTTGAGCTATGATTGTTAAATTTTCTATATTGCATATTAGTATCCTTGGTAGAATGCATGTTGGTATCATTTTGGCATCCTATTTGATATTATTGACGAGAACATTTCAGTTATGAGCTTTCATTTATCATATCCCTATTAAATGTGATAATACTAGTGCCATCAATTTAAGCAAAAATCTGATTCAACACTCACGAACAAAACATATTGAAATTCGACATCATTTTTTAAGAGATCATGTTCAAAAAAGGGATATTGTACTTGAATTTGTAAACACCGACAAGCAATTAGCGGATATTTTTACAAAGCCCCTAAGCGAGGATCGCTTTAATTTTATTCGTGGCGAGCTTGGAATGTCGATTTCTACTTAAGAAGTTTTGTTATGACTGTGAAACTTGATTTTTTGTTAAAATGATATATGTGTATTGCTACATTGATATGGAAATATTTATATCAGTTGAATGTTCTCAATTCCTTCATACATTTATTCTCCTTAACAGTTTGCTCTTCTCAACTGTGTAATTTTTTTTTGGTTCTGCATCTTGAGGTAAAGTTAACTTTGTATATATTGGTTTTTTTTAAACCCTCATGGTATTTTTTTTGCATTACCATTTCAGTAACACCAACATCCCATTAAGTTTAATTTCTGCTGGTATTATTTTATTTTAATTTAATTTAGTTTTTTTATTTTACTATTAGGCTTAATTTCTTTTATTTTTATTATTTGCATTATTTTTTGTTTGGACTTAATTTTCTTTTTTTTTTTTTTTTGCTTTTTAATTTCATTTTTCAGTACTTAAACATAAAAACAAAAACAAATCCAAATACAAATATTTACATATAAAAAAAAAACCTTCATTTTTTTTACGGCCACACGCCGATCCAAATAAGCATAAAAAAAAAAAACAACGCCCTTTATTTTTTTTGGGCCATACGCTGATCTTACTTACTCGCCTCTTCCATCGTTTTCTTCTTCTTTTTATCGCCTTGGGCGACTCTTGACGCCCCTACCCTCGTGTTTTCGTCAAGAGCGACGACTCCCCGTTGACTATCAAAGGCCAAGAACGACGTTGCTCCAAATCGGGCCATGGAGGTGGTCTTCCGTTTGAGCTCTTTATTTTCGGCCTTTAGTGCGCCTATTTCTGCTCGTGCATCCTTGTACATGCGCTGGAGCAAAGAGAGTTGGGCGTTGACTTGGTGGAGCTCACTTGTTCTGTTCTACAGTCAATGCGCCAATTTTGTGACTGTAGTCACCGTCTCCATACAGGACGTCAGTGTGAAATGATTTGCTTCAATATCTGATTGAGCTACCATGATTTGCTCAATCGACATCATAGGAAGGCTAGGAAGAGGAATGACAGGAAGAGTAGGAGTAGAGGCACTCGGTCCAGCCGAGCTTATGAGATCGTTCAGGTCCGGAAATAGAGTGAGGGGACGGGATGAGGAAGCCATGGTTTAGAGGTGAGAGCTGTAAACAAAATGAGTTACAGAGAAATAGAAGAGAACAGACTGAGGTTTGGCCTCCTCCATTCAGTTTCTTTTTTTTTTTGGTCTCTCGATGAGGAAGAAGAAATAGAAAAGAGTGGTAAAGAAGAGATATAAGAGAATGGTGAAGAAGAAAATAGAAGAGTGTGTGATTAAGAGAGGAGGCTAAAGAGAAGAAGACAAAGAGGGCGAGATAGCCGAGGCGAGCGGCAATCGATGAGAGCTGCTTTTGTCGGCCAATGAAGCAAAAGCCAGGCCACGTGGCAACCGTGTTTTGCGAAAAAAGAAAGAGACGCGATTTTCGACGGAAAAGAGAGACGCGAGCAAATCGTATATATATGTATATATATGTTTTGAATTGTATAGATGCCATTTATCACTATCATTTTCCTCCTCCTCTTCCTCCTTCAGATTCTGACCCATGATTTCCTTTTGATAATGTCACAGGGGGGAGAAATTATATGATGTTATGTATTATGGTATTATTTTTAAATTATGGTATTATTTGAAAACTAATCTGATACTTATGTATTTATAATTTGATATCTTAGTCTCATATCATGTCTCCAATTAAAGCTTATTTATTACACATGTGCTAACCTATGTATTTAGAAATGAATTCAGGGAGCATGACTTGAGGGGGAGCCTTTCTTACTCCCAAATCAAATCAAAACATCATCGTGTGCCATCATCAAAAAGGGAGAGATTGTTAGACTTATTTATTTTGATGATTTATTTAATTATGTTTTAATTTATTTGAAAGAGAAAAATAGAATCCAAAATTTATTTTGTTGATTTATTTAATTATATTTTAATCAAAATTTATTTTGATGATTTATTTGAAAAAAGAAAAATAGAATCACAATTTATTTTGTCCTATTATTTCTCACTTAAACCTTTATCGTAAATGTTGTTAGAATGTATTTAATATTTGATTAAATTAGGAGTTCAAACAGCCCAAAACAAATGTTCAAACAGCCTAGCACAGCAGTAGGCCAAAAAGTTCAAGTGGAAGATATTCAAATTAATAATGATGGAAATACAACAACTATAAACGGTTATAAAGGTTTAAAAGGCCAAAGGATTCAAAAGGTTCAAGTAGAAGATATTCAAATTTGTAATGATGGAGTGGAAGATATTCAAATTTGTAATGATGGAAGTACAACGGCTATAAACGGCTATAAATTCAAATGACTACAACGGTTATAAACGGCTATAAATTCAAATGAATACAACGGCTATAAACGACTATAATTTTCATTATATATACCAAAACCTCTAATGTAAACAAGTTACAAAAAAACCTGAAAATATTTTTTGATCTATAATCACTCACATCTATTCTCAGAAATTACACACTGAGCCTTATAGTTTTAAACCCATTTTCCTGTGTGAGATTTACAGAAAAATCAAAGTTTCATTTTATATATCTATCTTTGAGAGATCTTTATTGCAAGCTTTCTTTGAAAGCAAAAATACCATTTCATCTTGTAAAAGTGTTGCAAATACTGTGTTCTTGAAATCTTGAGAGTGATTGTGAATCACCTAAGATTTGCAAGGGTTTGGACTTGTGAAGTCTGTGTAAAATCCGTGGAGGATTGCTCCATTTGTAAAGCGGTTGCTAGCACCCCTGTGAAGCTAGAAGATAGTGAAAAATCTCAAGTGAAACTTGAGGAGTGGACGTAGGCCGAGTTGAAGCCGAACCACTATAAATTTATTTGTCTCTCTCTCCCTTATCTCTTTATTTTATTTTAAATTGCCGTAACTATATTTCACATTTTTATTGTGTTAAAATCATTAACTGACATAGTTGTTAAGACACTTATTTTAATTATTTTTATTTCATTAATTATATTTATCTATTGTGCTAGTCATAATTTTTATTAGGGTATTATTAATTTTAATTGTAAAAATCTAATTCACCCCCCTTTTAGGTTGTCTTTTGGGTAACAATTATTGTGGGACCAAATTATAAATAAATCTCAACAATTAATTATAATTTCTAAGTAATTTTTTTAAAAATTTAATCTAAATTTGTTTTATGCTCATAAAAAAAACTTCTCAAACAAATCATTAATTGATCCTGTTTGTAACGCCCTCAAAATAATAACATTAAACCCATCAAATAAGACATGCATTTACATATAAACTAATCACATTCTTTTATTCATTAGAGTTCCATTACATAAGTATTACATGTTAACATCATAACAAAATGCCCTACGGGCTTACAGCTTTCCAAGTTAACACTTGGTTACAACAAAAGAGTACTAACTCGTTTACACATAAAGCCCTTGGCTTGAAGTTACATGTAATACATCAAAAGTAAAACGACAAAACATGTCCGCCTCTAGCCTTCCAAGCTATGTCCTTGGAGGTGGCATGCTACCTGCACCTGAAAATGATATTCCCATATAGGGTGAGCCACAGCCCAGTAGAAATACACTAAACCAACCATGAACAATGACTAAAATATTAGCAATTGATAGATGGCCAACACTGATACAATCACATAAATCACATATTTATGTCATACGACTTATGAGTCCAAGTTTCCTTTCATTTTCCCTTTTTCATCGGATAGGCATATAAGCACTAACCACATGCTCAACAGATATGTATAACAACAATATCCACATTCTCAGATAAGCAAATAAGCTATATCCACATTCTACAACAGATATGTATAACCACAATATCCACAGATAAGCATATGAGCTATATCCACACATCACAAAGATAAGCATATAAGCTCTATCTTCACTTCTAGACAAGCATATGAGCTGTATCTACGGAGTTCATCCCCTATCTTCTCCCAACACTAACCGGTTTAGAGGTACATCCCCTATCTTCCCCTAAACCGCAGAGTACATCCCCTATCTCCTCCTCTACACATAACGTATACAAACACATTGGTTCTATATACAATCACTCAATACATACAATTAATGTATTCTATCAACCGTCAAGTTCCATGACACACTTCATTGATTAGTTTCAGTTTGCCTAATCATCATGCATTGTCTACAACAATCACGACTATCCTCCACCGATAGCCCAAAGCAGTTATTTCTAAACAGAGAATAAATGCACAATGGATATTCAATCAACATTTCATTTCCTCATTCCTCACAATTAATTATCCCAATTAATTAAACAATGTAATTAGGCCATTTTCCATAATTACCATTTCAACCCTTAGGTCCCATTTTCATCAATGATTTAACATTCATTCAATTTCTCTATGCCAAACATGCATCTAGGTTTATTATGAATAAAACCCCAACTTTTGTAAAATTACACAAAAGCCCCAAACTTTCACACAATTACCAAACCAACCCTAACATCTCAAAATACCAAAATTTAAAGACAAAATCCATATAGAGGAGTAGGATATCCCTACCTCAAATTCGGAGTCCCAAAGGAGAAGACGACAAAACCCAACGTGCTCCAAAACCCGTGATTTTCAGATTAAAATGTAGCCCTCGACGATCAACAACTTTTTTGTAAAGGCCAAAGGTGAGCAAATCACTCATACTAGATCAAAACCTAGAGAGAAGGTAGTATCTAGAGAGAGAGACTCAACAATGGTGTTTTTGGAAAAGTAAGAGAGAGAAGAGAAAGTGCAAAAGTGATTTGAAGAGTCACAGATTCGGGACTTTAACCCAGGTCTCCGCTCGAGCGTAAAACACTCCGCTCGAGCGGCCACTCACAGACTTCCGCTCGAGCGGCCAACCTCCCGCTCGAGCGCAGAATGCACTCGCTCAGCACTTTTGCAGAACCAGACCTCCGCTCGAGCTCCCAACCCTACGCTCGAGCGTACAACACTGCACAACAAATACTGGATGGGTGTATTCCCCGCTCGAGCGCCAACATCTCCGCTCGAGCGGACAGGCCAAAAATCTGGGCAACTAGTTTTGGTTTCTAAACTCAACCAACCTGAAACAAATCCGCCCAACACATCCTATAACTCAAATATGAAGTAAAAAGGATGTAAACAAGATAATAAACAACTACCAACATCCACGGACACATGTCCGGATCACTGTACAACAAGGGTAAACCCGGGGTCGCTATACTGTTGGTAACTCTCCATCTTTGATCTCCTTTGTCAGTGACACATGCATATTATATCAAAGTATAAATCCATCTCCATAATCATTTTCTCTATAACTTGAATAATACTTGCATAGTTCATACAACATTTAAAAAAAATAAATCAAGAAAAGATCTTCGTAGGATTATCAAAATTATATAAGAAAATAATTTTAATTCATTTTATTTATAAATATAAATTGATGACAAACTATTTGAATTGTACTTGAAGAAATATAACAAATAATAGCTTTAATCATTATATACCAACAAAAAAAAATTATATAGCCTACTCAATGAAAAAATTATCGAATGCAATTGAAGTCATGAATATTGAATTAAATCTATGGCTTTTAAATTGATAATATGATTTAGCAAATCAATTAATAATAACAGAGAGAGATCGACAAATATGTAGTTCTTCCCTACTGTCTCTTCCCTACTGTCTTTGTATTTTGTTCAGTAATTTCATATATCATATGAAAGTGTTACTTATCTTGATCCTTTAATAAAATAAGCACCAAAAAAACAAATTTGATAAGAAATTTATTCTAAACTTTATAATTAAAAAATAAAATTTTAAAAAGTGACTAATTGAGAGATGAGATTGAAGAAATACTATAACAAATGACAGTCTTATGAAAAAACAAAAAAAAAAAAAAGAACAAGAAGAAGAAGAAAAATAAAATAAAATAAAAAACACATAACAATGATCTAATGTAAACTATTTTCAACAACTAAAAGAATGAACATCAAATTATTTTCTTGGATAAATATATTGATGAAAATTAATTTTGTGAGTTTTTTGTGCTGCTTCCTCCCATACAGTCTTTAGCATCCCATTATTAATATTTTTCTCGTTCAGAGTTTTTTTTAATTTTTAATTTTTAATTTTTAATTTTTATCTTTATCACTTGATAAGTAATAACGAATAATAAAAATTATGAGGAGAATGCTAAGAATTTAGAAGGAGATAAAAAAATTATAGATAAAGACATTTCAAAAGATAAAAAATTTAAAGTAAAAAAGGTTAATGTGGGTGTTTGGAAAATTGGTTATTTTAGTAGGCTATTTTAGTTTTTAGTTATTTTAATAAGCTAAAATAGTTGGGGCCTTTTCCCAAACTAAAGCCCTTACATTATTTTATTTTCCAAACTAAGTCTAGTTTGGCCGAATTCCCAAACTAAGCTGAAACGTGTTTACTAAACATGCTTTAAGTATTTTTGTGGTCCAGACAGACAAAATAAACAAAATTATGAAAGCGTGTTTAGAAAGCACGCCTTTAATTAAGGTCGCGCGGTTACAAATCGCGCGTTTACTAATTATCGCGTCAATTAATAAAATGCAATTGAAAAATGCGCAACATGAAAACATGTTTTGAAAACACGCTTTTAATAAAATAATAATAATAATAATAAATTTTACACCCACGTCACACACATTCACACTCTTTTCTCTCTCTCTCTCTCTCTCTCTCTCCCACTCTCTCTCTCTGACACACACTTACACCCACATCACTCCACTCTCTCTCTCTCTCACACACGTTCACACACACTTATAATAAATAAATAAAAATAAAAAAAATTAATTTTATTCATTATATTTATTTTAATAGAACATATATGATTTTTAATATATATAAATTTTATTTTATAAAATTGAGACCAATATTAAATATATATAATAATAATTTATAATAGCAAATAATAATCAACTATATAAAATGATCACTTTTTTACTTTAATTCTTAAAATTTATTATTTTTATTTTAAGGTTTATTTAGGGTTTAATTCTTAATTTTTTTATTTTAGGGTTTAAGGATAAAATTTATTATTTTTATTTTAGGGTTTAGGGTTTAATTCTTAAAATTTATTTATTTTTATTTTAGGGTTTAGGATTTAGAGTTTAGAATTTATAGTTTAATTCTTAAAATTTATTTTTTTATTTTAGGGTTTAGGGTTTAATTCTTAAAATTTATTTATTTTTATTTTAGGGTTTAGGTTTAGGATTTAAGGTTTAGGGCAAAGTGTAATTTATGATGCCAAAAAACATAATAAGAACATAAAAAAAAAAGAAGATAAAATTGTGTCGTTTTAAGGATAATAAAAAACACAATAGAGGGACACAACAGTGATCCCGTGGCCAAAAAAAAGATAAGGCTTTAGTATCAGACATCACACACACTCACACTCTTTTCTCTCTCTCTCTTTTTGACACACTTATACCCACATCACTCCACTCTCTCTCTCTCTCTCTCTCTCTCTCTCACATCCACACACACTTATAATAAATAAATAAAAATAAAAATAATTAATTTTATTGATTATATTTATTTTAATAAAACATATATAATTTTTAATATATATAAATTTTATTTTTATAAAATTAATACCAATAAAAAGATATCAATCATATTTTTAAAATGAGACCAATATTAAATATATATAATAAATAATAATTACTCTGTGCCAAACATTTTTTGTTTTTAAATTCTTAATTTTGAAGATAGATATTTACACTGAAAATATATTTCAAACATAAAACGGTTATAGGAAAACTGTTTTACAATATGGCTTTAGCAAAGTCGTTTTTTAGAAAAATTTGTTTTTTTGGTTTGTCAGTGTTGGTTTTGGTTGAATACATGTTTTTGCCCTGCTCCCCAGTCCAACACACACAGATGAAGTCGAAGAGAGACGAAGAGAGTGCACAACAGAGGAGGGTAATCACTTTTTTGGGTATCACCGTTGAACAGATGAATGAGTTCAGAGATTTTGTTTGTTCCCTTAAATATTTTTTGCCAAGAAATATTTAAATAAAACTTCACACAACATATACAAAGTATCTAATTTGCTAATTACTACTACGAACAGGGAAACAAAATAAAGGTATGATTATAACACTTATAACACTTCAGAATGACGTAGCTAGTTCAAACATAAGTATCCCACAAAAATAATTTGTGGAAACATTCAACATAACACAGTACATAAAATAAAGCGACGAGTACAATACTTAACAGTTACATAGACAACTATTAGACAAACCTTTCACAAACTCATTGCCAGAAGAGTTATTTTAACACACACAATAGATAATTATGGATAACAACATATAATTTAGTAGACAGATAGAGGCCTAATCCTCGCTCAAATCGGTAATCTCAGAGTCCTAACAATTTGAGAGCTCAGGGTTAGAGAGAAGTGCAGGATCCTCCTTGATAGCCTTGATAGCCTCAGCATTTGGTGCTGTTCCTTTCTTCTTGGCATCCGGCTAAAGTATAGATAGTTTCATATCGCGGGCTAACCTATGACGCATTTGAGAAATCTCACGTCGAAGTCTTTTACATAGTCGATCAACATTATCTGGATCTTCCTTTTGGATCTCAACTGAACGTGCTTTCGGCACCTTCAGTCGATTTTCCTGACATAATCTTTCCATTTGTACTCGCTCTATAAATAGTGCGGGCCACTTCAGAAGTGTAGCGTCTGCTAAACCATATCCTGTTTAATTATCAGATGGATCCTCCACGAAACCACATGAATCTCGATAGTACTTGGGCATGATAAAATGTCACTTCCTAAACCTATTATGATAAGCACAAGAGGCATCTAACAAAGCAAATGGTGTTTCATCTTTAGCATCGCCATTTCCCTTTCTCGTTCCTCTTCCTCGGCGTGAACTCTCACATTTTTCGAAGTTCCTACCCCCTGCGAGTCCCCTTCCTGTTCCTCTTCCTCGTCGTGAACTCTCACCTCTGCGATTCCTACCCCCGGCCATGAATCTATACTCCATTTGATTTTTTCTCAATAAATGAACGATAGTTTCCTAGGGCAAATTGAGTGGAAAGGTTGTGTGTTTACCATCACTCCTTTAGTCCTTTATATAGTTGTTTGTCAACACTATTGCCACGTGGTCGTATTAATGTGACTTAGATGAGTTCTGAAATGTGAGAAAAAAACAAAGCATCTAGGTCGTGCTACACAAAGTCACATGCCATTAAAAGCCCACATATACCAACACATCTTTATGAGTTATCGTTGTAAGGAATAAACAATCAATGCTAAACACGCTCCACACAATCAGTACTTCAATTGTCACTCAAAAGTGACTACTCACTTCGTCAAAAAAGGCTAATCACCTGTACGCTGTTTATTGTGGCCATGTGAACTTAGCCATTTCATTGAGTCCTTTAATTTATTACGTCTGTTAAAGTCACTGCATCACTGCATCATTGAGAAATGTTGAACGTATCACTGCGATGACTTTGACGAGACTACTCACTGTATGAAAAAAGCAAGAAGTCATACCATAGCTACTGTGTCCATGTGAACTTCAGCAATTTATAACGGGATGAAGGGGTGTCAGAACAAAACAACAAAACAATTAGACCCTTTGTGTTTAAAAAGCCACCCTATGCAGCTTCAAATAGATTGATAAATCTTGAAGAGAAAATATTATAGAGTTAGAATGTATTGAAGATTAATTTGTAGTGGAGTACTTTTAGATGTGTTTTTGGATGTATAGAACTTGAAAGTGTTGCATATAAAAGCTAGCCTAGTATGCAGACAAGAACAACACCGACTTAGATCAACACATCGTTAACTAAAAATTTGAGAGAAATGATTAAAAAGTAGTTCAAAGAGATTTTAAGAGTAGTTAATATAGCAACAATTCAAGAAAATCAAGGAAGTGGAACAAGTTAAAAGATATCTGCCGAACCGAAGAATCCAAACCCCATCATGCACATCTAAATAAGCGATAGAGAAATTAAATTGAAACTAAATTGGTTAAATTTCTCCAATTAAATTAAATTAAATTAAATATGTAAGGTGAAAAGTGAAATTAAATATATTGTCAAGGCAAAAAAAATTGAATTAAATTTGTAAGCGGAAAAGTGAAATTAAATTTCTAAGTGGATTTGAACTTTGTTTAAAACCTTCAAATATGCACTGAGTAGTCAATAAAAGTCGAAGTGATAACTCCTATAAAGTTGATGCATAGTTGTTCAGGTCATAAAGGTTGACGTGACAACTTTTTTACAATAATTTTAAACATACAGCTACCATGTGAACCTCCTGAAGTATGACAAGTCATTGTCGGCATGTGAGTTTAGAGTTTATAAGACATGAATACTTGCGTCTATCTCAATTTTGAATTTGTGCATGTTGCAACAACTGTGCATATGTGGTATAAATATAGTATCATACCACAACAAAAGTTTTGTAGATATATCGAGATATATCATTATGAGATATACTGTGGTTGATCTATATTCAGCAATGGGTTGCCATTGGGTTGCAGATGGAGATGAATTTCAATACCCATTAAATCCAAATTTGCGTTACTCACATGCCGCCATCAATACCATAAGAGCTGAGTGGGAATTTCTCATAACTTGAGCAAGCGTTCTCGTTGAGCTATGCCGTGAAGTTAATATTAAATTTTCTCGACGGTTAGCCATGCGTATGTCAATTGACACTCCACAGTTGTTGCAAAGGGTATTGCATCGTATCCTCGACGAAGTTAATTGCATGACCCAACATTTGCAAAGGTTCGAACTAATGAAGACCACAAATGAGCGTGCCGAAAATGGGTTAATGGATGATGCGCACCAGTACTTCACCTGGAGCATGGATACTATATATGAATCTGACATTGAGATGTCAGATGATGATGATAATGAATGAAATTGTTTGGATGAATGACCAAACCATTTCTCTTGTAATGGCTTTCTAATGCTTATCCACGACTTATTAATGAAGGGAGAAATTTCAATAGTTTTTGAATAGTTCTTGTAATTCTGCAAATAACAATTACCTTTGCTTTCTCTTCGTTATTGTTATTTTAAAGAACGCTAATTGAACTACGCTTTCATGATTTTATGCATTATTGAAGTGAAATATAGTGATGATACTAAATGAACTTGGTTGCATGTATGACCAAACGTTTTCATTCATTGTAATGGCTTTGCAATGCTTATATATGAGTTATCAATAGGAAAAGAAATTCGTAATGAATCTTGACATGTGTACTTATAAATGTAGTGATTTCATAAACTTCAGCTTCATATAACAAATAGTTGAAATACATCCGTAACCTAGATCAACAATAACATTGTCTTAGACCCCAATAACGAAGATACAACACAACATACAAACATATATGAAAGATAAAGGTGTTTGACTCTCATTCCTCATTTGACATGTAGTAGTTAGAGAGATATTTTTAATTGTTTAAGACATTATTTTGCTCAATCACTTTTAATTCTCTGTTGCTTGCTTCTACTATTTCGGTGGCTAGTTGAAGCATGAAACGTCGACATCTCCACATCAACATTCTGTTGT
Organism: Camellia sinensis; assembly: GCF_055761805.1. Taxonomy (NCBI): domain Eukaryota; kingdom Viridiplantae; phylum Streptophyta; class Magnoliopsida; order Ericales; family Theaceae; genus Camellia; species Camellia sinensis. The sequence continues at coordinate 52,415,864 of NC_138967.1, forward strand.
TTTCCCTCTTAATTCTGCTAACTTCTTTTTCATAGTCACCCACATTTTGTCTAGCCATGGTCAATGAACGACGATGAGGTACCGGTGCCCAAAGTTACGTAGATCATTAAACAGTCGTTCTTGCTCCGTTACCCTGAACGCCTATTCTGCTCGGATACTGGCATAATAATCCTTCGGACTCAAGTATTTTTCGCTCTTATAGTCATAAGTAAATGGAGGTAGTAGCCACACTTTTGGATTTCTTTGACGGCGTGAACTTCCTGTACCTCTTGAAGACATTGTTCATAAAAATAAAATAAAATAAAGAATAATAATTATAGATATATTACTATTGTTATGACTTGAACAATCATCGTACTTGGGGTAGTGCTATTTATAGACATGCAAAAGAGATGACATGGTTATGATAATTGAGATGTGGGGGCACTGTGGAAGAAGTGATACTAGTGATTATACGGGAAAGAAATAAACCTTCTCGTATAATCCTGTTGATCAAGTTTGCACTCCTCTGTACGTCGTCGCTTTATCACCTGAAAACACAAACGTGAGCTAGCCGGCGGGTGTGTGCCGGAAACCTCTCCGATGCCTAAGTCAGTAAGCTTGACAAATAGACAAAAGCTCTATGTATTCAAAAAGCAAAGTTGTGTTACCTCTCCAAAGGTGATGTTTGTGAACTTTTATAGGTTTCGTGTGGCACAATCCTAGTAGGACTTCTACTCCTCTACGCAAAGTCCTCCTAGGATTCATACTCCTGAAAGATAATGCTTATCCTTCAACACCCCCCTCACTGCTTAAACCAAGTGAGATGGTTTTTACCATGGCCGAACTCCAATATGACCGAAGTAATCATGGTTATGCTGAGCCGCTGAGTAGGCCAAACTATCCTTAGTTCGGTTCTTCCTTTCGTTACACCTTATCTTGGTTTTCCCATGTACAAACCATGGTGTGATCAGACCGAGTTACCGAATAGTAAGGTTCTGGCCGTTCTAACCACAATACGCCATGACCGGGCTAACTCTGAGACCGGACTAACTTCAAAGTGTCTTTAGACCGAACTAATTTCAAGTCTCCTTCGGGCCGGACTAGCTTCGGGGCTCTTGGACCGGACTAACTTTAAAGCCTTTTTACTCAGCCCTTTGTATTGCGGCCCATGACGGCCCATTACCCAGCTCGGCCCAATTTTCATATAAATTACCCTCTCAATTGCCCTTTAATTCCATCTGCGCAGCATGATAGGGATTACCTGTCTATCAGTCGAGCTAAATTTTTTAAGTCTTTCTAGCCGAGCTAAAACTCTTAAGCCTTCCAGCCGAGCTAATTTCACACCGGGCTCTACTTGTCCGGTCAAAACGTCTCTTCAATCACAGTAACTGAATCGTTTTTCCTTCCCAGGACACGTGGCACGCCCTTACTGGCCAATCGCAGCTGTCACGTCGCCCTCGTACTTCACACAATTTGAACAGTTCCCGCCTTTTGCCCCTTCTCTTTCCACAAAACAACCCCTGGCTAAACAATTACTTATGCCATTCATTTTTCAACCTCTTTCTCTGAACCTCCATTGCTTTTTCAACCTCTAAGCTCGTGTTCTTCATTGCTGCTGCCCTTATCTCCAGTTCTTGCCTCTTCACCTGGTAAGCACTGTACCTTTATCTTGCCTTCCTTGTTTTCGTACTTTGTTTTGGGTGTTTTTGCAAAATACTTTTTCTTGCTCTATCATGTGTTTTTTAGGAAAAACTTCATAAGAACCTCATGAACTTCATGAAGTAATCTATGAAACAGTGTTTGATCCATAATTACCACATAACCGAACTAGAAAGTAGTTTGTAGTCAATGTCCTTCTATCAGACTTTAACCGAACTAGCATATGTTGGTACCAGTAGTTTCAATAAGTCAACCACTTTTTGATAGACCTTAGCTGAGGTAAACGAGCCGAACTAAGTCCGAACGTAGCATACTGAAACCTTATCCTTCGACCGAGCTGGGACTTTCGGGGCTAAGCCAGCTTTCTAAGTTTTTTAGACCGAACTCAGAAAGCTGCCCCTAGAGTCTCAACCGGTCTGACTAAGCCTTTTATTTAACCGAGATAACGAATCACTTGCCAAGACCGAGCTATCGGACTTCCTGCTCAATCCGAGCTATTATGCATTTTGTTGAAACCGAGACAGAACCTGTAGCATCCATATAGCCGAAGTAGGACTCCTATTTTTGCTTTTATTTTGTAGCACGGTCTAATGATCTGTGCTTAACCCCTTTGTTTTCCACTTTGCAGACTTTAGGTTGCCCAGGCATTCTATTGCGCGCCCAACCGAGCTACTAAGCAAAGTTTTGCGACTGAACTAATTTATATATAACTTATAAAATAAATGGGGAAGTATAGATTTTTAGTAAATACCCCGGGCGGTCTAGCCGAATTCCGAAAAGATTACAATATAACCGACGACGTCCACCTAACCTTAGCCGAAAAAGATGTCATACCTTGGGGAAACCAGGGCTTTGTACCTTTTACCCTTCTTTCAATAATAGAAATCGGGCTAAGATTTCCAGTCCAACCCCTTATTTGCGAATTCCTTAGGCAAACCAGACTATGCCCAACCCAGCTTTCCACCAACTCCTACTGTATAATAATGGGTATAGCCGAACTAAATCGCCAAGCAGGCATCAACCTCGGTCTAGCCGAAATCTTCCACCAGTATTCCATAGGTTCGAAGGAAGACGGTTGGGTGTACTATCTTAGAATACGCCGTCGACGTGAGAAAATAATAAAAAACATGCCGGATAAAGACTTGAATGACGACGATTTTTTCTGGGTGTCTGGGAACTTTGAGGATCATAGAGCCCGGATTCCCGGCCGAAGTATTAATTGGAAAAAAGGAACACCTGGTATAGTTACTTCGGTTTTCTCGCGTGCTTTACTATATTTCGGTTCTCTATTTATCAGCCGAACTAACAGTTGTCTTCTTTTGCAGATTCTGCCCACCTCCAGTCTCTATACAGTTACCCAGATCTAGCGACCTTACGCACCGTATTACGGTATCCAGAACGTAGTTGGGCCAAGCTGCTAAAGTTCGAACCGACCTACAGATACAGCGGCCGCCAAAAAGCGAGAGTGACCGACTTTCTGCTAGAGGAGGCCCCCGAAACGGACCCAAACTTGCCAGAAATTAGACTAATCCCACTGGCCGCTGAAGAAGAAATGGCCAAGAGAAACAGAGTCAGGGCCCTCTTGACCGAAACCAACAGACCCGAAGTACCGCCACCAAGCCAAACGCAACCAGCCGTTGTGGCCCTTCCTTCTCAACAGCCTTCTTCATCACGCCCATCCAAGCACGCCCGGTCTACCCCGACCGAGCAGCGTCTAGTGGACGAGCACGAAACCACGCCTCCACCGATTCCACAACCGGAACCTTCTGACCGGGCTGGCTCTTCCAGGTGGGCTCCGAAGCTGAAATTTCAGAACCGCCTTATTCAAGATACCGATTCGGTGGTTGCTGAGAAGGATCACTTGATGGCCTTCAATCTTGCCAAGAGTGTTTGCCTTCCAGCAAACATGGAACACCACCAGAATCTGACCGAGCTAAAGGCCATCCGATCGGCCACTAAATCCATGATCCTGGTATGATGCCCCTCGTCTCTAAAATTTTTTCTAACTTTCAGTTCGGTTTTGTCATTGATTTCTTTCCATTCATTTCAGTCTCTTCAGAAGAGCCAAATTGCCCATCAAAAGGTATTGGAGCTCAGGAAAACGGCTAGGCAGGCCTTGGCAGAAGTTGAAGAAAAAATAACTAAGCTGAAGGAATCCCATCACAAAACGGCCGAGCTAGAGGTTGAGGTAGCTCCTCTAACCGGACTAGTTACCTCGGCTGAAGTTGAAAAACAGAAGGCGTTGATCGTAATGAAAGATAAGTACCTTCGTGAGCTAGTCAAGCTTGAAGGGAAAAAGGACGCCGAAATTGCCGAACTGAAGAAGAAGGTGGGAGATGCCAACGCCGAAGGTTTCAAGGAGGTGGAAGGCCTCTATATTCCATAATGTGAGGGAGCGAAAGACTTATTCTTCAAGTGCGGCTGGAGAAGTGCTGTGGAGCAGCTCGGCTGTGGGCCCGAAACCGAGGTCTATAATGCTCCTCAGTATTTCATTCCGGCCTCACTAGCGGAGTATGCTGCTTCTGTCTAACAACAATTTTTGCAAGGTTCAGATGATGAAGATGAAAAAAACGAACCAACTGTTACTCCGGTAGTCAATGAGCAAGGCAACGATCAATCAGCTCGGTTGGAGCCAACGGTTGAAAACCTGACTGTTGAGCCGCCGACTGACATAGTTGCTACTGAGACTGATTTTCCATCTGCAACCGGTGCTCAAGTTGATATTGACGCCGACCTTGAAGACCTTTTTAATTAATTTTAATTTTATTTTTGCTTCGACTTGTAACCGGGCTTGGAGCCCTTCCCTTGTAACTGCTTTGAACTTGATCAATGAAAATCATCTTTTCTGTTTTGAACTCTTATTTCGATTGATCTGCATGTTTGCACTTGTAATGACTTTTCCATGATCTTTTCACTTCCAACTGTTATCTAGGTTTAAATTCCTGTTTGAGCTTGCTTTCTAATAGTAGTGTGGCTGAGATACTTTATTCTGGTTTTAGCTGAGTAATCTGACTGAGCTTACTAGCCAACCACTCTTTAGCCGATGTCCTTACTTCGGCTAAAGAGTAGTAAAAGTTGGTTTAATCCAGCCAACCACTTCTTTAGCCGATGTCCTTACTTCGGCTAAAGAGTACTAAGAGTTGGTTTAATCCAGCCAACCTCTAAGTTAGTTTTTCCAGCCAACTTAGAATAAAATGTTTGGTTATTCCGACCAAACGTCCTGCAGCTTGGATCCTTATCCTGGGCTTAGGAGGGGTGTTGGTTTAATCCAGCCAACCTCTAAGTTAGTTTTTCCAGCCAACTTAGAATAAAATATTTGGTTATTCTGACCAAATGTCCTGCAGCCTGGATCCTTATCCTGGGCTTAGGAGGGGTGTTGGTTTAATCCAGCCAACCTCTAAGTTAGTTTTTCCAGCTAACTTAGAATAGAATGCTTGGTTATTCCGCCCAAACGTCCTGCAGCCTGGATCCTTATCCTGGGCTTAGGAGGGGTGTTGGTTTAATCCAGCCAACCTTTAAGTTAGTTTTTCCAGCCAACTTAGAATAAAATGTTTGCAATGTACCTAACTTCACTAAAGCTAACTTTTACAGAGAACAACTTATGCTGAAAAGAATCGATTTGTTTTATTGAAAAAAAAAAAATTTGTCAAATTAATATGTTGTCCTCTCAGTGATATTATTTTATCTTATTCATTTCATGCAACCCTGAGTAATATGTTGTCCATGACTTTGTGTAGTTTATATACCCGTGATGCAGTCACTTTGGTAGACTTAATAAAGAATCAAATTCATTATAGTTGCCTTTCTGACACCCCTCATCCCACTATGAGAAGCTCAAGTAACATGGCTTGTTTTGGTGTCACAGTGAGTAGTCGCATCGAACATGCACTTGCAAACCAAAATTACAATTTCATAAAGTTAGAAACGAAAGCGCAAAATGAACGAACGTGGTTGTCAGATAAAATAATAATTGTCGGTCGTCTTTTTCAAAATGCAATCCCTTTATATTCGAGCAGTGAGTTGTCAAATTAATCAGTAATGCAGTGACTGTTTGAAATAAATTCATCCCGCTATGAAAGCGTCAAGTTCAAATGGCCACAGTAATTTTTTTTTTTTTTTCTGATGGTTGCTTTTTTAATTCACTAAGTAGTCACTTCGAATTGACAATTTCAATACAAATTGGTGTTTTCAAAAAATTATAAATTAAATCATAAAATGAAACAGATACTTTAATTTTCTTTGTTTTAAAGTAATACTGTTCATAAATAACTATGAAACAGAGTGCAGGTAAATACGCAATCTTACAACTCACTTCGACCTACAAAACTATCGTTGATTTTTTCACCAAAACAAGTTCACAACAAAACAAAACAAAATAGTTGCCTTTATGACGCCTATCATCCCACTACAAAACAAAATAATAAAATGGCCACCTGATATCTAAAGAAGACTGGCACTGCAGCCTATATTCTATCTTATTTTCACTTTACAAAACTTCACAGTCATCCCCTTTTCTTCTCTTTGTATTTTCTTCTTCTTTTTTTATTGGGTAAATTACACTTACCTCCCTTGAGGTTTTTAACAAATATAGAAATCTCTCCTATAATTTTAATAATTGCAGAAATCTCCCCTACGTTAACTAACAATATCAAGATTCTCTCATTTTTTGACTGTTGTTCACCCAACTAACTGAAGCTGCTGATGTCATCAAAAATAAATACTGAAATGCCCATAATACCCTCAAGTGTCTTGAAATGCCCATGAGCTAAGTTACATGAGATAAAACCCAATTTATTTTCTCTCTCTCTCACACAGCACTGTGAAACACACCCACAGCCAAAAAAATAAATAAATAAAACACAATGTATTATGTCCATATCAATACAACCACCACAGCCACTGACCACCTCCAATGATTTTTCCTATGAACTTTTCAGAACCAGCGAGTTTTTCAATGCTGATGAACTTTTTGATGACCGGTGCTGGGATAAAATTGAAAAAAAAAAATCTTCAAAACAATAATTTATTCTTCTCACTAAATAATTTCATTTAACATGTCCTTATTTCTAAAAGACATATTAAACCTTGGACTAAATAACATAGGCCCTCATAGGTGTAGACTTTTCACCAATTATCCTTTTTTTGTATATTAATTAAAACATTAAAACTAAATGGACGTAATTTTATATTTTTGTATATTAAAAATGGCTTCTATTTTTAGATATAATTTTTTTTATAGACTTTTATTCTTGACCCCTAAAGACGGAATATTGGCTTCATTCCTAATTACAGAGAAGCTCAATTCTCTTTCATAAATAAATAGTTTCTTTTTCATGATTGAACTTCCATTAATTAAGAACCTGTTCATAGTACCAGATGAACCTGTTCTGCAAGCTCGTAACCCAATTGACATGTGGATAGAAGAGATAATTGGGGGTCAGGGCCTACAGTGTCCAAACCAAGTGGTTGGTCCAATTAGGGAGCTCATACAGTCCAGTAAGAAGATGTAGAACATGTACCTCAGTCAAAAACTTCTGTTGCTTGGGGTTCTTCCAATACTGAGGGAAGTAAAGTTGAAATACAATCTCAAACCAGGCATGAGAATGAGTCACCCACTAATATCTGGAGTTCTAATAAAAATAGTGAGTCCAATGGTGGCAACGAGTGGGCTGTTCACAAAAATCAAAGTTTGGGGAACGACACAACGTCGAAGGCAAATGGCTGAGGGTCCAGTAGAGGAGGTTGGGGTTCTTCGAGTGAAGAGGGCCAGAGTAAAGTTGAATTACAGTCACAGATAAGATGGCAGAAAGATTCACCAGGCGATTCCTGGAAGAAGTCGAGTAAGAATGATGACCACAGTGGTGATGGGAAGAAAGGAATGAAGGGTTGGCAAGAAACAGAATTTGGGAGCTGGAGAAACAATCTCATTTGCAAGTGGTTGGTCTAGTTGGGGGGTTAATGCAGAAACATATGAGGTCTTTTCTTCAAGGGCGCAGAAAATAGAACATGTAGCTCAGTCAAGAGCTTCCCTTAACTGGGGCTTTTCAAATAGTGATGGTCTGGGTAAAAAATTTCAATCCCTTAACTGAGCCACTATTCAATTCCAGGAAGTCCAATAAAGATGACGACTATGGTAATGAAGGGGGGTTTGGGGGACTAATAAAGTTTAGACAGACGAAGTGGGCACAATAAAGCAATAAGAGTCGTCATTCAATTCCTAGAACTCAAGCACTGATGGGGGGGCTCATAACAACACAACATTTAGGGGCTGACAACACAATCTCAAACGCAAGTGGGTGGTCCACTGACACCGCAGTTATGTGAAGGAATGGGGTGCTTCACAAAAACTAAAATTTGGGGTTGAAAAAAAAAGATAATCACTTTCTCTAACCAATTCTTTCTCCTACCCCATAACCCTAGCCATCATATACACTTGTCCAAGTCATTCAATATTATTGTATTGTTTTTGTATAGTCCTCTATTGACGCAAAGTATATTAGTTAATAACTACGTATTCACCTTTTACGAGTAATTTAGTTATATTGTTTGACCCATTGTGACATCGTGATTTGAATATTTGAAGTATTTAGAAAAGCCTCAGAATAAGTAGGAATCAAAAATTGTAAAATTCTATTTTAGAATAAATAAATATAGCACATTTACATCCTTTGTACAAGTTTGATTTATAAAAACTATAACAAAAACTAAAAAAAAATAAAAATACTATACACTCCGTATCACACCCTCTAATGCCCTAACTTGCCCCCAGTTCCACAACCCTGACCGTAGACGTCCCTCCTCGGTCTTTTGCTATAGACTCTCTGAATATGTCGCTCCCCTAATCGCAAATACGGATCTTGTGGCACTCCCTCCCCTGTATGTGGCCCTCCAACGACTGTCTATGGACCTTGTGACTGTGACCCTCCCTCTCCTGCCTGTGTTGCCTCTGATCCTCCCTCCGGTACAACATCGGATACTGTTGTGAGCTGTAAAACTCCCTCATCTGGTGCAACTGTATCATGATCTGTAGCTGGACCTCTGCCTCTGCCTCTGCCCGCACCCCTACCTCGGCCGCGACATCCGCCACAACCATAACCTCGGTCTCTCCCTCTTGCTCTAGGGGGGGGGCTCAATATAGACCTTATCCTGAGTTTGGTAGATGTCAGTGAGAACTGCATCATGTGTAGTTATGGTCGCGGTCGAACTAATCCCCACAAAAATAGGTGTATGTAATGTGGAAATATGTGATGTAGATATATCAACTCCAACACTACACACACCTAAACTGTGTGGTGGTGGTAACTGGGTGGGTGAGGTAACAACCTAATGCATGAATCGGGGAGGTGTCCAATCAGGGTCTGCTACATAGGGCTTACGAGTATGTTGCGTAGGATGTACATGGAGGGAATCTGGAGATATGTATAGGGTAGCATGTGGTGGGGTCACTGATGTCGAAGGACCTAATGTGGCCGGCGCTGAAGTGGATGGCACTGACGTGGATGGTGTAGACACTCCATTTTTGACCAACCTTAAGACTCAGACATCATCGATTGAGCGCTTGATGATCGCGCATGTTTGTGCTCGTTTCGAGTTTCCAGAGTTTTCGGCTGAGTGCTTTGCCTCCGGGCCTCTGAACTCTTTGTGTTTTGGCTTGGTTTGTGGACCACGCCTTGTCGACCTTGCCTAGAGGGAGAGAGAGGTTTTTAGACCACTTTTTGTGGTCGTAGACCACTTTTCCCTCTTGTAGGCTAGTTGTCGGTTTTCGGAGCCTTCGGCCGCGCGCCTTGTCTCGGGACCTCTTATCGTTCTCCTCTTGGCTTGGTTTTCGGACCATGCTTTGTTGCCTTGGTCTAGAGGGACACTGAGGTCTTGTAGACCACTTTTTGTGGTCGTAGACCACTTTTGGTGCCCGTAGACTAGTTTTCGAGGCTTCCGGCCGCGCGCCTTGCCCCGCGAACTTTCGTCTTTCATCCTTTTTGGTTTGTTTTTGGCACAAACCTTGTTTTCCTTGCTTGGAGGGTGGAATAAGGGTTGTAGACCAGTTTCTCTCCCCGTAGACCACTTTTCTTCCCCGCCAGCTAGTTTTCTGGTCGGCCAGCTGGTCTTGGTGGTCTTTGGACCACCAAAAGTGGTCAACAGCCATGCCACCACCATGCTTTCTTTGTGCAGACCACCTCCCCCTCCTTGCCGACCACTTGGTCTCCTTGTAGACCACTTGTGCTGGTCGGCTGACCAGTGCAAGTAGTTGGCCGACCACTTCAATTGGTCGGCAGTTTTCCTACAGTTTCCTGCAGATATTTTCTTGCCAGCTGTGCCAGCTGTTGGGCACAGAAGGTATCCTTCATACACGTGTATGGAGGGATTGCTTGGAGCCTAAAGCTTGTTCAACAAGCTTGTTGCATGTTTTTCTATAAGAGGGAGCCTCCTCCCTCTTGTCTCAGGTTGAGAATTTTGCCTAGAAGCTATATATATATATCATCTATCTCTATATTTCTCCTTTTGTCTCATATTTGTGCTTGAAAGTGTAGTTTCTTCACATTTTTGCACACAAACACCTACTCAAACACCATACTCTTGTTGCTAAGGCACATTGAAGCTGTTTTTGGTGTTTTTGGACTGCTTTTGATCCAAAAAAGTTGTTGGGGTTACAGCTTTGAAGTTGTTCTACAAGGGTGAGTTCCTAACCCCTTAAAGCTTTGTTTTTGTTTAAGTCTTTGGCCCTATTTTCATGCTGATTTAGGCCTAACTTTAAACTGCAAAAATCTTTGATTATAAGTGTTTAAAATGTTTGTTTAAGGCTTCTTTGGTGTTGGGGGTGGTCTACCCCTTCTTGTGCCTTGTTTGGCCTTGTTTTGTGCTATCCTTTTAAGCTATTGGGACCACCTCTTTTGGGCCTTCTCACCACTGAAACTCAGAGGAATTTTAGTGGTGGAAAGTGTATTTTGAGGTCCCAAATAGGAGGGGGTCATCCTCTCTCCTTGTATCTTGGATGCTTGCCTTATTGGTCTCATGTTTGAGCTTGGTTTTCTAGCATGTGTTGGCTTGTTTTCAACTTGTTTTTGGTGTCATTTTGACATGGCATACCTCTGTTTTAGCTTGGTTGAGTCACCCATTGCATGCTTTATACACTTGTAATGTAAATTTTGCATACTAGCCTTACATGCTTGTGTTGATAGCTCATCTTTCTAGCATGTTTTGGTCCGATCTCAGCAAGTTTTTGGTGTTATTTTAGCATTCCTTAACTCTGTCAATGGTTGGTTTGATAGCCTCTTGCATGCTCCTTACACTTATAGTGCAATTCCATTCACTAGCCTAACATGCATCATGCTTTTGACCATCATTCTAGCATGTTTTTGGCTCAACTCCAGAAGCTTTTGTTCATGTTTTACCATGCTTAAGCTCTATTTTATGTTGTTTTGGTCATGCATGCCTTGCTTTATGTAGTCGTAGTGCATTCTGGCTCACTAGCTTTGTGTTTCCAAGTCACTAGCATGCATTGCTTGGGCTATTTGCATGATTTGGCATCATTTGGTATATGATTTCAGTGCATGTAGTGTGGTCATGCCCTCACATCTTTCACTCATTCAATGCTTTGGAGGGTTGGTTCTTTATGCTTTAAAATGAGCCATTGTGTATGCCCTCTTGCCTAAGCTTTTGGGTTGCCATATCAGTGTGTTTTTGGTCTTGTTTTTCCATAATATAACTCTAATTTTTGTTGGTGAAGTCATCTCATGCTTGGTTTTGGTAGGTATAGTGTAATCTTCCTTATTGGCCTTACATACTTCATGCTTCATGCCCCTCATGCTAGCAGGTGTTAGCTCTAGTCCATACATGTTTTAGCATCATTTTGGCATGCTCTAGGACTGCTTTGGGTTGTCTTGGCCATATGGTTCATGTATTGCATAGTTGTAGTGCAATTGGCCTTGCTAGCCTTGAGTTTTGAGCACCATAGCATGCTTCATTTGTGACATGTACATGATTTGGCATCATTTAACATGATATTTCCGAGCATATAGCATTGCCATATTCTCACTTCTTTCACTCTTTGAGTGCCTTTAAGGGTTGTGCATTATTGCTTTGTTTGTGGATCAATGCGTATGCATGCCTAGACTTTTGAGCTCTCATCTCAGCATGTTTTGGTCTTTGTTTTGACCTATTTGAGCTCTGTCTATGGCTGGTTCAGTCATTTATGCCATGTATTGCATGCCTCTTGTGTAGTCCCTCTTGGTGGCCTTGTGCCTTAGGCCCTCTTGCATGCTATGCTTGTGTTGTTTAAATGGTTTGGCATCATTTCATACATGATTTTAGTGCATATAGTGTAGCTACACTCTCACATTTGTCACTTCTTCATCATGTTTGAGAGTTGTGCTCTTATGCTTAGTTGATGAGCCACTGCATGTGCATGTATTATCTTGCATTTCATGCCATCCTTTCATAGCATTTTGGCCACTGTTTTGGGCATGATTGAGGTCTGTCCATATTCAGTTTAAGTCCATTGAGCATGTTGTTTGAATGTTGTTGTTTGCATTGTGTTTGCATGCTTGTTGCATTGCATTATGTTTGCATGCTTGTTGTTTGCATTATGATTGGCATGCTTGAGTTGCATTGCATGTGTTTGGATTGGACGTCAATCTAAACACGAGAAACGAGGGACGTTTCATACTTGAAGTGATGAAACGTGCCTCATTTCTCGGTCATCGACCCTCTTGATCACGCATGATAGAGGTTAAGGCCCTTATGTGTTATTTGTGCATTCATTTACATTGAATTGTGCAATCTTGGCTTCTCGGCCACCGTGCATTGCGATGCTCGGTTGGTGGCCCGAGAGTCGAGAACCGCACTCCCTTGAGCTTAAGAAATGATAGGGAGAGTGGTTGTGCACACATACCTTACAAATACACTGCTGTGCCCCTTCTTGTTCTCTATTGCAGCAAACTGGAGTTGGGCAGCATTTTCTGGTCGGCCGACCAGTAAAAGTGGCTGGCTGACTACTTTTTTCTGGTCTGCAGCAAATGTAAGTGGTTTATAGGTGGTCTATAACACCAATAAGTGGTCGGCAGCCTTCCTGGAGGTTCCCATTATGGAGTAGAAGCTATCTGGAGCTTTGTGCAGTGTCCTGAGATCAAATGCAAACAGAGGCAAGTTGGGGCATAGCGACGGATTTCCGAGCGAGGAACCAAATGCATGCATTGTTCAACTTTCCAAAGCAGAGTTGCGTAGTGTAGTTTAATGCTTATTTGTCTAGCTTGAATTTGTAACTTAATTAATTTGTTGATTAGTTAAGGTGTTGTAATAACTAGTTGTAGCTAGTCATTCATTTTGTTGTGTAATAACTAGTCTAATTAGCTTTATTAGATTAGTTAGCTAGCTTAGCTTAGATATAGCTTAGCTTATCATTCGGACCCTCCGTCGAGAGGGCGAATTTTGTAATAAGTGTGCGTGTGTGTGATGCATGTCTTCCAACCCCACGTCTTTCTCCCTTTTATTTACCAGCATTTGATGGTTAGTTTTAGGGCATGTTTCAATTAGCATACTTATGCTTCGCATGTTTGCATTCATTCATCTGTTTTGCATGTACTGGGCTCGGCGCATCATTCAAACTGCATTGTACTTCAAAACACTTTCTTGAATACGTGTTTAACAGCATGTTATCAAGTGTTGCATTCATATGCCATTCTAGATAGCCGAGCCTATTTTAGTCGCATTTTTGCATGTGTTGCATTAGGCATCTTAACATAGCTAGGATCATGCATCGATTACTAACTAGCTTCTTTTTTGGCTCGGAGTACACTGTGAGTGTTTACACTTTAGTATACTGCATGAGATGTGTATGTTGCCATGTCAGCATGCTTGCCATGAGGCTATGTGCTTAAGTGTTTAACTGCTTGAATGCCTGTGGATGAAGGCTTCATTGTTTGAATTAGAACAAGTCATCGAAATGTAAGTTTTAAGCCCACTTGAAGTGGCAAATCATGTTGTTTTCTAAGCCCACTTGAGGGTGGAAAAATCCACGGCTTAGCCTACTTGCGAGTAGCACCTTCAAACCATTTTCAAACAAACAAACATGAGATGTTTTGTTCCAATTTAGGCGATCTAGTCTATACTTGTATGCTGTGCGCATCACGTAGTAATGATAGATTAATAACCGGAATAAGAACGCATGTGTTTTCAAAAACAACATATCATGTTAGTAAAGGCCGATCCTTTGATCGGGCGGGCGAGCGGGGGTGCTCATTTCATGACCTTCCCCCCTCGTATCCAAGTTCCCGAGCCGAGGTAACTTTGGTAATGACGGACACGTGGCCTTAGGCACGAGTCAGGGTTTCCTAAATTTTCCAAAACAAAATATTTAGGTGGCGACTCTGAAATCTGACAAAGCAGTCCATGTTTGGCGCTTTTTGATTAAAATCGATTTTCCAAAACGATTTGCCGGATTTGGACTCTTTGGTGATTTATCAGTCTTACATTGCACTTCGTGAGACTAGATTCAGAACCGTGACAGAAGTCCGAACTGTAGTAGCTAGAACTACAATTCGCGCCCTCGCACGCGGAGCGGAGTTCGGGGCAGTCTATAATTTCTGGGCATTGATGTGTCTGGAGTAGTTGTTGTACTTTGTACACCGTAGTGGACAAAATGTACACGATCCCCCCCCGATGTGCATGCTAGATCACCTCATATAATAAGTCTCGGATCTCTTCAACAGCCTGTAAGGCATGTTGTCCATCACGTCTCAATAGGGCGTTATCTGCCAAGTGATATGACCTCCCAGCTCGAACCACCTGAACAAAAATTCGGACGTATTAGGCTACAATTGATTGAAAGTAAATCAATTATAATCTTAATAATTATCTGACACATACTATGATACTCACCAATGCCTCAAGAGAAGGCCTAACTCCCTGATATCCGGACTCTGACAGGTGGCTCGGATTACCAACTAGTAGACGTGTATGTCGCCGATACCACAACATGAAAGGATCGGATGACGGGAGTACCTCATCGCTCTGATCAGCCTGTACGATTGTGTCCCGACGGGCATCCCATTTCTATATATACCGCATGTAAAACTGACTCCAGTCAATGCCAGCTCGGCCACACCTATCAGTCGAATACAACCGCCAGTCAGTGTCAAACCGGTTCGGTACGGACTGGACTCGACCAAACTGTCTGAGGACACAATTAGGGAGATGCCACTCAACCATGTCAAAACAAATAAGTGGCACTCTCACCATTCATATCTCTCGGCCTAGTCGGCAGTAGTCTGGCAGCATACTGAGAACCCCAGCATACGGCTGCCATATAAACTACAACAACGACAAGTATATTAAAATTCACTCGTGAACTCAAAACATATACAATGAACAAGACATTCAATGCAATAAATTTCAAACCTTGCATTCGATTATCTGGTCGAACTGGTCTCTATAAACAACGACTACATAGGTTGATACGACCTCATGGCCGAAGTCAACCCTCCACCGGCTGTCTCGAGGTCCGGGTGGCAACTACTGCTCTCCTTGCCCCATGAGAAGCTCCCTAGGTGCAACCATTTGCCACCTAGATGGGGCAATGCGAATGAATCTCTCCCACGCCCAAATCTGCAATAGTTTGGACCCAATTACAATACTAATATATGTCATACAACATGAATTGACATGTACTAAAATTCTTACTAACCTGTAGCAATACAAGTGGTCCTCCGATCTCCTTCGCACCCACCTAAGCCGCTCGACACAGCATCCTATACAAGCATGCCAAAGCTGCGCCACCCCAGCTGTACTCGCCGATCTCGTCGGTGTCTCTCAGCAGTGGCAAGTACTTGAGCTTGATCAAGTTTTGTGACTTATTAAGAAGAAGTACCCCCCCAATAAGTCGCAGAATACATGCTCGGGCATGCTGCCATACCAACTTATCTGTCGCGTGCTCCGAAAGAGGACCAAAATGCTTGGCTAGCCACCTCACCCTCAGTTTACCTACCTTTAAGTCTGCAGGTGTAGGTGCTACTCCCAATAGCACACCACATAGTGCTATCCACTGGTCCCTCGTAAATGCTGGGTCAATACCAGTAACTGCTCGGCCGTCAATCCGTAGACCATATAGGGCAGATACGTCCTGCAATGTCACTATGGCCTCTCCTATCGGAAAATCGAATGTATGAGTCTCCATGCGCCACCTCTCGGCCAGAGCTGTGATCAGTGAGTGGTCCAGTCTAATAGGACGGATACAGTACACACCATAGAATCCTGCGCATAATATATATTGAAGGACTCTATGGTCCAACAGATGCTCTCATAGGCCAGAATCTGCCTGGTGGCATGTCAACACTGCCTGTGCCTTCTCTTGCATAATAGAATGAATAGTTTAAATAATAGTATTATCACGTAAGATAGAGCAAAATGAAGGGTATTTTAATTGTAAGCGTAAAGTGCAACAAACATTGCATACCGGATGCGCCCATATATTGTCAGCCCGATGTGGATGAATGAGAAGTGGGACCTCCTCAGGTAGATGTGCCATGAAGCCTATACAAGTGAAATACTACATCATAACAATAAAACTCTCATTTAATCATAACAATAAAACTCTAATTATTCCATAAATTACGATTTTTAAAAGGAAAGTATGATCAGCTATTTCAAAATTTAAATTTATGTGATACTATATATGGAAGCAATTCACTAAATTTAATTATTTTTTATTTAAAAAAAGTCTATTGGTTAACTCTAATTTAACTATAACAATTAAACTCTAATTATTCCATAATTTACGACTTCTAAAAGAAAAATATGCTTAGTTATTTTAAAATTATAAATTTGTGAGCCACTAATATGGAAGCAATTCACTAAAATCTAATTATAATCATAAAAAAACTCTATTATTCTATAATTTATGATTTTAATATATATATATATATATATATATTTCTATTTGAAGATTTAAAATTATGTGTCATTAAATATGATAAACAATTCAACAGAATCTCAAAATTTATAAAAACCTTTCAAATGGTCACATTATCTATCCTATAACTAATATAGAAATCTTTTTCAAAATTATTTTAGGACCTAAGTTACATAAGCTTAATAATGACCATGAACATAGTGCAGTAACATGTGGATAGTTTTCTTACATAAATATTTGCCAAAATTTTGAATGAGAATTTTTTTTTAAAAAAAAAAAGGTTGATGATTAGATTTATAGCATATTTGACAAAATTTAATTATTGATTTTGTAATGATAAAAGTTTCAATAAAGTATAATTTTTTTAAATTACATAAATTTATTCATAAATTTTAAATGTGAAAAATGCTTGGAGTATTTGAAAATATTAAATTTATTCATAAATATTAAATTTTCAAATGGTAGAAGAACTATTTGATTAAGTATAGAATTTTTTAATACACATTTTCAATCAAATACACAATAAAAAACTTAGGCCTATGTGCTAGAGTTAAATTGTTTTACATGCATATTCAGTTTAATTTATTTGTTTAGTATATTAGTTGTAAAATTTTTTTAATATAAAACAATTAAAATATATAAAAAAAATTAAAAATGATCTATTTAGAGTTTAAATTAAGAAAATGGCTTTAGGGTTTGTAAAATGTTCAATTGGTCTAACCTCTAAAACATTAGTAAATATAATTAATTAATAGTTTAACATGGGGTCATTTGCATTACAAGCTAAGAATTCACATGGATTGTCCAATTACAATATCACAATTAAAAAGGGCGACCATTTTACAATTTCACAATTCACGAAACTCAGGTAAGCATTACATAATCTTCATCGACCAAGCCCCACCGGACATGTCCGCCTATCATGACCTGTCTGCTGGCATTCACTGCAACGAGCGATCAAACGCCTATCTGATATATCCATCTTATTCAGAATACGGGACATAGATTTACGACCCCGTTTTACTTCTCGCAGACGAGATGCATTAGGCATTAAGGTCCACTGCGGATTATCCCAATAATCTTGATGCGGTATTGGGTTGAATTTAGTTTCCCAAACCCTCATGTATATAGGAGGCCTATATACTGGATCAACGTACTCGAATGGATTGTCACTGTATTCAGACATAATAGCGAGCATATGGGAACATGGATAGTGTCTTATCTTGTATTTGTCACAACTGCACGTGGGTTGATTCATGCGCACAATCTGTGTATTGCGACCTCGTCCATGGCGAAAAGATGTTTGCACCTCAAAGATGAGGCGGGGCTATCAAACATTATTGATACAAACTAATTGTCATGTTTATAGGTGTAATTAACTTCACAACATAATAAGCACAATTTAGTTTACATTACAACCTAACCTGTCATATGATATAAACTGGAAAGTATTTCCCCTTGCGATGCCCTCCTCGATAGTTTTTTGCATCTCTCTAGGGTATTGGAACTCATTTCGCGCATCTATTTCTGCTTGGGTTCCTATCTCGTCAAAATATTTTACGAGCCATCGAAATGTAAACTCAACCAAAACTTAGATAAGTAGGTTCATTACACCTTTCAAGACACTGTTGAAGCTCTTTGCATCATTGCTAGTCAATACCCCCCACTGATATCCACCGTTATACGCAAGAGCCCACTCCACAGGATTCATCTTGCGGGCCCAATCGATGGCATCTTGGTTAATGGTCTGTATCTGTTCTAAGTAGCCATTACACTTTCGTCGTTGATGAGCACTCCCTACTTTCCATATAAGTTGTTTCAGCTCCTTATTTTTGAACTTTGTGTTGAAGTTACTACAAACATGTCGAAGGCAGTGCCGATGATATCCAACTAATTAGAGCGAGGGATTCAGCCAATGCCGCCTCACAGCAACTAAAATACTCTCAACTCGATCAGATATTAAAGTCACTCATTGTCGGTCTATGACAATATGTTCCCTGATATTTGAAATGAAGAACGACCAAGACTCCAAACTCTTCGTGTCGATAACAGCGAATGCAAGCGGTAATACTTTGCCATTGGCGGTGATGATCGTTGCTCCAAGCAACACACCAGTGTATTTGTCGCATAAGAATGTACCAGCTATGGTTATAACATGCCTACAATATCTGAATCCATCGATAACGGGTTTGAAAGACCAGAAAACAAAGTAGAAGACGAGCATGATGGTTGTACCTTCGGTATATCTACGCTTCCATTTTACGATGGTGGCAGGATTAGATGTCTGTAATGCATATATGAATTTAGGCAACTACCTATACGATTCATTCCAATCCCCGAATACTATTCTAATTGCCTTTGACCTTGCATGCCACACCTTCTTGTATGATATACTGTAGTTCATGGTCTTTTTGATATCTTCGATGACATTCTTAATTGGCATATGAGGTTGCCATTCTGCATACGACAATCAAATATGAGTTAGATTATTTGGGTGTCAACACTATAAACAAACATATATATATATATATATATATTTATTTTTTATACTCACTGCAACTTGTCCCAAAAGATGAGAAGCAATGTAACTGGAGTCAATATTAATGTGGTCCCTGTTCATCCTTGGGTATAAACAATGGTGCAGACCCCTATGCTGCTTTATTTCAAAAAGACCATGTTTCTTGTTAAGAGATGAACACAACCACCAACTGCAATCGTGCTTGCAAGTAGACACCTAAAGGTCTCGCTTGGAGGTTACGACCTTATACTCTCGATTATTTCTTGCGTGGTACAATTTCACAGCATGTACAAGTTGTTTCTTATCGACAAAAACCATCCCTTTGTCTAACTCTGCATTTTCAGCGTTCCAGATCTGGTTACGTGGAACGACATCATAGCTACTCATGTCAAAATCACCACCCATGTAAATGTTCTCATAGAAAGGGATTTCAAGTCTAGGTGGGATGCGGACATTTTCGGGGTCAACAGGGCCGTCGGCATCATCTTCTTCATCATCATCATCTAATCCGGCCAATAAATTTTCTTCATCAAACATTTCATTTTCATCATCGTCTAGGGCGACATCAGGACCATACATGTCATTGTCAACAATAGTGTCAACAAACCGTACATAGTTCACCGTTTCCACTATACTCCCATCAACTTCAACTGGAGTGGTATGATGGCTGCAGGTGGGTACATCTTCTGTGTTATTGTGAAATTCATAATCATATCCACCACACGAACTTGATTCCACACCATGGCCCTCAAATGTCTGTTGTGTGTAGACCACTGAATAACGTTGATCTGATGTATACATAGGAGACCGAAATGCTGTCGTGTCAATCCCCTGTGTAGGCAATGTAGTGAAGGGATAAGAATCCATCTGTCTCATATTCGGGACATTGCGTACAACCTCTTTATCAATGTACACTTCCAAACAATTTGGTGGTTGGAAACTTGTATCGATACTTAATATGGTGTTCAACGTCTTATCGTCATTGATCGGTAATGTCTTATATCTGCTGAAGTTCAATTGGACACTTTCGCCGTAACTTGCCACCTTGGACATGAACATCTTCCCCAAATTGTTAAGCGTGGTGCCAAGTTGCACCCCATATATCCCTTTCAGCTCAACATCATATGACACACCTTCATCAGGATCCCGAATTATGTTTCCCCCCCCCCCTCCAGTAGAAGATAATTGGAACGCTCTCCATACATTCGCTTCAATGAAACAAAAAAACTTAAAATATCAACAATATACTTATATTGGATTTTACTTCTAAAAGAATTATATAGATTTTAACTCATTCAATTACAATTACTTGTGAGTCAAGAATTTTATTTAAGTAATCATTAATTGTAATCCAACAATAATACAAGCAAACCTAAATAATTAACAAAAGAATAATTTTTTAAGTAATCATTGTTGATGTCCTAAATAATTAATTAATGAGTTAATACAAGAGTTAATACAATTAATATTGTTAATTAATGATTAATTTTTTAATTGACTCATTAGATAATATTGTTCTTAATATTGTTAACTTATTAAATGAGTTAAAAATTAATGAGTTAATATTAATAAAATTAACAATAATATTAATGAGTTAATATTATTTCATATTGTTACTTAGCTCATTAAATAATATTGTTAATGAACAATATTAACTCATTATTCTTACGCGTGTTTTGGGTTTACTGAAATGGGTCAATTTGATCTTACTTCTTTTTGTGTGTTTAGATGTTTGTGAGTGTGGTTTTTGGTCTTTTTATTTTTTGGCTTACTCTTCAAATCAAATGCATTGATTTTATTACAATAACATTGGATTGATTAGTTTGTGTGATTAATACTTTGTTATTGCAATATAAGTGTGATGTGTGTGTCTAAATTATATATACATAAGTGTGTTTCAGGTTTAGTGAAAGTGAAATTATATATACAGGTTGTTACATTTTATTAATTTGATTTTTGTTTTCTACATAATGTTTGGTTTATGGAATTTTTAGATTTCATTTCACTGATTCGCCAATCTTCCTGGTGACTAACAAGTTTGTTTGTGCAATTTTCAGAATTTATGTATCAATTTCTCAAAAAATTAATTTAGATTACATGTGATAACATATCAAATGTTAATGTCATTTGATTTGTTCATCCATTTTGTGCATGTCTTAATAAATAATAATGATTACTTAAAAAGAATTTTTTAAGTAAACCTAAATAATTAATGAGTTAATACAAGAGTTGATGTCCTGTAGCACCCCCAAAAAAATAATTTAAATACAAGTAAACCTATGAAATTTACGGTTCAACCACTTAAACAACACATACAATAAAATTAATAAGCCTAATTATTTCCAAACTTTCAAAGTTAACAAAAGGAAAAATCAAATGCTACTTATGGGCTAAGACAATGTATGTCCGTAATTAAGGGATTTGATCTCTTAATTTATGTTCATTTGTGAGTTAAGAGAAACTTTGGTATTTGCTGTGACAATACCCCAAAAAATGGCACTTGAATCTCTTTGGGCCTTTGTTATAATCAAGCAAAATATTAGAGTATAAAATATTGGAAGAAATGATGATGTTTTTATAGGGGCTTAGTTTGGGAAAACCCCCCAGAAACTTCCCATCTCTTTGATTAAAAGAAACCTCATTTCATTATCTGGGTTTCAATCTCCTAGCTTAATTTGTGTCTCCAATGCCCCCTTTCTTTGTAGGGTTTTGGGTTTATTTTTCATCCATGTTTAAGCTTTTTTTTACATGTTGAGCCTGGAAGGCAAGAGGCTTGTGGTGGAAGGGTATTTTTGGTCATTAAGGGGGAGCTTCTATTTTTACACATTATTTTCATTCTATGCAGATATTTAATGAAAAATATTTTTATACAATTTTAATTTTAAGCAAAATTATTAATATAAGTATTAGGGTGCACATTTCATTTGAGATTCATATTTTCTTAGTATATATCTTTTAAAGAAAAAAAAAAATCTCAATACACATCTATTATAAGAAAAACACTAAACCTTACTTCTATTGTTACCTTCAAAAATATTTTTTTCTTACTCATCCCATTGTCATATTCCAAATATTATGATTTTTTCAATCCATTATCACCCTACTTTTGTTTACATTGTCACCTTACAAAGGTGCTCATATTTTCCAATTTATTATCAAATCCTCTCATTACCTTAGATTGGGTTCTTCCTCATTTAAATCTCACCATCATCATTTAGTTGTTATGAAAGATTTGCATGATGAAAGTATAATATATAAATAATTTAGAAAAGTTCTATAATACATCTCAAAAAAATGGGGTACCACTAGATTGAATTCATATTCCTTTGGAAAAAATTGATTATCACTTTGGCAAAAGCTATATACCACTGGATTGAATTCACAGAACCCTAGCCCTAACCCTCTCAAAACCCCAATTTGAATTCACAGAACCCTAGCCCTAACCCACATTGGTATCTTCCAAACTTCCTCTCTCACTATTCTACCCACATTCACATTTTCACAAACAAAATCAACATAAATAAAATTCAAATTGAGAGAGAGAGAGAGAGAGAGAGAGAGAGAGAGAAGCTCAGAGAGAGGGAGGAAGGTGCAGCGAGCGACAGAGAGAGTGAGAGTCACTGTGAGCAACCCAGAGACAGAGAGCAGAGAGCGACAGAGAGAGAGAGAGTGACTGTGAGCGACCCAGAGAGAGAGAGAGAGCCGAGAGCGACAAAGAGAGGGAGGAAGGTTGTCTCTGGTTGGGGTTTTGGAAAAAAAGAAAGAGAGGAGGGAGAGAGCGTGGTTGTAAATGAGGGAGGGTGGGCCATTTCATAACGGGTTTTTGTTAAAAGCGTGTTTCCAAATCACGCGATCATTACCTGAAAGCGCTAATAGTAACAGTGCTTTCTTAAGTAAAGGCGTGTTTTCTAACCACGCTTTCATAATTCCACTGCCTGGGCCAGAAACATGCTGAAAGCGCTAATAGTAACAGTGCTTTCTTAAGTAAAGGCGTGTTTTCAAACCACGCTTTCATAATTCCACTGCTTGGGCCAGAAACATGTTGAAAGCGTGTTTTCAGCTTAGTTTGGAAAATTCGACCAAACTAGGCTTAGTTTGGGAAATAAATTAGTATAGGGGCTTAGTTTGGGAAAAGCCCCAAAATAGTTGTGTTTGGAAAGATAGTTGGATTTTTTTTATAGTTGAATGTGATATTTGTGAGAGAAAAAGTGAAATAATTATGAAATAGATGTAACATTTTATTTTATTAGTTATTTTAGTCTATTTTAGCCCAAAAAGCCAAAATAGCTTCTTCCTAATGTGATAGAAGGAGAAAAGAAAATGGATGATCTATTTACACACCACTAATACTCTCAGTACACATCATTATTTAGAACATATACAAAATAATTTTTAGAGTTTAAAAATGAGTGGTATTATTAGTACCCTATGAATTATTTTGGACTCCCCATTTCTTTGGACCTCTTATTTATAAATTTTGAAACTATTCAAATTTCTTTTCTCCCCCTAAATAATACCAAAATTATCCTTAAATATTTTACCCATTGAATGTACACCCCCCCACACCTCCATAAAAAACTCCTCTTCCAAAAAATCCTAGCAAAACCCACTAAGAAGAATACGAGTCTCATCATTTTCAAAACCTATGAAGAAGAAGAATATAGCGATTCCAATTTTAACCTGACCCTTCTGTATCTTGGATTAGAGTTTTGGGGTTTCGTATTGTTGTTCATGTCTTTTTCCCCTCATATTTCCTTGAGTTTGGCTATTGGATTGCAATGGTTGTGTTTGGAACAGATTAGTTGCTTGGTTCTCAAACTTTTGTTGCCCAGAATTTTACTCCTCCACTCGAGCGACACTTCTTGAGCTTGAGCGAGCTTTGTGAGCTCTCAGTACTTTTGCAGGTCTGTAAAACTACTGAGAGAGTGTATTCTACGCTCGAGCGGTGCTTTTTATGCTCTAGCGATCTTAGCTCGAGCAGCCTTTCTTGCGCTCGAGCCTTGGTCTGTTGTCTGCAAAACTACTGGGAGTATGCATTCTGCGCTCGAGCGTCACTTCTTGCGCTCGAGCGGAACAACTTATTGTGTCTGATGCTCGAGCGGACTGTGCGTATATTAGTTCGTAAATGTCACTTTTTACATTGTTTTTTCACCTCTTTCTCTCTTTAAACATTTCAAAAACCCTTGATCTAGAGTTTCTCTCTCTAAAACTCATCTTCTCTCTTCTAAAACACCTAGATTTGTTAGGTTCTTGACCCTAGTGTCTTTGGGAAAAAGGTAGAGTGTCTCAAGAGCTCTATTTTGGTCCGAACAAAACTTGGTTTCAGCATCTTTGAAGTTCCTCCATTTGTTTCCTTGATCTCTAGCTTCAAGGTAGGAATTTTCTACACTCTTCTATGAGTTTTAACTTAGTTATTTGTTGATGTGTAAAGAATATTGGAACTTTGGGATGATTTTGAACAAACCTAGGGTTTTGGTTTAAAATCAAAAAAGGGTTTTCAAATGTATGTATTAAAAATGGTTATGGGAGCAAATATGAGGTTGTATTGTGATAAATTTGTTGATTTTGATACCCGGGGTGGATTTTGAAAGAAAATTGAGTTTTGCCCTAAAATGTCTCAAATAGTTATTTTGTATAAATAAGTAAAATTGGTTTTGGGAATATGAAATTGGATGACTGTTTATATAAATGATGGAGTTGGATATGTGTTACTTCTTACCTATAGAAATTTGAATAATTTATTTGTCATGGAGATTGTATATCTGTTTAGAAATATCTATTTTGGGCTATTGGTGGAGGATAGCTATGATTGTTATAGAAATTGCATGAGGATTAGGTGAATTGAAACTAATCACTTATCCGTTGTCATTGAATATGACTATGCCTTTGATACATTGTAAATGTATGACGTTTGGGAGAAGAAATGGGATGTACTCCATGTTTGGGAGAAGAAAGGGGATGGACTCCATTGAATTAAGTTGGCCTATGTGTCTAGGGTGAAAGTCTCAAAAATCGCGCGTGTACATGGGTGCCGATTTCTGCGGACGAAATATCTGTAAAATGGAAGTATTTGTATAATGATTGTATCGGTTATAGACCCACTGAGTTGTACCCTGAGTTTGGTTGTCTGAATGAAATGGTAAATGTCTTACGAATTGAGATAAAATGAATTAAGATATAAAGCTCGATATGGCATGGTTTTGTGAAAAGGTTATAAATGATTTTATCATGGGCATTGGATATGCTTATCATACTTATATCTTTGTTAAGATTCATACATTGTGTTAGATTGTTTCTACTGGGTTTTGGCTTACCCTATTTGGGAAAAATCATTTTTAGGTGTTGGTGATATGCCTCCGCCAAGGTAGTAGCTTGGATGGATTTGGAGCAAGAGCTTCTCTTTTGTTATATTTAATTTGTATAGCCAAGGGCTTTAATTGTGTTGAGTTAGACTCATTTTGTTATAACCAAGCAGTGACTTGGAAAGATATAAGCTTTTAGGGCATATGAATATCTGTTTAGCCTTCGTCCCTTTTATTACGTGTAACACATACTGTAGATTCAGGATGAGCTATTTATGAATGTATATCGCATGTGTCACCTTTTGTTTATTAACTCTGATTAATAGAAGCTTATCGTTTCATTTATGTTACCTTGTATTAGTTGTCTTGGGTTAGATCATTATATAATTATTTCAGGGCGTTACAAAGAAGAAGAAGAAGAAGAAGAAGAAGAATCTTGTCTATGTTCATATAAGCTACAACATGGTATAGCCTTTTGACTAACTACTACAGAGAGAGAGAGAGAGAGAGAGAGAGAGATAGATATCTTTATTTTTTTGTTTTTAATCTCATTTGGGCTATCTGATATGCTGACTTGTTGATCAACAGCTTAACATGGTATAGCCTTTTGATGAGCTTTCGTTTTTACCATAACATATCCTTCATTTCTTCTCTCTATCTCTATCTTCAAACTATGGTAGTGTGGGTGGGTGGGTGTGTATGTGGTGAGAATTGAGGGAAAGCCATAAACAAAACACATTTGTAGTGTACCCAAAAATGGCGAGTTTCCTTCATGTTTGGACCTGTATTCCCGAACAAATAAGTTATGTTCGTAAATGTGTTCCCGAACAAATAAATAATGTTCGAGCCTGTATTCCCAAACTTGAAAAAAGAAAATTTCTGAGAGTGTTAAGAATTTTAACTGTTAACTCGCCATCATCCTGAAATAAATAACAATACAAATTAAATTTCAAAATGTGATCAGTAAAATAGGTCAAAACCTATGAATAATGTTCGGTTACCTGTTTCTGAACAAATAAACAATGTTTGGGCTTATGTTCCCGAATTTCGGTCATTTGTTCGGGAGTTCAGTTTGAAAAAATAGCGAACATATTTTATTATTTTTATCATTTTTTTCAAGAAACTTATCCTTACAATGCCAATTTCTTCTGAGCTAAGAACAACATCAAAGCTATGAACCTCCTCTAAGTTTTTATTATTGTACTCCTCTCGTCTTATGGAGTTGTGATTGCCAGAAAAACTTCCAGTTATTGTCATTGCCGGAGAAGTGTAGTTAATCAAATAGTTGCCACCGTTATCGCCGTAATATTGCCTCCAAAGGGTTTTCAAGGTTTTAAAGGTGGGATATGGGGAAGATTGGGTGGTGATGGAAGTGAGTGCTCTCATAAACCCTGATTTATGATGTAGTGGGTGTGTAGGTTTAATTGTGAGATAGAGTGTCCCAAAATTAATGATGTCCTTCGCAGTAATTTTATTTGAGGTTATTATTGTAATAAAGAAAAGCTAAAAATTGAGGGGTCCAAAATAATTTATGGGGTGCTAATAGCAGTACTCTTAAAAATATCTTATTTCAAACCTTGACTTTCCATTACTAACCCTACATTAACACAACACTAATTATTTGAATACACACCATTACACACACCAAAAACTCTTCATCTTCACCACTACACACAACAAAAACCCCATAATTTTCAGAACAGAGACCATTTTTGTTGGTCTTGATCTCCATCCCTGGTGGAGGTTCATTCGGCTTCCATCTTCGATGCTGTTGGCCTCCATAATTTATGTTGAACTTTCGTCGTGTCTCATCTCATCATCTTGTTGTTTCATATTGTCGGCGGAGTATTTCATTCGGTCTCCATCTTTGCTGGTATTGATCTTTATTGTTATTGTTGAAATCTTATCTTTCGTTGTCGTTTTAGATTGTCATTCTCATCCTTGGTACATTGGGTGGGTATAAATTGTCATTTACACTTTCCATTCCCACAATCAATTTCAACATTGGGACGTTGGGTGGCTATAAAATTTTGTAAAAAATTTAACAAATCCATCAAATTAGTCATGTTCAAGAATATAGAGTTGAACAAACTTAATGGGTTTAAAAATTTAAATCTAAACAACAAATAAAAGTTTAATTTATTTTAATCGAACTAACTTAAAATGTTCAATTTTTTATCTATGAATATTTAATATTTGGTCAATCTTAATAAATAATCAAACAATGTGTAAAAGTTTAACTGTGGTTATCCGAACACAACAAACAAACTTATCCGAACACAACAAACAAACTCATCTTCCCAACATACGAATCAGATAAATAAAAAATAAAAAAGCTAAGTCATAAACTAACCTTTTCAATGTTCAAATCAACATTTTCAATATTTATATAGGAACCAATCATCTTAGTGTCATCCATGGTACGCAAATCTTCAAAATTAATTGATTTCAATGTTCTTAAACCCTAAATTTTCAAATTTGCTTTGAGTTTAAAAAATAAGTATAATGGAGAAGATAATGAAGTGAGCTAATTGTATGTGAAGAGTATTTTGTATTTTTAAATATGAAATTTTTGAATGGATAGAATACACCCCATGTTATCTTTAATGGTCATTTCATTGAAATATATTATTAAAATATAAATTTAATCTATTATGGTGTGTATTGAGAGAATATTAGGGCATCTCCAACGGTTTATCAGAATTTTCATTAAATATGAGTAAAAAACAAAAAAAGACGAATTCCTCTATTTAATATCGCCTGCTCCAACAGAAGAATTTGACTTTTCATTAAACCACTGGTCGACTGGGCAGATGACCGGCCAGTCGACCAGTCATTGTAAAAAAATGAAAAACCTGGTTGTGAAACAATTGGTTGTTGTTGGTAGCTTTGGTGATGCCCAGTACCACTACCTCTTCCTAATCTATACCCATTAACACCTGGTTCTGAAACATGTTTCTTGCTGATACAACCACCTATTTTTGCAACCTATCTCTTCAACAAAACCCAGATCAAAAAAGAGGATATACACAGATGATTTTCTTGTAGAAGGCCAAACTGAAGTTATACCCAATAAATACACTCTTCACATTTTCCCAATTCTCCCTGAAAATCCATTGCCGACCCTCCGAAGCTCCGTCCACCACCAATTTTCTTTTTCTCTATCGTTCGCTTCAAATTGACGTCTTCATATATAGTCCCAGTAGCACTTAAATTTTCACTTACTGTAAGCAAAAACACCATTTTTGTAGATCAGTTTCACTTCTCCAACTGTTTTTGGGAAGCATTTTGTTGGTGTTGTACTTCTTAATTGCATCATAGATAAAAGGTTTGTGTTCTGTTTAGAATTTTACGTTTAGTTGGATTGATTGACAAGATAAATAATAGAATTTCGCACTGTTCGGTTACTGAGAAATCAAAAGGAAAATTAAAAGAAATCATAAATTTTAAGTCTTGACAATTTTTTATTTTACTTCTACTAATTTTCAAAATTGATTACTATGAGTTTTGAATGAAGAGCTCAACTTAGTTGCGTTGGAAATGATTGAATTTGTGTCTTATTTTGTTTTGGGACTGTGAAGGTTGTGACTTGGTGTTTGTCACGGCTCTGAAGAGCAGGGACCATGGCTTAGGATTCGCGAATTTTGTTAAAGAGGTGGTTGACTAGGGGTCAATCTTTCAGTGTAAAATTTTTATAAAATTTTGCTTGAGGTGGTTATTCCAGAGGGTGCCCGGTCAGTCGTTTGGTGGGTCCACACTCTATACACAGTAAATTATTAGTTTGGTGAAAATTTTAGGGCACAAAAAGTACCTTATTTTTACCAAATTTGAATTTGATGATAGATTTGATGAACGGTTGGAGATGGCCTTAATGGTGTCGGTGTGTAAATAAAATCACTCAAAAAAAAAAAAAAAAGACTAAATCAAAGTAAATTTTTTAGATATATATATATATATATATTTGATAGATATAGATTAATAAATTATTTTATATTTTAAATCAATCATTTAGTCTTCATTTAGGATATGAGTTGACTTTTTAATTTTTTAACTATCTTAGTGTGGGGTTAAAAAAGTTTCGTTTGAGATGGGTTTTTTTTAAATTTTTATGAAAGAAAAAATAAAATAATTAACCTTTTTACCTATTTTATTTATTTTTAGTTAAAATAGACACAAAAAAAAAAAAAAAAAAAAAAAAAAAAAAAAAAAAAGAGAGAGAGAAAAAAAAAAAAAGGGCTCATACCAAACATAGCCTTAATTTTATCTTTAAATTTGATAAGAAATTTGTTCAAGCCGGTATGTTTTCTCCATACTCCGGAGGTGACTGTAATTTACCATCTCTCTCTCTCTCTCTCTTCCGTACAACAATGGCGGCAACACGTAGCCGCCTTCTCCTCCTCCGACGATTCCAAACCCTTCGATCCCTCTCCACCAACTCCGCCGCGGAGGCGAAGATGCCGCAGTTGCAAAGAGAGATTGAGATCGACATCGAGCACGAGGAGAGAGTGAAGCCTGCGAGAAAAGAATATGAGGAAATACGGAGATGGTGTAAGGAGAACAATGCCATGATAAACGCCATTCAGAAGGCTGCGGTCAAGGTCATCGCCGATCGCCCCAGATGGAATTTGCCAAAGGACCCCAAAGAGAGGGCGGCTAAGGTGAAGCAGTGGATGGTAGCGATTGACGAGTCTTCGATGACAATGGAGCAGAAATTGAATGACAAAATCGAGTTGGAGATACTGCAGACGCAGAGGAAGGACGATGCCAAGCTGGAGCAGCTGATGAGAGAGATCGATGAGTCTAATAACTGGCTTTTAAGGAGATGGGCTCGGAAAAGGGATTTGCTGCATAAGCTAGAAGACGAGGACGAGAAGGAGGCCCAACCTCAGCTTGCTGACCAAACCCTAGTATGTCATTGTTCATTTTTTGGTTCATTACATTACATTTTTAATCCCCAAACCAAACTGTGTTGGTGAATCTCTAGAAAATGTACACCATGAAAACACACCGCATGCATAACTTGTTGCTATGAATTGTGTTCTTAATCTAACACAAGGAAAGGAAGGAATATTTAACCAAAGCTTTCTAAAACCTTCCTGCAGGTCATCTTGAAATCAATAGGGCTTTAAACAAGTTCACCCTAGGGTTGCTCAACCTTGGCTTTAAAAGATTACCAGATCTAAAATTGGAGATTGAATGTGGACTTGTATTCTATACTCTGTTTCGTTTTGAGTTTCTTAAAACAATTTTTGAAATTTTTGCTTTTTGTGTTTTGTTGTCTATAGTGAACTTTTTTTTTTGTATTTCAGTTGATTTTTATTTTTTGTTTTTTAGATGCATATAATCTAAATGTACTTAAACAGTAAAATATTTGTAAAGAAATCTTTAAAAAAATTCAATAAATACAAAAAATAATAAAATGTATAGATTTTTGAGAAAATTAGTTATAAATTCATATTCCCACCCCTATAAGTTATTAAGGACAATAGTGAAACTATTGGGCCATAAGGACATTTGTTAGAAATTTGTTGGTCAAAAGGACATTACCACCCATGTGTTGAAATTTTTATTTTTAACCTAAATGTTGAAATCTTTTTTTATCTATTTAATTTTTGAATCTATCTATTCAAATTTGTATTTATCTGTTGAAATTAACCAAGCTTATTTTTTTCTATCTATTCAATTTTTTGTTCTATCTGTTCCAATTCTCATACACACACACAAATATATAGAGAGAGGTCTATTTGTCAAAGTCTTTTTTTGAACCACTCTTTCTCTGTGTGTGTGTGTCTCTCTCTCTCTCTTTATTTCTCTCTCTATCTTTCAGCATTTACACCCTTTCTCTTTATCTCTCATCTTTCCCATTACCCACCACCATGCCTTCTCGCCACCACAATCGCTGCCTCTGCCTCTGCCTCCGCCTCCGCCGCCGCCGCTGCACCACCCCTTTCTCCTTTCCATCTCTGATAGTGTCTCTGCTGCCTTCTCCATCCTCATCTTCGCCGCACCGTTGTTTTCCGATTCCAAAGCCCCTCACCGCTTCTTCTACTCTGCTTTGCCATCATCGACGATTCGATGGTAGCTCGGTTGCCACCATCACCGTTGTGATCTCTCTCACCGACCTTGATAAGTGCTACCAGATCCAAGCAAAGGGAGAGAGAGAGAGAGGGAGAGAGCAGCAACAAGATCATCATCACCATCATCTGCTATGGAGAGAACCAACTTCTATGGGGTTTCATCTGCTAATACCTTTGGTTTCAGCTTAGATCCAAACCACATTGCGAGTTCAATGTTGGCGTCTTCATCCTCGCCGCACCGTCGTCGCTTTCCTCTGATCGGGCTCAATCCGAACTTCTGGCGTCATCGTCGTTAACACCAGTCTCCATCTCTCCGTCTGAAAACTTCCATGGTCGATGAAGAAGACAATCGATGGGGCTTAATTCTCTACTCATATCTACTTATGGGTTTTAGAGAGAAAAGTGGGTTTGTTTATGGAGAGAGAGAGAGAGAGAGAGAGAGAGAGAGAGAGGAGCTTGTAGTGAACTACGCCCACCATTGTTAACTAATGTCTGAGAGAGGAGACGAAGAAGAGTCGTAGGAGTGAGAGAGAAAGAGAGACAAATACAGAGAGAAAGAGAGAAGTGGGATTGTGAGAAGCGAATGGTTTTTATATTATAGATATCGGAAGTGTCCTTATGAACTTAATAGTTTCGCGCATGGACTTTTAGACGAATGAAATCCAAATTTGGACCTGTAACCTGAGCACCGTAGATTTTTTGTATCTTTTTTTTTTTTTTTTTTGTATTTAGTGAATTTTTAAATGATTTTTTTGATAAATTTTGTACTTTTTAAATGTATTTATATTAATTGAATCCAAAAAGTAAAAAAACAATTAATTAAAATATCAAAAAAATACTAAAAATAAAAAAAATACGGATTGAAAATTTGAAAACTGTTTTTGAAAACTCTTAAACCAAATAGATTGATAGGTGGTTATGTTTTTTCTTTTTTCTTTTTTTTTTGTTTTTTGGTTCCTTTTATTTTTTTATACTAGGGCCATTCTCTTTATGCAATTTTTAATGACTCATTATTGTTAGTGCTAGGAATAGTTTGTAAGAAGTGTCATGAAGGAGCTTCCCCGACATGAAGAGAGTTTTCGACAAGGTGTGAACCAAGAAAAACCAAGCAAAGGATTGAAAACTAAAAAGCCAAAGTTTAAGGCTTGTTTGGGAATTGGCTATATTAGTTGGCTCTTTGATTTTTCATGAAAAATGTGCAGAAAAGTAAAGAGAGTGATGTGATAACTTATAGTGTTTTTTTGGCTATGTTAGCCACTCCCCAAACAAGGCCCAAGTCTCGACCACGTCAAGATCCTAAGAGTAGGTGAAATTTTCTTCTCATAGTTTGGTAGATCAATTTTAAAGTTGTGGTTGATCATAGTGGAAGTTTTGAGAGATTTATCCAAAAAAAATAGTGGAAGTTTTGAGATGCCCATTGCAGCTTGGTCGACCAACTTGGTCATCATGACCAACCAAAGCTATGGTCAACCAACTTGGTAAAATTTAAAAAAACTAGCCGTTATTAGCCGTTACAAAGGCTCGGCTATTTGTGCCAAATGCCCGCATTTGGTATTCTTTGATGATAAAAAGCTGTGTGAGTGCCTTAGCAACTCCTATACATTCTATGTGGTTGTTTGGAAACACTTATCTTCAGCTTAAGAAAAGATGGTTAAATTTGTTTTCCTCAAACATGGGGTTAAACAACCTAGTTTTTAAAGCTTATTTTGAGCTGAAAATTTAAAAAGAATTTCCAAAACCCAGTACAACTGCCTAAGCATATAATTCAAATTTTAAACTAAATAAGTAGCAAATATGTATTTTCAAAAGTCAGATTTCCAAGAGTTCTCTAACCTTGTGTGAGTGGGTGTATGCTTGACGGTCCTCAACACAAGTGTTGAAGAACTTACTTCTTAGAGCCTTCAAGTTCTCACATTGTGGAAGGTGATGTTTCTCGTCCTAGTGTCATGCTAGTTTGCATACACTATTTGCCATCACATGCTTATATTTTGGTCTCACATACACCGTTGGAACTCTAGGTGAGCATCCCAAGTTTAAGTGTTAAGAACTTGTGTTTTCGTTAAGAATTTGCTTAAAGAATTTGCATTTTAGCTTGGATCACAATGAGCGACACAAAACAAATCGAACATTTGAAACTAAATTTACTGAAATTGTCAATTAGTTGAAATCAATATAGACCATTCTCTTAGACTTACTACTTGTGGTAACTTGTAAGAAAGCAATATAAAAATTTGATCAAATTTATTTATCAAAAAAAAGAAAAAAAAAAAAAAAAGTCCATTACATGCAATACATTTATCAAAAACAACATAAAAATAAAACTTGAGCAAATTTATAAAGATTGTGGACTTGGGATATTTACAACATAAAAGATATAAAAAAATAAAAAATAATAGTAGTCCTATTCACCCCGTCCTATGAAGTACGGACACTTCTAAGAAGGTAACGTGTCGTGTCCGATATCGACACAACATGACACTCTTCGGATACTTCCCAACACTTTTAGACACACATGAAACAAATTATAAGTGAATAAAATAATTTAGAATTCAATGATAAAACAAAAACAAATATGTAATTTTAAACTTCTTCTCCTCCTTTAGTCTTGAATTTTTTTTTGTTTGACTTAAATATTCACATATATAGCATATAATAATTACTTGTTCTTATGTATGACATATAATAAATATATAAAATTATATCTTTTGCACATGTTCCCCATGCATCATGTTCAACATTTTTTAAAAATTTACTTGTCAGCGTGTTCATATCCATGATTCTTAGCCCCCCTCTAAGACATTTTAATTTACTATCAATGCAGACACTCTCTTAATGGGCAACACCAGAGAGTGAGATACCTAGCCTATATGATATACATTTCATGACCATAGACTCATCATCTAATGATGAAGAATTTGAGGATCAACCCTTTCTGACAATGGTGCTGATAACCACTCACTACAGCATGTCCCAAACCTCCTCTACTCACTTGTTCAGGAATGGAGTCACTTTCGTACCACCTGCTGATTTCAACACTTGTTTAGGTCTAAAAATTATACACACAAAACTCTAAAATTATATTTCCAACTGCCAACAAACTACTCGTACAAGTCGTGGAATAACAAAGTGCACTAGACTTATCACAAGGCACAAAAGACATTGTTTTACTATACAGGACATCATTTTCTCACCTTGAATTACTTGCATGTTAAACTCTCACCACGCAACATCACTCATGTATTTCAATCTTTACTCGCGTGTTAAACTCTCACCAAGTGACATCACTCACTCATTTCAATCTCTACAGTACACCATTCACAACACACTACTACACTAGACTTCCGAATCCTTTTGTACCACATTTGGTGGGTGATTATCACCACACCCT
Organism: Camellia sinensis; assembly: GCF_055761805.1. Taxonomy (NCBI): domain Eukaryota; kingdom Viridiplantae; phylum Streptophyta; class Magnoliopsida; order Ericales; family Theaceae; genus Camellia; species Camellia sinensis. The sequence continues at coordinate 52,450,692 of NC_138967.1, forward strand.
TGGTTAGATCAAGTTTAGCTGAAGAATGTAGGGAAAGAGAATTGTTAAGGGAACGAATAACTACTCACATGTGGAGAGATTATAATATAAATCTTCAATGACAATCAAATTGTAATATGGATCCTGGAAAACAGAGAGAGGCTGTAAGGGTTATTTGACTCATTTGCTTTGCATCAATATAATCTTTTTCTGTTGTTGATAAAACAAAAAATTGACAAGTTAATTATTATTATTTGAATGTTATCTTTTGGAGTGAATTAGATTTTAATTTGTTATTGTATTATGCGAAACATTGCATTTGTTTGGGTGATAATTTGCTACTAGTTATGCACTTCTTCCAATATGTTAATGGCATTTTTGCACATAGGTGGAAGGTGACCAAAGGTGCTTGGTAGAAATTGACAAGAAACATTTGACATGGAATAATGAAAAGGATCTTGTTCTTATCGACTCACTCTTGGACCAAATGCTCGGAGGGCAAAAAATTGGTGGTAGTTTTACATCATCTGCGTATGGAGCTGCAAGCAAAGCGGTGAGTACCAAGTTTAGCGTACATTGTGATTCCAATCATGTAAGGAATCGGTTGAAGACTTTAAAAAGTAATCTTGCAATGGCTAAAGATATGTTAGCAACTGATAGTGGATTCAGGTATAATCATTCAACACAACTGATTGAAGCTACAACAGGTGTTTGGGCAGCTTACCTCAAGGTATATCTAATTGTAAGATTGATGTAGTTGTGTTGTGTACTACAAACTTAAAATATTTGTTCGTCATTATTTAATATAATATTATATATGCTATTCTCTATAGGCAAAGCCTAAAGCTTCTCATTTTCAACATGCTCCGATTCAAAACTTTCAAAAGTTGTGTCAACTCTTTGAAGAGGATCGAGCAACTGGGAGTTTCGCTGTAGGTCCAAAAGAAAAGTGACATGACAAAACCAATTAGATAGAGTCACTCTCAGAGAATTTTGATGTGATTGGAACTCAACAAGATGACCAAACTACTGAAATATCTTCTTCCTCTAAACTCAAAGAAGAGAAAGGACAAATCACATGATACTCTGAATGAGGAAATAAGGTCAATTACGGATGGTCTACATGCAGTTGCAATAGCACTTGATCGTGGTAACCTTCGGAACTAGACAGATGAACAATTATTTGAGGAGATTGAGAAGGTTAGTGGCATTGACTGATGCTTCTCGAATGAAGGTGTATCAAGTTCTTACTAAAGAAGTGAGTCATGCTCGAGCATACCTAGCTTGCCCTAGTGAACGCCGTGGTCTTTGGTTGCCTGTTAAATTTGGATCTTCAATCTTTGATGCATAGTACTATTTTTTTTTTTCTTTGAAACTTTTTTATTTGAAGCTTTCAGCGATTTTGGTGAACCTATGAAAATATCATTGCGCTTGGATTTAATATGTTTTCTGTATATGGACTTTCTTAGTTACTTGCTGCACTTGTATGGTAGATTTAGGGCATGTATGTGTCCTTGAGGTTCCAAATAATCTCTGTTGCATGATGGCCCTTTTTGCCCTTTTTTATGATGTTGTGGATGTGAATGTTATGTATTGTTCATCAAGTTTTTTTTTTATTTTTTTTTATTTTTTAAATGCTTACGATATTAGGATACTATGGATCTGTAATATGGATTAATGCTTTAATAATATTAATTTGATCATCATTAATTAAATGTTGTCATTTTACTGAATAATAATTTTGGTATAGTTACAATTTATTCTTGTAAGTAGGAATTCTTGGAATCATGAGCTAATCTGAAACAAAACTGTTTCTTTGTTTTGGTTTTGGTCCAATTTTATAGGTGTTAATTGTTCGGTTTGATTCTCGAAATCACAAAATCGGTAGATTGTTTAATTTGGTTTGCAAAAACTTGTTTCAGAATTTTTTTCTAAAATATTAATATGGGGACAGGAATAAAAAAAAATAAAAATACTTACTATTTTTATATAACTTTATGTTTTGGGTGGTTATAAATAAAAATTTTAATTTTTTTTATTTTGATTTTGATTAAAATAATTTTAAATATTTTTTAAAAAAATTATGAATTCTTTTTTTGAAAAACAAATTAAAAGCATTTAGAATGATTTAAATAAGTATATTTTAAAAAAATTTACAAAAAAATATATAAAAAAATAAAAATATGATATGACTTGAAAAAGATAAAAGAATGTGTTAATATAGGGATACCAAATAATGCCTAAACAAGCCCTTTGATTCTTGAATTTTTTCAAAACCTAACCACAATCCTTTATTTTTGTTTTTAAAGGTGAAAAAAAAAGAAAAGAAAACAACTGCTGCCTCATTTTTTTTTTCCTTCTTTTTTTTTTAAAAGTTAAATCTACTAGTCTCATAAATAAACTTTCTGAGATGTTCAATTATGTAAAAGTACAACTTAATTTTTTTGGTACTCGGTGATGATCTTGCCATCAGAAATATTTGAAATCAAATATTAATCACTGTCTTTGGTTTGAGTTTTTTGAATTAAGTTTTTTGAAAATTAACTTTTTTGATTTTTGTATTTTTTTGTTTTTAGTGAATATTTTTTAAATTTTAAACATTTTTTTTTTACTTTTTTAGATGCACCTTACGTAGATATGCCTAAAAAGTAAAAAAAATTGTGAAAAAATGTTTTAACAAATTAATAAATACATAAAAATACAAAAAATGTACTGAATTCTTGTATTTTTTTTATATTTTTGATATTTAGTGAATTTTTAAAAGATTTTTTTTACAATATTTTTACTTTTATGGTGTATTTATGTTAGGTGTGTCTAAAAAGTAAAAAAATTGCTTAAAATATTAAAAAAATTCAGTAAAAACAAAAAAACACGGAAAATAAGAAAGTAGAATTTTCTGAAAAGTGTTTTGAAAAACTGGAAACCAAACAAGATAATTGTATTAGGAAAAAAGTATCCGGAAAATTCAGTAAAATAAAATTTTAATTAATTAAATTGCTCTCATTATGTCTTTTCTTTTTTTATTTTTCAAACTCAACCAACATAGTTTAGAATTGGAATCCTAGCAATTCTTTATCTTTTTCTTTCTATTTTCACTTTCCTTTTCAAATTCTTCCTCAAATCTTCTAATCAAACACAACCTAAAATAGACACTAAAGAGAATCGGACCTTAACTTTATGTGAGATCCTCAAGCCTCTCATCCCTAGATTAGCTTCACTTTTTTAAATAAGATAAATTATAAATACACCTCCTGAGATTTGTTTAAAATACAAATTATTCCATGTAATTTGAAAAATTATAAATATCCCATTGTCATAATTTTTTATTTAACAGAATTAACTGAAAATATGAAATTCTTAACTGCTCTCCTATACAATAATGGAATTACTTGAATTATTAATTAAAATATAATTCTCACATTATTTGTGAGACCCCTAACTTTTGTTAAACCTATTAAGTCCCTTACTTTTAAATTATTTCCTTGAAGGCCCTTAGTTTTTGAATTAATTGTAATTTTAACCCTATGATCAAAATATATGCGCTAACTGAAAACTAACAAACCTTAATCGATTTCAGTAACTTAGGAATCATTTCTAATATTCTAATACTGGCTAATTGGCTCCCTAAATATGGAATTACCACTCAAAAACCCTAGGCTTTTCCGGTTTTATCACATTCGTCGGTTGATCGCCTTTTTATTCGAAACAAGAAATCCAAACCGAGTTAAACTCTCTAATCCTAATTTAATTTAATTCTACACTAAAATAAATGTTCCAACTCACAAATTAAATCACAAATTGACCCCAAACAAGTAACATTATATATTTTTATACACTTGTACCTTAAAATCTTTTTTTTAAACATTATATTTTACAAATTCCAACAATTGTACAAAATATATATATATATATATATATATAACAAGTCCATCAATTCACCATCATTAGCCATCCATCACCATTGTAGGTGTAATGAGTGTACTTTGAGACAATTTTGAATGATTTAAGAAAGAAAATCTTTAACTTGGTACAAACTTATATATATATATATATATATATATGTATATATGCAATTAGGTTGGTTTGATTAGAAGGAAACCCTAACTAGATCATGTTTAGGAATCTAATTAAGGCTTCTAATCCTTCACTATTCTATTGAATTCAAACTAAATCCAAACTATCCTATTCAATTCCAACCAATGGGCATTTATGACCTTTTGCACCAAATTCATTATAAAAACAACCCCTCCCATAGCATTTTACATGCAAGAGCACACACATACACACTATATTCAGCTGAGAGAAAAAGAGAGGAAGAGAGTTTTGGTGGTAGAGGAAAGGAAAAAGAGAAGAAATTGTGCAAACACTTCATTAGGCAATCAAGTAAACCACAATACAACTCTCTCTTATTTTTCCTTTCAAATACATGCTCTTAGAAGTTTTAAACATTCATTCAGATGTGTTTTGATGGTACTTTTGTGTTAAAAATGAAAGGAGTTGAGCCTTGGTTCTACCCTTCTCACATTTCGTTTAATTGGTATAAGACTACCTTTTTTCCATATCAAACTCTCAAAATTTCCAAAGGCACACCTTCACCTTAAATTTCTGAGTTTATTACATATTATTTATCATGTTTTCATCACAAGATAAGTATAAAATTTCTCCTAGTTGACCTCTTTTCTCACCAATTTTCTTATTTCACGAACTGTGCCAGAACAATCTATTTTACAGCCAACTTTTTAAAATTATAGAAAAATGTCAAAAAATCTTCTGGACCTTAATTTTATGTCAGAATCTTCCTTAAGGAGATAACTTTCAAGTAAAATTGGTTTCATTGAAAAAGAGTGAGCGGTTTGTGAGAAAACTTGATTTTTGTAACGGTCGACAAATTTGGACAGAGCTGGAGTATTTCTGAAGTAACTAAAAATCTAGAAAAGCCATTCCGTTTCCGAAAATGTTCTGAAAACTAAATAAAATTATCTACGAACCATAGGAAGGCCGGATTTGGAAAAAATCTGAAATAGTTCTTTTAATCTTGATCTTTAAGTGACTCTAAATCTGAAAATGTTGTTTACATTGATGTTTTGTGCTCTTGACTTTATGAATGTGTTTACTTATATATAATCATGTCTTGGTATGATATTATATATGTCATGGTTATGTATTTTTTTTGTCCTTTGAAGATGCTCACATTTATGCAAATTTATTTTCCTTTTCGCTTGTACTAACTAATTAAAATGTGAATTTCAACGAGAACCTTAATGGGATGGCTAATGGAGTTTCGATCACATAAGTATTGTTATGAGATAAAGTTATGTTCCAATTGAATTGATTAGCGGGACATGTTCCCCTTGAAAGTAAAGTCTTACGCAAGTAGTTGTTTCGGAATCCTTGAACGGAGTGGTTGTATTCGAACCCTAGGTGTTTATGGTGGATAAGGTTAGAGGAGGTTATGGGCAAGGCCCATTATTACTGTCTTTTTTGAGGCCCTGCAGTTTGCACTACGCCGTAGATAACCGTTGGTAGGCATCCCAGGTTAATTTTGCAATAAAGTAGCAAAAGAGGGAACATACCGAATAATCCCCGTCCGATTCTTGGGGTTGAGAGGATGAAATCTCTTGGGGGATTTTTAGTTTACTAACATCTAACCTTATAATCCTTTATTATTGAATGATTATCATGCTTAATTATTTGCTTGTTATAATTGTAATGGTGTATTGGATTGGAAAAAATGGATGGGGTGCGTGTGTGTTTACTGGGTATTCAAAGCTCACGACGTTTCATACTAGGTATTGAGGACTATTAGACCAATTGAAGGCAAAGCTGAAGTATTTGAAGATGTATGACTATCGTATGAGAGTTAGAAACTAGTTTTGTAAACACGATTATAAGATTGTAAGTGATTAATTGCTTGTTATATTTGAAACATGATTTTGTAATTATTATATATAACGTTTGTAACCCATCCTTATACTTTGTCAATTCATGTAGGTCTTGTGTTAATACCTTGTTAAGATCTGTCAAAAATGTAGCTTTGTTATCTAAAGTGGTTGGACTTAGAAGGGAGGCTATTTTGACTCCTCCGACCTTCTTGGGATCTTGCTTGGTTATTAGCCAAAGGACTCATTAGTGACATTTTTTACTCTTGTAACCTTAGATAAATCCTGTATTTAATTATTCATATATTATCTGATGTTCTCGATTTTTGGGGCGTCACATTATTAAAAATTGTTAATTAACATAATGATTTATTAATAAAAGAGGTTATTTGTTATGAAATTAAAATTTTCAACAGGCGGAATATAATTTCCAAAAACATAGGGGGTGATTCTTATTTTAAACAAATCTCAGGGTATATTTATAATTTGTCCTTTTAAATATTATATGATATATTTTATTTATTCATTTTTTATTTTTTTGACTCTTACAAGTCAATTAGCAACTAATACATAAAAATGTTTAAAATTAATAAATTAAAAATAAATCCATAATATAAGTATATATATTAAATTATATAAACAATGTATATTTAAAAAAAATAATTTTAATCCTTCATTTTGTAGTAAATTCAATTACTTAAAAATTTAAGGATAAATTACAAATACATCTATCAATATTTGCTTTAAATATAAATGTCCCTTATAGTTTTGAAAATTACGTCTTATCTTTTCAAATTTCTAATTACATAACAAATGTCCATTTTTATTAATAAACAATTAAGACAAATTATGAGAATAGGATATTGTTATTTTCGGAACTATAGTGGACAATCTGTATTTTAAGCAAATTTTAGAGAGTATAGTTGTAATTTATCCAAATTTTAAATATATATTTAAGAAGGGGGAACTACATGTAGGTGGGAGAAGGGAAAAAATATTTACCAACACATAGAGGGGTACGAGTGACATTTGCACCCCCACATCCTTTCATTTGCATCCCACCATAAATACACTTGCACCCCCATGTGCTTGTAATTTTTTTCTTCTCCTTCCATTTGCATGTGGTTCCCATTTTAAGAATCACTTAAACTTTTAAATAACACTAATTGTAGCTTGTTTTGGAAAGTAGATTAAAAGCTAATTTTTTGACTTTTTTAAAAAATGTTTTAAAAAAAAAGAGAGGTGATGTGATTCAAAATAGATTAAAAGTAAAAAAAATGGCTTTTAACCTTTGAATTAATTTTTATTTAATACATTTAGTTTTTAGTGGTAAATTGAATTATCAAAATTAGACGCGGAAGAAAAACTGATGAAATCGAACCTACCGCTAAAGACCAATCAAAATTGGATTTTTTTTAATCTATTTTTTTTATAATATCCTATTTGTTCGATTTTTATTTCCCCCCTAACCAACCAAAATATTGTATTTAAATCTTTTGAGCATCAGAAGATAAGTCACTAATAATACATATTTGGTAACAAAAATTTGGTATGAAGGCATTTATAGAATAACTTTCACCCATTTTCTTTATTTATTCCTAATTTGGTAGGGAGGAATCTATAAATTTTTATAAGACTCTAAAAACTCGTATAAATCTCTCATTGACATCAAATTGAATAAATTGACAAAACTGAATCACAAAATGTGATCTGTTTCAATTCTTTAGCCAATGAAATTGCAAAGTTTAACATTGTTAAAATATCTTTCAATCTCGATCAAACCCAACCTTTTTATCCTTATAATCTAGGGCTACAAATGAATTGAGTTATTCACGAGTTTAACTCGACTCAACTCAATTCATTAAGTACATATATAAACTCAAATTTGAATAAGCTCAGGTCATTTATTATTTATTTAAATAATAAAATAAATATATTATTTATATATGAAATGAGATAATAAAAATAAAAAGGCTGGGCTTCCCTCTCGTCCGTGATCGGACTGTAGGGTAATGTTGGGCTAGTGGAGGCTACTATGGGTCCCGTTTCGATAATCTGAACCGTTCAATGTGTAGAAATCATCGAGTACTATATGCTTGTGAAAAATCACGTTGATCGGATATCAATAGCTATCTCATCAGATCAGATTTCTGTCAGCCGTTTATTTTTTTACGGTTCATTTTTTTTTTTTTTTATACAAACTGATTTGATCACATAATTATCGATATCCAATCAACGTGATTTTTTACAGGTATGTAATACTCAACGAATTCAACACATTGAACAGTTCAGATTATCGAAACGGGATTCATAATAAATTTCAATAAGTCAAACAGTATCTTCCAATCTGATTACGAATGGAAAGAAGTCTGCCTAAAACAATATGTATAAATAACTTAATTCTGGTCATTTATTATTTATTTATTTATATATGCCAAACACACACTTATAAATTAGAATTTAAAAAAATAATAATTTAGGTTGTGCTACAACCCACTAATATTGAGGTGCGAATTTATATCAAATTTGTTTAACCGGTGCCGATTAGCCGGTTAATCGTCCGACTAAGCGACTAACAGCACGATTGACAAGGACAACGCAATTGACAAGTACAACTGCTGTCAAGGACAACGCGATTGACAAGAACAACTGTGGTAGTAGACAAGGATTTCTCCGGTCGTCCGACCGGTCAACCGCTGATCACAAATTCACGCGATTCGCGCTGAAGCTGTCGAGGCTGAAGCATTAACCAATAATTTAACTATGCCAAATTTATGAAATTTGTTCTCTCTCTCTCTCTCTCTCTTCCGTACAACAATGGCGGCAACAAGTAGCCTCCTCCGAATCCAAACCCTTCTATCCCTCTCCACCACCAACTCCACCGCCGTGGACCACCACCAGTACCTCCGAAAGAGGCGGAGGCGAAGCTGAGGTAGTTGAGAAGAGAATACGCGAAGAAGGTAAAGGAGTTGCGAAAGGATTATATGGAGGAAATGGAGTTGCTGAGAGCGGAGCGCAAGGCCACTAAGGCCGCCTCCAAGATGGCCAAAGCTGCCCAACGTCAGCTTGCTGAGACCAAGAGTTTCGCCAAACCCAAGTATGTCTCCCTTAACCCCCACTTCCTCATTTGTTGGTTAATTACCTTTTTTCCCAAGTATGAGTTTTGTGTTATTCTGATCCTAATAATGTTCAAATTGTTTCAATTTAATATAAAAATATTTCAATTTGATCTCCGAAAATTTGTGATTTTGAAGATAAAAATGATAGAGATTGACATATTAGAGCATCTCCGAGGCTTCATCAAAAGTAAAAATTTGATGAAAAGTTTGATATGATATGATATGATGCATCCAATGATAAACTTAAAATTTTTATCAAATCTTGTTACAATCCCGGTTGACCCAACTGACACCTACAAAATTTGATGAAAGGATATAATTTGCTTGATTTGATGAAAAATTTAACTCTTTGATATCAATTTGATGAAATGGTTAGGGATGGGTTTTAATGCATTTTTCATCAAATTTGAATTTGATGAAACATTTGATAGAAGGATGGGAGATAGCCTTATATAGACCAAAATGTAAATTTATAAAGGGAAAATTACATCAGCGGTTCCTACATTTTGCCTCTTGCGTTTCTTACACTTTTCAATTAATTCAATTTTGACTCTTAATTTTAGATTTTGTATCAATTTGGTCTAATAATGCCGTTAATTATGACTAAATTGGTTGAGGCAGTTGAGTAAGTTTATAATTTTTACCAATACATGCCATTTATGTGCGTATTTTTTATCCAAAAAAATGTTAAGAATTGTAATCAATTTTACCAAATTGAGACAGAGTCATAAATTTAGTGTCAAAATCAGAGTAATTGAAATTATATGAACAAAAATGACACAGACCAAATATAGGGACTATTGTCATGATTTGCCCATTTTTTAAAGTGTTCTTATATTAATTACAAATCATTGCAATTTTTTAAGTGAATTTCCACTTACCCGTTACAAAGCTAGATTAGAAGATCAAATTGAAATATTTTATACATTGGGACTAAATTTACTCAATTTAGATTACCAAAATGTCACAAACAACCTAGTTTAGGACTAAAAATATAATTTACCCTTTTTAATTTGAAACAATGTTGATGAATGTTGGGTGCAGAATTAAAAAAATCACTTCCCTTTCCCATTGATGACAGTAGTTTAACTCAAAGGTTTTTTTTTTTTTTTTTTTTTTCCCCTGAAAATATGGGATGTTATTGGTCAAAAGGGATACGAGAAGGTATAGAGTTTTTGGTAATGCAAGAAGTATGGGCTGAAAAGGGGAAAACAGTAATAGGAGAGGTTTGAGGGAATTAAATATCATAGTCAGGGGTCAATTATGATGTTCATCCTATGGTGGCTAGGGACATTCCCAATGCTTGATCAAGATAGTTAATTGGAATGTGAGAGGACCTAGGTCCATTGCAAGGAGCATTCTATTGGAGGTCTAAAAACAATAGTTTCTTGATATTGTTCTACTTCAAGAAACAAAAAATTGAAGAGTTCGATATAAGGCTAGTTAGGAGTTTTTTTTTTTTGTTGGTGGGTGGGGTTGTTAATTGTTGCGATGAGGGGTAGTCTTACAAAAAGAAGTGTTGATAGGAGATTTTTCAGTTTTGGTGAGGTTTGTAGACCTTGATGGATCATAATGGTGGTTAACCAATGCGGACGGTGGTCCGAATAGTTCGAGGTTGAGCACCTTTTGGGATGAGTCAGGTTGTCTTCTTGGGTTGTGTTCTGCTAATTGATCTTTGGGCGGGGGCTTTAATGTCATTAGGATTTTGTCAAAAAAGTCCAATAGGATTAGAGTCACTGGGAGTATGAGGGATGATTTACTTGATCCTCATTTATTTAATGTTAGATTTACTTGGTTTGACTTTCAAGAAAATTTGGTCTGTAAAAAGCTGGATAGATTTCTTCTCTCTTTAAGATTGGAGAATAGGTTGTCAAGTGCAAGGCATGAAGCACTTCCAAGAGCACTGTCTGATTATTGTCCAGTGGTGTCAGAAACTTGAACATGTAACTGGGGTCCTCCTATTAGGTTTGATAATACGAGATTGGATCATTCTTTGTTTTTGAGAGATTTTAGATAGTGGTGAGAAGAATCTGGAGTCCATGGGTAGGAGGGTTTTAAATTTACAAAGAAGTTGAGAATGGCTATGGGAAAGCTTGAGTGTGGAATAAGAGGAATTTTAGAGATTTGAGGGAAGTGAAAAATGAGTTGGTGAAAGGAATTGATGAATTTTATAGATTAAAGGTTTTGCGGGGAGATGGATGAAGTGCTTAGAAAGGAGGGATCAAGGATGAAAATTGAGTTTAAGAAAAATATTTAGAGAAACATTTTTTTGGAATGAAAATGCTTAGATAAAGTAGTTAAAAGAAGGGGATACTAATTTCAAATGATTTCATAAGGAGTAAATGAAAATAAGAAAAAGAAGTTCATTAAGAAATTGGAGTTTGATTCTTGAAGGATCACTGAGAGGGAAGATCAAATTGTATTGACTTTTTCCCTTGAACTTAAAAATAATAATAATAAATAAAATAAATAAATAAATAAACTCTTTGGGTTAGATTTGTGAGATTGGGAATTTGGGGTCTGGAGTGGTTTCCAATTAGTCAGGGGAGGTTCTCTTGGCTTGAAGACCATTTGAGGAGTTGGAAATTATAGAAGTTATTTTTTTATTCTAAGAGAGAGAAATCACTAAGCTCGGATGCCTTTACCATTGCTAGTTTCCAAGATGGTTGGGAGGTGGTTAAGGATTTGATTGAAGCTTTTTAAGAGTGGGATTGTTAATGGATTGACCAATGATTCTTTTAACTATTTGATCTCTAAGAAGGTGTGAGTTCTTTGAAAATTGGGATTTTGAGTCCTATATTACTTTGGTTATATGGTTGTACAAGATTTTCGCGAAAGTGTTGGCCAGAAAACTGAGAGCAGTTTTGGGAGATTCTCTATTTCTATTTCAAAGCGAGCTTTTCTTAAGGGCCATAACATTTTCGATTTGGTTTTGGCTGCAACTGAGGCAGGACAGGAATAAAGAATCATGCAAAACAAATGGTGCTCCCTTTCATTCTCATTTGGCATTGGTGCAGGATTTCATGGACATTGGTGATAGAGCCACACCTGTTTATGCATTTCATGTTTCTCTTACACTGTTAGATTAGAGCTCATCTATAACTGTAGGGATTCAAACTTCTAATGTGAACAAGTTCGTGGATTTTTTTTTCTTGGTTTTCTTATGAACTCAAACCACAATCCAATTGGTAACCTACAAACTTGATAGTACTCAAACATATATAAACCCACAGTTGATAGTCTTTTGATTATATCAGATAAAAATTGATATGTAATCATTTTATGTATGTTGGATTCGGACCATATGACAAGTGAATATCAATACCCAGTCTTGTCTGCATGTGGACAAATCTGCTTGTATATTGTTATGGTATCTTGTCCTGAATCTGAGAACACAAAAATTGTTGCAACGTAGTTGTATCATAAGTCTTCTATGTAATAGCATATTTTTCTGGATAACAGATTTAGCGAAATTCTGTGGGATAGCTGCAGTAAATCTGCTACAGAATGTACCAGTACCAACTACCGAGCATATCTGAATCAAAATTCATAGGTTATTATCCTGTTCCGTTGTGCATAAACTAATGTTTTCGGTTATGCAGATATATTTATCCTGTAATAATAGCTCTTGCACTGTTCATGTTTTCTTAATTTGCTTTGTCATGCCTTCTTCATGGTTTTGTTCGCACTGTTTGTTTATTGATAGGGGTCACCTTTACCATATCCTGATGTGTTTCAATTTTGTATGGATACAGTCGAAAGAAAGAGCAGGGAAGCCTGAATATTGGATCATGAAGAAAATGAAAATCGAGGAGAAGAAGTAAGATAAGAATGAACTTGTGCGTTGGCAAAGTTCCATGTGGATAGATGAAGCTGAATTGGTGAAGAAGGTACTAGAAGCCATTGTTGATACTACTCCCCTTTGAGTACTAGGAAGCTTACATCAAATCAAATTACTAGGACACAACACTATCCATTTTTCAAAAAAATGTCTGTTAGAGGCAACCTTTTCTTCCCATTTTGTTTGTAATCGTTTTCAGTAACATGATGAATGCCATTTTTCCCCCACCTTTTCTTGAGTATTCATTGCGATGATAGGGTTATGTTTTTACTACTCAATGGACATGACAAGATTATCCTTTTACCCTTTAGTTATATTCGTATTACCAATTACTCGGTTACACTTTTCAACTGAGTCGTCAACTCACTCTCTTCTTACTTGACACCCACTGCCCATGCCCACCCCATCAGAGCCAATCACCACCTCCACCTTTGCCCAACCTACAAAGCACATTGGCAACGAATATCCCAGTAGATAAATAGTGCCTCCATTTCCATCCCACCACCATCAAAACACCAAAATTGGCCATGGTCTCCATCTGAACACCTGAACCATTTATTTATGCACTAATTGACAATATAATGCTTTGAGAATAACCAGCCATCACCATTGCAGATCATTCCTTTCAGTTATGTGTGTTGTTACTGTGATTGGCTGCTAGTGACTGGTGGCGTTGACAGTGCTGGGTGATGAAGTTGTGTATTGAGGTGGTGGGACGGGAGGTGGTAGCAGCGGTGATTGAGGAAGGGTGGGAGTTGACATCAATGACTTGTGAGCTGTGGCTAACGGAGGGGCTGTGGGGGTGGCTCAGGATTGTGAGGCTAGTTTTGCACATTTTTGTGTTTTTAAAGAAGTTTTGGTTTCCTGACCATAATGAAATTCATCTTGTTAGAGCCATGAAAGTTGAACAAAACTGAAGTTGCACCAACTGTGCCCTCCTACTATTCAGTATCTCAAGAATTGAAGTCAAAAACTTCTATGAAATAGTTTCACGGGATTCAGTCAATTTTATTGATTGTGGAATATCGTTGACAAATAGGAATCCACATATCAAAGGATTTCCTGTTTTTAGTATGGAATGAGTCAATCATCTACTTTGATATCTTATTGAAAAAGAAAAGGTTACATTGCCCCTCCATTGATCTTGATCTTGATCAGTGTGACAGATACCACAATAGTTAACAAGAGGGTGTATTTTACAACAACAATGATTCATCCTACTAATTTGGGAACACTAATTGACCACTAATGAGGTGAAAATTCAAAAAAAAAAAAAAAAAAAAAAAAGAGAGCAAAACATCCCATCATATAAAACCCACACCACTTTATAACTATTAGTGCTCCTTTTTTTAGTGATCTCACTCATTTTTCATTTTACAAAAATCCACACCACTTTATAACTATTAGTGCTCCTTTTTTTAGTGATCTCACTCATTTTTCATTTTACAAAAGGACCTGTAGAGTGTGGTACTGCACTCTGCCAGCCAGTGAAAGCTGTTCCACATCGACAATGAAAATTGGTTTACAAGAAATTTTTGAAAACATGAGACTTTATAAGAAACATGATTTCATGAAAATTACTTTCACGCAAAAAAAAAATAAAAAATTATAGTATCTTTTGAACTTATTGTTTTTTGTTTTTGAAAACATAAAAAACAAAAATAAAGAAAACAAGAGCGAAAACACAACTAAACATGCTCAAGTTTACACGATATGAGATTTCTCCGAGTAAAATGGGGAATGCCAAGCTAATAACCAAACAACATTGAAATTGTCTAAAAATGCACCCAGCAAAAGGTAAACAAATAGAGTAGGTAAATGTGAAATATGAGAAACTGACATTAATAACAATCAAATCCTCAATAATACCATTGCTGTTAAAACCCTCAATTCAAAAGACTAAGCATAGAGATTATAATGTAACTGATTACACAGCCACAAAACTGAATCTGAAACGACAAACAACGTCCCAGTAACAACCTTATCCACAAATTCTAGCAGTTGAAGCACACAAAACTATGTTACATTGGGATGACCGACCACTAGTTTTCAACTGAAGATTTAAACACTATCACAATCACCAAAATTAATAAATCATATCATTTACATTACATTGGTCAAAGTGAGGGGAAATCAAAACAAATAAGAAAAAAAGAATGAACTGTGGTTACTTGCTAAAGTTCACATGCCAAAACACTATGCCTACCTCGCTTGAGAGACTCAGTTTTCTCACCTGGTAACTTCTTTCACTGGGCCTTCGGTTTTTCAATCTTCACGTAGGGCAATAGCCCCATGAAGTGGAGAACTTGTGGATTCCATCCCAGTTGCTGAGCACGACAGAACATCAAGAACGTGTTTGCAAAATAGGAGTTAAAACACATTAAGGTGTGCCATAAAGCATGACCTTGTGGATTGAAGTACCAGCGAGAAATCTCCTCACAGAGCAGACTATCACAAAGCCAGCAAATACTCCCTAGCAAAAAGGTGATGAGACATAACTTCGCAAGACGCTTTGCAGATCTATCTTGTGTGTGAATGTAGTATTTGTACATCCGGGGAATGCAGAGAAGACAGAGTACCACGTAATGCACCTTAAAGCCAATTTCAAAATGGACCAGTGAATGCACAAGGGCAAATACTGCACCATAGATGAAAACGAAGGTAGGCATTGTACTCCTGTAATGCCAATCCGGTGAGTACAAGATGTAGATATAGAGGAGCAATTCCCATACCATTGGGGTTTCATCACCTTGCTGTTGCCTGAAATTGAATCAGAACTTATGCTCATGATCACAAAGATCACAAAGAGAATGGGCAATTTTTAATTTCGTATAACATCCATTAAGAGAATGGACATTGCTTAAGTTTTGGTTTCATTCATCAAATGTTTAGCTTAGTACAATGCTAGCCAGTTCTATTATGCTTATTAATTTTTTGGAGCCAAGGGTAATTTTTCTGCAATTTCACTGAAGAGAAAGACTGGACTAGTGTCCCATGGATCTTATTTCAGCTCTTGTTAGTCAGTCCTTTTAGTGGTCTTTACTAAGTCTAGAATATCCTTAGTTGCTTACAATAACCATCATTGAGTTTCCTAGTACTATCTGATATTTGATTCTTTGGAATCATCATCACTGTCACAAATATTGCCAAAAGCGAAATGAGAAATTTAAGGGTGGCAGAGTAAGAAATGAAATTCAATCCTTCATTGTTGCCGTCTATTCTTGCTGGAAAGTTCCTGATTTATTGAGTAGTCAGATCAATGTAGAAAAACTCAAAACTCAGGCTCAAATGTCAGCAAGTAGGGTTAACATTTAACAGACTTGATTGAGTCAAAAACCAAGTTAGATTTTTTTTACACATATGTATTTATGTATAGATATGGACACATGTAGGTGTGTGTGCGTGTATGCATAAGCATGTGTGTTTACGTTCAACAGATTTTCTTTTTCATAACTTTATGTTCAGAGCTCAGACCTAATTCAAACTGCCAAATTGACTATATTATTGTTCATAAGTATAAAATTCAAAATCCAGGTCAATCAATAATACACTTATCCACCAGACTTGCCCAAAAAGAAATAAAAAAAACAATAAACTTACCAGGGAAAAAAGGAACACAAAAACACAAGTCACAATCAATTATGTCTTTAGATAGTAATTTAAATCAGGTTTAAACTTTGAATGATAAGCATCAAATACTACAATTGTGATTTTAATGCACAATCGAAGTTGTGTGTCAACTCAATATAATCGAGCATTTGCTTTGACTTGACATCTTGACCAAGTTGGCATCTAAACTTAGGGTACAATCAAGTCAATCATCAAGTAACTCACAAGCAGCTCAATTTGAGTTTTTTACACGGCCCCGTTTGGGAATAGACTATTTTAGTTGGCTATTTGACTTTTTACGAAAGGACGTGTAAAAAAGAAGAGAGAGTGATGTAATGGGGTGTTTTGTTCTATTGGCTATTTTAGCCTGGCATGGGCTAAACAATGATCTGAATGAACCAGTGACAACAATATTTGAAAACACAAAGTCAACGAGGTTACTTTTGGATATCATTTTTCAGTTCTAGTACTCATTTGATTGCCTGAATATAGTGGTGACAACTATATCTGAAAACATGAGAGCAATGAGGTTATTTTTGGACACACTATTTTACAGATTACATCCAAGTAATCTGACAAGCCCAAATAAATCCAAGAAAGCAGGGAGATCACTCCAATCCAACAACAGAAAAAGTATATGATCTGGTGGTAACTATAACTACTGTCCCCATATATGAGTAATGTTATTGCATATCCAGGTACAATAACAGAAATATTCTGCTCACTTTCATCTACACTAGCCATGCTACTGAAACATTCTCTTTAAAAATATTTACATTACTAAATCTTTTTTACAAGGCAAGTCTCTGAACTTTCAATTCTATTTACTTCATGAAATTTTGTATAGCTTGGGCTATTAAGAGCATGCAACCCTGGGTTTAAGTGCAAGGCTGTCAGACACTTCATGCCATTCAAGCATCCCAGATTGACAGCCCAATATGGCAATATAATAAAAATTCTCAAAATCTAGACTAATAAGCAAGTGGCAAAATTTTTAGAAAAGTGCCTGAATTATATATACATATATATATATGATAGTTAAGTGCC
The DNA here is from genome assembly GCF_055761805.1 of Camellia sinensis. Lineage (NCBI taxonomy): Eukaryota > Viridiplantae > Streptophyta > Magnoliopsida > Ericales > Theaceae > Camellia > Camellia sinensis. The sequence continues at coordinate 52,468,166 of NC_138967.1, forward strand.
CTGCAATTTCCTAATATGTAGTTCACTGGTAATACATTGGTATTAACATACGGAGCCCATATATTGGACCCCACAATACTTGATTAAAGAAAAGAGATACATTTGGAGAACACTAGTTTAACCTGATCAAGGTGACTTGAATAATCAAAGCACATTATCAAACATGATTGCAGTTTTCAAGCTTATGGACTTCCAAGATACTTGAAAAGGTGGAGTAGACAAGTCCAAGAAATTTGCCAACAAGTAAGAAGCTAACATGAAAACACCATTTGGAGCATGTCATGTTTGAATATAACTCTGATTACATCAAGAAAATGATACACTCCAGGATGATTTAAAGCCAGGGACTAACCTGACCTAATTTCATAAATTTAATTGTAAGAACTTGACAACTAAATAATTCGTAGGGAACTCCCCCACTGGAAGAATTATACTTACACTAAGGATGATGATTGTTTCATCTTTGGTCATCAAGCCATACTTACAAATTACACTAAAGAAATGGCTCCTATATTTACAATGCTTAAAAATAAAGAATAATGTTATGTATACCTTATAAACCAAATTCAACTGCTAGATTATGGTCTAAATCAAACCAAAATGATATCATAAGTTCATAACTCATATGGTACACTGAAACTGCATTTTTGAATATAGACTGAACACCTGCACTTGGGAACAGGGGTGACCTGGGGTTCAATCTCATGAAACCAAATTCAAAAGCAGTTGGATTCAATTAACAATTAATATGCATGAATACTCCCAGATCCCGGTACTAATACCGTCACCATCTCAACAGCCATCATTGCCACAGCATCACAGCCCCCAAATTCAAAACTACCACACTACAACCACTTCCCAATCACCACCGCACCATAATCCTCAATTATAATGACATAAACCCACTGCCTGGACTTGTAAATAAATCAAACTATGGCATGATTGCACAGCTCAAACAGCAGTTCCTTATTTGACAGACCACTTTACAATTTACATCTACATACCTGATAATGAACCAAGTTCAGAAATATCCTGAACCTAGCCTATTAAAAATGATAACATAATCGAGAATGCATGTAGATTTAGTCAGACCTTAATAATATTGAGAAGCTTACTGAGCCAGATAAATAACAAATCAAAATAAAACAATACTACATGAGATCGAATTTTAAATCATCCCTAAGTGGACCAAATTTGGTGGTGCTCTACTTGAAACCAAACAGGACACATAAGGAGGTATGTATAATATTAATATCACATTAAGGTTATAAACTTGATGTGATAAGAATGTCTTTAAATTTTGTTCATTCATAATGTTCAAAGGACCAGTTCTAAAGCTAACCACCATTTAGAAAACAAAATGCTCCTACACAAAAACAAAAAATACTGTGTGCCTTTTTGCTTTTCTAAAGACCTCTTCATCCATGATGCACTGAATCAAAATCATACATTTTGCAAGAATGGGAAACCAAGTGTCCCATCAGTAAAGAGTAGGCACAATCTCAATGAAATATCCCCCAAGTATTCTATGAAAACTTTATATCAGAACAAAGTCTGCAAGAATATTACTCTAACAACAGAGTTTTTCCTTAGTAAGTCTAAAAACAGCAAATTACTATTAATGCAGCAGTCTCTGATTGTGGGCAAGTGTGTATGTACTATACTGGATAACATATCATATAGAATGCTCATATAACTCATGTTACAAGCCTTCAAACACCTAAGTAGTAAAAAACACCAATACGTGTCAGGATGCAGGGTAGTACCTATAAGTATTCTCTGTTCCTCACTCACTCTAAGGATCTACTGTATAAAAGGCCCTCAGTATATATAATAAGAAGCATCTCTTCTTTCCCTTATTTAACCCATATTTCAGCTGGTTTAAATAGTGGTTAAGGGTTTTGTTGTCTAAATTAGCATCTATATCTGTCATTGTATCTCTTCTTTCCCTTATTTAATAAAATTTCTTTTTACTGCTGACCCACAAAAAAAAAATACTAATAATTAAAAAAAGAAAAATAAAACCGAAACTAGAGGCCATCAGACAAGAATACTAACACTTTCTGCAGTGTGGCATGGAATAACATGCTCCCAATATCAAGAATCATATTTGATATGTGTAAGACAGTAAATCTTTTCTCAAAGCGTTGCCTCAAGGCATTCACAAGACCAAAGAGTGCCAAGATAATGCCTGGGATATTTGACATAGTGTTGAAAAGCTCTGCAATATAAGAAGAGTAGGCGTAATTCTGCTCACACCAATCAGTGGTGGACGTAACAGGACCCCAAAAGCTTGATATTCCACCTGCCATACTTGAATATATATCCCTAGAGAACAATATTGTACAACTGGAACAGCTAGTGTCAAGATGTCACTTTGGACGCACAGAAACCGGAATTTATGTACCTGTAAAAGCCACATGAGAAGTAAAATGGATTAATCAATTAGTAGTTTTTTTTTTTTTTTTTTTTTTTTTTTGGGGGGGGGGGGGGGGGGGTGTGGAGGGGAGAGGAACACTTCATAGAAAACCAAATCTTTATGACTGAGTAAGAAATAATTTGGCTTACTACCAGATGATAATTTCAACCAACTTTACAAAATAAAAATAAAAGAAAAAAAAGTCGATAACATTATTTTGGGTATTCTTGTCATTTCTAGCTATAATGATAATAGCTCATAGTTTGGTCCTTAGATTTTATGGTTTCAGTAGTCAAAGTCTAGTATCGATTCCAAGTACCAGAGTTATGATTTCCTATGCATCCTTATATTGCTATGTAATGCTTCCAAGATAAATAGAGATCAGTTTACTGAAATTTCCAAAGTGTTGAATCCTTTGGGGTCTATGTTATACAAATAAAAACATAAACCAAAATAAATTAGGAAAAGCCAATCAAAAATAGCACACATTTAACGTGGGACAATAGCAAAAACCGAATTTATGTACCATTAGCCGCATAAGCTGTATTAAACCCATATAGCATATGCATATGTTCTGGACATTGAAAACAAATCAATACAACACAAAGAAGCAGTACAACACACTAGACACCATGTGGAATTCCAGAATGGTACATGGTCATCCTTCGATGACACAATTAACAAGAATATATTTGTTGCACAGAGTTTGGGCATGGAAGCATATTCATGGAACAAACGGCAAGTCCAACTTATATTAAATATGATTTTCCAAATAAAGCGAGTGAAGTAATCTATCACGGAATATCCCAACAGAATTCATATTTTATTAAAATTATCAAGCTTTCAAACACAAGGGATCTCTGCTACAGTATCAAAAAACATAAAGAGACAGAGAAAAGAAAGAATCAAAGGTCCACTTATCTCAGCATGTGTATATACAGACTTGAAAATTCATAGTATCTAACATCAGTTATTAAACTATCGTTATGGAAATAAAACACGACCCCCGTCAGAACCATACAAGAAACCCACCCTAAGGAATTATGTGGTAGTAGAAATTCATATTTTACATTATATATTAGCAAGTGAGACACAAAAACATCCATGATGTATCCCACTAGTGACTTGCAACCTTCCTTTCCCTGCAGGGAAGCAGGAGATACCATTCAAGGTAATAGCTATATTACACTCCCTCCGTCCCAATTTGTTTTTCCTTCCTTAAAAACTCCAACTATTTAAGGGAACAAGCAATAAATGCTTTCACATTCAAATACAATGTAATACTATTACACTACTCATCAAAACTACCTACATTCACACTCATTACACTTATTTATAAAGTATAATTTGGGAAAGTCATGAAATTTATGCTTTGACTTTTCAAAGTGGCCTAGTATTTTGGGACAATCCCAAAATGGAAAGGAATGCCAACAATTTGGCATGGAGGGAATATAATATATGTAAAGGCACCAAAAGGGGTGCCACCCATATGCATTATAAGGAGACAGAAAAAAATAAAATAAAATAAAATAAAAGATGTATGTATACATCAATTCTTACTCAAAGGACTCTGCAAAGCCACTAAATGGTTTGTTCAAGAGTAACTTATCCTCCTTTCCTTTTCTTTTGGAATATTTTTCTTTTTTCCTTTTAAGAAACAGGTTAGTCGTCCAACTAGTAGAAACCAAGATATTAAAAAGAGAACAAATTCCAATGCACAACTCTTTAGCTTAAAAATAACATGTCTCTTTTCTTGGTTTTCTTGTTACGGGTGGAAAACCACATATCAAGAACAAGCTAATTCAGCTCGATAGTGTCATCACTCATGCAACTCTATAACCCCGCCCCCGCCCCCAACCCCAACCCAAAAATTAAGAGCTCTGCAACTCTCAACCGTGAGAACAATATGATATCACAAACACAAAGTTCTTTTATTCATAAGGAAGTGGTGGGTAAATTGTGCACCTTAATAACAGACCTTTGATCATGGTAGATTCCACCTTATTACCAAATGTAAGTATTTTACGTAGGACTAACGGAAAGATAATATGGCAACTAATATGGTTTGGATATTGAAAAGGAGTATTTCATCAATAACAACTATATTTCCATTTTTTATTGAAATTTTAAAATATTAAATAAATGTAGCTTTGTGATTTAGAATTTGGTGACTCTCTCTCTCTCTCTCTCTCTCTCACACACACACACACACACACCCACACCCCTGGACCCACACACCCCTTATATCCAAGAGGCACAAAAGTCTTTTCATGCACCCCCACACCCTTCTATCCACTCTCTTGGCTCTTTTACTTCCCTTTCTTTTACAAAGAACAAAAGGATCAAGAGCTGCTTTGTACCCTCCATCCCCTCCCTCTCTCTTCAACCTCTTTCTTCTCTCTGTTTCACATTACAAAATAAAAACAATCAGCGTAATCTGTTTGCCCACCACATCTTTCAAGGAAATCATTAAATCTGGATTACATCATTGAATGACCATTCAACATCCAAGTTTTGCTCAAGAAAAAACTAAAATGGAACAATTTTGAGACTTCTCCCCCAACTTCACCAATGGAAATAGGTATATCGATGAACCAATAATATACCTAACAATGGGGTTGCAAACCAGCCGAGTTAGTGAAAAGCTCGATGTTCGGCTCGTTTATAGCTTGTTTAAACTCATTGATTACAAAATGAACCGAACTCGAGACATAACATCACGCTCGATTATTAAACAAGTCAAGCCCAAGCTCAAATAAGCTCGACTTGGTTAGGCTTAGCTCAAATTTTCTAATAATAATGTAAATAATATTAATCAGTGTGTTCAGTTTCAGTTTCTTGAATTCAGTTTTCTGAAAATTGAATTTTTTGTTTTTCGTGTTTTTTTATTTTTAGAGAATATTTTCTAAATTTTAAGCAATTTTTTTACTTTTTTAGATGTACCTTACTTAAATGTATCTAAATAGTAGAATATTTGTGAAAAAATATTTTACAAAATTAATAAATACACAAAAATATGAAAAATATACTGAATTTTCGTATTTTTTTTGTATTTTTTGGTATTGAGTGTATTTTTTAAAGATTTTTTTTTTTTTTACAAATATTATATTTTTTAAGTGTATTTATGTTAGGTGTGTCTAAAAATTTTTTTAAAAAAAATGCTTAAAATATTAAAAAAAGGGTAAATTACACTAACCTCCCCTGAGGTTTACCTTAAATACAGGTACCTCCCATGTAGTTTAAAAAATAACACTGACCTCCCTTAATTTTGAAAATAATACACAGATTTTCCCTGCTGTTAGAAGAACGTTAATAACGTAACAAAAATAGTGATATCAGTCACAATAAACATATACATGCCTAAAATACCCGTGTCAATACACTCACTTCTAACTATAATAATAATAACAATAATAATAAAAAGCTTTGTCTCTATCATTGATGTTCCAAACAGCCTCTCTTCGTCCCCTTATACACATTGCACATCCATTTCACAATCCTAGCCTACCCATCTCCATCTCCATCTTCCAAAAGCTTTGAACACTTCATCTTCTCTATTTCCAATTCTCTTTAAACCCACTCTCTCTCTAAAATGGGAAACTGCATCTCTTGCACCCTATCATCCTCACCAGGCGAAGCTCCAATAGTAATCTTCCCAAATGGCAAAACCCAACAATTCCACCAACCCACCAAAGCCACCGAACTCATGATCGAGAGAGAGAGAGAGAGTGAGGGGGTCTTCTTCGATCACAACTGCTGCCTCCACAGCGGATTCCAATCCCTTTACGGCGGCAACTAAGTCGCTGACCACTACTCCCTTACTTCGGCCGCGATTCTACGACGGCGGCGCAATTGAAGACGCTGGCGCGACAGAGGACACTGATCGACCAATGATGCTGGAGTCCGATGACGTGACCGACGACGGGGCAGAGGGCGACTCTCTCTCTCTCTTCTCTTCTCTCTCCTCTTTTTTCCGTCTCTCTCGCAGCATCGTCGCCACCGCTTTGTTCTTTGATATGTTGAATCTCTCTCTCTCTGTGTTCAAGTTTTTTTGTGATTTTATTGTTAGATCTGCAACTCTAGATTTGGTTTATTTCTTTGTTGATGGTCAACATAAAGAGACTCAATTCCGACGCCAACGAGAAGAGAGAGAGATTCCAACGCTTACCTCATGTTCCCTATGAAGAGACTCAATTCCGTCATCAATGCCGCCGACTTCGGCCCACTCTTCCTCGTGGCCAAAAAGGTCTTCGGCAGCGGCAGAATTGTTAAGGTGGCACCGGAGCGGGAGAAGGAGGAGAAGGATGACGTGGGCGATGGCTTGGCAATGGAGTTTATGAAGTGTAGGTTGCTTGTGTGCAGGTTGAGGAAACCGGTTGTTGGAGACAATCGTGGAAGAACCGATTTGGTCGAGATGATGGACGATGTTGATGAAATGGGTTAATTCCTCTGTTTTTTTTTATCAAGGGTATTATGGTCATTTCGACTGTGAACTTAACGTCGTCCATGCTCTTTTAACGAGAAGGGAGAATCTGTATATTATTTTCAAAAATAGGAGAGGTCAGTATTATTTTTTAACCTACATGGGAGGTCCCTGTAATTTACCCTTAAAAAAATTCATTGAAAAAATTAAAACATGGAAAATAAAATAGTAGAATTTTCTAAAAATCAGAACCAAACAAGCTGAATAGTTTTTGCACTATCTTCCAAATGAACACGACCAAATTGTTAATTGTTTTTAATTAAATTATATATATATGTGTGTGTGTGTGTGTGTATTTGTATATATTATATTCATTTTTATTTATTTATTTATATTCACAGGAGCTACTAACATGCACGTGCAAGTGAGGAGGGCAATACTAGATGCCAAGTGGACCACTTCAAGCCTTCAAGAAAGATAAAGACACCAGATGTGGGATAGAGAACGTGTTAGCTCTCATAAATGTCATAAATGACATTATCAAGTAAGAACCTCTTGTTCTAAAATGCTTTACGTCCCACATTGGCCTTTTAATGAGTTTGATAGACACAAAACTTCTATATATGTGCAGAGGGAAGGAGCAGAACGTACTGTGGCATTGTTAGTACTAACAAATCGAGCTAACTCGAACCGAGCTCGAGCTTGGTAGTTACTTTGCAACCCGAGGTCAAGTTCAATTTTATGGCTCAATTCAAGTTTGAGCTAATCTAAAACACAAGAAAAACAAATCGAGGTGAGCTCGAACACAATAAAACTTGATTGGGCTCAGCTCGTTTACATCCCTACAAAACAAACATGCATGATACTGCTGGCTACTCCATATTCTAGTACCCCTAAAGGATATGATTAGAAAAAGGTTTATAAATACAAAATTAGCACTAGTGACAACTTACATCTATACATTCTTTTTTTTTCCTTTCTAATCAAAAGCACTTATAATGGCCAAGTCTTGGCAAAACTACATAATACATATCATCATAAATCAAGTTTACATATTATAAATACAAAATTAGCATTAGTGGATAATAAAGGTTGCGTTTAGTAGAGTTTTAGAATTATGATTTGAGAATAGAGTTGTATTTTGAATTTGTGAGTTTTGAAATTATGATTTGAGTGTGGAAATTTTGTTTGGTTACGAGTTTTGAAAAGAGTTTTGAATTGAGTTTGGAATAATTAATGTGACATATGATATTTTATTCAAAAACTTACAACTCATAACCAAACACACAACTCAAAATTCTATTCAAAACTCATAAAAAAAAATTTTAAAAAAATTGAAAATATTTTTTATTTAATATATAAAAAATAACATGTGCCAATTGCCCAAAAAAAAAAAAAATTGCACTATTTCGGTCAACCGGCCAGACGATCGGGTAGGCCAAATTTCAAAATTCAAATCCTGCCTGAAACAAGTTTTCAAAAGTGGTGTTGAGTTAATTTTTGAAAGTGGTAACCAAACATCATACTCAAATATGGGTGTGGAGTCATGATTTGAACTCCACACCAAATACAGCCTAAACCTTCACTTTTTTTTTTTCTTTTTCCTTTTTAATCGAAAAGCACATGTAAGGGACAAGTCTTGCCACAATGTATAAAATATAGGTCATAATCAGTCAAGTAAACATATAAGAATAGTAAAATATATAGACATCAAATATTTTCCACTATATTGGGCATTTAAATTTTGCAATATCTAATAATTCAGCTTACAAAATTCTACGGAAAATATTTCAATTTTTGGAGTTCATCAAGAGCTATATTCGTTTTTTGGGGCAAATGTCAAGTCTATCCATCCCTGGACATACTGATAACAGAATATAACAAGCACAAATTCAATTTAACACTAGCAATTAATAGACAAAAAAACAAAAGTTTCAGTGAATCATGGAACCATGAGATTGATATAAGTTTAGAACCAAAAAAGGTCCCAATAAACCTATCATAAACATTTAAACAGAAATCAACCAAAAAGTTGAATTTAGAAACAACCAAATAATTAGACCAAACCCACAAATGCAAACCCATCATCAAATACGAAGCACCAACAAAACTCTAGTCTTATCAAATACCAATAAGTGCCCTTTTTAATCAAAGATAGTATACAAACAACTACTACTAAACAATGTTCAGAGCAAAACAACAAAATTCAAACAAATCAAACCCATCTAAAGCCTTTAAACTTAAATCACTGAATCAAATGCATCAAACTAATACCATTTTCAAAATTTTCAAAAAACAAAAAACTGAGTAAAACCCATTACAATAAAAGACAAAATTAAAAAAATTAAAAAAAAAATAGAAACTAATAACTCACCTTACAGACAAAGCAGATCTATGTTGCCCTTGTTGCATACATATATTCTGCAAGAACTATCTCCATTCTCTCTCTCTCTCTCTCTACGATGATGATGAATGGTTTTGGTTTCGGGTTTTGAAAAAGGAAAAGAAAAAAAGTGGGAAATGTCGAATCGAAGCACATTGGCTGGGCGAATAGAATTTGAGGCTCTCCAGAAGAGCGCGTGACGATTTGGAATTTTATGTGACACGTGTCGTCCGGTTGGCATTTGTGGGGTATTTAACTGTTGGATTGGATTGATGAGCGGTTGAGATTGGTTTTCGGCAGATATTGCAGGCGCGGGAGTTGCGTTATTGGGGAACTATGACGGTGCGTGTCATGTACGCGCAAGGTGTTGGAGAGTAAAAATAATTTGGTGCTCTTGGGACACGTGACGGTATTCTTGACAAATCACAAATTCTCATGCCCTTTCTCTATCCTTCATGTTCTCAATCGTTCAATACAAATCGTAAACACCACCTCCTTCAGTAATCCCAACATCCTTGAGGCACCCTGACAATGCCCAAACTAACCAATAACTTCCATTTTGGTTTCTTCTATAATCGTTCAATACAAATCGTAAACACCACCTCCTTCAGTAATCCCAACATCCTTGAGACACCCTGACAATGCCCAAACTAAGCAATAACTTCCATTTTGGTTTCACATATTAGGTGTGTTTGGTAACGTTTACGTTTTCAATTTATATTTATAAAAATTTTATAAATTAATTTTTGTTTATTTTTAGAAAAACATAAACTACAAATGCATTTGGTAATTGACAAAATGTTTAAAAAAATTTAAAAATATAAAAAAGAGTGAGAAATGGCAAGTGGTAGCGGAAGACGGTGGTGGAAAGTAGTGACGGATGGTGGTAGGTAGCTGGTGGTGGCGAGTGGTGGCGGGTGGGTGGTGGGTGGTGACGGGTGGGTGGGTGACGGTGGCGGGTGGGTGACGGTGGCGGGTGGTGGATGGTAGCGAGTAGGTGGTAGCGGGTGGTGGTGGTGGTGGGTGGATAGGTAACGATGGTGGGTGGTAACGAGTGAGTGGTGGTAGTGGTGGGGGGTGGTGGGTGGGTGGTGACGGTAGGTGGGTGGGTGACGGTGGCAGGTGGTAGTGAGTGGGTGGTGGTGGCAGCGGATAGTGGCAGGTAGGTGGCGGATGGCGGGTGGTTGTAGGTGGCAGGTGGTGGTGGTGGTGGATGGGTGGGTGACGGTGGCGGGTGGTAGGTAGTAGCGAGTGGGTGGTGGTGGTAGTGGTAGTCGGTGGTGGGTGGTGGGTGGTGATAGCAGGTGGGTGGTGGGTGATGGTAGTGGTGGTGGGTGGTGGTGGCAGGTGGCGGATGGCGGTGGTAGGTGGGTGGTGAGTGCTGGTGGCAAGTAGGTGGCGGGCGGTGGATGGTAGTAGCGGGTAGTGGGTGGTGGCGGATGGATGGCAGGTAGGTGGTGGTGGCGGCGGCGGCTGCGGCGAGAGGTGGGTGGTGGTGGGCGGTGGTGATAGGTGGGTGGTGAGTGGTGGTGGCAAGTGGTAGTGGGGGGTGGGGGGTGGTGGCGAAAGATGGTGGTGAAAAATGATGGCGGGTGGTGGCTAGTATTGGGTGGTAAAAAAAAAAAAACTCAAAATGGAAATATATTTTTTGTATTTTCATTTTTTGGCCAAATTTATAAATTGAGAGCACTGATTTATAAATCTAAAATTTTACCAAACAAGTTTTTATTTGAATTTTTAAAATTTTTATAAATATAAACAAAAAACTGAAAACATAAGTGTTACCAAACAACACCATATTAAATGGCATTTAGGTCATAGGCCTAATTTTAAGGTTTTACGCAATGCTACATCATTTCAGGAGTTGTTTAAGATAAACTAAATAAGTGTATTTTTTAACTTTTTATTAAATATGGGTTGAGTATAGGTTGGGTTTGAAGTGATGTGGTAGAGAAGTGATATGACTTAAATAAGATGATGTCACTTAAATATGATAATGACTTTTTCACTTTTTTAGGTTATACCAAACCAAACCTTAATTTTAGCTTTTGGGTTATTTGACCGGTCATTCGACTAGTCATTCATTAATAAAGTGACAATTATAATTGACAAAAGTGATAATTATGATAAATAAGTATTGCACCGGTCGTTCAGACAATCGATTGACAAGTACAAATATAGGTAACGTTTGGTTTAATTTTCAAAATTCAATTCTGTTTTCAAATTATGATTTGAATTAAAATTTACAACTAAATAAATTTTTAAAATATAATTCAAAATTACTTTCAAAACTTATTTCTTCTATTTTTTATTTATTTGTTATTATTAATCAATCAATCAATCACTTTTTCTTTCTCATCTCTCTCTCTTCTCACATTCTATATATCAATCAATCAAAAAAAAAAAGTATAAATCATACCAAAACTATTTTCAAAATTCATAACCAAATAAATTTTCTCTTTTCAAATCATGATTCAAAAACTCAAAACTCAAAACACAACTCCACACTCACATCATAATTCTAAAACTAAATCAAACAGAGCGTTAGACTTTCAGACAAACTCAAATTTAAATTACCAATCATTTTCATAAAGTTTTTGGGTCAATGTAAATTTAAGGAATTTTTATTGATAAATCTCATTTAGAAGTGTTCTAACCCAAGAAGTCTATGAATGAATTTTTTAACCCACTTAGCCTCATGTATTTATATATTTATTTCATAAAATCATTTTTCTTGATTTACACTATTTTCTTAAACTCTTATGTCCTTATATTTAATATTGATATTTAATGTTGGGGGAGAAGAGATAAGGGAAAGGACCAAGGCATAGGAAATTTCATACACAAATTAAATAACATTGATGTTATTATTTTATATTATTATATATGTAAATATATTTTTAATTAACAGCACATTAAAAATAATGTAAACATTCTCTCTCATCTGATGTGAATATATTTTTAATTGACAACATATTAAAAATAATGTGAACATTCTCTCTCATCTGACGTGAATGTTAATAATACCTTTCTGAAAAATTCTTTCTTATTTAATGTAGGGATGTGAACGTTCATAACATGTGAACCATCTTATTTCTAATTGACAATACATTAAAAATAACGTTCATTATATTTTTAAATGACAACACATTCTTATTCACAACATGTAGTGATATAAACGTTCACAACATGTGAACATTCAATAACGATTCGGGTTTTGACCCGACCCATTTGATATTCCGAATTCGGGTTTTATGGTTTCAAAATGTTGTTCATTGTCGTTTCCCCCTTATTCTTACTTGAGTTTGGCTATTTGGTTGTATCGAACGTGTTTGGAATAAGTTGGTTGCTTGGTTTTCAAACTCTTGTTGCCTAGGATTTTACCCCTCCGCTCGAGCGGGCTTTGTAAACCCTCAGTACTTTTGCAAGTCTGCAAAACTACTGAGAAAGTGCATTCTACGCTCGAGCGGCATTTCCTACTCTCAAGCGGGTGGGCGCTCGAGCGTTGGTCTATTGTCTGCAAAACTACTGGAGCATGCATTATGCGTTCGAGCAGAACAACTTGTTGTGTTTGACGCTCGAGCGTCAACTCTTGCGCTCGAGCGGACTGTGCGTATATCAGTTCGCATCAGCCTTATTTTTATCACTTTTTCATATCTTTCTCTCTGAAAACCCTAGATCGGCACTCTCTCTTTCTCTAAAACTCACTCTCTCTTTACATTTTAACCTAGATCTATTGGGTTTTCTACCCTAGTGTCTTTGAGAAAAAGTTAGAGCATTCTAAGAGCTCTGTTTTGATCCGATTGAAACTTGGTTTCGGCGTTGTTGAAGGTTCCACCTTGCTTTGTTCGTCTCCTAACTTTGAGGTAGGGACTTTCTGCAATCTTCTATGAGTTTTAACTCAGTTATTTGTTGGTATGTAAAAAATATTGGGATTTGAGGTAATTTTGAACAAACCTAGGGTTTTGGTTTAAAATCAAAAGAGGGATTTTTGAATAAACATAATGGAAATGGCTATAGGAGTAATTATGAGCTTGTGTTGGGTTAGAATGGTGTATTTTGGTGTTTAGGATAAAATCGGGAAAAATGAGGTTTTTCCATAAAACGACTCAAATGATTATTTTGTATAAATAATGAAATTGGTATTGAAAGTGTAAAATTGGGAGGTTGTTTATATGAATGGTATAGTCGGATATGTATTATCTCTCGCCTATGGAAGTTTGGATAATTTATCTGTTGTGAAGATTGTCTATCTGTTTAGAAATATCTGTCTTGGGCTATCGGTGGAGGATAGCTATGATTGTTGTAGAAATTACATGAGAATTAGGCAAATTGAAACTAAATACCTAGCCGTTATCATTGAATATGATTATAAATTCTATATATTGTATATGTATGATATTGGGAGGAGAAATGGGATGTACTCCATGTTTGGGAGAAGAAAGGGGATAGACTCCACTAAATTAAGTTGACAAATGTGTCCAAGGTGAAAGTCTCAAAAATCGTACGTATACATAGGTGTCGATTCCCACGGACGAAATTTCCTTAAAATGGTAAGTAAATGTATTTATATGATAATTATATTGGTTGGAGACCTATAAGGTATATCCTCTATTTGGTTGATTAAATGAAGTGGGTACAACTAATGAATTAAGATAACTAATGAACTAAGATAAAATGGATTGAGATGTAAGTTTGGCATAACTTGGTTTTGGAAAAGAGAGTTGTAAAAAGTTTTGTCATTGGGCATTAAATATGTGCATAATACTTATATCTTTGTTAAGATTCATATATTGTGATAGATTGTCTCTATTGGGCTTTGGCTCACCCTAATTGGGAGAATCATTTTCAGGTGCTGGTGATATGCCTCCGCCAAGGACTTAGTTTGGGAGGACTGTGGAGCTGAAGGCTCAATTTCTGTTTATTTTGTATTTACTTTCCTTTTAAGCCTAAGGCTTTACTTATGTTAAGCTGACGACTCATTTTGTTGTAACCAAGCACAATCTTGGAAATATGTAAGCCCTCAGGGCGCTTTTATCTGTTTATTTTCCTTCATTTCCTTTAACTGGCAACATATGCTATAGATTCACAATTAGGCTTTATAAATGTATGATGCATATGTTTCTCTTTTGTATATCATATTGAACTAATGGAAGATAACCTTATTATTGTTGTTGTCTTATATTGGATATTATGGATGGATTATTGTAATTATTTTGGAGCGTTACAACTTGGTATCAGTGCGTACCGGGTTTGAATACTTTGGGTACATGGGAAGTGGTTAGTACCATAATGAGTTTGTCTCGCTTTATAGAGACTTTAGTATGAACGATGTGTGCTTATATGATAACATGCTTGTGTGATTATATGGGTATAGGATTTAATTTCTAGGATGTTGATTGAGTCTACGAGTTTCTAGAAGTCCTATCAAAAGAGCACTTGATCACTGTTGCTTCTAACCGGAACTCTGGCAACGCTGCGGAATGATCATTATCTGAAAATGAAATTCGTATGTGTCTACGTGACTATGTGCTTATGTGGAGTGAATTACTGTTGTCCACTGCATTAGGACGCGAGTGAGTTAGTGTAGACATCCCATTTTTTACGGTCCTTACGACTTGGACGTCATCACTTGCACACCCGATGATGAGTCTATATGCTTGTCAAGTGCTCGAAGTCTTCAGCGGAATGCCACAGCTTTGAGTCTTTCGAACCCTACACCCCTGTTTCCTCATTCTTGGACGAAACCTTGGTTCTTCAAGCCTGCAACCCTTGGTGGCCTGCCAGCCACCTTTTTAGGCTGCTGGCCATCACTCTTGGCTGCCGGCTACCAAGGTCTTTTACAGATATTTTGTGATAGTTGTGCCAGCTATTTGCACAAATGCTTGCATCTGCTCCCACGTGTAGGGCTGGATGTTCTTGAGGGGAATTCATGTTTTCTATATATAGAGTGTCTCCCTCTCATGTTTTAAGGTTAGAAAAATTTTGGAGCAAAATTTTTCCTCTCTCTCTAGCAAATTTCTACACTCTTGACAACATATCATCAACCTTTGCCTATACACTCTTAACCAAACCTCTCCATATTTAAGCTGAGGTCTCTGTGAGCTTTGTTTGAGCTCTAGAGGGTGTTGTTTGCCTTGTTTTATTGCTTGGAAGTGTTTCTCTCTTCAAAGGTATAAAGCTTTGTCTCTTTTCTAACTTTATCTATTCTTTTTCTTGTTATTTTATGACTGTTTTTTACCTATAAAAACTCTGTATTTTTGGGTTGAAGTTTGGGTTTTAAGGCCATTAAAGGTTGAGGGGTTGTTCACCCTTCTTTGCACCTTGTTTTGAAGGCTTTTTCCCTTGTGTTTCCCATCTTTTTACCATTTGTTTTTGAGCTTTTAAATACTATTTTTTAGAGTTATTTCAGTGGCCAAAATCATGTTTTGAAGTCCAAATTTGGAGGGGTTAGCCTTCCCTAACTTGTGCTATGTTTTAGCTTATTAATCTAGCTATTTTTGTCTTAATTCTAGCATGTTTTAGGACTTATTTTAGACTATTTTAGCACTATTTTTGGTTGATAGTTGCATTTGAGCTTTGTTTTGCATACTTGTAGTGTAATTGTCCTCATAAGCTTGGTGTTCTAGGCCTTAGACACCATCTTATTTAAGTTGATTACATTTATTTATGGCTTTCCATACTTGTGATCACTCTTAATCATCTCTGCAACCTCCCTCCTTTCTTGGCTTTTGTTTTTCTTTGAAAATGGTTTCAAACAACTTGTTTGATTTAAGCATGATATTGAGATGTCATGCTTAATGGTTTAATCCCTTTGGGGTTCATTACCAACGGTATGATGTTTCTTTCATGCCTAAAACAACACTTGGTTTGAGCCCTCTTTCCATTTAGAGGACTTAAACTCACCATTGGACTCAATGAATTAAAGAATAGATGGTAATCTAAAATGGAGTAACTAAAATGGTGCAAGATAATATTTGGTTTTGTGTTCAATTGGACATTAATTGAATTCATGGAAGCTTGATGTATTTCATACTCATTAGTGATGAAATGATTTAAGTTTCCAAAGTCACCACTTCCCTTGATCAACTCATGAAAGGGAGGAGGTTTGAGTCTTATTTTGTTGCATTTATTGAACTTGCACACTTTGGTTTATGAGCCATCATGCAATGAAATTGCTTGAATTGGTGGTTTGTGGACCAAGTTTTGTCTCTCCTTTGATTTGTTCATGAAAAGGATGAGTGAGTTATGCAAACAAACCCTTGAGAATACCCTGTGTATGCTCTGTTTGTTCTCTATTGCAGCAAGATGAACTAGGCAGTAGTGGCCGACAGGGCACCTTTGATGGCCGGCCGGCCATCACTGGTGGCCGGCAGGCCCTCACTCCTGGTCGGCCGACCACTGATGCAAAATTCAGCAGTGTATTTTTTGAGCAGAGCAGAGTTATTCTGGAAGTGGACAAAAGTGTAAGTGTTCTACTGTACAACAGAGGTTTTCTGGAAGCAAAACAATGGCCTTTTCGGGTGAAAACCGAGCATGTGCATGAGCATTCCTCGCATACCGAGCCTGTTTAAGTTTAAATATTTAGTTTAGATATTTGTTATAATTAATTAGTTGTAGCTAGTTAATTTTGTAAAGTGTTGTAATTAATTAGTTAGTTAACTAGTTATTTGATTCCGTTTTGTAATTGTTTTAGTTAGCTAGAATAGTTAATTCAAGTGCTGTAATAATTAGTTAAGTAGTTTCACTAATTATTCATTTTAGTTTGTAATAGTTAGCTTAATTATCTTAGCTTTAATTAGTTAGTTAGTTAGTTAGTTCATTCGGGTTCTACTTCGTGAGAGCGCAATGTTGTAATAACGTGTATATCTTCTAACCCCATGTTTTTCTCCCTTTTATTTATTAGCTTATGATGGTTAGTTTAGGGGCATCATGTTTTGTTTAGCATAGTTCACGTTTGCATCCATTTGTATTGCATGCACCGAGGCTCGGTTCATCATTCTAACCTGCATTGTTAGTTTAATACATTCTTTGAATACGTGCTTAGACTGCATACTATCAAATTGATTAATATACCATATTAGTAGCCGAGCCTATTAGTTGCATATTGCATGTGTTGCATTAGTCATATCGCATAGTTAGGAATCATGCATTTTTCTAACTCATTTCTCTCTTTGGCTTGGAGTACTAGGTGAGCCTTTACTCGCTTTAACATGATTGCATGAGTGTGATTGTTGCCATGCCTAGCATGTTTGCCATGAGGCTGAGTGCTTAATTGCTATAATTGCTTGAATGCCTGTGGATGAATGCTTATTGCTTGAATTGGTAATGTTTATATGCGATTACTTTTTCAAGTGGTACATATTCGAAACAATTTTCAAAACAAACAAGAATCAAGTGTTCCAATTCTTGCAAGTTAGTCTATACTTGTGTGTGCACATCATATAGTAATACTAGCCTAATAATCAGAACAAGAGCATATAATGTACATAAGATTCATATCATGATTAGTAAAGGCCGATCTTTGATCGGGCGAGTGGGGGTGCTTAATTCATTCATGACTTTCCTCTCTCGTACCTAAGTTCCCAAGCCGAGACAATCTTGGTGATGACGGACACGTGGCCTTTAGCATGAGTTATGGGTTTCCTAAATTTTTCAAAAATATTTAAGTGGTGACTCTGTATCTGGCAAAGCAGTCCATTCTTGGCAATTTGATTCAAAATCGATTTTCTAAAAGACTTGCCGGATTTGGACTCTTTGGTGATTATCTATTTCACATTGCACTTGTGAAATCAGATTCAGAACCGCGGGAGTCCGATACTATAGGGCTTATTTTGACTTCCGAAAGAGGGCGCAAAAAAGTCAAGTTACATTTTGTTTCGGCACATTTATAAATGTGCTAATTTCTTTTGTTACCTTCATTAAGATGTCAGGACGTGGACATGGTAGTGGTAGGCGCAGTAAGCCTAAAAGGCATAAGGTGCCTTTACTGGATAAGATTCCAGTACAGGAAGAAGGGGTTGGTCAGGCTAATGTGGCCGAACCGGTTGGTCAATAGGCCATGGGCACCTTAGTCCGTGAAATGACTGGAGCATTGAAGGAATCCGTGGACATTCTCAGGGCTGAAAATCAAGTTTAGGCCCAAGTAGCTGAAACAGGGCCATCTTTTCTGAAGCGAGAGTTTTTCTAGTCAAATCTAGATAAGTTTGTGGGTGATGCCAAGGAGCTACTGAAAGCTGATGAGTGGTTAGAACAGATAGTGAAGATGCTTAAGGTGCTTGGCATCGAGGACGATGGACTGAGAGGGACCTTGGCATCCTTCCAGTTGAAAGGAGATACGGGTCAGTGGTGGAAATATGCGCGTGGGCGCATTGGAGTGACTTGGGAGGCCTTTGTCAACGCATTCCAGGATAAGTTTTTGCCTCTCACGGTTTGGAAGAAGTTGAGAGATCAGTTTTCTCAGCTCAAGCAATTGAACACACCACTGGCCAAGTTTAAGGCAACATTTACTAGCATCTCTAGGTTTGCACTAGAGTTAGTGGCGATAAAGGAGCACCGTTGCTTGGAGTTTGAAAAGAGGTTAAGGAACGAGCTTCTTTTCAAGGTAGCCGGTTCGATGATTAGAGATTACGAGCAACTTATAAAGTCAGCGGCTCATTTTGAGACTGTGATGTAGATGGAGGAGAAGAGGTTGAGGGGCTCTAGGAGGAGTCAGGATGTTTAGGGGACAACAAGATGTAGGGGGTCCTAACCTACAACAGTCATAGGGAGCTCAGTCAAGGTCCTCTTTTCCAGTGCCGAGTTTAGGTTTTAGGAGAGGTAGCCAGGGGGATTTCACTTGTTACAAGTGTGGCCAATTGGGCCACTGTCACGACCCAAACCCGCCCCTGTAGGTTTAGCACCATAATCGGCTAGTAATCCGTGGATTACCAAAGGCCTCTGAACAGATTAGCAAATAAAAGGGGTTGTGGAAGCAATAATACAACATAGACAAGGTCCAATGAGCTGTGATAACGTACATGGGACAGAACATTTCGAAACTTATATATATATACACAAGCGTGTCGGTCGGAGGACCTCAATATTTACAAAACATTTACATAAGTGGAGTTCCCAAAACCTGAATTTACAATATTCAGAAACTAGCATAAGTACAAAAACAGCCATGCAACTAGATTTCGATCGGAACCTCCTTAGAAGTCACAACGGTTGGCTGACAAAAATAGTAATGAAGGCCGTCAATTCTGACCCTGGTCACACGCCGGCTCACCTATATACATAATGTAAACTGTGAGCTAAAGCCCAGTGAATAATAACAGAGTAAAGGATTTAATGAATGATGTCCATCACAAAGTTAGAAATCAAATTCTTATCAGAAACAGATTCATATACATATTCATAATCATTTCTGTTGATCATATTATTTAATTTTGATGATGTCTAAAATATTATTTGTAACACTCTAAATTTTTTTAATATACATATTATTTGACACAAAATATTATCTTTTTAAAATATATATATTTGTTAAATATTATTTAAATAAAAATATTTTTGAAAACTTTACTATTTATCTTTTGACAAATCAATTAGTTGTATTATTTTGACATATGTGATATTGATAATTTGTTTTCTTTTGATAAGATCACATATGATAAATGGTATATGGCAAAATTATTTTGCATGCAAAGTGAAACTTACTCAAGTGGTGTTTGAAAACAAATCATACCTTCATATATATATATATATATATGTATATATATTATTATAAAAAGAAAAAGATGAGCAAATCTTTTGACGGTAGGTTTTGTATCATATATATATTACTATAATAAATAAGAAAAGGTAAGTGTAAAAGTTTGACAAATTTATTGCATCTTATATATATGCATATATATATACATGATATTATATTCAAAAGTGATTGATTAGATTATATATTCAAACCTTGGTGATTTATCTGTAAAGTTTGAAAAAGTGAACAAAAAAATTTTTATACAAAAGAAAAATTGCAAAATGCTTTGATTTTGCTTACATAAGAAAATATACACAATATCATGTAGGTCTTGACTTCAAGGAGTCCATAATGATGGATCAAAATCAATTCCCTATTTGAATTCAAAGATGTGATTCAAATTGTCTACAAGTCGGTGGCTCATATTTGAAATTTATATTATGTCACACACACACACACACACACACACACACACACACATATATATATATATACTAATGAAACAAGAAGAAAAAAGTTGAAGCAAATTATTTGCTTGGTTGAAAGTTGGGTTTTATATCAAAATTGTCTAAAACGGTGGCTGCATTTTTGACTAAACAAAAAGGGAAAAGAAAAAGTTACTCTTACTAATTATTTTCATCTTTTTCCTTATTAACATGTGCTGAATGTTTAAAATTAAAGAGCGTGCTTATGTAAGCCATGACGTCAGCAAGGAGCGTCCAACGGATATATTTTTGTATATCAATAGAAGTGTTGTGTGTGGAGAAAAATCTAGAACTTGAAGAGAAAATTTTCTGTGAGCTCCAAATTGTATTATGCTCTTTCACTTTCAGATCTAAGTCTAGCCTTTGTTCTTACATTTTCATATCTACTCTTTGTGAGAGAGTTATTGTAAAAGAGGGTTTAAGTACCACTTATTCTTATTCCTTATTTTTGTGAGAGATTTTGTAAGGGTAAGGCTTTTATTGTTGAGTGAGGCTCAATAGATAAGAATAAGTCATGTACCAAATCCACAAGCTTGGTGGTGTATTTGTTCAATTGATAGTAAAGAAATTCTCAAGGAGGTTCCTTGGGGAGTGGATGTAGGCCTGGCGTGCCGAACCACTATAAATCGCAGTGTTTGATTTTCTCTCCCTATCTCTCTTACTTTTATATTGATAATTATTATTCTGTTTTTTTTTATTTATTAAAATTCTGAATATTGTGTTAATTTTAATATTGTGAAATTTTTAATAACCCAATTCACCCCCCATCTTGGGTTGCCTATCTGGGACAACAATTTCCATATTTAGATTTTGCATATAATCATACGTGGTACATCCCTTAGCGTTAGCAAATCTGATGGCCCATAAAGGGACGGCCTCGAAGGCATTCTGATGACTCAGGTGCATAAAGACGTTTCTGATGACCCATAAAGGGACCTGATGACCCATAAAGGGACGCATATTATATGATGCTAAGGATGCCATGAATAACTTTTAGAATCTTGGACAACCATTTATTCATTTCAAACATAGCATAGCATTTCAGAGAACTAATTGCTTCGTATCATAATATTCAGAAAATACTTAACATTGAACATAACTTTACAAAGTTATTACTCACAGATGATTAGTAGCCTTAACTAGATGGTAAGGCGTTCCTTCACTTGTTCTGAGGCGCGTGACCTACATGAACACACATACGAACACACATTTGAAATACACGTTCGAATTGTACATAACTTATGTCGTTTGCTCTTAGTGTGTTTCTAACCCTTAATCCTCATTATGGAGTCTTAAACATGGCTTAGAAATGTCTAGGATGGAATGAGGATGCAAGAATGTATTGGAAAACATTTCTCAAGATTTGCTGAAAATAAGGTCCACGCTCGAGCGTGGCTTCCCTTGCTCGAGCGGACATGCAGACAATGAAGCCCCGCTCAAGCGTGGACTTCCTCGCTCGAGCGGACTTCCTCGCTCGAGCGGCCTGTAAACCTTGACAAAAGTACTGGATGCATGTTTTTTACGCTCGACGGGCGCTCGACCTACGCTCGAGCGTGAGACTCAGAACCTCGCTCGAGCATGGATTCCCTCGCTCGAGCGGACTATAAAACACAAGAACTTCTGGGTATATGCATTTCACGCTCGAGCGTAAACATTATCGCTCGAGCGAAGTGCACGTACTCAGAGTGCACGCTCGAGCGTGGATCAAATTTCTGGAAATTCCAGATTTGATCACCAAGCTCAAATTCGACCCTTGAAGCATCAAACTCAATTTTCTGGGCCCAAAACTTTGGAAAACACTTAATAACTCATAGAATAACATGTTTAAAAGATCATTTCAAGAAATCATGGCCCAAGAGTAAACCAATTTCGCACAAACTCAACTTAAATTCAAAATCAATTGATGAACATCACATGCAAGTACATTTTTGAGCTAAAGCTCTTCAAAACATGATCAAATGCTACCAAATCACATGAAACTCATTGTGTTTCCAAAATCAGAATAGACTCAACACATGCATGAGGAAATTCTTGAAACCCGTCCTTCAAAATGCTATGAAACATGCTTGCATGCATGAATTAATCCTCAATTCAACATTTTAACCCAATTCCTAGCTTT
This sequence comes from Camellia sinensis, assembly GCF_055761805.1. Classification (NCBI taxonomy): domain Eukaryota; kingdom Viridiplantae; phylum Streptophyta; class Magnoliopsida; order Ericales; family Theaceae; genus Camellia; species Camellia sinensis. Next base: position 52,490,730 of record NC_138967.1, read on the forward strand.
AGACACTAATTAACCATGAACCATGAAAGAAACAATTCAAATTCAAGTTCAAGGGGATGAAATCTCTACCTTAGGTCTTGAATTCTAGGTGTAGGAGCTCAAATATGCAATTCTTATTTAATTTCTTCTAAGTCTCCAAGCTAAATCTCTTGTTGAACTCAAATTCTCCTATTCTCCCTCTCTCTCTCGAATTGGTCTAAGAAAGAATGGCTAAGATATGTATCAAAAGCTCCTAATCAAGATTGAACAAAATGGCCCACTTAGGGGCAAAAATGTAATTACTTGCATTCAACTAACCTATGTTTAACCTAGCATTATTTAATTTAATTTAATCGTTCCGAATCGAATTTTAATTAAACCTACCATAAAATTTTATAAATCCTAACTAGCACATATGTCAAGTCAATTTCTGACTCGGACGCCGATAAGACCTTCAATTCACAGTTTAAAGTCAAAACATGAACAGATCATTTTATGGCAAACAGATAAAAACACAAAAATAATGCAATACATATGCAATCTAGTTCCGGATTCCTTCTAAATTACTGTTAGGCATAAATAATCATGGTTTAGCATTAATCGTAGGTCGGAGTTATTACAGCCACAAGTCTCCAGCTTGCCTGTAGAGAGGAGAAGGGCAACAATCTGCACCGTCTTCGACTCGCTCTCAGAGCCAAAGTTAGGGGAGAGGACGACTGCTCACTTGTTATCAGTGTGGGCAAGCGGTGTATATGAAGAGATTTTGCCCTCAGTTGGGTGGCACACTCGGTGCTTCTAGTTCGAGACAGACATAAACTGGCACAGTCAGCACAAGCCTCAAGGGCCAACTAGGGAGCCTCGGTTCAGTCAGTGCATCAGGCTTATACTCCGAGGCGTGAGCAGGTAGAGTAGAGACCTTCAGAGCGTGTGTATGCTGTTACCCTGCTAGATCTTATACCGGCCCCTTCAATAGTGAGGGGTACCTTTTTGTTTTGCAATTCAGTTGCTAATTTGTTGATTGATACGAGTGCATCCCATTCATTTATCTCGTCTGCATTTGCATCAGTTTTGGGATTAGAGTTGGCTCGGTTAGCATCTTCTATCTGTGTAGAGTCACCTATTGGTAGTGAGATAATTTTGAAGCAGGGGTGTCGGGGTTGTGATATAGAGGTTATTGGTCACTGACTTCCTTTTTCATTTGTGTTGATTGACATGTCTAGCTTTAATGTTATTTTGGGTATGGACTAGTTGTCTTCATATCGGGTTGTCATAGATTTTGAAGAAGGTTATTGTATGTAACTTAAGCGGTGATTGCTTTTATTTCTTGGGGGACCGGGTTGATAGAGTCTTATCACCGGTGTATGATCCGCATGGGTGGAGTGAACTTAGTTGCCTTCTTGCCAATTTCTTGGGTAGTGAGTGTAATGAAGTCCAAATTGAGTTGCCAAAGGTGGTTTTGTGAATATCTAGATGTTTTCTCCGAGGATCTTATTAGTTTTCTGCCTTATAGAGAGATCGTGTTCTCTATTGATTTAGTGCCTGGCATGGCACCGATTTCCATGGCACCGTATAGGTTTGCACCTACTGAGTTGAGTGAGGTGAAGATTCAACTCCAAGAATTGTTGGATAAAGGGTTTTATTCACCCTAATACTTCATATTGGGAAGCACCGACTCTCTTTGCTAAAAAGAAATATGGTGTGTTGCGACTTTATATAGATTATCGAAAGCTGAACCGGGTAACTGTTAAGAATAAGAACCCAATGCCTCGTATAAATGATTTGTTTGATCAATTAAAGGGGTCATGTTGTTTCTCTAAGATAGACCTGAGATTAGGTTATCACCAGTTGAGAGTAAGGGAGGAGGATATCCCGAAGACGGCATTCCATACGCGGTATGGCCATTATGAGTTCCTAGTGATGCCCTTTGGGCTAACCAATGCACTGGCTGTGTTTATAGATTTAATGAACCGGATCTTCTATGAGTTTTTAGACTGTTTTGTGGTCGTTTTTGTAGAAGACATCTTGATTTACTCACTCTCCAAGAAAGAGAACGAAGAACATTTGCGGATAGTACTTGAGTTGCTTAGAGCCCACAAACTGTATGTTAAGTTTGAAAAATGTGAGTTCTGGTTGAAAAAAGTTAAGTTCTTAGGTTATTTGGTATCTGAGGAATGGGTGACTGTAGATTCATCCAAAATAAAGACAGTTCAAGATTGGGAACAACCTAAGAATGCTTTCGAGATCTGTAGTTTTTTAGGGTTGGCCGGGTATTATCGTAGATTTGCGAAGGACTTCTCTAGGCTAGCCTCACCATTGACTAGACTGACGAGGAAAGGAGTTAAGTTTGTGTGGAATGAGACTTGTGAGAAGTCGTTCCAAGAGTTTAAGGTCAAACTTACCACTGCTCCAGTATTGATTATTCTGGAGAGGAGTTTGGGCTATTCGGTGTATTGTGATGCCTCACGGAAAGGTTTGGGTTGTGTTTTGATATAAGAGAGAAAGGTAGTGGCCTATGGCTCACGGCAGTTGAAAACAAATGAAAGAAACTACCTTACTCATGACCTAGAGTTAGCGGTGATGATCTTTGTTTTAAAGATTTGGAGGCATTATCTATACGGTGAGAAGTTTAAAGTGTTTTCTAATCACAAGAGTTTGAAATATCTATTTACACAGAAAGACTTGAATTTGAGGCATAGGAGGTTGATGGAGTTCATAGATGATTATGATTTTGAATTACATTACCATCTGGAGAAGGCCAATGTTGTGGCCAATGCCTTGAGTAGAAAGTCTATTAGCAGTGTAGCTTGTATTGCCTTCTAGGAATGGGAGATGTTGGGTGCTATTGGGGAGTTTGACTTACATCTTGGCGAGTCTGTTGAGTCTGCAGCTTTGTTTTAGATAGTTGCACAACCTACACTTGTGAACCGAGTGATGGAAGCACAAGAGAGTGACCTTGAGGGAGAATCCCTCCAAGAAAAGATCTCCAGTGGGAAGTTAGAAAGAGGCTTGAACATATACTCCGACTCGATTGTTAGATACCTTGATCATCTTTTCGTGCCAAAGTCTTGTCGAGAGGAAGTACTCTGAGAGTTCTACCATTCACGCCTTGTGGTGCATCCAGGAGGCACAAAGATGTATCACGACCTTTGTCGCCAATTTTGGTGGAGGAGAATAAAGAAGGATATGGCCGTGTTTGTGTCAAAATGCCTTACTTATCAATAAGTGAAAGCTGAGCATTAGAGGCCAGTGGGTTTGTTACAACCTTTGCTTATGGTCGAGTAAAAGTGGGAGTATGTCATAATGGATTTTGTTGTGGGCCTTCCGAGGACGCAATGGGGTAGTGATTCTATTTGGGTGGTAGTTGATCGATTGACTAAGTCAACGCACTTTATACCTATGTGCGTAAATGACTCAATAGATTATCTTACTGACCTTTACATTAGGGACATAGTAAGATTGCATGGGGTCCTAGTAACGATTGTTTCGGATAGAGATTCACGTTTCACGGCTCGATTGTGGCAGAGCTTACAGAGTGCCTTGAGCATTACATTGACCTTTAGCAATGCGTATCATCCTCAGACTGACGGGCAGTCCAAGCGCACTATTCAAATCCTTGAGAATATGCTTCGAGAATATGTCATTGACTTTAAGGGTTCATAAGAGAGACATTTTCCCTTAGTGGAATTTGCTTATAATAATAGTTTCTAATCGAGTATTGGCATGGCACCATTTGAGGTCTTGTATTGACCGTGTAGATCTCTTGTGTGTTGGGCTAAGGTAGGTGATGCACTTATGTTGGGTCTAGAGTTAGCTCGGGAGACGATGGAAAAAGTTGCACTTATTCGTAAGAGGTTGGTTACGGCTCAGAGTTGCTAGAAAAGTTATGCCGACTATGGAAGGAGACCTTTGTCTTTTAAGGTGGGAGATCATGTCTTTTTAAAGATATCACCTAGGAGGGGTTTGATGAGGTTTGGAAAGAGTGTGAAGTTATCCTCTTAATTCATTGGGCCTTTTGAGATCCTTGAGCAGATTGGGGAGGTAACTTATCGTTTGGCCTTGCAGCCACGACTTTCTGGCATTCGTGATGTGTTTCATATTAGCATGCTTTGAAAGTATGAACCGAACCCATCGCACGTGTTAGATTAGACCAACTTAGAGGTAGATGAGGATGCCTCGTATGAGCAGAGACCGGTAAGAGTCTTGGATACCCGGGACCAAGTCTTGCAAGGCAAGACGATCCCCTTGGTTAAGGTATTGTGAAAACATCACAAGGTTGAGAAAGCAACTTGGGAACGTGAGTTGGAAGTCCGTAAGAAGTATCTGGACTTGTTTGTTAATGTTTGAACAAGTATTGGAATTTTGATTATATTAATGTGAGATGAAAGCATTGTATATGTTTTGAGACTATGAAAACATTGTGTATGTTTTGAAAGCATGGATTTAATGTAAACATTGTATATGTTTTGGGAAAATGAGTTGTGTACTCAGTATTGAGGATTCGTTCATCATGTTGATGGGATCGAATGACCGGTGGATAGGTCATGAGGTTGAAATTCATTTACAATCATTATGGTAATTGGTTACTGTAGACACCCCATTTTTGACCGTCCTTAAGACTTGGACGTCATCGTTTGAACACTCGGTGATCATCCTTGTTTGTGTTCGTTTGGAGTTCCCGGAGGTCTCGGCTACGCGCCCTGCCTCAGGATCTCCGAACTTGACCGTTTTGTGTCTGGTTTTGCACTAAACACTTGTGTTTTGCCTTGGAGGGGCAGGGAATGCCTTGTGAGGCATCCCCACACACCACCGGCAGTGGCTAGAGGCCACCGGCTGTTTTTTACTGCCATCGGCAATCTTTTCTGCCGGTCGGCACCTTTTGTTGCCGGTCGGCATTGTGTTTGGCCGGCCGGCCACTGTTTTAGATCAGTCGGCCACTTGTCCTGGCCGAGACCTTTTCTTGAGGGAGCTTGACCCTCTTGAACCTTTTTTTTAGCTTCTCCAAGAAGCTTGACCCCTTCTAGCTTCTCCAAGAAGCTTGACCTTTTTTTAGCTTCTCCAAGAAGCTTGAACCTTTTGACCTTTTCTAGCTTCTCCAAGAAGCTTGAACCTTTTGACCCTTTTAAAGCTTCTCCAAGAAGCTTGACCCTTTTGAACCTTTTTTGTTTAGCTTCTCCAAGAAGCTTGAACTTCTTGACCCCTTTGCCTAGCTTCTCCAAGAAGCTTGACCCTTTTGCTCCAAGCTTCTAAGAGAAGCTTGGCCTTTTTGGTCAAAGCTTCTAAGAGAAGCTTTGCCCCTTTGGTTTCTCTATATAAAGAGAGCCTCTCTTCCCCTTTAGGAGGTTAGAAAAATCTGATATAGAAGACACATATCACTCCCTCTCTATATCTCCCTCTCTCTCTACATTTGTGTGAATTAGAGGGTCCAAAAGGGTCTTGTTCTTGCTCCATTACACACCACCTCCTATCCTAACAACTCCACCATCACTCTAAGGATCTTGGAGGCCATTTTCAGAGGCTAAAGGAGCTGGTTTTGGTCCAGAAAAGGGGCTGTTTTGCTAAGCTGCAAGGGTGAGTACACTTTACCCTCTTTCTAGCTCTTTTTTGCAAGTTTTATTAGCCCCTTTTGCTTGCTGTTTTGGGCTCCGACCCAAACTGTAAATCATCATATTTTGAGGTCCTCTTCATGTTTGATTGAGGACCTCTTGCTATTTGAGGATAGTAGCTTGCACTTGCTTCATTACCCCTCTTGAATGCCATTTTCTTGCATGCTTTGGCAGCCTATTATGCTTCTGTTTTTGGTCTTTTTACAGGCCTAGAAATAGTCTTATTTTGGCCCATTATTTATGTTTCATTAAGGGTCTTTGGCTGTTTGATGAACATTTTGTATACTTTGTGTTATAGCCTCTTTTGAGCCTCATTTTGCATTGCATTTCTAGCATGTTTGTATACTATTTTGGGTTTTTTACAGTTCTGTAAATATGCTTATTTTTGGTCCCTCTTCAATGTTGTAGAAGGGAATTTTTCAGTTTGGGCTTTGCATATACCACTTGCCTCTTTGGCCACCTTTTGGCCCTTTTTCTTGCATAAGAGCTTAGCAATATCTATGTTTGTTTTTAGGGTTTTTACAGTTCTGTAAATGTGCATATTTTGGGCCCCTCTTCAATGTTGTTGAAGGGCCCTAACCCATTTGGAGTCAGCAGCTGTGAGTTGCTTCATAATCTCATGTTTAGGGCCATTTTTGCATGCCATTGTTGCCCTATCTTTGCTTGCTGTTTGGCCATGATTTGTACTAGTAAAATGCTAATTTTGGGGCTGCCTTGCTTCTGTATTTTCATTCCATGTACCAATTATGCATGCTTTGTATAGCTGTAGTTCATTCTATGCGCCTAATTCATGTTTCGGGACTATTCCATGCATCGGGTGTGCTTTCGCCTCATTTCGGGGCTGTTTTCCCCCACATTCCAGTGCTGAAATCCCATTAGCATGTTTGCATATCATTTTCCATGCCATTGCATTGCATATGCCATTGCCTCAGTTTGCGTGCCCGTGTGCACGCGTTTCGAGGCACTTCATTTTCATCTTATGGCCTCCTATGTGAGTGTGGCTGAGGTCCACTTGTATTGGTGTAAGCCCATCTTGCATTGTGTATGCCATGTTTCAAAGCGTTGTGCATGTTAAGTTGTTAGCATTGTGCATGCCATGTAGTTGCATAGCATGCTTGTATTCTTGTTTGCATACCTAGGTTGCATTGCATTAGCATGCATGCCTTGCCTCTTGATCATGTGATAGAGGTTGGGCTTTATGTGTTTGTTTGGTTTGCATGACATTTGAAATCAAAGCGCATACTTGGTTTCTTGGACCATCACGCATCGAAATGCGCAATTGGTGGTCCGAGAATCAAGGAACATACCCCTTTGAGTCAAAAGCATGATAAGGGATGTGTTGGTGCACACATTTGCTTGAAATTTCATGCCATACACTGCCTGTCCTTTGTTGCTGTCAAAACTGTCTTTTGCAGGAAGTTTCTGCCGACCGGCAACATTCAGTGCCGACCGGCCATTTATTCAGTGCCGATATCTTTATCTCCAGCCGATGGATATTGTACACGGCCGGTGGCCATTCCTCCCAGCCGATGATGTTCTGCAATGCTCATAGAAGGTTCTCTGCGACTTTGACAAGTTTTCAGAGAAGAAAAGGCAGTGAAAACAGAGGCAGTAGTGCTATGGCAACGAGTTTCCGGGCAAGTTGGATCGAACGTACATTATTCACGCATCCCGAGGCGGGGGCTGCGGCCATCTTCCCTTGGCACCTTTTTTTGATTAGACTAGAATTTTTGTAATAATTATTCGGGCTGTATTATTATTTTGGTCCCTCCGAGTGAGGGCGTGTCTGTAATAAGTGTGTGTGCGTGGTGTGCATGTCTTCCAACCTCCACTTCTTTCTTCCCTTTTATTTACCTGCTTATGCTGGTAGATTAGGGCACATTTATTTTAGCATACCTTATTCTATGTATGCGTGCATTCATGCATTTGTTGACATGCACCGGGCTCGGTACATCATACAAACTACATTGTACTTTTCAATTCCAAATTGAATACATGTTACTTGTAGCATTTCATATGCCATTTTAGGGTTAGCCGAGCCTGTTTAGATTGCATCTTTGCATGTGTTGCATTAGCCATTTTTAACATGAACTAGGATCATGCATATGATTACTGACTAGTTTCTGTTTTGGCTCGGAGTACTAGGTAAGCTTTTATGCTTTAGCATATCGCATGCGTGTGAGTGTTGCCATGACAGTATGATTACCATGAGGCTAGCTGCTTATGTGATATAACTGCTTGAATGCCTGTGGATGAAGGTTGAATTACCTAAATTGGAATAATGCATTAAAACTGTGAGTTTTAAGCCCACTAGATAGTGGCAAAATCATCTTTTCTAAAAACCCACTTGAGGGTGGCAAAATCTGCATTTTAGCCTACTTGCGAGTAGCAAACCATTTTCAAAACAAACATGAAATGTTTTGTTCCAATTTGGGCGATTTGGTCTATACTTGTTTGCTGCGCGCATAACATAGTAATTCTAGGCTAACAATTGGTTTAAGAATACATAAAGTTTTCAAAAACGGATATCACGGTTAGTAGAGGCCGGTCTTCGGACCGGGCGAAAGGGGGTGCTCATAGCTGACCTTCCCCGATCGTACCCAAGCTCCCGAGCGGAGACAACTCCGGTGATGACGGACATGTGGCCTTCGGCACCGAGTCAGGGTTTCCTAAATTCTCCCATAAAAAATATTTAGGTGGCGACTCTGTATCTGGCAAAGCAGTCCATGTTTGGCACTACTTTTTCAAAAATCTGTTTCTCAAAACGATTTGCCAGATTTGGACTCTTTGGTTCAGATTAAGAACCGTGAAACAAATCGAGTCCGGACTGTAGTGAGGCCCGCGGGCGCGTCTACAGTTTCTACTTGGTTTTGAAACTTAATTGGTAATTTCAGGGATGAAATTCTTTAAGGGGGGGAGGTTATAACGATTCCGATTTTGATCCAACCCATTTGATATTTTAGACTCGGGTTTTATGGTTTTTGAATATTGTTCATTGTCGTTTCCCCCTTATTCTTACTTGAGTTTGGCTATTTGGTTGTATTGAGCGTGTTTCAAACAGGTTGGTTGTTTGGTTTTCAAACTCTTGTTGCCCAGGATTTTACCCCTCCGCTCGAGCGGCAGTTCTTGTGCTCGAGCGGGCTTTGTAAACCCTCAGTACTTTTGTAGGTCTGCAAAACTACTAGGAAAGTGCATTCTATGCTCGAGCGGCCCTTCTTGCGCTTGAGCATTGGTTTTTTGTCTGCAAAACTACTGGGAGTGTGCATTATGCGCTCGAGCGGAATAAGTTATTGTGTCTGACACTCAAGCATCAACTCTTGCGCTCTAGCAGACTGTGCGTATATCAGTTCGCAGCAGCCTCATTTTTCATTACTTTTTCATATGTTTCTCTCTCAAAACCCTAGATCGGCACTCTCTCTCTCTAAAACTCACTCTCTTTACATTTTGACCTAGATCCATTGGGTTTTCTACCCTAGTGTCTTTGAGAAAAAGTTAGAGCATTCCAAGAGCTCCATTTTGATCCGATTGAAACTTGGTTTCGGTGTTGTTAAAGGTTCCACCTTGCTTTGTTCGTCTCCTAACTTTGAGGTAGGGACTTTTTACACTCCTCTATAAGTTTAAACTTAGTTATTTGTTGGTATGTAAGAAATATTGGGATTTGAGGTAGTTTTGAATAAACCTAGGGTTTTGGTTTAAAATCAAAAGAGAGGTTTTTGAATGAACGTAATGGAAATGGTTATGGGAGTAATTATGAGCTTGTGTTGGGTTAGAATGGTGTATTTTGGTGTTTGGGATGAAATAGGAAAAAATGGGAGTTTTGCCCTAAAACGACTCAAATGATTATTTTATATAAATAATGAAATTGGTATTGAAAGTGTGAAATTTGGAGGTTTTTTATATGAATGATGTAGTCGGATATGTATTATCTCTTACCTATGGAAGTTTGGATAATTTATCTGTTGTGAAGATTGTCTATCTGTTTAGAAATATCTATCTTGGGTTATCGGTAAAGGATAGCTATGATTGTTGTAGAAATTACATGAGGATTAGGCAAATTGAAACTAAACACCTAGCCGTTATCATTGAATATGATTATGAATTTTATACATTGCATATGTATGATATTGGGAGGAGAAATGGGATGTACTCCATGTTTGGAAGAAGAAAGGGGATGGACTCCACTAAATTAAGTTGGCAAGTGTGTCCAAGTTAAAAGTCCCAAAAACCATGTGTATACATAAGTGCCGATTCCCGCAGACGAAATTTCAGTAAAATGGCAAGTAAATGTATTTTTATGATAATTATATTGGTTGGAGACCTATGAGGTGTATCCTCTGTTTCGTTGATTAAATGAAGTGGATATAACTAATGAACTTGAGATAACTAATGAACTAAGATAAAATGGATTGAGATGTAAGTTTGGCATAACTTGGTTTTGGAAAAGAGAGTTGTAAAAGGTTTTGTCATTGGGCATTGAACATGTGCATCATACTTATAACTTTATTAAGATTCATATATTGTGATAGATTGTCTCTACTGGGTTTTGACGCACCCTACTTGGGAAAACCATTTTCAAGTGCTGGTGATATGCCTCCGCCAAGGACTTAGTTTGGGAGAACTGTGGAGCTGAAGGCTCAATTTCTGTTTATTTTGTATTTACTTTCCTTTTAAGCCTATGGCTTTATTGTGTTGAGCTGACGACTCATTTTGTTGTAACCAACATGATCTTGGAAATATGTAATCCCTCTGGACACTTTTACCTGTTTATCTTTGTAGACGCGCCCGCGTGGGGGCCCTCGCTACAGTTCGGACTCGATTTGTGTCACGGTTCTTAATCTGAACCAAAGAGTCCAAATCCGGCAAATCGTTTTGAGAAACAAATTTTTGAAAAGAAGTGCCAAACATGGACTGCTTTGCCAGATACAGAGTCGCCACCTAAATATTTTTTTTTTAAAGGGGGAATTTAGGAAACCCTGACTCGGTGCCAAAGGCCACGCGTCCGTCATCACCAAAGTTGCCTTGGCTCGGGAGCTAGGGTACGATTGGGGAAGGTCAGCTATGAGCACCCCCTCTCGCCCGATCCGAAGATCGGCCTCTACTAACCATGATATCCGTTTTTGAAAACGTTATGTGTTTCTTATCCTGATTATTAGCCTAGAATTACTATGTTATGCGCACAGCAAACAAGTATAGACTAGATTGCCTAATTTAGAAATAAGTATTGCATATCCGTTTGTCTTAAAAAGCACTTTGGAATTTGCTACTCGCAAGTAGGCTAAAATACGGATTTCAACGAGTTTTTCCAACTCAGACAATCCAACCTTCACCCACAAGCATTCAAACAGTTTATCACATAAGCATCTAGCCACATAGTAAGCATGCCGTCATGATAGCATTCACACGCATGCGATATGCTAAAGCATGAAAATACTTACATCGTACTCCGTGTCAAAACAATAAACTAGTTAGCCAACATGCATGGTCCTAGTTCATGTCAAATTGACTAATGCAACACATACAAGATGCAATTAGAGTAGGCTCGGCTAACCTAAACATGGCATGTGAAATGCAATCAATTGATGCACGTATTCAATTTGGAATTGAAGTACAAATGCAGTTAGCATGATGTACCGAGCCCGGTGCGTGCGAGACAAATGTATGGATGCACGTATGCATAACATAAGGTATGCTAAATTAAACATGTCCTATTACTAACCATCAAAGCAGGTAAGTAAAAGGGAGAAAGAAGTGGGGGTTAGAAGACATACACACACTCACCCACACTTATTACAGATTTGCCCTCGCCCGGAGGGACCAAATAAATATTACAGATAATTAACCTTCAAGCTAATTAAATATTATAGGCCATCTAATTAGCTAAGCAAATTAACTAATCTAGGGAAAACAGATAAACCGCCTCGGGAAGAGAGCCCAATGCAATGCATGCTCGGTCCTGCTCGAAAGTGCACTGCTATGCATAGGCTGCCTCTGTTTTCCCTGCTCTGCCTCTTTGAAGACTGCCAAAGTCTCGGAATTGCTTCCCTGGACATTGGGAGACACCACCGGCTGAGTAGAATGACCACCGACAGTAGTGTGTAATCATCGGCTGTTGGTGAAGCTATCGGCCACCAATGGATTGCCGGTCGGCACTTAACACTACCGGTCGGCAGAAAGTTCCTGCAGAATCTGCAATTGACAGCAACAGAGGGCAAGGCAGAGCATGGCAATGCAATTCAAGCAATGTATGCACCAATCACACCCCTTATCATATGTACGACTCAAAGGGACATGGTCCTTGGTTCTTGGACCATCAATCACGCATTTCAATGCGTGACGGCCCAAAGAATCAAGTGTGCACTTTGATTTCAAATGTAATTCACGCAAACACATAAGGGCCCAATCCCTATCACTAAATCAAGGAACAAGGCGTGCATGTTCAATGCAACCTAAGCATGTTAACTAACATGCAACATGGTATAAAAGGGAGTATGCAAACATGCAATGCACATTAGGTACACAACCTAAGCAACAAGGCAAACAAGCATGCCACAACTATGCAAACTACTTAGAGCATGCAAGATGTAATCTAATCATGCAACATGCTAGTAATTTGACCAAGGGAATGCATGCCAAATGCAAATGATTTCAAGCATGCAACATGAGATAATGTAATAGCACTTGAATGGCATACAAGGAATGGACTTACACTAATTGGACGGCTCTAAGTTAGGTCCAAAACAGTGGCCAAAGCTTAAGAAGATGGGACCAAACACACATACACACATGCACATGTTAAGGCCTAAACACTTAAGCATCAAAGGGCATCTTTTAAGCACACTTAAAAGGGAATAATCATGGACATGGGGCATGCATTAAGCTCTGAAAATCATGCAAGAACATGGTGCCAAACCAAGCAAACAAGATAGGCTAAACATACAACAAATGGCCCAAGCATTCAAGGCAAGCTAATGAAGTATTGAACTACACTTGATATGACCACATATGGCAAGGCTTAAATGACCAAAAACAGAGTTTTAGCACATAAAACAAAGCCCAAAAGACCACTTAGATGGCATCTAAATGGCTTGAATTCAAAAGCATGCACAAATGCACTTTCAAGGAGCATACCACACAAGCTCATAAGGCATCAAAGAGGCATCCAAGGCAAACATACAAGCATGCTAAGGGGACTGAAATGATGCCATAAATGGTGCCAAACCATTAAATCAAAGCAAGTAACGCATGCTATACCCTCACATACTTAAGGCCAACAAGCCAAAATGTAAAAGGGCTATACTAAACACATCATGGCTGACCAAAATGACTAAGGACAGACCTCTAGCATGGCAAAATAAGCACAAAAGCTTCACAAAGCTAGACCTAAAACATGCTTGAATATTTGTTTACAACCTAAGGCATGTTAAGGCCTAAACATGGCATTACAAGGTAGGTATGCTAAGCATGCATGGTGTACCAAAACCAACATACAACAATGCTATTTCATGGAAAAATAAGCATAAATAACAGCCAAGGCATGGTCAACATGAGGCTTAGCTAGGTGCTCATTAAAGAGGTAAAAATGGCCCTTTTCAAGGACAACAAGGAGAGGGGGTGACCCTCTCCTTCTTGGGACTTCAAAGCACCATCCTTACCACTGAAATCCCTCAAGATTTCAGTGGTGAGGAGGCCCAAACACCAAAGTCCCGGAGCTCACTCAAAATAGCACAAAATGGAGCCCCTCAAGGCTTAAGAGGGGTCAAACACCTCCAAATCACAAAACACTTTAAACAAACTATCTAGAGGGCCTAAAAACAGAACTTTTTTATATTATACACTAAGCTCAAAAATAGTTCTAAGATAGGCAAAAATAGTATGCAAGAATGGGGTAAAAAGGAGTAAGATTGTTACCCTTGTTGACCTTCTTCACAAATGGTGGACCAGCCCCTTCCTTGAGCTCAAAACAACTCCCAAGCTTCAAGAACAAACCTCTGGCCCTTCAAGAACCAAGAAAAGGTGTAACACTATGTGTTTGTGTGCAATAGTAAGACACAAACACACTTATACACACACAAAGGCAAAATGAGAGAGAGGTATAGAGATAGAATATCTATCAATCCTAACCCTAAAACTCAAACCCTAAAATGGCTGTCTAAAATGTCTAACCTCTAAGCCAAGAGAGGAAAGCTCCTCTTATAGAGCTTTTTGTCTTGTAAAGCTTACAAGACAAGCTTCTCTAAAGAGGGAGATCCCTCCATACATGTGTATGGAGGGGAGCCAAATGCAAGACAGCTGTGTCAAAATATCTGCAAAAACAGATGCACAGTAGTCGGTCGGCCAAAGATGCAATTGACCAAAAAAAGATAGCCGACCGACCATCTATAGTGCCGGCCGGCCAAACATTTGGCCGGTGGCAACAAAACACAGCCGATGGCCTCAAGCCACAGCCGGTGATGGGTGGGGATGGTCTATAAGCCCTACCCTGCCTCTCAAAGGCAAAACACAAGTGTTTGGTGTCAAACCAAGCACAAAACAGTCGAGTCGAGAGGTCCTGCGACGAGGCGGGCTGCCAAGGCTTCCGGGAACTCAAGACGAACACAAATATGGATAATCACCGAGTGTTCAAATGGTGACGTCCAAGTCTTGAGGACGGTCAAAAATGGGGTGTCTACAATCTTCCTTTATTTCCTTTAACTGGCAACATATGCTATAGATTCAGGGTTAGGCTTTATGAATGTATGATGCATATGTTTCTATTTTGTATATCATATTGAACTAATGGAGGATAACCTTATTATTGTTGTTGTATTATATTAGATATTATGGATAGATTATTGTAATTATTTTGGGGCGTTACACATTCTCTCTCATCTAATGTAGTGATGTGAACGATCAAATTTGTATGTTTTAGTATTAATATTCACATCATGTAATTGACAACACAATGACAAAAATTCATTTGGAATTAATATGAATATAATGACAGTCAACATCTTGATGCATGAGAACTACCAAAACATAATGACAATCAACATTAAATATCAACATTAATAGGGGGTAGGAGAGATTGAGGGTGTTTTGGTCTTTTTACCTCAAATAAGATCTAATGAAATAGTCAAAAAGAATATGGATTGGATGAAATAAAACTCTTAAAAAGAGGATTTATTAAAAAAGTTTCCTAAATTTAAATTTTGTGATTTAAAAGAATAATATTATTTATTCAAAAAGGTATTTATTTGTTCAAAATTATTTATCTATTTAAACGTCACTTATTTATCTAAAATGTCAATTATATGTATATGTTTGTTTGGACGGACGGTATAAGGGAAATTGTAATCTATCAGACTATTAATATTATGCTACATAATCCTTGGACTATTTTGTTAGAAATGTTGTGTATCTCATATTTGTTAGTCATGAGATTAGATGTAAGGAAATGACTATTCTATTGAATCCCATATTTGTTTGGGATATTATGAAGAAAAATAAATGTTTAAAAGACTATTTAATCCTTTTGAATTGTTACTAAATCAGACTTATAAATTTTTATTTTTTGGCTAGAACTTTTTAGTTGAAATTTTTATTTTTAAATAGTTAAAATTCCTAACGGCCAAAATGTCTTTTTATCCTCTAATCTGGAGGAATATTTATTCCATCCTTTTGTATATCAACCCCCCATGAGATGCAATATTTTCACAAATGAGAAATTAATAGTCTGGTCTATATTTTTTTGAACCAAATAACGAGCTATTTCATATATTGGATACCGAGTCCTATTCTAACTTCCAATTCCCCCCAAACAAATCGGACATATACGTATTACTTACTCATCCAACTACCTATATAGGGAAAAAAATTTGAAATGATGTGTGAATGGAAATTTAAAATTAGGATCCTGTTAGGTTTCATGAAAACTGTCATGAAAATTGTCATGAAAACCATCTGCACCGTTGGATCATGAGACACATACCTGATCTAACGGTACAGATGGTTTTCATGAAAATTCGTCATAAAACCTAGCATTTCCCTTAAAATTAAAAACTTTTGTCATAAAACATTCTCAATACAATTGTATTATTTTCTAATATGTTCTATGATCGTATAAAATTTTGCTTCTGTTTTTTTGGGTAGGTAAATTTGCTTCTTCAATGATGGCTAACAATATTAAATTTTTTTAAAATTCTCAAAACTGTTCGCCAATATTCTTTAGTTATTTTATTTTAGTTATCTTTAAATTAAGGTTATTTACATGGAGACTCCATAGATTATTAAAAAAATATTATTTTGACTACTTAAATTATAAAAACGTACAAATGAACCCCTAAACTATTGAAAAGTATTATTTTATCCTTTAAATTATAAAAGCGTACAAATGGACTCCTAAATTATTAATGTGTTTCACTTTGACCTTTTTAGTTAGGAGATTCAATTTGTACGCTTTTATAGTTTAAAAGGTCTATTTGTACACTTTTATTATTTAGGGGGCAAAGTGATACTTCTCAATAATTTAGGGCGTTCATTTGTACGTTTTTATAATTTAAAGGGTCAAAGTGATATTTTTCAATAGTTTAAGAAGTTTTCGTGTAAATAATCCTCAATTTTTTGTCCTTTTATTCTAAAATGCTCACAACCATTTAATTAAGGATTTGAAAGTACAAAAATCTCAAAATAATTTAATAATTATAAATATTTTAAAATAAAAGAGTATGGGAAATTTGAGCAAAAAATTGCCCTATATAAAAAATATTTATATTATCAGACAAACTGTATTAATAGCTGTTAAACGGGAGATCTCACACTACAAGGAATATTACACAACCATTAGGCCAAATACATTGGCTAAATGCATCTAATCTATAAATGAATTTAGATAAGTTGCATCTTAAAATCCAATTAAAATTGGATTCAATGGAAAATTATGGTAAAAAAAAAAAAAAAAACCAACATCAAATCAAATCATCTTTTAAATTAAGTTAAATTGTCTATAACTAAACCATTTTTTTTTCTCTAGTTTCTCAATACTTTAAATAATTTAAAAAAATTAAAAGTTGTCCAATTCACAAGTTTTTACAAGTTCTTTATATTAATAGTCTTTTAAAATGCCATAAATTACGTTTCTGAGGTTTGATATGAACCTTAAATTAATTAAATAATAATTTTCTTAATTTCAAACAAAATATAATAACATTATACTCAAAACTCATTAAATCATGCAAGGGTTTAATGGCAATATCACGTTGTAGCTCAAAAATAATAAAAATAGTATACTAACTTTCAAGTTCAAAATCTCATGTTAGGATTATTAAAAAAGAAAAAGAAAAAAAAAAGAAAAAAAAAGAGAGTATATACATGCATTGATTTTGAAACTAAACTCAACAAAACAAATGTCATGAATAACAACATGAGATTTCACTTTAAATTAAAAAAATTCTAACAAAATAGCTTTAAACATGCCTTAAATGAAGATGTGAGAAGACAATTATCTCTTGAAAAATAGAACAACACAAAAGTAAAAGAAAAGGAAAGATTTGAGGTTGATCTTGCAAACATAACTTCAAGCTTCAAGAACACTCAAAAGTTCTTCAATATGTTATTCAATTCAAGCTTAAACCCACTCAAAACACACTACTAATCAGTGTGTTTGGTTTGAGTTTTTTGAATTAAGTTTTTTGAAAATTGAATTCTTTAGTTTTCGTGTTTTTTTGTTTTTAGTGAATATTTTTAAAATTTTAAACATTTTTTTTTACTTTTTTAGATGCACCTTACTTAGATGTATCTAAAAAGTAAAAAATTTGTGAAAAAATATTTTTAAAAATTAATAAATACATAAAAATACCAAAAAAATGTACTGAATTCTCGTATTTTTTTTGTATTTTTGGTATTTAGTGAATTTTTAAAAGGTTTTTTTCAATTTTTTTTTAAACTTTTTAGGTATATGTATGTTAGGTATGTTTAAAAATTAAAAAAATTGCTCAAAATATTTTAAAAATTCAATAAAAACAAAAAAACACAGAAAATAAAAAAGTAGAATTTTCTAAAAAGTGTTTTTAAAAAATGATAAACAAGCATAGTTTTACCAAAGCGTTTAATCCAAGGCTTTAGCTCACTAACACTCACTAATTTTAATACTGGTGGCCAAAGATTAGATGACTCAAGCTTAAGAGAGAAAGAGATAAATGGAGAGAGACCCATGAGTTTGCTAGGGAAAATGGGATTCAAATGTTATTCCAACTAGCTGAGGAAGACTATCATTAATATTAACTTATGATACTAACTTCCATTAATTACTAATTAATTTTTAATCCAATGATTCAAAATCTTGAATTAAGAAATCAGTCTCAATCATAC
The DNA here is from genome assembly GCF_055761805.1 of Camellia sinensis. Taxonomy (NCBI): domain Eukaryota; kingdom Viridiplantae; phylum Streptophyta; class Magnoliopsida; order Ericales; family Theaceae; genus Camellia; species Camellia sinensis. Next base: position 52,508,657 of record NC_138967.1, read on the forward strand.
AATGCAAACTAAATTAGATGATGTATGTATAATCTCACCAACACTGCTGCATCCAGATAATTTTTTTTGCCTCCGCCTGAATGAGACTTTTAAGAGTCTCATTCGGGCAGATTCAGGCAGAAAAAATTGTATGGATTAATCATTAATCTTATCTCACTTATATAAGAGACTCATTCAGGTAAATTCGGACGAAAAAAATTGTGTAAATTAATCATTAATCTAATCTCACTTATATAAAAATAAGCATGATTGGCAATTTGGCACAATAATTTCCTCTCTTGTGATTGTAAGAAGGCTTCAAAAAGAATAAGAAAGTATATTCCCAAAAGAGGTAGACTTGACCATAAAAAAGGAGAAAAAGTGGGCTGATGTAGGGTTCTCTTGATGTCATGACCCGAAATAATTACAATAATCTATGCACAATATTAATAAATGACAACAACGATAAAATAACTATCCTCCATTAAATTCCAGTTGTTTTACAAAAAGAAACATATGCGGTATACATTTATAATGCCTAGTCCTGAATCTATAGCATGTATTGCGAACAAAAGAGAAAGAATTGAAGTTAAACAGATAAGAAATGCCCTAAGGGCTCACAGCTTTCCAAGACGATACTTGGTTACAACAAAAGTGGACTTAAGTTTAATACAATTTAAGCCCTTGGCTTATACAAAAATAAACATAACAAATAGACAAAAGAAGCTCTAGCCCCAAATTTTCCCAAGCTATTGCCTTGGTGGGGGCATATCATCAACACTTAAAATGTTTTTCCCACATACGGTGAGCCAAAGCCTAGTAGAAGTAATCCAACAGAGTATATGAAACTTAACAAAGTTATAAGATGAGTGTATATGCAATGCTCGTGCCAAAATATTTTTATACCTCTTTTCAAAACTATGCAATGCAAAATTTAGATCTTGATTCATAAATCATTTCCATTACAATAGAAAATAGGGTAGTGAATCGCACTTTGAAAATTTCAAAATAATACAATCTTTCCCGAAAATTTCATCCAAAGGAAACTGTAAACCAAGACCCATGTAAACGTAGGCTATACAAGCACTACTATTGCCATTTCACGAAAATTTTGTCAATGGGATCAGCACCGATGTATACGCGCAGTTTTCGAGACTTTTATCTTGGACTCTCAGGCCAACTTAGTTTAACATTACAATTCATGTTTCTCAAATTCACCATTTTTCTCAAACGATAAACATTTTCAATGAATAAGTGTGAAATGATGCTCAATGTAAACAAATTAGAAAATAGTTTCAATTCTCCTAATTCATATGCAATTTCTACAACATTCATAACTATTCTGCCCAAGACAAATATTTCTAAACAGATAATTTAAATTTCATAAAGATACATTTTCCAGATCTCAAGGGGTAAGTGATATTACATATCTAACTCCACTATTCTCATCAATATCAATCAAATTTCACAATTTCAATACCAATTTCAAAATTTATACAAAATCAATATTTGAGCTATTTAGAGCAAAATCCATTTTCTTCCCAAAATCAATTCCAACATTCGAAATCCACCATTTATTCCCAACTCAACATCATTTTCCATATCAAAATCATTTTCAAGAATCCATTTGAAAAACCCCTCTTTTAATTTATTTTACTCAAAACCCTAGTTTTATTCCAAATCCTCCAAAAATTCAATATTGCTTAGAAATGACGAATAACTAAGTTAAAACTCATAAAAAGAGTGGAAATATCCCTACCTCAAGCTTAGAAGATGATTGAAGGATGGATGAAAACTCAAAGATGCTGAAACTCAACTTTGTTCTAATTAGAATGAAATCCTCGTCAAGCTTTACCTTTTTGACAAAGGCACAAGGGTGAAAGATCGACGGATCTAGGTGTATTTGAGGGAAATATATGAGTTTTAGAGAAAGAGTGAGAGATATTAGGGTTTTGAAATGTTTAGAGAGAAAGTGAGATGAAAAAGTGACTTAAAATAGACTATTTACGAATTGATATATGCACAGTTCGCTCGAGTGCAAGATGTGTCACTCGAGCGACCAGATACAATAAGTTTCACCGCTCAAGCGTAAAAAGTTTCGCTCGAGTGTAGAATACAAACTCTCAATAGTTTTGTAGACAGAGATCGTCATTCGAGTGAAGCTTCTTTCAAACTCTCAGTATTTTTGCAAACCTACAAAAAATACTGGAGTTTCATAACGACCGCTCGAGTGCAAGAAATATCACTCGAGCGAAGGAACAAAAATTTGGACAACACAAGTTTGAAAAACAAGCCATCAACTTGTTCCAAACACAACTAATACAATCAAATAGCCAAATTCAATGAGGGAAAAGAGGAATAAGACATAAATAACAATACAAAATAATGAAACCCGAATCCTGAATATCAAATGTGTCAGGCCTTAAACCATAATCGTTATACTTGAAGTCCAAATATTTTGCTTTGTTTAAGGGTTTTGTATTTTCCTTCAAAAACTATTCGTTTTTTGTATAATTAATTTAAGAAAATCTCATGGTCAACTGATAATAATAAAACACACATAATTTCCGTGAAATAATAATTATCAAGCCGCCTGTGTGCGAGATGAAGCAATTGATGTATTGAGATTCTTAATTCATCAAAAATTCTTCAAATGGATAAATAATAATCTAACATCTAATACGTGGTCTGGAGAGTCGATCCCTTTGATCTTGTGTTGATTTGGGTCTGTATGTACGTAAAACGAGACGATTGATTCACTGCAATTAAAGGTGGACAAATGTCGGATTAGGCACATATTGCATAATAAAGAATTTTGTATCTGTCCAAGTCTGGCCCGGTCCGATCTTAATATTGGGCTTCTATATCTATCTAAGTTCGGTTTAGAAAATAATTATAAATTTCAAATCTATCCATTGAGCTATATGTTAAAAAAATTAAAACATTCCATAATTAAATTCAATGACACATTATATTTGTTAAATAAATATATTGACATCATTATAAATTAAAAAATTTCTTAAATAAATCGAACCATACAACACCACAAATGTGAGTTTTAATAAAACCAACACTGATAACAACAACACAAATAAAGTCTAGATCTAAAAAATAATAATAATAATAATGTATTATAAATAATTAAATAATTAAATAATTAGCTAAAAAGCGAGCTAGGCCGGGTCGGGTCAGACCGGTTTAAAAGTATAAATTCTAAGCCTAGCCCATTAATATTTCGAACTAAAAATGTTGGTCCAATCCAGTCTTAAGGGCTAAAACAAAATTCCCAAATCCTACAAAAATAACATTGAGCCGGGCAGACTAAGTGGACCAACGGACCAATGTCCACCTCTAATTGCAATACACAGTAAGTAAAACGATTCTAATTTAACATAATTAACTCTATGATCAAATTAACATTGTCTATTAGGCTTGAAATGTTTGTTCCTTGGGTCCCAAATAGGCTCAAGAATGAGTGTACGGAAAACAAGACTATTTGTCGTATAAAAAATTAGCTAATAAAAGTCTAAACTAAAATGTATCGGAAAATTAGGAGGCTTAATTATTATTAATTAAATTTAATTGAGACTCAATTACATTAATTTAAAAATTAAATTTCTCCTACTCACTACATAATGATGATAGCAAAAGTTTAGAAGTTATTAGTCAAATTTCATAAACACAATTGTGCTGAATGAGTAGGTCAATCAAAGAGAGCAGTCACTACTAGACAATTCAATCATTAATAAATAAAAAGAGAAAATTTTAAGGTTCCATGAATCGTTCAATGAAAACAATTTGACTGGACAAAAGGATTCCAACATGCAATTAAATAGATGATTTCAAATGCTACGAAAAAATATAATGGAATGAATACATGGCTTCTTTTTTTATTTTATTTTATTTATTTATTTTTGAAAATTTAAAATTGAAGGTATCTCCCAATTAGAAGTGACTCATCTCATATTTGAATAGCCGACAACTAATAATTATTGGAGACTCTGAGGTTAATAATCTGTCAAATCTCTAATGACCTTGCACGAAATTCAAACTTAAAATTTTAGATCGTATTCTTAAGTTTTTACCATTTGACTAATGTTTTGTGATTCATGGCTGCTTAGTTGTGTTTTTTTTTTTTGATTTTCAAAAAATGTTTTCATTTTTGTGCAAAACAGTTTTTGAGAATTTGAAAATATTTTTTTACCAAATCCTAAAAAATGGGTTAGTTTTCAGAAAATTTCCCCAATTATTATTTCCCATATTATTTTTTGAGAAATGTCCCATCCCGCATTTTATCCCCCACAATTGCACTTTTAATGAGATGACAAATATTATCAACCAATTAACTCTCTTCAAATTCTTCTCTCTTGGGGGTGATGAAATAGGGAAATGTAGCAAAACTCTTATTTATTTATTTTTTAAAATTTTATATCAGATACAAAATAATGAGGCTCACAAAAATAAGTATACAAACGACCCACTGTAGACACCCCATTTTTGACCGTCCTCAAGACTTGGACGTCACTGTTTGAACACTCGGTGATCATCTATGTCTGTGTTCGTTTGGAGTTCTCGGAGGTCTCGGCTACGCGCCTTGCCTCAGGATCTCCGAATTCGACCGTTTAGTGTCTGGTTTTGCACCAAACACTTGCATTTTGCCTTCGAAGGGCAGGGAATGCCTTGTGAGGCATCCCCACACACCACTGGCAGTGGCTAGAGGCCACCGGCTGGTTTTTGCTTCCACCGGCACTGTAGTTTGCCGATCGGCATCTTATATTGCCGGTCGGCACTCTTTTTTGCCAAAATGGCATTTTTGGCCGGCCGACTACTGTGCATCTACTTTTGCAGATATTTTAAGACAGCTGTCTTGCTTTTTGCTCCCCTCCATACACGTGTATGGAGGGATCTCCCTCTTATGAAGCTTGTCTTGTAAGCTTTACAAGACAAAAGCTTCTATAAAGAGAAGAGCTCTCTCTTATTGCTAGGGTTAGAAAAATTAGACACTCGAGAGAGCTTAGACAACCATTGTTAGGGTTTGAGTTCTAGGGTTAGGGTTTGATACACATTATCTCTCTCTTTTTCCCTCTTGTGTGTGTTTATTTGTGTTTTAGTTCATACTATTGCACACAAACACCTAGTCTTTCACCTTCACTTAGCTACTGAGATTTTAAGGGACTGATTTTGAAGTTTTGGTGCTGGATTCAAGCCAAGGAGGGTCATTGGAGCATCATTTGTGAAGGTGGTTTACAAGGGTGAGAAACTTCCCTTTTAATCCCTTTTTTTGCATTGTATTTTTACCTGTCTTAAAATCGTTTTTGAGCTTGGTGTATAATACAAAAAAGTTCTGTTTTTGGACCCTCTTGATTGTTTATTAAGTGTGTTTTTTGGTTTGGAGGTGTTTGACCCCTCCTAGGCCTTGTAAGGCTCCATTTTGTGCTATTTTGTATAAGTTTCGAGACTTTGGTGTTTGGGCCTCTTCACCACTGAAATCTTGAGGGATTTTAGTGGTGAAGATGGTGCCTTGAAGTCTCCAAAAGGGGAGGGCCATCCCTTCCCCTTGTTGTCCTTAAAATGGACCATTTTTAGCCTCTTAAGGGAGCCTATGCTTGAGTGTGTGTTGAGCATGCATAGACTGTTTTTCATGCTTATATTTCTATAATATAACATGATTTTAAATTGGTTTTGGTACTCCATTCATGCTTAGCATAGTTGCCTTGTAATGCCATGTTTATGCCTTAATGTGCCTTAGGTTGTTAGCCCTTGTTAGAGCATGTTTTAGGCTTAGCCTTGTGAAGGTTTTGTGCTCATTTTGCCATGTTTTAGCTCTGTCCATAATCGTTTGGGTTGACCTTGGCATGCTTTGTATAGCTCCTTTGTATTCGGGCTTGTTGGCCTCAAGTATGTGAATGTATAGCATGGCATCTTTGCATTGATTTGATGATTTGGGGCCACCCTACATGCTATTTCAGTCCCATTTTCATGCTTGCTTGATTACCTTGCATGCCTCTTTAATGCTTTGGAAGCATGTGTTGCATGCTCCGTGTTTTGACCATTGTGCATGCCTCTAAATTTGAGCCACTTAGATGCCATCTAAGTAGTCCTTTAGCCTTGTTTTAACATGCTAAAAATCTGTTTTTAGTTGTTTAATGCATGCTGTGATTGTTATGCTAAATGTGCTTCAAAGCCTCATGACTTGCCTCAAGTGTTTGGGCCATGCTTGCATGCATTTGCTTATCTTGTTTAAACATGGTTTGGGCACCATTTTATGGCATGGTTTTAGAGCTCATGTTGCATGCTAATTGTCCATGAAATCTCTTTTCGAGTGTGCTTGAATGTTGCTTGCTTAATGCTTGAGGTTTGGACCATAACACGAGCATGTGTGCATGTATGTTTGGTCCCATACTTTGGTCATTTCAACCACTGTTTTGGGCCTATTTAGAGCTGCCTAAACCATGCCTAAGACCACCTTTTCATTGGTTTGCATTGCCATATGTTTGCTTGTATGCTTGCATAAGTGCCATGCTATGCCATATTGCATCCTTAGCTTGCATGCCTAGGGTGCATTACATCTTGCATGCATGCCTTGTTCCTTGACTTGATGATGGGAATTGGGCCTTGTTTTGCTTGATTGGTTTGCATTTCATTTGACATGAATGTTGCATACTTGATTCTTTGGGCCATCATGCATAGAAATGCGTGATTGGTGGTCCGAGAATCGAGGCACATGCCCTTTTGAGTCATTATCATGATAAGGGACATTAGTGGTGCATACATGCCTTGAATTGTGCTGCCATGCTTTGCCTTGCCCTCTGTTGCTGTCATTTGCAGATTCTGCAGGAATACTCTGCCGACCGGCAGTGTAAGGTGCCGACCGGCAATAATTTCCCTGCCGACAGATTCCATTTGTGCCGGTGACCACACCACACTGCCGGTGGCAATTCTATTCAGCCGGTGGCACTCCCCAATGTCCAAGGATGCAGTCCTGAGGTTTTGGCAGCCTCCAGAGGAGTAAAGGAATGAAAACAGAGGCAGCCTATGCATGGCGGCACGCTTCCCGAGGCGGTTTACTGTTTTTCTTAGATTAATTAATTTGTTAATTAATTTGTAATATTTAATTAGCTTGCGTAGTTAATTATTTGTAATATTTATTTGGTCCCTCCGAGCGAGGGCAAATCTGTAATAAGTGTGTGTGAGTGGTGTGTATGTTTTCCAATCCCCACTTCTTTCTTCCCTTTTATTTACCTGCTTATGATGGTAGATTAGGGCATATTTAAAATTTAGCATACCTTATGCTATGCATGCGCGCATCCATGCATTTGTACTACATGCATTGGGCTCGGTACATCACGCTAACTGCATTTGTATTTCAATTCCAAATTGAATATGTGCATCAATTGATCGCATTTCATATGCCATGCTTAGGTTAGCCGAGCCTACTTCGATTGCATCCTGTATGCGTTGCATTAGGCAATTTAACATGAGCTAGGACATGCATGTTTGCTAACTAGTTTATTGTTTTGGCACAGAGTACGATGTAAGTATTTTCGCTTTAGCATATCGCATGAGTGTGAATGCTGCCGTGATAGCATGCTTAACATGTGGCTAGATGCTTATGTGTTATAAATTGTTTGAATGCCTGTGGGTGAAGGTTGGATTGTTTGAGTTGGAAAACTCGTTGAAATCCGTGTTTTAGCCTACTTGCGAGTAGCAAAATCCAAAACATTTTTCAAAACAAACGGATATTCAATGCTTATTTCCAAATTAGGCAATCTAGTCTATACTTGTTTGCTGCGCGCATAACATAGTAATTCTAGGCTAACAATTGGTATAAGAACGCATAAAGTTTTCAAAAACGGATATCACGGTTAGTAGAGGCCGGTCTTCGGACCGGGCGAAAGGGGGTGCTCATAGCTGACCTTCCCCGATCGTACCCAAGCTCCCGAGCCGAGACAACTCCGGTGATGACGGACATGTGGCCTTCGGCACCGAGTCAGGGTTTCCTAAATTTCCCCATTAAAAAATATTTAGGTGGCGACTCTGTATCTGGCAAAGCAGTCCATGTTTGGCACTTCTTTTCAAAAATCTGTTTCTTAAAACGATTTGCCGGATTTGGACTCTTTGGTTCAGATTAAGAACCGTGACACAAATCGAGTCCGAACTGTAGCATGAGGCCCACGGGCGCGTCTACAGTTTCTGGTGACTCTGCTGGGGATTTTAGAGAGCTTGACTCGAACTCGTGATATCCCGTTTTGATTTCGCTTATGTGTTTCTTTGCATTGCATGTGCATTGGTGCGCCTAGGAACACAGTGTTTGCCATCTGCCATTCCTGAACGGTTTGCCGGAGGCTTGTCTTGTCAAGGCATGACCATAAGGCTGACCGGCTATGGGCTCTGACAGTATGGGAACACAAACCCCGGTTTTACCGGGGCACCCTTTTCGACCATTCGACCTAGTACATATTCGGATCCATAGTGACCATTCCAAGTTAGGACAGGCTGCTTACCCGATGATAGGTTGTTTGAAAAACCGCTGCGTGCGTAGTGAAACCCTAGCTCCTGACAAAATAGGACAGGGAAACCCTACCCCAACATAGGGGTGTTTTGGCTCTCTTTACTTGCTATGTGGTTTTAGAGTGTATCTCTACAAGAACGTACATATCAGTTCGCAAGTTTGAATGCCGGGCCCGAGGGCACCAGAACCAGTATTGTTGAGAATCAGTTATTGAGAATCAGTTATCTGCGGGTATTAGTTCAGTTTTGGGAACAGTGATTCTGAGGAACAGTGATCAGTAGTAGGGTACAGTTGTTTGGCTATACCCGTGTTTGATCAGTTTGGGCTGAAATGCTGTCTGTTTTTCCTTTCAGTTCAGAGAGTCAGAGAGTTGATACAGAATAGCCAGTGTTCCCCCTTGCCGAGGCAGGACTTAGGATGGCGCAGAATCCAGAAGAGTTCGTGGTTATGACAGCTGCATTAGATCAAGGGATCACTCTGCAAAGTGAGACCAACTTGGATATGCCATATCCACCCAGGTCGCCTGTTGTGCACCCGGTCTGGGCCCCCCAGTTGTATCAGGCTCGTGAGCCCACCAACTTCGAACTAATGGGGATGATAGGTGATCTCTAGAGGTCTGTGGCGGATCTCGCCTACGGAATGTCAGCTCCACCTCAAGCCACACCATATGCCGGAAGTTTTGTACCCCCGGAGCCCCCGATGTTGGGGCGAATTGTGATCGAACTCAGACAACCGGAGATGGCCTCCAACCATGGCAATGACATGCCAACATAAACCCAAACCCTCGATCAGGCTGAGGCCAGAGGAAAAGGCAAAATGAAGGCAGATGCCGATCCTATCGAACAACTGCTGTGGGCAGTCGAGGCTTTGAAAGCCGGGGGGATGAACAAGCACCAGATATCCGCAGTTGTGGCAAAAACTGTGGAAGATGCTTTCCCCACTCCACCTGAGGGTAGTTCAAGTCAGTCAGAAAATCGGGTGGGGCCTCGTCATGCCAGAACAGTTCCTCCTATTCCCGCCCCTGCACCCGGGAAAGATCAGAAAGCCAAGGTGGCGCCTGCCGACCCTTTTGCTCGTGCGGCTAGTAAGACCGCTCAGACTCCAAAGTACCTGCCCCGAGGGCGCAGGGCCTTTTATGCTCTCTACATGCCTCTGTCCAAGGCACTTCAGATCCTTGCCGAGAAGGGGCACCTTAAACCCTTGGAGCCTCAGCCACTCCCGAAGAATCTCCTTACCACGCATGATGCTACTCAGTACTGCGCGTACCATCAGCAGACAGGCCATCTAACCGACAATTGTTCCCGCCTCCGTCATGAGGTGCAAGATTTGATTGACAACGAGGTTATCCTCCCGCCCACCTCAGCCAAGTCCGTTACCACCCAGTTGTTGGATTTTGAGGACACAGGTACTGCAAGTATGTAGTCAGAGAGTGAACCACCTGCGGGCGGCATTCGGTATATTTTTGGATGTGGCGTCTGGCACGCATTTTTGAGCATCGGTGCAACCGAGTTTTGTAAATCCTGGCTTGGGTATCGAGTCAGTCTTTTGTTTTCAGTCTGTCTCTTTATTTTGAGTCAGTCTTTTTGCTTAAGGGTCTGTCTTGTTGTATCGAGTCAGTCCCCCTTTGTATAGAATACTAGGTGATTCTGGGATTGCTGTCCCAAACACCATTTTGTTTTGTAATTATCTGTCTTTGTTTTTTAGTCTGTTTCTGCCGAGGGGCCAGTTACACCAGCGAATCTGAATGAAACAGCTGTTGCTATCTCACTTTCGCGCTTACTGTCAGTACAAGTGCCAGAGGAGTCGAATGGGCTAACAGTACATCTCGCCTGCTCTCCTGCGCGCCAAACTCATTGCATTAACCTAAGTTTTTCAAAACTTTTTTTGAACACTGCGGTGATAAAAATGAGGAGGAAGGAATTCCTCGGGTTTTGCAAAATCTTGATCATTTTGAGGGAAAGAGAGGCATGCTAAGTCTTTTAATGAATGAAATCATGCTTGTCAGCGTGAGTACTGGGAAGGACCCCGGCTTGATCCAGATTGGTTCCACACTATCTTCGGCACGAGCGATCCGTCGCTTTCTTAAAAACTTTCAAAAACAAATGTTTTACACGGCCCTGTGAAGACCTGTGTGGAACCGCTCTTGAGATTGTGCAGCCTAGGATCGCTCTCAGCCTCAAGATTCAACCCATCCGTTTCAGACCTTGGACCCGTTCAGCAAGTTCAACGGTCAAACGTCATGCAAGGTCTGTATGGCCAGATCGGAAGTAGCCCTCGAGCAAGAGGCACCAAAGCCGAATCAGAAAGAGTAGATCTCACCAGAAGAAGCTCGTAGAGCAACCGGAATGGATTCTTCTACAAATCATTGCAACAGCCATTCTCTTAGATGCAGAGAGGCTTCAACTTCAAAAACCATTTGACATGGACTTGCTACACTTTTACCCTTTGAGAGGCTCGCTGGGCCGAAAACCCAGAAGGGCGACCCAGACAAAAGTTAGAGCAAGAGAAAAATAAAAAGAAAAAAAAAACAAAAAGCAAAAAATACAAAAAAGAAGAAAGAAAAGAAAAGAAAAGAAAAAATGCAAAAAAAAGAAGAAAATGAAAAGAAGCTCGCAAGGTCGAAAACCCGCATCGGGCACCTTGGCAAAAGTTAGAGCCTGAAAAGTGAAGGTTAAAATACCCGAGTGTACCTTAACCGGAACTACGTAAGGCTTGATTCCCATGTTTGGGATACGTAGGCAACTTTATCCTGAAGTCCAGCCCCCAACGCTTTCATAGCGTCTCGGTCCATGCAATGGTTTCGATTTCATCCCAAAGTCTAGTTGCCAACACCTTCCAAGGTGACTGTGTCCATATATCTGTTATGACCGTCTTCGTCATCTCTGTGTCCAAGAGTTCGACCACCACCAATGAAGGCTGTCTGCGGATTGCTGCGGCACCATCCAAACAAGGGGCAACTTTCCGTTGTCACGAGTCGTAGTGAACCACCGCTCAAACCAGGGGCAACTTTCCGTTGCCATGCGGCGTTCTTCAAACAAGGGGCAATTTTCCACTGCCTCCGATCCGAGGTTGCGCATCTCAAAAAGTAAGTTCCATGCTCGTTGAGCATCAGCTGTTTGCAAAAATAGTTTTTGAAAATTTTTACTGAGGTTGACTATTTTCTCGAAAACTATTCTATTTTCCAAAACTGGACCATTTTTCTTGGACCCAAAAAGGAAAATTTTCAGTGCTTACAGCCTGACTTGCATGGTTTTCAAATCAAAAATCGAACAAGTACGTTAATCCGACTCTCCTCTTAATCAAAACTGTTTTAGTAGAACCAAAACAAAAAAAAATGGTCAAAGTGATAAACTAGGGGCACAGTTGAGTCAGGTGTTCTGTCTTTCCCCCGTCGTCAACGTACTTGCCAGGAGGGTGCTCTACCCACCAGAAGAAATAGCTGTGAGCTAACGGCATTGGGCATGAACCCGCAACTTCCTATTCACTCATTAATCACCTTGGGGAGGGACGAAAAATGAGAGAATAAAGAATAGAGAGGTGTGAGTCGAGAGAAAAAAAGCGAGCCAAAGGGTTTTGAGAGAAAAACCGAGCTTGAATGCCAGAGTGATGTGAGAATCACAAATAAGAAAATGGTGGGAAATAATACCCAGAGAAACTAGCTTCTCGTGATCCGAGGTCCTCCGGCGTCATTAACGCGTCTGTGTGTCGTGTCTTTGTTTTACTTCAACCTTTGTTTTAGGTTTTTCCCGAGCGTATCTCGTTGCGTTTAGGTCGTGTACCTTTGTTGGGTCCTTTTCCGCTGTATCCGGTTGTAGGCTCGATACCCCGGTTGAAAACCCTTATTTAGTTTCGAAAATCGTTTATGCTCAGAGTGCTGTGTCATTCTCTACATCTGTGCGAAGCAAAAGAACGAAAAAAATTTGGGGCATCTGAGCATGTTTCAACCCTAGCTGGTTTCACCTTTGAAGGCCGTCTTGTCAGATTGGGCTGTTTTGTTTAAAGTTTGCCGCGTGCAGAATGAACTAAGAATATTGTGTTATGGGCTATGAAGTTCAGAATGAGCAGAGTTCAGAATGAGCAGTGTTCAGAATCAGTTGTGAGCTGTGTGGGCTGTATGCAGATTAAACCAAGCACTGTGTTATGAGCTGAGTGTTCAAAATGGACAGTGGTTTGTTTGAGTTGTTTTGCTGTTGGCCGGTCGGCCAAATATTTGGCCAGTGGACTATTTTTGTGGCTGGTGGATGGCCGGTGACCTCCCCGGACAGTCGGTGGATTCCCCTCCCGGCCGGTGGTGTTCCCACAACCTTGTTTAGGCCATATGAGTAGTTTTTGGTCTTCATAGCTCAAGAAAGTGCAAGAAAGTGTATCTCCGATGCTCAGCCGGCCTCCGTTTTGATTTCGGACCGCGTCTTCTGTGCGTAGCACTCCAACTCATACAATGTTGTATCCTTTGGTATCCTTTTTGCCTTTTACAAGATCCAAAAAGTTATCCCGCGTGCGTTGCATGCATTCATCGCACTATTTCGGTGCATTACATCGCGCTATCGCGCGCCCCACAGTTGCATTGTTATGCACACACTACATGCGTTGTAACACACACCCCTTGCATTGTCATGCACATCTCTCATGCATTGTCATGCATTCCGAGCACGTGCGTTGTTACGCATTTAAGTCCGTGAGGCACGCGTGTCTCGTTTGCATCATTTTGCATCTTATGAAGCATACGTGTCTCATTTGTTTCATTTTGCATCTTATGAGGCATACGTGTCTCATTTGTTTCATTTTGCATCTTATGAGGCATACGTGTCTCATTTGTTTCATTTTGCATCTTATGAGGCATACGTGTCTCATTTGTATCATTCTGCATCTTATGAGGCATACGTGTCTCATTTGCATCATTTTACATCTTATGAGGCATACGTGTCTCATTTGCATCATTTCGCATCTTATGAGGCATACGTGTCTCATTTGCATCATTTCACATCTTATGAGGCATACGTGTTTCATTTGCATCATTTCGCATCTTATGAGGCATACGTGTCTCATTTGTTTCATTTTGCATCTTATGAGACATACGTGTCTCATTTGTATCATTTTGCATCTTATGGGGCATGCGTGTCTCATTTGTATCATTTTCATCGGCACGTGCACCTCATTTGCATAGAACATGCATTCACTCGCACTGTCTTGTGCACTTACACTTTGTATCTCAATCGCACTGTTTTGTGCATTTCAAAAGTATCGCACTGTTTTGTGCATTTCAAATCCATCGCACTGTTTTGTGCATTGCATATCAATCGCACTGTTTAGCGTATCGCACTGTTTTGTGCATTTCAAAAATCAATCGCACTGTTTTGTGCATTTCAAACCTTTGCACTGTTTTGTGCATTTCAAATCAATCGCACTGTTTTGTGCATTTCAAATCAATCGCACTGTCTTGTGCATTACATTTCATTCGCGCTATTTTGCGCATCGCACTGTTTTGTGCAATTTATCATTCGTGCTATTTTGCGCATCGCACTGTTTTGTGCATTGCATATCGATCGCGCTATTTTGCGCATCGCACTGTTTTGTGCATTTCAAAAATCCATCACACTGTTTTGTGCATTTCAAAAAATCCATCGCACTGTTTTGTGCATTGCATATCGATCACGCTGTTTAGCGTATCGCACTGTCTTGTGCATTGCATTCCATCGCGCTATTTTGCGCATCTCATTGCATTTCGCATGCATTCCATCGCACTGTCTTGTGCACTCGCGTTGTCTAACGCATCGCACTATTTTGTGCATCTGTTGGAGCACTGTTTTGTGCATTCACTCTGCATCGCACTGTCTTGTGCACTCCATGGTCTGGCGAGACCTTAAACACGCACGGTCTAGGAGACCTTAAATTCTCGGAAGGTGCAAGACCTTTAGTGCATTGTCATGCACAGTCCATTTACATGGTCATGTATCTTGAGCCGCGTGTTGTCGCGCATTCCATGCATTTCATGCATCATTTGCATTCCAAAAACAAAAACAAAAAGTATATAGTTGCATTGTCATGCATCATTAGAATGTAGTAGATATTGCATTGTAGTTTGCATGCATTCATTGCATCACTTTCCACCTATGGCTTGCGCCTTTCCAGGTTGAGCTTGGTCTGGTATGTGCCCTTACTTTTCACGTTAAAGCACAGTTCTGCATGTGTACGCGCCTATTCCACGCTGGTATGTTGGTTTGAGGGTTGCGGCACCTTTTCTGTGTTAGACATGGCTCGTATGCGTACATGCCTTTCCTAGGCAAGATTTAGTTTGGCCTGCGTGCCATATCCATTTGCATTTTAGATTGCATGCATTCATTGCATCACCTTCCATCTATGGCTTGCGCCTTTCCATGATTGAGCTTGGTTTGGTATGTGCCCATACTTTTCACGTCGAAACATAGTTCAGTGGACCGTTCTATGTTAGACACGGCTTGTACGTGTACATGCTTTGCTTAGGCAAGATTTGGTTCGGCCCGCAGGCCACATCCATTGTATCCATTTCCATTGCATATTTGTAGATATTTCATTGTAGATTGCATGCATTTAACTGCATCGCTTCCACCTGCGGCTCGCGCCTTTCCATGTTGAGCTTGGTTTGGTATGTGCCCATACTTCTCGTGTTGAAGCATAGTTCAGTGGACCGTTCTATGTTAAACATGGCCTGTATGCGTACATGCCTTGCCTATGCAAGATTTGGTTTGGCCCGCGTGCCATATCCATTGCCACCTTCCCAGTATATCCATATATATATATATATATATATTACATTGTAGTGTAATTCTTGCATCCGGCATTAGGATCGTTGTCCTTTCCCCAGCGGGTCGTTTCCCCACTTATGTCATTCCACCCAATACTTGTCCTTGCGTCTATCTACGTTACTCATAGTTCAGTTGACCGTTCTATGGTAGACAGACTTGTTACCTCCATCAATCTATTTGACATAGGTGTGGTTTCGAACCGCTCATGATTGGATCATGATTCAATTGCTTTGCATATAGTTTGCATTGTTTCAAATACATTGCATTTTCATTTGCATTGTTTATACATTGTTTTGTATATATTGCATATCATTTTGCATCCATTTTGCATTGTCATGCATGTTGCTAACAATATTGTACCTGTTAAGTTTGTTTTCTTTACAGGCACGATATTGTATGTACGGTTCATTCAAAGCTGGTGCAACCAGACGAGCCGCACAGGTATTGTATCCTCCAAGTCAGACGTATCGAGAATTGCATAATTCTCTTACATCCTTTCTGCATTGTAGTGTAGTTTGGTGTATGCTAGCTTAACACTGTCGCATGTATGCTTCATTACGGCTTTCTTTGCATGATCATAAGTTATGCTCGGCTTCGTGCATTGTCTTGCATTTTGCCCCTGCCTTCGGGTGCATACCTTGTTTGTCTTGCATGTTTGTCTAAGTCTTCGGCCTTGTCAAAAATGGGTCGTCTCTGGGCTTTGACATTCACTCCCGTCATTGTTATGACTTTCGAGTTCTGTCAAAGAAGGGCAACTGTAGACACCCCATTTTTGACCGTCCTCAAGACTTGGACGTCACTGTTTGAACACTCGGTGATCATCCATGTTTGTGTTCGTTTGGAGTTCCCGGAGGTCTCGGCTATGCGCATTGCCTCAGGATCTCCGAACTCGACCGTTTAGTGTCTGGTTTTGCACCAAACACTTGCATTTTGCCTTCGAAGGGCAGGGAATGCCTTGTGAGGCATCCCCACACACCACCGGCAGTGGCTAGAGGCCACCGACTGGTTTTTGCTTCCACCGGCACTGTAGTTTGTCGGTCGGCATCTTATATTGCCGGTCGGCACTATTTAGTGCCGATCGGCACTCTTTTTTGCCAAAATGGCATTTTTGGCCGGCCGACTACTGTGCATCTGCTTTTGCAGATATTTTAATACAGCTGTCTTGCTTTTTGCTCCCCTCCATACACGTGTATGGAGGGATCTCCCTCTTATGAAGCTTGTCTTGTAAGCTTTACAAGACAAAAGCTTCTATAAAGAGAAGAGCTCTCTCTTATTGCTAGGGTTAGAAAAATTAGACACTTGAGAGAGCTTAGACAGCCATTGTTAGGGTTTGAGTTCTAGGGTTAGGGTTTGATACACATTATCTCTCTCTTTTTCCCTCTTATGTGTTTTTATTTGTGTTTTAGTTCATACTATTGCACACAAACACCTAATCTTTCACCTTCACTTAGCTACTGAGGTTCTAAGGGACTGATTTTGAAGTTTTGGTGCTGGATTCAAGCCAAGGAGGGCCATTGGAGCATCATTTGTGAAGGTGGTCTACAAGGGTGAGAAACTTCCCTTTTAATCCCTTTTTTTGCATTGTATTTTTACCTGTCTTAAAATCGTTTTTGAACTTGGTGTATAATACAAAAAAGTTCTGTTTTTGGACCCTCTTGATTGTTTATTAAGAGTGTTTTTTGGTTTGGAGGTGTTTGACCCCTCCTAGGCCTTGTAAGGCTCCATTTTGTGCTATTTTGTATAAGTTTCGAGACTTTGGTGTTTGGGCCTCTTCACCACTGAAATCTTGAGGGATTTTAGTGGTGAAGATGGTGCCTTGAAGTCTCCAAAAGGGGAGGGCCATCCCTTCCCCTTGTTGTCCTTAAAATGGACCATTTTTAGCCTCTTAAGGGAGCCTATGCTTGAGTGTGTGTTGAGCATGCATAGACTATTTTTCATGCTTATATTTCCATAATATAACATGATTTTAAATTGGTTTTGGTACTCCATTCATGCTTAGCATAGTTGCCTTGTAATGCCATGTTTATGCCTTAATGTGCCTTAGGTTGTTAGCCCTTGTTAGAGCATGTTTTAGGCTTAGCCTTGTGAAGGTTTTGTGCTCATTTTGCCATGTTTTAGCTCTGTCCATAATCGTTTGGGTTGACCTTGGCATGCTTTGTATAGCTCCTTTGTATTCGGGCTTGTTGGCCTCAAGTATGTGAATGTATAGCATGGCATCTTTGCATTGATTTGATGATTTGGGGCCACCATACATGCTATTTCAGTCCCATTTTCATGCTTGCTTGATTGCCTTGCATGCCTCTTTAATGCTTTGGAAGCATGTGTTGCATGCTCCGTGTTTTGACCATTGTGCATGCCTCTAAATTTGAGCCACTTAGATGCCATCTAAGTAGTCCTTTAGCCTTGTTTTAACATGCTAAAAATCTGTTTTTAGTTGTTTAATGCATGCTGTGATTGTTATGCTAAATGTGCTTCAAAGCCTCATGACTTGCCTCAAGTGTTTGGGCCATGCTTGCATGCATTTGCTTATCTTGTTTAAACATGGTTTGGGCACCATTTTATGGCATGGTTTTAGAGCTCATGTTGCATGCTAATTGTCCATGAAATCTCTTTTCGAGTGTGCTTGAATGTTGCTTGCTTAATGCTTGAGGTTTGGACCATAACACGAGCATGTGTGCATGTATGTTTGGTCCCATACTTTGGTCATTTCAGCCACTATTTTGGGCCTATTTAGAGCTGCCTAAACCATGCCTAAGACCACCTTTTCATTGGTTTGCATTGCCATATGTTTGCTTGTATGCTTGCATAAGTGCCATGCTATGCCATATTGCATCCTTAGCTTGCATGCCTAGGGTGCTTTACATCTTGCATGCATGCCTTGTTCCTTGACTTGATGATGGGAATTGGGCCTTGTTTTGCTTGATTGGTTTGCATTTCATTTGACATGAATGTTGCATACTTGATTCTTTGGGCCATCATGCATGGAAATACGTGATTGGTGATCCGAGAATCGAGGCACATGCCCCTTTGAGTCATTATCATGATAAGGGACATGAGTGGTGCATACATGCCTTGAATTGTGCTGCCATGCTTTGCCTTGCCCTCTGTTGCTGTCATTTGCAGATTCTGCAGGAATACTCTGCCGACCGGCAGTGTAAGGTGCCGACCGGCAATAATTTCCCTGCCGACAGATTCCATTTGTGCCGGTGACCACACCACACTGCCGGTGGCAATTCTATTCAGCCGGTGGCACTCCCCAATGTCCAAGGATGCAGTCCTGAGGTTTTGGCAGCCTCCAGAGGAGTAAAGGAATGAAAACAGAGGCAGCCTATGCATGGCGGCACGCTTCCCGAGGCGGTTTACTGTTTTTCTTAGATTAATTAATTTGTTAATTAATTTGTAATATTTAATTAGCTTGCGTAGTTAATTATTTGTAATATTTATTTGGTCCCTCCGAGCGAGGGCAAATCTGTAATAAGTGTGTGTGAGTGGTGTGTATGTTTTCCAATCCCCACTTCTTTCTTCCCTTTTATTTACCTGCTTATGATGGTAGATTAGGGCATATTTAAAATTTAGCATACCTTATGCTATGCATGCGCGCATCCATGCATTTGTACTACATGCATTGGGCTCGGTACATCACGCTAACTGCATTTGTATTTCAATTCCAAATTGAATATGTGCATCAATTGATCGCATTTCATATGCTATGCTTAGGTTAGCCAAGCCTACTTCGATTGCATCCTGTATGCGTTGCATTAGGCAATTTAACATGAGCTAGGACATGCATGTTTGCTAACTAGTTTATTGTTTTGGCACGGAGTACGATGTAAGTATTTTCGCTTTAGCATATCGCATGAGTGTGAATGCTGCCGTGATAGCATACTTAACATGTGGCTAGATGCTTATGTGTTATAAATTGTTTGAATGCCTGTGGGTGAAGGTTGGATTGTTTGAGTTGGAAAACTCGTTGAAATCCGTGTTTTAGCCTACTTGCGAGTAGCAAAATCCAAAACATTTTTCAAAACAAACGGATATGCAATGCTTATTTCCAAAATTCGGCAATCTAGTCTATACTTGTTTGCTGCGCGCATAACATAGTAATTCTAGGCTAACAATTGGTATAAGAACGCATAAAGTTTTCAAAAACGGATATCACGGTTAGTAGAGGTCGGTCTTCGGACCGGGCGAAAGGGGGTGCTCATAGCTGACCTTCCCCGATCGTACCCAAGCTCCCGAGCCGAGACAACTCCGGTGATGACGGACATGTGGCCTTCGGCACCGAGTCAGGGTTTCCTAAATTTCCCCATTAAAAAATATTTAGGTGGCGACTCTGTATCTGGCAAAGCAGTCCATGTTTGGCACTTCTTTTCAAAAATCTGTTTCTCAAAATGATTTGCCGGATTTGGACTCTTTGGTTTAGATTAAGAACCGTGACACAAATCGAGTCCGAACTGTAGCATGAGGCCCACGGGCGCATCTACACCCACTTACTTGTATCCAATAATGAAAAAAATACAAAAAAAAAAAAAAAAAATTATATGTAACATTTTTCTTAATTTATGAGATATTACCTTCGTTCTTGCATTACAAACAAGCTGAGTTAAGCTGAGCTGAGCTTTGCTGAGTTCAAGTTTGGCTCGTTTACCTATTGAGCTCGTTTATTGAGCTCGAGTTCATCTCAATAGCTTGACTTCGGCTCAGCTTGGTTCGGCTTGTTAATATTAATGAAACTCGAATTCAGCTCGACTCGGCTCGATAAGATTTTTTAATATTATTTATATATATTAATATATTATTTAATATATAAATAATATATTTATTATATAATTGTGAAATCCAAGTTTTATTTGTATAATAATTAAAATAATAAGAAATTAGTTATGGGTGACTTTGTAATTTTTGTAACTCTGATAGGTAACTTTTTATTTTGGAAAATCCATATCTATATATCTATATTAAGGAGAAGGGGGTTTCCAACAATAAACATTGTGGGAGCTCTAAGTTCTCAACATGAATTTTTAAAATTTTTGAATTATTGTAAAAGCAAAAAAAGGCATGTCTTAAAATGAATGGTTGATTAAATATTTTTTAATATCATTAATATCACCAATTTTTGTTCCTAAAATAATTGTGTTATTGATACTATATATAGATACTCTAACCTTTTAAATTTATATTCCTAAATTATAATTAACTCCTAAATATTCAAACAGTAGATAATTTATATTACAAAATCGTATTAATATTTTAGTATCTTTGATATATATATATTTAAATTAGGAGTCTTCAAAATGTTTGATCTCCATTTAATATTTTTAGCGCTGTATAAACTTCTTAATAGAGGCAATTGTTAACATCCATATTTAATTTCTTTGTACACTTAGGTGTATTAATATTTATGCCTAAATTTTAAATTTTATAATGCATGTGGTGGGTGTGAGAAAAAATTAAGTGTGTATAATTAGAAACTCCTGTGATATTAGTCTCATTTCTTAGTAACCTTATATCTGAACTCTTAAATATTTTCAATTGGTAGATGTAGCATTTTGAGAATTTTCTTCATCGCTCGAGCGATGGATTAGTTGCTTGAGTGGTCTGGCGTGTCATTTAGTACCTTTGCAGGTCTATGACTCTAGTTGCTGCTGATGTTCGCTGGAGCACAAGTTTGGTCGCTCGAGCAGTCTGCCTTGTATGGTCTGAACTTTTGGGAGTTCGCATTCTTTGTTTGAGCGACAGTTTCACCGCTCAAGCGGTTTGTTCGAGAATCAGCACTTTAAAAAGCCAATCAGGGTGTTTGGTTTTAGTTTTTTGGATTAAGTTTTTTGAAAACTGAATTTTTTAGTTTTCGTATTCTTTTGTTTTTAGTGAATATTTTTTAAATTTCAAACATTTTTTTAACTTTTTTAGATGCACCTTAGTTAGATGTATCTAAAAAGTAAAAAATTTGTGAAAAAATATTTTAAAAAATTAATAAATACATAGAAATACAAAAAATGTACTGAATTCTTGTATTTTTTTAATATTTTTGGTATTTAGTGAATTTTTAAAAGATTTTTTTTATAATGTTTTTACTTTTTAGGTGTATTTATGTTAGGTGTGTCTAAAAAGTAAAAAAATTGCTTAAAATATTAAAAAAATTCAGTAAAAACAAAAAAACACGGAAAATAAGAAAGTAGAATTTTCTGAAAAGAGAAAACAAGCAAGCTGAATGTGGTCCACTTTTCTCTATTCTTTTCTCTCTCTCTCTCTCTCTTCTTCTCTTCTACCATTTTTGTGGGTTTCAAGCTTTCTAGCTTAGTTTTCATCTATTTCTACTTACTTTCTACCCATAGTTCTTTAGATCAAAATGTAGAGGGTCGCGATGGCTTCATTTTAATCTAAGTGGATCGTGTTTTCGTCGCCGTGGATTTTTTGGTTTTCTCCTCGTCGCTTCAAGAGGTAGGGATTTCTTTGTTCCTTTTCAATACTTCGTCTATAGATAGACATGTGGTAGATTTTATTGTATAAAAATTATATCCATTATGGATTTCTTTGAAAATCATGAAAGAGGATCTAGGGTTTGAATGTTTAGAGTTGAAATTATTAAATTGATTGTTGTTTGGGTTAATTGGAGAGAAGTTTAACATGTTTATGTTAAGATGAAGAAAAAGTCCTAATTTAATATTTTGACTTAGTAAATTAAAAATGGGTAAAATTGAATAATGTTTATGTTTTGTTGATATGGATTTTGTAATTACGTTAATAACTAAAAGAGAGAATTAACCATGGTATTGGAATTATTTTAGATTAAACATGTTAAGTTGAATTGGATCATGGCATTGATATCTATGGATTTGATTTTGGAAAAATAAGAGAAATGACTTTTGAAAAGAGAAAGAAACTATAACGTTTTGTGAATCCAGAAATGAACTTGAGGTTGGATTATGAATACTTTATTTTACTATTATGAATACTTTATTTTACTATTGTTACTAGTACCTTCTAGCTAGCGCTTGGAGAACTAGGCAGAGGTACCATTCCTTTTGAGCCGGTGTCTGGTAAATTGACATTTTGTTATGGAAAGGTGTATCATTGGCTTACTGTGCTTAAGGCAAGTATAGCAGAGTTTTGTTTATCACTATTGTCTCAGTGTATCTGTGTATATCATGCGTTACGATGGTTATAGTTCAAGAAGACCGGGTTGTCTTATATGTTGAGTAGATAGTTGTTGGGTGTTTGTTGTTTTTATCTTCATGTTAGATGTTTATGTGTACATGTGAGCGTATCAAATAAATTGTTGAAAGTATCTATTTAACTTGGGCTTAAAGTCGAAAAAATATGATGAACGTGTTAGAGGCGGACATAGGTTACGTATTGAGTTTGTAAGTAATATGAGAAAATCGAATTTTTGTGAATATATTTCAAAAGCAAATAGTTGTTACATGATATATATTTTTTTATGGAAAACGAGAAGGAAATGCGAGCCGACTGTATTGTTGAACGAACTGGATGATTTTTGGAAAAGTACTTATGTAAATATACTTTGGTACAAACTGTCGTTTTATTTATATAGTATGAGTTGGAGCATTCATGATCATAGTTATCTATAAGTTGTTATTGTTTAGAATCATGTTGGGATCCCTACTGGACTTTATGTTCATCCCACATTGTTAATCCCTTTTCAAGCGAATGTCAAGAAGTGGGTCAAGATTGAGAATCTTCTTTATCCGGTGGCCATAGGGCCTTTTATTTGATGGCAGAATGCCATTGGTGTAAAAGGGTTGAACCCTTCCTTTTTATGTAATGATATAAGCCTACGGGCAACTTATTTAATCGTACCTCTTGTTGCATTCATTATGTATTCGAAAGAGAGAATCCTTATTTATTTATCCTTGTTAATATATGGAACTTTCGTACATATCTCTGAAATTGTATTAAAATAATAGTTTTGGTAATGTTATCCGTGAAACAAAAAATGGGGCGTTATAACTTGGTATCAGAGCGAGCCAGGTTTGAATACCATGGGCTTGTGGGGAGTGATTTTTATCACAATAGGTTTGCTATGCTTGGTGAGGACGTTTGTATATAGTTAGGATAAATATTAGGACCTTATGTGTTGCATTTATGTGAGTACGGGAACAAGTTTTCTAGATTGTGCTTGTAATCGGTGAACTTACTTTGAGGTCTTATTGGAAACACACCTGATCAACGTGATTTTTGATAGGAGTTCCTTGAGAGTTTCGGGGCAAGTAGTTATTTTGTAGACTTGATTCGATTATGTGATTAAGTGTTTAATTGTTTATATGTAATAAAATTGTGTGCTTGGGGGCTAAGTATGTCTTGTAGCCTAGTGGTGGTGAGTGTGTGCCTCGGGGAAGGCTGTTATGTAGTGCGCTAAGTTTGGTTTTGTTTTTGGGTTTTATAGGATGTCTACACGAGAGAATAAAGGATGAGTTTGAAGTAGGAGTGCTGGTAAGGGCACAACGGTTCCTTTAGCACTTGCTGTTGATGAGGAAGTTGCATGCGAGATTGTAAGAGCAATGCATGAGGCACTAACTTGCAATGAGGGGGACAACAGGCGTACCCTCAAACTTACTAAGGAGTTTCTTCTCTACAATCCACCGGAGTTTTTAGGGGAGGCTAAGCCGCTAGAGGCGGATGATTGGCTGGAACAGATTACCAAGACTCTTGATATTCTCAAAGTCGAAGATGATGGATTGAGGATCTCTTTGGTGACTTTTCAGTTGAAGGGAGATGCGGGTTATTGGTGGAAATATGCTAAGGACACTGTAGGTACCACGTGGGTTGCTTTTACCGAGGCCTTCTTGGCCAAGTATTTCCCTCCTTCCATTTGAGAAAGGTTGAGGGAACAGTTTATAGAGTTGCGTCGGGATGCTATTTCTTTGGTATAGTTTGAGATGAGGCTTACTAGTTTGTCGAGGTTTGCTCCAGAGTTAGTGACCATGGAGGAGCATCGTTGTTATGAGTTTGAGAGGCGGTTGTGATGATATCCAGGAGAATGTAGTAGGATCTAGATGGAAGAATTACTATGCTCTAGTTGAGGTAGTGGCCTATGTGGATGCCATGGTTTTGCTTGTTCGTCAGGTTAGGAAGGAGACCATTTTGGCAACTCCTACGATTCATAAGCACTTTAGGCTTAGTAAGAGGTAACTGTGCGCGCATGTTTAATCGCAGGCTCAGTCCCTGTCTTCGTTGGGAGTTTCAGACTCGTCTGTTGGGAGGCCTAGTGAGGTTCAAGCTTTAAGCCAATCTCAGAGTAGGGGGTCTACTATTTGTTTTTATTATGGTCATCTAGGCCATGTGAGATGTTTGTGCCCTTTGCATGTAAATTCTTCGGATGTTTCAGAACCTAGTCAGACTTAGGCTCTTTAGTCCAGTTAGAGGCGGTATTGATACCAGAATCGAGCAGGCCAGCCTTCGAGAGCTTCGAGGGTCAACCTTTTAACCAGCACAATAGTATTACCCTTAAAAGAGGCCGGTGATATAATATTTGAAATTTTGTTGTTGACCGGTGTACTGTTGGATGTTGAGGCATCATGATTATGTGTTATATATATATATATATATATGTTGATGTTTGTTTATCCTCATGTATTAGGGGCACGCAGTGAATCTCGAAACTCTCTTATATATATATGTAATGAGAAGTCATTAATGAGATTAATGATCCTAGTGTTGTTGTATACCTGATGTTTATTTATAAGATGGTTATATGATGGCCTGTGAGCCTTATTTTGTTTGGAAGTGGTTTGTTAAGAATGGGAAATTCGTGGGTTATTGTGATTGGTGTGGTGGTATAGTAAGGGCCGAGTTGTAAGGCTATGAATGTGTTGAGTCTAAGGGAATGTAAGACTTTAGAGGTTTGTGAAATTGGTGAAGGTCACGTAAGAATGTCTGAGGGAGTGTGGGGTTTGTATATCGGGGTAGTGAAAATGATACTAGTGGGTGTTGTTTAGTGTTTTGGGTTTTGTGGTTGGTTATGGGTTAGTGTTTATGTGTGGGTGTAGTGGTTCGTGGTGTTCTTAGATATTGGGTGGAGTTTATGAGTGGGAGGAGAAATTTCGTAGGTAGATGCTAGAAGTATTTCTTGGAATGAAGAATGGTTTGTGTTCTCGAGTAACGAGTGTAGCATTGGTGAGGTTTGTCTTGTATGACTGAGATCATGTGATTGTTGTTGACCCTATCAATCTTGTGTTTGAGATATAAAAGTGCGTTTGCCATATAAGCCTATGAGTGGTGATTTCTTTGGGAACAATGGTGGTGTGGTCTATTTTGAGGAATCCGATGAGATTCTAGAAATGTGTGGAATGGTGTGTGGAGCCCATCTTAGAGTAAATGGGGTGGGGCAAAGATGTAGATGTTTAAGTGCCAGGAGCAGAGTTTCTTGAGTAGTTAGTCGGTTGGTCGATATCAAGGTTGGGTGACAAATAGTCACTTTAGAAAGGTTTGGATGTGAGTTGCGAGGTTTGGTTTTAGGAAATCTAGCATAGACTTCGGTGTGATGTTGGTGAGAATTTGTAAATTGAGCCCTAAGTTTGTTGGGCCATTTGAGGTTTAGGATCGAATTGGGGATGTAGCTTACAGACTTGCCCTACCAGTTTCACTTGCTAGAGTTCATAATGTATTTCATGTCTTGATGTTGAGGAAGTATGTACCAAATCCCAGTCATGTGATTAATCATTCATCGTTGTAGTTTAAGGAAGATTTGATTTATGAGGAATGCCCTATAAGTATCGTAGATAAGAGGGAACAAGTTTTGAGGCATTGAGTGATTCAATATGTTGAGGTTCAATGGAGCAATCACTCGGAAAGAGAAGCTACTTGGGAACTCGATAATGAAACAAAATAGAAGTATTCACAAGTTTTTGAGACCTTAGGTATGGCAAATTTCGAGGACGAAAATTTTATTAGATTGAGAGAATGTGGAATCTGAGTTTTATTTATATAATAATTAAAATAATAAAAAATTAGTTATGGGTGACTTTGTAATTTTTGTAAATTAGATGGGTAACTTTTTAATTTTGAAAAATTAGGTTATTAAGTCAATTTGTGTCCCTTTTAATTCAGGGGCAGTGAGAGGGCTATTGTTTTAGAAGGGATTTGACGACTGTAGGGGTTCACATTATTTTTTGTTATCACTTTTTACAGAGGATTCAAATAAGAGATTGCGGTAGGGATTGAAAGCAAAACATTGGTATATTTTGATACACCTATTGATTGAGGTAAGAATTTTTCTATATTTGTAGTTATTAATTTTTTTATTGAGAAATAAAACAGTCAATGCTTTATGGGAATTTAGAAAATTTGTATGTATCTACCTAGGTTTTGAGGTTTTGGTGAATGGTACAACATGTAGAGTGTAGTCTGGGTGGATAACAGAAATAATGGAGCAATGTGTGTGGGTGTAGTTTGACAATAGAGCTTTGCATATTGGGTAAGGTGTGTTTGGCTATTAAGTTGGGTGGATTGGTTTGATATCTTTTGGATGGTAAAACACTACACATATAGTGGGTTCATGTGGTTTTGTTGAAGACATTAAAATAATAATTTATTTGAGGTTATATTTATTAGGTTCATGTGATTGAAGCGGTGGAGCTAGGTATTTGGAGTTAGTTTTGGGATATTATTTTAGCTGTCAAGGTTTTATTCTTATTGAATCATTTAGAATTATAAATATTATTTATAGCCCTCTTATTCTCTTAAAATAAAATATGGGTCAAGTATAAAATAGCATTGAATATTATTCTGAAAATTTTCTCAACATTTTGTGAAACTACTCCGAAAGTTTGAATCAAATATTTATTCTGAAAATATCGAACACTTTTATTTAAGAGAAGTTTATTGTTTGAATTTTGAACATTTCTCTAGGTTGATTATGATTTGGACCCTAGCCAATGGTGGTTATATATTGGCACATAAACTAGTTTCTTTTAGAACTTTACCACCGACTTATGTGTGGTTATGTGTCTTTTCACGAGCTAACTGGCTGTAGTCACCGAGACTTGAGTTTTGTGAATCGAATCATTGAATCATATGAATATCGAACCATTGACTTGAACAACGAGATTATCTCGAATAATCGTGTTGTCTTTTCAATTAAAATGCATTGTTGCACTCTATTATTTTCAGCTATGGAACCATCTTACAATATTCTTATTCAATCATTGAGTTGTAGCATAAATATATTTTGTTTATCAACATTTTCTGTATACTTGGTCCAGCTAGCAGTAATAGTTGGTTATTTGCTCAGCTGTCAAGCTTACCCTTCTTTTATTTTCTTCAAATTTTCAGGAATAGAGTTGCGTGGGTTTTTACTTGTAGGAGTGACAAAAGTAGGAATATGATTTTAAGTTATTTTGAATTACTATTTTGTTAGTGGATTATAATAGTGGACTTGGTGAACAATTTCGATGTTAAGGATACTTTATTATTTATGGATTTTGGCATTATAATAATTAAATATTACTTTACTTTGATGGTTTATTTGATTGGACTCTTAGCCTTGCATACTCACTTAGATAAGTGAGCCGCATTGTCATGGGACTTGGGACGTGACAATAATTTAAATAAAGATAAATGAGCCAATTTTATTCGAGCTCGAACTCGGCTCATTTACTAAACAAACCTAATATTTGAGCTCGAGCTTCACTCGTTTACTAAATTTAATGAGCTAAGCAGAGTCAGCTCGCGAGTATCTCGATTCATTTGCATCCCTATTTGCACTCGAGATGTGAGAAGTGGATCCTATTATTGTCTTATTGGCGGTGGAGAAAAGTCATGAAGTCGTGTGATAGACAATAAGACTTGTTCTACAGATTCGCTAGCATGATAAAGAGGGTGGAACTTGAGAGCCGAGTAGGGATTTAAAGCTTAAAGAAAAGGATACGATGTGATCCTATTTCTGTAAATTATCTATACAATATATTATAGCGAAGTGTGTTTTCAATGAGAATAGCTATGAGAGCTCCAAAACTCAATTATAAATTTCTTTTTATTTTTTTTTAATTTTTAAACAATTTAAAATTCTCCTATTGGTTGACTCTTTATCTATTAAAATAAAATTTCAATTTTTTTGCAAAAGAAAAGTATATATAATATTTCATACGAAATATGGAAAGCATTCACCTAAATAGAAAAATAAAGATGAAATCAAAATTCTAATAAATGTTTAATTTTTATACATAATATGTGTTTCTTTCCAAAATATATTATGTATAACTTTTCAATATATTGATTGACTCTCATTTATCCATTAAAATAAAATTTCGTTTATTTTTAAAAGGAAAGTATATATAATATTTCATACAAAATATGGAAAGTATTCACCTAAATAGAAAAATGAAGATTCGAGCTCGAACTCAACCCGTTTACTAAACTTAACGAACCAAACAGAGTTAACTCGCGAGTAGCTCAGTTCATTTGCATCCCTACTTGCACTTAATATGTGAGAAGTGGATCCTAATTGTTGTCTTGTTGGTGGTGGAGAAAAGTCATTAAATCGTGTGATAGACGATAAGGCTTGTTCTTCATATTTCACAAATATGATAAAGAGGTTGGAACTGGAGAGCCGAGAAGGAATTTAAAGAATAAAGAAAAGTATATGATGTGATCCTATTTCTGTAAATTATCTATACAATATATTATAGCAAAGTGTGTTTTCAATGAAAATAGCTGTGAGAGGTCCAAAACCCAATTATAAATTTCTTAAATTTTTATTTTTATTTTTAAACAATTTAAAATTCTCCTATTGGTTGACTCTGTATCTACTAAAATAAAATTTCAATTTTTTGCAAAAAAAAAGTATATATAATATTTCATACGAATTATGGAAAGCATTCACCTAAATAGAAAAATAAAGAGGAAATCAAAATTCTAATAAATGTTTAATTTTTATACATAATATGTGTTTCTTTCCAAAATAAATTATATGCAACTTTTCAATATATTGATTGACTCTCATTTATCTATTAGAATAAAATTTCAATTATTTTTAAAAGGAAAGTATATATAATATTTCATACAAAATATGAAAAGTATTCACCTAAATAGAAAAATGAAGATTTGAGCTCGAGCTCAACTCATTTATTAAAATTAATGAGTCGAGCAGAGTCAACTCGCGAGTAACTCAGTTCATTTGCATCCCTACTTGCACTCGAGATGTGAGAAGTGGGTCCTAATTGTTGTTTTATTGGTGGTGGAGAAAAGTCATGAAGTTGTGTGATAGACGATAAGACTTGTTCTTTAAATTTAATGTGATAAAGAGGGTGGAACTTGAGAGCCGAGTAGGAATTTAAAGCTTATAGAAAAGTATATGACGTGATCCTATTTCGGAGTCTTGCGTACCCAAAAATCATATAGAATTTCTTATGAAAAGATAAGTCCCATTTTTTTGGAAGGTTATCCTATCAAATCCTTTTTTAACAAATTTTGAGTATTAGTGGAGAGGTATACTCGAAAAATTATTGGGTGCTCTTAGAGCGTTACGTGTTTATTCTCTTCACTAATTATCATCTACTATGCTCTTTATGTTCTTCAATCACCCCATACAAAATCATGAATTTCACCTTCTCTACAAATTAAAATATTTGTAGAATACCACGTAGTAATGCTACAGAAGCACCCAGAATTACTCATTATATTCTTATTCACATTCCACCATATCAGGGATTTGTTGTTCAAGATGTAGCGTAGGATTTGGTTTGGAAAGGTCAAAGACCAGCCCATTTTGTTCCACTATTCCATGTAATTAAGCCGATTAATACGAGTCACATTGAATTTGGAAACCATCAACGCAGGTTCCGTTCACTGCAATTCCATGCAAATTCCAAATGTGAGACAATTTCCATGTTTGTGCACCAATGGCCTATTAACTTTCTGCGAGATGTATCTAACATTATGTGACAATGTTGTTCTAAAAATAAAATAAAAAAAATTTGACAATGTGACATGACTGTAATATGTGCACCGGGCGACTCATTAGACTGCTGTAAATATATAATAAACCTATAAATGCGACTGTGGGTGCTGTAAATTTAACATTAAAATTATGTTACATTGTCACATTTTTAAAAATGATATATTTGGTAAAAATTTAATAATATAATATTACACAAATGTCTCATTGTCATATTTTAAAAAGAATGACATTTGCACACGCTAGAGTGATATCACATTATCACATTTTAGAAATGACACATTTGTCAAAAATTGTCTACAAAAAAATTCATGAGACTTTCTGATACATAGTTTCTTGTGCGTTTGAAATTAGGAATTTCTTACCATAAATTAGTTTGACACATTCGGGGTGGATATGATGTGACATTAGATATATCTAGAAGGTCTGTTAATAAATTATTTAGTATAATTTCCCCAAATATAACACTCCAACAATCAACACCAATTAAGGAGATTTGATACAGTTATCCATAATAATGGCAAATGAGTACATCCAAAATGATTAAATGGATCCAAACAAAAAAAATTATATGGATCACAAGTCCAGGATATAAAATTTATTGATCAATCCCCCCTTAATTATTCATTTGTTAGTCATATAAATGAAAAATAATATTATCATCTCTTTTATATAAAAATATTTAACTTTTACTTTTAATAATTCTTGTGTTTACAAATCATCTATATTATTTATGTTTGCTTTTAACCTTACCAGATGTGAGTTTCGTGTACCTGTGCCAAATATTCAAACCTCAAGGACAGCTAATGAATTTAAAAAATATAAAAAAATATTTTGTCACTTTTTAATATCAGACCCAGTCGTAATGAATTTAAAAAATATAAAAAAGTTTAAAAGAGAAACATAACCACTTTGTTAGGTTTAGAATTTTTAAAAAGGTTTTATATGTTTTTAATTTTTTTAAAATTTTTTTTTAGTGAATTTGTCACTTTTTAATCATTTTTTTAACATTTTAGATCCATTTAATCTATATGCATTTAAAAAGGGAAAAATTACTCATAAATCCCATTTTAATAAATGTTGCTTTAGTTAGTCCTAAGTGTTTTTTCTTAAACCATTTAGTCCTTTTTATTTTTGGTATGATATATGTTTTTGATATATTGTATATAGAGTTTACATTTTTATCCAATCTTTCCAATTGAAGTTAAACAAAATTCAAAACCCACCATTGAACAACATCATCAACATCAACATCCGAACCCTTGATTCCAGATCGGAGAAGAAGGTGATCGGCAGAATTCAGGATCAACATCAACCTTAGAAACATCATCAACATCAACCTCAGAAACATCATCAACATCAACCTCAGAAATCTCCTGATCAACAAAATTGAGGATCGTGGAAGCGTTGCGGCTCGGATCGGAACGCTGGTTCATATGTTGCGTTGCTTGAAATTCGCATCATTTGCCCTTACGTGTATTTGTGAAATGATTGCCATCGTTGTGTAATAGTTTGTTATGTTAGTGTGGGATTGTCGTGGCGTTGTCAACATTTGGTGTTGGTAATATCTTGTCCCCAAAGTCGTAAAGCCAATGTTGCCACTAGTGAGAATGTGAGTGGGATCATTAATTCCCAAATAAGGGAGGTGTGTGATATTGGTTGCATGTTCGCGGGGAAACATCAGGCCCATATGTTGGTTTTTGATTCATCAGTCAATAACAAAAAAATGGCTTCAGTGTTGGTGTGTTTTATTTTGGCACAATTCATTGATCACGCAGTTGCCACCCCATTTATGTTTTATTCAATTGGCAGTCATGTTTGCTTTTGGATTCGGCATATTGTCAACCATGATAATGTTTGTGTCGTTGTTTCATACATTGGAATGCAATGTCCATAGCATTGCGTTTAAGTTAAGATGTAGTTGATGTTGATGATGTTCACAATGTTGATTACGTGTTAAATAAATGGGTATATACATAATTAACATTCAAATAGGATTTATTAATCTACAAAATAAAAGGCAGGATCAAATGGTTTAACAAATTAAAATTTGGGATTTATTGGTGTTTTGCCTTTTATTTTGTAGACTAATAAGTCCTATTTATTAAACCATTGTGATCAACATTGTGAATATCATCAACATCAACTACATCATCAATATCATCAACATTATGAACATCATCAACATCATCAACATCATCAACATTGTAAACATCATCAACATCAATTACATCTTAACTTAAACGCAATGCTATGGACATTGCATTCCAATGTATGAAACAACGACACAAACATTATCATGGTTGACAATATGTCGAACCCAAAAGAAAACATGACTGCCAATTGAATAAAACATAAATGGGGTGGCAACTGCGTGATCAATGAATTGTGCCAAAATAAAACACACCAACACTGAAGCCATTTTTTTGTTATTGCACTACAGGAAAAATGAGATATAACCACGTTTTTTTGGTGGCGTTTTTGACAAATGCCGTCCAATCTGTGAGCAAATCTTTTAAATTCCCGATTATGCTATACTAGTTTATTAGCAAACGGTGGTATAACATGGTATGAAAGGGAGGGTAACATTTGTGCCAGTGAAACGGCACAGTTTTGTGTACGTGAATAGGGGATTTTTTTTCCCTTTTACAAAGGTAATTTTACCTATCTAGATATGCTTTTCGATTTCAGTCGATGGAACAGAGATGCGACTTGAGAGAGAGAGAGAGAGAGAGAGGGGGGCTGGTTCTTTGATTTCCATCGATTTTTGGTGATTTTGATCTAGAAAATCTTGTTCTCCCTCCTGACCTGAGCGTATATCTTCGAGATTGTTCGAATCCTTCTGATCTAAATCGATCTAGGGCTCAAGGTAAGGGTTTTCTAACCTAGATTTGCTAAGTTCACTCAAGATCTGTAAAATCTCATGGTTAAAACAACGATTTGGAATATATTTTTGGTTGATGTTTGTAGATTCACTTGCATTTTTTTCCCAAATCTAGCGTATTTCTTGCATTTTTGCTTTTGTTTTGTGTTCTTTCTCTTCGTTTGTGGTCTCTTGCTCTTTCTAGTCCATGCAATGGGATACATGGAAAGCTTTTCTCGGTCATAGCGATTGCATTTTGTCTAGGGTTTCTAGTGCAATGTCAATGTCTCCAGGCAATTACCGGTTCATATAATCGAGATGGGTCGTGAGTTTAACGATCTAGAGACGTTGATCTTATTCTCAGATCTGCTATCTCTCCGATCAGATCTGGAAATATTAGGTCTAAATTCTATTTGTTACTTTCTTCTAGTTTTGATTGGATTTATGTTTCAGCCACAATACTATTTTGAGCAATTGGAAATTGTGTTTTATGTTAGTTTTTGACATAGAATTTAATTTGTTGACAGTCCATTTAGTATTAGCAAGTACAGAGAAATATGTTTAGAAATAGTTTAGAAAGGGTTTTAAGATATATATATATATATATATATATATTCTGCAGTAGTAGGAGATGAAAAGGACTCATTTGAGTTTGTTGAAAAGATTGTTTACTCCTTAGAAAAAAGAAAAAAGAAAAAAGAAAAAAAAAAAGAAAAAGAAAAAGAGTGCTGGTTTTGTAATACATAGGTTGTGGGATCTGGAGTTGTTTTATTTGTCAGTACGTGATTTGTTTATTTGTTCTAGTTTTCATTGATTTGCATTCCATCACTCTTGTTTTGATTTGTTTTATTTAGCTTGCTATGTATTCAACTTAAGTATTTGAGTCACTGTAGTGCAAGGAGGGGTTCTTCAGTGCCCATTGGGACACCAAGAAAAATCACAAAGATCTGGTAGGTTTAGTTGAAACTCTGAACTCTGTTTGGTTGCTAAAAATTTTTTTTTTCTCATTCTTCTGTCAAATATTGGTTTCTTTTAAAAAAATTATATCTTTGTTCCATGTGCCTATATTGCTTAGAATCAAAGGTCTGAAACTTTAGATTTTCTTATAAAAATTTCTTCTCTCTCTCTCTCTCTCTCTCAGCTATGAAGCTTTGGTTCGAATCAATCTTTGTGCTATATTTTCATATATATATATATATATATATTTATATCTGTGTTCATTCATTGCTGAGTAGCTTTGATTTATACCGAGATTCACGTATCTTTTTTATCTACTTTTAATTTTCGTCTATATATCTTTACTGTAAGTTCAATAGTCATGATTAGTGATGGATTTCTATGGTTTTGGTGTCTTTTTTTTCTTGATTGGCAAAAATATCACCTTCTGTTAGGAAAAA
Organism: Camellia sinensis; assembly: GCF_055761805.1. Taxonomy (NCBI): domain Eukaryota; kingdom Viridiplantae; phylum Streptophyta; class Magnoliopsida; order Ericales; family Theaceae; genus Camellia; species Camellia sinensis. The sequence goes on from NC_138967.1 coordinate 52,543,107, forward strand.
AAAAAGAAATATTACCGGAATTTTTATACAAAATATATACGTCACATTGATTGGTCTTTAGTTTTACAACGAGCTGCCACATTATTCTAGATCATACAAAAGTGGATGTTTTTGCCTTATCAACTTTAGCACCTCACTGCCTTAAGAGACTTGTCAATTGAATTCTTTGATGGGTTGGAATCTCTGCCGGAGTGGCTGGGTAACCTTTCATCTCTTCATTCTTTGGAGATCAAGTAAAGTTTAATGGAGTACAGATAACTCTTCTTCACAGCCACTCACATGGTATAAGGTAAGTAGAAGCTTTATACTCCTTATTTAATGAATGTATTACATTGTAAATTTGAAATGAAAAATAATAGGCTGTCTCATTTTTGTTTCTCTGCATCACTGTGGTGGTGCGCTCGATTCTAATTTTTATGCAGTTTATAGTCAAATAGGAGAGTCAAAAGTGGCATTAATGTAAAATAAAATTAGTTTGATGCGATGACCATTAAGATGATCATAAACACTACATGGTATTTGTGTGTTCCAGGTGATTCAACTCATTTTAGTGCATGTGCTCCAAAGATTGCCATCTATGAAGCGCACACACCTCTCTGGAGGTCAAATATCGGTGTCTGACATGTGTTGGACATGGACACACTCCAACCCCGTGTTGGACACGCTGGACGAATTAGCCTGTGTTCCATTTTATTTTATTTTTTTATAATTTTTTTCACCGGAATAGCATACCCAAGATTAATGAATTTGATGAGAATAAATATTTGATATAAAATAAATATATAATATTAAAAAATATGACGTAATAAATATATAAAAATTATATGTTTTGTACGTGTCCCCCGCATGTTGTGTTGTATGTCTGTGCTTCTTAGTTTGCCATAGTCGCAAAGGGATCTAGGTTGATCGTCCTAGTCTAACCCCTGGTCCAAACTCTTGTTTCCACAACATGATCGACAAGAACAGAGAGAAAGGGATAAATTTTATACATGCCTATGGTTATAATTGTTTCATGATGTCCACCAAAAATGATTTAGTATAGTAATTAATTCATTTATATCATTTCAATTCTAAGTTAATGAATATAATAGGTGACATATTTTTTCTACTCAGTGCACAGACACATGATGACTTTGTAAATGATAGGTTTTCTATTAAAGTTTTGTGTTGACATCTTTCGCGTTGTTCAATAGTTGAAGTCATAGTCAAGATAAAAATATATGATAGGTCGTCTCTATTGTTCAATGCAATGTTGTTGAAACTTTAATATGAACTAACCATGTGGTTCATTGCTACTTTAGCAGACTACATTTGATGCACCTGGGGGTACTGACCCCGTTGTATTAAGCCTTGGTTCCATGGGGAAAGGTGAAGCTTGGGTTAATGGCCAAAGTATAGGTCGATATTGGATCTCATTTCTTACCCCTGCAGGGACTCCTACACAGATATGGTAAATACTTTGAAAATACATTCGGAACTTCTATTCAACAAAGTACTACTTTCTTATGCAATTGACTCAGCATCAAAGGGAAATAAAGAGAGGAGAGGACATAGCAGGAAGAAAATCTAGGCTCTCATATAATATGATTTCTACAATCATAAGATTGCCGAAATGCAAGCACGTGAAAACATGAAATAGATACAATTTTCCACCCATCAACATACCCCACATTTCCAATTGCCCATATTCATGATTTCTTCTCTTCTCTTCTCACCCCTATCCCCACCACCCGTTTCTTTAATTCTTCATAAGATCTATTCTCATGAGTCATGATTTTGAAAATGAAAAGATCATTCAACTATTCAACTGTTACTTTTATAATGCTCTACTGAACCATACTCTGTGTATATGGATGCGTTAAACAAGTAGCTTATTGAAATTGTTATGTAAAGTAATTCATTTGACATGATTTGTTGGGTTTCAGGTTATGAGACATTTGTGTGAGCTTAAGTATAACAGTTTCCTCTGCAAATCCACTTCTTCAAGATCAAGCATGAAAAGTTTTCACCAATTATGTAATTTCTCTCTGTCTCTAACCAAACAAACAATTTAATTAACTTCTGAAAAAAGAATTAGTTAACATCCTCTCTCTCTCTCTCTAAGGTCCATTATCTCTTTTTATAGGCTTCATAGGAGAGCTATGTATTGGTGTAGGCCTGTGATTAGTTATGTATGCTTTTTGGTAAACAGAGATTTTTAATGTAGTTTATTTTATTTAGAAAAACCTGCACCCCTACACCCATCCACCCACATACACGAGAAAAGGGTGATTTGTAGTATTAAAATTTTTTAGGGCTTATTGAGCATATAATGATATGATAATCGGCTTATGATTCTTGAAGGCTGGTGCATTCTACAGTCTTACTTGTTCAGTATCTTCATCTGATGCCCATTTGGTCTCTTTTTTTTTCTTTTTTTGATTTGCATTTGGCTTTTGTTTTGGTATGTGCAAAATGTCCATGTCTAGAGCTGTTTACTAATTAATTTATTCGCAAGGAAGCATAGTGCTACAGAATAACATACATGATTCCCGCATAATCATGTTTAAGTTGACAAATATTTTCAAAACCATACTCTTTCTCTATGTGATGGTTTGGGAAAATTTTCTCTGAACTCCTCCCCTTCTCTACCTAGGTTCCCATTATTTGTTTTGGTACATGAATTATTGAAAGCGCTCTCACCTCTCAGTATATTTTCTTGTATTAGATGTTTGGTGGAACGAGCTCATGACTGAATTTTTTTCTGCAGGGCCCAAGGCCTGGATTTTTTCCAGATGATAAATATCAAAAGAAAGGTGTAGATTTTGCCATATCTAGGCTGTTTTTGAACTTCTGACCAATGATTTGACTTGATGCTATCTCTTTATGTACTAACTTGTATCTCTGTGTCTTCAAGCACACCTGTAGATGGAACGCGTGATAACGACTGGACATGTCCTAAATGTGGAAATGTCAACTTCTCTTTTAGAACAGTTTGCAATATGAGGAAGTGCAATACTCCAAGGCCCGGACCTTAGGTTTGAGCTACTTTCATTTCTAGATTTTACTCAACATTTAAAATGTCTGGTATTATAGCTTGCTCTTTGTCATTTTGGATGCTGAATTTGGAAATTTCTTCATTATGTTGTGTCATCATCCTGTTAGTTTAGAAAAATTTCCTTTGATGTTGGTTTAAAGTTTCATTGGTTTGAAACATTACTTCGTTGAATATGCAGGCTGTGAAATCTGATTCCAATTCTTGTGAGTCCTTTTAAACCTTCCTTGTGGTTGGCTGCAATTTCTTAGCATGATACTTATAGATCTCGTCTTTCAGAACACAAAATGCCCGATGGGAGCTGGAAGTGTGAGAAATGCAATAACATAAACTACCCTTTTAGGACCAATAGTAACAGACAAAGCTGTGGGGCCGATAAACCATCAGAGGGACAGAAATCCCCTTCAGAATCAGCAAATGAAAACAGGTCTGTCAGGAGATACATTTACTTACTATGTCCATTTGTTGCTTGAAATTTCCATTAAGATTGTTAACCATCTATGTGTATAGCACAAACAAAAAAAGTACTAAAGTTCACGATATATCTTTAGTTAATGATCTTTTGACAAGGTGATTTAATTGTGATTCATCTCTAATATTTTCTACATTTCGGTTTAGGTGGCGTTTTTTTAACGACGCTTTTTTAAACGTCACTTTTATTAGTATTTAATGACGTTTTATAAAACGTCGCATAATTCTTTATTTAAAACGACACCGTTTTATAATTGGAGGCGTTTAAAAACGCCTCCGAATGTGGTGTGCTTCACGCGCTTCCTCTCTCACTCTTTTCAAATTCTAATTTTGAATCTGAGAAATATTATGCCCAAATCTCCAGCGCGCGCTCTCTCTCTCTCTCTCTCTCTCTAAGCCCTTATCATTCTCAGAGCGATTTCGAGATTCAGAGGCTCCACCGCCATCACCATCTGCACCGGCGAGGTAGGTGAGCTCTCTCTCTCTCTCTAAATCTCTCTCTCTCTCTATTTCTCTCTCTCTCAACCCTCTCTAAACTCTTATCATTCGCAGAGATTCAAATCGGTCTCAGTGGTTTCATCTCAGAGCGATTTCGATTTCGATTTCGAAGCTCCACCTCCACCACCATCTGCACCATCGTCTACTAAGGTGAGCTCCGCCGTCTCTCTCTCTCTCTGAAACTCTTCCTCTCTGTCTCTCTGTCTCTCTCTCTCTCTCTCTCTGTGTTTCAGTGATTGATGAGTTGTTTGTGCTCTGTTTCAGTAATTGTTTTTCACTGATGAGTTGGATGTGCTGTAATGTCAGTTCTGGCTTTCACTTGATTCATTTGAGATTCATTTGATTTTGCTGTGATATCACTCCATTTCATTTGATTTTGCTTTGATTTTCCTGTGATTTTGCTGTGGTGGTAGAAAATACAGGCATTCACCCCATTTGTAATCTCTATTTCTTGTTTTTTGTTAAACTTGTGGATCTATTTGGTTTCTGTTTCTATACTGGTTTCTAGGGTTTTGTTTTGTGTTTTCAATAACAAAGGAAGAAAAAAAAAATGAAATCTTTCAAATATAGAGTTTCAGAAAATCTTTCAAAAAAAATGAAAGCTGGTGTTTTTGCGCTAGCTCATTAGGATGATTGATGGTTTGGGATATTTCTAAACTCTAGCATAGCACTGAATATTTTATTAATTTATTTTTGGAGTATTGAAATTTGGTTGGTGCACTCTGTTGAAGCTTTATTGTTACACAATTAGCTTTATTTGCATTTGAAATTGCATGATGCCTTGTTCAATTAGCATTGTTCAGATTAGATAGCTTCCAAGCAATTTTCCCTCTGTAATTCATATCCTATACTTTCGAGGAGGTAGCTAAACAATCAAAGCATTATGTAATACTCAATCTTGATGGCTTATATAAAATTGGTTCATCTGGTATGGTCGTTAGGTTTGGAAGTTTAAAGATGAAGCTTCAACAAAGAGCTTAGAATGTAGAATTTGCTAAAAGTCTCACCCTCTTTAACCTCTAGAGGAAAAAAAATCTATTGCCTCTCTTTCTTTTGACTTTTTAACCTATTTCCCCTTTTCATTGCATATGTGCATAAAAATTAAAAAATAAATAAATTCCATTGCTAGGTTCATGCATTTGAAATTTTAGGGTTTCCTGTATCTGAGATAAATGAAAACAACACAATGTTTCTCTCATTCATGAATTCTATGGATGTCTTACAAGTTTTTTGGGGAAAAATCTCATGTACACAAAGTTTTAAGGATTTGTATACCCTGAAAGTTTTTAAATTATGATTAATTTTTTTTAATTATCAGGTCAAGAGAGCTCTTAGAGGCATTAAGGTTGAACTTGCTCACAGGAAGCATGTTCAGTGCTGTAGAATTTCAGGCTTGTCAGTTCAACCAACCAATCAGTTAACGTAAGTTAATAATCAGTATTATTTCTGTATGTGTTACACTGACATGTTTACTACATGATGAAGTACTACATGATGAACTTGCTCACAGGAAGCATGTTCAGTGCTGTACATTTATTTAACACAATTGTGTCGTCATGTGAGGATATAACAAAAACAAAGAAGCACACAACTTGTTCTGTATCAGATTAAACAAAAATAAAGAAGCACACAATGAGTGGGAGTTAGATCAAATGGCCTCTAAATTTGTTTATGCTATGAGAGCATTATTTATTTAATTTTACATGATTATCATGTGTCTGTATTGTCTTTGGGTATGCCATTTTCTTTATATGTATTTAGTACTTCTTGGTATGTGATAAAATCTTTTTATTAGTGCTTCTTCAAGTTTTAAGTACTGTTTATAAGTATTGGGTACAAATTCTTCAATTTGTATTTATTTTGGTGAATCTGATTGCAGTTTATGTTCTGATGCAGACATGTAGACCAGTGAAGACTACAAGTTTAATGCTAAGACATGATTTTTGGATATATGTTAGTTTGTGGTTAATGTTAAAATATGATTTTTAGATTTTGTATATGTTAATTTTGTGGATAATGGTGATTGGATATTAATTGAATGAGAAAGTGAATTAATGCTTCATTGCAGCTATTTGAATGAGAGTTATTATTTTATATTAGTGCTATTACAGGTATTTTTTTAATTCAATCAAATAAAATTAACACAATTTCAAAAAAAAAAAAAAGAGGGATATGACGGCGTTTTTACAAACGCCTCTTAAACCCTGCTTACTAACAGTCATATTTTAAAAAAAGATATGACGGCGTTTTTCTAAAACGTCGTTAAATATCGTCAGTGACGTCAGCATGTGTTAGGAGGACATTTGGTGGCGTTTTTAAAAACGCCGCCTATACTAATATCACGACGTTTTCAAAACGTCACAAAGTTATAGCGACGGCCGCGTCCTCGACGTTTGATTTTAAGCGTCGCAAAAGGAATTGGCGGCGTTTTTAACACTTATAGCGGCGTTTTTGAAACGCCACTAAAAATCTGTTTTCCAGCAGTACGGAGTTCACACCAACCTGAAGAAAGTAGAGAGAGAGATACAGAGAGAAAGAAACTTCAAAAGATATTATTTACACTGGACTATTTCACTTTGGATACATTGCTGTACGGAGTTTACATCAAACGAAGAAAGTAGAGAGAGAGAGATACAGAAAGAGAGAAACCTCAAAAATATTCACACTAGACTATTTCACTATGGATACAACTGAAGAAAGTAGAGAGAGATATAGAGAAATAGTCCAATGTGAATAATATCTTTTGAAGTTTCTTTCTCTCTATATCTCTCTCTACTTTCTTCAGTTGTATCCATAGTGAAATAGTCTAGTGTGAATATTTTTGAGGTTTCTCTCTTTCTGTATCTCTCTCTCTCTACTTTCTTCGTTTGATGTAAACTCCGTACAGCAATGTATCCAAAGTGAAATAGTCCAGTGTAAATAATATCTTTTGAAGTTTCTTTCTCTCTGTATCTCTCTCTCTACTTTCTTCAGGTTGGTGTGAACATTGTAAACATCATCAACATCAATTACATCTTAACTTAAACGCAATGCTATGGACATTGCATTCCAATGTATGAAACAACGACACAAACATTATCATGGTTGACAATATGTCGAACCCAAAAGAAAACATGACTGCCAATTGAATAAAACATAAATGGGGTGGCAACTGCGTGATCAATGAATTGTGCCAAAATAAAACACACCAACACTGAAGCCATTTTTTTGTTATTGACTGATGAATCAAAAACCAACATATGGGCCTGATGTTTCCCTGCGAACATCCAACCAATATCACACACCTCCCTTATTTGGGAATTAATGATCCCACTCACATTCTCACTAGTGGCAACATTGGCTTTACCACTTTGGGGACAAGATATTACCAACACCAAATGTTGACAACGCCACGACAATCCCACACTAACATAACAAACTATTACACAACAATGGCAATCATTTCACAAATACACGTAAGGGCAAATGATGCGAATTTCAAACAACCCAACATATGGACCGGCGTTCCGATCCGAGCCGCAACACTTCTACGATCCTCAATTTTGTCGATCAGGAGATTTCTGAGGTTGATGTTGATGATGTTTGAGAGGATAATTTATATGTAAATTGGGCCGAGCTGGATGATGGGCCGTTCTGTGGACCACTGTAAAAAGGGCTGAGTAAAAGAGCTTTGTAGTTAGCCCGGTCCAGAAAGAGCTTTGTAGTTAGCCCGGTCCAAGAGAGCCTTGTAGTTAGCTCGGTCCAAGAGAGCCTTGTATTTAGCTCAGTCACCGCTGTTAGAGTGGTAGCAGTTAGCTCGGCCACACCCTTCTGGGCCGAAGTATTTTGAGCTTTTAGCAGGACCTTGCTACGGTTTAGCTCGGTCCAATCTCGTTATGGTTAGCACGGTCTCAGCAGGAGAAGCCGATGTACACGCAGTGAAAGAGAGACCGAGCTAGGTAAAGCTCGGCCATTTCAGCCAGTATAGCATGGCTGTGACAGCTCGGTCGTTTTGTTATACCACCGAGGTAAAACCATCTCACTTGGTTTAAGGAGTGAGGGGGGTGTTGAAGGATAAGCATTATCTTTCAGGATAAGCATTATCTTTCAGGAGTGTGATTCCTAGGAGGACTCTGCATGGAGGAATAAAAGTCTTACTAGGATTATGCCAAGCGGAATCTATAAAAGCTCATCACATCACCTATGGAGAGGTAACACAACTTCGATTCTCAAATACACAAAGCTTTTGTCTATTTGTCTATTTTGCTGACTTAGGCATCGGAGAGATATCCGGCATACACCCGCCGGCTAGCTCACGTTTGTGTTTTCAGGAAGTAAAGCGACGACGTTTGGAGGAGCGCAGACTTGATCAACAGGATTTTACGAGAAGATTATTTCTTGCTCGTGCAATGTTGATGATGTTTCTGAGGTTGATGTTGATGATGTTTCTGAGGTTGATGTTGATCCTCAATTCCGCCGATCACCTTCTTGTCCGATCTGGAATCAAGGGTTCGGATGTTGATGTTGATGATGTTGTTCAATGGTGGGTTTTGAATTTTGTTTAACTTCAATTGGAAAGATTGGGTAAAAATGTAAACTCTATATACAATATATCAAAAATATATATCATACCAAAAATAAAAAGGATTAAATGGTTTAAGAAAAAACACTTAGGACTAACTAGAGCAACATTTATTAAAATGGGATTTATGAGTAATTTTTCCCAAAAAAAAAACCATTGAATACAAGAATTGAAAACCCAAAATATTATTTTAAAAACTATATTGCAAAAAAAATTTGTGTAATCATTTTGAGTTTGTTTAAAATTATCTCAATATAATCTGATATGTTTATATTTTTGTATAATGGTGTTGTGTCATTTTTGATGCATACGCATTTCGTACTAACATGTCAAGTTAAAACTTGTCACTCTTAAAAACATCAAGTATATCTACTAGATAAATAATTCATAAAAATATTTAATTTCAATTCAATTTGATTTTCTCAATTTAAAAAAAAAAAACGTTACACTAAAATAGTAAACAAAAAATGCATTATCATAAATGAAAATTTTTAAATATATATATATATATATTAGGCTTAAAATCTTATTTTACATATGTTTTTTATTTAGCTGAATCGAGTTACATAAGAGATTAAAAAAATTATGACACCTCAAAGTGAAAATAATATTAAAATGTGTAAGTAATTCTTCATTAAATTGTTATTCGTGTCAATGTTATGCAAATTTGATATTAACCTAATCCATTTAATATTCGTGTTATTGAGTTGTGTCATATTTGTGTCCGTATCAAAAAATAGTCAATTATAAACTGTTAACTTTATGTGTAATTCAAATCACATTATTGTGTATAAAAAACTATCAATCTTAAAAGATACCCGAGAATCCCTATTTTATGTTCATTGATGTCAAGTATTATTTTTCAATGGCATTTCCTTGTCAAAATGGAAAAACTATTAAGTGTAATTAACAATGACACCATGGTAAAAAGTCGCAAAGGGACTAAGTGTACAGGACTCATCTCCCCATTAATCCAATATAGTTGTGATTCCTACTATAAATCAAAATTGCTTAATAAATAATATAACCGTTACATCTAATATTTACTCGTCAAAACAGTCCATATTAAGATCAAATACTAAGCACCTTAGCTAAACATATCAGCCGGTGAACAAATGTGATAAAACTAGTTGTGTTGTGTTGCAAAACTCTAAACTAAGAGTAATATTATATATAATTTTATTTTTTTTTTAATTTTTTTTTCCACTTAAGCATAAAGTAATAGAGTTCATATTCATAAATACACATAAGATTCACATATTTAAAAATAAAAATAATAATAAAAACAAGACTATATGTAATATTTTTACTATAATAATTATGTTTCTTCCACTAGAAAGTTACACTTCATTAACTTTTGCCTTCTCGTCAAATTTGTCTTTAAGTATAATATTCAAACATTGAAACGCAAGTCTAATATGTCTAAAATAATTATTTTTCTTCCACTGAAAGCCACACTTCATTAACTTTTGCCTTCTCGTCAAATTTGTCCTTAAGGTTTATTTTCAAAGGCCAACTTCTCTCCGATCTTAGATCAGATTGAAGTGTATTGTTGAATTTAGGTCAAGTTTGACATGTGCCTAAAAAGTCAAAAAGTTAAAAAATTACTCAAAAAGTTAAAAAGTTATCACTATTCACCAAAAGTCAAAAAGTACGGCTACACAACTTCCAATCCTAATTTTTCCTTACACACTAATTTATACAATTTTTTAATACATATTTTTCCATAAAAAGTCAAAAAGTTAACCCAAACAACCATATTTTTTTTCTAACTTTTTAGTTCAAAAAGTCAAAAAGTGCACTTATTTAGGACATCCCAAACAACCCCTTATAAGAGTTTATCACAGATCCTGTTTTAATAATCCGAATTGTTCAATGTGTAGAATTCGTTGAGCACTTTATCTTTGTAAAAATTACATTGATCGGATATCGATAGCTACTTGATCAGATTAGATTTCTGTTAATGGTAAATATAATTTTTAAAATAAATTATTGACAAAAATATGATACGATCAATTAACTATCGATATTCGATTAACGTGATTTTTTATAGAAATAAAATATTCAACGAGCTCTATACATTGAACGATTCAGATTATCGAAACACGACCCGTAATGGGTCCCATGAGCCCAATAGTACTATCCAATTTACAACGTGAATTGAAGACAAACCTAGCCCTATTTTCAAGCATTGAACCGCAAGTCAAATATGTCGTTTAAGCATAATATTCAAACATAGAACCATAACTCAAGAGGCGTGCCACTTTGGTAAGATTTGGAACATAAGTTCTGAGATTCCAGGTTTCACTTTCTCCACTGTTAGTCATTCGGTGGATATCACATATGACTGGTAGGAAGAATCTTCCAAACTTGAGTGAACCATACTTTGTGTTAGGAGTGTGAGTTCATATCCCCACCTGTGTACGAGTCCATGACTTACCAGTACATAATTGAGTAACCTTACAATGTAGTAACTATTTAAGAGTGACATATGGAGTCTTAACTCTTTATAAGGTCTGTGTGATTAGCCCTTTTTTCAAACATTGGACCACAAGCAGGATAACGACCGCTTGGGCTATCCATTGTTGTTGAATTTTCAAAATTTCAGTTGAACCACAATCTCGCAAGGAGGGACTATAATGGCCGCTTGAGCTGTCCATTTTTGATGAATTTTGAAACTTTCTCACCTCATAACTATTGAGAATATAATATCAATAATAAAATTATTTTTTATTTTAACAGTTTAAATTTTTAAATGAGTTAATGGTCAACAATCTAGTATCGTATTAGAGTAGATAATACAATCGTATATTCAAACCTCACCGTATACTCGATAATAAAAATACTTGCACATGTTTAGCCATCTTGTGAAAAAAAGGTGCTCAACAATATAACAATAGTCAATTAAAGAAATTTAATGATTTTAATCCTCTTTAAATTTGGAAACCCAACTTTCATCCTATTTGCATGAATATTCAACAAAAGTTTGAAAACCCATACCACATTCTCTACACCCAAATTAGCCATATAGATAACATGAAGGGGAATGATGGCTTAAACAGAGATCTGTTTATGTCAACGGTCATTTTTCTTGTTCTGATGCACATTGGCCATTCAACAGTATCCATCTTGGCCCAACAATCACCTTACATTCCAGCTTATAACTCTGTCACCGAATGTCATACTCCAATAGCTGCAACTTCTTTACCTGATGGCAATCAATGGATTCCCCACAACATCAGAGCCTCTGTCCGAAATTCAGGTGATCCTACATCCCCTAGACTATTATATGCTTGCATCTTCCAAAACCAGTCGAGTGTCACATATTCAGTCCCTAGTGTCGGCATGTATTTCATACGACTTTACTTCTATCCTGCAAGCTATGAAGATCTGAGCATGTCCAAAGCTTTGTTCTCTGTCAGCGTAGCCCATTACACTCTTCTACGTACTTCGAAGTCCTCTTATTCTAGCGATCCATCTAATACTGAATATATCATCAAAGAATTTTGCATCAACATGGATGATTTGGTGATTAACATAACTTTCACTCCATCAAGAAACTCCCCTGGTGCCTATGGATTTGTGAACAAGATTGAGATAGTTTCAATGCCCCAAGACCTCTATTATGTCCACGGAGGTGGTGTTTCATTGCCCCTCATTGGGCATCATTCCAAGTTCCTCACTAGGAATTCTACAGCCCTTGAAATGATGCACAGGCTGAATATTGGCGGTCATTCAATCTGTAGGAGAGGGTTCAAGAAAGGAGTTGGAAAATTCGAAGATTTTCGAAGATCCTTGAAGAACAATTTCGAATTCTCTAGAATATGATGAGAGGCTTAGATTCTTCAATAATCTCAACTTAGGAACACGACAACAAAGGAGATGATGGAGATAAGAGATTGGGTGAAGAAGAAGGCAAAATGGCTAGAGAATAGAATAATGGCAAGGCTCTCCCATTGATCTCCCACTTTCACTCTCAAGGTCGATAATGGAGAAGGGAAATTAGTTCTTTCCCAAGAGTTAAAAAATCTCCAAAATCCATCCCTTGTAAAGCTATGGGTGGGTGCTATTTATAGGCACCTCATGATGTAGGATGGAGCCCATGTGCAAGGCACATGGGGGATATTCTCTCTAACCACCTTGTCCGAGGGGGTGACCTCTCCGAGGAGGTGACTTCTCCGAGGAGGTGACTTCTCCGAGGATGAGAAAACCCCGAAGAGGAGATCAATCCCTCGGCGAACCCTTCTTCTTAGCCACACCTAACCAATGATCCCCAATCATCCCAAAGGGTCAGGGGTAGTCCCAGAGGACGTCCTGCCGCAAAAATATTGCCGAGTCTCATGGACCCCCCGGGGTCGTGCCACCTCGACCCGGGTATAGGCTAGTTTAACCGAAGAGTGAATTTATCTCCACTCACCGTCCTCGGGATCGGGTCCTTTGTTCGAACTCCATTACGCCCATGGTTCTGGTGCGTAGATCCCGGAAAGCTCCGAGCCCGCAAGTGTTCTGGGACTCATTAACGGAGCGGCTTCTAGATTGCATCTGAATCCGTTCGAAGCCAAGTGCTTCGGATCTCTAGATTCGTAGGTCCGAATCCTTTCGAGTCCGAGTGCCTCGGATCTCTAGGCTTGTTCAACACCCTTTCGAGTCCGGGCCCGAGTAAGTCTCTAAGTCTCTAAGTTCGTGGATCCGAACCCCTTCGAGGCTTAGAGCGATTCAGCCCGTTTGATGGCGATAAATCTGGGCCCACCGATCTTGGACTTGCGATAAATTCGGGCCCACTAATCTTGGGCTATTGGGCCTAAATAATTTAGTGGGCTTAAATTAGCTCCTCTTACATTTGCCCCTTGCGTGTGCGAGAAATTGTAATTTTCTCGGACATGCATACTGTCATTTCTTCGACCCTGCTTCGCATCACGTTTCCCAAAAAAAAAAAAAAAAAACATGTTGTCACGACAGAGCCTATGGATAAAGTTGATGACGCACTTCGATTTACAAAAAAAATTGACAAGCAAAAATTTTTCTCGGACATGCGATAATTTTTTTTTTTTTTTTTTTGGGCTCAAGATTCACGGACGTTTTTTTTTTCTTCGTTGTTTGGCAAACACGGTATACATATATTTAGAATACTCTAATCAGTATATTCAAGGATAATGCTCCCCTATTATTCTATTTAAAGAAAGGCTTGAAAACCCTATCCTGCACATCTTCTCTTTTCTTCTTTGTTGCACAGCGGCGCTCTCTTGCTGCCGACACCACCAGCTTTCTTTTCTTTTTTTTTTTTTGAAATCCATGCGGCTGACTCTCTCTCTCCAAGACAAACCCAGATGTCCTCTTCTTCAATTGGAGCTCCGTAGTTGCTGGACCAAAGGCCACACAAGCCATTGTCGTCGGCCTTCGTGAGGTCACTGTTGACGCCGACCACGCCGCCCTCTCAACGCGTCGTTAGTCGGTCTAGCCAGAAATTTCTCGGACTGATTTGGCTCTCGGAATACCAGTGCTCACGCTGCTGCCAACCTGTCCTAGTTGTTCTTGGACCCAAGCCAGCTCTTCATTTTGATGAGCTTTGGTCTAATTCTTCCTTCCACAGTGCTTACTCTGCCCATTTCTTTTATTTCTTCCACACTGCTTCAGATCTGTGAGTGAGTTCTTTATATATATATATATATATATATATAAATGGGTTTTGATTTTTTTTTTTTTACTCAACTAATTTCATTCCCTTCACTGTTTCAGATTTATTGATCTTTGGACTTCAAGATCTAGTTGAATCTTTGCTCAAAGCCCTCTTCCTTTTTCTTTGTTGCACAGCCACTTCGGCTCCCCCCCTTTACACAGAGATCAACCCAGCTGTTCTTCTTCTTCAAGAAGGCTCTGCCATTTGCACACTAATCTTCATCCAAATATCAGAGGTAAAGTTTACTATAGCACTTGAAAGTACAACGTAAGTGTGCATGGAACATGGTGCCAGTCAAAATTTCAATTTTAAAAGGTGAATTGATGTCCATCCAGTGTGTTCCTAATGCTCTAGTCACCATGAAACCAGTTTGCTTCAGCTTATTCAGTGTTCTTTCGTGTTTCAGGTGTGATATTTGTTTCCTCTGCGGCTAGATACATCTGGTTATCATTTAGATTCCTTTTAAGAGCGGTAGACCATGATGAGACAGGCCACTGGAAGGGTGTGACAGACACAAATTGGTGCTTAGCTCTTGCGACTACTATTTTATGAGGGATGTGGAAATACCATTGTGCTAGACGCTTTTGAGGGAAAGAGAATCAATACTAGTCAGGTGTGGGGTGCCATGGTGGAGTCATGCAGAAATAGATGAAGGTTAAACCTTCAAGTTCCAATTTGCAGTCATCAGAGACATTCTAGTGTCAAAGGTCAGAAGGGGTGGTCTAAACCACCATGAGGTGCATTTCGAATATATATATATATATAGATGGCTTATGATGTATATATATATATAATATTTTATTTTATTATATATATATGTTATTTTATTTTATTTTATTTTTTTGCTTCGAATCTGCTGGTGCTTCGTTTTTTTTTTTTTGCTGCTTGACAAACTTTGGGCAAATATATATATATATATATATATTGATTATCATATATATATATATATATATTTTTTGTTTAGAGCTCGGATTACCCACATTAGCCTTGGCTTGTGCACAATCAATCGCTGCTTCCGGCTTCAGCTTATCCGACGTCGACCACGCACGTTCGCCCTCTCAACGCAACGTGTGTGGTCTTGCCCAACCTAGCTCCACATCGCTGCTTCCGGCTTCAGCTTATCCGACGTTGACCACGCACGTTCGCCCTCTCAACGCAACGTTTGTGGTCTTGCCCAAGCCTAGCCCAGTCTTGTTGATTACAGTCTGTAAAGCCTCTCTGATTTCAGCTTAAATTTCCAGTATCGGCTTCGGACTTCACCTCTCTAACTGCCCAAATTTGTAAGTATGACATTCGACCCCCTCTTTCGAATATAAATATATTTAAATATATATAAATATATTTTTGTGGCAATGTAGAGGGCTCGAGCAATCTGATGAAAATAGAAATAAAATAAATAAATAAAAACTGAATCTGAATATGGACTCAATTTTTTGTGGCAATCCCAATGATATTTTTTTTAGCTCAAACACCGTGATTTTGGCCATATGGAAACATGCACTAGCACTTGAAACCTTATTGAGGTGTTTGGCTTGGACATAATTTGTTGAACTTTATCACCGAGGAAAGGCCGAATATAACTTGTTGACTAGTATTTGAGCTCCATTTTTGACATGGAGAGAGAAAACCCTGGACTTATGAATATGGACTTTGGAAAGGACATTCTTGTAATTTGCATAATGATCCATTGAATCTTGCTACTGATAAGCAATGTAATATACTTCGGATCTCGGGCCTGAAATTTATTATTGAACTTCACTCTGTCCAAATTTTGAGCCCCGTATAAATTGGACCTTTAATATGGAACATAGTGACTTTAAGAAATTGACCCGTTTGAACTTCATCATGAAGCGACCCATGACATTGCACCTCTTATTGATGATAGAAGACAAAAATCTATATGTTGATGATGCACCCATTGGTATTAAAATTTGTTGAGCTTGAAGAATATCCGAGAAAATGAATTGTTGATGACGTCCGAAGTTGAATTTGTTGATAAACCCATCATGTTGCATGTAACAATATTCTGAATTTTAATACGGTCAACTCTTTAATATTTATACTGGTTATTTCAGCCATATGTCTTCTCAAAAGAAACCCGTTGTCTCGGGGTCATCGAAACCGGCTCTCATGAAAGAAAGGGATGTACCTCCGGCATCTGAGTGGAGGAAATCTCCTTATTTTGGCCGGAAGGATCCCTTCTGGCGGGTGGCTACCTCCACCACTTCTCTTCTATCTCCGAAGACGGCTCCATTATGTCTCACTGAGGACACTGACTCTGGACATGAGGCCCTCATTTCTCCTTCCTCGGTGCTACGCTTTCGGATTGAGCGGGGGGACTTTCCATACTGTTATCCTCAGTTCAAGGCCTTCTCAAACCCTCCTTTTGGTTGGCGGGAGTGGGTCGATGATGTCCTCTCGGACAAAAGCTTCTGTCAGCGGCTTCAAGAGGCCCGACTATTGATCCCAGTGAAAATATCTCGATCCCTATCCATCCGTCGCAACAATGCTAGCCTGGAAGCCATGGCTCTTCGGTGGAGCACCGAGACACACACCTTTATACTTGGCCAGCACGAGATGGGGCCCACCCTTGAGGATGTGTTCATGTTGCTGCGTCTGGAAGTAACCGGCCCTGATGCCTTCGACCCTGAGCAGACACCCCCCGAAGATGATTCTTTGATCCAATCTCTGAAGCTAAATCTTCAAACTTGTGGTCGGTGGAGTTCCGTTTTTGATGGTTCAGCGAGGAGGACTAGTCGAGTAAGGACGGACCGTGCCTCCTATACTGCATGGATCCGCCACTTCTTCAAAGATCTTCAGCCCTTGGCCAGAGATGCTGATCCTGACTCTCGGGAGTATGAAGCCGGTCCGATGTATGGCTCCAGGCTCTATTTCTTGGGATTTCTGGCTTGCTTCCTTTCATTCTTCATTCTTCCGAGCACACCTCCGGATTCCCTCAATCCTTTCGTCTTCCCCTTGGCAGTCAGGCTCTTTAGAGGAGATCGGATCCCTTTGGCTCCCCTATTTCTTGGGAATCTCTATTATCGGCTGGATCTACTACATCGAGATATGGTTCGCTCCGTGGGTCGATATGAGCCTGTCTCCGTCATTCACAGCCAGTTCCTACTTTGTTTCTTCTTCGAGAGGTTCCCAAAATTTGCCCCTGCTCCGACTGTATTCGAGGCGGAGGTTCTTCGGGAGATAGTGGATAAAGATGGCATCCCTGTGCTTGATACTGATGGGTCTCGGACATTTGAGAAAGCGAAGTCTTGCCAGCCGTTGATTACACGTTGGTCACGTACCATTTCCACCTTATCCTTGAATACTCTGGTGGATGATCCCCGACGCTTTGTGGCACGGCCGTATGTATGCCCACCCGTAGGTGTGGCCACACCGCTTATCTATCATGGTTCCTCCCGCTCGGTGTCCTTTCCTTTGCCGAAGAACATCCCTGCACCCTTTGTTGATATGCTGATTATGATCCGACCGAGTTCATTACCGGTGTGGCATGAGGAAGGCGTTGATAGTGCCGTTTATTGGCCTGACCGTGTAGCATGTCAATTCGGGTTTGATCAATGTGCCCCGGGGCCAGCACCTCATTTATTATCATTTTCAGAGAGCTACGGGCGCTTCAGTCGCCGGCTTGTACACACCGTGCTTCCCCTATCCGGCTCTTTGACGATGCCAGGCTTGAGCCGAGTAGGGGGTTTCACCCCCTCTTTCAGGCGGTATTGGCAGAAGAATATCGATGCGTTTATTGCATTTGTCCAGAGCAGACCGACCGTATGTTTGCCTCCGCCGATTTATAAGAAGGATTCTTCTCTTCGGCTACCCGAGAGCCGAAAATCTGACCACATGTACGAGGGTTTCTTCACTTCATCTGCTCCAACTGACCCTTCTGCTCGGGCATCTGCTTCTAGTTTGGCAATTACTTCTCCAGAGCCAGTCCCTTTGAATAAGGCCTCTGGTCCTCGGACGACCCGCCTTAAGAAGATGGCTCACAAGAGGACTTCTGATGCCAGTCCTTCCGCTCCTCGCCTTTCCAAAAGGCTTCATGAGGTACCCGAAATTCTTGATTTGAAGCTACTTTCCTTCTTGCGACTATACCTTCTAAAATGAAAACTTTTATTTGCCCATGTTGTGTAGGATCCTGCGGTTGTTGACGTTCTCGGTACCGTGGCTCCTGGCCATGCTGCCTCCCCCAGGCCGGACTCAGACTTGGACGACACCCTCCCTTTGTCTGCAAGACTTGTGAAGATGTGCACCCCTCGTATAGCAGTTCTAGATGACGATGATGATGAGGCTGAGTCCTCCGATCATTTTTGTGACCTTATTCCACGCACGCGTCGTCATCGCCCTACCGTAGCTGAGGAGGAGCACTACCTTGGTGACGAGTTTATTGGGGCTCACCGTTCTGATGTTGAGATTGCTGGAGGGACTGATGCCACAGAAATTGATGTCGCGGGCCATGCTTCTAGAAGCGATGTAGAGATGAGGTGCGCCTCTGGGAATGGTGTGGAGGTGGATGTGCTAGAGATCTCTGAGACTCGCTCTGGCACTTATGGTGATTCTCATCCTCCGGCCCTCCTTCCTTCTTCAGGGATGACTGCTACTGTTCAGGCTTCATCAGACATTGAGATCGATCAGGTGGTCTCTACACGACCAAGTGACTTTGTTGATGCTAGGAGTCCTTCAGTTGCCCCTGCTTTGCATATTGATCCTCCCTCTGGTAATCTTTCTTTCTGAAGTTTGTCATTTACTTATATCTGTGAGAAATCTTTACTTAAATGACTTTCCTGTTCCCTACCTCTAATAAGGCCTTCTTATCTTTTCTTCAGTGTTAGCTGCTAACGGGGTCTTGCCTTCACCTACCTCAGACTCTGCTCCAGTGTTAGCTGCTACCGGGGTCCTGCCTTCACCTGCCTCGGACTCTGCTCCATTGTTAGCTGCTACCGGGGTCCTGCCTTCACCTGCCTCGGACTCTGCTCCAGTGTTAGCTGCTACCGGGGTCCTGCCTTCACCTGCCTCGGGCTCTTCTCCGACTCTCTTTGTAACTCCTCACGGTTCTCCTTCTCAAGGGGGGACACCTGTCTTTGAGACGACTGCCAGAGGTTCTTCATCGCCAGTGCCTTCGAATATTTTGGATCTAAATCTTAGTGATTTCCACATTGATAGTGATGCTTTTGGTCTTTCCCCTTATCGTTCGGCATTCTCAAGCTCGGGACCTCTGCCGGGAGTTACCCCTCCGGGTGGTTCATCTAACCCGATAGACATTGGGGAGATTCCTGAGACTAGCAGCTTTCCGGCCCCAATTCCTCCTTCAGCTTCTGGTAAAGTATCATTTCTCCATTATTGGGTAGCTCCTGAGTTTGCTTCAGTTCTACAGCTTGTGCATTCAAGTTACCCGGAGACCTTTGCTTCATTTGCTTGCCAGTGTCCACTCATTCAGACTGCTCTTCTCGAGTCTTTTGCCACTATCTTATATAGCTTGGACAGGCAACGGTTGTGTGACCTTAATGGGAAAGTATTCGAGACAGCGTATCAGGGGATCTCTGACATGGAGCGTCACCAAGTGGACTTATCATGGCTTCGGAAGCGCCTGGATATAGCTTCGAACGCCAGTCATCAGCTGGAACTTATGTCTGTGCTTGCCTCTTATCGCACCTCTATAGATGAGATAAAGGCAACTCTTCGTGAACTTGAGTCGGGTTATGCTCGGGCCTTGGAGACTTTAGAGGCACACTCTACTGTTTGTCCTCCAGATGTAGATATGACGGGCAGCTTCTTCGAGGGTGTCTTTAGGAAAAATTGAGTTTTTTTTTTTTATCATTACTTTCTTGCCCCTTTCGATAAAAAATGTTTTATCTAGGACAATGCAATGAAATGACAAAATTTTTGTTGTTTGGATATTTTCGCATTGTTTTCTCATTCTTCTTGATAAAATATTTATTTCGAATGATACAATGGAAAGAACAATCATATGCACATATAAAAGCTGAAATATTCTCATTAGTTCTTCAACTTTCTTGACGAAAGTATAATAGATTCACTGTAAGTGATGGGATAAAACATGCACCATAGAGAAAACCAGCTTCTTCATAACGTAAGGGAAATACAACTTTTAGACAAAGTAAGAAAGTGAAAATGAATTTCAACATAGATGAGTCCAACTATGGGTAGTAATGCTTGATAAACTTTGCATTGAGCGGGCCAGTTCGGAAGCCGTCTTCAACCCTTACAAGTTTGTAGTACCCGCTTGAGCTCGCCCGAACCACCTTGTAGGGCCCTTCCCATTTTGGAGAAAACTTGGGCAAAGGCTGTCTTCGCATGATTGGGTCTACAATCTTCCATACTAGATCACCTTCTTCAAACTTCCTTGGTATCACAGTCTGGTTATAGGCTCGGGCGATGGACTCATGATACCTTTCCATGACTTTTGCAGCTCTGTCATGCTTTTCCTCTAATGCTTCCAATCTGGCGGTTCGAGGCTCCAATACCATCCCCGAGGCAAGAGCCATTCGAGCAGATGGCGTTTCCAACTCTATAGGTAACACTGCCTCGGACCCATACACAAGGGAGTAAGGAGCTGCTTGAGTTGGCTTTCTCTTCGAAGTGCGATACGCCCACAGGGCTACTATCAACTGTTCGGACCAAGTCCCCCCAAACTCTTCCATCATCTTGCTCAGAATCCTTATCAGTGTCTTGTTTGTGGCTTCCGCTTGCCCGTTCCCTTTTGGATAGTAGGGTGTGGATTTGTGATGCTTCACTTGGTAAGTCTCTAGGAGGCTCTTCACATATTTGTTTATGAAGGGAGTGCCGTTATCCGAGAGGATGGTGTTTGGTACTCCAAATCGGCAAATGATATTCTCCTTAATGAAGTTCGCAACTGCAGGCCCCGTAGCGTTCTTCAGAGGAATTGCTTCGACCCACTTTGTACTCAATTCTGTGGCTGCGAGAATCCACTTGTACCCCTTAGAAGATGTGGAGATGGGCCCTATCAGATCAAAAGCCCAGGTATGGAACGGCCATGGCGTTCGGATACTATGCAGGTCTACAGCTGGAGCATGGATCAAATTTCCGTGTTTCTGACAAGTCTGGCACCTCTTCACGTGATGGGATGCATCTGACTCCATGGTCGGCCAGTAATACCCAAGGTGTATAAGTTGCTCGAACAGCCGAGCCCCTCCTTGATGTTCAATCTCGTGGGCTCTTCCGAGGACTAGATCTGACTCCTCCTTGGAGAGACATCTCAGGGGAGTGCCCTCAATACTTCTTCTATACAGCTTGTCCTGATCAAGAAAGTACCGCCTCGCTCTCCTCTTGAGGTGTGCAATGTCCCTCGGGCTCTCAGGTAGTGTTCCCTCTTTGAGATAGTCAATGTAGACTTGCCTCCAGTCAGGGGTATCAATTTCAAAGCAACTCTCATCCTCCCGGATGTATGACTGACACTTGGGGCATTCCCTCTGTAATTGATTTGAGTCCTTCTCCATCTCGGGCCAATAATAACCTTGTCTTTGGATTCTTCTATACAGACTGATATCCCCATCCCCGCAAGACTTTTCATGGATCTGTTGTAGTCGGAAGCTTGCTTCTTGTTGGCCAATACACCGGGCTAGGAATCTGGTACCTCCTCGGAAGTAAAGTTCACCTTGAATAATTGTGAATTGGGCAAGCTTGGCCATAGTCAGTTTTCCAACTTTGCTTCTGAGTTGCTCGAGGACTTCTCCTCTCCAGTCCTCCGGAAGGCCTTTGACTTCGGGTATTATTGAAGGTTCTGTTCTCTTCTTGATAACAATTGTTGCCTCTTCCTCTGGAATGTCAATTCTTGCCCCTAATGTTGCGAGGGCATCTGAAAACTTGTTGTCGGAGCGAGGCACATGCTCTATTTCGACCTTCTGAAATTTGTCAAGAAGCCTTTGGACTGTTGTTCGATATGTGGCCAAGGCAGGCTCCTTTAAGACGAACTGTCCTGAAACTTGCTTCCCTATCAGCTTTGAGTCCCCCCGGATCCGAATCTTCTTGATACTGTGCTTCTCAGCTGCTATCAAGCCTAAAATAAGAGCCTCATACTCGGCTTCGTTATTCGAACAATGGAAATCCAGTTTATAAGACAAATATAACTTTTCCCCACTTTTGCTTGTAAGGACTATCCCGGTTCCTCCCTTCCCTCCGGCTGCTGCTCCGTCAAAGCTCAATGTCCAGAAGCTTTCCTCGGAAGCCATAGCTGCGTGCACCTCTCCTCTTAATTCCTCATTCACTGGTTCATAGTCACCACTTGGAAATTGGGCAAGGAGATCAGCTAAGGCTTGACTTTTGATCGCCTTGGGGGCTACACATGTGATTTCGAATTCACCCAATGCTAACAACCATCTTGCCACCTTCCCGGTTAGAGCAGGCTTGCTGAGGAGGTATCGGATTGGATCGCTTCTAGTAACAATCTGAATCTGATGTGCTAGGAAGTAATGTCTGAGCTTTTGGGCAGTGAATACCAAAGCTAAACAATGTCTCTCTACTGGAGTATATCGGACTTCTGCTCCTCGAATCTTCCGACTGATGTAATACACCGGGCGTTCTACTCCATCTACATCTTGGACCAATAATGCCCCTATGGACTTGGGGGTTGAAGTTAGGTACAACATTAGAGGCACCCCGGGCTGCGGGGCTATCATGGTCTGAGGCGAGGTCAAGGCCGCCTTGATTCTCTCAAAGGCCTTTTGGTGCTCTTGGTTCCACTCGAACTTGGCATCTCCTTTTAACAAAGAGCCGAAAGGCGCAGAGATCTCTGCCAGTGCTGGGATAAACCTCCGAATATAAGACACCTTCCCGAGGAACTTCTTTAACTCCTTCTGAGAATGCGGGGGAGGCATTGCTCTGATAGATTTGACATTGTCTTCATCTGCCTCGATACCATGCCTATGTACAAGAAACCCGAGGAACTTCCCGGCCGTCACCCCGAAAGCACATTTGAGAGGATTCATTCTCATTTTGAATTTCTGGCACCTCTTGAATACCTTCTCAAGGTCTCGGAGATGGTCTTCTTCTTTCTTGGATTTCACCACTAGATCATCAACATAATCTTCCATCTCATGATGGATCATGTCATGAAAGATTGCAGTCATAGCCCTTTGGTAAGTTGCACCGGCATTTTTGAGTCCGAAAGGCATGACTGTATAGAAGAAGTTTCCGAGAGGTGTTCTAAAAGCGGTCTTTTCTGCGTCCTCTTCAGCCATCTTAATCTGATTGTATCCACTGAATCCATCCATGAATGAGAACATCTGGTGTCCCGAGGTAGTATCCACGAGGGTGTCGATGTGAGGAAGAGGGAATTCATCATTCGGGCAAGATTTGTTCAAATCTCGAAAGTCTACACATACTCTGATTTGGCCATTCTTCTTCTTTACTGGCACGATGTTTGCTAACCACGTGGGGTACTGTATTGGCCGGATGAAACCAGCCTGTTGAAGTTTTTCAATCTCCTTCTTAATCTTCTCTTCGAGATCTGGATGATATTTTCGAGCAGCTTGCTTAATTGGCTTGGAGTTTGGGAACACATCAAGATAGTGGGAGACTAGGTCAGGATCTAGTCCGGGCATTTCCTTATATGACCAAGCAAACACATCTGAGTATCGGCTTATCAACTTTAACAACTGTTCCCGCTTCTCTGGGCTAAGGCTCGAACTTACGAATACCGGCCTCGGTGCATCTTGTCCATCACTCAGATCTATTTCGATAAGTTGTTCAGGCTGAGGCTTCGGCCCATCTTGCATACATTCTGGAGCCACTTCAGGCTTTATTACTATATCATTGTCAGGAGGCTCTTCTTTTGACTCGGAGTCGGTGACTGAAGAAATCGACTCCCCGCGCCTTCATAAATAATACACCATCTTGCCTCCTTCTCGAACTTTCATCACCTTCCGAGGAATAGGCGGACTTTCTGGTCTAGACATCGCCCGCTTACTTGATTCTGTCATCGGCTCCTTGTCATCTTTGATATCCTCCCAACGAGGAATTTTGACCCCTCGAGGCTTAGAGGTGGTGGGAACTTCTTCGACAGCCAGTTCGGTGAAGTAGATGGCATCAGGATAATGAGCTTCATGGATCTCGAAAGGCCTTTCTGTAGCCTGAATTGTCACCGTCTTCTTTCCCCATTTAGCCTTAACACACTGATGATAACTCGATGGTACAGCCCCATATCTATGCATCCAGGTCCTCCCTAGAATGATGTGATAATTTGCCTCAGAATCGATAATATGGAACTTGGTGGCCGAGCGAATCTCTCCAACGGCTAAATCAACAGTTACGCATCCGATAGTAACTCTCCTTTCTCCACCGAAGCCAGTGATGACTATCGGCTGCTTCACAATGCGTTCTTCAGAGATTCCGGCTTTTTCTAGAGTAGCGCGAGTCATAATGTTGATAGAGGCTCCACTATCTAGAAAGGCCCTTTTGAACTCAACCCCGTTAATAAAAACAGTCACATAAAGCGGGCGATTGTGAGAAAAAGGATACTTCCGATCAGCCTCGGAGAAAGTAATGGCACTAGATTGCTCTTTTGCCTTCCTCGGGATAGACCCTTCAGTCGACATGCATTCCTCATGGTGTGCCTCGGCTATATTAATGATAGACTTGGTGATTTCCGTTCTTGCCTCCCTGGAAAGTCCAAGCTGGTCAAAGAACTGCTTGAACTTTACACAGTCTTGCAGGGTTTTGGCATAGTGATCCGGATCTTTTTCCACTCTTGGAGGCTCGTAGTTAACCATCTCCTCGGTCTCCTCAAAATAAGATGCCACATAAACATGGTGTCCTCCTCTTCCATAGCATTCTTCTCCTCCTTCTGGATCAAAGGGATCTTCGCCATGAGTCATAAATGTTCTGCCCTCTGGATCGAGAGCACTTCCATAGTAAACTTGCTCACCCTCTGGCTCGAGGATGTCGTCCAGATAACAGTCATCGTCATCGAGATTAGCGATAGCCTCGATCATTGGGCCTTCATAAGCTATCATAGCAACATTCTTGCCCTTGTCTCGGTGTTGAGGATATGGTTGTTCTCGGATGTCTTGAGTCCCTCGCTTTTTGAACCTCAATTCGTCTGCCTCGACTTTATCTCTGAAGATTTTCCTGAGAGTCCAACACTTCTCTGTCGGATGTTTCAATGTACGATGGTAGACACAAAATTCAGGGCTCTCACGGTCCTTTTTTGATGGTATTTCTTCAACATAAGGCAATTTTAGCTCTCCGTCAGCCACCCATTCCTTAACTAGAGCTTTCACTTCTTCAATTCCACATGGATAAGAAACATTCCCCTTTTCACCATTATATTGCTTTCTTTTCTGGCCCCTATGACCTCCTCCTTGTGAATTTCGGGTATCCGGGGCAGAGGCAGCAGCAACGATAGGTCCACGAGATGACTTGAAACTAGTCTTGTAACTGGCTTTAAATCCGGACTCCTGAGCCTGAGGGATGCTAATGTTCCGAGCTGCTTCTATTAATGCCGAGAAGGTGGGTAGCTTGTGGTTAACTAGAAACATTTTGTACCTGCTCAATGCCCCTTCTAGACAAATTTGAACCAGATAACTCTCCTCAACTGCTTCATGACAATCCACGGCCTTGTCCTGAAACCTTTTGACGTAGTCAAGGATGTCTTCACTTTCTTGTTGCTTCTCTTTACACAATGTAAGTGTGGTCACCTTCTCCGCCACTTGAAAGAACTTGGAGTGGAATTTGTTAACCATTTCCTCCCAACTTCGGACAGAGTTTGGGGCCAAATTAACATACCAACTATATGCTCGGTCGGTGAGGGACTTAGAGAATTCTCTCAGTCGGAGGACGTGGTTTGAACCATGAATACCTAGAGTCTCGATGAACCGCACAACATGTTCTCGGGCATTTCCTTGTTTGCCGTCGAACTTGATGAACTTCGGCACTGTATACCCCTCAGGGTATGGATAGCTCAGCATCTCAATGGGGTAAGGCGCTTGACGTCTGGATCAGGCAAAGAGGGTAAGGTCCTCTTGCCCCGTTCGAGATCGAACATGGCCTGCACATCGGCGAGAGTGAGAAACTGTTGAGGGAGAGAGTTTGATGGTGGTATTCCCGGGACTTGGCTTATGTACCCGAAGACTGAGCTAGGGGCGTCTTGGCCATTCTGGTGCTGCGAATTCATCATTGGTGAGGACATTTGACGATACTGGCCATCAGCGCCTATAGACAAGCCAGTCGGTGATGGGATATTGAATTGAGGCCCATAGAGTCCACCGCACGGCGCCGCTATACCGGGTTGTGCTTGCAGATTTGTTGTTGGCACCAAAGGAGGCCCGCTTGGTGCTTGGGTAACATTCACTGGTGGCGTAACAAGATTAGGTACGGGCATAGCTCCCTTTTGTGCCATCATGCTCCTTATGTTTTCCTGGACACCAGCAGTCGTTGGAGTGCCGTTCATTACACCAGAAACTCCCCTAGTCACCATTGGATCTTGGCTTGGCACGCCATGGAGACCGGGTATGGGCAAACTGCTGCCGCCTACTGTGGTTTGAGCATGTGTTACTGTGGCCGTGTTGCCATGAGCCACAGGCTGATTGGGGCCTACTTCTCCTTGGATTTGATTTTGCGTTCCGGCGGGAATAACTCCACCAACAGTTTGATTTCCGTTTGGCGCCGGTGCAAAGTTAGAACTCATCACCATCATGGTGTGAGTGAGATTCTGAAGAGTGGTAAGAATCTCTTGTTGAGTATTTTGAAGTCCTTGAATGGCTTCAAGCAAAAGTGGTTGATCTGGAGCCGTGGTCCTGTCATCACCACCATTAGAGGATCCTTGTTGGTGAACTTCATCTTCTCCCGCCATCCTTGTTGGAGTTGTGTGGATTCCAGATCTCGTTGAGACCATTAACCAATCCGCCTCCCCAGCAGAGTCGCCAAAATGTAGGAGAGGGTTCAAGAAAGGAGTTGGAAAATTCGAAGATTTTCGAAGATCCTTGAAGAACAATTTCGAATTCTCTAGAATATGATGAGAGGCTTAGATTCTTCAATAATCTCAACTTAGGAACACGACAACAAAGGAGATGATGGAGATAAGAGATTGGGTGAAGAAGAAGGCAAAATGGCTAGAGAATAGAATAATGGCAAGGCTCTCCCATTGATCTCCCACTTTCACTCTCAAGGTCGATAATGGAGAAGGGAAATTAGTTCTTTCCCAAGAGTTAAAAAATCTCCAAAATCCATCCCTTGTAAAGCTATGGGTGGGTGCTATTTATAGGCACCTCATGATGTAGGATGGAGCCCATGTGCAAGGCACATGGGGGATATTCTCTCTAACCACCTTGTCCGAGGGGGTGACCTCTCCGAGGAGGTGACTTCTCCGAGGAGGTGACCTCTCCGAGGAGGTGACTTCTCCGAGGATGAGAAAACCCCGAAGAGGAGATCAATCCCTCGGCGAACCCTTCTTCTTAGCCACACCTAACCAATGATCCCCAATCATCCCAAAGGGTCAGGGGTAGTCCCAGAGGACGTCCTGCCGCAAAAATATTGCCGAGTCTCATGGACCCCCCGGGGTCGTGCCACCTTGACCCGGGTATAGGCTAGTTTAACCGAAGAGTGAATTTATCTCCACTCACCGTCCTCGGGATCGGGTCCTTTGTTCGAACTCCATTACGCCCATGGTTCTGGTGCGTAGATCCCGGAAAGCTCCGAGCCCGCAAGTGTTCTGGGACTCATTAACGGAGCGGCTTCTAGATTGCATCTGAATCCGTTCGAAGCCAAGTGCTTCGGATCTCTAGATTCGTAGGTCCAAATCCTTTCGAGTCCGAGTGCCTCGGATCTCTAGGCTTGTTCAACACCCTTTCGAGTCCGGGCCCGAGTAAGTCTCTAAGTCTCTAAGTTCGTGGATCCGAACCCCTTCGAGGCTTAGAGCGATTCAGCCCGTTTGATGGCGATAAATCTGGGCCCACCGATCTTGGACTTGCGATAAATTCGGGCCCACTAATCTTGGGCTATTGGGCCTAAATAATTTAGTGGGCTTAAATTAGCTCCTCTTACATTTGCCCCTTGCGTGTGCGAGAAATTGTAATTTTCTCGGACATGCATACTGTCATTTCTTCGACCCTGCTTCGCATCACGTTTTCCAAAAAAAAAAAAAAAAAACATGTTGTCACGACAGAGCCTATGGATAAAGTTGATGACGCACTTCGATTTACAAAAAAAATTGACAAGCAAAAATTTTTCTCGGACATGCGATAATTTTTTTTTTTTTTTTTTTGGGCTCAAGATTCACGGACGTTTTTTTTTTCTTCGTTGTTTGGCAAACACGGTATACATATATTTAGAATACTCTAATCAGTATATTCAAGGATAATGCTCCCCTATTATTCTATTTAAAGAAAGGCTTGAAAACCCTATCCTGCACATCTTCTCTTTTCTTCTTTGTTGCACAGCGGTGCTCTCTTGCTGCCGACACCACCAGCTTTCTTTTCTTTTTTTTTTTTTGAAATCCATGCGGCTGACTCTCTCTCTCCAAGACAAACCCAGATGTCCTCTTCTTCAATTGGAGCTCCGTAGTTGCTGGACCAAAGGCCACACAAGCCATTGTCGTCGGCCTTCGTGAGGTCACTGTTGACGCCGACCACGCCGCCCTCTCAACGCGTCGTTAGTCGGTCTAGCCAGAAATTTCTCGGACTGATTTGGCTCTCGGAATACCAGTGCTCACGCTGCTGCCAACCTGTCCTAGTTGTTCTTGGACCCAAGCCAGCTCTTCATTTTGATGAGCTTTGGTCTAATTCTTCCTTCCACAGTGCTTACTCTGCCCATTTCTTTTATTTCTTCCACACTGCTTCAGATCTGTGAGTGAGTTCTTTATATATATATATATATATATATATAAATGGGTTTTGATTTTTTTTTTTTTACTCAACTAATTTCATTCCCTTCACTGTTTCAGATTTATTGATCTTTGGACTTCAAGATCTAGTTGAATCTTTGCTCAAAGCCCTCTTCCTTTTTCTTTGTTGCACAGCCACTTCGGCTCCCCCCCTTTACACAGAGATCAACCCAGCTGTTCTTCTTCTTCAAGAAGGCTCTGCCATTTGCACACTAATCTTCATCCAAATATCAGAGGTAAAGTTTACTATAGCACTTGAAAGTACAACGTAAGTGTGCATGGAACATGGTGCCAGTCAAAATTTCAATTTTAAAAGGTGAATTGATGTCCATCCAGTGTGTTCCTAATGCTCTAGTCACCATGAAACCAGTTTGCTTCAGCTTATTCAGTGTTCTTTCGTGTTTCAGGTGTGATATTTGTTTCCTCTGCGGCTAGATACATCTGGTTATCATTTAGATTCCTTTTAAGAGCGGTAGACCATGATGAGACAGGCCACTGGAAGGGTGTGACAGACACAAATTGGTGCTTAGCTCTTGCGACTACTATTTTATGAGGGATGTGGAAATACCATTGTGCTAGACGCTTTTGAGGGAAAGAGAATCAATACTAGTCAGGTGTGGGGTGCCATGGTGGAGTCATGCAGAAATAGATGAAGGTTAAACCTTCAAGTTCCAATTTGCAGTCATCAGAGACATTCTAGTGTCAAAGGTCAGAAGGGGTGGTCTAAACCACCATGAGGTGCATTTCGAATATATATATATATATAGATGGCTTATGATGTATATATATATATAATATTTTATTTTATTATATATATATGTTA
Source organism: Camellia sinensis (assembly GCF_055761805.1). Lineage (NCBI taxonomy): Eukaryota > Viridiplantae > Streptophyta > Magnoliopsida > Ericales > Theaceae > Camellia > Camellia sinensis. The sequence goes on from NC_138967.1 coordinate 52,573,040, forward strand.
TTTTATTTTATTTTATTTTTTTGCTTCGAATCTGCTGGTGCTTCGTTTTTTTTTTTTTGCTGCTTGACAAACTTTGGGCAAATATATATATATATATATATATATATATTGATTATCATATATATATATATATATTTTTTGTTTAGAGCTCGGATTACCCACATTAGCCTTGGCTTGTGCACAATCAATCGCTGCTTCCGGCTTCAGCTTATCCGACGTCGACCACGCACGTTCGCCCTCTCAACGCAACGTGTGTGGTCTTGCCCAACCTAGCTCCACATCGCTGCTTCCGGCTTCAGCTTATCCGACGTTGACCACGCACGTTCGCCCTCTCAACGCAACGTTTGTGGTCTTGCCCAAGCCTAGCCCAGTCTTGTTGATTACAGTCTGTAAAGCCTCTCTGATTTCAGCTTAAATTTCCAGTATCGGCTTCGGACTTCACCTCTCTAACTGCCCAAATTTGTAAGTATGACATTCGACCCCCTCTTTCGAATATAAATATATTTAAATATATATAAATATATTTTTGTGGCAATGTAGAGGGCTCGAGCAATCTGATGAAAATAGAAATAAAATAAATAAATAAAAACTGAATCTGAATATGGACTCAATTTTTTGTGGCAATCCCAATGATATTTTTTTTAGCTCAAACACCGTGATTTTGGCCATATGGAAACATGCACTAGCACTTGAAACCTTATTGAGGTGTTTGGCTTGGACATAATTTGTTGAACTTTATCACCGAGGAAAGGCCGAATATAACTTGTTGACTAGTATTTGAGCTCCATTTTTGACATGGAGAGAGAAAACCCTGGACTTATGAATATGGACTTTGGAAAGGACATTCTTGTAATTTGCATAATGATCCATTGAATCTTGCTACTGATAAGCAATGTAATATACTTCGGATCTCGGGCCTGAAATTTATTATTGAACTTCACTCTGTCCAAATTTTGAGCCCCGTATAAATTGGACCTTTAATATGGAACATAGTGACTTTAAGAAATTGACCCGTTTGAACTTCATCATGAAGCGACCCATGACATTGCACCTCTTATTGATGATAGAAGACAAAAATCTATATGTTGATGATGCACCCATTGGTATTAAAATTTGTTGAGCTTGAAGAATATCCGAGAAAATGAATTGTTGATGACGTCCGAAGTTGAATTTGTTGATAAACCCATCATGTTGCATGTAACAATATTCTGAATTTTAATACGGTCAACTCTTTAATATTTATACTGGTTATTTCAGCCATATGTCTTCTCAAAAGAAACCCGTTGTCTCGGGGTCATCGAAACCGGCTCTCATGAAAGAAAGGGATGTACCTCCGGCATCTGAGTGGAGGAAATCTCCTTATTTTGGCCGGAAGGATCCCTTCTGGCGGGTGGCTACCTCCACCACTTCTCTTCTATCTCCGAAGACGGCTCCATTATGTCTCACTGAGGACACTGACTCTGGACATGAGGCCCTCATTTCTCCTTCCTCGGTGCTACGCTTTCGGATTGAGCGGGGGGACTTTCCATACTGTTATCCTCAGTTCAAGGCCTTCTCAAACCCTCCTTTTGGTTGGCGGGAGTGGGTCGATGATGTCCTCTCGGACAAAAGCTTCTGTCAGCGGCTTCAAGAGGCCCGACTATTGATCCCAGTGAAAATATCTCGATCCCTATCCATCCGTCGCAACAATGCTAGCCTGGAAGCCATGGCTCTTCGGTGGAGCACCGAGACACACACCTTTATACTTGGCCAGCACGAGATGGGGCCCACCCTTGAGGATGTGTTCATGTTGCTGCGTCTGGAAGTAACCGGCCCTGATGCCTTCGACCCTGAGTAGACACCCCCCGAAGATGATTCTTTGATCCAATCTCTGAAGCTAAATCTTCAAACTTGTGGTCGGTGGAGTTCCGTTTTTGATGGTTCAGCGAGGAGGACTAGTCGAGTAAGGACGGACCGTGCCTCCTATACTGCATGGATCCGCCACTTCTTCAAAGATCTTCAGCCCTTGGCCAGAGATGCTGATCCTGACTCTCGGGAGTATGAAGCCGGTCCGATGTATGGCTCCAGGCTCTATTTCTTGGGATTTCTGGCTTGCTTCCTTTCATTCTTCATTCTTCCGAGCACACCTCCGGATTCCCTCAATCCTTTCGTCTTCCCCTTGGCAGTCAGGCTCTTTAGAGGAGATCGGATCCCTTTGGCTCCCCTATTTCTTGGGAATCTCTATTATCGGCTGGATCTACTACATCGAGATATGGTTCGCTCCGTGGGTCGATATGAGCCTGTCTCCGTCATTCACAGCCAGTTCCTACTTTGTTTCTTCTTCGAGAGGTTCCCAAAATTTGCCCCTGCTCCGACTGTATTCGAGGCGGAGGTTCTTCGGGAGATAGTGGATAAAGATGGCATCCCTGTGCTTGATACTGATGGGTCTCGGACATTTGAGAAAGCGAAGTCTTGCCAGCCGTTGATTACACGTTGGTCACGTACCATTTCCACCTTATCCTTGAATACTCTGGTGGATGATCCCCGACGCTTTGTGGCACGGCCGTATGTATGCCCACCCGTAGGTGTGGCCACACCGCTTATCTATCATGGTTCCTCCCGCTCGATGTCCTTTCCTTTGCCGAAGAACATCCCTGCACCCTTTGTTGATATGCTGATTATGATCCGACCGAGTTCATTACCGGTGTGGCATGAGGAAGGCGTTGATAGTGCCGTTTATTGGCCTGACCGTGTAGCATGTCAATTCGGGTTTGATCAATGTGCCCCGGGGCCAGCACCTCATTTATTATCATTTTCAGAGAGCTACGGGCGCTTCAGTCGCCGGCTTGTACACACCGTGCTTCCCCTATCCGGCTCTTTGACGATGCCAGGCTTGAGCCGAGTAGGGGGTTTCACCCCCTCTTTCAGGCGGTATTGGCAGAAGAATATCGATGCGTTTATTGCATTTGTCCAGAGCAGACCGACCGTATGTTTGCCTCCGCCGATTTATAAGAAGGATTCTTCTCTTCGGCTACCCGAGAGCCGAAAATCTGACCACATGTACGAGGGTTTCTTCACTTCATCTGCTCCAACTGACCCTTCTGCTCGGGCATCTGCTTCTAGTTTGGCAATTACTTCTCCAGAGCCAGTCCCTTTGAATAAGGCCTCTGGTCCTCGGACGACCCGCCTTAAGAAGATGGCTCACAAGAGGACTTCTGATGCCAGTCCTTCCGCTCCTCGCCTTTCCAAAAGGCTTCATGAGGTACCCGAAATTCTTGATTTGAAGCTACTTTCCTTCTTGCGACTATACCTTCTAAAATGAAAACTTTTATTTGCCCATGTTGTGTAGGATCCTGCGGTTGTTGACGTTCTCGGTACCGTGGCTCCTGGCCATGCTGCCTCCCCCAGGCCGGACTCAGACTTGGACGACACCCTCCCTTTGTCTGCAAGACTTGTGAAGATGTGCACCCCTCGTATAGCAGTTCTAGATGACGATGATGATGAGGCTGAGTCCTCCGATCATTTTTGTGACCTTATTCCACGCACGCGTCGTCATCGCCCTACCGTAGCTGAGGAGGAGCACTACCTTGGTGACGAGTTTATTGGGGCTCACCGTTCTGATGTTGAGATTGCTGGAGGGACTGATGCCACAGAAATTGATGTCGCGGGCCATGCTTCTAGAAGCGATGTAGAGATGAGGTGCGCCTCTGGGAATGGTGTGGAGGTGGATGTGCTAGAGATCTCTGAGACTCGCTCTGGCACTTATGGTGATTCTCATCCTCCGGCCCTCCTTCCTTCTTCAGGGATGACTGCTACTGTTCAGGCTTCATCAGACATTGAGATCGATCAGGTGGTCTCTACACGACCAAGTGACTTTGTTGATGCTAGGAGTCCTTCAGTTGCCCCTGCTTTGCATATTGATCCTCCCTCTGGTAATCTTTCTTTCTGAAGTTTGTCATTTACTTATATCTGTGAGAAATCTTTACTTAAATGACTTTCCTGTTCCCTACCTCTAATAAGGCCTTCTTATCTTTTCTTCAGTGTTAGCTGCTAACGGGGTCTTGCCTTCACCTACCTCAGACTCTGCTCCAGTGTTAGCTGCTACCGGGGTCCTGCCTTCACCTGCCTCGGACTCTGCTCCATTGTTAGCTGCTACCGGGGTCCTGCCTTCACCTGCCTCGGACTCTGCTCCAGTGTTAGCTGCTACCGGGGTCCTGCCTTCACCTGCCTCGGGCTCTTCTCCGACTCTCTTTGTAACTCCTCACGGTTCTCCTTCTCAAGGGGGGACACCTGTCTTTGAGACGACTGCCAGAGGTTCTTCATCGCCAGTGCCTTCGAATATTTTGGATCTAAATCTTAGTGATTTCCACATTGATAGTGATGCTTTTGGTCTTTCCCCTTATCGTTCGGCATTCTCAAGCTCGGGACCTCTGCCGGGAGTTACCCCTCCGGGTGGTTCATCTAACCCGATAGACATTGGGGAGATTCCTGAGACTAGCAGCTTTCCGGCCCCAATTCCTCCTTCAGCTTCTGGTAAAGTATCATTTCTCCATTATTGGGTAGCTCCTGAGTTTGCTTCAGTTCTACAGCTTGTGCATTCAAGTTACCCGGAGACCTTTGCTTCATTTGCTTGCCAGTGTCCACTCATTCAGACTGCTCTTCTCGAGTCTTTTGCCACTATCTTATATAGCTTGGACAGGCAACGGTTGTGTGACCTTAATGGGAAAGTATTCGAGACAGCGTATCAGGGGATCTCTGACATGGAGCGTCACCAAGTGGACTTATCATGGCTTCGGAAGCGCCTGGATATAGCTTCGAACGCCAGTCATCAGCTGGAACTTATGTCTGTGCTTGCCTCTTATCGCACCTCTATAGATGAGATAAAGGCAACTCTTCGTGAACTTGAGTCGGGTTATGCTCGGGCCTTGGAGACTTTAGAGGCACACTCTACTGTTTGTCCTCCAGATGTAGATATGACGGGCAGCTTCTTCGAGGGTGTCTTTAGGAAAAATTGAGTTTTTTTTTTTTATCATTACTTTCTTGCCCCTTTCGATAAAAAATGTTTTATCTAGGACAATGCAATGAAATGACAAAATTTTTGTTGTTTGGATATTTTCGCATTGTTTTCTCATTCTTCTTGATAAAATATTTATTTCGAATGATACAATGGAAAGAACAATCATATGCACATATAAAAGCTGAAATATTCTCATTAGTTCTTCAACTTTCTTGACGAAAGTATAATAGATTCACTGTAAGTGATGGGATAAAACATGCACCATAGAGAAAACCAGCTTCTTCATAACGTAAGGGAAATACAACTTTTAGACAAAGTAAGAAAGTGAAAATGAATTTCAACATAGATGAGTCCAACTATGGGTAGTAATGCTTGATAAACTTTGCATTGAGCGGGCCAGTTCGGAAGCCGTCTTCAACCCTTACAAGTTTGTAGTACCCGCTTGAGCTCGCCCGAACCACCTTGTAGGGCCCTTCCCATTTTGGAGAAAACTTGGGCAAAGGCTGTCTTCGCATGATTGGGTCTACAATCTTCCATACTAGATCACCTTCTTCAAACTTCCTTGGTATCACAGTCTGGTTATAGGCTCGGGCGATGGACTCATGATACCTTTCCATGACTTTTGCAGCTCTGTCATGCTTTTCCTCTAATGCTTCCAATCTGGCGGTTCGAGGCTCCAATACCATCCCCGAGGCAAGAGCCATTCGAGCAGATGGCGTTTCCAACTCTATAGGTAACACTGCCTCGGACCCATACACAAGGGAGTAAGGAGCTGCTTGAGTTGGCTTTCTCTTCGAAGTGCGATACGCCCACAGGGCTACTATCAACTGTTCGGACCAAGTCCCCCCAAACTCTTCCATCATCTTGCTCAGAATCCTTATCAGTGTCTTGTTTGTGGCTTCCGCTTGCCCGTTCCCTTTTGGATAGTAGGGTGTGGATTTGTGATGCTTCACTTGGTAAGTCTCTAGGAGGCTCTTCACATATTTGTTTATGAAGGGAGTGCCGTTATCCGAGAGGATGGTGTTTGGTACTCCAAATCGGCAAATGATATTCTCCTTAATGAAGTTCGCAACTGCAGGCCCCGTAGCGTTCTTCAGAGGAATTGCTTCGACCCACTTTGTACTCAATTCTGTGGCTGCGAGAATCCACTTGTACCCCTTAGAAGATGTGGAGATGGGCCCTATCAGATCAAAAGCCCAGGTATGGAACGGCCATGGCGTTCGGATACTATGCAGGTCTACAGCTGGAGCATGGATCAAATTTCCGTGTTTCTGACAAGTCTGGCACCTCTTCACGTGATGGGATGCATCTGACTCCATGGTCGGCCAGTAATACCCAAGGTGTATAAGTTGCTCGAACAGCCGAGCCCCTCCTTGATGTTCAATCTCGTGGGCTCTTCCGAGGACTAGATCTGACTCCTCCTTGGAGAGACATCTCAGGGGAGTGCCCTCAATACTTCTTCTATACAGCTTGTCCTGATCAAGAAAGTACCGCCTCGCTCTCCTCTTGAGGTGTGCAATGTCCCTCGGGCTCTCAGGTAGTGTTCCCTCTTTGAGATAGTCAATGTAGACTTGCCTCCAGTCAGGGGTATCAATTTCAAAGCAACTCTCATCCTCCCGGATGTATGACTGACACTTGGGGCATTCCCTCTGTAATTGATTTGAGTCCTTCTCCATCTCGGGCCAATAATAACCTTGTCTTTGGATTCTTCTATACAGACTGATATCCCCATCCCCGCAAGACTTTTCATGGATCTGTTGTAGTCGGAAGCTTGCTTCTTGTTGGCCAATACACCGGGCTAGGAATCTGGTACCTCCTCGGAAGTAAAGTTCACCTTGAATAATTGTGAATTGGGCAAGCTTGGCCATAGTCAGTTTTCCAACTTTGCTTCTGAGTTGCTCGAGGACTTCTCCTCTCCAGTCCTCCGGAAGGCCTTTGACTTCGGGTATTATTGAAGGTTCTGTTCTCTTCTTGATAACAATTGTTGCCTCTTCCTCTGGAATGTCAATTCTTGCCCCTAATGTTGCGAGGGCATCTGAAAACTTGTTGTCGGAGCGAGGCACATGCTCTATTTCGACCTTCTGAAATTTGTCAAGAAGCCTTTGGACTGTTGTTCGATATGTGGCCAAGGCAGGCTCCTTTAAGACGAACTGTCCTGAAACTTGCTTCCCTATCAGCTTTGAGTCCCCCCGGATCCGAATCTTCTTGATACTGTGCTTCTCAGCTGCTATCAAGCCTAAAATAAGAGCCTCATACTCGGCTTCGTTATTCGAACAATGGAAATCCAGTTTATAAGACAAATATAACTTTTCCCCACTTTTGCTTGTAAGGACTATCCCGGTTCCTCCCTTCCCTCCGGCTGCTGCTCCGTCAAAGCTCAATGTCCAGAAGCTTTCCTCGGAAGCCATAGCTGCGTGCACCTCTCCTCTTAATTCCTCATTCACTGGTTCATAGTCACCACTTGGAAATTGGGCAAGGAGATCAGCTAAGGCTTGACTTTTGATCGCCTTGGGGGCTACACATGTGATTTCGAATTCACCCAATGCTAACAACCATCTTGCCACCTTCCCGGTTAGAGCAGGCTTGCTGAGGAGGTATCGGATTGGATCGCTTCTAGTAACAATCTGAATCTGATGTGCTAGGAAGTAATGTCTGAGCTTTTGGGCAGTGAATACCAAAGCTAAACAATGTCTCTCTACTGGAGTATATCGGACTTCTGCTCCTCGAATCTTCCGACTGATGTAATACACCGGGCGTTCTACTCCATCTACATCTTGGACCAATAATGCCCCTATGGACTTGGGGGTTGAAGTTAGGTACAACATTAGAGGCACCCCGGGCTGCGGGGCTATCATGGTCTGAGGCGAGGTCAAGGCCGCCTTGATTCTCTCAAAGGCCTTTTGGTGCTCTTGGTTCCACTCGAACTTGGCATCTCCTTTTAACAAAGAGCCGAAAGGCGCAGAGATCTCTGCCAGTGCTGGGATAAACCTCCGAATATAAGACACCTTCCCGAGGAACTTCTTTAACTCCTTCTGAGAATGCGGGGGAGGCATTGCTCTGATAGATTTGACATTGTCTTCATCTGCCTCGATACCATGCCTATGTACAAGAAACCCGAGGAACTTCCCGGCCGTCACCCCGAAAGCACATTTGAGAGGATTCATTCTCATTTTGAATTTCTGGCACCTCTTGAATACCTTCTCAAGGTCTCGGAGATGGTCTTCTTCTTTCTTGGATTTCACCACTAGATCATCAACATAATCTTCCATCTCATGATGGATCATGTCATGAAAGATTGCAGTCATAGCCCTTTGGTAAGTTGCACCGGCATTTTTGAGTCCGAAAGGCATGACTGTATAGAAGAAGTTTCCGAGAGGTGTTCTAAAAGCGGTCTTTTCTGCGTCCTCTTCAGCCATCTTAATCTGATTGTATCCACTGAATCCATCCATGAATGAGAACATCTGGTGTCCCGAGGTAGTATCCACGAGGGTGTCGATGTGAGGAAGAGGGAATTCATCATTCGGGCAAGATTTGTTCAAATCTCGAAAGTCTACACATACTCTGATTTGGCCATTCTTCTTCTTTACTGGCACGATGTTTGCTAACCACGTGGGGTACTGTATTGGCCGGATGAAACCAGCCTGTTGAAGTTTTTCAATCTCCTTCTTAATCTTCTCTTCGAGATCTGGATGATATTTTCGAGCAGCTTGCTTAATTGGCTTGGAGTTTGGGAACACATCAAGATAGTGGGAGACTAGGTCAGGATCTAGTCCGGGCATTTCCTTATATGACCAAGCAAACACATCTGAGTATCGGCTTATCAACTTTAACAACTGTTCCCGCTTCTCTGGGCTAAGGCTCGAACTTACGAATACCGGCCTCGGTGCATCTTGTCCATCACTCAGATCTATTTCGATAAGTTGTTCAGGCTGAGGCTTCGGCCCATCTTGCATACATTCTGGAGCCACTTCAGGCTTTATTACTATATCATTGTCAGGAGGCTCTTCTTTTGACTCGGAGTCGGTGACTGAAGAAATCGACTCCCCGCGCCTTCATAAATAATACACCATCTTGCCTCCTTCTCGAACTTTCATCACCTTCCGAGGAATAGGCGGACTTTCTGGTCTAGACATCGCCCGCTTACTTGATTCTGTCATCGGCTCCTTGTCATCTTTGATATCCTCCCAACGAGGAATTTTGACCCCTCGAGGCTTAGAGGTGGTGGGAACTTCTTCGACAGCCAGTTCGGTGAAGTAGATGGCATCAGGATAATGAGCTTCATGGATCTCGAAAGGCCTTTCTGTAGCCTGAATTGTCACCGTCTTCTTTCCCCATTTAGCCTTAACACACTGATGATAACTCGATGGTACAGCCCCATATCTATGCATCCAGGTCCTCCCTAGAATGATGTGATAATTTGCCTCAGAATCGATAATATGGAACTTGGTGGCCGAGCGAATCTCTCCAACGGCTAAATCAACAGTTACGCATCCGATAGTAACTCTCCTTTCTCCACCGAAGCCAGTGATGACTATCGGCTGCTTCACAATGCGTTCTTCAGAGATTCCGGCTTTTTCTAGAGTAGCGCGAGTCATAATGTTGATAGAGGCTCCACTATCTAGAAAGGCCCTTTTGAACTCAACCCCGTTAATAAAAACAGTCACATAAAGCGGGCGATTGTGAGAAAAAGGATACTTCCGATCAGCCTCGGAGAAAGTAATGGCACTAGATTGCTCTTTTGCCTTCCTCGGGATAGACCCTTCAGTCGACATGCATTCCTCATGGTGTGCCTCGGCTATATTAATGATAGACTTGGTGATTTCCGTTCTTGCCTCCCTGGAAAGTCCAAGCTGGTCAAAGAACTGCTTGAACTTTACACAGTCTTGCAGGGTTTTGGCATAGTGATCCGGATCTTTTTCCACTCTTGGAGGCTCGTAGTTAACCATCTCCTCGGTCTCCTCAAAATAAGATGCCACATAAACATGGTGTCCTCCTCTTCCATAGCATTCTTCTCCTCCTTCTGGATCAAAGGGATCTTCGCCATGAGTCATAAATGTTCTGCCCTCTGGATCGAGAGCACTTCCATAGTAAACTTGCTCACCCTCTGGCTCGAGGATGTCGTCCAGATAACAGTCATCGTCATCGAGATTAGCGATAGCCTCGATCATTGGGCCTTCATAAGCTATCATAGCAACATTCTTGCCCTTGTCTCGGTGTTGAGGATATGGTTGTTCTCGGATGTCTTGAGTCCCTCGCTTTTTGAACCTCAATTCGTCTGCCTCGACTTTATCTCTGAAGATTTTCCTGAGAGTCCAACACTTCTCTGTCGGATGTTTCAATGTACGATGGTAGACACAAAATTCAGGGCTCTCACGGTCCTTTTTTGATGGTATTTCTTCAACATAAGGCAATTTTAGCTCTCCGTCAGCCACCCATTCCTTAACTAGAGCTTTCACTTCTTCAATTCCACATGGATAAGAAACATTCCCCTTTTCACCATTATATTGCTTTCTTTTCTGGCCCCTATGACCTCCTCCTTGTGAATTTCGGGTATCCGGGGCAGAGGCAGCAGCAACGATAGGTCCACGAGATGACTTGAAACTAGTCTTGTAACTGGCTTTAAATCCGGACTCCTGAGCCTGAGGGATGCTAATGTTCCGAGCTGCTTCTATTAATGCCGAGAAGGTGGGTAGCTTGTGGTTAACTAGAAACATTTTGTACCTGCTCAATGCCCCTTCTAGACAAATTTGAACCAGATAACTCTCCTCAACTGCTTCATGACAATCCACGGCCTTGTCCTGAAACCTTTTGACGTAGTCAAGGATGTCTTCACTTTCTTGTTGCTTCTCTTTACACAATGTAAGTGTGGTCACCTTCTCCGCCACTTGAAAGAACTTGGAGTGGAATTTGTTAACCATTTCCTCCCAACTTCGGACAGAGTTTGGGGCCAAATTAACATACCAACTATATGCTCGGTCGGTGAGGGACTTAGAGAATTCTCTCAGTCGGAGGACGTGGTTTGAACCATGAATACCTAGAGTCTCGATGAACCGCACAACATGTTCTCGGGCATTTCCTTGTTTGCCGTCGAACTTGATGAACTTCGGCACTGTATACCCCTCAGGGTATGGATAGCTCAGCATCTCAATGGGGTAAGGCGCTTGACGTCTGGATCAGGCAAAGAGGGTAAGGTCCTCTTGCCCCGTTCGAGATCGAACATGGCCTGCACATCGGCGAGAGTGAGAAACTGTTGAGGGAGAGAGTTTGATGGTGGTATTCCCGGGACTTGGCTTATGTACCCGAAGACTGAGCTAGGGGCGTCTTGGCCATTCTGGTGCTGCGAATTCATCATTGGTGAGGACATTTGACGATACTGGCCATCAGCGCCTATAGACAAGCCAGTCGGTGATGGGATATTGAATTGAGGCCCATAGAGTCCACCGCACGGCGCCGCTATACCGGGTTGTGCTTGCAGATTTGTTGTTGGCACCAAAGGAGGCCCGCTTGGTGCTTGGGTAACATTCACTGGTGGCGTAACAAGATTAGGTACGGGCATAGCTCCCTTTTGTGCCATCATGCTCCTTATGTTTTCCTGGACACCAGCAGTCGTTGGAGTGCCGTTCATTACACCAGAAACTCCCCTAGTCACCATTGGATCTTGGCTTGGCACGCCATGGAGACCGGGTATGGGCAAACTGCTGCCGCCTACTGTGGTTTGAGCATGTGTTACTGTGGCCGTGTTGCCATGAGCCACAGGCTGATTGGGGCCTACTTCTCCTTGGATTTGATTTTGCGTTCCGGCGGGAATAACTCCACCAACAGTTTGATTTCCGTTTGGCGCCGGTGCAAAGTTAGAACTCATCACCATCATGGTGTGAGTGAGATTCTGAAGAGTGGTAAGAATCTCTTGTTGAGTATTTTGAAGTCCTTGAATGGCTTCAAGCAAAAGTGGTTGATCTGGAGCCGTGGTCCTGTCATCACCACCATTAGAGGATCCTTGTTGGTGAACTTCATCTTCTCCCGCCATCCTTGTTGGAGTTGTGTGGATTCCAGATCTCGTTGAGACCATTAACCAATCCGCCTCCCCAGCAGAGTCGCCAAAATGTAGGAGAGGGTTCAAGAAAGGAGTTGGAAAATTCGAAGATTTTCGAAGATCCTTGAAGAACAATTTCGAATTCTCTAGAATATGATGAGAGGCTTAGATTCTTCAATAATCTCAACTTAGGAACACGACAACAAAGGAGATGATGGAGATAAGAGATTGGGTGAAGAAGAAGGCAAAATGGCTAGAGAATAGAATAATGGCAAGGCTCTCCCATTGATCTCCCACTTTCACTCTCAAGGTCGATAATGGAGAAGGGAAATTAGTTCTTTCCCAAGAGTTAAAAAATCTCCAAAATCCATCCCTTGTAAAGCTATGGGTGGGTGCTATTTATAGGCACCTCATGATGTAGGATGGAGCCCATGTGCAAGGCACATGGGGGATATTCTCTCTAACCACCTTGTCCGAGGGGGTGACCTCTCCGAGGAGGTGACTTCTCCGAGGAGGTGACCTCTCCGAGGAGGTGACTTCTCCGAGGATGAGAAAACCCCGAAGAGGAGATCAATCCCTCGGCGAACCCTTCTTCTTAGCCACACCTAACCAATGATCCCCAATCATCCCAAAGGGTCAGGGGTAGTCCCAGAGGACGTCCTGCCGCAAAAATATTGCCGAGTCTCATGGACCCCCCGGGGTCGTGCCACCTCGACCCGGGTATAGGCTAGTTTAACCGAAGAGTGAATTTATCTCCACTCACCGTCCTCGGGATCGGGTCCTTTGTTCGAACTCCATTACGCCCATGGTTCTGGTGCGTAGATCCCGGAAAGCTCCGAGCCCGCAAGTGTTCTGGGACTCATTAACGGAGCGGCTTCTAGATTGCATCTGAATCCGTTCGAAGCCAAGTGCTTCGGATCTCTAGATTCGTAGGTCCAAATCCTTTCGAGTCCGAGTGCCTCGGATCTCTAGGCTTGTTCAACACCCTTTCGAGTCCGGGCCCGAGTAAGTCTCTAAGTCTCTAAGTTCGTGGATCCGAACCCCTTCGAGGCTTAGAGCGATTCAGCCCGTTTGATGGCGATAAATCTGGGCCCACCGATCTTGGACTTGCGATAAATTCGGGCCCACTAATCTTGGGCTATTGGGCCTAAATAATTTAGTGGGCTTAAATTAGCTCCTCTTACATTTGCCCCTTGCGTGTGCGAGAAATTGTAATTTTCTCGGACATGCATACTGTCATTTCTTCGACCCTGCTTCGCATCACGTTTTCCAAAAAAAAAAAAAAAAAACATGTTGTCACGACAGAGCCTATGGATAAAGTTGATGACGCACTTCGATTTACAAAAAAAATTGACAAGCAAAAATTTTTCTCGGACATGCGATAATTTTTTTTTTTTTTTTTTTGGGCTCAAGATTCACGGACGTTTTTTTTTTCTTCGTTGTTTGGCAAACACGGTATACATATATTTAGAATACTCTAATCAGTATATTCAAGGATAATGCTCCCCTATTATTCTATTTAAAGAAAGGCTTGAAAACCCTATCCTGCACATCTTCTCTTTTCTTCTTTGTTGCACAGCGGTGCTCTCTTGCTGCCGACACCACCAGCTTTCTTTTCTTTTTTTTTTTTTGAAATCCATGCGGCTGACTCTCTCTCTCCAAGACAAACCCAGATGTCCTCTTCTTCAATTGGAGCTCCGTAGTTGCTGGACCAAAGGCCACACAAGCCATTGTCGTCGGCCTTCGTGAGGTCACTGTTGACGCCGACCACGCCGCCCTCTCAACGCGTCGTTAGTCGGTCTAGCCAGAAATTTCTCGGACTGATTTGGCTCTCGGAATACCAGTGCTCACGCTGCTGCCAACCTGTCCTAGTTGTTCTTGGACCCAAGCCAGCTCTTCATTTTGATGAGCTTTGGTCTAATTCTTCCTTCCACAGTGCTTACTCTGCCCATTTCTTTTATTTCTTCCACACTGCTTCAGATCTGTGAGTGAGTTCTTTATATATATATATATATATATATAAATGGGTTTTGATTTTTTTTTTTTTACTCAACTAATTTCATTCCCTTCACTGTTTCAGATTTATTGATCTTTGGACTTCAAGATCTAGTTGAATCTTTGCTCAAAGCCCTCTTCCTTTTTCTTTGTTGCACAGCCACTTCGGCTCCCCCCCTTTACACAGAGATCAACCCAGCTGTTCTTCTTCTTCAAGAAGGCTCTGCCATTTGCACACTAATCTTCATCCAAATATCAGAGGTAAAGTTTACTATAGCACTTGAAAGTACAACGTAAGTGTGCATGGAACATGGTGCCAGTCAAAATTTCAATTTTAAAAGGTGAATTGATGTCCATCCAGTGTGTTCCTAATGCTCTAGTCACCATGAAACCAGTTTGCTTCAGCTTATTCAGTGTTCTTTCGTGTTTCAGGTGTGATATTTGTTTCCTCTGCGGCTAGATACATCTGGTTATCATTTAGATTCCTTTTAAGAGCGGTAGACCATGATGAGACAGGCCACTGGAAGGGTGTGACAGACACAAATTGGTGCTTAGCTCTTGCGACTACTATTTTATGAGGGATGTGGAAATACCATTGTGCTAGACGCTTTTGAGGGAAAGAGAATCAATACTAGTCAGGTGTGGGGTGCCATGGTGGAGTCATGCAGAAATAGATGAAGGTTAAACCTTCAAGTTCCAATTTGCAGTCATCAGAGACATTCTAGTGTCAAAGGTCAGAAGGGGTGGTCTAAACCACCATGAGGTGCATTTCGAATATATATATATATATAGATGGCTTATGATGTATATATATATATAATATTTTATTTTATTATATATATATGTTATTTTATTTTATTTTATTTTTTTGCTTCGAATCTGCTGGTGCTTCGTTTTTTTTTTTTTGCTGCTTGACAAACTTTGGGCAAATATATATATATATATATATATATATATTGATTATCATATATATATATATATATTTTTTGTTTAGAGCTCGGATTACCCACATTAGCCTTGGCTTGTGCACAATCAATCGCTGCTTCCGGCTTCAGCTTATCCGACGTCGACCACGCACGTTCGCCCTCTCAACGCAACGTGTGTGGTCTTGCCCAACCTAGCTCCACATCGCTGCTTCCGGCTTCAGCTTATCCGACGTTGACCACGCACGTTCGCCCTCTCAACGCAACGTTTGTGGTCTTGCCCAAGCCTAGCCCAGTCTTGTTGATTACAGTCTGTAAAGCCTCTCTGATTTCAGCTTAAATTTCCAGTATCGGCTTCGGACTTCACCTCTCTAACTGCCCAAATTTGTAAGTATGACATTCGACCCCCTCTTTCGAATATAAATATATTTAAATATATATAAATATATTTTTGTGGCAATGTAGAGGGCTCGAGCAATCTGATGAAAATAGAAATAAAATAAATAAATAAAAACTGAATCTGAATATGGACTCAATTTTTTGTGGCAATCCCAATGATATTTTTTTTAGCTCAAACACCGTGATTTTGGCCATATGGAAACATGCACTAGCACTTGAAACCTTATTGAGGTGTTTGGCTTGGACATAATTTGTTGAACTTTATCACCGAGGAAAGGCCGAATATAACTTGTTGACTAGTATTTGAGCTCCATTTTTGACATGGAGAGAGAAAACCCTGGACTTATGAATATGGACTTTGGAAAGGACATTCTTGTAATTTGCATAATGATCCATTGAATCTTGCTACTGATAAGCAATGTAATATACTTCGGATCTCGGGCCTGAAATTTATTATTGAACTTCACTCTGTCCAAATTTTGAGCCCCGTATAAATTGGACCTTTAATATGGAACATAGTGACTTTAAGAAATTGACCCGTTTGAACTTCATCATGAAGCGACCCATGACATTGCACCTCTTATTGATGATAGAAGACAAAAATCTATATGTTGATGATGCACCCATTGGTATTAAAATTTGTTGAGCTTGAAGAATATCCGAGAAAATGAATTGTTGATGACGTCCGAAGTTGAATTTGTTGATAAACCCATCATGTTGCATGTAACAATATTCTGAATTTTAATACGGTCAACTCTTTAATATTTATACTGGTTATTTCAGCCATATGTCTTCTCAAAAGAAACCCGTTGTCTCGGGGTCATCGGAACCGGCTCTCATGAAAGAAAGGGATGTACCTCCGGCATCTGAGTGGAGGAAATCTCCTTATTTTGGCCGGAAGGATCCCTTCTGGCGGGCGGCTACCTCCACCACTTCTCTTCTATCTCCGAAGGCGGCTCCATTATGTCTCACTGAGGACACTGACTCTGGACATGAGGCCCTCATTTCTCCTTCCTCGGTGCTACGCTTTCGGATTGAGCGGGGGGACTTTCCATACTGTTATCCTCAGTTCAAGGCCTTCTCAAACCCTCCTTTTGGTTGGCGGGAGTGGGTCGATGATGTCCTCTCGGACAAAAGCTTCTGTCAGCGGCTTCAAGAGGCCCGACTATTGATCCCAGTGAAAATATCTCGATCCCTATCCATCCGTCGCAACAATGCTAGCCTGGAAGCCATGGCTCTTCGGTGGAGCACCGAGACACACACCTTTATACTTGGCCAGCACGAGATGGGGCCCACCTTTGAGGATGTGTTCATGTTGCTGCGTCTGGAAGTAACCGGCCCTGATGCCTTCGACCCTGAGCAGACACCCCCCGAAGATGATTCTTTGATCCAATCTCTGAAGCTAAATCTTCAAACTTGTGGTCGGTGGAGTTCCGTTTTTGATGGTTCAGCGAGGAGGACTAGTCGAGTAAGGACGGACCGTGCCTCCTATACTGCATGGATCCGCCACTTCTTCAAAGATCTTCAGCCCTTGGCCAGAGATGCTGATCCTGACTCTCGGGAGTATGAAGCCGGTCCGATGTATGGCTCCAGGCTCTATTTCTTGGGATTTCTGGCTTGCTTCCTTTCATTCTTCATTCTTCCGAGCACACCTCCGGATTCCCTCAATCCTTTCGTCTTCCCCTTGGCAGTCAGGCTCTTTAGAGGAGATCGGATCCCTTTGGCTCCCCTATTTCTTGGGAATCTCTATTATCGGCTAGATCTACTACATCGAGATATGGTTCGCTCCGTGGGTCGATATGAGCCTGTCTCCTTCATTCACAGCCAGTTCCTACTTTGTTTCTTCTTCGAGAGGTTCCCAAAATTTGCCCCTGCTCCGACTGTATTCGAGGCGGAGGTTCTTCGGGAGATAGTGGATAAAGATGGCATCCCTGTGCTTGATACTGATGGGTCTCGGACATTTGAGAAAGCGAAGTCTTGCCAGCCGTTGATTACACGTTGGTCACGTACCATTTCCACCTTATCCTTGAATACTCTGGTGGATGATCCCCGACGCTTTGTGGCACGGCCGTATGTATGCCCACCCGTAGGTGTGGCCACACCGCTTATCTATCATGGTTCCTCCCGCTCGGTGTCCTTTCCTTTTCCGAAGAACATCCCTGCACCCTTTATTGATATGCTGATTATGATCCGACCGAGTTCATTACCGGTGTGGCATGAGGAAGGCGTTGATAGTGCCGTTTATTGGCCTGACCGTGTAGCATGTCAATTCGGGTTTGATCAATGTGCCCCGGGGCCAGCACCTCATTTATTATCATTTTCAGAGAGCTACGGGCGCTTCAGTCGCCGGCTTGTACACACCGTGCTTCCCCTATCCGGCTCTTTGACGATGCCAGGCTTGAGCCGAGTAGGGGGTTTCACCCCCTCTTTCAGGCGGTATTGGCAGAAGAATATCGATGCGTTTATTGCATTTGTCCAGAGCAGACCGACCGTATGTTTGCCTCCGCCGATTTATAAGAAGGATTCTTCTCTTCGGCTACCCGAGAGCCGAAAATCTGACCACATGTACGAGGGTTTCTTCACTTCATCTGCTCCAACTGACCCTTCTGCTCGGGCATCTGCTTCTAGTTTGGCAATTACTTCTCCAGAGCCAGTCCCTTTGAATAAGGCCTCTGGTCCTCGGACGACCCGCCTTAAGAAGATGGCTCACAAGAGGACTTCTGATGCCAGTCCTTCCGCTCCTCGCCTTTCCAAAAGGCTTCATGAGGTACCCGAAATTCTTGATTTGAAGCTACTTTCCTTCTTGCGACTATACCTTCTAAAATGAAAACTTTTATTTGCCCATGTTGTGTAGGATCCTGCGGTTGTTGACGTTCTCGGTACCGTGGCTCCTGGCCATGCTGCCTCCCCCAGGCCGGACTCAGACTTGGACGACACTCTCCCTTTGTCTGCAAGACTTGTGAAGATGTGCACCCCTCGTATAGCAGTTCTAGATGACGATGATGATGAGGCTGAGTCCTCCGATCATTTTTGTGACCTTATTCCACGCACGCGTCGTCATCGCCCTACCGTAGCTGAGGAGGAGCACTACCTTGGTGACGAGTTTATTGGGGCTCACCGTTCTGATGTTGAGATTGCTGGAGGGACTGATGCCACAGAAATTGATGTCGCGGGCCATGCTTCTAGAAGCGATGTAGAGATGAGGTGCGCCTCTGGGAATGGTGTGGAGGTGGATGTGCTAGAGATCTCTGAGACTCGCTCTGGCACTTATGGTGATTCTCATCCTCCGGCCCTCCTTCCTTCTTCAGGGATGACTGCTACTGTTCAGGCTTCATCAGACATTGAGATCGATCAGGTGGTCTCTACACGACCAAGTGACTTTGTTGATGCTAGGAGTCCTTCAGTTGCCCCTGCTTTGCATATTGATCCTCCCTCTGGTAATCTTTCTTTCTGAAGTTTGTCATTTACTTATATCTGTGAGAAATCTTTACTTAAATGACTTTCCTGTTCCCTACCTCTAATAAGGCCTTCTTATCTTTTCTTCAGTGTTAGCTGCTAACGGGGTCTTGCCTTCACCTACCTCAGACTCTGCTCCAGTGTTAGCTGCTACCGGGGTCCTGCCTTCACCTGCCTCGGACTCTGCTCCAGTGTTAGCTGCTACCGGGGTCCTGCCTTCACCTGCCTCGGACTCTGCTCCAGTGTTAGCTGCTACCGGGGTCCTGCCTTCACCTGCCTCGGGCTCTTCTCCGACTCTCTTTGTAACTCCTCACGGTTCTCCTTCTCAAGGGGGGACACTTGTCTTTGAGACGACTGCCAGAGGTTCTTCATCGCCAGTGCCTTCGAATATTTTGGATCTAAATCTTAGTGATTTCCACATTGATAGTGATGCTTTTGGTCTTTCCCCTTATCGTTCGGCATTCTCAGGCTCGGGACCTCTGCCGGGAGTTACCCCTCCGGGTGGTTCATCTAACCCGATAGACATTGGGGAGATTCCTGAGACTAGCAGCTTTCCGGCCCCAATTCCTCCTTCAGCTTCTGGTAAAGTATCATTTCTCCATTATTGGGTAGCTCCTGAGTTTGCTTCAGTTCTACAGCTTGTGCATTCAAGTTACCCGGAGACCTTTGCTTCATTTGCTTGCCAGTGTCCACTCATTCAGACTGCTCTTCTCGAGTCTTTTGCCACTATCTTATATAGCTTGGACAGGCAACGGTTGTGTGACCTTAATGGGAAAGTAGTCGAGACAGCGTATCAGGGGATCTCTGACATGGAGCGTCACCAAGTGGACTTATCATGGCTTCGGAAGCGCCTGGATATAGCTTCGAACGCCAGTCATCAGCTGGAACTTATGTCTGTGCTTGCCTCTTATCGCACCTCTATAGATGAGATAAAGGCAACTCTTCGTGAACTTGAGTCGGGTTATGCTCGGGCCTTGGAGACTTTAGAGGCACACTCTACTGTTTGTCCTCCAGATGTAGATATGACGGGCAGCTTCTTCGAGGGTGTCTTTAGGAAAGATTGAGTTTTTTTTTTTTTATCATTACTTTCTTGCCCCTTTCGATAAAAAATGTTTTATCTAGGACAATGCAATGAAATGACAAAATTTTTGTTGTTTGGATATTTTCGCATTGTTTTCTCATTCTTCTTGATAAAATATTTATTTCGAATGATACAATGGAAAGAACAATCATATGCACGTATAAAAGCTGAAATATTCTCATTAGTTCTTCAACTTTCTTGACGAAAGTATAATAGATTCACTGTAAGTGATGGGATAAAACATGCACCACAGAGAAAACCAGCTTCTTCATAACGTAAGGGAAATACAACTTTTAGACAAAGTAAGAAAGTGAAAATGAATTTCAACATAGATGAGTCCAACTATGGGTAGTAATGCTTGATAAACTTTGCATTGAGCGGGCCAGTTCGGAAGCCGTCTTCAACCCTTACAAGTTTGTAGTACCCGCTTGAGCTCGCCCGAACCACCTTGTAGGGCCCTTCCCATTTTGGAGAAAACTTGGGCAAAGGCTGTCTTCGCATGATTGGGTCTACAATCTTCCATACTAGATCACCTTCTTCAAACTTCCTTGGTATCACAGTCTGGTTATAGGCTCGGGCGATGGACTCATGATACCTTTCCATGACTTTTGCAGCTCTGTCATGCTTTTCCTCTAATGCTTCCAATCTGGCGGTTCGAGGCTCCAATACCATCCCCGAGGCAAGAGCCATTCGAGCAGATGGCGTTTCCAACTCTATAGGTAACACTGCCTCGGACCCATACACAAGGGAGTAAGGAGCTGCTTGAGTTGGCTTTCTCTTCGAAGTGCGATACGCCCACAGGGCTACTATCAACTGTTCGGACCAAGTCCCCCCAAACTCTTCCATCATCTTGCTCAGAATCCTTATCAGTGTCTTGTTTGTGGCTTCCGCTTGCCCGTTCCCTTTTGGATAGTAGGGTGTGGATTTGTGATGCTTCACTTGGTAAGTCTCTAGGAGGCTCTTCACATATTTGTTTATGAAGGGAGTGCCGTTATCCGAGAGGATGGTGTTTGGTACTCCAAATCGGCAAATGATATTCTCCTTAATGAAGTTCGCAACTGCAGGCCCCGTAGCGTTCTTCAGAGGAATTGCTTCGACCCACTTTGTACTCAATTCTGTGGCTGCGAGAATCCACTTGTACCCCTTAGAAGATGTGGAGATGGGCCCTATCAGATCAAAAGCCCAGGTATGGAACGGCCATGGCGTTCGGATACTATGCAGGTCTACAGCTGGAGCATGGATCAAATTTCCGTGTTTCTGACAAGTCTGGCACCTCTTCACGTGATGGGATGCATCTGACTCCATGGTCGGCCAGTAATACCCAAGGTGTATAAGTTGCTCGAACAGCCGAGCCCCTCCTTGATGTTCAATCTCGTGGGCTCTTCCGAGGACTAGATCTGACTCCTCCTTGGAGAGACATCTCAGGGGAGTGCCCTCAATACTTCTTCTATACAGCTTGTCCTGATCAAGAAAGTACCGCCTCGCTCTCCTCTTGAGGTGTGCAATGTCCCTCGGGCTCTCAGGTAGTGTTCCCTCTTTGAGATAGTCAATGTAGACTTGCCTCCAGTCAGGGGTATCAATTTCAAAGCAACTCTCATCCTCCCGGATGTATGACTGACACTTGGGGCATTCCCTCTGTAATTGATTTGAGTCCTTCTCCATCTCGGGCCAATAATAACCTTGTCTTTGGATTCTTCTATACAGACTGATATCCCCATCCCCGCAAGACTTTTCATGGATCTGTTGTAGTCGGAAGCTTGCTTCTTGTTGGCCAATACACCGGGCTAGGAATCTGGTACCTCCTCGGAAGTAAAGTTCACCTTGAATAATTGTGAATTGGGCAAGCTTGGCCATAGTCAGTTTTCCAACTTTGCTTCTGAGTTGCTCGAGGACTTCTCCTCTCCAGTCCTCCGGAAGGCCTTTGACTTCGGGTATTATTGAAGGTTCTGTTCTCTTCTTGATAACAATTGTTGCCTCTTCCTCTGGAATGTCAATTCTTGCCCCTAATGTTGCGAGGGCATCTGAAAACTTGTTGTCGGAGCGAGGCACATGCTCTATTTCGACCTTCTGAAATTTGTCAAGAAGCCTTTGGACTGTTGTTCGATATGTGGCCAAGGCAGGCTCCTTTAAGACGAACTGTCCTGAAACTTGCTTCCCTATCAGCTTTGAGTCCCCCCGGATCCGAATCTTCTTGATACTGTGCTTCTCAGCTGCTATCAAGCCTAAAATAAGAGCCTCATACTCGGCTTCGTTATTCGAACAATGGAAATCCAGTTTATAAGACAAATATAACTTTTCCCCACTTTTGCTTGTAAGGACTATCCCGGTTCCTCCCTTCCCTCCGGCTGCTGCTCCGTCAAAGCTCAATGTCCAGAAGCTTTCCTCGGAAGCCATAGCTGCGTGCACCTCTCCTCTTAATTCCTCATTCACTGGTTCATAGTCACCACTTGGAAATTGGGCAAGGAGATCAGCTAAGGCTTGACTTTTGATCGCCTTGGGGGCTACACATGTGATTTCGAATTCACCCAATGCTAACAACCATCTTGCCACCTTCCCGGTTAGAGCAGGCTTGCTGAGGAGGTATCGGATTGGATCGCTTCTAGTAACAATCTGAATCTGATGTGCTAGGAAGTAATGTCTGAGCTTTTGGGCAGTGAATACCAAAGCTAAACAATGTCTCTCTACTGGAGTATATCGGACTTCTGCTCCTCGAATCTTCCGACTGATGTAATACACCGGGCGTTCTACTCCATCTACATCTTGGACCAATAATGCCCCTATGGACTTGGGGGTTGAAGTTAGGTACAACATTAGAGGCACCCCGGGCTGCGGGGCTATCATGGTCTGAGGCGAGGTCAAGGCCGCCTTGATTCTCTCAAAGGCCTTTTGGTGCTCTTGGTTCCACTCGAACTTGGCATCTCCTTTTAACAAAGAGCCGAAAGGCGCAGAGATCTCTGCCAGTGCTGGGATAAACCTCCGAATATAAGACACCTTCCCGAGGAACTTCTTTAACTCCTTCTGAGAATGCGGGGGAGGCATTGCTCTGATAGATTTGACATTGTCTTCATCTGCCTCGATACCATGCCTATGTACAAGAAACCCGAGGAACTTCCCGGCCGTCACCCCGAAAGCACATTTGAGAGGATTCATTCTCATTTTGAATTTCTGGCACCTCTTGAATACCTTCTCAAGGTCTCGGAGATGGTCTTCTTCTTTCTTGGATTTCACCACTAGATCATCAACATAATCTTCCATCTCATGATGGATCATGTCATGAAAGATTGCAGTCATAGCCCTTTGGTAAGTTGCACCGGCATTTTTGAGTCCGAAAGGCATGACTGTATAGAAGAAGTTTCCGAGAGGTGTTCTAAAAGCGGTCTTTTCTGCGTCCTCTTCAGCCATCTTAATCTGATTGTATCCACTGAATCCATCCATGAATGAGAACATCTGGTGTCCCGAGGTAGTATCCACGAGGGTGTCGATGTGAGGAAGAGGGAATTCATCATTCGGGCAAGATTTGTTCAAATCTCGAAAGTCTACACATACTCTGATTTGGCCATTCTTCTTCTTTACTGGCACGATGTTTGCTAACCACGTGGGGTACTGTATTGGCCGGATGAAACCAGCCTGTTGAAGTTTTTCAATCTCCTTCTTAATCTTCTCTTCGAGATCTGGATGATATTTTCGAGCAGCTTGCTTAATTGGCTTGGAGTTTGGGAACACATCAAGATAGTGGGAGACTAGGTCAGGATCTAGTCCGGGCATTTCCTTATATGACCAAGCAAACACATCTGAGTATCGGCTTATCAACTTTAACAACTGTTCCCGCTTCTCTGGGCTAAGGCTCGAACTTACGAATACCGGCCTCGGTGCATCTTGTCCATCACTCAGATCTATTTCGATAAGTTGTTCAGGCTGAGGCTTCGGCCCATCTTGCATACATTCTGGAGCCACTTCAGGCTTTATTACTATATCATTGTCAGGAGGCTCTTCTTTTGACTCGGAGTCGGTGACTGAAGAAATCGACTCCCCGCGCCTTCATAAATAATACACCATCTTGCCTCCTTCTCGAACTTTCATCACCTTCCGAGGAATAGGCGGACTTTCTGGTCTAGACATCGCCCGCTTACTTGATTCTGTCATCGGCTCCTTGTCATCTTTGATATCCTCCCAACGAGGAATTTTGACCCCTCGAGGCTTAGAGGTGGTGGGAACTTCTTCGACAGCCAGTTCGGTGAAGTAGATGGCATCAGGATAATGAGCTTCATGGATCTCGAAAGGCCTTTCTGTAGCCTGAATTGTCACCGTCTTCTTTCCCCATTTAGCCTTAACACACTGATGATAACTCGATGGTACAGCCCCATATCTATGCATCCAGGTCCTCCCTAGAATGATGTGATAATTTGCCTCAGAATCGATAATATGGAACTTGGTGGCCGAGCGAATCTCTCCAACGGCTAAATCAACAGTTACGCATCCGATAGTAACTCTCCTTTCTCCACCGAAGCCAGTGATGACTATCGGCTGCTTCACAATGCGTTCTTCAGAGATTCCGGCTTTTTCTAGAGTAGCGCGAGTCATAATGTTGATAGAGGCTCCACTATCTAGAAAGGCCCTTTTGAACTCAACCCCGTTAATAAAAACAGTCACATAAAGCGGGCGATTGTGAGAAAAAGGATACTTCCGATCAGCCTCGGAGAAAGTAATGGCACTAGATTGCTCTTTTGCCTTCCTCGGGATAGACCCTTCAGTCGACATGCATTCCTCATGGTGTGCCTCGGCTATATTAATGATAGACTTGGTGATTTCCGTTCTTGCCTCCCTGGAAAGTCCAAGCTGGTCAAAGAACTGCTTGAACTTTACACAGTCTTGCAGGGTTTTGGCATAGTGATCCGGATCTTTTTCCACTCTTGGAGGCTCGTAGTTAACCATCTCCTCGGTCTCCTCAAAATAAGATGCCACATAAACATGGTGTCCTCCTCTTCCATAGCATTCTTCTCCTCCTTCTGGATCAAAGGGATCTTCGCCATGAGTCATAAATGTTCTGCCCTCTGGATCGAGAGCACTTCCATAGTAAACTTGCTCACCCTCTGGCTCGAGGATGTCGTCCAGATAACAGTCATCGTCATCGAGATTAGCGATAGCCTCGATCATTGGGCCTTCATAAGCTATCATAGCAACATTCTTGCCCTTGTCTCGGTGTTGAGGATATGGTTGTTCTCGGATGTCTTGAGTCCCTCGCTTTTTGAACCTCAATTCGTCTGCCTCGACTTTATCTCTGAAGATTTTCCTGAGAGTCCAACACTTCTCTGTCGGATGTTTCAATGTACGATGGTAGACACAAAATTCAGGGCTCTCACGGTCCTTTTTTGATGGCATTTCTTCAACATAAGGCAATTTTAGCTCTCCGTCAGCCACCCATTCCTTAACTAGAGCTTTCACTTCTTCGATTCCACATGGATAAGAAACATTCCCCTTTTCACCATTATATTGCTTTCTTTTCTGGCCCCTATGACCTCCTCCTTGTGAATTTCGGGTATCCGGGGCAGAGGCAGCAGCAACGATAGGTCCACGAGATGACTTGAAACTAGTCTTGTAACTGGCTTTAAATCCGGACTCCTGAGCCTGAGGGATGCTAATGTTCCGAGCTGCTTCTATTAATGCCGAGAAGGTGGGTAGCTTGTGGTTAACTAGAAACATTTTGTACCTGCTCAATGCCCCTTCTAGACAAATTTGAACCAGATAACTCTCCTCAACTGCTTCATGACAATCCACGGCCTTGTCCTGAAACCTTTTGACGTAGTCAAGGATGTCTTCACTTTCTTGTTGCTTCTCTTTACACAATGTAAGTGTGGTCACCTTCTCCGCCACTTGAAAGAACTTGGAGTGGAATTTGTTAACCATTTCCTCCCAACTTCGGACAGAGTTTGGGGCCAAATTAACATACCAACTATATGCTCGGTCGGTGAGGGACTTAGAGAATTCTCTCAGTCGGAGGACGTGGTTTGAACCATGAATACCTAGAGTCTCGATGAACCGCACAACATGTTCTCGGGCATTTCCTTGTTTGCCGTCGAACTTGATGAACTTCGGCACTGTATACCCCTCAGGGTATGGATAGCTCAGCATCTCAATGGGGTAAGGCGGCTTGACGTCTGGATCAGGCAAAGAGGGTAAGGTCCTCTTGCCCCGTTCGAGATCGAACATGGCCTGCACATCGGCGAGAGTGAGAAACTGTTGAGGGAGAGAGTTTGATGGTGGTATTCCCGGGACTTGGCTTATGTACCCGAAGACTGAGCTAGGGGCGTCTTGGCCATTCTGGTGCTGCGAATTCATCATTGGTGAGGACATTTGACGATACTGGCCATCAGCGCCTATAGACAAGCCAGTCGGTGATGGGATATTGAATTGAGGCCCATAGAGTCCACCGCACGGCGCCGCTATACCGGGTTGTGCTTGCAGATTTGTTGTTGGCACCAAAGGAGGCCCGCTTGGTGCTTGGGTAACATTCACTGGTGGCGTAACAAGATTAGGTACGGGCATAGCTCCCTTTTGTGCCATCATGCTCCTTATGTTTTCCTGGACACCAGCAGTCGTTGGAGTGCCGTTCATTACACCAGAAACTCCCCTAGTCACCATTGGATCTTGGCTTGGCACGCCATGGAGACCGGGTATGGGCAAACTGCTGCCGCCTACTGTGGTTTGAGCATGTGTTACTGTGGCCGTGTTGCCATGAGCCACAGGCTGATTGGGGCCTACTTCTCCTTGGATTTGATTTTGCGTTCCGGCGGGAATAACTCCACCAACAGTTTGATTTCCGTTTGGCGCCGGTGCAAAGTTAGAACTCATCACCATCATGGTGTGAGTGAGATTCTGAAGAGTGGTAAGAATCTCTTGTTGAGTATTTTGAAGTCCTTGAATGGCTTCAAGCAAAAGTGGTTGATCTGGAGCCGTGGTCCTGTCATCACCACCATTAGAGGATCCTTGTTGGTGAACTTCATCTTCTCCCGCCATCCTTGTTGGAGTTGTGTGGATTCCAGATCTCGTTGAGACCATTAACCAATCCGCCTCCCCAGCAGAGTCGCCAAAATGTAGGAGAGGGTTCAAGAAAGGAGTTGGAAAATTCGAAGATTTTCGAAGATCCTTGAAGAACAATTTCGAATTCTCTAGAATATGATGAGAGGCTTAGATTCTTCAATAATCTCAACTTAGGAACACGACAACAAAGGAGATGATGGAGATAAGAGATTGGGTGAAGAAGAAGGCAAAATGGCTAGAGAATAGAATAATGGCAAGGCTCTCCCATTGATCTCCCACTTTCACTCTCAAGGTCGATAATGGAGAAGGGAAATTAGTTCTTTCCCAAGAGTTAAAAAATCTCCAAAATCCATCCCTTGTAAAGCTATGGGTGGGTGCTATTTATAGGCACCTCATGATGTAGGATGGAGCCCATGTGCAAGGCACATGGGGGATATTCTCTCTAACCACCTTGTCCGAGGGGGTGACCTCTCCGAGGAGGTGACTTCTCCGAGGAGGTGACCTCTCCGAGGAGGTGACTTCTCCGAGGATGAGAAAACCCCGAAGAGGAGATCAATCCCTCGGCGAACCCTTCTTCTTAGCCACACCTAACCAATGATCCCCAATCATCCCAAAGGGTCAGGGGTAGTCCCAGAGGACGTCCTGCCGCAAAAATATTGCCGAGTCTCATGGACCCCCCGGGGTCGTGCCACCTCGACCCGGGTATAGGCTAGTTTAACCGAAGAGTGAATTTATCTCCACTCACCGTCCTCGGGATCGGGTCCTTTGTTCGAACTCCATTACGCCCATGGTTCTGGTGCGTAGATCCCGGAAAGCTCCGAGCCCGCAAGTGTTCTGGGACTCATTAACGGAGCGGCTTCTAGATTGCATCTGAATCCGTTCGAAGCCAAGTGCTTCGGATCTCTAGATTCGTAGGTCCAAATCCTTTCGAGTCCGAGTGCCTCGGATCTCTAGGCTTGTTCAACACCCTTTCGAGTCCGGGCCCGAGTAAGTCTCTAAGTCTCTAAGTTCGTGGATCCGAACCCCTTCGAGGCTTAGAGCGATTCAGCCCGTTTGATGGCGATAAATCTGGGCCCACCGATCTTGGACTTGCGATAAATTCGGGCCCACTAATCTTGGGCTATTGGGCCTAAATAATTTAGTGGGCTTAAATTAGCTCCTCTTACATTTGCCCCTTGCGTGTGCGAGAAATTGTAATTTTCTCGGACATGCATACTGTCATTTCTTCGACCCTGCTTCGCATCACGTTTTCCAAAAAAAAAAAAAAAAAACATGTTGTCACGACAGAGCCTATGGATAAAGTTGATGACGCACTTCGATTTACAAAAAAAATTGACAAGCAAAAATTTTTCTCGGACATGCGATAATTTTTTTTTTTTTTTTTTTGGGCTCAAGATTCACGGACGTTTTTTTTTTCTTCGTTGTTTGGCAAACACGGTATACATATATTTAGAATACTCTAATCAGTATATTCAAGGATAATGCTCCCCTATTATTCTATTTAAAGAAAGGCTTGAAAACCCTATCCTGCACATCTTCTCTTTTCTTCTTTGTTGCACAGCGGTGCTCTCTTGCTGCCGACACCACCAGCTTTCTTTTCTTTTTTTTTTTTTGAAATCCATGCGGCTGACTCTCTCTCTCCAAGACAAACCCAGATGTCCTCTTCTTCAATTGGAGCTCCGTAGTTGCTGGACCAAAGGCCACACAAGCCATTGTCGTCGGCCTTCGTGAGGTCACTGTTGACGCCGACCACGCCGCCCTCTCAACGCGTCGTTAGTCGGTCTAGCCAGAAATTTCTCGGACTGATTTGGCTCTCGGAATACCAGTGCTCACGCTGCTGCCAACCTGTCCTAGTTGTTCTTGGACCCAAGCCAGCTCTTCATTTTGATGAGCTTTGGTCTAATTCTTCCTTCCACAGTGCTTACTCTGCCCATTTCTTTTATTTCTTCCACACTGCTTCAGATCTGTGAGTGAGTTCTTTATATATATATATATATATATATATATATAAATGGGTTTTGATTTTTTTTTTTTTACTCAACTAATTTCATTCCCTTCACTGTTTCAGATTTATTGATCTTTGGACTTCAAGATCTAGTTGAATCTTTGCTCAAAGCCCTCTTCCTTTTTCTTTGTTGCACAGCCACTTCGGCTCCCCCCCTTTACACAGAGATCAACCCAGCTGTTCTTCTTCTTCAAGAAGGCTCTGCCATTTGCACACTAATCTTCATCCAAATATCAGAGGTAAAGTTTACTATAGCACTTGAAAGTACAACGTAAGTGTGCATGGAACATGGTGCCAGTCAAAATTTCAATTTTAAAAGGTGAATTGATGTCCATCCAGTGTGTTCCTAATGCTCTAGTCACCATGAAACCAGTTTGCTTCAGCTTATTCAGTGTTCTTTCGTGTTTCAGGTGTGATATTTGTTTCCTCTGCGGCTAGATACATCTGGTTATCATTTAGATTCCTTTTAAGAGCGGTAGACCATGATGAGACAGGCCACTGGAAGGGTGTGACAGACACAAATTGGTGCTTAGCTCTTGCGACTACTATTTTATGAGGGATGTGGAAATACCATTGTGCTAGACGCTTTTGAGGGAAAGAGAATCAATACTAGTCAGGTGTGGGGTGCCATGGTGGAGTCATGCAGAAATAGATGAAGGTTAAACCTTCAAGTTCCAATTTGCAGTCATCAGAGACATTCTAGTGTCAAAGGTCAGAAGGGGTGGTCTAAACCACCATGAGGTGCATTTCGAATATATATATATATATAGATGGCTTATGATGTATATATATATATAATATTTTATTTTATTATATATATATGTTATTTTATTTTATTTTATTTTTTTGCTTCGAATCTGCTGGTGCTTCGTTTTTTTTTTTTTGCTGCTTGACAAACTTTGGGCAAATATATATATATATATATATATTGATTATCATATATATATATATATATATTTTTTGTTTAGAGCTCGGATTACCCACATTAGCCTTGGCTTGTGCACAATCAATCGCTGCTTCCGGCTTCAGCTTATCCGACGTCGACCACGCACGTTCGCCCTCTCAACGCAACGTGTGTGGTCTTGCCCAACCTAGCTCCACATCGCTGCTTCCGGCTTCAGCTTATCCGACGTTGACCACGCACGTTCGCCCTCTCAACGCAACGTTTGTGGTCTTGCCCAAGCCTAGCCCAGTCTTGTTGATTACAGTCTGTAAAGCCTCTCTGATTTCAGCTTAAATTTCCAGTATCGGCTTCGGACTTCACCTCTCTAACTGCCCAAATTTGTAAGTATGACATTCGACCCCCTCTTTCGAATATAAATATATTTAAATATATATAAATATATTTTTGTGGCAATGTAGAGGGCTCGAGCAATCTGATGAAAATAGAAATAAAATAAATAAATAAAAACTGAATCTGAATATGGACTCAATTTTTTGTGGCAATCCCAATGATATTTTTTTTAGCTCAAACACCGTGATTTTGGCCATATGGAAACATGCACTAGCACTTGAAACCTTATTGAGGTGTTTGGCTTGGACATAATTTGTTGAACTTTATCACCGAGGAAAGGCCGAATATAACTTGTTGACTAGTATTTGAGCTCCATTTTTGACATGGAGAGAGAAAACCCTGGACTTATGAATATGGACTTTGGAAAGGACATTCTTGTAATTTGCATAATGATCCATTGAATCTTGCTACTGATAAGCAATGTAATATACTTCGGATCTCGGGCCTGAAATTTATTATTGAACTTCACTCTGTCCAAATTTTGAGCCCCGTATAAATTGGACCTTTAATATGGAACATAGTGACTTTAAGAAATTGACCCGTTTGAACTTCATCATGAAGCGACCCATGACATTGCACCTCTTATTGATGATAGAAGACAAAAATCTATATGTTGATGATGCACCCATTGGTATTAAAATTTGTTGAGCTTGAAGAATATCCGAGAAAATGAATTGTTGATGACGTCCGAAGTTGAATTTGTTGATAAACCCATCATGTTGCATGTAACAATATTCTGAATTTTAATACGGTCAACTCTTTAATATTTATACTGGTTATTTCAGCCATATGTCTTCTCAAAAGAAACCCGTTGTCTCGGGGTCATCGGAACCGGCTCTCATGAAAGAAAGGGATGTACCTCCGGCATCTGAGTGGAGGAAATCTCCTTATTTTGGCCGGAAGGATCCCTTCTGGCGGGCGGCTACCTCCACCACTTCTCTTCTATCTCCGAAGGCGGCTCCATTATGTCTCACTGAGGACACTGACTCTGGACATGAGGCCCTCATTTCTCCTTCCTCGGTGCTACGCTTTCGGATTGAGCGGGGGGACTTTCCATACTGTTATCCTCAGTTCAAGGCCTTCTCAAACCCTCCTTTTGGTTGGCGGGAGTGGGTCGATGATGTCCTCTCGGACAAAAGCTTCTGTCAGCGGCTTCAAGAGGCCCGACTATTGATCCCAGTGAAAATATCTCGATCCCTATCCATCCGTCGCAACAATGCTAGCCTGGAAGCCATGGCTCTTCGGTGGAGCACCGAGACACACACCTTTATACTTGGCCAGCACGAGATGGGGCCCACCTTTGAGGATGTGTTCATGTTGCTGCGTCTGGAAGTAACCGGCCCTGATGCCTTCGACCCTGAGCAGACACCCCCCGAAGATGATTCTTTGATCCAATCTCTGAAGCTAAATCTTCAAACTTGTGGTCGGTGGAGTTCCGTTTTTGATGGTTCAGCGAGGAGGACTAGTCGAGTAAGGACGGACCGTGCCTCCTATACTGCATGGATCCGCCACTTCTTCAAAGATCTTCAGCCCTTGGCCAGAGATGCTGATCCTGACTCTCGGGAGTATGAAGCCGGTCCGATGTATGGCTCCAGGCTCTATTTCTTGGGATTTCTGGCTTGCTTCCTTTCATTCTTCATTCTTCCGAGCACACCTCCGGATTCCCTCAATCCTTTCGTCTTCCCCTTGGCAGTCAGGCTCTTTAGAGGAGATCGGATCCCTTTGGCTCCCCTATTTCTTGGGAATCTCTATTATCGGCTAGATCTACTACATCGAGATATGGTTCGCTCCGTGGGTCGATATGAGCCTGTCTCCTTCATTCACAGCCAGTTCCTACTTTGTTTCTTCTTCGAGAGGTTCCCAAAATTTGCCCCTGCTCCGACTGTATTCGAGGCGGAGGTTCTTCGGGAGATAGTGGATAAAGATGGCATCCCTGTGCTTGATACTGATGGGTCTCGGACATTTGAGAAAGCGAAGTCTTGCCAGCCGTTGATTACACGTTGGTCACGTACCATTTCCACCTTATCCTTGAATACTCTGGTGGATGATCCCCGACGCTTTGTGGCACGGCCGTATGTATGCCCACCCGTAGGTGTGGCCACACCGCTTATCTATCATGGTTCCTCCCGCTCGGTGTCCTTTCCTTTTCCGAAGAACATCCCTGCACCCTTTATTGATATGCTGATTATGATCCGACCGAGTTCATTACCGGTGTGGCATGAGGAAGGCGTTGATAGTGCCGTTTATTGGCCTGACCGTGTAGCATGTCAATTCGGGTTTGATCAATGTGCCCCGGGGCCAGCACCTCATTTATTATCATTTTCAGAGAGCTACGGGCGCTTCAGTCGCCGGCTTGTACACACCGTGCTTCCCCTATCCGGCTCTTTGACGATGCCAGGCTTGAGCCGAGTAGGGGGTTTCACCCCCTCTTTCAGGCGGTATTGGCAGAAGAATATCGATGCGTTTATTGCATTTGTCCAGAGCAGACCGACCGTATGTTTGCCTCCGCCGATTTATAAGAAGGATTCTTCTCTTCGGCTACCCGAGAGCCGAAAATCTGACCACATGTACGAGGGTTTCTTCACTTCATCTGCTCCAACTGACCCTTCTGCTCGGGCATCTGCTTCTAGTTTGGCAATTACTTCTCCAGAGCCAGTCCCTTTGAATAAGGCCTCTGGTCCTCGGACGACCCGCCTTAAGAAGATGGCTCACAAGAGGACTTCTGATGCCAGTCCTTCCGCTCCTCGCCTTTCCAAAAGGCTTCATGAGGTACCCGAAATTCTTGATTTGAAGCTACTTTCCTTCTTGCGACTATACCTTCTAAAATGAAAACTTTTATTTGCCCATGTTGTGTAGGATCCTGCGGTTGTTGACGTTCTCGGTACCGTGGCTCCTGGCCATGCTGCCTCCCCCAGGCCGGACTCAGACTTGGACGACACTCTCCCTTTGTCTGCAAGACTTGTGAAGATGTGCACCCCTCGTATAGCAGTTCTAGATGACGATGATGATGAGGCTGAGTCCTCCGATCATTTTTGTGACCTTATTCCACGCACGCGTCGTCATCGCCCTACCGTAGCTGAGGAGGAGCACTACCTTGGTGACGAGTTTATTGGGGCTCACCGTTCTGATGTTGAGATTGCTGGAGGGACTGATGCCACAGAAATTGATGTCGCGGGCCATGCTTCTAGAAGCGATGTAGAGATGAGGTGCGCCTCTGGGAATGGTGTGGAGGTGGATGTGCTAGAGATCTCTGAGACTCGCTCTGGCACTTATGGTGATTCTCATCCTCCGGCCCTCCTTCCTTCTTCAGGGATGACTGCTACTGTTCAGGCTTCATCAGACATTGAGATCGATCAGGTGGTCTCTACACGACCAAGTGACTTTGTTGATGCTAGGAGTCCTTCAGTTGCCCCTGCTTTGCATATTGATCCTCCCTCTGGTAATCTTTCTTTCTGAAGTTTGTCATTTACTTATATCTGTGAGAAATCTTTACTTAAATGACTTTCCTGTTCCCTACCTCTAATAAGGCCTTCTTATCTTTTCTTCAGTGTTAGCTGCTAACGGGGTCTTGCCTTCACCTACCTCAGACTCTGCTCCAGTGTTAGCTGCTACCGGGGTCCTGCCTTCACCTGCCTCGGACTCTGCTCCAGTGTTAGCTGCTACCGGGGTCCTGCCTTCACCTGCCTCGGACTCTGCTCCAGTGTTAGCTGCTACCGGGGTCCTGCCTTCACCTGCCTCGGGCTCTTCTCCGACTCTCTTTGTAACTCCTCACGGTTCTCCTTCTCAAGGGGGGACACTTGTCTTTGAGACGACTGCCAGAGGTTCTTCATCGCCAGTGCCTTCGAATATTTTGGATCTAAATCTTAGTGATTTCCACATTGATAGTGATGCTTTTGGTCTTTCCCCTTATCGTTCGGCATTCTCAGGCT
Organism: Camellia sinensis; assembly: GCF_055761805.1. Lineage (NCBI taxonomy): Eukaryota > Viridiplantae > Streptophyta > Magnoliopsida > Ericales > Theaceae > Camellia > Camellia sinensis. The sequence goes on from NC_138967.1 coordinate 52,607,189, forward strand.
CGGGACCTCTGCCGGGAGTTACCCCTCCGGGTGGTTCATCTAACCCGATAGACATTGGGGAGATTCCTGAGACTAGCAGCTTTCCGGCCCCAATTCCTCCTTCAGCTTCTGGTAAAGTATCATTTCTCCATTATTGGGTAGCTCCTGAGTTTGCTTCAGTTCTACAGCTTGTGCATTCAAGTTACCCGGAGACCTTTGCTTCATTTGCTTGCCAGTGTCCACTCATTCAGACTGCTCTTCTCGAGTCTTTTGCCACTATCTTATATAGCTTGGACAGGCAACGGTTGTGTGACCTTAATGGGAAAGTAGTCGAGACAGCGTATCAGGGGATCTCTGACATGGAGCGTCACCAAGTGGACTTATCATGGCTTCGGAAGCGCCTGGATATAGCTTCGAACGCCAGTCATCAGCTGGAACTTATGTCTGTGCTTGCCTCTTATCGCACCTCTATAGATGAGATAAAGGCAACTCTTCGTGAACTTGAGTCGGGTTATGCTCGGGCCTTGGAGACTTTAGAGGCACACTCTACTGTTTGTCCTCCAGATGTAGATATGACGGGCAGCTTCTTCGAGGGTGTCTTTAGGAAAGATTGAGTTTTTTTTTTTTTATCATTACTTTCTTGCCCCTTTCGATAAAAAATGTTTTATCTAGGACAATGCAATGAAATGACAAAATTTTTGTTGTTTGGATATTTTCGCATTGTTTTCTCATTCTTCTTGATAAAATATTTATTTCGAATGATACAATGGAAAGAACAATCATATGCACGTATAAAAGCTGAAATATTCTCATTAGTTCTTCAACTTTCTTGACGAAAGTATAATAGATTCACTGTAAGTGATGGGATAAAACATGCACCACAGAGAAAACCAGCTTCTTCATAACGTAAGGGAAATACAACTTTTAGACAAAGTAAGAAAGTGAAAATGAATTTCAACATAGATGAGTCCAACTATGGGTAGTAATGCTTGATAAACTTTGCATTGAGCGGGCCAGTTCGGAAGCCGTCTTCAACCCTTACAAGTTTGTAGTACCCGCTTGAGCTCGCCCGAACCACCTTGTAGGGCCCTTCCCATTTTGGAGAAAACTTGGGCAAAGGCTGTCTTCGCATGATTGGGTCTACAATCTTCCATACTAGATCACCTTCTTCAAACTTCCTTGGTATCACAGTCTGGTTATAGGCTCGGGCGATGGACTCATGATACCTTTCCATGACTTTTGCAGCTCTGTCATGCTTTTCCTCTAATGCTTCCAATCTGGCGGTTCGAGGCTCCAATACCATCCCCGAGGCAAGAGCCATTCGAGCAGATGGCGTTTCCAACTCTATAGGTAACACTGCCTCGGACCCATACACAAGGGAGTAAGGAGCTGCTTGAGTTGGCTTTCTCTTCGAAGTGCGATACGCCCACAGGGCTACTATCAACTGTTCGGACCAAGTCCCCCCAAACTCTTCCATCATCTTGCTCAGAATCCTTATCAGTGTCTTGTTTGTGGCTTCCGCTTGCCCGTTCCCTTTTGGATAGTAGGGTGTGGATTTGTGATGCTTCACTTGGTAAGTCTCTAGGAGGCTCTTCACATATTTGTTTATGAAGGGAGTGCCGTTATCCGAGAGGATGGTGTTTGGTACTCCAAATCGGCAAATGATATTCTCCTTAATGAAGTTCGCAACTGCAGGCCCCGTAGCGTTCTTCAGAGGAATTGCTTCGACCCACTTTGTACTCAATTCTGTGGCTGCGAGAATCCACTTGTACCCCTTAGAAGATGTGGAGATGGGCCCTATCAGATCAAAAGCCCAGGTATGGAACGGCCATGGCGTTCGGATACTATGCAGGTCTACAGCTGGAGCATGGATCAAATTTCCGTGTTTCTGACAAGTCTGGCACCTCTTCACGTGATGGGATGCATCTGACTCCATGGTCGGCCAGTAATACCCAAGGTGTATAAGTTGCTCGAACAGCCGAGCCCCTCCTTGATGTTCAATCTCGTGGGCTCTTCCGAGGACTAGATCTGACTCCTCCTTGGAGAGACATCTCAGGGGAGTGCCCTCAATACTTATTCTATACAGTTTGTCCTGATCAAGAAAGTACCGCCTCGCTCTCCTCTTGAGGTGTGCAATGTCCCTCGGGCTCTCAGGTAGTGTTCCCTCTTTGAGATAGTCAATGTAGACTTGCCTCCAGTCAGGGGTATCAATTTCAAAGCAACTCTCATCCTCCCGGATGTATGACTGACACTTGGGGCATTCCCTCTGTAATTGATTTGAGTCCTTCTCCATCTCGGGCCAATAATAACCTTGTCTTTGGATTCTTCTATACAGACTGATATCCCCATCCCCGCAAGACTTTTCATGGATCTGTTGTAGTCGGAAGCTTGCTTCTTGTTGGCCAATACACCGGGCTAGGAATCTGGTACCTCCTCGGAAGTAAAGTTCACCTTGAATAATTGTGAATTGGGCAAGCTTGGCCATAGTCAGTTTTCCAACTTTGCTTCTGAGTTGCTCGAGGACTTCTCCTCTCCAGTCCTCCGGAAGGCCTTTGACTTCGGGTATTATTGAAGGTTCTGTTCTCTTCTTGATAACAATTGTTGCCTCTTCCTCTGGAATGTCAATTCTTGCCCCTAATGTTGCGAGGGCATCTGAAAACTTGTTGTCGGAGCGAGGCACATGCTCTATTTCGACCTTCTGAAATTTGTCAAGAAGCCTTTGGACTGTTGTTCGATATGTGGCCAAGGCAGGCTCCTTTAAGACGAACTGTCCTGAAACTTGCTTCACTATCAGCTTTGAGTCCCCCCGGATCCGAATCTTCTTGATACTGTGCTTCTCAGCTGCTATCAAGCCTAAAATAAGAGCCTCATACTCGGCTTCGTTATTCGAACAATGGAAATCCAGTTTATAAGACAAATATAACTTTTCCCCACTTTTGCTTGTAAGGACTATCCCGGTTCCTCCCTTCCCTCCGGCTGCTGCTCCGTCAAAGCTCAATGTCCAGAAGCTTTCCTCGGAAGCCATAGCTGCGTGCACCTCTCCTCTTAATTCCTCATTCACTGGTTCATAGTCACCACTTGGAAATTGGGCAAGGAGATCAGCTAAGGCTTGACTTTTGATCGCCTTGGGGGCTACACATGTGATTTCGAATTCACCCAATGCTAACAACCATCTTGCCACCTTCCCGGTTAGAGCAGGCTTGCTGAGGAGGTATCGGATTGGATCGCTTCTAGTAACAATCTGAATCTGATGTGCTAGGAAGTAATGTCTGAGCTTTTGGGCAGTGAATACCAAAGCTAAACAATGTCTCTCTACTGGAGTATATCGGACTTCTGCTCCTCGAATCTTCCGACTGATGTAATACACCGGGCGTTCTACTCCATCTACATCTTGGACCAATAATGCCCCTATGGACTTGGGGGTTGAAGTTAGGTACAACATTAGAGGCACCCCGGGCTGCGGGGCTATCATGGTCTGAGGCGAGGTCAAGGCCGCCTTGATTCTCTCAAAGGCCTTTTGGTGCTCTTGGTTCCACTCGAACTTGGCATCTCCTTTTAACAAAGAGCCGAAAGGCGCAGAGATCTCTGCCAGTGCTGGGATAAACCTCCGAATATAAGACACCTTCCCGAGGAACTTCTTTAACTCCTTCTGAGAATGCGGGGGAGGCATTGCTCTGATAGATTTGACCTTGTCTTCATCTGCCTCGATACCATGCCTATGTACAAGAAACCCGAGGAACTTCCCGGCCGTCACCCCGAAAGCACATTTGAGAGGATTCATTCTCATTTTGAATTTCTGGCACCTCTTGAATACCTTCTCAAGGTCTCGGAGATGGTCTTCTTCTTTCTTGGATTTCACCACTAGATCATCAACATAATCTTCCATCTCATGATGGATCATGTCATGAAAGATTGCAGTCATAGCCCTTTGGTAAGTTGCACCGGCATTTTTGAGTCCGAAAGGCATGACTGTATAGAAGAAGTTTCCGAGAGGTGTTCTAAAAGCGGTCTTTTCTGCGTCCTCTTCAGCCATCTTAATCTGATTGTATCCACTGAATCCATCCATGAATGAGAACATCTGGTGTCCCGAGGTAGTATCCACGAGGGTGTCGATGTGAGGAAGAGGGAATTCATCATTCGGGCAAGATTTGTTCAAATCTCGAAAGTCTACACATACTCTGATTTGGCCATTCTTCTTCTTTACTGGCACGATGTTTGCTAACCACGTGGGGTACTGTATTGGCCGGATGAAACCAGCCTGTTGAAGTTTTTCAATCTCCTTCTTAATCTTCTCTTCGAGATCTGGATGATATTTTCGAGCAGCTTGCTTAATTGGCTTGGAGTTTGGGAACACATCAAGATAGTGGGAGACTAGGTCAGGATCTAGTCCGGGCATTTCCTTATATGACCAAGCAAACACATCTGAGTATCGGCTTATCAACTTTAACAACTGTTCCCGCTTCTCTGGGCTAAGGCTCGAACTTACGAATACCGGCCTCGGTGCATCTTGTCCATCACTCAGATCTATTTCGATAAGTTGTTCAGGCTGAGGCTTCGGCCCATCTTGCATACATTCTGGAGCCACTTCAGGCTTTATTACTATATCATTGTCAGGAGGCTCTTCTTTTGACTCGGAGTCGGTGACTGAAGAAACCGACTCCCCGCGCCTTCATAAATAATACACCATCTTGCCTCCTTCTCGAACTTTCATCACCTTCCGAGGAATAGGCGGACTTTCTGGTCTAGACATCGCCCGCTTACTTGATTCTGTCATCGGCTCCTTGTCATCTTTGATATCCTCCCAACGAGGAATTTTGACCCCTCGAGGCTTAGAGGTGGTGGGAACTTCTTCGACAGCCAGTTCGGTGAAGTAGATGGCATCAGAATAATGAGCTTCATGGATCTCGAAAGGCCTTTCTGTAGCCTGAATTGTCACCGTCTTCTTTCCCCATTTAGCCTTAACACACTGATGATAACTCGATGGTACAGCCCCATATCTATGCATCCAGGTCCTCCCTAGAATGATGTGATAATTTGCCTCAGAATCGATAATATGGAACTTGGTGGCCGAGCGAATCTCTCCAACGGCTAAATCAACAGTTACGCATCCGATAGTAACTCTCCTTTCTCCACCGAAGCCAGTGATGACTATCGGCTGCTTCACAATGCGTTCTTCAGAGATTCCGGCTTTTTCTAGAGTAGCGCGAGTCATAATGTTGATAGAGGCTCCACTATCTAGAAAGGCCCTTTTGAACTCAACCCCGTTAATAAAAACAGTCACATAAAGCGGGCGATTGTGAGAAAAAGGATACTTCCGATCAGCCTCGGAGAAAGTAATGGCACTAGATTGCTCTTTTGCCTTCCTCGGGATAGACCCTTCAGTCGACATACATTCCTCATGGTGTGCCTCGGCTATATTAATGATAGACTTGGTGATTTCCGTTCTTGCCTCCCTGGAAAGTCCAAGCTGGTCAAAGAACTGCTTGAACTTTACACAGTCTTGCAGGGTTTTGGCATAGTGATCCGGATCTTTTTCCACTCTTGGAGGCTCGTAGTTAACCATCTCCTCGGTCTCCTCAAAATAAGATGCCACATAAACATGGTGTCCTCCTATTCCATAGCATTCTTCTCCTCCTTCTGGATCAAAGGGATCTTCGCCATGAGTCATAAATGTTCTGCCCTCTGGATCGAGAGCACTTCCATAGTAAACTTGCTCACCCTCTGGCTCGAGGATGTCGTCCAGATAACAGTCATCGTCATCGAGATTAGCGATAGCCTCGATCATTGGGCCTTCATAAGCTATCATAGCAACATTCTTGCCCTTGTCTCGGTGTTGAGGATATGGTTGTTCTCGGATGTCTTGAGTCCCTCGCTTTTTGAACCTCAATTCGTCTGCCTCGACTTTATCTCTGAAGATTTTCCTGAGAGTCCAACACTTCTCTGTCGGATGTTTCAATGTACGATGGTAGACACAAAATTCAGGGCTCTCACGGTCCTTTTTTGATGGCATTTCTTCAACATAAGGCAATTTTAGCTCTCCGTCAGCCACCCATTCCTTAACTAGAGCTTTCACTTCTTCGATTCCACATGGATAAGAAACATTCCCCTTTTCACCATTATATTGCTTTCTTTTCTGGCCCCTATGACCTCCTCCTTGTGAATTTCGGGTATCCGGGGCAGAGGCAGCAGCAACGATAGGTCCACGAGATGACTTGAAACTAGTCTTGTAACTGGCTTTAAATCCGGACTCCTGAGCCTGAGGGATGCTAATGTTCCGAGCTGCTTCTATTAATGCCGAGAAGGTGGGTAGCTTGTGGTTAACTAGAAACATTTTGTACCTGCTCAATGCCCCTTCTAGACAAATTTGAACCAGATAACTCTCCTCAACTGCTTCATGACAATCCACGGCCTTGTCCTGAAACCTTTTGACGTAGTCAAGGATGTCTTCACTTTCTTGTTGCTTCTCTTTACACAATGTAAGTGTGGTCACCTTCTCCGCCACTTGAAAGAACTTGGAGTGGAATTTGTTAACCATTTCCTCCCAACTTCGGACAGAGTTTGGGGCCAAATTAACATACCAACTATATGCTCGGTCGGTGAGGGACTTAGAGAATTCTCTCAGTCGGAGGACGTGGTTTGAACCATGAATACCTAGAGTCTCGATGAACCGCACAACATGTTCTCGGGCATTTCCTTGTTTGCCGTCGAACTTGATGAACTTCGGCACTGTATACCCCTCAGGGTATGGATAGCTCAGCATCTCAATGGGGTAAGGCGGCTTGACGTCTGGATCAGGCAAAGAGGGTAAGGTCCTCTTGCCCCGTTCGAGATCGAACATGGCCTGCACATCGGCGAGAGTGAGAAACTGTTGAGGGAGAGAGTTTGATGGTGGTATTCCCGGGACTTGGCTTATGTACCCGAAGACTGAGCTAGGGGCGTCTTGGCCATTCTGGTGCTGCGAATTCATCATTGGTGAGGACATTTGACGATACTGGCCATCAGCGCCTATAGACAAGCCAGTCGGTGATGGGATATTGAATTGAGGCCCATAGAGTCCACCGCACGGCGCCGCTATACCGGGTTGTGCTTGCAGATTTGTTGTTGGCACCAAAGGAGGCCCGCTTGGTGCTTGGGTAACATTCACTGGTGGCGTAACAAGATTAGGTACGGGCATAGCTCCCTTTTGTGCCATCATGCTCCTTATGTTTTCCTGGACACCAGCAGTCGTTGGAGTGCCGTTCATTACACCAGAAACTCCCCTAGTCACCATTGGATCTTGGCTTGGCACGCCATGGAGACCGGGTATGGGCAAACTGCTGCCGCCTACTGTGGTTTGAGCATGTGTTACTGTGGCCGTGTTGCCATGAGCCACAGGCTGATTGGGGCCTACTTCTCCTTGGATTTGATTTTGCGTTCCGGCGGGAATAACTCCACCAACAGTTTGATTTCCGTTTGGCGCCGGTGCAAAGTTAGAACTCATCACCATCATGGTGTGAGTGAGATTCTGAAGAGTGGTAAGAATCTCTTGTTGAGTATTTTGAAGTCCTTGAATGGCTTCAAGCAAAAGTGGTTGATCTGGAGCCGTGGTCCTGTCATCACCACCATTAGAGGATCCTTGTTGGTGAACTTCATCTTCTCCCGCCATCCTTGTTGGAGTTGTGTGGATTCCAGATCTCGTTGAGACCATTAACCAATCCGCCTCCCCAGCAGAGTCGCCAAAATGTAGGAGAGGGTTCAAGAAAGGAGTTGGAAAATTCGAAGATTTTCGAAGATCCTTGAAGAACAATTTCGAATTCTCTAGAATATGATGAGAGGCTTAGATTCTTCAATAATCTCAACTTAGGAACACGACAACAAAGGAGATGATGGAGATAAGAGATTGGGTGAAGAAGAAGGCAAAATGGCTAGAGAATAGAATAATGGCAAGGCTCTCCCATTGATCTCCCACTTTCACTCTCAAGGTCGATAATGGAGAAGGGAAATTAGTTCTTTCCCAAGAGTTAAAAAATCTCCAAAATCCATCCCTTGTAAAGCTATGGGTGGGTGCTATTTATAGGCACCTCATGATGTAGGATGGAGCCCATGTGCAAGGCACATGGGGGATATTCTCTCTAACCACCTTGTCCGAGGGGGTGACCTCTCCGAGGAGGTGACTTCTCCGAGGATGAGAAAACCCCGATGAGGAGATCAATCCCTCGGCGAACCCTTCTTCTTAGCCACACCTAACCAATGATCCCCAATCATCCCAAAGGGTCAGGGGTAGTCCCAGAGGACGTCCTGCCGCAAAAATATTGCCGAGTCTCATGGACCCCCCGGGGTCGTGCCACCTCGACCCGGGTATAGGCTAGTTTAACCGAAGAGTGAATTTATCTCCACTCACCGTCCTCGGGATCGGGTCCTTTGTTCGAACTCCATTACGCCCATGGTTCTGGTGCGTAGATCCCGGAAAGCTCCGAGCCCGCAAGTGTTCTGGGACTCATTAACGGAGCGGCTTCTAGATTGCATCTGAATCCGTTCGAAGCCAAGTGCTTCGGATCTCTAGATTCGTAGGTCCGAATCCTTTCGAGTCCGAGTGCCTCGGATCTCTAGGCTTGTTCAACACCCTTTCGAGTCCGGGCCCGAGTAAGTCTCTAAGTCTCTAAGTTCGTGGATCCGAACCCCTTCGAGGCTTAGAGCGATTCAGCCCGTTTGATGGCGATAAATCTGGGCCCACCGATCTTGGACTTGCGATAAATTCGGGCCCACTAATCTTGGGCTATTGGGCCTAAATAATTTAGTGGGCTTAAATTAGCTCCTCTTACACAATCGACGCTGAAGATGATACAGGAATGTTACGAAACTGGTCAGAGGATAGTCCGTACCTAATTAATCAAGCCACTGATTCTCATATCATTGACCCAGAAGTTGATGTCAAGTATAGTTTGTCAGTACCAGCATACACAGCGCCACAGACAATCTATTCCACAGCTAGAACCACAGAGCCCAATAAGTATTACAATCTGACATGGCACTTTCCTCTTGATGGCAGTTTTTGTTACCTTGTTAGGCTCCATTTTTGCGAGGTTGTAAGGGATATTTGGAATGCCAATCAAAGGGTTTTTCAAGTTTATTTAGATGGGCAAACTGCTGAGAATCATGCTGACGTGATATATTGGAGTGGTGGAGTTGGCATTCCAGTGTACAAAGATTACATTGTTAATTTTACAGGATATAGCCAAAAGAAGTTGTTCTTGTCCTTGACATTACAGAGCACAAAAAGGTTGAATGGTCCAATCTTAAATGGCTTGGAAATCTTCAAGCTATCAGACCATGCCTACAATCTAGCAGGGCCTTTTCCATTTGGAAATAAAGCATTGCAATTTGGAATGTCAAAGAGATTATGGAATAATGATTTACATACAGCAACAATTCTAGTTAGGTTGTTATCGGGTATTTTTTTGTTGACATTTCTATGGTATGTTATGTCGCAGTTGCCAATCAGATGGTGCCCGTTACCAGTGGTTTCTCTTTTACAAGTTCACTTGAATCGACAAAGGAAAGCCTTTAAGCAATTGGCATCATCAGATCACTGTCGTTATTTCACACTTGTTGAGATTAAAGCAGCTACAAATAACTTCTCTAATGCTAATCTAATTGGTGTTGGTGGATTTGGCAAGGTCTATAAGGGACACATCAACGATGGTGCCACCTTTGTCGCAATAAAACGTGGGAGTCCAACCTCGCATCAAGGTCTACACGAGTTCCAGACTGAGATCACAATTTTATCAAAACTCAAGCACGGTCACCTTGTCTCTCTGATTGGGTATTGCATTGATGGAGAAGAGATGATACTTGTATATGACTTCATGGCCCGGGGTACCTTACGTGATCACCTATATAATACCGAGAGGCCCCCACTTCCATGGAGCCAAAGACTCCAGATTTGCATTGGTGCTGCGCGGGGCTTACAGTACCTTCATGCTGATTCAAAGCAAACCATTATTCACCGCGATGTGAAGACAACAAACATTCTCTTAGATGAGAAATGGGTAGCCAAGGTTTCAGATTTTGGGTTGTCCAAATTTGGGCCTAACTTCATGTCTCGCACTCATGTTAGCACTGCAGTGAAGGGTAGTTTCGGGTACATGGATCCAGAATACTACCGTCGTCAAAAGTTGACAGAAAAGTCTGATGTGTACTCTTTTGGTGTAGTATTGATGGAAGTATTGTGTGCTAGACCAGCAATCTTACCAATGGTGGTGGAAGAGGAGGAAGAGAAGTTGGAACAAATCAGCTTGGCTGAGTGGGCTTTGCATTGTCATCAACTAGGGACCCTTCATCAGATCATGGACCCATTTTTGAGGGGAAAGATTGACCCAGAATGTTTCAAAACATTCACAGAAGTAGCAAAGAAGTGTTTATCAGACAAGGGAAGTGAACGACCCACGATGGGTGATGTGCTATGGCACTTGGAATTAGCACGACAACAGCAAGAAGCTAATACAGTGGAGGAAAAAATGTGTCTTGAGACGAGTCATAGAACTACAAGTGAGACTTTTGTGACCATTGATCTTGGCATTGGAAATTCAGATCCAACACCCGGAGTTGAATTTTCTGAGCTCCTGGCCCCAGTTGGTCGTTAAAAGAATTGAACAAACATATCAAATAGTTGGGTCTATCACGGACGAGACGACTACATTTATATTGCTCTGTTTTTTTGTATTTTTTTTGTAGTTGGTTCTGCGATTCATTTTGTGTTTGTAAAATCTTGTTTTTTTCAAATGTTTCCTAGTAAATAGTGTTTTTTTTTTTTTTAATTATTTTGGAATAGCATATTATGTGTAGGGCTCGATGTATGCATTAATGTTTAGGTAATAATTAAGCCTACGAATGTTTAGTTAAGAAATTGTCGTAGTTTTAGAATTTTCATACTTATATGTATATTTACATATTTAAATTGTGGATGCCAAGCCCCACCCACCCATGGCCCCCTCAATAGTTCCACCTCTACCATCAACTTCAAATCCACTTGTTTGTTACAAAAATGTTTTATCGTTGGAAGTCCAATGACAGGGATGGGCAATGGGCGAACGTGGCATGATAGGTGGTATAGAGAGGGATTGGGCATTGCAAGTGAGGGTCTTGGATGATGGGGAAGTGATGGTGGCAAAGGGGAGGTATGCAAATTTACAAGTGATATATTATAGGACTGGGTCCCTTTCGGTCCATAATTTGGATTGGAAGGTATTATTTGAGTTTATAAGGCAAATCATAGATTATATGTCGATAATTTAAACTGTTCTTTTTGTTAAACATTCGTCTATATAATCCAAAAAAAAAGTTAATATTATAATCTTAACATATTTAATTTATCACATTTATTTCTAAACAAATGGACGATTAGTGTGTTTTTAAAAAATAAACATCCATTTTTTTTAGTAACAAATGCAATAAATTGAATAACATACGAATATCGAATCGATTTTTTTTATTTTTATGAATGGTACACACAAAAAACCCCACAAATTAATAGTCTGGATCATTGAAATAAGACCCTTAGTAGTCTTCACGAACCTATGTGTGTATATATATATATATATATATAGAGATAGTGTTGAGTTAGAACACAACGGCTATATAAAAGTAAATCTTTATTTAGATGCAAAGATACACTCAAGTATACAAGAAGACTCTTGTATGAGAGGGTTCAAGAACGTTGTTGGAAAATTCAAAGATCTTTGAAAAAAATTCGAATTCTCTAGAAATGATAAGAGGCTTAGATTCTTTAATAATCACAACTAAGAACACAAAAGCAAAGGGATGATGGAGATAAGAGATTGGGTGAAGAAGAAGGCAAAGTAGTTAGAGAGAGAATAATGGCAAAGCTTTCCCATGGATCTCTCACTTTCACTCTCAAGGTTGATAATGGAGAAAGGAAATTAGTTCTTTCCCAAGAGTTATCTCTCCAAATCCATCCTTTGTAAAGTTATGGGTGGGTGCTATTTATAGGCACCTCATGATGTTGGATGAAGCCCATGTGCAAGGCACATGGGGAATATTCTCTCTAACTATCTTGTCCGAGGAGGTGACCTCTCTAAGGATAAGAAAAACTCTGAAGAGGAGATCTACCTTTCGACAAACCCTTCTTCTTAGCCACACCTAACCAATGATCCTCAATCATCCCAAAGGGTCAGGAGTAGTCCCAGAGGACGTCCTACCGTAGAAGGGTCAAAGGTAGTTCAAGAGAACGCCCTACCGCAAATATTGCCAAGTCTAAGGGACCCCCTAGATCGTGCCACCTCGACCCGGGTATAGACTAGTTTAACCGAAGAGTAAATTTATCTTCACTCACCGTCCTCGGGATCGGGTCCTTTGTTTGGACTCCATTACGCTCATGGTTCTGGTATGTAGATCCTAGAAAGCTCTGAGTCCGCAAGTGTTTTGGGACTCAATAATAGAGCGGCTTCTAGATTGTGCCTGAATCCGTTCGAAGCCAAGTGCTTCGAATCTCTAGGTTCGTGGATCCGAACCCTTTCGAGTCCGAGCCCGAATAAGTTTCTAAGTTCATGGATTCGAACCCTTTTGAGGCTTAGAGCGATTCGGCTCGTCTGGTGGCAATAAATCCGAGCCCACAAATCTTGGACTTGAAAAAATTCGGGCCCACCAACCTTAGACTATTAGACCTAATTAATTTAGTGGGCTCAAATTAGCTCCTCTTACATTTGCCCCTTGTGTGTATGAGAAATTTTAGTTTTCTCGGACATGCATAATTGCACCTTTTCAGCCATGTTTCGCATTACGTCTTCGAAAATATTTTGTCTTCATATGACCTTTGGATAAAATTGAGGACTCACCGTAAATTATGGATAAAATTGACAACTAATAAAGATAATTAAAAAAATCTTCTTCTTTTTTTTTTTTTTCAAATCAATTTTTTTTTTAACAGCCGAAGATTTTTTTTTTGAATAAAGATTGGGACCCCCTTTTTTCCACCCCTTTTGACCCCCTTTCTTTTTTGATTGGCCACTTTTTTTTTTTTTTCTCCTCTTTCAATCACCACCCGTCACGTGTATATGAAAGTAATAGGGATTAAAATTTAGGGGGATGCACCAATAAATCCCAAATTAATAACTTATGCACTGTTTAGTCCTATAAGTTTTCTTATAGACTGAAAGGTCCCATTACAATGTTAATAACATCAGATACAATGTTAATAACATCAGAGTCATGTTACAAACATTGGATTTCAAACATCCAATGTTCATCAAATTTCAATAATGTTTGAAAATATAGGATGAAAAACATCTAATGTTCATCAGATTTCAATAAATTTTGAAATTATAGAATGAAACATCAGATCATTTACATCATTCACATCATGTTGATGTAAAAATGGGACTAAATGGAACATAAGAAAACTTTTAAGACTAAATGGTTCAACGTTTCAAAAACTAGGACTTATGGATAAATTTTCCTAAAATTTAAAAAGGTCTAAATCACTCCTGTTTTTTTTTTTACTCCAAGAAGAATAAAACAGCCAACATCATAATTTTTTTATTCCGGAATGATAAAGCCCACACATTTTTTTTAAGTCAAACTTGACTTTGCATTTTCTTCAACAATTTATGAAAAATTCAAATCCAAAGATGCTCCAGAATATCCAAAGGGCCATTACCTATACATATAGCGTTAGCCTTAGCACATTTGAGGCCATCAGAATCAAACCTTCCCTTTTGCTTTTATTTATTTATTTTTTTAGGATAGGGACAAAAACCCTAATCCTCCTCTTTTTTGCAAGACCCATTTTCATGCTTTGTAAATTGAGAGAGAACAGCATAGACCAGACTGCAACATTTTCCCCCCACTTTGAAAGCAACAAGTCAGAACTCTGCTTCGATCTAGAGACCACCATCAAACCGTCGGTCCACCTTGCTCCGGTCTAGGCCGTTGCCACCCACCCTCATCACTCCGACGTCATCATTTTCCGACCTCGCCAAAAAAGTGCCGCCATTGGTTCGGCTGTGCGTCGTCCTCGTCGGGGCCTTGCCTTGCTTCCACAATGCTTACTCTACGCCTTTTTTTTTTTTTTTTAATTTCTTCTACACTGCTTCAGATTTGTGTATACAAGTTCAAAACCTTCTCCTCTTAATTTTCTGACTTCAAATCTAGGTGAACTCTTGCCCTTGTAAAACTTGACTTATACTCTAAGAATATGCAATTTCGGCTTGAGGTAAATAATGCAGGACTTGTATAATTTTAATCCTATATTTCAATCCAATATCTGGATTCTGAACCTCTATTGTCGAACTTGTTCTGAAATAGAAACAAGGCCTGAAGCACTTTTGGTAATTGATGTTGATAAAATCATAATTTTGAATGTTTGAATATTGTAATTCCGGAATCTCTTTGATATTTTGCTTTGATCGAGGCTAACTAGAACAGAGATGTTGTTGATATTGTTGTTAATGATCTTGTGGGTGCTCAGGAAATAAATAATTGATGCCGGAATTTTGTTTGAACATTGTTGCCATACGTTGGCTTTAGAGGAATTGACTCGAATAGATAAAACCTTGATTGTTGCATTTTCATGAACTTGCTCGGAGGTATAGAATTGTTGTAGCTTAAGTAAATCATTATTATTTGTTGATGTTGCCCCATTCTAATAATGCCTAAATCATGATTTGAAATTGATGATATTGCCTGTCTTGTTTGTCGGCTTCGCTATTTCAAGCGAATGAATTCTTGTAAGAACTCCACGACCCCAGGCCCTTAGAACTTGCACTAATGAGAGCAAGGGCTATCTTTCGAAAGTCCGAACAAAAGTAAGACTGTCCCGCGGGAGTCTGAAAGTAGCACACACCCTACTTCGGCAAGAAAGATTCCTCTAGAAGGAAATCGAGTCTACCAAGCTTGCACTGACAAAAGTAAAGATTGTCTCTTGAAAGTCCGAGCGGAAGCAAGGTTGTCCCTCAAAAGTCCGAGGCTATCCCTCAAGAGTCTGAATAGTAGCACACACCCAACTTCGGCAGGAAAGATCCCTCTGGAAGGCAATCAAGTCTACCAAGCTTGCACCAACAGAAGTAAAAATTATCTCTCGGAAGTCCGAGCAAAAGCAGGGCTGTCCCTCAGAAGTCCGAGCGAAAGTAAAGCTGTCCCTTGGATGTCCAAGTGGATGCACACTTCTACTCCGACAGCTAGTGAAAGCAAAGGCCACGACCTTGGGGCCCTCAGAACCCGCACTAATGAGAGTAAGGGTTATCCCTCAAAAGTCCGAACAGAAGCAAGGCTGTCCCTCAGGAGTCCGATTAGTAGCACACCCTACTTTGGCAAGAAAGATCCTCGGAGCTTGTGCTGATAAAAGCAAGGGCTGTTCTTCGGACCTGCACTAATGAAAGCAAGAGCTGTCCCTCGGAAGTCCGAATGGAAGTAAGGGCTGCTCTTCGAAAGTTTGAATGGGAGTACACTCTACTTCGACAATTAATGGAAGCAAAGGTTGTCCCTCGAAAGTCCGATTAGGAGTACACTCTACTTCGACAAGAAAGATCCTTCAAGCTCACACTGATGGAAGTAAGAGCTATTCTTCGAAAGTCCAAGTGGGAACATATACTCTGCTTTAATAAGAAAGACCATCGAAGCTTGTACTGATGGAAGTAAGGGTTGTTCTTCAAAAGTCCGAGTGGGAGCACACACTCTACTTCAGCAAGAAAAACCCTCGAAGCTTGTGTTAATAGAAGCAATGGCTACTCTTTGGAGGTTCGAGTATGAACACACACTCTGCTTCAATCAAGAAAGACCCTCGAAGCTTGTTCTGATAGAAGTAAGGGTTATTCTTCAGAAGTCCGAATGGGAGCAAGGTTGTCCCTCAAGAGTTCGAACAGTAGCATACACCCTACTTCGACAAGAAAGATCCATTCTGACAGGCAACTGAGTCTCGAGGGCTGTTCTTTGGAAGTCTAAGTTGGAGCACATACTCTACTTCAATAAGAAAGATCCTCGAAGCTCGCACTAATGGAAGTAAGGTCTGTTCTTCAAAAGTCTGAGTGGGAGCACACACTCTACTTCAACAAGAAAGATCCTCGCAGCTCGCACTGATGGAAAGAAGGGTTGTCCCTCGGAAGTCCAAATGGAAGCAAGGGTTGTCTCTCGGAAGTCTGGGTGGAAGCACACTCCTTTTTTTGGCAAGAAAAATCCTTCCTGGCTGGCAACTGAGTTTGCTACTCCTTCTTCTTCAAGGAGCGACAAAAAATTGAACACTGTCTCAAGCAACATAACATAATGAAGATATACAATATGGGGGGAAATAAACTTTTAATAGAGATACACAATGTGGAGAAAATAAATTTCTTCATAACATAAGAAAGAAAGATAAAACTTCTTGGACAATGCAGTAAGTACAAATTGTAAATATCATGGATAGACTTCTTCTACATAATGTTGACATTTGCCTCTAGAGTTGCAAGGTCATTTGGAAAGCTTTCACTGGCTACTCGGGCTATGGCCGTCATACACCATCATAGCCACGTCTTCTAAGATATCCTGAGGCCCCTGTTCGTTGAACTCTAGCTCATCTGCTTCAACTTTCTTTCTAAAGATCTTCTTAAGTGTCCGGCACTTTTCTGTAGGATGTCCAAGTGATCGGTGGAAAACACAATAATTAAGGCCCCCGCGGTCCTTCTTCGCCAAAAGCTCTTCGATACGAGGCAACTTCAGCTCCCCGTCTACCACCCATTCTTTAACTAAGGCCTTCACATCCTCGACACTACATGGAAAATTAGTGTCATCTTCGCAGTTTTTCCTCTTCTGACCTCTGAATTCCTTTCCCTGCGACTTTCGGGTAGAAGATGCGGAAGCCGCAGTGACAGAAGGTCCTCGGGATGACTTGAAGCTGGTTTTATAACTAGTCTCCAACCCGATCTCTTGAGACTGAGGTATGTTGATGTTTCGAGATGCTTCAATTAGTGTCGAGAATGTGGGTAGCTTGTGATTAATAAGAAGCATTCTATATCCGTTCAATGGCCCTTCAACATAGATTTGGACCAAGTAGCTTTCATCCACAGCCTCATGACAGTCCATGGCTTTGTCTTGGAACGTCTTCACATATTCGAGAATGTCTTCACCCTCTCGTTGCTTTTCCTTACACAAGGTAAGTGTGGTCACTTTGGCCACCTGAAAGAATTTGGCATGGAATTTGTTGAGCATCTCCTTCCAACTTCGAACAGAGTTTGGGGCCAATTTAACGTACCGACTATATGCTCGGTCGATGAGGGACTTGGAGAATTCTCTCAGTCGGAGGACATGATTTAAACCGTGAATCCCTAAAGTCTCGATGAACCGAACAACATGTTCTCGAGCATTTCCTTGTTTGCCATCAAATTTGATAAACTTCGGCACTATGTACCCTTCCGGGTATGGATAACTCAATATCTCGATAGGGTATGGTGGCTTGACATCTGGATCAGGCAAAGAGGCTATAGTCCCCTTGCCCCGTTCGAGATCGAACATGGCTTCCACATCAACGAGAGTAAGAAATTGTTGAGGAAGAGAACTTGATGGTGGTATTCCTAGAACTTGGCTTGTAGACCCAAAGACTGAACTTGGAGCGACTTGGCCATTTGGGTGTTGAGAATTCATCATTAGTGAAGACACATGACGATATTGGCCATCGGCACCTACGGACATGCCATTTGGTGATGGGACGTTGCATTGGGTCCCATAAAGTTCATTGCATGCCACGACTATATTGGATTGGACTTGTAAACTTGTTATCGGCATCAAAGGAGGCCCGATTGATACTTGAGTAACATTTACTGGTAGTGTAACAAGATTAGGTACGGGCAGAGCTCCCTTTTGCGCCATCATGCCCCTTATATTTTCCTGGAGACCAACAGTCGCCGGAGCGCCATTCATTACACCAGAACCTCCCCTAGTCACCATTGGATCTTGGCTTGGCACGCCATGGAGCCCGAGCATGGGCAAACTATTATCGCCTACTGTGGTTTGAGCATGTGTTACTGTGATTGTGTTGCCATGAGCCAGAGGCTGACTAGGGCCTACTTTTCCTTGGATTTGATTTTGCACTCTGGCGGGGATAAATCTACCGCCAGTTTGATTTCTATTTGGCGCTGGTGCAAAATTAGATCTCATCACCAACATGGTGTGAGTGAGATTCTGAAGAGTGGTAAAAATCTCCTGCTGAGTATTTTGTAGTCCTTGAATGGTTTCGAGTAAAAGTGGTTGATCTGGAGCCATGGCCCTGTCATCGCCACCATTAAAGGATCCTTGTTGGTGAACTTCATCTTCTCCCACCATCCTTATTGGAGTTGTATGGGTTCTAGATCTCGTTAAGACCATTAACGAATCCGCCTCCCCAGTGAAGTCGCCAAATGTATGAGAGGGTTCAAGAACGTTGTTGGAAAATTCGAAGATCTTTGAAGAAAATTCGAATTCTCAAAAAATGATGAAAGGCTTAGATTCTTCAATAGTCACAACTAAGAACACAAAAGCAAAGGGATGATAGAGATAAGAGATTGGGTGAAGAAGAAGGCAAAATAGTTAGAGAGAGAATAATGGCAAGGCTCTCTCATGGATCTCCCACTTTCACTCTCAAGGTTGATAATGGAGAAGGGAAATTAGTTCTTTCCTAAGAGTTATCTCTCCAAAATCCATCCCTTATAAAGTTACGGATGAGTGCTATTTATAGGCACCTCATGGTGTAGGATGGAGCCCATGTGCAAGGCACATGGGGAATATTCTCTCTGACCACCTTGTCCGAGGAGGTGACCTCTTCGAAGATGAGAAAAACCCCGAAGAGGAGATCAACCTCTCGGCAAACCCTTCTTCTTAACCACACCTAACCAATGATCCCCAATCATCCCAAAGGGTCAGGAGTAGTCCCAGAGGACGTCCTGTCACAGAAGGGCCAGGGGTAGTTCAAGAGAACGCCCTACTGTAAATATTGCCGAGTCTCAGGGACTCCCTAGATCGTGCCACCTCGACCCAGGTATGGGCTAGTTTAACCGAAGAGTGAATTTATCTCCACTCACCGTCCTCGGGATCGGGTCCTTTGTTCGAACTCCATTACGCTCATGGTTCTGATACGTAAATCCCGGAAAGCTCTGAGTCCGCAAGTGTTCTGGGACTCAGTAATGGAGCGGCTTCTAGATTGCGTCTGAATCCGTTCGAAGCCAAGTGCTTCGGATCTCTAGGTTCGTGAATCCAAACCCTTTCGAGTTCGGGCTCGAGTAAGTTTCTAAGTTCGTGGATCCGAACCCTTTCGAGGCTTAGAGCGATTCGGCCCGTTTGATGGCAATAAATCCGAGCCCACCAATCTTGGACTTGCGATAAATTCGGGCTTACCAACCTTGGACTATTGGGCCTAATTAATTTAGTGGGCTCAAATTAGCTCCTCTTACATCTCTTAAGGACACCTTACTTTTGGAATCACTCACACTCAAGCACTTGACACTACCCTTAACTGTTGTGTCTTGTACCTTCCAAATGAGGTCACTTCCCTTTATATAGTTATCCACCTCCTCAATGGATGGCTAGGATCATTTTCATCCAAGAGCTATTATTAAGCCTCTAGAATATTCTAGCATATACTCATACTTTTCAATATTCTAGAACTCTCTAAATTATTCTAGTATATAATAGTACTTTCTATACTTTCTAAAATATTCTAGAACCTTCCGGAACCTTCTAGATTTCTACAAGCTTCTCTAACGTTCCAGAATCTTCTACAATATTCTAGAATCGTCCGAATTTCTTTAGATCTTTCTAGAGTCTTCTAGATCTTTCCATAGTCTTCTAGTTTATTCAACATATGCACTTAATAGCCTAGATGATTCTAGAAAAGTCAATGATGACTCTTAACACTCTCCCTCAGCATTGACTCATTTATTTAGTTCTTTTTTTGTAGTTAAGCCAAGTTGCTTCCGAAGCTCTACAAACTTTGAAGCTCCAAGTCCTTTAGTAAACAAGTCTGCTACTTGGTCATCTGTTTTGATTGATTTCATCTCTATCTCTCCTTGGAGCACTTTATCTCGAATGAAATGATAATGTACCTCCACGTGCTTTGTTCTTGCATGAAATCAGTTTCACGTCCTTTAGCTTAGGAACTAGCTCCCATATTTGATTCTGTTTGAGAGCTTGAATCTCTTCCTCCATTGCCTTCTGCCATGCTTTGCTTTGGGATGCCTTTTCAAGCGTCGTTGGCTCTGTAATGCTATCTTCTTCAGTTAAAGCAGCATTTGCATACTTTGGATTAGGCTTAAATTATCTTTCCGACCTTCTGAGTTTTGGTCCAATCTCTTCAATCCCTTCTTGTTGGCTTAGGCGAACTTCTTCTGGACTCCTGTGATGGACACCTGTTTTCCACGAACTTGAAGATCTTATTGGTGTCTTTAACAGGTCAAGCTCTAGCTCATCATCACTTTGTGTTGATACTGGCTTCTGGATGATTTCTAAACTAGGAGGTGCCTCTTCCTCTTGTCTTTGCTCCCCCAGCTTTTTTTGTAATTGATCTTCTAAATTTTTGGAGTCTGGAAATAGTATATCTTGTGAAGACCACCAAGATAAGTCTTCGTCAAATACAACATTCCTCGAAGTATAGCAGCGGCCAGTTGTGGGATTACAACATTACTACCCTTTTCTTTGACTGTCGTAGCCCACGAAGATGCAATGAATTGCCTTCTTATCGAACTTGCTACGTAGATGACTTGGCACAAATACGTAGCAGACACATCCGAATACTCAAAAGTGACTTACTGTGGGCTTTATGTGCCATAACTTCTAGAAGGGTGAGACTAGCCCCAAACCTGTCTGCGGTAGCCTATTGATCACATGAGCTGTTGTCTTCATACATTCAGCCCAAAATTTGCTAGGCACATTCTTAGCATGTAGCATGCTCCGATAAGTTTCTACAAGATGCCTGTTCTTTCTTTTAGCCACTCCATTCTGTTGAGGAGTACTTGAGCAGGTAAACTGATGTCGAATTTGGCATTCTCTAAGATAGTTAAAGAACTCATCTGATGAATATTCTCTTCCATTATCTGTTCGCAAGCATCGAATTTTCTTTCCAAGCTCGTTTTCAACCTTCTTATGAAATTCTTTTAACTTGGCCAAAACTTCAGACTTCTCTTTCATAAAATACACCCACACGTACCTTGAGAAGTCGTCAATGAAGGTCACCTTGTAGCGCATTCCGCTGATTGATGCTTGTTTTACCGGTCCGAAGACATCTGAGTGGATAAGCTTTAAGGGTTCCTTAGCTCTATACTTTGAATCTTCATATGGTAGCTGATGTGCCTTACCATACTGACATCCGGCACAAATTGTATCTTCTCGAATATCTAGTTGAGGAAGGCCCTTGAGCATAGACTTCTTCATCATTATTTTTAGCTTGTGATAGCTCACATGACCCAAGCGTGCATGCCAAAGGTCTGCAGTCTCATTCTTTCGAGTCTTATCTACATAAGTTGATTCTGCTGACATTACGTAGATAGACTCCAACTGTCTTCCCTCCATGATGGGAGTACCAGATAACTTAACCTTCTGGTAAACCTTCATATTCTTTAGGCCAAATAACACATAGCTGCCCGATGATGTGAGTTGTGAGACTGATAACAGATTCTTCTTCATCCCTGGCACGTGATAGACGTCCTGTAGATGTATTTGGTTAGAGTTGAAGCGATGAGTGATGATTGTCTTACCAACATGGGTGATCGGCAGCCTTGTATTATCAACGGTCACTACTACCCGACCTCCTTTGTACTCGGACATGCTGGACAGCTTCTCCTCGTCACCAGTCATGTGGTTAGAGCATCCTGAATCAACAATCCAATCATTGTTGTAGTTGATTGCTCCAGTTTTAGACTTCGCCACAAGAGCCGACTCCTTAGGCTCAGACACAACCGCACATATAGCCACTTCACTAGCGGTTGGACTATGTTGCTCTTGTATTTCCCATACATCAAAGTCTACTTCTTCAGAGTAATAAGTCTCATTAGGATCGAACACTGCAAAGGATGTTTGGAAGTCCCATTCTTCCTCACTGTTATCTTGGTGACTTTTGGATGTTACCAAGTTACCTTCTTCTTGCCTTCTCTTTGAACAACAATCTTTTGCGTAGCGACCTCTCTTTCCATATTTGTAGCACTCTATGCTACGTCGCCAGGGTGCTAAGGATCGTCAATCATGGTTGTTGCTGCCAAATTAAGCTCCCCCTGTTTGAGAGCTCACATCCTGCTGTTGTGATTTGGCATGTTCTTCATTTTTCTTTGGCCTTGTAGAGTTAGGCCGCCTTGGTCCACCCCTTCTATTATTATTACTGAAGAGTGCCTCCTCTTCAGTCTTCAATGAGACCTCGGCCATTTGCTTGCTTAGGCTTTCTTG
Source organism: Camellia sinensis (assembly GCF_055761805.1). Lineage (NCBI taxonomy): Eukaryota > Viridiplantae > Streptophyta > Magnoliopsida > Ericales > Theaceae > Camellia > Camellia sinensis. Next base: position 52,629,539 of record NC_138967.1, read on the forward strand.
ATTGGCCAATAAATTCTCCAACTCTATAAGAGATGGTTGAATTGGCCAACCCCTTATAATTGTGATGAATGCATTATACTCGGGCCTTAACCCATGTATAATGATCCTCCTCATTCTTTCCTCATTAATATTTGCTTTAGGATCTAGATCTGAAATTTCATGACATAAATCCTTAATTTTTGTGAAATATTCACTTATGGACTTACTTCCTTGAGTGGTAGACATCAACTCATTTTCTAGAAATTGGAGTCAAGCATCATTTGTTTTTGAAAACAATGATGCAAAGGTGTCCCATGCTTCGTTGGGTGTGTCATCATTCCTGATGCGCCTGAGCAACTCATCCTCTATGGTTGTCTTGAGCACATACATTGCCTTTCCAGCCTTGATCTTCCATTTGCGGAGTGCCTCGGCATTTTCCGTAGAAGGTGGTGCAGTCTCATTTCCATTAACAACCTCCCACAAATCCTACCCTTCAAGGTAGGACTTGATATGACTCTGACAACTCTGGTAGTTGTTGTTGTTGAGTCTTGTGACTCTACTCGTTGTGTTCACAAGATCTACCATCGTGACTTGGTGTGATCCTCTTGCACTTTCACCAAGTAAGTGTGGTCACTAATCCACAAGCTTCACAGTCTTAAGTTGTGCACGATCAACTCAAGAAAATGGTCCTTGACTGCCTTGCTCTAATACCAAATTGTTGAGATAGAACACAAAAGTGAATCTTTATTCAGATGTAAAGATACACTCAAGTATACAAGAAGACTCTCAAGGACACCTCACTTTTGGAATCACTCACACTTAAGCACTTGACACCACTCTTGATTGTTGTGTCTTGTACCTTCCAAATGAGATCACTTCCCTTTATATAGTCATCCACCTCCTCAATGGATGGCTAGGATCATTTTGATCCAAGGGCTATTATTAACCCTCTAGAATATTCTAGCATATACTCATACTTTCCAATATTCTAGAACTCTCTAAACTATTCTAGTATATAATAGTACTTTCTATACTTCTAAAATATTCTAGAATCTTCCGAAACCTTCTAAATTTCTCTAGATTTCTGCAAGCTTCTCTAACATTCCGGAATCTTCTACAATATTCTAGAATCGTTCGGATTTTTTTAGATCTTTCTAGAGTCTTCTAGATCTTTCCGAAGTCTTCTAGTTTATTCAACATATGCACTTAATAGCCTAAATAATTCTAGAAAAGTCAATGGTGACTCTTAACAGATAGGTAAATTTAAAAGAAAATGACCAAACTATTTCAATAAATTTACACATACAAGAGCATCTTTAATCCTTTATCAAATTTGTTATCAAATTTAAATTTCATGAAAATGACCTATATTCATTTCATTAAATTTGTATCAAATCCAGTTTTTATCAATTTTTTCATTGAATCAAGACAAAAACAAATTTTCCACACAGTTCGATGAAATAAAATTTTGGGAATAAACTTGAAATTTTTAAGTAAATGCGGATTGGAGGATTCAATTTTTTTACCAAATCAAACTTCTAATTAAATTTGATGGAAAGCTATTGGAACATTTTTATCGAATCAAACTTTTAACTAATTTTTATTCAAATTTAATGAAAATAATAATAATAATAATAATAATAATAATAATAATAATAATAATAATAATAATAATTATAAATACTCTAACAATGCACTTTCATCTGTAATCGTTGCACGAGTTGGCATGGTCGTCAACAGACGTGTTCAAATTACTTGGTAAATCGTAGAATCAGATTTTTTAGATTTGGGTTAGTTTGATTTCGAATCTTCAAATTATCAAATTAATAGAATTGGATTGGTTCTTGATTTAGACTTTATCTAGATCGAACCAACCCGTGAACCGAACATATATTTTTTCACTTTTATTTATATTGATATGTACCTAATTGATCTATTAAAATAGATTTGATTGTACCGAATAATTTATCACATACTTAGGCCTTGTTTGTCATGCATTAAAAAAGTCAAAAAGTTACTGTACGGGGAGCAAATATTCAGGCAAGCCCGTACTCCTTTCTTCCGAGCTCCGTTACTGTCCGATCACCTGCGAGCAAATAATGGTGAGCTACCCGGCGGTGTGTGGCCGGAAAACCCCTCCGACGATCAAGTTAGGACACACACACAAGGGATAAATAGAGAGAAGGGAGAATGTTGAGTGTAGGAGTTCCTTACAAAGTGTTCCTCTCCTCCGTATGGGGGGCGCAGACATGCTCATATACCTTTCTGCGTCCCAAACCTGCTCCCAATGGTCCCTCGACACGTGGCTCTGCTATCCCATCTGTCAGCACAAATCCTGCTGAGCGTCACCTAATCTCAACTGCCCGCTCACTCTATTGGGAGCTCGGCAGCCGAGCTGCACAATCTTGTCCACCAATGGTCGTGCTGTGTTTCATGTCCAAGCACTCCACTAGCTAAGCTTAATAAGGACCGGGCTAGGCAACATCTCGACAAAGCCGAGCAAACAGGTACCTCGGCTGACCACGCCTTTCCGGGCGCCGGTCACTTAAATTGACTTGCTTCGCCTCCGTCAAACATGTAGCTCGGTCCAACCAAGCGTTGCCTTAACCGAGCAACTTCTTTCCAAACTGGGCCACACATCCTCGGCCCAAATCTGCCCGGCACAACTCTGTCTGGCCCAAATCTGTCCGGCATAACTCTATATCATTAATCTCCCTCTCAATTGCCCCTTAATTCCATCCGCGAAAGCGTGACTGGGATTACCTATACTGACCGAGATAATCTTTTCCTCGATCCGCAGTTTGCAGAATGTCGATCAGGCCGGTTATTATTCCTGGCTTCAGAACTTGCCCAGTTCAACTTCTCGGTTTTTCATTCCTGTCTTCAAGACCAGCCCGATTGACTCTTCGGTCGTCGTCTCGCCTGACCTTCTTGTCGCTTCAACTCTGACGCTACATTAATGGGAACACGTGTCGTCCTTTTATTCGCCCTCGAGCGGCTAACCCAGCCGTCTTTGCAAATTTGAATTTGGGCAGTTTCTTACCCTTTTTATACATGTCCCTGCCCTCTTCCTTCCGTTCTTACTGCCTCTCTTGCTTATCAAGCTTCACAGAGCTCCTGCCCCTTGTTCCTTGCCAACGCTGAGTTTGTGCTTGAAGAAGAGGACTCTGCCCTACGCTCGTAAGTCCTCAAACTTCTCTTCTGTCGTCGTTTTCTTTGATATTTCACATATTAGGGCATGAAATCGTAGCTTTTAGGCCTTGGGCACCTAAAACCATCTCAAACCCTCCATTGTTAACGGTGTTCTTCATTTTTCCTGAAGAACACTGAAGAACTGGGGCGGACCGGGCTCCTGGTCTTCATTTGATCCAAAAAACCAATCTAACCGAGCAAATAACATGTTTGTCTCAACCCCAGCAAAAACTGAGATAGCAAAAGGAATCGGTCGCTCGACCGGGCTAAAATCTGGCCTGCTTGGGCGACCGAGCTCCTTGTCAGCCACTACGACCGAGGTGGTTTGGCACTCTGTACGACCGAGCTAAAGTCAAGCTCACTTTGCGCGACCGCGCTCCCTCTTACACTTGCCCTCCTTTTCCTGTAGAGTCTAAGGGGACCACTGTCCAATCCTGAGGCTCCCAAAGACCAAGCAGCCACAAATCACCTGACAGTGCCAAACCAAAGCCGAGCTAATTTAGCCGGTCGTCAATGGGGAAATTCCGCTTCCTCGTTGATACTCCGACTGCCCTAGCTGAGTTCAGGGAGGAGTACGGCATCCCGGCCGATGTCCACCTGGAGCTCGCAGAAGAAGAGACCACGCCTTAGGATAGAACAGAACAATGCCCCTTCACCGTGCTATCAATCGTTGAAGGAGGCCTCCGCTTCCCACTAAACCCACTTATCACCGAGTTCCTCCGCCGCACCGGGCTGGCACCCACACAAGTGTCCACCAACACTTATCGAATTATCAACGGCGTCCATGAACTGAACAATCGGCTAGGCACCAACTTAGGTCTAGCCGAGATATTGAGGCAATACACGATGGGTCACACCGGTGACGGCCTAGCCTATTACTTGAAAATCAGACCGGGCAAGGAGAAAATTGTAACCGGCACCCCGGATAAAGATTTGCACGACGACGATTTTTTCTGGGTGTCGGGCAATTACGAAACAGCCGAGGTACCGGGCTGGTTTATAAGCAAGAACTTCGGTTCCTCATGTAAGCCGTTCAAACTTGCTCGGTCAGCTTACCTCTTTATTCTGTAATTAACCGGTTTTCCTGTTTCTTTTGTAGCAATCCAAGCCTTGCAAGCCAACTATCAATTTCCCAACGTAGAGGCAATTCGGACCGTGCTTCGCTATTCCCACCGAGATTGCAACGATTTGCTCGGTTACACCCCAACCTACAGGTACTCTGCTCCGCGCCGGAGTAGAGTAACAGACTTCCTCCGTGCTCCATCGCCACCTCCAGACCCTATCCTTCCTGACGTCCCCTTAATCCGGTTGACAGATGAACAAGAAATGGCCAAAAGAAACCGAATCAAAAACCTTCTCACTGCAACCTCGGCCGAGATACCGAGCGTCGTCGCCCGCTCCCCGGCTGCCGGTCAATCAAGTGCCGCCGTGGTCGCCTTAGCTTCTCCAGCCACCGGGCAGTCTAGCCAAGAAACACGCCGGGCTGGAAAAAGACCACGGGCAGATCCCTCTGCCGAGCTCGTCGCCGAACTGACAACCGAGCAACCTGCCAATAGGGTCAGCCCCATCCCAACATGGCGACCGTAGCTGAAGCACCGGGGCAAAGAGATCCCGGCAAATGCTTCGGTCAAAGGCGACAAGGAGCATTTGCTTGCCTTCGACCTCTCAAAGGCTCTGCTGCTGCCCAGCGACGTGGTTGGCAGTGACCACGTTCCTGACACCCGGCTTGTCAAATCCGCCGTGAAGTACATGACCAGGGTAAGAATTTCAATCTTCTGCTTCAATTTTCACAAGTGTTTGCACGGTTTCTTCTCTGATCAAATTCTCATTTTGCAGGCCATCCAAAAGCAGCACTTGGTCATGGAGCGCATCCACAGACTTCGGCAGAAGGCGAGTGATACCGCCAGCCAAGTCGAAAGCCTCCAAACCGAGCTTGGCTGAGCAAGGTCATCGCTCGAAGCCGCCAATTCCGACAACAACAGGCTGCTCGGCCAACTTGAAGCAGCCGAGAAAGAGAAAGACGGGCTCCAGGCCGAGCTTGACGAGCTTAAGAAGTCCAGGAAAAAAGACTGCGAGGACGCCAATAATGCCGGCTTCAACGAAGCCGAGGAAAACTACAAAAAACAAGTCTTTGCCACCCAGGACATTTACTTCAAGGCTGGATGGAAGGCTGCCTGTCAACAGCTCGGTCAGGGTCCTGACACTGACGTGTTTGCTTCTCCACCGGTCGTCTTCTTACCGACTTACCTCATTCCATATGTCAATGACACCTTCAGCGCTGCAAGCTGAGGCCGAGGAAGGACTTGAAGAAGAGGGCGAGGCAGACGCTGAAGGAGAGGATCAAACCGAACAGGAGCAGGCCGGCCAGACTGGGACCGGTGTCCAGGACCCAATTGCCACGGTCAACTTAGAGGCTGATGAGGAATTCCCTGATCTCTCCCCCCTAGCTTAGGTTTCTTTTTTTGTTTCTGTAAATGTAACCGGGCTAAGTTCCCCACATTTTGTATTAACTTTTTATCAATGAAAAGCTTTGATTTCATGAAGTGTTTGGACGGTCGTCATTAGTTCCTTTTTCAGCAAAACATCTCGGTATAAATTGTAAAATTGAACATAACACCTAAGTTGAACTCACCAACTTTTTCAACCAGAATACCCATCTCAGCTGAAAATAACTATGTTGGACAAAACATCGACGTCTTCAGCAGGGGTCAAGTATCTCGGCTGGAAATAACAGTTGAACAGATCACCAACTTCTTCAGTCGGAATAAATCAACTCGGTTGGGGATCCTAAGTTGGGCAAAAAACCAACTCTTCCAACCGGAGTAAATCATCTCGGTTGGGAATCCGAAGTTGGACAAAACACCAACTCTTCCAACCGGAGTAAATCATCTCGGTTGAGAATCCAAAGTGGACAAAACACCAACTCTTCCAACCGGAGTAAATCATCTCGGTTGGGAATCCTAAGTTGGATAAAACACCAACTCTTCCAACCGGAGTAAATCATCTCGGTTGGGAATCCTAAGTTGGACAAAACACCAACTCTTCCAACCGGAGTAAATCATCTCGGTTGGGAATCCGAAGTTGGACAAAACACCAACTCTTCCAACCGGAGTAAATCATCTCGGTTGGGAATCCTAAGTTGGACAAAACACCAACTCTTCCAACCGGAGTAAATCATCTCGGTTTTTAAAACAACAGTCCAAGTGCTAAAGCAAAATTACTTCTATATATTGACAAAAAGAATTACATTCTGAAGTGCAAGCCAAAAATTCCTTTGCACAAGAAAAGAAAGCGAAAGCTTAGAAATAATACAGTTTCAGGTTGGCCACATTCCATGGCCGGGGTATTGCTCTTCCCTCTAGATCCTCCAAGTGGTAAGCCCCCTTGCCCGCCAGACCGGTGATCTTGTAGGGTCCTTCCCAATTTGCTCATAGTTTGCCTTCACCTGGCACCAGGGTGTTGCCCATAACTTTCCTCAAAACCCAATCACCAACTTTGAACGGTCTGGGGTGCACCATCTTGTTGTACTTCTTTGAGAGCTCTTGTTGGTAGGTGGCCACACGGATGAGGGCCTTCTCCCGACGCTCTTCCACTAGGTCCAGCTCCAAGGCAATAGCCTCGGCATTCAGTTCGGGCTCAAAACTCTCGCTTCTTATGGTGGGCATGCCTACTTCCAAAGGTATGACCGCCTCCATGCCATGAGCCAAAGCAAATGGAGTTTCCCCGGTAGATCGCCGCGGGGTTGTTCGGTATGCCCAAAGGACGCTGGGTAATTCCTCTGCCCATTTTCCCTTAGCCTTCTCCAGCCGTTTCTTCAATCCATCCAGTATAGTCTTGTTCGATGCCTCGGCTTGACCATTGGACTGCGGGTAAGCCGGAGTGGAGTTGTAGAATTCAATCTTCAAATCTTCACAAAATCCTCTGAATAGGCGACCGTCAAACTGAGTGCCGTTGTCAGAGATCAAGATCTTGGGGACGCCAAACCACGTGACCACGTTCTGCCAGACAAACCGCTTCACGTCTTTTTCTTTGATTATTGCCAAGGGCTCAGCTTCAACCCATTTCGTGAAGTAATCTGTGGCCGCAATGAAGAATTTCCAGTTGCCCAGTGCTGTTGGCAGTGGCCCCACTATATCTAGCCCCCACATGGCGAAGGACCAAGGACTGGTGAGGGGAAGAAGTGCCCTAGCAGGTTGATAGATCTGATGGGCGAATTTCTGGCATTTTTCGCACTTTCGGACATACTTTTGTGCGTCGGCCTGCATGCATGGCCACCAGTATCCCTGCGAAATAGCTCGGTAGGCCAAGGACCTGCCCCCTATGTGGCTGCCACAAATGCCGTCGTGAATTTCGTACAAGAAGGCCTCCACACTACTCGGGTGCACACACTTTAGATAAGGACCAGTGAAGGACTTTTTATACAACGCACCAGATAGAGAGAGCCAAAACCGCTCTGACTTCACCCGGACTTTGTGTGCTTCTTTCTTGTCAGTTGGTAGAGTCCGGTCTCTGAGGAACAAGATTAAGGGGTCCATCCAGGAAGGACCTAACGCGGCGCAGAGTACATCCGTCTGCCCGGCGTCTTCAATGCTTGGCCGCAGAAGAAAGTCAATTAACAGGGGGTTTGGAGACGTACTATCTACCATCGAAGCGAGGCCGGCCAGCTCATCAGCTCGGCTGTTTTCTTCACGGCCAATCTGTTGGACTCTGATTGCCTGAAACTGCTTGATGTGTTCCCTGACCAGAGCTTGGTACTTCGCCATTCTGTCATCCTTTGCTTCGTAAATCCCAGAGACTTGGTTAACCACAAGCTGGGAATCACTGTACACCAGTAGCTCGGCAGCCTTCATTTGAATAGCGCTCTTGAGCCCGGCGAAAAGGGCCTCGTACTCAGCCTCGTTGTTAGATGCTGGGAAGCCAAGCGTGATTGAATGTTCAATGGTTAGGCCATCCGGGGAGATAAGAACGATACCTAGGCCGGCACCATGACGGTTGGACGCTCCATCAACAAAAAGCTTCCACATTTCCCCCATAAAAAGCTTCCAGCAGTCTGGTGGGTCCTGAGAGTTGCGAAGGGCAATGGGATCACGGTTTCTGGGCTGTCTGGTTTCAAGTTTCGTGTTGATTGGTTCCACTCCAACCCCTCTTGGCGATTCGGCACCGGACTCAGCAAGTCGATCTACAATGCTTAAGTCCGTAGGCGAATCACCAGGTTGCGGTATTATGTCGGCCGCAGGCTCTGTGCTGAGTAGTTCCATTACTTCACCCTCTGACGACGCGGTACCGGACAGAGTGGGTGGGACAACAATACCCGACTCCGTCATCGCGTCACTGATTGGTTGAATTGTACAAGTTGAGGGTACTACGGTGGGGCGCGCAAATTCCGCGTCAGCAACTCCACCCAGTTGTGGTATCTCGGTCAGGCTTGCAGTCTTTTCTTCTTCGGCCGCGGCAATATCGACCGGGCATACCGGATGAGTTCCTGGCGAGAATTCAGCAACGAAATTGGCCAAAGTTTGGGCCTTTATGGCTGTGCGCGGTTGGAACTTTACATCAAACTATCCCAATTCGACCGCCCACTTGAGAATTCGGCCTGAAAAGTCCGCCCGTTGAAACAAGGCCTTAAGGGGAAACTCAGTCAGTACGACGATGGTATGGGCGTGAAAATAATGCGCCAACTTCCTTGAAGCCATCATCAATGCCAACGCAAGCTTTTCCAGCGGCAAGTACCTCGTCTCAGCCGGCAGCAAGGTCTTACTGACATAGAAAATTGGGAGGTGCTTGATTCCTTCAGCGCGGACTAGCACCGCACTGACTGCGTGCTGTGAGACGGCAAGGTAAAGGTAGAGTTCCTCACCTGGCTTTGGTGTAACCAACAGTGGCGGAGAAGACAGATATTCCTTGAGCTCGGCCAAAGCTCGGTCACACTCTTCGTCCCACGAGAACTTTGACTTCAAAGCTTGAAAGAAAGGGCGGCAGCGATCTGATGACCGGCTTATAAACCGATTAAGCGCGGCGGCCATCCTGGCCAGATGCTGCACGTCCTTAGCCGAGCTGGGCTACTTCAACTCTTGCACGGCTCTGATCTGAGTAGGGTCTGCTTCGATGCCTCGGTTCGTGACTAGGAACCCCAAAAAATTTTCGGATCCCACGCCAAAGGCACACTTTGACGCATTCAAGCGCAGCTTGTGCTTCTTTAGAATGGCAAACATCTCGGCTAAGTCGGACAAATGGTTTGCCTCATGTCGGCTCTTTACCACCATATCATCGATGTAAGCCTCCATTGTCCGACCAAGCAAAGGAGCAAACATTTTGGTCACCATTCTCCGAAAGGTTGCCCCGGCGTTCTTCAAACCAAAAGGCATGACTCGGTAACAGAAGAGTCCCCTTGGAGTCGTGAAAGAGGTGATCTCTCGGTCAGGCCCATGCATAGCGATCTGATGGTAGCCGTGGTAGGCATCCAAGAAACTGAGCCTATAATGTCCAGCCGTCAAGTCCACAAGCTAGTCAATTCGCGGCAAAGGGAAGCTATCTTTGGGACAAGCTCGGTTGACTGTCTTATAGTCGACACAAACTCGCCACTTTCCATTCTTCTTGGGCACCACTACTGTGTTGGAAATCCACCGAGGGTAGTGCACTTCCTGAATTGCTCGTGCCTCAAGCAGGTTCTTCACCTCCTCTGCAACTACCTCGGCGTGATGCACTGCCGATCTCCTTGTTCGCTGGATGACTGGCTTTGCTCCAGGGAAGACGTTGAGGTGATGGCAGATAAAATTGGGATCGAGGCCCGGCATGTCGTAAGGCGACCATGCGAAGACTTCGATGTTGGCTATCAAAAATTCAACCATCTCGGTCCTCTTTTGGGCAGTAAGGCTGGAACCGAGCAGGAAGAACTTATCCGGCCGCTCTATATCGAGTCGCACCTCAACCAGGTCCTCCACAGCTTTGTCCTCTGCCTTAGTGCCCACATCCTCCAGAACTCCTCGGTCCTCCGGTCCTTCTATCATTTGCACGAACCCTTTGGCAGCCCGGCTGCCGTTCACCACCACGAAGCACTGTTTGGACATGACTTGATCCCCCCAGATCTCCTCGATTGCCCCCATAGCCGAGGGGAATCTCATCACCTGGTGGTAGGTCGACGCTACAGCTTGCATTGCGTGAAGCCATCCCCTTCTAAGGATAAGGTTGTACGTCGAAGGCACTTGTAGCACCCAAAACTCCACTTGCTTGACCACGGATCCCGCTTTGACCGGCAGGATAATCTTTCCCAAGGGCCACTCCGGTTGCAAGTTGAAACCAACCAGTGGTGAAGTTGCCAGAGCCAAGTCTGTCTCCCGGAGTTTGAGCTACTTGAACGCATCAAAATACATGATCTCGACCGAGCTTCCCTGATCGATCAAGATTCGTTTAACATCAAATTCCTTGACGCGTAGTGTTACTACCAGGGCATCGTTGTGCGGCGTCTGGATACCCTCTAGATCCCTTGAGGTGAAACTAATTGCGTTTTTTTCTTCAGTCTTCCCCCTTTTGATGGCAGGCTGTACCGAAAAAACTTCCCTCATATGCTCTGCCTTTTTTATCATGCCCCGGAGTTCGCAAACACGCTCCGGTTCCAAGATGCCGTGGATGACATTAATAACTCCTTGTGGTGGTGCGTCTCGGTCATCCTGTCCCCTGGGATCGACCGGAGCCTGATTCGGCTTTACGCCACCATCAATGTAAAGGTCTAGGTGCCCGGCCGCGACCAGCTCTTCTAAGTGTTGCCTCAAAGGCAAACAATCCTCAGTCCGGTGGCCTCTCTCCCGGTGGAATGTGCAACGATACCACGGATTGTAGCCCTTCTGTCCATTGCCCAACTTAGCAAGAAACCGAACATACTCCTCGTCTCAGATTTCACTAAGTATGCGATAAATTGGAATCTTGAAGACTGTGGTGATGCCAGTCCTTGCCTTCAATCTTCTGTTGGCATCCGCAACATCATCTCGGGTGTAGTCATCTCGGTCGTTCCGACGTCCTCTACCCCGGTTCTTACGATTCGAGCCACGGTCTGATTCCTCTGCTCTGTCACTTGAGCGGCTGGACTCGCGCCCAACTGCGTGCACTTTGCCTGCCGTCTTCTTGTCTGTTGCTACCGGAGTTGACTTCACGGTAGATGCTGACGCATCATCCTCGACCCGGATGTACTCATTGATGCGCTGCATGAGCTGGCCCATGGACGTCGGTTGGTGCATGGTGAGCGAGTCCCGCAGTCTATGTCCAACCGGGAGACCACGCTTGTATTGAGTGATTGCAAGGTTGACCGGGCAATCCAAGATCTCGTTGAAGGTCTCCCAATACCTGGAGTTATATGCCTTCAGTGTGTCGCTCGGTTCCATCTTGACACTTAGTAAGTGATCGACTTCCTTTGGTGTTTTTGTGTTGGTTTTGAAGCGCGTCACAAAGGCTTCGGCCAACTGGTGCCACCTTTGTATGCTCGCTTCCGGTAACCTCTCGAACCACTTCAAGCCCAGCTCGCCTAAACTTGACGGGAAGATAAGGCACATAAGCCTGTCATTTCGTCGATGTCCAGCCATAACTTGTCGGAAGTGGCTTACGTGCATGTAAGGATCAGTTTTTCCGTCGTAGAGTGTGAACTTAGGCTGGTGGAAGCCTGCCGGAAGCGGTGTTGTTTCTATTTCCGGGGAAAACGGGGTGGCGCTCAGCCTGGCCAGGTCCGTATCTACAAAGAGTGGCGCTGCTTGGCGGAGTGGAGGCATTCTGACCTCCTCGCTGGCGCGAACCCCATAGGATAGCCGTTGAAACGCTGGCACCCTTTGAGCCTCCCGACGGCGAGCTCGTTCCTTCAAGACTGCCCGCAAATCCTCTGAGTGAGCAGAATATGAGTACCTCGACGTCGTCACCGGACGCGAGGGCTGGTATGTGCTATCCTGCGTGCTGGAATTTTCTGCGTGAACGCCTGAATCACCAACTTTGTAGCTTCTGGTAATGGAAATGGATGGAGTGTGTCGCTGACTCCGACTGCCTGAACGGCGTGATGGAGTGGGCTCACTGTGGTCTATCACTCCATCTACACCCTTCCCCTTGACATGCCGCTTCAGTTCCTCCATCTCTGCCGCCATTCACCGGATGACGGCGTCCTGGTCCTTCAACTTATTTTCCAGACGTCTGGCGTGCGAGTCTCTTCTCCGCCGGTGACCGTCTGGACTGCGTGAATGACCATGACTTCTTTCGCGCTTATCCCGCGCGTCTCCCGACTGTCCTCCGGTGGGTGTCTCCAAGTCCGCCATTGGATGGATGACGGGAGGTCCTTCTCTCCTTCGGGTGAACTCCGGGGTGGCTCCGTCTATGGCAGACAACGGAAACTCATCGTTGTTCGCCATGGACAGCGATCAGACGAGCCTGGAAGACAAGGTTTTGTCTGTCAAGCTTCCCACAGACGGCGCCAATTGTACGGGGAGCAAATATTCAGGCAAGCCCGTACTCCTTTCTTCCGAGCTCCGTTACTGTCCGATCACTTGCGAGCAAATAACGGTGAGCTACCCGGCGGTGTGTGGCCGGAAAACCCCTCCGACGATCAAGTTAGGACACACACACAAGGGATAGATAGAGAGAAGGGAGAGTGTTGAGTGTAGGAGTTCCTTACAAAGTGTTCCTCTCCTCCGTATGGGGGGCGCAGACATGCTCATATACCTTTCTGCGTCCCAAACCTGCTCCCAATGGTTCCTCGACACGTGGCTCTGTTATCCCATCTGTCAGCACAAATCCTGCTGAGCGTCACCTAATCTCAACTGCCCGCTCACTCTATTGGGAGCTCGGCAGCCGAGCTGCACCATCTTGTCCACCAATGATCGTGCTGTGTTTCATGTCCAAGCACTCCACTAGCTAAGCTTAATAAGGACCGGGCTAGGCAACATCTCGACAAAGCCGAGCAAACAGGTACCTCGGCTGACCACGCCTTTCCGGGCGCCGGTCACTTAAATTGACTTGCTTCGCCTCCGTCAAACATGTAGCTCGGTCCAACCAAGCGTTGCCTTAACCGAGCAACTTCTTTCCAAACTGGGCCACACATCCTCGGCCCAACACTTGCACGGCCCAAATCTGCCCGGCACAACTCTGTCCGGCCCAAATCTGTCCGGCATAACTCTATATCATTAATCTCCCTCTCAGTTACTATCCTATTTAAGTCACATCATCTTATTTAAGTCACATTATCTCTCTACCACATCACTTCAAACCCAATCCATATTTCATAAAAAGTTAAAAATACACTTATTTAGAACATCCTAAACCACCCCATATTAATTGAACAAATAAAGTATTAGCAACTTGAGTTAAATTTCGTACTTGATTTAATTTGTATTAGTTATATTAATAGATTTAAATTATATTCGATATGTTTTAGCTTGAGTTAAATTTAATTCGTATTGACTAGCATTAAATAATATTTTCCTCTTTTTTGTATTATGTTTGGATGTTAAAAACTTTTATATTTTAATTATTTGTTTTTAATTAAAATAGTGAAACCGTGATTCTAACCCGAGTTACATTAGGTTGGGTTGGATTGGGTTGGATCTAGTGCATGATTGATTTGATTTTCTAAAAACAAAAATGCTTTGTACCCCCAGTTTTTCAGACCCCCAGTGACCCCCAGTGTTTTCTTATTGGCTGAATTTTTTTTTTTTTTCCTTCTCTCTGCCAATCACAGAGCCCCACGTGGAGTGGGGGTGCTAGGGGTCACCCCCCACTGGGGGTCCCCAGCACGGTTGTTCTAAAAATTTGGAACTAATCATGATTAAATTAGTTCTAAATTTAGGCTTCGTTTGGGATGTGACTTTTTGGCTTTTTGATTTTTTGACTATTTTAGTCTGAGGTTAAAAAGCCTTATTTGGATTGGGTTTCTTTTTTGATTTTTTTGACTTTTGTGAAAGAAAAAATGAAATGATTATGGTTTAAATGTGATATTTTGTCTTATAAATTTTTTAACTTATTTTATTTTTTTGTAACTATTTTAGCCTTTTAACCCCTAAAACTAACATGTCAAATGAGGGCTCACTACAACATATAAGAGTTTTAGAGACCAAATTTTTTGATCTCTAAAAGTGAAAATTTTGTTGCAAAAGACATTTAGAGACTAATTTCTATCGTCATGAGGATAGTCGCTAAAAAGTCGTCCCGAATAGTCAAAAACAAGGCTTTTAGTGACAAAATTTAAAAAATGTCACTAATAAGTAGATTTTTAGAGACAAAATAATTTGGTCTCAAAATGAGTTCTTTTTTTAGACAAAAAATTTGATCCCAAAATGATAAAAATTCATCTCTAATGTCCAATTTCGTTGCTAAAAATATAATTACGACATTTTTCGTAATAAAAATATTTGGTCCCTAAAAAATAATTTTATCCTTAAATTTTAGTGTCTAAAACTTTAATTTTTTGTAGAGGCTTAATATCAAACTGAACCAAACTGACTATGAACATTCCTAACCGGGGGAATTACAAAGTTAAAATTTAAAATGAATGTCATGAACAATAATAACAGTTTATACATGATGGAAAAAAAATAAAGGAAACATATTTGAATATTTATTAAACAAAAAGTAAATGTTTCTATATTTTTTTTAACATACTAAAACCTCGCTTGGTATGTAATATTTTTAATTTAAAAATCAAAAAGTTACTAAAAAAATTCAAAATTTTAAAACTTATACCAAAAAGTTAAAAATATTCATTTTTACTCTATTTTTTACACATTTTTTCATAAAAAATCAAAAAGTCATTCTAAACATATTAATTTTTGGGAGCTGTTAAGATGTGCACCTCAATAAGATGTGCACATGATATACACATTTATTTTAAACCATTAGATTTTTACAAATTAATCTCAGCCACTGAATAATTTGATTAAGAATATTGACAACCTCTTCAACCGGTTACCTTTTTTCAAATTTGTTCAGTTTTTTTTCCAAAGCCCCTGTTTTTGAGACAGCACGGTGAAACCAATGCTTCTGAACAGTCGAGAATTTCATTAGTTGGAAATGAAATCAGGGCAGAAGATGCTGTGGCACTGTTATTGAAACATAAAAGAGGGTACCATTCAGCTGATGACGACGCAGGACATAACATTGAAGACGATAAAATGCCAAAAAGAGTGCTTGGACTAGAGAGACCTTTATTTCTTGACGGTAAAATGGATTATGAATCCTGGGTGCCTCCTAAAGGTGAACTACTGTCTTTGGTTTATTGATTATCACTTTACTGTGAGTTTTTATTAGTATTTATTTTATTATTTTTAATGTTATTGTTGCTGATCGTATATTTGTGATGCTTCATCTAGGACAATCAGGCGATGGACGGACTTCACTAAATGATCGTTTTGGTTACTGAAATCTCGGCATCAGAGGAAGGAATTCCTGTAAGGGAGAGTTATATGCTGCTTAGTTGTTTTACTTGGTTACTGTGTATAAAAATGAGTTTTTTGGTGTATCGGCTTTTATGCCAATTATCACTCATCAGAGTTATGAGGCTGTGAACTTTGGTGTTTAGAACTATTGTTCGTTGAGTGTATATATTTCACAATTTTTCTTCAGCCCATTGTGTTGATCATGATGACCGACAAAAATTATGTTTTGTGCTATGTTTTTAGCTTTTCTGCGGAGCTGAATTGTCATTGCATTTACATTTAGAGCTCTGCCCACTGCTTTTTATTCTGATCAAATGATTTTTTGAATTAAGCTTGAACATTTTATGTTGGACAATCTTCACTGTATTTAAAAAGATTAAATTCTGTTGTGTACAAAACAACAACAAGAATAAAAGAAATAGAGAAAACGAGAGAATTTGTTTGATTACAAAAATCAAACTCGAAATAAAAAATAAATAAATAAAACCACAGATATTATTTTGTTACAAAAACAAAAATAAAATCTGATTAAATAAAAAACAGAATAAAATTAAACAACTTACTTGGTTAATTTATTTGAATAACTTTTCTGATCAAGTCCAGTGTTTAACATTGTGTCCTTAAGACAGATTCGTCCTCTCCACGGTGCTTTCAGAATTTGGACGTCTATCTCCCAAGATGAAATGATCTTACCACAAACAATAGCAGCACTACAAATTGTTTGCCTTACGAACACACTAAGTGTTTACACTCTTTCTTTCGGAAATAAAATGCAGCAAGATGAAGAATATAATTTGAAGAGGATGGAGTACGAAAAATTTGAGTAAAATCCAAATTGGAGGCTAGTCTATTTATAGATGTAAAGGCGGCTTTTGGTTTTGAATTGAACAGGTATGAAACCTGTTAGATTCAAATTTAAACAGATTTGAATCTGTTTATTCAAACAGATAGAAACGGGAAGGGCTCTGTTTGGATGAGCAATAAATCCAAAATAGTTTAATTATGTTTGAAAACGGGAAGGGCTCCCTGTTTGGATGAACAATAATCCAAACCAGTTTAATTTGAATTCTGGATTTTATTTTAATAAAAAATAAAATTAAACACACCACGCCCAAGCCCAGGCCCAGCCCAGCCCAGCCCGCCCGACCGGACGGCGGCGCGCGCGCGCGTGTGTGGTGATTTTTGGGTCCAATGGGTCTAGCCCATTTTGCCCATAACCTCTCCCTCTAAAACACTTGGGTACCCCTTGGGGCACACCCCAAGTATCTCACCCTAAGCCTTATAAACCCTTTCAAAACTTCCCACCAAATCAATGTGGGACAAGCCAATTTATAACCTTAAGGAATTTCCACCATAACTCCATTTCCATGGAGCACACTTTGGCTTCAATTTCCCATTCACTCGGTAATGGTTTTGAGCAACCAAATATACCACGTGAATCACAACGCGGCATAGAACGCGTTACCACTTTGACCCGAGTAAATCGATGCTCGGGGCCCACCTAAAAAATAGACCAAACTTGAGGAAAAATTCTCGTTTTACCCAGAATTTTTCTACCATTTCCAACAATCCCCCACATGAATGGAATTTGATGACAACGGAAATGCAACAATATGCAGACTTTTACGAAAGAGTATAAGTCGAAAATATCTTGCATCAGGATAGGTAGTTTTCGGCCTTGAACCTTCCCTAGTGATAACCTATCGGACTTACTGGCTAACCAATGGACGCGATGCCTTGAATTGTTCAGCCGTTTGTGTAAGCCAAGACAATAGATTTCACACAAAATATCTTCTAACACATCGTGGTTCTCACTGTTGTGTTCATTTTGGCCTTGAACGCGCCTGGTTTTCATAAGTGTTTCTAGAGAATTTAGCCTCTTCATTCTCATAGAACCGGCCCCAGTTCAACACTCATATAGGTGATTCTTATTGTGAGTATCTCCTTATACTCGTCTTGATTTTATACCTTAATCAAGATATAAGTAATCATTAAAAGTAAAGCTTATCCTTATACCCCTGCATACAACATATGTTGCAGATATCACTCTCACCATAGGAATGGGTAGGGAATTTTTTAATCCCTTGGTGATTTCTGGTGAGCCATACATAACTTAGTTGTCCCTTTGAACTTAGTTCTTGGGATCTCCAGTCATATAAGTAGGGTTACCATTATGACGACTCTTATGTAATAGGCTTTAATCCCATTCCCTTTGATGAACTATACACTAGCTCTTTTGTCAAACCTTTTGTTAACGGATCCGCAATATTCTCTTTAGATTTTATATAATCTATTGAGATTATTCTGTTTGACAACAATTGCCTTACGGTATTATGTCGACGACGAATATGTCGTGACTTACCATTATACATATGATTCTGTGCCCTGCCTATTGCAGATTGACTATCACAATGAATGCAAATAGCTGGCACAGGTTTTGGCCACATTGGAATGTCTTCTAAGAAGTGACGCAGCCATTCTGCTTCTTCTCCTGCTTTGTCCAAAGCAATGAACTCGGATTCCATTGTGGATCGTGCGATGCATGTTTGTTTGGTGGATTTCCAAGAAACAGCAACGCCTCCTAAAGTAAAGACATATCCACTAGTGGATTTTGAATCTCTAGTATCCGATATCCAATTTGCATCACAATAACCTTCAAGTACTGCTGGATATCGAGTAAAGTTCAAACCATAATCACGGGTGAATCTTAGATATCGAAGAACCCGAATGATCGCTTTCCAATGGTCTTCTCCGGAATTACTAGTGTACCTACTCAATTTACTGATAGCATAAGCTATATCAGGACAAGTACAATTCATTAGGTACATTAGGCTTCTAATGATTTTGGAGTATTTTAACTGAGACACTGCATTACCTTTATTTTTTGATAAATAAAGACTGATGTCTACAGGTGTTCTAGCGAAATTCAAATCATCCTTGATAAATTTATCAAGAATTTTCTCAATATAATGAGATTGTGATAATGCATATCCGTCAGATGTTTTAGTAATTTTCATTCCTAATATAACATCTGCGACCCCCATATCTTTCATATCAAATCTTTTGTTAAGCATCTGCTTAGTTGATTTGATTATGTTTTGACTGCTTCCAATGATAAGCATGTCATCCACATAAAGACAAACTAGGACATATCCTTGGTCAGTGTTTTTAACATAGACGCATTTGTCACATTCGTTTATCTTAAACCCATTAGTAAGCATTGCATGATCAAATTTTTCATGCCATTGCTTAGGTGCTTGTTTTAATCCATAAAGGGATTTTACAAGTCGACAAACTTTCTTTTCTTGCCCTGATACTACAAACCCTTCGGGTTGTTCCATATAGATCTCTTCATTTAGATCACCGTTTAAGAAAGCTGTCTTAACATCCATTTGATGTATTTCTAAATTAAACAACGCTGCTATAGAAATAAGCATACGAATGGATGTTATTCTTGTCACAGGGGAATATGTGTCAAAATAGTCCAGACCTTCATTTTGTCTGTAACCTTTAACAACAAGTCTTGCTTTATACTTGTCAATTGAACCATCTGCTTTCATTTTTCTCTTGAATATCCATTTATATCCAAGAGGTTTAGAACCTGGTGGAAGATCCACCAATTCCCAAGTATGATTCTGCATAATGGATTCAATTTCATTATTAACAGCCTCTTTCCACAAAGGTGCTTCAGGACCTGTCATTGCTGCCTTAAAGCTTGGAGGTTCATTTTCTAACAAGTATGTCAGAAAATCTGGACCAAAGGATTTTGATGTTCTTGCTCTCTTACTTCGCCTAGGTTCATCATTAGTTAAATCCTGTTGGTCGAGACTATTACTAGTCTCTTGTGTTTGATTGTCATTAGTCTCTTGACTTTGTGTACAATCATAAGTTCTTTTCTGTGAACTTAATTCCTGTCCTTTCTTGTAAGGAAAGACATGTTCAAAAAACACAGCATTCCTTGACTCTATAATAGTGTTCACATTTATATCAGGGATTTCTGATTTATAAGTCAGAAACCGATATGCACTACTATTCTGAGCATAACCAATAAACACACAGTCTATTGTTTTTGGTCCAATCTTAGTCTTTTTAGGAACAGGAACTTCAACTTTTGCCAAACACCCCCACACTTTTAAGTATTTGTAGGAAGGCGATCGACCTTTCCACAATTCATAATGAGTGCTGTTGGTTTTCTTGTGGGGTATTCTATTAAGAACAAAATTAGCAGACAATATTGCTTCCCCCCACAAGTTCTGTGGTAAGCCTAAACTTAGTAACATGGCATTCATCATTTCTTTTAGGGTTCTATTCTTCCTTTCAGCAATTCCATTTTGCTGTGGAGAATAAGGGGCTGTAGTTTGGTGAATAATGCCATGTTGTGCACAAAATTCATTTAATGGTGCATCATATTCACCACCCCTATCACTTCTAACCATTTTAATGGTTTTACCAAGTTGATTTTCAACTTCTGTTTTGTAGAGTTTAAACATTTCTAAGGCTTCATCTTTACTTCTAAGTAAATAAACATAACAATATCTTGTGCAATCATCGATATATGTTATGAAATACTTTTTGCCTCCTCTAGTTTGAATAAATTTTAAATCACATACATCAGTATGAATTAATTCTAGAGGTTCGATTTTTCTTTCAACCGATTTAAATGGAGCCTTAGTTAGTTTCGCTTTTACACAAATTTCACATTTATGATTAGGATTAATTTCAAACTTTGGTATATGATCTAAACCAATTAATCTACGCAAAGCATCATAATTCACATGTCCTAATCTACCATGCCATAAATTTGACTCAAGAATATAAACAAAAGATGTGTTATTCTTATTCATAGCAACTTTCGGTACAACTGTCATTACATTCAACTTAAAGAGACCATCACTCATGTATCCCTTACCAACATACATACCACTCTTTGTTAATACAAATTTATCAGACTCAAATACAAGCCTAAAACCATTTTTACTTAACAAAGACCCAGAAACTAAATTCTTCCGGATGTCAGGTACATGCAGTACGTTGTTGAGGGTCAGTTCTTTCCCTGATGTCATCTTCAAGATCACTTTTCCTTGTCCAGCCACAGTAGAAGTAGAAGAATTTCCCATGAAAAGTTGTTCACCATTTGCAGCCTCATTGTAGGTAGTGAACATCTTCTTGTCCGCACAAATGTGACGAGTTGCTCCAGTGTCAACCCACCACTCTTTGGGATTTCCAACCAAGTTAGCCTCAGACACCACAGCAGAGAGGTTGATGTTATTCACTCCGTCAGAGATGTAATCCAATTCTGTTACATTGGCCTGATTGGTGGTCTTCTTACTTGTACTTCCATGATCCTTCTTAGGGCGGCGGCAGTCAGAAGCTCGATGTCCAGTTTTGCCACAGTTATAGCATTTTCTTTTGAACTTCTTGCTACTATCGCCTTGTTTAGGACCATCTCCAGTAAACTTCCTCTTTTTGTTATGTGGTTTATGAACTTGTTCAACCACATTAGCCTTGGACTCAATGGGATTTTTCCCATTCCTCTTTTCAGCCTTTCGGTTATCTTCTTCAATTCTTAATCTTACAATCAATTCATCCATAGTCATCTCTTTGCGTTTATGTTTTAAATAATTTTTGAAATCTTTCCAAGCCGGTGGTAACTTGTCCACTAAAGCAGCGACTTGGAATGACTCGCTAAGAGACATACCTTCTGAATGAATATCATGCAAAATTATTTGAAAACTTTGAACTTGAGATATTACCGTTTGGGAGTCTACCATAACAAAGTCCAGAAATTTACCGACGACAAATTTCTTCGTGCCGGCATCTTCTGTCTTGTATTTCTTCTCCAAAGAATCCCACAATTATTTTGCTGTTTTCAGAGGACTGTATACATTATACAGCATATTGTCAAGGCCATTTAGGATGTAGTTTCTGCACAAGAAATTTGAATGTTTCCAAGCATCTACAGCGGCAACAACTTGCCGATCACTTTCACCCTCTTTAAGTGCTGGAGCCTCTTCATGGAGAAATCGGGCCAAATTAAGAGTTGTAAGATAGAACAGCATCTTCTGCTACCATCTCTTAAACTCGGTACCGTTAAATTTTTCTGGTTTTTCTCCATGATTGATTGGTACATGAACATGGTTCTGGATAGGGACCGATGTAGGTGTAACAATAGGAGTACCACTGCCAGATGCAGTTTCAGTTGTAGTAGCCATAATCTCTTATTACAAAAATCAGAAAAAATTAAAACACAAATTAATTTTCTAGTTACTAAAACCAGAAAATAAATTATAACAACAAAATAATTTTATTTTCCTTGTTACTAAAACTAGAAAAATAAAATATCACAAGAATTTTCTGTAATACCAAATAATATTCTGAATTGTTAATGACACCAGTATCGTACTACTAGTTGTTGTCAAAGAAAAGAGACAGTATATTACTACTATCTGTCAAATAGCATAAATCACTATTTGTTTTTCCAACCAGAATATTAATTTGAAAACGCAGAAAATTAAATACAATGAAGATACCCAAAAAGGATTCTGTCTTAAGATTGTTGGACAATCTTCACTGTATTTAAAAAGATTAAATTCTGTTGTGTACAAAACAACAACAAGAATAAAAGAAATAGAGAAAATGAGAGAATTTGTTTGATTACAAAAATCAAACTCGAAATTTTTGTAATCAAACTCGAAATAAAAAATAAATAAATAAAACCACAGATATTATTTTGTTACAAAAACAAAAATAAAATCTGATTAAATAAACATAAAAAAAAACAGAATAAAATTAAACAACTTACTTGGTTAATTTATTTGAATAACTTTTCTGATCAAGTCCAGTGTTTAACACTGTGTCCTTAAGACAGATTCGTCCTCTCTACGGTGCTTTCAGAATTTGGACGTCTATCTCCCAGGATGAAATGATCTTACCACAAACAATAGCAGCACTACAAATTGTTTGCCTTACGAACACACTTAGTGTTTACACTCTTTCTTTCGGAAATAAAATGCAGCAAGATGAAGAATATAATTTGAAGAGGATGGAGTACGAAAAATTTGAGTAAAATCCAAATGGGAGGCTAGTCTATTTATAGATGTAAATGTGGCTTTTGGTTTTGAATTGAACAGGTATGAAACCTGTTAGATTCAAATTTAAATAGATTTGAATCTGTTTATTCAAACAGATAGAAACGGGAAGGGCTCTGTTTGGATGAGCAATAAATCCAAAACAGTTTAATTCTGTTTGAAAACGGGAAGGGCTCTGTTTGGATAAGCAATAAATCCAAAACAGTTTAATTCTGTTTGAAAACGGGAAGGGCCCTGTTTGGATGAACAATAATCCAAACCAGTTTAATTTGAATTCTGGATTTTATTTTAATAAAAAATAAAATTAAATTCAAATATTTTTGGCCCAAAAAGATTAGAAGCCCAACCCAACCACACAAGCCCAGGCCCAGCCCAGCCCGACTGGACAGCGGCGGCGGCGCGCGCGTGTGGTGATTTTTGGGTCCAATGGGTCTAGCCCATTTTGCCCATAACCTCTCCCTCTAAAACACTTGGGTACCCCTTGGGGCACACCCCAAGTATCTCACCCTAAGCCTTATAAACCCTTTCAAAACTTCCCACCAAATCAATGTGGGACAAGCCAATTTACAACCTTAAGGAATTTCCACCATAACTCAATTTCCATGGAGCACACTTTGGCTTCAATTTCCCATTCACTCGGTAATGGTTTTGAGCAATCAAATAGACCACGTGAATCACAACGCGGCATAGAACGCGTTACCACTTTGACCCGAGTAAATCGATGCTCAGGGCCCACCTAAAAAATAGACCAAACTTGAGGAAAAATTCTCGTTTTACCCAGAATTTTTCTACCATTTCCAACATTTTATACTTAGAGCTCCACACTTAATAAAAATTTATTCTGATCAAATGAGTTTTAGAATTAAGCTTGAAGATTTTATACCTAGAGCTTCACCGAACAAAAATTTTATTCTGATCAAAAGATTTTTAGAATTAAGCTTGGACATTTTATACCTAGAGCTCCACTGAATAAAAATTTCTGCTTATGTCTGGATAACATATTCTTGGTAGAGTTGTTTAAATAGGTTTCCTCATCAATCTGATTTAGCTCCTGGTTGGCTAGTAACTTAAGCTGACTAAGTGCCCCAAAAGATGTATAGACCTGTAGAGTGGAAGGGGTTGAAAAAGATTGTGTATGCTCTTGATTTCATTGCAGTTTAAATGAGAAAAAAAAAATCTGAAAACATAATACTAATACATAATGTTGCTGGCAACAATTGCATTACCGAAACTATTAATTTCAATTAACATAATACTAACACAAATTTACATGACAGGAGAAGCATATAATATTACAATTAGTGAGCCATATGGACCATACTTCACTCAAAAACCCCTCATGAGACTATAAATTGTAATTCATCTGTGTATGCAAGGTCAGCTATCCTGAATGGGTTCCGCAACTTTCAGAATTTCTCCTATCAACCCGATTCTGCAGATTTGTATCCATTGGAAAGCTTAATATCCTTCATGTTCGAAGACATGATTCGCTGAGGAAGAATGTGTACTATTGCAAAATTGTACATTGGTGACCTCTTGAAGCTTCTTACACAATGAATCTACTTTAGAAAATCTTCTAAACCATATCAGAGCAGACATGCACCGCTAAAGAATCACTTTGTTGACTGTATTCGGAAAACTGGAGTTTGCAGCTGCAGGTTGAATTGTGTATATAGTAGTATTGTACCTTGGAGAGATCATCTCAATGCTCAAACGATCCATGCCTCAAGCCTCCTACCAGATTATAAGCAGAGATTGCCCTCTTACTTTGCCATGCCCATATATGGTAGCAAACAGAAAGACCAGAGACCATGAAACATGCACAGAGGCACCATGTCACAGTATACATAAGAGGAAGAGTAGGTTTTGGTTCAGATCAGTTGTAGTAGGGTGACCCTAGTACATTTCTCAGATCAAAGTCACCGTGTCACTGTACAAGTAAGAGAAGGAGTTGCTTTTGGTTCAAATCAGTTGAAGAAGTAGGGTGACTCTAATACATCTTTGAGATCAAAATCTTCCTGTTCGGGCAAGGGGGGAAAAGATAATGTGGGGAAAGCCTTCTGAAAGCTCTCCAACAACTGTTACACAAAGGTACAACAATTCAGATCAACTGTGGCTAAGTATATGACACTATATTTCAACATTTAAAGCAACTTAGTTCTGCAGAGTAGTAAAACACTTGTTACTTCAGAAATACAATCTAAATGGGGTTTATTGATTGCTTTGGAGTCGGAATATACACTAAACCATCCATTATACTAACGTGTAGTGTCAGTTGAATTTCCAATTCCCATGTCCAAGGACAATATTCATAATTCTTAATATTATAAAGCAATAGAGAGTATTGTAGCCGATTAAAATTTTAGTAGTAAAAAATGTGGGACTTTAGGCGACCAAATGTTTAGTAGCCAAAAGAAGAACTTTTTGCCGACTAAAATTTTAGTAGCTAAAAATGTAGAACTTTAGGCGACTAAAAGTTTGGTCGCCGAAAATGATCTTATTTAATTTAATGTCCAACCTTTTGATGACTAAAAGTTTAGTCGAAAATTGTATACATTTGGCAACTAAAATTTATTTTAGTCGCTAATTACCTTTACCGACAATTCTTTGACGACGACTATTGCGATCAAATAATTTAGTTGCTAAAACCCTTCGGCGACTAAAAATTAACTTTTGGTGACTAAAAATTTAGTCGCCAAAAGTGAAAATTCTTGTAGTGTATCATTCGTTAGTAAAAGTTATGACATTTTGTTAATCTTATTATGATTGTGGAGAAAAAAGTTGTGGTTATGATTCATTAATAAAAGTTATGACATTTTGTTAATCTTAGTATGATTGTGGAGAAAAAAGTTGTGGCTATGATTCATTAGTAAAAGTTATGATTTGTACTACTAAAAGTTATGATTTGTCATGGTGAATCATAATAAAAAATGTTACGTTTCAAATGTTATGATAATTGATTAGAAATAACTATATTTGTTATGAGTTGTCATTATATTGTTATGATTCATGTTGTCTTTGTTATGACACTTTGGTGAATATTATGACATTGTTATGATTAATTCTAGTATTGTTGTGATATTTGAAAAAAAGTTATGATTCTTTCTGTAACCTGTTACATGACCGGTTTAGCAGGTCATTTTTTATGATGTGGCACGATATGGACCATACAATAAGTGCATATCATATGCCTTTTTATAAGGTGCACATTGTAGATTTTCCCTTAATTTTTTTACCTCATATTTTAACTAAAAAACTAAAAAAATATTAAAATAGTCTATTCCCGATGAGGCCTAAAAATCACTTGTAAATGAAAGTTAGACTATAAATTACCTCAGCTCATTCACTTTATTTATTTATTTATTAGCGTATACCCGTGCCTAAAAGCACGATGTAAATAATGTTGGAATTAGAATATAATTGTAATCCCAATACTATTTAATAGATTATCAATTATCAATTATTAATTTAATATAATTGTAATCCCAACCCTTCTTGTCTTAAAAATAAAATGGCAAGAAAATTATGCCTTCCATCTGAAAATCCCTGTTTCTATACCAAGAAAATGGCATAGGCAAATAACCATTGTTGAGTTTTGGTGACCCACCATAAAACAAACTCAAAAACATCTATCTAAGTTCACAAAAGCTGTGGAAGTTTCCAATCAAATGAAGGGATTTAAAATTAAACTTTATAAGAACATAGGTGAGTTTTCAAATGAAATTCAATTAACGCCCAAATAGTTTTATTTTAGTTTAATTACGTGTTTATGCGATCTTTAAGTTGTTGCTATGTTATTTCATTTACAGTCAACAATAAAGCAAAAAGTTTTGCGAGTAGGTAAAGAACAAAGTTTTCCAACAATCAAAGTAAATGCAAACTCAATGTTTGAACTTTCAAGGAAAGAGAAAAAAAGAAACTTGAAAACAAAAACCTATTTAGTAAATTTTTGACAAATTTTCTACAGACTTAAAAGCCTAGAAATAAAACGTCCACTATTTAATTGAGATTGAGATGGGCTCAACTCCAAAATATATTTATTAACTCCAAAATTGGACATATCTCTATAAAGTTACATGTCAAATAGAAGGCTGACTATTGCAAAAGGGAAGCACTGTGTGCTGTACATGAAATCTTAAAAATAATACAAAATATTATCAACCAACAAATTCAAGCAACAAATCCTTCAAGATTCAGAATTCAAACAATAAATCCAAACAACATAATTAACCAACAACAGCGATCAAGAGCAGAGAAAGGGAAATTCAATAGACAATGTAAAATATCTCTATTTTGGTGTTGAACGATGGGTCTTGAAGCCACTGTTGGGAAATAAAAAACATTAAAAAAAAAATTGAGTTATTGACATAGAATGGCAAAGCTAAAGGAGTCTCAAGAAGGTCTATTAGTGTGTCCCCAATCTGGGAGTCCTTTGCATTATATATAGGACAATCAGTAGTGATGGGTCATCACTCATGTCCATCTATGTTGGGATGTTGAGATGGTAAACCCTAATGACAACATTTTGAGATTAATGTTGGGATGACAATTGCTATAAATTGATGTAGGGATTACTCCCAAGATTAATCCCAATATCTCCAAACATTTTGTACCAAGATTAATCCCAAGATTAAAGTTGGGATGACAGTGTATATCCGTAATAAAATTGGACAGGAAAAGATTGGACAGGAGAAGATTAATCCTAGGATTATTTCTCCTTTATTTTGTACTTTTTTTAAGAAGCCATCAAATACATTAACTAAGACAATTTTAAAAATGAAATTGTTGTCCTAAAAATTGGCCAAAGTTAAAAGGATTTGAAAGTCGTTCAATAGCCATTCTAATATCGATACCTGAAATTAAAAAAAAATAAAAATTAAATTTGAAAAATAATAATAAAGTTAGATTAGATGGATTAAAGTAAAAATGTCTAATGTTCAGTATTTTCAAATCAACATCACATAGTATGTAATAAACTTTCTAACTGCTCAAAAGCATCTATAGCGATTCCGGGTTTTTACCCCTTGTTGTACAGTGACCCGGACTTGTTTCCGTGGATGTTGGCAGTTGTTTATATCTTGTTTACATCTTTTCGTACTTTGTATTTGAGTTATAGTATGTGTTGGGCGTGTTCTGAACAGGTGGGTTGAGTTTTGGTCTCAAGTGTAGTTGCCCAGGTTTTTGGTGTTACGCTCGAGCGGATCATTCTGCGCTCGAGCGGAGTCTGGTTTTTGGTTGTCCGCTCGAGCGGGCCTTCTTGCGCTCGAGCGGGATTTACACACTCCTAGTATCTCGTGTCCCTGCAAAACTTCTGCAGGTGTGTTTTTCACGCTCGAGCGGGTTTCCTACGCTCGAGCGGGTATGTTGGCACTCGAGCGAGTAGTGCTTTGTCTGTGAAAGTTTTGGGAGGGGGAAATCTACGCTCGAGCGGACTGGTTTTCACGCTCGAGCGGATGTATTTTATTCTTGTGTCTTGGAGCTCGAGCGAGCCTTCTTGCGCTCGAGCGTGTCCAGATTTTTGTGTTTGACGCTCGAGCGTTCTATTCCCCGCTCGAGCGGAAGTGTCGTATATCAGTGGACAACTGGGCATTTTTGAATCACTTTTTACATTCACTCTCTCTCTCTCTTACTTTCTAAAAACACTTTTCAGAGCCTCTCTCTCTAGGATTTCCCTTCTCTCTAGGGTTTGATCTAGTTAGAGTGTTCTCCTATCCTTCGGCCTTTGTAAAAAGCGTGTTGATCGTCGAGGGCTTCATTTTGATCCGAAAAGTTTGGAGTTTGGAACACTTTGGTTTTGGTCTTCTTCTCCATTTGAGCTCTAACTTCGAGGTAGAGATATCCTACTCCTCCTTATGAGTTTTGTCTTTAAATTTTAACATTTTGATACGTTGGGGATTGTTGGGTAATTTTGAGAAAGTTTGGGTCTTTGTGTAATTTTACAAAAGATGGGGTTTTATTTATATAAGCCTATTTGCATGTTTAGCATGGAGAAATGAGATAAATGTTGGGTTATTGATAGAAATGGAACCTTAGGGTTGTTTTGTTAATTATGAGAAATGCCCTAATTACATTGATGAATTAATGTGTGAAATTAATTTTGAGAAATGAGAAGTTGGATTGAAAATGTTGAAATTGGGAACATATGGGATTAAAGGGTGTAGTTGGATCATTTATCACTCACCTAGTTGAAATGTTGATATTTTATCCATATGGTGCATTTATTTTCTGTTTAGAAATAACTGTTTTGGGCTATCGGTGGAGGATAGTCTTGATTGTTGTAGACAATGCATGATGATTAGGCGAACTAAAACTAATCGATTGAGTATGCTATCGAGTATAGCGGTTGGAATAATACATCAACTTTATGTATTGATTGATTGTGTAGATGATCTATGTTTATATACATTGTGTGTAGGAGGAGATAGGGGATGTACTCCACGGTTTAGGGGAAGATAGGGGATGGACCTCTAAACCGGATTTCGTGTGACATTGATACAGCACTACAATGTATATCAAGTGTGGATTATGGAAGTGTTTGAATTGATTTGATATAGCACTAAAATGTATATCATTATCCATTGTGAAGTATAGATGTGTTTCTATGCGTTATTGATACAGCACCAAAATGTGTATCCATCATGAATTTCGAAAGTGTTTAAAGATGAGTCTTAATCTCATTAAGTCATTTGGCTAGATTCTAAGCCTTGTTTTCAAACTCAAAGTTGAATAAGAAATGGAAACTGAAGTGTGCCATAGGCATGATTGCCGTGAAACGGTAATACGACATACGTTGGAATACAAGTGTGGACCATCTATTGAATGCTATTATTTTAGTCATTGTTTATAGTTGGTTTAGTATATTTCTACTGGGTTGTGGCTCACCCTTTATGGGACATCATTTTCAGGTACAGGTAGCATGCCACCTCCAAGGACATAGCTTGGGAGGCTAGAAACAGACAGACTGTTTCTGTTATTTCGTTTTCTTTTGATGTATTACGTGTATATCAAGCCAAGGGCTTTCTTTGTATAGAGTTAGTACTCTTTTTTTGTAACCAAGTGTTGGCTTGGAAAGTTGTAAGCCCATAGGGCATTTACTTTCGTTGTCAACATGTAATACATTTTGTAATGATTACTCTGATGGAATATATTTACGCTTTATTTTCTCGTGTCTAAGTATGCTATTGTTGGATGATTTATGGGTTTATTTTGAGGGTGTTACAACATCTATCATTTATCAAACACCACTTGCCATCACACACAGTCCAACTCGCTTTCTTCACATATTTCCTTATCTAGTTTTACTACATTTACTATGTACTTGACAAAAAATGAAAACACTTGTTTTCCTTTACTAACTAAACCAGGCAAGAAGAACAATGAGACAACAAAAACTCTACACCACGATTTTGTTGTCCTCATATTCCAAGAGGTTAAAAAAGAGAAGACAGAAATAGAGAGAAAAAAAGGACCTACAACTTTAGTTTTTCTCTTAAATAAAATGTAAATTTATAAATCCTGAAAAACCAATTTAAAAGACAATTAGACATCAATTTTTATTTTGACAATGGGGGATTCCAAAACTAAGCACAAAGTTATTTCCAAAGTAACTCAAAATTTACCAACGTATATTGTCTTAAGAAAGGCATTTTGTTACCTAAGATTAGTCTGTGTGTTCACCAAAAAAAAAAAAGAAAAAAAGAGATTTATCTATGTTTATCTTCCTTTTTCTTTTCTTTTTTCAAAATTTTCAATCCTCATTATGCACATTTTCTTTTTGGTTTAAATTTTCAACACACACTCCCAACAATCCCCAAAATATGTAATAGCCAAGCCAACACTTTTTTATGGGGGGGAAAAGAAATCTAGTGTACAGTGCATAGGTCATACTAAACCATTCAATTTCATTCCACTACTTTAACATTCACCAAAACCACTAACAAAAAAGCTACAAAGACTACTACAACACCCTTTACTAAGCTCCATAAGAAAAAAAGAAAGATTAAGAAAAATAATCTAGTGGAAAAAGCAAATAAAAGCAAAAAGTTTGAGTAATACTATTTTTTTTTTAATCATGGTTTACTGCTCATTAGTCCCATTTTGCCTATCTTTTATGCAAATGGAAAGGGAGCTTTGTTTAAAACATAACTAAAAAAGTAACAAACCAAACAATTTAACTTTTATCAAAATTATATAAGTAATGAAACAGATGTAATAAAGAAAAATTGTGTGAGAGAGTTGTACCTTTGATTATATTGAGAACCTAGAAATTGATGACCACCAGCAAAAAAACACAACACAATATGAAAATAGCAAAAAATAACAAACTAAAATTTGGGAGAAAACTAATGATTAGAGGGAGAAAGGAAATGACATTTATCAAAACTTTAATGAAAAAAAATTGAATATCTTTCATTATAGAAACTGATGAACTGCGTCAAAAATTCATGAACTGCAGCATGAGGGAAATCAGATATTAGAAATTGATTTATAGAAATATAGCAATCAAAACAAAAGAAATAAAACAATTAATCAAAGTACCATAATGTTTGTACAGGATCATTTTCTATAAGATCATTTTCAGATAACTTTATTTTTTTAACACAAATAAAATAAAATAAATACAGAAGTGAATAGTTGAAAACAAACATTAAGGGTTGAAAGTGAAACCACCTTCTTCTTCACTTATGAGGTACCATTATGCATAATCATCTAATTAAAAGTATAAAGCAGGTTTAAACTGCTTCAAGCATAAAGTAAGTATGGAGTTTCGAGTTATATGTTTGGTTATGCGTTTACTAAATTAGCTTATCAGAAATGATATTTCATCTTCAAGTAAAATGGAAAAAACTAATCCTTTAATTTACTGGAATAAGTAATTAAATTGGCTTTGACACAAACACATAGCTATCATACTCCTATCCTACATGCATATCAAAAAAATAATAATTCGATAAACTTTGTAATAAACTAATTTGAAAGAATAAAAAATAAATAAATGACCAAAAGAATAAATATTGAATGTAGCCCTCATATGCTCAACTTGCAGAACAGATTGATCGCATCTCTATCATTCAATTTTACTAACATAACAATGATAATCACCAAACAAAGAAAAGAAAATATGGACTCCCTTGAAAGGCAATCACTTCAAATAAACAGAGCAGCAAATCTATTACATTATATTGAGCCAATAGCTCACTTTCGACTGACAGGCAGTTTTTATGTCAAAGTTTGTTCTGACTGCTTTAAGTTGTTGACAGTTGGCAAAAGTATAGAGTTTGATATATAGATAAAACTGTCGAGAGTGGGCAACAGTACCGACCTTATCCTGCAACCACTGCATACAGAGAGCACCAAGCTTATCATCAAAAAATCCCACACCCAACTGACTTGCTGTAGCGATCCTAATTTTCTTTAGTCATTATTTATTATTATTATGGTTATTATTATCTTAATTTATTTTTGACTTTATTAATTGTGTCGTCACATGAGAGTTAATGTGATATTTAATGGATTTAATGTTGTAATTATTAATTGGGTGGTTACATAAGATTTAATGTGATATTTAATGGATTTAATGATGTAATTATTAATTGGGTGGTTACATAAGGTTTAATGTGATATCTAAGGCATTTGATGTTGGAATTAATAAATTTTACTGCATATTATAGTTTATTAAGCTATTATATATTGAGATTTAGGTTTATAGTATAATATTATTAGGTTATACTAACTCTTAGGTTATTATATATATAATAACATAGAAGTATTCAACTAGGTTTAGGAGGTAAAAAGGAAAAGAGAGAGACCAAGTTGTGAGAGAGAGAGAAATCAAATAAGACAAAGAAAGGGGCGGCAGGAAGGAAAAAGAGGAGAGGGAAGAAAAGGAAAGATTGGGGTTTTGTTTTGGTGACTCTAGTAGTTTTCTAAATATTCTTTGATCTTCAATAAAGTATTGTGAGTACAAAACCCACTTCCCTTTATTTATGTTTAATTCGTTGTTTTTATTTATTTATTTTTATTTATTTGATGCTAGTTTGATTTTGTATTTATATAAAGATGATAGATTGATTTTAATTATCTTGATTAGTTGTGTTGGTAAGGTTTAGGATTTTTAGATAATTGATTGATTTTAATTTTTTTGTTTAGTTGTGTATGTAAGGTTTAGAGTTATTAGTTGATTGATTGATTGATTTTAATTATTTTGATTAGTTGTGTATGCCATGTTTAGGATTTTTATATGGATTTATTTTATGGTTGTAATCACACTCATGGTTATATGAAATTAAAATTAATTAGGAATCCATAGATGAATTCCTTATACTCCACAATGACTCCATGGATTGTTGTTTTATTTGAGTGATGGTGAGAAAGAATGTATAAAAAAAAAAAGTGAGGATTATGAGATTTATTTGAATGCCTTAGGCTTGGCATTGTTATGTTTATTCTCATGTGTGAGATGTTGTATATATATATATTGTTGCCTCGTTCTCATAAGTAGACGAGTGCTTTGATTTGCGCGCGTACGTATATGCTAACCATCCGGGGAGTGTAAGTCAAACTCGGGACGATATCCCCGTGCAAGTTTGGCTTCGGAGCGGTGTTAGGTATACGGGAGGCACATGGGATATATGTGTAGGCCGGAAGGGGAGAGCCGAAGTGGTGGAGTTAAGGAACAAAGAATTTAATTATGAACTTATTAGTATAGTGTGTATGATATTGATATGTACATGATAAAAAAAATAGTAAACGATCTTGATAAATTATGAAATTTGAGCAGAAGCATGTATACGTGATTCTAGACAACTTTTGTGTTTTAGCTTTTTATTAAAAAGATTGATTAGAACTTGTAATCGGATGATCTTGATTTTTATCGGTTTGAATCATTTTAGCAAGGCAGATTTTAGAGGCTGTTTAAACCCACAAAACGAGCTCATTTTTATTGGTTTCGCATAAACTGAAGTAAAACATTATTCTGCACACTTTTCATATTTTGAAATTTTTCGAAAAAAAATCATCTTAGGGCAGTTTTTGTTCGTTTTCAGCTTCAGATTTTTTGATTGAATTCCGTCTAGATTTTTATATCAATTTTTTCTTTTAACCTGTTCAGTTTCTGTTAAATTCGTTCGCGTTGTCTTTTAGAAAATTTGATTTTGTACAACTTTCGTTCTTTGAGTTTTGATCAATTCAAATTTTTTAAGTATGAAACGGTGTAATTTTATATTTTTTTCAACAAGTTACTTATGATTAAATTATACTAACTTTATTTGTTTTGCAGGATGGTGGGTCTTACTAATTTTTTTTATGCAGGGCTAACCCACCATATTTTTATTTCTATTTTGTCTATTTTATAATAAATTTATATTTCGTTGTATACGGACAAGAAACTAAATGCTACCGTATCTCGGGAAACTACCCATTCGTCTCAGTGCGGTTGGAACTACTTGTCTTGTCCCGTGATACGAATTAAATGTATTTTTGTCTGTGTCTGGTGGACACGTGGGTGTTAAATATTGTACTCATACCAGTATACCTGTATACTGACCTGTTTTGTCTCTTGGCAACTGGAGACGCGCCCGCGGAGGGGGGCCTTATGCCACTACAGTTCGGACTCGCGATTTTGTTGTCGCGGTTCTTAATCTGAACCAAAGAGTCCAAATCTGGCAAATCGTTTTGAGAAACAGATTTTTGAAAAAGTAGTGCCAAACATGGACTGCTTTGCCAGATACAGAGTCGCCACCTAAATATTTTTAAAATGGGGAAATTTAGGAAACCCTGACTCGGTGCCGAAGGCCACATGTCCGTCATCACCGGAGTTGTCTCGGCTCGGGAGCTTGGGTACGATCGGGGAAGGTCAGCTATGAGCACCCCCTTTCGCCCGGTCCGAAGACCGGCCTCTACTAACCATGATATCCGATTTAGAAAACATTACGTGTTCTTATTCCATTTATTAGCCTAGAATTACTATGTTATGCGCGCAGCAAACAAGTATAGACTAGATTGCCTAATTTGGAAATAAGCATTGCATATCCGTTTGTTTTGGAAAATGTTTTGGATTTGCTACTCGCAAGTAGGCTAAAATGCGGATTTCAACGAGTTTTTCCAACTCAAACAATCCAACCTTCACCCACAGGCATTCAAACAATTTAACACATAAGCACTTAGCCGCATGGCAGGCATACTGTCATGGCAACACTCACACACATGCGGGATGCTAAAGCATAAATACTTACATCGTACTCCGTGCCAAAACAGTAAACTAGTTAGCAAACATGCATGTCCTAGTTCATGTTAAAAATGGCTAATGCATCACATGCAAAAATGCAATCTAGGCAGGCTCAGCTAACCCTAAACATGGCATGTGAAATGCGATCAACTACCACATATTCAATTTGTGAATTGAAGTACAGATGCAGTTAGCGTGATGTACCGAGCCTAATGTATGTAATACAAATGTATGGATGCACGCATGCATAGCATAAGGTATGCTAATTTTAAAGATGCCCTAATCTACCATCATAAGCAGGTAAATAAAAGGGAAGAAAGAAGTGGGGATTGGAAGACATACACACCACCCACACACACTTATTACAGATTTGCCCTCACTCGGAGGGACCAAATAAATATTACAAATTAATTAACTACGCAAACTAATTAAATATTACAAATTGCCTAATCAACTAAGCAAATTTAATTAAACTAAGAAAACAATAAATCGCCTCAGGAAATGCGCCGTCGTGCGTGAGCTGCCTCTGTTTTCCTTCCTTCACTCCTCTGGGGGTTGCCAAAACCTCAGGACTGCTTCCTTGGATGCTGGGAGACATCACCGGCTGCATGGAATTGCCACCGGCAGTGGGATGTGGCCACCGGCACAAAGTTAAGCTGTCGGCAGGGAAATGATTGCCGGTCGGCACTTTACACTGCCGGTCGGCAGAGTGTTCCTGCAGAATCTGCAAATGACAGCAACAGAGGGCAAGGCAAAGCATAGCAGCACAATTCAAGGCATATATGCACCAACCATGTCCCTTATCATGTTTGTGACTCAAAGGGGCATGTGTCTCGATTCTCGGACCACCAATCACGCATTTCCATGCATGATGGCCCAAAGAGTCAAGTATGCAATTTTCATGTCAAATGCATGCAAACCAAATCAAACCAAAGTCCCAATCCCTATCACCAAATCAAGGGGCAAGGAATGCATGTTGGTGCAATACAACCTAAGCATGCTTGCTAAGGATGCAACATGACATGGCAACAAACTTATGCAAGCATACAAGCAATCATGGGGCCATGCAAATGGATGCAAAGATGGACTTATACAAGACTTGGGCAGCTCTAATAAGGCCCAGAACAGTAGCCAAAATGCCCAAAAATGGAGGCTAAACACACATGCACACATACACATGTTATGGTCCAAACCTCAAGCATTAAGCAAGCAACATTCAAGCACACTTGACAAGAGATTTCATGGACAATTAGCATGCAACATGAGCTCTAAAATCATGCTAAAACATGGTGCCAAACCAAGCAATAAATCAAGCCAAGCATGCAACAAATAGCCTAAGTGCTCAAAGCAAACCAATGGAGCATTGAACTACACTTAGCAAGACCAAACATGGCATGAACTTATTGACCAAAAACAGAGTTTTAGGACATTAATACAAGGCCTAAGGATCACTTAGATGGCATCCAAATGACTCAAAAACAAAGGCATGCATAATCACCAAAACAAGGAGCATTGCTACACAAGTTTATGAGGCATTAAAGATGCATCCAAGGTAAACATATAGGCATGCAAATAGGACTGAAATGACATGGTGGATGATTCCAAAACACCAAATCAATGCAAAAATGGCATGCTACACACTCACATACTTAAGGCCAACAAGCCAAAATGCAAAGAGGCTATATGATGCATGCCAAAATCAACCCAAACACTTATGGACAGACCTAAAACATGTCAAGATAAGCACAAAATCTTCACAAATGTAAGCCTAAAACATGCTAGAAACAAAGGCACGCAACCTAAGACATGTTAAGGGATCACAAGGCATTACATGGCAACTATGCTAAGCATGCATGGAGTACCAAAACCAATTTAAAATCATGTTATATCATGAAAAAATAAGCATGAAAAACAGTCTATACATGCTCAACACACACTCAAACATAGGCTTTCTTTAGAGGCCAAAACATGCCCTTTTCAAGGACAACAAGGAGAGGGGGTGGCCCTCTCCTTTTGGAGACTTCAAGGCACCATCTCCACCACTGAAATCCCTCAAGATTTCAGTGGTGAAGAGGCCCAAACACCAAAGTCCCGAAACTAGCACAAGATAGCACAAAATGAGGCCTTTCAAGGCCTAAGAGGGGTCAAACACCCTCAAACCACAAAACACTCTTAATAAACAATCAAGAGGGCCTAAAAACAGAACTTTTTTGTGTTATACAATAAGCACGAAAACAGCTCTAAGATAGGTAGAAAATCAATGCAAAAATGGGGAATAAAGGTGTTAGTTTCTTACCCTTGATGACCCCTTCAACAATGGTGCTCCAATGGCATCCCTTGGCTTGAATCTAACACCAAAACTTCAAAATTAGTCCCTTAGAACCTCAGTAGCTAGACAAAGGTGAAACACTAGGTGTTTATGTGCAATAGTAAGACACAAAACACCTAGAGCACAAAAGAGAGGGAAAGAGAGGTAGGATGTGCATCTAACCCTAACCCTAAAACCAGAGCTTAACAATGGCTGTCTAAGCTCTCAAAATATCTCAAGTGTCTAACCTTTTTGCCACAAGAGAGAGCCCCTCTCTATATAGAAGCTTTTGTCTTGTAAAGCTTACAAGACAAGCTTCATAAGAGGGAGATCCCTCCATACACGTGTATGGAGGGGAGAAAAAGCAAGACAGCTGTCTTAAAATATCTGCAAAAGCAGATGCACAGTAGTCGGCCGGCCAAAAATTCCATTTTGGCAAAAAAGAGTGCCGACCGGCACTAAATAGTGCTGACCGGCAACAAATAGTGCCGGCCGGCAATATACATTGCCGGTGGCAGCAAAAACCAGCCGGTGGTGGGTGGGGATGGTCTACAAGCCCTACCCTACCTCTTAAAGGCAAAACACAAGTATTTGGTGTGAAACCAGACACTAAACAGTCATGTTCGGAGATCTTGAGGCAAGGCGCGCGAGCCGAGACCTCCGGGAACTCCAAACGAACACAAACATGGATAATCACCGAGTGTTCAAATGGTGACGTCCAAGTCTTGAGGATGGTCAAAAATGGGGTGTCTACAGCAACTCGGGTGCGTTCTGTTTGAGCGCAGCTGAGCTTCCTTTGCAGGATTAGTTGAGGCTACGGTGGTGACGAGAAGTAACTATAGTTTTTGGGCATATCTCTTGGATTTCTTTTGTTTCCTTGAGCTTAGGGTTGTTAGTAGTTCATGTATTTATTATTATTTTTTGTTATGACTTTAGTATTGGAATAATTTGGCATGGTTTGTAACCGTACTTTATTTAAGTTGTTTTGGCTAATTGTTGCTACTTTAATGTTGGAGGTATTTGATAGTTATAAAATTGTGGTAGATGTTTTGGTTGGCGTTTAGTTTTTGTTTCACCCCTAAGATTTTGATGATGGAATATTGATTGGGATTAGTTCTAATATAATATTTAATTGTCCGAATTTTGGGGCGTGACACTTGCCAATAAAGGTATGTACTCTATTATTGCAAGTCGAACCCTCCAATGCCTATCCTCAGCAAGTTCAACTATAGCCGGCAATAGAGATTGTGACAAAAGATCAATTCCAATAACTTGCAATAATAGCTACTTATCAATATGATTGGAAATAAATATGCATATATTCAGTCTGCAAGTGCATTGCAGAAGAGCATGTAAATATGAAAAAAGACATGAACACCTAAACATTTAAAGGCATACATAAGCATGAGTGAGAGATGCATAGGACAGTATGGACAATCATGAGTAAATTGTAAAGATTTGGCAAAGCATAATTAGGGCCAATCTCTATTGTTATTATTATTTTTAAAAAGGCCAAAATAATATACAAAAGTAAATTATCCTGATGAGGTGAAATCAGCCATGCATGAAATACACAACAAATATGAATAGTGATTCTCCTCATCTTTGTTGCATAACACACAACAACTATGAAGGCCTATTTGGGAACATTATTGTTTGTTGCCCCTATATATCATGTTTGGATTGAAAGGAACTCCAGAATTTTTTAGAGGAATGAATAGGCATGATTGTAACCTATGAGAATTTCTTTTAAGGTTCTGTTTGTCTTTATTGCTTTGATTAGTTGGTTTCTACTCGTGTTCTTGTCTTGATTGCTTTTAAGGTTCTTTAAGACTGTTGTTTCTTTCTTTTAAGGTTCTGTTTGTCTTTATTGCTTTGATTAGTCCCCATTATATAGATAAACATTATTGAATCAAAGCCTAGGTTCCATTTGAAAAATCAGTCCCAATTGCTCACCTAAAAAATCAAAGGCTAGATATCAGTCTCATCCCCAATTAAAAAACACCCTTGCACAGTGGCTCCATTCGTCAATATTGAAGCGGGTTTGGGGCTGCCACTGTTGATGACGATTGGGATGGCGGAGGGAGGGAAGAAGAGAGGAGATGAAGATAGTAATAGGGGGTTTGGGGTTCGGTCGCCGGCAAGGGTTGGGCTCCGACAGGGAAGCACCGGACAGACACTTAGTCTAATTTCAAAACAAAATACAGGTTAGTTAATTCCAAGTAAACTAAAACTATAAGTTTGATTGCATAGAAACCTGACGGACACTTAGTCTCAACGGAATCTTTGAGAAAGAGAGGTCCGTTTTTACAAATCTTAAACATTGAGATCCAAGAGTCATCTCAAGATTTCCTAGCAAACAAACCAAAACACAAAATAAAATCAAGTAATAAATTATCAATTAAAATAAAAATAAATATCAAAAAAAAAAATTAACAGAATAAGTGAAACTTAATCCTAAACTAAAACTATAAGTTTGATTACAAAGAAATATGATAGAGAAACTCAGTCTCAATGGCGACTTCGAGAAAGAGAGGTCCGTTTTTACTAATCTCAAGCATTGAGATCCAAAAATCATCTCAAGATTTCCTGGCAAGCAAACAAATCAAAAAATAAAGTAAAATCAAGCAATCAAGCAATAAATAATATATTTACCAAAAGAAAACCAATCCATTTAAAAAAAACAAAATAGAATGCTGTGAGATATTCCAGCTCTGCAATAAATAATTAGAGAGAGAAAGAATTAATTATTTGAAGTCAGATTGTTAACAAATCTAGTATTATAACCATGAATTATTTTCCATTACCATATAAATGTTAATCACCTTCTGTTATTTTACTATTCCATGATTCAATCCCAGGTCTTGTGTAGCCTCCAACAACCATTTATCCCCCCAAATAGAATGCTTATAATTATTTATAGTGTACAATTAAAATATGAGAAACTCGATAGCATTTTTGACAATTTTACCATTTAGCTTATATTATAACCATGTTCGTTATCAGCTGTAACTTGACAAAATGCAGCATGATGTCTTTTTCTACACACACAAAAATATAGAGAGAGAATGTATTGATATGGTTGTTATCCCAAGTTCTATATATTCTACTCACATTATGATGGTTGCTCATTTTATTAGGCAATGGCAATGCCAAATGAGAGAAAAACAACAAACAAAATACTTCTAGTTTTATTTAACTGAGAGTTAATTGACATATTAGCTTATGGACTTCACAGTTCATCATTAGCTAGTTGGTGAGGGTGACTTATCTCAGAAACGAAAGTCTAGGCAACAACACATTGTCCAACTTATCTATTTAACCGTTGGATCTAAAGTTTGGAATGATCTCAGCCAAACTAACAAAATGTAAGAGATATGGTATGCATATTGCAAAGCATCCAATAGATGGGAAGTGTCTGTTGAATATCATACCACAATAAAAATCAATGGTGATGATTCACCTTGGCACACAGTTCCAGAGGCCTGCAGTTGAAAAATAGCAAGGAAGTGTCTGTTGGAAGAGAATAGGGTTCAGTTTCGTGTCAGTAACAAATAAAAGATTGGATAAATAAATAATTTCTATTTTAGAATTTAAATAAAGCTTCTTTTTTTTATTTAAAAAAAAGAAGTTCAAAATTAAAGGTACCTTGAACATTACATTGTCAATAGTTAAAAAGTACTTAGATGAAACCAATTCAAAACTCTAACTTCAAATGAAACTTTTCCCAAACCAATTCCATCAAGACCTTCTTAAGCTGAGGACAAATTTCACCAACTAAAACCAAAACAGAGCAAACAATACACACTAAAACAAAGTTAAACTACATTTTTCAGATTATTACAAATAAAAAGAATGAAAAGGACAACTTAAAAAACTTTAAAAGGGCCAAATTTATTCAATACCACAATATATTCACATCACACCTTGAAAACAACTAAAATAACCCTGAAATTTTCATGTTTCTTTGATTGAACAGAAATTAATTTTCGATTTAACAGAGGGGGATAGAATCACCAGAAAACAACTGAGGTTCTACTGGATTTCAAAATTCAAAACAGTAGAAGGAGCACCTGAGGGGGGGGAACACAACAGAATGGTGTGCATGTGCTGTGAGCTGGAGAAAAACAGATATTGCAATTCTCTTGCAGAAACATTGTCTCCAAAATTATTTAGGAAAACATTTGCTCCCATAGAGAGAGAGAGAGAGAGAGAGAGAGAGAGAGGCTTACCTTTAAGGAGAGTGGGTTCTTCAGGAAGAAAAGCGTCAAGATCAGGCTTAAAAGGGGGTACTTGTTGGTGCAATGCAAACTGAAACTGATGGAAATCAAAGAGTTGAAAAACAGCACTCATGCACCCAGACCCAGACGCTGTGTCTCTCTCTCCTCCTCCTAATCACACCAATCAAACCCAAATCACACCGATTTGACGATTCACATGCGGCAGATCCATCAGTTTGGGCACAGGAGGGGAACAGTGCAATGAAGAACGGCGAAGGCGGAGGAGGAGCAAGAAAGGAGACAGCGATCTTCTTTGAGAATGAAGCGGTCGTGAGAAACACGGGTGATGAAGGATTGGACGAAACCAATGCCGAAAAAACCGAGGAGGTAGATGAAGGAAGCGATGAGGGAGGCGATGGCAGCGAGTTCGGAGGGAGTGACGACGTGGAGAGGGGTGGAGGATCGGATCTGATCGCGCTAACGATGGAGGAGGTAGTAAGCCATAGAGAAGAAAAGTGTGAAGAAAATGCCGTTGGGAGGAGGAGGAGGATGAGAGAGAATGTGTAGAGCAGATGTGTTTAGCTTAGACGTGGGAGAGAGAGCAAAGAGTTGTTTGGGCGGGAGATCCATTGATCTGAACCATTGATATAAACTTGGATTAATCTCAGCCATTGAATCAAAATGTATCTCACATACATTTTATACATTTTCAAAAACCTTCCCCCCTTATTATATAGATTTTTAGTCCAAATCCTTTGTGGTGCTTTTTTGTAGTGCAATTTGAAAATAAGGATTTAGATGGCATTCCTGTGAAAATAACATAATCTATTTGAATGGTTAAAATGTATTCTTTTGGTCCGTATAGACCTCTTATCGTGATTAAAACTTTTTTTTTTTTTTTTTTTTTGGACAAACCGACACATAGGCTCTTCTTTTTGGAAAATGGCTCATACACACTGGGGGTCGACCCCCAGTGAGGTGGCACTCTATTATTGGCAAAAAAAAAAATTGTTTTTTTTTATTTTTTTTTATTTTTTTTTTAAGTTTCAACTAGTGGGGGCGCGACACCTCACTAGGGGTGCGACCCCCACTGGGGGTATGCAGCACGGTTGCTTCTTTTTTAGCCAAAAATATTTTTGTTAGAAATATTTTATGATTTTTTTTTTTTGGAGGGCACGAAAAGGGAGTATTTTTTTTTCAATGTGTATAAGGAAATTGACCTACAGATGTGGTTTTCGTAAGTTAAATTATGATCCATGTTTTCGCTGTTTACAATGAAATACGACATATTCAATCTGGAAAATGTCTCGTAGCTCAAATTTTGTGGCTCAAAAGTGGCTCAAATGGCCAAAATGACGTCGTTTTGGCCATTTTTATGTTGTTCTGTACTCAAAACGACGTCGTTTTAGCCATTTGAGCCACTTTTGAGCCACAAAATTTGAGCTACGTAGCATTGTCGATTCAATCTGGAAACAAGATCTAACCTATGTACATGCTCTAATCTAACTAGGGCTGAGCAAAACAATTTAAAAAATCATAAATCGGTCCGATCTAAATCAAATTGCTCAGTTTGGTTTGATTTTCTCACCATACGATTCGATTTTGATTCTTAAAATAGGCAAATTGTATTTCATAATTTAGTTTGTAATTTTATAGTTACAAATCCGTTTGAAATCGAACTGGACCGTTTAAATATATATACATAATTTGTTAACTACAGAAAATACTCAAATATCTTATTAGTATTAAATATATATACATAAGTTACATCTCTCTACTTTACAAGTGTGTTATTGTATAAT
Source organism: Camellia sinensis (assembly GCF_055761805.1). Taxonomy (NCBI): domain Eukaryota; kingdom Viridiplantae; phylum Streptophyta; class Magnoliopsida; order Ericales; family Theaceae; genus Camellia; species Camellia sinensis. The sequence goes on from NC_138967.1 coordinate 52,672,752, forward strand.
GGTAGAATTAATTTTAAACATTCATCTAAATAATTTTTAAATTGTGAACAATATTTTGTACTTATATTGTAAATAATAACAATATTTCTAAAAATTGTGTTTTCAAAATTGAATCGAACAACATTTTAATGGTTTAGTCTGGACTGGTTCCAAGATTTTCATGATTCAATTTGATTGTAAATTTCATGAAACCGTTGTTGGAACAATTTTCTGTGCAAAAAAATAAACATGAAACAAACAAAATAATTTACTTACAAAAAGTTCTTGTTTCGAAAAATAAAAACAGCAAGACTATGATCAAGTTGAGTGTGTCAAGACAAATTCGCCACCGCACAGGTACTCACGGATTAATGGCAGTTATCTTTCAGGATATGATGATCGAAAACCACAGATTGTAGTAGCACTACAAACAATTTGTCAAGCAAACCAAACTTAAGTTATGTAACTCTCTAAAAACTCTATGAACTAATATGAAGAAAAATGCAACATAGAAGGAAAACGGGAAATGAAAAAAAAAAAATTGAATGAATCAATCTGCTGGAGAGTCCTGAATTTATATGCTAAGAGGTGTCTGTTTGGAAAGGCAGAAAATCCTTCGAACACGTGGAACCACCAGAAATTAAAGAGAGGCGACTAGAGAGGCACTATTCCAGGAAGAAAAAAATTTGAATTCGAATTTTGGTGCAAAAGTGTGAATTAATCCGTTAAGATTTCAAATTTTTTTCTACGACAATTTGAAAAAATTTAAATGAATTTTGTTCAAAAAATTAAGTTAGGACCCGATCCAGAATCCGCACCCGGCCCAGCCAGACGGACATCGGCGACGCGACGCACGTGGTGGATTTGGGTACCACCAACTCGCCTTACCTCTCCTCCTCCTCTCTTCACCTTCCGTCGCAGCTGATCTTCACCGATCTGAGTACTGCCGATCTTTTCACGTCATCGCCTCCTCCTCCGCTACTGCCACCGTGAGATCCAGATCTGTATATATATATGTGCGTGTGTGTATTATGGAGATCCAAATCTGTCGCTTCACCAGCGTCGGTCGTGAGATGCAGCCACTGCCGTGAGATCCAGAGGCTTCATGGCTGAGAAGAACTCTACTCCGCTGAGAAGAACTCTCTCTCTCTCTCTATATATATATATATATGTGTGTGTGTGTATATATATATATATCTGTGTATCTATAGAACTTCGATTGAAAATTGATGATATATGTACATAAACATGTATCTATATATATGTTGTTTTGTTATGGAGATCGGTGGAGTTTGGTGATGCGTTGTTGTGTATGCGAACGGCACAAGCTTGTGTTCAAAACCGGGTCTGTTTCGTGCTTGCAAGAACATTGCATATACATGCTCTTCTCTCTCTCCTTAGTGTGCACTTTATTTTTGGTCTTGCCTCACAGTTGGTAATATTGGGAATCAAATCTATTTAGTTGAGTTATTCCCAATTTGTTTTTTTGAAATTTTTTCACAAACTGGTTTCTTTTTTTTGTCAGGGCCGTAAGTATTCATTATATTCAATTTCTAATTTTTATTTCTTGATAGATTCAATTTTTTTTTTCCTTTTTTGCACGTATACATGTTTCAGTTTCATTTCTGGGTAGATTTTTGGTATTGAATGTGGAAATTTGTGTTTAATCAAGTTCATGTGTCACAAAGTTCAATGGTTTTGAGCAAACTGTTTTTTTATTTTTCAAATTTTATTTTGTAAGTGAAGTTAATGGTTTTTCAAAGAACTAAGATTTGGTCTTCAAGTTTCTGTTACACTTTGTAATTTTGGATTTTGTGTGGTTGTTGTTTAACTGATGATCCTCATAATGTTGAATTATATAATGATTTTTTCTTTTCATGATAGCCCTTTATTTCAATGTAGAAATCTATTACTGTTTATGCAATTTTGGTTTTCAAGTTGTTATTTGCGAATTGAATTAGGCTTCGTTAGGCTGGGCTTGACAAGGCCATTTTGCTAAAAAATGAGTTTTAAATTGGCTGGCATGCTCGTTTCCTGGCAAAACGCGATATTGCAGGTTAATATTTTAATTCATGGAGTTATTGTTGTCAAATAAAAAATGTAATGTTTAGCACCGAAAATCATCTCAGTTAATCTGATTTGTTTTGTAATTGTGTCTGCACCATCACAATTTGTTATGTAGTGGAAAACATCAAAAAAAGTTTTACTCAGCATACATTTTATTCAATAGGGCTGAAAGGAATTGTCTTATATTTTTGTATCAATTTTAGGATTTAGTGCACCTGAATTCTAGTTCTACAAATGTTGAAAGTTACTGAAAATGCAAAGTGTTACTATGAATCATGTATAAATCTTGTTGTCAAACATACATGTATTTAATATATATGTGCTTTTGCTTTTCTGTTTTTTTTCATCAGAATTTTTATCTTCTCTTGAAGACCCCATCATCATCTTCAACTTTGTCCAAGAAGAGGATCAACAATAGCCAAGAAAACAACACCAAGATTACTGGTGCTCCTGGTTCTGGGGAGGCCTCGTTGAGAGGTTAAGTCAAGACCCTCTTGTAGAAAGTGGAAGAAGAGGTCAAGTCAAGACCTTTTTATGGATAGTGTTTTCAATAGATAGTGGATGATTTTGATTTGGGAGTTGTTTTCTTTTGAACAGATAGCCATTGTTGAGAATTTGCACAGATAAAATTATAGGACACCTCTATCTCTGTCTATTTATCTATTTATCTATCTGTCTGGCACATACTCTTTAGTGTCTGGGAATTTGAACAAATAACTGTTATTGAGAATTTGATGGTCATGGGTGTTCTTTATTAGTTTTAATTATTATTTTTTATTTGTTTTGTTATTATTCTGATGGTAATGGTCATGGGTATGTTCTTTATGAGTTTTAATTTAATTTAATTTTTTTTAGTTATTTTGTTATTATTATGATGGTAAAATCTAGATGGAATGTCATTTGTTTGATATAAATTTGAACAAATAGTGGATTTGAAAAAAATGAACAGATATTTTCAACAAAGAGAGAAAAAATAAAAATTTAAATAGATTAAAAAAAATTTGGACAGATAAAATTGAACAGATTGATATAAATTTGAATAGATTTTAAACAGATGGAGAGAAATTCACAGATTTTTGAACAGATAAGGAAACAATGGAACAAATAGGAAAAAAAAAATTGAACAGGTAGGTACAAGTTTGAATAGATAGAAAATAATTTGAACATATAAATATAGATTTGAAGAGATAGTCAATGAAAAGTTAACAGATAAAAAAAAGTCAACAGATAAATTAAGAGGTAAAATTTAAAATAAAATGTCCTTTAAAATCAATGAAAGGACTTTTCACCAAACTAGATCTCTCACTAACAAAAAATATTCACTGAGTCTTGTGGGGATATATTTTTTGAATACCAACACGTGGCATGGTGACGCCGACGTGTCAGCCGAGGTGCCACGTGTCGTGGTAGTTAGGCCGAGGTGATCTCGGAGTTGCCGAGGTTATCTCCGAAGATATCGGAATCCGAGATAAACGAATAAGGGACAAGAGTCCTAAGACGAAGAGGGGACTTAACCAAGATAAGGATAAAGCTCTTAGGGAGTTTATCTTTATCTCTTGAGGAGTCCAAAGTAAGCACAGAATTGGAGTTCATAGAAGTCATACTTCTAGTGGGACTTGGATTGAGTATATTATAAAAGAGAGGCACCCCCGTGGGTCTAAGGTATGCATTTTATGTTTTGAGTATTATGTTTAGCACTTGATTATCCTTGAGAAAGATACTGACTTGATCGTCGGAGTGTCCCCGGGTGGAAGAACCACCGCCGGAGCCTTTTCTTTCTGTTGCAGGTTGCTGAAGCCATCTATTCTGCCTGTGCTCTCCAGTTGATCACTGAGTAGGCAGTGTGGTCAGATTTTCACCCACACAATTTGGCGCCGTCTGTGGGAATCTTAGAAGAATAGATGGCCAGTGACGGAGAAAGGGAAAACATTGGGGGCAACACTCCTACTGGGAGCGGCAGACCAATTGACCTTGACATTGAAGGAGACAACCACAATACAGAAGCCCGTGACCAGGGTCACAGAGAGAAAGACGTCATCCAGGAGGGCGACACATCAAAAAGGACAGACCAAGGAAAGTACTACAATGAAGATAACCTCCAGGTATGGAGGAACAGGTGCCTACGGAGGGATGAGGAAGTGAAAGAATTGGCAAACAAGTTGGCAGACCTTCAATCAGTCGTCAACTTCATGATGCAGAATAATGTTATGCAGCCACCATACCCGCTGCAAGATACGCCGATGCCAGCAACCAACACCCAGAAGGGCGGAAGAAAAACAATCCCCGAGGTCCCTCAGCATACCAGGAGCAGAAGGCATTCTCACCGGCCTTCCAGGGAAGTCGGACGAGAAGAGCCGAGGCAAGAAGAGTCCCGAAGGACGCACCACATGAAGAATCCAGAACCCAAAGAACATCGGCATGTTCGAGGGCAAGCACTCTGCTTTGACACAACCCATGGAAAAAGATCCAAACGGGCCCACCATGAGGCCGAAAGCAGTGTACCAAAAAGACTAAAATCCAAGGACAGCCGAGCTCCAGGGAGGAGCAAAAAAGAGCTGAGGGACTACCTCAAAAGGAGACAGTAGAATATCGAAGCCGAGGTAAACTCCCCAGTAAAACTGAAGACAGCATTCTCGGTGGAACTGGACAAATTCGAACCACCAAAGAGATTCAGTATGCCGAGGTTTCAAATTTATGATGGTAAGTCGGATCCAAACTTTCATGTTGGACTATACCTGAATTCAATGGCATTATATAGCGGGAACGAGCCGCTGCTCTGCAAAGTATTCCCCTCATCCTTTGGGGAAATTGCATCTGATTGGTTCCATAAATTACCAAAGGGAAGCGTAAAAACATGGGAAGGCCTGGCCGAGATGTTTGTGGCCAGGTTCGTGACCAACAAGCTGCAGCCCCTGAGGGTTGATGCTTTGATGGCTCTAAGAATCGCCAAGGAAGAAGGCCTTAGGGCCTATGCAAAGAGGTACTACGAGGTGTTCAACCGAATACCCGAATGCAACCAAAAGGTAGCGGTCGTGTCTTTCAAGAACGGCCTGAAAGATGACTGCCCACTACGGAAGTCTTTGGCAAAAACATTGCCAAAAAGCATGGAAGAACTCATGGCAAGAATTGAGAAGTACGCCAGAGCCGAAGAAGATACATCGGGAAACAAAGAGGTAAAACAAGAAAAGGGAAACGGCTCGCCGAAGCAAGGCCGAGGCAACAATGGGCCGACCAAACAAGAAAAAGAGTTGAGAAGTAAACAGGCGGTAACAACGGTATTCCGAATCCCAATCCATAAAGTCTTAGATCAGATTCGAAACCAACCTTATTTCAGGGCTCCGGCAAGAGCACTAGGGGAATTCATGGGAAGGAACGTTGGTAGACGTTGTGCCTACCACAATGAAGAAGGGCACCCAACTCAAGGTTGTAGAGCCTTGAAAGCACACTTGGAGGACCTGGTGAGACAAGGCCTTCTGAGGGACCTGGTCGACGAAGCCAGGACAAGGGAAGAACAGGCAAGGTTGCCTCAAGCACCAGCAGCGCCGCCTCCCCCAGCACAGCTACCACAAGCAGGAGGACCGAGGGTGGTTAATGTGATCCACTCAAGGGTCAACGAAAACGAAGTCAGAGGGGAGACCCAGAGGGTAAGACATTTACAGCATGTCTACCAAGTCGGGGAGAAGAGACATCGGCCAGAAGAATGCCAAGGGCCGATGATAGCCTTTACTGAAGCCGACCTGGAATTGGTCCAACACCTGCATAATGATGCCTTGGTAGTATCCCTCCAGGTTGGGGAATGCCAAGTGAAACGCATCCTAATATATCAAGGCAGCTCCTGTGACATCATGTATGTCAGATGTTACAAAGAGCTGGGCCTTCACCCTGATGACTTAGAACAATCCAGCGACCAGATGGTCGGCTTTAATGGAACGCCGACATGGCCACTAGGCGCAACAAACTTGGAAGTACAAGCCGGCACTAAGAAGATCCAGACGGAATTTCTGGTAATTGACACGCCCTCACCATACAACATCATCTTGGGAAGGCCGTGGTTGCATGCAATGGGGGCAGTTCCCTCAACGTTGCATCAACTACTGCGGTTCCCAACAGAGCATGGGATTGAAGAAGTCAGAGGAGATCAACTACAAGCAAAAAATTGCTCCATGGCAGCAATGAAGTCCACCTGTAGTATACGAGAGCCAAAGAAAGCAGAAGTTGAAGATGAGGACATGGAGGTCCTAGAAGACGTCGGGAAAGAACCAGCCGAAAAGAGCGAAGAGGCGCTAAAAAAAGTTTTCGTCTAGGAGGGTGACGAAGAGCATTTCTTTCTTCTCAGCTCAGGCTTAGCTAGAGAAGAAGAAAGAGAACTGGAAGATTTTTTGAGGACAAACATAGAGGTGTTCGCCTGGACACCTTATGAAATGCCAAGCATTGACCCCGAGGTCACTTGCCACAGACTGAATATCGACAGGTCGGCAAAACCTGTGATTCAACAAGCCAGAAGACCGACGTTGATGCACGTCGAAGCAGTAGAAGAAGAGGTAGACAGACTCCTGGAGGCTAGGGCCATCCGAGAAGTTCATTACGCAACATGGCTGTCCAACACAGTAGTAGTAAAAAAGAAGAATGGCAAATGGAGGGTTTGTGTAGACTTTACCAGCCTCAACAAAGCCTGTCCCAAAGACAGCTTTCCTCTGCCCAAGATCGACCAACTGGTAGATGCCACTTCAGGACATGAAAGGATGAGTTTTTTAGATGCATACAGAGGGTACCACCAGATTGCCATGTACCCTCCAGACGAGGAGAAGACCGCGTTTATCACCCCTAAAGGCCTGTACTGTTACAAGGTAATGCCTTTTGGGTTGAAAAACGTAGGAGCAACCTATCAGAGGTTAGTGACAAAGATGTTTAAGCACCTGATTGGCAAAACAGTAGAAGTCTACATCGACGACATGGTCGTAAAGACCAAGGAATCAAAAGGTCATCTTGCCGACCTAAAAGAGGTCTTTGACATACTCAAAAGATATCGGCTCCGACTCAACGCCTCGAAGTGCGCCTTTGGAGTTGGATCAGGTAAATTTTTAGGGTATCTAGTAACAAGAAAGGGCATTGAGGCAAGCCCAAACCAAATCAAAGCCATCCTGGAACTACAGAGCCCGACATCGGCAAAGCAAGTTCAAATGCTTACGGGAAGGGCCGCAGCCCTAAACAGATTCATCAGCAGAAGCTCAGATAAGTGCAGACCCTTCTTCAACCTGGTGAAAAAAGCCACAGACTTCCTATGGACAGAAGAATGTGAAGCTGCCTTAACCGACCTAAAAAAGTACTTGACCACGACTCCGGTTCTTTCCAACCCAGTACCAGGGGAGGAACTGTTTTTGTACTTAGCAGTCTCAGAACACGCAGTCAGTGCCGTGCTAATCCGAGAGGAAAAAGGGGAGCAAAAGGCTGTTTATTATGCACACAAGATTGTGGTCCTAACAGAGCACCCACTGAAGTCCTTATTGCAACAAGGAGACTTAACAGGAAGAATAGCAAAATGGGCAGTAACCCTGGGTCAGTTTGACGTGGAGTTCAGGCCGAGAACAGCAATAAAGGGTCAAGTTTTGGCCGACTTCGTCGTAGAACTCACACCTGAAACCATCACACATCAGGCTCCGTCAAGCCAAGATGAGAATTGTCCCAACAAGCAAAAAGAATCCCAGCCAAAGACAAAAAAGCAAGAGAAGGAGAAGCTCAGACCCTGCAGCATCTACATCGGCGATTCATTCAGACTATTCGTCGATGGAAGCTCAAACCGCCAGGGAGCAGGGGCAGGAGTACTGCTAATATCTCCAGATGGAGAAATAGTAGAACAGTCCATCCGTTTGGGGTTCAAAGCCTCAAACAATGAAGCAGAATATGAAGCATTAATTGCAGGGCTAAAGCTAGCAGCAGCAGCAGAAGCAGATGAAGTAATTGTTTTTTGTGATTCACAACTCATTGTTAACCAGTCAACAGGAGAATTTGCAGCCAGAGACGAAAGAATGTCGGCATATGCAAAGGAAGTCATCAGATTGGCAGCCCTATTTCAGAACTGCAGATTACTCCAAGTTAGCCGAGATGACAACACCCACGTGTAACAAGCCCGCGGGGGACCTCGCCACAGCTCGGACTCGACTTCGTAGTCACGGTTCTAAGTCTGAACCAAAGAGTCCAAATCCGGCAAATCGTTTTGAGAAAACAGATTTTTTGAAAGAAGTGCCAAACATGGACTGCTTTGCCAGATACAGAGTCGCCACCTAAATATTTTATTTTGGGAAATTTAGGAAACCCTGACTCGGTGCCAAAAGGCCACGTGTCCGTCATCACCAAAGTTGCCTCGGCTCGGGAACTTGGGTACGATTGGGGAAGGTCACTTCGTGAGCACCCCCGCTCGCCCGGTCATAGACCGGCCTCTACTAACCATGATATCGATTTTTGAAAACATTGTGAGTTCTTATTCCGGTTATTAGCCTAGGTTACTATGTGATACTCGCAGCACACAAGTATAGACCGGGTCGCCCAAATTAGAACAAAACATTTCACACTTGTTTTTGAAAATGGTTTGCTACCCGCAGGTAGGCTTTAAAACATTTGATGATTTATTCCAATTTAGATAACCCAACCTTCACCCACAGGCATTCAGGCAGTTATATCAGATAAGCACATAGCCTCATGGTAAGCATGCTATTCATGGCAGCACTCACACGTATGCAAGGATGCTAAAGCATAAAACTTACCGAGTACTCCAAGCCAAAACAGAAATTACATTAGAAATCATGCATGATCCTAAGTATACAGAAATGCCTAATGCAACACATGCAAAAATGCAACTATAGTAGGCTCGGCTATTCTAAGATGGTATATGAGATGCTACAACTACCATGTATTCAACTCGGAATTGAAAGTACGATGCAGTTAGTATGGTGTGCCGAGCCCGGTGCATGCAAAACAGATGAATGAATGCAAACATGCTATCATACTGTATGCTAATTGAAATATGCCCTAATCTAACCATCATAAGCGGATAAATAAAAGGGAAGAAAGACGTGGGGTTGGAAGACATACAACACACACACGCACACTTATTACAGTTATGCCCTCACTCAGAGGGTCCGAATAAATATACAGTCCGAATATTACAGTCCCGAATAAAAAAATATTACAGTCCGAAATATTATAAAATTCTAATTAATTAAAGAATTAACTAAGAAAACTGTAAAACTGGCATGCAAGCCAGGGACTGCCTTGCTTCTGATGGATGATGCATGTCCAGGTTGTCTTGCGCGGAAATCCACCGGCATGCCCCAATTAGCCTCTGTTTACACCTGTTCTTGAAATGCGTGCCAAGTCCCAAAAGTTGCTGATCCTTCGTTTTGCTGCAACAGAGAGCAGGAAAGGGGCATAGCAATGTATTTGCACAAATATATGCATGTCTCGATCCTCGTGCCACCAATTACGCATACCGAGGCATGATGGCCGAGGAGTCGAAATGCACAACTCAATATAGGATGAATGCACATGAAATTACAGCTAAAACCTAACTCCATCATGGATAATCCGGAGTGTCGGTGACTGGGGAATTGAGACACATTCCGTCACTCGAAGTACGAAATGTACCTCGTTTCCCGTGCCCGGGCTAACTCCTATTCCGGACACGATGCAATATGCATGATATGCATGAAATGCAACTAAGATACAATCCTAACATACTTAATGCTATGAAAATGAGATGCCTCGAAATACGTGCATGTAACAACCCTCATACTGTTTACTGATTAATGACTGATTGATCACCGGTTACTGTTAAACGGAACTGATAATGACTGATAACTGACCGATAATTGAACTGATTAAAAGTACTGAACTGACTGACTGAAACTGGAACTGAATTGACTGAGTATATGTTAGTTAATTGCATTCTATCTGTTTGATTGTCTGATTACCTGTTCATGTTTATATGTTTAAACTGCTAATTGAAGGCCTTATCGACGGCCGAATTAGACACCGATTGATGTTCCGTGACCCTCATAATTTATGCGATTTTATAGTATAATTATCTGAAAATTGATTAGGTATGATTAAATTAGATTAAATTAAGCTAATTAAAGAGTTGGACTTAATTACCATTTTGCCACTTAAGTGGCCCACTACTTGGATCATCTTTGATTCTCATTATGCTCACACATACACATTTCATCAGCTCATTTTGAGCACACCACCGACTAGAGAGAGGGAGGTAGGGAGTTAGAGTGAATTCACCTTGAATTCCTTGGAAACTTGAAGAATTGTTTGAAAATTGAAGTGTGATTGCTACTTTGAGCTCCTAGACCTTGAATACAAGACTAAGGTAGGACATCCATCTTCTTGTTGCTGTTCTTGAGTTCATTCTTGCATGATTCATGTTAATTTGAAGAGCTAAGTCATGATTTGGTTCATTAATGATGGATTGAAGATCATTTCTTGCATGCATGTTGGTATTGTTGCATTTTGAGGTTAATTACATGGACATTAGTGCATGCATGCTCATATTGTTGTTATAGACCATGTTTCCAACTGGTTTGAAAAGAAATGAGCTCATTTGATCAAGCTTTGGAGCTTTAATTTGATTTAAAACTCATACATGACATGTTTGAATGTTGTTCTTGAAAATGGGTTTGAATGTGGTTTTAATTGACTCACCTTTGGGGCTTGAATTCATAAATTGAGCTTTGAAACTTGTTATACATTGAATTTAATGATGTTTTCCAGAATTTGGGCCCAAGAGGTCGAGTTTGGAGTGGTTGAATGCTTGGTTTGAGCTTGGGAGGCAGATCTGGAAATTCCAGATTTGGCTTCCTTGCTCGAGCGAAGGATTCCCCGCTCGAGCGAGCACCTTTGTCCAGGGCTCCGCTCGAGCGACCATCGAGCGACGATCGCGCGTAAAATTTCAGCATCCAGTACTTTTACTGTTTTGCAAACCGCTCGAGCGAAGGATTCCTCGCTCGAGCGAAGCCTTTGATTTTGGACTTACGCTCGAGCGTAGAAAGTCTCGCTCGAGCGAGGCTCCTATTTTCAGCAAACTTTGCGAAATATTTTCTAAGTGTATTTTTGCATCCTCATCCCATCCTAGGCATTCTTAGGCCTAGTTTAAGGCATCTTGATGAGGATATCATTGTAGAACACACCAAGGCAAATTAGGGATTAAGTTATGAGATTTCCCAACTGTGTAGCTTAGTGTGTTCAACCTGTGAACTGTGTAGGGTTGGCAACTGGGGAGACACGCTCTAGCATACTGTAGCCCAGAACTCTGTGAGTAACAATTGTGTAAAGATATGTTCAACTGATTATCTTTTGAATACTGAACTGAACTGTTTACTGAACTGGTATTATTTACTGAATGAATGTATGTCCTTTATTTCTGAACTGTACTGTGGCATCCTTAGTACCTACGGTTTACTGTTACTGTTACTGTTACTGTTACAGAGATCTCTGTCGGTTCCCTCGTGGAACCACTACTGTTTACTGACTGATGGCCATCATTACTGTTCGGTCTTTCAAGACCTACTGTTACTGTTATGCTAATGGATGTACCACATATGACTGTTTACTGTACTGAACGACTGAAATACTGATTGAATTGAACTGTTTTCATTACTGTAAGGACATTCATTCTAAACCTCTTTACGCTTTATGTTATTCACTGGGCTTTAGCTCACTGCTCATATACATATGTAGGTGTACAGGCACCAGATCGGAGCTAGGAGCGTCAGGGTAACTCCAGTTTTGTCAAACCAGCCTTTGTGCCTCACTGCGAGGTTCCGAGTTGCCATGCTATGGCTTGGGGGTGTTTTGGTTGTTTTCCCCCGCCTGTCTTCTGTACTGTCTAACTGTTCTGTATAGACTGACTGTTCACTGTACTGTTATACAGGGATTAGGTCCCTGTACTGTGTGACTGTAAATTTTGTATAGACCGTACTGTTTTGTACAGACGGAATGTTTTCTGTACTGTTATGTAGGGTTGAGTCCCTAGTTTGAATGGATGTGAATATTGTTCATACTGTTCTGTACCGTTTATGTATGATTGCATGGAAAATCTTTTGCATACAGGCTGTCACAGCTCATTGGACATTGTTTAATTACTGTGTTGGCTTCCGCCAGGCCCTGTACTCTGTTTTACTGTATTTCTGTTAAGCAGGCCTTCGGTAATCTCGGATTACTGGCCGGTTACGGTGCTAAACCCATAGGGCCGGGTTTGGGTCGTGACAGAGTGGTATCAGAGCGATACTTAACCACGAGTTATACCGCACACACGTGTCCAAATGAGCTATAGGGTGTCCTAGAAAGTGATTAGGGCATCTCATGAGCATGTTAAGTGTGTGATTACGTTATGACTGAATATCTGCTAATGTGTTAAACTGGTAAACAAATGACTGCTTATGTTTAAAACTGTTATAACTGCTTATAGTGAAATGGACAATGCAAATGAACCTGAATCCTCGTCTACCGAGGCAAGAATGGAAAGAATGGAAAGAATGATAGAACTGATAACTGCTAGACTTGAACAACAACAGAACCAACCGCCCCCACCTCCTCCTCCTCCGGTACAGCCGGAACCTAATGCGAATGTGGATGATGGGGATATTATTGCTCTCACCCATAAATTCAGCAAGATGAAACCGCCATCCTTTCAGGGAGGCCTTGAACCGTTAAAAGCTGAAGCTTGGGTTCTGGAAACAGAAAAATTATTCGAAGTGTTTCCGTGCTCAGAAGCGAACAAAGTATTGTTAGCTACCTTCACCCTGCAAGAAGAGGCTAGAAGGTGGTGGATGTTAATCCGTGATACAAATACCGTTATGACTTGGGCTCAGTTCAAGGAGTCCTTCTTTGAAAAGTATTTCCCTCAATGTGTTAGGGATAGAAAAGTGACTGAATTTGAACAGCTGAAGCAGGGCACACTGACTGTTGCGGAATACGAGACGAAATTCACCGAGCTTGCCAGATATGCACCGCATATGGTGGATACGGAATATAAGAAGGCCAGAAAATTTGAAGGCGGCCTTAATGTGGCAATACTTGACCGGATAAATGTTTTGAAATTACCGACTTTTGTGGGTGTCCTCGACCGGGCATTGATGGCCGAGTCGAACATTGCAGCAGTGAAACAATCTGAAACACCAACAACTGAATGGCATGGTAAAAGGCAGGGTTTCAAATTCAAGAAAGGCAAGCACAACCCAGCCAACAAGAAGCAGAATACGGGGTTGACAACTAGCCCCAGCCAAGGGAGTGGTTTCATACCACCCTGTCCTGAGTGTGGCAAGAAGCACAAGGGGGTCTGCTACAGAATATCTGGAGCCTGCTACAGGTGTGGCAAGGTGGGCCACATGGTTAAAGACTGCCCCTCTGCTCCACAAGCCAGTAGTAAAGCTGCACCAAGCGCAGCAGCATCAACTGTAGCACCAAAGCCTAACCCCAGAGCTACCGGGAAAGAGCCCATGAGGCAGGGCCGAGTGTTCGCCCTAGTACCGGGAGACGTGCAAAATACTGAGACCGTTGTGTCAGGTATCCTCTCTATCTGTACACAAAATGCATATGTATTGATTGATTCGGGGTCTACACATTCCTATGTATCGCATGCTTTTTCACGGAAATTGAATAGACCCTTAGAACCCATGAACTATCTGCTAGCCGTATCATCACCCGTAGGAGGGTCCATGACATGTGCTTATATGTACCCCGCATGTGAAATCATTGTTGGGGATATGCATCTGTTTATTGATTTACTGCCATTGAACATTGATCATTTTGACGTAATATTGGGGATGGATTGGTTACAAAAATATCATGCCACTATTGACTGTGTGACCAAGCAAGTTGTTTTCCGTCCACCTGGTCTACCTGAATTTGTGTTTAATGGGAGTGGAGTAGTACCTCCTCCGTATTTGATTTCGTCAGTAAAAGCTGTTAAATTAATTAGAAAGGGGTGTAAAGGATATCTGTGTTCTGTACTGACTGTGTCTACTGATGATAGCGTTAAAACTGATGTGAATTGCATTCCTATAGTCAGAGAATTTCCAGATGTTTTCCCAGATAATCTTCCAGGAGATTTGACTGACAGGGAGATTGAATTTACCGTTGATGTGATTCCCGGAACACAACCAGTTTCTAAAGCCCCCTACCGAATGGCTCCAACTGAACTGAAAGAACTGAAAGTGCAACTGCAAGAACTGTTAGACAAAAAGTTTATCAGACCTAGCACTTCGCCATGGGGTGCTCCTGTTTTGTTTGTCAAGAAGAAAGATGGCTCACTGAGACTGTGCATTGACTACCGTGAACTGAATAAGGTAACTGTAAAGAACAAATACCCATTGCCACGCATTGATGATTTATTTGATCAGTTACAGGGTGCACAAGTGTTTTCTAAGATTGATCTCAGATCGGGGTATCATCAACTGAAGGTTAAACCGGAAGACATTGATAAAACTGCTTTTAGAACAAGGTATGGACACTACGAATTTTTGGTTATGCCTTTCGGAGTCACGAATGCCCCTGCTGCTTTTATGGACCTCATGAACAGAATTTTTAAACCGTACCTTGATGACTTTATTGTTGTATTTATCGATGACATATTGATTTACTCCAAGAGTATAGAAGAACATGAACATCATCTGAGACTTGCCCTACAAACCTTAAGAGAACAGAAACTGTATGCTAAACTGTCTAAATGTGAATTTTGGCTTGACCATGTTATGTTTTTGGGGCATGTCGTTAGCAAAAATGGAATTTCTGTTGATCCGCAGAAAATTGAAGCTGTAGTGAACTGGCCTAGACCAACAAATGTGACTGAAGTCCGAAGCTTTTTGGGATTGGCTGGATATTACAGAAGATTTGTCAAAGATTTCTCCAAAATTGCTCTACCATTGACTCAGTTAACTCAGAAGGGGACATCATTTGACTGGACTGACCAAAGAGAATCTGCTTTCCAGGAGTTGAAAACTCGATTAGTGACTGCACCGGTGCTTACCTTACCCTCAGGTACGGATGGTTATACTGTATTTAGTGATGCTTCTCATAAGGGTTTGGGATGTGTTTTAATGCAGAATGGGAAGGTTATTGCTTATGCTTCTCGACAATTGAGACCACATGAAAAGAACTACCCGACCCATGATCTGGAACTTGCTGCAGTAGTATTTGCACTGAAAATCTGGCGTCACTATCTGTACGGGGTGACATGTGAAGTATACACCGACCACAAGAGTTTAAAGTATTTCTTCACACAGAAAGAACTGAATATGAGACAGCGAAGATGG
This sequence comes from Camellia sinensis, assembly GCF_055761805.1. Taxonomy (NCBI): domain Eukaryota; kingdom Viridiplantae; phylum Streptophyta; class Magnoliopsida; order Ericales; family Theaceae; genus Camellia; species Camellia sinensis. The sequence continues at coordinate 52,688,111 of NC_138967.1, forward strand.
CTGGAACTGATTAAAGACTATGACCTACAGATATTGTACCATCCGGGAAAAGCCAATACCGTTGCCGATGCATTGAGCCGGAAATCGATTGGAAACTTAGCCTGTTTGCTTACAGGACAGAAAGAGTTGCTTTGTGACCTTGAAAAATCTGAAATAGAAATTGTTTTGAGAGAACAAGGTGGAACCTTAGCTGCTATTTCTGCTCAACCGGCGCTGATTGAGGAGATTAAAGAGAAACAGCAACTGGATGACTTCTTGAAGAAGATCATCGAAGAAAGAGAATCTAAACCGAGACCGGGATTCAAATTTGAGAATAATGTACTGAAATTTCAAGAAAGACTGTGTGTACCAAATGATACTGAACTGAAAAGAAGAGTTCTGCAAGAGGGCCACAACTCAAGATTGTCTATCCATCCAGGGAACACGAAAATGTACCAAGATCTGAAACAGAATTTCTGGTGGCCGGGAATGAAGAAAGAAATTGCTGATTTTGTATCCAAATGTCTTCATTGCCAACAGATCAAAGCTGAACATCAGCGACCTGCCGGATTATTGCAACCCCTACCCATACCAGAGTGGAAATGGGAGCATATCACGATGGATTTTATCGTCGGATTACCTCGCTCCAGAAAAGGTATGGATTCAATTTGGGTGATTGTTGATAGACTAACCAAATCTGCTCACTTCTTACCTGTCAAGACGATTTATAATGCGGACAAATTGGCTGTTATTTATATTGATGAAATTGTAAGACTGCATGGAGTGCCTGTGTCTATTGTTTCTGACAGGGATTCGAAGTTTACATCGAGGTTTTGGCAAAGCCTACAAACTGCACTGGGTACTGAACTGAGACTGAGTAGTGCCTATCATCCTCAGACAGATGGCCAATCAGAAAGGACCATCCAAACTCTGGAGGATTTATTGAGAATGTGTGTCCTTGATTATCAGGGAAACTGGGAAAGTCACTTGCCCTTAGCTGAATTCGCCTACAACAACAGTTACCATTCGAGTATTGGTATGGCGCCTTTTGAGGCATTGTATGGCAGAAAATGTAGATCTCCAATTTGCTGGGCAGAAGTTGGAGATGGGCCTTTGCTTGGGCCCGAGATTGTGTATGAAACAACTGAAAAGGTGAAACTGATACAGCAAAGACTGAAAACTGCACAGAGTAGACAGAAAAGTTATGCAGATGTCAGAAGACGGGACAGAGAGTATGAAGTGGGTGATCACGTCTTTGTGAAAGTGACACCAATGAAAGGCCAGACTCGTTTTGGAGTCAAAGGCAAGTTAGCACCGAGATACGTCGGACCATACGAGATCATTGAGAAAATCAATCCGGTGGCGTATCAAGTTGCGCTTCCTCCTGAAATGGAGCACATGCATAACGTCTTCCACATTTCTATGTTGAGAGACTATCTCCGGGATCCCTTCCATGTAATAGAGCCTACCCACGTAGTGTTGAGTGATGACTACACTTACGAGGAACGGCCTATACAGATTGTAAACCGACGGATCAAGAAACTGAGGAACAAAGAGATCCCGTTAGTGAAAGTTGACTGGCAGAACCATGGTGGCGTGTATGCCACTTGGGAAAGGGAAGATGACATGGCTAAACGATATCCTGAACTGTTTCCACTGAATCCTGTTTTCTTCCAGAATGAAGGTAACTCGAGTTTAGAGGACTAAACTCTTTATAAGGAGGGGAGACTGTAACAACCCTCATACTGTTTACTGATTAATGACTGATTGATCACCGGTTACTGTTAAACGGAACTGATAATGACTGATAACTGACCGATAATTGAACTGATTAAAAGTACTGAACTGACTGACTGAAACTGGAACTGAATTGACTGAGTATATGTTAGTTAATTGCATTCTATCTGTTTGATTGTCTGATTACCTGTTCATGTTTATATGTTTAAACTGCTAATTGAAGGCCTTATCGGCGGCCGAATTAGACACCGATTGATGTTCCGTGACCCTCATAATTTATGCGATTTTATAGTATAATTATCTGAAAATTGATTAGGTATGATTAAATTAGATTAAATTAAGCTAATTAAAGAGTTGGACTTAATTACCATTTTGCCACTTAAGTGGCCCACTACTTGGATCATCTTTGATTCTCATTATGCTCACACATACACATTTCATCAGCTCATTTTGAGCACACCACCGACTAGAGAGAGGGAGGTAGGGAGTTAGAGTGAATTCACCTTGAATTCCTTGGAAACTTGAAGGATTGTTTGAAAATTGAAGTGTGATTGCTACTTTGAGCTCCTAGACCTTGAATACAAGACTAAGGTAGGACATCCATCTTCTTGTTGCTGTTCTTGAGTTCATTCTTGCATGATTCATGTTAATTTGAAGAGCTAAGTCATGATTTGGTTCATTAATGATGGATTGAAGATCATTTCTTGCATGCATGTTGGTATTGTTGCATTTTGAGGTTAATTACATGGACATTAGTGCATGCATGCTCATATTGTTGTTATAGACCATGTTTCCAACTGGTTTGAAAAGAAATGAGCTCATTTGATCAAGCTTTGGAGCTTTAATTTGATTTAAAACTCATACATGACATGTTTGAATGTTGTTCTTGAAAATGGGTTTGAATGTGGTTTTAATTGACTCACCTTTGGGGCTTGAATTCATAAATTGAGCTTCGAAACTTGTTATACATTGAATTTAATGATGTTTTCCAGAATTTGGGCCCAAGAGGTCGAGTTTGGAGTGGTTGAATGCTTGGTTTGAGCTTGGGAGGCAGATCTGGAAATTCCAGATTTGGCTTCCTTGCTCGAGCGAAGGATTCCCCGCTCGAGCGAGCACCTTTGTCCAGGGCTCCGCTCGAGCGACCATCGAGCGACGATCGCGCGTAAAATTTCAGCATCCAGTACTTTTACTGTTTTGCAAACCGCTCGAGCGAAGCCTTTGATTTTGGACTTACGCTCGAGCGTAGAAAGTCTCGCTCGAGCGAGGCTCCTATTTTCAGCAAACTTTGCGAAATATTTTCTAAGTGTATTTTTGCATCCTCATCCCATCCTAGGCATTCTTAGGCCTAGTTTAAGGCATCTTGATGAGGATATCATTGTAGAACACACCAAGGCAAATTAGGGATTAAGTTATGAGATTTCCCAACTGTGTAGCTTAGTGTGTTCAACCTGTGAACTGTGTAGGGTTGGCAACTGGGGAGACACGCTCTAGCATACTGTAGCCCAGAACTCTGTGAGTAACAATTGTGTAAAGATATGTTCAACTGATTATCTTTTGAATACTGAACTGAACTGTTTACTGAACTGGTATTATTTACTGAATGAATGTATGTCCTTTATTTCTGAACTGTACTGTGGCATCCTTAGTACCTACGGTTTACTGTTACTGTTACTGTTACTGTTACAGAGATCTCTGTCGGTTCCCTCGTGGAACCACTACTGTTTACTGACTGATGGCCATCATTACTGTTCGGTCTTTCAAGACCTACTGTTACTGTTATGCTAATGGATGTACCACATATGACTGTTTACTGTACTGAACGACTGAAATACTGATTGAATTGAACTGTTTTCATTACTGTAAGGACATTCATTCTAAACCTCTTTACGCTTTATGTTATTCACTGGGCTTTAGCTCACTGCTCATATACATATGTAGGTGTACAGGCACCAGATCGGAGCTAGGAGCGTCAGGGTAACTCCAGTTTTGTCAAACCAGCCTTTGTGCCTCACTGCGAGGTTCCGAGTTGCCATGCTATGGCTTGGGGGTGTTTTGGTTGTTTTCCCCCGCCTGTCTTCTGTACTGTCTAACTGTTCTGTATAGACTGACTGTTCACTGTACTGTTATACAGGGATTAGGTCCCTGTACTGTGTGACTGTAAATTTTGTATAGACCGTACTGTTTTGTACAGACGGAATGTTTTCTGTACTGTTATGTAGGGTTGAGTCCCTAGTTTGAATGGATGTGAATATTGTTCATACTGTTCTGTACCGTTTATGTATGATTGCATGGAAAATCTTTTGCATACAGGCTGTCACAGCTCATTGGACATTGTTTAATTACTGTGTTGGCTTCCGCCAGGCCCTGTACTCTGTTTTACTGTATTTCTGTTAAGCAGGCCTTCGGTAATCTCGGATTACTGGCCGGTTACGGTGCTAAACCCATAGGGCCGGGTTTGGGTCGTGACAGAGTGGTATCAGAGCGATACTTAACCACGAGTTATACCGCACACACGTGTCCAAATGAGCTATAGGGTGTCCTAGAAAGTGATTAGGGCATCTCATGAGCATGTTAAGTGTGTGATTACGTTATGACTGAATATCTGCTAATGTGTTAAACTGGTAAACAAATGACTGCTTATGTTTAAAACTGTTATAACTGCTTATAGTGAAATGGACAATGCAAATGAACCTGAATCCTCGTCTACCGAGGCAAGAATGGAAAGAATGGAAAGAATGATAGAACTGATAACTGCTAGACTTGAACAACAACAGAACCAACCGCCCCCACCTCCTCCTCCTCCGGTACAGCCGGAACCTAATGCGAATGTGGATGATGGGGATATTATTGCTCTCACCCATAAATTCAGCAAGATGAAACCGCCATCCTTTCAGGGAGGCCTTGAACCGTTAAAAGCTGAAGCTTGGGTTCTGGAAACAGAAAAATTATTCGAAGTGTTTCCGTGCTCAGAAGCGAACAAAGTATTGTTAGCTACCTTCACCCTGCAAGAAGAGGCTAGAAGGTGGTGGATGTTAATCCGTGATACAAATACCGTTATGACTTGGGCTCAGTTCAAGGAGTCCTTCTTTGAAAAGTATTTCCCTCAATGTGTTAGGGATAGAAAAGTGACTGAATTTGAACAGCTGAAGCAGGGCACACTGACTGTTGCGGAATACGAGACGAAATTCACCGAGCTTGCCAGATATGCACCGCATATGGTGGATACGGAATATAAGAAGGCCAGAAAATTTGAAGGCGGCCTTAATGTGGCAATACTTGACCGGATAAATGTTTTGAAATTACCGACTTTTGTGGGTGTCCTCGACCGGGCATTGATGGCCGAGTCGAACATTGCAGCAGTGAAACAATCTGAAACACCAACAACTGAATGGCATGGTAAAAGGCAGGGTTTCAAATTCAAGAAAGGCAAGCACAACCCAGCCAACAAGAAGCAGAATACGGGGTTGACAACTAGCCCCAGCCAAGGGAGTGGTTTCATACCACCCTGTCCTGAGTGTGGCAAGAAGCACAAGGGGGTCTGCTACAGAATATCTGGAGCCTGCTACAGGTGTGGCAAGGTGGGCCACATGGTTAAAGACTGCCCCTCTGCTCCACAAGCCAGTAGTAAAGCTGCACCAAGCGCAGCAGCATCAACTGTAGCACCAAAGCCTAACCCCAGAGCTACCGGGAAAGAGCCCATGAGGCAGGGCCGAGTGTTCGCCCTAGTACCGGGAGACGTGCAAAATACTGAGACCGTTGTGTCAGGTATCCTCTCTATCTGTACACAAAATGCATATGTATTGATTGATTCGGGGTCTACACATTCCTATGTATCGCATGCTTTTTCACGGAAATTGAATAGACCCTTAGAACCCATGAACTATCTGCTAGCCGTATCATCACCCGTAGGAGGGTCCATGACATGTGCTTATATGTACCCCGCATGTGAAATCATTGTTGGGGATATGCATCTGTTTATTGATTTACTGCCATTGAACATTGATCATTTTGACGTAATATTGGGGATGGATTGGTTACAAAAATATCATGCCACTATTGACTGTGTGACCAAGCAAGTTGTTTTCCGTCCACCTGGTCTACCTGAATTTGTGTTTAATGGGAGTGGAGTAGTACCTCCTCCGTATTTGATTTCGTCAGTAAAAGCTGTTAAATTAATTAGAAAGGGGTGTAAAGGATATCTGTGTTCTGTACTGACTGTGTCTACTGATGATAGCGTTAAAACTGATGTGAATTGCATTCCTATAGTCAGAGAATTTCCAGATGTTTTCCCAGATAATCTTCCAGGAGATTTGACTGACAGGGAGATTGAATTTACCGTTGATGTGATTCCCGGAACACAACCAGTTTCTAAAGCCCCCTACCGAATGGCTCCAACTGAACTGAAAGAACTGAAAGTGCAACTGCAAGAACTGTTAGACAAAAAGTTTATCAGACCTAGCACTTCGCCATGGGGTGCTCCTGTTTTGTTTGTCAAGAAGAAAGATGGCTCACTGAGACTGTGCATTGACTACCGTGAACTGAATAAGGTAACTGTAAAGAACAAATACCCATTGCCACGCATTGATGATTTATTTGATCAGTTACAGGGTGCACAAGTGTTTTCTAAGATTGATCTCAGATCGGGGTATCATCAACTGAAGGTTAAACCGGAAGACATTGATAAAACTGCTTTTAGAACAAGGTATGGACACTACGAATTTTTGGTTATGCCTTTCGGAGTCACGAATGCCCCTGCTGCTTTTATGGACCTCATGAACAGAATTTTTAAACCGTACCTTGATGACTTTATTGTTGTATTTATCGATGACATATTGATTTACTCCAAGAGTATAGAAGAACATGAACATCATCTGAGACTTGCCCTACAAACCTTAAGAGAACAGAAACTGTATGCTAAACTGTCTAAATGTGAATTTTGGCTTGACCATGTTATGTTTTTGGGGCATGTCGTTAGCAAAAATGGAATTTCTGTTGATCCGCAGAAAATTGAAGCTGTAGTGAACTGGCCTAGACCAACAAATGTGACTGAAGTCCGAAGCTTTTTGGGATTGGCTGGATATTACAGAAGATTTGTCAAAGATTTCTCCAAAATTGCTCTACCATTGACTCAGTTAACTCAGAAGGGGACATCATTTGACTGGACTGACCAAAGAGAATCTGCTTTCCAGGAGTTGAAAACTCGATTAGTGACTGCACCGGTGCTTACCTTACCCTCAGGTACGGATGGTTATACTGTATTTAGTGATGCTTCTCATAAGGGTTTGGGATGTGTTTTAATGCAGAATGGGAAGGTTATTGCTTATGCTTCTCGACAATTGAGACCACATGAAAAGAACTACCCGACCCATGATCTGGAACTTGCTGCAGTAGTATTTGCACTGAAAATCTGGCGTCACTATCTGTACGGGGTGACATGTGAAGTATACACCGACCACAAGAGTTTAAAGTATTTCTTCACACAGAAAGAACTGAATATGAGACAGCGAAGATGGCTGGAACTGATTAAAGACTATGACCTACAGATATTGTACCATCCGGGAAAAGCCAATACCGTTGCCGATGCATTGAGCCGGAAATCGATTGGAAACTTAGCCTGTTTGCTTACAGGACAGAAAGAGTTGCTTTGTGACCTTGAAAAATCTGAAATAGAAATTGTTTTGAGAGAACAAGGTGGAACCTTAGCTGCTATTTCTGCTCAACCGGCGCTGATTGAGGAGATTAAAGAGAAACAGCAACTGGATGACTTCTTGAAGAAGATCATCGAAGAAAGAGAATCTAAACCGAGACCGGGATTCAAATTTGAGAATAATGTACTGAAATTTCAAGAAAGACTGTGTGTACCAAATGATACTGAACTGAAAAGAAGAGTTCTGCAAGAGGGCCACAACTCAAGATTGTCTATCCATCCAGGGAACACGAAAATGTACCAAGATCTGAAACAGAATTTCTGGTGGCCGGGAATGAAGAAAGAAATTGCTGATTTTGTATCCAAATGTCTTCATTGCCAACAGATCAAAGCTGAACATCAGCGACCTGCCGGATTATTGCAACCCCTACCCATACCAGAGTGGAAATGGGAGCATATCACGATGGATTTTATCGTCGGATTACCTCGCTCCAGAAAAGGTATGGATTCAATTTGGGTGATTGTTGATAGACTAACCAAATCTGCTCACTTCTTACCTGTCAAGACGATTTATAATGCGGACAAATTGGCTGTTATTTATATTGATGAAATTGTAAGACTGCATGGAGTGCCTGTGTCTATTGTTTCTGACAGGGATTCGAAGTTTACATCGAGGTTTTGGCAAAGCCTACAAACTGCACTGGGTACTGAACTGAGACTGAGTAGTGCCTATCATCCTCAGACAGATGGCCAATCAGAAAGGACCATCCAAACTCTGGAGGATTTATTGAGAATGTGTGTCCTTGATTATCAGGGAAACTGGGAAAGTCACTTGCCCTTAGCTGAATTCGCCTACAACAACAGTTACCATTCGAGTATTGGTATGGCGCCTTTTGAGGCATTGTATGGCAGAAAATGTAGATCTCCAATTTGCTGGGCAGAAGTTGGAGATGGGCCTTTGCTTGGGCCCGAGATTGTGTATGAAACAACTGAAAAGGTGAAACTGATACAGCAAAGACTGAAAACTGCACAGAGTAGACAGAAAAGTTATGCAGATGTCAGAAGACGGGACAGAGAGTATGAAGTGGGTGATCACGTCTTTGTGAAAGTGACACCAATGAAAGGCCAGACTCGTTTTGGAGTCAAAGGCAAGTTAGCACCGAGATACGTCGGACCATACGAGATCATTGAGAAAATCAATCCGGTGGCGTATCAAGTTGCGCTTCCTCCTGAAATGGAGCACATGCATAACGTCTTCCACATTTCTATGTTGAGAGACTATCTCCGGGATCCCTTCCATGTAATAGAGCCTACCCACGTAGTGTTGAGTGATGACTACACTTACGAGGAACGGCCTATACAGATTGTAAACCGACGGATCAAGAAACTGAGGAACAAAGAGATCCCGTTAGTGAAAGTTGACTGGCAGAACCATGGTGGCGTGTATGCCACTTGGGAAAGGGAAGATGACATGGCTAAACGATATCCTGAACTGTTTCCACTGAATCCTGTTTTCTTCCAGAATGAAGGTAACTCGAGTTTAGAGGACTAAACTCTTTATAAGGAGGGGAGACTGTAACAACCCTCATACTGTTTACTGATTAATGACTGATTGATCACCGGTTACTGTTAAACGGAACTGATAATGACTGATAACTGACCGATAATTGAACTGATTAAAAGTACTGAACTGACTGACTGAAACTGGAACTGAATTGACTGAGTATATGTTAGTTAATTGCATTCTATCTGTTTGATTGTCTGATTACCTGTTCATGTTTATATGTTTAAACTGCTAATTGAAGGCCTTATCGGCGGCCGAATTAGACACCGATTGATGTTCCGTGACCCTCATAATTTATGCGATTTTATAGTATAATTATCTGAAAATTGATTAGGTATGATTAAATTAGATTAAATTAAGCTAATTAAAGAGTTGGACTTAATTACCATTTTGCCACTTAAGTGGCCCACTACTTGGATCATCTTTGATTCTCATTATGCTCACACATACACATTTCATCAGCTCATTTTGAGCACACCACCGACTAGAGAGAGGGAGGTAGGGAGTTAGAGTGAATTCACCTTGAATTCCTTGGAAACTTGAAGAATTGTTTGAAAATTGAAGTGTGATTGCTACTTTGAGCTCCTAGACCTTGAATACAAGACTAAGGTAGGACATCCATCTTCTTGTTGCTGTTCTTGAGTTCATTCTTGCATGATTCATGTTAATTTGAAGAGCTAAGTCATGATTTGGTTCATTAATGATGGATTGAAGATCATTTCTTGCATGCATGTTGGTATTGTTGCATTTTGAGGTTAATTACATGGACATTAGTGCATGCATGCTCATATTGTTGTTATAGACCATGTTTCCAACTGGTTTGAAAAGAAATGAGCTCATTTGATCAAGCTTTGGAGCTTTAATTTGATTTAAAACTCATACATGACATGTTTGAATGTTGTTCTTGAAAATGGGTTTGAATGTGGTTTTAATTGACTCACCTTTGGGGCTTGAATTCATAAATTGAGCTTTGAAACTTGTTATACATTGAATTTAATGATGTTTTCCAGAATTTGGGCCCAAGAGGTCGAGTTTGGAGTGGTTGAATGCTTGGTTTGAGCTTGGGAGGCAGATCTGGAAATTCCAGATTTGGCTTCCTTGCTCGAGCGAAGGATTCCCCGCTCGAGCGAGCACCTTTGTCCAGGGCTCCGCTCGAGCGACCATCGAGCGACGATCGCGCGTAAAATTTCAGCATCCAGTACTTTTACTGTTTTGCAAACCGCTCGAGCGAAGGATTCCTCGCTCGAGCGAAGCCTTTGATTTTGGACTTACGCTCGAGCGTAGAAAGTCTCGCTCGAGCGAGGCTCCTATTTTCAGCAAACTTTGCGAAATATTTTCTAAGTGTATTTTTGCATCCTCATCCCATCCTAGGCATTCTTAGGCCTAGTTTAAGGCATCTTGATGAGGATATCATTGTAGAACACACCAAGGCAAATTAGGGATTAAGTTATGAGATTTCCCAACTGTGTAGCTTAGTGTGTTCAACCTGTGAACTGTGTAGGGTTGGCAACTGGGGAGACACGCTCTAGCATACTGTAGCCCAGAACTCTGTGAGTAACAATTGTGTAAAGATATGTTCAACTGATTATCTTTTGAATACTGAACTGAACTGTTTACTGAACTGGTATTATTTACTGAATGAATGTATGTCCTTTATTTCTGAACTGTACTGTGGCATCCTTAGTACCTACGGTTTACTGTTACTGTTACTGTTACTGTTACAGAGATCTCTGTCGGTTCCCTCGTGGAACCACTACTGTTTACTGACTGATGGCCATCATTACTGTTCGGTCTTTCAAGACCTACTGTTACTGTTATGCTAATGGATGTACCACATATGACTGTTTACTGTACTGAACGACTGAAATACTGATTGAATTGAACTGTTTTCATTACTGTAAGGACATTCATTCTAAACCTCTTTACGCTTTATGTTATTCACTGGGCTTTAGCTCACTGCTCATATACATATGTAGGTGTACAGGCACCAGATCGGAGCTAGGAGCGTCAGGGTAACTCCAGTTTTGTCAAACCAGCCTTTGTGCCTCACTGCGAGGTTCCGAGTTGCCATGCTATGGCTTGGGGGTGTTTTGGTTGTTTTCCCCCGCCTGTCTTCTGTACTGTCTAACTGTTCTGTATAGACTGACTGTTCACTGTACTGTTATACAGGGATTAGGTCCCTGTACTGTGTGACTGTAAATTTTGTATAGACCGTACTGTTTTGTACAGACGGAATGTTTTCTGTACTGTTATGTAGGGTTGAGTCCCTAGTTTGAATGGATGTGAATATTGTTCATACTGTTCTGTACCGTTTATGTATGATTGCATGGAAAATCTTTTGCATACAGGCTGTCACAGCTCATTGGACATTGTTTAATTACTGTGTTGGCTTCCGCCAGGCCCTGTACTCTGTTTTACTGTATTTCTGTTAAGCAGGCCTTCGGTAATCTCGGATTACTGGCCGGTTACGGTGCTAAACCCATAGGGCCGGGTTTGGGTCGTGACAGTGCACACGGGCACGCAAATCGAGAAAATGATATGTCTCGAAATGCGTGCATGCGGGCACGCAAACCGAGAAAATGATATGTCTCGAAATACGTGCACGCGGGCACGCAAACCGAGAAAATGATATGTGTCTCGAAATGCGTGCACGCGGGCACGCAAACCGAGGCGATGGCGGAATGCAATGTAATGACATGAAAACATGATGTGGGCTTATACCAACATGAGTGAGCCTCAGCCACACTCACATGGGATGCCGGTGGATAAAAATAGGGTGCCTCGAAATGCGTGCACACGGGCACGCAAACCGAGGCAATGATGGAATGCTATGAAATGACATGGAAATGACAAGTGGGCTTATACCAACATGAGTGAACCTCAGCCACACTCACATCGGATGCCAGCGGATAAAAATGAGGTGCCTCGAAATGCGTGCACACGGGCACGCAAACCGAGGCAATGACAGAATATGATGAAATGACATGGAAATGACAAGTGGGCTTATACCAACATGAGTGAACCTCAGCCACACTCACATCGGATGCCAGCGGATAAAAATGAAGTGCCTCGAAATGCGTGCACACGGGCACGCAAACCGAGGCAATGACAGAATATGATGAAATGACATGAAAATGACAAGTGGGCTTATACCAACATGAGTGAACCTCAGCCACACTCACATCGGATGCCAGCGGATAAAAATGAAGTGCCTCGAAATGCGTGCACACGGGCACGCAAACCGAGGCAATGACAGAATATGATGAAATGACATGGAAATGACAAGTGGGCTTATACCAACATGAGTGAACCTCAGCCACACTCACATCGGATGCCAGCGGATAAAAATGAAGTGCCTCGAAATGCGTGCACACGGGCACGCAAACCGAGGCAATGACAGAATGATATGAAAATGTCATGAAAATGACAAATGGGCTTATACCAACATGAGAGAGCCTCAGCCACACTCACATCGGATGCCGGCGGATAAAAATGAAGTGCCTCGAAATGCGTGCACACGGGCACGCAAATCGAGGCAATGCTAAAATGTGATGAAATGATATGGAACATGATATGGACTTATACCAACATGAGTAAGCCTCAGCCACACTCACATAGGATGCCGAGCAGATAAAAATGAAGTGCCTCGAAATGCGTGCACACGGGCACGCAAACCGAGGCAATGCTAAAATGTGATGAAATGATATGGAACATGATAAGTGGGCTTATACCAACATGAGTGAACCTCAGCCACACTCACATCGGATGCCAGCGGATAAAAATGAGGTGCCTCGAAATGCGTGCACACGGGCACGCAAACCGAGGCAATGACAGAATATGATGAAATGACATGGAAATGACAAGTGGGCTTATACCAACATGAGTGAACCTCAGCCACACTCACATCGGATGCCAGCGGATAAAAATGAAGTGCCTCGAAATGCGTGCACACGGGCACGCAAACCGAGGCAATGACAGAATATGATGAAATGACATGAAAATGACAAGTGGGCTTATACCAACATGAGTGAACCTCAGCCACACTCACATCGGATGCCAGCGGATAAAAATGAAGTGCCTCGAAATGCGTGCACACGGGCACGCAAACCGAGGCAATGACAGAATATGATGAAATGACATGGAAATGACAAGTGGGCTTATACCAACATGAGTGAACCTCAGCCACACTCACATCGGATGCCAGCGGATAAAAATGAAGTGCCTCGAAATGCGTGCACACGGGCACGCAAACCGAGGCAATGACAGAATGATATGAAAATGTCATGAAAATGACAAATGGGCTTATACCAACATGAGAGAGCCTCAGCCACACTCACATCGGATGCCGGCGGATAAAAATGAAGTGCCTCGAAATGCGTGCACACGGGCACGCAAATCGAGGCAATGCTAAAATGTGATGAAATGATATGGAACATGATATGGACTTATACCAACATGAGTAAGCCTCAGCCACACTCACATAGGATGCCGAGCAGATAAAAATGAAGTGCCTCGAAATGCGTGCACACGGGCACGCAAACCGAGGCAATGCTAAAATGTGATGAAATGATATGGAACATGATAAGTGGGCTTATACCAACATGAGTGAACCTCAGCCACACTCACATCGGATGCCAGCGGATAAAAATGAGGTGCCTCGAAATGCGTGCACACGGGCACGCAAACCGAGGCAATGCAAAATGCGATGAAATGTGGCAAAAATGATATGCAAGCATACTAATGGAATTTCAGCACTAAAATATGGGGGAAAACAGCCCCGAAATGAAGCGAAATGACATGAAATGCAAGGAAATGTCCCGAAATGCGACATTAGGCACCCGAAATGGCCTATAGCTATGCCAAACATGTACAATATGGACATGCAATGCAAAGACAGAAGCTAGACAGTCCCAAAAGATGTACTTTCACAGTTATAAACATGGCCAAACAGCAAGTATAAGTAAGGGAAAAATAGCATGCAAGAATAGGGGCCAAAAGAGGGGTAATGAGGCAAGTGGTATAAGCAAAACTCAAACTGAAAAATTTCCTTCTACAACACTGAAGATGGACCAAAAATATGAACATTTACAGTATATGGCAGACCTCAAATCAGTATACAAACATGCTAAAAATGTGATGCAAGACGAGGCTCAAAAGGTGCTATAACATGAAGTATATAAAATAATCACCAAACAGAAAAAAATTGTGAATGAAACATGAATTATAGGCCAAAATAAGACCACTTTTAGTTCGAACCAAGGTCCAAAAACAGAAGCAAAGAGGGATACTAATTTATGCAAAAATAGGGCCAAATAGGGGATATAACTACAAGTGACATATGGAAACACCAAACAAGGTTGAGCCCTTCTCCAATGTTGAAGAGGGGATCAAAATAAGCCTTATATAAGTTTATAACATGCTCAAAAACAGATTTCTCATGGGCCAAAGATAGCATGCAAAATCATGACATACAAGATGATCAATGAAGCAAGTGTATTATGGAGGGCTCAAACAAGGTTGAGCCCTTAATGAGAAGTGAAGATGAGCTCAAAATATGGTCCTTTTCAGTTAGGGCCGAAGCTTGAAACCAAAAATAAATGAGGCTTAGAAATAGATCAAGGAAAAGGGTCAAAAGGATCAAAGTGTAACTTACCCTTGAAGATCCAAGCTTTTGTTGCTTCTTGGGTTGATTTGCAGCTTCTTTAGCCTTCAAGAATCCTCCCTTGTTGCTGGAAATGAGATGGTGGTGGTAGAGCTTGGTGGTGTAGAAGGAATGATGGTTAGGGGGTTAGGGTTTTTTGGAGAATTGAGAGAGAAGAAGATGGAGATGGCTATGGAGCTTTGAAGGATAATTTTTCTAACCCTTGTAGAGGAGGCCATCAGCTGGTTAAAAGGGCCAAAAGGGGGTGTAAAAGGTGGGGGAGATGGAGAGGAAAACTCCCCCTCAAAATATCCCCCGGATACAGAAAATATCTGGGGGATATTGCCTAACAGCTGGAAAGTGCACAGTGCGAGGAACACGGCCGGCCTCTCACTTTTGCTGGAGGTGGCCGGCCGGCCACACCCCCTAGCCGGCCGGCTAGGGGTCAAAAGGGTCAAGGAGCTTTTCTGGCCGGCCAGATATTGGAGAGGTACCCCTATGTGTGTACAACACAACCATGTAGTTGAAATTCCAAGAAAGTGGGCCCAAGGGGTTCAACAATGGCTCGGAAAGAGGGGGTCAAAAGGGTCAAGTTGACTTACTGGCCGGCCATGAACTTTTAGGGGCCTCTCAGATGTGTAGATCACAGATATGTGGTTCAAAGTTCGAGAAAAAAGGTCCAAGGGGTTCAACATTAGCCCGGAAGAAAGGGGTCAAAAGGGTCAGGTGACCTTAATGGCCGGCCACCAACTTTTAGTGGCCTCTCAGGTGTGTAGATCACAGATATGTGGTTGAAAGTTGGCAACACTAGCTCCAAGGTATTCAACATTAGCCCGGAAGTGCGAAAAACGGGCGCCGGGAGGCTCCGGAAGAGAGATAACTGGTTGTTGCAACAATTGCTGGCCTCCCACCCTTCAGTGACCTTCCTAGTGATAAAACAGAGGTACCTGCCAAAAATGAACGAAAATCGATGCAAAACGAATGTTCGGGGGCCAAAACACGCAGTTCGGGGCCCCGGAAACTACCCGTTAAACACCGAAAGTGGCGTTCGGCCGCGAAATGGGTTTCCGGGACCCCAGTGTCCCTCAAAAGGGAGCAAATAGGAAGTATGCCAAAAACCGGAGCAAAAGGAGATGGTTAAGCGGTCCCGAACCGAGGCACACGGCCTGACGGCCCCGAAAACCGGAAACCGGACTCCGAAATGGGAAAAAAGGCCTACGGCCACCAAATGTAGCCCACGGGCATTGAGAGATAGTCTACGGGACCTCTCCCTTCCCTCAGGAAAAGAAACAGAGAAAACCGAGTCTGGTTCGCAAACCGAGACAAGGCACAGAAGAGGGTTCGGAAATCCGGAGGCGGGGCTCGCAGCCAAGACTCTGAAACTTCTGAACAAGCACATTACGCAATATCACCAAGTGCTCAACTGGTGACGTCTAAGTCTCAAGGTCGGTCAAAAATGGGGTGTCTACACCACGCCGACGCGTTGGCTAACCTGGCCAGTTCAATTCAAACTGGAAAAACAAGGACAATTATGATCGACTACATGTCGGCCCCGAGCATAGATAAACAGAGCACCGAACAAGAAGCAATGTGCGTGGACTTGGGACCAAGCTGGATGGATGCAATCATTGCATTCCTAAAAGAGGGGAAGCTGCCAGAAGACCATAAGGAAGCGCATAAAATCAGACTGAAGTCGGCCAGATTCAGTCTAACAGCAGAAGGCCATCTCTACAGGAGGTCCTTCACTGGGCCGCTTTTAAGGTGCGTACACCCTTTACAAGTTGAAGATTTTCTTTACGAAATTCATGAAGGAATTTGTGGAAGCCATGCTGGGGGCAGATCATTAGCCCACAAGGCCATTACCCAGGGGTATTGGTGGCCCTACATGTAAAAGGATGCCGAAGCCTATGTGAAGAAGTGTGAACAATGCCAAAGGTTTGCACCTTTGATACATCAGCCAGCTGCTGACCTGAACCCAGTATCCAGCCCTTGGCCATTTGCCCAATGGGGCATGGATCTGGTTGGACAACTTCCCCAAGCAACTGGGCAGAGAAAATACTTGCTGGTAGCAACAGACTACTTTACAAAATGGATAGAGGCAGAACCTCTTGCCAAAATCCGAGATGTGGACGTCAAGAATTTTATATGGAGAAACATTATCACCAGATTTGGGATTCCAAGAGCAATAGTTGCCGACAACGGAACACAGTTTGACAGCAAACTCACCAAGAACTTTTGTGCAAAATTCAAAATCAAGAATTATTTCTCAACACCAAGTTTTCCTCAAAGCAATGGGCAAGCAGAGGCATCCAACAAAGTAATTCTGGATGGAATAAAGAAGAGGCTGCAGGCAGCAAAAGGAAAGTGGGTTGACGAGTTACCCAACGTACTTTGGGCATATCGGACTACGCCGAGAAGATCAACAGGAGAATCCCCCTTTGCCATGGCTTATGGCACAAAAGCAGTCATCCCATTGGAGATCGGCATCCCAAGGATCAGAACCCAGGGAGTAGAGAATGGCACCAATGACGTACTCTTAGCCCGAAATCTGGATTTGTTGGAAAAACGAAGAGAGAAAGCTGCAATTCAGCTTGCAGTATACCAGCAACAGCTTGCCAGAGCTTACAACAAGAAGGTCAATCGAAGAGATTTTCAAGTCGGCGACCTAGTCCTGAGAAAAGTCGTCAGGAACAAGAAGGATCCCAGGGAAGGCAAGCTTGGCCCAAACTGGGAAGGACCCTACAGAGTTACTTCAGTATTAGGCAATGGAGCTTATCGGCTTGAGGACAATGAGGGCAAAGTAGTGCCCAGACCTTGGAATACTTGTAATTTGAAATTTTTCTATCATTAGATGTGCATCATTTTTTGGCCGATATCATCAATAAAGTCTTTTCAGAATTCTTTCAACACATATGATTGATAAAGTTATGCATTAAATTAATGTGAACCCAAGTCAAACTCAGATTCACATTGGGGACAAAGAAAAGGAAGAAGTTATTCCTTAATTCACTTGTTGAAATTTGTAGCAATTTACAAGTTGGAATTAAGCTGATTCCTTATCTTCACTTGTTGAAATTTGTAGCAATTTACAAGTTGAAGTTAAGCCGAGATTATTCCTTAATTCACTTGTTGAAATTTGTAGCAATTTACAAGTTGGAATTAAGCTGATTCCTTATCTTCACTTGTTGAAATTTGTAACAATTTACAAGTTGAAGTAAAGCCGATGTTATTGCTTAAGTTCTCACAAACAATATGTGGGTTGCTTAAACCTAAGGAAAATGCTTAACACTTGTTGAAATCTGTAGCAATTTATAAGTTTATGTTAAGCCGACATATGATCACCCACTGAGGTATAAAGAAATTTACAGGTTGAAGTCAAGGCTAAGTATATTGTTTAAACACTTGTTGAAATTTGTAGCAATTTACAAGTAGGATAGACCGAGATCACTGTTTAATACTTGTTGAAACTTGAGAAGAAGCTTGCAAAGTTTACATTGAGTAGTATATGTTTTGTACTTGTTAAAATTTATGCAAGGTTTGCAGGTCAGTATCTTGCCGAAGTAAAAGTTTTGTAGTTATACCCGAGGTATGTAACCCCGAGAAGATTGCACAAAGGAAGCAAAATGGAAAAGCATGCGAAAATTTCTAAGTATAGAATTACGCAGAAGCAATCAACGGAACATCACAAGATTAAAAAACATCTATAGAAAGAGCAGTTGCAGTTACATATTGAAAAAGTTACGTCGGCCATAAGAAGGAGTTTTACTTTATCCAGAAATTACAAGAGAGTACAGAGTGCAAAGTGCAGAAAAAGAGGAAAAAAGTACAAAAGGCATTTTAAATCAAGACTCTTCAGTATTAGCAGCTGCAGGGACTGGGACCTCGGACGATTCTGGTGGAACCTCGTCGGCCATTTTTTCCGCTTGTATCTCGGCATCAATCTCTGCTAATGTTTTCTAAATACTTCTTTCTACCAAGAGAAGATCGGACGATAGCTGCCCAGTGACAATTTCCTTGGCTGCCTCCTCAACCTCATCACCCTCCTCATCCAAGGTTAAGTCCATAACCTGCTCAGCAGGAGGAGGGGACTTGGCTTCAGCAGCATCCTTGGATTTCTTCACCAAGGCTTCATCATCATTTTTCTCTTCATCCTCATCCTCAGCATCAGCCTCAGTCTCTGATTCGTCTTCAGTCTGACTTGGAGGAGGAAATGGTAAAGGAATGACATCGGTATTACGAAAGAGCGAGTCTACAGGGAGATCAAGTTTTTTTATCAAGGACATCCAACCAAGGGAAATCTCCTGTTGCATGCCTGCCTGACTTGAAGTTTATAATCCTCTGCGACGTCGGCCATACCCTGGGCATAGGCCTTTTCATCGGCCTCTTTGACTTCGGCCTCTTTGGTGGACAGAGCTTGCTGGAGCACTTTCTCCGCTTGGGCCTTCTTAGCCTCGGCCTCTCTTTTCTCAGCCTCAACAACTTTTTTAACGGCCTCAGCAGATTCGGCCTTCTCAAGAGCTAAAGTTTGGACTTTAGTTGCAGCCTCGGCCTGATCCTCCAGTTTTTTCATCTTTGATTCAAGAGATTTGATCTCCTTCTTTAGGGAAGACGCTTCCCTCTTCATATCAACCAATCTTTGCCGATTTTCAAAAGATTGCATTGAAAATGAATGGGCGTGTTGGGTGGCCTCGAGAAAAAACAGAAGTGTTAGAAAATATTCAGAGTAAGAAACAGAAGAAAAAAACACAAGTGCAAACAGGAACACTTACCTGAACGGAGTGTTGGAGCATGAGAGCGTAATTCTCATACTCACTAAGCTTAGCATTTCGCTCCAAATCATTCGGAAGGAGAAGAGCA
The DNA here is from genome assembly GCF_055761805.1 of Camellia sinensis. NCBI lineage: Eukaryota > Viridiplantae > Streptophyta > Magnoliopsida > Ericales > Theaceae > Camellia > Camellia sinensis. The sequence continues at coordinate 52,707,536 of NC_138967.1, forward strand.
GTGCTGACGGCGACACCTACGTTGATATCATCGGCGCTTTCGCTGGCCATAATAGGCCTATCCTCCAGAGTTAATTGAGGGGCCCATGGAACGTCGGGCTTCTTGGACGCCGAGGTCGTCGCAGACGATGACCTCGACCTTTTTGACTGTGTAGACCCTGAGGGTTGGGCCTCAGCAGACCTCTTGGTGGAAGCAGAGGTTGATTTTTTGCTTTCTGCCAGTTGAGAAATAGGCAAAGCATCCTCAGCCTCGGCATCAATAGCCTTGGCCTTGGGCTGGGCCTTTTTTACTCTCTTTGGTTTTAAAGGGGGCATCGCATGCGTTGGCACAGCTTCGGCGTCGGTTGGAAGGTCGGCAAGAAGATCTTGCACGACAAGCCTTGGACGAACCATCTCGGCAGTCTTCACAAGTCTTCGTCGACGTTTACGTTCTGGAATTGGTATTAAGTAGGGGGCCGAAGTGGATGGAAGATCGGCTGGGTCAGAGGTGGATCCTTGATCTGTTCGGGATGAAGAAGCGGTTACAGTTGTGGCAGTAGGTGGAGAGAGACTCTTTTTCTTCCTTTTTGGGATATCGGGTAAAGTGGATTTATATGTAGGGATGAAGTTTAGTAACAGTGGGGCTTTTCGTTTATGGATTGGAAGGTCAAGGAGTTTTTTCAGATCTGTTCCTGGGAAGAAGGATTGACGGAAGTTTTTCGATGGCTGATGAAGATCTGCAGGACAAAGAAACAGACGTCAGAAACAGAAAGTATTAAAGACTTAAATAAAAACAACTAAGTGTTGGCTCAGGGCTCTTACCCTTGCCCTCTTTTACTGTTCGAGGAAGAGGGTAGAGGTGGACATCTTCATCTGGGCCAAATTCCCAGTTCCCCGAAGCGATAACAAAGTCATCTCCAGCCCCCTTGTTGGAGTCTGGGAGGTCGGCTACAATTTTGAACTTGGTAGACCTCGGCTTAAGGTAATAAACAAAACCCCTTTCCTTCAGGTTGAGGGGGCACATTGTATAACAATACTGAAGGTCAGCCAGGGTAATCCTAAGATTCTCCTGCCTAGCTAAAGCTATAATACCGTTAATCACCCTATAGGAGTTGATAGTAAGTTGCATGGGGTTCAGCTTGTAGAAATAAAGAACTTCACGAAACAGGGGATTAACCTCAGAATCTTACCAGAACAAATGAAGCCGGAGCAATATTCGCCGAAATCAGATGTCGGTTGTGACAGCAAGGAAAGCTTCGCAAAAATGGAAGATTAAAGACAGTTGCAGAAGAGAGATTGAAGCAATGGCAGATTCGAAGAAAAAAGGGTTTTCGGAGAGAGAAAGAGCAAGAAATCAGAATGAAAAAGTGAAGAAAGAAAGGGGCAAAGAAAAGTTTTGTGAAAAACTTAAAACGGCGGCAAAACAGGGCATTTATTGCGCCTGGAGCACCGGATACGTCAGACGGCGCAGACGGATGAAAAGACAGCCTTAAGGCGCGTCACAGACACGTTCTAATAAAGACAGAGCACATGAAAGGAACGGTTAGATGTGCATGACAGCTCATGCGCGTGATGGAGTACATTTGAATTCTTGTTCTCAGAAGCGAAAACATCGGCTTGGAAAAGAATTATCTCGGCCAAACAGTTTCTTGACCACAATGCAGAAAGAAATATCAATATAGGTTCCATCACCTCAAAATGCGAGGTAATAGAACCTAGGGGGCAGTTGTGGGGATATATTTTCTGAATACCAACACGTGGCATGGTGACGCCGACGTGTCAGCCGAGGTGCCACGTGTCATGGTAGTTAGGCCAAGGTGATCTCGGAGTTGCTGAGGTTATCTCCGAAGATATCGGAATCCGAGATAAACGAATAAGGGACAAGAGTCCTAAGACGAAGAGGGGACTTAACCAAGATAAGGATAAAGCTCTTAGGGAGTTTATCTTTATCTCTTGAGGAGTCCAAAGTAAGCACAAAATTGGAGTTCATAGAAGTCATACTTCTAGTGGGACTTGGATTGAGTATATTATAAAAGAGAGGCACCCCCGTGGGTCTAAGGTATGCATTTTATGTTTTGAGTATTAAGTTTAGCACTTGATTATCCTTGAGAAAGATACTGACTTGATCGTCGGAGTGTCCCCGGGTGGAAGAACTACCGTCGGAGCATTTTCTTTCTGTTGCAGGTTGCTAAAGCCATCTATTCTGCCTGTGCTCTCCAGTTGATCACTGAGTAGGCAGTGTGGTCAGATTTTCACCCACACAAGTCTAATGTCTTATACCCTTCTTATCTTGGACGTTTCAACAATTTTCTCATTTTATTATTAAATAAGAGAATAGTTATGATTTTATTTTTTTCTGGTTAATTATGTTAAATAAAAAATTCTAACAATAAAATATTTGTAATTTCCATAACCATGGAGGGCGATAAATGTTCTAAGCAAGCTATATGAGGTGTATTTATAATTTACTTAAAAGAAATTGATAATAAAACAAATGATCAAAACGATACAGATAAATGAAAACAAAATTGCACGAAAAGGAAGGGAAAAAAAAATCATGCAAACGACGTCGTTGCTGTGACAACACAATACCATCACAGCACCTGCCACGCATCCATGTTTTAGATGCACCTAATCAAAATACATTCAAAAAATAAAACAAATTCACAAAAACATTAAAAAGACCACTATAAATAAATAAAAACCTGTGTGTATTTTTGTATAGATTTACGTTTGTTTTTAGTGAATTTTTTTCATATTTCATTTTTTTTTAAATGCATATAATCTTGATATATCTGCAAAGTAAAAAAAAAAAAAAGAAGTAAAATATAAAAATAGTTTATTAAAAACAAACAAAAATCAATTTAAAAATCATTTTTGAGAATTTAAACCATATGTTATGTTTGAGGATAAGATCAACATTTTAAAAAATAATAATCAGTGAGTGTATAAAGTAGGGCTAAGTAAGGAAATCGAAATTCGCAAATCAAACAGATCTAGTCCAATTTAGTAGGTTTAATTTGATTTTCTTAATCCGTGATTCGGTCTTGGTTTGAAAATTTTGGGAACCGATATCTAAAGATCGATTTCGAAATCGATCTCTGCAGATCGATTTCATATTTAACTCCAAGGTTTTGGATTCGAACCGAATCGAACCGTACGTAACTTAAATCATATATCTAGTGTACACCCTCTAATACTTGCTATACGTTGAATAATATATTTATTTATTATATATTATGTTTGTTTCAATATGTATGTTTAAGTTAATGGTGGAACAATATTATGTTTGATGGGAATTTTATGTTTTTTTTGAAAATGTTATATAATTTTTCTTATGAACATATTATGTGAAATTATAATTTCAAACTAAATCTAAATCGAACTGTGTTTAAATAAATTAGCTAAGATTAATTTCATAATTTAAATAATTTAATTTAATTTTAATTTATATAAAATTATAAATAACGAATTGATCCTGATTTTTTCTCAATCTAGACAGAACTGAATCAAGTTCAACCCTAATATAAAGAAAACATGCACATTTTGGAGCTGGTCAGAGGCTCGGGCCCATCAAACTTATTGAACCATCTTTAACTTTTTATGAGTTTTTTCATTTAATTTGTTTTTAAATTTGAGTAAAATATATACATATATATATATATATATATATTTTTAAGATTTGAATAAGGAAGAGTTACTCATTCTGCGTTGTAAATTTTTCAACCCCTCTCAAAAAATCTCTAAGTGTATTAAGTTTTTCAGAGTTTCAGAGTCTGTAATATAATCTCTGTAAGTATATTTCTTATTAATATGAAGTGTGAGTAGTTTCTCTTTTTCCTTAAATATTTCGAAAGGGTAACTCTTCTTTTCTAAAAATTTATTTTCTTTTTGGAAAAAATTAAGTTTATGGAATGCTTGTTTGCTCATTAATATTACATGCTTTGAACCTTCGTAGTATTTTTAATTTTCTATTCTGTTACTGAGTGACCTTAGCTGAAGAGCCCGTGTGAGCCGTGGTTAGGCGTTGGAGGGCGAATTGTAGGCAGAAAGGGAAAGGTAAAAAATGGAAAATAAAAATATACTGTGTTGAACGAGACTTAGTCTCAAGGTGGAAGTACATGTAATGAAAACAAACATTTCTTAAAAATAGTTTTTTACCAAAGAAAAGAATTTTAGAATAAAAGGAGTACAACCCGAGTAGAAATATTAAGGAAATATTGTCCATATAAGAATTTCAAAAAATTAAAATTTGCATGCCTTTAAAAGTAGACGTTAAAAATTAAATTTCGAAAAATAAGAAAAGTATATGCCATTAGACGAAGACCTTAGGAATAAAATTAAAATTAGTATTAATCTAATACAAGAATTAGAAGATCAAAAATTTAGATATCAGTTTCTTTTATCATTAGCTTCTGGCAGATCCCTAGAAAATTACAGTTTAAAAATTTCTCAAATAAATAGACAGCTAACTGAAAAACAAAAGGCCTTAAAAATAGCCATACAACAGCTTGAAGATCTAGTAGCATAACTGTAGAATTAGTCAGATAATTCTCAGTCCAATTTCAAAATAGTGGTAAACCACTAACTCAACCCAAAAAAAAAAAAAAATTGGTATCAGAGCAGTGTTCGGTTTTAGGACAGTTTAAATTAGTTTATGCATTTTGCTTATGGTAATAGAGTAGTTTTTATTTTTGGAGATTTTAGTTATAAATTTCATATTATAGTAGCTTGTAATAATTTTATAGTAGGAGTTAATTTTGTATATGAAAAAAGTAGAGTATCTAGATTTAGAACTCAGCAGCCATAACCGTCGCCTTAGCGTAAATAAAAACAATTTCCGTTGTAATTTTGAAGAAACTTTTACACATCAGCTTCATAGTGAACATAATCCTCAGCTAAATAGCATCATAGATTATCAGATTAATTTTGTAGAAAATATTAAAAGGGACATAGATAAAATTAGTAATCTTTTTATTTCATCTATAGATCATCTCCGTAATAATCGTAGTATAATTAAAGATCAAGATTAAAAATTAGATTATATTCAAGATCAGTGTAGTTCTATCCTACAAAAAAGAATAGATTTAAATTTAGAAAAATTTCCTACTAAGCTAGAAATAGAAACATTAATTTCAGCTACAAATCAAATAGCTAAACAAATAGAGCAAATTAATCAAATTCAAGATAATTTAAAACAAAAATTAGAAATTTTAGAACAACTTGTAAGGTCTTAGTTTATGAGTAGTGATAAGAAAGCTAATAGAGATTATCAGACTATTTTAAAACAAGCATAAGATTTTCATAATAACCCGGAAGGAATTAGTACTTATCAAGGAATAAATCAATCAGATAAAATATCAGTAAGACAAAATAATATAGAAATTTTATTTTTAATTCGATTGTGCGAAAAACTTGAATATCTATCAGAACAACTACATAGTTTAGAAAATCGTCTAGCATCCTTAGAAAAAATAGTTCAGAAAGAGAAAGGAATAGAAGGACAATCCAACAAACCTCAATCTCAAGTAAACGAGGAAGATATAGCTAGATATTTTGAAAAGCTTAAATTACCTAAGAAACCAGTGTGTAGAATTTATAGAAAATAAAAATGTTTAAACAACTAATAAAAGGAAGTAGTAGTAAAAAGCGTAATGAAGACGAAGATGTTAAAGTGGAAGAATTTATAGATGTAGAACAGCAGATAGAAAAATTTAAAAAGGAAAAGTTAGAATTAATTCCATCTAAATATGTGTATAAGCTAGGTAAGATTCATAAAAAACAATATTTATTTAAACACTATGGTGAACGAATGATTAGCGTAACTCAAGAAGATGAGAAAATAGAGCTAAATTTAATAGAAAGAGAAAGCTATAAATATGCAGTAAATGAACAACTTAAAATGACTCATTTAGGATTAGTAGTGGTAGGAGTTAAGGCTTTAACCAGAGAAAATTTAGGAAGTAAAGTATTTATATGCCTCTATGATGATAGGTTTAATGATGTCGGACAGAGTATTTTAGGAAGTTATGAACTAGATATGAATTCAAAAGGAGGAATAGTTTATTTTACACCAGACTTTTTATTACCAACCTCAACCTTTCATAAAAAGATAAAAATAGGAATAAAGAGTAGAGGATATAAAATGAAAAGGGGAGAAAAGAATTTATTAGTTTGCACAGGATTTTTAGGTTTAGCAGTCTCAGAAAGCAATACTCACTATAGACTTACTAATGATCAGATAGTTAAATTATTAGGCGCAAAAGGAATAAAAGCATTACCAGCTAAAAAATTTAACTCTGAAGATAATGCAGCACTAGATTGGAAATTAGGAGATTTTCTAGGACAAAAGAGATTAGCCCCTCAAGATAATTTATTATATCAAACAGCAGATGGAAATTATGCAGTAAGATTTACTCAGTATACCTATGTAGCACCAGAAAAATCTGAAGATGATGAATTTAGTAGTATAGATAGGGAAGAAAATCAAGATAATCGTAGTGAAATAAATCAGCTTTACGTAATGACGGAAGAAAAAACTATATCACAAAATAAGATATATAATATTGATGAGATAGATTTAGAAAAATTTATCCTAGAAGACATGAATAAAATACTAGATGCCAGATATTATGAATACTTAGCCAGAGGAGATACCCATGAAGAAGCAGTGTCATTTTTGGATCAGGAATTTCATACGGAATATGTAGATGATATCATAGAAGATAATATACATCCCAGCAAAATTTTTAGAATACCAGAACAACCTAACCACCTAGAAGAAACTTTTTATATGACTACAGAAAGCTCAGGAACCAATAATCCACAACCAACTGTAGAAGATCCAATAGAACCAATACAGTATGCAGTAGGAGGAAGAAGACCATTAGCTAGTTCAGGACGTAGTCAAGCAGACCCAGATAAAAGCTATAGATTTCATGGAAAGTGTAGACAACTAGATAGGAGTATAGAATTACAGCCAGTTCATAATCAAGGAACCCTTTTAGATTTAGCCAGATTCGACCCTCAGATATGGCAGAAAGTAATAGAGAGATGGGAAAAAGATGCAGTAAAAGCATGGATGACTAGCCCCTATGAATCAACAGATATGTGGGAATATATGGAGACACTTTTAGGAGATTCAACTTATAATATTTATTTAACTTTTAAGGGGAAATACGAAGAAACAATTAAACAGCTCAAAGAATTAGGAAATAACCCGTGGAATTTTACAAATTTTATTAAAGAAATACTTATAGGATATGATCCTTCTAGAGGAAATGACTCCGCTCAAAGCATAACATTAACTGAGTTAGACCAAATGACATTAGGGAGTTGGAAATATATTGTACCTTTTAGTAAAGAATATTTAGCCATAGCAGCAAGAACTGGAAAAAGCTTTGATGAAGAGATAGGAAATAAATATTTTAGAAAATTACCAGGAGAATTAGGAAGAGAGATAGAAAACAAATGGTCAGCTTATTATGCAAGTTTACCAGCAAGAATAGCCACTGGAGAATTAAGAATAAGAGGAACTTTAGGAATAGGACCTAGAATAATTTTTACATTTTATAAGCTCAAAGAAAAATGTATAGAAGTTAAAATACAGAAAGACTTGAAAAAACAAAGTTACGGTTTTTGTAGCAGTGTAATATATACTCCTCAGCAATATGAAGATGAACATAATAAGAAAAAATACAAAAAATATGGAAAATATAAAAAAGAAAAATATTGGAAGAAAAATTATAAAAAACCATGGAAAAAGCAAAAATTCATTAGAAAAAGTAGAACTTTTAATAGGACAAATTATAAGAAATTACCCAGAGAAGAAAAAGATAAGAGAAAACAAAGATATGTTAGAAAACCTAGCAGTAAAAAATGCAATTGTTTTATATGTGGAGAACCCAATCATTTTGCAAAGAACTGCCCAAAAAGACAAAGACCAAATACTAATAAACAGATAGAAAGACTACATATTATAGAAGACTTAGAAGAAGATATAGTTAGCATAACTAGTGATGATTCAGAAATATATAGTATAGTCAGCGATTATGAATATCAAATAGAAGCCATAAGTTCAGATAGTGATTCAGAAAGTGATACTAATATAGATAATCTTTTAGGACAACTCAACCAAGAAATAGGATTAACACCTTCCCAAGAAACTTTCTTTATGATGGAGTGTAATCCAGATACTGAATGTCAGCATAACTTTCAAATAGGATTAGGATTTGATACCACTAGATGCAGCTATTGTAATTGGTTTCCAGCCAAAGATAAACGAGCTCAATGTTTATTATGCAGTATAACTTATTGTATAGTCTATCTAGAAAAATTAAATATGACACACAAGATAGCATTAGGAAATACTAAAGAAGATCATAGTCTGGAAAACAGAGAATTACATTTAACAATTAGAGAATTAGAACTACAAGTAAGAGAACTAAAGATACAAATACACGAGATAGAAACTAAGACTAGCTTGGACATAGAATGTTTAGAATTAGAAAATAGACATCTTAAACAGCAGCTAGAACAATTTCATAATAAGTACCCTTTAAAAGACAAACTGATCGAAGAGCATATGAATTCATTAGAATTAGTCAACCTAGTTGATTCTCAACCCTTTAGTCAATACTCTAAAGCCCAACCAGATACTACCTCTTTATCATTTAATTATCCAGTTATACCTAAACCAAATCTAGTCGAGATCTCTTGTGTAATCAAGTTTGCAGCCAAAACCTTTAGCATAGATGCCATGATAGATACAGGAGCTAGTAAATAAGAATGGCAACGGGGCGGGGCGGGGCCGGGGATCACCCTCCCCGTCCCCGATCCCCGATGATAGAAACTCCCCCGTCCCCGGCCCCGATCCCCGACGGGGAACCCACTACTGCCCCCACCCCCGCCCCCTAACGGGGATCGGGTTTCCCCGACCCCGAAAATCCCCGGCCAACACAAAAAAAAAAAAAAAAAAGCTCCAGAAAATGAATTCATCAACAACAACGACAACATCAACAGATCTAACAGATCAAAAAATATTTTCATCATTTTCATCACCAACAAATCTTCATCAACATTTTCATCTTCATCTCCACCATTTTTCAGATCTGAAGAATAAAAGCAAAAAAAAAAAAAGAGAGAAGGAATTCCGTGAGAGACAGAGAGAGAGAGAAAAGGAGATCCGTGAGAGACAGAGAGAGAGAGAGAGAGAGACGAAGATACCTTCCGTGAGAGGGAGATGAGTCGGCGGTAAGGGAGCTCTGTGGTTGTGTTAGAGAGTGAGACTGAGTGAGAGAGAAGAGAGAGAGGGGCGAGACCAGACCAGATGATGCCAGACCAAATGATACCTGTGTGTTATTTGTTGTGCCTGCCAACTCACACACCACACATACATATATATTATATTCTGTGTTATGTTTGTACCAAGCACACATATAGATATAATAATATAATAACATATATATAATAATATAATAATAAACACACAACATATATATAATAATATATATATATATATATATATAAATAGACAACACAGGTACATATATACTTATACATATAAGAACAGAATCGGGGGGCTGAACGGGGCGGGGCCGGGGCCGGGGCCGGGCCGGGGTTGGAAACTGTATCCCCGTCCCCAGCCCGAACATCATCGGGGATTTATTTTTAAATACCATCCCCGGCCCGTCGGGGGTATTTTTCGGGGAAAAACCGCTCAATTCGGGATCGGGGGGTCGGGTCCCCGTCGGGCCGGGTTCAAATTGCCATCCCTACTAGTAAATCATATATTGAACAACAAGTAGTTCCCCCAGGATGGAGCACAACTTTAACAACCCCAGCTTTAGTTAGTATAGCAGACGGCACTAAACAGATATACACACATTGCATCAATGGAGCACAAATTAGTTTTCATCATCTAGGTTCTCAAGATCAGCATGTAGAGTGGTTCCCTTTACCTCAGGTTTGGATTGGAAATACCCGACAAAATCATCCTTTCATCTTAGGACTTAATTTCATCCTCAGCTTACAAGGTGGCATGTTACTCAGCCAAAACAACATTAGTTTCTTCAAGCGAACTATCCATACACCAACAGCTTATGCCCTTAGCACCATCGCTCATTCATCAGAGTTGCGTGCGAAGCGTGGTGGTACCATAGGAGTAGATTCAGTTCCAGCTACTTTTTTATTTCCAAGTAGAAATATTTTTCCCGACCTAGCCCAAAAATACATACCTAATGAGATAGCAAATACGTCTTTAGAAAATTTAGATACAGAAAATTATGATTTAGAAGAATTTGATTTTGAAACTAAGGAAGATTATTGGAACCTAGAAGATTTTAAACAACCAGCTAATTTAGAATTAATTTTTGCAAAAATAGGAAAAATAAAGAAAAAACCAATATACAGGAGAACCGAAAATGATTTAGATGAGATAATAAGATTAGCTGAAACAACAGAAATTTTAGGAGAACAGCCCATGAAATATTGGGAAAGAAATAAAATTTTAGCTAGTTTAGATATAAAAAACAAAGATTATAGGATTACTTCAGCACAAATAGATCATACACCAGCAGACATAGAAGAATTTAGAACACAGATTAAGGAATTACTAGATCTAGGAGTAATTAAACCCAGCAATAGCCCGCACAGAAGCGCAACATTTATGGTTAGAAATCATGTAGAGATAAAAAGAGGAAAAGCTAGAATGGTGATAAATTATAAAAGATTAAATGATAATACAGAAGATGATAAATATAATATACCAGATAAAGACCAACTCATAAATAGAATACAGACAGCAAAGATATTTAGCAAATTTGATTGTAAGTCAGGATTTTGGCAGATAAAAATGGAAAAGGAAAGCATACCATGGACAGCCTTCTGTTGCCCTCAAGGACATTATGAGTGGCTAGTTATGCCCTTCGGATTAAAAAATGCACCTTCTATATTTCAGCGCAAAATGGATAGTATATTTAATAAATATAGTTTTATACTGGTATATATAGATGACATATTAGTGTTCAGTCCAGATAAAAGAAGTCACATAGATCATTTGTATATAACATTAGAAGAATTCATAAATAATGGAATAATAATCAGTAAGAAAAAGATGGTATTAAATAAACCCTACATAGAATTCTTAGGAATGGAGCTAGGAGATGGAAAAATTAGGTTACAACCTCATATAGTCAAGAAAATTTTAGACTATCCAGATAAATTAGAAGATACAAAGCAACTGCAATCATTTTTAGGAATTTAAAATTATGCACGAATGTATATTCCTAACCTCAGTAAAATAATAGGACCCCTTTATAGTAAAACCACACCCACTGGACAAAAATACTTCAATCAGCAAGATATAGCTCTAGTTAGAAAAATAAAAGACATTTGTAAAAACCTACCAGACCTACAACTTCCCTTAGAATCTGAATACATAGTTGTAGAAACAGACGCAAGTCAATTAGGATGGGGAACAATATTATTAGCTAAACCCAGTAAATATGACAGTAAAAATAAAGAACGCATTTGTAGATACAGTTCTGGAAAATTTAAAGAAAAAGATACAACTATGACCAGCCTAGATTTTGAAATACTAGGAGTAGTATACGCAATAAATAAATTTAGATTATTTTTGCACAAACCTTTTACAATAAGGACAGATTGTGAAGCCATAGTTAGATTTCATAACAAACTAAACGAGCGTAAATTAAGTACTAGAAGATGGGCAAAATTTTTAGATTGTATAGTAGGACAGGGATATAAAGTAGAATTTGAGCATATTAAAGGAAGCGATAATAAATTAACGGACTGGTTAAGTAGAAAAATTTATTTAGAAAAAGAAGATAACCAGTTTAATTTTTGTGCAGATAATGGAGAACAGCAAGACCATGAACATTGGAGGATTTTCTCTTCCCATTCATGAAGGCAGAACCAAGTTCAGACCCTTAACAGGGATTGAGCTAGACCCAGTTCAACAGTGTCTTTTAGATAACCTTTGGACCAGCCAAAACCACCCAGCTAAGCGCCTTTCAGCCCTAAACTCTCTCAGCATATATTTTTCAAAAATTCAAAACAAGCCCCTGTCTAAAAGTTTTTCTTTCTATGTAGTAGCTAAAGGAACCAAGCCTGGTATTTACCATGATTGGATAGAAGTAGAACCGCGTTCCAGTTAGCCAGACAAGTGGAAGCAGTAGTACAAGCAGCAGTAGTTCTAATCCTCAGATAGATTCCCAGAATCCGCTCCAAATGTGCAGACATTGTGAAGGTCTTTCCAGAAATTTCAAGAAAATTATGGATAAAGGCAAGAAGGTCAGTGAAGAGCTAGACCAGCTCCGAGACGAAGAAAAACAATTGAGAGCAACCATTAGAACCTTAACCAACCAGCTTAAAAAATTAGCTCCAGAAAGAACACCTACCTCCTTACCTAGCCCAGAAATCAAACAACTCACCAGTGAGGAATTTGACCAATTGAGTGCTAGAATGTATTTCTTCAGGCATTCTATCATTCGATCCCTTTGTGAGAAAAGCCAAGTAATGGAAGACCTAAAACCCTATATTTATACCTTAGCTGGAGATAGCAGAAATGAGGAGTTAGTCATTATTCAACAGTTTCTTCAAGATCTCTCCATAGCAAGAGTTGACTGCCCCGGCCTAGCTTACCAATGGACCTATACTTATGAAGATGAAGAGCAACCCTGCTTAGATGAAGAAAGATGCAATAAGAGGTCAGAACTTTTTGGTAGATGTTAGTGTAACCTAGACTTCAGCATTTGCCTTTGCCAGATAAATTTAGCTACATTCGAGCCGCTGGAGATAGAAATTAGGGGCGAAACTCGTTATCTAACAGCTCCAAAACTGTTAGATTACGGCTTTGTCTCTAGACTAATTTTCACAGATCCAGATCAGACAGATAACTTCGGACACAAGCTTGCTCATGCAGTACTGTGCGTAATGGAAGAACATCATCCGTATGTGGAAGCTTTAATAGATAGCAAACTACCAGAGTGGAAGGAAATATGGTGCAATCCAGCTAAACACAAAATGTACCTCAGAGGAACTTCCACATTTCCGGGATACCCAGGACTTCTCAATAGGAGACCCTGGCCATGCAGAAGATTTTCACTCAAAGACCAGCTCAATAAATGGAGAAAATTTGCTAGAAACTCTCTCCTAGCCTATAATGGAAATTATGGACATCTAGTCTGTGAAGATAGACATCAGAAGATACATTGTAATTTAGCCATCCCAGGATATCCATTCAGCAAAGAGACATTTATCGATGAAAGTCAGTACCCAAACTACCAACATGGCGTCTCTCATGAATCACCAGTGATGGGAGAAAATGATCAAGAATGGGAAGATGAACCACCCATGGGAGATGGAGATGATTTTTACGACCAACTTTCAGCAGCAGATCTTGACGACCTAGCAGATAGAATGTATGGATAAAAAAAAAAAAAAAAAAAAATTAGTGTCATCTTTTAAAAATTTTATCAAATTCAAATTTAATTGATGATTTCTCAAATTAATAAAAAAAATAACTCTTCCTTAATTTGATGAAAATTTAATTAAAGAATTAAAGATAAGTTTTGAATACTTTCTAATTAAATTTAAATTTAATAAAAAAAAAAGAGTGAAAATTGAAGAAGCTCCGACTAAGGGTGTGTGCAGTGCAATTTGAAGGTTAAATAATAAATCAAATTGTGAAAGGTAGATTGGTAAACTATCAAATTGTGATTTGGACAGTTAGTTGGTTGAAGAATAATTTTAAACAACTATTAAGTATTTACATAATATATAACACTAATTTGCATAATATTATTTAGGGCAAATTACACCGGTAGTTTTTACATTTGGCTCCTTGTGTCATTTTAGTACACTTATAATTGGCTCAATTTTGACTTTTAATTTTAGATTTTGTATCAATTTGGTTCAATTGATAATATCACCAGCGTTTTTGATGGAAAATAATCATAGAATTGGTTGAGATTAATTCACTAAGTTGAATAGTTTTATTTTATAGTTTTGCTCTTGAAAATACGACACATGTCACTTATATACATATTTTCATAAAAAAAAATGCTAAGAGTTGTAATCAATTGATCAAATTGAAATAAAATCATAAATTCATAATTAAAAAAAAATCAATTAAGCGTAGTTTTGCAGGTGGATTATAAATTTCAAATCGTGGATCAAACTAACCCACGATTAGCAAGTAGATCGGTATGAATTAGTCAAATTTAACAGATTGGGTCGTATTCTGTGCGAATCCAAATCATCTAGAGTAACTTTTCATATAATAATCTTAGAGTGAGTTTTTGAATGGTTGAAATTTAATTTTACGAAAGTTGAGAGTATAATAGTATAGTTACTCACTTTTAAAAATGATAAATTACACTTTAACCTTTTCAACTATTGTCCCATATCATCTTACCCTCTTCAACTAAAAATTGTAATATTAACCCCGGGTAATTCTATTTCCACACACTACTTCCTCTCTTTCCACACACTTAATGATTTTTTTTATTACATTTTTGTTTTAAAATTAAATTACCAAAATATCCCTTTCCCAAAACTCTAACTCTAACTCTCTCAAACCATCAGTTTCCACCATCACCATCCATGTCTGCCGCCTCTCCCCTCCTCCACTCTTCCTATTGCCTCTTCCCATCGCCTCTTTTCCACTACTACGACCCTTCTTTGCCTGAGAAAAAGATCGCCACACTACTGCGATCTCCCTCCGCCTTCATTGCCCACCACCACGATCTTCTTTCGCCTTCGTCTCTCTCCACTGCCAAGTGAATCGCCGCCGCCCCCACTTTTTGCCCCCTTTGCAACTGTGAGAGAAAGAAAGAGAGAGGGGGATCGATTTCAAGAGGAGAGGGTTGAGGTCGTGATGGTGGCGCCGGTAACAACCTTACTTCGCAATTAAGAAAAAGAGGAAATCAGAGTTCGATTTCTGCGATAAAAGTCATGGTAGTGGCGCTGCGCGGGTGAAGGGAGGGGTAGGGGTAACAACTGGAAGTGAAAGGGAGGAGAAGAGGTGCTACCTTCGGCGACAACAGCGATGGTGGCTTGTTAGGGTTAGGGTTTGGAGGATGACGATGGAAAGGGTATTTTGGTATGGTAGGATGTGTATTAAGTGTAAGTTGATAATTTAAATTCATTTAGTGTGCGTATTAAGAAAAGATGTGGAAAAGAGAGAAAGTAGTGTGTGGAAATAAAATTTCCTACTAACCCCCTCATCAACTAATATTTTTTTAATAAAAGAATGGGATGCACCCGTATCAATCAACATATTGGCAATAGAATTGCATAACAAGAAAGTACCAACTGAAGGTGCTGACACTAAGTCTGGCGCGGTAACAACATACACATACACCCTGAAGGTCTCTACTTCACATACCGACCCCTCAGAGTATAAGTCTGATGCACTGACTGAGCCAAAAAGGTTCCCTAATTGGTCCTCAAGGCCTGTGTTGATTGTGCAAGCTGGTAGCACTGCGTCTGCCTCGAACCACATGCACCAGGTCTGCCATCTAACTGAGGGCAAAACCTCCTCACATGCCCTAACTGCCCACACTGATAACAGGTAGGTGGCTGCCCTCTCCCCTAACTCTGGCTCTGAGAACGATCTGCATGCGATGTTTTCAATTTGAACCTTTATGACTAAAATGCCTTTTCATCAATTAGATAAATTACACTTTACCCCATAACTATCACTTCATATCATTTTATACCCTTGAACTATTACTTAAAATCACTTTTAATTTGGACTTTCTAATTTTTTTCGTTTTATCACTAAATTAATGTTTAGTTTGTTCAAAAAATATTTAAAAAAATTCCGAACAACAAAAATATTTATGAAAAAACTAAAAAATATTCACTAAAGATAAGAAATATAAAAATCTACACGTTTTATGTCTTTTTTATATTTTTTAATTTTTTCCTTTAGATATTTTTTTAAAAAACATTCTACATGAATATTTAAATTTTAGGTGTATCTAAAAAATTAAATTTTGATTAAAATATGATTTTTTTTATTAAAAAAAACTTAAAAATTGTATTTTAAATTAAAAATCAAATTTTTTTTTTAGTTGAGGAATAGAGTGATATTGAGTGATAGTTGAAGTGTAATTTACTCGTATAGTTAAAAAGGTATTTTCGCAATTAAGGTCTAAATTAAAAAAATTAATAGATGAGGAGAGTTAAGTGTTACAATTTTTAGTTTAAAGGAATAGATTGATATGAGACATAGTTTAGTGAGCTAAAATGTGATTTGCCTTAATAAAATCTCAACTACACAAAAAAAATCACTTATCACTCTATGATTGCTATTTGAAAAAGGCTAGAGTTTCTCTCTAGTCTCGAACTGGACGGTAATGTTGGGTTACGATAGGCTCAACTCTGAATTCATATCGATGATCCAAAATGTTGAATGCGTGGAGTTCTTGAGTACATCTTTCTTACAAAAAATTACATTGATCGAATATTAATAGTCATTTGATCAGCTTACATTTGTTTTAACAATAATTATGATTTTAAAAATAATTTATAAACACAAATATAATATAATTAAGTGGCTATTGATATATAATTAACGTGATTTTTTTACAAAAATAATATACTCAAAAAACTCTACACATTAAACAACTTGAATCATTAAAATGTGCACAAATTTGAGCCCACCAAAATCCAACAGTCTAGTTCGTTTGAGAGGAGTTGTGCCCTTTGAAAAAGAGCTAGGCTTCTTTGAATTATTTATATTTTAATATTCATCAATTACATTATGCTTATAAAAAAATAAATCGATTGAATAACAACAATCATACATTCAGATCAATTTTGCATGAGTAATTTATTTTCTCATCGCTTGTTTATTTTTTATTTATTATAAAAAATTAATCTTAACACATGATTTCTATTATTCAATCAATTTAATTTTTTATCAATATAATATATTCAATAAATGTTAAATATTTATTTATTTTTTTTTTATAAAAGAAAAAAGAGATTCTGAGCTGTCATCATAATCTCCGGAGGCCCAGACCCAGTGGTCCAAATCTACCTAATTTGACTTGACACATAAAAAAAGAACCACTATCAAAACACGAATAGAGCGCCTCACCCGTTTTAACTATGGCTAAGTGTCGATCGGATTACAGCCCGAAGTGTCATAAGACAACGTCCAAAATTAAACCCATTGAACGAAATAGCGACTCTCCAGTCCGATCGATCATGGACAGCAAAGAAGCCATCTCTTGAAAAATCACTCGAGGATCCAAACTCATTTTGCTTTATTTCTTCTTAAATCCCTTAACCCTAGGGCCTAGACACAAAACCAGTAGAGAGAGAGAGAGAGAGAATGGGGAAGAGAGACAAACAAGAAGAGCTCCTGAAAACCCTAGGAGACTTCACAAGCAAGGAGAACTGGGACAAGTTCTTCACCATCCGAGGCAGTGATGACTCCTTCGAGTGGTACGCCGATTGGCCACAGCTCCGAGCCCCACTCTTCTCCCACCTCTGCCCCAACTCCAACACCCAAACGCCACCTCCCGACGCCGCCGGATCATCAGCTTCCGTGCAGATTCTTGTCCCCGGTTGCGGCAATTCGAAGCTCTCCGAATACCTCTACGACGCCGGCTTTAGATGCATTACCAATATTGATTTTTCCAAAGTTGCAATCTCTGATATGTTGCGTCGGAACGTGCGTTCACGTCCCGATATGCGGTGGCGCGTCATGGACATGACCTGTATGCAGGTATGTATCAAAGTTCGAATCTTTGTTTTTTGCAATCCACACTGACACTCAGTTTGGATTGCAAATTACTGGTAAGTCCACAAAATATTTACAAATTCATGAAAAAGTTTACCACTGATTTGAAATTATTTTTAAAAATATACACTGCTATGCAATTTGTTCCCCCCAATTAACTTGTTTCTCACCAAAACTCACCACGTTTGGTACGAAATGAAATACACAAAATAGGAGAGTTGTCTTTCTCACAATTTCTTATCTAATTTATCTTATCATTTCTCACCATAATCACCCCATCCAAACAGAGTGATTGGATAGGTAGTTTTATGCATATATGTTTTATGTAATATGACAAGTTTTGCTACCGAATTCACTGGCTAATTTATTTAGCTATGAAGCCGCTGTTGTTAGTTTGGTACTAACACTATCTGAGCTGAAACAATGTACTCTTACCCTTTAATTCATGTTGTTAACGTATCACTTAGGTGCCAAATTCTACATTACTGTTTTGAGGGAGTTTTGTTCATTTTAATTTAATGCAATTTAGGAGCATGTGGGTGAGAAGTATGAGTAGGTTAAACCCAGTTAGTCAAATTTTATGCACAAAGTTTTGGGTTTGTTGTATATAATGATCATGCATTTTGTGGATGTATTTAGAAGAAAGCTATATATTTAAGTAGGATTGTGGAAAATTTCTTCGGAATTGAAAGGTTTGAGAAAAGGCAAGAGATAGGGAACATGGCTGGTAAACAGTGGGGAAAAGTGAGATTTTGATCAAGTTGTATGAACTAAGAGAGTTCCGAGAGCAACCAATTAATGATATAGGTGAGATTGTTCAAGTAGTGGGAGAGATATAGGGGGTTTGTAGTGCACGTGTAGGGGGATGGATTATTCGGGTACGTGCTTTTGTTGTGATATTAGATTGACACAATTATCAAACCAAAGGAAAACTTTGATAAGACAATTGAGTGTGTTAAAGAACTGAGTAACATGTGTTATGAAGATTTATGCATATATAAACAAAATAAGGGCAATTAAAATGTCAATTTTGTCCTAAACTAAAGTGAATAAGGTGATAGAATGAAGTATGATTGGAGAGATTGATGGATTCCCTCCCTTTTTTAATAAATTTCTTTTGTTGTCGATCAAAAAAATAAAAATAAAAATAATAATGAAGTCTAAATGATTATTTTACTTAAAGAGTACTAGATAGGAGAAATATTATATACTAGTGAAATACGTAGTAGTTTCACCAAATTGGGGATAAGTTGATAGAATGTTAGTTAATTTGGTTGGTTCATGTGCAATGGAGAGATTGATGGATTCCCTCTCTCTAAGGGTTGATTTCATAGAAGACATTTTTTAAAATTAAATTTCAAAATAAAATTCCCATAATTATTTTTGAGAAATTCTATTCACACTTTCCTTTTAGCCTCACATTTCTTTTTTTTTTTTTTTTGGGGGGGGGGGGGGGGTTCACATTGCCTCTACTTTTAGCATGAAAATCATTTCCCAAAAAATTATTGAAATTATTCTCTATTCTTTGAGATTTTTTGCATAGGTTACGATGACTCTAAAAGGGTAGTGAGTTTTTAAATAGATGCATCGTTGTGCTTGTATTTTCATGAGTTAGTTGGGGTCAAAGAAATTATAGCATGTTAATATAGTCATTTGATAAGGAGACTGGGTAGTTCAAACATCATGCGTCTAAATGCTTAATGTTGATTATAGAGGTTTTGGATCCTCCAAGGAGGCTCAATTCCTTTGGAATAGTGTTATTTTTTATGCTTTGGATCATTTGGACGGAAAGAAATGCGATTGTTTTTATAATAAGTTTGAAGAAGCTGATGACCTATGGAGAAGCTTTGTTATTAATCATTTTGGGTTTTGCTATCACCCCCCTTTAAGAGGGTGTGTTGTTTTGATTTATAGAGATTGGAAGGCTGTTTGTCATTTGTAATTGTGTTGGTGGACTTAGGGGTGTTCAAGGATCTGAACCACCCGGCCTGACCCAAGTATGGGTGATTTTGACAACGTTTTGAGTTGACTGCGGGTGACATACTGAATTTTTCGGACAACAGGTTGGATGTATGAAAACCGGGATAATCCGACCCAACCTGCACGCTTTCGTAAATGATTACACAGACTTTTTATCTTTCCAAAGATTCATTATGTTCCCAATATCATATTTTCAAGACGAGAAGCTTTACATTTTTGTTTTGAACGAAATATAATTATTATATTGCATTGATAACACATGACTTTTTATCTTCCCAATGATTACACAGACTTACTTTCTCAATTTAATATGAGCATTGTTCTCTACGCCCCCCTCTCTCTCTAGCCCTTTACTCTCCCCACTCTCTCACCTTCTCACCTCCCTCCCTCCCTCTTAGATCTCTCGTCTCCCTCCCTGTTAACCCTTACGTTTGTCTTTCCAAGACTAAGCCTTATCTTCACTTCTTCAGTTTGTCTCTGTCACCATATCTCTCAGAAACCCCATCACTCTTAATCTCTTTCTCCCAGCTGCAGCAATGGTGCTCTCTCATGCTCTCACCCTCTTTTCTCCCTTTCATAGCGACATTCTCTCATTTTCTCTTCTTAATCTCCCTCTCCTGGTGGCAGTTGCTAATCAACGGTGACATTGATGCTCAGATTTGTGACGACTGAGATGATGGTGCTCAAATCTAAGCAATGATGAGTCTCTCTACCGCTCCAGATCTGTTTGCATGTTCAATAAATTTGTTTTAATCTCTTAATTTCATCTTTTCCACTCCATTTATACATGTTTGATTTGAGATTTGTTTGAATCACAACATGAGAGAAAGTGTGGAGTAGATTAAGTTGCGTATGTGTCTCACCGACCGAACTGATTGCCAATCCGACGGTCAGTTTCGAATGTATTCCCAATCGGTATCGAGTGGCAATTTTTCTAAACCAATACGTTCAGTTTGGTTGGCGGGCTGACAATGAACCTTGTCCAAACCTACCCGTGAACACCGCTAGGTGGACTTCTTATCCCCCTTGTACTGTTGTGAACCTTTTTTATTATCATTTTTGATAGTTTTTTGTTATTGATGGAAAAAGGTATATAGAGTTTCACAATTGTCGATGATGTTGTGAGAAATGGAATAGTAATTTATGAACTTAACTAAAAGAAAAAAGCTGATAGAATGTTAGTTAATTTGGTTGGTTCATGTCTGATGGAGAGATTGATGGATTCCCTCTAAGGGTTGATGTCATGGAAGAAGTTTTTTCAGATTAATTTTCATGATAAAACTAGGGATCTCCATAATTATTTTTAACGAAATGATATTCACTCTTCCCTTTTAGCCTCTCACATTTTTTTTTGGTTCAACTTGCCTCTAGTTTTATCATGAAAATCATTTCCCAAAAAATTATTGAAGTTTGTTCTTTGTTCTTTGAAATTTTCTGCATAGGTTACAATTACCTTAAAAGGGTAACGAGCTGCTATATAACCTTTAATATGTGCACCATTGTGCTTGTATTTTTATGAGTTAGTTGGGGTTAAAGAAATTATAACATGTTAATATAGTTATTTGACAAGGACAGTGGGCAGTTCCAACATCATGTGTCCAAATGATTAATGTTGATTACAGAGATTTTGGATCCACCAAGGTGGCTCAACTCCTTTGGTATAGTGTATTTTTTTATGCTTGGGATCATTTGAACGAAAAGAAATGCAAGGATTTTTATGATAGGTTGATGACCCATGGAGAAGCTTTGTTACTTGTCATTTTGGGTTTTGGTGTCAACTCCTTTTAAGGGGGTGTATTTGTTTTTTATTTATAGAGATTGGAAGACTATTTGTCATTTATAATCACATTAGACTTCTTGTCCTCGTTGGACTACTTTGAACTTTCTTTATTATCCTTTTTAATACGTATATATATATATATATATTTGACACTGATGAAAAAAAGGTAAAAAGAGTTTCATATGGAGTCTTTGTGGGATAGAATGTGTTATTTGGCATCATTTTGGGCCTCGATTTCATCAGAATTCAAAGGGGTTTTGAGATTTTTGATATCTAGAGATTGGAGAGCTATTTGTGATGTGTATAGTTTGTCTATTTGTTAGGCTTGGTGTTGTTTTAGTTTTATTTCAAGAGGACTTCTTCCTCATCTCTTACTTCTTTATAATTAATGTTATTTCTTTTGTCGCTGATAAAAAAAAAATGATGTTTTTGTGAGAAATGGATTAATAATTTATGAACTGAACTAATGTGAAAGTTAGTTTATCACCAAGTTTTTGCACACTTGTACCCTACGAACCAAGGCTCAAAGTTATGAGAGAAATTTGGCTTATGCATACATACACTAGTGAGGGAACTTACATATTTCTTGGTGGGAAGAGGAGAAGAGAGAAGATAAGAGAAA
The DNA here is from genome assembly GCF_055761805.1 of Camellia sinensis. Classification (NCBI taxonomy): domain Eukaryota; kingdom Viridiplantae; phylum Streptophyta; class Magnoliopsida; order Ericales; family Theaceae; genus Camellia; species Camellia sinensis. Next base: position 52,729,675 of record NC_138967.1, read on the forward strand.
ATACTTAAATTTCTTTCCATTTTTGGTGTGGTTTAGCCAAGTAGAGAGCAAGAAAGAGAACTATTGTGATTTGGAAAGAAAATCTCTCTCCTGGCCCAAAAAACTGTCACCTCAAGATTGAAGAGAATTATGAACACTACAGCAACAACATAGAAGTAACAGTGTTCTGGGTGGTCCATTTGGGGGTGAGTGGGCCACACTTCCTCTGCAGTGACTCAAGTTTGACTCCTAAAATCATGTTCTTAACACTTAAAAAAGAGAAGTGATATAAAAAAGAATAGGAAGGATATGATCTGGGTGATCCCAGTTTTTCCTTCTCCACCTTTCTCTTTGTTTCATCTCCATTATCAAACTTATGAAATTCTTAGGCTCCTTGCGTCTCTTTGCATAAATAAGTAAGCAAATACTGTGTTAATGTTTATGTAAAGATCACTGATCATGTCATAAGAAATGTTTCCACAACTTTTATCCGTATCCAGATTGTTTTAATTAGCAAATGTGCTTGATGACTGTTGAATGTCATATAACCACTGTCACTGTGCAACATGAATGTGTAAAATTGCTTGATGACTGTTGAATGTCATATAACCACTGTCACTGTGATGCCCGATGGATATCCACTTCTCTTTTTTGATGAATAAGACAAGACACACATGCTCATGTACCAACCAGAGGTGAATTGTGCCTTCATTTTTATAATAAGTAAAATTCATTAAAAATGTAACCCTAGGGGTTGTCCTGGTGGCAAGGCCTTGGGTCTTGGGGGTGTGTTCCCTCCAAGGTTTAGGGATCAAATTCTCTTAGGTGCTAACAATTTCTTAGGGTTATCGGATTGGGAGAAAACTCTTGAATTAACTGTGGTGCACTTGCGGGAAACTCTTTGACGAGGGCCTATGCACCCTTGGGGATTAGTCGGGCTTTGATCCGGGCACCTAATGCCAGTCAATAAAAAAATTCATTAAAAAGGTGCCACAAAAAAGGGCACACAGTCTGTACACAGAATATGTACAAAAAGAAAACAAAAAAGCCGACGAAATCGCAAAAAGAAAAATGTAATCTTACCTTCACCCCTTTTGGGCTGTCAGAGGATAACCATTCAAGCTGACAACCAGCCTGTGATCTGTGTATGTCTTACAGCAGATGCATTCTTTACACGAATAATTTATGCTGTTTTTTAGAAATATAGAAATGTGCTGCACACAATAAATGGTTGTTGCCTTTGAACTGATGTCCTCTGTCTGTTTATGACTGTCTGCGTTGGTGTGACTGGCTTTTATGCAAAGATAAATTTTCTTCCATTGATTAACATGTCCATTGATTCCTGATAATTTTTTTTAAGCCTTTATTTTGTGATTGTTATCCTTTGTTGCCTTCTTTTTCTTTTTCCCCTTTCTCTAACTGTGATAACTTTTCCAGTTTGATGATGAGACCTTTGATATTGTCCTTGACAAAGGAGGGTTGGATGCTTTGATGGAGCCTGAACTTGGATCTAAGCTAGGGAATCAATATTTGTCAGAGGTGTCTTGGACTCAAATTTGAGTAATATTTTTTGCGCATGTATTTGTTGTATGTGCTCAAAAATTAGTTTTAATCAGCAATAACTCACCACAATTTCACTGTGGATTCACGTGAGTGTCTTTGTGTATCATCAGGTGAAAAGAGTTTTAAAATCCGGGGGGAAATTTATTTGTCTCACCTTGGCAGAAACTCATGTTTTAGGTAGGTTTATCCCAACTTTATTTGAGTGGTGAGAAGCATTGTTTTACATTTTATTACTTTTTGCTTGGTTTACTTCTCTTTATAGAGATTAACTTGCACTTTGTGTGATAAATTAAATAATACTCTTTTCATGGTGCTAATGTGTCTACGTCATTGATCAGTGTCTTTGCTGAGCATGTACACCCCGTTGCTTTATTTGTTTTTTTGTCAGGTTTGCTTTTCCCCAAGTTTAGGTATGGGTGGAAGATGAGTCTTCACGCTATACCTCAGAAACCATCTAATAAACCTAACCTACACACCTTTATGGTGATTGCGGAGAAAGGGAAGTCTACTCTGTTGGACCAGATATCATCAACAATTAATCGCTCTTCTCTTGATTGTTATGGGAATCAGGTAGAGAACTTTGTCTCCACTCCTTTGGGAAATTCATCGTCTCATTTTCTGTATGCATATGTAAAAAAGAATGTCTAGAAATCAAAACTTTTTCATGGCCTTTATCTAAATGTTTTGGGAAGATGGAACTATGGTGATGATATTATTGGATATATTTCTTCTAGTGTTGTTGACTCAGCTTTGTGAAGTTTGAAGCACAAATATATTGAAAGCTTGACAGAGGCTGCCATGTATTTTTAGGTTGATGGGCTCTATGAAGCACTTGAAAGTGAAAATCGAATTCGCATGGAATACTCAAATGGTTGTGATATATTGTACTCACTCGAAGATCTGCAACTAGGAGCCAAAGGGGATCTGGCAGAGCTTACCCCAGGTCGGCGGGTCCAGCTTACTTTGGGTCAACAAGGGGTGTCCCGTTTCTGTTACAGAACTGTACTTCTTGATGCTCAACAGCAATCTGGCCCTTTCTCATATCGCTGTGGAGTTTTCCTTGTGCCAAGGGTGAGTATTTCTGCAAATCTATTTTATTTGTGCACACTGCAGTTTACAAATTGCCTCTGTTTTTTACTGGGAAATGCTTTTAATATTTGAAAATATGGAATGGCTGATGAAATCTTTTCAACTAATTTGCTTGTGAGTTCCCTTGGTTATGTATAAATCAATTAGATCAAACTCTGAACAGAAACGACCAACATATAAAAAATATCTTGATTAACATGAAAAATACTTAAAATGTGTATATTTTTATAACTCTGTTCAACTCAATTCCACAAGCCTTTGTCAAAATTACTTTGGGTTGATTATATGGGCCCATTCCCCCAGTCAGGTTCTATTTGAAGTCATATTCTTAGTTAAGTTTAAAGTAATCATGTTTTTCTTTATCACCTCAACCCATGTTCTCCTTGGCCTTTATTTCTTTCATCACACTTCATATTAATCTATCTATACTATTATTAAGTGAAGGCCTCAATTGGTGTAGTGAAGCCAAATCTCCTCATGCCACGTGGCAGTGTTTTTTTTTTTTTTTTTTGAAAAAGTTACATAAAGAGGTGGACAAGGCTTGAACCCATGACCATGGGGTTAAGGTAGGAGAACTCATACCACTTAACCTGAGTATACATTATAATATTAATTTCATTATTAGTTTCTTTTATTCTTACTTATTTGCATTGCACACACATTGCATGTGCCGTCCGCTAATTTAATTATGTAAACCCACTAGCAGGTGTGTGAGAATTCTGAATATTTTTTGGGGTGGTTCATGTATGTCTTATTTTGCATGTTGTCATTGTTTCTGATTTTCAATTTAAAATTGTAAATGTGTTGTTTTATATTTCAGGCTCGGGCTAATGAGTGGCTATACTCTTCAGAGGAAGGACAATGGCTGGTTGTTGAAAGCTCAAAAGCAGCTCGCCTAATAATGGTATCTTTTTGCTGCTTGCTTGATTACATCTTTTCTGGGTTATCTCTGACATTTGAACTGTGTGTTGAATTAGGTTTTATTAGACTCCAGTCACGCTACCACCAGCATGGACGACATTCAGGTAATTTTTTCTTCCAGTTTTTATAGGTCTCAGGCACCTATCTGTGACTTGCCAACCTGTTAAAATGCATTTCTGGTTTCTGTACTTTTTCTTTTTGATTGTTTTCTTATTTCAGACAGATCTTTCTCCTCTGGTTAAACAATTGGCACCAGGAAGAGATGACAGTGGAGCTCAAATTCCGTATGTTACTAACAGCTTTAATTCTATTTTGGTCTTTGCCACAAGGTCTTCCCTGGTTTTTAATTATAGTAGTCCTTGTTTGACCATTATTTCTTGTCCTTTTGCTTCCTTCATCGTCACTGTAGTTGTCCTTTTGTTACAAGTAGTCCGTGAATCAGTTGTTAGCACAACTTGTATTTGGTTGGAGATGCTTTTAAATACTTCTAAACCAGCCATGCTAGTTTTTGGTTCCCATTCTTCATATAATAGTTGACATAATAAGAAAATCATCTTTATCTCATGCATTGTTTCTTGTTTTTGTTTTTTTTGGGGATATAAAGCACTAAATTTTTAATAAAAAGGAGGGAATGCATTTTTTTACACCATTAAGGTGATATAGTCATATGGGGCATAAAGTTTGAAACATTTATTATTTTTGGGCTGATTAAGATGTAACTTAGCAAATTTTTGAGCTTGTAAAAAGCTTCTCCCTTTGAAGTACTGTTTTTGTTGACTCGTGTTTATTTCAAGTTTACCAGCCTCCTTTTCATGCTTGACATAAGTTGCACTATTATTGTTCCACACTCAAACATGAAGGAACCAAGAAGTTTGTTTAACTTATATCAAATCCATGACACCATAATAATACTGGAATGGAACTATGTGTTTATTTATTTGATAAGTACTGGAACCATTTGTTTATCCAGTATCAAAAACATGTCTTTTATCCTAAATTTGATTAGACTTTACATGTACTGTTATAATTCTATATTTTGAATTTATAACTGAAACAATTGTCTGCTTATGCTGTAACTGTGAGGCTTTGCCAGTCGCTTTGTGATTTGCTGCAATATTCTTTTGGTCTAATGGACTGCTTTATCTGCAGGTTTATGGCGGCAAGTGATGGGATCAAGCAACGGAAAGTTGTATGCCAGGTTTTAAACTCTCTTACAATCTATTTAGGTTTCAATGAGGTCATTTTGACATGAGCACTATTCATTACACTTTTAACTAATATAGATGTAGCTGCTTTTCTTCTTCTGTGTGTGTGTGAAGTTATTGTCTAGTGGAAAAAAGAAGAAGACATAATTCATTAAGCTCAACTTAAGTTCGATGGTGATTGAGTTTATAAGCCAAATGGATTTATGAATGACATTTGAATTTTATGGTGATGGAACCCTTTAGATATGGTGTGTGAATAATGATGTGTTGGCACTTGTTAATTTCGCAATATGGTATTGTTATTAATAAGGTTGCATCTAGCAGGTAAAAGATATCTAGAAGAAGTGTATAATGGAACCATGAAGACCCTAGTTGTGCTTCTACTTTCCATTTCCCAAAGCGTGACTAATAGGAGCCCCCTAACCTAGGTTGGGAAAAGGAGGAGTAGGAGCCAGCTTTAATTGAATTGAAGCAGGGCGGAATCAAAGCAAAGAAATTCTGAGTTCATGCAACAACGATCTATGTGGAAGGGCAGTTTTCTTGGAATTGTTACTTTCACAAAAATGCTTGCTGAAAATCTACGAAAGCCTTAAAGGCAGAAAAAAGGGGAGGAACATTTATTTACAAAATATGAAAACCAAAAAGTCTTCCATCCTGTTTGGTTGAGTTTTTCAAAAATTTGTTTTTAAAAAGCTAAAATCTAGTTTCGTAAAAAAAATACTCATCATTTTCATTTGGTTTTATTTTTTAGGGGGCAAAAATAACTTCTGAAAATTCAAAAATATTTTTTTGGTGTTTATTTTCATCATGCTAGTTTTTATTTTTTTTTTAAAAAAAGAAAAGGAAAAAAAGAAAGCAGATTTCAAAAACTCAACCAAATAGGGTGTTCATCGCACACATGTTGATTTGACGGGGTTTCTTAGTTATCTATTAAAAAGAAGAGAAAAAGAAGGGGGGAAAAAACACTGACCTATCATGTCGTGTCTTCTTCAGCATTGATCCAAAGGTTTGATGTTGACTTTCAAGTTACTTGCAATAAAACCCACATTAATAGGGCACGCACATGATAAATCCTTCAATTTGTAAATTTGGAATAGGGTCTTGATAATGGATGCATAAATCATCTTACATTGAATTCTCTGGAAGAGTGAAAGTTGTCTAATTAAACATGAAAATAGTGAACTTTGGTTCAAGGTTGACTTAAAAGGAAGCTTTCCCTTGTGAAGCTGAAACACATCGTTTGTTATATTGGAAATTTACTATGGGAATCCTTTTTTTCTTTAATCTTAATTGGCTGCTATACTGTAACTATCTGGCTTGGCTGCCTGCTTTGCTGTCTCTACCCATTACTTGTAGTGAAAACTGAATAATGGTTACTTGTATTATTATATAATTATAGAACCATTGCGCCCTTTGGTCATTTTGTTTGTGATTTCTGGATAATCATTGAATTTGAATGCCGCCATTGTGTTTTAAGTGGTATTTCAAGATAAAAATTCATAATCTCAAATCTGCCGTCGGAGGAAATGGAGCTGTGACCTTTTGTGATGGTGTGAGATGTGTTGCTAATGGTGGAACTTTTACCATCAGCTGTGAAACAGCTGTTTTTTTTTTTCTAATTTTGGCCTCACTTAATTCTTGACTTTTTAGATTGTTGTTATGTGAGTCATATTGGGGCCATAACATTGACCTGTTCCATAAATGTATGATTATATTTTCATTGTCCCTGATGAATTGCTTTATGTTATGTAGGTTACATCCCCCTTGACTGGACCAATCATTGTTGATGATGTGGTATATGAAAAAGTTGATGATGATTTCATTCGTCTCTTGCCATCCAAAGATATGATATTCCGTCGCCTTACTTTTCAAAGAGCAGAGGGTTTGGTGCAATCTGAAGCTTTGTTAACAAAAGAAGGATCTCAGAGAGTTCTTGGTGAAACAGAGCAGAAGAAAACCCGCTCATCTTCGAAGTCTAAGAAAAGAGGGAACCAGAGAAGAAATGATTCTCAACAGTCTTTAATTGAAGGTATTGACTCTGATACTCTTTCTAGTGAGTAGTTCCTTCTGATTGATGGTATCTTCTTTCTAATGTGCTGAAGAGCTTCAGTGATGTAAGTCCATTTCATATATCTTTACTGGAATTTGTTAACGAACTTCCTTTGCTGACATATTCATCTTTTCCATTAAAATGTAATTACTTAGTATTTATTGTTAGGCTTGGCTTCTTATTACTTATCTTCTGTATGCTATAGACTCAAGTGACTTTCTGAAAGTTGATCACAATTATTTGGCTAGTTCTTACCATACGGGAATCATCTCGGGGTTTATGCTGATTTCTTCATATCTGGAAAGTGCATCATCAACTGGAAGAATGGTAAGGAAGGTATTTTTGAGTCGAATTTTTATGAAAATAAGCAATTTAAAGAAAACTATTTCCTTTAAATTGCTTAAATAAAATAATTGTTTTGTCAATTATGTGAATGCACACATGAGGGGGGGGGGGGGGGGGGGAAGAAAGAAAATCGTTGGTAAGTTACAGAAATTCTCTGATAAGATACATATCTTCTCAGTTTTATGTTGCTTAAAGTAAGCCCTGTGCGTTTCTCAGGTTAAAGCAGTTGTAATTGGTCTTGGAGCTGGCCTACTGCCTATGTTCCTCCATGCGTGCCTTCCTATTCTGTCCATTGAGGTAAGTTGAGGTTTCATACCATTTGATGGTAGATGATATATTTTCTGTATTTATTTAGATAGTTTTTGTATTGGCAGGTGGTGGAGTTAGATCCTGTGGTTTTTGATCTTGCAAAAGACTACTTCAGTTTTAGAGAAGATAAACATTTGAAGGTAAGAAGAGAAAGGGAGTAGGGCAAATCTGTAAATTATTCCATGATTTTGCAATTTTTCTTTTTGTTTTCATGTCTAGTTGAATTTAGAAAAATTTGCCATCTCTTTTACAATTGGTTTTAGTTCTTTCCATTTTTTTGCAATTTCCCCAACTTTTAATGAAAAACGTAGAAAAAATTAACGGATCTCTTTGGATCGCTAAATTCACTGTTTCGAAATGAAGGTGTACCATGTTTTGAAACGTGCTATGGTGTTATCGTTTTCTGGTAACACTGATACCAGTTTATAACAGGCTGTTAAGTAATTGATCCAATAGTGTAGTGTTTGCAATTGTTTTGTTATGGTGGTTCAATTAGTTTGGATAATGATGTTTACAGATGATAACATGAAAATTGATAATAGTTGCTTATTAAAAAAAATTGATAGTTCATGTTAGCTGCCTTAAGGTTTCCCCCTTAGTTTTTTCGGGTGGAATCAAATTGGGCGGCAATAGTAGCGGAATATCCATGCAAAGAAGGAACTCAGTTTTTTAGGGAAGTATTCATTGAGAGGTGCGAGATTGGGGATTGGCGGAGTGTACGGGGCTCATGGACAGGCTGTATGGGATGTCTAGTGTTGGGGATGGGGAAGAATCTTTGAGAAGTAGATTGACATAGAACTTAGTTGAAATGGAGGAAATTACTTTGTAGTCTCATAATAACTCAGTAAGTTTGTAATTGACCTTGGCCTCCTTTGAGAGAGTCCTCAAATTGCTGATTATGAAAGCCTGCGTAATGTGAACACTATGCATTTTAAACCAATAGTTGGAGTGGGGTGTGATAGATTTCCACTAAAGTTGTTCATGGTCATGAAGTAACATAGATTTTCACAGAGCTAAATCTAGAAGGTTGTATGTTCAGAGTGTTGAAGACTGAGCAATTTAGTAGTGCCTCTGTACTATTCACATGATGATTCTTGATACTTCTAGCTTTGGTGTGAACTTCGAAGCATTTATGTAAATTTTGCCACAATGCTTTGTTGGATATTTGTTTAAGGCATCTATTCAGTCATCACTATTCTAGCCTCACATTTCTGGAGCATTGCATAACTGCTATTCTAGCATCTAAACTTCGCTATAATTGTTTAAGATGTGGTGTTCTGCATTCATTTATTTACAGAAAGTAAGCGGCATCAACATCAAACTATAAAGTTGCATTTAAAATCTAACTGACAATTGTCATTCCTGTGATGTACTAACTTTATGTTCTGCACCATGTTCATTGCCTTTTGGTTGCTTCTGTGGCTTTTCAGGTATGTATCACTGATGGGATCCAGTTTGTTAGAAGGGTTGCAAATTCTGAGGCTGCTGATGGGAATGTGGATGCTCCCTGCAAGACAGACCCTTCTTCTTCTTCTTCTTCTTCTTCAAATGGAAGCTGCACTACATCTGATGCAGAAGGCTATGGGACTAATAGAGTTGACATACTTATTATTGATGTGGACTCTTCAGATTCCAGGTAAATTTTAGTTTTTGACTAAAATCCTTGTATTCTCTGATTCAGGAAAACAAGTGCTAATGTTCTTTATTATATATTTTTTTATTTTACTCTTTTTCAGCTCCGGACTGACTTGCCCTGCCGCGGATTTTGTGGAAGAGTATTTTCTATCTGCTGTTAAGAATTCCCTTTCTGAGCATGGGCTTTTTATTATTAATTTGGTCTCAAGGTCCCCGACCATTAGAGATGAGGTTGTTTCGAGGATAAAAATGGTGAGAACAGAACTGATGGTTATGATTTTTCAGAGAATATTAATTGTTGTCTACAAGAGTCTGGAATTTCTAACCCATCTCCCGATCAGTTATTAGCTTTTAGAGGGTTTTTGATATTTGGCGAGGTGTGCAGGAGCCTTGTGGCTTCTTTTCATCTTCGTTTCTGTATTTACATGGCATTCCTTAAATGCTTTTTTTAAAATTAAATCTTATTATTACGTATTAAAAAAAAACTTGTCTAAAAGTTTTAGCCAAATTTCTGGCCGCCTGTTTCAACAAAGAGCCTCCCCTAATCAAGGGGGGATCTATTGAGGGACAAGTGGAGGCACTTGCTCCCACTGAATTTTCAAAATTTCCATTTTGATATGTTGTTTTAAATTTATTTTCTATATTGACCGACTAAAATTTTGAAATTTTCCCCCACTGAAATTGAAATATATGATTTCTTTACTATTATAGTTCTGTTGTTGTTTTTTTCAATTTGCCCCTACTGGACAAATAATTTTGGTTCCGCTCCTGCTCCCTTTTTAGTTAAGTACGTTTAAAACGCGATAGGGTTTGATGACTTAAAAATAGCTATGGCCCTAGACGGAGTAGAAAAGTGAAAACCTATTACATACTCCCATATTGTTGGGACTATATCCGTTTTTGTTTTAATTAATTAAAGATACACTTGGACTGTGTATCTAACCTGCATTGATGTATGTTTTTTAATATAAAAGCAAGGCTGCTCAAGTGATATTAGTATTATTATTATTATTATCTTACACTATTCTCTACAATGATTGTAAAGTGATGATTGTGCCCTGAAGTGTGCAAATGTCATATAGACGTTGATCTCTGCTATTGAACTGTCTTTGACAAATTTGAATTTGACATTTGTATTGAGGCAGTGGCGGTCCTAAATTATCTACCGTATCTGGATTATCAGCTTAACTAGGGCTTGAAAATACTGTTCCACAGAAGCTTTCTATGTAAATAATTTGTGTTTCTTTTGTTTCAGGTTTTCAACAACCTTTTTCACCTTCAGCTTGAGGAAGATGTCAATGAAGTTCTTTTTGCTCTTAATACAAAGGCTGGTATTACGGAAGATTGCTTTCAGGAAGCATCTTGTCGACTAGAGAAACTGTTAAAATCCAAACACCCAGAGACAACCCAAAGCATCATCAATGTTTCAAAGAAGATCAAGTGTCTGAAGTGACCAACACAGCTTTATGTATGTTGGGAGCGAATTGTTCTCAAATACTTGCCAAAGATAACGGAGCACAAGACTGCTATGGCTACAAATGCTGAGAGCATAATGCATGCACAGCCTTGGCCAGTTTGATCGGATCACTACTTCCCAGGTGATGCATTAATTGGAATCTGCAATAGATCTGTCAAGTTATTTGAAGTTATTAATGCTTGTATTTTTGTAACAGTAAGTGAAATGCCCGTTTCAATTTCAGTTCAATCGTGCAAGATAAGTATCTGAAAATTGAATGATTAATTAGGATTGTGTCATCATATCAAGCTTGATTGGTTGAATGTTAAGTATAAGCGATTGTTTCGGCATTCTGGTTTTACTGATACCAAACTTTGTAAATGGTATATGCTCTCGTAGAATTGAACTTGTTACCTGCTGCTTTCTGCCAATGTAGGCTGGATTTGACATATTTTACTGATTATTTTGGAATGTTATTTTAAATACTATGGATGTGAATGGGGCAAAAAGGAGGTGAAATATGGTGTACTAATGTTTCTTGGGTTCAATTGAATTTTTGTATGGAGTTCATGAAGGCCTCGTTTGAGAATTGGCTTTTCCAGTATTTTTTTAAACTTTTTTATGAGGTGAAAAAAGTTGATATGTTTAGAAATGATTTTATTTGGTTGTATAAAAAAACCGGAAATGACTAGTGTGTACAATTTGTTTTTATAACATCCTTTTGGCTTTTAAATTTTTTGAATGATTTTTTAAAATTTTTTGTTTTATTTTTAGCTTTTTGGCTAAAAGTCAAAATGCGAGATGTTGCCAAATGAGCCCTAATTTTGGGTTTGTATGCAATGTTTTCTTGAAAGTTTATGCTAAACTGTTTCCCCTACTAGGAGCATATTTTATTTTATTTATTTTTTTTCTTTGTAGTTAATTGTAGCTGTTTTGTTTTATTCCAAATTTTTGTCTTAGGTGGCATCTATGTAGAATTTATGATAAATTATATTGATCTTATTTTTTTGAGGTTTAAAAAAAATATAACGAGCTTTACAAATTTGACATAATTATATTAAACTCTCTTGTAATTTTAATTTATATAATATTTAATTACATTTTCATTAATGGTTCATTAATGATATGAAGAAAACAAAATGACGTCATATCTTTATGTTAAAAATTATGTTTTACTTGTTTATCACTGTTTTTGTTATAGTATCTAGTTAATATGTTTATGTTAAAACTTTCACTCTTAGCTAAAAAACACTATGACGAGATTTAAATTTTTTCTCACAAGGTAAATTTTATAAAATTAATTTTAACTAAATAAAATTATTCATAAAATTATTCGATTTTATCCTAATTCTATATCTTTGTTCTTACTAGATTGACTCTAAAATGAGTAACAAAATACATATCTTAAAAAAAAAAAAAAAAGCTTTAAATATTTTATTTTACGTATTTTTTTTATGAAATTACATAAACTACTAAAAAATATCATGACATTCTTAGTAAAAATAACATTAAAATATGCATCTAATTATATGGTTCAAGTTCTCACCCTTACTCCCAATTAAATTTAGCTTTTATAGCATTGATAGGCTAAAAAATAAAAAAATTATTCACCTAATCTAAATTCTCAATCTAAACTAAAGGACCCTTATAAACTATGAACGGTTAATTAGTAATTTTATCTAAAAATATAATAAAAGTAATATTTAGCTAATAATTTGTTGTAATTAGTTCAATTTTTATTTTGTATTATAAGTTTGTCTTTTATTTATTTATTTTTATAATCCGGTGATTTTTTTAATTTAAATTTTGTTAAATCAGAAATTAACAAGATTATATTTTTATCTTTTTTAGTTCATATAATATATTTTTTCACGATTTAGAGTATGTAATTAAATATAGTATATAATTCTAGTGATTATACATATAAGTAACCATTGTGTCGGTATTAGTATAAAAAAAATGGTAAATTATACTTTGATCCCTTTATATTTGATCACTTTCTTACTTTGGGCCTTAAAATTTGTTTGTTGGTTTGTTCTTTTTCCCCCACTTTGGTCCATATTTCAAGTTTTTCTCATTTTACTTCTAAAATTAATTTTTGTTCAAAATTAGATAGAAAATTCTACAGTAACTATTACATAACATAAAAAATATATTATTATATTAGAATTTAAGTTTATATCAGAAATATGAATTATATATAATAAAATATTTTACATAATGTGACTATCAATATATTAGTTTTTATATAATTTTGAACAAAAATTAGTTTTAAGAATAAATAAGAAAAACTTGAAAGATGAAAGGCTAAAGTGAAAAAAAAAAAATTTTACGAGTCAAAATGAAGAAGTGGCCAAATATAAATAGGTGAAGTGTAATTTACCCGAAAAAACAATATGAAGTTCATATCATTCTATCCACACATTTATTATTATTTCCCAATTTTTTTACATATTTTGTTTAAAAAAATTAAAAAATTAACATTTAACCTACTTTTGAAAATTGGCGATTAGAGCATTCACCTTCATCAAATCTCATTCAGGACAACCGGATGGTCGACCGGACCGGTCGACCGGTTAGAGGAATTTTTTTTTTTAACCTTTCTGAACTGTTTGAACCAACCACTGAACTGTTTGAACCAACCAACGTGAACTGACCGATGTGAACTGGTAGGGGGCGACCGGTTGGTTGACCGGACGGTTGACCGGTAATCTTTATTTTATTTTATTTTATTTTTTTGATTTCCCTCCATTTCTGTTCCTAATTCTTTTCCTATTTGTTTTTCCCTCCATTGGTTTACTCGTAATAATTATTTTCTTCTAAAATCTCATATAAACACATTATTATTTATATGCCAGACAACTCCACAAGGATCATAGCTTAAACACAAGGATTATATCTTAAACAAAACAGAGGATAATGGATACTTTGAAATCCATGATATTTACTTCATTTTCATCCTCCTCTTCTTCCTCCTCCTCTGATGAGGAGTCTGATGATGAATATATGATCACACTTTTAGCAGCTTATGAGCAGAATACCAGTAGTATACTTCAGATTCTTAAGTCAAGTGATAGCTCAAAGAAAATAGGGGGTTCTGTTGTAGGTCACAAGTATATACGCAGAGATAGAAGGCAAGGTCATGACAGATTGTTTGCAGATTATTTTGCTGCAAATCCAGTGTATTCAGCTACAATATTTCGGAGACGTTTTCGAATGCGTCGTTCTTTGTATTTGCGAATTTTGAATGCAATCGAAGCACACAATTCATATTTTATTTAAAAACAAGATGCAGCTCATGTAGTTGGATTATCTGTCCTACAAAAAATGACTTCAGCGATGAGAATATTATCATACGGTGTCGCAGCAGATGCAGTTGATGATTACATACGTATTGGGGAAAGCACTGCGATTCAAAGTTTGCAACAATTTTGTTATTCAGTGATTGAAATCTTTGGAGTAGAATATCTGAGATCTCCGACACCAACTGACATTGCTAGGTTACTTGCTATTGGCGAGGTTCGGGGGTTTCCGGGTATGTTGGGAAGTTTAGATTGCATGCATTGGGAGTGGAAAAATTGTCCAAAAGCATGGCAAGGTCAATACGTAGGCCATCAAAAAAAGCCAACCATTATTCTCGAAGCAGTAGCTTCTTATGACTTATGGATTTGGCATGCATTTTTTGGAATGCCTCGGTCACACAATGACTTGAATGTATTAGATCGGTCACCTTTGTTTTCTGATCTTGCCCAAGGTAAGGCTCCCCCTGTCCACTACACTGTTAATGGACATAGTTACGATATGGGTTATTACCTTGCTGATGGTATATACCCGCAATGGGCAACACTGGTTCAAATAATTTCTTCTCCCCAAGGAGCAAAGAGACAACATTTTGCAATGATGCAAGAGTCTGCCAGGAAAGATGTAGAGCGGGCATTCGGAGTCCTCCAATCTCGATTCGCAATTATAAGTGGTGCTGTACGTTTTTGGGATCCAAAAATGCTTGCTAACATAATGAAGACTTGCATTATATTACACAATATGATTGTTGAAGATGAGAGGGAGGAGCACCTTGATTTTGATTATGAAATTTCATCTACCAACACACCAGTGCAACTTTCCTCTACTCCTACCAATGACTTTGAATCATTTTTGTCTCGTCATTTAGGTATTAGGGATAAAAATGCATATCATGCCCTCCGTAATGATTTAATAGAACATATGTGGCATCTTCGCGGTGAAAACTAGATTCACCACAGATATATTTTGTAATTTTGTTTAGTAAAGAAATAGAAGGTTGTCTTGTTTGTAATCTTCATTATGATGCACTATATTAACCAAGTAACGCAGAAGTTATGTGATTAGATGTGCTATTGTGGTGATCCAATCTTCAATATTCATAATTGTTCTCTGTTCAATTTATGGCAATCATCAAAATAATTTATTTCAGTATGACAATTCTATTTTGGAGTTCTATAATTATGTTTTGGAGTTGCAAGTTTGCTTCACTATTGATTCCCCAATAAGTCTAGGAACACAAATATCAAATATAGAATATGACATACATGTTTTACATGAAATGAGTCTTATATGTGGATCTCATATCATGTACATCACATTTCATATGAGACATATGTGTCTCGTGTTTTGTATTTATATTCCTACCATTACTCATTGATTCCCTTCCATCCTTAAACAGTGAATCACACATTTCCTAAGAATCTTCAATCTTTTATCAAATTAAAATTTGATGACAAATTTGGTAAAAATCACCTCCAATCTACATCAAACTTGTATTAAATCAAACTTTTACATTTCTTTCATCAAATCAAGGCAAAAAAAAGTTTTTTACCAAATTTGTTGAAACAAACTTTTGGGAATAGGTTTGGAATTTTTAAAAAGATTTGATGATTAAGGGTTTGGCATTTTTAAGAAGTGAGGATTGAAGCATTCAGTTTTTTCATCAAATGAAGCATTCAATTAATTAAGGGTCTGGCTCGTGGGATTCATCATGCATGCCATTATTTGTGCATTCGAATAATTGCTTTTGTAAAGATTTATCTTCAATATTCATAATTGGACTGATTGCATGCATTTCAGTATGTATATTCAATGTATTTGTATGTATATTTGTTTTAAATTCAATGCATTTTCATTATTTGTGCATACATTATGTGTGCATTATTCAATGTATTTATGCCATACATTATTTGTGCATTATTTGTGGCATCAATTATTTGTGCCATTCCGTAAATTATTGATGTTGATGCATTGAACATTCAACCTACTTTTCTGCCACATTGAACATTTAACCTACAGTCATTGTACTATATGTGGCAAATCATCTATTGAACCACCTACCATTCAGAAGATCACACCACCTACAATTCATTATATGAACCACCTATCAATTCAACCACCTACCATCCTCTATATCAGCTCAACATTGCCATCACCACATTCACATTTCACATGTTTTCACTGAAGCCCTCTAACCACACACTCTACATTTTCAAGTGTGAATCCACATCATCACCAAGGCAGCATCAGTAGGAACAGAGGAACAAGGCAGGATCATCAAAACAGAACAAGAAGGCAGCATTAAAAGAGCAAGGTGATTCACGGGGCAACCGGCCCTTTCAATTTTCCCCCCCCCTTCCAGTGTGCATGCCACTCAATTGTTCAACTTGTTTACAGAAGACAGGAACATAATTTCACTATATGTTGCTTTCATGTTTTCTAAATTAATGTAGTTTATTAAAACTTGCACCACAGAACTGAATTTTAAGTTTCACTTAATGTTACTTTCTTGTTTTGAAAATGCATGTAATTTATTAAAACCTCAACTACAGAACATGAGTTTATTTACTTTCATGTTTTGAAAATGAATGTTTTTTACTTTCATGTTTTGAAAATGAATGTAGTTTATTTAAACCTCAACCACAGAACAAGAGTTTACTTTAATGTTTTTTAAATGACATTAGTTTATTAAAACCTCAACTACAGAACAAGATTTTGATTTTTACTTCATGTTACTTTAATGTTTTTAAAATGAATATAGTTTATTAAAACCTGAACTACAGAACAAGATTTTGATTTTTACTTGATGTTACTTTGTAGTTCTATAAAATGAATGTAGTTTACTAAAACCTCAACTACAATACTGAATTTTCAGTGTGCATGTTTTATTAAAACATGAGCTACATTCATTTGATATGTACTGAATAGAGAGTTTGCATGCTTTATACTACATTACTATGTTCTTAAATTTTCAGTGGCCATGCTTCATTAAAAATACATGTCTACTTAAATTTTCAGTGGCCATGCTTCATTAAAAATACATGTCTACATTTTAATTCTAAGTTCATGTTTTCAGTAAGCATTTTAAAAGACAGTATTTATGTTAATTACTTCATTATAGCACATTTTTATTAAAATTCAACAGATATTCATATCATGCCTAGAACTAAAAGAGTGAGAACAGAAGCTGGTGAAAGTTCTAACCCTCGACGACGTGAACAACAGCAACCTCAAAATCAGTCATATCCTACAGATGAATTTCTCAGTGAAAGTCATGAACTAGCCTTTCAAAATTTCTCAAGCCGACCTATTGTAACAGGGAGGAGGGTCAATCTGCCACCTCAATATGATGCACTACTAGTTAGTAAACTTGAATCAATGGGATGGCTAAATTTAATTAATTTACCCCAAAAGGTATATCCATGGCTAGTATTCCTTTTTTATGTTCACCTAAGAGTTACTCATGAAGAAAATGGAAATTTTACTCTTTTGTCATATGTGAAAGGAAAGGGTGTACAGTTTGATGTTCCTACTTTGGCACGCATTATTGGAGTTGAGGTAGGTGATGAAAATACCCATTTTCAGACTGAGGCTAAGTTAGTTAATATTGTCGGTAATGGTACTGATGTATATACTACTATATGTCAGAACAAATTTACTGGAACTAGTCTACAAGCAAGACATTTAAAATTTTATCTTCGGATCCTCCACCGGTGGATTGTAGAAAATGTCACTCCGAAAAAAGGACATCATGATGCGGTCCCATATTTTAATGCCTATTTGTTATACTGTTTTGAGGTTGGGCAGAAGTTAGATTTGTCTTACATAATTATGAAAGAAATGGTGCTGACAAATCAAGAAATGGGCCGGTCATTACTGTTTGGGGCACTATTGACAAAAATTTTCAAATATTTTAAGGTTCATTTTGTAAATGAAATGGAGATCAAAATCCGTTCACCCATTACGCAATATACTGTGAATCGTGCTGGTGCAGCCGCCAATTTAATGGGAAATGATAATGCTGCAGAAGATTCAGAGGATGAAGTCCCACCAGATGATGGTCCACAAGATCCTCCTGTCAATGTGATGCCATCAACTGAACCACCTCAATATTGGACTGATTTTTTGGCCATAGAAGAACAACGTTATAATCAACGCGTTGAATGGGAACATCAAATGGCTAATCAGGTCAATTTGTTGGGTACTCAGTTTGAGACATTTGCCACTGCACAGAACTCATGAATTGAACAATTTGGTGAGTTCCGTTTGGACATTGGAAGACGTCATGACGTGGCAAACAATCGCATTGATAGAATTGAGCATCGCGTAAATGACATATACCATCACTACTTCCCTCCTCCACCACAACCAGATAATGACTGTTGATCGGTGTGCCATTATGTGTTTCCATTGTTTTGTCTTGTATTATTTTCACAACCTTTTGTTAAGTAAATTTCTTTTATGAATGTACTGATTTTGTAATATTATGTGATATAAAATGATCTTGCCTTGGTAATACTTTAGCACCATCTTTTCGAGCTTCACTCATACCATAATCTGTAATATGTTATTAATGTTTCTGATTACTTAAATTTGTATGAAAGTTTTTGAAAGGTGTAATGGTAACCAAAGAAAAGAATAAAGGATGTATTTATATGTAAGTAGTTATTTGTAATACTGTATGTACATGTACAACATATTCTTATTTGAGAAATCAGACAGAGGAGATTCATTGAGATGAAGATAAGACACAGATTGAATGAAGGGTGAAATTATAAAACCTTGGAATTATAATCATCTATAACCATATGAAGATGTAGCCCTTGGACTTGATTGCGTAACAGAAGAACAACACCCATTTAGATAGTTGTAGGAAATTGTAGAAGAAAAATAAAAATATGAGCCTCTTATCTGACATATCCATGAAGAAGAATTTCATTCATGATAACTACTTAGCAATTAGTGTGTTTTGTTTTTACCAATCAATATGGTATCCAAAGAAACAGTAGAGAATAGAATGCAACCATCTCAAGAAACAAAAATTGAGAACAAATTAATTAATTTCTAATTTTACATAAATGGAAAAGGCAAGTGAGACATTTCATATAATTGTACACAGTTTTTCTGTTTCCTTTTTTAATAGATGACACCAATAGATGAAACCAGTAAATACAGAACCTTTCAAGGCAATCTATTAGTTGTTCGAAATAAAATCTGTCGTTGAAGATCTTCGTAGTATGCCCTTTGCATTAGATTTAAATTTGTCATGTCCATTGACATTATTTTATGATCTTCATTTCGTTGTTCTCTTTCATTCATCATAGATAGGAGTTTTAGTTGTTCCTCCCTATCTTTGGCCCTTCTTCGACGGTCTGCAGCTTTCTGGTCACGGTCGATCGCCTTTTGTTCATCTTGCTCAATCGTTCTAGCGGAAATAGTTGATAACACTTCAACCATTTTGGATTGGTTGGCAGCCATTTCATCAAATCTACTATCGTGGGTTGTTTGATTCTTCAACTTCTCTTTCGCTGCTTTAGTACCAATTGGTCGTGTTGATGGATTAGATGGTTCTTCGTGCAGAACATTATTCTGGTTGGATTGAAATGCATCAGATTCTCCAGTTGGTGGATTAGAACATGGATAAGCATGTTGCGTACTCTTTTTGGATTGTGTTCGAAATTCATCCCACTTACAACTTCAGCGCAAAATATCCCAACATGTATCAAATGTGAAGTGTTTTTTCTGTATTGCATGATACATCCGCTTTGCTTCAGCGACCTACAAAAAAAATTACAACAATTTTAATAACAAATATACATTTAGAGAAGAAATTTGATATTTAATAACACAAATAAATGTTACCATGTCTGCCTCAGTCGTTCCACTTTGTTGCCTCAGTTGAATTTGTTCAAGAAAACCACAGAATTTATTAATTGTCTTTTGCATGGCAGACCAACGGTGAGACAAAGAAATACGGTTTCGATTTGATTCACCACTCAATTGTGAATTAAAATTAACAAGTACTCGTTCCCAAAATATAACCATAGTCTGACTATTACCAGTAATGGGATCTTGAGAGACTGCTAACCAAAATCTACATAAAGTTTCATCTTCTATAATTGTAAATGCTTTACCACGAGAAACACAAGAAGTTTCTGAAATGAAATGATTATCACTGCTCTGCGTGTTCTGTTCTCGCGAAGTTTCCGACATAAAATTAATATCAGTGTTGTGCTGAAACATTTGTGATTCTTCAAACATTTGAAAATCTTCCATAATTTCAAAAAAATACAGTACATACAATATGTAAAATAGTAAAAAATATTAGAATGATATACAATCAATACTGAACCTCAGAATCAGATAATTTAGTAAGATAATATAAATTAAAGTTTCAAAGGAGAAAAATCACAGAAGAAACAAAATTCACAACATACAATGTAATGCTCTTCTCAAAATAAAATACTCTGTCATCTTGATATACAAAACTGATATATTTTATAGAACACATTATGAACGGTAAATTTTAAAAATACTCTGTTCATGCAACGATAAATTTATTAAAACGGCTACTTTTAAAATATGTATATGAGATAACAACGGCAAATTGTCAAAAGACTCTGTCCATCCAACGGTAAATTTACTGAAACGACTAATTTTAAAATATTTATATAAAAGATAACAATTTGAATTATATTTTCAATGAAATTAAAATTTATATCACCCTTCAAATTATTCCAAATTATTCCAAGTCCACAAAATAAGCTATCTAAAAATAAACCTATCTGAAATTCTACCTGTTCAAACCAAACCTGTTGAAAGCAGTTGAAACCTACCATTCCCATGCTTAGACCGGGCGACCGGATGGTCAACCAGCCGGTCAACCGGCTGGTGGACCGGTTCATCAACAACGCTCAGGCCATGGACTAGTTCAAACCCATCAGTTCAACCAGTTCAAACCCGTCGCATAATCTGATGAACCGGTTGACCGGTTGGTTGACCGGTGTACCTCTTTCAACGGTCAGTAACAGTGATTTGGTAAAATCCCTATCTTGTTCTTAGTTTGATACTTTTTTTGCTGAATTCTTATTTTGATATTCATTTGGTGCAACGGTTGGAGCATAAAAAAGTGCATTTTTCATCAAAATTTGAATCTGATGTCAATTTTGGTTCACCGTTGGAGATGATCTTATGCATCCAAGGGCAGATTTTGACCCAATTTGTAATCTTGACTTGAAAATGAGGGAAAAAATAATTAATTATTATATAGTTTTCTTCTCTCTCATTTGATAGCAAGTATGAAAAAATTAACTCTAAAATTTTAAAATAATTACACTACCATATTGTTTTGTTTTCACTCCTTTCTCTTTTCTTTCATGTAAGGATGGCAATTTGAACCCGGCTCGACGAGGACCCGACCCCCCGACCTCGATTTGAGCGGTTTTTTTTCGAAAAATATCCTCGACGGGACGGGGATGGTATTCAAAAATTAATCCCCGATCAATTTCGGACCGGGGACGGAGATAAGTGTCTAAGCCCCATCCCCGACCTGATTTGTCCCCGAAGTAAAATTACCATTTTACCCCTATATATATATATAAAAGGAGAAGACAGCCTCCGCTCTGCCTCCTCATTTCACTCATTGATACAAACCCCTTTCCCTCTCTCGACTCTCTCTTCCCTCTACTCTCTCGTCCGTATCCGAAGTCGTCGACTCGATCCTCCAACACCGTTGCCTCTTCCGACGCCACTTCCTCCTTCGACACCACTACCATCATGCTACCCCTGGCCAGTAGCCGCCGTCCCTCACTAGATCTTCGCCGCTGCAGATTTACTCCAAGGATTACGAGATCGATTGAGCATGGTGAAGTTCTCCATGAACTCCACCAAATCTAGTTTCTCTCTCTCTCTCTCTCTCTCTCTCTCTCTCTCTCAGATCTTTCTGTCAAATTTTTTTTTGTGATCTTTGTGCAAATGGGTTTTCGGCTATTGTGTGAGTTTGTTTTGTTTTGTGTTTTTTAGCTGAATCTTTTGTTTAACTGGCATGTGGGTTTGTTTTTATTATCAATCTAAGACTCAATTTTGTTTCTTAGATGCTTGGATCCTATGAATCTTACATTAGATTTGAAGTTGCAGTTGATTTCTAAGAGTGAATATGTTTGATCTTGATGCACTTTGTTTCTGGTTTTGATGTGATGATGAGGGTTTAGTGTCTTTTTCATATTAGGTCATGATATTTTGGTAGAAATGGAAGTTCTTCTCTTTTTTCTTTGTCGATGATGTTGAAACAAATTTAGGTCGGGGAATTTTCGGGGTCGAGGAAACCCAATCCCCGATCGAGGGCGGGGGTGGGGAGAGTGATAAGTTCCCGTCGGGAATTGTGGCCGCGAACGGGGCCATGTTCAGTATCGGGGATCAGGGACGGGAAGTGTGATCCCCGGCCCCGCCCCGCCCCGCCCCGTTGCCATTCCTACTTCCATGCTTCCCAAAAATTTTGAATTTTATAAGTTTTGCTACGATTTTTATGTGCATTAATTAAAAAGTACAGGCGTGCATATATATATATATATGGGATTCATATAAGATATCATAATAAAGCTTAATAAATTATAATCATAGTAATAAAGATCAAATATAATATAATTTTTTGTTTTATTACAAAGAATTTTTAAAATAAGAGAGAAAGTTCCAATTAATACACGAAGAATGAGACCTACATGCAATATAAGTGTGTATTTAATGCAATAAAAAATTATACACATATAAGACATATATTATAAGAGAAGTCTTATTTAAAATGATGTAATAAATAATAATTTTGAAATTATAAAGTATTATAGTAGGTGTTTTAACTTGAAATTAAAGGCCTATAAATAATTATATCAATTTATATGAAAAATTATTTTTAAAATTATGAAACACAACCATAGTTGTTTTGGCTTGACATAAAAATATCACAAACAACTAGAGGTGGATATAGAACAGGTCATGCTTGCGTTATATAAAAAGAGTATATTGGTGAAAATACCAGAATAATTTTATTTTACTGATAAATAATGCAAAAAAAATGAGAAACAAGTAGATTAGGCTGAAGCACGGATATCTCATTTTTTTTTTAAGGAGATCAAACCCACTGCGATAAAAAGAACCCAAATACCAATGCAGCAGTTACTAAATTCTGACTTGTCTCCTCCAGGACAGCTCAACCATTTGTCGTATGGTTCAGGCCAACTCTGCACAAGATGGTGAACCCAAAGCTCCACCAAGAAAAACACCCTTCTTTGGCTAGTAATCTCTCAAGTATAAAAAATAATTGGTTTAAAAAAGAGTAGATGAGAGGAACAATTTATAGGCTAGTAGGACCTTACAAATTACACTAAAAAATAATGACTATTAAACTAGAAAAAAATAGAGTCTCAAAACCTCCAAATATTAACTCACCATCAATGTTCATGACCTTTCAATAATCTTCATTCATGGACAAGACAAAAGGTCAATATATATATAATAATAAATATTAAAATGGTCTAACAATCCCCTACTCATTTTAATATTAACAAGGACAAGAGAGATTACTAAACAAAGATAGACTAGTATGCATCATGAAGATGCATTGAGCCTTCATTAGTGAAACAATAACCTCTACTCCAGAGTTAGTAGTGGTCTCAGACTTGAACTATAACTACTTAGGGGAAATAAAGTATTACTGCTCACACATAATGATCTAGGTGTTGACATGAGTTTTAAACATCCAGCACATTACGGCCTTGTGCTAATCCCAGTTTTCATGAGCATATTTGAGAATAAGCTTTGTTCTCATAGAAAGCTGCCTTACTTCCATGCTCACATAGGTGAAATCTATCAAGGATGCTCTTGTAATTTACATACCCTACTCAACAAGAGCTACAAAATTTCATTAAGAGTATAAAGACTCAACCCTCCAACATTACAGGACAAATGCATTTACATTATTGGATGAACAACAATATATTAAGAAGTGCATTTTTCACAACTACCATATGATTTGTTCTTCCCATTGAATCTAGTTACAGGATTTTCGGTCCCCAGGTTGGGTGTCCTCATATATGGTTTATGATTTCACAGGCTTTAAACCCCATCCCTCTCGATGTATTCTAGACCCTATCCCTTGCTAAGGCCTTAGTTAACGGATCTGCGAGATTATCACAAGATTTTTCATAATTCACAGTTATGATGTCATTACTCAAATAGGATATCACATTACTGTGTTCCCTTCTAATAGGTATGGATTTATCATTATAAAAATGGTTGTTCACTCCACTAATAGTAACAGTGCTATCACAACGAATTAACACAGGAAGAATTGGTTTTTTCCAAAAAAAGATTTCATGTAACAAATCTCTCAACCAATTTGCTTTCTCACATGTTGAAGCTAATGTTATAAGCTCAGCTTCCATTGTAGAATTAACAATTATAGTCTGTTTTTTAGACTTCCAACATATAGCACCACCACTCAAGGTAGAGAGAGAATCACCTGACAAAGTGTTCCAATTAGCATTACTATATCCCTCAAATACTGTAGGATACTTTCTATAAAACAAACCATAATTTTTAGTACCAGATAAATATCTCATAATTTATCCCATGGTTAGCCATTGATCTCGACTTAGCTTGCTGATAAACCTGCTAAGTACTCTAACAATATATGCAATGTCAGGTCTAGTACAGTTAGTAGCATATCTCAAACTATCAATCATGCTAGTATATTCCTTTTGATTAATCATTTCTTTTATATTTGTTACAACAGATAATGTATGCTTGCATCAAAAGGAGTAGCAACATGTTTACAATCTAGAAAATTATATTTCTTTAAAATTTTCTCAACATAATGCGACTGATCAAGAAAAATGTCATCATTAGTCTTGGTAATTTTAATTCCCAAAATAAAATTGGTTTTACCAAGATTTTTCACATCAAAGTGACCATTAAGCATACTTTTAGTCTTATTTATAATATGTAAATTAGAGCCAAAGATAAGTAGATCATCCACAAATAGACTAATAATTACATGTACATTCTCACAAGTTTTATAATATATACACTTATCACATTCATTAGTCTTATAGCCATTCTCAAGCATGCAAGAATCAAATTTCTCATGCTACTGTTTAGGAGCATGTTTTAAACCATAAAGGGATTTAGTTAGTTTACTTACACACATTGTTTTCTTGGTCAGGCTCCATAAAGCTCTCGAGTTGGTCCATGTAAATCTCCTCATCTAGATCTCCATTTAAAAATATTATTTTCATATCCATTTGATGAATTTTTAAATCATGAATTGCAACCACTACTATCAACAGTCTAATGGATGTAACTCTAGTAACCGGAGAAAAAGTATCAAAGAAATCAAGATCAACTTGTTGCTTAAAACCTTTAGCGACAAGCCTCGTTTTATATTTATCTACAGTTCCATCCAGTTTAAGTTTTTTACGAAGGACCCATTTACACCCAATAGTTTTACAACCTGGAGGTAAATCCACTAGCTTCCATGTTTTATTTGAAAGTAGTGAATCTATCTCATCATTTACAGCATTTTTCTAGAAAATAGCATCAAGTGATGATAAAGCTTATTGCACTGTAAAAAGAATTTCTTCTACATTGTAAAGATAATAGTCAAGGCCAAAATCTTTTTGAACTCTAGCTCGTTTACTCCTCCTTGGTTGGATTTGAGAATTTTCTTGTTCTCAAAAAACTTGCGATGGAGTAGAAGAGTTAAGCATGGATAAAATATTTTCAGAAACTATTTGACCCCCACTATTTCTAGATTTGAAAAGAAATTTATTTTCATGAAAAATAATATTACTTGATTAAAAAATAATATTATTTTCCATATCAAAAAATCTACAAGTTGTACTATGCAACGCATATCCAAGAAAAGTACAAGTAGTAGCTCGTTCACCCAATTTAGGTAATTTAGGATCTGCAAGCCTCACAAAAGCTAAACAGCCCCAAACCCTCAAATAACCTAGATTTGGTTTATGCCCCCTCCACAACTCATAAGGTCCAATTTTAATCTTTTTGTGTGGCACTCTATTTATCACATGGCAAGCTGTCAAAATATCCTCACCCCAAAGATTTGAGGGAGTACTTGAATCAATAAACTTAGCATTCATCAAGTCAATTAATGTTCTATTATTTCTTTTAGCTATGCCATTAGATGAAGGTGAATATTGTGGAGTAGTCTCATGAATAATTCCCAATGACTGAACAAAAGAGTTGAATTCATGAGATTCATACTCTCGGCCTCTATCACTTCTAATTATCTTAATCTTTTTACCGAATTGATTTTCCACTTCAAGAAGGAATTCTTTAAATTTTTCAAAAGCATTACTTTTATTTTTTAATAAATATAAGTTTGTATATTTTGAAAAATCATCAACGAAAGTGATAAAATATCAGTTACCACCACGAGTTAAAATTCTGTTGAACTCACACAAATAAGTATGAAATAATTCTAGCATTTCGGTATTTTTCTCAACACTTTTATGAGGCCTCTTGGTAATTTTTGCTTTGCTGCAAATTTCACATTTTTAATTTTTTTTTTTTTGCAATTCAGAAATTAATCCTAAACTACTCATGATTCCCATATATTTACTGCTAATATGACACAAGTGAGCATACCAAAAATTAATAGAAGACAATATATAAACCGAATTGGTAGATGGTTTATTAATCTCAACATTTAGTTTGAATATCTCATCACAAGTATAACCATTACCCACAAAAATACCATTCTTGGTAATCACATATTGATCAGATTCCATAATTTGCTTAAAGCCAACTTTATTCAACAAATAGCTTGACATCAAATTCTTCCTCATGGATGGTGTATAAAACACATCTTTTAAAGTAAGCAAACGTCCAGATGTGAACTTAAGGCCAACCTCACCACTTCAAAGTATCTTGGTTTGACTAGAGTTACCAGGCATAATTGTTTTCTCATCATCAAAGGAAGTATACACCTTGAACCAAGTTTTATCATAACAAACATGTCAATTAGTATCAGAATTTGCCCACCAACCTTCCACATAATTAACCATGCAAATGTCTGTAATCATCACCACAAATGGCTCCTCAATAACGTTAGCCTTTAGGGTAGGTGCACGTTTTTGGAATTTGCAAGTTCGAGCAATATGCACACTTTTGTCACAGACAAAGCATGTAAAATTTTGTAGAGGTCGTGGACCTTCTTATTTGGATTAATCCATTTGTTGTGAGGTTTACCATAATTTTTCATATTCTTTTTATAAGGTTTCAAATAAGCATTCTTGGAATTTTCACCTTTAGGTAAGTTATTATTTGTTAAAGTTTATTTTTATGGTGGAATTGGCATTACCGTCTTGTGTTATCAATGCATCTTGGCCTCTAGCCTCCTCTTCAACTCAGATGTGAGTGATTAATGCTTCTAAGGAAGTTTCATTTTGTTTGTGGCGCACGTTCTTTTGGAATTCTCTCCAAGATGGCAGTAACTTGTGAACAAGTCCTGCAACTACCAAGTTGTCACCAATCTTGATGCTTTCAAATCTTACTTTTGCAACTATCATTTGGACATCTTGTGCTTGCTCCACAACAGATTTTTCATCCACCATTTGGAAGTGAAAAAATCGGCTAGCTGCATACTTTTTCGTTCCTGCCTCTTCAGCATCATATTTAGTCTGTAAAGCTTTCCAAATTTTCTTTGCAAAAGTGTAAATGGTGTCATAGTAATCATAAAATTGATCAGCAAGGCAATTTAAGAGATAAAAATGAAATTTATACTCATCTGTATTATATGAAACTACTTTTGCTTCATGTGGATCGTAGTCTTCATCATTCATCTCATCGGTTAGGATTTTGTTTGGGTTTTTCTTGGTAAGAACATAAACAACTTTCAAAAGGCTGAGGTAAAAAAGAACTTTTCCTTTCCACCCCTTAAAATGAACTCTCTTGAACTTGAAAGACTTGGCGATCTCTAATTCTATCATTGGTTTTTTCTGGTACTTGTTCCATATTTTATTAATAAATAATGTAAAGAAAATGAGATACAAATAGATCAGGTTGAAGCACGGAAAGGAGATCAAGCCCACTGCGGTAGGAAGAACCCAAATACCGATGCAACAGTCACTAAATTTTGACTTGTCCCCTCTAAGATATAACAGCCCGACCACTTGTCGTATGGTTTAGGCCAACTCTACACAAGATGGTGAACCCAAAACTGCACCAAGAAAAACACCATTCTTTGGTTAGTAATCTCTTAAGTATAAAAAATAGTTGGTTTAAAAAAGAGTAGATGAGAGGAACAATTTAAAGGCTACTAGGACCTTACAAATTACACTAAAAAATAATGACCATTAAACTAGAGAAAATGAAGAGTTTTAAAACTTCCAAATATTAACTCACCACCAATGCTCATGACCTTATAATAATCTTCATTTATGGATAAGACAAAAAGTCACAATAATAATAATAATAATAATAATAATAATAATAATAATAACAACAACAACAACAACAACAACGATAAATATTAAAATGGTCCAACTGAGCATATATGACATTTCAAACTTAACTCGACTTGACATTAAGTCTAATTTAGCAATTTCAACCTCAATCTTGAAATAACTTTTAAATTTCAAATTCATCCATTTAACTCAATATATAGTTTTTTTTTTAATTAATTACATGTATTGGGCATTTTAAATAATTTTAAAAATTGTGCTATTCAAATATGTTTGAATTTAAGTCAAAGCTTAGGAATATTCACTTGTCTTATTTTTTTAATTTATTATAAAACTAAATAATATAAAATTAATATTAATATTTTATAAGTAGGCATGTTATTTTGGATTGAACTAAAATTTCTTATCCCAAGTTAGATGTTTTTAGCATGAAATAAATGTTTAATCCATAAAATAAAGTTGGGTTTGAGTTTATAAATACAACTCATAACATTACAATCGTAACAATGAAAATTAAATATAACATATATTATTGACACTCCTAATGAGATGTAGAGATTTTTGTCAAATGGACTAATCCCGTTAATTAGAAAAATTACACGATTATTGTTGAGAAATACTAAAAAGTTATAATTTAAATCTTATAATAACTTGACAAAATAATTTAATTTGTAATAAATAAAATATAATTTATTATGTCATTATGAATAAAATTATAAAATTGTACAATAATCCTTTTTTTCACTCTCTTTCAATTTTGTTTATTCACATGTTAGCGCAATCTATACTCACGAGTAAAGATGATAAACCAACCAAAGAGGATGAACTTAATTTTCTGGTCATATCATGAGGACCCATTAGTGTTAGGGTAATGCTAGGGACACCAAATTTTCTACCAAACAAATGACCAAATGTCTCACATGGGTGTGGGGTTCGCAATTTTGTGGGCCCCACACCCATGTGAGACATTTGGTCATTTATTTGGTAGAAAATTTGGGACCTTTAGCATTTTCCTTAGTGTTATATGTTACTAGCTTATCACCTCGTGCAATGTATAGATTGTATTTATAATTATCTATATATGTGAATTGTAATTTTTAAATGTCTTTTTTTTTTTTTAAATGACTTCTTTTTTTCCTTTTTTATATTATATTAAAGTTTAATATTTTGATAATAATCATATGTGTTGGACTTTTCAAGGAATTAAATGTCTTTTTTTTTAATTATATTATATTAAAGTTTAATATTTTGGTAATAATCATATGTGTTGGACTTTTCAAGAATTTTTTTTATGCTTGTTTTTAATGCATTAAAATATTATTATGAGGGATAATAATCATATGTGTTGAGACTTTTCAAGGAATTCATATGTGTTGGATTTCAAAGAATTTTTTTTATGCTTGTTCTTAATGCATTAAAGTGTTATTATGAAGGTAAGACTTAGGGGTTGGGAGAAGTTAATAAATGCTAAGATTTTTTTTTTTTTAAATCAAAAAATCAAGAAATTTAGATTAGGAGATTGGAGCTCCCACAAGGTTTGAAGTTAAAAATCCCCTTTTGCTTAATATATAGTATAGATATGCATCAATTAGTACATTAATTAATATATTAATTGATAATGTGACATAATTTAAAATATTTTTAATATTTATAATTTGTATAGTGAGAGGGAGATTTATGATCTAGATTGGGCCGTGATAATAGCCGGGCAGATTTGAGCCGAACACAGTTGGGTCGTGGTAGCATGGGCCTGTCCAGAAAGGTTTTGCTCGGTTAAGGCAAGGCATGGTTGAACTGAGCTACTTGGCTTCAGGGTGCAGAGACCGATCAAGTGATGGTTCGGCCGAGATGTTCGCTGCCTCACTGGGTTCCACGGTTCGTGGGTTAGCCCGGCAAGAAGGCCGATGGCTAACCAGCATGAGCTGTCCCGAGCTCGGCTATGCCGGAATGCAACCGAGCTCGGTTGTCATTGAGCTTGGCGAGCGGAGTGCTCTGGCTAGTAACACAACACGGCCTTTGGCAGCTGAGATGCTGCAGCTCGGCTGCCGAGCTCCCAATAGTGTGGGCTGGCAGCTTGGTTAGGTGATGTTTAGCTAGATTTGCACTGACAGATGGGATATCAGCGCCACGTGTTGAGAGACTAATGGGAGTAGATTTGGGGCGCAGAAGGTATATAAGCGATTCTGCGCTCCCCATGCTGAGGCGGATGAACATTTGGTGAGATTTACACAAAACACTTAATCCTCTCTCTCTCTCTCTCTCTCTCTCTCTCTCTCTCTCTCTCTCTCTATCCCTGTGTGTGTCTAACTTGATCGTCAGAGGGGTATTCCGACCACATACCGCCGGGTAGCTCACCGCCGTTGTGCTCGCAGGTTGATCGGACATGCAAGAGCTTGGAAGAAAGGAGTACGGACTTGCCGAAATATTTGCTCCCCGTACAATTGGCGCGGTCTGTGGGAACTTGACAGACAAAACCTTGTCTTCCAAGCTCATCTGATCGCCGTCCATAGCGAACAACGACGAAATTCCGTTGTCTGCCATGGACGGAGTTACCCCAGAGTTAGGCAGACGGAGAGAAGGACATCCCGCCATCATTCCTCTGATGGCGAACCTGGAGACTTCTCTAGGAGGACATTCAAGAGACGTGCGGGATAAGCGCGGAAGAAGCTTTGGTCATTCACGGAGTCTAGACGGTCACCGGCGGCGGAGAGAATCACATGCCAGACGACTGGAAAACAAGCTAAGGGACCAAGACGCCATCATCCGGCAAATGACGGCGGAGATGGAGGATCTTAAGCGGCATGTCAAAGGGAAGGGTGTAGCTGGAATGGGAGACCACAGTGAGCGCACCCAACCCCGCCGTTCAGGCAGTCAGAGCCAGCGGCATACTCCGTCCATCTCAATCACTAGAAGTTACAAGGTTGGAGATTCTGACGCGCACATAGAGAAGTCCAGTGCGCAAGACAGCGCCTATCAACCCTCACGTCCGGCGACGACGTCGAGGTATTCTTATTCCGTTTGTTCAGAGGATTTGCGGGCAGTCTTGAAGGAACGGGCTCGCCGGCGGAAGGCTCAGAGGGTGCCGGCGTTCTAGCGGCTATCCTATGGGGTTCACCCCAGTGAAGAGGTCGGAATGCCTCCACCCCGCTTCGCTGCGCCTCTCCTTTTAGACACCGACTTGGCGAGGCTGAGCGCCACTCCTTTCTCCTTGGGGATAGAAACAACACTGCTTCTGACCGGCTTCCACCAGCCAAAGTTCACGCTCTATGACGGAAAAACTGATCCATATATGCATGTAAGCCATTTTCAACAGGTCATGGCCGGACATAGGCGAAACGACGTTCTTATGTGCCTTATCTTCCTGTCAAGTTTGTGTGAGCTGGGCTTGAAATGGTTCGAGAGGTTGCCGGAGGGAAGCATCGAAGGGTGGCAGCAGTTGGCGGAAGCCTTTGTGACGCGCTTCAAAACTAACACTAAGACGCCGAAGGAAGTTGACCACCTTCTCAGTGTCAAGATGGAGCCGAGCGACACGCTCAAGGCATACAACTCCAGGTACTAGGAAACCTTCAACGAGGTCTTGGATTGCCCGGTCAACCTTGCAATCACACAGTATAAGCGTGGTCTCCCGGTCGGACATAGACTGCGGGACTCGCTTACTATGCACCAGCCGACATTTATGGGCCAATTAATGTAGCGCATCAACGAGCACATCCGAGTAGAAGATGATGTGGCAGCATCTACCGCAAAGGCAACTCCGGTAGCGACAGACAAGAGGTCGGCTGGCAAGGTGCACGCGGTCGGACAGGAGACCAACCGTTCAAATGATCGCACTGAGGAATCTGATCGAGGTTCAAATCGTCGAAATCGGGGTAGGGGTCGACGGAATGACTGAGATGAATACCCCCGCGATGACGTAGCTGATGCGAGCAGAAGGTTGAAAGCCAGGACAGGCATCACCACAGTCTTTAAGATTTCAATTTATCGCATACTTAGTGAAATCCGTAACGAGGATTATGCCCGGTTTCCGGCTAAGTTGGGCGACGGACAGAAGGGTTTCAATCCGCGGTACCGTTGCACATTTCACCGGGAGCGCGGCCACCGGACAGAGGACTGTTTGCCTTTGAGGCAACACTTGGAAGAGCTAGTCGCAGCCGGACACCTGGACCTTTACATTGACGGGGGCGTAAAGGCAAATCAAGCCCCGGTTGATCCGCGTGGACCGGATGACTTGGAGGCACCCCCTCAGGGCATTGTTAATGTTATCCACGACATTGTGGAACCGGCACGTGTGTGTGAACTCTGAGGTATGATCAAGAAAGCGGAGCACATGAGGGAAGTTTCATCGGTTCAGCCCGCGATCAAAAGGGGCAAGACCGAAGAAAAAGACGTAATCAGTTTCTCTACAAGGGACCTAGAGCGCATTCAGACGCCTCACAACGATGCCTTAGTGGTCACACTCCGCGTCAAAGAATTCGATGTCAAGCTCATCTTGATCGATCAGGGAAGCTCGGTCGAGATCATGTATTACGACGCATTCAAACAGCTCAAGCTCCGGGATACATACTTGGTTCCGGCAACTTCCCCACTGGTTGGTTTCAACTCGCAACTTGAGTGGCCTTTGGGAAAAATTATCCTGCCGGTCAAAGCAGGATCAGTGGTCAAGCAAGTGGAGTTCTGGGTATTGTAGGTGCTATCTACTTATAACCTGATCCTTGGAAGGAGATGGCTTCACGCTATACAAGCCGTAGCGTCGACCTTCCATCAAGTGATGAGATTCCCCTCGGCTACGGGGCAATTGAGGAGATTTGGGGCGATCAAGTCATGTCGAAGCAATGCTTCGTGGCAGTCAATGGGAGCCGAGCTGCCAAGGGCTTCGTCCAAATGATAGAGGGACCGGAAGACTGAGGAGTCCTTGACGATGTGGACACAAGGGCCGAGGACAAATTCGTCGAGAAATTGATCGAAGTGCGAATTGATACAGAGAGTCCGGACAGGTTCTTTTTGCTCGGCTCTAGCCTTACCGCACAAGAAAGGACCGAGATGGTTGAGTTTTTGATGGCCAATATCGAAGTCTTTGCATGGTCGCCTTATGACATGCCCGGCCTCGATCCGAGTTTTATTTGCCATCACTTAAATGTCTTTCCCGGAGCCAAGCCGGTCATTCAGCGAACAAGGAGATCGGCGCTGCATCACGCCGAGGTAGTTGTAGAGGAAGTAAAGAACTTGCTTGAGGCACGAGCTATTCAGGAAGTGCACTACCCTCGGTGGATTTCAAACACCGTGGTTGTACCAAAGAAGAATGGGAAGTGGTGAGTTTGTGTCGACTATAAAATCGT
Organism: Camellia sinensis; assembly: GCF_055761805.1. Taxonomy (NCBI): domain Eukaryota; kingdom Viridiplantae; phylum Streptophyta; class Magnoliopsida; order Ericales; family Theaceae; genus Camellia; species Camellia sinensis. Next base: position 52,763,340 of record NC_138967.1, read on the forward strand.
CAACCGAGCTTGCCCTAAAGATAGCTTTCCACTGCCCAGAATAGACCAGCTTGTGGACTTGACGGCTGGACATAACAGGCTCAGTTTCTTAGATGCCTACCGCGGTTATCATCAGATTGCCATGCATGGCCCTGACCGCGAGATCACCTCATTCACTACACCAAGGGGACTCTTCTGCTACCGAGTCATGCCTTTTGGTTTGAAAAACGCCGGGGTAACTTTTCAAAGGAAGGTGACCAAGATGTTCGCTCATTTGCTAGGCCGGACAATGGAGGCTTATATAGATGATATGGTGGTTAAGAGCCGGCATCAAGCAGACCACTTGTCCGACTTGGCCGAGATGTTCGCCATTCTCAAACAACACAAGCTACGCCTGAATGCGTCCAAATGTGCCTTTGGCATGGGATCCAAAAAATTTTTAGGCTTCCTAATCACGAACCGAGGCATCGAGGCAGACCCCACACAAATCAGAGCTGTACAAGAATTAAAGCAGCCTAGCTCGGCTAAGGACGTGCAGCATCTGGCCGGAATGGCCGCTGTGCTTAATCGATTTATAAGCCGGTCATCAGATCGTTGCCGCCCTTCTTTCAAGCTTTGAAATCAAAGTTCTCATGGGATGAAGAATATGACCGGGCTTTGGCCGAGCTCAAGGAGTATTTGTCTTCAGCGCCCCTGTTGGTCACACCGAAACCTAGCGAAGAACTCTACCTTTATTTGGCCGTTTTCCAGCACGCAGTCAGTGCGGTGCTTGTCCGATCAGAACGAATCAAGCACCTCCCCATCTTCTACGTCAGCAAAACCTTGCTACCGGCAGAGTTGAAATACTTGCCACTGGAAAAACTTACACTGACATTGATGATGGCCTCTAGGAAGTTGGCGCACTATTTTCATGCTCATACCATCATCGTTTTGATCGAGTTCCCCCTCAAAGCTTTGTTCGAACGGGCAGATTTCTCTGGTCGAATTCTCAAGTGGGCGGTCGAACTAGGACAGTTTGACGTCAAGTTCCAGCCACGCACTGCCATAAAAGCCCAGACATTGGCCGACTTCGTGGCTGAATTCTCACCTGGAACTCATCCGGTATGCCCGGTGGATATTGCCGCGGCAGTTGAGGAGGTGAATGCAGGCCGGACCGCAATAACACAGCTAGGTGATGACGGCGACGCAGAACTTGCGCGTCCCGCCAAAGAACCTTCGGTTAGTACAGTACCACAGCCCGGCGATGCGATGACGGAGTCGGGTATCACCGACCAACCCGCTTCATCCAGTACCGCATCACCAAGGGGGGAAGAAATGGACCCACTCAGCACAGAGCCTGCAGCTGGCATAATGCTGCAACCCGACAATTCGCCTATGAACTTAGGCATTACAGATCAACTTGCTGAGTCCGGCGCCGAATCGCCGAGGGGGCTGAAGTGGAACCGCTCAGCACAGAACTTGAAGCCACACAGCCGAACAACCGTGATCCCATCAACCTTCAAGCCTCTTAGAACCCCTCAGACTGTTGGAAGCTCTTTGTTGGCGAAATGTGGAAACTTTTTGTTGATGGAGCCTCGAACTGTCACGGTGCAGGGCTAGGTATAGTTCTGATTTTGCCAGACAGGCTGACTATCGAACATTCTATCACCCTCAAATTTCCTGCCTCAAACAACGAGGCTGAGTACGAAGTGCTTTTGATCGGGGTCAAGAGCGCACTTTAGATGTACGTATCCGAGCTAATGGTTTACAGTGATTCCCAGCTTGTGGTTAACCAAGTTTCTGGGGTTTACGAAGCAAAGGATGACAGAATGATGAAGTACCAGGCTCTGGTCAGAGACCACATCAAGTGATTCCAGGCAATAAGGGTCCAACAGATAGGCTGAGAAGAAAATGGCCGAGCAGATGAATTGGCCGGCCTTGCTTCCATGGTCGATAGCACATCTCCCAACCCTCTCCTGATTGAATTCTTTTTGCAGCCCAGCATTGAGGAAACCGAGCAGACAGAAGTACTCTGCGCCGAGCTAGGTCCGTCATGGATGGACCCTATTATCCTCTTTCTCAGAGACCGGACCCTTCCAGCCGAGCAGAAGGAAGCACATAAAGTCTGGGTGAAGTCAGAGCAGTTTTGGCTCTCTCCATCAGGCGCTTTATACAAAAAGTCTTTTACCGGTCCTTATCTAAAGTGTGTGCACCCGAGCAGTGTGAACGCCTTCCTGTACGAAATTCACGATGGCATTTGTGGCAGCCACATAGGGGGCCGATCATTGGCCTACCGGGCTATTTCGCAAGGCTACTGGTGGCTGTGCATGCAAGCCGACGCGCAGAAGTATGTTCGCAAGTGTGAGAAGTGCCAGAAGTTTGCCCACCAAATTCGCCAACCGGCCAGAGAACTCCTTCCCCTCACCAGCCCTTGGCCCTTTGCGATGTGGGGGCTCGATATAGTGGGGCCACTCCTAACTGCACCAGGCAACCGGAAGTTCTTCATCGCAGCCACAGACTACTTCACCAAATGGGTTGAAGCAGAGCCTTTGGCAACAATCAAGGAGAAAGACGTTAACGGTTTGTCTGGCAGAATGTGGTAACACGGTTTGGCATCCCAAAAATTCTGATCTCTGATAACAGCACCTAATTTGACGGTCGCCTATTCAGAGGATTTTGTGAATTCTACAACTCTACCCCGGCTTACCCCCAGTCTAATGGTCAAGCTGAAGCATCAAACAAGACCATCCTTGATGGGTTGAATAAGAGACTTGAGAAAGCCAAGGAAAAATGGGCCGAGGAACTCCCCCACGTCCTTTGGGCATACCGAACAACCCCGCGGCGATCTACCTGGGAAACACCTTTTGCTTTGGCATATGGCATGAAGGCGGTCATACCTTTGGAAGTTGGAATGCCCACCCTCAGAAGTGAAAGTTTTGAGCCCGAGCTGAACGCCGAAGCCATTGCCCTGGAATTGGATCTCGTGGAAGAACACCGGGAAAAGGCTCTTATCCATGTGGCCGCCTACCAACAAGAGCTCTCAAGGAAATGCAACAAAACGGTGCACCCCAGACCGTTCAAAGTAGGTGACTGAGTCTTGAGGAAGGTCATGGGCAATACCCTGGTGCCAAGTGAAGGCAAACTAGGGACAAACTGGGAAGGATCCTATAAGATAATCGGTCTGGCGGGCAAGGGGGCATACTACTTGGAGGACTTGGAAGGCAGAGGAATATCCCGACCATGGAATGCGGCCAACCTCAAACTGTACTATTTTTAGCTTTTGTTTTCTTTTTGTGCAAAGGAATTTTTTGCCTTACACTTCAGAATGCAATATTCTTTTTGTCAATATATAAAAGTGTCTCATCTTTGCCTTAGCATTCTGATTGTTGCTTTTCAATTTTGAGATTCTCAACCGTGATGTTTTACTCCGGTTGATTTTGAGATTAAAACCGAGATGATTTACTCCAGTTAATTGAGTTGATGTTTTGCTCAACTTTTAAATTCTCAACCGAGATGTTAACTCCAGTTGAATAAGTTGATGTTTTGCTCAACTTTTAGATTCTCAACCGAGATGTTAACTCCGGTTGAATGAGTTGATGTTTTGCTCAACTTTTAGTTTAAAACCGTGATGTTTTACTCCGGTTAATTGAGTTGATGATTTGCTCAACTTTTAGTTAAAAATCGAGATGTTTTATTCCGGTCGAAGGGGTTGATGATTTATTCAACTTCGCGACTTCAATCGCGATGTTACCCAAGTTGGTTAGTCTCGCCGAGGTATTTTGTTCGGTTGAAGCTATTTCGCTTAAAGACCGTACAAACTCTTGAAGGAAATTGAGTTTTTTCATTGATGAGAAAAATAAGTACAAAGGGTGGGGCACTTAGCCTGGTTTTATGTTCAGGAAAAAACAGAACAAAGAAAACTAAACTAGGGGAGAGAGATCAGTGAATTCGTCCCCGGTTGGCTCCAGGTCGATCGTTGCTGTTTGGTCTTGGGTGCCGGGCTGCTCTGGATGGTTCTCTTGTTGAGCATTATCCTCAGCTTCTTTTTCTCCTCATTCCTCGGCCTTAGCCTGCAATGCACTGAAGATATCGTTGGCGTATGACACAAGATAAGTCGGCAAGAAGACAGCTGGAGGAGAGTCAAATATGTCGGTCCCAAGTCCTTGGCCGAGCTGTTCACAAGCAGTCTTCCAACCCGCCTTGAAGTAGATATCTTGGGTGGCATAAACCTGCTTGGTGTAGCTCTCCTTGGCTTCCTTGAAGCCGGGATTATTGGCGTCCTCCAGTTCCTTCTCCCTTAAATGTTTTAAGGCCTCCAGCTCGGCCTTTATTGCATCTCTTTCCTGGTCGGTGGCACCTAGTTGGCTAAGCAATTTGTTATTGTCTGCATTTGCGATTTACAGAGAAGACTTGGCCTGCCCGAGCTCGGTTTGGAGGCTTGCAACCTAGCTGGCAGAATCATTGGCCTTCTGTCGGAGTCGGTGAATGCGCTCCATGACCAAGTGCTGCTTCTGGATGGCCTACAAGAATAAAGTTTGGTTAGAAAGGAAACCGAACAAACACTTGAGAAATTTTGAGGTTGGTTTGAGATTCTTACCCTGGTCATGGATTTGATCGACGACTTCACCAACCGGGTGTCTGGCACGTGGTCACTGCCAACCACGTCACTCGGTAGTAGGAGCGCTTTGGTGGGGTCAAAGGCTAGCAGATGCTCTTTGTCGCCTTTGACAGAAGCTGTTGCCGGGATCTCCTTGCCCCGGTGTTTGAGCTGCAGTTTCCACGCGGACGTTGGGTTGACCGTGGCGGCAGGTTACTCGGTATTGAGCTCCGCAACCAGCTCGCCAGATGGGTCTGCACGAGGCCTTTTCCCAGCGCGACGGATGTCTTGGCTTGCTTGCTCGTCGACGGGAGATGCCAACGCCACTACGGCCCCGCTGGATTGACCGGCAGCAGGAGAGCGGGTTGGTATGCTCGGTATCTCGGTGGAGGTTACTGTGAGTAGGTTCTTGATACAGCTTCTCTTTGCCATTTCTTATGCCTCTGTTAAACGGATGAAGGGGACGTCTGGCAGTGTGGGATCTGGAGGAGGTGATGGAGCACGGAGAAAGTCTGTGACCTTACTCCGGTGTGGAGTTGAGTACCGGTATGTTGGAGTGTAGCCGAGGAGCTCATTACAATCCCGGCTGCGGTAATGGAGCACGGTCTTGATGGCTGCTTCGTTGGGGTAGTGGTAGTTGGCTTGCAAGGCTTAGATCGCTGCAAAGGAAAGAAGAAAAGTGTCAAGTACAGAATAGTGAAGATAAGTTGACCGAGCAGTTAGCACGGCATACATGTCTCGCCGAAGTTCTTGCTAATGAACCAGCCCTGTACGCCGGCTGTTTCATAGTTACCAGACACCTAGAAGAAGTCGTCGTCGTGTAAGTCCTTGTCTGGGGTGCCAGTCACTATTTTTTCTTTGCTCGGTCGAATTTTTAAGTAATAGGCGAAGCCATCGCCCGTGTACCCAAGGGTGTATTGACGGAGTATCTCGGCTAAACCTAAGTTGGTTCCTAGCCGGTTGTTCAACTCGTGGACCCCGTTGATTATTCGGTAAGTGTTGGTTGAGACTTGAGTGGGTGCTAGCCCGGTGCGGCGCAAGAATTCGGTCATCAGTGGGTTGACCGAGAAGCGGAGGCCTCCTTCAATGATGGATAGCACGGTAAAGGGGCACTGGTCTAATCTGCCCCAAAGGGTTGTCTCAATTTCGCCTAGCTCTAGGTGGACGTCGGCTGGGATGCCATACTCCTCCCGGAATATGGCCAAGGCGGCCGGAGTGTCAACAAGGAAACAGAATCGCCCTATGTGTAGCCAGCTGGTTTAGCTCAGCTGAGGTGGTTTGGCACAGACTGGAGTTTAATGGCTGCTCGGTCTTTGAGAGCCTCGATAATTGGTCGGTGGTCCCATTGGACTCTGCAGAAAAAGGATGGCAAGTGTAAGTGGAAGCACGGTTGCGCAAAACGAGCTTGACTTTAGCTCAGTCATAAAGAATACCAGACCACCTCGGTCGCGAAGGCAAACCAAGGAGCTCGGTCGCTTAATCAGACCAGTTGTTAGCCCGATCGAGCGGCCAAGTCCTCTGTCTACCTCGGTTTCTTCTACGATTTTGGCAAACTTGTAAATTTCTCGGTCTAATTGTTTTTTGGATCAAAAAGCGACCTGGAGCCCGGTCCGCTCCAGTTCTTGGTGTGTTCATGTGTTCATCACAGGGACTGAAGAACATCGAAGAGAATAGGGGCAAGAGAGGGTTTTTGGGGGGGGTATATCCTAAAACCTACAGATTTAGTGCCCTAAAATGTGAAATATCAAATGAAATAGCAAAAAAAGAGGCTCGAAGGACTTACCAGTTAAGGGCAGAAGCTTGTTCTTCGAACACGAATGCAAGAGAGGGAAGGAACGAAGCTTGCAAGAGGCACAGGAGCTCTGGAACAACTAGAACGCAGGAGAGTCAGTAAGATCGAGAGGAAGTGAGTTATGGCATGTTTGTAGGGGTAAAAGAACGCCAAAAGTTTTGAATGTGAAGGGACGTGATGGTTGGTTGCTTGAGGCCAATAGGCGAGAGACACGTGTCCCCAGAAACGGCGGCGTCAGAGTTGAAGAGATAGGAGGGCAAGACGAGGCGTCGACCGAGCAAGTTTTGAAGACAGGTATGTCAACTAGCCCGATCATCAACTTGCAAACTGAGTACCGAGGAAGAGTACCCGGTCCGAATAAGTAATCCCAGTCACACTTGTGCGGACGGAATTAAGGGGCAATTGAGAGAGAGATTTATGATCTGAATTGGGCCGTGGTAATGGCCGGGTAGATTTGGGCCGAACACAGTTGGGCCGTGGTAGCATGGGCCTGCCCAGAAAGGTTTTGCTCAGTTAAGGCAAGGCATGGTTGAACCGAGCTACTTGGCTTCAGGGTGCAGAGACCGATCGAGTGATGGTCCGACCGAGATGTCTGCTGCCTCACTGGGTTCCACGGTTCGTGGGTTAGCCCGGCAGAAAGGCCGACGGCTAACCAGCATGAGCTGTCCCGAGCTCAGCTATGCCGGAATGCAACCGAGCTTGATCGTCATTGAGCTTGGTGAGCGGAGCGCTCTGGCTAGCAACACAGCACGACCTTTGGCAGCCGAGATGCTGCAGCCCGGCTGCCGAGCTCCCAATAGTATGGGCTGGTAGCTTGGTTAGGTGATGTTCAGCTAGATTTGCGCTGACAGATGGGATAGCAGCACCACGTGTCGAGAGACTAATGGGAGTAGATTTGGGGCGCAGAAGGTATATAAGCGATTCTGCGCCCCCCATGCTGAGGCAGATGAACATTTGGTGAGATTTACACAAAACACTTAATCCTCTCTCTCTCTCTCTCTCTCTCTCTCTCTCTCTCTATCCCTGTGTGTGTCTAATTTGATCGTCGGAGGGGTATTCCGGCCACACACCGCCGGGTAGCTCACCGCCGTTGTGCTCGCAGGTCGATCGGACAAGCAGGAGCTTGGAAGAAAGGAGTGCGGGTTTGTCGGAATATTTGCTCTCCGTACATATAGTGAGTGAGATCAATAATAATGTTATAATTAGTTTGATATACTAGTTAGTACACTAAGGCCTTGTTTTTGAACATATTTTTTTAGTAATTTTTTGAATTTTTGGATAAAATATGATTTAAAAAAACTAGTATGTTTAAAATAAATTTTTAATTTTTTACGAAAAGATATACAAAAAATAAAAAAGAAAAACAATTTCTAATTTTTTAATATAAATTATTAACTTTTTAATTTTTTTAATAATTTTTAAGTTTTAAATTAAATGTGAGGTTGCCAAAGGAAACCTAATTGGTACACCACTCTCATTTAAATTAATTAAAAAAACCACCGTCCTACCTCTATTGATTACAAGCCTTGAAACCCACAATTAGTGTTTGACCTCTGAAAATATTGACTTTTTCTTTTCTCTGTCACTTTCTCTCTGGTCAGCCCTCCCATACACTCCACTCCAAAATCCAAAATCCCCCTGACTTTCTCATTGCTCGACCTATATAAACCACTTCCTTAATTCTCCAACTAGCAAAAAAAATCCAATTCAATTCCATCATTTCAACACACAACCCAAAAAAAGGAGAACAAAAAAATGAGCAGCTCCGACGAAAGCAGCGGCGGCGGAGCAACCACGGCGGAGCAGAAGAAATACAAGGGAGTCCGGCGGCGGAAATGGGGAAAATGGGTGTCGGAAATCAGAGTTCAGGGAACTCAAGATCGGCTCTGGCTCGGCTCGTATTCGACTGTTGAAGCAGCAGCGGTGGCGCATGACGTGGCGTCGTACTGTCTACGAGGACCTTCCTCGTACAACAACCTAAATTTTCCAGCGACATTGCCTGTCGGAGTGAGAACCGACATGTCGCCGCGATCGGTACAGAAGGCGGCGTCGGATGCTGGAATGGCGGTTGATGCTCAGTTTGCCATGAATCAAACGCAACAGACAAGATCATCATCATCATCGATAGACAGTAGGAGTCGTGATGAGTCGAAGGATGTGATGAACGAAAACAACGTTAATGATGGATGTTTTGGGGTTTGGGAGGGAAGAATGATGAGTAGTCATGAGTTGGAACAAAGAGAGGAGGCTTTGAACATTTCTGTTGAAGATTACCTATGACTTGTTTCTTTCCATCTTATATCATATTATATTATTATTATCTATCTACTACTCTATGTGTGGTGGTGGTGTTGCAACCAATTAAAACATACGATAGCGTTATATGTAGTAATTAATATATAAATATTAGTTATGATATTATTATTGGTCTTATTTATTGCATAAATTATAAATATTAAAATTTTTTTTAATTATGTCACATAATCAATTAATATATTAATTGGTATATATAACATTTTTTTAAAACATATATATATATATATACACACTTCACTTGACAAGTTGAAGAAAGAAAGACAAACAAACACCAAAGTATGATGATATTGTATTCTCCATTGGCACTGTGCATTTTTATGGGTTTTTCAGATTCTCAAGATGATATTTTAAAATGAGGTGGGCTCCTATCCGTATATAATCTAATGGGTTCGATCGGAAGGTGTTGTTTGCATTTTTTGAGTTTTTAATTACTCTTAATAATTTTAACTGTTTATTTTGTAAGGTATTTTGTATCTGTTATTTATAAAAATTTAAATTAAATTAAATTGATTTAAAAAATTATTTTATTTTATTTTATTTTTTCATATTTGTCTTAAAAAATAAGTATTTATTTTAAAAAATACATCTACAAACAAACCTGATAAAATGAAGCGTTATGATAATGATATCAACCTGCTTTTTTTTAAATAAAAAATATATTAAAAATCTTACAAAATGAATTATGGACTCATGGCAAGTCTCACGGACGTGACGCGAGGAAATAAATTATTTTAAAATTAGCTAAAAATAAAAGGTAAAAAATCATTTTGCATTTTCAAACTATTAACTCTTGGGATAATACTTGGTAGCTCGAAAATTCTTTTGCTGAATTGGCTCAAATACCCAAAACGACGTCGTTTTGGGTATTCTAATTTTTTTTTGTTCTTCTTTTCTTTCATTTCCCTCTCCGAAACAGAGAAGAAAGAGAGAAGATGCGAGAAAGAGAGGAGCAGAGAAGAAGGAGAGAAGGCAGAGAAAGAGAAGAAGGAGACGGTGATGGCGGTGCCGGTTGGCGGGTTGGTGGCTCTCTCTCTCTCATATATATATATATAGATGTGTGTGTGTATAGATCTGTGTATACACACAGATCTGTGTGTGTTGATGATGATGAAATCTGGTGTTGATTTGTGTATAATTTTTTATTTTGTGATTGGTGATATATATGTGTGTGTATAGATGAAGAAGATAATCTAGTGTTGATGATGATGAAATCTGGTATTCATCTGTGTATATGTATATATATATTTTGTGATTGGTGATATATATATATATATATGTGTGTGTGTGTTTGTGTGTGTGTGTGTATAGGTGAAGATAATCTAGTGTTGATGATGATGAAATCTGGTGTTTATCTGTATATATATATATATATTTTGTGATTGGTGGGTGCTGATGTCCTCAACTCCATCTTCTACCTTCTTCTTATTCTTCATTATCATCATGTTCATCCTCTTCCAGAACAGTTTCAGAACAGAGAAAAGAAAAGGGAAAAAGAAAAAAAAAAAAAACACCAAAACGGTGTCGTTTTAGATTCGAGCCATTTCGGGCCAAATCTTTTTCGAGCTACCTAGCAGCTCCGTAACTCTTGTGTCATTTTACCTTTTTAAATTATTAATTTGAACAAATTTCTTTTTGATCCACTTTGTTTTAATATTTAACATTTATATATATGGAAAATGTTATGGACCCCAAACAAATTACTAAATTTTTTACCAAACCTCTCACATGGGTGTGGAATCCACACAAATCAAATGTGTGTGGGTCCCACACCCATGTGAGAGTATATATATATATATATATCAAGTCAACGTTTGCCACGTCACTTTTCATTTAAAATTTTGCATCATGTGTTCCATTTTAAAGTGGCAAGACACGCAACATTTGCCACGCCATTTTTAATTTAAATTTAATAGGGTAAATTACATTTACCTCCCTTGAGGTTTCTGACAAATACAGGAACCTCCCCTGTGGTTTGAATAATTACAGTAACCTCCCATGCTTTACCTGACAATGTCAAGATTCCCCCATTCCGTCAATTATGTACAAACAATGTTAGTTGCCTATACAAAATGACCATATTACCCCTTCATTTGAGGGCAAAAAGACAAAATACCCTTTGTTCACTTTCTCATACAACCTTATCATGCACCTCATTCTATTTGATAATTATCCGTCTTCATCTCTTTTCCCTCTGCATTTCTCCTCCACTACACCCAATTTCTACCTTCTCCCTCTACCTGCTTCGACTCTCCATTGCCACCAACCTTTAACTTCATAACCCCCAACCACCACAAATCTCCATTGCCCTAACCGTATACGCTACTATATCTCAACAAGTAGAAAATCGAGACACCAAACCCATGAGGAGCACAGAACGAGACAACAATGCCAAAAAGAGATAGAGAGAGAGATGTCGAAGGCAGATTCTCAGTGGTGTCGATCTTGATCTTGCCGATCATCGTACACCACCAGATCTCATCGTCTTAATGTTCGTCGTTGTAGGAGTTCATAGTAATTAGTCTTTAAGGGAGGTGGCACCGGCGTCCATGGAGTTCTTGATCACTATGGCTGTAGATATAATGGTGTTTGTCTTGATTTCGATGTTGCTTGTTAGAGGTTAAGAACAGAGAAAGTGGAGATGGAGGTTGAAACAAAAAGGTTTGTTGGCAGAGGGGGGGATATAGAGGGAGGCAGTGGTGTGTGTAGAGGATTTGAGGGCAAAAAAAAAAAGATGGAAGGAAGAGTGAGACATTGGGGCAGTGAGGGGTAGAAGTTGAACCAGAAGATGGATATGGAAACAAAAAAGGGGGAAAAAAAAATTTACCTTATTCTCCTACAATCTTACTCTTTCTTCTATTTCCTCTTTTTCCCCATGGATGACCATTTATTTTCTTCTCTTTCATGCTCTCCAATCAAAATTCATCTACTCCCCCTGATTTAGTTTTCCCTTCTCTCATTTGTTGCCCACTCTCATCCTTTCTAATTTAAAACCAAATCACACCAAAAAAATAAACCCAAATTCCAATTAAAAAATAATCACAAATCTATATCACTATCCAAATCTTCCAAAGACTTGACTGAAACCTCAAACAAAGATTCAATACAAAAAATCTCATTAAAGCTTAAATCCATAACAAAGAAATAAATCTCAAATCAAATAAAAATTCAGATGAAATAATTTGCAGGTTTTGATTTGGTTGCCTTTGAGAAGGGTAAGAAGAGATGAAGAAGAAAGTTGGTTGGTGATTGTGCTCTGTTGGTCAAACGTAAAAAGGAAGGAAGATGATTGTGTTGTGTTGGTCAATAAAGCAAAAAGGAAGAAAGCATAAGAGGAATAAAAATAAATAAAAAAATAAAAAAAATGGTAGATTCAATCTCATGTAACCCAATTCATGGAGTGTTTTGAGACACTTGAGGGCATTATGGGTATTTCATTATTTATCTTTGATGACATCATCAATTTCTGTTAGTAGTGTGAACGGCAGTTAAAAAATGGGGGAATCTTGACATTGTCACGTAAAGTAGGGGAGGTTACTGTAATTATTCAAACTACAGGGGAGGTCCCTGTATTTGTCAGAAACCTCAGGGGAGGTAAATGTAATTTACCCAATTTAATAATTTTTTTTTTTTTTTTGTATAAATATAATGGTTGGTCTCCCGCATTTGCATGTGAATTTTTTTTTGCTTATATTTATTTATTTTTCCAGTTTGATATACACACGTGATTATGTGTCTGAATTTATTTTTTTTTTTCATTAAAAATAATTTTTTCCTTTGGTCAAGGAAATAAATATACAATTAAAATTAATTAAAATGACTGGGTAGCAATCTCGACGGTGTGGAAAAGGGAGGTAGAATTGAGCAGGTGGTTATCATCCATTTACTCGGTAAATTTTTTTTATCAGTAATTATGATTGAATTATTAAATTTGCTGATTAGATATTTATATTCAATTTGCTGATTAGATATTTATATATTTATATTCAATTTGCTGATTAGATATTTATATAAGCCATTTTGTATGTAGAATGAGGCTTGTTTTTGGGAACAAAATGGTTAAAAATAATTTTTTTTTGACTTTTTTAGATTATATATATACTTTTTAATTTTTTGGTAAATTTTTTTAAAAAAAAATTAAAAAAATCAGTTTTTAACCTCCTTCTCAAAATAAGTTTGAATCATGCATGGCACAATCAAAAAATAAAAAATAAAAAATAATCATGCATGGAAGGTGAGATGAAAATGCTAGAGACTTTCAAAATTTTGTTAAAATTTCTACCAAATGTCTCAAATAAGTGTAGGACCCACACCATGTGGGTTCCATGTGAGCCTCACACTCATGTGAGACATTTAGTAGAAATTTTCACAGAACTTTTGGAATCTCCAGCATTACTCAAGTGAGATTCATAAACTAGGTATTTGAGATGACATATCATATTTTTTTAGACAAATTATACTGGTGGTCCATATATTTTGCTTTTTATGTTATACAATTTGAATTGACTCAATTTTGACCATTGATTTTAGATTTTGTATCAATTTTGTCAAATTATTAGTGTTAACTCACTAAATCGAATAAGTTCATACTTTTGTCGTTAAAAATATAACACATGACATTTATGTGTATATTTTTTTATAAAAAATGTTAAGAGTTGAAATCGAATGGATCCAATTGAGACAAAGTCACAAATTCATGGTCAAAATCGAGCTAATTAAAATTACAGTGACTAAAATTATACAATGACCAAAATATAAGGACTATCATCATAATAACTAGGGTTGATTGGTGATAAATTCAATCTAAGGAGGGTATAAGGCATTAGGTCTAAGAAATATTTTTTATTGATGAAAAGTTCACGCTTTGTGAAATAGCTTAGTAAAAAGTCTTGGAGAATATTTTATTTTCAATTTTACTTCGACTTTTTTTTTAATCTATTTGACTTTTCATTGACTATCTATTCAAATTTATATCTATCTGTTTAATTTTTTTTTCTATCTATTCAAATTTTTTGTCTATTTATTCAAAATTATATCTATCTGCTCAAATGTTTTGTCTATCTGTTTAATTCTTTCCCTAAATCCTATTTATCTGCTCAATTTTTTTTTATCTACTCAATTTTTTTCCCTTTAAATTATATCTACCAAGCCACTATCTGTTCAAATTTTGAATAGATCTTTCTTTTACTTGTTGCACCATAGATTTTTTTTTTCTGTTGCAATCATTATCTTCAACAATAATAACAAGAACAACAACAATTAGTTTCTTCATCATCAACAACTACAACTACACTACAACTACAAAAAAACAAAAACAAAAAACACACACATACACACTTAGATCTACAAAAAATAAAAAAATAAAAAAAAATGAACATATCTAAACAAATCAAATATGAGAAATACAAACACAAGGAAACTACAATGGAGATTGCTTTGGCAATCTAGTTGACATAGACTACATTGTCTTGATCATCAGCGATGGCTTCGACAGTGACAACCAGTACTGGATCATCAAAAATTCATGGGGAACTACTTGGGGATATCAGTGGCTATGGCTACATCAAATGCAAGAGAGAGAGAGTGAGAGAGGTAGAGTTTTGGTTGTGCGAAATAGAGAATGAATAGACTCCTCAAGATTCACCTGCAAGATCGCGCGCTCTTCCACCGTCTTTTTCCGCTGCTGCATCTCTGTTTGGGGATGTGTTTATGGGCTTGAGATGTGTGTGAAGTTCACTGCTGATTTGATCTTATCGACCGTCGCAACCTAGGGTTTTCAGATCTGATATTCGTTTGTCGATCTAGGGTTTTACCTTGCATATATCTCATCGTGATCGTCATGATCTGGACGGCTTTGATCTGAATAAGTCCAAATTAGATCTGATAACATGTACCAATGGCAGAATATGGCGGTGGTTGCGAAAACAGCATACCTAGGGTTTAGAAAGAGAGAGAGAGAGAGAGAGAGAGAGAGAGACGGATGGTTTCATATGAGAGATGTAGGGCTTGATTGTTATATATAGATGGGTATTTTGGTCATTTTGTTTTAGCTTGTCCTTATGGACAAATTGAGTGCCTCTATTTACACATCACCTTTCATCTCAAGGCATACCACTACTCAAGGCATACCTTTAGTAATTTGATAAATAAGAAATTTGCTTAATACACACCACAATCTTCCATTTTTACCCTTACTCACACACCTCACCCACAATCTGCCATCTTTACCTTTACTCACTCACATACCCTACCCACAATCTTTCATATTTTCTGTAGTATACACCTTCACTTCAAAAACACACACGTTGTGAATGTCCCCCTCCATTCTTTATTTCATTGTCATCCTAGAGGTTTGGAAACTAGTCTAAACTAGTCTCCATTTGTGCTGAAGATGACTTCACTCCATTCTCCTCTGGTTTACAACCCCCTCCATTATTTGTTTCATCAAAGATGCTGGTGGTGATCTTCGTTATTATCACAATTGGAAACAACTCCACATTGGAGATACAGTAGGTGAGAATTCTCATTTGGCTTAGATTTTAGGATTTTATGTATGTTTTTCCAATGTCATGAGCATTGTATTTGAAAATTTCACTTTGCGAACCGTTCGACACTGGTCTTTCGAACGCTAACCTTTTGTCCAGAGTGTTTATGTCGAACACTTTTAATATGTTCGACATTTTAGTATTGAACATAAGTAGATTGTTTAGAGCAAGTCTGTCGAACAGAAGCATGTTGTTCAAAAGTAGAGTGTCGAACAAAATGGAATTGTCCGGTTCTGAACTTTCGAACGGACTTATCCTTTACTATTTTCTGTTCTATTTTAAGAAATGGATGACCCTTCGTGTATTCATAATATTGTGTTAGAGGATGCACCTAAAATCTTGCAAGAGGATGTGATTGATAATGGTTCAGGAGATGATGCTGCTGCTGATGTTGATTAGGCTGATGAGGAGGTATTCACTGGTCCATTTCTTGGGGGCCCATTAAACAATTAGTACTGAAGAGCTTCAAACATATTGCAACAGCTGTATGGGAGCAAAGGCAGTATATATATATATATATATATTTTCATGTTTTATTCATTTAATTATTTATTGAACCAAATTATTTATGTTAATTATTACTTACGTTGCACGAGAGGAATCCCTTAAGATGTTACAATCATGCGTCCAAGATTCTTGAGTGGCGATGGTGGTCAAGAATCAAGAATAGACGGTTTAGAGACATTGTGCAGCAGTCATGCCTATCTTCTTTAGTCCATTGCACATATCGGTTTGTCAATAGGATTGCCATATCTGCATTTGTTGAGTGATGGCAACCAAAGACAAATACTTTCCATTTGCCAGTTGCTGAGATGACAATGACATTGGATGACGTGGGTACCATCTTGGGGATACCTATCACAGGTAGATCAATTAGTGCTGCAAGTTTGATAGATCAATAGGCACATACACTTGTGGTAGCTGCCTTGGGAGTTGATGATGATGAAGCAACTGATGAGCTATCATTTGCTAGGGGACAATCAATAAAGCTAGAGTGGTTGCGGAGCAAATTCAGTGGTTTCAAAGATTTAGACATCGAGGAATCTATAGTTTGTGCCGCTAGAGCGTATTTGCTATTTCTGTTGGGATGTACGCTGTTCAACGATAAGAGTGGGATGAGAGTTCCTATTATGTACTTGCATTTGTTGATGGATTTGACTGATATTCATACGTAGGCTTGGGATGCAGCTACTTTGGCAAATTTATACTAACAGTTGGGATTTGCCACGAGATCAACTGTTCGACAGATGGATGGTTACATGACATTGTTGAAGGCATGGATTTATGAGCATTTTCAGCCATTTAGACCTTACCAAAACATGGAATATACTATCGATGGATTTCTCGCCAAGAAGCTGGTTCAACGGTAGCACACTTACAGGCGTTACGGGAGGAGCTTGACAGATTGGCATTTGATGAGGTATAACAATTAATATTAGTTGAATTAAGCGTTCTCATTACATGTCACTTATCAAGATTTCATTTTTGTTTCTCTCTTAGGTTACTTGGGATCCATATCGAGATTGCCGTCAACATCACCCATGTCATGAGATCACATTCTATAGCGGCTGTTTGAAGTGATTGGATATAGTTGAACCCTATCATGTTGAAAGGGTTCTTAGACAGTTTGGTAGGGTTCAGACCATCCCATCTGCGTCACTCGACCCTGTTCGTGCTGTTAGAGGTGTCACAACAGGTCGATATAGAGTCATATATCATTATCTTGATTAAATATGGGAGAGTTGGGATAATCTTGTTTTATCTACTTGGAGGAGGAGTACCCCAGTCAGACGTCTGGCTGAATGTGTTGATGGTTATATGCAGTGGTATACAAGTATCACACACTTGTATATCCAGAACCCCAAACATCAGGAGAGTCGATATGTTGTGTAGGATGCTGAGGTATGACAATATTGTTCACATATTGTTTACATTTTTTTAAAGACGTTTAGCTAATTACAATTGTACTTGTTCTTAATCCAGCGTATTGATCACGCACTATGGATTTCTTATCCTATCATCGAGGCGGGCCATGATGCTAGTGTTCGTGATCCAGATAAGTTATATAAGGCCATTGAAAGAACGTCACATGCTCTTCAGGATCAACAGATTGATGAGGCTAGACCTAGTTCTATTCCATTTAGAGCATGCAATCGTAGGAGACAAGTAAATGATAGGTAGTAGGTTTTTTTGATAATGTTGTTTTGTTATTTTGTAATGAAAGAAAAGTACTTTTTTGATGTTTTTGTTGTTTTGTAATGAAGAAGAAGTACTCTACCAATATTTTGTAATAAACAAGTACTCATGGTTTTTATATTTGGCAATGAACAAGAAGTATTAGAGAAATGCTTTTGAAACACCGCAATGAACAAGTAGTACCATATGCATTAAATGAACTTAAAATGCTAACCCTAAAAAAAAATGCATCGGTAGCTATTTCAATTACATAACTACAACTCAACTCACATACATCATTACTCATCAAGGTTAATACAATCAAATGTCTCTCTACCAATTCATAGTTATGATGCCATTACTCAAATAGGATTTCACATTACTGTGTTTCCTTCTAATAGGTCTGGATTTACCATTATAAAAATGGTTGTTCACTCTACCAATAGTAGCAGTATTATCACAACAAATTAACACATGAGGAATTGATTTTTTCCAAAAAGGAATTTTATGTAACAAATCTCTCAACAAATTTGCTTCCTTACATGTTGAAGCTAATGCTATAAGCTCAGCTTTTATTGTAGAATTAACAATTATAGTCTGTTTTTTAGACTTCCTACATATAGCACCACCACCCAAGGTAGAGAAAGAATCACCTGACAAAGTGTTTCAATCGACATCACTATATTCCTCAAGCATTGCAGGATACTTGCTTTAAAACAAACCATAATTTTTGGTACCAGATAAATATCTCATAATTCTTCCTATGGCTAGTGTCACGAGCCAAACCAGCCCCTAAAAGTTTGGTCCATGACCAACCTGTGTTTAGGCCTTAAAACAAAATTTCAAAATAATATTTACTCAAATACGGGGCCTTAAACAGAAGCAAATACCAACATAGATAAAATGCCCATTGAGCTTGTGCATACATGAAGATTTATGTTGATTTAATCATTTAAATAAGCTTCCATATTCATAATAATCACAGAATTATATAGATCTCACACACTGTAGACCGCCCAGGACTCTCTCCGCGCGTCCTCTTTTTTTCGGAGAAGACGCGAAGTGGGTCCTGCTACTACAATTCGGACTCTTGTCACGGTTCTGAATCTAATCTCACAAAGTGGAATGTAAGGCTGATAAATCACCAAAGAGTCCAAATCCGACAATTGGTTTTGAAAAATCAAATTTGAATCGAAAAACGCCAAACATGGACTGCTTTGTTAGATTATAGAGTCGCCACCTAAATATTTTATTTTTGAAAAATTTAGGAAACCCTAACTCGTGCCAAGGCTACGTGTCCGTCATCACCAAAGTTGCCTCGGCTCGGGAACTTGGGTACGAGAGGGGAAGATCCTGAAATATGCTATTGGCCTTAAAACTCAAACACAATGAAAGGGTGATGTGTGTGAGTGTGTGACAGAGAAATATGCTCTGAAAACACATGCTAAATGATGCCAAATCATGCAAACATCACAAACACAACATGCTATTGGCCTTAAAACTCAAAGCTAGTAAAGACCGACAACACTATAGCTATACAAGGCAAGCCTCATATGATCAAGAAAACTCAAAACAGGGTTCAAGCATGTTAAAATATGAGCAAAAACATGTTAGAGTGTGGCCAAAATAAGCTAGAATAATAGGCCAAAATAGCAAGCATATTAAGCTAGTAAAGAAGATTTACTCTACAAGTGTAGGAAGCATGCAAGAAGTGGCCAAGCCAGCCACAAATAGAGCTAAAACATGTTAAAAAAGTCACCAAAACATGCTTAGATCAAGTCAATGGATGGTAGAAAAACATGCTCAAGTATGAGGCCATTAACACAAGCACACAAGACACAAGGAGAGGGGATTACCCCCTTCTATTTTAAGCCTCAAAATGAACTTTCTACCACTGAAATTCCTCTAAGTTTCAGTGATTAGAAGGCTAAGCAAAGGTAAACACAAAAGCTTAGAAAGGTGGCTCAAGAGGCTTTACAAGCCAAAGAGCAAAAGAGGGGAATCACCCCCTAATCACACGAGACTCAAACCAACATTTTTAAGACTTGAAAATAGGAATTTTTTGAGACAAAAACCAGCTTCAAAGTTGCATACAAAGATGGCAAAGCTATGAACTAGAACAAAGCTTGAAAGAGGTAGGTTCTTACCCTTGTAGCACAGCAAGAAAACAACAAGATTCTGAGCCAAAACCAAGCCAAAATCACTCCAAGGAGCTCAAACAAGGCTTCCAAGAACCTCTAGTCCAAGGCCAAGGTGTTTGGTTAAGGGTGCTAGCACAAATATGCAAGAAAAGCACACTTTCAAGGCCAAAATATATATATATATATAGAGAGAGAGAATTTAGCTTAGCTCCAAAACTTTGTAACCCTTGCATGCATATAGAAGAGCCCTCTATATAGGTGATATAAGAAGCCTTCAAAGCAATCTAGCCCTCCACGTGCAAGCAGATAAGCTATCCTGCAAACAGCTGGCTCAAAATATCTGAGAAAATATCTGTTGAAACATTGATGGTGATGGCCGGCAATGCCTCATTGATGGCCGGTAATGCCTATTGATGGTCAGCAGGGAAGATCCTAGGGCCGGCAGCCCTCTTTGATGGCCGGCATACCATTAAGGACATCACAAAGCAAAGACCAACTCATGGTCCAAAAATGAGACAGAATGGAAATAGGGTTTGGAAGGATCAAACCTGGAACATTTCGTCGCGAAAGTCGAACACTCGACGAGTAATCAAACTTGTTGCCGGATAAACCTACACGAACATCCAAGTCTTGAGGACGGTCAAAAATGGGGTGTCTACACACACACACACTTACATAAGACTCAATAAATTACATAATTCCCAATACAAAATTAAGGCCTCGACGCAGAGGTGTAACCTGGTTGGTTTGACAAAGAGGCGGACCTCGATACAACTCTAGTGTTGATCCCCGATGGCTCACCTACATATATAAAATGAAAGGGGTGAGCTAACGCCCAGTGAGTAATATTAAAGTAAAAAGGTTAATGAATGATGTCCTTAACATTAAGATAACATATTTCACAATTTAGAAATGTATCATAAATCTTTTCAAAACAACTATTTATTATATCATAAACCATACCCTTTCAAGTGGAATATATAATGGAACTATTACAAAACATTTTACGTGGTACGCCCACTTATACAAAAGATTAGAAGCACATTTTAAAATAGGACATCCATTCATGCAAATAAAATAACACTTCATGACATGAGTCATATAGCGATGTCAAAACCTTTGCATTCATATCATATGTTCTGAACGACCTCGGGTCCATGTATAACAAAACGGCCTCGAGCCCAATCATATATCAAAACGACCTTCGGTCCAAACGTATCATATCGTGTCATTGTATCTGATCATGGACTAGATGGAACATCGACATGTCTCCACCTCCCCTTGGGCCCAGTTCATGTATGTATGGCCGCAAGAAGTGTCTCGTACGGACTCTAGAGGTGACTCACACTGTAGCACTTAGTTTCGTACAACACTTTGTTTCATACCAAAATGATTAGGTCTTAAAGACCGAACAATTCATACCATGCCATATCATAAGCGAAACAAATAAACAGAACGGCCTTGTGCCCACCATATTATATTATAAACAATTCACAGTTCTTATTCATGACTCATTTTACCTTTCTTGGAAACTTGTGTATTTTAACAAAATACGACATTTAGAGAATCATGTCACACATTAACAAAATACAATATTTAGAGAATCATGTCACACATTAGTCAAAATAGATAATGGAAAACATATCTTTACTAAACTATTACTCACAATGCTGGGCTTCTGGTAACAATGGGACGGTGTCCTCGTTGACCTACAAACACAATGCACATAGCATAATATGAGAATATAACCAATCTCTTTCTTGTTCTTTAATTAATTAGCCTTGGTGGTTCTAAACTCATTAGTCCTCAATAGGTCATAATCCGTGTCTAGGAAAATAGGAGGAATCGAAAGGAAAATGGTTTAGAAGAAGAAATGGTATAAAACTAATAGACAGAAAGTGAACAATCATCACTAATTTGGACATATCTATTTGTGTACTTAGAATTTGGGAGTGAGACCACCACCATTGAAAACTAGACTTCCGGGGCTTGAATTTAGGTTTAAGAATCACTTAAAACGAAGTCCGGATACAAGAGATATGCTTATTTGAAGTTGGCTGAAAAAGAGTTGTCCCGCACCTGCGAGAAACAGGGCCGCACGTGCGGGACAACGTGCTTTTTTAGTAGAATCAGATTTGATGCTGGAAATGGACTGCCGCACGTGCGAGAAGCCCTGCTGCGCGTGCGGCTCTGGGCAAAATTTGCTGTTCGAAAATCTTGGTTGGCTTTAACACTTATTTTTCCATTTTCTAAGCTAGGTTTCAACTTTAATCACCCAAAAACATGTAAAATTACTCTACAACATGATAAACTAACATCATTCAAGTGTAATTTCATCTCAAACAAATCAATCTTTGCCTCAAGTTAGAAATTCAAGTCTCATCTTTTCTACATAATCAAACTCCCACAATATATGCCCAAAATCATGTAAATATATCTTACACATGGTTGGTTCTCACACCAAATCTTGTTATTCCATGATCATTCTTAAGATTGAACCCAATTCAAGCAAATTTAAGGAAATCAAGGTTCAATTCCTTGAGTTTAACCCATTTCATTCATAACCCAACACACTTGTTCATTTACATGCTAACCTTCCAAGTCAATCCTTGATTTCATGTAGTAGATGAATTATCTACAAAGATAATAGTTAAAACCACATACTTTAACACAATTCCTTGCTTTTCCCCTTAATCTCTTCAATTTTCCCAAGCTTCATGGTTGATCTTCTTCCTCTCTCTTCAATTATCTTCAAACCCCCATGAATGTTGAGCTTCTTTTAGAGAATCTTTGTCTCTCTCTCTCTCTCTCTCTCTCTCTCTCTCTCTCTCTCTTTCTTTCACGGTTCTCTCCCTCTCCCTTAGATATTTTTGGCTCAAATATGTTGAGTTCAACTCATATATCTCATATATATCTATACATCTAACTATATATAAGCTTATCACAATTTGGGAGAACCAAACGCACCCTTACGAATCGTATGAAATCAAATTTCAATTAAACTTTTTAGATGACTCTAAAAATTATACTGATTATAACTTTGTGCTCCGTTCTAGTTTCTGAAGCCTCTAAGGCCTTTAATTTGCAGTGCAAAGTTAACCACTCAAACATACTTTAACGAATTTGACGAAATAAATTTCCAATTAATTTTCCCAAATAGCTCTAAAAATTCCCATTACATATCTATGTACTCAATTCTGATTTTTAAACCCATAAAGGTCGTCAATTCCAGTTTTAAAGTCGTAACTCAATAGATAATTCTTCAATTTGAACAAACATAATTAAATTAAAGCACATTAACCCATAGGTAAATAAAGATAATTCCTTATACGCATTTTGGGGTCGTTACAGCTAGCCAATGATCTCGACTTGGCTTTCCAGTAAACCTTCTAAGTACTCCAACAACATATGTATTGTTAGGTCTAGTACAGTCAGTAGCATATCTCAAACTGCTTCATGCTAGCATATTCCTTTTGATTAATCACTTCTTTTTCATTTGTTACAACAGATAAATGTATGCTTGCATCAAAAGGAGTAGCAACATGTTTACAGTCTAAAAAATTATATTTCTTTAAAATTTTCTCAACATAATGCGACTGATCAAGAAAAATGCCATCATTAGTCTTGGTAATTTTAATTCCCAAAATAAAATTGGCTTCACCAAGATCTTTCATATCAAAGTGACTATTAAGCATATTTTTAGTCTCATTTATAATATGCAAATTAGAGCCAAAGATAAGTAGATCATCCATATATAAGCTAATAATCACATGTGCATTCTCACAAGTTTTATAATATACACACTTATCACATTCATTAGTCTTATAGCCATTCTCAAGCATGTAGGAATCAAATTTCTCATGTCACTATTTAGGAGCTTGTATTAAACCATAAAGGAATTTAGTTAGCTTACACACATTCCTTTCTTGGCCAGGCTCCATAAAGCTCTTGGGTTGGTCCATGTAAATCTCCTCATCTAGATCTCCATTTAAAAATGTTGTTTTCACATCCATTTGATGAATTTTTAAACCATGAATTGTAGCCACTGCTATCAACAGTCTAATGGATGTAACTCTAGTAATCAGAGAAAAAATATCAAAGAAATCAAGATCAACTTGTTGCTTAAAACCTTTTGCGACAAACCTCGCTTTATATTTATTTACAGTTCCATCCGGTTTAAGTTTTTTACAGAGGACCCATTTACACCCAATAGTCTTACAACTTGGAGGTAAATCCACTAGCTTCCATGTTTTATTTGAAAGTAGTGAATCTACCTCATCATATACACTCTCCTTCCATAAAATAGCATCAGGTGACCCCCACTATTTCTAGATTTGAAAGGAAATTTGTTTTCATGAAAAATAGCATCACCTAATTCAAAAATAATATTATTTCTCATATAAAAAAATCTATAAGTTGTACTTTGCAACGCATACCCAAGAAAAGCACAAGTGGTAGCTCGTTCACCCAATTTAAGTTGTTTGGGATCTGCAAGTCTCACGAAAGCTAAACAGCCCTAAACCCTCAAATAACCAAGATTTGGTTTATGTTCCCTCCACAACTCATAAGGTACAATTTTAGTCTTTTTGTGTGGCACTCTATTTATCACATGGCAAGCTATCAAAATAGCCTCGTCCCAAAGATTTGAGGGAGTACTTGAATCAATAAGCGTAGCATTCGTCAAGTTAATTAACGTTTTATTCTTTTTTTTCAACTACGCTATTAGATGGAGGTGAATATGGTTAGAGTAGCCTTATGAATAATTCCCAATGACTGAACAAAAGAGTTGAATCCATGATATTCATACTCCCGGCCTCTATCACTTCTAATTCTCTTAATCTTTTTACTGAATTGATTTTCCACTTCAAGAAGGAATTCTTTAAATTTCTCAAAAGCATCACTTTTATTTTTTAATAAATATATGTTTGCATATTTTGAAAAATCATCAATAAAAGTGATAAAATATCGGTTACCACCACGAGTTAAAATTCCTCAAACTCACACAAATCAGTATGAAATAATTCTAACAATTCGGTATTTTTCTCAACACTTTTATGAGGCCTCTTGGAAATTTTTGCTTTAGTACAAATTTCACATTTCTTAATTTTTTTTGTCAATTCAGGAATTAATCCTAAACTACTCATGATTTCCACATATTTACTGTTAATACACAAGCGAGCATGCCCAAAATTAATAGAAGACAACATATAAACCGAATTGGTAGATGGTTTATTAATCTCAACATTTAGTTTGAACATCCCATCACAAGCATAATCCTTACCCACAAAAATACCCTTCTTGGTAATCACATATTGATCAGATTCCATAGTTTGCTTAAAGCCAGCTTTATTCAACAAATAACTTGACATCAAATAATTCATCATGGACGGTGTATAAAGCACATCTTTTAAAGTAAGCACACGTCTAGATGTGAACTTAAGGTCAACCTCACCACTTCCAAGTATCTTGGTTTGACTAGAGTTACCAAGCATAATTGTTTTCTCATCATCAAATGAAGTATACACCTTGAACCAAACTTTATCATAACAAACATGTCTATTAGCACCAGAATCTGCCCACAAAGCTTCTACATAATTAACCATGCAAATGTCTGTAATCAATACCACAAATGGTTCATCGATAACGCTAGCCTTTAAGGTAGGTGCACGTTTTCAGAATTTGCAAGTTCGAGCAATATGCCCACTTTTGCTACAAACAAAGCATATAAAATTTTGTGGAGGTGGTGGACCTTGGTTCTTATTTGGATTGATCCATTTATTGTGAGGTTTATCATAATTCTTCATATTCTTTTTATGAGGCTTCAAATAAGCATTCTTGGAATTTTGACTTTTGGGTAAGTTATTATTTGTTGAAACAATGTTTACCTTTGTGGTGGAATTGGCATTACCCTCTTGTGTTATCAATGCATCTTGGCCTCTAGCCTCCTCTTTGACTCAGATGTGAGTGATCAACGCTTCTAAGGAAGTCTCCTTTTGTTTGTGGCGCACGTTCTTTTGGAATTTTCTCCAAGACGGCAGTAACTTGTCAACAAGTCTTGCAATTACCAAGTTGACACCAATCTTGATGCTTTCTGTTAGGTTTTTATTCTTGACAATCCCGTTTGAAGAAACTCCTTTCTGTTGTATTTGTTTTCGCACTTTTTATTTCAGCGAGGCTATGAGTTTTTAGATGTAAATCCAACCCGAATTGTGCCTTGCAGAGAAGTTTGTGATGTTAATACTTTCGAGATTGCCACTTCGCTGATTATGACGGGGATCGAGCTGCCTGGTCAACTCGTGGGGGTCGAGGGGGCAGCGCCCAGGCGGGGTCAAGGGGCAGCGCCCCCGAAGCAAAATGTAAAATTGCTTTCGAAGTTGCATGTCCGCCCTTGCTCGCTCGAGCGAAGGAGTTCTCGCTCGAGCGAAAGCTGCGTCTGGCAAAAAACCTGAGAAAGATGAATGTACGCTCGAGCAAAGATTGTTTGGCTCGAGCGAAGCCACTTATGGAAAACACGCGTTTTTGGTTCTTTGCTCGAGTGAGAGAGTCTTCGCTCAAGCGAGCTTCGCAGTCCCAGATTTCT
Organism: Camellia sinensis; assembly: GCF_055761805.1. NCBI lineage: Eukaryota > Viridiplantae > Streptophyta > Magnoliopsida > Ericales > Theaceae > Camellia > Camellia sinensis. The sequence continues at coordinate 52,789,441 of NC_138967.1, forward strand.
ATAATTACAGGTTTCTGTCAGATTTTAGGATTACTTCTCCTAATCTTCTTTTTGGATATTAAGGTCTATCTCTGGAGATATTTTGCTAGTTTTCTTTGATGTTTTGATTGAGTATTCAACTCATGGTTTTAGAAGTTTACATCAAATGATTGTTTGTTTAATTCTATACAAAAGAGAGAGTTGTTCTTCAGTGGATTCTGAAGAATACGAGCCTAAAGCTTTGGTGGATTCTGGAGTGGCTCATCGTCAAGACAATTTCAAGGTGAAGACGGGATGGAAGAGACACATAGAGGTTGGTTCAATTCGGGCATGGATTCGCTAGGTAATTAAGAGTATACCTGTGTAATTCCTTTATATTTTCTTAGTGGATTGTTTTGTGGCTGTTGTCCGTGATTTTTTTATCACAATTGGAGGTGTCCATTTGTGGTTTTTCCACGTAAAATCGTTGTGTCGATTTGTCTTGATTGTTTGATTGGGATTGTTGTTTACTTCTTAAAATTAATACATAATCACAAATCAACATCTAAGGGATTTCTAGATTTTTCAATTGGTATCAAAGCAGGTCGTTCTATTTTGTTTAAAAAAAAAAAATCTTTTAGGACGAGATGTTGTTTGATTTGTGATAATGGATTCAATACGTGAGGGAAATTCTATGGTTCGACCACCCCTACTTGACAGATCCAATTATTCTTTTTTGAAAGCTCGGATGAGATCGTTTTTAAAATCTATAGATGAAAAGGTTTGGCAATCTGTCATGAATGGGTGGACCGAACTAACAATTACCGTTGATGGAGTAACATTCCCCAAACCAATTGATAAGTGGGACACAATTGATTACCAAAATAGTAATTGGAATAGTAAAGCTATCAATTCTCTCTTTTGCGCTGTCACACCTGAAGAGTTTAGTTGTATTTGCAATTGTGAAGTCGTAAAAGAGGCTTGGGATATCTTACAAACTATTCATGAGGGCACTCCTTCTGTTAAACGCTCAAAACTTCAAAGGCTCACGTCTAGTTTCGAAAACCTTTCAATGAAAGATAGTGAGACCTTTGAGGAATTTTATTCGAAATTGAGTGACATTGTAAATTCCAGCTTCAATTTAGGTGAAAAAAATACCAGAATCCAAAGTTGTGAGAAAAATTTTAAGATCCTTGCCCAATCGGTTCCAACCAAAAGATACGGCTATTGAGGAGGCTCAAGATGTTGACAACCTCAAGTTGGATCACTTGGTTGGAAATCTCCAAACTTATGAAGCACATAGAAATTTCAAAAAGAAACAAAAAGATGCTATTGCTTTTAGTAGTGCTCATAGAGTTAGAAATGATTCTGATGAGGATTGTGAGATAGATTTCAAGATTACAGCTGCTTTTGCTAAACAATTTAAAAAATCTTTTTTTAAAAAGAATCTTAATCTTTTGGAATCTACTCATACTCATAAATCTAAAGGCAAAGATAAACTCAAAATTAATTCTATAGCCAAGAAGGAGAAAGGAAAGATACAAGGGAACTCTAAAAGAGTCCAATACTATGAATGCCAAGGATTTGGCCACTTTGCTTCAGAATGCCCCACTCGTTTGAAGAAGAAGAAAGCCCTCGCCATCACTTGGGATGATGAATCAGAATCTGATGAAGATGAAAGTGACAACGAAGATCAAGGCGAAGAGGGACATAAACAATTCCTTGTTTTCATGGCGGCTTCTGAAACTGAAAGACAAACAGAGTATCCGAAGAGTCCGGTTGAGAATGCCACTGATGATGAATCATCGGGAAGTGATGATGAAGAACTTGAGCAAGCTTATGAAAAGTTGTATAAGGAATCTCTTAAGTTATCCAAATTGAATGACAAACTCACTATGAAACTCAAAGCATGTGAAAGTGAGAATGTCAAACTAAATGAGGAGATTTTCGAGGCTAGGATTGATGCCATCAAGATAGCTAATGATCGACAAGCTCTTTGTGCAAAACTCTTGACTTGTGAGACAGAGAATAATGAGCTATAGCAAATCTATGCAAGATATGAAGAAAAAATTGAAACTCTTGAGATGTCTCAAGTTGCTTTAGAAGAACTAATGATCAAGAAAGAGGAAGAACTCAAGTGTGCTATGGCTACCATTGGTCTTTGGAACAGAGGATCAAAGACTTTGGACAATATCATTGGGTCTCAACAAATTTGTTCTAACAAGAGTGGCATTGGCTTTGGTGATAACAAAGAGCAAAAATAGAGTGCATCTACATCTCATGATACAAGAACTCAAGGAAAGGGAGAACAAAAAATTCACCATAAAGATGGACTTCTTAAACTTCCTAGAGTTGGTAAGGTAAAAGAAAAGAAGGTACACCCTGCACACCTTGTTTTTATTTGTCATCACTGTGGTATGTATGGTCATATTCGCCCTTATTGTTATAAGTTGCATAGGAGAGTGTCTCAAAGAGATGGAAGAAATTCTAACATCTCGTGGGGTAAGAGACACTTCATTGGTTGTAATGAGGTTAAGGGTCATATTAGACCTCGTTATTTTGATTTGCTTGAGACCAATCGTGAACAGAGGTTTTGTTTGTCTAGTCCAAGGAATAGGAAGTTGGACACCAAGTCTAGACGGGTTCCCATTAAGGGAAAGGGGACCGCAATATCAAGACACCACCCAAGAACTGCAATTCTCACAACTTTTTTCATACTAAAGCAGTTTGGGTGAGAAAACTTGACGTGTGTTAATTTGTTTATTCTTTTTAGTTTTTGGGTTTTTGTGTGTGTGTTTTTTTTTTTTTTTGAGTCATTTAATGTATGCATGTTCGTTTTCTGACTTACTTTGTTTAAAAAAAAAAAAAAAAAAAAACCGAAAAGATTTTCTTAGTATGGTTTTGCAAGCTTGAAATTTTTGTATAGTCCTTGGTGCATATTGGAATTGATGAGAATATCCATTACATATTAATATGTGTGTGCTTTCTGTGGTCATTACTCATTTTAGAGTGTGTGTTTTTTTATTAGTATATCTCATTCTGTACGCACTTTTGGATTAGCAAATATTGGAGTCTTCTGCCGTAGTGATTTTTTTCTCTATGGACTTCTGGCATTGTATCTTTTGCTTTTCTAAAGGAATTGACCTATACTAGCATATCATGGGTGATGTTGAGTCTCTTAACCATCTTCTATCTTTTTGCATCTCCACGGTTTTTCCCTCTGTTCTTTGTAGTCCAGGCATGAGGAAAAGGCTACCTCAGAGTCACCAATCAGGCCATCCTTATTATATCCATGCTTCTCTGGTTCGGTTTCCATACTCTTGAGTGTGTCAGCCGCCAATGAATGTGCAAAAGAAAGAAAAAATGTGCAAAAGAAAAAAAAGATGTGCAAAAGAAAGAAAAGAAAATAAAAAGATGTGAAAAAAAAAGGGAAAAAAAATAAAGGATTCATTGATTGAGGGGGAGCCTCCGCCTTTACTCACCAAATACCCTTTAATTCCTAGTGGTTTGATTTTCCGTAGTTATGCTTAGATTCTCTTGTCAGAGGTCCAGCTATCAGATCACTACTAGGATTTGAATCTTGAGTTTGTCGAACTCCAAGAGTCACACACACACTTTTCTCATGGGATCTATGCTTTTCACATAATGCATCACTTTCTTTTATGAGGAATCTTCTAGAGGCTAAGCACATTGTGTTTTCAAGTAATTGTGCTTCTTGGATAATCTTGTGTGTTTTAAGGTACAACTCTGAAATTCCCTGCTTGCTTCATCATATTATTTTTCTCATTTTCTTCTTGTTCATTGTTTTTAGTGTTTATGGTTGCTTTGAGTGAGAGGGAGTTTGGTTTATCACTGCAAGAGTTTGTTAGCATGAACACTTTAATTGGTTTTGTAAGGGAGTTTGACATTAGTTGGTTTACCTGTTGTTATGCCTGTTGTTATGCTTTGCGGCTTTATTGTTTCCTTCTTACATACTCTTGTTATTTACATCATCATGTCATTGCTTATGTGGACTAATAGTTGTTTTGGAGAGTGTGGCACTAATAACTGTTTTGCAGATCATGACCTTGAGAAAGAAATTGGCTTTTGTTGGCTGTAATAGGTTGGGGTGATTAGGATTTTATTTGTTAGGTGTGTTTTGTCACGGCATTGCCAAAGGGGGAGATTGTTAGGTTTTTATTCTTGGCAATCCTGTTTGACAAAACTCCTTTCAGTTGTATTTGTTTTCGCACTTTTTATTTCAGTGAGGCTATGAGTTTTTATATGCGAATCCAACCCGAATTATGCCTTGCAGAGAAGTTTGTGATGTTAATACTTTCAAGATTGCCATTTCGCTGATTATGACGGGGATCGAGCTGCCGGTCAGCTCGCGGGAGTCTAGGGGGCAGCGCCCCTTGGCGGGTCCGAGGCAGCGCCCAAACGGGGTCGAGGGGTAGCGCCCCCGAAGCAAAATGCAAAATTGCATTCGAAGTTGCATGTCCACCCTTGCTCGCTTGAGCGAAGGAGTTCTCGCTCGAGCGAAGGCTACGTCTGGCAAAAAATCTGAGAAGGATGAATGTATGCTCGAGCAAAGGTTGTTTGGCTCGAGCGAAGCCACTTATGGAAAACACGCATTTTTGGTTCCTCGCTCGAGCGAGAGAGTCTTCGCTCGAGCGAGCTTCACAGTCCCAAATTTCTATAAGTACGGGTTTCTGTCAGATTTTAGGATTACTTCTCCAGATCTTCTTTTTGGATATTAAGGTTTATCTCTGGAGATATTTTGCTAGTTTTCTTTGATGTTTTGATTGAGTATTCAACTCATGGTTTTAGAAGTTTACATCAAAGGATTGTTTGTTTAATTCTATACAAAAGAGAGACTTGTTCTTCGGTGGATTCTGAACTTGAAGCTTTGGTGGATTCTGGAGTGGCTCATCATCAAGACAATTCCCAGGTGAAGACGGGGTTGGAAGAGACACATAGAGGTTGGTTCAATTCAGGCGTAGATTCGCTAGGTAATTGAGAGTATACCTGTGTAATTCCTTTATATCTTCTTAGTGGATTGTTTTGTGACTGTTGCCCGTAGTTTTTTTATCACAATTGGAGGTGTCCAATTGTGGTTTTTCCACGTAAAATCGTTGTGTCGATTTGTCTTGATTGTTTGATTGGGATTGTTGTTTACTGCTTAAAATTGATACATAATCACAAATCAACATCTAGGAGATTTTTAGATTTTTCACTTTCAAATCTTACTTCTACAACTATCATTGGAAATCGTGTGCTTTGCTCCACCATAGATTTTCCATACACCATTTGGAAGCGAAAAAATCGGCTAGCTACATACTTTTTTGCTCTTGCCTCTTCAGTATCATAATTAGTCTGTAAAGTTTTTCAAATTTTCTTTGCGGAAGTGTAAGTGGTGTCATAGTAATCATAAAATTGATCAGCAAGGAAATTTAAGAGATAAAAACGACATTTATACTTATCTGTATTCTATGAAGTCACTTTTGCTTCATGTGCCTCGGAATCTTTATCATTCATCTTCTCAGTTGGGATTTTGTTTGGGTTCTTCTTAGTAAGAACATAAGCAACTTTCAAAAGGTTAAGGTAAAAAAGAACTTTTCCTTTCCACCTCTTAAAATAAACTCCCTTGAACTTGAAAGGTTTGTTGAGATCTCGAATTCCATTATTGATTTTTTCTGATACTTGTTCCATATTGATCTCCTTAAAATTGTCAGTGAAAAAACCAGAAGAATTATATTTTATTGATAAATAATGTAAAGAAAATGAGATACAAATAAATCAGGCTGATGCACGGTAAAGAGATCATGCCCACTGTGGTAAGAAAAATTCAAATACCGATGGAGCAGTCACTAAATTCTGACTTGTCCCATCCAGGATACAACAACCCGACCACTTGTCGTATGGTTCAGGCCAACTCTGTACAAGATAGTGAACCCAAAACTCTACCAAGAAAAACACCATTATTTGGTTAGTAATATCTCAAGTATAAAAAATAGTTGGTTTAAAAAAGAGTAGATGGGGATGAACAATTTATAGGCCAATAGGACCTTACAAATTACACCAAAAAATAATGAACATTAAATTAGAAAAAATAGAGAGTCCGAAAACCTCCAAATATTAACTCACCACTAATGCTCATGACCTTCTAATAATCCTCATTCATGGACAAAACAAAAAGACACAAATAGTAATAATAATAATAAATAAATAAATAAATAAATATTAAAATGGTCCAATGCAGCATATGTGGCATTCCAAACTTACCTGGACTTGACATAATTTAGCAATTTCAAACTTAACTCGACTTGACATTAAGTCTAATTTAGCAATTTCAACCTCAACCTTGTAATAACTTTTAAATCTCAAATCCATCCATTTAACTCAATATATAGTTTGTTTTTTTTTTAGTTAATTACGTGTATTGGGCATTTTAAATGATTTTAAAAATTGTGCTATTCAAATATTTTGAATTTAAGTCGAAGCTTAGGAATATTCACTTTTCTCATTTTTTTTAATTTATTATAAAACTAAATAATGTAAAATTAATATTAATACTTTATAAGTAGGCATGCTATTTTGGATTGAACTAAAATTTCTTATCCCAAGTTAGACGTTTTTAGCATTTGAAGTAAAAGTTTAATCCATAAAATCAAGTTGGGTTTTTGAGTTCATGAATACAACTCATAACATTACCATCGTAACAATGAAAATTAAATACAACATATAATATTGACACTCTTCATGAGATGTAGAGAATTTTGTCAAACGGACTAATCCCGTTAATTAGAAAAATTACACAATTATTATTAAGAAATACTAAAAAGTTATAATTTAAATCTTATAATAACTTGACAAAATAATTAAATTTGTAATAAATAAAATATAATTTATTATGTCATTATGAATAAAATTATAAAATTGTACAATAATTCTTTTTTCACTTTTCTTTCAATTTTGTTTATACACATGTTCGCGCAATCTATGCTCACGAGTAAAGATGATAAACCAACCAAAGAGGATGAACTTAATTTTCTGGTCATATCATGAGGACCAACTAGTGCTCCGTGCTATGTGTTATATGTATTAACTAGCGTATGTCTGTGCCTAAAGGCACAGTATAAATAATATTAAGATTAAAATGTAATTATAAAAATATATTTAACAGACTATACTCTACGACAATTGTTTAAAGCCCCTTAGCGACAATTGTTTAAAGCTGAATTTAAGTTATTAATTTAGAAAATAAACACACATGTTTCAAGATGTACGCATATGAATAAGTTGATTGAGTCGATTATATGGTTTTTTATATATTAAATTCAATATCTATCCGAGATAAGAATTAAATTCATCAATCTCAACCACAGCTGAGTGGTTGAAACCACCTCCATCGTATTCTGCTGATCGGGTCGGTTCTTCAAGTAATCCCAACACTATTTAAATTTATTTTTTAATTTGATAAAATTACAAATTTAATATAAAATTTAATCCCAACACTATTTAAATTTATTTTTTAATCCCAATACTATTTAAATTTAGAGTAATGCTACGTAGCTCGAAATCAACCCCCCCGAATCCCCCTAATTTAAAAAACGACGTCGTTTTTCCTTTTTTTTTTTTTTTTGGTTGAATCAGAAACGAAGAAGAAGAAGGGAGAAGAAGAAGAAGAAGAAGAAGAGAAGGGAGAAGAAGAATAAGGGAAGGGAGAAGGGAGAACTGGACAGGAGGGGGCATAAACCAGGGGGGGAGGCGCAGCGGAGGTGAGGCGGAGGCCGAGCTGTTGCGACGATCGGCGATCGGCCGACGATCGGCTGAGCTTCTCTCTCCCTTTCTCTCTTTCTCTGTTTCCCTCTCTCCTCTCCTCTCTCTTTCTCCCTCTCTCTCTCGCCTTCACCCTTTTTCCCTCCTCTTTTCCCTCTGTTTCCCTCTGTTTCCATTTTCGGGGGATTCGGGGGGAAGGCCATTCGAGCTCCCAAGCTTTATCCTTAAATTTATTATAAATTTATTCTAACACTATTTAAATTTATTTTTTAATTTGATAAAATTAAATTCAATCCCAACACTATTTAATCCCAATGCTATTTAAATTTATTATAAATTTAATCCCAACACTATTTAAATTTAAATTTAACCGCAACACTATTTAAATTTAAATTTAATCCCAAAACTATTTAAATTTAAATTTAACCCCAACACTATTTAAATTTAAATTTAATTCCAACACTATTTAAATTTAAATTTAATCCCAACACTATTTAAATTTATTTTTTTAATCCCAACACTATTAAATTTAAATTTATTCCCAACACTATTTAAATTTAATCCCAATACTATTCAAATTTAGATTTAATCCCAACACTATTTAAATTTAAATTTAATCCCAACACTGTTTAAATTTAATTCCATCACTATTTAAATTTAAATTTAATCCCAACACTATTTAAATTTATTTTTTAATCCTAACACTATTTAAATTTATTTCCAACACTGTTTAAAGATAAAATCGACACGAGATCTGGGAAAAAGGTATATATTTTCTTCTTTGCTATATATTTTTCTGGGATAGTATATGACCCCGATATATGACATAGAACAAATAATTTTCCTACCCGTTTAGTTGTGTTTCTGTTTTTAGTTTTTTTGAAAAGCGAAGGCAATGAAAAATTCTAAAAATGGCCATCATTTTAATATTTATGATTATATATACATATGAATACTCGAATGTTTTCATTTTCTGTCATCTGTTTTTCATTTTTAGAAAAATACCCAGAAATGTGACATAAAACTGGATAATTTTCCTACATAGCCCTATTTGGTTATGCTTTTGTTTTCTTTGTTTTTCATGCTTTTGAAGAAAAAAAAAAAAGGAACAATGAAATGTTAAAATAAAAAATAAAATAAAATAAAAAGTGATTTTTTTCATTGCTAAGCAAAAACGGTTTACGAAAAGTCGAAAAATAATTCCTAAAAAGTGGGTTTTGTTCATTACAAAAATTTAATTAAATCAAAAATAGTTCACCAACCAACCTTTTTATGTTTGTTCAAAAAAACAAAACACCAACCTTTTTACCTGTTTTCTGAAAACAAAAATAGAAAATGAAAACAGAAACAGGCCTAACTAAAGTTTTCATAATTGGAAGAAATGAACCCAAGTCAAGAAAGGAACAAAACATAATGTCGGTACTCAAGTACAAATAGAAAACTCAATACACTGGCCTATTGTGGATTATAAAAAGACCCAAGTGCAAATACTTTAGTAAAATTAAAAGCAAATGACCTACATATTTTGTTGCCATTCCTACATTGCACTGGTCTGTATTGGTTTTACTATTAACGAAAAGAAAATGCAATAAAGGCAGAAAAGTGGGTGTGAAATGGCACTTGCAGTTGACTAATAAAGGTTTACGTAAGATTCCACCTAAGAAAGGAACATAAGCCCATTTGTCATCTTCTTCCAATGAAAACAGAAACAGGCCTATGGGATTGCAAGGCTTGCAATGGTGAGACCAGAGATGACATCAGACCTTAGAAGATTTAGACTATAATTGGGTCCCCATTGAAAAACATGGAAGAAAAATTGAAGACACAGAAGCAATTTTTGACAGCATGTTTGGTTCTTGAACCTGTGAAGAGGATCATCTGGGAATCATTTAGTGATTTTAAAAATAACTGTTTGGTTCTTGACAGCATGTTTGGTTCTTGAACTTGTTTTCAAAAATAACTCGAACAATGATCATTAGGCGAATCATTTAGTGATTTTAAAATTTGAGTAATGAGAAAGACTAAAAAACTGTGATCTAAGACTCAAATGTTGATCAACAGATTTATAAAGAATCCCAAAGATGAAACCAGAAATGATGATAAACAGAAATGAACCCAAGTCAAGAATTTCAAAGGATACTCAAACTTCAACTCGACTAAGCAAGATGCACAAAAATCAGCAACAATGATAGAGATAGTGTTACATTCAACTCAAACTTCAATGATCATTGTACGCAGACAACTAAATCAACCCGATAACAATGATAGAGAATAGTGTTATATTCAATTCAAACTTTGATCACTGATCTTTGAATGCAGACAACCAAATCAACACATTTATAAAATCTAACCGATGCATAAAAATCAACAACAATGACAGAGACAATAGTGTTATATTCGATGCAAACTTTGATCATAGATCAATAATGCAGACAACTAAATCAACCCAATTATACATATCAAAAAACATTCCCGTCAGACCAAAAAAATATTTAAGAAAACAAAAAAACAAATAGGAAATTAAATCAAACCTTCAAGTGGGCAGCAACCTTTTCCTTATCAGTGAAAACTCCAGTAGACTCCACAACGAAAGAAGAAAACGAACCTGGAGAGCTCCAATCGGTCTGAAATTTCAAGCAAAATATTCAATTCAAACTTTGATCATTGATCTTTGAATGCAGACAACCAAATCAACACATTTATAAAATCTAACCAATGCATAAAAATCAACAACAATGACAGAGACAATAGTGTTATATTCGATTCAAACTTTGATCACAAATCAATAATGCAGACAACTAAATGAACCCAATTATACATATCAAAAAACATTCCCATCAGACCAAAAAAATATTTAAGAAAACAAAACCTGGAGAGCTCCAATTGGTCTGAAATTTCAAGCAAAATCTGAAATCGCAATTCAAAGCAAACTCAAAATGGCAAGAGAATAAAACGAACCCTGAGAGCTCCAATAGGGGTTCAGGTTGCGAATTGAAGCCAGTCGGAGAGAAGGCTGGGAGGGTTGCGAGAAGCCACTGACAGAGAAGGGGGGAGAGGCAAAAATCTGAAATCGCAATTCAAAGGAAACTCAAAATGACAAGAGAAGAAAACTAACCCGGAGAGCTCTAATCAGGGTTCGGGTTGCGAATTGAAGCCAATCGGAGAGAAGGCTGGGAGGGTTGCGAGAAGCCACTGAGAGAGAAGGGTGGAGAGGCAAAAATCGGGTGGGAGGGTTGCGAATTGAAGCCAGTCGGAGAGAAGGGAGAGATAGAGATAAGGATAGAATGGGAGGAGACGTGCAATGAAAAGGGAGAGGGGAGGAGACGTGGGGGGGAGAGAGAGAGAGAGAGAAAGTAGAGTGTGTTTGGGCGGGAAACAAATTACTCTCAACCGTTAGATATTGATTAGGATTGATCTAAATTGATCTAAACCATTAAAATGAAGTGTATCTCTGATACATTTTATATATTTTCAAAAACCGTTATATCTTATTATATAGATTTGTATATTAATTGATAATATGACATAATTTAAAATATTTTTGATATTTATAATCTGTACAGTGAGTAAAATCAATAATAATGTCATAACTAATTTGGTACACTAGTTAGTACATTAAGGCTTCATTTGGGTTTTTTTTTAGTAATTTTTTGACTTTTTAACTAAAATATGATGTAAAAAAATTAATATACTTGAAATGACTTTTTGATTTTTTTATGAAAAGATATGTAAAAAATAAAGAGAAAAAAAAAACTTTAATTTTTTGATATAAGTTATTCACTTTTTAAATCTTTTAGTAATTTTTTAATTTTTAAATTAAAAAGTAATGTTATCAAATGAAACCTAACGAGTACACGACTCTAATTTAAGTTAAATTAATTAAAAAAAACCCACCGTCCTACCTCTATTGATTACAAGCCTTGAAGCCCAAAATTAGTTTTTGACCTTTGAAAATATTGACTCTTTCTTTCCTCTGTAGCTTTCTCTCTGGTCAGCCCTCCCAAATACTCCAAAATCCCGCTCTGACTTTCTCATTGTTCAACCTATATAAACCACTTCCTTAATTCTCCAACTAAAAAAAATCCAATTCAATTCTATCATTTCAACAAACAACCCAAAAAAAGGAAAGAAAAAAAAAAATGAGCAGCTCTGACGAAGGCAGCGGCGGCGGAGCAACCACGGCGGAGCAGAAGAAATACAAGGGAGTCCGCCGGCGAAAATGGGGAAAATGGGTGTCGGAAATCAGAGTTCCGGGAACCCAAGATCGGCTCTGGCTCGGCCCGTATTCGACTGTTGATGCCGCAGCGGTGGCGCATGACGTGGCGTCGTACTGTCTACGAGGACCTTCCTCGTACAACAACCTTAATTTTCCAGCGACATTGCCTGTCGGAGTGAGAACCGACATGTCGCCGCTGTCGGTACAGAAGGCGGCGTCGGATGCTGGAATGGCGGTTGATGCTCAGTTTGTCATGAATCAAACACAACAGCAACATTCAAGATCATCAACATCATCATCATCGATAGACAGTTGGAGTCGTGATGAGTCGAAAAATGTGATGAATGAAAACAACGTTAATGATGGATGTTTTGGGGTTTGGGAGGGAAGAATGATGAGTAGTCATGAGTTGGAACAAAGAGAGGAGGCTTTGAACATTTCTGTTGAAGATTATCTATGACTTGTTTCTTTCCCTCTTATATCATATTATATAGGAAAATGCTTGGCATCAGGAAAAATGTTTCATTATAGAATTTTCATCCTTGTAATACACTTTTTAACTTATTGTATATGTAATTTAAGGATAAAAAAATCTTTCATGATTATCTTTATGAAATATTTTTCATAATATCTAGCATTGCTCATATATATTATTATCTATCTAATCAGAGTCTTTGTACTCTATGCATGGTGTTAGTGTTGCAACCAATTAAAACATAGTGTGGTGTTACATGTATTAATTAATGTATTAATATTAATTATGACATTATTATTGATTTTACTAATTATACAATTTAAAAATATTAAAAATCTCTTAAATTATGTCACATAATTAGTTGGTATACAAATTAATATATTAAGGCCTCATTTGGGAACATCCTTTTTTAGTAACTTTTTAACTTTTTGTTTAAAATAAGATATAAAAAAATTAATATGTTTGGAATGACTATTTGATTTTTTACGAAAAGATGTGCAAAAAATAAAGAGAAAATGAAATCTTTGACTTTTTGATATAAATTGTTGACTTTTTAATTTTTTTAATAACTTTTTGACTAAAAAAATTACTTGCCAAACAAGACCTAATTGATACATATAATATTATTCTAAAACACATATATATATATATATATATATATACACACACTTCACTTGACAAGTTGAAGAAAGAAAGACAAACAAACACCTCAAAAGTATGATGATATTGTATTCTCCATTGGCACTGTGCATTTTTATGGGTTTTTGAGATTGTCAAGATGATATTTTAAAATGAGGTGGGCTTCTATCCGTATACAATCAAATGGGTTGGATCGAAGGGTGTTGTTTGCATTTTTTGAGTTTATAATCACTCTTATTAATTTTAACTGTTTATTTTATAAGATATTTTGTGTCTGTTATTTATAAAAATTTAAATTAAATTAAATTGATTTAAAAAAAATATTTTATTTTATTATACCTGTCTTAAAAAATGAAAATTTATTTAAAAAAATATATCCACAAACAAACGTGATTAAATGAAGGGTTATGATAATGATTTCGACCTACTTTTTTTTTTTAATAAAAAAAATATATAAAAAGTCTTACAAAATGAATTATGGACTCATGACAAATCTCACGAACATATCACAAGGAAATAAGTTATTTTAAAATTGGCTAAAAATAAAAGGGAAAAAATCATTTTGCATTTTCGAACTATTAACTCTGGTGTCATTTTACCTTTTTAAATTATTAATTTGAACAAATTTCTTTTTAATCCAGGGCAAATTACATATACACCCCTCCAGGTTTGACAAAATTACAGATACCCCCTGAGGTTTGAGAAATTACGAATTCCCCCCTGAATGCTATATTTGCATAAGAAATTAGGGGGTAATTTGTTATGAAATATAAACCTCAGGGGGTAAATTGTTATGAAAATACAAACCTCAGGGGGCGGGATGTAATTTTCGAAACCTCAGGGGGTATCTGTAATTTAACCAAACCTGGAGGGGTGTTTATGTAATTTGCCCTTTAATCCACTTTGTTTTAATATTTAACACATATGTATACATGTATATCCGGTCAACGTTTGCCACGTCACTTTTCATTTTAAATGATTGGCGGCCATTTGGTTATCATCCATTTACTCGGTCAATTTTTTTATCAGTAATTATGATTGAATTATTAAATTTGCTGATTTAGATATTTATGTTCTATTTGCTGATTAGATATTTCTGTAAGCCATTTTGTATGTAGAATGAGGCTTGTTTTTGGGAACAAATGGTTAAAAATAGTTTTTTTTTTTACTTTTTTGGATTATATATATATTTTTTAATTTTTTGGTACAATTTTTTTAAAAACAGTTAAAAAAAAAATTAGTTTTTAACCCCCTTCTCAAAATAAGCCTGAATCATGGCACAATAAAAAATAACAAATAAAAAAAGGGCAAATTACATATACACCCCTCGAGGTTTGGCTAAATTACAGATACACCCCTGAGGTTTCGGAAATTACATCCCGCCCCCTGAGGTTTGTATTTTTATAACAATTTGCCCCCTGAGGTTTATATTTCATAACAAATTACCCCCTAATTTCTTATGCAAATATAGCATTCAGGGGGGAATTCGTAATTTCTCAAACCTCAGGGGGCATTTGTAATTTAGCCAAACCTCGAGGGGTGTATATGTAATTTGCCCATAAAAAAATCCATGCATGGAAGGTGAGATGAAAAATGTTAGAGATTTTAAAATTTTTATTAAGATTTCTATCAAATGTCTCAATTAAATGTAGGACCCACACCATGTGTGTTCCATGTGAGCTTCACACTCATGTGAGACATTTGGTAGAAATTTTCACAGAACTTTTGGAATCTCTAACATTACTCAAGTGAGATTCATACACTACGTATTTGATATGACATATCATATTTTTTTTGGACAAATTATACTGGTGGTCCATATATTTTACTTTTTGTGTTATTTTTGTCTCTACAATTTGAATTGACTCAATTTTGACCATAAATTTTAGATTTTGTATCAATTTTGTCAAATTATTAGTGTTAACTTACTTAAAATTGAGTAAGTTTATACTTTTGTCGTTAAAAATACGACACATGACATTTATGTGTATTTTTTATAAAAAATGTTAAGAGTTGTAATCGAATGGATCCAATTGAGACAAAGTTATAAATTCATGGTCAAAATCGAGCCAATTGAAATTACAGTGACTAAAATTATACAATGACCAAAATATAAGGACTACCATCGTAATAACTAGGGTTGATTGGTGATAAATTCAATCTAAGGAGGGTATAAGGCATTAGGTCTAAGAAATATTTTTTTTATTGATGAAAGGTCCACGCTTTGTGAAATAGCTTAGTAAAAAGTCTTGGAGAATATTTTATTTTCAATTTTACCCTTTGACTTTTTTTTTTAATCTATTTGACTTTTCCTTGACTATCTATTCAAATTTATATCTATCTGGTTAATTTTTTTTTCTATCTATTCAAATTTTTTGTCTATTTGTTCAAAATTATATCTATCTGCTCAAATGTTTTTGTCTATCTGTTCAAAATTATATCTATCTGCTCAAATGTTTTTGTCTATCTGTTCAATTCTTTCCCTAAATTCTATTTATCTGTTCAATTTTTTTTTATCTACTCAATTTTTTTTCCTTTAAATTATATCTACCAAGCCACTATCTGTTCAAATTTTGAATAGATCTTTCTTTTACTTGTTGCACCGCAGATTTTTTTTTTATCCGTTACAATCATCATCTTCAACAACAATAACAACAACAACAACAATCAGTTTCTACATCATCAACAACTACAACTACACTACAACTATAAAAAAAAAAAAAAACAAAAACAAAAACAAAAAACACATACATGCACAATTAGATCTACAAAAAAAAAAAGAAAGAAAAAAAATTGAACATATCTAAACAAATCAAATCTGAGAAATACAAACACAAGGAAACTACATTGGAGATTGCTCTGGCGATCCAGTTGACATAGACTACACTATCTTGATCGTTAGCAATGGCGTCGACGGTAACAACCAATATTGGATCATCAAAAATTCATAGGGAATTACTTGGGGATATCAATGGCTATGGCTATATCAAATGCAAGAGAGAGAGAGAGAGAGAGAGAGAGAGATAGAGAGTTTTGGTTATGCAAAACAGAGAATGAACAGACTCCTCAAGATTCACCTACAAGATCGTGCGCTCTTCCACCGTCTTCTTCCGCCGCCGCATCTCTGTTTGGGGATGTGTTTATTGGGCTTGAGATGTGTTTGAAGCTCACTGCTGATTTGATCTTATCGATTGTCGCGGCCTAGGGTTTTCAGATCTGATATTCGTTTTGTTGATCTAAGGTTTTACCTTACATATATCTCATCGTGATCGTCATGATCTAGACGGCTTTGATCTGAATAAGTCCAAATTAGATCTGATAACACGTGCCAGTGGTGGAAGATGGTGGTGGTGGTGAAAACGGCACACCTAGGGTTTAGAGAGAGAGAGAGAGAGAGACGGATGGTTTCATATGAGAGATGTAGTGTTTGATTGTTATATATAGATGGGTATTTTGGTCATTTTGTATTAGCTTGTCCTTATGGACAAACTGGGTGCCTCTATTTATACATCACCTTTCATCTCAAGGCATACCACTACTCAAGGCATACCTTTAGTAATTTGATAAATAAGAAATTTGCTCAATACACATCATAATCTTCCATCTTTACCCCTACTCACACACTCCACCAACAATCTGCCATCTTTACCTTTACTCACTCACTCATACACCCTGCCCACAATCTTCAATCTTCCATATTTTCTGTAGTATACACCTTCACTTCAAAAACACGCACGATGTGAACGTCCCACTCCATTCTCTATTTCATTGTCATCCCAGAGGTTTGGAAACTAGTCTAAATCGGTCTCCATTTGTGCTGAAGACGACTTCACTCCATTCTCCTCTGGTTTATGACCCCTTCCATTATTTGTTTCATCAAAGACGCCGGTGGTGATCTTTGTTATTATCACAGTTGGAAACAACTCCACATTGGAGATATAGTAGGTGAGAATTCTCATTTGGCTTAGATTTTAGGGTTTTATGTACGTTTTTCCATTGCCATGAGCATTATATTTGAAAATTTTGTTTTGCGAACTGTTCGACACTGGTCTTTCGAACATTAACCTTGTGTCCAGAGTGTTTATGTCGAACATTTTTTATATGTTCGACATTTTAGTGTCGAACATAAGTAAATTGTTCGGAGTAAGTATGTTGAACAGAAACATGTTGTTCAAAAGTAGAGTGTCGAACAAAATGGAATTGTCCGGTTCTGAACTTCCGAACGGACTTATCGTTTATTATTTTCTATTCTGTTTTAAGAAATTGATGACCCTTCGCGTATTCATAATATTGTGTTAGAGAATGCACCTCAAATCTTGAAAATGATGTGATTGATAATGGTTCAGGAGATGATGATGCTGCTGCTGATGTTGATCAGGCTTATGAGGAGGTATTCATTGGTCCGTTTCCTGGGGGTCCGTTAGATAAATTAGTACTGAAGAGCTTCAAACATATTGTTTCATATATATTTTTTTCAAGTTTCATTCATTTAATTATTTATTGAACCAAATTATTTATGTTAATTATTACTTACGTTGCACGAGAGGAATCCCTTAAGGTGTTACAATCATGCGCCCAAGATTCTTGAGTGGCGGTGGTGGTCAAGAATCAAGAATAGAAGGTTTAGAGACATTGTGCAGCAGTTAGGTCTATCTTCTTTAGTCTATTGCACATATCGGTTCGTCAATAGGATTGTCATATCTGCATTTGTTGAGTAATGGCAACCAAAGACAAATACTTTTCATTTGCCAATTGCTGAGTTGACAATGACATTGGATGACGTGGGTACCATCTCGGGGATACCTATCACAGGTAGATCAGTTAGTGTTGCAAGTTTGATAGATCAATAGGCACATGCACTTATGGTAGCTGTCTTGGGAGTTGATGATGATGAAACAACTGATGAGCTATCATTTGCTAGGGGACAATCAGTAAAGCTGGAGTGGTTGCGGAGCAGATTCAGTGGTTCCAAAGACTTAGACATCGAGGAATCTATAGTTTGTGCCGCCAGAGCGTATTTGCTATTTCTATTGGGATGTACATTGTTCAACGACAAAAGTGGAATGAGAGTTCCTGTTGTGTACTTGCATTTGTGGATGGATTTGACTGATATTCATATGTATGCTTGGGATGTAGCTGCTTTGGCATATTTATACTAGCATTTGGGATTTGCCACGAGATTAATTGTTCGACAGATAAATGGTTACATGACATTGTTGGAGGCATGGATTTATGAGCATTTTTGGCCATTTAGACCTCACCAAAACATAGAATATACTGAACAATTGCCTCATGTGCATCGATGGACTTCTCGTCAAGAAGCTGGTTCAACAGTAGCACACCTACATGCGTTACGGGAGGAGCTTGACAGATTGGCATTTGATGAGGTATAACAATTAATATTAGTTGAATTAAGAGTTCTCATTACATGTCACTCATTAAGATTTCATTTTATTTTCTCTCCTAGGTTGCTTGGGATCCATATCGAGATTGCCGTTAACATCACCCATGTCATGAGATCACATTCTATAGCGGCTGTTTGAAGTGCTTGGATATAGTTAAACCCTATCATCCTGAAAGGATTCTTAGACAGTTTGGTAGGGTTCGGACCATCCCATCCGCGTCACTCGACCCTGTTCGTGTTATTAGAGGTGTTACAACAGGCCGATATAAAGTCATATCTCATTATCTTGATTAAATATGGGAGAGTTGGGATAATCTTGTTTTATCCACTTGGAGGAGGAGTACCCCAGTCAGACGTGCGGTTGAATGTGTTGATGGTTACATGTAGTGGTATACAAGTATCACACACTTGTATATCCATAACCCCAAACATCAGGAGAGTCGATACGCTGTGCAGGATGCTGAGGTATGACAATATTGTTCACACATTGTTTACATTTTTTTTAAATACGTTTAGCTAATTACAATTGTATTTGTTCTTAACCCAACGTATTGATCACGCACTATGGATTTCTCATCCTATCATCGAGGTGGGCCATGATGCTAGTGTTCGTGATCCAGATAAGTTATATATGGCCATTGAGAGGATGGCACATGCTCTTCAGGATCAACAGATTAATGAGGCTAGACGTCGTTCTATTCCATTTAGAGCATACAGTCAGAGGAGACGAGTAAATGATAGGTAGTAGGTTTTGTGATAATGTTGTTTTGTTATTTTGTAATGAAAGAAAAGTACTTTTTTGATGTTTTTGTTATTTTGTAATGAACAAGAAGTATTCTACCAATATTTTGTAATAAACAAGTACTCATGGTTTTTATATTTGGCAATGAACAAGAAGTATTAGAGAAATGCTTTTGAAACACCGCAAAGAACAAGTAGTACCATGTGCATTAAATGAACTCAAAATGCTAACCCTCAAAAAAATGTATCGGTAGCTATTTCAATTACATAACTACAACTCAACTCACATACATCATTACTCATCAAGGTTAATACAATCAAATGTCTCTCTGCCAATTCACAGTTATGATGCCATTACTCAAATAGGATTTCACATTACTGTGTTTCCTTCTAATAAGTCTGAATTTACCATTATAAAAATGGTTGTTCACTCTACCAATAGTAGCAGTACTATCACAACGAATTAACACACGAGGAATTGATTTTTCCCAAAAAGGAATTTCATGTAACAAATCTCTCAACCAATTTGCTTCCTTATATGTTGAAGCTAATTGTCACGACCCAAACCCGGCCCTATGGGTTTAGCACCGTAACCGGCCAGTAATCCGAGATTACCGAAGGCCTGCAGAACAATAGTATAGTAAAACAGAGTACAGGGCCTGGCGGAAGCCAAAACAGTAAATAAATAATGTCCATTGAAACCACTCCCTTGGCTGGGGCTAGTTGTCGACCCCGTATTCTGTTTCTTGTTGGCTGGGTTGTGCTTGCCTTTCTTGAATTTGAAACCCTGCCTCTTACTACGCCATTCCGACGTTGGTGTTTCAGTTTTCAGTGCTTCAATGTTTGATTCAGCCATCAAGGCTCGGTCAAGAACATTTACATAGTTCGGTAGCTTCAAAACATTGATTCTGTCGAGAATTGCAACATTAAGGCCGCCTTCAAACTTCCTGGCCTTCTTATATTCAGTATCCACCATATGCGATGCATATCTAGCAAGCTCGGTGAATTTCGTCTCATATTCTGCAACGGACATTGTGCTCTGCTTCAGCTGTTCAAATTCAGTCACTTTTCTATCCCTGACACACTGAGGGAAATACTTTTCAAAGAAGGACTCCTTGAACTGAGCCCAAGTCATAACAGTATTTGTATCGCGGATCAACATCCACCACCTTCTAGCTTCTTCTTGTAGGGTAAAGGTAGCTAACAATACTTTATTCGCTTTTGAGCACGGAAACACTTCAAATAGTTTTTCTGTTTCAAGCACCCAAGCTTCAGCCTTTAGCGGTTCTAGTCCTCCCTGAAAGGATGGCGGTTTCATCTTGCTGAATTTATGGGTGAGAGCAATAATATCCCCATCATTCACATTCGCATTAGGTTCCGGCTGTACCGGAGGAGGAGGAGGAGGTGGGGGTTGTTGGTTCTGTTGTTGTTCAAGTCTAGTGGTTATCAGTTCCATCATTCTTTCCATTCTTTCCATTCTTGCCTCTGTAGATGAGGATTCAGGTTCATTTGCACTGTCCATTTCACTATAAGCAGTTATAACAGTTATAGCAATTGTAACATAAGCAGTTGCATATTTAGACAGTTATCACATCAACATGTATTCAGTCATAACATAGCCACACACTTTTCAAGTTCATGAAATGCCCTAATCACTTTTCTAGGACACCCTATAGCTCATTTGGACACGTGTGTGCGGTATAACTCGTGGTAAGTATCGCTCTGATACCACTCTGTCACGACCCAAACCCGGCCCTACGGGTTTAGCACCGTAACCGGCCAGTAATCCGAGATTGCCGAAGGCCTGCAGAACAGTAGTATAGTAAAACAGAGTACAGGGCCTGGCGGAAGCCAAAACAGTAAATAAATAATGTCCATTGAGCTGTGACAGTCTGCATGCCAAAAAGATTTTTCATGCATTCATACATACAACAGTACAGTCTATACAATAATTTACAGTCACACAGTACAGGGACCTAGTCCCTTGATAACAGTACAGTAAACATTCAGTCTATACAGAACAGTAGACGGTACAGAAGGGGGAATTGTAAAACACCCCGAAGCCTTAACACGATAGGCTCGGAACCTCGCAGTGAGGCACAAAGGCTGGCTTGACAAAACTGGAGTCTAACCTGCGCTCCTAGCTCCGATCTGGTGACTGAGCACCTACATATATATATAAACAGTGAGCTAAAGCCCAGTGAATAACATAATGCGTAAAGGGGTTATGAATGAAATGTCCTTACAGTAACGAAATCAGTTCATTAAACAATACTTCAGTCTTTCAGTCAGAACAGTTAGTCAATCATATGTGGTACATCCATTAGCATAACAGTAAACAGTAGGTCTTAAAGACCGAACAGTAATGATGGCCATCAATCAGTAAACAGTAGTGGTTCCACGAGGGAACCGACAGAGATTTCTGTAACAGTAACAGTCAGTAACGGTAGTTGCTAAGGATGCCACAATACAGTTCAGAATAGAGGACATACATTCATTCAATTAACAGTAACAATTCAGAAAGCAGTACGGTTCAATTGTTCAGAAGATAATCATTTTGAACATATCTTTACACAGTTGTTACTCACAGAGTTTGGGCTACAGTATGCTAGAGCGCGCCTCCCCAGTCGCCAACCCTACACAGTTAACAGATTGAACACACACTAAGCTACACAGTTGGGAGATAACATAATTTAACCCCTAATGCCTCGGTGTGTTCTACATCTATCCTCAACAAGATGTCTTAAACTAGGCCTAAGAATGCCTAGAATGGAATGAGGATGCAAAGATGTGATCAGAAGACTGTTTCAAGATTTTCAGAAAGACAGAGTCCCGCTCGAGCGCAGGTTTCCCCGCTCGAGCGGTCATGCAATAAAGGTACACGCTCGAGCGTCAACTTTCCCGCTTGAGCGTACTGTAAAAGTACTGGATGGGTGAAATCTCCGCTCAACGCCCGCTCGAGCTTGAGACATGACTCCGCTCGAGCGCCCAATCCTCCGCTCGAGCGGACTGTAAAACAGTGCAGAGAGATGCTGGATGCTCGGATTCCACGCTCGAGCGGCACTTCCCCCGCTCGAGCGGAAGTGCAGAATCTGGGAATTCCAGATTGCACCTCCAAGCTCAAACTCACATTCAAATGCATCAAAACCGATCCTCTTGGGCCCATTTTCTAGAAAACATTTATAAACACATAGAATAACATGTTTCAAAGCTCAATTTTAAGAAATCAAAGCCCAAGGGTGTTTAATTCAAACTCAATTTAAACTATTTTTCAAGCACAAGATGAACATGCAAACATGCATGAATTCAAACCATTTGAAGCTCCAATTTGATGCTCTAAGGAGCCAATTGATCCAAAAACAAGTTGAAAACACGAACCATTACAAAATTATGGACATGCATGTTCCATTTCACCATGGATTCAACTCAAACCTCATCAATTCAAACATGCATGCATGAATTATGCTCTATATCAACATGTATGAACTAAAACATGGCTCAATCCTCAACTTTAACATAAATCATGCAAGAACAAGATAAGAAAGAGGGTAATTACTCTACCTTAGGTCTCCAATGCAAGATTAGGAGTTCAATTATGGAGTCTATACATCAATTCTTCAATCTCTCCAAGCAATTCACAAAGTAGAACTCAAGATCAACTCAATTCTCTCTCACTCTCTATCTTGGTTGGTTGAGTCAAGGGAAAGAGCTGATGGAAATGTTGTTTTAATCAAATGCACTAAGTGTAATAAGCCTCAAAAGGTTTGAGGTAGTGGGCCACTACAAGGCTAGTTTGGTAAATAAGTCCTACTTGGCCAATCAGCTTATTTTAATCTAATTTAATCATACCTAATCAGCTTTCAGATAAATATACTATAAAATCACATTCATTACGACGATCATAAAACACCAATCGGTTTCTAATTCAGCCGCCGATAAGGCCTTCAATGAGCAGTTTAAACACAAGTCATGAACAGATCAAACATACAGTCAACAGATAAAATGCAATTCAAACAGATGTATTCATCCAATTCAGTTTCAATTTCCGTCAGTCAGTTCAGTACTTTTAATCAGTCCAATTATCAGTCATAATCAATTCAGTTTAACGGTAATCGATGGTTATCGGTAATCAATCAGTCATTAATCGGTAAACAGTATGAGGGTTGTTACACTAATGCTATAAGCTCAGCTTTTATTGTAGAATTAACAATTATAGTTTGTTTTTTAGACTTCCAACATATAGCACCACCACCCAAGGTAAAAATAAAACCCGACGTAGAGAAAGAATCACCTGAAAAAGTGTTCCAATCGAAATCACTATATTTCTCAAGTACTGCAGGATACTTGCTTTAAAACAAACCATAATTTTTGGTACTAGATAAATATCTCATAATTCTTCCCATGGCTAGCCAATGATCTCGACTTGGCTTGCCAGTAAACCTTGTAAGTACTCCAACAACATATGTAATGTTAGGTCTAGTACAGTCAGTAGCATATCTCAAACTGCTGCATGCTAGCATATTCCTTTTGATTAATCACTTCTTTTTCATTTGTTACAACAGATAAATGTATGTTTGCATCAAAAGGAGCAGCAACATGTTTATAGTCTAAAAAATTATATTTCTTTAAAATTTTCTCAACATAATGCAACTGATCAAGAAAAATGCCATCATTAGTCATGGTAATTATAGTTCCCAAAATAAAATTGGCTTCACCAAGAACTTTCATATCAAAGTGACTATTAAGCATATTCTTAGTCTCATTTATAATATACAAATTAGAGCCAAAGATAAGTAGATCATCCACATATAGGCTAATAATCACATGTGCATTCTCACAAGTTTTATAATATATACACTTATCACATTCATTAGTCTTATAGCCATTCTCAAGCATGTAGGAATCAAATTTCTCATGTCACTATTTAGGAGCTTGTATTAAACCATAAAGGGATTTAGTTAGCATACACACCTTCTTTTCTTGGCCAAGCTCCATAAAGCTCTCGGGTTGGTCCATGTAAATCTCCTTATCTAGATCTCCATTTAAAAATGTTGTTTTCATATCCATTTGATGAATCTTTAAATTATGAATTGTAGCCACTGCTATCAACAGTCTAATGGATGTAACTCTAGTAATCAGAGAAATCAATATCAACTTGTTGCTTAAAACCTTTTACGACAAACCTCGCTTTATATATATCTACAGTTCTATCCGGTATAAGTTTTTTAAGGAGGACCCATTTATACCCAATAGTCTTACAACCTGGAGGTAAACCCACTAGCTTCCATGTTTTATTTGAAAGTAGTGAATCTACCTCATCATTTACAGCCTCTTCCAAAAAATAGCATCAGGTGATGATAAAGCTTCTTGCACTAAAAGAGGAATTTCTTCTACATTGTAAAGATAATAGTCAAGGCCAAAATCTTTTTCAACTCTGGTTTATTTACTCCTCCTTGGTTGGATTTGAGAATTTTCTTGTTCTTGAAAAACTAACGACGGAGTAAAAGAGTTAGGCATGGATAAAATATTTTCAGAAACTATTTGACCCCCACTATTTCTAGATTTGAAAGATAATTTATTTTCATAAAAAATAACATCACCTGATTCAAAAATAATATTATTTCTCATATCAAAAAATCTATAAGCTGTACTTTACAACGCATACCCAAGAAAAGCACAAGTGGTAGCTCGTTCACCCAATTTAAGTCGTTTGAGATTTGCAAGTCTCACGAAAGCTAAACAGCCCCAAACCCTCAAATAACCAAGATTTGGTTTATGCTCCCTCTACAACTCATAAGGTACAATTTTAGTCTTTTTGTGTGGCACTCTATTTATTACATGGCAAGCTGTCAAAATAGCCTCATCCTAAAGATTTGAGGGAGTACTTGAATCAATAAGTATAGCATTCGTTAAGTCAATTAACGTTTTATTCTTTTTTTCAGCTACGCCATTAGATGAAGGTGAATATGGTTGGAGTAGTTTCATGAATAATTCCCAATGACTAAACAAAAGAGTTGAATCCATGAGATTTATACTCTTGGCCTCTATTACTTCTAATTCTCTTAATCTTTTTACTGAGTTGATTTTCCACTTCAAGAAGGAATTCTTTAAATTTCTCAAAAGTATCACTTTTATTTTTTAATAAATATATGTTTGTATATTTTGAAAAATCATCAATAAAAGTGATAAAATATCGGTTACCACCACGAGTTAAAATTCCTCAAACTCACACAAATCAGTATGAAATAATTTTAGCAATTCGGTATTTTTCTTAACATTTTTATGAGGTCTCTTGAGAATTTTTGCTTTACTACAAACTTCACATTTCTCAATTTGGTTTTGTCAATTCAGGAATTAATCCTAAACTACTCATGGTTTTCACATATTTACTGTTAACACACAAGTGAGCATGCCAAAAATTAATAGAAAACAACATATAAACCGAATTGGTAGATGGTTTCTTAATCTTAACATTTAGTTTGAACATCCCATCATAAGCATAACCCTTACCCACAAAAATACCCTTCTTGGTAATCACATATTGATCAGATTCCATGGTTTGCTTAAAGCCAGCTTTATTCAACAAATAACTTGACGTCAAATTCTTCTTCATGGACGGTGTATAAAGCACATCTTTTAAAGTAAGCACACGTCCAGAGGTGAACTTAAGATCAACCTCACCACTCCCAACTATCTTGGTTTGACTAGAGTTACCATGCATAATTGTTTTCTCATCATCAAAGGGAATATACACCTTGAACCAAGCTTTATCATAACAAACATGTCTATTAGCACCATAATCTGTCCACCAACCTTCTACATAATTAACCATGCAAATGTCTGTA
The DNA here is from genome assembly GCF_055761805.1 of Camellia sinensis. NCBI lineage: Eukaryota > Viridiplantae > Streptophyta > Magnoliopsida > Ericales > Theaceae > Camellia > Camellia sinensis. The sequence continues at coordinate 52,815,480 of NC_138967.1, forward strand.
ATCAACACCACAAATGGCTCATCGATAATGTTAGCCTTTAGGGCAGGTGCACATTTTCAGAATTTGCAAGTTAAAGCAATATGTCCACTTTTGCTACAAACAAAGCATATAAAATTTTGTGGAGGTGGTGGACCTTCGTTTTTATTTGGATTAATCCATTTATTGTGAGGTTTATCATAATTCTTAATATTATTTTTATAAGGCTTTAAATAAGCATTCTTGGAATTTTGACTTTTGGGTAAGTTATTATTTGTTTAAACAAAGTTTACCTTTGTGGTGGAATTGGCATTACCCTCTTGTGTTATCAATGCATCTTGGCCTCTAGCCTCCTCTTCGACTCGGATGCGAGTGATCAACGCTTCTAAGGAAGTCTCCTTTTGTTTGTGGCGCATGTTCTTTTGGAATTTTCTCCAAGATGACAGTAACTTGTCAACAAGTCCTGCAACTGCGAAGTTGACACCAATCTTGATGCTTTCAAATCTTACTTCTGCTACTATCATTTGGAAATCTTATGATTTGTTCCACCATAGATTTTTCATCCACCATTTGGAAGCGAAAAAATCGGCTAACTGCATACTTTTTTGCTCTTGCCACTTTGGTATCATACTTAATCTGTAAAGTTTTTCAAATTTTCTTTGCGGAAGTGTAAGTGGTGTCATAGTAATCATAAAATTGATCAGCAAGGCAATTTAAGAGATAAAAACGACATTTATACTCATTTGTATTGTATGAAGCTACTTTTGCTTCATGTGCCTCGTAGTCTTTATCATTCATTTTCTCGGTTTGGATTTTATTAGGGCTCTTCTTAGTAAGAAGATAAGCAACTTTCAAAAGGCTGAGGTAAAAAAAACTTTTCCTTTCCAGCTCTTAAAATAAACTCCCTTGAACTTGAAAGGTTTGTTGAGATCTCGAATTCCATTATTGATTTTTTTCGATACTTGTTCCGTATTGATCTCCTTAAAATTGGTAGTGAAAATACCAGAAGAATTATATTTTACTGATAAATAATGTAAAGAAAATGAGATATAAATAAATCAGGCTGAGACACGGTAAGGAGATCAAGCCTACTACGGTAGGAAAAATTCAAATACTGATGGAGCAGTCACTAAATTCTGACTTGTTCCATCCAGGATATAACAGCTCGACCACTTGTCGTATGGTTCGGGCCAACTCTGCATAAGATGGTAAACCCAAAACTCCACTAAGAAAGACACCATTCTTTGGCTAGTAATATCTCAAGTATAAAAAATAGTTGGTCTAAAAAAGAGTAGATGAGAGAAATTTATAGGCCAATAGGACTTTACAAATTTCACTAAAAATAATGAATAATGAACATTAAACTAGAAAAAATAGAGAGTCCCAAAACCTCCAAATATTAACTCACCATCAATGCTTATGACCTTCTAATAATCTTCATTCATGAACAAAACAAAAAATCACATAATAATAATAATAATAATAAATAAATAAATAAATAAATATTAAAATGATCCAATAGAGCATATGTAACATTCCAAACTTAACTCGACTTGACATTAAGTCTAATTTAGCAATTTCAACCTCAACCTTGTAATAACTTTTAAATCTCAAATCCATCCATTTAACTCAATATATAGTTTTTTTTTTAGTTAATTACATGTATTGGGCATTTTAAATAATTTGAAAAATTGTGTTATTCAAATATGTTTGAATTTAAGTCGCAGCTTAGGAATATTCACTTTTCTCATTTTTTTAAATTTATTATAAAACTAAATAATGTAAAATTAATACTATTAATACTTTATAAGTAGGCATGTTATTTTGGATTGAACTAAAATTTCTTATCCCAAGTTAGATGCTTTTAGCATTTGAAGTAAATGTTTAATCCATAAAATCAAGTTGGGTTTTTGAGTTTATGAATACAACTCATAACATTACCATCGTGACAATGAAAATTAAATACAACATATAATATTGACACTCCTAATAAGATGCAGAGATGTTTGTTAAACGGACTAATCCCGTTAATTAGAAAAATTACACAATTATTATTGAGAAATACTAAAAAGTTATAATTTAAATCTTATGATAACTTGACAAAATAATTAAATTTGTAATAAATAAAATATAATTTGTTATGTCATTATGAATAAAATTATAAAATTGTACAATAATTCTTTTTTCACTTTTCTTTCAATTTTATACACGTGTTAGCGCAATCTATACTCACGAGTAAAGATGATAAACCAACCAAAGAGGATGAACTTAATTTTCTGGTCATACCATGAGGACCAATTAGTGCTATATTTAATACTCCCTCCGTCTCAAAATATTAGTCCCTTATTCCATTTTTCATTGTCCTAAAATATTAGTCCCTCTTAAAAAATCAAGTACAAAAATAATGTAAAATTCCTATTTTGTCCTTCTTTTAAATTAATAAACAATATAAAAAGTACAATTATGACATTGATATTCTCAAAAAATGTACTATCAAAAGGGTAATTTTGGTAAATTAACTTTTTTCAAATGCAATAATTATACTACCAAAAAAAGTTGGATTCCCCAAAAGGGACCATTATTTTGGGACGGAGGGAGTATGTATCAAGGGCAAATTACATATACACCCCTCCAGGTTTGGTTAAATTACAGATACCCCCCTGAGGTTTCGGAAATTACATCCCGCCCCCTGAGGTTTGTATTTTCATAACAATTTACCCCCTGAGGTTTATATTTCATAACAAATTACCCCCTAATTTCTTATGCAAATATAGCATTCAGGGGGGAATTCGTAATTTCTCAAACCTCAGGGGGGTATCTGTAATTTTGTCAAACCTAGAGGGGTGTATATGTAATTTGCCCATGTATCAATTAGTATATTAATTGATAATGTGATAAAATTTAAAATATTTTTGATATTTATAATTTATATAATGAGTGAGATTAATAATAATATCATAACTAGTTTGATACATTAGTTAGTACACTAAGGCCTTGTTTGGGAACATATTTTTTTAATAATTTTTTAAATTTTTGATTAAAATATGATGTAAAAAAATTAGTATGTTTAAGATGAATTTTTAATTTTTTATGAAAATATATGTAAAAAATAAAAAGAAAGGAAAATTTTTAATTTTTTAATATAAATTATTGATTTTTTAATTTTTTAATAATTTTTTAATTTTTAAATTAAAAAGTGAGGTTATCAAACGAAATCTAATTGGCACACTACTCTAATTTAAATTAATTAAAAAAACCACCGTCCTACCTCTATTGATTACAAGCCTTGAAACCCACAATTTGTTTTTGACCTTTGAAAATATTGACTCTTTCTTTTTTCTGTCACTTTCTTTCTGGTCAGCCCTCCCAAACGCTCCAAAATCCAAAATCGCCCTCTGACTTTCTCATCGCTCGACCTATATAAACCACTTCCTTGATTCTCCAACTAGCAAAAAAAAATCCAATTCAATTCCATCATTTCAACAAACAACCCAAAAAAAGGAAGGAAAAAAAAAAATGAGCAGCTCCGACGAAAGCAGCGGCGGCGGAGCAACCACGGCGGAGCAGAAGAAATACAAGGGAGTCCGCTGCCGGAAATGGGGAAAATGGGTGTCGGAAATCAGAGTTCCGGGAACCCAAGATCGGCTCTGGCTCGGCTCGTATTCGACTGTTGAAGCCGCAGCGGTGGCGCATGACGTGGCGTTGTACTGTCTACGAGGGCCTTCCTCGTACAACAACCTTAATTTTCCAGCGACATTGCCTGTCGGAGTGAGAACCGACATGTCGCCGCTGTCGGTACAGAAGGCGGCGTCGGATGCTGGAATGGCGGTTGATGCTCAGTTTGCCATGAATCAAACACAACAGCAACATTGTTCAAAAAAAAAAAAAACACAACAGCAACAGACAAGATCATCATCATCGATAGACAGTTGGAGTCGTGATAAGTCGAAGAATGTGATGAACGAAAACAACGTTAATGATGGATGTTTTGGGGTTTGGGAGGGAAGAATGATGAGTAGTCATCAGTTGGAACAAAGAGAGGAGGCTTTGAACATTTCTGTTGAAGATTATCTATGACTTGGTTCTTTCATCTTGTATCATATTATATTATTATCTATCTAATCAGAGTCTCTGTACTCTATGTAAAATGTTATATGATTAATTAATGTCCAATCTAATATATTAACATAGGGTGTGATATTATTTGTATGAATTTAGATATTTGGGATATTTTGAAAAGATTGTTAAAAATTATTTTTTTATTTTTTATGAGAGAAGAAAGTGGGATAATTCTATTTCCACATATTACTTCCTCTCTTTTCACATATTTAATGATTTTTTTATTACATTTTTATTTTAAAATTAAATTACCAAAATATTCCTTTTCCAAAACCCTAACTCTAACTCTCCATATCAAAAATGGAGAACAAGTTTGGGAATGAATTCTCAATTAATATAAAGAACATCGGTAATTTTTCCTACATTATAACTAATTTTTTGATGAATTTTTTTTTTCTTCTCCATTTTGTTGTTTGATTAGAATAGTCTGTGTATGTTTTTGTTTATTAATATAATTGTTTCCCATATTTTCACAAAAAAGAAAAAAAAAAAAAAAAACAAAGAAGCATAAGAATAAAAAATATTTTCCTTAAACAAAAAATAAAAATATATATATATATATAATCATCATCTTGCAATATAATTGGCCAAACAATAATTTTCTGTAACTTCCACTCAGCAATTTGGATCACTATAGATACAAACTCTAAATAAAACTTTATAATGGAGAAAAATATATCACCGACGGCAATATGTAATTACTTTACTGAAATTACAAACATGTAAACCTACCATGTTCCTTCTAACAAAGAAATTATTTCAGTGATCGCTTTCGGCAATGGAGGTTGCGGAAGTGTCGCCGAGGGGTGGTGGTGACGACTGGAAGTGAAAGGAAGGGAAAGAGGTGCCGTCGGCGACGGCAACAGTAGTGGTGACTTGTTAGGGTTGGGATTAGAGTTTGGAGGATGAAGATGGTAAGAGTATTTTTAATATGGTAGGATGTGTATTGAGTGAAAGTTGATAATTTAAATTTATTTAATGTGTGTATTGAGAAAAGATGTGGAAAGAGAGGAAGTAGTATGTGGAAATAGAATTTTCTAAGGAAGTGGGTTAAAAGTTGGGAAGTGGCTTTTAACCCACTTTCCAAAACACCCCTTTATAACTTATATAATAAATATGATTAATAATAATATTATAACACTAGTTTGTACATTAGTGTGTACATTAATTGGTGCATGTAGTACCACCGGTACTTTATGCATGGTTTTGGTGTTGCAACCAATTAAAACATACGGTGGTACTACATACACCAATTAGTGTGTCAATTAGTGTACAAATATTAGTTATAACATTATTATTGGCCCTACTCATTATACAAATTACAAATACTAAAAATTTCTTAAATTATACCACATAGTCAATTAATATACTAATTAATATATTAATTAATGCATATAACATTACTCCAAAATATATATGTATACACACTTCACTTGACAAGTTGAAGACAGAAAGACAAACAAACACCTCAAAGTAGGATGATATTGTAACTTGTATTCTTCTGGGCACTGTGCATTTTTATTAGGGCTGAACAAAGAATTCGTGAAATCCGTAATCCGATCCAGTCCAGTCCAATCCGATAGGTTTGGATTGATTTTTTGAATCCGTGGTTCGGTTCCGGATTGAAAAATTAAAAATCCGTAGTACACGGATTGGTTCCGGATTGAACCCCATGGTTCCGGATTGGAACCGATCCGGACCATATACAAATAGTATATATTTTTATTATACATTCTCCCCCATAGTATCTTCTCTTATTCTATATAAAATCTAAACTCAAACCTAAAACCATATAATATCTTCTTTTATTACTTTTGTTTGTTAGTTTTTAGTTTTAATTTGTAATGGTCTAAATATTTATGGTGAAACTAGTTTTCTTATGGTTGCTTAAATTCTAGCACAGTATGTCGCCATTATAGAAATAAATGTTGCTATTGTGGAACTAATATAGCGCTATATTTATATTTTTATGAAATTATAGTGTTATATATATATTTTTGTTATTTAATTATGTGAATCCGTGGTCCTAAACCGATCCAATCCGTATTTAAATGGATTGGTTCGGATTGGTTCCATGATTTAAACGGATTGGATTGGTTCCAATTTTTCAAGAACCGTAGTTAACGGATTGGTCCTGGTTTTACCCCAATTCGGTCCAATCCGAACCATGCTCACCCCTAATTTTTATGGGTTTTTCAGATTCTCAAGATGATATTTTAAAATGAGGTGGGCTTCTATCCGTACATAATCTAATGGGTTGGATCGATGAGCAAGGATCCCTTCTTTGCATCATTTCTTTATTGGCCCTACTTTAAGGCTCAATTTTAATAATTTGAACCGTTCATATTTTAAGATTTATTCAATATATCATACCTGTAAAAAATCAATTTGATCGGATATCAGAAAGCATGTGTTCGAAAAAATCGAACTAAAATTATTTTTTTTTAAAATTTAATAAATAGTTTTCCAAACACATGCTTTCTGATATCCGATCAACTTGATTTTTTACAAGTATGATATATTGAACAAATTTTAAAATATGAATGGTTCGGATTATCAAAATTGGGCCTAAAAGTGAGACCAATGGCCGTGCAAGTAAGAAATACAAGGAGGAAGTGCAAGGAGGGGATCTTGACTCTGGATCGAAGGGTGTTGTTTGTATTTTTTGAGTTTATAATCACTCTTAATAATTTTAACTATTTATTTTATAAGATATTTTGTGTCTTTTATTTATAAAAATTTAAATTAAATTAAATTGATTTAAAAAAATATATTTTATTTTATTATACTTGTCTTAAAAAATGAATATTTATTTTAAAAAATATATCTACAAACCAACGTGAAATGAAGGGTTATGATAATGATATCGACCTATTTTTCTTTTCTAATAAAAAATATATATGAAAAATCTTACAAAATGAATTATGTACTCATGGAGGTGAGGTGACGCGTGGAAATAAGTTATTTTAAAATTGACTAAAATAAAATGGAAAAAATCATTTTGCATTTTTAAACTTTTATCTCTCGTGTCATTTTACCTTTTTAAATTGTTAATTTGAACAAATTTCTTTTTAATTCACTTTGTTTTAATATTTAACATATATATATATATATATAAAGTCAACGTTTGCCACGTCATTTTTCATTTAAATTTTGCATTACGTGTTCTATTTTAAAGTAGAAAAATGTTTGAGATCTCCAATTTTTTAGAGATCACAAAATAATAGAACACGTGATTATGCGTCTGAATTTTATTTTATTTTTCATTAAAAATAATTTTTTCCGTCGGTCAAGGAAATAAATATACAACTAAAATTAATTAAAATGACTGGGTAGCAATGTCGACGGTGTGGTGTGGAAAAGGGGGGTAGAATTGAGCAGGTGGTTATCATTGATGTCAAACTGACAGACCGAGAAAGTCCATATATCCATCCATTGGGATTAGCTGGCGGTTTGAATCTAATCATCCATTTACTCGGTCAATTTTTTATCAGTAATTATGATTGAATTATTAAATTTGCTGATTAGAAATTTATATTCAATTTGCTGATTAGATAATTCTATAAGCCATTTTGTATGTAGATTGAGGCTTGTTTTGGGGAACAAATGGTTAAAAATAGTTTTTTTTTTTTTTTTTTTTTGACTTTTTTTGGATTATATATATTTATATTTTTTAATTTTTTGGTACATTTTTTTTAAAAAAAAATTAAAAAAATCAGTTTTTAACCTAGTTCTCAAAACAAGTTTGAATTATGCATGGCACAATAAAAAAAAAAAAAAAAAAAAAATCATGCATGGAAGGTGAGATGAAAATGGCTAGAGATTCCAAAAGTTTTATTAAAATTTTTACTAAATGTCTCAAATGAGTGTAGGACCCACACTATGTAAGTCTCACACCCATGTAAGACATTTGGTAGAAATTTTTGCAAAACTTTTAGAATCTCTAGCATTACTCAGGTGAGATTCATACATATCGTATTTGATATGACATATCATATTTTTTTAGACAAATTATACTAGTGGTTTATATATTTTACTTTTTGTTATTTTTGTCTCTACAATTTCAATTGACTCAATTTTAACATTTAATTTTAGATTTTGTATCAATTTTGTCAAATTATTAGTGTTTTTTAAGAAAAAATTGTTACGGAATTAATTGAAGTTCACTCACTAAATCGAGTAAGTTTATACTTTTGTCGTTAAAAATATGAGACATGACATTTATGTGTATATTTTTCATAAAAAATGCTAAGAGTTGTAATCAAATGGATCCAATTGAAACAAAGTCATAAATTCATGGTTAAAATCGAGCCAGTTGGAATTACAGTGACTAAAATTACACAATGACCAAAATATAAGTACTACCATTGTAATAACTATGGTTAATTGGTGATAAATTCAACCTAAGGAGGGTATAAGGCATTAGGTCTAAGAAATATTTTTTGTTGATGAAAGGTCCACGCTTTGTGAAATAGCTTAGTGAAAAGTCTTGGAAAATATTTCGTTTCCAATTTTACCCTTGATTTTTTTTTATCTGTTTGACTTTTCACTGACTATCTATTCAAATTTATATCTATCTGTTTAATTTTTTTTCTATCTATTCAATTTTTTTGTTATATGTTCAAAATTATATTTATTTGCTCAATTTTTTTGTCTATCTGTTCAATTCTTTCCCTAAATTCTATTTATCTATTCAATTTTTTTTTATCTACTCATTTTTTCCCTTTAAATTATATCTACCAAGCCACCATCTGTTCAAATTTTGAATAGATCTTTCTTTTACCTGTTGCACCATAGTTTTTTTTATCTGTTGCAATCATCATTTTCAACAACGATAACAAGAACAACAACAATCAGTTTTTTCATCATCATCATCAACTACAACTACACTACAACTACAAAAAAATAAAATAAAATAAAATAAAATTGAACAGATCTAAACAGATTAAATTTGAGAAATATAAAAACAGGGAAACTACAATGGAGATTGATCCGGCGATCCAGTTGACATAGACTACACTATCTTGATCGTCGACAATGGCTTCGACGGTGACAACTAGTATTGGATCATTAAAAATTCATGGGGAACTACTTGGGAATATCAGTGGCTATGGCAACATCAAATGCGAGAGAGAGAGAGAGAGAGAGAGAGAGAGAGAGGGTTTTGGTTGCGCGAAATAGAGAATGAACAGACTCCTCAAGATCCGCTTGCAAGATCGCGCTCTTCCACCGTCTTCTTCTGCCGTCATATCTCTATTTGTGGATGTGTTTATTGTGCCTGAGATGTGTGCGAAGCTCACCACTGATTTGATCTTGTTGACCGTCGCGACCTACGGTTTTCAAATATGATATTCGTTTGTCGACCTAGCATTTTACCTTGCATATATCTCATCGTGATCGTCATGATCTGGACGACTTTGATCCAAATGAGCCCAAATTAGATCTGATAACACATGTTGTAACATGCCCGGGGGGTACCTGTGCGCGTTAAACAGTTCGGACCTTCTATTTCTTTGATCTAGTCTCACGAGTGCAATGTGAAACATAGATGAGAGTCTAGATTTGACAACTTTGATTGAAAATCCATTTTATTGCAATTTTATCAAAAATGGACTGCGTCATTATATCTTAGAGTCGCCACCTAATATTGATTTTGGAAAAATTAGGAAACCCGTGACTCGTGCCATGGCCATTGTTCGTCGTAACCAATGATACTTAGCTCGGAACCTTAGGCATGAAGGGGAAAGATCATTAATGGAGCACCCCCACTCACCCAATCAGAAGATTGGCCTTTAATAATCATGATATGAATTTTATTTTCTTTATATGTTCATGTTCTGATTATTTAATAAATCCTAAAATTTACTATGTGAAGCATACAAGTATAGACTATGCCATTTATTTTGGAACAATTTGAGTTCATGTATTTTGAAAGAGTTTTGAAGATGTACAACCTAAATAAATTGAGTTTACAAACATGAAAAATCAACATCATTCCAAATTAAGCGACACAACCTCCATCCACTAGCATTCATACAATTATATCAAGTAAGCAAGTAGCTATGTGGTAGAATGCTTAAACATAATAAGAAAAGCACACACAAGCGGGATGCCAAAGGATAAAAACTTATATATATACCGACGTCCCGCGAACAGCTACAAAACAAAGTTAGTAAAATATGCATGATCTTACATACAAAATCCTAATGCAATTCACTCATGAGATGCAACTAAAGATTCGGCTTCTAAGACATGACATGTGAATCATCTCAAAAACATAAGGTAACGCATATAATCACATAGGAATTGATTAAATCCATAAATGCAAACTTAGCCGAATCAAGATTGTCACGACCCAAACCCGCCCCTATGGGTTTAGTACCGTAACCGGCCAGTAATCCAAGATTACAGAAGGCTTGCTTAACAATAAAATAGTAATACAGAGTACAGGGGCTGGCGGAAGCCAAAACAGTAATTAAAAGATGTCCAATGAGTTGTGACAGTCTGTATGCAAAAAGACTTTTTAAAACATATTCACATTCAGAACAAACAGTACTATACATATAAACATTCGGGTTAGGGACCAAGTCCCTACCATAACAGTACCGTACAGGTCTATACAGTCTATACAAAACAGATACAGAAAGGAAAAAATCTAAAACACCCCGAAACAGCCTTAGCTTGGCAGCACTTGAAACCTCAAGGTGAGGCACAATGGTTAGCTTGACAAAACAAGAGCTAATCCGACGTTCCTAACTCCAGTTCGGTGCTTGAACACCTACATATATATATAAACAGTAAGCTAAAGCCCAGTGAATAACATATGCGTAAAAAGGTTAAAAATGAATGTCCTTTCAGTATTGAAAATAGCCATTTATCAGTATATCAGTCATTCAGTTTGTGGCTCATATTTCATGCCATAATAGTCATTCAGAAACTATAATAGTCATATGTGGTACATCCAATAGCAAAACAGTACAATAGGTCTTAACAGACCGAGTAGTCAATGATGGCCATCATATCAGGAAACAGTAGTGGTTCCAAACGTGGGAACCGACAGAGATCTCTGTAACAGTAGCAGTAACAGTTTAGTAACAATAAATTTCTATGGATGCCACGAATACAGTTCACAAATAGGACAAACATTCATTCAGTAAACAGTGTCATTTCATAAAGTAGTACAGTCATTTGTTCAGAAAATAATCTCAATTGAACGTATCTTTACAACATTATTACTCACAGAGCACTGGGCTATAAGCAGCTAGAGCGTCCTCGGATGCCAACCCTACACAGTTACAGAACGAACACACACTAAGCTACACAGTTGGGAAATAATAACTTAATCCCTAATTTGCCTCGGTGTGGTTCTACATCAATATCCTCATTAAGATGCCTTAAACTAGGCCTAGGAGTGCCTAGAATGGAATGAGGATGCAAAGATGCACTTTAAAACACTTTTCAGAATTTTTCAGAAAACAGGGATCTCGCTCGAGCGTGGCTTTCTACGCTTGAGCGGACATGCAGACAAAGGATCTCCGCTCAAGCGTGACTTCTGTCACTCGAGCGGATTGCAAGTTACAGTAAAAGTACTGGATGTACAAAAATCACGCTCGACGGGCGCTCGATCCACGCTCGAGCGTGAGACACAAGTCCTCGCTCGAGCGTGAACTCTCTCGTTCGAGCGGACTGTAAACACATGCAAAGTACTGGATACACGCATTTCACGCTCGAGCGCCATTTTCCTCGCTCGAGTGAACTGCATGAACACAAGGTGTACGCTCGAGCGTGGAGTTCCTCGCTCGAGCGTGAGTCCAAAATCTGGAATTTTCCGATTTGAACCTCAAGCTCAAAACTTAACTTTAATACATCAAAACTCAACCTTTTGGGCCCATTTTCTGGAAAAACACTTTAAACCCATAATATAACATGTTTTGAAGATCAATTTGTAAAATCAAAGCCCAAGGGTGAGTCAATTAAACACCATTTTCGAATGAAACATCAAGAACATGCAACATGCATGAATTTAATCAACTTCAAAGCTTCCAAAGCATGATCAAATGAGTTAATTCACTCCCAAACATGATGAATTCATGGACTATAACCCAAATATGGACATTCATGCAATAATTTCCATGAAAACAACTCTATACTTCAAGAGATGCACATGCATGCATGATTTAAGCCTCAATTCAACTCATTAAGCCAATTCAAGACTCAACTCACTAAACTTCCACGAATCATGCAAGATATAACTCAAATTCACAAACTAAAGGTTGAGTATCCTACCTTAGGTCCTCAATGTCAAGTATGGAAGCTCAAATATGCAATTAACCTTCAATTCCTTTAATTTCCAAGCAAAACCTTCAAGTTGAACTCAATTTCTCTCATTCTTTCTCTCTTAGTCGGCACAAGCTCTCAAAAAGGCTGAAGAAGTGTTGTATCAAAAGTGTATGAAGTGTGAAAAAACAAGTCCTAGAATTGTCCACTAAGTGGCATTCTTGTAAATAAGTCCAACTTATGTGATTTAACACCATTTAATCCAATTTAATCATACCAAATCACATTTCAATTAAATATACTATAAAATCACATAAATTCTAATTAGCATAAAACATTAATCAATTTCAGATTCGGCCGCCGATAAGGTCTTCAATTTGCAGTTTAAAACATAACATATGAACAGATCATTTAACAGTCAAACATATAGACATGCATTTAAACTAACACACTCAATCAATTCGCTCAGAATTTTAATCAATTCAATTACTCATCATGATCAGTCTCAGTTTAGCAGTAATCAGTGGTGTTATTAGTAAACAATAGTAAGGGTTGTCACAGTCTCCCCTCCTTATAAAGAGTTTGGTCCTCCAAACTCGAATTACCTTCATTTTGGAAGAAAACAGGATTCAGTGGAAACAGTTTAGGATATCTCTTAATCATATCGTCTTCCTTTTCCTAGTGGCATACACGCCACCATGGTTTTGCCAATCAACTTTCACTAGCGGAATCTCCTTGTTCCTCAACTTTTTGATCTGTTTGTTTACAATCTGTATGGGCCGTTCTTCATAAGTGTAGCCATCACTTAGTACTACACGGGTAGGCTCAATCGCATGGAAGGGATCCCGAAGGTATTCCCTCAACATTGAAATATGGAACACGTTATGCATATGCCCCATTTCAGGAGGAAGTGCTATTTGATACGCCACCGGATTAATCTTTTCAATAATCTCGTACGGTCCGACATATCTCAGTGCTAGCTTATCCTTGACTCCAAAACAAGTCTGGCCCTTCATCGGTGTCACTTTTACAAAAACATGATCACCTATTTCATACTCTCTGTCCCGCCTTCGGACATCCGCATAACTTTTATGTCAGCTTTGTGCGGTTTTCAGTCTCTATTGAATCAATTTCATATTTTCTGTAGTTTCTTGAACAATTTCGGGCCCAAGCAAAGGCCCATCTCCAACTTCTGCCCAACAGATAGGAGATCGACATTTTCTGCCATATAAAGCCTCGAAAGGCGCCATACCAATGCTTGAATAAAAACTGTTGTTGTAGGCGAATTCAACCAATGGTAGATGACTTTCCCAATTTCCCTGGAAGTCAAGAACACACATTCTCAGTAAATCCTCCAGAGTCTGGATAGTTCTTTCTGATTGACCATCTGTCTGAGGATGGTATGCACTACTCAGTCTCAGTTCAGTACCCAATGCTGTCTGCAAACTTTGCTAAAATCTCGATGTAAACTTCGAGTCCCTATCAGAAACAATGGACACAGGCACTCCATGCAATCTAACAATCTCATCAATATAGATTACAGCCAATTTGTCCGCATTATAAATTGTTTTGACAGGTAAAAAATGAGCAGATTTAGTCAACCTATCAACAATAACCCAAATTGAATCCATACCTTTACTGGAGCGAGGTAAACCAACAATGAAATCCATAGTGATATGTTCCCATTTCCACTCCGGTATCGGTAAGGGTTGCAGTAAACCTGCGGGTCGTTGATGTTCGGCTTTAACTTGTTGGCAATGAAGACATTTCGATACAAAATCAGCAATCTCTTTCTTCATTCCCGGCCACCAAAAATTCAGTTTCAAGTCTTGGTACATTTTTGTATTTCCTGGATAGATAGACAGTTTTGAATTGTGGCCTTCTTAGAGAATTCTTTTTTTCAGTTCAGAATCGCTCGGTACACACAATCTTCCCTGAAATTTCAACACATTATTTTTAAATTTGAAATCCGGCCTCGGTTTGGATTCCCGTTCTTCGATGACCTTCTTCAAAAAGTTATCCTGTTGCTGTTTCTCTTTAATCTCTTCAATCAGTGCCGGTTGCGTAGAAATAGTGGCTATTATTCCACCTTGTTCACGCAAAACAATCTTAATTTCAAGTTTTTCAAGGTCACATAGCAATTCTTTCTGCCCGGTGAGTAAACAGGCTAAGCTTCCAATCGATTTCCAACTCAGTGCATTGGCAACGGTATTAGCTTTCCCGGGATGGTACAAAATTTGCAAATCATAGTCTTTAATCAGTTCTAACCATCTCCGCAGCCTTATGTTTAGTTCTTTCTGTGTGAAGAAGTACTTCAAACTCTTGTGATCTATATACACTTCACATGTCACCCCATAAAGGTAGTGACGCCAAATTTTCAGTGCAAACACCACTGCAGCAAGTTCCAAATCATGGGTCGGGTAGTTCTTTTCATGTGGTCTCAGTTGTCGAGAAGCATACGCAATAACTTTTTCATTCTGCATTAAAACACATCCCAAACCCTTATGTGAAGTATCACTAAATATAGTATAACCATCCGTACCTGAGGTTAGGGTGAGAATCGGTGCAGTCACTAGTCGAGTTTTCAACTCTTGAAAAGCTGATTCTCTCTGATCAGTCCAGTCAAATGATATCCCCTTTTGAGTTAACTGGATCAGTGGTAGGGCAATTTTGGAGAAATCTTTGACAAACCTTCTGTAATACCCGGTTAAGCCTAGAAAACTTCAGACTTTGGTGACATTTGTCGGTCTAAGCCAGCTCACTACTGCTTCAATTTTCTGCAGATCAACTAAAATTCCATCCTTACTGATCACATGTCCCAAAAACATCACACTGTCTAGCCAAAATTCACATTTAGCCAGTTTAGCATACAATTTCTGTTCTCTTAGGGTATGTAGGGCAATTCTCAAATGATGTTCATGTTCCTCCGTGCTTTTGGAATAAATTAAAATGTCATCTATGAATACAACAATAAAGTCATCGAGGAATGGTTTCAAAATTCGGTTCATAAGGTCCATGAATGCTGCTGGTGCATTAGTAACTCCGAAAGGCATAACAAGAAATTCGTAATGTCCATACCTCGTTCGAAAGGCAGTTTTTTCATTGTCCCCTGTCTTGACTTTCAACTGGTGGTATCCAGATCTAAGGTCAATTTTGGAGAAGACTTGGGCACCTTGTAACTGGTCAAATAAATCATCAATACGAGGCAATGGATATTTATTTTTCACTGTTACCTTGTTCAGTTCACGGTAGTCAATGCAAAGTGTCAGTGAGCCGTCTTTCTTTTTCACAAATAAGACTGGCGTGCCCCACAATGAAGTACTGGGCCTGATGAACTTCTTATCTAACAGTTCTTGCAGCTGAACTTTTAACTCTTTCAATTCGGTAGGTGTCATTTTGTACGGAGCTTTAAATACAGGCTGTGTACCCAGAATCACATCAAAGGTGAACTCAATCTCCCTATCAATCAAATCCCCTAGCAAATCATCTGGAAAAACATCTGGGAATTCTCTGACTATAGGAATATTGCCCACATTAGTTTTATCATCAGTAGGTATAGTCAATACAGAACATAGATACCCTTTACACCTCTTTCTAATCAATTTAAAAGCTTTCATGGATGAAATCAGGTATGGGGGAGGTACTACTCCGACTCCGTTAAACACAAATTCAGGCAGTCCAGGTGGACGGAAAACAACTTGTTTTGTTACACAGTCTATGGTAGCATGATATTTTGTTAGCCAGTCCATTCCCAATATCACATCAAAGTGATCAATATTCAGAGGCAATAAATCAATATACAGATGAACATCCCCAACAATAATTTCACATGCATGGTACATATAAGCACAAGTCATGGATCCCCCAACAGGTGAAGATACAACTAACAAATAGTTCATGGGTTCCAATGGTCTATTCAATTTTCGCGAAAAAGCATGCGATACATATGAATGTGTAGACCCCGAATCAATCAAAACATATGCATTTTGAGCACAAATTGAGAGTATACCTGACACAACGGTCTCGGTATTTTGTACATCTCCCGGTACGAGTGCGAACACTCGGCCTTGCCTCATAGGCTCTTTTCTAGTCGCTTTGGGGTTGGGTTTCGGTGGAGCAGTTGATGTTGCTATGCTTGGTGCAGCTTTACTATTGCCCTGAGGAGCAGAAGGGCAATTCTTGACCATGTGGCACACCTTGCCACACCTGTAACAAGCACCTGAGATTTTATAACAAACCCCCTTATGATTCTTACCACATTCGGAGCACGGCGGTATAGAACGGTTTCCTTGACTGGAACTGGTTGTTGACCCTGTATTTTGGTTTTTGTTCGATGAATTATTTCTGCCTTTCTTAAACTTGAAGCCTCGTCTCTTACCACGCCATTCAGTTCCCGGTGTTTCAGTTTGTTTTAGTGCCTCGATGTTTGACTCAACCATGATTGCTCGGTTAAGAACATCCACATACTTCAGTAATTTCAGAACATTAATTCTGTCAAGTATTTCCACATTAAGGCCGCCTTCAAACTTCCTGGCCTTTTTGTAGTCAGTGTCCACCATGTGTCGTGCATATCTGGCGAGTTCAGTGAATTTAGATTCGTACTCTGCAACCAACACGGTGCCTTGTTTTAGTTGTTCAAACTCACTCACTTTGCGGTCCCTAACACACTGTGCGAAGTATTTCTCAAAGAAGGCTCCCTTAAACTGAGCCCAAGTCATAACAGTGTCGGTGTCACGGACAAGCATCCACCACATTCCGGCCTCTTCTTGTAAGGTGAAGGTAGCCAGTAACATTTTGTGTGCTTCAGAACACGGAAAGACTTCAAATAATTTTTCAGTTTCTAGCACCCACGCTTCGGCCTTCAATGGTTCAAGGCCTCCCTGAAATGATGGCAGTTTCATCTTGCTAAACTTCTGTGTTAGAGCAATGATGTCATTATTCACATTCTGTTCCGGCTGTACCGGAGGAGATGGGGGCTGGTTCTGTTGTTGCAACCTTAAGGCCTCAGTCAACATTTCAACTGTTCTCTCTAGCCTTGCCATTCTGGCCTCAGATGATTCAGTTTCATCAGAAGTTCTTGCATTATCCATTTCACTATAGACAATTATAGCAATAATAAATATAGGCAGTTGCATACTTAAGCACATTAGCACAGATATTCATGTCATGGCCACACACACTTTTCATGCTTATGTAATGCCCTATTTACTTTTCTAGGACATCCTATAGCTCATTTGGACACGTGTGTGCGGTATAACTCGTGGTTTAATATCGCTCTGATACCACTCTGTCACGACCCAAACCCGTCCCTGTGGGTTTAGCACCGTAACCGGCCAGTAATCCGAGATTACCGAAGGCTTGCTTAACAGTAATACAGAGTACAGGGGCTGGCAGAAGCCAAACCAGTAATTAAAAGATGTCCAATGAGCTGTGACAGTCTGTATGCAAAAAGACTTTTTAAAACATATTCACATTCAGAACAAACAGTACTATACATACAAACATTCGGGTTAGGGACCAAGTCCCTACCATAACAGTACCGTACAGGTCTATACAGTCTATACAAAAAAGATACAGAAAGGGAGAAATCTAAAACACCTTGAAACAACCTTAGCTTGGCAGCACTTGGAACCTCAAGGTGAGGCACGATGGTTGACTTGACAAAAGAAGAGCTAATCCGACGCTTCTAACTCCGGTTCGGTGCCTGAATACCTACATATATATATATATATATATATAAACAATAAGCTAAAGCCCAGTGAATAACATATGCGTAAAGAGATTAAGAATGAATGTCCTTTCAGTATTGAAAACAGTCATTTATAAGTATATCAGTCATTTAGTTTGTGGCTCATATTTCATGCCATAACAGTCATTCAGAAACTATAATAGTTGTATGCGATACATCCAATAGCAAAACAGTACAGTAGGTCTTAACAGACAGAGCAGTCAATGATGGCCATCATATCAGGAAACAGTAGTGGTTCTAAACATGGGAACCGACAGAGATCTCTGTAACAGTAGCAGTAACAGTAAATTGATATGGATGCCACGAATACAGTTCACAAATAGGACAAATATTCATTCAGTAAACAGTGTCATTTCATAAAGCAGTACAGTCATTTGTTCAGAAAATAATCTCAATTGAACGTATCTTTACAACATTGTTACTCACAGAGCACTGGGCTATAAGCAGTTAGAGCGTCCTCGGATGCTAACCCTACACAGTTATAGAACGAACACACACTAAGCTACACAGTTGGAAAATAATAACTTAATTCCTAATTTGCCTCGGTGTGGTTCTACATCAATATCCTTATTAAGATGCCTTAAACTAGGCCTAGGAGTGTCTAGGATGGAATGAGGATGCAAAGATGCACTTTAAAATACTTTTCAGAATTTTTCAGAAAATAGGGGTCTCGCTCGAGCGTGGCTTTCTACGCTCGAGTGGACATGCAGACAAAGGATCTCCGCTCGAGCGTGACTTCCGTCGCTCGAGTGGACTGCAAGCTACAGTAAAAGTACTGGATGTACAAAAAGCACGCTCGACGGGCGCTCGATCCACGCTTGAGCGTGAGACACAAGTCCTCTGTCGAGTGTAAACTCTCTCGCTCAAGCAGACTATAAACACATGTAAAGTACTGGATACACGCATTTCACGCTCGAGCGCTATTTTCCTCGCTCGAGCGGACTGCATGAACACAAGGCGTACACTCGAGCGTAGAGTTCCTCGCTCGAGCATGAGTCCAAAATCTGGAATTTCCAGATTTGAACCTCAAGCTCAAAACTCAACTTTAATGCATCAAAACTCAACCTTTTGGGCCCATTTTTCTGGAAAAACACTTTAAACCATAATATAACATGTTTTGAAGATCAATTTGTAAAATCAAAGCCCAAGGGTGAGTCAATTAAACACCATTTTCGAATGAAACATCAAGAACATGCAACATGCATGAATTTAATCAACTTCAAAGCTTCCAATGCATGATCAAATGAGTTAATTGACTCCCAAACATGATGAATTCATGGACTATAACCCAAATATGGACATGCATGCAATAATTTCCATGAAAACAACTCTATACTTCAAGAGATGCACATGCATGCATGATTTAAGCCTCAATTCAATTCATTAAGCCAATTCAAGACTCAACTCACTAAACTTCCATGAATCATGCAAGATATAACTCAAATTCACAAACTAAAGGATGAGTATCCTACCTTAGGTCCTCAATGTCAAGTATGGAAGCTCAAATATGCAATTAACCTCCAATTCCTTTAATTTCCAAGCAAAACCTTCAAGTTGAACTCAATTTCTCTCCCTCTCTCTCTCTCTCTTAGTTGGCTCAAGCTCTCAAAATGGCTGAAGAAGTGTTGTATCAAAAGTGTATGAAGTGTGAAAAAACAAGTCCTAGAATTGTCCACTAAGTGGCATTCTTGTAAATAAGTCCAACTCATGTGATTTAACACTATTTAATCCAATTTAATCATACCAAATCACATGTCAATTAAATATATCATAAAATTACATAAATTCTAATTAGCATAAAATATTAATAAATTTCAGATTCGGCCGCCGATAAGGCCTTCAATTTGCAGTTTAAAACATAACATATGAACAGATCATTTAACAGTCAAACGGATAGACATGCATTTAAACTAACACACTCAATCAATTCGCTCAGAATTTCAATCAATTAAATTACTTATCATGATCAGTCTCAGTTTAGCAGTAATCAGTGGTGTTATTAGTAAACAGTAGTGAGGGTTGTCACAAAGATGCATGAAACATGGATGCAAAGCATGGATATAATGAAAAACAAAATATGATGTATATTAAAAAATAAAGAAAGCAAGTAAAAGAATGGGATAAAAAGAAGCAGTGCGGGAAATTATTACAACATTTTAAATATTACAAATCCGAGGGAGATAAATAAATATTACAACATAATATAAAAAATCCTCATGAATACTCAAAATTAAATAAACATGACAAAATAGCAGTTTCAAGCACCTCAAAGATCATCGGAGGTGGATCTTCTCAACGTCGGAAGGCTGCTCGGTTTTGCCTAGAGGTTGTAGGAACAGTCATGAAGGTTGCGGGTGCTATGGTGTACTTTTAGGTGACTACCCGGCCAACTAATGGGCTGGGTAGCTCGATAAGCTCGGCCAAACTTTATTTTCTTAGATTTCAACAATAAAAACATAACTAAAAACAATATCTATGGGGGTCTCAACTCATTACTTTCAGTTAGATTACACAATATATAATATAACAAGAAATCAAAGTAAAAGAGCAAAATAAGTAAGAAAGACAATGGGTTCAATATGACGTTTGATTGAACCCAACTCAATTTTATTATCTTGTGTCCAATTTTATTAGCGCTTTTTATTAACTTTCCATTCTTTAATCATTTTGTCCAAAAGTGATAATTACATCTACTAATGATGAGAAGCATCAAACAAGAAGTTTGTTCTTGGCATGAGAGAGAGATGTAATACCCTGGTAATGAACCTCCGAAGAGATTAAACCATTTAGCATGGATTCTCATGCTTAAAACAAAACTAAAAACAATATATATGGGACTCTCAATTCACCACTTTAAATTAGATTACAACAATAAACAATATTACAAGAAATCAAAGCAAAAGAGTAGAATAAGTAAGAAATGCAAGAAAATGAAATAAATTGAAAATTCACCTCTTCAAGAAAGGATGAATTTCATGATTTCCAAACTTCCTTTTGATCACCCTCAAGTGTATGAATTATGTCCTCAATCCTCAATTTGAAAGCTTAGAATTCTTGCTAGAATGATGGCTTGGAGGTGTGTGTGGTAAAAAATGATTATCTCTCTTGTTTTTTCTTACTTTTACCAATACCCACTCTTTCTCTTGATCAAAGCTACTGAAATTCAAGTATTTCAAAATTTTTCGAGGATTTTTGTGTGTAGAAAAGATGAAATTTCAATTTGTATGAAAGGTATAGGGTCTATATGGAAGATAGGAGTGTGTTTAGCTCAAAAACTCAACTTTTCTCTCTTTTCTTCCTCTTTTCTTTAGTTCAAATGTTGTCACCTTAATCTATCCTCTTACTTCTCTCAACAATCTGATGTATATACATAGGCTAACCAAGTAGAGAAACTGTAGAAGACAAGATGGAAGACAAAAGGAAGATAATAAAGCTAATGGAGTATTAATGGAGCTAATAAGAGACAAAAGTGGAGCATTATCTCAAATGGATCAAGCACTTGATAATAAAGGAAGAGTGTATATATATTTGGTGATGAATATATCAGAAAATGAGTTAATGAGGTGTCCCAAACGAACCAAAACCGAAAAACACGGGTCTAATCCTGTTTCGGGCCGATTCAACAAAATCTGCTTTTAAGCCTAAATTCAAATGGGCATATCTCCCTTATCCGGACTCGATTTTAGGTGATTCTTGGGTTTAAATTGAAGCATCAGAAGTCTAATTTCCAATAGTGGTGGTCTCACATTTAAATTCCAAGTTTACAAAGAGATATGCCTAATTTAGTGAAGGTTGTTCATTTCTCTCGAGTCAGGTCAACAAAATCTGCTCTTAAGCCCAATTTCAAACGGGCATATCTCCGTTATTCGGACTCGGGTTTTGGTGATTCTTGGGTCTAAATTAAAGTCTCAGAAGTTTACTTTCCAATGATGGTGGTCTCACATTTAAATTCCAAGTGTACAAAGAGATATGCCTAATTTAGTAAAGGTTGCTCATTTCCTTCTTAATGACTTGATGCTCAATCTTTTCCTAAACTAGTTTTCTTTCATCTCCTCTTATTTCCTTCAAATCCAAACCTATAAAGAGGATGTTTTTAAATATTTTTTCAAAGAGTTCACCTCTTTTCCATTTATTTCCACTTTGTTCTTACTCAGTTTACTGAAAACTGCAAAATTTTAAATGAAATGGGAGCCTTGGAACATCGTAGAAACATTTAGAAAAAATATTTTGAAAAGAAGGCTTTAAGGTCTAAAATAGTTTGGCCAAAAAAATGTGTAAATGTTAGGATTAAAGTTCAAATTTTATCTCTTTTACTGAGGATTCTGTGAGAAATACATTATAATTGTGATCATCGGGTAATCAAAAGAAAGCACTCAAGTCTTAGGGTCGGTTAAAATAGGGTGTCTATACGCGCCAGTGGCAGAAGATGGCAGTGGTGGTAGAAACGACGCACCTAGGGTTTAGATCATGATGTGAGAGAGAGAGAGAGATGGTTTCATGTGAGAGATATAGGGTTTGATTGTTATATATAGATGGGTATTTTGGTCATTTTGTTTTAGTTTGTCCTTGTGGATAAACTGGGTGCCTCTATTACACACCACCTTTCATCTCAAGGCACACTACTACTCAAGGCATACCTTTAGTAATTTGATAAATAAGAAATTTGCTCAATACACACCACAATCTTCTATCTTTACCCTTACTTACACACCCTACCCATGATCTTCCATCTTTACTCTTACTCATTCACACACTCCACCCACAATCTTCAATCTTCCATATTTCCTGTAGTATACACCTCCACTTCAAAAACATACATGTTGTGAACATCCCCCTCCATTCTCTATTTCATTGTCATCCCAGAGGTTTGGGAACCAGTCTAAACTAGTCTCCATTTGTGCTGAGGACGACTTCACTCCATTCTCCTCTAGTTCACGACCCCTTCCATTATTTGTTTCATCAAAGACGCCGGTGGTGATCGTTGTTATCATTATAGTTAGAAACAACTTTACACTGGAGATACAGTAGGTGAGAATTCTTATTTGGCTTAGATTTTAGGGTTTTATGTACGTTTTTCCATTTCCATAAGCATTGTATTTGAAAATTTCATTTTGCGAATTGTTCGACACTGGTCTTTCGAACATTAACCTTTTGTCCAGAGTGTTTTTGACGAACATTTTTAATATGTTTGACATTTTAGAGTCGAGCATAAGTAAATTGTTCAGAGTAAGTCTGTCGAACAGAAGCATGTTGTTCGAAATTAGAGTGTCAAACAAAATGAAATTGTCCGGTTATGAACTTCCGAACGGACTTCTCCTTTACTGTTTTCTATTCTATTTTCAGAAATGGATGACCCTTCGCGTATTCATGATATTTTGTTAGAGGATGCACCTCAAATCTTGCAAGAGGATGTGATTGATAATGGTTCAAGAGATGATGCTTCTGCTGCTGCTGCTGCTGATATTGATCAGGCTGATGATGAGGTACTCATTGGTCCATTTCTTGGGGGCTCGTTAGATCCATCAGTATTGAAGAGCTTCAAGGCACATATTGCAGTAGCTATATGGGAGCAAAATGTAGTAGATTTTTTTTTTCATGTTTCATTCATTTAATTATTTATTGAACTAAATTATTTATGTTAATTATTACTTACGTTGTAATAGAGGAATCCCTTAAGGGGTTATAATCATGCGTCCAAGATTCTTGAGTGGTGGTGGTCGTCAAGAACTGATAATAGAAGGTTTAGAGACATTGTGCAGCAGTCAGGCCTATCTTCTTTAGTCCATTGCACATATCAGTTCGTCAATAGGATTGTCATATCTGCATTTGTTGAGTGATGACAACCAAAGACAAATACTTTCCATTTGACAGTTACTGAGATGTCAATGACATTGGATGATGTGGGTACCATATTGGGGATCCTTATCACAGGTAGATCAGTTAGTGCTACAAGTTTGACAGAACAACAGGCACATGCACTTGTGGTAGTTGCCTTGGGAGTTAATGATTATGAAGCAATTGATGAGCTATCATCTACTAGGGGACAATCAGTAAAGCTGGAGTGGTTGCGGAGCAAATTCAGTGGTTCTAAAGATTTAGACACTGAGGAATCTATAGTTTGTGTCGCTAGAGTGTATTTTCTATTTCTATTGGGATGTACATTGTTCAACGACAAGAGTGGGATAAGAGTTCCTATTGTGCACTTGTATTTGTTGATGGATTTGACTGATATTCATACGTATGCTTGGGGTGTAGCTGCATTGGCATATTTATACGGATAGTTGGGATTTGCCACGAGATCAGTTGTTCGACAGATGGCTGGTTACATGACATTGTTGGAGGTATGGATTTATGAGCATTTTCGGCCATTTAGACCTCACTAAAACATGGAATATACCAAACAATTGCCTCATGTGCATCAATGGACTCCTCGTTGAGAAGTTAGTTCAACGGTAGCACACCTACAGGCGTTACAGGAGAAGCTTGACAAAATGGCATTTGATGAGCTATAACAATTAATATTAGTTTAATTAAGTGTTCTCATTATATATCACTCACTAAGATTTCATTTTTGTTTCCCTCTTAGGTTACTTGGGATTCATATCGAGATTGCCGTCAACATCACCCATGTCATGAGATCACATTCTATAGTGGCTGTTTGAAGTGTTTGGATATAGTTGAACCCTATCATCCTGAAAGGGTTCTTAGACAGTTTGGTAGGGTTCAGACCATCCCACCTGCGTCACTCGACCCTGTTCATGCTGTTAGAGGTTTCATAGTAGGCCGATATAGAGTCATGTATCATTATCTTAGTCAGATATGGGAGAGTTAGGGTAATCATGTTTAATCTGCTCGGAGGAGGAGTACCCCAGTCAGACGTCTGGATGAATGCGTTGATGGTTACATGCAGTGGTATACAAGTATCACACACTTGTATATTCATAACCCCACACATCGGTCTAGTTTTGACCCACGCGCACAGGAGAGTCGATATACTGTGTAGGATGTTGAGGTATGACAATATTACTTACACATTGTTTACATTTTTTAAAGACGTTTAGCTAATTACAATTGTATTAGTTCTTGATCCAGCATATTGATGCGCTACAGATTGTGCTTCTTATCATCGAGGCGAGCCATGATGCTAGTGTTCGTGATCCAGATAAGTTATATTAGGCCATTGAGAGGATGGCACATGTTCTTCAGGATCAATAGATCGATGAGGCTAGACCTAGTTCTATTCCATTTAGAACATACAGTCGTAAGAGACGAGTAGATGATAGGTAGTAGGTTTTGTAGTAATGTTGTTTTGTTATTTTGTAAATGGTTTGTATATTTGGCTATGAACAAGAATTATTAGAGAAATGCTTTTGATACACTGCAATGAACAAGTAGTACTATGTGCAGTAAATGAACTCAAAATGCTAACGCACAAAAAAATGTATCGGTAACTATTTCAATTACATAACTACAACTCAAATCACATACATCATTGCTCATCAAGGTTAATACAATCAAATGTCTCTCTAGTAGCTACCCCTAAATGAACAACTTCTTTAAAATGCTCAATTCGGCGACTATATGCACTATCCCATCTAGCCACACAAGAATAATGAAACTTGCACCAATTGGTAGCTATCGGTGGAACTAGATGACCGGTAACATGAACACCTACATTGATAAAACTTTAAGTATGAGATCGATGCAGTACAAAATGATAAATATATTAAACAAATCATAATGCTATACTTGGAGAAAATGATTCCCATTAACGAACTCAATAGCAATCTCACGCCGTTCAACTTGTGATATTGGCATTGATCGTAGGGGAGGACTGCAAGGCATTGTTGTGCAGATAAGTGGTACAATACCACATTATAACATGATGCAATAAGATTATCCATGTCAGGCATAGTCATCTAACGATCATATCTTGGATTGTGCACAATTGCCATCGGCATCAATATCCTTGATAAGACGTATGTACAACTTCAATCCAACTGGGTGGGCATCAACATATGAATAAGTCCTAGCTGTACAAGTTCGATATACATATTCAACAGGGAGGGCATCAACATATGAACAACAAAACACGTAATTTATCATCAACAAAAATGTAAGTAAAAAATGATTACATGTACCTTATCTTTGGCAGGCCATTTTTTATGTACTTTGACAGAATCCTGTGTGGGGATCTGGGTGCCCATAGGTGAGTGGCTATCATGTCCAGACTGAACCAACTCAAATGCACATGGGTCTCAACGTGTAGATACATCAATCTTCTTATGTCCCATACCTCAAGGGTTGGGCTTTACATCCGGCTCAATGAGAAAAGTACTTTGCGGATTTGCAATCTGTAACAAGCCCGCGGGGGACCTCGCTACAGCTCGGACTCGATTTGTAGTCATGGTTCTAAATCTGAACCAAAGAGTCCAAATCCGACAAATCGTTTTGAGAAAACAGATTTTGAAAGAAGTGCCAAACATGGACTGCTTTGCCAGATACAGAGTCGCCACCTAAATGTTTTTTAATGGGAAATTTAGGAAACCCTGACTCGGTGCCAAAGGCCACGTGTCCATCATCACCAAAGTTGCCTCGGCTCGGGAACTTGGGTACGATTGGGGAAGGTCACTTCGTGAGCACCCCCGCTCGCCCGATCAAAGATCGGCCTCTACTAACCATGATATCTATTTTTGAAAACTTTGTGTATCCTTATTCCGGTTATTAGCCTAGGTTACTATGTGATGCACACAGCATATAAGTATAGACTGGGTCGCCCGAATTAGAACAAAACATTTCATGCTTGTTTATTTGAAAGATGGTTTGCTACTCGCAAGTAGGCCTAAAATGCAGATTTTGCCACCCGCAGGTGGGCTTAGAAAAGATGGTTTCGCCACTATCTAGTGGGCTTAAAACAAATAGTTGATGATTTATTCCAATCCAAGTAACCCAACCTTCACCCACAGGCATTCAGGCAGTTATATCACATAAGCAAATAGCCTCATGGTAAGCATGCTATCATGGCATTCACTCACACGCATGCAAGGATACTAAAGCATAAAGCTCACCGGGTACTCCAAGCCAAAACAAGAAGTTTTATTAGAAATCATGCATGATCCTAAGTATACAAAAATGCCTAATGCAACACATGCAAAAATGCAAACTATAGCAGGCTCGGCTATTCTAAGATGGCATATGAAATGCTACAACTATCATGTATTCAATTCGGAATTGAAAGTACAATGCAGTTAGTATGATGCGCCGAGCCCGGTGCATGCAAAACAGATGAATGATGCAAAACATGCTGTCATACTGTATGCTAATTGAAATATGCCAAAATCTAACCATCAAAAGCAGGTAAATAAAAGGGAAGAAAGACGTGGGGTTGGAAGACATACAACACACACACGCACACTTATTACAACATTGCCCTCGCGCAGAGGGTCCAAATAAATATACAGTCCCAAATGAAAGAATATTACAGTCCAAATATTACAGTCCAAATAATATACAAATTCCTAATTAATTAACAAATTAACTAAGAAAACTGTAAAAACTGGCGTGCAAGCCAGGGACTGCCTTGCTTCTGATGAATGATGCATGTCTGGGTTGCCTTGCGCGGAAATCCATTGGGATGCCCCAATTAGCCTCTGTTTAGCAGTTATTCTTGGAAAGCGCGCCAAGTCCCGAAAAGACTGTTGATTCTTCATTTTGCTGCAACAGAGAGCAGGAAAGGGGCATAGCAATGTATTTTCACAAATATATGCATGCCTCGATCCTCGTGCCACCAATCACGCATACTGAGGCATGATGGCCGAGGAGTCGAATTGCACAATTCAATGTAGGATGAATGCACATGAAAACACAACAAAACCTAACTCCATCATGGATGATCCGGAGTGTCGGTGACTGGGGAATTGAGACACATTCCGTCACACGGAGTATGAAATGCACCTCGTTTCCCGTGCCCGGGCTAACTCCTATCCCGAACACGATGCAATATGCATGAGATGCATGAAATGCAACTAAGATACAATCCTAACATACACAATGCTATGAAAATGAGATGCCTCGAAATGCGTGCGCACGGGCACACAAACCGAAAAAATGACATACGCAATGTAAATGACATGGAAATGTGATATGGGCTTACACTAACATGAGAGAGCCTCAGCCACACTCACATAAGAGGCCGGTAGATGAAAATGAAGTGCCTCGAAATGCGTGCACATGGGCACGCAAACCGAGGCAATGCAAAAATGCGAACTATGGCATGGGAAATGATATGCAAACATGGTAATGGAATTTCAGAACCGAAATGTGGGGAAAACAGCCCCGAAATGAGGCGAAAACACACCCGATGCATGGAATTTCTCCCGAAATGCAAGATTAAGTACGTGAAATGGCTTACAGCTATACAAAGCATGCATAATTAGTACACGAGATGAAAAGACAGAAGCAAGGAAGCCTCAAAATAAGCATTTTTACAGTACAAATTATGGCCAAACAGCAAGCAAAGATAGGGCAACAATGGCATGCAAAAATGGCCCTAAACATGAGGTTATGAAGCAACTCACAGCTGCTAACTCCAAACAGGTTAAGGCCCTTCAACAACATTGAAGAGGGGCCCAAAATATACACATTTACAGAACCATAAAAACCCTAAAAACAAACAGAGATATGGCTAAGCTCCTATGCAAGAAAAAGGGCCAAAAGGTAGCCAAAGAGGCAAGTGATATATGCAATGCCCAAACTGAAAAATTCCCTTCTACAACATTGAAGAGGGACCAAAAATAAGCATATTTACAGAACTGTAAAAAGCCAAAAACAGTATACAAACATGCTAGAAATGCAATGCAAAATGAGGCCCAAAAGAGGCTATAACACAAAGTATACAAAATATTCCACAAACGGCCAAAGACCATTAATGAAACATGTTAAGAAGGTCAAAATAAGACTATTTCTAGGCCTGTAAAAAGACCAAAAACAGAAGCATGATAGGCTGCCCAAGCATGCAAGAAAATGGCATTTAAGGAGGGTATTGAAGCAAGTGCAATATGGGGGGCTCAAACAGGGTTGAGCCCTTAATGAAACAAGAAAATGAGCTCAAAAAAATGACCTCTTCAGTTTTGGTCGGAGCTCAAATCAGCAAGCATGTATGGCTTAGAGATGGTGCAAAAATGAGCTAGAAAGGAGGGTAATTGGACTTACCTTTGAAGACCAACACTTTTGTTGCTTCTTGGACCAGATTTGGTGACTCTAAGCTGCTAGAATTCTTCCCCTTGCTGCTGGAATGGAGGGGTGATGGTAGAGCTTGAAGATGATGAAGAAATGGAGCCCAAAACTTGAAGGAAATGGGGTGCTATGCATGTATCTCCTCCAAGCAACCCTTGTAACCCCTTTTCTTGAGTTGGGAGGCCAGCAATATCCAAGAGAGAGAGAGAGAAGAGTCCAGCCAAAGTGGAGCCAAAATGAAGCCTCTTGTTCCCCCACAAAATATCCCCCGGATATAGATATTTTCTGGGGGAAACAGCTGCACAGCTGTAAAGTGGAAGGAGAGAGGAACATGGCCGGCCCATTACTTTTGCTGCAGGTGGCCGGCCGGCCACCTCCCCTAGCCGGCCGGCCAAGGGTCAAAAAGGCCAAGTTTAATTAGTGGTCGGCCATGACAAAAAGGTGGCCTCCCAGGTCTCCTCATCACAACCCTGTGGTTCGAATTTGGAAACTCTAAAACAGGAGAGAAAACAAGCCATTTTCAAGAGGGGTTCAAAAGGGTCAAATGGAAATAGTGGCCGGCCATATGATATTAGGATCCTCCCATGTGTGTGCAACACAAATATGTGGTTTGGGGTTGAAGAAAGTGGCTCCAAGGTGTTCAACATTAGCTCGGAAGGAGGGGTTCAAAAGGGTCAGGAAACATTAGTGGCCGGCCATATGATTTTAGGGTCCTCCCATGTGTGTACATTACAAATATGTGGTTTGGGTTTGAAGAAAATGGCTCCAAGGTGTTCAACATTAGCCCGGAAGTGTGAAAAACGGGCATCGGAGGGCGTCGGAGAAGTAAAAACTGGTTGTTGAGAAAATTGCTGGCCTCCCACCCTTCTACGGTCTTCTTGGTGATAAAACAGAGGTTCCTGCCAAAAATGAACAAAAATCAATGCAAAACAAATGCTCGGGGGCCAAAACACGCAGTTTGGGGGTCCCGAAAATGGGCTGCTAAGCACCGAAAGTGGCATTCGGCCACGAAGTGGGTTTCTCAGACCCCAGTGTCCCTCAAAAGGGAGTAGAAAGGAAGTATGCCAAAAATCAGAGCAAACGGAGATGGTTAGGCGGTCCCGAACCGAGGCACACGGCCAACGGTCCCGAAAAACCGGAAACCGGGCTCCGAAATGGGAAAAATGGCCTACGACCACCAAATGTAGCCCACGGCCACTGAGAGATGGTCTACAGGACCTCTCCCTCCCCTCAGGAAAAGAAACAGAGAAAACCGAGTCCGGTTCGCAAACCGAGGCAAGGCACAGAAGAGGGTTCGGAACTCCGGAGGCAGGGCTGACGGCCGCGACTCTGAAACTTCTGAACGAGCACAATATGCAACATCACCAAGCGCTCGACTGGTGACGTCTAAGTCTTAAGGTCGGTCAAAAATGGGGTGTCTACACAATCTTTCTTAACTTATGCAAAATTTCCAACTTCTTAGTATAATCAGATGCATTGAATCGTTTAAGTATGAGATCAAACTCTGGTTCACAACTCAATTCCACTTTATCATTCTTCAACTTTTGTACTATCTCAATAGTTCTTTAGTGCGGATTAATGCTATCAAGTGGTATTAGACGACCTTGTTAGATGTAATCCTCAATCTCATGGGCACAAGGTAACCCATGTGTTTGTCAAATGACAAATCCACATAATGAAGCATCAATGCCAACATTATCTGCTCGCTTACTTTCTGCCAAGACACGCTCTAATGCAGTAATAGAGATATTACCTTGAAGCTCTCTAAAATGGGATGGTTTGAACTGGTGTTGTACAACGGTTAAACTCTTCTCAAATGATGCCTTAATATCAGTGTGCTGTAACTCAAGCAAGCTATGGATCTTAGTCTAAGAACACTCAAAATTGACTTGGTTAAAACCAAGTTGCCGTTTAAGTTTTGCATGTGCACTTTCAGCCCTATGTACAATAGAAACAATTAACATAATTAAGTTTAAATAATCAAAATCATAATGATTAATAGTGTAAGGTAGACAAATGTATATTACCTGTTGGTTGTAATATTTTCGAAGTGCATACAACTATTTGTCCATACGACAACAAACTTTTCCTTACATGGAATTAACTAACTTTGTGACATGTATTGCACTGCTTCAGGATATGTATCAAAATCTGTAAGTAGCATAGCAAGGCGTTCATTGTATTCAAGCTCAGTCGAGGAGAGTACTAAGAAATTTCATGAAGAGATAAACTTGTCCCATTTCTTCTTACTCTCAAACATTTTCTTGCATTTCGCCATTACATTTCTACTAATATGCCATCAGCATAATGAATGTCGAGATGTGGAAAATACCTGCCAATAACATTCATCAAGCAAGTTCCTTGTCTGTGACAATCACCTCAAGAATAACAATGTCATCCAAGAGACTACGTAATGTAGTTAACACCTATA
The DNA here is from genome assembly GCF_055761805.1 of Camellia sinensis. Taxonomy (NCBI): domain Eukaryota; kingdom Viridiplantae; phylum Streptophyta; class Magnoliopsida; order Ericales; family Theaceae; genus Camellia; species Camellia sinensis. Next base: position 52,847,267 of record NC_138967.1, read on the forward strand.
CGTAGTTATCAATCTGCTCAAATTGGAGATATGCAAAGGCTACAAAGAATGACATATCAGTGGATGTCAAACCAACTATCTCAAGAAGAGAAAGACGATATCAATTTGTCTTATATGTGCAGTCCATGATCAACACCTTTGGGGATGAACGGAGCAAATCTAAACTGACAGGATTTGTCAAAAACAAGCCTGTGACAGTCATTGTGTTGTTGTCACATCTATGCCGCTCAATGTAATTATGCTTTTCTAATTCGTCCAACAACTGTTACATCTGTGATCTCCCAGCTTTCTCAATAACATTATTCATATGACCTACATTGTAAATGGTTTTCATAGTGCACTACAAGAAATCTAGGCTATTGTGACGAAATTTGGTGACAAAAATTTCTTGTCTTAAAATTTGACCCAAAGATGACAAAATATTAATTTTGTCGTTTGTTTTAATTTTTGTCAAACGTATAGGAGACAAAAACAAAATTTCGTATGCAAAAATTAGGCGCCAATTTCATTTGCATTGGCGCGAATTATTTTAGCTCATTGAAGACGAACATTTTTGTCACAATATATATATATATATATATATATATATATATATATATATATATATTTACAATGAATGTAATATGTCACCAATAAAATTCCCTACCTATTAAACGATGTCATTGCATATGGCCATTTATTATGCGACAAATATATTTTTGTCTTGGAATGATAAGTTATGGAAGACAAATATTTCGTCACCAATAAACACTTCATCATGCAGACGATGCTGTTTCATCTTTCTATTAAATGGGCGACAAATATATTTTTGTCTTGGAGGAATAAGTTGTGGGAGACGAAAATATTTTGTCACTAATAAATTCTGATTGATTGCGCGACGAATATATTTTGTCTCATAAGTTATGTTGTGGAAGACAAAAATATTTCATCGCCAATAATAAATTCTCTGTTCTTGTATTTAAGGAGACAAAAACATTTTATCACTAATTATTTCTCTTTATTAAAATACTGTGGTTTTGTGTTTCGGAGCACTGAAACCGTGACCCCAAGAGACACACTCTGACCCTTATCACTTATTTTCATATACACGGACACTGAAGTCGTGACCCAAGAAGACACTTTCTACAAACTCTCATTTTCTTTCTCGCACTTGAGCCTACTCCTCTCTCAGAAGTATTGAAGTCGTGACGCAAGAAGACACTCTGTAAACCATTTCTTCTATTTCATACTAAAACCTCTCTCTTATGTCTCACACTTAAGCCCTTCATGCATGCCGGTATTGAAGCTATTATCCAAGAAGGCACCCTATGCAAACCGACTATTCTTTCTCATAGTGCAGGCCCCTCTTGCATGCAAGCATTTTTTCTCATTGTCTGAACCAACTCTACCTTTTCTGTCCCCATTTTAGAAAAATCACAAGACAAAACCCCTCTCCACAAAAAAAAAAAAAAAAAAGAAAAAGAAAAAAAAAGAAGATAATTAATGTAACTATTTTTTTGTGAGAAAAAATACAGAGGAAATAATAATAATATTTTTTTAATTTTCAAAATTAATAGAAAACATTACCTTGTTTAGTATGGAGTTTTCAATAATTAATTTTTAATTTTTAATCTGTATTTGTTTAATGAACATTTTTTAATATTATATATATATATATATATATATATATATATAACTACTTTTTAGATCCCTTTAATTTAGATAAGGGCAAATTGCAGTAGTTGTTCCGGTACTTTGGTCCTTGTGTCATATAAATGGTATGTGTCATTTTTTTTTAATAAAAAATTATAAATTTGCTAACCTCAATGAGTTAATTTCAATCAATTCAATGATTATTTTCATTTAAAAATACTAACGGCATTATCAATGGGTCAAATTAACACAAAATTTAAAATTAAGGGTCAAAATTGTGCCAATTGAAAGCGTAGGGACCAAAATGACACAAAAGGCAAAGTATAGGGACAACCTGTGTAATTTTCCCTTTAGATAAACTTATAAAGTACAAAATTTATGAAAGCACAATAAAAAATTAACTACATACAAAAAAAAATAAAAATTTAGTACATTGTCAATTTTTTTTATTGATTTTTTTTTCATAAATATTTTACTTTTTAAGTATATTTAAATTAAGTGTATCTAAAAAAACAAATATCTAACTTGATTGTTTTTCATATTATTGTTCGCTAGTTTTTGAACCTGAATTTTTTTTTTGATTTAAATTCCAATAAATTATTTTTAAACGGGTTTTCGTTTGTCTTTGTTGAACTTTTTTCATATTTTAGTAAACTTTTTATTTTTTACTTTTCAGATGTCCAACTGAAAATTAAAAAAAAAAAGTGACTAAAAATATTAAAAAAAATCACCAAGGCTTGCAATTAATTTAAAAATCATTTTCAAAAAATGAAACCAAATAAAACTTTTAATTTTGTCATAAAAATAAAAAAAAGGGGTTTTCTTTTGGAGACGAAAATTTTAATTTGTAAGAATTTTTTTTTGTCACAAAAAGAAGCCAAATATTTGGCACGACACACGAAAAAAAGGGACCCAAAATTACTGATTAGTGATTGGTGACAAATTATTTTGTCTTAAAAAAAGAAGATTTTTAGGCCCATTGTAGACAATAAAAACTTCCTCACAATCTGATATATAGAACAATCAATACATATATCCAAAGACAATTTCTTTTCTTTTAAGGGATGAGAAATTGAAGGGTTGTGATCTTCAGGACCATCAAATTTCATCTATCTCACTTGATACCTCTGCTCTTTCTCTGGTTTACTTACCGTTGCAACCCACGACCGAGGGACCGGCTCTTTGCCGAAGCATTCTTCCACAATCTGATTGGAAAGGACTCTCATGGTACACATGTATCATTCTTCCACAACCCACGGCGAACGTCGCAAAGGGTTGACTGTATTCACAGAAACTGCCTGTCCTATTGGCCCAATCACAAGGGATGCTGATATGTCACAAGAATATCGTGATATGGCTCATTGGTTCGTGTTGAACAATAGCCCTGAGATAGAGAAGTATCTAGAGTATGCTTTTCGTTTAAATATGTGTATTCTTAGCTTTGTTAATGTAGTTAGCAATCCATAATAATCACATTCTTTTGAGTAGGATACACAAAAATCTATTGCGGACTCCATCTGACCAAGACATAACCCGTATACAACAACAAGAGTTTCCTAAGTGGTTCAAAGAGCAGGTAAGGCATTTTCAATTTTAAGACATGATTAAAAATTTGTATAAGATTTGATAATTTATTAATGTATTTTTATTATCTTGATGTACATTGTATGTGATTGTAGATAAATATATTGAGAGAAGAAAAGTCACAAGAGGCAACTGATGATTTATGGTCGTTAGCGAATGGCCCGAATTTGCTAGTAAAAAGAGTACTCAGGTTGCATAATCAATGACGTACAGTTCCATACAAGAGAAGTAGACAATCGCCGTTAGAGTCAGAATAGTGGTGTGCTTATGGAAGCGGATCATGAGGGAGTGACGTATGAATTTTATGGTCACTTGTGCAATGTTTGGAAATTGGAGTACATGTGTCATAACAAAGTTGTATTATTCCAGTGTGAATGATACAACATAGGAAACACCTTTCATCTTGCCTAGTCAGGCTAAGCAAGTCGTTTACCTAAACGATACCAAATGGGGACAACCTTGGCAAGTTGTTCAACAAGTGCAACATAGGGGTGTCTTTGATGTACCAGAGGTAGGTGATAGAGAATCATTAGATCAACCAGAAGAAAATGATGTGTTCTAACAAGAAAATATTACCGATGTTGTTCCAATTGACATTGGCTCTAATGTTCAATGTTATAGGGATGGTGTTGAAGCAGAAGTTGTTACAAGGGTTAGGTCATCTGATGAAATAATGATAGAAAATAGAGCTGATGAACAAAATGAAGAGTGTGACAAACCTGATGCGGATTACGATATGGATCTTGATGTGGACTAGGATTTGTAGTTATTTTGCACTTTTTATATGAACATTGTTCTTAATTAATGTAGTTAAATTTCAGTTGTGGGGTTCATCCACTATTATGTAGGTTTATTGTTGATTGGTTATATTATGTATTTGATGGCTTTACAATTAATTTGTTCTATGATATGTAAAAGGTAAAAACAAAAATCATTCATCTCACTCTAGCCATATTTCAATGATTCAGAGCCTATATGACATATCCACTTGTTGAGATTGTTGTTACTTTATGCTTTATGTATAGAAATATATTATTATCTTTTCTTTACATCTAATGTTCAATTATGCTTATCCACAAAAAAAAATGTTCAATTACGCTTTATAGTTGGGCAAAATGGATACTACAAAAAAACAGTTGACCAAACCAAGTACCGCAACTAAGAAGGTAACAAACTTTGAGAAACAAAGAATGAAGACAATTAATAAAAACCGTGAGAGAATAAATGCTTTAGGAGTGAAGAATATAACAACATGTTTGAAGGCTACGGTTCAACATAAGAAATTGAGGAAGGAAAAATGAATACCAATTGAGGAAAATGACAATGATTATCGACTTTCAGAGGCCGAAGATGGCAGTGACACTGAATCCTATGAGTCGTTTGAGCATGAGGTACTATACATTTATGCATTGTGAAATATATTCTTTTTTGTTACTTTCAATTCATATACACATATACATGTATATCTTTGTACATATATTCATATTTTATTATGTTATTCAGCTGTTAGAGATACCATTGAGAGCCCATTCACAATCTCATCTTAAGGCATTGACCTACGCATCAGAAGAGGGGGATACCTCTTCACGTCCTGAGGTGGGTAGCCATCCCTCACCACCTCTCAATGTAGAGCCTCAAGTTGAGGTGATTGCTAGTAATACTATTGGTAAGACACACTCTTTATTTACATTGATTTGAGATCTTAATTAAATTTGTTCACATACTATTTCAATATTATGGCTTCATAATATCAGATGCTAAGCGTGTTTGTGGCCCAACTTGAGGCAAAGAGGTTCAAGGCCTTGTTGATAGAGATGGAAAGCTTAACGTGCCTATTCCTCCAGAATTTCGTGCACCGATAGGGGACTATGCCTCAAAACTAGCCTCAATGATTGGTGTAGAAGTGCGAACACGTTTACCAGATCCAAGAATTCGTAGGTGGAAGTATGTTGATGCCTCCGTTAAATAAACGATGTTTCAACGCTTGAATGTAAGTTCACCGTCTACTCTGTTATAAGACATTTTACTCATCTTTATAATAGGTTAGAAATCTTAATTATTTATCGTAATTTTTTTTTTTTTTTTAGGAATTATCTATGACATATCTATTTTTTGCAGGATCAATTTGATTTACAATGAGACCCTGTTGATATGGAAAAGGCAATGAACACAAAATTTGGTCGGAGATTGAGTAACCATACCTATAGGCTGCACAAACAATTCATGGAGCAGAAGGAGGCTAAAAGGGAGGAGTATGCAAGAAACCAGCCATCGAAGGATGTTGATCCTACCAAGTGGATAGATCTTATTGATAAAAAGTGGAACACTAAAGAATTTCTAGTAACATTTTCATCTTTTTTATTATATCATCGAAGAAAGAATTGATTAGAATAGGGAGAGATTCCAAAAAAATTAGAAAGGGAAACTAGTAAACATGATTGGAAGGCTCACATAATAGGAGATGAATTTATGGTTCCTTAAAGTGCACCTTTCACATCCTAGAATGAAGAACTAAGATTTTAATTTCTATGATTGTATTTCTTGTTTGTTCTTGGGTTTGGTCTAAAGTTTCATGATAATGTTAAGCAACTAGCTGAGTAACTAATACAGGTTATTGAGACAGAACTTTAGATTTGATAAAGTTGTGGAAGAAAGAAACAGTTATGAGTTTGGTATTAGTAATTGTTCCATATCTTGTGAAATGTAAATGGATCTTTTCACAATCTATCTTGCCCATGCTTATATGTCCTTATTTGTGAACAGTGTAAATTTCTCATTTTTCTTTTTTTACCTAGAAAAACCATCTTATGATGAAATCTCAACAAGTCCTTTAATCTGTTTTTCAAAGAATTGAATGATACTAGTGAATAATTTGAAATATCTTTTAAGTTGAAATGATATATAGGAAAAGGATAGAGAAAAACAATGCAATTCCTTTATTATCAAGCATTAAATTTGTCTTACTAATGATACATTTCATTGTTATATTGGTTCATTCTTTCTTACAGGAGTAATCAAAAGCCACAATATTATCTTACTAATGATACATTTCATTGTTATATTGGTCATTCTTCCTTATAGGAATAATCAAAAGCCCACATCGCGAATAGAGAAAAGATGAATACAAAACATAGGTGTGGTTCTAGGTCAATTCTTGTTGGAGTAGAAAAATAGGTACGTATCCTTGCACTTTACGAATTATGTTAGATTCTTAGCTTTATTTATTGAATATTTAGTCTATCAAATTAGGCACGAGAAAAGAAGATGCTACCTGATTTAGCAGAGTTTTACAAGGAAACTAACTATAATAAAAAAACACATGAGTGGATCTCGTCTAAAGCTCAATATAATTATGTGAGTATATATTGCAATTTTTATTAACAAAATTTTAGAATACTATTTGTCATAATCTTATTTAATTTTCTAATAATTATTTAATTTTTTAATATTTGATAGGAAAATATGATACAGACACAAGCTGATCACCTCTCACAGCCAAGATTAATCCCTTTGACTGCAGAAGAGTTATCAATCAAAGTCCTAAAGCCAAGGTCTGGCTATGTGAAAGGACTTGGCATGAGACCTTCATCCTCTATTAGGAGGACCACTACCAAATGTGCTGAAACAAATGATTATGTGAAGTGCCTTGAAATGCAAATAAAGACACATAAGGAACAAATACAAATGCAGAACAATAAAATAGAAGATCCTGAAGAGGGTAGGAAGAAGCAAGGGAAGATAATGGCAGATGTCGTCAACTTTTTTAGGAGCAAAGGATTCACTGGACACTTTGGAAATAGAGGGAACTCATCCACAAGTGGACATACTTCTTGGTAAAGTATATTAACTTTAATACAACAAAATTTGTAAAAGAATATACGTTTGAAGAATTAGGAAGTAATGGAAACATGCATAGGACATCCAATTTGTACAGGTGTACGGGATGTATAAATTGTGAATTAGTCTAAAAAATACTTTTTTCTCCATACTTAAAGCTTCAAAAAAGGCCGTCGAAAAGCTAAATTATCACATAACCATAGATTTGTATAGGAACTAATAGAAACACCTTAGGAGGGGCCAATATAAGTTGTATGAACTTACAGTACATTAATGGGATGCACCAATTGTGAATTAGCCTTAAAATTAATTTTTTGTTCCCATAATCTTGAAAAAAAGTCTGTTAGAGGGATAAATTGTATAATTAATCTAATTATAAATTGATTAGTTACTAATGTTTTTAATCTTTTGTATAATTGATTAGTGTAATAACCCCGGCCCGTAATTAGGTACTAATAAATAATTAATGATGCTAATTGAGTGGATCAAGTGAATTATGGGATTAATATGTAAATTGCATGATATTTGGCCTTCTATCTGTTACTTATAGAAATATCTGTTTGGAATTCCACTTTAATATGTAAATTGAAAGCCTTATCGGCATCTGAAACCAAAATTGACTACACCGATATGTTATTTGGAATTTTTAGAATCATATGGCAAGTTTAATTAAAAATTGATTCAGTCTGATTCGTTAAGTTGCATTTGGCAAGCCTTATCTTCTAATTAAGGTATTTTTAGCACCATAGCTATATATGTAACCCATAAGCTCATTTGAGCTCATTTTCTTTCATCTCCCTTAGTGGAAAAATCTGGTGAAACATTTTAGAGAGAGAGGGAGCACAATTCTAGTGAGAGAAAAGAAGAGATTAAGGAGAAATTGAAGGCTATAGTTTGAATTGATCAAAGTTTGTGCTAGAACAAGAGTAATTCAAGACTCTAGGTAAGATTACAACCTCTAGATTGTGTAACTAAGTCATTTAACATGAAATTTCTTCAAGATTATGAGTTTGATGTGCATATTGAGCTCAGAATAAAGATTTGAACTCCAAGAATTCTCTCTTGCATGTTTGAAATTCATCTTCATTTGGGAAAATCATCAAGTTTCAAGTTGTTTTGCGGTGTTTGATCATATTTTGAGAAGTTTGATACACGAAAAATTCATGCATGTTGTGTTCATGAACATTCATCATGTTTTAAGTTGAAATTGGGAACTTTTGGCAAACCCTTGGGCCATGATTTTATGAAATGATCCTAAATTCTTCATATTTTACAAGTTTACTATGTTATCTCAAGTTTTGGGGCCCAAGAGATGTGTTTTGATGGTTGGAATTCGAGTTTTGAGCTTGAAGGTACAATTTGGAAATTCCAGAATTTGCATCTACGCTCGAGCGTAGGAGTTCACGCTCGAGCGACCAATCTGAGTGCGTCCACTCTGCTCGAGCGACCAAAAGTCCGCTCGAGCGTGAATTGAAAACTCCCAGAAGTTTCATATCTTTTACAGATCGCTCGAGCAAAGGAATGTGCGCTCGAGCGACCATTCACATTTTGCATGTCCGCTCGAGTGAGGAAATCTACGCTCAAGCGTTGACCTTATTTTCAGACATTTTTTCTAAGTGTTCCAAGGCATGTTTTGGCATCCTCATTGCATCTTAGGCATTCTTAAGCCTTAATTAAGCCATAATAATGAGGTTATGGATTAGAAATACATTAAGACAAGAATGTACTAAGTCAAGGAATTGCAAGTGTGTGTGTGTGTTAGACAATGTGATAAGAAAGAACAAAAACCAACATAATGAAAGCTAAGCCGTGTTGGCCACATAAATGTGTAATAATAAGATATGCTTGTGTTATGTATTTTGTGATTGTAGGTTAAGACTCGAGGATTGTTTGACCATTTACGGGAACCACTGTGAGTAACATTTATGTAAAGATATGTTAATATGAACTATGTTTCAACTGTTATGTAATAAGTTATAATTTCTGAAATATTATTTTAATTATGTGAACGAATGTCCTATTTGCGAATCTATTATGGCATCCATAGATAGTCCCAAGTCATGGGGGACGACATGTAAATGCGGGTCCATAACACATATGTGATATGAGATCTCATTAGCCACTTCATTGTGGTGATATGTGTTTAATCGGTATTCGGAACTGATTACTCTAATCGGAAGATGTTCTGTGATGTGTTCTATGGGATGTACCATTATTATATTCTGATATGAGAATGATTATGCTCTGGTCTGTTTTCTGCTTACGATATATTCGGATTTCGTTCACTAACCCTTTACCTTAATGTTATTCACTAGGCTTTAGCTCACTGTGTGTATATATATATATATATATATGTAGATGGGCATTCTGGAGTTCGAGCCTGAAGGCTTTTGTTCGGATTTGTGTTCTGTTGTCAGCCAACCATTGTGCCTCACGTAGAGGTTTCCGAAGAGTCCTGTGTTTAAGTTTCGTTGTTTCTGTACATATAAGACTTGGTAGTTTTGTTGGCTGTACTTAAGATACCTAATGTGTGTGGGTATAATGTATGAATGACTATTGCATACTTATATAAAGTTTTAAATATTCTGTTCATATAAGTCAGCATAGCTCATTGGACAACTATATATTTATGTATTTGCTTCCACTAGCTCCTTAATCTTGTTAATCTGTTCAGAGGCCTTCGGTAGTCCAAGAATTACTGGCCGGTTACGATGCTAAACCTATAGGGACAGGTTTGGGTCGTGACAATTAGTTACTAAAACTTTTAATTTATTTTTTTGCAGATTGAATTGGGGTGGCATTTTTGACGTGCAACAATGATGTAATTTGCTTAAATGTTCATTTTTGTTTGACAAGGATATACATACTTTGTAGAGTCGCACTAGAAATTGTTGGATGTTTGGTGGAATTGCACTAGTTATAACTTTTGGATATTTTGTGGATATTGTACTATTTTATTGTATTAGAATGAAATTATTTATAATGATGATGTATATTTTTATTTTGTTAATTTGTAAAATGTATTGATAGCAGGTTAGGTTAAGTTGTGATGGAATTGTTATATTAAACAGGTTTCAACTTGAACAGGGCTATATTTGTTGAACTAAAATTCAAATTTTGATAAAATAGGTATATAATGTGGAAAAAAATATTATGGAATTAGTGATAAAATTTTCCATCACTAAAGAAGATTTTTTTGTCTCTTATTTGGCTTAGGTGGATGACTAATTTTGTCATGAATTCTTTATTTCATCGCTAAATGAATTTGTCATGACGAAAAATATTGTCACATTTTGTCATTATTACCCTCAATGTGTGACGAGTTGTTTTTGACATTATTTCATCATTTTTAATGATGAATTTGTTTTTGTCTCTGTTGGTAGCTTCTTTGACAATTTTTTTTTTGTCTTCATTTATATTAAACGCGACAAAATTATTTCATCTCTATTTCTTACATTTATGAAAAAATACTTTTGTCTCTAATTTCTTCCTTTAATGACAAAATATTTTGTCGCTAATTACTTACAAGTATGTTCTCAACAGAGTGTATTGGAGACAAAAAAAATCATCACAAATTTAGCCTTTTCAATGACGAATTTATTTTTTCGTCTCTAAGACCTTTTAGCGACGATGCTTTGGCGACAAAATGGGTGACGAAAACTTTTCATCGTAATTAGTTTGGATGATGAATTGTGTACATTTTGGGACAAATTTTTTTCGTCTTTAAATCCCAAATTTGTTGTAGTGGTGGTTGCATTCAAGGCATCCTTTTGTTTCAAGGTAACCAAAATCTTTTTTGGTCTGATCATGCTTTTGGACATATCCACTAATAACGATATTTCCTCCTCAAATAATCTCTCTGCAAATGAATGTCCTTCAAAATGTTTAGCAGGAGCATGGTTATGCATTCCACATGCTACATCTAGCATCCAATCATCATCTGCCATCAACTTATGAGCCCTCAACTCAAAGGGACACCCACATTTCTTTGTACCCGTTAACTTCACAATTGTTTTGTTTGAATCATCTCCTTTTAATTTCTTATGAGCTCTGTATTGACCACTTCTCTCACAGGTAAGATATATCCTTGGTGTCCTATGACCATCACCATAATCTGATGTCTTGATGACAATCACAAAACTATTTTTCCTTCCAACGTCATGTACCCAATTGAACAATTCTTCTTTGCTCTTGAAAACCTACATGTCAAATTTACCAAAGTCCTAAGTTACACGGACTCAAGTGCAGGTGTCGGATACGGGTATGTGTCTAGGTGTCAGATTCGCCTATTTGTGAAAATAAGGATACGAGGACTCAGCTAAAAAGTACCCAAAAAGTAGATACGAATACGGGGACACGACATATAAAATATTAGTAGAATTTTTATATTGTACTAACTAACTACATAATCTATGCATCATGATGATCAATAACCAGATTATTAAAGTCTAAAAAAATACATAGAAGAAAAAAAAAAGTAATTTATTATGAAATGAATGTAGGACCTAGGCACATACCTGATTGATTAGTGCTTCCAACCTCCCACAATTCACATGTTCTTTCACCATTTTAGCTGCATAATTATCACCATAAGTTTTTAGGCAATAAATAAAAAAGTCATTATGTATAAAATATAAATTAAGCAAAAAAAGACAAGGAAAGGATATGGATGCTTACTTGATCAAGTTTAAAATGTGTATGACTTTGACCACACTTATAATATTCTATATCATTATAATTGCAGCATAGCATATTATAAATTCAAATTGTGAATGATGTCAAAGCTCCTTAGTAAAATCCTTACTCAAACTATTGAATCCTTGAAACTGACAAGGAGATTGATCATCCAATGATGTTCAGCTTCTAAGCTCTTCAATGCTTTAGCCTTAAACTTGTCAGCAACTATACCAACACATTGATTCACAACATAATTCCCACAAATATCTCTGATTGTGTCCCATAAACAAAGCCTTCCTTGCATACAAATATAAACATTATGACAAAAAAAACTACCTTCAAGTTGATTGAGATGATCAAATTTAGATTTACAAAAATGATAAGTTTTGTATGTCAATAGTTGACTGATCATCTCCACCACACCACAAAATGTCAAAAAAAGAAAAAACAAAGAAGAAGAGATTATAGTCTTTTACATAAACATCAATATGTGAAAATGCAAAAGATCAAATCAAGCTAGTCCAAAACTTAAGCATCTAAGTCTTAACCATGACCAACATCATCAGGCTGAACATCCTCCACTGCATCATCAAAAGTCACAAGCTCCAACTCAGGTTCATTGATGGAAAGTTCTGCAAACTCAATTGGAGATCCATTAATGTCAAACCTATCTCCACCTACAATCATGCAAAAGTCAATAACTAATCCAAAAAAAAAAAAAAAAAAACAATGTGTAAGTTTAATTAGTAGAAGAAACAGAACAAGATTAATGAATTAGAAAACTTAGATAATCCCCAATACTTTGAAGGCCCTTCCTTGTACTCTTTTTTCTTTCTTGATAACATTCTTATGTTGTAATGTACAAATACCATATCTTCAGCTCTACTACTTGCCAACCTATTTCTTTTGATGCTATGAATATGACCATATGTGCTCCAATTTCTCCCACAACATGATGAAGAAGCTGGTTGTGACAGCAACTTAAATGCTAACCCTTGCAACAATGGTGTTGAAGCACCATGATTAGCCCACCAAGAAATTGGCTCCTCATACATTCTTGCTTCAATAACATGTGGCTGATTGAAATAGCCGAATCCACTTAAAAAAGCACTATATTCAACATAAACATTTCGCAGATGAGTTGTATTGTTTTGAAACAGACGCTCAAAACACTTGCTCCTATTAGTAGACACTTCTTCATTTTCATGCGGTGCTAATCGCTGAATGCCATTACTTCCACCTTGAAGCCAAGACTCATGATAATACTTAGGGACCAACGAATGAGCTATGCAATGTAGAGGTGTGTTGCTTTTGGTCCATCTAGCTTCTAAAATTTCATGAATCGCATCAAAGAAATCTGATTGTCCTGTGATATGATCTTTGTCTTCATGCTCAAATATAATTGCTTTCACATTTTCTATCATAGTGTCCCATATATCATATATAGAATGTAACACAGGAGCATCAGTGTCTTCAGCCCTTAGCATGTCAACAATAGGCTCTGTAAAACTCAAAAGGTAATCCAAGTCATCCTACCAAACATCATTTACTATGAGTTGCTTCACCTCACGAGCTTTAGCATCCACTAGATTCTTTCCATCTCCTTCATAAATCCTTCGTCCTACATCCATCACCATCTTCTCTAATGCTGGCTTTACTTCCTTCAAACGTTTAGCCATGACAATGTGTGATGCAAACCTTGTTTCTGTAACCCTTAGTAATTTCAAATTTGAGTAACTTTTGAAAATGGCATTTGGCAAGCTATGATTCACTATGAAATTTCTTATATAATGAAGATCAGTGACCAAGTTGACTATCCATTTACATGCAGAATGTTGAGATGAACTTTGGGGGGGTTCACACATACTCTTTAATGCCAAATTCAGACTATGCACTACACATGGTGTCCAGAAAATGTGAGGACGCTTATTTTCAATTGTCAACTCAGCAGCCTTAAAATTAGGTTCATTATTTGTAACAATTTGAGCAATATTCTCCTTCTTAATTTCTTCAATCACTAATAGAAATATGTTTGCAACATAATTTGCATATTTTATATTTCCACTTGCATCAATTGCTTTCACAAACATTGCTCCACCAACAGATGCTGCCATTATGTTTATAAGCAACCTTTTCTGTCTATCTGACCATCCATCAGAACATATTGATACTCCTTTCTTTTTCTATGAATCTTTTATGGGCGAAAGCTTTCTATTTACATGTGCCTTTTCTTGTCCAAGCAATGTTGTCTGCAACCTATCATTTGTTGGGGGAGAATAACCAGATAGTTTCTGTTTGCCAAGGTCTGTGAATATTTTCTAAAATAAGGACACCTTGCTAAATTGAATGACAGAGCAGAGGCATAGAACATGCGAGCAGTTTGTTTATCAGCAATGTCTCTTTTCTGCCACATTAAATGCAGCTGCCAAGGGTCCTGTAATTGAACCCTTTCTTTTTTTGTTTTGAAGCAAGTCTGATCCTTTAGGTAGAGACACATAATCTGCTTTTTTTTGCCACTTCATGCTCCTTTTTGAGTGTTTCAAAAACATCATCCTTTATGGCTTTGCAGGCTTCCGCTCCACAGATAGGAAACTTCAACAAATGAGCCTTGACTTTTGAATATGAACCTGTTACTTTCTTATTACAATAGTTGCAGGACCAACATCTATTTCCACCCTCACCTACTGGTATACTAAGAACCTTAACATCATTCCACAATGGTTTATCATCAAACTCAATTCCTTGAGGTTTCGCTGGACGTAGTACTATAGAATTTCCTTTTCCCTTTGCTTTTCCTTGCCAGTAGATTTTGAGGATGACATTATTTATACCTATAGGAGCGTGTGTATGTACAAAAAAAATAGAGTAACAGAGCCTTTATGATTGTTATATGAAATTAATTTTTTTAGGATGACATTAATTTTTTTGTGAAATTAACTAAAAAATAAAAACAAATTTTCAAAAATTCAAACAAACGGAGCCTTTATGATTATTATATGAAAGTTATGTGAAATCAAAGTAACAGTACTTCCTTGGTGTTATTAAACTTGAGGGGAAAGAAATAAGTAAGAGAAAGAATTAAAACACATCTTTGCTTGATTTTTCTAATATACCTTTAAATTTTTGCAAGTAGTTGTAGGAGCTTTAAAATCCTTCTCTCTAAAATGGAATATGCAACTTTAATTCCTTTGAAATGGTAAGTAGAGGTGTAATAAAAGAAAGGAAGAAAAATAGTTCAAAAAGAGACCAAAGTTCCAAAAACTTGTTTTAAAGAAGGCAATAAGCTTCCGGAAGAAGATGGAGGAACTGGTGGAAAAGTATTGTGTGGAGATGACCATTTCACATCTTTTTTATATAAGTACACAAAGCTTGTTTGTAGCAGAGTAGGTTAGAGCATTAAATAGAGATGACAATTTCTTATCATTGTTTGCCATGTTGATTTGTCAATTACTAAATTAATAGGGTAATGTTAGAAATATTAAATTTTTGATTAAATGTCTCACATAAGTGTGGGGTTCATATTTTGGGGACCCTACATTCATGTGAGACATTTGATTATTTTTTTGGTAGAAAATTTGAGACCTATAATATTTTCCAAATCAATAAGGTAATGCCTATCAAATTTTAAAAAAAAAATTATTAAAAAAAATTTATGATTAAAACGGAAATTATTTTTTTTAAGTTTATAAATAAAAACAAATTTGTTTATATTTTATACTTTATTTTCCTATTCAAATTTCTAAAAAATTATATTTTAATATTAAAAATTATATTTCATAAATATATATTTTTTTGGTACTATTTTATTTTTTTAATATAAATATTATTATTGTAACGCCCTCAAAATAAACCCATAAATCATCCAACAATAGCATGCTTAGACATAAGTCAATAAAGCATAAATATATTCCATCAGAGTAATCATTACAAAATATATTACATGTTGACAACAAAAGTAAATGTCCTATGGGCTTACAACTTTCCAAGTCAACATTTGGTTACAAAAAGAGAGTACTAACTCTATACAAAGAAAGCCCTTGGCTTGATATACATGTAATACATCAAAAGAAAACAAAACAATAGAAACATTCTGTCTGCCTCTAGCCTCCCAAGCTATGTCCTTGGAGGTGGCATGCTACCTATACCTGAAAATGATGTCCCATAAAGGGTGAGCCACAGTCCAGTAGAAATATACTAAACCAACTATAAACAATGACTAAAATAATAGCATTCAATAGATGGCCCACACTTGTATTCCAGCGTATGTCGTATTACGGTTTCACGACAATCATGCCCATGGCACACTTCAGTTTCCCTTTCTTATTCAACGTTGAGTTTGAAAACAAGGCTTAGAACCTAGCCAAATAACTTTATAGCGATCTCGGATTTACCCTTGTTGTACAGTGATCCGGACATGTGTCCGTGGATGTTGGTAGTTGATTATTATCTTGTTTACATCCTTTTTACTTCATATTTGAGTTATAGGATGTGTTGGGCAGGTTTGTTACAGGTTGGTTGAGTTTAGAAACCAAAACTAGTTGGCCAGATTTTGACCTGTCCGCTCGAGCGGGGGTTTTGGCGCTCGAGCGGGAGTTTCACCCATCCAGTATTTCCTGTGCAGTGTTGGACGCTCGAGCGTGGGATTGGCCGCTCGAGCAGGGTTGTGTGAGTGCCGCTCGAGCGGGGAGTTGGAAGCTCGAGCGGAGACCTGGTTCTGTAAAAGTTCTGGGAGTGTGTATCCGTCGCTCGAGCGGGATTGTTGACGCTCGAGCGGGAGTCTGTGAGTGACGCTCGAGCGGCGCGACTGGGTTTAAGTTCCGAGTTTTGACTTTTCAAGTCACTTTTTCACTTTCTCTTCTCTCTCCTACTTTTCCAAAAACACCATTGTTGAGCCTCTTACTCTAGAACTCTACCTTCTCTCTAGGTTTTGATCTAGTAGGAGTGATTTGCTCATCTTTGGCCTTTACAAAAAAGTTGTTGATCGTCGAAGGCTACCTTTTAATCTGAAAATTTCAGGATTTGGAGCACGTTGGGTTTTGTCATCTTCTCCCTTGGGGGCTCCGAATTTGAGGTAGGGATATCCTACTCCTCTCTATGGATTTTGTCTTTAAATTTTGGTATTTTGAGATGTTGGGGTTGGTTTGGTAATTTTGTGAAAGTTTGGGGCTTTTGTGTTATTTTGCAAAAGTTGGGGTTTTATTTATAATAAACCTAGATGCATGTTTGGCATAGAGAAGTGGAATAAATGTTGAATCATTGATGAAAATGGGACCTAAGGGTTGTAATGTTAATTATGGAAAATGACCTAATTACATTGATTGATTAATTGGGATGATTAATTGTGAGAAATGAGGAAATGAAATGGAATTGTTGAGATTGGGAGTGCATTGGGTTAAAGGGTGTAGTTGAATTTTTTATCACACACCGAATTGAAATATTGATTGAATATCCATTTGTGCATTTTTTTTCTGTTTAGAAATAATTGCTTTGGGTTATCGGTGGAGGATAGTCGTGATTGTTGTAGACAATGCATGATGATTAGGCAAACGGAAACTAATCAATGGAATGTGTCATGGGATTTGACGGTTGATAGAATACATTAACTGTATGTATTAAGTGATTGTATATAGAACCAATGTGTTTGTATACGTTATGTGTAGAGGAAGAGATGGGGGATGTACTCCGCGGTTTAGGGGAAGATGGGGGATGTACCTCTAAACCGGATAGTATTGGGAGAAGATAGGGGATGAACTCCGTAGATACAGCTCATATGCTTGTCTAGAGAAGTGAAGATAGAGCTAATATGCTTATCTTTGTGAAGTGTAGATACAGCTTATATGCTTATCTGTGAATGTGGGATATTGTTGTTATACATATCTGTTGAGAATGTGGATATAGCTCATATGCTTATCTGTGAACGTGGGATATAGTTTTTATACATATCTGTTGGGATAATGATAGAGCTAATATGCTTATCTGTTGAAAAAGGGAAAATGAAAAGTAACTTGGGCTCATAAGTCGTATGACATAAAAATGTGATTTATGTGGATGTATCAGTGTTGGCCATCTATCAATTGCTAATCTTTTAGTCATTGTTCATGGTTGGTTTAGTGTATTTCTACTGGGCTGTGGCTCACCCTATATAGGAATATCATTTTCAGGTACAGGTAGCATGCCACCTCCAAGGTCATAGCTTGGGAGGCTAGAGGCGAGCAGATTGTTGTTGTTTTAGTTCCTTTTTGATGTATTACATGTATATTTAAGCCGAGGGCTTAATGTGTAGATGAGTTAGCACTCTTTTGTTGTAACCAAGTGTTAACTTGGAAAGCTGTAAGCCCGTAGGGCATTTTGCTTTTGTTGTTAACATGTAATACTTTTGTAATGAAACTCTGATGAATAGAAGAATGTGGTTATTTCATATGTCAATGAATGTCTTATTTGGTGGGTTTAATGTTATTTTTTTGAGGGCGTTACAAACTTAATGAGATTAAGACTCATCTTTAAACAATTTCGAAATTCATGATGGATACACATTTTGGTGCTGTATCAATAATACATAGAAACACTTCTATACTTCACAATTGATAACGATATACATTTAAGTGCTATATCAAATCAATTCAAACACTTCCATAATCCACACTTGATACACATTGTAGTGCTACATCAATGTCACACAAAATCCGGTTTAGAGGTCCATCCCCTATCTTCCCCTGAACCGTGGAGTACATCCCCTATCTCCTCCCACACACAATGTATATAAACATAGATCATATACATAATCAATCAATACATAAAATTAATGTATTATTCCAACCGCTACATTCGATAGCATACTCAATCAATTAGTTTTAGTTTGCCTAATCATCATGCATTGTCTACAACAATCAAGATTATCCTCCACCGATAGCCCAAAGCAGTTATTTCTAAACAGAAAATAAATGCACCAAATAGATAAAATATTAACATTTCAACTAGGTGAGTAATAAATGATCCAACTACACCCTTTAATCCCATATGTTCCCAATTTCAACATTTTCAATCCAACTTTTCATTTCTCAAAATTAATTTTACAAATTAATTCATCAATGTAATTAGGGCATTTCCCATAATTAACAAAACAACCCTAAGGTTCCGTTTCTATCAATAACCCAACATTTATCTCATTTCTCCATGCTAAACATGCATATAGGCTTATATAAATAAAACCCCATCTTTTGTAAAATTACACAAGGACCCAAACTTTCTCAAAATTACCCAACAATCCCCAATATATCAATATGTTAAAATTTAAAGACAAAACTCATAAGGAGGAGTAGGATATCCCTACCTCGAAGTTAGAGCTCAAATGGAGAAGGAGGCCAAAACCAAAGTGTTCCAAACTCCAAACTTTTCAGATCAAAACAAAGCCCTCGATGATCAACACACTTTTTACAAAGGCCGAAGGATAAGAGAACACTCTAACTAGATCAAACCCTAGAGAGAAGGAAAATCCTAGAGAGAGAGGCTCTGAAAAGTGTTTTTAGAAAGTAAGAGAGAGAGAGAGTGAATGTAAAAAGTGATTCAAAAATGCCCAGCTACCCACTGATATACGACCCTTCCGCTCGAGCGGAGAATAGAACGCTCGAGCGTAAAACACAAAAATCTGGACACGCTCGAGCGCAAGAAGGCCCACTCGAGCTCCAAGACACAAGAATAAAATACATCCGCTCGAGCGTAGATTTCTTCCTCCCAGAACTTTCACAGAGAAAGCACTACCCGCTCGAGCGCCAACATACCCGCTCGAGCGTGAAAAACACACCTGCAGAAGTTTTGCAGGGACACGAGATATTAGGAGTGTGTAAATTCCGCTTGAGCTCAAGAATGCCCGCTCGAGCGTAACACCAAAAACCTGGGCAACTACACTTGAGACCAAAACTCAACCTACCTGTTCAGAACATGCCCAACACATCCTATAACTCAAATACAAAGTACGAAAGGATGTGAACAAGATATAAACAACTGCTAATATCCACGGAACCAAGTCCGGATCACTGTACAACAAGGGGAACAACCCGGAATCGCTATAATTATACTATTATATTTTTATATTAAAAATTATTTTTATATTGAATTATTTTGATAGAAAGAATGGTGTAGTAAAAAAATGTGGAATAATTAAAAAAAAAAAATCTTTCTTAGAAAATACCATACCAATCAAGTAGAGTAAGTAAATTAAGTAGGATAATAGAGGGTAAAATAGTAAATCTCCCTCGAATCCCAAGGAATTGTTTTTCTAATATCATCTCTCATGGGAGACTACTAATCCCATCCATGGAGGCCTATCATAGTCCCAAGGTATTGTGAATTTTCTTTCCAATTTTGCAAACAAGCACAGTATTAGTGAACCCCACATCCATCCTAATCCAATCTCATTTCCTATAACCAAAAACAAACGGATCCTATAGTCAGTGAGAGAGATTAGACTTCCAACTGGCCATTCTGTAGGAAGTAAGAGAGATTAGACTTCCAATCCAATAGACTATGATATTCAAATAAATAGTTCAGGTAGTTAATTTGGCATGTTTCTAGAAAAAAGGCTACACGTATGATTATTATGTTATAAGTGTGATTAACAAAAAGAGAATACATATAGATTGTTTTTAGAGTTAAGTTGAGTAGGATTGTTAATGTGTGCATTGTTAGTGATATTATCCAAAAGTCCTCTCTTCTCTCTAAATAAACAGGCCCTCGTTAACAATAACTTGTGAGAGATATTAGACTTCAGAGAAGAGAGTAAAATTGAGTACACAATGAGTTACTGTTTTATAAGTGCAATTAACATAAATGAGGACACAGATCGGTGTTAGTAACTAGTGTGAGAAATTAGACTTATAAGTGTAATGAACATAAAGGAGAACACAAATCGGTGTTAGTAACTAGTGTGACAAATTACACTTGTATGTGGGATTAACATAAAGGAGAACACAAATCGGTGTTAGTAACTAGTGTGAGAAAGTGCAATTAACATAAAGGGGGACACAAATCGGTATTACTAACTCGTGTGAGAAATTAGACTTGTAAGTGTAATTAACATAAAAGAGGACACAAATCGGTGCTAGTAATTACTAAGTGAGATTAACGACAAACTAACAAAATTTTGTTTAACTAATCGTTTTCTTCGTAATGGTTTTCATGGAACACAAATCTTTTTGTTTTGTTTTTAACTTTTTTTTTTGAAATGTATTTTCAATACATTTTGGAATTTTTATTTCAATACTCAAGAATTTCTCTAGGTAATTTGAACAATATTTGGCATAGTAATTTTTTTACCAAGTAAATCACATCTTCCTATTTAGAAAATAATTATAAAATAATAATTAATCTTCACCTCATAGATAATTATATATTTTATAATTTATTCATTTTCAATACTAATTATTTTGTAATTGTTTTCTTTGTAATGGGCTGCATATTTTTGTTAAGTAAAATTGATAGAAAAATAGGTAGTTTAGTTATTAAATCATGAAAATTTATATATATTTTAACTATTTTGTGTATACCTACATTGATTTTAATGATTAAAAGATTATTTTTCATCGATTTTACTTAAATGGAAGTAGTCTAACGGTTTATATTGAAAACAAATCAAAAAATTATAGTTTAAATTGACAAAATTCAAAAGTTAAGATTTATTTTGTTGAAAGGCATAAATTATGGATTTTTTTATTTTTATTTTTATAATTATACCAACAATTTAAAATGAAGGGAGCACAAGTTTTACTTACATTATTACATAAAAATAGCTTAGATAAAATTAAATTTATAAACCTAATTAACTCAATATTTTTTATTAACCAATGAAAATTATTTACAAATATAAAGAGAATATCATATCGAATTACAATAGATAATTATAATTTTCTACTACGTATGTATTCTTTTTTTTTTTTTTTGGCTAGTTCAGTACATATATATTACTTCAATTGATTATCTCCAATTTAGAGGAACCAATTCTATTTATTTATTTATTTTTTTGTATTTAATTTCCTAACTTGTTTACTCAATTTTATTATTCTACACATTTAAAAAGGTGTATATATTTTTTATAAAAAGTTAAGAAATTATTAAAATTGCATATTCCCTAATGAGTCCTAAATAATAAAATTATTACAAATAAATAATTTAGGATGCATGGTATGGTGTCTATTTCTATCATACAATATCTTTACGAAATCATTGGGTAAAGTGATTGTTAAATCTTTATTAAATTATAAAAAAAAAAATTCTCATCTTAAAAAAAAAAACTATAAACAAATTCATTCATAAGAATGATATAACAATACTATTAGTATTGTAAAGAAATTCATTTTTAATGGTGTTTTATTTTAAAATCAAAGGTCCACAATGAACTATATTATTATATATAAAAATTATATATATATATATATATATATATATATATATATTTGCTTATATAACATTGCTCATTAATTATAATGATTACTGATTTAGTTTTTTCAATTTGAATTGCCAAGCTATTTAATATAAACTAGACAATACCTCTATAATAGAGTATTTGCCTCAACGGAAATGAGTTTTTTAAGTTAAAATTGTAATAAATAGGATAATATTAAAATAATTAGTAAAATTTGTATTAATACAAATTAGATATGGAGGACAAAATTTTATGCCGAATATAGAAAGGATAGAAAAACTAAAAATAAGCATAAGAGAATATGATAAGAATAATTTCGCTTTCTTAAAAAAATTATACACAATTACAATTTTGAAAAAATAAAGAATAAGCATAAGAGACCAAAATTAATTATAAATTTATGCTTAATAGGTAATGTCAAATATTATGAATAAATTTATTATTTGCATATTATTTTTATTTACTATCATTACCAAAGTAAGGTTAAAATGTTAGTAAATTTGAGAATATGATATATTTTTGTTGTATTTACTTTCATATAAAATGGTATAAATTTTTTGAACTTTTTTAAATATATTTTTATAATATATAAAATATGTTAATCTTATTTATTTATAAATGGTCAAAAAATTACATATTAAATGTTCTTGGGATATTGTTTAATATTGATATTTTTTAAAAGAATAAATTAAAAATGGTGACAAGATTATTTTTTTTTCCCCAAAAATAAGCAAAAAGTAATATTGGCTTGAGAATAAACTATTTCAACAATTTTTAAATTTTTTAGTTAAAATATAAGGTAACAAAATTTGTATGTTTGAAATAACTTTTTAATTTTTTATCAAAAAATATATAAAAAAATAAAGAAAAAAAAAGAAATACGAGTTCATTTTTTAGTTTAATTTTTTGATTTTATTTATAACTTTTTGACTGATTTTTGATATTCTCAAATCAACCCTAAACAAAAAATATTATTGTATTTATTTTCTATATATATAATAATTTTACTTTATTACCATTGAATTATATTGAAGAAGACACAAAATAAAGATAATATCAAAAAATAAAATGTACACACATTACCGGTATACCCATCTATTATGATTATACACACTTCCCAATTATACCGAGTCACGTGCAGACCTCATAAGACCATCATTTTTAAATGAGTAATGCTATGTATCCTAAATATTCTACTAAATATTTGACCAAACCTCTCACATGGGGTGAGATTCACACAAATCCACATGTGTGTGGGTCCCACACCCATGCAAGAGGTTTAATAGAATATTTGGGTTCCTAGCATAACTCTTTTTAAATAAAATTTTCCTTTTTTTCTTTTAAAAAAATCACAACATAAAATTAAAAAATAAAATATATTAAAAATACTTAATAGATTAGTAATGCTATAAATAAAAATTTTATGCATAATTTTATTAGATAAATATTAATGTTCCCATGGCACTTGCTAATATTGAAAAAGTGTAAAAAAAATATAGTTTCAAAAATATAAAAAGTGTATTAAATTAAAAAAATATTAAATTTAATAATAATTTTTTCAGAATTAACATATTTCTTTTATCCTTATTATTCCTTAACAAGTGTTCCATTCACTTCAAAATAAAAACCTATTATGCATTTATTTATAATAATGATATTACCACAAAATTTTCATATATAATTTTATGCATGAATAGAAATTTTTAATTAATATTTTATTTTTTATTCACATTATCTTATTTTGTAGGTCAAAAATATCATAGAAATAAGAAATAAAAGATTTAATAAAAAAATAAAAAAATTTGATTTATTTTCTAAATCTAGTGATATATGAGGAAGATGATTGGTTGATAATTAAAAAATATTTAATTATTAACTAATCATCTTTTAAATATATGTAAAAAATATATATAATTGAAAAATGTTATAGACTCCAGATAATTTATCAAATTTTCTACCAAAACTCTTACATAAATAAGTGTGGGACCCACACAAATCCACGTGTGTGTAGGTCACATACTCATGTAAGAATTTTAATAAAAAATATTTAAGATTTCTAACATAACTTTATCTAATTTTTAAATATGAATAACTATAATCATATATATATTATGTATATGTCCATTCCCTCTTATCATAATTATAATTTATACACACTGTCCAAGTCCAACTATCTCGAGCCATGTGAAGCAGGAACATATCCCTACGGACTCTATTTACAATCTTTCTCTCAAATTTGAAAACTTCTCATCTCATCTCTCTCTATCATGTCTCTCTCAGTTCATTTTCTCATCTCTGTCAGTTCTTCGGCGGAAGGCTTGCGACCTCTGACGAAAGGCTTGCGATGACAGAGCAGAGGCTTGCGACCTCCAATCCAACTACAAAGGCTTGCGACCTTCGACTACCATTGGTCGACTATAAGTTTCTCACCCTCCTTCTTTCTCCTCTCATGTCAGCCGTGTCCGAGAAAATCATGTCGAATCCGACACATATCTCACACCTGCACCTGTGTCGTGTCGTGTCATGTCG
Organism: Camellia sinensis; assembly: GCF_055761805.1. Lineage (NCBI taxonomy): Eukaryota > Viridiplantae > Streptophyta > Magnoliopsida > Ericales > Theaceae > Camellia > Camellia sinensis. The sequence continues at coordinate 52,871,943 of NC_138967.1, forward strand.
ACACGGGTACTCTGCCCTAAACCGGCGAGTCCATGTAACACAGCCAAAGTCATTAAACATGCGAAAAAGAAAAAAAAAATACTAATTTTCGACATGAGACTACCTCTTTAGTAATAAATTGACTTGTGTAGTCAACAAGGGAATCAAATCCAACATTATTGCATTCCATGGATGCACAGTTTTGGAAAAACCCAAAAAAAAAATTGTTATAAGTGTTTCGAAACACATAGTTGAGCTAAATTCAAAAGTTTGATTGTTGAAAACCGAACAAATGCTATAAGTTCGGAACTTATTAACTGAACATGTGGACTATGCTGGACACTAGAAAATTGAACAATTAGAACTTGTTCGGTTGTAGATAGTTGAACATGAGTGCATTGCTCAAATCTGGGTATCCGAACAAATACAAACGGTTTACCACTCAGCAAGTACATGAAAACGAAATAAATAAATAAATGAAAAACTAACATTTTCCTTGCTCCATTGTTCCAAACCACTATTGCTAGATGCATCCATCATTCAGTCCAATCAAAATCTTCAATAATACGTATATTTTTGGTTGTTTCTTTAAGGGTTTTTGGTTTTTGTTTCAGGATTTTTGGATTCTTGAGAGAGAAGATACGTAAGTAATGTTTGAGAAGAGAGGTGTGTATTGTATTCATTATTGTCCTTTATGGTAATTTTACGTAAGGTGTGTATCATAGACCATTGTCCTTTGTGGTCATTTCACATTAGGTTAATATTGCAATAAAAAATAAACTAATTAATGGTGTGCTTTGAGATGAAAGGTGGTGTAAATAGAGGCATCCTGGACAAACTATTTCTGCGCCTGGACCTTTGACCAAAGAAAATGTAATTTTAGACTCATGGCCCGAGCACCCTAATAACAAAGGAACTTGACTTGAGAGCTTAACAATTTATTCTTTAATCGAACGGCAAAATCTTTTCCACATAGCACGAAGAAAATGACAATTTTATAAGGCAATGGCTTGAAGGTTTGACAATGCTATACTAAAATTTAATTGTAGAATATCTCCAATTTAATAGAAGAAGACAATAAAATTATCGAAATTTGATTTGAATATTTAATCGTTAAATGTGATAGAGATCGATGGAATTTCGTCACGAACAATTAGGTTAAAATAGAAAGTTCAGGCCATAAAAATTCTTTTGGGGCTTTGAAACTTCAATTTGATGAAACTTTCTCTCAACTTTATTTTTGTATATAAAATTGTATCTAAAATTCTATTAGAGATTACCACTATGTGGTCTTTTAGAAACCCAAATAAAAGCTGCAGTTTGCAGCCAAAAACGCAGCTTGAGATAGCTACAAAAGCTGGAACACTATTTAGGAGGTTTGCAAAACACAAAGTGTGAAATTACTATTTATTTTGATGTGACTTTATAAATAAATATTAACCCAAAAAGAGAAAAAATAGTTTTTTACCAACTTCCCAAATCACTTTCCAAAAAAGCTAAAAAGCTTGGTTAAAAGCTAAAAGCCAACTTTTAACCATTTTCCCCAAACACTCCTAATTATGTATAAATGGTTATTAAGTTCAAAAAATTCACCTAGGGTTTTGAATAACTCAAGAGAATAACTCAAGGCCAGTCATGTAAGTTAATATTGAAATAAGGGCATTCATTCCATAAATTCAAATTTGGATTTTATTTGTTCAAAAGTCTACTCTAAAGTATTTTGTCCATAAAAATATACTAGTGCAAAATATCCAAACTACCTATATATACATATATATACCTATAGTAGGGCTTTTCGAAACATACTTTCTCTATTCCTTTTTGTCATGACCCAAACCCGCTCCTATAGGTTTAACGTCGTAACCGGCCAATAATCCTTGGATTACCAAAGGCCTCTGACCTGAATATCATAAAATGTAAGAGGCTGCGGAAGCAAATATAGAAAATGTGTAGTCCATTGAGTTGTGTAGACATACATGAGATAGTAAGTCCAAAAACTTTATATACATAGGTGTGACGCCACACATACAGTAGTTATAGCGATCCAGGTTTTTGACCCGGCTTTTATGGCATTCCGAACTCGAGTCTTGTGGTTTAATGTTGTTGTTTATGTCTTTTTCTCTTTTTACCCTTTGAATTTGGGTTTTTGAATGTTTTGGGTGTGTTTAGAACAAGTTGGTTGTTACTTGGTCTAGAACCTTGTCGCCTTGAATTTTGGTCTTTCGCTCGAGCGGGCCTTCTTACATTCAAGCGGGGTTTACAATCATTCAGTACTTTGTGCGTCTGCAAAAATACTGCAGAAGTGTTTTTCACGCTTGAGCGGAGTTTCTTATGCTCAAGCGGGTCGAAGCTCGAGCGGCCCCTCTGGCACTCGAGCGACTGTTTGAAGTCCGTAAAATACTAGGCGAGTGTATTCTACGCTCGAGCGGGTCTCATTGCGCTCAAGCGAGTAGTGCCTTGCTGTTGTGTCTTGGCGCTCGAGCGGCCTTTATTGCGCTCGAGCAGGTCTAATTTATGTATCTGACGCTCAAGCGTCAAACTTCCCGCTCGAGCGGACTGTGCGTATATCAGATCACGAAAGTGACTTTTTAAACCACTTTTTCTGTCCTTTCCCTCTCTAAAACTTTCCAAAACCCTAAGTTGAAAGCCTCTCTCTTTAAAATACTCTCTCTCTCTCTCTAAATTTTGACCTAGATCTAGTGATCTCCTCACACTCATTCCTTTGATAAAAAGATTGAGCTCTTCAAGATCTCCATTTTCATTCGAGTAGAAGTTGGTTTCGTCATCTTTGGAGTTAATCTCTTGCTTGGCTCATCTTCTCTTCTTGAGGTAGGGATATTCTACTCTTCTATATGTGTTTTAACATAGATATTGGTAATTTTGTATAAATGGTGGGATTTGGGAAGTTTGAATGAAGTGGGGTTTGAGTTTGAAAATTTTAAAAGAGGGATTTCTACTTTGGACTCCATATGTGTATGTGAGGTCTTGAAAATGGGGTTGTTTGTGTAATATGGGTGAAATTTGGCCTTGGGAGCAACATTTGAGAAAAGGGAGAGAATGCCTTAATTTGCGTTATATAAATTATTTGTTTAAGTAGTGAAACCAATGTGGAAATATGAAATTGGTATGGGAATTATGAAATTGGGAGAAATTGCGATTAAATGGTGTAGTTAGATTGATAAATCACTCACCTATGGAAAAGTTAATAATTTATCTGTTTAGAAATAACTGTTTTGGGCTATCGGTGGAGGATAGCCATGATTGTTGTAGAAACTGCTTGATGATTATGTAAATTGAAACTAATCAATTAGATTATGTCATTGAATATGACGGTTGGATTAACGCATTGAATATGTGATTTAATTGGTCATTGTATATGACAACGTGTTTAAATACATTGCATATGTATCTTTGTTTGGGAGGAGAAATGGGATGTACTTTATTGTTTGGAAGGAAATAGGGGATGTACTCCATTGTTTGGAAGGGGATATGGAATGGACTCCATTGATAATTAAGTTGGCCGGAGTGTCCAGGGTGAAAGTCCCTAAATCTTATATACATTTGAATGATGTTGATAATTGAAGTGTTGATGATATGAGTTATAGTCTCATTTTGAATTGATTTGGATAAATAAATAGAAGTGGATTGAAATATGGATGTCAATGTTGATTGGTTATGGAAAGAGTGCAAGTTGGTTTTCAAGTGTTAAACATTTATCAGATGCTAATGTTTTAGTTAATTCTTATATACTGTTTAGCATATCTCTACTGGGCATTGGCTCACTCTACTTGGGACACCAATTTTCAGGTACGGGTGATATGCTGCCTCCAAGGGCTTAGCTTGGCAGGTTTAGGAGTTGAAGGCTCCATTTTGTTGTTTTCATTTTGTGTTAAATGTAGGTCCAAGCCGAGGGCTTTATATGTAAAGGAATTAGAACTTTTCTTTTGTTGTAACCAAGTGATGACTTGGAAAACTGTAAATCCGTAGGACATTTATTTTGTTACTAATATGTAATATCTTTTGTAAAAAAGATTCTAATGAATGAAAATATAACTTTTCTATTATGATTAATGATCTTATGAATGATTGTTTCATGTTATATTTTGAGGGCGTTATAGTAGTCCATGCCACATTCATTACAGATATACACATAAACATGAAACTTGTTTAACTTCTAAAAGAAAACAAAGTCTCAAACATGTGTGAGCTATAAAAGGGAATCTCCTCGGGAAGCACAACAGCTAGCTGACAAATTAAAACTTCAGGTCCTCAATTCTGAGCCTGGTCACGCGTCTGGTCACCTACATACATATATAATATAGTGAGCTGGAGCCCAGTAAATAATAACAGAGTAAAAGGGTTTAACGAATGATGTCTGTCACAGATATAACTTTCAAATCTTTTATTGAACAGAAGCACAAGCATATTCATATCATATGTGGTGTATCCCTTAGCATTAAACATATCTCTTTGGTCAAGCATATTAAGTTCCATATTGGAACCTTCGGTACCGGGTAACATATCTCATATATGGGCCACGGTATTGTCTCCCCTAGGTGAGGGCCTGGGCCACGGTATTGTTTTCCCCAGGTGAGGGCCTCGTGACCATAAGCCACAATATTATTTTCCCTAGGCAAGGGCCTCTGCTATGGATACCACATAAACATTTCAAAGAAGTGGATCATCATTCATGTAATCACAACACATTCTTTTCTATTATTCAAAAAAATAGCTCATATCATATCATAATGTTCTGAAATTATTTCATATCGAATATAGTTTTACTAAGTTATTACTTACAGATAACTTCATAGATAGCTTGATAGCAAACCAATGGATCAATAACTCACGGTGCGTGACCTACACAAATATAACAGATACATATACTGACACACACGCTTGGATCATACATAACTTATTTCATTTCATTCTTAGTATGTTTCTAGCCCTTATCCTCATTATTATGTCTTAATCTAGACCTAGGAATGCCTAGGATGCAATGAGGGTGCCAAAACATGTTGTTCAACACTTAGTCAAATTTGTTGAAAATAGGGGTCTTGCTCAAGCGTAACTTCCTTCGCTCGAGCAGAGGCTCAAAAATGTGAGTGGTCACTCGAGCCCAACTTCGGTTGCTTGAGCGGTCTGTAAACTTTGCAAAAATACTGGTTGTTTGATTTTTCCGCTCGATGCACGCTCGATGGTCGCTCGAGCCTGAGACTGAGGTCTTCGCTTGAGCGTAACTCTTGTAGCTCGAGCGGTCTGCAAAACATGGAAACTTCTGGGAGCATGCAATTTATGCTCAAGCCAACATTTGGCCTCTTGAGCGGAGGTGCAAAAACAAAGGTGGTTGTTCGAGCATAGTATCTGTCGCTCGAGCAGTGAGGTCAAATTCTAGAATTTTCAAATTCACCTCCAAGCTTCAAAACCCAACTTTAACCTCTCAAAACACATCTTTTTGGGCCTAATTAATTTGAGAAAACACATATATAACGTATAAAACTTCTTGAAATGAAAGTAATTTCGTAAAATCAAGACCCAAAAACATGTGAATTGCTTAAACTCAAACTTGAAATGTGGAAAACATGACATGCATAGAAGTTCTTGACTTCAAAGCTTCCAAATCATGATCAAATGAGGCAAGTTGATAGAAAACAAGATGAATTCTCAAAACTAAGATAGACTTGGTACATGCATGTGAGAATTACTTGAAATTCAACCCAAAAATGTGATGAAAGTGCATGCATGCATGGTATGGTTTCAATTCATCAATTCTAGCTCAATCATTGTTCTACATCTCTAACTTTTCTTTAATTCTTGTATGGAGGAGTCAAATATAAGCTTAAGGAATGAAAATCTTGCCTAAAGTTCTCAATTCCTTGAATTCTTAGTGAGTTCCAACTCAATTCTCCAATTGCCCTTCAATTCCCTAGCAATTCCTTCATTTCCTTATTGAATTCAACTCTCTATCACTCTAACTCTCTCTCTCTCTCTCTCTCTCTCTCTCTCTCTCTCTCAAGTTGGAAGCTTAAGGAGGAAGAAATAGGAGTGTAAAGTGTATACAAGGGTCCACTAGTACCTTATATAGGCTTGGATTAATGAATTCATTAATTAGGCTTAATTGAGCATTAATTATTCTAATTATTTCGTTCCAAATCGAATTTCAATTAAACCTACCATAATGTTCTAAAAATTCCAACTAACACATAATTCAAGTCAATTTCGTGATCGGATGTCAATAAGGCCTTCAATTCGCAGATCAAAACAGAAAGACAAACAAATATTTCTACCATGGACAGATACAATATAATTCACACACATAACACATAATTAATCAAGCGATTTCATCTTGGATACTTATTAACCATTCTTAATCATGGATTATACGTTAATTATAGGTCGGGGTTGTTACACTTTTTTTTTTCTCTCTCTCTCTCTATCTCCCTCCTTCGCCGATCTCCCTTCACCGCCGATCTCCTGCCGCTACCGTCTTAGATCTGAGATCCTCTGGTTCATCCTCTGGTTCTTCTCAGCATCGTCAATCACTACAACATAGTCACTTGCGACACTAAGAAACATGTCGTTGGAGTCTTGTTTGGCGCTTCCTTCAGAGGGATCGTTGATGTCACCAACAGCTACGCACGTTCTCTTTTCAGATTTGAAAACTTTGTTTTTTTGTTTCGTAGAGAATCTTGAAATTTTGTCGTCATTTTCTTCAGTGAGAGAGATCGATTCGTTGCTGAAGGATTTGAGTGAGAAGCAGCAGAGCTTATGATGAAACATGCTATTGTTGGCATTAGAGCTCAAGAAAGTCTGTAACCGTCTTTCTTCCACAATAATGACTGAAGCGATCATTGTCCGATGCGTTGCCTAGCAAGATGTTTAGACTTGGGTTGTTATATTTTTTTTTCTTTTAGTTTTAATATCATGTTGTATGCAGTGCAGTTGTTTGGTCTTCGCTGTAACTCTTGTGAAAATCTAAAAACCCAGAGATATTGATTCGTGATCATATTTCAATTTTAAACAATGAATACCAATCCCCATCAAACAATCAATAACAAATCGACAAAATGATTTAATGTGGAATAAAATTACAATTGGAGCACCTTTAATTGTGATAAGAAACCACGGGCCAAAGCCACTAAACAATCTGCTAAGAAGATAAAAAGGAATTACACAAGTGTATCCTTAATTATCTTTCGAATCCAAACCCAAATTGAACTGACCCCGATATGCCTCTTTCACTACCATCTTCCTTCGGAATTGTCTTGCCCAACATTGAATCCACAACGCTGATGTCGAATCCACGATGATGAGCCACTTCAGAATCTAACAAAGTTTCAGGCCTAAGTTTCCCGGAATCCACCGAAGAACACATCTCCTTTATGAATAAAAGAATAAAGACAAACCCCTTGATGATATCAATATGAAACTCGTAGATCCACCGATCACTCTCAAATCATCAAGGAAAAACTTATAAAAATAGCATCCAATATAGAAAACCTTGGTAGCTCTACTTTCTCAGAATTTGGACGGCTTAAACCCTAAAAATAACAAATGGTGCACATTATAGTAAACAGGATCATGAAGATTGGTCGAGCACACATTTCACTGCTTGAGCGGTGTGAGCAAAGGCGGTGCAAAACATATAAACCGACCACTCGAGCGCACATTTCATTGCTCGAGCAATGAAACATCCATCCCACAAATTCAGTTTGCAGGTAGAGATATTAGATGCTCCTATTCACTGCTCGAGCGCACAAATCACTACTTAAGCAATCAAATAATTTGATTGCATTTTTTACTTCGGGGGTGCTCCCATACATAGTCATCGAAGTGGCAAACATGAACTTTTATTTGTTTAATGTTGTTCCTTATGGGTCACATGTTATTGATTCATATTCTAAGATCGATGAATGTATCAATGCTTGTGATGCTATTTTGTAAAACTCAAAGTACATTTAGAATGAAATATAGTTTTGGAAATGTTTCTAATATCGAAAGATTGAGATTAATTAGGCTTTCACATGTTTAATGATACATATAATGTGTAGTTTGGTATCTTTATTTTTGAGGTGTCACATTCGCTAGAACTGTATCATTTGTAGAATTGACTATTTATGCATTGTGTATATATATATATATGTATGTATGCATGTTGTATACATGAGTGGATCTTATTTTGTTCTTGGTAATATCAAATGAATCATTGCTTTGAATTTTTGTGACTCTAATTTGTGGAATGGTTTTATACTATGGATGGATATGGGATTCTTTTCTTGAATGCTATGGAAAACGAGCATTAATCAGGATGTTTATGGCTTATTGTGTTTGAGGTCAATTGATTGGGTGTAAATGATTTTTCTTCCTTTGTATTTGGAAAACAGATTTGAATAGATTGCAATTGAACAAATAAAAATACAAATCTGAACATATAAGAAAAGATTTCAACATATAAGTTAAAAAAATTCAACAGATAAGAAAATATTTGAACAGATAGTCAAAAAAATTAAACAGATAGTTAAAAAAATTAAATTGATAAAACAATATTTGAAGAGATAATCAAAAAAATTAAATAAAAAAGGGGTAAATTACATTGATACCCCTTGAGATTTATATTTATTACAGTTTCCCTCTCACATTTAGAAAATTACACTGACCCCCCTATTAATTTAATTTTATGTATGCTGATCATTACGGTGAGGGGGGAACTGTTATGAAACTTTACATCTCAGTGGATAATCTGTAATGAAACTTTAAACTTTAGGGAGGGTGATGTAATTTTTAAAAGGTGAGGGGAGAAACTATAATGAAGATAAACCTCAGGGGGTGTCAATATAATTTATCCAAAAAAAAATCTAATAAATAGATTAAGGGATAAAATTAAAATAAAATTTCCTTCAAAATAATAAAATGTACTTCCCACAACGATGTTTTACAAAGAGTGTACTCCCAAAAAAAAAAAAAAAAAAAAAAAAAAAAAAACCTATGTAGCCTAATACCCTCATTAAATTGAAATTTTTGACTACTTCTCTTCAAATAATTATGACACAAGGTCAAAATGATATAAAATGACCACGACACGAGGCCACACCACACCTAAGCCAACTTGTGCGTCATGAATATATCATCCTCCTTCCCGATGGAAGCAAAAAGATACAAATGGCATTTTATTAAAATAAAGGATCTAACTTGTCTCAAGTTGAGATTAAGATTAGACCTGTTTAGTTCGATTTATGTAGTTTATTTTTTGAGTCTTTTTTGATAATTTAAACTGTTTAATGTGTAGAATTCGTCGAGTACTACATGTTTGTAAAAAATCACGTTGATCGGATATCAATAGCTATGTGATCAAATCAATTTTGTATAAAAAAATTGACGATAAAACAATTAACGGTTGATAAAAAACTATTTTGTTTACATAACTATCGATATCCAATCAACATAATTTTTTACAAGCATATAGTACTCAACGAGTTCTACACATTGAATAGTTCGGATTATCAAAACGAGATCCGTGGTGAGCCCCATGGGCCCAACAGCACGGTTCAGTCCGATCTTGGACTGGACCAGAGCTACTACCTAAAATAAAATACTATATGATTTATCATAATATTAAAATTAGGGGTTGTTTGGGATGTCCTAAATAAGTGCATTTTTGACTTTTTGGATTAAAAAGTAAAGGAAAAAAATATAGTTGTTTGGGTTAATTTTTTGACTTTTTATGAAAAAATGTGTATTAAAAAATTGTATAAATTAGTGTGTAAGAAAAAATTAGAATTAAGAATTATGCAGTCGTAATTTTTGACTTTTGATAAATAATAATAACTTTTTAACTTTTTGAATAACTTTTTAACTTTTTAGTCCCATGTCAAACTTGGCCTCATTGATAAAATTATAATCTTCTAATTCTATGGAGTCAGATTTAGGTTTGGATTTGGGGATTGTTTATTTAAAGGCACCAGTAGAAGAAGTAGAGCCTAGCCTTATCTTAATAATTTTCTTTCCCCCTCCGTCGACAGGTCAAATACTCTTCCGCCGCCAGTCATGTTCACATATTCTTGGTGAAATTAGAATGGAAAATGTTTAGTAATTTAAAATTTTATGGTTTAAATGGTTTAAATTTGTTAAAATTTGTTAAAATGACGTCGTTTTACACTCAAAATGACGTTTTGACGTCGTTTTGAGTCATTTGAGTTATTTGAGTCACAAAATTTTGAGCTACCAAACATTGTTGAATTACAAATAAGGGGATAGTCTTTTAAATTGTGTTTGGTTGATGGATGAATTTGGGTAGAGATTTACGTTTCATTTGTTTGGATATAAAATACTTTTTAACAGAAAACATTTTTTATGAAATTTTTTTCTAGAAAATTTTTGATAGAGAAAATATTTTTCTTTGTTTGGTGATGGTGGTGGAATGAAGATAGAGGTGGAGGTGGTGGCATGGTGGTGGAGCAACGGCGACCATGATGGAGACCGATATGGTGGCAGTGGCCGTGGTGATGGTGGCGGAGGGAAGAGTGGTGATGATGGTGTGGTAATATTAGTAAAATTTTAGTCTGAAAAATATTTTTGGCTTTCCAAAAAATAAAAATTATTTTCTGCCCAAGTAGTCTTGTTTTCCATTCGTCATAAAAAATGTTTTTCGTTGATTTTTATTTTTCATTATACTAAACACCAAAAAATATAGAAAATATATTTTAAAAAATATATTCCGCCAAAACAAACGGCATGTTAAAAAAAATTTAACTACGATTTCATTTATATTTGTCTTATATTTTATTTTTTTACAGTTCTAAATTTCTATCCAAATCTAAACACATTGTAAAGTAATTATATTATAGGTGAAATATTTTTTTTTGTGCAAGTCTGACAAATATTCACAAAGAGTTGAATTTTGTTCACACGTAACACACATTTTGATTGGTTGATAATAGCAAGAACAAGCATTTTGGGTTGGGTCATTATACATTTTCGATATGAGATCCGTGGTTCAATCACATGTTATGCATTGTTCACACTAAAAAAAACTGTGTGAGCAAATTCATTCTCTATACACCATGAAAATGAGATTAGTTGAGATAGCCTTCTTTTGGGAAGAATTTTTTTAGTTTGATTTTTTAATTATTTTAGCCTGATTAAAAAAAGTTTCATTCGAAATAAATTTTTGACTTTTTTTATAATTTTGTGAGAGAAAAAATAAAATAATTATCATTTGAATGCGATATTTTGTTTTATTGATATTTTAACCTATTTCATTTTTTAGTGGGTTAAATTAATTCCAATTATCTTGCCAAACGAGATATATGATAAGATTAAGGAAAACAAAATTAAAAATGATATATATTCATGAAATAATACAAGTTTTATCAATTGAAAATAAGGTCTCATTTGGAGAGTAGAGTTTTTAGTCAAAAAGTTACTATAAATTGTGATATCGCTGTCTTTGCGTCTCTATTTATCTTTTTGTAAAAATTAAAAAATAATTAAAATAGAGAGTTACTATTCTTATTCCACTTTGCTTAAAATACACTTCATTATTAATCCTTATTATAAATAAAAAGGAATATATTTAAAGCAAAATAAAATAAAAATAAAAACTCGCTTAAAATAACTAATTTATAAATGGGCCTACGTTGAGAAGGAATATAAGAAGATAGTCTGATCACGTATATAATGAATGAAGACTTGTAAATACAATGGTTAAGATGAGTACAAGGATCACTGTAAACGCAAAATGTTAAGGGATGAGAATATGAGAAGTGGTAGTAAATTTTTTTTTAAGTTATGAGTTTAATTATTTAATGAAATATATACCCTCTGTTTGGCAAGTTGCAAGTTGGGCTTTTTTGGCTATTTTAGCTATAAAAGATAAAATAAGTTATTTTAGCCATAACAAACAAAACATCACATCCAACCCATAATCATTACATTCTTCTCCCACAAAAAACCTCAAAAAAGCCAAAAAGCCAAAAAGCCAAAAAGTCCTTCCCAAACCAAGCTTTTAAGCCCAGGCTAAAATAGTCAAAAAAGCCAAAAAGCCAACCCACTTCCCAAACGGAGGCATAATATCCTTGACAAAACATTAATAATAATAAAAAAAATAACAATGATTCATCCCACTAAAAACATCACCACTAATAGCACTAGTGCATTAAAAAAGTAAAAAAAAAAAAAAAAAAAACACAACTCCAAAACCAAAACATCACATCATTAATGGCGAGACCCACTGCCACCTAATTAGTGGGAGCACTAATTAGTGCTCCCAAGTATTTTTCTAAAAAAAACTCATGTAGCCTATCTCTCTCTCTCACTTGATTGAGACACATAACCAACTTGGACAAGTTTGACATCAACCTCAACAGTGACAATTTTTTTTATTTTTCTCATATTTTTTTAAGAGAAATGATCCGACCCCAGCATCCCCACACATTTGTGAGCCGGGAAGGAGAGAGAGTGGAGAAAGAAAAAAAAAAATATAACGTGTGACCACAAATTAATTAGGAATTATGGGGGTAAAAAATGGTGGGAGTCTCAAGTATTTTTTTATTTTTTAATCTCTATTGTTTTTTGGAAGAATTACTGTTTAGTGTAAAGTTAGAAAATAAATTACACATAAATAATAAAATTTATAAATATTACTAATTAAAATTATATATATATTTTTTAATGTTTTGGTAAATATATTTTTAAAGAAAACCAATGTGTTGTAATTTTCTCTCTCTCTCTCTCTGTTTTTTTTTTTTATATATATATATGTCAATTTTTGTAGACCATCTTGTGTAGAAAGATTTAAAAAGTTAAAAAAAAATCTAAAATTATACTGTAATTTTTTTTAATAAAATTTCTAGTTGGTCTAGTCTGGTAGAGTAAAGCCTAATTTTTTATTTTCTCTAAAAGTTGATATATTCAATATGAATATTGTTTTAAAAAAAGATTAAAAAGATATAAATTTTATAAAAAGTATGTAAGCAAAAAATTAAAAATAGTTTGATTATTTCTGTTTTTCAAAAAATTGAATTTTTTGTTTTTGTATTTTTTTATTAAATTTTTTAATATTTTACATAATTCTTTTTTTCAATACACCTAATTTAGATACATTTAAAAAATATATAATAATTTTAATTTTAAATAAAAATTCAAAATATAAAAAATACAAAAAAAAAAAATTGAAAATTCAATACATTTTCATATTTTGTTATATTCAATTAATTTTTAAAAGATTTTTGTACAAATTTTATACTTTTTAAACATATAATTTATTAAAATATTTTAAAAACTCAATAAAAATATAAAAATATGAATTAATAATTTAAAAAAATTTAAACCAAACTAATATTTTAAATTTGGAATAAAAAACGCACAACAACACAAAAAAATGACTTCACACTTTTGCCTATTTTAAGAAGTATGTTAAAAGTTAACCTTTTTTTTTTTATTTTTTTATTTTTTAAGAATAATACCAGGGACTCCAAATGCTTTACTAAATGTTTTGCTAAATGTGTGTGGGACTCACATGATGTGAATCTCATATCATGTGAGATATTTGGTAGAATATTTAATAAAATATTTAAAATTTCTTAACATTTTTAAAAAAATATACAAAAAAATAAAAAATAATATATTAAAAAACTAAAAACCTAACTTTTAACCTTTCTACCCAAATACGCAGTTAAGTTTGGCAAGTTAAAAAAAAGTCAAAAAGTTAAAAAGTTATTTAAAAAGTTAAAATTTATCATTATTATCAAAAGTCAAAAATTATGACTACACAACTCTCGATCCTAATGTTCTCTTACACACTAATTTATACAATTTTTTAATACATATTTTTTTATAAAAATTCAAAAAATTAATCCAAACATTCATATTTTTTTTTTCAATTTTTTAATAAAAAAATAAAAAATATACTTATTTAAGACGTGCCAAACAACTCCATAATTTAGTGCTTTTAACGACATGTAAACCAAAAACCTACCGTCACCGCCACGTATGCTTGACTTACTCGAGGACCGTCTTGTGGAAGACAACAACACGACCGAGGTCAATCCTCACCGGTGGCGCCAGTCAACCGGTCACCCCTCTCTCTCTTGCCAATTTTTATGAAGGTAAAAGTGAATCTACTGAAAGGTTCATCATCTTTGGCATTTTTTGGGTTTTGCGCAGAGCACATCAATGGCAGTGAGTTCTTTACCCATTTCTCTCCTCTTTTATTTGCAACTATTGTCAAATGTTGAATGTGCCCTTTTTGTGTTCTTTTGTTTGAATCCACTGAATTGTTATTACGGGTTTCAATTTTTAAGATTTACTGGATTTTGTGTTCTTTATATGTTTGATCTTCCTCAGTGTTTTTTTTTGGAAGTTCCACAGTATAACTGTTAGATTTGAAGTGCTGGGTTTTTTTTGGATTTCATTTTGGTTGTTGATGGATTGATCCAGAATGTTGGATATTGTTCAACTCTCTGAAGGGAACAGACAAATTTGGCAGATTTGATACTTGGGTAATTGTGCTAATGTGTTCTTCTAACAAATTTTTTGTTGTTGTTGTTGTTGGTGTGTGTGCGTCTCTAAGATATTTTCTAGGGGCTCCTGATTTGCCCTTTTACTTTACTGGAAAAGTAGAAAAAATAGAGCAATTCTTTGATGCAAATCAACTTTGCACTACTAAATATTGGGCATTTTCAGATTTGTTGATAGTCCTTTTCTTTGGGACTGAATGTCTCTCAATAGTTCTACATGCACAGAAACAGTTCACAGAATGGATCATAGACACTCGCCTTGTGCTTTGCGCCTAGGCCCCAAGAGACCTTGGCGCCTCGGTGGGCCTATCGCCTTTAATAACACTGGGTAGGAAGGAGAGAGAGAGAGAGAGAGAGAGAGAGAGAGAGAGTTTTTGTTTCTCTGCTGGGCAGCGGACACCTTACAGTTTTCTCTTAACTTGGTTAGTGTGTTGCTTGGCCTTTGAAATTATGGACTCTTGATAAAATATACAACAAAATTTAATTTTAGTGCTGATAAACTAGGTTGATGATGAGACATATATATAACAAAATTTAGAACAAAGAGGTATCCTATACTGAAAAACACATTTTCATTTTCATTACTCATTCCTGCTTATGCTTTATCTAACTTGCTTACACAATCTCTGAACATGTTGCAACTGTTGCTGGAAAGTTTTACTCATTCATTTGCTGCACTGCACTTCCTGATTGGTTAGATGGAAACTTTCATGTAATAATTACTTATTTCAAACACCATACTATGTTCTCTCCATTTAGTTAGGTAATATGACTAGTGGCGACTCTAGGATTTTTTTGTAGATGGGGTCACCTCACAAGTTTAAGTTCTACAAATTTTATAAGAAAAAAATAAATAAAATTAAAGGACATTCATTCTGTTTAGTTTTGTGTTCTTAAAGACAGTTCGGGTTTTTTGTTTTTTGTGTTTTGTTGTCTTTAAATTTCTATTTATTTATTTATTATTTTATTTTTTTTTCTATTTTTATTTTTTATTTTTTAGAAAAAGATAAGCTAGATGTACTTAAAAAATAAAATATTTATCAAAAAATCTATAAAAAAAAAATCAATAAACACACAAAAAATGAAAATATACTGAATTTTTGTATTTTTTTTATTTAATGATTTTTCTTAAATATTTTACTTTTTAAATGTATTCAAATCAAGAGGATCAAAAAAAGTAAAAAAAATTGCTCAAAATATTTAAAAAGTTCACTAAAGATTATAAATAAATAAATAAATAAATAAATAAAAATTGTTAACCAAACAGAATAATTTAAACTTCTCAAACTTGATGAGTGTGAATCCCTATTTAATGGTGTCCTTTAATTATTTAATGGGATTAAACAATATTAAATTAAATATGAACAATTTAAATATATATTTTTTCAATAATTTTTTATTGCTTGATGGTGTCCCATGACCCCATCACTTCTCAAGTAGAGTTTGCCGCAGAATATGACTGATTGACCCTCAAAAGATGCAATATTAATTTCATTATTCTTATATATACAAGTTCATACTTGTTTAGCTGTAGTGTTGTTACTATTAGTAGAAAGGTGGAAAATGCTCTATTCCCTTTATATATAGGTTATGTAGACCAAAGTCATGGCTGTTGATTTGCTAGATTTGGAAAGGTATATACAATAACAGTAATATGCCATCATGTAAAGGTGGTAACTCATGATGTGTATTACTGAGTCACCTAGATGAAGTTCAAATAACCTGTGACAACTAACAAGGGATCCTACTCCTCTGTTAGATATTGAAAATTGACTGTTTTTGTTTGAGGATTGAAATAAGTAGTAGGCCCCCACACACTGCCCTAATGGGAAGGAATAATCAATGCTATAAAATTCTCTAGACAATACTTTACAGTTTTTCAAGGTAGTCATATGTTGTGTGATTTGTACATAAGGGCATGAATCCTGCTCTTTGATGTCTTTTGGGTGTCTAATGCAGTGACGAGTCTTTGTCAGCTAGGCTCAGGCTAGCTTTTCTAACCTCCTTTTGTTTGTTTATAGAGGGAACATACATATTTATAGGGGAAAAGTCTCATGATAGGTGTCTTTATAAAATAATATGCAACTAGTCAAGTTGTTGATGTTTTGTCCAAGACTTCTCACATACACACGGATGGCCTAACACACATCACTAGATGCAATACAAACACCGTATACTTATTTGGTGTTGGATAGCTTGTATGCATTTTTTTGACCCATTTCCTAATAGCAAAAGTTTTTGGGAATAGTGGTGTTCTAACATGGTATTAGAGCTCAGGTTGGGGGAGGTCCTGGGTTTAAGTATTTCATCTGCATTTGTTTCCCATTTGCATTACGTTTGTTTGCATGTTATGTTTGTATCTCCACATGTAAGATTGTGTTGCATTTGACGGAGGGTGTTGGAGAGTATGAAAAGCATTGTTGGACCCTTTTGTAAGTTTTTGGCACCACTAGTGCTTTGACATTGGGGAAGCTCTATGAAGCACAAACTATATAATTTTAAAAAAATATGACATGTGATATAATAATATATAAAATTATATGTTTTGCATGTGTCCCCTCGTGTTGTGTCTTGCATTTTTTGAAAAATTTTCACGTCTGCGTGTTTGTGTCATGTCTATGCTTCTTAGCTCTAAGTTGTACATATCCTGTTCCATATACTTGCTCAATTTCGTAGAATTCCAAGGAATTAAGCTTGAAGTTCTAAATTTGATACTAGTGATGGAATAGCAAGAGAGGCATTATGTGATCAATCTATTAAGTTTGTGCCAGTATGATGATCCATGCACATTGGTTGGTGCTAACTATCTCTAAGAAGTACAATAATGCAGTACCTTCTTATTTGTTGTTGTGGTTCCATTAGCCAAATTATCTAGATGTTCTGAAAACTATGTGCAACTTTTTTTATTTGAACCACGCAGGTTGATTTCACTGTTGACGACCAATTACTGAATTGTTCCAATCTTATACTAAAGAATTCAATCTGTTTCTCATGGTCACTGAATTTTTTTTTAAATCTTTTGCAGAGCCAGTAATTTTAATTATACAGGTAATTCACATGAAAGAACTAGTTTAGCTGTTTATGTTACCTGAGGGTATGAAGTTAATTTTCTGTAAGTTGCATTGTAGTCTATGGTCGTGTGAGTGAATAGGGCTTGGACAGGAGTGAGAATCTGGTAGACATCTGATCAATGGACACATCAGAAACCGTAGTTGTTTCTTCAAAACCTGTTGAGTTTTAGTTATTGAATGGGGCAGTGGTAAGGGGGTTGGAATGGATCTTATCCTGAAGTTTCAATCTTGGTGGGCCTTAGTGTCACGACCCAATCCTGGCAAGGTGAACCCAGCCAAGAGGGCAGACCTGAAGTACTAAATCACCTGTTCACAACAGTCTCCTACATAATCCACACATTTACATAACCATTACCACATAAAAAAACTTTTCATTCTGTAAACTAATATTCCATTCTAGATTATTCGTGCATTAGAAACACAAAATTCACGAAGTTTCTGTTTGTGCTCATCGTATTATCTAATGTAGAATACTTGGTCACAGAATTTGCACAACCTTCCTTGATTATCTTTCAAGTCCACCAAACCAAGATTCACCTTTTTGTGACATTGTATGTGGAGAGCCTTGTGCTTGGAGAATAGTTTCGTAAGAGCATATTCTCCACAGTCAGTAATTTAATACTAGTGAATTAAAAAATATATATATTTTTTGTACATGCTTTACTTATTTGATAGTAGCTAATTCTCATTCCCATTTCGAATGGGAAATAGGAACAAGAAGGGCTTGTAGCTGTAAAAGTCTGTGAAATGGACGTTTAGAGGCAGGTGAGGTAGGAGAGGGAATAAAAGATGCAACATCTGTGCTTACAGATGGCTGGGAATGTTTGAGTTTCCTAAATGACTTCCTAAGCCAATACATTCGAAAGAGAATAGTAGAAGTGATGTAAGAAGATGCCACTAGCACCCACCTCAATTTATAGGCTCTTCAATCTCTTGAATCTCTCAAAATTTTGTGTTTCTTGGGGGAGAGAGAGAGGGATTACTTTTGAAAATGAAATGTCGAGTGATTGTTTCTTGTGCTTAAAAAGAGATTGAGAAAAGAGCATTTGAAATTCTTGGTCGTGCTTTATCTAACTTGTTTACATAATCTCCAAACATGTTGCAACTGGTGCAGGAAGGTTTGACATTCATTTTTTGCACTGCACTTCCTGATTGGTTAGAGGGAAAACTATTATGTAACAATTACCTACTTTAGACATCCTACTATGTAAGAAATAATGTATAGAGAAAGAGAGAGAATAAATTGTATGTATTATTATTGATTGATATATTGATTTCTATTACAATGATTCATGATTCCTATATATAGAAGAGGGTGAGTGTGTAGTAGGTAAGGAGTAGGTGAAGTGGAGGTGGTAGTGGTGTAGTGGGTTAGGTTTAGTGGAGTAGGTGAGGTGGTAGTGGTGTAGTGGGTTAGGTTTAGTGGAGTAGGTGAGGTGGTAGTGGTGTAGTGGGTTAGGTTTAGTGGAGTAGGTTTAAGTGGGTGAAGTAGGTGGAGAGTAGGTGGATTTTAACAGCCCCCCGCAAACTCAAGGGGGATAGGAACTAACCAACTTGAGTTTGGAGAGAGTAACAAAGCAAGAAAATTCATAAAAATAAAAGAGGATAAGAGACACTGTATGGTCGTGTCAGACCATTGGTGAAGACACTTAATGGTGGTGTCATAACGTTGTAGAGGACACTGTATGGGGGTGTCATAATGTTGTAGAGGACACTGTATGGGGGTGTCATAACGTTGTAGAGGACACTGTATGGTGGTGTCATAACGGTGTAGAAGACAGTTTATGGGGTCATGTCGGACCGTTGTAGCAGACAATGTTGTGACAGTTGTTGTGACAGTTTACAGAGTCTTGTCGGACCCTTGTAGAAACTAACCGGAATTTATGTCGGGACAGTTTACAGAGTCTTGTCGGACCCTTGTAGAAACTAACCGGAATCTATGTCGGGACAGTTTACAGAGTCTTGTCGGACCCATAAAGGAGCTAACCGGAATCAATGTCGGGACAGTTTACAGAGTCATGTCGGACCCTTAAAAAGTCGCACCCTCAAAAGTTGTGCCCAATCTTTCAAAAGGCGTGCCATCAAAAGGCGTGCCCAATTCATAAAAAGGCGTGCCATCAAAAGGCGAGCCCAAGTCATAAAAAGATGTGCCGGACATGATGGCGAGGCACGTGAGTGCCTTGACTGGCGCGCCCGTTTGTCGTCTGGCGTCAAGTGGCGCGCGCTACGCGTGGCTGCCTCGCTATTTAACCAAGGTTGATGCTGAGGCTGAGGCAGACAAAAAAAACTTCTGAAAATCCTCTGAAAACAACTCTTCCTTTGCTGAGAAAGAAACTCTGTAATACTCTGTAACCAACCCGTCTCTGAAACACTCAGCAACATGGCCTCTTCTTCCCGTCCAGCTACCCAGAACATGGCCTCCTCTTCCCGTGGTCTGCTCACGCTCTTTCCAGAACTGAACGAGTCCACAAGAGAAATAACTGGTGCGGTGGCCAGTGAACCTCAACCAAACACCTCTGGTTTTGCTCCGTTGAACTTTCCGATGCGGTCGGTGGAGCAAAAAATGGCGGTGCAGTCGGATGTGGAGGCCAATCAGTATACCTTGAAGTCATGTGTGGAAACCATGACTGCGGTTACAAATTTGTCGAACCGGCTGCAGAGTAGGACAAATGAGGTGCAGCAGTTAAACGCCCAACTGGCTCTGCTCCAACGCATGTATAAGGATGCGCGAGCAGAGATAAGCGTGCTAAAGGCGGAAAACAAGGAGCTGAAGCGGAAGGCCAGTTTTATGTTCCGATTTGGAGGGCCGCCATATGCTGCAGTGGAGGAGCAGGGAGTAGTGATCATGCCCAGTGGAGTGGGAAACACGGAGGCAACACCGGTAAGGGCCGCCCAAGACGGTGGCAAGAAGAAAAGACCGGCGGAATAGGCGAGAAGAAAAATCCCACTGTTCCGATTTGTGTTGGTTGTGTTTTGTTTTGTTTTGTGTTTTTTTATTTTTATTTTTTTTATTATTATTTTTTTTTATGGTGTAAAATGCTGATCGGGGTTGATCCCCGGCATGAAGAAATGACAAGTTTGTAAAATGTTGTTTTTTTTTTTTTTTTTTTTTTTTTTGGGAGTGTTTTGTTGAAAAAATAAAAATAAAATGAAAGAAAACAAGGGAGAAAGAAAATAGATAAAAAATATTTATAGATGGATTATATGAAAAAACATCAGTGCGATTGTTTCAAAATAAAGTGGGGTATTTAAAAAAGAGGAAAAGTGACTTGGAAAAAATAAATAAAAATAAGTGATTTTTGAAATCAAATGGAGGAGAGAGAGGGACAAACCCATGTGATAAAGTGGAGAGAGAGTCGGTGAGTGGGGTGCAAAAGGTGAAGGAGAAATGATGGATTGAAAATGGTTTGGGTCAAAAGTGGACACTGTTAGTGGGGAACATGAGTGCATTGATTATTTGATATAATAATAATAATAATAAAAATAAAAAGTTAGAACAGTTGGAGAGAATGAGTGGAGTATGGTAAGGGTTTCATCCAAAGCCAAAATTCCTGCAGCGAATCACTTCGCAAATCCTAGCATGAGCTTTTTCTCTTTCCAGGCTTATTCATGAATTTCCTGGTGATTTCAAGAGCCTCTGGTGGCATTGTGGCAGAGAACACCCCAACCTGGATTTTGGGTGGCAGCAACTGAGAACACCCCAACCTGGATTTTGGGTGGCAGCAACTGGAAAATATCATAGATCTGATTTTTAAAAACCTCGTGACAGCATTTCATCAGCTTCATCCAAGACAAACATTTTGATGTAAACAGGGCGAAGTGATTGTCTCCGCAACATGTCAAACACACGACCAGGAGTACCAACAACAACATGAACCCCACTGGAGAGAAAGCGCTGATCTTCGCGCACACTAGTCCCTCCAACACAAGCATGAACCTTCACACTTTGCTGGGCAAGTTCAAGAGTGGGTGGAAGAACCAAAGCTTGGCACTCAACCAAGCTATAATCTAGCTGCTGCAGAATTCCAGAGCAGAATGTTGCAGTGTTTCCAGTTCCAGACTGTCTCGTCATATGAGGTGAAGAATTCTTCTCCATCAGCCTCACACAGGACTACAGTTGCACAAATCTTTGTTGATTTTATCAGCGGAATAGGTTGAGGTCCGGCGGGCGGCTAAGGTGAGGTTGCCGCCCGCCGGGGAAGCGAAGATACTAGGTTTTAAACCAGCTCTGATACCATGTAAGAAATAATGTATAGAGAAAGAGAGAGAATAAATTGTATGTATTATTATTGATTGATATATTGATTTCTATTACAATGATTCATGATTCCTATATATAGAAGAGGGTGAGTGTGTAGTAGGTAAGGAGTAGGTGAAGTGGAGGTGGTAGTGGTGTAGTGGGTTAGGTTTAGTGGAGTAGGTGAGGTGGTAGTGGTGTAGTGGGTTAGGTTTAGTGGAGTAGGTGAGGTGGTAGTGGTGTAGTGGGTTAGGTTTAGTGGAGTAGGTTTAAGTGGGTGAAGTAGGTGGAGAGTAGGTGGATTTTAACATACTATGTTCTTTTTATTTAGTTAGGAAATTTCACTGATTTAGGTTGTTTTGGAAATTAGCTATTTTAGTTGGCTTTTTGACTTTTTACAAAAAGACTTGCAAAAAAGTAGAGAGAAAGTTGACTTTTTATCTAAAATAGTATGTTATCAAAACAATGGTCAACCTAAAAAAAATGCGATATCAATTTCGTTATTGTTGCTTGTCCAACATCATCTCTTTCTCCCTCACTGTCTTCTTTCTTTCTGTAAGCCCAATAAATGAAAAATTCACACATTCAAAAACTCATCAGTGAAAATGGAAATTTAGAAAGAAAGGGTGAAAGAGAGAGATGGTAATGAGTAGGGTGTAATTGAATTTTGTTTTGAACAAGTGTAATTAAATTCATTGATTAATTGCTTTGAGTTAGTTTGAATTGACATGTCTGGGGGTATCAATGAGTTGAATTGATAGGAGACTTAACAAAACCATAACACCCCAACCACTAATTCCAAAAAACTCCTTTCTCAATCTCTGTTTTAAGCACAAGAAATAAGAACTTGGAAGTTCATTGTCACTAACTCCCAAGTAATTTCTCTATCTTTGTCTCCTTTTGTTTTTAAGCCCAAGAAACATGAAATTCTGTGAGATTCGAGTGATTGAGGAGCCTATAAATTAAAGTGAGTGCTAGTTGTGTAACACTCCGTCCCGCATCGGAAGTTTGCATGGGTGATCTTGGATATATAAAGCACCACTACCTTGCTACTTAGTAACTTGGGCTTAAACTTTTGAGTTATGTTGGTAGAACCACAGATTACTTTGGCCAGCAAGTAGTGGGACATTAGAAATGGTATCAGAGCTGACCCATGCACATAACCATGAGGGCCGCTTGCTGGCCGCGAAGTTGGGGCATATGTTAGTGCAGATGTTGTGTCTCTTATTCCATCTCATACCTCACCTTCCTATGTCCCTATCATAGGGAATGAGAATTAGCTACTATGGAATTAGTAAACAAGTACATAAAAGAAAAAAAAAAATCTAATTTACTTTATTGTGACTGTAGAGAATATGTTCTAATGAAACTATTCTCCAAGCACAAGGCTCTCCACAGACCAGGTCTCAAAAGGGTGGATCTTAGTGAGGTGGATTTGAAAGATATTCAAGGAAGGATGTGCATAGGACAAACTATGACGAGCACAGGCAGAGACACATTAATAATATATTTGAAAAAAAATTCCTTAAATAGTATTATTTCCCCAACTGCTCCATTCCCCCCCTTTTCTTTATTTCAGTTTTACTAAAAGCACCCATACCAATGCCTTGTTGATTTCTACAGATAAAGTTGGGTTCTTCAGAAAAAATTGTGTGCTTAAAATTTATTGCAACTTGATCAACATTTGCAATATTGATATCTGCTTATTGTCAAAGTCATATTATTGTTTTCCTCTACGAGAACCCATTATGAGCTTCTTTTGATTCTTTTAGATCTTATTCTATGTGGGAGCATAGCTATTAATCAATTCACTAGGGTTCAACAATTTAACAGAATAAAACCAGGACAATATCAAATGCAAAAGAAAAAAGAAAATTATGTACTTTGCATTTATTTCCAATAGCTTATGTCTTCAGTAATTTATTGACTTCTCAATTTCAACATTAGTAGTATTGACCAACTGCTCCCCCCCAAACAAAAAAAAGAAAAGAAAAGAGAAGATAAAAAAAGCATCCTGAACTTATTTATTTATTGTACTAAAGAGATGAGAGCTCGTGCGTTGGTTGATCCTACAACGGGGTCACGTGTATGCATTTGTTTAATAAGCTTTTGCCTCGTGCTTGCAGCAACAATCAGAAGTACCACAGTTTGGCAAATGGGAAAGTGAAGAAAATGTTTCCTATACGGAATATTTTGATAAAGCAAGAAAAGGTAAAGGTGGCGTGAGGATGAATCCAAATGATCCTCAGGACAATACCCCTCCTGTTCAAGGACCTCCTTTTCAACAAGAGGCTGAAGTGAAGGGCGCAATGGGAACATCAGATGTAAAGTCAAAGCCTAAGCGCCGGACAAGCCGGAAAGAAGGTGAGCTTCAAAATTATGGTGGCGTAGGATCTGGAAGCAGTAAAGTAGAATCAGAGGCACAAAAGGGCTCAGATGCATTGAGACCAACGAATGAATGCCTGCTGAGCCAGGAAGAAGGTGACCTCAGTAGAGCAGCAGATCCTCCATTGCGGCATGAAACTGGTGAAACCCCCAAAAGGGTTACACGGAAAAGTTCCAGTTCTTGCACTGACCACTCACCACTTCACCCTCATTACCAGTCGAGGGTTGGAGGTAAAAGCAGTGGGGTTTCTTCTCCCTCACAGGAGAGGAAGGGGTCGTCTGAAGGCAGCCATGGCCTAAGATCCCGATTGAGATCAGTCAATCGAGGCGATGACACTGTAATTTATTCTTTCTCTGATATCTCATTGTCTCTACATTCTCAAATCTGCACAAGTGTTCACGCATACGTGCACTATGTAAGCTTACTAGGAAAATGGTGATTTGAATTACCTTATAATTTTTTCATTGACTTATGAGAAGTTGTAGGAAAAGAAAAGAAAACTTGGAATACTATTCACTTTTTTAAGGTACCAAGTTCACTTTCTCTTATCATGTTTCAACGGAGGATTAGGGATGACAAGAGGGAAGCATGGAGAAACGTTTGGCTACTGAAGACTGCTTTTTAAAATCTGCTTAAAATCGCTTGGGCCTAGTTTGTGTAGCTTTAGATGATTAATTGAATCAGACATCTAAATTGAAAACTATGAATGATTATTGGTGATTTATGGGAATTGGGTTTCCTTCCCCTCCTACCCCTTAGAGTTTAAGGAATCTATTGGACCAATGGAAGGTTGAACCATTGATGAAATGACAACTTAGAATACCGAGTTGGACACTATTGGATAGTGATCATTGTGGAAAATCTGTCATGGTTTTATTTTGAAGTAGTGATGTTTGTTCTGATTTGGCAGCCTGATCACAGTCCTGCTGTTCCCAAATTTGGTGATTGGGATGAGAGCGACCCCGCATCAGCTGAAGGTTATTCTCACATATTCAACCAAGTCCGAGAGGAGAAGCAGAGTGGGGCAGGAAAGGTTCCTGTCATGGCAACTGACACTTCTTATTCCAATGGTCAGAAGCAATATGGAAAAGGCGATTCCCAGGTTTGTTAGTACCTTCTGTTAATATTTCAATTCCTCAATAGTTGTTAAAATCGAGAATTGTCAGAGTGGAGACATGACTATATGGTGTTTGATTTACTGGAAATTTAGGAATGTTCTGTCATATAGCAATGAGGCAAACCCTCTATTTAAAATTCTCACATACACCCTCTCTCCCAAATTTTGGTCCATTTTCACTATTCCAGACATCTCAAAAAACTGTTTGTATTTATTAATTTTATCTCAAAGAACTAATTGAGATATTTTAATCTGTGAAAAAAAATTGTTTTTTTTTACGAAAAATACATTATTTATTGACCCAATTAAAGGGAACGAATGCCGAAAATGGACAGATAATTTGGGACAGAGGGGGTATTAATACTAAGTAAATATAACGTTTTTACAAAAAAACCCATTTAGAGTGCCGACTGTTGTGGGGTGATGTTATTGATACTATGAAACACAGTGATAGGCCTTCTATTTTCAGGTGAATGGATAAAAATGAACCACATCGTGCTTTATGAAAATTCCTTACATAAATTATGTTTGTATAGTTTTATTAGTTACGCTCATGTAGTTCATCTGCTAGACTACTATTCTAATCTCTCTCTCTCTCTCTCTCTCTCTCTCTCTCTCTCTCTGTGACAGAGCTGTTGCTGCTTTCCATGGGGCAGAAAATGAAATCATTTGTACATCAGTGAATAGAAAGCACGTTGGTCCTGTATACTCTAATATAGCTTGGATTCTCTTACGTATAGATTCAACATTCTAGTAAGTAAATTCTTTATGGTGTGCTTTTAGTGATAATAAAAAATAAAACAAAGTTTCAAGGGGAAAGCATCGGGCTTTTTCTCGCCTTTCCCCTCCCTTCCTTTTCCTTTCTTGTTGTCAGAATGTAACAACTTTTACTTATAATTTATAAGGCAAAAATAGTTTAAGCTGAAAAAAAATTGACTAGTGAGATGTTTTCTGATTATCAATTTTTAGCTTACAAATAATTTTTCCAAATAGTTAGCCTTTGCACATGAGTTGCGACAACTTAAATATGTTTTTATTTTTTATTATTGCATCTTAATGTTGTAACAGTGGCTTAGGCTACTCTTTTTATTTTTATTTTTAATATAGGTCAGTGGCTTAGGCACTGTTTGAGACTATTAGGCCTTTTTAGTGTTTGAGGCTATTTTAGCCCCAAACCTGGGTTCCCAAACAGCGCCAGTGGTAAGTTTGACCCTTTGAGAAAACCATCTTGATTTTTTAAGTTGATTTTAATCATTTTCTGATCAACAGTCAGATTTGCTGCTTATCTAGGTCGAATGACTAAGGTTCGTTTTAGGGATGATACCTGAAAACCAGCTTTGGATATCAGAACCAAACCCAGTATTTGATTTCTTCAGTTCATGACTTTTGTTGATATGCTTTTGTGAGTGTTTTTAGTATTTGCTTTATTCTCTTTAAACCTCAAGCCTCAGGACTCAAGAAGTTATATGATAGGTCTGATTTATAGAGGACACGTGGCCATTTTGTTTATGAAAAAAAAAGAGCAAATTTTATTTTATCGTTTTGTGATTTGGTCCATATATAGATTACACCCTATTATTTAGAAATAATCACACAAGTCCTTTGTCATTTTGTAGATTAAAGTGCACTGTTATACATTTGATCCTAATTAACAAGTATGAAACACATGCTAGGATATGAGAGTTGTGTACTCATTTTCAAATATCAGGGTTACAAGGGTTAATGTGAATATTGATTTTCAAAAAAATGACAAAAATGATTGTGGGTTTGCACAATGAGATTACTTGCATACAATGATGTTAAGTATTTTCTTCTGAGATGTTAATAAGCGTAACAGTACACTTTAGTTCATAAACCAAATAGGGGTTGTGTGCTTAATTCCAAATGACAATAAATTATGTGCATATGAGCCAAATTACAAGGGGTAAAGTGAAATTTGTCCTAAAAAAACAAAAAATATAGTCATGGATCTTTTTACTATTAAACATACACGACGTCTATAAATCAAACTTACTAAATAATTTCTCAAAAAGAAAGGTGTTTTCATCATTTTATCTTCTAGTTTTCATTTATGCCATCTCCCAAATAAAGCACCAAAAAATATATATATTTGGCATAAAATTTCAATGAGAAAAGTATTTTATTGAACACAGTTAAGAGTCACAAGTTACAACCCAATTCAAGAGGATAACATGACAGGTCAGTCATTGTGACAAAATATACAGAACCATACCACAGCATCTTGATTCTTGATTCTTGGTGATGGAAAGCAGGAAGGATCATCTGATCTACTGAACACAATTGCAAGCCTCACTTAATTGATACAACACTCTAATTTCACCCTTTAAAAAAAAAAAGAAAAAAAGAAGCTTATTTTACTAAATTTGGACATAGAAGTCTTAAGGGCATATTGATTATTGGATGGACGTGTCTTCAAATGCTTCCCGTGGTCCTTCTTGGGACTGTTTGGTGCAACTTATCTGAGTTGTTTATTGCTTTTTTGTTTTATTTTAGAAGTCTATGCCAAACTATTTGATACAGCTTCTTATTATAGTTTATTAGGTAGAAATAAATTAAATAAATTGATTTTTAAAAATTGGGTGATGAGTGCTTTTGCTTTTTGCTTTTGAATTATTAACTTTTAGTTGGTGTGCCATTCTACTAGTAAGAGAACATAGGGATATTTTGTTCTTATTTTTCAAACAAAATAGTCATGTATCCCTGTTATTACATCTACTCACAGCCCCATGGTAAACTAGACTTAACAAACTTCTCGAAAGCAAAATTATCAAGTGGGTCAAGAATTCCAGCATGGTTGTGTGCCTGTCCAATAGCATATGGTCATGTGGTCACTTTGTCCCCTATTTTTCCTGAAAAATTGTCACATATCCTGTATTATTGATTGGGCACATAACAAAGAGAGAGAAGTATCAAATGCTTTGTAAATTCAATTATATCAAAAACCAATAAATTCATTGTGATCCCCTATTTTTCGGTGTATAAGAGTAAATTTTTTGTTGCTTCATTCCCTTGCGATCCCCATTTGGTGCAACACAGAAGTTTAAAGTCATTTAAATTCAAGACATGCATTAGACACCCTTACAACAACCCCATTGTCGTTCAAACTCTCAAAGCAGAGATTCCAAGTGGACAACAACAGTAGCACGATTGCACCATTGGCCATCACCATAGTTAGAAAAATAAAATATATGGAAACACAGAGCCGAAGATACACATTTTGTTCAGATATGAACTATTGAACGTTAAATAATTTGGAAACACATTGCCAAACAAGTGAAATTCATTCAGAAATGAGTTTCCAAATAAATGTAATTTGTTCGATACTAAATACTATTAAGTTGGGGTGTCCTGGCATGTGTGCCTCCCCAAGACCTATTTGGCTTAGTATTATGTGTGTTAACGACTAAATACTCTATAACCATAAATAGTAAGACATGGTCTGAGATAAATATTGTTATAAAGAAGAACGTCTCAAATAAGTAAGATTCCCTTACCTTTGTGACAAATTGGTAATGAATTACCATTGCCTACTATAACCTGATCTGGTCCTTGATAACCTATGAAGCACGGGTGCGGGTACGAGTACGGTACGGATACGAGTACGGGTACGTCGATACGGCAAAACCCCAAAAAAGTAGGGTACGGGTACGGCTGCGGTACACCAATATTTTTTTATTTTTTTTATTTTTTTATAATTATGGTGGAAAGATCCAACGTACAAATTGATGAACTCATTTTCTTATAAGCATAAAAAATAATATTTTTGATTATTAACTAAATTGTTTTATAAGCATAAACTGTGGTGAAAAGCTTATACATCTAATTTAACTAAACTGCGTATTACATCCTATAAGCATAAACTGTTTTTTAAGGAATAACTAATTTTTTTTATTATTAGCATTTTCATCTCAAATTTGTTATTATTAATAACTAATAATAATATTTATGATTATTACCATTTATGATTATTAACATTTTCATCTCTAATATTTATTATTAATATTTATTAGCATTTTCAGTATTAATAACTAAAGAAGAAACAAGAAAAAAATAATAATAAATAAAGATGAAGTAATTTTTTATTATTAATAACTAATAATAATATTTATGATTACCATTTATGATTATTAGCATTTTCAACTCTAATAGTATTTATTATTAATATTTATTAGCATTTTCAGTATTAATAATAATAACTAAAGACGAAACAAGAAAAAAAAAAAAAATATTGAGAGATATACATATACCTCTGATCTCTGCGTCGAAGAGGAGATTAGGGCAAAACAGTGATGAGGAGGGTGATCTGATCTCTGCGTCGAAGTCGAAGCCGAGGGTCGAAGTCGAAGACGAGGGTCGAATCTCTAGGTCGAAGTCGAAGACGAGGGTGAGTGAGGGTCGAAGTCGATCTGTTTCGAAGTCGCAGACGAGGGTGAGGGTTGAAGATGAGGGTGAGGGTCGAAGTCGATCACTGTTCGAAGTCGCAGAAGAGGAAAATGACGATGGTCGAAGTCGCCTCTATCTTTGCTTGGATGAGATGCAAACCAGTGAAGCTTAGGGCATTCGTATACGGGTATGCACATTTTTTCTTTTTTTTTTTAAATTTTTTTTCTTAATATTGCTTCGGTACCCCTTAATTTTTCAAAAAATTTGATTTCTGCCCCCGACGTACCCAAAACGTACCGAAGGCGTACCCATGCCGTACCCGATCCGTACCCATGACGTACCCAACTGAGGCAGACGTACCGAAGGCGTACCCATGCCGTACCCGATCCGTACCCATGACGTACCCAACTGAGGCAGACGTACCGAACTGGTTTTTGCCGTACCCGGTACGCGTACCCGCGCCCGGTAAGTACCCGCACTACTAAAGAAAGGGTCTTTTGAGTCGGTTTTTTGAGTCGGCAAATTTTACCGTCGCAAAAGGTAGCCTTTTTGAGACGGCACAGAGTTGCCGACTCAAATACCAAACCTTTAGTGTCGGCACCGTTGGCCGACACAAAAAATTAATATTTGATAGTATTATTTGAGTCGGTTGAATTTACCGACGCAAAAGATAGACCTTTTGAGTCGGCATAGACCTTTTGCGTCGGCAAATTTGTGCCGACGCAAAAAATTAGACCTTTTTGTGTCGGCAACTGATGCCGTAGCAAAAAAAAAAAAATTATAACCAAGATATATATTTATTTACTTGATTATATTTAATAAATATATTTATTTATACATATACTTTTATATTAATATTGAGTGTATATACTATAAATAATATATATCTCGTTTAATATCTGAAAGAGGTGTGGTGGTGAAGTGGGTGTAGTGTGTTGACCTTAGGTCAACTTGTCCAAATGGGTGTGTGTTCGAACCTTGGGAGCCTCAGTGAGAAAATTATGAGTTAAATTTTTTAAAACATTTAACCACTTTTTGAGTCGGCAATCTACCGTCTCAAAAAATTAAAACTTTTTGCGTCGGCAGATTGCCGACTCAAAAACTTTTTGCGACCCCACCATTTTCGTCCCTTGAGTTGCCGTCGAAACGCCGTCGCAAAAAGTTTTTGCGTCGGCAAATCCGCTATTTGCGACGGCAAGCTGCCGACTCAAAAGCCCTGCTTTTTAGTAGTGCCGGTGCGTGTACGGCACTATTTTTGGAGTACCCGTGCTTCATAGTTGATAACATTCATAGAGTTGCAGGTTGTTAGGTCATTAGTAACATGATTGGTTGCAGCTGAATCAATGTAACAATTTACTGGTGGTGTCAGGTTGTTAGGTCGTTAGTAACATATGCTCTTGAGTTGGAATGACTAGTTGAAGCAGGCAAAGTAGACTCTAGTAGAAAATCGGGAACCTTTCTGTGCTTGCAATCAAAGGCAATATGACTATCTTTGCCACATATTTGACGAAAAATTCTAGAGTTGGATTGGTAGCCAAATCTACCTCCATTGTTATTGGCCTGAAACTGAACTCTATGTCCTTGAAAATTAGTAGTGAATGACCTGTTGTTCGGTGTATAAGAGTAATTAGATATACAATCAACAAAATAATTTTGAGAATAATTTCCATTTCTTGTGGTATACTATTGGTTCAAGAGATAAAGTTGAGCAACTGTTATTATGCACAGATTCACCTCCATCGTGTTTGATCTTTTAGTGACGTTGTGTAATTTGTTCTTCAACTATTGTATATAGTGATGTGAATCATATTTCAAGAGCAATCTAGGCTTCATAACTATGTAATGAAGAATAGTAAAAAATATTGATGGAAAAAGAGTAGTTGTGATATGGCTAAGAAGATGTGCATCAATATTTAGCTGTTGATTTCATTCTGGATTGCTGATCTTTCGATTGTTAGAATCAATTTGTGTTGCAGATGTACGAGGTGAAAATCAATCAACATAACATAGTAATCTAGCAGTCCTAAGAATGTTTTGAACTTGATTGATCCAGTAATGAAGTTTATAGAATTAGGTTTCACAATAACAATCCCAATCCCCCTCCAACCAACATATCAAACAGGGCTTGTATGTGATGTTCAAGTGTTTACAACTAATGTAGCTCTTATAGGATCTGGCACCAGTATTTACATATGTTTCTTAACTAGAGGCTCAAGTCCCTCCAATGGGTGAGTATCATGTGTGAATTACAAGGTAAACAATAAGATTCAAGTCCAAGCTCTAGTTGGTTTAGTATTATGTTAATGAACAAATACTTTATAAGCTTAAATTGTTAGATATGGTCTAACACAAGTATTTGCCATAAAGAAAAACATCTAAAATTAGAAAAAGTCAGAAAAAAGTAAACTCCAGCCCATTTTACTTTTGCATGGTTTTCAATATTGAGCTATATTAGAATGGAAAAAGCTAGGGATTTTGAAAAAGTAGTCAGTGAAGTTACCCAAAAATAAAGTGTGGTGTGGAGGTGTAGATTCAAACTTAATGTAACGAGAGTCACACCCAAAATAAATATGGTCTGCTCGCTTCATTTTCTAACAACTTTTCTAATAACTTTTTTGAGCTTAGTAGCATTGTTGAGAATTAGTCGTGAAAATAAGCTCTTCTTGTTGGAGTCTTGTCTATCAACACTGTCATATGTTGATGCCCAAAGCAAAATCACAGGCAAGTTTTGAACCACTTGTCCACAGACATCACAATTGTTGTTTCCTTTCACTTGGGACCAGTCAGCTGTGCATTGTTCATGGACGAGGGCATTTTTGCATCTACAATTTGTCTTATGCACGTTTTCTTCTCCCATTACTTTGAAACAAAATTGCAGATTGCTTCTTCTTCTGGAATTGCTGCATCCTCTCCCACTGGAATTTGGCTTATATGATCTGATATGGAAATATCCAAAATTAAGTTAAAAGAAATTGAATTACCAAGTGTCCCAAGCGTGTCTAGGTCTAAAAAAATAATAATAGAATGCATTTGGATGAATATCTGATACATGCCAAGAAGTGTGACAATCCACCATCTTAAAAGTGTACATGCTTCTTATATAATTTTCTTGTAGATATTGATTGAGAAGATCACACAACACTAATGTTGTGTTTGGTTGAGGGATTTGGGGAGGGATTTGAAAAGGAAAAAGGGTAAAGGTGTGTGAAACTAGGTGAAATGTAAGTATATTTTATTCACATTTTACATAATTTTTTCCTTTTTATTTTCAAATTTCTCCTCAAATCTTCCAACCAAACACAGCATAAGAGATAAAGTAAAAGGATGCTAAAAGAGCTTCTTGAAAAACATCATGCAACTGAAATTGGACTATTACATAATATGTGCACTCTCTGTACCTTCACAATTTGTTTTAGGCATAGCAGTTGGTCTCACGATAACAACATTTCGACCGGGTACATTCAAGCTTGAGATGAGAACCTTGACATGGTTAGAAACGATCAAAGGTACATTTAGCATCATTAATAATAAGATTATTATACTCGTATATAGAGTGACATAATTTAATTTATTAATTTTAATAAAGAAAATATAATATTTAGAATAATTTTTAATTGGGCAAATTACACTACTAGTCCTTATAGTTTGGGAATTGTATCACTTTAGTCCCTGACTTTTTAATTGTGACACATTTGACTATGAATTTTGAATCTTGTTCCAAATAAGGACAATTGAACACACCATTACTTAATTTCAAGGGCAAAATCGTCAATTTGATAAAATATAAACTAATTTGACAAAAATAAATGTCAACAAATATTTTAAAATTTTTAAAAATTATTTCTACCCACCAAAAATAAAATTATGTAAAGATGATAAAAATTAATAAAAATTACATGATTAATTTTTAAAAATTAATTTTAGATGATCATCATCCAAATACATAATAAAAATTAATTTGGTAAAAAAAATAAATAAATGTCTAAAGATTTATCAATTTTATATAATTTTATCTTTAGTAAGTAGAAATAATTTTTAAAAATTCAAAAATAATTTTTTGACATTTATTTTTGTCAAATTAATTTATATTTTATCAAATTGACAATTTTGCCCTTAAAAAATCCAATAGTATCTACAATTGTCCTTATTTGGAAGAAGATTCAAAATTTAGAGTAAAATGTGTCACAATTGAAAAGTCAGGAACTAAAATGACACAAGTTCCAAACTAATATAGGGACCGTTAGTGTAATGCACCCTTATTAGTTTTTTACTCATTCGATTTCTCTCTTGAAGAATGCCGACTGAAAGACTTGATAGAATGTTCTTCAATGCACCCTTATTAGTTTTTTACTCATTCGATTTTTCTCTTGAAGAATGCCGACTGAAAGACTTGATAGAATGTTCTTCAATACATAATGGTTGAAGTTTTTCTTATAACATTTGAATTCGACAACCAACAATAGTGACTCATATTATATTCCTCACATAAAACTTTCTCTACAAGGTGGTTTTTTCATTTATTTTGCTTTACCACCACTTAGCAACAACCAACCAACCCCCCCCCCCCTCCCTCCCCCCTCTCTCTCTCTCTCTCTCTCTCTCTCTCTCTCTCTCTCCTACCCACCACCACCACCACACTTCCTTATTCACTTCACAAATTCCGTTTCCATAATCTGATCGTTCAATGTGTAGAACTTGTCGAGTATTATATGCTTGTAAAAAGTCACATTGATCAGATATCGATAGCTATGTGATCAAATTAGTTTTGTATAAAAAAAATGGATGGTGAAAAAATAAATGGTTGACAGAAATCTGATCCAATGAGATAGCTATCGATATTTGATCAACGTGATGTTTTACAAGTATATAGTACTCGATGAGTTCTACACATTGAACGGTTCAGATGATTAAAACGAGATTCATGATGAGCTCCAACGGATCCAATAGTACTCTCTAATCGCGGACCGAAAGAAAGCCCGGCCCTAATTAGGTAGATTAGCAACTGAGGATTTGATGAGTGTAGGCCAACCTCCCAAAGAAAGAAAATTCCTTTTCCATAACTTTTTGTTAATAACAGTTTCCATGCTGCTACTACAACTCTCGGATTAGCACCAAAAGGAAGACCAAAATATTTAATAGGAAGTTCTCCAACTCTATAGTTATGCTATATTTGGTTGGGAGATTTAGAGAAGAATTTGGAAAGGAAAAGGAAAAGGAAAAATGTGTGTGAAACTAGGTGAAATATAGGTATGTTTTATTCACATTTCACATACCTTTTCCATTTCTCTTTCTAAATCCCTCTTCAAATCCCCTAATCAAACACAACATTAAGGAATTTAGCCGCCCATTGTTATCAAAATCTTGATCCGGATCTTATGATCCTATGATTTTACGATCCATTTGAATACAATTGATCCGGATCGTGTAAAAAATTTCTTATAGGTAGGATTTTTTGATCCTGGTAATGGGAATCCCGATCCGAATCCGATCCTATTTATAAGCCTTGTTTTGTATTATATAACATATTTTATTGTAAATTTTATGTTTGTTGTCTAAATACCAATTCATGTGGTCAAAATAAATAATAAAAATTAAGTAGTATTGAATTAAATAGACCAAAAAAAATAAACTAAGAAACAAACATTCAACTATTGTGGTAATTTAATTAGTCGGAAAAACAAACTTAGCTTTAGCAGAGTCTAAGGATGGTAAGATGATTGTAACTTTATCCCATTTTTTGGAGAGATTATTTTTGTGACTCGAATCCACTTCACCAGGATGTTAACGATAAACCTTGTCATTCAGTTAAACTGCTCTTTTGAGTTCTTAATCTATTTTCATATCCATTTGTTAAATATTTTTTCTTCACTTTTTATGCATTATTGTAGAATGTAAAGTATTTTGTTATAGAATTCTTCTTCTTCACCTTCTTTTTTGATGAAATACAAAATTTTTACTATCGAGTTTTTTATTGTATAATATTATATGTACATTTTACATAGAGTATTATATTTTTCACAATATCTTCACTTATTTTTAGTAGAATATACGCTCATTATATATATATATATTTTTAAGAAATGTTTATTTAAATTATATTATTATGTAATTTGTCTTTTTCGGTAGGATCTTACGATTCTCAATTAAATTCTATGATCCAATCTTATAAATACCTCCAACGATCTAACGTAGAATCTTGATTTTAATAACCTTGTAGCTCCCTCTTTTTATCTTATTTTATAAATCTTGTACTCCCACTCCACACTGCACTTGTGTGAAGTTTTTCTTGAGTCTAGGGCTATATCAATAAATGATCAATATTCTTTGCCTCTTCCAAATCAGCCTTTCGAAAAACGATCATGCGATCTATAAATTGAAGTTGAGATATATACAAATCAACATGTCAAAATTTAGCCCTTTCAATCAAGTTAAGGTTTTAGCTCTCTTAAATGATAAATTCAAACTTCGATCAAAATGTTAATATTGTGTTTGATTGGGGGGATTTGAAAAGAAATTTAGAAAGGAAAAGAGAAAATCTAAATGAAATATGAATAAAATATGCCTATATTTCACCTAATTTCAAACACTTTTTTTTTTTTTTTTCAAATCTCTTCTTAAATCCCGTTTCAAACACCTTTTCTTTTTCTCTTTTCAAATCTCTTTTTAAATCCTTTAACCAAACACAGTATAAAAAGGAAAGATGACACTAGATCACCTTGATGCAAACCCATCTCCATGCTAAACTCATGTATAAGGTACCCATTAATCAAGATGGATAAAGAAGATGTTGAGATATGCTCCTTATCCATTGACACCATTTATTTCCAAATCCCATACCAATCATCGTGTTATGCAAAAACCTCCAATTAACATTATCATATGCTTTCTGGAAATTATATATAATATCACACCTTTTTGATTCCTTCCCTTCCGTTGATCAATAATTTCATTCCAATCAAAATTCCACTAATTATTTCAATATAAGCCAACTGAAAATCACTCGAAACACATTTCAACCACATAGTTATAACCTTTGTGAAATCTTGTAAACACATACAATCAAGCTTATTGGTCCAAACTCATTAAAACCCCTACGGCCATCTAGACCTTAGGAATTAATGCAATAAAAGAAGAATTGAGGCCCCTCACTAGCTTTCCATTCATATGAAGTTTGTTGACAAACTTCAAAATATCAAATTTGGTCACCCCCATGCTTTTTTAATGAAATTGAAATTAAACCCATTGGTCCACCAACTTTGGTCACATACACACACATCACTGCAACCCACCACAATCCACCGCCACCACCACCATTCTCACTTGTTGCTAATTCGCTAAACAAAGAAAATCTCCATTAGTCAACCACCACAAATAGAACTCAATGAGGCAACATTAATTTTGTGATTGAACAGCTAGGGTTAAGGAGAGGTTACGTTACAAATGGGGTTGGGGTGAAAGAGTTTAGGTAGAGGGGGCTAGGGTGAATGAGAGATTGTAGGGGTGGGTGAGATGTATTTGAGGGCTCAATGATTGGCAATGGTGGGTTGAAGGTCTCCTATGGCGTTCTTCTCTCACTCTTTCTCTATTCTTTTCTTTCCATTTATCAACACCATCCCTAACTTACATGGAAGAGGGTTGGGAGTTGCAACATTCATGATGGAGAGGGCTAGGTTTGTGGTGGTGGCAAAGAGAAAGGGGAATGGGGCTATGTCGGTGGCAGAGAGGGAAGGGACTACGTTTCGACATCTTTCACCTTTAGAGGTTATTTTACACAAAAAATGGGATCTATGTAGTTACTTTGTAGCATTTGACATGATGAGGTGCTTTAGTAGTCCCAGATGCCCTAATTCTTCATTTGGTTCAAACTTACTTTATCTAGAGCGCGGAGCATTTCTATATGAGAAATGAGAACAAAAGTGTGGGGTGTCACATGCACCAAAATGTGGTACAATAAGAGTAGGGTTCTATAGATCAAACTATTACATTTCAAGGCATTACTAAATATGAGAACAATTTATCTTTAAGATGATGGACTTACATGGGGCATTATTATTTCAGGCTGCATCCTTGGTGCCTTCACATATGAAGGTTCTATTGTTGCCTCACAAAATGCCTTGATCAATAGATCGCGCTGTCAAAAAAAATGCTCCAAAAGTGTGAAATTAATATATCTGAAGAGAGGGAATTGAATGAGTTGTTGCTTGGAGATTGTCTAGTTCCCAGGAAAATTTTGTAGGATTGGAACTTCTTAATAAAAACAATGTCCAGTAAAGGTGAACGTGCATAAAATACAAATTTTGTTGCACTTAGTGATAGTTCAATGCCATATTCCAAAGATAAAGAGAGGAAAAAATATAATAATAATACTAGCTACAAACTATCAATAACAAAAGGAAACCAAATAGAAAATAGTAATGACATATATATATATATATAGAGAGAGAGAGAGAGAGATTGTAAAGAAAATTGGGGGGGGGGGGGCTATAGGGAGCAAGGGCTGGTGTCGACACCTCATTTGGTTCGACTATAAGATTCGGGTACCTCCATGATGTCGCCAACGATGAAGAAATAAAAAGAACTACTTCTTAGAAAATGAGATTGATTAAGGAAGGCTTGTGATGTAGGTCGAAAGGTACCACATTGAGGCCACTTAGGTTACATTTTTTGTCTTTTAATTTTATTTATTTGGTGGAGATGATGTGTTTCGTGCACTTGTATAGATTTGACAGGAAATATGAAAATTCAATCAAAAGGGGGCGCGAAATCAGATTCTCCGAGCGAGACGTGAAAAATCCGAGTCCACCAGACCACCGCACGTGCGACCAAGTTCCACCGCACGTGCGGCCCACCACCGCACGAGCGGCCCACACCACCGCACGAGTGGCCCACCTAGGGACGCGTGCATGGACTTTTTGGTCTATTTTGCTCCGAATAAAAGACAGAAAATCAGTCACAGTTAGGGTTCGAAAATTGAATACAGAAAAGAGGGAGGCTAGGGTTCCAAAAGGGGAGACACTACCAAAGCTTGGAAAACACTTCCATGGGGGCTTCTTCTTCATCTTCTCCCTCTTTCCACTCCTCCATGAGTGGCTAGTCGTCTTTTCTAGGGTTTTGATGAAACCCTAGCTATGTAATGGAATTTTTCACGAGCTTTCATTATAACTTGGTTTGAATGAATGTATGGATGTTTTAGAAGTTTATAAATAATTGTTTCGTTCTTCTCTTCAAGCATTTTACTCTCTGTGATTGTTTAATGTTTTCCATACATTAGTATTCTTTGTGTTTGTATTCAAAGTACGAGACGAGTCATGCTATGAGAGACGGGTCGTTTTGCTAACATAGTTTAGAGCAAATGACTCATACTACTCGGGATGATTCGTGCCTGTACATTGAATGCAACAACCCTCTTGATCAATATTTCAAACTTGTAGTTGTGAAATATTGGATAATTCAAACCGAATTGCGATTGATGGTTGATGTTAAGTCTCATTCATGTGGTTAGTGGTGAATTCTCTACCCTAGAATTTTTTCCCGAAAATTAATATCTCAAACCCTAGATTTTGATTGTCAATATAATTCTTCAATTTTATTTAATTGCTGTTTAGGTATAGAATCAATCTTATCGTTTTAATCAAAATTAATTTAGGAATTTTGCGATTGAATTAATTTAATTTCACAATAGTCCCTGTGGATCGATACCTGGACTTGCCATTATTCTGATTGAATTTGGTATAGTTTAGTATTTAATTTTGGTGTGTTCAACGACCCACCAAATTTTGGCGCCGTTGCCGGGGACTTCTGGCGAAATTAGTTAATTTAAAGTTACATTCTTACTTTAATTTTTAGTTTAGGAGTTTATGCTTTTGGTGTTGCTAAGTGTGCAGAGCGTTTGAAATTGGAGCTATCATTGAAGTGCAATCGGAGCGCAGCCGAGCTTAAATAAAAACCGTAGCACTAAAGTGAATAAACAGAAGCAAACACTCACAAGCAAAGCACCAAAGTGCTAAAACGAAAGTCAAAGCTCAAACAGAGGTTGGAAACAACGTCTACACGTCAAGCATCCGCAAGACGAGTAAAGCGTTTTCGTTAAACCGCTGTGAGTATTTCTTCCTTTGGTATTTTGCTTTCATTCTTAGTGCACAGAGTTGGAACTTGTGTGTGTGTTTGGGTAGTGTATGCACGGGCGTCGTTCTTGTCGCCCTGAATTGTGGAGTATGGACCTTGAACTAGAAAGGACCCTTAGGAGACTTAGGACCTCTGCTCGTATTCCTAGGCTTGAATATTCATACATTGAGCCATTAGAGATGACAGATCCTAATGTCCCGAATGTGCCCAACCGGACACTTAAGGATTATTTTACATCCACTGCATATACATCACCATCATGCATCCAATTACCCAATACCACTGCTGCTCATTATGAGATTAAGTCCAGCACCATACAAATGCTCCCATCATTCCATGGACTAACTCATGATGATCCTTATAAGCATTTGAATGAATTTCTGGAAATTTGCTCGACAGTAAGGATCTAGAATTTCACAAATGAAGCCTTAATGTTGCGATTGTTTCCATTCTCGTTAAAGGATAAAGCCAAACACTGGCTAAATTCTTTACCTGCTAACTTAATCACAACTTGGGACCAATTACAGCAACGGTTTTTGGAGAAGTACTTTCCCATAGGTAAAACCAACCAACTTAGGCGAGCCATCACAAACTTTGCTCAAATGGATGGCGAGCAATTCCATGAGACGTGGGAAAGACTTAGAGACCTTCTCCAACAGTGTCTCCACCACCAAGTGCCTGATTGACAACTTGTTCAAACATTTTATTATGGCTTAACTGAGCCATACTGCCAAATGGTGGATTCGTCCTGTGGTGGGACATTTATGTCTAAAAATGATGTCGAGGCATGGCAATTGTTTGAGAACTTAAGTGATAATTCCCTTCACCATGCCTCCACAGCCCGGCAAGTCCGGCAACCCGTAGTTGGAGCCCCGAAAAGAGGGGGCATTTATGAGGTCGGGCAAAACCTAGAGTTAGCCCTACAAGTAGAGGCACTGTCCCGCAAGATGGACCAATTATTAGCTACGGGACATGCCCCTACCCAACAAGATCAGCCTCAATTTCACGAGGCATGTGTTATTTGTGCAAGCCCTGCTCATGACTTGAGTGAGTGCCCTTCGGTATCACAATTTCCGGAGTTAGTCCAAGAGCATGTAAATGCAGCTCAAGGATTCTCCAACCCGGGTAATGATCCATACTCCAACACATACAATCCGGGATGAAGGAATCACCCTAACTTCTCATGGAGACCCCCTTCACAAGGCACTTCTTACAATCCTCCACCACCAAGGCAGAATTTCAATAATTTTGCCAAACAATCATCTTACCGGCCACCGCAACCTTATAGACCCCCACAACCATACCGGCAACCTCAACCACAACCCCTGCCTGTTCCTTAGGGCAACTCTGCCTTTGAGACTCAGGTGTTGGAAGTTCTCTCAGAACTTAAGGGGTTAGCACCAATAGTTCGCTCCCACACTCACTCTATTGCCAAGATAGAGACCCAATTGGGTCAAATGGATAACAACATGAATCGGAGAGATGAGGGAAAATTACCAAGTCAAACTGTGGCCAACCCTAAGGGACAATACGGGACAGAGAGTTCTGGTGGGAATGGTAAGCAACATGAGCAAGTGCAGGCGGTGGTTGCTTTGAGAAGTGGTAGGGAGTTAGAGCCTCAGTCAGTTGCGTCTGATGCAACTAGAGTTAGGAAGGGTGACCACGGTGGTTCACCTAGTGAGAGTAAGGGTGAGGGGGAAACACTTAAGAGGGATGACTTAGTCCCTAGCACTTCATTTGAGCCCAAGGCACCATATGTGCCTAAGGCACCCTTTCCCCAGTGCCTTGATACACCGTCCCCTTTTAATAAGAAGGTGACATCTATGGAGGCAATGATGGAGGTCTTTAAACAGGTAAAAATTAACGTCCCCCTGTTGGAGGCGATTAAGCAAGTACCATCATATGCCAAATTTCTGAAGGACCTTTGTACGCAAAAGCGTAAATCTAGGACACATGTGTCCCAAAAGGTCCTACTCACGGAGCAAGTAAGCTCCATCTTGTTGAATGACACACCTCCTAAGCTTGAGGACCCAGGTGCCCCAACCATTGCATGCATTATAGGGGACCACTTCATTGATAGGGCCTTATTGGATTTAGGGGCTAGTGTTAATTTGTTGCCGTACTCTGTGTACGAGGAATTTGGGCTTGGCGAGTTGAAGCCCACTACTCTTACTCTTCAGTTGGCTGACCGGTCCCTCAAAGTGCCACGAGGCATGATTGAGGATGTGTTAGTTAAGGTTGATAGGTTCTACTTCCCTGTTGACTTTTTGGTTTTAGATATGGAACCAGTAGCCAGTTCGAGGAAACAAATCCCGGTAATTTTGGGTCAACCTTTCTTGGCTACGGCCAATGCATGCATTAATTGTCGGACCGGAGTTATGGAAGTTTCATTTGGTAACATGCAAGTGAAACTTAATGTTTTCCAAGCATCACAACAACCTCATGAAAGAGAGGAGTGCTTATTAGTGGATGTTGTGGATGAGATTGTTGAGGAGGCTTTGCCCTCCATTATTGTAGAGGACCCTTTAGAAGCTTGTCTAGCTCATTTTGGGTTTGAAAATTTTGATATAGATGGGTCAGTTGAGGAGGTGAATGTCTTGCTTAATTCTTCTTCTACACCAGATTTTCCTCCATGGAAAGCCCAGTTTGAGTCACTTCCTCCTCTGTCGAGAGAGCCTGCCACACCATCTTTGGTCACACCAACTACACTTGAGTTGAAGCCACTTCCGGCCACACTCAAGTATGCATTTTTAGGGCCCCAGGAGACTTTACCAGTTATCATTGCATTTGACTTGACTGCGGAGCAGGAGAGTCAGTTAATGAGTGTTCTCGTGGCACATCGGAGTGCTATAGGGTGGTCAGTGGCTGATTTGAAAGGAATAGATCCCTCCGTGTGCATGCATTATATACACCTAGAGGAGGACACCAAACCTTCTCGTGAAATGCAACGGAGACTGAATCCTAACATGAAAGAGGTGGTGAAGAAGGAGGTTTTGAAATTGTTGGATGCGGGTATCATATACCCCATCTCAGATAGCAAGCGGGTGAGTCCTACACAAGTGGTGCCCAAGAAATCGGGCATCACTGTTGTTGAGAATGAGGGAGGAGAGTTAGTCCCCACACGAACCACTACTGGGTGGCGAGTGTGCATTGATTATAGGAGACTAAATTCCTCGACTAGGAAGGACCATTTTCTTTTACCTTTCATTGACCAAATCCTAGAGTGGTTAGCGGTGTAGGGGTTCTATTGTTTTCTTGATGGCTACTCGGGGTATAATCAAGTCCCGTTGTACCTCGCTGACCAGGAAAAGACCACATTCACATGCCCTTTTGGCACTTTTGCTTACAGGCGCATGCCCTTCGGGCTATGTAATGCACCGGCGACCTTTCAACGGTGTATGATGGCCATTTTCTCCGACATGGTGGAGAAATTCTTAGAGGTTTTTATGGATGACTTTTCGATGTTTGGACCGTCTTTTGAGGAATGCCTTAGGAACTTGACTACAGTGTTAGAACGATGTACTGAGGCAAACCTAATCTTGAGTTGGGAAAAGAGCCATTTTATGGTTCGTGAGGGTATAGTGTTGGGACACATTGTGTCCCCTCGAGGTATAGAGGTTGACAAGGCTAAGGTTGACCTCATTGCAGGCCTTCCTCTACCCAATTCCGTGCGTCAAATTAGGTCTTTCTTAGGGCATGCAGGTCTTTACCATAGGTTCATCAAATACTTTAGTAAGATATTACGTCCTTTGTGTAGTCTACTGGTTAAGGACGCGCCTTTATCTTTGATGAGGCATGCTTAAAGGCATTTGAAACACTAAGAATGGCCTTGACCACCG
Source organism: Camellia sinensis (assembly GCF_055761805.1). NCBI lineage: Eukaryota > Viridiplantae > Streptophyta > Magnoliopsida > Ericales > Theaceae > Camellia > Camellia sinensis. Next base: position 52,915,617 of record NC_138967.1, read on the forward strand.
GCCCAATCATGAAATCACCAGATTGGTCGTTTCCCTTTGAAATCATGTGTGATGTCTCTGATTATGCTATCGGGGCTGTGTTGGGCCAAAGGGTCAATAAGGCACCATTTGCTAAATACTATGCTAGTCGCACTCTCTCGGATGCACAATTGAATTACACTACCACCGAGAAAGAGTTGCTAGCTGTGGTCTTCGCCTTAAACAAGTTCCGGTCATATCTCTTAGGTTCCAAGGTCATAGTCTTCACTGATTACGCCGCTTTGCGGTATTTATTATCAAAGAAAGAGACCAAACCTAGATTGATTAGATGGATTTTGTTGCTTCCAGAATTTGACTTAGAGATCCGTGATAAGAAAGGATCCGAGAATGTAGTGGCGGATCATCTCTCCCGAATCCTTGTTGAGTATAATAGTGACCCTCTTATTTTGCATGATTCGTTTCCGGACGAACAACTCTTTGAGCTGTCATAAGCGAGCCCCCCGTGGTTTGCACATATTGTGAATTACTTGGCCATTGGGCAAATTCCATAGAATTGGTCTAAGCAAGACAAAGACCGATTCTTTTCGCAGGTCAGGTATTACTTTTGGGAGGATCTGGAGTTGTTTAAATATTGCTCTGACCAAGTGATCCGACGGTGTGTGCCGGAGAGTGAGGTGCATAGCATTCTTGAAAAAGGGGGTGTAAAATCAGATTCTCCAAGCGAGACGTGAAAAATCCGAGTCCACCAGACCACTGCACGTGCGGCCAAGTTCCACCGCACGAGCGGCCCACCTAGGGACGCGTGCATGGACTTTTTGGTCTATTTTTCTCCGAATAAAAGACAGAAAATCAGTCACAGTTAGGGTTCAAAAATTGAATACAGAAAAGAGGGAGGCTAGGGTTCCAAAGGGGGAGACACTACCAAAGCTTGGAAAACACTTCCATGGGGGCTTCTTCTTCATCTTCTTCCTCTTTCCACTCCTCCATGAGTGGCTAGTCGTCTTTTCTAGGGTTTTGATGAAACCCTAGCCATGTAATGGAATTTTTCACGAGCTTTCATTATAACTTGGTTTGAATGAATGTATGGATGTTTTAGAAGTTTATAAATAATTGTTTCGTTTTTCTCTTCAAGCATTTTACTCTCTGTGATTGTTTAATGTTTTCCATACATTAGTATTCTTTGTGTTTGTATTCAAAGTACGAGACGAGTCATGCTATGAGAGACGGGTCGTTTTGCTAACATAGTTTAGAGCAAACGACTCATACTACTCGGGATGATTCGTGCCTGTATATTGAATGCAACAACTCTCTTGATCAATATTTCAAACTTGTAGTTGTGAAATATTGGATAATTCAAACCGAATTGCGATTGATGGTTGATGTTAAGTCTCATTCATGTGGTTAGTGGTGAATTCTCTACCTTAGGATTTTTTCCCGAAAATTAATATCTCAAACCCTAGATTTTGATTGTCAATATAATTCTTCAATTTTATTTAATTGCTGTTTAGGTATAGAATCAATCTTATCATTTTAATCAAAATTAATTTAGGAATTTTGCGATTGAATTAATTTAATTTCACAATAGTCCCTGTGGATCGATACCTGGACTTGCCATTATTCTGATTGAATTTGGTATAGTTTAGTATTTAATTTTAGTGTGTTCAACGACCCATCAGCTTGCACAAGACTTTTGGGCTTTATTGGACTAATTCAGACTTTCCGAATACCAAAACAGAGTTGGTCCCAAAATAGACCTCCCAAAACTATCATGGTGCGTGGCTACGTGACTTGATGCACGCCAATCCACAACGGTGTGTGTCATACTAAGGTAGAAGAAAAAATGGTACCATTCAAAGCACTATGGCGTGGGATGTGTTGAAATGGTATAGGAATAGCCGACACAGCGTACGCCCTACAAGAAGTTTGGCGCGCCCTATCTGGAGGCCTCCCACACTATTTTCGTCCAGAAAGCTGTTATACTTTCCTTGCCTAAACATATTTTCTCTATTTGACCTTTGTTCGACCTTTCAAACCTTTTTCTCTACAAATAGAGGCACTATTGCACCTATTGGGAAGAGACAATGTGGATGTTTGGGAAGTTGATATTTTAGTTGGCTATTTTAGGAGGTTAAAATTTTTGTGTTTGGAAAGATAGTTGGATTTTTTTAGAGTTGGATATCATATTTGTGAGAGAAAAAGTGAAATGATTATGGGTTTGATGTGATATTTTGTTTGATAACCTATTTTAAACTATTTTGTCTTTTAGTGTTATTTTAGCCAAAAAAAAAAAAAAAACTAAAAAACCTTCTTCCTAAACACCCCCAATATAAAGAGAGAATCTTCTTGACATATGAGCTAATTTTGGTGAGATGTTGAATTCTTGGTCCTCTACATTACCTACATGTCATACACATTCCACTGCAAAAATATCAACATGCCAAGAATATATGATCTCATTTATGCTGTATTTGGCTGGGGAATTTAGGGAGGGATTTGGAAAGGGAAAGGAAAAATGTGTGTGAAACTAGGTGAAATGTAGGTATATTTTATTCACATTTCACCTAACTTTTCCCTTTCCCTTTCCAAATCCCTCAAATTCTCCAACCAAACACAGCGTTAGAGTTCTTAGAGTTGTGCAAGCATTCTACAAGGAAGCTCTCACTCAAGAAATCATTCACATCCGAGGCATTTCATTGAAGGAACAAGGTCAGTGCTTTGTGTTCTTTAAATCACGTTGCTATAGGTATAAATTTTATGTTTTTGCTTATGTTGTCTTCTTTAAATTTTCTAATAAAAAATGTTGGATAAACAATGCTGGCATTCTATTTCTTTTGCTATCATGTGGTTTGTGTGGAAGCTCAGAAATGATGTTTGTTCCATGAAATTCAACTAGATTTCAAGGATTTTAGGGAGTTGATTAAGGTTAGAATTGCTTTATGGTTGAAATATAATACATATGGGGTACATTTTTCTATTAATGATGTAGTGTTCAACCTTCAACAAATAAGATCTTGCTCAAGGCAGCAGTATAGGATCTGAGATCTGGGCTAATTTTTGGATTTCGAGATTGTTGTTTGTGTAAGAAATGGTTTGAAAAATGGTTTGGGAAAAAACATATTTTTTCTAAACTTTGGCCTAATTTATAGGTGGGACCCATGTGCCAAAGTTGGCGGGTCCATGTGGCAACGCGTTCTTTGCCGCGTAACGATTCATGTCGTAAATTTGGTTGCTCAAAACTATTATCGGGTGAATGAGAAATTGAAACTAAAGTGAACTCCATGAAAATAGTATGTTGGTGAAGTTTCCAAAAGAATGGGTTAAGGTTTGTCCCACATTGCTTTGGTGGGCAAATTTTGTGTGGGTTTATAAGGCTTGGATTTGGAACTTAGGGTAGGCCCCAAGGGGCACTCAAGTTTTGTAGAGGGAGATGTTATGGGCAAAGTGGACTAAACCTATTGGACCTAAAACAAACACGCGAGCGCCGCCGCTGTCTGGACAGTCAGGTGGACTGGGCTTGGGCACAGGTGCGTGGTGTGAGGTTAGGTTAGGCTTGTCCAGCCCAATACTAATTCTTTTTAGGCAAAAAATATTTGAATTTATTTTTAATTTTTATTTTGAAAAATAAATACTGACCGTTTGAATTTAAATTTCAGTTGGAAAATTCAAATTTGGCTTGCACCTTTTTAAACCTTCTTGTACAGTTCCATACGTGTCCGAACAGATTCAATATCTGTTCATATTCAAACCCAAACAGTTCCTTACCTGTTCAAACAGTGTCAAACAGGTGCCATACCTGTTCAAATAGGTTTGTTGCCTGTTGGATTCAAATTTGGAAAAGCCACAATTTCACCTGTAAATAGACAGACCCTAATTTAGATTTTGCGTTCAATTTTTGTTCTTGTTTTCCTGCTATTGCTCTTTGCATTTTGCTACATTAATTTTTTGTGAGAAAGTGTATAAATACAAAATGTGTTCGTTGTGTGAATAGCTTGTAGTGCTGCTACTATTCGTTGAAGATCATTTCATCCAGGGAGATAGACGTACATATTCTGTGAGCACCCGAAAGAGGACGAATCTGTCTTAAGGAGATGTTGTTAAACACTAGACTTGATCACTCGAAGAAAATATTTTCTGTAAGTGTTTTCTGTTCTTATTTTATTTTGTTCTCTCCTTCTCTATTTCCATTTTTTGTTTAGTTTATGTAATTAAACAGATTTTGGAAACTCTTTCTCTAATTTATTTCTTGTGTGTTCTGTTTGTTGTTGAGTACACAAACATAATTTATTCTTAATACAATGAAGATTATCTAGCAGTTTGTATAGGTGGCTGCTGTTTGGTAGATTTAACAGGTAAGGTTAGTTGAGTGTATGTTACTCCTCTGTTTTGGGGTGTTTTTTTTTTTTTTTCTTTTTTTTGGTTGGTTTCTCACTAATATTTAGACTTCAGCTAGCACATGATTGGGTGTCTCTCTTAGTGTCAATCTAGTTGGGATTAGATTGGAGTGCTATGATGGTATTTTGTTGTTATCTTTTCTTTATTGATGATTTCCCATATATAATGTATGTTTTATCATCATCAATAAAGTTCTCTTCTTTTTGTTGATCAAAAAATAAAATGTTGGATATTTACATTTTTGGTAAAGCATTAGGAACCCCCAGCAGCCGTTATTTATGTGCCCTTAGGGCCCAAATCTTCATATATGATGAATGTGTTTAAAATGATATATTAGTTCTTTATCAAGTAGTTGTAACTTTTCTTCATATATGATGAATTTGCACTCTCATGCTTTCTTACTGTGATTGATAGAGTAGTTTCATTATCTCGCTCTCTCTCATCGTGTTGAACTTGTTATAGCCTCTATTTTCTTCTATTTCGCTCTCCTTTTTTGTTATCATATAATAATTAGTTTTATCATTTTGATATATATATATATATATATATGTGTGTGTGTGTGTATGTGTGTGTGTGTTGGAATTTATTTTTAGTTTAATTATGAAACAAGATCATGCTTAGTAGAGACTAATTACATTGTTAGGCTAAGTAGGTGCTTAACTTTTTTTTTTTTTTAAATTTTTTTATCAATTAAAGTTAGTGGTTAGTTGTTAGGTAAATATTTTGGGGAGTTAAAACTCAAACTGATACATCTTATAAAAAAATCTTACCCTTCCATTTTACTCCTAAGAGTGGAACCCAAACTCTCCCCTAAGAGAGACTTGGTGGCCAAAGGTTAACACCTCTTACTTAGTAACTTGGCCACCGAGAACTTATTATCTCTGGATAAATGACGGGATTAGTACATATTCTTAGAGGCACATATATATGGTTTTTCGGGACCTATAATCAGATGGCGACTCCTAAAACCAATTTACACCCTCTTTGGACCTTCGATTGTCTTCGGGATGCCGTTGATCCGATATTGTTAAATGATTTTTTTGGATAAGTAAGTCATATTATAACCAAAAAAGAAAAATATACAATGAAGTTCAACACACAGCTTTTGATGGGAGCACAAAAATAAACAAAATAAACTACTCCATTAAAAAACAAACTAAGCTAATAGAAAACAAGCACAACATTCCCAACAAAACAAGGATTCAGAATTTCGTTCTAGCATTCTTCAAGTCATGAAGTTTCGCTTTAAGTTTTCTTCTGTTATCCTCTTTTGAAGTCTCCCCATAACTAGGATCACTTGGAGATGGACTCCCTCTATTTCTCAACTCTTGACTTGAATCTCCATTTCCTAACTCGTCCATATCACACGATTCAAGGGCATCAAAGGCATTAGATGTTGAGGGGATAGAAGACTGCGTCTCTTTCTCTTTGTTGATCAATGGCGTTGAACCTTGCCCACCATCTCTCCCTTTTTTCTTTACCACTTCCCATTTAGTCGGAATTTGTGTTTTAGTGTCCTTGACTCTCCACTCATGTTTGAAGGAGGGAGGGTTCAAAGACTTTGGCTTTTGAGGGCACAAATTAATGGTATGGCCAAAAGTCTTACAACCATCACACCTTTGGGGCTTCCATGGTACCTCAACTTGAATCTCATATGGGTCACCATAACCAAGATTTATTTTGAAAGACTTAGGGATCTCTTTATTTGCTGGCACTTCAATACAAATTCTCGCAAATGTAAGTCTGCTTCTCTTGAAAGTTGGCTCATCCAAATAAAGAGGAGTTCCCAAGATGCTAGCTATGTAACCCAAACCCTCATCACTCCAAAGTTCCAAAGGAACATTGTACAACTTCACCCACAACGGCACACTTGAAAATTCACACTTCGTTAGTTTTAGTCCAGGTTGTCATTTTTTAATAACAATCAATCTAGCCCCAACATAATAGGGGCCATCTTCCAAGATTGTGTCCATAGCCTCTTCACCTTTTACTTTAAAAATAAAAAAACCATTGTCAATGGAGACCACGTCCTCAAACAAATTTCCCCAAAGTTTCTCCGCCCAAGTTTTCACATAATGGAAAGAGAATCTTTTATTAATGAAGTATCCAACCAAAGCATTTTCCCAATGAGAAAAGCCTTTTTTTGAGATCTCAATAGGGACATTGTAAATGCTATCTACTTGGTTCTCAATCTTATGGGCACCTATTTTATATTTCAATTTTGACACCTTGTTAATCTCTTCTTTAATTAAAGAGCTCCCAACTTGTAGAGGTTTACCTGATATAACAAGTGTATCCAGACCTTCACTACCATCTTCCATATGTAGATCAACCGAATCCTCATTTCGACAAGCTCGCACGGGCTTATCACTCTCTCGTTGCTTGGAACCCATTACTTATTTCCTTTGATTAGCACTAAGTGAGCCAAATTTATTTGACAACATCATTTCGTTTGCCACCAATGGGGACACAGTGGTCAATTTTGGCCACTGCTCAACATCAGTTAGCACTCTAGTTGGTGTGTTCCATGCATTAGGTGTTTGATGCTGCTTTGGTGATTGCTCAGGTGAGGCATGCATTTCCACATTCCAGCGAAACTGTGTTGTACCAAGATCACAATCACACTCAATTGAGCTATCCTCCGAATCTACGTCCCTCAATCCCCTCTTGTTTACATTTGAGGGCCCTTGCCACGGTCCCACAAAATCTCCAAGTGAAAGAGATTTGGGGGGGCCTCGAATGCGTGTAGACCGGCGGGGGAGTACATTAGGCATATCATCAGTAGATAGTTGATCCACCTGATTTACAAACTCCTTCAAAGATACCTTAGTCGAAGATTTTCTTTTTGATTTACTCTTGGCTAGTTTACCCTTCTTCAATGATAGCTTACTACCCTTTCTGTCCCTCTCATTGTCCTTCTCTTTCTCTTTCTCTTTCTCCTTAATCATCTTATGACAGCACAGTGACAAGGTTTCACTGGGGCATTTTGTCGAACAGGTAAAGGGCACTTCAGTGTTGTTCCTCTCTCTGTGATGCAAACAGGGAGATTTGGCCCAGCCACCGAGCAAAACCCAGCTGCAGTCTTCCACTCCACTGGACTGTGTGGTGGTCTCTCTCTGTGATTTATGATGATATCAACACAAAAAAGTTGCGAATGGCAGCTAGAGAGAGCGGTGTTGAGACAGACTGAATCTCAGATTAAGGCCTGGTAAGTCCCAGGGCTCGTGTTTACAGATTTCAACCTCTGAAATCACTTCAGCGCACTTGTCAAAGTCTCGGAGCTTCTTCTTCAGGTAATACGAACCCTGGAAACATCGACGAGGCCGCCATATTGTTAAATGATAACCTTGAAAGCTTCGTGTCCACAACTAGGGGTTGTGTTGGAGGTTGGGGGAGGAGATGGAGAGTTAAGGGTGCGAAGGGGGGGTTGTGGGGGGTGGGCGGTAGTGGAGATGTGCTGAAATAGAGGTGGGTGGGGATAGAGAAGATATTAATTTGTGTTCAAACAAGAAGAAGAAAATTCAAAATTAGGGAGGTTTTTTTTTTGGGTCAATTTAGTTGCTCCATGGGGCTAAAGTGAGATTTATTATTTTAAAATAAAATGTTCATTTGAATAATATTTAACTATAGAAAAATAATCAACACATCATTCTATAAAGTTTGACACCCAATTTGAAAATTGGAAAAGAAAACAACCATACCCAAACAAAAGTAGCTCAATTCGAGATTAATTTCATGGAAATTACTAGATTGAAAACAAAGACGAATGACTTACATCGGGCACGATCATTTCATGCTGTGTCCTTGGTGTCTTCATATAAGAAGGTGATTTTCCTGCACATGCCACGTCCATCATCCAAGTGTTAATCCTTATCCAAAAGATGACCCTTTTTAGTGAACGGTGAGTTTGATCCCTTAGATTAGTCGGTCTATTGAATCAAATACCGAGTTATCAATATATATATATGTGTGTGTGTGTGTGTGTGTGAAGAGAGGGAATTGAATGAGCAGTTGCTTGCTTGGAGAATGTTTGGTTCCCAGGAAACTTTCATAGGCAAAAATTGAAAGCCATTTTGGGTTGTAGGATTGGAACTGTTTGATACAAACAATGTTTGGTGAAGGTGAATATGAATAAATACAAATTTTGTTCCATTAATCATATTTCAATGCCAGATTCCAAAGATGAGTAAATAACAACTAATAATAATAATGATAATAATAGAAAATGCTTGGTAGCTTAAATTTATGTGACCCGAATGATTCGAATGTATCAAAACGACGTCGTTTTACTCTCAGAATGACGTTGTTTTACCCAAAAAACAACGTCGAGACATTCGAGTCATTCGGGCCATGAAAATTCGGACTACCAAACATTATTGATAATAATAACAGCTGTAAACTATTGATTAACAAGAATTAGTTTTTGTTGTTCCAACCCACATGCATGAAAAACATGGGAAGGCAACCAACCAAGTCAAGCTTGGCAGCCACCAACCATAGCAAAGGTCAAGAATGGAGGCTACCCAAGTCAAGAATGAAGGCTCTCCCACCTACTCCTTTTGTGTATAAATAGAGACGGGAGGGAGAGGATGAGAGATATCAGAAATTGGAGAGTAAGAGCTGTGAGTTGAGTGAGTTTCATCTCCTCCTCTGTATTTTGTATTTTGCTCCATTTTAGTGAAAATTCTCATTTCTGTCCGTGGATGTAGGCATTGGGCCGAACCACGTAAATATTGTGTTCTCTGTGTGTGTGTGATATTTTTCTGGGTGTGTGTTTGATCCTAACAAAGTGGTATCAGAGCCAAGTTGTACGTTTTTCGGAAAAACAGAGTATTGTTTCGAAACTGTCCAGAAATCGTATTGCTCGAAATCCGATTTTGAGCATACCAGGAGCAAGGACTCGACGAGAGGAGTCCAGAAATATAAAACAGACACCAAACGGAGGCCGCACGCGCTCCCACGCGCCCTGGAAGTTGGCGCGTGAATCCCACTCTCATCACACGCCCACACGCGCCGTTCAGGCACCCGGCGCGTGATCCCACTCTCAGACACGCGCTCCACGCGCGGTTCAAGGAGGAAGACGACTGAGGAACCAGCGCGTGCCTTACACGCGCCATCAGCACGCGCGCACCAAGCCGAGCCGGAGCCGAGTTGACCAAGCCGCTGACCAAGCCGCTGACTGAGCCGCTGACGTCAGCAGAACCGGAGGAATAATCTGGTGCTTCGCAGGCGCACCAGATTCTGCCGATCTGAACCATTCAATCTGTTTTGGCTTGATCTAAGCCATTTGAGATCCGATTTGGGTGATCCAATAGTGGTTTCCGACTATTTGGAGTATTCCGGACACATCCGCACGGTCAGATTTTGCAAATAAGTTTTGAAAAATTTGAAGTTTTTATTTTGGCAATCCGAAGTGTTTTTCCGGCTAATTTGAGCAGTCCGGACTTCACAGCAAAGCCTGTTTTTTTTTTCAAACAGAAATTATTTTTGTATTATGGAGGAATCAACGTCGACTTCAGGTTTCATGATAAAGTTAAATGCTTCTAATTATGCCATTTGGAAGCCCAGAATGGAAGATGTCTTGTATTGCCGAGATTTGTTTGACCCCATTGATCTTAATGGCGTTAAACCACCAACGGAAAAAGACGAAGACTGGAAGCGGAAGAACCGAAAGACCATTGGCCAGATCAGACAATGGATTGATCACAGTGTCTTCCACCATGTCGCCCAGGAGACTGATGCCTATGCTCTCTGGACAAAGTTAGAAGGCATGTACCAGTCAAAGACTGCTCGGAACAAAGCCCTCCTGATGAGAAGACTTGTGAATTTGAAGTTGAAAGGCGGTATCTCTGTTGCTGAACATACCAGTGAGTTTCAAAATTTGGTAAACCAACTAACAACTGTCAAAATGGAGTTAGATGATGAGATGCAGGCCCTATTGCTGCTCAGTTCTTTGCCAGACAGTTGGGAGACATTGGTGGTGTCTCTCAGCAACTCTGCCCCAGAAGGGAAACTGACCATGAGCATGGTTACAGATGCCTTATTTAGTGAAGAGGCAAGAAAGAAAGAAATGGGTGGAGATCAATCCCATGCCCTCGTCACAGAAAATAAAAGCAGAGGCAGGGGCAGGGGAAGAAGCAAAAGTAGAGGACGCAGCAGAGGAAGATCTCAAGACAGAGGGAAATTCAAAGAAGGAACGAGCCGGCCAAGGTTCAAATGTTACCATTGTGGCCAGGAGGGTCACATAAAGAAGTATTGCTATGCCTTAAAGGGAGAACAACAACAAGGCAATAGACAGCCAAAGACCGAAGATGGGACCACTGCAGTTTCTGTCTCAGAGGATATTGCATTATTCTCTGTTGAAGAAGAAGAATGCCTCCATATGTCAGACAACGACACCGAGTGGGTGGTAGATACAGCAGCTTCCTACCACGCTACATCCCAGAAGGAGTTCTTCAGTACGTACCAAGCTGGAGATTTTGGTACAGTGAAAATGGGTAACTCCAGTTTTTCAAAAATTGTGGGAATTGGTGATGTTCATATCCAAACCAAAGTTGGGTGCACGATGGTGTTGAAAGATGTCAGGCATGTTCCCGATTTACGCCTGAATCTTATTTCAGGGATAGCCTTAGATCGACAAGGCTATGAGAACTACTTTGGCAAAGGCATATGGAAGTTGAAAAAGGGATCTCTCGTGGTAGCCAAAGGACAGGCAATTGGCACACTATACAAGACTCATGTGGAGGTGAATTCAAATAGTCTCAATGCAGCAGAAGATGAGACGTCACCAAATTTGTGGCACAAAAGGCTGGGTCACATGAGTGAGAAAGGGTTATAGATTTTGGCAAAAAAGTCACTTATTCCCTTTGCCAAAGATGCAAAATTAAATCCTTGTGACAACTGCTTGTTTGGGAAGCATCATAGAGTAGCTTTCCATTCATCATCCAGAAGACAATCAGAGTTGTTGAGCAGAGTATACTCTGATGTTTGCGGTCCCATTGAAGTGGAATCTTTGGGTGGTAGAAAATACTTTCTGACATTCATTGATGATGCATCACGGAAGGTATGGGTTTATGTCTTAAAGACCAAAGCTGAGGTGTTCCAGCATTTTCAGACATTCCATGCTATGGTGGAAAGGGAGACTGAAAAGAAGCTGAAATGTCTCCGAACAGACAATGGAGGCGAGTACACATCAAAGGAATTTAAAGCCTACTGTGCTACTCACGGCATCCGGCATGAGAAGACTGTTCTTGGAACCCCACAACACAATGGTATAGCCGAGAGAATGAACCGAACCATTGTGGAGAAGGTCAGATGTATGCTCAAAATGGCAAAGCTACCAAAGCCATTTTGGGGAGAAGCTGTTCGTGTTGCTTGCTATTTGATCAACAGATCGCCATCAGTTCCACTAAATTTTCAGATTCCAGAAGAAGTATGGTCTGGAAGGGAGATTTCTTACTCTCACTTGAGAGTGTTTGGGTGCAAAGCATTTGCACATGTATCCAAGGAGCACAGACAGAAGCTGGATGACAAAGCCACTCCATGCATCTTTATTGGCTATGGAGATGAAGAATTTGGATACAGATTGTGGGATCCGAAACACAAAAAGGTCATTCGAAGCCGAGATGTGGTGTTTCAAGAAGGCCAGACCTTTGAAGACTTTGGGCAACCAGCCAAACCCAAAGTTGATGATGTTTCAGAAATTATTCCAAACCCTGCACCATCACAGCATGCCACTGATGAAGAAGAGTTACCGCAGCATGCAGTCAATAATGTAGAGTTGCAGGATGGATTTCTAGAAGAAGAAGATCCAGAAGTAGAGGGTGTTGAGCAGGGGGAGCCACAACCCCCTCTACCAGAGACTGTTGGTCCACAGTTACGAAGATCAACAAGAGAATTTAAGCCGTCAACCAAATACCCTACTTCTGAGTATATTTTGCTTACCAATGAGGGGGAGCCAGAAAATTTTCAAGAAACTCAAAATCATAAGGAGAAGAGTAGCTGGCAGCAATCTATGCAAGAAGAGATGCAATCCTTGCAGAAGAATCAGACTTATGATTTGGTGAAACTTCCCCAGGGTCGAAAAGCATTGCAGAACAAATGGGTGTTCAAGTTGAAGAAAGATGGCAGCGGAAAGCTAGTCAAGTATAAGGCTCGATTAGTTGTCAAAGGTTTTGGGCAGAAGAAAGGTATTGATTTTGATGAAATCTTTTCGCCAGTTGTAAAAATGACATCCATTCGAGTAGTTTTGGGACTAGCAGCTAGTTTGAATTTGGAACTTGAACAAATGGATGTGAAGACAGCATTTCTCCATGGTGATCTGAAGGAAGAAATTTACATGGAGCAACCAGAAGGTTTTGAAGTCAAAGGGAAAGAAAACTTAGTCTGCAGATTGAAGAAGAGTCTCTACGGCCTCAAACAAGCGCCGAGACAGTGGTACAAGAAGTTTGACTCATTCATGGTAGGTCATGAGTACAAGAGAACTGTTGCAGACCAGTGTGTTTATGTCAGGACATTTCCCGGTGGAAACTTTATCATACTTCTACTCTATGTTGATGACATGTTGATCGTTGGACAAGATGCCACAACAATCAGATCACTGAAGAAGGAGTTATTACAGTCCTTTGACATGAAGGACCTAGGCCCTGCACAGCAAATTTTGGGCATGAATATTGTGCGTGACAGGAAAGCCAAGAAGTTGTGGCTGTCACAGGAGAAGTACGTTGAACGAGTGATTGAGAAGTTCAACATGAAAGATGCCAAGCCAGTCAGTACTCCGCTGGCTAATCATTTCAAGTTGAGCAAGAATTCTTGTCCCTCCTCTACGAAGGAAAGACAAGAGATGGAGGCGATTCCCTACTCATCCGCTGTAGGGAGTTTGATGTATGCAATGGTGTCCACCCGACCAGATATTGCTCATGCGGTTGGAGTTGTAAGCAGATTCCTTTCCAATCCAGGAAAAGAGCATTGGGAAGCAGTCAAGTGGATTCTGAGGTACCTCAAGGGTACAGCAAAAGTGTGTTTGTGCTTTAGAGATGCTAAACCAGTCTTGGAAGGCTATACTGATTCAGATATGGCAGGCGATCTTGATGGTAGGAAATCTACATCAGGATTGCTGTTCACTTTCGCAGGGGGAGCTGTGTCTTGGCAGTCCAAGCTGCAAAAGTGTGTTGCTTTATCCACAACTGAGGCAGAGTATATTGCCGCAGCGGAAGCCGGGAAAGAAATGTTGTGGTTGAAACGGTTTCTCCAAAAATTGGGATTAAAACAAGAAAAGTTCACGGTACATTGTGATAGTCAGAGTGCCATAGACCTGAGCAAGAATTCAATGTACCATTCTCGCACAAAGCACATTGATGTTCGGTATCATTGGATACGCGAAGTGATGGACAAGCAGTTATTGGAACTGACCAAGATCCACACAAATAAGAATCCAGCTGACATGCTTACAAAGGTGGTCTCGAGAGACAAACTCGAAATTTGCAGAGACATTGCCGGGATGGACTTCAAGTGAGAAGTCAGTCATGCATATGGGTATGGAGGGGGAGAATTGTTGTTCCAACCCACATGCATGAAAAACATGGGAAGGCAACCAACCAAGTCAAGCTTGGCAGCCACCAACCATAGCAAAGGTCAAGAATGGAGGCTACCCAAGTCAAGAATGAAGGCTCTCCCACCTACTCCTTTTGTGTATAAATAGAGACGGGAGGGAGAGGATGAGAGATATCAGAAATTGGAGAGTAAGAGCTGTGAGTTGAGTGAGTTTCATCTCCTCCTCTGTATTTTGTATTTTGCTCCATTTTAGTGAAAATTCTCATTTCTGTCCGTGGATGTAGGCATTGGGCCGAACCACGTAAATATTGTGTTCTCTGTGTGTGTGTGATATTTTTCTGGGTGTGTGTTTGATCCTAACAGTTTTAAGATTAATTGAGATGGTTCCAACTAGAAGGGGCCAAAACACACATTCATAGGGGCGGAAATGGCGATGACATTTCAACGTCAGCGACATACCTTGTCAAACAATGGAGTGTTAATATTTTGTAGTGGTACAAGCAACGTACAATTGGGCTAGCTCAGTTTTTTATTTTTTAAATTTTTTTTTAGCTAAAAAATAAAAAATTAATTATAAATATAAGAATAATTATATTAAATGAGATCACTCATATATATACATGTGACATCAGGGTTTAACCATTGTCAAAGGTAAAAGTTAATTATTTTTCTTCCATGTAAACTTTGTTATATTGAGTTTAGGAAAATGAGTTGGACCCCCTCAAGAAGGCACCCCCTTTGACTCCCGTTTCTCTGATTAGTCAGTTTTTTTTTTTCCTTCTCCTCCAATCACCACCCGCCACATGTGTGTGGGGGTGGTGGGATGGTGATTGGAGGGGGTCTCAATCACTTCCTATTGAGTTTATTTGCTCTTATAAATACAAAAAAAATTATATCAAATGAGATCCACTCATATGTATTTGAACATCAGGGGTTAATCATTGTCAATGGTAAAAGTTTATTTTTCTTCCATTGTGAAAATTTTGTCCTATTGAGTTTATTTGCTCTTATTTTGCGTTCTTTTTTTGTTTTCGTGGTTAATATTCTCATCTGTTTCATATAATTCTCTTATCATATCTGTAAATATCTTAGTGACTAATTTTAAGGGGTTGGCATAGTGAATACAACTTAGGACTTGGAGGTATATTCATTCTAAGTCTCTAGTTCAATTTTTCGAAATTAGTTAAGGTATGTGTAAACTGGTCCGAACATCCGATCATTAAAAAAACAATCTTAGTGATTGACCAAAAGCTTAGTTTTAATCACGTGGACCAATTTTTTAATGGTGATGTCCAACTCTAATCTTTAAGCGTGTGGGTCAATTTTTTTATGCAAAGTTAGAATTTTAGAAAATTGGTGTAATTATGTTAAATTTGTGATGTTTGATTTTTTATATTTGTTATTTATTTTAAAGTAGAAACTAGTTTGATAAAAATTGAGAGTTTTTTTTTTTTAATAGTAAATCTCATTCTTAACACTTATTTCCATCTAACCCATATTTTTTTTGAGCATTTCGTTAGGTCCTGTTTGGTGTAATATGACCAAATCACTCTTCTAATTTTCTGCCCTTGGTTCTATTTTGAAATTAATATACAATAAAAAATAACAACAATTCGTTATTCAATGGAGAAAATCTCTTTATTATTCCATGGAGAAAATCTCTTATCATTCTAGGGAGAATCTCATCATTCCAAGCAGAAAATCTCTCTCTTATTTCATGGAGAAAATATATCCGTTATTCTAGGGGAAAAAATCTCTCCTTTATTCCATAGAAAAAATCTCTCACATTCTCAAAATCTTAAATCTCTACTTCTGACACACTCAATGTTTCATGAGTGTGTGAACATTTACAACTCTATGTATAAATTATATTTGTGACCAAAATAACACATTGTTGTTTGTGCTAGGATGACTACTAATATACAACTAACTTTTGTAAAAATAAAACATATACTAAAAACAATGTGAATATTCACAATAAATAACAAATTTATAATTAACTTTCAAAAAAATAAAACTCATATTAAAATATAATGTGAATATTCACAGTTTATAATTAACATGCAATTACTCTTCAAAAACTAAAATCATACCAATGTGAACAATCACACTGCAACGTGAAAATATAAAACAAAAGTAAAAATTGACGATTTCGATTGTTCAATAGTAACAAAAATAACAAACATATAAATGACTTTTTTTTTAAAAAAAATTCATACAAAAATACAATGTGAATGTCCATAGTTTACAATTAACATACAACTAGCCTTAAAAAAAATAAATTCATACCAATATGAACATTCATACTGCAACGTGAAAACATGAAACAAAATTTTAAAAAGTAAAAATTGACTATTTCGATTGTTCAATGACAATAAAAATGATTGCTCAACCAATAGGCATAGCAACAAGCAAATACACAACAAATCATCAAACAATATAGTATAAAAAATATCAAATAATTCATATATATTGACGCACCTTTTTTAAAAAAATTGTATATAATCAACTCCGACATAATATCGGCGAATAAATTACATAATATCAGTAACTACACAAACCGACGAAGAGACTACAGTTTGTGTATAACAATATCAAAGCAATGATTGTTCATTGCCGGTTTACCATCATTTTAGGTGCGAGTCAATCATCATCTCTATCATTAGTCTACATGTACAACTAACTTTCTCTTCCACAAAGCCGGCCTAAGGTAATGTGAGACCTAAAGCGACACCTCTAAGTTGAGGTCTATCAATGGATTCATGTTGAAATTAAAACAAATTAATAAATTTTTACATTGACACAACTGAACTTGGATCCATAAAAATTAAAAAAATAAAATTATTTTGCCCTAGATTATAAACATCGCAAACTCTGTCGGGGTTGCTTATCAACTCTGCCGGTCCCAAGCCTGGGTAGGAAGGTTGTGCGTTAGGTAGCCGACAACCAACACGTAAAAAAAGCCACTTGGATCCTTTATGACATGATGAATCGATTAAATGCAATGTCGTTCTGCTTGAGTGATGTGTTGCGTCTGCTTTCGGGTGTTTCGAAAAGTGAGTAAGTGGTGTTGCATCGACGCCTCAGTGCCTTGAAAAATGGGCAAACGTTTTCACATTGTTCTGGATGAGCGCGGATAAAGAAGTAAGTTCAAGATTATAGGTTTAGGATAGCCACAAGGAATATAAGAACTTTAACTAGTAAGACTATAGAATTGATAGATGTCATGATTAGGTGGAGAGTTAGTATAGCTTGCGTACAAGAAACTAAGTGGACAAGTGAGAAAGCTCAGGAAATAGAGGATACTAGTTTTAAGCTATATTATAGTGGCAAGGATAGATACAGGAATGTGGTAGGAATAATAGTTGCCAAAGGTCTTGCAGAAAATGTAGTTGCAGCCATTAGGAAAGGTGATAGGATTATGTAAGTTAAACTAGTTATTGGAGAGAATATAATGAACGTTATTAGTGCATACGCCCCCCCAAGTAGGATTAGATGATTAGACTATGAGAGTTTTTTGGGACCAAATGAATAAGGTATTACAAGAGATACCTGTAGGAGAAAACCTAATTATAGGTAGTGATTTCAATGACCATGTAGGAGTAGATAAGTTAGGTTATGAGAGGGTGCATGGTGGGTATGCTTTTGGTGATAGAAATGAGGCTAGAGAGAGTATTTTAGATTTTCCGTTGGCTTCTGACAAGTGGTGGCCAATACTATGTATAAGAAGTGAGAGGAGCATTTGATAACCTTCAAGAATGGATCAATTAGAAGCCAAATAGATTACTTTCTAGTAAGAAAAGTGGACCGTCTAAAATGCAACGACTATAAGATGATTCCTGGAGAGAGCCTGGCATCTCAACATAGGATTTCGGTACTAAATTTATGCTTTAAAGGGCAATACCAAACTCGAAAAGATAGTGGCCATCACAGGATTAGATGGTGGGACCTAAAAGGGGATAAACTAGACACATTTAAGAATAAAATGGATAAAGAAGGTACTTGAAACTTGAAAGATGATGCTAACACTATGTTGTAACTTCTATGGAAAATAGTTTGATATTTGTAACATTTATTATCTCTTATTATAGAGGTTGTAGTAATTGTTTGTTTCTTCTCAAGCTTAGGCTCAGTGATTGTTGGCTTTTTAGTTATTGTTATGCTAGTGGTCTATATGATATAATACTTTTCATTCTTGTAATTACTCTTTTACCGATTGATTAAAAAAAAAATTAATTAGTAATATTAACTATTAAGGCAAATTATTTTTTTTAAATTTTTTTTATAGCTATCTTTTGTAGTTTAATTTTCTTGTGCGATGTTTATTATCTAACCAAACCAAACTAAATCAAATCAAACCAAGCCTTAAGTCTCATCAAATGGGATTGATTGTATAAATCCTTTTTCTCTACTCAACGTTATCCAAGGCCATTTCGTTAATCAAATTAAAGAGATTCATATCTCTATTTACTGCACTAGTCCATGTCAATCTAGATCTACCCCTTCTCCTAATACTACCATCTATCGTCACTATATCACATTTCTTCACTACTACCTCTGTTGGTCTCCGTTGTATATGACCAAACCATCTCAATCTATTATCACTCAACTTATCTTATATTAGTACTACTCCTACCCATTCTCGAATATACTTTTTCCTAACTCTGTCTTTTCTAGTCTTGCCACGTATCCACCTTCGCATCTTCATCTCAGCAATACTCATCTTATCTACATGTTGGGTTTTAGTTGCCCAACATTCTGTCCCATACAACATCGCCGGTTGTTCTATAGAACTTCCTTTTTAGTCTAATGGTTACTCGTTTATCGTACAATACTTCAGATACACTCCTCCACTTAAACCACCCCGCCTTAATTCTATGGACCACATCTACTCCAATCTCCCCAGTTGTTGTGATAATCAATCCTAAATAACAAAAATGTTCACTCTTAGGTAATTCTTGGTTCTCAATCTTCGCTTCTTCTCTGCTTCCATTGTGACTATTACTAAAATTACACTCTATATACTCTGTCTTAGTTTTACTTATCCTAAATACTTTAGATTCAAGTACTTTTCTCAAAATCTCTAACTTAATGTTGACTCCTTCTCTAGTCTCATCCACTAACATGATATCATCTGTAAAAAGCATACACCATGGCACGTCATTTTGAATATTGTGCGTCAACTCATTCATAACTAAAGCAAAAACATAAGGAGTGAAGGTTGATTATTGGTGCAATCTTAAAGTAATTGAAAATTCACTCGTCTCTTCAGTAGATGATCTAATAGAGGTTACCACATTTTCATACATATCCCTCATCACATCAATGTAACCTTCTGTCACCCCTTTTTTCTTTAACACCCACCAAATTATATCTCGAGGCACTCTATCAGATGATTTCTCAAAATCGATAAAAACCATATGAATGTCACTTTTCTTTTCTCTATACTTTTTCTATTACTCTCCTCAAAAGATAGATTGCTTCCATTGTTGACCTACCAGACATAAACCCAAATTGATTCTCTAACATCTCTGTTATATCTCGCAATCGACGTTCCATCACTCTTTCCCACACTTTCATTGTGTGACACATTAACTTGATTCCTCTATAGTTGTTGCAATTCTGAATATCTCCTTTATTTTTATATGTTGGCACTAAAATACACTTCCTCCACTCCTTTGGCATTTTCCTAGTCAACAAAATCTTACTACAAAACCTAATCAATCAAACAATCCCCTTTTTACCCAAACATTTTCACACTTCAATAGGTATATCATCGAGTCCTAAAGCCCTATTCAATTCCATCTTCTTAAGTGCAAACTACGCTTCAAAGTTCCTAATCCTATGATAGAACCTATAATCATGGTTTTCTTTATTACTAACTATTTCTTTTCCTTTTGACCTACCTCTATGTTCCTCATTTAGCAACTTCTCAAAATAGTTTTTCCACCTCTCCTTAATCTCTTCATCCTTCACCAACATTTTAGAATTCTCACATTTGATGCACTTAACCTGATTAAAATATCTTGTTTTCCTCTCTCTTATCTTACCAAGTTTGATATCCTCTTCTTACCCTCTTTACTATCTAGTCTAGTATATAGGTCATCATAAGCTTTTAATTTAGTCTTCCTTACTACTTTTTTGACCTCTTTATTGTCCAATCTGTACTGCTTAAGGTTTTTCTCACTTTTATCATGATAAGTGACAGAATGATAGAATTGAGGTAAAAAGGGACGACAAATCAAGTGGGCTCGCTTACACCCAAATCATGCCCAGGGCTCGCTTATACTCTGCACATACCATACCAAAGGGCTCGCTTACACCCTAAAACCATCGCGTAGAGTCTGAATATATTTGTGTCATCCTAGGGGTTCACTTAGACAGCTTGCGGAAGACTTAACTCATTTGGTATTAATCCCATCATAATTCATGTAATTCATATGTATAAATTATTCCGAAACACTAGTGTGAACGTCACCCATTGCCAACCCCTTATCATTACCTGTTTATTAGATCTTTTGATAAGTAAGTTAGTCACATTTGGTAATATAAAAGAGCATGAGACAATATAAGAGAGAAAATATAGCCCATGATAATCATACATAAGTATGGTAAAGCAAACAAACAACATTAGGCATGCTTTGAAATACTTAGAGACAAATAACACAATAAGACACAATTTCTAGCACTTTTCAAAACTGCAGAGTTAAAAAGAATGCTTTGGTAAAAATACTTCTAGGTCATATTGGGGGCTGAAATTGCATAGAAACAATAAAAAACATGTTTATTTTCAGTTCCAATTTTCAGAATTTGCACAGCACATCCAGAAATTCATCTACAAGCTCTGTTCAAACACCTGTCCAGATTTGTCATCCTTTGGAAAAACTAGCTTTCCCCTCAATTTACTATAATATTTTCATCCAAATAAATTCTGTTGGAAAGAGGACTCATAGTTCTAAATTTTGACAGAAGAACCAACATGAGATGATATTTTTGGAATTTTATAAAATTGCAAGAAGTGGACTGTTTTTTAGAGACTTAGGACCAGATTTTTAAACAAAATATCCAAGCCTTAAAAACACACAATGAGGGGCTAATAAAATTATCACAAGCTCTAAACACACTAAATATCCTATATTAAATTCAAATTTGAAGAATAAATAATTTTCATATTTCTTTTAAATGAGAGAAGTTGCAGCAGTGCATAGTTTGACAAAATTGCAAGACAAAGTCACTGGATCATACCCACACTTTCATACACACCAAAAACCATATTTACCATTAAATATGCAACATAAGAGGGCATACTAGACAATAGGATGAGATGGGTGAAAGAATTAGAGAAGACAAGGGAGAAATGTGTTCTTACCTTGACTCAACAGTACCTTTTCTTCCTTTTCTTTTCTTCTTCCCTCTAGTCACACTCTTCTTCTCTCACCCTCTCCTTGGCTGCTGAAATGTGAGCAAGGAATTGAGGCAATACTCTCAATTTATAGGCAATGAGTTTAGGTTAAAAAGAACATTTTGTCCTCTAGCTTAATGACTAAGGAAGTTGTAAATATCTAGCTATTTTTTTTTCTTAACCAATTTTTCGCAAAAAATATTTATAATACCTATGTAAATATTCATGTTCAAATAAATAATAAATATTGAAATAAATAATAAATGAAAGAACGAAGAAATAAAATGTATGACTTAATTTAGAAACGAGGAGGTAAAATAAATAAAAACCAAGTTTTAGGGTATTTCCAATTATAAAGTGGTGTTGTAGGATTTAATTATGATGATCTACGGGAAAATTATTCTTTATTTGGCCATTTTGCAGACTTTTACGAAATTAGGGGCTAAAATGCTATTAACTAAGGCTCAGGGTTTCTCGTGTAATTACCAAAAATTAGGGTATCTACAACCTATCCCCCTTAAATAAATTTCATTCTCGAAATTAAATCATACATCATTTCTCAAATAGTTGTGGATAATTTGTCTGCATCGCGTCTTCACGTTCCCAGGTGAACTCTTCAATACCATAGTGACACCAGAGTATTGTAAGAAGTTGAATTGTCTTTCCTCACAAGTTCTTTTCTTGTCTGTCCATAATTGCTACTGGTTCCTCCTTAAAGGTAGCGTCTTCGTTGAGTTGGATTTCTTTCCAGTTGATAATGTGAGAAGGGTGCATTATGTACTTCTGCAGCATAAAAACATCATGTACTCCAGCCAACTACGGGGTTAAGGCCAATTTGTACGCAACCTCTCCAATTTTCTGAAGTATCTCGAAGGTACTGATATAACGAGGTGACAATTGTCCTTTTTTTCCAAAAATGATCCCTCGGCGGGGCTGAATTTTCATGAAAACATGATCACTGATAGCGAAAGTTAAAGGTCTTTTCCTTTTATCTACGTAACTCTTCTGACGATTTTGAGCTGCCACCAATCTTTGTCAAATAAGTTTCACCTTTTCTATAGTTTCTTGCATGATCTCTGAGCCCAACATGCTCGCTTCTCTAACTTTAGTCCAACAAATTGGTGATCTGCAGGGCCGACCATACAGTGCTTCAAATGAAGCCATGTCAATGCTGGCTTGGAAACTATTGTTGTATGAGAACACCACCAACAGCAGGTGTCGCTCCCAACTCCCTTTGAAATCCATCACATAAGCTCTCAGCATGTCTTCCAAAGTCTGAATGGTGCATTTCGACTGTCCGTCAGTTTGAGGATGAAAGGCAGTACTAAAACATAATTCGGTCCCTAATGCTTCTTGTAAGCTCCCCCAAAATCGGGAGGTGAAACGTGGGTTTTGGTCTGACACAATTGATACATGAATTTCGTGTAGTCAGACAATTTCTTTAATGTAGAGATAACTCAGTGATGTCAAAGTGTCTGAGATTTCATATGACAAAAAGTGCACAGTTTTCATCAAACGATCAACTATGACCCATATAGCATCGTGTCCCCTAGGTGATCTAGGTAATCCAGTGACGAAGTCCATTGTTACATGCTCCCATTTCCATTCTGATATCGGCAAAGGCTGAAGCATCCTTCTAGGTCGTTGGTGTTCTGCCTTCACTTGCTGATACGTAAGACATTTGGCTACAAATTGAGTCACATTTTTCTTTATTCCGTTCCACCAGTATTGGCATTTTAAGTCTTGGTACATTTTCGTTCCTCCTGGCTGTACTGGGAACACCGAACGATGGAACTCTTTCAGAACTTTTTCTCTAATCAACTCATCTTATGGCACAAACACTCTGCCATAATGTCTCAAACTTCCATCTGAGTGAATCATCTAATCAGGTATAGGATCGTCGGTTGCTATTTACGCTTTTATGCACACCACCTCCTAAACATACTTCTGTTACTCTATTACCTCGTTCAGTAATTTGGGTGTAACGATTTGAGCACCAAGGTATACCTTCTCATTCTGAGCTTTCATCTGTACTCTAAACTCATTAATTGTTCTGATCATATTTTATTCCTTGAATGCCAGGCTAGCAATAATTCCCTGGTTCTTGCGGCTCAGGGCATCTGCCACCACGTTAGCTTTGCCAGGATGGCAAGATAGACTAAAATGCTAATCTTTGAGATATTTTAGCCACCGTCTTTGTCTTATGTTCAAGTCCTTCTGCATGAACAAATACTTCAAGCTCTTATGGTCTGTGAAAATCTGAAATTGTTCATCATATAGATAATGACGCCATTGCTTTAATGCAAAAACCATCGCTGCCAACTCTAGATCGTGTGTCGGATAATTCCTTTCATGCGATTTCAGTTGCTTAGAGCCGTAAGCCATCATCTTCCTTTTTTGCATTAACACACAGCCTAGCCCATCCTTAGACGCGTCGCAATACACTGTATATCCTACGTCTCACTCCGGAATGATGAGTATTGAGGCACTAGTCAATCTCCTTTTGAGTTCTTGAAAGGATCATTCACACGCTTTATCCCAATTGTATTTTACCCCTTTTTGCATTAGATGAGTCATCAGCTTGGCCAGTTTGGAAAAGTCTTGAATTCGTCGGTAATAGTTGGCCAACCCTAAGAAACTACGAGCTTCGAATACTGAGGTTGGTTGCTTCCAATCTAATACTGCTTCTACCATGGATGGGTTTACTTCAATCCCGTGCTTAGACATGACGTGTTCCAAAAATTTGACTTTCTTCAACCAGAACTAGCATTTACTTGCTTTTGCGTACAGCTGGTTGTCTCTTAAAACCTGGAGGACCACTCTTAAGTGTTGCTCGTGTTCTTTTTCAGACAGTGAATTGACTGGAACATCATCGATGAACACCACCATGAATTGGTTCAAGTATGGAGTAAAAATCTTATTCGTCAAGCTCATGAACACAGCCGGTGCATTGGTTAATCCAAAGGACATTACCACAAATTCGTAATGGCCATATCGGGTTCGGAAAACAGTCTTTGGTATATCATCATCCGCGATCCGCAATTGGTGATAGCTAGATCTAAGATCAATCTTTGAATAACACTTTGAACCTTGAAGCTGGTTGTAGCTTGCTTTTCGTGCTCTTTTCGGATACGATAACCATACAGTTCGGATTCCCGTGGTTCTGAATCTGATTTCACAAGTGCAACGCGAAATAGATAAACACAAATGAGTCAAAATCCAATAAATCTTTTGAAAAATAGATTTTGAATCAAAATGCCAAAAATAGACTGCTTTGCTAGATTTCAGAGTCGCCACCTAAATGTTTTTGCGAAATTTAGAAAACCCGAGACTCATGCCAAATGCTACTTATCCGTCATCACCAAAGTGTCTTGGTTCGGGAACTTAGATATGAGAGGGGAAGGTCATGAATTGAGCACCCCACTCACCCGATCAAAGATCGGCCTCTATTAATCATGATGTGATTCTTATTTACATTATATGCTCTTGTTTCGATTATTAGGCTAATTTTTACTACGTGACGCATACAAGTATAGACTAATTTGGAAAAGTTAGAACACTTTGATTTCATGCTTGCTTGCAATTTGTTTTGAATATGTACCACTTGAAAAAATGATCTCATATATACACTAATCAAATCATCTCAACTTAAGCAATTAGCCTTCATCCACAGGCATTCAAGAGATATATCAGTTAAGCACTTAGCCTCATGGTATTATGCTTGATATGACAACAATCACACTCATGTGATATGCTAAAGCAAGGAGTGCTCACCTAGTATTCAACCGAGGTAAGCCAAAAGAAATGAAATAGTTAGAAAAATGTATGATCCTAACAATGCAAATGACTAATGCAACACATGCATAGATGCAACTAATAGGTTCAGTTGTCTAGTATGTCATGTGAATCATTTTGATAGCATGCGGTGGCGCACGTATTCAAGGAAGTAATAAATGACAATGCCGTTAGAATGATGAACTGAACCCTATGCATGCGAGATAAATGGATGCAAATCATGAAAAATGCTAATTAAAACATGATGCTCTACGCTATCCATCACAAGCAAGTAAATAAAGGGAGAAATAAATGGAGATTAGAAGATATACACATTATTACAATTTTGCCCTCATGCAAGAGGGTCCGAATACATGCCCTAGCTAATTACCGAATTAACTAACTATTACAATACCAAAATGAATTAACTACACTAGCTTATTATTACAATTTGGAATTGAACTAACTAATTAGTTACAATACCGAATTAATTAACTAAGTAATTAAGTATTACAAGTTCACTACTTTAAGTACAACATACTAGTATTAAACATAATTTTAACGGGCCCCAAGAAGTGAGGAATGGCTTATGCATGAATGCGGATTTCCACCTGAAAATGCCTCTGTTCTGTTGCCAGAATGGTTCTATTGTGCAGTCAAAAAATTGAACTGTTTTACCCCAACCTCTGCTCTGTTTTGTAAGGAAAAAGACACTGTCTGGCTGAAAAGAAGTGGCCGACTGGCCAATAAAAGTGGTCGACCGTACAGAGAGGTGGCCGGCCAGCCACTAGTTTTGGGTTCTCTCCTGCTGCAACAGAAAAGAAACAGAGCACAAACAGAGTATTTTCAGGGGATATTTGTCCACTTGCCTCTCTTTATCATCAAACAAATCAAAGGAGGGGTAGGTTTGATTTTGCAAGCCATCAATGGACGCAAACTCATTGTGTGATGACTTATGAATCAATGGACAAAATCTCAATAAATGATAATGAAAGACCCACAAACCTCTTCCCTATTATGGGATTGATCAAGAGAAGTGGTAGACCTTAAATCTTGAACCATTTTCATGACTAAAGAGTATGAAATGCTTCAAGACTCAATGGGTTAACTAATGTCCGATTGAACCCCAAACTTGATTTTATTATCTTGTTCCACTTTTACTCCAATTTGATTACCTCTTTTAATTACCTTTCTATTCCTTAGTCATTTTAGTTCGAAAATGAGAATTAAGTCCACTAAATAGAGAGAAGTGTCAAACAAGAAGTTGTTTTGGACATGAGAGAGATGCCATGCCTTGGTAATGAACCTCCGAAGAGATTAAATCATTGAGCATGGAAGAGTTTTTTTCTCAAGCTTAAACAACACTCAGTTGAAACAACTCTCAAAGAAATGAAAAGCAAAGAAAAGAGTGAGAGTGCAGAGATGAATATGAGTGAACACAAGTATGAAAAGCATGAAATAATGCTATCAACTCAAATAGGTTAGTGTCTAAGGCCTAAACCACCAAACCTATGAGGACCACTACACTACATGCCTACTATACAAAGCATAAATGAAATGAACAACCTAAAAAAGTCCTAAAATAGCTAAAAACAGTGCTGGAAATAACTTGGAAAAGCTTGAAAAAGTTTGCTACAATAATAAGGAAATGAAGCTAGTAAACAAGCACAAGGAGGGGTGGCTAACCCCTCCATTTTTGGGATTTCAAAACAACATTTTAAGCCTCTAGAAAACTTTGAAAATCAATGGAAAAAAGTTGAGAAAAAGATGAAAAATACAAGGGCAAAAGCTTGGGAAATAAGGTTCAAAGAAGGGTGGGTTACCCCTCTATCTTTAATAGCTTTAAGCTACAAGTTTCAGCCCATAAAAATAGTTGAAAAATAGTCCAAAGACAGCAAGAAAAGATAGGAAAGAAGTAGTGTAGAAGAGCTAGGAGTTATACCTCTTGAAGAGGAGTAACACTTTGAGTTTCAAACCAACAAATTCCCACCCCAAGAGCTGAAATTCAAGCTCAATAACCTCAGCAAAAAACCCTAAAAATTTGGTTTAGGAAGTCTAGGCAAGGTGTATATAAGTTGCAAGATAGAGAGAGAGAGAGAGAGAGAGAGAAATATTTTCCAAGAATTTTGCTTCACCAAAATTTTCTAACCTAATTTCAAGAGGGGCGGTCAAGTATATATAGAAAAATATGTTACTATCCTGGAAATATCCGTATAGAGACAGCTGGTGCAATGCATGCACCTGTGGAGACAACTGGCACAATTGGTAGCAAAATATTTGTTCTACCTGCACAACTGGTCGGTCGGCTACTAAGGGGACGACCGGCCACTAATTTCTGGCCAACCGACCACTAGTGGGCCTACAGGCCTCTGAGTGGTCAAGCTTGGAAAAATACTGTTTTGGTCCAAAAGTGGTGCAAGATTTGTAGGCTTCTGAGGCTTGAAACCATAGTTCTAAATCGCGGTATCGGCTGATGTAACGGTATCGATCGCGGAGTATCGATATCGGTAGTATCGGCCGGTACGTATCGGGAATCGGGTGTCGCGACCGTGAAATTTTAAAAATCATTAGCAACCCCTCTAAAACTAAATTTTATTCATTTTTTTGACTCTTTTAATTTTAATTTGTTACATTTTAATCAAAATTTCGTTATGTAATAATATTTTTGACTCATTTTAAACTAAATGATATGTATTTATTTTTGGCGTATGTTAAACTTTTAATAAAAAAATTGATTTGAATATTTTTTTTCTTGTACTGAGAAAAAAATAAATATATATATATATATATATATATTAATATAAATAGCGGTATATGTGTATAAACAAATAAAAAAAAATAAAATAAAATAAATAAAATAAAAAACAAAAAAAAAAAAACCTTAAACATTTGAATCTATAAATTCACCATAAATCCATGCACCTCCATATATCCAAGTATCTCTCTCTTCTTACCCATCTACAAATCCACCAAACCCAGGCACCTATTCAGCTTTAGATTGACGAAAAAAAAAAAGAAATAAAAAACAGAGCACGATAGCCCTTCAACTCCTTCTTCCTTGAGAACACTCAAAACTTCATGTAACTTCAAGTTGTTTTTCAACCCAGCAATCAAATTCACCTCCAAAATAGGATCCTTGTCTCGTCTCATCAAAACCGGTAATCTCTCATCTTGAGAACCAACCTTATTATCGCCTTCCAGCTCCACTCAGCACATCAAGAAGAAAACAGAGACTCAGAAACAAAGACAGTATCGGACTGTATCGGCCTGTGTCGGCCCATATATCAGATTCATGCCGCTACGTACCGGGACTCGGACGCTACGGTTGTGAATTCCATTCTCACCGGTATACCGGTGAGTATCCGAATCGGAGGTATGGTTTTCCGGTACGATATTTAGAACTATGCTTGAAACTGGGCTTCCTGCTGAGGAAATCTGTTATAGCGTTTATTTTCTTCTATTTCGTTCTCCTTTTTTGTTATCATATAATAATTAGTTTTATCATTTTGATATATATATATATATAGGTGTGCGTGTGTGTGTGAGTTGGAATTTATTTTTAGTTTAATTATAGAACAAGATCATGCTTAGTAGAGACTAACCACATTGTTAGGCTAAGTAGGTGCTTAACTTTTTTTTCATTTTTTATTTATATTTATTTATTTATTTTTATTGGCTAAAGTTAGTGGTTAGTTGTTAGGTAAATACTTGGAGGAGTTAAAACTCAAACCCATATACCTTATAAACAAATCTTACTCTCCCATTTTACTCCTAAGAGTAGAACCTAAGACTTTCCCTTAAGAGAGACTTGGTGGCTAAAATCCTTTGGTTGGCCACTGAGAACTTATTATCTCTAGATAAATGACGGGATCAGTATCTATTCTTAGAGGCACATATATATGGTTTTTTGGGACCTATAATCAAATGGCGACTCCTAAAACCAATTTACACCCTTTTTGGACCTTCGATTGTCTTCGGGATACCGTTGATTTGATATTGTTAAATGATAACCTTGAAAGCCTCGTGTCCACAGCTAGGGGTTGTGTTGGAGGTTGGGGGAGGAGATGGAGAGTAAAGGGTGTGAAGGGGTTGTGGGGGGGTGGGCGGTAGTGGAGAGGTGGGTGGGGATAGAGATAATATTAATTTCGTGTGTTCAAAGAAGAAGAAGAAAATTCAAAATTAGGGAGGTTTTTTTTTTTGGGTGAATTTAGTTGCTCCATGGGGCTAAAGTGAGATTTATTATTTTAAAATAAATCGTTCATTTAAATAATATTTAACTATAGAAAAATAATCAACACATCATTCTATAAAGGTTGACACCCAATTTGAATACTGGAAAAGAAAACAACCATACCCAAACAAAAGTAGCTCAATTCGAGATTAAGTTCATGGAAATTACTAGATTGAAAACAAAGACGAATGACTTACATCAGGCACGATCATTTCAGGCTGTGTCCTTGGTGTCGTCAGATGAAGGTGATTTTCCTGCACATGTCATGTCCATCATTTAAGTGTTAATCCTTAGCCAAAAGATGACCCTTGTTAGTAGACGGTGAGTTTGATCCCTCATATTAGTCCGTCTATTGAACCCAATACCGAATTATCAAAATATATAGTGTGTGTGAAGAGAGGGAATTGAATGAGCAGTTGCTTGCTTGGAGAATGTTTGGCTCCCAGGAAACTTTCATAGGCAAAAATTGAAAGCAATTTTGGGTTGTAGGATTGGAACTGTTTGATACAAACAACGTTTGGTAAAGGTGAATATGAATAAATACAAATTTTGTTCCATTAATCATATTTCAATGCCAGATTCCAAAGATGAGTATGTAATAATAATAATAATAATAATAATAATAATAATAACAATGAAATAGCAGCTGCAAACTATTGATTAACAAGAATTAGTTTTAAGATTAATTGAGATGGTTCTAATTAGAAGGGGCCAAAACACACATTATAGGGGCGGAAATGGCAATGACATTTCAACGTCAACATACCTTGTGAAACAATGGAGTGTTAATATTTTGTAGTGGTACAAGCTAAGTAGAAGAACCAATTAGTTTTTTATTTTTAAATTTTTTTTTTATCTAATAAATAAAAAATTAATTATAAATATAAGAAAAATTAGTGAAGATATGCATACCTGGGACATCAGGGGTTAATCATTGTCAAAGGTAAAAGTTTATTACTTTTCTACCATTATGAAAATTTTGTTGTATTGAGTTTATTTGCTCTTATAAATACAAGAAAAATTATATCAAATGAGATCACTCATATGTACTTGGGACATCGGGGGTTAATTATTGTCAAAGGTAAAAGTTATCTGCTTGACATAATTCTCTTATCATATTTGTAAATATCTCAGTGATTAATCTTAAGGGTTGGTCTAGTGTGCAGCTTAGGATTTGAGAGTGTATTTCTTCTAAGTTTTAGGTTTAACTTTTTAAAATTAGTCAAGATATGCATAAACTGGTCTGAATATCTAGTCATGAAAAAAAATATCTTAATGATTGACAAAAAGCTTAGTTTTAATCGCGTGGACCAATTTTTTTAATGGTGATGTCCAAATCTAAGCTTTAACCGTGTGGGTCAATGTTTTATGCAAGGTTGGAAGTTTAGAAAATTAGTGTAATTATATATGTTAAATTTGTGATGTTTGATTTTTTATATTTGTTTTTTAATTTTTAATTTATTTTTAAAGTAGAAACTAGTTTGATAAAAATTGGGAATTTTTTTAGTAAATCTCATTCTTAAGACTTATGTTTCATTTAACCCATATTCTTTTCGAGTATTCCATTAGGTCCTATTTGGTGTAATATGACCAAATCACCCTTCCAACTTTCTACGCTTGTTTCTATTTTAAAATTAATACACAATAAAAAAAAATAGCAATAATTTCTTATTCAATGGAGAAATTCTCTCTTTGATTCCATGGAGAAAATCTCTCCCTTATTGCACAGAAAAAATCTTTCACACTCTTAAAATCTTGATTTGTCTACCTTTTAAAAATGTCTCACTAAATATTGATGTAAACTTTCACATTACAAATGCATCCTGATAAATAATATCTCCTCATGGAACCATACACACATTCAATG
Organism: Camellia sinensis; assembly: GCF_055761805.1. Classification (NCBI taxonomy): domain Eukaryota; kingdom Viridiplantae; phylum Streptophyta; class Magnoliopsida; order Ericales; family Theaceae; genus Camellia; species Camellia sinensis. Next base: position 52,946,814 of record NC_138967.1, read on the forward strand.
CTACATGAGTATGTGAACATTAACATTGGGTGCGACTACCTATTTGTATTACAGAATTGATGTGAACATTCATATCCTAATGTACACACTATGTTTGTGACTAAAATAACACATTGTTGTTTGTGTTAGTATGGCTACTAATATACAACTAACCTTCGCAAAAACAAAACACATACCAACAACAATGTGAATGTTCACACTAAATAACAAATTTATAACTAACCTTCAAAAAAATAAAAGTCATATCAAAATACAATGTGAATATTCACAGTTTATAATTAGCATACAAGTACTCTTCAAAAACTAAAATCATACCAATGTGAACAATCACACTGCAACGTGAAAATATAAAACAAAAGTGAAAATCGACTATTTCTATTGTTCAATGGTAACAAAAATGATTGTTCAATAGGGCTGAGCAAGGAATCGATGAAATCCGTAATCCGATCCAGTCCAGTCTAATCTAGTAGGTTTGGATTGATTTTTTGAATCCGTGGTTCGGTTCCGGATTGAAAAATTAAAAATCCTTAGTTCACGGATTGGTTCCAGATTGAACCCCACGGTTTCGGATTGGAACCGATCCGGACCGTATACAAATAGTTCATATTTTTATTATACACCCTCCTCATAGTATCTTCTCTTATTTCATATAATACTTAAATCCAAACCTAAACTTGTATAGTATCTTCTTTTATTACTATTGTTTGCTAGTTTTTAGTGTTAATTTGTAATGGTCTAAATACTTATGGTGGAACTAGTTTCCTTATGGTTGTTTAAATTCTAGAACTGTTTGTCGCTATTATGAAAAGACATGTTGCTATTATGAAACTAATATGGTGCTATATTTATATTTTTATGAAAATAAAGTGTTATATATATATTTTTGTTATTTAATTATATAAATCCGTGATCCTAAACTGATCCAATCCGTGTTTAAATGGATTGGTTCGGATTGGTTCTACGATTTAAACGGATTGGATTGGTTCCAATTTTTCAGGATCCGTAGATAACGGATTGGTCCTGGTTTTACTCCAATCCGGTCCAATCCGGACCATGCTCACCCTTATTGTTCAACCATCAAGTATAGTAACAAAAATAACAAACATATAACTAACCTTCTAAAACAAAAAATTCATACAAAAATACAATGTGAATATTCATAGTTTACAATTAACATACAACTAGCCTTAAAAAAAATAAATTCATTGCAGTGTGAACATTCACACTGCAATATGAAAACACGAAACAAAATTTAAAAAAGTAAAAATTGACTATTTCAATTGTTTAATAGCAATAAAAATGATTGCTCAACCAAAAAGGCATAGGAACAAACAAATACACAACAAATCATCAAACAATATATAAAAAATTATCAAATAGTTCATATATATTGATCCACCTTTTTACAAAAATCTGTATATAATCAATTTCGACATAATATCGGCGAATAAACTGCACAATATCGGTAACTACACAAACCACCAAAGAGACTACGGTTTATGTATAACAATAGCAAAGAAACGATTGTTCATTACCTGTCTACCATCATCTCTGTTGCAAGTCAATCATTATCTCTATCATTAGTCTACATGTACAACTAACTTTCTCTTCCACAAGGTCCGCCCAAGTTAATGTGAGACCTAAAGCGACACCTCTAAGTTGAGGTCTATCAATGGATTCACATTGAAATTAAAATAAATTAATAAATTTTTACATTGACACAACCGAACTTAGATCCATAAAAATTTTAAAAATAAAATTATTTCCCCCTAGATTACAAACATCGCAAACTCTGTTGGGGTTGTTTAACAATTCCGTTGGTCCCAAGCTCGGGTAAAGGAGGAGGGTTGTGCGTTAGGTAGCCGACAACCAACATGTAAAAAAATCCGCTTGGATCCTTTATGACATGAAACCTAATACTCTGAATCGATTAAATGCTAGGCCATTCCTCTTAAGTGACGCGTTGCGCCTGCCTCTGGGTGTTTTGAAAAGTGAGCAAGGGGCGCCGTATCAATGCCTGGGTGCAGTGAAAAATGGGCAAAGGTTTTTACATTTTTTTAGACAAGCGCATATAAAGAAGTTAGTCCAAAATTATAAGTTTAGGGTAGCCGCATGGAATATAGGAACTTTAACTGTTAAGACTATGGAATTGGTAGATATCATGATTTAGAGGAGAGTTAGTATAACTTGCGTACAAGAAACTAGGTGGACGGGTGAGAAAGCTCGGGAAATAGAGGATACTGGTTTTAAGCTGTATTATAGTGGCAAGGATAGACACAAGAACGGGGTAGGAATAATAGTTGCCAAAGGTTTTGTAGAAAATGTAGTTATAGTCATTAGGAGAGGTGATATGATTATGTTAGTTAAACTAGTTATTAGAGAGAATATAGTGAATGCTATTAGTGTATACACCTCGCAAGTTTGATTAGATGATTAGAATAAGAGAGTTTTTTGAAACCAAATAGATGAGGTATTACAGGAGATATCAGTAGTGATTTCAATGGCTATGTAGGAGTAGATAAACTAGGTTATGAGAGGGTGTATAATGGGTATAGTTTTGGTAATAGAAATGAGGCTCGAGAGAGTATTTTAGATTTTGCGTTGGCTTCTAACCTAGTGGTGGCCGATGCTATATATAAGAAAAGAGAGGAGCATTTGATAACCTTCAAGAGTAGGTCAATTAGGAGCTAAATCGAGTACTTTCTAGTAAGAAAAGGGCATCATCCAAGCTTGGAAAGATAGTGGACGTCGCAAGACTAGATGGTGAGACCTAAAAGGAGATAAACTAGACACATTTATGGATAGATGGATAGAGCAGGTACTGGGGACTTGGAAGATAATACTAACACTATGTGAAACTCGATGACGAATTATATGAGGAGAATCTCAAGAGAAATTCTTGGAGAGTTGAAAGAAAAGGGACCCAACTTTAGAGAAACTGGGTGGTGGGGGGAGAAGGTCCAAGCGATAATAAAGACAAAAAAAAAAAGAAGAAGAGATTTTTAAGAAGTGACAGAATGATAAAACTGAAGAAAAACTTAAGCGCTATAGACTAGCCAATAAAGAGGTCAAAAAAGTAGTGAGGAAGACTAAATTGAAAGCCTATGATGACCTATACACTAGACTAGAGAGTAAGGAGGGAGAGAAGAGGATATACAAACTTGCTAAGATAAGAGAGAGGAAAACAAGAGATTTTAATCAGGTTTAGTGCATCGAGGGTGATGACTCTAAAGTGTTGGTGAAGGATGAAGAGATTAAGGAGAGGTAGAAGAACTATTTTGAGAAATTGTTAAATGAGGAACATGGAGGTAGGTCAAAAGGGGAAAAAGTAAGCAGTAATAAGAAAAACCAGGACTATAGGTTCTATCGTAGGATTAGGAACTTTGAAGTGGAGTTTGTGCTTAAGAAGATGAAATTAAATAAGGCTTTAGGACGCGATGATATGCTTATTGAAACGTGGAAATGTTTGGGTAAAAAAGGGGTTGTTTGGTTGATTAGGTTATTTAGCAAGATTTTGTTGACTAAGAAAATGCCAGAGGAGTGGAGGAAGATTATTTTATTGCCAATATATAAGAATCAAGGAGATGTCCAGAATTGCAACAACTATAGACGAATCAAATTAATATGTCACACAATGAAAGTGTGAAAGAGAGTGATGAAACGTCGATTAAGAGATATAATAGAGGTGTTAGAAAATCAATTTAAGTTTATACCTGGTAGGTCAACAATGGAAGTGATTTATCTTTTGAGAAGAGTAATAGAAAAGTATAGAGAAAAGAAAATAAATATTTATATACTTTTTATCGGTCATGACAAAGCATATGATAGAGTGTTTGGGGATATAATCTGATGGGTGTTAGAGAAGAATGTGGTGACAAAAGGTTACATTGATGTGATTAGGGATATGTATGAAGGTGTAGTGACCACTATTAGATCGTCTACTAGAGAGACGAGTGAATTTTTAATTACTGTAGGGTTATGCCAAGGATCAACCTTAAGTCTTTATCTTTTTGCTTTAATTATGGATGAGTTGGCGCATAATATTTAGGATGATATGCTATGGTGTATGCTTTTTGCAGATGAGAGTGAGTTAACACTAAATTAGAGATTTGGAGAAAAGCACTTGAATCTATAGGATTTAGGATAAGCAAAACTAAGACGAAGTATATGGAGTGTAATTTTAATAACAGTCACAATGGAAAGCAGGGGAGGAGTGAAGATTGAAAGCCAAGACTTGTCTAAGATTGAACATTTCGTTATTTATGATCGATTATCATAACGACTGGGGAGATTGGAGTGGATGTGGTCAATAGAATTAAGGCGGAGTGGTTTAAGTAAAGGAGTGCGTCTGGAATATTGTGCGATAAACAAGTACCCATTAGACCAAAAGGGAAGTTTTATAGAATGGCTATTAGACTAGCAATGTTGTATGGAACGAAATGTTGAGCAACTAAGAAACAACATGCAGATAAGATGAGTGTTTTGAGATAAGGATACGAAGATGAATGTGTGACAAGACTAGAGAAGACAGAGTTAGGAATAAGTATATTCGAAAATGGATAGAAGTAGTACCGATATAAGATAAATTGAGAGAGAATAGATCGAGATGGTTTGGTCATGTAGAACGGAGAGTGATAGAGGCAATAGTGAAGAGATGCAATACAGTGACGGTAGATAGTAGTGTTAGGGGAATGGGTAGATCTAGATTGACGTGGCTTAGTATAATAAATAGAGATATGAATCTCCTTAATTTGATTAACAAAATGGCCTTAGATAGAGTCGAGTAGAGAAGAATAATTCATGTAACTGATCTCATTTGATGAGATTTAAGGCTTGGTTTGGCTTGGTTAAATTATAAACATTGCATAAGCAAATTAAACTAAAAAATATAGCTATAAATATTACAAATTAAATATTTTTTTAATCAATCGATAGAAAAATGATTACAAATATAAAAAATATTATACCAAATAGACCATTAGCAAAACAATAACTAAAATCACTGAGCCCAAACTTGAAAAGAAATAAATAATAAGAGATAATAAATGTTACAAATATCAAACTCTTCTCTAGAAAAGTCATGCCGCCACTCCACCACAAAACGTTAAATTACCCATTTTTTATCATTCTTTTTGTATCAAACCGTTTATATAAATTCTTGTGGTTGATTCCTTATTTGCTAAAAAACTACTGAAGGTAAATAATACTAATAATATATTAAAAAATGTTGATATATAGCCTTGATCCATAAAAATTTGTGCAAACTATGAGCTTCTATTTTAAAAAATAAAATAAAATGGGCTAATACAAAAAAAAAAAAAAAATCCTATTATATGGGAAAAAAAAAAAAATATAAACATGACCTTTTATGAAAACAATTGAGTATGCAAACTTAAAAAATAGGAGGCCTTTTGAACAATTGTACCCTAAGGCGGCCGCCTCACCTGCATTATGGTAGGACCGGCACTGCTCTTCCAAATGTTCTTTTACGGTAGAATTTTATTATAAAATAACAGTGAAAAGTAAATATTTGATTAAGTGAATCTTTCATATTGAAATAAAAAAATATAAAAAAAATAATTTTTTATATTTATATGCAATATTTTATATATATCATAAATAAAATATATCTAATACTAATTTTCTCTCTTTTCTACATATATAGTATAATATATAGGGGATTTTTTTTAGGGTCCCTGGTATTAATATTTTATAGCATAAAAGACATATAATATTTTTATAATGTCTAAGGTCCCTCAATATCGATCTAGAGAAATTTCAATCTCAAAAAAATTCTTTCCCAAAAAAATCTTTCTCTGGACTTCTCAAAGAATTTCAGAATTTCTCTAGGTTCAAACTAAAGAAAATTGAAATTTCTCTGAGTTCAAACCAAAGAAATCCAGTGAAAATTGAAATTGCTCTGGTTCTGTTCACAAATTTCTTTGACTTTGTTCACAGAGAATTGAAATTTCTCTGATTCTGTTCATAAAGAATTTCTCTGACTTTGTGTAGTATACAAGCTAATAATGCAATCTTTACTAACAAACCCACAAAATAATATTAAAGCAGTCAACAATCACAAAATTCAAATAAAGTTTTCTCCACTTAAATTTAGTTCTAACAAGAAATTTCCCAAGAATAGAATAGTTTGTCTCATAAAAATTGACCAAAAAAAAAATATATATATTATTGCACGTACAAACATTTCTTTTCTCAACAGCTCCAATCATTATTATTATTATCATTATTTTATGTATGTTGTTGTTTTCAATTCTTTAAACTCTAAATTCCAAGACTTATCAGATATGTGTGTGCTACAGTTATAATTTCTTTCACAAAACGTAAACATCGGCCTCTTCATAGGCAATATTTAGGGTACAAATGCTTGTGTCCCCTCTGGCTTTCCAAAGAAATTCTCTGGAAATCTAGAGAAATTTTTTAGATTTCAGAGAAAATTATGAAATTAAGGTCGATTTAGAAGCGAACCCTATACAAAAATTGATTACTTGCCTTCAATTATCAAAATTAGGTAGAGCTTAGATTGAAAAAGATAAAGCGAATTTCTTTAGAATCCACTCCTTCAAAACCTACCACTACCACCAACACTACCACCCCTCTTTCCATCTCTATCCTCTAGCTTTCTAGAGAAATTCTCTAGGAATCTAGAGAAATTCTCTGAATTTCAGAGAAAATTATGAAATTGAGGTCTATGGTTTCAAACCACAAAATTTCTTTGACTTCCCAATCACGATGTGCAATACACAAATCGATCATCCAAATAAGCAACAACAACCAATATACATATATCCTAAGAATATCTCTGGACTCTAAAGAAATTGTTTGGACAATCTAGAAATTTTCTTTGGATTATCAGAGAAATTCTCTAGATTTTCTCTAGATTTCAAGTGAACTATAAAGCATAAAGTTTGTTTGGTTGTCAAGAAAAACAGTCGAAAAATAACTTATTTGATATAAAAACACATAAAAAGCACAACATAAAGTCCAAAGAAATTTGTAATAATTATAATTTTCTTTGGATTGTAATAACAAGCTTTTAATTTTCTCTGGACTCAAATAAAAGTCTAGAAAAATTCACTTTCAAGATCATAAAAAACAAAAACACATTTTTAGATAAAGGAGGTGATTCAGATATATTGAAATATTTTGGTGAACTTGGAGAAGATTGCTCAAAAGAAGTCAAAGGAAGTTTTGACTTATATTGAAAGGGATAACATCTTGCCTCCTATTATTGTTCTTCAGACCCTGTCCAGAAATCCATGCCCCACTCTCTCTATTATCAAAGATTATATAGCCAGAAAACTTGAACAAGAATCAAAGCTAATTGAAGAGGACATACGATCTATTGATAAGTCTAATGAAAATTTATACACATATATATATATATATATATAGAGAGAGAGAGAGAGAGATTCAAGTGCAAGGTGTAGATCGGAGAATTACATACACTATATGTGTGTGTGTGTGTGTGTGTGGATATATATATACATAAATATTGAGATATAAGGAAAATTTATAATTGTTCAACTTCTCCAAGTTACACAAGATTGATAACAGTAGAAAACAAAAACAAAATGTAAAACCAATAGCTTTGTCTCTGTTAATCGTGATTTGTGGTTGTAGGTGGTCTCAAATTTCTGAGCTAATTGATTCATTGATCTTGAGGGACTTGATCTACATAACCAGGAGCCAATCCACTAAACGAGACACCACGCATCCATCACTCTCGTTGCTGTCTCCGGTGTTAGCGAAGTGTTCCGATGCCTCTCATCTTCACGAGATGAGATGCAGGAGAAGATGGCAGCAGCAGTAGGGAAGAGTTGTCGATGGCGGTGATAGAGGTAGAGTTTGTTGGAGGGAGAAGAGCAGAGAGAGAGGAAGAGATGGAGAGGCGGGTTTGATTTGAGATAACCAAATTTCTCTGTGATATATGGGTGTCAAAGTTGAGTGACCTTACACATCACAAAATAATATTGTGGATCTCCTCCATTACTAAAAATGGGAGAAGAACCTTAGACTAATTTTTTCTAATGTATAATATATATATATATATATATATATATTTTAATACTTCTAATATGAAAAAAATGATCTATTAAAATATAAATTCAAATTTATAGAATTACGTGGAATACAAGAATACTTTTGTAGAATTATTGAACTATAAGTCCTCTAAATGAGATTTATAGATAAATCTCTCATAAAAATTAATACTAAAAATATATTTTCTAACTTTCAAAAATTATTTTTGGTCAAAAAAAAAAAAAAGAAATATATGAAAATAATAAGTATTCTTTTTTTTTTTTTTTACCAAAAAATTTTTTGAAATTTTTTCAAAGAATAAAATTTTAAAACTCAACCAAACATAAATGACAATTTTGTTAGCGTTAAATCCATTAAATAAAAGAATGTCACCTAAAGTCTATGTGGAAAAACTTTACTGGAGTTGCTTTGAGGTTTGCTTATTTTTGACTTTTTTTTTTTTTTTTTTTTTTTGTTTTTTTGTTTTTTCTGCGCTTATTTTTGTCTTTTCAAGAAATTTTAAGCTTTTAAACTTTTTCAATTTCGATTATAAAATTCTTAAAAACAATATATATATTTCAAAATTCATCTTGATAAAACGGATTGAAACAAAAGACTTTTTATTTTTGTTTTTAAAGAAGTGGCTTTTCCACCTCAATCCAGGCCCGGTTCTGAGATTTTCAGAAGTTGATAATCAATTACTAAATTTCTGGGGCCCCTAATTACAAAAAAATACTTAACATTACATTATAACAACTGATTGTTCTGTTTGTTTGTCACTCGTAAAGAATTTATCAATAGCTTCTCTTTGACACTCGACTAATTTTTTGACTTTTTGCTTCTTTTTTCTTTTTGCGAATCTAGACGAATAATTTCTTTTAAGAGTCATGATGAGCTGAGATCAAAATATTTTTTTAGATCAAAATTCAAAACAAAAGCACCGTCACTTAACAAAACACAAAACTTTTAAATTATGTGATGTGAACTATTAAACTTAAATAAATTCTTCTTGATGATGTAAATACCAATATTATAATAGCAATTAATTGTGCAAAATATAAGATAAATATTTAATTAATGGAATAGAAGGAAAAAAAAAAAAATTATCTGTGCTTGTTGTTGTTCGTTGCTTTGCTTTGCTTTGTTGGCTTGGGCCGTTGGTGTGTGCTATCAAACGAATGTAGGGAAGGTTGAATTTAGAGAAGATAGGGTTAGGAATTAGAAAAAAAATGGGCCTTTCAAACTGTTAGGCTGGGCCTTAACTGTTGGCCTTTTAATTGGTCAAAAAAATTAAGTTAATATAGGCCTTTTTTTTAATTTTTTTTCGACTTAAAATATATGTAATATATTATACTAACTTATAATAGGAGGGACCTCTATTTTGGGCCTATTTTAAGGGGCCCTAAGCCATGAACTTGTGAGCCTATGGCTAGAGCCGGGCCTGCCTCAATCTATCCCTCATCAGCCCCACAAACCCACCTTAGTAATACCACCGCCACTATCACCTATTATAAGAAAGATTGGGCAGGTTTATAACCGGATCGGAAATGTATTGTTCGATCCAATAGATTCACTTTTGAGTGGATTGGAAATCTATTGTTCGATCCAATAGATTCATTTTTGAGTCTTATTTTCATAATTTGAACTGTTTATATTTTAAATTTTGTCAATATATCGTCCTTACAAAAAATTATGTTGATCGGATAACGACAATTACGTATTCGGATCATTTTTGTATGAATCGTTTATTTTTTCACCGTTTATTTATATATATATTTTTATTTTTTATTTATACAAAACTAATCTGACTATGCGATTGTCGTTATCCGATTGATTTAAGTTTTTGGAAGGATGATATACTCAACGAATTCTAAACTATGAATAGTTCGAATTATTAAAATGAGACCTAAAAATGAACCTATCGAGCAGAATAGTATCTTTCTAGTTTGATTAAAAATTAGAGAGAAGTTCAGTCCCGAGAGTTGTTTTGAAAAATTAGTTAAAAATTGATTTTAAAACTTTTTTAGACTTTTTTTTTAAAAATATATATATATATAAAAATAAAAAATAATATGACTTAAAATAAATTAAAAATCAAAATTTAACTTTTTATTCCACTCCCAAATTAGGCCAAAATAACCATCACCGTAGCCACTTCTATAGTTCGTTTTTCACAATCACTGTATCAACAAATTTAATGCCCAAATTTCAATGGTGGTCTCGGGTTTCACCTTTTCAATGACTTTCTAACTCTTTTTAACAAACGAAAAAATTAACGCCGTATTTGATGTGAGTTTCTAATCAAGTTCCTATCCTTATATTTGAATGTTATATTTGATTTGAGTTTTTAATTTATGATTTTAAATCAATTTTAAAACATATTTTGAAAACATATTTAGTAAACTAAATAATTTTTGAATTTTTGGTCTATCCGGATGTCTGGATGGTCTCTTTCTTTTTTTTTTTTGCCAATCGCCACCTGTTATTTGGAAACAAAAAAATTATATTTGTTTTTGATATTTTTTAAATATACAAATTATTTTTTAGACCAAAATAAAAATTTGTTTTTTTGAATTGAATTTTAAAAAGAGTTTGGTTATGAGTTTTGAATAAAATTTTCAATAGAGTTTTGAGTTGTATATTTGGTTATAAGTTATAAGTTTTTGAATTAAATTTGAAAACTCTTTTCAAAACTCATAAACCAAACAACTTTTCTTATTTCATATGTTACATCAAAAATTCAAAACTCATAACCAAACAAATTTTCCCTTTTCAAATCATAATTTCAAAACTCAAACACTCAAAATACAACTCTATTATCAAATCATAATTCTAAAATTCCACCAAACGCTATCTAATATGTTTGAAAACATATTTTTTAGTTGTATTAAAGAAATGTGAATTTGGGGTGCTCGCGAATTGATTTTTGACGGATCAATTTACTATATGCAACAGTCCTCATTTTTGTACTTTTTTTTTTCCATTTTTTAAAATATTCTTTTTGGGCCTTTTTCACCCATTTTTTAAGGGGGAGTTACAGGCTGGTCATTTGGACCAGACTTAATTCCTATGAGGTCCTAACTCAAAAAGATTTAACACATTTTTCCATTTTACCCTTGACATTCAGTCCTAACAAAGAAATCACTAAACTATTCTACTCTCTCTGTGTGTGTCACAACTGTTCGAATCTCTCTCTCTCTCTCTTAACCGGCCATTGAAGACCACTTCTGACTGCCCGCGACCATCATCGACCTTTGATGACTTCGTTGACCTTCATCTTTGACTGCCTGCAACTATTACTAACCTCCAGCAACTACCTCCGAACTTTGACAATATTTTTGTGTGTGGCCATTTTCCATCTCCACCATGTTAATACCGCCAGTACCTCCTCAAACAAGGTGGCAACAAGAGAAAAAAAAAGGAATAAGAATGAAGAAAATGAAGGAGAGATGAGGATTCCTTACCAGAAAATAATTCTTCACATTTGTAGATTAACACAAAGAATCAAAGACAAACACTACAAGAAAATACACCTTTGGCGAAAGTCTATTTTTAGTCGCCAAATGTCAAATTTCCACTTTCCCCGACAAAATCTTTTAGTCGCCGGGTTTGTCGCGAAGAGACGGTCGCCAATACCTTTGGCGACTAAAAAACTTTTAGTCGGCAATACACAGGTCTTCAGCGACTAAGATTTTAGTCGCCAATAGTCAATTCCATTTTTGGAATTATACCTTTGGTGACTAAACTATTAGTCGCCAATAGTGAATTAATTTTTTTATTATTTATACATTTGGCGACTATTTTTTTCGTCGGCAATGCTCAATCTTTTGGCGACCACAGTGTTTAGTCGCCAAAAGCATTTTTGAAAAAAAAAAAAAAATTCCCTTTGTGCCTCAAACCTAAGACCTCCAGTTGGTTCCAAACCTTAACCACACACTCAACCCCACTATGCCACTGAACCATCTCATGACTATAGTTGCAACTTATATTATTTATATATTACTTTCACCAGTATTAATACAAAACTATATATATAAATGTAATTATATATATTCAATATAATTTTTATGTAAAAAATAAATTATTTATTAAAAAAAAATTTAGATCACTTTTGGCGACTAAAAAAATGATTTAGTCGCCAATTCTATTATTTTTGGGCTACTAATTAATTTTCCGTCGCTACAGAAAACTATTCCGCCTAAAAACCTACCCTTTTGGCGACTAAACCTGTTTATAGTCGCCAAAAACCTCCCCCCTTGGCTACTAAAGTGAATTTTAGTCGCCATAAACCTGTTTTTAGCTACTAATTTTTTTTTAGTAGCCAAAAAGCTTGACCTTCAGCGACCAAACTGTTTTTAGTCCCCAAAACAGGTACAATCAGCGACCAAAGTGGTTTTTAGTCGCCAAAACCTTAACGTTTGGCTACCAAATGGTTTTAGTCGCCAAAAACCCTAACATTTGGCTACTACAAATTTTTTTTTTGCCAAAACCCCTATATTTGGCGACTAAACTGCCTTTTAGTCGCTAAAACCATTGCATTCGGCGACTAAACTCTTTTAGTCGGCAAAAGTGACCAATTTTGGCGACTAATTCCATTTTAGTCGCCAATTCTACGACTTTCAGCGGCGAAAATTCCCATTTTAGTCGCCAATAGTGTTTTTTGTTGTAGTGAAATCCAATAAAAAAATTCATGATTCACACATTCAGTGATAAATTTAATCACTGTCTGCTTGTTAAAAATTACAAAATCTCATCATTATCGTCACAAATCAATACAAGATTCAAAGATATTTAGTGATAAATTTATCATTGACGGTTTGTTAAAAAATTACAAAAAGAAAATCTTGTCATCATTGTGACAAATCAACACAAGATTCAAAGACATATTCAATGTTAAATTTATCACTGATAGACACATTCACTGATAAATTTTTCACTGATAGACACATTTACATAAATTTCTGGCTGACTGTGTGATAACCCCGTTTTGTGTTATACTATTAATCCTTAATTATACTTGTGAATAAGTGCTTAATGTGAATTTGGATGCTAATTATGTGATTATGTGTAGTTTTGAATTCATATCTGTCCACCGTAGGAAAATCTATTTTGTATGCTGTAATAAATTGAAATTGAAGGCTGTAGAGGCGACAAAAACCAAAATTGATTATAGCATTGTGATTAGTATAATTTTTAGAGGCTGTGGTGAAATTTAATTAAAAAAGAATTCGGATAAAAATAATTAGATTAATTTAATTTGATTAAGCCTATTTGATTAAAACAAAGCTTTGATTAGTCAATAAGATTAGTTAAGTATATATATATATATATATATGTTAATTCATGTGCATAAGCTCATTTTGAGCTAAAAAATGTGCCAAGAGAGCTTTAGAGAGGGAGAAAACTTGATTTAGAGAGAAAGTGACCAAATTGTTGAAGAATTAACTTAGAGATTAAAGATTTGGGAAGCTAGGCTCAAGAATTTGCTAGAGTTGGAAGGATTGAAGACTCCAAGTGAGTATTTGAACTCTAATTCATGTGTTTAAGCCCATAATTATGTGTATTCAAGAACAATTGGTAAATTAATGTAAGATACAAACTTAACATAAAGAATTTGGTGTTAAAACTCACATGCATGCATAATTTTATTGAGTCTCATGACTTTGAGCATCATTTGTACCATTTGAGATAGAATTGGAGACTATATTTCACATGCATGCATAATTCATGAAGTTATGGAGCTTGATCGCATGAGTTTTGAAGTTATCAAGAAGAATTTATAATGATTTGGGACTTGCATTATGAATTCATGATGATTTGAACTTCAATCTTATAGAATTGGCTCTTATATTCATGTTAGTAGTTGTATGGCTCAAATATAGGACATAACATGCAAGTTGGAACCATTGAATTGCAAGTTTGAGCTTTAAACACAATTCTAGAAATTTCAGAATTCGACCAGTTCGCTTGAGTGTAGGATGTGGCACTTGGGCGTAAAAGTTAAATTCCCAGAAGTTCTACAAACAATTGCATGGTGGCTCGAGCGGCAAAACTTGCGCTCGAGCGAACCTTGTTTTTCGTTAATCATGGCTCGAGCGACAGAAAGTTGGCTCGAGCCTAAAATTCAAGCAACTATTATTTTTGCAGAGCTTTGTAGACTGCTCGAGCGAAGGAAGTTGCACTAAAGCGGAGTACCTTGCTTCAGGAATTTTTGAAAAGTTATTTTATGTTTCAATTTCCATTCTCTTTCATTTCTAAGTATTCTTAGGCACACATTGAGAATCCTAAATGAATTAAAGAACACGAAAGAATCCTAAGAAATTAAGCAAGCGAAAGAACAGATTGAATTGTATTACGACCCAATGTGTTGTAAATTATGTAGGGTCAAGTGCAAGGACGAATCAATCATCGGAACATTATGAGTAATATCTTAATAAAGATATTTTGTGTATGTATTATTTTCTAAATGTTACCTATGTGGTAAGTGATTCATGTATGAACATGAAATGGGCCCAAGGTCGTTCGATAAATTTGACAAGGATCCGGATTGGGCCTAAGGCCGTTTTGTATAATTGATAAATGGACCAAAGGTTGTTTTGACTAAGAATACGGATGTGATCATGATCATAAATATGGTTATGCGCATAAATTGACTATAAGAATGTTGGATCCAAGGTCGTTTTGCTCATTTGATATGCCTTGAGCATAAAGTAGTGGACCCGAGGTAGTTTTGTAACGATGGACCTAAGGTCATTTTGCATATAATGGATAGACCCGAGGTCGTTTTGTATACAGATGTGACATACTAGACCCAAGGTCATTTTGCCCCTTTAATATGCCTTGAGCATAAAGTAGTGGACCCAAGGTAGTTTTGTAACGATGGACCTAAGGTCATTTTGCATATAATGGATGGACCCGAGGTTGTTTTGTATATGGATGTGATATACTGGACCCAAGGTCGTTTTTCCCATTTGATATGCCTTGAGCACAGAGTAGTGGACCCGAGGTCATTTTGTAATGATGGACCTAAGGTTATTTTGCATATAATGGATGGACTCGAGGTTGTTTTATATATGGATGTGATATACTGGACCCAAGGTCGTTTTGCCCCTTTGATATGCCTTGAGCATAAAGTAGTGGACCCAATGATGGACCTAAAGTTGTTTTGCATATAATGGATGGACCCGAGGTCATTTTGTATATGAGTTGGGCCTGAGGTCGTTTTGTATACAGATGATATACTGGACCTAAGGTCGTTTTGCTTTGTTATGATTTATAAATCTGACATGAATGAGAAGAGTATTTCAAATGTTTGCATTACAAGTATGATCTATTCAATGAATCTCATTCATAAACCTCCTTTACTCTAGTATTATTCACTAGGCGTTAGCTCACTCTTTATTTGTATGTATGTAGGTGAGTAGCGGGATGTCCAACCTCAACCCCAGTGATCTGTGAGAAAACCAAGTTTTGAGAGGTCAACCAAGGTCGCTTTGTGGAAAAGGCTTTACTTTTGTTTTGTTCTTCTTTTGTTTCTTTTGTGGTCATGTTTGACCATGTTTGTACATAACCTTGGTTTTGTTAAGACTGCTTTTGAACAATATTGGACACGTATAATATGCTTATTTATGTAATGTGTGAGTTGTTATATACATGAGAAAAGTTTTTATTATGCCATGTATACACAGCTCATTGGATAATTTCTGTATTTTGCTTCCGCATTTTGGCCCCTGTGGAGAAGTGGTTTGGAAATACTCTACTGATCTTGGGGGACGCTCGTGATCCGCTGATAGCCACCTGAAAAGGAATAAACACTCCGGTCGGGGGTGCCGGAATTAGCACTCCGATGGACTAGTCAGTCTCAACACTCAAGATTACTTATATTCTAAATTAAGCACAACAATTCTCACCTGCCACTCTCTGATGGATGATCCCATATTTATAGTATTTTCTTTGGGCCTTTGGGCTGGGCCCATCCTTGTTCCATCACATGTACCTCTACTCGGCGTCAATTTTATTGGCTGGGATACTGGTTATTTTATTCGGCTCCTTAACTGGCTGGGGTATATGCCGAATACAGGTTACGTTTCGAACCGGGCACGCTCATCCGTCCCTATGGATCTAATATAATCCGGCTCCCACAATTGCCCCCCAAACACCTGTTATCATCAGTTAGTCGGCGTGTTTGGCTTTTAGCCTGAGAAGTCAAAAATTTGGCGGTTAACCCTTTTCCCAATGCGTGTCAGAATGCGCACATGCTTCTTAGTCATCGTAATGCTTTCCCGCCCCTTCGTACACTGCTTCCATTTAATATAATTTGAAATTGCCTCTTCGAGTGTATGTCCTGAATGTTCAAAAGATATCTTGCTTGCCCTCCAGTGTAACTCTATCTCTTCGCGGCTTCTACAACTCGTTTCTCGTTTTATCTCCTGTAAGTCTTCTTCTCTTTCATTTTTGATCCCGCTTCCTTATTGGCTTTTAACTTTCTGTAATCCTTGGGTTTGGCTTAAAAAGAATGGCAAAACATCTGAAAGAGCTCCTTTCGGTGGATCAAATCTCCGGCTTTCGACGCCATTACTCCATCTCTGATGACGTCCATCTGTCACTTTTGGCAGACAACATCACTGATATGCAGAGGGAAAATAAGAGCACAATCGTTTTTCCTCTCTTATCAATTGCTGAGGGCGGAGTCCGCTTTCCTCTTCACCCACTTTTGAGGACCGTTCTTAGATACTGGGGTTTGATCCCCTCCCAGCCCAATGTCAATTTCTTTTGTATCATAATGGGGATCGTAGAACTAAATCGTCGTCTTAGGACCAATTTAGGTATTCCTGCCATTCGGCACTGTTACGCCTTTGCCAAATCTACTGGCCGGCTAGGGCGCTACTTTCTTAGAGCTAAGGATACTGATCATCACTTAGTGACTATGCTCGCCAGCTCTGGCAAGCGTGTTGAAGACGTGATGGTCATTGTCCATGGCAACTGGGAGTTCGGCGAAGGCAAAGATCGTCTAGACCTGGTGCCAAGGAAAAAAGGCAAACCAGGTGGCTGATTAGATCACTTTGGTCATCATATTTGCATGTATATGTATTCGGCACTATGTTTATCTTATCATTTTGTTTGTGCAGGCAGCGATTTGAAGAAAGTGTTGGTTTCAGACGACGACGTCGTGCTCGTAGAAATCAAAACCGCACTACGGTTCGTCGGCCGTTCAAACCTTTGAAAACAAGGGAGGGCAGCCCACATTCTCTTGCGGTATGAGTCAATTTACACAACGTTCTCGGCAACAGACAACATTCCGATCGTGCAAGGCGACAATCAACTTGCTGCCCTCATCTTCCCCAGCTTCAAAAACTTGAGGCAGATCGGTTTAGAGTCATCTGATTTTGAACACGCAGAAGAACAAGTGGCCGAACTAATCACCGAGGATTTGGACCAGTCAGTCGCGGAAGTTGACGAAGCGATTAATTCGGCCTTTGAGGAAGCCGGATTGAACTATTCTGACCCTCCGTCTACATCAGGCTGAGGGGATGCCTTCGAAGATATTTTTTCGAACTTGGGAGACCTTCCCGGAGATTACTCTGAAGATATGGCTGGGGAAAATCTTACGCAGATGGAACGGAAGAGGAACGCCGAACGCATGGCTGCCCAAAAAAAGGCCGAGGCCATCCCTTCTGGATTTTTCCCGACTAAATCTATTCAACCTACTGTTGTAGAGGAATCGGCCCAGGTTGTCGTCGTCGAGACGGAAAAGGATGTCGAGCTCCCGATTACAAAAGAGCTGCTGATTTTGGTGGATCAAAGCGAAAAAAGAAGCGCTGAGGGCAAGGGCGGCTCCAAAGACGGCCCTGTTGATAAGCGGCCACGCTTAGAGGAGTTGGCTGTGGTTGCTCCTTTCATCATTGAACCAAAGATAAAAAACATGCCGATCTCCTCCGAAGTGTCGGCTTTGAAAGATTCAGCTGTGGCATTGAGCTTGGCTGCCGCGGTCTCCTTGCCGGCTGACATAGTGACCTTTCGTGCTGAGCTGGACTTGGCAATGGTAGCATTAGCTGCTCAGTCGGCCTTTTTAGTAAGTGTTTATCCTTGGAATGTGATGATCTTTTGGTTTACATTCGATGTTTCTTGGAATGTGACGATCCTTTGTTTTGTAGACAATTGGAAGGATTGCCGAATTAGGTCGACGCCAGCGTGACGCTGTTGAAAGGATTGGCCGTTTGTAATCAGAAGTTGATGGCCAAAGGAGCAGGGCGGAGTTTGAGGCAATGAGGGCTGTAATGGAAAGTGCACAGGTGAAGGCTGAGAAGGAAAGGGCCAGGACTGCTGATCAACTCAGGTCTGACGCCGAGGAGAGGGCAAACGCGAGCGAGGAATCGCTCAAGTTAGCCAAGGAGGCGCTTGCGAAACTGGAGGCCAAGTTGGAAGGGTTGAAGCAGGCCAAGGAAAAAGCCAAATCTGAGGCTTCCGCGGCATTCGAGGCTGGGAAGAGCATCGCTTTTAATGACTACGTAGAAGAAGTCCCCAAATTTGAGAATTGGGGATTCAGACACGGTTGACTCAAAGCCCTTGCTGCCACTGGAGTTACATTGGCCATGCCAATTCCATACAAGCAAGTGGACGTTGAGCCGCTTGAGTCTGATCCTGAGACTTGATTTGGGTGACATTCTAGTTTTGTTAGGCTTTACTCAATTGCAATGTATGCTTTTTGTTAGTTGACTTCCGTCTTTTTTGGATTTTCATATGTAAAATGTCCGCTGCTAGTGCCCAATTTATGAATGAAAATTTTATATGCTCTCAAATTATTTCTCATATTGTTTGTTGTATGAGTATATAGTTAGGAGAATCAGAAGTTAGGACAAAATGTCAAGCTTACGTAAGACGGCAGACTTAATCAGCCGATTAAAATTAAGGATCTGATTTAATCATAAACAAAATGAATTTATGACTACTGTTCAGATAAATCGATTCGTGGAACGGCTGGGGCACTCAAGCCATCTGGATTGATGAATCTGCCCTTGCCCCAGTTGGTTCATGAACGTAGGACGCCGATTAACACGTTACTTATGAATCTTGTACTGGAGAATCGATTCATGGAACGACTGGGGCACTCAAGCCATCTAGATTGATGAATCTGCCCTTGCCCCAACTGGTTCATGAACGTAGAACGCCTATTAACACGTTACTTATGAATCTTGTAGAAAATCGATTCGTAGAACGGCTGGGGCACTCAAGCCGTCTAGATTAATGAATCTGCCCTTGCCCCTGCTGGTTCATGATCGTAGGACGCCGATTATCAGTGGTGGATAGGGCGATTGGGGCATAAGACTCAGTTGGCGCCGGGCTGTTAGCGCTTCAATATTAATGAGATTGCCTCGGAGGTGCTGCCTTCGTAGGGAATGAATGGGCGTGTACTTCGTGAATGAGGGTCTTATTTATGTGCTCAGTCAGCAACTCAGTCCAGCTCTTAGAAGAAGATTAAACAAGTGCGAATGTCAAATAAGCTTTTCTTCAACAGCAGAGGTGAAGCGAAGACGCTAGCTGAGTTGGGAGGTGCCATGAGTCGAAGTGGTGAACCTTCGCGTGTGGGCAGTAGGACTTCAAGGGATCGGGAGGGACACCAATCTCCACATCATCGAAGTAAGTCACCCAGGAGGGACAAATAGCCACAGCGTAAGTCTCCTCAACCTCATCCTGGAAGGGAATCCGACGCGACTCCTCGCCCATTGAGTTTCGCGGTCTTCGTGGGTAAAGGCGGATTCGATCATTCGAGATCCAAATGTGGCAGTTGAGTTTGCTCGACAGATTTTTCCACCCGAAGTTCAGTAGTCGATGGTAGGGTGGCTGGACTTCGAAGTGTTTCGTGAAGGCGTTCACGGGGCGATAAGGGGATTGTACACAGCTTATGAGATCGGCATGCATCTCCGCGCCGCTCGCCGTGACATAGAACAAAGAGATAAACGCATTCGGAAGTTAGAAGCTCGCGCCAAGAAGGCCGAGTGTGAGCTAAGGAAAATTAGGTCTGCCGAGCCCCAAGCAACCAGCCACCCCAACCCGGTTGTCGAAGAAAGGGTTACTCAAAGGCTGATTAGTGATGCGATTGCCGATCGTAATATGGCTAGCATGTTTGTGATTGAGACTGCGAGGGCTACGGCTTATGAAAAAGGCTTCCACGACGGCCGAAAGGTTGGGATTCAGAAGACCAAGGAGAAACTCGCCGAAGAAGTCTGCCAATGTGAAAATCGTGGATTTAAGCACGGTTGCATTAAGGCACTTTGGCAAGTCAAGGCACTTCAGCAAGTTGAGAATCTCCAGGCGGCAAGGTTGGATTCGGCATTTCCGTCGTACCAACAGAATGATTTACCTTTCTCTGCTTTCAAAATTGAGAAGAGTGGTGATGAAGAAGCCGCTGAACCGAAGAAAACCTTGTAATGATTATGTAGATTGAAAGTGAAATTATGTATTTATTAGCTGATTTTAATAAAATGCTTAGTTCTTAATTTGTAATGCACTTATTACGCATTTTATATTAGTACACATTTTATTCCGAATGTGCGCACGTATTACGTTTATACGGCTTGAACAATCTAATTTGAATAGTACATTGTTTATTTCAATTTTGCC
Source organism: Camellia sinensis (assembly GCF_055761805.1). Taxonomy (NCBI): domain Eukaryota; kingdom Viridiplantae; phylum Streptophyta; class Magnoliopsida; order Ericales; family Theaceae; genus Camellia; species Camellia sinensis. The sequence goes on from NC_138967.1 coordinate 52,967,475, forward strand.
TATTTCAACTTTGTTTCGTTGTAATTTTTATTCAGCATACGTGTATTTCAACTTCGGAGATGTCACACGCCGAGGGCGCTCCGAATCCGGAGGTTTTTTCCGTCCAAAGATGTCGTGCGCCGACGGGGCTCCGAATCCAGAGACTGCCAGCCCATCTTTAGTTGCCGTTTAGATAATTGGGCTATTTTAACTTCGAAAAGAAGAAAATTAGTACATGGAATGGCTGTGGCCAATATCGATCGGCGTCCATCTTTTGGAGTTCAGAGTTTAATGAAATCGCCTCGGGGTCACTGCAAGGATTAGAAATAAATCGCCTCGAACTCTTCGTGCCAATAACTTCACTTACTGTGTTTAGACTCGATTTAAAACAATTGCGCTGCGTGGGGTTAGATAATTGTGAATGTCAAATGCAGTTTTCTTCAATCAGCAGAGGAGAAGCTCGAACTTTGGCTGAGCTTGATACTGCAATGAATCGTGAGGCCGACGTAGCACCGCAACCGTTGAGTTTTACTATTTTCGTGGGGAATTCCTTTCTTGTCCTGGATCTTGGCTTTGACGTTGTCTATGGTGTCAAAGCTTTCCACCTCGAAGGTGATTGTCTCGCCGGTGTGAACATCATGGATTAAAGCGCGGTCAGATCAAAGTATTTCAAACTGTGGATGCTCTCCAAGCAGCGGGCACTGATTCGGTGCTGCCGCTGTACCAACGCGACCACTTCCCCTTTTTCGCCTTCGAAGTTTGAGAAGGGTGAGGATGAAGACGACGCTGTATGAAGATAGATATTGTAATGCTTGAATGAGGATTGTGTTTTTGTAATTACTGTTTAATCGAATAAAATGTGTTATTTTAAAAGTTTATATATGTCGTTCTTAATTAAGCATCTTATTTCATTGTGATGCTCGAATGTTGGCACGTTTTGTTTTGTTCATGTGGTTGTGCCAGCTCAACTTGCATACCCCTGTTTTAATTAAGCATTTTTTCATACGGCCCTTGAGCGTTGCCCGGCGAGACACTATTTGGTCAGCCGAATTTGGAGGCTTTATCGGCCAAAGATGTCATGTGCCGATGGGGCTCCGAATCCGGAGGCTTTTATGGCCTAAAGACGTCATGCGCCGATGGGACTCCGAATCCAGAGGCTTTTTGGCCAATCGTGATAGCCACGAAGGGCGCTCCGAATCCGGAGACTATTTGGCCAATCGTGATATCCACGAAGGGCGCTTTGAATTCGGAGGCTTTTTTGGCCCAAAGACGTCATGCGCCCATGGGGCTCTGAATCCGGAGGCTTTAATCGGCCAATCGTGATATCTAGGAAGGGCACTCCGAATCCAGAGGCTTTAATCGGCCAATCGTGATATCCACAAGGGGCGCTCTGAATCTGGAGACTTTTTGGCCAATCGTGATATCCACGAAGGGCGCTCCGAATCCGAAGGCTTTTTCGGCCCAAAGACGTCATGCGCCGATGGTGCTCCGAATCTGAAAACTTTTTGGCCAATCGTGATATCCACGAAGGGCACTCCGAATCTGGAGGCTTTTTCGGCCCAAAGACGTCATGCGCTGATGGGGCTCTGAATCCGGAGGCTTTAATCGGCCAATCGTGATATCCACGAGGGGCGCTCCAAATTCGGAGACTTTTTGGCCAATCGTGATATCCACGAAGGGCGCTCCGAATTCAAAGGCTTTTTCGGCCCAAAGATGTCATGCGCTGATGGGGCTCTGAATCTGGAGGCTTTAATCGACCAATCGTGATATCCACGAAGGGTGCTCCGAATCCGGAGGCTTTAATCGGCCAATCGTAATATCCACGAGGGGCGCTCCGAATCCAGAGGCTTTTTCGGCCCAAAGACATCATGCACCGATGGGGCTCCGAATCTGGAGGCCATAATCGGCTAATCGTGATATCCACGAAGGGCGCTCCGGATCCGGAGGCTTTAATCGGCCAATCGTGGTATCCACGAGGGGTGCTCCGAATCCGGAGACTTTTTGGCCAATCATGATATCCATGAAGGGCGCTCCAAATTTGGAGGCTTTTTCGGCCCAAAGACGTCATGCGCCGATGGGGCTCCGAATCCGGAGACTTTTTTCCGTCGTAGCACTTTTTAATTATATTTTGTAGTGGGTGGGATTACAACTTTTCAACAAGAATCCTTGCATTTCAAAAATGGAATGTGTACATGGCGAATCATTTAGAACTAGGATCATTCCCCACAAGTCGGGTTTAATGACAGAATTTTTGCAAGTGCGTCGGGTTCTAGGGCCGTAGCAGACTCCTTCCTGATATATTTCTGAGCCAATATGGAATCTATCCGATAATGGCCGTCTCAGTTAGGACCCAATTTTCCATCAATCGGTTTCTTGTCATCCGGAAGTTCCTTCAGGATCAACTCTCCCGGTGTAACAACGCAGCTGAACGCGTTGATTGTGCGACTTGGCAAGCTGCTGCTGGTATTGCCTAGGGCTTCCGTGGCTTCAGTGGAGTTGACCTGTGACTCGGCACTTCAGTGGGGTTGACCTGCGACTCCGTTGGTGTCTTTCCAGAAAGGAGATAACATGCTTGTGCGGATTGCTGGGAACCACGGATTTGCTCAATGCCGTGTTCGGTCGGGACAACTGATGATAGGTGCTTGGGACGGCCTGAATAGTATGCAACCAAGTTTTCCCTATGATGAGATTGTACAGTGAAGGGAGCTTGACGACCACGAATTCCACATCCACTGTTTGGGAGCCCGCTCGAACGGGAAGTGTGATTTTCCCCAACGGGTACTCTGGATTTGCATTGAAGCTGAATAATGGATGAAGAGCCGGAGACAGGTCTGATTCGTTGAAGCTGAGTTTGATAAAGGTCTCGTAATACATAAACTCCAAAGTGCTCCCTTGGTCTATGAGGACGCATTCAACGGTAAATCGATTTACGTGTAGTTCAATGACCAATGGATCAATATGGGTGAGTGTGATGCCGATAAGATCGGAATCGTCGAAGCTAATACTCGGAGCTTCGTGGGGCCATTTCGTCAGTGCGCGTTGCTTCTGTGGGACTGACTGAATTGCATTTACGGTAAAAGGCGTTGGAAGGCTGTATATCATATGAATGACGCCGAGCGGAGGTGAATCCTGCCAAAAGGCAATTGTTTTGATTGCGCTCTTTCAGACATGTTGCTGGAGCCGACCATCTTGCACCAATTCCTCAAGGTGGTCTTTCAAAGCATAGCAACTGTCTGTATCATGGCTGTGATCTTTGTGATAGTTACACGGCCTATCCCGCCTTCTCGTGTCGGGAGGTCCCACCATTTTGGACGGCCATTTGAAGAACGGAAGATGTTGGATTTTGGACATAACCGAGCTGATTGGCTCTGACAGCTCCGTATATTTCTTGTCGACGTGCTTTGTACGCCTACTATCAACTTGCAGTTGCTCGTTTGCTCGGTGTGAGCATTGATCGCTTGATCGACGAGAATCCCGTTTCTTTTCTTGTTTAGCCCGTTGTCGTGGTTCGGGGCTCTGAGGTGGTACGAAACTTATTGGCTGAGCAGTTTCAGGAGGGGCCGTTTTGTTGGCCATGTGTCCAGCTTTAACCCGCAAGGCGTCATCTTCGACTTTGTAGTATTCTTCTACTTTCTTCATCAACCCCCAGACCGTTTTGGGGGGTCTTCTAGTCAAGGAATTGCGGAGGGCACTATCTGAATGTAATTCCATTTTGAAGGCGGTGATGGCCATGGAGTCGTTGCAAGCGTCATTAACAAGATTGAAGCATTCCCAATATCGCGCCGAATATGCTTTTAGTGTTTCTCCTGGCAGGATTTGCATTGCCTAGAGAGAGTCGGCTTGTTTCAGCTGGACCTCGTTAGTGATGAATCTAGCCCAGAAGGATTTCTGTAATTGGTGGAAGGTTTTGATCGAAGCTGGCTGTAGACGTCCTCGAACATCCCGGGAGAAATCCCGTTTTGTCCATTGGGCTCACTATAGTTCGGACTCAAATGTCACAGTTCTTAATCTGATCTCGCAAAGTGCAATACAAGATTGGTAAATCACCAAAGAGTCCAAATCCGACAAATCGTTTTGAGAAACTGATTTTTAGAAAGAAGTGCCACACATGGACTGCTTTTCCAGAAACGGAGTCGCCACCTAAATATTTTGTTTTGGGGGAATTTTGGAAACCCTGACTCGTGCCTAAGGCCACGTGCCTGTCATCACCAAAGTTGCCTCGGCTCAGGAACTTGGGTACGATTGGGGAAGGTCATTTCATGAGCACCCCCGCTCAAGTGGGTTTTAAAACTCACAATTAATGAATTGTTCCAATTCAAGTAATCCAACCTTCACCCACAGACATTCAGGCAGTTATATCACATAAGCAGTTAGCCTCATGGCAAGCATGCTATCATGGCAGTTACTCACACACATGCAAGGATGCTAAAGCATAAACACTTACCGAGTACTCCGAGCCAAAACAAAAGCTATGTTAGAAATCAATACATGATCCTAGCTATGTCAAGAATGCCTAATGCAACACATGCAAAATGCAACTAAGATAGGCTCGGCTATTCTAAAATGTTACGTGAAATGCAACAATCGATACATGTATTCAACTTGGAATTGAAATACGATGCAGTTAGTATGATGCGCCGAGCCCGGTGCATGCAATACAGATGAATGAATGCAAGCATGCGAACATATAGATGCTAATTGAAACATGCCCTAAAACAAACCATCATAAGCTGGTAAATAAAAGGGAGAAAGACATGGGGTTGGAAGACATACATCACACACGCACACTTATTACAACGTTGCCCTCTCTCGGAGGGTCCAAATAAATAATACAGAACCGACTATCTAATCTAAGCGAATTAAACTAGTTATTACACAACCGAAATGAATAACGAATTACAGCTAAATATTACACAACATTAATTAATTAACAATTTGAACTAAGAAAACAAATAAATTAGCATGCAAGCTACATGAAATGGACTGCCTCAGCTTTGTTCCGAATGATAAAGGATGCATGCATGCTCGAGTCGCTTTGTCGGGAAATCTATCGCGATGTCGTAACTCGCCTTTGTTTGCAATTGAACTCAGAAACTTGCACAAAGCTCCAGAAGGCTGAAACTCCACCCTGGGAATCTATGCGAAGGCTGGCGACAAACTTATGGGCATGGGAGACCACATGCCGACCACCTTCTGTGGAAGGAACCAAAAGGGGTGGTTAGCCTGCCAGAAAAGCTGGTCGGTCGACTAGTTTCTACCTCTAGTTTCTGGATTTTTTGCGACAAAGGCAAGAAAGAGAGAAAGCAAGGTATTTGCAACACATGTGTGCACGACCACTCTCCCCATCATTGCATAAGCTCTAGGGAGTGTAGTCCTCGATCCTCGAGCCACCAATCACGCATCCCGATGCATGATGGCAGATAAGTCGAATTTGCACAACTCAATGGGACATGAATGCACATATAAGCAACTAAAACCAACAACTCCATCATGGATGGTCAAGAGTGTCGGTGACCAAGAATCGAGGCACGTTTCGTCACTTTGAGCACGAAACGTCCCTCGTTTCCCGTGTTTGGACTAAACCCTGCTCCAAACATAATGCAACAACTAATGTATGGACAAATGCAACTCTAGCATGCGATCTAAATGCAATGCGACTAAGTGATGCAAATATGCAAAGGATGACATGCAAGCATGCAAATGGCATACACAATGCTATGAATCAATCAACGGCATACTCAATGCACATGAATTATGTGGCATGCATACACAATGCACTAACATATGCAATGTTATGAACGAGGCATACGCAATGCAATGATTAAACATACGATAACATGGACTATAGGGCATACACAATGCAAGATGGACTTAAACCAAGATGGATGGGCCTCGGCTACACCCAAATTAGTGGCCAAACATGATGAAAACAAGGCAATGACACATACACAAGCATGCACAAATGCAAGGGACCAAACCTAAGAAATAAAGTACAACTCTACCAAAGCATGACAAGGATGAAATATGGCATACAATGACACATGTTCCAGCTCTGAAACGACATACAAGATGGTCCTGAATCATGCAAACAACTCACCAGATACACGTTGGATGGCACAATTACCGAAACTAGTGAAGTGCATTACACTAGAGGTATGCAAAGCGATGCCCAAAAGACCAAACCAACCCCAAACAGTCCCTATACAGACCCAAAACAGTGAAAAAATGGACTAAAATGATGGCTCGCAATACACAAAAATGAAGCTCATGCAATAGCCCAAAAATGAGGCATACAAGCACAACTCTCAAACGCATTTAAAGAGTGGAAAACATGGGAATATGGCACAAGTATAAGCTTTGAAATAACATGTTCAATGATGCCAAAGCATGAAAACAACTCAAGCTAAGCATGCAAGAGGCTTCAAAACTTGAAGCTAGGCAAGGGTATTACACTACAAGCATTAATGGCAAGCATCATTCGACCATTGGACCTCAAAATAGAGCTAAGGCAACCCAAATCATGAATAAAATCAATTTAGAACATGGCCAAAATATGCTAGAATCAAGGGCCAAAACAACATGCAATGTGAACTAGTGAACATGGGTTACAGTACAAGCATATGAAGCATTCAAGAGGCCACTAAACCAGCAAAAATCAGAGACATGACATGCCAAATAAAGCCCAAAAACCCACTGAAACATGATCAATGCATGCAAGAATGACATGCTCCTTTGATAGGCTATAAGAGGGGTTATTCTACACATGCAAGAGACACACCCGAGGTGAAAAAACCAACTCTGGAAAGAGCCTAGGCAGGCCCTAAAAGTCACTGAAAAGGGCCTGAAACAAGGCTTGGAGGTGTGCAAATGAAGGCTCCTTTGTAAGGCCAAAAATGCTAGTGAACATGACAAGGAGGAAGATAGTCACCCCTCTCTGATTTTGGCCCTCAAAACCACATACCAACCACTGAAAATCGGCTGGATTTCAGTGGTTAAAAGGCCAAGCAAAGGTCAACACAAAGGCCTTAGGGCATGGCTCAAAACAAGGCAAAATGAAGCATGCCAGGGGGTACATGACCCCCAACAACAAAATGACCTTAAACAAACATCAAAAGGACCTCAAAAAAAGACTTTTTTCAATTGACAACAAATCTCAAATATGCATGAAAATAAGGCTAAGAGATGTATCAAAATAAAGCTCAAAAGAGGGAAAAAGGAGTTACCCTTGTAGCTCAGCAAAACCATCAACTTTTGGACCCAAAAACCAGACCTTTAACCTCTGAAAATGACCTACAAGGACCTCAAAGCAATGGTGGAAGTGTATGGCTATGAGGTGTAGTGTAAAAAGGTCAAGAACTATGCACCTTTGGAGCCAAAATGGTGAGATATAGAGAGGGATGTATGTTTTGCCTTAGACCAATTTCAGAACCCTCACAAAAGAGGGGGAGGCCCTCCTTCATAGCCAAAAGGCACGAAAGCTTCTCAAAGAAGCTAAAAAGGAAGGTTGAAGATCCTCTATACGCGTGTATGGAGGATCCAGTTTGTGCCTTCCAGTTGGCACAGCTGGTAACAACTCACAGAGACAAAGCTGAGGGAGGTAGGCCGACTAGTTCAGGTGGTCGGCCGATCACTTCCCCTGGTCGGCCGACCAGTTCAAAAGGTTCAACCCCAAAAAAGTTGGACGGCCAGCTCATTTGGTGGTCTCCCAACTGAATGCAAGCTAGTGGTATGGTGGGAGACTAGCAAATGTGGCTCAAAAACCAAGGAGACCAACTTCCTGACAAGAAAATCGGCTGGCGGGAGAAAAGTGGTCTCCAAGGAGAATAGGTGGTCTCCCACCCTTGTACCACCTCCCAAACAATGAAAACAAAGTCCATGCCAAAAATTAACCAAGATGGATGCAAAACGAGGGTTTGGGGGTCAAAACACGCAGCCGGGTGCCCCGAAAACAGGCTGTTAAGCATCGAAAGTGGCGTGTGACCACAAAGGTGGTCTCCCGGGCCACAGTGCCCCTCCAGAGAGAGGAAACAAGGTGTGTGCCAAAAACCGTGCCAAACGGGGAAAGTTAAGTGATCCCGAGCTGAGGCGCACGACCGACGGCTCCGAAAACTGGAAACTAGTCTCCAAACTGAAAAAGTGGCCTACGACCACGAAAAGTAGCCTAAGGCCACTGAGAGATGGTCGACAAGACCTCTCCCTTCCTTCGGGAAGAGAAAATGGGACCTGGTTCGCAAATCGAGGCAAAACACAAAAGGGTCCCGAGGTCCAGGGGTAAGGCTCTCAGCCGAAACTCGGAAATCTTAGAACGAGCACAACAAGCACCATCACTGAGCACTCAATCAATGACGTCTGAGTCTTGAGGTTGGTCAAAAATGGAGTGTCTACAGTTGCCCCTTTTTGATAGAACTCGAAAGTCATAAGTGACGAGAGTGAATGTTAAAGCCCAGAGACGACCCATTTTTGACAAGGCTGAAGACTTAGACAAACAAGCGAGATAAACAAAGAGATGTGCCCGCAGGCAGGGGGAAAATGCAAAGGGGTATGCACAAAGCCGAACATAACTAATGATCATGCAAAGCACGCTGTAATGAAGCAAATATACACAATAAATGAAATAGTTTAAGCGAATGTTATGCAAAGCAAGTAAACACGAGCCAAACCACATCCCATGCAGAAAGGATGTAAGAAAATTATACAATTCTCGTCACGTCTCACACGGAGAATACAATACCGTCCGGTTCGTGTGGTCGCACCAGCTTCAAATGGACCGTGCATACAATATCGTGCTTGTAAAAGAAAGAAACTCAACAGGTACAATATTCGTTACAGATGTGCATGGCAATGCAAATGAAAACTGCGTGACGACGCAAGCGAAGTGTGGGTGCATGACAATACAACCTAAGTGTGACATATAACAATGCGGGAAGGGGTGCACGACAACGTAACCTAAGTGTAACGCATAACAATACGGAAGGGATGCAAGACAATGCAACCTAAGAGTGAGAGTGACGCATAACAATGCGAAAGGGATGCAAAATAATGCAATGCACTAACAAGTGTAGATGAGGTGCGCAAGATAACGCGAATGATGCAGTGCACAAAACAGCGCGATGCGCAAGATAGCGCGATGCGCAAAGTAGCGCGAATGATATGCAATATTAGAAAACAATGTATTAATATACAATGTAACGAAACAATGCAAATGATATGCAATGTATGTGAGATGATCAAACCACAAGCAGCACAAAACCACACAAATATCATAAAGGGATGGAGATGCAAAATCAAACTACTTTTAACACAGAAAAGGTAGTGGGCACGAGCCGAACGACGCCTAACACAAGCTAAGTGCCTACATCCTTGTACTGGCCACAACTCAGCATGGATGCTTACACATAACAGAACCGTGTTTCAACATGAAAGGGGTGCGAGCACATGCAAAACTATGTGTTTCGCAGAGAGACCACAAAGTACAAGTAATTGTGTGGCATGATATAAGTGGGGAATGATTTGTTGAGGAAAGATCGTGACCCTAAATGCTGAATGTAACAAACTAAAATACGATGAAATGGGTGGATGAATTGAATAAAGCGTGCGGCCAAACCACATTTTGCCTAGAAAAGGCATGGACACAAACAAACCACATCTAACACAGAAATGGTGCCGTCACCCTCAAATTATAATTCTCTTAGTGGAATAGGCGCGTACACATAATCACACAACCATGCTTTAATGCGAAAAGTATGGACACATGCCAGACTAAGCTTAACATGGAAAGGCGCAAGTGATACAATGGATATGCCGCAAATGCATGCAATATATTCTATGTACAATGCAATGGACATACTGGATGATGTAGTAGTTAGGAAGTGAAGGTACCTTACAGGGGTAATTGGCAATGACCTATCTCATGCTGCTGGGGACCTTCCCCTTCTTCTCGGTTGAACCGTAGGTGCTACTTTTCTCCCTGACTATGGTCGCAGCTTTCCCTATTCTCTAACAGGGTGACAGACTAGGTTGGTTCAGTATCCAGAATTGAGGTGCGTACACATGCTACCTCAATCTATGGGGCTGCCATACAGATTTCAAGCCGAGGATATACCCCTGGGTATTTAAACCAGACTTTAGCCTTAGAAATCTTGAAGCTTTGTGTTCTAGGCGTGAGCCATTTGAACTCTAGTTTCCACCGTCTCAGTTGGTCTCTTAGGAACTCACCGCAAACACAAGCAGGTGGCTATACCAGACTACTGGAAGTCGTTCGGGCACGACAAACACCAAAGGAATTGCACCTTTAGAGAATTTAAGGTCTCTTAGACCAGAGATTGCAAGAGACAGTGCGATGCAGAGGGAATGCACAAAACAGTGCTATACAGGTGCACAAGACAGTGCGAGTGAAATGTAGGGTGAATGCACAAGACAATGCGATGTAAGTGTGTGCACAAGACAGTGCTAAGACAAAGGATGTGCAAGATAGCGTGAGCAAGAGTGAATGCACAAAATAGTGTGATGCGCAAGAGAGCGCGAGTGATAAACTGCACAAAATAGTGCGATGCACAAGAAAGCGCGAGAAAATGCATGCACCATGCAAGACTTGGCACACAGCTTACGACATAGCATTCTATTCATTTGGCACACAGCTCACAACACAACAATTTGTTTGTTTGGCACGCGGCTCACAACACAATATTTTGTTCATTCGGTATGCAGCTCGAAACACAGCACTCTGTTTATCTGGGCACATAGCTCTTTTGGGCACACAGCTCATTCGGGCACACAGCTTATTTCGAGCACGCAACTCATTTTGGGCACGCAGCACATTTCGGGCACGCAGCACATTTCGGGCACGCAGCTTATCTTGGGGGCACACAGCTCATTTTTTCGGGGGCACACAGCTCATTTGGTGCACACGACTCATTCTGAACACACAGTTCATTTCGGGCACATAGCACATTTTGGGGCACACAGCATATTTCGGGCACACAACAGATCTTGGGCACACAGCTCATTTCGGGCACACGGCTCATTTTTTAAGCACACAGCTCATTCTTCAGGCACGCAGCTCATTCTTTGGGCACACAGCTCATTTGGGGCACAAGGCTCATTCTGAACACACAGTTCATTTCGGGCACACAATACATTTTGGGGCACACAGTACATTCTGAACACACAGTTCATTTCGGGCAGATAGCACATTTTGGACACACAGTTCATTTCTGGCACACAGCTCATTTCGGGCACACGGCTCATTTCGGGCACACAGCTCATCTTGGGGGCGCACAACTCATTTTTTTTGGGGGGCACACAGCTCATTTCGGGCACATGGCTCATTTCGGGCACCTGGCTCGTTTGGGGGCACACGGCTTATTTTTCGGGGGCACACAGCTCATTTTTTCAATTTTGAACACCAAGCTCAGCGTTTTTTCATTCTGAACACACAGCTCATTCACTTCACTTTGAACACGCAGCTCACACATTTCAATTCTGAACATGCAGCTCATACATTTTCATTTACATGCAGCTCATTCTTAATTCTGAACATGCAGCTCATAAATTTTCATTTCTGAACACACAGCTCATTCACTTCATTTTGAACACGCAGCTCACACATTTCAATTCTGAACACGCAGCTCATATATTTTCATTTGCACGCAGCTCATTCTTAATTATGAACACGCAGCTCATAAATTTTCATTTCTGAACACACAACTCATTCACTTCATTTTGAACACGCAGCTCATACATTTTCATTTGCACACAGCTCATTCTTAATTCTGAACACGCAGCTCATAAATTTTCATTTCTGAACACACAGCTCATTCTGAACATGCAGGATACGATGACGGAACTTGCAGAAGTTAAAACAAACTCAGATGCCCGACATTTTCCCTTTTTTCTTTTGCTTCGAAGTTTGGAACCTATATAGCTTCAGATAGGTCCTGGTTTTACTGTTCCCACATGACTCGGGTTGAACCCTGCAGTTTTTGAAAGAACAAAATCTTGTTTTGCACAAATATGGAGAACGACACGGCACTCTGAGCATGAAATGATTTTTTGAAATTGAGAGTGAGAATAAGTTCTCAACTGGGTATTGAGCCTACGATTGAACACAGCACACCACGACTCAACAACAAAGAAAAAGACAAGGTAAGACAACCTAAACACATCTATAGACACCCAAAACAACTCAAAATAAGAATCGAGACAAACAAAACGACTGACACGACACACAGACGTGTTCCAACGGCAAGAGACCTCTCAGTGCACGAGGAGCCAGTTTCTTCGAGTATTATTCCCCACCCTTTCTTATTTGTGATTCTCACATCACTCAGCCCTCAAGCTCGATTTTTCTCTCAAAACCCTTTCCTCGCTTTTCCTCTCAGCGCACATCTTCCTATTCTTTAATCTCTCATTTTTCATCCCTCCCCAGGGTGGTTGATGGATAAACAGGAAGTTGCGGGCTCTTGCCCCTAGCATTCTGCTAGATTCTCTTTCTTCTGCTCGCCATAGTGAACTCACCCCCACAGAGGGATTGTGATGCGGCTAGATATGCAGCAGATCTGCAATTGACATCGGTTGACGATGTTCTGCTAGGGAGTTTGGACATGATCAAATGTGTCTAGATGAGGGAGTGAAATATCTTGATCCATTCCAATTCATGCTTTACACTTGGCTTGATACCTTGTTGCTTGGAGAATGTTGAGAGCTTTCAGCCCTTTGTTGTTAGCTTTAGTTATGCCCTTTTCTGGCAGGTAGAGTGCCTTTTCTGGCAAGTAGAGTGCCCTTTTCTGGGAAGTATGTTGACGATGGGGAAAAGACAGAACACCTGACTCAACTGTGCCCCCAGTTCATTATTTTGACCATTTTTTGTTTTGGTTTTCTACTAAAACAATTTTGACCGACATGAAAGTTAGATTAACATGCTTGTTCGATTTTCTGATTTAAAATCATGCAAGTTAGGTTATGAGCACTGAAAATTTTCCTTTTTGAGTCTAAGAAAATGGTCCAGTTTTGAAAAAATGGAATAATTTTCGAGAGAATTAGTCAACCTCACTAAAAATTCTCAAAACCTATTTTTGCAAATGGCCACTGCTTAACCATGGAATTGAATCTTGAGATGCACATCCTCAGATCCAAAAACAATGCAAAATTACCCCTTGTCTGAAGGACACTACACGGCAACATAAAGTTGCCCTTTGTTTGAATAGCACCGCAGCGCATTGAACAACAACGAAAAGTTGCCCCTTGTTTGAATTGCACCGCAGCATACTGTAACCAGTTCATATAGTGAAGATCACAACCGAACTCTTGGATACAGAAATGACAAAGATGACTAGAGCCATCACATGGACACAATCGAATTTGAAGTGTTTTACGGCTGCACTTCAGAATGAAGTTGCCTACGTATCCCAAACATGGGAATCAAGCCTTACGTAGTTTGGGGTAAGGCACACTCGGGTATTTAACCTCTCCTTTTGCGCTTTAACTTTTGCCAAGGCCGCCCTTCCGGGTTTTCAATCTTGCGAGCTTTGTTTTTCTTTTCTTTCCATTTCTTTTCTTTTTTTTTCATCTTTCATTTTTTTTATTTTCTTTTCATCTTTTCTTCATTCTCTTCTTCTTCTTTTTTTTTTTCTTTTTCTTGCTCTAACTTTTGCCTAGGACACCCTTTTGGGTTTTCGGCCCAGCGAGCCTGTCAAGGGTAAAAAGTGTAGCTTTGTCATGTCAAATGGTTTGAGATCTCGAAGCCGTCTGAATCCAGGAGAATGGCTGATGTTTGCTGATGATGTAAAAGTCCATTCGATAGGGGCTGAATTGCCCCCAGTGTTGTGGATAGGAACTCAATTGTCCTTCAGCAATACTTTCTTCTTTCCTCCCTTCTAGGATTTGGCATTCTTGCCAGTCTTCATTGGTTTGCAGAATGATCTATCTTTGGCTCTTCGAGTGCACCTGACATTTTTGCCCCTAGTTCAATGGCTTCTTTTGATCTAGCTTCGCAAACTTTCTTTTGACGACATCTGACCTTCTTGCCCCTAGTTCAAGGGCTGCTTCAAATCTGGCCACACAGGCCTCACATTATTTGACCGTTGAACATTCTGAATCAAAGTTCAAGGTTTGAAAGCAAAAAGAGTCGAGTCTCGAGGCTGAGAGCGATCCTAGGCTGCACAATCACAAGTGCGATTCCATACAGGTCTTCGCAGAACCACACAAAACATTTTTTGAAATCTTTTAAGAAAGTGACTAATCGCTCGCGCTGAAGACAGTGCGAAACCAATCTGGATCAAGCCAGGATCCTTCTCAGTACTCACATTAACAAACATGATTGCATTCATTAAGGGCTTAGCATGCCTCTCTTTCTCTCAATTTGATCAAATTTTGCAAATCCCGAGGAATTCCTTCCTCTTCGTTTTCACCGCAGTGTTCGAAAAAGTTTTGAAAAACTTAGGTCAATGCAACAATTTCAAGGCACAGAAGAGCAGGTGAAGAGCATTGCCGTTCTATTCAAGTTTTCTGGCACAACTGGTGTAAGACAGAAGCAAACACAAGAGTGTGAAAATCACTGCTGTTTCATTTAGATCTTCTGGTGTAACTGGCTCCAAGGCAGAAATAGACTCAAAAGAGTGCAAAAGACAAACACAAAACAAGAGAGTGATGTCCGAGGTAACACCCTCGGAATCACCCGACTTCTGTGCAACAGGACTGACTCGATACAACAAGACAGACCCGACTGACATAGTATAAAAAGACTGACTGAATACTCGAGTCAAAAAGTACAAAAACTAGCATTCGCAAATGTTAAAAATAGTGCGTGCCATACGCCACATCTAAAGTAAACTGAGCGCCGCTTGTAAGTGGTTCAACCCTTCTGATCACATCATATTATCTTCGAGATTCACAGATCCGGTGATGATAGATTTTGCTGAGCTTGGTTGGAGGACAAACCCATTGTCAAACAAATCTTGTGCTTCGTGGCGAACACGGAAGCAATTGTCGGTGTTATGACCTGTTTGTTGATGGTACGCATAGTACTGGGTAGTATCATGCGTAGTCGAAAGAGGATTCGAGAGAGGCCGACGCTCAAGGCGTTTGAGATGGCCTTTTTCAACAAGGATTTGAAGAGCCTTGGACAAGGGCATAAAGAGGGCATGGAAGACCCTGCGACCTCGGGGTTGGTACTTCGAGGTTTTTGGATTTTTGCTGGGCGCATTAGCGAAAGGGTCAGCAGGTGCTGGCTTGGTTTTCCGATCTCTTCTGAGTGCAGGATTAGAGCTCAAAGCATCGTTTCTGGTACGACGACCCTTCTCTTGGTTTGCCCCTTAACTCAGACTGCTCTCATTCTGAGCGGCAAAAGTGCCATCCACAATCTGTGCAACAACTGCGATCCCTTGCTGTTTGTTCAGCCCCTCGGCTTTCAAAGCCTCAATAGCCCACAGAAGGTGTTCATGGGGACCAATGTCCGCCCCAACCTTGTTCTTACCACTTGCCTCCACTTTGCCAGGAGACTGGCCTTCTTCCAATGCAGCTAGTCCCAAGATTGGGGAGCCCTTTGGTGTGAAATCCCCGGTAGGCGATGTGGTTGATGATGGAGCCAAAACTCCACAGGCTAAATCCGCTACTATTCTTTGAAGATCTTCAATAATCCTCATCAGCTCAGAAGTGGTGGGTTCACGGGTTTGAAATGATTGGGATTCCGAGACTAGATGTGTGGTAGGTGCCCCAGATGGGCGTTGCATTTCGACATCGGTCTCACCCTGCTTGGTGATTCCCTGGTTTAACGCTGCTACCATGGCCACAACTTCTTCTGAACTCTGTGCCATCACGGTCTGCTAAGTTTGGACAAAGGTGATGTGACTGGTGACTGACAGATTAGATGAACCAGTAAGCCTTGACTGGCCTTTCTTTAACTTGCCCCAGTGAAGGAAAATACTGGCTGCTCTGAATTGAAACTCTGAACTGAAAGAGAAAACAGGCAGCATCTCAGTCCAATTGCACTAGAACAGATATAAGCTTATCTAACTAACTGTATTCAATCACTAATCGCTGCTCTCCAAATTACTGCCCCAAAACTGAATCTGATACCCGCAGATATAACTGATTCTCAAATACCGATGCCTGCAGGCCTGATACACAGACTTGCAAACTGATACATGCATTCCTGTAGAGACACACTCTAAAAGCACATAGCAAGCAAGTGAGAGCCAAAAACACCCCTATGGAGGGGTAGGGTTTCCCTGTCCTATTTTGTCAGGAGCTAGGGTTTCACGATGCACACAGCGGCTTCAAACAACCTATAATCAGGTAAGCAACCTGTCCTAGTTTGAAATAGTCACTATGGATTCTGAATATGCACTAGGTCAAATGGTCATAAAGGGTGCCCTGGTAAAAACCAGGGTTTGTGTCCCCATCGTGACAGAGCCCGTAACCGGTCAGCTTTATGGCACGCTTCTCAAAGCGAGCCTCCGACAAACCGTTCAGGAATAGCAGATGGCAAACACGGTGTCCTAGGCGCACCAATGCAAATGCAATGCAAAGAAACACATAAGTGTAATCAAAACAAGATATCATGAGTTCGAGTCAAGTTCTCTAACTCCCCAGCAGAGTCGCTAGAAACTGTAGAAGTCCCCGAACGTCCCGAGAGAAATCCCATTTTGTTCATTAGGCTCACTATAGTTCGGACTCAAATGTCACAATTCTTAATCTGATCTCACAAAGTACAATATGAGATTGATAAATCACCAAAGAGTCCAAATCCGGCAAATTGTTTTGAGAAACTGATTTTTAGAAAGAAGTGCCAAACACGGACTGCTTTGCCATATACAAAGTCGCCACCTAAATATTTTGTTTTGGGGGAATTTAGGAAACCCTGACTCGTGCCTAAGGCCACGTGTCTGTCATCACCAAAGTTACCCCGGCTCGGGAACTTGGGTACGATTGGGGAAGGTCATTTCATGAGCACCCCCGCTCGCCCAATCAAAGATCGACCACTACTAAACATGATATCTTGTTTTTGAAAACATATGTGCTCTTATTCCGGTTTATTAGCCTAGAATTACTATGTGATGCGCGCAACATACAAGTATAGATTGGATCGTCTAAGTTGGAACAAAACATCACATGTTTGTTTTTGAAAGCGGTTTACTACTCGTAAGTAGGCTAAAATGCGAATTTTGCCACCCTCAAGTGGGCATAGAAAAACATGGTGATTTGCCACTCTCAAGTGGGCTTTAAAATTTGCAATCAATGAATTGTTCCAATTCAAGTAATCCAACCTTTACTCATAGGCATTCAGGCAGTTATATCACATAAGCAGTTAGCCTCATGGCAAGCATGCTATTATGGCAGTCACACACACAAATGCAAGGATGCTAAAGTATAAACACTTACCGAGTACTCCGAGCCAAAACAAAAGCTATGTTAGAAATCAATGCATGATCCTAGCTATGTCAAGAATGCCTAATGCAACACATGCAAAATGCAACTAAGATAGGCTCGGCTATTCTAAAATGTCATGTGAAATGCAACAATCGATACATGTATTCAACTTGGAATTGAAATACGATGCAGTTAGTATGATGCGCCGAGCTCGGTGCATGCAATACAGATGAATGAATGCAAGCATGCGAACATATAGGTGCTAATTGAAACATGCCCTAAAACTAACCATCATAAGCTGGTAAATAAAAGGAAGAAAGATGTGGGGTTAGAAGACATACATCACACATGCACACTTATTACAACATTGCCCTCTCTTGGAGGGTCCGAATAAATAATACAAAACCGACTAGCTAATCTAAGCTAATTAAACTAGTTATTACACAACCAAAATGAATAATGAATTACAGCTAAATATTACACAACATTAATTAATTAACAATTTGAACTAAGGAAAGAAAATAAATTAGCATGCAAGCTACATGAAATGGACTGCCTCAGCTCTGTTCCGAATGATAAAGGATGCATGCATGCTCGAGTCGCCTTGTCGGGAAATCTATCACGATGTCTCAACTCGCCTTTGTTTGCAATTGAACTCAGAAACTTGCACAAAGCTCCAGAAGGCTGAAACTCCACCCTGGGAATCTGTGGGAAGGCTGGCGACCAGCTTATGGGCATGGGAGACCACCCGTCGACCACCTTCTATGGGAGGAACCAAAAGGGGTGGTCGGCCTGCCAGAAAAGCTGGTCGGCCAACTAGTTTCTGCCTCTGGTTTCTGGATTTTCTACAACAAAGGCAAGAGAGAGAGAAAGTAAGGTATTTGCAACATATGTGTGCACGACCACTCTCCCCATCATTGCATAAGCCCTAGAGAGTATAGTCCTCGATCCTCGGGCCACCAATCATGCATCCCGATGCATGATGGCCGATGAGTCGAATTTGCACGACTCAATGGGACATGAATGCACATATAAGCAACTAAAACCAACAACTCCATCATGGATGGTCAAGAGTGTTGGTGACCAAGAATCGAGGCACGTTTCGTCACTTTGAGTACGAAACGTCCCTCGTTTCTCGTGTTTGGACTAAACCCTGCTCCAAACATAACAAATAATGTATGGACAGATGCAACTCTAGCATGCAATCTAAATGCAATGCGACTAAGTGATGCAAACATGCAAAGGATTACATGCAAGCATGCAAATGGCATACACAATGCTATGAATCAATCAATGACATACTCAATGCACATGAATTATGTGGCATGCATACACAATGCACTAATATACGCAATGTTATGAACGAGGCATACGCAATGCAATGATGAAACATGCGATAACATGGACTATAGGGCATACACAATGCAAGATGGACTTAAACCAAGATGGATGGGCCTCGGCCACACCCAAATCAGTGGCCAAACATGATGAAAACAAGGCAATGACACACACACAAGCATGCATAAATGCAAGGGACCAAACCTAAGAAATAAAGTGCAACTCTACCAAAGCATGACAAGGATGAAATATGGCATACGATGACACATGCTCCAGCTCTGAAATGACATACAAGATGGTCCCGAATCATGCAAACAACTCACTCGATGTATGTTGGATGGCACAATTACCGAAAGTAGTGAAGTGCATTACACTAGAGGTATGTAAAGCGATGCCCAAAAAACTAAACCAACCCCAAACAGTCCCTATGCAGACCCAAAATAGTGGGAAAATGGACTAAAATTATGGCTCACAATGCACAAAAATGAAGCTCATGCAATAGCCCAAAAATGAGGCATACAAGCACAACTCTCAAACGCATTTAAAGAGTGGAAAACATGGGAATATGGCACAAGTATAAGCTCTGAAATAACATGTTCAATGATGCCAAAGCATGAAAACAACTCAAGCTAAGCATGCAAGAGGCTTCAAAACTCGAAGCTAGGCAAGGGTATTACACTACAAGCATGCATGGAAAGAATCATTCGACCATGGGACCTCAAAACAGACCTAAGGCAGCCCAAATCATGAATAAAATCAGTTTAGAACATGGCCAAAATATGCTAGAATCAAGGTCCAAAACAACATGCAATGTGAACTAGTGAACATGGGTTACACTACAAGCATATGAAGCATTCAAGAGGCCACTAAACCAGAAAACGTTAGAGACATGACATGCTAAATAAAGCCCAAAAACCCACTGAAACATGATCAATGCATGCAAGAATGTCATGCTCCTTTGATAGGCTATAAGAGGGGTTATTCTACACATGCAAGAGACACACCCAAGGTAAAAAAACCAACTCTGGAAAGAGCCTAGGTAGGCCCTAAAAGTCACTAAAAAGGGCCTGAAACAAGGCTTGGAGGTGTGCAAATGAAGGCTCCTTTGTAAGGCTAAAAATGCTAGTGAAGAAGACAAGGAGGGACAGGGTCACCCCTCTCTGATTTTGGCCCTCAAAACCACATACCAACCACTGAAAATCCTCTGAATTTTGGTGGTTAAAAGGCCAAGCAAAGGTCAACACAAAGGCCTTAGGGCATGGCTCAAAACAAGGCAAAATGAAGCATGCAAGGGGGTACATGACCCCCAACAACAAAATGACCTTAAACAAACATCAAAAGGACCTCAAAACAAGACTTTTTTCAGTTGACAGAAAAGCTCAAATATGCATGAAAATAAGGCTAAGAGATGGATCAAAATAAAGGTTAAAAGAGGGAAAAAGGAGTTACCCTTGTAGCTCAGCAAAACCAGCAACTTCTGGACCCAAAAACAAGACCTTTAACCTCTGAAAATGACCTCCAAGGACCTCAAAGCAATGGTGGAAGTGTATGGCTATGAGGTGTAACGTAAAAGGGTAAAAAAGTATGCACTTTTGGAGCCAAAATGGTGAGATATAGAGAGGGATACATGTTTTGCCTTTGACCAATTTTAGAACCCACCCAAAGGAGGGGGAGGCCCTCCTTTATAGCCAGAAGGGACCAAAGCTTCTCAAAGAAGCTAAAACCAAGGTTAAAGATCCTCCATACACGTGTATGGAGGATCCAGTCTGTGTTTTCCAGCTAGCACAGCTGGCAACAACTCACAGAGACAAAGCTGAGGGAGGTAGGCAGACCAGTTTAGGTGGTCAGCCGACCACTTCCCTTGGTCAGCCTACCAGTTCAAAAGGTTCAACCCCAAAAAAGTTGGTCGGCCAGCCCATTTGGTGGTCTCCCAACTGAATGCAAGCTAGTGGTATGGTGGGAGACTAGCAAATGTGGCTCAAAAACCATGGAGACCAGCTTCTTGACAAGAAAATCGGCTGACGGGAGAAAAGTGGTCTCCAAGGAGAAAAGGTGGTCTCCCACCCTTGTACCACCTCCCAAACAATGAAAACAAGGTCCATGCCAAAAATGAACCAAGACGGATGCAAAACGAGGGTTTGGGGTTCAAAACGCGTAGCCGGGTGCCGCGAAAACAGGCTGTTAAGCATCGAAAGTGACATGCGACCAAAAAGGTGGTCTCCCGGGCCACAGTGTCCCTCCAGGGAGAGGAAACAAGGTGTGTACCAAAAATTGTGCCAAACGGAGAAAGTTAAGCGGTCCCGAACTGAGGCGCACGACCGACGGCTCCGAAAACTGGAAACTGGTCTCCAAATGGAAAAAGTGGCCTACGACCATGAAAAGTAGCCTACGGCCACTGAGAGATGTCAACAAGACCTCTCCCTCCCTTCAGGAAGAGAAAACAAGACCTGATTCGCAAACCGAGGCAAAGCACAAAAGGGTCCCGAGGTTTAGGGATAAGGCTCTCAGCCGAACCTCCGAAACCTCAGAACGAGCACAACAAGCACCATCACTGAGCGCTCAATCAATGACGTCTGAGCCAGAAGGTCGGTCAAAAATGGGGTGTCTACACCGGCTCCAGTTTATAATACCACTTGACAGCCAATGGTCCCAAACTGCTGGGAAATATTCGGCACACGAGGGCCTCGTCGTCTGCATGCAATGTCATGGCTTGCTTGAAGTGGCGAATGTGGTCGGTGGGATCTGATTTGCTGTCATACAAGGTGAATGACGGTGCTTTGAATTTCTTGGGTAGTACTGCCTTTACAATCCGTTGTACGAATGGGTCGTGTTGATCTTCATCCGAACTGTTCCTTCTTTGCTTGTGCCTTATACGGGGACTTTCTTCAGAAGAACTGGTAGTTTTAGGTCGCCCATTCTTCCTGGGCTCCGGGGATAACGAGTCGGAGTCATTATCAGTGTCGTCCTGTCGGGCTCGAGGTCGTCGACCACTTGCCTTTGGAGATCGTTCCGGATTTAGGCATGCAGCTTGTTTGGACTTCGCCACTTCCAAGGCCAAATCTTCACGAAGACGTTCATTTTCTGCGATCATGTTCTCCAACCTTTGTTTGTTTTGCTTTACCTGTTCCATGATTGCTTGCATTGCTTCATGCTCTAGAGTCGAGGGTGAGGGGAAGTTCAGAGCGCGTCTTACGGGGATGGTGTCCGGTCCAAGCCTGTTTGGTGGAGTGAGGTCGTCTCTCTTCGTGGTTTCATCAGTGACTATTGGAGGGTTCTTCGTCACGCCCGCCATGGATATGCTTGAGTATTCCCACAGACGGCGCCAATTGTGGAGAAGTGGTTTGGAAATACTCTTTTGATCCTGGGGCATGCTCGTGATCCGCTGATAGCCACCTGAAAAGGAATAAACACTCTAGTCAGGAGTGCCATAATTAGCACTCCGACGGACCAGTCAGTCTCAACACTCAAGATTACTTATATTCTAAATTAAGCACAACAATTCTCACATGCCTCTCTCTGATGGATGATCCCATATTTATAGTATTTTCTTTGGGCCTTTGGACTGAGCCCATCCTTGTTCCGTCACATGTACCTCTACTCGGCGTCAGTTCTATTAGCTGGGATACTGGTTATTTTATTCGGCTCCTTAACTGGCTGGGGTATATATCGAATACAGGTTACATTTCGGACTGGGCACGCTCATCCGTCCCTATGGATCTAATATAATCCGGCTCCCACAGCCCCCTATTATTAATTATAATTTGATTTAGGTCTGAGGCCGTAGGTAATCTTATGATTATTGGCCGGTTATGATCCTACCCTATAGGGGTGGGTTTGAGTCATGACAAAGTGGTATCAGAGCACGAGTAATAACTCACACACTTGCCCAAATAAGCAACAGAGTGTTTAGAAAAGATATAAGTTGCATTCATGTAGTGAATATATGTTTAACTGCATTAAGAATGTGCTGAAGTGATCTGAAATATGCGACTACAAGATATATGAATTGTTGCCTATTTGTATGTACATTCTCTTTTTGTGCATGAATGTTGTGTGCACTTCATGTATGAATTATAATGCAAGTCTCATTAGATAATGGTGAGAACAAGAGTTGATGAGCTCGAAGAATCCTCCACTACTTCGCTAGACCGAATGGAGAAAATGACACAAGACATGGCAGAAACATTGAGGCAAAACAATAGTGGCAACAACAGTGGCAACAATTGCCATCTTCGCCTCCGGTACAACCTGTATAAGATTTGTAAAATGATGACCAAACAATTGCCCTCACCAAAGAGTTCAAGAAAATGAAACTGTTAACTTTTCATGGGGAACTAGGTTCATTAAAGGCAGAGGCTTGGGTCTTCGGCATAGAAAAATTGTTTGAAGTATTTCCATGTCTTAAAACACAGAAAGTACAATTGGCCACCTTTACATTGGGGGATGATGCAAGAAGGTGGTGGATGCTAATTTGAGATGATAACAAGGGCATATACCGGACACGGTTTCTTGCACTCTTTTATGATAAATATTTCCCGCAGTGTGTCCGTGATAGAAAGGTGTCTGAATTTAAAGGACTGAAGTAAGACAATATGATTCTAGCTGAATATGAGGCCAAGTTCATTGAATTGGCTAGATTAGCTCTGCATATGGTTGACACCAAATATAAAAAGGCAAGAAAGTTTGAAGGTGGTCTTCACAATGATATTTTGGAAAGGGTGAACGTATTGAAACTACCGACTTATGTTGACCTGCTAGATCGAGCTTTAATGTCAGAAACTAATATGGCCAATCAGAGTAAACCACCGGCTGACTGGAAAACTAAGAGGCAGGGCTTTTTCTCAAAGAAGAGATTGTCAAAAAAGCAGAATACGAGATCCTCAAGTACTTTAGGCTCCACCAGAGATACGATACCAACATGTACTCAGTGTAGTAAGAAACATCATGGGGTTTGTTACCGTATTTCTGGGGCTTGCTATAAATGTGGTGAGATGGGACATATAGCAAGGGATTGCACCCAAACGGAGCAACGAAGAAATGGGAAATCGGCTGCTAGTTCAATTGGATCCATTCCAAAACCAGGGAACACCACAACGCCTGCTATTACTAGAGACACAATGAGACAAGGGAGAGTCTTTGCACTTGTCCTAGGTGACACACAAAATACTGAAGCTGTTGTCTCAGGTACAATCTCTATATGCAATCAAGATACTTTTGTGTTAATCGATTCTAGAACAACGCATTCTTTTGTGTCCACTATATTTGCATCTAGATTGATTAGACCCCTAGAATCATTGCCATATTTGTTATGTGTATCTACTCCATCCGAGGAATCTATATTGTGCACATCTATGTATCGTGTTTGTGATATTTGACTTGGCAGTGCTACCTTTTATGTAGATTTGTTACCCTTGGATATTAGACACTTTGATGTAATTCTCGGAATGGATTGGTTGTTTAAATACTGTTCCACTATTGATCATGTAACAAAACGAGTTGTGTTTAGATCGTTAGGACATGATGAATTTGAATTTATGGGTAACGGGAAAGTGCCTCCACCTCATCTGATTTCAGTAATGAAAGCATGTAAACTTCTTAGGAAAGGGTGTCAACGATACTTGTGTAGTAAGTATCTTGACTGAGCAATCTTTTAAATGTTGAAATGGATAGTATTCCTATTGTTAGAGAATTTTCGGATGTATTTCCTCATGAACTGCCAGGGGGATTAGTTAACAGAGAAATAGAGTTTATCATTGATTTTGTCCCAAGTACCCAACCTATCTAAAAAACCCACCTACAGAATGTCTACTGCTGAACTGAAAGAATTGAAAGAACAATTACAATACTTACTTGATTAAGGCTTTATTCGACTGAGTACTTCGCCATGGGGCGCACCGGTGTTGTTTGTAAAGAAGAAACAACTAGATCAATGTAGATTTAGGACAGAGTATAGATCAGTGATGGCATAGTGTAATTCAGTGATGGCGAAGGTAGTTAGTAAATAGTGGCGGTGAATCGGAGCTGGTGATGTATAGATTGGCGATGGTGGAAATAGTTGGCGAATGATGGTGGTGGTAGTGGCCGACGAAGGTGGTGGTGGTCGTGGGTGGATAGCCATGGCCATGGCAATGGTGGTGGTATTTTCTAAAGAGAGAGAGAGAGAGAGAGAGAGAGAGAGAGAGAGAGAGAGGAGAAGAAGAAGAAGAAGAAGAAGAAGGGTTCTGGAAAAAAGACTAAGAGAGAGAATTTAATAAAAATTGAAAAAATTAATGAGTAATAAATTCAATGAGGGTATTATATGCAACTAAGGACTTAATAGTACATAAAAATATAAGTTAGGACCTAATCGGTAATAAGGCTAGAAAGGGAAGCTGGCTGGTAAATTACCCATTTTTTAAAGGGAAGTTACGGGCCAATCCTGCTTAGGAAACTTATTACCTGCTAGTTCCAATCCAATTTAATGAAGTCATTTTTAGAATTTTAGCCCTAGCCTAAACCCGTTACCTAGAACACATCGCCGGCAACCCGCTAGCCATCTTCATCTTTAAACTGTTTGACTCTCTTTGAATGACACTCAGGCGGCTCAAACCCTTTGTTGGCCATCATTGTCCTCTGTCACCATCAACAGCACATGCCTCAACCACCGTCCTCTATCATCGTCAACATTACGAGCCTCAACCACCATTCTTGTCTTCTTCCCTTGCCATCGCTCGCCTCACACTACCATTCTCCTTCTTCATTGCCATCATCGCTACTCCTCCATCATCCATCTACTATCTTCAACACCGTCGTTACCATCATCCTCCTCCTCCATTACCGATCTATTATCTTTGATATTGATCTTCACTAGCGACTTTAGATCTAGCCAATTTCAATGTCGATTTACAATCTTCAACCTTAGAATTAGATATATTGTGTATAAAAATTGAAAGAAACAGCCTGAATAAATTCATCAGTGATAAATTTATCACTATAATTTATCATTGGTTATTATTGATTATCACCGATAAATTTATCAATAAATTTGTTGAATTCTCAATTATTAATTCATCAGTGTTTTGGTTGTACAGTGTTAGTGATTGTTGAATGATGATTGAATCACAAATTAATTTGATTATTGATCATAGAATGATAAAAATGATTAATTGATCATCCTGCATTTTTATCTCTTTACATTGACAAATATGATAAATTATCACTATATTAATATTAAAATTACATCACAGCAACAACCCCATATCGAACAAAATCAATGGTAAATTTATCATTATAGTAATATCAAATTTCTAGCATAGCAACAGTCCATAACATATTGAACAAATTAGCTTTTAGTGATAAATTTATCACTGAAACTATAACTAAAAATATATAATGCTGTAAATATATACACAATAATCTCCAACAAACACACAACAATCTCCACATTGTGATTAACAAATAATTGAAGAAAAAATCACACAAACAATCTCCACATTCATTTAGAACAATATATAAGCTCAACATTGAATATAGCAGATCGATGATGGAAGAAAATGATGGTAACAGCAGCGAAAGACGGTGATGGTTGAGGCGAGCGGTGTTGAGGGTGATAGAGAACGGAGGTGGTTGAAGTGAGCGGCATTGAAGGCAATTGAGGACGACGTGTGCCGACTGGAGAAATCATTAGAGGAAGAGAGAGAGACAGAGAAAAAAAAACAACGAACGTGGAGCACAACAGAGCAGGGGTAAAACAGAAAGAAAAAATGAGCCCCAGGACTTATTGGTGCATAAAATCAAACTTCAGGACTAAAACATGAATAGCTCTTGAAAGCAGGACCAGCCAGTAAAAAAGCCTTTTTTAAATATTATTTTGGGCCATAAAATCACATATTTCATATCATGAAATCATTATTTTCTAAATGATTTATCCCAAATAAATTACAATCTATCTATCAAATTTACTTCCAGAAGGAAACAGGCCTTAAGAACAAATTAGGATCAGTCAATTGACTCACATTCATTTTGCAGAAAAAGTATAAACTAAACAATGTATACAGATGAGTATGAGTGCGAGTGCGGGTAAAACCCACGACCTGTCCGCAAAACAAGAAAATCTCAACCCGTATCGAACCTTAACAATTATGCGAAACCACTCAACAGCGGTTTGGGCTGGACAGTTTTTGTGAGTCGAATAACCCTATGCTCAACCCTAATATGAATAATTAGTGTGTATGATTTAATTTTTTAAATGTTTTTTGAATTTTTAGTCATTTTAGTCATTTTAAACTTTTTTTTAACTAAAAAATAAAGTTGCAAACGACACCAAACATTTATGATGGTTACTTGAGTTTGAAGCACTACAAGAAAAGTTGCATATGATGGCGCTTGAATCAAGACTTTTTATAAAACGCTATGATATATCTCAATAGTCAACACGTTTTTCAAGGCGTGATATCTGTTGATGGTCTCAATGAGCCAAGTCTGTTTAACTTAACAGACACTTAACCCCATTCCAATTACCAAAAATAACACAATCTCTTAGGAACTGCTCTTCTCTCTCGCGATTAATATCGATCTCTCACTATAGTTGTTCTTCATCGAACTTGAACTTGAACTTGAACTCAAACTCGATCTTGATCTCTTTCACTCAAGCTATTCTTCATCGAACTCTCTTGAGACTATTAATACCTTCCAATGGTGTTTGTTCGGAGGAATTGAAGCTTGCGACTGGATTTTATGTCCACCACATCAATTAGTATGGTTCTTAGTTGAAAAATTATAGGTCAAATTAGTATTCTGACCAAACTATTAATTCCTCATATATGAAATTATTGTGTCCCAAGAGGGAGGGTGGGATACAACAGGGTTGGACAAGTCCTCCTCTAGATTAGTTCGTAAGTTTTTAGGCCATGTTTTGCTTGTTTTTTAGAAAATTTGTTTAGAATTTTTTTTTTAAAGAAAAATAGAAACTAGGTTGATAAAAATAAATATTAAAAATATATTTTTAAATTTTGAAAAATTATTTCTAACCCAACAAAAGATAAAATTATATAAAAATAACAAATAAAACTTAGTGGTCCATAATAAAACTTCATAGGACTCAATAATAATGTTAAGAGCGTTATAGAACTTAATGGTAATTTTTCTAATAAAATATATAGATTAAATTCATTATAAATGTGGTACACATCACATGAAGAGCTATTCGGGATTGTCCTTTGTTCTCTTTTTTCTCTCTCTTTTTTTTGTTTTGTTTTTGTTTTTGTTTTTGTTTTGTTTTGTTTTATCTTTTTTTTTTGTTTTTTTTTTGTTTTTTTGTAAAATCTAATAAAGTTGATGTGTTGGAGAAGTTAAATGACTTCTAATTTTTTTAGGGAGTTTTACTTGTAGATCCTAATAGGTAGATTTATTATCTAATAAGTTTTATGATATTAAATGTGTTTTTTTTTATCAAACAATATTAACAAATGTCACTAATTGTTAATTTTCAGCGTCTGTTTGAAAATTGTCACAAAAAAGTCACTAATTATAAGTTTTAGCGACAATTTTAAAAAATCGCAACAAGAAAATCACACATTTTTAACTTTCAGTAACAGTGTGAAAAATTCGTCACAAAGTTTTATAACGATAATTTATAAAAATCATGACAAAAAAAAAGTTATTAATTGTCAAATTTTAATGACATACGTAAGAAATCGTCATAAAAAATTATTTTTAGCGACGATTTTATTAAGATTTACTTTCAATAGGGCTTAATGAGAATTAAAATATAACTATTAAGATCTATTAGTAATTTACCCAATCTTTTATGAGTAACAAAGTTGAGTACTTTTTGATTTTTTTAACTAATGACAAATAATTTTGACTTTTATCTTAATTAGCCAAAACATTTCAAACATCTACTTATTTTTTTATAATTTTCGAGCTACAGCACCTGAATTAACGAATAGGAGATGACATGTAAGTAGCAATGTGATTTATTGATATGACGATGAAGACAAACATTTGTAAAATTTATCATGATCACCAATTATAATAACTGCCTAATTAGCACTAGTACTAGTAGTGTTTGAGGCATTTAGAGGCAAACATTGACCACAAACAACCTGGCATGTACAAGAGTGTTGATTCCCTGCAGCAGCGGCACATGTGCAACCGTGAGTCATCGCACTCGCTCCACATTTGGCATTCCATGCCAAGAAGCAATCATAAGTTGCATTTGGCCCACACGTCCCTGTCAATTTCAAGCTCTGAGAGCAAAACTCTACTCCTCTGCAACAAAGTGCCAAAAAAAAAAAAAAAAAAACAACAACAACAACAACAACAAACAACAAACAAATTGAGAAAATTATAAAAATAAAATAGCTCAAAATTTGTCTTTTATAACAAAATAATTTATAATTTATAATTTATAATTTTATCAATTGAAATTATAATTTTTTAAAAACAACAAAAAAATAGTTGGGTTAATTAAAAAAAAAAAAAACTTAAGATTTCATGCGTTTTTTTACTTTAAATCTTAGTATTTTAATTTTAATAAATTAAATCCTGGAGTTTCAAACGTGTTTCAATGTGCCCCTCCGTCTATCTTCGTCATTTAAAATGAAAAACATGTAAAACCTTAGGGTTTATTTTGTAATTAATCCTTTTTTATTTTTAGTGATTTTAATTTTAAAAAATAATTAATTATACAAAAAATTTAGGGTTTCACGTATTTTTTTACTTTAAATGCCCTCCGTTACCTTACACAGATAGAGATGGTTGGAAGGGACATATTGAAATACGAATGGAATTGCAGTGTTTAATTTGTCGAAATCAAAACACTAGAGTTTAAAGTAAAAAATGCGTGAAATCTTAGGGTTTTTTTTTTTGGTAATTAACCCAAAATAGTTTTAGTTATTAAACTCAATATAAGTGTATATAAAATGTTTAAAATATTCTTTTCGTTGAGTTTAAAGACTAAAATATTATTTTTTTTGGTCGATTTTATTTAACGGAAATAGGAGGAAAGTTTATATTAAAAACAAATAAAAAATTTACTAGATAAATTGACAAAGTTAAAAATTCATAATTTATTTTGTTACAAATGAGACATCTTGAAATTTTTTTATAAAATACAGTAAAAAAAATATATAGTTATTTTAAACTTCGTTGATCAATATTCTTAGTTAGGCTGATTTCCCTGACTATACCATTTTTAAAATTTTAGTCCCACTTTAGGGTGGGTTTTTATCTTTATTTCCATAATAGGGTAAAACGGTTTTAGCAATACTGTTTTTTAGAAAACGACTTTTGAAAAGCCGTGTTTTGTGATTAAAATAATAATAAAATTTGAGCAGAGAAAACGGCTTTAGAAAAGTCGGTTTTAATTAAATTTTTAATTAATTCTAAATTAATTAAAAACGGTTTTTACACTAATTTTTAATTTTTTAAATTTATAATTTCAACATAAATATTTTTTGATCAAAAATATTTTTAATACAAAAACGGTTTTGGAAAAGCCATTTTATAAAACGGAATTAGAAAAATCGTTTTCAGGAATTTTTTTTTTTTTTTGCCGGTTGTTCCAATGTGGGAAGGTTGGACTTGGGAACCAGAAGAAGAGTGAGAGAGAGCAGATGCATTCAAAGATGTAGTTTTTTAGAAAATCACAACACACACCCAAAAAAAAAAAAAAAAAAAAACATAATCCATTTAATACTCCAACAAACACCTAAGGCTTGTTTGGTTTGAATTTCAAAATATAATTTTTTAAAAAAAATTCAAAATCACTTTCTCTCTCCTACATATCAATCAATCACTTTTGAAAAGAGAAAATTTGTTTGCTTATGAGTTTTGAAAAAAAATTAAAAAAATATTTCGAAATAAGTTTTTGAATTTTGAAAAAAGTTTCAAGTTTTGAAAAGACTCTCAAAGGCAAGTGGATGGTCCGTTGACACTTTAGTTCTGGGAAGGAATGGGTGCTTCACAAAAATTTGTTTGGTTATGAGTTTTGAAAATACTTTTTTAATTGAGTTCTGAGTTATGTGTTTAGTTACAATTTGAGAGTCTTTTCAAAACTTGAAACTTTTTTTAAAATTCAAAATTCAAAAACTTCTTTCCAAATATTTTTTTAAATTGTTTTTAAAACTCATAACCAAACAAATTTTTCTTTTTTCAAAAGTAATTGATTGATATGTAGGAAAGAGAAAGTGATATTGCATTTTTTTTTTCAAAAATTATATTTGAGATTCAAACCAAACAAGGCCCAGGTGTTTGTTGGAGTATTAAATGAATTATGTTTTTTTTTTTTTTTTTGTCTGTGTTGTGATTTTCTAAAAAACACATCTTTGAATGCATTTGCTCTCTCACTCTTCTTTTGGTTCTCAAGTCCAACCTTCTCACATGGGAACAATCGGCAAACCAATTTTATTTTATTTTATTTTTATTTTTATTTATTTATTTATTTATTTATTTTTTTTTTCTGAAAACGGTTTTTCTAATTCCGTTTTATAAAATGGCTTTTCCAAAACCGTTTTTGTATTAAAAATATTTTTGATCAAAAAATATTTATGTTGAAATTATAAATTAAAAAAATTAAAAATTAGTGTAAAAACGGTTTTATCAAAACCGTTTTTAATTAATTTAGAATTAATTAAAAACTTAATTAAAACCGGCTTTTCTAAAGTCGTTTTCTATGTTCAAATTTTATTATTATTTTAATCACAAAACATGGCTTTTCAAAATTCATTTTCTAAAAAATAATATTTCTAAAACTGTTTTACTCTATTATAAAAATAAATATAAAAATTCATTCTAAAGTGTAATTAAAATTTTAAAAATAGTATACTCAGGAAATCAGCCTTCTTAGTTATATACTAAAGGAGTCTTTTTTTTTGAAAAGCGTGAGAGAAGTTTGAGAATAATAGTACCTTGAGGGAGGGAGTAAACTAAAGAGGAAAATGAGACAAAGCATGGAAAGGGTTGCCAATTTGTTCATGGCCATTTTTGCTCTCACTTGCTGTGTAGTGTTTCTTATGAAAAAGATTGTACGCTATGAACTAGTATAGCACCTATAGCATCTATTTATAGGTGCTTAAAAAAATCATAACCCTAAACTTTGTATCTACTACTGTAGAAGATCTCCAACCTTTTTGTGGAAACAAGTATTGATTGTGATCTTGCCGATTAATGGAGTGAGTTTTGAAAATTGGTGATACTATATATGAATTAATTAGTGTATTAATTATGATAATAATATTAATTATGATATTATTATTGACCCTACTTATTAATTATATTATAAATTTTAAAAATCTCTTAAATTATGTCACATCATTAATTAGTGCATTAGTTAGTACATTAATTGATACACATAGTATTATTCTTTGAAAATTACTATGGAATTAATGGCTAAGATTATTTTATGTGATTAATTTTGTGTCTGTATTTTTTTATCATTTCTATATTAATAAAACTATGCATATAAAATTGGCAAAATAATTAATCACATAAAAATAGTTATGGCCATACATCCTATATGGTGGAATCTAACAGAAGAGATATAATTTTGTATTTTACTTATATTTTATGGGATTGATTCTGTGTTTTATGTGATTGAGTTGCTACTAAAATTGACAATCATCAAAAAGGAAGGAAACAGATACAAAGATGGAATGGAATTTTGTAGTGATTGTTTTTGATTCTTTTACACTGTGTTTGGTTAGAGGAATTTGGAAAGAAATTTGGAAAGCAAAAAGAAAAAGGGGTGCGAAATTACATGAAATATAAGTATATTTTATTTACATTTTACCTACCTTTCATTTTTCATTCCAAATCAATTATCAGATCTCTCAATCATACACAGCATTAGAACTTCCTCAGTTATTGGTGGCAAATGATGGTCCACATAACATAATATAAAGGGACGATTAGATATAAGAGGATTTCAACAAAAAAAAAAAAAATATTAAAAATAATAAATATTATCAATATTAATATTTAAAATTATAATTTTTTTTCTTATTTTTTAATAATTTTTGAAAATACTCTTTGGATAGTAATTTCTATAATATTAAGAGTTATGTTAGGGACTCTAAATTATCTACCAAATTTTTTTATCAAATCTATCACATGGGCGTGGGACCCACACATATGTGAGTTTGTGTAGGTCCTACGTTCATGTGAGAAATTTGATTGAAAATTTGATAAATTTTCCAGAGTTTATAACATTTTCCTAATATTAAAAATCCATTGTTGCAAGATATAATATCTATTTTGTATTAAATTGTACTAGCGTAATACCCGTGCTATGCACGGTTTCAAATAAATAATTAATAATCAATTTTAAAATTAAAATTAAACAGTAAAAAAAGGCATATATTTATAAGTGCTTCTTATTAAACAGTAAGAAATTTGCTTTGTAGTATTTCTTATGAAAATCATGGTGTGGTGATGTACATGAACTAGCAGCTATGTATAACATCTATTTATAAGTGCTTTAGATTTCCATATTTGGTAATATTATCTCGTCTACTACAAAAAAAAAAAAAAAAAAGAAAAAGAAAAAAAAAGAAAAAAGAAAAAAAAGGATATTTTGATTTTATTATAAAAATAAATAAAATTATTTAATACTACAATGGAGAAAATTATTTTATTTAGTACCGGTAATAAGTTTTATAAACATTAACGGTAATATTACATATATCAATTAATATACATACTAGTATAACAACTAGTGTTATGCCATTATTATTGATTTCACCTATTATACAAATTCTAAATACTCAAAAATTTTAAAATTATGCCACATCGTCTGTTAATATACTAATTAGTACATATAACATTATTCAAACACTAACAATTAAAAGAATAATGCTATATGCATCAATTAGTGTACTACCTAGTGTACCAATTGATGATGTGGCATAATTTAAGAAATTTTAATATTTATAATTTGTATAATGAGTGGGGTCAACAATAATATCATAATTAGTGTTGGTTAATATACTAATTGGTATGGAAAATGCTATGGATTCCAAGTAAATTACCAAATAAATTACCAAACCTCTCACATAGGTGTAGAAGCTACACACATGTGATTTGTGTGGATCTCACACCCATGTGAGAGATTTAATAATTTATTTGATAATTTATTTGAGATCCCTGATATAACTCAATTGGTATATATAGCGCCCCTGTAATTAAAAGCGTTTGTTTAAGAAAGTAATAGTAATTGACATTAATTACATCCACTTGTATGAAAATATTAAACAAAAGTAGAAGTAAATTTATTATTTTTCAATAAGCTAATAAATCTCATATATTTATTTTACGTGGACAAAACTACTTCATTCTTGGGTAGGAAAATTGACAATAAAATCTATACAATATATTAAGGAAAAGAGATTTTTAATGAGAGGTAATATGAGAGCGCCACATATTCAACATGAATTTTCAGAGTTTTTGAATTATTGTAAAAGCAAACCAAAAAAAATGTATTAAAATGATTGGTTGATAATTTTTTTTTTAATATCATTAATATCACCAATTTTTGTTCTTAAATTAACTACTTTAAATGTTCAAATAGTCAGCTTTATTGTATAACTATATTATTGATACTATATATAGATACTTTAACCTTTTAAATTTATATTCACAAATTAACTCCTAAACATTTTCAAGCGGTAGAGAATCTATATTACAAAAATTATATTAGGAAAATTTACCTATAAATCATAGCTTGAGGAATGGTGATCCATTTAGTCCTAAGGATTTTCTTATAGATCAATTAGTCACATTGATTTTGGAAAGGTAAATTTAATATAGAGTGCTGCTATTAGCATTCCATCAATTATTTTGGACCCCTCATATTTTAGTTTATTTTTTATTACAATAATAACCTCAAATAAAATTACTAAAAAGGACATCAATAATTTTGGGACACCCCATCTCACAATTAAGCCTACACATCCACTACATCATGAATTAAGATTTGTGAGAGCACCCACCTCCATCACCACCCATCCAACTTCCCTAAATCCCAACTTCAAAACCTACCCACCCTTAAAACCTTGAAAACCCTTTGGCGACAATATTTCGGCGGTAACAATAGCAACCATTTGATTATTTACACTTCTCTGGCAAAAACAATGAATGAAAGTTCTTTCGGTAACAACAACTCTATGAGACGAGAGGAGTACAATAATAAAAGCTCAGAGGAGGTTCATAACTTTGATAGTGTTCTTAGTTCAGAGGAGATTAGCTTTATAAAGGTAAGTTTCTTGAAAATAATGGCAAAAATAATAAAAGCTATTCGTTATTTTTTCAGGACTGAACTTCCGAACATAGGATTGAAATTCGGAAATACAGGTCCGAACATTGTTTATTTGTTTGGGAACAGGTAAGTGAACATTTCTTACTTGTTCGAGAATAGGTAACCAACTTTGACAATGGTCAAAACCGAAAAAAAGAATGAGGCAACAGAGATTACAACCCAAGCTAGTCTTGTTAGGTAATTGACAGTAATCACACTTGGCTCTTCTTTTTCTTTCTCATGTACAAAAATCCCAATCCAATTTTTCTACTGATATATTCTAAGGATTCAAGATTAAAAACCATATATTTATTTTCTCACTGTAAGGTCATGAACGTCTATGTGGAGATGAAGTAGTAATCACCTTTGTAGGTTTTGTTAGAGTTTTTGGGAGAGAGATTTTTTTGGGTGCAGGGGTGTGCATTCAATTGAATGGGTGAAATATTTTCACATGGATAATTTTGGATTATTTAGGAGAAAAGAAATTTTAAGGGTTTTAAAATTTATAAGTGGGGGTCCAAAGGAATGGGGGTCCAAAATAATGAATAGGGTGTTAATAGCATCACTCTTAATATATTATTCAAAAATTAGATTTATGGTTATATCTTTATTTCTATTATTTTCTTCCATTTTTTTTCTTTTGTGTTAGAAAGGTAAAGTACACAATTTATGAGAATCAAATTTGGAATGAATTTTTATATGAAAAATATTTCAAAAGGAGTACAAAAATGACTTGAAATATGAGATTTTTCAAACATGCAAAAGGATTAGGGATTCTTCAAACATTTCAAAAAGAAGTACAAAAAAATCTTAGTAAGCTATGGGCAAATATATAATTTCAAACTGTAACAGTCAAACGTAACACTCCAAAAAAAATTCTTAGCGTATTTTTTTTCCAAACGTAACATTCCAAAAAAACTCCTTAGTGTAACACTTCAATATAACATACAAAAAAACTCCTTAGTTTACTTTTTCAAAACATAATACTCCAATGTAACATTGCAAAAAAAAAAAAAAAAAAAAAGAAAAAAAGAAAAAAAAAGAAGGATTTGAATTCTTCAAACCATTCCAAAAAGATGTGGGATTTTTCATACTATTTTAAACGGAATACAAAAATTTCTTAGTAAGTTTTGAGCAAACGTATAATTTCAAAATGTGAGTGTTACATTTGAGAAAAGTACTTTGATGAGCTTTTTAGTGTTTTTGTATGTATTACATTGAAGTGTTACAGTTGGAAAAAGTACACTAAGGAGTCTTTTTGTGTATTATATTAGAGTGTTACGTTTGAAAAAAGTATACTGAGGAGTTTTTTTGGAGTGTTACATTGTCACGTTTCGGAAAAGTACATCAATGAGTTTTGTAGTGTGTTACATTGGAGTGTTACGTTATTGGAGTGTTACATTTTTGTACGTAATGTGAGATTTGTTTCAGAATGAGGGAAAATCCAAAAATTCTATAGTCCGGATTGCCTAAATGTATAATTCTACATTTGGAGAAACCCACTTTTATTATTAAAAATTAAACCCAAACATGTAAATGACTACCCTTTTGCATAATTTATACTTTAATGGGACCTTTGGATTCATAAGAAAAAAAATGGAGGATTAAACAGTTTACAAGATCATATTTTGAAAGTTATTGGTGCTGTTATATTAATATTTTAGTTTCTTTTTTCTTTTTTCTCTTTTATTTTTATTTTATTTTTATTTTTAAATTAGGAGTCTTCAAATGCTTGGTCCTCGTTTAATATTTTTTGCGCTATATAAACTTCTTAACACTCCATCAATAACGATGGTATTAAAATATTTGTAATTACACATTTAATTTCTTTGACACTTAGATCTACTAATATTTGTGCCTAAATTATAAAATTTATTATGCATGTGGTGGGTGTGAAAAAAAATTAAGTGTGTGTAATTAGAAACTCTTATGATAATAGTTTCATTTTTTAATAACCCTATATCATTAACTCCTAAATATTTTCAAAAAGGACATAATTTAGACTACAAAATCATACTAATATCTTCGTATCTTTGATTTTTTTTTTTTTTTTTTTTAAATTAAGAGCCTTCAAAATGTTTGGTCTTTAAATTAAGAGCTTTCAATCGATTATTACCAACTATTTTTACTAACTGAATAATCAATTTTATAGGTTAGGTCCAAGGTAGGGTTAGAACAAGGCACATTTTTTAAGTTGACACAGTATTAGATAATTTTTTATGCCAAAACAAATTTCTAAAATTTAGATCATTGGCATAAAAATTGATCCAAATTCGGCTTCTAAATTACTTTCGTGTTTAATCCAATACTGACACTATCAAATTAACTCATACTTGTCACAACCTCATAAACTAGGATATTTTAAATTGATTATTATCAATTATTTTTACTAATTAACCAATCAATTTTTTAGATCAAGTGCAAGGTAGGGCTAGAATATGACCTATATTTTAAGGCGAGCCAATATTAAATAGTTTTAATTATCAATAATTTTAAATATAAATATATAATTTTGGGCCCAACTTCATTTTTTAAAAAATAAATATACATATACATGTTTATTTATTTATTATGGTTAATCCCACCTAAATCTCCTCAACTATTTTTGTTACTCTCTCCATCATCTATAAATTCATACATATCGACTCCCTTAGCTATGAAAATTATATAAAGGGGTGAAAGTGTTGTACTTTTATAGTTAAAAAGATCAATATATACGAATTTATAGATGAAGAAGATAAAGTAATATTTGCTAATAGTTTAGGGGGTCTTGGTGTAATTAACTCATTTTAGTATAAAACCCAACACTAACATATGTTATTCACCAATTTAATAACTAAATAGATTAACTGATTCATTGGCATATACTAAGGTGGTGGTTGATGGTGGTGGTGATAGTGATGATAGTGGTAGTAAAATAATGGTGGTACTTATGACAATAATGACAATGGTGATGAAGGTAATGGCAGTAGTGATGGTGGCAGCATGATGGTGATGGTGTTGGTAGTGATGGCAGTGACATGGTGGGGGTGGCGGTGGCGGTGGCGGTGGCGGCGGCAGCGGTGACAGTGACGTGGTGGTGGTGGTGGTAGTTGAAGCAGTGGCTATGATAGTTGAGTTTTTCGGACCACTCAAGTGGTCATTTGGTCGCTTGAGCGGTGATCTTTAGCTCATAATAGTTGGTTGTTTTACAGGCGGGATTGCTCGAGCGATGGAGTTGTCGCTTGAGCGTAGAATTCATGCTTCTAGTATTTTCAATGTAGCTCTGCAAAACTTCTGGGATTTCTCTTTTATTCACTTGAGCGGTGGAATGATCGCTCGAGAGGTTGCTTCGAATTCATGTTGTTCGCTCGAGCGTAGGAAGTTGTGCTTGAGCGGTTTGTTCGAGATCAACCAATATAAAAGCCACTTTTTGCTCATTTTCTCTCATTCTTTTCTCTTTTCTCTCCCTCCCCTCTTCATGTCTGAAAACCCTAGCCACAATACCTTTGATTTTACCTTATTATACCAAGGATCCACCTTAGATCATGCAAGATTAGTGAAGAAGGAGCGAGGATCTTTCTCTTGACAAATTGGATTACGATTTCATTAGAGTTCGTCCTAGGTCTTCGTTGTTTGCTCACATTCTTGAGGTAGGGAGTTCTCTTAACTCTAATCTTTTAAGATTTAGTTCGATTATGTTGTATTATGGAAAGTTTGGGTTGATTTGAGTTTGAAATCTTTGATTAAAAAGATGTTTATATTAAAAAATTGGGGTTTTCACTCAAACCTTTGAAATATTTAGAATGTTTTGGTACTTTGATGGTTAATAATTGATGATTTGAGAATTTAACAAAGATATGAGGAAAAACCCCCAATTTTATGGAAAACCCTAGAATTGGGATTTTTAAATTAAAAGAGGGTTTGAGTTAATCGGTGCCTTATGTTGAAAATTAAAGTGATTTTTCATGTTGATAAGTGTGTTGGATAAATTTATTGTCTATGATGATATTATTGGTGATTTAAATAAGTTGAATTGTGTGAATATTAGGAATGTTGAAAGAATGTAATGTAATGTTTTGCATGGGTTGATGGTTGGTAAAGAGTAGGATATGGAGTCTTGAAAATGAGAATAGTTCATTAGATTCTATGTGTTGAACTCTTGTGCAATTAAAAAGGAATTTCAGGATAACGAGGAAGGTTTGAGAATTCATGCATTGCATTGCATTTCCATGGAGTTGGATTAAATATTGGATCATTTAAAGGTGTGTGTGTGGTTTCGGAATACGTTGTGTGTGTTGAGATGCCCAATTGCCCTTCTGTGCTCAGTGGCCAATAAATGTGGGGAATGTCATTGATATATTGGTACAGGTGCCCAATTGCCCTTTCGTGCTAAGCGCCGATAAATGTGGGGGAAATGTTGAAATGATTGATGGGTGTCCAATTGCCCCTCCGTGCTCGGTGGCCGAAAAATGTGGAGATGTTTTTAAAATGAAACCGGTGTCCAATTGCCCTTTGGTACTTGGTGGCCAGTAAATGTGGAGGTTTTCAGAAAAATAAGAGGTGCCTACTTGCCCAACTATGCTTGGTGGCTAGTAAATGTGGGGGGAATTTTGAGGTGTCTTACGTGGAGTTGGTTTCAAAATGAAAGTTCTTGGTTAGGATGATGGGTAATAAGTTGAGTCACATGGGTTATAAATCATGTATTTCAAAATTTGGTTCCTAAACAGAGTTAAGTTGTAAACATGAAATGGCATTGCATGAGTATAAATATATTACACATTCATACATGTTAAGTTTACTTCCTACTGGGCATAAAAGCTCAATCCCTTTTATGGGCTGGATATCCTAAAACTTCACTTGATGAAGACAACTCAAGACATCGATGAAAAGTGGATAGAACTCAACATGGAGCGCTAAAGCTTCTTTGATTGTTGTTTGCCTACAGCTATCGACCTTATTTGTCAAGTTATGATTTTGTTTGTTGAAATCAAGGCGCTTAGTCTTGAAAGGTGAAAGCCCTTATGGCAATTTGGATATATTTAATTTTTCTTATATGTATTTATGTACCTTGTAAATCATTATAAAGAACCTGAAGAGGAATCTATAAGAATGTGATGGACTTTAGTTTATAAAGTTTATTTGCTTTTATTTATTGTTCATATGTATACCCTGAAATTGGGGAATTAATATTAGATTAGTAAATAATGATGTGATATAAAAATCGCGGCGTTATAACTTGGTATCAGAGCACACCAGGTTTGAATACCTTGCGCTCGTGGGAAGTGACGTTTGTCACAATGGGTTACTAGTTTAGAATGGGACGTTTAAGTGCTTACTCTGATTTGTGTTTGTTGATGTGATTATGTGGGTATGGGATTGAACTCTTGAGATGAAGTTTGTACCTATGAATTCTTAGAAGTCTTGTTAGGAGGGCACCTTATCAATGCCATTCTAACTCAAATTCTTTGAATGTTGTAGGGCAAACTGGCATCTTAGGAGGATAATTCGTCTTTGTTTCATGTGAATATGTGTTTATGTGGTTTTCAATTGTGAGAATTGTTACGTGTATAGGCATGTGTAGACATTTCAGGTAGAGTGTGTGGTTTCGTTTGGGTTAATTTGTGAGCTAAGTTTATTCTTATTCTTATATAGGATGTTTGGACATAGTGATAGAAGCCGTGGTAGACCTTGTCGTGGTGGTCGGGGTGCTTCCCTTCTAGGGAAGAGAGTAGGCTAAACCAGTATGGCTGAACATGAGGTGTAGGGTGTTATGCGCTTGTTGTCTCGAGAGTTGGCGGGTAAACTTCGGGAATCAATGAACATTTTGAGGGCTGAGGAAGCGGGATAGGCAGCCGTGGGAGAGACTAGGGCCTCTGCATTAGCTAAGGAGTTCTTTAAATCTAAACCTATGGAGTTTTATGGCGGTGCTAACCCACTTCTAGTGGATGAGTGGCTTGAACAGACATTGAAGACATTTGAGGTGTTTCACATAGTAGATGATGAGCTTTGGGTCACGTTGGGAGCCTTTCAATTGAAGGGGGATGCTGGTCAATGGTGGAAATATGCCAACGACCATATAGTGCACACATGAGAGGCATTCACTCACACATTCCAAGAGAAGTATCTTCCACCCACAGCTAGAGAGTGTTTGAAAAAATAGTTTGATGAGCTTGAACAGCACGACACAACTGTAGCAGAGTTTGAGGCAACTTTCACTAGCTTGTCTAGGTTTGCACCAGAGTTAGTGGCGACTAAGGAGCGCCATTGTTTGGAATTTGAGAAGAGACTTAGGTGGGAAATTAAGATGAAAGTGGTTGGTAGTATGATCCGAAACTATGATAGACTCATGGAAGCAGCCGCACATGTGGAAATTACCTTGGAAGGGGCAAAGAAACAAATAAGTAAGAGACAAAATGAGTCACAGAGTGACTTGGGGGCGTCCAAGAAGTCGAGGGGTAACACTAGCACACCTTTGCAATCACAGTGGACTGAGTGTCAAGGTTTGGTAATGGGGACAAGTTTAGGGAGTACCGGTCAGAATAAGATCACTTATTTTCGATGTGGTCAGCAGGGTCACAAAGCTTTGGTTTGCCCTTGGAAAGAAGAAAGGCAACGTCAGCAGCGGTCGGCTTATTCTCATAGCCAATTTCGTGGTAGTTGGGTGTGCACCTGCTACCAATGTGGACAACCAAGGACGACCAAGGCATGTGAAGAGACTTTGCCCATAGTTGGTAGAGGTCCCTAGTGCTTTGGGGTCCTAACAATCGCATAACATTCCGCCGATTTCGAACTGGGAACAACTTCACCAGTCAACCCAATTACATGATAAGGGACCATCCACTTGTTTTAAGTGTAATAAGCCAGGCCATGTTAAGTGTAATTGCCCCCAAAGTGAGCGGGACCAGTTCGGTGATCCTAGTTACGATGGTGATGTTATGAGAGAGTAGCACGATGTATCATTGTTTTGGTATAGTAATGCTATGGTATTATAGGTAGGGTAGTGTAATCATAGATGTTGCATATATATATGTGTGTGTGTGTGTGTGTGTTCATATTTTCCAAGGGATTTGGACTGTATTGATTTGTAATTTTATATGTTTTGATGAATCCTTGTTAAGTTTGTAATCTTAATCCTGTTTCGAACACGTTATTAATTCATAAATAGCATTTCTGGTTTAAACCCGACCCATTTGACTCTTGGATTCAGGTTCTTTCTCCTTATATGGTTGTTATTGCCTTGTTTTCCATTATTTCTCCTTGAGTTGGGCTATTGGGTTGTATTGGTTATGTTTGGAACAGGTTGATAGCTTGGTTTTCAAACTTTTGTTGCCTAGAATTTTGCTTATACGCTCGAGCATCACTTCTTGTGCTCGAGCGGTCTTTGTGAAGTCTTAATACTTTTGCGGGTCTGCAAAAGTACTGGGAAGTGGTATTCTATGCTCAAGTGGAACTTCTTGTGCTAGAGCAGCCCTTATTGCATTCGAGCATTCGTCTTCTGTCTGTAAAAGTACTGGGAGTTTGTACTTCACGCTTGAGCATCAACTTCTTGTGCTCGAGTATCAACTTCTTGTGCTCGAGCGGTCACATCTTTTGTGTCTTACGCTCGAGCATCACTTCTTGCACTCAAGCGGACTGCGCGTATATTAGTCCGTAAAAGTCACTTTTTACATCACTTTTTCATTTCACTCTCTCTCTAAACTTTCTAAAAACCCTAGATCTACGCTCTCTCTCTCTCTCTAAAACTCACATTCTCTTTTCTAAAACACCTAGATCCATTGATTTCTCTACCCTATTCCCTTTGAGAAGAAGGTAGAGCTCACTTAGAGCTTCATTTTCATCTTAACAAAGT
The DNA here is from genome assembly GCF_055761805.1 of Camellia sinensis. NCBI lineage: Eukaryota > Viridiplantae > Streptophyta > Magnoliopsida > Ericales > Theaceae > Camellia > Camellia sinensis. The sequence goes on from NC_138967.1 coordinate 53,010,263, forward strand.
TGGGTTTCGGCAGTGTTGAAGTTTCTTCATTCTCTCTCTCGTCCTATAAGCTTGAGATAGGGATTCTCCACACTCTTGTATAAGTTTTACCTTAGTTATTTGCTATTTCAAAGGATTATAGTGGTTTGGGTTGTTTTGGTAAAACCTAGGGTTCGAAATTGAAATGATAAAGGAGGGTTTTTGAATAGTGTAGACACCCTATTTTGACCGCCGCAAGACTTGGACGCTTTGTCCTCGGCCCTCAATGATGAAGTTGTGTTGATTGTGATTCAAATTCTCAATGACGGAACGTAAGTTCAAGCTCCAAAATTGATCCCAAACCTTTCATATGTGCACTGGTCTGACCCCAGAAATTCATTTTTCAACCTTGAGCTACTCTGCATTAAGTTTGAAATAGAGGAACAAGGGAGAATATTGGGAGCCGGTCGGCTCTCATTGGAAGCCGGCTGTAGCTATTGAGAGCCGGCCGGCTCTCGGTAGCGAGAAACACTGTTTTGGGCGGGAATGGGCCTACTTTCCATTTTTGAAGATATTTATGACCTATTTTTCTCAATTTCTATAAATACGAGCATATATCTCAGTGTTAGAGGTTGAAAAAATTTCAAAGAAGCTAAACAACCCTTGAGAGCTCCTTCTTCTTGTGCAAGCTACTTTTGAGATATTTGATCATCTTTATACTATATCCATACACCATAGACAACCTTAGAACAAAGCCTTAGAACCTTGGTTGAGCTTTGTAAATCACAATTCAAGCTTGAGAGTGAGCCTGGGCCTAGTTTGGTTTACAAACAAGAGCTTACCTTCTTCAAGAAGTATAAGCTTACCACCTTTGTATTGCTTTCATTTATGTCTTTCTTTGTCTATTTCTTGTGTTTTTGTATTGTTTTGATCCTATTTCAAGTGTTGGAACTTGGGTCTGAATGGCTACCAAAGTATAGAGGGGGTTAACACCCTTTCTTGCACTCTAATTCATAGCTCACACACTTGTTTTGCACTCTTTTCTTTGACTTAAAGTGATTTTCAGAGTTTAATAAAGGCTAAAAAAACAAGGTTTGAGGTCTCAAAAATGGAGAGGTTAGCCACCTCTCCTTGTTTTTGTTCACTTGCCTGGCTTTGCCTTGTTTTTTCCTACCTTTTTATGCTCTTCAACATGATTTTTAGCCACTATTTTTAGAATATTAGGGGTTGTTTTGGGGTGGTTGTAATTTATTTAATTAGTGTATGCTTTGAATATCTAGTTTGTTGCATTATAAGTCTTCACATCTAGCTTGTTATGTTGTGTTACATGTGCTTTGACAGCTTTTCATTGTTTAAATTTTCATGTTGAGGAGCCTCATGCTTTGATAGCAATCATTTCTGCCACCTCATTCTTTTATTTTTCTTTTTTTTGTTTTGTTTTGGGAGTTACTTCAACCGATTGATGGTTATCCAAAGCATGAGAAAGAAACCTATGCTCAATGACTTAATCTCTACGGAGGTTCATCATCAAAGGCATAGGCTCTCTTTCATACTTAGGATCACTTCTCGTCTGAAGTTTCTTCTCCTTTAGTGGACTTAAACATCACTTTGGACAAATTGACTAAGGAATGGCAAAGACTAATGAAAACGGCTTAAAATGAACTAAACTGATATAAAGAAAATGCTTAGAGTTGGTTGGATTCGGCCGGACATTATGCCAAGTCCATCGTTTCGAGAATTATTACGTATCAATCCATGATATGTTGATAAGGGTAAGAGCGCCTTTACTTCCCTCTTTGAGTCTTGATGATAGGAGGAAAGGGCGGTCTTTCATCACATTTATCAATTTTGTCCCAAACGTGCTCGGGATCATCAAGCCATCAACTTGTGCTAATTGATGATTTCGAACGCGAATTTGTTTTGCTCTTGAGTTTTGCATGACAGAGAAGTGAAGAAGGGACAAACAGGGCCTAGAAAGGCTCTGTCTGCACTATTTTCATCCCAGAGCACAAAACACCTTTTGGCATAAAATTTAGTGTCGGCCGGTGCTATTTTGGCCCGGCCGGAGCTCATTTGGAGTTAGCCGGCTCCCAATTCTTGGTAAAACAGAGTGTTTTGCAGAAAACAGAGAGCAGTGATTGAAGGTGAAATAGAGCAAGTCTGGGCAGACAGGGCAGTTTCTGGACACTGTGCATACGGTCCTTGTGCATCCTTGTTTAGATCAATGTTGTAAATTAATGTTCCCAATATTGTTGTAATTAATATTTGCAATTGTCACAATTAGTTAGCTCAGCTAGTTCGTTATATTGTTCATCTTTGTTGTAATAACTTAGATATCTAGTTAGTAGTTAACTAGTTTTAATTCATTTATTTGAATTTGTAATAATTAGTTTATTTCGGACATTTGGACACTTATTCGAACCCTCCTGCGCGAGGGCAAACTTGTAATAATGTGTATGTCTTTTAACCCTACGTCTTTCTCCCTTTTATTTACCTTCTTATGATGGATAGTTTAGAACATGATGCTTACTTAACATTTCTCATGATTTGCATTCATTTGTGTTACATGCATTAGGCTTGGCGCATCATTCTAACTCACATTTGTTATTCGTTACTTACTTGAGTACGTGCTTGAGCTGCATGATATCAAGTTGATTCATATGTCATAACTAGTAGCCGAGCCCATTAGTGGCGTATCGCATGTGTTACATTAGTTAGAGACATGCATGTTTTCTAATTATTTTGCTTTGTTTGGCTTGCCTTGGAGTACTAGGTGAGCACTTATTGCTTTAACATATTGCATTGCATGTAATTGTTGCCATGTCGAGCATGCTTACCATGAGGCTAAATGCTTAAGTGAAATACTTGTTTCAATGCCGGTGGATGAAGGCTAATTGCTCAAATTAGGATAAATTGATTAATGTACATACAAACTCATTTTTTCAAGTGACGAGTATCAAAAACACAATTTTCAAACAAACATGAAATCAAGGTGTTCCAAAATTTGCAAATTAGTCTATACTTGTTTGCCCTCACATAGGGGGTGTTTGGGAAGAAAAAAAATAGTCTAGTTTAGGCTAAAAATCACAAAAAGACAAAATAGGCTAAAATAGCTAATAAGACAAAATATCACATCAAACCCATAATCATTTCACTTTTTCTCTCTCAAACATCACATCCAACTATAAAAAAATCCAATCATCTTTCCAAACACAAAAATTTTAGCCTACTAAAATAGCCAAAAACTAAAATAGCCAACTAAAATAGCCACTTCCCAAACGAGGCCATAGTAATGTTAGCCTAAATAATCGGAATAAGAGCATATAATGTACATAAAAATCACATCATGATTATTAGAGGCCAATCCTTGATCGGGTGCGGGGGGTGCTCAATTCATGACCTTCCCCTCTCATACATAAGTTCCCAAGCCGAGACACTTTGGTGATGATGGACAAATGGCCTTTGGCACGAGTCACGGATTTCCTAAATTTTCCAAACAATATTTAGGTGGCGACTCTGAAATCTGGCAAAGCAGTCCATTTTTGACATTTGATTCAAACATCGATTTTCCAAAAAGAATTGCCGGATTTGGACTCTTTTTGTATTTTCACTGTTTCATATTGCACTTGTGCAATCAAATTCAGAACCACGAGAGTCCGAACTGTAGGGCTAGTCGTATCCGAAAGGAGCACGAAAAGCAAGCTACAAGTTCTGGCAACTCTGCTGGGAATTTAGAGAACTTGACTTGAAACTAATGATGTGAAATTTTATTTACATGTATATGTTCTTTGCATAGAATTTGCATTGTTACTATAAGTCACTGTGTTTTCTAGCTGCCATTCCTAGACGGTTTGCTGGAGGCTCGCCAAAAAGCTTACCAAAAGGATGACCGGTCATGGGCTCTGCCATGTTGGAAACACCATGCTTGGATCTGGATTACTGCCGTATCGTTTGATCCTCCTTTCACTTTTCAGTGTTAGGTGTGAGAGGTATATTAGGTGATCTTGCCAAGGTACCCTTTTGACCATTTGGCCTAGCTTCATGTAGTATGCCATAGTGCCCATTCCAAACATAGGACAGGATGCCACCCGTTTGTAGGATGTTGTGAGAATCTTTCTTTGAAATAGCGAATCCTATGTCATGTCAAAAGTCTAGGACAGGGTAACCCTACCCCCGTCATAGGGGTGTTTTGGTTCTTTTACTTCGTATGTGCTTTTACAGTGAAACTGTACAGGATGGTCCATATCAGTATTAGTTTAAGAACAGAGTTCAATGGGATTATGGTTCTTCAGTTATGTTTTAATCTGCTGTGAATTGGGCTGAAGTATTGTCTGTTTTGATTAATGGCTTTTTTTTTCTATCTTTTGCTAGGTAGTTTACCATCATAGCTTCAGAAAGACCTTGTTAGGTTTTATTTCTTGGCATTCCCGTTTGACAAAACTCCTTTGAGTTGTAATTTTATTCGCACATTTTATTTCAGTGAGGCTATAAGTGTTTAGATGCGAATCCAACCCGAATTGTGCTTTTCAGAGAAGTTTGTGATGATAAAGCGTTCAAAAATGCATTCAAAGTTGCCTGTTCGATCATGTTATATTTTTCCAGTTTTTCCAGTTTTAGCCTGTCCGCTCGAGCGGGGAAACGGGCGCTCGAGCGGGGATTGGAAGCTCTCAGCATCTCTGCAGTCGCCTGAAAAAGTACTGGATGGTGTGATTCGCCGCTCGAGCGGCAAAACCGACGCTCGAGCGTGGAGCCTGTATGAAATCACAGAATTTGAAGTCTCCGCTCGAGCGTGGAAAAGGGCGCTCGAGCGGACCGCGCGATCCCAGATTTCCAGATTTGTTAAAGAGTTGGTTTTCTTCTGAAACTAGGATTGCTTTGGTTTTCTATAAATAGTTGGTTTTCTCCCAACACTAGGGGGACTTCTCCAGATCTTATTTTTGGATCTTAAGGTTTATATCTGGGGATACTTTGGGAGTTTTCTTTGATGTTTTATTGAGTATTCAACTCATGTTCTAAAGAGAGTACATCAAAGGTTGTGTTTTGTTCTACAAAAGAGAGTGTTGTTCTTCAGTTGTGTATTCTGAAGAATTCGAGCCTGAAGCTGTGGTGGAATCCAGAGTGGCTCATCAGAAAGACAATTCCGTGGTGAAGATGGGGTTGGAAGAGGCACATAAAGGTTGGTTCAATTAGGCGTTGTGGATTCGCTAGGTAATTGAGAGTATACCTGTGTAATTCCTTTAATTCTTCTTAGTGGATTGTCTTGTGGCTGTTGCCCGTGGTTTTTTGATCACAGTTGGAGGTGTCCAATTGTGGTTTTTTTCACGTTAAAATTGTTGTGTCTTTTTGTCTTGATTGTTTGATTGTTTGATTGGGATTGTTATATTCTGCTTAAAATTGATACATAATCACAAATCAACATCTAGGGGATTTCTAGATTTTTAGGCTTTGTAAAGCACAAGACCTTGTTGGTGGTCAACCAGTGTTAGTCTCATTTACACCAGTTGTTCGACGACGATAGAACAGACAGTCAGCAGCACCAGTACAAAGCACTCAGCAAACACCTATCCGTTCCCACTCAAGCATTTCGCCAGCATCCAACTCGCCTGGACCAGCAATGGCACAAAATACAGAAGAATTTACTGCCATGATGGCAACTTTCTAGAGAACCATGATACCGTGAACTAAAGGATGGCTGCATAGGATTACATCATCGTCGATCTACAATGCACGTCTAGGGCATCCTCGTTAACTGTACATCCAATCCGAACTGCTCAGCTGAACGCGGATCCACCTCTACCAGTGGAAAATCCCCAAATTCCAGATCCTCAGGAAATGTTTCCCTCGGCCCTAGCTTATAGGCCTTTGGCTCAACCCCCAGCGGGAATCCTTCCCTTTGACATCAATGAAATCAATTCGGCTCTGATCAAGATTGCCAGGCTAGAGAAAGTGCTGAAAAAGTCCCAGGGCTTCAACTCCATTCTAGATATTGAAGACGAATACAATAAGGCTTTGTTTAGATTACCAGAAAAATTTAAGATGCCCCATATTGACAGATTCAATGGAAGTGGGGATCCGATTATGCACGTCCGCTTGTTTTCAGATGTGATAAGACCAATGGGTTTGTCTCGGGCCCAAAAACTATCACTATTTGGAAGGACCTTGTTTGATGTAGCCGCTATCTGGTATGCTAAATTGGAGGACTCTACAAAGCAGAATTGGGAAGAGCTATCTGAGGCATTTGTTAGCCAGTACTCTTATAACACTCAGATAGAGGTAACCATCAGTGAGCTGGAGGCTACTACCTAGAACCCTAAAGAATCATTCATTGACTTTGTTGCCAGATGGAGGGCAAAAGTAGCAAGAATGACAAATAGACCTGCTGAAAGGGAGCCGGTTCAACTGGTGGTCTAGAACCTTAAGCTAGACATGCTGCAGAGAATGATAGTGGCACCGTTATCCACATTTGCTTCCCTACATGAGTTAGGGGTCCAAATTGAGAGTGCATTCAAGAAGGGCATCATTATTCACAGAACAAGTGAACCTGCAAGAAGGCCATTCTCCCGGGGTACCAATGCTAGCAGTAGCACTATTCCGCGGCCTGCAAATGTTAGCAAAGTTGTTACAGCGGCCAAAATGGCCGATCCCTTTGTCGTTGCAACCTCGCAACCTTCACAAAACACCGGCCCACCCTGAAACTGAAAAGTTTTTACTTCCCTCCATATGAGCCCAGCCCGCGCCTTCAAACTGTTAATGGAAAAGGGGCATCTCAATCCTTTCGATCCTCGACCACTTCCTGACCCATTACCACCCAAACATGACCCTACTCAGTATTGCATATCCCACCAATAACATGGTCATTCCACAGATTTGTGCTACCGCCTACGTCATGAGATTCAGGATCTCATTGACAACATAGTCATCGCCCCACCCTCCAAACCAAATGTAACTACCAACCCATTTCCCACACATAACCAAGTCTCTCCATCCAAAAACATTAACCAAATCCATACACTACCACCCACCTATAATCCCAGCGCACATATTAGCCCATCCTACCTACGAAAGCTAGAGGTGATTATTCCAGAAGGCACGGATATGTGCATGATGGACTTAGCACCGCAAACCTAACCCGAGCCCATAGCGGCAGAGGCGGAGAAGAAGAAGAGTGCACTGGAGAAGGGTTTGCTTGATGCCCAAGTCATAGAGAAAGGGGCCTCACTCGCAGAGGAGTATGACCCCAACTTATACATTGTGGCCGTCGATAAGCCAAAGCTAATAGTCCTATTGCCAAACTTCCTTAGTATCAATGCTATCGGGGAGAATGAACTAGGGTAACATCAGAACGATTGGCTTGAATAAGGCCTGAATGACTTGGCCAAACTGGAAGAAGACTTGAACGAGTTGGAAGAGGACCTAGACAACCTTTATTTCTTTGAAGAAGAGGATATAAGCAGTGTACAACTGGGGTGGTGGGATCCAAGCCAGCCAGAAATGAGCAATGGGTGGTTAAGCGAAAAGGAGTCAGATGTGGAGGAACAGATATGAGAGACTAGGAAAGAAGAGGAAATTGGTGATAGCAGCAAGACTAAGGTCGCACCCCTGACTGAGAAAGTGCAGGCATTAGAGCAATTGTAGTGGGAAAGGATAGAAAAGATCCAAAGAAAAGTAGCCCTGGAGCAAAGAAACGGGAAAGAAACAACGGAGATCGGGCCTACAGTGGTAGATGTCCAAAATATGAGAAAGATCGAAAGGGAGCCCAGTGATTGGAAAAGGATATTAAGGAAGCTCAGAAAATATCAAAATGCAAAAACCATGACTGTGGTGGAAGAAGAGTGGTATGATGACGGGGGGCATGATATGAATATGCTTCGGATAGAACAAGATGATGTCCCGACCATGGCTGCAGGAGAGTGGTGGGAAGACATCAACTTAAGTCATGCGTATGCAGACGAACGGTAGAAAGCTGATACCCTTGATGACACCTGGTATACTGATGAGATTAACTACATGACCTGGAGCAGTCGGTACTTTAAACCTGTGGCCTTAGATCAGCCGGAGTCCTCCAACAAAATGGCTGAGAAATCAAAAGAGAAGGATGTTGAAGAAAACCTGGCCTTGAAACAGCTCAAGAAAATTTAGGCAGACATATCAATCTGGGGGCTAATCATGGCTTCTTGGGAGCATAGGCAAGCACTATTAGAGGTAATGAACCAGACCAAACTTCCTATCGACACCACTGCTGACCAATTGGTATCGTTGGTTACATCCGAGAATGTTATGCCGATGATATCTTTTACAGATGAGCAGTTACCACTGGAGGGTGCCAACCACAACCGACCCTTATATGTAACCATGGAAAGCCGAAAAAAGTGGATTCCGGTGGTGTTGATAGATACCGGATCAGCGATGAATGTATGTCTAGTGAGGATTGTCTATGCCATCGGTTTGAGGCCGACTAACTTTACACCCACAACTCAGGCTATTCGGGCTTACGACAATACAAGTCGGGATGTTATGGGAATGTTCAAGAGCCATATCCTCATTGGCTCGTCTGAGTATAAGGTGGAATTCCATGTCATGGACGTTTTGGCCACATTCAATCTACTACTGGGAAGGCCCTGGCTACATCAGGTGAAAGTGATGTCATCAACGGTTCACCAGTTGGTGAAGTACCCTTTTAAAGGTGGGATTGCTACTGTATACGACAATTCTGCGATCCATCCTCCTAGGGAACTACTGCGCCATTATTGGAAATCATACACGGGAAGAGGACGTGTTCCTTTCTAGCTTCTCTCTATCAAAGGCCCGGTTGGTCTAAACCATTATGGCAGAGGACGATGAGAATTATGTGAGCGCTCAGTCCATCTACATGATGAATAAACAGGGGCATATTTTTGGATCAGGACTGGGCAGAAGTGGCAAGTAGGGAGGTACTGTTGCCAAGGAGATGAGTCACAACCCCCACACTTTTGGGCTCGGATACAAGCCTACTGCTGTAGATTGGCAAAGAAAGGGGGAAGAGTTGCGAGGAAGGCTGAAAGCAAAGAGGACTGGGAAACAATATGAGTTAGTCCACAAACCAAGGGGAACCTTGAACGAAGTTTTGTCCGCATAGAGGAAGACTTCCCCTTCTGTGGATTTCCAGAGCCTTGGTATGATTGGGAGACAAAAAGAAGGTATCTGGGGTTCGAAATCTTCTTTGGACACTAGTTACCAGAAGAGGAGAATGAACAGACAGACTTAAGTATTTATACAGATTACGGTAGGGCAGCAAGCCTAGATTTTGAGGAAGAAGAGTTGTTGGGAAAAACATTGGCTAACTTACTAGCGAGTTTTGCAGACACAGAGCCTGCCAACTTGAGGGATAGTTTTACTATCTCAATGGTCGAGGATAAACCAGCGACGAATTTCTCTAATCTTATCGTGGACGCGTCTGAGGCTCCAAGCCTGGTTTGGAAGTTTGAGAAAGGCATCACTAGTAGTTCTGAATCGAATAATGAGTTCGGATCTGATTCCACTAAGTATGTGGGGTCAGAGTCAGATTCTAATTCATCTGAGTCTGGAATTTCCAAGAGTGGTAACCCTGATGCCAAAGTCCTGTCCAGGTCGTGTTTCAGCTTTTCTTTTAAGACCATTGTAACTGCAGATTTAGATTTTTGAATGGGAATTCTGTGGATTTCGCTTACTTTTCTGTGCCTTTGGTTTGTTGTACTGATCTTGATTTTCAAAATTTTGACTTAAACAAAGAGGAAAAAATTCTTCGGGTTTTGAAAATTTTGGTTGACCAATAGAAGGACAGGCTTGTTAAGCCCTGTACTGATGAAATCATATCAATTAACGTGGGTACTGAAGAGGATCCTCGCATGGTCCAGATCGGGTCCACGTTATCTTCGGAGGAATGCGAGCATTTAATTGTTTTATTAAAAGATTTCAAAGACGTTTTTGCGTGGTCCTACGAATACATGCCTGGAATCTATCTTGAGATTGTACAGCATCGGATCTCTCTTGACCCTGAGGCCCGATCAGTCAAACATAAACTATGCAAAGTCCACCCAGATTGGGCTTTGAAGATTAAAGAAGAGGTCACCAAACAGATCGAGGTAGGGTTCTTGATTGTATCTGAGTATCCGATGTGGTTGGCCAATATTGTTCCAATTCCGAAGAAAGATGACAGAATCAGAGTTTGTGTCGACTTGAGGGATCTGAATAAGGATAGTCCAAAGGACGACTTCCCTTTGCCACACATTGACAAGCCGGTAGACTTCATCGCTTTCCATGCATTGCTCTCATTCATTGATGGGTTTTTTGGGTATAACTAGATTTTGATGGCACCCGAGGATAGGGAGAAGACCGCTTTCACTACTCCGTGGGCAACCTACTGCTACCAAGTCATGCCATTTGGGTTGAAGAATACTGGGGCTACCTATCAGAGAGCCGCAACCACCATTTTGCATGACATGATCCACAAAGAAGTTGAGGTATACGTGGACGACATGATTGTCAAGTCCAAAGAGCGAAAAGGCCACTACACTGCACTGGAGAAATTCTTTCAACGGATCAGAGAGTATAGATTGAGGCTGAACCCCCAGAAGTGTTCCTTTGGGGTGACAACAGTAAAGATGCTTGGATTTCTGATCATATAGAGGGGAATTGAGGTAGATCTTTCCAAAATAGGTCATCTTAGAAATGCCACCACCAAGGACTGAAAAGGAGGTGCGTGGCTTTCTGGATAAAGTGCAATTCATAAGACGGTTTATTTCCAAATTAACCTTGACTTGTGAACCACTATTTGGTCTCCTAAATAAGGGAAAAAAGTTCCAATGGGACGATCGCTGTCAGTATGCCTTTGAACAGGTCAAGCAGTATTTGCAGAATCCACCTGTGTTATCACCACCAGAACTAAGGAAACCATTGATCTTGTATTTGTCAGTTACAAATTCAACCATGGGGTGTCTGCTAGCTCAAGAATCTAAAGCCAAAGTGGAGAAGGCTATCTACTATTTGAGCAAAAAGATGCTAGACTACGAGACTCGCTACACTCCCATCAAGAAAACTTGCCTAGCCCTGGTATGGGCTACCAGGAAGTTGAGACACTACTTGTTAACTCATTCTGTAATCTTGGTTTTGAGATTAGATCCCATTAAATATCTCTTCAAGAAACCAGCGCTTACAGGCAGGCTAGCTCGTTGGTTGCTTCTTCTCTCTAAATTTGATCTCAAATATGTCATGCACAAATCTGTTAAAGGGTGAGCTGTGATGGAATTCCTGGCAAATCATTCGGTAGAAGGAGATGAAGCAGTGGAATACATGTTCCCAGATGAAGACATTCTGTATGTAGAAGAGAAAACGTGGATGATGTACTTTGACAGGATGACTAATTAGTACGGTTATGGGATAGATGTGTTGCTCATAGCACCCAATGATTCCCATATACACTTAGCGTTCAAACTTCGGTTTAGAGTGTCCAACAATGAAACACAATATGAGGCGTGCATTGCTAGCTTGGAAGCTGCCCTAGAACTAGGAGCAAAAAGTTTGGACATCATAGGAGATTTGAATTTGGTTGTCTCTCAAGCTAACGGGGATTGAGAGATCAAAGAAGGGAACATGAAGATGTATCATCAGGCCTTCGATATTCTGATTTCTAAGTTTGAAAAACTAATGTTTACACATCTGCTGAGGGAGAACAATTGATTCGTTGATACGTTGGTAACTCTATCTTCTATGGTAGACATCCCATTGGTAGTGAAGATGCGTCCAATCATCATTGAACAAAAATACACTGCCGACCTATGAGACTATCGCCGCAATAGATGAAGTTCAAGACAAAAATCCCTGGTCTTACTATATTTCGAATTTCTTGGAAAAAGAGGCATATCCACCAGGGAAAAATGTTAAAGACAAATGGGGAATACGGTGTCTGGTTGTCCAATTTATCATCTGTAGAAGCAAGCTATACAAAAGACGTCATCTGGGAATGCACAAACTATGCATAGAGGAAGAGGAATCAAAGCACCTTATGGAAGCCATCCACGGAGAAGAGTGTGGGACACACATGAATAGTGTGATGCTAGCCCGGAAGATCCTCAGAGAAGTTTATTACTGGTCGACTATAGAGGTGGATTGTATTGGTGTTGTTCGGCGATGCCACAATGCCAAATTCATGCCAATCGCATGAACATACCACCGTCTAAACTCTACAATATGACTTCACTATGGCCTTTCTCAGTCTGGGGAATTGACGTTATCGGCGCAGTCACGTCAAAGGGATCAAATGAGTATGCGTTTATTCTGGTAGCGATCGACTACTTTACTAAGTGGGTGGAGGCCCAGTCCTATTCTGTGTTGAAAGCATCACATGTGGCTAAGTTCATCAAGAACAACATCATCTGTCGATATGGGTTTCTGAACGAGATCATTTCTGATAATGGCTTGCACTTCAAGAAAGAGGTGCTGGATCTGCTTGAGAAATATAACGTGGCTTTCCACAAGTCATTAGCATACAGACTACAGACCAATGGAGCTGTTGAGGCTGCAGACAAAAATATCAAGAATATCTTATGGAAAATGATCGGGGCCTACAGGAGCTGGCCGAATAAACTACCGTTTACTCCCTAGGGCTAGAGGACCTCAATTCGAACATCTACAAGAGCAACCCTCTATTCTCTCATCTATGGGATGGAGGCTATTCTGCCAATCAAAATTGAAGTATCGTCGCTGCGAGTTGTGGCCGAGTGTCAGATAGCGGAGGCAGACTGGCAACAGAGCACGTTTGAGAGGCTGATGTTATTTGATAAGAAAAGACTAAGGGCATTGTATCATCTCTAGGGCTATCAATGCAGAATTGCCATGGCTTTTAACAAGAAGGTCAAGTCCAAAAATCTTAAGGAAAGGGACATGGTATTGAAAGACAACCGGGCTCCCCTTCATGACCCTAGGGGCAAGTTCAGACCCAATTGGACTGGTCCTTATATTATCAAGTCAATCTAGTTTGGAGGGGCGAGTTGAACAATCCGAACTACGTAAGGCCTGATTCTCATCTTTGGAATATGTAGGCAACTTCATCCCGAAGTTCGGCCATAATCATCTCCAACTCAACTGTCCTATTCGTTCATTTTAGATCAGGTCATCTTTCTCCATTATTAGTTAGCTCGGTTGTCTAGTCTTTATATGGGCAGAAAGACCGGTAAGGCGGATGCAGTTATGGGCAATTACGATCTATTGATTCGGGGGCTGTACATCTTGAGGATGGGTTTTGAGTGTGTCAGGTAGTGACCATTTCTGAAAATTGTTTCGAAAAGTTTTAATAAAAGTTGATTTTGTTCAAAATTTTATCTTTTTACAACTTGGACCATTTTGGGACCAAAAGGAACACTTTCAGTACTCAAACCTTTAATTTTATTGATTTCAAACACAAGTACATTTTCCAACTCTCTACTTTAAATCAAAGTTACTTTTACATCATAAAACTTGAAAAGAAAGATCAAAGCAATAAAGCTAGGGGCACAACTAAGTCAGGTAGCTCTATGTCTTCTGTTTGCACTTGTGGAAGTTCCTACAGCTAAGGATGGCCCAACTTGTTCTTTGTCCTTAAGCCAAGCCAAATACTCGCCAGAAAGGACGTAACTGAAGCTAGGGATAGGGGCCAGAAGCTCCCTCGTCCTCAAAGCAGTGAGGTACCGTGGTAAGTGTGAACCATGCATGAAAAATGAAGCTGGGTATTCCACCTCCTCATCTGGACGTGTCTGATCATGCCCAAACTGGCGTCTAAACCAGAAGGAAAAATAGAACATGCAATGTATGAGGCCAATCAATTGTATGCCCGGTTGACGGGACATACTGTAGCTCATCTCAGCCAAACTAAGCCAGGGGCAACGCCAAGTTATGTTAGCTGCAAATCTGTTACACATCCAGTCGCACCACAACCCCTTCAAAGGGAAATCCACTAGCTGTTGGCGGGAAAAGTAAGCTCGGGCTGAGTACTCGGGGCAAGGGTCCACCACTTTTAGCTTATCCATCAGCCATACCTGGGAAGGGAAGAAAAATGAGAGATATTAAAGAATGAAGAGATGTACGTTGAAAGAAAAGTAAGGAAAGGGCTAGAGAGGAAAACAGAGAATGTGTGTTGAGTGGCATGAGGATTATAAATAAGAGTGGTGGGAAACAAAACCTGGAGAAGCAGCGGGTTCCCTACAAACAAAGTAGTCTCTCGCCGACGGAGAGCATCAAGACCCTTCAAGGTTTCGGCCAGAGCCAAGCCCATGCAACTTTTGCCTTCCTTCAGACACTGGGCCACTTCGATCAATCGGATGCTGGCCACGCCGACACTAGGGGCAAGAAGGAATTACGCAAGCAGGCACAAATAGAGAGCATGTTGCTGGTAGCCTCGCTAGAGAAGGTCACTCCTATCTCCAATAACGGAAAATCGATGAACTAGACCTGGGATGTCCAACTCCCCATCATGTGCCAAGGACCGAGCTTCGCATAATGGAAGCCCGCACATCCATTCCAAAGCTTGGGCATGGCCAAAACGGGGTTGCGGCATAATTTCTTTGTCACACTGGGATTCCATCAGTACTTGGAATTCTTTGAACGTTGGACACATTTCTTGTGATCTGAAGTGAAACACGTGCGTAATGGGGTTCTAGCATCAGACCGCGACATGGAGGAACAGAAAGCAAAGTGGCGTGCGGCTTAAAGAAAAAAGAGCGTTTAGGCCGAAACCACGAAAATTCACCTTGTTCGAGCCGTCTAAAGTGGCAATCCAGTCTCGGAGCCTATTGTTGAGAAGAATCTCCATCTTGAGAGAAAAATACCAAAGACTTGTTATTCTGCTGAGAAAATAGCTTGGGGTCGCTTTTTATAGACTGCGAGAAGGAGTAGTGCATGATAGCTGGACTGCACTAACCGACATCACTTTTAGAGTCGGTCGGCTCTCATTGGAACCCAGTCGTACCTATTGAGAGTCGGCCGGCTCTCAATGACTGCCCAGATCAAAGCAGTTGCAGAGAGGGCAGGTTCTCACCTTAGCGTACCAGAGCTGTGTTTTGAGTGTTGTCTTGTTTACATCAAGTATTCTTTAGTGTTTTTAGGTTGTTTTCATTTTGTTTTTCTGTTATCGAGTTGTATTTTGTATTCTGTCCAGTTGTAACTTGTAAGTTATGAGTTGCTATTCGATTTAAGAATCAATCAAGAACAAGCATTCACAGTTGTTAACAGTCTTGTACGGGGATTATCGTGCTAGCACCACTCATTCATCATATGTCACATTGTGCAAGAGGGAAATATTCTTTTTATGACTAGAGGGTTCAAACCCGATCATTGTTTTATAAAAGCAAAAAAAAAAAAAGAAGAAAAGTCTTCAAAAACAAAAGGCATAGGTCTATCTGAAGCTATATAGTTCCCAACTACAAAGCAAAAGAAAAGATAAGAAAGCAAAATCATCACTCCATCATCGCCCTCTTCCTTCTCGGCTGCGGAGGAGGTGTGTCGCTGTCATCACTGGGGTTGCTGGACTATAAGTCGATCTCCTCTCCCTCATCCTCGGGGGTCGTAGATTCGTTAAAAGACTCCTCAGAAGGTGAGTCTTCCTCGCTCGACCTCTCCCTCGATCAGCCCATTCTCGGCCTCTCACTAGTTCCCGTCTCCCCCTCCTCCCAGCTGGAGGAGGTCCAGCAGATGCTGCTGGCACCGACTCGAGCTGAAAAGAATACAGTATCAATATGGACTAACAGGAGTATAGATAGTATGGCAACAACAGTGAACTAGTGATACAGAATACCTCAATCCCGTGAGTGGCCAAAGTAGTCTGTCTCCTCCGCACCATAAGAAGCAGTTGGTCAATCGCCCAGAGGAGGTCATCAGCATACACCACGGGTACCTGCAAAAGGAAGAGAATTTGAGAATAGTGGATAGAAATAACAGGGTACAGTGAACAAAAATAGCAGAGGATAGAAAAGAATGAATTGCAGTGGGCAAAAGTATAAATAAGTGTGTACCTGCTCGATGCTAGGAGCGATCACTAGTCTGCGATCCCTCTCTTTGATATGCTCAAAAGGGATCTGTTTGAGCACTCTATCCAGACGTATGTATATGACCTCGGTAGGAATCGCAGGAAGCCCATTAATAGGAGCAGCAACCTCGAGAGGTACGCAGGCTATAGTAGTAAGGGCACCTCTAGCAGCAGTGGTGGCAGCCTCGGGAACTGCGTGGACTACACCGCCATCACTCGGGTCTGTAAGAATGTAACGAAGTTACCAGCGTTGTGGTATCTATCACTGTCCTCTCCTTACATCAAGTAATCGATCAGAGGCCCATCGTGAAGATCATCGGTAATCCTTATACCAGGAGGAGAAAGATGTGGAACATTAGGATTGGCCTGGCCCCGAGTCTGACGGATGAACAGCTCCCCCAAGTAGTATGCCCTGTTGAAAGGGTCGTCGAAAAGGATCTGCATTGTGGAGGCCTCCCATGCAACAGCATAATTAACCCTCAAAGCCTGGGGGATGCCTGCCCAGGGGTGCCAGTCAACCTGTGAACAGAATATGCAAAGCAAGTGGCCGATGCCAAGAGTATAAACTGCATGGCAATAGTTCAATATGGGACAATAGCATGGAAATAGTAAAATGTAAAGACTAGTATTTTGTTACCTGATCTACGGTGATGGTATCAAAGAAAGAGAGAAAGTAAGGGAAGTCTCAATTTACGCAGCGACGCTGCTCAAATCGAGAGTTATAGTACCGAGAGCAGGGTACTGACAACTCAAGTGGACGTACTGGGATCGGAGCAAGAGAAGTGAAATATGTATAAACCCATAACTACAAGAAAGTAGATAAGCAGTTATGAACAGAGTAGATAAGCAGATATGAACAGGAAATATAAAACAAAACAAGAAAAAGAAGTGTAAAGTGTACCTCTCAGACTCTCTAGTAGCTGCCAAGTAAGTTCACCTTACGGCGGGATACAGAGCTCATGTAGCAGTACAGGGTGGCTAGGCCAGCACCATCCCAGTCATACTCCCCCACTCGCTGCAGATGCTCCAGTGCCCCCAAGAGATAAAGCCCCATGGTATTTTCCTTGTTTGTAAACATGGTCGTACTGAGGAGATACAAAAGAAATCCATGAGCATGCTGGGTGACCTTCTTCAGAGTAGCTGGCTGAAGATCAGAAAAATGCTCCAAGAATCAACTGTACCTCACCATCCCGGGACCGGCTGTGTTAGGGATCGCTCTGAGGAGATGGAGTTGGGAAGCTCTCCACTGTGCCATATCTGGATCAAAAGAGATCGGGTCGCCAACCTTGACCCACAGGCCGGTGAGCATCGCAAAGTCATGTGGGGTCAGAGTTAGCTCCCCAATCGATGAAAAGTGGAATGAGTCTGCGGTGTCCCACCATTCCTCTACCAGGACCCCGTGTAGAAATGGGTCAACCCTCATTTGTACTAGTCCTAAGCAAAAAGGCCCGAAGCCAGCCACGTCGACTAATGCACAAACCTCCATAAGAAGCTTTTCGTACTAGTGCCAGGGTCCAGAAATAGATTCGTAGCCTCTAATCCTCCTGGTCATCACCTGTAGTATGGGAATGTTGTTAGTGTTCGCAATGGAGTGAAAGGAATTCAAATAGGCTTAAACAAGAAAAAGAATAGTGCTTACTGTGGAGGCATCGGCGGACAAGTGCTCGGTGGGCTCCTACAGTAGGATGTCCTTGTTAATCCCCAGAATAAGGCCCTCAAACCGCAGAATACCGCTTGGGGTCAAAGCGTGTGTATGTGGCTGGTAGGTGGCCACATCAAATGGTCTTTCAGCAAAAGGAAGCAACTCCAGCTCAGGAATGGGAGGAAGGACATCCTTGGCCTCTATGTCCTCACCTAGGACGGCTCCAATACCAATAATGGGGTCAGGGATGGGAAGTTCACCATTAGCCATGGAGGGAAAGTGGAGGAAAGTAAGGAAAACTAAAGAAAAATGTGTGGGTGAGTGAGATTAGGTGAAAAACCCCAAAACCAAAACCCTAGGGGAGTGAAAATAAAGAGAAAGTGAAAAAAAATAAGAGGAAAAGGGGAAAGTGTGGCTAAAGGTGTGAGAGAGCAAGAAAAACAAAGGGAAAATCCCAAAACTCAATGAAATCAAATTTTGTTTGGTTTAAAATGTAGAGGAATGAGAGGGTTTTCAAAGAAAAATTCGCAAGGGTTGTTGGGTTTTGTGACAATAAGGAAAATCTAGAGAGAGGAGGGTCCTAAAGAGAGATGGAGAGGGTTTTCAAATATTGGGTGTGTGTAAAATGAAGGTTGAAATGGCATTAACTCAACCAAGGTCGTGGTTTTATTGGAACTACAGCTGCCACCATCGTGAGCCAGCCGACACTATTTGAGCCCGGCTATACTTCATTGGGTGCCGATTAGCTCCAAATGCAATCCAGTTCAGTTTTTTCAGTGCATCTCAGTGTTGGGCCACGGTTGGTTGTGGGAAGGTGTAAAAGTTTTTTTAACAAGAAACACAGAGCAAGAAAAGAGGAAAAGAAAAGAGAAAAATAAAATAGGTGAAGAAAAAGGAAGAGAGTTTATTTTATTTGTTTACATCTGTAATTTGCTTAATTCATCTTTATTTAAATTTATCTTTTGTTGGTTTTAATCAATTCATTTAATTCATATTGTATTAATCCATGGTTGGATAATTTCTTTCTTAGTTTGATCTTGTAATTTGTTATGTTTAAAGTTGTTTCAAAGTTGTTATTATTTCGTCAATTGCTTTGGTAAATCATGCTTTGGTCTATCATTTCGTTGTTTTGAGAATTTGTCATCTCGCTATTCTGACAATGCTAAGTCTATTTTCTCAATTGGCAAACTATTTTTTTTTTTTTTTTTTATAAATTTTGCTACTTCGAGTTTGGTTTTGGGATTTGTGCATTTTTTTTGAAATTATGGAAACTCACGTTTATGCTTTGTACTATTTTCTCCGTGGAGTTCATGGCTTCATTTTCCGAGGCCTTCACAAGGATGAGTTTAACCTCGCTCTCTTTTGAATTTTTCTGCATTTTTTCGTTGATTTGATTCCTTCCTTTCGCATGAGACACGTTGGGATTGTTGTTTTCCTTGGTTAAAAACAGCAGGTGCACCTGTTTGTTCACACCGCCTCTCTCCTCTCCTGTGAGACGTGTTAGGAATGTTTAACTCGGTTAAAAACAGCAGGTGCGCCTGTTTATTCACACCGCCTTTCCTCCTCTCCCGTGAGACGCGTTAGGATTGTGCAACTCGGTTAAAAACAGCAGGTGCGCCTGTTTGTTCACACCACCTCTCCTCCTCTCGCATAAGACGCGTTAGGATTGTTCAACTTGGTTAAAAATAGCAGGTGCGCATGTTTGTTCACACCGCCTCTCCTCCTCTCCCGTGAGACGCGTTTGGATTGTTCAACTCGGTTAGAAACAACAGGTGCGCCTGTTTGTTCACACCACCTCTCCTTCTCTTGCATGAGACGTGTTAGGATTGTTTAACTTGGTTAAAAATAGTAGGTGCGCTTGTTTGTTCACACCATCTCTCCTCCTTTCGCGTGAAACACATTAGGATTGTTTAACTCGGTTAAAAATAGCAGGTGCGCCTATTTGTTCACACCACCCCTCCTCCTTTTGCGTGAGACGCGTTAGGATTGTTCAATTCGGTTAAAAATAGAAGGTGCACCTATTTATTCACACCACATTCCCTCCTCTCGCGTGAGGCGCGTTGGTATTGTTGTTTTCCTTGGTTAGAAATAGCAGGTGTGCCTTTCTGTTCACACCGCCTTTCCTCCTTTCGCGTGAGACGCATTAGGATTTTGAGGATCTCAAGTTGCTCAGTTAAAACCTTGGGTGTGTCCGGTGTTTACTTTTCCTTCTACCCTTCCCATGTGAGATGTAGTTGGCTTTGCATTTTCTTACATCTTTTCTACGTTTGACATGGTTTGGTTTGTACCCTCTTTGTCCCCGTGTTTGTTTACTCATTGTTCTCCGTGTGAGACGCGGATTGAGTTGTTTTGCTTTTGTTTAGATGTTGACCTGCTCTTGCTTATAGCATTGTTTTGTCGCTTGTTAATTACATTCGTGTCTCATTGCATTGTTTCATTGCACGATCATAAGTTATGTTTTCTACATATCATTTTGCATTCTGCATGCTTGATTGATTCCATGCAAAAGGGGATATGTAGGCAACCTTCGGGTTTAACTTTTGGCATTTGTATTTTGATTTGTTTTCTTGCCCAAGTCTTATGCCCTCGTAAAATGGGTCATTTTTGGGCTTCGACATTTACTCACGTCATTCCATGACCTCGAGTTTTGTCAAAGAGAGGCAACTGTACAGACCCCATTTAGACCGCCCGTAAGACTTGGACGCTTTGTCCTCGGCACTCGATGATGAAGTTGGGTTGATTGTGATTCAAATTCTCAATGAAGGACGTAAGTTCAAGCTCCACAACCAATCCCAAACCTTTCGTATGTGCATTGGTCTGACCCCAAAAATTCATTTTTGAACCCTGAGCTGCTCTGCACTGAGTTTGAAACAAAGGAACAAGGGAGAACATTGGGAGCCGATCGGCTCTCATTGGAAGCCGGTCGTAGCTATTGGGAGCCAGCCGGCTCTCGATATCGAGAAACACTGTTTTGGGAGGGAATGGGCCAACTTTCCATTTTTGAAGATATTTATGACCTATTCTGCTCAATTTCTAAGAATACGAGCATATCTCTCAGTGTTAGAGGTTGAAAAAATTTCAAAGAAGCTAAACAACCCTTGAGAGCTCCTTCTTCTTGTGCAAGCTACTTTTGAGATATTTGATCATCCTTATACTATATCCATACACCATAGACAACCTTAGAGCAAAGCCTTAGAACCTTGGTTGAGCTTTGTAAATCACAATTCAAGCTTGAGAGTGAGCTTGGGCCTAGTTTGGTTTACAAACAAGAGCTTACCTCCTTTGAATTGCTTTCATTTATGTCTTTCTTTGTCTATTTCTTCTGTTTTTGTATTGTTTTGATCCTATTTCAAGTGTTGGAACTTCGGTCTAAATGGCTACCAAAGGATAGAGGGGGTTAACACCCTTTCTTGCACTCTTTTCTTTGACTTAAAGTGATTTTCAAAGTTTAATAAGGCCTAAAAAACAAGGTTTGAGGTCTCAAAAATGGAGAGGTTAGCCACATCTCCATGCTTTTGTTCACTTGCCTTGTTTTTTCCTACCTTTTTATGCTCTTCAACATGATTTTTAGCCACTGCTTTTAGCATATTAGGGGCTGTTTTGAGGCTGTTGCAATTTATTTGATTAGTGTATGCTTTGAATATCTAGTTTGTTTCATTGTAAGTCTTCACATCTAGATTGTTATGTTGTGTTATACGTGGTTTGATAGCTTTTCTTTGTTTAAATTTTCATGTTGAGGAGTCTCATTCTAATAATCAATCCTGCAATCATTTCTGCCACCTCCCTCTTTTCTTTTTTTTTTCTTATTTTTTGTTTTGTTTTGGGAGTTACTTCAACCGATTGATGGTTATCTAAAGCATGAGAAAGAAACCTATGCTCAATGGCTTAATCTCTATGGAGGTTCATCGTCAAAGGCATAGGCTGTATTTCATGCTTAGGATCACTTCTCGTTTAAAGTTTTTTCTCCTTTAGTGGACTTAAACATCACTTTGGACAAATTGACTAAGGAATGGCAAAGACTAATGAAATCGACTTAAAATAAACTAAACTGACATAAAGAAAATGCTTAGAGTTGGTTGGATTCAGCCGGACGTTATGCTGAGTCCATCATTCCGAGAATTATTACGTATCAATCCATGATACGTGAATAAGGCTAAGAGTGTGCCTACTTCCCTCTTTGAGTCTTGATGATAGGAGGGAAGGGTGGTCTTTCATCACATTTATCAATTTTGTCCCAAACGTGCTCGGGATCATCAAGCCATCAACTTGTGCTAATTGATGGTTTCGAACGCGAATTTGTTCTTCTCTTGAGTTTTGCATGACAGATAGGGGCAGAAGGGACAAACAGGGCCTAGAATGGCTCTAGTTGCACTGTTTTCATCCCAGAGCACAAAACACCTTTTGGCATAAAATTTAGTGCCGGCCAGCACTGTTTTGGCCTGGGCGGATCTCATTTTGAGTTGGCCGGCTCCCAATACTTGGTAAAACAGAGTGTTTTGCAGAAAACAAAAGGCAGTGACTGAAGGTGAAACAGAGCAAGTCTGGGCAGACAGGGCAGCTTCTGGACGCTGTGCATATGGTCTTTGTGGATCCTTGTTTAGATCAACGTTGTAAATTAATGTTCCCAATATTGTTGTAATTAATTAATCATTGTAATTAGTATTGTTGTATTTATTATTTGCAATTGTCACAATTAGTTAGCTCAGCCAGTTAGTTATATTGTTCATCTTTGTTGTAATAACTTAGATATCTAGTTAGTAGTTAACTAGTTTTAATTCATTTATTTGAATTTGTAATAATTAGTTTATTTCAGACATTTGACAATTATTCGGACCCTCCTACGTGAGGGCAAACTTGTAATAATGTGTATGTCTTCCAACCCCACATCTTTCTCCCTTTTATTTACCCGCTTATGATGGATAGTTTAGAACATGATGTTTGCTTAGCATTTCTCATGATTTGTATTCATTTATCTTGCATGCATTAGGCTTGGCGCATCATTCTAACTCACAATTGTTATTCGTTACTTACTTGAGTACGTGCTTGAGCTACTTGTTATCAAGTTGATTCATATGTCATAACTAGTAACCGAGCCCATTAGTTGCGTATCGGATGTGTTGCATTAGTCATGTTGCATTAGTTAGAGACATGCATGTTTTCTACTTATTTTGCTTTTTTTGGCTTGCCTTGGAGTACTAGGTGAGCACTTATTGTTTTAGCATATTGCATTGCATGTAATTGTTGCCATTTCAAGCGTGCTTAGCATGAGGCTAAATGCTTAAGTGAAATACTTGTTTGAATGTCGATAGATGAAGGCTAATTGCTCAAATTGGGATAAATTGATTAATGTACATATAAACTCACCTTTTTAAGTGATGAGTATCAAAAACACAATTTTCAAACAAACATGAAATCAAGGTGTTCCAAGTTTTGCAAATTAGTCTATACTTGTTTGCCCTCACATAGTAATGTTAGCCTAAATAATCGGAACAAGAGCATATAATGTACATAAAAATCACATCATGATTAGTGGAGGTTGATATTTGATTGGGTGTGGGGGGTGCTCAATTAATGACTTTCCCCTCTCATACCTAAGTTCCGAGCCAAGACACTTTGGTTTTGACTGACTAATGGCCTTTGGCACGAGTCATGAGTTTCCTAAATTTCCCAAAAAATATTTAGGTGGTGACTCTAAAATCTGGCAAAGCAGTTAATTTTTGACATTTGATCCAAACATCAATTTTTCAAAAAGAATTGCCGAATTTGGACTATTTTTGTGTTTTCATTGTTTCACATTGCACTTGTGCAATCAGATTCAGAACCACGAGAGTCCAAACTGTAGGGCTTGTCGTATCTGAAAGGAGCACGAAAAGCCAGCTACAAATAGTCTCTTGGAAAAGCTTATGGGTATGAAATTGGGATTGATATATGTTAAAATGAGGTATTTCCTACATTGAAATTGATTTTCAAAGAGAAAGGGGTTTTTGCCCAAAAATGTGAATGTTTGAGATTGTAAAGAGAAAATGGAAATGATATGAAAATTGTGAAATTGAAATGATGACAATGATGAGGGTGAAGTTGGATATGTATTATCACTCCCATTTTGAGATTGTGAAAAAATGTATCTTTAATGAAATTTATTTATCAGTTTACAGATATCTGTTTAGGCTATCAATGGAGGATAGTTCTGAGTGTTGCAAAAATTGCATGAGAATTAGGTGAACTAAAACTAATTTCTCATCCATGTGCATTGAACATTGTTGCTAATTTACTACATTGAAAATGTATATGATATTGAGAAAAAGTGGTGAACGTTGGAAAGAGGTGTGTATCACCAAATTAAGTTGGCCTGTGTATCCAGGGTGAAAGTCTCAAAAAACGCGTGTATATATGGGTGCCGGTTCCCGCGGACAAAGTATTTGTAAAATGGCAATAGTAGCGCCTGTATGAGCTACGTTTAGATGGGTGTCGCTTGATAGTTTCCCGCTGACGAAATATCTGTGAAATATAGTACTGGTTTGAGATTTTCCCCTTGTTTTCTATTGTAAAGGGCACCGTTTTGAGAATTGTGATATAAACTTGGCATGGCATGGTTTTTGGAAAGAAATGTGAAACATTTTGGCATGGGCATTGCATATGCATAGAACCTTATGGTTTTGTTAAGATTTATACATTGTTATAGCATTTCTATTGGGCTTTGACTCACCCTATGTGGGAAAAACATTTTTAGGTGCTGGTGATATGTCGCCACCAAGGATTTAGCTTGGGAGGACTGTGGAGCTGAAGGCTCAGTGTTGTATTTTTGTAGTTAATTTTGTGCAAGCCTAGGGCTTTATCTGTATTGAGCTTAAGACTCACTTTTGATGTATCCAAGCATTGACTTGGAAAGATGTAAACTTTTAAGGCATATGACTATTTGTTTAGTTTTCATTTCTTTTCACTATCTTGTAACACATGTTGTAGATTCAAGATGTGCTGTTTATGAATGCATAACGCATGTGTCACCTTTTGTATATCAAACTCTGATTAATGAAAGTTTATCAATTCAATTATTTTGCTATTTATTAGTTGTTATGAGATGGGTATACTATAATTATTTCAGGGTGTTACATCGTAAGTTGAGTGTGTGAGGTTTTGTTAGAATTATATGTAATTGGGCTTGGGTTGTTAGAATTTGGAACTCATATTGAGATGTAAGGAATGAAATATCTTTTATATTGGGTGTATGATGTGGGGGTAGTGTGACCCATTAGAGTTCATAGAATGAGGGAGAGTGGTTGGAGACAAATTAGTGCGAATAGTGAGTGGTTGCGACTTTATCAGCCTGTTGTGTGAAGTGTGGGGTTTCTTGACAAAGGGAATATGTGTGACTTGACCTAAGGGTGTGAGTGATATGCTTTGACCTTTAAAAGTCCAGTTCGGACTCAGGTGTGATGAGAGAATTTTTTTTCCATGTAAGCACGTGAATGGTGGTATGTTTGGGAACATAAGTGGTAGGGTTTGATTATGGAATCTGGTACGAGTTTGAGGAATGTGAGAAATGGTGTGTGAAACTTCTTATCGAAGTAAACAGTGTTGGGTAACACATCGGTGCTTAGTGCCGTGTGTAGGAATTGTTGAGTTGGTTAATCTGTGAGTTGATAGGGGAGTTTGATTGACAAGTAGTCACCTTGGGAATAACAGGGTTGGAAGAGGAGGACTATAAAGTTGCGGGTGCCTTAGAGTGGTTTTACGAGTGTGAAGTCTCGTGTATGTGGCTGTAAAACTAGTGTAAAGCTTGTCTTGAGTTAACGAAATCTCATCGAGTTGAAGTGACGTGTGGTAGACCCATTGTTTGACTTATGCATTATGCCTCATGTAGGTAATAATTGATGGTAATGTTATGGAGGAATAACATTGCAAAATTGTGAATTTTCTTGTGTCTTACTTGTGTTGGTAACACGGTTGTTATTTCTATGATTATTATTACGGAGATGTTGTGTATATGTTGTTGTTGCATCACTGTAAGAGTGATGAATGTTATTGGATGACGGTAAAGGTTCACCGAGTGTTATGTGAAAAAGGAAGTGAAAATGAAATTTCTCTTGTGTGATGGTCTTGGATGGCGTTGACAAGTGGATATGTTGTGGATTTGACCTAAAATTTCAATGAGAGATTTTACCGAATAGTTTTTGCAACTTAATTGTGGATGATTATGTGTCCAATTTGGCACTTTGTGAAAAAAAAAAAATAGTAAAAATGTATTTCTAACTTTGGATGGTATGAGTTTGAACACTTTTTGAGAAATGTTCTAAATGCAAAAGATTGATTTTCAAAGAATTAAGAAAAAGAGAAATTTTCTTTTTACAAGGAGTTATGTTGTTAATTGTTTAGAATGATTGGGTTGGATGGCGACCTTGTTTGAATTGTTAGTCACAGGTTTGTGTGGTTGATTGGAGGAGTGATTTGGGTTGTTGGGGCTTGTTATGCCAAAGTGTTGTTTTAACCATGGCCTATTGTAAGTTCTTCTCTTTGGTGAGAGTCGACTGAAGGTTCTGTTGTGAGGGCTTGTTATCGTATTCGAGCATTGAATACTTAATGGGGTTGTGCGTG
The DNA here is from genome assembly GCF_055761805.1 of Camellia sinensis. NCBI lineage: Eukaryota > Viridiplantae > Streptophyta > Magnoliopsida > Ericales > Theaceae > Camellia > Camellia sinensis. Next base: position 53,036,467 of record NC_138967.1, read on the forward strand.
TTATTGGTAATGGGGCATGAAGAACAATCATGGGGTCAAAGTTGTTATTATTGTGTTGTTGTCCCTTGTCTTATAGGCTGTAATGAGTTATGTGAGTTGATGAGATGTTTTTCTTTCGTTATGCGAAATGTCATGGTTCATTTTGGCATCCCACAGGTACTGATTGCAAAGAATGGAACGTAGTTTGACGGAAAGATTTTTAGGACGTTTTGTGCAGATCTCAGGATGGAATATCGGAATTCCTCTCCTGGCTACCCACAGAGCAATGGGCAAGCAGAATCGTCAAACAAAATCATCATTAATGAAGTAAAAAAGTGGCTCAAAAATGTAAAAGGGAAAGGGTTGAAGAGTTACCCTGTGTGTTGTAGGCCTACAGTACTACAACACAATGCTCGACTGGGGAAACTCCATGTTCCTTGACCTACAGAATAGAGGTTGTTATTCTGCTAGAAGGCGATCTCCCAACCATCCGGTTTGAACTGTTTGAAGATGCAAGTAATGAAGATGCAATTGCGCAAGCATTGGACATGGTAGAAGGCCAAAGAGAAACAAAATTGATCTGACTTGTAGCCTATCAGTAGTAGCTTACCAGCAGTTTCAATAAGAAAGTTCTCCCAAGAGAATTTACACCTGGTGAATTGGTTTTGAGAAAAGTTATGGATCACAAAAGGGTGCCTAGCGAAGGAAAATTAGTAGTTGTTATTGGAAATGGCGCATACTACTTGGAAGACCTCAAGGGAAAATCTATACCTCAGTCCTAGAATGTAGCAAACCTCAAGAAGTATTATCAATAGACTATCCCCTAAATTAGCTATCAAGTGTAAAGGCATTCATCTTTTGATTAATACGAATGTCTCCTCACATCTTTGAACTTTTGTTTCCAGCACATGTGCAGCTTTATGGCCAGAACAGATTATTAATTAACCTAGCCCTTAAAATCCAAGCTCTGGGGCATAGTTCAAAATAAAAGTGATTTTCGAAAATTAGCTTTGGTGTTTACCAAATGAAATTAGCTTTGATGTTTATCCAATGGAATTAGCTTTTGTTTTTAGTAAATGAAATTATCTTTGATATTTATCAAATGGAATTTGCTTTGGTTTTTATCAAACGGAATTAGTTTCAGAGCGACCGAATGGAATTTGGTTTTGGTTTGCAGTCAAACATGCTGTCATGACCCGAACCCGCCCCTATGGATTAAGGTCATAACCAGCCAGTAATCAAGGGATTACGTGTGGCCTCAAACTCAATAAAACATATCTTATCAGAGTTGAGGGGCCAAAACAGAAGCAAACTTACAAATTGTCCATAGAGCTGTGCTTACATGGTATAGCAAAATCATTCCAAAAGTATTTCATAATAACTCACACATACTCATAGAGTTAATCTATATCCAGGAACTTTCAATTATGCAGTCACCCAAACAAAACTTAAATACAAAGGAAATCCAATGTTTTTGTCAACATAGCAAAAATATAACAAAAGAACGAAAGGGCGAAAACAAGTCTCTTGCATGAGACGTATGAACTGACTTCTCAAAACTTTGACTGTTTCTCACATACTTCACTGAGGCTGGGTTTGGACGTCTCTTGGCTCACCTACAGACACGTGAATGAGAGTGAGCGAAAGCCCAGTAAATAATATCAATAAAGGAGATACATGAACGGAATTTGAAACAACTACATCAGACGGCCTTGGGCCCTGTTCATGTTTCTATCTAGTGTATCAAGTGACCATAGATCCAGACATATCAAACGATCTCGGGCCCAATTCATTCCTATCTGACGGCCTTTGGCCCAATCATTCATGTCCGACGACCTTTGGTCCAATCATTTATATCAAACGACATTTGGCCCAATCATTCGTATCAAACGACCTTTGGCCCAATCATTCATATCAAACGGCCTTTGGCCTAATCATTCATATCAAACGGATATTTGTCCATAATTCAAATTAACAAACTTATGAAACTCAAATAGGAGTAAGCGATTGGACAAATAACATACTTCAAAATATCTTTACTAAGATATTACTTACAGTGTTCTGCTGGTGGATTCGTCCTTGTGCTCGACCCTACATAATACATAACACATATCGGGTCACAAACGATTCAATCCATTCTTAACTCATACATTCCTCTTAGGCTTCTTTCTTATCTTCTTAGTCCATTTACAATGCTCAATGTATGCCTAAGAGTGCTTTGAAGTGAAAGAGAATGGAAACAAAACATAAATTTATCTTTACAAAATTTCTAAAACAGGGCTCCCCGCTCGAGCGCGGTTTCTGACGCTCAAGCGGACCCATCTGGTCTGCAAAAGTACTGGTTGCCTCATTTTTGCGCTCGAGCGTGACTTTGGATGCTCAAGCTGAAAGTCGAAACATGTGATTGACACTCAAGCGTGACTCTCCCCACTCGAGCGGACATTAATGCCTGGAAAAGTTCTGGGAACTAACATTTCACGCTCGAGCAGCGTTTTCCCCTGCTCGAGCGAACATGCCAAATTTTGGAATTTCCAGCAACCAGTTTGAGCTTCGATCTTGCATTCAAATTGACATAGCTTGCATTTTATGACCCATAACTCTCATATACATCTACTAACATGATACAAACACCAATTCACTACATTATGAAGCTCAAATCCTATGAATCAATTACATGCATACCCAACTTATGCCAAACTTACTTCCAACACATTAAATTCATGCATTCAAAACTCATACCTCTATGAATTGTACTTGCATGTGGGATATAATCTTCATTCTCAACTTAAATGATGAAGAGATGATCAAAAGCATGAACTTCAATCAAATTTCAACACGGATCATATACTTCATGCTCAAATATACAAATTCATGGCAATTTCTTGCATGCATGCTTATAATGATTTCATAATCATCAAATTCAACTCATTTTATGTTCTTGATCACCATCTAACTTTGAATCCACAAGATCATAAACTCAAACTCATGAATTTACTCACCTAGGGGCTCCAATCTTCACAAATGTAGTTAAATCTTGAGTGTATCTTCCAAATTCATAAACTTTGGGCCAAAATACCCAATTCTTCCTCTTCCTCTCTCTAGAACCGGCCTCTCTCTCTCTAGAGTGTGATTTTCAGATTTGAGCTCAAAAGAATGAGGTTAAGTGTAATAGGGCCCCTTATATAAGCTTTCTTAATCAAACTTGATTAGGATTAAGTAATGGTTCTTAATTCAATTAGTTTAAACTAATTAATTCATTCCGAATCAGTTTTCAATTAAATTTCACCATAGGCACTAAAAATCATGCTAATCACAGTGGCGTAATCAATTTCAGTTTCTGACGCTTCTAAAGCCTTCAATTTAAATCTTAAAGTAGAAAATCAAACAAATTTTCCTATGGTGAACAGATAGAAATACAAAAACACATATAATCACATAATTATCACACAAGACCATACCAAACATATAATCATAATCATAATCAAGATCAATTAGCATAATACGGAACAGGGTTATCACACATGCCGAGTGGAATTACTTGGTGGAATTATGTTTGGCAACCAAAATGGAACTTAGCCAAGTGGAATTGCTTGATGGAAACTGCACTAATGAATTTTTCAACTGATCATTTCTTTTATGGAAATCACAAAATTTTATAGTCACAAACGACTCTTTCTTAAGTACAAGTACATCCACACTTCAGTATTGCTGCATACAAACAGAGTTGGAAAAGACTTGGCTAACTTATTTCAGGAGCAAACTTCCAGCATTAGTCTTACTCAGCTCCAGGTAAGGGCAAACAATTGTTTTTTTGGAACCAACTTGGACCTGAGTAAGACATCACTTTTTTGTATCTTTTTGTCCCATTCAAATACATTCATGCTATCAAAGTTGAAACAAACTTAAGCAGTTCTGCCAAAGAGTAAGATCTTCAGTGCCAATCTTACTTAGTTCTAAGTGGGGGGCAAACAATTATTTTTCTTCGAATCAACCTGGACCTAAGTAAGAAACATTCCTTCGATTACAAGGCAGGCACAACCATGCAGCATATTGAATAACCAGACCAAATAGCTATTCGGCTCTAAGGTCCCAACAGTGCTTGGCCAGGGACAAACAGTACAGATAACACAACCATTAAAGCAGAAAGCATCAGATTGCAAAATCAAATGGAAAATTCCATCATCCAACAAAGGCACAACTAGCCTCACAAACAGCAACAAAAAGAAGGAAAATTGTCTTGACAAACATAGGGGGCAACTCGTTAAGAAGACCGAGCTCCAGTACAACAAAAAACAAAAAGAAGAAAAGAACAAAAAATGTAAAAAACTTCAAATCTTTTCAAAGACCAGTTTAACTCTCATCACTAAGGGAATTTTAGGAGCAGTGTTCATAGCCTTGTCCATGTCACCTTTGGGAGGAAAAGTAGAGGCATCTCAAACTTTTTGAGAAACATGAGCCTCCTTAACCATATCTCCCCTAACTTTAGTCTCTGGGTTCTTACCCGCTTTAGTTTTCACTGTTTCATTGGCAACATTGTTCTCTGGAGTCTTGTTTATTGAATCAATGCCTGGGGAAATCTTTGATGGCGGAGTTACAGGTGTGGTAACAGTCTTTAGACTTAAGGACTTGGAGGGAACAGGGACATCCTGGAACAGAAGGGACCCCACAAGAACCTGAGCAGCCGCTAAGGTACTTGTCTAGCATTTGAGGAAGAGCTTGTCATGCAGCACCAACACTTCGTCTTTGTAGGCAGCTCCAACTTTATCTTAGCCCTATTGCCAGTACTTGGCTTCTAGAGTAGAACGCTCTGCAGCCATCATAGCTATAACAGCCTCCAATTCAGCCACTTTCCCCTCATATTGGGCTTGGGCCTGGGCCCTAGTACCAACTTCTTTGGATTTCTCAACAGAGGCAACAACTTTGTTTAGGCGAAACATTTCTCTCTCCGCAGTCCTACGACCCTCCTGCTCGGCCTCGAGATTTGTTGTCAACCTTTCAGCACTCATAACGGCCTCCAATACGGCCTTCTCAAGCGCTTCAGCTTAGGTAATGGACAAATGCATCCTTTGAATGCACTACAACAACAAAAAGCATTGAGAAAAAGGAAACAATACAGACAAAGAGGAATATAAAAGGAAAAATAGAGGTACTCACAGCAGTCATCATTTAAAGAGTCCCTTTCAGGATGGGAATATCACGAGGACCATTGTGGTCTGCCATGTCCACCAGTAGCAGCAGGGTTTTAGTCAGGTCAAAAGCAAGGTCTTTGGATGCAACCACAGAATCAGAAATAGAAATGGGCCTACCCTGATGCAGCATGGTGTAGACACCCCATTTTTGACCGCCCTTAAGACTTGGGGGCCTTAAGTTGATCACTCGATGATGAAAGTTATATTGTACAAATGTTCGATTTCTTGAACAAGAAGAGCTTCTAAATCCTAACCTTACATCCCATTTTGACCAAAACAATTTTTAGACCTTAAAATCCTCTTTTTCAACATATTTTTCCAAATGCTTCTACAATGTTCCAAAGTTCGCATTCGTTCAAAATATTGCACTTTTTTGTAAACCGAGTAAGGGCAAAGTGGAAAAAAAAATGAAAGGGAGGTAAACTCTTTGAAAAATCTTTAGAAACATCTTATTTATGGGTTTGGAGTTGAAGGAAATAGAAGGGGAGGGAAGAAAACTAGTTGGGGGAAATGTTAGGTATCAATCCGTTAAGAAAGAAATGAGAAACCTTCACTAAAATAGTCACATCTCTTTTCATATTTAGAATTTAGATGTAAGGCCACCTTCATTGGAAAGTAGACTTCCGTGGCTTCAATTTAGGCTCAAGAATCACCTAAAATTGAGTCCGGATAAGGCAGATATGCCCGTTTGAAGTTAAGTTTGGAAGCATATTTTTGTAGATGACCGCCCACTTCTTACAAGTCCTTGGCCGGCCAACTAAGTGTCTCTAGAGGCCCATAAACCCACTAGTGCCTGGCCACCCACTATTTGTGGAGGGCCACCCCCTTTTAGTGGCCTGCCGGCCACTTGTGTAAAACACAGATATTTGTTGCAAGTTGTTCCCACAAGTGCATGCGCTGCTCCAGATGTCTCTATACAGATATTTCTGACAGAGGCAAATGTTTTTCTATATATTTTTGACCTCCCCTCTTGAAATTAGGTTACAAAAAATTCCTAAAGGACCAAAACTTGCATAGCACTCGCTCTCTCTCTCTCTCTCTTTCTCTCTCTTTCTCTCTCTCTTGCAACCTACACACTCTTTCTTTACACTTCCTAAACTAAGAATTTAGTTCTTCTTGCTGAGGTTCTTGAGCTCAAATCTCAGCCCTTGAGAGTGAGAACTTGTTGGTTTGTTAACAAAAGAGTTACCTTGCTTCAAGAGGTATAATTATAGGCATCTTTACACTACTTCTCTTTTATCTTTTCTTGCTGTTTTTGAACTTTTTTTGAACCATTTTTATGGGCTGAAACTTGTGGCTTAAGGCTATCAAAGGTGGAGGGGTTAACAACCATTCTTTGAACCTTATTCTCTAAGCTTTTATCCTTGTGTTTCCCGTCTTTTCGTCAACTATTTTTAAGCTTTTTACCACTGATTTTCAGAGGTTTTTAGAGGCTACAAATGTTGTTTTGAAGTCCTAAAAATAGAAGGGTTAGCCTCCCCTCCTTGTGCTTGTTTATTAGCTTAAATTCCTCACTATTGTAGCTAACTTTTTTAAGCTTTTCCATGTGAATTTCAATCCTATTTTTGACTGTGTTAGGACTATTTTAGCTTCTTTTTTTTTTTTATTTCATTTATGCTTTGTATTATATGCTTGTAGTGTAATGGTCCTCATAGGTTTTGTAGTTTAGGCCTTAGCCACCAACCTGTTTGAGTTGATAGCATTTATTTCATGCTTTTCATACTTGTGTTCATTCTTAATCATCTCTACAACCTCCCTTCTTTCTTGTCTTTTTCTTTGCTTTGAGAGTCGTTTCAACCGATTGTGTTGTTTAAGCTTGAGATAAAGACCTTGTGCTTAATGGTTTAATCCCTTTGGGGGTTCATTACCAATGGCATGACATCTCTCTCATGCCCAAAACAACCTTCTGTTTGACACTTCTCTCCATTAGTGGACTTAATGCTCATTTTCGGACTAAAATGACTAATGAATGGAAAGGTAATTAAAAGAGGTAATAAAATTTGGAATATAATAGAGCAAGATAATAAAATGGTTTGGGGTTCAATTAGACGTTAATTGAACCCCTGGAACTTGATCAATTCCATGATAGGGAGACGTTTTGTTGGTCCATTTATTAAAATTTTATCCCTCGATTCGTAAGCCATCATGCAATGAGTTTGCATTGATGACGGCTTGCGAATCGCGCCTACTCCTCATTTGACCTGTTTGATGATAAGGAGAGGCAGGGTGGACAGACATCTCCTGAGAATGCTCTGTTTGTGCTCTGTTTGTTTTCTATTGCAGCAGGAAAAACCAAACATTAGTGGCCGGCAGGCCACCTTTACTGGGCGGCAGGCCACTATTAGTGGGCTGCCAGCCACCTTTTTCAACCGGGCAGTACATGCAAAAGCCATTTCCTTGCTCCTTGGGACCCGTTAACTTCTTAGTTAATTTGTATTAATTAATTAGTGTGTGTTGTAACTATTTAATTAGCTAGAATGGTTAGTTAAATTCGGCGTTGTAATAATTGGTTAAGTAGCTTAGCTAATTCATTTATTCGGACCAAATTGTGCGAGGGTCAATTTGTACAAATTAGCTTGTGTAGTTAATTTATTTCATTTGGTTTGTAATAATTAGTTAAGTAGCTTAGCTAATTTATTCATTCGGACCCTCTTATGCGACGGCCAAATATGTAATAATGTGTATGTCTTCCAATCCCACGTCTTTCTCTCTTTTATTTACCCGCTTATGATGGATACTGTAGAACATCATGTTTGTTTTCGCATTTTCCATGCATAAAGCATCCATTAGTCTTACATACATGAAGTTCGGTTCATCATTCTAACAAGCATTGTCATTTAAATACTTCTTTGAAAACGTGTTTAAAATTGCATGCTATCAAATGGATTCACATGCCATGCAATCATTGTATATTGCATGTTTTACATTAGTCATTTTGCATCATTAGGATCATGCATTTTTCCTAACTATTTTCCTTTTAGCTTGCCTTGGAGTACTAGGTGAGCATTTATCGCTTTAGCATATTGCATGCGTGTGATTGTTGCCATGTCAAGCACATTTCCATGAGGCTAAATGCTTAAGTGATATAACTCTTGAATGCCTATGGATGAAAGCTAATTGTTTGAATTGGAATAATTTGAGTAATGTATATATTAGATCACTTTTTCAAATGGTACATATTCGAAACAATTTTCAAACAAACATGAAATCAAAGAGTTCCAACTTTTGCAAAATAGTCTATACTTGTGTGCGTCACATAGTAATGCTAGTCTAATAATCAAAACAAGAGCATATAATGTAAATACGAATCACATCATGATTAGTAGAGGCCAATCTATGATCGGGCGAGTCGGGTGCTCAATTTATGGCCTTTCCCTCTCGTACCTAAGTTCCCGAGCCGAGACACTTTGGTGATGACGGATAAATGGCCTTTAGCACAAGTCTCGGGTTTCTTAAATTTTCAAAAAATATTTAGGTGGCGACTCTGTAGTCTGGCAAAGCAGTCCATTTTAGGAATTTTGATTCAAAATTGATTTTCTAAAATTTTTTTCGAATTTGGACACTTTTGTGTTTTTTTATTTCACATTGCACTTATAGAATCAAATTCAGAACCACGGGAGTCTGAACTTTAGGGTTTATTGTATCCGAAAGGAGCACGAAAAGCAAGCTACACATGGGCGGTTCCTAGTGTTCACAAGACTCATCCACAACAGGCTCCTCAAAGGCCTCGTTAACTTTAGCTTTGCTAATCTCTCGCCTTCTTGTATCCACCCTTTCAACAGTCAGGGCATCAGGTTTAGGAGAAATAACAGAAGGGCCGGCAGCCCTCACTTTCATTTTCACATCCATTAGCCTCTTTGGTTTAGCTCTCATTGAGGGAGTTTCCAGAGTCTAAGGAGAACCAAAGGCCTTAGCCTCCAAATCCACAAGCACCCTTCTCTTCGACATTGAACTGCCTCTTGTGAAACTAGGGGCAGGAGAAGGAGTCCTCCTAACAGACCGACTACGGCCGCAGTAACAATCAGTGATAAAAGGGCCTAGGGGAGTGTCCGTTTCAGTATCAGAATCCACCAAGGATGCAACAAGTCTTGCCTTTTTAGGGATAGTAGTTTGGTAGGTCGCTTGGTAGTCTGGTAGCTTGGGAGCAAATCTCTTTTTGTACCTCAGTATGGGCTTGATTGTTTCAATATTTTCACATGTTGGCCTCCTCCGGTAACGGGAAGATTCTGCAAAAATAGGGAACAACATCAACACAACACTCAAACAGAACAACAAACCAAAACCAAAAGTACAGAAATACCAAGGCAAAGGGTTTAGACCTTGGTAACCATCTTTTGGCGCATCCTCTCAGACTGAATCTCAGTCCCGGTGGGGAACTCACAGTTCATGCCAACTTGGAGGAAGTCATCATTGTGCTTATCAGAGTCAGGAAGGCCAGTGACAAAGTGACAATCAGTGGAACGAACACGAAGGTAATAGGTATTATGGTCTTTGTTATGAGAAAGGGTATAATAACCAAGGATGTCCTAGATGTCCAGATTCAGGCCTAATCGCCTATTCAGGACAGAGACACCGCAAATGACTCGGAATAGGTTTATAGATACTTGCATTGGGATAAGTTGGACTTGGTGCAGAAAGTGACAGAGTAATGGGTCCGAAGGGAACCAAACCCCCTTCGACAATAGCAGCAATAGGAAACGTAGCAAGGTTTCTTGTACTCATGTTGTTGGCATCAACCTTAGCCAGCGTGAGGGTAACATCATTAGGGATACCGTAGTCTCGATGAAACAGGGCCATTACCTCAGGGGTATCCACCAATGCATGAAACTTGCCCATTATCCAAACCTAGAAGGGCAAGGGCAGAACCAAACTAAGCAAGAGACAGAGAAATAGCACTAATCACCGACAACGGTGGCGCAAGGGCCAACAACAGAAAAACCATGATAAAAGAAGGGCTTCAGGAGGACTTACTATGATTTGACGAAGAAACAATGTAGAACGAAGGTCTTTGAAACTGAAATAAGAGCGGCAACACTCGAAACCCACAGTGAGTGGTAATCTAGATGAGAGCTCATTTTAGTGTTGCATCATTCTCTGTTCATGATGTTGTTTTTAATTTTAAGTAAATTAGAAGGTGCATTGGGTCCACATGAGTTGAAGGTGGTAGGGTGGAGGTGCTTGCAAGATCCCTGGGCTGCGGCTGACAGGGGAGTTGATCTGCTGCTGTATGGTGACCTAATGCTGTACAGATATTGTTTTGTTGCCTACTACTATTTCTGTTGCCTGCTACTGTGTGTAGATTGGTGTGTCTCAATGAAGTTTGTTCTACCTGATGCTGTAATTGTTTTGGTGATGTAGTTTAAGTAAAAGTTTGCATTATGAACTGTTAGGGCTGTTGCTGTGGATTTCTGCTACTGTGGATTTTTGGTGTGTGATCTGCTTGGTGTATGAGCTGTAATCTGTCTATTTGTTGGGTCTCACTCTGCTATGGTTTTCTTGCTACTGGGCTCTGTGGTGGATCTGGTGTGTGATCTATTTGATGTGTGATCTGTATGTTGTGTGCTTTGTGGTTGAGCTCTGTATGCTGTTATGTTTTTTGATAGTGTTATTTGGGTTAGTGCTTCTTGTGGGCTTTCCCTCCTGCGAGGTTTGGGCTCTCGCCAAACCATTGTGGTTGAGCTTACAGATGATTGGGCTCTCTTCTCGGTACCAACCTAGTTAGGATTGAGCTAGTTAGCTATGATGTATTCTGCTCATCCACTCCTTTATTTGATGTAATCTCATTTGTTTTATGGTTTTATCATTAATAAAGGCTTATTTTTGCTGATAAAAAAAAAAGAAAAATGGCGGTAAGTGTCTGGAGGAGCACCATCGGAACTAGGAAGAGAGAATGAAAAGGTTTTGGGATTTGAAAACTTGGAGATGGACGAAGAGGTTAAATGTACAGCCCTAGGGTATTTATTACCCTCGACAGTGTGATGGTATAGAATCACGTTCCTCTATATGAAATCGGTGCACTATCTCTGTACACAAGTGTCATATTGCCACGTGTCATTTTAAAAGGACACATGCAGAGTGTGTGTGTCAAAATTGAACTGTCACCAAGGTCGAGCTGGAGCAAATTCGAAGTGACGCAACGGTGGGGGTAATGAACATTAGCTCCCCCTAAGGGGAACCTTAGCACAAGCCAGGGGCAAATGATGGGCAGAATATAAAACGAGTCTGATCCAAGCCTTGGACCAGTCAATCCACTAAACCCAAACCCACGTGGGTTAGATAAATGTGTGGGCCAGTCAATTGAGCCCATCTCCATGAAGAATAGTATTCCACAAGTCCTCAAGCACTTGGGCCCAACTCGTAGTGGAAAGGCCAGTCTAGCCGCAACGCTGGGATGGGTTGAGCTGAAGAACTTAATCAGTGGACCGAACTGATGGGCGAATCCATCATCAGAACCAAAGTGGGCTGAGCCCACACAAAGATGTCTAAATGAGCCAGCCCATCTCTACAAGCAGTCTTACGAAAGGCCAAGCCGAGGCACAACAGTACCGAGCTGAGGAAACCTTTAAGAGAAACGTAGAAGTTATGAACACGTGCACATGAAGGCTGCCACCTCAGTTGGTCCCTTCCCCCTAGAATCACAGAAATAGTTGATAAAGGGAATGTGATCTGTTATAAGCATGCTTACAAGGAGCACACGCCTCCATTGTCAACTACCTTGAGGTCTCCCAACTTGGGGTAATGTTAAAGGAAGCCTTGAAGCACCAAAGCTCCATGAAACCATCTTGGGTAACAAGCAAAGTCTTCTATATAATGTCTTACTCTCTTCACATTGGAGGTAACTTAACTCAACTGAGCTTAACTGGATTCTACTCACTTTAACACAACGAAATTCACTTTACACTTTTCTCTCTTTACACCTAGAGAGAGCCTCTCATCTTCTCTGACGACTTACTCCCCCACCGGAGGGGTTTTCTAGCCAACCCCGGTCTGGCAGCTCTGAAGGTGTTCTATGTGTGCAGGTCCTCAGTTCCTGGATAGTCCATTCAGACATAGAGCTCCAATCTACTTTCATCTAGTGCGGGATTCGGTACGTACAAATTCAAAAATAAATATTTTTAGATTTTTCAAATTTATTTCTATACCCAAAAAAAAAGAAGAAGAATAAAATGAATTGTAAAGTTAAAATGAAAAGACAGTGGTGCCACATGCACCAATTAGTATAACAATTAGTGTACTAACATATACTATGACATTGTCACTTCAAAACTATGGATCCCACCCATTATACAAATTACAAAGACCCAAAGTCTCTAAAATTATGTCATATTATCCGTTAGTGCACTAATTAGTATATCAATTGGTGCGTATAGCTTTATTCATGAAAAGAAAAGCAACAAGGGTGTTTTGGTCTTATTATAAATACAACTATTTAATTTAGACAGCTTTCATAACACTTGTGCTCTATATGTCAATCGATACTTGTAATTTCATTATTTTTCTTATTGAAATCCTTTGGTTGGTGTATCATCGCATTAGTTGGGTGAAATTTGATTTAGACCTTGATTCGGATATTCGTTTCTCGTTGAGTCTTCATTCTTTTGACCCATTCTCTCTCTACATTCCAAATTTGGTGTAAGAATAGAACCATTGGGTAGCTTGTTGCTGGAGCTTTATTTTAGACTCTTGATTTGCGAAAAATGAGTTCGGATGTGAGAGTTATGTCCATTTGAAGATTAAGCACTAGACTAATTTAAACAGTTCGCTTGATCACAGGATTGTTGGCTCGAGCGATCCTTCGACCCTTCCAATTCTGAATTTCAAGGCCTAAGATACTGAGAACCTTTATTATTCGCTCGAGCAGTCTGCTTTGCAAAAGTCTAAGATACAGCAAGCCATTGTTTTTCGCTTAAACGCAGTATTGTTTGCTTCAGCAGTCCTTTGAATGTCATTCACTGCTTGAGCGTGAGCACAAGTTTGTTCGCTCGAGCAGTCTGTTCAAATTATGAGCGTTTAAACTAGCTTTTGGTCAGATTGGTGGGCCTAAAACCCACTTTTTGCCCTTGCGCTATAAATAGAATATTTTCTTTTTTTCCTCACTTTTTCACACACATTCTCTCTATTCTTTCTCTCTCTACAACTTTTGTCCAAAACTTCATAAATAATTTGATCCACACCATTTTGGATCATCTCCTCATCTCGGCCCGTTAAGAAAGATTGTAGAACGCATCGAGAGCTACATTTTGATTTGAGCGGATCGTCTTTTCGTTACCTTTGACTTTTGGGGTTCTTCTTTTCTTCTTCTCTAAATTGAGGTAGAAAGTATCTCACCTTTGTATATTTGTCTTACTGTGTCTATGTGGTATTTTGGTTAGTTACGAAATTGGAGAAATGTGGGGTTTCAATATATATATATATATATATATACGTGGTATAAAACTAGGGTTCAACCCTTTTGTTCTAAAACTCGTAAATTGTTTTCTCAAATTGATAAGTGATGTTGGAATTTCATAAATTTGGTTTCAAATTGGCAAAACCCTAGATTTTTATTAAACCCTAAAATATGAAATTAGGGTTTTTTTTATTGTATATTGAAATTTGTCATGAAAATTGGAGAATTGTGTTGAGAATGTTGATATTGTTGAAAATAGTGAGACTATTGAAAGGGTATGAGATTTTCAGTTATGCTTTTCTATTGCCGTTATGGAATACTTAGATAAAGATGACTATTTTGACAATCAGTGGAGGATTGCATGATTGTTGTAGAAATGAATTAGAAATTAGGAAAATTAAACCATTTCAATTCATGCATCGCATTGACATTTTCATGTTTTCACCTTGTACATTATCAAACTATTTTGGAGGATTTGTCCTAGTGATTCTTTTGGAAACTTATTCAATTATTAAAGTAAATAATGTCAAATCTGGGATGTGTAGAAAATTTTTTGAAAAATTGAATTAAGTTAGCTTGAGGTCCTTGGTGAAAGTCCAAAAACCCACGCAGAGTCAGGTGTCCAATTGTCCTTCTGGTTAATGCCGGTAAATGTCGATTTTTGGTAATTCTGAATAGACTACTTGCAGGTACATTTCCTAGGAGCTTCCTCATTTATTATTTACGATTTAATAATTGATGTTTTGAAATGATTGGACTTGAAGTATTTTGAAAAAAAGGCTCACATTGTATTCTCATGAAAATAGAAACGTTTTGACATGAAATGACATCATTTGCATTCATGATCATATACATGCTAATCTCATATACTTTTGTAATATTATCTCTATAGGGAAATTGTGGTTTTCCCTTAGTAGAAAACTATTTTCAGGTACAAGTGAGATACCACTGCCTCGTTGAAGGCTTGAGATAAACATTTTGGAACAAGAAGGCTCTTTATTTTGTTGTTCATTTGTATAGCTTTTGAGCTTATTTGTACGGGTAGAAACCCTTCTTTTTGTAATAAGGTTTTACTCCTTGAAAGATGTTAGCCCTTAGGGCATTTTATTCGATATATGAACTCATTTTTTGATTGTATCACATGTTATAGATTCAAGCTTAAGAGTTATGAATATGTTGTTGTACAAATTGTGTAGTTAAATAAAATAAACAAACAGATTCATATATAATAAATTACTTTACAGGAAATGAAAATCATGGGAAATTACAACTAGATTGAACAGATTTGTTGCCGCACTGTGGGTGCTAGAGGTATATCGGCGTCTGTCTCTCAAGATATGATGGTATAGACCTGCTAAAGCAAAAGCACCTTTTGTTTAGCTCCGGCGAACTAACAATGGCAGCACTTTCTCACATAGGAAAAAGAATATAGGAACAAACTGAATGTATCGTATAGAAGCCAAAAATTCGGTACCTCAAACCAAAGAGGAGGTGGAAGCCCAAAATTCAGTACCTAAGACCAAAGATGAGGTCTCCTTTTATACACAATGGGGGAGAGAGGAGGATTTTTTTTGCAACAAATGCAGAATTCAATTTCTACAAAACTAAAGAAGTATTGTAGGAAAACTGATGGTGTAAATCACTATCTTAAGTGCAGACGTTACACAAAATATAGACATGTATGTATATTTGCAGCCACCAAATAAACCTAGCCCAAAAAGATTAGGTTGATGGGCAATGAATCTTACCCATCTCAAACTTAACCCATTCTAGCAAGCCTCAAGCCCAAGCCCAAGTCCCACGATCCACGAATCACGGACCCAAACCCGGACCTGGAGCTAGACCTGGCCCGCTTCGGTCTGGGCTAAGACGGCGGCGCCCACGCACACACGCACATGTGGTAAGTTTTGCATAACCAACTTGGATCATAGTTTTAGCCCAAGCCCATCCTTGAAGCATCCACAACTCCCTTCGTTTGGGAAATTTGGATGCCTCAAAAGGCTCATGCCCTTATCAAAATCTTGAGATTTAAATACCTATCAAAACTTTCATCTGCAATCAATGTGAGATTGGTAGTTCTACACAATTCCTAATAACTCATTCATGAGGCCAACTTTATGAGACAATTTCTCATTCAATTCTTAATGATTTTTGGTCATTCTTTTCGTGGTGTAAAGTTCTTGTTGCAAAAAATCTAAACTCATTGATCCCACCTCAACTGGTGGTTGGGATCTACTTGAATTTCACATTAAAGTCATCATAAAATCCTTTTTTTTAACAATCCCCCACATGAATAAAAATTGACCGAATAAAGAAAACGGAAAACGTTTACAACAAAGGCTCAGAAAGAGCACACAGACTAACCCTACATCAGAAAAGGTAGTTGTTGGCCTTGAACCTTTCGTAGTGAAAGCCTATCAGATTTACTAGTTGAACCGTGAACGTGATGTCTTGAACTGTTCTACTGTTTGTGTAAATCGAGACAATAGACCTTACATAGGAGTTAGTCTAACCATTGTTCTTGTTCTCACAGGTGTGTTCGGTGTGGCCCTAGAACACTAGCCTGGTTCAATGAGTGTTTTTAAAGAATTCGACCTTGTTAATTCTTAAAGAACCGGCCCCACTTCGCACTCACATAGGTGGCCTAAATAAGGTATCTCATTAAACCACAGTTGATTTTTCATCTCACTTAGGTCATTAAAAGCATTAACTTAGCCTTCCACCCTTATAGGGTATCACTGTATAAAAAAATGGGCAAGATGATTTACCTCTTTAGTGACTCAGCCATTACAAGTAGTGAAGTTGTCACTTTGAACCTAGATCTTAGGATCACCAGTCGACTAGGTCAAGTTTTCCATTCTAATAACATTTACTAAAGGCCTTAACCCCATTCCTTTTCACAACGTTTTTACTAACTCTCGAGTTAACCCTTTGGTTAGCGAATCCGTAATGTTGCCCTTAGATTTCACATAGTCTAGAGAGACAACTCCATTAAAGAGTAGTTGTCGTATGGAATTATGCCTATGACAGATATGTCTAGACTTTCCATTCTACATATTACTCTGTGCCCGTCCAATCACTGATTGGTTATCACAATGAATACAGATAGCTGGCATAGGTTTTGACCAATGTGGAATATCTTCAACGAATTGGCAAAGCCATTTAGCTTCTTTAGTTGCTTTGTACAAGGCAATAAACTCAGATTCCATCGTTGATCTCGATATAGAAGTCTGCTTGGAAGATTTTCAAGACATAGCTGCTCCTTCGAAGGTAAGCACATAACCACTAGTGGATTGGGAGTCTTTTATATCAGATATCCAATTAGCGTCACTATACCCTTCTAGTCCCACTGGGTATCTAGTATAATGTAGCCCATAATCCTGTGTGTAGCGTAGATAACCTAATACCCACATAATGCCCGTCCAATGAGTAGCATTCGGATTAGTCATGTATCTACTAAACCAACTATCGCAATCACCATGCAAATGGATGTTATCCTTGTCACAAATGAATATGTATCGAAGTAATCCAAGCCTTCTCGCTGTCTGTATCCTTTGATAACTAGCCTAGCTTTATACTTATTAATTGACCTATTAGCCTTAATCTTTCTTCTAAAGATCCACTTACTTCCCAAGGCCTTACTACCTGGAGGTAGATTAACCAACTCCCAAGTATAGTTCTGTAAGATGGAGTCAATTTCACTCTTAATCGCTTCTTTCCACAAAGGACTTTCGGGTGAAGCCACAACTTCAAGGAAAGTTTGAGGTTATCCTTCTAACATATAAGGCAAGAAGTTCGAACCAAAGGACTTGGAAGTCCTAGCCCTCTTACTCCTTCTTAGCTCATCTACTTCCTCATCTTGATCATTCTCACTAGGATCATTTTCAAGTTCTTTTTCAGAACTTTGATCCTCACCTCAGGTTCAGCAAGGAACATGTCCTCAAAGAAAGACGCATTCATTGACACCATAATGGTATTCTTGTGTATATCTAAAATATCAGACTCGTGCATGTGGGCTTGCCTTTTTCTCGCGCCCCCGCACCTTTCGGGAAAGGGTTTGAAAAGAAAGGCCCTCACAGTTTGGACTCTACCAGTGGTTCTAAATCTAGTCTCACCAGTGCAATGTGAAATTGATAAACACCAAAAAGTCCAATCTGGAAAATCGTTTTGGAAAATCAGATTTTAAATCAAATAATGCCAAAATTGGACTGCTTTGCCAGATTATAGAGTCGCCACCTAAATATTTTGTTTTTAGAAAATTTAGGAAACCCTGACTCATGCCAAAGGCCACGTGTTCATCATCACTAAAGTTGCCTCGGCTCGAGAACTTGAATACGAGGGGAGAAGGTCCTGAAATGAGCACCCCCGCTCGCCCGATCGAAAGATCGGCCTCTACTAATCATGATATGTTCTTTTATAAACCTTATATGTTCTTATTCCGGTTATTAGCTAAATTTACTACGTGGCGCACACAAGCAATCATAGACTAAAATCGTAAGAATTGGAACAACTCAACTCATGCTTGTTTTTGAAAATGATTTGAATTTGCCACCCTCAAGTGGGCTTAAAACATGATTTGCCACTTCGCAAAGTGGGCTTAAAACATACATTTGTTGAACTGTTCCAATTCAAACAATAAATCCTTCATCCACAGGAATTCATGCAGTTTAGCAAGTAAGTACATAGCCTCATGGAAAGCATGCAAAAATGGCAATATGGCAATCACACTCATGTAAGCATGTTAAAGCATAAAACTCACCGAGTACTCCAATCCAAAACAAAAGCTAGTTAGAAAAATGCATGATCCTAACTATACAAGATGCCTAATGCAACACATGAAATAATGCAATTAATAGCCTCGGCTACTAATATGGTGTAGACACCCCATTTTTGACCGCCCTTAAGACTTGGGCACTACTGATTGGATCATTCGATGGTGTAGGCGATGCTATGCAAAGGTTCGATTTCTTCAACAAGAGGAGAGTCAAATCAAAACTTCATACCCCTTTTGGACTAAAACGATCTTGATCAAAATATTTTAGACCTTGAAACCCTCCCTTTCAAAATAGTTTTTGAAAAATGATTCTACGAAGTTCCGACGCTCGCATTTTGTTAAATGTTGCGCTTTTCGGTAAACCAAGCAAGGACAAAGTGGAAATGAATGAAAGAGAGATGAAATTTTTGAAAAATCTTTCAAAACATCTTGTTTAGGGGTTTGGAGTTGAAAAAAAGAGGAGATGAGAGAAGAAACCAAGTTGGGGAAGAAGTTAGGCATGAATCGTTGAGAGAGAGTCGAGCAGTCCTCGCTAAATCAGGCCTATCCATTTGTATACTTGGATTTTAGCTAAGAGGCCACCACCATTGGAAATAAGACTTCCAGGGCTTCATTTTGCACTTAAGAATATCCTAAAGCCGAGGTCAGATGAGGGGGATATGGCTGGTTGAAGTAGGGCATCAATCCGGTTGGACTGAAACTGAGCTGTCTTCACTAAAAGAGGGATATCTCTTAGAACAGTTGGAATTTTGGTGTGAGGCTTCCATCATTGGAAATAATACTTATGGGGCTTCAATTTAGGCTCAAGAATGACCTGAAAAGGAGTCCAGAAGAAGGAGTTATGTTTGCTTCAAGTCGGGGACCAGGACTAATTTTTGCTGCCGGCCTCTATGGGAGTGTGCCGGCCACAAATGGAGCATGCCGGCCATATGCCGGCCAAAAATGACCCTTGCCAGCCAGTTGAAGTGGGCGGTCGGCCAGAAATTTCCAGGAAGCCCAGAATTGGTAGATATTTCTTCTCCAGCTGTTGCGCACTGCTTCAGATATTTCAGAATTGATATTTTCGACCATGGCTCTTCTTTTTGCTATATATGGAAGCAATATCTATCATTTGAAAGGTTAACAAGTTTGGGAGCTTCTCACACTAAAATCCTCTCTCTCTAGAAGATTTGTGAGCAAATTCTCCCCTCTCTCTAGAATTCTCTCCCTCTCCTCTTGTTTTAGGCTTGAAAGTGAGAATTCGCTACATATTTGCATACACTTCCTTAACCAAAGTTGTATATCTTTGGGCTGAGGTCCCTTAGAATTTATTTTTGGGCTGTTGGAAGGTCATTGAAGCCAAGAAAGTGGCTGTTTTGCTGCTGTGCTTCAAAGGTAATCACCTATCCCTCTTAGCTTGTTTTGCATACTAGCTTTGCCATAGTTTTTAACTACTTTGGGGCTGTTTTTTTGGGGTGGTGTTGAACTACAAAAACCTCTATTTTTTAGTCCTAAAATTGGTGGTTTAAGCCTTGTTTGGCTAGGGAGTGTTTCCCCTTCGTTGCTTCTTGGCTTGTAAAGCCTTTTGAGCCATCTCTCAAAGCATTTCAAACAACCTTTTTTTGGCCCTTTAACCACTAAATTCTAGAGAAATTTCAGTGGTAGAAAACTTGTTTTGAGGTCCCAAATAGAAGGGGGCGGCCTCCCCTCCTTGTCTCTCCATGCTATGCCTAGTTAGCCTTGCAAAGTAGCATGTTTTTGTGGCTAGTGTTGGCCCAGCTTGAGAATGTTTTTGGCCATATTTTTACATGTTTAAACTCTTTTTTTGGCTGGTTTGGCCACTTATTCCTTGCATCTTGCACTTGTAGTGTAAACTTGCTCACTAGCCTAGTGCACTTGATGGTTTAGCCTATTAATCTAGCATGTGTATGCTCCACTCCAGCATGTTTTTGGCTCTGATTTAGCATGCTTTAGGACTATTTTGAGTGGTCTTGGCCTTTTAAGGCTTGCTTTGTGTGGCTGTAGTGCAAGTGCCTTAACTAGTTTTGAGCTTTAGGGCCTCTAGCATGCTTTACTTGTGATGTTTGCATGATATGGCATCATTTAGCATGTGATTTCAGAGCATATTCCTCTATCATACTCTCACATCTATCACTCTTTAAATGCCTTTGAGAGTTGTGCCTTATGCCTTGCTTGTGAGGCAATTTGTGTGCATGTTTGCCTAGTCTTTTGAGCTTTGATTCCAGCATGTTTAGGCCACTGTTTTGACATGATTTAGGTCTGTCCATAGCTGGTTTGGCCATTTGTGTTTGATATTGCATGCCTTTAGAGTAATGCTTGTCACTAGTTTCAATGCCTTTGGCCCTTAACATGTTGTGCATGCGTTGCTTGCATGGTTTAGTGTGTTTAGCATGCCATTTCAGTGCTGAAATATATGCCATTCTACTCCATGGTTTCACTCCTTCATTCTCCTTGAAAGAGGTCTTTAGCCCCTTGTTGGCTTGAGTATGGAATTGTGGCTCTCATGCCTAACAGTTTTAGCCTTCTCCTGAGGGTTTCTACTAACCAAAAGCATGGGACTTCTTTCATGCTCAAAGTGCTTGTGGCTGAGGCCATCTTTCCTTAGAGGACTTGCACATTGGACCTAACTAATTAAGGAATGGATTGGTAATGTAATGAGTAAACAAGAATTGAGCCAAGTAAAACATGTGAAAGATAAGCATGTTGTTTGCATTTCATTGTATTTGGTTCGGATATTAATCCAAACAAAAGAAATGTGGGAAGTTTCATTCTCAAAGTGATAAAACATGTCGCATTTCTTGGTCACTAACACCCTTGATCATGCATGATGGGATGGAGGCACTTTGAGTCTTATGTGCGCGTTCACCAAGCTTGTACAAGCTTGGTTCTTTGGCCATCATGCATTGAAAATGCTTGGTTGGTGGCTTGAGAGCCGAGTGCCACCCTCCTTTGAGCTTGAGACATGATAAGGAGTGTAGCGGTACACACATTTCCTTGCAAAATACATTGTTGTGCCTCTATTGTCCTCTGTTGTAGCAAAACCAGAAGCCTGGAAAAGCAGGTGGCCGCCGGCCAGTTCAAGTAGCCGACCAGCCACTTTCACTAGCCGACCTGCCAGTTAAGGTGGCCGGCAGCCACTTTTTGTGGCCGACCGGCCACCAGTCCAATTTTGTGCAGCAATGATCCTGTTTGGAGCAGAAACAGTTTGGAGGTTTGGTTCAATGTTCAGAAACCCAGGCACGTGCAAAGCGATGGATTTCTGGGCGAAGCCAACTGAGCATGTGTGTCTCCCTCCCCTTGAGGCCATTTTAAC
The DNA here is from genome assembly GCF_055761805.1 of Camellia sinensis. Taxonomy (NCBI): domain Eukaryota; kingdom Viridiplantae; phylum Streptophyta; class Magnoliopsida; order Ericales; family Theaceae; genus Camellia; species Camellia sinensis. Next base: position 53,058,111 of record NC_138967.1, read on the forward strand.
TACTTTGCTTAGCTAGTTAATTTACCGATTTTGTAATTAATTAGTTAATGTGCTTGGCTAATTTAATTCATCTTTGTAATATTCTAATTAGCTTAGTATAGCTAGTTTCAATTTGGTTTGTAATTAATTAGCTAGATTAGTTAATTAGTTAATTTATAATAAGTAGCTTAGCTTATTTATTCGGACCCTCCGTCGAGAGGGCAAATGTTGTAATAGGGTGCGTGTGTGTGTGCATGTCTTCCAACACGCACTTCTTTCTCCCTTTTACTTATCAACTTTTGATGATTAGTTTAGGGCATATTTCGATTAGCATACCTTATGCTATGCATGTTTGCATCATTCATTTGTATTGCATGCACCGGGCTCGGCGCATCATTCAAACTGCATTTGTATTTCAATACCTATTTGAATACATGTATCATAGTGTTGCATTCATATGCCATCTTAGGTTGCCGAGTCTATCTCATTGCATTTTTTATGCGTTGCATTAGGCATCTTACATAGTTAGGATCATGCATTGATTTCTAACTTGTTTTTCTGTTTTGGCTCGGAGTACACTGTAAGTGTTTACGCTTTAGCATACTTGCATGAGTGTGAGTGTTTTCATGACAACATGCTCACCATGAGGCTACTTGCTTAAATGATTAACTGCATGAATGCCGGTGGATGAAGGCTTTATTGCTTGAATTGGGATAATTCATCAAATGTGCATTTTAAGCCTACTTTGCGGAGTGGCAAAATCATCATGTTTTCAAGCCCACTTGAGGGTGGCAAATCCACGCTTTAGCCTACTTGCGAGTAGCACTTTCAAACCATTTTCGAAAAATAAACATGAGTTGAGTTGTTCCAAATTGAGTGATTTAGTCTATACTTGTATGGTATGCGCATCACGTAGTAAGTTAGCTAAATAGCTGGAATAAGAACACATGTGTCTATACAACAACATATCATGCTTAGTAGAGGCTGATCCTTTGATCGGGCGAGCGGGGGTTCTCATTTCAGGACCTTCCCCTCTCATACCCAAGTTCTCGAGCCGAGATAACTTTGGTGATGGCTGACACGTGGCCTTTGGCACGAGTCAGGGTTTCCTAAATTTCCCCAAAATAAAATATTTAGGTGGCGACTCTGTAATTTGGCAAAACAGTCCATGTTTGGCTCTTTTTGATTAAAATCGATTTTCCAAAACGATTTGCCAGATTTGGATTCTTTGGTGATTTATCAGTTTTACATTGCACTTTGTGAGACATCAGTCTTACATTGCACTTTGTGAGATTAGATACAGAACAGTGATAGGAGTCTGAACTGTACTAGCATGAACCAATTCGCGCCCTCTTCGGGAGAGGGGGGCGTGCGGAGGAAGTTCAGGCGGTGTACAGTTTCTGGCGATTCTGCTGGGGATTTAGAGAACTTGACTTAAACATCATGATATGTTATTTTGTTTACACTTATGTGTTTCTTTGCATTGCATTTGCATTGGTGCGCCTAAGTCACAGTGTTTGCCATCTGCCATTCCTGAACGGTTTGCCGGAGGCTTCCTTGGAAAAGCGTGCCAAAAGGCTGACCGGTTGCGGGCTCTACCACGATGGGAACACAAACCTTGGTTTTGCCGAGGCACCCTATTTGACCATTTGACCTAGATGCATATCGGAGGCCATAGAGACCATTCCAAACTAGGACAGGTTGCTTACCCGATTGCAGGATTGCTTGAAACCGCATGTTTGCGTAGTGAACCCCTAGCTCCTGACGAAACTAGGACAGGGTAACCCTACCCCATCATAGGGGTGTTTTGGCTCTCAATTAACTGGTATGTGCTTTACAGTGGCTTTATAGTGAAACTGTATAGGGATGTGCATATCAGTTGCCAAGTTGGTATCTGATTTTGGGGCGAAATTCAGTAGAGAGCACAGTCTTTCAGCTATGCTCATATCTGTTCAAGTGAAACCAGGCTGAGATGCTGTCTGTTTTATCTTTTGCAAGGTAGTCTTGGAACTATAGCTTTAGAAGGCTCCAATATCCCCCGAGTACATTGGGCTTGTGTTGATAGACTTTGTCAGGTCAGAGATTCAGTTCAAGGGCAACCAGTGTTTCCTTCACTGAGGCAAGGCAAAGAAAGGCCAGTCAGGGCCCACCGGTTCAACAGATCTGATAGTCACCAGTCACATCACCTCTGTTCAACACAGCAGACCCGTGATGGCATAGGGTTCGGAAGAAGTTGTGGCTATGATAGCAGCCTTAAATCAGGGAACTACCATGCAGGATGAGACCAATGCTGAAACGCAATGCCCATCTGGGGTACCTACCACACATCCAGTCTCAGGACCCCAGCCGAACTTTGACCCACTTCCACCAGCTGAAGGTTCGTATGGTCCGGATCCCCGAGAAGGGTTGGCTGAAGCTCGAGTTTTCAAACCCCTGGTGCAGCCTAATGAGAGGCTTTATCCTTTTGGTTTTAACGATCTCGACCTGACCTCATTAAAAATTACTAACCTTGAGAAATAATTCAAAAAGGCACAGGGCCTTAACTCCATTCCCGACATTGAGGATGGGTACACCGAGGCTGCCGTACGGCTCCCAGACAGATTCAGAATGCCACACATTGACCGTTTCGACGGGTCTGGAGATCCTATGGTACACATCCGGCTTTTCTTGGACGTCCTGAAACCAATGGGTCTGACTAAGCCACAGAAACTTTCTCTGTATGGAAGAACCCTGTTGGGTTAGCAGCCACTTAGTACGCCAAGTTGGAGGATACAGTGAAGCAAAATTGTGAAGAGTTGGCTGAGGCCTTTGTCGATCAGTACTCTTACAATACCCAAGTTGAAATGACCACCCAAGAGCTTGAAGCAACTCATCAGAATCCTACAGCGTCTTTTGTAGAATTTGTTGCAAGGTGGAGAGCAAAGGCAGCACAGATGACAAATCGGCCTTCTGAGAGGGACCAAGTGCAGATAATGGTGTGTAACCTTGAGCCTGATATGTTGCAAAAGTTAATAGTCGTTCCACTATCCACTTTCAAAAGTTTGCATGAACTGGGGATTCAGATTAAAAATGCGTTCAACATAGGGATTATTCTCAGAACAAGTGAACCGATAAGGAGGGTGATTTCAGGGAGTACCAATGCTGGTAGTAGCGTTATTCCCAAACCCATTGAAATCAATACAGTCGCCACAGTCGACCCTTTTGCCAATGCCAACCCACAAACAGCCGGCCTGACTCGAGCTCAGGGCAGAATTTTCACTCCCCTTTATATGAGCCTAAGCAGCGCACTAAAAGTCTTGATGGAAATAGGGTATCTCAAACCCCTTGATCCTCAACCTTTGCCTGACCTACTCCCTGCCAGACATAACCCCACCAAATACTGCGTGTATCATCAACAGCGCAGTCATGGCACTGATCGTTGCTACTGCTTTCGTCATGAGGTCCAGAATCTGATCGACAGTCGGACGATAGCTCCATCTCAAGACCCCAATGACCAAATATCTCCTGCCTGCCTTAACCTCATCTGTACACTACCATCAACCTACAACCCCAGCATATAAAGTACCCCAACTCATTTACCCAAGCCTGAGGTGTTCATTCCAGAGGGCTTGGACTTGTGTATGATGGATGCACTCGAGGCCCAATCATCTCAAACCCGTGAACCCACTACTTCTGAGCTAATGAAGATGATTGAAGATCTTCAGAGACTGTGGCAGATCTGGCCTCTGGGATATTGGTTCCATCATCAACCACATCACATGCTAGAAGTTTCACGCCAAAAGGCTCCCCAATCTTGGGATGGGTTGTATTGGGAGAAGGCCAATCCCTTGGCAAAGTGGAGGCAGGTGCTAAGAACAAGGTAGGGGTAGGCATTGGTCCCCATGAACACCTTCAGTGGGCTGTTGAGGCTTTGAGAGCCGAAGGGCAGAACAAACAACAAGTGCTCGCAGTTGTTGCAAAGACTGTGGATGACACTTTTGCTACTCACGGCGCGAACATTCTAAATCAAGGGGCAAGCCGGGAGAAGGACAGTCATACGAGGAACGTTCCTTTCAGCTCTAATCCTGCACTCGGAAGAGATCAGCAAACCCAGTCAGCGCCTACCAATCCCTTTGCTGGTGCATCCAGCAAAACTCCACAAACCTCAAAGTACAAACCCCGAGGTTAAAGGGTCTTCCATCTCCTCTATATGACTTTGTCCAAAGCTCTCCAAATGCTCGTTGGACAAGGACATCTGAAGCCCTTGGAGCTGCAACCATTATCAAATAACCTTCCTCAATCACATAACCTGGCCAAGTATTGTGCCTTCCATGAACAAACCGGTCATGACACTGACCTTTGTTTTCGTCTTCACCATGAAATACAAGATTTGATTGATAACAAGGTCATCGTTGCACCAGGCTCTGCAAAGTCTATCGGCACTAGGTCAGTGAACTTGGGGGATAATGTGATTATATGATCGGGGGATGAATCACCTGCTGATGGCGCTCGATTTACTTCAGACATGGGAATGGCACGCATTGTTTTGAGCAATTTGCGAATGCTATTTTTGTACTTTCTGACTTGGGTGTTGGGTCAGTTTTGTTGTGTTGTATTGAGTCAGTCTTCTTGTACTGTGTCAGTTGAGTCTGTCTTGTTGTATCAAGTGAGTCTTGTTGTGTTAGAGTCAGGTGATTTCGGGGGTGTTACCTCGGACATCACTTGCTTGTTTTGTGTTTGTCTTTTGCACTCTTTCTTTTGCGTCTGTTTCTGCTGTTGAGCCAGTTGCGCCAGAAGATTTGAATGAAACAACAGTGATTTTCACCCTTTTGTGTCTGTTTCTGCCTTTGAGCCAGTTGTGCCAGAAGATCTGAATGAAACGGCAGTGTTTTTCACTTACTTTTCTGTGCCTTGAAATCATTGCATTGACCTAAGTTTTTCAATTTTTTTTTAACACTGTGATGAAAACAAAGAGGGAGGAATTCCTCAGGATTTGTGAAAATTTGATCAATTCAGAGAAAGAGAGGCATGCTAAGCCCTTAATGAATGAGATCATGCTTGTTAATGTGAATACTGTGAAGGATCCTGGCTCGATCCAGATTGGTTCTGCATTGTCTTCGGCGTGAGCGACTAGTCGCTTTCTTAAAAGATTTCAAAAAATGTTTTGCGTGGTCCAGCGAAGACATGCGTGGAATTGATCTTGAGGTTGTGCAGCATAGGATCACTCTCGGCCTCGAGACTCGGCCACTTTTGTTTTCAAACCTTGAACTTGGATTCAGAATGTTCAATGGTCAACTACAATGTGAGGCTTGTATGGCCAGATTTGAAGCAGCCTATAAACTAGGGGTAATAAGGTCATATGACATCAAAGAAGGCCCGTCGGGCCAGATTAGAAGCATCCCTTGAACTAGGGGCAAGAAAGTTAGATCAAGAAGATCAGATGCCATTAAAGGAAGCTTGCAAAGCTAGATCAGAAGCATCCCCCCTTGAACTAGGGGCAAAAATGTTAGACGTGCTCGAAGAGTGAAAGATGAGTCATTTGTCAAGCTAATGAAGACTGGCCAGAAAGCCAAATTCCAGCAGCTAGAAGAAGAGAATTTATTGTTGAAGGACAATCGAGTTCCTATCCGTAACACTAGGGGCAACTTCAGCCCCCATTGGATGAACTCCTATATCATCAGCGAACAACATCCATTCTACTGGATTCAGATGGCTTCGAGATCTCCAACTGATCAAAATGGGCATTTTACACTTTTTTACCCTTGAGAGGCTCGTTGGGCCGAAAACCCGGAGGGCGACCCAGGCAAAAGTTAGAGCAAGCAAAAAAAAAAAAAGAAAATGAAATGAAAAAAATGAAAAGAAAAGAAAAAAGTAGAAAAAGAAATAAAAAAAAAAAGAGAAAAAAAACCAGAGCTTGCAAGGTCGAAAACCCAAAAAGGCGGCCTTGGCGAAAGTTAAAGCGTAAAAGGAGAGGTTAATACCTGAGTGTACCTTAACCTAGAACTACGTTAGGCCTGATTCCCATGTTTAGGATACGTAGGCAACTTCATCCTGAAGTTTGACCCCAATCATTTTTAGCCTGCTTGGCTCATCCATGTTGATTGGTCTATCCTTGTTCAACTCAGCTATCTTATCCATGTGCAAATTGGCTCGTCTTCATTCAAATTTGGACTGTCCTATTCCGTTAGAAGAGTCAGCTGCAAGACAATTCGAGTTTAGATCTGAGGTTGTGCATCTCGAGAGTAAATTCTGTGTTGGTCGAGCAGTGGCCATTTGCAAAAATAGTTTTGAGGATTTTTAATGAAGTTGACTAATTTTTTTTCCCAAAAATGAACCATTTCTTGGACCCAAAAAAGAAAAATTTCCAATGCTCATAGCCTGACTTGCATGATTTCAAATCAGAAAATCGAACAAGCGTGTTAATCAAACTCTCATATTGATCAAAATTATTTTAGTAGAAAGCAAAACAAAAAATGGTCAAAATGATGAACTAGGGGCCCAGTTGAGTCAGGTTTTCTGTCTTTTCCCCCTTTATCAGTGTTCGCCAGAAAGGGCATAACTGAAGCTAACAAGTAAAGGGCCGAAAGCTCTCTTGTCCTCCAAGCAGCGAGGTATCAAGCCAAGTGCGAAGCACAAACTGGAACTGGAGTGGGATATTCAGTTCCCTCATCTGGATGATCAAATCACAAATTGGCGTCTGACCTGGAATGGGGACATAGAAAAAGCAATGTATTAGACCAATCAAATGTATGCCTGGCCGGTGGGACATGCTGCAACTCACCTCAGTCAAGCAAAGCCAAGGTCATCGTCAACCGATCTCAGTTACAGATCTGCTGTGCATCTGATCGCACCGCAACCCCTCTGCCGGAGAAATTCACTATTGTGAGCAAAAAAGGAGAATCTAGCAGAATGCTACGGGTAAGAGCCCGCAACTTCCTGCTTATCCATCAACCACCCAGGGGAGGGATAAAAGAAGAGAAATTAAAGAATAGAAAGATGTGCGTTGAGAGAAAAAGTGAGGAAAGGGCTTTTAAGAGAAAACGAGATTGAGTGCCAGAGTGATGTGAGAATCACAAATGAGAAAGGGTGGGAAACAATATCCAAAGAAACTAGCTCTTCGTGAACTGAGAGGTCTCCCACTGGTGGTACACATCCGAGTGTTGTGTTTGTTTGTCTCGATTCTTGTTTTGAGTCGTTTCGAGTGTCAATAGATGTGTTTAAGTTGTTTTACCTTTGTTTTCTTTTGTTGAGTTGTTTTGACTATGGTCGGTCGTAGGCTTAATACCCGGTTGAGAACTCATTTCTCACATTCAATTTCAAGTCGTTTTGTGCTCAGAGTGCTGTGCCATTCTCCACATATGTGCAAAATAGGATTTGTTCTTTCATAAAATTGCAGGGTTCAACCCAAGTCATGTGAGAACAATCAAACCATGACCTATCTGAAGCTATACAGGTTCCAGACTGCAGAGCAAACGAAAAGAGGGAAAATTTGGAGCATCTTAGTGTGTTTCAACTCCAGCAAATTCCGAGATTGCATTCCAGATGCACCTTCTCAGGCCTTGCCTTTCTTGGGAGTATGAGTGTATCTCGACCCCAAGTGTAAGCCTGCTTCAAGTCAGAATGGCAGTCCAAGCAGCACCTGTGATTTTCACATACAGATGTTATCTCTCGCCAATATGAACAGGGTGTGTCCATTTTGAGCTAAGAATGTTGCAAACTCCTCTGAGAGGTAGATTGGAGGCACCAAAGTACATATTTGATGCCTCTCTATTGCGTAGAATGTGCACTTGCAGATACACTTCTGTTGCATCCGTGCCGCGTATCATTTATGATTCATGTATAGAATATGCTTTCAATGTTGTCTAGAATATGCTTGCCTCTTGCATAGAATATGCTTTCCATGTTGCATAGAATATGTCTGCTTCATGCATAGAATATGCTTTCAGTGTTGCATAGAATATGTTTTTGTCTCTTGCATATAATATGCTTGTCTCATGCATAGAACATGCTTTCAATTAACATTGTGCATCTATCGCACAAAGCATTTATGTCACAATTTCATATCACTCGCACTATTTTGTGCAACCTTGTGGTTGTGCCACTCGCACTGTCTTGTGCAACTTTGTGGTTATGTATCACTCACACTGTTTTGTGCACCTTGTGGTTGTGTCTCACTCGCGCTTTCTTGCGCATCGCACTTTCTTGTCATTTCAATTCACTCGCGATTTTTAACGCATCGCACTATCTTGTGCATTGCATAGAACATGCATCAATCTTTGCATAGAAAATGCTCGTACCTTTTGCATAGAAAATGCACCCATTCTTGCATAGAAAATGCTCCAATTTTGCATAGAACATGCATTGCGCTGTTTTGCGCACCTTACTTGCACTTGTTAGTGCATTGCTCATGCTTTCTTGCGCAACCTTCCTCTAGTCGCGTGTGGCGCATTTGGATGTTCTCGCACTGTCTTGTGCATTCTTTGGTCTGGGAGACCTTAAAATCCTGCGTTTACACTCGCACTTTCTTGCGCATCACACTTTTTTGTGCTATTTACACCCCCGCTTTCTTGCGCATCGCGCTATTTTGCGCACCTTACCTACACTTGTCAGTGCATTGCTCGCGCTGTTTTGTGCACCTTACTTGCACTTGTTGTTACATTGCATTTGCATTGTCCGCACTGTCTTGTGCAAACTGGTATTCACGCTATCTTGCGCACCCCAATTGTTCGCACTGTCTAGCGTATCGCACTATCTTGTGCATTTCACTTTATCGCACTGTCTTGTGCAGCTGCATCGCATTGTTTTGTGCATTCATCTTGTTCGCACTGTTTTGTGCATGCACCTTGTATTGCACTGTCTTGTGCACCCGTTTAGCACTGTTTTGTGCATTCATTCACCCTCACTCGCACTATCCTGTGCACGTTGTTTTTTTTTGTATCATTCACACTATTTTGTGCATGTACCTTGCATCGCATTGTTTTGTACATTCACTCTGCATTGTGCTGTCTTGTGAACTCCTTGGTCGAGGAGACCTTAAATCCTCCAGTCTAGGAGACCTTAAATCCTCTAAAGGTGCAATTCCTTTGGTGTTTGTCGTGCCCGAACGACTTTTGGTGGTCTGGTATAGCCACCTGCTTGTGTTTGCGATGAGTTCCTAAGAGATCAACTGAGACAGTGAAAACTAAAGTTCGAATTGCCAAGTCCTAGAATGCAAATGTTTGGAATTTTCGAGACTAAAGTCTATTTAAATACCCAAGGGTGTATCCCCGGCTCGAAATCTGCATGGAAGCCCCATAAGTTGAGGTAGCGGGTATGCGCCTTGATTCTGGATACTGAACCAACCTAGTCTGCCACCCTATTGGAGAATAGGGAAAGCTGCGACCATAGCTAGGGAGAAAAGTAGTACTTGTGGTTTGGAAGTGCAAGATGCAGAAGAGGAAGATCCCCAGCAGCATAAGGTGAGTCATCACCAATTGCCCCTGTAAGGTACTTTCGAGTGCATCGTTTCCTAGCTGTATCATCGTATCTATCATAAGTGTTGCATAGCATCTATTGCATGCCTCTACTACATTATCTGTTTTATCGCCTACTTCATTTTCATGTTAAGCTTAGTCTGGTATGTGCCCATACTTTTCACGTTAAAGCATGGTTCTGGGATAATGTGTACGCGCCTATTCCACTAAGAGAATTGTGGTCTGAGGGTGTCGGCACCTTTTCTATGTTAGACGTGGTCTGTTTTGTGTCTATGCCTTTTCTAGGCAAGATGTGGTTTGGCCGCGCGCCTTATTCACTTCATTCATTGCATCCATTGCATCATACTTTGTTTTGTTGCATTCAGCATGCAGGATCACGACCTTTCCTCAGCAAATTATTCCTCACTTATATCATGCCACCAAATTACTTGTATCTTGTATTCTTGCTGCGAAACACATAGTTCTGCATGTGCATGCACCTATCCCACTAAAGAGAATTGTGGTTAGAATGCTCCGGCACCTTTTCTGTGTTAAACGTAGTTTGATATTGCATCTCCATCCCTTTATGATATTTGTGTGCTTTTGCACTACTTGTGGTTTGATAATTCAATTACATTGCATATTATTTGCATTGTTTTGTTGCATTGTATATCATTTACATTGTGTATCGTTTGCATTAAGCCCCCTTGAACTACGCTGGTTTGATTCCTTGCAAAGGGATACGTAGGTAGCTTATGGGCGCAACCATTTGTTTCTTTATCTATTTTTTGTTTGTTTGTCCAAGTCTTCGGCCTTGTCAAAAATGGGTCGTCTTTGGGCTTTGACAGTCACTCACGTCATTTCATAAATTTGAGCTCTGTCAAAGAGGGGCAATGTAGACACCCCATTTTTAACTGCACTTAAGACTTGGGCACTACTGATTGGATCATTCGATGGTGCAGACGATGCTATGCAAAGGTTCGATTTCTTCGGCAAGAGGAGAGTCAAATCCTAACTTCATACCCCTTTTGGACTAAAACGATCTTGATCAAAAGATTTTAGACCTTGAAACCCTCTCTTTCAAAATAGTTTTTGAAAAAAAATGATTCTACGAAGTTTTGACGCTCGCATTTTGTTAAATGTTGCGCTTTTCGGTAAACCGAGCAAGGACAAAGTGGAAATGAATGAAAGAGAGATGAACTCTTTGAAAAATCTATCAAAACATCTTGTTTAGAGGTTTGGAGTTGAAAAAGAGAGGAGAGGAGAGAAGAAACCAAGTTGGGGAAGAAGTTGGGCATGAATCGTTGAGAGAGAGTCGAGCAGTCCTCGCTAAATCGGGCCTATCCATTTATATACTTGGATTTCAGCTATGAGGCCACCACCATTGGAAAGAAGACTTCCGGGGCTTCATTTTTCACTCAAGAATATCCTAAATCCGAGGTCAGATGAGGGAGATATGGCTGGTTGAAGTAGGGCATCAATCCGGTTGGACTGAAACTGAGCAGTCTTCACTAAAAGAGGGATATCTCTTAGAATAGTTGGAATTTTAGTGTGAGGCTGCCATCATTGTAAATAATACTTATGGGGCTTCAATTTAGGCTCAAGAATGACCTGAAAAGGAGTCCAGATGAAGGAGTTATGTTTGCTTCAAGTCGGGGACCAGGACTGATTTTTGCTGCCGGCCTCTATGGGAGTGTGCCGGCCAAAAATGGAGCATGCCGGCGAAAAATGACCCTTGTTGGCCAATTGAAGTGGGCGGTCAGCGAGAAATTTCCAGGAAGCCCAGAATTGGCAGATATTTCTTCTCCAGCTGTTGCACACTGCTTCAGATATTTCAGAATTGATATTTTCAACCAAGGCTCTTCTTTTTGCTATATATGGAAGCAATATCTATCATTTGAAAGGTTAACAAGTTTGGGAGCTTCTCACACTAAAATCCTCTGTCTCTAGAAGATTTGTGAGCAAATTCTCCCCTCTCTCTAGAATTCTCTCCCTCTCCTCTTGTGTTAGGCTTGAAAGTGAGAATTCCCTATATAGGCCCTGTTTGGTAGGGCTTATTTCCAGCTTATTTCAGTTTTTAGCTTAATTTAAGCTATATTGATGTGTTTGGTTTAGCTTAACAATACAACTTATAGCTTTTTGTAAGTCAAAAATCAACTTATTCTTTGAATGTGGGAGAAGAAGCTTAATTTATAAGTCAAAAATCAACTTATGTTCACAGCTATAAGTTATAAGCTATTAGGCTATAAGTTATAATCACTTTCCCATAGCTCTACCAAACAGGGCCATATTTGCATACACTTCCTTAACCAAAGTTCTATATCTTTGGGCTGAGGTCCCTTGGAACTTATTTTTGGGCTGTTGGAAGGTCATTTGAGCCAAGAAAGTGGCTGTTTTGCTGCTGTGCTTCAAAGGTAATCACTTATCCCTCTTAGCTTGTTTTGCATACTAGCTTCGCCATAGTTTTCAACTACTTTGGGGCTGTTTTTTTGGGGTGGTGTTGAACTACAAAAACCTATGTTTTTCAGTCCTAAAATTGGTGGTTTAAGCCTTGTTTGGCTAAGGAGTGTTTCCCCCTCTTTGCTTCTTGGCTTGTAAAGCCTTTTGAGCCATCTCTCAAAGCTTTTCAAACAACCTTTTTTTGGCCCTTTAACCACTAGATTCTAGAGGAATTTCAGTGGTAGAAAACTTGTTTTGAGGTCCCAAATAGGAGGGGGTGGCCTTTCCTCCTTATCTCTCCATGCTATGCCTAGTTAGCCTTGCAAAGTAGCATGTTTTTGTGGCAAGTTTTGGCTTAGTTTGAGCATGTTTTTGGCCATATTTTAACATGTTCAAACTCTTTTTTTGGCTGGTTTGGCCACTCATTCCTTGCATCTTGCACTTGTAGTGTAAACTTGTTCACTAGTCTAGTGCACTTGATGGCTTAGCCTATTAATCTAGCATGTGTGTACTCCACTCTAGCATGTTTTTTGCTCCGATTTAGCATGCTTTACGACTATTTTGAGTGGTCTTGGCCTTTTGAGGCTTGCTTTGTATGGCTATAGTGCAAGTGCCTTAACTAGTTTTGAGCTTTAGGGCCGCTAGCATGCTTTACTTGTGATGTTTGCGTGATATGGCATCATTTAGCATGTGATTTCAGAGCATATTCCTCTGTCATACTCTCACATCTATCACTCTTTAAATGCCTTTGAGAGTTGTGCCTTATGCCTTGCTTGTTAGCCAATTTGTGTGCATGTTTGCCTAGTCTTTTGAGCTTCGATTCCAGCATGTTTAGGCCACTGTTTTGACATGATTTAGGTCTGTCCATAGCTAGTTTGGCCATTTGAGTTTGATATTGCATGCTTCTAGTGTAATGCTTGTCACTAGTTTCAATGCCTTTGGCCCTTAACATGTTGTGCATGCGTTGCTTGCATGGTTTAGTGTCTTTAGCATGCCATTTCAATGCTGAAATATATGCCATTGCACTCCATGGTTTCACTCTTTCATTCGCCTTGCAAGAGGTCTTTAGCCCCTTATTGGCTTGAGTATGGAATTGAGGCTCTCATGCCTAATGGTTTTAACCTTCTCTTGAGGGTTTCTACTAACCAAAAGCATGAGGCTTCTTTCATGCTCAAGGTGCTTGTGGCTGAGGCCATCTTTCCTTAGAGGACTTGCACATTGGACTTAACCAATTAAGGAATGGATTGGTAATGTAATGACTAAACAAGAATTGAGCCAAGTAAAATATGTGAAAGATAAGCATGTTGTTTGCATTGCATTGCGTTTGGATCGGACATTAATCCAAACAAAAAAATGTGGGAAGTTTCATACTCGAAGTGATGAAACGTGTCACATTTCTTGGTCGCTAACACCCTTGATCATGCATGATGGGGTGGAGACACTTTGAGTCTTATGTGCGCATTCACTAAGCTTGTACAAGCTTGGTTCTTTGGCCATCATGCATTGAAAATGCTTGGTTGGTGGCTTGAGAGCCGAGTGCCACCCTCCTTTGAGCTTGAGACATGATAAGGAGTGTGGCGGTACACACATTTCCCTGCAAAATATATTGCTGTGCCTCTATTGTCCTCTGTTGCAGCAAAACCAGAAGCCTGGAACAGCAGGTGGCCGACCGGCCAATTCAAGTAGCCGATCGGCCACTTTCACTAGTTGACTGGCCAGTTAAGGTGGCCGGCAGCAACTTTTTGTGGCCGACCAGCCACCAGTCCAATTTTGTGCAGAAATGATCCTGTTTTGGAGTAGAAACAGTTTGGAGGTTTGGTTCAATGTTTAGAAACCAAGGCACGTGCAAACAGAGGCAATTGGCGGCAAAGCGATGGATTTCCGGGCGAAGCCAACTGGGCATGCATGTCTCCCTCCCCTTGAGGCCATTTTAACTGCTTTGCTTAGCTTGTTAATTTACCGGTTTTGTAATTAATTAGTTAATGTGCTTGGCTAATTTAATTCATCTTTGTAATATTCTAATTAGCTTAGTATAACTAGTTTCAATTCAGTTTGTAATTAATTAGCTAGATTAGTTAATTGGTTAATTTGTAATGAGTAACTTAACTTAGCGTAACTAGCTTAGCTTATTTATTCGGACCCTCCGTCGAGAGGGAAAATGTTGTAATATGGGTGCGTGTGTGTGTGTATGTCTTCCAACCCCCACTTCTTTCTCCCTTTTACTTATCAGCTTTTGATAGTTAGTTTAGGATATATTTTGATTAGCATACCTTATGCTATGCATGTTTGCATCATTCATTTGTATTGCATGCACCGGGCTCGGTGCATCATTCAAACTGTATTGTATTTCAATACCCATTTGACTGCATGTATCAAAGTGTTGCATTCATATGCCATCTTAGGTAGCCCAACCTATCTCATTGCATTTTGCATGCGTTGCATTAGGCGTCTTACATAGTTAGGATCATGCATTGATTTCTAACTAGTTTTTCTGTTTTGGCTCGGAGTACACTGTAAATGTTTACGCTTCAGTATACTTGCATGAGTGTAAGTGTTGCCATGACAGCATGCTTGCCATGAGGCTACTTGCTTAAATGATTAACTCCATGAATGCTTGTGGATGAAAGCTTTATTGCTTGAATTGGGACAATTCATCAAATGTGCGTTTTAAGCCCACTTTGCGGAGTGTCAAAATCATCATGTTTTCAAGCCCACTTGAGGGTGGCAAATCCACGCTTTAGCCTACTTGCGAGTAGCACTTTCAAACCATTTTCGAAAGAAAAACATGAGTTGAGTTGTTCCAAATTAAGTGATTTAGTCTATACTTGTATGCTGCGCGCATCACGTAGTAAGTTAGCTAAATAACTGGAATAAGAATACATGTGTCTATACAACAACATATCATGCTTAGTAGAGGCCGATCCTTTGATCGGGCGAGCGGGGGTGCTCATTTCAGGACCTTCCCCTCTCGTACCCAAGTTCCCGAGCCGAGGCAACTTTGGTGATGATGGACACGTGGCCTTTGGCATGAGTCATGGTTTCCTAAATTTTCCCAAAATAAAATATTTAGGCGTCGACTCTGTAATCTTGCAAAGCAGTCCATGTTTGGCGCTTTTTTATTAAAATCGATTTTCCAAAATGATTTGCCGAATTTGGACTCTTTGGTGATTTATCAGTCTTACATTGCACTTTGTGAGATATCAGTCTTACATTGCACTTTGTGAGATTAGATGCAGAACCGTGATAGGAGTCCGAACTGTAGTAGTATGAACCAATTCACGCCCTCTTTGGAAAATGGGGGCGCTCGGAGGAAGTTTGGGCGGTCTACATATGGCATACAAAGCAACTTGAACAACATGCTTTCAACACGTATTCAAAGAATGTATTGAAACAACAATGCAGTTTGAATGATGCACCGAGCCTCGGTGCATGCAAGACAAATGAATGATGCAAACATGCGAGCATAAGGTATGCTAATTGAAAATGTCCCTAATCTGACCATCAAAGCGGCTAAATAAGAGGGAAGAAAGGCGTGAGGTTGGAAGACATGCACACACACACGCACACTTATTACAACATTGTGCCCTCGCGAAGGAGGGTTCGAATGAATAATAGCTAACTAGCTACGCTAAGCTAATCAAACTAATCTAATTAAGCTAGTTAGACTAATTATTACAAATCAAATGAATAACTAGTAAACTAATTACTAATTATTACAACACTTTAAGTAATTAGCAACTAATTAATTAAATTGTAACATAAATGTACATAAACTAATCATGCAAAATATTTAAACTACACTGCCTCAGCTCTGTTTCGGAAAGCGGGAGATGCATGCATTCGGTTTTCGCCCTGAAAAGCCACCGTTTTGCTCTTGAGAGGCTCTATTTGTAGGGTTGACCATACTCCAGAATCTTTCTGCTCCAACTTACCAAAAACTTGTTGAGGATTGCACCAGTGGCCTGCCGGCCATGGATGGCTGCTGCCAGCCCCTGCCGGCCAAAAATGTGCCTTGCTGGCCAAGAGTGAGGCACTGCCACAAACAGAGGAAAAGAAAGGGTTTTCTAGGGGTTTATTTGTACTGTGCCCCTCCTTATCATCTCAAATCCTCAAAGGAGTGGCACACTTGAATCCAAAACCACCAACCAAGCATCTTCGATGCATGATGACCAAAGAAGCAAGTAGTACAATTTCATTGTATGCAAAAACAAGACTCAAGACCACCACCTTATCATGTGTGATCAAAGGCAATGGAGACAAAGGAGATTGGCTCATTTCATCACTTTGAGTATGAAATGCTCCAATCTTCCTTGTGTTCAATATAACGTCTGATTGAACACAAGCAATGCAACACAATATGCTTATATTGCCTCTTTTACTTGTTCATTTTTGTTTACTTATTTTAGCTTACCAATCCATTCTTTAGTTGATTTAGTCCAAGGTGAGTGTCCTCTAATGAGAGAGATCATGCCATTGGTTAGTAGAAACCCTCAAAAGAGGATTAAAACCATTAAGCACAAACCTCGATCTCAAGCTTAAACACAACCCTAAGGCTAACCAACCCTCAAAGCAAATGAAAAAGTGACGAAATGAGGGAGGTTGCAGATATTATATTTGCTGAAATTGCATGCAAAATGACACTACAACATGCAAGCAACTCATGCAAATCATGTTTAAAAGCCGAAAACACCAAACTAGTGAAGAACAATACACTATAGGCATGCAATACAAAGCTCCAAAGGTACAAACACTTCAAAACAGTCCTAAAACATTCTAAAAGGAGACCTAAAACATGATTGAAGTAAGCTAAAAAAAAGCCTAGACTAAACTATTAAGCACAATTGCACTAAAAGCATACAAAGCAAGTCTCAAGTGCTCCAAGCAGCCCAAAACAGTGTTGAAACATGCCAAAATAAAGCCTAAAACATGCTTGACTTAAGCTAGGATAAACTAGAAAATCATGCTAACATGTGAAACACAACCTAGGCATGGAAGCAAGACACAAGGGGGGGGGGAGGCCAACTCCTCCCATTTTGGACTTCAAAACATGATTTTTACCACTGAAAATTCTCTAAAATTTAGTGGTTGAAGGGCCAAAAAGGTTGATTTAAAAGCTTTGAAAGATGGCACAACAACTTAATTATCAAGCAACAAGAACGGTGGACTACCCCTAACTCCAATCAAACCTCAAACCACCATTTTAGACCATGAAAACAGAGATTTTCAGAGGTCAAAACCAGCCTTAAAACAGTATGTAAAGATGGCAAAACAAGTATTTAAATTAAGCCTAAAACACAAGTATTCTACCTCTTGAAGACAAGATGCAATTTAGGCACCAAAATCAAGCCAAACCAAGCCAATATCCCCTTCTAAAGCTCAAAGAGGGCCTCAAGTAGCCTCACCTCAATGGTGATCAAGTTTGATCCAGGGTTTATATGCAAAAGTGTAGAGAATTTAGGCTATAAGGCACAAAATATCAAGAGAGAGAGAATTCTAGAGAGAGAGAGAGAGAGAGAGAATTTTTTTGTCTTCAAAATTTTCTAACCCCTCAATATGCAAGAGAGGGCTTCTATATATAGAGAATACAAAATCCCCTCATAAAGATCCAACCACACACGTGTTGGAAGATGCTTCAATCTGTGCAAACAGCTGGCACAAAATATCAGAAAATATCTACTGATGCACCGGTGGCCGGCCGGCCATCAGTGATGGTCGGCAGGGACTCATTGATGGTCGGTAGGCCAAGAGCCATGGCCAGCAGTGCCCAAGGATGGCTGGCAGGCCATCAACAACAACATGTTGAAAGGACTTAAACATGGTCCAAAAATAAGACAAAATTGATGCAGGGTTTAAAAAACTCAAACCTGTGGCATTCCGCTGCGAACTTCGGGCGCTCGACGAGCAATCAAACTCATCATCAGATGTACCTGCAAGAACATCCAAGTCTTGAGGACGGTCAAAAGTGGGGTGTCTACAGTGCACAAGAAAGTTATATGCACTATTATTCTGTGCATAACCAATGAATATATAATCCACGGTTTTCAGACCTATCCTAGCCCGCTTGGGTGTAGGTACCGCCACTTTGGCAAGACACCCCCACATTTGTAAGAAATTATAATAAGGCTTGTGACATTTTCATAATTCATATGGAGTCTTGTCCACTTTCTTCCGAGGTATTCTATTTAGAATGTAATTCGTTGAGAGGATTTCTTTTCCCCCACAAGTTTTGTGGCAACCCAGAACTTATCAACATTGCATTCATCATTTCCTTCAATGTCTTATTTTTTTGCTCAGCAACACCATTTGACTGAAGGGAATAAGGCGCTGTAGTTTGGTGGATAATTCTAGATTGAGCACAAATCTCAATAAAAGGCTATTCATATTCTATACCATGATCACTTCTTAAAGCCTTGATCTTTCCGCTTAGTTGATTCTCAAATTCATTCTTAAATAGAACAAATTTATCAATTGGCTCATCTTTGCTTTTAAGCAAATACACATAACAGTATTTAGTGCAATCATCAACAAAAGTGATGAAGTTCTTGTTGTCACTACGTGATTATATGACTTTCAAGTTACACACATCATTGTGCACTAAATTTAAAGGCTCAGTACTTCTTTCAACAAAATGAAATGAAGTCTTTGTCAATTTAGCTTCTACACAAGTTTTACACTTATGATTTAGATTACTCTTGAAAGATGGTATGTGATCTAACTTGATTAATCTACGCAAAGAGTCAAAATTCACATGATCGAGTCTACCATGCCATATTTCAGGGGACTCAAGCATATAACCAGAAGAAGAAGCTTTCTCATTAATATGAGGAATAATAGTCATTACATTGAGCTTAAACATACCGTCTGGCATACAATCTTTCCCCACATAACTCTGCTCTTGGTCAACACGGCCTTATCAGAACCATGCAGAAGCCATGCTTGCTTAAGAGCGACCCCAAGACGAGGCTCTTATGAATGTCCATCACAAATAGGACATCGTTTAGAGTCAGCCCGATTCCTAAAGTCGTCTTTAGGACCACCTTTCCTTTACCCTCAACAGTTGAGGTCGCAGAATTTCCCATGAACAACTTCTCATCGTTTGAAACTAGTTCAGAAGTTTGAACATCTTCCCACCACAGATGTGGCTATTGGCCTTGGTGTCCACCCACCATTCCTTCAGGGTGGACCCCACCATGTTTACCTCAGAGGTGACAATTGACAGATACATGTTATCCACATCTTGTAACAAATCCTCCATTTCAGCCACATGAGCCCGGATTTTGTTCTATGGAGGGTTCTTATAAGGCTTCTTCTTCTTGCGGCAATGAACCACCTGATGCCCATCATTTCCACAGTTGAAGCACTATCTATTAACCTAAAAATAGGTTTCCCTGGCTTGTAGACAGGCCTTTTGGAGACACTGCCTGTAGCCCCCAACTTCGAGCTTTTGCTTGTTTGTGGCTTCTTCTTCACCCCTAAGGATTGGCAATGCTCAACCATGTTTGTTTTCACAGTGGAGGTACTCTCCCATTTCTTCCTGTTGTCTTCATTAATTCGGAGGCTGACAATGAGCTCTTCGACTGTCATTTCCTTTCGTTTGTGCTTCAAATAGTTCTCAAAGTCTTTCTAGTCGTTAGTTAGCTTCTCAATCAATGTAGCTGCCTGGAATGATTCATTCAGGAACATTCTCTCTGCATGAATCTTGTGCAAAATCACTTGGAAATTTTACACTTGGCTAATGACGGTTTTTGAGTCCACCATTTTGAAGTCTAGAAACCGGCCAATAACAAATTTCTGTGCCCCAGCGTCCTCGGTCTTGTACTTCTTGTCCAGAGCATCCCACAACTTCTTCGCCGACTTCCTGGCAAAAAACACGTTGAATAGTGTATTGGCCAAGCCATTCAGAACATAGTTTCGGTAAAGGAAGTCTAATTGCTTCCAAGCATCTAGAGCCATGAGCTTTTGCTTGTCTTGCTCATTCTCTCCATGACTGGTGGATCCTCATTGAAAAACTGCATAAGGCCAAGTGTAGTCACGTAGAATAGCATCTTCTACTGCCACCTCTTGAAATTCACTCCAGTGAACTTCTCTGGGCACTCATGAGGGTTGAGCGGTCCTCCCAAAACAGTAAGACTAACAACAAGGTTGACTATAGAGGTCACAACAGCAGGGTTGACCACAGGGGTCACAGCAGGGGTTGGCAAGCCAATTCTCTTAAGGTTCTGATCCCTATCAACATTAGCAGTAATAACAGTAGCATCAATGACAGTTGCCATTTCTGAAAAATACAACAAAATTTCACTATTCTGTATTTCCATAAATTAAACTTAACACTAGAAAATCCCAAAGTCGAAAATTTAAATCAAAACTAGTATCACCACTTACACTCGAATCGAACACGATAACGAAAGTTCCCAGAAAGACTGGAGGGGTCACGCTGGTCCCACTTAAGACCCAATTAACTTTAGACAAAACTTCCAAGAGCATGTTGACTCCTAATCCATGGAAACAAATTTAGAATTAAGTTTCTCAGGGGATAAACTACATTAAAACAAACCAAGTTTCAAAACTTATAAGTAATTACAAAATTGCTAACCAAATTACAAGCAATTAAAAAATTGCTACAACACTTTCAAGGAAATAAAATGCTTCCAAAACAATACAAGCAAATGAACTTGCTTCAACATATTAGTAAATAACCACAACAAAAGCTTAAGCAAAAATTTGGTCCAAAACTCCTTTCAACGCTTAGGTATTTCTGTTCAATAAAAAGGTTAGTAGTCCAAATTTTTTTATTATAATCCCAAATTCTATTCATTTGGATTTGTATTTTATTTTTATTTTTTACTGTTCCCTTTCGTATAGGTGTTCTTTTAAAGAAAGTTAGCAGAAAACTACAACAAAATACAACGTAAATAATTGAAAGAAACTGTAAAAGAAATAAATTAATTTAATTGCAAAATTAAGTAAAAATTAAAATTCTAGACAAATTACACAATTAAACTTATAACTCAAAAAATTAAATTAAAATTAATTGGCAAGAGTTACAGGAAATTATTACACAATAAACATGTAAATAATTCTAGCAATTAATCAAACAATTCTAGAGCAATTAACATGTAAATTAAACTAAAAATTAGAAATAAACTCATGCAAACAATTCTAGGTCCCTAGAAAATAATAAACATGTAATTTAACTTAAACCTAGAGAATTCAAAATATGCAAATTATTCTACAAATCTAGAATTAATAAACATGTGAATTAAACTAGAATCTAGAAAATATAAACATGTCTATTATACTAGAAAAGTAGAATCATATTTAGCATGTCAATTTTAATTACAAAATTTAAACACTCATGAGCATGCAAATTATATTATAAAATTATATAATAAAGAAGTATGCAAATCATGCTCATAACATAAAATTAAACAATAGTATACAAATTCTAATCTATGGGCAACATGAACAAAATAAAAATATATATAAAATTACTTACATAAATAAGAACATCTCATATAAAATGACTACTACATAAACAAACAAGTTCTTTTTATTTATTTTTATTATGATCGGGCAGTTGGAAACAGTACTCAATTTGATTTAATATTATGAGCACGCAGTGCTATATTTTATAATAAAACTCACAATAGTTTCCGATACAGAGAAACATGCAGTTTATGCATTCTACCAGAATGTAAACTTGAAGCAAACATGATGAGGAACATATTTATTTACTTAAATAAATTGACCATCTAAACATGAAGTTGGAAAAAGCAGGTTTATGCATGCTACAATTTCTTCGGTGATGAACTATGTTCTCGGTATTATCAAAACGTGTTCTGTATTGTTTTAATATTCGTTAATTTCATGGGAAACATACGAATCTGTTTTAAGATTATTATACAAATTGTGTAATTAAATAAAATAAACAATCAGATTCATATTTAATAAATTACATTAGAGAACATGAAAATCATGGAAAATTACAACTAGATTGAACAGATTCGCCACCTCACTATGGGTGCTGGAGGTATATCGGTGTCTATCTTCTAAGATACGACGGTATAGACCCACTAACAGAGAAGCACCTTCTGTTTAGTTGCGGTGAACTAACAATGGCAACAGTATCTTACACAAGAAGAATATAAGAGCAGATTGACTGTATAGTATGGAAGCCAAAAATTAGATACCTAAGACCAAAGAGGAGGTCTCCTTTTATACACAATGGGGGAAAGAGGAGGAGCTTTTTTACAAGAAATGTAGAATTCAATTTCTATAAAACCGTAGAAGTAATGCAGGAAAACTAATGGTGTAAATCGCTCTCTTAAGTGTAGAGGTTGCACATAATATAGACATGTGTGAGGAGGTCTCCTTTTATATACAATGGGGGAGAGAGGAGGATCTTTTTTGTAACAAATGCAGAATTCAATTTCAACAAAATTGTTGAAGTAGTGCAGGAAACCTGATAGTGTAAATCACCATCTTAAGTGTAGAGATTACACACAATATAGACATGTGTGTATATCTTTAGCCACCAAATAAACGTAGCCTAAAAAGATTAGGTTGATGAGCCACCAATCCTGCCCAGTCCAAACCTAACCTATTCCAGTAAGGCTCAAGCCCCAAGATCCGGGGACCATAGTTTTAGCTCAAGCCCATCCTTGAAGCATCCATAACTCCCTTCTTTTGAAAAATTTCGATGCCCTATAAGGCTCATAACCTTATCAAAATCTTGAGGTTTCAATACGCATCAAATCTTTCTTCTACAATCAATGTGGGGTTAGTAGTTATACAAAATAACCAGTACCTCATTCATTAGGCCAACATTATGAGACAATTTCTCATTCAATTCTTAATTTTTATTTTTATTTTTTTGTCATTCTTTTGTGGTGTAAATATCTTGTTTGAAAGAATCTAAACCCATTTGATCCCATCTCAACTAGTAGTTGGGACCTACTTTAATTTTATATTAAAGTCATCATAAATTAATTTTTTCCAACACATGTAATGCGTGTGATCCATATTTTGTACATCTCACCTGATGAATTGATGAATATGAGAAAGAGATTCACTATCATTATGAACATTAGAGAATAATGAGTATTATGTTGATTTCCTCATGTATAAGTTGAATGGATGTCCAATAATGGGATGATTACGAAATTAATCATTGTTAGTCAAATTCGTAAAAATTATGGCATTACAGCTTTTCAATTTTTACAACTTCCTATACAAGTGGAGGTAATTGTACCCATTCAATACATATGTTGATAGGGCACAAGTTAACAAATGTTCTAAAATATTTTTTTTTTGAATTTATAATAATTTATAAAGATTATTAAATAAACTCCCCAAAATCTTTAACCACTCTCTCTCTATAGATTTTATGCAAAGGACCAATTGGATATCAATTATTCAATCATAATGTTTATTTTACTCCAAGGACCACGAGATTGGATTAATAATTTCATGGATCTTACAAAATACGTCTTTTATATTTGAAGTATTTATTTATTTTTGCAAATCTTCAATAAATAATAAATAATAATCTTCTCTATTTGTATTTAAAAATAAATAAATAAAATGTCATAAGTTCTAATTTATAATTGGTCTATTGTGTGTACTGAATCCCGCACTAGATGAAAGTGGATCGGAGCTCCGCAACTAAATGGACTATCCAGGAACTGGAGACCTGTACCACAAAACACCTTTAGAGCTGCTCGGCCAGGGTTGGCCAGAAAACCCCTCCAGCGTGGAAATGTGTAGTCGGAGAAGATGAAGAACTCTCTCTAGGTTTAGAGAGAGGAAAGGAAAGAATGTATTCAGTTGTGTTTAAGTGAATAGTGTTGTCATGAGATGAGATTCGATTCGATACCTTTAATGTGAAGGGAGTGAGGCTTCATGTTGAAGACTTTGCTTGTTGGCCAAGATGTTTTCATAAAGCTTTGGGGCTTCAAGGTTTCCCTTAACATTGCTAAAGGTGGGGGAGCTCAAGGTAGTTGACAATGGATGCATGTGCTCATTGTAACCATGCATATAACAGATAATATTCCCTGTGCTAACTATTTCTGTTATTCTAGGGAGAAGGGACCAGCTAAGGTGGCAGCTTGCATATGCATATGTTCATAGTTTCCATGTTTCTCTAAGAGGTTTCCTCGGCTTGATAGTGTTGTGCCTCAGCTCAGCCTTTCGTAAGACTGCTTGTAGAAATGGGCTGGCCTATTTAGACATCTTTGTGTGGGCTCGGCCTATTTTTTTTCTGAAGATGGGTTCAGCCCATCAGTCTAGTTCACGGATTAATTCCAGTAGCTCAGCCCAGTCCAGCATCACGGCTGGACTGGTCTTTCCACTGCGAGTTGGGCCCCAAATGCTTGAGGACTTGGAAAGTCTGTTTTTCATAAAAATGAGCTCAATTGACTGGCCCACACATTCGCCTGACCCACTTGGGTTTGGGCTTAGCGAATTCGACCGGCCCAAGGCTTAGATCCAACCCATTCAATTTTCTACCCATTCATTTGCCCCTAGCTCAGGCTAAGGTTCTGTTTGGAGAGAGCTACTATTTAATGCCCTAACTGTCGTGTCGTTTTGGTTCAGCTCCATCTCGGCATCAGTGGTGGTTCAATCCTTACACAGGCGCTCTACATGCGTCCTTTCATGGCGGCACGTGGCAGCGTGGTACTGGTGTACAAAGATAGTGTGCCAATTCCATACAGAGGGTTGTGATTTTATACCATCGCACTTGTCGAGGGTCTTAAATACCCTAGGGCTGTCTTTTCAACCCCTCCGTCTGCTCCAAGTTTTGAAATCCCCAAAACCCTTGTATTCTCTTTTGCTGGTTCTGAAGGTGCTGCATTCCGATGCTCGTCGATGTTACTGTTGGTTCCAGACGATGTTGTCCTCCCTTAGTTCCAGTTTTGAAGACTTTCATTCTTTGTCGTCCTCTCGTCAAATTATTGTAAGTTCATCTGAAACCCCTTCTTTTCTCTTACTTTTTTGTTTCTGTCGCCATTGTTGGCCCTTGTGCCACTGTTTTCGGCAACTGGTGCTATGTCTTCATCTTTCCCTTAATTCGGTTATGTCTCTGCCCTTCTAGGTCTGGATCATGGGCAAGTTTCGTGCACTAGTTGATACTCCTGAAGCAATGTCCATGTTTCATTGGGACTATAGTATTCCGGATGGCGTTACCATTATATTGGCTAAAGTTGATGCCAAGCGCATGGGTACAAGGAATACTGTCGCATTCCCTGTTGCTGCTATTGTCGAAGAGGGCGTTCAGTTCCCTTTAGACCCACTGGTCTATTTTTTCTTGCGCCAATTTCAACTTACCCCAATACAAGTTTCTGTGAATCTGCTCCGTGTTGTTTATGGCGTTTCTGCTCTAAATAGGCGTTTAGGCCTGAATCTTAATATCTGGGACACCCTTGGTTGTTATACCCTTTCCCATAATAAAGACCATAGTACCTATTACTTTCGTGTCCATTCCGTTGATTCTCATCTGGCCACTGGCCTACCAGACTCCGATAAGCATAATGACGACTTCCTCCAAGTTGAACTCTAGTTCCCCGTTGGGACTAAGATCTAGTCTAAGAGGATGCCTTAGAAAAATGGCTACCTAGGTCTGAATCCTCTATCTTGGTATTTCTATACTTCTACTTTTGATTTACTATTTTGTTTGAATGTCATGCTAATGTTGTTCGCCGTTTCTGCAGAATCTTCCCGTTATCAGAAGAGGCCGACCCGTGAAAACACTAAAGCTATCAAGGCCATACTAAGGTATAAAAAGAGATCTACCCTTGAGCTATTGGACTACCAAACTACCTACCAAACTACTATCCCTAAAAAGGCAAGACTTGTTGCATCCTTGCTTGATTCTAATACAAAAATAAATACTCCCATTTCCCCTTTGATCACCAACCGTCGTCGTGGCCGTAGCTTGTCTGCTAAGAGAACCCCTTTCCCTACCCCTAGCTTCATAGGAGGTGGTTCAACATTGAAGAGAAGGGTGCTTGTAGATTTGGAGGATGAGGCCTTTGGCTCTTCCTCGGCTCTAGAAACTCCCACAATGAGAGTCGAACTGAGAAGTCTGATGGATGTGAAACTGGAAATGAGGGTTGCCAGCCCATCTATTGTTGTTCTTGAACTTGTTGCCCTAGCTATTGAAAAGGCAAAGAAGAGAATAAGAGAGATTAGTAAAGCTAAGGTTGATGAGGCTTTTGAGGAGCCGTTGTGGATAAATCCTGGGAACATTGGGAACTGCCCACCCTGCATCAGGGCAGGCCCATTTCTGCTTCTAATTCCATTCTTGCATCCAAGGATCTCGCTTTTGACCTAACTAAAACTCTACTGCTGCTAGTGGACATGGCATACCACAATAGACCTCGTGATATTCTAATCTTGAAGAGAACTCTTCAAATGGTGACTGTTATGAGTTCCTCTATATTTTCTTTTCTGTTCCTCTGTAGACGCGCCCGCGAGGGGCCCTCGCTACAGTTCGGACTCGATTGTGCTACGGTTTTAAATCTGAACCAAAGAGTCCAAATCTGGCAAATCGTTTTGAGAAACAGATTTTTGAAAAAGTAGTGCCAAACATGGACTGCTTTGCCAGATACAGAGTCGCCACCTAAATATTTTTCAATGGGGAAATTTAGGAAACCCTGACTCAGTGCCGAAGGCCACATGTCCGTCATCACCGGAGTTGTCTCGGCTCGGGAGCTTGGGTACGATCGGGGAAGGTCAGCTATGAGCACCCCCTTTCGCCCGGTCCAAAGACCGGCCTCTACTAACCATGATATCCGATTTTGAAAACGTTATGTGTTCTTAAATCAAATATTAGCCTAGCGTTTACTATGTTGTGCGCGCAGCAAACAAGTATAGACTAGATTGCCTATTTTGGAAATAAGCATTGCATATCCGTTTGTTTTGGAAAAATGTTTTGGAATTTGCTACTCGCAAGTAGGCTAAAATACGGATTTTAACGAGTTTTTCCAACTCAAACAATCCAACTTTCACCCACAGGCATTCAAACAGTTTATCTCATAAAAGCATCTAGCCGCATGGCAAACATACTGTCATGGCAACACTCACACGCATGCGGTATGCTAAAGCATAAATACTTACAATGTACTCCGTGCCAAAATAATAAACTAGTTAGCAAACATGCGTGATCCTAGTTCTTTTTCAAATGTCTAATGCAACACATACAGGATGCAGTTAGAATAGGCTCGGCTAATCTAAACATGGCATGTGAAATGCAATCAATTAATGCACGTATTCAATTCGGAATTGAAATACAAATGCAGTTAGAATGATGTACCGAGTCCGGTGCATGTAAAACAAATGGATGAATGCACGCATGCATAGCATAAGGTATGCTAAATTAAACATGTCCTAATACTAACCATCATAACTAGTAAATAAAAGGGAAGAAAGACGTAGGGTTGGAAGACATACACACACTCACGCACACTTATTACACAATTGCCCTCACTCAGAGGGTCCGGATAAATATTACAGTACGAATAATAAATAAATAAATTATTACAGAATTTCTAATTAATTATCAGAATAAATGCAAGAAGAGGAGTGGCCACGGCCCTGCCTCGGGATGCGCGAATGATGCATGCTCGAACCCGTCTCGCCCGGAAACCCATACCATAACATTGCCACCTCTGTTTATACTGCCCTGTCTCTCTGAAAATTGCCAAAACTCCAGGACAGGTTCCTTGCATGCTGCAGAGCACCACCGGCTAGGGGAAATTCCCACCGGTAATTCACAACTCCCATCGGCTGTTTATTGGGTCACCGGCATTTCAAAAAGTGCCGGTCGGCACTAAATTCTGCCGGTCGGCAGAAGCTCCCTGCAGAAGACAGTTTTGATAGCAACAGAGAATAGACAGCATATGGCATAGAATTTCAGGCACATGTGTGCATGGACACACTCCCTATCATGTAATGGACTCAAGGGAACATGGCCCTCGACCCTCGGGCCACCAATCACGCATTTCGATGCATGATGGCCAAAGAGTCAAGTATGCATTTCAATGTCAAATGCAATGCACACAAAACATACAAGGGCCCCAATCTCAATCATGGTTAGTCAAGAGGCGAGGCAATGCACAACAATGCACATGCGACCTAAGCATGCAAGCAAACATACAAACATGCAATATAACTACATGGCACACACAATGCTAACAACATGACATGCACAACGTATTGAAACATGGCATACACAATGCAAGATGGGCTTACACCAATACAAGTGGACCTCAGCCACACTCACATAGGAGGCCAGTAGATGAAAATGAAGCGCCTCGAAATACGTGCACACGGGCACGCAAACCGAGACAATGGCATATGCAATGCAATAAGGCTAAAATGGCATATAGAATGCGACATGGACTTATACTAACATGAGAGAGCCTCAACCACACTCACATAAGAGGCCGATAGATGAAAATGAAGTGCCTCGAAATGCGTGCACACGGGCACGCAAACCGAGGCAATGACATATGCAATGCAATGGCATGGAAAATGATATGCAAACATGATAATGGGATTTCAGTACTGAAATGTGGGGGGAAAACAGCCCCGAAATGAGGCGAAAGCACACTCGATGCATGGAATCTCTCCCGAAATGCAAAATTAGGCACATAGAATGAACTACAGCTATACAAAGCATGCATAATTGGTACATGAGATGAAAAGACAGAAGCAAGGCTGCCTCAAAATTAGCATTTTACCAGTACAAATCATGGCCAAACAGCAAGCAAAGATAGGGTAAAACTAGCATGCAAAAATAGGAGCCAAGAGAGGGTAATGAAGCAACTCACAGTTGCTGACCCCAAAAAGGTTAGGGCCCTTCAACAACATTGAAGATGGGCCAAAAATAAGCTACTTTACAGAACTGTAAAAACCCTAAAAACAAACATAGATATGGCTAAGCTCTTATGCAAGAAAATGGGCCAAAAGGTGGCCAAAGAGGCAAGTGATGTATGCAAAGCCCAAACTGAAAAATTCCCTTCTACAACATTGAAGAGGGACCAAAAATAAGCATATTTACAGAACTGTAAAAAACTCCAAACAGTATACAAACATGCTAGAAATGCAATGCGAAATGAGGCTCAAAAGAGGCTATAACACAAAGTCTACAAAATATTCCACAAACGGCCAAAGACCCTTAATGAAACATTAATAATGGGCCAAAATAAGACTATTTTCAGTACTGTAAAAAGGCCAAAAACAGAAACATGATAGGCTGCCAAAGCATGCAAAAATGGGGACCAAAGAGAGGATATAACATGAAGTGGCACATGGAGGTCCCAAACAGTAATGAGCCCTTCTTCAATGTTGAATAGGGGCTCAAAATAAGCCTATTTATAGTTTACATCATGCTCCAAAACAGATCACACGCAAGCCAAAAATTCTATGCAAGATTATGGCATTCAAGGAGGATATTGAAGCAAGTGCAAGATGGGGGGCTCAAACAGTGTTGATCCCTTAAGCAAAAGTGAAAAAGAGCTCAAAATAAGGCCGCTCTCAGTTAGGGCCGGAGCTCAAAACAGTAAGCATGTATGGCTTACAAATGATACAAGAAATGGACCAAAAACAAGGGAAATGAAACTCACCCTTGAAGACAAGCCTTTAGCAACTCTTGGCTTGAGAAATGGTGCCTCCAAGCTGCTGGAAAGCTCCCCAAGCTGCTGGAAATGGAAGTGGTGGAGTGATGCTATAGGGTGTAGTGCAAATAGGCCAAGAACAAGGCCCTTTTGGACCCTCAAAACCAACACAAATGTAGAGAGAGAGGGAGATATATAGAGAGAGTGATATATATCTCTTCTATATCAGATTTTCTAACCCCCCAAAGGGGAGGAGAGGCTCTCTTTATATAGAGAAACCAAAGGGGCAAAGCTTCTCTTAGAAGCTTTGACCAAAAAGGCCAAGCTTCTCTTAGAAGCTTGGAGCAAAAGGGCCAAGCTTCTTGGAGAAGCTAGGCAAAGGGGTCAAGAAGTTCAAGCTTCTTGGAGAAGCTAAAAAAAAGGCTCAAAAGGGTCAAGCTTCTTGGAGAAGCTTTAAAAG
Organism: Camellia sinensis; assembly: GCF_055761805.1. Classification (NCBI taxonomy): domain Eukaryota; kingdom Viridiplantae; phylum Streptophyta; class Magnoliopsida; order Ericales; family Theaceae; genus Camellia; species Camellia sinensis. Next base: position 53,088,038 of record NC_138967.1, read on the forward strand.
GGTCAAAAGGTTCAAGCTTCTTGGGGAAGCTAGAAAAGGTCAAAAGGTTCAAGCTTCTTGGAGAAGCTAAAAAAAGGTCAAGCTTCTTGGAGAAGCTAAAAGGGGTCAAGCTTCTTGGAGAAGCTAAAAAAATGGTTCAAGAGGGTCAAGCTCCCTCAAGAAAAGGTCTCGGCCAGGACAAGTGGCCGACTGATCTAAAACAGTGGCCGGCCGGCCAAACACAATGCCGACCGGCAACAAAAGGTGCCGACCGGCAGAAAAGATTGCCGATGGCAGTAAAAACCAGCCGGTGGCCTCTAGCCACTGCCGGTGGTGTGTGGGAATGCCTCACAAGGCATTCCCTGCCCCTCCAAGGCAAAACACAAGTGTTTAGTGTAAAACCAGACACAAAACGGTCAAGTTCGGAGATCCTGAGGCAGGGCGCGTAGCCGAGACCTCCGGGAACTCCAAACGAACACAAACAAGGATGATCACCGAGTGTTCAAACGATGACGTCCAAGTCTTAAGGACGGTCAAAAATGGGGTGTCTATATCCTCCTTGTAAGTATTGTTTCCTTTTTTTCAATACCTTTTATTGCTATAGTGCATTCAAAGGATGCATTTGTCCATAACCCATGCTAAATCATTGGAGAAGGCCATGTTGGAGGCCGTTATGAGTGTTGAAAGGTTGACAACGAATCTTGAGGCCAAGAAGGAGGGGCCGTAGAATTGCGGAGAGAGAGGTGTTTCGTTTGAACAAAGTTGTTGGCTCTACTGCGAAATCCAAAGAAGTTGGTATTGGGGCCCAAGCCCAGCTTGAGGGAAAATTGCCTGAACTGGAGGCAGTTATAGTGGTAATGGCTGCTGAGCGCTCGACTCTGGAAGCCAAGTGCTGGCAGCAAGGCCAGGATGAAGCTGGAGCTACCTACAAGGAGGAGGTGTTGGTACTGCACGACAAGCTTTTCATTAAAGGCTGGACAAGTGCCCTAACTGCTGCTCAGGTTTCTGAGGGATCTCCTTTGTTCCAAGATATCCATGTTCCCTTAAAATCCTTGAGCCTGAAAACTACTACCACACCTACTACTCCCTCATCAAAGATCTCTCCAAGTATTGGTTTTGCGAATAAGACTCCAGAGAGTGAACTTGCCAACAAGACAGTGCATGCTGAAGAAGGTAGGAACCCAGAGATTGAAGCTACAGAGGAAGTGGTCAAGATGGTTCCTGTTTCCCAAGATGTTGGAGTTGCTTCTATTTTTCCTCCCAAAGATGATTTGGACAAGACTGTGGACCTTGCTTTTGAGATTCCTCCTTGTGATGAAAGTTAAAGTGACCTTTGAAACAACTTGAAGTTTTTTACATTTTTTTTTTCTTCTTTTTGCTTTCTATTGTATTAGAGCTTGGTCTTCCTAACGAGTTACCCCCTTCATGATTGCCAAGACAATTTTCTTTTTTTTGTTGTTTTTGTGAGGCCAGTTGTGTCTTTGTTGGATGATATATATATATATATATATATTGCAATCTGATGCTTTCTTGTTTCTATGTCTAAATATTATTTGTACTGTTTGCCCTTGGCCGAGTACTGTTGGGACCTCCAAGCCGAATAGTTGTTCGATCTAGTCAATCGATATGTTGTGCTTGTATTGTAATTAAAGTAGAGTGACTTACTTAGGTCTTGGTTTATTCTAAAAAATAGTTGTTTGCCCCCACTTGGAGCTAAGTAAGTTTGGTACTAAAGATCCTGCTCTCTGGTAGAACTCCTTAAGTATGTTCCAATTGTGATAGCATAAGTGCATTCGAATGGGACAAAGGTACAAAGAAGTGTCTTACTCAGGTCCAGGTCAGTTTGGAGAAACAATTGTTTGCCCCCACCTGGAGCTGAGTAAGACTAGTGCTAGGAGCTTGCTCTAGAAAGAATTTAGCCAAGTCTGGTCCAACTCTGTTTGAATGTACCAGTACTGAAGTGCTGATGTACGTGTACTTAAGAAACAGTCATTTGTGACTTTTAAAATTATGTGATTTCAATAAAAGAAATGATCAGTCAAAAAATTTATCAGTGCGGTTTCCACCAAGCAATTCCACTTGGCTAAGTTCCATTTTGGTTGCCAAACATAAGTCCACCAAGTAATTCCACTTGGCATGTTTGAGTGAAAACCAAAACCAAATTCCGTTCAGTTGTTCCGAAGCTAATTCCATTTGGTAAAAACCAAAGCTAATTCCGAAAATCACATATTGACTTTGCTAAAATCAGTTCATTCGCAATGAAGCTTAGTCTTAAAGTTTATTGCTAACTCTGCTTTACTTTAGGATCATCTTTACTTAAAACTATGCCCCTGGAACTTGGATCTTAAGTGCTAGGTTAATTATTAATCTGTTCTGGCCATAAGACTGCACAGGTGCTAGAAACAAAAGTTCAAAGAAGCGGGAAGATATTTCTATTAATCAAAAGATAAATGCCATTACACTTGATAGATACTTTTGGGGGATAGTCTATTGATAGCACTTCTTGAGGTTTGCTACATTTCAGGGCTGAGGTATGGCTTTGCCCTTGAGATCCTCCAAGTAGTATGTTCAATTTCTAGCAACGCCTATTACCTTGTAAGGCCCTTTCCAATTAGGTCCTAACTTTCCTTTTCCAGGCATCCTTTTGTGATCCATAGCCTTCCTCAAAACCAATTCACCAGATGTAAATTGTCTTAGGAGAACGTTCTTGTTGAAACTCTTGATAAGCTGCTGCTGATAGGCTACAACTCTAATCAATGCTGCTTCTCTTCGGCCTTCTGCCATGTCCAGGGCTTGTGCAATAGCTTATCCATTACTTGCATCTTCGAATAGTTCTGACCGGATGGTTGGGAGACCAACTTCTAGTGGAATAACAACCTTCATTCAGTAGGTCAAGGAGTAGGGAGTTTCCTCGGTCGAGCGTCGCGCCGTAGTTCGGTAGGCCTATAAGACATGGGGTAACTTTTCAACCCATTTCCCTTTTGCACTTTCAAGCTGCTTCGTTACTCCGTTAACGATGGGTTTTTTTTTTGACGACTATGCCTGCCCATTGCTCTGTGGGAAGCCTAGAGAGGAGTTCTAATAGTCGATCTTGAGATCGGCACAAAACCTCCTGAAAATCTTCTCGTCAAACTGCATTCCATTATCTGTAATCAGTATCTTTGGGATGCCGAAACGGACCACAACATTTCGTTTAATGAACCACTTCGAGTTTGCTTCCTTGATGCTTGCCAGTGCTTCTACTTCTACCTACATGGTGAAATAGTTAGTTGCAGTGATGAAGAATCTTTTGTTCCCAGTCCCCCATGCCAGAGGGCTGACGATGTCTAAGCCCCACTAAGCAAAGGGCCATGGGCTAGTGAGTGTAGTGAGATTTTTGGCTGACTGATGAATCAGAGGAGCAAACCTCTAGCACTTGTCACACTTTTGAACGTAGTAATGTGTATCTCTCTGCATTTGTGGCCACCAATACTCGTGAGTTAGGGCATGGTGTGCCAATAACCTTCCACCAACATGACTTCCACAAATCCCATCGTGAATTTGATAAAGAACATTCTCGACTAGATTTGGATGTACACATAGTAGATAGGGGCCATGGTAAGAGTGTCGGTACAGGTTCCCAGAAAGTGAGATCCAGAACCGAACTGTTTGATGTCGAACTTTGTTTGCCTCTTTCTTGTCTTCGAGAAAAGTACCAGATGTTAGGAAGTCAAGTATTGGGTCCATCCAGCTTGGTCCTAAGTTCGTATAGAGGACCAAATTTGGAGACGCAAAGCTTGGTTCCGGCACAAACTCAACCCAAATCTTTCTTGTATCTTTGGTATCCATTGATGCGCCAAGGCAAGCTAGAGTATTAATATGGTTGTTTCTATCTCGATTGATGCGTTCCACCCATATGGCCTGAAATTTTTTGATTAGATCCCTGGCCTTGTCTACATACATGGCCATTCTTTCATCTCTTGCTTCGTAAACGCCAGTGAGTTGGTTGACAAGCAACTAAGAATCGCTAAAAACAAATAGTTCATCGGCGCTGAAATGCTCGGCGTTGCACAAGCTAACTAGTAGTGCTTCATATTCTTCCTCATTGTTACAGGCTTTCCATCCAAGCTTTAGAGTTTGTTCCCAAATGAATCCTTCTAGAGATATGAGTACCACGCCTGCCCCGAGCCTCAGTTATTGGATGATCCGTCAACGTAGAGTTGCCAAATCTCTCCAATAAAGAGTTTATATTCTTCTGAAACATATTGTTTTCCGAATTCGGTGGCACGTGGCACCTGTACTGAGCTGGTGTTTGGGTGTTCGATGCTCGGGGTAGGGGCGAATTTGGCAACAAAATTCGTCAAGACCTGGGCCTTGATTGTTGTTATGGGCTGATACCGAATGTCAAACTCACCAAGCTCGACCACCCATTTCATCATTCGGCCCAAGAAATTGGCTCGTCTGAAGACAGATCTGAAGGGGAACTTAGTGAGGACATTGATGTTATGACCCTAGAAGTAGTGTTGTAGTTTCCTTGAGGCAATGAGTAGGGTGTAAACCAGCTTTTCCAATGGTAGTTACCGTGTCTCAGCAGCCAAGAGAGTCTTACTGACATAGTATACTAGCCTCTGTTCCTTTTCCACTTGATGAATCAGTACCGCGCTTACTGCATGATCTAAAACTACCAGATACATGTATAGTTCATCCCCTGGTTCTGGAGTGGAAATGAGAGGTGGTGTACTGAGATACTTTTGGAGGTCTTGCAATGCTTTAGTGTAATCAGGTCCCCATTCGAACGCAATCTTTTTTCCTAAGAAGTTAGAAGAAAGGCTTCATTCTGTCTGAGGACCTACTAATGAATCGGTTCAGTGTTGCTACCATTCCAGCCAATTTTTGAAGTTCCTTAGCCTTTTTCGGTATTTTTATCTCTTGTATTGTTGTGATCTGATCCGGGTTGGCTTCGATTCCTCTGTGAGTGACCATGTAACCGAAGAACTTCCCTGTTCATACCCTTAAAGCACATTTCAAGGCATTAAGGCAAAGTTGATGGGTTTTCAAGATGCTAAAACCTTCATTTAGATTGGCCAGGTGGTTTTGTTACAAGCCTTCTTTTGACCACCATGTCATCTATAAATGCTTCTATAGTCCGTCCGAACTAATCTTTGAACATCTGAGTCACCATCCGTTGATAAGTTGCTCCGGCATTTTTAAGGCCGACTGTCATTACCTTGTAACAGTAAATGCCTCTAGGAGTAACAAATGTTGTTTTCTCTTGGTCTGGGCCGAACAAAGGTATCTGGTGATAGCCGTTGTAGGTATCCAATAAACTCATCCGCTCATGCCCAGTCGTTGAATCGACGAGTTGATCTATGCAAGGCGAGGGAAAGCTATCTTTCGAAGAAGCTTTGTTGAGGCAAGTAAAATCAACACAGACTCTCCATTTGTTGTTCTTATCTTCACTACCATTGTATTCGACAACCACTATGGGTACTGGACCTCCTGAATTGCTCCCGCTGCTAAGAGCTTGTTCACTTCTGCAATTACGGCTTTGGAATGCCCAACTGAGGATGTTCTACTCTTCTGTGTGACGGGTGGTGCTGAAGGATTGACATTGAGTTTATGGTAGGCAAATTCAGGATCTAGGCCAGGAGTATCGTAGGCCGACCATGTGAATACCTTCATATTTTCCCTCACCAAATCTAGCAACCGAAGTTTCTCATCAACGCCAAGCGAGGTACCAACAAGAAAGTATTTCTCAAGATCGCCTTCTTTCACCAAAACTTTCTCCAGATCTTCCACTTTCTTTTCAGTTGGGGTTCCCCCGACATCTCCCAATACAAGCTGATTTGCTACTTCGATTGTCTGAACTCAATTACAGAGCTGTTTGCTTTTCATGGCAAACGGGGTGAGCTGGTGATAGGTTGAGGGAATTGCTTTCATTTGGTGAATCCATGGTTGACCAAGGATGGCGTTGTTAGAGGATGAAGTGTTTACAACCAAAAATTCTATCTGAAGAGTTCTTGTCCCAACTACTACAGGTAATACTATCCTACCTGGCGGCCACTCAGGTTAGGAATTGAAGCCGACTAGTGGTACCATTGCTAGGGTGAGATTCTACTCAACAAGATCGAGCTTCCTGAACAAATCATAGTATAGGATATCTGCAGCACTACCATGATCCACTAGGACTCGTTTCACATCAAATCATTTTCTAATCCCGAAAAGAATAATCAATGCATCAGTGTGTAGATGTTGAATACCTTCTGCATTTTTTTTAATAAATGATACGATATATAAGGGAGATTTAGGTACCGTTCTAACGTTTTTCGGTGCGGAACCGACTGACATTACTTACTAAATCTGCGCAGCTTTTGCAATTTCTTCTCAAAGTACTTCCTCATGCTCGAGACTGGTTATGCCATGGATCATGTTGATGACCAGTCAAGGGGGATGCTCGGGATTTGGTTGTGGTGAGGGATGCCCTTGTTCGATCACGATCTTGTATGGATCGACATAGTCTTGGAGGTGCCCGGCAGCTACCAAATCCTCCAAATGTTGTTTCAACGCTCTGCAGTTTTGAGTCATGTGCCCCCTATCCTACTGATAGGTACACCTTAGCTTTGGATTGCGTCGAGTTGGGTCTCTTAACATCTTTGGTAGCCAAACGAAGTATGGTTCTCTCTTGATTTTCTTCATGATACGGTAGATAGGTTCTTTGAACAACGTGATAACTGCTTCATGGGACTTAGATTTGTCTACCTCGTTCACTATGGCTTTCCAGGGTTCTCCTCGGTCTGCTCTTCGTGGGTCTCCCCGACTCTGCTACTCGGTCGACACCACTTCGATGAGAATCTAATCATCTTCAAGATGAGTGTATTGCTCAATTCTTGCTCATAAATTCTTCAGGGTAGTGGCTGGGCGCTTGGTAAGCGATTGCCTCAACTTGATTTCTGGTCGTAGACTATGCTTGAAATACATCACTGCCATCTGTTCACTGCAAACATTCTCCTCTAGATCGTTGTATTCTTCCCAGTACCTCCTTGCGTAGTTGCGCAGTGTTTCTTTCTTTTCTTTTTGGAGACTGAACAAGGTATTTGGTTCCTTTGGGATTTTGGTGTTGGAAACAAATCTTGCCAAGAATTCTTCAAAGAGTTGTTTCTAGTTGTAAATTGATCCAAGAGGGAAACAATCGAACCATCGGAGTCTGGACTCTCCTAGGTTAGACGGGAAGACCTAGCACATCAGTGCCTCATTTCGGTTCTATAAAGACATCATCTGCCTATAATGGTTGATGTGTGTGAGTGGATCTGACTTTCCATCATATGGTGTGAACTTCGGCGGGGTGAACTTCTTAAGGGGTTTCATAGCTTCAATGTCTGGAGAGAAAAGAGAGGAGATGTGCCGATCCACTGCTCAGTGTTCCCTCTAATAAATAGTACGATCAAGGTGCTGAGCTTCTCGTTCCCGTCATTGCTCATTTTCTCTATTCCCAATCAACTAGGTACGAAGATCCAAAAGATAAAGAGGATACTTTATCTACTGGATCACCCTTTTTTGCCTCTTACTTCTTCCGGCGCGAACCACGAGTGTGGCTGCTTGCTGCTTCACTTTACACCGGAGTTTGCTGACTTCGCTGCCAAGAATCATTTCCAGGAACCTTTTTTGCTGGTGGTTCTAGGGATGGACTTCTCCGGTGCAGGCAGGAAAGTTCTGCACCAGTCCTCTTCTCCATCGGGTCGCCTATCATCTTCTTAAGTTGTGCTTTCAATTCTTGAATCTCCATCCCCATGGAATCGATGATACGATCTCTATAATCCTTCTCCAACAAGAAGTGGTGGGAAGAGCCATCGGCAAAGGACTGGGGTGCTCAACAGAGTTTGGAGTCCAGTGGTAATTTTCGATCTGCTCCTCTATAACTGTGGCGGTGCCAGGCCCTTATCCTTCGTCTTCTCCGTCAGTGGAATTGATGAAGATGGTGGAATGTCCTCAATTCCCATTATCGGAATCAGATGTAGAACTCAAATATGAAGAGTCCACGTTCACCGTACCAACTGTGAGTACCGACTCCCACACTAGATGAAAGTGGATCGGAGCTCCATAGCTGAATGGACTTTCCAAGAACTAGGGAGTTGCACCACAAAACACCTTTCGAGCTGTCCAGTTGGGATTGGCCGGAAAACCCCTCCGACGTGGGAATGAGTGGTCGGAGAAGATGAAGAACACTCTCTAGGTCTAAAAAGAGGAAAAGAAAAAATGTATTCAGTTGTGTTTAAGTGAGTAGTGTTGTCATGAGATGAGATTGGATTTGATACCATTAATGTGAAGAGAGTGAGGCTTAATATAGAAGACTTTGCTTGTTACCCAAGATGGTTTCATGGAGCTTTGGTGCTTCATGGGTTCCCTTAACATTGCTCAAGGTGAGGGACCTCAAGGTAGTTGACAATGGATGCATGTGCTCATTGTAACCATGCATATAACAAATCACATTCCCTATGCTAATTGTTTCCCTGATTCTAGGGAGAAGAAACCAGCTGAGGTGGCAGCCTGCACATGCATGTGTTCATAGCTTCCACGTTTCTCTGAAAGGTTTCCTCAGCTCGATACTATTGTGCCTCGGCTCAGTCTTTCTTAAAACTGCTTGTAGAGATGGGTTGGCCCATTTGGACATCTTTGGGTGGGCTCGACCCGCTTTGGTTTTGAAGATGGGTTCAGCTCATCAGTTTGGTTCATGGATTAAGCCCAGCAGCTCGGCCCAGCCCAGCATCGCAGTTGGACTAGCCTTTCCACTACGAGTTGAGCCCCAAGTGCTTGAGGACTTAAAAAGACTATTCTTCATGGAGATGGGCTCAATTGTCTAGTCCACACATTCGCCTGACCCACTTGGGTTTGGGCTTAGCGGATTGGACTGGCCCTAGGCTTGGATCCGACCCATTTCATTTTTTGTCCCTCTATTTGCCCCCTAGCTCGCACTGAGGTTCCCCTTGGGGGGAGCCACCATTCAATACCACAGCCATTGCATCGCTTCGGTGCTGCTCCATCTTGGCCTTGGTAGTGGTTCAATCTTGACACACGCACTCTGCATGTGTCCTTTCATGGCGATATGTGGCAACATGGTATTGGTGTGTAGAGATAGTGCGCTGATTCCATACAACGGGACTTGATTTTATACCATCGCACCGGTCAAGGGTCATAAATACCCTAGGGTTGTCTTTTTAACCCCTCCATCTGCTCCACGTTTTAAAATCCCCAAAACCCTTGTATTCACTTTTGCTGGTTCTGAAGGTGCTCCATTCTGACACTCGCCGCCGTTACTGTTGGTTCTGAACGTTGTTGTCCTCCCTTAATTCTAGTTTTCAAGACCTTCATTATTTGTCCTCCTCTCATCAAATCACTGTATGTTCATCTGAAACCCTTCTTTTCTCTTGCTTTTATGTTTCTGTCACCTTTGTTGGCCCTTATGCCACTATATCCGGCGACTGGTGCTATTTCTTCATCATTCCATCAGTTCAATAACATCTCTTCCCTTCTTGGTCTAGATCATGGGCAAGTTCCGTGCACTAGTTGATACTCCTGAAGCAATGGCCATGTTTCATTGGGACTATGGTATTCCGGATGACGTTACCCTCACGCTGGCTAAAGTTAATGCCAAGCGCATGGGTACAAGGAATATTGGCACGTTCCCTGTTGCTACTATTGTCGAAGGGGGGGTTCAGTTCCCTTTAGACCTCACATAGGAGTTAGTCTAACCATTGTTCTTATTTTCATTAGTGTCTTCGGTATAGCCCTAGAACACTAGCCTGGTTCAGTGAGTGTTTTTAAAGAATTAAGCCTTGTCAATTCTTAGAAAAGCAACCCCACTTCGCACTCGCATAGGTGACCAATATAAGGTATCTCATTATACCATGGTTAATTCTTCATCTCACTTAGGTCATTAAAAGCATTAGCTTAGCCTTCCACCCATACAAGGTATCACTGTACAAAAAATGAGCAAGAGGATTTACCTCTTTAGTGACTCACCCGTTACACACAATTAGGTTGTCACATTTAACCTAGATCTTGGGATCTCCAGTCAACTAGGTTGTTCCGTTTCGGTAACATTTACAAAAGGCCTTAACTCCATTCCTTTTGACAACGTTTCTGCTAACTCTCGAGTTCACCCTTTGGTTAGCGGATCCGTAATGTTGTCCTTAGACTTCACGTAGTCTAGAGAGACAACTCCATTAGAGAGTAATTGTCGTATGAAATTATGTCTACGATGGATATGTCTAGACTTTCCATTATACATACTACTCTATGCCTGTCCAATCACCGATTGGCTTCACAATATCTTCAACGAATTGGCAAAGCCATTCAGCTTCTTTAGTTGCTTTATGCAAGGCAATAAACTCAGGTTTCATCGTTGATATCGATATACACCATTGCTTGGAAGATTTTCAAGACATGGCTGCTCCTTCGAAGGTAAGCACAAAACCACTAGTGGATTTGGAGTCTTTTATATCACATATCCAATTAGCGTCACTATACCCTTCTAGTACCGCTGGGTATCTAGTATAATGCAACCTATAATCCTGGGTGTAGCGTAAATATCCTAACACCCACATAGTGCCCCTCCAATGAGTAGCATTTGAATTACTCATGTATCTACTAAACCTGCTAATAGAGTAGGCTATATCTAGCCTTGTACAACTCGTCAGATACATCAAACTCCCAATGACCCGAGAATATTTTAGCTGAGAAACACTCTCACTATTATTCTTGGTCAAATGTAGACTCAAGTCTATCGGTGTCCTAGACACACTTGTATTTGATTTACCAAATTTCTCAAGTATCTTATCAAAATAGTGACATTGAGAAAGTACAATACCACTAGATGTTCTGGTAATCTTAATACCTAGAATTAAATCTACAAGGCCCACATCTTTGATATCAAACTTAGAGTTTAACAATCTCTTGGTACTTCTAATCATTTTATCATTACTACCAACAATGAGTATATTATCGACATATAGACACAAAATGACATAACATCTATCAGTATCTTTGACATATACACGTTTTTCACACTCATTGATTCTAAACCATTTGACAACATAGCATTGTCAAATTTCTCATGCAATTGCTTAGGAGCTTCCTTCAAATCATCTAATGACTTGACAAGCTTACAGACTTTCTTATTTTGTCTTGGAGCTGAAAACCCCTCGGGTTGCTCCATGTAGATTTCTTCATCTAAACCGCCAGTGTCATTGGTCTCCGATACGCAAGGGGAGTCTGATACTGGCTGCTCACTACTCCTTCCATTTTTTTTATAAAACATTCAAAATCTTTTATCCTAAAAATTTTGCAAATTCGCTTACCTCTGTTAACCCTTCTATTCAGACACCTTAGCTTTGGTATTAATGCCATCTCTTCCTCGTACACCAAAACAAACTTCACCAGAGCTGATCGCCGCCTCTCTTTCCACAGTCCTATTTGCCACGTCAAAAAATGATCTATACACATTTGAGTGAACTACTCATAATTCTCGGGATAGTCTTCTAAGAAGTACAACATTGTATACCAATACAATCAACAAAAAAGAAAAACAAAAAAAGTGGGACGAAACAAGGTATTAGAAAACATCACCACAATAGCTATCCCACTCCAAAAGCATATTCTTCTCTACCGTCAAATCTTTTATGGTACCAAATAAATAGCAAAATTGCCCCGTGTAAAGATGAAGATTCCCTATTCAAAATAATTCAAAAGCATAATCATTTTTCCGCCTTTGCTTTATGTCAGTCATTCTGAAAATATCTTTACTTTATAACCACGCAAACTACCACAAACGTGACACATGTATAGCACTATCTGGCAACGGAATCAAAGTACACACACCACTCACACTCGGGCCTGGGTATGACTTCCTTTTAACTACATCCATACACGTGTCCACAAGTACATAAATATACTAATGATAATGTTGGTGTTTGGCATTGTGCTCCAACCAAGGCTATTCCGATTCTGACATGGACTAAGTCTGTGGGTTTACTAGAGAAGTGAAAAGATTTGTTGTTAGGAGGTTACGGGGAAAGTGGTTCAATTATTCATGAACGCAGAGGTCATCTAAGTTTATTTGAGATTGATGTAGGTAGAGGTGGTGCTGGTGTTAGAAAAGAGGATGTTGATCAGAGCGGATCAGTTGTTATGGACTCCGCAAAATTTTCTGATGTTTTACAAAATGTAATACTGAGTGTAAAAAATATTGATGACTCTAAAGATGTAATAGTTGATGATAAGGGAGATGTAGTTAGTAAATAAAATTTTAAGTGGTTACATAAATAAAATTAATAAAATGTTTCATTAATCATGACAGTGGTTACATTTACATCAAATCATTCTCTCATTTTTGGGGACATTGCATCTAACCAACTACTGTCCCCATTAGTTCATATAATATAGGGAATTCCTTCTCTAATAGTGAGGTCTTGTTGGAATTTAACAAATAAATGGAAGTCTCTCTAGCAACCTACTTAATTTTTCATTAGTTCGGTTGGGACTGTCAAGTATTTGATGTCATCTATGACGTTGTAGATGGCGTCTGGATCATAGTCCTTGAAACTTATTCAGTTGGAGAAATAGTTGTGTCGTCCGAGACTTCTGGCCCAAGCAATTTTTCCTGTTCTTGAAGGTCCTTCAAGGTAGAGAGATATTGGGCAGATGGGTCGCTGTTCAGGATCCTTTTATTAGAGGAGGAGGAGGAGAGTTCTTTATCAGTATGTAAATCATGTATATTATTCCTGTGTATCCTTAATCTAATGTTGTCGTCTTCGCTGTAAATAGAGAAACAACAATTTTGACGTAGTTCGTATTTTACAAAATTCTGACTTACAAACAAAATATTATTTTCTGCCCATTTTTTTACTTCTTCATTTAAAAAATGAAATGAATTGAAGGGGCTAGTATATTGGGCCACTCTCGTTTGTAATGATCCCTTGAAATGTTTTTAATTGGAGGTATTTTGTAACGTAATCAGTGAGACATCTTTCTTTGCAGAGTGCAAAGATTTGTTCTTTCATTTCTGCTTCTACAAGTATTCCCCGCTAGAGTTCATCTTTGTTCTTCGAAGGACTTTTCCCCTTAGATGAAAATTCTCCCCATTCTACGAAATCGCCTCCTTTCTGTATATACTATCGACTTGTTGTTTGGAAAATAGAGTTTTTCTATATTTGGATGGTGGATTCTGCCGTTGGTTCCAGTGAGATCAAAAAATCTCGGGTTGAAGGTTTGGATCTTCTTTGTGCATTGAACCATGGTATGAAGGTGAGGGTTTCCATCTTCGTGGAGCTCCCTTGAGACAAGTATGTAGTATGGCTAACATGCTAGTTGAAGAAAGGATTGGAGAAGTAAGAGATGTTCTTTTGGACAAGGGCATTGTCGGTAGGTGAGGAAAACATTCTTGGCATATAAATGGAAATAGGCTTGGCGAGGCGTTGAAGTAGAAACAGAAATCTGATTTGCACTGAAGTAGCCTCCTTACTCTGTGTACCCTTTAACGTAGAAGCAGAAAACTGATTTGTACTGAGCACAGGCGACTGGCGAACTGGTGAATTATGCCGAACACTCCTCCGTCTTGTAACTGGGGGAAGCGAAACAAACACGGGGTGTCCTCTCACAAGATCCCTAGATCGAGATAGCCTCCTTACTCAAGTCCAGAGTGCTTGGGGGGTAACTGCCTCGTCGGAAGCAATGATGAAAACACTACCTTGCAAAACAGAAAATAAAGCAAAGGAAAAAAAAATCAGAAAAACGTACAACACCTTGGCTTAGATAAAGACAACACACAGTTGGTATCAAAAGCTTGGACAAACTGCACTCAAACACTGATTTCTGCCCCAAATTTTCTGCCACAATACTGATACCCTCAAACACTGATGTCCTCAGACTGATACCCAGACTTGCAACTGATACATACATCCAGTAGAGACACACCCTAACATCACATATCAAGCAAGTGAGAGCCAAAACACCCCTACGGTGGGGTAGGGTTTCCCTGTCCTAGTTTCTTTAGGAACTAGGGGTTCACTACGCACGCATGCGGTTTCAAACAATCCTGCATTCGGGTGAGCAGCCTATCCTAGTTTGGAATATTCTCTATGGCTTCCGATATGCAACTAGGTCAAATGGTCAAAAAGGGTGCCTCAGCAAGACCACCTAATATACCTCTCGCACCTAACACCGAGAAGTGAAAGGTGGATCAAACGGTACGGCGGTAGTCCAAATCCAAGTTTTGTGTTCCCATCGTAGCAGAGCCCGCAACCGGTCAGCCGTATGACACGCTTTTCCAAGTGAGCCTTCGGCAAACCGTTCAGGAATAGCATATGGCAAACACTGTGTCCTAGGCACACCAATGCAAATGGCAATGCAAAGAAACACATAAATGTAGATAAAACAACATATCATGAGTTCGAGTCAAGTTTTCTAAATCCCTAGAAGAGTCGCCAAAAACTCTAGACTCGACTTTCTTCGCGCGCCCTCCTTTCGGAGAGGCGCGAATTGGTCTTCTACAGTTCGGACTCCTGTCACGGTTCTGAATCTAATCTCACAAAGTGCAATGTGAGATTAATAAACACCAAAGAGTCCAATCCAGCAAATCATTTTTGGAAAATCAGATTTTAAATCAAATAATGCCAAACTGGACTGATTTGCCAGATTACAAAGTCGCGCACATAAATATTTTATTTTGAGAAATGTAGAAAACCCTGACTCGTGCCAAAGGCCGCGTGTCCGTCATCACCAAAGTTGCCTCGGCTCAAGAGCTTGGGTACGAGAGGGGAAGGTCCTGAAATGAGCACCCCCGCTCGCCCGATCAAAGGATCGGCCTCTACTACCATGATATGTTGTTTTATAAACCTCATGTGTTCTTATTCTGATTATTAATCTAACATTACTATGTGATGCGTTGGGCATACAAGTATAGACTCCATCACGAGAATGGGAACAAAACCACTCATGTTTGTTTTTGAAAATGGTTTGAAAGTGCTACTCGCAAGTAGGCTAAAGCACAGATTTGCCACCCTCAAGTGGGCATTAGAAAACATGATTTTGCCAGTTCGCAAAATGGGCTTAAAACTCATAATCATCCAATTGTCCCAATTCCGGCAACAAAGCCTTCATCTATAGGCATTCATACAGTTAATAATTTAAGCAAATAACCTTATGGCAAGCACGCTATCATGGCAACATCCACACTCATGTAAGTATGCCAAAGTGTAACACTTACAGTGTACTCCGAGCTAAAATAGAAAACTAGTTAGAAATATGCATGATCCTATCTATACAAAACGTCTGATGCAACACATGCAAAATGTAACTAAATAGGCTCAGCTACCTAAGATGGCATATGAATGCAACGATTTGATACATGTATTCAAATATGTATTGAAATACAATGCAATTTGAATGATGCGCCGAGCCTGGTGCATGCAATACAAATGAATGATGCAAACATGCAAAGCATAAGGTATGCTAATTGAAAATGACCCTAAACTAACCATCGTAAGCAATTAAGTAAAAGGGAGAAAGAAATGGGGTTGGAAGACATGCACACACACACACACACGCACCCTTATTACAACATAGCGCGCTCTCGAAGGAGGGTCCGAATAAACAAGCTAAGCTACACTAAGCTAAGCAAATTATTGCAAAACGGAACTAATTAACTATGCTAAGCTAATTAATATTACAAACCGAATTGAAACAAATAGCTATGCTAAGCTAGTTAGAATATTATAAAACAAATGGAATGATTAATTACATAGACTAAGCATAAGCAGTGAAATGGCCTCACGGGCCAGGGAGACATGCATGCTCGTTTGGCGTCATCCCGAAAATCCATTGCTTTGCCGTCAATTGCCTCTATTCGTGCTCTCCTTGGTTGCTGAACATCGAACCAACACCCTGACTGTTTCTGCCTCAAAACAGGAACATTTTGGCACAAAAATGGACTTGTGGCCGGTCGACCACAAAAAGTGGCTGCCGGCCACCTCAACTAGCCGATCGGCTAGTGAAAGTGGTCAGTCTGCTACCTCAAGTGATCGGTCGGCCACCTGCTTGTCCAGACTTCTGGTTTTGCTGCAACAGAGGCACATCAATGTATTTGCAAGAAAATGTATGCACTACCACCTTCCTTATCATGTCTCAAGCTTAAAGGAGTGTAGCACTTGGCTCTCAAGCCACCAACCAAGCATCTCAATGCATGATGGCCCAAGTACCAAACTTGTACATGCTTAGTGAATGCACAAACAATATACGAAGAGCCTCTACCCCATCATATATGATCAAGGGTGTTGGCGAAAGAGAAATGTGACACATTTCATCACTTCAAGTATGAAACGTCCCACATTTCTTGTGTTTCGATTAACATCTGATCCAAACACATGCAATGCAATACAATGCTTATCTTGCAGATGTTTTACTTGGTCCATTTCTTGTTTACTCATTTTACAGTACCAAATCATTCTTTAATTGATTTGTCCAAATGTGAAAGTCTCCTAATGAAAAAGATGGCCTAAGCCACAAGTGCCTTGGGCATCAAAGAGGTCACATGCTGTTGACTAGTAGAAACCCTCAAAAGAGGATTAAAGCCATTAGGCATGAGAACCTCAAATTCACACTTAAGCCAACAAGGGCTCAAGTCCACTTACAAAGCAAATTGAAAAGTGAAGAAGAGAGGGAGGTGGCAGACTTTCAGTGATGATATGGCATGAAAAACAAGACTCTAACATGCAAACAACTCATGCATGACATGTTAAAGGCCAAAAGAATTAAAACTTGTGAAGGACACAACACTAGAGGCATGCAATACCAAGCTCAAACAGCCAAACTAGCTATGGACAGACCTAAAACATGCCAAATCAGTGGCCTAAACATGTTGAAATTAAGGCACAAAAGAGTAGAAAATCATGCGCACATGTTGGCTCGCAAACAAGGCATGAGGCATAACTCTCAAAAGCAATTAAAGAGCGATATATGTGAGAGTGTGACAGAGGTATATGCACTGGAATCATGTGCTAAATGATGCCATACCATGCAAACATCACAAGCAAAGCATGCTAAGGGCCTTGAAACACAAAGCTGGTGAAGCTAACTACACTATAGCTATACAAAGCAAGGCTCAAGGGGCCAAGACCACTCAAAACAGAGTTTAAACATGTCAAAGCAAGGCCAAAAACATGCTGGAGTGGAGCCAACACATGCTAAAATAATAGGCTACAACATCACGTAAGCTAAGCTATCAAGCATGATTACACTACAAGTGTAAGAAGCAAGTAAGAGGTGACTCAACCAGCCAAAAACAGAGTTGAAACATGTTAAAATAAGGCCAAAAACATGTTAAGAACAGACCATGAGATGATAGAAAAACATGCTTAACTACTAGGCCATTAACACATACAAACAAGACATGAGGAGGGGGGACCACCCCCTCCTATTTTGGCCCTCAAAACCAACTTTCTACCACTGAAATTCCTCTGAGTTTCAGTGGTGAAAAGGCCAAGCAAAGGGGGTTTCAAAATCTAGGAAAGGTGGCTCAAAAGGCTTTACAAGCTAAAGAGCCAATGGGGGAAACCACCCCCTAACCACACAACACTCAAACCAACATTTTAAAGCGTTAGAATCAAAGTTTTTAAGAGGTTAAAACCAGCCTCAAAATAGCATGCAAAGGTGGTCAAGCACTTAAGCAAAACATAGCTTAAAAGGGACTAGTTCTTACCCTTGAAGCACCACAACAATTCTAGACCAAAACCAAGCCTAAGACCTCAAACCAAGCTTCAAAGGACCTCAGCTCCAAAGTGAAGGTGTTTGACTAGGTGTCTTAGTGCAAATACGTGAAGAAAACACACTTTTAAGCACAATATAGCACAATATAGAGAGAGATAGAGAATTCTAGAGAGTAAATTTTACTTCTAGATTTTCTAAACCTCTCTAAAGGGGGAGGGACCTCCCCTTATATAGAGGAAGCAAGCAAAAAGCTTGCTTCATCCCTCCATACACGTGTATGGAGATGAGCCTCAGTGCTCAACAGCTGGCTCAAAAGATCTGAAAATATCTGAAAAATGAGAAATTGGTCGGTCGGCCACCTCCCCTAGCCGACCGACCACTTCAAGTGGCTGGCAAGGAAGAAAAGTGGCCGACAATAGCCAAAAGTGGCCGGCAAGGCTCTTCTCCCCTCCAGGCAAGAGGCACCAATGTTTGGCCCAAAATCAAGGCCAAAACACAGAGGTTTAGAGGCTCCAAGGCAAGGTGCACAGCCCAGACCCTCGGGCGCTCAAACTGAGCACAAACATGCGCAATCATTGAGTGCACAAACGATGACGTCTGAGCCTTAAGGTCGGTCAAAAATGGGGTGTCTACAATTGCCCCTCTTTGACAGAACTCGGAAGTCATGAAATGATAGGAGTGAAGGTCGAAGCCCAGAAATGACCCATTTTTGACAAGGCCGAAGACTCAGACAGACAAACAATATAAAAATAAAGATGCGCCCCCAGGCAAGGGTAAAATGCAAATGATATGCATGATGCAAGAACATAACTTATGATTATGCAAAGAGAGCTGTAATGAAACATCTGAATGCAAATGTTATGCAAAGAAATGCTACAGCAAACTCGTACATAAGCAAGTAAGCAAACACGCTACGCGTGGGAACTACAAACCGAACTACATTTCATGCAGAAAGGATGCAAGAAAATTATGAAAGCTTAAATACGCCTCACGCATGAAAGGCTAAAAATGACTATCGGGAATACCCGAAGTCTCAAACGAAACATCTCTTCGCGTGTCACACGTGAGAGGGGAAGAGGAAACACCTCTCAGCGTATCACACGCGAGAGGGGAAAAGGAAACACCTCTCAGCGTATCACACGCGAGAGAGGAAAAGGAAGCACCTCTCAGCGTATCACACACGAGAAAGGGAAAAAGAAAGCGGTGCAACCACCAAAACGGTGGTATAAACATCGGAACACATCCCAATGCTACTAACCGAAGCAAAGTGGCCTAAGCGTCAGACACACGTCCCAAACACTTCTTACCGAAGGGGAAGGTACAAGCATTGGGCACACGACCCAAACACTTTCAACAGGGTGCTAGTGTAAACACTGGGCGTACCCTAGTGCCTCTAACCAACAGAATGTCAGTGTAGACATCGGGCGTACCCGAATGTCTCTAACCAACGGAATGTCAGTGTAGACATCGGGCGTACCCAAATGTCTCTAACCAACGGAGATGTCAGTGTAGACGTCGGGCATACCCAAATGTCTCTAACCAACGGAGATGTCAGTGTAGACATCAGGCGTACATGAATGTCTCTAACCAACGAGATGTCGGTGTAGACATCGAACGTACCCGAATGTCTCTAACCAACGAGATGTCGATGTAGACATCGGGCGTACCTGAGTGTCTCTAACCAACGATATGTCGGTGTAGACATCGGGCGTACCCGAGTGTCTCTGACCAATGAGGAGTCAAAGAACAGGAATGATCTTACCTGGAGTGTCTCCGAATGAGCCGTACATACAATATCGTCTGGTTGCATCAGCTTTGAATGAACCGTACATACAATATTGCACCTGCACAAGGAAGAAACTTTGACAAGTACAAAGCAATACAAATGCATATTCAATGCAACATCAATAGCCATGATACAATGCTTAGCAAGGCATGTTTCATGCACATTATGCCAAAAACAAAATAGAAGCATAACATGGAGCGTGTTCTAGGCAACATCGAATGCATGTTCAATGCAACAAGTACGGCGAATTCCTATACGAATGTAAGAGCATGCACAACGCAATACAACGTGACATGCATATTTTATGCAAACAAAAGAACATATGTAGTGCAATGAAATGCGGCGTACATGTTCTGTGCACAATGATAACAATATATTATGGACATTGATAGCATGTTTAATGCAAAATGTCGCATAAAGAAATACGCGCCTTAACAAGGCCAACTCAGTTACGACCTCCGATTTACCTCTCAGAGGGATTACAATGTGTTTCAAAAGGATACACCTTGTTCATGCCGGCTGACAACGAGTCTTGCGTCGAAGACATGAATTGAAACTCCTGCGGAGGCATTTTGAGTTGAAAAGTGAACTTTTCTTGCACTTTCACGAGAGCCAAGCACTCAAATCAGTTTGAAAACACACAGGGAGAAGACTGGACACCTGCCGGCCACCATGAAACATTGCCAGCCACTTGCCACATTTGTCGGCCACTTAAGTGGACGGTTGGCCACAAAAACTGGCCGGTCGGCCAATTGAGGAAATTCGGGGGAGTTTTGGTTTTTTGCATGAAGGACTTTAAAAACACAACCCCAAATCACTTTTCTTCACACATACAAAGCTGAAATCCTTTCCTCTTTATCCCTAGACCCATTTTCCTCTCAGATCTATACTTCACACGCGTTTTCCAACACCTCTCGCAAAGTTGATTCGCAAAGACTCTTCGGTTCTCTTCGTTTTGAACCAATCAAAACTAGTTTTATGAGCTTTTTTCTCCACATTCACCATTTGAGGTTTGTTTTCTACAAGTTTGTCTTGAGTTTGGCACCTTTTCCCGGGCTTTGACTTTCTTTGACTTTTTCCCTTTCCGAGAGTTGACTTTTGTTGACTTTTTGGTAGTTTTGTCCATTTTGCTCATTTTTCACCTGTTTTTCAGATGGCAGACGATGTGCCGCATGGCAGGGGTTCTCTGAGGATGGAGGGGGAGCCCGACATCATACCATTGCCGCCCAGGATCCAGCCATTTGACCCAGCGATGTACCATCCTGAGGTACATGTGCTACCACCTAGCATAGTGCGCCACCTTATTGGATTTGCACGGCGCGCATCCGCAGACCTGCTGCTACGGGAGCCAGAGTCCGATCTGTCTCATGACGCCACTGAGGTATACACGACACTTTTACAGTTTCTGCGATGTACTTTACATTTCTTGCATAGCTCGCACTTTTGCTCTGTATTTCATCTGCTCATTCTGAACACTTTCACACACTGTACTCCTGCTCATTCTGAACACATGCATACACCGAGTTTTGGCTCATTCTGAACATATTCACAAACTGTATTTCTGCCCATTCTGAACATTTTCTGTATTTCTGCTCATCCACACAGGTTGATTCTCGTTTCACCCGCGGGTACGGGTCCACCACGGCGAGGGAGTGGTACTTGGAGCTCCCTGACGGCGTCCAGCAGATTATTGACGAGGTGGGGTTTGGCCTATTCTGCACAGGGCTCTCGCGTCTCTTTGCGAGTAGGACCGTCTTAGGCGCATTGGTAGAGAGATAGTGGGACACCACCAACTCTTTTCATTCCTCTACCACGGGGGATATGACCATGACCCCGTACGACTTCGTCATGCTAACAGGCCTTGAGGTGGGAGGCCAGCCGATCCCATATGACTCCGACATGGGCGAGTGGGAGGCAGCTTGGACCTATCTGTTGGGAGCACATTCGCCTATTTTCTGAGGATCAGGCTTGGTCCGGTACACTTGGTTCGCCGACCACTTCAGAGGGGGAGAGCCTACGACGATCGAGGAGACAGAGCAGTACGGTCGAGGCTTCCTCATGTTCCTCTTCGGCACTACCTTATTCGCCGACGGGGGGAACACCGTTGGGCTATATCTTCTGAGCGCCTTAGTGGACCTATCCCAGGTGCGGCACTATGATTGGGGCGGCGCCGGCCTCGCTACCCTCTACTGCTATATGAGCTCGACCTCCCGCAGGAGCGAGAACATATTGGGCGGCTACTAGAGAGCCTGGGAGGTATGCTTTACTTTTCAGCTTTACAATTCCTGCCATGCTTTCTACCTTGCTTTTTCTATACACGACACACTACACACTACAAACAAACCCATAATCTGATCTCTGTTCTACACTTGTACTTTCGATACACTGTGCCACACTTTGATTTCTGTATTTTCTGTGCTTGTCTTGTATTTTCTACATTCTGCACATTGCACACATACTCTACTTTCCGCATTATCTGTGTTTATCTGTATTCTCACTGCCACCCTCTTGCTTTTCACAGCTATGGGTATACGCCTATTTCCCAATGCTTGCTCCTGAGCTGGAGGTTGAGACACCCTTCGAGGTACCCTACTTGCGTTGATATGACGGCCGGTGCCAGCCTAGGGCCCGGGAGACCCTCCCATACCTGCACTAGTACTTCGACACAATGACGACGACGGAGGTAATTCAAAACTCCCAGTTTTTCCTGCTTTCATCTCCAATTCACTTTGCATATCTAATGGCTACATATCAGTCTATGCACTTGATGTTTGCAGATCACATGGCAGCCCTGGGCGGCGATGCCAGAGTTTGCCTGATTTCATTTTGCCGGAGCTCGGGGCGCCTCCCGATATCGGCTTATGCTCAAGGGGCCCGTGGGCCGAGCTTGGTTCTTAGGTGAGCGCTTCATGCACCTGACATTGGGCTTGCCATTACAGTCAGTTCCTTTGCCCCCTCTATCGTCTATGCGGGCAACAGAGAGTCTCTCCCCTCAAGAGCTTACTGACGTCATACGAGGTCTATATGCAGACCGGTTCATCGGAGAGGGAGACTACACGACTTACCTCCAGACATACCTCATGCCGCCGTTGACAGGTGTTCGTGCTCCGACGGAGAGGACAGCTAATATTGCTTCATCGAGCAGGGCTCAGACAGCAGATGCTCCCTCAACGAATAGGGCCCGGGCAACAGATGCCCCCTCAACGAGTAGGGCCCGGGCAACAGATGCCCTTTCGACAAGCAGGGCTCGGGTACCGAGGGGTGAGACTAGAGGGATGCCTTCGACTAGGCAGTGTGTTGGATGGTCGGATCCCCTGACTGAGCTGGCAGGTTGGCGATATGGTGGGGTACCTAATTAGATTCCACTTGAGCCCTCATTGCCTGATCACCGATATGTCAGGATGCCTGGCTCACCACCGGTACACTTTATAGCTTTTATGCACTTCATTTTTGCTCAAATACTTATGCATTCATTCATGCACTCATGATTTCAACTTGGATTTGCAACCCTCTGTAGAGTATGTCGATGGGTTACTCCAGGTGATGGCCTCATTTGAGGGCATGATCTTGCAGAGAGAGATGATGCTAAACTCCCACGGGATTCCGGTACTCTTCAGTTTTCTTGCCTTTATCATACTTCTGCTGATATACTAAAATTGAACATTTCATTGTACTGATACACTGCATGTATAGATCACATCTGACACGACACACTGCGTGCATATACTGTATCTGATTTCTGCATATACTCTACATACCGCACTTGCACTTGATACTTGCTGATAAATTCAAACTGCCTTTTCAGGTCACACCCTTACAAACAGGACCCTCAGAGCCTCCTCGAGCAGCAGAGAGAGAGATTCTGACTCATAACCGAGGGAGCGGTCGGGAGCCCGTCACGCGTGATGACGATGACGAGTCCAGCGAAGACGCGAAGCCAGCGAGTCCTCAGTCAGAGTCATCTGAGGGTGGAGGAGATGGCACCGGCTCAAGTTCTGAGGGTGGCGACGATGCCGAGAAAGGCTCCAAGGATGGAAGAAGAGGCGGCTTTGGTTCAAGCTTTGGCTCAGTTTCGGGCGATGGCGCCAATGGTGATGGTGCAGAGTCTGCGCCGAGGAAGAGGATGAAGAGAGCCTCTCAATCCTAAGCTGGGTGGCACCGATTCAGATGCTTTTGCTTTGTTTTGTCTTTTTGCTAGTAGTATTAGCTCATTGTATAGCCTTAGGCAGTTTTTTTCTTTAAAACTTGTACTTTTGTAAAAACAAACCATGATGGAATGAAAAAAACTTTTTGTTTAAAAAGTGTTGCGTTTTATATTGCGAGCATCGCATAACATCGCACATCATGAAAATGAGATTGATGAACATTAAACATTTGTACATTGCAAAGTCAGGTAGTGAACTAGCACAACAAACATAACAAATAAGACAACTTAAAGAATAACTCGATAAGCAAAACAATGACAACTCGATAAACGAATCACAACAAACTCGATAAGCAAAGTGCAACAAACTCGATAAACAAATTGCAACAAACTTGAGAAGCAAATTGTAACAACTCGAAAAACGAATACAATTGTTAAACAGAACAGCAGGACGCATCCAAAATAGAATCAAACTCAGGTTTTTTAGCATCCTCAGCACACAAGAAGGCTAAAAGCTCTATGCTGGAGACAAGAAGTGGCTGTCGGGTACTTAGGTTCATTACTGGCCACTTATTCCCATTGGCGGCCACTTAAGTGGCTGGTCGGCCAGTAAAGGTGGCCGGTCGGCTACTTGAACTGGCCGACTGGCCAGAAATTTTGAAAAACCCCAGATTGCTGCCATCTGTCCTCCACTCAGTGCCTTATCTTCTACAAAAGCTCCATCCTCGTGGTTTCTTTATTTCAGCTCCTTTTTGCCCCAAATAGAACCGTTCTTCGCCAAAAAACTCTCTAATTGGATTGCAAACTTCGACAGCACGAAAAAGTTGAATTTCTGCGGTTTTGGGCTAAACGCACTATTCCCGCTAAACCGCACTCCACTGTGCTTTCTGTTCCTCCATACCGCGGCTAGGTGTTGGAACCCGGTTACACATGTTTTTAACTTTGGCGGACAAGAGATATGTCCCACAATCGAAGAATTCCAAGCTTTGATGGAATCTCGGCACGACAAGGAAATCTTGCCCCATTCTCGTTTTGGCCACATCCAAGCTTTAGGAAGGATGTGCGGGTTCATTTTCCATGATGCTCGAGCTTTGATTCACAACGGGGAGTTGGACATCCCCAATCTTATTCATCATTTTTCCGACGTCGGCAACTGCGGTGACCACTTTTGGCAAAGTTTTCGGCAACACGCTCTTTGCTTGTGTATGTTGGCCCATTTTCTACTCGCCCCTGGCTTTGGAGGGTCTAATATTCACTTGATTGCAGTTGCCCAAGGCCTGAAAGAAGGCAAAAGTTGCATTGGGTTGACACTTGCCAAAACTTTGATGGGCTTGGATGCTTTCCATCGTCAGGAGACAACCAAGTTTGCAGGAAGTCCACTACTGCTGCAGGTAATGTTTCCCACCCTTCTCACATGTATTTCTCACATCATTCAGCCCTCAGGCTCTGTTTTTCTCTTAAAACCCTTTTCTCAATTTTTCTCTCCACGTACACCTCTTTATTCTTTAATCTCTTTTATTTTTCATCCCTCACCAGGTATGGCTAATGGATAAGTTGAAAGTAGTGGATGCTTGTCCTGTGTATTCAGCATGGGGCTATTTCTTTCGCCCTCGGCTAGTTGACTTCCTGAACGAGGGATGGTGGTGCCACTGGATGTTCAGTAGGTCTGCTATAAACATCGCTTGGCGTTGCCCCTGGTTTGATCTACCGGATATGAGCTACAGCATGTCCCGGCAGCCTGGCATTCAGTTGGTTGGCTTGACACACTGTGTCTTCTACTTTCCATTTCGGTTCCGACGTCAGTTCGGCCACGACTAGACTTGCCCGGAAGAGGGGATAGAATACCCAGCTTCATTTCTAGTCCGAGGCCCACAGCTAGCTCGGTATACCACAGTATGGAGGACAAGAGAATTTCTGGGCCCTGCTCCCACTTTCAGTTGTGCCCTTTCTAGCGAATGCATTGCTTGGCTTGAAGACGAGGCACAGACTGGGCCTACTTTGGCATCTGAGGCTTCCACAAGCTCTGGGAGGGGGCGCAGGAACACCTAACTTAGCCATGCCCCAAGTTTGTTGCTTTAATCTGTACTTTCAAGTTTTCTTTTTGAATGTAATACAAAGCAATTTCAATTTGTATCAAGAGTCAGAGAGCTCTGTACTGAAATCAATGAAATTGAAGGTTGTGGGTACTGAAAAATTTCTGTTTTGGTCTAAAAATGGTCTAAGTTGTAAAAAGATTAATTTGAACAAAATTAACTTTTATTAAAACTTTTCAAAATCATTTTCGATATGGATCACAACTAGACACACCCGATATCTATCATTGAGATGTATAACCCCGGATCCAACAACTGGAAAGTTGCCCCTTGTCTGAACAGCACTACACTGTAGCTCACAACCGAACTCTTGGATGCAGAAAAGACAAAGATGGCCAAGAACAATCACATGGACACAGTTGATTTGGAAGTGTTTGTGGCTGGACTTCAGAATGAAGTTGCCTACGTATCCCGAAGATGGGAATCAAGCCTTACGTAGTTCGGTTCAGGTTCACTCGTGTGTTAACACTCTCATTTTTTGCTCTAACTTTTGCCAAGACCACCCTTTCTAGGTTTTCAACCTTGCGAGCTCAGTTTTTCTCATTTCCAATTTTTTGTGCTCTAACTTTTGCCTAGGTCGCCCCCTTTAGGTTTTCGGCCTAGCGAGCCACTCAGAGATAGTATTTCTTCAACTTGTCCATGTTGATCAGCTGGGAGAACTCAAGGCCATCTAATCCATAAGAACGATAGCTCTACCCGACCAGATAGACTTGATGATGTAAGGACCAGTCCAATTAGGTCTGAACTTGCCCCTAGGGTCATGGATGGGAGCTCGGTTGTCTTTGAGCACCAAATCTCCTTCTTTCAGATTCCTAGACTTAACCTTCTTGTTGAAAGCCCTGGTAATCCTTCGTTGATAACCTTGAATGTGGTACAGTGCTTTCAACCTTCTTTCATCGAACAACATGAGTTCTTCAAACCTACTATGCTGCCAATCTACTTCCGCTATTTGGCACTCAGCCATCACCCACAGCGATGGAACTTCAACTTCGATGAACAGAACAGCCTTCATCCCATAAACCAAAGAATACGGAGTTTCCCCAGTAGAAGTCCGAATCGATGTTCTGTAGCCTTAGAGAGTAAATGGCAACTTATCTGGCCAGTCCCTGTACGTTTCTAACATCTTCTGCAGAATGTGCTTGATGATCTTATTGGCGGCCTCAACTACTCTGTTGGTTTGCGGCCTATATGTGGATAACTTATGAAAAACCATGTTGTACTTCTCCAACAACTCAATCACTTCTTTCTTGAAGTGGGAACCATTATCCGAGATGATCTTATTCGGGACCCCATACCGGCAGATAATGTTATTCCTGATGAACTTAGCAACATGCGACACCTTCCACACTGCATAAGATTGGTCCTTGACCCACTTTGTTAAATAGTCTATAGCTACTAGGATGTACGCATGCCCGTTCGACCCCTTCGAAATAACTGCCCCAATCACATCAATCCCCCAGACTGAAAATGGCCATGGCGAAGTCATGTTATACAGCTTCGACAGCGGAATATTCATGCGATTTGCATGGATCTGACACTTGTGGCATCGCCAAACAAAGCCAATACAATCCTCCTCCATGGTTGACCAATAATAACCCTATCTGAGAATTTTCTGAGCTAGCATTACCCCGCTCATGTGTGCTTCGCACTCTCCTCCGTGGATGGCCTCCATCAGGCGCTTAGATTTCTCAGCATCAACACACAGTTTATGCATCCCAAGATGGCCCCATTTGTACAATTTACCCTCGCAGATGATGAACTGAGCAACCATTCTTCGTATTGTCTTTGGCATTTGCCCTTGGCAGATAAGCCTCCTCTTCCAAGAAGTTCCAGATGTCATGATACTAGGGATTCTGATCTTGTACTTCATCTATGGCAGCAATCAGCTCATAGGCTGGCACATACCTCTGTTCAATGATAATTGGACCCATCTGGACTCCCAAAGGGATGTCCATCATAGAAGATAAAGTTGATAAAGCGTCTGCGAACCTGCTGCTCTCTCTTAACAGATGGGTGAAGGTTAACTTCTCAAACCTGGGAATTAGAACATCCAGAGTTTGGTGGTAGATTTTCATCATTTCTTCTTTAACCTTCTAGTCTCCTTTCGCTTGAGATACAACCAGGTTCGAGTCCCCAATGACGTCCAACCTTTTTGCCCCTAGTTCTAGGGCGGCTTCTAAGCCAGCGATATATGCCTCATACTCTACTTCATCATTTGATACCTTTAACCGGAGTTTGAAAGCTTAGGGTATGTGGGAATTGTCGGGTGCTATCAGCAACACCCCTATCCCATACCCGTATTGATTAGACACTCCGTCAAAGTACATAGTCCAAACCTCTTCTTCAAGCTGCAGAATTGCCTCATCTGGGAATAGATACTCTACTGCTTCATCTCCCTCCACTTGGTGATTGGCTAGGAACTCCGCTACCGCTCTCTCTTTCACAGACTTGTGAGTCATGTACTTCAAATCAAATTCGAAGAGAAGAAACAACCAATGGGCTAGCCTATCCATAAGTGCTGGTTTCTCGAAAAGATATTTGATGCGATCTAATCTCGAAACCAGTATTATAGAGTGAGCTAACAGGCAGTGCCTCAATTTCCTGGTAACCCATACCAAGGCCAGAAAAGCCTTCTCAAGCGGAGTGTAACAGGTCTCATATTCCAGCATCTTCTTGCTCAGGTAATAGATAGCCTTCTCCACTTTGTCCTCATACTCCTGTGCAAGCATGTAGCCCATTGTCGTGTCAGTTACCGACAGATACAATATCAACGGTTTCCCCGGTTCTGGCGGTGACAACACAGATGGGTTCTGTAGATACTGCTTGATCTACTCAAAAGCAACTTGGCATCGGTCGTCCCATTGGAATTTCTTTCCTTTCTTCAGGAGACCAAACAGTGGTTCACAAGTCAAGGTTAATTTTGTAATAAATCGTCTTATGAATTGCACTTTACCCAGAAAGTCGTGCACCTCCTTTTTAGTCCTTGGTGGTGGCATTTCTAAGATGGCCTTAATCTTGGAAGGATCAACCTCGATACCCCTTTGTGTGATTAAGAACCCCAGTATTTTCCCTACTGTAACACCAAAAGTACATTTCTGAGGATTCAGTCGCAATCGATACTCTCTAATTCGTTGGAAAAATTTCTTCAAGGCAGTGTAGTGGCCCTCTCTTTCCTTGGACTTGACAATCATGTCGTCCACGTACACCTTAACCTTTTTGTGGATCATATCATGTAAGATAGTGGTTGCAGCCCATTCATAAGTAGCCCCAGCATTCTTCAAACCGAACGGCATCACCCTATAGCAGTAGGTCCCCAACGGGGTGTTGAAGGCAGTGTTTTCCCTGTCTTCGGGGGCCATCAAAATCTAGTTGTACCCGAAAAATCCAGCCATAAATGAAAGCAGTGCATGCCCTACGGTGAAATCCAGCAATTCGTCGATATGCGGCAGAGGAAAGTTGTCCTTCGGACTGGCTTTGTTCAGATCTCTGAAGTCCACACATACCCAAACTCTATCGTCTTTCTTCGACACCGGAACGATCTTGGCCAACCAAGTAGGATACTCAGAGACTAACAAGAACCCTGCATCAATCTGCTTGGTGACCTCTTCCTTAATTTTCAGAGCCCAATCCGAGCGGATCCTTTAAAGCTTCTGCTTAACAGGTCGGGCCTCTTGGTCAAGAAGGATCCGGTGTTGTACAATCTCAGGATCAATTCCAGGCATGTCTTCGTAGGACCACGCGAAAACATCTTTGAAATCTTTTAATAAAGTGACTAAGCGCTCGCGCTCCTCCGAGGACAACGTGGACCCGATCTGGACCAGACGCGGATCCTTCTCAGTACCAACATTAATTTAGGTGATTTCATCAACCAAAGGTTTTACAAACCTCTCTTGCTCTCGATCAATCAAGTGTTTCAAAATCGGAGTAATTTCTTCCTCGTCATTTTTATCAAAGTTTTGAAAGTCCTGAGTAGTGCAATAAAGTAAAGGCACAGAAAAGTACTCAAAAGCCACAACAGTACCATTCTCATTAACTTCCAGATCGTCTGATTCTTCGGTTACAACCGACTCAATAGAAAATGAAAAAGACGACTTGGACAACACAACGGCATCCAGGTTGTCACCCCCAAGAATACCGGACTCTAACTCAGATGAACTGGAATCTGATTCTGACTGCACAAACTCTGTGGAATTAGATTTTGGTTCAATATTTGACCCATAACTACTAGACAAAAAGTGTTCCTCGTATTGCCAGACGAGGGAGGGTACGATGGATGCATCCAGAATGTCAGAAGAAGGGCCTACAACCGAGTTATCTCCCATCATGGAAACTAAGAAATCATCCCTCGAGCACTCTGGTAAGATTTGAGGATCCGAGAGGAGACAGACCAGCGCTGCTCCCAGTTCAAAATCTATGCTATTGGACGCATCCTCTTTGCACCGCTCAACCACAGCTGGTGGGTCAGTCTGCTCTTCGGCAACTTCATCCCCTAGCAATTGAAAGTCAAAAAGATCTCAAAACCTGGCAAGGGCCACCTCTTTGAAATTTAACCATGGCTTCGAAAAGCCGCAAAACGGGAAATCTTCCCCCTCCCAGACAAAGCGTCCGTTTAGGGTCCCTTGGATAGGTCTATGCACTAACTCATAATGTTTCCCAGCTTGTTTAACCCTGGCTCTTCCAGCTATCTCCTTTCCTTTTCTTACCCAGTCCTCTTTGGTAGGTGTATAACCTAGACCAAAGGTATGGGGATTGTGTGGCACTTCGGCCAATTCAGCGACGCCCTTCTAGCCACTTCTTCCTAATCCTAACTCGGGAACATGTTGAAGCTTGTTCATGAGGTAAACAGATTGCGCACTGACATACAGCCCCTCTTCAACAGCTAGAAGATCTTGCACCACCCGAGCTTTAGCCAAGGTGAACCCAGACAGGAAGACATCCTCCTTACCATGTACAATCTCCAAGATTGGCATAATAACCTCTGGTGGTGGATGTATTGAAGAGTTTCCAAAAACAATTGCCACTTCCTTTCCATGGGGGTATTTCAACATCTGGTGTAGGGTGGAAGAGACGGCTCTTACGTGGTGCGGCCACGGCCGTCCAAGGAGTAAGTTGAAGGTGGCTGGAACATCCAGAACATAAAATTCGACGTCCTGTTAGCCCGGGCCAACCTGAGTTTTGATACGCACTATCCCCATTACCTCCCGACTGGTGTTATCATAAGCCCGTATCACCTGGGTTGTTGCTACGAAATATGTGGGCTTCAACCCGATAGCATATGTCGTTCGCAACAGACATACATTTATGGCAGATCCCGTATCAACTAAGACAACTGGTATCCACTTATCCTTACACTCCACAGAGATGTATAACGGTTTATTGTGCTCGGAGCCCTTAGGCGGTAGTTCTTTCTCTGTGAAGGTTAGAGTCGATGTAGCGCCACCCGAGAACACCAGTCCCACCAACTGTTCGAGCGTAGTATCAATAGAAAGCTTAGCCTTGTCCATGGCTGAATGGACGGCTTGTCTATGCACCCTGGAGGCCATAAGCAGTCCCCAGATAGAGATGTCTGCTTAAATCTTTTTTAGCTGTTTCACTACAGCTTCCTCCTCTAATAGTTTGTCCTTCTGCTTCTCAGCTTCCTTGTCCTTCCCAGATGCCTCTGGCTGGTCCAGGTGTGGGGCGTTTAAAATACCACCCACTCCGGGTCATATGGTCGACTTCTTCAGTGTACCATGTATCGTCCGGGAGATTCTATCCCTAGTCTTCTCACCACCTGCCCTCAGCAACCGACAAACAAATGTCTGGTTCCGCTGTTGTTGTTTCCGTGCTTACAGTACATTCCGTCCCCACAAGACCCTTGGCTTTTCTAGCCCTGTCATCATTCTCGATCCTCTTTTGTTCAAACCGCCTCAGTACGGCTTCCTGCTCTGTGTCAGCTATGCACAAACTGCCCAAGTCCGGAGCAAAATTCCTCATACCGGTGCTCTCCGGCAACTCTTCCTTGTTCTCGACCATTCCGGCTGTTGTAGATGTTCCAGTTTCTGATTGCCCCTGTTTCGGTTGAGACTCCTCAACAACATCGTGCTGATCACTAAGCCATTATGTATTGTCTATCGATCCATTCTGGTTAAACCAGTTGATGCTCACATCCCCCGGATCCTGCTCATCAAAGAACTGCAGATTCGCAATGTCCTCCTCAAGCTCTGCTAGATCATCCAACTCATGACTTGGCCCATTTTCTCGAGCCACATTGACCTCTGCCCCAGTTGGCAACTCTACCATTGGCTTGGCTTGATCTGTTGACACAATATAACCGCATGGGTTGCATGGTTCCTCAGTTAAGCTCTTAGATCCCTCGGATTCTAAACCAACATTTCCATTCTCCTCCAAGGTCACCCCAGCTTTGTCTTCGACAGTCACCACCACTGGCTTGGGTAAGGTTAATGACGTGCTCATCATGCACAAGTTTGTGCATTCTGAGATGAACAACGCTGGCTTAGTCAGGTGGGAGGGAGTGATATATATGCTGGGGTCATACGGGACGGTCATTGTTTGGATCAGGTTTATTTTCCTGGGTGGAGGAGGGGGGTTGTTATGTGGTGGGAGAGGGTTAGTGGTGACATTTGGCTTCTCGGGAGGCGCAATCACCTTGTTTTCAATGAGATCCTGGATCTCATGACGTAGTCTAAAGCAGAGATCGGTGTCATGACTGTGCTGCTGGTAAAAGGCACAATACTTGGCCGGGTTATGTGAGGAATGAGGTTATTTGGTAGTGGGCGTGGTTCCAGGGGCTTCAGATGCCCCTTTTCTGATTAGAATCCCCAAGGCTTTGAACAGGGGCATGTAAAGTGGGGTGAAGGTTCTTTGGCCCCTAGGTAGGTATTTTGCTAGTTGTATGGTGGCTCCAGATGTGTTGGTGAAGGGTATGGCTATTTTTGTGGTGGTGGTGGTGACCATGCCCGCGTCAGAAGTCCTTGAGGCTGCATTGCTACTTGTAGCTGCATTCGAACCGCGTATAAACGCCCTCTTAGGCTGCTCCTTTTCCTAGTCTATCAGACCTTGCTTCATAGCATCTTCTATCTATACCCCTATCTCATGCAAGTCAGTAAAGGTAAGGAGGGTTAAGACAATCATCTTTTGCATCAGTTTGGGTTGCAGGTTGTGAACAACCATTCTTATTGATCCTTTTCGAGTGGCCGAGTTGTCATCATGGAGGCCTTGGCCCTCCATCGAATGACAAAGTCAGAAAAACCCTGTTTCAGCTCTTGCCTGGTTGCCTCGAGATCGCGAGTCGCGACCTCAATTTGAGTATTGTACGAATATTGGGCAACGAAAGCCTCGGCCATCTCCTCTCAATTCCTCTTCACTGAATCCTCCAGTTTGGCATACCAGATGGCCGCAATACCCGACAGGGTCCGACAAAAGAGGGATAGTTTCTGCATTCTAGTCAAGCCCATCGGGCGCAGAATATCTGAAAACAGCCTCAA
Source organism: Camellia sinensis (assembly GCF_055761805.1). Classification (NCBI taxonomy): domain Eukaryota; kingdom Viridiplantae; phylum Streptophyta; class Magnoliopsida; order Ericales; family Theaceae; genus Camellia; species Camellia sinensis. The sequence goes on from NC_138967.1 coordinate 53,121,263, forward strand.
ATGGACCATAGGATCACCCGAGCCGTCGAAGCGATCTATGTGAGGCATTTTGGATCTATCCGGTAATGTCACCGCCGAATCTGTGTAGTCGTCCTCTATGTCCTGGATTTAGTTAACTCCCTGAGCTCGCTTGAACAACTTCTCAAGCTTGCTCACTTTTAGAGCGGTTGGGTCGACCTCAAATTCGAATGGCGTGTCAGTTAGGTAAGCCGGTGCTTTAGACGTCTGAGGTCGGACTGGCCCTGCTAGAATGTCTGTATTCTCCTGGACATTTGTTGTCTCCCCGGGTATTAGAACCCTAGGTGGGGGTGGGTGTGAAGCAGATGCTGTTGTTTGTGGTTGTTGATGCTGTTGTTGTTGAAACCTGGCAATTACCTCAGCCTGCTGGGCTACAACCTCTGTTTGACGAACGGTGACCTCCGCTTGGCAAGCAGTATCTCGTTGCATGGCCTCGATAGTCTGCTGGAGTTGACGCATCATTTCTTCCATACTGACTAAAAAATACTGATCTGTTTAACTTTGTGTACCCTCTGAAGTAGAAGCAAAAAACTGATTTGCACTGAGCATAGGCGGCAGGCGAACTGGTGAATTATGCCGAACTCTCCTCCGTCTTAAAACCGGGGGAAGCGAAACAAACACGGGTTGTCCTCTCACAAGATCCCCAGATCGATATAGCCTCCTTACTCGGGTCCAGAGTGCTTGGGGGGTAACTGCCTCGTCAGAAGCAATGATGAAAACACTACCTTGCAAAACAGAAAATAAAGCAAAGGAAACAAAAATTAGAAAAACGTACAGCACCTCGGCTTAGATAAAGACAACACACAGTTGGTATCAAAAGCTTGGACAAGCTGCACTCAAACACTGATTTCTGCCCCCAAATTTTCTGCCACAATACTAATACCCTCAAACACTAATGTCCTCAGACTGATACCCAGACCTGCAACTGATACATACATCCTCTAGAGACACACCCTAACAGCACATATCAAGCAAGTGAGAGCCAAAACACCCCTATGGTGGGGTAGGGTTTCCCTGTCCTAGTTTCGTTAGGAACTAGGGGTTCACTACGCACGCATACAGTTTCAAACAATCCTGCATTTAGGTGAGCAGCATGTCCTAGTTTAGAATAGTCTCTATGGCTTCCGATATGCAACTAGGTCAAATGGTCAAAAAGGGTGCCACCGCAAGACCACCTAATATACCTCTCGCACCTAACACCAAGAAGTGAAAGGTGGATCAAACGGTATAGCGGTAGTCCAAATCCAAGGTTTGTGCTCCCATCGTGGCAGAGCCCGCAACCGGTCAACCTTGTGGCACGTTTTTCCAAGCGAGCCTCCGACGGCAAACATTGTGTCCTAGGCGCACCAATGCAAATGCAATGCAAAGAAATACATAAATGTAAATAAAACAACATATCATGAGTTGGAGTCAAGTTCTCTAAATCCCCAGCAGAGTCGCCAAAAACTGTAGACTCGACTTTCTTCGCGCGCCCCCTTTTCGAAGAGGCGCGAATTGGTCTTCTACAGTTCGAACTCCTGTCACAGTTCTGAATCTAATCTCACAAAGTGCAATGTGAGACTAATAAACACCCAAGAGTCCAATTCGGCAAATCATTTTTGGAAAATCAGATTTTAAATCAAATAATGCCAAACTGGACTGCTTTCCCAGATTACAGAGTCGCCACCTAAATATTTTATTTTGGAAAATTTAGGAAACCTTGACTCATGCCAAAGGTCACATGTCCGTCATCACCAAAGTTGTCTCGGCTCGGGAACTTGGGTACGAGAGGGGAAGGTCCTGAAATGAGCACCCCCGCTCGCCCGATCAAAGGATCGGCCTCTACTACCACGATATGTTGTTTTATAAACCTCATGTGTTCTTATTCTGATTATTAATCTAATATTACTATGTGATACTCACAGCATACAAGTATAGACTCAATCACGAGAATGGGAACAAAACAACTCATGTTTGTTTTTGAAAATGGTTTGAAAGTGCTACTCGCAAATAGGCTAAAGCGCGGATTTGCCACTCTCAAGTGGGCTTTAGAAAACATGATTTTGCCACTTCGCAAAATGGGCTTAAAACTCACAATCATCGAGTTGTCCCAATTTAGGCAACAAAGCCTTCATCCATAGGCATTCATGTAGTTAATCATTTAAGCAAATAGCCTCATGGCAAGCATGCTATCATGGCAACACCCACACTCCTGCAAGTATGCTAAAGCGTAACACTTACAGTGTACTCCGAGCTAAAACAGAAAACTAGTTAGAAATATGCATGATCCTAACTATACAAAATATCTAATACAACTAAATAGGCTCGGCTACCTAAGATGGCACATGAATGCAACAATTTGATACACGTATTCAAATAAGTATTGAAATTCAATGCAATTTGAATGATGCGCCAGGCCCGTGTAGACGCGCCCATGGGCCCCGCTGCAGTTCGGACTCAATTTGTGTCACGGTTCTTAATCTGAACCAAAGAGTCCAAATCTGGCAAATCGTTTTGAGAAACAGATTTTTGAAAAGAAGTGTCAAACATGGACTGCTTTGCCAGATACAGAGTTGCCACCTAAATATTTTATTTTGGGGGAATTTAGGAAACCCTGACTCGGTGCCAAAGGCCACGTGTCCGTCATCACCAAAGTTGCCTCGGCTCGGGAACTTGGGTACGATCGGGGAAGGTCAGCTATGAGCACCCCCTCTCGCCCGGTCTGAAAACCGGCCTCTACTAACCGTGATATTCTGTTTTGAAAACGTTTATGTGTTCTTATTCTGGTTATTGGCCTAGAATTACTATGTTATGCGCACAGCAAACAAGTATAGACCGAATCGCCCAAATTGGAATAAAACATTTCAGGTTTTGCTTTGGAAGTGATTTGCTACTCGCGAGTAAGCTAAAATGCAGATTTTGCCACCCTCGAGTGGGCTTTTGTAAAAGACGGTTTTGCCACTATCTAGTGGGCTTAAAACTCACAGTTTTAATGCATTATTCCAAGTTAGGTAATTCAACCTCCATCCACAGGCATTCAAGCAGTTATATCACATAAGCAGCTAGCCTCATGGTAATCATGCTGTTATGGCAACACTCACACGCATGCAAGGATGCTAAAGCATAAATGCTTACCGAGTACTCCAAGCCAAAACAAAAACTAGTTAGTAATCATATGCATGATCCTAGTTCATGTTAAGATGGCTAATGCAACACATGCAAAATGCAACTAAGATAAGCTCGGCTAATCTACAATGACATGTGAAATGCTGCAAATAACAAATACTCAACTTGGAATTGAAATACGAGTGCAGTTGGCATGATGTACCGAGCTTGGTGTATGCAAGACAAATGTATGAATGCACGCATGCATAGCATAAGGTATGCTAATTTAAATATGCCCTAGTCTACCATCATAAGCGGGTAAGTAAAAGGGAAGAAAGACGTGGGGTTGGAAGACATGCACACACGCACCCACACTTATTACAAATTTGCCCTCGCTCGGAAGGACCGAAAGAATAATACAGTCCGAATAACAAATCAACTATCCTAGCTAATTAATTATTACAGACCCTTAATTAATTAACAAAATAAATGCAGACAGAAGGTGGCCACAGCCGTGCCTCGGAATGCGCGAATGATGCCTGCTCGATCCATTTTGCCCGGAAACCCATACCATGCCACTGCTACCTCTGTTAATGCTGCCCTGCTCCTCTGAAAATTGCCAAAGTCTCAGGGTATCTTCAATGAGAACTGCATAACACCACCGGCTAAGTGAAATGACCACCGGCCATGGGAAATTTCCATCGGCTGATTTCAAGTCCATCGGCCTCATATCCTTTGCCAGTCGGCATTCTTCAGTGCCGGTCGGCAGAAACTTCCTGCAAAAGCTGGTTTTTGACAGCAACAAGGACAGACAGTGCATGGCATAGAATTCCAAGCACATGTATGCGCGGGCACACTCCCTATCATGCAAGGGACTCAAGGGAGCATGACCCTCGACCCTCGGGCCATCAATTACGCATGATGGCCTAAGAGGCCAAGTTTTGCAACTTTGATATCAAATGAAATGCAAGCACAAAACACATCAAAGGGCCCCAACCCCTATCATGATTGATCAAGAGGCAAGGGATGCATGCTCAATGAAATGCAACCTAGGCATGGAGGCTAAGTATGCAACATGAACATGCAAATGGGCAATGTATACTAGGCGCGCAACCTAAACATGTAAGCAAACATGGCATGCAACAACATGCGATGATGGACTTAAACTAACATGGATAGCTCGCAAGCATGTCAAAATCAGTGGCCATTAGATGAAAAATGAGACTCTCGAAATGCGTGCATGCATGCACGCAAACCGAGGACCAAACCTAAGGCATAGAATGCCACTCTAACAAGGCATGGCGAGGCATGAAATATGGCATACAAGCATGTAATTTCAGCACTGAAATGTGGTATAGAACAGCCCCGAATCACGGCAAAATAGCACCCGATGCATGAAATGAAACCGAAATGCAAAACTAGGCCCATGCATTGGCCTATAGCTATATAAAACATGCATTATTCGATTATGACATGTGAAGACAGATTCTAGGAAGCCCAAAGACAAGCATTTTTTCAGTTTTAAACAAGGCCAAACAGCAAACACACATAGGGCAAAACTAGCATGCAAAAATGGCCCTAAATGTGAGATAAAGAAGCAACTCACAGTTGCTGACCCCAAAAAGATTAGGGCCCTTCAACAATGTTGAAGAGGGGCCCAAAATATGGCCTTTTATAGTTGATGACCAAGCCCAAAACAGTATACAAGTATGCTTAAAATACTATGCAAGATTAAGGCCAAAAAAGAGCTACAACATAAAGTATACAAAGGGTGTCTCAAACAGCCATGGACCCTTAATGAAACATGAAGAGGGGGTCAAAATAGGGCCATTTTCAGTTCGGACCGAAGTCCAAAAACAGAGACACAATAGGATAATAAATCATGCAAAAATGGGGACCAAAGAGAGGTATAATGACAAGTGGCACATGGAGGTCCCAAACAGTGATGATCCCTTCTTCAATATTGAAGAAGGGCTCAAAATAAGCCTATCTACAGTTTACATCATGCTCCAAAACAGATCACACATAGGCCAAAAATACTATACAAGATTATGGCATACAAAGGGGTAATGAAACAAGTGCAAGATGGGGGTCCCAAACAGGGTAAGACCCTTAATGAAACAGAAAAATGAGCTCAAAAAAATTATATTTCCAGTTATGGTCGGAGCTCAAAACAGCAAGAAAAAGGGACTAAGAAAACTTGCAAAAATGAGCTAGAAAGAGGGAGAAATCAACTCACCCTTGAAGACCAATCCTTTGCTACCTCTTGGACCAACAAAAGTTGCCTCCTAGCCTCTGAGAAGGCCTACCAATCCTTTGCTACCTCTTGGACCAACAAAATCTGCCTCCTAGCCTCTGAGAAGGCCCTCCAAGCTGCTGGAATGGAGTGGTGGTGTGGTGCTATAGGGTGTAGTGCAAATAGGCCAAGAACAAGGGTCTTTGAACACTCTAACACACCCAAATGTAGAGAGAGAGGGAGATATAGAGAGAGGGTGATATATATGTTATATGTATGTATTAGGTCTGATTTTGCTGAACCAAAACAATGGAGGAGGATGGGTTTCTTTTATAGAGCAAGGAAATGGCATAAAGCTTCTCAAAGAAGCTATACAAAAGGGTCAAAGGGACCAAGCTTCTAAGAGAAGCTAATGAAAAGGTGCAAGCTTCTTGAGGAAGCCAAGACAAGGGGTCAAAGCTTCCTCAAGAAGCTTTGAGGAAAGGGTGCAAAAAAGAGGGTCAAAAGGGGTGCAAAGGGTGAAAAACAGCCACACATGTGCATGGGGAGCAGAGTCTGTGCATTCCAGCTGGCACAGCTGGCATCCATTCAATCTGTAGAATACTCCGGAAGGCCATCGGCTAGCAAACTTGGTCGGTCAGCCATCTTTTCTGGCCGGTCGGCCATCTATTTGGCCGGTAGGCCATTTGTTTTGGCCAGTCGGCAGGAAAAATCTGCTCTGCAGGTCCAACTTCAAACGGGCATAACTTCTTCATATGAACTTCTTTTCAGGTCATTCGTGTGTCAAAATTGAATCCCCGGAAGTAAGCTTTCCAATGGAACCAGCCTTGCATCAAAATTCCAACTGTGAAAAACGTTATGCTTGTTTTAGTGAAGGCTGCTCAGTTTCGGTCCAACCGGGATGATGTCCAACTTCAACCAATCATATCTCCGCCCTCCGGTCTCGGATTTAAGAGATTCTTGAATGAAAAATGAAGCCCCAGAAGTCTTCTTTCCAACGGTGGTGGCCTCATACCTTAACTCAAAGTGTATAGACAAATAAGCTTGATTTAGCGAGGACTGCTCGTCCCTCTCTTAGCAATTCTTGCCTATCTTCTTCTCCAACTTGGCTTCTCCCCTCTTCTCCTCTTTTCTTCAACTTAAAACCCCTAAGAAAGGTGTTTTGAAAGATTTTTCAAAGATTTCATCTCTATTTCATTCATTTCCACTTTGTCCTTGCTCGGTTTATCGAAAAGCGCATTTTTTGACAAAATGTGAGCCTCGGAACATCGTAGAAACTTTATTTCAAAAATGTTTTGAAAGAGAGGGTTTTAAGGTCTAAAAACCATTCAAAATAGCTTTGGTCCAAAATGGGGTGTGAAGATGGGATTTGACCCTCTCATTGCCGAAGAAATTGAACCTTTGCCCTACACACCTTTCATCATCGAGCAAACCATCAGTAGCGCCCAAGTCTTAAGGGCGGTCAAAAATGGGGTGTCTACAGCCCGGTGCATGCAATACAAATGAATGATGCAAACATGAAAAGCATAAGGTATGCTAATTGAAAATGACCCTAAGCTAACCATCGTAAGCGGATAAGTAAAAAGGAGAAACAAATGGGGTTGGAAAACATGCACACACACACGCACCCTTATTACAACATTGCGCCCTCTCGAAGGAGGGTCTGAATAAACAAGCTAAGCTACACTACACTAAGCTAATTATTACAAAACGAAAATAATTAACTATGCTAAGCTAATTAATATTACAAACTGAATTGAAACAAATAGCTATGCTAAACTAAATAGAATATTACAAAACAAATGAAATGATTAATTACACAGACTAAGCATAAGCAGCGAAATGGCCTCACGGGCGAGGGAGACATGTATGCTCGTTTAGCATCATCCCGGAAATCCATTGCTTTGCCGTCAATTGCCTCTGTTTGTGCTCTCCTTGGTTGCTGAACATCGAACCAACACCCAGACTGTTTCTACCTCAAAACAGGAACATTTTCACACAAAAACGAACTGGTGGCCGGTCGGCTAGTGAAAGTGGTCGGTCAGCTACCTCATCTTATTTTTTAATTGACTTTATTGTATTTTTCTAGTCGGATGATGATCATTATTCAGAATATATTGTTTCTGGCATTTGAATATCTAATGATTATGACATGGATGGTCCCTTATTTTATTTAATTGCGCCTTTTGATCATGTTTATTCTATATCCTAGGTATATGGCATATATTATGGACACTAACAAAGAGAAGAGAGTTAAGGTATTTTTCGTGTGTCTAGTTTGGGTCACATCTTCTCAAAGGAAAAGGAAAAAACCAAAAAGGGTCAATTTAAAGACTATTGAGATCTTGAATTTTTGCTAATTTTTCATTATGACATTGTTTTTATGGGATCATTGAATTATCTTATTAATTTTGGAAATATTTTGTTGATTTTTTAAAATTTCTTGATCATTTCTTAATACCTCAAGATATATTTTTGTCCCTGAGTCATTGGTTTTTGTACTTATGTGAAGTTTCCTTTGTCATGCAGACAAAAAATGCAACAAGGTTAGTTGCTCCAACTATTGCTGCGAGTTTAGGTGCCTTAACACATACATTGGGCACCCTCGTCCCTATGATAGGAGCAAGTGGATTTGCTACAGCTGCATCTGCAACTGCCATAGGAACTGTTGTTGGTAGTTTTAGATAATCTCTTAATAGTTGTTGATATGTTTAGAAAGTTAGATATGCATAGTTTTGGATGGCTTAAACTTTTTGTACAGTTTAGAACTTAAGGATATAGTTTTCGAATGTTTGGAATGTATAGACAATTGTTGAATATTTATAATTTATGGATATAGTTTCTTTTTGATGTTTCAAACAATATTTTGGTGGTTGATTGATGTTTTATGATGCTTGTTTGTAATATTTGTTAGAATGTACCAAATTGGTCAAATAGAACCTATTGAATTTAAAAATAAAAAAAAATTGCATATTCTACGGCAGGCATAATATGTCGTTATATTACATATTTTACGGCGCGCAATCAATGTCGTTATTTGTCTCACCAATCAATGGCATGCAAAAGTAGTCGTAGAAAAAGTAACAATAACGCACAAAATCTATCATTAAATAGTTTTTAGCAGCGTACTATAGCATGTTGCAGAAAAAGTAACAACGCACAAAATCTGTCGTTAAATAGTTTTTAATGGCGTATGAAGCATGTCATTGAAAGTAAATGACTTTCCATGATTGGTCATAATATGACACGCGCTGCACGTCGTTGAAGGGTTTTACGGCGTGCATTGCGCGCCGTAAAAAGCCTTTTTTGTTGTAGTGGCAGGAGTAACAACAAGATTGACCACATAGGTCACAGCAACATGGTTGACCACAGAGGTCAGAGTAGGGGTTGGCAAGCCAATTGTCCCGAGGTTCTAATCCCCAATAACATTAGCAGTAATAGTGACAGTTGCCATTTTCTGAAAAATTTAATGAAATTTCACTATTTTGTGTTTCCAGAAATTAAACTTAACACTAGAAAATCTCAAAGTTGAAAATTTAATTGAAAACTAGTCTTACTACTTACCCTAGAATCGAACATGGTTAAGAAAGTTTCCAGAAAGACTAAAATGATTCTAGAAAAACTTACCCTAAAATGCTTCCAAAACATTACAAGCAAACAAACTTGCTTCAACATTTTAGTAAATAACCACAACTAAAGCTCAAGCAAAAATTTGCTTCAAATATAAAGAATATAAACCCATTCAATTATGATTCTATTTGGTCCAAAACTCCTTTCAATACTTATGTATTTATGTTCAATAAAAAGGTTAGTAGTCCAAATTTTTTTTATTGCAATCCCAAATTCTATTCATTTGGATTTGAATTATTTTTTTTTCCATTCCCTTTCGCATAGGTATTCCTGTAAAGAAAGTTAGCATAAAACCACAACAAAGTACAAAGTAAATAATTGAACGAAACTGTAAAAGAAATAAATTAATTTAATCGGAAAATTAAGTAAAAATTAAAATGCTAGACAAGTTACACAATTAAACTTATAACTCTAAAAATTAAATTAAAATTAATTAGCAAGAGTTATAGGAAATTATTACACAATAAACATGTAAATAATTCTAGCAATTAAACAAACAATTCTAGAGCAATTAACATGTAAATTAAACTAAAAATTAGATATAAACTCAAGCAAACAATTCTAGAACTTTAGAAAATTATAAGCTTGTAATTTAACTTAAATCTAGAAAATTCAGAACAAGCAAATTATCCTACAAATCTAGAATTAATAAATAGGTGAATTAAATTAGAATCTAGAAAATATAAACTTGTCTGTTATACTACAAAATTTAAACACTCATGAGCATGCAGATTATATTATAAAATTATATAATAAAGAAGTATGCAAATCATGCTCATAACATAAAATTAAACAGTGGTATTCAAATTCTAATCTCACTACAACGTATAAGAGTTTTAGAGGCTAAATATTTTAGTCTCTAAAAGTGAAAATTTTATTACAAAAGATATTATATCGTCATGAGGATAATCGCTAAAAAGTCGTTCTGAAAAGTAAAAAATAAGGCTTTTAGCGACAAAATTTTAAAAATGTCACTAATAAATAAACTTTTAGGGATAAAATAATTTGGTCTCAAAATAATTTATTTTTTGAGACATCACTAATGTCCAATTTTTGTTACTAAAAATATAATAACACTTTTCGCAACAAAAATATTTAGTCCTTAAAAAATAATTTTATCCCTAAATTTTCTCTAAAACCTTAATTTTTTGTAGTGTCTATAAGCATTCTGAATTTCCTAAACATGAACAAAATAAAAATATATCAAAATTAGTTACATAAATAAGATCATCTCATACAAAATGACTACTACATAAACAAACGGGTTTTTTTAATCTATTTTTATTACACAGTTGGAAACAGTACTCAATTTGATTTATTATGAGCAGGCAGTGCTATATTTTATAATAAAACTCATAATATTTTCCGATACAAAGAAACATGCAGTTTGTACATTCTACTAGAAAGTAAACTTGAAGCGAATATGATGAGGAACATATTTAGTTGCTTAAATAAATTGACCATCTAAACATGAAGTTGGAAAAAGCAGGTTTATGTATGCTACAATTTCTTTGGTGATGAACTACGTTCTCCGCATTAACAAAACATGTTTTGTATTGTCTTTTTTCATTATTATTATTTGACTACTAGCAGTAGCTATTACATATGAATTTATTGGTTAATTTCATGGGAAACATTAGAATCTATTTTAAGATTGTTATACAAATTGTATAATAAAATAAAATAAATAAATAGATTCATATTTAATAAATTACATTACAGAACATGAAATCATGAGAAATTACAACTAAATGGCGTCTATCTCTCAAGATATAATGGTATAGACCTGCTAACGCAGAAGCACCATCTGTTTAGCTCCAACGAACTGACAATTGCAACACTTTCTCACACAGGAAGAAGAATATAAGAGCAGATTGACTGTATAGTATGGAAGCCAAAAATTAGATACCTAAGACCAAAGAGGAGGTCTCCTTTTATACACAATAGAGACGATAGAAGAAGATTTTCAACAACAAATGCAGAATTCAATTTCCGCAAAACTGAAAAGTAATGCAGGAAAATTGATGGTGTAAATTATCATCCTAAGTGTAGAAGTTACACACAATATAGACATCTGTATCGTCATCTTAAGTGTAGAGGTTACCCAAAATATAGACATGTGTGAAGAGGTCTCCTTTTATACACAATGGGAGAGAGAGCAGGATCTTTTCTGTAACAAATGTAGAATTCAATTTCTACAAAATTGAAGAAGTAATGCAGTGTAGAGGTTACACACGATATAGATATGTGTGTATATCTGCAGCCACCAAATAAACTTAGTCCAAAATGATTAGGTTGGTGAGCCACCAATCCTACCCAGTCCAAACCTAACCCATTCCAGCAAGCCTCAAGTCGCAAGATTCACGAACCATAGTTTTGGCCCAAGCCCATCCTTGAAGCATCTATAACTCCCTTCCTTCGAAAAATTTGGATGTCCTAAAGGGCTCATGCTCTTATCAAAATCTTAAGGTTTAAATTCACATCAAATCTTTCCTCTACAATCAATATGGGATTAGTAGTTATGTACAATATCCAGTACCTCATTCATTAGGCTAACTTTATGAGACAATTTTCCCTTCAACTCTTAATGGTTTTTTGTCATTCTTTTTGTGGTGTAAAGATCTTGTTAAAAAGAATCTAAACCCATTTAATCCCACCTGAACCAGTAATTGGGACCTACTTTAATTTTACATCAGTATCATCATAAAACCATTTTTTCCAACAAATGTAATGCATGTGGTCCATATTTTGTACATCTCACTTAATGAAATGATGAATATGAGAAAGAGATTCACTATCATTCACTACAAGAAATGACACTTTTGGCTACTAAAATATTGGTCGCCAAAAATCCGCTTTTTTGGTCCCTGAGATGATTTAGCAACTAAAAAGTTTTGTCGCCAAGTTCGTCGCCTATACCCTGTCGGCGATAGTATTGGTGACCAAACTTTTTTTGGTCGCCGAAAGTGAAACATTTGCCTACTAAATTTGTTTTAGTCCGCAAATGTTATCTTTTCGTGACTAAAACCTTTAGTTGCTAAAAGTGACTTTTGGCTACTAACGTTCGTTTGGTCGGGGAAGGTGTTCCTTTTTGTTACTAAAGAATTGGTCACCGAAAGTTAACATTTGGCTACGAAACCTTTGTTAGTCAACAAAGGTGACATTTTGGCGACTAAATTGTCAGTCACTGAAAGTTCTACCGTAAAAAATTTTCCAACTAGTAGAGACTAAATATTTTTGTCGCCAATAGAATACATATTTTTAGCGACCATGGAATTTTGTCGTTGTGAATTTTGCCAACTACAATTTATCGTAGCCAAAAACCTCTTAAAGTTTCACTTCATTATTTTTTGCCACCAAACGTTTTAGTCGCCAAATGATGTCGTTTTATTCCGTGACTAAAACAATTAGTAGGCAATAGTTTCTTTCTCTCATTCTCAATATTTTTAGCTACTAACGATTTGGTCGCAAAAACTTATTTTGGTTATGTTTTTGCTACTAAATTATTAGTCGCCAAAACATTTGATTACGTATTTGGCTATCAAAATATTTGGTGGCCAAATACTCTTTTGTTTTTGTTTTTTTTTTTTTTTTTATAAATTTCTGAACAACATGTATCCATTATTAGAATAGCCTGTATCCATCATTAGTACAACCTGTACCCTGTATAAACAATATAATCTATCAACGCTAAATATATTATCAACCATTCAACAACGTGCATACATTTCACTTCCAACCATCCAAAAAATTAATATTGAACGTCCAATTCTATATATAATACAAATTCCATACGAACCAAGTCTAATCCAACATCAATAATTTAATTCCATACATAATATAGGAATAACCAAATTAATTAACAAAAAAGACATATGTACCACAATAAAAATTTAATCTGTACTACCCTAAAACTATTTTGTACCACGTGCTATGCTAATTTCTACCATCCCAAATTAGATGATATTTATCACACCAAAAAAGTAATTTGTACGAACCACTATATATACAGATAGAGGTATAAAAACAATACCCTGCCGTACTTGTCAAAAAAAATCATATCCACATTTGTATGTCCAAAACCATCAACAACAAAAAAATCATTAGTTTAGTGCCTATAGAGGCACTTCTGGACGACATATAGCAACTGTATTAATTTCAAACATTAAAAGACAGGGACAGTAATAGCTATTAAATAATGAAAGACACCCAAACATGGACTGGTAGACAAGCATCGATCCTATGAATTAATGCCAAAAGTTATGTTTATGGCAATTAAAAGGGCCACAGTCAACAAAAGCACTAAACAATTTACCAAAATATTGTTCTGCATAAACTAATTAGGAAAGAGTTAAACAAACAATAGTTTAAGATGGTATAACCAAAATAGTTACCTACGACATGGGCATTTCATGTTCTACCACATAAACACATTGTCGTCCCCCAAACTCTTTTTTTTACTATTTTTATGATATTATCAACTCTAACTCCCAACATAGGTGTCCTATTTATGTACTATCTATCCCTACATGTCACATTTGGCACCGAGAAGCTTCTTGTTACGTAAAAACAGTGGTTTGGGGGCTGTTTTGCATTTTTGCCCCCTGAACGCCTTTTTCTGACTAAATTAGTATTACATTTTCAACTCTAACTCCCAAGTATGTGTCCTATTTACGTAACGTCTATCCCTACATGTCACATTTGTTACCGGAAAGCTTCTCGTTACGTTAAAATAGTGGTTCGGGGGGTGTTTTGCATTTTCGCCCCCCGAACCCCTTTCTTCGACTAAATTTATGACATTTTCAACTCTAACTCCCAATGTAGGTGTCCTATTATGTACCGTCTATCCCTACATGTCACATTTATCCCCAGGAAGCTTCCCGTTACGTTAAAATAGTGGTTCGGGGGCTGTTTTGCATTTTCACCCCCCGAATCCCTTTTTTCGACTAAATTTATGACATTTTCAACTCTAACTCCCAACGTAGGTGTCCTATTTACGTACCATTTGTCCCTATATGTCACATTTGTCACCGGAAAGCTTCCCGTTACGTTAAAATAGTGGTTCGGGGGCTGTTTTGCATTTTCGCCCCCCGAATCCCTTTTTTCGACTAAATTTATGACATTTTCAACTCTAACTCCCAACGTAGGTGTCCTATTTATGTGTCGTTTGTCCCTACATGTCACATTTGTCACCGAGAAGCTTTCCATTGTGTAAAAGTAGTGGTTCGGGGGGTGTTTTGCATTTTCGCCCCCCGAAACCCTTTTTCGACTAAATTTATGACATTTTCAACTCTAACTCCCAACGTAGGTGTCCTATTTACGTACCGTCTGTCCCTACATGTCACATTTGTCACCGGGAAGCTTCCCGTTACGTTAAAATAGTGGTTTGGGTGCAGTTTTGCATTTTCGCCCCCCGAACCCCTTTTTCGACTAATATACTATTACATTTTCAACTCTAACTCCCAACGTATGTGTCATATTTACGTACCGTCTATCCCTACATGTCACATTTGTCACTGGGAAGCTTCCTGTTACATAAAAACAGTGGTTCGGGGGGGGTGTTTTAGGTTTTCGCCCCTCGAACCCCTTTTTTCGACTAAATTTATGACATTTTCAACTTGAAATCGCAATGTAGGTGTCCTATTTACGTGTCATTTGTCCCTACATGTCACATTTGTCGCCAGGAAGCTTCTCATTACGTTAAAACAGTGGTTCGGGGGCTATTTTTCATTTTCGCCCCCCGAACCCCAATTTTCGACTAAAATAAATGACGTTTTCAACTCTAACTCCCAACGTAGGTGTCCTATTTATGTGTCGTTTGTCCCTACATGTCACATTTGTCACTGGAAAGCTTTCCATTACGTAAAAGTAGTGGTTCGGGGGGTGTTTTGCATTTTCGCCCCCCAAACCCCTTTTTCTACTAAATTTATGACATTTTCAACTCTAACTCCCAACGTAGGTGTCCTATTTATGTACCGTCTGTCCCTACATGTCACATTTGTCACCGGGAAGCTTCCCGTTATGTTAAAATAGTGGTTCGGGGGCAGTTTTTCATTTTCGCCCCCCGAACCCCTTTTTCGACTAATATACTATTACATTTTCAACTCTAACTCCCAACGTATGTGTCATATTTACGTACCGTCTGTCCCTACATGTCACATTTGTCACTGGAAAGCTTCCTGTTACATAAAAATAGTGGTTCGGGGGGGTGTTTTACGTTTTCGCCCCTCGAACCCCTTTTTTCGACTAAATTTATGACATTTTCAACTCTAAATCGCAACGTAGGTGTCCTATTTACTTGTCGTTTGTCCCAACATATCACATTTGTTGCCAGGAAGCTTCTCGTTGCGTTAAAACAGTGGTTCGGGGGCTATTTTGCATTTTCACCCCCTGAACCCCTATTTTTCAACTAAAATAAATGACATTTTCAACTCTAACTCCCAACGTAGGTGTCCTATTTATGTGTCGTTTGTCCCTACATTGTGTAAAAGTAGTGGTTCGGGGGGTGTTTTGCATTTTCGCCCCCCGAAACCCTTTTTCGACTAAATTTATGACATTTTCAACTCTAACTCCCAACGTAGGTGTCCTAGTTACGTACCGTCTGTCCCTACATGTGACATTTGTCATCGGGAAGCTTCCCGTTACATTAAAACAGTGGTTCGGGGGTTGTTTGGCATTTTCGGCCCCCGAACATCTTTTTCCGACTAATACACTCTGACATTTTCCACTCTAACGCCCAATATAGGTGTCTTATTTACGTACCGTCTATCCCTATATGTCACATTTGTCACCGGGAAGCTTCTTATATGTTAAAACAGTGATTTGGGGGCTATTTTTCATTTTTGTCACCCGAACCCCTTTTTTCGACTAAAATAAATGGCATTTTCAACTCTAACTCCGAACGTAGGTGTCCTATTTACATACTGTCTATCCCTACATGTCACATTTGTCATCGAGAAACTTCCCGTTACATGAAAATAGTGGTTTGGGGGGTGCTTTACATTTTCGCCACCCGAACCCCTTTTTTCGACTAAATTTATGACATTTTCCACTTTAACTCCCAACGTAGGTGTCCTATTTATGTACCGTCTGTCCCTACATGCCACATTTGTCACCAAGAAGCTTCACAATATGTTAAAACAGTGGTTTGGGGCTTGTTTTTCATTTTCGCCCCCCGAACGCCTTTTTTCGACTAATACACTACGAGATTTTCAACTCTAACTCCCAACGTAGGTGTCCTATTTACGTACCGTCTATCCCTACATGTCACATTTGTCACTGGGAAGCTTCTCGTTACGTTAAAACAATGGTTTGGGGACTGTTTTTTATTTTCACCCCCGAACCCCTTTTTTCGACTAAAATAAATGACATTTTCAACTCTAATTCCCAACGTAGGTGTCCTATTTAGATACCATCTGTCCCTACATGTCACATTTGTCATCGGGAAGCTTTCCGTTACATAAAAACAGTGGTTCGGGGGGTATTTTGCATTTTTGCCCCCCCAACCCCTTTTTTTAACTAAATTTATGACATTTTCAACTCTAACTCCCAACATAGGTGTCCTATTTACGTACCGTCTGTCCCTACATGTCACATTTGTCACCGGGAACTTCCCATTACGTTAAAACAGTGGTTCGAAGGCTGTTTTTCATTTTCGCCCCCCGAATGCCATTTTCTAACGAATATACAATGACATTTTCAACTCTAACTCCCAACGTAGGTGTCCTATTTATGTACCGTCTGTCCTTACATGTCATATTTGCCACCGGGAAGCTTCCTGTTATGTTAAAATAGTGGTTCAGGGCCTGTTTTGCATTTTCACCCCCCGAACCCCTTTTTTCGACTAAAATAAATGACATTTTCAACTCTAACTCCCAACGTAGGTGCCCTATTTACAAACCGTCTGTCCCTACATGCCACATTTGTCACGGAAAAGCCTCCCATTAAGTTAAAACAGTGGTTCGGGGGTTGTTTTGCATTTTCACCCCGAACGCCTTTTTTCAACTAATATACTATGACATTTTCAACTCTAACTCCCAACATAGGTGCCCTATTTATGTACAGTCTGTCCCAACGTGTCCCCCGAACCCCTTTATTCGATTACTTTTATGGCATTTTCAACATAATTTTGCTAATCTTGGATGTGGTCCCTATCCTTGGGAGCTAGTCTGCCTTACAAATTCGATGGACAAGATTAAACAAATAGAACAAACGAAGCTATTAGATCAAATCCACCGCTGCCACTGCTTGCAGCCCCTTGGTAGCCCAAGTACACCAAGACAAAGACACCTACTATTTCTCGACACTCGAAGGAACCAAAAAAACATGCCAACCATAAGACAAAGCCAATCACGATTTTGAAAGCATCATGTATTATTTTCAGATTGCCTTGAGCATTTGAGTCAAAATTTTGAACATGATTAGATGTCAATTGACAAATGTATAAATTAATAAAAACTCAAATCTCATAAACTACCAAATGTTATGGCACGTTCTCTAAAAATGAGACATATAAGTGAGCAATCAGATCAGTGCACCACTGGATGTTACACGAAGGCACAAAATCTATATATTGAAAAATTCCTGCATAATATTATCACATTTCTACATTATGTATGATTGAAGGCACAAAATCTATATATTTCAAATTACTGTGTAATATTATCACATTTCTACATTATGTATGATTGAAGGCACAAAATCTATATATTTCAAAGAACTATGTGATATTATCACATTTCGACATTATGTAATGATTGAGTTAATATTCAAAATACCACTGTTGAAAACAACATGCTACTTTAAACGAAACATGAAATTCACTATGTTTTTTTAACATTTTGCTACTATGGTTAATCTTAATCAAGTAAATATGTTAAATAGAATTTCACTGTTAAGAAAACTCAATACCAAACTCTAGTAACTACACAAGAAATCAATTGCAGAAATAAAATTTGGTAGTTTAGGAGATTTGAGTTTTTATTAATTTATAAAAACTCATAAATAAGCTTTAAACTTCTAGCTAGTAGAGAGTTTAATGAAAATTTAAACTTGGTTAGTTGAGTGTTTAATAAATTGTCAAGGCATCTTAAATGTCTCCTAATTGTCACTTAACAGTGCTCTTCCTTTATAACTTCTCATTTGAAGTATTCTTTTTGCTAGGTAAGAGTTCAATGAATGAGGGTCTTGGGTGGTAATGATACAATGTAAATCAAAGCCTTATATATGTGCTAACTTCATATACTGTGTGGCATTCGCATTTTAGTGCATATTTGAGTCAGCCCTAATGATAGGTCTTATTTTTTCCCTCATAATCTACCTTAACTAAAAGTAGTTCTCATAGTGTCTGTTTCGTATTCATTGACAGTGGCCTCTAACAAGACTAAACTTTGCACCAAAAAAGGAGGCAACATTCTACAAACTAGGAATGTTGTTAGCCAATAGAAATCTAGGAATGAGTATAAAGAATCAGGCCAGAAACTTAAAAAAAAAAAAAAAAAAAAGAGAAAGCGAACATATATAAACAACTTCCATTGAATTTGTGAGGCAGACTGACTCCCAAATTAAAGACAATTTTTAACTCTTAAAGCGAACATATTTAAACAAAGTAAGTGTGACATTAATGAAATTGTTCTTACCAAAAAGCAAACGTCGGATACCCAACTTAGATTCCCAAGAGTTGTGACAGTTTGGCAACTACATTATTAAGATGCTTGACCTTTATATTTGTCTCCTCCCTTGTTTTTTGACCCTCCTCCCTTGCTTTTTGTCCCTCCTCCCGGTCTTTCAACATCTCATTGGCTAATTGAATGCGCTCCTCTCTCTCTTTCATTAACTCATCACGATCTTTTTGTTGCTCCTCACGAAATGCCTCCACCTCAGCTCGCATTGCCTCCATGTCCTTATCGTGTGCTCGTGATGCAGCTATGGTAGAGGGTTGTAGGCACTCCCAAATCCAAGCAAGCACCTTTTCTTCTGTCCAAGCACTTGCCTTGAAAGCTCCTCCTGTGTCAATGGCGTCCCCGACTCGATGGCAGCCTCTTGTACATTGACCATCTCTTGTTGTCATTGCAAATAAATAAGACAAAAAAAGCTAACTAACATATGTGTATTATTGGGTACTAAGTAAAGTCATATTGAATACAATTATTTCATTGTTACATACTTACATGCAGCTCACCGCATTTCTGATGGATCCAGTCATTCGTTTTCTTGAAAATGTGGTTGTCCTCATAGAACTTAGGAAAATCTAACTCTTTCGTTTTTGCTACCTGTAAACACATCAATGTATAAATCAACAACACTTTAAGCAGGTTTTTGCAGACAGATTTTTTGCAGACAGTTTTGTATAAAAATAGAGTTTTTGCAGGCAGATTTTTTGCAGACAGATTTGTAGTTTAGCTAGATTTCAAATTCAAACAGGATTTTTGCAGACAAATTTCCATTGAGCACCAATATTCTAGTTTAGACAAATTTCACAAGTGGCAATGGTATCATTAATAGATTTTTTTCAGACAGTTTTTTTTTCAGACAGTAGCTGTTGAAAACAGAGTTTGTAGACAGAGTCTGTAGACAGATTTGAAGAAAGAGTTTGTATACTTATTTTTTTCAGACAGATTTGTATAATTATTATGTATACTTATTTTTTTCAGACAGATTTGTAGACAGAGTTTTTACAGACAGCAACAACCTGTGGTGTTGAAAACATAACTATTTTACTTAAATGTCTGAGAATGTTATATATTTATACATTTCACGTAACGGTTATTTTGTCCATAGTGTTATTTTAATGAGCACAAATCCCTATTTTTTCTCCAATCAACATACATTTGATGTGTGCTGTATTTATGAGTGCTGAAAGAGAGAGATGCCTTCTCTTCTCTGGATAAGATGCCTTTTCAAAGGGCAAGTTGTTCTGTTTTTTAGTTTTTTTAGTTTTTTTTTTTTTTTTGGTATATGAGCTCTATTATGTGTTTCATTTTTTGTGATAATACAACTACTTGCCTAGAAAGAGAAAAAAAGCATGAAATGGAAACATAGCTCTTCTTTTTTTGCTTTATAGTTTAATAACAGTACTAATAGACTCCAAATTGCCCCTAAAAATCACAACATATCATTTTCATATCCAAATAACATATAATGGATTTAATTTTAAATAAAATCAATCTCACCATAGCAGCCATTGCGATAGGAAATGAGCGAGACCCATTGGTATGATTGTACGACAATTGACTCCTATTACTCTTGCCAACTTTTGACTGTTTCTAAAAATAAGACAAGCAGATAAACAAATTTTTGGTAAATATTAAGGCATATAACATTTTGGCATAGATGTATGTACTCTTACTAGTCTATTATTTTACCTGGTGAGATGCATCTTGCCATGCCACATCGATCAAATGCTTCCAATCATCTAAACTCAACCCTAGGGGCGGATGAGCATAGATCTCATCACTTGGAAGTCCCTCTAACAGTTCAAATTCTTGCTTCAACGTGTACCTCCAATCTTTGTACAACTTATATGCCTTCTTATTCACAATCTGTTGTGCTTGTAAGTCATTGTGGAAATCATCTCCAATTTCAAACTTGTCCTACAAGCATAACAAATGGAAATTACAATCATTAAATAAAATTCTTTCTTATAAGTATACATAATACAATTACATCTTGTGGACAAGTAATATCAATTACAAGAACAGTTTGGATGACGACAGATTTTGTAGTCTCATCAAGATCCAGCCACGACTTGACATCTTTCATAGGGCACAAGCTCCTAATTTGAATTCCTAACTCGTTAGTTGCTGGAGTGGCATACTTGCCAATCATTGCATTCAACGCACGATCAATGTGAACATAACATTTTTCCCCTTTCTTAGCTCTAATTATTTTTTGTATTCCTTTGCCAAGTGTTGGTCTGCGTACACGTGTGCACTTCGAAGTCCCTGTTAACAAAATAACAATACGAAAATTGTAAATAATGGCAAGTGATAATTGACAAATTTGGTACGCTTTGATCTTACATACGCCACTCGGCTGCGTTTCGGATGGGGCTTGTGTCTCATCAGAATCAACCAATGGTGGGCAAGTGGCATGATGAGATGGTCCCACATTTGATCGCACGGGGACAACAGGAGATGGAGTGACCATTGATCCTAAAGGAATAGCAGCCAGCAAGTCTGTTATTGTGCCCGTGAGTGTCTTTTTCCGAAGCCGGCCAGTCTTTAAGCCAGAAACCATTTTCAAACTGCAATAATACAAGTAACTCTATAAAGCATGATATACATGAAATAAAATACATTATAAATTATGAAAAACATGAAATAAATTAGACAAAAATAAATTAGAAAGCATGAAATAACTCAACTAATACATGCTTAATTACATTATAAAGCATGATATACATGAACTAAATTAAACAAAAACAATAAAAATAAATAAAAATTCGTCATAGAAAACTTTCAGTGGGACTTACTTTCAAAACTAAATTTGAACCACACAATCATTTTCTACGTTCGGTTTTTATGCGAGTAGTATTACTGGTCTATCATATTCTATTCTATATGAAGAGAGATACTTTAAAGATCGACTTACAAACCTATCATGTCTTGCAATTGTTGGTCATGACACCACTCAAAAAAAAAAAATTACAATTTTGTTGGCCATGACAATAGTTTGCTTAGATGATTTCTTTCTTATTACTAAATTATGGAAAGTATAGACAAAGAAAATAGAAAACATATGTGATATGAAAGATTATGTTACTAAGTATTTTCTATTCTTTTTCTTAATGTATGTTTAATCATTGAATTAAATGAAAATTTTGAGACACGTAAATCTCAAGACATGATTTAATAATTTGGAATATATTAAAACAAATGAACATATGAATTTCAGGACATAAAATCCCATACTGCCTAAACTCAATTTTAGCGATATTTAACAAGTGCATTTCAACCCCATAACATATTAATTAAGTTAAATCTAAACCTTCAATTATACAGGGGATAAGACTTCCATTATCATCTCATGGCAAAGCTGATGATATGATGAATCATTTTTTCAAAAAAAAAAAAAAAAATTTTGAAAAACATTGTCAGTCCTAGGCCACCTAAAATCATACTCAATTAAACAAAATCATTAAATTCACATTTCAATGATAAAATTCAAACTTTCTTAGCTTGTCATTAGGTTGAAAATTAGTATATAGGCAATCCAAGCTCTCATCTAGCAGTGTTTAATACCTACCTATTTATTTATTTATTTATTTATATACCAACTCTCTCAAACAAAACAATTGGGAAAAAAAATGAAAAGAAATTATTCAAATGAAAAAGAAGAGAGAGATAACATAGAATATACCTATAATTGTGGACTTGAATTTTCTTAAAATACTCTTACAATCTTATGAAGGAAAAGGTTGTTCTTGACCCTTAAATTGTGGGCAAACAGAGTTCCAACTTATATGATCACCAAGTCAAATGACTATCCCACATTATTGACAACTAAGATTCATGGTAAGTATAAACCAACTGAGATTTATGACAAGTATTAACCATAGCATATGCATATGTTCCTCCCTAGCTAGCTTCTAACTAAACAACCTTTTACACTGCTACTATATTACTAACTTCTTAATGAAGCTCCAGGTATCCAGCTTCTAAAGTATAGTAAGACTGAAATGTGATTAGCTGAAACCTAACTCAGAAAAGCAAACTAAATGGCAATGACTCTAACAATGATGGAAAATGGGTTCACAACAAGGATTCCTGTAGACAAATAATTAATTATTGATTGGCTATTTCTAATATATAAGCTAGATTTTACATCCCAAACACCTAAACATGAACCATCATATCTTTCTTCAACAAATAATTATAATTATTCATGTAAGACCATATAGAACCCAATCATATGTTCAACTGTAGTTATACCATGATGCAAATACTTGTCAAGAATTTCATTCAGATACACATCGGAATTTAATGTAGGACAACTTTTAGAAAGTAAAAATCAAGCTGCCTACCATTGGTTTTATGGAGGGTTAGGGTGGCGAAAAACTAGTAATTAAGGAAAAAGAAAGTTTATAGGGATTGTAGACAAATAGGTGCAAGATTTTGATTGATTGCCAACATGGCAAATTGCTGGATTTTTAGAAAAAGTGGTGTTGGAAGGTCAGGACACCAATGATTTTATGGGATTTTGGTGTCAATTCAAAGGCCGAAGGGTAGGTAAAGGATTGGGAATTGTTTAGGCTGACATCAGTGGTGCTTCAAAGCTGAAAATGAGACTATTCCTGGGCCGTGAACACCTAGAACAACAAAGTTATTCTTGTTTGGAGAACAAGAAAAAGAAGAAAAACAAACCAAACTAACCTAAGCTTTGTCTCCCACTCTAGTGGGGTCAGCAACAAGAATCATTTTTCACTATTCTACTTTGTCAAGGACTAAATGCTAGAAGAAAGAGAAGAAAAGAGGAAAAAAACATGCATACACTTGCAAGTACTACGCAAAAGCTCACTAATACAATACTGAATTCTCAAGCTTCAACTTTCACTGACAAAGAAGATTATATGCACATATATAGCCTGCTGCTCCTAATTTTAATAGTAGTAAGGCTTCAGTTTAGGAAACCAACACACTTTCAACTCTTTAGTAAAAACAAAATATCCTAGATTTACTGTTGACCACAGATATTACCCAAAAGAACATAACTAGATGAAATAGTATTCCCTGTTGTTGACCAATTCTAGAGTTCGAGTCCAATAAACTAGAAATTACCACAATACCTTGACTCCGAAAACATATGAAAATGAGAAGCAACCAGTAGTAAACTGACTCTAATTTAGGAAATAAACCATGGACATTTTTCTTCAGACAAAAAAGTCATTTTGTAAAATGTGGGCCCCATAGCTTTGTTTTAGGTTTCCAAAGTGGATATGCATTGTCTAACCAAACAATAGCTGCCAAATCAACTTTAAGGATTTGGTAAAACGAGGATGAGAATCATTCAACTAGTTCTCTTCCATGTTTTATTGATGGAATTATAAAACATGGAAAATATTGAACTTGTAGTCAACAGAACCACTGGGTTCATCTAAGGAAAGCTAAAGATGAAAATGCACCTTTTAGATTGGTTACCACCAAAATCTAAATTTACAGATAATTGTAACTACTGATGTTTCTATTAGATATGATATTTTTAAAACTCCCTCATTTATTTGAAATGACCTTATTCCAACAACTTCGACTGTCATTCATTTCTATGTAAATCACTCCTGAAAAAGCCTCATAAAATAGAAAATGCTAGAGACAAGAATCTCTCCATGACAAACACAGAAGACATGACATTTTTTTTTCCTTTCAATTGTTTTAAGGGTTTTGGTTTACACACAGTCTTTTTTAATCAACCGTAAGAAAGCTGTAAAGCCAAAATGGAGAAAAACTTTATTCACACAAAAAATATTACGCAAGACATGTGTATTATGCTAAAGGAATAAAAGGAAACCTACAAATAGACTTGACAACTTATGCACAACTTGAAACTTTTTTGTTATATCCAATCCAATTCTGGAAATTAATAATTCACACAAAAACAAGAAAGGGACTACTCCATATAATCTAGCCGGATGAAGTTTTATAGAATAAGCTAGGGTTTATGGGACCATATATTTTGGTTGAGAAAAAAGCCCCTTAAACAATATGTTCAAAAGCCAGAACAGTTTTTTTTATTGTACCATAAAGTTAATTTATTTCAATTTACTATCCAATTAAGAAAAAAACAAGTGGTTTACAAATCAATAAACTAATTTATTTTGGAAACTCCAATAATTGCAACGGAAGCATAATAGAAGTTTGACTAGCACCAATTTATTTTTATTTTTTTTAAAAAAAAAAACATGATCACTATATATCTGCAATCACGTATGCAGAATTCTGCTGGTGTAACTTTCGATAGTGCAAATTTGGTCTTATTTCACATGCTTTATCATCCTCTCAGTTTTTAAAAGATTTAATTCTCCCCACACACCGAATACAGCTAGTGTTTTATATCTACGACATATTGACATTTACAAAGAGAGAGCCCCCATTTTATAATGAGTTTGATTTGCATTTGTGCACCAATTGAACATTCACATTGCTCTAATTATGGAATAAACTAAAGCATGATATACATCAAGATTCTACATCAACATCTGTATCAAAATCACTTTGTAGGTCATATTCTTCATCTGGGCCGTTACCCTCTCTCATTAATCCATCTTTATCATCACAGGTGAAGGCATCATCTGTAACACCCTTGGCTTCTACACCTCTGACAGATTGCAAAACTTCCATTGGAATAATTTCAGATTCAATATCATGTCGACGCAAAACCATATCATCATCAATAGCCATAGCTGGTACAACCTCGGTGGTTTCTTCTTGTTGGAACACATCATCGGGTTGTGCATCATCCATCTCTGGCACATCCCAAATTCCTTGATGTTGAAACTTTTCTACGACTCTTTAATTAGTACCTAATTTGGTGTCATTAACATAGAATACCTATTCAACTTGACTTGGTAATACAAATGAGTCATCTTTGTACCATCGACTTCTTACATCAATTGTTGTCAAATGTGGTTCTACACACATAGTTCTACTACTACCGGTATTAAACCATTCACATTGGAACAATACAATCCAACGTCTGAACAAATAGTTCATTTCCCACACTCTGCACAAGTGTCCATATAAATGTATCATTTGGCCTTCATGCTCCCCTTCCATGACTAATCCACTATTCTTACTTTTACGATGGTGGTCACGGTTGATAGTATGAAAATGGACACCGTTACAAATACATCCTGAATATGTGTTCACTAAGCCACTAGGACCATTGGCTAATGACCACATCTCATCAGTTGCTTCAGGGGAAACTTGGCTCTGCAATTCAGTCATCTACATGAAGAACATGTGTCATGTTACAAGCATGCACAATATTAACATAATGTACGATTGATTGTAGGATATGAGAATACTAGCGTACATGATCTTTGAACCATTTAGGGAATTCTTTTCGTTGTCTGTTTTCAATGTCGAATGCACCGGCTCTTTGTTGTAACAAGTTCTTGTGCTCCCTAGTTACAAGAAATGCGATTCAAAAATATTTACTAAGATAAAGATCAATTTACAACAAACACATTCTAAATATGTTTGATGGGTTCATACTCTACGTGTTTTTCCACTTCTGTGCTACTGTGTAGGACAAACCAATGAGCCATCTCGCGTTCAGCTACGGACACATTGGACACCCTTGTCATTAGACCAAAGGGATGGACATTTTGAGTGAATACCGCTAACCCTGGGCCACGGTCACCCATGTCATAATTCCTTTCTGGGTGGTTAAACAATGTTTTAACTCCATCCAAATACATTGAATAAAATGTTGTACATTCTTTGGAAATGTAAGCCTCGGCAATAGAACCTTTAGGATGAGCTTTGTTGGCCACAAACCCTTTTAGACGGCCAAGCAACCTAACAATCAAGCTGATGACAATGTTATACTGCAATCTTTATATCAGCAACAAAGCGTTAATTAAAATTTGACACTAATACGAGGGCTGAGTTAATACCTCTCAATTGGGTATATCCATCGATATTGCACTGGGCCTCCAAGCATAGCCTCTTGAGGCAAGTGAATTGCCAAGTGGAACATGACATCAAAAAAAGCCGACAAGAAAATCATCTCAAGCTTACAAAGTATGAGTACGATTTGTTCATCCAATTTCTCCAAATCTAAACGCCTCAATGTCTTTGAACACAACTGTTTGAAGAAATTTCCCAACTCAAAAAGTGCCATTCCAATTTCCTTATTAAGGTAGCCACGCATCCCAATTAGAAGAAGTCGTTGTATAAGGACATGACTGTCATGACTTTTGAGGCCAGATAATTTTCCAGCTTGAGCGGTCACACAATTTGAGATATTTGCTGCATAATTGTTTTCATGAAATCGCAAAACCCTTCTCTCTTTTTCACAGACAATGTGTACAATGTGGGAGGCTTCTCAAAGGACCCATTAGAACGCCTCTTCAAGTGTAACCCTTTACGTATTCTCATGTCCTCCAAATCTAAGCGTGCTTTGTCTGTGCCCTTGTTCTTTCCATCTATGCTCAAAAGTGTCCCAACGACATTGTCACATATATTCTTTTCAATATGCATGACATCAAGGTTTTGTCGAAGCTTTAACGTTTTCCAATAGGGCAAGTCAAACATAATGCTTCTCTTGCTCCAATTCAAATTTTGATTTTCATTCCTTTGTCGTTTTCGATTTTGTGGGTGCTTTCCATACGGCTTGTAAGTCCCAGAATCAATTTGTTCTAATATTTGTTCCCCCAATAAGTCCAAAGGTTTGGACCTATGCTCCGTTTGACCGTTGAAGAGCTTACTTGTTTGCCAAGTGTAGTTCTTTGGCAAGTAGCGACGAGCACCCATATACCCTATTTTACTTCGTAAACCGTGGGATAATGTATTATTGTTACAATTAAGTCAAGCCAAGTAACCCTTTGTACTCCACCCTGACATGTTACCATACGCAGGAAAGTCATTTATGGTCCACATTACCGCCGCATGCATTCTAAAAATTTTCCCATTCGATGCATCATATGTTTGCACACCATGCCCCCACAAATTCTTCAATTCTTCTATTAATGGTTGCAAGTAAACATCAATGTCTCTTCCAGGTGCCGAACGCCCGGGAATAAGCAATGACATCATGCAAAATGGCTCTTTCATACACTTCCATGGTGGGAGATTGTAAGCCATTATGATTACGGGCCACATGCTATATGATGTGCTCATATTTCCAAATGGATTGAAACCATCTGTTGCCAGCCCCAGCCTTACATTTCGAGAGTCATCAGAAAACATCAAATGTTGCTTATCAAAGTCCTTCCATGCTTCACCATCGACCGGATGCCTTCATATGTCATCATCCACACGCTTCATTATGCCATCTCATATCTGCGACTGTTTTTTTGGACATATACAGTCTTTTCAACCTCGGTGTCAAAGGAAAGTACCGCAATACCTTGTATGGAATCTTTTTACCACCATCATCGTTCAACTTGTATCTACACGCGTCACATGTAGGGCATTCTCCAAATTTGCACTCTCCTTCCAAAATAGTGCACAATCATTCTTGCACGAATGAATTGTTTAATATCCCAAACCCAAGTCACGTAAGAACTTCTTAGCATCATAGAGTGTCCATGGAACAGTTTGATCACATTCTGGTAGAATGTCCTTGAATACCTGCATAAACATATCGAATGACTTGTTGCTCCATTTGTTGTACACCTTCACATGAAGCATCTTAATGACGAATGATAGCACAGAGAACTTTTCACATGTTGGGTAAACTTTGCGTTGTGCATCTTCGAATAACCTAATGAACTTATGCAAATCCTCCCTCTCCAAACCATTAGGTTCCTCGTCGGTAAGATCATCCATAAAACCACTCACGTAAATTTCTTCCAACATAATAGGCAATTCACCCATGAGCGAATCATCGATATCTGTCATGCATTCACCACTACCTCGACATTGGTCATTTGATACACTAGGATGAGACACGGGAACGTGGTGCACCCAAGTTATATACGAAGATGCCATTCCTCTTCAGATCAAGTGCATCCACACAACTTGTCTGCTATATTTTGTGCCATTAATGCAATCGACACATGGACACCTAATTTTATCCTCTACGCCTAAATTTGCAGTAGCAAAATCAAGGAATGCCTTCAGCCCTTGTTGATACTCTTTACTTGTCAACCTATTATTTATCTTCATCCAACTCTTGTCCATTTTTTGTCACCTAAAACTCAAGCAAAGATTAACCGAGGAACAAATAAGAACACGCGTTTCAAGTTGAGATAGATTATCTTGTTTTTTCATTCACTATTTGGCTTGTCACATAAATCTCTTTTAGGGTGGGACCAAATGAAACGATTTGTACCATGAGGGGCCTGTCTTTCCCTAACACCCAAGTTAACATATGTATGAAGTTCTTATAAGTACCAATATATATATATATATATATCCATGGCCAACACTCAGAAAAAAGAAAAAATAAAAAAAATAAAAAAAAATTGTCTGTTGCCAATGTTGGGAGTCTGATAATTTTGTCATATCATTAGAATACAATAGGCATGTAAGCCTCTAACTCCAAAATTGTCTATATAGCCAATGTCGGGGTTTTGATGATCATGTCATATAATTAGAATACATTGAGCATATAAACATCTAACTTAATTTGAGCATTCACAATCATTACATAGATAAGTATTCCAGCAAAACTGTTAAATGAATAAAGAAACAGATATAATTCAGTCCGTGCTTTACATATATACATATACATCCTTTAATACATAATAAACGATAAGTGTGTGTATCAGCATATATAACACCATCACATGCTCGTTATGTTCATGTCATGCTTATTTAAAGCTGACCAGATAAACAGACGTGTTTCTTGTCAATAAGTAGGAAAGAAATTGTCACATGGAAGCTCAATTTAATTTGTTAAACACAAGGTAACAACATACACATGGTTTTAAATTTCAAACAAGCAAAATGTTCAAAGTATGGTCTTTTCTCAACCAAGTGAAACAAAAAAAAGAAAGTAATCCAAAACTTAAAGTAGCAAATGTTTTGTCCAAATACGTATAAAATTGAATGTTATTATCCGTCTTTTCAATAGCTTATGGTCCTTATAGTTTATATTTAATTCAACATTCAGAATCAAACTAAGAAGTAATACTCTCAAAAATAATTACCATCTACTGAGAACTTAATATACTGACAACTTATTGCTACTTGTCCTATGATGGAGATGATCAAATCAACAAAGGTTCCTATCCGACTTATGTTGAATACAGTCTAGTCATAGTTATGTTGCAAGAAGTTCATTGATGTCCTCTCATTGCTACTCAAAGAATAAAATCTGAGTAAATGAGAGATTGCAAACAAATTCCACAGAGAGGGAGAGATAGAGAGAGAAAGAGGGAAAAGTTACCTACAGTTGTGAAAAGTGCTCTGCAGTTGCTGATGGAATAGTTGCTGCTAGAATTGGAACTGCCAAGCTGGTTTGTACAAGAAAATGTTTCCTACCAAAAATGAAATAGTATTTCCTTAACTAATTTAATAAATATACTCACATTATACTAGAATATTCAATAATGCTTTATGATCAACATAGGCCAATGGACTATAAGATTGAGCCACATCATAATCAACACAAGATTTCACCCATTTAGCTAAAATTGAATCAGAAACAACATCCAAATACATAAGCTAAAAATGCAATATATATATACTCAATCTCCTCCACCACAACCCTAGCCACATCTATATCCACATCCACATCAGTTACAGGCAAACCCATCAGTTACCACACTTCAATTAATATATGAAAAACAAATTAACATCTCCACAGAAAATGAAGGGAATTTAAACTCAAATTCTCATTAAAATGGCAGAAAATGCAAAACCCATCAAGAAATGGACACAAAATTCACATAAAAGTAAGAGAAATAGCAAAACAAGTATGGATTAGAAACCCATGAAATGCCTATCCATATGTAAGCAATGGAAGGGGCTGCTGCCTACATTCATCCACCAAAGTCAAAAAAATTCTCCTTAGACATATTGCCAACTTAAATCTGAACATGAAATTCGATGTATCCTAATCTCCTCTAAGTTCCAATAGAAAAGCCACCAACATCGTGAAAAAGTTGTATAACTAGCAGTTGGAAGAGGGAGAGGGAGAGAGAGAGAGAGAGAGAGAGAGAGAGAGAGAGAGAGAGAGAGAGAGAGAGAGAGCAACTTGCACCAGTGTAAAATATCATTATTAGCCCGCAATAATCTTAAACTTTTTCGTTGGACCTTACATCGAACTAAGCCCATCGCATGGGTCAACTGCCATGCCCATCATGCTTCTGTAATATAAGTCATATAGCACTCCAATCTAGAGAATTTTTTATGTTTTAGATTTCTATAAGAAAAGGTTTAGATTATGGATCGAACAGCTAGGTATATCCACATACATATTTTCCGAGAGAGGAATTATATGTCGATGAACTGTTTGCTAACATTAGTAATGTGTTATAAAATGGAATTTCAATAAATGAAAAAATGAAACTGACATTATGTATGCATGCATAATAAAAGTAGAAAAATTCAATGAATTTAACAAATTATGAAACTTGAGGCTTTAAATGGCAGAGCATTATAGTTGTTGGCAACCTCAAATTTTAAGGATTGACACTCAAATAGATATGGCAAGTCCTACAATAAAAATCCATTATACATCATTCTCAATCTGAACTGGAGGGCTCTTTGGATTTCTGAGCATAGTCCAGACAGGCAAGAAATTACTATTAGTTCAGCTCTAATTTCAATAACATCTTAGCCCAAGCATTGCCCTAATTTTTAATTTCAATCACATTTCAATAACAATGCCCTAATTTTCCGCATTTCCTATATGATTTATGTGTGTATATATATATATATATGTATGTATGTATGTATGTGTGTGTGTGTGTGTAAACAGAGACAGAGAAAGAGAGAGGGAGAGACAGATGCGAAATAGAGAACATACATGGGAGGGAGACAAAGTGCTGATCCAGCAACCCTTGCAGTTATGGCGATGGAGACAAAGCTATAGAGAAGAGGGCAGAGGCGTGAGTGAGACGCAGTTATAGAGGCGTGGGTGTACCAGTGTATAATCGATTATATATGGGATCAAGGTTGTGTATATATGATTTGTGTGTGTATATATGTGTATATATATATATATATGCATGTATGTGTGTGTGTGTGTGTGTGTGTGTGTGTAAACAGCGAAAGAGAGAAAGAGGGAAACCGAGAGGCCTCTGTGAGGAGGAGACAGAAATCGAGAGGGAGATACAGAGAGATAGAGGCGAAATAGAGGACATACCCGAGAGGGAGACAAAGTGATGATCCAGCAAGCCTTGTAGTGATGGCGATGGAGACAGAGTAGGGAGTGAGAGAGAGACGGAAATGGACTTCTATTACAAAAAAATAAAAAATTTTACTAGTTTATTCTCGACCAAAATTCAAATTTGGTTGCTAATGTTTTTAATATTTCCTCCTGAATTTTTTTTCACATTTGGCTACTGAATTATAGTCGGTAAATATTTCCTTTTTAGCAACCAAAATAAAAAGGGGCAAATTACAAACACCCCCCTTGAGGTTTGGTGAAAATACAGATTCCCCCTTGAGGTTTAAGAAATTACAAATTGCCCCCTGAAGGTTAAATTTGCATAACAAATTAGGGGGGAATCTGTATGAAAATAAAAACCTCAGGGGACAATTTGTTATAGAAATATAAACCTCAGGGGGCGGGATATAATTTCTCAAACCTCAGGGGGGAATCTGTATTTTCACCAAATCTCGAAGGGGGTGTTTGTAATTTGCCCAAATAAAAATAGTATCCCAAAACCTTATTTTACACGACTAAAACACTTTAGTAGCCAAAAATGAATTAATAATATCTAAACACTGTGCAATTAGCGACCAACATGATTTTTAGTCGCCCAAAATGATATTTTTAGTGACTAACACGTAATTAGTCACCAAAAGTAAAGACAATACCGACTAAATGCATTTTTAGTAGAAAAATAGTAGACTTTACCGACCAAAAAGTTTTAGTAGCTAATGCATGTACCTTTGGCGACTAAATATTGTTTAGTAGCTAATGTGTCTACCATTGGCGACAAACAAATTATTAGTAGCTAATGTGTATACCTTTGGCGACTAAATTTAGTTTAGTCGGAAAAATTAGTCGCCGAATGTGTTATTTCTTGTAGTGATTATGAACATTTGATAATAATGAGTATTATGTTGATTTCCTCATGTATAAGTTGAATGCATATCCAAAAATGGGATGATAACGGAATTAATCATTGTTAATCAAATTCATAAAAATTATGGCATTATAGCTTTTCAATTTTTGCAACTTTCTATACAAAGTGAAGTTAATTGTACCTATTCAATACTTCCTTAACATGTGTTGATAGGGCACAAGTTAACAAATGTTCTAAAATATTTATATTTTTTTATGAATTTATAATAATTTATATAAAAAAACTATTAAATAAACTCCCCAAAATCTTTTACCACTCTCTCTCCACACATGTTATACAAAGGGCCAATTGGATATCAATTATTCAACCATAATTTTTATTTTAGTCCAAGGACCATGAGATTGGATTAATAATTTCATGGATCTTACAAAAAAAAGTTTTTATGTTTGATGTATTTATTTATTTTTCCAAATCTTCACTAAATAAATAATATTTTTCTCTGTTTGTATTTAAAAATAAATAAGTAAAATGTCATAAGTGCCAATTTATAATTGGTCCGTCTTACTCAATTGTTTGTATTTCACAGGTTGAATAAGCCTGTGAATTGCATTTACTCGAACATCTGTCAAAAGTTTAATAAAATAATAGTACAAACATTAGAATGATATCCCATTGTCACATTTTAAGAATAACACATTTGATAAAAATTTAATAAGACAATAGTGTACAAATGTCTCATTGTCACATTTTAAAAAAGAATGACACATTTCACAAATATTTAATAAGAAAATAATGCACACATTATAATGATATCTCATTATCACATTTTTAGAATGACACATTTGACAAGCATTTAATAAGATAATAGTGAACAAATAAAGTATACCCACATTTAGAATTTCCATGAATTATAGTGAAACGACTTCACGGTTTACCTTTTCAAATTCACTGGGACTTAATTGTCTATAAAAATGTCACACCCTGTATTTTATTACTTGAATAACATTACCAATATTCATTAATCAAGTCCATTTACAAATAACATTTCAATGACATTTACATACAAAAAAAGAAATGCCCTGAGGCTTAGAATAAAAGAGAGGACACTACTCTTTATAAAAAAAATAGCACTCAGTCAAACAACAAA
Source organism: Camellia sinensis (assembly GCF_055761805.1). Taxonomy (NCBI): domain Eukaryota; kingdom Viridiplantae; phylum Streptophyta; class Magnoliopsida; order Ericales; family Theaceae; genus Camellia; species Camellia sinensis. Next base: position 53,155,244 of record NC_138967.1, read on the forward strand.
CGAAGTAGTTCAATCCATCACTACATTACACTTATGAAATGGTAAAACCCATTGTTTGATCTTCAAATCTGAAAAGCATTCCTTGTGCACATGTACAGGCAGGGGGTGAGCAACCACTAATTCACCAAACAATCCCAATGCCGGTACCAAAATACTCATACATATACATGAAATCATATCATGTCAAAACCTTATGATTTTATTACATAATCTCTTAAATCCAATTTATTTAATTAACCACAACAAGTAAACTTAAACAAATAAACATGTTTCGATAGTAACACGACATCCTTTTCAATTCATTCAATTATCTCATTATCAATTGAATCAAATAATTAAACAATGAATCAAATCCATTTTATACAGTCTTTCGAGATGAATGCATATGCCATGTCATGCTCAAAATATTTTTCTCACCTTTTGAAAATCTTATGCATAATGCCAATTTGAAAACACATTAATCCAACAATTTCAATAAAATTCCAAGATGGTAAATACGACTCAGGTAATTCCTAGGCTGGTGTCTGCAAGTAGACTATACAAGTACTACTAATTTGTCATTTTTACCAATATTAACTGGAAGGTTCGACACCTGTAATCTATCATTTTTACCAGTATTAACTGGAAGGCTCGACACCTATCCGTGTGGTTTCTGGTCTTTCACCATGGACACTCAGGCCAACTTAACCAATATCAAACTACACCCCCTAGCCGGACTTACCAACGTATTTACCCAAAACAATTCAAAATGATCTTGTTTCACCAAAAATAATTCCTTTATCAAAACAATAGTTTTCAATTGAATTCGAAATCCATGATAACAATGAAATAAAATGGCAATGCAATATGTAACAATGCATTAGAATAGTTCCAATTTCAATTCCACCACACAATGCTCCATTGTGATCAAATTCTATATCTCTATCAATGTAATACCATGATACAATCCCAAGAGATAATATAATAATGTCAATGTTCATGTATTTACCACATGTAAATCAACAAACTTCCAACTTAGTCATTTCAAGACAAATCTATAACCTATTAGCATACACCAAATATTAAAAACTATTTATTAATTTCCCAATTGTTTTGACTCACACAAAACCTTCAATCAATTTTTGTTTCACCTCAACCAAGATAATCAATAAGATTTTCAACAAATCTCATACTTATTAAATATTACTATTTCCATCATACTATATCAAAAATTATAGTATAATCTCAATAGCACACTTTTAACCATAACGGATATAACCTTTTAACCAAAACTAATTTAATCCACTAAATTAGTAAGTTTATTATATTCAAAAAATTTCAAATTTACAATACCAAACCTAACTTCACATGCCTCATCCCTCAAACATAACCATACTTCAACATAACCATTTTTTTGTACCAAGCTACTTAAAGAGGTAATATGTTTCCAAAATTCTCTACCAATAACAATTTTCACAACTTTTCTAAAATTAATTAATTATCAAAAATTATGAAATATGCTCAAGAGTGACATTTTCAAGGTAGTGAGTTCAAAAGTCCACATTTCACATTTTTTTATTTTCACAAAAATAAACACAACTTTATCATCAACATATCACCTTTCATAAAATATTATGAATATAACATTTTTAAAGCTTTTAATTCTAAAACAACTCTATAATCCCAACTTAACAATTTACATAATATTCCTCAATATCAATTTATTTTTACCAAAAATAAATTCCCAAATCAAATATAAAAAAAAAATAATTCAACTTTACATTTCTCAAAATAAATCATCTAATCATAATATGATGTAAATACAATCGTACAACCTTTAAATTTTATTTTCAGATTTTTTTTTAAAAAAAATTAACAACACAAAATGATTTTTCCAAAATCAATCTCAAATTGCCAACATTCTTTATATTTCAACATAATTTTTCTTCCAAAAATTACCAAACAAAAATCTGAAAATTATATATATATATATATACACACATGTATGCAATACCTGTTAAAATGACATATTTTCTCAAAATAACCCTAACATGGTTTTTATGTAAAAATATGAAGAAAGTCCCTACCTCAAATAATAAAGAAGAGCAAATTTTGAAGGAAAATCTTGCCCGATCATTAATCCGAGACTACCATTGCGAAGATCACGACGAGCTCTCCGACTTTCATTTACAACACATTTGTAAAATTTGACTCTAAAGACTCCCACTCTAAGCTTAAAGTTTAAGCCAACAATGGAGGTAAAAAAAAACAGAGAGAGACACCAAGAGAGAGAGAGAGAGAGAGCAGAGGAGCTCTCTGCTCCACCCACCCAAATCAAATGCATAAAGAAAGGAAATGAAAAGATGGAAGGAAAAAAGTGGGGAGGCAACCCACGTGGGTTTGCTTCCCAAAGTTTAGTTTCTCCAAAAATATAATTTTTGTAATAATACCTCAAAATTTTATAATATAAATTATAAAATGATATAATTCTTCTCACCACAAAATATAATATTTTTGTATACCACAAAATACAATATTTTGTTCACTACGCAATATATACATTTTCGTTCTTTATAAAATATATAATTTTTTCACCATATGGTACACACCATAAAATCGACTATTAAATATTTATTATAACTTTTATATAATAAATAATAACAACTCTCAAGGTGGTTAGTACCAATCACATAATTAGAAAGGACCAAACAGTTAAACATGAGTCACTAAACAAACTCCAATTAAATTAAATCTAAGTCATGGGTCCCACCCATAAGCCAAACATGTCCAATTATATACCAAAATAGACCCAACAAATTAATCCAAATCATGATCTAAACATTCAAAATTAAATAACAAAATTCTTCTATAAATTAAACTGAACACCAATCAGTCTGTGAATTTTCATAAAATAAATATTCATCAATAAATTCTGAAATTTTTACCCAACGTGCTAGATTTGTATGTGAACAACACATAAAAATGTCATAATTTTCTAAGATCGAGAACTATTTTAAAAAATACAAAACCGAACTATTTTCGCACAGAATTTACACAGCAGTCTAACCTGAAAATTTGCTCAATTAAATTATGCACTACCTATTTAAAAAAAAAAAAATCTAGGTCATCACAACCTACCCTCTTTCAAGAAATTTTGTCCTCAAAATTTAAACAAGTAATGTAATGCATCCTACTGTCACTCACAAACTCACACAGGTATTTACCAATGCATCAACAAAAATTCTTTAACTACTACATAAGCCTCAACAAGTCACACCGGTAACGAACCAAACCAATACTATCGCACGACAATTGATTATAAAAACCCTTACTAGTATAAATCATTAAGAGATTTTTCTATCCACATCGATAACCCGAAGCAACAAAATATGATCTAATCCCTTAAGCATAACAAAATTTTGGCAAAACGACTCATCAAAATACCAAGATAACATATCTTATTGGTGATAACCCAACTTCAACTAACTATTTCCATCGCCTAATGCACAATGCACCCCAAGGCCAAAACAACTATTACTACTCTGAAACCTTAACAAAACGAAACAATACATCTTCAAAAGCACTAACCAGCAACTCAAAAAGTGACCGCCAACCGTCACAAGACTAACAACACTTAACCAACACTAGGGTGATGCCACACCCCATAACGCAAACGAAATAAAATCAATTCGAACAATGAGCTTGGATTTCCATTAGCAAAGACTACAAACCAACATTAACGGTTCCACTCCAATGTGTTGTTTACAAAATGATCTCAACAATATACCTTAAGTCTAAGCAAGACTCAACACAACTAGTAAACACCCGAACTGTACATGGCCCTTAAGCTAAAAGCTAATTCAACTCAACTTCTAAAATATTTACTCCAAGTTACAACACAAATTCTGGTGACTCACAAGGTCCACCCTAAATGCAACCATGATTTGACTAACACAACTCACGGGATACTTAAAACAATAGTGCCATTTCCCTAGCTAACCAACAAGAGATCCTACTTCTCTTCCGGGACTTATCACACATTAAGCATAAGAAAGCATCGTCTAAGGTTTTGCAAACAAACTCATAATTCATTCCAACTCACCCAATTTCAAGGAAAAGAGAGTCTAGTTCTCGAAGCTACCCAAATTACACACGGCTAAAACAATCTAAAATCTAGATTACACCGCCAAATTATCATACTCGTAGAGTCATTCCAAGACACTATTTGGAAATCACTAGACTAACCAACTAGACACAAGATGTCCCCAAAGGAAAATACAACCATGTCTCAAAACACAACTCATTCCCTTTAAGAAAATTCTCTTACCAACAAGTGTTGGACACTCCCCTTTGACACCTAGGGACAAAACAAATAAATAAATAAGGATAACAACAGTTATGAATATTGTCCGTTTCAAATCGCATCTTTAAACCTTACATAGTGTGCACTTTATAGATTTTACAACCAAATCTCAAAACAATCAATCTCTCTTGAGAAATATACCCCTTACCTCCATTCACAATCTTTACCATGTCGAGACCACGTCTCTTTCCAAATACATACAAGGATATACAACCCAAGGTTCAAGACGAACTCCACACATAATCAACTGAATAGAACAGTTTTCACAATCATGCAAGGCCACATATATTCCATTCATAACATTTAGCATCAACACCTCCCACTAAGGTACATTCTCATGTTTCAACACGAAACTCAACATATTGTGGCACGTCCGCGAGGGACCCCGCTACAGTTCGGACTCGATTTGTGTCACGGTTCTTAATCTGAACCAAAGAGTCCAAATCCGGCAAATCGTTTTGAGAAACAAGTTTTTGAAAAGAAGTGCCAAACATGGACTGCTTTGCCATATACAGAGTCGCCACCTAAATATTTTATTTCGGGAGAATTTAGGAAACCCTGACTCGATGCCAAAGGCCACGTGTCCGTCATCACCAAAGTTGCCTCAGCTCAGGAACTTGGGTACGATTGGGGAAGGTCATCTATGAGCACCCCCTCTCGCCCGATCCGAAGATCGGCCTCTACTAACCGTGATATCCAATTTTGAAAACGTTATGTGTTCTTATCCCGATTATTAGCCTAGAATTACTATGTTATGCGCACAGCACAAAAATATAGACTAGATTGCCTAATTTGGGAATAAGCATTGCATATCCGTTTGTTTTGGAAAAATGTTTTGGAATTTGCTACTTGTAAGTAGGCTAAAACACGGATTTCAATGAGCTATTCCAACTCAAACAATCCAACCTTCACCCACAGACATTCAACCAGTTATATCACATAAGCAGCTAGCCTCATGGTAATCATGCTATCATGGCAATACTCACGCGCATGCAAGGATGCTAAAGCGTAAATACTTACATCGTACTCCGTGCCAAAACAAAGAACTGGTTAGCAATCAATGCATGACCCAAGTCCATGTTTAAATGTCTAATGCAACGCATACGGAATGTCACTAGAGTAGGCTCGGCTATTCTATGAATGACATGTGAAAATGCACAAGTAGCATGTATTCAAGTTAGATTTGAAATACTAATGCAGTTAGCATGATGCGCCGAGCCTGGTGCATGCAAGACAAATGTGTGGATGCACGCATGCATAGGATAAGGTATGCTAAATTAAACATGACCTATTACTAACCATCAAAGCAGGTAAGTAAAAGGGAGAAAGAAGTGGGGGTTGGAAGGCATGCACACACTCACCCACACTTATTACAAATTCGCCCTCGCTCGGAGGGACCAAAAAGAATAATACAATACGAATAATGAATTAACTAACCTATCTAATTAATTATTACAGACCAACTAAATTAATTAAACAAATTAATTAATTTAAGAAAGCAAGAAAAAGGGCCTCGAGAAGAGGGCTCAATGCACACATGCTCGGGTCTCGCTCGGAAGTCCACTGCCATGCGCAAGCTGCCTCTGTTTTCCCTACTCTACCCCTCTGAAAACTTTCAAAGTCTCAGAATTGCTTTCCTGGACATTGGGGAATGCCACCGGCTGGAGGGAATTATCATCGGCTGTGATCTGGTGGTCATCGGCCACAAATGAAGCTATTGGCCACCAATGGATTGCCGGTCGGCACTCTGTGCAGTCGATTGGCAAAAAGTTCCTACAGAATCTATTTGACAGCAGCAGAGGATAGAGCTTTGCATGGCAATGCAATTCGAGCAATGTATGCACCAACCATATTCCTTATCATGTTTATGACTCAAAGGGGCATGGTCCTTGGTTCTCGGACCACCAATTGCGCGTTTTCAAGCATGATGGCCCAAAGCATCAAGTGTGCATTTCAATTTCAAATGAGATGCAATGCACATAAACAAGCAAAAGGGCTCAACCTCTATCATGCTCAACTCAAGAGGTATAGCATGCATGTTAATGCAATGCAATCCTAAGCATGTGAGCCTAAGTGTACAATATGGGCATGCAAGCAAGTAATGCAAACAAGCATACAAGGCATGTGACAACTATGCTAGTTACTCAAGCATGCAACATGTTAGGCAATTCCAACTAAGAGAAATGCATGCCAAATGCAAAGTCACTTGACCATGCCACAACACGTGATAGGCCAAGCATGCAATCAACACACAAGGTAAGCATGTCACAACATGCAAGAATGGACTTAGACTAATTTAGGCAACCCTCAAACTAACCTAAAACAGTGGCCAAAATGCTATGGAATGAGGGGCAAATACACATACAAACATGCATGCAAATGGACCAACACTTAAGCATCAAAGAGACAACTTTTAAGCACACTTAAAAGAAGATAAACATGGACATATGGCATACATACCAAGCTCTGAAAATCATGTTAAGGATGGTGTCAAACCAACTAAACAAAGCAATCAAAACATGCAACAATGGTCCAAGACTTAAGGCAAGCCAAAGGGGAGGTAAACCAAGGCTAGGTCAACCAAGCCTCACAAGGCCAAAGGGACTTAAAGTAGGTCTAATGCAGACCTAAACAAAGCCAAGGATGTACTTAGATTGCATCTAAGTGGTCTAAAAATGCAAGCATACTCCAAGGCTTAAACAAGGGGCATAAGGCAACAACCTTTAAACACATTGAAGGGGGATCAAATGCAAGCACATAGACACATCATGAGGTCTGAAATAACATGTCAAGTGGTTCTAAACCACTGAAACAAAGCAAGGATGGCATGCTAGAAGGGCCAAAGCTTAAGGCATACAAGAGAGTTTGCATGGTAGCTATACAAAGCAAAGCATGGATGACTCAAATAACCAAAAACAGTCCCTTAGCATACTAAAACAAGCATAAAAGCTTCACAAAGTTATGCCAAAACACATGAGCATGGTAATCTAAATGCTAGGCACATGTTGAGGCAAATCAAGGCATTACAAGGCATGTATGCTAAGCAAGCATGGTGTACCAAAACCCATTTAAAACAATGCTATTTCATGGCAAAATAAGCATAAAAAACAGCTAAGGCATGATCAACAAGAGCCTAAGCTAGGTGCTCCCTCAAGAGGCAAAAAGTGCCCTTTTCAAGGACAATAAGGAGAGGGGGTGGCCCTCGCCTTCTTGGGACCTCAAGGCACCATCCTCACCTCTGAAATCCCTCAAGATTTCAGTGGTGAGGAGGCCCAAACACCAAGGTCTCGGAGCTCTCCCAAAATGGCACAAAATGGAGCCTTACAAGGCTTAAGAGGGGTCAAACGACCCCAAAGCTTGAAGCAACCTTAAACAACTATTTAGAGGGCCTAAAAATAGAACTTTTTTATGTTATACACAAAGCTCAAAAACAGCTGCAAGGTAAGCTAAAAGGCTATGCAAGAAAGGGGTAAAAAGGGACAAAGTTGTTACCCTTGAAGACTTTCTTCACAAATGAAGCTCCAGCAACTTCTTCTGCTCCAAACCAGCTCCAAGAACTCCAAGAACACTCCTTTGGCCCTCAATAACCAGAAAAGGTGTAGTGGTGGGTGTTTGTGTGCAAAAGTAAGACCAAACACACACTAAACTAACAAGAGAGGGAAATATAGAGATAGAATAGATACAAATTCCTAACCCTAATGTCAAAGCTCTCTAAAAATGTTGTCTAACCTAATGCCAAGAGAGGAGCCCTCTTCTTATAAGCAACTCCCTCTTGTAAGTCTTCCAAAACAAGCCATCCAAGAGGGAAATCCCTCCACACACATGTATGGAGGGGAAGAGAGTGGGTACCAGCTATCATAGCTGACACAAAATATCTACTAAAAGTAGATGAACAGTGATCGGCCATTCAAAATTGCCATTTTGGCAAAATAAATGGCCGACCGGCAACAAAGAGTGCCGACCGGCAATATACATTGCCGATGGCACAAAATCACTTGCCGGTGGCCTCAAGCCATGGCCGGTGATGTGTGGGGATGCCTCACAAGGCATTCCCTGCCCCTCCAAAGCAAAACACAAGTGTTTGGTGCAAAACCAGACACAAAACGGTCGAGTCGAGAGATCCTGAGGCAAGGCGCGCAACCGACATCTCCGGGAACTCAAGACGAATACAAACAAGGGTAATCACCAAGTGTTCCAATGGTGACGTCCAAGTCTTGAGGACGGTCAAAAATGGGGTGTCTATAGTTGCCCCTCTTTGACAGAACTCGAAAGTCATAACAATGACGGGAGTGAATGTCAAAGCCCAGAGACGACCCATTTTTGACAAGGCCGAAGACTCAGACAAACATGCAAGACAAACAAGATATGCACCCGAAGGCGGAGGCAAGATGCAAGACAATGCACAGAGCCAGACATAACTTATGATCATGTAAAGAAAGCTGTAATGAAGCACACATGCTACAGTTTTAAGCTGGCATACACCAATGCAACTACATTACAAATGCAGAAAGGATGTAAGAGAATTATGCAATTCTCGATACGTCTCACTCGGAGGATACAATACCTGTGCGGCTCGTCTGGTTGCACCCGCTTCAAATGAACCGTACATACAATAACGTGTCTGCAAAGAAAACAACTTAACAGGTACAATGTTATTAGCAACATGCATGTCAATGCAAAAATGAATGCAAAATGATATGCAATATATACAAAACAATGTATAAATAATGCAAAAGAAAATGCAATGTAATTGAAACAATGCAAACTACATGCAAAGCAATTGAATCATGATCTAATCATGAGCGGTTCGAAACCACACCTATGTCAAATAGATTGATGGAGGTAACAGGTCCGTCTACCATAGAACGATCAACTGAACTATGAGTAATGTACACGGGCATAAGAACAAGTATTGGGGGGGGATGACATAAGTGGGGAAACGACCCGCTGGGGAAATGACAACGATCCTAATGCTGGATGCAACAATTACACTACAATGTAATATATAATGAAAATGCTGGGGAAAATGGGAATGGATATGGCACGCGGGCCAAACCAAATCTTGCCTAGGCAAAGCATGTACGCATACAAGCCGCGTCTAACATAGAACGGTCCACTGAACTATGTTTCGACGTGAAAAGTACGGGCGCATACCGGACCAAGCTCAATCATGGAAAGGCGCAAGCCATAGGCGGAGGTGATGCAGTGAATACATGCAAGCTACAATGCAATATCTACAAATATGCAATGGAACGGAAATGGATACAATGGACATAGCCTGTGGGCCGAACCAAATCTTGCCTAGGAAGGGCATGTACACGTACAAGCGGCGTCTAATATAGAACGGTCCACTGAACTACGCTTCGACACGAGAAGTATGGGCGCATACCAGACCAAGCCCAACAGGGAAAGGCGCAAGCCACAGGTGGAAGGTGATGCAATGAATGCATGCAAGTTACAATGAAATGTGCACTGGGATGGAGAAGATACGATGGATAAGGCACGCAGGCGAAACCAAATCTTTGCCTAGGAAGGGCATGTACACGTACAGGCCGCGTCTAACATAGAACGGTCCACTGAACTATGCTTCGACACAAGAAGTATGGGCACATACCAAACCAAGCTTAACATGGAAAGGCGCGAGCCCTAGATGGAAGTGATGCAATGAATGCATGCAAGTTACAATGAAATGCGCACTATATTACAATGATGCATGACAATGCAACTATTTACAATGATGCATGACAATGCAATTATATTTTTGTTTTATTTTTGAAATGCAAATGCATGATGATGCATGATTTCGAAGTGTGCGACAACGCGCGGCTTTTAAGATGCACGCGAACTTGAATATGCGACGACGCGAGTCACTTGAAATACATGTATAATGCAACTTATCAAAAGTCGTTTGGGCACGACAAACACCGAAGGACTTGCACCTTCAGAGGATTTAGGGTCTCCTAGACCGCGGTGATTCTTGATATGCCTCGCTCGGAGTATACCATACCTGATCGGTTCGTCGAGTTGCACCAGCCTTAAATGAACCGTACATACAATATCGTGCCTGCAAAGAAAACAAACTTAACAGGTACAATGTGATTAACAACATGCATATTAATGTACTTGAAAATGCGTGACAACACAAAGCAAGTGGGAAGCATAACAACGCTGTGAAGGCACAAACATGTAAGTGGAGCACGCAGTTTACGCAGGCAACGAAACTGATCATAAGCATGCGGTCTACGCAAGCAATGAAATTGGTTTCAAACGTGCGGTCTACGCAACTAGAACATGCGGTCTACGCAAGTAATGAATTTGGACATAAGAATGCAGTCCACGCAAGCAGAACATGCGGTCTACGCAAGCAAAACATGCAGTCTACGCAAGTAAAAAATGCGGTCTACGCAAGTAATGACATTGATTACAAACATGCGGTCTACGCAAGCAAAACATGTGGTCTACGCAAGTAATGAAATTGATTGCAAACATGCGGTCTACGCAGGCAAAACATGCGGTCTACGCAAGCAAAAACATGCGGTCTACGCAAGCAAAACATGCGGTCTACGCAAGTAATGAAATTGATTATAAACATGCGGTCTACGCAAGCAAAACATGCGGTCTACGCAAGTAATGAAATTGATTACAAACATGCGGTCCACGTCAGCAAAACATGCGGTCCACGTCAGCAAAACATGCGGTCTACGCAAGAAAAACATGCGGTCTACGCAAGCAAAACATGCGGTCTACGCAAGTAATGAAATTGATTATAAACATGCGGTCTACGCAAGTAGTGAAATTGAATGCATGCAAAATGCAATGAGATGCGCAAAATAGCGCGATGCGTTAGACAGCGCAAGTGCACAAGACAGTGCGATTGATATGTGATGCACATGGCGCAACTTTTGAGTTTTGTAAAAGCCAAAAGGATACGAAAAGGATACACCTTGCACGAATTTGAGTGCCACGCACAGAAGACACGATCCGAGGTTAAAACGGAGGCCAGTTGAGCGTCAGAAATGCACTGTTTTACACTGTTTTGAGCACTAAAGGCCCTGGACCCCACACATAACTCAAACAAGGATGTAGGAGGCTCCAAAACCGTTGTACAAGACACCGGATGTCCACCGGCCATCAAAATGCATCACCGACCGTCCATCGGCCATCATACAATTTCCATCGGTACAATATTTTGTCGACCGGCAAAGAGTGTGGCCGACCGGCAAAAAGTCCCTGTATCGGGGCAGTTCAGTCATTTGGCTACGGGTCTTTTAAAATAGGGCTTCTAGCCCCATTTTCTTCACTTCCTCTTGCTCGAAATTTCTCCCCCTCTCTCTCTAGATCATTTTCCTCCTTTGATTTCCTCGTTTTCTTGCGTTCTAGCCTCCATTTCGTCGTCCGATTCGCGAATACCTTTGCGTTTCGAACATTTTGAACCGATCGAAATTTCATTTCGGTGTTATTTTTTCGATTTCCGCCACTCGGGGCTTGTTTCCCTCGAGTTTTCCTTGATATCTGTGCCTTTTCCACACTTCGACTTTTCCGACCTTTTTCGGCCCTCTCGGGGTTGACGTTTTGTTGACTCTTCACATTCTCGCCCGATTTTTTCATCTTCCGACCATTTTCACATTCTTTTCGAGATGGAAGATGATCTTTCACAGGGCAGGACCCCTCCAGAGCACGAGATGGATCCCGAGGCCAAGCCCTTGACACTTCACATCCGGCCGTTCGATCCGGAGACCTATAGGCCTGCGGTTCATGTGATGCTCCCCGATGGACTACGCCAGTTCCGGAGCTTCGAGAGGGGCGTGGCACCCAAGCTTCTCCTGCATGAGCCCACCTCCCATCTGTCTTTCGACGCTTCCGAGGTAACATTCTTTCTTCTGTTTTATTACTTTCCGCAATGTAGAACATAATTGCCATTAGTTGATTCTGTTCTTTAACTGCTTAGCCCGGATGCACCGATACACTGTACATTGCAGTTGATTGCAAACAAACTTACAACCGATATCTGTTTGAAACTTACACGTGCACACACACTGCACTGACCCTGAATTATCCAAACACACGGTGCACACTGTATTTTACTGCATACATACTGGTACCCAGTATCTGCTTGAATCTGAAAACATGCACACATGTTGTATTTGCCATGAACCACTCAAACACGCTAACACATCACACGTTGTAGTTCACTGTAAGTACACCGACACCCGATGTCTGTTTGAATTTGAAAACATGCACACATGTTGTATACTTTTATGTTTCTTAAAACTGCGTTTTGAATATTGCCTCGCAATTGTTGTTTTTTTTTTTTTTTGATTACAGGGGGATTCCCATACCATCCGCGGGTATGGGAACGTTGTTGCTCGGGATTGGTACCTAGAGCTGCCAGACGCGGTTCGTCATATCATTGACGAGGCCGGTTTCGGCATCTTCTGCAAGGGGCTCTCCCTGCTTACGACCTGCAGGCCCTTGCTTGCCGCTTTAGTGGAGAGGTGGTGGGATACCACTAACTCCTTCCACTTCTCCGCTGCGGGGGACATGATGATGACCCCTTATGATTTCTCAATGCTCACCGGCATCGGCGTAGGGGGTGATCCGATCCCCTTCGACACCGATATGGATGAGTGGGATGCCGCCCAGCTGTACCTGCTCGGCACTCAGCCTCCCCTCACTCGAGCTGGGTTTGTTAGGTACTCTTGGTTCGAGAGCCATTTCCGGATTCAGCCAGCCTTGGTGGAGGAGGCGCAGATGACCCCAGAGGAGGTGGATCAGTATGCGCGGGGCTTCATCATGTTCCTCTTCGCGACGACTCTTTTCGCCGACCGGGCGAACACCGTGCCTCTATGTCTGTTGAGCGTACTGGTGGATGTCAGGCGGATCCGCCGCTATGACTGGGGTGGCGCAGGCTTGGCCACATTGTATGGTTACATGAGCTCTTCTTCCCGCCTCAGCGGACAGCTTCTCAGCGGCTACTGGCGAGCTTGGGAGGTACATTTTCTTCCCCTTTTACATTTCTGCTTCACGTTTTCTGTATTCTGTACACTGCACACACCACGGTCTACCTCTCACTGACTATATACTGCACACACGGCACACATATACTCTGCTTTACTTTGACTGTATACTGCACACACTGTATACTCTATACAATACACTGCACAACACACGGCTCTGCCATTTTTGCTTTATTCTGTATTCTGCTTTATCTGATAGTCATACTTATATCTGTTCTGCAGTTGTGGGTGTATGCCTACTTTCCCAGGCTTGCCCCAGTACCTGATGCGGAGACCCCACCCGGCGTCTCCTTTTCTCATCACTTTGATGTGCGATGCGTGCGGAGACCACGGGAGTCTTTTATTTTCTTCCGCCGCTACTTCAACACCATTACCACCGCGGAGGTATGTTCAACTTTAGAATTTGCTTAGGCTTCGCTTAGCACTGTATGTTTGATAACAGATAGATAATAAACTGTATATTTACCCGCAGATCACCTGGCAACCCTGGGCTCCGTTGCCGGCCGTGGTGAGGGATCACTATGAGGGCGCAAAGGAGACTGCCCGTTGTCGGATCCTGTTGGAGGGCCCGGTCTGTCGGGCTTGGTACCTGGGTGGGCGTTTCTTGCGTCAGACCCTGGGTTTGCCGGAGCAGATAGTTCCGGGTCCGCCTCCTACACATATGAGAGATACTGAGAGGTTCACTGCCCAGGAGATGGCCGATTACACGATCGGCTGGGACACGGGGGACTTCAGGGGCAAGGGCAACTTCAGAGTGTACGTCCAGACCTATATCATGCGACCCTTGAGCGGTGGTCGCCGAGCTGAGAGAGGGGGACCTGCGGCGCCAGCAGCTGGAGCAGGAGCTGGGGCAGGGACGTCGAGGACGGCTCATGTCCGTGGCAGGAGCGGAGCCCGGAAGGGTCAGGGGGTTAGTTGGCCAGCACTACCCACGGTACTGACATGCCAAGGGCAGGGAGGGGGGACGTACCAGATTCCCTTTGCTCCTCCTCCAGCTGACCATGAGTTGGTCGGGTTCTATGGCTTACCCCCGGTATGTACTACTTCTTCTTGCATCTTGCATTGTCATTTTGTTTCAGTTTATCTTGATATTCCGCAGAATACTGATGCCTTTGATACTTTTGCAGGCGTCCTCCGAGTCCACCCGGCAGTCCCTGGAGTTGAATGCCTCCATGATAGGAATGCTACAGCGAACCTTCGACCTCTTGGCCCTCTATAGTATTCTAGTATGTTCTTCTGATCACGGCCTCAAACCATACTCATAAGCTGCTTCACATAGCCTGGTGCACAACACAACACCTGACACACTGATCTCACAACGTCTAATACATTGCATACACTACATTTATACACTGCATTCTGCACTGGATAAACTGCTCACGGCGTTTGCACACTGTACTCATACATTGCATTCTGCACTGATAGGCTGCTCACGGCATTCAGATACTGTACTCATACACTGCATTCTGCACTGATAGGCTGCTCACGACATTCACATACTGTACTCATACATTGCATTCTGTACTGATACACTGCTCACTGTATCCTGATGTATTTGCCTTTTATGCTTTTCAGCCTCCCTTCCAAATTCCTCCGGCGGGTGGCGCTCCGGCTGGGCCCTCTATTCCTGCTTGAGGAGGGCGTGGAGATGCCGTACGTCCCCGTACCAAGGCGGGGCGTGTTCATGTCGGGAGTAGCTCTCGGGCGCCGACCACTGATGATGACGATGATGATGATGATGATGAGTCCAAGGCAGAGGCAGAGGTCGAGTCATCTGAGGAGGCTGGAGACGACTCAGAGTCAGGCTCAGATGGCGATGCTGATGACGATGCCCCTGGACCTTCGTCCAAGATGAGGGTAAGGACAGATCCCTGGGCCCGAGACTACTGATGATGATCCAAATTGCTGTTTTTCTTCTTTTTTGCACTCTTTTTCTTTTTCTTCCTTCTTTTTGCTGGTAGTTAGATTACCTTGTACTGCCACAGGCAGATTTTTGTTTTCAAAGCTATGTACTTGAAAAAGATAATGAAATGAACAAACTTTTTGCTTAAAAAGTGTTACATTTACATATCTCATGTATTGCATCGCATCACATCATGTTACACCTCAATGTGAATGGAATTGACCTGTTGTCTGAAAAATCGAGCATTTGTACTGTAATGATTAGATAACCAAACGGCCTCACAGCAAAACAGCCCAAGCAACACACTGCTCAAACTGAATGCACCGCCCATACTCTGTTGGGGATTAGTCTGCATACAGCCCCTAACACCACACTCGGTTCATTCTGCACGCAGCAAATCCTGAACAAACGGCCCAATCTGACAAGACGGAACACAAAGATGGAACCAGTTGAAGTTGAAGCATGCATAGGTGCCCCGAATTTTTTTTCTTCTTCTTTTGCTTCGCACAGATGTAGAGAATGGCACAACACCCTGAGCATAAACGATTTTCGAAATAGAAAAAGGATTTTCAACCGGGGAATCGAGCCTAGAAATGAACACAGCGAAAAGGACTCAAACAAAAGGTACACGACCTAAACACAACGAGTAACACTCGGAAAAGACCCAAAACAAAAGTTGAGGTGAACAAAATGAAAGACACGATACGCGAACATGTTCAACGAAAGACCTCAAATCTCGAGGAGCAAGTTCCTCCGGGTATGTTTCCCACCCTTTCTGATTTGTGATTCTCACATCACTCGGCCCTCAGGCTCGTTTTTTTTTTCTCGAAACCCTTTTTCTTACTTTTCTCTCAACTTACACCTCTTTATTCTTTATTCTCTCATTTTTCGTCCCTCCCCAAGGTGATTGATGAATGAATAGAAAGTTGCGGGTTCATGCCCAACGTCGTTAGCTCACAGCTATTTCTTCTGGCGGGTAGAGTGCCTTCTTGGCAAGTATGTTGACGACGGGGGAAAGACAGAACGCCTGACTCAACTGTGCCCCTAGTTCATCATTTTGACCATTTTTTTTTTGTTTTCTACTAAAACAATTTTGACCAAAATGAGAGTCAGATTAACACACTTGTTCGATCTTTGATTTGAAATCATGCAAGTCGTGCCATGAACACTGAAAATTTTCCTTTCTTGGGTCCCAGAAAATGGTCCAATTTTGAAAAAATAAAACAATTTTTGAGAAAATGGTCAACCTCAGTAAAAATTCTCAAAAACTATTTTTATAAACGGCCGCCACCCAACGAGCGCGGAACTTACTCTCGAGATGCACAACCTCGGATCGGAGGCAATGGAAAATTGCCCCTTGTTTGAAGGACGCTGCACGGCAACGGAAAGTTGCCCCTGGTTTGAACGGCGACTCATGGCAACGGAAAGTTGCCCCCTGTCTGGATGACGTCGTAGCATTTGGTAAACAGTCTTCGTCAGTGATGATTGCAAACGAACTCTCTCGGATACAGAGAAGACGAAGATGGTCAAAACCAATATATGGACACAGTCACCATGAAAGTGTTGGGGGCTGGACTTCAGGACGAAGTTGCCTACGTATCCCAAACATGGGAATCAAGCCTTACGTAGTTCGGGTTAAGGTACACTCAGGTATTTTAACCTTCACTTTTTAGGCTCTAACTTTTGCCAAGGTGCCCGATGCGGGTTTTCGACCTTGCGAGCTTCTTTTCATTTTCCTTTTTTCTCTTGATTTTTTTTCTTGACTTTTTTTGTATCTTTTCATTCTCTTTTTTTCTTTCTTTTTTTGATTTTTTTGTATCTTTTCATTCTCTTTTTTTTTTTTTTTTGCATTTTTTTGTATTTTTCTCTTGCTCTAACTTTTGCCTGGGTCGCCCTTCCGGGTTTTCGGCCCAGCAAGCCTCTCAAAAGATAAAAGTGTAACAAGTCCATGCCAAATGGTTTTTGAAGTTGAAGCCTCTCTGTATCTAGGAGAACCGCTGTTGCAATGATTTACAGAAGAATCCACCATGGCTGCTCCACGAGCTTCTTCTGGTGAGATCTAATCTTTTTTATTCGACTTTGGTGCCTCTTGTTTGAGGGCTGCTTCAAAACTGGCCACACGGACCTCACATGGCGGTTGACGGTTGAACTTTCTGAACGGGTTCAAGGTTCGAAAACGGACGGGTTGAATCTTGAGGCTGAGAGCGATCCTAGGCTGCACAATCTCAGGAGCGATTCCACACAGGTCTTCACAGGGCCGCACAAAACATTTGTTTTTGAAAGTTTTTAAGAAAGCGACAAATCGCTCGCGCCGAAGATAGTGTGGAACCAATCTGGATCAGGCCAGGGTCCTTCTCAGTACTCACGCTAACAAGCATGGTTTCATTCATTAAAGGCTTAGCGTGCCTCTCCTTTTCTCAAATTGATCAAAGTTTCGCAAAACCCAAGGAATTCCTTTCTCTTTATTTTCACCGCAGTGTTAAAGAGGTTTTGAAAAACATAGGTCAATGCAATGATTTTCAGGGCACAAGAGAACAGGTGGAATGCACGACCGTTTGATTCAAATCCTCTGGCACAACTAGCCCAAAACAAACAATAAGCACGGAAACATGATAGCCGCAGCTGTTTCATTCAGGTTTCTCGGATGTAACTGGCTCCATAGCAGAGACATACTCAAAAAGAAAGCAAAAAGGTTAAATACAAAAACGGTGTTCGAGGCAACAACCCCGGAATCACCTGACATCCTATACAACGGGACTGACTCGATACCACAAGACAGACCCAAAAACAAAAAGACTGACTTAGAGAAAAGAGGCAGACTCAAAAACAAAACAGAGAACTTACTCAAAACCCAAGCCGGAAGCTACAAAATTGCATTTACAAATGCTCAAAAAGTGCGTGCCAGACGCCACATTTGAAATACACCGAGCGCCGCCCGCAGGTGGTCCAACTCCTGATCACATACTCACAGTATCCTTAAAGTCCAGCAGCTCGGTGGTAACGGACTTCGCTGAGGTAGGTGGAAGAATGACCTCATTATCGATCAGATCCTGCACTTCATGGCGAAGGCGGAAATAGTTGTCGGTGGCGTGACCGGTCTGTTGGTGGTACGCGTAGTACAAAGCAGCATCGTGTGTGAGAGGGAGATTCTTCGGGAGAGGCTGAGGTTCAGGGGGTTTGAGGTGCCCCCTTTCGGCAAGAATCTGAAGTGCCTTAGACAAAGGCATGTAGAGAGCATGAAAGATCCTGCGCCCTCGGGGCAGGTACTTTGAAGTCTGAGTATTCTTACTAGGTGCACTAGCAAAAGGGTCGGTCGGCACTGCCTTGGTTTTCTGATCTTTCCCAGGTGCAGGGTTGGGAATAGGAGGAACTGTTCTTGCATGAAGGGGCCTATCCCGATTTTCTGACTGACTTGAACTACCCTCAGGTGGAGAGGGGAAAGCGTCCTCCACAATTTTTGCCACAACTGCGGATATCTGTTGCTTGTTCATCCCCCCGGCTTTCAAAGCCTCGACTGCCCACAGCAGTTGTTCAATGGGATCGGCATCAGCCTTCATTTTGTTCTTGCCTCTGGCCTAAGCCTGATCGGGGGTTTGGGTTACTGCATCAGAACGAAGCCCAGTTGTTGCTGACACGTCGTTGCTGTAGCTGGAAGCAACCTCTGGTTGGCTGAGCTCTATCACAATCCGCCCCAGTAGCGGGGGTTCTTGTGGTATGAAATTCCCGGTATACGGTGCCGCTGGCGGCGAAGCCGACATTCCATAGGCCAGATCGGCCACGGATCTCTGGAGGTCACCAATCATTCCCATCAGCTTGAATGTAATGGGCTCGCGAGCCTGATACAACTGGGGGGTCCAGACCGGGTGCGCGACAGGCGACCTGGGCGGATGCGATACATCAACATTGGTTTCATCCCGCAGGGTGATCCCTTGATCTAGCGTAGCCGTTATAACCACAATCTCTTCTGAGTTCTGCGTCATCATAAGTCCTGCCTCAGCAAGGGGGAACACTAGCTATTCTGTATCAATTCTCTGGACACTCTGAACTGAAAGGAAAAACAAACATCATTTCAGCCCAAACAGATCAATCACAGGTGTAGCCGAACAACTGCACTCTACTACTGATCACTGTTCCCCAGAATCACTGTCCCCAAAACTGAACTTGATACCCGCAGATAACTAATTTCTCAACATCACTGATACTGGTGCCCTCGGGCCTAATACTTGATCTTGCAAACTGATATGTACGTTCCTGTAGAGATACACTCTAAAGCACATAGCAAGTAAAGAAAGCCAAAACACCCCTATGTTGGGGTAGGGTTTCCCTGCCCTATTTTGTCAGGAGCTAGGGTTTCACTATGCACGCAGCGATTTTCAAACAACCTAACATCGGGTGAGCAACCTGTCCTAGTTTGGAATGGTCACTATGGATTCCGAATATGCACTAGGTCGAATGGTCGAAAAGGGTGCCCCGGTAAAACCGGGGTTTGTGTTCCCATACTGTCAGAGCCCATAACCGGTCAACCTTATGGTCATGCCTTGACAAGACAAGCCTCCGGCAAACCGTTCAGAAATGGCAGATGGCAAACACGGTGTCCTAGGCACACCAATGCACATGCAATGCAAAGAAACACATAAGTGTAGTCAAAAACAGATATCATGAGTTCGAGTCAAGTTCTCTAACTTCCCCAGCAGAGTTGCCAGAAACTGTGGCACGTCCGCGAGGGACCCCGCTACAGTTCAGACTCGATTTGTGTCACGGTTCTTAATCTGAACCAAAGAGTCCAAATCCAGCAAATCGTTTTGAGAAACAGGCTTTTGAAAAGAAGTGCCAAACATGGACTACTTTGCCAGATACATAGTCGCCACCTAAATATTTTATTTTGGGGGAATTTAGGAAACCATGACTCGGTGCCAAAGGCCAAGTGTCCATCATCACCAAAGTTGACTCGACTCGGGAACTTGGGTACGATTGGGGAAGGTCATCTATGAGCACCTCCTCTCGCCCGATTCGAAGATCGGCCTCTACTAACCGTGATATCCAATTTTGAAAACGTTATGTGTTCTTATCCCGATTATTAGCCCAGAATTACTATGTTATGCGCACAGCACAAAAGTATAGACTAGATTGCCTAATTTGGGAATAAGCATTGCATATCCGTTTGTTTTGGAAAAATATTTTGGAATTTGCTACTCGTAAGTAGGCTAAAACACGGATTTCAATGAGCTATTCCAACTCAGACAATCCAACCTTTACTCATTGGCATTCAAGCAGTTATATCACATAAGCAGCTAGCCTCATGGTAATCATGCTATCATGGCAATACTCACACGCATGCAAGGATGCTAAAGCGTAAATACTTACATCGTACTCCGTGCCAAAACAAAGAACTCGTTAGCAATCAATGCATGACCCAAGTCCATGTTTAAATGTCTAATGCAACGCATACGGAATGTCACTAGAGTAGGCTTGGCTATTCTATGAATGACATGTGAAAATGCACAAGTAGCATGTATTCAAGTTAGATTTGAAATACTAATGCAGTTAGCATGATGCGCCGAGCCCGGTGCATGCAAGACAAATGTGTGGATACACGCATGCATAGCATAAGGTATGCTAAATTAAACATGACCTATTACTAACCATCAAAGCAGGTAAGTAAAAGGGAGAAAGAAGTGGGGGTTGGAAGGCATGCACACACTCACCCACACTTATTACAAATTCGCCCTCGCTCAGAGGGACCAAAAAGAATAATACAATACGAATAATGAATTAACTAACCTAGCTAATTAATTATTACAGACCAACTAAATTAATTAAACAAATTAATTAATTTAAGAAAGAAAGAAAAAGGGCCTCGGGAAGAGGGCTCAATGCACACATGCTCGGGTCTCGCTCGGAAGTCCACTGCCATGCACAAGCTGCCTCTGTTTTCCCTGCTCTGCCCCTCTGAAAACTTCCAAAGTCTCAGAATTGCTTTCCTGGACATTAGGGAATGCCACCGGCTGGAGGGAATTATCATCGGCTGTGATCTGGTGGTCATCGGACACAAATGAAGCTATCGGCCACCAATGGATTGCCGGTCGGCACTCTGTGCAGTCGATCGGCAAAAAGTTCCTACAGAATCTGTTTGACAACAGCAAAGGACAGAGCTTTGCATGGCAATGCAATTCGAGCAATGTATGCACCAACCATATTCCTTATCATGTTTATGACTCAAAGGGACATGGTCCTTGGTTTTCGGACCACCAATTGCGCGTTTTCACGCATGATGGCCCAAAGCATCAAGTGTGCATTTCAATTTCAAATGAGATGCAATGCACATAGACAAGCAAAGCGGCTCAACCTCAATCATGCTCAACTCAAGAGGTATAGCATGCATGTTATTGCAATGCAATCCTAAGCATGTGAGCCTAAGTGTACAATATGGGCATGCAAGCAAGTAATGCAAACAAGCATACAAGGCATGTGACAACTATGCTAGTTACTCAAGCATGCAAAGCATGCAACATGTTAGGCAATTCCAACTAAGAGAAATGCATGCCAAATGCAAAGTCACTTGAACATGCCACAACACGTGATAGGCCAAGCATGCAATCAACACACAAGGTAAGCATGTCACAACATGCAAGAATGGACTTAGACTAATTTAGGTGGCCCTCAAACTAACCTAAAACAGTGGCCAAAATGCTATGGAATGAGGGGCAAATACACATATAAACATGCATGCAAATGGACCAACACTTAGGCATCAAAGAGACAACTTTTAAGCACACTTAAAAGAAGATAAACATGGACATATGGCATACATACCAAGCTCTGAAAATCATGTTAAGGATGGTGTCAAATCAACTAAACAAAGCAATCAAAACATGCAACAATGGTCCAAGACTTAAGGCAAGCCAAAGGGGAGGTAAACCAAGGCTAGGTCAACCAAGCCTCACAAGGCCAAAGGGACTTAAAGTAGGTCTAATGTAGACCTAAACAAAGCCAAGGATGTACTTAGATGGCATCTAAGTGGTCTAAAAATGCAAGCATACTCCAAGGCTTAAACAAGGGGCATAAGGCAACAACCTTTAAACACATTGAAGGGGGATCAAATGTAAGCACATGGACACATCATGAGGTCTAAAATAACATGTCAAGTGGTTCCAAACCACTGGAACAAAGCAAGGATGGCATGCTAGAAAGGCCAAAGCTTAAGGCATACAAGAGAGTTTGCATGGTAGCTATACAAAGCAAAGCATGGATGACTCAAATGACGAAAAACAGTCCCTTAGTATACTAAAACAAGCATAAAAGCTTCACAAAGCTAGGCCAAAACACATGAGCATGGTAGTCTAAATGCTAGGCACATGTTGAGGCAAATCAAGGCATTACAAGGCATGTATGCTAAGCAAGCATGGTGTACCAAAACCCACTTAAAACAATGCTATTTCATGGCAAAATAAGCATAAAAAATAGCCAAGCCATGATCAACAGGAGCCTAAGCTAGGTGCTCCCTCAAGAGGCAAAAAGTGCCCTTTTCAAGGACAATAAGGAGAGGGGGTGGCCCTCTCCTTCTTGGGACCTCAAGGAACCATCCTCACCTCTGAAATCCCTCAAGATTTCAGTGGTGAGGAGGCCCAAACACCAAGGTCTCGGAGCTCTCCCAAAATGGCACAAAATGGAGCCTTACAAGGCTTAAGAGGGGTCAAACGACCCCAAAGCTTGAAGCAACCTTAAACAACTATTTAGAGGGCCTAAAAATAGAACTTTTTTTATGTTATACAAAAAACTCAAGAATAGTTGCAAGGTAAGCTAAAAGGCTATGCAAGAAAGGGGTAAAAGGGGACAAAGTTGTTACCCTTGAAGACTTTCTTCACAAATGAAGCTCCAGCAGCTTCTTCAGCTCCAAACCAGCTCCAAGAACTCCAAGAACACTCCTTTAGCCCTCAATAACCAAGAAAAGGTGTAATGGTGGGTGTTTGTGTGCAAAAGTAAGACCAAACACACACTAAACTAACAAGAGAGGGAAATATTGAGATGGAATAAATACAAATTCCTAACCCTAATGTCAAAGCTCTCTAAAAATGTTGTCTAACCTAATGCCAAGAGAGGAGCTCTCTTCTTATAGGAAACTCCCTCTTGTAAGGCTTCCAAAACAAGCCATCCATGAGGGAAATCCCTCCATACACGTGTATGGAGGGGAAGAGAGTGGGTGCCAGCTATCACAGCTGGCACAAAATATATACTAAAAGTAGATGAACAGTGATCAGCCATTCAAAATTGCCATTTTGGCAAAATAAATGGCCGACCGGCAACAAAGAGTGCCGACCGGCAATATACATTGCCGATGGCACAAAATCACTGGCCGATGGCCTCAACCCATGGCCGGTGATGTGTGGGGATGCCTCACAAGGCATTCCCTGCCCCTCCAAGGCAAAACACAAGTGTTTGGTGCAAAACCAGACACAAAACGGTCGAGTCCAGAGATCCTGAGGCAAGGCGCGCAACCGACATCTCCGGGAACTCAAGACGAACACAAACAAGGGTAATCACCAAGTGTTCCAATGGTGACGTCCAAGTCTTGAGGACGGTCAAAAATGGGGTGTCTACACATATGCATATCAAATAGCATAGAGTCACATAAGCACATAACATATATCGAGCTATTCCTACGAAGATTGTTAGTCGTTCCACAAATCCTTTTAGACCTCTTATTAGAAATCACGTTGATCAGGCGCATTTCCAATGAGATTTTTAAGAAAATTTCTGGACCCAACACAACATCCTCGAGACTCAACCCCATGCCCACATAAACATATAACATCTTAGCATATAAGCATGTTATCACATAGAAAGCAAGCGTCGCTCACAATCCCGATGTAAACCCAACTGTGGTCAGAACCACTTCCCACGAGCCATGGTATTCAAACTCGGTTAGCTCTAATACCATGTGGTCACGCCCCGTATTTTATTACTCGGATAACATTATCAATATTCATTAATCAAGTCTATTTACAAATAACATTTCATCCTTGGATGAAATGTTGAATTATTAAATATACTTATTCATTCTCGTTATACAACAATGACATTTACATACAAATAAAAGAAATGCCCTGAGGCTTACAATAAAAGAGAGGACACTACTCATTATATAAAAAAAAAAAACAGCACTCAGTCCAAAAACAAATGAAGTAGTACAATTCATCACTACATTACACTTGTGAAATGGTAAAACCCATTGTTTGATCTTCAAATCCGAAAAGCATTCCCTGTACACATGTACAGGCAGGGAGTGAGCAACCATTAGCTCACCAAACAATCCTATATTAAAATATTAGAAGATAATGCGCGTACCAAAATATTCATACATATACGTGAAATCATATCATGTCAAAATCATATGATTTTATTACATAATCTCTTAAATCCAATTTATTTAATTAACCACAACAAGTACACTTAAACAAATAAACTTGTGTCGATAGCAACACGACATCCTTTTCAATTCATTCAATTATCTCATTATCAATTGAATCAAATAGTTAAAAAATGAATCAAATCTATTTTATACAGTCTTATGAGATGAATGCATATGCGAAGTCATACTCAAAATATTTTTCTCACCTTTTGAAAATCTTATGCATAATGCCAATTTGAAAACACATTAATCCAACAATTTCAATAAAATTCCAAGATGGTAAATACGACTCAGGTAATCCCTAGGCTGGTGTTTGCAAGTAGACTATACAAGTACTACCAATTTGTCATTTTTACCAGTATTAACTGGAAGGCTTGACACCTGTAATCTGTCATTTTTACCAGTATTAACTGGAAGGCTCGACACCTGTAATCTGTCATTTTTACCAGTATTAACTAGAAGGCTTGACACCTATCCGCGCGATTTCTAATCTTTCACCATGGACACTCAGGCCAACTTAACCAAATCAAACTACACCCCCTAGCCGGACTTACCAACGTATTTACCCAAAACAATTCAAAACGATCTTGTTTCACCAAAAACAATTCATTTCCCAAAATAATAGTTTTCAATTGAATTCGAAATCCATGATAACAATGAAATGGAATGGCAATGCAATATGTAACAATGCATTAGAATAGTTCCAATTTCAATTCCGCCACACAATGCTTCATTGTGATCAAATTCCATATCTCTATCAATGTAATACCATGATACAATCCCAAGAGATAATATAATAATTTCAATATTCATGTATTTACCACATGTAAATCAACAAACTTCCAACTTAGTCATTTCAAGACAAATCTATAACCTATTAGCATACACCAAATATTAAAAACTATTTATTAATTTCCCAATTGTTTTGACTCACACAAAACCTTCAATCAATTTTTGTTTCACCTCAACCAAGATAACCAATATGATTTTCAACAAATCTCATACTTATTAAATATTACTATTTTCATCGTACTATATCAAAAATTATAATATAATCTCAATAGCACACTTTTAACTATAACGGATATAACCTTTTAACCAAAACTAATTTAATCTACTAAATTAGTAAGTTTATTATATTCAAAAAATTTCAAATTTACAATACCAAACCTAACTTCACATGTTTCATCCCTCAAACATAACCATACTTCAACATAACCATTTTTTTGTACCAAGCTACTTAAAGAGGTAATATTTTTTCAAAATTCTCTACCAATAACAATTTTCACAACTTTTCTAAAATTAATTAATTACATGATCTTTATATCAAAAATTATGAAATATGCTCAGGAGTGACATTTTCAAGGTAGTGAGTTCAAAAGTCCACATTTCACATTTTTTTATTTTCACCAAAATAAACACAACTTTATCATCAACATATCACCTTTCATAAAATATTATGAATATATCACTTTTAGAGTTTTTAATCCTAAAACAGCTCTATAATCCCAACTTAACAATTTACATAATATTCCTCAATATCAATTTATTTTTCTCAAAAATAAATTCCAAAATCAAAGATAAAAAAAATAATTCAACTTTATATTTTCAAAATAAATCATCTAATCATAATATGATGTAAATACAATCGTACAACCTTTAAATTTTATTTTCAGATTTTTTTTTACAAAATTAACAGCACAAAATGATTTTTCCAAATTCGATCTCAAAATGTCAACATTCTTAACATTTCAACATAATTTTTTTTTAAAAAATTACCAAATAAAAATCTGAAAATTATATACATATATATATACATACATATATGCAATACCTCTTAAAATGACATATTTTCTCAAAATAATCCTAACATAGCTTTAATGTAAAAATATGAAGAAAGTCCCTACCTCAAATAATGAAGAAGAGCAGATCTTGAAGGAAAATCTTGCCCGATCATGAATCCGAGACTACCATTGCGAAGATCACGATGAGCTCTCCGACTTTCATTTACAACACTTTTACAAAATCTCACTCTAAGCTTAAAGTTTAAGCCAACAATGGAGGGGAGAGAGAGCGAGAGAGAGAGAGCTCTCCTCCAAACCAAATCAAACGCATAAAGAAAGGAAATGAAAAGGTGGAAGGAAAAAAGTGGGGAGGCAACCCACGTGGGTTTGCTTCCCAAAGTTTGGTTTCCCCAAAAATATAATTTTTATAATAATACCTCAAAATTTTATAATATAAATTATAAAATGATATAATTTTTATCACCACAAAATATAATATTTTGTTCACTACGAAATATATACATTTTCATTTTTTATAAAATATATAATTTTTTCACCATATGGTACACACCATAAAATCAACTATTAAATATTTATTATAACTCTTATATAATAAATAATAACAACTCCCAATGCGGTTACTACCAATCACATAATTAAAAAGGACCAAACAGTTAAACAAAAGTCACTAAACAAACTCAAATTAAATTAAATATAAGTCATGGTTCCCACCCATAAGTCAAAAATGCCAATTATATACCAAAATAGACCCAACAAATTTATTCAAATCATGATCTAAACATTCAAAATTAAATAATAAAATTCTGCTCTAAATTAAAGTAAATACCAATCAGTCCGTTAATTTTTATAAAATAAATACTCATCAATGAATTCTGAAATTTTTACCCAATGTGTTAGAGTTGTATGTGAACAACATATAAAAATTTCATAATTTTCTAAGATCGAAAAATATTTTAAAAAAATACAAAACCGAACTGTTTTCCCAAAGAATTTTGCACAGCAGTCAAATCTGAAAATTTGCTCAATTAAATTATGCACTATCTATTTTTTTTTAAAAAAAATTCTAGGTCATCAGAAAAAAAAAATTCATGGGACTTGCTAAATTCATGGGACATGCTAGACTTGCTAAATTTTTCTTTTTAAGGTTTATTATACTTTCTACCCTAAACTATCGTCAAATTGTCTAGTTAGACCCTAAACTATCAATTAAATCAAGTTAGTCCCTAAAGTATATAAATCAAAATTTATTTAGTCTTTAGACTATCGATTGAATATATTAAGTTCCTAAAATATTTAATTCAAACATATTTAGTCTCTAAAAGTATTACAAAATAAAATATATGCTCATACGTATTATAAATTAGTAAAATACCCTCCCCAATTAAGATTTTATTACAAAAAAATCTTTTACACTTTTTTTTTTTTGTCTTTAAAAGGTATTTTATTTCGTTATTTGTTTAAATTAATATTAGAGTCTGATTTTTCAATATTGCCAATAAATTATATGAATATTAGATATACTGAAGATGTAGAATTAGATAATTTAAATAATAACATTTATAACGGTTCCGATTTAGACCTGAACTATTTCATGCTCTTAGATCCAAGACTCCATACCTTTGATTGTTGTTTATGTCCTTATTCATCTTGTTTGGAGTTGAGTTGAGCTATTAGTCGTGTTTGGAATAGGTTGTAAGTTAGTTTTTCAAAACAGTTGTTATTCAGTTTTTTTCTTGTTCGCTCAAATGGTGTTTTGGTTGCTCGAGTGGTCTTTGCGATCTCCCAATATTTTTACAAGTCTACAAAACTTCTAGGAGCAGGGTATCTTCACTCAAGCAATCTTTTTTGCGCTCGAGTGGTCTTCTATAGTTTGCAAAACTTCTAGGAGGGAATCATTGTGCGCTCAAGCGGTGTTTTTGTCGCTTGAACAGTCTATACGTATATCAGTTTGGAAAAAGATTTTCAATCACTTTTTCATTTCCTCTCTCTCTCTCTAAAACCTTGTAAATGCTAATTTCTTCACTTTCTCTCTCTAATTCTTGCTTAAAACCTCAAATACTTCATTATCCATTGATTTCTCCACCATTTCTCTTTGGAGAAAAAAGTAGAGCTCATCGAAAGCTTTATTCTAATTGGAGAGGATCTCATTTTTGACTCAGTCAAAGAGTTTCACCCTTACTCTCTCCCTCTTCTAAATTTAAGATAATGATTTCTTTAACCTTTGGTATGATTTTTAACCTAGTTATTTGCTCATTGAAAGGATTTAGTGATTTGGAGATTTTTTGTTAAACTTTGGGTTTGATTTTGAAATGTAAAAGAGGAGTTTTCAAATGGGTGCTTAAGAAAGGTTATGGAGATATGTTTATGGTTAAGATATGTTGAAATATTGGATTTTTTTTTTTATTTAAATGTGATTTTGAAAGTAAAAGAGGTTTTGTTAAAACAATCGTTGATATTTAGTTTCTAAAAGAAAATGGGAAAGATGTTGGATTTTGAAAAGATTAAATGAATGTATCTGTTGATGATGAGGGTGGAGTTGGATATGTAATATCGCTCGCTTATTGAAAATAATGAGATTATATCTTTTGTTGGAAATTATTTGTTGAATAGAATCTGTCTTAGGCTATCGGTGAATGATAGCTTTGATTGTTATGGAAATTACATGAGGATCAGGTGAATTGAAGCTAATTATACATCCTGCATCGAGTATTGCTTCATACTTAAGCATTGAAAATGTATTGTTTCGAGAAAAAATAATGAATACCTTGGTGAATCTGGTTAGGAAGTGTGGTTGTGGTTATCATGTTAGTATGTGTGTCTTTAGTGAAAGTCTAAAAACTCAAGCGGTTAGGTGTCGATTCGTCCAGTTAGTACTAGTAAAATGACTTTAGTAGTACTTGTATAGCCTACTGGCAAACATGTTCCTAGATATTCCCAGTGTTTTGTATCAATTGCCCTATTTTCTGATATAAAAGGATATTTTTCATGAATTGATATATAATCCTGACATTTCATTGTTTGAAATGGAAATTTGAAACGTTTGACTAATGACATGCATATGCATTCACCTTATGACTTTGTTAAGATTTATACATTGTATTAAAGTATCTCTACTAGGCTTTCGCTCACCCTACGTGGAAAACAACTTTCAGGTACTAATGATATGCCTCCACCAATGACTTAATTTAGGAGGACCGTGGAGCTAAATACTCATTTTTGTTTCTTGTTGTAATTATCTTTTATATAAGCCTCGGGCTTTTGATTGTTTTGGACATGTTATCTCCCTTTAGTTTAATTGAGTGTTGTAGCTTGAAAGATTAAAAATAGATTTAGTATTGCTATTACCAAGATTATCTCCAATAGCAAATGCTATAATAGCATTGTCATTGCTATTATTTGGTAATAAATAGTAGAAAATTACAGAATTATAACAATGGCGCTCCAATTAGTTCCACACTAAGTCACTTCTAATGTTTAGTCCGACATTACAAATCACTCCTAATCTATTTTCACATAAGAGTTATGACATAAATAATTTATAATTTTGACTAGACAAATTTTTAGGCTTTATAAAATAAGAAAAAAATCAGTATATTAACAAATGTAATTTACTACTATCATATAGTAAATTAAAATTACGAAACTTATAAAACGAAATGTATTTATATTTTTATCATAAATAAAATTTTTGTAACTTATTTTTTAATTTTTACCAATTAAATTATGACGTACAATTTTTTATTAAAAATTTAGAACACACAATTAATGACACTAGAATAAAAATCTTCTCTCATGTATAATTTTGATAAAAATGAATAAAATATAATTGATTATGAATTATTTTTACTACATATTTTAAATAAATTTTATATTATTATTTTAATTTAGAGACTAATTTTTGATTATTTATTTATACCGTGCATAGCACAAATAACATGCTAGTACTTTCTAACCAAATAGTCAGGGACTATATATTCGAGGATTAATTAGTCTTTTTTGTGCTTACACTTACTATAAAAAAAATAAAAAATAAAAAATAAAAAACTTTTTTTTAATAGAAGCATTGATTGCTTTGATAACCAGAGAATTTTGAAACCTATTCCTATATTTTGCCCTATTAATAAATACAATTAAACTCATTAAAATAATATTTATATCTAGAAAATGTTATTCATACATAAAATTTGGGCAAACAATAACACAAAAATTATGTGACAATATCATTTTAGTAAATAAATATTATATTTGTGAGCATTTTGTTTTAAAGCTAATAAGTTATATATACCCCAAAATTTTGATTGAATATCCCAATACTTTGTACGTCACATTAGGAAATTTAAAATTCACTACAAGAAAAATCATTTTTGGCGACTAAATTTTTAGTCGCCAAAAGTCCGCTTTTAGTCGCCGAAAGTCGAGTTTTTACTTTCAGCGACTAATTTTTTTAATCCCCCCTTTTGTCGCGCATACGTGGTCGCGAGAGGTATCGGTGGCTAAACTTTTTTTAGTCGGCAAAAAAGAGCTCTTTAGCGACCAACTGTTTAGTCGCCATTGGTGCATTACACTTTTTAAAAGCACACATTTAGCGACTAATATTTTAGTCGCCAATAGTCCATGAATCGCCGACTAAACTATTTTGTCGCCCAAAATAACACTTTTGGCGACTAAAAGTTTAGTCGCCAAAGGTTCTTCCGTAAAAAAAAAAAAAAAAACAAATTCTTTGGTTTTTCTGAGATTCGAACCGTGAACCATTCCAACTGCCAACACCTTTACCAACATACTCCCTCCACTATGCCACTTGAACATCACATGACTATATATGCAATATATATTATTTATATACTATTTTGACCGGTATTCATACAAAACCATATATGTAAATAAAATTATTTTTATTGAATATAATTTATGTAAAAAATAAATTATTTATTAAAAAAAATGTAGGCCACTTTTAGCGACTAAATCAATTATTTAGTCGCCAATTCTATGATTTTTGGGCTACTAATTAATTTGTTGTCGCTAAAAAAATATGTTTAAATTAAAAATAGCACTTTTGGCGACTAAATCTATTTTTAGTCGCCAAAAACGTCCCGTTTTGGCTACTAAATTGAAATTTAGTCGCCAATTCACTGTTTTTAGCTACTAATTTTTTTTTGTAGCAAAAAACCTTCATTTTCAGCGACTAATCTTTTTTTAGTCGGCAAAAGACCTATAATCAGCGACTAAAATGGTTTTTAGTCGCCAAAACCATCACTTTGGGCTACTAAATTATTTTAGTCGCCAAAAACCGTCGCTTTTGGCTACCAAACAACCTTTAGTCGGTAAAACTGCTACATTCGGCGACCAACAAACAGTTTAGTTGCTAAAACCCTGGTATTCGGCGACTAATTCATTTTAGTCGGCAAAAGGCTTCATTTTTGGCGACTACATCCAGTTTAGTCGCCATTTGGTCAACTTTCAGCGACGAAATTCTGAATTTTAGTTGCCATTTGTGCTTTTTCTTGTAGTGATTTATCCTACTATTTTAAACAGCCAAATAATGATCATTCTATCCTCAGAGTAAATACATTCTTAAGAGACCCACACAACAAATAGCCCATAATCCACCCGTGGACAAAAACAAAATTACAAGAAACTCTCACATCAATCCCACTATCATTCAAACTTTCATAGCAGAGGTTCCAATAGTACAATGGCAGCAGCACGGTTGCATACCACCGGTGCACCGTCGGCCACCACCGTCATTATAAAATTAAAATGTACAAAAATACAAAGCCGAATACATGTATTTTGTTTGAATATGAAGTACTGAACAACGTTGAATAATTTGGAAACACAATATCGAAAAAGTATAATTTGTTTAAAACAAGTTTTGAATGAATATAATTTGTTTGGTATGAGATTTTCAAATAAAGCTCGTAAAATTGATGCCTACAAACAAAGAAGTTTACGAAAAATCATAAATTCTCTATCAGAAGCAGTTTAAAAAAGTCTTTTTCATTGTTGATTATTAACACTTCAATATAAAATAAATTGCAAGAATGATGGATTCAAGGGTAGTAGAGTAAAAAAAGTAAGAGAATTAAGATGATGTTTTCTTCATTGTTGATTATTGACACTTCAATATAAAATAAAATACAAGAATGATAAATACAAGAATGATGGATTCAAGGGCTGTAAAGTAAGAGAATAAAGAATAGAAGATTGGCACTCGTTATGAGATGGGTGTTAAAAGATATTATGATTTGCACTTTTTATAGCATAAGTATATTTTGATCATTTTGAACAGGGACATATTTGTAATAAAATAAATTTATTAAATTAGTGTGCCCAATCAAAATTTTGAAGTACATTTACAGCCACCCACCATATCATTATATATAAATTTTGTAAGATTTTTTATTTTTTTTTTGGTCATATATATTACTATAATTTATAAAAGCTATTAGATGGAGTAATAAGTTTACCAAAAATCATAAATTCTCTATAGAAGCAATTTAAAAATGTCTTTTTCATTGTTGATTATTGACACTTCAATATAAAATAAAATGTGAGAATGATGGATTCAAAGGCAGGAGAGTAAGAGAGTAAGAGAATAGAGGAGAAGATTGATACTCATTATGAGATGGGTGTGTAAAGATACTATGATTTGCACTTTTTATAGCTTAAGTATATTTTGATTATTTTGAACAGGGACCTAATAGTAATAAAATAAATTTATTAAATTAGTGTGCCCAATCAAAATTTTGAAGTACATTTACAATCACCAGCCATATCATAATATATAAATTTTGTAAGATATTTTTTTTTTTTTTTGTCATATATGTTACTATAATTTATAAAAGCTATTAAATGGAGTATTAATAACGCATATAGATGGAAAAAACAACCCATGAGATGCTTACAGAGTACCATTGACAATTGCCATGATAATGAGGGTAGAGAAAGGGGTAGAAAAAAAGAAAAATGGTCAATCAATAGATAGGGATGAAGCCGGAATATATATTCACAGGGTCAAAGCAAGTGTAAAAAAGATAATTTTCACACACAAAATTATCAACATTATAGAATTTGGAAAGTGTCAAATGTGCACAAATTTATCTTGTGTGGAGAGGTTATTTCGTTATTTGAATTTATGACGTTTAAAATCAAATCAACCTAATGGTAGGGTGAATTATATTTTACCCCATTTAACTATTGCCCTATATCATTTTTCCTTATTCAACTAAAAATGGTAACAACTAATCTCCCTCATCTACTAATTTGTTTCAATTTGAATCTTTATGACTAAAATATCCTTCACAATCTTTATGACTAAAAAGTAATTAATTGTCAATTTTTAACAACACATATAAAAAATGGTCAAAAAAATTATTTTTCGCTACAATTTTATTTTGATTTATTTTCAATAAAACTTGATGAGAATTAAAATCTAACTATTAAGACTTATTAGTAATTTATCCAATTTTTTTTGAGTAAAAAAGTTGAGTAGTTTTTGAATTTTTTTTTTTAACTAATGACAAATAATTTTGACTTTTAACTTAATTCATCAAAACATCCCAAACATCCACTTATTTATTTATTTATTTATTTATTTATTATCATTTTGGAGCTACAACACTTGAATTAACCAATACGAGATGACATGTAAGTAGCAATGTGATTTATTGTCATCAATAACATAATAAGCCTCCACATTTGTGGTAATCTATGATGATGAAGACAAACATTTGTAAATTTATCATGATCACCAATTATAACAACCGCTTAATTAGCACTAGTACTAGTAGTGTTTTAGGCATTTGCAGGCAAACATTGACCGCAAACAACTTGGCATGTACAATAGTGTTGATTCCCTGCAGCAGGGGCACATGTGCAACCGTGAGTAATCGCACTCGCTCCACACTTGGCATTCCATGCCAAGAAGCAATCATAAGTTGCATTTGGCCCACATGTCCCTGGCAATTTCAAGCTCTGAGAGCAAAACTGTACTCCTCTGCAACAAAGTGAACGGAAAAAAAAAAAAAAAAACAAAACAAAACAAAATAAATTGAGAAAATTATAAAAATAAAATAAATCAAAATTGGTCTTTTATAATAAAATAATTTTTAATTTTTAATTTTATCAATTTAAATTATAATTTTTTAATTTATTTTCAATCTAAATTATTAACTTTTTTCCGCTAAGTAAAAACAACGAAAAAATAGTGGGGTTAATTTTTTAAAAAAAAAGCTTAAGATTTCACGCGTTTTTAACTTTATATCTCAATATTTTAATTTTGACAAATTAAACCATGTAGTTTGAGGCCTTTTCAATGTGCCCCTCCGTCCATCTCCGTTGTTTAAAATGAAAAACACGTGAAACCTTAGGGTTTATTTTTAGTGATTTTAATTTTAAAAAAATGGTTAATTATTCAAAAAATTCCAATGTCGAAATCAAAACATTAGGCTTTAAAGTGAAAAATACGTGAACCCGTAGGTTTTTTTTTTTTTAATTAACCCAAAATAGTTTTAGTTATTAAACTCAATATAAGTGTATATAAGATGTTTAACATATTTTTTTCGTTGAGTTTAAAAACTAAAATATTATTTTTTTTGGTCGATTTTATATAACAGAAATAGGAGGAAAGTTTATATTGAAAACAAATAAAAAATTTAATATTCAACTTAACAAAATTAAAAATTCATGATTTATTTTGTTGCAAAGGAGACATCTTGAAATTTTTTATGAAATACAGTAAAAAAATATATAGTTATTTTAAACTTTGTTGATCAATATTCTTAGTTATATACTAAAGTGAGTCTTCTTTTGAAAAGTGTGAGAGAAGTTTGAGAATAATAGTACCTTGAGGGAGGGAGTAAACTAAAGAGGAAAACGAGAGACAGCATGGAAAGGGATGCCAATTTGTTCATCGCCATTTTTGCACTCACTTGCTTTGCAGTGTTTCTTATGAAAAAGAATGTACGCTAATTATAATGTTCATGAACTAGTATAGCACCTATAGCATCTATTTATAGGTGCTTAAAAAAATCATAACCCTAAAAAAATCATAACCCTAAACTTTGTATCTACTACTATGGAAAATGTCCGACCTTTTTATGGAATCAAGTATTGATTGCGATCTTGCCCAATTAATGGAGTGATTTTTGAAAATTGCTATAGAATTAATGACTACGATTATGTTATGTAATTGATTTTGTGTCTATATTTTTGTTCATTTCTATGTAGGTGTTTGAAAAGTTGCTATTTTAATAAGTTATTTTAATTTTTTGTTATTTTAGTAGGTTAAAATTTTGATGTTTGAAAAGATGATTAGATTTTTTTTTTTTTTTTTGTTGGATATGATATTTGTGAGAGAAATAGTGAAATGATTATGGATTTAATTTGATATTTTATCTTATTAACTGTTTTAAATTATTTTGTTTTTTACGGATTTTAGCCAAAAAAATAACTCAAACCCAACTTGCCAAATATTAATAAAACCATGCATACAAAATTGGCAAAATAATTGATCACATAAAATAGTTATGGCCATACATACTATATGGTGTCTCTATCATGAGAGATATGATTCTACCATTCACTTATATTTTATGGGATTGATTATGTGTTTTATGTGATTGAGTTGCTACTATTACTTTCTAAAAATTGACAGTCATCAAAAAGGCAGGAAACAGAGACAAAGATGGAATGGAAATTTGTAGGGATTGTTTTGATTCCTTTAGAGCTTCTTCAGTTATTGGCGGCAAATGGTGGTTTTGATTGATAAAGAGGGGTAAGAGCCCACGATTTATGTTAGGGATAGAAGAACAACATGAGACTAAGTAATTAATGATTGACTTGGAGTATGATCACGTGATTTTTCGGAATTATTAAATAATTTCTCAAAAACATAACATGATATTAAGGGACAATTAGATATCAAAGGATTTCAACGCAATATATATATATATTAAAAATAATAAATATCATCAATATTAATATTATTTTTAATAATTTTTGAAAATACTCTCTGAAATGTAATTTCCATAATATTAAGAGTTATACTATGGATTTCAAATTATCTATCAAATTTTTTATCAAATCTGTCATATGGGTGTGGGATCCACACACATGTGTGTTTGTGTCCGTCCTACACTCATGTGAGAAATTTGATAAAAAAAATTTGATAAATTATTTAGAGTCTATAGCATTTTCCTCATATTAATACCCCACTGTTGCAAGATATAATATCTATTTTGTAGTAAATTGTATTTGCGCAATAGCTGTGCTACGCACAGTTTCAAATAAATAATTAATAATCAATTTTTAAATTAAAATTAAACAGTATAAAAACGCATCTATTTATTAGTGCTTCTTATTAAACAGTAAGAAATTTGCTTTGTAGTATTTCTTATGAAAATGATGCTGTGGTGATGTAATATTGGCCCTGTTTGGTGCAGCTTAAAAGCTGCTTATTTCAGCTTTCAGCTTAATTTAAGCTATTTTGATGTGTTTGGTTTAGCATATAGCTTATAGCTTATAGCTTTTTGGAAGTCAGAAATCAGCTTATTCTTTGAGTGGGGCAGGAGATGCTTAATTTATAAGTCAGAAATCAGCTTATGTTCATAGTTATAAGCTATAAGCTGTTTAAGCATAAGTTATAAGCACTTTCCCACAGCTCTACCAAACAGGGCCATTATCTCTTGCCGTCTACTAAAAAAAAAAAATAAATAAATAAATAAAATAAATGATTTTACTATAAAAACAAATAAAATTACTTAATACTACAATGGAGAAAGTTATTTTTTTTAATACCGATAATAATATTATATACACCCATTAGTATACTAAGTAGTGTACTAGTTAATACAATAATTAGTGTATGTAGCACCACCGTAATTAAAAGAATTATACTATATTCACCAATTAGTATATTAACTAGTGTACCAATTGATGATGTGGCATAATTTAAGAGATTTTTGATATTTATAATTTATGTAATGAGTGAAATCAATAATAATGTCATAAGGTATTTATAATTTACGTAATGAGTGAAGTTAATAATAATGTCATAACTAATACTGATACACTACTTAGTACACTAATTGGTGCATGTAGCACCATCGTAATTAAAAGAATAATGCTATAATAAATCAATTAATTTACTAACTAGTGTACCAATTGATGATGTGACATAATTTAAAAAGTTTTTGATATTTGTAATTAGTGTAACAAGTGTAGTCAATAATAATATTATAATTAAGGTTGATACACTAGTTAGTACACTAATTAAAAGAATAATGTTATATGCAGTAATTAATATGCTAAGTAGTGTACCAATTGATGATTTGTGACATAATTTAAGAGGTTTTTAGTACTTGTAATTTGTAATTTATAAAATAAGTGAAGTCAATAATAATATCGTAACTAGTATTGATACACTTAGTTACTACATTAATGCGTATAATAACACCACAGTAATTAAAATGGTTTGTTTAAGAACGTAATAATTGACATTAATTCCCTCCACTTGTATGAAGATATTAAACAAAAGTAGAAGTAAATTTACTATTTTTCAATAAGCTAATAAATCTCATATATTTCTTTTATGTGGACAAAACAACTTCATCCTTGGGTAGGAAAATTGACAATAAAATCTATCCTATAGGCTAAGGAAAAGAGTTTTTTAATGAGAAGTAAAAGATTTTTAGAGTTTTTGAATTCTTGTTAAAAAAAAATATATGTATTAAAATGATTGGTTAATTAAATTTTTTTTTTAATATCATTAATATCACCAATTTTTGTTCTTAAATTAACTATTTTGCATGTTCAAAGAGTCAGCTTTATTGTATAACTACATTATTGATACCATATTGTAGACGCCCAATTTTTGACCGTCCTCAAGACTTGGACGTCATCGTTTGAACACTCGATGATCATCCATTCTCGTGTTCGTTTTGAGTTCACGAAGGTCTCGGCTGCACGCCGCGCCTCAGGATCTCTCAACTTGTTTGTTTTGTGGTTGGTTGTGGACCAATGACTTGTTTTTTGCTTATGAGAGAAGAGAGTGACTTGTTGGCCATACCTACAAGCCATCGGCTAAGGCATGATGCCATCGGCCCTGTTTTCTTTCCATCAGCAATGAGTGTTGGCCGGTCGGCACGTTTGTTGGTCGATCGGCACTATGTTCGGTCGATCGGCCATATTTTTGAGCCGAGACCTTTTCATTTGCTTTTACAGATATTTTCTGCCAGCTGTGACAGTTGGTGGGCACAATTCCCATCTTCCATACACGTGTATAGAGGGATTTGCAGCTTATTCTAACTTCTCCAAGAAGCTTTGGAATTGAATTCCGATAAGAAGGGAGCTCCTCCTCCCTTCTCAGAGGTTCTGGAAAATGAAGATAAGAGTGATATATATATATATATATATATCCATCTCTCTCTATATTTGTGCATGTTTGTCTCTTAAAGTGTATTTTCTTCACACTATTGCACACAAACACCTAGCAATACACCATCCTTTGGTTGCTGAGGTCCTTAGGAGTTGGTTTCATAGTTCTTGGTGTGGTTTAAGCTCAGAAAAGTTACTGGGGTTGTGTTCTTGAAGGTCTTCTTCAAGGGTGAGCAACTAACCTTTTAATCCCTCATTCTTGCTTAAGCTTTTAGACCTTCTTCCATATTGTTTTAAGCTTAACTCTAAACTACAAAAAGTTCTGATTTTGCATGCTTGTGAAGTTTGTTTAAGGTCACTTTTTGGTTGGGGGTTGTCTCCCCCCTCTTAGGCCTTGTTTGGCCTTGTTTGGCCTTGTTTTGTGCCTTTCTTTTTGGGCTTTAGAACCATCTTGCTTTGACCTTCTCACCACTGAAATCCGGAGGATTTTCAATGGTGGAGACGTGGTTTTTGAGTCTTGTATAGTAGAGGGACACCCCTCTCTCCTTGTCTCTCATTTGCTTGTATTTATGGCTCATAATGGTAGCATGTTTGCTTAGCATGTTTTGGCTTCATTTTAGCATGTATTAGGCCTTATTTTGCCATGTTATACCTCTATTCAAAGTTGGTTTAATAGTCTCTTGCATGCTCTATGCACTTGCCTTGCAATCCTCTCATTTGTCTTAACATGCATCATGCATTTGGACCATCATGCTTGCATATTTTGGCTCAACTCAAAGAAGTTTTTAGTCATGTTTTACCATGCTTGAGCTTCGTTTCATGTTGTTTTAGTCATGCATGCACTGTTTTGTATAGCCTTGGTTCAATCTAGCTTGCTAGCTTTGAGTGTCCAAGTCATTAGCATGCATTACTTGGACCATTTTCATGATTTGACATCATTCCATATGTGATTTCAGTCCATATAGTGTGGCCATGCATTCACATTTGTCACTTTTTCCATGCATTGGGAGGTTTGTGTTTCATGCCTTAAGAGTAGGTCATTGTGCATGCCTCCATGTTTAGGTCTTTGGGATGCCATGTAAGTGGGTTTTTGGGCTTATTTTGACATGCCATAACTCTGTTTTTCATTGGTTAAGTCATGCCATGTGTGGTTGTGATAGGTGTAGTATAACACCCCTTGTTGGCCTTGCATGCCTCATGCCTAATGCCCCTTCATGTTGGCTTGTTTTAGCTTTGGCCCTTGCATGTTTTAGACTCCTTTTAGCATGATCTAGGACTGTTTGGGTTGCCTTTGGCTCTTTGGAGCTTGATTCATGTGGCCTTAGTACAAGCTCCTTGGCTAGCCTTAAGCCTTGAGCTTTCTTGCATGTTATGCTTGACTTGTATGTGTGATTTGGCATCATTCTTGACATCATTTCAGAGCATGTAGTGTTGTCACACTTGCATGCTTTTCACTCTTTGAGTGCTCTTGAGAGTTGTCCTCTTTGTGCCTAAGTGAGGGGCTAATATGTGTGCTTGTTTGTTTTGCATTTTGGTGCCTTAGTTTTGGTGTTTTGGCCACTGATTTGGGCATGGCTGAGGTCTTCCCATTTTGGTTTAAGACCATCTTTGCATGTTGTTGCATGCTTGACATGTTGCATTTTGTTACATGCTTGCTAGTTTTCATATTGTTTCATGTTTGTCCATCTTTGCATGCCATGCATGTTTGCATGCTTGGGTTGCATTGCACTATGCACGATTGTTACATTAGCTTGTTTGCATGCTTGGCACATTGCATGTTTCCATGTTTAGGTTACATTGCATTTGGCATGCTTGTTACCTTAGCTTTGTGTGCATGTTTGAGTCATATTGCATTTGGCATGCTTATGATTGCATTGCATAACTTTCCCGTGTTGCATGCATTACATTGTGTTTGGTTTGGGGTGTCAAACCAAACATGAGGACCGAGGGACGTTTCGTACTTTAAGTGAGGAAACGTGCTTCAATCCTCAGTCGCCGACACTCTTGATCCAACATGATAGAGTGTTGGGCATTCATATGTTTTTGTGCATTCATTCCATATTGACTTGTGCAATTCGGCCTCTTTGGCCATCATGCATTGAAATACGTGATTGATGGCTCGATGGTCGAAAACCACACTTCTTTGAGTCTACAACACGATAAGGGGTGTAGTTGCACAACATTTTCTTGCAAATGTACTGCCATTCCCTTGTTTGTCCTCTGCTGCAGCAAAAGGAGTAACCTGTAGGAAAAGATGGTTGATCGGCTATCTTCAGTGCCGATCGGCTAACATTGCTTGGCCGATAGCCTCACAATTGGTCGATGACCTTTTTCCCTTGGCCGATGGTCTTATATTTTGGCCGATGGCCTCTCAAAGTGTCCATGAGGTAGTTCAGAATCATCACAGAGATTTGTACAGTTTTTAGAGGTGCAAAACAGTGCAAACAGAGGCAACATGAGGTATGGCAACAGATTTCCGAGCGAAGCCGACTGAGCATGCATACATCCCTCGTCACGAGGACATTTCAGTGCTTTTGATAACTTAGAATAGTTATTTGTTTCAATTTGGTTATGTAATAATTAATTAGCTTGTTAGTTAGTTAATTAGTTGTTTTGTATTATTTATTCGGACCCTCCGTCGAGAGGGTGAATTTTGTAATAAGTATGCGTGAGTATGTGAATGTCTTCCAATGCCACGTCTTTCTCCCTTTTACTTAACCGCTTACGATGGTTAGTTCTAGGTCATGTTTCAATTAGCATACTTATGACAGCATGTTTGCATACATTCATTCGTACTGCATGCACCGGGCTTGGCGCATCATACTAACTGCATCGTATTTCAATTCCAATTTGAATACGTGTTATCAAGTTGCATCTCATATGCCATCTTAGAATAGCCAAGCCTATTTCTAGTTGCATTTTGCATGTGTTGCATTAGCCATCTTCACATAGCTACGATCATGCATTGATTACTAACTAGCCTTTGTTTTGGCTCGGAGTACTAGGTAAGCTTTTATGCTTTAGCATCTTGCACGAGTGTGAGTGTTGCCATGATAGCATGCTTGCCATGAGGCCATTTGCTTATGTGATATAACTGTCTGAATGCCTGTGGGTGAATGTTAGATTACTTGAATGTGAACAATTCATCAAAATACGAGTTTTAAAGCCCACTTTGTGAAGTGGCAAAATCATATTTTCTAAGCCCACTTGAGGGTGGCAAATCCACGTCTTAGCCTATTTGCGAGTAGCACCTTCAAACCATTTTCAAACAAACAAACATGAGATGTTTTGTTCCAGCTTAGGCGATCTAGTCCATACTTGTGTGTTGTGCGCATCACATAGTAATTCTAGCTAATAACCGGAATAAGAACGCATGTGTTTTAAAAAAACAAGATATCATGCTTAGTACAGGAATAAGCGGGGGTGCTTATTGCATGACCTTCCCCTCTC
The DNA here is from genome assembly GCF_055761805.1 of Camellia sinensis. Classification (NCBI taxonomy): domain Eukaryota; kingdom Viridiplantae; phylum Streptophyta; class Magnoliopsida; order Ericales; family Theaceae; genus Camellia; species Camellia sinensis. The sequence goes on from NC_138967.1 coordinate 53,197,545, forward strand.
GTACCCAAGTTCCGGAGCCGAGGCAACTTTGGTGATGACGGACACGTGGCCTTAGGCACAAGTCATGGTTTCCTAAATTTCCCAAAATAAAATATTTAGGTGGCGACTCTGTATCTGGCAAAGCAGTCCATGTTTGGCACTTCTTTATAAAAATCAATTTTCCAAAACGATTTGCCGGATTTGGACTCTTTGGTGATTTATCAGTCTTGCATTGCACTTTGCGAGATTAGATTCAAAACCGTGACATTGAGTCCGAACTGTAGTAGTCCAATGAACAAATCGGATTTCGCGCCGATTCGCATGCGAAGCCGGGACGTTCGGGGCACGTCTACAGTTTCTGGCGACTCAGCTGGGGATATTAGAGAACTTGACTCGAACTCATGATATCTTGTTTTGATTACACTTATGTGTTTCTTTGCATTGCATTTGCATTGGTGCGCCTAGGACACCGTGTTTGCCGTATGATATTCTTGAACGGTTTGCCAGAGGCTCGCTTCAAGAAGCGTGCCATAAGGCTGACCGGTTGCGGGCTCTGCCACGACAGGAACAGAAACCCCAATTTTTACTGGGGCATCCTCTTTGACCTTTTGACCTAGTGCATATCGGAAACTGTAGTGACCATTCCAAGCTAGGATAGGTTGCTTACCCGATTATAGGTTGCTTGAAACCGCTGTATGCGTAGTGAAACCCTAGCTCTTGACAAAATAGGACAGGGAAACTGTAGACACCCCATTTTTGACCGACCTTAAGACTCAGACGTTACCAATTGAGCGCTCGATGATGATGCATATTGTGCTCGTTCAGAGGTTTCAGAGTCTCGGCTGCGAGCCTTGCCTCTAGATTTCGGGTCTCTTTTGTGTTTTGCCTCGATTTACGAACCAGGTCCTGTTTTCTCTGCTTTCTCTTCCCCAAGGGAGGAAGGGGTCTCATAGACCATCTCTTAGTGGCCGTAGGCCACGTTTCGTGGTCATAGGCCATTTTTTCCATTTGGAGACCAGTTTCCGATTTTCGGAGCCATCGGTCGTGTGCCATGGTTCGGGACCGCTTAACTACCTCCGTTTGCTCCGGTTATTGGCACACACCTTGTTTCATCTCTTTTGAGGGACACTGTGGCCCGCGAGACCACCTTCGTGGTCGCACGTCACTTCCGGTACCTGACAGCCTGTTTTCAGGGCCCCAGGTCGCGTGTTTTGGCCCCCAAACCCTCGTTTTGCATCGATTAGGGTTCATTTTTTGTATGGACCCTATTTTCATTGTTAGGAAGGTGGTAGTATGGTGGGAGACCAGAAATTCTTTTGGAAACCATTTTCTCTCTCCTCCAGCCGATTTTCTTGACAGAAAGCTTGTTTTCCTCACTTTTGGGCCATAATTTCTGGTCTCCCATACCACAATTGTGTTGTACTCACCTAGGAGGACACTAATACAGGTAGGCCAACCAGCTTTTCTTCCTGACCCTTTTGAACGTTGCTAGAAAGATGGTTTTTCTCACTCCTGGGCCACATTTTCTGGTCTCCCACCATACAGCTGTATTCTACTCATCTGGGAGGCCACCTTTCTAGTATAGCCAACCGGCTTTTCACCTTGACCCTTTTGAACCCTGGTCGGCCGACCAGGGCAAGTGGTCGGCGGACCACTTGAACTGGTCGGCCAACCATCTCCTTTTTGGCCCTCCTGAGTGCAACACAGCTGTGTTAGCTGTGAAACACTTAACCCTTTCTCCAAGATTTTGAGCCTTTTGTTTGTCTTCTTAAGGAAGATTTGATCCTTTTGCTTAGCTTCAAGGAGAAGCTTGACCCTTTTGTCAAGCTTCTTGAGGAAGCTTGGCCTCTTTGGTTTAGCTGCCTCAAGAAGCTTGACCCCTTTGGTTAAGCTTCTTTGAGAAGCTTTGACCCTTTCTTGAGGCTTCTCCAAGAAGCATTGGCTCTCTTCCTCTATAAAACAAACCTTCTCTCTCCATTTGCAAGGGTTATAAAAATTTGGCTGAGATAGATACACCCCACCCTCCATAGCTCTCTTCTTCAAGCTCCAAACCCTAATATTCTTCGCCATTTACACTACACCTCATAGCCTACCACCTCCACCATCCATTCAATCACCCCGGAGCTATTTTTCAGAGGTTGAAGCCTCACCTTCTTGGTCCAGAACTTGCTGCATTGCTGTGCTACACGGGTAAGTCTCTATTTTCCCTATTTTTGTATTATTTTGCTTCATAACTTAGCCTTATTTTCAAGCATTTCAAGGTTTCATCTTAAACTAAAAAGTGTCTTATTTTGGGCTTCTCTTAAAGTTTGATTAAGGACACTTTTCTATTTGAGGTCATCTACCTCCTTGTGTGCTCCATCCCTCTTTGTAGGCTTATTTTGCTTCCTATCTTAGCCTTGCTTGCAAGCATTTTCGAGATTCGTCATAAACTGAAAAGAGTCTTGTTTTGAGCCCCTCTTGAAGTTTGGTTAGGGGCATTTTTCTGTTGGGGGTCTTCTACCCCCTTGCATGCTTGTTTGCCTCTTGTTTTGAGCCTTGCATCTAGGCCTTTGTTTCATGCTTTGTTTGGCCTCCTAACCACTGAAATCCAGGGGATTTTCAGTGGCTAGCACACTGTTTTGAGAGCCAAAATCAGAGGGGGGTGACCCCCTCTCTCATTGTCTTGATTGTTGGCCCTTTTGGCCTTCCAAAGGGGCCCCTATTTGCATCTAGGCCCTATTTGGTGAGTTTTAAGGTCTTCCTTAGCTCTGTCCGGAGCCCTTTTGGCCATATTTTGTGTCCCTCATGCATGTGTAGAGCAATCCTCCTCAAGGCCTTTCAAAGGGGGTGACCCCCTCTCTCATTGTCTTGATTGTTGGCCATTTTGGCCTTCCAAAGGGGCCCCTACTTGCATCTAGGCCCAATTTGGTGAGTTTTAAGGTCTGACTTAGCTTTGTCCGGAGCCCTTTTGGCCATATTTTGTGTCCCTCATGCATGTGTAGAGCAATCCTCCCCAAGGCCTTTCAAAGAGACCTTTCATTGCATGCTTCATTGACCCATTTCAGGCCCCTTTTTAGTGAGTTTTAGGGCTATCATAACCTCTATCCAGAGGTAGTTTTGCCACTTTATATGTCCATCATGTATGTGTAGAGTAATCCACCTCATGGCCTTCCAAAGGAACACTTCATTTTTGCATGCATTGACTGAGTTTCAGTGGTTATTTTGGCATATTTTGGCATGGTATAATTTTGTTTTTGGTTGGTTCGGTGAGCCCTCATGTGCTTCACATACTTGTAGTGTAAATCATGGTTCATTAGCTTATTTCGCATGCTTTGTTGACCCTTGATTTTAGCTCTTTTTGGCCTTACCTTAAACTGATTTTGTGCATATTTTGGACTGCCCTAGCTCTATTTTTAGGTCTTGTGGTCGAATGATGTTTGTTTTGCATGCTTGTAGTTCAATACCTATGCTTAATTTTGAGTTTTGAGGCTCATTACATGCATATACTGAGGTGTGTTCATGTTTTGGGTCCATTATATATCATATTTCAAAGCTTGCATCAATGTCATACTGCCCTGTTTTATACTCTTTAAGTGTGCTTGAGAGTTGTCCATGAATGCCTTGTTTTCGGACCTTTGAATGAGCTCCATTTCATTGCATCCCGAGCCATCATTTTAGGCCATTTTCCCACTGTTTCAGACCTGCCTAGGGTCTATTTGGGGTTGGTTTTACCATTAGTGCATTATTTTGGGTACCTCTAGAGTAACGCACTTCGCTAGTTTCGGTACCCGGGCCCCCTAACTTGCATTGTGTGCCATGTTTGCATGTTTCGGGACCATTTTGTATCATGTTTCAGAGCTGGAATTTGTGTGTTTGTATGCCATATTGCATCCTTTTCCATGCTTTGGTAGAGTGGCATTTGATGCCTTAGGATTGATCCCTTGCATCGTGCATGTTTGCATGTGTTTTGGTTGTCTCATTTCCATCATATGGCCACTGATGTGAGTGTGGCTGAGGTCCACTCATGTTGGTCTAAGTCCATTGTGCATTGTGTATGCCATTTCAGTCCATAGCATTGCGTATGTTAGGTTACATGTTAGTCGCATTGTGTATGCCATCTTATTTGCATTGTGTTTGGGATAGGAGTTAGCCCAAGCACGGGAAACGAGGGACGTTTCGTACTCAAAGTGACGAAACGTGTCTCAATTCCCGGTCGCCGACACTCCGGATTAACCATGATGGAGTCTAGGTCTTGTTGTGTTTATATGTGCATTCATTTCACATCGAGTCGTGCAATTCGACTCCTCGGCCATCGTGCATCGACATGCGTGATTGATGGCACGATGATCGAGGTGTGCATACATATGTGAAAATACTTTTCCATGCCCCTTTCTTGCTCTCTGTTACAGCAAATCAGAAATCAGCAACTTTCTAAAGCCTTGCATAGCATTCCTGAATTAATTGCAAACAGAGGCGAATCAGGGCATCGCAATGGATTTCCGCGCAAGGCAACTCGAGCATGCATCTTTCATCATTTGGAGCAGAGCTGAGGCGGTCCATGAATTTGCATACTAGTTTATTGCTTTCCTAGTTAATTTGTTAATTAATTAGGGTTTTGTAATATTTAATTATTCATTCGGACTGTAATTATTTATTCGGACTGTATTACTTATTCGGACCCTCCGAGCGAGAGCGGTGTATTAATAAGTATGCGTGTGTGTGATGTATGTCTTCCAACCCCCACTTCTTTCTCCCTTTTATTTACCAGCTTATGATGGTTAGATTAGGGCATGTTTCAATTAGCATACTTATGCTCTCATGTTTGCATCCATTCATTTGTCTTGCATGCACCGGGCTCGGCGCATCATACTAACTCCATCGTATTTCAATTTTGAGTTGAATACTTGTTAGTTGTAGCATTTCACATGCCATTTTTAGAATAGCCGAACCTATTGTAGTTGCATTCCTGCATGTGTTGCATTAGGCATTTCATTTTAACATAGCTTCTGTTTTGGCTTGGAATACTCGGTAAGTATTTATGCTTTAGCATCCTTGCATGTGTGTGAGTGACTGCCATGATAGCATGCTTACCATGAGGCTATGTGCTTATATGATATACCTGTCTGAATGCCTGTGGGTGAAGGTTGGGTTGCTTGAGTTGGGATAATTCGTCGAAACTCGTGTTTTAGCCTACTTGCGAGTAGCAAACTTCAATCTATTTTTAAAAACAAACGGATGTGCGATGCTTTGTTCCAACTTAGGCAATCCAGTCTATACTTGTATGCTATGCGCATCACATAGTAGTTCTAGGCTAATAAACCGGAATAAGAGCACATAATGTTTTCAAAACTCGATATCATGGTTAGTAGAGGCCGATCTTTGATCGGGCGAGCAGGGGTGCTCACGAAGTGACCTTCCCCAATCGTACCCAAGTTCCCGAGCCGAGGCAACTTTGGTGATGACGGACACGTGGTCTTAGGCAAACGAGTCAGGGTTTCCTAAATTCCCCAAAATAAAATATTTAGGTAGCGACTCTGTATCTGGCAAAGCAGTCCATGTTTGGCACTTATTTAAAAAAAATCTGTTTTCAAAAATGATTTGCCGGATTTGGACTCTTTGATAATTCATCGATCTTGCATTGCACATTGCAAGATCAGATTAAGAACCGTGACAATTTGAGTCCGAACTGTAGTGAGCCCAAATGAACAGAACGGGATTTCCCTCCCGGGATGTTCGGGGGACGTCTATAGTTTCTGGCGACTCTGCTGGGGAATTAGAGAACTTGACTCGAACTCATGATATCTTGTTTTGACTACACTTATGTGTTTCTTTGCATTGCATGTGCATTGGTGCGCCTAGGACACCGTGTTTGCCGTATGCTATTCCTGAACGGTTTGCCAGAGGCTCGCTTTGCGAAGCAAGCCATAAGACTGACCGGTTGCGGGCTCTGCCACGACGGGAACACAAACCCAATTTTATCGGGGCACCCTTTTTGACCATTCGACCTAGTGCATATTCGGAATCCATAGTGACCATTCCAAGCTAGGACAGGTTACTTACCCGATTATAGGTTGTTTGAAACCGCTGCGTGCGTAGTGAAACCCTAGCTCCTGACAAAATAGGACAGGGAAACCCTACCCCAACATAGGGGTGTTTTGGCTCTCACTTGCTTGTTATGTGTTTTTAGAGTGTGTCTCTACAGGAATGCATGTATCAATTTACAAGTTTGGGCATCAGGCCTGCGGGCACCAATTCAGTATTTTGGGAATTAGTTATCTGCGGGTATCAGATTCAATTTTTGAGGACAGTGATTTGGGGATAATGATCAATGTTTGAGAACAGTATTTTCAGCTTATCGACTGTGTGTTGTGATGCCCAACTGTGTGTTGTATATTTATTTAAAGCCGTTATGCTGTCCATTTGTCTAGTTGTTTATTTTCTTATTTTTGCTTTATCTTTTTGCTAGGTAGTTTAGCACAATTGCTTCAGACCAAGCAGATATTTCCCAAGCACTCTGGACAAGAGGTCGCCGACTCAATCGATCTAAGGATCTGGTCGATGGACAACCAGTGTTCCACTCTCTACCCCCGGTTATCAGACGGAGGCCGAGAAAACGCAGTGTATCTGAGCAAAGGTTGCCAGAGCAGTGGTCTACCCCATCAGTGGACAGTCGGGCTGAGGTCTCAATTGTTGCCATAGAGATAGATATACCAGTCAGTCAAATGGATCAGCAGAACACGTTAGGGATGGAGGCAATGATGCGTCAACTCCAAGAGAGCATGAAAGCCATGCAGGAGGACACTGTCCGTCAAGCAGAATTTGCCAAACAGTAGGCTGTTGTCATGGCCCAACAGGCAGAGCCAATTACCCGGCTACAGCAGCAAACCAGAGCATCTGCTTCGCACCAAGCTCCTCTCCCACCGGGAGTTCCGCCACCCGGGGACGTACCAAATGTCCAGGGAGAGACGGACATTCTGATAGGGCTGGCTCCGCCCCCGATTCTACCTCAATTGTCCAACGCACCTATGCCTATCAATCAACCAGACTCTCCCTTCGAGTTCGAAGTGGACCCTACAGCATTGAAGTTGAGCAAGCTAGAAAAGTTGTTCAATACATCCCAAGGGGTAAAGTTCATCCCAGACATTGAGGACGGGTATACCGACGTGGCTGTGACGCTGCCAGATAGATTCAAAATGCCACAAATCGTCTGCTTTGACGGATCTGGGGATCCCATGGTGCATCTCCGGTTGTTCTTAGATATACTACGGCCGATGGGCCTCACCAGACCGCAGAAGCTTTCATTATTTGGCCGGGCCCTGTCGGGTGTGGCCGCTATCTGGTACACAAAATTAGAAGATGATGTTAAGCGGAACTGGGATGAGATGGCCGAGGCTTTCATTGCAGAGTATTCCTATAATATGCAAATCAAGATTACAACCTGTGATCTCGAGATAACAAGGCAGGAGCCTAAGGAGAGCTTTTCGAAGTTTGTAGCCAGGTGGAGGGCGAAGGCCTCAATGATGACCCTAAGGCCTACTGATAAAGATCAAATCCGGATGATTGTGCGCAATCTCCAGCCTAAGCTGATGCAGAAAATGATCGTGCTCCCTTTCTCTACCTTTTCAGATTTGCATGAGATGGGAGTACAGATTGAGGATACCTTAAAGCAGGGCTTGATTGATAATGACAGAGAGCAACCCAGAAGAACCTTCAACCGCAACAACAATACAAGCACCAGCAACGCCGGAAATGCTAGAGCTTCAGAAGTAAGCATGGTCACCACCATTCCCCCTCCAAGACCCATGGCAGCTGCACCTTTCTTTGGCGCGTTCGGAAGCAACACACAAACCACCAAATACCAATCTCGAGGCCAGAGAACCTTCACCCCATTATATATGCCCCTGTCCAAAGCTCTAGGGGTATTAATCAAGAAAGGGCACTTAAAGCCCCTGGAGCCGAGGCCATTGCCAAATCCACTCCCTCCCTCTCATAACCCAGCAAAATACTGCGCATATCACCAACAATATGGTCATGACACTGACCAATGTTTCAGATTGCGTCACGAGGTTCAAGATCTCGTTGACAAGCAGGTGATTGTGCCTCCAGAAAAACCTAATGTCACAACAAACCCTCTCCCACCACACAACCAAGCTCCACCCCCCAAACGTATCAACTTTATCCATATTGGGGTCGTATCTTACGATCCCAGCATATATATCACCCCATCCCACCTACCCAAGCCGGAGGTGCTCCTTCTTGACTGCACTGACTTGTGCATGTTGGACATCTCCAGAACCCAACCCGAACCAATAGTGGCGACTGTCGAAGATAGAACAGGGGAGATTTCAGGGGAGAACGGGATTGTCGAGTCAGAATCTGAGGAATCTGGGAGTTTTGCTGAGGAGGTATATAGCCTGAAGTGGAATGAATCCGGTCAGAGGATAGATGACTTGGCAGCTGTGGAAGGGAACTTTGCTAACCTCAAATTTTTCAATGAACAAGATCCAGAGGGCCTGATAGTCAACTTGTCAGATTTTGAGGAGTCAGCAGAGGTAACCGGGTGGCTTGATGACCTACCAAATGTTGTCGACGAAACTCAGTTGGAACAGGGCCCGGTAGGGGCAAGGATATCAATTGTGACCGGAAGGGCCGGAGATCAGAATGCATCGCCAGAGAGCGTCGGTGCAAAGAATTTCGCTCAGGATCTGGGCATTTTGAATACAGGAATTATAGAGCAGCCAGCTGCACTGACGCAGTTGGAACAAAAAGGAGTCGAAGAGTTTGAGAGAATCAGAAAAGCCAAGGCCCCTGAGGGGACTGAAAATGCTGTGTGCACGAGGATAGAGAATGCTGCGAGCATGTGGACGAAAAGTACTGTGGGTATAATTGTACCGGAGCCAGACAGGTGTCTGTTGGCTGCTGACGGAATGTGATGGGAAGACGATGATCTATCTCTTGCCCACACGAATGAGGATTGGGGGAGCAACCAGCCAGACGATACCTGGTACATTGGCGAAGTCGATCATATGACTAAAAGCGGGCGGTATTTCAAGCCCCCACATCTGGATCAGCCAGAGGCGTCTGGGAAAGATAAGGAAGCGGAGAAACAGAAAAAGAAGCAACTCGAAGAAGAGGCTGTACTGAAGCAGTTGAAAAAGATACAAGCAGACATCTCCATCTAGGGACTGCTTATGGCATCGCGAGTGCATCGACAAGCTGTCTTATTGGCCATGGCCAAGCTCTCAATAGACACCACACCTGAACAGCTGGTGGGCTTAGTTTTTTCGAGAGGAGCTATCCTGATGTTGACTTTCTCCGACAAAGAACTGCCACCTGAGGGTGCGAACCATAACAAGCCACTCTACATCTCTGTGGAGCGTAGAAACAAATGAATACCCATGGTGCTTGTCGACACTGGGTCCGCCATCAATGTGTGCCCGGCAAAGACTGCATATTCAATCGGTTTAAAGACCGCAGACTTTGTGCCGACAACCCAGGTGATCGGGGCATATGATAACACAAGCAGAGAAGTAATGGGGACAGTGAAAATTCAGACCAAGGTTGGGCCGCGACAGCATGAGGTAGACTTTCACGTCTTAGAAGTTCCTGCGACCTTCAATCTACTTTTGGGGCGGCTGTGGTTGCACCAAGTAAAGGCAGTTTCGTCCACCTTACATCAGATGGTGAAATACCCCCATGGGAAGGGAGTAGCCATTGTTTTTGGGAATTCATCGATCCATCCACCGCCGGAGGTGTCTACACCAGTCCTGGAAATTGAGCACGGTATGGAGGATGTGTTCTTATCCGGTTTCACTCTGGCTGAGGCCCGGGTCGTGCAAAACATTTTGGCTGTTAATGAGGGGGTGTATGTCAGTGCTCAATCAGTATACCTCATGAACAAGCTTCAACACATCCCCGGGATGGGATTGGGTAAGAGCGGCCGAAAGGGCGTTACAGCGTTGGTCGAAGTGCCACACAACCCACATACCTTTGGTTTGGGTTATCTGCCCACCAAAGAGGATTGCGTAAGGAAAGGTAAGGAGATGGCTATGAGAGCCAGAGCAAAGAAGGCAGCGAAGCCATATGAGTTAATGCACCGACCCATCTAGGGTACCCTAAACGGACACTTTGTCCTCGAGGGGGGAAGATTTTCCATTCTGCGGCTTCCCGGAACCATGGTTGAACGCGGAGAGGAAGCGCGTGCCAGGGTTTGAGATTTTCTTCGACCTGTAGTTATCCGGGGATGACGTTGCCGAAGAGCAGACAGACCCATTAGCTGAGGTAGAGCAGAGCAAGAAAGTGGAGTCTGAGGACACCGAAAGTGAAATGGGGGTAGCGCTGGCGTGTCTACTTTCATATCCTCCGATCGAACAGAAGTGCTTGGGGGATAACTTCTCGGTATGCGTGATCAGGAATGAAACGGCTGCGGACCTACCAGTAAAAATTTTGGATGCATCTATCGCACCCTCTCTCATTTGGCAGTATGAAGAGGGATTTTTGTCAAGCAGCACCGGGTCAGGTAGTGAGCCGGAATTTGATTCCACCGAGTCTGTTGAGTCGGAATCAGGTTCCAGCTCGACTGAGTCTAAGTCCAGTATTCCAGTGGGTGATAACTCGGATACCACAGTCTTGTCCAGGTCGTCTTTTTCTTTCTCTTTTGAGTCTGTTTTAACCAAAGAATCGGACGATTTGGATGTGCTTAATGAGAATGATGTGGCTGTGGTTTCTGAGTACTTTTCTATGCCGTTGATTTATTGCATTAACTCAGACTTTCAAAATTTTGATGAAAACGATGAGGAAGAAATTCCTCCGATTTTGCAACACTTAATAGAACAAGAGCAGCAAAGATTTGTTAAACCCTTAATGGATGAAATCACTACTGTGAATATTGGTACTGAGGAGGACCCGCGACTGGTCCAGATCGGGTCCACGTTGTCTTCGGTGGAACGCGAGCGCTTAGTCGCTTTATTAAAAGATTTCAAAGATGTTTTTGCGTGGTCCTACGAAGACATGCCTGGAATCGATCCTGAGATTGTATAGCACCGGATCTCTCTTGACCCCGAGGCCCGACCCGTTAAACAAAAACTCAGAAGGATCCGCCCGGACTGGGCTCTCAAGATTAAGGAAGAGGTCACCAAGCAAATTGACGCAAGTTTCCTGCTGGTATCCGAATACCCAACTTGGTTGGCCAACATCGTTCCAGTGCCGAAGAAGGATGGTAGGATCCGGGTATGCGTAGATTTCAGGGATTTGAATAGAGCTAGTCCGAAGGATGACTTCCCCCTGCCGCATATCGATGAGTTAGTAGACTTCACAGCGGGGCATGCTTTGCTTTCATTCATGGATGGCTTTTCGGGCTACAACCAAATAGTGATGGCACCTGAAGACCGAGAAAAGACTGCATTCACCACCCCGTAGGGGATGTATTGCTACAGGGTAATGCCATTTGGGCTGAAGAACGCTGGAGCTACATATCAACGGGCCGCGACCACAATATTGCACGACATGATCCACAAAGAGGTTGAGGTGTATGTGGACGACATGATTGTCAAGTCCAAAGAAAGAGAGGGCCACTACACCGCCTTGCAAAAGTTCTTCCAAAGGATCAGAGAATTTTGGTTACGGTTGAATCCTCAGAAGTGTACATTTGGTGTTACAGCAGGGAAAATGCTAGGGTTTCTGATTACACAGAGAGGTATCGAAGTCGACCCTTTCAAAATCAAGGCCATCTTAGAAATGCCACCACCAAGGACTGAAAAGGAGGTGCGAGGCTTTCTGGGTAAAGTGCAATTCATAAGACGGTTTATCTCAAAATTAACTTTGACTTGTGAACCACTTTTTGGCCTCCTGAAGAAAGGAAAGAAATTCCAATGGGACGGCCGATGCCAAGTTGCTTTTGAACAGATTAACGAATATTTACAGAACCCGCCCGTGTTGTCACCACCAGAGCCGGGGAGACCGTTGATTTTGTATCTTTCAGTAACTGAGACTATAATGGGCTGCATGCTCGCGCAAGAATCAGAGGGTAAACTATCTGAGCAAGAAGATGCTAGAGTATGAAACCCGTTACACACCGTTGGAAAAGGCTTGCTTAGCCTTGGTATGGGCTACCAGGAAGCTGCGGCACTACCTGTTAGCTCACTCCGTAATGTTGGTTTCAAGATTAGATCCCATCAAATATCTGTTTGAGAAACCAGCACTTACGGGTAGACTGGCTCGTTGGTTGCTGTTGCTTTCCAAATTCGATCTGAAATATGTGACACGCAAGTCAGCCAAGGGAAGAGCAGTAGCAGAATTCTTAGCCGATCATCCCGTCGAAGGAGGTGAAGCAGTTGAGTATTTATTCCCAAATGAGGCCATTTTGCATATCGAAGAGGAAACTTGGACGAAGTACTTTGACGGAGCGTCAAACCAATACAGGTATGGGATAGGGGTGTTGTTGATAGCACCCGACAATTCCCGTATCCCTTTAGCATTTAAACTCCGATTCAAAGTCTCGAACAACGAAGCAGAGTACGAAGCATGCATTGCTGGTTTAGAAGCGGCCTTGGAACTAGGGGCAAGACGGTTGGACGTCATTGGGGACTCGAACCTTGTTGTATCCCTATCCCAAGCTAAGGGGGATTGGAAGGTCAAAGAAGAAAAGATGATAATGTACCACCAGACCTTGGACCTGCTGATTCCTTCATTTGAGAAGCTAAACTTCACTCACCTACTAAGAGAAAACAACAGGTTCGCAGATTCACTAGCAACTCTATCTTCCATGATAGACATCCCGTTTGGAGTCCGGATGCGTCCAGTCATTATCGACCAGAAATTTGTGCCGGCTTACTGTAGACGCGCCCTTGGGCCCCATGCTACAGTTCGGACTCGATTTGTGTCGGTTCTTAATCTGATCTCACAATGTGCAATGTGAGATTGATAAATCACCAAAGAGTCCAAATCCGGCAAATCGTTTTGGAAAACAGATTTTTGTAAAGAAGTGCCAAACATGGACTGCTTTGCCAAATACAGAGTCGCCACCTAAATATTTTATTTTGGGGGAATTTAGGAAACGCTGGCTCGTTTGCCTAAGGCCACGTGTTCGTCATCACCAAAGTTGCCTCGTCTCGGGAACTTGGGTATGATTGGGGAAGGTCAGCTATGAGCACCCCCTCTCGCCCGATCCAAAGATCGGCCTCTACTAACCATGATATTTAGTTTTGAAAACACATGCGTTCTTATTCTGGTTATTAGCCTAGATTTACTATGTGATGCGTACAGCAAAACAAGTATAGACTAAATTACCTAAGCCGGAACAAAGCATCGCATTTCCGTTTGTTTGGAAAATGGTTTGAATTTTGCTACTCGCAAGTAGGCTAAAATATGGATTTCGATGAATTATCCCAATTCAAACAATCCAACCTTCACCCACAGGCATTCATGCAGTTATATCACATAAGCATATAGCCACATGGTAAGCATGCTATCATGTTAACATTCACACTCATGCGAGATGCTAAAGCATAAATACTTACATCGTACTCCGTGCCAAAACAGTGAACTAGTTAGTAATCATATGCATGATCCTAATTCATGTTAAGGTGGCTAATGTATCTCATACAAAATGTCACTAGAATAGGCTCGGCTAATCTATGAATGGCATGTGAGATGCGACAGATAACATGTATTCAAGTTTGATTTGAAATACTATGCAGTTAGTATGATGCGCCGAGCCCGTTGCATGCAATACTGATGAACGATGCACGCATGCATAGCATAAGGTTGCTAAATTAAATATGCCCTAGTACTAACCATCAAAGCAGGTTAGTAAAAGGGAGAAAGAAATAGGGGTTGGAAGACATGCACACACACACCCACACTTATTACAAATTTGCCCTTGCTCGGAGGGACCGAAAGAATAATACAATGTAACAAACTATCAAGCTAATTAAATATTACAGACAATTAACTAGTTAAGCAAATTAACTAAGCTAATTAAGTAGTAAAAGTAGCCTCAGGAAGAGGGCCCAATGCATGCGCGCTCGGTTCCGCTCGGAAACCCACCACCATGCACAAGTTTGCCTCTGTTTCCCCTGCTCTGCTCTTCTGAAAATTGCACAACTCCCAAGGTATGCTCCATGGACACTGTGGATCACCACCGACCATGTGGAAACCCCACCGACCATGTCTGGATGGTCATCGACCATTTGTTGAGCTCTCGGCCATTAACAATTGGTCGGTCGGCACTCCATGTAGTTGACCGGCCAAGTCTTCCTGCAGAACCTATTTTGACAGCAGCAGAGGGCAAAACAAGGCATGACAATGTATTTCAAGCAAATGTGTGCACCAATATATCCCTTATCATGTTTGTGACTCGAAGGAGTATGTTCCTTGATTCTCGGACCACCAATCGCGCATTTTGATGCGTGATGGCCCAAGTAACTAAGTGTGCATTTCGATATCGAATGAAATGTAATGCACATAAACAAACAAATGAGGCCCCAACCTCTATCACTTGATCAAGACGCAAGGCATGCATGCCAATGCAATGCAACCTAGATATGCAAACTAAGCATGCAACATGGCAATGCAAACAAGCATACAAGGCATGTGACAATCATGCTAATGACGAGTATGCAAGGTGTAATGTGGATGTTCAAGCATGTAAACAAGCATGTGATAGGCTAAGTATGCCACAACATACAAGGCTAATGGACATGCAAGATATGATGCAATCAAAGCATGCGGAGTGTAAGACATGTAACAACATGTAAAGAGTGGACTTAGAATAATTTAGGCAGCTCTATACTAGGCCCAAAACAGTGGCCAAAAGCTATAAGGATGGGGCCAAAAGCTATAAGGATGGGGCCAAATGCACATACAAGTGTGCATGCAAATGGACCAACACTTAAGCATCAAAGAGACAACTTTTAAGCACACTTAAAAGAAGATAAACATGGACACATAGCATGCATAGAAAGCTTTGAAAATCATGTTATAAAGGTGCCAAACCAAGTAAACAAGACAAGCTAAACATGCAACAATGGTCCAAGATTGAAGGAAAACCTAAGGGGCTTAAACCATGGCTAAGTCAAACAAGCCTCACAAAGCTAAAAGGACTTAAAACAGGTCCAAGGTAGACCTAAACAAAGCTAAGGACACACCTAGATGGCATCTAAGTGGTCTAAACATGCAAGCATACAAAAGATGCCACACATGGAGCATAAGATGACAACCTTGTAAAGCATTAATGGGACATCAAATGCAAGCATACAAGCATACCATAAGGACTGAAATGATGCTATAAGTAGTGCCAAACCACTGAAATGATTCAAGGATGGCATGCTAGAGGGGTTAGTGCTTAGGGCATACAAGAGAGGTTGCATGATAGCTATACAAAGCAAAGCATGGATGACTCAAATGAACAAAAACAGTCCCTTAGCATACTAAAACAAGTATAAAAGCTTCACAAAGCTAGGCCGAAATCATGCTAGAACAAGGGTTAAAGCCTAAAGCATGTTAAGGCAAAAATATGGCATTACAAAACATGTATGCAAGGCAAGTATGGTGTGTCTAAACCAAGCAAAAACAGAGGTAATACATGGAAATATAAGCATAAAAAAAAATAGCTAAGGCATGGCCATCATACACTTAAACAAGATGCTCACACATGAGGCAAAAATGACCATTTTCAAGGACAACAAAGAGAGAGGGTGGCCTCTCCTTCTTAGGACCTTAAGACACCATCCTCACCATTGAAATCCCTCAAGATTTCAGTGGTGATGAGGCCCAAACAAAGTGGTCCCGGAGCTCACAAAAATAACACAAAAATAGGGCCAAACAAGGCCTAAGAGGGGTCAAACACCCCCAAACGACAAAGCAACCTTAAACAACTATGTTAAGCACTCAAAATTAAGACTTTTATTAGTTATATACAAAGTCTAAAAATAGTTGCAAGATTGGTTAAAATGCTATGCAAAAATGGGGAATAAAGGGTGAAGTTCTTACCCTTGATGACCCTCTTCACAAACAATGCTCCAGTTGGTTCTTCAAGCTTGAATCCACTCAAGAACACCAAGAACAGCTCTCTGGCCCCTCAGAAACCAAGAGAAGGTGTAACTCTATGTGTTTGTGTGCAATAGTAAGACTAAAACACCTTAAGGCAAAAGAGAGAGATATAGAGATAGAATAGCTACAACTATGAACTAACCCTAACTCAAAGCTCCCTCTGTATTTTTTTTGTAACTCTAATGGAGGGAGAAGAGGCTCCCTTTTATAGAGCTCACTCTTGCAAAGCTTCTCAAGTAAGCTAGTCAAGAAGGAGATCCCTCCATACACGTGTATAGAGGGGGGCAAAGTGGGTGCCAACTATCACAGCTGGCACAAAATATCTGCCAAAAGCAGATGCATAGTGGTCGGCCAGCCAAAAATGTAATTTGACCAAAATAGATGGCCGACCGACCATCCAGAGTGCCGACTGACCAAATATTTGGCCGATGGAAACAAAACCCAACCGGTGGCCTCAAGCCATGGCCGGTGATGTGTGGGAATGGCCAACAAGCCATTCCTTGCCCCTTAAAGGCAAAACACAAGTGTTTGGTGCAAAACCAGACACAAAACAGTCGAGTCGAGATATCCTAAGGCAGGGCGCGTGGCCGAGACCTCCGGGAACTCAAGACGAACACAAACATGGATGATCACTGAGTGTTCAAACGGTGACGTCCAAGTCTTGAGGACGGTCAAAAATGGGGTGTCTACACTTACGAGTCAATTGCTGCTATAGATGAGGTTCAAGATGAGAATCCTTGGTATTACGATATTTGGAATTTCTTGGAGAAGGAAGCATATCCACAAAGGGTAAATGCCAAGGGTAAAAGGGCAATCAGAAGAATGGTCGTTCAGTTCATCATCTGTGGAGGTAAATTGTATAAGAGAGGTCATCTAAGAATGCATGAGCTGTGCGTTGAAGCTGAAAAATCAAAACGCCTGATGGAGGCCATCCATGGAGGGAAATGCGGTGCGCATATGAACAGGGTAATGCTAGCGCGAAAGATCCTCAGACAAGGTTATTATTGGTCTACCATGGAGGAGGATTGTATCGGCTTTGTTCGGCGATGCCACAAGTGTCAGATCCATGCAAACCGCATGAACATTCCACCATCGAAGCTGTACAATATGACTTCGCTATGGCCATTTTCAATTTGGGGAATCGATGTGATCAGAGCTGTTACTCCAAAGGGGTCGAATAGGCATGAGTTCATCCTAGTCGCGATAGATTATTTCACGAAGTGGGTTGAAACCCAATCTTATGCGGTGTTGAAGGCATTGCACGTTGCAAAGTTTATCATAAACAACATCATCTGTCGTTACGGGGTCTCAAACGAGGTCATTTCAGATAATGGTTCCCACTTCAAGAAAGAAGTGATTGACTTCTTGGAGAAATACAACATGGCTTTTCATAAGTCATCCACATACCGGCCGCAAACCAATGGAGCGGTTGAGGCCGCCAACAAGAACATCAAGCACATATTGCAGAAGATGGTGGAAACCTACCAGGATTGGCCAGATAAGCTGCCGTTTGCTCTGTGGGGCTATCGGACTTCAATTAGAACTTCTACTGGGGCGACTCTGTATTCATTAGTTTATGGGATGGAGGCCGTTCTACCTATCAAGATTGAGGTTCCGTCTTTGCGAGTACTAGCTGAGTGTCAGATAGCCGAAGCAGATTGGCAGCAAAGCAGATTTAAGGAACTCATGCTCTTTGATGAAAGAAGACTAAAAGCACTGTACCATGTTCAAGGTTATCAGCGCAGAATTGCCCGGGCTTTCAACAACAAGGTTAAGTCCAGGAATCTAAAAGAAGGAGATTTGGTGCTCAAGGACAACCGAGCCCCCATTCATGACCCTAGGGGCAAGTTCAGACCCAATTGGACTGGTCCCTACATCATTAAGTCTATCTGGTCAGGTGGAGCTGTGGTTCTGATGGACCTAGATGGCCTAGAGTTCTCACAGCCAATCAACATGGACAAGTTGAAGAAATATTACCCCTGAGAGGCTCGCTAGGCCGAAAACCCGAGAGGGCGACCTAGGCAAAAGTCAGAGCACAAAAAATTTTGAAATTATAAAAACTAAGCTCGCAAGGTTGAAAACCCACGAAGGGCGGCCTTGGCAAAAGTTAGAGCGTAAAAGGAGAGTGAAAATACTCGAGTGAACCAGCTTGAACTACGTAAGGCTTGATTCCCATCTTTGGGATATGTAGGCAACTTCATCCTGAAGTTCAGCCATAAACTTTTCCCCGATCAACTTTGTCCATTAGATCATCTCGGCCACCTTTATCTATTCAGCATTCAAGAGTTCGATTATGATCTCCGGTGCAGTGCTTTTCAGACTAGGGGCAACTTTCCGTTGCTGTGCAGTGCCGCAGTACTATTCAGACTAGGGACAACTTTCCAGTTGCTAGGATCCGAGGCTGTGCATCTCAGTGACAAATTTCAGGCATGTCTAGTTTTGATCCATATCGAAAATGGTTTTGAAAAGTTTTAATAAAAGTTGACTTTGTTCAAAATTAATCTTTTTACAACTTAGACCATTTTTGGACCTAAGCGAAAAATTTTCAGTACCCACAACCTTCAATTTCATTGATTTCAAAACAGAGTTCTCCTGCTCTTCCATACAAATTGAAGTTGCTTTTTATTACATTCATAAAGAAAACTTGAAAGTACTAATAAAGCAATAAATCTGGGGCATAGATAAGTCAGGTGTTCTTGCGCCCCCTCCCAGGGCTGGCCGAAGCCTCTGATGCCAAAGTGGGCCCTTTCAGTGCCTCTTCATTGAGCCAATCCAAGCACTCATCGGACAAAGTGCAACTGAAAGTGGGAGCGGGGGCCAGAAGCTCTCTAGTCCTCCATGCTATGGCATACCGGGCAAGCTATGCACCTCGGACTGGGAATGCAGCAGGGTACTCTATCCCCTCTGGCAGGCAAGTCTGATCATGTCCGAACTGGCACCGGAACGGAAAGTAGAAGACACAATGTGTCATGCCAATCAATTGAATCCCAGGTTGACGGGTCATGTTGTAACTCATTGCCGGCAGGTTGAGCCAAGGGCAGCGCCAAGCGATGCGGTTTGCAGACAAACTGCACATCTAATTGTACCACCACCCCTCATCCAGGGCATCGGCCAGGCGTTGTCAAAAAAAGTAGCCGCGAGCTGAGTATGCTAGGCAAGACTCCACAATCTGTAACTTGTCCATCAACCACACCTGGGGAGGGATGAAAAATGAGAGAATAAAGAATAGAGAGATGTATGATGAGAGAAAAGAAAGAAAAGGGTTTTGCAAGAAAAACCGAGCCTGAGTGCCGAGTGATGTAAGCTATTCATATGTGAGATTGGGTGGGAAACATTACCTGTAATAGTAGTGGGTTCCCCGCAAGCCTAGCCGTCTCCTGGCAATGAAAAGCATCTAAGCCCATCAATGTCTCAGCCAATGTCATGGCGATACAGCTCTTGCCCTCCTTCAAACCTTGGGCAACCGCGATCAACCGGACACTGAATCCACCGGAGCCCGGGGCAAGCAAGAAATGAGATAGCAAGCATAGGCAAAGCGGGTGTTGCCGATAGCCCTACCAATGATGGTCGCCGCGGTCACCAGCATCTGAAAACCAGCGAACCAAGCTTGGGATGTCCAGCTCCCCGTTATGAATCAACGACCGAGCGTCACGCAAAGTGAGGCCGCACATTCGCCCTAGGGCTTGGACATGGCCAAATCGGAGTTGAGGCAAGATTTCCTCATTGTGCTCGGATTCCATCAAAGCTTAGAAATCTTCGAAAGTAGGGCATACCTCTTGCCCACCAAAGCTAAAGATGTGTGTTACCGGGTTCCAAAACCTTGCCCCGGCATGGAGGAAAGGAAGATGCAGCGGAGTACGGCCCAGCGTGAATAGTGCATTCAAGCCAAAGCCCCGGAAGTTCAACTTTTCCGAGCCATCCAAAAAAGCAATCCAAGCTGTGAGATTTTGGATGAGGAACGCCTCCATTTTGATGCAAAACTGAGATAAAATGAATGAACCACGAAGCTGGGACTTTTATAGAGGATAAGGCACTGTTTGGGGGACATGTGTCAACAATTTGGTGGTTGCCATGCCAGGTGGTCGGCCGACCACCTTTTCTGGTAGGCCGACCACCCATTTGGTTTCTAATGGAAAAAGCTGGTCGGCCAGCTCCCTTAGGTGGTCGGCCATGGAGGAAAATGGGGCTTTGGTCTTGTCCTAGCCTCTAAAAGAAAGTTCCTAGCATTTCCATGCATCGGGAGTGTTGTAGGTGTGGGTTTTCCTCTGTTTCGGATGCGTTCCGTCACTCCGATCGTCCAAAATGCATTTTGCTTATCGAGTTGTTATTTTATTTATCGAGTTGTTATTTGTTTATCGAGTTATTTTGTTTATCGAGTCTTGTTTATCGAGTCATCAAGTTTCGCGTATTGAGTTGCTACCCTTTGTTTAATCAACATTGTTGTGTTTTGCTTATCGAGTTGTAAACTTGCTAAGGTTTTGTTGTTTCTAAGTAAGTCAAGTTGTTTAGTTTGTTGTGTCGGTTCGCTACCTGACTTAGCAATTTTCAGTGCACAATTCCATTCAATCTCATTTTCGTGCAAAATGATGCGATGCAATGCTAAGACCATAAAATGCAACACTTTTTCAAAAAGCTGTTTCATTCCATCATGCTTCCTTTGTTACAACATTTTACAACAAGGGTACAAGTTTTGCAGAAAATAAAACTGCCTAATAATGTACAATGTGCTACAACTACTAGTAAAACAGGCAAATAAAGCAGGAACAACTATATCAATGCTATCAAGCACAAGAATAAGAGGCCCTCTTCGTCCTCTTCTGCGGAACAACCTTTGCACCATCATCATCATCGGAATTAGAGTCGCCGCCCTCGGAATCCTCCTCGGCATCATCTCCACTACCGGTACCAGAACCAGAGTCATCCTCTCTACCAGCGGATGTCTCTGACTGGGGATGTGCAGGCTCCTCCTCCTCGCTGGACTCCTCCTCTACGACAGGTGCTCTGTGTCTGCCTCGGCCACGAGTCGAACCCCCTCTCCCAGCTCTCCGAGGAGGCCTGGATGGCCCAGCCTATGGTCCAGTATGTAGCGGAGGCATCTGAAAAGGAAGAGCGCAATTTGAATACATCAGCCAAAGTATGTATATCAGATGCAGATACAAGAAAACTACATGAAGTGGGTGCATGCAGATACAGTACATGAATGTGGTGTGTGTCAGATGTGCTCTACACATACAGTTAATCAATGCAGTATGATGTTCAAGTTCAGCATGTCATCAGAAGTATGATAAATGCAAGAAAACTAAAAAGTACCGGGAAACCGAGGATAGACAGCTGCGCCTCTCTCCGCAAGACCATGCCCTCAATTGAGGCCACCAATCCGAGCATCCCCTCCATGTACTCTCTGGGTGGCTGCAGATACAAGCTTAAATCATCAATGAATAAATGAGTGCCTTAGTATCTGAGTGATAAATGAAAAATAGTGGAGCATACCGGTGATGAGTCAGGATCACTGACGTATCGGTGATGAGGCATAGGAGGCTCTATCGGAATCAGATAGGAAGTCCCGTATCGCCATCCTGTCAACTCGGTCGAGAAATATGGCCATCCGGCATGATGATAAGTCGGGGGAATAGGGGGAACCAGTCCAGCCCCACCTCTCGATGTGCCGGTCCTGCTAGTCGAAGGGACATCTGCAGCCCGGGGTCAACTCGATGATGGCATGCCAACAGACCTACTCGTGGGAGTACGGACACCTTTCAATGGAGGCATCAAGTATGTATGGCGGTAAGTCGCGTTCTCTCCCTCCTCCAAATGTAAGAGCACGTCGATACCCAACATGGAGCTATCGACATCCTGGGGAGTGAGCCCCTCAGTAGACCGCATATCGACCAGAGGTGCTGCGGGGACACTTTACTTGGGGTAGCCTATCGTTTAGCGCAGGAAGCGATCCCCCAGAAACTAGGCCCTACCAACGGGCCCCTCAAATAGGATCCTATACCGAGAAGCGGCCCATCCCCCAGCAAACTGAAATCGAGTGTTTCCACCCAAAGGCGCCCAAGGCTGCCATGAGATCTGCGGATAACCAATGCATAAGCCGATTAGAAAACGTAGATGTGCAAGATGATCAAAGATGAAAACATGGAGAACTGAGAGTTCTAAATTACCTCTGTCATCCGCACTATGTCGAAAAACTGCCGCAGGTAGGGCAAAGTCTCCCGGGCCCTCGGCCGGTACTGGCCCTCGAATACAAGCGAGTAAGGGATCGTGAGAGGCACCGCCACCTCGAGCTCCAGGGCCAGCGTCGGAAAGTACGCAAAGACCCATAGCTGTGGAAAACAAGGCAATATCCATCAGAATATAGAATGCTAAGTGCAGAATGTGAATGCAGTATGTACAGAGAATGCAAAATGCTGAGAGCAGAATGCAAAGTACAGAATGTAAAGTGTGCCGTGTGTGCAATATACAAGTAATGAAAAGTAGAAATGTAAATCAAGGGGGCAGAAAGTACCTCCCAGGCTCTCCAATAGCCGTCGACTATGTTCTCCCGCCCGCGGGAGGTCGCGCTCATGTAGCAGTAGAGGGTAGCCAGGCCGGCGCCACCCCAGTCATACCGACTAACCTGTGATAGGTCTACCAGAGCACTCAATAGATAGAGTCCGACGGTGTTTCCCCTATCGGAGAACAGAGTGGTCCCGAAGAAGAACATCAAAAACCCTCGAGTATACTGCTCTATCTCCTCGGGAGTCACGGGCACCATCTCTCTGAAATGTGTAAAAAACCAGGTATACCGGACTCTGCCTGAGGACCTGTCAACCGGTGGGAGAGCTCCCAATAGATAGATCCCGGCGGCCTTTTACTCGCCGATATCCTCATCATAAGGAATCGACCAGCCTCCCACGTCAAGGCCTGTCAGCACAGCAAAATCGAACGGGGTCATAGTCATGTCCCCGGTGGCTGAGAAATGGAAGGAGTTGATGGTGTCCCACCATCTCTCTACAAGGGCGCCCATCAATGTCCTGCTAGCAGGATAGCGAGATATCCCCGTGCAGAAGGGTTTGAACCCTGCTTGGTCAACCCAATCACGAACGACCTCCGGGAGCTCAGTGTACCATTCCCTCGCAACAATGGAGCCATATCCTTGTGTAACACAGGAAGACACCTGCATTCATAATGAACACATGTATTCAGTTTTAGAATGAAATGAATAGGTTACGTGCAAATGAAAAGTGTGAGCTATGTGCAAACCAAATCAGATACAATACTGTGAGCTGTGTGTTCAACATGAAGTATATGAGCTGTGTGTTGAGAATGGAAGTGTATGAGCTGCGTGCAAATACAAGTGTGTGTTGTGTGTTCATCTCAAAGTTCGAGTCGTGTGTTCAACGTCAAGTATTTGAGCTGTGTGTTCAGATTTCAAAATCAGTGGGCTGTGTGTTCAACGTCAAGTATTTGAGCTGTGTGTTCAGATTTCAAAATCAGTGGGCCGTGTGTTCATCTCAAAGTTCGAGCTGCGTGCAAATACAAGTGTGTACTGTGTGTTCACCTCAAATTTGGGCTATGTGTTCATCTCAAAGTTCGAGCTGCGTGCAAATACAAGTGTGTGATGTGTGTTCACCTCAAATTCGGGCTGTGTGTTCATTTCAAAGTTCGGCCTGTATGCTCAACGTCAAGTGTTTGAGCTATGTGTTCAGATTTCAAAATCAGTGGGCCGTGTGTTCATCTCAAAGTTCGAGCTGTGTGTTCAGATTTCAGAAATAGTGTGTGCCGCGTGTTCACAATCAAAATATGAGCTGCATGTTCAGAAATTCAAGGTTTAGGCTGTGTGTTCAGATTTCAGAAATAGTGTGTGCCGCGTGTTCACAATCAAATATGGGCTGCGGGTTCAGAAATTCAAGTGATTGAGCTGTGTGTTCAAGATGCAAAACAGAATACTGTGTTATAGACTAAGTATTCAGAACAAGCTGTGTGCTAGAATGAGCAGAAGTATGGTGTGAGTGTGTTCAGAACGAGCAGATAAGCATTCATAGCGAAAACATGAAATGCACGAAAAATGCAGAATATATTGCAGAAAACGTAAGAGTGAGGTGCATACCTCCCGTACCTGATGAGAGAGGTGGGACTCCGGCTCCCGTAATAGCAGATCCACGGGTGCTCGATCATCAAAATCGGTAAAATGGTAGAAAATGACCCGAGGAAGGATATGCTCCCGAGGGTGATACCTCTCGGGATCGAATGGCCGAACCCTCGGAGGTAAAGACATGATATCTGGCTCACCTCCGGCACCTGGAGGACCTCCGCCATGAGGGAAATGACCTGCCATTTCAAAAAATCTGCAAAACGGAGCAAAAATGAGCAAAATGAGCTAAAATTGGAAAAAGTCAACAAAAGTCAACTCTCAGGAAATGAAAAAGTCAACAAAAGTCAACTCCCGAGAAAATGTTCCAAATATTGAGACAAACTTACCTCAAGTGGTGAAAATGGAGAAAGAAGCACCAAAATTAAAATTTAATCGGTTCAAAGTGAAGAGAACTGAAAGTTTTTGCGAAACAACGTTGCGTGGGGCATTGGAAAATGGGTATAGAGTGTAGATCTGAGGGAGAAAATGGTTTAAGAAGGAGGAGAATGTGATTTTGAATCTGAAGATGTGAGCAAAAAGTGTTTAGGCCGAGTACATTTAAAGAAACAAGTGTGAAAGTACCAAACTGCCCCGGATTTTGGCTAGGTGGTCGGCCGACCACCTTTCCTGGCAGGCCGACCACCCCCTTTACCAAACCTGGTTGGTGGCCTCCAATGGCCTCCAAACCTGGTCGGTGGTGTTCCCAAGGTGGTCTCCAAGGTCTCTTTGAACTCCCTGCAAATTTTGGTAATGATCGGAGTCCCCGGCACTCGAGAAAGTACAAGGAAAGTGCACTTTTCGTCGCGAAATCCCTCCGCGGGAACTTCAACTCCAACTTTCGATGCGTGTTTCGTCGTTACTCATCAAGAGCAAGGTGTATCCTTTTTGAATATGTTGTGACCCTTCTGGGAGGTAAACCGGAGGCCGCGATCGAGTCGCCCTTGTCGAAACTTGCATTTCTTTGCTCGTTGTTTTGTGTCAAATACGCATTCGAGTTTGCACTTATCCTGCATTGTTATGCACGTCACTTACATTCTCATGCACACCACTTGCAATGTTGTGCACGTTTCATTGGTATTGTCATGCCTCCATGCTTAACTTGCGTTGTCATACACGTTTCTTCTTGCATTGCGATGCACTTTCTCATCGGCACCATGTTTGTCTGCGTTCGATATAGCGTTAAACATATGTTGCTAACTATTTTGTGTGCATTAAGTTTCTCTCTTTTACAGGCACGATATTGTATGTATGGTTCATTCGAGGCTGGTGCCACCAGACGAGCCGCACAGGTATTGTATCTTCTCCGTGTAAGACGTGGCGAGAATTGAATAATTCTTCGCATTCTTAAACTGCATGAAATGTAGTTGTTACTTTGCATTCTTGCTTAAAACTGTTGCGTGTTCGCTTCATTACAACTTGCTGCTTTGCATGATCATGAGTTACGTCCGGCTTTGTACATTTCATTCTGCATTTTTCCCCTGCCTGAGGGCATGCCCGCGAGCACATCTTTGTTTATCTCGCCTGTTTGTCTAAGTCTTCGGCCTTGTCAAAAATGGGTCGTCTCTGGGCTTTGACATTCACTCCCGTCACTTATGACTTCCGAGTTCTGTCAAAGAGGGGCAACTGTAGACACCCCATTTTTGACCGACCTTAAGACTCAGACGTCACCAATTGAGCGCTCGGTGATGATGCATATTGTGCTCATTTAGAGGTTTCAGAGTCTCGGCTGCGAGCCTTGCCTCCGGACTTCAGGACTCTTTTGTGCTTTGCCTCGGTTTGTGAACCATGTCCTGTTTTCTCAATTTTCTCTTCCCGAAGGGAGGGAGAGGTCTCATAGACCATTTTTCAGTGGCCGTAGGCTACGTTTCGTGGTCGTAGGCCATTTTTCCCATTTGGGGACCAGTTTCCGGTTTTTGGAGCCATCGGCCGTGTGCCGTGGTTCGGGACCGCTTAACTACCTCCGTTTGCTCTTGTTTTTGGCACACACCTTGTTTCCTTTCTTTTGAGGGACACTGTGGCCCGAGAGACCACCTTCGTGGTCGCACGCCACTTCTGGTACCTAACAGCCTGTTTTCGAGGCCCCAGGCTGCGTGTTTTGGCCCCCGAACCCTCGTTTTGCATCGGTTAGGGTTCATTTTTGATATGGACCCTATTTTCATTGTTAGGAAGGTGGTAGTATGGTGGGAGACCAGCAATTCTTTTGGAAACCATTTTCTCTCTCCTCCAGCCGATTTTCTTGACAGAAAGCTGGTTTTCCTCACTTTTGGGCCATAATTTCTGGTCTCCCATACCACCATTGTGTTGTACTCACCTGGGACACCACCAATATGGGTAGGCCAACTAGCTTTTCTTCCTGACCCTTTTGAACGTTGCTAGAAAGTTGGTTTTTCTCACTCTTGGGCCATATTTTCTGGTCTCCCACCATACAGCTGTATTCTACTCATCTGGGAGCCACCTTTCTAGTATGGCCGACCAGCTTTGCACCTTGACCCTTTTGAACCCTGGCCGGCCGACCAGGGCAAGTGGTCAGCCGACCACTTGAACTGGTCGGCCAACCATCTCCTTTTTGGCCCTCCTGAGTGCAACACAGCTGTGCCAGCTATGAAGCACTTAACCCTTCCTCCGATATTTTGAGACTTTTGTTTGTCTTCTTAAGGAAGATTTGATCCTTTTGCTTAGCTTCAAGGAGAAGCTTGACCCTTTTGTCAAGCTTCTTGAGGAAGCTTGGCCCCTTTGGTCTAGATTCCTTAAGAAGCTTGACCCTTTTGGTTAAGCTTCTTTGAGAAGTTTTGACCCTTTCTTAAGGCTTCTCCAAGAAGCATTGGCTCTCTTCCTCTATAAAACAAACATTCCCTCTCCATTTGCAAGGGTTAGAAAAATTTGGCTGAGATAGATACACCCCACCCTCTATAGCTCTCTTCTTCAAGCTCCAAACCCTAATATTCTTGGCCATTTACACTACACCTCATAGCCTACCACCTCCACCATCCATTCAATCACCCCAGAGCTGTTTTTCAGAGGTTGCAGGCTCACCTTCTTGGTCCAAAACTTGCTGCATTGCTGTGCTACAAGGGTAAGTCTCTATTTTCCCAATTTTTGCATTATTTTGCTTCATAACTTAGCCCTATTTCCAAGAATTTCTAGGTTTCATCTTAAACTGAAAAGTGTCTTATTTTGGGCTCCTCTAGAAGTTTAATTAAGGACACTTTTCTGTTTGAGGTCATCTACCTCCTTCTATGCTCCATCCCTCTTTGTAGGCTTATTTTGCTTCCTATCTTAGCCTTGCTTGCAAGCATTTTCGAGATTCTTCATAAACTGAAAAGAGTCTTGTTTTGAGCCCCTCTTGAAGTTTGGTTAAGGGCATTTTTCTGTTGGGGGTCTTCTACCCCCTTGCATGCTTGTTTGCCTCTTGTTTTGAGCCTTGCATCTAGGCCTTTGTTTCATGCTTTGTTTGGCCTCCTAGCCATTGAAATCTAGTGGATTTTCAGTGGCTAGCACACTATTTTGAGGGCCAAAATCAAAGGGGGTGACCCCTTCTCTCATTGTCTTGGTTGTTGGCCCTTTTGGCCTTCCAAAGGGACCCCTACTTGCATGTTGTGAAGTCACATTCCAGGCCCTATTTGGTGAGTTTTAATGTCTTCCTTAGCTCTATTCGGAGCCCTTTTGGCCATATTTTGTGTCCCTCATGCATGTGTAGAGCAATCCTCCTCAAGGCCTTTCAAAGGGACCTTTCATTGCGTGCTTCATTGACCCATTTCAGGCCCTTTTCAGTGAGTTTTAGGGCTTTCATAACCTCTTTCTAGAGGTAGTTTTGCCACTTTGTACGTCTATCATGTATGTGTAGAGTAATCCACCTCATGGCCTTCCAAAGGAACACTTCATTTTTGCATGCATTGACTGAGTTTCAGTGGTTATTTGGGCATATTTTGGCATGGTATACTTCTGTTTTTGGCTGGTTCAGTGAGCCCTCATGTGCTTCACATACTTGTAGTGTAAATCATGGTTCACTAGCTTATTTCGCATGCTTTGTTGACCCTTGATTTTAGCTCCTTTTGGCCTTGCCTTAAACTGATTTTGTGCATATTTTAGACTGCCCTAGCTCTATTTTTGGGTCTTGTGGTCGAATGATGTTTGTTTTGAATGCTTGTAGTTCAATACCCATGCTTAATTTTGAGTTTTGAGGCTCATTACATGCATATACTGAGGTGTGTTCATCTTTTGGGTCCATTATATATCATATTTCAGAGCTTGTATCAATTCCATATCGCCATGTTTTATACTCCTTAAGTTTGCTTGAGAGTTGTCCATGAATGCCTTGTTTTCGGACCTTTGAATGAGCTCCATTTCATTGCATCCCGAGCCATCATTTTAAGCCATTTCCCCACTGTTTCAGACCTGCCTAGGGTCTGTTTGGGGTTGGTTTTTCCATTAGTGCATTGTTTTGGGTACCTCTAGAGTAACGCACTTCGCTAGTTTCAGTACCCGGGCCCCCTAGCTTGCATTGTGTGCCATGTTTGCATGTTTCGGGACCATTTTGTATCATGTTTCAGAGCTGGAATTTGTGTGTTTGTATGCCATATTGCATCATTTTCCATGCTTTGGTAGAGTAGCATTTGATGCCTTAGGATTGATCCCTTGCATCGTGCATGTTTGTATGTGTTTCGGTTGTCTCATTTCCATCATATGGCCACTGATGTGACTGTGGCTGAGGTCCACTCATGTTGGTGTAAGTCCATCGTGCATTGTGTATGCCATTTCAGTCCATAGCATTGCGTATGTTAGGTTGTATGTTAGAGCATTGTGTATGCCATGTTACATCACGTGCATTGTGTATGCCATTTTTAGTCCATAGCATTGCGTATGCTAGGTTACATGTTAGTCGCATTGTGTATGCCATCTTATTTGCATTGTGTTTGGGATAGGAGTTAGCCCAAGCACGGGAAACGAGGGACGTTTCGTACTCAAAGTGACGAAACGTGTCTCAATTCCCGGTCGCCGATGCTCCGGATTAACCATGATGGAGTCTAGGCCTTGTTGTGTTTATATGTGCATTCATTTCACATCGAGTCGTGCAATTCGACTCCTAGGCCATCATGCATCGAGATGCTTGATTGGTGGCACGAGGATCGAGGTGTGTATACATATGTGAAAATACTTTGTCATGCCCCTTTCTTGCTCTCTGTTACAGCAAATCAGAAATCAGCAACTTCCTAAAGCCTTGCACAGCATTCCGGAATTAATTGCAAACAGAGGCGAATCAGGGCATCGCAATGGATTTCCGTGCAAGGCAACTCGAGCATGCATCTTTCATCATTCGGAACAGAGCTGAGGCGGTCCATGAATTTGCATACTAGTTTATTGCTTTCCTAGTTAATTTGTTAATTAATTAGGGTTTTGTAATATTTAATTATTCATTCGGACTGTAATTATTTATTCGGACTGTATTACTTATTCGGACCCTCCGAGCGATGGCGGTGTTGTAATAAGTGTGCGTGTGTGTGATGTATGTCTTCCAATCCCCACTTCTTTCTCCCTTTTATTTACCAGCTTATGATGGTTAGATTAGGGCATGTTTCAATTAGCATACTTATGCTCTCATGTTTGCATCCATTCATCTGTCTTGCATGCACCGGGCTCGGCACATCATACTAACTGCATCGTATTTCAATTTTGAGTTGAATACTTGTTAGTTGTAGCATTTCACATTCCATCTTTAGAATAGCCGAGCCTATTGTATTTGTATTCCTGCATGTGTTGCATTAGGCATTTCAGCATAGTTAGGATCATGCATGGATTTCTATCATAGCTTCTGTTTTGGCTTGGAGTACTCGGTAAGTATTTATGCTTTAGCATCCTTGCATGTGTGTGAGTGACTGCCATGATAGCATGCTTACCATGAGGCTATGTACTTATGTGATATACCTGTCTGAATGCCTGTGGGTGAAGGTTGGGTTGCTTGAGTTGGGATAATTCATCGAAACCCGTGTTTTAGCCTACTTGCGAGTAGCAAACTTCAATCCATTTTTAAAAACAAACGGATGTGCAATGCTTTGTTCTAACTTAGGCAATCCAGTCTATACTTGTATGCTGTGCGCATCACATAGTAATTCTAGACTAATAAACCGGAAGAAGAGCACATAATGTTTTCAAAACTCGATATCATGGTTAATAGAGGCCGATCTTTGATCAGGCGAGCGGGGGTGCTCACGAAGTGACCTTCCCCAATCGTACCCAAGTTCCCGAGCCGAGGCAACTTTGGTGATGACGGACACGTGGCCTTAGGCAAACGAGTCAGGGTTTCCTAAATTCCTCAAAATAAAATATTTAGGTGGCGACTCTGTATCTGGAAAAGCAGTCCATGTTTGGCACTTCTTTAAAAAAAATCTGTTTTCAAAAACGATTTGCCGGATTTGGACTCTTTGATAATTCATCAGTCTTGCATTGCACATTGCAAGATCAGATTAAGAACCGTGACAATTTGAGTTCGAACTGTAGTGAGCCCAAATGAATAGAACGGGATTTCCCTCCCGGGACGTTCGGGGGACGTCTACAGAAACCCTATCCCTCCATTGGGGTGTTTTGGCTCTCACTTGCTTGCTATGAGCTTTTAGAGTTGGCCTCTACAGGAATGCATGTATCAGTTTGCAAGTCTAGGTATTAGGCCAGCGGGCATCAGCATCAGTATTGGGGAATCAATTTTACCTGCGGGTATCAGATTCAGATTTGGGACAGTGATTTAGGGAACAGTGATTAGTGGTTGAGAACAGTTCTTCCAGCTTGTGTTTGCCAACTGTGTGTTGCCTTTACTTAAGCCGTTATGTTGTCCATTTTTCTATTCATTATTTCCTTATTATGCTTTATTTATCTTTTTGCAAGGTAGTTTAGCACCATTGCATCCGACCAGATAGATATCCCCTGAGCACTCTGGGTTAGAGGTCGTAGACTTAATCGATCCAGGGATCTGATAGACGGACAAACAGTGTTCCTTTCTTTACCCCCAGTTACTAGACGAAGGTCAAAAAGGCGCAGTGTATCAGTACAACGGTCGCCAGATCAGTGGTCTACCCCACCAGTGAACAGTCAGGCTGAGGTCTCTGTTTCTACTAAAGGGACAGATATACCGGTTATTCAGCTAGATCAGCGCAATATGGCAGGCTTGGAAGAGATGATGCGTTAGCTCCATGAAAGTATGAAAACCATGCAGCAGGACGCTGCCCGTCAAGCAGAATTTGCCACACGCCGGGCCGAAGTTATGGCCCAACAAGCAGAGTTAATTGCCAGGTTACAGCAGCAAACCGGAGCGTCTGCTTCGCACCCAGATCGTCCCTCACCAAGAGTTCCCATACTCGAGGAGACTGCTAACATCTAGGACAATGCGGACGATCCCACGGGGCCGGCTCCGCCCCCAATTCTTACCCAACTATCCAAAGCACCTACCAACCTACCAGATTCTCCCTATGAGTTCGAGGTGGACCCCACAGCTTTAAAAGTGAGCAAGCTGGAAAAGCTGTTTAAGAAGTCTCAAGGTGTGAAATCCATCCCAGATATAGAGGACGGGTATACCGACTCGGTCGTGACTCTGCCGGACCGGTTTAAAATGATGCACATAGACCGTTTCGACGGGTCGGGAGATCCTATGGTGCATTTGTGGCTATTTTCAGATATCCTAAGGCCGATGGGCCTCTCCAGATTACAGAAGCTTTCCCTGTTTGGCCAGACCCTGTCGGGTGTAGCGGCTATTTGGTATGCAAAACTAGAGGACTCTACCAAGAGGAACTGGGAGGAGATGACTGAGGCCTTTGTAGCCCAATACTCCTATAATACTCAAATCGAGGTCACAACTCGTGATCTCGAGATAACCAGGCAAGAGTTGAAGGAGAGCTTCTCCGATTTTATGACCTGCTAGAGGGCTAAGGCCTTGATGATGACCATCAGGCCTGTTCACAAAGATCAGATTCGGATGGTTGTGTGCAACCTCCAGCCTAAGCTCATGCAGAAGGATCGTCCTCCCCCTACCCACCTTTGCAGATTTACATGAGATCGGGGTGCAAATCGAGGACGCAATGAAATAGGGCCTCTTTGATCATAAGAGAGAGCAGCCCAGGAGGGCATTCAATCGCACTACGAATGCAGGCACAAGCAGTGCTGCAGTTGCCAGATCTTCACATCTGGGGATGGTCACCACCACTACCCCAAGAACCCATGCAGCTGCACCATTCACCGGCGCATACAAAAGTAGCTCACAAAGAACCAAATTCCCACCCCGAGGCCAGAGAACCTTTACCCCACTAAACATGTCTTTGTCCAAGGCTTTGCGGGTTTTGATCAGGAGAGGGCACTTGAAGCCCCTAGAGCCGCCGCCATTGTAAGAAAAACTTCCCCCCTCCCATAACCCGGCGAAGCACTGCGCCTTTCACCAACAGCATGGTCATGAAACCGACCATTGCTTTCGCTTGCGTCACGAGATTCAGGATCTCGTTGACAACAGGGTGATCGTACCTCCGGAGAAACCAAATGTCACAACCAACCCTCTCCCACCACATAACCAAGCTCCACCTCCCAAACGCATCAATCAAATCTAAACTGGGGTTGTGTCATACGACCCTAGCATATATATCACCCCTTCTCACCTACTCAAGCTGGAGGTGTTCATTCCTGACAGCACTAATTTCTGCATGTTGGACATCTCCCAAACCCAACCTGAAACGGTGGTGGTGGCTGTCGAAGATAGAAGTTGGTCGACTATGGGAACAGATGGGAATGATCAGTCAGAGCCTGAGGGGTCTGCGAGTTTCATGTACAACCCGAGCAGTTACATTACATCAGCAGGCCAGGCTAGGCCGAAAGTGGAGCTGCCAGTGGGGGTAAAGATTTGTGTAGTCCGGGAGGATAGACCTAATCGGGGGCTAGATGACCTAGCGGATCTGGAAAAAGACATTGCTAACCTTTAGTTTTTCAACGAACAAGATCCGGGGGACGTGATTGTCAACTTGTTTCATCAAGAAGGGTCAGCAAAAGCTACCCGGTGGCTCAGTGACGAACCGGATGTTATTGAGCAACCTCAACTAGAACAGGGTCCGTCAAGGACGGGGACATCAATAGTGGCCGGAAGGGCCGGGAATCAGTTTGCACCATCGGAGAGCACCGATGTAAAGAATTTTGCTCAGAATACGGGCAGTTTGGGTACCGAAGATACTGAACAGTAGGCTGCACTGAAGCAGTTTGAGTGGGAAAGGATCGAAGATTTTGAGAGGGCTAGAAAAGCCAAAGCCCCTGCGATGACAGAACGTGTTGTGTGCACAGGAACAGAATGTGCTGTGAGCACAAGAACGGAAGGTGCTGCGGGCACATGGGTAGTTGTAACGGAGCCTGACAGGTGTCTGTTGGCTGCCCATGGCATGTGGTGGGAAGATGATGACCTATTTCTTGCCCACACCGATGAAGATCGGGGGAGCAACCAACCGGATGATACCTGGTACGTTGACAAAGTGGACCACATGACTAGGAGCGGGCGGTATTTCAAACCCTCGCACTTAGATCAACCAGAGGCGTCCGGAAAGGACAAGGAGGCAGAGAAGCAGAAAGACAAGTTACTCGAAGAGGAGGCTGTGCTGAAATAGCTTAAGAAGATACAAGCAGACATCTCTATCTGGGGATTGCTTATGGCCTCAAGAGTTCATCGACAGGCCGTCCTTTCTGCAATAGACAAAGCCAAACTTTCAATCGATACCACGCCTGAGCAGCTAGTAGGACTAGTCTTTCCGGGAGGAGTTTCCCCAGCGTTGACCTTTACTGACAAGGAGCTGTCGCCTGAGGGCGCAAATCATAACAAACCTCTCTACATCTCTGTCGAGTGTAGAGACAAATGGGTACCGGTGGTTCTTGTCGACACAGGATCCACCATTAATGTGTGCCCGTCGGGGACGACATATGCAATCGGGTTGAAACCCGCGGACTTTGTGCCAACTACCTAGGTGATAAGGGCCTACGACAATATAAGCAGAGAAGTGATGGAGACCATGAAGATTCGGACTCGGGTGGGTTCAGGACAACACAAGATTGACTTTCTTGTCTTGGACATTCCCATAACCTTCAATCTACTACTGGGGCGGCCGTGGTTGCACGAGGTGAAGGCGGTCTCTTCCACTCTGATTCAGATGTTGAAATACCCCCACGGGAAAGGGGTGACTATTGTTTTTGGGAATTCGTCAATCCATCCGCCGCCAGAGGTGTCTATACCGGTTTTGGAAATTGAGCATGGCACGGAGGATGTGTTCCTGTCGGGATTTACCCTAGCCAAGGCCCGGGTCGTATAGAACATTTTGGCTGTTGATGAGGGGTTATATGTCATCGCACAGTCTGTATACCTCATGAACAAGCTCCAGCATACCCCTAGGATGAGACTAGGAATAAGTGGCCAGAAGGGCATTACTGTATTGGCCGAAGTGTCGCACAACCCGCATACCTTTGGTTTAGGTTATCTGCCTACCAAGGAGGACTGGGTGAGGAAAGGCAAAGAAATGGCTGGGAGAGCCAGAGCCAAGCAAACCGGGAGGCATTTTGAGTTAATGTATCGGCCTATTTAGGGCACGCTGACCAGACGCTTTGTCCGGGAAGGAGAATACTTTCCATTATGCGGCTTTCCAGAGCCATGGCTGAATGCCGAGAAGAGATGCTTGCCGAGTTTTGAGATCTTCTTCGACTTACAGTTGTCCGGGGATGATGTTACAGAAGAGTAGACAGACCTATCAGCTGAGGTTGAGCAGTGAAAGGAAGTGGATTCCGAGAGCACCGAGATTGA
The DNA here is from genome assembly GCF_055761805.1 of Camellia sinensis. Classification (NCBI taxonomy): domain Eukaryota; kingdom Viridiplantae; phylum Streptophyta; class Magnoliopsida; order Ericales; family Theaceae; genus Camellia; species Camellia sinensis. The sequence continues at coordinate 53,232,473 of NC_138967.1, forward strand.
AATGGGGGTAGCACTGGCTTGTCTACTTTCAGATCCTCCGATCGTACATGAGTGTTTGGGGGATGACCTCTCAGTGTTTATGATCAGGAATGAAACGGCTGCGAGCCTATCTTCAAACATTTTGGATGCGTCCATTGCACCCTCCCTCGTCTGGCAGTACGAAGAGGAATTCTTATCGAATAGCACCAGTTAGGTAGTGAGCCGGAATCCGATTCAACCGAGTCTGTGGGGTCGGAATCAGGTTCCAGCTCGTTTGAGTCTGAGTTCGGTATTCTTAGGAGTGATAACCCGGATGCCACCATCCTGTCTAGGTCGTATTTTTCTTTTTCCTTTGAGTCTGTTGTAAAAGAGGAATCAGGTGACTTGGAAGTGATTAATGAGAATGGAATGGCTGTGGATTTTGAGTACTTTTCTGTGCCTTTGATTTATTGTATTAATCAGGACTTTCAAAATTTTGATGAAAACGACGAGGAAGAAATTCCTCCGGTTTTGAAATATTTACTTGATGAAGAGTAGGAGAGGTTTGTAAAACCGCTGGTTGATGAAATCACCCAAATTAATGTTGGTACTGAGAAGGACCCGCGACTGGTCCAGATCGGATCCACTTTGTCTTCGGAGGAGCACGAGCTCTTAGTCGCTTTATTAAAAGATTTCAAAGATGTTTTCGCGTGGTCCTACGAAGACATGCCTAGAATCAATCCTAAGATTGTACAGCACTGGATCCCTCTTGACCTAGAAGGCCCAACCTATTAAGCAGAAGCTCAGAAGGATCCGCCCGGACTGGGCTATCAAGATCAAAGAAGAGGTCACCAAGAAAATTGACCCAGGGTTCCTGCTGGTATTTGAATACCTAACTTGGTTGGCCAACATAGTTCCAGTGCCGAAGAAGGACGACAGAATTCGGGTATGTGTGGACTTCAGGGATTTGAACAAAGCCAGTCCGAAGGATGACTTTCCTCTGCCGCATATCGACGACTTAGTGTATTTTTCAGTTGAGCATGCATTGTTCTCATTCATGGATGGCTTTTCTAGCTACAATCAGATTCTGATGGCACCCGAAGACCGAGAGAAGACTGGTTTTACCACCCCATGGGGGACCTATTGTTATAGGGTGATGCCGTTTGGGCTGAAGTACGCTGGGGCTAAATATCAACGGGCTGCGACCACGATATTACATGACATGATCCACAAAGAGGTTGAGGTGTACGTGGACGACATGATTGTCAAGTCCAAGGAAAGAGAGGGCCACTACACCGCCTTGCAAAAGTTTTTCCAAAGGATCAGAGAATTTCGATTGCGGCTGAATCCTCAGAAGCGTACGTTCGGTGTTATAGTAGGGAAAATGCTGGGGTTCTTGATTACACAGAGAGGTATCGATGTCGACCCTTCCAAAATCAAGGCCATCTTAGAAATGCCACGACCAATGACTGAAAAGGAGGTGCGAGGCTTTCTGGGTAAAGTGCAATTTATAAGACAGTTTATTGCAAAATTAACCTTAACTTGTGAACCACTCTTTGGTCTCTTGAAGAAACGAAAGAAGTTCCAATGGGACGGCCGATGCCAAGCTACTTTCAAACAGATCAAGCAATATTTACAAAACCCACCTGTGTTGTCACTGCCTGAGCCGGGGAAACCGTTGATTCTGTACCTTTCACTGACTAAAACTACAATAGGATGCATGCTTGCACAGGAGTCTGAGGACAAAGTGTAATTGTAATGTGAAATTGTGTATGTTAATGTGATACGTAACCCCCCATGTGCTTGCATATGTTTGGTTTTGTGTACGTGAACATATATGTGTGGTTACACTGTGGCTTGGGTGGTGTGAGTTAGTTTAGGTTGGGAAGTTTCATTGTGTTGACTATGTTAGTATAGTTGAATGACATTGTGGTATGGATGTGCGGGTCGTAAGTCCGAAATGGACATAAACACGTGCTTACTTTTATTGTTTTGTTTGGATTGTACTTCGCGTCACACATTTGTTACGGTTAAGGCGAATGATAAAATCTTGATACATGCAAATAGTGAACTTTGCTTTGTCAATTTGATTTGCTAGGGTGCTGTGGATTGGTGTAAGAACTTGCTATTTTGTTCATTTTATGTTTGGAGCAAGCGTTTATGATGTTGTTGTTCCATGCTACAAGGCGTGGAAGTGGTCTCAGTCCGTGGACGCGGTCATGTAAACGTCAATGGCAAGAAACGTTAGGCTTGGCAGATAGCAAGGAAAAATGTATTAAGATGCCAGCGCGTGTGTTGTTCAACCAGAAAGAAGTTGGCTCATGTTTGGGGGGCTCACATATACGTCCGAAGGCACGTCTAAATTTCCGGTCAAACATGTCTGGCATTATTAAGTTGGTGTACGCGGTGAAGCTTCAGGACGTGCACCTTGTGCATTTGAGGAAAACCCCTTTATGGCTGATGTACAAAGCGATATTGATAAATCAACTTGATCACACGGAATTTAGAAAAGGTAATGATTTGGTGGTCAGCATCATAAAGGAATACAACATACAGCATGGGAAGTTTGTTATTGGTGCACAGAGTGTTGATCTTACAGATGAGGATATCAAGTTGTTATTTGGATTGCAATGTGGGGATGTTTTTCTTGATTTGACGCCAAGACCGAGGCCTTCGTTGGATTTTGTGCAACGTAGGTGTGGAGGAACGAGTCGAATTGCAGCAAAACTTGTCAGGGATATATTGACTGAGGCAGCAGCGGGAGACACCCCACGTGATCATGAGGACACAGCAAAATTGTTATGCCTTTATGTTTGTGGGAAGTTGTTTTTTGCAAACTCTGGAGAGACAATTAGTTGGACATTTATCCGATATGTTAAAATTTAGAAGCAATGAAATTGTACGATTGGTGTGGAGCGATACGACACTCACTGATGTGTTCTGTTAGGGATTTCCACAGGACGCCTGAGAAAGTGACTGGATGTGTCATCGCCTTGTTAGTAAGTGGTGTGTGGAATAAATGTTTGTGTAGCTGATTTGAAATTGGTGCTTATTGTTTTCTTGTTTGCTTGTGGTAGACATGTGTAAGACGTGTAACGTGTTGTGTATTGTTCTTCCCAGTTCTAGTTATGCGAACACACAACCATAGTTAAAGCGAAATTGGTGCACATGTTTCCAAGATTTTTGAAATGGAATGTTGGTGAATTGGTATCCAGCGCACGAGGGGTGAAACTATCTGTGCAAGCAAAATTTGAGGTATTGTTTGCTTTGTTTATATGTGGTGTTATTGTTAAAATGTGTATTTATTGTTTCCGATGTAATTAGTGGGCCACATCTGAATGGTTTGGGGAATTTGTGTTGCGTGTAGGTATTACCAGATAATTTGGTGGTTGCGGAACACGAACGTTCCATCCTAATGGGCTGTACATGCTCGGGTGATGATGCAGACATGGTCAATGACGGTACGGGCTTAGTGGTAGGTGGCTTACATGAATGATGTAGTGACGCGAATACCGATGATGCTGGGGGTAAGACTGAAGTAGTAGATGGCAAGATGTCCATTGGCAATGATGAAGGAGTGGGTAGACAGTTGAGGGAATTAGGGAGCGACGTGGATGCATGTCCGGGGATAAAAGTGGGAACATCCAGGTTGGATTTTGAAGACGTTAGTGGCAAGGGGGGTCATCTTCAAACTAGTACAAAATCTGTGGTTGACGGTGTGAGTAGAGATGAGACAGAAAAGTTTGTGGCAAATTTGATGGACGAGGTTGCAATGTTGAAATAGAAGAATGAGATGCAGGCACTGAATCTGGTTGGAGGGTTCGAGAGCATTTTTAAAGTTAAAGATAAGGAAATTAAAAAATTGGCAGAGGAAAATGCGGAGTTGAAGAGGACTGTAGCGTGTTTGGAAGAGCAACTTGCAGATCAGGCCATGCACAATGTCATGCAACGTTACAATGGGTTCATTGGTGAGGCTGTTGGTGAAATGGTACCTGAGAGGGACGAGGGGAGAGGTGTGCAGGGGGTGGGAAGCGGTGGTAAAGCAGTTTGTAGCGATGTTGTGATAAATGAGTCCCCATTGTCGTATGTGCATGGTTTCAGACGTAGTGGTGAGACGGATGTAAATGCTGGTGTGGGTCAGGTTGGAGAGCATGAAGTGGTTGTCATCAGTCTTGTGATTGGGAATGGTGGTGCGTTGGACGATGGTACGAATTCGTTTGTGCGTAATATAAAAGGGAAGGTTAGGAAAAATCTAAAATTACCAGAATTTGAATTTCCAAAGGTGCATTTGCGGAATCAGAAGGTGGGTAACAAAGGTGGAAGTGCACAAGACGGTAATGTTGGGCATGGGTTCGACCGTGTTAAGTGTGATGATGTTATTGACGTTGAAGAGGTTGGTGATGTGGGTAAGAATTTTTCTGGGTTTGGTATAAACAACTGTAACACTGTGTGGAAGATGATGTCTGAGTGCGAGAAATGTATCATATAGATTGCGTATGACAGATATGGTGATAGGTAAGCAAATGTGTTGTTTGTTGTTATTTGTTGTTGTTGTTTATTTTTTTTTTTTATTTTTTTTTTTGACATAATGTGTTTGACGTGTGTTGCTTTTATCTAACTGTTTTGTTGTGTAAAATGTGTGCAGGGCGGTGATGTGGGTTGGGCGAGTGGATGGTAAGGCTGTTTACTTTTCTGATGTAAGAGCTATTGTGCGACAGGGGGCTGTGAGAAGAAATGTAAGTTGTGGTGAATTTTTTTTAGTAATTGGATATTGTAGTGCTACTGAATGATAGTTCGGTCGCACATGTTTTCATTGTGGGTGTGATAGTTCACAGTTTGTTATTACCATTTCACAGGTGATAGATGCGTACGCTGAAGTGCTTACAGATGAGTAGGAGAAGTTGATGCAGTGAACGATTTCCCAGATAAATCTTACTTCTTCAGTAGTATATGTTTGGTGAGGGTCTTACGCGTGCATATGTTTATGTGTTTGCTTGGTACATTATATCATTTTATGTTGTTGATTATTTGGCTAATTCAGGACATGATGAAGAATGATAATAAGTCGGCCAGGGCGAAATACGTGATGAATAACGTGTGTGGCGCAAGAGACGCACGTTACTTCCATTTCCCCCTATGCCACCAATCGCATTGGACACTTGTTGTGCACGACACGGAGGATGGTAATTGGAAACATTACAACTCGATGCATAATAGGGGTGGTGCGGGAGATGCTCATACCATGGAAGCTATGATGTTGGTGAGTTTGCGCAGTGGTGATTTAGTGCATGTGTTGGGTTTCCCTCGAAATTGCATAAGGGTTAATATTAGTTTGTTTTGTTTGGTAATTGTGCAGAAAAGAATTTTTTTCCAAGTGCAACGGGAGTCGATGGCGTCTCGTGGAGTGTTTGACGTTATCGGAACACAGGAAGTCGATACGCCGGTAGAGTTAGTCGTGGAATGCCCACAGCAACGGCTAGAATCGTAAGTGGCGCGTAATCTAGTTAGCGTAAATAATGCCACAAATTGGATCCATATCATTTTGTAATTTGGTTTTTTAATTATATGTTTGGTTTCACAGGCTTGACTGTGCAATTGTAGTTTGCGCCATCATGAGACAGTACGTGCACCATGTGGATGTTGCACGGTCTTTGCAAGGAGGCAACTGCAGTGTTCTTCGGGATAACATGGTGAAACAGCTGATTGGGGATCTGCTGAGAGGGGTTGCCAGCAATATGGGGCAAACATTGATATAATGTGGAAAATTATAATAATTTAGGATTTTTTGGGGGTAGTGTAGTGAACTATGTGCGCATACAGTTATTGTGGTTTGTTTGTTTTGTTTGGAACATGGGGAATATGTTGATTTGGTTTTTGAGTTTTTTTGAAATTTGGTGAAACTGTTTAATTGCACATGAATGTTTTTTGGTTGGTTTGTTGCGCTAAGATTGTGGATTCAAATTTATTTTGGTGGAACAACAGTGAGTGTGTGTGTTGGTTGTGTGTTTGTTGGAGTGGGTGGGGCGATTTTGTTTGTTTTTTCTTTTTATTTGGGTGGTGGGTGTGCGAGGTTAAGTTTTGGTTCTCGTTTGGTTATTGGGCAACGGTGGGGTCAGTTGATGTGTTGTTCATGGGACGTGTGTATGTAACGAGTGAGTGGAGTTGGAGATTTTATAAGTTTGGAGGGGGTTGGTGTTGTTTGAGTAACGTGGTCAATTTTGTGGGAGCGTGTTTGGAATATTTGTATCATGCAGCGGATAATGTATGGATGCAGTGAAAGGTGGGTGGTGCGTTGTTTATGTTAGCTGAAAAGGTGTGGGGTATGACCATGGTTGGCGTATGCTTTGAAACAAGTGTTCTATTATTAATGATGTTGTCCTAACGTGCAATGTGAAGTGTGTGTAGTGGTTGTTTTGTGTGGGTAGTAGTGGAACGTGATCACTGGGGGTGGGAGCAATGCAAGGTCAACCACGTTGGACACTACGTCGCCGTGTGAGGAAAGGGAGCATGTAGAAAGCCATGTTGATGTTTGAAGGGAGTTTTGGTGTGAGTGTGATGGCATGTTGAAATGACGAGAACGTGTCAGTTGGAACGAAAACCATGCATTGCATATCGTGAAGTGCATGTCACGCTGTATTAGTTTTTGTCACACGTTTGTAGGACGGAAGTGGATGCAATTGAGTGATGTGAATGTGTGGTGATAACGTTAGAAGAAAAGGATGTGATGTAACTATGTTTGGCATAGTGGTTGCAATAGTGTTTAAGTGTTATGTATGACTTGGTTGCTGTAAGTGTTAGGAATGTGGTTTCTAGCATGTGCGACGCTATGTTAACGTTTGAAGGGAGTGTTTGTGTACGTGTAATGTCAACCTAACACGACGATAACATCTGGTGAGAAACGAATATAATGTAATATGTTTTCTAAATGGAAGTGGCTCCGAAATTGTTGTTTTAGTCCCAGGGTAATGTTAGGACGGTACAACAAACACGTGAATAACATATTATGTGTCTGTGGCACTGCATAGTTATAGAAAATAACAAACAAGTAAATAACGATTTACGTGGATATGGCACGGTGTTGTTACAAGAAAATAACTTGTTTACATTCAATGTTCGAAAACTGGTGAGTGATTAAAATGTGCTGTTTTAGTCCCATAGTAATGTTGGTACAGTATGTGTTGTTCTTTTTTTTTTGTTGGCAATGTGTGGATGTGTGAAATTTGGAGGGTTGATTATTGTCGTAATACACATATTATATGATGTGTACATTACACATTGAATATTCATAAAGGGTGTGTCGTTGCACACTTTTTATATAATTGCCTCAAAAGTGGATAGAGAATGTTCATGAAAAAAACAAAAACGTAAATAAATATTTGTTTGGCGTTGTCATAGCATAGGTACAGAAATTGAAAAATTGTAATGTTGAACGTTCGGGCTTTCCTGTTGTGGTTCCCCATGTGGCCACACCTACTGCATCGGATCTGTTGCACATGCTCACCCCTTGATAGTATCCGCTTCTTCTTTGGCCTGCCGAGAGGGCGTTTGACAACGGGAGGGTTGATGAGGTAGTCATGCGGATCAAACGGTGGTTATTCCACGGTTGGAATTGGGAAGATACTTACAGCGTAAGTTGAATGGTATTCTGACACATGGAAGTAGGGTTTTACAAGATCGTTCAAATCACGACCGCTTTTCCTAACGGTGACCATCGCGTGTGCACAGGGGAATCCATTAAGTTGCCACTGGAAACATGTACATGTTTGGGTGTCAATGTTGACTGTAACCGAAGGGCATGAGTGGACCTCATATACGTCTGCATTTGATTGGCTGACTTGCCATAACCTGCCTTTGTTGAATGCTTTCTCCAAATGGGACTCCATTTTGGGACATATTATATCAGTCCATGATTGGGATGCATCTCCACGCTTTGACATTTGACGCATTATTTTGGCTCTAATGCTGTCAACCATCCTGGTGACTGGCAGATTACGGGCCTCTCGTATCCATGAGTTGAATGCTTCTGCAGCATTTGAGCACATCTCGCCGTGCCGTCTTCCCCTGCAATTTAAAAATGAGTTACGGGTGTTATGGATTGTAGCACGATGTGGACGGTTTAGTAACATTGTGTAGGGTGAATTTTGTTGAGAATAATGGTGATGCCCATTTCATTTACCTGAAAAATGCATTAGCCCAATGTTGTGGTGGTGTGGTAACAAGGAATTCAGATACAACATCACGACCTGATTTGTGGAATTGTTCGAGTTTATCATTGAACGCGGTAATCATTGGTTCATATGCACAATGGCGTAATTTGCTCACCAACCCAGCCCGGTGCATACTGTTTGTATAACGCAACCTGTCACGTAGATTTCTATGCAAATGCTGCAAACAGAAGGCATGTTCTGCGTTAGGGAAAGAAGTTGGCATTGCTTCCAGTAACCCGGCGTTCCGATCTGAAATGAATGTGAGTGGTCTGTCCCCATTTAGAACATGTGCGAGGTTTTGTAGAAACCAAGACCAGTTTGTCGTGTTCTCGGAGTCGACCGCAGCGAATGTTAGTGGGAATAACCCTATAAAACATGGATGGACGTTTACAACTATTGTTGAAAAGTATATTTTGTGAATGTCAAACGTGAATGTGTGAATGGTGGAAACGTTTATGTATGATAAAATGATGCGTTAGTACAAAAATTTTGGTGGGGATACAAACCTTGGTTGCCGTCCTTCGCAGTGGCTGCTAGTAAAAATCCTTTGAAGAACCTTTGAGGAATGTGGCATTAAAGAAAAAGAGTGGACGACAGTGGGTGAACCCATCGATGCATGCCTTGAAAGATATGAAGTATCTTGTGAACCGGTGGGTGTGTTCATCGTGCTTGGGGGTAACGTAATTGCCGGGGTTGTGTTTCATCACAGCAACGCTATACCACCGCAACTGATCGAATGACATTGAATGCACACCAAATAGTTCCCCCTTGCTTTTTCAACCCCAAGCCATGGCACACGATAAGTTATGTCAAGACCGTAATCTTGTTTCTTGTCAAGTATAACTTCAGTGGGACGTGTGAGCGGCCTGTCACGTATCTGCTCTGTTATGATGTCGGCCACCAGGTCAGATCCAACAAGCCGATTTGTGGACGTGCGTATAGCAACACCACAAGTATGTTCACTAACCCATTTGCAGAGGTAGAAGAACCCATATGCCTCCAATTTTCTTGCATGAATATTCCAATTGCAGCCCTTCGTTGCAGACATTGTGCAAATGGCAATAATCCGGACAGAGTCATTTTTAACATATGTGAACTTGAAGCCACACTGAACAGCGTATTTGCGCAACATATTGCGGAATTCAGCTGCACCACCTTCAAAATGCTGTCCTCTATGAGTGAACCCACTTTCCATGACTCTGACATGAATACCTTATCATTATAGGGGCAGAATGTCTGCAACAAATCAACCTCATCATTTATGTCGAAAATTTCCAACACACTTGGGCGACACGACGATAATGTTTTGCTAACACTCTGATTGTTGGATTGGATCCATGTGTCCGCACCCAAATTTTGTCTCACAACCACGTCAACAACCTGTAACCGGAACAACCACGCAAGACAAAGCATATTTTCCACGTCAACATCATTTTGTAACGTGAACTCATTGTATCCCAGTATTTTGAAGAAAAATAATAAATTCCCCGGGGTGAGTTCCTTGAATTTTGAACAAACGAATTCCGCTAGTTTGTCATAAATGTGTGGCGGTTGTGGGTTGTACGCGACATTCGTAGATTGGTAACAACACATAAGCATTATAAATGCGTCCATCTGTAAGGAAAAGATGTGTAAGTCGTATAGAAATACGCACCATTGGTGCAAAATGATACACTCCCCCCCTCCCCCACATGAACAGAGCAAAAAACACTCCCTTCTCTCCCCCACAAGCACAAGAAAAAAACACTCCCCCTCTCCCACACGAACCCCACAATTGAAATAGACCTGCAGTAAGAACCATGTGCGATAACAAAAAACAATAGAAGTCGAACAGGAAAAAAAATGAAGTCCTAAACGATTGCATTGATTAATCACCGAACGGGGTATACCGGCGAATTTCCTGACAACAATGTAACAACATATAAATGCAACTGATAAAAAAGAACCGGGCACAGGCACAAAATGAGTACACACACTAAACCAATGTTCAATGACAGCCTCAATATTGAGTGATCCTGAAGGTGCAAATGTTGAATAATAAAATGGCTTCATAATGTACCTGTGAAAAAACGACCGGTAGAAGCCAGAGATCCACGTAACCCCTCACTGCAACCCTAATTGCGTTGCCCTACTCCGAATAACAGAAAGCAATAAAACCCTAGCCCCCCCATTTGATACCTATGTAAACTGCTATCCTGAACTCTCCCAAAACGTGACTTGCACATACCAAAGATAAACGCATAAGAATCCTCATAAAATTGGAACATGAGGGCATATCTGTCCGGCTACACCCTATTAACATTTGAAAAAGGACTACCCAGTAAGAAAGTACTCACTAAATGGACTTGTCAAACAAAGGGAAAAAACAGGGGACCAAATGGACCATAATTTACTATAATAGGTGTTTCCAATAAATTTCCCAATAATAATATTTATATCTAGAAAATGCTATTCATACATAAAATTTAGGCAAAAAATAACACAAAAATTATGAGACAATATCATTTTAGTAAATAAATATTATATTTGTGAGCATTTTGTTTTAAAGCTAATAATTTATACATACCCCAAAATTTTGATTGAATGTCCCAATACTTCGTACATCACATTATGAAATTTAAATTTTATTCTACTATTTTAAACATCCAAATAATGATCATTCTATCCTCAGAGTAAATACATTCTTAAGAGACCCATGCAACAAATAGCCCATAATCCACCCTTGAACAAAAACAAAATTACAAGAAACTCTCACATCAATCCCACTATCATTCAAACTGTTGCACACCACCGTTGCACCGCCGGCTACCACCGTCATTATAAAATTAAAATGTACAAAAATAAAAAGCCGAATAGATGTATTTTGTTTGAATATGAAGTACTGAACAACTTCGAATAATTTGGAAACACAATGTCAAAAAAGTATAATTTGTTTAAAACAAGTTTCGAATAAATATAATTTGTTTGGTATGAGATTTTTGAATAAAGTTCGTAAAATCAATTCCTAGAAACAAAGAAGCTTATGAAAAATCATAAATTCTCTATCAGAAGCAGTTTAAAAATGTCTTCTTCATTATTGATTATTAACACTTCAATATAAAATAAAATGCAAGAATGATGGATTCAAGGACAGTAGAGTAAAAAAGTAAGAGAATTGAGAAGATGTCTTCTTCATTGTTGATTATTAACACTTCAATATAAAATAAAATACAAGAATGATGGATTCAAGGGTAATAGAGTAAGAGAGTAAGAGAATAGAGAGTACAAGATTGGCACTCCTTATGAGATGAGTGTTCAAAGATATTATGATTTGCACTTTTTCATAGCATAAGTATATTTTGATCATTTTAATAAATTTATTAAATTAGTGTGCCCAATCAAAATTTTGAAGTACATTTACAGCCACCCACCATATCACATATATAAATATTGTAAGAAATTTTTTTTTTTTTGGGTCATATATATTACCATACTTTATAAAATCTATTAGATGGAGTATTAAGTTTACAAAAAATCATAAATTTTCTATCAGAAGCAATTTAAAAATATCTTTTTCATTGTTGATTATTGACACTTCAATATAAAATAAAATGCGTGAATGATGGATTCAAGGACAGTTAAGAGAGTAAGAGAATAGAGGAGAAGATTGGTACTCGTTATGAGATGGGTGTTCAAAGATACTATATGATTTGCACTTTTTCTAGCTTAAGTATATTTTGATTATTTTGAACAGGGTCATAATAGTAATAAAATAAATTTATTAACTTAGTGTGCCTAATCAAAATTTTGAAGCACATTTACAGTCACCCGCCATATCATGATATATAAATTTTGTAAGATTTTTTTTTTCTTTTTTGGTCATGTATATTACTATAATTTATAAAAGCTATTAAATGGAGTATTAATAACGAATATAGATGGAAAAAACAACCCATGAGATGCATACAGAGTAACCATTGACAATTGCCATGATAATGAGGGTAGAGAAAGGGGTAGAAAAAAAGAAAAATGGTCAATCAATAGATAGGGATGAAGCCAGAATATATATTCACAGGGTCAAAGCAAGTGTAAAAAAGATAATTTTCACACACAAAATTGGTCAAAGCAAGTGTAAAAAAGATAATTTTCACACACAAAATTATCAACATTATAGAATTTGGAAAGTGTCAAATGTGCACAAATTTATCTTGTGTGGAGAGGTTGTTTCATTATTTGAATTTATGACATTTAAAATCAAATCAACATAATGGTAGAGTAAATTATATTTTACCCCTTTCAACTATTGCCTTATTCAACTAAAAATGGTAACAACTAACCTCCCTCATCTACTAATTTGTTTCATTTTAAATCTTTATGACTAAATTACCCTGCACAATCTTTATGACTAAAAAGTTACTAATGGTCAATTTTTAGCGACATATATAAAAAATTGTCAAAAAATTTATTTTTAGCTACAATTTTATTAGGATTTATTTTTAATAAAACTTGATGAAAATTAAAATCTAACTATTAGGACTTATTAGTAATTTATCCAATTTTTTATGAGTAAAAAAGTTGAGTAGTTTTTGAGTTTTTTTTAACTAATGACAAATAATTTTGACTTTCAACTTAAAAAGTGAAAACATTTCAAACATCCACTTATTTATTTATTTAATTTTTTTTTATAATTTTCGAGCTACAGCACTTGAATTAACCAATGGGAGATGACATGTAAGTATCAAGCAATGTGATTTATTGTCATCAATAACATTATAAGCCTCCACATTCGTGGTAATCTATGATGATGAAGGCAAACATTTGTAAATTTATCATGATCACCAATAATAATAACTGCCTAATTAGCACTAGTACTAAGGCAAACATTGACCACAAACAACTTGGCATGTACAATAGTGTTGATTCCCTGCAGCAGGGGCACATGTGCAACCGTGAGTAATCGCACTCGCTCCACATTTGGCATTCCATGCCAAGAAGCAATCGTAAGTTGCATTTGGCCCACATGTCCCTGGCAATTTCAAGCTCTGAGCGCAAAACTCTACTCCTCTGCACCAAAGTAAAGAAAACAAATAAAAAATCGAGAAAATTATAAAAATAAAATAAATCAAAATTTGTCTTTTATAATAAACTAAATTTTAATTTTTAATTTTATCAATTTAAATTATAGTTTTTTTAATTTATTTTCAATCTAAATTATTAATTTTTTTTTCATTAAGTAAAAACAACGAAAAAATAGTGGGGTTAATTGAAATAAAATAAAAAGGGCTTAAGGTTTCATGCGTTTTTCACTTTATATCTCAGTATTTTAATTTTGACAAATTAAACCATGTAGTTTGAGGCCTGTTTCAATGTGACCCTCCGTCCATCTCCATCGTTTAAAATGAAAAACATGTGAAACCTTAGGATTTATTTCGTAATTAATCCTTTTTTTTTATTTTTAGTGATTTTAATTTTAAAAAATGGTTAATTATACAAAAAATTCCAAGGTTTCATACATTTTTTACTTTAAACGCCATCCGTTACCTTACACAGATAGAGATGGACGAAAGGGACATATTGAAATACAAATATAATTTCAGAGTTTAATTGGTCAAAATCAAAACACTTGGCTTTAAAGCGAAAAATGCGTGAACTCTTAAGTTTTTTTTTTTTTAATTAACCCAAAATAGTTTTAGTTATTAAACTCAATATAAGTGTATATAAATGTTTAACATATTTTTTTCGTTGAGTTTAAAAACTAAAATTTTATTTTTTTTTTGGTCGATTTTATATAACAGAAATAAGAGAAAAGTTTATATTGAAAACAAATAAAAAATTTAATATTTAACTTAACAAAATTAAAAATTCATGATTTATTTTGTTATAAAGGAGACATCTTGAAATTTTTTGTGAAATACAGTAAAAAAATACATAGTTATTTTAAACTTTGTTGATCAATATTCTTAGTTATATACTAAAGTGAGTCTTCTTTTGAAAAGTGTGAGAGAAGTTTGAGAATAATAGTACCTTGAGGGAGGGAGTAAACTAAAGAGGACAATGAGAGACAGCATGGAAAGGGGTGCCAATTTGTTCATGGCCATTTTTGCTCTCTCACTTGCTTTGCAGTGTTTCTTATGAAAAAGAATGTACGCTAATTATAATGTTCATACCTATAGCATCTATTTATAGGTGCTTAAAAAAATCATAACCGTAAACTTTGTATCTACTGCTATGGAGAATGTCAGACCTTTTTATGGAAACAAGTATTGATTGCGATTATTTTATGGAATTGATTTTGTGTCTATATTTTTGCCTATTTTTACGTGGGTGTTTAGAAAATTACTATTTTAGTATGTGATTTTAATTTTTTATTATTTTAATAGGCTAAAATTTTACTATTTGAAATGATGATTAGATTTTTTTTTGTTGGATGTAATGTTTGTGAAAGAAAAAATGAAATGATTATATGTTTAATGTGATATTTTGTCTTATTAACTGTTTTAACTTATTTTGTTTTTTTACGAATTTTAGGCAAAAAAAATAACTCAAACCCAACTTGCCAAATATTAATAAAACTATGCATACAAAATTGGCAAAATAATTGATCACATAAAATAGTTATGACCATACATACCATATGGTGAATCTATCATAAGAGATACGATTTTACCATTTACTTATATTTTATGGGATTGATTCTGTGTTTTATGTGATTGAGTTGCTACTATTACTTTCTAAAATTGACAATCATCAAGAAGGCAGGAAAGAGAGACAAAGATGGAATGGAATTTTGTAGGGATTGTTTTTGATTCCTTTAGAGCTTTTTCAGTTATTGGCGGCAAACGGTGGTTTACATAAAAGGTGATTATTTAGTATTTTTAGGGTATAGACACGTGGTGTTTCTTAAAATTTTGATTGGTAGAGAGAGGTCAGAGCCCATGATTTATATTAGGGATGGAGAAATAACATGAGACTAAGGGTTGGTTTTAGGAATGGCAAGCGGGCAGGGCGGGGCCGGGGATCACACTCTTCGTCCCCGATCCCCGATGGTTGAAATTTCCCCGTCCCCGACCCCGATCCCCAACAGGGAGCCTATTACCACTCCCACCCCCGCCCCCGCCCCCTAACGAGGATCGGGGATCCCCGACCCCGAAGATTCCCCGGTCAAAAAATAAAAAAACAACAAACCATAGATTTTCAATAACAACAGATCTGAACATATTTCTTCATCATCATCAACAACAGCACACACACACATCAAATTTAACATATATATTCAACAAATCGCACAGATCGGAAATCAAATGTAAAAAATGAAAAATAAAAAATCAGAAACATTCACAGAGAGAGAGAGAGAGAGAGAGAGAGAGGGGTCAAGAACAAGCTCAAGAGTTGTCAACAATGGCAGCGGAATCATCATCTTCCTCATCAGCCCCAGTTCTAAAAAATTAATACCCAACAGACATACCCAAAAGCATGAGATCGGCGGGGAGAGAGAGAGGAGGAGGGAGATCGGCGGGGAGCCCGATCAGAGCCGCTGTGGCCAGCCTCTTAGGGCTGTGGTTGCGACAAAGTTTGGAGATGATGGTGGGTCTCGTTCGCCGGTCGAACTGAGGAAGAGGATGAGGGAGATCGGCGAGAGATCTGCGGGTAGATGAGGGAGATCGGTGGGGAGAGAGAGAGGAGGAGGGAGCTCGGCTAGAGATCGGCAGGGAGAGAAGGGAGCTCGGCGGAGAGAGAGAGAGAGAGAGAGAGAGAGAGAGAGAGAGAGGCGGTGTGACTCACACCGTGTGAGAGTTGTGTGTGTTTTAGGGTTTGATTTATATATATATATATATATATATATATATAGGGGTATAATAGTAATTTTATATCGGGAAAACGGGGACGGGGCCAGGGAACGGGGACAAGGCCGGGCCGGGTACGAGGCTAAGACAGTTACCCTCGTCCCCGGTCCAAAACTGATCGGGGATTAATTTTTGAATACCATCCCCGCCCCGTTGGGGATATTTTTCAGGGAAAAACTGCTCAAATCGGGATCGGGGGGTTGGGTCCCCGTCGGACCGGGTTTAAATTGCCATCCCTAGTTGGTTTGGGAAGTGGGTTGAATTTTTGAATTTTTGGCTTTTTGGGCTATTTTAGCATAGGCTAAAAAGTCTAGTTTGGGAAGGGCTTTTTGGTTTTTTTGACTTTTTTTGTGAGAGAAGAGTATAATGATTATGGATTAGATGTGATGTTTTATTTTTTATGGCTAAAATAGCCTATTTTGTTTTTTGTGGCTAAAATAGCCAAATTAGCCCTTCCCAAATAGGCCCTAAGTAATTGGTGATTGACTTGGAGTATGATCACGTGATTTTCTGGAATTATTGAATAATTTCTCAAACATAACATGATATTAAGGGACAATTAGATATCAAAGGATTTTAGCACAATATATATATTTAAAATAATAAATATTATCAATATTAATATTTAAAATTATACATTTTTTTTTATTTTTTAATAATTTTTGAAAATACTCTCTGAAAAGTAATTTTCATAATATTAAGAGTTATGCTAGGGATTTCAAATTATCTACCAAATTTTTTTATTAAATCTCTCATATGGGTGTGGGATCCACACACATGTGGGTTTGTGTCGGTCTCATACTCATGTGAGAAATTTGATAGAAAATTTGATAAATTATTTAGAGTCTATAGCATTTCCTCATATTAATACCCCATTGTTGCAAGATAGTATGTGGATCCAACACTGATATGAAAAATTTGATAAATTATTTAAAATTTATAACATTTTCCTAATATTAATACCTCACTGTTGCAAGATATAATATGTATCTTGTATTAAATTATATTGGCGTAATACCTGTGCTACGCACAGTTTCAAATAAATAATTAATAATCAATTTTAAAATTAAAATTAAACAGTATAAAAACGCATCTATTTATAAGTGCTTCTTATTAAACAGTAAGAAATTTGCTTTGTAGTATTTCTTATGAAAATGATGATGTGGTGATGTAATATTATCTCTTGTCGTCTACTACAACAAAATAAAATAAATAAATAAATAAAATAAATGATTTTACTATAAAAATAAACAAAATTATTTAATACTACCATGGAGAAAGTTATTTTATTTAATGCCGATAATAATATTATATACATCAATTAGTATATTAATTAGTGTACTAGTTAATACACTAATTGGCGCATGTAGCACCACCATATTTAAAAGAATTATACTATATTCACCAATTAGTGTACCAATTGATGATGTGACATAATTTAAGAGATTTTTGGTATTTATAATTTATGTAATGAGTGAAGTCAATAATAATGTCATAAGGTATTTATAATTTATATTATGAGTGATGTCAATAATAATGTTATAACTAGTGCTGATACACTAGTCAGTACACTAATTGGTGCATCTAGCACCACCGTAATTAAAAGAATAAGAGTGCTGCTATTAGCACCTGCCAAAATTCTTTGGACCCCCCATTTTATAATTTTTTTTTTACAATTATACCATAAAATAAAATTACATTAAAAGACATTATTAAATGGAACACCCACCTATCAATAAGAACTAATATTCTATAATATTGGACCCCCACCCCCACCGCCACCGCCACCCTCCAACTCCAACGATATGGGTTTAGCATTGCAACCGGCCAGTAATCCGTGATCACCGAAGGCCTGCTTAACAGTAATGACAGTAATACTGAGTAAATGGGCTGGCGGAAGCCAAAACAGTAAATAAAAGATATCCAATGAGCTGTGACAGTCTGAATGCAAAAAGACTTTTCTGAATATATTCACATTCAAAACCAAAACAGTATATACATACATCATATACAGACATTCAAGTTAGGGACCAAATCCCTACCATAACAGTACAGTGCAAGTCTTAAACAATACAACAAAACGGAGACAGAAGGGTGAGCTGAGACATCCTAAAAAGCCTTAGCTTGAACAAACTTGGAACCTCGAAGTGAGGCACAAAGGTTAGCTTGACAAAAGGGAGTTAACCCGACGCACCTAGCTCCGGTCCGGTGCCTAGACACCTACATATAAATAGAAACAGTGAGCTAAAACCTAATGAATAACATATGCGTAAAGGGGTTAAGAATGAATGTCCTTTCAGTATTTAAACAGCCATATCAATCACTAAGAAACCATAGCAGTTATTTGTGGTGTATCCAATAGCAAAACAGTACAGTAGGTCTTAACAGACCGAACAGTCAATTGATAGCCATCATAACAGTAAACAGTAGTGGTTCCAACATTGGAACTGACAGAGATCTCTGTAACAGTAGCAATAACAGTAATTTGCTATGGATGTCACGAATACAGTTCACAAATAGGACAAACATTCATTCAGTAAGAAATATCTTTTCAGAAAGCAGTACAGTTGATCATTCAGAAAATATTCATGATTGAATATATCTTTACAACATTGTTACTCTCAGAGCACTAGGCTATAAGCAGCTAATGAGCGTCCTCGGATGCCAACCCTACACAGTTACAGAACGAACACACACTAAGTTACACACTTGGGAATCAACAACTTAGTCCCTATCTTGACTCGATGTAGTTCTACATCAATATCCTCAATAAGATGCCTTAAATATGGCCTAAGAATGCCTACGATGGAAAGAGGATGCAAAGATGCACTTTAAAACACTTTTCAAAATTTTCAGAAAACAAGGGTCTCGCTCGAGCGTGGCTTTCTACGCTCGAGCGGACATGTAGACAAAGGAGATTCACTCGAGCGTGACTTCCTTCGCTCGAGCGGACTGCAAACTTCATGAAAAGTACTAGATGCATGCAATTCACGCTCGACGGACGCTCGACCTCGGCTCGAGCATGAGACTCAGGTCCTCGCTCGAGCGTGAACTTTCTCGCTCGAGCGGACTGTAAAACACATGAACTTCTAGGCATATGCATTTCACGCTCAAGCGTGACTTTTCACGCTCGAACGGAGATGCACAACTCAGAGTGTACGCTCGAGCGTGAAGTCCTACGCTCGAGCGTGGGTCCAAAATCTGGAATTTCCAAATTCATCCCCAAGCACAAAACTCAACTTTAAAAGCCTCAAATTCGATCCTTTTGGCCAATTTTTTGGAAAAACACTTTAAACCCATAATATAACACGTTTTGAAGATCAATTTGAAAAATCAAAACCCAAGGGTAAGTCAATTAGACACGAATTTCAAATAAACTTCAAGAACAAGATGTACGTTTAACATGTAAGTGTTCAATTGAATTCAAAGCTTCTAACACATGATCAAATGAGTCAACCCTTCCAAAAACATGATGGATTCATGAACTACAACTAGAAAATGGACATGCATGTGAGGATTTTCTAAAAACAACCTCAAATTCCAAGAACATGTACATGCATACATGAATTAGCTACACAAATCAACTCTTTAAGTCAATTCTTGACTTAGATCACCAATTTACCATGAACCATGCAAGAACAACTCAAATGTACAAATAAGAGGATGAAATCTCTACCTTAAGTCTTGAATTCCAAGTATAGAAGCTCAATTATGCAATCTCTCTTCAATTCCTCTAGATTCAAGCAAGATTTCAAGATGAATTCCAAACTTCTCCTAACTCTCTCTCTCTCTTCCACAGTTTGGGTCTAAGAAAATGGCTGAATAAAATGATGTATAAACGTGCCAAACAATGTTGTAGAAAATGGCCACTCAATGGCAATATTGTAATAAACTTAAACTAATGTAATTTAGCTTTATTTAATCTAATTTAATCATACCAAATCACATTTCAATTAAATTCACCATAAAATCACATAAATTCTAATTAGCATAAAATACCAATCAATTTCAGATTCGGTCGCTGATAAGGCCTTCAATTTACAGTTTGAAACTTAAAACATGAACAGATCAATCAAATGACAAACAGATAGAAATGCAAGTAAAGCAATATACTCATGCATTCAGTTCAGAATTTCAGTCTGTTCAATTACTTATCATGCTCAATCAGAGATTAGCACTAATCAGAGGTGAGGGTTGTCACAGAAACACAGGCCCGAACATTGTTTATTTCTCTAGGAACAGGTAACCGAACATTTCTTATTTGCTCAGGAACAAGTAACCAACTCTAACAATCGTCAAACCGAAGAAAAGAATGAGGCGGTAGAGATCACAACCCAAGTCAGTCTTGTCTGGCAATTGACAGTAATCACATTTGGCTCTTCTTCTTCTTTCTCATGTAGAAAAATCTCAACCCAATTTCTTGCTTATATATTCCAGGGATTGAAGATTAAAAATCCTATATTTATTTTTTCATTATAAGGTTATGAACAAGTATGTGGAGATGAAGTAGTAATCACCATTGTGGGTTTTGTTAGGGTTTTTGAGAGAGAGATTTTTTGGGGTGTGGGGGGTGTGCATTCAATTGAATGGGTAAAATGTTTTCAGAGGGATATTTTGGTATTATTTAGGAGGAGAAAAGAAATTTTAAGGGTTTTAAAATTTATAAGTGGGGGTCTAAAGAAATGGAGAGCCCAAAATAATTGACAGGGTGTTAAGAACATCACTCTTAATATATTATTTAAAAATTAGATTTACGGTTATACCCTTATTTCTATTATTTTCTTCTTCTTTTTTTCTTTTTGTTTTCGAAAGGTAAAGTACACAATCTATGGGAATCAAATTTTGATTGATTTTTTATATGGAAAACATTTCAAAAGGAGTACAAAAATGACATAAAATATGAGATTCTTCAAACATTCAAAAGGATGAGGGATTCTTTAAACATTTCAAAAGAAGTGCAAAAACTCCTTAGTAAGCTTTGGGCATATGTCTAATTTCAAACTGTAACACTCAAATATAACACTCCAATGTAATACTCCAAAAAAATAAAAATTCGTAATGCATTTTTCCAAACGTAACATTCCAAAAAAAAAAAACTCCTTAGTATAACACTCCAATGTAACATATAAAAAAAAAAAAATCCTTAGTGTACTTTTTCAAAAGATAATACTCCAATGTAACATTCCAAAAAAAGGATGCGGAATTCTTCAAACCATTCCAAAAGGATGTGGGATTCTTCAAACTATTCCAAAAGGAGTACAAAAATTTTTTAGTAAGTTTTGAGCAAATGCATATGTAGACACTCTATTTTGACCACCCTTAAGACTTAGGTGCTTCACACTGAACACTCGATGATGAAATGTTACGCGATGGAATCATCCAAATCTTCAGCAAAAGAATTCAGTTTTGAGTTTCAAACCCAAACCTTGCACCCTATTTTTGACCAAAATGTTTTAGACGCTTAAAAAATTCTTTTTTCAAAATAGGACCCAGCCGGGGGTATTTGGGCCTGGACAGCTCTCAGTGGCAACGATACCAAAATATGACCGGCAGACCACTTTTTTGGACCGGCCGTACAATTGATTGGCTGGCCGGTCATGTTCAGCGTAATAGATATTTTTGATAGCTGTAGCTGCTCCCATGCACATGCTTTGGACCGACTGTCTCTTTACAGATATTTTTGACGTGAGCAATTGTTTTTCTTAAATACAATATCGCCCTCATGGTTTGGGGTTAGAAAAAATCATCCAAGAACCTATAGTTTATCCAACACACTTCCCTCCTCTCTTGAAATATACATACACTATAGATATACCATACAAGCTTGAACTTAAAGCCTTTTGTTGAGATTTTGAATACAATTTCAGCTCCTTGAGAGTGTTTAGGTTGTGGTTTATGAACTAAGAAGCTTTTCCTCTCTTTCAAGAGGTAAATTTCGAACATTTTCACCATCTTTTCTCTCTCTTTTTCTTGTATTTACATAGTGATTTCAGAGTTTTTTTTTAGCTTAAAATGTGATTAAAACTTTGTTACAAGTGAGTGAACTGGCCACCCTTCCATTGGCTAACTCACTAGTTGTGTACTCCTTTGTTTTTCTTCCATTTTTTTACTTTCTTTTCACTTCATTTGGTTAAATTTTAGTACCTTTATAGCATTGTTCTTAGGTTTTTTTTGTGTCATATGACTTGAATATGGGCTTATAAAAAGGTATTAGTCCTCCACGCTGCATGTGCTCTTACTTCTTATGCTTTGAATATTATATTTGTGTTGTTGTAAATCCTCTCAGATTTGGCGTGTGTAGGATATAGCGACCAATCCATTGAGTTGATCGTTTTTAGCTTTCCTTGTGTAACTTGGAACATTGTGGTCATGGGAGGATTAAAGCTTGGCTTAGCCACCCCACCACAAGTTTGCTTATTTAGCGGTAAATTTCTTGCTTTCATATTCTTGTTGTCCACCTTCAAGCTAGTTAGTAGCTTCCATGGTCAAAGTGTTGAATAACTCTTTTAGCGATCATTTTTCGAAACATGGAAATGGATGTCTCATCCTTGTTCCATGAAAAAGAGGAGTTGTCAACAATTTTTGCAAGTTGTGTGTTTAAGCTCTGATAAATAGCTTTTTTTTTCTTGTTTTATTTCCTTACTTGCTTTGTTGCTCCTAAAGAGCTCTTTCTTGAGAAGTGTTGAAAAGTCTCTTCTAGTTCCACTTTGAAGCATGGAAATGGATGTTTCATTCTTATTCCATGAGTAAGGAGTTGAGTTGTTACATTTTTTTCATTTTGATTGCTCTATGATCATCATGTACTATCATGTGACTTGATGATTTGTGAGTGAAGCATGTCTACCTCTTCCTTGAATAAGTTCATGAAAGGAATGAGGTAAGGAGCATAGCACCCTTTTTTTGTTTAGCTAAGTCTTTTCCTTTTGCCTTTAAAGATCATCAAACAATAAATTTTCAATGATTGATGATTTGTGAAGCAAACCTACTTTCTCCTTGAGAATTTTTCATGACAGGAGAGAGAAGAAATGGTGAACATCTTTTGAAAACCCCCAGTTTGCCTCTATTTTAGTTCTGTCGCAGCAGGTGTTTCCCCAACAATAGTGGCTAGTTGGCCATCACTTTGTACGGCTGACCATTTCTCAAGGCCGGCCAACCCTTTTTGTACGGTTGTGGTAGTTTTCCAAATAAATAGAGCAGATCCTAAGGCCTAAAACAGAGCTATTTTAGACTGTAAATAGAGCAGCTTTTGGTAGTGAGCAAAGGGGGTTTCAGAAGGATGTTCTTAGTTATGCGCATGCGATTCCCAGCCTTTCGTTTAATTTCAGATTAGTCGCTTTGAATAACTTGTAATTAATTAATTGCTTTCATTCAGACTTGCAATAATTAGTTATATAATTTGGTGTTGAAATAATTAGTTAATTAGGACATTCAGACCCTCTTGTGTGAGGGAAAATTTGTAACATTTGATATATGTCTCCCAACCCTCATTTCTTTCTCCCTTTTATTTATTTTCTTACTATAGTTGTATAGCATCATGTTTTCTCTATCATTGCCTTGATTTGCATCTATCTTTGCATGCATTAGGATTTGGCTCATCACACTATCATTGCTATTTCCTACTTACTTGAATACATGCGCTACTGTATGCCTTGAATCGATTCGTATGTCATGTTAAGAAGCTGAATCCGATTGTTACATTTTTGTATGTGTTGCATTAGTCATGTGCATTGTTAGGGTCATGCATTTTTCTAATTGATTTCTTTTTCTTCAACTTGCCACGGAGTACTACGTAAACAATTTTTGGCTTTAGCATATTCATGAGTGTTCGTATTGCCATGACAAGCATACTATCATGAGGCTATGTGCTTGTTTGAAATACCTCTTTGAATGCCTATGAATGAAGGTTATTTTACTTGCATTGGGGATGATTTTGATCATATATATGTACGGGCTCATTTATTTCCTTTTGAGTTGTGAGCTCTCAAAACTCTTTTAAAAATCACATAAAATCAAGTCATTTCCAAAGCAAACGAAACAGTCTATACTTATCTGCCTCACATAGTAAGTTAGTATAATAATAGAACATGAGCATATAATGTTGATAAAATTCACATTATGATTAATAAAGACCGATTTTTGATCGACTGAGGGTGTGCTTAATTCATGACCTTTTACTCTCATACTTAAGTTCCCTAACCGAGACAACTTTGGTTATGACAGACAAATGGCCTTTAGCAAAAGTCACGGGTTTCCTAAATTTCTCAAAAATATTTAGATAACGACTCTGAAATCTAGCAATGCAGTCCATTTTTGGCATCTTTGATGATTAATGGGTTTTCTAGGATTTGTCGGATTTGGACTCTCATTCATTTTCTATTTCACATTACACTTGTGAAACAAGATTCAGAACCACAAGAGTCCAAACTATAGAGTTATTGTACCCGAGGAGACTAAACCCCTCCAAGGAGCACAAAAAACCAGCTATAATTTCTGGCGACTCTGCTAGCGATTTAGAGAACTTGATTTGGACTTCATGATGTGAAATTTATTTACATACATATGTTCATTGCATTGCATTTGCATGGTGCTCTTAAGTCACAATGTTACCATCTGATATCCTGGACCACTTGCCGGACGCTTGCCAAAAGACTGGTCGGATGTAGGCAATGTCACGTTGGGAATACAACCCTCAGATCTGGGTTATCGCTATACCGTTTGATCCTCCTTTTATTTTTCGGTGTTAGGTGTGAGAGATATATTAGGTAATCTTGATGAGGTACCCTTTTGTCCAATTGGCCTAGCGCATGTAATAAGCTCAAGTGACTATTCCAGCATAGGACAGTATGCTCGCCCATATGCAAGATGTTGTGATACCGCTTGTTTGAATAGTGAAGTTGTAGATCACTCGAAAGCTAGGACAAGGAAACCCTAACCTCTCATAGGGGCGTTTTGAATGCCGTTTGTGCAGAATGTGAAATCTTTGGCAATGTGTGATGTAATTTTTGGGGAGTCTTAATCTTGAGGTGATTCCATTTAAACCTTAAAGGTCATATCAGAATTACAATTCGGGTCAAAACCTAGGGGTTTGTGTTTGATATGGTAAAAATAAAAAATTAAGATATGGGGATTGTATTTGAATGGGTGAATTTTCAGCAAGACCAGAACTAGGGCCAAAATTTGTATATTGCTATGTTTTGACCAGCATATCCGGTACCTCAATTTGATAGGGTATTTGTTTTTAATGCTAGGTTTGTTTGAGCCAGGTTGCCAAGAAGAAGCAGTACCCAATTCAAAAAAAGCCAAGCCCAATCTAACCCGGAAGAACTCAACCCATCATCATCTATTCAATCCCATAAAAACCCACTTAGCAAAGGTCCAGTCCATCCAATCCCAGAAAAACCCACTCAGCAAAGGTTCAGTCTGTCCAATCCCAAAAAAACCCACTTAGCAAAGGTCTAGTCTATCCAATCTTGAAAAAACCCACTCAGTAAAGGTCCAATCCATCTGATTCCAAAAGGCCAACTTATAAAAGGTTCGTTCAATCCCAAAAGATCCATTCTGAAAAGCCCAATCAGTCAAATCCATCTATCCAGTTCAGATCTATCAAACGTAACCAGTTCTAAATCTTTATTAGTTAGCTCTCAGGTTACACCCATCTAGTTCCCTAATTACCAAATTCAGCAGACCCATGATGGCACAGAGTCAAGAAAAAGTTGCAACTATGATGATGGCCTTTCAAAAGGCCATAGATACACTAAACCAAAGAATCGCCATACAAGATGAGACCATTGCTGAAATGCGATGCCCATCTAGGGCATCTACCTCACATCCAGTCCCAGCTACCTCGCCGAACCTTGATCTACCTCTCCTAGCTGAAAATCTCCAAGCTCCAGATCCACAAGAAGTGTTAGCTCAAGCTCAAGCTTTCAGGCCTTTAGCATAGCCTCACGGAGGGCTTCTTCGTTTAGACATCGATGACATCGATCCTTCCATGATAAAAATCACCAAGCTGGAAAAGATGCTTAAGAAATCTCAAGGCTTCAATTCCATCCCAGACATTGAAGACGGTTATACTGAGGCTTCTGTAAGATTTCCAAAGAAGTTCAAAACGTCGCACATTAACAGATTTGATGGAAGCGGAGATTCTATCGTCCACATCCGTCTCTTCTTGAATGTCTTGAAACTAATGGGTTTGACGCGGGCTCAGAAATTGTCATTATTTGAAATGACCTCATCAGAAGTGGCAGCCACTTGGTATGCCAAACTAGAAGACTTGGCCAAGCAGAACTAAGAAGAACTATCTGAGGGATTTGTTAATCAATATTCTTACAATACTCAGATGAAGGTAACAATCAGTGAACTAGAGGCAACCTCTCAAAATTCAAGGAACCCTTTATTGACTTTGTTGCTAGATGGAGGGCAAATGCAGCCCGAATGACAAGCAAGCCTTTAGAGAGGGAACAAGTTCGATTGGTAGTTCAGAACCTTAAACCAGACATGTTACAGAGATGATAGTCGCGCCACTATCTACCTTCGTTGCATTACATGAATTGGGGGCTCAGATTGAGAGCACTTTGAAGGAGGGAATTATCCATAGAACAGGTGAACCAACAAAGAGGTCGTTTACTAGGGGTACCAATGCTAGCAATAGCACTATTCTTAGGCCTACCAAAATCAATATCGTTACCACTACTACCAAGACTGTCGATCCTTTTGGTAATACCAGCCCACAAATAGCCGGCCTGACCCAAGGTCAAGGTAGAACCTTCACTCCCTCCATATAAGCCTAACCCACTCACTAAAAGTCCTGGTGAAAAGAGAATATCTCAAGCCTTTTGATCCCTGACATCTTCCTGACCCACTCCCTGCTAGACATAACCCCACCAAATACTGTGCGTACCATCAGCAGCACGGTCATGACACCGATCGTTGATACTGCCTTCGTCATGAGGTTCAGAATCTCATCAACAACTGGACGATAGTTCCACCTCAAGAACCCAATGTAACCAATAACCCACTTCCCGTACATGACCGCATACCTCCACTTCCACAAAATCCAAACCTTATTCATACACTCCCACCTACCTTCAACCCTAGCATATACATCACCCCAGCCCATTTACCCATGCCTGAGATGTTCATTCCAGAAATCACGGACTTGTGTATAATGGATGCACTTGAACCCCAATCATCTCAAACCCCAAAACTTGAACTCCACAATAGCCCAATTCCAGTCCAGCCTACTCCAAAGAGTCCAGCCCAACCAATTCATCAAGACTAAGTTGGTTCAAATACACTGTGGGCACCAATGGCCTAGCCCACTCCTTCTGAGCTAATGAGCATGATTTAAGATCTTTAGAGAACTGTGGCAGATTTAACCTTTGGGATCTTGGCTCCATCATCGACTACATCACATGCCAGTGCCAGGAATTTCACGTCAAAAAGCTCCCTAATCTTAAAGCGAGCTGTAATTAGAAGGAGCCAACCCGAAGCTATCTCAAGTCTTGGTGATGACATGTTAACAACAAATGGGCCTCGCTTTGATATAGTCATCCAATCCCTTGGCAAAGCTGGAGTGAGTGGCAAGAACAAGGCCAGGCAAGTATTGATCCCTATGCACATCTTTCGTGGGCTATTAAGACTTTGAAGGTGAAATGGTTGAACAAGCAGCAAGTGCTTGCAGTTGTTGCAAATATTGTGGATGAAACTTTTGTCGCTCAAGTTGGGAGCATTTTGAATCAGGGGGTAAGCCATGAAAATGGATGCTTTATAAGAAACACCCATCCTAATTCTAGTCCCAAGCCCATCAATACCTAGCCAACACCCGCCAACCCATTTGCCACTGTGTCTAAAACTAGTACTTCCTACTCCCAAAAATGAACCTTCGTCCATCTCCACATGAGCCCAACTCGCGCCTTGAAGCTATTGATGGAGAAGGGATATCTTAAACTCCCCAATCCTCGACCTCTCCCTAACCTTTTCCCACCTAGACATGACCCTACTAATATTGCATATTTCATCAGCAGTATGATCATCATACTGACTGTTGCTTCCGTCTTTACCAAGAAATTCAAGACTTGATTGACAATAAGTTCATCACCCCACTTGAAAATCACAAAGTTATCAATAAGCCTATCCCTGACTACAACAGATTGCCACTCCATAACATAAATCCCATTCATGTCTTGCCAACAACCAACCTTGACCCTAGCCAGCACTGTGAAGGAGATGTGTGGGGACTATCAGGGTAATTGTGATGCTCAATCTGTGAGACCCAACTTGAAAGTTTGAAATCAAGCCTACTAGGTGTAGATGTTAGTATTACTGAAATGATGGCAGGTTTGGACCCTCTCATGGGCTACTTGAAGTTTTTCTTAAATTTTGCCAATGGACTTGGAGAGTGAAAACCCATTTTGTCTCAAGAATGTTGATTTTATTTTGAGTTGTGTCTTGTAAATAGTTGAGTCATGAGTTTTATTTTCTTTGTCTTTTCTTGCGCTGTTCCGCCAGTTGAGTCTTTTCCTTTGAGTCACTCTCGTGTACCCTTATGTCTTTGTTTTTTCATTAATAAAGTAGGAGTCAAGTTTTTGATCATTTTATTGTGCCTACAGTAATTCATGTGTGAACTTTTAAAAATAAAAAAAGCTTCGAATTTGTTTTTTCAATGAGATTCCATTAATAAGCTCTAGTGTTGAGAAGGATCCCCCAAATGGTTTGAGTGGATTCTGAATTATCGGCACAAAGTCCTTCATGATTTCAAAATTTTAAGTTGTTTCTTTTGCAAACTTGCAAAGATAGATTCAGCTTTGTGCATGGTATTCTACATTATCCTGGCAATTCTCTTCACTTTTAGGCGATCATTTTGGCAAGCACAAGACGGCTTTTAGATCTCACAATCATAGCCCCTGGTGTTTTCATTACTTTAAAGAGAAAAGAAAAAGAAAAGAGATAAACAAAAAAGAAAAGAAAAGAGAAAAAAGAAAAAAGAAAAAAAGAAGAAAAAAGATAAAGAAGAAGAAAAAACAAAGAAAAAAGAAAGGGAAAAGAAGTCAACCCATCAAGCCAGGGAATGAAATCCAATCAACTATGAGGAAAGGAACTGTTGTCTGAATTCGAGAAAGCCAATGCGAGGAGGTACCACATTGCAAGAAGACCCAACTCTGAAAATGGAGCAAAAGAAAGGAAGAAGACCTGCATAAGAGAATAGAGAACCAAACACAAATCAAGGTGAAGCCAGTTCCAGTATTAGGGCAAAGATTACTATTGATCAAATTCACCGCATATGTTGTAATGTTATCCTTGAGAGGCTCGCTAGGCCAAAAACTTAAAAGGGTGACCTAGGCAAAAGTTAGAGCATAGAAAATGATAAATCAAATAAATAGGGCTCGCAAGGGGCGCCTTTGGTAAAAGATAGAGCGCCAAATCAGAGTGTTAACACCCGAGTGAGCCTTATCGATGAACTGTGTTGGGATATGTAGGCAACTTCATCCTGAAGTTCAGTCTCAACCATATCCATCTTATCCATCTCGACATAATCATCTTGCCCAAATTCACGTCGTCATCTTTGCATTAGTCTATAAGCTACACTGACTGCTATGCATATCACATACTTGAGTTGGGTAAGAAAGAACTAGCTTGAATCAACAAGTGGAGAAATTTTCAATACTTGAGCTTATCAGTAGAATCTCTACCTGAGCAAAAAAAGGAATCAAAACTCGAGTTTTGCGAAATTGAGTTTTAAAATGAGCATAAGTAATACTAGGGGCACTATGAATGATCAGTCACCTTGAGTATTTTTCTATTTTTGGGTCAGTTGTGAATTTTGTTGTGTCGTGTCGTGTCCTGTGTTTGTCTTAGTTTGGGCTCTTTATCGAGTCACCCTAGCGTATCTATCGCTCAAAGTTCAACAGAGTGGCATGGTTAAAATTCCATACACGAATGTTTGCTCCAAACTCAAAAACAAGTCCATGTGTGGAATTCAAAACAAACTAAGAGTGCCCATACAAGGGGCATCACATTCATGATCAGTATATGTAAGGAATCTGTCACTACTTTGAGAGACCAGAGTAAGTTCTCAACATGCCGGGATAGAAGAGAAGCATGAGTCTGATTGGTTGGCAACTATTCTAGGATCTAATGATTCCCACCACACATGCCTGCATAATGTTGAAAAAGGTGGCCAGTGACTGGACACTAGGGACAATTTTCAGTACATCTGATTGGGCCATCAATTGAACAAGGGGCATGAACCCAACCTTTCTCTCAGTCCGCTCAAAGCCATTTTGTTTGGCACTTTCCCTTAGGTTAGGGTAACTCACCCCCATGATGATTCTGATATGATTGTGTTTGTAGTGAGTTCCTAGGAGACCAATTGAGACGGTGAGAACTCAAAAGTCTGGTTTAAATACTCAGATATGTAAAGATTATTTCAAAACATCATCGGCTTGAAATCTATATGGAAGCCCTATAGGTTGAGGTAGCTTGTAGGCACCTCAATTCTGGATACTGAACCAATCTAGTCTATCACTGTGTTAGAGAATAGAGAAAGTTACAAACATAGCCAGGGAGAAAAGTAGTACCCTTGGTTTGGAAACGCAAGATGAAGAAAGAAGTCTTAAAACCAAAAAGAAGAGGAAGATCTCCATTAGCATAAGGTGAGACCTCGCCAATTACCCCTGTAAGGTGCTTTCTAAGGCACCACTTCCTAGTTGCTACATCACATCTTATCTAGTACCTTTATCACATTGCATATAGCATCTATCGAATGCATCTACTATATCATCCATTACATCCATTACATTGTACCATTTTATTGCCTGCATCCTTTCCATGTTAAACCTAGTTTGGCATGTGCCCATACCTTTCCTGCGTTAAAGCATAGCTCTGCATGTGTACGCACCTATTCTGCAAGAATTTCGGTCTGACGGTGTCGGTACCTTTTCTGTGTTAGACGTGGTTTGTTTTGTGTCCATGCCTTTTCTAGGTGAGACGTAGTTCGGCCTGTGCCCCTTATTCACTTCATCTATTGCATCGTATTTTGTCTTGTTGCATTCAGCATTAAGGATCATTATCTTTCCCTAGCAAATCATTCCTCACTTATATCATACCACCTAATTATTTGTACTCTTTCTGCGAAAGGCATAGTTCTACATGTGTATCCACCTATTCTATAAGAATTGTGGTTTGAGGGTGTCGGCACCTTTTCTGTGTTAAACGTAATTTGATTTGCATTCCTACTCCTTGATGATATTTTTGTGGAAAGCATAGCTTGCGATTTGATTATTTCGTTACATTGTGTATCATTTGCATACTGTCCCTGAACTACGTTGGTTTGATTCCTTGCGAAGGGATATGCATACAACCCTCTAGTTCAACTAACTGCATCTGCATTTTGTTTGTTTGTTTGCCCAAGTCTTATGGCCTCGTCAAATGGGATGTCTTCGGGTTTTGACCTTCACTCACGTTATTTCATGACTCCAAGCTCTGTCAAAGATGGGCAACTATAGACACCCCATTTTGACCACCCTTAAGACTTGGGCGCTTTACTTTGAAAACTCGATGATGAAATGTTATGTTGTGCAATCATTCGAATCTTCAGCAAAAGAATTCAGTTTTGAACTTCAAACCTAAACCTTGCACCCCATATTTGACCAAAATGTTTTAGACCCTTAAAAAATCCACTTTTCAAAATAGGACCTGGCCGTGTGTATTTTGGGCTCAGTTGACTCTCAGTGGTAACAAGACCAAAAACTGACTGGCAGACCACTTTTTTGGGCCGGCCATACAATTAATTAGCCGGCTGACCATGTTCTGCATAACAGATATTTTTGACAGCTGTAGTTGCTCCCATGTACATGCTTTGGACCAACTATCTCTTTACAGATATTTCCGACATCAGAAACTATTTTTCTATAAATACAACACCATTACTCATGGTTTGGGGTTCGAAAAAATCATCCAAGAACCTATAGCTTGTCCAACACACTTCCCTCCTCTCTTAAAATATACATACACTATAGATACATCATATAAACTTGAACTTGAAGCTTTTTGCTAGGATTTTGATTACAATTTTTGCTCCTTGAGAGTGCTTAGTTTGTGGTTTGTGAACTAAGAAGCTTTTCGTCTCTTTCAAGAGGTAAATTTTGAACCTTTTCACCATCTTTTCTCTCTTTTCTCTTTATTTACATAGTGATTTCAGAGTTGTTTTTTTGCTTAAAATGTGATTAAAACTTTGTTATGAGCGAGTGAGCTAGCTACCCTTCCATTAGCTAGCTCACTAGTTGTGTACCCCTTTGTTTTTCTTCCATTTTTTTACTTTCTTTTCACTTCATTTGGTTAAATTTCAGTACCTTTATAGCACTGTTTTTAGATTGTTTTGTGTGATATGACTTGAATATAGGCTTATAAAAAGGTCCTAGTCCTCCCCGCTACATGTGCTCTAACTTCCTAAGCTTTGAATGTTATATTTGTGTCGTTGTAAGTCCTCTCGGATTTGGCGTATTTAGGATATAGCTGCCAATCCGTTGAGTTGATCATTTTTAGCTTTCCTCGTGTAACTTGGAACCTTGTGGTCATGGGAGAATTAGAGCTTAGGCTTAGCCACCCCCCCACAAGTTTGCTTATCTAGTGGTAAATTTCTTGCTTTCATATTCTTGTTGTCCACCTTGAAGCTAGGTAGTAGCTTCCATGGTCAAAGTGTTGAAAAACTCTCTTAACGATCATTTTTCGAAACATGGAAATGGATGTCTCATCCTTGTTCCATGAAAAAGAGTAGTTGTCAACAATTTTGGCAAGTTGTGTGTTTAAGCTTTTACAGATAGCTTTTTTTTTTCTTGTTTTATTCCCTTACTTGCTTTGTTGCTCCTAAAGAGCTCTTTCTTGAGAAGTGTTGAAAACTTTCTCCTAGTTCCACTTTGAAGCAAGGAAATGGATGTTTCATTCTTATTCCATGAGTAGGGAGATGAGTTGACAACACTTTTGAGTTGTTACATTTTTTTCATTTTGATTGTTCTATGATCATCATGTACTATCTTGTGACTTGATGATTTGTGAGTGAAGCATATCTACCTCTTCCTTGAATAAGTTCATGATAGGAAGGAGGTAACGAGCATAGCACTCCTTTTGTGTTTAGCTAAGTTTTTTCCTTTTGCATTTACAGATCATCATGTAACAAATTTGCAGTGATTGATGATTTGTGAAACAAACGCACTCTCTCCTTGAGAATTTTTCATGACAAGAGAGAGAAAGAAGGATGAACATATTTTGGAAACCTTGTTATGTTTCAGTTCTGTCGCAGCAGGTGTTTCCCCAGCAATAGTGGTTGGTTGGGCATCACTTTGTACGGACGACCACTTCTCAATGCCTGCCGGCCACCCATTTTTGTACGGTTATGATAGTTTTCCAAATAAACAGAGCAGATCCTAAGGCCCAAAAACAGAGCTATTTTCAGACTATACACAGAGCAACTTCTGGTAGTGAGTAGTGGGGGTTTCCAGAGGATGTTCTTGGTTATGCGCTTGCGATTCCTTGCCTTTTGTTTAATTCCTTTAGATTTGTTGCTTTGAATCATTTGTAATTAATTAATTGCTTTCATTCGGACTTGCAATAATTAGTTAATTCATTTGGTGTTGTATTAATTAGTTGATTAGGACATTTGGACCCTCTTGTGCGGGGGCAAACTTGTAACACTTGACGTATGTCTCCCAAACCCCATTCTTTTCTCCGTTTTATTTACTTGCTTACTATAGTTGTATAGCATCATGTTTTCTCTATTATTGCCATGATTTGCATCCATCTTTGCATGTATTAGGATTTGGCTCATCATACTATCATTGTCATTTCTTACTTACTTGAATACCTACGCTACCGCATGCCTTGAATCGATTCATATGTAATGTTAAGAAGCTGAATCCGATAGTTACATTTTTGTATGTGATGCACTAGTCATGTGCATTGTTAGGGTCATGCATTTTTCTAATTGCTTTCTTTTTCTTCGACTTGTGATGGAGTACTAGGTGAGCAATTTTTGGTTTTAGCATATTCATGTGTGTTTGTATTGCCATGACAAGCATACTATCATGAGGCTACGTGCTTATTTGAAATACCTCTTTGAATGCCTGTGGATGAAGGTTATTTTACTTGCATTGGGGATGATTTTGATCAAATGTATGTGCGGGCTCATTTTTTTCTTTTTGGGTTGCGAGCACTCAAAACGCTTTTAAAAATCACATAAAATCAAGTCATTTCCAAAGCAAACGAAACAGTCTATACTTATGTGCCTCACATAATAAGTTAGTATAATAATCAGAACATGAGCATATAATGTTAATAAAATTCACATCATGATTAGTAGAGACTGATCTTTGATTAGGTAAGAGGGCTGCTCAATTTATGACCTTCCCCTCTCATACCTAAGTTCCCGAAACAAGACAACTTTGGTTACCACGGACAAGTAGCCTTTAGCAGGTTTCCTAAATTTCCTAAAAATATTTAGGCTGCGACTCTAAAATCTGGCAATGCAGTCCATTTTTGGCATCTCTGATGATTAATGGATTTTCTAGAATTTGTCGGATTTGGACTCTCATTCATTTTCATGCTTCACATACACTTTTGAAACCATATTCAGAACCACGGGAGTCTAAACTGCAGGGCTATCATACCCGAGGAGACTAAACCCCTCTAAGGAGTACAAAAAACCAATTGTAGTATAATTTCAAACTGTGTGTGCTATATTTGATAAAAGTACATTGATGAGCTTTTTAGTCTTTTTGTATGTATTACATTGGAGTGTTACGTTTGGAAAAAGTACATTAAAGAGTTTTTTTTGTGTGTTATATTAGAGTATTACATTTGGGAAAAGTATACTAAGAAATTTTTTTGGAGTGTTACATTGTTACGTTTCAGAAAAGTACATCAATGAGTTTTGTAGTGTGTTACATTGGAGTGTTACATTTTTATTCATAATGTGAGATTTGTTCCAGAATGATGGAAAATCCAAAATCTATAATGCGGATTACCTAAATGTGTAATTCTATATTTGGAGAAACCCACTTTTATTATTAAAAAATTAAACTCAAACATGCAAGTGACTATCTTTTTGTATAATTTCCACTTTAATGGGACCTTTGGGTTTATAAGAAAAAAAATGGATGATTAAACTGTTCACAAGATCAGATTTTGAAACCTATTGGTGCTTTACCCATTATATTAATATTTTAGTATCTTTGAATTTTTTTTTTTTTTTAAATTTGGATTCTTCAAATGTTTAGTCCTCATTTAATATTTTTAGTACTATATAAACTTCTTAACACTCCATCAATAACGGTGGTATTAAAATATTTGTAATTACACATTTAATTTCTTTGTACACTTAAATCTCCTAATATTTATGCCTAAATTATAAAATTTATTATGCATGTGGTGGTTGGGAAAAAATATTAAGTGTGTGTAAGTAGAAATTCTTATGATATTAGTTTCATTCCTTAATAACCCTATATCATTAACTCCCAAACATTTTCAAAACGTACATAATTTATATTACAAAATCATACTAATATCTTCGTATCTTTGATTTTTTTCTTTTTATATATAATTAAGAGCCTTCAAAATGTTTGGTCTTTAAATTAGGAGCTTTCAATGGATTATTACCAACTATTTTTACTAACTGAACAATCAATTTTTTAGGTTGGGTCCAAGGTAGGGTTAGAACAAGGCACATTTTTTAAGTCGACACAGTATTAGATAATTTTTTATTCCAAGACAATTTTCTAAAATTTAGATCATTGCCATTAAAATTTATCCAAATTCGGCTTCTAAATTACTTTTGTGTTTAATCCAATACTAACACTATCAAATTAACTCATACCTATCACAACCTCTTAAACTAGGATATTTTAAATTGATTATTATCAATTATTTTTACTAATTAACTAATCAATTTTTTAGATCAAGTGCAAGGTAGGCTAGACTAAGGCGTATATTTTAAGGCGAGCCAATATTAGACAGTTTTAATTGTCAATAATTTTAAATATAAATATATAATTTTTGGCCCAACTTCATTTTTTTAAAAAAATAAATATGCATGTACATGTTTATTTATTTGTTAAGGTTGATCACACCTAGATCTCCTCAACTTTTTTTGTTACTCTCTCTATCATTTATAAATTCATACATATCGACTCCCTCAACTATAAAAATTATATAAAGAGGTGAAAGTGTTGCATTTGTATAGTTAAAAAGATCAATATATACGAATTTATAGATGAAGAAGACAAAGCAATATTTGTTAATAGTGTTGGAGGTCTTGGTGTAATTAACTCATTTTAATATAAAACCCAACACTAACATATGTTATTTACCAATTTAATAACTAAATAAATAAATAGATTAAGTGATTCATAGGCATATAGTAAGGTGGTGGTTGATGGTGGTGGTGCTAGCGATGATAGTGGTAGTAAAATAATGGTGGTACTTATGGCAATAATGACAATGGTGATGAAGATAGTGGTAGTAGTGATGGCGGCAACATGATGGTGATGGTGTTGGTAGTGGTGGTAGCGGTGGTGGCGGCGGTGATAGTGACGTGGTGGTGGTGGTGGTGGTGGTGGTAGTGGAAGTGGTGGCTGTGACAATTGAGTTTTTCAGACCGCTCAAGTAGTCATTTGGTCGCTCAAGGGGTGATCTTCAGCTTCAAGTAGTTGGTTGTTTTGTAGGTGGAACTGCTCGAGCGGTGGAGTTGTCGCTTGAGTGTAGAATTCATGCACCCAGTATTTTCACTGTAGCTCTACAAAACTTATAGGACTTTTCGTTTTTTTTGCTTAAGGGTGAAATGATCGCTTAAGCGATCGCTTCAAATTTCTGATGTTCGCTCGAGCGTAGGAAGTTGTGCTAGAGTGGTCTGTTCGAGATCAGCCAGTATAAAAGCCACTTTTTGCCCGTTTTCTCTCATTCTTCTCTCTTTTCTCACCCCCCCCCCCCCTCTTCATGTCTGAAAACCCTAGCCACAAAACCTTTGATTTTACCTTATTATACCAAGGATCCACTTTAGATCATGCAAGATTAGTGAAAAAGGAGTGAGAATCCTCCTCTTAACCAATCGGATTGCGATTTCATCGAAGTTTTCACCTAGGCCTTCGTTGTTTGCTCACCTTCTTGAGGTAGGGAGTTCTCTTAACTCTAATCTTTTAAGATTTAGTTCGATTATGTTGTATTATGGAAAGTTTGGGTTCATTTGAGTTTGAAATCTTTGATTAAAAAGAAGTTTATATTAAAAAATTGGGGTTTTCACTCAAACCTTTGAAATATTTAGAATGTTTTGGTACTTTGATGGTTAATACTTGATGATTTGAGAATTTAACAAAGAAATGAGGAAAAACCCCCTATTTTATTGAAAACCCTAGAATTGGGATTTTTAAATTAAAAGAGGGTTTGAGTTAATCGGTACCTTATTGTAGACACCCCATTTTTGACCGTCCTCAAGACTTGGACGTCACCGTTTGAACACTCGGTGATCATCCATGATCGTGTTTGTTCAGAGTTCCCGGAGGTCTCGGCTCGCGCGCCCTGCCTCAGGATCTCCGAACTTGACCGTTTAGTGTCTGGTTTTGCACCGAACACTTGTGTTTTGCCTTGAAAGGGCAGGGAATGCCTTATGAGGCATCCCCACACACCACCGGCAGTGGCTGGAGGCCACCGGATGGTCTTTTTCTTCCATCGGCACTTTTGTTTGCCGGTCGGCACACTTTATTGCCGGTCGGCATAATATGTTGCCGGTCGGCACTGTTTTTTGCCGAAATAGCATTTTTGGGAAACCGACCACTGTTCCTCCACTTTATGGAGATATTTTGTGCCAGCTGTGATAGCTGGCACCAACTCTTCCCCCCTCCATACACGTGTATGGAGGGATTTCCCTCTAGCCAAGCTTGTTGAATAAGCTTTGCAAGAGGGAGTCTTATAAGAGGAAGGTCTTCCTCTTTGATCTAGGTTAGCTTCTTGCAACCAAAAACCAGACCTCTAAGATATAGATACATATTATCTCTATACCTCCCCCTCTCTCCTCCTTTGTGTGTGTTTTTTAGCTCAAAATGTGGTTTTTACCTTACTTTTGCACCATTACACACACCATTACACCTTACTCCGAGATTGAGGGACTTGGAGGAGTTGTTTCTTGAGTTTTGGGCTGGTTTTGATCCAAAGAAGGAGGCTAGACCATTTGTTCTTCAAAGGTTCTTCAAGGGTGAGCATCTTGATTTATATTCCCCAAACTTGCAATAGTTTTTTACCTATCTAGCTTGCTGTTTTAGCTCTTGTGTATAACATAAAAAGGGCTTGTATTTTCCTGCTTTAACACTTTCATTAAGGTCATTTTGTGGTTTGAGTGCAAACTCCCCCTTCTAAGCCTTGTTTGATCCATTTTGGTGCTCCTTTCATAAGGTTTTGTTCACTTCAATGTTTTGGTCTTTTGACCATTGAAAATCAGTGTATTTTAGTGTAAAAAAAAAGGATGGTTTGAAGTCTTGCATAGGGGAGGGACACCCCTCTCCCTTTATGGTTTTGTTTCCTTGCTTTTGGGCTCAAAAGGATAGCATGTGTGCTTGATGTTTCTTGGCCTCATTTCAGAATTTTTGTAGGCATTTTAGGTCATATATAACCTCTGTTTTTGGTCGGATTTGGGCCTCCTTGTATGCTTGTAATACTTGCTTTGTATTGCTCCATTTTGCTTAGAAATACATCTCATGATTAGGCCATGATCCTTGTGTAAGTTGGCTTAGTTCCATGAAGTTTCTAGTGTTGTTTTTCCATGCTTAAGGTTTGTTGGTTATCCATTTAGTCATGCTTGACATGTGTGTTAAGGTTGCTTTGTATTTTGGCTTAAAAGCTTTGAGCATGTTGGCCTCTAGTATGTATGTTTGTGATTACCCTCATGATTTAACATCATCTAAGGACCACTTTTTAGTCCAAGAATCATGCTTGTATGTGCGCACGCATGGCCTCTTTCATGCCTTGAGGGTGTGTCCTCTTATGCCTAGGAATGAGCCCTAGTACATATGCTTCATGGGAGATACTTTAGCTGCCATATTAGGAGTTTTTGGGGTCCTATTTTGCATGCAAAAATTCTTTTTTTACTTGCCTTGATCATGCCATGAGAGGTCATGTTGGTGGGGGAAAGTTGTCCCCTTTTGTGCCTTAACTTTGGGACCATGAGCTTGCTTGTTAACATGAGTTGTTTGTCCATCATTTTGAGCACTTTTGGTGCTGTTTTGAGGTGAATAAAGGTCTGGACTTTTATCGCTTTAGGCCTTCTTGCATGCTTGCTCCAGGTTTGTTGCATGGTTGTTCCATTAAGCCTTGTAGCATATCAATCCCATGGTCAAATTGGTTCATGTTTGCATCATGTTTATACCTTGTATGCCTGGCATTATACATTTGTCATGTTGGTTGCACAATGCTTGTTGTGCTTTACATCTTGGTGGCATGATACATTTGAGCCTTATTGAACATTACATGCATTGCATTACTTGGTTTGGGGTGTCAAACCAAGTGTGAGAGTTGAGGGGCGTTCATACCACAAGTGATGTAACGCGCCTTAACTTTCGGTCCCCGAGGCCTTTGACTTCGCCATGATAAGGTTTCGGAGTTCATTGTGTTTGTTGCATACATCCTTACATTAAGTGGCAAGTTTGATCCCTTGAGTCATCATGCACCATTGATGGCTCAAAGATCGAAGGTCATGCTTCTTTGAGTTCAAAATATGATAAGAAGTATGACCATGCTTACATATGTCCAAGAACTCCATGCCATGCACTGTCTGTTCTCTGTTTGCTGTCAAATTGTCTTCTGCAGGAAGCTTCTGCCGACCGGTAGAATTTAGTGCCGACCGGCACTATCTGGAGTGCCGATGAATCTAATAAAATGCCGATGGGAACTGTGAAGTGCCGGTGGTAATTCTGTCCGGCCGGTGGTGCTCTGCAGGATGCAAGGAACTTGCTCCAGTACTTTGGCAATTTTCAGAAAGACAAGGCAGTACAAACAGAGGCGGCAGGAGTACAGTACGGGTTTTTCGGACGAGACGGATTCGAGCATGCATCATTCGCGCATCCCGAGGCAGAGGCTGCGGCTGCGGCCACCCCTTTTCTTTCCTTCGCCACCTTTCCTTTAAATTAAATTAGAAATTTTTGTAATAATTTTATTTGTTTATTATTTGGGACTGTAATATTCATTCGGACCCTCTGAGTGAGGGTAAACATGTAATAAGTGTGGGTGAGTGTGTGTATGTCTTCCAATCCCCATTTCTTTCTTCCCTTTTATTTGCCTGCTTATGATGGTAGATTAGGGCATTTTTGAAATTAGCATACCTTATGATATGCATGCGTTCATTCATGCATTTGTTGACATGCACCGGGCTCGGTACATCATACTAACCGCATTCGTATTTTCAAATTTCAAAATTGAATACATGAATCAGTTGGTTGCATATCGTATGCCATATTTAGGTTAACCGAGCCTAACCAAAATTGCATCTTGTATGTGTTGCATTAGGCAAAATAACATGAACTAGGACACGCACATTTGCTAACTAGTTTATTGTTTTGGCACGGAGTACAATGTAAGTGGTTATGCTTTAGCATCCAACATGCGTGTGAATGTCGCCATAATAGTATGCTTGCCATGCGGCTAAGTGTTTACATGAGATAAACTACTTGAATGCCTGTGAGTGGAGGTCAAATTGTTTAAACTGGGATAATGCGTCAAAACTGTAATTTTTTAAGCCCACTAGATAGTGGCAAAACCGTCTTTTCCAAGAACCCACTTGAGGGTTGCGAAATCTGTATTTTAGCCTACTTGCGAGTAGCAAACCATTTTCAAAATAAATGTGAAATGTTTTTATTCCAATTTGGGCGATTTGGTCTATACTTGTTTGCTGCGCGCATAACATAGTAATTCTAGGCTAACAATCGGTTTAAGAACATATAAAGTTTTCAAAAATGGATATCACGGTTAGTAGAGGCCGGTCTTCGGATCGGGCGAAAGGGGGTGCTCATAGCTGACCTTCCCCGATCGTACCCAAGCTCCCGAGCCGAGACAACTCCGGTGATGACGGACATGTGGCCTTCGGCACCGAGTCAGGGTTTCCTAAATTCCCCTTTTTTTTAAAAATATTTAGGTGGTGACTCTGTATCTGGCAAAGCAGTCCATGTTTGGCACTACTTTTTCAAAAATCTGTTTCTCAAAACGATTTGCCAGATTTGGACTCTTTGGTTCAGATTAAGAATCGTGACACAAATCGAGTCCGAACTGTAGCATGAGGCCCACGGGCTCGTCTACAGTTTCTGGCGACTCTGCTGGGGAAATTAGAGCGCTTGACTCGAACTCGTGATATCCTGTTTTGATCTCATTTATGTGTTTCTTTGCATTGCATGTGCATTGGTGCGCCTAGGAACACAGTGTTTGCCATCTGCCATTCCTGAACGGTTCGCCGGAGGCTTGTCTTGTCAAGGCATGTCCATAAGGCTGACCGGCTATGGGCTCTGACAGCATGGGAACACAAACCCCGGTTTACCGGGGCACCCTTTTTGACCATTCGACCTAGTGCATATTCGGATCCATAGTGACCATTCCAAATTAGGACAGGCTGCTTACCCGATATTAGGTTGTTTGAGAACCGCTGTGTGCGTAGTGAAACCCTAGCTCCTGACAAAATAGGACAGGGAAACCCTACCACAATGTAGGGGTGTTTTGGCTCTCTTTGCTTGCTATGTGCTTTTAGAATGTATTTCTGCAAGGGAAATGAACACACCAGTTTGTAAGTCTGGGCATCAGGCCTGAGGGCATCAGTATCAGTTTTAAGAGAATCAGTTATCTGCGGGTATCAAGGTTCAGTATTGGGAATAGAGATTTTGAGAACAGTGATCAGTATCGAGGAACAGTGTGTTCGGCTTATCGACTATGTGTTTTGAACACCCGACTGTATTATTTGTTTATTTTATGCCGTTGTGTTGTCCAGTTGTTGGTTTATTTATTGCTTTATTTATCTTTTTGCTAGGTAGTTTAGCATCATTGCGTCCAACCCAGTAGACATTCCCCAAGCACTCTGGATCAGAGGTCACCGGCTCCATCGATCTGAGGATCTGATAGAAGGACAACCAGTGTACCATTCTCTACCCCCGGTTACTAAACGGAAAGCAACTAGGCAGAGGACACCGGTTCAACAATTAGTACAGAGGGCTTCGTCTACCCCACCTGTGTACAGTAGGGATCAGGATCCCGTTTCACCCACAGAGAGGGAACGCATACCAGCAATTCAACCAGAGCAGAACAGTATGGCTAGCTTAGAGGAGATGGTGCGCCAACTTCAGGAAAGCATGAAAATGATACAGCAAGATGCTGTCCGACAGGCAGAATTCGCCAGGCAACAAGCTACAGTCATGAGTGAGCAAGCGGATTTAATTGGGAGATTGCAACAGCAAACTGGGGCATCACCTTCACAGCAAATCCCTCCTCCATTAAGGGTTCCAATACCCGAAGAGACACCAAACGCCCAGAATGTCCAAGAAGATACAGACATCCCAACGGGGCCGGCTCCACCCCCAATTCCGCCTCAACAATCCAAGGCACCCACCCCCATCAATCTATCGGATTCTCCCTTCGAGTCCGAGGTGGACCCTGTGACATTGAAAATGCACAAGCTTGAAAAGCTGTTCAAGAAATCCCAAGGTACGAAGTCCATTCCCGACATTGGAGATGGATACATCGACACAGCTGTGACGCTGCCAGACCGGTTTAAGATGCCACAAATTGATCGTTTTGACGGATCTGAGGATCCCATGGTACACCTGCGACTATTTTCAGACGTCTTAAGGCCAATGGGCCTCACTAGATTGCAGAAGCTATCTTTATTCGGCCGGACCTTGTCGGGTGTGGCGGCCGCATGGTATGCCAAGTTAGAGGATGACGTCAAGAGAAATTGGGACGAGATGGCCGAGGCCTTCATCCTGCAGTACTCGTATAACACACAAATCGAGATCACGACCCGGGATCTCGAGACAACGAGGCAAGAGCCCAAGGAAAGCTTCTCAGAATTTGTAACTAGATGGCGGGCTAAGGCTTCAATGATGACCTTGAGGCCCACAGACAAAGACCAGATTCGGATGATTGTGCGCAATCTTCAGCCGAAGCTAATGCAAAAGATGATTGTAGTCCCCTTTCCCACCTTTGCTGATCTGTATGAAATAGGGGTGCAGATCGAGGACGCCTTGAGACAAGGTTGGATTGATAATGACCGGGAGCAACCCCGCAGACATTTCAATCGTAGTGCTAATGCAGGCCCGAGCGGCGCTACGACTGCCAGGACCTCCGAAGTGAGTATGGTCACCACTAACCCTTCCCCAAGAAACACGGCAGCCACACCATTCTCCGGTGCGTCCGGAAGCAACTCACAAACAGCCAAATACCCTCCCAGAAACACCAGAACCTTCGCTCCACTTTATATGCCCCTGTCCAAAGCTTTGGGGGTTTTGATCAGAAAAGGGCATCTGAAGCCCCTAGAGCCGCGGCCCTTACCTGAAAGACTGCCTGCCACCCACAATCCGGCCAAGTATTGTGCGTTCCACCAGCAGCACGGTCATGACACCGACCTATGCTTTCGTTTACGTCATGAAATTCAAGATCTCATTGATAATGGGGTGATTCTACCCCCTGAGAAACCCAATGTTACCACAAATCCTCTCCCCACACATAACCAAGTTCCACCACCCAAAAGAATCAACTTCATCTACACTGGGGTCGCATCCTACGATCCTAGTATCTACATCACACCCTCCTACCTGCCTAAACCTAAAGTTTTCCTCCCTGATTGCACCGATTTGTGCATGATGGACGTCTCCATAACCCAACCCAAGCCAGTGGTGGTGACCATCGAGAACAGGAAAGAGGTTGTCAAACCAGAGTCTGCGGAGCCTGAGGATGATGTTGGGAATGCTTACAGTCCGAGTGACTACATTTCACCAGTGGGCCAGAATAGACCAAATGTCGGATTTCCAATCGAGGGAGAGCTGTGTGTAATTAGGGGGAACAGTCCAAGACAGGGAACGGATGATTTGGCAGCCATGGAAGGGGATTTTGTCAAGTTCCAATTTCACGATGACCAAGACTCAGCCATCAACTGGTTCGATTATGAAGAGTCAGCAGAAGCCACGGGGTGGTTAGACGATCAGCCGGATGTAATAGAGGAGTTCCAGTCAGAACAAGGCCCGGCAGGGGCAGGAATGTCAACAACGGCCGGGAGTGTCGAAGGGCAGAATACATCGCCGGAGAGCGCCGGTGTCGAGAGTTTCGCTCGGGAATGGAGCATTTTGAGTACAGGGATCAGTGAGCAATCTACTGCATTGACACAGTCAGAACAAGAAAGATTCGAGGATTCTGAGAGGATCAGGAAAGCAAAAGGCCACGTGGGGGTCGAAACCGCCACAAGTACGGAAACGAAGGATGCTGCGAGCATAGGGATAAAAGGTACTGCAAGTATCGGGATAGTTGTGCCAGAACCAGACAGATGCTTGTCAGTCGCAGATGGTATGTGGTGGGAAGACAACGATCTATGTCTTGCCCACACGGACGAGGATTGGAAAGGTAACCAACCAGATGATACCTGGTATATCGGCGAAGTCGATCACATGACTAGGAGTGGACGGTATTTCAAACCTCCACACCTAGATCAACCGGAGGCGTCTGGGAAAGATAATGAAACAGAGAAACAAAAGGAGAAGCAACTCGAAGATGAGGCCGTATTGAGACAATTAAAAAAGATACAAGCAGACATCTCCATCTGGGGACTGCTTATGGCTTGTCGAGTACATAGGCAGGCTGTCCTGTCAGCCATGGATAAGGCCAAACTTTCCATAGATACCACGCCCGAACAGCTGGTGGGCTTAGTCTTTTCGGGAGGAAGTTCCCCAGC
This sequence comes from Camellia sinensis, assembly GCF_055761805.1. Taxonomy (NCBI): domain Eukaryota; kingdom Viridiplantae; phylum Streptophyta; class Magnoliopsida; order Ericales; family Theaceae; genus Camellia; species Camellia sinensis. Next base: position 53,277,415 of record NC_138967.1, read on the forward strand.
ATTGAGTTTTTCTGACAAAGAGCTGCCACCTGAGGGTGCGAACCATAACAAGCCGCTCTACATCTCTGTCGAGTGCAGAGATAAATGGATACCTGTGGTACTTGTCGACACGGGGTCCGCCATCAACGTCTGCCCGGCAAGGACAGCTTATGCGATTGGTTTGAAAGTCGCGGATTTTGTGCCAACGGCCCAGGTGATTCGGGCGTATGACAACACAAGCCGGGAAGTAATGGGGACAGTTAAGATTCAAACAAAGGTTGGGCCAGGACAGCACGAGATAGATTTCCATGTCTTGGAGGTTCCTGCAACGTTCAACTTGCTTTTGGGGCGGCCGTGGCTGCATCAGGTAAAGGCGGTCTCCTCTACCTTACATCAAGTGGTGAAATACCCCTATGGGAAGGGAGTAGCCATTGTTTTTAGAAACTCATCAATTCATCCGCCACCAAAGGTATCTACGCCTGTTCTAGAAATTGAGCACGGTATAGAAGATGTGTTCATATCAGGTTTTACCTTGGCCGAGGCTCGGGTCGTACAGAACATCATGGCAGCTAACGTAGGGGTGTATGTCAGTGCCCAAGCAGTCTATCTCATGAACAAACTCCAGCACATCCCCGGGATGGGATTAGGCAAGAGCGGTAGGAAAGGTGCCGCAGCATCGACCGAAGTGCCACATAACCCCCATACCTTTGGTTTGGGCTACCTACCCACCAAAGAGGATTGGATAAGGAAAGGAAAGGAAATGGCCAGAAGGGCCAGGGCGAAACAGATGGGAAAGCCCTTTGACTTAATGCACCAGCCCATTCAGGGGACCATGAACGGACGTTTCGTCCGGGAGGGGGAGGACTTTCCGTTCTGTGGCTTCCCAGAGCCGTGGCTCAACGCGGAGAAGAAGCGCGTACCGGGATTTGAGATTTTCTTCGATTTACAGTTACCTGAGGATGACACCCCCGAAGGGCAGGCAAATTTATCGGCTGAGGCTGAGCAAAGTAAGGAAGTGCAGTCTGAGGACGCCGAAAATGAAATGGGGGCAGCGCTGGCGTGTCTGCTTTCAAATCCTCCGATCGAACAGAGTTGCTTGGGGGATAGCTCCTCGGTATGTGTGATTGGGAATGAAGCGGCTGCGGGCCTACCATCAGCTATTTTGGATGCGTCCATCGCACCTTCTCTCATCTGGCAATATGAAGAAGGCTTTTTATCAAGCAGCACCGGGTCAGGTAGTGAGCCGGAATCTGATTCTACCGAATCTTGTACGTCGGAAGCAGATTCCAGCTCAACTGAGTCTGAGTCCGGTATTCCCGGGGGTGACAACCCGGATGCCACAGTCTTGTCTAGGTCGTCTTTTTCATTTTCTTTTGAGTCTGTTGTAACAGAGGAATCCGACGGCTCGGAAGTATTTAATGAGAACGACATGGATGTGGTTTCGGAGTATTTTTCTATGCCTTTGATTTATTGCTTAAATCAGGATTTTCAAAATTTTGATGAAAACGACGCGGAAGAAATTCCTCCGGTTTTGCAATGGTTAATTGATCAAGAGCAGGAAAGATTTGTTAAACCTTTAATGGATGAAATCACTACTGTGAATGTTGGTACTGAGAAGGACCCGTGGCTGGTCCAGATCGGGTCCACGTTGTCTTCTGAGGAACGCGAGCGCTTAGTCGCTTTGTTAAAAGATTTCAAAGATGTTTTCGCGTGGTCCTACGAAGACATGCCTGGAATCGATCCTGAGATTGTACAGCACCGGATCCCTCTTGATCCCGAGGCCCGACCTGTCAAACAGAAGCTCAGGAGGATCCGCCCTGATTGGGCCATTAAGATCAAGGAAGAGGTCACCAAGCAGATTGATGCAGGCTTCCTGTTGGTGTCTGAGTATCCGACTTGGCTGGCCAACATTGTTCCGGTGCCGAAGAAAGACGGCAGAATTCGGGTCTGTGTAGACTTCAGAGATTTGAACAGGGCCAGTCCGAAGGACGACTTTCCCTTGCCGCACATTGATGAACTGATAGATTTCACGGCAGGACACGCCTTGCTTTCGTTTATGGATGGTTTCTCAGGCTATAATCAGATAGTAATGGCGCCCGAAGACCGGGAGAAGACTGCATTCACTACCCCGTGGGGTACATATTGTTATCGAGTGATGCCATTTGGGCTGAAAAACGCGGGAGCTACCTATCAACGGGCAGCAACTACAATATTGCATGATATGATCCATAAAGAGGTCAAGGTGTATGTGGACGACATGATTGTCAAGTCCAAAGAAAGAGAGGGCCACTACACCGCCTTACAAAAGTTTTTTCAAAGGATCATAGAATTTCGGCTGCGGCTGAATCCCCAGAAGTGTACTTTTGGTGTTACAGCAGGGAAGATGCTAGGGTTTCTGATAACGCAAAGGGGCATCGAGGTCGACCCTTCCAAAATCAAGGCCATCTTAGAAATGCCACCACCAAGGACTGAAAAGGAGATGCGAGGCTTTCTAGGTAAAGTGCAATTCATAAGACGGTTTATCTCTAAATTAACCTTGACTTGTGAACCACTTTTTGGTCTCCTGAAGAAAGGAAAGAAATTCCAATGGGACAGCCGATGTCAAGCAGCTTTTGAGCAGATCAAAGAGTATTTACAGAACCCGCCTGTATTATCACCGCCAGAACCGGGGAGACCGTTGATATTGTATCTTTCGGTAACTGAGACCACCATGGGCTGCATGCTCGCACAGGAGTCAGAAGACAAAGTGGAAAGGGCTATCTACTATATGAGCAAGAAGATGCTGGATTACAAGACCCGCTATACACCACTCGAGAAGGCTTGTTTGGCCTTGGTATGGGCTACCAGGAAGCTGCGGCACTACCTGTTAGCTCACTCTGTAATGTTGGTTTCACGTTTGGATCCCATCAAATATCTTTTCGAGAAAGCAGCACTTACGGGTAGGCTAGCTCGTTGGTTGCTATTGCTTTCCGAATTTGACTTGAAGTATGTAACACGCAAGTCGGTGAAAGGGAGAGCGGTAGCGGAGTTCCTTGCCGATCACCCGGTTGAGGGGGATGAAGCGGTTGAGTACCTATTCCCAGATGAAGCCATTCTGCACATCGAAGATGAAACTTGGACGATGTACTTTGACGGAGCGTCAAACCAGTATGGGTATGGGATAGGGGTGTTACTGATAGCGCCTGACGATTCTCGTATCCCTTTAGCATTCAAGCTCCAGTTCAGAGTCTCGAACAATGAGGCAGAGTATGAGGCGTGTATTGCTGGTCTGGAAGTAGCCCTAGAGCTAGGGGTAAGACGGCTGGACGTCATTGGGGACTCGAATCTTGTTGTGTCTCAAGCAAAAGGAGACTGGAAGGTCAAGGAGGAAAGGACGATAATTTACCACCAAACCCTGGATTTGTTAATTCCTCGGTTCGAGAAACTAAATTTCACCCACCTCGTAAGAGAGAACAACAGGTTCGCAGATTCACTAGCAACTCTATCTTCCATGATAGACATCCCGTCGGGAGTCCGGATGCGTCCAGTCATCATTGATCAGAAGTTTGTGCCAGCATATGAGTCAATTTCCGCCATAGATGAGGCCCAAGACGACAACCCCTGGTATTACGATATTTGGAACTTCTTGGAAAAGGAGACGTATCCACTGGGGGCAAGTGCCAAGGATAAGAGGGCCATTAGAAGAATGGCTATTCAGTTTATCATCTGCGGAGGTAAGCTGTACAAAAGGGGTCATCTGGGAATGCATAAGCTCTGTGTAGAAGCTGAAGAGTCGAAACGCCTAATGGAGGCCATCCATGGAGGGGAGTGCGGTGCACACATGAATGGAGTAATGTTGGCCAGAAAGATCCTTAGGCAGGGTTACTACTGGTCGACCATGGAAGAGGATTGTATCGGCTTTGTTCGGCGATGCCACAAATGCCAGATCCATGCAAACCGTATGAATATCCCACCATCCAAGTTGTACAACATGACTTCCCCGTGGTCGTTTTCCGTGTGGGGGATCGATGTGATCGGAGCTGTTACCCCGAAGGGGTCGAACGGACATGAGTATATCCTGGTAGCGATAGATTATTTCACAAAGTGGGTCGAGGCCCAATCATACGCGGTGTTGAAAGCGTCGCACGTCGCAAAGTTCATCAGAAACAACATCATTTGTCGCTACGGGGTGCCAAATGAGATCATCTCGGATAATGGATCCCACTTTAAGAAAGAAGTGGTCGACTTGTTGGAAAAGTATAACGTGGCTTTTCATAAGTCATCTGCGTATCGGCCGCAAACCAATGGAGCAGTTGAGGCCGCCAACAAGAACATCAAGCATATACTGCGGAAAATGGTGGAGACCTATCGAGATTGGCCAGATAAGTTACCGTTTGCTCTGTGGGGCTGCAGGACTTCAATTAGAACTTCTACCGGAGCAACTCCGTATTCGTTAGTTTATGGAATGGCGGCTGTTCTACCTATTGAGATTGAAGTTTCGTCTTTACGAGTATTGGCCGAGTGTCAGATAGCTGAGGCAGATTGGCAGCAGAGCAGGTTCGAGGAACTTATGCTCTTTGACGAAAGGAGACTGAAAGCACTGTACCACGTTCAGAGTTATCAGCGCAGGATTGCTCGGGCTTTTAACAAGAGGGTTAAGTCCAGAAATCTAAAGGAAGGGGATTTGGTACTCAAAGACAACCGAGCTCCCATCCACGACCCGAGGGGCAAGTTCAGACCCAATTGGACTGGTCCCTACATCATCAAAGCTATCTGGTCAGGCGGAGCTGTGGTTCTGATGGACTTAGATGGCTTAGAATTCTCTCAACCGATCAATATGGACAAGTTGAAGAAATACTATCCTTGAGAGGCTCGCTAGGCCGAAAACCCGAAAGGGCGACCTAGGCAAAAGTTAGAGCACAAAAAATTAGAAAATATAAAAACTGAGCTCGCAAGGCTGAAAACCCGCAAAGGGTGGCCTTGGCAAAAGTTAGAGCGCAAAAGGAGAGTGAAAATACTCGAGCGAACCTAAGCCGGAACTACGTAAGGCTTGATTCCCATGTTTGGGATACGTAGGCAGCTTCATCCTGAAGTTCAGCCATAACACTTCCCCGATCAACTTTGTCCATTTGATCATCTTAGCCATCTTTGTTCATCAGCATTCGTTGGAATCTCCGGTGCAGTGCCACTCAAACTAGGGGCAACTTTCCGTTGCTATGCGGTGCTGCGGCGCTCTTCAGACTAGGGGCAACTTTCCAGTTGCAGGAATCTGGGGTTGTGTATCTCGAGTGACAGATCTCAGGCGTGTCCAGTTCTGATCCACATCAAAAATACCTTTGAAAAGTTTTAATATAAGCGGACTTTGTTCAAATAATCTTTTTACAACTTTGACCATTTTTGGACCAAGGTGGAAAATTTTCAGTGCCATAACTTTCAATTTCTTCGATTTCAAAACAGAGTTCTCCTGCTCTTACATACAATTGAAGTTGCTTTTTATTACATTCATGAAAGAAAACTTGAAAGTACTAATAAAGCAATAAATCTAGGGCATGGTCAAGTCAGGTGTTCCTGCGCCCCCTCCCAGAGTTGGTCGAAGCCTCTGATGCCAAGCTGGGCCCGATCTGTGCTTCCTCATTGAGCCAATCTATGCACTCGTCAGACAAAGTGCAACTAAAAGTAGGAGCGGGGGCCAGGAGTTCTCTCATCCTCCACGCAGTGGCCTGCCAAGCAAGCTGCGCGCCTCGGGCTGGAAATGCAGCAGGATACTCTATCCCCTCTGGCGGGCAAGTCTGATCATGGCCAAATTGACGTCGAATCCGAAATGGGAAATAGAATACACAATGAGTGAGACCAACCAGTTGAATCCCAGTCTGCCAAGGCATATTGTAACTCATTGCCGGAAGGTTCAACCAAGGGCACCGCCAAGCAATACAGTCTGCGGACAAGTGGCACATCCAAGCGAACCACCATTCCTCATCCAAGGCATTGACTAGACGATGCCGGAAGAAGTAGCCGCGAGCTGAATATGCGGGGCAGGAGTCCACAACCTGCAGTTTATCCATCAGCCACACCTGGGAAGGGATTGAAAAATGAGAGATTAAAGAATAGAGAGATGTACGAGGAGAGAAGAGTGAGAATGGGGTTTTGTGAGAAAAGACTGAGCTCGAGGGCCGAGTGATGTGAGCAATACAGAAATGCGAGATTGGGTGGGAAACATTACCTGTAGTAGTAGTGGACTCCCCGCCAATCTGCACGTCTCATGACGGTAAAAGGCGTCTAAGCCCATTAGCGTCTCGGCCAGAACCATGGCAATACAGCTCTTGCCCTCTCTCAAGCCTTGGGCAACCTCAATCAGCCGGACACTAGCCCCTCCAGAGCCCGAGACAAATAGAAAATGGGATAGCATACACAAACAGAGGGCGTGCCGTCGGAAGCCTTGCCAGTGATGGTTGCTGCGATCACCAGCATCAGAAAATTGATTGGCCAAACTCGGAATGTCTAACATCCCGTCGCCCATCAGAGACCGCGCATCGCGCATGTTGAGTCCGCACATGCGCCCTAAGGATTGGGCATGACCAAAATTAAGTTGGGGCAGGAGCTCCTCGTCGCGCTCGGACTCCATTAAAGCTCGGAAATCTTCGAAGGTAGGACACATCTCTTGCCCGGCGAAGCTAAAGACATGCGTCACCGGATTCCAAAACCTTGCCGCGGCATGAAGAAACGGGAGATGCAACGGGGTACGACCCAGAGTGAACAGTGCATTTATGCCAAAGCCCCGAAAATTCACTTTTTCCGAGCCATCCAAGCTAGCAATCCAAGCTGTGAGATTTTGAGCAAGAAACTCTTCCATTGGAGCAAATCAGTGTGAAAATGAGAAAAACTACGAAGCTGGGATCTTTTGTAGGAGATAAGGTTGAGTGGGGGACAGGTGTCAACATTCTGGTGGTCCCCCTCGTTTAGTGCCGACCGGCCAAAAAAATATGCCGACCGGCCATTTTAGTTTGCCGACAAAACAGACATACGGCCGGTAGCCATTCCTTGCAGCCGGTGGTCCCTACACCATGTCGGTGGACTTCCTTCTGGTTTCCTAAGCTGTTTATGCTAAGAATTGGGGAACTTCACCACCACCAAACCCCCCCGGCGATAGACTCTTGCGAAGCCACGCCCGCCTGCTTGTCGAGTTTTTGAACATTTGCTTATCAAGTTGTATTTCGCTCTCTTTGAGCTCTTGATTTGTTTATCGAGTTGTATTTACACTTGTTTGGTTGCATCATGTCCTTGTTTTGCTTATCGAGTTGTAAGTCGGTTCACTACCTGATTATTACGATGGCAACTTTCCAAAATGAGTTCAATTTCGTTCACATTGTGGTGTGATACCCTGCGATGCGATGCACAGAAGATCCACAAATGCAACATCTTTTGAATAAAATGATTCGTTTCATTCCCATCACATGTTTTGCAAAGTGTGTGAATTTTGAGAAAGAAAATAAACCTGCCTGAGGCTGTGCAATGTGCTCAAACTACTAGTAAAAAGGAAAATAAAACGTAGAATGGCAGGGTAGCCAAGTATCAGAATTGATACCGGTGAAACTCCCCTTGCGGTTAACGCACCTTCCGCATCTTTGTTCGGGTCAGCCGCGTCGTTGGACGCCCTCACAATACGGGAAATCACACCTTTGAAACGTGAACCTTTGAGTTGACCTCAGGCCACAACTTCTACGAGCAACGCTCGATGCGTGCGAAGAATGTCCCGCCCCGTATCCTTTTCATGCTTTGTGAACTCCGCAAATTGTTTCAATTATGCTATGTAATGGTACATCCTTTCTTTACTTGCGTAGACCGCATGTTTTACTTGCGTAGATCGCATGCTTAATTCCATTACCTGCGTAGACCGCATGTTTTGATTGCGTAGACCGCATGCTTAATTCCATTACCTGCGTAGACCGCATGTTTTACTTGCGTAGACCGCATGCTTAATTCCATTACCTGCGTAGACCGCATGTTTTGATTGCGTAGACCGCATGCTTAATTCCATTACCTGCGTAGACCGCATGTTTTGATTGCGTAGACCGCATGCTTAATTTCATTACTTGCGTAGACCGCATGTTTTGATTGCGTAGACCGCATGCTTAATTCCATTACCTGCGTAGACCGCATGTTTTGATTGCGTAGACCGCATGTTTTACTTGTGTAGACCGCATGTTTAATTCCATTACCTGCGTAGACCGCATGTTTTGATTGCGTAGACCGCATGCTTAATTCCATTACCTGCGTAGACCGCATGTTTTGATTGTGTAGACCGCATGCTTAATTTCATTACTTGCGTAGACCGCATGTTTAATTCCATTACCTGCGTAGACCGCATGTTTTGATTGCGTAGACCGCATGCTTAATTTCATTACTTGCGTAGACCGCATGTTTTACTTGCGTAGACCGCATGTTTAATTCCATTACTTGCGTAGACCGCATGTTTCGATTGCGTAGACCGCATGTTTAATTTCAATACCTGCGTAGACCGTATGTTTTGATCGCGTAGACCGCATGTTTAATTTCATTACTTGCGTAGACCGCATGTTTAATTTCAACATCTGCGTAGACCGCATGTTTTGATTGCGTAGACCGCATGTTCAGTTTCATCACCTGCGTAGACCGCATGTTTCAATTGCGTAGACCGCTTGTTTGTTTCGTTACCTGCGTAGACCGCGTGCTTATGATCAATTTCGTCGCCTGCGTAGACCGCTTGCTCCACGTACCTATTTGTATCTTCACAGCATTGTTATGCTCTCCACTTGCTTTGCGCTGTCACGCATTTCGAGTACACCACTATTCTTGCATTGTCATGCACGTTGCTAACGATATTGTACCTGTTAAGTTTGTTTTCTTTTCAGGCACGATATTGTATGTACGGTTCACTTAAGGCTGGTGTAACCGGACGAGCCGCACAGGTATTGTATCTCCCGAGTGAGACGTATTGAGAATTGCATAATTCTCTTACATTCTTTCTGCATTGTAGTGTAGTTTGGTGTATGTTAGCTTAAAACTGTCGCATGCATGCTTCGTTACAACTTTCTTTGCATGATCATAAGTTATGTTCGGCTCTCTGCATTATCTTGCATTTTGCCCCTGCCTTCGGGCGCATATCTTGTTTGTCTTACATGTTTGTCTAAGTCTTCGGCCTTGTCAAAAATGGGTCGTCTCGGGGCTTTGACATTCACTCCCGTCATTGTTATGACTTTCGAGTTCTGTCAAAGAGGGGCAACTGTAGACACCCCATTTTTGACCGTCCTCAAGACTTGGACGTCACCGTTTGAACACTCGGTGATCATCCATGATCGTGTTCGTTCAGAGTTCCCGGAGGTCTCGGCTCGCGCGCCCTGCCTCAGGATCTCCGAACTTGACCGTTTAGTGTCTGGTTTTGCACCGAACACTTGTGTTTTGCCTTGAAAGGGCAGGGAATGCCTTATGAGGCATCCCCACACACCACCGGCAGTGGCTGGAGGCCACCGGATGGTCTTTTTCTTCCATCGGCACTTTTGTTTGCCGGTCGGCACACTTTATTGCCGGTCGGCATAATATGTTGCCGGTCGGCACTGTTTTTTGCCGAAATAGCATTTTTGGGAAACCGACCACTGTTCCTCCACTTTATGGAGATATTTTGTGCCAGCTGTGATAGCTGGCACCAACTCTTCCCCCCTCCATACACGTGTATGGAGGGATTTCCCTCTAGCCAAGCTTGTTGAATAAGCTTTGCAAGAGGGAGTCTTATAAGAGGAAGGTCTTCCTCTTTGATCTAGGTTAGCTTCTTGCAACCAAAAACCAGACCTCTAAGATATAGATACATATTATCTCTATACCTCCCCCTCTCTCCTCCTTTGTGTGTGTTTTTTAGCTCAAAAGGTGGTTTTTACCTTACTTTTGCACCATTACACACACCATTACACCTTACTCCGAGATTGAGGGACTTGGAGGAGTTGTTTCTTGAGTTTTGGGCTGGTTTTGATCCAAAGAAGGAGGCTAGACCATTTGTTCTTCAAAGGTTCTTCAAGGGTGAGCATCTTGATTTATATTCCCCAAACTTGCAATAGTTTTTTACCTATCTAGCTTGCTGTTTTAGCTCTTGTGTATAACATAAAAAGGGCTTGTATTTTCCTGCTTTAACACTTTCATTAAGGTCATTTTGTGGTTTGAGTGCAAACTCCCCCTTCTAAGCCTTGTTTGATCCATTTTGGTGCTCCTTTCATAAGGTTTTGTTCACTTCAGTGTTTTGGTCTTTTGACCATTGAAAATCAGTGTATTTTAGTGTAAAAAAAAAGGATGGTTTGAAGTCTTGCATAGGGGAGGGACACCCCTCTCCCTTTATGGTTTTGTTTCCTTGCTTTTGGGCTCAAAAGGATAGCATGTGTGCTTGATGTTTCTTGGCCTCATTTCAGAATTTTTTTAGGCATTTTAGGTCATATATAACCTCTGTTTTTGGTCGGATTTGGGCCTCCTTGTATGCTTGTAATACTTGCTTTGTATTGCTCCATTTTGCTTAGAAATACATCTCATGATTAGGCCATGATCCTTGTGTAAGTTGGCTTAGTTCCATGAAGTTTCTAGTGTTGTTTTTCCATGCTTAAGGTTTGTTGGTTATCCATTTAGTCATGCATGACATGTGTGTTAAGGTTGCTTTGTATTTTGGCTTAAAAGCTTTGAGCATGTTGGCCTCTAGTATGTATGTTTGTGATTACCCTCATGATTTAACATCATCTAAGGACCACTTTTTAGTCCAAGAATCATGCTTGTATGTGCGCACGCATGGCCTCTTTCATGCCTTGAGGGTGTGTCCTCTTATGCCTAGGAATGAGCCCTAGTGCATATGCTTCATGGGAGATACTTTAGCTGCCATATTAGGAGTTTTTGGGGTCCTATTTTGCATGCAAAAATTCTTTTTTTACTTGCCTTGATCATGCCATGAGAGGTCATGTTGGTGGGGGAAAGTTGTCCCCTTTTGTGCCTTAACTTTGGGACCATGAGCTTGCTTGTTAACATGAGTTGTTTGTCCATCATTTTGAGCACTTTTGGTGCTGTTTTGAGGTGAATAAAGGTCTGCACTTTTATCGCTTTAGGCCTTCTTGCATGCTTGCTCCATGTTTGTTGCATGGTTGTTCCATTAAGCCTTGTAGCATATCAATCCCATGGTCAAATTGGTTCATGTTTGCATCATGTTTATACCTTGTATGCCTGGCATTATACATTTGTCATGTTGGTTGCACAATGCTTGTTGTGCTTTACATCTTGGTGGCATGATACATTTGAGCCTTATTGAGCATTACATGCATTGCATTACTTGGTTTGGGGTGTCAAACCAAGTGTGAGAGTTGAGGGGCGTTCATACCACAAGTGATGTAACGCGCCTTAACTTTCGGTCCCCGAGGCCTTTGACTTCGCCATGATAAGGTTTCGGAGTTCATTGTGTTTGTTGCATACATCCTTACATTAAGTGGCAAATTTGATCCCTTTAGTCATCATGCACCATTGATGGCTCAAAGATCGAAGGTCATGCTTCTTTGAGTTCAAAATATGATAAGAAGTATGACCATGCTTACATATGTCCAAGAACTCCATGCCATGCACTGTCTGTTCTCTGTTTGCTGTCAAATTGTCTTCTGCAGGAAGCTTCAGCCGACCGGCAGAATTTAGTGCCGACCGGCACTATCTGGAGTGCCGATGAATCTAATAAAATGTCGATGGGAACTGTGAAGTGCCGGTGGTAATTCTGTCCGGCCGGTGGTGCTCTGCAGGATGCAAGGAACTTGCTCCAGTACTTTGGCAATTTTCAGAAAGACAAGGCAGTACAAACAGAGGCGGCAGGAGTATAGTACGGGTTTTCCGGACGAGACGGATTCGAGCATGCATCATTCGCGCATCCCGAGGCAGAGGCTGCGGCTGCGGCCACCCCTTTTCTTTCCTTCGCCACCTTTCCTTTAAATTAAATTAGAAATTTTTGTAATAATTTTATTTGTTTATTATTTGGGACTGTAATATTCATTCGGACCCTGTGAGTGAGGGTAAACATGTAATAAGTGTGGGTGAGTGTGTGTATGTCTTCCAATCCCCATTTCTGTCTTCCCTTTTATTTGCCTGCTTATGATGGTAGATTAGGGCATTTTTGAAATTAGCATACCTTATGATATGCATGCGTGCATTCATGCATTTGTTGACATGCACCGGGCTTGGTACATCATACTAACCGCATTCGTATTTTCAAATTTCAAAATTGAATACATGAATCAGTTGGTTGCATATCGTATGCCATATTTAGGTTAACCGAGCCTAACTAAAATTGCATCTTGTATGTGTTGCATTAGGCAAAATAACATGAACTAGGACACGCACATTTGCTAACTAGTTTATTGTTTTGGCACGGAGTACAATGTAAGTGGTTATGCTTTAGCATCCAACATGCGTGTGAATGTCGCCATAATAGTATGCTTGCCATGCGGCTAAGTGTTTACATGAGATAAACTGCTTGAATGCCTGTGGGTGGAGGTCAAATTGTTTAAATTGGGATAATGCGTCAAAACTGTAATTTTTTAAGCCCACTAGATAGTGGCAAAACCGTCTTTTCCAAGAACCCACTTGAGGGTTGCGAAATCTGTATTTTAGCCTACTTGCGAGTAGCAAACCATTTTCAAAATAAATGTGAAATGTTTTTATTCCAATTTGGGCGATTTGGTCTATACTTGTTTGCTGCGCGCATAACATAGTAATTCTAGGCTAACAATCGGTTTAAGAACATATAAAGTTTTCAAAAATGGATATCACGGTTAGTAGAGGCCGGTCTTCGGACCGGGCGAAAGGGGGTGCTCATAGCTGACCTTCCCCGATCGTACCCAAGCTCCCGAGCCGAGACAACTCCGGTGATGACGGACATGTGGCCTTCGGCACCGAGTCAGGGTTTCCTAAATTCCCCTTTTTTTAAAAAATATTTAGGTGGCGACTCTGTATCTGGCAAAGCAGTCCATGTTTGGCACTACTTTTTCAAAAATCTGTTTCTCAAAACGATTTGCCAGATTTGGACTCTTTGGTTCAGATTAAGAATCGTGACACAAATCGAGTCCGAACTGTAGCATGAGGCCCACGGGCGCGTCTACACTTATGTTGAAAATTAAAGTGATTTTTCATGTTGATAAGTGTATTGGATAAATTTATTGTCTACAATGATATTTTAGTGATTTAAGTATGTTGAATTGTGTGAATACTAGGAATGTTGAAAAGGTGTAAGGTAATGTTTTGCATTGGTAGATGGTTGGTAAAGAAGAGGACATGGAGTCTAAAAATAAGAATAGTTCATTAGATTTTATGTGTTGAACTCTTGTGCAATTAAAAAGGAATTCCGGGATAAAGAGGAAGGTTTGAGAACTCATGCATTGCATTGCATTTCCATGGGGTTGGATTAAATATTAGATCATTTAAAATTGGGGCGTTACAACTTGGTATCAGAGCACGCCAGGTTTGAATACCTTTGGTTCATGGGAAGTGATGTTTGTCATAGTAGGTTACTAATTTAGAATAGGACGTTTAAGTGCTTACTCTGATTTGTGTTTGCTAAGGTAATTATGTGGGTGTGGGATTAAACTCTTGAGATAAAGTTTGTACCTATGAATTCTTAAGAGTCTTGTTATGAGGGCACTGTAGACACCTAATTTTTGACCGTCTTCAAGACTTGGACGCCATCACTTGTGCACTCGATGATTATGATTGCATGTGCTCGTTTTAGTGCCCGAAGTCCTCGGCGGGATGCCCTGCCTTTGAGCCTTTAAACTCTGTCCATTCTATGCCTTGTTTTGGACCAAAACCTTAGTGCTTCAAACCTCAAGACCCTGGGACCTGCAGGCCTCCTCTGGCGGGCTGTCGGCCACTAATTGTGCCCTGCCGGCCACCCTTGTACCTTGCCATCCAGTGGTGTGGCCTGCCGGCCACCAGTGTCTTTTTTGCAGTTATTTTGTTAACAGCTATGCCAGTTGTTGGCACAATTGGTTTCTTCTCCCTACACGTGTATAGAGGGATTTATCTCAACCAAATGCATGTTTTTCTATATATAGGGGGTCTCCTCCCCCATTTTTTAGGGTTAGAATTTTTGGAGCAAAATCTCTCTCTCTCTCTCTACACTTCTCTCTCTCTCTCTTGAAAATTTGTGCATATTAGACAACGTACACTACACTTTGGCCTACACCTCCTTAATCAAAATTGATCATCTTTGAGCTAAGGTTCCTTGAGGCCTTCTTGGAGCTCTAGAAGTTGGTTTTAGCTTGAATAGTTGCCTAGAATTGATCTTCGCTTCAAGAGATATAATACTTACCTTTTTAACTTGTTTTGCATACTTGTTTCTCTATCTTTTTCCCACTAATTTTGGGCTGTTTTTGGGCTATAAAAACTCTATTTTGGTGGGCTGAAATTTCTGGTTTTAGGCCATTTAAGGTTAGGGGGTGGTTCACCCCTCTTTATTCCTTGTTTGTAAGGCCTTTCCACCTTTGTTTCCCACTTTCAAGCTATCTTTTTTTGGGCTTTTGAACACTGAATTTCTTGAGTATTTTCAGTGGTGAAAATCATGTTTTGAGGTCCAAATTTGGAGGGCTTAGTCTCCCCTCCTTGTGTCTTGTTTGCTAGCCTAGATAGCTCTATGTGTTAGCTTATTTTTCTAGCCTCTTATAGCTTAATTTCAGCATGTTTTAGGCTTTATTTTGGACTATTTTAACTCTATTTTTAAGTGTTCATTGTATTTGAGTCATGTTTTGCATGTTTCTAATATAAGTGTCCTCACAAGCTTGGTGATTTAGGTCTTTAGACACCAATTGTTTGAGTTGATTGCATTATTTTAGTGCTTTTCTCACTTAATTTCAGCAAGTATAATCTCTGCAACTTCCCTCATTTCTTGACTTTTTCTATTTGCTTTGAGGGTTGTTTCAACCTTAGGGTTATTTAAGCTTGAGATTGAGGTACATGCTTAATGGTTTAATCCTCTTTTTGTTTGACACTTCCTTCTCTTTAGAGGACTAACCACCAATGGACTTAATTGGTTAAAGAATGATTGGTAAGCTAAAATGGGTAAACAAAAAATGGAAACTAAATTGTGCAATATAAGAATTTGGTTATGTTTTTGGTGTGTTCAATCGGACGTTAATTGAACACAAGGAAAATTGGGGCATTTTATACTTAAAGTGATGAAATGTGTCAAGTTTCCTAGGTCGCCATTGCCCTTGATCATGCATGGTAGGGTGATGGTTTTTGGTCTTGTTTGTACATTTATTAAACTTGTACACCTTGGTTTTTTAGCCATCATGCAATGAAATTGCTTAATTGATGATTTGAGGACCAAGTGTATCACTCCTTTGAGATGTTTTGATGATAAGGAGGGATACACAGCACAAACAACTTGTGAGAATACCCTCTTTTTGCTCTGTTTGCTCTTTACTGCAGCAAGGAATGATGCATTATCAGTGGCCGACCGGCCACTGTTACTGGCCGGCATGCCATCAATGTTGGACAGCAAACCCCCAATGGTGGTCGGCCTACCACCAATGAATTTTGAGCAGAATGCTTGTCAAGCAAAGCAGAGTTGATCTGGAAGTGGAAAATCAGTGCAAGGGTTGTGCAACAAAAGCTTCCGAGGGCAGACAGTGGATGTTCTTTGCGTGGAAACTGAGCATGCATGAGCCCCCCTCGCTTCCCGAGACTAGTTAGTTAGTTTAATTAGAATTTAGCCATTTATTTATTGTACTTAATTAGTTGTAGGTAATTAGTTAGTTTTGTACTTATTTACTTAGTTTAGATTAACTAAATTAGTTTTTTTTTGTAAATATTTAAGTAGCTTAGATAGCTAGCTTAGTTAATTCAAGTGTTGTAATAATTAGTTAAGTAGTTTAGCTATTTATTTCGGTTTGTAATAATTAGCTTAGTTTAGTTAGCTTCATTCATTCGGACTCTCCTTCATGAGAGCAAAATGATATAATAATGTGTATGTCTTCCAACCCCACATCTTTCTCCTTTTTATTTACCAAGCTTATGATAGTTAGATTAGGGACATCACGTTTCAATTAGCATATCGCATGCTTGCATCCATTCATTTGTATTACATGCATCAAGGCTCGGTTCATCATTCTAACTGCATTGTCATTTCGATATACTTCTTTGCATACGTGCTTAGATCGCATGTTATCAAATCAATTCATATGCCATATTAGAAACCGAGCCTATTTATTGCATTATTGCATGTGTTGCATTAGCCATCTTGTATAGTTAGGAATCATGTATGTTTTTCTAACTCTTTTATTTTATCTTAACTTGGAGTACTAGGTGAGTTTTTAGTGCTTTAGTATACTTGCATGGGTGTGAGTGACTGCTATGACTAGCATGCTTGCCATAAGGCTAAGTGCTTACTTGTTAAAATGTTTGAGTGCCTGTGGATGAAGGCTTGTTGCTTGAATTGGAATGATTCAATGAATGTACGTTTAAGCCCACTTTGTTACGTGATAAAATCAAATCCCTTTTAAAAAACAAACATGAGATTGAATTGTTCCAATTCTTGCAATTCTGTCTATGCTTGTATGCGCGCATCACATAGTAATGCTAGCCTAATAAACCGGAATAAGAGCATATAATGTTGATAAAAATCATATCATGATTAGTAGAGGCCGATTTTTGATTGGGCGAGCGGGGATGCTCAATTCATGACCTTTCCCTCTCGTACCTAAGTTCCCGAACGAAGTCAACTTTGGTGATGACGGACACGTGGCCTTTGGCACGAGTCATGGGTTTCCTAAATTTTCCTAAAATAAAATATTTAGGTGGCGACTCTGTATCTGGCAATGTAGTCTATTTTTGACAATTTGATTCAAAATTGATTTTCCAAAAGATTTGCCGGATTTGGACACTTTGGTGTTTATCAATTTCACATTGCACTTGTAAGATTAAATTCATAACCGCGGGAGTCCAAACTGTAGGGCTTCTTTCAAACTTCCGAAAGGGGGCGCGAAAAAGTCAAGCTACAGGCACCTGATCAATGCCATTCTAACTCAATTTCTTTGAATGTTGTGGGGCAAACTGGCATCTTAGGAGGATAATTCATATGTGCTTTATGTGAATATGTGTTTATGTGGTTTTCCATTGCGAGAATTGTTACATGTATAGGCATGTGTAGACATTTCAGGTAGAGTGTGTGGTTTCGTTTGGGTTAATTTGTGAGCTAAGTTTATTCTTGTTCTTATATAGGATGTTTGGACATAGTGATAGAAGCCGTGGTAGACCTCGTCGTGGTGGTTGGGGTGTTTTCCTTCTGGAGGAGGGAGCAAGCCAAGCTAGTATGGCCAAACATGAGGTGCAGGGTGTTATGGGCTTGTTGGCTCGAGAGTTGGCGGGTGCACTTCAAGAATCTATGAACATTTTAAGGACTGAGGAAGCAACACGGGCCACCGTGGGAGAGATTAGGGCCTCTTGATTGGCTAAGGAGTTCTTTAGATCTAAACCTATGAAGTTTTATGGCGGTGCTAACCCACTTCTAGTGAATGAGTGGCTTGAATAGACAGTGAACACATTTTAGGTGTTTCACATAGTAGATGATGAGCTTCGGATCACATTGGGGGACACTAGTCAATGATGGAAATATGGCAAAGACCGTATAGTGAACACATAAGAGGCATTCACTCACGACTTCCAAGAGAAGTATCTTCCACCCACAGCTAGAGAGCATTTGTGAAAACATTTTTAAGTGCTTGAACAACTCGACACAACCGTAGCAGAGTTTGAGGCAACTTCACTAGCTTGTCTAGGTTTGCACCAGAGTGAGTAGCGACCGAGAAGACTCGTTGTTTAGAATTTAAGAAGAGGCTTAGATGGGAAATTAAGATGAAAGTGGTTGGTAGTATGATCCGGAACAATGATAGACTTGTGGAAGCAGCCGCACATGTGGAAATCACTTTGGAAGGGGGAAGGAAATAGAGAAGTAAGAGACAAGAAGAAAACGAGTCACAAAATGACTCGTGGACGTCCAAGAAGTCGAGGGGTAGCACTAGCACACCTTTGCAATCATAGGGGACCGAGCCTCAGGGTTTGGTAACTGGGACGAGTTTAGGGAATACCAGTCAGAATAAGATGACTTGTTTTCGATGTGGTCAACAGGGCCACAAAGCTTCAGCTTGCCCTCGGAAAGAGAGAAGGCAACTTCAGCAATGGTCGACTCATTCTCAGAGCCAATTTCAAGGTAGTCGGGTGTCCACCTGTTACCAATGTAGACAACCAGGGCATGTGAAGAGACTTTGCCCGCAGTTGGTAGAGGTCCCTAGTGCTTCGGGATCCCAATAGTCACATAACCTTTCACCGATTTTGAATCGAGAACAACTTCACCAATCAACCCAGTTACAAGATAGGGGACCATCCACTTGTTTTAAGTGTAATCGGCCAGGCCATAGCATAATTGCCCCCAGAGTGGGCGGGACCAATTCAATGATCCTAGTCAGGATGGTGATGTTATGAGAGAGTAGAGTGATGTATCATTATTTTGGTATAGTAATGCTATGGTATTGTAGGTAGGTCAGTGTAATCACAAATGTTGCATATATGTGTGTGTGTGTGTCTATTTTCCAAGGGAATTGGTCGATAATGATTTGTAATTTTATATGTTCTGATGAATCCTTGTTTAGTTTGTAATCTTAATCCTGTTGCAAACTCATTATTGCTTTGTAAGTTGAGTGTGTAAGGTCTTGTTAGAATAATATCTAATTGGGTTTGGGTTGTCAGAATTTGGGACTCATATTGAGATGTTCGGAATGAAATTTTTATTTTGGGTGTATGATGTGGGGGTAATGTGACCTATTAGAGTTCATAGAATAAGAGAGAGTGGTTAGGGACAGGTTAGTGCGAAAAGTGAGAGGCTGTGACTCTATCAGTCTGTTATGTGAAGTAAGGGGGTTTCTTGACCAAAGAAATATGTGTGACTTGACCTATGGGTGTGAGTGATATTGCAGACAACCCATTTTTTACCGCCCTTTAGACATGGGCGCTTCAGGTTGGTCACTCGATGATAAAGTACTATGCTGTACAAACATTTGATTTCTTCAGTAAGAAGTTTCATTTTTGAGCTAAAGAGCCTAGAACTTTGCATTCCCTTTGAATAAAACCAAATTTGTTTTTAGCCTGACCACTCAGAGGCCTGCTGGCCAAACATTAGTGGCCGACCATCCCCCTACCTAGCTGGCCAGCCAGGTTTTTCGACAGAACAAATATTTATTGCCAGTTGTCCCCCCATGTGCATGTACTGCACCAGCTGACTCAATATAAATATTTCCGACAAAGGCACCTGTTTTTCTATATATACTTGACCATCCCTCATGATTTTAGGTTAGAAAAATTCTTCAAAGCTCAAAATCTTAGCAAACACACTCCCACTCTATCTTGCAATATACATACACTATACATACATTTCCTAAACCTATTTTTTTAGGCTCCTTGCTGAGATTTTTGAGTCAAAATTTTAGCCCTTGAGAGTGAGCATCTTGTGATTTGTGCACAAAAGAGTGCCTTCTCTTCAAAGGTATAACTCTTGCCATCTTTTTTGCCTACTCTTCTCACCTCATTTTCTTGGTTTTCTATATTATTTTTGGACTATTTTTGATGGACTGAAACTTGTGATTTAAATCTCCCAAAGGTAGAGGGATTAACTACCATTTTTTGAACCTTATTCCATAAGCTTTTATCCTTGTGTTTCCCACTTATTTCTCTACTTTGGACCACTGATTTCTAGAGTTTTCAGAGGCTAAAACATGTGGGTTTAAGGTCCAAAAAGTGGAGAGGTTAGTCACCCCTCCTTAGGCTTGCTTACTAGCTTTAATTCTCTTATATTTTGCTTTCTTTTTTTAGCTTTTGCAAACTAATTTCAGCACTGTTTTGTGCTCTTTTGGGGCCTTTTTCAATTGTTTAGTTAGCTTATGCTTTGAATATCCTGCTTGTATTGTTATAAGACCTCATAGGTTTGGTGATTTAGGCCTTAGACACTAACCTATTTGAGTTGATTGCTTTTTATTTCATAGTTTTCATACATGTGCTCAGACTTGTAATAATCATCTCTACAGCCTCCCTTCTTTCGTGGTTTTCTTTGTTTTAGAGTTGTTTCAAACAATTGTTTGTTAATTAAAGCATGAGAAAGAGACCTTCCATGCTTAATGGTTTAATCTTTTCAGAGGTTCATTATCAATGCATTACATCTCTCTCAAGCTACGGGTAACTTCTTGTTTGACACTTTTCCACATTAGTGGACATAACAATCACTTTGGACAAATGATTAAGTAATGGAAAGGTGATAAAAAAAAGGCTAATAAAATTGGAGTAAAAAAGGTCAACAGGATATTAAAATCAAGTCGGGTTCAATCGGACATTAATTGAACCTATTGCATCTTGACTCATTGCGTATTCTCATGTGACGTTCAATGGTTCAAGAAACAATGTCCACCACTTTCTTTGAGGTAATTCCATGATAAGAAAGGGTGTTGTTAGTCTTTTATTTCCGGTAATTGACCTTTTGTCCTATTGATTCACAGATCATCACGCAACAACTTTGCTACAATTGATGATTTGTGAATCGATTCTACCCCTCCTTTGATCAGTTTCTGATAGGGAAAGGCCAAGAGCAAAAACATCTCCTGGAAACACTTTGTTTTTGCTCTGTTTTCATTCTGTTACAGCAGGGCAGTACCTAAAATTAGTGACCGGTCGGCCACCCTTGTATCCGGCCGACCACTTTCAATGGCCGGCCGCCCACCTCTTGTTGCACAGGCAATGGTATTTTTCTTGCAAAACAGAGCAGAAGCTGGGGTAAAAATAGAATTATTTTCTAACTACAAATAGAATAGAATCTGGTAGCAAATAGAGGAGTTTCCGAGATAATGTTCATGATTGCACGTGTGGTTTTTCAACTCCTGCTCGAATTCATTAGTTTGTAGCTCTTAGATTAATTAGTGTGTTGTAACTAGTTAATTAAATTCCTTCGCATTTGTAATAAGCACATAAAATTAGCTTATTCATTCATTCAGTATTTGTAATATTGGCTAAATTAGGACATTTATTCGGACCCTCTTGCATGAGGGCAAAGTTATAATATTGTGTATGTCTTCCAACCCCCATTTATTTCTCCCTTTTATTTCCTTGCTTATAATGTTAGCATCATGTTTTACATTTTCATATCATTTCCATGACTTGTATCCATTTTCCCATAAATTAGGTTCGGTTCATCATTCTAACCATATTGTCATTTCCTACTTACTTGAATATGTGTACTAATCGCATGCTTTGAGTTGAGCCATATGCCATGTTAATAAACCGAACCTAGTAATTGCATTTTGTATGTGTTGCATTAGTCATTTTCATATTAGAGAATGCATTTTTCTAATAGTTTCATTCCTTTTGGCTTGCCTCGGTTGAGTAGTTGATGAGCATTTCTTGCTTTAACATATTGCATGTGTGTTGGTGTTTCCATATCAAACATTTTTACCATGAGTCTAAGTGCTTAGTTGTCATACCTCTTGAATAGCAGTGGATGAAGGCTTTTTCACTTAAATTAGGATGACTTGATACATGTATATGTGAGCTCACTTTTTCAAGCAGCTCATATTCACAACACTTTTCAAAATAAACATGAAATCAAAACATTCCAAAGTGGGCGAATTAGTTTATACTTGTGTGCATCACATAGTAAATATAGCATAATAATCGTAACAAGAGCATATACTATACATAAGAATCACACCATGATTAGTAGAGGTTGATCTTTGATCGGGTGAGTGAGGTGCTCAGTTCATGACCTTCCCCTCTCATACCTAAGTTCCCGAGCCAAGACACTTTGGTGATGATGGATAAGTGGCCTTTGGCATGAGTCGAGGGTTTCCTAAATTTCTCAAAAATATTTAGGTGGCAACCCGAGCTGAGACACTTTGGTGATGATGGATAAGTGGCCTTTGGCACGAGTCACGGGTTTCCTATATTTCCCAAAAATATTTAGGTGGTGACTCTGAAATCTGACAAGCAGTCAATTTGTCATTTTTGATTAAAAATTGATTTTCCAAAGATTTGCCAGATGTGGACTCTTTTGTGTTTATCTATTTTACATTGCACTTGTGAAATCAGATTCAGAGCCACGGGAGTCCGAACTATAGGGCTATCATATCCGAGGAGACTAAACCCCTCCGAGGAGCACGAAACGTAAACTACAGTTTTTGGCGACTCTGCTGGGGATTTAGAGATCTTGACTTGGACTTCATGATGTGACATTTTATTTACAGATATATGTTCTTTGCATTTGCATCTACATTGTTACTGTAAGTCACTGTGTTTTCCATCTGCTATTCTTGGACGGCTTGCCTAAAAAGCTTGCCAAAAGGCTGGCCGGTCATGGGCTCTACCATGTTGGAAACACAACCCTTGGATCTGGATTACCGTTGTACCACTTGATCCTCCTTTCACTTCTCGGTGTTAGGTGTGAGAGGTATATTTGGTAATCTTGCCAAGGTACCCCTTTTTGACCAATCGGCCTAGCTCCATATAGTAAAGCCATAATGACTATTCCAACTTAGGACATGATGGTCACCCGTATGTAGTATTTTGTGAAACAACTTGCTTGAAGTAATGAAACCCTAGACTATGCCAAAAGCTATGACAGGGTAACCTTACCCCCTCATAGGGGTGTTTTTGGCTCTCCTTAACTGGTATGTGTTTTACAGTGAAACTGTAACGGAATGTTCATATCAGTGGCACAGTTGGTATCTGTTTTGGGGCAAAATTCAGTAGGGAGTACAGTCCTATAACTTTGATCATATCTATTTTGATAATATCTTAGCTGAGGTGCTGTCTGATTTTTGATTTTGTTTTGCTCTTTCTTTATTTCCTTGGCTAAGTAGTACAAAACCATAGCTTCAGAAAGTTCTGATATCCCCCAAGTACTCTTGATCCACATCGGAAGACTTTGCAAGGTCGGAGATCTTGTTTGGGAACAGCCTGTGTTTGCCTCATTATCTCCAGTTACAAGGCGAAGGAGGATCAGACAAAGTTCACCTATTCAGTTCTTGCAGCAATCACCTCTCAGCTCACCCATACTCAGTCCACCTCAAGAATAGTCATCTACTCCAGGAATGGCACAATACCCTTTATCAGATTTGAAAGACTTAATAATCCGATTACAACAATCAGTTGACTCACTCTAGCACGATATGGCCCATCAGGCCGAGGTCACAACTAGGTTACAGCAACAACAACAGCAGCCAGTTGCGGCTTTTGTGTCGCATGTACCTACCGCGGCTATTCCTATGCTCGATACCCCTGCCAATGCTGATACCGCTTAAGATCCACAGGCCGAGGGTATTCCGATCTTTCCTATCTAGGAAAAACCCATTCCAGTACAAACTTCTAGAGCTCTGGTTTACCAAGCTGAGGCACCATTTGAATTCGAGGTTAAGCCGACGGCGCTTAAAGTAAACAAACTGGAGAAACTGTTTAAAAAGGCACAAGTGGTCAACTCGATTCCAGACATAGAAGATGGGTACACTGAATCTGCAGTTACTTTGCCAGAGCGGTTTAAAATGCCTCATATAGACCGCTTTGATGGTGCTGGAGACCCAATGGTACACTTACGTTTTTTTTCAGATATCCTACGACCAATGGGTTTAACTAGACAGCAAAAGTTGTCACTCTTTAGCTGAACCATGTCAGGAATAGCAGCCATCTAGTACGCTAAGTTGGAACTTTCTGTGAAGCAGAACTGGGAGGAATTGGCCAAGTCCTTCATTGCTTAATACTCTTACAACACGCAAAATCGAGGTCATAACTCATGATCTTGAAGTGACGTGTTAGGAGCCAAAAGAAGGTTTCTCTGAGTTTGTAATTAGATGAAAGGCCAAAGCCTCAATGATAACCACTCGACCTTCAGAGAAAGACTAGATCAAAATGGTTGTTCGGAACCTACATGGCAAGCTGCTTCAAAAAATGATTTTTCTCCTCTTACTTACATTCAAAGAACTTCATGAAATGAGCGTCCAAATTGAAGACGCCATGAAGCAGGGGATCATCACTAATAACAAAGAGCTGGCTAAGAGGCTGCTTGTTCATAGTTCCAATGTTGTCGGGGGTAGCACAGCTGCGACGCCGTCAGAAGTGAGTGTTGTCACCACAACCAAAACTGCCGACCCCTTCGCCAACATAGGCCCACAAACTTCTAACCTTACCCGACCTCTGAGTAGAACTTTCAACCAGCTCTACATGGCCCTATCCAAAGTCATGCAGGTGCTAATAAAAAAGGGGCACCTAAAACCCTCAGAACCTCAACCACTTCCAGACCCTCTTCCACCAAAGCACAATCCCACCAAATACTGTGCTTTCTATCAACAGCACAGTTATGAAACCGATCGGTGCTTCCGCTTACATCATGAGATTCATGATCTCATCGACAACAAAGTCATTCCTCCACCCCAGAAACCAAATATAACCACCAACCTACTCCATGCCCACAACCAAGTCCCCCCACCCAAAAATCCCCACCTCATCCATACCCTACCCACCTTCTATGACCCGAGTATCTATATCACTCCTTTTTACCTACCAAAGCCAACGGTGTTCATTCCTGAAGGCACAAGCTTGTGCATGATGGACACATCCAATCCACAACCTGAGCCTCACACATCAGTGGTGACCACGCCTACAAAAGATAAGGTTTTTACCTCAAAGGGAGGTGCTGGTCTCTTATGGAAATTTCCCAGGGACTTATCTAAAAGGGGGTATGACACAAGCGACTACATTGTTCATGCTACTCAAACCAAGCCTAAGGTGGAAATACTGACCTTAGTGGACCATAATGCGGTTAGGGAAGACTGCCTGAACCAGGGATTAGACGATCTTGCAGATCTTGAAGAAGATTTGGACAACCTGCAATTCTTTGATGAACAAGATCAAGGCAATATACAGATCGGTTAGTTTGATCCAAACAGGTCAACTGATAATGCCGGATGGCGGATTGATGAATCTGAAAAGAAAAAAGAAACTAGAGTTAAATTAGAGGTAAAGCAAGCCGGGATAGCCGTGGTAACCGAGAAGACTGAGGAGAAAGAAAAACCACTAGAGGACACACATGCAGGAAAACAAACCCAAAATGCGAAAGAATTGAGAGACAGAGCCAAGGCCAAAAGATCCAAAAAGCATTATGAGCTAGTCCACAAGCCAATCAGGGGAATGCTAAATGGGCGCATTGTTAAAGAAGGCGAGGATTTCCCCTTTCGTGGCTTTCTTGAGCCTTGGGTTGATTCTTCAACAAAGAAGCGTGTCCCCGAATTTGCGATCTTCTTTGACCACCAGCTGCAAGACAATGTGTAGCTCGACTTTTTGTGCTCTTTTCGGAAGACAACTAGCCTTACAGTATCGGACTCCCGCGGTTTTGAATCTGATCTCACAAGTGTAATGTGAAATAGATAAACACCAAAGAGTCCAAATCCAGCAAATCTTTTGGAAAATCGATTTTGAATCAAAATGCTAAAAATGGACTGCTTTTCTAGATACCGAGTCGCCACCTAAATATTTTTAGAAATTTAGAAAACCCATGACTCATGCCAAAGGCCATGTGTCCATTATCACCAATATTGTCTCGGCTCGGGAACTTAGGCACGAGAGGGGAAGGTCATGAATTGAGCACCCCTGCTCACCTGATCAAAGATCGGCCTCTACTAATCATGATGTGAATCTTATTTACATTATATACTCTTGTTCCGATTTATTAAGCTAACTTACTATGTGATGCGCACGCAAGTATAGACTAATTTGCAAAAATTGGAACATTTGATTTCATGTTTTTTTTTAAAAAAAGAGTTTGTGAATGCGCTACTTGAGAAAATGGGCTCAAATGTACATTAATTAAACTACCCCAATTCAAGCAATTAGCCTTAATCCATAAGCATTCAAACAGTTATAGCATTTAAGCACTTAGCCTCACGGTAAGCATGCTAAACATGGAAATAATCACATTCGTGCAATATGCTAAAGCAAATAAAAGCTCACCTAGTCCTCCGTGGCAAGCCAAAACAAGCAAAAAAGTTAGAAAACATGCATGCTCCTAACTAATGCGACATGACTAATGCAACACATGCGATATGCATTTTACTAGGCTCGGCTACTAATATGGTGTATGAATCAATTTGATAGCATGCAGTCTAAGCATGTATTCAAAGAAGTATTAACTAACTATGAAAGTGAGAATGATGCGCCGAGCTCAATCCATGCAAGACATGAGAGATGCTAAACGAAACGTGATGCCCTTAACTAACTATCATAAGCAGATAAATAAAAGGGAGAAAGATGTGGGCTTAAAAGACATACACATTATTACAAGTGTGCTCTCGCGCAGGAGAGTTCGAATAAACTAACTAGCTAACCTAATTACCTAGCTATTACAAAACGAATTAACTAATTACTACAACCCGAATAAACTAACTATGCTAGCTAGTTATTACAAAATCAATTAATTAATTAACTATTCTATGGAACTAACTTAATTAATTACACTAATTAATTAATTACAAATTAGAATTAACTAATTAATTACAACATGAATACAACATGAAAAAAGTAACTAAGCTAACTAATCAACCCCGGGAAGCGAGAAATGCTCATGCATGTGCAGATTTCCACCCGAAAAGCCCACTCTTTTGCAGCCAGAATGCCTCTGTTGCACAGTTAGAACATCTTTTCACCTCAGCCTTTACTCTGTTTTGTTCCAAAACGTTGATGCTCAATTTAACAAAAGTGGCTGGTAGGCCAGAAGTAGTAGCCGACCGGCCACAAAAGATAGCCTGTCGTCCAAAAGAAATGGCCTGCCAGCCACTAAAGCCTAGTTCCTCCTGCTGCAATAGAAAGCATATAGAGCACAAACAGGGTATGCTCAAGGTATGTTTGTACACCTTACCCCTCTTTATCATCAAACAGCTCAAAGGAGTGGCAAGCTCAATTTGCAAGCCATCAATCGATGTAATTTCATTGCATGATGGCCTATGAACCAATGTGTACAATTTCAATAAATGCACAATAAAAGACTCTCAAACCTCCTCCCGCTAGACACCCCATTTTTGACCGCCCTTAATACTTGAGCGCTTCAGGTTGATTACTCGAGGACGAAGGCTATGTTGTGCAAAGGTTCGATTTTTTCGGCAAGGAGAGCTCCAAATCCCAATCTTACAACCCCTTTTCGGACCAAAGCCTTTTGACCAAAATCATTTTTAGACCTTAAAACCCTCTCTTTCAAAATATTTTTCAAAAAGTTTCTACGATGTTCCGAGGCTCACATTTCGTTAAATGTTGCACTTTTCGGTAAACGGAGCAAGGACAAAGTGGAAATAAATGAAAGAGAGTTGAACTCTTTCAAAAATATTTCAAAACACCTTATTTAGAGGTTTGGAGTTGAAGAAAATTGGAGGAGAGGGAAGAAACCAAGTTGGGGAAGAAGTTGGGCATAAACCGTTAAGAGAGAACTGGGTAGCTTCACTAAATCAGCCCTATCCTTTTGTACACTTGGATTTCAGCTATGAGGCTACCACCATTGGAAAGTGTACTTCCGGGGATTTTTTTTTACACTCAAGAATCTCCTAAAGTCGAGTCCGAATGAGGGAGATATGGCCGGTTGAAGTTGGGCATCAATCCAGTTAGGACCGAAACTGAGCAGTCTTCACTAAAATAAGGATATCTTTTTGTACACTTGGAATTTTGGTGTGAGGCTACCACCATTGGAAAGAAGACTTCCGGAGATTCAATTTAAACTTAAGAATGACCTACAAAGGAGTCTGGATGAAGGAGATATACCTGTTTGAAGTCGAGGCAAAAAACTAATTTTTGCTTTCCAACCAAAAATGAGGCTTAACGGCCATGTGTCGGCCATGAATGGTCTATGATGGCCATGTGTCAGCCAGGGGTAACTCTTGTCGGCCACCGGTGATGGCCGACAGGCCATTGGTACAAAGAAGGCAGTTTTTGTGTAGATATTTTCCCTTCAGCTGTTCCACACTGCTCCAGCTGTCCCATTTTGAGATATTTTCGACCTGAAGCCACATTTTTCTATATATAGTGGACCTATCTCTCATATTTCAAGGTTGAAAATTTTGGGAGCCACTCTCTCTACAATCCTCTCTCTCTACAATTCTCTCTCTCTAGATTTCTCTCGCTCTTGAACTTTTGTGCATACAAGTAGAGATATACTTCTAGTTTGCCTATCAACCCTTAATCAAACTTGACCACCTTTGGGCTGAGGTATCTTGGAGTCTTTTTTGAACTCTATAAGGAGGTTTGAGCTTGGATTTGTGCCTAGAATTGTGCTTTGCTTCAAAGGTATAACACTTACCTTATTTAAGCTTGTTTTGCACACTTGTTTTGCCATCTTTTCAAACTATTTTGGCCTGGTTTTCAACTGTAAAAACCTCTATTTTTATGACCTACAAATGGTGGTTTGAGGCTATTTTGAGTTAGGGGGTGGTCCACCCTTCTTGTCTCTTTACTTGTTGAGCTTTTGTACCATTTTTCATCACTTTCAAACCAACTTTTTTGGGCCTTTTAACCACTGAATTTCAGAGATTTTTCAGTGGTAAAAACCTTGTTTTGAAGTCCAAAATTAGAGTGGTTAGTCTCCCCTCCTTATGTCTTGCTTGCATGCGTAGATAGCTTCATATGTTAGCATGTTTTTCTAGCTTAATTTAGCTTAAGTCCAGCATGTTTTTGCCTCTGAAATAACCTGTTTTAGGCTGGTTAGTTTAGTTAAGGTTTGTATTGCATAGTTGTAGTGTTAATTACTTCACTAGCTTGATGTTTTAATGCTTTAATCATTATTCTTTTGAGTTAACAACATGTTTTAGTGTTGTTTTGCACTTCATTTCAGTACTTAAAATCTCTGCAACCTCCCTCTTTGCTTCACTCTTTTATTTTCTTTTGAGAGTTTTTTCAAACTTGGGATCCTTTAAGCTTAAGATTGAGGTTATGCTTAATAGTTTAATCCTCTTTGAGGGTTCATTACCAACGGCATGATCTCTCGCATGCGTTAAATTACCCCTTGGTTGACACTTCTTTCCATTAAAGGACATTCACCAATGGACAATTGGATTAAGGAATGGTTTGGTAATTAAAATGAGTAAACAAAATTGGACAAGTAAAATAGGCAAGATAAGTATCTTTCGTGTTGCATTGCATGTGTTCGAATCGGACGTTAATTCGAGCACCAAGGAAAATGGGACATTTCATACTCAAAAGTGATGAAATGTGCCACTTTCCTTGGTCACCATTGCCCTTGATCATGTATGATAGGGTGGTGGTCATTTTGGTCTTGTTTGTGCATTTATTGAACTTGTACAAACTTGGTCCCTTAGCCATCATGCATGGAAATTGCTTGATTGATGGTTTGAGGGCCAAGAGTTTCTCTCTTTTGAGCTTGTGTGATGATAAGGAAGGTAAAAAGTATAGACAACCTGTGAGAATACACTGTTTTGCTCCGTTTCGCTCTCTGTTGCAGCATGGATGTGTGAACCAGCAGTGGCCAACAGCCACCATCAGTGGCTGACCGGCCACCATTGGTAGCCGACCGGCCCCTTGTCCCCCTTGTCGGCCATCACTGATTTTTGCACAATGTGTTCCTGAGGTGGAGCAAAGGTGTTCTAAAAGTTAGCAGAATTTTCAATGATCAAATGTGCAAACAGAGGCTTGCAACAGCAAGGCAATGGCTTTTTTGGGTGAAAGATCAAGCATACATGCATTCCTCACTTCCCGGGATTAGCTAGTTAGTTTAATTAGCATTAGATCAAGCATGTGTTGCAATTAATTAGTTGTAGCTAATTAATTGTTGTAAATAATTAGTTAGTTTAACTGGTTATTGGTTTTCGGCTTATAATAATTAGTTAACTAGAATAGTTAATTAATTTGAGTTTTGTAATAATTAGTTAGCTTAATTAGCGTAGCTAGTTGGTTAGCTTATTCATTCGGACCCTCCTTCGTGAGGGCATAATGCTGTAATAAGTGTGCGTACGTGTGTGCATGTCTTCCAACCCCACGTCTTTCTCTCTTTTATTTAATCGTCGTCGATGGTTAGATTAGGGACATATTTCAAATTAGCATATCTCATGCTTGCTTCCATTCATTCGTATTGCATGCACCCAGGCTCAACGCATCTTTCAAATTGCATTGTCGCTTTCAATACTTCTTTGAATACGTGTTTAATCGCATGTTGTTCAAATCGATCCATATGTCATATTAGTAGCCAAGCCTATTAATTGCATTATTACATGCGTTGCATTAGACATCTTGTATAGTTAGGATCATACATCTTTCTAACTAGTTTCTATTTTGTCTTTGAGTACTAGGTGAGTTTTTACATTTTAGCATACTTGCATAAGTGTGAATGTTGCCATGATTAGCATGCTTGCCACGAGGCTATGTGTTTAAATGCTAAACTGCATGAATACCTGTGGATGAAGGCTTGTTGTTTGAATTGGAACGATTCAACAAATGTACATTTTAAGCCCACTTTGTTGTGGCAAATCATGTTTTAAGCCCACTATGTTTGGTGGCAAATCCGCATCTTTAAGCCCACTTGAGATGGCAAATTCAAACCATTTTCGCAAACAAACATGACTTGAATTGTTCTAAATTGAGCAAACTAGTCTATACTTGCTTGTGCATATCACATAGTAAAGCTAGTTTAATAACTGGAACAAGAACACACAATGTTTATAAAACATCATATCATGATTAGTAGAGGCCGATCTTTGATCGGGCGAGCGGGGGCGCTCATTTCAGGACCTTCCCCTCTCGTATCTAGGTTCCCAAACCGAGGCAACTTTGGTGATGACGGACACGTGGTCTTTGGCACGAGTCAGGGTTTCCTAAATTTCTCCAAGAATAAAATATTTAGGTGGCAACTCTGTATCTGGAAAAGCAGTCCAATTTTGGCATTATTTGATTTAAAATTGATTTTCCAAAAAGGTTTGCCAGATTTGAACTCTTTGGTGTTTATCAGTTTCACATTGCACTTGTGAGACTAGATTCAGAACAGCGGGAGTCCGAACTGTAAGGCCTTCTTTTCAAACACTTTCTGAAAGGCGGGGCGTGAAAAAAAGGCGAGTCCACACTCCCTGTCATGGATTGATCAAGGGAAGTGGTTGACCTTGGAAACTTGAACCATTTCATCACTTGCAAGTATGAAATGCCTCAAGTTTCCATGTGTTCAATTAACATCTGATTGAACACCAAATTACTTATTATCTTGCATCATTTTTAGTCCCAATTTTATTACTTTATTTTAATTACCAACCATTCGTTTGTTCGATTGAGTCCAAAAGTGAAGATTAAGTCCTTTAATGGAAAGGAGTATCAAACCAAGTGTTGTTTTAGGCATGAGAGAAGTGACATGCCGTTGGTAATGAACCCCCAAAGGGATTAAACCATTAAGCACAATACCACTATCTCATGCTTTAAACAAGAAAGTAGTTTGAAACAACTTTCAAAGAAAAGAAAAAGCTAAGAAATGAGAGAGGTTACAGAGGTGATTAGAGATGAAAATAAGTATGGAAAACAAGAAATAAACACTATCAACTCAAATAGGTTGGTGCCTAAGGCCTAAACCACCAAACCTATGAGGACCATTACACTACAAGAATGCTATACAAAGCTCAAATGTAATGAACAACTAAAAAAAAGTCCTAAAACAGTGCTAAAATAGTTCAAAAAAAGTGTTGAAATTTACATGGAAAAACTTGAAAAAGTTAGCTACAATATTGAGAAATTTAAGCTAGTAAACAAGCATAAGGAGGGGAGGCTAACCCCTCCATTTTTGGGACCTCAAAACATGATTTTTAGTCTCTGAAAAACTCTAAAATTCAGTGGTAAAAAGCTCAAAAAAAGTTGAGAAAAGAATGGGAAACACAAGTGTAAAGGCTTAGGACACAAGCTCTAAAGAAGGGTGATTAACCCCTCTACCTTTAATAGCCTTAAACCACAAGCTTCAGCCCATAAAAACGGTTGAAAAATAGTTCAAAATCAGCAAGAAAAGATAGAAAAGAAGTGCAAAGATGCTCAAAATTATACCTCTTGAAGCAAGGCAACTCTTTTGTTAACAAACCCACAAGTTCTCAATTTCAAGGGCTAAAATTTGGACTCAATAATCTCAACATGGAGAGCCCCAATATTGGTTTAGGAAGTGTTTGAGTAAGGTGTGTGTGTTGCAAGATAGAGATATAGAGAATTTCAAGAATTTGGCCTTTTAGAATATTTTGTAACCTAAAAACATGACGGAAGGTCAAGTATATATAGAAAAACAGTCTCTCAGATCGAAAATATCAGTATAGGAACAGCTGGAGCTTTTGGGGGACAGCTGGCAACAAATATATGGGTTTTACACAAGTGGTCGGCAATCCAAAAGTAGTGGCCAGTTGTCCACAAAAATCAGCTTCTAGTCCCGAATTCAAACGGGCATATCTCCTTCATCCGAACTTGGTTTTAGGTGATTCTTGCATCTAAATTGAAGCCCCAGAAGTATACTTTCCAATGGTGTTAGCCTCATATCTAAATTCTAAGTGTGCAAAGAGATATTTCTATTTTAGTGAAGGTTGCTCATTTCTATCTTAACCAGATTGATACCTAACTTCAAACGACCATATCTCTCTCATCCAGACTTGGCTTTAGGAGGTTCTTGAGGTGTCCTCACAACTAAAGTCTAAGTGTACAAAGAGATAGGCCTGATTTAGTGAAGGCTGCTCAGTTCTCTCTTAACGGATCATGCTCAATTATTTCCCCAACTAGTTTTCTTCCATCCCCTCCTATTTCCTTTGACTCCAAACCTCTAAATAAGATGTTTTAAAAGATTTTTCAAATATTGCACCTCTCTTCTATTTATTTCCACTTTGTCCTTACTCGGTTTACCGAAAAGTGAAATTTTTAACAAAATGCTAGCCTCAGAACATCGTAGAAACATTTTCAAAAATATTTTGAAAGAGGGGGTTTTAAGGTCTAAAATAGTTTTGGCCCAAAATGGGGTGTAAAGTAGGGATTTAGAAGCTCTTCTTGCTGAAGAAATCAAACTTTTGTACAACATAACTTTCATCATCGAGTGATCAATCTAAGGCGCCCAAGTCTTAAGAGCGGTCAAAAATGGGATGTCTACACAGTGACGAAGAAAAGGCTGAACCAAGCATCAACACTGGCCAAAGAAAAAAGGATGATTCAGACAACAATGGAGTAAGGGCAGCACTAGCCAATCTCCTGACAGATCCCACGACCAACATAGAGAACTTAGAGGATACCTTTACTATTTATATAATTGGAGAGAAACCGGTTGTGGACTCCACCAGTGGTATTCTTGATGCATTGAGGGAGCCATGCCTCACTTGGCAGTTGGAGAGGGGCTTTATTTCCAATTTTGAATCGGATAATGAACCAAAATCATATTCCACCAAGCCTGTGGAGTCAGAATCAGATTCGAGTCAGTTTGAGGAGTCTGAGTTTGGCACTTCCGGGGGTGGTAACCGAGATGCCAAGGTCCTGTCTAAGGCCACTTTTGCTTTCTCTTTTGAGTCTATTGTAACCAAAGAGCCAGGACTTATGAATGAAAACGCTGCAGATTCCATTTACAAATATACCGTTGATTTATTGCATTGACCAAGATTTTCAAAATTTTAATGAAAACGAAGAGGAAGAAATTCCTCAAGCTTTGAAAATTTTGATTAACCGAGGGAAGGAGAGGCGTGCTAAGCCCTGCATAGATGAAATCATTGCAATTAACATGGGTACCGAGAAGGATCCTCACTTAGTTCAGATCAGGACCACATTGTCTTCAGAGGAATGCAAGCGATTAATCACCTTATTAAAAAATTTCAAAAATGTTTTCACGTGGTCCTATGAAGACATGCTTGGAATTGATCCTGAGATTGTACAGCACCGAATCCCTCTTGACCTCAAAGCCTAACCAGTCAAACAGAAACTACACAAAATTTGTCCGGATTGGGCATTGAAGATTAAAGAGAAAGTCACCAAACAGATTGATACGGGTTTCTTGATGGTGTTTGAGTACCCAACTTGGTTGTCTATTATCGTCCAAGTTCCAAAGAAGGATGGAAAAATCAGGGTTTGCGTCGACTTCCGAGATCTAAACAGAGCTAATCCGAAAGACGACTTTCCATTACCTCACATCGATGAACTGATAGACTTTACCGTGGGCCATGCATTGCTGTCATTTATGGATGGATTTTCTGGATATAATCAGATCTTGATGGCACTAGAAGACAGTGAGAAGACTATATTCACCATACCGTAGGGTACCTACTGCTATAGAGTTATGCCTTTTGGGTTGAAGAACGCCAGGGCTACATATCAGAGGGCTACAACCACCATCTTGCATGACATGATCCATAAAGAAGTTGAGGTGAATGTAGACGACATGATTATCAAGTCTAAAGAATGGGAAGGCCACTAGACCCCACTGGAAAAATTCTTTGAACGGATCAGAGA
Source organism: Camellia sinensis (assembly GCF_055761805.1). Taxonomy (NCBI): domain Eukaryota; kingdom Viridiplantae; phylum Streptophyta; class Magnoliopsida; order Ericales; family Theaceae; genus Camellia; species Camellia sinensis. Next base: position 53,311,909 of record NC_138967.1, read on the forward strand.
ATATAGACTGAGGTTGAACCCACAAAAATGCACCTTCGGGGTGACTGCAAGAAAAATACTGGGATTTCTGATTACACAGAGGGGAATTGAAATAGATCCATCCAAAATCAAGACCATCTAAAAAATGCCACCATCGAGGACTGAAAAGGAGGTGCATGACTTTCTGGGAAAAGCGTAATTCATAAGACAGTTTATCTAAAAATTAACCTTGACTTGTGAACCACTGTTTGTTCTCTTGAAGAAAGAAAAAAAGTTCCAATGGGGTGATCGAAGTCAGTTTGCTTTTGAACAAGTCAAGCAGTATCTTTAGAATCCACCTGTATTGTTGCCGCCAGAGCCAGGAAAGCCACTAATCTTGTATTTGTCAGTAACAAATGTGACCATGGGGTGAATGCTAGCTCAAGAATCGGAACCTAAGGGAGAGAAGGTTATCTACTATCTAAGCAAGAAGATGCTAAATTATGAGACCAGCTACACTCCCCTCGAGAAAGCTTGCTTAGCTTTGGTATGGGCTACCAGGAAGCTGAGACTCTACCCATTAGCTCACTATGTACTTCTAGTTTTGAGATAAAATCCCATCAAATATCTCTTCGAGAAACCGACACTTATAAGTAGGCTAACTCGTTGGTTGCTTCTCTTCTCCGAGTTTGACCTCAAATATGTGACACGCAAATCAGTCAAAGGGAGGGCGGTAGGGGAATTTCTGGTAGACCACCCGATGGAAGGAGATGAGGCAGTAGAGTATCTATTCCTAGATAAACAGATTCTGCAGGTAGAAGGGGAAACATGGACAATGTACTTTGACGGAACCACTAATCAATATGATTATGGGATAGGTGTGTTGCTTATAGCACCCCATGATTCCCATATACCCCTAGCTTTCAAACTCCATTTCAAGGTGTCTAACAATGACGCAGAATACGAGGCATGTATCGCTAGATTGGAAGTTTCCCTAGAACTAGGGGCAATAAGATTGGATGTCATCGGAGACTCAAACTTGGTTGTTTCTCAGGCCAATAGAGATTGGAAGGTCAAGGAAAAGAAAATGAAGGTTTATCATCAGACCCTGGATGTTCTTATTCCAAGTTTTGAAAAACTAACATTTACACATTTTTTAAGAAAGAACAACCGGTTCGCTGATGCATTAGCAACTCTATCTTCCATGGTAGACATCCCGCTTAGAGTCAAGATGCGTCCGACTATCATTGAACAGAAGTATACACCTGCTTATGAGACCATTGCCACAATAGGTGAGGTTCAAGACAAGAAACCCTAGTATTACGACATTTGGAATTTTCTGGAGAAAGACACGTATCCACTAGGGTGAATGCCAAGGATAAATGGGGAATATGGCGTCTAGCCATCTAATTCATCATCTGTGAAAATAAGTTGTATAAAAAAGGCCATCTAGGAATGCACAAGGTCTGTGTTGAAGAAAAGGAGTCGAAGCGTCTCATGGAGGCCATTCATGGGGGAGAGTGTGAAGCTCACGTGAATGGTGTGATGCTGGCTAGGAAGATTCTCAGGCAAGGCTATTATTGGTCAACTATGGATAAGGATTGTATCAACTTTGTCCAGCGATGCCACAAATGTCAAATCCATGTTAACCGCATGAATATCCCACCCTCAAAGCTCTACAACATGACTTCACCATGGCCTTTCTCAGTCTGGGGAATTGACATCAACTGGGCAGTCTCCCCAAAGGGCTCGAATTGACAAGAGTACATTTTAGTGGCGATCGACTAATTTAGCAAGTGGGTGGAAGCTCAGTTATATTCTGTGTTGAAGGCGTCACATCTGGCCAAATTCATCAGGAATAACATCATCTGCAGGTATACGGTACCAAATGAGATCATCTTCGACAATTGCTTGCACTTCAAGAAAGAGGTGGTCGAATTGCTCAAGAAATATAATGTGGCTTTTCATAAGTCATCAACATATAGATCACAGACCAACGAAGCTGTTGACGCCGCTAACAAGAATGTCAAGAAGATCTTGCGGAAGATGGTGGAAACTTACAAAGACTGGCCAGAAAAACTGTCATTTGTACTCTAGGGTTATAGAACGTCAATTCGAACATCCACATGGGCTACCCCCTACTCTCTAGTATATGGAATGGAAGTTGTTCTGCCAATTGAGATCGAAGTACCTTCACTGTGAATTATGGCCGAGTGTCAGATACGAAGGCAGATTAGCAGCAGAGCAGGTCCGAAGAATTGATGTTGTTTGACGAGAAGAGGTTGAAGGCGTTCTATCACATACAAGGATATCAGCGTAGAATTGACAGGGCCTTCAACAAGAAAGTCAAATCCAGAAACCTCAAGGAATGAGATATACTGCTGAAAGACAACCGAACACCCATTCATTTTGTTTGATCGGTCCATCTTTTTCCATCATCTGTTAGCTTGGTTGTGTTACCTCCATTTGGTAAAAGGATCAGTTTCAAGATAAAAAAGTGATGTTGAATGTAGCAGTGAGCAGTTAGGATCTTCTTATTTGGGGTTGTACATTTTAAGGACTGATTCCTTGTGTGTCAGGTAGTGACTGTTTCCAAAAATTATTTTGGAAAGTTTTAATAAGGTTGATTTTCTCAAATTTTACCTTTTACAACTCAGACCATTCTTTAGACCAAAAAGGAAAATTTTTATTACTTACAACTTTAATTCCATTGATTTCAACGCAAGTACATTCTCCAACTCTCTAGTTAAATCAAAGTTGTTTTTACATCATAAAACTTGAAAAGAAAAGTCAAAGCAATAAACTAGGGGCACAGATAAGTCAAGTGGTCTTATGTCTTCTGCTTGCGCTTGTAGAAGTCTCTGCCGCCAAAGTTGGCCCAACCTGTGCCTTGTCCTCAAGCCAAGTCAACCACTCACCGGAAAGGGCACAACGAAAGCTAGCGGCAGGGGTCAGAAGCTCTCATCCTCCAAGTAGTGAGGCACCGGGCCAAGTGTGAAGCACACACGGGAAATAGAGCCGGGTATTCCACCCCTCCCTCTAGACTAGTCTGGTCATGTCCAAATCGGCATCTGAACCTAAATGGAAAATAGAACACGCAGTGTGTGACACCAATCAACTATATACCCGAATGTCGAGACATGTTGTAGCCCATCTCAGCTAGATTAAACCAGGGGCAACGCCAAGCAATGTCGCCCGCAAATCTGCTGCATATCCAATCACACCACAATCCCTCTATGGGAAAATCCACTAGCCGTGGGCGAAAGAAGTAGGCTCTAGCTGAATACTCGAGGCAAGAGTCCACCACTTTCAGCTTATCCATCAACCACACCTGCGAAGGGATAAAAAATAATAAGATAAAATAAAGAATAGAGAGATGTACGTTGAAGGAAAAAGCGAGAAAAGGCCTTTGAGAGCAAAAATAGAGAGTGAACACCGAGTGATGTAAGAAACCATAAATAAGAAATGGTGGGAAACAATACCTGTAGAAGCAATAGACTCCCTGCAAACCGAGTAATCTCTCACTGATGAAAAGCATCTAAACCCATCCAGGTCTCAGCTAGTGCGAAACCAATGCAACTCTTATCCTCTTTCAGAGATTGGACCACTTTGATTAACCTAATGTTGGCTCCGCCGCAACTAGGGGCAAGAAGGAAGTGCCTAAGCAAACATAAGCAGAGGGCATGTTGACGATAACCTAGCCAGAGAAGGTCACCTCTGTCTCCAATACCAGAAAATCGATGAATCAAACCAGGAATGTCCAACTCCCCGTCAAGAGCCAAGGACCGAACCTCGTGTAAAGTAAGCCCACACATCCGTTCCAAATCCCGTGCATGGCCAAAACGGGGTTAAGGCATAATCTCTTCATCGCGTCAGGACTCTATTAAAGCTTGAAACTCTTCAAGGGTTGGACACATCTCTTGTGCTCCGAAGCAAAATACATGTGTAATCGGGTTCCAACACCAGACCGCGGCGTGAAGGAAGGGAAAACAATGCAAAGTATGGCTCAACGGAAAAAACACAATTATGTCGAAACCTTGGAAATTTACCTTTTCTGTGCCGTCCAAAGTGGCTACCCAATCCTTGAGCCTCTCGGCAAGAAATATCTCCATTTTTAGAAAAAACAACAATGAAGATAAAGTTCTATCGAAGAAACAGGGAAGGAAGACCTTTTATAGAGAATAGGGTTGTGTGAGTAGCCGATAGTTGTTACCAGCTGTCCAATCACAGCACTTGGCCAGCCGACCACCTCTCTTGGCCGACCGTCCACTCAGGTGGTCGGCTGACTAACTATGTTGGCCTGGCAGTTGGGCAGCAGTATTTTGTTTTGGTCTTTTTGCTTTGAGGTCTTGTTTTGAGTCTATTGTTTCCAGAAAGTGTAAATAGTTGTATTTAGGTTATTTCAGTTTGTTTTTTCATTTATTGAGTTGTGTTTTGCATTTTGGTCGGTTGTTGGCTCAATATCTTGTTACGAACATCGTTCAAATACAAACATTTTGCACATTCAGTTCTAATTTTATGCAAGTGTAGTGCCATGCTCGAGATGTAAAACAAAACTTCTTTTATAAAACTGTAAGGTTTTACCTCGATCATAGTTTTTACAAAAGAAGGAATACAAATGTTTCAAAACAAAAGTAGCAGTCCTATCTGAAGCTATACAAGTGTTAAACTACAAAGTAAAAGAAAAGAAAAGACAAAATCAATGTCAAGCTCAAGAGGCCCTCTTCATCCTCTTCCACAGAGGGGACTCAGGGGCACTGTCTTCATCAGTGACACTGTCATCAGAGGAATTAGACTAAGAGTCGGTATTGTCCTCTCTATTCCTAAACTCAGAGCCAGCACAATCATCCCCGCTCTCAAACTTAGAGTGCCCACTCCTTGTCTCCTCAACGCCGCTGGTCTCGACGTCACCTCCACACAAGGGTGGCTCTGAGGAAAAGTAGGTTTCCCACGCCTCAAACTCCTCGCTCTCACTCAAGGCACCCTTTCCTTTACCCTCACTCCTGCCGCAAATAGGAGCCTGCCTACCTCTCCTCCCTACAGCCGAAGGAGGTGCCACCGGTGTCGCCAATGCTGTTAATGCCGCTGGTGCCACCGGTATAGGTAGAGCCTGAAAACAAAGATCAGAATACAGATTCAGTATGGGTTAGATTCAGTATGAGTGCAGATGTCAGTACAGTATAATACAATATCGAAATACATATCAATATGAGTATGATACACGGATTCAATATAAGCATTGCATATCGGTATAGTATGGTGCAGAACAGTATAGGTAAGCAGTTAAATGAATGAGGAAAGAAAGGGTACTTGGTAACTGTAGAGAGCCAGTAATGTCTCTCTTCTCCGTACCATTTGGACCAGTGAGGCGACCAACTCAAGAAGGCTGTCTACATACTCTAGAGGCACCTGGAAGTGAGTTTAGACAATCAGCACTCAAAAGGAAAATGTGAAAGGCAAATCATAAAGCAAGGTCTATACCTACCACACGTCAGGATTTCTGATGTACAAATGCTCCTCCTCTGACAGCTCTATTGAAATCTGATAGGCGGTCCCGCTCAACCGCCAGCATGGGATTGTAGTTGGGATCAACGCAAACCAGCTATGTGCACAGTAGAAGGTGCCCCACCAATATCAGCCTCGGTCGCACGAGCAACACCTCCAGCTGCGGGGGCGCCTGCAGCATCTCCTACACGAACTCCAGTCAAGGGTGGCATCGGATGAGTCCTGATAAATGCCGTGTAGTATCCAACTCAACGAAAGAGATCAGTGTCCTGCCCTGCCATAAACTGAACGATGGCCTCAACTGGGAGACCATCAATTGTCCTTATGGATGTCGGAGGCAGAGCAGGAACAACTGGGATAGGTAGACCCAGAGTTTGGCATACGAACCACTCTTCTAAGCACTAGGTCCGATAGAAGTGGCCCTCTAGCAAGATCCGCATCCACGAGGTGTCCCAATATCCGGCGTACTGATCCCGTTTCCCGGGTGGCATCATCGCCCATGGCTTCCAGGTGATCTGTAAATAGAGAATTCACAATTATCAATAGTCATCAATGGTCAAAGAGTGGATCAAAACAGTATAACGGAATGGAATGGGTTGGGTATGGGTGTGGAGAAGTGGTTTAGAAATACTCTTCTGATCCTGGGGAACGCTCGTGATCCTTTTCTGGTCACCTGAAAAGGAATAAACACTCCAGTCGGGGGTGCCGGAATTAGCACTCCGATGGACAAGTCAGTATCCGAACTGGAGAATGCTTGTATTCTAAGTTAAGCACAACAATTCTCACATACCTTTCTCAGTCTGTTGCTCATTTATTTATACTTGTTTCCTGGGCCTCGTGGCCAGGCCCACTTGTCACTCATTATCCTCTTAATTACTCGGCTCCATAGCTCAGTATCTATTCGGCCTATCTATTATATTCGGCGTCCTTATCGTACAGGGTAGAGCCGTGTAATATCTGTCTTCTATAGTACGCTTCTAATTATTCCAATTATCTGGCTCCCACAATTGCCCCCCAAACACCCCGCTAGCATCAGTTAGTCGGCGTGTTTGGCTAGAAGTCGAAAATTCGGTGGTTAATCCTCTTCCCAATGCGTGTCAGAACGCGTTCGTGCTTTTTGGTCATTGTAACACTTTCCCGCCCCATTCGTGCTTCTCTCGCATTTATTATGATTTGAAACTTAAGACCCTTCGAAAACATGCTTTTTTGAATATTTGAACCTCCTGGACTGCCAGCTGGTGTCTCTTCTTCGACGCGTTTTCTGCAACTCCTATCCGTTCTCTCCTTGTCTCCTTTGCCTTTCGTAAGTTTTCTTCTCTCCTCCTCATAATCCTATTTTCCGTATTTATTTCTGATTTAGAATATCCTTGAGTCCTCACTAGAATGGCTAAGCATTTGAAAGACCTCCTTTCCGAGGGTCGAATTTCTAGGTTCTGAAGGCATTTTCCTATCCTTGAGGATGTCCATCTTTCTCTGGTAACAGACAATACCTTTGATATGGAGAGGGACGACCAAAATACAATCGTCTTCCCTCTCCTGTCTATTGCGTAGAGCGGAGTTCGCTTTCCCCTACACCCATTTCTCAGGGCCGTCCTCCGCTATTGGAGCTTGATTCCTTCGCAACCCAATGTGAATTTTTTTTGAATCATAATGGGAATCATAGAGCTGAACCGGCGTCTCTAGATCAACCTTGGCATTCCGGCGATTCGGCACTGCTATGCTTTAGCCAAATCCTCCGGTCAGCTCGGGCGCTATTTTCTAAGGGCCAAGGACACCGACCATCACTTAGTAACGATGCTTGCCAGCTCTGGCAAACGAGTTGACGATGTAATGGTCAATGTCCGAGGCAATTGGAAATTCGGCGAAGGCGTAGATCGCCTAGACCCTATTCCCAGATGGAGGGGTGAACCAGGTTGCCGTGTAACTCCTTGTTTGTTGATCTTTCTTTTATGCGGCTTTTTCTCCAATCCTTACCCTTTGTTCTTGCAGCCAATAAGTTGAAGAGGATTTTGACCTCGGTTGACAGCGCAGTCCTTGCGGATATTAAAATTGCACTAAAGTACTTTGGCCGTCCAAATGTACAGAAACAAGGGAGAGCTGCCCATATTCTCCTGAGGTACGAGCCTACCTACACTACGTTCTCGGCCGCGGACGACATCCCGATCCCAACTGGCGAACAACATCTTACAGCTCTTGTCTTCCCCAGTTTCAAGATCCTTAGGCAAATTGGTTTCAAAGCTTCTGATTCGGAGTGAGGCTTGGAGCCGGTTGTCGAGGTAGATGCCGAATCAACGAGATAGTTCACTGCCGAGGCCGAAGAGGTTGACGAAGCTTTGAAATCAGCGTTTGAGGCAGCCGGTCTTAACCAGCCTAACTCACCGTCCACTTCGGGTCGAGCAGAGTTTTCTTTCGGAGATATTTTTACAAACTTGGGAGACCTTCCCGGCACTTTTTCAGAAGGCATGGCTAGGGAGAATCTCACGCAGATGGTGAGAAAGAGAAATGCTGAGCGAATGGCCGCTTGAAAGAAAGCCGAGGCCGCTCGTTCTGAGCCTGCTCCGGTTGAATCTTTACAACCGGTTACTGGAGAAGAAACGACTCAAGTTGTTGTGGCCGAGACGGAGGGGGCTGAACAGCAGGTTACGGAAGAACGGCTAGTTTCAAAAAAGCGGGGCGAAAAACGTTCCGCCGAGGGAGAGACCGGCTCAGAGGATAGCCCTGCTGACAAACGGCCCCGCTTAAAGGAGTCAGACTTGGTTGTCCCCTTCATTGTTCAACCAAAGATCAAAGACATGTCAATCTCCTCTGACGCATCTGCCATGAAGGATCCAACCGTGGCGTTGAGCTTGGCCGCCTCAGTTTCACTACCGGCTGACAAGGCCACCTTTCGAGAAGAGCCGGATTTGGTAGCTATAGCGTTCGCTGCCCAGTCGTCCCTTCTGGTATGTATACGATACTTTCTTTTTTGCTCGTTTGGTTTGGTTTGCATACGATGTTGCTTGATGTGGTGATCGAAACTTGTTTTGCAGACGGTTGGAAGGATAGCCGAACTAGGCCGCCGGCGGCGTGATGCCATTGAAAGAATTGGCCGCTTAAAGTTTGAAGCTAAAGGTTAAAGAAACAGGGCCGAGTTCGAGGCGATGAGAACCGCAATGGAAAGTACTCGAGCCGAGCAGAAAATGAGAGGGCTCGGACTGCTGACCAGGTCAGATCCGAGGCCGAGGATAGGGCGAACGCGAGCGAGGAGTTGCTCAAGTTAGCCCAGGAGGTACTTTCTAAGGCAGAGGCCGAGTTAGAAGAATTGAAGGCGGCCAAGGAAAAAGCCGAATCTGTAGTTTCTACGGCGCTAGAAGCTGGGAAGAGCGCCGCCTTGAAGGAATACGTAGATGAGGTCCCCAAATTAGAGAATCGGGGATTCAAACATGGGTGGCTCAAAGCCTTTGCTGCCGCTAGAGTTATATTGGACTTGCCAATTCCATATAAGCAAGTGGACGTTGAGCCACTTAAGTCTGATCCCGAGGATTGATGTGAGAGACATTCTAATTTTATTAGGTATCTTTAATTTCAATGTACGTTTTTGTTTAATGGGTCCTTGTTTGTTCCAGGTAATTTTCGTGTCTAAATTAGTTACTATCTGTGCTCAATTTATTAATGAAAATTCCCTTCCCTTTTCACTATCATTTGTACGAAGTTTTTGATATTAATGAAGAGTTTTGCCTTCCACTACTTTCGATAAAGTGATTACTGTCTGTTGTGCCTTCTAACTAGCGATTGGATAACAGTGTAATCTTGGCAATTATATTAGTTATACTTTAATGTATCTGAACAAGTAAATTGACTCTTGGTGCCGAATAGGACTAGCAAATCAATTCATGAAGCAGCTGCGGCACTCAAGCCGAATAGATTGATGAATCAGCCCTTGCCCCAGCTGGTTCATGAACATTAAACGCCGAATCAAACAATATTGATTAGTCGATTCGTGAAGCGACTGCGGCACTCAAGCTGAATAGATTGATGAATCTGCCCTTGCCCTAACTGGTTCATGAATTTTCCCTTGCGGAAGTTAAGACTGCCAAATAACAGCGTTTGATGGGGGCACGACTCGGTCGGTGCCGGGCTGTCCTCGGCGCCGGAAGTTAATGAGATTGCCTTGGAGGCGTTGCCCTCGCAGGGAATAAATGAATGAAGGTCCTATTTATGTGCTCAGTGAGCAGCTCAGTCCAGGTCTTTGATGAAGAATCAACAAGCACGAATGTCGAATAGACTCTTCTTTAACAGCAAAGGGGAAGTGAGGACGCTAGCTGAGCTGGGAGGAGACATGAATCAAAGTGCCGAACCTTCGCGCGCGGGAGTTTAGATTTCGAGGGATCAGGAGAGATGTCAATCTTCTCGTCATTGAAGTAGGTCGCCTAGGAGGGACAAGGAGCCACAGGACAAATCCTCGCAACCCTGTTCTGAAAGGGAGCCCGGTGCGAACCCACGCCCATTGAGTTTTGCAGTCTTCGTGGGGAATAGGCCCATGACAGATACGGACTCAATCATTCGAGACTCAAGTGTGGCAGTCGAATTTGCTTGACAGATTTTTCCTCCCGAGGTCCAGCAGTCGATGGTAGGTCGGCAAGACTTCGAAGTGTTTCGTGAAGGCATTAACGGTGCGGTAAAGGGGCTCTATACCGCCTACGAAATCGGCATGCATCTCCGTACTTCCCATTGAGAAATCGAGAAGAGGGATGAACGCATCTGAAGCTTGGAGGCTCGCGCAGAAGTGGCTGAGCGTGAGCTGAGGAAGGTCAGGGTCGTTTAGGCACTACCCGTCGGACAGGTTAACCCAATCGTAGAAGAAAGGGTCACCCAGCGGCTTATCAGTACCACGCTCGCCGATCGAGATACGGCGAGCATGTTCGCGATGGAATCCACGAAGGGGAGGGCCTATGAAAAAGGCTTCCACGAAGGTCGAAAAGTAGGAATACAGAAGACCAAGGAAAAGCTCGCCGAGGAAGTTTGCCGATGCGAAAATCGTGGATTTAAGCATGGTTGGATCAACGCGCTTCAGGCCGAGGAAGCTCTCCGAGTAGAGGGCGTCAATTCGGCATTGCCACTGTACCGACGTAACCATTTTTCATTTTCCACCTTTGAAGTCGAGCAGAGTGAGGATGAGGTCGACACCGTATAAAAATACTCAATGTAACGTTCGAACCCAGATCGCGTTCATAACTATGTAATTATTGCCTGATTGAACAAAATGTTCTATTTTAAATGTTTCATTGTAATTTTCATTCGGCACACACGTGTTTGCATGTGTTTCATTGTATAAACATTGACCGGCTCGAGTCAACTAGGCATTTTAATTCCGAACGGTTATATGCCGGCTTGTCATGAGCATTCTTTATTAAATATATGTTTGGCATGTGTCACGCAAGGTCAATTGTGCTGATGAGTTTTCGAATTCGGAGGCTTAACCGGCCCAAAGGTGTCATGCACCAGGGGCTCTGAATCCGAAGACAGTCAGCCCATCTATGATTGTTGTTTATATAATTAGGCCATTTTAACTCCAAAAAAGCCAAAAATTAGTACATAGAGTGGTTGTGGCCAATATCGCTCGGTGTCCATCTTTTGGAGTTCAGTGTTAATGAAATCTCCTCGGGGCCATTACAAGGGTTTTAGAAATAAATCGCCTCGGACTTTTTGTGCCAGTGACTTCGCTTACTGTGTACAGACTCGATTTAAAGCGATTTTGTTGTGTGGGATTAGATAAGTGTGAATGTCGAATGGAGTTTTCTTCAGCAGTAGAGGAGAAGCTCGGACTCTGGCTGAGCTTGACATTGTAATGAATCACAGCAGAGAACCCACTCGCGCGGGAGGTAGGGCATTCGAAAAACGGGAAAAACATCAGCCTTTAAGTCGTCAAAACAGATCACCCCGAAGGGAGAAGTAGCAATGGGGAAGTTCTCCGCAACCACGACCGAGAAATGAGGCTGACGTAGTACCGCAACCATTGAGTATTACTGTTTTCGTGGGGAATTCCTTTCTTATCCTGGATCTTGGCCTTGACGTTGTCTGTGGTGCCAAAGGTCCCCGCCTCGAGGGTGATTATCTCGTCGGTGTGAATGTGGATTTAAGCGCGGTCAGATCAAAGCATTTCAAGTTGCGGGTGATCTTTGATCAGTGGGCGTTGATTCGGTGCTGCCGCTGTGCCAACGCGACGCCGTATGAGAATAGATATTGTAATGCTTCGAACGCAGGTTGCGTTTTTTGTAATTATTGTTTAATCGAATAAAATGTTTTATTTTAAAAGTTTATCTCATTCTGAATTTTTGTATGCTTAATTAAGCATCTTACTTTGAATGCTGGAACGCTTTGTCTTGTTCATGTAGTTATACTGGCGCAACCTACATATCCCTGCCTCGGTGTGTAAATGTTTTCATTCTGGCGGGTGCTCCGAATTTGGAATATTATTCAGCCTTTGAGCGTCGCTTGGTGGCACTATTTGGTCAGCCAAGTTTGGAGGCTTTATCGGCCTAAAGACGTCGTGTGCCGATGGGGCTCTGAATCTGAAGGCTTTATTTGGCCAATCATGATATCCATGAATGGCGCTCCGAATCTGGAGGCTTTATCTGCCCAAAGACGTCACTCGCCGATGGGGCTCGAATCCGGAGTCTTTATTCGGCCAATCGTGATATCCACGAAGGGCGCTCCGAATCCGGAGGATTTATTTGGCCAATCATGATATCCATGAAGGGCGCTCCGAATTCGGAGGTTTTATTCGACCAATCGTGATATCCACAAACGGCACTCCGAATCCGGAGGCTTTATCGGCCCAAAGACGTCATTCGCCGATGGGGCTTCGAATCCGATGGCTTTATTCGGCCAATCGTGATATCCACGAAGGGCGCTCCAAATCCAGAGGCTTCATCAGCCCAAAGACGTCACTTGCCGATGGGGCTCCGAATCCGGAGGCTTTATTCGGCCAATCGTGATATCCACGAAGGGCGCTCCGAATTCGGAGGCTTTTGGCTTTATTCAGCCAATCGTGATATCCACGAAGGGCGCTCCGAATCCGGAGGCTTTATTCGGAACACTTTTGAACTGGATTGCACAGTGAGTAAACAAAAATCTTTGCATTACAGTAGTGGAAAGTATACATGGTGAGCCATTCAGAACCAATATCATTCCCCACAGGTCGGGTTTAATGATAGAATTTGCACAAGTGCGTTAGGAGCAGTGCCGCGTGCCTAATTTTCCATCAACCAGCCTCCCATCATCCGAAAATACCTTCAGGAGCAACATTCTCGGCGTGTAGCGGCGCAGCTGAATGCGTTGAGCATACGTCTCGGGAAACTGCTGCTAGTATCGCCTAGAGCTTCCGTGGCTTTTCGCCAAGGATTCGTCCGACATTGTCGAGACTGTCTCGATTCGGCACTTCAATGGAGTTGACCTGCGACTCCGTTGGTGTCTTTCCAGAAAGGAGATAGCATGCTTGTGGGGATTGCCGGGAACCACGGATTTACTCAATGCCGTGTTCGGTCGGGAAGCGTAGCAGCTGACGATAGGTGCTTGGCACGGCCTGAATAGTATGCAACCAAGTTCACCCCATGATGAGGTTATACGGCGAAGGGAGTTTGACGACCAAGAATTCCACATCCACTATTTGGGAGCCCGCCCGATCGGGTAACGTGATTTTCCCCAACAGGTACTCTAGATTTGCGTTAAAGCCGAATAATGGATGAGGAGCCAGAGACAAGTCTGATTCGTTGCAACCGAGTTTGATGAAGGTCTCGTAATACATAACCTCCGAAGTGCTCCCCTGGTCTATGATGACGCGTTCCACGGTAAATCGGTTCACGTGTAGTTCAATGACCAATGGATCAATATGGGGAGTGTTATGCCGAAAAGATCGGAATCGTCGAAGATAATACTCGGAGCTTCGTGGGGCTGTTTCGTTTGTGTGCGTTGCTTCTGGGGGGCCGACTGAATTGCATATATAGTACGTGGCGTTGGAAGGCTGTATATCATATGAATAACGCCGAGGGGAGGTGACTCCTGCCGAAGGGCAACAGTTTTAATTGTGCTCTTCCGGACATGTTGCTGGAGCCGACCATCTTGCACTAATTCCTCAAGGTGATCTTTCAAGGCATAGCAACTGTCCGTATTATGACCGTGACCTTTGTGATATTCACAACGCCTGTCCCACCTTCTCGTGTCAAGAGGTCCCACCATCTTGGACGGCCATTTGAAGAACGGAAGATGTTGGATTTTGGACATGATCGAGCTGATTGGCTCTGACAGCTCCGTATATTTCTTGTCGGCACACTTTGTGCGCCTGCTATCGACTTGCAGTTGCTCGTTTGCTTTGTGTGAGCATTGATCGATGGATCGGCGAGAATCTCATCTCTTGTCTCGTTTAGCCCACTGGCGTGGTTCAGGGCTCTGCGGTGGTACAAAACTTATTGGCTGAGTGATTTCAGGAGGGGCCGTTTTGTTGGCCACGTGTCCGGCTTTAACCCGCAAGGCGTCAACTTCCACTTTGCAGTATTCCTCTACTTTCTTCATCAACCCCCAGACTGTTTTGGCGGGTCTTCTAGTCAAGGAACTGCGGAGGGCACTATCTGGATGTAATCCCATTTTGAAGGCGGCGATGGCCATGGAGTCGTTGCAGCGTCATCAACAAGATTAAAGCATTCCCAATATCGCGCCGAATATGCTCTTAGTGTTTCTCCTGGCAGGATTTGCATTGCCCAGAGAGAGTCAGCTTGCTTCGGCTGGACCTCGTTGGTGATGAATCTGGCCCTGAAGGATTTCTGTAGTTGGTGGAAGGTTTTGATCGAAGCCAACTCCAGTTTATAATACCACCTGACCGCCAATGGTCCCAAACTGCTGGGAAATATTCGGCACATGAGGGCCTCGTCGTATGCATGCAATGTCATGGCCTGCTTGTAGTGGCAAATGTGGTCGGTGGGATCTGATTTGCCGTCGTACAAGGTGAACGATGGTGCTTCGAATTTCTTAGGTAGCGCAGCCTTTGCAATCCGTCGTACAAAGGGATCGTGTTAATCTTCGTCCGAACTGTTCCTTCTTTGCTTGTGCATTGTACGGGGATTTTCTTCGAAAGAACTGGTGGTTTCATGTCGTCCCTTCTTCCTGGGCTTCGGAGACAACGAGTCGGAGCCGCTATCAGTGTTGTCTTGTCGGGCTCGAGGTCGTCGACCACCTGCCTTCGGAGATTGTTCCGGATTTAGGCGTACAGCTTGTTTGGACTTCGCCACTTCCAAGGCCAAATCTTCACGAAGACGTTCGTTCTCAACAATCATGTTCTCCAACCTCTGTTCATTTTGCTTTGCCTGTTCCATGATTGCCTGCATTGTCTTATGCTCCAAAGTCGAGGGTGAGGCGAAGTTCAAGGCACGTCTTGCGGCGATAGTCTCCGGTCCAAGCATGTTTGTTGGAGTGAGGTCGTCTCTTTGAGTGGTTTCATCAGTGACTATTGGAGGATCTTCTGTTATGCATGCCGTGGATATATTTGAGTATTCCCACAGACTGCGCCAATTATGGAGAAGTGGTTTAGAAATACTCTTCTGATCATGAGGAACGCTCGTGATCCTCTTCTGGTCACCTGAAAAGGAATAAACACTCCGGTCGGGGGTGCCGGAATTAGCACTCCGATGGACAAGTCAGTATCCAAACTCAAGAATGCTTATATTCTAAGTTAAGCACAACAATTCTCACATACCTTTCTCAGTCTATTGCTCCTTTATTTATACTTGTTTCCTGGGCATCGTGGCCAGGCCCACTTGTCACTCATTATCCTCTTAATTACTCGGCTCCATAGTTCAGTATCTATTCGGCCTATCTATTATATCTGGCGTCCTTATTATGCAGGGTAGAGCCATGTAATATCTATCTTCTAGAGTACGCTTCTGATTATTCCAATTATCCGGCTCCCACATGTTACCACATGTGCGGCCACCGTGTCAAAAAATTGACAATAGTAGGTAGAAGTGGTGTCGTCGCGGTGCCGAGGAAGGCATTTCCCGTCGTATCGCCCAGAGAAAGGCACAGCCGGCTCTACCTCGTCCCTCAAAACTGGGGCAAGGCCAGGGAAATATGCGTAGACCCATAGCTGCAAGAAGGGATCAATTGCGTGAGTCAACAAGTATGAACAGTGTATGATAAAGACAAAAAGTGCAAAGCATAAAGCACAATATATGATACAAACAGAAAGTGCAAAGCAGAAAGCACAATGTATGATGAAGATAGAAAGTGCAAAGTAGAAAGCACAATGTATGATACAAATAGAAAGTGCAGAGTAGAAAGCATAAGGAACAAATAGAAAGTGCAGTGTGCACCTCCCAGGCTCTCCAATAGCCTCCAACTATGTTCCCCTTCATGTGGGAACCGAAGCTCATGTAGCCGTAAAAGGTGGCGAGGCTAGTGCCGCCCCGATCACAGAGGCACCTATTTTTCTATATATACTTGACCATCCCTCATGGTTTAAGGTTAGAAAAATTCTCCAAAGCTCAAAATCCTGCCAAACACTCTCCCTCTCTATCTTGCAATATACATACACTATACATACACTTCCTAAACCTATTTTTTGAGGCTCCTTGCTAAGATTCTTGAGCTAAAAGTTTAGCACTTGAGAGTGAGCATCTTGTGGTTTGTGAACAAAAGAGTGACTTCTCTTCAAAGGTATAACTCTTGCCATCTTTTTGCCTACTCTTCTACCTCCTTTTCTTGGTTTTCTATACTATTTTTGGACTGTTTTTGGTGGGCTTATTTTTGGTGGGCTGAAACTTGTGATTTAAAGCTCCCAAAGGTGGAGGGGTTAACCACCCTTTCTTGAACCTTATTCTATAAGCTTTTATCCTTGTGTTTCCCACTTATTTCTCTACTTTTGGCCACTAATTTTCAGAGTTTTCAAAGGCTAAAACATGTGGGTTTAAGGTCCAAAAAGTGGAGGGGTTAGCCACCCCTCCTTAGGCTTGCTTACTAGCTTTAATTCTCTTCCCATTTGCTTACTTTTTTTAGCTTTTGCAAACTAATTTCAGCACTGTTTTATGCTATTATGGAGCCTTTTTCAATTGTTTAGTTAGCTTATGCTTTGAATATCATGCTTATATTGTTGTAAGTCCGCATAGGTTTGGTGGTTTAGGCCTTAGACACCAACCTATATGAGTTGATAGCTTTTTATTTCATAGTTTTCATACATGTACGCACACTTGTAATAATCATCTATGCAACCTCCCACCTTTCTTGGTTTTCTTTGTTTTAGAGTTGTTTCAAACAATTGTTTGTTGTTTAAAGTATAAGAAAGAGACCTTCCATGCTTAATAGTTTAATCTCTTCGGAGGTTCATTACTAAGGCATTACATCTCTCTCATGCTAAGGATAACTTCTTGTTTAACACTTTTCTTCATTAGTGGACATAATAGTCACTTTGGACATATGATTAAGTAATGGAAAAGTAATAAAAAGAGGCTAATAAAATTAGAGTAAAAGAGGTCAACAACATAATAAAATCAAGTCGGGTTCAATTGAACGTTAATTGAACAAATTGTGTCTTGACTCACTGCGTACTCTTAAGTGACATTCAATGGTTTAAGAAACAATGTCCACCACTTTTCTTGAGGTAATTCCATGATAAGAAAGGGTGTTGTTAGTCATTTATTTCCGATTATTTCCGATTATTGATTCATAGATCATCATGTAACAACTTTGAGACAATTGATGATTTATGAATCGATTCTACCCCTCCCTTGATCAATTTCATGATAGGGAGAGGCTAAGAAGATAAACATCCCCTGGAAATACTTTTTTTTTGCTCTGTTCCCATTCTGTTGTAGCAAGGTTGTACCTAAAATCAGTGGCCGGCCGACCACCCTTGTATCAGGCCGACCACTTTCAATGGCCGGCCGGCCACCTCTTGTTGCACAGTCAGTGGCATTTTTCTTTCAAAATAGAGTAGAAGATGGCGCAAAAACATAATTATTTTCTGACTACAAACAGAACAGAATCTAGCGACAAACAGAGGAGTTTTCAGGAGGATGTTCTCGGTTGCACGTGTGGTTCTTCAACTCACGTTCGAATTCATTAGCTTGTAGCTCTTAGATTAATTAGTGTGTTGTAACTAGTTAATTAAATTCATTCGCATTTGTAATAAGTAGTTAAAATTAGCTTATTCATTCATTCGGTATTTGTAATATTTAGCTAAATTAGGACATTCATTCAGACCCTCTTGCATGTTGACATAGTTGTAATATTGTGTATGTCTTCCAACCCCCATTTCTTTCTCCTTTTTATTTCCTTGCTTATAATGGTAGCATCGTGTTTTACATTTTCATATCATTACCATGACTTGTATCCATTTTCGCACACATTAGGTTTGTTTGTCATTCTAACCATATTGTCATTTGCTCTTATTTGAATACGTGCACTAATTGCATGCTTTGAGTTGAGCCATATGCCATGTTAATAAACTGAACCTAGTAGTTGCATTTTGTATATGTTGCATTAGTCATTTGCATATTAGAGCATGCATTTTCTAACAGTTTCATTTCTTTTGGCTTGTCTCGGTTGAGTACTTGGTGAGCATTTCTTACTTTAGCATAGTGCATGTGTGTTGGTGTTGCCATATTAGGCATGTTTACCATGAGGCTAAGTGCTTAGTTGATATACCTCTTGAATGCCAGTGGATAAATGCTTTTTCACTTAAATTGGGATGATTTGATACATGTATATGTGAGCTCACTTTTTCAAGTAGCTCATATTCACAACACTTTTCAAAATAAACATGAAATCAAAACGTTCCAAAGTGGGCGAATTAGTCTATACTTGTCTGCATTACATAGTAAAGATAGCCTAATAATCGAAACAAGAGCATATACTGTACATAAGAATCACATCATGATTAGTAGAGGTCGATCTTTGATCGGGTGAGTGGGGTACTCAGTTCATGACCTTCCCCTCTCATACCTAAGTTCCCGAACTAAGACACTTTGGTGATGACGGATAAGTGGCCTTTGGCACGAGTCGCAGGTTTCCTAAATGTCCCAAAAATATTTAGGTGGCGACTCTAAAATCTGCAAAGCGATCCATTTTTGGCATTTTTGATTAAAAAATGATTTTCCAAAGATTTGCCGAATTTGGACTCTTTTGTGTTTATCTATTTCACATTGCACTTATGAAATCAAATTTAGAACCACGGGAGTTTGAACTATGGGGCTATCGTATTCGAGGAGACTACGCCCCTCCGATGAGCACAAAAAGCAAGCTATAGATATGCTTTCCCCTTTAAAAGTCCAATTCGGACTCAGGTGTGATGAGAGGATGCATTTTCCATGTAGGCATGTGAATGGTGGTATGTTTGGGAACATGAGTGGTAAGGTTTGAATAGGGAATCTGGTATGAATTCGAGGAATATGAGAAATGGTATATGAAACTTCTTATCGAAGTAAACAGTGTTGGGTAACACGTCAGTGCTTAGTGCCGCGTGTAAGAATTGTTGAGTTGGTTAATCTATGAGTTGATAGGGGAGTTTGATTGACAAGTAGTCACCTTGGGAATACCAGGGCTGGAGGAGAAGGACTGTAAAGTTGTGGGTGCCTTAGAGTGGTTTTGCGAGTGTGAAGTCTCATGTATGTGGCTGTAAAGCTAGTGTAAAGCTTGTCTCATCGGGTTGAAGTGACGTGTGGTAGACCCATTGTTTGACTTATGCATTATGCCTCGTGTAGGTAATAAGTAATGGTAATGTTATAGAGGAATAACATTGCAAAATTTTAAATTTTCTTGTGCCTTACTTGTGTTGGTAACACGGTTGTTATTTTTATGATTATTATTACAGAGATGTTGTGTATATGTTGTTGTTGCATCACTATAAGAGTGATGAATGTTATTGGGTGACTGTAGAGGTTCACCCGCTGTTATGTGAAAAAGGAATTCTTTTGTGTGATGGTCTTGAATGGTGTATATAAGTGGATACGTTGTGAATTTGACCTAAAATTTCAATGAGAGATTTCATCGAATAGTTTTTGCAACTTAATTGTGGATGATTATGTGTCCAAATTGGCACTTTTGTGAAAATAAATAAATAAATAATAAAAACGTATTTCTAACTTTGGGTGGTATGAGTTTGAACACTTTTTGAGAAATGTTCTAAATACAAAAGATTGATTTTCAAAGAATTAAGAAAAAGAGAAATTTTCTTTTAATAAGGAGTTATGTTGTTAATTGTTTAGAATGAATGGGTTGGACAACAACCTTGTTTGAATTGTTAGTCACAGGTTTGTGTGGTTGATTGGAGGAGTGTTTTGGGGTAATTCGGGCTAGTTATTTCGGAGTGTTGTTTTGACCATGTTCTATTGTAAGTTCTTCTCTTTGGTGAGAGTAGACCGAAGGTTCTGTTCCGAGGGCTTTCTTTAGTATTTGAGCAATGAACACTCAATGGGGTTGTGCGTGTTATTGGTAGTGGGACATGGTAAACAATCTTAGGGTTAAAGTTGTTGCTGTTATTGTTGTGTTGTTGTCCCTTGTCTTATATGCTCTAATGAGTTATGTGAGTCGATGAGATGATTTTCTTTTTCTTTTCCTTGAGTTGTTGTTGTTTGGGAGTCCTTGGGGCCCCAAAATGTTGGACTGGGATTTGGGAATTTGTTTCAAGTTTGGATCTAATTTCAATTTGTGGTCATCCTTATGTTGGTGGTTGAGCCGTCATGTTAGCTCTTTCTTTAATTTTGGGGATAAATTCTTTAAGGAGGGTAGACTGTGACAATTGAGTTTTTCAGACCGCTCGAGCTGTTATTTGGTCGCTAGATCAATGATATTTAGCTCCCAGTAGTTGGCTATTTTGCAGGTGGGATCGCTCGAGTGATGGAGTTGTCGCTCGAGTGTAGAATTCATGCTCCCAGCATTTTCACTATAGCTCTACAAAACTTTTGGACTTCTCTTTTTTTCGCTTGAGCGGGGGAATGATCGCTCAAGCGATCACTTCAAATTTGTGTTGTTTGCTCGAGCATAGGAAGTTCCGCTCGAGCGGTCTGTTAGGATCAACCAGTATAAAAGCCACTTTTTGCTCATTTTCTCTCTTTTCTCTCCCTCCCCTCTTTATGTCCGAAAACCCTAGCCACAAAACCTTTGATTTTACATTATTATATTAGGGATTCACCTTAGATCATGCAAGATTAGTGAAGAATGAGGATCTTCCTCTTAACCAATTGGATTGTGATTTCGTCAGAGTTCGTGCTTGGGTCTTCGTTGCTTCCTCACCTTCTTCAGTTAGGGAGTTGTCTTAACTCTAATTTTTAAGATTTAGTTCGATTATGTTGTATTATGGGAAGTTTGGGTTGATTTGAGTTTGACATCTTTGATTAAAAATATGTTTGTATTCAAAAATTGGGGTTTTCACTCAAACCTTTGAAATATTTAGAATGTTTTGGTACTTTGATGGTTAATACTTGATGATTTGATGATTTAACAAAGAAATAAGAAAAACCCCCAATTTTATTGAAAACCCTAGAATTGGGATTTTTAAATTAAAAGAAGGTTTGAGTTAATCGGTACCTTATGCTGAAAATTAAAGTGATTTTTCATGTTGATAAGTGTGTTGGATAAATTTATTATCTATGATGATATTGTTGGTGTTTTAAATAAGTTGAATTGTGTGAATACTAGGAATGTTGAAAGGATGTATGGTAACGTTTTGCATGGGTTGATGGTTAATAAAGAGTTCGACGTGGAGTCTTGAAAATGAGAATAGTTCATTAGATTTTATGTGTTGAACTCTTGTGCAATTAAAAAGGAATTTTGGGATAAAGAGGAAGGTTTGAAAACTCATGCATTGTATTGCATTTCCATGGAGTTGGATTAAATATTGAATCATTTAAAGGTGTGTGTGTGGTTTTGGAATGCAATATGTGTGTTGAGGTGCCCAATTGCCCTCCCGCGCTCGGTGGCCGGTAAATGTGGGGGATGTCATTGATATTTTAGTACAGGTGCCCAATTGCTTTTTCGTGCTAAGCGTCGGTAAATATGGGGGAAATGTTGAAATGATTGATGGGTGTCCAATTGTCGCTCCATGCTCGGTGGCCGAAAATGTGGAGATGTTTTTAAAATAAAACGAGTGTCCAATTGCCCCCTCATACTTGGTGGCCAGTAAATGTGAAGGTTTTCAAAGAAGTAAGAGGTGTCCACTTGCCCTACTATGCTTGGTGGCTAGTAAATGTGGAGGGAATTTTGAGGTGTCTTACGTAGTTAGTTTCAAAATAAAAGTTCTTGGTTATAATGATGGGCAATAAGTTGAGTCACATGGGTTATAAATCGTGTATTTCAGAATTTGGTTCCTAAATAGAGTTAAGTCGTAAACATGACATGCCATTGCATGAGCATAATTATATTGCACGTTCATACATGTTGTTAAATTTACTTCCTACTAGGCGTAAAAGCTCACTCCATTTTATGAGTTGGATATCCTAAAACTCAAAGTGATGAAAATAACCCAAGACATCGATGAATAGTGGATGGAACCTCAACACGAAGCACTGAAGCTTCTTTGATTGTTGTTTGCTAGCTATCGAGCTTATTTGTCAAGTTAGGATTTTGTTTGTTGAAATCATGGTGCTTAGTCTTGAAAGGTGTAAGCCCTTATGGCAATTTGGATGTATTTAATTTTTCTTATATGTATTTTTGTGCCTTATAAATCATTATAAAGAACCTGAAGAGGAATCTATGAGAATGTGACGGACTTCAGTTTATAAAGTTATTTACTTTTATTTATTGTTCACATGTATACCCTAAAATTGTTGAATTAATATTGGATTAGTAAAGAATGATGGGATATAAAAATCGGGGCGTTACAGTGGCGGTGGCGTGATGGTGATGGTGGTGGTGGTAGTGGTAGTGGTAGTAAGTTTATAATAGTATACATTTTAAAAAGCACTTAAATTTTTAAATAATATCAATTATGATTATCAAACGAGCTTAATTGATTATCATTTAATATATTTAGTTTTAAGTGCTGAATCAAGTTACCAAATACTCCTTAAAATAATGCTTTAATGATTAGGTTAGACCCAAATTAGTGTAAAGATCGATTTGACTAAATTCTATGTCATGTTTAGCTTAACTCTAATTCCAAAATTCAACTATTGTCCATTCTTACCTGAAAGTTATAACATAAACTATACTTTTATGCGATATAATGTCATTGGGTGAACTTTGACATGGGATAAATTGAAAAACTTATAGAACATAATGTTTTTTAAAAATGTAATTTTTGTAATTTATTCTATTTTTTTTATTTTTATCAATTAAACTATGACATTATTTCTTATTAAAAACTTAGAACATACTATTAATGCCATAAATAAATAAATAAAACCTCCAATGAAGTAGGTTAAACTTTAATTGATTCTAAATTATTTTTCCTACACATGTCAAACAAATTATATATTACTATTTAATTTTAAAATTAAATTTCAATTATTTGTTTAAACTATGCGTAGCACGGATACACTGCTAATTATTAATTATTACAATGTAACGTACAAAAAATTATTAAAAAAAAATAAAAACTATCATCCATCGGGAAATGGGATTACTACTGTGCTAAAGTGACTGTTGTGCCTCAATTTGAGGTGTATTATGGGCTTATTTTACTATCCAACCGTCCATTTTGTAGGGTTTGTTAGGTATTTCATGCCTACCAAAAATCATATTAATTGGATATTAATAGCTATATGATCGATAACCAAAAAATAAAACAATAAGTTTTTCTTTTGAGAAATAGCATAAAAAATATGCAATTCGATCATATAGTTATTGATATCCGATTAATATGATTTTTTGTATGCATGAAGTACTCAGCAAACTCTACAAAATGATCAGTTCTGATTATAAAAATAAGCCCATAATACACCTGAAATTGAGGCACAATAGTGACCCCATCTCCTCATCTAAGAGCTTTACCAACCTTTGCGGTAAAGGTTTGTCTAATTGTTCTCAATTTATTTTATTTTACATTTTATATTTTATCTTTTATGTACGTATCTCATTATTTAAAAAATAATAATTAATCCCAATTGAAAAAAAAATTAGTTGAAAATTATTTTTGTTTGGATGAATTTCAAAATTTATTTTGAAAATCAATCTAATAAAAATAAATACAAAAAGAATTTTTTAAGTTTTCAAAAAATATTTTTTTATCCGAAAAAAAATTCATATAAAAATAAGGAAGGTAAAAAGATATAAGAAAAAAATAGAGATGAAACGCTAAAATAGAGGAAAAAGCAACAAAGATATTTTGATCTCATTATAAAAATATTATTTAATTTAGACATCATTTAATTTCTTATGACTTCATATACAAGTGAAGTACCTATTTCATGCTACATGCAAAGAAAGTAATAAATATCTTTACCAATGAAAATGTTGAACAAAGGTATAAATAAATTTATGTTTTTCAAAAAGTTAATAAATAAAATATTTTCTTTTAAGTGGACAAAAAATACCCTATTCTTGAAGTAAGAAATTAATGGCTAATAAATTCATATTCCCGAGCATCTCCAACGGTAATAGGCATTTTACCTATCTAAATATTATTATAAAGTATATATTTTATTTTGCCTATCAACTATTTTATGTTTCTACTCCAACCATGCTCTTTATTTTAGCTATTCATCTAAATACTATTAATTTTATAAAATGCCACATCAGCAACAAAGATGGAGGGAAATGATCCTAATGATTAAATATATTTTGCCTAGTCTTGAAGGCTAGCTACATGTAGCTAGTGAATGTGAGTTGAGCTAAAATGCCTAATCATATGCCTAGTGCATTGGAATTGAAAAAAATGAATTATACTAGGCATTTTGACTAACAAGCATGATATGCCTAGTGGGTTGGAGATGCTAAGTCATCAAGGATAGGGTTAGTTTTATTGGGGGATATAAGGACATTTATTGAAAATTTGTTGGTCAAAAGGTTATTACCACTTATTTGCTGAATTTTTATTTTAACCTATCTATTTAAATCTATTTTTTATCTGTTCAATTTTTGAACCTATCTGTTCAAATTTGTACCTATATGTTAAAATTCAGCAAGCCTATTTTTTCTAATTTGTTTAAATTCACCAAGCTTGTTTTTCATATATGTTCAGTTTTTTATTCTATCTGCTCAAATTCTCATGCATACACACACACACACATAGAGAGAAAGAGAGTGAGTGAATGAGAGAGAAAGAGGTCTTATTTGTCAAAATCTTTTTTTATTTGTACAAATGAACTATAATAAAAATAAAATAAAATAAGATAAAGGGGGAAGAGAGAGAGAGAGAGAGAGAGAGAGAGAGAGTGGGGGGGTATCTTTTTAATTTTTTTATCTGTTCAAATTCTCACAACAAGAGAAAGATTCTGTGCCAACCTCGATCCATAATTAGCCCATAATCCATGATTAAGAATGCTAATTAAGTTTTAAGAATGATATTATGTTTTAATTGTGCATTTTCTATGGTATTGGTGTTTTATCTGTTTGTCGTAAAATTATTTATTCTGAATTTCTATTTTGATATGTAAATTGAAGGCCTGATCGGCATCCGAACATGAAATTGACCATGTCAATGTGTTAATTTGAATTTTTAGAATTTTATGGTAAGTTTAATTAGAATTCGATTCGGAATCAAATAAAAATAACCTAATTAGACATAAGTAAGCTTGATTAACCTTAATTCAATATTAATTAAGTTAATTTAATCCAAGCTATAAATATGTGCTGTAAGTTCTAGAACACATTTTCCTTCATCATTTTGAGCCTCAAACCGTAGGAAAGGAAGAGAGAGTGTGAGAATAGTGAATTCAAGCATAAAGGAGATAGATTGCTAGACAATTGGAAGAATTATACAAGAAACTACAAGAATTCTACAAGATTGAAGAATTAGGTAAGAAGTCAACTCTCATTTGGGACATTAAGCTAACTTCCATGAGAATTCAAGTGAAAGTAGGAATTAATGCATGATTTGAGCTAAGAAACTAGAATTGGAAAACAAATCATACATGCATGCATATTTTATCACAATTTGAAGTTAATTTCCAAGGATTCTCTCATGCATGTCATTATTTTAACTTGATTTTGGAAATTTATCATGTTCTGTGTCATTTTGTCGTAATTGATCATGTTTTCAAAGTAAAGAACTTGGATTATTACATGCATGGTCATAACATGTAAGGAAGAGTATAGTTTTGAAGAAGTGGGAGCTTTTGGGCTTTGATTTTGTGAATTGAACTTCATTTCATGTTTTTCTACAAGTTTCTAAGTGTTTTCTAAAGTTTTGTCCTAAAACAATGAGTTTTGATGCATTAAACTTGTGTTTTGAACCTGAAGATAAAATCTGAAAATTCCAGAATTCGCAAGGTTCGCTTGAGCGATGGTTCTTTTGCTCGAGCGTACTTTGCAAACTCTCAGTACTTTTTGCAGAGATTGATGGTTGGCTCGAGCGACCAAAAGATCGCTCGAGTGACCACCCTTTACTTTCAGTCTTAGCTCGAGCGACCAAGAAGTTGGCTCGAGTGTAAAATGAGAACATCCAGTACTTTTGCAGACCAAGGGGTCTGCTTGAGCGAATTGCCCTGTTTTCTAAGTAAAGTGTTCCTGAGTGCATAATTGCATCATCATTCCAACTTTGGAATTCTTAAGCCATGGTTTAAGCTATAATAATGAGAATAAGAATTAGAAACACACCTGAAAAGAAATGAAATAAGACAAGTGTTTACAGAGCGTGTGTTTTAATGTGTATCTGTCATATGTTTGTGTAGGTCACGCGCTACCGTTTGTCTAATTCGTCTGTTCTGCTTTTGGAGCTATTTGTGAGTAACAACCTTGTAAAGATATTTTCAATTATAAGTATTTTTTAACGGATATGATAAGCTCTATTTTTTGAAATGATATTTTCTATATAGATGAATGATTGTCCAATTTCTGAAATGCATCGTGCCATCCTTAGCATCATGTAAATTTGTTATCTGTTACCTAGTACCAGGGATATCTATGGGTTCCATTCATTGAACTATCTATGAAAACTATATGGTAATCTATTACGATTGTGCATAATCATCTGTCTGATATGAATATGGGTCTTAATGACCATCTGCTCTGTATATGGGTCTTTATGACCAATCTGATCTATTAGCGCTAATGGATGTACCACGTACAACTGTTTACAAATCTAAATATGTATATAAATCTGTTTCTGATCTGGGTTCTGATTTCTGAATTTGTTATGGACATCATTCACAAAACCTTTACTCTGTTGTTATTCACTGGGCTCCAGCTCATTGTTTATATTATGTATGTAGGTGACCAGGCGCGTAACCAGGCTTGAGACTTCCAATCTAGATTCGATTCTATCAACCAATCTATGCGCCTCCCGAGGAGGTTCCAAAAATCTTTTGTGATCAAGTCCCGTGGTCAATGTTTTGTGTTCTAAGTTTCAAGTTCTATTTTCCTTTGTTTTAGTTGGACAATTTTCATTTACTTCACAGATAGGGCTTAATCCCTTGTTGTTTATTTGTACTTGTGGTGACACAACTATGACGTCATATTATATGTAAATATAAGTTTAAATTTTCTGTCTCATATAAGTCTTCACAGCTCTATGGACATTGTATTTTAATATTTGATTCCGCTAGCCCCTTACTTTGCTAATCTGTTTCAGAGGCCTTTGGTAATCTTAGGATTATTAGTCGGATACAATGCTAAACCTATAGGGGGCGGGTTTGAGTCATGACAGATTCAGTGATAGATTCAAGACACAAATAGGCTCAAGATCTCAATAGAGCTTCACCACAAACACTTAGAGTACATCTCATTTGGAAGAGAAGTAATCGAAGTAAGAGAATGGAAAGAAAAATAGATGGTAACAACAATGCTAAGAAGGGTTCTTCTTCAAAATGGAAATCTCTCAATCGAAACCTCTTGCTCTATATATTCTCTCTATTGAAACCCCGTGTTCTTGATATCCATTGTTTCTTGGTTTGTCAATCTTGGGTACACGTTCCTTTCAATCATTTGTTCGACAAAGATGGTAAAGAGCACCCTCGATTTTAGTATTCTCAAGTACGATTACTGTTGAAGGCTATTTGGATCCAAAGATACCCCTGTCAAGAAGTTTTGTAACACCCTGATATTTTAATCATTTATAATTATCAACTCTTTTATTCTTATTTTCATTTCATAATAGAAGTTAGTGTTTAATAATGATATAAATAGAATGTGTCAATGTGATGATCTAAGAATACTTCTCTTTCTCCTTGAGCTTCCCAAAGGATTACATGTTTGCAATACATTAACATCTATCCAAAATACAAACAATTACATCAGCAATTCAAAGAGCTAAAAAGAGATACAACTAAGGATGCCCTAATGTCTTACATTTTTCAAGACAAAGGGTCTTGATTTAAGAAAATAGAATAATATCTGAAAAAGTTAGCTCGATAGTTGTATCACAAGTGGCACACCAAAATGAGCGCTTGTGCTCCATAAAATACCCCCATCATCTAATCAACGACGTAGAACTCCATCATCTTGGCCTGAAAGTGTTAATTTTGATAGAAATGAGCAAAATTGCCCAGTTGAAATATATTTAACAAAGTATATAAACATTTTATATAAGTATGATCATGTTAGTGCAATGTCATGCCAAAAATCTATATTATCATTTATTTTCAAAAGAATGTTGCATCAATGCACTTTTATTCAAAAACGAACTAATATCAAGTACGGGGCGGTAAGTACACGCTAGAATCTCAAAGGAAGAATCAAATACATATATATGGATTTTATATATCAAAATAGTTCCACATTTATCGACTCAAATACAGAAGGGCAGTTGGGCACCTAAAACAAATATTTTCCAACATTTATCAACATCAAGCACGAAAAGGTAATTGGACACTTAGAAAAACATCATTTCCCACATTTATCTGCATCAAGCACACGATAGGGCAATTAGGCATTTTGACTCCTCACATAGGTACCAGTACAATACACAACACATTTCCAAAACTGACTCATCACTCAGATTACTATGCCATTTGCCCCTTTTCTAATATTTCAATATCCACAATAATAAAATAGTATGAGTTCAAAACCATAGAATGCAATACGATGCATGAGTTCACAAAATATAACAATATGCCTATAGTCCCTTTCTAAGTTTATAAGAAACAAACGTCATAATCCATAGATAAGAGAAATCACAATCTTATAGTATTCAATAGCTTCCACAATCATCCGTCATTATAACATAATTTCCAAAATTCATATCATCTCAAGATTTCCAAATGTATCAACATATCATTAACTCAATTTCATCATAATTATCAATTCATTCTCAAATCTCTCTTTTAAAATCAAAATCACAAACTAGGGTTTTGTAAAAAAAAATTAGGCATTTTCTTCACTTTCTTCATCAATGAAAGAATCATCAAATATATGATCATTTTATACAAAAACATTCAAAATACTTCAAAATTTTGAGTGAAACCCCATTTTAAAACATCAACACCTTTTTGATCAAAACCATCCATCGCATACATCATTATATCCAAAAAAATACCACTTACTCAAATTAAAAAGATATACAAGGTTAAAGGTATTCATAACTCAAGGATAAGAGAGAAGGGTTGAAGACCCAAATTTTGATGCCGTTGAAACTACGATCTAATTGATTTTAAGCGCAGCCCTTGATGTGCTCTAACTTTTTCGGTCAAGAATTAGGGGTAGATTCTACCTGTAAGGAGATGAAATCCAAACTTGAAGCTCCAAAAATGACAGAAAAGAAGAAAGAGAGAGAAACAAAATAAGAACAAAGTGGAAGAGTGTTTCTTTTTATAGTGGGGGGGCAAAATGGGTTGTACGGCCCAAGATTATATAAAGTATAAAGTCAAAAATCTCAAAAAGTGAGACCCATAACATGTCTAAAATGAGCGCGGATTCACGGCCGCCCTATCCGGCAGCCAAACCCAAATTTTCAAAAAAAAAAAAACGCAGAGGAAGAGAGGGAGGAAGGAGGGAGAAAAGGGAGGAAGGAGGAGGGAGGAGGAGGAAGGGGGAGGGAGGAGGAGGCAGGACTGGAGGGGGCCATAACCAGTGGGGGAGGAGGAGGAGGAGGAGGAGGAGGCGACGAGCTGCGACGGCCGGCGACGAGCTGCGACGAGCTGCGATGGCGAGGCGAGACGACGATCGGACGGCTGCGACGGCCGGCGAGGCGAGACGACGATCGGACAGCTGCGCAGCCTCCTCCCTCCTCCTTCCTCCCTCTTCTCCCTCTCCCCTCCCCTCCCTCTGGTTTCCGTTCGAAGAGAGAGAAAACGAGAACGAAGAAGAAGAAAAGAAAAAAAAAAAAAAAAAACCCAAAACGACGTCGTTTTGGGGGGCCGCCGGGTAGGGCGGCCGAGGATCCGGATTCGTCTAAAATAGCCTAGTGTTTCTGTCAAGTGTCAATACCTCAAAGAGGAGTGTCAACACTGGTGTGCACAGCACAAGAGAGCAGGTTCAACACAGGTGGGGCATCGACAGCAACAAGCCTAGGTGTCAACCCCAGGAAATAGTTTGCACTAGCACATAAAAGGGTCAAGCGGTGTCAACCCCTAAGCGCCCACATTTCCAAGTAGTGTACACCTGGGTCACTCCAAACCAAACGATGTCGACACCCGAAAGATAGAGTGTCGACACTTGAAAACAACAAATCGAAGAGGGAGGGAAGGAAAAAAAGTGTCGAAACCCAGGAACCCAGTGTCGATACCCAAAACAAGATTTCATGGTTCTAAGTTACATTTTCGACAGATCTAAGCGTAAATTAACATCCTAATGAAAGTATAGATCAGATTTTTCACTCAACTGATACCATGATACACCAATCAAAGGATTTCAATAACAAAAAGTGGGATTAAATACATCCCTAGTTATATAAATCATAAGCGTTACATGTTTGGAGCGAAGGAACAATTGAAGGCAGGCCTCGGAGCTCGTCGGCCATGGAAAGAGATGGTAAACCTCTATTCAATCGGTCTTCCTGGAAGCTTCGGAGACGCAATCAGACGGATTAGAACGAACCTTGCTTACTTCCACATGAACTACGATGGGGTTGATCTTAAGCCCAAGGGCGTCGTCAGTGTAGAACCTGAGGATATTGTTTCCGGCGCTGCTGTCGTTAAATTCAACGAAGCCACCAGTGGAGAAGGAGAAGGAGGAGGAGGAGGAGGAGGAGAAGCTGAGGAGGTGGCCACAGGGAGCCATGTTGGCAACAAAAAAAAGAAGATGAAAAGATGGAAAATGTTGGTGAGAAGGGGAAAGGAGGCTAGAGAGAGAGAGAGAGAGAGAGAGAGAATGGGTTTGGAGAAATGGGGATCGAGGAGAGAGAAGAAACAAGTATGAGGGTTTATGAAGAGAGAGAGAGAGAGAGAGAGTGAGTGTGTGTGATGGTGTGGACGATGAACATAATATAAATCGAACAAATAGTCACTTGTATGGGACTATCCTCATGCACATGCGTCTGTCCTTATGGTCATAGTAGTTTAGCTCGTGGAGTTTTAGACATTAGAAATTTTAAATTGAGAGGTTGTTTAGGATAATTTAAATAAATGTATTTTTTGATTTTTTATAAAATATAGGTTAGGTTTGAGTTGGGTTTAAAGTGATGTGTTAGAGAGGTAATGTGACTTAAATAAAATGATCTGACTTAAATAGAATAGTGACTTTGACTTTTTGACTTTTTTTAAACATGCCAAATTAGTCCTGAATCTATGGATCAAGCGCCCAACTTTTTAACTATTAGGCCCTTTTGTTTTGGGGTTAAATAGATGGGAGGGGATTAGGATAGAGGTGGAGTTATTTAGTGTTGCGTTTGTTTGTAGAGTTGGGGAAGGGATTAGGATGGAGGAGGTGATATAGATAGAGGTTGGAAGGGGGATTGAGATGGAGGAGGTGGAGATGGTATTAGAAAAATAGTGAGGGGATTAGAAATTTTTTTATTTTTTTTATTTTTTATATATTGGGAATTTTTTTTTAAATATTAATGTTTAATTTTTTATATTTTTTTATTTGTTTTATTATTTTATATAAAAATAATTTAACAATTCATACACTAACAACTATCATCAAAACAAACACAATTCTATTTAATCCTCTCACTATCAATCCCCTCACTATCAATCTCCTCGATTCTACCACTGAAAACAAACGGGGCCTTAGGCCTAGTTTGTTTTGGGGTTAAATAGATGGGAGGGGATTAGGATAGAGGAGGTGATAAATGGAGGTTGGAAGGGGGATTGAGATGGAGGAAGTGGAGATGGTATAAAAAAAATAGTGAAAAGATTAGAAATTTTTTTATTTTTTTTATTTTTTATATATTGAGAATTTTTTTTTAAATATTAATGTTTAATTTTTTATATTTGTTTTATTATTTTATATAAAAATAATTTAACAATTCTTACACTAACAACTATCATCAAAACAAACACAATTTTACTTAATCCCCTCACTATCAATCTCTTCCATTCTACCTCTGAAAACAAACGGGACCTTATAGTGTATTGTTAAATATATAAATAAATAAACTAAATTAATTTTTTTTTTTTTAAAGAAAAAAGAAAATAAGCTCTAAAATGATCACGCGGAGAGCCCAGCAAACCTCTCTGTTTATCTTAACTTTTATTTTTTTATTTTTTGTTTTATGTATTGTGTCTTTTATTATTTTTATAACAAGTTAATCCCAATTAGAAAGTACTTTAATTGGAAATTATTTTTGTTTGATTGACATTTAACATTTTATTTTGAAAAATTATAAATTAGTTTGATAAAAATAAATACAAAAATAAATGTTTTTAGATTTTTCAAAATTATTTCTATACTCAAAAAAAAAAAGGAAGAAGAAAAAAATGAATCGTAAAGTTAAAATGAAAAGACAGTGGTGCTAAATGCACCAATTGGTATACCAATCAATGTACCGACATATGTTATGACATTATCATTTCAAAACTATAGATCACACCCATTATACAAATTACAATGACCCAAAGTCTCTAAAATTACGTCACATTATCCGTTAGTACACTAATTAGTATATCAATTAGTGCGTATAACTTTATTCATGAAAAAAAAGCAACAAAGGTGTTTCGGTCTTATTACAAGTACAACTATTTAATTTATACAACTTTCGTAACACTTGTGCTCTATAAGTCAATGGGATACTTGTAATTTCATTATTTTTGTTATTGAAATCCTTTGATTGGTCTATCATCACATTGGTCGAGTGAAATTTGATTCAGACCTTGATTCGGATATTCATTTTTCATTGAATCTTCATTATTTTGACTTATTCTCTCTTCACATTTCAAATTTGTTCATTGAGTCTTCATTATTTTGACTTATTCTCTCCTCACATTTCAAATTTGTTACAAGAATAGAACCATTGGGTAGCTTGTTGTTGGAGCTTTATTTTAGGCTCTTGATTTGCCCAAAAACGAGTTCAGATAAGCGAGTTATGTCTGTTTGAAGATTGAGCACTGGGTTGATTTGCACAGTTCGCTCAAATGCAGCATTATTCACTCGAGCGGTCCTTTGACCCTTCCAATTCTGAATTTCACGGCCTAAGATACTGAGAACCTTCCTTATTCGCTCGAGTGGTGAATTGTTCGCTCGAGTGGTCAACTCTGCAAAAGTCTAAGATACATCAAGCCTTTGTTTTTTGCTCGAACGCAGTATTGTTTGCTTGAGCGGTCCTTTCAATTTCATTCACCGCTTGAGCGCAACCGTAAGTTTGTTCACTCGAGTGGTCTATTCAAATTATAAGCGTTTAAACTAGCTTTTGGTCAGATTGGTGGGCCCAAAACCCACTTTTTGCCCTTGCACTATAAATAGAACATTTTCTTTCTTTTTTTTCCTCACTTTTTCACACACATTCTCTCTATTCTTTCTCTCTCTACAACTTTTGTCCAAAACTTCATAAATAATTTGATCCACACCATTTCGGATCATCTCCTCATCTCGGTCTTTTAAGATAGATTGTAGAACGAATAGAGAGCTACATTTTGATCTGAGGGGATCGTCTTTTCGTCACCTTTGACTTTTGGGGTTCTTCTTATTGGCTTATTGGCTATATCTTTCCAAGACATAGAATAAGAGTTAACAAATATAAAAGACATAAAATAAGAGTTAACAAATATAATAATGCCTTATTGGCTATATCTTTCCAAGACAGTGCTTGGTTACAACAAAAGTGAGGTTAAACTTAATACAAATAATGCCCTAGGTTTGTACAAAATAATTACAACAATAACAACAAAAAAGAAGCTCTTGGCTCCAAGTCCTCCCAAGTAACTGCCTTGGCGGAGGCATATCATCAATACCTAAAAATGATTTTCCACATAGGGCAAGTCAAAGCTCAGTAAAGATACTCTAGCACAATGTATGAATCTTAACAAAATTATAAGATTAATGCATATACAATGCTCATGCCAAAACTTTTACATCTCTTTTCAGAAACTATGCAATGCCAGGTTTATAACACAATTCATGAAATCATTTCATTTACAATAGAAAATAGGACAGTAGATACAACACTGGGAATCTCTAGGTTGTGCCTGCAAGTAGGCTACAAGCACTACTAATTTGTCATTTTTTACAAGTATTAACCCGAAGACTCGACATCTAACCGCGTGGGTTTCTGGACTTGCACCAAGGACACTCAGGCCAACATATTACCACAACTACTCTCCTATCTGGATTCACCATGGTATTCACCAATTTTTCTCAAAATAACAACATTTTCAATGTGTTAATTATGTTACAATGCTCAATACAAATAGATGAGAAAATAGTTTCAATTCACCTAATTCTCATTCAATTTCTACAACAATCATAGTTATCCTCCACCGATAGCCCAAAACAGATATTTCTAAACAGATAATTAATTTTCAACACAAATATACTTTCCAACATTTCCAATTAGGAGTAATAATTCATATCCAACTCCGCCATCATCATCATTATCATTCCAATTCCATGAAACCAATATCAATTCCATTTTCTCTTTACAAAATCAAATTCTCACAATTTATGCAAAAACCCCCTTTCTTTAAAAAAATAATCAACATAGATAAAATCCACCATCTATCACAAGCCAACCATTTTTACAAAGCCACATTCATATACAAGAACCTATTTTGAAAACCCCTCTTTTGATTTCAAAGCCAAAACCCTAGGGTTTTATCCAAAGATTTCCAAATTACTATCTTGTTTAGAAAAGCAAATAACTAAGTTAAAAATTATAAAAAGAACCAAAGTAATCCTTATCTCAAAGAAGAAGACTCAAAGAAATGATGGGTAGAACTCGGCAGAGCCGAAAATGCAAACTTTTCCAGTTAAAATGAAGCCCTCAACATGCTCTCTCTTTTTGTCAAAGGGAATAGGGTGTAGAAATTGATGGATCAAGGTGTATTTAGACCAAATGTTCAAGAACTAGAGAGAGATAATACAGATTGGAGATTTAGAGAGTGATGTGAAAAAGTAACTCAAAAAGGTGACTTTACAACCTGATACGCACAGACTACCCAAGCGCAAAAATGGTCGCTCGAGCAACCAGACACAAAAAGTAAAACCGCTCGAGCGAACAAAGTGCCGCTTGAGCGAAGAATACAACCCTCTCAGTACTTTTGCAAGCCTGCAAAATTACTGAGAGTTCCAAAGGACTGCTCGAGCTTAAGAAGGACTGCTTGAGCCAAGACTGCTCGAGCGCAAGAAACATCGCTCAAGCAAAGAATGCCATACTCCCTGTAGTTTTGCAGACCTGCAAAAGTACTGGAAGTCCTCAAAGTACGCTCGAGTGCAAGAAAGTTCACTCAAGCGAACAAGCGAAAACCTGGGCATGACGGCTTTGAAAAGACTAACTCCCAACCTGTTTCAAACATAACCAAGACACTCCAATAGCCAAACTCGACAAGAAAAATGTGGAAAAAGATAGGACAACCAACAAGACAAGAAAATCCGGATCCAAAACAACGAACGGGTCTGGTTTAAAGAATCGCTATAACCTCCTTCCTTAAGGAATTTCATCCCCGAAATTTTAAAATCAACACAATTACCACAGTATTTAAATCAACAATGATCCAACCATCCTCATAACCATGACCCATCCACCAGTCATTCATTCTCATAACAACAATAAACAAGGTTTTCAATATTGAATATATAATTCACTTTTCCAAAACATATACAATCTTTTATATTTAATCAACATACCAAAATTTTTATTACAAGTTTCAAACACCAACAAAAAAGTCTGGATACTTCTCACGGACTTCCGCCTCATGTTCCCAAGTCGCCTCCTCAAACCTATGGTGTCTCCACAACACCTTTACTAAAGGAATTGTCTTGCCTCGCAAGACTTGGTCTCATGTATCTAGGACTCTAACTGGTCTCTCCTCATACGTGGTATCCCCATCTACCTCTAACTCGGTCCAGTCCAACACATGTGATGAGTCCGACTCATACTTCTGAACCATACAGACATAGAACACGTCATGAACCCCGAAAAGCTATGGTGGCAAGGCCAAACGATAAGCTACCTTCCCAAATAAGCTCCAGAATCTCAAAAGGCCCAATAAATCTAGGAGACAACTTCTCGCTCTTCCCAAACCTCATCAAACCCTGTCTAGGTGATATTTTCAAAAAGACGTGATCTCCTATTTCAAATTATAACGGTCTCCTCCTACGGTTGGCATAGCTCTTCTGACAACTTTAAGCCGAAACTAATCTCTTACAGATAACTGCAACCTTCTTCATCATTTCCCAAACTAACTCAGGACCCAACATAAGTGCGTCACCTACCTTGGCCCAACACACAAGAGATCTACACGGTCGGCCGTACAAAGCCTCAAATGGTACCGTGCCAATACTCGTGTGAAAGCTATTATTGTAGGCAAACTCCACTAAAGACAAGTTTCTCTCCCACAACCCCTTAAAGTTAAGAACATAACCTCGCAGCATATCCTTTAGGATATGAATGGTACGCTCTGACTGCCTGTCGGTCTGAGGATAATAAGCGGTACTAAATGTCAATCTAGTGCCCAAGGCATTCTGTATGCTCTGCCACAACTGAGCCGTGAATTAGGATCTTTATCCGAAACAATAGTCATAAGGACTCCATGAAGTCGAACAATGTCCCTAACATATAGGTAGGCAAGGTAATCTACCGAGTCACTCATGTGCATAGGTACAAAATGTGCTGACTTAGTTAACCGATCAACTATCATCCACACAGCATCATTACCCCCATTGAGTCCTCAGAAGACCCACAATAAAATCCATCTTGACATGCTCCCATTCCACTCAACTATAGGCAAGGGTTACAACAAACCCACTGGCCTCTAATGCTTGGCTTTCATTTGTTGACAAGTAAAGCACCTCGAAACGAACAAGGCTACGTCTCTCTTCATCCCTTCATCCCCCTCCATCAAAACTGGCAGCCAAGGTCGTGGTACATATTTGTGCCTCCCGGATGTACCGCCAAGCGTGAATGGTGGAACTCTCGAAGTTCCTCCTCTCTATAAGATTCTGGCACGAAAAGACTGTCAAAATATCTAACACTAGAGTCAAAATACACGTTCAAGACCTTCTCCACCTTCCCACTAAGTATCTTCTCTTTGAGGGTTTCTACTTCGTGGTCACCCCATTGTGCTTCTGTAACTCGACTCACAAGTATAGGTTGTGCAACCATAGTAAACAAAGTTGTCGACTCAACAAACTCGTCAAGATGCAAGTCAAACTCGCCAATAGCAACATCTCCATTCCTGGATGGCAATACTAGCCACACTGCTGATGGATTTCCTACTCAAGGCATTGGCCACTACATTGGCCTTTCCTGGATGATAATGCAACTCGAAGTCGTAATCCTCCATAAACTTCATCCACCTTCACTGCCTCAAATTTAAAACTTTTTGTGAAAATAGGTATTTCAAACTCTTGTGATCGGAGAATACCTCAAACCTCTCACCATACAGATAGTGTCTTCAAATCTTCAAGGAAAAAATCACAGCTGCCAACTCTAAGTCATGGGTAGGATAGTTTCTCTTGTGTGTTTTCAACTGCCTTGATCCATAAGCTACTACTTTTCCCCCCTACATCAAGACACAACCCAAACCTTCTTGAGATGCATCACAATACACAAAATAGCCCAAACCCCTCTCTAGAAT
The DNA here is from genome assembly GCF_055761805.1 of Camellia sinensis. Classification (NCBI taxonomy): domain Eukaryota; kingdom Viridiplantae; phylum Streptophyta; class Magnoliopsida; order Ericales; family Theaceae; genus Camellia; species Camellia sinensis. The sequence continues at coordinate 53,349,603 of NC_138967.1, forward strand.
AATCAACACTAGAGCAGTGGTAAGTCTAACTTTAAGCTCTTGGAACGACTTCTCATAAGTCTCACTCCATACAAACTTAATTCCCTTCTTCGTCAGTCTAGTAAACGGTGAGGCTAATCTAGAGAAATCATTCACAAAACGACGATAATAACCAGCTAACCCCAGGAAACTTCGGATCTCAAAGGCATTCTTAGGTTGTCCCCAATCTTGCACTGTCTCAATCTTGAAAAAATCTATAGTCACCCGTTCCCCAGATACTACATGGCTTAAGAATTTTACTTCCTTCAAACAAAACTCACACTTCCCGAACTTAGCATACAATTGGTGGGCTCTAAGAAGCTCAAGCACAACTCGCAACTGTTCCTCGTGCTCCTTCTCAGAGGGTGAGTAAATCAAAATGTCATTAACAAAGACAATTACAAAACGGTCTAGAAACTCATGAAAAATCTTATTCATCAAATCCATAAATAAGGCCGGTGCATTGGGTAACCCAAAGGCATCACTAGGAACTCATAATGGTCATACCGCGTACGGAATGTTGTCTACTGGATATCCTTATCCTTCACTCTCAACTGGTGGTAACCCGATCTCAAGTCTATCTTAGAAAAGCAACAAGACCCCTTCAGCTAATCAAACAAGTCATCTATATGAGGCAATGGGTACTTGTTCTTAATAGTTACCCGGTTAAACTTCTAGTAATCAATACAAAGTTACAAAGTGCCATCCTTCTTCTTGGAAAAGAGAGTCGGTGCTCCCCATGGTGAAGTACTAAGGCAGATAAAGCCCTTATCTAGCAATTCTTTGGAATTGAATCTTCAGCTTACTCAACTCAGCGGGTGCAAATCTATATGGTGCCATAGAGATCGGTGTCGTGCCAGGCACTAAGTCAATAAAGAACTCAATCTCATGGTGAGGTGGAAAACTAGTGAGATCCTCTGGAAAGACGTCGGAGTATTCGCAAACTAGCCTCCGCAACTCTACTCGAACCACATCACTCTCAACACCCAAGAATGTAGCAAGAAGGAAACTAAGCTTGCCTCGATCAGAATCGCCCTCATTTTGAAAAGGATGATATTATATCTTTTGTTGGAAATTATTTGTTGAATAGAATCTGTCTTAGGTTATCGGTGGAGGATAGCTTTGATTATTGTAGAAATTACATGAGAATTAAGTGAATTGAAGCTAATTACTCGTACATCTTGCATTGAGTATTGTTTCATACTTGAGCATTGAAAATGTATTGTTTTGAGGAAAAAAATGGTGAATATCTAGGTGAATCTGGTTAGGAGATGTGATTGTAGCTATCATGTTGGCATGTGTGTTCTTGGTGAAAGTCCATAAACCCATGCGGTTAAGTGCCGATCCTTCTGGTTAGTACTAGTAAAATGGCTTTAGTAGTACTTGTATAGCCTACTAGCAAACACGTTCCTAAAGATTCCAGTGTTTTGTATCCATAGCTCTGTTTTCTAATATAAAAGAATATTTTTCGTGAATTAATATATAATCCTGACATTTTATTATTTGAAATGAAATGTAAACCGTTTGACAAATGGCATGCATACGTATTCACCTTATGTCTTCGTTAAGATTTATACATTGTGTTAAAATATCTCTACTGGGCTTTAGCTTACCCTACGTGGCAAACAACTTTCAGGTGCTGATGATACGCCTCCACCAATGACTTTGCTTGCGAGGACCGTGAAGCTGAAGGCTTATTTTTGTTTCTTGTTGTAATTATCTTTTGTATAAGCCTTAGGCTTTTGATTGTTTTGGACTTGACCCATCTTGATGTAACCAAGCAATGTCTTGGAAAGAAGTAGCCATTAGGGCATAACTTATCTGATCACCTTTTATTTCAATTCACTCATATGTGGCATACACTATAGATTCAGGACCTAGGATTTATGAATGTATACTTGTATATGTCATCTTTTATACATAAAGAAATATTAATGAAGGATTAATATTTCGCATGTTTATGTTTTCTATTGAATATCATAAGATGGGTTGTCGTTATTATTCTAGGGCGTTTCAACACTTCTCTACAAATAGTAATAGCACAAAATAATATATCTATTAAGTAATAAATAAAAATTTAAGATTTTTTTGAAATAAAATTTTAACTAGAAAGCATCTTTTATTAATTTATAATATTTATAAGCTTATATTTTATTTTTGTACGCCTTTTACAGACTAAATATATAATTTGGTGATAATTTAGGTATATAAAGTGTAATAAACCCTTCTTTTTATACCGACATTTTATTTAGTTCTTTCAAATGTTAAGGATTTTTTAAAAAAATAATTTGATAAACATAATATTTGTATTTGTGGACAAATATAATTAAATTTAGAAGTTTATTTCTTTCAAGCAAATGCTAAGTAGTACTGTACGGGAAAGAAATAAACCTTCTCGTATAATCCTGTTGATCAAGTCGGCGCTCCTCCATACGACGTCGCTTTATTACCTGAAAACACAAACGTGAGCTAGCCGGCAGGTGTGAGCTGGAAACCTCTCCGATGCCTAAGTCAGTAAGCTTGACAAATAGACAAAAGCTCTGTGTATTCAGAAAACAAAGTTGTGTTACCTCTCCAAAGGTGATGTTTGTGAACTTTTATAGGTTCCCTGTGGCACAATCCAAGTAGGACTCTTACTCCTCCATGTAGAGTCCTCCCAGGATTCATACTCCTGAAAGATAATGCTTATCCTTCAACACCCCCCTCACTGCTTAAACCAAGTGAGATGGTTTTACCATGGTTGGATTCCACTATGACTGAGGTAAGCATGGCTTATGCTAAGCCGCAGACTAGACCGAGCTAAATTTAGTTCGGCTCTTCCATTCATTGCTCTTACCCAGGTTTCTCCTAGCGCCAACCATGGTGTGATCAGACCGAGCTATCAAACAGCAAGGTTCTGGCCGAGACAACCTCGATAAGCCGAGACCGGACTAACTTTGAGTACGGCAACCGGGCTATGTTCAAAGCTTCCTTTAGACCGGAGTAACCTCAAGATCCTTTCGGACCGGAGTAACTTTATACCCCTCTTTGGCCGGAGTAACTTTACACCTCTCTTGGGCCGGAGTAACTTCATGGCCTTTTTACTCAGTCCTTCGCAACATGGCCCATAACGGCTTATTACCCAGCTCGGCCCAATTTATAAGTATAAATTACCCTCTCAATTGCCCCTTAATTCCATCTGCGTAGCATGATAGGGATTACCTGTCTATAAACCGAGCTAAAGTTTTATCTTTTCAGCCGAGCTAAAAAACCCTTTAGCCTTTCCAGCCGAGCCATATACTTTTAACCCTCCCAACCGAGCTAAAACTTAAGCCGAGTTGTGCTTGTCCGGTCACAACGTCCCTTCAATCACAGAAGCTGAATCGATTCTCATCCCTATGACACGTGGCATGCTGGTATTGGCTTACTACAGCTGTCGCGCCGCCCTCGTACTCCGCAGAATTTGAATAGTCCCGCGCGTTTTCGTCCTTCCTATATCCCAAAACAATACTTTCGTCTTTTGAATCACCCTCGTTGATCATTTTACTGTTTCAAGCTCTTCTCTCTCTTTTTGCCTCCATTGTTCTCCATCCTTTGCAACTGTGAAGCTCGTGCTTGCTGCTATTTTCTATTTCCATTTCCTTCTCTTCACCTGGTAAGTTTTTCAAACCTGTTTTACTTTTGTGGTCTTTGCATTTGCTTTCTTTCATTCTTGGTACACTGTTTCTGTTTTTGCAAAACATTTTTTCTTGCTCTACCTTGCGTTTTCTAGGAAAAACTTCATAAGAACCCCATGAACTTCATGAAGTAATCTATAAAACACTGTGTTTGATCCAAGATTACAATGTAACCGAACTAAAAAGTAGTTTGTAGTTGATGCCACATTAATCTATCTATATGACCGAGCTAACACTTCATACTCATACTAGCAATTTCAATAAGTCAAACCATCCTTTGATTTACCGTAGCCGGGATAGACGAACCGAACTAAGTCTGAACTCAATTTTTGGTAGAAACCCCTGGTGGCCTGGCCGAATTCCGAAGGGATTACAACATCCCTGACGACGTCCAGCTTATTATGGCCGAACAAGATACCCTTCCATGGGAAAAACAGGGCTATGCACCTTTCACCCTCCTATTAATAATAGAAACCGGACTAAGATTCCCCGTTCAACCCTTGATTTGTGAATTCCTAAGACAAACCAGAATATGCCCAACCCAGCTTTCCACCAATTCTTACCGTATAATAATGGGAATAGCCAAACTAAACCGTCGAGCCGGTCTTAACCTTGGTCTAGCCGAAATACTCCACCAATACTCCATTGGCTCCAAAGACGACGGCTGGGTCTACTACCTTAGGATATGCCGCCGCAGAGAAAAAATAATAAAATATATGCCGGATAAGGACTTAAACGATGATGACTTTTTCTGGGTGTCTGGCAATTTTGAAGACCAGCAAGCCCAGATCCTTGGCCGAAGTATAAACTGGAATAAAGGAGAACCTGGTATAATTACTTCAGTTTTTGGCATGCTTTGCTTTATTTCGGTTACCTGCTTTTGAATCGAACTAACAGCTTGTCTTGTTTATGCAGATTCAGCCCATCTTCAATCTTTGTATAGTTACCCCAACTTGAACACGCTTCGTGCTGCATTACGTTTTTCAGAAAGAAGTTGGGCCAAACTTCTTAATTTTGAGCCGACATACCATTACAGCGGTCACCGAAAAGCCAAAGTAACAGATTTTCTACTTGAGGACGCCCCAGAACCGGACCCAACTTTACCTCAAATTATCCTGGTCCCTCTCACAGCCGAACAAGAAATGGCCAAGAGAAATAGAGTCAGGGCCCTCTTGACCGAAACCAACAGACCCGAAGTACCGCCACCAAGCCAAACGCAACAAGCCGTTGTGGCCCTTCCTTCTCAACAGCTTTCTTCATCACGCCCATCCAAGCGCGCCCGGTCTACCCCAACCGAGCAGCGTCTAGTGGATGAGGACGAAACCACCCCTCCACCGATTCCACAACCGGAGCCTTCTGACCGGGCTGGCTCTTCCAAGTGGGCACCGAAGCTGAAATTTCAGAACCGCCATATCCAAGATACCGATTCGGTGGTTGCTGAGAAGGATCACTTGATAGCCTTCAACCTTGCCAAGAGTGTTTGCCTTCCAGCAGACATGGAACACCACCAGAACCTGACCGAGCTAAGGGCCATCCGATCGGCCACTAAATCCATGATCCTGGTAAGATGCTCCTCGTCTCTCAAATTTTTCTAACTTTCAGTTCGGTTTCGTCATTGATTTCTTTCCATTCATTTCAGTCTCTTCAGAAGAGCCAAATTGCCCATCAAAAGGTATTGGAGCTCAGGAAAATGGCTAGGCAGGCCATGGCAGAGGTTGAAGCAAAAACAACCGAGCTGAAGGAGTTCCATCAAAAAACGGCCGAGCTAGAGGCTGAGGTAGCTCGTCTAACCGGACTAGTTACCTCGGCTGAAGCTGACAAACAGAAGGCGTTGACCGTGATGAAAGACAAGTACCTTCGTGAGCTAGTCAAGCTTGAAGGGAAAAAGGACGCCGAAATCGCCGAACTGAAGAAGAAGGTGGGTGATGCCAACGCCGAAGGTTTCAAGGAGACGGAGGGCCTCTACATTCCACAATGTGAGGGAGCGAATGACTTATTCTTCAAGTGCGGCTGGAGAAGTGCTGTGGAGCAGCTCGGCTGTGGGCCCGAAACCGAGGTCTACAATGCTCCTCAGTATTTCATTCCGGCCTCACTAGCGGAGTATGCTGCTTCTGTCCAACAACAATTTTTGCAGGGTTCAGATGATGAAGATGAAGAAAATGAGCCAACTGTTACTCTGGTAGTCAACGAGCAAGGCAACGATCAACCAGCTCGGTTGGAGCCGACGTTTGAAGACCTAACTGTTGAGCCACCAACTGACACCGTGCTACCTGTTGCTACTGAGACTGATCTTCCATCTGCAACCGGTGTTCAGGTTGATATTGAAGCCGATCTTGAAGACCTTTTTAATTAATTTGTATGTTTTTTCTTTTTCTTCTTTTTGCTTCGACTTGTAACCGGGCTATGGCCCCCCCTTTGTAATTGCTTTGAACTTGATTAATGAGAATCATCTTCTTTTGTGCTAACTATTATTCCGGTTTGAGCTGTATGCTTGTACCTGTAATGACTTTTCCATGATCTTTTCACTTCCAACTGTTATCTCGGTTTAAATTCCTGTTTGAGCTTGCTTTCTAATAGTAGTGTGGCCGAGATACTTTATTTCGGTCTTAGCCGAGCAATCTGACTGGGCTTACTAGCCAACCACTCTTTAGCCGATGTCCTCACTTCGGCTAAAGAGTACCAAGAGTAGGTTTAATCCAGCCAACCACTCTTTAGCCGATGTCCTTACTTTGGCTAAATAGTACTTAGAGTTGGTTTTATCCAGCCAACCACTCTTTAGCCGATGTCCTTACTTCGGCTAAAGAGTACTTAGAGTTGGTTTAATCCAGCCAACCACTCTTTAGCCGATGTCCTTACTTCGGCTAAAGAGTACTTAGAGTTGGTCTAATCCAGCCAACACCTAGATTGGTTTGTCCAACCAACCTAAAGTAAAGTGTTTAGTTATTTCGACCAAACGTCCTGCAGCCTGGATCCTTATCCTGGACATAGGAAGGGTGTTGGTTTAATCCAGCCAACCTTTAGATTGGTTTTTCCAGCCAACCTAAAGTAAAATGTTTGGTTATTCCGACCAAACATCCTGCAGCCTGGATCCTTATCCTGGGCTTAGGAGGGGTGTTGGTTTTTTCAGCCAACCTTTAGATTGGTTTTTCCAGCCAACCTAAAGTAAAATGTTTGGTTATTCTGACGAAACGTCCTGCAGCCTGGATCCATATCCTGGGCTTAGGAAGGGTGTTGGTTTTTCCAGCCAACCTTTAGATTGGTTTTTCCAGCCAACCTAAAGTAAAATGTTTGGTTATTCCGACCAAACGTCCTGCAACCTGGATCCTTATCCTGGGCTTAGGAAAGGTGTTGGTTTAATCCATCCAACCTCTAAGTTGGTTTTTCCAGCCAGCTTAGAATAAAGTGTTTGCAATGTTCCTAACTTCACTAAAACTAACTTTTACAGAAAACAACTATGCTGAAAAGAATCGACTTGTTTTATTGAGGAAAGAAAAAATTACACATGTTTGAAAGAGGAAAGCTAAAAATAAAATAACTTGAGATTGGCGGTGTTCCATGGCCTAGGGATTACTTTACCGTCCTTGTCTTCTAGGTGGTATGCCCCTTTGCCTGCTAACCCAACCACTTTGTAAGGACCTTCCCAATTAGGCCCTAGCTTGCCATCTCCTAGTACCAGGGTGTTTCCCATCACTTTGCGCAGTACCCAATCGCCGATCTTGAATTGTCTTGGATGCACTGTCTTGTTGTATTTCCTGGATAACTCTTGCTGATATGAGGCAATGTGAACTAGTGCTCTTTCTTTTCTTTCTTCTGCAAGGTCGAGTTCCAATGTTATGGCTTCGCCGTTTAGGTCTGGATCAAAATTTTCGCTTCGAATTGTGGGGAGGCCAACTTCTAGTGGGATTACTGCTTGCATACCGTAGGCTAAGGAAAATGGTGTTTCTCTTGTTAACCGCCGAGGTGTGGTACGGTAAGCCCATAAAACATGAGGAAGCTCTTCCGCCTATTTGCCTTTGGCTTTCTCCAACCTTTTCTTCAACCCATCCAAGACTACCTTGTTTGAAGCTTCTGCCTGTCCATTTGCTTGGGGATATGCCAGTGTAGAATTATAGAACTCTATCTTGTACTCTTCGCAAAAGCCTCTGAAGATTCTGCCGTCGAACTAGGTGCCGTTGTCTGAGATTAGGGCTTTTGGTATGCCGAACCGAGTGATGATATTCTGCCAGACGAACTTCTTTACATCTTTTTCCTTGATTGATGCCAATGCTTCTGCTTCCACCCACTTTGTGAAGTAGTCTGTTGCTGCGAGAAAGAACTTCCTGTTGCCGGGTGCTGTTGGAAATGGTCCTACTATGTCCAAGCCCCACATTACGAAAGGCCATGGGCTAGTCAATGGTAGGAGTTCTCTAGCTGGTTGATGTATTTGGTGTGCAAATTTTTGGCATTTCTCGCACTTCTTCACATATTTCTCTGAGTCTGCCTGCATGTATGGGCACCAATATCCTTGCGAAATGGCCCTATAAGCTAGCGATCTTCCTCCTTGATGGCTTCCGCACACCCCTTCGTGTATCTCGTATAAGAATGCTTCCACTTTGCTGGGATGGACACACTTTAGATAGGGTCCTGAGAATGACTTTTTGTATAATGCCAGAGATGGGGAGAGCCAAAATCGCTGTGACTTTGCTCTAATTTTGTTGGCTTCTTTTTTTCTTCCGGTAAGATGTCGTCTTTTAAGAACAGTATAATGCAATCCATCCATGAGGGGTCTAATTCAGCGCAACATACCTCTTCTACTTCGGGGTCTTCAATGCTTGGCCTTGGTAGGTAGTCAATTAGTAGTGGGTGAGGGATGGATGTATCTGCCATTGACGCAAAGCCTGCTAGTTCGTCTGCTCTGCTGTTTTCCTCCCTTCCAATCTGTTCTATCCTTACTACTTCAAATTTCTTGATCTCTGTTCTGACCAATTCTTGGTACTTGGCCATCCTGTCATCCTTTGCTTCGTAGTCGCCAGAAATTTGTTTACCACCAGCTGTGAGTCACTGTAGACCATTAATTCGATGGCCTTCATGTAGAACGCTGATTTGAGTCCCGCAAGAAGTGCTTCATACTCCGTTTCGTTGTTTAATGCTGGGAAGCCAAGGTTGATTGCTTGCTCCACAACCAGGCCGTCTGGTGAGATGAGGACTATGCCAAGTCCTGCACCATGCCGGTTGGATGCTCCATCCACAAAGAGCTTCCACATCTCACCAACGAACAACTTCCAGTAAGTGGAGGGGTCAGATGATGTCGTGGGGTCAAGAATGTTGCTGGTGTTTTCTTCAAGGTCCATGCTTGCTGTCTGCCCCTCACTATCTGATTGTACCAAGTCTTTATTTGTTCGTGAGTCTTGGCTTGGTGTAGCATGGTTTGCTTCTTCCTTGCTGTCTTTACTCTGGTCTGCCATGGGGTCTGACTGAATATTCTGCATCAGGGGTTGCGCTATTCCGGCACCAATTTCTATTCTTGGTTTGGTTGTATCAGTCAGGTCGACTGGGCAAATATGATGACTTCCTGGGGTGAATTCTGCGGCAAAGTCTGCCAAAGCTTGGGCCTTTATCGCAGTCCTGGGTTGGAACTTGATGTCGAATTGTCCCAACTCAACTGCCCATTTCAAGATTTGCCCAGAAAAGTTTGCCCTCTCAAACAGAGCTTTTAATGGGAAAGCTGTGAGGACAACTATGGTGTGGGCGTGAAAGTAGTGCGACAACTTCCTTGAGGCCATCATCAAGGCCAATGCCAGTTTTTCCAGGGGCAAATACCTTGTTTCGGCTCGCAGCAATGTCTTGCTAACATAATAGATGGGCAGATGTTGAATTCCTTCCGCACGGACCAACACTGCGCTCATTGCGTGCTGAGAGACCGCCAGGTACAGGAAGAGTTCTTCTCCAGGTATTGGGGTGACCAGCAATGGTGGAGAAGACATGTATTCTTTCAGGCTTTCCAGAGCTTGGTCGCATTCTTCGTCCCATTCGAACTTGGCTTTTAGTACATGGAAGAATGGTCGTAGTCTGTCCGATGACCGGCTTATGAACCGATTGAGCGCAGCTACCATGGCGGTGAGATGCTACACTTCTTTAACTGAGTTTGGTCTCTTCAAATCCTGGATTGCTTTGATCTGAGAGGGGTCTGCTTCTATACCCCGGTTGGTCACAAGGAATCCCAGGAATTTGTTAGATCCTACTCCGAATGCACACTTGGACTCATTGAGGCGCAACTTGTGCTTCTTCAGGATCTCAAACATCTCGCCTAGGTCCTTGAGATGGTCATTCTCATCCTTGCCCTTGACCACCATGTCGTCGATGTAAGCTTCCATTGTTCTGCCTAACAATGGTTCAAACATCTTGGTGACCATCCGTTGGAATGTCGCCCCTGCGTTCTTTAGGCCAAAGGGCATGACCTTGTAACAGTACAGTCCTCTTGGAGTTGTAAAGGATGTGACCTCCTGGTCTGGTTCATGCATGGCGATTTGGTGGTAGCCTCTGTATGCATCCAGAAAGCTAAGTCGGTTGTGCCCCGTCGTTAGGTTTACCAGTTGGTCTATCCGTGGTAGAGGAAAGCTGTCTTTTGGGCACGCCTTGTTGACTGTTTTATAGTCGACGCAGACACGCCACTTGCCATTCTTCTTTGGTACTACGACTGTGTTGGAGATCCATCTTGGGTAGTACACTTCTCTAATTGCTCCTGCTTCCAGTAGGTTACCTACTTCTTCCGCCACTATCTCGGCATGGTGGAGTGCCGATCTGCGTGTGCGTTGGATGATTGGTCTGGTGGATGGATGGACATTGAGTTGGTGACAGATGAAGTTGGGATCAATACCTGGCATGTCATATGGTGTCCAGGCCAACACTTCGATGTTAGAGGTCAAAAATTCCAACACCTCTAATCTCTCAGTGCTGGACAACGACGAACCGATCAAAAGAACTTATCCGGGTTCTTTTCATCTATTCTTACCTCTACCAAGTCCTCCACCGCTTTCTAATCAGCCGCTTTGCCGACATCTGCGAATAGCTCATTGCTCTCAGATTCTTCCACCGAATGAACGTATCCTTTGGCAGCGCAGCTGCCATTCACCGTGACAAAGCATTGCTTGGACATAATCTGATCTCCAAAGACCTCTTCAATTACTCCAGTTCCGTTGGGGAACCGCATTACTTGATGGTAGGATGATGCTACTGATTTCATGGCATGAAGCAATGTTCTTCCCAAGATGATGTTGTAAGTAGAGGGGACCTTCAATACCCAGAACTCCACTTGTTTCGTCACGCTTCCTGCCCTGACTAGAAGAATTATTTTGCCGACGGGCCATTCTAGCATGGAGTTGAATCCAATTAGGGGGGATACGGCAGGCGCCAAGTCTTTGTCTTGTAGCTTCAATTGCTTAAACGTTTCGTAGTACATGATTTCACATGAACTACCCTGGTCAATCAGAATCTGCTTGACGTCAAAATCCTTGACTCGGAGAGTGACGACCAGGGCATCATTGTGAGGGCAATATATCCGTTCCAAGTCTTTATCCGAAAAAGACATGACGTTTGTGGCCTCTGTCTTCCCCTTCTTGATGGCAGGTTGGCCACTTAGCACCTCTCTTAAGTGTTCAGCCTTTTTGATTGATCCCCTAAGCTCGCATACACACTCAGGTTCAAAGACTCCATGTATCACGTTGATAATGCCTTGAGGTGGGGCGTCGACTGGCATTCCATTGGGGTTATTGAGATTCTGGGGGCCTGGTTGCGTCCCTCCTTCAATGTATTTATCCAGGTGACCGGCTGCCACCAACTCCTCCAGATGCTGTCTTAATGGCATGCAATTTTCAGTGCGGTGCCCCTTTTCTTTGTGGAAGGTACACCGTGATCTTTCGTCATAGTCCTTCTGAGCTTTCCCAAGCTTAGCTGGCCATCTGACAAAAGGCTCATCCCGTATTTCACTTAGAATTCTGTAGATCGGTTTCTTGAAGACCGTGGTTATGGCAGTGCGGACTCTCAACCATCTTTTATCCTAGTCCTCTCCGTTGTCTCGCCTGCCTCGTCCGTTTTTGCTTGGACGGTCTACCGCGTTGACCTTTGCTGAGGCCTTCTTCTCTGGTACTGTGGTTGTGCCAGATTTTGTTTTGGCACGTGCACCATCCTCTTCTACCCTGATGTGCTGATGCACTCTTTCCATCAAGGCTTCCATAGTGAGGGGTGGTGTCATGGTGATTGAGTCCCTTAATCTGTTCCCGACCGGAAGGCCTCTTTTGTACTGTGCAATGGCGAGATTGGTGGGGCAGTCCCCAATCTGGTTGAATGTCTCCCAGTAGCGACTATTGTAGGACCTTAGCGTCTCTTTTTCACCCATGTCGATGGAGAGTAACTGGTCAATCTCCACCGGGGTTTTGGTGTTTATTCTGAACCTTGTGACAAACGCCTCTGCCAATTGCGCCCAGGAGGATATGCTGCCTTCTGGAAGTTTTTCAGACCAAGTCAAGCCTAGATCGCCAAGGCTTGACGAGAAGAGGATGCACATTAGAGCCTCGTTTCGCCGATATACCGCCATAACCTGGCGGAAGTGGCTTAGGTGAATGTAGGGGTCCGTTTTCCCCTCGTACGTAGTGAATTTGGGCTGAAGGAAGCCTGTAGATAGGGGCGCATTTTCAATTGCCAGAACGAACGGCGAGGTCTGCAGCTTTGCTAATGCTTTGTCCGTTGGTTCGTAGGCAGGGCGTAGTAACGGCATTCCAACCTTGACGCTTCCATGCGATCGAGGAGCCAATCGTTGAAGGGCAGAAACTCTGCGAGGGTCGCGCGCCCTAGTATCTTCCTTCAAACGTGCCCTTTCTTCCAGCATGATCCGCAAATCGGATGATTTGGGCAACTCCGTTTGCCTGGATGATGTCTGGTGCGAGTGCGAGGGTCGGTAGGTACTTCCCTCTGTGTAAGACCTCAATGATCTCGTTCTCTCAGACCTGGAGTAACGAGTTCTAGAGGTTCTAGACTGGGTATCGTCTGTCCTGAGGCTTCTACTTTCTGCTTGTGATGGCGTGGAATACCTTCCACGGTCTTCTGAGCGGCAAGGGGGCGTCTTGTTTTTGCGCCCCTCTTCTGTCGCCACTCCTTTTCCCTTCATTTGGCGCTTCAAGGCCTCCATGTCCGTTGCCATCTTCCTTATTAATTCGTCTTGCTCCTTCACGCGGTCCTCCAGAACTTGAGGATCAATCCTCCGCCTTTGCCTGTCAGGACTTTGTGAATGACAGTGATGGGGGCTGTTAGTCCGCCTCCCCCTCGTATGCTTCCTGGAGTTATGTCGTTGGGGCTCCAAGTCCGCCATGGGAGGGATGGAAGGTAGTCCTTCACGCCTTGCACCCCCATCTTGTGTTTGCCCGTCGATGGCGGACTGTGGTAATTCTTCATTGTGCGCCATTGTTCCTAAGGAGGTAAAGCTTGATCAAGAGGTTTTGTCCTGTCTGTTCTTCCCACAGACGGCGCCAATTGTACGGGAAAGAAATAAACATTCTCGTATAATCCTGTTGATCAAGTCTGTGCTCCTCCGTATGACGTCGCTTTATTACCTGAAAGCACAAACGTGAGCTAGCCGGCAGGTGTGAGCCGGAAACCTCTCCGATGCCTAAGTCAGTAAGCTTGACAAATAGACAAAAGCTCTGTCTATTCAGAAAACAAAGTTGTGTTACCTCTCCAAAGGTGATGTTTGTGAGCTTTTATAGGTTCCCTGTGGCACAATCCAAGTAGGACTCTTACTCCTCCATGTAGAGTCCTCCCAGGATTCATACTCCTGAAATATAATGCTTATCCTTCAACACCCCCCTCACTGCTTAAACCAAGAGAGATGGTTTTACCATGGTTGGATTCCACTATGACTGAGGTAAGCATGGCTTATACTAAGCCGCAGACTAGACCGAGCTAACTTTAGTTCGGCTCTTCCATTCATTGCTCTTACCCAGGTTTCTCCTAGCGCCAACCATGGTGTAATCAGACCGAGCTATCAAACAGCAAGGTTCTGGCCGAGACAACCTCGATAAGCCGAGACCGGACTAACTTTGAGTACGGCAACCGGGCTATGTTCAAAGTTTCCTTTGGACCGGAGTAACCTCAAGATCCTTTCGGACCGGAGTAACTTTATACCCCTCTTTGGCCGGAGTAACTTTACACCTCTCTTGGGCCGGAGTAACTTCATGGCCTTTTTACTCAGTCCTTCGCAACATGGCCCATAACGGCTTATTACCCAGCTCGGCCCAATTTATAAGTATAAATTACCCTCTCAAGTACCTTCGAGACATTTTTTAATATTAGTATTTGCATAAAAAAAAATTTGAAAATGATGAAAATATTAAAAAAAAAAATTGAAATCATAAACACATTTGAAATTAGTGAAAACTTTCTTGTATTTTTAAATTTGCTATTTTTTTCTTGTGCCTCAAAAATCTTTAATTTATAAAAGTATAATACTACGGAGTATGAAAAAGTCACTCAAAAATTTTTTTAAGGATTTGCATTTTCTTAATTAGCCATTTAACTTGAGAGAGCAACTAGGCTTTGTAGGTCCATTTTGGAGTCACCTTGGCAATCCAAACCCTTCATCCTTTAAAGCTCATTGAGTAAAATATTTATGTAAAAACTATAATGATCAGATATCGATATCTATATGTTAAATCACATTTGTCAATAAAAAAAACTACGATAAATATAATTTGAAAATAGTCATTTATTTTTTTATAATACAATATAATTCAAACATATAGTTATCGATGCCCAATCATTTGATTTTTTGTGTTAATATTCTACTCAATGAATCTTAAAAAGTAAACTTCAGAGTGTTGAAATCAATCCCAAATCGGCCAATCAAGCCCAAGTTGTTATCTCAAATTAGATGGCAAACTTGAGAGAATCCAAATCCTAAAATAAAATATGTAGACTAAATACGGTGTACATCACACGAAGAGCTATTTGGGATTGTCTTCTTTTTTTTTTCTTCTTTTCTTTTCTTTTTTTGTAGGATATAATGAAATTGATCTGTTTGACAAGTTAAACGACTTTTAAATTTTTTATGAGTGAAAAAGTTAAGTAAGTTTTTTAAAAGAAATTAACTAATGTCAAAGAATTTTGATTTTTTAACTTCAGTCAAAAAATTAGTTTTTTAGAACATCCCAAACATCTATGAAGTCTCTTTTGGAAAGTGACTTATAAGTTAGTATTAATTTTATGTTTATTTGGGTCACATCACCTCTCTACTTTTTGCACATCTTTTATAATAAGTGAAAAAATTAACTTATTTAATACTTCTTAAAGTAAGCTTAAGTTTAAATTTATTCCACAACACACGCTTATTCTTTTATAATTTTTCAAGCTACAACACTCGATTAAACTGAAGGGAGATAACATGTATCCAGCAATGAGATTTATTGTCACAATTGTGATCATCTATGATGATGAAGACACATTTGTAAATTTATCATGATCACCAATTATAATAAATGCCTAATTAGCACTAGTACTAGTAGTGTTTGAGGCATTTAGAGGCAAACATTGACCACAAACAACTTGGCATGTACAAGAGTGTTGATTCCCTGCAGCAGCGGCACATGTGCAACCGTGAGTAATCGCACTCGCTCCACATTTGGCATTCCATGCCAAGAAGCAATCGTAAGTTGCATTTGCCCCACATGTCCCTGGCAATTTCAAGCTCTGAGCGCAAAACTCTACTCCTCTGCACCAAAGTGAAGAAAACAAATAAAAAATTGAGAAAATTATAAAAATAAAATAAATCAAAATTTGTCTTTTATAATAAAATAATTTTTAATTTTTAATTTCATCAATTTAAATTATAATTTTTTTGCAATCTAAATTACTAGCAAAAGTCTATTCCTCTGCAAGAAAGTGAAGGGGGAAAAAATTGTGAAAATTACAAATAAAAAAAAATCAGAATTTGATTTTTATAATAAAATAAATTTGAATTCTTAATTTTATCAATTTAAATCATAATCTTTTGATTTATTTTCAATGTGAACCACAAGTCTTTTCTAGTAAACAAAATTGATGAAAAAATATTTGTAGTTACTAAACTTAATGTAGGTGTACATAAAATACTTAAAATATTAATTTTTTTGTTGGGTTTAATGATTAAAATATTCTTTTTCGTCAATTTTATTTAATGAAAATTAGATTGAAATAAATTAAACGTTTAGAATTTAAATTGATAAGAATAAAAATCCAAGGTTTATTTTATTACAAAGGTTAAATCTTAAAATTATTTATGAAAATACAATAAAAATATATAATTATTTTAAATTTTGTTATTCAATATTCTTACAATACTAAAGTGAGTCTTCTTTTGAAAAGCGAGAGACAAGTTTGAGAATAATTGTACCTTGTTGAGAGAGGGAGTAAACTGAAGAGAAAAATGAGAGAAAGCATGGAAAGGGATGCCAATTTGTTCATGGCCATTTTGCTCTCACTTTACTTTTTAGTATGAAAATGATGGTGTGCTGATGTACATGAGTAGCTGTGTATAGCATCTATTTATAGGTGCTTAGATTGCCCCAGTGGCGGAGTCACATGAGACTTACGGGTCACGTATTCTCCTGAATTTTTAAAATTTATATATATATATTTATATATAAATAAAATTTTAAAAAAAATAATATTTAAAATAAAATATCAAGGACTTTTTTAAATTTGTGAAAATAATAGTGATTGTTTTATTAAAAATAAAGTGACTACAACAAATTATATTTTTATGTATGAAAATTTTATGAAAAAATCTCAATATAAAGATAATATCCATTATTATTGATATGCAAATATAATTAATCTCACTTTATATATATGTAAAAATTTCTAAGGGTGTTAGTTATATTTGCGTGTTGGGTTCACCCTTCATATGTTACTTTATTATTAATTGATATCACTATTATATGAATTTTTTACTCAAATTTTGTAAAAATTTGATTTATCTTACCATTATATAATTTAGTTTAAGACTTAAATATATGACTGTTTTTACATTGTCCATGATGCACTGGTTACACGCAATACTTTCTTTTCGATTTTACTCAAAATTAATTATAAATTTTTTTGTGAAATACTTTTGTAATAATTTATTTAAGTTTTTGTACTTAATATTATTTCAAAAATTATTATTATCTTCTGATTGTTGGTTATGGAAAAAAAAAATTAAAATTGTAATCAAGAAGTGTCCCTTCTGATTTGGTTTCCTGGCTCCGCCACTGGATTGCCATCTTTGGTAATATTTATTTGTTATCTACTACTACTACCAAAAAAAAAAGAAACAAAAAATTAGTGAGTTTAGTTTGAGTTTTTTGAATTAAATTTTTTAAAAATTGATTTTTTTGATTTTCGTGTTTCTTTATTTTTACTGAATATTTTAAAATTTAAACATTTTTTTACTTTTTTTAGATGAACATTACTTAGATATATCTAAAAAGTAAAAAATTTGCAAAAATAATATTTTAAAAAATTAATAAATACATCAAAATATAAAAAAAAAGTATTGAATTCTTCTATTTTTGGTATTTAGTGAATTTTTAAAAGATTTTTTCACAAATTTTTTACTTTTTAGATATATTTATGTTAGGTATGTCTAAAAAGTAAAAAAAAAAATTACTTAAAATATTAAAAAAATCAAAAAAAACCAAAAAAAAAACGGAAAACAAAAAAATAGAATTTTCTGAAAAGTGTTTTTGGAAAACTCTAACCAAGTAAAGTGTGGTATTTTGATTTTATTATAAAAATAAATAAAACTATCTATACTATATATTAAGCAAAAGGGGGTTTTTAACCCCAAGCCTTGTGGGAGCTCCAATCTCCCAATCTAAATTTCTTGATTTTTTTATTTTTAAAAAAAAAATCTTAGCATTTATTACTTTCTCCCAACTCCCAAGTCTTACCCTCATAATAATACTTTAATGCATTAAGAATAAGCATAAAACAAATTCTTTGAAATCCAACACATATGAATTCCTTGAAAAGTCCCAACACATATGATTATTATCCCTCATAATAACACTTTAATGTATTAAAATCAAGCATAAAAAAAATTTCTTGAAAAGTCCAACACATATAATTATTATCAAAATATTAAACTTTAATATAATATAATAAAAAAAAGACATTTAATTCCTTGAAAAGTCCAATACATATGATTATTATCAAAATATAAAACTTTAATATAATATAAAAAAGGAAAAAAAGAAAACATTTAAAAAAAAATTTAAAAATTACAATTCACGTATATAAATAATTGTAAACACAATCCGTACATAACACGGGTGATATGCTAATTTAATATTACAGTGGAGAAAGTTGTTTCATTTAATACATTTTTAATAATGCTCACTTATTAAAACGAACAAAAACATAGAACGCTAAACACCCATAGAATGAGACAAATTATTTTACAAAATGTAGGTCCTATATGTGGGTCCCACATCAATATTTTACAAAATGTAGGTCTTACATGTGGGCCCCCACATCATGTAGGCCCTATTAATAAGACTTATTACACAGAAGTTGAACACAGAATATAACACAGCTGTCTCATAAGATGTGGAACCCACACGTGGGACCCACCCTTTGTGATACATTCACATCTCATTTTATTTTTAATCTTTTGTGTGCATAATATTATTGGGCCTCATCGTTTGTGATTGGACTCTGTATCCAATCTATTATGAAATCCATTGTTTGATTGAAAATTTGTAAGTCGGATTAGGAATCTCATTGAACTATTGTGACCTAAGGAAGTGTTTATTTAAAAGGATTGGAGAGGGGGGATTGGACTCCATGTCCAATCTACCATAGAGTTCATTGTTTGGCGGAGAATTTGTCGGTCGGATTAGGAGTCCCACCATATTATGAATCCATATATGTTGGACTATTGTGTCGTAGGTGGGAATGTTAGATAGAAATGGTGGGTGTGCGGGGAGCAAATATTCAGGCAAGCCCGCACTTCTTTCTTCCAAGCTCCTGCCTGTCCGATCGACCTGCGAGCACAACAACGGTGAGTTACCCGGCGGTGTGTAGCCGGAAAACCCCTCTGACGATCAAGTTAGACACACATAGGGATAGAGAGAGAGAGAAAGGACTGAGTTGTGTTTAATGTTTCTCACCAAATTGTGTCATCCCAAGCATGGGGGGCGCAGACATGCTTATATACCTTCTGCGCCCCAAATCTACTCCCAGTGATCTCTCGACACGTGGTACTACTATCCCATCCGTCAGCACAAATCTTACCGAACATCACCTAACCCGACTGCCAGCCCACTCTTCCGGGAGCTCGGCAGCCAGCTGCAGCATCTCGGCTGTCAACGGCCGTGTTGTGCAGTTGGCCAGAGCGCTGCGCTCGCCGCGCTCCGTTTCGACCGAGCTCGGTTGCATTCTGCCATTACCGAGCTCAGGACAGCTAACGCTGGTTTACCATCGGCCTTCCTGCCGAGTTAACTCTTGGACCGTGGAACAACCACGCGTCGCCTGGCGCCGGACATCCCACTTGACCGGCTTCTAAATTGTGAAGCCAAACAGCCCGGTCCAACCACGTCTTCCCTTATCCGAGCAAAACCCCTAAGAATGGGGCCGTGTTACCGCGGCCCAACCTTGTTCGGCCCAAATCTGTCTGGCCACTATCACGGCCCAAACCAGATCATCAATCTCCCTCTCAATTGCCCCTTAATTCCGTCCGCGCAAACGTGACTGGGATTACCCGTTCTGACCGGGTTAACTCTTCATCGGTCTTTAGTTTTGTGAGAGGTCAACTGGGCTACTTTACTTGCTCGGTTCCCTGACCTGCTCGGTCGTCGCTTCGTCTGACCAACCTGTCCCCTCAACTCTGTCGCCGCCATTAATGGAGGCACGTGTCATGCGCTGATTGGTCCTCGAGCGGCCAACCAACGCGTCTGTTACATTCAAATTTTTGGCGGTTTTTCCACCTTAAAAGCATGCCCAGCTTCCTTCATCCTACTCTTCTTGCCTCTCTATTCTCTTCGACGACCCAGAGCTCGTGCCATTCTTCCCTTGCCATTTCTGAGCTTGTGTTTGAAGGAGGAGCCACTGCCTTCAACTAGTAAGTACTTCAAGCCCCCTTTTTTACTATTTCACTTGGTATTGCACATATTAGGGCATAAATCTGTAGATTTTAGGACGTACCCTACCCCAAATCCTCACATGGCCCTTATTCGCGTCGCTGTTCTTGTTGTTCTTCATTTTCCCTGATGAACACTGAAGATCTGGGGCGGACCGGGCTCCAGGTCTTCTTTTGATCCAAAAAATCATTCAGACCGAGCGAATAACCAGTCTGTCAAAACCTTAGGAAAAACTGGGTAGACAGGGAACTCGGTCACTAGACCGGGCTAAAATTTGGTCCGCTTGAGCGACCGAGCTCCTTGACTCACCCTAACGACCGAAATGGTTGGCACCCTCTACGACCGAGCTAAAGTCAAGCTCGTTTTGCGCGACCGCGCTCACACTTACAATTGCCATCCTTTTCCTGCAGAGTCCAAGGGGACCACTGACCAAATATTGAGGCTCTCAAAGACCGAGCAGCCATCCAGACACCAGTCTTTGCCAAACCACCTCAGCTGAGCTAAACCAGGCGGCTACACATGGGGCGCTTCCACTTCCTCGTTGACACCCCGGCCGCCCTGGCCGTATTTCGGGAAGACTACGGTATCCCGACAAATGTTCACCTAGAGCTCGCCGAGATCGAGACAACCCCTTGGGGCAGATTAGACCAGTGCCCCTTCATCGTTCTTTCCATTGTTGAAGGAGGCCTCCGCTTCCCGGTCAACCCTCTGCTGACCGAATTCCTGCACCGTACCAGGCTAGCACCCACACAAGTGTCAACCAACACCTACCGAATAATCAACGGCATTCACGAACTAAATAACCGGCTAGGGACCAACTTAGGTTTAACTGAGATATTGCGTCAGTACACTCTTGGGCACACTGGTGATGGCCTCCTCTACTACTTAAAGATTAGGCCGGGCAAAGAAAAAATAGTGACCAGTACCCCAGACAAAGACTTACACGACGACGACTTTTTCTGGGTGTCTGGCAATTATGAAACAGCCAACGTACCGGGCTGGTTCATTAGCAAGAATTTCGACGAGACATGTAAGCCGTGCTAACTTTCCCGGTCAATTGCCTTTGATCCATAATCTGAACTTGACATTTTTCTTCTTTCCTTTGTAGTAATCCACGCCTTACAAGCCAACTACCACTACCCCAACGAGGAAGCCATCAGGGCTGTGCTCCGTTATCACAACCGGGATTGCAACGAGCTGTTCGGCTACACCCCGACATACTGGTACTCTACTCCACGCCGGAGTAAGGTCACAAACTTCCTTCGTGCTCCATCACCTCCTCCAGACCCAACACTACCGGACGTGCCCCTAATCCGGTTAACCGAGGAAGAGGAGATGGCAAAACGAAACCGTATCAAAAACCTCCTCACTGCAACATCCGCCGAGATACCGAGCGTCGTGACTCGCGCTCCAGCTGCCGGTCAATCAAGTGGCATCGTGGCGGCATTGGCGTCCCCAGCCAGCCAAGAAGCCCGCCGGGCTGGGAAAAGGCCTCGCGCAGATCCCTCTGCCGAGCTGGTTGAGGAGCTGACTACCGAGCAACCCACCGTCACCATAGACCCAACACCGGCATGGCGACCGCAACTCAAGCACCGGGGTAAGGAGATCCCGGCAACGGCCTCCGTGAAGGGCGACAAAGAACATCTCCTTGCCTTTGACCTCTCCAAGGCCCTTCTCCTGTCGAGCGATGTGGTCGGAAGCGACCATGTCCTAGACACCCGGTTGGTGAAGTCGGCCGTGAAGTCCATGACCAGGGTAAGAGTCTCAAACTTCTACTCAATTTTTCATAAGTGTTTGCACGGTTTCCACTCTGATCCAATTTTCTTCTTGCAGGCCATCTAGAAGCAACACTTGGTCATGGAGCGCATCCATCGACTGCGGCAAAAGGCAAACGACACTGCCAGCCAAGTCCAAAGCCTTCAGACCGAGCTCGGCCGAGCAAAGTCTTCACTGCAGATAGCCAACGCTGACAACACCAAGTTGCTCGGCCAGCTTGGCAACGCCGAGAAAAAGAGAGATGAGCTCCAGGCCGAGCTGGACGCACTCAAAGAGTCAAGGGAGAAGGAGTGCGATGACGCCAACAACACCGGCTTTAAGAAGGCCGAGGACAGCTATAAGAAGCAGGTCTTCGCCACCCAAGACATCTATTTCAAAGCGGGTTGGAAGTCTACCCGCGAACAGCTCGGTCAAGGTCCTGATACCGACGTGTTTGCCTCTCCGCCAGCTGTCTTCCTACCGACCTATCTCGTGCCATATGCCAACGACGTCTTCAGCTTGTTGGAGGCTGAGGCCGAGGAAAGACTTGGAGGAGCAACCGAGGCAGATGCTGAGGGAGAGGACCGCCAAGAACAGGAGCAGCCCGGCCAAACTGGGACCGGCGTCCAAGATCAAAGCCCACCGATCAACCTGGAGGAAGCTGGCGACGAATTCACTAACCTTTTCCCCCTAGTGTAGTCTTTCTTTGTTTTTCTTTCTTTTTGCTCTGCATATATAATCGGGCTATCTGCCCCACCTCTTGTACATATTTTTATCATCAATGAAAAGGCTCAATTTTCTTAAAGTGTTGGAACGGTCAGCAGAGTAACCTCAACCGGACAAAATACTTCGGCAATATTAACCATCTTGCATAACTTAATTAACCGGCAAAGGCATCTCGGTTGCCAGCATATAGTTGGATAAATGACCAACTATTTCAACCGTAACAATACATCTCGGTTAGCATAGTCAACCAAGATAAATCATCTCGGTAGTAGATACAAAGCTGAGCACGTCAACTCTTTCAACCGGAGTAAATCATCTCCGTTGAGAATACCCAAATTGAGCAAAACATCAACTCTTTCAACCAGAGTAAATCATCTCGGTTGAGAATACCCAAGTTGAGCAAAACATCAACTCTTTCAGCCGGAGTAAATCATCTCAGTTGAGAATACCCAAGTTGAGCAAAACATCAATTCTTTCAACCGGAGTAAATCATCTCGGTTGCGAATACCCAAGTTGAGCAAAACATCAACTCTTTCAACTGGAGTAAATCACCTCGGTTAAGAATCTCAAGTTGAGCAAAACATCAACTCAAAGAAACATTAAAAATGCTGAGGCAAAGATGAGTCACTTCCATATATTGACAAAAAATAAATATTACATGAAGTGTAAGGCAAAAAATTCCTTTGCACAAAATGAAAGCTAAAGCTAGAAATAATACAGCTTGAGGTTGGCTGCATTCCATGGCCGGGGTATTCCTCTACCATCCAAGTCCTCCAAGTGGTATGCTCCCTTGCCCGCCAGACCGATTATCTTGTAGGGTCCTTCCCAATTGGCCCCTAGTTTGCCTTCACCTGTCACCAGGGTATTGCCCATGACTTTCCTCAAGACCCAATCACCTACTTTGAACGGTCTAGGGTGCACCGTTTTGTTGTATTTCCTCGAGAGCTCTTGTTGGTAGGCAGCCACATGGATGAGAGCCTTTTCTCGGCGCTCGTCCACGAGGTCCAATTCCAGGGCAATGGCTTCGGCGTTCAGCTCGAGCTCAAAACTTTCACTTCTGAGGATGGGCGTTCCAGCTTCCAAAGGTATGACCGCTCCATGCCATATACCAAAGCAAAAGGAGTTTCCCCGATAGATCGCCACGGGGTTGTTCGGTATGCCCAAAGGACGCTATGGAGTTCCTCAGCCCACTTTCCCTTTGCCTTCTCCAGCCTTTTCTTCAACCCATCAAGGATGGTCTTGTTTGACGCTTCGGCTTGACCATTAGACTGCGGGTAAGCCGGGGTGGAGTTGTAGAATTCTATCTTCAGGTCATCACAAAATCCTTTGAAAAGGCGTCCGTCAAATTGGGTGCCGTTGTCAGAGATCAGAATTTTGGGGACGCCAAACCGCGTTACCACATTCTGCCAGACAAACCGCTTGACGTCTTCCTCTTTGATTGTTGCCAAAGGTTCTGCTTCAACCCACTTGGTGAAGTAGTCTGTGGCCGCGATGAAGAACTTCCGGTTGCCTGATGTGGTTGGGAGCGGCCCCACTATATCTAGCCCCCACATCGCAAAGGGCCAAGGGCTGGTGTGGGGAAGAAGTTCCCTGGCCGGCTGGTGGATCTGGTGGGCAAACTTCTGGCACTTCTCACACTTGCGAACATACTTCTGTGCGTTGGCTTGCATGCACAGCCACCAATAGCCTTGCGAAATACCTCAGTAGGCCAAGGACCTGCCCCCTATGTGACTGCCACAAATGCCTTCGTGAATTTCGTACAAGAAGGCTTCCACACTGCTCGGGTGCACACACTTCAGGTAGGGACCGGTGAAAGACTTATGTAAAGCGCCCGATGGAGAGAGCCAAAACTGCTCTGACTTCATGCGCACTTTATGTGCTTCCTTTTTGCTGACTGGAAGTGTCCGCTCTCTGAGAAAATGGATGATAGGGTCCATTCAAGAAGGACCTAGCTCGGCGTAGAGTACTTCTGTCTGCGCGGTTTCCTCAATGCTGGGCCTCGAAAGGAATTCAATCAAAAGAGGGTTGGGAGATGAGTTGTCGACCATAGAAGCGAGACCGACCAACTCATCTGCTCGTTCGTTTTCTTCTCGGCCGATCTGTTGCAACCTGATCGCCTGAAATCGCTTAATGTGGTCTCTGATCAGAGCTTGGTACTTCATCATTCTATCATCCTTTGCCTCGTAAACCCTAGAAACTTGGTTAACCACAAGCTGGGAATCACTGTAAACCATTAGCTCGGATGCTTGCATTTGAAGCGCGCTCTTGAGACCGGCCAATAGCGCCTCGTACTCGGCCTCATTGTTGGATGCGGGGAAGCCAAGGGTGATGGAATGTTCAATAGCCAGTCCGTCTGGCGAAATCAAAACTATACCCAGCCCGGCACCGGGACGGTTCGAGGCTCCATCAACAAAAAGTTTCCACATTTCGCCGACAAAGAGCTTCCAACACTCTGAGGGGTCCTGAGAAGCTTGAAGGTTGATGGGATCACGGTTGCTCAGTTGTTCGACTTCCGGTCCCATGCTGAGCGGTTCCACTTCAGCCCCCCTTGGTGATTCGGCGTCAGACTCAGCAAGTTGTTCCATAATGCCTAAGTCCGTAGGCGAATCGCCAGGTTGCGGTATTATGCCGGCTGCAGGCTCTGTGCTGAGCGGTTCCATTTCTTCCCTCCTCGGTGATGTGGTGTCGGACAAAGAGGGTTGGTTAGTGATACCCAACTCCGTCATCGCATCACCGGGCTGTAGTATTGTATTAACTGAAGGTGCTTCGGCGGGGCGCGCAAGTTCCGCGTCGCCAATGCCCCCAAGCTGTGGTATTTCGGTCGAGCTTGCATTCACCTCTTCATCTGCCACGGCAATATCGACCGGGCATACCGGATGAGTTCCAGGTGAGAATTCAGCAACGAAGTCAGCCAAAGTCTGGGCTTTTATGGCAGTGCGCGGCTGGAACTTCACATCAAATTCTCCCAATTCGACCGTCCACTTAAGAATCCGACCGGAGAAGTTTGCCCGTTCGAACAAAGCTTTGAGAGGGAACTCGGCCAAGACGATGATGGTATGGGCATGGAAATAGTGCGCCAACTTCCTTGAAGCCATCATCAAAGCTAACGCAAGTTTTTCTAGCGGCAAGTACCTCGACTCTGTCGGTAGCAAGGTTTTGCTGACGTAGAAGATGGGTAGATGTTTGATTCCTTCCGACCGGACAAGCACCGCACTGACTGCTTGCTGCGATACGGCCAGATAAAGGTAGAGTTCTTCTCCGGACTTCGATGTGACCAACAACGGTATTGAAGACAAATACTCCTTGAGCTCGGCCAAAGCCCAGTCACACTCTTCATCCCATGAGAACTTTGATTTCAAGGCTTGAAAGAAAGGGCGGCAGCGATCTAATGATCGGCTTATAAATCGGTTAAGCGCGGCGGCCATTCCAGCCAGATGCTGCACATCCTTAGCCGAGCTAGGCTATTTTAAATCTTGCACAGCTTGGATTTGTGTGGGGTCTGCTTCGATACCTCGGTTCGTGACAAGGAAACCCAAAAAAATTTTGGATCCCACGCCGAAGGCACACTTAGACGCATTCAGGCGTAGCTTGTGCTTTTTGAGAATGGCCAACATTTCGGCCAAATCGGACAAATGGTCAGCTTGATGCCGACTCTTAACCACCATATCATCAATATAAGCCTCCATTGTTCGGCCTGCAGACGAGCGAACATCTTGGTCACCATCCTTTGAAAAGTTGCCCGGCATTCTTCAAACCAAAAGGCATGACTCGGTAACAGAAGAGTCTCCTTGGTGTAGTAAACGAGGTGATCCCTCGGTCGGGTCCATGCATGGCAATCAGATGGTAGCCGCAGTAGGCGTCCAAAAAACTGAGCCTATTATGTCCAGCCGTTAAGTCCACAAGCTGGTCTATTCTAGGCAGAGGGAAGCTATCTTTCGAACAAGCTTGGTTGACGGTCTTGTAGTCAACTCAAACTCGCCACTTCCCATTCTTCTTGGGCACCACGACCGTGTTTGAAATCCACCGAGGGTAGTGCACTTCCTGAATTGCTCGCGCCTCAAGCAAGTTCTTCACTTCCTCTGCAACTACCTCGGCATGATACAGCGCCGATCTCCTTGTTCGCTAAATGACCGGCTTGGCTCCGAGGAAGACATTGAGATGATGGCATATAAAACTCGGATCGAAACTGGGCATGTCGTAAGGTGACCATGCGAAGACTTCAATATTGGCCATCAAAAATTCAACCATGTCAGTCCTTTCTTGGGCTATAAGGCTTGAGTTGAGCAAGAAGAACTTGTCCGGATGCTCTGTATCAATGCGCACTTCCACCAATTCCTCAACAGCTTTGTCCTCAGCCTTGGTGCCCACGTCGTCAAGGACTCCCCGGTTTTCCGATCCCTCAATCATTTGAACGAAGCCTTTGGCAGCTCGGCTCCCGTTGACCGCCACAAAGCATTGCTTCGACATGACTTGATCGCCCCAAATCTCCTCGATTGCCCCCATAACCGAGGGGAATCTCATTACCTGATGATAGGTCGACGCTACGGCTTGCGTAGCGTGAAGCCATCCCCTTCCAAGGATCAAATTATAAGTGGATGGCACCTGCAACACCCAGAACTCCACTTCTTTGACCACGGATCCCGCTTTGACCGGTAGGATAATCTTTTCCAAAGGCCACTCCGGTTGTGAGTTGAAACCAACCAGTGGCAAAGTTACCGGGGCCAAATCTGTATCCCGGAGCTTGAGCTGTTTCAAAGCGTCATAGTACATGATCTCGACCGAGCTTCCCTGATCGATCAAGATCCGTTTGACATCAAATTCTTTGACGCGGAGTGTAACCACTAGGACATCGTTGTGCGGCATCTGAACGCACTCTAGGTCTCTTGAGGAGAAACTGATCACATCTTTCTCTTCGGTCTTCCCCCTCTTGATCGCAGGTTGAACCGAAAAAACTTTCCTCATGTGTTCTGCCTTCTTGATCATACCTTGGAGCTCGTATACATGCGCCGGTTCCACTATGCTGTGGATGACATTAATAACCCCTTGGGGAGGCGCATCTTGGTCATTCGGTCCCCGCGGGTCAACCGAAGCTTGATTGGCATTCACTCCCCCATCAATGTAAAGGTCCAGGTGTCCGACTGCGACTAGCTCTTCCAAGTGTTGCCTCAAAGGCAAACAGTCCTCTGTCCGGTGGCCTCGCTCCCGGTGAAACGTGCAACGGTACCTTGGATTGAAGCCCTTTTGTCTGTCGCCTAACTTAGCAGGAAACCGGACATACTCCTTGGCACGGATTTCACTAAGTATGTGATAGATTGGAATCTTAAAGACTGTGGTGATGCCTGTCCTTGCTTTCAACCTTCTATTTGCATCGGCTACGTCATCCCGGGGGTAGTCATCCCGGTCATTCCGACATCCCCTACCCCGATTTTTGCGATTTGAGCCACGGTCCGATTCCTCAGCGCGGTCACTTGATCGGTTGGACTCCTGTCCGACCACGTGCACTTTGCCAGCTGACCTCTTGACCGCTACTACCGGAGTTGTTTTCGCGGCAGATGCCGATGCATCATCCTCCACATGGATATGCTCATTGATGCGCTGCATTAGCTAGCCCATGGATGTCGGCTGGTGCATAGTAGGCGAGTCCCGCAGTCTATATCCGACCGGGAGACCTCGCTTGTATTGTGTGATTGCAAGGTTGACTGGGCAATCCAAAATCTCGTTGAAGGTCTCCCAATATCTAGAGTTGTATACCTTCAATGTGTCGCTCAGTTCCATCTTGAGACTCAGGAGGTGATCAACTTCCTTTGGTGTTTTGGTGTTGGTTTTGAAGCGCGTCACAAAGGCTTCGGCTAACTGCAGCCACTTTTCAATGCTCCCCTCCGGCAGCCTCTCGAACCATTTCAAACCCAGCTCGCCCAAACTCGACGGGAAAATCAAGCACATAAGAGCGTCATTCCGCCTATGTCCGGCCATGACCTGTCGGAAGTGACTTACATGCATATACGGGTCGGTTTTTCCATCGTAGAGCGTGAACTTTGGCTGGTAGAAGCCTGCCGGAAATGGTGCTGTCTCTATATCCACGGAGAATGGAGTAGCACTCAGCCTCGCCAAGTCTGTGTCTACAAGGAGAGGCACAGCTGGGCAGGATGGAGGCATTCCGACCTCCTCGCTGGCGCGAACCCCATAGGATAGCCGCTGGCACGCCGGTACCCTTTGAGCCTCCCGCCGGCGAGCCCGTTCCTTCAAAACTGCCTGCAAATCCTCTGAACGAGCGGAATAGGAGCACCTCGACGTCGTCACCGGACGTGAGGGCTGGTAAGTGCTATCTTGCGCGCTGGATTTCTCTACACACACGTCCGAATCGGCAACCTTGTAACTTCTGGTGATAGAAATGGAAGGAGTGTACCACTGACTCTGACAGCCTGAATGGCGGGGTTGGGTGCGCTCACTGTGGTCTCCCCCTCCAACTACACCCTTCCCTTTGACATGCCGCTTCAACTCCTCCATCTCCGCCGCCATTCGCCAGATGACGGCGTCCTGGTTCCTTAGCTTGTGTTCCAGACGTTTGGCGTGCGATTCTCTCCACCGCCGATGACCGTCTGGACTCCGTGAATGACCATAACTTCTTTCGGGCTTATCCGGCGCGTCTCTTGAGTGTCCTCCTGGAGAAGTCTCCAGTTCCGCCATCGGAGGAATGATGGTAGGATGTCCTTCTTTCCGTTTGACAACGCCAATTGTGCGAGGAGCAAATATTCAGGCAAGCCCGCACTCTTTTCTTCCAAGCTCCTGCCTGTCCGATCGACCTGCGAGCACAACGGCGGTGAGCTACCCGGCGGTGTATGGCCGAAAAACCCCTCCGACGATCAAGTTAGACACACACAGGGATAGAGAGAGAGAAAGGACTGAGTTGTGTTTAATGTTTCTCACCAAATTGTGTCATCCCAAGCATGGGGGGCGGAGACATGCTTATATACCTTCTGCACCCCAAATCTACTCCTAGTGATCTCACGACACGTGGTATTGCTATCCCATCCGTCAGCACAAATCTTGCCGAACATCACCTAACCCGACTGCCAGCCCACTCTTCCGGGAGCTCGGCAGCCGGGCTACAGCATCACAGTTATCAACGGCCGTGTTGTGCAATTGGCCAGAGCGCTCCGCTCGCCATGCTCCGTTTCGACCGAGCTCGGTTGCATCCCGGCATTGCCGAGCTCAGGACAGCTCACGCTGGTTTACCATCGGCCTTCCTGCCGAGCTAACGCTTGGACCGTGGAACAACCACGCGTCACCTGGCGCCGGACATACCGCTTGACCGGCTTCTAAATCGTGAAGCCAAACAGCCTGGTCCAACCACGCCTTCCCTTATCCGAGCAAAACCGCTAAGGATGGGGCCGTGTTACCACGGCCCAACCTTGTTCGGCCCAAATCTGTCTAGCCACTATCACGGCCCAAACCAGATCATCAATCTCCCTCTCAGTGGGATTGGAAGCCCATAAGATTAAATTGTAAAATGACACATTTACCCTCCAAATATTAGATTTCATTATATATTGTATTCAGTAAAATAAAGTGAAAGGGAGATTTATGATTTGTGTTGGGCCGTGGTAAGGGCTGGACAAATTGTGGGCCAAACACATTTGGGCCGTGGCAGCCTGGGCCCATCCAGAAAGGATTTTCGCTTGGTAATGGCATAGTTGCTCGGTAATGGCATAGTTGCATAATTAATGTCGTACTAGCGGTCAGGTGAGGTTCGGCCGAGATGTCCGCTGCCTCACTGGGTTCCACGGTTCATGCATTAGCTCGGCAGGAAGGCCGACGGCTAACCAGCATGACTTATCCTGAGCTCGGCTAAGCCGGAATGCAACCGAGCTCGGTCGTCATTCAGGTTGGCGAGCAGAGCGCTCTGGCTAGCTACGCAGCACGATCGTTGACAGCCGAGATGCTACAGCCCAGCTCCCGAGCTCCCAGTGGTGTGGGCTGGCAGTTAGGTGATGTTCAGCTAGATTTGTGCTGATAGATGGGATAGCAGCACCACGTGTCGAGAGACTAATGGGAGTAGATTTGGGGCGCAGAAGGTATATAAGCGAGTCTACGCCCCCCACGCTGAGGCAGATGAACATTTGGTGAGATTTACACTAAACACTCAATCCTCTCTCTCTCTCTCTCTCTCTCTCTCTCTCTATCCCTGTGTGTGTCTAACCTGATCGTCGGAGGGGTATTCCGGCCACACACCACCGGGTAGCTCCCCTCCGTTGTGCTCGCAAGTCGATCGGACAAGCAAGAGCTTGGAAAAAAGGAGTACGGTCTTACCGGAATATTTGCTCCCCGTACAATTGGTGCCGTCTGTGAGAACTTGACAGACAAAACCTTGTCTTCCAGGCTCATCTGATCGTCATCCATGGCGAACAACGACGAGATTCCATTGTCTGCCATCGACGGAGTTACCCCGGAGTCAAGAAAACGGAGAGAAGGACATCCCGCCATCCTTTCCATGGCGGACCTGGAGACTTCTCCAGGGAGACATTCAAGAGACGCGCGGGATAAGCGCGGGAGAAGCTTTGATCATTCACGGAGTCCAGATGGTCACTGGCGGCAGAGAGAATCACATGCCAGACGACTGGAACACAAGCCAAGGGACCAAGACGCCGTCATCCGGCGAATGGCGGCGGAGATGGAGGATCTTTAGTGGCATGTCAAAGGGAAGGGTGTAGCTGGAGTGAGAGACAACAGTGAGCGCACCCAACCCCGCCGTTCAGGCAGTCAGAGCCAGCGTCGTACTTCGTCCATCTCAATCACCAGAAGTTACATGGTTAGAGATTCTGACGCACACATAGCGAAGTCCAGCGCGCAAGACAGCACCTATGAACCCTCACGTCCGGCGACGACGTCGAGGTATTCTTATTTCGCTCATTCAGAGGATTTGCGGGTAGTCTTGAAGGAACGGGCTCGCCGGCGGGAGGCTCAGAGGGTGCCGGCGTTCCAGCGGTTATCCTATGGGGTTCACGCTAGTGAAGAGGTCGGAATGCCTCCACCCTGCCTAGCTGCGCATCTCCTTTTAGACATAGACTTGGCGAGGCTGAACGCCACTCCTTTCTCCCTGGAGATAGAAACAACACCGCTTTCGGCAAGGTTCCACCAGCCAAAGTTCACGCTCTACGATGGAAAAACCAATCCTTATATGCATGTAAGCCACTTCCGACAGGTCATGGCCGGACATAGGCGAAATGACGCCCTTATGTGCCTTATCTTCCCGTCAAGTTTGGGCGAGCTGGGCTTGAAATGGTTTGAGAGGCTGCCGGAGGGGAGCATAGAAAGGTGGCATCAGTTGGCGGAAGCCTTTGTGACGCGCTTCAAAACCAACACTAAGACGCCGAAGGAAGTTGACCACCTTCTCAATGTTAACATGGAGCCGAGTGACACACTCAAGGCATACAACTCCAGATACTAGGAAACCTTCAACGAGATCTTGGATTGCCCGGTCAACCTTGCAATCACGCAGTACAAGGGTGGTCTCCCGGTTGGACATAGACTGCGGGACTCGCTTACGATGCACCAGCTGGCATCCATGGGCCAGCTAATGCAACGCATCATTGAGCACATCCGAGTAGAAGATGATGTGGCAGCATCTACCGCGAAGGCAACACCGGTAGCAACAGACAAGAGGTCAGTTGGCAAGGTACACGCAGTCGGACAAGAGGCAAACCGTTCAAATGATCGCGCAGAGGAATCAGACCATGACTCAAATCGCAAAAACCGGGGTAGGGGTCATCGAAATGACCGAGATGACTACCTCCGAGATAACGTCGCTGATGTAAACAGAAGGTTGAAGGCCAGGACAGGCATTACCACGGTTTTTAAGATTCCAATTTATCGCGTACTTAGTGAAATCCATGACGAGGATTATGTCCAGTTTCCTGCTAAGTTGGGCGACGGACAGAAGGGTTTCAATCCGCGGTACCGTTGCACATTTCACCAGGAGCGCGACCACCGGACAGAGGACTGTTTGCCTTTGAGGCAACACTTGGAAGAGCTAGTCGCAGCCGGACACCTAGACCCTTACATTGACGGGGGCATGAAGGCAAATCAAGCCCCGGTTGATCCGCGTGGGCCGGATGACTTGGAGGCACCCCCTCATGGCATTGTTAATGTTATCCACGGCATTGTGGAACCGGCGCGTATATGTGAACTCCGAGGTATGATCAAGAAAGTGGAGCACATGAGGGAAGTTTTGTCGGTCCAGGCCGCGATCAAAAGGGGTAAGACCGAAGAAAAAGACCTGATCAGTTTCTCTACAAGGGACCTAGAGCGCATTTAGACGCCGCACAACGATGCCTTAGTGATCACACTCCGCGTCAAAGAATTCGATGTCAAGCGCATCTTGATCGATTAGGGAAGCTCGGTCGAGATCATTTCTTACGACGCATTCAAATAGCTCAAGCTCCGGGATACAGACTTGGCTCTGACAACTTCGCCACTGGTTGGTTTCAACTCACAACCTGAGTGGCCTTTGGGAAAAATTATCCTACCGGTCAAAGCGGGATCTGTGGTCAAGCAAGTGGAGTTCTGGGTGTTGCAGGTGCCATCTACTTATAACCTGATCCTTGGAAGGGGATGGCATCACGCTATGCAAGCCGTATCGTCGACCTTCCATCAGGTGATGAGATTTCCCTCGGCTACGGGGGCAATTGAGGAGATTTGGGGCGATCAAGTCATGTCGAAGCAATGTTTCGTGGCAGTCAACGGGAGCCGAGCTGCCAAAGGCTTCGTCCAAATGATAGAGGGACCGGAAGACCGAGGAGTCCTTGACGATGTGGGCACTAGGGCCGAGGACAAAGTCGTCGAATAATTGGTCGAAGTGCGAATTGATACAGAGAGTCCGAACAGGTTCTTCTTACTCGGCTCAAGCCTTACCACACAAGAAATGACCGAGCTAGTTGAGTTTTTGATGGCCAATATCGAAGTCTTCGCATGGTCGCCTTATGACATGCCTGGCCTCGATCTGAGTTTTATTTTCCATCACCTAAACGTCTTCCCTGGAGCCAAGCCGGTCATTCAGCGAACAAGGAGATCGGCGTTGCATCACGCCGAGGTAGTTGCAGAGGAAGTGAAGAACTTGCTTGAGGCACGAGCTATTCAGGAAGTGCACTACCCTCGGTAGATTTCAAACACAGTTGTTATACCAAAGAAGAATGGGAAGTGGCGAGTTTGTGTCGACTATAAGACCGTCAACCGAGCTTGCCCTAAAGACAGCTTTCCACTGCCCAGAATAAACCAGCTCGTGGACTTAACGGCTGGACATAACAGGCTCAGTTTCTTGGATGCCTACCACGGTTATCATCAGATTGCCATGCATGGCCCCGACCGCGAGATCACCTCCTTCACTACACCGAGGGGACTCTTCTGCTACCGAGTCATGCCTTTTGGTTTGAAGAACGCCGGGGCAACTTTCCAAAGGATGGTGACCAAGATGTTCGCTCCTCTGGTAGGTCAGACAATGGAGGCTTATATTGATGATGTGGTGGTTAAGAGTCGGCATCAAGTAGACCGCTTGTCCGAGATGTTCACCATTCTCAAACAACACAAGCTACGCTTGAATGCGTCTAAGTGTGCCTTTGGCGTGGGATCCAAAAAATTCTTGGGCTTCCTAGTCACAAACCGAGACATCGAGGCAGACCCCATACAAATCCGAGCCATACAAGAGTTAAAGCAGCCTAGCTTGGCTAAGGACGTGCAGCATCTGGCCAGCATGGCCGTCGTGCTTAACCGATAAGCCGGTCATCAGATCGCTACCGTCCTTTCTTTCAAGCTTTGAAATCAAAGTTCTCTTGGGATGAAGAGTGTGACCGGTCTTTGGTCGCGCTCAAGGAGTACCTGTCTTCAGCGCCACTGTTGGTAACACCAAAGCCCAGCAAAGAGCTCTACCTTTATCTGGCCGTTTCACAGCATGCGGTCAGTGCAGTGCTTGTCCGGTTGGAAGGAATCAAGCATCTCCCTATCTTCTACGTCAGCAAAACCTTGCTACCGGCAGAGTCGAGATACTTGCCGCTGGAAAAACTTGCATTAGCATTGATGATGGCCTCCAGGAAATTGGCGCACTACTTCCATGCCCATACAATCATCGTTTTGACCGAGTTCCCCCTCAAAGCTTTGTTCGAACGGGCGGACTTCACTGGTCGAATCCTCAAGTGGGCGGTTGAATTGGGACAATTCGACGTCAAATTCCAGCCACGAACTGCCATAAAAGCTCAGACATTGGCCGCCTTCGTTGTTGAATTCTCACCTGGAACTCATTCGGTATGCCCAGTGAATATTGTCGTGGCAGATGAGGAGGTGAATGCAGGCCAGACCGCAATAACACAGCTAGGCGATGACGGCGACGCGGAACTTGCGCGCCCCGCCGAAGAACCTTCAGTTAGTACAATACCACAGCCCAGCGATGCGATGACAGAGTTAGGTATCACCGACCAACCTGCTCCGTCCGGTACCGCATCACCAAGGGGGGAAGAAGTGGAACCGCTCAGCACAGAGCCTGCAGCCAGCATAATACTACGACCCGGCGATTCGCCTACGGACTTAGGCCTTACAGATCAACTTGTTGAGTCCGGCGCCGAATCGCCGAGGGGGGTTGAAATGGTATCGCTCATTGAAGCCGAACAGCCGAACAACCATGATCCCATAAACCTTCAAGCCTCTTAGGACCCCTCAGACTGTTGGAAGCTCTTTGTTGGCGAAATGTGAAAAAATTTTGTTGATGGAGCCTCGAACCGTCACGGTGCCAGGCTAGGTATAGTTCTAATTTCGCCAGACGGGCTGACTATCGGACATTCTATCATCCTCGGATTCCCTGCCTCAAACAACGAGGCTGAGTATGAAGCACTTTTGGCCGGGCTCAAGAGCGCGCTTCAGATGCACACATCCGAGCTAATGGTTTACAGTGATTCCCAGCTTGTGGTTAACCAAGTTTCTGGGGTTTATGAAGCAAAGGATGACAGAATGATGAAGTTCCAAGCTCTGGTCAGAGACTACATCAAGCGATTCCAGGCAATAAAGGTCCAACAGATTGGCCGAGAAGAAAATGGCCGAGCAGATGAATTGGCCGGCCTTGCTTCCATGGTCGATAGCATATCTCCCAACCCTCTCCTGATTGAATTCCTTCCGCGGCCCAGCATTGAGGAAACCGGGCAGACAGAAGTACTCTGCGCCGAGCTAGGTCCTTCATGGATGGAACCTATTATCCTCTTTCTCAGAGACCGGACCCTCCTAGCCGAGAAGAATGAAGCACATAAAGTCCGGGTGAAGTCAGAGCGATTTTGGCTCTCTCTGTCAGGCGCTTTATACAAGAAGTCCTTTATCGGTCCTTATCTAAAGTGTGTGCACCCGAGCAGCGTAGATGCCTTCCTGTACGAAATTCACGAAAGCATCTGTGGCAATCACAGAGGGGGCAGATCTTTGGCCTACCAAGCTATTTCGCAAGGCTATTGGTGGCCGTGCATGAAAGCCGACACACAGAAGTATGTTCACAAGTGTGAGAAGTGCCAGAAGTTTGCCCACCAAATTCACCAACCGGCCAAAGAACTTCTTCCCCTCACCAGTCCTTGGTCCTTTGCGATGTGGGGGCTCGATATAGTGGGGCCACTCCCAACTGCACCAGGCAACCAGAAGTTCTTCATCGCGGCCACAGACTACTTCACCAAATGGGTTGAAGCAAAGCCTTTGGCAACAATCAAGGAGAAAGACGTTAAGCGGTTTGTCTGGCAGAATGTGGTAACGCGGTTTGGCGTCCCAAAAATTATGATCTCTGATAACGGCACCCAATTTGACGATCGCCTATTCAGAGGATTTTGTGAAGACTTGAAAATCGAATTCTACAATTCTACCCCGGCTTACCCGCAGTCTACTGGTCAAACCGAAGCATCAAACAAGACCATTCTTGATGGGTTGAAGAAAAGGCTTGAAAAAGCCAAGGGCAAATGGGCCGAGGAACTCCCAAGTGTCCTTTGGGCATACCGAACGACTCCGCGCCGATCAACCGGGGAAACTCCTTTTCCCTTGGCATATGGCATGGATGCAGTCATCCCTTTAGAAGTTGGTATGCCCACCTTCAGAAGTGAAAGTTTTGATTCCGAGTTGAACGCCAAAGCCATTGCCCTAGAATTGGACCTAGTGGAAGAATGCCGAGAAAAGGCTCTCATCCATGTGGCCACCTACCAACAAGAGCTTTTAAGAAAATACAACAAAACGGTGCACCCCAGACCGTTCAAAGTAGGTGACTGGGTCTTGAGGAAGGTCATGGGCAATACCCTGGTGCCAGGTGAAGGCAAACTAGGGGCAAACTGGGAAGGACCCTACAAGATCACCGGTCTGGCGGGCAAGGGGGCATACCACTTGGAGGACCTGGAGGAAAGAGGAATACCCCGACCATGGAATGCGGCCAATCTCAAGTTGTACTATTTTTAGCTTTTGTTTTCTTTTTCGTGCAAAGAAATTTTTTGCCTTACACTTCAGAATGTAATATTCTTTTTGTCAATATATAGAAGTGTCTCATCTTTGCCTTAGCATTCTGATTGTTGCTTTCTAATTTTGAGATTCTCAACCGAGATGCTTATTCCGGTTGAATGAGTTAGTGTTTTGCTCAACTTTGAGACTCAAACCGAGATGTTTTATTTCGGTTGGACGAGTTGATGTTTTGCTTAACTTTGAAATTAAAACCGAGATGTTTTACTCTGGTTGAATGAGTTGATGATTTGCTCAACTTTGAGATTCTCAACCGAGATGTTTCACTTCGGTTGAATGAGTTGATGATTTGCTCAACTTTGAAATTAAAACCGAGATGTTTTACTCCGGTTGAATGTGTTGATGTTTTGCTCAACTTTTAGATTCTCAACCGAGATGTTAACTCCGGTTGAATGAGTTGATGTTTTGCTCAACTTTTAGATTCTCAACCGAGTTGTTAACTCCGGTTGAATGAGTTGATGTTTTGCTTAACTCTGAGACTCTCAACCGAGATGTTAACTCCAGTTGAATGAGTTGATGTTTTGCTCAACTTTTAGATTCTCAACCGAGATGTTAACTCTGGTTGAATGAGTTAATGCTTTGATCAACTTTTAGATTCTCAACCGAGATGTTAACTTCGGTTGAATGAGTTGATGTTTTGCTCAACTCTGAGACTCTCAACCGAGATGTTAACTCCGGTTGAATGAGTTGATGTTTTGCTCAAATTTGCAGTTCAAAACTGAGATGTTTTACTCCGGTTAATTTCGTTGATGATTTGTTCAAAAATGTGATTTTAACCGAGATGTTTTAACGCGGTTGATGATTTACTCAACTTTATGCTGGAAACCGCGATGTCTTTTCCGGTTAGATAAGTTAGATAATGTGGTTAGTCTTGCCAAGGTATTTTGACAGCTGACGTTATCTAGCATGAAGAACGTGCAAACACTTGAAGAAAATGGAGCTTTTCCATTGATGTGAAAAGTAATTACAAGAGGAGGGGCGGATAGCCCGGTTACATGTGTAAACCAAAAAGGAAGAAAGAAGACAAAGAAAACTAAGCTAGGGGGGAAAGGTCAGTGAATTCGTCCTCGGCTGCCTCCAGGTTAACCGTTGGTGTTTGGTCTTGGACACTGGTCTCCGTTTGGCCGGGCTGAACTGTGTGATTTTCCCCCTCCGCATTTTTCTCGATTTCCTCGTCGCCTTCTTCCTCGACCTCAACCTGCAACGCGGCGAAGACGTCGTTGGCGTAGGGCATGAGATAGCTCGGTAGGGAGGCAGCTGGAGGAGTGGCGAACACGTCGGTCCTCGGTCCTTGGCCGAGATGTTCACAAGCAGGCTTCCACCCAGCCTTGAAGAAAATGTCTTGGGTGGCGCGGACCTGCTTTGTGTAACTCTCCTCAGCCTCAAGGAAACCGGCGTTGTTTGCACCTTTCAGATCCTCTTCCCATGATTATTTCAGCGCATTTAGCTCGGCCCGGAGCGCGTCTCTCTCCTTCTTAGCAGAGCCAAGCTGGCCAAGCAACCGAGAGTTGTCGGAGTTTCCATTTGCAATGAAGACTGGGCTCTCCCGAACTTGCCTTGGAGGCTTTGAACTTGGCTGGCCGAGTCAGTTGCCTTCTGCCGAAGTCAGTGAATGCGCTCCATGACCAAGTGCTGCTTCTGAATGGCCTGCAAGAAGAGAGATTGATCAGAAAGAAAAGCGAACAAACACTTGGTGAAATTTTGAGCACAAGTTTGAGATTCTTTCCCTAGTCATGGATTTGACCGACGACTTCACCAACCGGGTGTCTAGAACATGGTCGCTGCCGACCACGTCGCTCGGTAAGAGAAGGACCTTGGTGAGGTCAAAGGCGAGAAGATGCTCTTTGTCGCCCTTTACGAAAGCTGTTGCCGGGATCTCCTTGCCCCGGTGTTTGAGCTGGGGCCTCCATGCTGGTGTTGGGTCGACGGTGACGGTAGGCTGCTCGGTGTTGAGCTCGGTTACTAGCTCAGTAGAAGGGTCTGCACGAGGCCTTTTGTTAGCCTGGCAAGAGTCTCTGCTAACTAGCCTGGTGGCGGGAGAAGCCAACGTAACCACGGTCCCGCTGGATTGACCGGCTGCCGTAAAGTGGGCTGGAATGCTCGGGATCTCGAACGAGGTGGCAGTGATCAAGTTCTTAATGCGGCTCCTCTTGGCCATTTCTTCTGCTTCGGTTAAACGAATGAAGGGGACGTCTAGCAGTGTGGGATCTGGCGGCGAAGGTGGAGCGCAGAGAAAGTTATTGACTTTACTCCAGCGCGGAGCTGAATACCGGTATGTTGGAGTGTAGCCGAGGAGCTCGTTACAATCCTGGTTGCGATAACGGAGCACGGTCCTGATGGCTGCTTCGTTGGGGTAGTAGTAGTGGGCTTGCAAGGCTTGGATCGTTGCAAAGGAAAGAAAAAAAGTGTCAAGTACAGAATAGTGAAGAAAGATAAATTGACCAAGCAGTTAGCACGACTTACATGTCTCGCCGAAGTTCTTGCTAATAAACTAGCCCGGTACGTCGGCCGTTTCATAGTTACTAGACACCCAGAAAAAGTCGCCATCGTGTAAGTCCTTGTCTGGGATACCGGTCACTATTTTTTTTTTGCCCGGTTGAATTTTTAAGTAATAGGCGAGGCCGTCGCCCGTGTACCCAAGGGTGTATTGACGGAGTATCTCGGCTAAACCTAAGTTGGTTCCTAGCCGGTTGTTCAACTCGTGGACCCCGTTGATTATTCGGTAAGTGTTAGTTGAGACTTGAGTGGGTGCTAGCCCGGTGCGGCGCAAGAATTCAGTCATCAGTGGGTTGATCGGGAAGTGGAGGCCTCCTTCAATGATGGATAGCACAATGAAGGGACACTGGTCTAATCTGCCCTAAGGGGTTGTCTCAATTTCGCTGAGCTCTAGGTGGACGTCGGCCAGGATACCGTACTCTTCCCGGAACGCGGCCAGGGCAGCCGGAGTATCAACAAGGAAGCGGAAGTGCCCCATGTGTAGCCGGCTGGTTTAGCTCGACTGAGGTGGTTTGGCACAGACTGGAGTTTAATGGCTGCTCAGTCTTTGAGAGCCGCGGTAATTGGTTAGTGGTCCCCTTGGACTCTGCAGGAAAAGGATGGCAAGTGTAAGTGGAAGCGCGGCCGCGCAAAACGAGCTTGACTTTAGCTCGGTCATAAAGAGTGCCAGACCACCTCGGTCGCAAAGGCAAACCAAGGAGCTCGGTCGCTCAAGCAGACCAGTTGTTAGCCCGGTCGAGCGGCCAAGTCCTCTGTCTACCTCGGTTTCTACTAAGGTTTTGGCAAACTTGTAAATTGCTCGGTCTAATTGTTTTTTGGATCAAAAGGCGACCTGGAGCCCGATTCACTCCAGTTCTTCGTGTGTTCATGTGTTCATCACTGGGATTGAAGAACAACGAAGAGAACTGGGGCTAGTGTGGGTTTTGGGAGGGTTATGTCCTAAAACCTACGGATTTTGTGCCCTAATATGTGAAATACCAAATGAAAATAGCAAAAAGGAGGCTCGAAAGACTTACCTGTTAAGGGCAGGAACTTCTTTCTCGAACACAAATGCAAGGAAAGGCAGGAACGAGGCTTGCAAGAGGCACAGGAGCTCTGGAACGCTTGGAATGGTGGAGGAACAGTAAGAATGAAATGAAGAGGAAATGGCATGTATATGGGAGGAAGACCACCAAAAATTTGAATGTGAAGGGACGGTTGGCTACTCAAGGCCAATGAGCGAGCGACACGTGTCCCTATTGACGGCGGCGTCAGTACTGAAGAGACAGGATAGCAAGTCGAGGCGTCGACCGGGCAAGTTTGAAGACAGGTATGTCAACTAGCCCGGTCACCGTATAGCAGACTGTGAACCGAGGATGAGTTATCCCGGACAGAACAGGTAATCCCAGTCACGCTTACGCGGATGGAATTAAAGGACAATTGAGAGGGAGATTTATGATTTGGGTTGGGCCGTGGTAAGGGCCGGACAAATTGTGGGCCAAACACATTTGGGCCGTGGCAGCTTGGGCCCACCTAGAAAGGATTTTTGCTCGGTAATGGCATAGTTGCTCGGTAATGGCATAGTTGCATAATTGATGTCGTTCTAGCGGTCAAGTGAGGTTCGGCTGAGATGTCCGCTGCCTTACTGGGTTCCACGGTTTATGCATTAGCTCGGTAGGAAGGCCAACGGCTAACTAGCATGACTTATCCCGAGCTCGACTAAGCTGGAATGCAACCGAGCTCGATCGTCGTTCAGCTTGGTGAGCAGAGCGCTCTAGCTGGCTACGCAGCACGACCGTTGACAGCCGAGATGCTGCAGCCCAGCTGCCGAGCTCCCAGTGGTGTGGGCTAGCAGTTAGGTGATGCTCAGCTAGATATGTGCTGACAGATGGGATAACAGCACCACGTGTCGAGAGACTAATGGGAGTAGATTTAAGGCGCAGAAAATATATAAGCGAGTCTGCGCCCTCCACACTGAGGCAGATGAACATTTGGTGAGATTTACACTAAACACTCAATCCTCTCTCTCTCTCTCTCTCTCT
This sequence comes from Camellia sinensis, assembly GCF_055761805.1. Lineage (NCBI taxonomy): Eukaryota > Viridiplantae > Streptophyta > Magnoliopsida > Ericales > Theaceae > Camellia > Camellia sinensis. The sequence continues at coordinate 53,390,916 of NC_138967.1, forward strand.
CTCTATCCGTGCGTGTGTCTAACTTGATCGTCGGAGGGGTATTCCGGGCACACACCGTCAGGTAGCTCACCGCCGTTGTGCTCGCAGGTCAATCGGACAGGCAGGAGCTTGGAAGAAAGAAGTACGGGCTTGCCGGAATATTTGCTCCCCGTACATAAAGTAAAATACTCCCTCTATCCCAAAATAATAGTCCCTTTTGGAGAATTTAACTTTTTTTAGTAGTATAATTATTGCATTGTAAAAAAATTAATTTTTCAAAATTACCTTCTTGATGGTACATTTTTTAGGGAATATCAATTGTCATGATTGTACTTTCTATGTTGTTAATGAATTTAAAAGAAGGGCAAAATAGGAAATTCATATTATTTTTGTCCCTGATTTTTGAAAAGTGACTATTATTTTGGAACAATGAAAAATGGAATAAGAGACTAATATTTTGGGACGGATGGAGTATAAAAATCTCAATTAAAAAATAATTTATAATTTCGAGTAGACAAATTTTTAGGCTTTATAAAATAAGACAAAATTAGTATATTAACAAATGTAATTTACTGCTATCACATAGTAAATTAAAACTACGAAACTTATAAAACGAAATGTATTTATATTTTATCATAAATATAATTTTTTTAAATTTATTCTTTAATTTTTACCAATTAAATTATGACATGCATTTTTTATTAAGAATTTAGAACACACAATTAATGACACTAGAATAAAAATATTCTCTTATGTATAATTTTTTTTTGATAAAAATGAATAAAATTTAATTGATTATAAATTATTTTTACTACATATTTTAAATAAATTTTATATTCTTATTTTAATTTAGAGACTAATTTTTTATTATTTATTTATACCATCTATAACACGGATAATATGCTAGTACTTTCTAACCAAATAGTTAGGGACTATATATTCAAGGATTAAATAGTCTATTAGATTACCATTCCCTCTTATTCAATCTGTTCAAACAAATATAGTTTAATCTTCTTTGTACTTACACTTACTATAAAAATAAATAAATAGTAAATAAATAATTTTTTTTTTTTTTAATAGAAGCATTGATTGCTTTGATAACCGGAGAATTTTGCAACCTATTCATATATTTTGCTCTATTAATAAATACAATTAAACTCATTAAAATAATATTTATATCTAAAAAATGCTATTCATACATAAAATTTAGGCAAAAAATAGCACAAAAATTATGTGACAATATAATTTTAGTAAATAAATATTATATTTGTGAGTATTTTGTTTTAAAGCTAATAATTTATATATACCCCAAAATTTTGATTGGATATCCCAGTACTTTGTACATCACATTATGAAATTTAAAATTTATTTGAGGAAAAATTATGTAAATAGTCTATTTATTTTACATGATGTGTAAATTTGGTCCCTGTAGTTTCAATTTGCTCGATTTTGCCTCTTAATTTAATGGATAGTGTCATTTTAGTCCAATAAATAACGGTTGTTAAGTTAATTTAACGAAAAGTCAAACAATGTGCTAATTTGGTTCCTGTATTTTTCACAATGTGTCAATTTAGTCCCTATCAAAATTGACAAAATTGAAACTACAAGTACCAAATTGACACATCGTATAAAGTATAGAAACCAAATTGACACATTGTTTGACATTCCGTTAAATTAATTTACAACTATTATTTATTGGATTAAAATGATACAATCCGTTACATTAAGGGACAAAATCGAACAAATTAAAACTATAAAGACTAAATTAACACATCATGTAAAATACAGGAACTATTAACATAATTTACCATTTATTCTACTATTCTAAACATCCAAGTAATGATCATTCTATCCCCATAGTAAAAACATTCTTAAGATACTCACACAACAAACAGCCCATAATCTATCCTTGGACAAAAACAAAATTACAAGAAACTCTCACATCAACCCCACCACCATTCAAACTTTCATAGGAGAGGTTCCAATAGTACAACGGCAGCAGTACTGTTGCACACCACCGTTGCACCGTCGGCCACCACCATTATTATAAAATAAAAATGTACAAAGATACAAAGTCGAATATATGTATTTTGTTCGAATATGAAATAATGAACAACGTCGAATACTTTGTAAACAGAATGTCGAAAAAGTGTAATTTGTTTAAAACAAGTTTTTGAATAAATATAATTTGTTCGGTATGAGATTTTCAAATAAAGTATGTAAAATCGACGCCTAGAAACAAAGAAGTTTACAAAAAATCATAAATTCTCTATCGGAAGCAGTTTAAAAATGTCTTCTTCATTGTTGATTATTGACACTTCAATATAAAACAAAATGCGAGAATGATGGATTCAAAGGCAGTAGAGTAAGAGAGTAGATTGGTACTCGTTAAATAAAATAAAATAAAATAAAATTAGTCAATCAATAGATAGGGATGGGGCCAGAAAATATATTCACAATCAAAGTAAGTATAAAAAAAATAATTTCATACACAAAATTATCAAGATTATAGAATTTGAAAAGTGTTAAATGTGCACAAATTTATCTTGTGTGGAGAGGCTATTTCGTTATTTAAATTTATGACATTTAAAATCAAATCAACACAATGGTAGGGTAAATTATATTTTAGCCCCTTCAACTATTGTTACGTATCAATTTGCCCTATTCAATTAAAATTGTAACAACTAACCTCCCTCATCTACTAATTTGTTTCAATTTGGACATTTATGACTAAAATACCCTTCACAATTGAATAAATTACACTTTATTCCCTTTAACTATCACCTCATATCATTTTAACCCCTTGAACTATCACCTAATATCACTTCCAATTTAGAATTTCTTTTTTCTTCACTAAATTAATTTTAGTTTGTTAGAAGAAAGAAAAAATTAAAAGAAGAAAGAAAAAATTAAAAATTTTGAAATCCAAACAACGAAAATATTTATGAATTTTTTTTTAAAATGTTCACTAAAGACAAAATATAAAAATATAATTTTTTATTTTTTATTTTTTTTTGTCTTTAGTGATTTTTTATCCTCAAATAATTAAATTTTTGGTGCATCTAAAACTAAAAATTTAAATTTTTTGACTAAAATATGAAAGAAATTACTAAAAATAAAAAATACTATGAATTATTTATAAAAAAAAAACTTAAAAATTGTATTTTAAATTAAAAAGCAAACATTTTTTTAGTTGAGGGGTAAAGTGTATTTTACTCCTATAATTAAAAGAGTATTTTCATCATTAAGGTTAAAATTGAAGAGAATTAATAGATGAGGGGGGTTAAGTGTTACAATTTTTAGTTCAAGGGAGTAAAATGATATGGGACAATAGTTTAGGGGTGTAAAATCTAATTTGCCCTTAATGGTATTACATAATATGTAAAATAATTGGAAATCATTCCCTATGCATTGCAAGATCGCTTTTAGTAATAGAGGAATAACATAAGAATTTTTCAAAACGTTAGAATGGTCATCCCATATATATTACAAAAATACTATTGAAATATAGGTCAATAAAAGAATTTTTTCAAAACATAAGAGGGTCCTTTCATATATATTATTGAAATATTCTTAGAATCCATGAGTACTGATATAATTTTGAAGATTTTTTTTTTTTTGGGGGGGGGGCATGGCCACTCTAGGCCATGGCATAGATTAGGAATAACATAAGAATTTTTCAAAATGTTAGAATGGTCATCCCATATATATTACGAAAATACTATTGAAATAGAAGTCAATAAAAGAATTTTTTCAAAACAAAGGGTCCTTTCATATATATTATTGAAATATTCTTAGAATCAACGAGTAATAATATAATTTTGAAGAAATTTTTTTTTTTTTTGGGGGGGAGGGGGGCATGGCCACTCTAGGCCATGGCGTAGCTCGGCAGGCATAGCTCTGCCCCTGCCGATAGGAGAGTATTTATAAATATGAGACATTATCAAATAAACCTAACACAACTATTCACCAAGCCCAAGCCAAGCCCAACAACTAGCTATATACAACCCTAACAAATTCATTTTAGGTTAATTTTATGCCTTTGTTTTTATTGTGTAAGGATATGGGTTTTTATGATCTATATTTACTTCTCATTTTCTGGGGGAATTCCTTACCATTGGACTTACTCCTGTTGCAAAATCAGTTTTGGTTAACTTTAGGTTTTGGTTTTTTGCGTAGGAAGGCTGACTAATTTTGTGATTTGAAACCTATTTATAACTTAAAATGTATTTCAGTTAACAAGTCATAAGTTGGGCTCTTTGAAAAGTAAGATTTCTGAAAGCCAAACTTGAACGAATGTAATTTAGGGCAAATGCACAAATGCTTTTGAAGGAAGCAATCGTAATACGATGATGTACTGAGTGTTCAATCAATTAAAAAAAATATTCAGCCACCTAATATTTTGGTTTCTAATAACAGGGCATATGAATAACCCAGCTAAAATGCTCAAGAGATCTTTCAATTTGGTGGGAGGAAAGTTGCCCCAAAAAGGATTAAATTACATAAGCTGAAGTTTAGTAGAAAGTCCTTGAGCACCTTTTGTTGAACTATAAATAATTATCATATGACTGATGTTAATTTTCTATATCCCTATCCTAATCATGTCAGGAGTGTAAAGGTCAAATTAAAAGTGTATGCCATGCTTTGTTTTTTTTAAAGTTGCACATGTTAGGCTTCAATCTAACAAGTTGACTGTTTAGCAACCTCTGAGAAATTCATAGCAACTAAGATTATGATTAAAAAGGTTACAACATTAGTCAATCATGCTGATACAAAAGGGCATAATTTGAAATATAAGATCCCATCACTATGATGTTTTGAAAGACAAGATTCCATCACTTCGATGTTTCCGCAAAATTATTATGATTATTATTATGAAAGGAGCTCTGGGTAGTGGCTATGTTGCGCCGTAATATAGAATAGAAGCAAGCAAGAACCACATGTCCTTGTTCATATCATTGTAAAGATCAAAGATGATTTGTAATCTTATTAATCCTTGGATTGAATAAATATGCTCGAAACTCAAGTTTGTTTTCTGTCTATTTAATCTTCTTGCACATAGGAGCATTGAAAAAGCCTAAAGGGTGAATTGGAGGGCTATTCATGTAGACTGGTTCCAGGGAGTTTTCTGATGAAGTAAATTTGCATTGGAAGCTCTTGAAATAGCAACTACAGAATGGGTTGATTGCATGAGATGGTGATTTGAGTAGGTTTGCGACTTCATTTTTTGTCTTGTTGATTGTGGTGTTTTTGGAATTTTGAGAATTTAGTAAATCTCATTTGGTCATTAATCATTAAAAAAATAGGGTGCTTATTCAGTACTCTCAGAGTATGGATATGTGGTTGTTGGCTACACATTTTGTACTAAGCCAGTGACAGTCCGACGCGTGGCGAAGTGAGGGTAATATGGGGAGACCAGGTAGGTCTCCGATCCTGATCATACACGTGGCAATTAATATTGGTTGTTATAAGATCTGAGTAGTAGCAGATCAACAAAGAGACGTACAGTGACGTGGCTTCAACGGTTGCTCACATTTCAAATTCGAATATAAGGGGGAAGCCTAACTGCAAGTGAAGGCGTAGTGGAACTACTTATAAGGTAGCATGATCAGCGACTATGGAGGAGCAGTTCAACGGTTTGAAGTACAATTCGATGGTTATCTTCGGAGAATATAAATAGCAGGAAGGACCTCAGAGGGAGGGACGGCAAAAGATCTAAAGAATTACTTTACATAGTCCTGTGTTATTTCCTGTCCTTTATATTTCTGTACTTTAAATTTCTGCGCTGTACTTCATTTATAGGAGTAGTTTTCGAGTATATTGCCGCTGTAATTCTCTATGGAACTAAGATCATTGTAAGTTTTTCATACCAATGAAATATTTCAGTTTATTTAATTGTTCTTATGATCAAGTTTTCTGAAGTCAAATTACCAGTAAGCCACCAGTAAAAGTCCTCTTTATTGAGGCCGAAAGAACCATAACACAATCGTCTGAATAATTGTTTGGCAATTACAATTCTGTAAGGACTGATTGATCCTTGCTGGCACGCTCATAATTACGGAAATAACCTTCGAAAGCCAAAAAAGCCAACAGTGGTGCTCCATAAGGTTTTGATTGGTGGAGAGACATAAAAGCCAACAATTTATGTTGGGGATGGGGGAACATCATGGGGTTAAGTAATTGGTGATTGGTTAAAAGCACCACATGTCTATACTCCGGGAATATTGAATTATTTCCCAAAAAAATATTACTTCTTTTTGCCAATCAAAAATAAATAAAAATATTATTCATTTCATAGTATGATTAAAAAGAAACAGATATTGCTTAGGTGCAATTACTTTGATTCGCTGCTTAAATAATGAAACCTTCTCTTCCTTCTATTCAATTTCTGCTTTATAAACACAAGAATAGTATGATTAAAAAGAAACAGATATTGCTTCATTATATTTATGGTTACCAAGATTCACCATTATATCCAATTACTTTTTTTGATTTCTAAATTCCATTTGTGAAGTTTACTTTTGATCAATGCAAGTGAACATGTCCCAGTTGCTTGTAAATCCAAATGTATAGATTCACACAGTGCAATAGGCACCAAAGAAATTTAGCACATAAACAAATAGTATTACTATACAAAAACCAAAACAACGTTCCACGTGTAGCATACATAAAATCTGTCAGTGTCACATTTTCCATTTTCCTATTTGCCTATAGAGGAAGATTACAGCTCAGTTGTCTCCTAGACACACACTTATGTCTGGTAATACTCTTTAGCTTAAACTCACTGCAGAAAGTCCTTTGCTGGATCATCATGGCAAAACTTCGTCACTGCCGTACTTCTCCATTACACTCTCCTTTTGGGACTTCAATTTCTCCTGATTAATCTTATAATTTTCATATAGCAATTGGGCTTGGGATGGAGCTGCTTGAATGTGAATATCGTGCCCCTTCTCAAATGCCGCCCAAGCATGGATGTTAAGCTGCTTTAACTCCAAAGCCTCACCAGTCGCTCTATCATAATTATCACCTTATAATACAAAGAAACAATTATTGAAGCAAATGAACGTAATAGAAGGTCTAAACTATGAAAACACTCACCGGATAGAACTTCTCATTTGGATCCGTAGCAGGAAGAGGATCCTCACTCATGGACCGGGTTTTGGGATCATAGTGGGCGGAATTGACATCAAGATTAGGAAGGTAATTTGTGATATCCTCTCGAATAAGCAAGTTTCTGACAAAAAAGGAAATAAAAAAGAAAGATGTATCAAACGAAATTTCTACAAGACAAATGTTTAAACAAATTAATAGGAAGGAGAAAAGAAGACGACAAAAACTCACCTAACCGTTCCGGTACTTCCACCACCTGCAGTACAGATACGCTTCTCAACCTTTGCAAAGTCCATCTGTTTGCTGTCATCAACCTTGGCCTCATCTACTTTCAGAGCATCCTCATTGTCTTCTTCAATGTGATTACTGTTTTTCTCCTCTAACTTCTTCACAGCTGTTTTTTTTTCAAGAAATTCCTTCTAGCTTCATTTTTTGCTTCATAACTCTTAACCACAAGGGCATAATAGTATTTTGGGTCGTAACCATTCCAAAGGTCATGTTTGGCATCATAATCCAGCTGACTATTCTCTATTTTCTCATCTGGTGCAATGTTCTTGTTGGTCCACTTTGCACCCACTTTGCGAGGCCTTTCCGTGCATGACATTGCATTGTGTGACATAGCTCCACAGCTGTAGCAAACACATAAAAAGCTCAATCATTAGTTGTTTTTTCCATTTACGGTAAATAGTCATGACGACTTTTTCCATATTTTTCCTGACTGCCAAAAAGGCATATTTGACAATCTCAAGCTCATATATTCAATGTCCAAAGGAACATTTTCATGATCTTATAACCCATATAATGACACAGTTCTGTATTACCAACTGCACCTAAGCAAGTAGCATGACATTCAATTCTGATCCTCGACAAACCATAAATTGGGGGCACAGAGAGAGAGACCTAGAACACTCCATTTCAAGCATATCTTCCTATTCTGACAAGTTACAATTTGATAAATTACTTCGCTATACAAGGGTCTCACTGTTTTAATTTTATCCAGGTCAAATCTACAGCCATCTTTCCTACAAGTTTGAGATCAGGTCATACTTTAGATTATTCCCCAACGGATATCAAAATATCACATGGAGAAGCAACCAAAAAGCATGTTCCCTTTTTTCGTTCAGTTATTGATTCAACATAGAAGAAATCATCAAGCCATTCTACAACGTACCAACAACCACTTAACATTAAAAGATGAGTTTAATTTGCATTCTACATAACCAACTAACATGTGACAACCATTATAAACTTCATAGAAGGAAATAGGAAACAGACATATTCATTAGGAGACATTGAAAAGGCATGAAAAATTTTACTCACTTTTCACAGGCACCAGGCCTGTACTTGTCAGCCAAAAATGTTTTGGCACCTCGGTCATTCCATGACTTCGTATGATTGGATTCTGATTTCCGTTACCTTTGATGTTTCAAGCTCTGAAAAATCAAAATCAAAATTCAAATCAAATTCAAGTTCAAATTCAAAATTTACAATCTCAGCACCAATAGCAAGTGAAAGTGCACAAATGGAAAACAAAAAACATACCAGTCCATCTGCATTGAGATACCAAGGTGCATATGACATATAATGAGGAACATGAGGGTTTTTTTCTTTTCCAGCTTCATCAACCTCAGCTGATGCAAGCCCAGCCTTACGCGCTTCATCCAATTCCAGCTGTTTTCAATGGTCCTCCCTAGATTTAAATGCCACTGCAATCCCCAAAGAAAGATATGTTATTGCTTCAAGTTAAAATGGAAAGACAATATTTAAAAAAAAATTTAAAAAAAATTAAAAATGCAGGAATAGACAACAAAACAATGTTGCAATTACCAAAATTTTGATATAAGTTGAGCTATACAGAGGAAAATAAATAAATTCATTCTTTCACACACATAACAGAATTGACTCAATTCCAATCATCCGAGTGGTAACTTCAATCACATAAACTCAAATATAAAACGAAAATAACCAGATTTACTTTGTGAAGCTTCTCCTTAGATATTTCAGAGTAATGAGCAAAAATGGTTCCTTTACTGTTGTCACTCATTCTTTCTAAAAAAGGAGACTCTGGCAGTCAAATTATATTACGCAAAAATCAAAATCCTATGTCCAAGACTAGGAGTCTTGTTAAATGGAAATAGTCCCAGGATGCTTATGTCAAAGATAGCATAAATTTTTTTTTTTTTTTTTTTTGGGGGGGAGGGGGGTTGTCCGTATCGTGTCCATTGTTGGACACTCCTGACATGTGTCCACACTCATCAAAATGTGACTTATTTAAAAAATAAAAAAATATAAAAAAATGAGATACACATGTCCACCAATTAAATACATGAAACTAATTATAAGTTTGAACTAAATAACTTAGGATACAATAATAAAAAATAAATAAATAAATAAAATTGTAAATTTATAATTTCAGTGTTATATTACATTTTTTTTACTATTTTTGAATGATATATTCATATATATATATATATATATATATTGTGTATGTCCCCCATGTGTCGTGTCTTGCAAATTTTTTTTTTTAAATTAGCATGTCAGCGTACCCATGTTTCTTAGGTGGGGGGAAATTATGAAGCATCAAGTTTGCCATATTGGCTCACATTGCAAAATCCATACAGAATAAAACAAATTTATTCATGAAAGCAACAAAGCAAAGCATAAATATAGATAATGTTTGTGGAAACACCAATTTCTATACACTACTCTGTAGATTTAGAGAAGAGAAAGAGTTAGGGAATGAGTTAGATTTCATTCCCTTTTATATTGATAATTGAGTAATTACAGGCAAAATTCTGATGAACCAAAATGGAATAAATAAGAATACAATCAATTATTTCCTATTCTAATATTTCCTATTATAACAATTTCCTATTCTAATACTCCCCCTCAAGCTAGTACAAAAATATCCCTTATGCCCAACTTGTTGAGAATGTCATGAAAGGATTTGCTCCCTAGTCCCTTGGTAAGAACATCAGCTAGTTGGTCCTCAGTCTTCACAAATGGAATCCATATGGTGCCACTAGTGAGTTTTTACTTGATGAAGTGCCTATCAATCTCCACATGCTTAGTTCTATCATGTTAAACTGGATTATGAGCTATGTTGGTTGTGGCCCTGTTGTCACAATGTAGTCGCATGGAGTCAATCTGATGAATTCCTAAGTCTCCCAACAATAGTTTAATCCATAGTACCTCACATACCCCCTGAGCCATAGTCCTGAATTCTGCCTCAGCACTAGATCAAGCAACCACATTATGTTTCTTACTTCGCCATGTAACTAGGTTGCCACCAACAAATATGCAGTATCTAGAAGTTGATCATCTGTCAGTGACTGATCTTGCCCAATCTGCATCAGTAAATGCTTCCACACTGAGATGGACATGTTTTGAGAAGTAGAGACCCTTTCCAGGAGAAGACTTCAGGTATCTCAAGATTCTCATAATTGCATCTAAGTGGGAAGTTCTAGGAGCATGCATAAACTGGCTCACCATGCTCACGGCAATGGCAATGTCTGGACGTGAGTGGGATAAGTATATGAGCTTACCCACTAGTCTTTGGTATCTCCCCCTATCCACTGGCTCTCCCTCTTGATCCTCACTAAGTTTCTGACCTGGTTCTAGAGATGTATCACATGGTCTACCTCCAAGCAGTCCAATTTTCTTTAACAAGTCAAGCACATACTTTCTCTGACATATAAAGATGCCATCCTTGCTCCTAACTACTTCAATACCCAAGAAATACTTCAAACGACCCAAGTCTTTAATTTCAAACTCCTTGGCTAAGTATTCCTTCAATCGAGAGATCTCCTCAATGTCATCCCCTGTCAAAACACTATCATCAACATAAACAATGAGAGTTGTGGTCTTACCATGTAAGGAGTGTTTCACAAACAAGGTATGATCAGCTTGACTCTTTTTGAACCCATATTTCAGTATAGCTTGAGCAAACCTTTCAAACCAAGCCCTAAGGGATTGCTTTAGTCCGTAAAGCGACTTTTAGAGCCCACATACTTTATCTTTAGACTTAGCATCCACAAAACTAGGAGGAATATCCATATAGACCTCTTCTGCTAGGTCTCCATGAAAGAAGACATTCTTCACATCAAACTGATGATATGGCCAATCCAAAGCAAGAGAGAGTAAGATTGTCACAGAGTTCATCTTAGCAACCAGTGCAAATGTCTCATAGTAATCTACCCCATATGTCTGAGTGAAGCCTTTAGCAACCAATCTTGCTTTGTACTGTTCTATGGAATCATCTACTTTGTGTTTTACCGTATACACCCACTTACACCCAACTGGATTTTTTTCTCTAGGTAACTCACCTAACTCCCAAGTGCCATTCTTGCTGAAAGCTCTCATCTCTTCCATCATGGCATATTTCCATTCAGGAATAGAGAAAGCATCCTGAAAAGTGATAGGTAGACTCACAGAAGACACTTTAAATAGAAATTCTTTATATGAGGAAGACAGATTAGAATAGGAGACATAATTAATAATAGGATGCTGAGTATATGAACTAACTCCCTTCTTATCAGCAATGGGAACATCAAGATCTAAAACATCAGGAATATGAGTACTAGAATTAGAATTACCTGGACTCTTAGGAGATAAGATTGACTCTGGGCACTCATCCGAAGAAGAAGTCGGCAGTAGTGGAGAGAGAGTAGGCTCTCGCATCTAGGTGACTTGTTGTTTGTCCTTGTCCTTGATATAAACTTTGCCTGCTTCCTTGCCCTCAACAACTATTGGCTCATCATTCTCTATATGTTCAACCACTGGTGGAAAAGAAACAGGTGTAACAAGAATCTCTTCACACCAAGGCTCCTCTTGAAGAGATGACTAGGATACCGGAGAAGGCGGAAAGTAAGGTTGAGACTCAAAGAACGTGACATCCATGGAGACAAACCATTTACGAGTGGGAGGATGATAACACATATAACCCTTTTGAGTGGCAGAATAACCCAGAAAAACACACTTAAGGGACCTAGTGTCATGACCCGAACCTGCCCCCATGGGTTAAGGACATAACCGACCAGTAATCACGAGATTACCTACAGCCTCAAACCAAATAAGACATAACTCATCAGAGTAAAAGGGCCAAACGGAAGCAATTTCAAACTTTTGTCCATAGAGCTGTGCTTATATGGCACATCAAAACAAACCATACATATACATGTTAACAACTCACATCAAAATATGTACATCAAAATATGTACTAATACAAAGTTCTGTACGTACAGGACCATTCGAGTCTAGGTCAGCCAATCAAAACTATATACAATCATAATCCAAAGTCCTCGCCAATATGAAAAAATATAATAAAATAACAAAAGGACGAAGACGAGTCTCGTGTGTGAGACGTATGGGCTGACTCTTCAAAACCTTGGTTGTCCCACACAAACTTCACTGAGGCTGGGTTTGGACGTCCCTTGGCTCACCTACAGACACATGAATGAGCGTGAGCGAAAGCCTAGTGAATAATATCAAATACGGAAAATACATGAACAGTATTTAGAACAATATACACCAAACGGCCTTGGGCCCAATTCATATTTCTATCAGGCATATATATATAAATACGTATAGGTAAAGTGACTACGATTCCAAACACATCAAACGGCCTTAGGCCCAATTCGTTCTTGTCCGACGGCCTTTGGCCCAATCATTTGTGTCATACGGCCTTTGGCCCATCCATTCATGTCATACGGCCTCTGGCCCATCCATTCTTTCATTCATGTCAAACTGGCCTTAGGCCCATTCATTCTTTCATTCATGTCAAACTGGCCTTTGGCCCATTCATTCTTTCATTCATGTCACACTGGCCTTTGGCCCATTCATTCTTCCATTCATGTCACACTGGCCTTTGGCCCATTCATTCTTTCATTCATGTCAAACTGGCCTTTGGCCCATTCATTCTTTTGGCATAGCAAACATTTGTCCACCATTCAAATTAACGAACTTATAAGACTTACATAGAAGTAAGCTATTGGACAAACAACATACTTCAGATATCTTTATTAAGATATTACTCACAGTGATCAGCTGGATGATTTGCCCTGGAGCTCGACCCAACACATTCCATGAACACAATGGGTCACAAACAATCCAATTCGTTCTTAATTCACACATTTCTCTTTAGGCTTCTTTCTTATTCTTTTAATTCATTCGTAATGCTCAATGCATGCCTAAAAGTACTTAGAAGTGAAAGAGAACGGAAAACAAAACACAGAACATCTTTACAAAATTTCTGAAACAGGGGTCCCCACTTGAGCGTGGACTTTCTTGCTCGAGTGGACCCATTAAGTTTGCAAAAGTACTGGTTGCCTCGTTTTTACACTCGAGCGTGAACTCAGACGCTCGAGTTGAAGGTCATTCTACATAGCTCCCCGCTTGAGCGTGAACTTTCCCGCTCGAGCGGACATCATGTCTGCAAAATATTCTGGGAGCTCATATTTCCCGCTTAAGCGGCAGTTCCCCCGCTCCAGCGGACGTCAAGAATTCTGGGTTTTCCAGAACTTATTCTTGAGCTCAAATTCGACCTTCAAAGGACCAAAACCCACAATTCTGGTTTCAAAACATGCAAATACAATATATATCATGAGTATACAAGCAAGATGAGGTCAATTGCTCAAAATCATGGCCCAATTCTTCAAAATAAATCAACATTCCTTTAGTATACTTAAGGCTCATGCATTCAACCCTCATATAAGCTTCATACCTTCAACAATCAAACATGCATGTTACAAATATGGTGCAAATGGTGTTCATTCTCATGAAGCTCAACTAAAACCATGCTTGCATGTATGATCCAACCCACAATTTTTCATATTTCATATATTACATGCTAGATTATGTAATTTCATAGGAATTCTCTACATGCATCCACATATGGGCTTCAATCTCAACTTAATCATCATTCAACTTTGAATTCACAAAGTTATAAACTAGAATCCATGAATTTACTCACCTAGAAGCTCAATCTTCCCAATTTATGGTAAATTCTTGAGTGTGTCTTCAAGATCACCAAGTTCCCTAGCCAAATCTCTACCTTGAGCTTCCTCTCTCACTAAATTCGGCTCCTCCCTCTCTCTCTAGAGCATAATTCAGCCAAATTGAATAAAAGAGAGGAGTTGAGTGTATAGTGCCCCTTTATATATAACTCCCACTAATCATAATTATCAATATTAAACAATTTGAGCACTACATCATCAATTTAATCTAATTAATATGATCCGAATCAATTTTCAATTAAATTTCACCGTAGGCTCTAAAAATTACGCTAATCACAATGGCGTAGTCAATTTCGGGTTCTATGGCCGATATGGCCTTCAATTTTCATTTATAACGGTAAGTTGAACAGATATTCCTACGGTGAACAGATAGAAATTCAAAACTACATATTTTCACATAAATGGCACACAAAATCATATCAAACACATAATCACATTCATACTAAGGACCAATTAGCATAATACGGAACAAGGTTATCACACCTAGGATCCAATTTACCACAAGTAGGAGAATGATTATGGACAAAACAAACACAGTCAAAGGTCTTAAGAGAAATGGAGAACCGGAAGAGGTAGATGCAAACAAAACTTGAATGGGGTTTTGTTTTTCAAGGATTTGGGCAGGAAGAAAATTAATCAAATAAGCGGCAATGAGAACCGTTTCCCTCTAATAGGATCGAGGAACCCGCATCTCAAAGGATAGACAACGGGCGACATCAAAGAGATGGCGATTTTTGCGTTCTGCAACACCATTTTGTTGAGGGGTATTAGTGCATGAAGTCTGGTGAATAATGTTATGTGTAGTGAAGTAAGTGGCAAGACCAAAGTCAATATATTCCCCCTCATTATTAGAACATAGAATTTTGACAATCGCCCCAAACTAAGTATAAACCATTTTATGGAAGTTTTGAAACACAGAAAAAACCTCACTGTTATCTTGTATCAAATAGACCCAAGTGGCCCTGGAACAATCATCTATGAAGGTAACAAACAATAACCGGTTAAAGACACAAAATGGGATGGACCCTATACATCAGAATGAATCAAAGAAAATGAAACGAAACTTTGATTAATAGAAGGAGCAAAAGAGGCTCTGTGTTGTTATCTAAGTTGACAAAACTCACATTAAAAATCTGACACATTGTTTTTCTCAAAAACAGAGGGAAATAAATGCTTAAGTAATAAAAATGAGGGATGTCCTAAGCGATGGTACCACATCCAAATCTCTTCCTTGGTGGATGGTAACTAAATAGATGAATGAGCCAGCTTGTCTGTATGATCCAGAATGTAGAGCCCATGTTCCTCTCTAACACTACCAATCCTCTTCCTCGTGATAATGTCCTAAAAAAAGACAATCATCAGGAAAAAAATGTCACACTATAATTTAAGTCACGGGTAATACAACTCAAAGATAAAAGATTAACACTGAAATTGGAAACATGGAGGACAGATGACAAAAAAAAAGGGAAAATGTGGCATGAATTAAACGTTTCCCTGACACAAAAGAAATGGTACCATCTGCAACACGTACTTTTTCCTGAGCTGAGGAGGGTTTATACTCTGAAATAAATTAAAGAAGCCAGACATGTGATCGAAAGCACCAGAATCAATAATCCATAGTACAATCGTATGAGAGAGCAATGCACATGGGGAGGAAGCCAAGTTACCAAAATTGGTAAAGAAAGAAGAGGGTGCACCTATAGCAAAACTACAGGCTCGACGGTCTAGCAAGTGGTGAAGAACAATCTCAAAATCCGAGGCAAATAACCCCAAAACATCAGCAGCAAAGGAGACAACTGGAGATGAAGATGGTGGCTCAACAGTGTTTAAAAGATAGGCTCGTGCATTGGCCCCTCAGCCTCTAGTACCAGACTGACCCCCTCGAGTACCAGGACGGTCTCCTTGGCCACCAGAGGGAGTTCCATGCAGCTTCCAACAAGTCTCTCGTGTGTGGCAAGGTCAATGATAGTAGTCATAATAAAGATTATCCTTCTTAGAGGAAGGACGAGAACCCCGAGTTGCACGGTCGCCATCATGAAAGGGTGCAAAAACCAAGGCCAAGCAATCAATAATAGCAGACAGAAGCATCGTAGAACAGTGACTCTCCTCATTCTGCACAAAAGCAAAGGCTTCCTAGAGAGAAGGAAGCACATCCATGCCAAGTACTCTGCTCCGAACCGGATCATACTCCACATTTAGCCCTTCCAAGAACTTGAAAACTCGCTCTTGTGCCACAAACTTTCGGTAACCAACAAAATCAGTAGGACAGACAGGTTTATAATCCTGAAGGTGATTAAATCGCTTCACCCATTGTTAAGAAAGGTAAAATACTGAAGGATAGTCATCTCACCTTGTACCGACCTTTCAATGGAGCGACGTAACTCAAAATCCTTGAAGAAGTTCCCCTTCCGAGAGTAAGTGGTAGTCACTGCCTCCCAAATATCCTGTGCAGAGTCCATAAAGTGATAGCCTTCTTCAATCTCGGGGACCATAGAATGTATCAACCAACCCATAATGAGGGAGTTGGTGATCTGCCATTGATCATAACTCAGATCCATGGTGGTGGGTGCTTGTATCCTGCCATCAACATACCCCATCTTCCCTCAGCTTTTCAAGAAAATAGTCAGATTCTACAACCACGCTAGATAGTTCTGACCATTGAATAGAGAAGTGGTGATTTTAAGGCTACGGTTGAGATTATCAATCATAGTAGAAGGTATAACGGAACTCTCGCTCTTAAATGGCTGAGAAGTTGTTGACTCACTAGTGAAATTTGCCATGAATATTCTACTAAGCAACCCTCAAACCTAGGACCAATCACAAACTCGAAAGATGGTGGAGGAACAAGCACAATAGTAACTAAAAAATCATAAAGAATAAAGAATAAAGAATCATCCAGTTTTTTTTTTTTTTACTGCATTTTTTTTCTAAGAAAACAGAGACAAATAGAGAATAAAGAGAGAACAAATAAAGATGACAAAATCAGAGGGAAACACATGAGGTAGTAGACGACCAACCATAGGGCCACAAAGGCACCAGTTGACCAACCAGCACTAGGCAACCAACCAGGTGACCACAACAACACCAGGCGACCAACCAGGTGCTGCCGACAGGCCTAAAGGAGTAGGCCAAGGCTGCCAACAGATACTTCAACTACCATGGGAGAGTTGCCTGACCTTTGGCTATGTTGGGTGGAGTGAAACTGACCTAGACAAGGTGGTGGATAGCCTGGGCAAGCTAGGATTTGGGCTTGAGAGACCTTCGGTGGAAGCAAATTGGTAGGTTCTTCCTATTGTGGCTCTGATACGATGTAGATTTAGAGAAAAAAAAGAGTTATGAAATGAGTTAGACTTCATTTCCTTTTATATTGATAACTGAGCAATTACAGACGTAATTCTGAAGAACCAAAAAGGAATAAATATAAATACAATCAATTATTTTCTATTCTAACAATTTCCTATTCTAACATACTCCACAACTATTTGGGTACAACAATCAACAACTCAAATAATTAATAAAAGGGTAAATTACACTGACATTTTTTAGGTTTGCTACATCTCACCCCTAATGTTATAGAAATTATATTCTCACCCATGTGGTTAATAGTCTCATTTCACAAACCCCTAGTACAAAAATAGAAAAAAAAATTACATTGAAAAAAAAAAGTAAAGCAAAGGAAAGAAAAGAAAAAGGAAAAAAGAAAACAAAAGAAGTAATGCAAAGCAAGAAAAGAAAAAGTGTATGAATTCAATGTCTTTTTTATACCAATGTTAATTCTGTCTAAATATTTACATTGACAGGGGGGTCAATGTAATTTTTCAAATATCAGTGAGTGATATGTATTAAACTCAAACATCATAAAGGTGTAAGTGTAATTTACCCTTAATAAAAACTCAAACATGGCATGCCCAAAACTAAAGTATCACAATAATCTCAATTTCCAGAACCCTAAATTGAAAAATAAAAGAGTAAACGTGAATCCAATTGAAAAACTAATTCTAATGTTCCATTTGCTTCACCACAAAATACTATGATTATCTATAAAGAAACAAGATGATTTGACATTTATTTTGATTTTCAAAACTTTAAAACATCAACTTTCAAATTGAAAAAATTAAAAAAATAATAATAATTTTTTTTTGAAAAAAGTGAAAAAAACATAATTATTTTTTTGTGCAAAACTGAAAATTTTGTGTCTATAAAGAAACATGATGATGAAACATTGATGTGCAAAATTGAAAGGAAAAAAAAACACTTTAAAATTGAAAGAACTGAAGGAAAAAAAAAAGAAAAAAAAAACTGATAGTATTCTCGATTTTATTAGATAGTTGAATCAAACCAATAAGTAAAAAGGCAAAAATGTTTAATCTTATACTCTATTTTTTTCTCAGTTAGTGAAACAATTATCTAGAACATTACTATGCAAAATTGATAATGCACTTAGTTTTAAAAATTAAGAAAAACTGATAATATTCTCAATTTTAGTAAATAGGACTTATTAGTTCAAAAAATCTTAGATATGACCTGAGCTACCATAACATTTGTAAATAGGACTTTTAAGTAATTAAGTCATTAAAAAATGGGTCAATTTTGTTAGATAAAATGGTCATTAGAATCTAATCTGAACAATAAAATTTGTAGTGAGTCCCATAAATTAACAATCATAATCCTATACTATAATCCACCCAATCAAACAAGCCCAGAGATCATTGAGCAGGATAAGGCCAAAAAAAATAGATAGCATCCACGAAAAAGGCAATTGAATGAAGAAACTGAGACCATAATACCTTAATATCAAAGAAAAATGGAAATTTTTAATATGCACTCCTTAAAAAGGGTGTATCATATGCACTTCTAATTATGTTATTTTCTTTTTTAGTTATGATCAATTTTTTTCTTTAGTTATGACGTTATTTTAGTTATGACTTATGAATTCTTTAGTTATACCTCATGTTGAGTTTAGTTATGACATTTTTTCTTTTTTTGGGTTATGATTAAGGAAATTAAAGTTATGTCATTTTTCTTTTTAGTTATAAGATTCATATGGTGCAGACCTATCATGTTTCAGGAAAAAAAAAATAGAAAAATAAAAAAAATTATATGAGAATGATGATAACAAAAAGGAACAATGTGAATCACAAATATGTATATATGTAATAATAAAAATGAAAAAGGAGAAAAGCAAAGAAAGGCATACCTGAAGCAGTCGTTATGAATAAACCTCTCTTTTCTTCTATAGCTTGGTCGCAGTAAAAAAGGGAAGTGAGGAACTAAGAAGAGATAGGAAGAGAAGAGAAAAGAGTTGGAATAATGAGTGAGTCTGTTGTGTTGTGCTGTGTTGTGATGTGATGTGATGGAGTGGAGAGAAAGCTTTAAATAACAAGTTTAACAATCCTAACTTGGGCTAACACTACCATTACTTTTTAGGGTAAATTATAAGGTTAATTATTGTAGAAGGGCATAAATTAAGGCAGAAATTAAATATGGACTTAAGTGTTGAGGTCACCTCTATTAGACGAGCAAGAATGATTAAAGAAGCATAGGCTAAAATCCAAGTGAAGTGGGTCAACAGAGGGCCAGAACATGTCTGACCTGTTAAAGGTCTGAATGGGATCCATGCAACAAAATAGCTAAGTCAAGTTGCCAACGCAACACTTGCAGTGGTCAAGTTGCCGAGGCACTTTGTCTCGGCACCGTCATTCCTAGTATTCTCAGCACCGCCATCTCTAGTATTCTCAGCACCACCACTTGAACTTGCCACGGGAAAGAGTTGTCACAGCAAGCATAGCTGCCACAACTAACTTGCAAAGGCATCACCTGCCGCGATCAAGTTGCTGAGGCAGTGCCGCCATCTCTAGTATTGTCAACACCACCATTTGAACTTGTCGAGGGAAAGAGTTACCATAGCAACTACAACCACCACAACTAACCTACAGAAGGAAGACTCCACCAGGGTGATAGCAGCCTTTGAGGGAGGTTTCCCCTCCACAAGTAAAGGCTAATGCTTGGCGCTAATAGCAGGCCCCCAAACATTATAAGCTTGGTGGCCCCGAAACTCACTAGCTTGGCACTAATAGTAAGCTCCAAAGCTTATTGGTCGGAGCTGATAGTAGGCCACCTATATACTAGTATACCGTAACAACCCCGCAAAAATGACAGTAGGGAATCTTGAAAGTAAGGGACTCCTTTCCCATTTAATCAGGTCATGGACCTGCCTTCGTTACACAGGCAAGACCAAGGAAACCCCTTTGGGCTTGGTACGAGGCATAGCCCTTGCTATGGCTTACGCCTTGGGAAGTTAGATAGTTTGTGGTTAGGTGACTAAAGGTGAAGAAGTCGCTAAGGTAAACACGAACATGGCTGGTAACAAGCTATGAAGTCCTAAGAAGGCATGTCCTGGCCAAATCGAACTGAGAAAGCAAGTGCAACAGCAAGTATTACAACTGCAAGTGCACTTGCTGAGGTTCAAAAAGGAAGTTGTTGAGGTATGTGCCAAATAAATAGTACAGTGGCCCATGTTGAGGAACATGTGCCAAATAGATAGTACATAGTACATGCAGAACGACAAGTGGCTATCTCAGCTTGATAGTCCAAGAAAGAATATTTCATGTGATCTTCAAGGACACATGTTCTCATCTTATTTGGGCACTTGGTATTATTTGGTACCAAGGAAAAGTCTATAAATAGGACCCATTTCTCAAGGCCAAAGGGAGAACTTCTTAGGATTTGGAGGATATGCTGCCCACTTGTGCACCGTCATTTCCTTTTTATTGAACTTCTTGTTCCACCCTCACCCAACTACTCATTCTCTAACTTTCTCAGATTTGTTGACTCATTAACATAGTTTTGTCTCTCCAATTACTCTCATAATCACTGTTTATTCCGAACCCCCTACAATTACAAATACACTTTTTGAGGTTTATTTAAAATATAAATTATTCTCTATAATTTTAAAAATTACATCTCGCTTTCTAAAATTTGTAATTTCATAATAAATAGTCTCTTTTGTTAATAAATCATTAAGTCAATTAACAGTTTTTAATGATGACAAAAATTTATTATAATTATTAATTCAAGTAATTTTATTATTGTATAGAAAAACAGTTAGAAATTTTATTTTTTTATTTAATTTTGTTAACTAAAAAATTCTGACAATGAGGTATTTGTGATTTTTCAAATTATATAGAGCAATTCATATTTTAAACAAATCTTAAAATGTGTATTTATAATTTACCCTTAAGGTAAATTATGGATTAATCATATGTGATGAACTTAAATAATTATAAGCCGCGTATACCCTTTTATGTCCCAATAAATTCTGAACTCTTTTGGCTTGGTTTTTTTATTTTTATTTTTATTTTTATTTTTATTTTTATTTTTTCATAAAAAAATTTACTTTTTAGATTCGTATATATAAAACGGATTGGCAAAAAATGACATAATTTTTAAAAAAAAAGTCACTAAGCTTAGCAACATTTCCAAGTATTTATACACCTGGCATTCAAAGATAAGACAATAAAAATCATTCATGTATATGTTTATATATAATTTTCTTTCTCAAATGGTGTTCCAACTTACATCGTTTACCATCAAAGTACATTTACAAAACTAACATTTTCATAACAATTACATTTACCATCAAAAGTGTTATTGAGAACATTAAACCAATTACATCCTCATGACTTGTCCATATTTAGTTTTCACTCAATCATCAAGCTATTCATTAACACAACTTTGATTAAATCATTAGCATTTAGTTTGATCGTGTCATCCCAAGTCACAACACAAAGAAACGAAACATTCATTTTCTAAATTATTCTCATCATTTACCTAGTGAATTTCAACCATCACCCAATAATTTTCGTCACCTATCCGGTGACATCACAGCACCTTTACCATACACATATGTAATTGCAAACATCAACACAAATGATCATTAATACACATTAACGTAAGTGCGCTCACAATTACATTCAAACACTTTAATTCCATTAAGGTAATTTCACAAATTCACATCAACAACATACACGCACAAACAAACTCCCTATCTGCTAGCACCACTTAAAGTACTATTTGACCGTACCACCATTTATCCGAACCATAGCAATTCCCAAATTGACTAAGTGTCAATTCACTTCCAGTAGCATTCATTTAAAACTGGTCGCAAATCGAACCAAAACAGACCAAACTACCCAAATCAATCCTTAAGTCCCATCAAAAGGAGCAGCTACAAAGGTTCATCTCCCCTACGCGACTTAATCATATTCACCAATTTTCTACTCTCACAATTCAAACATTGACATACTAACCAACACCAATTGTCCCTATCTGGGGTTTAGGACACACCCCTTTACATCTCACAATTCATACTCATTGTTACCACTTTTCATTCACATGCGAACTAGACCAAGAAATTTTCGTCAACTTGAGACAAGCCTCATCCAAGCCTCGCCATTACATATGGGATACTCCACACTCACGGAACCTATAGACACCCCATTTTTTACCGCCCTTAAGACTTGGGCACTACTGATTGCTTACTTGGTGATAAAAGTTGTGCAGTGCAAAGGTTCGATTTCGTCAGCAAGAGGAGCTTCAAATCCTAACCTCACACCCCCTTTTTGGACCAAAACAATTTTAGACTCTAAAACCCTCTCTTTCAAAATATTTTTGAAAAATTCTCTATGATGTTTCAAGGCTCGCATTTCATTAAATGTAGCGCTTTTTGGTAAACCGAGCAAGGACAAAGTGAAAATGCATGAAAGAGAGGTGAACTTTTTCAAAAATATTTCAAAACATCTTGTTTAGGGGTTTGGAGTAGAAGAAAAGAAGAGGAGAGGAAAGAAACCTAGTTGGGGAAGAAGTTGGGCATGAACTGTTAAGAGAGAAAGTCAAGCAGCCCTCGCTAAATCAGGCCTATCCTTTTTTATACTTGGATTTCAGCTATGAGGCCACCACCTTTGGAAAGTGGACTTTTGGGGCTTCATTTTACACTCAAGAATCTCCTAAAGCCGAGTCCGGATGAGGGAGATATGGTTGTTGGAAGTTAGGCATCAATCCGATTGAGCTGGAAATGAGCAACCTTCACTAAAATATGCATATCTTTTTACAAACTTGGAATTTTGATGTGAGTCTGACACCATTGGAAAAAAGACCTCCAGGGCTTCAATTTAGGCTAAAGAATGACCTTCAAAGGAGTCCGGATGAAGGAGATATGCCCATTTGAAGTCGGGCCCAAAAAGCAGATTTTCTGTCCAGCCACTGAATGAGGCTTGCCGGCCATGTGCCGGCCATGAATGGCCATGTGCTAGCTAGGAGTGTTGCTGCTGGCCAAAAATAGACCTTTTTCGGCCATCAACGATGGCTTGCCGGCCATTGGTGCAAAAAGGCAATTTTCTGCAGATATTTGTCCTCCAGTTATCCGTTTTGAAATATTTTCGACCTGAGCTCTCATTTTTCTATATATAGAGGACCTTCTCTATTGTTTTTGGGAGCCTCTCTCTCTCTAAAATTCTCTCTCTAGACTTCTCTCTCCCTTGAGTTTTTGTGCTTAGAAGCTTGTACTTCAAACTTTAACCTATCAACCCTTAACCAAAGTGGTTCATCTTTGGGCTAAGGTTGCTTGAAGCTCTCTTAGAACTCCTTAAGTGGGTTTTGGCTTGAATTGTGGTCTAGAATCACTCTTCCCTTCAAAGGTATAACACTTACCTTCTTTAAGCTTGTTTTGCCTACTTGTTTTGCCATCTTTTTACACTGTTTTCGAGCTGGTTTTGGACTCTAAAAAACTTTGTTTTTATGGTTTAAAAATGGTGGTTTGAGACTATTTTGTGTTAAGGGATAGTCCACCCTTCTTGTTGCTTAATTGTTTAGCCTTTTGTGCTATTATTCATCATTTTGAAACCTACTTTTTTGGGCCTTTTTACCACTGATTTTCAGAGGTTTTCAGAGACTCAAAATGTTGTTTTGAGGTCCCAAAAATAGAGGGTTTAGTCACCCCTCTTCATGTTTGTTTACTAGTTCAAAAGCTCCATGTTTTGGCTTGTTGTCTTATCTTCTTTTGTCTTCATTTCCAGCATGATTTCCAACTGATTTTGAGCTATAAAAACTCTCTGTTTTTTGGCTGAAGCTTGGGTCCCAAGGCCATTAAAGGTTGAGGGGTTGATAGCCCTTCTTTGTACCTTGTTTTGGAGGCCTTTGCCCTTATGTTTCCCACCCTTTTGCTATCTTTTTCCAAGCTTTTAAACATTATTTTTCAGAGCTATTTCAGTGGATAAAAACATGTTTTGAAGTCCAAAAATGGAGGAGGTAGCCTCCCCTCCTTGTGTCTTGCTTACTAGTCTAGCATGCTTCATGTTTTAACGTATTATTCTAGCTTGTGCTAGCTTAATTTCAGAATGTTTTAAGCTATATTTTGGGTTGTTTAGCATCTGGTTTGGGCTGGTTGTTGCTTTTGAGCTTTGTATTGCATAGCTCTGGTGTAATTTCCTTCACTAGCTTAGTGTTTCTAGGCATTGAGCATCATTTGTGTGTCTTGGTTGCATGTTTTAATGCTTTTTCATGCCTAATTCCAGCACTTAACATCTCTGCAACCTCCCTCTTTGCTTCACTTTTTCATTTGTTTGAGGGTTGTTTAAGCTTAAGGTTGAGACTCATGCTTAATGGTTTAATCCTCTTTTGAGAGTTCATTACCAATGGCATGCATCTTCCCTCATGCCTTGAACTACCCCTTGATTGACACTTCTTTCGCTTTAGAGGACACTCACTTTTGGACTAATCAATTAAAGAATGGATTGGTAAGCTAAAATAAGTAAACAAAAATGAACAAGTAAGAGAGGCAAGATAAGCATCTTTTGTGTTGCATTACATGTGTTCGAATCGGATGTTAATTCGAACACAAGGCAAATGGGACATTTCATACTCAATAGTGATGAAATGTGCCATTTTCCTTGGTCTCCATTGCCCTTGATCATGCATGATAGGGTGGTGGTCATTTGAGTCATATTTGTGCATTTATTGAAATTGTACAACTTGAATCTTTGGCCATCATGCAATGAAATTGCTTGATTGGTGGCTTTTGATCCAAGTGTGCCACTCCTTTGAGGTTTTGAGATGATAAGGAGGGGTACAGTACAAACATACCCTTGGAAAAACCTTTCTTTTGGTCTGTTTGTGCTCTGTTGCAGTATGGTGACCTAGAGCATCAGCGGCCGGCAAGGCCCCATCCATGGCCGGCAAGGCTTCATTTTTGGCCGACAGTGCACCCCTCTAGCCGGTAGATGGCCGGCAGCAGCCATTCATGGCCAACAGGCCACTAGTGTGATCCTCAACAGAGATTTGGTAAATTGGAACAGAAAGTTCGTGGAGCATGCTCAACCCTGCAAACAGAGGCTTCCCAGAGCAAAACAGTGGTCTTTCCGAGCGAGAACTGAGCATGTGTGTTTTCCACATCCCGAGGCAGAGCAGTGGCAGCATAGTTTAATGTCTTGCATACTTAGTTAGTGTACATTTGCTTTGTAGTTTAATTAATTAGTTCACTAGTTGATTAAAGTGATGTAATAGTTTGCTAGTTATTCAATTGATTTGTAATGAATAGTCTAATTAGATATATTAGATTAGTTTAGTTAGCTTAGCTTAGATTATCTTAGCTCTTATTCATTCGGACCCTCCTTCGCGAGGACATAATGTTGTAATAAGTGTGCGTGCGTGTGTGCATGTCTTCCAACCCCGCGTCTTTCTCCCTTTTATTTACCCGCTTTTGATGGTTAGATTAGGGGCATTTTCAATTAGCAAACCTTATGCTCGCATGTTTGCATTCATTCATTTGTCTTGCATGCACCGAGGCTCGGCGCATCGATCAAACCGCATTGTAATTTCAATACTTTTTTGAATACGTGTTTCAAAGCATGTTATCAAAGTGTTGCAAATACCATGATTAGGTAGCCGAGCCTATTTAGTTACATTATTGCATATGTTGCATTAGTCATTTAACATAGTTAGGAATCATGCATCTTTGTAACTATTTTTTGTTTTGGCTTGAAGTACTCAGTAAGCTTTTACGCTTTAGCATATCGCATGTTTGTTGATGTTGCCATGTTTAGCATGCTTGCCATGAGGCTATGTGCTTATTTGCTAAACTATATGAATGCCTGTGGATGAAGGCTTTGTTGTTTGAATTGGAATGATTCAACGAGTGTGAGTTTTAAGCCCATTTTATCGTGGCAAAAATCATGTTTTAAGCCCACTTGAGGTGACAAATCCGCATTTCTAAGCCCGCTTGAGGGTGGTATAATCAAACCACCTTCGCAAACAAATATGAGTTGAATTATTCCAATTCTTGCAATTTTAGCTTATACTTGCTTGTGTGCGCCACATAGTAAAGTTAACTAATAACTGGAATAAGAATGCATAATGTTTGTAAAACATCATATCATGATTAGTAAAGGCCGATCTTTGATTAAGCGAGCAGGGTTGCTCATTTCATGACCTTCCCCCTTCGTATCTAAGTTCTCGAGCCGAGACAACTTTGGTGATGACGAACACGTGGCCTTTAGCACGAGTCAGGGTTTCTTAAATTTCTCCAATACAAAATATTTAGGTGGCGACTCTGTAATCTGGCAAAGCAATCCAATTTTGGCATTATTTGATTGAAAATCGATTTCCAAAACGATTTGCTGGATTTGGACTCTTTGGTGTTTATCAGTTTCACATTGCACTTGTAAGACTAGATTCAAAACCGCGGGAGTCCAAACTGTGAGGCCTTCTTTTCAAACCCTTTCTAAAAGGCGGGGGCACAAAAAAAGGCGAGTCCACAAAACCCTTCCAAGACACTTCTCAAACTTGTTACTCTACTCATACCTAAGAATTCCAAAGTGACTATTTGTCACCCAAACTCCAATATCAACCAATTCGGTTAACCATTCAATAAAATTTAAATTTTGACACTCAAACATCCATAGGTTGTCCTAAATCAAATACTTCGAGATGGAGCTCCACACACCATTCCCCATACTTCTAGAATTTCACCATACTCCTCAAATACACGTTGCCCTAGCAATATTCCCAACAATCCCATCACTCTTCTGCCGATATGGCAACACCAATTCCAAATCGCACTAAACAATCATTACCCGTACAACACCCATTACAAAGATTACAACCCACATTCATTCTCACAAACCACTTCTGGCATTTAGCTATCAAGTTTCCTTCATACTCATGAACTCTATACAAGCCTTAATCTTATCACTCAATACTTAAATACCGCAAACCCCTTTCTCACCCTCATTATAGCGATCCCGGTTTTGACCCGACCTTTGTTACATTCCGAACTCAGGTTTCGTGGTTTAATATTGTATCCATGTCTTGTTTTCCTCCTTTAACTCTTTGAATTTGAGTTTTGGAACATGTTGGGTGCGTTTGGAACAGGCTGGTTGTTAGTTGGTCTAGATTATTGTTACCCAGATTTTGGCTTCTTCGCTCGAGCAAGGCTTCTTATGCTCGAGCGAGCCTTGTGAAATTTTCTTCTTCGCTCGAGCGAGGTTTCTTGTGCTCGAGTGAGATTTGAAAGTTCTCAGGTTTTTTCCCAGACGCAGAATTTCTAGAAAGGTGGAGTTCTTCGCTCGAGCGAGGCTTCTTACGCTCAAGCGAGCATGTGCGTCTATAAAACTTCTAAAGCTTTGCATTCTGCACTCAAGCGACACTTCATGCACTCGAGCGAGGTCACTTGTTGTGTCTGGTCGCCCGAGTGACAACTTCTTTGCTCAAGCGAAGGTCGCGTATATCAGTTTGCAGCAAAGAGTTTTATATCACTTTTTGATTTCCTTTTTGACAAAAAAAACCCTAATCCGACACTCTCTCTCTCTCTCTAAAATTCCCTCTCTTTCTACAAATACTTCAAGATCCAAGCATCTCTACCCTACTTCCTTTGAGAAAAAGGTGGAGCATCTTGTGGGCTTCCATTTCATCCGAACCAAAATTGGTTTTGTGCACTTTTGAGGTTCTTCTTCATCTCCTTTGAGCTTCTACACTTGAGGTAGGGATATTCTACACCTTGTTATGAGTTTTAACCTAGGTATTTGTCATTTTGTATAAATGGTGGGATTTGGAAGGATTTGGGTAAAGTTAGAGTTTAATTTCAAAAGTTAAAGAGGGGTTTTCCATGTTGGTTTATTAAGATGCCTATGGGACCTTGTGTATGAAGTTCTCTAGTGTTAAAATGGTGAAATTTGGCCTTGGGATTGATATTTGAAAAAGGGAAAAAATTGCCCTAATTTGTATTAAATAATTATTTTGTATAAATAATGAAATTGATATGGGAAATATGAAATTGGGAGGATGTGTGAATGAATGGTGTAGTTAGATTTGAAAAATCCCTCACCTATAAAAGATTTGACAAATTATCTGTTTGATAAATTGTACATGTGTTTAGAAATATCTGTTTTGGGCTATCGATGGAGGATAGCTATGATTGTTGTAGAAACTGTATGAGGACTAAGTGAATTGAAACTGGTCATTTGAATTATGTCATTGAATATGACGGTTTGATTAAACCATTGAATATGTGATTTGGATAGTCATTGTATATGACGACGCTTTTAAATACATTGTATATGTATCATTGTTTGGGAGAACATAGGTGATGTACTCCATTGTTTGGGAGGAGATGGGGAATGGACTCCATTTTAAATTAAGTTGGCCGGAGTGTCCAGGGTGAAAGTCCTGAAACCTTATATGTGTATATTTGGGTGTCGATTCCCTCGGACGAGAATTCATAAAATGGCAAGAAGTTTGAAGTGTTTGAGTAATGAATGTTATTGAATTGTGAATGAATGAGTTGTAGTCTCATTTGGGATTGTTTAGATGATAAGGAACTACACTTATGTATTGATTTGAAATGAATGAATGGTAATGGGGAGAATGTAAGTTGGCTATTAGTATTGGACTTTTATCTGACATTATATCTTAGTTAAATCTTATATATTGTGTTAGTTTATCTCTACTGGGTTTTGGCTCACCCTACTTGGGAAACCATTTTCAGGTACAGGTGACATGACTCCTCCAAGGGTGTAGCTTGGGAGGACTTAGGAGTTGGAGGTTTTGGTTTTGTTACTTTTGTGTTTAAATGTTCATTCAAGCCGAGGGCTTTACATGTATAGAGCTTGGGACTCTTTCTTTTGTTGTAACCAACTGATATCTCAGAAAGATGTAAACCCGTAGGGCATTTATTTTGTTATCACCAACTTGTATTACATGCTGTAGATTCAGAATGAATGTTTGTGAATGTATAATGCATGTAATACCTTTTTGTAATATAAACTCTGATGAATGAAAGTATATCATTTTCATTAAATCGATGTATCTTATGAATGGATTATTTATATCGTGTTTTGAGGGCGTTACGCTCATCATTATGAAGCACAATTCTCACGCACCCCTTCCAAACCTTTCATAATATTCTACATAACTCAAACTAACCTCACACCTTCCTAAGATTTCGCCCTATCACAACTATACTCCCCATCACGACTATACTCCCTTACAGCTTTTATTATCTCAATAACATCTAACATCAATCGACCGAATTCTAACCCTTCCCTAAGACACTTACTCTTCCTGCCAAAACAAGAAACCAACCTAACATATAGTCACACAACACATAAACAAATTTTAAGCAAAAAACCACATAATCGAGTCAAGTCTAAAAGGATAACCACTTGTCCTGGAACTTCCAAGGAACTCCCACTAGAAACCACGTTGATCAGACATGTTTCCAATGAGATCTCAAAGAAAATTAGCTAGCGACAAGCACTATCCATGAAGCTCAACCCATGCTCATACGATTCAAAGTTCTACACCTTCTACTTCTACATGCAAACATCCTCACAAAGCGAAGCCAACCCATTATGGTAAAAACCACTTTCCATGAGCTCCAAGTTTTCCAACCCGGTTAGCTCTAATACCAAGTTGTCACGCCCCAATTTTTAATTATTCAGAAACATTACCAAAAACCTTTAATTTAGGTCTAATTTTTTTTTCTATTTTGCATTTTTACAACTATCTATTACCCTTGAGTAATAGAAACATAACAATACATGTTCTCTCTCTCACTGAATACTACAATAATAACAATACTTGCCAACTTCCACTGCGGAACTACAAATAAATAATTGCAAACGTCAATGTGCAAAATTCATTTCTTTCACATCTACATGAAATTACACATAAAAGATACATAAACTTCTTAACTCTCCAACCAATCAATCCAAATTCTCTTCCTGTAAGAAAAATAAAACAACAAAAGATGAGCACAATTGCTCAGTAGGAATCTCATAGTTCTAAAAACAATAACCATCCTATAGATAGAAATGATCATGCATGCAAGATGATACCACATAGTAAGGTGACATTTTGTAATTTCAAAATATCATACATATAGTACCTTTTTCTCAAAATCTATTTGAGCATTTCAAGAAATCCTTCCTCCATAAAAATTATCCCTTATCATCAGAAAACCATAAATACTTTTTGAAAACAAATATGTTTAAGGAACAACATCATTTTAAATTTATTAACCAATTCCAAAATATTCGTTATTTAATTTTCATTTTTATTTTTATTTTCATTTTTCCTTTTTACTAATTACATTTATTATAACTTCATAACCTCAAGTTCAAATTCCCTTGATACTCAAAAACAGCCCTCATACACTCCATTCACACCAGTCTATTCATATTTGCAGTGACTCCTTAATGTAGAAATCCAAATCTTGTTTATATTCAATAACAATTCTCTCACACTCGACTCCTACTTGTCTAATGACTACATCACATCCACACTTGCATTATCAATTTTAATTCATCATATCAAAAGGATAATAAACCCTTTTAATTCAATTTCTCCATTAATTACAAAACAAAACTCTTAATAGTTCCGTATAGTTATAAACAACCCGGTGAATTCGTTATCATCAACCCCTTATCCAGTTACTATTTTATTATCTATTCTTTTCAAATAATTTCTATATGCATTCCCCTTCCATGCTAAATTACACATCAAATTGTAATTTCATAAGTTCATCTCAATTCACACATATCATCATCGATTCAACCCATTTCACAACATATTCCACCTTTTGCCGACTTGATACGATGGGATAGCGAGCACCTAACTCATAACACCTTCCACCTTTATGCGGCGGGAGTGAACTCCCAAGAATCATTTTCTCAAAAATCATATTTTTTCAAAAATCACGTTTTTTCACATTTACCGACTGTCATACAGCAGGACGTGGATCCCCAAAAACATTTTCAACTTTAAAACCATCCCCACATTTGCCAGTTATTATACGGCAGGAAGTGGGCACCCAAAAACATTTTCAAAACCATCCGTTTTTCCACTTTTGCTAGCTACAATTCAGTAGGACTTTGTGGACACCCAAAAACATTTTTCACACGTTCGTCCAGCGATAAGCCTAGACAGGGCATTTGGGCAACTTGAATTCAAAACCACCCCCACATTTACTAGCTCTTATACGGACGGACGTGGGCACCAAAAGACATTTTCCTTTTTTTTTTTTGGACTCCCCGCGTGGGTACCAATTACAAGACAACCCAACACCACTCAACACAACTCAACTCAACTCAACTCAACACAACACAACTCAACACATTTCAACATAACTCAATGCAATTCAACATAACACACAACAAAATTCAACACAACCCAATTCAACACTATTCAATACAATTCGGCATAATTCAATACAAACTCTTTAACCTCCACATCATTATTTCATCACAAAGCTCATATTATCATCTATACCATTAGTAATTTCTTTCCCCCAAAGTTTGGTTTCATATTATGACATAATTTAAAATATCAACCTTGAGGGTTCAATCGCAACTTTTATATAAATTTTCAAACTCTTTACAATTTCAATTAAACTTGTACATGTGTAATTTGATGCCTCAATTTCATGATACTACTTTCAATTTAAGCAAAACCATTATCTATCGTCATGGACCAAACTAGAGTTTTTAAGAGGAATTAAAGCTTTTCACAAAACACACCTTATTCCAACCATTTTATTGTTTTTACACCCAAACTCATAACCCAAGATCATAACCCAACAAGTAAACCCTTACTCTTCAAACCCTAACCCCCAATCTCATAACTAATCACAATATGCATAAAAAAAATATAACCTTTGTATTTTTATAAAGAAAATGCCACAAATCTATCTATAAATGAGAGTATTGAAGGAGAACTAAAAACGCTTACCTCTTGAAGCAAAGAGATGACAATCCAAAAATCACCGGCGACCAAACCACAAAACTCTTGGATTAAAAAGAAGCCCTTGACGAGATCTACGATCTTTCTCAAAGGACCAAGGTGAAAAGATCACTCTAGGTGAGTAGATCTAGAGATCTAAGTGACAAAGTTTGAGTTTAGAGAGAAAATAGAACTCACGGTGTAGAGAGAGAGAAAAGAAGAGGAAAAGTGAAATAAACAAGTGTTTGGAGCCTATTTATATTGGCTCGGCACAAATAGAACAATAGCCCCAAAGTCAAATGAAAAGAACAAGTCAAAAACCCTAAAAAGTAGGGCCCAAACCGACCTAAAAATCTAAAAATTACACACAAGGGTCGGCCCTTCTGGAAGAAAAACTGAGACACTAATGTGTGCAGAGGACAAGGTGTCGACACCTCCCAGACTAGTGTCGACACTAAATTTCAGCAAGCAATCCCCAGATTCTGCAATAGACAAGGGTCGACGCCTCCCAGACTGGTGTCGACCCCAAAGGCCAACGAAGGAAGGCAAATGTCGACATCACCAAGGGCTAGTGTTGACACTAAATTTTAGCAGCGATCTAGGAACACAACAACAAGATAGTGTCGACACCTCTAAGGCTAGTGTCAACCCTTACAGCAGAAGAAGGCAAGAAATAGAAGGCAGTGTCGAGCCCATAACAAATTTTTCAAATTTTCAAAGAACTTTTCAACGTAAACAAGCGTGAACGAACAATCCCAACATGTTTAAATCAAATTGTACTCCTCCAAAACCAAGATACAACAACCCCAAAGACTCCTAAAACAAAATAAAGGGATTAAATATATCCTCCAATAGATTAAAGGATACAAGAGTTATATGCCTTCGCCAAGGCAGTAGCTTGGGAGGATTGGAGCAAAGGCTTCATTTTGTTTACTTGTTAATATTTTGTACAAGCCTAAAGCTTTATATGCATTGGATTTAAATCCATTTTGATGTAACCAAGTATAGTCTTGGAAGGTTGTAGCCTTCAGGGCATTTCTATTATCTGTTTAACTTATATTTCATATTTTTGTTGGTGACACATGCTACAGATTTAGGATTAGAACTTATGAATGTATATTCGTATGTGCCACCTCTTTTGAAAAATTGAGTTTTGTGTAATGGAAGGATATTATACTCTGACTCGCGTTGTTATTTATTTATTGTAATGGATAGTTTATTGTCTTTATTCTGGAGCGTAACATCTACAAAGTTGTCGTCATCGTCATCAAGTTCATCCAAGTCATCTAGTTTTGACTAGTCATCTTCTTACGAGATTCTTTCTGGTGCTTCTTAGGCTTTAACCTTGGTTCCGCTTGCTTCACACCTAAATCTCCCATGCTGTACCTGCAGAAGACATAATCCATGTGGAATCATGAATCAAATCAAAGAAAGAAAAATAATAAGAAGAAATCAATGTAAAAACATATTAATTTTTTGGAAATCATTCAAGGCAATCTGAAAGTTAAGAGCTAAAGCTAAACAAGTTGTAAAAAACCTGGGACTTCTCCAGCGCAAATTTATGACAATGGTACAAAATCACAAATCTGAGGAGCAAAAGTTTGTGAAGAGCAAAACTTTGTGAATCATTAAATCTATTTTTGAAATCTATGTATAAAGAGAGAAAGAGAGAGAGAGAGAGAGAGAGAGAGAGAGAGAGAGAGATTTGACAAAAATATGCACACAGATTTGAGGAACTTTAGATTTGTATGATGTAAAACATGTTCCCTAAGTTTGACAAAGATATTCACACAGATCTGAACATATAATGTAATCGAGACAGCGGCGACGTAAAGCTTGATGATAACGACGACGACACCACTGGCAAAGGAACACGCGATAGAGAGAGAGAGAGTGTGTGATGATGATGATGGAGAGAGAACACACGATAGAGAGATGAGTAGATGTGTCATGACCACCATTGAAGACCAGTAGGAGGTTCAGAAAGGAAGGAGGAGATGGAAGACGACACCGTAGTGGACGGAGGTACGGTACTGAAGGCGATAGGAGAAGAGGCAACGTCGGATTCGGAGAAGATACAATGACAACGGTGGTGGAGAAGAGGCAATGGCGGCACAAGCTAGGGTCTAGATGAGAGAGAGAGAGAGAGAGAGAGAGAGAGAGAGAGAGAGAAAGTGAAAGAGAGAAGATATATATAGAGAGAGAGAGAGAAGCGGCGATTTCATTTAAGAAATGTAGGATTTTGAGAGAGTGTAAAAATGGTCTGCGGCTAGGGGTAGGCTTAGCCCGATTAAGCCCAGTTAGGCCTGGAATCGAGTCCAGCCCGGAACCCTGGGCTTGGGCCATCATTTTGAAGCCCGGCCCAATTCGTGGGCTCAGCCGAAGGCCCAGTCCGCCCGAGGCCCAGTGTCATTTTTGGTGAAAAAAATAAAAAATAATAATAATAATAAAAATGTTCAAGCCCGGCCCAAGCTCGAGTCTAGGCCCACTGGCCCGACCCACCAAGGCCCGAATACCCCCTAGGCCTAGGCCTAATTTTCTGGCCTGTGGACTGGGCAGAGCCGAATTTTGGCAATAGCCCGCGAAGCCCCAACATAGGTCGACCCAAGCCTGGGCTTGGGTGAGCCGGGCCAAATTTACACCCCTAGATTTGGTTAGTGTATATATAGATTAATAATTTGGTCATTTTATGGGAATTTGTGACAAAATATTTTAGAATATGGACTTTTGGACAAAGAAAATCTAAAATTGAATTTATGGACCGAGTATCGTGAAAGAAATACTTATTATGATATTAAAAATAAGGGTAAATTACAAATACATCCCCTGGGGTTTGCTTAAAGTATAGATTGCTCACTGTGATTTGAAAATTTATAAATAATTTCTTGTCAGAATTTTTTATTTAATAGAATTAACTAAAAAATAAAATTCATAATTGTTCTCCTATACAATAATAAAATTACCTAAATTATTAATTGAAACATATTTCTAATATCATTAAAAACTGTTTATTGACTTTGTGATTTATTAATAAAAGAGGCAATTTATTATGAAATTAGAAATCTCAGAGGTAGAATGCAATTTCTAGAATCATAGGAAATGATTCATATTTTAATCAAATCTCAGAGAGTGTATTTATAATTTACCTAAAAATAATTTACTACTACTTTAAAAAAGTTTGAACTGCCTAGGTTTTTTTTACTTTTTTTCTATTCCCAAAATACCCTTTTTCATAACTGAAATCTACTATCGAATGTTGAAATTTACTGCCACGTGAATTTGATGAAACGGCATATATGAACCACTTCTTGCATTGGACCAACACAAATATATCCATCAATCTATCTATTACTATAAAAAATTGTGAATGCACTTGCACTTAACGCAAACATAATTTTGATATTACATTAAAAATTCTAAACAACCTGGGTTGTTGTTTATGTTTGTCTTTAAAAATTCAAAATTTATAAAAAAAAAAGTAAAAGTTGTAACAATTTGTTGGCTTTTTTGGTTTTCGAAGGTTAGTATTGTAATTTTAAGCGTGTCAGCAAGGATCAATCAGTCCTTACAGAAGATTAATTACCAACCAATTATCAGACGATTGTGTTTTAATTCTTTCAGCCTCAATGAAGGGGACTTTTACTGGTGGCTTGTTTAGGAGAATTTAGTAAATAACAACTAAGTGAAGAATAATTTCATAATTTCATTAAGTAAAATGAAAAACTTACAATGATCTGACCCAGCCTCATAGAGGTTTACAGCAACAAGCTATTTAAAACTACTCCTATGAATGAAGTGCAATATGGGAATTTGAAGTATAGAATTGTAAAGAACTGTAAAAGCTAGAAGGGAAAATGAAGTAAATAAGACTAGTTTTTTTATCTGAGTCTGGATCTTTCTTTCTAGGGCCTTCTCTGCTATTTATACTTCTCAATGATAACCGTTAAAGTGGGCTTCTAACCGTCAAACTGTCTTTCCATGATTGCTGAACATGCTATCCCACAGTCAGTCCCACTAAGCCACATTTACAGTTAAGCTTCCCTCCTGATTTTGAATTTGAACCTTGTGAGTAACCGTTAGGCCACATCACCTTATATCCCTCGATCATTTCAGTGCTACGCAGACCCATTATTACCAACATGGGCTGACACGTGTCTGACTATGGTGGGCAACTTGTATTAACTCCCCAAATTATCCTTTTCATGCCACGTGTTGAATCGTGATTGGCTTATACAATTTATACAACCAACATTACCCCCCGCACTAATATACCCAATACTTGGTGATATTAGTAGATCAAAGCACTTTAACCACGTCCTAAGACGTGCATGGGCTTTGCATCTTCTTAGAACTGCAACCGACGTCCATCATTGTAATGTTTGTATGCATTAAATTCTCTTCTACACCTTGAACATTTCCCACTATCTGAGCATTCGAAAAGACTGATACAATCCTCATGGCCAAGCAAACCTTTTCTTACATTGATCAAGCATACGAGGAGTCTATGGAAAATGATTATAGGCCTCGAAAGAGTCTCAATGCATTTATTGATTACACCTATCTGTAGACACCCCATTTTTGACCGTCCTCAAGACTTGGACGTCACTGTTTGAACACACGGTGATCTTCCATGTTTGTGTTCGTTTGGAGTTCCCGGAGGTCTCGGCTCGCGCGCCCCGCCTCAGGATCCCCGAACTCGACCGTTTAGTGTCTGGTTTTGCACCAAACACTTGCATCTTGCCTTTGAGAGGCAGGGTGGGGCTTGTAGACCATCCCCACCCACCACCGGCATTGGCTAGATGCCACCGGCTGGTTTTTGCTGCCACCGGCAATGTAGTTTGCCGGTCGGCACTATTTGTTGCCGGTCAGCACTTTTTTGTACCGGTCGGCACTTTGTTTGGCCAAGATGGCATTTTTTGCCGGCCGATTGCTGTTCATCTGCTTTTGCAGATATTTTTGGACAGCTGTATAACTTTTGCTCCCCTCCATACACGTGTATGGAGGGATCTCCCTCTTGCAAAGCTTGTCTTGTAAGCTTTACAAGAGGCTTATAGAGAGGAGCTCTCTCTAAGGCAAAAAAAAAGAGGCTTAGACATTTTTGAGAGAGGAAAATACAGAGAAGAGCTCTGGTTTTCTAGGGTTAGGGTTAGACATACACAATCTATCTCTCTTTCCCTTTCATTTTGTTCACTAGGTGTTTTGTGCCTTACTATTGCACACAAACACCTAGTGTTTCACCTTCCTCTAGGAGCTGAGGTTCTAAAGAGTGTGTTTTGAAGTTTTGGTCTTGGATTCAAGCTCAAGGAGGCCATTGGAGCATCTTTGTTGAAGAAGGCATCAAGGGTGAGAAACTAGTCCTTTTTTCCCCCTTTTTTGCATCAATTTTCTACTAGTCTTAGAGCTGTTTTTGTGATTATTGTATAACATAAAAAAGTTCTATTTTTAAGCCCTCTTTATTGTTTATTAAGAGTGTTTTGTTGTTTGAGGGGTGTTGACCACCCTTAGGCCTCAAAAGGCCTCATTTTGAGCCATTTTGTGTTAGCTCCGGGATTTTGGTGTTGAGGTCTCTTCACCACTGAAATCTTGAGGAATTTCAGTGGTGAAGATGATCCTTTGAAGTCCCAAGAAGGAGAGGGCCATCCCCTCTCCTTGTTGTCCTTGAAAAGGACACATTTTGGCCTCTTAAGGAAGCCTATGCTTGAGTGTGTGTTGAGCATGTTTGGTTTGTTTTTCATGCTTATATATCCATGATATAACATGATTTAAAGTTGGTTTTGGAACTTCATGCATGTTTAGCATAGTTGCCTTGTAATGCCATGTTTGTGCCTTGACATGTCTAGGTTGTTAGCCTTTGTTGGAGCATGTTTTAGGCTTGTATTTGTGAAGATTATATGCTTATTTTGCCATGTTTTAGATCTGTCCATAGTCGTTTGGGTTGATCTTTGCTTGCATTATATGGCTCCTTTGCATTTGGGCTTGTTGGCCTTGAGTATGTGCATGTGTAGCATGACATCTTTGCATGAATTTGATGAATTGGGGTCGTCTTGTATGCCATTTCAGTCCTATTTCCATGCTTGTTTGATTGCCTTGCATGCCTCTTTAATGCTTTGAAAGCATGTGTTGCAATGCTCCATGTTTTGGTCATGATGTATGCCTTTGAATTTGGGCCACTTAGATGTCATCTAAGGAGTCCTTTGGCCTTGTTTTAACATGCTAAAAATCTGTTTTTAGTTGCTCAATGCATGCCATGTTTGTTGTGATAAAACACGCTTCAAAGCTTCATGATTCGCCTCAAGTATTTAGACCATGTTTGGTGCATGCTTGGCTTGATTTGTTTCTTGGTTTAGCATCATTTTATAACATGATTTTAGAGCTTATAACGCATGCTAATTGTTCATGTTTGTCCCTTTCAAGTGTGCTTGAATGTTGTTTGTTTTGTGCTTAAGTGTAGGCCTTCCATCATGTGTATGTGTGCATGTGTTTTGGCTTCTTGTTTTGGCCATTATGGCTACTGTTTTAGGCCTTTTTAGAGTTGCCTAATTCATGTATAAGTCCATCTTGCCATCCATTTGCATGTTTGCTTGTAAGCTTTGCATGATTACATTGCATTGTTCATGTTGCATGATAGCTAACATGCTTAGGTTGCATTGCATCAACATGCATTCCTTGTCCCTTGATTTGGGTGATAAGGATTGGGAGTTTGTTTGATTGATTTGCATTGCATTTGAAATCAAAGTTGCATACTTGGTTCTTTGGGCCATCATGCATGGAAATGCGTGATTGGTGGTCCGAGAACCGAGGCACATGTCCCTTTGAGTCATCACAATGATAAGAGACATGATTGGTGCATACATGCTTTGAATTGTGCTGCCATGCCTTGTTTTGCCCTCTGTTGCTGTGAGTTGCAGGTTCTGCAGGAATACTCTGCCGACCGGCAGTGTAATGTGCCGACCGGCACAATTTTCTCTGCCGACAGACCCTATTTTGTGCCGATGGCCATACTACACTGCCGGTGGAAATTTCAATCAGCCGGTGATGATCCCCTCTGTCCAAGGATGCAGTCCTGAGGCTTTGACAACCTCCAGAGAAGGAAAGGGAGGAAAACAGAGGCAGCTTGCGCATGGTGGCGCGCTTCCCGAGGCGTTTTCCCGCTTTATTTAATTTATTCAATTTGTTAATTAAATTAGTTAATTTGTAATATTAATTAGCTGGTGTAGTTAATTAATTTGTATTATTATTTTGGTCCCTCCGAGCGAGGGCAAATCTGTAATAAGTGTGCGTGAGTGTGTGTATGTCTTCCAACCTCACGTCTTTCTTCCCTTTTATTTACCTGCTTACGATGGTAGATTAGGGCACGTTTAATTTAGCATACCTTATGCTATGCATGTGTGCATCCATGCATTTGTATTACATGCATTAGGCTCGGTACATCATGCTAACCGCATATGTTTTTCAAATCAAAAATTGACTATGTGATAGTTGATCGCATTTCATATGCCATGTTTAGGGCTAGCCGAGCCTGCCTAGATCGCATTTTGCATGTGATGCATTAGCCACTTTTAACATGAACTAGGACATGCATGTTTGCTAACTAGTTTACTGTTTTGGCACGGAGTACGATGTAAGTATTTTTGCTTTAGCATCCAGCATGCGTGTGAGTGTTGCCATGACAGTATGCTTGCCATGCGGCTAAGTGCTTAAATGAGATAAACTGCTTGAATGCCTGTGGGTGGAGGTCAAATTGCTTAAATTGGGATAATGCGTTAAAACTGCGATTTTTAAGCCCACTAGATAGTGGCAAAACCATCTTTTCCAAAAGCCCACTTGAAGGTGGCAAAACCTGCATTTTAGCCTACTTACGAGTAGCAAACCATTTTCAAAACGAACATAAAATGTTTTGTTCCAATTTGGGTGATTTGGTCTATACTTGTTTGCTGCGCGCATAACATAGTAATGCTAGGCTAATAATTGGATTAAGAACACATAACGTTTTCAAAATTGGATATCACGGTTAGTAGAGGCCGGTCTTCGGACCGGGCGAAAGGGGGTGCTCATAGCTGACCTTCCCCAATCGTACCCAAGCTCCCGAGCCGAGACAACTCCGGTGATGACGAACATGTGGCCTTCGGCACCGAGTCAGGGTTTCCTAAATTCCCCCATTTTAAAATATTTAGGTGGCGACTCTGTATCTGGAAAAGCAGTCCATGTTTGGCACTACTTTTTCAAAAATCTGTTTCTCAAAACGATTTGCCAGATTTGGACTCTTTGGTTCAGATTTAGAACCGTGACACAAATCGAGTCCGAACTGTAGCATTGAGGCCCCTCCCCGGGCGCTGTCTACAGTTTCTGGCGACTCTGCTGGGGAAATTTAGAGAG
Organism: Camellia sinensis; assembly: GCF_055761805.1. NCBI lineage: Eukaryota > Viridiplantae > Streptophyta > Magnoliopsida > Ericales > Theaceae > Camellia > Camellia sinensis. The sequence goes on from NC_138967.1 coordinate 53,431,664, forward strand.
CTTGACTCGAACTCGTGATATCCTGTTTTGATCTCATTTATGTGTTTCTTTGCATTGCATGTGCATTGGTGCGCCTAGGAACACAGTGTTTGCCATCTGCCATTCCTGAACGGTTTGCCGGAGGCTTGTCTTGTCAAGGCATGTCCATAAGGCTGACCGGCTATGGGCTCTGACAGCATGGGAACACAAACCCCGGTTTACCGGGGCACCCTTTTGACCATTCGACCTAGTGCATATTCGGAATCCATAGTGACCATTCCAAGTTAGGACAGGTTGCTTACCCGATGCTAAGTTGTTTGAAACTGCTGCGTGCGTAGTGAAACCCTAGCTCCTGACAAAATAGGACAGGGAAACCCTACCCCAACATAGGGGTGTTTTCTTCTCTTTACTTGCTATGTGCTTCTAGAATGTATTTCTACAGGGAAGTACGTATCAGTTTGCAAGTTTGAGGATCAAACCTGAAGATACCAAGTATCAGTATCAGTTGTAGGAATCAGTTATCCGCGGGTATCAGATTCAGTATTTTGGGGAACAGAAATCTGGGAACAGTGATCAGCAGTAGGGAACAGTTGTTTGGCTACACCCGTGTTCGATCAGTTTGGGCTGAAATGCTGTCTGTTTTTCTTTCAGTTTACAGAGTGGCAAAGTTGATACAGAACAGCCAGTGTCTCCCCTTTGCTGAGGCAGGATTTATGGCGGCACAAAGTTCAGAAGAAATTGTGGTTATGGCAGCTGTATCGGAGCAGGGGACCGCTCCGCAGAGTGAGGCCAATATCAGTATGTCATACCCACCCAGGTCGCCCGTTGTGCACCCGGTTTGGGCTCCCCAGTTATATCAGGCTCGTGAGCTCACCACCTTCGAATTGATGGGGATGATAGGCGATCTCCAAAGGTCTATGGCAGACCTCGCCTATGGAATGTCGGCTTCACCGCCAGCGGCGCCGTACGCCGGGAATTTTGTACCACTGGAGCCCCCGCTACTGGGGCGGATTGTGATAGAGCTCAGCCAGCCAGAGGTGGCTTCCGGCTATAGCCACGACATGTCAGGACCAACCCCGACCCTTGATCAGGCTGAGGCCAAAGGGAAAGACAAGGCAAAGATAGATGCCGATCCTATTGAACAACTGCTGTGGGCAGTCGAGGCTCTGAAGGCCAGAGGGATGAACAAGCAACAAACATCTGCAATAGTGACCGAAGCTATAGATGATGCTTTCCCCGCTCCAACCAAAGGCAGTTCAAGCCAGACAGAAAACCGGGATGGGCCCCGTCATGCCCAGACAATTCCAGTGGTTCCCAACCCTGCATCGGGGAAGGTTCAAAAAGCCAAGGCAGCGCCAGCCGATCCTTTCGCCAGCGCATCTGGCAAGAATCCTCAAAATACAAAGTACCTGCCCCGAGGGCGCAGGGTCTTTCACGACCTCCACATGCCTTTGTCTAGGGCATTGCTGATATTGGCGAAGAATGGGCATCTTAAGCCTTTGGAGTCCCGGCCACTCCCGAAGAATCTCCCCGCCACTCATGATGCTACCTTGTACTGCGCGTACCATCAACAGTCCGGTCACAGTACCGATGGATGTTCCCGCCTTCGTCATGAAGTGCAGGATTTGATTGACAACAAGGTTATCCTACCACCCACCTCAGGCAAGCCCGTCACCACTCAGTTGCTGGATTTCGAGGGCTCAGATACTGCGAGTATGTAAAGTGAACCGCCTGCGGGCAACATTTGGTATATTTTGGATGAAGCGTCTGGCACGCATTTTTGAGCATTGGTGAGACTGAGTTTTTGTAAATCCTGGCTTGGATATCGAGTCAGTCTTTTGTTTTGAGTCTGTCTCTTTGCCTTGAGTCAGTCTTTTTTGCTTAAGGGGCTGTCTGGTTGTATCGAGTCAGTCCCCGTTGTATATAATACCTGGTGATTCTGGGGTTGTTGTCCCGAACACCGTTTTGTTTTGTAATTATCTGTTTTGTTTTGAGTCTGTTTCTGCCGAGGGGCCAGTTGCACCAACAAAGCCGATTGAAACAGCTGTTGCTATCTCAAACTTCATGCTTGCTTTCAGCATAAGTGCCAGAGAATTTGATTGGGCTGACAGTACATCTCGCCTGCTCTCTTGTGTGCCAAACTCATTGCATTAACCTAAGTTTTCCAAAAAACAAACTTTTTAAACACTGCGGTGATGAAAACGAAGAGGAAGGAATTCCTCGGGTTTTGTAAAATTTTGATCATTTTGAGAGAAAGAGAGGCGTGCTAAGTCTTTTTATGAATAAAGCCATGCTTGTCGGCATGAGTACTGAGAAGGACCCTGGCCTGATCCAGATTGGTTCCACACTATCTTCGGCGCGAGCGATTCGTCGCCTTCCTAAAAACTTTCAAAAACAAATGTTTTACGCGGCCCTGCGAAGGCCTGTGTGGAATCGCTCTTGAGATTGCGCAGCCTAGGATCGCTCTCAGCCTCAAGATTCAACCTATTTGTTTTCCGACTTTGAACCCTTTCAGAATGTTCAGAAAGCTCAACGGACAAACGCCATGAAAGGCCCGTGTGGCCAGTTTTGAGGTAGCCTTCTATCAAGAAGCATCAAGGCCGAATCAGAAGGAGTAGATCTCGCCGGGAGGAGCTCGTAGAGTAACCCTGATGGATTCTCCGCAAATCAGTGCAACAGCCGTTCTCCTAGACATAGAGAGGCTTCAATTTCAAGAAACCATTTGGCATGGACTTGCTACACTTTTACCCTTTGAGAGGCTCGCTGGGCCGAAAACCCGGAAGGGCGGTCCAGGCAAAAGTTAGAGCAAGAGAAAAATGCAAAAGAAAGAATGAAAAAATACAAAAAAGCAAAAAAGGAAAGAAGAAAAGAAAAAGAAAAAAGAAAAAAAAGAAAAAAAGCAAGAAGAAGCAAAAAAAAGAAAGAAGAAGAAGAAATAGAAAATGAAAAGAAGCTCGCAAGGTCGAAAACCCGCATTGGGCGCCTTGGCAAAAATGAGAGCCAAACAAAGTGAAGGTTAAAATACCCGAGTGGACCTTAACCGGAACTACGTAAGGCTTGATTCCCATGTTTGGGATACGTAGGCAACTTCATCATGAAGTCCAGCCCCCAACGCTTTCATAAGCGTCTCAGTCCATGCAATGGTTTCAATTTCACCTCAAAGTCCAGTGGCCAACACCCTTCAAGGTGATTGTGTCCATATATGTGTTGTGACCGTCTTCGTCATCTCTGTGTCTAAGAGCTCGACCACCGCCAATGAAGACTGTCTGCGGATTGCTGCGGCACCATCCCAAACAAGGGGCAACTTTCCGTTGCCACGAACCGCCGTGAGCCGCCATTCAAACTAGGGGCAACTTTCCGTTGCCTCCCACCCCCTTTAAACCAAGGGCAATTTGCCATTGCCTCCGATCCGAGGTTGCGCATCTCGAAGAGTAAGTTCCATGCTCGTTAAGCATCAGCCGTTTGCAAAAATAGTTTTTGAAAATTTTTACTGAGGTTGACTATTTTCTCGAAAACTATTTCATTTTCCAAAACCGGACCATTGTCTTGGATCCAAAAAGGAAAACTTTCAGTGCTTGCAGCCTGACTTGCACGATCTTCAAATCAAAAATCGAACAAGTACGTTAATCCGACTCTCATTTTGATCAAAACTGTTTTAGTAGAAAGCAAAAACAAAGAATGGTTAAAATGATGAACTAGGGGCACAGTTGAGCCAGGCGTGCTGTCTCTCCCCCGTCATCGACGTACTTGCCAGAAGGGCACTCTGCCCACCAGAAGAAATAGCCGGGAGCTAACGGTGTTGAGTATGAACCCGCACCTTTCCATTTATCCATCAATCACCCCGGGGAGGGATGAAAAATGAGAGATTGAAGAATAGAGAGGTGTGAGTTGAGAGAAAAGTGAGGAAAAGGGTTTTGAGAGAAAATCCGAGCCTGAGAGCCGAGTGGTGCGAGAATCACAAATCAGAAAGGGTGGGAAACAATACCCAGCTTAAACTGGCTCCTCGTGGTCCGAGGTCTCCCATCTTCGTTCACGCGTCTGTGTGTCGTGTTTCTTTGATTTGACGGTCTCGTCTTTTGTTTTGAGTCTCTCCCGAGCGTGTCTCGTGGTGTTTAGGTCGTGTACCTCTTTGTTTGAGTCCTCCCCGCTGTGTTCAGTGGTAGGCTCGATATCCCGGTTTGAAAAACCCTCATTCGATTTCAAAAATCGCTTATGCTCAGAATGCTGTGCCATTCTCTACATTTGAACGCATTTCGACACCAACCGGTTCCATCTTTGAGGTCCGTCCTGTCAAATTGGGCTGTTTGTTCAGAAATTGCTGTGTGCAGAATGAATCGAATGCTGTGTTATGGGCTGTACACGGATTAATCCCCAACAGAGTAAGGGCTGTGTGTCCAGAATCAGGCAGTGGGTTGCTTGGGTGTATTTTGTTGTTGGCTGTTCAAGTTATCTGATTATTACAGTGCAAGTGTTCAATTTTCAGACAGCTAATTAGTTCCGTTTACATTGAGGTGTAACATGATGAGATGAGATGAATGCATGAAATGTGTAAATGCGAACACTTTTTCAGATAAAAAGTCTGTTTCATTTACTTAGCTTTTCAAATGTACAAGTTTTGGAAACAAAAATCTGCCTGCGGCAGTACAAGGTAATCTATCTACCAACAAAAAGAAAAGTACAAAGAGGAAAAGATAGCAAAAATCCGCATCTCTGTCGAGCACTCCGGAGGGCTGTCAGTCCGTCCTGGTCCTCTTCCTGGACGAAGGTCCAGGAGCATCAACAGCGTCGTCGTCAGAGCCCGAGCTAGAGCCGTCTCCGGTCTCCTCCTCCGATGACCCTGCCTCCGCCTCTGACTCCTCGTCGTCATCATCGTCCGGGGCTGGAGCTCGCGAGCTGCTCCCGACGTGAGTACGCCCACCCCTAGTGCGGGGAAATATCCTGCCCTCCTCGTCTCTCCCCCGAGCAGGGACAGCAGGTCTAGCTGGAGCACCTCCTGCCATGGGAATCTGGAAAGGAGGCTGAAAAAGTGCACAAAAGTGAAATGCATCAGTATACTGTAGACAGTTTATCAGTGCAGAATGCAATGTCGAGTACAGTGTGTGAATGCCGTGAGCAGTTTATCAGTGCAGAATGCAGTGTGTGAATACAGTGTATGAATGCCGTGAGCAGTTTATCAGTGCAGAATGCAGTGTGTGAATACAGTGTATGAATGCCGTGAGCAGTTTATCAGTACAGAGTACAGTGCAGAATGCAGTGTATGCAGTGTATCAGATGCTGCGAGATCAGTATGTCAGGTGTTGTGCCGTGCATCAGATTATGCAAAGCAGTGTATGAATGGTTTGAGGCCAGTGTCAGAAGGACATACCGGTATGCTGTAGACGGCCAAGAGGTCAAAAGTCCGCTGGAGCATCCCCATCATCGAGGCATTCATCGCCAACGACTGACGGGTGTACCCAGAAGAAGCCTGCAAAAGAATCAGATGCATTAGTATTCTGTGGAATATGAAATAGACTGAGATGAATAACTGTACGAAGTGCAGTGATGCATACCGGAGGTAGGTCGGGGATGTCAATGAACTCATGACCAGCCGGTGGAGGGGCGAAGGGGATCTGATAGGTCGACCCACCCTGCCCCTGGAAAGTCAGTGCAGCAGGCAGGGCAGGCCAGCCAGCTCCTCGTCCTCCCCGCACTCCGCCCCTACCACGGACCCGGGCCCTCCTCGAAGATCCAGCCCCTGCTCCCGCTCCGTCCCCAGCCGCCGATGCTACAGGCCTGGCCCCCTCTGCTCGACGGCCGCTCAAGGGACGCATCAGGGACATCCGCACGTACTCCTGATAGTCGCCGGTGCCTCGGAAGCCGGCCTCCTCCCAGCCGATGGAGTAATCATCCAGCTGCTCAGTGGTCAGCCCCTCGGTCTCCCTCATCTCTGCAGGAGGGTGAGCCGGGACTATCTGCTCAGGTAACCCAAGGGTCTGGCGTAGAAAACGCTCCCCCAGGTACCAAGCCCGACAGACCGGGCCCTCAAGCAGAATCCGAAAACGCGAGGTCTCCTCAGCACCAGGGAACCGACCCCGCATCGCCGACGGCAGCGAAGCCCATGGCCGCCATGTGATCTGAAAGTGACAGACAGTTTGTTATCTACTGTTATTGAAATATGCAGTGGGAAAGCGAAGCCTAAATGAACTGAAAGTAAAGCATACCTCCGTGGGGGTGATGGTGTCGAAATATCGGCGGAAGAAGCCGAACGTCTCCCGTGGTCGCCGGGTGCATCTCCCGTCAAAACGACTCGAGAAGGGAACAGCCGGAGGAGGCTCCGCAACTGGCACAGGTGCAAGCCTAGGGAAGTAGGCGTAAACCCACAGCTGCAAAACAGATGTCAGTATGACCATCAGATAAAGCAGGATATACAGAATGAAGCAGAAATGGCAGAGCCGTGTGTTGAGCCGTGTATTGTGTACAGTGTACAGTGTGAGCAGTGTACAGTCAGTGTAAAGTAGAATGTATGTGTGTGCCGTGTGTACAGTATACAGTGAGTGTAAAGCAGACTACAGTGTGTGTAGTATACAGAGTACAGAAAGTACGAGACAGAAATGAAAAGTGGAGAAGAAATGTACCTCCCAAGCCCGCCAGTAACCTCCGAGCAGCTGGCCGCTGCCGCGAGAAGCCGAGCTCATATAGCCGTACAGGGTGGCCAGAGCAGCGCCGCCCCAGTCGTAGTGCAAGATGTCTCGGACGTCCACCAGTGCGCTGAGAAGGCAGAGAGGCACGGTGTTCGCCCGGTCGGCGAAGATAGTAGTCCCGAACAGGAACATGAGGAAGCCGCGGGCATACCTCTCCACGTCCTCCTCGGTCATCTGAGTCTCCTCCCCCAGTGCGGGCTGGACCCTGAACTGTGCCTCGAACCAAGAGTATCGGACGAAGCCTGGACGAGCTAGCGGTGGCGCCTCCCCCAGTAGATGGACCTGAGCGGCGGTCCACTCGTCCATGTTAGTGTCGAAAGGGATCGGATCACCCCCTACCCCGATGCCTGTGAGCATCGAGAAGTCATAAGGGGTCATCGTCATGTCCCCTGCAGCAGAAAAGTGGAAAGAATCGGTGGTGTCCCACCATCTCTCCGCCAGAGCGGCAAGGAGAGGTCTGCATGTGGAGAGCCTAGAGAGCCCTCGGCAGAAGGTGCCGAAGCCCGCTCGGTCCACGATGCGCTGGACCGCATCAGGGAGCTCGTCATACCACTCCCGTGCGCCAGTATTCCCATACCCACGGATGGTATGGGAACCCTCCTGCAAACAGAAAATAACAATGGCAAGACAACATTCAAAATGCAGTTTTGAAAAGACAGATATGGCATGTATGCAAGTTTGTCAGTTTCAGGCAAATACCGGGTACCGGTGTGCTTACAGGAAAATACGTGTGCTGTGTCAGCGTGTTTGGGTGTTTCAGAACAGATGTAGCGTGTGTGCAAATCTAACAGATTCAGACAAATACTGGGTACCAGTGTGTATGCAGTGAAATACAGTGTGTGCCGTGTGTTTGGGTGATTCAGGGCTAGTGCAGTGTGTGTGCATGTGTCAGTCTCAAGCAGATATCAGTTGTATGTATGTTTACAGTCAACTATGGTCTACGGCATATCAGATTTCAGCAATTAAAGAATGCAGCTAACTATGGCAGTTTTGTATCCTACATTGCAGAAAGTAAAGCAGAAGATGAAGAGTTACCTCGGGAGTGCCGAATGAAAGGTGGGAGGTAGGCTCGCGTAGTAGTAGCTCAGGGGCCGCGTACCTCTCAAAGCTCAGGAACTGACGCAGGCCGTCTGGGGCAGAACGTGGATCGCCGGCTGATAGGTCGCCGGGTCGAACGGGCGCTCGCTCAGTGGTAACACCTCGACCCCGGGATCCATCTCGTGGTCCGGGGGAGTCCCGACACGTGGAATGTCGTCCGCCATGTAGAGAATAGTGTAAAAACGGCCGGAAAAGGAAAACCGAGCCGAAATGCGAAGAGTCAACTGAAAAGTCAACTCCCGAGAGGGTCGGAAATGGCCGGGAAGGCCGGAATGTGAAAAGGCACGGAAATGAAGAGGAAAGTGAGGGGAACAAACCCCGAAAAGGCTAGAACGCCAAACGAGGCACCGAAACGAGAATGTGATCGGTGGAAAATGTCCGAAACGCGAAGAGGATCGCGAATCCGACGACGAAACGAGCGTAGAACGCGAAGAAACGGGCGAAAAATGAGAAAGAAATGCTCTAGAGAGAGAGGGCAAGAATTTTCGGCGGTGGAAAAGTGAAGAATAGGGTTTTCAAGCCCTATTTTATAATGCCCGAAGTGAAAAGACAAAACTGCCCCGCACCAGCAACTGTTTGCCGGTCGGCACCTTTTTGTGCCGGTCGGCACTTTTTTGTGCCGATGGAATTGTTTTTGTGCCGATGGCCAGACGGTGGCCTCCCCTTTCTGCCGTTGGGGTTCCCACAGCCTTGTTTAGGCCATTTGAATTGTTTTGGGTCTTCATAGCTCAAGAAAGTGCAAGAAAGTGCATCTCCGACGCTCAACCGGCCTCCGTTTTGACCGCGGGCCGTGTCTCCAGTGCGTGGCACTCGAATTCGTACAAGGTGTATCCTTTTTGTATCCTTTTGAATTCAAAAGTTGTCCCATGTGTGTTGCACGAGCTCGTCACACTACTTCGGTGCATTACATCGCGCTGTCACGCGCCACACATTTGCATTGTTATGCACATGTTACATGCGTTGCAACACGCACCCCTTTGCATTGTCGTGCACATTTCTCATGCATCATCATTGCATTTCCATTCCATGCAGTGTCATGCATTCCGGCATACATGCGTTGTTGTGCATTTAAGCCCATTTACATTCCATGTGGCATGCATGTCGCACTTAGCATCGCACTGTTTTGTGCATTTCAAAATTGTTCGCGCTGTTCTGCGCACTGCACTGTTTTGTGCATTTCAAACCTCGCGCTGTTCTGCGCATCGCACTGTTTTGTGCATTTCAAAATTGTTCGCGCTGTTCTGCGCACTGCACTGTTTTGTGCATTTCAAACCTCGCGCTGTTCTGCGCATTGCACTGTTTTGTGCATTTCAATTTCGCGCTATTTTGCGCATCTCATTGCATTTTGCATGCATTCCATCGCACTGTCCTGTGCACTCGCGTTGCCTAACGCATCGCGCTATTTTGCGCATCATACCGTCGTGCAACACGCACGGTCTAGCGAGACCTTAAACACGCACGGTCTGGCGAGACCTTAAACGCGCACGGTCTGGCGAGACCTTAAACGCGCACGGTCTGGCGAGACCTTAAACGCGCACGGTCTGGCGAGACCTTAAACGCGCACGGTCTGGCGAGACCTTAAACACGCACGGTCTGGCGAGACCTTAAACGCGCACGGTCTGGCGAGACCTTAAACACGTACGGTCTAGGAGACCTTAAATCCTTGGAAGGTGCAAGACCTTTAGTGCATTGGTGTGCACACTATTGCTTTGTACATATCTTAAGCCGCGTGTAGTCGCGCATTCCATGCAACATGCATCACGTGCATCATTTGCATTTCAAAACAAAAAAAAAACATGCATTGTCATGCATACATTTTGCATCCCGGTCTAGGAGACCTTAAATCCTCTGAAGGTGCAATTCCTTCGGTGTTTGTCGTGCCCGAACGACTTTTCGGTGGTCTGGTAAAGCCACCTGTCTGTGCTTGCGATGAGTTCCTAGAAGACCAACTGGGACGGTGGAAACTAGAGTTCGAACGGCTTATGCCTAGAACGCAAAGGTTCGGGAGTTCCGAGACTAAAGTCTGGTTTAAATACCCAGAGGTTTACCCTCGGCTTGAAATCTGTATGGAAGCCCCATAGGTTGAGACGGCATGTCTACGCCTCAGTTCTGGATACTGAACCAACCTAGTATATCACCCTGTTGGTAAGATAGGGAAAGTTGCAATCATAGTCATTGCATCATAGTGCATTGTCATGCATTTGCATTGTAGTTTGCATGCATTCATTGCATCACCTTCCGCCTATGGCTTGCGCCTTTCCAGGTTGAGCTTGGTCTGGTATGTGCCCTTACTTTTCATGTTAAAACACAGTTCTGTATGTGTATCGCGCCGATTCCACGCTGATATGTTTGTTGAGGGTTGCGGCACCTTTTCTGTGTTACACATGGCTCGTACGTGTGCATGCCTTTCCTAGGCAAAATTTGGTTTGGCTTGCGTGCCATATCCATTGTATCCATATCCATTCCATTGCATATTTGTAGATATTGCATTGTAGATTGCATGCATTCATTGCATCACCTTCCGCCTATGGCTTGCGCCTTTCCAGGTTGAGCTTGGTCCGGTATGTGCCCTTACTTTTCATGTTAAAACACAGTTCTGTATGTGTATCGCGCCGATTCCACGTTGATATGTTGGTTGAGGGTTGCGGCACCTTTTCTGTGTTACACATGGCTTGTATGTATGCATGCCTTTCCTAGGCAAGATTTGGTTTGGCCTGCGTGCCATATCTATCCATTACATTGTAGTGTAATTTTTGCATCCGGCATTAGGATCGTAGTCCTTTCTCCAGCGGGTTGTTTCCCCACTTATGTCAATTCCACCCAATACTTGTTCTTGCGTCTGTCTACAATGCTCACAGTTCAGTTGACCGTTCTGTGGTAGACAGACTTGTTATCTCCATCAATCTATTTGACATAGATGTGGTTCCGAACCGCTCGTGATTGGATCACGATTCAATTGCTTTGCATGTAGCTTGCATTGTTTCAATTACATTGCATCTGCATTTGCATTGTTTATACATTGTTTTGTATATATCGCATATCGTTTTGCATCCACATTTGCATTGTCATGCATGTTGCTAACCATATTGTACCTGTTAAGTTTGTTTTCTTTGCAGGCACGATATTGTATGTACGGTTCATTCGAAGCTGGTGCAACCAGACGAGCCGCACAGGTATTGTATCTCCCGAGTGAGACGTATTGAGAATTCCATAATTCTCTTACATCCTTTCTGCATTGTAGTGTAGTTTGGTATGCTAGCTTAAAACTGTTGCATGTTTGCTTCGTTACAGCTTTCTTTGCATGATCATAAGTTATGCTCGGCTCCGTGCATTGTCTTGCATTTTGCCCCTGCCTCCGGGCGCATATCTTATTTGTATTGCATGTTTGTCTAAGTCTTCGGCCTTGTCAAAAATGGGTCGTCTCTGGGCTTTGACATTCACTCCCGTCATTGTTATGACTTTCGAGTTCTGTCAAAGAGGGGCAACTGTAGACACCCCATTTTTGACCGTCCTCAAGACTTGGACGTCACTGTTTGAACACACGGTGATCTTCCATGTTTGTGTTCGTTTGGAGTTCCCGGAGGTCTCGGCTCGCGCGCCCCGCCTCAGGATCCCCGAACTCGACCGTTTAGTGTCTGGTTTTGCACCAAACACTTGCATCTTGCCTTTGAGAGGCAGGGTGGGGCTTGTAGACCATCCCCACCCACCACCGGCATTGGCTAGATGCCACCGGCTGGTTTTTGCTGCCACCGGCAATGTAGTTTGCCGGTCGGCACTATTTGTTGCCGGTCAACACTTTTTTGTGCCGGTCGGCACTTTGTTTGGCCAAGATGGCATTTTTTGCTGGCCGATTGCTGTTCATCTGCTTTTGCAGATATTTTTGGACAGCTGTATAACTTTTGCTCCCCTCCATACACGTGTATGGAGGGATCTCCCTCTTGCAAAGCTTGTCTTGTAAGCTTTACAAGAGGCATATAGAGAGGAGCTCTCTCTAAGGCAAAAAAAAAGAGGCTTAGACATTTTTGAGAGAGGAAAATACAGAGAAGAGCTCTGGTTTTCTAAGGTTAGGGTTAGACATACACAATCTATCTCTCTTTCCCTTTCATTTTGTTCACTAGGTGTTTTGTGCCTTACTATTGCACACAAACACCTAGTGTTTCACCTTCCTCTAGGAGATGAGGTTCTAAAGAGTGTGTTTTGAAGTTTTGGTCTTGGATTCAAGCTCAAGGAGGCCATTGGAGCATCTTTGTTGAAGAAGGCATCAAGGGTGAGAAACTAGTCCTTTTTTCCCCCTTTTTTGCATCAATTTTCTACTAGTCTTAGAGCTGTTTTTGTGATTATTGTATAACATAAAAAAGTTCTATTTTTAAGCCCTCTTTATTGTTTATTAAGAGTGTTTTGTTGTTTGAGGGGTGTTGACCACCCTTAGGCCTCAAAAGGCCTCATTTTGAGCCATTTTGTGTTAGCTCCGGGATTTTGGTGTTGAGGTCTCTTCACCACCAAAATCTTGAGGGATTTCAGTGGTGAAGATGATCCTTTGAAGTCCCAAGAAGGAGAGGGCCATCCCCTCTCCTTGTTGTCCTTGAAAAGGACACATTTTGGCCTCTTAAGGAAGCCTATGCTTGAGTGTGTGTTGAGCATGTTTGGTTTGTTTTTCATGCTTATATATCCATGATATAACATGATTTAAAGTTGGTTTTGGAACTTCATGCATGTTTAGCATAGTTGCCTTGTAATGCCATGTTTGTGCCTTGACATGTCTAGGTTGTTAGCCTTTGTTGGAGCATGTTTTAGGCTTGTATTTGTGAAGATTATATGCTTATTTTGCCATGTTTTAGATCTGTCCATAGTCGTTTGGGTTGATCTTTGCTTGCATTATATGGCTCCTTTGCATTTGGGCTTGTTGGCCTTGAGTATGTGCATGTGTAGCATGACATCTTTGCATGAATTTGATGAATTGGGGTCGCCTTGTATGCCATTTCAGTCCTATTTCCATGCTTGTTTGATTGCCTTGCATGCCTCTTTAATGCTTTGAAAGCATGTGTTGCAATGCTCCATGTTTTGGTCATGATGTATGCCTTTGAATTTGGGCCACTTAGATGTCATCTAAGGAGTCCTTTGGCCTTGTTTTAACATGCTAAAAATCTGTTTTTAGTTGCTCAATGCATGCCATGTTTGTTGTGATAAAACACGCTTCAAAGCTTCATGATTCGCCTCAAGTATTTAGACCATGTTTGGTGCATGCTTGGCTTGATTTGTTGCTTGGTTTGGCATCATTTTATAACATGATTTTAGAGCTTATAACGCATGCTAATTGTTCATGTTTGTCCCTTTCAAGTGTGCTTGAATGTTGTTTGTTTTGTGCTTAAGTGTAGGCCTTTCCATCATGTGTATGTGTGCATGTGTTTTGGCTTCTTGTTTTGGCCATTATGGCTACTGTTTTAGGCCTTTTTAGAGTTGCCTAATTCATGTATAAGTCCATCTTGCCATCCATTTGCATGTTTGCTTGTAAGCTTTGCATGATTACATTGCATTGTTCATGTTGCATGATAGCTAACATGCTTAGGTTGCATTGCATCAACATGCATTCCTTGTCCCTTGATTTGGGTGATAAGGATTGGGAGTTTGTTTGATTGATTTGCATTGCATTTGAAATCAAAGTTGCATACTTGGTTCTTTGGGCCATCATGCATGGAAATGCGTGATTGGTGGTCCGAGAACCGAGGCACATGTCCCTTTGAGTCATCACAATGATAAGAGACATGATTGGTGCATACATGCTTTGAATTGTGCTGCCATGCCTTGTTTTGCCCTCTGTTGCTGTGAGTTGCAGGTTCTGCAGGAATACTCTGCCGACCGGCAGTGTAATGTGCCGACCGGCACAATTTTCTCTGCCGACAGACCCTATTTTGTGCCGATGGCCATACTACACTGCCGGTGGAAATTTCAATCAGCCGGTGATGATCCCCTCTGTCCAAGGATGCAGTCCTGAGGCTTTGACAACCTCCAGAGAAGGAAAGGGAGGAAAACAGAGGCAGCTTGCGCATGGTGGCGCGCTTCCCGAGGCGTTTTCCCGCTTTATTTAATTTATTCAATTTGTTAATTAAATTAGTTAATTTGTAATATTAATTAGCTGGTGTAGTTAATTAATTTGTATTATTATTTTGGTCCCTCCGAGCGAGGGCAAATCTGTAATAAGTGTGCGTGAGTGTGTGTATGTCTTCCAACCTCACGTCTTTCTTCCCTTTTATTTACCTGCTTACGATGGTAGATTAGGGCACGTTTAATTTAGCATACCTTATGCTATGCATGTGTGCATCCATGCATTTGTATTACATGCATTAGGCTCGGTACATCATGCTAACCGCATATGTTTTTCAAATCAAAAATTGACTATGTGATAGTTGATCGCATTTCATATGCCATGTTTAGGGCTAGCCGAGCCTGCCTAGATCGCATTTTGCATGTGATGCATTAGCCACTTTTAACATGAACTAGGACATGCATGTTTGCTAACTAGTTTACTGTTTTGGCACGGAGTACGATGTAAGTATTTTTGCTTTAGCATCCAGCATGCGTGTGAGTGTTGCCATGACAGTATGCTTGCCATGCGGCTAAGTGCTTAAATGAGATAAACTGCTTGAATGCCTGTGGGTGGAGGTCAAATTGCTTAAATTGGGATAATGCGTTAAAACTGCGATTTTTAAGCCCACTAGATAGTGGCAAAACCATCTTTTCCAAAAGCCCACTTGAAGGTGGCAAAACCTGCATTTTAGCCTACTTACGAGTAGCAAACCATTTTCAAAACGAACATAAAATGTTTTGTTCCAATTTGGGTGATTTGGTCTATACTTGTTTGCTGCGCGCATAACATAGTAATGCTAGGCTAATAATTGGATTAAGAACACATAACGTTTTCAAAATTGGATATCACGGTTAGTAGAGGCCGGTCTTCGGACCGGGCGAAAGGGGGTGCTCATAGCTGACCTTCCCCAATCGTACCCAAGCTCCCGAGCCGAGACAACTCCGGTGATGACGGACATGTGGCCTTCGGCACCGAGTCAGGGTTTCCTAAATTCCCCCATTTTAAAATATTTAGGTGGCGACTCTGTATCTGGAAAAGCAGTCCATGTTTGGCACTACTTTTTCAAAAATTTGTTTCTCAAAACGATTTGCCAGATTTGGACTCTTTGGTTCAGATTTAGAACCGTGACACAAATCGAGTCCGAACTGTAGCATTGAGGCCCCTCCCCGGGCGCTGTCTACACTATCCATCTCCATTTATTCAAGTCATGGAAGCTTTTGCAATTCATTGACCTTTGGATCAAGAACCTATTGTTCACAATTCTTTAGTCTAAGACTTTGCAATAATGGATATTGGAAGCTCTTCTTCTGCCACAAAACCTTCTGCATGGAATGAGGCTGCTGCTTCCTCTTTTTCTTCTAAAGCTTCTGGCTGGAGAAGCTGGCCAGAACCTAATGAATCCAAGCTAAGAGAGCGAATTAACCATCGATTCGTCGAATTCGCTGATCCTCTGTCTTTCCCTCATTTTGCTCGGAGATTGGTGGTTTACCCCTTTGTATCCATCGATCGCTAATACAGTTTGGAAGACAACTTACTTATAGCATAGTACTCATCTTCCATGCCTACGAAGATAGTGCGAACAATTCCTCTTCCAGAGGAAACACAATGATACAACCCGTCATTCTTAGCCCATAAGGCAAAATTTTGCTCTTCTGACTGGCTAGAATGTGTGAATAACCCCCAATTTGCTTCTTCCTTTGGGATGGACCCTCCTACGCCTCCTCTTCCTCAAAACCCTCACTGGAAGGAAGAACTGAGACTTTTGAGAATCAGTTTCTTCCTTCCTACCAACCTCCAGATCTTCTCACTATATTTGAGCGATATCAAGCTCAACTTCTGCTTGCCACCTTTTCTCACTTTCCCTTCAATGTTCTTGGAGGTGATATTCCTCTTAAGAACTTTCGATGGGCTTGTGACGTTATGACTCGAGGTCATGTCCTCAACCCCATTGCTCAAGCAGAACTTCAGATGTTACTCTCATTACTTCTCCATTGGTACCAAACTTCTTTGGCTACCACTCAATCTTTGGACCAAATCTCAGCCCATCAAATTCACACCCAGTATGAAGCAGAGAATCTTATTGACGAATATAACGACTTCAAGAATAAAGATTCTACATACTGGGATGATCTAGATATGGATGAGATAGAACAAGGATTGAAGGAAAAAGAGTTCGAAATGAAGACTGAATGACTTTTTCATCAAATAAGAACATATCCGCTACAGCAACCCAGCTTGGAGAGAATAGAGGACAGAATAAAAAAGGAACATAAATTCATTGATCACTGTTGGAACAAATTCCATGACCTTGTTATTCTTTCTATTCCGTATTTTTATGAAATTGAATTTGTAGCCAAGAAGGCTTTCTAATGTAATTACTTTCATATTAATAAAGCTAGGTTTTCCTTTTTTTATTCGGCATGGCCTAATTTTATATTCCAATTGCATACTTGTAACCATTCTATTCGCCCAAATCAAACAAAATCATATCTTTGAATTCACCAATTTTGTCCTTCGAAACTTGATTTGAACATTTCTAATGGAATACTAGAAACCTAATTTGAACATCTCCAACATATGGAGTGTAGTTGACAATCTTTGCCTTAGGTCTTCTCATTCCAATCATATGGTTAACACAATCAACAATTTTGAATTAACTATTTTTGCTTCGAAAAAAATAGTCTACGTTTTTCGAAGTATGGAAACTTCCCTTAGGGATTGCACTTTTTATTCTAAAAAAGTGAGTCCCTTTGTGTTCTTCACTACTTAACCAAATATTGGTTTTTTGCCACTTCGAAGTCTAGAACAAACAAATTCTAGCTGCAGAGTATTTCAAATTTTACTTCGAAGGATTTTACTTTCAACAAGAAACCTTAAAGCAAGTCTTTAATACCCTTAAAGTAAACAAACACCTGGGCATTCTTGTACTCTTAGGTATGAAACGTACTTCGAAGTCAACTTCCTACTTTCAAAGCCCTAACTGGATGTTTGTCACCTGGCTTTGGAGCCAAAGCTTGGCTTCGAAGCCAAATATTTGATTTCAAAGCCAATATAAGTTTTTGAGATACGTTTCCCTCCCAAATTATCACTCTTGAGAGAAACTTTTCGCATCTATACCTTTAGTACGTCTTTATGAATTGTACCCATTTAAAATGATTGGGCATTTTTCGGACAGAAAGGTTTAAAAACCCTTTCCTTTCGTGCTTTTAATTTACTTGCTCGCCCAACACACAAACCCTTCATCTCCATTAACTTCTCCTCTCCTTTACCCTCTTTCTCAACTTCGTCTTCTGAAAACTTCTATCAATGGCTTCTTCCTCCTCGAAGATACTAGTCATAGAGCGTGTGAGTCCATCCGTAGGCTTAAAAAGGATCATTGCTGAAGAGTGTGAAAAATACAAAGCTGGCGAGAAAAGTGCTATTGATGGGCATATTTTCATTCCCCATCACCATGAGCAACAGGAATATGTGCTTGGGCCTATTTTTAAAGAGGTCCCTACTCAACTTCCAACTCTGTACCCGCGTTTGGAGGACCATTGCCTCATTCATGAAGGTGGTCTTAATTGGGGAAGCTGGAGAGTGAACCGACCCCATC
This sequence comes from Camellia sinensis, assembly GCF_055761805.1. Classification (NCBI taxonomy): domain Eukaryota; kingdom Viridiplantae; phylum Streptophyta; class Magnoliopsida; order Ericales; family Theaceae; genus Camellia; species Camellia sinensis. The sequence continues at coordinate 53,449,101 of NC_138967.1, forward strand.
GCCGCTGGCCCACAGTAAGACCAGAATAGGAGGAATGGTATGATCAAGTCGTTCTTGCTAGAACACTGGATCTCCAGGAACTTTGCCTCTTTGATGCCCTTCAATTATCCAGGTTCACCATTTCGGAGGACCCATTTTTAATACATGCTGCTCTTTGTTTTTGGAATTCTGCTTTCAATTTCTTCCAATTTAGATATGGTATGATGGCTCCTACTGTCATTGACATCTGCCATCTGTTAGGGTTATCCTCTATTGGTACTCCCTTTGGTCCAGACTACCCTGACCTTAGCATCCCTTTTTCTCTTCCCCCTCTGAACTCATCCTATAGTGACTTTGTCAAGGCTGAGAACAAAAGGGAAAGCCCTATGACTGATAGGGAATTCTTTTCTTTTTTATTGTATTGGCTTTGCAAATTCCTTTTCTGTACTTCTTCTCAGAGGATTATGCATGAGTTTGTCCCTCTTGCCAAAGCTTTTGTTTTGCATAAACAGGTGGCCTTAGCTCCGTTTGTTTTAGGCCATGTTTATAGAGCTTGTTCCGTCTTTTGTAAAAAAAACCCATGGATGCCAATCAAGGAGGCCCATTTTGGATACTCCAACTCTGGCTTTTTGCATACTTCACTGATTTGCGCTCTAAATGTCTAAAGTTTTTAATGCCAAACCCTACCACTTATGGTATGAAGTTAGCCAATGTCTCTCTTTATCCTTCCAACTTTGCCTTTTACTTTTTTTTTTTTCACCAACTCTCAGTTTTCCCTTCTTCTCCCACCTTCTTCTATCCCTTCGAAGCTAATATTGGCCCAACCTGGCTGAGGGCCTTTCTGAGTGATAGGTCCTGCTCTAGGCCTCAGCACAAAAATATGTGGGCTTCTATTTTGATCCCGAGGGAGCTATTCATTGGCACTATGAATCCTAGAGCTTATAAGTGCATCTCTGAGCCCTATTGCCCTGCCCAATTTGCTAGGCAATTTGGACTCTCTCAGGGGATCCCTATCCCTCTCTACAGCCAATCTAACTCAAACCTTGTAAGCAGAGAACTAAAGATTCCAAGATCTAGATTAGAAGAGGCAACCTCCAAGTTTATCCAAGACTTAATTGATTTTGAATACCTACCTTTCACTCCCCACAGCAATGCACTGAAAAGATACCAGAATTGGTGGATGGCCAATATGGAGATGCACTTGGCCATTGCTCCTCAAGACCTATTAATGGTACTAGATGTGCCTCAAACCAAGTCCAAGGGGACTGGAGTTATTACTTTCTCCACTGCTTATGCTACCCCAGCTAAGACTCCTGCTACCACAAAGTTTGCTCTTGTTGCTTCAATAAGGACTTCTTCAATTTCATCTGAAGTTGAACGACTATTAGAAGCACCCTCAAAAAAGAAAAAGAAGACTGACACTAAAGTGCCTCTAAGTGTACAGCCCATTCAGGCAATACTCTCACTTCCTGGTTTTACTATTTTCACACTTTTTTTGAGGCAAAGCATTCCTATATCTTTATTTTTTGGCTTAACTCCATATTTTCCTCTTCTAAACTTTAACTCAGCCCAATTTGTTCTCCCTACAATCCTTGTTGCTCTTTCCCCTCCTGAGGAGATCCCAGTTATTACTTCACCTCCAGTGATAGATGATTCCCTCAGAGAATATACTGGTAGCTCACCAATTCTTTGTCCACCCTCACTATCCAACTCCAGCCCTTCTTTTCTTGACCTACTGGGGGCCAAGACTATGGAAACTATTAGGGACATTTCATCCTCCTCTCCTATCCTTATGTATCCATCTCTTCCTTCCACTAGAGTCCTTTCTACACCACCAATGTCAATGAAAGAGATGGACATTTTCGGAGCTAGACTGGCTAGCCTTTTTGACATGCCTTCTACCATTCCAACAACCAGTAATGAAACTGAGCCATTAGTTCTGGCTAATTCTCTCTTTGAAATTTTTGAGAGCTCTTCAACCATCAGTAGCGCTTCCTCACCTTCACTGGACTTGGGCATCTGTTTGGAGTTGTTGACATTGTTGTCGAGGATCTCATTCGAAGCCTTGCAAAGACCTATTATCAAGAATGGTTTCCTCCAGTGCTGCAAGGTCATTGCGCAATCCAACATGGCTATTTCAAGTCACTTGTCTCAAGTGTAAACTCGACTTTCTTTGCACGCCGCCCTTTCAGAGAGGCACGAATTGGTCTCCTACAGTTCGGACTCCTTTCAAAGTTCTGAATCTAATCTCACAAAGTGCAATGTGAGACTGATAAACACTAAAGAGTCCAATCCGACAAATCATTTTAGAAAATTGATTTTAGATCAAATAATGCCAAAACTGGACTGCTTTGCCATATTACAGTGTCGCCACCTAAATATTTTATTTTTGGGAAATTTAGGAAATCCTGACTCATGCCAAAGGCCACGTGTCCGTCATCACCAAAGTTGCCTCGGCTCAGGAACTTGGGTACGAGAGGGGAAGGTCATGAAATGAGCACCCCCGCTTGCCCGATCAAAGGATCGGCCTCTACTAAACATGATATGTTGTTTGATAAACACATGTGTTCTTATTCTGATTATTAGCTAACTTTGTTATGTGACGCACACACAAGTATAGACTAAGATTGCGAGAATTGGACAAAACAACACATGTTTGTTTTCGAAAATGGTTTGAATGTACCATTCTCAAGTGGGCTAAAGCGCGGATTTGCCACCCTCAAGTGGCCTTAAAACATGATGATTTGCCACTTCGCAAAGCAAGCTTAAAACATCCATTCATCGAATTGTCCCAATTCAAGTAACGAAGCCTTTACCCACAGGCATTCATGTAGTTTAATCAAACAAGCACATAGCCTCATGGCAAGCATGCTATCATGGCAACACTCACACTTACAGTGTACTCCAAGCCAAAACAAAAACTAGTTAGAAATATGTATGATCCTAACTATACAAGATGCCTAATGCAACACATGCATTAATGCAACTAATTAGGCTCGGCTATCTAAGATGGCATATGAATGCAACGATTTAATACATGTATTCAAATAAGTATTGAAATACGATACAGTTTGAATGATGCGTCGAGCCCGGTGTATGCAAGACAAATGAATGATGCAAACATGCAAAGCATAAGGTATGCTAATCAAAACGTGCCCTAAAACTAACCATCGAAAGCGGTTAAGTAAAAGGGAGAAAGAAATGGGATTGGAAGATATGCACACACACACACACGCTTATTACAACATTGTGCCCTCGCGAAGGAGGGTCCGAATAAGCTAAGCTACACTAAGCTAAGCTATTCAATCTAATCTAATTAAACTAATTATTACACAACCAATTGAATAACTAGCAAACTACTAATTATTATAATACTTAACTAATTAGCAAACTAATTAATTAAATTACAAATTCATGCTAACTAAACATGCAAGATATCTAAACTACACTGCCTCAGCTTTGCTTCAGGAAGCGGACGATGCATGCACTCGGTTTTCGCCCCGAAAAGCCCACCGATTTGCTCTTGAGAGGCTCTGTTTGCAGGGTTACTCCAAGAACTTTCTGCTCCACCTTACCAATTCACTGCTGAGGAATGCACCAGTGGCTTGCCGGTGTGCTGAATTGCCACACTGCAACAGAGCACAGACAGAGGAAAATTGAGGGTTTTCCACGGATATGTTTGTACCATGCCCCTCCTTATCATCTCAAAACATCAAAAGAGTGGCACTCTTGGATCCAAAACCACCAATCAAGCATTTTCAATGCATGATGGCCAAAGATCCAAGTTGTACACTTTCAATGAATGCACAAAACAAAACTCTAGACCACCACCCTATCATGCATGATCAAGGGTGATGGAGACAAAGGAGATTGGCTCATTTCATCACTTTAAGTATGAAATGGACCAATCTACCTTGTATTCAATATAACGTCTGATTGAACGTAATGCAATGCAAACACAACATGCTTATCTTGGTCATGTTTTACTTATCCAATTCTTCTTTACACATTTTAACATTACCAAGCCATTCTTTAGTCAATTTGTCTAAGATGAGTGTCCTCTAATAAGAGAGGGGTCAACCAAAAGATGGCTTAAGATATGAGAGAGATCATGCCTTTGGTTAGTAAAAACCCTCAAAAGAGAGCTAAAACCATTGAGCACAAGCTCTATCTCAAGCTTAAACACAACCTTAAGGTTGACCAACCCTCAAAACAAATGAAAAGTGAAGAAATGAGAGAGGTTACAGAATTTTCAATGCTGAAATGGCATGAAAAAAGTGCTACATCATGCAAGCAACATATGCAAGACATGCTCAAAGGCCAAAAGCAATAAACTAGTGAAGAGCACTACACTAAAGGCATGCAATATCAAGCACAAATGACCAAACCAGCTCTAGATAGAGCTTAAACATGCCAAAACAGTGGTTAAAACATGCTGAAATGGTAGCATAGAAGGCAAGAAAAACATGCTTATTTATTAGCCACAAACAATGCTCAAAGCACAACTTGCAAAAGCAATGAAAGAGTGAGATATGTGAGAGTGTGACAAAGATGTATGCACTAAAATCACATGCTAAATGACGCTACATCATGCAAGCAACACATGCACAACATGTTAGAGGCCTTAAACACAAAGCTAGTAAAGCCATTTACACTACAACCATGCATAGCAAGACCCATATGACCAAGAAGGCTCAAAACAGAACTAAAGTATGCTAAATCAGTAACAAAAACATGCTAAGATCAAGTCACAAATAGGTGGAAAAACATACTCACATGCTAGGCCATCTACACATACAAACAAGACACAAGGAGGGGAGGCCACCCCCTCTTATTTTGACCTCAAAACACACTTTTTACCACTGAAATTCCCTTGGAATTCAGTGGTTAAAAGGCCAAAAACAAGTTGTTTTAAAAGCTTAAAAAAAGGCACAAAAGGCTTCATAAGCCAAAGAGCAAAAGAGAAGACAACCCTCCTAATTCAACAAAGGCTTAAACCACTAATTTAAAACCTTAAAAACAGAGTTTTTTATGGTTGAAAAACTAGGTCAAAGCAGTGTAAAGAGATGGCCAAGCAACCAACAAAAACAAAGCTTAAAGGGGGGTAGGCTTTACCTTTGAAGCACAATAACAAAATAGCCACAACTCTGAGCTAAAACCAACCTTAGGAGCTCAAACAAGGCCTCCAAGAACCTCAGCTCCAAGATGAAGGTGTTTGGCTAAGGGTGCTAGTGCAAATGTGTAGAGAATTCCCACTTTCAAGCACAAAATAGGAAGAGAGAGAGAATTCTAGAGAGCGAGAGAGAAATTTTGCTCACAAAATTTTTATAACCCTTTACATGCAAGAGGAAGGTCTCTATATATAGAAGATACGAAATCATCTTGAAAATATCCAACCATCCACGTGCAAGCAGATGCTCCAATCTGTGCAAGCAGCTGTCAAAAAAATATTTAAAAATATCTACTGATGCACTGGTGGCCATCCGGCCATCAGTGATGGCCGGCAAGCTAGAGCCCATGGCCAGCAGTGCCCTACCATGGCCGACAGTGCTCCAAAAGCAACATGCCAAAAGAACCAAAACATGGTCCAAAAATGAGATAGAACTAATGCAAGGTTTGGAAAGATCAAACTTGTGGCGCTTCGCCGCGAAGTTCGAGCGCTCGACGAGCAATCAAACTTGTCACTGGATGTACCTGCGAGAACATCCAAGTCTTGAAGACGGTTAAAAATGGGGTGTCTACATCAGGCAGCAGCTACCATTGACTTTTATGTCAACATCTGCCATGTTGCCAAAGCTACAGAGGAGAAATTGTTGAGAGACCAGGAATTTGTTTCCCATATACATGCTGAGGTGTCTGAATTGAAAGAACAACATTCCTCTGTCTCCCAATTTCGATCCCAACTATTGGAGAAGAAAGCACAACTAGAGGAAGAGTTATCAGCAGTTAACCTGGCTTTGGATCGAACTACCACAAAGCTGCAAATCACCAACCAAGGACTGGCTGATCAAAGGTAGGAGATGACTATAGCCATTCGGTTGTTTCCATCCCTTAAGAGCAGAGAATCAATTGTAAGGGAACAACTAAAATATTGTACTGACTTTTGAGTCAATCTATGGTTGTATATACTTAACTCCTTATGAAATGAATTCTTTATTTATTATTTGAGTGTTTTCATGTTTTTCTTGTTTAGCATTTACTATATTCCTTGTGTTTCCCATACAGTTGGATAATAAAGCTTCAGGTACCTGCCATTAATTTTCTTAGGGTGTACATATCCATTCAAATTTCCCAAATGGTATGCTCCCCAAGACAAGACTCTATGAACTTAATAAGGTCCTCCCCAATTAGGTGACCATTTGCCAAACTTATGGCTTTTAATTTCTATTGGAATTATTGTCTTTCATACCAAATCACCTTCATCAAAGCTAATGTGCTTGAGTTTCTTATTATAGTTTTTGACTGCTTTCTTCTTTTGAAAAAGAATGCTATTTAATGCCAAAATTCTAATCTCATCCACATTTTCTAATTCTAAGAACATGCTCTGATGGTACTACTCAGGAACTAATTGATCCTGGCATCTCACCCTCAAGGACTTGATGTTAATCTCCACAGGTAACACTGCATCATGCCCATATACTAAGGCATAAGGAGTAACCCCTGTACTTGATCTTGGAGAAGTCTTATAAGCCCACAATACATCTAACAGCAAGTTATGTCAATCCCTAGGATTGTCTTCCACAACTCTCTATATTCCTTTTTTTAAAGACTTATTGGATAATTTTGTCTGACCATTTGCTCGTGCATAATAAGGGGTAGAATTAACAAGACTAATTCCAAACACTGCCGCGAAAGACTTTACCATCTTTCCATTAAATACAGTCTCATTATCCACAGTTATGGTCTATGGGATGCCAAACCTGTGAATCAAATCTTTAATAAATCCAATAACTTCAGTTTAGTCTACATCCTTATATGGTTTAGCTTCGACCCACTTAGTGAAGTAGTCTGTAACCACTAAGATGAAACAATGGTGCTTCGAAGAGGGTGGATGTATTTTTCCTATCATATCCATAGCCCATCCCCTAAATGGCCAAGGCTTCACAACTGCATGTAAATCAGTTATTGGTACATGTCTTATCATGCCATGCTTTTAGCATGCCTGGCAACCTCTAGCATATTCTATACAATCTTTAAAGATGGTGGGCCAATAGTAGGAATGTCTTCGAAGCAACCATCTCATCTTCACACCAGGCTGATGAGTACCACAGATGCCTTCATGAACTTTAGCCATGGCTGCCAATGCCTCCTTTAACCCTAGACATTCCAATAACAACACATCTGCTCCCCTTTTGTAAAGAGCATTACCATACACTATGTATTGCATACATTGTAATTTGATCTTTCTGCTGGCTTTCGAAGATGGGCCAGTTAAGTACTGCATTATTGGATGCCTCCAATCTTGATCTTGTAAGTCATTATGATTGACTTCTAATACCACATTCCTTTTAGTTAAAAGTGGTGTTAATTTTTGATATGTTGCTTGACTTATGTTCATTTGATTGTCGTCCATTTTCTTGAAATTCTAAACTTTCTGAGCTACATCATTGGCTTTGTCATTCATGAATCTTGGGATATAAGTCACATTTGCTATCTGAAATTAAGAAAGCAAATGTAATGCAACAACATAGTATGGCAATATGCTTGCACTTTGACATTTGAAAATTCCTTTCACTTGGTTAACCACCAATTGAGAATCCCCAAATATATCAACTGCATGAGCTTGTAATCCAATAAGCATTTCCAGTCCCATTATTAAAGCTCCATATTCAGCTTGATTATTGGAACACGTAATTTCATCAACTCTGAAACCATGTGTGGTTTTTACCCCCTGTGGTGACTTAATCACCACACCAATTCTAGTTAGACCATTGGCTTTTGATCCATCAAACCACATTTGCCATGGCTCAATATTAACCATACCAAGATCCATTACCTCTTGGCTTTCTGTCTGACATGGATGATCTGCCAAAAAATTAGCTAAAACTTGTTCTTTTACTGCCTTTTGGGGGACATATTCTAGATGTAATTCTGATAAGGCTAATATCCATTTGCCAATTATTCCTCTCAACATAGGTCCAGATAACATATACTTAACCAAATCTGTGGTTACAATTACCAAGACAATTGTAGGCAAAAGATAGTATCTTAGTTTCATTGCAGCAAAATACAATGCAAGGCACAGCTTTTCTACAGCTGAATATTTATATTCACAAGAATTTAAAAACCTACTAAGGTAATAAATTGCTTCCTCTTTGCCTTCTTCATTGTCCTGGGCTAAGAAAACTCCCAATGAATCTTCTGGTGCAGCAATGTACAACTTCAAGGACTTATCACTCTTTGGTGGCATCAGCACTCGAGGCTTGGCCAAGTAGGCTATAATTCCTTCGAAAGCAATTTGATGCTCTATTGTCCACACAAACTCCTCTTCATCTTTCAACCTTAATAAGGAAGAAAATACTTTAGTTTTCCTTGCAGTGTTAGAAATAAATCTTCGAAGAAAATTAACCTATCCGAGGAATTTTTGTACTTCTCTCTTACTTGATGGAGGCTTGGCTTCAATGATGGCTTTGGCTTTATTGTGAACAATCTGTATTCCCTTCTTGTGTACTACATAGCCCAAGAAGTTTCCAGCTGATACACCAAAAGCACATTTGAGAGGATTAAGCTTCAACTTGAACTTTCTCATTCTTTTGAAAGCTGCTTCCAAGTGAAACAAATGTTCCTCCATGGACTGCGATTTTACTACAATGTCATCAATGTAACACTCTAAATACGCTCCAATGAGATCATGAAAGATTCATTTCCCTTTGATATGTAACCCCAGCATTCTTTAGGCCAAATGGCATTTTAACCCATTTGAAGGTGCCAATGTTCCCAGGACATCTGAATGTTATCTTATGGACGTCCTCCTCTGTAATGCAGATTTGGTTGTAACCAGAATGCCCATCCATCATAGATAAAATCTTGTACCCTGCTGAACTATCCACCAATAAATCTACTATGGGATACTCATCTTTTGGAGTTGCTAAATTCAAGTTTCTAAAATCGATGCATACCCTCATTTTACCATTCTTTTTAACCACAGGCACAATATTGGATAGCCATTCAACATATCTAGCTGTTCTAATAAAGCCTGCCTTAAGAAGCCTAAAAATTTCCTCCTTGACCTTCTGAATCACTTCAGGACTCATCCTTCTTTGCTTTTGCTTGTATGACTTGAAATTATGCTTCATAGGGAGCCTATGTTCCACTAATGACCTATCCAATCCTGGCAGTTCATTATAAAACCATGCAAAACAATCTTTATATCTCTTTAAGACCATCAATAACTAGTCCCTGTCAAGAGCACTTAACCAAGCACTGATGTAAATGGGTTGCTGTGTAGAACCTTCTCCTAAATCAACTTCTTTCAAGGGGTCTTGTATTTGAGAACTCACTAATGCTTCTCTTTTGATTTCTTCTGTCCTCGAAGCAATTTCTTTGCTTTGTTATGCTCTCATTTTCTCTAATTCAACATCTTTGCCTTCTTCATAGACAAAGTTTGTCCGTAAGGTTTCTTCTTCCTGTATTTCTTGGACTTTTGTTTCGATGTCCAATGCACAGTATTTATCAAAGGTCAAAGGTTTGACCTGTTGTTGTTTTTGCTTACTGCCAACTACCATGGCTTCCTTCTTTTGTTCCTGAACATTTTGGACTATTGCTTTTAAGTCCAATTCTGAAAACTTGACTAAAGCTAAGGGTCTGGCTTCTTGGGTTTCATCTTCTTGCCTACAACCAAGCATCATTATCATCTTTGATGACGAATTCTTCATCAGCACTCTCCTGTACCAAGTGCTTCAGGTGTGCTACTTCCTCATCAGCCGTCACTTCGGCTGAACCATCAGGTTTTCTCAATATACTGAGTGGTGTCACTCCTTCAGTATACAACTTGGCCTCTGCAAAGTCAGCACAAGCGACAAAAGGTTAAAGGTCTGCATTGATCTCATTTGTCTCTCCATTGCACAAGGCCATCATTATCTTCTGATGTAGAGAGGAAGGCACACATTTGTTGGTGTGAATTCAATCCCTACCAAGTAAGGCATTATACTTAGCATTACTATCAATAACAAAGAATGCCATCATGCAATCTCTGGTTCCCACAATCAAATTGATGGGAAAAATATCCTGAGCCATCTGTTTATCCCCAGTAAAACCAGCAATGGTTGTGCTGGTTGGGATTAATCTGGGGTTCCTTTTCCCTAGTTTCTTTAAAGAGGATTTCGGAAGCAGGTTCACTACTGCTCTATTATCCACCAATACCTTATTCATCTGTATCCCATCAAAAAAAGCCTTGATATACAAGGGCTTGACATGCTGTGTCATGGATGTTGTAGGATACTCAAAAGGATATAAGAGATTAATACTCACTTCTTCCTCACTCTCGTTCTCAGTTTTTATCGATGTGGCCACTTCCGATTCATCTTGAACCATACTAACCTGTGAATCTTCACTAGAAACTGGAATAGGGTCAATCGCCTGACCTTCTTGGTTTCCATCTTCAACTTGGAACTCCTGTGGTAGTATATGCACCATATTCACTGACACTAGAGGAAATGAGCCAAACTAAACTACTGGCTGCACTTGCTTCCTTTCCAAGCTAACTTGTTCAGTTATTTCATAAGCATCTTTCATGCTGCATTCTAGCACTTTAGTACTAGTGACTTCCTTTGAATGGTCTGTTCCTGCTAGTTTTTCAACCAAAAATGTCTGTTCAGCCATGAAGGCTTCAAATATCTCCTCCTCAACCATTTCTTTCCTTTAACCTAGGTCAACTTCTCCTTCTGTCTCACTGTCACTTTCCATTAAAGCTTTTTCAAGACCTGCTAAGCTGGATCTTTCCTTGGCTTTCAGTTCAGAGTGAACTTTAGCCAATTGCTCTTTGTTGAAACTTCTTCTGTTCTGAGGAGTTGATTTTGGACTATGGTCCAATTTTGGACTTTCTCTTTTCTCTATCTGGCCTTTTGGCTAAGCCAATGAAGAACTCTCCCCACTTTCCTTCAGATCCTTTTGGTACTGAGGGTACCTTCGCTGGATCTTCCTCCTTTGGGACCTAGAAATTACTGGAACCATATTTGGTTCCTTTGTTTTTGGGTGCTTCAGTAACACCTAAGGGAGGTTTAACCATCCTACCCTGGTCTCCAGCAACACTTCTCTAGGTAGGCATTTCCTTAAGCTTGTTTTGCATGACAAACCAATCTGGAACTCCAGGTACCTATGAACTCACTAGCTCAGTTACTGAACTAGCTCTTTCTGCCTTTGAAGCCAGCTTCGAAGCTGCTTGTGGAGGCCACTGCTTGGCCCTGATCCCCTGTCTTGAGCCTAATTCAAGCCTTCCATCAAGGTGGCTACCTTCCATCTTGTTTGAAGCTGGCCTAAAAGGCCAATCTCTGGCTCTGATTCCATAACTTAAGCCCACTTCAGTCCTTCTCTCAAGATGATTGCCCTCCATCCTGTAGTAGTTGGGTGGTCTAAACTAATGTAGAGGTCTCTTGCCCTTGGAATGCACTCTAGTGGCTGTTGGTCCAGCCAAGAATGGCTATTGTTTGGGACTAGTTTGGTATGGCCTTTTGTTGTAGGTACTGGTTGGTTTAGGACGTCTCTACACATTCTTGTAATACTGTTTCCCATCAATTGGGAGCCCTTTCAACCATTTGTAACTTAACCTGCATCTGGGACACATCCTTTGCATGACAGCTGCCTCTAAAGAGTCATCATCCAGTGCCTTCTCACTAGAGTCCTCCCATTGGTCTGCAAAGCCCTGCCCATTCGCTAGTGAACTTCTGGTATCTTTTTTGATAGTAATCTAGCTGGCAACATGCATCTGCACATTAACCTCTTCCAATTCCTTCAAGGATAAGTTCTGGAAGTCTGGCACAATAACATTGGCTGTAACTTCTCTAATCTCTGGAAATGGATTAGTGTCAATCCCCATAGCTTTCTCTGCTTTAGCTGGGAATTTTAAAATCCCCTTTCGAATCTATTCTTGGATCCTATCCCGAAAAACAATACAATTTTTAGTTGAGTGAGACCAAGAATTGTGCCATTTACAATACATTTTCCCTTTAAGTTCTTCTAGAGAAGGAATTTTAACTCCTTTTGGTAACTTTAGGAAATTCGCTGCAAGTAAATGATCAAAAATGTCATCTGCCTTTGTTAAATCGAAAGAGTATTTCCTATGAAGGTCTTTATTTTTAAACTGCTGGTCTATTGTAATGTCCTTATGAATTAACGCCTCACAGATCACAGGCTCTTTCCCTACAATCTCTGCTGCATCAATCTCATAATTAGGATCTCTATAATAAGTCTTATATGATGCATTACTTCGATCTTGTTCTTCCTCAAGTAATGATTCATATCTAGACACCTTATAGGTTAATTCCACTAAGTCTCAAAACTCAGTTGAGTCGAACTTCTTTCGAAGCCTAAACTCTAAACCATTTTGAGCCAATCTCACAAATTCAGGCTCTGATAGAATGACCCTACACTTGTTTCGTGCTCTTTTGAATCTGGCAATAAATTGAACAGTCTTCTCTTCGGGCCTTTGACTCAACCTTCCCAAGTCTGCCATGAAAACTTCTGGCTTCGTTTAGAAGAATTGGGCATGAAATGCCTCCTCCATTTGCTGCCAAGTTTGGATAGAGCCAGGCGTAAAGTTAATATACCATACAAAAGCTGCCCCAGTTAGAGAATTTGGAAAAAGTCTTAACTTCATGTAATCATTATTGGTAAATTCACCACATTGGGCAGCGAACTTAGTAATGTGTTCTACTATTGACTGGTTTCCATTCCCATATAAAAGAGCAAAGTCTGGTATTCTAAAACCCCTCGGGCATTCATACACCCTATCCATCCATTTTGGGTATGCTTCTTATACACGGGAGTTTGAACCCCCCAAGCCATAGGTCCATACATTTCTCTGACAATATCAGCAATTTAGTCCCTAGGAAATATATTTTGTACTTGTTGGACTACCACTGGAGGAACAAACACAGGATTTGGTGGAAAACCTTGTGCCTGAGTGTGGCACACCTTTTTTTCGCGCCCCGCCTTTCGGAAGGTTTGAAAAAAAGGCCTCACAGTTCGAACTCCCGCAGTTCTAAATCTAGTCTCACAAGTGCAATGTGAAACTGATAAATACCAGAGTCCAAATCCGGCAAATCTTTTTGAAAAATTAATTTTAAATCAAATAATGTCAAAATTGGACTGCTTTTCTAGATACAGAGTCGCCACCTAAATATTTTATTTTTGAAAAAATTTAGGAAACCCTGACTCGTGTCGAAGGCCATGTGTCCGTCATCACCAAAGTTGCATCGGCTCGGGAACTTAGGTACGAGAGGGGAAGGTCATGAATTAAGCACCCCCGCTCACTCGATCAAAGATCGTTCTCTACTAATCATAATATGATTTTTTATAAACATTATGTGTTCTTGTTCTGGTTATTAAACTAGCTTTACTATGTGATGCGCACAAGCAAGTATAGACTAGTTTGCTTAATTTGAAACAATTCAAATTCATATTTGTTATGCGAAAATGGTTTGAATTTGCCACCTCAAATGGGCTTAAAGTTTGCGGTTTTGCCACTAAACATAGTGGGCTTAAAACATGATTTGCCACTCAACAAAGTGGGCTTAAAACGCACATTCGTTGAATTGTTCCAATTCAAACAACAAGCCTTCATCCACAGGCATTCATGCAGTTTAGCATTTAAGCGCATAGCCTCATGGCAAGCATGCTAGACATGGCAACATTCACACTTATGCAAGTATGCTAAAGCATAAAAACTCACCTAGTACTCTGAGCTAGGAAAACATGAGTTAGAAAACTATGCATGATTCCTAACTATACAATATGCCTAATGCAACACATGCAATATGCAATTAATAGGCTCAGCTACTAATATGGCATATGGATCGATTTAAATAACATGTGATTAAACATGTATTCAAAGAAGTATATTGAAATAGCAATGCAGTTTGAATGGTGCGCCGAGCCTCAGTACATGCAATACGAATGAATGGATGCAAGCATGCGATATGCTAATTGAAATATGTCCCTAATCTAACCATCGAAACCGATTAAATAAAAGGGAGAAAGACATGAGGTTGGAAGACATATGCACACGCACGCACACTTATTACAACATTTTGCCCTCACAAAGGAGGGTCCGAATGAATAAGAGCTAAGCTAATCTAATCTAATTAAGCTACTTAGACTAAATATTACACACCAAATGAATAACTAGCTAAGCTAATTACTAATTATTACAACACTTTAACTAATTAGCAAACTAATTAATTAATCTACAAAACAAACATACACGAACTAAGCAATTAAGACATTAAACTATGCTACCACTGCTCCACCTCGGGAAGTGGAAAATGCACATGCTCAGTTCTCGCTCGGGAAGGCCACCGTTTTGCTTTCGAAAGCCTTTATTTACACGGTTGAACATTTCTAGAACCTTTATGTTCCACCTTACCAAATATTTGCTGAGGTTTACATCAGTGACCTACCGGCCATGGATGGTTGCTGCCAGCCAAAAGGGTGTGCTGCCGGCCAGAAATGATGTACTGCCGACCACTAGTGGTGCATTGCCGACCACTGATGCATTGGATCACCATGCTGCAACAGAGTACAAACAGAGAAAAATGGGGATTTTTCCAAGAATTTGTTTGTACTGTCTCCCTCCTTATCATCTCAAAATTTCAAAGGAGTGACACACTTGGATCCAAAACCACCAATCAAGTAATTTCATTGCATGATGGCCAAAGATCCAAGTTGTACAATTTCGATAAATGCACAAATAAGACTCGAATGACCACCACCCTATCATGCATGATCAAGGGCGATGGAGACCAAGGAAAGTGGCACATTTCATCACTTTTGAGTATGAAATGCCCCATTTTTCTTGTGTTCAAGCTAACGTCCGGTTTGAACACATGCAATGCAACACAAAGAATACTTATCTTGCCTCTTTTATTTGCCAATTTTGTTTACACATTTTAATTACCAAGTCATTCCATAATCACTTAGTCCATTAGTGAGTGTCCTCTAAATGGAAAGAAAGCTCAAACCAAAGGTTGTTTTAGGCATGAAAGAGACCTTGTGCCATTGGTAATGAACCCCAAAAGGAATTAAACCATTAAACATAAACATCTCAATTTCATGCTTTAAACAAGCAAATGGTTTAAACCACTTTCAAAACAAAAATTAAATCAAGAAAGTAGGGAGGTTGCAGATATGATTAGGTGCTGAAAATGGGTACTAAAAGCATTAAAACATGAAACCAACTCAAATCAATGATAGTTAAAGCCTTAAAACACTAAGTTAGTGAAGGAATTAACACTACAACCATGCCATGCAAGGCTCAAATGAAACAAATAACCAAAAACAGAGGCAAAACAACCTTAAATATAGTCTAAAACATGCTGGATTTAAGCCACAAAAAGCTAAAACAATAAGCTAATATATGGAGTTAACTAGGCATGCAAACAAGACACAAGGAGGGGAGGCTAACCCCTCCAATTTTGGACTTCAAAATAAGTTTTTTACCACTAAAAAACCTCTGAAATTCAGTGGTTAAAAGGCCCAAAAAAGTTGGTTTGAAAATGATGAACAAAGGCACAAAAACCTTTACAAGCAAATAAGCAAGAAAGGTGAGCTACCCTTTAACCAAAAATGGCCTCAAACCAACACTTTTAAGCCATAAAAATAGAGCTTTTACAGTTCAAAACCAGTCTCAAAACAGTTGAAAAAAGATAGAAAAACAAGTATTAAAAGCAAGCTAACAAGACTAGTATTCTATCTCTTGAAGCAAAGAACACTTTTAGGCACAAGTTCAAGTCAAAACCACCTTCAAGAGCTCCAAGAAGGCCCCAAGTAACATCAGCTCAAAGGTGAGAGGATTTGGTTTAGGAGATGTAGGCTAAAGTGTAAAGAAACTAAGCAAACACACACAAATTTGCAAAAGAGAGAGAGAGAAAATTGTTATGTCTCAAAATTTTCTAACCCCCACATATGAGAGAAAGGGGTCTTATATATAGAAAATACAAAATTTCCTCACAAACATCCAGCCATACACGTGTTGGAAGATGCATGAATCTGTGCAAACAATTGGCACAAAATATCACAAAATATCTGCAGAAAACGCTGGTGGCTGGTCGGCCATCAGTGATGGCCGGCAAGGCTTCATTGATGGCCGGCAGGGCACATCAATGGCCGGGAAAGGAGAAGTGGTGGCCAGCAGCCTCCAAGGATGGCCGGCAAGCCATTTGAAACTTCATGCTGAAAAGACCTAGGCATGGTCCAAAGATGAGACAAAATGGATGCAGGGTTTGAAATGCTCAAAGCTGTGACATTTTGCCGATGACTTCGAGCGTTGGGCGAGCAATCAAACGCGTCAATAGATGTACCTGCAAGAACATCCAAGTCTTAAAAGGCTGTCAAAAATGGGGTGTCTACACTGAGGTCCTCTTGGTCCATAGGGAGGTATATTTGGGACTGGCTGTCCTTGTGGTATTGGCTACTGTTGAGGGTATGGTTGACCTCTCTGAGCCTATCCTGCGAAAGGTGTTGTAATAGGAGGAATAGGTGTTGTTTCTCTTTCAGCCGCAGGAAACCCTTCCAACCCCCCGGGCGTGAATTCGAACAAGGGATTAGTGATCCCCCTTGTGCCAAGAATGGCTTCGAACATGGGATTTGGAAACATTCTCATGTCATTTTCTTGTGTTGGCCCAGATCCACCAATTTGTATGGCTTCACTGTTAGGTAATGAGATATTTTGATTTACCATAGGCCTCGAAAGAGGCTCATACCAAGACTGAGGTATAGGTGATAGTCTTTCATAATTTTGATTACTAATCTGACCATTAGTATATTCATTACTTTGCATAGGTTGTTTATCTCTTGCCAATCTTTGCTGAGGAACATTTGAATTTTCCTCCATATGCCTTGTGTTAGTTGGTTGATAGGCATTCATCCGATCCATAAAGGATATTGCCCATCTTTCCATTGTGTTCATTAACTGATGTCCCATGGCATCTACTAGGCCTCCCCATGGATTCATTGGCTGAGTAGATAGAACAGTGGATGGTCCAATTCCATGGCCTCGTCTAATATTTTGAACATGTGGTGCATGTTCTGAATTACTGGTCTATTCGACCATAGGTTCTGATGAGAAAAGTGCTCCCATAGGATGTGTTATCACATTATCTTCTGGATCAGGTACCTCTACCTCTCCTTCCACACCTTCTTCCAGGCATCCATTTTCTCCTTGCCTCCTCCATCTAGCCATTTCAATTAGTTATATGTTGGCTTTTTTGGCTTTCGAAAGTTAGTATTGTAATTTTAAGCCTGTCAGCAAAGATCAATCAATCCTTACAGAAGATTAATTACCAACCAATTATCAGACGATTGTGTTTTAGTTCTTTCAACCTCAATGAAGAGGACTTTTACTGGTGGCTTGTTTAGGAGAATTTAGTAAATAGCAACTAACTGAAGAATAATTTCAGAATTTCATTAAGTAAAATGAAAAACTTAAACGATCTGACCCAGCCTCGTAGAGGTTTATAGCAACAAGCTATTTGAAACTACTCCTATGAATGAAGTGCAGTACGGGAATTTGAAGTACAGATATGTAAAGAACTGTAAAAACTAGAAGGGAAAATAAAGTAAATAAGACTAGTTTTTTTATCTGAGTCTGGATCTTTCTTTCTGGAGCTTTCTCTGCTATTTATAATTCTCAATGATAACCGTTAAAGTGGGCTTCTAACCGTCGAATTGTCCTTCCATAATTGCTAAACATGCTCTCTCACAGTCAGTCCCACTATGCCACATTTGCAGTTAGGCTTCCCTCCTGATTTTGAATTTGAACCTTGTGAGTAACCGTTAGCCCACATCATCTTATATCCCTCCATCATTCCGGTGCTACGCAGACCCATTATTACCAACATGGGCTGACCCGTGTCTGACTATGGTTGGCAACTTATATTAACTCTACAAATTATCATTTTCATGCCACATATTGAATCGTGATTGGCTTATACAATTTATACAGCCAACACGATTAAATGATCTTGTCACAGTAGAAATGAAATTCTCACGAAGGCCATTCGTGTTGGGAAAATGGCTGGTAACTCGAAAGTGAATGGTCGAATGGGTCGAAAATATTCTCTTACCGGTAAGAGAATACAAAAAAAGCCTAAAATGACATCGTTTTGAGATTTCGAGCCATTCGACCCTCTGATATTTCGAGCTACCAATTGGAGTTGTTCGTGTTGGTTGTATTTGTAAAATTAAACAATTATTATCGCATTTGAAATGACTAATCGCCAAAAAATGATAGTGCATTTTTTTGAAATCAAAAAGTCAAGACAACCCTGGTTAGATTTAAAATCGTTGGAAAATGGTGCCACATTATTTTGAAATCAAAAAGCCAAGACAATGCTTGGTCGAAATTAAAACAACTGAATGTTAAAAACGGCTGCAATATTCTGAAATAAGAAAATCAAGACATCTTTCAAGGACTATTTTTATTCTGAAATTAAAAATGTAAGAATATCGTCTATCAAGCAAAGACCTAATTTGGAATCAAAAAAAAAAAAAAATATTCTTGTTTTGATTGTTTTATATATCTATTGATGGATAAGACCATTTCTCCATGCTAAAACTCTTCAGCCACAATATTTCCTTATCCTCTCTTACATAACCATCGGTCGGGTTTTAAATCTGGATTTGAGCACTCATGGTGGTATGATCATGAGAGACTCATGATTTCAACTTATCCTATTGATAAAAATAATCCATGATAGGGATGAGTGGTTACATATAGCTAATATATATGTGATGGGAGAGGTTTCTCTTCACTCCACATAGTAAATTGGAGTGTACTGTTGGACCCGTAGAGTTCACCATAGGTCTCGTTTCGATTATTCGAAACGTTTAATATGTAGAACTCGTCGAATAATTTATGTTTGTAAAAAATCACGTTGATCGAATTTCAATAGCCCCTTGATCGAAACACATTTTTGTCAATGATAAATATGATTTTAAAAATAAATTATTAACAAAAATGTGGTCCAATTAAGGGACCATCAATATCCGATCAGCGTGATTATTTATAAATATAAAATACTCAACAAACACTATACATTAAAATATTTAAATTATTAAAATAGAACTCATGCTGGCCCTACAAACCTAACAGTACATTTCAATTTGCTATGTGAACTGCATAGAAGCTATCTCCATGATGTGATATATCACTATGCAATTTAAAAGAGTCTAAGATAATCCACGTATTATATTGTGTGGGCAAAATACACCACTGTCTTTCTATTGTGACTTGTGAGAGCAAAATTATCCCACAATAACCAGACAAGTATATTGTGGATATGTAATTGTTAAAAAGTTTTAATAATGTACTTGTATGGTTTTAAAAATATACACCGGTATGGTTTTAGTAATATTTAGAGTTACTCTTTTTAACAATTACATACTCAATAAAAGATTCCTTTATTTTTAGGGGGATAATTAATCAGTAAAATCACATTTCTAGCAACATTATGAAATGATCCACTAAATCAAACGATGGTAGAAAATAGGCCCTTCTTTAAAACATAAGATAAATTATAAATATTTCTTGAAATTTACTTTCAATACAAATTACGCTATATAGTTCTAAAAATTATATCCCGGCTCTTGAAATTTCTAATTTCATAACAAATGACCCTTTTTAATAATAGATCATTAAAGCAATTAATAGTTTTTAATAATATCATAAATTTATTTCAATTAATAATTTAAATAATTTTATTATTATATAAGAAAGTAGTTAGAAAATTCATTTTCTTCAATTGATAATAGAATATTTGTAATTTTTCAAACTACAATAGGCAATCTATATTTTAAACAAATCTCAGAAGACAATATTTGTAATTTACCCAAAAATATAAAAATAACATTTGTTTAAAAGTGCGATTGGGAACAAATGGATCATGAGCATTGATAGAGACCCCCTCCAATCACCACCCCACCCCCCACCCCCCACACACACACGTGGCAGGTGGTGATTGGAGGGGGAGGAAAAGAAAAAAAATAGAAAAAAAAATGGCCAATGGGAGGGAAAGGGGGTCAAAGGGGGTGGAAGAGAAAGGGAGTCTCAAATATTTTTGATAGATCATATAGGTAGTGGAATTAAACTAACAATTCAGTAAATTTCACATAAATCATATTTGTTTTGGAACAATGTTATAGGACTAACAACCCCATGGAATTACCCCTCCAAGTAGGTATTAGCAATCCCAATTACATGGTATTGAAGTTGAAAATACCATTATACTTGCACTTTATAAAAATAACAAAATTACATTTTATATATTGAGAGCATTTATATAAATTTATAAAATTAATTCCAACAAATACCACATACTACTCATAAATAAAAACGATTTATATTATATCTCCAACTTTATACTATTATACCATCACACTAGTAATCTCTTCACTCAATTCACTCAATTCAACTTAATTTGGCCAACAAAACCATACGCCTCAATAGAATCATACAAGCATACTCTCATACATGCATTCCCTTATCAATCATACAACCATACTGTCATACATGCATTCATCATTCTTAAAAAATAAATAAATAATAAATCTACCATTAGCCAATATACATACCCAAATGTAAACCAAATTGGAGTTATACAACCTCAAAATGTTAATTAAGTCAACCTAGGAACAAGAATAATACATGCCCACACCATGGAGTTCATAACCATACAACAAAATTTGTGCCCCATGGCACAAATAATACTACTTGTTTCTATTAAGAATGTGTTTGGATCATGGATTTTGAATAGGAATTTGAGAAAAGAGAGAAAACGCAAGTGAAACATGAATGAAATATAACTACATTTCACATATATTTCACCCACCTTTTTTCTTTCTAAATTTTTACCTAAATCTATAATCTAGATACAGCCTAAAAGAAGTTACAAGGTTACCTCATTCAAAAGCCTCCAAAAGGTGAGCTTCAATCAACTAGCTCAATAGAAAACTGCTAAAATTCTCAAATATTACTAGTGACATGAGCGAGTGCAAATGGATATAAACCATATAGTTTAAACAAACTTTTATAAAACAAGATGGGGTTACTAATTACTTTATCAGCGCATCCATCCACAATATTTTAAAGGTAAGTCGTTTCTTTCATTTTTCACAAATTTGATTCAAAACCAAGACTCGTATCAAACCACCTAACTCGCCCACAAAACACACAAACACCTGGGATTTGCGTGCCTTCCCTGCACTTTACCCTAGCACAGGTCGAGTGGTTCTGGCTTTACCGGTTACTAACAATGACATCACTTTCATATGACGAAACATTCTTCTAAACCCCCATTTACTCTGAATAGAAATTCTTTTGTTTAAAACATAGCTGATTAGTTCTTCTTCCTTTACTATTTTTCTTTACAAAAGCAATTTATTATCATAGAAATAGCAAAGAATATCACCCTGCTCTGTTACTGTCAGAAGAAAGAAATAAAAGCTAGTACAAGATTAACAGAATCACACGAAAAAAATTATCAAATACTAATTCTAGGATGACAATACTACAGATAGGCTTGTACGGCAAGAAAATGGAGTCTAAAATCCCCAGATAAACCCCCTGCCCAACAACAACATTACATTGCCAAGAAATGAAGCTATTTCTAATTAAAGAATGAACATCTGAGTTCTGAATGATGCAACAAGGAATCTCACAAGGTTAGGATGGTGATTTTTCATTTCAAACATCCAATAACCACCTCAATGGTTAAATCATCAAACCATATGTATCGAATTTCTTTCTAAATTCACAATTTTCAAATGTGCACCACAAAGCTATGAACCATAAACAGCATATTTAAGAAGTACAAATTCATTTTACTCATGACAAACAACTACAACTATCTTACCAGCAGCAAAATTATTCAAACAATGGTAAAATCCAAGTTTATCTTGTGAAACTAAGTCCACTAACAAATACTTGATTTTCTTTGATAAAGTGCACTGCAACAGCAAGTCAATTACTAAAAGCAAGTCAAGTCAGTTTCCTTCACATCCCATAGGCAAGTAATCACCATCAAACTACACGTCTTATAAAAAAAGTAATTTCCTCCCAATAACTTTCAAGAAGCATACAGCAAAATTCCCCCTGCCCCTAACTGCACTAATACTAACAGCAGCAAGACTAATACTGATAATAATAATACCAATGCTAATGTGGATGATGAAGTTTAACTAAAAAGGACATGGCAAAAAAAAATGAAAACCCTCAGCTACCTTTTCTACCTGTTGCAACAATAAATTCACATATGATAACCGTACAAGAAGCACCTAAGCCAAAAAGTAAGATTGTGTTCAGTAATGCCAGTAACATAATTGGTGATGTCACCAAATATAGTAAAAAGTTACATGTTGCTTTTGTTATTTGCTTTTGTTACACACATGTTTTCAAAACACAAACAAAAACAATACATGTTTGGTGAGTTGCCAAAGGGTGTAGGGTGGTAGGAGGGGAGGTGGCTGAAGGGTGGGGGGTGACCAGAGGGAGGTGGGAATCAAAACTTGTTTTCAAAACTAGTTAAAAACACTTTTTTCTATTTCCTCAATACAAGAACAATGCCTGGCGGTGGACAAAGAGTGTGGACAAACCAAAAGTACAATTTTTTTTTATTGGTACTGGAGTGTCCAGATTAAAGCCCGACTAATCCCCAGGGGTGCACAGGCTCTCGGCAACGAGTTTCCCACAAGTGCACCACGGTTAATTCAAAGGTTTTTCCAGTCCAATAGTCCCAAGGAATTGTTAACACCTACGAGGTGCTAACAAACAAAAAGTACATTACTTCAAATTATGCTAAATCATCCTTCTTCCGCTTGAAGAAAGATCATTTCTTGTAGATAGAGTTCAACATGATCATAGTGCACGATCAACCTCATATGAGGAAACCCCAATGAAATGAACTACTTTAGCACCTACATAACTAAGTCTGATTCAGTCTCCATTGGGAAAGTCTTTTGTTCTTTTAGTTTTTGTGGTGGACTCCTTGTCCTCTTGATTGTACCTTTTTTATCCTCTCAATAAAATTTCTCTTGTCACTGATCCAATATATATATATATATATATATTAAAAAATAAAAACCTTGAATAAAATAAATTGGAATCCAATTATTAAATGAAAAAAATGTAAAATTATACATATTCTCTTCCTTTAAACTTTGGAAATTAGTGTTACATTACATTTTGTTATCATTTTTGAATTAAATATTCATTTACATGACATAATATATGTTGACCCTTATATATGACATATAATAAATATATAAAACTATATTTTTTTCATGTCTACTACTTGTGTCGTGTTCTACATTTTTTAAAATTTTCATGTCAATGTTCCCATATCATATCACATGTGTATGTGTGTGCTTCTTAGGTGGAAAGTGAACCTGCCATTTAATTCCTTAAATTGTAAGCACAACCCAAAAACTAAACAAAAAAATATCAACAACAAAAAAACAAAAACTATCATGCTTTACTTGATTTTAACAAAATTGCTCAATGAACTTTTCCATTTTATTTCTTCTTCAAGCAATATAAAAGGGAGGCAAAGTATAGAAAACTAAACAAAAATTGAACCATGAAGTTGTAGCATATTTAGAAAAGAGTGAATTTATATTCAAGAATAGTTACATAAAAAATTGAAACACAGAAATCTACATCCCTTATTCACTAAAATGAAAACTATTGGACCAAAAAATAAAACTAAAGCAAAAACTCAAACTACACAGACTGATATAATAAATACCTAATTGAAAGTAAACAGTAAAACACATAACAAATCTCTGACCTTTACACTTCTTCTCACCACCACATTCCTGCATGCTACTTTCAATTTGAGCCAGCTGAGAGGAAATTAGTGATGGAGAGTGATATTATCCATCAACAATGAATTGATCATCTTGATTGTCACCCTCAACTCTTGTGTCGCCATGGACAATGCCATTCACATGGTGCAAGTTCTGCATCATTTGTGACAAATAATGATTGCTAGCTCCAGTGTGATCAGTGAGCCCAGTTGGATGACCAGTCCACTGTGAAACAATCCCAAGGAACTGATTGGTAAGGTTCTGTTGTTCATGAAGGATTCGAGTCTGAATTTGACCCATTTCTGCTCGATGCTGGCCCAACATCTCATCGATCCTCTTCTTCCATTCTGATCTCCTCCGGTTCATCCTTTCCTCCCAGTCCCTCTCATAAATCAATTCTTCCTCTCTTCTTCTTCTTTCCCTCTCTTCACTTTCCTCCTCCATAGCTTCCCACTCCCGAACCCTCTGCCTCCTCAACTTCTCCCTACCCTTCTCCCTCTCTTCCCTCTCCTTTTCTCTTTCTTCCCATTTCTTTTCGCGTTCCTGCTCCATCTCTATTCGGAGATGCTCCCTCCTTTGCCTCTCCCGCTCTCTCTCCACCTCCCGATGCTCAAATCGAGTTTCCAATTCCCTCAACTGCCCTAACTGGTTTGCAAGAAACCCCCATGGCCTCTTCCCCATCCCCTTCAAAACTTTCCTCTTCTTCCTCGTATCAGACCCACTCGGCTCAACATCTTCATACACAAATCCATCATCTCCATCCACCTTTGAATGATTATTATTATTATTATTATTATTATTATTATTATTATTATTATTACAATTATGGGTATCATCTCCTTCCTCCCCATCATACTCAAAGTCCAAACCCATAACCCCATTATCACCCCCATCGAAACCCACCCCAAAATCACCATCCCCTCCATGACCAAGATGCCCAAATTGCACAATCTCCATTCCATGACCACTCCCATCAAACCCCTCACCATTTTCATTGTTCTCTCCCGCAACCACCATTGAATCATTACCATTAAAAACAAGTGCCACATCCCCAAAAACCTCCTTATACCTCAAAAAATTTGACCAATGAGTTAACCCCTCAACCCAATCAAACTCTTCCACCGCCGAATCACCCACAAATTCATGCTTCTTGATCTTTTGCTTCACCAATGAATATTGGTGCCTCATGTTCTGCACTTTGGTAGACACATCCTTCCAAGTCCATTGCCACGGGTAGGTGATCGGGTCGCGAACGTAGTGCATAGAATTGACATACAAAGCAATGGGTTTGAACTTTTTCTCTCTGGTTTTCATTTTCCCTAAAGTCCCATCACAAACCATCTCACCGTACTTGTCTATTAGGGTTCTCTCTTCTGCCTCCGTCCATTTCTTTCTTCTTGGAGGAGGCATCATCAAAATTTTCTACAGATTCTATAGTCATTCAATGGCTAACAATCACACCAAGGTGAGCGATTTATCGACAAACCCAGAACAAAACCAAATATCAGAATTAAAGATATACAGATTATTAATATACATACAGAAAGAGAGAAAGAGAACACTGAGTACTGACCTTAAGAGCCGAGGATTTGTGAAGCGTCGATGGATTGAGTAGGGTTTGGGAAGGGGGTGTGAGGATGGTTTGGAGAGAATTTTCTCGGGAAATTGAGAGAGAAAGAGAGTGGGAAAGTAAGCTATGTCGGGACTTCAGAAGTGTAAATTGAGTGAATGTTCGAGACAAATATATGGAATAGTTTTGTGAGGAGCTCCTAGCCTTCAAATATAAAAAATAAAAAATAAATGTATTTTTTTTCTTTTTGAAAATGATAATGTGAAGAGACCAAAATTACATTTTTAATAATGATTTACAAATGATAATTGATATTTTTTAATCTTAAACTTCCCAATTGTGAACCGTTAAAATTTTCAAAATTAAATTCAAGCCTTTACAAGTATTTTATCATATTTTATAGGTATTTTTTATCTAAGGATTTTTTATTGATAAATCTCATTTAGAGGTGTTCTAAACCAATAAGTTCACCAAGAAAAATTATAATGTTGTTAGTTCATGTATTTATACTTTTATTTCATGAGGTCCTTTTTTTTTAATTTATATTGTTTATTGGACTAATATACTCTTATGTCTATGGTTGATATGTATTCCATTGAAAAATAATATATACATTTCTTTTTTGTTACTACCTCTATTTTGATAATTATCGTTATTCAGGTTTTTCTTTTTGATCAGTTTCATTTACATTTGTGATATTGGTTCATTGTGCTAGGGTTTCAAAACTCTCTATTTGGTAGAATTTAGAAACTCTAGTTTACACATGATAGTGAAATAATATTATGTTCATCCATTGTCACTTTGTGTTCAAAATTCTGTACTTGTCCATTGTTGCTCTGTATTCGAAACTCTATGTTTCTCTATTGTTATAAGTCGAAACTCTATTTATGTCCAGTCAATTTTGTTACAAATATATTCTTCAAAAGGTAAGTTTGGTTTGATTTGGATTGGTGAAATAGTGAAATTGTATAGATTGTTAATAATAGTGATAATGATAAAGATGATGATGAAGATGAGGATGTGGATGATATTTTTTTATTTTTAGAGTGATTGAGTTTTTTTTGGATTTCTGTAGCGACCCTAATTTCTTCGTAAGTCTTTATTTATTTATTATTACTTGATTTTATTTTTGACTTTATTAATTGTGTAGTTATATAAAAATTTAATGTGTTATTTAATTAATTTAATGTGTTAGTTAATTATATATAATTAATCTAAATATTTATATATATATATATATATTAAAAAAGAAATTATTGATATAAATTTTATATAAGATATTAATATTTATATATGTGATTTATTAAATTTTATATAAGATATTAATATTTATATATGTGATTTATTTATATAATATAATATAATAAGAAATTAGGTTATTATATAGATAATATTTTGGGCTATTTTGGGAAGTTGGCTTTTAGTCACTTTTTTTGGTTTGTAGCAAAAGCCAAAAGTTGGCTTTTTTGTCTTTTTTTTCATTTGGGAAGTTGGTTTTTAGCCAACGGTAAAATTACAATTTTACCTTCATGGGTCAAAATGTGTTACATAGATGAAATTGTAAATATTTTAAATAAATGGGGGGTAGTTTGGTCATTTTATTATGATTTGACATCATAAACAAACATTAATCAAAAAAGTCAAAAGTCACTTTTTACCAACTTCTCAAATCATTTGTCTAAAAAAGCCAAAAGCTTGATTAAAAGCCAAAAAATTACTTTTTACTATCTTCTCAAAATAAGCCTTTATAAGTAGTCAACTAGGTTTAGAAGTTAATACCGAAAAAAAAAAACAAAAAACAAAAAAAAACAAAGAGCAAGCTGTGAGAGACGGAGAACCACGGAGTGGGCCAATTTCCCTCTTTGTGCCGTTTTGAACATTTTAGTCCCATTTTAGGGTGTACTTTTATCTTTATTCCCAAAGTAGGGTAAAACGGTTTTTCAAATGCCGTTTTTCAGAAACCGGCTTTCACAAAACCGTATTCATCGATTAAAATAATAATAAAATTTGAAAATGAAAACCGGCTTTTCTAAAGCCGTTTTTTATTAAGATTTTAATTATTCTGAATTAATTAAAAACGGTTTTCGTAAAACCGTTTTCCTATTAATTTTTTTTTTAAATTTATATTTTCAACATAAAAATTTTTTGTTCTAAAATTTTTTTTAATGAAACCCGATTTTAGAAAAGCCGGTTTCAACATTAAATTTTTTTTTATTTATATTTTCAACATAAATACTTTTTGTTCAAATTTTTTTTTTCATGAAAACCGGTTTTAGAAAAGCCGTTTTTTAACATTAATTTTTTTTTATTTATATTTTCAGCATAAATATTTTTTGTTCAAAATTTTTTTTTCATGAAAACCGGTTTTAGAAAAGCTGTTTTTCAACATTAAATTTTTTTATTTATTTATATTTTCAACATAAATATTTTTTGTTCAAAATTTTTTTTTCATGAAAACTGGTTTTAGAAAAGCCGTTTTTCAACATTAAATTTTTTTATTTATTTATATTTTCAACATAAATATTTTTTGTTCAAAATTTTTTTTTCATGAAAACCGGTTTTAGAAAAGCTGTTTTTCAACATTAAATTTTTTTTTTAATTTATATTTTCAACATAAATATTTTTTGTTCAAAATTTTTTTTTCATGAAAACCGGTTTTAGAAAAGCCGTTTTTCAACATTAAATTTTTTTTTTTAATTTATATTTTCAACATAAATATTTTTTGTTCAAATTTTTTTTTTAATAAAAACCAGTTTTAGAAAAGTCGTTTTTACATTAATTTTTTTAAAATAAATATGTTATGACCAAAAATATTTTTTAATAAAAAACGGTTTTAGAAAAATCGTTTTTCACATTAATTTTTAATTTTTTAAAATTTATATTTTCAACTTAAATATGAAAACTACCAAATTTTTTTTTAATAAAAAGTGGTTTTAAAATATAAAGTTTTTACATTAATTTTTTTAAATTTAAATTTTCAACATAAATATTTTTTGACGACAAATATTTTTAATAAAAAATGGTTTTAGAAATTTTTTTTTTTAATTATGTTTTCTCATGTGGGAAGGTTGGACTTGGGAATGAAAAGATGAGTAAGAGAGCAGCAATTTCAATGCATTCAAAGATGGGTTTCTTTAGAAAATTACAGCACAAATAAAAATAAAAATTAAAACGTAACGCTTGCTTTGAGTTTTCTAAAACATTTTTTAGAAAATTCTATTTTCTTATTTTTCAATTTTTTTTGTTTTTGTTGAATTTTTTAATATTTTAAGTTTTTAAACATACCTAGCATAAATACACTAAATGCCAAAAATACAAACAAACAGAAAAAACGAATTTTTGTAGTTCAAATTTTTTGAAAAAAAAATTCCAAAATCACTTTTAAAAAATTTTCAAAATTTCAAAGTGTTTACAAAACCCACCCTAGAGTGGGAATAAATATTTTATGTTTTAAATATTTATTTATTTTTTTAATGTGCACTATATTTGGGGGCTTTTCCCATATTAAGCCAAATTATTATCTTAATTCCCAAACTAGGCCTAGTTTGGACGGAATTTCCAAATTAGGCTAAAGCGCTATTACAAAACACGCTTTCACTATTTGGGGCCAAAAATTTGATGAACATTGAAAGCTTAATACAAATAAAAGTGTATTTCTCCACAAATAAATTTTGTCAACATTTTTGTAATAAAACTTAATACATAATATAAGAAGTCACTAATTTACTAAATACTCATACATGCGTGAAAACAACATAACTGAAGTTGCAAATCTAACAGTTTTCAGTTACATAGGTAGTACAGACATAAGTCTCCCACAAAAATACATTCTGGACACCATGAACTGAACACACAATACATACATCCTAGACACGATGAACTGAACACACAATACATAAACATAATAGTTAGACAGACAAATATTAGGTAGACAATCTGACAAACTCATTAGGGAAACACTTAGTCTAACACAGACATTACATATTAATGCAAGTTGTTATATTGCCGAAGTGTAGACATTAACACCTAATTCGCGCTTAAATCGGCAGGTGGCTCAGAGTCTGAACAATCCGAAAGCTCAGCGTCAGAGACAAGTTGCCATTGTAATAAAAAAAATCGAGGAAAAAATCCAGAAAACCAAAGCCTGTGCACCAAGTCACATGACTTGACAATCCATCTGCATATACGGACAAAATAAGGGCATGCTCACTGTAAGGTAAATTAGTGAATTCACTATTGCCATATGATTTTCTGAATTGAGAATCTCACATATATCAATAAAAGATGAGTTGTCACTGTAATCAAAAAATCGAGTAAAAAATCGAGAAAACCAAAGCCTGTGCACCAAGTCACATGACTTGACAATCCATCTGCATATACGGACAAAATAAGGGCATGCTCACTGTAAGGTAAATCAGTGAATTCACTGTTGCCATGTGACTTTCTGAATTCAGAATCCCATATATATCAATAAAAGATGAGTTGCCACTGTAATAAAAAAAAATCGAGGCAAAAATCGAGAAAACCAAAGCCTGTGCACCAAGTCACATGACTTGACAATCCATCTGCATATACGGACAAAATAAGGGCATGCTCACTGTAAGGTAAATCAGTGAATTCACTGTTGCCATGTGACTTTCTGAATTCAGAATCCCATATATATCAATAAAAGATGAGTTGCCACTGTAATAAAAAAAAAATCGAGGCAAAAATCGAGAAAACCCAATCCTGTGCACCAAGTCACATGACTTGACAATCCATCTGCATATACGGACAAAATAAATGCATGGTCACTGTAAGGTAAATTAGTGAATTCACTGTTGCCATGTGACTTTCTGAATTCAGAATCCCACATATATCAATAAAAGATGAGTTGCCATTGTAATAAAAATAAATCGAGGAAAAAATAGAGAAGACCAAAGCCTGTGCACCAAGTCACATGACTTGACAATCCATCAGCATATACGGACAAAATACAGGCATGCTCACTGGAAGGTAAATCAATGAATTCACTGTTGCCATGTGACTTTCTGAATTAAGAATCCCACATATATCAATAAAAGATGAGTTGCCATTGTAATAAAAATAAATTGAGGAAAAAATAGAGAAAACCAAAGTCATGAACTACTTGTTCTGTTTTATGTGTTTTAAGTATTCACATAATTCAACATACATTAATCCATTCATTAATTCAGAACATTCATTAACTTATTGCAATTTATTAAAGAAAGTCATGAACTAATAAATGTGCAGTTATAAATGTAGTTATTTCATAAACTTTAGGTTCATAAAACAAATACTTGAAATACATCCGTACGTTAGATGAACAACAACATTGTCTTACACTCCAGTAACGAAGATACGAGAGAACATACAAACATATATGAAAGATAAAGGTGTTTGATTTCTCATTCCTCATCTGACATGTAGTAGTCAGAGAGATATTTTTCATTGTTTAAGACATTATTTCGCTCAATCATTGTCAAATCTCTGTTGCTTGCTTCTGCCATTTCGGTGGCTAGCTGAACCATGAAATGTCGACATCTCCGCATCAACATTCTGTTGTTCTCCTTCTTAATTCTGCTAACTGCTTTTTCATAGTCACTCACATTTCGTCTAGCCATGGTTAATGAACGACGATGAGGTACCGGTGCCCCAAAGTTACGTAGATCATTAAACAATCCTTCTTGCTCTGTTACCCTAAACGCCCATTCTGCTCGGATACCAGCATAATAATCCTTCGGACTCGAGTACTTTTCGCTCTTGTAGTCATAAGTAAATGGAGGTAGCAGCCACACTTTCTGATTTCTTTGTTGGCGTGAACTTCCTGCACCTCTTGAAGACATTGTTCATAAAATGAACAAACAAATAATAATAGTAATTGTAGATATATATTACTATTGTTATGACTTGAACAAACACCATACTAGGGGTATCGGTATTTATAGACATCATAGTGGGGGTTAACTAGAGATGATCTAGTGACGATAATGCATGCTGGGGCACTATAGAAGAAGTGATACCCGTGATATTATGACATGTTATGCATTTCATGCAATCCTGAGTACTCGTGACGAAGTGTACCTGTGATGTAGTCACGGACGTGGTTGTCAGATAAAATCATATGCATCAAGTGACATGCATCTATGCATCACTGCACAAAGTCACATGCATCACTGCACAAAGTCACATGCATCACTGTATCACTGCACAAAGTTAGATGCATCACTGCATCGCTGCACAAAGTCACATAGCATCTGAGGAAAAAATAAAGCATCCAAATTATTACGCCTGTTCAAGCCACTATCGAGCATCACTAAGAAATGTTGGACGTATCACTGCGCCGAAGTACAATTTATTATCGTACCATACCTACTGTGTCCATGTGAATTATGCAATTCATAAAAATTTTGAGGGGGTGTCAGAACAAAATAACAATAAATTAATAAATATTTCAATACACCTAAAAAGTAAACAAATTTTGTTCGTAAAATATTTAAAAAAATTAATAAATACATAAAAGTTAAAAAAATTGTAGAAAAAGTGGTTTGAACAATGGGTAGAAAAATATATTGTACAAACATATTGTAAGAAGACAAAAAATACACTTATTTAGATTATCCCAAACAACCTCTTAATTTTCAACTTGCCTTTGAAAGAAGGTAAAGTTACATTTTTACAGTAGCCAGGCTGACACCATCTGCGGCACAACAGCCGATGCTACATGCCTTAGATTCGTTCATGACTTGACAACAGTGGAGTCCTGGCATCCGAATGCACTGTATAAGGCCAGTGGCATGCATGTGATTGAACAGGAAATACTCTATTAATTTTTTGCACTCGCTCTATTAAATTTTTGAAATAATTTTTCACAAATTTTTTACTTTTTGTTTTGAAATAGCAATAAATTATGCAATTCATAAAAGTCGAAGTGACAACTCCTATCAAGTTGATGCATAGTTCTTCAGGTCATAAAAGTTGACATGACAACTCTGATGCATAGTTGTTTACAATAATTTCATACATACAACTACCATGTATATATATATGGTATAAATATCGCATCATACCACAACAAAAGTTTTACAGCTATTTCGAGCGATATCATCATGAGATATACGGTGGTTGATCTATATTCAGCAATGGGTCGCTATTGGGTTGCAGATGGAGATGAATTTCAATACCCATTAAATCCAAATTTGCGTTACTCGCGTGCCACCATCAATACCATGAGAGCTGAGTGGGAATTTCGCATAACTCGAGCAAACGTTCTCGTTGAGTTATGTCGTGAAGTTAATATTAAATTTCCTCGTCGGTTAGCTATGCGTATGCCAACTGACACTCCACAGTTGTTGCAAAGGGCATTGCATCGTATCCGCGACGAAGTTAATCGCATGACCCAACGTTTGCAAAGGTCCTCACTAATGAAGACCGCAAATGAGCGTGCCGAAGATGGGTTAATGGATGATGCACACCAGTACTTCGCCTGGAGCATGGATGTTATGTATGAATCTGATGTTGAGATGTCAGATGATGATGATAATGAATGAAATTGTTTGGATGAATGACCAAACCATTTATCTTGTAATGGATTTGTAATGCTTATGCTCTATGTTATCAATGAAAGGAGATATTTCAATTGTTTTTGAATAGTTCTTGTAATTCTACAAATAGTTCAATGAATGGATTTGTGTACTTATAGATATAGTTATTTCATAAACTTCAGGTTCATATAACAAATAGTTAAAATACGTCCGTACGCTAGATGAACAACAACATTGTCTTACACTCCAGTAACGAAGATATGACACAACATACAACCTAGAAGTCGGACTAAAATATTCAAAATGCCCCAAACAGGGAAATTGGCCAATCAATCCCAACAGCCGCACCATTATCAATCAATCTTCCATCATAAACCCTAACCCTAATTTTCTCTATTCAGCCTAACAAAACTTCTTTAATCCAACACACTTAACCCTACTAGTTCAATAAAATATAAACTACCCTTAACAACAACTACTCAAAACAAAAACCCTATTAAATCGGACTTCAAATTACATGTGCTATATATAGCAATGTTTTCTCAAGGCTGATTTCCTCTTCCTCTTGTAATTCCTGGTATGATCTGAGAATTCAAAAAAAGTTTGAATTTGGAATTAGAAATGAGAGATCGGATTGGATTGGATTGGTCTTACAAAGATTGGATTGGATTGGTCTTACAAAGGATTTGAAAGTCACTGCTCAACATAAAAATCAGAATAAAAGAGCTCAAGATAAATAAGATGTGCAACCATAAAGAAAGGAACAAGCCTTTATCATTATACACAAAATTGTTAATAGACAATTCTACTTCATCAAGTTATGCTGTACAACCAATAAATTCCTCCGCTTGTTCTTTAAAGGGTTGAGAATCAACAAACAGAGCATCTAACAAAAAATGAAACAGGCCTCTAGGATCATAGACTCATGATCATGAAAATCCTTGGACTTCAAAACATTGAGAAGATCATGCTGAAGGCACACTGCAGCATGCTTGAATACCTCAACAATTGAATTTGTCATGGTGTTTCCTTGTAAAATTTTGGGGGGAGGGTTGAGACCTGATGGCCCCGAAAGAGAAGAACCTAAAGGCTGACCAAGAGGAGTAAGCAAAGATTATTTGTTAGATTGAGCAGGTGACAGACTCGGCATTGCAATGTTTGCTGCTTCAACATCAAATGTGTCAACATCTTGAGGGACAAAAATGGGATGAAATACAGGGACAACACCTGAGAAGAAATGCAAAATAAATTTGAAACTTGGTTGCTAGACGTGAAGAAAAAGCTAACTGAAGTGTATATTCATACTTACAACAAAAGAAAGGCTTAGGAGCAGGAAATATCAGGCATTGAGATGGTGAAAACACAAGCCGTCCACACCAACCCTTAACATTAAACCCTAAAATTTGACATATGGTCGTTCCCTTCAAACAATTATCTGTCAGGGCCACTGTGGTCGTACGCAAGGCAGAATCATTGTGGTAGTAAGTAGAACCTACACAAGGTGAATTCATATAAGAACCACATTAACAAAATTATTTCTCCACAACCATTCATTCATTCAATTATTCATCCAAAATTATTTCTCACCTGTAACCTGTGCATATACAAAATTATTTCATTCAATTATTCATTCAAAATTATTTCATTCAATTATTTGTCACATGTAACCTGTGCATATACAAAATTATTCATCCATCCATTCATTCATTCAATTCTCAACCATTCAATAAATATATTTCTCCACAACCTATAGCATTCAATTTTCAATCATATACACAACTTAACTATTAACCGTACATATCAAAGAAAATAAGAATCCATAAATATAGTATAATCTAACAAATACATATACTATCCGAACCAACAATTACAATTCAAACTAAAAAAAAAAACTTAATAACAAAACATATCAGCTGTACATGTTTTCCATAAAAAAAAAATATAATGTAAATTGCGCCCATGCAAACATCATCAATCTGGCCCAAAAACATCACTGTATCCATGCCAACATTATCAATCTGCAACAAAAACCAGTGAGGTAAGTAATAAAAAATGCAGAGCTTGATTTCTTTTTAAACAGAATATGGTTAAATTTATTTAACAAGTCGAGTTAGCTTATGGAGAAGGAAAAAATTAGACAACTAACTCAGATGATTTTAGATGAATAACACAACGAATATACCAATTGATATACCATCCTATATCAACTTTGGCATCAGAGCTACAACGAGAGTGTTTCCTAACGCTTTCTACATCAATCACGATATGTAGGCATGGATGATGTTATTAGTACAGCATGACCATGCTTAGTTAGGAAAAAGTACACCATGGCCATGACTCAAGAGCAAAGAAAGAAAGTTATGAAGTCATTGTTGGAGAAGTCGATATTTACCTCCAACCGAGCTAGTTTTAGCTCTGCCTCCAGTGGAGTAATTATGGCCTCAATAGGAGGCATCTCATCATCTTTCTGAGCAGCATGGACTCTTCGAAGGGTTGCTTCTGCGGCAAATTGTGCAGCCAAAGCTGCCTTTTTCTCATCATTTATCTTCTTAATCTCTAGGTTCTAGAAAATTAAGGTAAACCCATCAGCACATGTAGAATACAACTTCTGCGAAGAGCTGGCTTTCAACAAACAGAATCACAACACAAAGTACCTTGCTTTCCAGAAGAGCTTTAGTAGCTTTTAGCTTCTCATCTACTTTATTCAGTTCTCCAGTTAGCTACAATGGCGTTGACCAAAAGAATCAATGAGCAACATCACTATAAATATATTCAGAAAGAGAGTAAATTTAACTTATAACTTAATCCTTGAATGTGTCAAAAATCAATTCAAGACTATTTAATCCAAGCTTTTGGTGTTGAGCTTGATTTCTGTATTAGCAAGTTCTTTCAAGTGAAGATGAATATTTCAAATTTAAGGATAAAGTACAAAAAAAACAACAAAATCCTACTTCTTAGCCAAAGAGCTCCATTCTTTCATCAACTAACTATAGTAAGTGAAGATGACATACGGTGAGTGACAAGGCCTACAAACATCCATGAAAATTATTTCACCGCCAGATATTCAACTTTGCAAATGACATACTGTCAATAAATCTGTAATTGGTATTGATTGATGAAATGTTTCACTACGAAGTGTTTATGCATTAGCCAGCCTCATCAGGACAATATATGCACCTTGAGATGTATTGACTGAAAAATAGACATGTCACTTCAACAAGCTCAATATGAAAGACCAAAGGTTACACACAAACAATTACTGTGGGAAGATTAGTTAAATAGTAAACAGATAGAGAATGCACACTTTGCAGTTCTGAAAACCCTACGTTAAACTTCTATTTCTCCTATATAAAAACCACACTTTTTTTTTTTGGAAATACGAAAAAAATAGAATGTGGAATCCTTCAAAGGCAAATGAAGAAAGGGAAAATGCCTAACAAAAAGCAAGACATGCAATGCAAGCTCAACCATTAAGAAAAAGCCCAAGGAGGCACCTTGCTCAACAATCCATCATAATTTTAATGAGGCCTCAAAATGATAGAGACCTATAGGTTATTGCAGAACAAGTGAACTACAATGGCATTTTCCTATCCTCAACCAAAGCTCAAATTTTCAAAGTAGACCCACAATTTAGATCTGGGACATTACAACTAGCTGCCGCATCCTATTACTTGAGATGCTCCTCAGTTTGTTAATCTTGTGAACTTCTAATAGAATATATTTTTTGGTGCAAGGAGATGAATAAACAAGCCTAATTATGAAGCCTCTCAAAAGAGATTCCCATCACATCAGCCATGAAAATGTAGTTCAGCTCCTCGGGAGGGCTCTCAATAGAATATGGATATCTGAATTTAAAACATGTTCAAGTTCAAGAAATGATGCATATTAGTGTTTCTTGACTCCTTTAGTTGAATATTAGTGATTAACAAAATTCATGTTGTTCAAATGAGTTATTAGAGCTATAGAAAAATAAGTTCTCGTTCTATTGCAACGAAATTTGTCATTGTCAATCAGCTGAAGAAGTACCATCAAAACTAGAAATTCTTGGTAAGAAAATATGAGGATTGACCATAGAGTCAGAGAAAGGCCACGATTTCATATCCATCAACACATAGGTAACCCTGCTTGTTGATATAGAAAAATTAACTGGAGAAGGTACAGATATGAGCAAACTCTTGGAGCTAAAACCAATTAAAATACCTCTTCTACTGCCTTCTCTTTTACACGTTCAGAGTACTTTAATGCCTTGATTTCTGCATGTGCATCTCCCAATTCCCTGTCCTTGTCTGCAGATGCGAAGAAACAACATAAACCCTATCAGATAACTGAACTAACCCCAGCCTACATTTATCATATTTTTCATTTGTTGATTTATATATAAGTAGTTAAACACCTTTGCTTTAGCTTAGAAGTCAGAAGCATTTTAAAAGAGCTGCCTCAAATAAACTCTGGATTAACAAAAATGAGTCCTAAGAATGTCTTTGTTCCGTTATGAGAATAGAAAAGTGAGCATACTAAGGTACTTAACAAAAAGGATCATACCCATATTATGGGTTGTTTGAGAAGTACAAGATTAGTATACTTTTTGACTTTTTATGAAAAAAATGAAATATGGGTTGGGTTTGAAGTGATGTGGTACAGATGTGATGTAACTTAAATAAGATGATTGTGACCTAAATAGGATAATGTGCTATAATAGTATGTGCTATTTTAACACATGCCAAACAACTACTATATATCATCTTTAAAGAAAAATATTCCATGATCATCCTGATAATTATAATACTTGCACGTCTTTGACCCACTTATGGAGGAAAGCCTGACACACGTGAGGAGATGTGTGGAGGACATAAATATACTTACTCATCTCTCTAACAGCTTAATTAGATGAGTCAGTAGTCAACAATTTAACACTTTCTAAAAAAAAAAAGAAAAAAAAAAGAGTCTACATGGATACTTCAATATGTGTGAGTATCATCCCAAACACAACATGATTCAGATAAGGGAATAGCATGTGTTCGACACAATCCCTGCAACAAGACTGCCTATCGAAGGAATAGAGAAAAAAAATACCTCATTCAATGAAGTTGCACAAAAATATTTGTCCATTTAGTAATTTTAGTCAATGAAATAATTGAATATCAGTGTAAGCACTCATTTTTAGGGAGGGGGGGTTGGGGCGGAATCAATTGAATAATAAAATTTTCCATTTCCAACTTCCAATTAAATAAAATTTTCCAATATCACCCATTATTCAAATAATTTTCTGAGAAAACTTTTAATGTTTCCCTGGGAAGTAGTTCACTCAGATTAAAATGTCTCCACAATGAGGCAGTTAGAAAGGGAACTCGGTCGAAACTACTGACAACAAAAGTGCCTGATGCCAAATGGAACTTGAGCCACCCATATTAAATTAATATTTTCAAATCCAATGAGAGCATTGTATTAATTTGATTGCCTCATTCAAAAATGCCCAAAGGCTTAATATTGAAGGCTCAATTTATTGCCAAGGGAATAATATTTTTGTCAAAAAAATCCAACTAAACTGATACATACTAACAAAAAAATAAAATAAAATAAAACAACAACACACAGAAATGTTTCCTGCAAAATTCATGACATATCGACGTGATATTCATGAACACAATTGGAACCTCAAAAACATCCTCTTCGCTATGTGAAAATTTCAACCATTAATTTGCAGTTCAAACAAACAGAGCTTAAACTTATCTCATCACCACCAAACATAAACGCAATTGAATTTTTGTATTAAAAAAAAGAACAAAAAAAAATTGGAAGTATACATAAAAGCAAAAAACAGGTAAATAAACAAAAAAAAAAATTAAAAATCCAAATAATGTCGCCCCAAATTAACCAAAATGTTTTCAATTATCTGAAAACAATAAAACTTCAAATTTTCGGTATTAACCATGTCACAAAAAAAAAAAAAAAAAACACACACACACACACACACAAAAAATTACCTGCAGGACAAAAGCTGAAGAAGACAATGAAAGAGCAGCACCGATCACTATTGCCTCATCAACACTCCTGATGTTCACATACAAATTTTTGAAATCAAGACATCAAACAAATACATGAAATTTCAATGTTCAAACATGGATCACCACATGGTAAATACAATTTCTATAAGTTTATCCAAGTGTCAACAAAAAGTTTTGTAGAGAATTTGAAATATAGATGAACATAATAAATGATTCAGCAGTAACTAACTCACATACTGATATGGGGATTGACACCTTAAAGTCTATGCTCAGAAAAGGAGAAAGAAAACATCCATATGGGCCCTACCAACGGACCATTGTCTCACCATTGGTATCACATTATAGGGGGACTGTTTTCAAGGGGTTTGGTTGAACCCAAACAATTTTAGCTACTTCAGATTTGAGAAAACTCATGACAAATCAGGTGCATTTCAATAAATTGCCTATCAGGGAGTACTTCTGTAATTTGCCCCATCTAAACTAAGCTTGCAAGTAGAATAGGACAAAAAATTTCAAAGTAGTTGGCAAAATCACAACATGAGAACTCCACAACAATAGTTTTTCAATTGCCAAATTTCCCACCAAAAACAAGGCAGGACACAACAATGGTAGTGCATTTCAGGATTAGATTTACTGACATTAACGAAAATAAATAAATAAAATTCTCACCAAATCAGGCCTTGAGTGAAAAAGGAACTCCAATATTCTTGTTCCAATAGCCCCATTAGGGGGAAGCTCAAATGTTGTGAAAGCAAGAGTGGACAACACAACCTGCAACAAGCCATAACACATAAAAGTTAACACAAGAAATATAACATGGACCCAAAATTAATAGAATCATTATTATTTTTCTTGCAGAAGAGCGTTTAGTATAGTTATCATTTTTTTCTTAGAAGACCTAAATTTGCATCCTTCTCCTGTCTGATATCTCAAACATATTGTACAATTTGCATTGGTCAAATCTGGATTTGTTACTGGAGGAGGAGGTCTACAGCAATGGATCCACGTCTTGCTTTCAAGGATGCCTTTGTCTTGGTTGTGTTCGATATGTTTTCCTTGTCATCTGTTGAGACAGGGAGAATAGAAGAAGTGGGAGTGCTGGTCTTGTGATGTGGTGCTGGCGGGGGCAAGAAATTGGTGATTCTTCGCAAAGGCAATCTCAATCTTGAGGGACCCAATGGTGGTTTTTTCTCTGCTATGGTCTTCTGTGCTTGGTTTAGAGCTGACAAAGCCGGAGACTGAGCAGAAACAGCAGCCAAAGCTCTAGTTTCTTGTTTTAGTCTGGTTTTTCTCTCCTTAGCTAATTGGTTCTCAAGATCTCGAACCTGTTGAGTAATTCAAAGAACAATTGGCTTAAAACTCGATTCCTATCTTTCAAGCCAATAAATAAAACATCCATTTCCTTTGTTAGAACATCCATATACAAATTGCCTTAAAACAATACCTTTTATTGAAGACTTCTGCAGAAGTGTTCTGTAGAACCAAGTCGTAATTGCAACGACTGCAAGCTATCCTGCAATTTCTTCATTTCCTTCTCATCATGCTTGGCTTTTTCTGCATGTTTTAAATTTATAATCATGAGTTGTAACAGCTTTTGACAAAAAATAATAGTTCTTGGAAAAGAAGTTATCTTTCTGCATACCAGTTGCTTATATTTGACAAGCTCTGTGAGGTCTGCCTGTTTACGAGCAGGTCCATGCTCTATCCCTCTCACACGGCTAGCAAAATTAAGTGAGCACAGAGTTTCTCCCAAATCAGTAGCACTTGGGCTGATCTGGACATACATCAGGGTCTTGCAATCTCCTGCTGCATTTCAAGTTCCAGTAATTTTTACTTGAACAAAAGGCAGTAGATAGAAATTGACTTTCCGTTGCAAAAATTTATATTTTAGATTAGGATCCAATGTAGTTAATTCCCGACAATTAAGTTATAAACAATTGAGCACATCAATTACTCATTCATTTTTCTCATTACGAAAAGTATACTTTCTGAACAACAGCGGCATGGCAGATTATAAGTGGCACTACAGCATTTAAAGTGGATTCTAAAGCACAAAAATCACTTCAACGAAGCAAAATACTAAAAACACCAAAGAACCTCACCTAGAGAGCTCTGCAGCATATGAGTAAGCTTGGAATTCCTGGTTTGAACAAAAGTAGAGAAACAATAAGGAGAGTGTGAAGGACATAAAAACATGAGAGATAGACACAGAGAGAGCGAATGAGATGCCTGTATGGAATGTGGGCTATGTTAGATGCAAGAGCCGAATATAACTTACTTTTTAGCAGGTTGGTTGGAGTTCTTTCATTTCTTACCATTTCCATCTCTAGATGACAACATAGATCTATCACTTTTGTTTCCACCCGAATGTATTGGTCTCTGTGCCCTTGGCGACGGCGAATTTGTTTTCTTGTTAGTTGAAGCTGGCAAAGAATGACGCCTACTGAGATTATGATTCTCAATTCCATCTTGGTCCAACCTTGGCGAGCCTTGTGCTTTCAGTTTTGCTTTTGCAGATTCAGTTGCTGCCATGTAACTTGGCACTGCAGGTCTGTTTTGTACCCCATTCTTTGCACGTTCCTGCTTTGCTGCAGAAGAAGCTGTCCGGGCAGATTTCTAACTCTCATTGACAGTTATATCTTCCCTAGATCTTAACTCTCCATTTGTCACAGGAATACCCTCATGTTTTCCACTATTTTCTGGAGGCTAGGATTCTATTGCAGTTTGATCATCACATAACAAATCATTTGCGTCAATCACCACTGGTGGGATTTTGAGCCAGCAACTTTCTTTGTTGAGGGAATTGGTTTCCACAGGAGGGATGCTGACCAGCGTTTGTGGGTTAACCTTCTTCATCTACTGAATTTGGTTCTGTGGAATTATACTGTAGACATAGAGACTTTGCAGTGGGGGATGAAGCAAGAAGCTATAAAAGACCCCCAAAAAATGAGGTAATCAGTCACCTGCAGATATGAAACAAAAGGGCTACAAAGGAAAAAACCAGAGATCAAGGGACCAATATGCAATTGAAATGGGTACATACTAACAATTAGTTATTACTTACTACTTTTTAAACTTAAACCTCCTCACCATCAACTATGAGGTGTGCAAAAAATTCAAAAATTCACATGTCGTCAGAATGGTTTGAACTTCTAAAAGCCTCTGGAGAAGATTTTAAAAATTATGTCTAACTTTGCAACTTCATATGCCCATTTTGCTAGTGAACAATGTTAACCTAGATCAATTATTAAGACCTTGATCAATCTAGAAATGAAGAAGCAGTAGCCAATTATCAGCTATTTTAAGACCAATTATTAAGACATTGACACATCCAAAGCTATTTTAAGACCATAAAATTCATACCCAGCAGTAGCAACACACAGTCGGCAGCAACCAGAATGAAGAAGCAGCAAGCAATAATCTATCTACCATGGCACTTACCGCAATTTGTGCCTTGATGAAATGAGCAATGACCTCGGACTTGAGGTTACAATTGTCCCTATTCATTCTGGGGTACACACACTGATGCGGCGCTTCAAACCTTCTAATTTGAAAGAAATCTTTGTCTTTCAACTTCGTTGCCCGAACCCTCCAGTTGCAGCCGTGCTTGCACTCGGCCACCCAACTGTTTCCTTTGGATTTTACAACCCTGCATTCTCGATTGCGCTTCAGGTTATACAACTGAACAGCGTGCACTAGTCTTTTCTTATCAGTAAATATCATTCCTTTCTCCAAATGAGCAGTTTCGAAGTCCCACAATGGCCAACGTTCGACAACATCACGGCTAGTGATGGAACCATCATTGTCCAAATGCAAATTATGGTAGAAAGGGATATGGACATTTGTGTGTACCTCCTGCATATCATGATGCCCTCCAACTTCATCATCGCCGGAGTCATTGTCTGCACCTTCCCATGCGACATCCAAATCTTCCACGGAATCTTCATCACTTACTCCAACCTCGTCAGACAATGGCACTGTATCATCGGAGTATGCATAATTTTGGACAGCCGTCTCCGGTGTACGTTGAACATTACAAACCGGTGGACATTCTTCATTCCAGTGGGGATATGGGGTTGTAAGAACCATCGGATTATACGTTGTCGGAGCACTTGGACCTGCTCCGGCACTGTAATAACCATCTACGTTCTGTGATGCATTTAATTCATTGTAACTCTGAGAATGATTGAATAGAGGGTAATCTGCAGGGAACATGTGTGCAGACTGTGTAAGTGTATTGTCAGGGGATTGCAATTGTGTCAACATTTGAGTGAATGTCCCACCCACCGGAAATGGCATCCCTGTGCTACCAAAATTGCTCTCCTTCTCCACATAGATTTCCAAAAAATAATCAGGGCCTAATTTATGTGGGAGGTCTAAGACATTACTTAAGGTCTCATTATCTTTGATTGGCAACAACCTATACTGCCCCCGACATGGGAGTCTACATTTAAAATCTAATCGCATTATTTCCCCATGCGTACCAACCTTCGGCACCATCATAGCCTCCAATTCGGACAATGTTATCCCCCTGTACACATTATACAACCCCTGAGGTTCGATGTCGTAGGACACACCTTCATCGCGATTGCTCAAAATCTTTCCACCCCAATAGAACATAATGCTCACAACTTCCATACCTACACTTTGCATTCAAA
Source organism: Camellia sinensis (assembly GCF_055761805.1). NCBI lineage: Eukaryota > Viridiplantae > Streptophyta > Magnoliopsida > Ericales > Theaceae > Camellia > Camellia sinensis. Next base: position 53,492,872 of record NC_138967.1, read on the forward strand.
GTAACTCAATTATTTCAAAATAATGAAGTAAGCACATTTGAGACCAAACACCACATATATTACACAGGAGTGCCTTTAGGCATGGGTCTTTTGGCTAAAAATCACCACAACAATTAAGACCAACCAAAAAAGATTTTTTGAGACTTTATTGTGAGAACAAATTAGCTACCAATTGTGCTCGTAGTATAAAATCCATTAAGGAGCAATGCACCGATTGTTTATTTTTCCATGCCTACTGTTACAAGAATTTCGCAATTTATTTAAATATACTTTTCTTAAAATGGGAAACCCCTTTATCCAACTAAGCATGCATAACACTCAACATGTTCAAGTAATTAACTATTGAGAATTTATTAACATCAATCAAAGTTTTTGTTTTTTTTCCTAAATATTTTCAGACACTTTCAAATCCTTTCGTTGTTTTTTAAACTTTTCAAAAAGTTTAAAAAGTTTCCAATTCTATTTTCATTTCCAACCTAACCGAAAGAACGTAGGGAAACGGAATTTTGATCCTATTAGAGAAGATTATTAAAATTATCACATTTTAATAACAACATTTGATTTCTTTAACATCAATTTATAACCCAAGTTTGACATCACATAAGCACACCCATACAGTACCACCGAACAAAGTACTAGCCAAAATTAACAACAAACAAACAAAGAAAGAAAAAAAAAGCTTAGTGGGTTGGGCTAGGCTGTGGGCTCGATTTAGATCTGTTGTTATTGCATACGATGTAATGGGTTGGGCTAGGCTGTGGGCTCATACAAGAAAATTGTGGGCTTATTGTAGGGCTTGGCCCAAACGGGCCAGACTTCTATATCTAGAGGCTCTGAATTATAGAATTTTCCTTTCTTCAAAAAAGGTTTGATTCCCTTTGTAGATGTGGGCTTTTTCTTTTTATATGTGTTTTGAGGATCTTTCTTGCACATATTTATAATTTTCTTTTTATGTACTAACAAAAAAGTAATTAAAATACAAGGAAAAATATGTTAAGTTTGTTGTGAAGTTTTCTCAAACCTATTATATTATTATTTGAAGGCATTTGTTATTCCCAAACTTGTAGAATTATGAATTTTTTTATCTTGTTATTTCTTTTTTTTCTTGCCATTTCTATTGACAAATTTAAAATCCAAATGTAGAAATTAAAATTAAATCTTCTAAAATATAGCCCTCCATTCCTCGGTCATTTGGCATATTAATTCCATGTTGATCACTCAACAGGTAAAGTCTCAGAAAATTATGAAGTCCAAGTGTCCATCAATGGCCGTAGGGGGTTCGAGGACAACAATGTGATGTTCAATCACCAAAAACTCCAAGCAACTCATTGTTGTCCTTTGTTTTTAATCATTCCTCAACCCACTTACAAAAAAATATATATTTTTTGATTGGTATCCGGCCGTAATGACTGACTAATATGATCTCAAAAATACATATATATATATATATATATTTGGATTGATATCCGGCCGTATTGATTAACTAATATGAGAGATCAATCCCAACGCAGGATTTATACAAAAAATTACTTAGTAGTTAACCTAACTCTGATACTATATTAGAATATGCAAGAGAGAGAGAGAAAGAGAAATTTGTATCATATTAAATGTTGTAATAATGTATACAAGATTGCTTCATATAGAAGGAGATAAATCTAAGTATAGTAATGAATATAATATGGTATGTATAATAGATAAAATATATAGTTACTATATTTAACAAGTAGAATATTGACGATGTTAACTTTGATAAGTAAATTACTCTATTGTCCTTCATGATGTAAAATGAATTACTTAACTACCCTTGCCCTGTCTTTCCCTTGACAGCAATACAGCCACCATAGGCCCCTTACGGTAATTGGTCTCAGAGGTATTGATGCAGGGAAGGTAATGAGATGAACATTCGAACACAAACAACAACAACAAATTTAATAAAAAGATATTCTCTTTGGTAATAATACTAATTCTCCAAAATAAATTGGTTTTTTTTTTTTTTCTAAAGTTTACAATAGTTATTTATAATAGAACGAGGTTCTAATTAAGCTAAAAGATAAAATGAAAAAAACAATATGTGCTCATCAATCTTAAATCAAAGGAATTATAAAAATTATCAAAAATGAAAATATTTGCGTTAAGCTCAAATCTAAAAATTACAATGAAAAATACATGTTATGAACAAAAAAAAATCTAGTACCAATTGGATTCGTTTAAATTGAGTTATATGTGAATCAATTATTTTCAAAACTAGCAAAATTACAAAATTGAAGACATAAACATTAAAAATTGTTCAAAATTCATCGTATGCCATGACGAAGCAATGAATATTGTTGGCCATGTCATTTTTCATATTTCGATCAAATTTCACATGATTCTAAAGACATGCCGTATTACGTCTATTAATGTTTTAACATTTATCTTGTTTTTCCTAAATTTCAAAAATTCTATAGCAAGCATGTATCCGATATGCATCAAATTCTCAAGTTAAGAATTGTATTTGCCGCGTATATCAATTGATGAGAGAGAGAGACGTGCGATATACGTAAGTTCTAGAGAGAGAGAGAGAGATTGGAGACATATTTGCATGGGGAGTGTTTCTTACCATATCCGGAAGTTGGGCAGAAACATAGGAGAAAAATTTGTGTAATGATAGGGTAGGGATGCATGTGTGAATAGCTAAGAAACAAATAAAGAGTTGAATGAATCAATATAAAACGTGGCCGATAATACTCTTTTGACTATTTTGTATCTATCTATATCTCTATAGGTTTGTATGTGCACTTGTCCCTCTTTAACACCCCTACCTCTTTTCTACAAAAACCAATCTCTACCATCCATTTCTTTCTCTTCTTCTATCATCGTAATCCACCTCACTTTCCTTTCACATGGATTCTCTCTCTCTCTCTCTAATTATATGTTTCTATGTGCACTTGTCCCTCTTTGACACCCTAACCTGACTTTTCAACTAGAGCAAATCATTACCAATCATTCCTTTCCATTCTATTTAAGCTAATCCACCACACTCTCATTGATAATCCCCAACTCAGCAATTCTCTCTCTCTCTCTCTCAAATTAATTAGAAAAACTGTCATTTGTTGTTGATTATCTTGAGCTTTGTTCTAAAAGAGAGAGAGAACTGAAGAATCATCTTTGCACTTCTCTCTCCTATATTGGTTGTGAGCTTATCTTTGCTTCGCTTCTCACACCAATTTGTATCTGTGAGAGAGCTTTCTTTTTCTTTGGGTTTCTCTTTTGCAGCTCTTATTCTTGATACATTTATATAACTACATTTGCACATGTAAGCTCTCTCTCTCTTTCTTTTCCTTGAATCTCTATTTCAATCACATTCTGTATGATAAATCTCAAGACATACTTCATTTTGAAGGTGGTTGTTAGGTCTTCAATAAGATATTGGCTTGTTATTAGGAAGAAATGGTTGGAATCATCATGCTATTCATCTAAATATAGGCATTTGATTGATTTATTCATCATTACAGCTCCTAATATTAACTAAGTTTTCGTCAATCTTACAAAATTCTTTAAAATATCATGGAAACTATTTTCATATATGTGATCACAACCTATCAAATTAATTTGAAAAATTATTCACAAATATCATTTTTATATCATGGAACTGACGAGAAAATTATTCAAAAAATTCTGGCGTTGTTGAATGAAAAGTTTACAACCCTAATTTCGAAATTTAAAATCCCAAATTTGAATCCCTAATTTCGAAATTTAAAATCCTAAATCTGAAACCCTAATTTCAAAATTTAAAATCCCAAATCTGAAACCCTAATTTCAAAATTTAAAATCCCAAATCTGAAACCCTAATTTCAAAATTTAAAATCCCAAATCTGAAACCCTAATTTCAAAATTTAAAATCCCAAATCTAAAATGAAATCCCTCATTTATGCGATACAAACCTGAAGTGGGTGTTTGATGAAGGTGTTCCGCCGGTGGTGTGCTTCCTCTTCGTCGCCGGTCTTCTTCGGCTGAGAGAGGGAGAAGATGGGTTGGATCAAACACGGCCTCTTCGTCGTCGGTCTTCTTCGGCTGAGAGAGGGAGAAGAAGATGGGTTGGATCAAACACGGCCTCTTCGTCGGTCTTCTTCGGCTGAGAGAGGGAGAAGAAGATGGGTTGGATCAAACACTGGTTTGGATCAAACACGGCTTTCGTAAGGGAGAAGAAGGAATGAAATGGCTTTTCTAAAACCGGTTTTTATTAAAAATGTTTTTGGTTCAAAAACGACTTTTGTAAAACCGTTTTTAAAAGAAAAAAATTTCTCGAAAACGACTTTTCTAAAACCGTTTTTAAAAAAAAATATTTTGGTCATAAAATATTTATTTAAAAAACGGTTTTTCTAAAACCGGTTTTAAAAAAAAAAAATTTGGTCATAAAATATTTATTTAAAAAAAATTAATGCAAAAACGGTTTTTCTAAAACCGGTTTTTATTAAAAAAAAAATTTTGACCAAAAAATATTTATGTTGAAAATATAAATTAAAAAAAAATTAATTGGAAAACGGTTTTACAAAAACCGTTTTTAATTAATTCAAAATAATTAAAATCTTAATCAAAAACGGCTTTAGAAAAGCCGGTTTCCAATTTCAAATTTTATTATTATTTTAATCGATGAATACGGTTTTGTGAAAGCCGGTTTCTGAAAAACGGCATTTGAAAAACCGTTTTACCCTACTTTGGGAATAAAGATAAAAGTACACCCTAAAATGGGACTAAAATGTTCAAAATGGCACAAAGAGGGAAATTGGCCCCACGGAGTGTGTGTGTGTGTGTGTGTGTGTGTGTGTGTGTGAGAGAGAGAGAGAGAGAGAGAGAGCAATCAAAGAAGAAGAGAGGTCTAGCGGCTTTGTGTGTGAAATAGAAAGGAGAGGAAGAAAAGTTTTGTTTTGATGGTTTCATTAATTTTTTGAATATTTTTTTAATTTTTAAAAAATTATTGTGAATACAAAATTTATTTCTCTTAATTTATATTTAATTTGTTATTTTTATTTATTTATTTGATGTTGAATTGATTTCATGTTTGTATGTAGATGATTGATCGGTTTTAATTATTTTGATTAGTTGTGTATGTAAGGTTTAGGATTTTTAGATGATTGATTGATTTTAATTATTTTATTTAATTGTATATGTAAGGTTTAGGGTTTTTAGTTGATTGATTGATTTTAATTATTTTGATTAATTATGTATGCCAGATTTAGAGTTTTTATATGGATTTATTTTATGGTTGTAATCACACTCATGGTTATATGAAATTAAAATTAATTAGAAATCCATAGATAAATTCCTTATACTCCACCATGACTCCATAGATTGTTATTTTTTTTTAGTGTTAGTCAAAAAGAGTGTATAAAAAAAAGTGAGGATTATGAGATTTATTTGAATGCCTTAAGTTTGGCATTGTTATGTTTGTTCTCATGAGTGAGATATTTTGTATATGTATATTGTTGCTTCGTTCTCATGAGTAGACGAGTGCTTTCCTTTACGTGCGTACGTATATGCTAACCATCCGAGGAGTGTAGGTCAAACTCGGGATGATATCCCCGTACCAGTTTGGCTTCGGAGTAGTGTTAGGTATACGGGAGGCACATGGGATATATGTGTAGGCCGGAAGTGAATGGTTGAAATTGTGGAGTTAAGGTACAATGAATTAAATTACGAGTTTCTTGGTATAGTGTGAATTGTGTTGATTTTTATATTCTGAAAAATAATAAACGACCTCAATAAATTATAAAATTTGAGCAGAGGCATGTATACATGATTCTAGACAACTTTTGTGTTTAAACTTTTTATTAAAAAGATCGATTATAACTTATAATCGGATGATCTTGATTATAGTAGTTTTAATTCATTTTGGCAGTACAGATTTTAGATGCTGTTTTAATCCACAAAACGAGCTCATTTTTATTGGTTTTTCATAAATTAAAGTAAAACATTATTCTACACACTTTTTATGTTTTGAACTTTTCCGGAAAACAATCATCTTAGGGCAGTTTCTGTTCGTTTTCAGTTTCAAGTTTTTCGATTGAATTCCGTCTAGATTCTTCTATCAAGTTTCTCTCAACCTGTTCAGTTTCTGTTAAATTTTTTCTTATTGTCTTTTAGGAAATTTGATTCTGTACAATTTTTATTCTTTGAGTTTTGGTCAATTCGAATTATTTAAGCATAAAACGGTGCATTTTTTATACTTCTTCAACAAGTTACTTATGATTAAATTATACTAACTTTATTTTTTACAGGATAGTGGGTCTTACTAATTATTTTATACAGGGCTGACAGACCATATTTTATTTCTATTTTTTCTATTTTATACTCAATTTATATTTCGTTGTGTAAGGGCAAGAAACTAAAAGTAATGACCCAGAATTTTTTTATTTTTAAATAGCCAGTGCATAATTTAATTGAGCAAATTTTTGAATTTGATTGTTGTGTAAATTCTATACAAAAACAATTCGATTTTGTATTTTTTAAAAATAGTTCCCAATCTCAGAATATTATGAAATTTTTATATGTTTTCATATGAGTCTAGCACATTGTATAAAAATTTCAGAATTAAATTATGAGTATTTATTTTATAAAAATTCACGGACTGATTGGTGTTCAATTTAATTTATAATAGAATTTGAGATTGAGTTTTGGGTGTTCGGACCAGGATTTGAGATAAATTTGTTGGGATTATTTTGGTATATAATTGGACCATGTTTGATTTATGGTAAGACCCATGATTTAGATTTAATTTAATTTGAGTTTGTTTAATTACTCATGTTTAACTGTTTAGCCATTTTTAATTAGGTGATTGGTAGTAACCACCTTAGGAGTTGTTGTTATTTATTATATAGGATTATAATAAATATTTGATAGTTGATTTTATGGTGTGCAACGCCTCAAATTTCTAGCCCAAATGATAATACAACAATCATGGCTCTTTCAAGGAAAACCGAATATAAATCTCCAAACTTACATTACACGATACAATAGTTCTTTGTGCAACTATACATTAATCCATCAACAAGTAAATAAACAAATAAATACCCTCAAAGGGTTTTCAAGTTTCCAAGGCTTGAGCCTGGTTACACAAAACAGTTATTCAAATCCACACACATACAACTCTTGGCTTACACACAGAGTCACAGCAAAATGAGAGTCTCGTACTCTCAACACACATTTCCTTGCCTCTAGTTAGGCGGCATCACCACATCTTTTTCTGCACAAAAATCCTGTAGGGTGAGTATAAAGCCCAGTAGGAAATTCTTAACAAAGTATATACATTTTATACAAATCTCAAGAGATGAAATGTACATGTCATGCTATGCCGTTTTAAAAGAAAATCACATCTTCATCTTCAAAAACCATCATGCTCAATGATGTCATGCAATTTCAATTCTTCAAAACTTAACAATTCATTTCAAGAGTGGAAAATATGACTCTGGTAATCCCTAGGTTAGTGTCTGCAAGTAGACTATACAAGTACTACCAATTTGTCATTTTTACCAGTATTGACTAGAAGGCTCGACACCTATAATCTGTCACTTTTACCAGTATTAACTGGAAGGCTCAACACCTATTTAATTTCATCTACACCACCTGTCAAGACTTACCACCGTATTTACCCCCAAAAAAATTCATAGAAACTTGTTTCTCAACATTTTTTTCTCAATGTAAGTTTTCAAATCAACTTTTAAAATTTAATGTAATCAAATGAATTGATATGCCAATAACACAAAATGAATATAAATACTTTTATTCCAATTCATCATCCAAGGAATAGGACAATTCCCTCTTCTCAAGTATCCTCAACAATTAGTCATTTCAAGACTATTTCAACGTTTTGAACAATAATTTTCAAAATGAACTACAATTCTCATGTTCTCTGAAATTCATCATTTATATAAAGATAAATAAGAAATTTTTGAAACATCCATTTATTTTGACACACAAAATAAATATAACAATATCATTCATGGATTTTTAGTCTCTTTAAAAAAATCTCCAAATTCTAGATTTTCTCACCAAAACTATACAACTCAAATCTTTTGAAAGAAAACTTTTCAAAATCATTTTTTTTTCAATCAACGAAGATCAAAACTCATAAGATCATTTTAAAAGAACAAGAGACAAACCCACCTTTAAAATCGCTCAACTTCTTGAATTAACAATCAATTTTCAAAACTATCAAAGGATGATTTGGAAAATCATCTAAATCTTGCAAATATATATATATATATATAACTCTAAGAAAATTTCTACCTAAAGTTTTGAAGAAGAAATGAGATGAAACCCCCAAAATCAACGATGTCGAAACTCGATCTTCACCGCACACAACGAAGCCCTCGAAAGGTTAACCAACTTTAATGAAGAACCTATGGCAGAACTCTAATGGATCTTGAGAAATCAAGATTTTGATCCAATTTGGCGTAGGAAATTGTAGAGAGAAGGGAGAGGAAATGTTTTTAGAGAGAAAGAGATATACAAAAGTGATGTAAAATATCAGATTCACAAACTGATATAACATGGTCCGCTCGAGCATGGAAAGCCCCGCTCGAACGTCAAATACATTTTCCTAGTACTTTTGCAGACAGGTCAAACTTCTGAAACCAAACATTCTCCGCTCGAATGCATAAACGGTCACTCGAGCGGACAAGCAACTTCTAATGCATTTTGCATTTTTACTTCGGGAGCGCTGTCCCTTAACCCCACCAAAGCGCTGCCCTAGGACCCACCAACGGGCACTACCCCCTGGACCCCCACGAGCTGACTGGGCAGCTCAATCCCCAACATACTCAGCGAAGTGGCAAAACTGGGATCGCTACATGGTGTGTACCATATGGTGAAAAATTATATATTTTATAAAGAATGAAAATGTATATATTTCGTAGTGATCAAAATATTATATTTTGTGGTGTACAAAAATATTATATTTTGTAGTAAGAAAAATTATATCATTTTATAATTTATATTATAAAATTTGAAAGTATTGTTACAAAAGTTATATATATATATATATATATATTTTTTAAAATACCAAGGTTTGGGAAGACAAACCCACATGGGTTGCCCCCCTTTTTGTATTGGCCATCATTCATCTTCCTTTCCTTTTCATCTCATTTCATTTCTTATTGGGTTGGCAGAGAGCTCGGCTCTCTTTCTCTCTATCTCAACGTGTCTTTCTCTCTCTCTCTCCCTTTCTTTTTTCTCCATTGTTGCTCAATCTTTGAGTTTCAAATGGGAGTCCTTAGAGTGAGATTTTGCAAAAGTGTTGTAAATGAAAGTTGGAGAGCTCGTCGCGATCTTCACAATGGTGTTCTCGGATTCATGATTAGGTGATGTTTGTATTTTATGATTAGCTTTTCTTCATATTTGAGGTAGAGATTTTCTTCATATTTTTACATCAAAGCTATGTTAGGGTTATTTTGAGAAAATATATCGTTATAAGAGGTATTGCATTTTTTTTTTTTCTAGATTTTTGTTAGGTAATTTTTGGAAGAATGATTATGTTGAAATGTCAAGAAAAGTGGTATTTTGAGGTTGATTTGGGAAGACCACCTTTGTGTTGAAATTTTGTTGCTAAAAATCTGAAATTTTAATTTTAATAGTTGTATGGATTGTATTTACATCCTATTATGATTAGATAATTTATTTTGAGAAATATTAAGTTGAAATATTTTTTTTATATTTAATTTGGAATTTATTTTTGAGAAAAATAAATTTATGTTGATGAATATTGAGTAACTGCTTAAGTTAGGATTATAGAGTTGTCTTGGGATTAAAAACTTTAAAAGTGTTATTGAGAAGGAGAATTATGAGCCGGATATGGGCCGAGTTAGAGGCCGAGCAAATTGGAGGCCCAATGGTGCGTTGGGCCGCGATAGCTTTGGATTTGCCCGGAGTTGGGGCTGCTCAGAGATGGACCGAGCTACTTGGATCTGCGTAGGTGATAACCGTGCAACTTGCGTTGCTCGGTCAAAGGCACGCACCGTTAGCCCGGCCGAGAAGCTTGTGCCAGAATCCCGACTAGAAGGCCTTGGGTTGACCGGTACGACCAATCTCAAGGTCGGCTTCGCCGGAATACTGCCGAGCACGGCTGGAAAGGATCTCAGTTCTGGGAAGCAATTGGGCATGAAACGCAACATGGCCGTTGACAGCCGAGAAGATTCAACCCGGCTGCCGAGCTCCCAGTAGAATGGGTTGGCAGTCGGGTTAGGTGATGTTCAGCAAGATTTGTGCTGACAGATGGGATAGCAGAACCACGTGTCGAGAGATCACTGGGGGTAAATTTGGGGCGCAGAAGGTATATAAGCAAGTCTGCGCCCCCCATGCTGGACACACGAACATTTGGTAAGAGAAATACTTACACTCAACTCAGTCCTCTCTCCCTCTCTCTATCCCTCTGTGTGTGTGTCTGACTTGATCGTCGGAGGGGTTTTCTGGCCACACACCGCCGGGTAGCTCACTGCTGTTGTGCACGCAGGTGATCGGACAGAAACGGAGCTTGGAAGAAAGGAGTGCGGGCTTGCCTGAATATTTGCTCCCCGCACAGTTATATTCATGATATTTTATAAAAGATGATATGTTGATAATTAAGTTGTGTTCATTTTTATGAAAATAAAAATGTGAAATGTGGACTTTCAAACTCATAACCTTGAAATTGTTACTATTGGGCATATTTCATAATTTTTGATGTAAATATCTTGTTGGTCAAGTAATTTTAGAAAAAGTTGTGAAATTGTTATTGGTAGAGAATTTGGTAACAATATTACCTCTTTAAATAGCTTGGCATGAAAAATGGTTATGTTGAAATATAGTTATATGTATGTTTTTTGCAAGATCTAGATGATTTTTGAAATCATCCTTTGATTTGTTTTGAAAATTGATTGTTGATTCAAGAAGATGAGAGATTTTTTTTTTTTTTTTAAATGAGTTTACTTTCTTGTTCCTATTAAAATAGAAATTGAGGGTTTTGAACTATGAGGATTGAAGAGAGATGTTTTTGGTGACTTTCTTTCAATAAATGAAGATAAGTGGTTTTGGTGAGAAAATCTAGTAAATGGGGGTTTTTAAGAAAGATGTTGACAAACTTTGAAGATGTTGTTATATTTATTTTGTGTGCCAAAATAAATGATATTTGAAAAATTGTTTATTTGTTTACATATAAATGATGGCTTTCATGGAATATGAGAATTGTTGAAGTTTTAGAAATTGTTGTTAAAAATGTTGATATAGTCTTGAAGTGACTAAATGGTTGAGTTTACTCTAAGTGTGGGAATTTTGTTGTCCCACGGATGAATTGGAATAAAAATATTTATGAAAAATGAGAATTTTGATTATAATGGGAATATTGTGTGGAAGTATTGAAAGTGGAAGAAATATTGCATTGTGTTATTAACCATTACATTGGCATATCAATTCATTTGATAATGATGAGTTTTGAAATTTGATTTGAAAACTTTGCAATGAGAAATGAATGTTGGGAAATAAGTTTTCATGAAATGATTTTAGAGTAAATACCGTGGTAAGTCTTGAAAGGTGGTGTAGATGATAAGTGTCGAGCCTTCCAGTTAATACTAGTAAAAATGATAGATTATAGGTGTCGAGCCTTTCGGTTAATACTGGTAAAAATGACAGATTATAGGTGTCAAGCCTTCCAGTTAATACTAGTAAAAATGACAAAGTGGTAGTACTTCTATAGTCTACTTGCAGACACCAGCCTAAGGATTATCTGAGTCGTATTTACCACCTTGAAATTTTATTGAAATTGTTGGATTAATATGTTTCAAATTGGCATTGTGCATAAGATTTTCAAAAGATGAGAAAAATATTTTGAGCATGACATGGCATATGCATTCATCTCATAAGATTGTATAAAATGTATTGATGCTTTGTTAAATGTCATTATGAATTGTTTAACTATTTGATTCCATTGACAAATGGGTAATTAAATGAATTGAAAAGGATGTCATGTTGCTTTTGAAGCGTGTTTATTTATTTAAATTAACTAGTTGTGGTTAATTAAAATAAATTAGGTTCAAGAGATTAGGTAATAGAATCTTATGGTTTTGACATGATATGATTTCACGTATATGTATGACTATTTTGGTACTCGCATATCTTTTAATATTTTAATATGAGATTGTTTGGTGAGCTAGTAGTTACTCACCCCCTGCCTGTACATGTGTACAGGGAATGCTTTTCGGATTTGAAGATCAAACAATGATTTTTTTTTTACCATTTCATAAGTGTAATTTAGTGATGGATTGTACTACTTCATTTGTTATTTGGCTGAGTGCTATTTTTTTGTAAAGAGCAGTGTCCTTTCTTTTATTGTAAGACTCAGGGCATTTCTTTTATTTGTATGTAAATGTCATTGTTGTATAACGAGAGGGAATATGTATATTTAATTATTCATCATTTCATCCAATGATCAAATGTTATTTGTAAATGGACTTAATTAATGAATATTGGTAAGGTTATCCGAGTAATAAAATACGGGGCGTTACACTAAATGCCACCGTATCTTGAGAAACTACCTATTCGTCTCAGTGCGGTTCGAACTACTTGTCTTGTCCCGTAACAAGAATTAAATGTATTTTTGTTTGTGTATGATAGACACGTGGGTGTTAAATCTTATACTCATACCAGTATACCTATATACTGACCCGTTTTGTCTCTTGGCAACTCAGGTGCGTTCTGTTTGAGCGCAGCCGAGCTTCCTTTGCAGGATTAGTTGGGGCTACGGTGGTGACGTAGAATAACTATAGTTATTGGACATGTCTCTTGGATTTCTTTTGTTTTCATGAGCTTAGGGTTGATATTAGTTTATGTATTTATTATTTTTTTTATGACTTTAGTATTGGGATAATTTGGCATGGTTTGTAACCATATATTATTTAAGTTATTTTGACTACATATTGTTACTTTAATGTTGGAGGTATTGGTCAGTTATGAAATTATGGTGAATGGTTTGGTTGGCGTTTAGTTTTTTTGTTTCACCCCTAGGATTTGGATGATGGAATATTAATTGGGGTTTAGTCCTAATTTAATATTTAATTGTCCAAATTTTAGGGCATGACAGTTTGGTATCAGTGATCCTCGAATTGTGGAAACATGGGTTAGCTATTTTAGGTTGGTGGTTGAATTTATTCTAAGTAATTATGAACGAATTCTTCTTGTGTGTTTAACTTGAAGGTGATGGCTGGAAGGTATAATTTGAGAAGCACTGAGCCCAATGGTATACGGGAAGAAACAACTGCTAATGCAGCGGCAGCGACAACGGCAACGACAGTGGCAACGGCGGCTACTACCGGGGCAACCAACACGATGCAGGTTAATGTGGGAGAGATGATGGCTCAATTACTTTAAGTTGTGCAGAACAATAATCAAAGTCAGCAGGGAGATCCATTTGAGAAGAAAAACAAAGATTTTGGTTCTTTGGGAGGTCAAAAATTCTCTAGAGATGGAGGACCCATTGCAGCTGACGCTTGGGTTCAGAAATATGAGATGGTGCTTGGTCGTATGTAGCTCACCGAGGTTCAAAACAAGAGTTGGCTACACATCAGCTTGAGGAAGAAGCCCTATTTTGGTGGAACTCGTGGAAAGAGGGTCTAGATTTGAGGACTTTGACTTGGGCTGATTTCAAGACTCGTTTTGACCAGAAGTTTGTTCCTGCTGCTATTTGATCTCAACTAAGTGATAAATTTTTTAAGTTGACTCAAGAGGGTAGAACAGTGATTGAGTATGTCACCAAGTTTAATGAGTTGTCTCGTTATGCCCCTTACTTGGTCGACACGCAGGAGAAGAAGAATGAGAAGTTTATTAAGGGATTGAATCATTACCTGTGTAAGTCTCTTATTCCTTTTGATGCTAAACCGTTTGACAGAGTTCTTGACTTGGCACTAAAGTATAAGGAAAATGAGAAGCAGTTTAAAGAAGGAAAGGCCAAGGTCGGAGAGACTTCTAGAGAGAGTCACTTCTAGCAGAGAGATAGGAACAGATACCGACACTATGATCAAGGGCATAGAGGTCAGCAGTTTCAGAGGCCACAGCAACAGGGTAGTCAGGGAAATTTCAGACCTCAGGGTAATTTCCGGCCTCAGGGTAATTTCTAACCCCAAGGGCACTATTATCAGAGACAGGGTAGTTCACGCCCACAAGGTTATCAAGGACAACGGCAGCAAGTGCCACAGTGAGGTTATCGTCCTCCTGTATCTCAGTTAGAAAGGTCCCCACCTTTCAGACCAGTAGCACCTCAACCGATCAATAGGAAGTGTTTTGGGTGTTAGTAGTTGGGGCATGTAATCAAGGATTACCCTCAGAGACAGTAGGCGCGACAAGGTCAGGCAGCTCCGGCCAAGGCATTTGCAATGATGCCAGGAACTGACAAAGTGCAAGGTACTTTTAATCTCTATCAAGAACCCATTAGAGTACTTTTTGAAACTGGTGCCTCTCATTCTTTTATATCTACACAGTTTGTAGAAAGAGAACATATTGTAACTATTTCCTTGTCCAGACCTATTCGTGTTGAGACCCCTTTAGGAGGGGCAGTTACTCTTTATGAGATATGTAAAGATTTTGAGATTGACTTTGCGGGCAAAGTCTTGTATACGAACCTAATTGTGTTAGGGTTTGAGGGGTTTGTAATTATTTTGGGTATGGATTGGCTGCGAAAACACTTTGTGACTCTAGATTGTGCTAGAAAGACTGTAAATATAGATATTCTCGGTATGGCACGGCTTACCTACACTTCTAGCAATGGAGAAGAGTCGGTGATGACGAGTTTTCTATGCTTGGTAGAAATGCCTAAGTAGGATATTAGTGAGGTAGATGTGGTGCGTAAGTTTGAGGATGTATTCCAGGAGATACCTGGACCTCCACCTCGACAGGTAGTAGAATTTCATATTGACCTAATGCTAGGAACTGCACCGATTTCTAAGGCGGCATACAGAATGGAGCCTAAGGAGCTTGTGGAGATGAAAAAACAGCTGGAAGAGATGCTTCAGAAATGGTTCATTCATTCAAGTAACTCCCCATGGGGAGCACTTGCGATCTTTGTCTCTAAGAAAGATAGCACTCTCCGTATGTGCATAGATTACAGAGAGTTGAACAAGGTGACTATCAAGAACAATTATCCACTACCTAGAATTGATGACTTGTTTGACCAGTTGAAGGGGGCAGCCATGTTCTCTCAGTTTAATCTCAGAACGGGTTACCATCAGATGGGTGTGTTAGAAGAAAGTATACCGCTACTGTTTTTCGAACCCAGTATAGGTTGTGTGCGAATTTCCTGTAATGCCTTTTGGTTTGACCAATGCTCCTGCCTATTTCATGGACTTGATTAACAGAATTTTTCAACCATATCTAGATAAGTTTGTGATTATCTCATAGATGATATCTTGGTGTATTCTAAGAATGAGGAGGAACACAGAGAACGCTTGAAAATTGTATTGCAGACTTTGAGGGAGCAGCAGTTATACTCTAAGTTCAGTAAGTGTCACTTTTGGGAGAAAGAAGTTTGATTTTTAGGACATGTTGTATCCAATCAAGGGATAACAGTAGATCCTAAGAAAGTTGTTGCGGTCAAAGAATGGAAGTAGTCCACGAACCCTACAAATGTGAGAAGTTTTTTAGGACTAGCTAGTTATTACAAGAGATTTATAGAGAAGTTTTCCACTATTGCAGTACCCATGACCAAGTTGACCCGCAAAAATGTGAATTTCTTATGGACAAAAGATTGTGAGAAAGCTTTCCGGGAGTTAAAGCAGCGGTTAACTACAGCTCTGGTGTTACCTATACTGGTACAAGGAGAAAAGTTAGTAGTGTTTACTGATGCGAGTGGAACTGGGTTGGGATATGTGTTGATGTAGCATCAGAAGGTTGTATCTTATGCTTCTCGATAATTAAAACCTCATGAGAGATGATACCCTACTCATGACTTAGAGTTGGCAGCAGTTGTTTTAGCGTTGAAAGTGTTGCGACACTACTTGTTTAGGGAGTACTTTGAATTGTACACAGATCACAAGAGCCTCAAATATCTTTTTTCTCAAAAAGTGTTGAACATGAGGCAACAGAGGTGAGTTGTTACTATGCTTATTAGTTGCAACTATCATTTTTGTTACCATTGAGCAATTAAAATAGTTAATTTTTACTTTTTTCAATATTGTTTTATATTTTTACGTTGCAGTGTAAATGTTTACATTAGTATGAGTTATTTTTTTTAAAACTAGTTGTATGTTAATTATAAATTGTGAACATTAACATTGTATTTTGGTATGAATTTTATTTTTTCAAAAGTTAGTTGTATGTTTATTGTTTATTGTTTATTGTGAACATTCATATTGTACTTTAGTATGTGTTTTATTTTTAAAAAAGTTAGTTGTATGTTTGTTATTGACTGTAAATATTCACATTGTATTTTGATTTTCATTTAAATTTTTTGTTACGTTATTTTTAAAATTTTCAAATTATAAAAAGGTTCAAAATTTATAATTTCAAATTTTCTCCATGAATGCAGGAGAGATTTTCTCTTTAGAATAAGGAAAAGATTTTCTCCATAGAATAAGGAAAAGATTTTCTTTTTAAAATGAGGGAGAGATTTTCTCCATAAAATGAGAGACTATTATTACGTATTACTTCTAAAATAGAAACATATGCAAAAAATTAAAAATGATAATTTGGTCATATTATATTAAACCAGACGTAATGGAATACTCAAAAAGAATATAGATTAGATAGAATAAAATACTTAGAAAGATAATTTATCAAAAAATGACCCAAAATTTATTATATACTTTCTTTTTTTTTTAAGGACAGCTAAATGTTTACTATCTTTTAAACTCTTCCAATGTCATGTTTCTCTTTTGTAAAAGACATAAATTTTATTTTCACATTTTTTTATGGATAATTTTGTACTTCCATATATATATATATATATATAGCAATGTTTTAATTGAGAGATCCATTATAGTATCCTCTAAAAATGTTTCTGACCATCTCTTTCTCTCGGCTCTCTCTTATAATGGAGATTGTCGGCAGCTTACTCATCGATTCTATCATTCTCTAACGATCTCTTCTCTCGCCCTCTCTTTATTGTGGAGATCGTTGCCAACATCGTTATTGACTTTACCACCATTTCTTATTGTCATCTCTATTACCATTTACCCTCGCTAGATCTATCATCATTTCCTACCAAAGCGTCTCACCATCTTTAGATATGTCGTCGACAATCTCAAATCTATCATAATGAACACAATCATTGATCACCAGCTTATTTTCAACACCGAGCTGCTTAATAAAATGATCCATGAAATATTCGTTTGACCATGGAATTGTGGAAAGGATATTAGTATGCATGCACATGCACAATAAGAATGGATTTTCTCACCACATGCATGCATGCATAGCGTAGGCAGCAAGCTATGTAGCGTACTTTGTACTTGGTACCAACGCATCAGCACAATGCGCTTTTCTACTTGTTATGAAAGTGTTTACGTCCATTATAACGCCCTCAAAATAATACAATAAATGCAACCCAAAACATTTGTTAATCACCACATACATCAGAGTAAATAGTCATTTCATTACATAGAGTTAATGATACAAAAGAAGTTTAACATAAATAAACACCCTATTGGCTTACACCTTTCCAAGTCTTAGCTTGGTTACAACAAAATGAGACTACCTCTTACAATTAAAGCCCTAGGCTACACAAGTAATGAAACAAAACATAGAAGCCCTTGCTTTCCAAAAGAAGTCCCTCCAATGCTATTGCCTTGGTGGAGGCATGCCATTATTTCCTACAAATGGTTTTTCCCAAATAGGATGAGCCACAGCCCAGTAGAAACAATCTAACACAGTATATAAGGTTTAACAAAAATATAAGTGCAATGTGCATGTACAATACTAGTGATAAAACATTCACGTTTTATATAGTCATAAACTATCAAGTCCATATTTCGTTTCATTTCCCTTCTATACATTTCAATACATGAGCCAACTTTATTATTTTTCAACAGTCCAAATGAGACTACAACTAAATGGTTCAACAATTTTACATTCAACACACAAGCACTCCCAATTACCATTTTACGGATATTTCGTCCGCGGGATCAGCACCCATATATAAATTTTGGGACTTTCATCTAGGACACTCTGGCCAACTTAATTATAATGGAGTCCATCCCCTTTCTCCTCCCAAACAATCATACATATGCAATGTATATAAACACATAATCACACACGGAGTACATCCCTTTTTTCCACCCAAATAATCATACATATACAATGTATTCACAGCATGATCATATTGAATGATATTCAACCATGAACTAGTTGCAATTCACCTAATCCATATGCAATTTCTACAACAATCAAAGCTATCATTTACCAATAGCCCAATACAGATATTTCTAAACTGATATACAATCTCAAGACAGATAATTTGATCAAAATTTCCAAGGATGTGAGGCATTTCATTTTTAATTCCACCATCCATTCCAATACTCACTCAATTCCATGTTTACAACACCAATTTCAACTATTTATACAAGATAGATGTGATAGTCATTTTAGGGCAAAAGTCCACTTTTTCTAAATATTAACCCAAGTACCAAAATCAGCCATTTTGACACTACAAGACTTCATTTTCAAACCCCATGTTCATTTATTTCATTTCCACCAAAAACCCCTCTTTTACATTTCACCCAAACCCTAGGTTTGCTTAAATTACTCCCAAATACCACCATTGTTACACAATCACAAATAACTAAGCTAAAACTCATAACAAAGTGTAGAAAATCCCTACCTTAAAAAGAGAAGATGAGCCAACCAAGGATGGAACTTCAAAAATGTCAAAATCCAACTTCAATCAATTCAAAATGAAGATCTTGAGAAGCTCTACCTTTTATCAAAGGAAGTAGGGTGGATAGATCACTAGATCTAAGTGGAAATCTAGAGAGAAGGTAAATTTTAGAGAAAGAGGCTCTCAACTTTAAGGTTTAGGATGAAAAGATATGACAAAGTGATGTAAAAAGTGCTTTTCGCGATCTGCTATACACGCAGTCTGCTAGAGCAGGGAAGTTGACGCTCGAGCATCAGACACAAAGTTTGGTTCCGCTCGAGCGCAAGGAAGGACGCTCGAGAGTCTACCCGCTCGAGCGTAGGAAACACCGCTCGAGCGTAAAGAACATCCCTTCAGTACTTTTGCAGACGTGCAAAGTACTGAGAGTTTGCACATCCTACTCAAGCGCAAAAAAGGCCGCTCAAGCGGAGGACCAAAATATACACAACCCGTTCGAGCGCAAGAATGGCAGCTCGAGTGAATGAGCAAAAATCTGGACAACAAGGTTTGGGAAAAACAAGCAACCAACCTGTTCCAAACACAACCACAATAATCCAAAGGCCAATTTCAAAGAGATACAAATGAAGGAAGAAGTAAACAACAAAATGAAAGCATTAAACCCGAGTCCGGAATACCACAGAGTCGGGTCAAAACTGGGATCGCTATAATACATGACATGATGTAGATCCATTGTGGCAGTAGTTACATGGAGTACAGTCAACTTCGCATAACAGTGATATAGCACATCACTTGGTGAGTCAACCAACCAATCGAATAGTTGTGTATCCAATTTGGAATGGTGCGATCGCAGCCATTAAACTAGTATACATGCAATCGAACAGATCAAATCGCACTCGATTGTCATCAGGTGCATCCAATCATACACCCATTTGGTGTAATGTACAATCCATACTGTACACATTCCAATCTAGTAACCAACTTTTAATCTGAGTTGAATTGGAGCGATAAAGAGTCATAAGCCATCTGATTAAATTCATCTAGGCCTATCGATGTTAGAATTTATTCCACATCCCACCAAACACAAATGAAAACACACCCACACACACACCAAAGCAAAAATAGAATCACACAAAGATTTACATTGTTTGACCCGAAATTGCCTACATTCTTACGAGAGAGATTTTATACATGTGAATGGTAAAAATATTCAAAAAAAAACTCACATCACTACCTGAACCCTATACTCAAGGGTAGTTAAGCCTTTGCTCACCCCGGTGTCCTCAAATTATTTTTTCTCTCACCCTTTACATCGCTATTTTCTTCTCACTACTCTCAACGTCATCAAAACCTAGAGCCCCATGGCTATTTATTATAGTCTTAAGAATTATAGTTTCATTCAATTAAGTAATCAAATCTTACACATATTAAATTTTTCAGTCTATTTCAAATTCTACTAAACTAACCAAAATACGTGTATAAACTAACTTAAATTATATAAAAACCACATATCGCATGGTTAGACTAATCCTAACAATCATCCCCTCCACTTATGTGGGATAAATGTTATATGCACCCTCAAATCTAGATGTCCTAATTTGCGTGACAATAAATATCGCATGGTTAGACTAATCCTAACAATCATCCCCAACCATTTCATTCCGTCCAAAACTCATATTACATTCAACCATTCTCTCTCTCTCTCAATTTTGATTTTTTGATTAAAAGCATTCTAAAGCAAGTTTTTTTTTTTTTTTTTTCCTTCTTTTTTATATAATCATTTTTCACAAACTTGATTATCAGTTGTCTTTGTTCTCTTAATCATATCAAGTGCATTCTAGTATGTTGTTTATGTAGATGCCAATAGACAAATCTTTAGATCATGCTTTATTGTATCATAAAAGCAAATTTATGGTAAATCTGGTACACACCATCTGGTGGGACAAACAAATATTGGCTTAGGAAAGCAACGTTGTAACATGATTTGAAAGTAATAATTTGGCAATCATTCATTCCATTGGAGATTCTCGAAGACACCAAGTTGATCGCCATAATTAAAGATCTAAAATATTTTTAACATAAAAGAGGAAAAATAGAAAGTGTAATAAAATAGAAGTGAAATGTAAATATCATTGCATTTTATAAAATTATTTGAGAAAATATAATAAATACAATTAAAATTAACAAATCACAATAAATACAATTAAAATTAACAAAAATCACTACTTAAAATAACAAATTTGAGTGAAATTCCATCTTAAACTGTACATGTAGATTGAAGTGGACACAGCCAAGTTGACCCATGCATCCACAATGGGCAGCAGCGACAGGGACAATGTTGACGGGGAGGGCAAGCTTTCAATCAGATCTTGTTTTCCAAACCATATCTTTGAGCAGATCGATGGTTTTTCCTAAATCGCAACTGTATTTTTTTTTTTTTTTTTTTTTTGCGGATTTTCTTTTTGTTTTTTGTATTTTGTTTTGTTGTTTGGTTGGGATGACCCTTTGAGGTCTTGTTTATGTACTCTTGTTGTTTTATTAATATAATATTTCCGATGTTTTCAAAAAACAATGGCAACCTTAAAACTCATGAGTTCAATCTACTATATCATAAATCTTTTTGACCCATCTAAATCTTTTTATTTGTCACCTCTACTTGTAATTAATTAGATGAAATCATATGATAACTGTCATTGTCTAAATATTCAAAAACTATTTCTTCTCATAGCTTTTTGTATTAAAATCCAACAGAAGATGAAGGGGACAAACTACAAATACAATCTATTCTATGGTGAAGCATCTGCAGCATAACTGCACACTCATATTATCTTTTGCCGAAAGATAGGAACATTCGGTGGAACTGGTGAACTACACTTGCTTTTGGTCAATTATTATCAAAAGTTGTACACATATGGACCTGCAAAGTGCTGAATATTTCAGAGATAGGAAAGAATCAATGGTGACGCCTCTCACTTTGTTGCATAAAGCTAAATGTTCCTTCTTAAAAGCTCTAAAACAAAAGGAAATTATAGATAACTAAAAGTGAATGGGATAGCTTTGCTTTCACAAATCCTAACATTGAATGCAACTGTTGAGAAATTTTCAATCAATATTGATATGGAGTCAGAAATCCACCATGAGGTTGATTGAACAAGATTGTTAAAGATGCCAACTTTCCCTTCCAACTTACATAGAATACTTGTATAGATTTCTTCATTCACATCCGTAGTTTCTTTCAAAAGAAATCCCCCCATAACATTTACTGATCAATTTCCAAGATATTCACACTATAAAATGTATTAACGAAAAGACCAAAAAATTAAAAAACCCATTGCTAAGTGAGACAACAGAACGTACATTTTCAACACAAATCATATCCCTATACTTATCAGAATCCATGAAATGATTTTCTCTTTCTTTTTTACATTTTGACCCAACTTGTATCGTCGAGAACACGGTTTCTCCTCTTACATTGTGACGAGCTTCTTTAGATTTTCAAATTTTCCCCTTTCTAAGACAACGATATGTCAACATCATTGTTTAAACATTTCAAATTTGCGTAGGTCTTGAATTCGAGTCTGCATCCCCGTTCATGTTCACACTCGGAACTGTGTGAAATACAGGGCTTGCCATGGCTATTTGACTTGGACTTCCTCCTCCCATATCCTTGGTTTTGTGAAGAAGAAATGTCCCACACAGAATAGTCAAAAAACCGCATAGTTCAGTTGCTATCTGTGTTGCATTTTGAGCGTCCCATTCCTGAATACATAACCACGAAAGGTAGAAAACTAACCGTAAGCTTAAGATAAAATCCATTAACCATGAAAAAAATGAAAGAAGTGAGAAGTGAGAAGTGAGAAGTGCGAATGCTACACAATCACAATATATATATATATATATATATTTATTTATGTTTGTCCTTGATAAATTAGTTCGACACAGAGAAGAAAAACATAGAAAACATGATTTTATGAGTAAGTACTTTGGAAATACTATGCAAGAGAATATATACAATTTACAGTCATTTACAAAAGGGAAAATTACTAATACAATCCAAAGATTTAGGAAAAATACATTTGACTCGCTCATGTTCTGAAAAATAGATCCCACCTCCTAAGATTTTAAATTGCGTTAGACTTTCCCCACTCCGTTAGTCCACCACCGTTAATTGACCTAACCGAATGTAGTGATGGCATCAACAAATTTTTTCAAAATTCCAAAATTAACCCTATGACCCCATCTGTCTCTCTCTCATCGCCCTTTAGTCTCACTCTCCCCCTCTTCCTCTCTCTGTCACCCATCATTTGTGCCAAAGTAATGAAAGCTATAAACTTCTCTAATCTCCATGTTAACAAAGCTTATTGTGCATTAGGTGTGCTAAGCAAAACCTGATCTCTCATTATATGAGCTTATGAGCTCATGTTCAAATAGTAGAAGGTAACTCTCTCTCACTGGACCTAGATTGCACCAGCACCCCACCATTGCACAATCCACCCCCAACACCCACAACAACCTCCTCTTCAACACTTCTCTCCGCCACAACTGCTTCGCACTGTTCCTGGTAATGACAATCAACCACCACTACTGGTAAAACCCGCCCACCCACACCATCAACCCACCTTTGTATGGGTTATTATGAGGATGGTTGTGTGTTAGTGGTGGATGGTGAGTTCACTGTCAATTAGGTGGTGAGGCCGAGGCTTGGATTGGTTTGTGAGTTTTGATAGGTTTCAGGAGATAGTTGAAAAGTAGGTATTTTGATGAAGATCAAGCGGAGTCTCGGTGATGTACAAGGGTGTAGGGAAGACAGGAGAGAGAACACACAAATTGGCCATAGCCTAAACACTCACAATATTAGTAATCAAAATCTGAATAATTTTTTATAGATCTCCAAAAAAAAAAACTGAATAATTTTTTATCCAGACACTCACAATATTACAAAGCCTAATTTTTATAGGCCAAATAACCAAAAACGTAATAGGATACCAAATCCTAATTCTATTTGAAAACATAATAAAGAATAACTAAACTATTTGTTATTTAACTTCTAACTAAATAATAGTAAAATAATAAATATTACCAATTACATTTGTTGGCCTATAAATTTTAGGCTTTGTATTAAAACTTTTGAGGGTTTGATTTATAATATTGTGAGTGTTTAGAATGTGGCCAATTTGTGGGTTCTCTCTTTTCCCCTACGCCGTTCTACATTAACGGGTTTAGGAGAAATGTACAAGAATGATATGGAGAGAGAAGGGCAAGATTGGAGGAGTAAGGTTATTCGAGAGAAGGGAGAAAATTGGTGGTGGAACATAATAGTAGAGTGTGAAGCTGTCCGTGATCAATCGCAAAGACACAGAAAGAGTGAAGAGAAAAAACACTTGTACAGTGATTTAGGTTTTGATTAAACATTTGCAAGGAACAGAATATGATATTGTAAGTTGGTTATACGGTAAATTGGTAATAGAATGTGAAAAATGGCTAGGGACTTGAATTTGGGGATCTTGGCATACTTCCTTTGAGGGATTTTTACACAGAAAATGTGGTGCGTGATGATGGGATAGAAATGGCTCGTTGATATGGTGGCGGTGGTAGCCACAGACAATGGGTGGGGGATTGGGGGAGGAATGAGATGAGGGTAATAGGGTACTTTTCTTTTGCTATTAAAGGGCACCTTTGCATTTTCTGGTAGTTATGTTAAGACAGACTCTGATGAGGAACTATTTGTCATTTTTCAAACTTGAGGGAATAATTTGCATTTTTCATAAACCTCAAGGGTGTATTTGTAATTTACCCTTTATAAAATTCAGTGAACTAATATGGAAACTTAAGCAACCAAATATGAAAAGTTTCAAGAAGCTTTAGTTCCACTGGTATCCAGGGGTGTTAATCCTAAAAAGGAGTTGGAATTTTAGTTCCTGACAAAGGTAACTATTTAGGTTGTGACTGATCAAAGGTTTGAGTAAAGATTTGTGGAGGGAAAAGAAAAAAGTATTTAAGTGCAGTTACGATCAAGGTCGAAACTCAATGATAATTTTTTTGGAGAAAAGCAAAGTTTTCCGGTTAATAGAATAGAAGAAGAGAAAAAAGAAAAAGAAAAAAAAGTATGTGCATATGATGATGATAATATATTGTAAAGAAATGCAAAGTTTCCTGTCAACAAACAAAACCTCAGCAAGTGTGACCATATAAAATCCCCCTATTTAAGATTAACAATATTGATAAAACATGGGAAAAAGGAAAAGCTATTCAAAGAAACCAGAAACATATGGGTTGAATCACCTTAAACATGATCATGCTGGCTATGATGGTGAGGGTTGTGAACATGACATAGTAGACAGGAGAAACAACAGCAGTATTAAATGTATCTAGTGCCTGCAAAGATGAAAAATTAAAAAAAAAAGATTACACATTTGCCAAAATATATAATTGAATAAACTACCTTTTAGGCTAAATTGATAAGAGAACATTCAATAATAGAATTCTTTGCAGGACATTGCAACTATTTGAATTTGTGAGAAAGCAAGTTACATTGAAGAGGAGGGCTAACAATCCCAACAAAATACAACGGGGCGAACACACAAACTCACAAGTTACATTGAAGAGGAGGGCGAACATACAATGAGAAAGCAAGTTACATCAAGTTACTTTGTGGAACTAACCTACTCTTGAGAGGAGGTGATGAGTGGTGATATATCTTAGTTTATTTTTGATAGAAATTCTTTGGAACTTAAACTCATGCTATGTTCTTCGAATAATAAATGTTTTATCACTTAAAAATATCATATATTTGCCAAGTTCAATGTATAAAGATGCCATCTCCAATTTTGGTCCCAAATACTATTAGGGGATGTAAAAATATACTAACAGTTTTGTTGTGAAGAGCTCTTACCACTTGTGGTGGTTTTGACATAGCAGGAGTCAACCCAGTTAAGTTTAGTATTCTCTAGATGGACATGATCATTGTTTTGAGAATGAGAATGCCTATGACATGTTATCTATCCAATACAAGTTAACCTTCCATAAGCTTCTCCTTAATTATGATAAATTGCTTAGAGATATCCTTGTTTATTCCAAATGGCTTTGATATATCACTATTCATTGGGGGGTTTTAGCTCAACCCTTTTCTATATATGTATGTAATAGTGGTGAGGCTTGATGACCGGGGATTCCATGCTAAGTGCGTAAGTATATAAATGCGGCGACTTGTATGCCTAGTTGTAGGATAGAAGAAGTTTGAAAACTTGTATATATTCAGTTTTGGAAAAAACAAGTCGTTCTTCACTATGTAAAATTATGCACTCTTTTTGTGTTTGAGCCTTGGAAGGTACAATAAAGAACACTAAATGTTTCATTTCATTTATTTAAGCACTTGCTCTGAATAGATGGTTGTGAGATAATTAGGTTAAGGAAATTGAATGTTTCAGCTATTTAAATAGATTATAGCCCAAATATTATAGGAATTGGTTTTGGTTAGGCCTCGGTAGTCTAAGACTACTGGCCGGTCACTATCTTTATTAGGGGGGGATAGGGCCGTGCAACTTCAGCTGTAGGGTACAAGCAATCATCTTTTTTCAAGACAAGCAATTGTATACGCGAATGACAAAGTGCACTTCATGAAGGTTATGTTTGGTGGAACAACTCATTAGTGGTGGAATGGATCTGCTTTGAGAAGGAACAAACTTACCAACTAAGCCAAAATTTGGCAGATTGGACAATATGAAACTGAGACAGAAGTGTCATCCAATTACATGATGATCTGTATCATCAGTTTCAAGGTTAAAACAATAAATCTTGACTGTGGAGTTCTTTAATTTTAAAGATAGCTAATTTTTGTTGACCTCCATGAAATAAAAGCAGCTTGTGACCTGTATCTTTCATGTTTCTCTTTAAAATGAGATCATGACATATAGCTCAAGAAGAAGTTTTATCTACTTCAAATGAGATAATGACTGCATGGATCACATATCTGCGAAATGCAAGAGATCGAAGGGCATGATTACACCTTTAAAAGTATGGAGTTCTTGATAGCTTATTTGATGATCAAAGGGCTCAACAAAGTACAGAAAGCAGTTACCATAATAACCTGATCTGGGTAAGAAAGCATCAGTGGACTCAACCGAGGATATCAGGAGTCAACAAAAGTTGGCCGTCTACTTCAACTATCTCACTAGCAGCAAAAGAGGAAATGTTACTAACCAATGGGGAGAGATTTGTGGTTAGGAAAATCGAGACGTACCAAAATTCACTAATATTTTATATGAAATTAAAATATATAAGGAAAATGATACATAAGCCCACTTTTTAGACTCATAGTCCCAATGATGTGTAACTGATATGATTGGTTGATGATTGAGAAGATATGAGAGAGAGTGTTACCTTAGATATCCTAATTGATTGAGCTTGAAAATTGGGTCTAATTTTTTGGACTTGTATAGCAATGTTCAATATATAAATTGTTAATGAAGTTCAATGCTTAGTGCACTTTCGGAAAGAACTATGATGAAATGCAGGGTCAAGTTTTCCCATTGAATATTCAATACTAATCAGAATGTCGTGATTGCTTAATCATGACATAGTCCACCTCAATAAGGACAAAGAGTTGGTGACCTCCATAAATTATCCAACAAATATTTTTAACAAGTTGAAGAGAAGAAACAAGAAACAATTATGAAATATATGCTGGTGGTAGAAGCATGGTGAATGACCATAAGAAGAGGATTCTAATATTTGAAAAGAAGTTAAGCAACAGTCAGTGGATTTCCAAGAATTGATACCTAAAGAGTTACCAACAGCGTTTCCCACCTTTATGCACTGCAAGCAGTTCTACCAAATATCAAATCAGGTAGAATTTGGGTAAGGTATACGGAAACCTAATTGAACATAAACCCAACCCATTCAATATGGCTTCGTTAAATATGGTTGTTGTGAAGCGAAGTCCCACATCGCCTTGAGTATTCAAATAATATTAAGCCTACAAGCATGAGGGCACCCTCACCTTAATAACTAGCTTTATAGGTGAGTTCTACCTAAGACCGTGTAACATGGTATTAGAACCAGAGTACTAAAGGATGGGTAGGGTGCATGTCCCTAGCCTACAAGCCGCAGGTGCTGCCGAGTGAGCACATTGGATGTGGGGGGGTGTGAAGCGAACTCCCACATCGCCTGAGTACTAAAGTAATATTAAACACATAAGCGTGAGGGCACCGTCACCTTAATAGTTAGCTTTTGGAGTGAGTTCTACCCAAGACTGTGTAACAATGTGATGATGAAATATTTTGGGAGGAAGTTATCAAAGCTTACGAAACCAAATTAATTTTGCCAATATGACCTCACTCAATTATCTTCCATCCCTTCAGTTCCCTCTTCCTAATAATATTCTTCCACTTCTCTCAATCTCTTTCCAACCCGATTCAAGCAAAAGTTGTAATAGCCTACATTCAAGATTCTATAGCATATCAAACTCAAAAATAGGCAGTCCTTCCAATCCATCTTTTCCTCATGCCTTCAAGTTTTAAGGCTTTCAAATTGGATCTCTGTCCATGTGTGTGCGCAAGCATGCACGCATGCATGCATGATATTAGTCAGCACTACAACATTGACTTTATGTTATATACTTCAAAGCAATATCATAATTTACCATAGTATAAGCTTTTCAGTGAGCATCAATTACCTTGTTCAAATAGTTCACCTGCGAAATACCACAAACAATCAGAAATAAAGTGAAAAACCATGTTTCGAAGTAGATAAATTGGTTTGATCCTGAAAATGAGAGCTTCAAAGCAATTCCCACAGCTTTCACAGTCATAACCTACATAAAAGAAGAAAAAACTAGTGTACAAGAACTACTGAGGGCAGAACTATGGTCTAGATGCATAAAAGATTATAAAGATAGTGTGCGAACCATAAGAGAGCCTGTAAGCGAGCAAATTCCAATGTAAACGATCATATGGGTTCGCCCATAACGTGGCACATATAGGAAAATGAGGACAAGAACGACAACAAAAACTATGCCAGCGTAGACAAGGAAACCTGTTGATACCGAAAAACAAAAACTGTCTGTCAGTCAAACAATTTCATCTTTAGATATAAAGATGTAAGGATAGTGTAAACAAGAAGGTATGAATAGTTCCATTAAGTGAGGCTAACATTTCAGATTGATGTACTCCACATGTCCTATGATGCCCTAATTTTGGTTCATATGTATCTGAGACATATTAGAGATAATACAATGATAGTGTACTGTAAATCTGTTAAGAATCATCTAGTTGAGTTGTTTAATAGCACCATCATATCTACCATTTATGCGTTAGTCTCAGAGCTATTATCTTTTTTCCAATGGCATATGCGCTATTTCAGTTTAATTTACAAATCTGAAACAAATGTTTTAGTCAAAGTATTATAGATATATAAATATTACTATTTGGGGGTTTAAATAAAGGGTTCATTAAACTAGAAGAGAAAGGTATAGCTTCTGGGTACTTGATCCCCTAGGCATCAGCCTTGATTTGATCTAGAACATATACATAAGCAGTAGTAAAGGAACTAAAGTCTACGATAGAGTTATGCCTGTGCATATTTTAATGAGTACAAAACATAACTTTAAGATCAGGAATATATATACATACATACAAAAAAATTAATGTTGACAACTTTATGCAAATTATAAAGACCAAGTTTCTTAAAACCTACATCAAAGAGTATGGATTACAAAGTAGAATGTAAAGATATATACCAGGCAATTAAGTAAGGGAAAAATATCAATAAATGGAAACTCTACAAACTAATTTCAACTTGATGGAAACAAAATAATAACATCAATGGAGATGGATTTGGCAAAATAATGTCAAAAACATTGTGCCTTGTTTAGCAAAATAAATTTATTTGCCATCTCTCTCTTCCTCTCCTCTTTCAAACCCTAACCACCATTATCACCACCACCAAGCAACCCCAACCACCATCGCCGCCACCACCAAGCACCCTAACCACCATCGTCACCACACCCAGTCACAACCACCACCGGCCACCTGCCCTAACCACACCATTACCACCCCAAAACCAACCCAAACCACCGCCACCCATCACCACCCCAGCCTCTCGCCCTTCACCTGTCTCCAAAACCATCACCACCACCCCCCTCTTCACCAACCCATCACCACTCCAGTCTCTCTCCCTTCCACTATAACACTGGCATGATTAACAAAATCGATCAACGAAACCACCATTATGCGATCGAAACAACCACAAATCTGATATAGATCTGCGAGTTTGGGTGGCGTGGAGGTGGGTAGTTGATAGTGGTGGCGATGGATATGGGTTGTGATTGGTCATGGGGTCACGGTGGTTCAAGAGGGTGGCGGTTGCTAGCGGCTAGCGAATGGTGGTGGCAGCGATTGGTGGTGATGGTAATGGTGGTTAGGGTTTGGAAGAATAGGGAGAGAGTGAGAGAGAGAGAGCAAACAAAAAAATCTTTTTGATATTTTTTCTACATTTTCATCTATACATATATATATATATATATATATTACCATGGTCTTGATATCTGTCTTTATAAGTACATTTTTTTGATATTTTCCCATTCAGGCAACTACATTGTCATTTCTTAGATACCTGGCTCGGTGGCTAGGTGCCACACTTCCTTAACAGAATTTATTTCTCTCTCCTGAGGAGCATGTAAAACAATAGTGGTAGAGCCCACTAAACAGAGAACACATCCAACCATACCGAAGATGTGCAAATTCTCCTCCAAAATGAAATGGGCTAGCAGTGCACTGCATAGAAAGTTGTATAGATTAAAAATATTATTTCTGCTGTATGCAACAAAAGGATTCTCTTTGGATCTTCTATTTAAATTCTATCTGATGACATACCTGACGATAATACTTAAAGCTCCCAAAGGAGTTACGAGAATTGCGGGAGCAAATGCATAAGCAGCAAAATTAGCTATCTCCCCGATAATCACTACAAGTCATAAAAACTCAGCATTAAAACAGATACAATATTAGAAAAGTGGATTTTCATACAATGCTAGAAAGATGAAAACTGGAAGCGAAGGGAGGAAATTCATCACTGCTTGCTTAAAAATAACGTAAGATTAGACCTAGAGAATTCTGTCGTAGTACAGACAACGCCAAAATAGTTTTCATAATTAAGGATATAACAGTAACCAAGAAGGATAATTAATCATGATATGACATAAAACTCCAATATAAATGACTCTCAAAAAGAAGAGAGCCGAACAACCTCATTCAGATATTCAAAATGAGAATCACTGCAGTTATATTTATAGAACCAAACCAACGACCCTGGTATCTAACTGAAACTTAGAAAGCATAATTAGTGAAACATATGACTACAGTGGTACACACAAGGCAAAACTAAATCCTAACCACGTAAATGAATTTCATATTTGGGATATCAGCATTATCCCAAAAACTATCAACAAAGTCCCAACAAACCTTCCAAATCATTACCTAACAAAACTGTGCCCTTAAACATCTGGTTGTGCAAAAATAAATGGGAAAAGCCGGAAGACTCGACCTATGCCAAGGCAAGGTGCGAGGAAGGCATGCAAATCCTGGGTGGGTGTGAATAGTGTGATTGAGTATGGTGGTTTTAATATGAACTTGTATTGAATTGAGTTTGGGGAAAATGAGGAAGTTAATTTATTTCTTTAAAATAGTGGTCGGGTTTCAAAGATAGTAAGTGGTAATTTTATCTTTTCTATATAAAATGTTGTTTTGAACCATATAATTGAACTTTGTGTCCATGCTCACTCACACATGCCAACCATAGGAATACAAAGGATTGTTAGACATTTCCTACAGAACCAGCATATTAGTGCTCACCCCTTTATTACTAAAGGTTCCAGCTGTACCACATGGACCACAAATGATGTAGGATACAAGAGAGCTCCTTTTTGTGAAAATTTTGAATGTATTCGTGCCATGGGGAATTATATCATTATAGGATTATAAACCCTTTTGTATGGACATGTGTTGGCTCCTTCCTTTTAAATTTGCTTATATAACCTTGTGGGATTGTATTAATTTAATTTGATATATATATGTAGGCATGTAATATCTTGGAGATTTGCATAATTATCCTAAGTGAGTTTTAATTAATTATCATTATGAATACTTGGATGTGGGAGTGATTGTATGCTGCTGACAGGCATATATATACACGTTGGGCCAATATGATTGAAGGTCTGATTTACTACGGGCGTGCCACTGAAATTTCTTTAAACCCTTGACTTGATTTTGACCAAAATCCTAAGAAGCATGGATACAGGCACGCAACACGACACAGACACGCCGACACGTTAATTTTCAAAAAATGCAAAGCATGATACATGGGGGACACGCATGAAATATATACTCCTATATATTTATTATATGATATATATATATATATATATGAATACATCATTCAAAGATAATAAAAAAATGCAATATGACACTAATTCCTATAAATTTATATGACTTTTGTTTTATTATTGTATCTTAAGTTGTTTTGTTCAAACTTATAATTAATTTCACATGTGTCTAATTGATAGACACGTGTGTATAAGAGATACACACACGTGTTCTCCAAGTGTCCAAATAGTGTCTGGGTCTTTTTAAAATATTAAAAAATAGGATACGTTTTGAAGACTGTCGAACACGTTTTGAAGAGTGTTGAACACATTTTGAAGAGTGTCAGACACGTGTCGGAGAAGTGTCCAAAGAGTGTCGGTGTCCAACACGGATACGTCACTTTCTTAGAAGTGTCCGTACTTCTTAGCCAAAATCACATTTTCCAATCACGTGTCCTTTTTTTAAATAAATGGGCGCCATTCATTCAATATAATTTTTATACCAAATATTGAATTTGACTTTTCAACACTTTTGGAGTAAATTTAACTATTCAACACTTTTCTAATAGCCTACGTGGCCAGGCCAAACAATTGTATATATTTAAATCATTACTCCAAAACCTGGGCATTACACTTGGAGTCCAAATCAAGTATGCTCAATTAGCTGATTTTTGCCACGCTTTCATAAGACTTTCAAAGTGGTTTTTAAGGTGTGCTAATTTTTCCACATTTTCCTGTAAATTTGTGAGTTGTTCTTACAAGTCTTAATTTAGTATTTCATGAATAAAATGAACTTCATAAGGTAAAATGGTGAACAGGAGCACATCACGCTAAAGCCAAGTTAAAGCCACGTTAAAGTTATAAATTACTTGTTAGTTCCCATTAAGAATTGGTCATTACTTTTAGTTTGAAAATAACATACAAGCACTGTCTATTTTTAGAGCATCTCTATTGGTGTGCTAAAATATTTGCTAATATCAAAAATTGCTAAGATTTCTACAAAATTAAAATTAAAAAAAAAAAAAACTATTTTCAATCGTCTATCATTTCTTTTGTCAAATTATAGCATTGCTAAAATTTGGAAAATCTTTTTCTCTATACCACTTCCATGATGGGACCCACAAATATAATTTTCATTATAGAGTAAATGATATTTTCACCATTGGAACAGGATGGCCTAACTAAATCATTCAGCACTGTAACATGCCAAAATTACTTTAGGTTAGGATTATCATTTTGAGACCAATCATTGAGGACGCTATTAAAACAATTGCTATACATTTAGCTATCCCACTCTCTATCATCTTCATCTTCGGCAAGTATGGTTCATTCCGCCCTTGAACACGAAAGCTATTTATCATCCTTTCCACCATTAAAGACAAGCTTTTTAAATTACTTTCTCAGGCCTCTTGTCCTTGAAACATTAGGAACCCAAACAACTCTATTTTACTGTTCACAGGTATTGTAGGAACAAACCCAAAATAGTCCCTAAATTCTTGTCGTTTTATTCTCGAAACCCTACCCTTCTAGTTGTTACATAAAAACCCTAAAATCCTTGGTATTGTTTCCATCTTTCAGCCACAAAAATCAGTTAAATTCAGCCTCAAAAGTCCAATTTTTCTGCTGCCTTATATTAATCTTGGGCTTGCTACTAGTGGGGAGTAAATCCCTAGTTGTCAATGTGTTGTCCTAAGCTTGCTCAAAGTTGTACAACAGCCAGTTGAAAACAAAGATGGAGTAAAAACAATGCCCAATTAGTACACATTAATATGTGTTTGGGAGGGAAAAGATTGGGTACACACCTAACCTTTGGCATAGTGCACAAAGTGGTTACCCCGTGACTTGAAAGTGTGTGAGACTCCCATCATTGCAAATCTGGGGAGGGTCAGGTGTACACAACCTTGTATGTGCAGAGAGACTATTTTTGTGGTTTGAACCCATGACACCCAAGTCGCTATGGATTAACCTTACCTATTAGAACGAAGGGACCATTTTGTTCAAAAGTTATATAAAAGGTGAAGAAGAAAAAGAAAAATATTATTAAATTGGCCTTCATCAAGAGATGAGCAATATTGTCAATGCAATCAAAAGTTTGGACAAATGTAAAGTAAGATTTACATTGTTCACAATGTAAGAGATAACATTCATATCTTCTATCTTCTAGAATGAAAAGACCAAATTTATTCGAATCCAAATAGTGCAATCTTTCGATGATCATTCAATATTCAAAAAATTCACTTGAATTGAAAACAATTACGCAAAGTATCTTTCAAAAAAACATTGAACAATTTATTAGTACTTACTGCTTATAAACCCAGCCCACCACAAAGGTTCCCGCAAGTATGAGTGTCCTCCTGAACCTGAACGAAAAGATGACACAGTTACAACAACAAAACAGTTTTACCGATTGTAAAGATTCATTCTAATGGTACAGCCACTGCTACATGTTTAAAGGTCAACCCAAATTAGGTATCCAACCTCAAATGAGCACAAAATAATAAATGGACATAGAGGATATGAACCAACATAAGGCCAAGTGAGCTCCGCCCACCCCTCCCCAAAACCCCCTAAAGAAAAATTTGGTCTTCATGGATTTCCAAAAATAAGTACTCTAATTGACTTTAACTAATAGAATGCCCCTTAAGAATAGAGAAGGAGTTTTGTATATTTCCAACATAACAGAGATTTAAAAAGAAAGAGTCATGCTAAGCTAGCTAACAACAGTCATGCTGTCCTTAGGGTGGGGACAATGCCAAAATAGTTAAAAACTCACATATTTCTATACATTTTCACACATTTCTATGAACTTTTTCCCCAAAACATTTAGCATTTCCTGGGGGAAAAAAATTACAGGAAAAACCAAAGAGTTGGGATAGGTTGTTGTACTAAACATCAAAAAGTTTTTAAAAAATATATATATAGTTTGCTACTTCTATTGAGCTTTAGGAGCTTTGTTTTCATTGGGCTTCCCTAAATTCTATTATTTACTTCCTTGTTTTTGCCACATTATATTCTAATAACATTGTAAACCAAACAAGTATAAAACTATTTGTACCAAAACCCTTATTGTGTATACATAAATGTTGAATATGATAATCCTATCTCAATGTGTGCATCTTTCTTGATCGTCATTTGCCCACTAAAAATTTAAAGGGAAAAAAATGCATGATCATTTCTATTTGTGTTTCGTATCTCAACAACCCCGGTTAGGTGTATCCGTTCCTAACAACACATACATGCACAAATATGAATATTGGTTTTACACACACAATTCGATGTATGCATGTTCAATAACACAGTAACAAGCACATCTGCACACACATGTTTCTGTATCTACTTTTAAGTTTTTGATTTGGCGTGTGAATACACAGAAGCCTATAGATATGTAAATGTATATACAAATCTATGTATTTAAATTCGAAACAAACAAAAGAATAAAAGGAATAAGATAAAAGAAATTGTACTTGCTCTGGTTCCAGTTTCCCCAGATTTTTTAAGACCTTTCTTCTTGATAATAAAGCTAGACCCAATGAAAATGCTGGAGGAGATAGCCAAAACAAGCCCATGAATATTTTCAGAAGATAATCCCTCCATTTTAGGAAAAAATGGAGAGAAAATTTATCAAATCCTGCAGAGCCAATTTTCCCAAATCCAAATTCCTGCATCCAAATCCAAACAACGGAAACAAGAAAACAAAATTTAGAAAACAACCCATTTCAAAGAAACACAAAACAGTTAAGAGATATGAATCAAGAAATGCCTTTAATGGGGCTATAGATTTGCCTTTGTCATATTAAAATTGACAGATTTGAGATGTGTGTTGATGATGCTTATGCTTAAAGATTGATTACGATTATGATAATGATGATGATGATATGGGTATTGGGATTTTCTCTGTGTCTCAACCTCTTTCTCTTCTCTCTTGAATTCAGTATCTGGAATTGGGAAAGAGGGAGAGAAAGGAAGAGATTGCAGAGAGAGAGAGAGAGAGAGAGAGAAGGGGGTTGTGTCCGTTACATAGCCACAATTAAATATTGGCTCCGCATCCCGCGTTAGTCTTTAAAATGGGAATGGCAGCTCATTGCCTTCTCAACATCCCCATTGGTTTGGATAATTATTATTCACCATTGCATTTGCATACTAAATTCACATTTATGTATTTCCTTTTCAAATTTTAGAAATAAAATTAATTTACAAACAAAACAAAATTATATCAATTAGTGTGCCATCATATATTATAATATTATTATTTTAAAACTATACAACCCACCCATTATACAAACTATAAAGACTCAAAACCTTTTAAATTATATCACATCATCCGTTAGTGCACTAATTGATATATCAATTTATGAGTATAACTTTATTCAGATTATATACCAAAAACATATTCACAATAATGTAGAAGGGGCAATCTTGTAATTTTGTGTATGAAATGAAAAATATTCTATTCACATACCCCCAATAAATCTTACCATTTGCATCGTTTGGATATAAATTTTTGAACAAAAGTAAAATGCTCAGAGCAAAAATGAATTGTTGAGATATTTATTTTGTTCAACTATTTATATTCGAACAAACTACCTTTTGTTCACAAATTTATATTTGAATATTTGATCTTTATTCAAAATTTTATATTCGAACGATATAAATAATGTGCACTGAGATTATTATGTGGTATACAAATAGAATTATCCAGCATATGTCATTCTGTATAAAAATTTTATATAAAAATTTTGTTCCTACATCTTTATTCAAAACTTTAATATAAAAGTTATTAATCTTATAATTTATATCAATAATTATTAATTTGAGGCATTTATTTGAATTTGCTACCAAAGTATATTTCTCCATCTAAATGAAACATAGGGATGCTATTAATGTTTATATATATATATGGAGTATTTGGAATAGTTTATGCTTAAAATTAATGAGGAAAAAAAATTAAAAGTGACTATTAAAAAGATGATAATGCAATGTGAAAATCCTACGTGATTTGTGATTAGATCAAGATAAACTTATTCCAAAACCCAATTAATTCAAAAAACACTCAACCTAAAATCATCAAACACTTACGAGAGTGATTTTAGTTTGTTTGTTTTTGAGAATAAACAATAAATCGACACAAACGATTTTTTACGTGGAAAAACCACAATTGAAGAACCTTCAATTGTAATCAAAAACCACGGGCGAAACGCCACTATCAATCCACTGCTGAAGAACAAAAAGATTACAAAGATACAATACAAAATTACCCAACCCAGTCAATTTGTCTCTGAATCTTCTGTAACTCTTTTCACCACACCTTCGTCACGGAATTGATCTTGAAGTTGATTCTACACCACAACTCCACTTGTCGAATTAACGACTGCGTAGAATCAAACGCCTTTTGAATTCTACGCTTTAATCTTCGGAATCCACCGAAGAGAACTTTCTTGTAACTTAAGAAGCAACCTCCTTGATGTATGAATCTCAATGCATAAGTTCAGAACTCTCTCAAGAACATCAAGAAAAACTATGAAAAATCTCCAAAGAAAACTTTAAACACAACCCTAGTTTGTTTAGATCAGATCTAGGAAAACGTGCATCACAAAAACACCCTTAACAGCTTTAAATAGGAATCTGGATCCGCGATCTCCGCTCGAGCTCACCACAGCCCGCTCGAGCGGACTGACCAAAAACAGCGTGTGAATAAGCTGAGATGCGCTCGAGCGTATGATAATCCGCTCGAGCGTAAAATCACACCCACCGGTATTTGTGCTTGCCCTGTCAAAGTACTGAGACCTGCTAATCGACGCTCGAGCTCACAAGTCTCCGCTCGAGCGGACAGAACAAAAACACAAAAAATTACATTTGAACCACCACAATGGTTTGTCACCGGATTTGACAACATAGGGACCTAACAATCTCCCCCTTTGTCAATTCCCGGACAAAACCTTTCTAACCATTGTTCCTTACACACACGCACTATAAAAAATTTCAAAACAAATAAATAAAACACTCTTTTTAAAACCAGAAAAACACACAACTAGAGAAAGACTTCATTCATTCAACTTTATCCACTTAGGCGCGTGGTCCACGACCCACACATCACTCCCCTTTTTTGACCGGGAATGAAGAAAGCAAGAAATCAAGCACCAGGTGGAGGAGGGGCCGGCTGAAGCGTCAGTAAGGAAATGATGTGGTCCAGCTGCGAAGTAGTGTGAGCGGCATTCTGCTCCAGCTGACCAAGACGACCATCAAAGGCATCAAAACGAGCATCAAGAAAGTCTAACCTCCGGATCATAGCCTCCTCAAAGTGCCGAAGCTGATCAGGAAAAGAGCTAGGTGGAACAGGAGCCTCATCATCATCACCGGCTGCGGCGGCATCAAACTCAGCCTCTTCAGCAAGACCAGCAGCAACTCCTGCAGAAGGACCAACCCGGGATGACTCCCCCTTAATATGGGCCCGACTTTGAGACACAGTTTTCTTGGTAAAAGGGCGAGAAGGAGAGGCAAACTCATCATCTTCTAGGATAGGGGTCCCAAGGTCAGACAAAATTCGGTTGACCAAGCAACCGTAGGGAAGGCCAAGTTTTTTATGCCCATGAGCACTGATCATCTTTCTGATAATAAGAGAGGCGAGATCAATAGACCGGTGACCGGCAATACAGGACAAAATGAATCCTTGGTCTTGTTTGACCTCGGATGAGTGTGTAGTGACAATGATGTTGGCACAGACAATCAGATTAAGCAGTCTGAACTCCGGAAAAAGTTCATACTGTTTAATCAAACCTCCTTTAGGCCAATGACAGGCAACACCACACAGTTCCAAAGCCACATCATCAAAGTCACAAGTAGGACAATCAGGAACAGGGAAAGGATAGTATTGGGGAAAGACTTGCTCAATCTAAAGAAGTTGGCGAATCAAAGAAGGAGTGACGGAAATGGATTTTGACCGAACCCATGTAGTGAAAGCTGGCTCATAATCACGAATACCCTCCATATTACAATAGAATTCTCGAACGCAATCGAGATTCTGACGCCCAGAAAACAATAAAACAAGGTCACCACCTAGAGGGTCGAACAAAGGATGAATTTGGATGGACTCAAATGTATCAGGTTGAACATTCCGTTCTAAATGAACTGCGCGAGTCACAAAAGATTTGTGAAAGGACTTGGATTGAGCGGCCGACTGAAACCTAGCAGGGTTATAGGTAGGGCGAGAGACGGTGGCCTTTCGGCGTTTAGGAGCAGGGGCAGACATGACGAAAAAGACACTATAACACCCAACAAACCAACAAACCAAAAACCCAAACCACACCAAACCAAAACAAAGCAAATCATTAGTGCAATAACCAAATTAAAAAAAACAGGGTATGAAATCCTCAATGTACAATGCAAAAGATCAATCATGAACAAAGTGAGCATGGTATAGAAAAACACATAACTATGAAGCATGAGAAAATCAAAGCAATATATTCAAGACCAGACCCATACGCACGCACAGTGACATCAACAGCCCATAAAGACATGAAGGCAGGAACACAGATAAACCCGAATACACCAGACACAATAAAGAAAACACACAAAAAAAATCAGACAATAGGACGAGGACAAGGTGTGAGAGAGAGAGAATCACAAAAACGAGACACAAACCCCACAAAATCACAAACCCAACACCCACTAAAACAAAAAGGAACAAAAATCAACGAAAATAAAAGAGGGTAAAACTTACCAAAGAACAAATCGGTGGGCAGGATGGTGGAGGTGAGGAAAAATCGACCACAATGCAGCCACAAAACAAACCCTAGATCAAGAGAATGAAACAGGGGAAAAAAATTGACTCGAAGAGTCGAGAGAGGGAGTTAAGTATGAAACTGGTCCGCTCGAGCGTAAAACAATGCAAGCAGACTCCCGCGCGAGCGTGCAAAGGGCCGCTCGAGCTCAAAAATCCATCTCTCAGAACTGCCAAACCACGAACAAACTGCTGCAAGAGAGAAAAACGCGCTCGAGCGTAAAACAGTCCGCTCGAGCGGAATTTTTTTTTTTTTTTTTTTTCAAACAAAACACACCTAGAAAGTCCTGTAACAAGCAAGAAGAGCAAGTGTAGACTCAACCACAAAGACAAGAAAATCCATCAAATTATGAGTCCTGCAAATTTTAAAAAAGAGATGAAACACCAGCTCATGAACAACACAGATAGTATTAAATCAAAGCCACACGCATCATGAGAATGCATAACTCAAAAACACATATGAGAGCTCATGTAAACAAATGTGTGTGTGTGCAATCCTTGAGAGCCATAAAGCTAGAGTTAATCCTAGTAGTGATCGGATGGCTGGACCTCCGACACGAGTAACTGACTATCACAGAGAAAAGTCAAACCACCAGGAATCACGAGGTATTTGTTAAGTAAATGCGGAAGCTCCCCCTCAGACATTTTTTTTTTTTTGTCTTGTGGGCACTCACTGGTGGCATGCACGCTCAAGAGTATGGATTCCAACCAGAGAAGAATGAATTTAAAATGATGGCCTGGTTAGTGCCTCTGAGGTAGCCTTTTCCTAATGCCCGGAGATCATGTACTGAGGGAGAAACCATGGAAGTGAACTAAGGCGGTAGATGGTTAAGAGATTTAACATCACCCATGATATACTAGTATAGGTCAATTTCTCCGCAAAAGTACACGAAACACTATTAGTGGTCCATAGAGAACTTTGATCACTTATGCGGAAACCCCTGCAACAGTTTAGCTCAAGAATGTGTACAGAATGAGATCACGAAGTAAATGAGTATGCGCATTCAGAATGAGCTATGAACAAAGATGTAAAACAAATCTTGTACGAAACATGAGCAGTGTTCATTTGAATATTTTGGAGCAAAGATACCAGGACTCAAACACAATGAGATTAACATATCTAAGACTAGTAAGTCAGCCACTCACACTCACCTCACGAACACAGGAAACAATCTAGTTACTGAGCATTACACCCAAGGTCTTTCTAAGAAACTCAAATCGAAGAAGATCAAGGGGTTTTGTAAAAATATCAGCTTTTTGAAGCTCAGTAGGGATATGTTCCAAAACAACAAGGCCTTCATCCACTAACTCTCGAATAAAATGATGACGGATGTCAATATGTTTGGTGCGAGAGTGTTGGACAGGATTTTTTGAAATGTTTATGGCACTTGTGTTATCACAAAAAAGAGTGAGGGTATTCTGTTCTATTCCATAATCATGAAGCATTTGCTTCATCCACACCATTTGTGCACAACAACTCCCTGCAGCAATGTACTCAGCCTCAGCAGTGGAAAGAGAGATGGCATTCTGCTTTTTACTATGCCAAGAAACCAAATTATTCCCAAGGTAAAAACACCCCCCAGAGGTACTTTTCCTATCATCAGCACACCCTGCCCAGTCGGCATCAGAAAAACCAGTAATTTCGGCTGTAGTATCAGTGGAAAACCAAACCCCATACCCTAAGGTCCCATTAACATATTTAATGATGCGTTTGACAGCAAGTAGATGAGACTCTTTAGGACTAGCTTGGTAACGGGCACAAACACCTACACTGAAGGCAATATCGGGACGACTGGCTGTGAGGTACAAAAGACTCCCTATCATGCTCCTATAAAGGGTAGGATCAACATCAATACCAGAGGAA
This sequence comes from Camellia sinensis, assembly GCF_055761805.1. Classification (NCBI taxonomy): domain Eukaryota; kingdom Viridiplantae; phylum Streptophyta; class Magnoliopsida; order Ericales; family Theaceae; genus Camellia; species Camellia sinensis. The sequence continues at coordinate 53,534,675 of NC_138967.1, forward strand.
TCTTTGGAGAGGTGAAGACTGGTGCTCATGGGAGTGCGTGCATGTTTGGCAGATTCAAGACCAAACTTAGACACAAGATTTTTCGCATATTTAGACTGAGATACAAATATACCTGAAGGAGACTGTTTAATTTGAAGACCCAAAAAATAAGACAACTCTCCCATCATGCTCATCTCAAATTCATGTGTCATGCAATCCGAAAAATATTTCACAAGATGTTCAGCAGTGGATCCAAACACAATATCATCAACATAAATCTGAGCAACAAGAATATGAGACTTAGTATGTTTCACAAATAAAGTCTTATCCACACTACCCCTTTGAAAATCATTGTCAAGAAGAAATGTAGTAAGCCTATCATACCAAGCTCGAGGGGCTTGTTTCAATCCATACAAAGCCTTGTCTAACTTGTAGACATGATTAGGACATTTAGGGTCCTCAAACCCTTTTGGTTGCTCAACATATGCCTCTTCTCTCAAGTACCCATTCAAAAAGGCACTTTTCACATCCATTTGAAACAATTTAAAGCCAAGAAAACATGCAACACCAAGCAAAATACGAATAGATTTGAGACGTGCAACTGGGGCAAACGTCTCATCATAGTCAACACCCTCTACTTGTGTGTAGCCTTGAGCAACCAACCTAGCTTTGTTCCTAACAACTGTACCATTCTCATCAGATTTATTTTTAAAGATCCACTTGGTACCTATCACATTCATGTCTTTAGGTCTGGGAACTAGAGTCCAAACTTTGTTACGTTCAAATTGACCTAATTCTTCATGCATAGCATTGACCCAACTATCATCTAGCAAGGCCTCTTTAAAATTTTTAGGTTCAATTAATGAAACATAACACATATGTGATACCTCATCCCGAATCTGTCTTCGGGTTTTCATTCGATCCGAGACACTTCCAATCACCTGTTGAGCTGGATGATTTAGTTTCACCCTAGCTGATGGTTTAAGCTCAGGACTTGCGGTGACAGGGGCAACAGGAGTGATGTCCCTTGGAGCACTCTTTGGACTTGACCTTACCTGTGAATATGGTTCTGTAACCATTTCTTGTGATGGATCCGCACCTTCTCCTTGATTTTGTGATTCCGTATCCAAGATTGGAGACTCATCATTATCATCCTCATTTGTTGCTGGAGTAAGTGCACCTGTGTCATCTATAACCACATTGATAGATTCCATTAAAGATGAAGTTCGCAGGTTATAGACTCTAAAAGCCCTACTAGTGGTTGAATACCCTAGAAAAATACCTTCATCACTTCGGGAGTCAAATTTGCCCAAAGGCTCTCTATCTTTGAAGATGTAACACTTACTTTTAAAAGTTTTGAAGTATTTTACATTAGGTTTCAAACCCTTCCACAATTCATATGGAGTTTGTAAAGTGCCGGGCCTTAAATACACGCGATTTATGACATACACAGCAGTATTTAAGGCTTCAGCCCAAAACTTAGGAGGAAGTTTCTTACTAAGGAGCATGACCCTAGCCATTTCTTGAACAACCCTGTTCTTCCTCTCAACAACTCCATTTTGTTGTGGAGTAATAGGAGCAGAAAATTCATGCTTGATTCCATGCATATCACAAAAATCCGAAAACGAACTATTTTCAAATTCACGACCATGATCAGTTCGGATTCTTATGATACGCCCAATGGAAACACCCTGTTCATTTTGGATTTTAGGGACTAAGGCCTGGAAAGCATCAAACGTATCAGATTTTTCCCTTAGAAAATTTACCCACGAAAATCGAGTAAAATCATCAACAGTTAAAAAAATGTATCTTTTACCTCCGATGCTTTCAGTGCGAGTAGGACCCATTAAATCCATGTGAACCAATTCAAGAGGACGTTTGGTTGTAAAGCTATTCACCTTTTTATGAGGAGCACGGGTTTGCTTGCCAAGCTGACATGGTCCACACACATGGCTCAAATTCTTACCTAGTTTAGGTATTCCCCTCACAAGCTCTTTGTTGGCTATCTTAGTTAGATCATTGAAATTCATGTGACCTAATCTTTGATGCCACAAGTCAATGTTACTAATGATGGCAGAGTGACAAGTGAGATCATTAGTAGTAACAATCCCATAGCAGTTATCAGATGTGCGAACCCCATGTAAGACAGTATTTCCCTTTTTATCCAAAATTTCACATTTATTTTTTGAAAACAATACTTCATGATGGGAATCACACATTTGACTAATGCTTAAAAGATTTGCTTTAAGACCATCAACTAGTAGAACATTATCTAGCTTGGGAAGACCAGTAACACTTATAGAGCCCTTACCAATGACTCTCGAAGTGCCGCCATCTCCAAACGTAACAATTCCTCCTTCATATTTTTCAAGGGAGGTGAAGTAGGATTTGTTACCGGACAAATGACGAGAACATCCACTATCAAGATACCACATGTGTGACTCACGTGCTTTTAGAGCAGTGTGAACAACAAAACAAGTCAAATCCTCTTTTCTAATCCAAATCTTTTTAGTCTTGGTGTTCAGCCTAGACATGTAAGGTTGTCTCCTAACCCAAAAAGTATTAGAATTTCTACCCTTTTGAGACACCTTACCAAACAGTTCAAAACAGTAAGGACGAATGTGGCCATACCTACCACAGTGATGACAAATAAAAACCGGTTTTACCTCCTTTTTGTTGATTTTACCAGCTTTAGGTAGACGGAGAGAGAGATCAGTCTGGTCTACTTTCAATTTTCCCTTTGCTTGAGTCTTCTTGTCATGTGAAGTAGAGGCCTGACCCTTGTGAGCTGTTGCACCATAGCCTAACCCGCTTTTGTCGCAACCCATTTGTTGAGACCCGAGGATGTCTTCTAAAGATTTGGAACCTTTGTTCCACATGGCAATAGTGGCTCTAGCAACCCGAAGCTCTTCATCCTTTTGACAGACTATCTCTTCCAATCTAGCTTGTGACAGCTCAAGACTTTTAAGCTTTTCTTCATATGTGGAATACACCTTCAGAAGTTCATTCCTTTCAGTTTCACAGGATAGTAATTTACCACATAGGTCTTGCCTGTCACTCGAGATCTTGACGATATTCTGCTTTGCTGCTACAAGTTCTTCTTTCAGCCTGACATTCTCACTCTCACATGTCTTGAGCTTGAGGGAGAGTTTGTCGTTGAGTTTGGACAAATTCAAAGATTCCTCGTACAGCTTTTCGTAGGCTTGTTGTAGTTCATCGCCATTGATCTCATCATTATCCTCAGATGTTTCATCATCCTCTTTTTGCTCTTCATTCTCCTTGACCTCATCCAATCTAGCAACTAAGACAGGAAGGTTGCTGGATGGTAGTGAAGGAGAATTTTCTCTTTCATGGAATTGGCTCAAAATTTCCCATGCCTCTTTAGCCTTTGTGCACTGAACAACCCGTTGCTGTTCTTCAGGAGAAATTGCCCCACAAATAGTGATCAGGGCTCTCTGATTGCTCGGATTGTCAGCCCTGTCTGTATCTTCTTCAATGGCCTGCCAGCCTTCTGGATCAAAAGCTCTCAGAAAAGCTCTCATTCTGATTTTCCAAAACAGGTAGTTACTCCCATCAAAGGTAGGAGCATGATGCAGGTTTTGACCAAGAGCTAACTCTGCAGGCTTTGGAAGAGTTTGAGAGAAAGTGGACCAAAATGCCATGAAAGCACTATCCCCATCTTCACCGGATTCAGGCTCTTCGGGTTCTTGCTCCGACCCGCTTTCATCATCCCAAGTTACGGTGTAGACTTTCTTCCGATTCTTTTTCGAAGGGCATTCAAGAGACATATGGCCAAACCCTTGACATTCATAACACTTGACCCCTGGTCCCCTTACAAACTTTTTTTCAGTAGTTTGAGCAAATTTTGGTGGAACAGTTTTGGGTTTGTCATTACTCTTATCTTTTGAAATAGGGGCTCTGAAATTCGGCTTCTTTTTCAAAAATTTTTTAAACTGTTTTGTAAGCATAGCCGTCATCTCAGACTCTAAATCAAATTCAGTCTCCGGAGGTTTTGCAGTCTCATGGGCACTCGTAAAAGCTATATTTTCTTTTTGCTTTTTCTTAGAAATTTGGTGGGCTTCATAAGTCTGCAAATTTCCAACCAATTGATCGAGCTTAAGGGTATCAACATTCTGAGCCTCCTCAATGGCTGTCACCTTTGGTTGGAACCTCTCGGGAAGGGACCTCAAAATTTTTCCAACAACTTTTGCTTCCGGGATTTTTTCACCGAGAGTGAAACAAGAATTCACGATATCACTGAGTTTTGCATAAAATTCATCGAACGTCTCATCGTCGCGCATAAAAAGGGTTTCAAAGGCAGACGTGAGACGTTGAAGTTTTGACCTTTTGATAGAGGTAGTACCTTCGTGAATCGTTTCAAGAATATCCCACGCCTCTTTTGCTATTTCACACGTGCAAATTCGACAGAATTCTTCAGGTGTGACAGAGCAGAAGAGGGAGCTGAGAGCTTTGCTGTTCCAACTCGAATTCTGGTAATCGGTTGTGTCCCATTTATCAAGGGGTTTAGGAATATCAATCCCATCAACGGTGATTGTAGGTTCACTCCACCCAAAGATTACGGAGTGCCAAACTTTCTCATCGATGGATTTTAAAAATGCTCTCATACGAGCTTTCCAATAAGAATAGTTTGTACCGTCAAGTAAAGGGGGTCTATGAGTCGAGTTACCTTCACGAATAGAATCCATGATACTAATCACACAAAATCACACTCCTATAGTTTTGAAAAAACAAAGAGTGACCTGCTCTGATACCAATTGAAAATCCTACGTGATTTGTGATTAGATCAAGATAAACTTATTCCAAAACCCAATTAATTCAAAAAACACTCAACCTAAAATCATCAAACACTTACGAGAGTGATTTTAGTTTGTTTGTTTTTGAGAATAAACAATAAATCGACACAAACGATTTTTTACGTGGAAAAACCACAATTGAAGAACCTTCAATTGTAATCAAAAACCACGGGCGAAACGCCACTATCAATCCACTACTGAAGAACAAAAAGATTACAAAGATACAATACAAAATTACCCAACCCAGTCAATTTGTCTCTGAATCTTCTGTAACTCTTTTCACCACACCTTCGTCACGGAATTGATCTTGAAGTTGATTCTACACCACAACCCCACTTGTCGAATTAACGACTGCGTAGAATCAAACGCCTTTTGAATTCTACGCTTTAATCTTCGGAATCCACCGAAGAGAACTTTCTTGTAACTTAAGAAGCAACCTCCTTGATGTATGAATCTCAATGCATAAGTTCAGAACTCTCTCAAGAACATCAAGAAAAACTATGAAAAATCTCCAAAGAAAACTTTAAACACAACCCTAGTTTGTTTAGATCAGATCTAGGAAAACGTGCATCACAAAAACACCCTTAACAGCTTTAAATAGGAATCTGGATCCGCGATCTCCGCTCGAGCTCACCACAGCCCGCTCGAGCGGACTGACCAAAAACAGCGTGTGAATAAGCTGAGATGCGCTCGAGCGTATTATAATCCGCTCGAGCGTAAAATCACACCCACCAGTATTTGTGCTTGCCCTGTCAAAGTACTGAGACCTGCTAATTGACGCTCGAGCTCACAAGTCTCCGCTCGAGCGGACAGAACAAAAACACAAAAAATTACATTTGAACCACCACAATGGTTTGTCACCGGATTTGACAACATAGGGACCTAACACAATGCTTTTAAATTTTATATTTAAATTATTACTAGAAACTGAAAAAAAAAAAAAAAAAACATACTATGCCCAGATAAATTTATACAAATGTAGGTAACATAAAACACAATATCATTAAAATAATAATAATAATTCTACTACTATTCACTATTATTCATTTAAGTGTAATACAATTTCTTTATCTCTGTCATGCCTTTCGTTGGCATTTCTACACACATTATCATGTAGTAGAAATTGTGGTATATGCAATATGTATACATAGAATTGTTTTCTTTTGACAAATAAGCTTGTGAAGAATCTAATTGAATTTAAAATTTAAAAATTAAAATAAATTGAAAAGTGAAACATTTTTTAAGTTGTGTAGAGAAATTTCAGTTTCCATGTTTGCTTACAAAATTTGTGAAACTCTCGTTTGGCAAGTTAACATTTTAGCTAAAAATGTAAAAAGTTACTAAAAAGGTCAAAAAGTCTATAACCTATATCAAAAAATCAAAGATTCTCTTTTCTCTCTCGTTTTTCACATTTTTTCGTAAAAAACTAAAAAGTCACCCTAAATATACTAGCTTATTTTATCTCATATTTTAGCCACAAAGTTACTAAAATAACATGTTCCCAAACGAGGCCCTGAATCTGTTGTTTGTGAGAAAAATTTAGTAGCAAAAATAATGTGATGGGATTTACACCAACTTGAGGGCTCACATTATGTAGCAAAATAAATATTATAAACTATGGTTTATATTAAGTTTTAGAGATATTACACATTCGATTTCATAAAATATATAAACACAAAAAAAAAAAAAAAAATTCAAGATTACATACTCTATCTAATACTAAATGTGAAAAAAAAATGTAATTAAAATAGTGAGGAACCATAATTTTTGCATAAAGAAGATAAATCAACAAAGACGAGATAAATGTATTAATTAAGATTGACCAGTGAAAACAAGAACAAAAAAATGTATTAAGATACAAACAAACTATAATATAACCATGGGTTTTTAAGTAATACAGGTATAGAATCAATCTGTGTTTTGTTTTTAATCAAATTGACAGCCAAAAAGAGTATAATATTAGTCATAGCCACAGATACATGAGCAATATTCGCAAAGTCTAATAACTTCAACCCTGGTCTAAGGTTCCTTGACACATACAAGATCTTTAGATAATAAATTAAGGGACCTAATCACATGGGCCTGTTTGGTAACGTTTATGTTTTCATTTTATATTTACAAAAATTTTATAACATACAAGATCTTTAGATAATAAATTAAGGGACCTAATCACATGGGCCTGTTTGGTAACGTTTATGTTTTCACTTTATATTTATAAAAATTTTATAAACTAGTTTTTATTTATTTTTTGTTTATTTTAAGAAAAACATAAACTATAAACGCATTTGGTTTAGATAAAATGTTTAAAAATATAAAAAAGAGTGAGAAATGGCAAGTGGTGGTGGGTGGTGGGTGGAGATGAGTGGTGGCGGCGGAAGACAGTGGTGGAAAATGATGGCGGGCGGTGGTGGCGGAAAACGGTGGTGGAAAATGGTAGCGAGCGAGTGGTGGTGGGTGGGTGGGTGGGTGGGTGACGGTGACGGGTGGTGGGTGGTAGCGAGTGGGTGGTGGTGGTGGTGGCGAGTGGTGGGTGGTGGTGGTAGGTGGATGGCGAATGGCAGGTGGTGGTGGGTGGTGGCTGGTAGGTGGCGGGTGGTGGTGGCAGGTGGGTGGTGGGTGGCAGCGAGTGGGTGGTGGTGGCGGCGGGTGGTGGTGGGAGGTCGGTGGCGGATGGCGGGTGGTGGTGACGGATAGGTAGCGGGTGGTGGTGGTGGGTGGGTGGTGGATGATGGTGGTGGTGGGTGGGGGGTGGTGGGTGGGGGTGGCGGGCGGTGGATGGCAGTGGCGGGTGGTGGGTGGTGGTGGTGGTGGCGGCGAGGGGTGGGTAGTGGTGGCGAGTGTGTGGTGGGTGGTAGTGGTGGCGAGTGGGTGGTGGTGGCGGGTGGTGGGCAGTAGTGGCTAATGTTGGGTGGTAAAAAAAAAAAAACTCAAAACGTAAACATATTTTTTGAGTTTACACCCAAATTATAAACTAAGACCATTGATTTATAATAAAAAATTTACCAAACAAGTTTTTATTTGAGTTTTTTAAATTTTTGTAAATATAAACTGAAAACGTAAGTGTTACCAAACGGCATTGAGCCACCAATTATTCAGGCCTTGTTTGGAAATATTAGATTTTAATAAAAAAAAAATCAAAAAATCATTATAAATTATCAAATTATTCTTCTATTTTTATATACAATTTTTTTTATAAAAAATTAGAAAGTTACTTACAAAAAGTCAATTAAGCCTTCAGCAAGTGTTTGGCATGTTGACTTTTTAATTACAATAATCAAAAATATTAAAACAATCAATCACATCACTTTTTTTTATTTTTTCACACTTCTTTTTATAAATAAAAAAAAATCAACTAAAACAATAAAAATTTACAATTAATACGTGATGACTTACCTTAAACAGTTGGAATACAAAAGACTGAACCATGTTGCAAATTTTTATTTACCAAAAGTACTACGTGCATAGTACCATAAGGTTCTTTTCCTTCTGGCCAAACATTAAAAATGCTCTCACACAATTCCATCTTGAAATTCAACTCAACAACCAACCATTATCCAATCAGCATAGAAGTTGAAGGAAGCATAGCAGAGCCACCAACATCAGCACATATGCTAGTTGTTTTTGTTTTGTTGCTGACAAGGAACACCGATTGAAATCCTAAAGTAAATGCGAAACACCCAAAAGAAATCTTAAAACTGGCCTTTTTGGTAGAGAAAGTGAGAAAGAGAAATGTAAAGGATGTTTTTTTTTCTTTCTTTTTTTCTTTTTTCTGTTGTAGAGTGGAAGCAATGGAGACGTGTGAGCGAGGTTCTTTTTAAGCCCTGTTTGTTTACCAAATATAAAGGCTAAATATGGGTGTAGGACCGGATATAATATGAGATGGTTTTTACATATTTTTTTGTCTCTCTATATCCTGTAATTGATTACTCCGCATATAGGAAGTCCGGATAGCATATGATGCAAAAGGAATGATATGCAATACTACCTCTATGCTATTGTATATTCTCACTATCGGATATATCTCATCTTTTATCCAAATGTCAAAAATAATCACTCTCCACTTGGAAATGGGATCACTACTGTGCTAAAGGCATAACAGTGACTGTTGTGTCTCAATTTGAGATATATTATGGGTTTATTTTTATGATCCGACCGTTCATTTTGTAGGGTTTATTGAGTATTTCATGCTTACCAAAAATCATATTAATCGAATATCAATAACTATATGATCGATAACCAAAAAATAAACAACAAGTTTTTTTTTTGAGAAATATCATAAAAAATAATAAGTTTTTCTTTTGAGAAATATCATAAAAAATATGCAATTCGATCATATAGTTGTTGATATCCAATTAATATGATTTTTAGTAGGCATGAAGTACTCAACAAATCCTACAAAACGCACGGTTCAGATCATGAAAATAAGCCCATAATACACTTCAAATTAAGGCACAACAGTCACTGTTATCTCCTCTCCTCTTATCCAATCATATATCATATCTTAATTAAACACAGTATAAGTGATCCTACAGTATATATAATATATTTTATATCTTGTAATATATTATATCTCATCTTTATCCTAAGGTATTATATATTTTTTTTAAATCTTTATATTTAATTCGGATAATCAAATGGGGGATATTTCATGTGTGGGTTTTTTATTTTTTTGGAGCAAATCCCTTTGTATGTGTATGAGAGAGAGAGAGAGGGGGGATAATCAAATGGGGGATATTTCGGCCTCGTTTGGCAACTGTCTTTTTTAGTCAAAAAATCAAAAAATTACTAAAAAAATAAAAAGCCAACAGCCTATATCAAAAAGTCAAAGATTCCCTTTTCTCTCTACTTTTTGCACATCTTTTCGTAAAAAGTCAAAAAGTCATCCCAAATATACTAATTTTTTTTATATAACATTTTAACCAAAAAGTCAAAAGGTTACTAAAAAAGCCTATTCCCAAACGAGGCCTTCATGTAGGCTTTTTATTTTTTGAGCAAATCCCAGAGAGAGAGAGAGAAAGAGGGGGGGGGGGGGTTGGGGTTTGGTGTTTAGGGGTGTTAGGTTTCTTAAGATAGTAGCTTTTTATTTTGGTAAAGAATTTCCTAAATCATAGGTGTATATTCTATAAGTGTTTTGTTTAGTACAATTTTATAAGTTTTAGGGTTATTTATATGAAGAATCATAAATTATTAAGAAATATGATTTTGACCTCCTAAATTATAAAAGTATATAAATAAATTTTTTAAATTATTAAGAAGAATTATTTTGTCTTCTAAACTATAAAACTGTATAAATGAATCTCTAAAATTATTAATGTGTTTCACTTTGACTCCTTCCGTTAGTCGGTCCAATTGGTATACTTTCACAATTTAGAAAGTCTATTTATACACCTTTATAGTTTAGGAGTAAAGTGATACTTCTCAATAATTTAGGGACTATATTTTTACGCTTTTATAATTTAAGGGATTAAAATAATACTTCTTAATAATTTAAGAGTCATTGTGTAAATAATTTTAAATTTTATTTCATAAGAGGATATTCTTAAGTTCTTTTTGTTAACTAAAGTTTTGAACATTAAATTTCAAATTTTAATAGCAAGTGGATGATTTTTTTTTTTAAATAATAAAAATTCATCATATTTGGTTTGAATGTCTAGAGCTTCCAGAATCATTCTTGATTAAATATACATGGAGGTGTTTGGAAAGTTAGGGGTTGTTTGGGATGATTTAAATAAGTGTATTTTTTGACTTGTTATGAAATATGGATTGGGTTTTGGTTGAATTTGAAGTGATGTGTTAGAGAGGTGATATGACTTAAATAGAATAGTGACTTTTTGACTTTTTTAAGGGATGCCAAACCTAACCTTAGTTTAGGGGTGAAAATAGCCCCCAAATCGACAAAAAGTCAATCCAGTCAATTTGAGGGTTAAAGACATTGCAGACTGATGAGGATAGGGAGCTTTTATTTGCACATCTCTATTCCCCTCTTTGTACATATTTAATGATAATTATTTTTATTATAATTTTATTTCCAAGTGAAATTACTATTATGGACATCATACACAATTCAAATAAAACATTCGGAAGTTGAATGTCGAAAAAATAAAAAAAAATTCGGAATTCTACTACCAAACAAGTTGTTTATTTTCGGAATTCTAATTCCGAACCAATTATTTATTTTCGGAATACTACTTCCGAACCAATTATTTATTAAAAAAGATGTGTATAAAGTGTAATGGGTGTGTACAAATAGAAGCTCCCATGAGGATAGTGGGATAGGGAGCAAAATAACATTTTTGCCCCTATTTTTGTAGGCCTTATTTGGAAATTCCAACTATTTTGTAGGGATATTTTTGTCATTTGGCATCTCAACATCATTTCAAATGAGTGGTGTTATTAGCACCTTATCTATTATTTTGGACCCCCACTTATAAATTTTGAAACCCTTAAAATTTCTTTTCTCCTCTCAAATAATATCAAAATTATCCTTGTGAAAATATTTCACTCATTTAATTGAATGCACACCCCCCACACCCCAAAAAAATCTCTTTTCCAAAAACTCTAGCAAGACCCACGAAGAAGAAGAAGAAAAGTCAAATGTGATTACTCTCCCTCTCTCTCTCTCTCGCCTTATCCTTTTCTTCAGTGATCAATGTTCGGTTATCATTTCCTAAACAAATAATAAATATTCGGTTATCAATTTCCGAACAAATAAACAATGTTCAAGCCTGTATTCCTGAATTTTGGTCATATGTTCGGTAGTTCAATCCCAAAAAAATGACGAACATATTTTATTATTTTTGCCAATTTTTTTTAAAGAAATTTACCCTTACAGGGCCAATCTCCTCTGAGCTAAGAATACCAGCAAAGCTATGAACTTCCTCTGAACTTTTATTGTTGTACTCCTCTCATCTCATGGAGTTGTGGTTACCGAAAAAACTTCCACTCATTATCATTGCCGGAGATGTGTAGGTAATCAAATGGTTGCTACCGTTATCGTCGGAATATTGCTGCCAAAGGGTTTTCAAGGTTTTGAGGGTGGGTAAGTTTTGAAGGTAAGATTTGGGGAAGATGGATGAATGGTGATGGAGGAGGATACTCTCATAAATCCTAATTCATGATGTAGTGGTGTGTGAGTGTAATTATGAGATGGAGTGTCCCAAGATTAATGATGTCATTTTTAGTAATTTTATTTGAGGTTATTATTGTAATAAATAAATAAATAAACTAAAAATTGAGGGGTCCAAAATAATTGATGTAGTATTAATAACAACACTCTTTCAAATACATTACCCAATACAAAAAGCCAACTCATCTTCCCAAATAGAAAAACTAAAATAATCTACTAAAATAGTCAAAATATAAAAAAGCCAAAAGGTAGTCACTTCCCAAACACCTGTTATATATATTTGGATAGAGTAATGCTTGAAATTTTTAAAATCTCACTTTTAAATTTGTCCACAAATCAATGTAGCAAGGAGTTGAAATTGGGGTTGGTAAAACCATGTTGTGAGATCCCATAGGGGTTTATCTCGTCAAACTGTTTTTATTGTAAGTGTGTGAGTCAATTTCTGACCACACTGCCCAAATTAGTAATTAGCTGGCGAACACTGGCAGAATAGATCTCGCCCGAACGACCTGCAACAGAAAAAAGAAGTTCCGGCGGTGGTTCGTCCACCCGGGAGCACTCCGACAATCAAGTCAGTTATCTCTCAAAGATAGCAAAAAGTGCTTAACTCACTATTCATAATACAAAAAGCATATCTTAGACACACGAGGGTGCCTCCCTTTTATAGCCAACACAATTCTAGTCCCAATAGAAGCCTAGTTCCAATGGACTCTGGATTACTGCTAATCTTGGACTCTCAGTAGGATTGGGATAAACTCTCTAAGAGTCTTATCTTTATCCAAACTGAGGCCTTCTCTCGCTCTTGGACTCCTGTCCTTTATCCGCTTATCCCAGACTCCGGTATCTTCGGAGATAACCTCGGCCTAACCGAGATTACATCAGCGTCATGATCAAGATACGTGGCACCTCAGCTGTCACTTCGGTGTTACCTTGGCCACGTGTCGCCACCCAAAAATTATATCCCTACAACTGCCCCCTAGGTTCTATTACCTCGGCATCCTGAGGTGATGGAACCTATTTCTTTCATTTAGAACATTGGCTAAACTCGCTTCATCATTTATTGCCGAAGTCAGAACTCGTCGGCTCAATATGACCAAGACCTATAGTCTGTTTTCATCAATGCTTTGGAACCAATAACCAAGTTCGTTCAAGTTTCTTAGCCGAAACCGTCCTCCTAGCCGAGGTATTTGCTTTGTTAAAACAAGGTCTCCAAGAGTTTCATCGCGCGTATGAGCTGGCACGCAAAGTTTTTCAACCGTTTCGGCCACGCATCTTCCCCCTATTGAGCTGTACCTGACACGCGCCATGAGGTCGCATCACTCGTGCGTGCGCCGTCTGACAGGCACGTCGCCCTAGGCACATTGATTGTAATTTTGCTGCCATTTCGTGGTTTCCTAAGCTCCCAGCTTTTTCTTTCTCTAACTTTTTTTCTCTCAAATCCGCCATTATTGTTCTCGTGAAGCTTTCTACAACCACCTTCACTCTCCCCTTCCGGTGAGGCTTTTGCTGCACTTCTTTGCTCATTACCACCGTCCGACACCCTTTCATCTCGGGCTGCATATTCGCCTATTGCCTGGTTGACTATAAGTTAGGAGTCGCAGGCTGCTGCCAGCTTTAACTGTGCGATTAGTGCTTCATATTCTGTTTCATTGTTTGAGGCCTTAAACCCCAAACGAATGGATTGTTCCAGTATCTGCCCATTTGGCGATACTAGTACTACCCCTGCCCCCGTTCCTTGTCGGTTTGAGCTCCCATCAACAAACAACCGAAAGGAGTCGCCGATGTAAATACTGCAGGACCTGAGTTTCTTTTTGTTCCTTTGTTCCGTTGTCCCCTGCTGGGTTTTTTCTTTCTCATTTAGACGTTGTATAGCTCAGCTCAACGGAGCCCGATGTATGACGGCGTCTGGTGTGAACTCGGCCACGAAGTCGGCTAAGACTTGGCCCAAGGCCACTGCCCATCTGGCTATTCTGCTTGTCAGATCTCTTTGCTGCAACAGGGACTTTAAAGAATGTTCAGTTAACACCACAATTTTGTGGGCTTGAAAGTAATGATTCAGCTTCATGGAAGCCATTACTAAAGCCAGTGTTAACTTTTCCAAGGGTAAGTACCTGGTCTCTGCATCCGCCAGGGTTTTACTCACGTAGTAAACTGCCATTTGCTCTCATTTTTCTTCTCTGACTACTACTGCACTTACTGCATGCTTTGAAACTGCCAAGTATAAGAACAGTTCCTCTCTAAGTACTGGATTTGAGAGAACTGGAGTTGTGGTCAAATACTTCTTCAAGTCGGCCAAGGCGGCTTCGCACTCTTCAGTCCATAAGAAGTCTGTGACTTTTTTTACTAGGCTGAAGAAAGGCTTACATTTATCAGAGCTACTGCTTATGAATCTGTTCAGGACTGTAGCCCTTCCAGTCAACATCTACACTTGTTTTGCTGACGTTGGGCTTTTTAGTTCTAAGATGGCCTTGATTTGATCTGGGCTTGCCTCAATGCCCCTTCTGGTTACCAAGAATCCCAAGAACTTACCAGACCCAACTCCAAATACACACTTTGATGCATTGAGTCGGAGCCGATATGTTTTAAGGATGTCAAAGACTGCCTTTAAGTCTTCCAGATAATCCTTAGGTTCCTTGGTCTTCACGACCATGTCATCTATGTATACCTCTACTGTTCTGCCAATCAGATGTCTGAACATCTTGGTTACCAATCTCTAGTAAGTTGCTCCCATATTTTTCAACCCGAAAGGCATTACTCTGTAGCAATATAGCATTTTTGGGGTGATGAATGCAGTCTTTTCCTCATCTAGGGGGTACATAGTTATCTGATGGTACCCCCTGTAGGCATCCAGGAAGCTTATCCTTCCATGCCCTGAAGTGGCATCCACTAATTGGTTAATCTTGAGTAATGGGAAACTGTCTTTGGGACAAGTCTTATTTAGGCTGGTGAAGTCCACGCAGACCCTCCACTTACCATTCTTTTTCTTCACAACCACTGTGTTTGATAGCCATGTCGGGTAATTTACCTCTCGAATGGCTCTGGCCTCCAAAAGTCTATCTACTTCCTCTTCCACTGCCTCAACATGCATTAGTGTCAGCCTCCTTGCCCGCTGGATGACAGGTTTGGCCGACCTGTCTACATCCAGTCTGTGGCAAGTGACCTCGGGGTCAATGCCTGGCATCTCGTACGGTGTCTATGTAAACACCTCAAGGTTTGCTCTCAGGAACGCCTCTAACTCTTTTTTCTCTTCCTCGGCTAAGCCCGAGCCGATAAGGAAGAAGCGTTCTTCATCCCCTTGCTGGACAAGGATTTTCTTTAGGGCTTCTTCACTCTTCTCGATTGGCTCTTTGCCGACGTCATCCAGGGCTTCCACATTCTCGTCATCGATCTCTGCTGTTTCTATTTCTCTTATGTTAAAGGTATACTTCATTGCTGCCATAGAGCAATTCTTTGCCTGCAACTGATCCCCTCTGACCTCCTCTATTCCATGCTCTGTTGGGAATCGCAATAGTTGATGTAATATTGAGAGAACAGCCCACATTGCATGTAACCATGGCCTTCCCAGGATAGCATTGTAGGGGAAGGGGGTGTTGATTATGATGAACTCTGTTTTTACCTTCTTGGTGCCAACCTGCACCTCCAAACTTGCTGCTCCCAAAGACCACGTCGGCGTTCCATTGAACCTAACCATTGGGCCATTGGACTACTCCAAGTCATCTTGGTGAAGGCCAAGCTCCTTATAACACCTGACATATATAATGTCACAAGAGCTGCCTTGGTTAACTAAGATGCACTTTACTTGTCACTCTCCAATCTAGAGGGATATTACCAAGGCATCATTGTGTGGATACTGCACCATCTCCAGGTCTTCCTCAATAAAGGACGCCACTGGTCCCTGGCTCTTGTCTGCCCTAGGTCTCTTCTTCCCGACCTGATACACATGTTGTAGATGTTTTACTTTTTGGGTTTCCCCCATTATCTCATTCTCATTCACCTTCGAGTGAATCACATTGATCACTCAAGGTCCGCCTACCTGCGGTTGTGGTGCTGGTGGGGGTCGGGGCGGGGGTGGTGCTGTTGGTGCCTGGGGTAGTCTTGCCTACTCTTCCCTTGTCCTGGCCTCGTCCACCAGGTCCCTTAAATGGCCTTGTCTTACCAGGTCTTCCAGATGTGTCTGCAGGGCTCTACACCCCTGAGTTAGATGTCTAGCCTCATTGTGGTAAGCACAGTGCTTGCCAAGGCTTCTTCCCATAAATTCGCCTGGTACCCTAGTTGGTGCTCTGTAATAGGGCTGATTTCAGATTTTCTCCAAAACTTTGTAGATAAGGATTCGGAATACGGTTGTGACTGCCTATGCAGCCCTTAATCATGTCTCTGGTTTGTTGCATCCACCATCACCTCGGCCTCGCTTCGGTGAGCCATTTTTCTTCTCTGGTTTCGACGCCTTTGTCCTCGGCGTGTCCTCCTCAGCCCTGGCATACTTCTCTATTCTGGCCATAAGTTCCTCCTTGCTTTTTGGCAATGTCTTTGCCAATGACTTTCGAAGCAGACAATCATCCTTCAGGCCGTTCTTAAAAGATACGACTGCCACCTTCTGGTTGCATCCGGGAATACAGTTGAACACCTCATAATATCTTTTGGCATAAGCCCTAAGGCTTTCGGCCTCGCCAATTCTCAAAGTCATCAGGGCGTCCACCCTCAATGGCTGTAGTTTGTTTGTCACGAACCTGGCCACAAGCATATCGGCCAGGCCTTCACAGGTTTTCACAGTTCCTGTCGGCAACTTGTGAAACCAGTCCGATGCAATTTCTCCAAAGGATGAGGGGAACACCTTACAGAGCAACGGCTAGTTCCCGGTGTACAACGCCATTGAGTTCAGGTACAAGCGGATGTGAAAGTTAGGGTCTGAATTACCGTCATATATCTGTAACCTTGGCATATTGAACCTTTTCGGGGCCTCAAGACTTGACCGGAGAGGTTACCTCGGCATCTTGTTGCTTCCTCTGGAAGTAACCCCTCAAATCCTCCTTGGTCTGTTCGGGAGCTCGGCTATCAACGGATTTCAGCCTTTTTGGTGTACTACTCCCAGTATCGTTATGAGTCCTTTTGGACCTCTCTCCATTAGTTGCGTCGAAACACAGCTCCTTCCCCTGAACATGCCGATGTTCTTTGGGGTCAGCTTCCTTGGTGCGATGCGTCCTCCGTGAATCTCCCCTTCTTGATTCTCCTCGTCCGACCTCCCTTGAAGGCCGGTGACAGTGTTCCTTGGTTCTATCGCGCTGAGGAGTCGCAGGAATTGTCCTCTACCCCCTTGTCTGGGCATCTTTTTTGGCCACTGGAATCGACGTATCTTGCAACAGGAACGGTGGCTGCATAACGTTGTTCTGTATCATGAAATTGACGACCGATTGTAGGTTCGCCAATTTGTTTGCTAGTTCCTTCACCTCATCGTCCCTCCGTAGACATCTATCTTTCCATACCTGGAGGTCGTCCTCGTTGTAATACCCGCCTCAGTCTGATTTTTTTTTTTATGTCGTCTTCCTTGCCGACATCTTTTTCTCCGTAATTCTTATTACGAGTCTCTTTGTTACAGTTGTCTTCTTCGACGCCAAGGTCAATAGGTTTCCCACTCTCAATAGGAGTGTCATCCCCAACCTTCTCTTTCTGTCCGTTGTTGGCCATCTATTCTCCTTTCCTTCCCACAGACGGCGCAAAATTGTGTGAGTCGATTTCTGACCACACTGCCAAATTAGTACTCAACTGGCAAACACTGGCAGAATAGATCTCGCCCGAACGACCTGCAACAGAAAAAAGAAGTTCTGGCGGTGGTTCGTCCACCTGGGAGCACTCCGACAATCAAGTCAGTTATCTCTCAAAGATAGCAAAAAGTGCTTAACTCACTATTCATAATACAAAAAGCATATCTTAGACCCACGAGGGTGTCTCCCTTTTATAGCCAACACAATTCTAGTCCCAATAGAAGCCTAGTTCCAATGGACTCTGGATTACTGCTAATCTTGGACTCTCAGTAGGATTGGGATAAACTCTCTAAGAGTCTTATCTTTATCCAAACTGAAGCCTTCTCTCGTTCTTGGACTCCTGTCCTTTATCTGCTTATCCCAGACTCTGGCATCTTCGGAGATAACCTCGGCCTAACCGAGATTACATCGGCGTCATGATCAGGATACGTGGCACCTCGGCTGTCACTTCGGTGTTACCTTGGCCACGTGTCGCCACCCAAAAATTATGTCCCCACAGTAAGTTTCGTTAAATAGATTATTCATACAAAAAATCAGATTAATTTGACATCTATAGCTCCACAACAAAATCACATTTATTTTTATTTTTGTTTTTTAAAAATAGATAATTAACATAATTTTTTTTTAATTAGCACCTAATCATAAGGTTATAGATGTCTAATTAATTTGATTTTTTATTGATGATATGTTCGACAAATCTTATAATAGAACGGTTTGCATTATCAAAATAAGTCTGAAAAAACTCTTAAAAGATCTCCCAACATGGTTGTTGTAAGGAGTTGGGTCTTAATTGATTCTTATAAACAAATTAACAATTGATATGTAATAGCCCATACATTGGAGGTTAACTTAGGGACTGTTTGATAATTTGATTTAGCTCTTAAAATTGAATGTATTAAGTAATTGTGGAGAGGTAAAAACATTGACCCAATGCCCAGAGGTATTGGCCCAAAGCTCAAGTCCAGCCAAGCAACCTGAATCAAGAGATAAGCCCAAATCATCAATAGGTCCATCAGACGAGGGGACAGTGTCACGTAACCAAAGCCTGAGTAAAATCACATTCTAGAAGGAGATCTGTAGAATGCAAGGATACCCTTAGATTCATTCATAATCAACGGCAAGGATCACAATCGTTAGAGATAGGAGCATAGGCCTAACCAACTCAAACGACATAACCATCCGATGAACCTAATCGAACAGATAGAGCAATCGGCAAGTTGGCCACTAACACCTGACATAATCTAAGCCGCACACAGCAAGATAATCCAATGGTAAAGGATCAAAGCAATCTGGCCACTTGCCCGACCAAAGTCTGGTAGTAACCAAAGCCCTTAGATGAAGATACCAATCTAACAGCTGAGGCCAAGACAATAACACTATAAAAGGAAGAATAAGGAAAAGCGAAAGAGGGAACAAAAAGGGAAAAGAAAATCTTTCTTCCTGACCAAATATTATATGGCCAATCATATTTCTGACTTGATTGTCGAAGGGTCCTCCCGACCATTCCTAGTCGGGAGTGATCACTAACAAGTTGGTTTCTCTTTGCAGAGTAAAGGAAGGAGAATCTCATCTTGCTTTTCCTGTGGAGAATCTTTCTACCTTCCACAGTAATAATTGGAAGGCTGATATTTACCCCCACCTAATTACTTTGGTCCACTCACTTTTTTAAACCCCTACTCAGCAAAATGAAACCCCTATATTTTTTCTTTGAACCCCCACTTTAATACCAACTATATCCCTAATCCCAAAACCAAACCCAAACCCAAACCCAAACCCTAACCCCTTCTACTTCTCTCTCTAATCTGGAGTCTCTCTTTATTTTCTTGCATTCAAATCAAGTATGAGTGAGAAACAGAGCAAGAGAAAAGACCCATCAACAATGACCACCATTAAAACCTTTATCACAGGTTATGGTGAGTGATTTCTTACATTCTTTCTCCCTCTTCTCTTTCCTTATTCATCTTCTTTTGAAAACCTTAGGCTGTGTTTAGTACAGCTTCCTAATCACAATTCCACCTCTTCACGTGAACAAAGCATTTGGATGGGGTTTTCAAAAATTAATTCCACCACACATTTCTGTTTCACGTTTGGCAAACCTCATTCCAAAGCAAACTTCCAACACAAAGCTCTCACATTTTCGTACAGTTTTTGAATTTTTTAGTCTACCGGTCGTCCCCCCGGACATCCTCCCAGATGTCCAGCCGGTTGACCGCTACAGTGGCTTCTCTTTTTTTTTCTCTTTTTTTTAAGAAATAAATTGGTAACTCTTTCATACATACATACACGTGTTTGTGCTGTTGTAGACTAATTTTCTGTTGAATATTTATTTTGAAAAAAAAAATTATTGCCTTTGTAATATTTTCAATTTAAAAAATTGATTAATGTTATTTTCTGTTAATAATTAGTTTTTTTAATTGAATTTTAAAACAAGTTTGCTTATGAGTGTTTATCAAAATTTTCAATAGAGTTTTGAGTAATGTGTTGGTTATGAGTTATAACAATTTGAATTAAGTTTTGAAATCTCTTTTCAAAACTCATAACCAAACAAATTTTCTTATTTCACATGTCACATCAAACATTAAAAACTCAATTCAACACTCAACTCAAAACTCAATTCAAAACTCTTTTAACAACCCATAACCAAACAAATTTTCTACACTCAAATTATAATTTCAAAACTCACAAACTCAAAATACAACTCTATTCTTAAATCATGTTTAGAAAACTCTACCAAATGCTACCTTAGGTTTTCATCTCTCTCTCTCTCTCTCTCTCTCTCTCTCTCTTTTGCTCTCTCTCACAATGGATAGGGAGGTCACGATGGTGGAGTGGGTTCGGCAACGCAGTGCTGAACAAATCTTGAATGTTTGGCAACACAGTGTTGAACGAATCCTGGATGTTTGGAAACATAGTGCTGAGCGAATCCTTTTAGTTCGATAACACAGTGCTGAATGGGTCGATCTCTCTTCTTTGATTCAGATCTGCAATAGGAGATGAGAGTGCTTGTCGGTAGAGGTGATGGCTGATTACGATGGAGGGAATGGTGGTTGTGATGGTGAGGAGTGGTCACAGATGATAGAGGTTGCAGTGATAAGGGATGGTCGGAAGGAATGGTGGTTGTGATAGTGAAGAGTGGTCGCAGATGGTAGAGGTTGCAGTGATGAGGGGTGGTCAGAGATGGTGGTGGTTGCAGCAATTAGAGGTGGTTGGAGATGGTGGTATTGCCAGAGGTGATTAGGGTTAAGTTAGAGTTTGGAAAATTAGGTTTAGAAGATTAGAAATGAGGGTAAAAGTGGAATTTTAGATTGGGACAACATTGGAATTAAAATAAATAAATAAATGAGGTGGGGATTCTAAGACGAAAAGTAGGGGTTAATAGCAATGCTCAATAATTAATTAATCTCATTTGATAATCACAATTGGTATTACTTAAGAATTTAAGTGCCTCTTAAAATGTAAGTTAAAACTTAAGAAAATTTTAATATAAAACTTAATTAATTATGACTGAATTTATAAATACTAAACATACGTATTGATATACACTACTATAAACTCACTACCACCAGCACCGCTGCCACTACATCATGCCACTGCCACCACTATCGCTACCGCTACTGCTACCACCACTACCACGATGCCACCACCACTTTCATTAACGTTATCATTATTGCCATAAATATTACTATCATTTTGCTACCACTACCATAGCTAACTCTACCATGGCCACCGCCACCATCATCAACGCGACCATGCCACTACCACTACTACTACCACTACCACTACCACCATCACCATCACCATCATACCACCACTATTACTACCACCATCACAATATAAAAATTGAAATATATGATTTATAAATTTAAAATTTGATTTTACACATATTAAATAATTTATTTTTAGTTCAGCACTTAAATTTTTATCAAATAACTTTTCAGTTTAAAACATTAAGTATTCAGTTTTCAATACTTAATTTTTAATTTTCAACTTTATCAAATACCACCTTAGGGGGTTATGTTTTAAGACTTTTAAGCACTTTTTTCTTTTTTGTATAATATATAGTACAGTGGTGCTACACTTACCAATCGGTATACCAATTAGTGTACCATCATATGTTATCATATCACCATTTCAAAACTATGAACTCCACCTATTATACAAATTACAAAAATCTAAATCTTCTAAAATTATGTCACATCAACTGTTAATACACTAATTAATATACCAATTTATACGTATAATTTTATTCTATATAGTAACAGTAACCATAATCTACACGAAATCTATACATTCTAATGCTAATCTTTATTAGTATAAGATAAGATAGCTTAAATATTTTGTACCATTGTTTAATCAAGTAATAAAATATTAATTACTAATAATTGGGCTTCACTTTCATGAAATTTCACAAAATTTTATTATGGGTTTATTTTTCCTTTGAAAGGACAATATAGTAATGTCAGCATATCAACAAGGATAGTTTAATCCTTAATTACATAGTTAATTTGAGCCAAAACCAAATTAAGCGAATGTGTTTAAAAAAAAATTTCCTTGACGAAAATGACTTTCAATGATATTAATATACGAAAATATAAATCCTCATTTTCGAACAAAATTGGGTATGAATTTCAAATGAACCATCAAATAATCTTAATTATTGTATCTCTTTAACACTATGTTATATCTCGAATGCACAAATAATAAATGGTTTAGGCCTCGTTTGGGAACAGGCTAATTTAGTAATTTTTTGGCTATTTGGCTAAAATATGAGCTAAAAAAAACTAGTATGTTTAGGATGACTTTTTGACTTTTTACGAAAAAATGTGCAAAAAGTAGAGAGAAAAGAGAATCTTTGACTTTTTTGTATGGGTTGTTGGCTTTTTGGTTAATTTAGTAATTTTTTTACTTTTTGGCTAAAAAAGAGGGTTCCCAAACGAGGCCTTAGTAGAATTGTAGGCGCGCCAAGATTAGATGCAATCCAAGTGGAAAGTGAGTGGTGCATTCAGTTCTAACTTCTAAATCAAATGAAAGTTTGTGGCGAAAGGGAAAACTCTAAAAAAATTCTTTTCGTCTCAATGGAAAAGACTTTACTGTTTTAAATATGTGTTCAAGTGAAGAATTCGAAGATTAACTAAACAAACGCAATGAACAATTTCATTGATGAACGGAAAGTGTTTACAAATCTTGATAGTCTAAAAACTACAACTAAGCTAAGTTACAAAAGCTAAGTAGACATCCTAAACTTCTGAAGCAATGGAATGTAAAAAATATAGGCTTTGTGCCAAAATGAAGTGCTGAAAAGTAGAATTTGTTGGTTGGTGCTGGGACTTTTGCCATGCCTTATTTTCTGCTACTTATAGTTGCATGTGCAATCAGTTAATTCTTCCGTTTGATTACCACCCTCTTGCCACATTTCTGATGGTGATTCTCTTCATCTTCTGTGTCAGAACCTGTAACTCCCACTCCTTTGCCCACTTAACTTTCTTCTAGGATTTATGACTCAACCACCTCAAATGGGACAGTGTTCCACCTAAGTGTATAGTTGTTTCCTTCTCTAAGCCCTAAGAATTGGACAAATGGCATATATGTTGGCTGCAACATCTTTCCCTAAACTAAATGTTACCTGGCAATTGTGTGTTGGAAGAATATAGGCATTGATAATGGCTAATCGTTGACCAGGTCAAATCATTGTTTGTTACCAAAAATTAGATTTTTTGCGACAGAATCAAACCGTTGCAAAAGATGTACCAGATGTTGCAAAAGCCTCTTGAGATGAGTAACGACAGAAAAAAGGAAAGACAAAAAGGGGCGGGGCAAAAAGTGACTTACCATCGCAAATGCACTTTAGCCCAAAACAGTTAACTGTCACAAAAAATGAAAAAAATGTACTTTTTAGTGACAACAATCACTACCGTCACAAATAATAGACCTTTAACGATGGCCCATGCCATCACAAAAAACCTGCACAATCCCTTATTTTTTGCGACGGCCATTTTATTAACAAATCATCAAGTCAATTCACAGTTTTTAATGATATTATAAATATATTTTAATTAATAATTTAAGTAATTTTATTATTGTATATGAGAGCAATTATGAATTTTATTTTTTTAATTAATTATATTAAATAAAAAATTCTGACAATGGAGTATTTGTAATTTTTGAAATTACGAGAGGCTATATATACTTCAAGTAAACCTTAGGGGTGTATTTGTAATTTACCCAATATTATAATATAAATATGTACATGGTGCATTGTAAATATACAATATTGTCCTATAATTCCAAAAAAAAAAAAAAAAAATTTAAAATCCAATAACAACTAGTATTCTCCTTTGGCATCAGCATTAGTATCACCAGGCAAAGCTCCTAGCAATGGAATAGCTTAGCATCTGAAAACTAAAATAAAATAAATCACAAGCATAACTTAACGTTGTCATTCCATAAAATTGAAGATCAATAAAACATTTAATATCAAGAACTACATCACAAAGCAGACATACTGTCTGACATCACCACCAAAGAACATCTAACAATACATTTTATTTAATAATTCTTCTCCCATTGCTCAATTATCAATTCCTAAAATTGCAAAAGCAAGTTTTAGAAGAAAACAATTAAATGAAACCCAAAATTAAGAAAGTAGGAGTTAATAATACATAACAACAAAACAGATGCACTAGCACTAGATAAGAAACCCTCTGTATTCTACTGCGCTGGAAAAGTTAGAATTGATGGCTAATTTTTTATGTGATTCATACCTTTGTTCCAGATGTAATCATTTTTAACCAAAAGCTGCCCATTTGGTCTAAAAGGCCAATTTTCAGAGAATTTTCATTTGGTCTAAAAGGATGAGTTACTGTTTAAGAATCCATAAAGTTCATAAATGGCTGATTAAAAATCCATAGAGTTCATAAATGACTGATTAAGAAACATATAATTTTGGCATAACACTTATTTTTTGTCCTCCTATCACCGAATGAATTGGATTCGGTTGGATTGAGATTGGCCTCATGAGATACAACTCAATAATGTCCCTATGAATCAAAATTTTGGCTCCCCCACTGACTATAAAGAACCAAACTGTGCCCCTTTAAGAACCAAATCAACCAAGAACTAAGAACCAAATTGTGACCCTTTAAGAACTGAATCAACCCAACTCACAAAGGTCAGGTTAATTTGATTTGCAGGTTTTTTAGGTCATTTACCCACCCTTGCTTGATCCCATGAGTCATTTTGGACTTCCACTGAATGACATAGCAAACAAGGATTGGAAGATCAGACTAAGTGTTTGTGTGTTTCCAACAAATTGTAGTAATGTTAATGAGCAATGATGCAAAGAGTGATCATATTATACCTGATATAGTATTCGGACACCATGCCTGAAATGATGAGACCAAAGTTTCCCCCAATGCTAGTAAGCGCCACGAAAATGGAAACATCATCATACACAAGTGTCCTTCCCCATCTGTCCCATGTTGTCTATCACACACATCCCTGTCCCAACCCTGCAAAGAAGGAACACCAACAACACCCAAAAATCATAAGTCTGCATTGCTTCAAACATCGTATAATCCTCTCCAATACTCGGCCATCTCTTGACCTCAACAACATCATCTTCATCTTTCCTAACCTCCTCAACAAACAATGGCTCATTGATTTGTGCTTCAGCATCTGAATTGGAGTTAGGCATGACTACAATGTAAGTACAGGGGAACAAGCTGTGGACTTGCAAGGAGGATAAGTAATCCGACAGTGAATACTAAACAAATCATGCGGCCATGAACACCGGAGACATCGAATGCTAGTAGATAGAAGGCTACGATGATGGCCACGACTTTAAAAAAGTGGAAAATGAGTGGTTGTTCTTTAGTTTCTTCAGTGGTGGTGGGAGGCAGTGTTTCGTGGAGGAAGAGAGCAGCGGAGAAGCAGATGATGGTGTGGATGATGGAAAGAATGTTGCCTCCTCCTAGGCAAAGAAATATACACATCTGTACCAAAAAAATAATGAGATTTTAGTACAAGCATTGAGATGGTAATTGTGATTAACTCTTGTTGTTTACAGAAAACTAACACATACAAAATATTGGGGTAAAATGAAGAATTCAATTAAATAAAAACACTTGGGCAACTGATGAAGCGGGAAAGGGAATAGAAACAAAATCATGAGCTTACTTGAAACATCAAGAAATGACTACAATAACTGTTCATGACAAAAATGATTAAGTTTGATTTGTCTTACCATGTCAACTATAGGGCAACTCAATGAATCCTTGGAAATTAACAAGAAAGAAATGCTATTCTGCATCTTCACCTGAATGAAAGAGAAAGAAATGGATTCCTTTTGGGGACGGGAAGGAAGTTTGACTTGAATCATCTGAAATTTCATTAAGTAGAATCATCTGGGGTTATGAATCATGATTAATCACGAAATTTTGGATAGTATACAATAAATAAATAAATAAAGCCCTCACAAATTGGGGGAAAATGGAGTCATTTTCCAATAAATGGAATAAATAAATGCTTGCTCCTAACATGTACTTTCTTCTCCATCATCTCGACTTTGAAAATCAGCAGAAAGTAAATCAGAAGCAGGTTGGTAGCCTTTATCCTTCATTAGCTTGCTTAATCTTCGAACCTCTGCGCGTATTTCTTTAATTTGCGGATGCATTTGGTCTCCAACGACAAATACATGAACTTGACTCTTCAACTCAATCCAGCTGCACCCAGGTTCCTTATTTACCCCTCGAAGGTTCATCATCCTTCTCACATGTTCCACATCTTCCCTTCTGCCCAACACAGTATAGATACTAGACAACAATACATAAGCAGAAGATTCTTGTGAACCCAACTCCATTAATTTCTCTCCTACATAGGCTCCTAAATCATAATTACCATAGTTCCTACAACCACTTAACAAGATTCGCCACAAACACATTCCATGATCGATAGTTGTCGATTCGATAAATTCTTTTGCTTCCTCGAGCCTCCCAGAACGACTCATCATATCAACCATGCAAGCATAATGATCCACTCTTGGGAGTATACCAAACTCAATGGACATCATATTGAAGTAAATCCAACCTCTCTCTACCAATCCCATGTGGCTACAAGCAGTGAGAATGTTCACAAAAGTAACATAGTCCGGCTTTGTTCCCTCAAACCGCATCTCCTCAAAAAGTTCAAGAGCTTCGTTGCCATGTCCATTTTGAGAAAGCCCAGATATCATCGAATTCCATGAGACCACATCCCTCATGGGCATCCTCCTAAAGACCAAATTCCCATCGTCAAGGCTTCCACATTTTGCATACATAGTCGAGAGAGCACTTCCAATTGGAACTTCAAGACTAAATCCATGTTTAATGACACGGCCATGGATTTGCTTTCCTTGCTCCAAAGCAGCAAGGCTCGAACAGGCTTTTAGGACGCTAGCCATTGTCAGCTCGTTAGGAAAGACACCTTCCGTTTGCATTCTACAGTACAAATTCAGAGCATCTTCATTCTCCCCGTTTTGCACATACCCTCCAATCATGGAAGTCCACAAAACGATATCGGGTTCTTGTAAATAATCAAAACCCCTCCTAGCATCTACTATGCAACCACATTTTGCGTACATGTCAACAAGAGCAGTCATGATATAGATTTGAGATTCAAATCCCAATTTTACCAAATAATCATGCACCTGCTTTCCCTCTCCAGAAGCACCAATATCACTACAAGCATTGAGGACTCCAACAAGGGTGAACTCGCTAGGCATCATCCTAGAAAAATGCATTTTTGAAAACAATTCCAACGCCTTTTCAGAATCCCCAGACTGTGCAAAACCAGTGATCATTGCGGACCACGAAATAGCATTCTTATGGCTCAACAACTCAAACGTTTGAAGAGCATCATCTAAGCTCCCACATTTTGCATACATAGTCACAATAGCATTTCCAACAGATACAATCAATAACAAGCCATTTTTAAGACCAAGACAATGAATTTGCTGCCCATTTTCAATGAGCTCAGGCAATGCAAACGCACTAAGAACGCTGGTCAACACAAACTCATTCACGCCCACCTCCGCTAAACCCATCAACAATTTAAAAAGCCCCATACATTCTGCAGAAAGCCGCTGCATAGCATACCCAGAAATCATCGCAGACCAAGAAACCGAATTTCTCTCAGGCATTCTATCAAACACCTTGCGAGCATCTGACAAAATACCCACTTTACAGTACATATTTAGCAGAGAACTGCCCACAAAAACATCTGAACAAATCCCAATTTTGACAGCCACTGAATGAGCCTGTTCCCCAGCACCAGAAGGGTCCAGAAGACTCGGCACGGCAGTGAAAACGCCGGCGAAAGTGTGAGCATTTGGGTGGGAGTTGTCTGCTCTAATCAAGCGCTTGAAGAGGTCCATGACAGAGGAGGAGGAATAGGGAGAACCCAGTTGAGAGAAGCCATTGATGAGGCAGTTCCATGAGACAATGTCTTTGTTGTGTATGGTTTCGAAGACGAGCTTGGCTTGGGTCAAGCGTTTGCACTTGGCGTAGAAGTTGATGAGAGTGTTGGAGATGTATATGCAAGAAGAGGAACCTGTTAGGATAATCTGGGCGTGTAAGGCTTGGCCTTGTTGGAGGTTTTGTTGGTGGGTGAATTGGAGGAGTTTGGTGAAGAAAGGGCGAGAGTGAGAGGGAAGTGCTGTCATCAACAACAACTAGAACTACTCTATGAGCTCTCAGTTGTAAAGTGTGGGTCTCTCTCTGGTGGTATTCATATGACTCGTTCATGGGTGACAGACCACTCTCAAAATTGCTATGATGTTGAGGAGAATACAATGTCACTGATTTATTTGGGGGGACTAACACAACTGTAGAAAAAACTATTTTAAAAAAAATAATAAAAATGAAAAAATTTAGGAATTGTTTGAAATATTCTAAATAAGTGTACTTTTTGACTTTTTATAAAATAAAATAAGTGTATTTTTTAATTTTTTATGAAATATGAGTTGAGTTTAAAGTAATATAGTAGAGAAGTGATGTGACTTAAATAAGATAGTGACTTTTTGACTTTTTAATTTTTTTTTGAAGATGTCAAACTTAGTTTAATTTTAATTATTGATATTGACAATGATTTTTATTTTATTTTATTTTTTGTAAATATTTTTCACTGACAACGTGTCAGTGTAATTCCCCCATTTTTGTTTCAATTTGAATTGGAGGTTGATGCCCTTTCTTCTTGAGCCCTTTGCGGTGCTCGCTACGGAGCGATCACCCATATTGGGCCACGCCGCCACTAAATGAGCGGCTGAGATCGATCTATTGATTTAAAAGAGAAAAAATAAAAAACAAAATCAAATTGGATGGTTTTGGTGAGAATCACAACGACGCCGTTTTGAGGGATTGAAACCCAAAAAAAAAAAAAGGAGGCAAAACACCGAAGAAAAAACGAATGAGAGAGAGATATGCAGATACAAAACCAAAAAAAAAAATGCAAGTGGGCATGGATGTTCCTTCAATTTTTTTGTAACAGATAAAACCTTCAACCATATGAAGCTAAATCCTAATCCAACCCATCACTATTCTTTGCTGCAACTATGAAAACATCTTCCATACAGAATTATTGACACTCCATTTGAATCGTGAGATGGAAAAAGAAAATAAATAATTGTAGTTTCTCACCCAAGTAAAAAAAACAAAGGAAATTATTATAATTTCTCACCATTGTATTTGAATAAATAAAAGAAAAGAAAATATAACTTTTTTCACCTATCATGTTTAGATATAATAAATAAGAGAAAATAAAAGAAAGTGTTTTGTTTTATTTTACCAAAATAGCATTCCATATTAATAAGCTGTTTTTTTTCAATTTTTTCTACTATATGGTAATTTTGGTATTGGAAAAGTTTCATTAAACCAATTTTCTCACCATCTCTCATCATTTCTCACATACTTAATCATCCAAAATAAATGAAGGGGTTTCCTATTCTTACAATTTCTTTTCTTTGCTCACCAAATCCCTCAATCCAAACATACTGTAACATGCACAACCAAATTCTCCAAATCAAAGCCTTAATTCTTTAATTTCAAATATAGTTTCTGAATCAAAACCCTAATAGCGAGTTTGGAGAATGAACTTGATTCAATCTACGGCGTGAGAAAGCTCTGGTGGACAACAATGGTTGAGCTCTAACCTTCTTCTCAAAAGATTTCTTTTTCTCTCTTCGGTTTTCTCCAACGGACAACGATGGTAGACCGTAGAGGACGATGGAGAACTTGTCGGTAGTTGTGCTTCTCCCTCTATCATCATTCTGCTTGGTGTCCCTATCTCTCTCTCTCTCTTTTTTCTGTTCATGTCCCTCTCTCTATATCATTGTTCTGCTTCGTTTTGGATAAAATTGTTTTTATTTTTTGTTTTTTTGTTTTTAATCAACAGATCTCAGCCATCCATCATTTCGTGGGCGACATGACCCCATATGGGTTGTCACTCGCAAGAAGCACTACTGAGGGTTAAGAAGAGGATCCAAATTCCTCGTTTCCATATGATTATCATGGATTTTATTTTTACAATTCGAACTGTTTATTTTGTATAGTATTTTGTATATATCATTCATACAAAAAAATTAGATCAGCCCGATAATTATTACTTATTCAATTTATAGTCTTTGCCACAAAATTAAAGGCTTATTTTTAAAAACACATTTGTTATTCATTTTTTTAGACACAAATACCATAAATATTAGATCAACCTAATTTTTTTTTTTTATAAATAATAGGTATGAATGACCCTATAAAATGAATGATTCAAATTATCGAAATAGGACCTATGGTAAGTCTCATGAGCTCGGACACAGCACCCTCGACGAGAGGGAATCCAACTCCAAATGAAAATTATTGAAAAAATTACAATTAAGTGCTATAGATTAAAATTAATTACACAATGGTTGTAACTTTCCTAATGCAAGAAACTCACAATAAGAGTTGCACTCTACCCCTATAATTACATTTAACCTTTTATACTTAATTGTAATTTTCCAAAACTATTTGGGCCGCTTGTGGCATTGCAACAAAATAATCCAAGCCATTCATTTGTGCAGGATCATGTGAGACACACATAAATAAATGGTTATGATTATTTTATGGCATTGACATGTTAATGCCCCAAGGGAGCAAATTATCTCTTCCATAGGTGACAGCAAATTCAACTGGGCCGCACCAAACCCAAAAATCACACCCCCAAAACCTCTCATTTTTACATACATAGTACAACATACCTTTCGAAGGCTTCCCAGACTCTACCACTTTAATGGTTGCTGCAAACACCCCATTTTTTACCGCCCTTAAGACTTGAACGCCACCGATCGATCACCTGATGATGAATTTATACGCTTGTCAAATGCTCAATTTCCTCAACAGAAAGCCTCGATTTTGAGCCTCAAAAGCCTACAAACCTTGCACCATGTTTTGACCAAAACAACAGTTTTTCAAGCCTAACCACCCAGAGGCCTACAGGCCAACTAGTGGTTGGTCGGCCAGAAGTGAGTGTACGGCCGTCCAACTAATGGCTGGTCGGCCACTTGTGTCAGTAAAACTAGATATTTTTGTCAGCTGTGCCAGTTGTCTCCACAGGTGCATGCACTGCACCAGCTGTTTCTATACTGATATTTCTGAGAGCCTAACATAATTTTCTATATATACTTGACCCCCTCTCATAAAATTAGGTTAGAAAATTTTGGTGAAGCCAAATTCTTAAAAAAAAAAATCTCTCTCTTTATCTTGCAACCTATACATACCTTGCCTAGCCTTCCTAAACCAAATTTTTTTTTGAGGTCCCTTTGCTGAGGCATTTGAGCTTGCATCTTAGCTCTTGAGCATGTGAAATTGGTGGTTTAGAACTCAAAGGGTGACTCTTCTTTAAGAGGTATAAGTCCTAGCTCTTTTGCACAATTTCTTTCCTATCTTTTCTTCCTGTTTTTGGGCTATTTTTCAACTGTGTTTATGGGCTGAAACTTGTGGTTAAAAGCTATCAAAGGTAGAGGGCTTAACTACCTTTCTTTGAACCTTACTTCCTAAGCTTTTGCCCTTGTGTTTCCCATATCTTTATCAACTTTTTTTCGAGATTTTTCCCACTGATTTTTAGAGGTTTTCAAAGGCTAAAAATGCTATCTTGAAGTCCCATAAAATGAGGGGTTAGCCACCCTTCTTTTGGCTTTGTTTGCTAGCTTAATTGCTCCATTATGTTAACTTGTTTTTTAGCTATTTTTACTTTAATTCCAACACTGTTTCAGCCTAATTTAGGACTGTTTTTATGTTTTAGTTTCATTTATACTTTATATAGCATGCTTCTAGTGTAATGGTCCTTATGGGTTTGGTGTTTTACGTATTAGACGCCAACTTATTTGAGTTAGTAGCATTTATTTAGTGTTTTCCATACTTATGCTTGAGATAAAGATCCTTGTGCTTAATGGTTTAATCTCTTAGAAGGTTCATTATCAAAGGCATGACATCTCTCTCATGCCTAAAACAACTTCTTGTTTGACACTCTTCTCCATTTAGTGGACTTAACTATCATTTTTGGGCTAAAATGATTAATGAATGGAAAGGTAATTGAAAGAGGTAATAAAATTAGGCTAAAATGGAACAAGATAATAAAATCAAGTTTGAGGTTCAATCAGACGTTAGTTGAACCCATTGAATCTTGAATCATTTCATACTTGTTAGTGATGAAAATGGCTCAAGATTCAAGGTCAACCACTTCCCTTGATCAATTCCATGATAGGAAGGAGTTTCATAAGTCTTTCTTTGTCATTTATCAAAATTATATCCCTTAATTCATAAGTTATCATGCAATGAATTTGCATCAATTGATGGCTTGTGAATCAAGCCTACCCCTTATTTGATCTGTCTGATGAAAAGAAGAGGCAGGGTGGACAAACATCCTTTGAAAATACTCTGTTTCATGTCTGTTGCAACAGGGCAATATCAAACATTAGTGGCCGACCGGCTACTTTAATGTACGGCCGACCACTTCTTCTGGCCGGTTGGCTACCTTTTTCAGCCAGGCAATGCCCTTTTTCCTGCAGAACAGAGCAAAGGCTAAGGCAAAAAATAGTTCAATTTTCTGACTGTGCAACAAAAGCATTCTAGCAGCAGAACATAGAGCATTTTTCGGGTGGAAATCTACATTCATACATGAACCATCCCTCGTCTCTTGGGGTTCATTAACATTATGCTTAATAGTAGTATGTTGTACCTAAAGTAGTGGACTTGTAACTAATTAGGTAGTTTAATTAATTTGTATTAATTAGTTAGAATAGCTAATTAGTTTTTGTGTTGTACTTAATTAATTAGCTAGAGTAGTTAATTAATTTGTGGCGTTGTAATAATTAGCTTAGTTAGTTAGGAGATTCATTCGGATCTTTCTGCGCGATGGCAAATATGTAATAATGCGTGTATTTCTTCAAATCCCTGTTTTTTCTCCCTTTTATTTACCCGCTTATAATGGATAGCATAAAACATTATGTCTCTTTTAGCATTTTCCATGATTTACAACCATCTGTCTTGCATATATAAGGTTTGGTTCATCATTCTAACGGCATTGTCATTTATCACTTCCTTGAATACATGCGCCACCGCATGCTATCAAAATGATTTACATGATATATTAGACAACCGAACCTATTAGTTACATTTTTACATGTGTTGCATTAGTCATTCGCATCGTTAGGATCATGCATTTTTCTAATTGTTTTATTTCTTTTGGCTCGCCTCAGATATTGGGGTAAGCATTTATTGCTTTAGCATATCACATGTGTGTGATTGTTGCCATATCAAGCATGTTTTCTATGAAGCTAAGTGCTTAATTGATATACTTGTTTGAATACCTGTGGATGAAGGATAATTCCTCAAATTGGGATGATCTGATCATATGTACACATGGGATCACTTTTTCAAGTGGTACATATTCAAAATCTCTTTTCAAACAAACATAAAATCAAAGTGTTCCAACTTTTGCTAATTAGTCTATACTTGTGTGTAACACATAGCAATGTTAGCCTAATAAAGTGGAATAAGAGTATATAATGTAAATAAGAATCACATCATAATTAGTACAGGCGAATATTTGATTGGGCGAGTAGGGTGCTCAATTCATGACATTCCCTTCTCATACCTAAGTTCCCAAGCCGAGACACTTTGGTAATGACGAACAAGTGGCCCTTGGCATGAGTCTCGGGTTTCCTAAATTTTTTAAAAATATTTAGGTGGCGACTCTATAATTTGGCAAAGCAGTCCATTTTTGGCATTTTGATTGAAATCGATTTTCCAAAAGAATTACCGGATTTGGACTCATTTGTGTTTATCTATTCCATATTGCACTTGTGGAATCAAATTCAGAACTACGGGAGTCCCGCCTGTAAGATTATCATATCCGAAAGGAGCACGAAAAGTAAGCTACAATTGTTTTTTTCCCACAATGACATTTCTTGCTGATGAACCTCAAGTTTTGTGCTCCCCACTACCTATATTGCTTGAAGATGACATTTTTATTGGGGATAGTCGGTTGCAACTTCACATAGAGAGGAATAAAAGAGTAAAAAAGCCATCTTGATGTGTAAGCTTGTGCGGAAGTATTTTGAGAATGACGCCACGTAGCTAAGGTGCCACGTAGACGAGTCATGTTTTTTGAGGTGATTACAGTGTTGCCAAGGTTTGGTATGGTAATGCCGGAATCTGAGATATTCGGATAGAGGACAAGAGTCCTAGATAACATCAAGCTACTTATTTGGATAGAGATGGGACTCTTGAGGAAGTTCATCTAATCTGAATAGTGTGAGTTGTGATAGATGTTATCCTTATAAAAGATAGAGTCTCGTGAAGTAAGACTTCTAGAAGAAGTTGGACACTGATCATTATAAAAGTGAGGCATCCCTATGGGTCTAAGGTATACTTTTGTTTGTGATGCTTTTACTTGTGTAGTGAATACTTGATTTGATATCTTTGAGAGATAAGTGACTGACTTGATCGTCAGAGTGCCCTCGGGTGGAGTGCCCTAAAGTGTTGATAGGTGGTTGGCTTAATCTATTTTGCCGTGTGCTCTCCAGCTAAGTTTCCTGTTTTGTTATGTGGTCGGAAAGCAACACCCACAATTTGGCACTGTCTGTGGGAATTTAGTTAGAATAGATAGCCATTATCGTGCAAGATCAACATGTCGGCAATGACAAGTTCAGTGAAGATAGAGAATGCGTCAACATTGACGGAATGAAGACCCTTCTAAATGGGATAAATGCAAAAATAAGGGGCATGAGCACTCCCGAGGATATGAATACGACCTTCAAATAAAAAAAGATATTGGCCTAGGTGAAGCAGATCCAAGATGGAAGAACATGGCCTAGGTGGAGCAGATCCCAGATGGAAGAGTATGGCCTAGGTGAAACAAATCCCAGATGGAATAACATGGCCTAGGTGAAGTAAATCCAAGATGGAAGAGCATGGCCTAGGTAAAGCAGATCCCAGAAGACAAGATCTCGACCTAGATGAGTAGGTCCGAAAAGACAAGAGCTTAGCCTAAGTGAGCATATCCCAAATCCCAGAAGACAAGATCTTGGTCTAGATGAATGGGTTCAAGAAGACAAGAGCTCAGCCTTAGTAAACAGATCCTAGATCCAGAAGATAAGATCTTGGCTTAGATGAGTAGGTCTGAAAAGAAAAAAGCTCAGCCTAAGTGAACAGATCCCAAATCCCAGATCCTATAAGACAAGATCTTGGCTTAGATAAGTAGGTCCAAGAAGACAAGAGCTCAACCTAAGTGAGCAGATCCCAGATCCTTAAAGACAAGATCTCGCCCTAGATGAGTAGGTCTGAAAAGATAATAGCTCAACCTAAGTGAGCAAATCCCATATCCAGAAGACAAGATCTCAGCTTAGATAAGTAAGTTCGAGAAGACAAGAGCTCAGCCTAAGTGAGCAGATTCCAGATTCTAAAAGACAAGAGCTCAACCTAAGTGAATAGATCCCAGATCTATAAGACAAGATCTCGGCCTAGATGAATAGGTCTGAGAAGACAAGAGCTCAACCTAAGTGAGTAGATTCTAGATCTAGAAGACAAGATCTCGGCCTAGATGAGTAGGTCCGAAAAGACAAGAGCTCAGCCTAAGTGAGCAGATCTCAGGTCTTAGAAGACAAGATCTCAGCCTAGATGAATAGGTCTGAGAAGCCAAAAGCTTAGCCTAAGTGAGCAGATCCTATATCCAGAAGATAAGATTTTGGCCTAGATAAGTAGGTCCGAGAAGACAGGAGTTCGACTTAGGAAAACGATTTTGAAAAGATCATAACTTACCGGAGGTAAACAGAGTTAAGATAAAATAAAGCTTACTTGAGATTAAAAGATCTTGACGATAAGAGATTGTCGAGGCCTTGGAATGTGGCTTGATGAAATTTGGACCTCGGTTATAATAATGTCAATAACCTCAGCTAAAGTATTAATAAAATACTATTATCGACTTTGTTCATTACAAAATGTTGTTTATGATTGTGAGGTAAGACTGAAAAAGTCTTAAGGCGATATTCCCATGGTGAACAAGGCGATTAACTTAGACTTGGCATATTAGTAGAGTTGAACTAAGTAAAAGACGATGTTTCAATGTGAAACAATACGAAACTAGCCACATTTTGGCCGGTTTGTGCAAAAAGCCGAGGTAGCTAGTACTCTTGGTATACTAAGGTTAAGCCTTAAGTGTTTAGTTTGGGTGAGCCAAACGCGACGACCTCGATCATTGATGTCTAAATTATATTTAGGCAAGAATTAGGCGATGTTCCCATAGTGAACAAGGCAATTAACTTAGATATGCCATATTAGTAGAGTTGAACTAAGTATAGGGCAATGTTTCAATGTGAAACATGGCGAAACTAGCCATGTTTTGGTCGGTTTGTGCAAAAAGCTGAAGTAGATAGTACTCTTAGGCTTGGTTTGGGGTACACTAAATAATACAAAAAGTTAAAAAGTCACTATCCTATTTAAGTCACATCATCTTAACACATCACATAAAACCCAATCCAAACCCAACCCATATAAGCCAATAAGTCAAAAAGTACACTTTTTTAGAACATCCCAAACCAACCTTTAGTACACTAAGGTCAAGCCTTAAGTGTTTAGTTTGGGCGAGCCAAACACGATGACCTCGGTCATGGATGTCTAAGTTAGACTTAGGCAATAATCATGTGATGAATCCTTTATGTGAACATAAGGGACACTTAGGTTCACATTAGAGGGCAGGAAGCATGAATGAGTATAACACTCGTGAAAATTTTTAGAAAAAAATTTATAAGTTTAAGTTATCTAAGACAAATGTTAGAGATATTATCTGAGATATGTTAATCCGAGATAATTGATTAGTTCTAAACCAAGATAATGTACCCTAGATATTCTGATCCAAGGTAAGGAACCAAGTTGTCAGATGTAACAACCCTCGTCGCTGATTACTGCTAAACTGAGACTGATTACGATTGGTAATCGAACTGACTGAAATCCAGAACTGACTGACTGACTGTATCTGTTTAAAAGCATTGTCTATCTGTTTGACTGCCAAATTATCTGTTTATGTCATATGCATTAAACTACAGATTGAAGGCCTTATCGGCGGCCGAATCTGAAATTAATTGATGTTTGTGACCATTGGAATTTATATGATTTTTTGGCATATTTATCTAAAATGTGATTTAGTATGACTAAATTAGATTAAATAGTGGTCAATTACAAGAGTTAGACTTATTTACTATTCTACCACTTAGTGGCCCACTATATGGACCATCTTTGAATCATATTACACTTCATTCAAAACATTTCCTCAGCTCATTTTGAGAGCATAACCGAACTAGAGAGAGAGAGAGAGAGAGAGAAAGAGAGAGAGAGAGAGGAGATAACTTGATTTCATTGTGAATTGGCTTAGAGAACTTGAAGATTTGAAGTGTAGATTGCCCATTTGAGCTTCATTTCTTGAACTACAAGACCTAAGGTAATGTAATTACCCTCTTGTTATGAATTGAGCTTGTTCTTGCATGATTCATGTCAAAAGTAGTGATTTGAGTATAGAACTAGCTTAAGTTGTTGAAATGAAGCTTAATTGTTGCATGCATGTTTATATCGCTAAGTTTTGAGGTTGTAGTTCATAATTCCTCACATGCATGTTCATGTCTTGAGAGTAGATCATGAATTCATCATGTTTTTGGAAGTTTAGACTCATTTGAACTTACCTTGGAGCTTTGAAGTTGATTAAAGCTATGCATGTCACATTTGAATTGTTGTTCTTGAAACTTGGTTTGGAATCATGTTTAATTGAACTACCTTTGGGCTTTAATTTCTCAAATTGATCTTTGAAACATGTTATATTATGAGTTTTGAAGTGTTTTTCAGAAAATTAGCCCAAAAGGATCGAATTTGATGCATTGAAACTTGATTTGAGCATTGGAGTTCAAATCTGGATTTTCCAGATTTTGGTCTCCCGCTCGAGCGGGGAAAGTGAAGCTCGAGCGGAGAATTCGAGCTCCCAGCATCTTGCACTGTTTTACAGTCCGCTCGAGCGGATTAATGTACGCTCGAGCGGAGACCTTTTTCAGTATGTCCGCTCGAGCGGGGAAACCCACGCTCGAGCGGGAACTCTGATTTTCTGAAAATGTTTTCTGAGTGCATCTTTGTATCCTCTTCCCATTCTAGGCATTCTTAGGCCTAGTTTAAGACATCTTAATGAGGACATAGATGTAGAGCACACCAAGGCAAATTAGGAGTTAAGTTATTATCTTTCCCAACTGTGTAGCTTAGTGTGTGTTCGATCTGTTGACTGTGTAGGGTTGACTTCTGAAGAGACGCTCTAGCTTACTATAGCCCAGAACTCTGTGAGTAACATTTGTGTAAAGATATGTTCAAACTGATTATCTTATGAACAATTAAACTGAACTGTTTCTGAACGGTATTGTTAACTGAATGAATGAATGTATGACCTATATTCTGAACTGTATTGTGGCATCCTTAGCAACTACTGTTACTGACAACTACTGTTACAGAGATCTCTGTCGGTTCCCATGTTGGAACCACTACTGTTTACTGATATGATGGCCATCATTCACTGTTTGGTCCATTAAGACCCGGTCTATTAAGACCTACTGTACTGTTTAGCTATTGGATGTACCACATATGACTGTTATAATCTGTGAAACTTGGAGCAAAGTGCTGCACGGAACTAAGTGCTACAGAGTGAGCCACCTCTAGAATCTGTGCGAGACACCTCTTGAGTCCATAAGAACTGTACTGTTTTCTGAAAATGTTACTGTTATTGCTACTGTACTGTTACTGTTACTGCTACTGTACTGTTACTGTTACTGCTACTGTACTGACACTGCTACTAGTACTGCTAACGGATGTGCCACGTACGATTACTATTATTTCTAAATGACTGTTACGGCATCAATATGAGCCACAAACTGACTGACCGATATACTGAATCAATGAACTGTTTAAATATTGAAAAGACATTCATCCTAAACCTCTTTACGTATTATGTTATTCACTGGGCTTTAGCTCACTGCTCATATATATATGTAGGTGTTCAGGCACTGGACCGCTGCTAGGAGCGTCAGGCAAGCTTTTGTTTTGTCAGCCAACCACTGTGCCTCACTGTGAGGTTCTAAGCCGTTCAAGCTTCGACTTTGGGGTGTTTTAATATTCCCTGTCTGTCCCTGTAACTATTTTGTTTACTGTATAGACTGTATAGACTGTTACTATACCGTTTAATAGGGATTAGATCCCTATTCTGAATGATTGTACATGTATGTGTAGACTGTCACAGCTCATTGGACATTGTTCATTTACTGTATTGGCTTCCGCCAGGCCCTGTACTCTGTTTTACTGGTTTACTGTTAGGCAGGACTTCGGTAATCTCGGATTACTGGCCGGTTACGGTGCTAAACCCGTAGGGCAGGGTTTGGGTCGTGACATCAGACTTGGAAAGATAAAAAAAAAAATCTAAGTATGGGAACATACAAGACAATGAAGATAATAAGCATACACAAAGTAGTTATAAAAGGCAAACTTCCAAACACTTAGAAGAAAAAAGAAAAAAGACATAGATTTAGAAAATGAAGCTTGTTCAGTTACATCAGAAGGCACCTTGGGTCGACAAAAACAAAAGTTGCTCAAAAGAAAAGTTACAATTACCTAAAGCAAGGGAAATATACTTGAGAATAGTAAGGAAAGTGCGAAAAAAATAAGGTACGTACAAGGAGAAGCAGAGAAGTAGACACCGGAATAAAGTTTGCCAGAGTCAGACGATGATGTTGACTGGAACCAAACGATGAAAGGCTCGCCTAAGGTGATAAACAAACGGTTGCAAAGAGCTCAAAAGAACGACAATGGAGGTTTGAGAGAAATTTTGTAGAGAGAGAAAGTTTGAGAAGAGAGAGGGTTTGTGTTTGCAAAGTGAAAGATAGAGAGAGCGGGAAGAAAGTTTTGTCAAAAAACGAAAAAGGGGCAAAACATGATGAAACTGCCTTGGACAACATGCCCATGCTGACGTCAGGCGACGTAAGGTAAAACTGATACAACGGGATAGGGACGTGATTGGTACACTCCAATCTGGTGATGACACACAGAGGCAATACGGTTGAGACAGTTATGGAATAACAGCTCACACGCATCTTGAGTTCTTGGAATTCTCGAACTAGCGAGTCATGATCTCGGCTAGTAGTGCGATCTCGGTAGAGATGTTGATCTTGGATGAAAGCACATGTTAGTTCTTGATTCTTGATGAGTGGTCACTTGAGTCCTTGTTTCTTGGCGCCGACGAGTCATGACCTCAGTTGGAGAAGTGTCTCTAGCATGTTGTTTAGCCGACGTGTTAGAAGATTAGACAATAAAGGTTCCATCACCTTAGATTGTCGAGGTAATGAAAACTTGGGCAGTTGTGGGGAAGTATTTTGAGAATGACGCCACATGACCAAGGAGACTTTGAGATGTCGGTTGAGATGTCACGTGGGCAAGTCATGTTAGCCGAGGTGATTGCGGCGTTACCGAGGTTCGATGCGGTAATGCCGAAATTTGAGATATTCGAATAAAAAATAAGAGTCCTAGATAACATTAAGTTACCTATTTGGATAGAGATGAGACTCTTGAGGAAGTTCATATAATCTGAATAGTGTGAATTATGATATATGTTATCCTTGTAAAGGATAAAGTCCCCTGAAGTAAGACTTCTAGGGAAAGTTAGACACTAATTATTATAAAAGTGAGGCACCCCCATGGGTCTAACATATGTTTTTATTTGTGATGCTTTTGCTTGTGCATTGAATACTTGATTTGATATCTTTGAGAGATAAGTGTCTGACTTGATCGTCGGCGTGCCTTTGGGTAGATGAACCACTGCGGTATTCTCATATTCTCGTTGATAGATGTTTGGCTTAATTTATTCTGTCACGTGCTCACCAGCTAAGTTCCCTGTTTAATTGTATGGTCGAAAATTAATATCCATAAAGCTTTTAGTCATTTATATTGGGGAAAAACCATCTTTTCATTCCCATTTGCACAGTACGTACGTATAATGTACAGAATTGTTAAATTAGATAGAAATATTAATTGTGCATTTTAATCCAATAATCATAAAAAATTATATGGTGATTTTTAGATGTCAAGGAGGTAAATTACCCACGTCTCAAAGCCCATGATGTAAATTGAAGGTAGCGTTTGGTAGAGATTTAGAATTATGATTTGAGAATAAAATTGTATTTTGAGTTTATGAGTTTTTGAATTATGATTTGAGTGTGAAAAATTTGTTTAGTTATGGGGTGGTTTGGCATAACCTATTTTAGTCCATATTTTTATTTTTTTATCTTTTTTGGATCACAGCAATTAACATCTCCTTTCTAATTTTCTGTACATCTTTTTATAAAAAATCAAAAAGTACACTTATTTAGGACATCCTAAACCAAGCCATGAGATGGGTGTATATAGACATTTAGTGGGTGTGTTTGGAAGCCTTCCCTAATATTCCCGATGCAATCGCCCTAATCTCCTCACTTCGCCGTCAAGCGAAGGTTCTCTTCCTCTCAACAGTCTCTCTTCAAACAAAGGTTTTTCTCAATCTCCTAACAATTCATTTGGAATGCTATCTTCATGGAATCTTTGATTCATTGATTGCTATCTTCATGGAATCTTTGATTCATTGATTTCTTTCTTTCTCGATTTCTATCAGAGTTCAAGGCTATAGGCTATACATATATATATATACACTTCTAGGGTTTCTTCAAATTAGGGTTTTCATGGCTGATCGTAACTTGGCTGTGGTGAAACCCATATGGATGAAGCAAGCCGAGGAGGCCAAGCTCAAGAGCGAGGCCGAGAAAGCTGCGGCTGCGAAAGCCGCATTCGAAGCCACATTCAAGGACGTTGAGAAGACCCGAAGAGAGGATTTTTCGGATAGTGAAGGAGAAGAGGAAGCCGAGGACTTGGCTAACAAACCAATAGGGCCGGTAGACCCCGCCAAGTGCACCGCCGCGGGGACCGGGATAGCGGGCGGCACCGCGTGCTCGCCATCGTCTTTCGTGGTGGTTACGAAGGATTCTGATGGCCGGAAAGTCCCGCATGGTGGCGCTCAAATTAATGTGACGGTTTTGGCCGGAGCGGGGGTTGGGGTATCGGATCAGGATGGGATTGTGAAAGATATGGGAGATGGGTCTTATACAGTGACATATGTGGTTCCTAAAAGAGGGAATTATATGGTGAATGTGGAGTGTAATGGGAAGCCCATTATGGGTAGCCCTTTTCCAGTGTTCTTCAG
This sequence comes from Camellia sinensis, assembly GCF_055761805.1. Lineage (NCBI taxonomy): Eukaryota > Viridiplantae > Streptophyta > Magnoliopsida > Ericales > Theaceae > Camellia > Camellia sinensis. The sequence continues at coordinate 53,577,160 of NC_138967.1, forward strand.
TCAAGGTACTTTCTCGAAATTCAAATTCTTTGTCTATACACATGAATTCATTGTAAACAATATGTATGATTTAGTTGTTTTTGGGTAATTTTTGCTAAGTTAATTATATGGTTCTTTGGGTGATTGTTTAGTGTAGATTGAAATTATGAATGAGTAATAGGTGATTGTTGTAGTTTAACTAATTATCTGTGTTTGGCAGCTATAGATGTAGTATATAGAAGTGCTATTTTAACTATTTTATTATATATTTTTTTAGCTGGTAGGTAACTATTTTACTTCTGACAAATGATTATCCTGCATATTTGGTGATAATAAGCTTTGAGGGACTTTACTAAACTAATTTGTTTTGTTTTTTTGTGTTTCCCCTTTTTTTTTTTGACAAATGTAACTATTTTGAAGTAAGTTAATACATGACGGGGGTGCCTAAGGGGATGGCCCATCCTAGCTGAAGGTATGCCAAAACAAAAAACAATGCAAAACAACTATATTATTTTCTCAACTACTTGAAGTGGAAAAGGTCCCTGAACTCCAAACATTATCAATACAAGTGACCGCACCTTTCATGCCACCTTACAATGAATAGGAATGTCATCTCCTAATTCCTGTCTATTTACACATGCAACTACAATTGGTTCCTTGTTTTAAGCAAGCTGTCAATTTCAATGCATTGACTCTCATTCAAAAAATGGCACTTTTGAAGGAATTTTAACATACCAAATCCTATTAGTGAAGGTTTATAATGAAAGATTATGGTGTGTACCGGATGCACCTTATAATTAAAGAAGAAAATGGTATAATTTTATACTTTTTGAGTTATAACTAAAAGAAAAACAGTTTTAACTAAACATTACATGAGACATAACCAAACATATCAAAATAATATCATAACTAAAGAAGAAAATTGGTCATAACTAAAAAAAAAAATGGCGTTACTAAGGGTGCATATGGTATGTGGTGTGTATTGTAGAATTCTCCAATCTTATTAAAGGGAATATATATACATCCGAAGGCTGCAATAACTCCTTCTAGAAACACTTGACCTTAGACATCCGAGCATTGGAATGGGAGCATAAAATTCTATGGTATGAGGCGTCAAGGTCTCTTATGACTCAAGCACGAGGTGATGGCTTAATTGAAGCGAGCAAACACCAAGAATATTTTAGTTAAAAAAAAGCATTGATAAAAACTCAATAATTTCAAAAAATCACAAGGCATCCAACATTCTATGTATTAAATATCATGAAAAACCTAAAACATTTAGTAAAATTCAACAGTCCAAATACCAATACATAAGATATCCATGATCCAACAAACCTAATAATCAAAATTAAAAAAATTCAGCAGCATTAATCAAAGAAGAATAAAATTTTAACAGAATAAACAATAAAAAATTAATCAAAGATACAAAATTTTTACAACAGAATTTTAACAGTATCCAACAACAATCATGCAACATTTATACTCGAAAAGGTCGTGCTTATCCAAAGTAAAGAACAAAATTTCCAAATTTACCCCAAAATTTAAAAAATAAAAAACAAATAAAAGAAAACGATGCATGCATGCATGCATTTCCAATTTGAGATAGAGTCGCCAACGGTTAAGTAAAAAACAAAGAAGAGAGATAAAATTGTTTATAAGAATCAACCTTTAATTTGGATGCTCTACAGAGTTTAGAATTTTAATGAGGTATGACCTAATGTGCCAAATGCAAAGTACAATTCAAAAATTAATGGAAGAGATCAAATCATAATCCTAAAAAAAGCAATCACCTCAGTAAATCTTTAGCCTGAGGTGAGCACTTCAAGTGCCCCAACCTCGCCCTGCCTTAGTCCTCTTGAGGTGTTGAGGCTTTGCCTCACAACCTCTTGCCTAAGGGAGTGCTTAGGCGCACTTTTCAAAACATTGACTTACCACTAAACAAACTTGTTTCATGAACTCATGGCACCACTTTTTTATACCTTTACATAAGCACATTCCGTTGGACATAAAAACCTTGTCAATGATACAATCTCTTCGTTCTTTTGCACTATGAGGTGACCATTCTTCTCCAAAGTTTGTCAATCTAATTGGTTGCATGATTGAGTTGATCAAGCTGGTAAGTACCTAAACCTCCACTATGTTTAGGAAAGCATGTTGTCTTCTTTTTGATTCACTAGATGGTAATTGAACTTCTCTAATCTGCTTAATAGGAAGTCCCATTGAAAGAGTGACAGACTAAGAAGCATGAACACTTCTAAGAAGGTGACGTCTCCATGTCGGACATCGACACTATTTGGACACTTCCCCGACATGTGTCCAACACTCTTCAAAATGTGTCATATTTTTTAATATCTTTTAAAGATCCGGATACTCTTTGGACACTTTGAGGACACACGTGTGTGTTTCTTAAACACATGTCTATCGATTAGACACGTGTGAAACTAATTATAATTTTGAAAAAAACAACTTAAGATACAATAATAAAACAAAAATTATATCAATTTATAGAGATTAGTGTCATATTGTATTTTTTTTATTATTTTTGAATGATATATTCCTATATATAACATATAATAAATATATAAAATTATATATTTCATGCGTGTCCCCCACGTGTCGTGTCTTGCAGTTTTTGAAAATTAGTGTGTCGGCGTGTCGTGTCTGTGTCGTGTTGCGTGTCCGTGTCCATGTTTCTTATGTGATAGAGAATATATAAGAAGACAAAACTATGTGCTTTTAAGTAGACAAGAGCACGTGCTCTTAATTAAAGTAGGTCGGCTCCCTTATTTACCGATGTAGCACAACATAAATTCAAATAAATTAATCATAAAATCTTGATTTTAAATAATTTATACACATTTATAAGAATCCTTCTTTCACAAATTCTAGCTACGTAAGTTGAATCTCATGGCAGATGTTTGGTTCAATTGAAGCTTCATTTGGTATGGAGTATTTTATGTGCACTATAGACAAATCTTAACTACCTTGACTTAGGTTAGGCTGTAGATTGTGGCTCTACACAAAGTGGGCCCATTTATGAGAAAGAAGAATCTTGTCATATGCTCTGGCACAAATTAGAAGATCAATGATTCTAGAGATTGGAACTAGAACAATAGATGAAGAAATCATAGACTGTGATCTAATTATGACTGGGAGTGTCTCAAGTCCAGAGGTGGTTGTTTTGGAAATATGAAATTTTAAATAATTGAAGTTGGAATGAAATAAATTGCAAATGAACCCACTAGAACTCTTTAATGAAAGAGATGTTGCAACAAAACTACCATAATTCTTCTTTCACATTCCAAGATTTTAATGAGGAGAGGAAAAATTGGACTCCATGAAAAGCTACTTTAGCTTGAGTTTGTTGTATGGTCCCATTATTTTTTCTGTTCTGATGCTTTTTGAGAAATAGAACGGAGGTTATGTGAAGTTTAGGACCTACTTCAATTTGGTACCATTCCATTGTTCTGGGTTTCATTTTGGGCTTTTTATTTTTGTTTGTTTTTTTAGAAACAAAGTAATGATAAGTTAGAAAGCACATTTGTTTTTATTTCGTTTTCATTTTTTTTGAAACTTGGAAAACAACTTTAACTATTTCTTAAAAATGGGACTTGTTCAAGAAATTTTGTTGAAAACAATTTTTGGAACAGTTATACCAAATTGGTTTTTGTGTTATTTTCTTTTGTTTTTGTTTGAGAATAGAAAGCCATTTAAAAAATGATGTCAAACGGGCCTTATTAGTATCCTGCTTGCATGTGTTTCTTTTGTTAAGTAGCATCCTGCATGTATATCTAAGGAGCACAGACACTTTTAAAAATGTGGCGTATGTGGCGTGTCGGTTCAACAAGTGGCGTGTCGGTCCAACACTCATCGGACACCTTCCGGACATGTGTTCGGCACTCATAAAAAACGTGTCCTATTTTTTTAAATAAAATTTAGACTCGAACACTCTTTGGACACTTGAAAGACACACGTGTCCATTGCTTAAACACATGTATCCATTAATTAGACACACATGAAACTAATTATAAGTTTGAACAAAATAATTTAGAATACAATGATAAAAGAAAATAATATCAATTTATGGAAATTAGTGTTATATTACATTTATTTATTATCTTAGAATGATATATTAATGTATATGACATATAATAAATATATACAATTATATATTTTGTGAGTGTCCCCCGCGTGTCGTGTCCTATATTTTTTTAAAACATTGTCGTGTGGGTGTGTCCATGTCGTATTCTTGTCATGTCACGTGTTCGCAACTGTGTCATGTGTCCATGCTTCTTAGATGTATATTGATATCTAGACAAAAAATTGTTTACAATTTTATAAGCTTTAGCCTGAATTGGAGTTGAAGTCAACCACATTGTGTATACAACATTTTCAGTGTAGCTTATACTGCACAAATCCATAAGCTTTTACAAAGAAATTTATATGATGTACATGATATTACAAATTGATTAGGCTACCAGTTTTGAAAGATTCCTGATCTCGTTAATCCAATCTCACTAGCTTGGTCCTTGATTTGTTTTGTAACAACAGTCTTAGCTCAGTTCCTTTTTCTAACCTCATGGATTTTTTACACTCCAACTATTCTAGAAACTCCTCAGCTACTTGTCCTACATCAGTCCCCTCTACTTGAGAAGAACTCAACCTCGAGTTTGAATATGGATAGATTTATTCAAACAAATCAGCTATATTAGAAGTCTTAGAAATCTTCATGTCCTCAGGAAGATCATTCACATTTGCATTATCACTGATCCTCTTTAGAACTTTGTACGAACCATATTTTCTTGATGCGAGCTTGTGTAGTGATTGGAAATGTTTCGTGCTGCAGGAAAACCATGACTAGATCCCCTTTCTTCAACAATTTGGTTGGCCTTTGTTTACTTTTGTTTATTTGTAGTGTCCTTAGACTTGGCATTTGTTGTTTCTATGTTTCACCTTGTCATGCACAGTTTTAGCTTGTTAAACATGTTTTGTGTTTCGATACTTCAATCAAAACTCTTAACAACCAAACTAAGTGTATTACTTGCTTCAGTGGCAGAATACTATTCAGTGTGTTTGGTTTCAGTTTTTTAAATTTAGTTTTTTGAGAATTGAGTTTTTTATTTTTCGTCTTTTTTTGATTTTAGTGAATATTTTTAAAATTTTAAGCATTTTTTTTTTTACTTTTTTATATGCACCTTACTTAGATATATCTAAATAATAAAATATTTGTGAAAAAATATTTTAAAAAAGTAATAAATATACAAAAATACGAAAAATGTACTGAATTTTCGTATTTTTGGTATTTAGTGAATTTTTTAAAGATTTTTTTCACAAATATTTTACTTTTTAAGTGTATTTATGTTAGGTGTGTTGAAAAATTTTAAAAAATTGCTTAAAATATTAAATAAATTCATTGAAAACATTAAAATACGGAAAATAAAAAAATAGAATTTTTTGACAACTGTTTTCTGAAAACCAAAACCAAACAAGCTGATTCTAATTTTTTAGGCTTTTCGTATTGTCCCTTAAGAAGGGCAAACTTTTACAAGGCCCTTTATAATTCTATTAATGTAGTCTAGTCAATTAATAAAGGTGGATGGGAAACCCTACATATCTAGGGGTAGGTGCAAATGGGTGGGTCTCTCTTTTTTATTTTTATTTTTTATGTGGTTGACCATTATTGATTTGGGACCTCAAGATAATGAATGGCGACTGAAGAGAATTTCTCCAAGGAAGAGGATGAAGAAAAATTGGGCTAAAATTCTAGAAAGCAGGACTAGAGCCAGATCTGCAATATCTAAAGAGCGAGTTGAGTCTTTAATGACTTCGTTCCAGCTTCAGAGGTTTTATTAACAATATCCCTTGGTTAAAGTTGACAATAGTGGGACAAAATCCTTTCATGTGCATCAGTGATTTAACCAAAGAAGATTTTATTCATGTGCTCTTTTTCCATTATGTGATTCTTTGAATAAAATAAGAACAAAAACTTGTAAGAAGGAAATGGATGGTATTATGCAGAAAACTGCAAAACAAATAAATTTGATTGGCAAAATGAAATCTCAATCCTACTAGTGACTAATCATCATGATTAGACTTCAATTTGTTACTTGTAACTTCAAAAAAGGGAATAAAACTTCAATCATAAAAAACTCTACCTTGTGTCTATTTGTAAACATTTAGGTGGTGTTTGGCAACATTTACAATTTACTATTTTTATTTTACAAAAAATAGTAAACATGTTCATGTTTATTTTGGGTCAAAAGAAAAAGGAGAAAAAAAAAATGTTTGGTAAAGAAGTATTTTAAAATGTTGTTTTGAAAACAAGTGAAAAGAGGTGTTTGTCGACAGTGGGAGGTGGTGGCCACTAGTGGGAGATGGTTACCAGTGGTCGGAGTTGGTTGCTGGCCATGTGAAGTGATGGCTGAAAGTGATTGCTGATGATTGGAGATGGTGGTCGGCTGGCTGCTTGAGGTGGTTTCAACAAGAGGTGGTGGCCAAAGGTGGTGATCGCTAGTGGAAGGTGGTGGATAGAGGTGGTTGGTGAAGGGGGCCATTAACGATGGTAGTCGGTGGTGATAAGCAATGGGTGGTGGTTGGAAAGGGTGGGACAAACAGGAAGAAATGGGGAAAAAAAAAAATAAAAAAATTTAAACAAGTGAAACCAATTTTTTGTGTTTACAAAATTTACAACTTTTTGAAAACAAAAATAGAAACCAAACGGGATTTTGTTTACAGTTTTGAAATTTTTTGTAAATGTAAGCATAAAATTATATATATAAAAGTTACCAAACAAGCCCTTACAATTTACTATATTTTGTTTAAACATGTTTATGTCTATTTTTTCTTAAATACACGACAAAAACTTGTTTGGTATGCACATGTTTCATAAACTTGTTTTGAAAACAATTTATAAGGGGTAGCTACAAGTGGTTGCTAGCGAGAGGTGATGGTCAGAGATGGTTGCTAAGGTTGTGGTTAGAAGTCGTTGCTGGTGGTAGGGAGGTGGTTGTTGGCGACCAAAGGTGGTTACTAGAGATGGGGGGACTCGTTGGCGGTGATCGAAGGCAGTAGTGGTTGGAGTTGGAGGGTGGTTGACAATGGTGATGGGTGGTGGCTGGAGGGGTGGGTTATTTTAGTCATTTTTTTATAATGCAGATGCATATTTGTACCAACTAAAGAATCACCCTAAATCTTATTGACAATTAATGCATCCTGTAATTATTTGTATTTATTCATGTTTTTGGACCAAGAACTCTGATTCAAAGTTATGCTAGCTGAACATGATTCCAATCGAATTTCTAAGGTCATTCAGTAAGGGTGTGATACTCTAAATGGTTACTGCTCTTGTTAGAGAGTGGTATCAGTGCACAGTTTTACTTTCACAAAGTCTATCCTTTAGAGCAAAAGATTCCCTTAGAATGAAACTCTAGAAATGCATTCATGATATGCAGTGTGTGTTCAATGCCAAGGTGTATTATATTTGTGTAATAGTATATGAATAGTGTTAGTGTTGAGGTTTAGGAGTTTAGAAACATCATGGGAGTCTTGATCTCAAGAGAAAATTCCAAGTTATCGGTGAAAATTGTGTCATTGTGCGTGTATCATGCTATTGGGATAATTAAGATAAGTTGATAGGAGTAGATAGGATAGTCCACTAGTTGTGTGAAGTTATGGAAATTGTGGGATATGTTGAGTCTCTTGTGTATAGAACATATTGTTTTAGTGGGTGTGACCCACAAGTTCACTATCTTATTAACAATTAATTATTTGTATTATTCATGATTAGGAGTGATCAAATCCTCCTTCTGTATCTGTGTTAAGTGGCTTAGCATGACTTGTCCTAATAAGCCAAAACTAACTGTTTGTTTTCTCATAATTATGTGTGTATATATTGTTTATATTATATCTTTAATATGTTCTCTCACATGATGTTACTCTTCTTTGTAAGCAGGTTAAACATGTACAAATATTTTATTTATCGAATAGGCGATGAAATTCGAACACAAGATTTATTGTCCACTCTGATATTATGTTGCATTGTTGATCATCAAAATTTAAACTTTTAGAGGAAGGAACAATTTTATTATTTATATTATATATCCTTAATGTAACTCATTTTTGCCTTGTTTTAGGAATATGGGCCACAAAAATCATCACTTGGTTTGGGAAAATATTATTCTTTCAGAATTTTTTTACATAATCGTATAAAATTTAGATTCACTAAATTTGAGGTTTCTACTTCAACGATGAAATTAGAGAAATCTCAGTCATCTGTTGAATTATAAAAAGGCCCAAATCTCAGTCATTTGTTGAATTACTATCCACATTCTGGCCGGTGGGCTCACTATGGATGCCATTTTGATAATCCAATTTGTTCATTTTGTAGATCATTGGGTATATATCACTCATAAAAGAAAAGATCAGATTGATCTAATAATTGAAGAAGGCATATGATTTTATCGTATTTATCTATAAAAGAACATATGGTCTAGTTTTTAAATCATCAATTTTTTTAAAGAACAATATGATAAAACAATAAAACTGTGATTATCAAATCAATCTGATTTTTTTATTTCATGAGTGATATACGCACAAACTTAAAAAATGAACGAATCAGATTATTGAAATAAGATAGGTGATGAACCCATAGATCCAAACAACACCCTTCATAGTGGCTTGGAGACCAGACCAATCCATTTGACAGAAGCTGTGATTTTGAGCTTGAAAGTGTGTTTTGAGTTTTATCGTATCTCTTATTTTGAAAATATAAGTTTACTTATTCAAAAAGAAAAAAGAAAAACTTGACAGCAACTGTGGTGATTGGTGTCCCAAGCACACCATTAAGAGCAACTCCAACTATACTCTTCATTTTTCACTAGCTAAAATATAAAAAAATGTATGTTCTTTAGTTTGCCTAATTTCTTTTTTATCGATGTACTCCAAATCTACTCTTTATTTTACTTATCTATCTGCACAAATTGTTTAAAGAGCTTCCCAAGGCTCTTCAAATGTAGCTAGCGTTGAAGAATTTTGTTAAAATAGCTATTGTAATAGCTATCCCGCTGGACTGACTAAAATATGTTGATGCTAGCTATAATAGCCAACAAGCCTCTTTTAAAGAGTCCTTTGGAGATGCTCTTAAGCTACATATATTATTGCTATGGGTTACTTTGTTGCAGCTTATAAGTTGATGGGTAAATTACGCTATTGGTCCCTATAGTTTAGGTGAAATGTCATTTTAGTCATTGTTTCAATTTTGTTGCAATGTGTCAATATCATTATAAATAAAAAAGCATCTTCATAGGTGTTTTGATTCAAAGAGAAATGTCAACATTTAGCCACATCAATATAATTTTTGTTGTTCGTATATCTTTACTTTTTTAAATTTTGATAATGCATTACCATAATAGAAAGGAGAGAATCTTAATCCCTCTTAGACTTGGTCAAAATCTATGCAAATGTGTCCATTGCTTATTTTGAGTTTTGCAAGTACTTCCTGGTTTGCTTGTGAAACTGATATTGACTTTTTAAATAATGCATGACTGAAAAATATGCTTCGTTGTTTCTTTAAAATGAATTGTCTTGTTGGTGACCAAATTTGAAATATTCTTGATATGTTCGTTCTACATTATGTTCTTTAATCAGATGATAAGTAATTCTAGATGAATATTATTAATTTTGAATGTGAAATCTGTGGTTGTACAGGAACTACTACTGGCGGGCTGCTCGGTCTGGCCCCAGCGGCTACATTTCCGAATTTAGTTAACCAGACCATGCCCAATATGCCAAATTATTCAGGTTCTTTTTCTGGATCATTCCCAGGATTGCTTGGAATGATTCCGGGTATCATTACTGGGGCTTCAGGGGGAGTAGTATTGCCTGGAATTGGAGCATCTCTTGGTGAAGTTTGCCAAGAGTATCTTAATGGGCGCTGTGTCAAGACTGATTGTAAATTCAATCACCCACCTCACAATTTGCTGATGACTGCATTAGCTGCCACCACCACCATGGGAACTCTGAGTCAAGTGCCTATGGCGCCTTCTGCAGCTGCAATGGCTGCTGCTCAGGCAATTGTTGCTGCTCAAGCCCTTCAAGCTCATGCTGCTCAGGCGCAAGCGCAAGCCCAGTCTGCCAAACACTCTTCTGGTATCCCTTTATTTTTACTGTGGTGTTACTTTTAAATGTTGTTGTTAATGTTAAATGGCCTTATGGTTGATAGCTTGGTTTTGGTTGTTTCCTGGAAAATGTTGTTAGTGAACATCACATTTTGCACTGAGGAACTTAAATCAACACATGGTAGTTTTTCTTAGTTCATTTGATAACAAATGGACTTGTCGTCTGTAATTTTAGTAAATACTGCAGATGATTTTCACCTTCTCAGAATTGTAGTGTGCTCTCAGATATTTGATTCCTCAATTAAAAATGTTTTTGCTTCTGTTTTATATGTCTTCATTGATGCCTCATGTCTTTCTGAGGTACTTGACATTTTCGTTGTTCATCTTATCAGGATCAGCTGACAAAGATGGGAAGGCCGATTCCCTTAAAAAAACTCTACAAGTTAGCAACCTCAGCCCACTTCTCACAGTGGACCAGTTGAAACAACTTTTTAGTTTTTGTGGCACAGTTGTTGAGTGTAGTATCACTGATTCAAAGCATTTTGCTTACATTGAATATTCAAAACCAGAAGAAGCAACTGCTGCTTTGGCATTGAACAATATGGATGTTGGGGGTCGGCCATTGAATGTTGAAATGGCCAAATCACTTCCTCCAAAGCCACCTCTCTTGAATTCGCCACTTGCTTCATCTTCATTGCCCTTGGTGATGCAGCAAGCAGTGGCTGTGCAACAGATGCAATTTCAGCAGGCTCTGTTAATGCAACAAACAATGACTGCACAGCAAGCAGCTAACCGAGCTGCAACCATGAAGACTGCAACAGAACTTGCAGCAGCTAGAGCTGCAGAAATAAGTAAAAAGCTGAAAGCTGATGGACCTGAAAATGAAGTTATGGAAACAGATAAAAAGTCTAGGTATGCAACAGTTTCAATGATAAAAGGATTGTTGCTCATTTTCTTTCTTAACTGCCTTGCGAATGTCTTAGCAAATGAAGATAGGGATGTCCTTATTATGAATCAATAATGTTGCCCCGTCACTTTTGTGCTGGAGCTTGAATGATGTAACACTTTTCTGTTTAGCAACACTGACGGGCAAATTTTCTGGAAATGATTAGATCGGGCTTGTGTAAATATCATGGTTCATCATATAGATGTCATGTGCAGTATTTTTCTTGAAAATTTAAAATTTTCTGGGACGTATCAGTGTCCTGCAAATGGAGATCTTGCCTAGTGGAGAAAATATATTTTTGCTTGAACTTCTATTTTATTTATTTATTTGTGATAGCAAATGACTATAGGGATGCCCTCATTATGAATCAATAATGGTTGTCCTGTCACTTCTGTGCTGGAGCTTGAATGATGACTTTTGTGTTTAGCAACACTGAGGGGTAAATTTTCTGGAAATAATTAGATCGGCTTTTGTGAATACCATGGTTCATTATATAGATGCTATGTACCGTATTTTTCTTGAAAATTTAAAATTTTCTGGGAGGCATCAGTGTCCTGCAAACAGAGATCTTGCCTAGAGGAGATAATTTTTTTGCTTGAACTTCTATTTTGTTTATTTATTTATTTGTGACACGCCTGCCAGGTCTGGGTAAATTTTTTTTGGAAATGATCAGATCGGGCTTGTGTAAATACATGGTTCATTGTATAGATGTTTATGTGTAGTGTTTTTCTTGAAAATTTAAAATTTTCTGGGTGGCATCAGTGTCCTGGGAACAGAGATCTTGCCTAGAGGAAGGAAGAATTTGTTGCTTGAACTTTTGAATTTTTTTTTTGGGGGATGGCCAGGTATAAAGTGATATGTGCTTCTGAATGAAATGTGTTAGTTAAATCTGCAATACGGGTTGAATGATGGCAAAGAGTACATTAGTGATATGAGCTTCTGAATGAAATGTGTTAGTTAAATTAGTTAGTCATAAAATATTCAGTAACCCTTTCTAATGTTTTTTAAAGTATTCAGTTGAGTGACAGCATTTTAGGAAAACATACTAATTAGTCTGAATATTGTACTACTATAATAGGATAGATTTGTTATTATCCTGTGTTTTTAAATGGTCACTCACTGTGATGGAGTGGAGATTTTAATACATAAAACGATTTGAGGAATAAATATCTTCCTCATTGGATTGTTTGGATAAGACAATTTCACACGTCTTACCTTCAAAGAGAAGGTCAAAGTTCCCTCATGATCAAGGATATGAGGCATCCCTAGAAATGGTAGAACAATATGAGAGGACCTTGGGTGCTTATTAGTTTTATTTAATTTAATGTAGCAGAATTTGATTATGGATGCTGATATGGTTTGGTTTGCGAGATATAACAGAGGTGTCAGCGAATCAATTCGGGTTTATGCCTGGTAGGTCAACAATGGAAGCGACCTATCTTTTGAGGAGAGTAATAGAAAAATATAGAGAAAAGAAAAGAGATATTCATATGATTTTTATTGATCTTGAGAAAGCATATGATAAAGTGTCTCGGGATATCATTTGGTGGGTGTTGTGTTAGAGAAGAAAGGTGTGACAAAATGTTACATTGATGTGATTAGGGATATGTATGAAGGTGCAGTGACTACTATTGGATCGCCTGTTGGAGAGACGAGTGAATTTTCACTTACTGTAGGGTTACATCAAGGATCAAACCTTAATTCCTTATCTTTTCGCTTTAGTTATAGATGAGTTGATGTGCAATAGTTAAGATGATGTGCCATAGTATATCTTTTTTGTAGATGATATCGTGTTAGTGGATGAGACTAGAGAAGGAGTTAACACTAAGTTGGAGATTTGGAGAAAAGCACTTGAATCTAAAGGATTTAGGATAAACAGAATTAAGATAGTATATGGAGTGTAATTTTTGCAACAGTCACAATGGAAGCAGAGGAGAAGTGAAGATTAAGAATCAAGAACTACTTAAGAACAAAATTTTTTATTATTTAGGATTGATTATCACAATGATTGGAGCGGATGTGGTCTACAAAATTAAGGCGGGGTGGCTTAAGTGGAGGAGTGCGTCTAGAGTACTGTGCGATAAACGAGTACCCATTAGACTAAAATGGAAGTTCTATAGAATGGTTATTAGACAATATTGGGCAACTACGAAACAACATGTAGATAAGATGAGTGTTGTTGAGATGAGGATGCTAAGATGGGTGCGTGACAAGACTAGAAAAGACAGAGTTATGAATGAGTATTTGAGAATGGGTCAAAGTAGTACCTACCAATAGAAGATAAGTTGAGAGATACTAGATTGAGATGGTTTGGTCATATACAATGGAGACCAAGCAGTAGTGAAGAGAAGCGATACAGTGAAGAGAAGCGATACAGTGACGGTAGATGATAGTGTTAGGGAAAGATATAGACTTAGATTGACGTGGACTATTGTAGTAAATAGAGATATGAATCTTCTTAATTTGACTAATGAAATAGTCTTGGATAGAGTCGAGTGGAGAAGAATGATTCATGCAGCCGACCCCATGTGATGGGACTTAAGGCTTGGTTTAGTTTGGTTTGGTTTATGCTGATATGGTTTGGTAGATTTTGATTTCCCGTTGAGTAGCCATTTATTTTGTGATGTTTTGTGGTACAATGCTAAGTTTGCGAATGTTTAGTTTGATCAATCAACTCTTGTTATTCTTTAATTTGGTCCTATGTGTTTGCATGTTCTACTTATTCTCATGTGCCTTTGCTTTCATTTTTCGGGAAAATTTCTCTTAAAATCTAGAGTGTATTACATTATAAAATTAAGCTAAAGTTCCCTCTCCATTATCAGGGATGTGAGGCATCCCTGGACTTGTGGTTGAATATGCGTGATGACCTTAGCACTTGCTTGAGATTATTTTGGTTTGATGGTTATTTGTTTATGTAGTTCTGTAACATGATTCCATTGTAGAGGCTGGTATTGGTTAAAGCACACTAATTTAATTTCTCCTTGAGTAGCCATATATACTTCTTGATATCTTGTGTTTCAATGCCAGGTTTGTGAATGTTTAGATTGTTTATTGCACTCTCATCATTCTTGACAGAAACTTATCTTAATCAATTCGTGCTAATGTCCGCAGGTCACCACCACCCACTACTCGTGCAAGGTCCAAGTCCAGATCAAGGTCCAAGTCAAAGTCTCCTGTCAGTTATCAGAGGAGGAGGAGGTCTCGTTCTTTCTCTCCTCGATCCCGTCATTCAAGATATTATAGGTCCAGATCACCATTGAGATCACGCCATTACTCCAGGTATGAAAATGAATGGCGGTCCTATAGGGACAGTAGGGATGATAGTGACAGAAGTAGAAGGCGGGATTCAGGAAGATCACATGATCATCATTCTTATGCTTCGAGGAGAAACAGGAGTCGGAGTGTGAGTCCTTTAACAAGAAAACCATATCAAGATGATTCTGACTCGCCAAAACATCGTCAAGAAAGTTCAAAGCGTAGGACAAAGAAGTCTTCTCGTGCTAGTTCGAGATCACCAGGACATCATAGAGGAAGCAGGTCACCCCCGATAAGTGATGATGACAGAAAATCAAAACCCAGAAAGCGCTCTAGGTCAAAATCTCTGGAAGTTAGGCATCACACAAACGATAAAAAGGATGGAAACAGAGAAGAAAAGTCAAAACATCGTGACAGAAGGCGGTCCAGGTCAGTGTCAGCAGAAGGCAAGCGTCACGGAGGAAGAAGGTTGTCCCCAAAAGTTTTGGATGAAAACAAATCAAAACACAGAAGGCGTTCTAGGTCAAAATCTCCAGAAGATAAGCATCACTCCAGAGATAAAGTGGAGAGAGGCAGAGATGAGAAGTCAAAGGTTCGTGACAGAAGGCGGTCCAGGTCGATATCTGCAGAAGGTAAGCGCCACAAAGGAAGTAGGATGTCTCAAAGACATTCGGATGAACACAAGTCGAGACACAGAGGGCGCTCAAGGTCAAAATCTGCTGAAAATATGCTTTTTTCCGATGATAATGGAATAGACAAAACTAAAGATGAAAAGACAAAACATAATGATGAAAGACCTGCCAAATCTGATGATTCCTTTCAGGAACCTAACAAGAAGTCAAAGGGTTTGGTGAACTTGGACGATGATGGGACATCTGTCTCTTCTCCAGTAACTTACAAAAAAATCTTCTCTGTTATACACAATGACAACGTAGAAGGTGGAAGTGATGGGGATAAGCATGAAAGCTCTAGAGGGGAAGACAGTGATTATGAGAAGACTGAGACTGCCATACAGGATTAACATTTTACTGAAGAAATATGAACTGAACTGTGGAGATAGAATTGGATAAAGAGTTTCCATTTGTGGGTGATGGTGACAGGAGTTATTATGTCTATGATGGGAACTGGGTCCAATTTTAGAAGCATGTGGAAATTCGTCTTGAATATGTTATCCAAGATGGTTTCAGAGGATTGCAATCCTAGTTCCTGCAGAACGAGCAGTCCCTCAGAAGATCGGTTGATGTTTCTTTTGGTGCTCAGAATTTCCCTGCTGGGCTTTTTGGTTCATCATTGAATAATTTATTTTTTCTTTTTCTTTCTTTCTTTCTTTCTTTTTTTTTTCCTTTTTTTTTTTTTTTTTTGGTTTTTCCCGTCCTTCCTCCTTTCTTTTGCAGGTCCAGTTGGAACATATTGATTATAATGTCTGAGCTGATCTCGTATGGTCAAATGCTTTTGAGATGTCTGCTGCTCTCCTGTCTAGGATCAACTGTGCAATGTTTTTATCAAACTTCTTTAGCTGCTTGATGTATGTTGAACTATAATCTCTCACTAGTAGTGAATTTCTGGATTGAAGTGACTATATCATGATTAGTTTGAGACTGCATGTTATGTCATTAATCTAAGATATATAGATCTGTTGAAGTTGGGTATTTTTTTGATGTAGAATGTTCTTTATATGTAGGATAGGGATTTACATCATAAAATATTGCAGGGTTGTCTGATCTAAATAAGCTGAATCCGTATGTGTTATTTGGTGAAGATAAGCATACTTTTATGACTGAGCTTATGAAGCCATACTTTATGTTTGTTATATTTTATGAAAGTTCATCCCCTCAAGACATAAGGTCTGTATGTATGATTTTCCTTATTTCCTTCCACCGACGGAATATGTGGAGAAAGTGTAGTATTTTGTTAGGCTTTTCATTCTGATGTAGTTGATTATAGGCTCCATTATATTTACCCTTAATAGTTTGGTGGGCCTGTTACGTTCCAAACGCTGCAGGTTTTACATGCTGGTTTCTTTTGGCGCATTATCAGATCAATAGGGCATGGTTGTTTCTTTCTGATTTGTATATGAAGGTATGCAGTTGCAGATTTTGGTGATTTTATGACAGGCGCTTCTGCTGTCATGCTTTCTTGCCAGTTCTTGAATCTTTTAGGAGTGCTAAATGATCATTGTTTGGGATTAAAACATTTCATTAAGAAACTTAAGCTTGCTGATATCTATCAATATTTTTGTGCCTCACTACTTTCCTCATCTTTTTTTTTTTTTCTTTTTCTTTTTTTTTTTTCTTTTTCCCCCTTTGCTTTTTGATTGTTGTTCTCCTCCGGAAATTGTTTGGTTAGGGAAGCTTCTCTTAAGGCCGACTGCAACCAGCTGTTGTGTTGCCGAGATGAATATCATCACTATTACACCATGTTGAGTATGAGCGGATTGACTAAACTTAAAAAGTTGTCTTTTAACAGGTAATTCCCTTGTGAAATCTTTGTTTGGAGATTTCCATTTTTTGTTTCCCATGTATAGGTGTTGGAACTGACCATACTTCTTAAATACCAGATAATTCATCTGGCTTTCCTGCTTGTTCCGTGTACACTTAATGCTGTCTGCATAGAAACCATGTTGTTTAATCACTGTCACTTTACTGTTCATGTTTGGGGCCATAAATTTGTGGCATTGGTACTCCAATATCGTCTCATGTTTTCTTTTATCTCCATCAACACCAAAATCACCAATTATCATGGATCCCTATATTCTAATTATTATCATAATTTTTGCGTTGGTGGTGTTTCTTTTGGTTGAGGACTTCTGGCATGGACATAATAGTTTTTCATTTCGAACAAAGAACAGTGCATATCACATTGGCAAATTTGTCTTTGATGCATATTTCTGAAGTCTTGGTGATTCCATTGGTAACATTGATTAGAGGAACCACGAAGAAAAAGTTTCTGTTAAAACACAGTTTTACCTTATTATTAGGTTTTTCCGTCTTTATTCATGTATTACTTGATTTGATCAGTATCTAAAACCAATATTTTTAATGTTTGCGCTCTCTCTCTCTCTCTCTCTTATTTTTATTTTTCATTTCTGCCCCATTTCCCCCTTGCTGTTTCTTTGCTGCTGCTTGTTAAGGTGTGCTGTGATATGGTGGATTGAGAGCTGATATTGTGGTTCCCGACATGGGTTAATGCATACAGCAAAAAGTGGATGTCACTCCCATTTTGTTTTTGTTTTTTTCCCCTTTTTTTCCCCTTTTTTTCTTTTGGTTTTCTTTTTTCTCTCTTTTCCTTTTGTTTCTTTTTCTGTTCCTCTACTCCCCCACCTTTTCTTTAGGTTTTCTGTACAAAGAATAGACAAGGGAAACAGACACCAATCTGACTGATAGATTTGAAAGTCACAGGCAAGAATTGCTTTCTTTCACATGATCTGATGTAGTTGCTTGAACTATTGGTTGTTTTGTGGTGATCTTCTCAAATACCTTTGATTGTGAGGTCAGAAGATACTTTTAGTAATGGTAAGATGTTTGGTGTAATTTGTCGAATTTCACATCTATCAAAACGGGGGGGTGGGGGGGGGGGGGGGGGGGAGAGGAAGACTTTGTTGCTTAACTAAAACTTCGTCACTTGCCGGAGGAGTTTGTTCTGTTGCATTGGGTATAAATTGACACGAGTGATCTAGAAATTATAGGTTAGAAATTAGAAATCAATGTTGTGTAGGATTCAAAAATTGGGCATGACTTTGAAATGTTATTGAGTTAATTCGATGACTTGAAATGTCTTTCGAGTTTTTTTAGTTATGGGAAACAGTCAAACTTTATGCAAAGCTTTTCTTTTTGTGTTTTAAGGTGTGAAACTAGGATGAAATGAAAAAGGTAGTGAGAATAGTTAGTGCAACTCATGTTGCATCCTAATTTCTTTTTGTTCTCTCTTTTTAGTCAGTGATGCTTTTTGAAATCTTTGAATCTTATAATCTTTTAGTCTATGATGTGGAATGATATATTTGATTGATTTAATTTAATTTAATTTTTGTTGGAAGCCATTGAAATAGTTTCAAAAACCTAAAAATGTATCCATTTTTTCTTTTTGAAATCATGATGGATAATTTCATCAATAACATTGCATGTCCTTCAAGAAACTTAATTTTGTGGAATATATATATATATATATATTTTTAAATTGTGAGTTGATCAAGTCTGCTCAAGATCTCAAAGTACAATATGGAGTCCTAATTTAGTTAATTGTTCTTTTATCAAGTTAATTTTTAATTGGACTCTGTTTTTGGTTGTTTATGTTTCTTGTTATCTGCATGTTTTTGCTCTAGTCTCTATAACATTGTGGGAAATTTTTTAAGTTTCAAAATTCATTGCTTGAAATGAAATGCTTTTCCTTGAAGCTTTGTGTTGTTTTGTGTGGTTTTCTGGATATAAGTTGCTAGAAAATATAGCACCTTGTTTGATCATTCGATGATGCATGGGCATATATCACTCTTTTCTAACATGTCTGAACTAAGAGCATCTCCATCTCTTTCCTTACAGTATCTCCTTATTCAAAATAAGGAGTTTTTCTGTCAAAACATATCTTCAGCAGTTTACTTATCCAACTCTCTAAAATAAGTATTGCTACATTAACTCTTTTGTAGGGAGTCACTGTAGTTCCTTTATATCTGATAAATTTTTATTTTATTTCGTTGAAAGCGTGAAGGATGTCCCCCCGGACATCCCTCCGGATGTCCCGTGAGAGTCCTGGAGCAAAAGAAAGAAAATGTCTAAAATTAACTTGACCGGTCGATCGGCCGGTCGACCACCCCTGTTTGCTTTCTCGTGTTGCTTCCTGCTATGATGCTACATGTTGTGCTGTTGCTTTTGTTTTTATTATTTTATTATTAAAAAGATATTTAAATTTAAAAATAATTAAAAATATTGTTTTAATATAATAGAGAAAGAATAGGGAGTTTGTTAGGAGAAAGTAGATGACAAAGTAATTTTCAAAATAGGGAATTTTTTAATAATATTTTAGAGTAAAATCTAGGTAGCCTGATAAGGATGCTATAATATTCTTTTCTAAGGAGTGATATGTACCATTTGTTCGGTGATATGTTTGTTTGGTACTAGCTTTCTGAATTAGGTGAAACAATTTCAACCTCTAATTTGTGTCCCTTTGGTAGTCAATCTCTCTTTGTTGCAGTCTATGGTTGTAGGACATGGGTGATGCGGTTGCGATGGTCAGGGTTGTGACGGTTGACATCATGACGGTGAGAGTGTCAGTGGGAGAGAATGAGGTAATGTTTGTATTGGTGATGGGGTTGTCGAAAAAGTGAAAGGGTAATATTGTGGGAAGAGAGATTGCTGGAGGTAGAGAAAAGAGGGTGTCGCTGGAAGTTGTCGGAGGAAGTGGAGGTTGGGATGGGGGTGAGATTAGGGGTAGAGTTTGGAAAAATAATGGGGTGAGATTAGGGTTAGAGTTTGGAAAAATAAAAAAGGGGATAAAATTACAAATTGATGTTAGGACAATATTACATTAAAAAAAAAGATAAATTACATTAGCAGTCTTTATAGTTTGGGACTTGTGTCATTTTAGTCTCCGATTTTTTAATTGTAACATATTTGATCTTGAATTTTAAATCTTGTTTCAAATAAGGACAATTGAAGACGCCATTATTTAATTTCAAGGGTAAAATTATCAATTTAATAAAATATAAACTAATTTGACAAAAATAAATGTTTAAAAATATTTTTAATTTTTTAAAAATTATTTCTATACACTAAAGATAAAATTATGTAAAATTGATCAAAATCAATAAAAATTACATGATTAATTTTTAAAAATTAATTTTACATAATCATTATCTAAACACAATAAAAATTAATTTGGTAAAAAAAATAAATAAATGTTTAAAAAATTTATCAATTTTACATAATTTTATCTTTAGTGGATAGAAATAATTTTTAAAAATTTAAATTTTTTTTGACATTTATTTTTGTCAAATTAGTTTATATTTTATCAAATTGACGATTTTACCTTTAAAAAATTTAATGATATCTTTAATTGTCTTTAATTGAAACAAGATTCAAAATTTGAGGTCAAATGTGTCACAATTGAAAAATTAGGAACTAAAATGGCACAAGTCCTAAATTATAGGAACTATTAGTGTAATTTATCCTTAAAAAAAGTGCGGGGAGTTCAAAGTACAAAGGTAGGAGCATTTAGTAACACAACAAATTATTTTTCCTCCTATTGTATATAGTCCAATTTTTAGAAATTTCATTGTTAAAAATGGTTGTTCTAGTATAATCTTTGAAAGTGAAAGTCAAATTTAGACGAATCAAACTGTGGTTATGATAGTAAATTGTTGATTTTTTTTGTTTTGTTTTGTTGAGAACAGTTGAATTTCTTATATTGTCCAAGGTTTATTGTTATTTTTATTTTTATTTTTGGGGAATGTCCAAGTTTCTTTAATTTACACTATGATACATGTATTTCGTAGATTCAGAGGAGACGACCACTTAATTTTCTAAAAAACTTAATGGTGGCGACCAATTTTGTAGAAAAATTATAAAAAAAATCGTATGGTTTTATTTTTATAACAAAATAAATCTTGAAAATAAATGATTTTAGATTAAAAATAAATCAAAAGATTATGATTTAAATCGATAAAATTAAAAATTTATGTTTTATTTTATTTTAAGGGTCAAATTTTAGATTTTTTAAGTTCTAAAAAAAGCTTGCGTAACATTTGATTCATAGATTTGGGTAGAGATTTGAAAAGAAAAAAAAAATGTGTGAAATATAATTATATTTTATTTATATTTAACTTTTTTTTTATTTTTAATTTATATTCAAATTTATAAATCAAACACAATCTTCCAAAATAAATTTGGGTGGATGATGACACTGATGAGATTTGATCAGCACAAAGCACTGGACCATTGAGGTTTGTGGAATTTGATGGTGGGGAAGGTATTTGGGTGTGGTGACAATCTCAATCACACCATTATTGATTTACTGATGTACTCTTCTAATATGATTGGTGATTATTAAAAATTATTAATATTAACAATTTTATTTATTTATTTAGTTTTTGAAGATGGACAAATTTGTTATATCATGTTTTTAAGTTGGTGATATCACCTCTATTCATCTATCTCGTTAACAAGGCTCTTCAATGGAGGGAGGATGTATATTGTCAAGTAAACTAGAGGTTTGATTATAATACCTAAAACTTGAAAAGTATATCATTTATTATAAAATAATTTAAAAAAGAATTTATGTCATAACACACCAAAAAAAAAAAAAAGAAAAAAGAAAAAAAACAAGGAAGGTTTATGGAGCTTTCGAATTCCTATAGGGGTAATGACATGTATATAATTGTATATAAAATTCATATAATGTGTTGAATTGATATTTATACATTTTTCTTATTATTATGAGTTGTCTATTTTGTTTTTAATCGGTAAAAGTCAATTATTAGTTATTAAATTAATACATATGAGAGTTAGTCTCTCCACCCTTGCAAAACACCAATTAGTTGTTAGATTAGCACTTACGAAAATTAGTCTCCTATCCTTGCAAACCACCAAGTGCTTGCCACTTAATTCAACTCTCCCTACCTCTTTTTTGGAGAGAGTTTAACCCATCACTCCCCTTGAGACTAAACCCTTAAGAGAGTCATATTAACCAACCAGCACTACTCTATTATATTATTGGGTAAATTACACTTACACCCCCCTTGAGGTTTGGTTTGATCACATCCCACCCCTAACGTTATAGAAATTACATTCTCACGTCTCATTTCACAAACTCCCTACTTATATAAAAGGCAACAACCCTTGGTAAAAAAAAAAAGAGAAAATTACATTGAAAAAAAAAAGTAAAGTAAAGTAAAGGAAAAAAAAAAAAGAATAAAAAGGCAAAGCAAGAAAAGAGAGAGCGTATGAATTCAATATCTTTTTGACAGTAACGTTAATTCTATCTAAATAATTATAATGACAGGGGGGTTAGTGTAATTTTTCAAACGTTAGGAGGTGATATGTATTAAACCAAAATCTCAGAGGGTGTATTTGTAATTTACCCTAAATACACTCCTTGAGATTTATTTAAAATACAATTTGCCCATTGTGGTTCTTTAAATTACATCACACCCCTTGAAATTTCTAATTTCAAAATAAATGTCGCATTTTATTAATAAATCATTAAGTCAATTAATAGATTTTAATGATGTCAAAAATTTATTTCAATTAATAATTTAGGTAATTTTATCATTGTATAGGAGAACAGATAAGAATTTTATTTTTTCTGTTAATTCTGTTAAATATATTTTTTTGGCAAGGGGCAATTTGTAATTTTTTAAATCACAGGAGATAATTCATATTTTAACCAAACTTTAAAGATATATTTATAATTTACCATATCATTTATTTAAGTATGTCATGTTTTAAAGTTTAAAATTTGATAGCCATGCGTCACATTTGTTATTATAATTTTGTTTATAAAATTTATTAATTTATATAATATCTTTTTAATAGGAATGCATTCAATTAATGTTACTTCTTATAAGTTAAAAGTAAATAATTAGAAAGTAAAAATCAAAAGCTCTTGTCTCCAGCTTTTAGAGAATTATTTCTTTTAAAAGCTTATTTATGATTTTTTTGCCTAATAGATTATAAGCAAAAATTTCATCAAGCAATTTGACATCGACTTACAAATTAAAGAAAAATGCTTCGGACTCCCACTGGGGGTGACCCCAAGGACCCCCAATGGGTTGTGATTGGCTATAATTTTTTTTTTTCCTTCTCTAATCACTAATCCCCACGTATGTAACGACCCTAATTTTTCATAGGCCATTATTTATTTATTATTATTTTATTTTATATTTGGCTTTATTAATTGTGTCGATTTATGAGAATTTAATGTGACATTTAATTAGTTTAATGTGGTGTTTAATTATATATAATTAAATTAAATATTTATATGTATTTATATTATATATGTATATAATCTTATATTTATATATGGTGTATTTATGTTTTATTTATAGAGTATAATAATATAAGTCAATTAGGTTATAAACAATAGAAAGAAAAGAGAAGTGTTGTGTGGCGGCAAGCCCCAGAGAGAGAGAGAGAGAGAGAGAGAGAGAGAGAGAGAGATATCATCCAAGAAGAAAAAAAAGAGTGCTGTGTGTGTGGCGTGGAAAGAGAGAAGAAAA
Organism: Camellia sinensis; assembly: GCF_055761805.1. Classification (NCBI taxonomy): domain Eukaryota; kingdom Viridiplantae; phylum Streptophyta; class Magnoliopsida; order Ericales; family Theaceae; genus Camellia; species Camellia sinensis. The sequence goes on from NC_138967.1 coordinate 53,600,657, forward strand.
AAAAAAAAAATTTTATTTTGGTTGTTCTATTAGTTCTTTAAATAATTCATTGATCTTCAAAATAATATTGTGAATACAAAATTTATTTTCTTTTATTTATTTTTAATTCGTTGTTTTTATTTATTTATTTTTATTTATCGGATGTTAGTTTGATTTTGTATTTACATAAAGATGATATATTGATTTTAATTATTCTGATTAGTGGTGTATGTAAAGTTAAGGGTTATTAGATAATTGATTGATTTTAATTATTTTGATTAGTTGTGTAGGTAAAGTTTAGGGTTCTTAGATAATTGATTGATTTTAATTATTTTGATTAGTTGTGTAGGTAAAGTGTATAAAAAAAAAGTGAGGATTATGAGATTTATTTGAATGTCTTAAGCTTGGCATTGTTATGCTTATTCTCATGAGTGAGATGTTGTGCATCTATATATATATTGTTGTCTCGTTCTCATGCGTAGACGAGTGCTTTGATTTACGCGCGTACGTATATGCTAACCATCCGGGGAGTGTAAGTCAAACTCGGGACGATATCTCCGTGCAAGTTTGGCTTCGGAGCGGTGTTAGGTATACGGGAGGCACATGGGATATATGTGTAGGCCAAAAGTGGAGGGCCGAAGTGGTGGAGTTAAGGTACAAAGAATTTAATTATGAGATTATTTATATAGTGTGAATCGTATTGATTTATTCATGTTGAAGAATAGTTAACGACATCGATAAAATATGAAATTTGAGTAAAGACATGTATACGTGATTCTAGACAATTTTTGTGTTTTAGCTTTTTATTAAAAAGATCGATTAGAACCTATAATCGGATGATCTTGATTATTGTCGGTTTGATTCCTTTTAGCAATGTAGATTTTAAAGGTTGTTTTAACCCACGAAACGAGCTCATTTTTATTGGTTTCACATAAACTGAAGTAAAATATTATTCTGCACACTTTTCATGTTTTGACCTTTTCCGAACAAAATCATCTTAGGGCAGTTTTTGTTCGTTTTCAGTTTCAGATTTTTCGATTGAATTCCGTCTAGGTTTTTTTATCAAGTTTTTCTCTCAACCTGTTCAGTTTCTGTTAAATTCATTTGCGTTGTCTTTTAGGAAATTTGATTCTGTACAACTTTTGTTCTTTGAGTTTTGATCAATTCGAATTATTTAAGTATGAAACGGTGCATTTTTATACTTTTTCAGCAAGTTACTTATGATTAAATTATACTAACTTTATTTGTTTTGCAGGATGGTGGATCTTATTATTTTTTTTAATGCAGGGCTGACCCATCATATTTTTATTTTGTTTATTCTATACTTAATTTATATTTTGTTGTGTACGGGTAAGAAACTAAATGCTACCGTATCTCGAGAAACTACCCATTCGTCTCGGTGCGGATGGAACTACTTGTCTTGTCCCGTAACAAGAATTAAATATTTTTTTGTTTGTGTCTGGTGGACACATGGGTGTTAAATCTTGTACTCATACCAGTGTACCTGTATACTGACCCGTTTTGTCTCTTGACAACTCAGGTGCGTTCTGTTTGAGCGCAGCTGAGCTTCTTTTGCAGGATTAGTTGGGGCTACGGTGGTGACGTGGTTTTACTATAGTGTTGGACATGTCGTTTGGACTTCTTTTGTTTTCTTGAGCTTAGGATTGATATTAGTCTATGTATTTATTATTCTCTTTATGACTTTAGTATTGGAATAATTTGGCATGGTTTATAACCGTACATTGTTTAAATTGTTTTGACTAGTTGTTGCTACTTTAATGTTAGAGGTATTTGATAGTTATAAGATTATGGTGGATGGTCTGGTTGGCATTAGTTTTTTTGTTTTACCCCTAGGATTTGAATGATGGAATATTAATTGGGGTTTAGTCCTAATTTAATATTTAATTGTCCGAATTTTGGGGTGTGACAGTTTGGTATCAGAGCTCTAGGTTACCCTAGACTTGTGAGAGTTTAGGTGATCCTTGGATTGTGGAAATATGGGTTAGCTGGTTTAGTTTGGTGGTTAAGTTTATTCTAAGTAGTTTTGAACGAATTCTTTTTGTGTGTTTAACTTAAAAGTGATGGCTGGAAGGTATCTTTAATTTTTTTCAAAACCTATTAGAATACTATTTGATACTGGTGTCTCTCATTCTTTTATATCTAGACAGTTTGTAGAAAGAGAACATATTGTAACTACCTCATTGTCTAGACCTATTCGTGTTGAGACCTCTTTAGGAGGGGCAGTTACTCTTTACAAGATGTGTAAAGATTTTGAGATTGACTTTGCGGGTAGAGTCTTGCATGCGGACCTAATTGTGTTAGGGTTTGAGAGGTTTACAATTATTTTAGGTATGGATTGGCTGCGAAAATACTTTGTGACTCTAGATTGTGCTAGAAGGACTGTAAATATAAATATTCCCGGTATGCCACGGCTTACCCGCACTTCTAGTGATGGAGAAGAGTCGGTGATGACGAGTTTTCTGTGCTTGGTAGAAATCCTTAAGCAGGATGTTAGTGAGGTAGATGTGGTGTGTGAGTTTGAAGATGTATTTCAGGAGATACCTGGACCTCCACCTCGACTGGCAGTAGAATTTCGCATTGACCTAGTGCCAGGAATTGCATCAATTTCTAAGGCAGCATATAGAATGGCGCCGAAAGAGCTTGTTGCGATGAAAAAGCAATTGGAAGAGATGCTTTAGAAAGGGTTGATTCGTTCAAGTAACTCCCCATACGAAGCACCTGCGATCTTTGTCTCTAAGAAAGATGGCACTCTCCGTATGTGCATAGATTACAGAGAGCTAAACAAGGTGACTATCAAGAACAAATACTTGCTACCTAGAATTGATGACTTGTTTGATCAGTTGAAGGGGGCAGCCATTTTCTCTCAGTTTGATCTCAGAACGGGTTACCATCAGATGGGTGTGTCAGAGGAAAGTATATCGCTTACTGCTTTTCGGACCCGGTATGGGTCGTACGAATTTCCTGTAATGCCTTTTGGTTTGACAAATGCTCCTGCCTATTTCATGGACTTGATGAACATAATTTTTGAACCATATCTAGATAAGTTTGTGATTATCTTCATAGATGATATCTTGGAGTATTCTAAGAATGAGGAGGAGAACACTTGAAAGTTGTATTGCAGACTTTGAGGGAGCAACAGTTATACGCTAAGTTCAGTAAGTGTCACTTTTGGGAGAAAGAAGTTCTATTTTTGGGGCATGTTGTATCCAATCAAGGGACAACGGTAGATCCTGAGAAAGTTGTTGCGGTCAAAGAATGGAAGCAGCCTACTAACCCTACAGAGGTGAGAAGTTTTTTAGGACTAGTCGGTTATTATAGGAGATTTATAGAGAAGTTTTCCACTATTGCAGTACCCATGACCAAGTTGACCTGCAAGAATATGAAGTTTGTATGGACAGATGATTGTGAGAAAGCTTTCTAGGAGTTAAAGCAGCGGTTGACTACAGCTCTAGTGTTAACTATACCAATACAAGGGGAAAAGTTAGTAGTGTTTACTGATGCGAGTGGAACTGGTTTGGGATGTGTGTTGATGCAGCATCAGAAGGTTGTATCTTATGCTTCTCGACAACTAAAACCTCATGAGAGACGATACCCTACTCATGACTTAGAGTTGGTAGCAATTGTTTTTGCGTTGAAAGTGTGGCAACACTACTTGTTTGGGGAGCACTTTGAATTGTACACAGATCACAAGAGCCTCAAATATCTCTTTTCTCAAAAACAGTTGAACGTGAGGCAACAGAGGTGGGTTGAATTTGTCAGTAGTTATGATTTCGAGATCCTTTACCACCCGGGGAAAGGAAATGTGGTCGCAGATGCACTTAGTCGACAACATGAGATTATAGCTTCTTTAATGATTCAAGAATGGGAGTCCTTGGAGTTAATTTCGACGCATGATGTTCAACCAATAGAGTGTGCGGAGAAGGCATACATTAGTAGTTTGACCGTACAGCCGACGTTATTGGGTAAAGTTCGTCAAATGCAAAATTTAGATGGGTTTCTCATCAGCAAGCTCGATGACCTTGTGGTGGATTTGATCGACGATTGTCCTACTGATTGGTCTGTGGACTCAGATGGGGGATTGCGATTCAAGGGCAGGTTGTGTGTCTCTAACATTGTTGAATTGAGGAAATAGATTATGGATGATGCCCATAGGTCCCGATATACCATTCACCCTGGTGGGACTAAGATGTATCATGACCTGAAGAGGACGTTTTGGAGGGAAGGTATGAAGAAAGACGTAGGACAGTATGTTTCTCGATGTTATGTGTGCCGACAGGTTAAGGCAGAACACCAACGACCGTTTGGACTTTTGCAGCCTCTTGAGATTCCTACTTGGAAATGGGAGTACATCTCTATAGACTTCGTGGATGGATTGTCGCGGTCTAAGCGAGGCAACGAATCTATTTGGGTGATAGTGGATTGACTCACCAAGTCTGCTCATTTTATTCCTATCAATATTCACCAAACTGCGGATAAACTAGCTAGGCTATATATTCAGGAGGTGGTGCGACTTCATGGCACACCAGTTTCTATCGTTTCAGATCGTGATCCGTTATTTGTGGCAGAGTTATGGGAGAGTTTTCAGTATGCTTTGGGTGCTAGATTAGACTTGAGCACGACTTATCATTCTCAGACAAATAGGCAAACTGAGCAGGTAAATCAGATCTTGAAAGATATGTTGAGAGCTTATGTCCTCGATCTTGGTGGTAGTTGGGAAGAACACTTGCCATTGGTGGAGTTTGCTTATAATAATAGCTATCACTCTAGTAACGGGATGGCACCTTTTGAGGCTTTGTATGGGAGGCCATGTTGATTACCTGCTTGTTGGATGGAGGTAGGAGATGCGCCGTTGTTAGGGCCAAAGTTGGTGAGAGAGACCACGGAGAAGGTGAACATTATTTGGGAACGTATTAAGACTACGCAGAGTCGTCAGAAGAATTACGCTGATAGAAAACGTAAAGGGGTTGCGTTGAATGTTGGAGATTTGTGTTTTTGAAGGTCTCGCCGATGAAGGGTATCATGCGGTTCGGAAAGAAGTGTGGGACCATACGAAATCACTGAGAGGATTGGTAATGTGGCTTACAAATTAGCTCTACCACCTGCTTTAGCTATGATTCACAACGTGTTCCACGTATCCTTATTGCGGAAGTGTGTGTAAAACCCTTCCCAAGTAGTATCACTAGAAGTGTTGGAGATTAGTGACGATCTAACGTATGTGGTGCGACTAGTTACTATTCTAGACCGAGATGTAAAGCAGTTGCAACGCAAGAAAGTGAACTTGGTGAAAGTGCAATGGAGCGAGGATAAGAACAATATTATTTTGGAATTAGAAGAGAAAGTTCGGCGTATGCATCCAGAGCTTTTTGCTTAGTATTCTCTCTTATCGAATCTCGGGACGAGATTCTTTTGAGGTGTGTATCTTGTAACGACCCTAATTTTTCATAGGCCATTATTTATTTATTATTACTTTATTTTATATTTGACTTTATTAATTGTGTCGATTTATAAGAATTTAATATAACATTTAATTAGTTTAATGTGGTGTTTAATTATACATAATTAAATTGAATATTTATATATATTTATATTATATATGTATATAATCTTATATTTATATTTATATATGGTGTATTTATGTTTTATTTATAGAGTATAACAATATAAGTCAATTAGGTTATAAACAAAAGAAAGAAAAGGAAAGTGTTGTGTGGCGGCAAACCCCAGAGAGAGAGAGAGAGAGAGAGAGAGAGATTGATCATCCAAGAAGAAAAGAAGAGTGCTGTGTGTGTGGCTTGGAAAGAGAGATGAAAAAAAAAAAAAACAAAATTTTATTTTGATGGCTCTATTAGTTTTTTAAATAATTTATTGATTTTCAAAATAATATTGTGAGTACAAAACTCACTTTCTTTTATTTATGTTTAATTCGTTGTTTTTATTTATTTATTTTTATTTATCGGATGTTAGTTTGATTTTGTATTTACATAAAGATGATATATTGATTTTAATTATTCTGATTAGTGGTGTATGTAAAGTTTAGGGTTCTTAGATAATTGATTGATTTTAATTATTTTGATTAGTTGTGTAGGTAAAGTTTAGGGTTCTTAGATAATTGATTGATTTTAATTATTTTGATTAGTTGTGTAGGTAAAGTTTAGGGTTCTTAGATGATTGATTAATTTTAATTATTTTGTTTAGTTGTGTATGTAAGGTTTAGGGTTTTTAGTTGATTGATTGATTTTAATTATTTTGATTAGTTGTGTATGTTAGATTTAGCGTTTTTATATGGATTTATTTTATGGTTGTAATCATCCTTATGATTATATGAAATTAAAATTAATTAAGAACCTATAGATAAATTCCTTTTATTCCACCATGACTCCATGGATTGTTTTTTTATTTGAGTGATGGTGAGAAAGAGTGTATAAAAAAAAATTGAGGATTATGAGATTTATTTGAATGCCTTAAGCTTGGCATTGTTATGTTTATTCTCATGAGTGAGATGTTGTGTATATATATATATTGTTGTCTCGTTCTCATGAGTAGACGAGTGCTTTTATTTACGCGCGTACGTATATGCTAACCATCCGGGGAGTGTGAGTCAAACTCGGGACGATATCCCCGTGCAAGTTTGGCTTCAGAGCGGTGTTAGGTATACGGGAGGCACATGGGATATATGTGTAGGCCAGAAGTGGAGGGCCGAAGTGGTGGAGTTAAGGTACAAAGAATTTAATTATGAGATTATTTATATAGCGTGAATCGTATTGATTTGTTCATGTTGAAAAATAGTAAACGACCTCGATAAAATATGAGATTTGAGCAGAGACATGTATACGTGATTCTAGACAATTTTTTGTGTTTTAGCTTTTTATTAAAAAGATCGATTAGAACCTAAAATCGGATGATCTTGATTATTGTCGGTTTGATTCCTTTTAGCAATGCAGATTTTAAAGGCTGTTTTAACCCACGAAACAAGCTCATTTTTATTGGTTTCACATAAGTTGAAGTAAAACATTATTCTGCACACTTTTTATGTTTTGAACTTTTCCGAACAAAATCATCTTAGGACAGTTTTTGTTCGTTTTCAGTTTCAAATTTTTCGATTGAATTCCGTCTAGGTTTTTCTATCAAGTTTTTCTCTCAACTTGTTCAGTTTCTGTTAAATTCATTTGCGTTGTCTTTTAAGAAATTTGATTTTGTACAACTTTCGTTTTTTGAGTTTTGATCAATTCGAATTATTTAAGTATGAAACGGTGCATTTTTATACTTTTTCAGCAAGTTACTTATAATTAAATTATACTAACTTTATTTGTTTTGCAGGATGGTGGGTCTTACTAATTTTTTTTATGCAGGGCTGACCCATCATATTTTTATTTTTATTTTGTTTATTCTATACTTAATTTATATTTTGTTGTGTACGGGCAAGAAACTAAATGCTACCGTATCTCGAGAAACTACCCATTCGTCTCGGTGCGGATGAAACTACTTGTCTTGTCCCGTAACAAGAATTAAATATTTTTTTGTTTGTGTCTGGTGGACACATGGGTGTTAAATCTTGTACTCATACCAGTATACCTGTATACTGACCCGTTTTGTCTCTTGACAACTCGGGTGCGTTCTGTTTGAGCGCAGCTGAGCTTCTTTTGCAGGATTAGTTGGGGCTACGGTGGTGACGTGGATTTACTATAGTGTTAGACATGCCGTTTGGACTTCTTTTGTTTTCTTGAGCTTAGGATTGATATTAGTCTATGTATTTATTATTCTCTTTATGACTTTAGTATTGGAATAATTTGGCATGGTTTGTAACCGTACATTATTTAAGTTGTTTTGACTAGTTATTGCTACTTTAATGTTGGAGGTATTTGATAGTTTTAAGATTATGGTAGATGGTCTGATTGGCATTAGTTTTTTTGTTTTACCCATAGAATTTAGATGATGGAATATTAATTGGGGTTTAGTCCTAATTTAATATTTAATTGTTCGAATTTTGGGGCATGCCAACGTGTGTGTGGGGGTAGTGGAGGTGGAGGAGGGAGTGGGGGTCTCTATTATGTTTGTAAATTAAAATAGGGAAATTTGGTCAAAAACCTATTATAACTTTTTTTATCTTGTTAAATGGATAAGAATTATATGAGTATTTCCAAAACGCCTTGATAGGGGGATGTTTTCTGTAAGAAGGACGGAATAATATTTCTACGAAATAAATCTAACCATAATACCCTTTCTAAAACAAACGATTGGCTCTCTCTCTCTCTCTCGCTCTTTGTTTCTCTCTTTCTCCTTCACTCTCTTTCTCTGGTTCGATGATTTGCTCTCTGTGTCATTCTCTATTTCTCTCTTTCTCTCTATCTCTCTTGTTTGCTGTCTCTATCTCTCTAGTTCCTAGATAAATGAAATGAGAAATTGAGACATTACAATGAAAAATCGATTTTTTGTTTGTTTGTTCATAGATCCAAACTTAAAATTTGACTGTGATTTGTTTATCTAGTATACACTTTGTTTTTTGTAACAGTAAAATTTTATTTTGATTAACGACAATAAATGTTGATTGCTGATATGCTTAATGACAGTAAATTTTACTATAACTCAGAGTAAAATTTACTTTGAAACATGTTGCGATTTCGCCTTTAAACAAACAAAAAACAAGGGTTTACAAGAGAGGATTGCGTAATGAACCAGAGTAAAATTTTATTGTTAGAAGAATAGAGAATCATGAGAAGAAGAGAGATTGACAGAGACAGGGTTCAAAGAATAGAGCATCATGAGAAGAGAGAGAGAGAGCTAGAGAGAGAGAGAGAGAGAGAGAGAGAGAGAGAATGTTCTCAGATCTGAGGTTTGCAAACTGTTATTTTTCAGCGACAATGATGATGAATGATCTCAGATTTAAGACGAGGGATAGTGCAGAAAGAGTTCCATAGCGAGCGATTGTGGTGCCAGTGGAGAGTGATAGCAGTAAAAGAGAGAGACAAATACCAGAGAGAGTGGGAGAACACAAAAAGAGAGATATTGATCATATATATATATATATATGAGGGTATTATAGTAAAAGAGATAAGTTTTAAAATATTAAGAAATTTTGAAAGTACTGATATAATTTTTGTCTTTTTGACAAGATAAGGGTCTCTCTAGGGATTTATGGCCAAATTTTCCATTAAAATGAGTTATAAACAACTTATATACACCAAATACCCCTGTGATCGTGTATTTAATTTATTTATGAATCCCATTTAGAGGACTTATAGTCTAATAAATTCACAAAGTATTTTTGTGTTCCACTTAATTCTATACATTTGAACTTATATTACAATAGGCCTTTTTTGCCCATATTAGAAGTATTATGTAGACTCTTTTACCCTTATAAACTTTTAATTTCTATGGAAGAATATTTGGAAGAGAATGTTAGTTATACATGTAAATTAATGATAGAGATGATGATGGACTCGCAACATAGATGATGGTAAACTTGCGATGAACAATCATTTTTTTGTTATTGTTATACATACCATAATCTCTTCCTCGGTTTGTGTAACCGATATTGTATAGTTTATTCACCGGTATTATGTCGGAGTTGATAATATACATATTTTTTTTCTTCTTAAAAGGTGTGTCAATATACATGAACTATTTGATAATTTTTTTATATATTATTTGATGATTTGTTGTATATTAATTGTTACTATACTTTTTGATTGAGTAATCATTTTTATTTCGTAATAGTTGATTTTTACTTTTTTAATTTTGTTTCGTGTTTTCACGTTGCAATATGAATGTTCACATTTATTTATTTATTTATTTTTTAAGGCTAATTGTATGTTATTGTGAACTGTGAATATTCACATTGTATTTTGGTATGAATTTTATTTTTTCAAAGGTTAATTGTATGTTTGTTATTTTTGTTACTATACTTGTTGGTTGAATAATAATTTTGGTTACCATTAAACAATCGAAACAATCAATTTTCACTTTTTTCAATTTGTTATATTTTCACATTGTAGTGTAAATGTTCACATTGGTATGAGTGTAATTTTTTTAAGGGAACTGTATGTTAATTGTAAACTGTAAATATTCACATTATATTTTGATATAAGTTTTATTTTTTGAAAGGCTAATTATATGTTTATTGTGCATATTCATATTGTATTATGGTATGTGTTTTAATTTTTTCGAAGGTTATTTATATAGTAGTAGTCATACTAGCACAAACATAGTGTGTACATAGAGATGTGAATGTTCATTTTAATTCTATAATAGAAATAGGTAGTCACACTCAATATTATACTCTCATGTAACATTAAGTCTGTGTATGATTTCATGAAGAAATGTTATTTATCAGCACACATTTGTAATGTGAAAGTTCACATTAACATTTAGTGAGGGATTTTCAAAAGGTAGACGATCTAGGATTTTGATAATGCGAGAGATTTTTTTCCTTGTCAAGACAAATCTAAAAAGTATATATTTTTTGAAAAATTTCAAAAAATTGAAAAAAAAATAAGCCGAAAAAGATTGCTTATTTTTTTTTTGCTTATTTTTGTCTTTTCTGATTTTTTTTTTTTGGAATTTTTTAAAGAAATTATAATTTTTCAGCTCATTTTGTTGAGTTGAATCTAAAAACCTAAATATTTTTGATTTTTTTTTTAAATACTAAAGACGAAAATAAGTAAAAAAATAAGGCCAAAAAATAAGCAAATCCCAAAACAACCCTAATTTCAAAATAGAAACAAGTGCCTACAAAATTGGAAGGTGATTTGATCATATTACACCAAATAGAATCTAATGGTATACTAAAAAAGAATATGGGTTAGATGAAATATAAATCTTAAGAATGAGATTTACTGAAAAAAGCTCACTGGCTCAGTTTGTTTAGGATGGAATAGGTAGACAATGAGGGAAAGAGAAAAAAATTAACTTTTATGAGTTTGTTTAGCTTGAAAGTGGTAGAAAGTATAAGAAAACTAATTTTATTGTACAACCCATATTAGAATTGTAACTAATCTATTTATTTCTTGCAAAAAATTACTAGAAAACACAAAAAACATAAAAATAAAAATTGAATGTGTGAGTTATCTAGAACTAAATTTTTAATTTATTTTTTCTTACAAAATTTTTATCTTAATCCAATGCTTGCAAGAAAATATATATTTTCTTTTCTATTTCTTTTCTTTCACTTTCACTTTCTACCAAATTTTCTTTCTAACCAAACTGAGTCTTAGTTTGGTTAGGATGAAAATGTAATCGAGTAAAAGAAATAGAAAAAAATAAATTGTTTTATAAATTTGTTTAGCAAGAAAGTGGTGGAAGTTACAAGAAAATTAATTTTCTTGTATAACTCATAATAACTTAATAACTAAGCTTTTAGTTTCTTAGAAAAAAACACAAAAAAATACAAGAAAGTTTAAATTTGGTATAAAAGTAGCTACTTATAATTAAAATTCATATTATTATTATTTTTTATTCATAAAATTTCTATCCTAATCAAATTCATGTGAGAAAAAATATTTTCTTTTCTTTCACTTTACTTTATACCATTTTCATTTTTCATAATTTATTTCTTGGAAAATTAGTCAAAACCCCTCCATTGCACAAAATTTATTTCTTGCTCTTTCTAATGAAATGAAACTTAAAAGAAAACATTCACATTATCTTATACGCTCTATATATAATTGGACTAACACTTTTATACATCAGAAGTACTAGAAAACGTTTTTAGGAATATTATCAACTTTATAAAAATGTTTAGTGATTGTGGTTATGTTTTGATTAACAAGGACCATAACATAAAACGTAAATTACGCTTATCTCTTTTTGAAGTTTGGAAAAAACCCAACTAGTCTAAAACTTTTGATATAATTACACTGATATTTTTATTAGTAACAATAAAGCAATCGAAACTTAATGTAAATGATGAGTAAACAAAATAAAAAAATAAATATATATTTTAATATAAAAGAGATGACAATAATATTTTTTTATTTATACAAGTAATAAATTATTGATGAAAAATAGCCTAATAATTATGTAAATTAAAATTTCAAGGGAGATCAATATAATTATGTATCAATGTAGGGCTAATTATATATATATATATATATATATATTTTCAAATTTCTGAGAAGGTGAATGTAATTTACCCTCATATTACTTTGGATAAATTACAGTAAAGCCTATTAAACTATGACTCATTTGTACTTTACCCCCTGAATTTCAAAATGCAATAATTAACTATCTCGATTTATTATCTTATTATTACACTTAGCCCTCGTTTGGGATGAGTTAGTCTAACTTTTTGATTTTTTGACTACTTTAGTCTGGTTTAAAAAATTGCCTTTGAGATAAATTTTGATTTTGATTTTTTTTTTTTTTTGGGTAGTAGTCGTTTTGATGGTTGTGAGAGAAAAAATAAAATGATTATGGTTTAGATGTGACATTATTTTATTAGCTAAATTAGCATGTTTTGCCATTATTGGCTAATTTAGCCAAAATAGCTCATGCCAAACGAAGGTTTAACAACTTTAGTTAGGATTCTGTCCCAAGATTTAAATGGAATCAAATCATGTATGAAGTACACAACACATTTATTGATTTTTTAGAATAATAATACCCGTTATTGATTTTTTTAGATAATAATACCATTATCTAGTGATCACATTTTGCACTAGTGGTAAAGTACAAACAAAATCGTTAGATAAGGGCATTATTGTCAATGTGCTTTACATATGATATGATATGATTTTGTGTAAATCCCTAATATAAGGGGTTGACTGCAATAAGATAATAGTTTAAGGTGATTTTCTATTGAGTTTTGAAGTTTAAGAGAGAGAAATGCAAATGATTTGTAGTTTAAGGGGATTTACTGTAATTTATCTTTTCGAAAATGGTTTATCTCTCTTAGGGGTGCTCGTGGAGTAGGTAGGGTTGGGTTCGGTGGCTGTAGGTGTTCCGGGGGGTACCCGAGCACGCCCGACAATTTAGACTCTTGATTTCCTGATCTGTTTTCACTAGTGCAATGTGAAATGGAAAATGAGAGTCCAGATCTGGCAACTTTATAGAAACAAAAATCCATTTATTGCAAAATATGTCAGAAATGGACCACATTACCATATCTGAGTCACTACCTAATTTTTTGGGAAAACTAGAAAACTCGTGACTCGTGCCAAAGGCCACTATCTATCATAACCAAATCGTCCCAGTTCAAGAATTTAGGTATAAAGTAGGAAGGTCATGACAATCATAGACAATCAGAGTGATATATTAGTTAAGCACATAGCCACATGGTGAGATCCTAGACATGGTAGTAATGACATACATAACCGGGATGCTAAAACTGGAAATGTTCACCTAGTTTTCATCCATGGCAAACCAAAAATAATATACGATATACATATGCATAATCCTATATACAAATATCTAATGCAAACATACACAAAATGTAACTAAGGATTCAGCTAGTAATACGTGACATGTGAATCATTTCAAGGCATGAGGTAACGTATAAAATCACGTTTTAACTTTTAACACCCCCAATTTAATAGAATTAAAATATCATTAGAACACCATAATCCAAGATATTAACACAATTAATAGAGACTTTATCTCAAAAGTTCTATTTCTCATTGAACTATAGTTTTAACTCACAATGTCCATGTTCGACTATTAGATACACCTTCAAATGACATAATTCAAAAAGTTAGCGGATACAAATAAGATCCCTTAATGGCCTACAAATAGGCAAGGCATGACCTTATTACAACAAAAGAAAAATGGACACAAGGTCCTAAACAAGTATGCTCGAAGCTTCTACATTTAAACATCCATAAGCCTCCGTGCTCTAACCAAAAACAAAAGAGTTCACTTCCTTCTCATTGAGGTAGTTGCACATCAATTTTTGAAAATTTGTATGAGCTAGATGCCTAGGAGAAATACTTTTCAAAAAGTATCTAATTGCTCGAAATCCATGTGACATCATCATAACCAAAAAATTATCATTTACAACTCAAATTGGAAATTTACACAATGAATTAAAGGTATCCTGTTTCTATAAAAAAGAAAATCACATTTCGACGCCAGTGGTATTGCACCATGAGTCCCTAAAGAGAGTTCCAAAACATACATATGCATAGGTTTGTATCCAAAACTATCCCGATATAGCGATTTTGGTTTAAACCCGACCTATTTGATGTTCTGGATCCGAGTTTTATTGTCTTATATGGTTGTTCATGTCTTATTTCTCCTTATTCCTCATTAAGTTTGGTTATTGGAGTACCTTGGTTGCATTTGGAACAGGTTGGTAGCTTGTGTTTCAATATTATTGTTGCCCAGATTTTGGCTTCTTTGCTCGAGCGACACTTCTTGCGCTCGAGCGGTCTTTGTAGACTCTCAGTACTTTTGTAGGTTTGCAAAACTACTGGGAGGTAGCATTTTTCGCTCGAGCGGTCCTTCTTGAGCTTGAGCGGTGGCCTTCTATCTGCAAAACTTCTGGGAGTTGGTATTCTTCTCTTGAGCGGTGATTTCTACGCTCGAGTGGTCCGACTTATTGTGCTTGGTTGCTTAAGCGACACTTCTTGCGCTCGAGCGGTCTGCGCGTATATCAGTCCGTAAAAATCACTTTTTGAGTTACTTTTTCATTTCTCTCTCTCTTTAAACATTTTAAAAACCCTAGATCTAGAGTTTCTCTCCCTAAAACTCTCATTTTCTTTGCAAATACACTTAGATCCATTGGTTTCTTCACCTTAGTCCCTTTGATAAAAAGGTAGGGCACTCTGAGAGCTTTCTTTTAATCGGAACAAAGTTGGGTTTCGGTATTGTTGAAGTTTCTTCACTCTTTCTCTCGCCTTCTAGCTTCAAGGTAGGGATTCTCCACACTTTCTTATGATTTTTAACTTAGTTATTTGCTATTTCTAAAACAGTAGTATGATTTGGGGATTTATGGACAAATCTAGGGTTTTGGGTTAAAAATCGAAAGAGAGGTTTTCAAATGTATTCTTGGAAATGGTTATGGGATTGTGAATGAGGATGAGTTGTGATAAAATGATGTGTTTTGATCCTTGGGATTGATTTATAAAGAAAAGAGGGTTTTGCCCTAAAGATTTCAAATGCTGATTGTGAAAAGATAATGAAATTGATGTTGGAATTGTGAAATTGGGTTAGTATTGATGAGGATGGTGAAGTTAGATATGTATTATCACTTACATTTAGAAACTTGGAAAGTTTATCGTTATGGAAATTATTTATCTGTTTAGAGATATCTGTTTTGGACTATCAATGGAGGATAACTATGATTGTTGTAGAAATTGCATGAGAACTAGAATAATTAAAACTATTTTCTCATCCATTGCATTGAGCATTGTTGTATATTTAATACATTTGAAAGTGTATCTTGTTTTGAGAAAAATGAGTGAATACCTTGGCGAATTGGGATATAAACTTGGCATTACATGATTTTGAAAAGAGATATAAAATGTTTTCGGCACGAGTATTGCATATACATTCAGCTTATATCTTAGTTAAGATTCATAAACTATGTTAGAGTATTTCTACCAGGCTTTAGCTCACCCTATATGAAAAAATCATTTTCAGGTGTTGATGATATGCTTCTGACAAGGCAATAGCTTGGGAGGATTTAGAGCAAGAGCTTCATTTTTTTTAATTTGTTGCATTTATTTGGTACAAGCCTAGGGCTTTATGTGTATTGAGTTTAATCTCACTTTTGTTGTAACCAAGTATTGTCTTGGAAAGTTGTAACCCTTTACGAAATTTCTTATTTGTTTTAAATCTTATTTCATATCTTTAACTTGTAACACAAGCTATAGATTCAGGGTTATGACTTGTGAATGTATAACTGCATGTGCTACCTTTTGTACCACAGAATCATATGAAATGAAAGGATACTTATTTTAGAAAACTATATTTATACATTGTTGTTATTTATTGATGTTGTGGATGGTTTATTGTAATTATTTCAGGGCATTACAACTTGGTATTAGAGCAACCGGGTTTGAATACATTGGGATTGGGGGATGTGGTTTTTACCACAATGGGTTATCTTACTGTAGCCCGACTTTTCTGCGCTCTTTTTGGAAAGGGAAAAAAAAGCCTTATAGTTCGGACTCCACTTGTGGTTTTGAATCTGATTTACAAGTGCAATGTGAAATTGTGGAAACACAAAAGAGTCCAAATCTGGCAGTTCTTTTTAGAAAATCAATGTTTGAATTAAATGCCAAAAATGGACTGCTTTGCCAGATTACACAGTCACCACCTAAATATTTTTGAGAAATTTAGGAAACTCAAGACTCGTGCCAAAGGTCATTAGTCCGTCATCACCAAAGTGTCTCGGCTTGGGAACTTAGGTACAAGAGGGGAAGGTCATGAATTGAGCACTCCACTTGCCCAATCAAAGATTGACCTCTACTAATCATGATGTGATTTTTTATTTACATTATACGCTTTTGTTTCGGTTATTGGCCTAACATTACTATGCGACACGCACACAAATATAGACTAATTTGTAAGAATTGAAACATTTGATCTCATGTTTTGTTTTGAAATTGTTTTGTGAATTTGCCACTTGAAAAAGTGGGCTAAAATGGACATTTAATCAAACCATCCCAGTTTAGGCATCTAGCCTTCATCCACAGGCATTCAAACAGTTATATCATTTAAGCAATTAGCCTCATGGTATTTATGCTTTGGACATGGAAACACAAACATCCGATGCAAGATGCTAAAACGATAAAAAGCTCACCTAGTACTCTGAGCCAAAAAGGTGAAAGAGTTAGCAAAAGATGCATGTTTCTAATTTATGCAATATGACTAATGCAACACACACATTATGTATTTATAGGCTCGGCTATGAACATGGCATATGGTTTCATTTAAAACATTCAAGAGAGCACGTATTTAAGTAAATGAATTTGGACATTGATATTGGATTAGCATGATGAGCCAAACCTTATATGCATGCAAGACAAATGGATGTAGAACATAATGATGCTAATGAAACGTGGTGCCCTATACTAACCATCGTAAGTAAATAAGTAAAAGGGAGAAAGACGTGGGGTTGAAAGACATACACATTATTACAACGTTGCCCTCGTGCAAGAGGGTGCGAATCCAAGTCTAAAAAGTCCGAATTAAACTAATTATTACAAAACCGAATGAATGAATAAATAAGCAGGACTAATTAACTAGCTAACTATGCTATTACAACATGGATAACTAAGATAAATAAACTAGCTATTTAAACAATTAATTACAACAATTACGAATAAATAAAATAATAATTACAACAATTAATAATTAATAAGGCTAATTACAATAAACAACATTGAATTAAATTAATTACAATGATCATGAGATAAGTGAGATTGCGCAAGGGTTGCATGCATGCACATGCACAATGTTGAAGAACAGCCCTGCCTGCCCCAAGCTTGCTCTATTTCACCTCTGCCATTGCCTTCTGTTTTTTGCAAAAATACGTTGCTGACCAAACTTTGAGGGCCGGCCGGCCCTCAATGAAGCCCAGCCGGGCATAGAGAAGGCTGGCCGTGCCTCAATTTTGTTCAAAACTCTATTTTGTGTTCTAAAGTGAAAACAGTGTAAACAGAGTTGCTCAAGCTCTGTTTGTCCCTTATTTCCTTCTCTGCATGGAAAAGCCTTGAGAGAAGGCTAGAATTGTTTCCAAAACCACCAATGGGCAAATTGATTGCTTGATGATTCCGAATACCATTTTGGACAAAAATCAATGAAATGTAATGAATATGACCACCCCTCCCTCTTATCATGGAATAAACTCAAAGAGGGAGGTAGAGACGCTTCAAGAATCATCAAAATGCCATGAATTAGTGCATGATCATTCTTGACTCGATTAGCTTGGCATAACGTCCGGCTAAGCCTAAGCAAGATAACTCATTTTCTTTATGTGTGTTAGTTGTTTTTAAACTGTAGCTCGACTTTTTCGCACCCCCCCTTTCGGAAGTTCGAAATATAAGCCCTACAGTTCGGACTCCCGCGGTTCTGAATCTAATCTCACAAGTGCAATGTGAAATTGATAAACACCAAAGAGTCCAAATCCGACAAATCTTTTTGGAAAATTGATTTTGAATCAAAAATGTCAAAATTGGATTGCTTTGCTAGATACAGAGTCGCTACCTAAATATTTTTGAGAAATTTAGGAAACCCATGACTCGTGCCAAAGGCCACGTGTCCGTCATCACCAAGATTGTCTCGGTTTGGGAACTTAGGTACGAAAGGGGAAGGTCATGAATACATTTGAGCACCCCCGCTTGCCCGATCAAAGATCGGCCTCTACTAATCATGATATGATTTTTATCAACATTATATGCTCTTGTTCTGGTTTATTAGGCTAGCATTACTATGTGATGCGCACATATACAATTATAGACTAACTTGCAAGAATTGAAACATTTCGAGTCATGTTTGTTTTGAAAATTGTTTCGAAATGTGTACCACTTGAAAAAGTGATCTCATATGAACATTACTCAAATTATTCAAATTCAAGCAATTAGCCTTCATCCACAGGTATACAAGCAGTTTTATGAATTAAGCATTTAGCCTCATGGCAAGCATGCTAAACATGGCAACAATCACACTTATGCAATATGTTAAAGCGAGTACAGACTCACCTAGTACTCCAAGCCAAAACGAAAGAGTCAGAAAAAATGCATGATTCCTAACTATGCAATATGACTAATGCAACACATGGGATATGCAATTACTAGGCTCGACTACTAATATGACATATGAAACAAGTAAATAACATGCGGTCTAAGCACGTATTCAAAGAAGTATTTAAACAACAATGCAGTTAGAATGATGAACCGAGCCCCGGTGCATGCAATACAAATGGATGCAAACACGAAGTATGCTAATTGAAACATGATGTCCCTAAACTAACCATTATAAGCTGGTAAATAAAAGGGAGAAAGACGTGGGGTTGGAAGACGTATACATTATTACAATTTTGCACTCTCACGAAGGAGAGGCCGAATAAACTAACTAACTAGCCAATTAAAGCCAAGCTAATTAAGCTAACTATTACAAACTGAAATGAACAACTAGCTAAACTAATTAACTAATTAACAACACAAATTAATTAACTATTCTAGTTAACTAACTAATTACAAGATGGAATTGAACAACTAACTAACTAACTAAGTAATTACATAATTACGACACAAGTGCAGTTAAAATAAGTATTTAAACTAAACAACTAACTACTACGCCTCGAGAAACGAGGAATGCTCATGCACGTGCTCGGTTTTCACCCAAAAAGACCATCGTTTTTCTTCCAGAGAGCCTTTGTTGCACAATAGAACACCAACACTACTGCTCACTCTGCTCTGCCTTAGTAATATACTGTTCAAATTTGCATCAGTGGCCGGCCAGCCACTAGTGAAGGTTGCCGGCCACCAGTGATGGTTGTCCGGCCATCAGAGGTGGTCTGCCGGCCACCTACCGACCATAGAAAGTGGCTTGCCGGCAACTGCTGCATAGGTTCATCTTGCTACAATAGAGGACAAACAGAGCACATACAAGGTATTTCAAGGGTAGTTTTGCACAACTCACCCCTCATTTTCATAAGCAAATCAAAGGAGTAGCAAGTTCGGTTCACAAACCATCAATAGATGCAATTTCATTACATGATGGCTTATGAAACCAAGTGTGCAAGTTCAATAAATGCAAAATAAGACACAAACCTCCTTCCTTTCATGAATGATCAAGGGAAGAAGTTGACCTTGGAGACTTGAATCATTTCATCACCAGCAAGTATGAAATGGTTCAAGCTTCCATGTGTTCAATTAACGTCCGATTGAACACAACCAAATTATTATCTTGCACTATTTTAGTTCCACTTTTAGTTACTCTATTTTAGTTACCTTTCCATCCTTTAATCAATTGAGTCCAAAGGGTGAGATTAAGTCCTCTAATGAAAAGAGAGCTCAAAATACAAGTTGCTTTAGGTATTAAAGAAGCATCATACCATTGGTAACAAATTCCCTAAGGGATTAAACCATTAAGTATGAAACCTTAATTTCATATTTGGGCAAACAAGTGACTTGAAACCACTTTCAAAGTAAAATAAAAAGCCAAGAATGGAGGGAGGTTGCAGAGATTATTAGTACTGAAATGAAGTATGAAACGCCAAAAATGAGTTCTATCAACTCAAATAAGTGATATTTAAGACCTAAAACATCAAGCTTATAAGGACTATTACACTAAAAGCATGCAAAACAAAGCTCAAATGTAACCAAAGCCCAAAACAGTGCTAAAATAGGTTAAAATAAGTCCTAAAATATACTGGAATTAAGACTCAAAAGGCTAGATTAACATGCTAAAACATGGCATAAGCTAGGATAGTAAGCAAGACACAAGGAGGGGAGGCTAACCCCTCCAAATTTGGACTTCAAAACATAATTTTGGCCACTAAAAAAGCTCTGAAAATTAGTGTTTAAAAGCTTGGAAAAAGATAGTAAAAGGGTGGGAAACACAAGGGCAAAGGCTTCCAAAACAAAGGTTCAAAGAATGGCTATCAACCCCTCAACCTTTAATGGCCTTATACCCAAGCTTCAGCCCAAAAAACACAGAGTTTTGATGGCCCAAAACAAAGGAAAAACAGTAGGAAAAAAAAGTAAAGAAAGCAAGCTAATAGATAAAGCTTTATACCTCTTGAAGAGAAGAAGCAATTTAACCAACAAAACCAAGCAAATAGCACCCTTAAGAGCTCAAACCAAGCACAAGAACACCTCAGCTCAAAGATGAGAAGATTTGGTTAAGGGTGTATAGGCAAAGGTTGAAAAATTGTAAGTAAAAGTGTAGGATTTTGCTAGAGAGAGAGAGAATTGTAGAGAGAGGAAATTTTTTGATCTCCAAAATTTCTAACCTCAAAACAAGAGAGAGGGGCCTCCTATATATAGAAAACATGAAATTCTCACAAGAAGATCTAGCCCTATATGTGGGGGTAGATGTATGCATCTGTGCAAACAGCTGGCACAACTGGCATAAAATATTTGCAAAATACACTGGTGGCCGGCAGCCCAAAAGTGATGGCCGACAGCCTCTATCAGTGGCCGGCAGGCCACCAAAAACTGTAGGCTTAAAAGACTAAGGCTTGGTTAAAAAATGAGGCAACAAGGGTGCAGGGTTTGAAAGGCTCAAAGTTATGGCGTTCCGCTGAGGACTTCGAGCATTTGGTGATCAAATACGTTCATCATCGGGTGTGCATGCAAGGACGTCCAAGTCGTAAGGGCCGTAAAAAATGGGGTGTCTACAATTTTAAACCAATTCTTTTCGTCATTTCCATTCTTTAGTCCATTTGTTTGAAGTAATGATTAAGTCCTCTAAAAGGAGAGAAGCATCAAATGGGAAGTAATTCTCAACATGAAAGAGAGATTACGCCATTGACAATGAATCTCCATAGAGATTAAGCCATTAAATGTGAATCTCTAGTTCATGTGTTGAATAACCATCAACCATTTGAAACAAATCTCAAATGGGAGAAAGTAGTGGCAACTTGGTTCTTAAAGTGAGGTTATTACCATGGAAATTAAATAAAGAAATGCTAAGAACAACATGATGCAAGCTATATACAAAGAACAATGCTACAACAACTGAACTAATCAAAGCTTGAACCAATTAAATAGAGTAACACAGCCCTAAAATAGTCTATAATAAGCCCAAAACAGTGGCTGAAAATGTAAGAAAAGAGCTCAAAAGCTAAGCAAAAGCAAAGACACTAAAGCTATGTAAGTAAGAAAACAAGGAGGGATGGCTAACCCCTCTAATTTCAAGACTTCAAATCATGTTTTTGGCCTTAGTTCAACTCTAAAAATTAGTTCAAAAACCAAAGAAAAAGTGTGTAAAAGAACCAAGGGTTGAGCTACAAAAATGGGTGCAAGTAAGGGTGTTAACCTTAACACATTTGGTAGCTTGTCCAAACCTAAGTTCCAACACTTAAAATAGATGTAAAATAGCCTAAGAATACAAGAAATATGTAGAAATGAAGAAAGCAAAAGCAAGAACAAAAGTTACAAGCTTATACCTCTCAAAATGGAGTAAGCTTTTGCTGATGATCAAACTCACTCTTGGCACACTCTTAAGCTTGAATTATGCTTCTCAAGGGTCAACCAAGGCTCTAAGATGATGAGTTAGGGTTGTGTATGGTGTATATAGATGATACAAGGTTGGTAGGTTAACTCAGAGCTAACTTGCAATGGAAGGAGGAAGGAGGAAGGAGGAAGGAGGAAGGAGGAAAGAGGAAGGAGGAAGGAGGAAGGAAGAGCTCTCTCTATGTGTATAGGTTTTCTTTCAATTGTTCAACTCCTAAAATAGAGGTATATGGTTGTATTTATAGAATTTGAGCACAAAAGGTGATAAATATCTTCAAAAATGGACAACTAGCGGCCTCCCGCCCAGAACAGTGTTTCTCGGTACTGAAGCCCAACTGGCTCTTAATAGCCACGGCCGACCCTTAATGAGCCACGACCGGCCCTCAATAAATTCCCCTGTTTTTCTAGTTTAGCCTTAACACAGGGTGGTACAAGGTGTACAAATGAATTTCTTGGGTATGATCAATGGGAATATGGAAGGTTTGGGATTGTTTCGAAGCTTGAACAAGACTCTTTGGTTGAGATCTCAGACCACGTATAATACCACTTTCATCATCGAGTGTACCGAGTAAAGCGCTTGAGCCTTGCGGGTGGTCAAAAATGGGGTATCCACACTTACCAATTAGTATTAGGAATGGTGTGGTATGCTATGTGATAACATGCTTATGTGACTAAGTGGGTATGGAGTTTAATTTCTAAGATATTGATTAGGGTTACGGGTTTCTAGAAGTCCTGTTAGAAGAACACTTGATCATTGTTGTTTCTAACTAGAACTCTGGCAACGCATTGGGACGATTATTATCTAGAAATGAAATTCGTATGTATTGATGTGATTATGTGCTTTTGTAGAATGAATTATCTATTGTTCATCGCATTAGGACGCGAGTGAGTTAGTTTCGGTACATTTGTAAATGTGCTAATATTTTGTGTTACCTTTATTAGGATGTCGGGACGTGGGCATGGTGGTAGGCGTGGCAGGCCTAGATGGTAGGAGGTGCCATTACCAGATGAAATTTTGGCCCAAGAAGAAGGGGTTGTTAAGCCAATGTGGCCGAACCAGTTGGTCAGCAGGCCATGGGAGTTTTCCCATGAAATGGCCGGAGCCTTGCGGGAATCCATGGATATTCTCAGAGCTTAGAATCAATCTAGCCCATGTTGCTGAGATAGGGCCGTCATTTTTGAAGAGGGAGTTCTTTCGTTCTAATCCGGATGAGTTTTTGGGGGATCCGAAAGAGCCTTTGAAAGTGGATGAATGGCTCGGGTAAATAGAGAAGACATTTGAGATTCTTGGAATCGAGAACAACGGGCTAAGAGTGACCTTGGCATCTTTCCAGCTAAGGGGAGATGTGGGTCGGTGGTGGAAGTATGTGCGTGGATGCATTGGAGTGACTTGGGAGGCCTTTGTCCACACCTTTTAGGACACAAGTTTTTACCTTCCACTGCTAAGGAGAAGTTGAAGGAGTAGTTTCTAAAGCTCAAGTAGCTTAATACACTAGTAGCTGAGTTTGAGGCAGCTTTTACTAGCCTCTCTAAATTTGCACCGAAACTTGTGGCGGTGGAGGAACGCCATTGCATTGAGTTTGAGAAGAGGTTGAGGATTGGGCTTCTTTTCAAGGTGGCTGGGTCTATGATTAGGGACTACGGATGCCTTATGGAGGTGGCGGCTCATCTTGAAACCGTGATTTAGATAAATGAGGAGCAGATGAGGGGCTCCAGGCAGAGGAGTCACGAGGTTCAAGGGGAGACTTGGGACAATAAGATGCAGAGGGGTACCACCCCACAGCAGTCCTAGGGAGCCCAATCTAGATCCACTTTTCTTGTACCGAGTTCTATGGCAAGGAGAGGTGGTCAGGGAGGGATCACTTGTTTCAAGTGTGGCCAGTTAGGTCACAAGTCTATAGTTTACCCGCAGAAGGGAGGATAGCAATAGTCTGTGCCATCTACGACTTGTTCTTAGAGTCAGAGTCAAGGGAGAGGGTAGCCGCCTACCTATTATTAGTGTGGGCAGTCAGGACACGTGATGAGGTTTTCCCTCAGTTGGGTGGCATATCTGGTGCGTCTAGTCAGAGACAGACACAGAGCCATTAACCTGCACCGTCAGCACAGGTCTCGAAGGCCAATCAGGGGGCCTCTGTAGACACCCCATTTTTTACCACCCTTACGACTTGGGCGCCACCGATTGCGCACCCCATGATGAATGTATATGCTTGTCAAATGCTCGAAGTCCTAAGCAGAATGCCTTAGCTTTGAGCTTTAAAACCATGTGAACCTCTAGCTTTGTTTTTGGACTAAAACAACAGTTTTTCAAGCCTAGACATCTATTGTGGACTGTTGGCTAGTAATGTGGCCTACCGTTCACTATTAGTGGGTTACCGGCCACTTGTGTGTTTTTTTCAGATATTTATGCTAGCTGTGCTAGCTATTTCCACAGGTGCATGCATCTGCTCACACGTGTATGTATGGATATTTCTGAGGGAGTTTCATGTTTTTCTATAAATAGAAGACCTTCCCTTCTATTTTTGAAGGTTGGAAATTTTGGAGCAAAAATATTTCTGTCTCTACAATTCCTTCTCTCTCTTGCAAATTCTTAAGCCTTTGCCTATATACTATAAACCAAACCTTGTGGTATTTGAGCTGAGGTACTTTTGAGCCTACTTTGAGCTCTTGAGGGTGTGTAAGTGTTGATTTATCACTTAGAAATGGTTCTCCTCTTCAAGAGGTATAAGTTTTGGATTATTTCTTTGATTTATTTGCTATTTTTCCTACTGTTTTTGGCTGTTTTTACTCTGTATTTTTGGGTTGAAACTTGTGGTTTAAGGCCATTAGGGGTGGAGGGGTGGATCATGCTTTTTGCACCTCACTTCTCAAGCCTTTGCCCATGTGTTTCACACCTTTTTGTCAACTTTTTTTTTTGAACTTTTTAATACTGAATCTTAGAGGTTTTTCAGAGGCTAAAATCATGTTTTGAAGTCCCAAAAATGGAGGGGGTAGCCTCCATTCCTTGTGCTTTTTTACTAGCTTAACTTGCTCCATGTTGTAGCTTACTCTTTTA
Organism: Camellia sinensis; assembly: GCF_055761805.1. NCBI lineage: Eukaryota > Viridiplantae > Streptophyta > Magnoliopsida > Ericales > Theaceae > Camellia > Camellia sinensis. The sequence continues at coordinate 53,625,830 of NC_138967.1, forward strand.
GCTCTTTTGCCTTCAATTCCAGCAGTGATTTTAGGTGCTTTAGGATTGTTTTAGGCTGTTTGTTCCATTTATGCCTTGTATTGCATGCTTGTAGTGTAACAGTCCTCATAGGTTTGGAGGTTTAGGCCTTAGCCACCAACCTATTTGAGTTGATAGCATTTATTTCTTGCTTTCCATACTTGTGATCACCTCTAATATCTTCTGCAACCTCCATTCTTTCTTAGTTTTTTCTTTGTTTTGAAAGTTGTCTCAAACCAAGTGTTTGTTTAAGCGTGGGATTGAGGTATTGTGCTTAATGATTTAATCCCTTTGGGGGTTCATTACCAACGGCATGGTGTCTCTTTCATGCCTAAAACAACTCTTTGTTTGATATTTCTTTCCATTAGAGGACTTAAAGATCACTATTGGACTTAATGAACTTAGGAATGGTTGGTAATTGAAATGAAGTAATAAAATTGGGACTAAAAATGGTGCAAGATAATAAGCAATTTTTTGTTCAATTAAATGGTTCAAGTTTCCAAGGTCAATCACTTCCCTTGATCAATCCATGATAGAGAGGAGGATTGAGAGTATTTTATTGTGCATTTATTGAAATTGTACCCCTTGATTCATAGGTCATCATGTAATGAAATTGCATTAATTGATGGCTTGCGAATTGAGCTTGCCACTCATTTGAGCTGTTTGATGATAAGGAGGGGTAAGGTATACAAACATCACTTGAGCATGCCCTGTTTTTTCTCTATATGTTTTTTGTTGCAGTAGGAGGATCTATGCTTTAGTGGCCGGCATGCCACTACTTCTAGCCTACCGGACACTTTTGTCAAATTGAGCAACAACTTTTTGGAATAGAACAGAGCAGAGGCTGAGGTGAAAAGATGTTCTAACTGTGCAACAGAGGCATTCTGGCAGCAGAATAGTGGCCTTTTTGGGTGGAAATCTGTTCATGCATGAGCATTCCTCGCTTCCCGGGGCTGATCAGTTGGCTTAGTTACTTCTTTCATGTTGTATTTATGTTGTAATTAATTAGTTAATTATAATTTGTAATTAAATAATTAGTGTAATTAATTAGTGAGTTCCATAGAATAGTTAATTAATTAATTGGTTTTGTAATAACTAGCTAGCATAGTTAGTTAATTTGTCATTGTAATATTTAGTTAATTTGTAATAATTAGCTTAGCTAGTTAGTTTATTTGAATGCTCCTACATGAGGGCACAGTTGGAATAACATGTATGTCTTCCAACCCCACTTCTTTCTCTCTTTTATTTACCTGCTTATGATGGTTAGTTTAAAGCATCATATTTCATTTAGCATTTATCATCTTTGTATCCACTTGTCTTGCATGCATGATGCTTGGCGTATCATTCTAACTTGCATTGTTAGCTAAATACTTTTTTGAATACGTGCTTTATCGCATGCCATCAAATTGATTCATATGCCATATTGAGTAGCCAAGCCGATTTAGAGTGCATATCGCATGTGTTGCATTAGTCATATTGCATAGTTAGAATCATGCATTTTTCTAACTCTTTCATCTTTTTTGGCTTGGAGTATTAGGTGAGCTTTTACTTGTTTTAGCATATCGCATGCGTGTTAGTGTTACCATGTCAAAGCATGCTCATCATGAGGCCAAGTGCTTAAGTGATAAACTATTTAAATGCTTGTGGATGAAGGCTAATTGCTTGAATTGAAATAGTTTAATTAATGTACATTTGAGCCCACTTTTTTAAAGTGGCATATTCACAAACTCTTTTTAAAAACAAACATGAAAGCAAAGTGTTCCAATTTTTGCAAATTAGTCTATATTTATGTACGTCACATAGTAAGTTTGCCTAATAATTGGAACAAGAGTATATAAGATAAATAAGATTCACATCATGATTAGTAGAGACCGATCTTTGATCGGGCGAGCGGGGGTGCTCAAGTCATGACCTTCCCCCCTCGTACCTAAGTTCCCGAGCCAAGACAGTCTTAGTGATGATGGACACGTGGCCTTTGGCACGAGTCATGGGTTTCCTAAATTTTCTAAAAATATTTAGGTGGTGACTTTGTCTCTGGCAAAACAGTCCATTTTTGGCAATTTGACTCAAAATTGATTTCCAAAAGATTTGCCGGATTTGGACTCTTTTGTGTTTATCTATTTCACATTGCACTTGTGGGATCAGATTCAAAACCACAGGAGTCCGAACTGTAAGGCTATTGTATCCGAAAGGCGCACAAAAAGTCGAGTTGCAGCCTCTTCGGCTCAGTTAGTGTATCAGACTTATGCTCTGAGGAGTGAGCAAGTAGAGCAGAGACCTATAGGGCGTATTATGCTGTTACCATGCCAGATTTGTTGCCAGCACCTTTGGTAGTGAGATAATTTCTCGTTATGTAATTCTATTGCCAATGTGTTGATTGATACCAGTGCATCGCATTCTTTCATTTCGTTTGCATTTGCTTCGGCATTGGGGTTGGAAGTGGCTCGGTTAGCATCTCCACTCAGGGTAGAGTCACCTGTTAGTGGTGAGGTTATGTTGGATCAGGGATGTCAGAGTTATGAGATAGAGATTGCCGGTCGTCGACTTCCTTTTGTTTTTGTGTTAATTGATATGTTCAGCTTTGATGTCATTTTAGGCATGGATTGGTTATCATTCTATCGGGTTATCATAGACTGTTACCATCAGAGAGTTATGGTGTGCACCTTGAGTGGGGATTGTTTTTATTTCTAGGGGAACCGAGTTGATAGAGCTTTGTTGGCAGTGTGTGATTCGTATGGTCGGGGTGAGCCTAGTTTCCTTCTTGCTACATTCTTGGGTGTTGAGAGTGATGTGTTCGAGTTGAGTTACTGAGTAGTTTGTGAATATCCGGACGTCTTTTCCGAGGATCTCACTAGTTTGCCACTTTACCGTGAGATAGAGTTCTCTATTGATTTAGTGCCTGGCACAACATTGATTTCTATGGCACCGTATAGATTTGCATCCACCCACCGAGTTGAGTGAGTTGAAGATTCAACTTCAGGAATTATTAGATAAGGGATTTATCTGCCCTAGTACTTTGCCTTGGGGAGCATTGGCTCTCTTTGCCAAGAAGAAAGATGGCTCTTTGTAAAATTGTATTGATTACTGAAAGTTGAATCGGGTAACTATTAAGAATAAGTACCCATTGCCTCGTATAGATGATTTGCTTGACCAGTTGAAAGGATATTGTTACTTCTCTAAGATAGACTTGAGATCGGGTTATCACCAATTGAGGGTAAGGGAAGAGGATGATGCCGCCTCCGCGACCGAGAAGGTTAATCCGGTCGCAGCAGATAGAAGGGTAGCAGGGAAAGTTCACTCGGTCGGGCAGGAGGATAACCGCCCAAGCGACCGGCCAAAAGATCAACGACGTGGCCCAAACCACGATGACAGAAACAAAGGTCGCAGAAACGACCGAGCTGACGCTCCCCGTGATGCAGCGGAGGATGCTAAGAGAAAATTGAGGGCGCGGACTGGAATCACCACGGTCTTTAAAATCCCTATCTACCGCATCTTGAGTGAAATCAGAGGCGAGCCTTTTGTTCGCTGGCCGGCCAAGTTGGGGAATGCACAGAGAGGCTTCAACTCAAGGTATCGCTGCACCTTCCATGAGGAACAGGGACATCGAACGGAGGACTGCTTGCCGCTCAAACAACATCTGGAAGAGCTAGTGGCCGCAGGACACCTCGACCAATACATAGATGGGGGTATAAAGGCCGCGCCATTGGGGCAAACCGAGCTAAACGGCCTGGCCGCCCTAGAGGCAGCACCCCAAGGTGTAATCAACGTCATCCATGGCATCGTTGAACCAGCAAGGGTCTGCGAGCTCAGAGGGATGATTAAAAAAGCTGAGCACATGAGGGAAGTGCTCTCCGTTCAGCCCGTTGTAAAGAAAGGGAAGACCGAGGAGAAGGACATTGTTACCTTTTCGAGCGGGGATTTGGAGCGCATCCAGATGCCCCACAATGACGCCCTAGTGGTAACTCTTCGCGTCAAAGACTTTGACATCATGAGGATCTTGATCGACCACGGAAGTTCAGTCGAAATTATGTACTATGACGCGTTCAAACAAATGAAGTTGGAGGACAAGGACTTGGCCCCTGCGACGTCCCCTTTGGTTGGCTTCAACTCTCAGCCAGAGTGGCCGGTAGGGAAGATCATACTGCCGGTCAAAGCGGGTTCAGTAACAAAGCAAGTAGAGTTCTGGGTGCTCAAAGTCCCGTCCATCTACAACTTAATTTTAGGCAGGAGCTGGTTGCACGCCATGCAAGTAGTAGCGTCGACTTACCATCAGGTCTTGCGTTTTCCGGCGCCAAATGGACAAATAGAAGAAGTTTGGGGAGACCAGGTGATGGAGAAACAATGCTTCGTTGCGGTAAATGGCAGCCGAGCAGCTAAAGGATTTGTCCAAATGATTGAGGGACCCGAGGGAAAGGAGGTCCTTGACGACGTAGGAAGAAAGGCCGAGGAAAAATCGGTCGAGGATTTGGTGGAAGTGTGCGTCGACGAGAATGACCCAACTAAGTTCTTCCTCTTGGGATCGTCTTTGACTAGCACCGAGCGGTTGGATTATGTCAACTTCTTGGTCTCCAACATGGAGGCTTTTGCGTGGACGCCTTACGATATGCCTGGCGTCGACCCTAACTTCATTTGCCATCAGTTGAACGTCTTCCCAAACGCGCGGCCAGTCATTCAGAGGACTCGTTGCTCGGTTTTGCACCATGCCGAGGTAGTGGCAGAGGAGGTCAAAAATCTGTTGGAAGCGGGAGCGATAGAAGAAGTGCAATACCCTCGTTGGATATCCAACACGGTGGTGGTCCCGAAAAAGAATGGCAAGTGGCGAGTCTGCGTTGACTATAAGACAGTTAACCGTGCATGCCCAAAGGATAGCTTCCCTCTCCCTCAAATTGACCAGCTGGTGGACTTGACCGTTGGCCATCAGAGGTTTAGCTTCCTGGATGCATATCGCGGCTACTACCAGATAGCCATGTGTAAACCGGACCAAGAGATCACGTCGTTCACCACTCCTAGAGGCCTATATTGTTATAAAGTCATGCCGTTCGGACTGAAGAACGCCGGCGCAACTTTTCAGAGGATGGTGACAAAGATGTTCGCTCCTCTTTTGGGCCGAACAATGGAGGCCTACATCGACGATATGGTGGTAAAGAGTAAGGAGAAGTCTCAACACCTCGCCGACCTAGCAGAAATGTTTTCCATACTTAAGCGCCACAAACTTCGTTTGAATGCCTCCAAGTGCGCCTTCGGAGTCGGCACCGAGAAGTTTCTGGGGTTTTTGGTCACAAACCAAGGGATTGAAGCTGACCCATCACAGATCAAGGTTATACAAGAGCTGAAGCACCCAAACTCCACGAAGGACGTGCAACATCTTGCCGGGATGGCAGCCGCGCTGAACAGATTCATCAGCCGGTCTTCTGATCGTTGCAGGCCCTTGTTTAAAACTTTGAAGGCCAAGTTCTTTTGGGATGGCAAATGTGACCGTGCACTGGCAGACTTAAAAATATACCTTTCCTCAGCCCCTATCTTAGTCACACCTCGGCCGGGCGAAGAATTGTATCTCTACTTGGCTGTCTCTCAACATGCTGTGAGCGCCGTCCTAGTCCGTGCTGAATGCATCCAGCACTTGCCAATCTTCTATGTGAGCAAGACTTTGCTCCCGGACGAGACGAGGTATATTCCACTGGAAAAATTAGCGTTGGCACTGATGATGACATCAAGGAAGCTGGCGCACTATTTTCATGCCCATACAATAGTTGTGTTATCCGAGTTCCCGCTTAAGGTGCTTTTTGAAAAGGCAGACTTCACCGGAAGAATTTTGAAACGGGCCGTGGAATTGGGGCAGTACGATATCAAGTTTCGCCCGCACACCGCAATCAAGGCTCAAGCTCTCGCAGACTTTGTGGCAGAATTCGCCCCTGGAACGCATCCAGTTTGCCCAGTTGGTTTTGCTGGTGTGGATTTAGCGCAGCCCATGGTTCTGGCGATAGAAACGAGTGTTGGCTCAAAAGCGGGAGAAGGCCGAAGAGCGACCGCACTAGAAGAGCTGGGTGACTTCTTGGAAGACGTGCTCAATCAAGGCAAGGAAAGAGACCAGAATGAACCGATCAGAGACTTGGGATTGAGAAGCTCCCAAAACCCTTCTGATTGCTGGAAGCTGTTTATTGGCGAGATGTGGAAGCTCTTCGTTGATGGGGCATTCAACAGGTATGGAGCCGGGCTGGGTATCGTACTGACTTCACCGGATGGGCTGATTATCGAGCAGGCAATTACGCTCGGCTTTTCAGCATCCAACAACGAAGCGGAGTATGAAGCCCTTCTTGCCGGGCTAAGAAGCGCATTGAGAATGAAGGCGTCAGCCCTGATGGTGTTCAGCGATTCCAAGCTGGTGGTCAATCAGGTCTCGGGGGAGTATGAGGCAAAGGACGAAAGAATGACCAAGTATTAGGCGCTGGTACGCGCAGAGATCAAGAAGTTCGCTGCAATAAGGATGGAACAAATCGACCGTGAGGAAAACAACGCGATTGATGAATTGGTCAGACTTGCTTCTACTCAGACAGCTTTTCCTAACCCCTTGATGATAGAGTTTTTACCTCGGCCACGGGGGAGTATGAGGCAAAGGACGAAAGAATGACCAAGTATTAGGCGCTGGTACGCGCAGAGATCAAGAAGTTCGCTGCAATAAGGATGGAACAAATCGACCGTGAGGAAAACAGCGCGGTTGATGAATTGGTCAGACTTGCTTCTACTCAGACAGCTTTTCCTAACCCCTTGATGATAGAGTTTTTACCTCGGCCAAGCATTGAGGAACCGGAAATGACTGAGGTGCTCTGCGCCGACTTGGGTCCTTCCTGGATGGACCCCATTATCGTCTTCCTAAAAGATAGTGTTCTACCAGAAGAGAAGAAGGCGGCCAACAAGATCCGGACCAAGTCAGAGCGGTTTTGGCTCTCCCCGTCCGGAGCCTTGTATAAGAAGTCTTTTACCGGGCCGTATCTAAAGTGCGTTCACCCTGCTAAGGTGGAAGCCTTCTTTTATGAGATCCATGAAGGCATCTGTGGCAGCCATATTGGGGGTAGGTCACTGGCTTATAGAGCAATTTCCCAAGGTTATTGGTGGCCGTGCAAGCAGGCAGACGCGCAGAAATACATTCGCCGATGTGAAAAGTGCCAAAAATTTGCTCACCAGATTCACCAGCCAGCGAGAGAATTGCTCCCCCTTAAAAGTCCTTGGCCGTTCGCACTCTGGGGATTGGATATAGTGGGGCCACTCCCAGCAGCCCCGGGCAATCGCAAATTCTTCATCGCCGCCACCGATTACTTCACAAAGTGGGTTGAGGCCGAGCCACTGGCGACCATAAAGGAAAAGGATGTGAAGAAGTTTGTTTGGCAAAATGTTATTACTCGCTTCGGTATACCCAAGGCCCTCATCTCAGATAATGGCACTCAATTCGATGGGAAACTCTTTCGCGAATTTTGCAAAGAGCTGAAGATCGAATTCTATAATTCAACGCCAGCCTATCTGCAGTCAAATGGTCAAGCAGAGGCCTCAAACAAGACCATCCTGGACCGGCTGAAAAAGCGGCTTGAGAAGGCCAAGGAGAAGTGGGCTGAAGAACTCCCTAGCGTACTCTGGACGTACCGCACTACGCCAAGATGGTCGACCGGAGAGACTCCATTTGCCTTGGCCTATGGCATGGAAGCCGTTATCCTGCTGGAAATTGGCATGCCAACCATCTGGTCCGAAAGCTTCTAGCCAGATTTGAACAATGAAGCAGTGGCATTGGAGCTAGACCTTGCCGAGGAAAGGAGGGAGCGGGCCCTAATCCACATAGCGGCCTATCAGCAAGAACTCTCCAAGAAATACAACAAGGCTGTGCACCTCAGGCTGTTCAAGATCGGGGACTGGGTCTTAAGAAAAGTGCTGGGCAACATGGTGGTCCCTGGCGAAGGAAAGCTCGATGCAAATTGGGAAGGACCATACAAGGTGACTGGTCTCGCTGGCAAAGGGGCATACTATCTGGAAGATTTAGATGGCAAGGCTGTCCCCAGACCATGGAATGCAGCCAACCTTAAGATCTTTTACTTTTAAAATGTAATTGCTTAGCTTTTTAGACCTTTAGCCTTTTGGCATTTGCTGTAAAGATAGCACTGCTTTTTGTAATGAAAAGTAGCCCTCTTATTGTTTTGTTTCACATCTTTTTGTGCAATGACACCGCAAGGATACAAGGCCACAGTGGATGCTAGGGGCAGAGAGACCGACCTGAATGGGACCGGACTGATTTTTTCTCGCCGGTATAGAAGTGGACCGCACAAACAGTTGGTGTATTGTCCAATGAAATGATTGGCGTATGGTCCAATTCACATAAGGGCCGAGCTGGTTTTTTGTTCGCCCAATTGGGATGTTGGCGTCCTGTCCAACTTAAATGAAATATTGGTGTTTTGCCCAATGTTAAGGACGAGCTGATTCTGCTCGGCCAAAACGAAATGTTGGTATTTTGCCTAACCGATAATAGCTGAGCTGACTTTGCTCGGCCAAGCGATATGTTAGTGCCTTGTCCAACTTACAAGAAGCCGAGCTGACTTTGCTCGGAGAAAAAAAAAAAAAAATGTTGACGTTCTATCCAACTCCTAGGCAAAGCTGATTTTGCTCGGCCATGTCGAAATGTTGGTGTTTTGTCCGATCTAAAGGCCGAGCTGGTTTTGCTCGGCTGAAGTGAAATAATTGTGATTTGTCCAACTTCTTTTAGGGCCGAGCTAATTTTTGTCCGCCCAAAAACAGGACTTGAAGTGCTGTCAAAGCTAGAGTGGCAGTGGTAATTTTTGCTCGGCCGAATGAAAATTTTTGGGTTCTTTCGAAAAATCAAAGAACCGAGCTGCCAGTTGATTCGTGGGCATTTCAGTTGAAGAAATTCTGATTTTAGCTTGGCATATTGCGCGGTATTGCCGACCTATCAGTTGTGGTACATTAAAGATTGAATTAGGACATTTTGTACGTTGCAACCGAACAAAAAGAGAAGATCAGCGGGCAAAAAGTTCAAATTTCATTGATTGAGGAAATTGCATTACAATTGTGGGGCCCTGGCCCGGTTACATTAAACAAAGAAAGGAAAGAGACGAAAATGAAGCAGGAAATATGAGGGGGCATTTTAGTCTAATTTCAGGTCAACCGTCTGCTCGGCGACCTCCAGAGTCTGCTTGGCCACCTCCGCACTGTGCTCGGGCAAGCCTACTTCCAACTCATCATCCGCGTCCTCCACCACGAAAACCTCCTGATCGGCTACTTGATCTTCGGCATCCTGGGATGCTTCAGGAGAAGTTTGCTCGGTTTGTTGCGCGGCGGCGGCTTCTTCCGCGGCTTCCTTTTTGGCCTCCTCTATGAGCCTCTTCTACGCGGCGCTCGCATAGGCCTGCATGTAGTGCGGTATGAAGGCCGCAGGCGGATGTAGGAACATGTCAGCATCCTGACCAAGGCCAACTTTCTCCACGGCAGCTTTCCAACCGCACTGGAAAAAGATGTCCTTAGTCGCCTGTACCTGCCGTTCATACGTTTTTTCGCCTTGAGCATAGCCCCTGTCTTCGGCGTCGCTAGCCGCCTTGTCTTTCTCCTCTTTATGCGCATCGCGCAGCTTCCTCAGCTCGACGAGATACCGGGCTTTGGTCGACTTCACGGCCCGTTATTTGTCCGCTTCAGCTCGGTCAACCTTTTGGTTCAGGTTATCTCGTTCGGCCTCAACTGCTTCCTGCGCAGCCTTAAGCTTCGCTATCTCGGCCTTTTGGGCCTTGTTCTCAGCTATGGCATCCCGCAGGCTCTGTCGCACTGCAACCATTCGATCGTGCACTAAATAGTTCTTTTGCGCGGCCTGAAAACAAATGAAAGATTGTAAACGTTCAGAAAACTGAGCAAAAACCGGTTAACAACTTGCAGCAAAAAGAGTGGAACTTACCAAAACGATTGATTTTGCTGCCGAGCGAAGCACCTTCAGGTCGGACAGCTCGTCGTGCTTCTTCATGTCGGTGGGAAGGATCAGCCCCTTGGTCATGTTGAAACCGAGGAAGTAATCCTTATCCGCGTATACTGAATCGGCCTCAGAGACAGCCCGGCCCTTGTACTTGATCTCGGACGCCCAGATCGGGGGGAGGATCGGCTCTTGGAAGGCCCGGTTGGTTGTTGCTCGGTCTGGTCCCCCAGCTCGGTGGAGGCATGCTCAGTGGAGTCCTCATCAACGAGGTGCTGCTCTCTCTGGTCTTTCCTTGGTCGCTTCTTCGACCGACCAGCTGGTTGTTCGCTGGCAAGAGCCAGCACAGCCCCTTCCTTTTGCCCGGCTGCAGTGGAAGATGTTCCCCCGTTTGCTTCCGGCGGTTGGGACTCGCTTTCCTCACCGGTGATAAGGGACTTGATTGCCCGGATCTTCGCCATTTCTTGCTCGGCAGTGAGATGAACAAGTCTGATTGGCGGAAGATTTGGGTCAGGTTCTGGGGAAGGAGCACGGAGGAAGTCGGTAACCCGGCTTTTGCGCGGCGCTTTGTAAGTGTAGGTCGGTTCAAAGCCGAGCAGCTTTGCTGACTCTCTTTCTTCTTCTGGATGGTGCAGTAAGACTCTTATGGCCTCCTAGTTAGCCCGGTGGTAGTCTTCCGCTAAGTGCTTGTAATCTGCAAATAGAAGTGTTAGACCGGCACATAGAGAGACTCATGCAGAAGGAAAATAGTGCGGTTAGCCGAGCTACTCACCAGCACTTCCAAAATCTTTCGTAATATACCAGCCTGGTATGGGTGCCTCGGTGTCCTCATAATTACCGGACACCCACAAGAAGTCGTCATCATTGGTCTCCTTGTCCGGGTTGCCCTCGATGCGTTTTGCTTGGCCCTTCTTTACTTTTAGATACCAGCAAAGCCCACCTTTATTTTTACTAAGAGTGTACTGGTGGAATATTTCAGCAAGACCGAGATTGAGACCGAGCCTCCTGCTTAGCTCGGCCACGCCGTTTATTATCTTGTATGTGTTGTTCGATACTTGGGTTGGGCAAAGCCTTGTCTGCCTCAAGAATTCGCAGATCAAGGGTTGGACTGGGAAGCGAAGTCCTCCTTCGATTATGGACACGACCGTGAAAGGGCACCGGTCTAGGTTGCCCCAAGGGGTATCTCCCTTCTTGGCCAGCTCTAAAATGACATCGTCTGGAATATTGTACTCCCTATGAAACTCGGCAAGCGCACCGGGCGAGCTCACCATGAATCGGTACTTCCCCATCTATCTTGGTTTTATTCGGTGATTTAATTTGTATCTCGGTGAAAAATTTTGGTGTATTTGCTCCGACTTTGAGCTCCACCAGTGATGGTTATAGACGGGCCTGGTCGGTCCTAATTTGTTCTGCATTGTTAAGAAACAAGTCTAAGGGTTAGCACGGCATAAATTGCACGGCTTCAATGAGGATTTTTTAGCTCGATGAAGGGTTTTTGGGTGTTTGACCGGTTCGATCCTAACTCGGCTAGACAACTTGGCCAATTTGGCCTTCCTAGTTCGGTTCTGATTCTCTATTTTCGGCTCGGTAAAGGCCCAAGAAGAAAACTCGAACAAGTTATAGCTCGGTTCAGTCTTATTTACGGATCTAATTGGGTGTTCATCTCGGTCAAGGCCCCAAGTAGAGACCTCAAACAAATTTTAGCTCGGTTAAATCTGATTTACGGATCTAATTGGGTGTTCAGCTCGGTCAAGGCCCCAAGTAGAGACCTCAAACAAATTTTAGCTCGGTTAAATCTGATTTACGGATCTAAATGAGCATTTAGCTCGGTTCTGTCCAGTGTTCATCCAGTTCATCCTAAGTTCAAAGCCCATCCATTCAAACTAAGGAGAAACAGGGGCACGAGGCCCCATTCACCCCTCCAATTCCAGTTTGCCCTGAGGTGTGTCAATACTACCCCATGGAGGAGGTATTGGTAGGTGCCTAGCATTTCCAAGCAAAAACACGAAGAACACGAGATGGAAAACATGAAGAACATGGACAGAAAATAGGGTGGATTGGTGAAGAGACTTACCAGCGACGGATGTCAAAGAGATCAATCGACCAAGAGCTCGATTATAGCCTCAGAAGGAACGAAAACGGGTGTAAAGGAATCGGAAAGGCAGCAATGGCAGTAATGGTAGAGGTACGAGGGTTTTGAGAGCAAGGGCTTTGGGGCTTGAGAGCGATGAGCAGTAAGGGTTGAAGTGACCCTTCGTTTGTGTATAAAAGAGAGGGGGAAAAACCAAACGGCTGCGCCGTTTGAATTTCGCGCATGAAAAGACAGCTTTGGGGCCGCACGGGGCCAACGGGATAAAGCCACGTGACATCAACAGGACGGCTGTCAGTACGATTGTACGGCCCTTGACAAGACCGCTGAAGCAGTGACCGAGCAAATGGGATAGCCCGGTAAAGGCTTCGAAACCAATCACGCTCGGCTTGGTACTGGCCCAGCTCACTGACCGTTAGCTCGGTCATGGTGGTAACCCCAATCATGATTAGCTCGGATGGGATTAAGGGGCAATTGAGAGGGGAGATTTGCACCGGTCAGTCCGGCCGAGCTACGGTAACGCGGGTATGGCAAGCCTCTCAGTGCCGAGCTATCTCCTCAATTGTCACGGCCCTCCGGTCTGTTTTACACGGTCGGGCTAGGTTTGCCGACTAGGCATGCTCTAGGGCCTGGCCGAGCTGTGGCTGTGAAGCGTTCTGCGATAGGCGCGCGTTGGCACGACGCAACCGAGAAGATGACAGTCCGGAAAGAGTTTAGGCCGGGAAGAGGTCGGCGTGTGCCCGACCGGATAGCTCGGAAGCTCGGTCGTGTTCTTTGTGATTGTGATTTTCTCCAAGGAATAGGCCGGTCTTGGTATGCCGGTCAGGTGTGTCACTTGAGCCAATGGCGTGAGGGAGAGGATATCTGCTCCAGGCACGCGTCAGTACCGTTTGGCAGTTTTGCATGTACTGGATGGAGGATTTGGCCTTTACACGTGTAAGGTGGTGGGAGGCGAGCACAGCCAATTGTCTAGGGAAGGACAACAGAGGTAGTGCGCGTACAATCCTGAGGCTGCATGGCCAGCCTAGAAAAAGGAAGGGAGGATGAACGTGAGATGTAAGAAACTTGCGCTATCTGAAATACTCTCTTTCTCTCTCTCTCTCTCTCTCTCTCTCATAGCCTTATTCTTCCTCTAGTGATCTGACTTGATCGTCGGAGGGTCTATCCGGCATACCACCGCCGGGCAGCTCACCGTTCTTTGTGTTGTCTGGTTAGACGCCGTGACACGAAGCTTGAACTCCAAGGAGTACGGAAAACAGAGGATATTTCGCCCCCGTACAGTGACATAAATTACACATGAAATATAAATGATATATAAACATATACATATGAAATATAAAAGACATATAAACATTTGTTTGGAGTGTCCTAAATAAGTGCATTTTTTGACTTTTTATGAAATATGGGTTGGGTATGGGTTGGGTTTGAAGTGATGTGATAGAGAGGTGATATGACTTAAATAAGATGATGTGACTTATATAAGATAGTGACTTTTTGACTTTTTAGATTTTTTTGAGGATGCCAAACTTGGCCTTACATATAGACTTAGGGAGAGACTAAGGGTGTGTTTGTTTTGAAGGATTAGGGGGTGGGATTGGACTATTAATCCCACCGGACTAATAGTCCATTGTTTGTTTCATTTTTTTTGCTCCGGACTAATAGTTCCCCCGGACTATTAGTCCCACAAATATGGGACTATCCTACCCCATGGGGGAGGGTGAGATAGAAACCATGGGATTGGTATCCCATGGTTTATATTAAATAACAAATTTTAATTATAAATTAAATTTAATTAAAAATAATAAATTATAAATTATGGCCTTATAAATTAAATTTTTTTAGTATTGTTAAAAAATTAAATTTACATATTAAATTAAATTATTTTTTTAGTGTTGTTAATTTAAAATTATATATTAAATAAAAAATATAAATTATAAATTAAATTTATTTAAAAATAATAAATTATAAATTATGGCCTTATAAATTAAATTTTTTTAGTGTTGTTGAAATTTTAATTAATATATTAAATAAATTTTTTTTATTGTCGGTAATTTAAAATTATATATTAAATAAAAAATATAAATTATAAATTATAAAATTAATTTAATTGAAAATAATAAATTAAAATAATTAAAATATTGTGCAAAAAATAAAATAAAACAAATTTTTATTTAATCTAGTTAAAAATAATTAAAATATTAAAGCTATGTTTAATATTGCTATTACTTAGTAAATAATTGAAAAGGATAAAATAGTCATTTGAGCATTTATCCTTCCCTATAATATCCCATACAAACATTGGATAACTAAAAATAATCTAATCTAAACATCTAATCCCATGACTAAACAAACATAGGATATAAATTTAGTCCAATCAAATAGTCTTGGGACAATGTATCCCAGGACTAATAGTCCGATAGATTACAATCCCCCCTTATCCAGTCCGTCTAAACAAACGCACCCTAGGGTGTGTTTGATTGGACGGACTGGAAAATGGGGGATTAGAATCCATCGGACTTGAGTCCTGGGACTGTGAATCCCCCGGACTATTTGGTCGGATTGGATATGTATCCTGTGTTTGTTTTTTCATGGGATTAGATGTCTGGATAGGACTATTTTCAGTGAATCCAACGTTTGGTTGGACGGACTGGATAGGATAAATGAACAAAAGACTATTTTACCCTTTTTCAATTGTTTACTAAGTAATAGCAATATTAAACATATCTTTAATATTTTAATTATTTTTAGTAAACATTAAACATACTAATGGTTAAATTTTGTTTAAAGATATTTAAACATACTAATATTGATAAAAAATTGACTGGTACATATTATTTTTATTTAAACAAATAAAAATTTATTGTTGAAATTAAACATACTAATGGTTAAATGTTTAAATTTTTATTTAAACAATTAACATTGAAATTATTTTGATGTACAGATTATGTTTAAACAATTAATAATTAAGCCTCCGTTTGGGAAGTGGGTTGGCTTTTTAGTTTTTTGGCTTTTTTGGCTATTTTAGCCTGGGCTAAAAAGCTTGGTTTGGGAAGGACTTTTTAGCCTTTTTGACTTTTTTTGTGAGAGAATAGTGTAATGATTATGGGTTGGATGTAATGTTTTGTTTTTTGTGGCTAAAATAGCCTATTTTGTCTTTTGTGACTAAAATAGCCAAAAAAGCCCCAAACTCTTCTTGCCAAACGAACCCTAAATAAATGTTGATGTACAGATTATGTTTAAACAATTAACAAATGTTGATGTAATTAACAATTAACAAATGTAGATGTAATCAAATGTTGACGTATTAAAACATAATTTAATAGATGTTAAATAAATATACATGTTGATGTACAGATGTTGAAATAATTTAATAAACATGTTGATGTACAAATATTTAAATGTTTAAATAAAACATAATTTAAATAAATGAAATTATTTATTGTTGAAATTAAACATTTAATTGTTTAAATAAAACATCTATCAAAACAGCTATTAAATTTAAATAATGAAATTAAATAAAACATAAACAAAATTTTAAAATAAAACATCAATAAAATATCTATAAAAAATTATTTTAAAAAATTAAATAAATAAAACATTAATAAAAAGTTAAATAAAATTATTTTATTTTTAAATTGAGACATTTAAATTTTATTAAATTTTATTAAATATAATACATAATTAAATAGTAGAGGGTCAAAATTGTCATTTTCGCATCTAATCCAAACAGTGATTAGTCCCCCCAAAACAATCCCACCCCCCCAGGACAGGATAGTCCCCCATATGGGGGACATGGAGTCCGGCCGGACATGGAGTCCGCCGGACTAAAAAAAAATCAAACGACGGATAAGGAGGGAGGTCGGACATGGAGTCCAAATAGTGGATAGTCCCCCCCTTATCCCCCCAATCAAACAGTGTTTGATTGGACGGACTGGAAAATGGGGGACTAGAATCCATCGGACTTGAGTCTTGGGACTGTGAATCCCCTGGACTATTTGGTCGGATTGGATATGTATCCTGTGTTTGTTTTTTCATGGGATTAGATGTCTGGATAGGACTATTTTCAGTGAATCCAACGTTTGGTTGGACGGACTGGATAGGATAAATGACAAAAGACTATTTTACCCTTTTTCAATTGTTTACTAAGTAATAGCAATATTAAACATATCTTTAATATTTTAATTATTTTTAATTAAATAAATAAATAAATAAAATATCAATAAAATTTGTTTTAAATCATTATTGTATAACAAATCATTATTTTTTTTACATGCAAAACTTTACTGTGTTTGTTTATTTACACAATTAAATAAATTTATTTTTTTACACAATTAAATAAATAAATAACCACTAAATTTGATTTAATAAAATATTGTATAACCTGTATAAAAAATTTATATTATTTTTTTAATTAAAATTTTAAATAAATTTTAAATAAAACACATATTAAAATTGAAATAATGAAATTAAATAAATTATAAACAAAATTTTAAAATAAAACATCAATAAAATATCTATAAAAAATTATTTTAAAAATTTAAATAAATAAAACATCAATAAAAAGTTAAATAAAATTATTTTATTTTTAAATTGAGACATTTAAATTTTATTGAATTTTATTAAATATAATACATAATTAAATAGTAGAGGATCAAAATGGTCATTTTCGCATCTAATCCCAACAGTGAGTAGTCCCCCACATTCTATCCCACCCCCCTAGGACACAATAGTGTTCCTCATCCGCCGTTTGATTTTTTTTTAGTCCGCCGGACATGGAGTCCGGCCGGACTCCATGTCATAGTGGATAGTCCCCCCTCCAATCCCCTCAATCAAACACGCCAGTGTGTTTTAGAAAATAAAAATGCTTGGGACTATCAAAGTTGAGGATTCTTACAATTCTTAAAGAGAAAAGTTAGAAATTATGAAATTTTTTTTATGAAAATAATTATGAAAGATTTATGATTCTTTGATTACTTTGATTAGTGTGTAGTGTTTTATTCTAAGTGTAATTCAAGAATCATAAAATTTTAATGATTATTTTCATGATACCTACCATTGTTGATTTTTCAAATAATATGGACCAATCATGTATTTTTTTTTCTTCTTAAACTAATTACAGATTAATAGAAATTATAAAAATTATAAAAATTGTGTTTTATAAGAGTCTGTAACATTGTTGAATAGAAAAATGCCAATCATCTATCCCAACCAAAACAAATTAAAAAAAAAAAAATACTCGCAAACATCTCTTTTGACCATTAAAAATGTCCGTTAAACTTATACATATAGACATAGGGAGAGAGAGAGTGGTGTTTTAGAGAGAGAAAAAAGAAATGTGTTCTAAAGTGATACAAAGAAGCCACCCGCGTTTCCCTCTCACCGCCACTGCCACCGCCACAACCCGGACCTCCATGTCCGACCCGTTTCTCCGCTTCTCATTCACCACCCGCCTTCCCAAAGCCCGGGTCTCAATCCGAACCCGACCATTCCGAACCAAAGCCTCTTTCAACGATGGCTCCGTGGCTTCGATGGGGGCCGATACGGTGAGCTTCTACGAGCTTCTGGGAGTCTCAGAGACAGGAACGCTGGTGGAGATAAAGCAGGCGTACAAGCAGCTTGCCCGGAAGTACCACCCGGACGTGTCGCCTCCGGATCGGGTCGAAGACTATACCCGAAGGTTCATACGGGTTCAAGAGGCGTACGAGACTCTTTCGGATCCGAGGCGGAGGGCTCTGTATGACAGCGACATGGCGAAGGGGCTTCACCTCGCTTTCTCTGCTAGGAGGCGTTACCACTCCCATCAGGTATTTTATATTTCTTTTTTATTTATTTAATTTTAATTTTAATTTTTTTTTGGGTTTTGCTTTGTAGTTTGCTGAATGTTTTTTATTTTTATTTTTTAATATACAAACTATTGAAAGTTATAAATTAGCATTTTTATTAGGGATGACTTCTTGATTTCTTATTCACGGAAGTTTTTTTTTCCAGAGTCATCAAACGGAAGATTATTAGCGATAAGAATCTTTGAAAAAAAGTTAACTAGGGCTTGGTTTGGGAAGTGGGTTGGCTTTTTGGCTTTTTGGCTTTTTTGGCTATTTTAGCCTAGGCTAAAAAGCTTGGTTTGGGAAGGGCTTTTTGGCTTTTTGGCTTTTTTGACTTTTTTTGTGAGAGAAGAGTGTAATGATTATGGGTTGGATGTGATGTTTTGTTTTTTGTGGCTAAAATAGCCTATTTTGTCTTTTATGGCTAAAATAGCCAAAAAAGCCTCCAATCCAACTTGCCAAACGGAGGCTAGTCATGAACTCTTACCAGTAACAAAACGCCGTTTAGTGATTAGCTTTTTGGCTTTTTAGGGACAATTTAGAAAGTTGATAAAAAATCAATTTTGAGCTTTTTAATTTTTTACACAAAAAAAAATTCAAAAAAGCTAACTTTTTTGGAATTTTTTTTAAAAAAGTCACGTTTTTACTGACTTTCCAAAACATCACTAAAAAATCTTTAACTGTCTGCCCCAGTTAAGCCAAATCCATTTTATTAATAGAGTAACAAACTCGTGAAAAAATTTAGTTATTGATAACTTATAAAAAACGGCGCTGCTTGAGGGCCCGAATTTCGGGGCTCGAATGCCCCGAAATTTCCACTTTAGGTAAAAAAAAAAAAAAAAAAAAAGAAAAAAGAAAGAAAAAAAGAAAACAGTTTCTAAAAATGGAAATTAGGGGCATTAGGGGCAAATTTTTTAGGGCCACCAATCATTTTCCTATAAAAAAACCTAGTTATGATTCGTCATGTGACATGTAGTTGTGGTTTAATTTTTATTATATTTTGCCATTTTGGAAACATAGCAAAAAGTCACATTTTTAGATAAAATGTCCAAAAACGCAAGTGCCAAAAATGCCAGAAAATTGGTTTGGCAAGTGCTAAAAACGCAGGTGTAAAATTACAAATTAGGGGATATGAAAAAAAAATTATGTTAGGTAAGAATATTTTGGTTATTTTAATTTGATTTCACACCATAAATAAATATTAAACTAAAAAGTAAAAAGTCAACTTTTTACTAACTTTTCAAATCACTTTTCAAAAAACTAAAAAGTATGGTAAAAAGCTAAAAGTCAACTTTTTACAACTTTTCAAAACATCTCATTATTGCATGTCACATCTATTTAACAAGATTTTTTTTTAATTTATATGTCAGTTATTATTATTATTATTTATGTGAGTCCATTAGCTGAGTTGTTTCTGTCATATTAATTTAAAGTACTATGGGCAAATTTCACATTCTCTTTGTTTATGTATGTTTGCCTTACGTGCACATAACTCCTTTCATTTAACGCAAGTACATAACTTGTAGACATGTTTGGCATGTTGGCTTTTCGGCTAAAACATCCAATCACATTATTTATTATTTATTTTTTATTTATTTTTGCATGTTTTTCGTAAAAAACTAGAGTAGTCAATTTTCAAACGAAGTCTAAAATGTACCCGTCCGGCACAATAAAATTCAATTTTAATCCCCATGTTTTACTTCATGTGTAATATATCGTTGATAATTAAAAATGAGAATGTTGATAATTAAAAATGAGTATGTAACGCCCTTATTGTTAGTATATGCTTTACACTTGTTGGTAATGGCTTGCTTGATGGTGCACTTTAGTTGACAAATTGCAAAGTAGTTGTGCAACTATTTCCAAATGACAGGAGATAAATCACAAGGGAGTGTAGTGAAATTAGCCCAAATTGTATTACTGTATGCTGCATGTGAGTAGGAAGAGCTTGCAAAATTTTCTAGTTTGTATAACATGAGTGCGGCTTGAACACTTGAGGTGGTAATTTGTTATTTGGTTTCCACAATTTGTATTACTCAAATTATCATTTAGTTGATACAAATTTCAGTGTTTATAGAACAAATTGAGCTTCACTGTTGTACATGACTTCTGAATTTATTTCTTTTTATTTCTTTTTTATTTTTTTTTGGGGTTTAACATGTCTTTTTGTGTGTGCATGATCCTTGCATGCACATATGGTGATGGCTAACCTTACCCCCATCAAAAATAAAAAAAAAAAAAGAAAAAAGAAGAGATGATTGATTTTTGGGTTGATTTGGAAGAACTAATGATTTTTTTAGCTCATGAATTTTGGTGGTAGCCAGGATTTTTCCTTTTATTTATTTATTCACACGAATTGTCTTGATTGTCCTGAGAAATAAATAGGAAAAAGGGTAATTGAACATTTTCCTGCAATTCTTCCTAGTATAGAATGCATAAAGAATCATGCAATTGCGAATCTTTTCTCATGTAGAGACCAGGCCTTTTGTATGTTTTTTCATCTTCAATGTCATGTTTTTGGGAATATTGGTTGTCATAAGTCATAACCTTGTTATTTGATATCATTTATTTAGGAGACTAATTGGTATTTTGTTTTCGCTATCATGTTTTGGTGACATGACTTTCTTTTGATGATTCATGAATGGACATTTGTTTTTTCGGGTCTGGAAATGAGTGAATTTTTGCATCCAATTGCTCTATTTTATTTGCCTTTTCCTTGAGGAGTTGTGTTTGTAGAAGTGCCCTTGTTTTAGACACATTTTCTTGTATAGCACCTTCTATTGATTTGGGCTTTTATCCAGAACCAGCAAATGGAAGAAAGAAGCGAGTGGAAGACGCGATGGCAGGCACAACTATCAGAGCTGAAGAGAAGAAGCATGAACAAGGATGCTCGTGGAAATATGTCGTGGGGAGCACGAATGCGGAGGCAGAGGAATGACTCATAGTCGTGTCGACTCAATTATGAATAAGTCCTCCAATCTTACTCGTACAAGTAGCTTTTGTTTTCACCTTATAGATGGTTTTGAGTGGGGAGAGAGTATTATCTGTACTATTTGGTTACCATTGCTAATCACGCAGTATTGAGAGGCTTATTGTCCACCCAATATCAACCTTATATATTGTGGGCTATTTTGGGAAGTTGGCTAAAAGTCACTTTTTTTTGATTTGTAGCAAAAGTCAAAAGTTCGTTTTTTTGTCTTTTTTTTCATTTGGAAAGTTGGTTTTTAGCCAATGGTGAAATTATAATTTTACCCTCATGGGTCAAAATGTGTTACATAAGTGAAGTAATCATTTTATCTCTTTTTATTTTAGTTTTTATTTTTTTATTATATGAAAGTGTGTATTGCTATGTTGCTTGAGCTGAAAGTATTGTTGTCTCAATGAGACTTTTATTTGATGTCATTTTTCTTATGATTGAGCTTGTTTTGAGCCATGATTTCTCATAACCTGTTTTGCAAGTTGTTTTTTTGGTTAAAAGAGTCAATAAAAATAAAATATGTTAAAATAGTTAATAAGATAAAATATCACATTTAACCCATAATTATTTTATTTTTTTATTTCACAATCATCAAATTAATTATAAAAAAAATTAATTATCTTTCAAAACACAACTATTTTAGTTAGTTTAAAATAGTCAAAATGTCAAATAATTAATTAAAATAGCTAACTTTTCAAGTAGGATTATTGTCAAATAGTCAATTAAAATAGACTTTTCAAACAGGGTAATTCTTTTGCCCTTTTGCCCTTTTTCCTTTTCTTTATTTTCTTTCTTTTCCTTCTCTATTGTGAACTGAAAGTTAATAATAATAATAATAATAATAATAATAATAATAATAAAAATTCCTTCTTCAAACTTTTGGATCGCCCAATCGAAAACAGTGTTTGGCAGATGGGTTGAGGAAAACTTTCAGGATAAAGGAATACAGGTTATCGGACGCAGTTGTATCGATTGGATTCTCTTTTTGGTGGTTTCATGTGCTGGAACTACTCCTCAAAAAATTGAAAATTTATTTAACCCTTTGAATTAATCATCATGCACTTGTAGGCAATTTCTTGCCTATAATTTTTAATTTTTATTTTTTTATGTAAGCTAAGTTTCATTATTTTGTGAGAGTATCACATCTAAAGGGTTATGTCCGATTTTATAATTGATTTTATGCAAGTAGAAAAATTGTTTTCACATTCTCAAAGTGATTTTGGTGTTATTTGATCAAAACTTTGGTAGGAATGCATAGTAAAATTAAATCTAATGGCAGGTTGATCCCATTTTTATTTTGGACAAATTACACAAACCTTCATTGGATATTACCAAAATCACTCAGTACCACTAGTATGAGAAAATTACACCGAACTCCCTTGAAAACTTAATCGTGCTAAACTTAGACCCAAATTGTTAATCAACCGTTAGTGAGGTAGATGAAATTTGCTGATGTTGTCATATTTTAAATAAAAATACCAACTTTGCTCTTCTTTATTTTCCAACAATTTTTAAACAATTAAAAGGATAAAAAAAAAAAATGGTCGGCCCAACCAATAACTCTTATCACCCAAACTTTTCTATTCCCCATATGTTTTTTGTGGCTTGCTTTGTTGGTGCCGGTGTCACTGGACCACGCCTTCTCCTCTTTACCTAGGGATGGACAAATGTCGCCGAGCCTGACATTTCATAATAAAGAATTTTGTGTCGGTCTAAATCTGGTCCAGTCTTAATTTCTTAATGTCGGGTTTTTATATTTGTACAAATCTAACTTAAAAAATAATTATAAATTTCAAATCTACTTATCGGTTTATATATAAAAAAAAAAAAATTAAAAATTCGCATAATTAAAATCAATAACATATTATATTTGTTAAATAAATATATTGAAATCATCATAAATATAAGGGTAAATTACAAATACACCTCTTGAGATTTGCTTAAAATATACATTGTCTCCTATGATTTGAAAAATTACAAATGCACCATTTTCAAAAAAAATTGTTTAGCAAAATTAACTTAAAAAATGAAATTTCTAATTGCTCTCCAATACAATAATAAAATTATCTGAATTATTAATTGAAATAAATTTCTGACATCATTTAAAACTATTAATTGACTTGATGATTTATTAATAAAGGGATCATTTGTTAATAAATTAAAAACTTCAAGAGACAAGATGTAGTTTCCAAAACTACAGGGGGCAAATCATATTTTAAGTAAACCTCAAGAGGTGTATTTGTAATTTACCTTAAATACAAAGATTTTGTATATAAATTGAATGATTTCTTAAATAAATTTAATCACATATCACCACAAATGTGAGTTTCAATAAAATCAACAAAGATAAAATTTAGATCCCAACAAAAAATATATATTTTAATGTAAAATTAATTTAATAACGGATCGAGCTGGGTTGGGGTCGGCCAGGCTGGGTTGAAAGTATAAATCCCAAGCCTAACCCATTAATATTTTAGGTTGAAAATATTGGCCTAGCTCGGCCCTATGGGCTAAAACAACATTCCCAAACCCTAGTAAAATAGGGTTGGGCCAGACGGGCTGGGCGGGCTAACGTGCTGATGTCAACCCCTACTTTACCTCTCAATTGTCACTTCTTGCCCCTCAAAACCAACAAAAGTTTCTACATCAACACAAACTAACACTAGCTAACACAACCTTCCATTATCGGAATTGTTACCATCATTCGATTCTACTGCAGTGTAAAATCATAACCCCTTGTTAGTCTGACCAACAACAATGCCGCCTCATCAGGTTATAATCTGACACTGTCGCTGCCTTTCTCTTTATCGTACTAGGTTTTCTTTCTTTTTTTCTTTTTTTTTTCCTTTTTTTTTTTGTATTTTGTTAGAGACGAGTATCAGAGTAGTGACATTTTTAAGAAAAACAAAGGACAGGAGTAGTGGCACTGCAAAGAGCGACTATGTAGTGGTGTGATTTGGCAGTTGTAGCGGAGGTATTGGGTGGGTAGTGAAGTAATGGTGAAGTGAGTGATGGTGGTTGTCGGAGGGATGTTGGTGTTGGCATTTCAATAATAGTGGCGTTGGTGGTGGACAAAACAATGGCGATAGTATTGGGATTTTGCTGATGAGGGGCTTTTGAATGGGGTGGTGCTGCGATAGTGGGGGTTGTTTGTTGATGGTGATGATGGTGGTGGTGATAGTAGCAATAGTAGTGGTAGAAGGGTTTGTAGTTTTTGGTGGTGGCGGCTAATTGTGGAGGAGGTGGAGAAGAGTAGCTTATTTTTATTTTTTGTTTCCTTCGATTTTTTGTTATTTTTTTCTTTGATTTTTTATTTTTATTTTTATTTTTATCTATTTTACAATTGTAGTTTTATCTCCTTACATATTCTTTTTAAGACTCATTAGGGAGATATGTGTCTTTTTTCTATACTAGTGGGGGTTGAGTGTAATTTTGGTAATATCCAAGGGAGGTGTCTACGCAATTTACCTTTTTTTATTTATTTATTTTTTATTTTTTAAAGATCATATTAACTAATATGGTAAGTTTATGTGGTAATTAGGATCATAATCAGTAGTACGTTTTCAAAAATTATTTTATTTTTTGATAAATTACAATAATCTCTTTCAAGATCTATTAAAAAATATTAAAAAATAAGAGCCTTATTTGTTCAACATAATTACGGTCCTGTTTGGTAGAGTTGTGGGAAAGTGCTTATAGCTTATGCTTAAACAGCTTATAGCTTATAGCTATGAACATAAGCTGATTTCTGACTTATAAATTAAGCATCTTCTGCCCCACTCAAAGAATAAGCTGATTTCTGACTTCCAAAAAACTATAAGCTATAATCAGTAGGATCATAATCAGTAGTACGTTTTCAAAAATTATTTTATTTTTCGATAAATTACAATAATCTCTTTCAAGATCTATTAAAAAATATTAAAAAATAAGAGCCTTATTTGTTCAACATAATTACGGTCCTGTTTGGTAGAGTTGTGGGAAAGTGCTTATAGCTTATGCCTAAACAACTTATAGCTTATAGCTATGAACATAAGCTGATTTCTGACTTATAAATTAAGCATCTCCTGCCCCACTCAAAGAATAAGCTGATTTCTGACTTCCAAAAAGCTATATGCTATAATCAGTAGGATCATAATCAGTAGTACGTTTTCAAAAATTATTTTATTTTTCGATAAATTACAATAATCTCTTTCAAGATCTATTAAAAAATATTAAAAAATAAGAGCCTTACTTGTAACATAATTAACATCGTGCACTTCTAAGAGTTAAATTTTCAAGATATTTTATTTTGCTGTGTTACCTTCAATTATATTATTAGTAGTATAGATACAAAGAAAAACAAATGATGATGTCATATATTTTATATTAAAAAGTATATTTTATTTTTGATTCTATATATATCCAAATGCATTAAATACGTTTGTTTTAACCTTATTAAAAAAAAAAATTAATGTGTAATTATGTTAAACTTGTAAAATTTATTATTATTATTTTCAAATCTCAGCAATAGTCAATCAACAATGATTCATCCCACTAAAAATATCACCACTAATAGCACTAATGCATTAAAAAAATAAAAAAATAATAAAAAAAATACAACTCCAAGACCAAAACATCACATCATTAATGGCGGGACCCACTGCCACCTAATTAGTGGGAGCACTTAGTGCTCCCAAGCATTTTTCATAGTCAATATAATTTAGGCCCTTGCTTCCTCTAGACTAGGTCTTTAGACTTGAGAGTATTGACTAGGTCCGTGAGACTCACTACTTGAGAGTATTGCTTCCTATTTTTTGTTGTTATGAACTAGTCATTTTATAAGGTATTTATGTATATCATCTATATAAAAGTATAAAGTTGATTTGATAATCATAATATGTTCAATTTATAACATTTGTCTTCAAAAAAATTGACAGTAAGTTTGTTTTTGAAAATATACTATCTATTTATTTTGTGACAAGCTGAAATTGAACAAATTACGATTACTTGATTGGCTTAATTTTTGTGTGAATGATACACACGAAAAATTTCACAAAATAAATGATTTTCGAATTATCGAAACGGTGCTCTTGGTGGACTCTACAAGTCAAAACAACATTCTCCATAGAAGCCCAACCCGATAATTTATACTTTGTTTTTACGAGAAGGTTACATCATTTTTTACATTCGGTTTACTCAACACTAATCAATTTGTTGATCTAATGGCTAGGATTTGTTTTCGTGTATGATGCACATAGAAAAGTCCCTATGGAAAATCATTCTGTAGTTATATTTGACAAATATATAAATTAAAAAAAAAAAAACTTGAATCTGATAAATACGTCAGTGAAAGGGATTGCTTATTTTCTTGGACTATGTTAATTTTGTTGTCAATTCTTAGCATTTGGAATTAATTCATTCAGGTGATGTCATGAAAGTAGGGTAGAGAGTAGAGGCCTACAATAATTCTGGAAAGCTAGTGAATAGAATTTAAGTACCACATTATTATTATTATTGTGTAGAGCATTCTTCTTGTCGTTGACCCTTTTGTTGTGAAAAAATAGTATTCTATGATTACAATATGGCCTTACTCCTAACTACCTGACAATATCTCAAGATCCCTGAATAATTTCTCTTTTGTTATGTGTGAGTCTAATAAAATGGAAAAAATATGTGCTGTCAACATTTCGTCCTTTTATACGAGGGGATTATTATCAGTAGATTATATGGGGTGGACTTGTTTATTCACGAGTCACGAGTAAATTTTCTTATGTATTTGACTCTCGTTTAGGGATGAATATTGGTTTAATGATTAAAATTTAACTTAATAATTTTAATATTATGAGTTTAAGTCTTGGATGGTTCAATGGTTAAAACTTGATTTAATAATCTTGAAGTTATTGGTTCAAGCCTTAGGGCTCCCACTTTGTGCATTATACCAAAGATTAGGTGTTTAAGGGTTGTTTGAGATGATTTAAATAAGTGCATTTTCTATTTTTTTATAAAAAGATGTGTAGAAAAGTAGAGAGGTGATGTGATAAAAAAAAGATAAAAAGATGGATTATATAGGGGATGCCAAACCACCCCTTACTCAATCTTTTCCTTCTCAAACACATATTAATGTGTACTAATTAGACGTTTTATTTGAGTCTCGTTTTTTATGATGAAAAAAATTTAAGACCTTTAGATGTATGTTTTGGTTTGTAAAATGATCATTTGGTGCTAGTAATAATACTGATAAATTTATCAAAGTGATAAATAATTTGAATATTTGAATATTTTGATTTTTGTTTGTGAATTTTGATTTATTTTTAATTTATTTGTGGTAATTTGTATTGAGATATAATATAAAAGTACAAGCAGTTAAATTCTACTTTTTAAAAATATTTTTATAATCACTACTAGAAAAAGGACCTTTTGCTACTATATAATTTGCGACCACTTGATCAGCCGTCGCAAATAACCAATTTATTCCTCTTTTACCCGTTTTCCTTCCTTATATTTGCCCTAGTTTTAGAAAAATTAAAACACGGATTGTTCTCTCTCTCTCTCGCGTTACAGACATGCATAGCTCTGCTCTCTCACTCTTCCGCTCGCCATTGTCGTCTGAAGATCTCCATCGGTATGAATCGCTCTTTCAATCTCGCTCTCTTTCTCTGTCCCTCAATCTCCCTCTCAATCTCTCTCTCTGTCTCGCTGTCTCTCTCTCTCTCGTTTTCTTGAGTTCTCAAGCTTGTAATATACTTGTCAATTTGTTGAATTTCAGGTGATTTCATTGCAAATTAGGTGATTTCATCGGTGTCTTGTGAGAATAGAAGTAAATTTGCAATCCTCAACCTCCTCTATCGCCTCTGCTTCTCTCTATCTGACTTAGGAAATCTAGGTTTTCAATTATTTGCAATTCTTTTCTCATATGAAATGTTTCTACCTATTTTCAATCTCTATCTTGATCTGAGAACTTGTTTAGCTCCTTATGTGATCAAATTGATCATAAACGTTTGTTTTTCCTCAAGTGAGACTTGAATCTCAGTTTGTTTATTGTGAAAATGTTATAAAACGAGAGCAAAAAAATGTATTTTTATTGTTTTTTTTTTTTCCATTTTTTAGAGCCAAAAAAATACTATAACCAGATTCAGAAATTATTTTTTTCTTTTCTGTTCTTTTTTCCATTTAGTTCAGGAATACTGAATAAAACTGACAATTGTCCCATCCTTCTATCAATGTTATAGCGATATAGATACACATTATTTATATAATGCTTCTATCAATTTTCCATTGTTTAAAATGCTTGATTTTGCTGACTGTTTCCATTCTAACTTGAACATCTGCATTCCGTTGTGTCCAAATTATGGCTTTTTTCTTTTTTTTTTTGCCCCTAAATATGATGTTTGTGCTGAAGAAAAATGATTTTTTAAAGCTTTTTATATCCTTTATTTTCATTTATGGGAGGGAAGAAGAAAAATAGTAAATAAGGAGGCAATTCGATTAGTTTTTGTTCTACGATTCATAGCCACATGGCATTTCTGACAAGTGTCTCTGCTTCCTAGCTCATCCTAGTTTCTGTTAGACCATCCTTGCTCATTTTGAATCTTGAACATCTGATTTTTTTGGCAGACTTTGCTCAATATTTTTGGTGCACTTGATGATTCGGTGCCTTCAAATTATAAGGCCCAACATATCTAAGTATTTGACGAATTTTTATCCATTGGATGATTGATCCTCCATTGTATTGTATATACAAGAAACCAAAATTTTGAAATTCAAGTAACTATGACTTTTCCCAAAGTTGGCCAAAATATGTTTCCATTCATGCATACATTGAAAACGTGGATACTATTAACCTTTAAGGCTTTTGTGTTCTTGATGTTCAACCTGTGTTTATTTAAGGATTAACATCCTGATAGTTTAACATCAGTAAACAATTTGACACCAGTGCTGTTGACCAAGGAACTCATTAGCTGCTGAACCTCTCTGAGTTCTTTAGATAATTTCTGAGATGCTGTGAGCTCGACAGATTATTTTTGTACCATACATTACAATTTTGGGATATCTACGGTTGTCAACAATAATGCATTGTGAGGGGGGAATGGTTTGGGGATACCTATGATTCTCAACTGCAATGCGTTGTGAGGGATTTTTTTATATCCTGAATTGAATTTTGCTACTTCATAGTCATTAACAGGATGATGGTTAGTTTCAATAAGTCCTAGTATTAGGAGTTAATGCACTTGTATATTTGGACAGGTGGATTGGCTAACTGAGAAGATGCGTAGCAACAACTTTACTGTCTCTTCTATGCATGGAGATATGCCCCAGAAGGAAAGAGATGCAATAATGGCCGAGTTCCGTGCTGGTGAAACCCGTGTTCTGATCACAACAGATGTTTGGGCTCAAGGGTTGGATGTTCAACAGGCAAGTACTTTTATTTATTTACTTTGTTTCCTTATGGTATGCATTATGGTTTTATTTTGATCATGGTTTTAAATCACGGTATCAGTTGGCGTAGTGGGCGTGGTCATTGTGTATTATTATTGGGAGTATTGGCCAATGTGTAATGTGAATCAGAAACCGAACTCGTAATTTTTTTAATCACTGGTAAATGCGAAAAAAACTCAATTCATAAGCATGTGCTGAGCCTATTTATCACAATTTTGATATTTGTAATGGTTTATAATCAGCAATTTGGCTCTTGAAAACATGATTTATAAGCATGTAGTTTATGTTTCTATGTATTACTGTTATCTGTCTGTATATATTAGTGGGATGTGATGTGGGTGGTCCACAAATTTTTTAAATTCATTGTAGCTTATTGTTAATTATTTTGTTTCTCAAGTGCCAGATAGAGAGATGCTTTTGTTTTTTTGTTAATTGTTGGTTGGACTGATGTAGAAAAATGCTGTCATCCAATTGGCTTTTGTTAATTGTTGGTTGCAAGCCTTTGAAAAATACCAGTGGATGATGGCTTTGAATTCTCTCTAACACACACACATGGTTGAAATTGTCACCATTCGCTTCAGATGAAGTGAGTTAGAAAGAAGCATGTTAGTGTATAACCCAGGAGGATACTCAGGTGTTGAGCGTTGGCTAGTGTTGTTGAATCCTGTCGAAATGTGTATCATAAAAGACATTAACATATATGAATTTAGATAACAATTAAGTATTTTCATCTAATATATAAACATATTGCAAGAATAAAATAATCACATAACCAATGATATGAAAAATTGTCTTTAAGAAACTTAGATATTGGTTAAAGAGATAAATATACATTCATTAAAACCCCAAAGTATCCAACTCATTATTAGGAAGAAAATTGAAAATTTAATATAACAAAAGATAAATGACATTTAATTTGGTTCATGATTTGCAACCAAAAATATTCTTCAAGACTTGTTTGGATATGATATGAGTAGTCCCTAACATAGTTGTTCTTGTTATATTGTTTGTTGTCATGGTCTAAACATATATTTTGGCCGAAATCTCGGGTTTATACCTAATTAGATTCATGAGAGAGTAGTTCAATTTGTTGTAGCAAAGGGAGTATGATAGTCATTTTTGCTTGTGAGTTTATTTGGGTTTGGGTTTTCTGTGAATATGGTTCATTACTGTTCAATGAGTGTTGGCCATGGTGATAGATAGTGAAAAAAAAGGTCATGAACAGGGCCAAGAGTGAAGAAAGTAAAGATTAATCATGCATTACGAATCATATGTACGCAAATGTATCTCATGATTCAATTCGCTGACGATACTAATTCGTGATATGTATCTTTTTTTCATATGATAAGAGTAATGTATCATACGATTCTGACAACACTGGTGGTGGCTCTCTTATTCTTCTGTGACAAAAAAACTAATATATTACCAAAAGATGATATTGAGATTCTCTTCATTTCTTTAATTAAAAAAGAGAAGGCAATTACAGTTTTTTCGCCACATCTCAGTTTTGGGATGTCAAAAGGTTTGTGACTCTCTGGTGCTCTTCTTCCCTTTTCAAATAATGCAGGACCTGAGGATGGAGAAGAAGTCATCAGACCTATATGTTCCTGACAGCAGTAATAATAGCTCCAATGGAGGGAAGAATGGATGGAATAGTTCTGCTTCTGTTATTACAGTGGAAGAAGAGGCACCTCTGATTCCTCCCTTGAGAGTGTCTCATCTTGGGAGAAGCCAGCTTGGCAGTCACTCGGAATGACTGATGATAGTTTGGAGATGATCTTTTGCAGGCATTCACTTGTAGTTACTTTAGCAATTTATTTGTCAGAAGCAAAGAGCTAAACTGAATTAATCAGAGGAAAAGGTTTGAACTTTGAAGTATACAACCCTGTTCTTTTTTTCTTCTTCCTGAAGATTGACAATTTTTTTGTAGAGAATCTTGCTAGATCATAATTTGTGCTGTGACTCATTGTGAAAACTTAAAATTGTTAGTTTTAGCATGCTATGAAATATCAGTTGCTTCTCTGATAGGCCATTTTTGTTTTGTTGAAGAGTCTTATTGATCGTTAGTGAATTGTGTTGATGCAATGTAATCAGAAGGACTGCTGCATGGAGACCTATCTGTTCGTAATCTCTCCAGTTACAGACTGGTGCATTTTTGGGTCTGCCCTTGAGGTAAAAAGGTAAGAGAAACTTAATATTCTAATCCATGGTTGGCCAAAGGCTGTCCGTCCGCACATGGTTTGTTCTTTACGTAGAAGAGAAACATAAAAAGACCTATGATATTATTGCTGTGGAAATTGTCCAAGGTGGGGATATGATTGAAATTTATTTTGTTACAATATACAATGAGCCTGCTTGCCTGTATTGGAGTTTGAAGTTGCTCGGCTGGAGTTATACATTGTAACTAAACTGCCTGTATTATTCTTTGTTTTTGTTTTTGTTTTAGTATTATTATTATTAAAGAAAAAAGCAGTTACTGTTGGCACAATTCTGTTGAGAAGGATCTCTCTTTTTTCTCGTTGAAATGGATGGCAGTGATAATTAATGCAATGAGGATGATAAGCATTGAGCAGGAGCAGCACATTATCAACAATGTAAGGATGGCTCTTGCTGGTCTACACCCGCCCACCCACCCACTTAGGATTTGTGGATTATATAAAAATAAAATAAAAAATTAGTCTTGAATTTTATTTTTTTTCTCTTGACAATTTCTTTTCAAATAGTTTTATTTTTATTATTTCAAATTAAACTGCATTAAATTTTCAAGTCACGTGTATATGTTTTTGCAGGTTTTGTTGAGGGAGTAGTTGATATAATCGAGCGGCTGATGTTTGGGAGCCAAAGTGAGATTATGTTGCTCTTTCTTTTCTTTTCTTTTCTTTTCTTCTTTTTTTTTTCTTTTTCTTTTTTCTTCTTTTTTTTTTTTTTTTTTTTTTGAGGACTTGAATCTTTTAGCACAATATATTTTAAGAATGGTTGATGGATATTTCTTTTGCATGTATGAAAGTTTATATTTTGTTTGCACACTTATATGTGAATGTATTTCTATTATGAGTTTAAATTAATTTGTTAATTTTGTTATTTTTTATTAAAAAAAATTGTTAGGTGTTTGCAATTGATTTTTTTGTTGTAATAAACGTATATATGATTTTATTATAAAAATTATTATTTGCGACGGTAAAAAAGAAGTCGCTAAAAGTGTTTTTGATTTTTTTTTTTTTTTTTTTTTGTTGCGACGGCAAAATAGCTGTTGCAAAAAGTAGGTTAGGCAGTCGCAAATAGTTTGCGACTGTTATTTTGCGGTCGCAAAAAGTATTTGCCACCCCCACATTCGCGACCCTCATTTGCCGTCGCATGGGCCGTCGCAAAAAGTCTTTTGCGACTGTTTTTTTATTATTTGCGACGGCTTGTAGCGGTCGCAAAAAGTACTTTTTTTAGTAGTGAATTATGAATTTATGATTGAATGTTAGAGCAAAACTTATTGGCAGAGAAGTTTGGTCCATATGACTTGCTTGTAATTGTCCAAAATTCTAAACCTATTTGATGATACAGTTCGTGATGGTTAGACGGATCGGATTGATCCACGCTCCTTAAGCCTATGTATGTATTACCAAGACCACCTGAAGACCTGCACAAGAGTCTAATGGGGAACGGGGAGTCCCCCAGCGAACCCTCCGATGAGCAAGTTAGAAAGAGGAGTGGAGTATAGAGCGAGATTAGAGATAGAAAGCTTAACCTTGTTCTTGTCTTCAACGTCTGCTTATATCCTTTGGTAATCATTTCGTTTTCCCTTCCGACTTGTCACCTTGGCCAAAAGTCTATGCTGTAGCTTACCTTGTTCAGGGTGAGCGCGTGCTGTCCCGACGGAGAGGGGTTATCGCAATAAATGCTGTAAGGGGCCTTATTAATAGCGATGTGGTGTAGCAATAACTTTGCAGATCTTTGTCTGCTGATGTGGCTTGCCCCTCTCTTGCCATGTGTTTTGATGCCACTGGTTCTTATTGCTATGTGGGGCTTCAGCAGTGCTGGGCTTCATTAATTGGATTATGTATTGGGCCCTAAGTGGTGGGCTTGGGTTGTTCATAGTGGGTTGTAGCCTTTATGGGCCTACCCATGTCAGTAATCCCCCATTCCCAAGTGCAGCTTTACACTACAAGAAAAAACATTTTTGCCGACCACTTTTAGCTACCAAAACTAATTTAGTCGCCAAAAGTCACGGAATTGGCTACCAAAAATAATATTAGTCGGCAAAAGTCAACTTTTTAGCTACCAATTTTTTTTAGTAGGGGAATGTTGATTATTGGCTACTAAAAAAAATTTAGTAGCTAAAGATATTACAATTGGCGACTAAAACAATTTTTAGTAGCTAAACATATGACAATTGGCTACTAAATAAAAATTTAGTAGCCGTAGAGGTACCTTTAGCTACTAAATTGTTTGGTAGCTGAATGAAAATAAAAAAATTAATTTTTAATCTTTGCCGACCAAAATTTTGGTCGCCAAATGTTAACTTTCGGCGACAAAATTGTTTTTGGTCGCCAAAGACCTACCTTTAGCTACTAAACTATTTGGTAGCCGAATGAAAATAAAAAAATTAATTTTTAATCTTTGCCGACCAAGATTTTGGTCGCCAAATGTTAACTTTCGGCGACAAAATTGCTTTTGGTCGCCAAAGACCTACCTTTGGCTACTAAACTATTTGGTAGCCGAATGAAAATAAAAAAATTAATTTTTAATCTTTGCCGACCAAGATTTTGGTCGCCAAATGTTAACTTTCGGCGACAAAATTCCTTATAGTCGCCAAAGACCTACTTTTGGCTACTACATTTTTTGGTAGCCGAATGAAAATAAAAAAATTAACAAAATAGTTGTTTATTTTATTAATAACAATACCATTAGTCTCCACTTGAAAATTTGACTAAACAAAATAGTTATTTTTATTTTTGTTTTTATTTTTATTTTTAGGTTGTACACCCACCATCCAAAATTATTAATATCTTATTTTATTTTTTATTATCTCAAAATATTAATTTAAAAAAAATTAATTATTAAAATAATATGAACTTCTTATTTTGTCCTTTTTTTAAATCCATTAATAATACAAAAAGTACAATTATGACAATTGATATTTCTACAAAAATATACTATCAAAAGGTAATTTTGAAAAATTAATATTTTTAAAATGTAATAATTGTATTATAAAAAGAAATTAAATTCTGAAAATAGACTATTATTTTTAGGTGGAAGAAGTTGTCGGCTTTCATTTGATGGGTTGAACACATCTTTTAATAATTGGGCCCTCACGCGAAAGGTATGCTAAAATGGGCAACTTGTTATTGGCTGTTTGTCGATAGTTTTACATTGCAAAAATTTAAAGGCATAGTTACAGGTCAATCTGATGAATTTAATTTTTAATAATAAATTTATTATTTTTAAAAAGTACAATTAAACTATTTATACTTTTTACATCATCATATTTCAATAACACTAATAAATTAAGAATAAATCAAAATTCATAAATAAAAGACAAAATATCCCAATTATTTATCATTTTAATAAATTTTTCAATATTATTACCAGTACTAATGAAATAATCATTTTACAGATACAAAACATATATTTAAAAAGTTTTAAAAAAATTTCATTATCAAAACGAGGGGTAAGTGTGTAAAAAAAATTCACTCATGACTTATGAGTAAATAAATCTGATTTGTAAGATTTTTTTTTAATTTTATACTTTCTAAATATTTCTAAATTTTGTAAATTTTTTTTCACAAACTGTGTCATAAAACTCCAATAAAGTAAAAAGTATAAACAATAAATAAAATTAAAAAATATTAATTTAACAAGCCTGATCTATTTTTCATTGACTTGAAAAAAATTAGCAACAAATATTCGCTCTATTTCTCTCTCTTTTTGTCTATCTCTCGCTCATCTTTTGTTTCTCTCTCTTTTTCTATCTCTTCATCTCTCTCTCTCTCTCTATCTCTTTTTCTGTCTATCTCTCTCTCCCTGTCTCTCTCTCACTCATCACTCTTCTCTATCTCTCTCTGTCTACTTGTCTATTTGTCTATTTCTCTCTTACTATGTTCGTCTTGCTCACTCTCTTACTCTCATCTTCTCGATTTATCGAGCTCCTTCTCGATTTATCGATTCACTATAAGAAAATACACTTTTAGCAACCACTTTGTCTATCTCTCTCTCTCTCGCTCATCACTCTATCTCTCTCTCTATCTCTCTTCTTTATCTGTCTCTCACAAAATTAAAATATTTTTAAAATATTTAAATATTTAAAATATTTAAAATATTGATTTGAATTAAGTTTTGAAAAGAGTTTTGAATTATCTGTCTTCTTTATTTATTGAGCTCCCTTTCGATTTATCAATCCACTACAAAAAAATGCACTTTTAGCGACCACTTTGTCTCTTTCTCGCTCATCACTCAGTCTCTTTCTCAGTCTCTCTATCTCTTTTCTCTATTCGTCTCTTACTCATCTCTCTCTCTCACCACCCATCTTCTCTACCACATTTACCACTACTGCAAATGCCATTCAACTACCATCACTCTTATTTTTCTCTCTTTCACTCATCACTCTTCTTTCTTTGTCTGCATGTCTATTTGTCTGTGTGTCTTTCGTTCATCTTTCTTCTCTTTATCTCTCATTTGTCTTCTCTCTATGTCTCTATTTTTCTGTTCTCTCTCTCGTTCATCTCTTTTCGTTCTCTTTCTATATATCTCTCTCATCGCTTGTTTCTCTCTATTTTTCTATATGTCTCTCTCTATCTCTTTCTCTGTCTGTCTTTCTGCCTGTCTCTCTCTATATCTCTTTCTCTCTTTATCTCTCTCTCACTTATCACTCTTCTCTCTTTGTTTCTCTCTCTATGTCTGTTTGTCTGTCTCTCACTCTTCTCTCTCTCTCTCTCTCTTTCTTTCTATGTGTCTATCTGTCTGTTTATCTCTCTCTCCCATTGTGTTCACATTGCTCACTCTCTCCCTCATCTCTGTGTCTCTCTGTGTCTCTCACTCATCTATCTCTTCTATCATCTCTTTTCTCTCTCTGTCTCTTTCGCTCATCTCTCTTCTCTTTATCTCTCTCGCTCATCTCTCTTCTCTCTATCTCTGTGTGTCTCTGTCTATCACTCTCTCCCTCATCTCTGTGTCTCTCTGTCTATCACTCTCTCTCACCACCCATCTCTTCTATCACCTTCACCACTACTGGAAACACCAGTCCACCACCACTATTACTTCTATTGTCACTACTTCACCTCTACGACTACCATTACTACTACTATCGCCACCATCTCTTCCTATTTTTTACATATCTTTTCGTGAAAAATTAAAAAAATACCTCAAATAAAATTAATTTTTTTACATTATATTTTAATTAAAAATTATTAAAAAAAATCTACTCCCAAATTTAGCATAAAAACAACTTTTCATCAAATTATACTTTTTGATCACCGGTGTGCTGAAAGCACCGCGCGCCTCTCACGCGAAAATTTGAATTCAGACAGCGCCAAGAAGCCACTGCCCCCATATCACGACCAATCTCTGCCTCACGTCTCTCCCCTTTTTATGTCTCAGATTTCAGACAATCTCTCTCTCTTTCTCTCATCAGAAACCCTAGAAATGCTCACTCTATCTTGAGATTCAAACGCTAAAATCACTCACAGATCTTCACACCAATCACTCCCAAACCCAAAAATGGCTTCAATCAAATCCGCTGCATTGCGATACAGCTCTTTCGATTCTCGATCTTCGACTCAGTCTCACCAGTCCGATCCATCGTCCTCCACCGAGCTCAACAAACCCAAGCAATCCTCCCTCAAACGCCTCATCGCCGGATCCACCGCCCGCCGGAGCCAATCTCCGGCCGTGGCAGCAGAGCACAACTCTTCGCGTGCCATCGTCAAGGCCAAATCGTCGGACGTAGCTCAGGTGAGAGTGAAGAACGATGAGAATTTTAGTGCAATGGTGAAGAAATTGATAGAGAAGAGGGCGGCGAAGCCGAAGAAGGCGGTGAATTTGGTCATTCCGGCGGATTTTATAGCGGAGGATTTGAAGAAGACTGCAAAGAATGGGTCGAATTTCTCCGGTTTGCATCGGAAGCTGTTTGGAAAGGGGTTGGGGTCGGGGTCGGTGGGGAGTGAGAAGAAGGCTTTGACGGAGGTGAAATCGAATACGAGGACTCTGGCTATGGTGCTTAGGAGTGAGAGGGAGCTTTTGAGTCAGAATAAGGAGCAGGAAGGAGAGATCACTGAGCTCAAGATGATGCTAGAGGGGAAAAACAGAGAGGTAATATATACTCATGTTATGGATATATATGATATGTATATGCATGTGTTTGAGTATATGGATATATCATAGTTTTTGATTTAATTGTTGAAATTTGAAGATTGAAAATGCATTACTGGGATTGCAAGAAATATCAAAGCTTTTAATGAATTTGAATGTACCCCTGTTTCTCAGGAAAAAAATATGTTTCTCAAAAAATGGAACTTCAAGTTTTGAATTTGACGTGCTGATAAAACATTGGTTGTTTTATTTTTATTTGTTTTAATGTATTTGATGGTGTCTAAATTTGTGATATTGTGAGAAGACAGAGATTGTAGATTTGACATTTTTGTGTAATGGGATATAATAGCAATAAAATTTGATTTGGTTCCTATTTACTTGATATAATAGCAAAAATTAAAATATCTTCCATCGCAAAGGTCTCCATCTCGAAGCCTTCTTTCACTACCTCTTCAGCGACTCTAATCCTCCTCTCTCTCCTTCTCCTAAGGTAATTCAAACAAAATCATTCTTAATCTTTCTCGCTTTCGTAACCGCTCGAGCCAGATCCATTTCAAAGAAATAGTATATAGTGTTTGAGTTGAGAATACATTGTTCAAATTTGATTTGAAAATTTTGAGAATGCTGAAAATGTATTTAAGCTTTACTTGTTTACTGTTCAAGTCGATTTAGTAATGGATTGTTGAAATTTGATTTGAAAAACTTGAAGATATTTAAATTGTATTTAAGCTTGAGTTGGTCACTGATTAAGTCAGATCTCAAATGAAAAAATATGAATGCAACATTCAAAAACTAATGGTAAATTAATGATAAATTATATAAATATTAATAATTATAATTTTTTCATTCGTATTATCCAAACTCTAAGCTGTGTGTGGGCCACCACCATATTTACAGTGTCCCAACTCTTTGGTAAGCTGAGACAAGTTATTAATAGGCAAAGTTAGGGAAGTGCTAAACATGGAATTAGATACAGATATAGGATTATTTTATAGATATAGGATTTTGGAATTAGAGATAATTTACGGTGTCCATCTGTAAAGCTATCCTAATCTTTCAAAAGATACCATGGGATATATCATCATACATATATCTATTGACTATATATGTTTTTCTTTTTTTGATGTATATAGATATAGGATTTTGGAGGGGATTTGAGAAAAAATTAGAGATGATTGGGGTTCAGAAGGAGTCTTAAAGGATGAAGAGGCTCTGTGTTTAGATGCAACACATTATGGAAATGTTGCAAGGTTTATTAATCATAGGTAAGTTCAACAAAACACAGAAGCGCATATGCCCTTGTGGCTTCCTCTTAATTATTAATGTGTTCTGATCCTTGTTGGTTGTTCCTCAGTCATTAACATTTGGTTTTACTTTGAAATTATCATAACTGATGTGTATATGTATATGATGGTAAGTTTTCATTTTCATCCATTAAGTTTTCATCCATTTTCATTTTCATCTACTCTTTTTTTCCCCCTCATTTGGTTGTGTTTGTTTCCTGAGAACATGTGTTATTGTTTTAACTTCAAATGAGGTACTTTGTAAAGGTGGTTGGGAAATGGGAGTGGTGAGTTATATTATAGACCTTGTTTGTGGGCCTGAAAGTATAATTTCAATGTTTGTATAATACTAACTTATATTAAAAGCATGTAGTGTGCATGTCTTAATTTATCCAAAACAGGTTGTATTTTTGTTCCTGTTGCTTTCTAAACTCCTCAATATGTTGAACAAGAACAATTAGGAACAGGTTGACTATTAGGTATTAGGTATATATGGTGGTCGATTGTGGACCTCTGGGAAGATAGCAAACACTTCAATGGCTAAGGATTGCTGGAGGTGGTGGACGAGAAGACCAAGGATTGATTGGTTTAACATGATTGTCAAAAGTCTCATTCATTATGAACTGGAGAAGAAGACCAAGGATTGCTGGAGGTGGTAGTCCCTTTTTATTGATTTTTATCTCATTCATTACAAAGTCTTGCATATAGTTGAAGGGGAGATTGAAATTGATTGATTGGTTTAACATGATTGTCAAAAGTATAGACATATCCTACTTTTATCAAACTCTCTGTTATACATTTAACCAATAGCATTTCTTGCAATATAAATTTTATAAACTAACAACAGGGTAGACAGTAGCCCTGGAAAGGACTCCTAGCTTTACTTAAAATTTAGGGAAATTATAACCAAAGTAGAAACTCCTAAAAATTAAAATTCCTAACAAACATGACTTTCTATGCAAGAGCTTCTTTATTGGCTAATGATGGGCTTTAAGTGGGCTGTTTTTGGAATCCTTGTCTTTCTATCCGTCTATCCTTTATTAACAGTTTGTCTATCCTTTATTAACAGTTTGTGCCTGTTCTCAGTGGACAGAAGGAATGAGAGGAGAGAAACATGAAGGGGCATATATAATCAGTTAAAAAACTCATCTTAGGTAAAGGGCTAAAGGAACTGAAATGCATCTTTATGTAAGATGCACCTGTGCTTTATGAACTGTCTGACAGATTTGTGTAAAATGCATGTGTTCTAGGAACTTTCTGACAGATTTTCATTTATTTATTTATTATATTACCCTATTTAGGGTTGTCATGTCCATTTTTCTAATGTCAAGAATGAATGTAATGGGTTTTAAATAATTTATGGTTGGTGGCTTTTAGATATTGTAACCACATCTTTATATAAAAACTATTATATATATAACGTGGTAATATAAATTTATTTAATTCTTTTG
The DNA here is from genome assembly GCF_055761805.1 of Camellia sinensis. Lineage (NCBI taxonomy): Eukaryota > Viridiplantae > Streptophyta > Magnoliopsida > Ericales > Theaceae > Camellia > Camellia sinensis. The sequence continues at coordinate 53,666,132 of NC_138967.1, forward strand.
CATGGATAAGATTGTTCAACATTATTACTATTTTTTTTTTAATATGTGCCAATTCTCTCTCTCACTCCTTCCTGTTTCTTTTCCTTTCTTTTCTTTTTTTTTTTTTTTTTTAATTTTTATGAATCTCAATAGGAAAATATATGTGTGTGTGAGGGAACTGACCTTGGTTGCTCTTCACTTTTGTTTTGTGTTTTTGATAAGATATATAAGGAGTCAATAGGTACTGCTCCTGTTAATTGTAACTCACAGATACAATTATGTGGACAGAAAAACTAGTTGAGGAGCACAGGGAGTTCGATGCTGGCTACATTTCTACAATTTCTGTTAGGTAATGCTGGCTACATTTCTACGATCATGTTAATTGTAACTTCTGTTAGGTAATGCTGGCTACATTTCTACAATTTGTGTTCCTCAAGTCATGAATTTTGTATGCATACTTGCATATAAAGGATTTTGTGTTAAACATGGTATTAGCTATTTTATCACTTGTTTACCTATTTTTTATATCCACTTAATAATGCTTGGTATTAGCTATTGGAATACTCTCCTTGGTGTTAAACATGGTATTCATTCTTTTTATTGTCTTCTTTAGAGAGGATGCAGGGTCTCAGTGTGTTTGTCTAAATTATCTTAAATTTATGATTCTTCAAATGCATTTCCATGAAGTTACATGACTCAGCATTGAACTTTTGATTTGTGCTTTAATGTCTAGAATTCATATTATTTATGAATTTGGACAAATCTAAATGGATTTTAAATAGATATAATTGGTGGAGTTCATGATTTTGGATTAAGTTTACCAACTCTAGCTGGTTTTAAATTGTTTTTCTTTTTAATGGTATGATAATCCAATAAATAAGGAAATGCACTTGTTGGAAACTAGGATTTTATGATTTTGTTGCCTTGTCGAGTCTATAATTAGTGTTAGGTGGGGTCATATATCTTAAGTTGGAAAATGCTGCAATCATTTGCTGCTCTTTTTACAGAGCCTGACATGGAAATTTGTGGATGACAAGAATTGTAAGTTCGTAATATACCTCTGATTATGCCATCATCTATTGAATGTAAAAGTTCATCAAATCTGTGGTCATCATTATTATTATTTTCTCCTAAATTTGGCTTAGTTTCTTGGTTAATGCATTTTTTCCATTTAAGATGAAACCCCTATCATTTAGTACTGCAATTTTGATGTTCTAAACAAGTGCTGAAAATCAGCAGCGGTGTGCTGAAAATATGTTGCAGAATGCAGAAATCTAAATGCCAAGATTAAGGAAAATCTTATATTGGACTCCATATTTATCATGTGCTTTTGTGCAAGTGACCAAGATTTCCCAAAATTCTGTTCTCATAAATTGTTTACACTGTTATCCCTCAAGAATAAAAAACTGCAGGCATAGCAAAATATCAATTATATTGGGCAAATATTAATACACTGTTATCAATTGGATTTTGTTTCCAAACATTAAAGGGTCAACTAGTTAGCTTCAATTCCAAAATGGTATGTAAGACAGAGAGAGGGAGAATATATTAGAATTTAGAGTTTTACCCTCTTTTCATTAGTGAACCAACAACATTTCAGTCATTTTTATGCTCCTTGTGCTCTGTCTAATCAGATATGTTTGTATAATAATTGAATCCCCTGTATTGGTATCTATCCAATTTTTATCTATTTGCTTCTCATTAACTCACTCTATTATAAGATTTACCCGTTGTTGTTGGTGGTGGTGTAATTGTTGTTTGTGTTCGTGTTATAAAGCTCTAGATGGTGTCTATCTCAGAGTCAGATTTATCAGATATTTTGATATCTGTGCTTGATATCCCAATAACATGATTTCGTATGAATTATTTTACCTGATAAACTAAGATCATAATAACTATCCTTAATAGTCTAAAGTAATGATGAACCATATTACATACACAGTAATTATGTTCCCTAATCCTCATTAATATGTTAGTAAGAGTAATAATTATGTTTCTAAACCCTTAAAGATGTTACTTATACTAAAGAAGGTTCATATGTTCTGTTCAGATTGTTTTTCAAGTACTAGTGAAGGCATTGGTTAGCATGGATCCAGGTGATGACACGGAGTTTCTAAAGAAACAATTTTAAGAATTCATGGCTGGTCTCATATCTTTACCAATTAACATATCTGGAAGTAGACTTCACAAGTCATTACAGGCAAGTTAATAATGTAGTCACATTAATTTCTCTATTTTTCTTATTTTACACTATTATGAGAAATTAATAATAAATTTGAAGATGGGTTGTTTCAGGCAAAGAAGAAAATGGTTGAATGAGTACATAAAATCATCGAAGCGAAAAGGAAGAACAGAGGCAGATCAGAAGTTGCAAAAGATGTAGCTGATGTTTTGCTGAATGATACAAGTGAAGAGCTATAAATGACGATCTAATTTCAGATAATTTTACATTGTGTAATTGGATCGAGGACACTATGAATATGTATTTCTATATTTCTAAAATGTGTAGTGGGAGTAGTTGGTTATTCCTCTATTATGTATGAAATTAAATTATTGACGTTGGATTAGACTTGGTTCTTATGAAATTTGTAATATATATATAATTGGACGTTCAATATTAATTTTTTGGATGGTTGGAATTAAAATGTGTGCACGTTGTTGAATGCTTGATAACATATTTAGCATTGATGGATTATATTGTTTATACAGGGTACAGATTGTATTAATAATGGATACAGGTTGTTTAGAAAAAAAAAATTAAAAAAAAACACGAAAAATTATTTGGCCACCAAATGTTTTGGTAGCCAAATAGGTAATCAAAAGTTTTGGCTACTAATAATTTAGTAGCAAAAACATAACCCAAAACGTTTTTGCCACCAAATAATTAGTAGCTAAAAGATTTGAGAATGAGAGAAAGAAACTATTGGTGACTAATACTTTAGTGGCCAAAACATACCTTTTGCCGACTAAACTAAGATTAGTAGCCAAATGTGTACTTTCAGCGACCAATTATTTAGTAGCTAAAAGTGATACCTTCCCCGACCAAAACAAGTTAGTAGCTAAATGTGTACTTTCGGCGACCAATTATTTAGTAGCTAAAAGTGATACCTTCCCCGACCACAACAAGTTAGTAGCCAAATGTGCACTTTCAGCGACTAATACTTTAGTGGCGGAAACATACCTTTTGCCGACTAAACTAAGATTAGTAGCCAAATGTGTACACTTTTAGCGACTAAACAAATTTTAGTCGCCAATACTATCGCCGACAGGGTAAAGGCGACGAGTTTAGCGACGAAAACTTTTGGTCGCTAAATCGTTTCGGCGACTAAATAAGTGACTTTTGGCTACCAATATTTTGGTAGCTAAAAGTGACATTTCTTGTAGTGTTAGTCCAACGAAGGGAATAATGAAGAAAATGAGTGTTGTTAGAGACCGACAAGATGGAGGCCGATCGATAGGAGTGACCGAGTGGATGGACCGACTATGAGGAGGGCCGACCACGAAGGGTGGCCGAGTGGAGTGACCGACCATGAGGAGGGCCGACCAAGAAAGGAGGCCGAGTGGAAGGACCGACCATAAGGAGGGCCAACCACGAAAGGTGGCCGAGTGGAGTGACCGACCATGAGGAGGGCTGACCACGAAGGGTGAGGTGGCGGGGTGTGGGGCTCGAGAGGCAGCGGGTCATGTGGTGACTTGAAGTGGAAAAGACAGGGTAGGAGAAGAGGGCAGTGAATCGTGGCCGTACACGTGGCAGAATCGCATGATGGGGAAGGTTAGGCGTTGGGCCAGAAGTGAAACGATAGGTCATTACGGGTGTTGAAAAGACAGTTTTGGCGGATGGTTGAAAATTTTTCAAACTGACAAAAATTAATTGTGACCCTTGGAATACAGGCAAGCCTTGGGCTTTTGGTATTATATGTTTTACCTACCTTTTTTCGAAAAATGAAAACATTCCAAGTGTAGACTCCTTCGTTGCAAGTGATACACCCTTGCGACATTTTTTGAAATTCCTTGCGCCCGCATCCGAAGCTATTCGTAGACACACCACAGAAATGGCCCAAGAAGAAGCTGCAAACGCCAGGGTTGATCCATTGGGGGACGACGATGCGGTGGATTTGGCGGAGCAATACAGGACGGAGAGGCGAGTGGGGAGTGGGGGGGAGCCGTCGGGGCGACTTTGTTCGTCCACAATGATGGCGGCGCCGACGCCAATAAGCCAGGTGGAGATCACTGGCATACAAAGGCCGATATGTCGATCATTACCGCAAAGGAGCTGGAGGGTATGCGGGAGAAGTACCAGATTCCCGCAGAGATAGAGTTGAAACTGCCAAAATCGAAGGAAAGGGCATCCGATGTTCGACCGGGGGAATTCGCCCTATACGAGGAGGCGTTAAAGGGGGGTTTGAGGTTGCCACTACCCCGAATAGTGGTGGATGTGTTGAACTGGTTGGAAGTAGCTCTAGGCCAACTGATGCCCAATGCGTGGAAAATCTTGTTGGCCTGTGCGAGCGCATGGCCGAAGGCGAACGGGGGGGCTAAAATAACGGTGGACGAGTTTTTTGCATGCTACAAGGCGCCGGGGCAACAAGAAACTTGGGTCACTTTGCAAGCAGCGGCAGGGAAAGGTCTGGTAGTGGGGCTATCGTCGTCCATTAAGGGGTGGAGGCCACGGTGGTTCTACGTGTCCGCGAACGGAGGAGTTGGAGTGCGCACGGTGTGGAGAGTGCCCAACAAGTCTGTGGAGCCAAAACTGGGGGCGGCGGCAGAGGAGAGGGTGAAGAGGGTGAAGGCATGGAGGGAGAAAGAGGGTGTTAGATGGGACGACCTGGTTCAGCCTTCATCCTTGTTTGCCGCAAGGCTGGGCCCTCAGCCGATCGGTGGAGATCTGGCGTCGGAAGAGCTAGAGGCGAGAAGGAAGGCGCAAGAGGCAGAGGATAGGACCATTTTCACCAAGGCCAATAGATACAAAGAGACACAGGCAGACCGTCCGCCGAAGGAGATCCCAAGGGAAAGAATCCGACCGCGTCCCAAACCGCTCGGGGGAAAAAACTTGGGCAGTTTTGAGCCACGACCGCTCTCCGTTGATCCGGTGAAGGAAAAGGCGAACAAGGAGGGTGAGGCTTTAGAGAAGAAGAAGAAAAAGATGAGGGTAAGGGAGAGTGAGGAAGAGCCTACTTTGAAGAGGTGGAGGGAGGTGACAGTAGAGGAGACCACCCCAAAGGCGGGGCTGGGGGAAGTGGAGAAGGGGGTGGAGAGTGGGCCGATCGCCCCTGAAAAGTGAGTGGAGGTTGGTGTGGCTGATCGTATGGTGGGGGTGGAGCAGCAACCCCAGGGTGCTCCTGAGCCTCAAGGAGAAGGAGACGGGGCCAGGTTGAAGACTGCCTTTTATCACGCCTCGGCTGTATTTGGGCGGCTATGGGGAGAAGGAATAGAGGCCAGGGCCGCTGCAGATCGCCTCTTACGAGTAGTGGAAGACGCAGTCGTGCGTTCGGTGGAGAGTTTCACTGAGGCTGAGCTGCTGAGGGGGTTTTGTTCTACCCAAATAGAGGCGACCTCCTTAACAGGGGCCTTTCTAAGAAAGGCGGCGGCTGGAAAAGGTGAGGTGGGGCCTTTGGCGGCAAAGTTAGAGGGGGTGAAGGCTCAACTTGAGAGCTTAAGGAGGGAGGCTGTAGGGTGGCGGAAGGCCGCGCGAAGTTCGTGTGCCAGTGGTTTGGAAGAGGCCCAGAAGGCCAAGAAGATGGGGGTATTGGCGATAGTGTAGGGCAATGTTGCCGACCGTGCCCATGTTGAGCTACTCGCGGTCAAGTGGGAGCTAGAGGATGAACGCCGTAAGGTAGTGTCGCTCAAGTTCCAGCTGGCTGGTGAGCAAAAGAAGTTGGGGGATGCTCAAAATGCCTGCACGGTCGCCACCGAGCGGTTTGAAGAGGCTATGATCAGCAATGAAGAACTGCGCGTCCAGCAGATCAAAGAAAAGAAAGAAGCAGACTTGAAGATTGCTGGGCTGTAGAAGGAGCTGGAAGATGAGCGTGCTAGGGCAATGGAGGAGAAGGTGAGGTTGTAGGAGTTGGAGGAAGAAAAAACCAAGGCAGCCTCTGAAAGGGCAGCATACTCCGATCTGTACGTTGCAGCAGTAGAGCAATTTAAGGTGTTTGCTGACTTTCAGATGGCCATCGATGCTACTATCGCCAGCAACTTAGTGAGAGAGGGGGCTGGGGGGCTGGTCTGGCGGGGACGACAGCTGGGAGCCGAAGCGAAGACGAAGTGATCTAGAGCTTCCCGCGGTCGGACTTCTACAAACACGAAATGGCTGAATTCTGGGATAGTGGCTGGAAGATGTTCAAGCGTAAAGAAGAAGAGCTGTTCCCAGATATAGACTTCAGCAGTGTTAAAATTGACGAAGACGACATGGCCCAGACCCCCCTGGATGAGGGCATTGAAGAGGAAGATCTCACATCGAGTGAAGAAGAGGAGTGAGGAGAGTGGAGAAAATATGTGCTTAGAGTTTTGGCTGCTTCGCTTTTTTTTTTTTTTTTTTGAATGGCTGTAATAAACTTATGTACAAGTTTGTGAATAAATAAAATTTTGAGTTTGAGTCATGTTTTCATGCTATTGCTCTTGTTTGTGCATCTGAAATGAATGAGAATGGTGGCTTGTATAAAGCTTGTGTATAAATCATTGTGAAGTGCAAAATGTAAAGAAAACTCAATGTAAAGTGAAGTTTAACTTGTAAGAAAAATTCAATGCAGAGTGAATGTGAGAAAAACTCAATTGAATGTGAGAAAAACTCAATGCAGAGTGAAGTTTAACTTGTAAGAGTGTTAAAGATGTGACGTTTATGAATCCCGACCCAGCAAAGAACCAGCTAATGTGGAAAACGTTGGACTGAAATGTGACTAGGTATGGCCACTATGCTTACGATCATGAAGTTGCAATGGTGGCTCGGCCCGGCTGAGGCTTGAAGTAACTCGGTTTGGACGAGCGCTTCATGCTTAGTCTGGCTAAGGCTTTTTGTGCTCAGTCTGGATGAGGCTTTAAGTGACTCGGTCGGGCCGAGCTCTTCATGCTCAGTCTGGCTGAGGCTTTAAGTGACTCGGTCTGGCCGAGCTCTTCATGCTCAGTCTGACTGAGGCTTTTTGTGCTCAATCTGGCTGAGGCTTTAAGTTACTCGGTCTGGCCGAGCTCTTAATGCTCAGTCTGGCTGAGGCTTTTTGTGCTCAGTCTGGCTAAGGCTTTAAGTGACTCGGTCTGGCCGAGCTCTTCATACTCAGTCTGGCTGAGGCATTTTGTGCTTAGTCTGGCTGAGGCTTTAAGTGACTCGGTCTGGCCGAGCTCTTCATGCTCAGTCTGGCTGAGGCTTTTTGTGCTTAGTCTGGCTGAGGCTTTAAGTGACTTGGTCTGGCCGAGCTCTTCATGCTTAGTCTGGCTGAGGCTTTTTGTGCTCAGTCTGGTTGAGGCTTTAAGTGACTTGGTTTGGCCGAGCTCTTTATGCTCAGTCTGGTTGAGGCTTTTTGTGCTCAGTCTGGCTGAGGCTTTTTGTACTCAGTCTGGCTGAGGCTGCAATCAAAACGTTATTGGAATACCACAGATAACTGAGAAATAAGCTTGCTGTCATATAAAGTGTAGCCCATTGGAACATAAGTTTACACCATATGAGGAGAAAATGAGAACATTCAAGTGTGCAGGTTGTCAAAAAGAACATACATCAATTGGACAATAAAAATACAACTTTTATTGAAAATAGCGCTTCAAATGCTCAGCGTTCCAAGGATGGGGGAGGTCTCGACCTTCCATGTCCTGAAGTCGGTAAGTGCCCGGACGTGGTCTGGCTTTCACAACGTAAGGTCCCTTCCACTTGGCTGCCAGTTTGCCCTCAGTCAGATTTTTGGTGGCAAGAGTTACTTCTCGCAAAACAAGGTCCCCCACGGCGAATTCCCTCGGTCTGACTTTGCGGTTGTAGTGTGTTCTCATTTTCTGTTGGTATGAAGCCCGTCTGACAGCGGTGGTTTCTCGGAACTCTTCAATTAGGTCTAGGTCTGCCCGACGCAGTTCTTCGGTCAGTTCTGGATTCGGATGTAGAACCCTTGGGGTAGGAAGATCGACTTCCTCTGGGATGACCGCCTCAGCACCGTATGTTAAGCGAAAGGGGGTCTCCCCAGTGGGAGTTCGAGCGGTAGTGTGGTAAGCCCAGAGTACATTGGGTAATTCCTCAGCCCAAAGTCCCTTAGCAGCTTCCAGCTTGGTTTTGATGATCTTCAGGAGAGAACGGTTGGCGACCTCAACTTGGCCATTGGTTTGGGGATGACCTGGGGAAGAGAAACATGGCTGGATTTGGAGTTCTGCATAGAATTTCCTGAACTTGGCGTTGTCGAATTGTTTGCCATTGTTGGAGACGATGGCTTGAAGGGATGCCGAACCTGCATACGATTGATTGCCAGATGAATCGGGTTGTGTTTCGCTCAGTAATGGTAGCAAAGGGTTCTGCTTCCACCCATTTAGTGAAGTAGTTGATGGTGACAATTGCGAATTTGGTTTGGCCTCGGCCAGTGGGCAATGGGCCAACTAGGTCGATCCCCCATTTGGTGAATGGGTAGGGGCTGCAGAGCGTAATCAATTCTGTAGGAGGAGCATAGGGGATGTTGGAAAAACGATGACACTTATCACATTTGAGCACAAAGTCTGTCGCATCCTGATTAAGAGTAGGCCAGAAATAGCCAGTGCAAAGTATTTTGTGGGCTAGAGACCAGGCGCCCGAATGATTACCACAGATACCGTCATGGATTTCCCTCATCACGTAGGTTGCTTGAGCAGGATTGAGGCATCTGAGGTATGGGTGTGAAAAACCACGTTTGTATAAGAGGTCGCCGACAAGAATGTAGTTGGACCACCGGGCCCTGACTTTGGCGGCCTGCTATTTGTCATCTGGAAGTTCTCCCGTTGTCAGATACAGAAAGATGTCTGCCGTCCATGGGGTAGGTTCATCTTAGAGGAAGTGGACTTCCTGCAGGTTGGGGGAGATGGCCGGGTGGGACAGGTATTCGAGGCAGACACCGTAGTTGAGGTCTGACTGGTCTGCAAAAGCCAATTGGGCCATCTCATCTGCCTTGGAGTTTTCAGCCCGAGGGATGTGCTTGATGTGAAAGGTATTAAAGAGGCGAGCAAAGGGGAGTGCAAGATCCCTATAAGCCCGCATTGTGTCGTCCTTGGCATCGAATTCCCCCGTAATTTGTTCGACAATAAGCTGGGAGTCACTGAATACTCGGATATGGCTCACACCAACGTCTCTGGCTAGACGGAGATCTGCGATCAATGCCTCATATTCGTCTTCGTTATTGCTGGCATTGAACAACAAACAGAGAGCACATTTGAAATAAGCACCCTCAAGGGTGGTGAGGATGAGGCCAGCCCCACTGCCTTCTTTGCGGGATGATCCGTCGACGTTGAAGGTCTAGGAGTGGGGGTTGTCTGGCTCGGTAGGGGGTGGCGGGGGTGGATTGGCTGTGGTTGGAGTGAGATTAGTGAATTCCAGGATGAAATCGGCAACAGCCTGCCCTTTGATCGCCTTTCGAAGTCGGTAGGAGATGTCAAATTGGCTGAGCTCGACCGACCATTGCATGAGTCTACCGGAAAGTTCTGGTTGTTGCATTATCTTCTTCAATGGTTGGTCCAGTGCCAAGGACATTTTTTCGAGCAATGGGTAATTCTGCTCCGCTCTCCTGAAAGCTCGATTGATATAGTAGATCGGTCGTTGGATAGAGCTGTCTTCCCGGATGAAGGCTGCACTGACTGCGGTGTTCGACACGGCTAAATAGAGGAAGAGGGGTTTGCCCGTGATTGCCTGAGAAAGGAGGGGGGGTTGGCCATGCATTGCTTCAACTGTTGAAAGGCCTCTTCAGACTCGGCCGTCCACTCAAAAGTTTGCCGAAGCACTTTGAAAAAGGGGAGGCACTTGTTCGTTGCACATGAAATGAAGCAGTTGAGGGCGGCAACTCGGCCAGTGAATCTCTGAACCTCCATAACCGTTCTGGGAGACTGTATTTCAATCAAGGCCTTGATCTTTTCAGGGTTAGCTTCAATGCCCCGCTGACTGACCATGAAACCCAAGAATTTCCCAGATCCTACGCCGAAGGCGCACTTCTCCAGATTGAGCTTCATTTGGTACTTTCGTAGGGTGGCGAAGGTCTCTTGCAGGTCAGCCATATGATCTGTGGAGAGCTTACTCTTGACTAGCATGTCGTCGACATATACTTCCATGTTCCGGCCTGTCTGGTGATAGAAGATAGAATTGACTAACCGTTGGTAGGTAGCCCCAGCATTTTTCAACCCAAATGGCATCACTCGATAATGGTAGGTACCTCGGTCGGTGATGAAGGAGGTGTGTTCCCGATCAGACGGGTGCATCAGAATTTGGTTATACCTAGAGAAGACATCCATGAAGTTGAGCATTTGATGACCGGCCGTGGCGTCAACCAGCAGATCTATGCGAGGAAGAGGGTAGCTGTCTTTGGGGCAAGCTCGGTTGAGGTCGGAGTAGTCAACACAAAGCCGCCATTTACCATTGTTCTTACGGACCAGGACCATGTTTGACAACCATCTAGGGTAGTCCACGTTCTTGATGAATTATGCCTCAAGGAGCTTATCGACCTCTGCGGCAATGAGAGTATTGTGCTCCGGATGAAAGATGCACTGCTTCTGGCAGAAGGGTCGGAAGTGGGACTCAATGCTGAGGCGATGAGTTATGAAGGAGGGTCAATACCTGACATGTCTGAGTGGGTCCATGCGAATACATCATTGTGTTCGATCAGGGGGGCAGTAAGGTCGGCCTTTGCTTGGGAGGATAGTTCGCTACTGATCTTGGCAATTTTTGCTGGTTTGGTGGGATCGATGGGGACTTCAATAAGTTCTTCCACTGGTTCCCCCTTAACCAGCTCGTCTTCGTCTCTGACATCGAGTCCCACGATGATCATAGCCTCCTGCAGCTTGACTTCTTTGAGTGAGGCGACATAACATTCCTTGGCCACGGTCTGCTCCCCCCTTACTGTCCTGACCCCCAGATTGGTGGGGAACTTGATGGCAAGGTGATAAGTTGATGTAATAGCTTGAAAAGCATTTAGAGCGGTGCGGCCAAGAATGATGTTATAGGTAGGGGGCAGTCAACAACAAGGAAGGTGAGCAGCTTGGTGGTCTGGCACGGGTACTCGCCGATTGTGATGAGGAGATCAATGGAGTCGATGGAGGTCACCCGGCCACCAGTGAAACCGACTAAGGGGGTTTGGAGAGGAGACAGACTTCCTTTCCCGATCTTGAGCTGGCGGAAGCAGTTGAGGAAGATGATGTCTGAAGAGCTGCCTTTGTTTACGAGAACCCGTCTGACCTTGTAGTTGGAGAGGAGGGCCGAAATGACGAGGGGGTCGTCATGGGGATAGCGAATGCCTGTGCAGTCGGCGTCCGTAAAGGTGATAGGCTCAGTCCACTGCCTGGACTGTTTGGAAGGTCGATCCAAAGTGGCAACCTCTTTGTCTGAGCCTTGCCTTATTTTCCTGAGTTTTGTCCGCTAAGTCGAGCGGGATGGTCCTCCACAAGCAAGCCAGCCCGAAATAGCTCTGATTTCTCTAACAGGTGGGGCGGGATTACCTTGTGCTCAAGGTTCTTGTGGAGGGCGATCATGGCCTTGATTTGGTTGGACTGGCTGCCGGGGAGGGGTGCGCCGACGGTTGTTTCTGATGGGTTCAGTCCGCTGCCTCTACTGAAGGCGAGTATCTGTGAATCGGCTGAGGCGTCCTCGAAGAATCAGGCCCTCGACTTGATCTTTGAAGTTAACACACTCCTCGGTATTATGGCCGTGATCCTGGTGAAAACGGCAATATTTGGACTGGTCTTTCCGATTAGCAGGAGTCCGTGATGGTTGGGGCCATTTTAGGGGTAGTCCCGCTGGATCTGATGGAGGACTTGTTTCATGGGAGAGTTTAGGGGGGTGTACCGCTCGAACCGGCCGAACGGTCGGGCTGGGGCCGACCGGTCGGTTCTGGGGGGTCGGTTAGTGTACTGAGATGTTTGGTTATTGTACTGGGTATTTCTGGTTTCTGAATCTTTTCTCTTTTCTTTGGGGGTCGGGTTTTTGGTTATAGGATCTTGCCGAGTGGCTAGGAATCTTCAGCATTCATGTATTTTTGGGCTTTGGAGAGTAGGGCTGCCATGGAGGTCGAGGAGTTTTTAGAGAGAGGGAAAAGGAAGTCAGACGATCGCAGACTAGCCATGAAAGCCGTAAGGATGACCTTGTCATCGTTTTTCGCTACAGGACTTTGGTGTTGAAGCGGGTAACGAAACTGCATAGCGACTCCCCCTCGGTCTGACGGATGTTGAGGAGTTGGGTTGCCAGACGCCGCTGGCGCTGGGCTCCAATGAAATGGCTGAGGAAAGAGTCACTGAGGTGCTGGAAAGTGGAGACAGAGTCTGCTGGCAGTTGACTAAACCAAAGTCGAGTTGACCCCTTGAGTGTCACGGGGAAAGCCCAGCACATGATTTCGTCAGGAAAAGTATGGAGGATCATGAGGGTCCTGTAGGTCTCCAAGTGGTCGACCGGGTCCGTCGTACTGTCAAAAGGGTCGATGGTGGGCATTTTGAACTTGGGGGGTAGAGGTTTATCCCGGATGGAGGCAACGAATGACGAGTTGGCTGTGGTAGAGGGTTTATGCTGGATGTTCTGAATGACCCCCTGGAGTTGGAGCTTCATGGCTCGGAGTTCTGTGTCCCAGAGAGGAATGTTGTCATCACCGGAGGGCAGCGGGGGCTGGATGCTACTGGCCTCTTCTTCAGGGGTTGGTGTCGGGACCGATGGATGTGGGGGTCGGGGTGGTGGATTTATATTTGGGGGAGGAGGTTGTAAGCCTTCCAAGTTGGGTGGATTAGGCTGCAGGATAGTATGGCTCAGGGCTCGTTCTTGGTTGGGGGGAATATCTAGAGGTGGTGGAGGAGGCATAGGAAGGTTTCTTTGGAGTAGAGCATTTATCAGGTTTTGTTTTTGCTCGGCCATGCGGTTAATGCTGTTGGTAAGCTCGATGAAATACTGTGGTGGGTTGTTTGGATTGGGGGGGTCGGCTTGGTGGTCGGCAGCGTTAGGTGAGAAGCCATGGATCTAGTCGTGACCATGCACTTTGATGGGTAGCAAGAAAGGGTTGTTGGGACAGGGTTTCCGGCGACAATGAGCACAACTGGTGCACGGAGCAAAGCGTTTCCCACAGACAGCGCTAACTGATGATACAGTTCGTGATGGTTGGACGGGACGGACTGATCCACGCTTCTTAAGCCTATGTCCGTATGACCAAGCCCACCTGAAGACCTGCACAAGAGTCCAACGGGGAACGGGGAGTCCCCCAGCGAACCCTTCGACGAGCAAGTTAGAAAGAGGAGTGGAGTATAGAGCGAGATTAGAGATAGAAAGCTTAACCTTGTTCTTGTCTTTAACGTCTGCTTATATCCTTTGGTAATCATTTTGTTGTCCCTCCCGACTTGTCACCTTGGCCGAAAGTCTATATGCTGTAGCTTACCTTGTTCAGGGTGAGGGCGTGCTGTCCCAACGGAGAGGGGTTATCGCAATAAATGCTGTAAGGGGCCTCATTAATGGCGAAGTGGCGTAGCAATAACTTTGCAGATCTTTGTCTGCTGATGTGGCTTGCCCCTCTCTTGCCATGTGTCTTGATGCCACTGGTTCTTATTGCTATATGGGGCTTCAGCAGTGCTGGGCTTCATTAATTGGATTATGTATTGGGCCCTAAGTGGTGGGCTTGGGTTGTTCATAGTGGGCTGTAGCCTTTATGGGCCTACCCATGTCACTATTTATTAATAAGTCAAGTTTGAGAATTATAGTGACTCGGGGTTAAAACTTGACCCTTTTGTAATCTTGGGTCCGGAATTCGGCACTCATGGTTATTGTTTATGTTTTTTGTTGTCTTGTTGTAATGTGGGATTTGTTTTTTAGAGTTGTCGATTTTTTTTGAATAGGTTAGGAGTTAGTTTTTTCAAAAGAGTTTCTGCTTGTTTCTCTTCAGGTTCACTCAAGCGGTCGTTCATTCGTTCGAGCGGTCTTTGGTTTCTTCCAGTATCTGTGTTTGCAGGTCTGAACTACTGAGAGGGGTCATTGTGCGCTCGAGCAATGACTTGGTCGCTTGAGCAGCTCGTTGTCTTTGACACTCGAGCGATCTGTGCATCTATCAACACGGGAAAAAGGTATTTTCTTTCACTTTTTGATCTCTCTCTCTCTAAAAGGTAACTTTACCAAATTTCTTCACTCTCTCTTTCTGGTTCTTGTCTAAACACTCCTATATATTCAAATCTGTTGGTCTCACTTTCGTAGTACTTTGGAGAAAAGTGTAGAGCTTGTAGAGGTGAACATTCTAATCGAAAAAGTTTTCATTTTCGGCTCCATCAAAAGTAATTGGTATTTTGTTTTTGGTATCATGTTTTCAATTTGGTTTTTTTTGTTGACATGACTTTCTTTTGATGATTCATGAATGGACATTTGTTTTTTTTGGGTTTGGAAATGAGTGGATTTTTGCATCCAGTTGGACTTATTTTATTTGTCTTTTCCTTGAGGAGTTATGTTTGTAGAAGTGCCCTTGTTTTAGACACATTTTCTTGTATAGCACCTCTTATTGATTTGGGTTTTTATCCAGAACCAGCAAATGGAGGAAAGAAGCGAGTGGAAGACGTGATGACAGGCGCAACTATCAGAGCCGAAGAGAAGAAGCATGAATAAGGATGCTCGAGGAAATATGTCGTGGACAGCAAGAATGCGGAGGCAGAGGAATAACTTATAGGGCCTGTTTGGTAGCACTTAATTTCAGCTTAAATTAGCTTTTAGCTTAAAATAAGTCATTTTGGAGTGTTTGGTTTGAGCTTATAAGAGAGAGATTATAGCTTAAATTAATTGATTTTGAGCTAAAAGTTGTAAGCTGCCTCAGAGGTGCTTAATTTTTTAGCTTATGCGCACAGTTGGGTGTGGAATGGCAAAATGACTTAAATACCCCTTCAAAAATTGAAAAATTACCAAACTGCCAATATATAAACTTCACAATCAAACATTGTTCACGTCCGTGGAGACAGAGAAAGAGCGTGAGGCGATTTTCGGCGGCCTGAGAGGCGATTTCCGTCGATGATTTCTTGCGATTTCCGATGATTTCCCTTTCTCTCTCTCTCTCCGGCATTAGTTCGTCGCTCTGTTATCTCTCTGTCTCTCTTTTTCTGGTGTTAGTTCATCGCGAAGCCTCGGTTCGTCGCCATTGCGATCGCGAAGCTCTGTCTGTCTCTCTCTCTCTCTCTCTGGTGTTGGTTTGTCGCTATCGCGATCTAAACCAACGCCGTCGTTGATCTGAACCATTACGGTCTCAAACCCTTGCGTCGGCCGTCGCCACTGTGCTACCGGAGCTAGGGTTTTCAAACCCTAGGAAATAAATTGAAAAAATATTGAAAAAATAAATTGAAAATAAATTGAAAAAAAGAAAAAAATCAATATTAATATTAATTAAAATAGAAAAAATTACTTTTCAGAATTAATAAAAATAGAATTAATATTTAATCTGAAAAAAATTAAAAAATTTCAGAATTAATATCTAACACAATTTATTTCAATTAATATTTACTTTTCATAATTAAAAAAATTACTTTTCAGAATTAATATTTACTTTTCAAAATAAAATGAAAAACAATTTATTTCAAAAAAAAAATAATTGTAATGAATTTTTTTAATAAAAACAAAATTAATTTAAATTGATATTACAACATTACACATAATTAATACAAAATTAAACAGAATTAATTGAAATAAAATAATATGTAATGACATCACAACATTAATTGAAATAAATTGGTATTACAACATTACAGAATTAATTGAAATAAATTGCTATTACAACATTAATTAAAATAATATGTAATGATATCACATAATTAATTGAAATAAAATAATATGTAATGGCATCACAACATTAATTGAAATAATTGATACTATTAATAATTTTAGTATTAATTGATGCTAATTAAGCCATTAATTTTATACTAATTGATACTATTAATGAAATGATAATTTTTGTAATACTAATTATATTAACTTTATTAATGAAATAATTTTTTAAAATTAAAACTGAAACTATTAATGAAATATCACTAAAAAAAAACGATATAAATTGAAAAAAATGAAAGGATTTGTCAAATGAATAAATGAATTACTAAAAATGAAAAAATGAAATATTACTAAAAATAATTAAAATGAATAATAATAATATGAATTATAATAATAATAATAATAATAATAATAATAATAATAATAATAATAATAATAATAATTGATGGTCAAATTGATACTAATTTTAATAATTGATGAACAAATTAATAATAATAATAATAATAGTAATAATAATAATAATAATAATTGATGCTAATTTTAATAATTGATGGGCAATTGATAATTTTTATACTAAAATCCCAATTAATAATAATAATAAAGAAAAGAAATACAGAGAAAGAAGAGAAGAAAAAAATTAATAATTTTGAGAATGAATATATGAAAGATAATATGTAATGAAATCACAACATTAATATAAATTAGAACATGAATATTAATTTTAATGAATTAATAAATTAAAAAAAATTAACAAAGAAAGAAGAGAAGAAAAAAAAAAAAGAAAAGAAAATAAGGTAAAAAAGAAAAGAAAAAGAAAAAGAAAAAGAAAAAAATGTATTATAAATGAAATTATAAATTTTATATCTTATAAGGGCAAACATGGCAATTATACAAAAAAAAGCTATTTACAACTTATTTATTAAACACTACTCTGTTTCTTAAATCCATAATCCCACAACTGCACCAAACAGGTTAGCAGCTTATGTTTACAACTGTAAGTTATAATCTGTTAACTTATAATCTATAGTCACTTTCCAACTGCTCTAACAAACGGGGCCATAGTCGTGTCGACTCAATTATGAATAAAGTCTCGTTTGGCAAGTGACTTTTTTAACCACAAAGTTACTAAAAAAATTAAAAAGCCAACAACCTATACTAAAAAGTCAAACATTTCATTTTCTCTGTACTTTTTGCATATCTTTTCATAAAAAGTTTAAAAATTATTCCAAACATACTAATTTTTTTATATCATATTTTAGCTAAAAAATTACTAAAAATCCTGTTTCCAAACGAGGCCAAATACTTCTATGAGTAGCTTTTGTTTTCACCTTATAGATGGTTTTTGAGTGGGGAGAGTATTATCTGTACTATTTGGTTACCATTGCTAATCACGCAGTATTGAGAGGCTTATTGTCCACCCAATAGCAACCCTATATATTGTATATAGGCAAGATATATTGTACATAGAAGCAATCATTTTATCTCTTTTTATTTTAGTTTTTATTTTTTTATTATATGAAAGCGTGTATTGCTATGTTGCTTGCGATGAAAGTATTGTTGTCTCAATGAGACTTTTATTTGATGTCATTCTTCCTATGATTGAGCTTGTTTTGAGCCATGATTTCTCATAACCTGCTTCGCAAGTTGCTTTTTTGGTTTTTTTTTTTTTTGGATTAAAATGTTCAATAAAGATAAAATATGTTAAAATAGTTAAGAAGATAAAATATCATATTCAATCCATAATTATTTTATTTTTTTCTCTCACAATTATCAAATTAATTATAAAAAAATTAATTATCTTCTCAAACACAACTATTTTAGTTAGGTTAAAATAATCAAAATGTTAAATAATTAATTAAAATAACTAATTTTTCAAATAGAATTATTGTCAAATAGTTGATTAAAATAGTCAATTTTTCAAATGGGATCATTCTTTTGCCCTTTTTCCTTTTCTTTATTTTCTTTCTTTTCCTTCTTTATTGTGAACTGAAAGTTAATAATAATAATAATAATCATAATAATAATTCCTTTATCACCAAAATAAAGGGATAATTATCAACATTTCGTCCTTTTATACGAGGGGATAATTATCAGTATATTATATGGGGTGGACTTGTTTATTCACGAGTCATGAGTAAATTTTCTTATGTATTTGACTCTCGTTTAGGGATGAATATTGGTTTAATGATTAAAATTTAGCTTAATAATTTTAATGTTATAGGTTCAAGTCTTGGATGGTTCAATAGTTAAAACTTGGCTTAATAATCTTGAAGTTATTGGTTCAAGCCTTGGGGTTCCCACTTTGTGCATTATATCAAAGATTATAGGTGTTTACTCAATCTTTCTCCTCTCAAACACATATTAATGTGTACTAATTGGACGTTTTATTTGAGTCTCGTTTTTTATGATTAAAAAAATTTAAGACCCTTAGATGTATGTTTTGGTTTGTAGAATGATCATTTGGTACTAGTAATAATCCTGATAAATTTATCAAAGTGATAAATAATTTGAATATTTGAATATTTTGATTTTTGTTTGTGAGTTTTGATTTATTTTTAATTTATTTGTGTTAATTTGTATTGAGATATAATATAAAAGTACAAGCAGTTAAATTCTACTTTTTAAAAATATTTTTATAACTATGAATTTATGATTGAATGTTAGAGCAAAACTTATTGGCAGAGAAGCTTGGTCCATATGACTTGCTTGTAATTGTCCAATGTTTTAAACCTATTTACTAATAAGTCAAGTTTGAGAATTATAGTGACTCGGGGTTAAAACTTGACCCTTTTGTAATCTTGGGTCCGGAATCCGGTACTCATGGTTATTGTTTATGTTTCTTGTTGTCTTGTTGTAATGTGGGATTTGTTTTTTAGAGTTGTCGGTTTGTTTTGAATAGGTTAGGAGTTAGTTTTTTCA
The DNA here is from genome assembly GCF_055761805.1 of Camellia sinensis. NCBI lineage: Eukaryota > Viridiplantae > Streptophyta > Magnoliopsida > Ericales > Theaceae > Camellia > Camellia sinensis. Next base: position 53,684,925 of record NC_138967.1, read on the forward strand.
AAAGAGTTTCTGCTTGTTTCTCTTTAGGTTCACTCAAGCGGTCTTTCCTTCGCTCGAGCGGTCTTTGGTTCCTTTTAGTATCTGTGTTTGGAGGTTTGAACTATTGGGAGGGGGTCATTGTGCGCTCGAGCAATGACTTGGTCGCTTGAGCAGCACCTTGTCTTTGGCACTCGAGCAATCTGTGCATCTATCAGCACGGGAAAAAGGTATTTTCTTTCACTTTTTGATCTCTCTCTCTCTAAAAGGTAACTTTACCAATTTCTTCACTCTCTCTTTTTAGTTCTTGTCTAAACACTCCTATATACTCAAATCCATTGGTCTAGCTTTCGTAGTACTTTGGAGAAAAGTGTAGAGCTTGTAGAGGTGAACATTCTAATCGAAAAAGTTTTCATTTTCGGCTCCATCAAAAGTAATTGGTATTTTGTTTTTGGTATCATGTTTTCAATTTGGTTTTTTTGTTGACAAGACTTTCTTTTGATGATTCATGAATGGACATTTGTTTTTTTTGGGTCTGGAAATGAGTGGATTTTTGCATTCAGTTGCACTTATTTTATTTGCCTTTTCCTTGAGGAGTTATGTTTGTAGAAGTGCCCTTGTTTTAGACACATTTTCTTGTATAGCACCTCCTATTGATTTGGGCTTTTATCCAGAACCAGCAAATGGAGGAAAGAAGCGAGTGGAAGACGCGATGGCAGGCGCAACTATCAGAGCTGAAGAGAAGAAGCATGAATAAGGATGCTCGAGGAAATATGTCGTGGGCAGCAAGAATGCGGAGGCAGAGGAATGACTTATAGGGCCTGTTTGGTAGCACTTAATTTCAGCTTAAATTAGCTTTTGGCTTAAAATAAGTCATTTTGGAGTGTTTGGTTGAGTTTATAAGAGAGAGAGATTATAGCTTAAATTAATTGATTTTGAGCTAAAAGTTGTAAGCTGCCTCAAAGGTGCTTAATTTTTTAGCTTATGCGTACAGTTGGGTGTGGAATGGAAAAATGACTTAAATGCCCTTTCAAAAATTGAAAAATTACCAAACTGCCAATATATAAACTTCACAATCAAACATTGTTCACATCCGTGGAGAGAGAGAGAGAGAACGTGAGGCGATTTTCGGCGGCCTGAGAGGCAATTTTCGATGATTTCTCTCTCTCTCTCTCTCCGGCATTGGTTCGTTGCTCTGTTATCTCTCTGTCTTTCTTTCTCTGGCATTAGTTCATCGTAAAGCATCGGTTCGTCACCATTGTGATCGCGAAGCTCTGTCTGTCTCTCTCTCTCTCCGGCGTTGGTTCGTCGCTATCGCGATTTGAACCAACGTCGTCGTCGATCTGAACCAACGCGATCTCAAACCCTTGCGCCGACCGTCGTCGTTGTGCTACCGAAGCTAGGGTTTTCAAACCCTAGGAAATAAATTGAAAAAAAACTGAAAATAAAGAAAAAAATCAATATTAATATTAATTAAAAAAGAAAAAATACTTTTCAGAATTAATAAAAACAGAATTTATATTTAATATGAAAAATATTAAAAAATTTCAGAATTAATATTTAACACAATTTATTTCAATTAATATTTACTTTTCATAATTAAAAAAATTACTTTTCAGAATTAATATTTACTTTTCAATATAAAATGAAAAAAAATTTATTTCCAAAAAAAATTAATTGTAATGAAATTTTTTTAATAAAAACAAAATTAATTTAAATTGATATTACAACATTACACAAAATTAATACAAAATTAAACAGAATTAATTGAAATAAAATAATATGTAATGACATCACAACATTAATTGAAATAAATTGATATTACAACATTAATTAAAATAATACGTAATGACATCACAGAATTAATTGAAATAAAATAATATGTAATGACATCACAACATTAATTGAAATAATGTATACTATTAATAATTTTAGTATTAATTGATGCTAATTAAGCCAGTAATTTTATACTAATTGATACTATTAATGAAATGATAATTTTTGTAATACTAATTATATTAACTTTATTAATGAAATAATTTTTTAAAATTAAAACTGAAACTATTAATGAAATATCACTAAAAAAAATGATATAAATTGAAAAAAATGAAAAGATTTGTCAAATGAATAAATGAATTACTAAAAATGAAAAAATGAAATATTATTAAAAATAATTAAAATGAATAATAATAAAGAATAATAATAATAGGAAAAATAGTAATAATAATAATAATTGATTGACAAACTGATAATAATTTTAATAATTGATGAACAAATTAATAATAATAATAATAATAATAATAATTGATACTAATTTTAATAATTGATGGGCAATTGATAATTTTTATACTAAAATCCCAATTAATAATAATAATAAAGAAAAGAAATACACAGAAAGAAGAGAAGAAAAAAATTAATAATTTTGATAATGAATATATGAAAGATAATATGTAATGAAATCACAACGTTAATATAAATTAGAACATGAATATTAATTTTAATCAATTAATAAATTAAAAAAATTAACAAAGAAAGAAGAGAAGAAATTTTTTTTTTAAAAAAAGAAAAGAAAATAAGGTGAAAAAGAAAAGAAAATAATAGGAAAAAGAAAAAGAAAAAGAAAAAGAAAAAAATGTATTATAAATGAAATTACAAATTTTATATCTTATAAAGGTAAAAATGACAATTATACAGAAAAAGCTATTTTACAACTTATTTATCAAACACTACTCTGTTGCTTAAATTTATAATCCCACAACTGCACCAAACAGGTTACCAGCTTATGTTCACAGCTGTAAGTTATAATCTGTTAACCTATAATCTATAATCACTTTTCAACAGGTCTAACAAACGAGGCCATAGTCGTGTTGACTTTAATTATGAATAAAGCCTCGTTTAGCAAGTGGCTTTTTTAGCCAAAAAGCTAAAAAGTTACTAAAAAAAATAAAAAAGCCAACAATCTATACCAAAAAGTTAAAGATTCCACTCTCTCTCTACTTTTTACACATCCTTTCATAAAAAGTTAAAAAGTCATCACAAACATACTAATTTTTTTACATCACATTTTAACTAAAAAAATTAAAAAATTACTGAAAAAACCTATTTCCAAACGAGGCCTAATACTTGTACGAGTAGCTTTTGTTTTCACCTTATAGATGGTTTTGAGTGGGGAGAGTATTATCTGTACTCTTTGGTTATCATTGCTAATCACGCAGTATTGAGAGGCTTATTGTCCACCCAATATCAACCTTATATATTGTATGTAGGCAAGATATATTGTACATAGAAGCAATCATTTTATCTCTTTTTATTTTAGTTATTATTTTTTTATTATATGAAAGCGTGTATTGCTATGTTGCTTGAGATGAAAGTATTGTTGTCTCAATGAGACTTTTATTTGATGTCATTCTTCCTATGATTGAGCTTGTTTTGAGCCATGATTTCTCATAACCTGTTTCGCAAGTTGCTTTTTTGGTTTTTTTTGAATTAAAATGTTCAATAAAAATAAAATATGTTAAAATAGTTAATAAGATAAAATATCACGTTCAATCAATAATTATTTTATTTTTTTCTATCACAATTATCAAATTAATTATAAAAAAATTAATTATCTTCCCAAACACAACTATTTTAGTTAGATTAAAATAGTCAAAATGTTAAATAATTAATTAAAATAGCTAATTTTTCAAATAAAATTATTGTCAAATAGTCTATTAAAATAGTCAAATTTTCAAATGGGATCATTCTTTCACTACAAAAAAATTGACTTTTTGCGACGGTAAAATACCGTCGCTAATACTCCTAATGCCGTCGCTAATACTTTTTGTGACGGCAAAATGACTTTTTGCGACGGCAAGAGAGGGGTCGCAACTGCAGGGGTTGCAAAAGAGTTTTTGCGACGGTAAGTGCCGTCGCTAATGTTTTGCGACGGCATTTTTTACCTTTTTGCGACGGCACCGTGCAGTCGCTAATAACGTTTGAAATTTCTTGACTTTTTTGCGACGGCCTTATTTTACCGTCGCTAAAAATGTTATTTGAGACGGCAAAAAATACCGTCGCTAATAGTCTTTTTCTTTAAAAAAAACACTGTTTTTGCGACGGTGTGGTGCCGTCGCAAAAAGTATAAAAAAATAAAATTTTCTATTTTTTGCGACAGTGTAATGCCGTCGCAAAAATATTAAAAAATAATAAAATTTTTATTTTAAATAATAAAATTTCTATTTTTTGCGACAGTATAATGTCGTCGCAAAAAGTAAAACCTATAACAAAATTAATAAAAATATTAAAAATTTCTATTTTTCCGTCTCTCACTCTCTAAGAGCTGATTATTTACATTCCATTCACAAAAACATCATAACAGAAAATAAAAATAAAAATTGATCAAACCATCAAATTCAATATTTTACAAAGAATAATTAAAATGTACACGTTCATAAAAGCATATTTAAATTATAAAATTCACCCAAATCCTAAAAAAAATAAAATAATAAAATAAAATCTAAATTCACCAATCAACACATTGGATATTTAAATGCTCTTACAAAAAATAAAAAAATAAAAAATTTCCAACAAGATCTCAATATTGAGCCTATTTCAAAAATCAAGCTGCAAATTCCTACTTCTAGAATCAGATCTTCCCCTCGGCAAAATTTATCCTTTTGACCTACAAATAAATAGATAACAGTTGCAAATTATAATCTTTTGGAGAAACTAACTATTTAAACACCAGTAATGAAGACAATGAAAACTGTGAAAAGAACACTTACGTCGTCATCAGGAACAACTACATATCTCTCAGAGTAAACTTTAATCAGGTCTACTGGTTTTTCTGTGACATCACTATCTCCTGAACATCGCAAAGAACAAACCAAAGTTAACACCAATATTTCACTATCACATCATCATCAATTATTATCATTCAATTATAGATTAAGGTATACTTAGTTTCATGTATCATTCAGCTCCAAGGCACTAAACTAACAATGTGATCTCATCAAATATATGCTATATGTTGTAAATTCATGCATGAGTAACGATTATATAAAACCTGCTAAGGAGTGTGTGTTTTGGTATTGGTAATATATAGGTACTGTATATTTTTGCTGAGGGTGGTTAAAATCTTTCATCTCTTCTGACAGGTATAATAGGATTTGAGATATGGAGAGGACATAAATAATAAGAGAAATGGATGAGGAAATAACAACACCTACTTGTAGATTCAGTGACCCGTTCTGAGAATCAAGTTCCTCTGGGGTGAATTCAACCTGATTGAAGCAGTGATAGAAGCAATATAAATGTTTTTGATTGGCAACCATTATGAATGTTACAGAAAATAAACATAATCATAAATTTCAAGTGCTCATCAGATGTTGGATTTCAAAGGAGCTCAAAGAGACAAATAAAGTACCTTCTAAAATGGTTTAGTTTTCAACAATTTGAAAAGAGTAAAAAAGAGGATAAACAGTGGAATCAATGTTTGAGGAAGAATCTAGCTTCCACGAAGACTTGTCACCATCCGTGAAAATTGAATGATGAATAAGCTATCTCTTTACGTCGATAGCTTATTGACTTTCTTGGTCTGCTGGAATTACATCGCCAAGACTAAAGAGAATTTTTTATATAATTGAGGTGCAAACTAACATTCATGTCATCCTTGTGGAACATAGAGCATTCGGAATTAGTCACTAAGTCATAACTAATACATCCAACATAAGTACCAATTGAATTAGCAAGGTGAAGCCTAAAAAAATAATGATAAAAACTAGTTAAAGCTATAGAATTGCAAAATTAAGGGAGTAAATATATTAAGGAACAAGTAAACATAATAACCTTCAGAATCAGACATAATAGGAACAGCAGATGCTCTCATTCTTCTGCACATTTCCTCAATCTGCAGAAATAAGAAAAAGATGACATAAAGCAAATCTGATTTCAAAAAAGGACATAAGAAATTTATGGTTCATCTAGAACAGGTCTCTGATAAGCAGCTTTGAGATTGAAATTCTACCCAGCTCACTTTGGGGTCGAATACCTACACTGCAATACTTTGGAATTTCAGTTTGCCTAAGCACTCTTGCTTTATGTCTTTATCTACAAAAATATGTGGATGTGTGCAAATATGTGAATATAAACAGACTTATTAAGTCAATTCACATTCAGTTAGATCAATTGCACGGCTATCCATGGCAAGATAGTCTAAAATTGCATTAAAAACAAGTTGGTCAGTGAGTTATTTTGGTCAAATTTAGTATTATATTGACTGTAAATAAGATTAATTGAAACATGAAATTTAAAAATTATGGGCCTGCTGTTTATCACTCGATTAAAATAGAAATAATTCCACATACACTGGCATAATCTTCCACATCCAAGCAAGAAAAAGTTGACACATAATCTACATCGATGCACAAGGATTAATAATGTGGTGAGCAGGGCATTATCACCAGTCTTGAACTGATGTTTCCCAACACCAATCCCCCACAGTAAGGATTTCCAACATCCATCCACCCACCAAAAAAATTGAGAATTCCCAGTGCCAAACTAGCGGGAAATATTTGTTTCCTTGACATGACCTCAAAGATAAGGTTTCTTACCGCAAATATGTCATAGATAACAGAGAACGAGAAGGAGATAAAAATATACTACAAGTAGGAACAAAGTAAGCTTCGGCTTCAAACTGCTTATAATCTCACATTATGACAGCTTAAAAAGGGAAAGAGGTAGACTACCTAGGAAAAGACACGAGATGGAATGCCTATTTAGACTTTTGAATGGTAATACCTATTATTATCCCAAAGTCAGTCAACCAAAATCACGCTACCATATTTCTACCTTTGTACAAAATGCTTAGCTCTCTAGACATGCATACAATCATAGTGCAGCCATGACTTAAGAATTGTGGGTTTCAACTCTTTATCTATCCCAAATCACTTGTTCCCAATGTCAGATGCATATATGTTTACAAACCAAGCAGGAGTGTCACTGTTCCCTTTACTTCTTATCAAGCTCTCATTTGACTCGACAATGCACTGGAAAGGATTCATGCAGTCCAGTATGATAAATCAACTAAAAAGTAAGTTACCCGTAACCAAACTTCTTCATTTGGTGCATTCTTGTCAACAAGCATAATGGAATTAGGCTCTCTCTTCCATTGTTCATCAACCTTGTCCCAATATTTACCTGTTGATATCGCAGCAAACACCAGAGTGAAATAACACATATTAGCCACACAAAATCCTAAAAAAGGAGAAAACGGTCAAGCTGAAAATAATTGTGCAGAAGATGAGTCTATTTTCACTATGCTTATGTTTGGAAAAAGTAAAGGACAATAGAAAAATATATATTTTATTTCCATTTGTCTCACTTTTTTCATAATCTAAACACAATTTACGTGATTAATTAAAAACATCATATAAATAATGTCACATAATTTCCATATCATGAAACATTAACTTATTTAAGTTGCATCTGCATCATTCCAATTCCATTCATATGTGAAAAATGGACCCCATTCTGAATTGTAATAATTGTGAGAGATCATTTTCTTCCCAAAGTCGTACAATGCTGCAATACCAAGTAAATTGTCATGCACAAGCGTGTTCTTCATATGCTTGCAACAATTCCAACAAATCTTCTATAGGCCTTGTTTTTTTAATTTTTTTTTAAATTTTTTTTGTGGAAATAAGGGGAGATTTGAAAGAATTGGCACAATCTTTCTATAACGGAAATGAAGCAACTTGGAAAAGCATTTTGAGTCATTTTTCCACTTTCTGTCCATGACAGATTCACAATGAGATCTAAATAGACCTAAATCTTCAGTTTCTGATTATTTGGGATATGACCAAAAAATAAAAAAAGGGGGAGTTTCTACTAGTCAGAGCATAATACTGTGAATTCTTAGTTTCTTCAACTTCCAAAGCGACAGAAATATTCAAGATTTCTTCTTTTAAATATATATATATTTGTGGCAGCTTCCTCGTAACTTGAATCCTAATGCATTTTCCACATATTGCATACAATATTCACAATTTTTAGAGATGTTTTCACAATTTTTAGATAGTTTCATACACCATTCACATTTCTATAACAGAAATGATTCCACTTGAAAAATAATTTTTAGTCATTTCCCCTTTTCAGTAAATCATAGATTCACAACAAGATCTAAATAGACCCTGAATCTTCGATTTCTCATTATTTGGTATATGACAACCAAAAAAAAAAAAATGAATCTCTACTCATCAGAGCATAATACTATGGATTTTTCATTCTTTCAACTTTCAAAGCAACCAAAATATTATAGATTTCTTCTTTTTTATATTTCTTTGTGGAATCTTCCCAATAATTAGAAACCTAATGCATTTTCACATATTTCATACAATATTTACAATTTTTAGAGATATTTTCGTACACTATTCACATACTTCTACACAATTTTTACAGATACATCGCAACTAATGACTATAAATCAGAGATATATCTGATATATATATATATATATATAAAACAACCATCGGGCCGAGAGAGAGAGACAGATTGAGAGAGAGAGTTTACCTGTGAGTAGATCGGCAGTGCGATGATGGGTGCGAATCGATGAGATGAGCAACGAGAGAGTAAGAGAGTGATCGGTGCAGAGATGAACGAGATCAGTGCAGAGATAAACGAGAGGGTGAGAGAGAGAGAGAGAGGCGACTGAGAGAGTGATCGGTGCAGAGATAAACGAGAGGGTGAGAGAGAGAGAGAGGCGACTGAGAGAGTGATGTGAGGGAGACGATTAGATTTAGGTTTTTTTTTGGTTCTAAAGAGATTGGGGATTTTGGGGCGCGGGAATGGAAAAAATGAGGGGAGAGCGGGCAGGGTGAAAAAAAAAAAAATCATAAATAAATATTTAAATAATAAAATAAAAATAAATAATAATTTTTATTTTCTTTCCGTTATTAAAGTTGATTTGTTTCATATATATTTTAATGAAAAATATTTTCACTAAAATAAAAGTTAATTTTCTGTAGTCAATGAAAAATATTTTTTTGCGGTCTATTTTTTTTTATTACTAAAAATCATGAACTAATTTTTTGTAGTAGAGGAAAAGGAGCGGTAGTAGTAGTGAAGGTGGTGGATAAGAGATGATGGTGGTGGCGGCGATGATGGTGATGGTGATGGCGAAACAGATTAGTGGTGAAGTTGTGGTAGTGGTAGTCTAAATGGAGTGACAGGGGTGAAAGAGAGGTAATGGTAGTGGTAGTGGTGGTAGTGGAGTGGTGGCGATATTAGTAGTAATGGTAGTCGTAGAGGTGATGTGGCTGCAGTAGAAGTAATGGTGGTGGTGGAATGGTGTTTGCAGTAGTGGTGAAGGTGATAGAGGAGATGGGTGGTGAGATAGAGAAATGAGTGAGAGACAGATAGAGAAGAGAGAGAAAGACAGAGTGATGAGCGAGAGAGAGATAAAGAGAGAAAGAGATAGAGAGAGAGATAGAGAGGCAGAGAGAGAAATCGATAGAGAGAGACATATAGAAAAATAGAGAGAAACAAGAGATGAGAGAGACATATAGAAAGAGAGCGAAAAGAGATGAACGATAAAGAGAATAGAAAAATAGAGAGATAGAGAGAAAAGAGATGAGCGAGAGAGACAGAGAGAGATAGAGAGAAAAGAGATGAGCGAGGGAGACATAGAGAGAAGACAAATGAGAGAGATAGAGAGAAGAAAGATGAACGAAAGACACACAGACAAACAGATAGATAGACAAACGGACAGAGAAATAAGAGTGATGAGTGAAAGAGAGAAAGAGAAGAGTGGTGGTAGTTGAATGGCATTTGCAGTAGTGGTAAATGTGGTAGAGAAGATGGGTAGTGAGAGAGAAAGATGAGTGAGAGACGAATAGAGAAAAGAGATAGAGAGACAGAGTGATGAGCGAGAAAGAAACAAAGTGGTCGCTAAAAGTACATTTTCTTGTAGTGGATCGATAAATCGATAGGGAGCTCAATAAATAAAGAAGACAGATAATTCAAAACTCTGTTCAAAACTTAATTCAAATCAATTTTTTAAATATTTTAAATATTTAAATATTTTAAAAAAATTTTAATTTTGTGAGAGACAGATAAAGAAGAGAGATAGAGAGAGAGAGACACAGAGATAGAGTGATGAGCGAGAGAGAGATAGACAAAGTGGTTGCCAAAAGTGTATTTTCTTATAGTGGATCGATAAATCGAGAAGGAGCTCGATAAATAGAGAAGATAGGAGTAAGAGAGTGAGCAAGTCGAACATAGTGAGGGAGAAATAGACAAGTAGACACAGAGAGAGAAAAGAGTGATGAGTGAGAGAGAGACAGAGAGAGAGAGATAGACAGAAAAAGAAATAGAAAGAGAAAGAAAGAGAGAGATGGAAAGATAGAAAAAGAGAAAGAAACAAGAGATGAGCGAGAGATAGACAAAAAAATAGAGAAATAGAGCGAAAAGAGATGAGCGAGAGAGAGACACAGAAAAAGAGAGAGACAGAAGGAGAAGAGAAATGAGCGAGAGAGATAGAGAGAGATAGAAAGATAAGAGAGAGAGAAAGAGAGAGAAAAAAAAAGAAATGAGAGAGATAGAGATAAAAGAGATGAGCGAGAGAGACAGAGAGAGATAGAGAGAAGAGAGATAGGCGAGAGACACAGAGAGAAAATGAGAGAGAGAGAGAAACAGGCAGACATAGAAAGAGAGAGAGATAGAGATAGAGAGAAATGAATGAAAAGAGATAAAGAGAAGAGAGAGAGATAGAGACAGAGAGACAGAAAAATGAAAAAATGAATGAAAAGAGAAATGTTATATCAAAAGAGTAAGACGACATTATTTTTTTTAATTTTTTTTGCGACAAAAAAATACCGTTGAATTTATTCAAATCATTTTGTGACTGTATATATATGAAGCTATCTCAAAACCACAATCACCAAAATCTTTAAAAAATTCACTAAATACCAAAAATACAAAAAAAAATACCATAATTCAATACATTTTTTTTTGTATTTTTATGTATTTATTAATTTTTAAAAATATTTTTTCATAAATTTTTTATTTTTTAGATACATCTAAGTAAGGTACATCTAAAAAAAATATTTAAAATTTTAAAAATATTCATTAAAAAAAAACACGAAAGCCACTTTTTGTGACGGCAGAAAATGCCGTCTAAAAAAAGCAGAGTATTTGCGACGGCACCATTTGCCGTCTCAAAAAAGCAGAGGATTTGCGACGGCACTACTTGCCGTCTAAAAAAATGAGAGTATTTGCGACGGCAGAAAATACCGTCGCTAATACTCTCATTTTTTGAGACGGCAAATAGTGCCGTCGCAAATGATCTGCTTTTTTGAGACGGCAAATGGTGCCGTCGCAAATACTCTACTTTTTTGAGACGGCATTTTCTGCCGTCTCAAAAAGTCGCTTTTTGAGACGGCAAGTGTGCCGTCGCAAATAGTTCCGTCTCATATACCCAGTTTTCTTGTAGTGTTTGCCCTTTTCCCTTTTCTTTATTTTCTTTCTTTTCCTTCTTTATTGTGAACTGAAAGTTAATAATAATAATCATAATAATAATTCCTTTATCACCAAAAAAAAAAAAAAAATAATAATAATAATAATTTCTTCTTCTTCAAACTTTTGGATTGCACAATCGAAAGCAGTGTTTGGCAGATGGGTTGAGGAAAACTTTCAGGATAAAGGAAGACAGGTTATCGGACGCAGTTGTATACTCTCGCATCTCTGCTATTTTCGATTTGTCCTTCAAACTTGGTTATCGATTGGATTCTCTTTTTGGTGGTTTCATGTGCTGGAACTACTCCTCAAAAAATTGAAAATTTATTTGTAAATTATATTATATTTAGTTGTTGTACTATCAGAATACAAGGCCTTTAGTCCCATGTTTAAGTTTTCATTCTAATAAAAATCCTTCTTACATGAAAAGTTAAGGATACAAATATCCATCATAGAATTGGAAACAATATTAATATTTATACTTTCATGTAAATCTTAAAGAGTTGGCCTGGTAAGGTATTGAGTCTGGAGGTGTTCTCCATCTAAGGTTAGGGATCAAAACTTTGTAGGTTTTAACAATTCCTTGGAACTATCAAATTGAGAGAAAACCCTTTGAATTAATCTTCATGCACTTGTAGGAAATTTCTTGCCAATAATTTTTAAATATATTTTTTTATGTAAGCTGAGTTTTATTATTTTGTAAGTATCACACCCATACGAAAGGATTGTGTCTGATTTTATGCGAGTGGAAAAATTATTTTCACATTATCAAATTGATTTTGGTGTTTTATTTGATCAAAAACCTTGGTAGGAATGCGTAGTAAAATTAAGGGTTGGTTTGGCATGTTTGAAAAAAGTCAATCAGGCTATATGTAAAAAGAAAAAAAAAACTAAAAATTCGTATAATTAAAATCAATCACACATTATATTTCTTAAATAAATATATTGAAATCATTATAAATATAAGGGTAAATTACAAACACACCCCTTAAGGTTTGTTGAAAATATAGATTGCCTCCTATGGTTTGGACAATTACAAATGCCCCCTTTTCAAAAAAAATTATTTAGCAAAATTAACTTAAAAAATGAAATTCTTAATTGCTCTCTAATACAATAATAAAATTGTTTGAATTATTAATTGAAATAAATTTCTGACATCATTTAAAACTGTTAATTGACTTGATGATTTATTAATAAAGGGGTCATTTGTTATAAAATTAGAAACTTCAAGGGGCATGATGTAATTTCCAAAACTACAAGAGCCAAATCGTATTTTAAGCAAATCTCAGAAGGTGTATTTGTAACTTACCCTAAATATAAAGATTTTGTGTATAAATTGAATGATTTCTTAAATAAATTCAATCACACATCACTACAAATGTGAGTTTCAATAAAATCAGCAAAGATAAAATCTAGATCCCAACAAAAAAAAAAATATTTTAATGTAAAATAAATTTAATAGCGGATCGAGCCGGGCTGGGGCGGGCCAAGCTGGGTTGAAAGTATAAATCCCAAGTCTAACCCATTAATATTTTAGGTTGAAAATATTGGCCCAGCCCGGCCGTATGGGCTAAAACAACCTTTCCAAGCCCTAGAAAAATAAGGTTGGGCGAGATGGGCTGGACGGGCTAACGAGCTGACGTCAACCCCTACTTTACCTCTCCATTGTCACTCCCTGTCCTTCGATACCAACAAAAGTTTCTACATCAACACAAACTAACACTAGCTAACACAACCTTCCATTATCGGAATTGCCACCATCATGATTCTATTGCAGTGTAAAATCATAACCCCTTGTTAGTCTGACCATCGACAATGCCGCCTCATCAGGTTGTAATCTCACACTATCGTTGCCTTTCTCTTTATTGCACTAGGAATTTTTTTTTTCTTCGTATTTTACTAGAGACGAGTATCAGAGTAGTGGCATTTTTAAGAAGAACAAAGGATAGGAGTAGTGGCACTACAAAGGGCGACTAGGTAGCGGTGTGATTTGGCAGTTGTAGTGGAGGTATTGGGTGGGTAGTGAAGTAGTGGTGAAGTGAGTGATGGTGGTTGTCGGAGCGATGTTGGTGTTGGCATTTCAATAACAGTGGCGTTGGTGGTGGACAAAACAATGGCGATAGTATTGGGGTTTTACTTATTAGGGGCTTTTGAACGGGATGGTGCTACGATAGTGGGGTTGTTTGTTGGTGGTGATGATGGTGATGGTGATAGTGATAGTAGTAGTGGTAGAAGGGTTTGTAGTTTTTGGTGGTGGTGGCTAATTGTGGAGGAGGTGGGGAAGAGTGGCTTATTTTTATTATTGTTTCCTTTGATTTTTGTTATTTTTTTCTTTGATTTTTTATTTTGATTTTGATTTTTATCTATTTTACGGTTGTAGTTCTATCTCCTTACATATTCTTTTTAAGACCCATTAGGGGAGATATGTGTCTTTTTTCTATACTAGTGGGGGTTTAGTGTAATTTTGGTAATATCCAAGGGAGGTGTCTATGTAATTTGCCTTTTTTTTTTTTAATTTTAAAGATCATATTAACCAATATGGTAAGTTTATGTGGTAATTAGGATCATAATCAGTAGTAAGTTTTCAAAAATTATTTTATTTTTCGGTAAATTGCAATAATCTCTTTTAAGATCTATTAAAAAATATTAAAAAATAAGAGCCTTATTTGTTCAACATAATTACATTGTGCACCTCTAAGAGTTAAATTTTCATGATATTTTATTTTGCTGTGTTACCTTCAATTATATTATTAGTAGTATAGATACAAAGAAAAACAAATGATGATGTCATATATTTTATATTAAAATGTATATTTTATTTTTGATTCTATATATATCCAAATGCATTAATTACGTTTGTTTTAACCTTACTAAAAAAGAGGATTAATGTGTAATTATGTTAAACTTGTGGAGTTTATTATTATTATTTGAAAATATAGTATCTATTTATTTTGTGACAAGCTGAAATTGAACAAATTACGATTACTTGATCGGCTTAATTCTTGTGTGAATGAAACACACGAAAGGTTCCACAAAATGAATGATTTTCGAATTACCGAAACGGCACCCTTGATGGACCCTACAAGTCCAAACAACACCCTCCATAGAAGCCCAACCCTATAATTTGTACTTTGTTTTCTTGAGAAGGTTACATCATTTTTTACATTAGGTTTTACTCAATACTAATCAATTTGTTGATCTAATGGCTAGGATTTGTTTTCGTGTATGATGCACATAGAAAAGTTCCTATGGAAAATCATTCTGTAGTTATATTTGACAAATACATAAATTAAAAAAAAAAAAAAAACTTGAGTCTGATAAATACGTCAGTGAAAGGGATTGCTTATTTTCTGGGACTGTGTTAATTTTGTAGTCAATTCTTAGCATTTGGAATTAATTCATTCAGGTGATGTCATGAAAGTAGGGTAGAGATTAGAGGCCTACAATAATTCTGGAAAGCTAAGTTGGTGAATAGAATGGAAGTACCACATAATTATTATTATTGTGTAGAGCATTCTTCTTGTCTTTTGTCCCTTTTGTTGCGAAAAAATAGTATTCTATGATTACAGCATGTCCTTACTCCTAACTAATTAATCTATGACCACCACATAAGCTTTCTATTTATTTTTTTATACCAAAAACAAAATTGTTTGTTTGTTTTTGTTTTTGTTTTTTTTTCTCCACTAATTTCAACACTACTGAGATGTTTTGTGTGAGTCCAATAAAATGGAAAAAATATGTGCTGTCAATATTTCGTCCTCCTATACGTGGGGATAATTATCAGTAGATTATATGGGATGGACTTATTTATTCACGAGTCATAAGTAAATTTTCTTAAAAAACCTCAGCTCGTCAATGCTCACCAACCAATATTGAACTGCCTATAGCTTATTTTCAAGAACTTTCTCTCTCTTTCTCTCTCTCTAAAAACCT
This sequence comes from Camellia sinensis, assembly GCF_055761805.1. NCBI lineage: Eukaryota > Viridiplantae > Streptophyta > Magnoliopsida > Ericales > Theaceae > Camellia > Camellia sinensis. The sequence continues at coordinate 53,700,327 of NC_138967.1, forward strand.
CCACCCCCGGGCCTCACTTTTGTCCGGCCGACCGCCGCCGTTGGCTATGGCGGTCGGCTGGCCCAGCTCTCTTTCGTGTTTGTGTGCTGGTTTCTGCCTTTAATAAACTTGATTCCCACATTTTCTTTCCACTTTGGTGTTCTTTTTTGTTTCTTCAGGGGTTGCTCGTTTTGTTGTCTGTTTTTGTCTCAATCTTGGGGTTGCTTGTTTTGTTTCAACAGGGGGTGATTGTTTTAAGGGTCAAAACAGAGTAGATGGCGGTCGGTCTTGGACCGGTATAGAGGATGGCCAGACCTGGTTGGAGCTCCATTCGGGTGCTCTTTTGCGAGTGGGAGTTTGAGGGATGAGCTCGGTTTCGGATCTATGGAGTTGCTTCGGTGCTTTTGTTTGGAGGGAACGAGGGTGATGTAGTTGATCCAGATCTGTCTAAGAGTTCATTCGAGCGCTTCTTCTCGAGTGGGAGTTTGAGGGGTGATCTTCATCTAGATAAATGGTGGTGTCTCGGCGCTTGTTCGATGTTGTGGTTTTGGTGGCGTGTGTCTTGGGTTTGGTAGGCAGCAGCATGGGTGAATAAATTAATCGGGTTGATTAGTATGTGTGGTTGTTGTTAAGAGGAGTAAGCTGCTTAGGTGTTGTACGGAGTTTTGATTCAGAAAACAAGTTCCGACCGTGAAAGTGGGTCAAGGGTTGGTTCAGCAGCATAGGTGAGGTGTGGCATTGGGTGTAGCAGCATGTTGTCCGGAGTGGGCCTTGGCTGGGTTTTGGGAATCTAGCAGCATGGAGTATAGCAGCTTGGAGATGTCAGGCAATGGAGTTTTTCCAGCCATGGAGACGGTGGCTATGGAGTTTTTCGGCCAGCGAACATCCTCGGTAGGTGCAGAGGAGCGTGCAGCAGGTTGGGGAAAAGTTTTAGCAGCAGTAGCAGGTGGGCATTGGGCGTTGGAAGTTGTCAGGCGTGGGAGTGTAGCAGTGGACGTTGGGAGTGTAGCATAGGTGTATGATTTAGTTTTCAAAATTGCAGGTGGGCGGTAAAGTTTAGTTGTAATTTTTTTGGATTTGGTCTTGGGTTTTGGCTGTGGCTTTGGGTTTTGTGGGCTGATTTTGTGGGTTTTTTTTTTTTTTTTTTTTTTAGAGTTAAGTTCTTCTTAACTTTTTTGTTTAAAAAAAAAAAAAAAGGTGAGGCCAAGGGGTTGGTTGTATGGATGCGAATAGCAGTAGTAGGGGTATTTTTATACTTCCGAATCTCTCTCAAAGCATGTCGTCTTCCTGTACCTTTAATTTCATGTTGTTAATAAAATTTTTCTTTGCCGATCAAAAAAAAAAATAAGTAAATTTTCTTATGTATTTGACTCTCGTTTTTTACAATGACAAATTTTTGAGACCTTTAGATGTATGTTTTGGTTCGTAGAATGATCATTTGGTACTAGTTTTAATATTGATAAATTTATCAAAGTGATAAATAATTTGAATATTTTGATTTTTATTTATGAGTTTTAATTTATTTTTAATTTATTTGTGTTAATTGTTGGGAAAAACTACTCATATTACATAATTTCACATTGCATATCGCAAAATTATGAGATGAACAAAACAAACCTCCAATCCCAGAAAATATAACATGCTGAATAAAATACCGATAAAATATAAAATGGTTAAAGGAAGCAAATCGAAACCTGTGTGATACCACAGTCTCCTTAAAATAGATTCGCCGCCTCACCGTTGGGTGCTGGAGGTACGCCGACGTCTACTTCCCAGGATACGACGGTTTTTACCAGCTACAACAGAAGCACCTTCTGATTAGCTTAGTGAACTGACAACGGCAGCACTCTCTCTCAGGAAGAAAATTATAGGAGAAGTAGACTGACAGGGTATGGATGCCAAGAAAAAATTATATCTATTTTTTTTCAAGGAATAGGCCTTCTTTTATACACCATGGGAGAGAGGGGAGGAGCCTCTAGCCATCAAGGCTGGCAACTAATGCTAGCAAAACTGCCTAATCAATTTTGTAAAACTGATGAGCCTTAAATGTGTGAGTTATATACACATTTATGAGGCAATTTCTCATTCAACCATTTTTCTCCAACAATCCCCCACATGAATAAAAATTGACCGAATACAGCAAACGCTCAACGTTTATCAACAAAGACTCGGAAAGAGAGAGAGCACACAGACTAACCCTGCATCAGAAAAGGTAGCTATTGGCCTTGAACCTTTCATAGTGAAAGCCTATCGGATTGACTGGCTGACCAGTGAACGTGATGTCTTGAACTGTTCTGCCGTTTATGTAAACCGAGACAATAGACCTCACATAGGAGTTAGTCTAACCATTGTTCTTGTTCTCACTGGTGTGTCCGATATGGCCCTGGAACATTAGCCTGGTTCTGTGAGTGTTTTTAAAGAATTCGACCTTAGCAATTCTTAAAGAAGCGGCCCCACTTCGCACTCACATAGGTGACCTAGATACGGTATTTCATTATACCACATCACTAAGGTCATTAAAAGAATTAGCTTAACCTTCCACCCTCACAGGGCATCACTGTATAAAGGAATGGGCAAGAGGATTTACCTCTTCAGTGACTCACCCGTTACACGAAGTTAGGTTATCCCTTTGAACCTAGATCTTGGGATCTCCAGTCAACTAGGTTGGATTTTCCGTTCCGGTAACCTTTACTAAAGGCCTTAACCCCATTCCTCTTGACGACTTTTCTACTAACTCTCGAGTTAACCATTTGGTTAGCGGATCCGCAATGTTGTCCTTAGACTTGACATAGTCTAGAGAGACAACTCCATTTGAGAGTAGTCACTACAAGAAATTTAGGTTATTGTGACAAAATTTGATGATGAAATTTTTTTTTGTCTTAAAATTTAACTCAAAGATGACGAAATATTAATTTTGTCGTTTGTTTTAATTTTTCTCAAAAGTATAGGAGATAAAAACAAAATTTCGTCTACAAAAATGAGGCGCCAATTTCATTTGCATTGGCGCGAATTATTTTAGCTCATTGGAGACGAACATTTTTGTCACAAAATATAATTTTTTTTGTGACGAACGTAATTCGTCGCCAATAAATTCCATACCTATTAAACGATGTCGTTGCATATTTCCATTTATTAGGCGACAAATATATTTTTGTCTAGGAAGGATAAGTTATGGAAGACGAAAATATTTCGTCACCTATAAACACTCCATCATGCAGACAATGTCATTTCATCTTTCTATTAAATAGGCGACAAATATATTTTTGTCTCGGAATAATAAGTTGTGGGAGACAAAAATATTTCGTCAATAATAAATTCTAATTGATTGCGTGACGAATATATTTTTCGTCTCATAAGGTTAAGTTGTGGAAGACAAATATTTCATCACCAATAATAAATTCTTTGTTCTGGTATTTAAGGATATAAAAATATTTTATCACTAATTATTTTTCTTTATTACTCACAGTGAAGGTCCCTCTTGCACGCAAGCACTTTTTCTCATTGTTTGAACCAACCCTACCCTTTTCGTCTAGAACACCCATTTCAGAAAAATCGAAGGTCAAAACCTCTCTCCACAGAAAAAAAAAATAATAAAAAAAAAAGATAATTAATGTGGCTATTTTTTTTTTCTGTGAGAAAAAATATAGAGAAACAAATAATAAAAAATTTGTAATTTTCAAAATTAATAGAAAACATTACCTTGTTTAATATGGAGTTTTCAATAATTAATTTTTAAAATTTGGTGATAAAATTTATTTTCGTTTTAGAACGTATCCCAAACATGACCAAATATTACTTTTGTCGTTTCTTTTAATTCTTCTCAAAACTATAGGAGACGAAAAAATAAATTCGTCAGAAAAAAAAGAGGCGCCGATTTTTTTTTTTCTTGTTGGTGCCAATTATTTTAGCTCATTGGAGACGAATATTTTTGTCACAAAATTTAAAGATTTTTGCGACAAAAGGAATTCGTCACCAACAAATTCCAAACTTATAAGACGATGTCGTTTCATTTTCTTATTTATTTGGTGACAAATATATTTTTTGTTTGGGAAGGATAAGTTATGGGAGACGAAAATATTTTGTCACCAATAAACTCTTCATGCTCGTTTTATCTTTCTGTTAATTAGGCGACAAATATAAATTTGTCTTGGAAGGATATGCTTTGGGAGATGAAAATATTTTGCCACTAATAAATTCTCCATGTGTCGTGTTGCATTTTGATTGATTGCGCGACGAATATATTTTCGTCTCATAAGGTTAAGTTGAAGGAGACGAAAATATTTCATCACCAATAAATTCTCCATCCCCACACAACGCTGTTTTTGTATTTTTGTTGATTAGGCAACGAACATATGAGTTTGAGACGAAAATATTTTATCACTAATTATTTCTCTTTATTAAAATGTCGTCAGAAACTAAGAGGCGCTCTCACCTTAATCACTTACTTTCACACACACAAATACTAAAATCGTGACCCGAAAAGACACCCTCTACAAACCCTCATTTTTTTCTCGCACTTGAGTCTCCTCTCTCACAAGTATTGAAACTGTGACTCGAGAAAACAATATGTATAAACCATCTCTTCTATTTCGCACTGAAGCTCCTCTATTCTCTCTCATATTTAAGCCGTTTGTGCATGCAAACATTATTATCCAAGAAGATATTTTGTGCAAAGCTACTATTCTTTCTCACAGTAAACCCCTCTCCATAAAAAGAAAATAATAAAAATAATAATAATTAAACAAGGAAACAAAATATAAGAAATCTAGGATATTATGACAAAATTTGGTGATGAATTTTTTTTTTTTTTTTTGTATTAAAATTTAACCCAAAGATGACAAAATATTAATTTTGTTGTTTGTTTTAATTTTTCTCAAACGTATAGAAGACGAAAAAAAATTTTGTCTCCAAAATTCAGGCACCAATTTCATTTGCATTGGCGTGAATTATTTTAGTTCATTGAAGACGAACATTTTTTGTCACAAAATATATATTTTTTTTGTGACGAACGTAATTTATCACCAATAAATTCCGTATCTATTAAACGATGTCGTTGCATATTTCCATTTATTAGGCGACAAATATATTTTTGTCTAGGAATGATAAGTTATGGAAGACGAAAATATTTCGTCACCAATAAACACTCCATCATGCAAACGGTGCCGTTTCATCTTTCTAGTAAATGGGTGACAAATATATTTTTGTCTTGGAAGAATAAATTGTGGGAGACGAAAATATTTCGTCACTAATAAATTCTAATTGATTGCGCGACGAATATATTTTTCGTCTCATAAGATTATGTTATGGAAGACAAAAATATTTCGTTACCAATAATAAATTCTATGTTTTTGTATTTAAATATGTTACGATTTTTTTAATTTTTTGAATATTTTTAAATATTTTAATTTCAAAATATTACGATTTTAATTTTTAAATTTTAAAATATTTTATAAAAATAAATTCAAATTCTATTTTAAAAAAAATATTTTTAAATATTTTAATTTTTTTGTTATGTATTTGGTTACGATTTGAGTGTAGAGTTGTGAAGTAACATGGAGTTTCGAGTTATGTGTTTGGTTATGAGTTTTAAAAATAATTTCTTAATTGAGTTTTGTTTTATGTGTTTGGTTACGATTTGAGTGTAGAGTTGTTTTTAAATTTAAAATATTAACATTTTAAATTATTTAAATTTTTTGAACCGAAGCCACTCTTGTGACCCAAATGTTCAAACAAATATATATATTGCATAGCTATACAATATATATACATATATGCATGCACAATTCTCCCGCGTCTCTCTTTTCTTTTTGACATCCACGCCTGACACGCGGCCTGCTTTTACGTCACTGGCCGACAAAAGCAGGCCTCGAACGACACTCGCCTCGGCTCTCTCCCTCTTTGTCTTCTTCTTCTCAGCTTCTTCTGAATCAGTATCTTCCCTCTTCTACTTATTCACTCATTTTTTCTTCTTTTTCATCATTCTCTTCCATCTCCTTCTTCTTCATCACTTTGCTTCTGCTTCTTCTTCCCTATCGAGAGAAAAAGAGAGACTGAACAGAGGGGAAAAGTTGTCCCCAAACTCAGTCTATTCTCTGCTATTTCTCTGACTCTCATTTTTTTCTCTTTACATCTCTCACTACACATGGCCTCATCTCGTCCTCTCACTCTCTTTCCGAACCTCAATGATCCAAGCTCTCCTGGACCGAGTGTCCCTGCTCCTACTCTTCCTAACCTTCCTGGACCGAGTGCCTCTGCTCCGACTCTTCCTAACCTTCCTAAACCGAGTGCCTCTACTCCTACTCTTCCTAACCTTCCTGGACCGAGTGCCTCTGCTCCCACTCTTCTTAACTTTCCTATGATATCAGTTGAGCAAATCATGGCTGCTCAATATGACATTGAGGCCAACCACTTCACACTGAGCTCTTGCATGGAAATAGTGACTGCGGTTACCATATTATCTCACCGGTTGCAGAATAGGACCAGTGAAGTACAACAGTTAAATTCCCAACTTTCTCTGCTCCAGCGCATGTACAAAGATGCGCGGGCAGTGATTTGTGCCCTGAAGGTGGAGAATAAGGAGTTGAAACGAAAGACTACCGTCTTGACTCGAATCGCCTTTGACAACTAGTAGGGAGTCAACTCTCTCGACGGTCCTATACACACTGAGGCGGAGCCTTCAAGGGTCTCCTAAGGCGACAAAAAAAGGAAGAGCTTGGCGAGAGAGTCGAAACAGTGACGTTGGCATGTGACTGTTATAAGAAACAAGAACCCTGCTCCTTTTTTTTTTTTTTTTTTTTGCCTATGTAATCAGTATGTCATTCCTAACTTCAATAAAATCAATTTTCTCTTTTTTATTTATATTATATTATATTATATTTATATTTTCTTTTTATTTTTAAACCCTTCTCCTTATTCATTTTTTGATGTTTTTTAAGTTATATCACCTATCTACTTCTTTATACAATTTTTTCAAAAAAATTAAAAAAATTAACTTTTACCCTACTATTTAAAATAAGTTAAAAATATATAGAGAGAGTAGTCAAATGAGCAACTATTTTAAAGAGTAAAAATTGATGATGCAAGGTTTGGCTGTTTTTTTTTTTTTTTGGTTCTAAAAAAAAGTTTGGCTTATTAAGAACACTTTCCAAGAAAGGAGCTAGGTCAATATATTTTACTTCCATTGGGTGGTGGGGGGGGGGGGGACACTCATCAATATATTTTTAAATTTTTGTAGAGTCTTTAATTTATTGAATGTAAAATTATTAGTATTTTGGACACGGTCATATATGATCAAACTGTTCAAAAAATATAATATTTTAAGCTAAACTGTCTACTATAATAGCTAAATTTAATTTTTTTTTAAATCAAAAAATTAACTTTTTAGGGCAAATTACATATACACCCCTCCAGGTTTGACAAAATTACAGATACCCCCCTGAGGTTTGAGAAATTACGAATTCCCCCCTGAATGCTATATTTGCATAAGAAATTAGGGGGTAATTTGTTATAAAATATAAACCTCAGGGGGTAAATTGTTATGAAAATACAAACCTCAGGGGGCGGGATGTAATTTCCGAAACCTCAGGGGGGTATCTGTAATTTTGTCAAACCTGGAGGGGTGTATATGTAATTTTCCCGTTTTTTTTTAATGGTTATTTATTAATTTTTTAACAATTTCTACAAGCTTACAATTTCAACTAAATTTTGGTTAAAACAGATAATTATAAATAATTTTTTGTTTGGTATGTGTGTTGAAACAAGTTTTTTTTTGACATTTTTAAATTTTTTTTTAGCGTGTATATCTGCTGTTTCAGAAAAAGAGAAACTGATTTTTATTGCAGAAATAGAGAGGACATCCCCGATTACAGAGACTCTAAAAAAAAAAAAAATAAAAAAAAAACACAAAATATATATATATATATATATATATAAAGAAAAAGAGAAAAGAGATGGTATGGTCAAAGAATTTTTGAGGGGAAGAGAAAGCAAAGAGAGGTTGGAATATGCATGATGATGTTTTCGGCGGGGGAAGATTTTGTGATTTTTGATGGTGGAAATTGATTTATTTGAGAGGGAGATTGAGGGGAGTGGAGGAGCCAGCTGCTTATAATAGTTTTATATACATGTTGTTCAAACGGTCAAAAAAAAAAAAAACAAACAAAGGGAATCCAAGGGTTGCACTATCTCTCTCTTCAGAATGATTGGTGTATGTGGGCACAAGGGGTGTGGAATTTATTATTGTTTACATGGTGGGAGAATATAATCATAAAAAAAAAAAGCGTGGGTGGGTGGACAATTATTTTTTAAAAGAGAAAGAGAGCATTTCTAGAGAGGAAAAAAAAAGAGCCTCTAGCTGGGCAAAAAACAAAGAGACACACAGCACACTCGGGCGAGAGAGGGGGGAGAAGAACCCACATACAGAACAACACACCACATATTAGCTTCACCACGGCAGCTTCATTTTTGAGCTTCACACCGCACACACTAAGCTTCACCATACACAAGACACACAGGCACGGCCTCATCTCTCTCACTCGGTTTTGAGAAAAAACACTCACACACTGAGATACTGAGGACACACATATGCATGGCAACTCTTTCCCTCTCCAATGACACAGATATACACATACACTTGCTCTCTCTCGCATGGTCTCTTCCTAAGCTCTCTCTCTGGGGCTGGTTCTCTCCTTCCACACACCACACACACACACACTGATACACACACACACTACGTTTCACCATACACAACACACAAGCTCTCTCTCTCTTGTGGGTTTGATAGTCATTGAGCAAAAACACACAGGAGGGACTTCACCCTCTTCCTATCCCAGCTCCACCTCCTACAGACGCTGTGACCCAGGCTGCCGTCGGTCTCTCTCTCGCTCTCTCGGCAGTTGACAGTGGAGGGAGATAAGAGGGAGAAGGAGGAACTCAGCAGAGAAAATGATCGATATCTCAGGAACTCCAGAGCCAGAGGAAATGATGCTCGAAGTGTGCAAGGGCCTTCACGACGTATCATATATTTGGTCCATGGGGTGGGTCGGCTCTTTGAGTTTTGGGCTTGTGAAGTTTGTAATTTATTTTTTACAGATTGAATTGGGGCGACATTTTTGACATATAATAATGATATAATTTGTTTGAATGTTCATTTTTGTTTGATAAGGATACACATATTATGTGGAGTTGCACTAGTTATTGTTGGATGTTTGGTGGAATTGAACAAGTTATAACTTTTGGATATTTTGTGGTTATTTCACTATTTTATTGTATTAAGATAACAGGTTATGTTAAGTTGTGATGGAATTGTTATATTTAACAGGTTTCAATATGAACAGGGTTATATTTGTTGAACTAGAATTTAGATTTTAATAAAATAGGCATATAATGTGGAAAAAAATATTATGGAATTATTGACAAAATTTTCCATCCCTAAAGAAGGTTTTTTTGTCTCTTATTTGGCTTAGGTGGATGATTAATTTTGTCATGAATTCTTTATTTCGTCGCTAAATGAATTTATCATGACAAAAAATATTATCACATTTTGTCACTATTACCCTCAATGTGTGACGATTTTTTTTTAACATTATTTCATCATTTTTAATGATGAATTTGTTTTTGTCTCTATTGGTAGCTTCTTTGACAAAAAAATTTCGTCTTCGTTTATATTAAACGTGACAAAATTATTTCGTCTCTATTTCTTATTTATGAGAAAATACTTTTGTCTCTAATTTCTTCCTTTAATGACAAAATATTTTGTCGCTAATTACTTACAAGTCTGTTCCCAACAGAGTATATTTGAGACAAAAAAATTCGTCACAAATTTATCATTTTTAATGATGAATTTGATTTTGTCTCTATTGATAGCTTCTTTGACAAAAAAATTTCGTCATCGTTTATATTAAACTTGACAAAATTATTTCGTTTCTATTTCTTATATTTATGACAAAATACTTTTGTCTCTAATTTCTTCCTTTAATGACAAAATATTTTGTCGCTAATTATGTTCCCAACAGAGTGTATTGGAGACAAAAAAATTCATCACAAATTTATCATTTTTAATGATGAATTTGTTTTTGTCTCTATTGTAGCTTCTTTGACAAAAAAAATTTCGTCTTCGTTTATATTAAACGTGACAAAATTATTTCTTCTCTATTTCTTATATTTATGACAAAAAACTTTTGTCTCCAATTTCTTCCTTTAATGACAAAATATTTTGTCGCTAATTACTTACAAGTATGTTCCCAACAGAGCGTATTGGAGACAAAAAAATGCGTCACAAATTTATCATTTTCAATGACGAAATTGTTTTTTCGTCTCTAAGATCTTTTAGCGACGAGGATTTGGCAACAAAACGGGTGACAAAAAATTTTCATCGTAATTAGTTTGGGTGACGAAATATATACATTTTGGGACAAATTTGTTTTGTCTTTAAATCCCAAATTTGTTGTAGTGAGTTGTCGTATGGAATTATCTCTACGACGGATATGTCTAGACTTTCCATTATACATATTACTCTGTGCCCGACCAATCGCTGATTGGCTATCGCAATGAATATTGATAGTTGGCACAGGTTTCGGCCAACGTGGAATATCCTCAACAAATTGGCGAAGCCATTCAGCTTCTTCAGTTGCTTTATTTAAAGCAATAAACTCAGATTCCATCGTTGATCTCGAGACACACGTTTGCTTGGTAGATTTCCAAGACACGGCTGCCCCTCCGAGGGTAAACACATAACTGCTAGTGGATTTGGAATCTTTTATATCAGATATCCAATTTGCGTCACTATACCCTTCTAGTACCGCTGGGTATCTAGTATAATGCAGCCCATAATTCAGGGTGTAACTGATATACCCCAACACCCGCATAATGCCCTTCCAATGAGTAGCATTAGGATTACTCGTGTATCTACTTAGCCTACTAACAGCGTAGGCGATATCTGGCCTTGTACAACTCATCAGATACATCAAACTCCCAATGACCCGAGAATATTCTAGTTGAGAGACACTCTCACCATTATTCTTGGTCAAATATATACTTAAGTCTACCGGTGTCCTAAACATACTTGTATCTGACTTTCCAAATTTCTCAAGTATCTTATTAACATAATGAGCTTGAGAAAGTACAATACCACCAGATGTTCTGGTGATCTTAACACCCAGAATGACATCTGCAAAGCCTATATCATTCATATCAAACTTAGAGTTTAACAATCTTTTGGTAGCTTTAATCATTTCATCATTGCTACCAACAATGAGTATGTCATCAACGTATAGACGCAAAATGACATAACCTTTGTCAGTGTCTTTAACATATACGCACTTATCACACTCATTGATTCGAAACCCATTTGACAACATAGCATTGTCAAACTTCTCATGCCATTGTTTGGGAGCTTGCTTCAAACCATACAATGACTTGACAAGCTTACAGACTTTCTTACTTTGTCCTGGAGCTGAAAACCCCTCGGGTTGCTCCATGTAAATTTCTTCATCTAAATCTCCATTTAAGAAAGCCGTCTTTACATCCATCTGATGTATTTCTAAACCACGTAAAGTTGCTATTGAAATCACCATGCAAATGGATGTAATCCTTGTCACAGGTGAATATATATCAAAGTAATCCAGGCCTTCTCGCTGTCTGTATCCTTTGATAACTAGCCGAGCTTTATATTTGTCAATTGACCTATCCGCTTTCATCTTTCTTCGAAAGATCCACTTACTCCCCAAGGCCTTATTGCCTGGGGGTAGATCAACCAACTCCCAAGTATGGTTTTGTAAGATGGAGTCAATCTCACTTTTAATTGCTTATTTCCATAAAGGACTTTCAGGTGAAGTCACAGCTTCATGGAACGTTCGAGGTTCTCTCTCTAACATATAAGTCAAGAAGTCTAGACCAAAGGACTTTGTGGTTCTAGCCCTTTTACTCCTTCTTGGCTCATCTACTTCATCAGCTTGATCATCTACTTGATCAGTTATTTGATTAGCTGTTTGATCATCCATGTGATCATTTATGTGATCGTCTTCGTGATCATCTACTATTTCTTTCATGGAACTCGGAACCCTGTCTTGGGGACGATATGGAAATACATCTTCAAAGAAAGATGCATTTCTAGATTGCATGATAGTATTCTTTTGTATATCTGAAATATCAGACTTGTGCACAAGAAATCTATATGCACTACTATCTTGTGCATAACCAACGAATATACAGTCCACGGTTTTCGGACCTATCCTAACCCGCTTGGGTGTAGGTACTGCCACTTTTGCAAGACACCCCCACATTCGTAGGTATTTATATGAAGGCTTGTGACCTTTCCACAACTCATATGGAGTCTTGTCCACTTTCTTCCGTGGTATTCTATTAAGAATATAATTTGCGGAGAGAATTGCTTTCCCCCATAAGTTCTGTGGCAACCCAGAACTTATCAACATTGCATTCATCATCTATTTCAGCGTCCTGTTCTTCCGCTCAGCAACACCATTTGATTGAGGCGAATAAGGCGCTGTGGTTTGGTGAATAATCCCAAATTGAGCACAAGTCTCGGCAAACGGGGATTCATACTCACCACCATGATCACTTCTCAATGCCTTGATTTTTCTAGTTTAATTGATTCTCAACTTCATTCTTAAAAAGAATAAATTTATTAATAGCCTCGTCTTTGCTTTTAAGCAAATACACATAACAATATTTAGTGCAATCATCAACAAAAGTGATGAAGTACTTGTTGCCACCACGTGATTGTACAACTTTCAAGTCACACACATCACTATGCACTAAACCCAAAGGCTGGGTACTTCTTTCAATAGAATGAAAAGAAGACCTTGTCAATTTTGCTTCTACACAAGTTCCACACTTGTGTTGTGGATTAATCTTGAAAGATGGTATGTGATCTAACTTGATTAATCTACGTAAAGAGTCAAAATTTACATGACCCAATCTACTATGCCATAAATTAGGGGACTCAAGCATATAAGCAGAAGAAGAAGCTTTCTCATTAATCTTAGGGATAAGTGTCATTACATTCAATTTAAACATACCACCTGACATATATCCCTTCCCCACATAGACCTCGCCCTTAGTCAACACGACCTTGTTGATTCAAACACCATGCGGAAGCCATGCTTACTTAGGAGAGACCCCGAGACAAGGTTCTTACAAATGTCCGGCACATAAAGGACATCGGTCAAAGTCAGTTCTTTTCTTGAAGTCATCTTCAGGACCACCTTGCCTTTACCCTCAACAGCTGAGGTTGCAGAGTTTCCCATAAACAACTTCTCCCCGTTTGAAACCAGTTCGAAAGTTGTGAACATTCTCTTCTCTGCACAAATATGGCGAGTGGCCCCAGTGTCCACCCACCACTCCCTCGGGTTTGACCCCACCATGTTCACTTCTGACGTGATGGTTGACAGATGCATGTCGTCCACATCGTGTGACAATTCCTCCATTTCAGCCATATGTGCTCGGTTTTTGTGTTGCGGAGGGTTTTTCCTATAAGGCTTTTTCTTCAGACAATCAACTGCCCGATGCCCGTCACTTCCACAGTTGAAGCATTTGCCATTGAACCTAAAAGTAGGCTCCTTTGACTTGTAGGCTGGCCTTTTGGAGATTCCTCCTCTAGCCCCCAACTTTGAGCTTTTGCCTGTCGGTGGTTTTTTCCTCGCCCCCGAGGACTCGCCATGCTCAACCATGTTGGCTTTGACAGTGGAGGTACTCCCTTCTTTCTTCCTGTTGTCCTCTTCAATCCGGAGTCTGACAACAAGCCCTTTGACTGTCATCTCCTTTCGTTTGTGGTTCAAGTAGTTCTTGAAGTCTTTCCAGCCGTTAGGCAGCTTCTCAATCAAAGCAGCTGCCTGAAATGACTCACTTAGGACCATCCTTTCTGCATGTATCTCGTGCAGAATCACTTGGAACTCTTGGACTTGACTCATGACAGTTTTGGAGTCCACCATCTTGAAGTCCAGGAACCGGCCGACGATAAATTTCTTTACCCCAGCATCCTCGGTCTTGTACTTTTCATCCAAGGCATCCTACAACTCCTTAGCCGATTTCTTGGCATAGAACACGTTGAAAAGCGGGTCCGCCAAGCCGTTCAGAATGTAATTCCGGCATAAGAAGTCTGCTTGTTTCCAAGCGTCTAGAGCCATGAGCTTTTGTTTATCTTGCTCATTTTCCTCTACAGCTGGTACATCTTTACTCAGAAACCTCGCAAGGCTTAGAGTAGTCAAATAAAACAGCATCTTCTGCTGCCATCTCTTGAAATTCACTCCCGTGAACTTCTTCGGGCGCTCGTGATGATTGAGCGGTCCTCCCGGAATAGCCGGAGTAATAACAAGAGGATTGACCACAGAGGTCACAGCAGGGGTTGGCAAGCCAGTCGTCCCGGGGTTCGGATTCCCACCAACATTAGCAGCAGCAGCAGCATCAGAGACAGTTGCCATTTCTAAAAAATTATAGCAGAATTTTCACTATTCTGTATTTCCAGAAATCAAACTTAACACTAGAAAATCCCACAATTGGAAATTTAATTCAAAACTAGTCTCACCACGCAACCTAGAATCGAACATGGTCAGAAAAGTTTCCAGGAAGACTGGAGGGGTCACACCGGTCCCACTTAAAACTCAGTTAACCTTAGACAAAACTTTCAAGAGCATGTTGACTTCTAGTCCATGGGAAACGACTTTAAGAATTATATTTTCCAAGGGATGAACTAGGTTAAACACACCAAGTTCCAAACGGTACAAGCAATTACAATTGCATCACTTTATAAGCAATTATAACAAAATTGCTACAATAATTACAAGCAAATAAAACCTGCTTTACATATTTAGTACAAATTAATCCTTTTTCCCATTCGCATAATTTATTCCTGCAATAAAGAGTTAACAACAAAATACAACAAAACCTCCCTCAGCTTTTCTTTGCTTTTGGCAAAGTAGTGATTGAAGGGGAGGGTACTAGCAAACAAAATAATAAATAACTGTAAGTAAAGATTAAAATCAACCCTTAAGTTACACATCTAGAATTTAAACAAAAAAACTATAAAAAATTAATTACATAATAAACATGTAATTAACTATACAAGTTACAAACCCAAAATTAAATATAATTAAACCCTATTTTAAATTGGTAAAGGTTACATATGAACTTATGGTACACTAAACATGTAATTAATTGAGGCAAGTTATAAATATTTTATAACTCCTAAACATTTAAATCACATTACTAGGCAAGAATTGCAAATGACATGATTAACATGCAAATAATTCTAGAGAAATTAACATGAATTTAAATATAGGCACGTTATAAACTTTACAACTCCACACCTAAATTAAAAATTAATAGGTACAAGTTACATGTAAATTTACTACCTAATAAACATGCTAGAAATGTAAATTACACTAAAAATTAAACCCGAATGAACATGTAATTTATATTGTAAACTAGAAGCATGTGAACTAGAAGCATGTAAATCTAGAAATACAAGGCATGAACCAGTACACCATAAATTAATATATTAATTAGAAAATACAGTGAATTAACGTTGCACCAATGGAACTCTTCTTCCCTATTGATAACAGTGGCCTATTACATGCAAAATTATTACACACACCTATGAATCTATTAATCTAATTCTATGATAAACGTCGAATCTATTTTAAGCTTGTTGGGAAAAACTACTCATATTACATAATTCCACACTGCATATCGCAAAATTATGAGATGAACAAAACAAACCTCCAATCCCAAAAAATATAACATGCTGAATAAAATACAGATAAATATAAAATGGTTAAAGGAAGCAAACCGAAGCCTGTGTGATACCACAGTCTCCTTAAAATAGATTTGCCGCCTCACCGTTGGGTGCTGGAGGTACGCCGGCGTCTACTTCTCAGGATACGACGGTTTTTACTAGCTACAACAGAAGCACCTTCTGATTAGCTTAACGAACTGACAACGGCAACACTCTCTCTCAGGAAGAAAATTATAAGAGAAGTAGACTGACAGGGTATGGATGCCAAGAAAAAATTCTATTTATTTTTTTTCAAGGAATAGGGCCTCCTTTTATACACCATGGGGGAGATGGGAGGAGCCTCTAGCCATCAAGGCTGGCAACTAATGCTAGCAAAACTGCCCAATCAATTTTGTAAAACTGATGAGTCTTAAATGTGTGAGTTATATACACATTTATGAGGCAATTTCTCATTCAACCATTTTTCTCCAACATTAATTTGTATTGAAATATAATATAAAAGTACAAGCAGTTAAATTCTATTTTTTAAAAATATTTTTATAATTATGAATTTATGATTGAATGTTAGAGCAAAACTTATTGGTAAAGAAGTTTGGTCCATATGACTTGCTTGTAATTGTTCAAAAATTTAAACCTATTTATTAATAAGTCAAGTTTGAGAATTATAGTGACTCGGGTTAAAACTTGACCTTTTGTAACCTTTGGTCCAGAATCCGGTACTCATGGTTATTGTTTATATTTCTTGTTATCTTGTTGTGAGATTGGTTGTTTGGAGTTGTCGGTTTATTTTGAACAGGTTGGGAGTTAGTTTTTTCAAAAGAGTTTCTGTCTGTTTCTGTTTAGGTTCACTCGAGCGGTTTTTGGTTCCTTCTAGTATCTGTGTTTGCAGGTCTGAACTACTGAGAGGGGGTCATTGTGCGCTCGAGCAATGACTTGGTCGCTTGAGCGGCTCCTTGTCTCTGATGCTCGAGTGGTCTATGCGTATATTAGCACGGGAAAAAGATATTTTCTTTCACATTTTGATTTCTCTCTCTCTCTCTCTCTCTCTCTCTCTGTCTAAAAGGTAACTTTACCAAATTTTTTACTCTCTCTCTACTTCTTGTCTAAACACCCCTATATATTCAAATCCGTTGGTCTCACTGTCGTAGTACTTTGGAGAAAAGTTTAGAGCTCGTAGAGGTGAACATTCTAATTGAAAAAGTTTTCATTTTTGGCTCCATCAAAAGTTGGGTATTCATCTTTCTTTCTACTCTTGAAGTAGGGATTTCTTTAACCTTTTTGTATGATTCTTAGTCTCGTTATGTGTTCCTTGAAAAGTATAGTGATTTAGGAGTAGTGGGTTTGATTTAGAGTTCGTTTTAGGAATATATAAGAGGGGTTTTCAAATGGATTCATGAGAAATGTTGTGAAAATGAGAATATTGTTAAGTTGTGTTGAAACATTGGCAATTTCTCATTTAAATATGTTTTTGAAAGAAATAGATGTTTTGGTAGAAATTATTTGTTTTGAACTAAGAATATATTTGTTGATGATGAAAGTGGAGTTAGATATGTATTATCACTTCTATATTGAGATTATGTAATTATAATTGTTGTTGGAGATTTATCTTTTGTATAGAGATATTTATTTTGGGCTATCTGTGGAGGATAACATTGATTATTGTAGAAATTGCATGAAAATTAGGTTAATTGAAACCAACTACTCATATATCTTGCATTAGACATTGTTTCATATTTATACATTGAAAGTGTATCATTTTGAGAAAAAAAAAGGGTGAATACCTTGGTAAATCTGGTTAGGGGGTGTGGTTGTGGCATGATCTATATTGGCTTGTGTGTCCTTGGTAAAAGTCCAGAAACCCACGCGGTCAAGTAACGATTCTTCTGGTTAGTATCGGTAAAATGGATTTAGTAGTGCTTGTATAGCCTGCTGGTAGATATGTACCTAGAGATTCCCAGTGTGTTGTATCCATTGCCCTGTTTTCTATTTTTAAAAAGTATTATTTTACGAATTGATTTATTATCATGGCATTGCATTGTCTGAAAGAGAAAGTGTAACGTTTTGGTAAATGGCATGCATATGCATTCACCATATGACTTTGTCAAGCATCATATAGTGTGCTCAAGTATTCTCTACTAGGCTTTAGCTCACCCTATGTGAAAACCAACTTGGGAGGATCGTGGAGCTGAAGGCTCATTTTGTTTTTCTTTTATTGTAAATATCTTTCGTACAAGCCTTGCGCTTTTTACTTGTTTTGGGTTTAACTCACTTTTGTTGTAACCAAACATCATCTTGAAAATATGTAGCCACTAAGACATGAACTTTTCTGAATTTCCTTTCATTTTCTGTATATCGCCTTGTATCACATGCTATAGATTCAGAATTTAGAGTTTGTGAATGTATGATGCATATGGTACCTTTTGTAATGATTATCAAATGAATTAATGAGAGAACAAAATATTATTAGTTTCTTCATATTTAGAGTACTTTATGGGATTATCTATCGTTGTTACTTTGGCCCGGTCTGATTATTAATATATATTTGTAGGGTTTGGTTTCTCTTCTCCTGGGGTTGAACTCTTTCCCTCTCCTCGTTCGCTTGCATGAAATGAATGCCCCGTTGTGGAGTTGTGGTGGAGATCGGATTGAGATTGACTGATTTGATTGCTACGATAGTTGAGTTCCTCGGAATACATATGGCTTTGTAGATATATAGATCTGAGTCATTGATTGATTTTCAAAGATGCCTTGGATCTGATCTTGATTGTTCAAGATCCAATCATATATATATATATATATATATTATATTCATAGATTTGGTTTTGGTAGTTCAGAGTAGATCTGGTGGTCTCTGCCTTTTTTATTTTTTTTTATTCCTACACAGAGAGAGAGAGAGAGAGAAAGAGAGAAAGAGAGAGAGAGAGATGTTGTTGTTGATGATGATTGTAACAGATAGTGGCTTAGTGTATTCATTTCCTTAGATGTTGTTGTTTTGATTGGGATTAGGATTTCAACAAATAATATTCTTTTTTCTTTGGTTTTGTGTTCAACAGATAGGTTAAAAATAAGAATTTTTTTTTTGTGGAAAATTTCAACAAATAATAGAAAGAGAGAAAAGTGGAGAGAGGAACAAATAGATAGAAAAAGTTTGAAAATGGCGTGTATTTGAACATATAGGAAAAATAGGTTAAAAAAAATTCAACAGATAGGTTAAAAAATTCAACAGATAACCTAAAAAAATTTGAATAGATAGACAAAAAAATTCAAACAGATAGATATAAAATTGAACAGATAGAAAATAATTTGAACATATAGATATAAATTTGTGTTAAAAAAGAAGAAGAAGATAGATATAAATTTGAACAGATAGTAAAAAAAAGTCAAACCGATAAAAAAAAGTTAATAGATAAATTAATGGGTAAAATTAAAAACAAAATGTCATTCCAAAACAATAAAATGACTTCTCACTAAACTATTTCATAAATGGTGAACCTCTCACTAATAAACAAATATCTACTGGATCTAATATCTTATATCCTCCTTTCCTTAAACTTTTCAACAATTATCTCCACCAAATTTCGATTTATTTTTATTTAATATGTAGGTTTATTGGATAGATTTGGAATTGTAATAATATAATTTTAGGGTTGAGTTTGTAAAATATTTCCACCTAATGTTGAGCTGGGCTGAGTTTGAGCATAAATAGTTTTTTTCCAACACCCCCACATAATTTATGATTAGTTAAGATAGAGAAGTTCTTCCCTCTAAATAAATCTATCACACTTTAAATACAATTCATAACATTACTTTATTCAATTACAAAATATATTTTGCATACGTATTTTATTTGATGAAGTACAAGAACAAAATCATTTTCTTAGGCCCGTTTGGGATGAATATTTGGGCTAAAATAGTCACATAGGACAAAATAGTTTATTTTAACAAAATAAGATAAAATGTCACATTTAATCTATAATCATTTTATTTTTTCTCTTACAAAAGTTAAAAAACCTATTCCAAATGAGACTTTTTAACCAAAATTAAAATAGTTAAAAAAATAAAAAAATCAAAAAATCAAAAAATTAACACACATCCCAAATCATTCCTTACACTACAAGAAAATGGGGCTTAAAAGACGGAACTATTTGCGACGGTACACTTGCCGTCGCAAAAGGTGACTTTTTGCGACGGTAAAAAATACCGTCTCAAAAAACAGAGTATTTGCGACGGTAAAAAATACCGTCTCAAAAAACAGAGTATTTGCGACGGTAGAAAAATACCGTCTCAAAAAACAGAGTATTTGCGACGGTTCTGTTTTTTGAGACGGTATTTTTCTACCGTCGCAAATACTCTGATTTTTTGAGACGGTATTTTTTACCGTCGCAAAAAGTCACTTTTGTGGTTTTTTTTTTTAAGTGAATATTTTTAAATTTTTAAATATTTTTTTTAGATGCACTTTACTTAAATGTATCTAAAAAAAAAAATTATGAAAAAATATTTTTAAAAATTAATAAATACATACAAATATAAAAAAAAAAATGTATTGAATTATTGTATTTCTTTTGTATTTTTGGTATTTAGTGAATTTTTAAAAGATTTTTTTACTTTTTAGGTGTATTTATGTTAGGTGTGTCTAAAAATTAAAAAAATTAAATATTAAAAAAATTCAGTAAAAATAATATAACACGGAAAACAAGAAAGTATAATTTTCTCAAAAGAGTTTTTGGAAAACTCTAACCTAACATAGTGATTGTGGTTTTGAGACAGCTTCATATATATACAGTCACAAAATAGTTTGAATAAATTCAATGGTATTTTTCTGTCACAAAAAAAATAAAAAAAACGATGTCGTCTTACTCTTTTAATATAACATTTCTTTTCATTCATTTTTTCATCTTCCTGTCTCTCTGTATTTATCTCTCTCTGTTCTCTTTATCTCTTTCACTCATCACTCTTCTTTCTCTGTCTGTCTGTGTATCTCTCTCATTTTCTCTCTATGTCTCTCGCATATCTTTCTTCTCTCTATCTCTTATTCTTCTCTCTTTATCTCTCTTGCTCATCTTTCTTCTCTCTATCTCTCTCATTTATTTATTTTTTTTCTCTCTCTCTCTTATTTATATCTCTCTCTATCTCTCTCGCCCATCTCTTTTTTTCTGTCTCTCTCTCACTCATCTCTTTTCGCTCTATTTCTCTCTTTTTGTCTATCTTTCGCTCATCTCTTGTTTCTCTCTCTTTTTCTATCTCTCATTCTCTCTCTCTCTGTCTCTTTTTCTGTTTATCTCTCTCTCTCTGTCTCTCTCTCACTCTCACTCTCTCTCACTCATCATTCATCTCTCTCTCCGTATGCTTGTCAATTTGTGTATTTCTCCCTCATTATATTCGTCTTGCTCACTCTCTCCATCTCATATTCTCTATTTATCGAGCTTCTCTTCGATTTATCTATCTTTTGTCTCATCTCTTTTCTCTCTCTGTCTCTTTCGTTCATCTCTCTTCTCTCTATCTCTCTCGTTCATCTGTTTTCTCTCTCTGTCTCTTTTTCTGTCTCTCAGTCTCTATCTTTTTCTCTCTTTGTCTCTCTCTCTCTCTCTAACTCATCACTCTTCTCTGTTTGTCTGTCTGTCTGTCTCTGTCTCTCTCACTCATCTCTCTTCTCTTTATCTCTCTCGCTCATCTCTCTCTGTCTCTTTCTCATTTATCTCTTTTCGCTCTTCCTCTCTTTGTCTATATCTTTTCATCCATTTTTTCATCTTCCTTTCTCTCTTCTCTTTCTCTTACCGTCTCAACCTTACTAAATGTAAAAAAAAATAAAATTCATCAACTATAAAAAAAAATTTATTTTAATAAAAAATTATTTTTTTAACAATTCTTCCGTTGCAAAAAAAAAAAAAAATCTTCTCTCTCTGTCGCTCATTTCTCTTCTCTCTCTGTCTCTCTCTTTTTCTGTGTCTCTCTCTCTCGCTCATCTCTTTTCGCTCTATTTCTCTCTTTTTTTTGTCTATCTCTCGTTCATCTCTTGTTTCTCTCTTTTTTTCTATCTCTCCCTCTCTCCATCTCTCTCCCTATCTCTTTTTCTGTCTATCTCTCTCTTTCACTGTCTCTCTCTCACTCATCACTCTTCTCTTTCTCTCTCTCTCTGTCTACTTGTCTGTTTGTCTATCTCTCCCTCACTATGTTCACCATTTGGATTTACTGGCCCTGATGTGAGGCCGGGTGATTGGTATTGTGCTGTTGGCAACTGTGGTGCCCATAACTTTGCCAGTCGCTCGAGCTGCTTCAAATGCGGCATGTTTAAGGAGGAATCGTCAGGTGGCTTCGATGGTGATTTGTCCCGTGCAAGAGGTTATGGGTTTGGCGGAGGTGGCAGTGGCGGCAGTGGCAACAATCGCTCTGGATGGAAATCCGGTGATTGGATTTGCACTAGGTAAAGTTTAATTGGCACACATCTATGTTTATATTGTGCAAAATGCACCATTTTGCTTTCTTTGATTAAGTAGAATATTTTCATTTTAAGTTAGGTCTTGCAAAATGAAGCTTTTTAAGATTAATATTTAGCCTTAATATGTCAATTTAATTTTTCCTTATAATAGATGACAGAATATTGTATTAAGTTAACAATTTCAAAACAAGTTGAGTTGGCTAAGCTGAAACTATGAAAATTTGGTGTTAATTGGTTAGACTTTAAATTCATAACTTAACATTTTCTCTATAGTTTACTCATTTTTGTAATGAATATTTTCATAGAATAAGCTAAAAAATGGACTCAATTGGTTCATTTTAAGTATGAGAAATTTGTCATAAAATTTCATTTCACGATTCTTAATTATTATATGCAATTTACATATATGTATAATAAATTTTATTTTTGTTTTTGTATAATGACTATAAATTTATTTCCCTCTAAGTTTTTAAATAAATTTATGGAAAAATCACATATCAGTGAATTTTTGAAAAATTAATTACCAAATCTTGAAAAACTTTATAATTTTAATTTTTAATTTTTGTAAAATTTATCATTAATTTAAAAATATTTTTTCAAGCATCCACTTAAATGAAATTTTTCCTAAATTTATTATGATTTAATGTAAGTCATTTTTCAAGCATCCATTTATGAATTCAATGTAGTCCAAAATAGTGTAATAAACTTCAATTTCTAAATGGAGCTCTAGTGAGGTGGAAAAAATAGAGTAGAGAGAAATAAAGAGAGGAGTGTGAGCCCCACCTTCACATGAGTACTCTCCACATCATTAGAGTTGTATTAGAGCTCTCAAATATTATTGATAAAAAAAATAAGACTAAAATATTATATCAGAGTAGAACCCACTTTCCATTAGAGCTATTAGAACTCCAATATTAGAGCTCTAAAGCATTTATATCGTCTCCCTCTCATCTTTCCTAACAACCATAGATCATAAATTATTGCACAAAAAATACAAAAAATACAAAAAAATTTAATTTTTAGTGGACACCCTGTTTTTTTTATTTTTTCGTAAAATTTTTTTCGTTACACCTGATTAACTACCATATATAGAGTTAATTGTAATCACATATTAGTATTCTTCTCACAATTTTTTACTGGTGTTTAAATAGTTGGTTTCTCCAAAAGATTATAATTTGCAACTGTTATCTATTTATTTGTAGGTCAAAAGGATAAATTTTGCCGAGGGGAAGATCTGATTCTAGAAGTAAGGAATTTGCAGCTTGATTTTTGAAATAGGCTCAAAATTGAGATCTTGTTGGAAATTTTTTAATTTTTGTAAGAGCATTTAAATATCCAATGTGTTGATTGGTGAATTTTAGATTTTATTTTATTATTATTATTTTTTTTAGGATTTGGGTGAATTTTATAATTTAAATATGTTTTTATGAACATGTACAGTTTAATTGTTTTTTGTAAAATATTGAATTTGATGGTTTGATCAATTTTTATTTTTATTTTCTGTTATGATGTTTTTGTGAATGGAATGTAAATAATCAGCTCTTAGAGAGAGACGGCACCACCGTCGGAAAAAATAGAAAATTTTAATATTTTTATTAATTTTGTTACAGGTTTTACTTTTTGCGACGACAATATACTGTCGCAAAAAATAGAAATTTTATTATTTAAAAGAGAAATTTTATTATTTTTTAATATTTTTTGCGACGGCGTTACACTGTCGCCAAAAATAGAAAATTTTATATTTTTATACTTTCTGCGACGGCACCACACTGTCGCAAAAAATAGTGTTTTTTTTAAAAAAAAGACTATTGGCGACGGTGTTTTTTGCCGTCTCAAATAACATTTTTAGCGACGGTAAAATAGGGCCGTCGCAAAAAAGTCAAGAAATTTCAAAGTTATTAGCGACTGTATGGTACCGTCGCAAAAAGACAAAAAATGCCGTCGCAAAACATTAGCGACGGCACTTACCGTCGCAAAAACTTTTTGCAACCCCTGCAGTTGCGACCCCCCTCTTGCCGTCGCAAAAAGTCATTTTGCCGTCGCAAAAAGTATTAGCGACGGCATGAGGAGTATTAGCGACGGTATTTTACCGTCGCAAAAAATCAATTTTTTTGTAGTGTTAGTTTCGTTTTGTGTTCATCACTTTGAAGTTGTGTTTTTTATTTTTTTATTTTTTTGCTTTCGGCTTTGTCCACAGTTATGGCCGTGCCGTGTATGAAATATTGAATTTGAGCCACTCAAATATTCGGATTTATTTTATTTATTTTTCAATTAGAGGTCGACATCTTTATATTTCACATTATCAGGATATGATTTAGTCTAATCAAGAAGCTTCCATTGTTGTCAAATTCAATGTCACTATATTCTCGAGTAGTTTGAATTTTTGGTTCGACTGCGACTTTTGTTATAATTTAATTTATTAACTCTTTAATATAAAAAAAGAAAAATGTATTGTGTTTGGGTTTAGACCATCTCCAACGGTTAAGTAAAACCATCATCAAATTTGAATTTGGTGAAAAAAATAACCTTTTTTGCTCTAACAGTTTCATTAAACTAATATCAAAATGAGAACCACGCAAAAATTTCACCATACATTGTGCGTTTACGTTGGAAGTGAGTATCACGGACAACCAGCCAGACATCCCACCGGTTGTCTCACCGGTAGTCCTTGCATACAAAAAAATGCCAAGCTCCTGAGAATCAAGATGCAAATTTTGGTTTATCTGATTGTAAGGGCTTCGGTATGAAAAATACTAATTAACCAAAACTTGACCTAGAAGTGAGCCAATTTAATTTTAATATTTCCATTGTGGGATCTTTTATTTATTTATTTTTGTTCCTACTTACTTAAGCAGCAACACAGTAACAAAGTAATGAAACGTGTAATCCCAAGGCAAGTGACCGAATGGTAAAGTCTGGAGGATAAAATCTACAAGTCTCGAGTTCGAGTCACCCCTTGGGGCCACTAGAGGTTTTCCTGGTCGTTAACTTCAGGGTCCTCAGGATTAGTTCTGGCTTCTCTTAAAATCAGCGGGTTGGGGATACCTGAGTTATCAAAAAAAAAAAAAAGAAAAAAAAAAGAAGGTAATGAAACGTGTATTGATTACATACTGATTCTAGAAGTTGGTTGGCACTCAATAGATCAGAGGTTTTGACGGCCTCTGAGATTTGCTTGGCTTGATTGTCAAACGAATCTGGAAGAGCATCATCATCTGTAGGAAAAGTTGGAGCAGCGTGCATATTAAAGATGAGAATAATCAAATCTAAATGGTCAATTTCAAGTGGCAAATTTTTGGAGGTGATCCACAGTAGTTACCTCCTCCATAGATTTATGGCCATTTGAATTAAATCGATATATTGTTCGTAGAATGTCCATGATCTGGACTCCGAGAGGACAGACATCATCGGGTAAAAATTCGCTGCGCAACTGCTCCCTTCTAGTGGACAACTGAGAATTAAAAAATTCAAGATTAACAGAAATGGGGGTGCAGATTTCATAGAAGTTGCCAATGTAAAGAGCGATCTGCAGCGTGATTGTGGCAGTGGCCCTGTAGAAAGATGAGGGAAAAAAGAAATTGGAAACAAAATTGGAAACAGAAATGGAGGGGAAAAAAAAAAAAATTGGTGGCGTAATTGGTCGACCGGCCGGTCATTTCACCGGATGTCCCCATGCATTTGTGATGCAAGCAACAATGTTCGCCGTTGGAGTGACTCGTATCAGATTGAAGAAATAGCCTCTTTTTTTTTTTCTTCTCAGATTTGACGAAAAAAATAGTTCACCGTTGGAGATGCTTTTAGTAAAAGAAAAATAAATTATCAAATGTTTTTTGAAGAATAAAATAAAAAATAACACCTTGTTTGGTTTAGATTATATTTTTGAAAGTTGAGTTTTTTATTTTTTGTATTTTTAATGATTTTTTTTAATATTTTACTTTTGAGATGTACCTAATCTAAGTAAAATATTTGTGAAAATATATATAATAAGCTCAATAAATGTACAAGAACCAAAAAAAAAAAAAAAAAATACAAAATTTGTATTCTTATATCTTTATTGATTTTTTTTATATTTTATATTTTTGTATTCTTGTATATTTATTTATTTTTTAAATATATTTTTTAACAAATATTTTACTTAGATTAGGTTCATTTAACAAGCAAAAAAATTTGGTTAAAATATTAAAAAATTCAGTAAAAACAAAATATATTAAAAACAAAAAACGGAAAATTTCCCTATCAATCTCATTTTGAAAAATAGTGATCCGATTAATCCCAAGAATTTTTTTATAGACCAATTAGTCCCATTAATTTTGGAAAGATAGATTTAATATATTATTTGAAAATTGAATTTATAATTATATCCTTATTATTATTATTATTATTACTATTATTATTATTTTTTTTTTGGTGCTAAAAGGTAAGATAAACAACCTATGAGAATTAAATTTGAGATGAATTTTTATATGAGAATCTTTTTTATTTGGAATGACTTAAAATGTAATATTTTTCAAATATTTCAAAAGAAGTTCAAAAATGATTTCAAATATGAGATTTTTCAAACATTTCAAAAAGATGTGAGATTTTTCAAATATTTCAAAATGAGTACAAACATTTCTTAGTAAGTTTTGAGTAAATGCATAATTTCAATCTATAACACTTCAATATAACATTCAAACGTAAAATTCCAATATAAAACTTCAAAAAAATTCTTAATGTAACACTCCAATGTAACACAAAAAAAAAAAAAAAATAGTGTAACACTCCACTATAACACACAAAAAAATTCTGTAGTGTACTTTTTCCAAACGTAATACTCTAATGCAATACTCCAATATAATATTAAAAAAAAGAAAAAAAGAAAAAAAAGAAAAGAAAAGAAATGGGATTCTTCAAACTATTCAAAAAGGGTGTAGGATTCTTCAAACCATTCTAAAAGGAGGACAAAAATTCATTAGTAAGTTTTGGATAAATGTATAATTTCAAAGTGTAAGTGTTACGTTTGAAAAAAGTACACTAAGCAATTTTTTAGTGTTTTCATGTGTGCAACATTGGAGTGTTATATTTGAGATTACATTAATTGGAGTGTTACATTTGCAAAAAGTACACTAAAAAGTTTTTTTTTTTTGTATTTAATTGGAGTGTCATGTTTAAAAAAAGTTTAAAGTGTTACTGTAGCAGTTGATTTTGGGTGACTGCTTGAGCTGTCATTTGGTTGCTTGAGCGTGAATTCGCAGCTCCTAGTATTTTCACTGTAACTTTGCAAAAACTTTTGAGACCATGCGTTTACCGCTCGAGCAGTGGAAAGTTCGCTTGAGCAGCCTCTTTGTATTTTGGCACTTTGCTTGAGCGATGAAAAGTTCTCTCGAGCGGTCTGTTCGGGGCAGCAGAGTTAAATACATACCAAATCCATTTCTAACTCACTTTTTCATATCATCTCTCTCTCTCTCTCTCTCTCTCTCTCTCTCTCTCTCTAATAACCCTTGATTTCATCAAGTATTAGCAAGAATCAAATTTTGAGTCTTCATTAAAGTTGTTATTCACACCAAGAACTACCTTTTGAACCGATTGGATTGTGTTATTTCGGAAGTTCGTTGCATAGATCTTCATCTTTCACTTGCGACTATTGAGGTATGAATATCTTTACCTTTGTATATGTATACTTTGGTTTAAGTGTGTGTGAAATCTTAATGTGTGG
The DNA here is from genome assembly GCF_055761805.1 of Camellia sinensis. Classification (NCBI taxonomy): domain Eukaryota; kingdom Viridiplantae; phylum Streptophyta; class Magnoliopsida; order Ericales; family Theaceae; genus Camellia; species Camellia sinensis. Next base: position 53,728,185 of record NC_138967.1, read on the forward strand.
GTGTTTATTGAGATGACTGATATAGATATCTGTATGTATATATACATATGGATTTGTGATGGTGATGTGTTTTGTGTGAAATTGATGATGGGTTAGGTAACCAATTTTGGAAGATTGAGTAAATAGACATGAGTTAGGGGAAATTAATATTTGGAAGGAAAATCAACAAATTTAATGTGTAACCCTAAAGATTGTTCTTTGATTTTGACTAAAAGGGTAATTGATGAGTAAAATTGGAGAGTCCAAGTGATTCCTTGTGATGTGTTTAAGATGTTATTGTTTTGGGAATGTGTTGAGGTGCCCATGTGCCTGGTTCGTGTGAGGACGACGAATATGGGAATGTTATGAGGTGTCCACTTGCCGGTTGTGTGAGAATGACGAAAGTGGAAGGTTTGAGGTGTCCACTAGCCATCCATATGAGGAAGGAAAAATGTGGAGATTAAATGTTGAATTGTGTGTTGTGTTGTAAAATTTGAAACTATGAAATTCATGGGTATTGATAGAGATCATGCATATTTTAAATGAAATATTCATATACTTGGTTAAATGTATACTTTGCTGGGCAATTGCATACTAACATTTTCAGGACATGAAGATTCATAACCCCGTCAATGAAGAAGAAGAGGACTATCTTTTTAAAAATCTAAATACTTGTGAACTTTGAAATTGTAAAGGTGCCGTTTGGTAACACTTACGTTTTCAATTTTCTGTTTATATTTACCAAAATTTTAAAAATTCAAATAAAAACTTGTTTGGTAAAATTTTTGATTTATAAATCAGTAGTTTCAGTTTATAAATTTAGCCAAAAAATAAAAACACAAAAAATGTGTTTTCATTTTGAGTTTTCAGTTTTTTTTTTTTTTTTTATCACCCAACATTAACCACCACCCGCCACCATTTTCCACCACCGTCTTCCGCTACCACCATCCACCACCACTTGCCACCACCACTCACCAGCCACCTGCTACCACTAGCCACCACCCGCCACCACCAGCCACCAGCCACCAGCCACCTGCCACCCACTCGCCACCACCACCCACTCCTCGCCGCCACCACCACCACCACCACCCACTTGTCATCCACCCGCCACCACCCACTACCTGCCACTACCATTCACTGCCCGCCACCACCACCCGCCACTTACTTGCCACCACCACTCACCAGCCACCTACCATCACCATTCACCACCAGCCACCCACCACCAGCCACCTGTCACCCATCCGCCACCACCAGCCACCAGCCACCAGCCACCACCCACCTGCCACCCACTCGCCACCACCACCCACTCCTCGCCGCTGCCACCACCACCACCACCACCACCACCACCACCACCCACTTGTCATCCACCCGCCACCACCCACTACCTGCCACTACCATTCACTGCCCGCCACCACCACCCGCCACTTACTTGCCACCACCACTCACCACCCACCTACCACCACCATTCACCACCAGCCACCCACCACCACCAGCCACCTGTCACCCATCCGCCACCACCACTCACCACTCACCTGCTACCACTAGCCACCACCCGCCACCACCAGCCACCAGCCACCAGCCACCTGCCACCCACTCGCCACCACTACCCACTCCTCGCCGCCACCACCACCACCACCACCACCACCCACTTGTCATCCACCCGCCACCACCCACTACCTGCCACTACTATTCACTGCCCGCCACCACCACCCGCCACTTACTTGCCACCACCACTCACCACCTACCTACCACCACCATTCACCACCAGCCACCCACCACCACCAGCCACCTGTCATCCATCCGCCACCACCACCACCCACCACCACCACCACCACAACCACCACCATCACCCATCACCACCACCATCACCCACCTGCCACCACCACTCACCACCACCACCCACTTGCTACTACTTACCACCCGCCGCCGTCACCCACCCACCCATCACCACTACCACCCGCCATCCACCTGCCACTACCACCCACCACCCACTCGCTACCACCTACCACCCGCCACTGTCACCCACCCACCCACCACCGCCACCACCACCACCCGCCATCCGCCACCCACTTGCTACCACCACCTACCACCCGCTGCCACCACCACCACCACCACCACCACTACCTACCACCCGCCACCACCCATCACCCGCCACCATCACCCACCCACCCACCCACTCGCCACCACCCACTACCACCAGCCATCCGCCACCCACCTGCCGCCACCACCACCACCACTACCACCACCACCACCACCACCACCTACTCGCTACCACCCACTACCTACCACCGTCATCCATCCACCCACCTACCACCACCACCCGCCACCTATCCGCCACCCACCACCACCCGCCATCGGCCACTCACCACCCACCACCCGCCACCCACTACCACCCGCTATCCGCCACCCACCTGCCACCACCACCCATCACCCGCCACTACCACCTCCCACTCACTACCACCCACCACCCGCCACCGTCACCCACCCACCCACCACCACCACCCACCCGCCACCAGCTACCCACCACCCACTGTCACCACTTTCCACCACCGTCTTCCACCGCCACTTGCCACCACTTGCCATTTCTCACTCTTTTTTATATTTTTAATTTTTTTTAAACATTTTGTCAATTACCAAACGCGTTTATAGTTTATGTTTTTCTAAAAATAAACAAAAACCAGTTTATAAAATTTTTGTAAATATAAACTGAAAATGTAAACGTTACCAAACACACACAAAGTAACTGTTGAACATCTTCTTACTTTTATTTTGAATTTTTTTATCTTTTGTATTAAGGGGCATAATAGTAAACTTAGAGGACAAAATATTTATTTTGAAATTTTCTCTAACTTTATGAACTAGAGCTGTATCTTGTAATTTTTGTAAATTGAATCTATAGTTCAATGAGAAAGATAAACATTGGAATGGAATTGTGTTGTGTGGATGTATGGAGTGTGTACTTATAATTGATTATTGGGAATTGTCTCTGGAGTGTTACAAATTTGGTATCAGAGCGAACCAAGTTGAATACCTGGAGCTCATGCGACGTGACTTTTGTCACACTGGGTTGTCATGCTAGGATGAGGGGTTGGTTGTCTTACTTGATTATGTGTTTATGTGATTAGGTGGGTATGGGGTCAATCCTCTAGGATATGACTTGTGTCCACTACATTCATCGAAGCCTTTTTGGAAAAGCATCTGATCAATGCTTTTTCCACTAGGAAATCCTTGAGCATCGTGGAATGAGTTGATATCTTGGAAGAGGGATCCATGTTTGCTCTATTTGTTTTTGTGCTTAGATGTTGAGAATGAGTTTAAAACTTAAGGAAGAAATGATGTGAGAAGTCATGGACTAGTAGGTGAATTTTGAGTTAATCTTGTCCACATCTACTCTAATATAGGATGTCTGGACGCGGTAGAGGTTGTGGCAGACCTCGTTGAGGCAATTGGGATATTCCAGCTCAACCAGAGATCCCTCCTCAAGAAGAATGGGTGGGTCAAAATAACATGGCCGCTGCACCGACCCAAGATGCTATAGGAGTGTTGGCTCGAGAAATGACCGAGGCTCTTAGGGAGTCAATGGATATTCTTAGAGCCGAGCAAGCGGCTAGGACTATCGAAGGGGAGACTAGGGATTCATTCTTGAAAAAGAAATTTTTTCGCTTAAATCCTATTGAATTTCTAGGGGTCATCGAATTGTTAAAGGCGGATGAATGGCTTGATCAAATTACCAAATCTTTTGAGATTTTAGATATTTGTGATGGTGAAGTTTGGGTGGCACTTGCCAGTTACCAATTAATGGGGGATGCCAGCTAATGGTGAAAATATGACAAGAGTTGAATTGAAAACACTTGGGAGGCTTTTTCTCATGCCTTTCAAGAGAAATACCTTTATCCTACTGCGAGCAAACGTTTAAGGAGGGAGTTTGAGGAACTTGAACAATTCGACTCCACAATGGCGGAGTTTGAGGCTACATTCACGAGTCTATCTTGTTTTGTACCTGACTTTGTAGCGACGGAAGAGCATCGGTGTCTAGAGTTTGAGAAGAGACTGAGGCCGGGAATTTTGAAGAAATTGATGGGGAACATGATCCGGGATTATGATAGATTAGTGGAGTCTGCGACACATGTTGAGATTATGCTTAAAGGGGAAGAGGAGAGTCGACCACTTAAAAGACAAGGGCGAGCTGGGTCACAAGTCCAATGCATGTCCACGAAGGAGTAATCAACAATGTTAGACTTCTACTCGTCCTCAGAGTTAAACTTTTGGTGGAGGTCACTCACCTGTTTGTTATCAATGCGGCTAGTCGGGTAATATGAAGAAAGCTTTGTCCCTAGATTGTCGGAACGGCCAGTGCTTAAGGGTTTCAAGTAGGACAGAGCCAGAGACAAACTCATCAGCCAGTTCAGTCTAGACAAGCGTCTAGAACTGTACATGGGGTCACCTCCGCACAGTTTGTGCAACATGTCTATCATTAGAGAGGTGATCATAGTGAACATAGACCCCAAGGGAGAGTCTATGGAATTATCGCATCTGAACAGACGACTAGGTCAATGGTGATGTGAGGTACATATCTTATGTATAATACTTGGGTCAATGTGTTGATAGATATGGAGGCATCTCATTCATTCATAGCATCTACATTTGCATCCATGTTGGGGTTAGAGGCTAAACCATTAGAATCTTCTCTTGTGGTAGAATCACCAGTTGAGGGTAAGATGGTTTTGAACCAAGGGTGCCGCGGATGTGTGATCAAAATCACTGATCCCCGACTCCCTTTTAGTTTGGTGTTGTTAGCTGTAATGGGTTTTGATGTCATCCTTGGCATGGATTGGTTGTACTCTTATCATGCCGTTATAGATTGTTATCGCGGGAGAGTTATGGTGTGTACTGCTAGTGGTGATTGTTTCTATTTTCTGGGGGATAGAGTTGATAGACTTTTACTGCCGTTATATGACTTTCGCAGTCAAGGCAAATTCACTTATCTTCTTGCAACCTTGATGAATAATGGGAACGGTGAAGTGCGAGGCGTATTTCCTAGGGTGGTTTGTGAGTATTTAGATGTCTTTCAAGAGGACCTCACTGAACCACCACCTCATCATGAGGTCGAGTTTTCTATAGACTTAGTGTCGGGCATGACCCTCATTTCCATGTCACCCTATAGATTTGCTCCAGTAGAGTTGCTTGTTTTGAAGGAGCAATTGCAAGAACTGTTAGACAAGGGTTTTATATGCTCTAGTACCTTACCTTGGGAAGTACCAACTCTTTTTGCCAAGAAGAAGGATGGTTGGTTCATTGTGGCTGTGGATTGACTACCGCAAATTTAATAGGGTCACGGTCAAGAATATGTATCTGTTACCCAGAATAGATGATCTTTTCGACCAACTTAAGGTTCTCAATGTTTCTCAAAGATAGACCCAAGATCGGGTTATCATTAGTTATATGTGAAAGATGAAGATATTCTGAAGACGACCTTTCGTACTCGATATGGCTACTATGAATTCCTTGTGATGCCATTTGGTTTAACCAATGCTCCTGCCACTTATACGGACTTGATGAATTGAGTTTTCCGAGAATATCTGGACAATTTTGTGGTCGTTTTTGTGGATGACATTCTTATATATTCACCATTTGAGGAGGAACATGAGTCATACCTTCACATTGTTTACAATTACTTCGGGAGCACAAGTTGTATGCTAAGTGTGAGAAATGTGAGCTCTGGCTCTCCGTGCTGAAATTCGTGGGTCACGTCATTTCCGAGAATGGGGTTACCATAGATTCTTGAGAGTGACCTAAGAACGCTTTTTGAGATCTACAATTTCTTAGGTCTTGTTGGCTCCTATAGGTGGTTTGTGAAAGACTTCTCCACGTTTGCTTCTCTATTGACTAGGCTATCTAGAAAAGGATTGAAGTTTGTTTGGAACGAATCATGTGAGAAATCTTTCTTAGAGCTGAAAGCTAGATTTACCACTGCACCAATATTAGTCATTCTAGAAAGAGGTTTGGGTTACAATGTGTACTGTGATGCCTCTATAGAAGGTTTGGGATGTGTTTTGATACAAGATGATAAAGTAGTGGGGTATGGTTCATGCCAATTGAAAACCCACGAAAGAAATTATCCAATTCACAACTTGGAATTACTTGCGGTCATTTTTGCTTTAAAATTGTGGAGAAATGATTTGTATGGGGAGAAATTTGAGGTGTTCTCGGATCATAAAAGTCTTAAATACCAATTTTCCCCAAAGGATTTCAATTTACATCAAAGGAGATGAATGTAATTCTTAGAGGATTACAATTTTCAATTACATTATCATCTCAAAAAAGCCAATGTGGTGGCTGATGCTTTGAGTAGAAAATCTGTGAGTACCATTGCTAATCTTGCAATTAAGGAATGGGAAATGTTGGGTGATTTGGATGAATTTGATTTGTATCTTAGTGAATCTCCCGAGCATGCCACCTTGTTTTTCGTCATTGCACAACCAATACTTGTTACTCGAGTTATAAAGGCACAATAGGATAACTTGGAAGTTGAAGCAATCAAGGGGAAAATTGCACAGGGGAAGGAGGAAAAGGGTTTGAGGGTATATCCTGATTCTAATGTCTGGTATCTAAACCGCCTCTTTGTACTTGAGTCGTGTAGAGGTGAAGTACTTTGGGAATTTTATTACTTCCGCATTGCGATACATCTGGGAGGTACAAAGAAGTACCATGACCTTAGCCAACAATTTTGGTAGAGGGGTATTAAGCGAGATGTGGCTTCATTTGTGTCCAAGTGTCTAACTTATCAACAAGTCAAGGCAGAGTATCAACGGCCAGCTGGGTTATTGCAACCTTTGCTTGTAGCCGAATAGAAGTGGGAACATATCACTATGGACTTTGTTTTGGGCCTCTCTAGAACACAAAGGGGCAACGACGCAGTTTGGGTTGTGGTGGATCGACTAAGTAAGTTGGCTTATTTTCTTGCTATGTGTATGGGTGACTCAGTTGATTACCTAGCTTAAAGAGATTGTCTGGCTTTATGGAGTTCTGGTGAGTATTATCTCAGATCTGGACCCTCATTTTACCGCATGGTTGTGGCAAAGTCTACAAACCGTTATTGGCACTCAGTTAACTTTTAGCACCCTCTACCACCCTCAAACCGATGGACAATCCAAGTGCACTATCCAAATCTTAGAAAACATGTTGAGAGCTTGTGTACTAGACTTTAAAGGTTCTTGGAAGAGACACCTACCCTTAGGCGGAGTTTGCCTACAATAATAGTTTCCTAGCTAGCATTGGGATGACACCTTTTGAAGCCTTGTATGGGCACCCGTGTAGATCACCGATGTGTTAGACCGAGGTGGGGGATTCATCTATGGTTGGACTGAAATTGGTTCGTGAGACCACCGAGAAAATAGCTCTCATTCGGAAAGGTTAATTACAACTCAAAATCGATAAAAGGGTTATGTCGATCAGAGGAGGAGGCCTCTATCATTTGATGTGGGTGATCATGTATTCTAAAGATATCGTCTAGAAAAGGTTTGATGAGATTTAGGCAAAGTGGAAAATTGTCACCTTGATTCATTGGCCCTTTTGATACTATAGAACAGGTGGGGGAAGTAGCTTATTGCCTTGTATTTCCACCGCAATTCTCCAGGGTACACGATGTGTTTCATGTCTTCATGTTCTACAAGTACGAGCTCGGTCCTTCTCATGTTCAGACTGGACAAATTTAGAGGTGGATGAGAATGCTTCATATGAAGAGACACTGATGAAAGTCTTGAACATCCAAGAACAAGTTTTGAGGGTCAAAGTTATTCCTTTAGTCAAAGTGTTATGGCACCACTACGGGGTGGAAGAAGCTACTTGGGAACGAGAAACTGAAGTTCGTGAGAAATACCCAGATTTATTTAATGATATGTAAACTTACTTGTTTGTTATTTTCGGATCGTATGTATGGAGGGTTGTAGAAGAAAGTAAATGAAAGAAATTTAGATCCTCATTGTCACGACCCAAACCCGTCCCTATAGGTTTAGCATCGTAATCGGCGAGTAATCCTTGGATTACTAAAGGCCTCTGATCTGAATATCATAAAACGTAAGGGGCTGCGGAAGCAAATGTACAAAATACAATGTTCATAGAGTTGTGTAGATATACATGGGGATAGAAAATTTAAAACTTATATAATATATATGTTGTCAAACTTCTATACGTCAAGCATCACAATACAGATAGCATCATAAGGGACTTAGCTCTATGTACATATATCCCAAAACAAAAATAGATAAAGACCAAAACATCCTCAACATAAGCCACAAAACTGGATGTCTTCCAATGGGAACCTCCTTGGGAGGCACAAAAAACTGGCTCACAAAACTCAACTTTAGGCCATCAACTTAGGGCCTGGTCATGTGTTTGATCACCTACATATATAATATAAATAGTGAGCGGAAGCCCAGTGAAAAATAACTGAGTAAAGGGGTTAAACGAATAATGTCCCATCTCAGATTCAGGAAACAAACTTCATAACAGAAACAGATTTATAATCATATTTTCATTCAAATCTTATACAGAAATCAAAGTTCATGCTTAATCATACATGGTACATCCATCAACGCTGACAGATCAAATACAGAACATAAAGGGTCGTGCTTGCCAGTTCCAATAAGGAACCTCCAGTATCGAGAACTTGTAACATACTTGAGCCACGATATTGTTACCCCTGGGTGAAGGCCATGAGACCACGGTATTCTTACCCTCGGGTAAGGGCCATGAAACCACAGTATTATTACACCCGGGCAAGGGCCATGAAACCACGATATTATTACCCTCGGGCAAGGGCTTTGTGCTCATAGACCATGGTATTGTTACCCTCGGGCTAGGGCCTTGTGCTATGAATACCACGAATACTTTTCAATATATGGACAATCATCCATTGATACAGAACATAGCATTTCAGAAAATAAATCATTTCTTGTCATATCAGATAGGAAAATACTTAAACGTGAACATAGTTTTACAAAGTTATTACTCACAGATAGTTGCACAGATAGCTTGATAGCAACCAACGGATCAACAGCTTACAGCGCATGACCTACACAAACATAACAGATACACATATCGAAACACCTTCTCTGATTGTACTTAACTTACTTCATTTCATTCTTCTTGTTTTTCTAAGTCTTAGTCTCATTATTATGTCTTAATCTTGGCCTAGGAATGCCTAGGATGCAATGAGGATGCTAAAATGCACTTGGAGACACTTAGTCAAATATACTGAAAACAGGGGCCTCGCTCGAGCGCAACTTCCTTCGCTTGAGCCGTTTATAAACCTCCAGCTCGGAGGAGAGGCGCTGACAGAGGTTGTGGCAGAGGTGCCCTCGACAGAGACAGAGGCCGAGTTCGAGGCGACCAGGTAGTGGAGAGCTCTTCCTTTTTAGAGATGACTCTCATTACTTTTAGGGAGGAGGATCTCACTACTGATGAGACCTTCGAGGATAGTGAGGGGGATGCAAGCATCAATATTGAGCACTCGGAGGGCTGTGACACCGATGGCGATGAAGATGGCAGTGGCTCTGATGAGGATGGCTCCGGAGATGATGCTAGTTGCAGTGAGAGCAACAGTGGCTCTAATGGAGATGGCGGAGATGAGGTTGGTGGTGAGGTGGTTGCCATGGCTAAGGGTAGTGGTGCTGATGGGGATAACATTAGGGTCTCGTCGGCGAAGAGGATGAAGAGGGCAAACAGACCCTGATTCTCTTTCTTTTGCATTTCTCATTTTCTACATTTCTTTTGCTTTGTAGTTTAGGTAAATCATGTATAGTTTCAGATAGGGTTTTTGTAAAAACTTTTGTAACACTTTTGACTGGGAAGAAATGAAATACTTTTTGTTTTTGGACCATCTTGGATGTCTAAACATGCATGGCACCGCACTCGAGCACATAACAGTTTTATTTTGATTTTGAAATTGAGAATAATTGTATTTGGATAAGTTCTGAATTTGATATCGAGCCTATGACTGACCAAAACACAAAATACAAATCGATAAATGTATAACACAACAAAAACAACCTAAATACACCTATTGGAATGAAAAAAAGACTCTAAACAAGACCTAAACCAAAATCTATATGCTACACTGCAAGACCATACTATTTCTACAATCTAGGGGGTTGGCCGACTACAAATTTGTCCGATCGAGCCAAACGTGGCCGGCAGGTTGAAGGTTCCGGCCAGTCAGTGGGATACTGTTGTCAAGCACGCATACAACCTTATCTCTTTAAAAGATGGCTCGCTATTGTTTCTTCACCTAGGGGTAGAACAACTGAGGAATTTCTTTTACAAATGGAGGCTTCAACTACAGCTAGGCTCCAAGGTTGGATAACCTCTTTGGACGGGCACCGATAAGGTAAATGTCACAGGATTTGGCCTAAATGCTCTTTTTACTCTAAGTCGGTCCTCGCTACATCTTCATTTCCTCCAGTTGAAAGTTTATTATTAGGATCTGATTACCCATGTGTTCCACTTTGGTGTACAAGAGCTCTGCCCAACCATTGAGGAATTTTAGGCATTGATGGAACTTTCCCATGATAAAGAAGCCATGCCTCAACACAATTTTGGTTACACTCAAGCCTTAGCCCGGATGTGTGGTCTAACTCCGAACAAGGCTCAATTCTTGGCTCATGGTGAGGATCTTAACATATTCAGATTAATTCGCCGATTTTCCATCATTGGAGATATGAGTGATCCCATTGGCGATGACATCGTAAACATGAACTTTGTTTATGCTTACTCTCACACTACTTGCTTCCCCCTAGTTGTAATAACCCCAACCTGTGATTAGCTGCTAAACTATGATTAAGGATGCCTAATAAGTAATTAAGATGAAATTCTGAATTAATTGCATGTGTGTTGTATTATTTGTGTTTCTATCTATTTATCATAGAAATATCTATTTATGTTTTTGTTTGTTTTGCGAATTGAAGGCCTTATCGGCATCCGATCATGAAATTGACTTGGTTTATGTGTTATTCAGAATTTTAGGGAATTTATAGTAGGTTCAATTGAAATTTGATTCAGAATGAATTAATTAGAATAAAACAGATAGAACTAACTAGGCCTAATCAAGTTTAATTAAGCTTAATTAATCCAAGCCTATATAAGGCTCTTTGGTTACAACACTCACTCTCATTTTGTCATCTTGAGAGAATCAAACGTGGAGAGAGAGAGAGAGAGAGAGAGAGAGAGAGAGAGAGAGAGATAAACCAAGCTCAACTAGGGAGATTGCTAGGGAATTGAAAGGACTTGGCTTAAACTTAGCTAGAATTTGAGACATTGGGAAGAATCACTCAAGAGCTCAAGAATTATGACTTATAGGTAAGAAATTCAACTCTTAATTATGTAGTTAACACATTCAATTTTTGAATTCAAAGAAAAATGAAAGATTAGTGCATGGAATGAACTAGGGTAGTAACAAAGAAGAAGAGTAGAGCATGAATGTGCATTTCATGGTCTGTATGAAGTTGATTCCAGCAATTCCTCTATGCATGTCATGTTTTCAACTTAATTATGAGACTTCATCATGTTTTTCATCAATTTCCTTTGTTTAAGCGTGATTTGAAGGGTTTAAGTCCAAGGAAATTAATTGCATGTTTGTATCATGAGTTTTGAGTTTGATCTTGCACAATTTTGATTGTTTTGGGCTTTGATTTTACGAAATGGTTTTGAATTCATAATGTTTTACAAGATTACAAGTGTTTTCTCAAGTTTTGGGGCCCAAAGGTTGCATTTTAAGGCTTTGAATTTGAGTTTTGAGTTTGGGAGCAAATTTGAAAATTCTAGAATTTTGCTTCTCCACTCGAGCGACAGAACCTGCGCTTGAGCGACCACTCTTTGTTTTGTACTTCCGCTTGAGCGACCAAAAGTTGGCTCGAGTGTAAAATGCATGATCCCAGAAGTTTATAAGTTTTGCAGACCGCTCGAGCGACTAGAGTTGCGCTTGAGCGAAGACCTCAGTCTCACGCTCGAGCGACCGTCGAGTGTGCATCGAGCGAAAAAATCAAGCAACCAGTACTTTTACAAAGTTTACAGACCTCTCGAGCGATGGAAGTTAAGCTTGAGTGACCACCCTTATGTTTAAACCTCTGCTCGAGTGAAGGAAGCTAAGCTCGAGTGATGACCCTATTTTCAGCAAATTTGACTAAGTGTTTTGAATCATATTTTGACATCCTCATTGCATCTTAGACATTCTTAAGCCCTAATTAAGACATAATAATAAGGATAAGAATTAGAAACACACTAAGAACGAAATGAAATAAGTTAAGTTCTATCCGAGTGTGTGTTTCAATATGCGTATCTGTTATGTTTGTGTAGGTCACGTGCTGTAAGCTATTTGATTTGTCTGCTTAATTTGTTCTACAAGTGGAGCCCTCTGTGAGTAACAACTTAGTAAAGCTATGTTCAACTTTATTTCTTTTCTGTATGATGAAATAAGATCTGTTTAATGAAATGTTATATTATGTACAATGAATGATTGTCCAATTTCTAACAAGTACTCGTGGCATCCATAGCACAAGGCCCTAGCCCGGGGGTAACAATACCGCAGTCTATGAACACAAGGCCTTAGCCCGGGGGTAACAATACCGTAGTCTATGAGCACAAGGTCCTTGCCCGAGGGTAATAATACCGTTGTCTCATGGCCCTCGCCTAGGAGTAACAATACCGTGGCTCAAGTAGGTTATATGGTCCCGGTACCAGAGGTTCCTTATGGAATTGGTCAAGTATGACCCTTAATGCTCTGTACATGATCTGTTAGCCCTAATAGGTGTACCATGTATGATCCTTTGTGAAACTGAATAAGTACATGTTTCTGTACTCTGAATAAGAATATGAACATGTTTCTGCTTTCTGAATCTGATATGGGACATCATTCATTAAACCTTTTACTTTGTTATTATTCACTGGCTTTCACTCACTATGTATGTAGGTGAGCAGGTGCGTAACCAGGCCTAAGCTGCTACCTGGAGAGTTTTGGGTCAGCCAGCCACCATGCCTCCCGGGGAGGTTCTTGTTGGAAGAAGTCAAGTTTTGTGAATCATGTTAAGGATGTTATGTTTTGTTTTGTTTTTGTTTATCTGTACACTAGGCTAAGTCCCTTTTGTTAATACTTGTATGGTGTTGCATGACTTATGTGGTTATGACGTCATATATGCATATATTTATGTAAAGTTTAAATTATTAGTCTCATGTATGTCTGCACAGTTTAATGGATGTTGAATTTTGTATATTTGCTTCCACTGTTCCTTATGTTATATAATATTCAGGTCAGAGGCCTTTGGTAATCTCAGGATTACTGGCCGGTTACGACGCTAAACCTATTAGGGCGGGTTTGGGTTGTGAAACTAATGGTAATAGGGCGAGCATTAGGATTGTCGAGATGGCCCAACGACTTCGGGAGCGTTAGAGTTGCATGGGTTTAATGTTAGTTGAAACTTTGATGGGCTTAGATGCATTCCATAGACAAGATGTGAGAACCCGAATATAAAAATTAAGTAAATAATTAAATAATAATATTACAATCTCAAATATTTTGATGGTGAATTCTAAGGTGCAAATTAAATATTATTGGAGGATCTTTTAATTAATTTTTAAACCTAAAATAAATTTATGGTGACAGTCTTTAATTTAGAGGTAAGATTTATTATTTAAAAAAAAAATAGGGGGCAAGTTAGTATGTATATTTTGATTTAATAATAGTTGTATTTTATTTAAATTAATGATGAGAGGAAATATAATAAAATAAAACATAGGATAATAATTTAGAATCTTTTAACTTTATATATATATATATATATATAAAGCAACCCTAGTTTTCCTAACAAAAACCCTAACCCTTATTATAATTGTTTTCCACATCACTTTCAACACATAGTAGCCGTGAGAGAAAGAAAGGAGAGAGGGAAAGAGAAGCTGCGTTGGGTTGTCTCTAGGAATCATCTGAATCTAAAGCAAATTCTTCAAGGTAGACTAATGTTTTAATTGTTTTGTCTCTTCTTTTACATTTTTTTCCCCTTCTTTCTTCATTGTGATGTGCCGTTTGGCACTGTTTTGGGTATAGGTATGGCTTGTGTGCAGAGGTTATTTGGAGGCTAGCATGTATGGCTTTGGTAAGGTGAAGGGCTGAAGTTGTGTTTGGGTGGTATGGGGTTGGATTGTGAGAGTGCCATGTAGAGGGTGTAAATTGTAGTCTAAAAATTCTATACAGAGTCATAAACTTTAAAAATCAAGAAACCATATCAAACGAATGAATTTTGAACTGAAATTTTTACAGTAGATCAATTACATATTGAATTGCATATTTGAATTTTTTCATAATTTTTGGGAGTCAAAATCCATATAAACTGATGCGTTCAAATCTGTCCAGAAAACTGGTTTAAACAGTAAATTCATGAGCGTTGTTCGCTTTGGGTATAAATCTGAAAATTATCAAATTAGTGTCATTAGAACCGGTTATGAGTCTAGTTTCTTACATTTTTGGCCTTGCATTGATTGCTCATGTATATTCAGAGAACCATCAATTTCTTTAAAGTGCTGCAGAAAATAACCTGTTTAGATATAATCAATTGTAGATAATTATTTTAATAAGCAAACCAAGTGAAACCAATTGGGTTTGAAACTTAGGATATATTAGTTGATATTTGGAGGGTTTTGGAATTTTTCGAACAGCGTGAAGTGGGTTTTGTAATTTTCAAAGTTAGCGAATAGATTGGGAAGGCTTGTTTAAAATTTGGTTTTATCTTAAAGTTACTTTTAATTAAGTTTCGATTTGAACCCATGTCTTGGGTGATTTTAGACCTTGAAGAACACGAGCTTAGGTATTATTTAAGAGTAACGGTGAGTGGGGTTGGGCCGTGTTAGTGCGCGTTAGTGTGGGGTACTTAGTTTATTATTCTCTTTAGTATTTTTAAATTAGTAGTGACGTGTAGTCTTCATACTTGGTTCAGGGCACTAGTTGGACTTTCATACTCTATTCGAGGATTATATTATTTTGTTTTCAGGTGAGTATTTTCATGCTACATATTTTTATAAATGTTCCCTTACCCTGAACTGTTGGAAAATTAAATTGTTGTTTCATGACTAAACTGTTTTGATAAATTATTATATTATCAATGGAATCAAATTATTTCTGAAACATGTGTGAACTTGGCATACTGTAAACTATTTGTTTTGGTCTCATGTTTATAATGATGAACTACCATGTTTTGCAAAACTGATGTGTATTGATTATTGGGACCATGTGTGTATTTAGTCCAGGGAAATTATTCCACCGTGTGTGGTGACTCTGGCCACTAGGGAACAGATCCGGGTTGGGCCGTGATGACTTTAGTGCTCAACGATTATAAGGAAAAAAAGCTTACAAAAATGCTAGGTGACCTTCAATCGGATAGTCTTTGAGAAAAGGCCCAGGTGCCGCCCTGAGGATGACTCTTAGTTCGGTATTGGATCCAACGGGACTTATAGCCTTGAGAACTGTGTGGCATATTATTTGTTTTTATTGGTACCTAGAAAATTATTGGTGTTCAAGTTATAATCAATTTTAAGTAGAAAATGTCGTTTATCATGTTCTTGCGAGACATGAGTATTTTAAGTATTGAACTGTGGAACCTTCTTTTTGAAACAGATTGTATTTACCAAACTGTATGCCAATCTAGTTTCTGTGATATATATCTTATTTTGGAATTGAACCCTGTTTTCAAAACTGTATTTACTATCCACGTTGCTACTCACTGAGCTATCAGCTGACTTAGTTGTTTACCATTTCCAGGTGTTAGAAGGACTTAGAGTGGACTCATGGCGTAGCGGGGACTCAATTGCATGGACCTCTAGGGCATTTATTTAATTTGTTTTAGGTTGCTTTGTCGAGTTTTGTGCATACATTGTGGTTGGGTTTTATTTAGAATTATTTTATTTTGTGGGCGGTTTGTGTCCCATTTAGTATATATATATTTTTAGGAAGTTGGTTATGACTTATTTTTCACTTGTGGCATGTCACTGAATTGAGTGTTGATTTATTTATTTCTGAGCTATCATCACATTTATTCTTTATGGTTTTGGGTTCATGTTTAGGCTTACATGTGCCTTGGGCTAAGTCCCTGTGGGCCACGGCCGGTCATGCCCGGATTTGGGGTGTGACACAAGAGACCTCCCAATTTGTAGGAAATCCACCACACCTTCAGGTACTGTTTCCCACCTTTCTTTATTTTATGTTTTTTACGTCACTCTGGCCCTCTTCACTTGATTTTTTTTTCCTTAAACCCCTTTTTTACTTTTCTTGCTCAACGCACATCTCTCTATTATTTAATCTCTATTGTTATTCATCCCTCCCTAGGTATGGTTGATGAATAAGCTGAAAGTAGTGGTTCTCTATGCTCGGTACTCAGCTAGGAACTACTTCTGAGCTCGGATTGTAGACTTTTCTTCTGAGGGCATGTGGTGTGACTGGATATGTAGCAGGTCTGTAATGGGCACTGCTTGGCGTTGCCCCTGGTTAGACTTGCCTGCAATGACATATAGCTTGTTCCATTAGCCAGGTGTGCAATTGATCAGCCTGACACACTGCGTCTTCAACTTCCCTTTCCGATTCAGGTGCCAGTTTGGACATAATCAGACTTGTCCTGCTAATGGGGCTAAGTATCCATCTACATTTCTACTCCGGGCTAGGCACCTCTCTCGGTATGCAAGTACCTGGAGGATGAGGTCGCTCCTGGCTCTTGCTGATGACTTCAGTTATGTAGACGTGCCCGAACGTCACCGCTGCGTGCGCGAATGGCACGGAATCCGTTTTGTTCATTAGCTACTACAGTTCGAACTCAATGTCACGGTTTTGAATCTAATCTAGCAAAGTGCAATGCAAGACTGATAAATCACCAAAGAGTCCAAATTCGACAAATCGTTTTGGAAAACTGATTTTTATAAAGAAGTGTCAAACATTGACTACTTTGCCAGATATAGAGTTGCCACCTAAATGTTTTGTTTTTGGGAAATTTAGGAAACCCTGACTCGTGTCTAAGGCCATGTGTCCGTCATCACCAAGGTTGTCTCAGCTCGGGAACTTGCGTATGAGAGGGGAAGGTCATGCAATGAGCACCCCCGCTCACCTGATCAAAGGATTGGCCTTTACTAACATGAAATATTGTTTTTGAAAACACATGTGTTCTTATTCCGATTATTAGCTAGAATTACTATGTGATGCGCACAACATACAAGTATAGACTAGATCGCCTAAGTTGGAACAAAACATCTCATGTTTGTTTGAAAATGGTTTGAAGGTGCTACTCGCAAGCAGGCTAAGACGTGGATTTGCCACCTTCAAGTGGGCTTAAAACAACATGATTTGCCACTCTCAAGTGGGCTTAAAACTCGCATTACGATGAATTGTTCCAATTCAAGCAATCCAATCTTCATCCATAGGCATTCATGCAGTTAAACATTTAAGCAGTCAGCCTCATGGCAAGCATGCTAAAAAGATGCTAAAGCATAAAACACTTACAGTGTACTCCGAGTCAAAACAACAACTAGTTAGAAATCATGCATGATCCTAGTTTATGTTAAGATGGCTAATGCAACACATGCAAAATGCAACTAGAAATAGGCTCGGCTATTCTAAGATGTCATGTGAATGCAGTTAGATGACATGTATTCAAATTGGAATTGAAATACTATGCAGTTTGTATGATGCGCCGAGCCCGGTGCCTGCAAGACAGATGAATGAATGAAAACATGCGAGCATAAGGATGCTAATCAAAACATGACCTAGAACTAACCATCGTAAGTGGTTAAGTAAAAGAGAGAAAGACGTGGGGTTGGAAGACATTCACACACTGTAGACACCCCATTTTTGACCGTCCTCAAGACTTGGACGTCACCGTTTGAACACTCGGTGATCATCCTTGTTTGCGTTCGTCTTGAGTTGTCGGAGGTCTCGGCTATGCGCCTTGCCTCAGGATCTCTCGACTCGACCGTTTTGTGTTTGGTTTTGCACCAAACACTTGTGTTTTTGCTTTGGAGGGCAGGGAATGGCTATTGGCCATCCCCACACTCCACTGGCCATGGATTAAGGCCACCGGCTGTGTTTTGTTGCCATCGGCCAAATGTTTGGCCGACCGACACTCTAGATGGTCGACCGGCCATCTATTTTGGTCAAATAGCATTTTTGGCTGGCCGACCACTGTACATCTGCTTTTGCAGATATTTTTATGCCAGCTGTGCTAGCTGGCATACACTTTCCTCCCCTCTATACACGTGTATGGAGGGATCTCCCTCTTGACTAGCTTACTTGAGAAGCTTTGCAAGAGTGAGCTCTATAAGAGGGAGCCTTTTCTCCCTCCATTAGGGTTAGAAAAAAAGCTCTAGAGGTCTGGCTTTTAGGGCTAGAAGTGTTTGTCTATTCTATCTCTATACCTCCCTCCCTTGTGAGTTAAGTGTGTGTTTGTTCTTACTATTGCACACAAACACCTACCATTACACCTTTCCTTAGTTGCCGAGGCGTTGGAGGGTTGATCTTGGACTTTTTGAGCTGGTTTTGATCCAAGAGAAGGTCTGGTCTTGTGATCTTGGAAGTGTTCTTCAAGGGTGAGTGTTCTTGCCCTTTATTCCCCATTTTTGCATAGCTTTTTTGACTATCTTGCAACTGTCTTTAGACTTTACATATAACATATAAAAGTTCTTTTTTTACCTGCTTAAAATAGTTGTTTAAGAGTGTTTTGAGCTTCGGGGTTGTTTGACCCCTCTTAGGGCTTGTTTGGCCCCATTTTGTGCCATTTTGGTTGAGCTCCAGGACCACCTTGTTTGGGCCTCCTCACCACTGAAATCTTGAGGGATTTTAGTGGTGAGGATGGTGCCTTGAGGTCCTACGAAGGAGAGGGCCACCCCCTCTCCTTGTTGTCTTTGAAAGGGCCATTTTAGCCTCATTAGTGAGCACCTTGTTTAAGTGTATGTTGGCCATGCCTTAACTGTTTTTTATGACTATCTTGCCATGATATAGCATTGTTGTGAGTTGGTTTAGGTACACCATGCTTTCTTAGCATACATGTCTTGTAATGCCATGAATTGCCTTAACATGTCTTGTGCTTTGAGCCTTGTTTCTAGCATGTTTTTGGCTTAGCCTTGTGAAGCTTTTATGCTTGTTTTAGCATGCTAAAGGTCTACTTTTGGCCATTTGGGTTGTCCATGCTTTGCTTTGTATAGCTACCATGTAACCTCTCTTGTATGCCTTAAGCATTGACCCCTCTAGCATGCCATCCTTGCATCATTTCAGTGGTTTGGAACCACTTGTTATGTCATTTCAGTCCTCATGATATGCTCGTATGCTTGCATTTGATGCCCCTTTCATGCTTTAAAAGGTTGGTGTTTCTTGCTCCATGTTTGTGCCATTGTGTATGCCTCTAGGATTAGATCATTTAGATGCCATCTAAGTGGTGTTTGGGGCTTACTTTTGCATGATTTAGGACTGTTTTAGTTCATTTTGGTCATTTGCTTCATATGTCATATGGCCCATGGTTTAAGTCCTTGGGCTTGGTGGCATGCCTAGCTTGCATTGTAGATTGGTTTGGCACCTTCTCAAACATGACTTTCAAAGCTTATAATGCATGCCATTTGTCCATGTTTGCATCCTCTTGAGTGTGCTTGAGAGTTGTTTCTATATGCCTAAGTGTTGGTCCTTGTGTGCATGCATGTTTGCATGTCATTTTGCCTTCATTCTTGAGCATATTGGCCCCTGTTTTGGGCTTAGTATAGAGCTGCCCAAATTAGTTTAAGTCCATAGTTCGCATGTTGTTGCATGCTCACCTTGTGTATTGTTGCATACTTGTGTGTTGTCACATGTTTAGGTTGTCTAACATGTTTGCTCCATGTGTTGTGGTATGATTGAATGAAGTCACATGCTTGCTTGCATGCTTGAACATCCCCATTGTATTTGGCATACTTATTGGTTAGCATGATCGTCACATGCCTTGTATGCTTGTTCGCATTGCTCATGTTGCATACTAGCTCATACGTCTAGGTTGCATTGCATTGACATGCATGCTTAGCCTCTTGAATTGAGTATGATAGAGGTTGAGCTCCTTGCTTGTTTATGTGCATTTCATTTGAAATCAAAGTGCATAACTTGGTTTCTTGGGCCATCACGCATCGAAATGGGTGATTGGTGGTCCGAGAACCGAGAACCATGTCCCTTTGAGTCATAAACATGATAAGGGATGTGTTGGTACACACATTCGCTTGGAATGCATTGCCATGCCTTGTTTTGGCCTCTGCTGCTGTCAAAAGAGGATTCTGTAGGAAGATTTGGCCGGTCGGCCATCTTTAGTGCCGACCGACCAACAATTGGTGGCCGATAGCTTAACCAGTGGCCGGTGATCATTTCCTTTGGCCGGTGACCATTTCCCTTGGCCGGTGGTATCCGACAGGGTTCATAGAGTGCACCTTGGGAATTTTGCAATGATCAAAGAAGGAAAACAGTGTGGACAGAGGCAACTTGTGCATAGCAGTGGACTTCAGAGCAGAGCCGAGCACGCATTGCATTAGGCCTTCTTCCCGAGGTTGTTTATTGTTTTATTAGATTAGTTAATTTGCTTAACTAGTTTAATTGGTCTGTAATATTTAATTAGCTTGTAGGTTAGTTAAATCTGTATTATTCTTTCGGTTCCTCCGAGCGAGGGAAAATTTGTAATAAGTGTGGGTGGGTGGGTGCGTATCTTCAACCCCCACTTCTTTCTCCCTTTTACTCACTTGCTTTGATGGTTAGTACTAGGGCATATTTAATTTAGCATCCTTATACTATACATGCGTGCATCATTCATCGGTATTGCATGCATCGGGTTCAGCGCATCATACTAACTGCATAGTAATTTAAATCTAACTTGAATATGTGCATCAAATGGTTGCATTTCACATGCCATCCTAGGATTAGCCGAGCCTATCCTAATTGCATTCTGTATGCGTTGCAGTCGGCACTTAACATGGACTTGGATCATACATTGATTGCTAACGAGTTCTTTGTTTTGGCTTGGAGTACACTGTAAGTATTTTGTGCTTTTGCATCTCGCACGAGTGTGAATGTTAACATGACAGCATGCTTACCATGTGGCTAGATGCTTATGTGATATGAACTGCCTGAATGCCTGTGGGTGAAGGTTGGATTGCTTGAGTTGGAACAACTCATCAATATCCGTGTTTTAGCCTACTCGCAAGTAGCAAATTTCAAAACATTTTCCAAACAAACGGATATGCGATACTTTGTTCCAAATTAGGCGATCTAGTCTATAATTGTTTTGCGGTGCGCATCACATAGTAATTCTAGCTAATTAAACCGGAATAAGAACACATAATGTTTTCAAAATTGGATATCATGGTTAGAAGGGGCCGATCTTCGGATCGGGCTAGAGGGGGTGCTCATAGCTGACCTTTCCTAATCTTACCCAAGTTCCTGAGCCGAGGCAACTTTGGTAATGATGGACACGTGGCCTTAGGCAAACGAGTCAGGGTTTCCTAAATTCCCCCATTAAAAAATATTTAGGTGGCGACTCTGTATCTGGCAAAGCAGTCCATGTTTGGCACTTCTTTTCTAAAAATCTATTTTCTTAAAACAATTTACCGGATTTGGACTCTTTGGTTCAGATTAAGAATCGTGACACAAAAAGGGAGTCCGAATTGTGGTGGCATAAAGCCCGAGGGCGCATCCACAGTTTCTAGCGACTCCGCTGGGGATTTTAGAGAGCTTGGCTCGAACTCATGATATCTTGTTTTGACTACATTTATGTGTTTCTTTGCATTGCATGTGCATTGGTGCGCCTAGGACACCGTGTTGGCCATCTGCTATTCCTGAACGGTTTGCCAGAGGCTTGCCTTGTCAAGGCATAACCATAAGGCTGACCGGTTGCGGGCTCTGCCAGTATGGGAACACAAACCCCGGTTTTTACCGGGGCACCCTTTTGACCATTCGACCTAGTGCATATTCAGAATCTGTAGTGACCATTCCAAACTAGGACAGGTTGCTTACCCGATTATAGGTTGTTTGAAACTGCTGCGTACGTAGTGAAACCCTAGCTCCTGACAAAATAGGACAAGGAAACCCTACCCCAGCATAGGGGTGTTTTGGTTCTCATTTAGTTGCTACGTGCTTTTAGAGTATATCTCTACAGGGAATGTGCATATCAATTTGGAAGTTTGAGTACCAAGCCTGAGGGCATCAGTATCAGTGTTTTGGGGAATCAGTTATATCTGCGGGAATCAGACTCAGTTTTGGGACAACAATTTTGGGGAACAGTGATCAGTAGTAGAGTACAGTTATTCAGTCATGTCTATTCCGTTTGGGCTGAACTACTGCTTGTTTTCCCTTTCAATTCAGAGATTTGGGTTCAGAGACTTGGTGTTCTCCTTCGCTGAGGCAAGACAGATATCTGATCCGTCAGTCACCGTTCAGTTCAGCGGACTTATGATGACCCAAAGTTCAGAGGAAATTGTGGTTATGGCAGCCGCGTTAGACCAAGGGATCATCTTGTAGGATGAGACCAATATTGATGTACCGCATCCGCCCAGGTCGCCTGCTGCACAACCGATCTGGACCCCTCCAGTTGTATCAGGCTCGTGAGCCCACCACGTTTGAGTTAATGGGAATGATCGGCGACCTCCAGAGATCCGTGGCCGATCTGGCCTATGGAATGTCGGCTTCGCCACCAGCCACATAACATGCGGGGAATTTTGTACCATAGGAGCCCCCGCTACTAGGGCGGATTGTGATCGAGCTCAGCCAACTAGAGGTTGCCTCTAGCTACAGCAACGACGTGTCAACAACAACCGGGTTTCGCTCTGATGTAGTAACCCAAACCCTCGATCAGGCTGAGGCTAGAGGTAAGAACAAAGTGGGAACATATGCTGATCCCGTTGGACAACTGCTGTGGGCAGTCGAGGCTTTGAAAGCCGAGGGAATGAATAAGCAGCAAGTGTTCGCAGTCATGACTAAAGCTGTGGATGATGCTTTCCCCACCAACCGAAGGCAGTTCAAGCCAGGTGGAAAATCGGGATAGGCCCCGTCATGCCAAGACAGTTCCTTTCATTCCTAACCCTGCACCAGGAAAAGATCAGAAAGCCAAGGCAGTGCCTACTGACCCTTTTGCTAGTGCGTCTAGCAAGAACCTTCAGATTTCGAAGTACTTGCCTCGAGGGCGCAGAGTCTTTCACGCCCTCTACATGCCTTTGTCTAGGGCATTTCAAATTTTGGCTAAAAATAGGTATCTTGAACCCCTCGAGCCTCGGCCTCTCCCGAAGAATCTCCCTCTCTCACATGATGCTACCTTGTACTGCGCGTACCACCAACAGTCCGGCCACAGCACCGATGGTTGTTTCTGCCTTCGTCATGAAGTGCAAGATTTGATCGACAATGAGGTCATCCTCCTACCTACCTCAGCAAAGTCTGTCACTACTGAGCTATTGGACTTCGAGGATACTGCAAGTTTGTGATCAAGGGTTGGACCACCTGCGGGCAGTGCTCGGTGCATTTCAGATGTGGCATCTGGCACGCACTTTTGAGCATCTACGAATGCCAATTTTTGTGGTTTCTGACTTAGGTGTTGAGTCAGTTCGGTGGTCTTGTTTTGAGTCTGTCTCTTTGTTTTGAGTCTGTCTTTTTTGCTTAAGGGTCTGTCTTGTCGCGTCGAGTCAGTCCCATTGTATAGAATGTCGGGTGATTTCGGGGTTGTTGCCTTGAACACCCTTTTGTTTTGTAATTACCCTTTTGCTTTCTTTTATGTCTGTCTCTGCCGTAGAGCCAGTTGCAACCAGGGAATCTGAATGAAACAGCTGCGGCTATCATGTTTCCATGCTTACTGCTATTTTGAGCTAGTTGCTCCAGAGGATTTGAATGGAATAACAGTACATTCCACCTGCTCTCTTGTGCCCTGAAAATCATTGCATTGACCTAAGTTTTTCAAAACCTTTTTGAACACTGCGGTGAAAACAAAGGGGAAGGAATTCCTCGGGATTTGCAAAACTTTGATCAAATTGAGAGACAGAGAGGCGTGCTAAGCCCTTAATGATTGAAATCATGCTTGTCAGCGTGAGTACTGAGAAGGACCCTGGCTTGATCCAGACTGGTTCCATACTATCTTCGGCGCGAGCGATTTGTCGCTTCTTTAAAAACTTTCAAAAACAAAGTGTTTTGCGCGGTCCTGCGAAGACCTGTGTGGAATCGCTCTTTAGATTATGCAGCTTAGGATCGCTCTCAGCCTCAAGACTTGAGCCCTTGCTTTAAAACCTTGAACTACAATTCAGAGTGTTCAACGATCAACCATCAAGAGAGGCCTGCGTAGCCAGATTGGAAGCAGCCCTCGAACAAGAGGCACCAAAGTCAGATCAAGAAGATCAGATCTCATCAGAAGAAGCTTGTGAAGCTAGAACAGAAGCACCCCTCCAACTAGGGGCAAAAATGTCCGATGTGCTCGAAGAACCGAAGATGGGTCCTTTAGCAAATCAATACAACAGTCATTTTCCTGGATTTAGATGACTTCAGGATCTCAAAACCATTTGGCATGGACTTGTTACACTTTTACCCTTTGAGAGGCTCGCTGGGCCGAAAACCCGGAAGGGCGACCCAGGCAAAAGTTAGAGCAAGAGAAAATACAAAAAAAAAGAAGAAAAAAAAATGCAAAAGAAATGAAAAGAGAAAAATAGAAAAAAAAAAGAAAAAAAAGAGAAAAGAAAAGAAAAGAATTGAAAAAGGAAAGAAGAATAAAGCTCGCAAGGTTGAAAACCCGCAACGGGCGCCTTGGCAAAAGTTAGAGCCTAAAAAGTGAAGGTTAATACCCGAGTGTACCTTAACCGGAACTACGTAAGGCTTGATTCCCATGTTTGGGATATGTAGGCAACTTCATCCTGAAGTCCAGCCCCCAACGCTTTCAAAGTAATTTAGTCCATGTAATGGTTTTGATCATCCTTGCCTTCTCTGAATCCGATAGTTCGGTTGTGACACCGTGAACCACGTAGGCTTGATTCCCATGTTTGGGATATGTAGGAAACTTCATCCTGAAGTCCAGCCACCAACGCTTTCAAAGTGACTGTGTCCATATATTGGTTTTGACCATCTTCGTCTCCAAGAGTTCGGTCGTGATCACCAACAAGGACGGTTTACAAAATGCTGCGGCGTCATCCAGACAAGGGGCAACTTTCCGTTGCCATGAGTCGCCATTCAAACGAGGGGCAACTTTCCGTTGCCGTGCAGCTCTTTTCAAGCAAGGGGCAATTTTCCATTGCCTCCGATCCGAGGTTGCGCATCTCAAGAGTAAGTTCCGTGCTCGTTAAGCACTGACCGTTTGCAAAAATAGTTTTTGAGAATTTTTACTGAGGTTGACTATTTTCTCAAAAATTATTCTATCTTTTCCAAAACTGGACCATTTTCTTGGACCCAAGAAAGGAAAATTTTCAATGCTCATAGCCTAACTCGCATGGTTTTCAAATCAAAAATCGAACCAGTATGTTAATCTAACTCTCATATTGGTCAAAACTGTTTTAGTAGAAAACCAAAACAAAAAATGGTCAAAATGATGAATTAGGGGTACAGCTGAGTCAGGCTTCCTGTCTTTCCCCCGATTGTCAATACTTGCCAGAAGGGCACTCTATTCGCCAGAAGAAGACACAACTGAAGCTGTCAGTAAAGGGCTGAAAGCTCTCAACAACCTCCAAGCAACGAGGTATCGAGCCAAGTGCGAAGCACAAATTGGAATGGATCAAGATACTCCATCCGGAACATCGACTAGACGTCCCGGGAGGAAATAGCCGCGAGCTAATAGTGTTGGGCGTGAACCCACAACTTCCTATTCATCTACAAACCACCCTGGGGAGGGATGGAAAATAAGAGATTAAAGAACAGAGAGGTGTAAGTCGAGAGAAAAGTGAGCAAAAGGGTTTTGAGAAGAAAAAAAAAAAAAAAACCGAGCCTGAGAGCCGAGTGATGTGAGAATCACAAATGAGAAAGGGTGGGAAATAATGCCCAAAGGAACTTGCTCCTCGTGATTTAAGGTTTCTCATTTTTGTAAACACGTCGGTATGTCGTGTCTTTTGTTTTGTTTACCTCAACTTTTGTTTTGAGTCTTTTCCGAGCGTGTCTCGTTGTGATTAGGTCGTGTACTTTCTGTTTGAGTCATTTTTACTGTGTTCAGTTGTAGGCTCAATACCCCGGTTTGAAAAACCCTTTTTCAATCTCAAAAAATTTTAATCATGTTGTGCTCAGAGTGCTGTGCCTCTCCACATTTATGCGAAGCAAAAGAAGAAAGGGAAAATTTGGGGCATCTGAGTGTGCTTCAACTTCAGCCCATTCTACCTTTGTATTCCGTCTTGTCAGATTGGACTGTTTGTTCAGGGTTTGCCGTGTGCAGAATAAACAGAATGGCCTGTATGCAGATTAATTCCCAGCAGAGTATGGGCCGAGTGTTCAGACTAAGCAGTGGGTTGTATGAGTTGTTTTGCCGTTGGCCGGTTCGTTACTTGGTTATTACAATACAAATATTTGACTTTCAGACAGGAGATCAATCCCATTTACATTGTGATGTGATGTGATGTAATGTAATGTACCAAAATGTAACACTTTTTCAGATAAAAAGCTTTGTTTCATTTCATCATCTTTTTCAAGTACAAAGTTTTGGAAAAAACAAAACCTGCCTGCAGCAGTACAAGGTACTCTAGCTACCAGCAAAAAAAGAAAAGTACAAAAAAAAAAAGAAGAAGAAAAACAGCAAAAATCTGGATCAATGTCAAGCGGCCTTAGGCCTAAGGGTCTGTCCTCATCCTCTTCCTGGACGAAGGTCCAGGAGCATCGTCATCTGAGCCTGAGTCAGTGCCATCTCTGGTCTCCTCCTCAGATGACTCCGCCTCTGCCTCTGCCCCCGCCTCCGTCTCCGCCTCGGACTCATCGTCATCGGGGACTGGTGCCCGTGAGCTACTCCCAGTATGAGTGCGCCCCGCTTTGGTGCGGGGGTATACTCTGCCGTCTCGGGTAGGAGCGGAAGGTCTAGCTGAAGCACCTCCTACAGTAGGAAGCTAGAAGGGAGGCTGAAAAGTACAAATGACAAACGCATCAGTATGCTACAGAATGTAGTATATAAATACAGTGTGTGAATACTGTGAGCAGTGTATCAGTACAGAATGCAGTGTATGAATACAGTGTGTGCACAATACAGTGTATGAATACAATGTGTGAATACCGTGAGCAGTGTATCAGTGCAGAATGCAGTGTATGAGTACAGTGTATGAATGCCGTGAGTAGTGCTGTGAACAGTCTGTGGGCTACGGTGTGTTAGACGCCATGAGGGCCGTGTATCAAGTGTTGAGTTGTGCATCAGATTATGTGAAACAGTTTATGTATGGTTTGAGACCGTGGTCAGAAGAACATACTGGAATACTGTAAATGGCCAGAAGGTCGAGGCTCTGCTGAAGCATCCCCATCACCGAAGCAGTCAACTCCAGGGACTGGCGAGTGTACTCGGAGGAAGCCTGCAAAAGTGTTAGAAGTATCAATATTCTGCGGAATATCAAACGAAATGAAATGAAATGGCGGTGCAAAATGCAAACTGCAGAAGTACATACCGGAGGCAAGTCGTAGAAACTGACTAACTCATGATCAGCCGGAGGAGGAGCGATGGGGATCTGGTAAGTTGCCCCACCCCACCCTCTGCATGTCATCGTCGTGGGCAGTGCTGGCCAACTAGCCCCCCGTCCTCTCCGAGCTCCACTCCTGCCACGGACTCGAGCCGTCTTCGATGTCCCTGCCCCTGCTCCAGCCGCTGGCGCCCCCGGCCTCTCTCTCTCAGCTCGACAGCCATTGCTCAAAGGCCGCATGATATATGTACGGACGTACTCTGAGTAGTCGCCTATGCCTCTGAAGCATATCGCATCCCGGCCGATCGTGTAGTCGGCCATCTGCTCAGGGGTGAACCTCTCGGTATCCCTCATATGCTCAGGAGGGTGAACCAGGACTATTTGCTCTGGCAAACCTAGGGTCTGGAGTAGGAAACGCTCACCTAGGTACCAAGCCCGACAGACCAGCCCCTCCAGCAAGATCCTGAAGCGTGCAGTCTCCTCAGCACCGGCAAATCACTCCCGCAGCACGGCTGGCAATGGAGCCCAAGGCTGCCAAGTGATCTGTAAATGGCATGTAGTTTGTTATCTACTGTTATTGAAAATACATTGTAAAGTGAAGTTTAAATAGACTCTAAAGTTGAACATACCTCCGTGGGGGTGATGGTGTCAAAGTAGCGGCGAAAGAAGATGAAAGACTCCCGTGGTCTCCGCACACACCTAACATCGAAGCGGCGGGAGAATGGCACGCCAAGAGGGGTCTCCACGTCTGGCACTGGGGCGAGTCTCGGAAAGTAGGCACAGACCCACAACTGCAGAGCAAATATCAGTATGCTTATCAGATAAAGCAGAATACAGAATAAAGCAGAAATGACAGAACCGTGTATTGTGCAGAGTGTACAGTGTGTGCAGTGTACAGTCAGTGTAAAACAGAGTATATGTGTGCCGTGTGTGCAGTATACAGTCAACGTGAAGCAGACCACAGTGTGTGTAGTATACAGAGTACAGAAAATGTAAAGCAGAAATGTAAAGCAGAAAAGAAGATGTACCTCCCAAGCCCGCCAACAGCCTCTGAGCAACTGCTCGCTGCAACGGGAGGCTGAGCTCATGTATTCGTACAGGGTGGCTAGAGCAGCGCCACCCCAGTCGTAGCACAGAATCCGCGTGACGTCCACTAGCGCACTCAACAAATAGAGAGGCACGGTGTTCGCCCGATCGGCGAAAATGGTCGTCCCCAGCAGAAACATGAGAAAGTTGCGGGCGTACTGCTCCACCTCCTCCTGGGTCATCGGTGCCTCCTCAGCCAAGGCTGGCTGAACCTTGAACTGGACCTCGAACCATGAGTATCTGATGAAGCCGGGGCGTGCGAGAGGCGGCATCTCGCCCAGCAAGTAAATCTGAGCGGCCTTCCACTCGTCCATGTCGGTATCGAAGGGGATTGGATCACCCCCTACCCCGATGCCGGTGAGCATCGAGAAGTCATAGGGAGTCATCGTCATATCTCCCGTAGGAGAGAAGTGGAAGGAGTCGGTGGTGTCCCACCACCTCTCCACTAGAGCAGCAAAGAGACGCCTTCTCGCAGTGAGGCGCGAGAGTCCTCTGCAGAAGGCGCCGAAGCCGGCCTGGTCTATGATGTGACGGACCGCATCTGGCAGCTCCATGTACTAGTCTCAAGCGGCAACGTTCCCATACCCCCGGAAGGCATGGGAATCTCCCTGTGTTCAAGCAAAATAGTTGTGAAGCAATATAAAATGTACAGTTTTGAAGAGCATTCAGAATTGGTGGCAATACAGCATGTGTGCACGTTTTTAAGTTCAAACAAATATCGAGTGTCGGTGTGCTCGAAGTGAACTACGGCATATGATGTGTCAGTGTTTCCGAGTGGTTCAGTACAGATACAGCTTGTGTGCACGTTTTCAAGTTCAAACAAACATCGGGTGCCGGTGTGCTTACAGTGAACTACAACATGCGATGTGCCAGTGTGTTTGGGTGGTTCAGTGACAATATAGCATGTGTGCACATGTTCAAATTCAAACAGACATCAAGTGCAAGTGTGTTCACAGTCAACTACAACATACAGTGTATCGGTGTATCCGGGCTAAGCAGTTAAAGAATCGAATCAACTATGGTAGTTAAGTGTTCTACATTGCGAAAAATGAAATGGGCAAGAATATACCTCAGAAGCGCCGTATGATAGATGTGACTCTGGCTTGCACAGGAGAAGCTCTAGAGGCACCGTCCTATTGAAACTCCTGAACTGGCGAAGTTTGTCAGGAGGAAGTACGTGAATCGCCGGCCGGTAGGTCGCCGGGTCGAACGGGCGGACGCTCAAGGGCAAGAGCTCGGCCTTGGGATCCATCTCATGATCCGGAGGAGTCCCACCCCGTGGAATATCGTCTGCCATCTCAGAGAAAGTGTGAAAATGGCCGGAAGAGAGAAGACCGGGCTAGAATACAAAAGGTCAACCGAAAAGTCAACCCCTGGGAGGGCGGAAAATGGCCGGAAAAGCCGGAATATGGAAAAGGCACGAAGATCAAGAGGAACTCGGGGGAAACAAACCCCAAGAGGTGGAAATCAAGAAAGAGACACCGAAACGAAGTTTCGTTCGGTTCAAAACGTTCAAAACGCGAAGGTATTCGAGAATCAAACGTCGAAATGAGCGCTAAAACTGAGGAAAACGGTGAATGGAAGAGAGAAAAATGCTCTAGAGAGAGAGGGGGAGGATTTTCGCACAAGAGGCAAGTGCCAAAATAGGGTTTGAAGCCCTATTTTAAAAGACCTGAGGCCAAAAGACCAAACTGCCTCGATTCAGGCAAATTTGGCCGATCGGCCACAGTGTTGGCCGGTCGGCCAAATATTTGATCGATTAAACTTTTTGATGGCCAATGGACAGCTGGTGATCTCCTCCAATGGCTGGTGAGCCTCCTACACTCTTGTTTGGGTCGTATAAGTGGTTTGGGGCCCTCATTTCTCAAGATAGTGCAAGAACAGGCATTTTTGAAGCTTAACCGGTCTCCGTTTTGACCTCGAACCGCATCTTCAGCATGCCATCCCCGAATATGTGCAAGGTGTATCCCTTTTGGTATCCTTTTGCCTCTTACGAGATTCGAAAGTTTCCCCGCAAGAGTTGCTTTACAAATGCTTTGTCGTGAACATGCGTTGGTTATACGTCATTTCATTCGCATTATTGTGCACGCATTTCGTATCACCATGCTCATCTTACTTGCATTGTTATGCACCCGCCACGGTTTGGTGAGACCTTAAACACGCACGGTCTGGCGAGACCTGAAATACGCTCGGTCTAGGAGACCTTAAATCTGTCGGTCTGCATTGTCATGCATGATCCTCGTCACGCGTTGCTATACACACCTTACATACGTTGTTATGCATCTTCCTCATTTGCATTGTCATGCATTTCAAGCCGCGTGTTGTCGCGCATTTCAAATTCACATGCATTGCCATGCATTTCAAGCAACTTGCGTTGTCGCGCATTCAAAACAACATGCATTTCAAACAAAAAAAACATGCATCATTTGCATTTCAAAAAAAAAAAAAAACATACAAAACATGCATCATTTGCATTTCGAAAGAAAAAACAAAAAAAAAACACATGCATCATTTGCATTTAAAAAAAAACAAAAAAAACATGCATCATTTGCATTTCGAAAGAAAAAACAAAAAAAAACATGCATCATTTGCATTTCGAAAGAAAAAGCCAAAAACAACATGCATCATTTGCATTTCAAAAAACAAAAAAATATATGCATATGTCATGTGTTGTAAATAGCATGCGTTATTATGCATTTTCATGCATTTGTCATGCATCCACTGTATATAGTGCATATGTCATGCATTTTTATTGTAAATAATGCATATGTCATGCGTTCACTGTACATACATACATTCCATTGCATATTGTATATATTGCATTGTAGCTTGCATGCATTCATTGCATCACCTCCATTTATGGCTTGCGCCTTTCCATGATTGAGCTTGGTTTGGTATGTGCCCATATCTTTCACGTCAAAGCACAGTTATGATATTATGTGTACGCACCTATTCCACGCTGGTATGTTGGTTTGAGGGTGACGACACCGTTTCTGTGTTAGACGCGGCTTGTATGTGTCCATGCCTTTCTCAGGCAAAATACGGTTTGGCCGCAGGCCTAATCCACTGCATCCATTGCATTCTCCCCGGCAGATTGCATTGTACATAGCATTCATTGTATATAACGCATTGTACATACATACATTCCATTGCATACTATAAATATTGCATTGTAGTCTGCATGCATTCACTGCATCACTCCCTCCATCTATGGCTTGCGCTTTTCCATGTTGAGCTTGGTCTGGTATGTGCCCATATCTTTTACGTCGAAGCACAGTTATGATATTATGTGTATGCACCTATTCCACGCTGGTATGTTGGTTTGAGGGTGACGACACCGTATCTGTGTTAGACGCGGCTTGTATCTGTCCATGCCTTTCCTAGGCAAGATTTGGTTTGGCTGCATGCCATATCCATTGTATATATTACATTGTAGTATAATTTTTGCATCCAGCATTAGGATCATTGGTCTTTCCTCAACGGGACATTTCCCCACTTATGTCATTCCACCCAATTACTTGTTCTTGTGTCCGTTTACATCACTCACAGTTCTGCATGTGTACGCGCCTATTCCATGCTGGTATGTTGGTTTGAGGGTTGCGGCACCTTTTATATGGTAGACGGATTTTGCATCTCCATCATCCTTTTGACATTTGTGTGGTTTTGAACTGCCCATGATTGGATCATGATTAAATTTCATTGCATTATCGTTTGGATTGTTTATACATAGTTTTGTATATACTGCATATCATTTCGCATTCATTTTGCATTGTCATGCATGTTGCTAACAATATTGTACCTGTTAAGTTGCTTTCTTTTACAGGCACGATATTGTATGTACCGTTCATTTGAAGCTAGTGCAACCAGACGAGCCGCGCAGGTATTGTATTCTCTAAGTGAGACGTATCGAGAATTGCATAATTCTCTTACATCCTTTCTGAATTGTAGTGTAGTTGGATTGATGTATGCTAGCTTAAAACTATTGCATGTTACGCTTCGTTACAACTTTCTTTGCATGATCATAAGTTATGCTCGGCTTCTTACATTATCAGTTGCATTTTGCCCCTGCCTTCGGGTGCATGTCTTTATTGTCTTGCATGCTTTGTCTAAGTCTTCGGTCTTGTCAAAAATGGGTCGTCTCTCGGCTTTGACACTCACTCCCGTCATTCTTATGACTTTCGAGTTCTGTCAAAGAGGGGCAACTGTAGAACCCCATTTTTGACTGTCCTCAAGACTTGGACGTCACCGTTTGAATACTCTGTGATCATCCTTGTTTGTGTTCATCTTGAGTTCCCGGAGGTCTCGGCTATGCGCCTTGCCACAGGATCTCTCGACTCGACTTTTTTGTGTTTGGTTTTGCACCAAACACTTGTGTTTTTGCTTTGGAGGGCAGGGAATGGCTTGTTGGCCATCCCCACACTCTACCGGCCATGGATTGAGGCCACCGGCTGTGTTTTGTTGCCATTGGCCAAATGTTTGGCCGACCGGCACTCTAGATGGTCGACCGGCCTTCTATTTTGGTCAAATAGCATTTTTGGCTGGCCGACCACTGTACATCTGCTTTTGCAGATATTTTTATGCCAGCTGTGCTAGCTGGCATACACTTTGCTCCCCTCTATACACGTGTATGGAGGGATCACCCTCTTGACTAGCTTACTTGAGAAGCTTTGCAAGAGTGAGCTCTATAAGAGGGAGCCTCTTCTTCCTCCATTAGGGTTAGAAAAAAAAGCTCTAGAGGTCTGGCTTTTAGGGCTAGAAGTGTGTGTCTATTCTATCTCTATACCTCCCTCCCTTGTGAGTTAAGTGTGTGTTTGTTCTTACTATTGCACACAAACACCTACCATTACACCTTTCCTTAGTTGCTGAGGCGTTGGAGGGTTGATCTTAGACTTTTTGAGCTGGTTTTGATCCAAGAGAAGGTCTGGTCTTGTGATCTTGGAAGTGTTCTTCAAGGGTGAGTGTTCTTGCCCTTTATTCCCCATTTTTGCATAGCTTTTTTGACTATCTTGCAACTGTCTTTAGACTTTACATATAACATATAAAAGTTCTTTTTTTACCTGCTTAAAATAGTTGTTTAAGAGTGTTTTGAGCTTCGGGGTTGTTTGACCCCTCTTAGGGCTTGTTTGGCCCCATTTTGTGCCATTTTGGTTGAGCTCCAGGACCACCTTGTTTGGGCCTCCTCACCATTGAAATCTTGAGGGATTTTAGTGGTGAGGATGGTGCCTTGAGGTCCTATGAAGGAGAGGGCCACCCCCTCTCCTTATTGTCCTTGAAAGGGCCATTTTAGCCTCATTAGTGAGCACCTTGTTTAAGTGTATGTTGGCCATGCCTTAACTGTTTTTTATGACTATCTTGCCATGATATAGCATTGTTGTGAGTTGGTTTAGGTACACCATGCTTGCTTAGCATACATGTCTTGTAATGCCATGAATTGCCTTAACATGCCTTGTGCTTTGAGCCTTGTTTCTAGCATGTTTTTGGCTTAGCTTTGTGAAGCTTTTATGCTTGTTTTAGCATGCTAAAGGTCTGTTTTTGGTCATTTGGGTTGTCCATGCTTTGCTTTGTATAGCTACCATGTAACCTCTCTTGTATGCCTTAAGCATTGACCCCTCTAGCATGCCATCCTTGGATCATTTCAGTGGTTTGGAACCACTTGTCATGTCATTTCAGTCCTCATGATATGCTCGTATGCTTGCATTTGATGCCCCTTTCATGCTTTAAAAGGTTGGTGTTTCTTGCTCCATGTTTGTGCCATTGTGTATGCCTCTAGGATTAGATCATTTAGATGCCATCTAAGTGGTTTTTGGGGCTTACTTTTGCATGATTTAGGACTGTTTTAGTTCATTTTGGTCATTTGCTTCATATGTCATATGGCCATGGTTTAAGTCCTTGGGCTTGGTGGCATGCCTAGCTTGCATTGTAGATTGGTTTGGCACCTTCTCAAACATGACTTTCAAAGCTTATAATGCATGCCATTTTTCCATGTTTGCATCCTCTTGAGTGTGCTTGAGAGTTGTTTCTATATGCCTAAGTGTTGGTCCTTGTGTGCATGCATGTTTGCATGTCATTTTGCCTTCATTCTTGAGCATATTGGCCACTGTTTTGGGCTTAGTATAGAGCTGCCCAAATTAGTTTAAGTCCATAGTTCGCATGTTGTTGCATGCTCACCTTGTGTATTGTTGCATACTTGTGTGTTGTCACATGTTTAGGTTGTCTAACATGTTTGCTCCATATGTTGTGGCATGATTGAATGAAGTCACATGCTTGCTTGCATGCTTGAACATCCCCATTGTATTTGGCATACTTATTGGTTAGCATGATCGTCACATGCCTTGTATGCTTGTTCGCATTGCTCATGTTGCATACTAGCTCATACGTCTAGGATGCATTGCATTGACATGCATGCTTAGCCTCTTGAATTGAGTATGATAGAGGTTGAGCTCCTTTCTTGTTTATGTGCATTTCATTTGAAATCAAAGTGCATAACTTGGTTTCTTGGGCTATCACGCATCGAAATGCGCGGTTGGTGGTCCGAGAACCGAGAACCATGTCCCTTTGAGTCATAAATATGATAAGGGATGTGTTGGTACACACATTCGCTTGGAATGCATTGCCATGCCTTGTTTTGGCCTCTGCTGCTGTCAAAAGAGGATTCTGCAGGAAGATTTGGCCGGTCGGCCATCTTTAGTGCCGACCGACCAACAATTGGTGGCTAATAGCTTAACTAGTGGCCCGTGATCATTTCCTTTGGCCGGTGACCATTTCCCTTGGCCGGTGGTATCCCACAGGGTTCATAAAGTGCACCTTGGGAATTTTGCAATGATCAAAGAAGGAAAACAGTGTGGACAGAGGCAACTTGTGCATGGTAGTGGACTTTCGAGCGGAGCCGAGCACGCATTGCGTTGGGTCCTCTTCCCGAGGTTGTTTACTGTTTTACTAGATTAGTTAATTTGCTTAACTAGTTTAATTGGTCTGTAATATTTAATTAGCTTGTAGGTTAGTTAAATCTGTATTATTCTTTCGGTCCCTCCGAGCGAGGGCAAATTTGTAATAAGTGTGGGTGCGTGTGTGCATGTCTTCCAACCCCCACTTCTTTCTCCTTTTTACTTACCTGGTTTGATGGTTAGTACTAGGGCATATTTAATTTAGCGTCCTTATGCTATGCATGCGTGCATCATTCATCGGTATTGCATGCATCGGGTTCAGCGCATCATACTAACTGCATAGTATTTCAAATCTAACTTGAATATGTGCATCAAATGGTTGCATTTCACATGCCATCCTAGGATTAGCCGAGCCTATCCTAATTGCATTCTGTATGTGTTGCATTCGACACTTAACATGGACTTGGATCATACATTGATTGCTAACGAGTTCTTTGTTTTGGCTTGGAGTACACTGTAAGTATTTTGTGCTTTAGCATCTCGCACGAGTGTGAATGTTAACATGACAACATGCTTACCATGTGACTAGATGCTTATGTGATATGAACTACCTGAATGCCTGTGGGTGAAGGTTGGATTGCTTGAGTTGGAATAACTCATCAAAATCCGTGTTTTAGCCTACTCGCGAGTAGCAAATTTCAAAACATTTTCCAAACAAACGGATATGCGATACTTTGTTCCAAATTAGGCGATCTAGTCTATACTTGTTTTGCGGTGCACATCACATAGTAATTCTAGCTAATTAAACCGGAATTAAAACACATAACATTTTCAAAATTGGATATCATGGTTAGTAGAGGCCGATCTTCGGATCGGGCGAGAGGGGGTGCTCATAGCTGACCTTTCCCAATCGTACCCAAGTTCCCGAGCCGAGGCAACTTTGGTAATGACGGACACGTGGCCTTAGGCAAATGAGTCAGGGTTTCCCAAATTCCCCCATTAAAAAATATTTAGATGGCGACTCTGTATCTGGAAAAGCAGTCCATGTTTGGCACTTCTTTTCTAAAAATTTGTTTTCTCAAAACGATTTGCCGGATTTGGACTCTTTGGTTCAGATTAAGAACCGTGACACAAAAAGGGAGTCCAAACTTTGGTGGCATAAAGCCCAAGGGTGCATCCACACACACTCACGCACACTTATTACAAAATTCGCCCTCTCGACGGAGGGTCCGAATGAATAATACAAGCTAGCTACGCTAAGCTATTCTAACTAATCTAATAATATAATTAGACTAATTGTTATATAATCAAATTGAATATTAGCTAAGCTAAGCTAATTAAGAATTTACAATGATGAATTAAATTAGCTAACACTTTAACTAATTAATTACAAATTAACTAACTATACAAAGCTGTTAAAACGGCCTCGAGAAGAGGGGCATATGCATGCTCGATCGACTTTGCTCGGAAATCTGTTATCATGCCTCATGTTACCTCTGTTTGCACTATTCTGCACCTCTGAAAATTATGCCAACTTCTGTGATGCTTCTGACCTACCTCATGGACACTCTGAGAGGTCATCGGCCAAGAGGGGTGGTCATCGGCCAATGGATAATGGTCATCGGCCAATTTGGATACTATCGGCCAAATATTGTTAGCTGATCGGCACACTATATAGCCGATCGGCCATCTCTTCCTGCAAACAGCTCCTTTTGCTGCAACAGAGCACAAACAGAGGCATGGCAATGTATTTGCAAGAAAATGTTGTGCAACTACACCCTTTATCATGTTTAAGGCTCAAAGGTGTGTAGTGCTCGGCTCTCGAGCCATCAATTATGCATTACGATGCATGATGGCCAAAGAGGCCGAGTTGCACAAATCAATATGGATGAAGTGCACAAAAAACACATAAATGCCTTAACCTCTATCATGCATGATCAAGAGGGTCGGCGACCGAGAATTGAGGCACGTTTCATCACTTCAAGTATGAAATGTCCCTCGTTCCTCCTGTTTGGCTTAACACCCAAACCAAACACAATGCAATGCACACAACATGGAAATGCAATGCAACCTAAGCATGAAAACAAAGCTAATGACATGCAAACAATGTAATGCAACATGAGCATGCAAGCACCATGTAATGCAACCTAAATATGTAAACAACATGAAGGAATCATGCAATGCGGCAAGCATGCGACAACATGCAATGCGAGAAGCATGCAACAATATGCAATATAGACTTAAACTAAAATGGACAGACCTTAATCATGCCCAAATCAGTGGCCAAACATGCTGAAATGAAGACTCCAAGGACTAGCCAAACATGCATACATGTTAATGTAAGATTAAGGCACAAGACACAACTCTCCAAAGGCATTGAAAGGATGAAACATGGAGTAGAATGGCATATATTCCAGCACTGAAATGTCATGCTAAATGACTTAAAATCATGCAAACAACTCATGTGATGCATGTTGCAAGGCTTAAGCATCAAAGCTAGTAAAGTGTATTACACTAGAGGCATGCAAGACAATGCTCAAATGGCCAAACTAGCCCCAAACAGACCTTATGCAGGCCAAAACAGTAGCCAAAATCGACTGAGATGATGGCTTGAAAGGCAAGAAAATGAGGCTCATGCAATGGCTCATAAATAAGGCATAAAGGTACAACTCTCAAGAGCACTTAAAGAGTGAAAAACATGGACGTGTAACAACAGTATATGCTTTGAAATATCATTCCAAATGATGCCAGTGCATGCAAACATCACAAGTATGGCATGATAGGGCCCTCAAAACTCAAGACTAGCCAAGGCATTTGCACTATAGCTATACAAAACATGAGTCATATGACCACGGCAGCCCAAAATAGTCCTAAAACAGCCCAAAATATGAATAAAATCATGCTGGAGCATAGCCAAAATATGCTAGAATAATGAGCCAAAACATCATGCATACAAGGCTAGTAAGCAAGATTTGCACTACAAGTACATGAAGCATGCAAGAGGTGACCAAACCAGCCCAAAATAGAGTTATATCATGTCCTAAAAGTCACAAAAACATGCTTGAAAAGAGCTAACACAATCCACAAAAACATACTACTTTATAGTGCTAACAAGGCATGACATGGAGAGAAGAGGAGGGGGGGACAACCCCCTCCTATTTGGGACCACAAAATAGGGTTTTTACCACTGAAAATCCACTGGATTTCAGTGGTTAAAAGGGCACAAGAAGTTGTTTTGAAAGGCCTTGGAAGATGGCTTAAAAGCTATACAAGCTAAAGGACAAAAGGTAGAGACAACCCTCTAGCCAAACAAGGCTTAAACCATCATTTTTAGGATTGAAAAATAAATATTTTCTCAGTTCAAAACCACCCCAAAAATAGTGTAGAAAGATGGCAAAACAATAGTGCAAGACAAGCTTAAATGGGGTAAGTTGTATACCTTTGAAGCAAAGCACACATTAGGCACAAAAGAGGCACTAAACCAAGCTTTAATCCTCCTTTTAGAGCTCAAACAAGGCTCCAAGTAAGCTTCAAGCAACCTTAACCCATAGATGGACCACTTTCATCAAGGATGTTTAGGCAAAAGAGAGGTATTTCTCTACGTGCATGCACAAAGGGCAAGAGGGAGAGGCTTTAGAGAGAGAGGTAGAGATCAAGCTCTAAAAATTGTAGAGAGAGAGGGAGTTTTAGTGAGAGAAGCTCCCAAAACTTGCATAAGAAGTTCTCCACTTTAGAAACGAGATATTTGGCTCCATATATAGCAAAACGCATGAGTTTGGTCGAAATATCTAAATATGGGACAGCTGGAGGTTGTGTGGAACAGCTGGAGATGAAATATCTTCAAAAAATCTGAGTTTGGGTCACTCTTGGCCGATCGGCCATCTTTGGTGCTGATCTGCCACTTATCTGCTACTTTTTTGGCCGATCAGCCAACAAAATCTGCTTTTTAGGCCCAATTTTAAATGGGCATAACTCCTTCATATGAACTCCGTTTTAGGTCATTCTTGTGTCCAAATTGAAGCCCCAGAAGTAAGATTTCCAATGGTGGTAGCCTTGCATCAAAATTATAATTGTATAAAAAGTTATGCATGTTTTGGTGAAGCCGCTCAGTTTCGGTCCAACCAGAATGACGCCCAACTTCAACCAGTCATATCTCTCCCATCCGGACTCGGTTTGAGGAGATTCTTGAATGAAAAATGAAGCCTCGAAAGTCATATTTCCAACAGTGGTGGCCTCATAGCTGAAATCTAAGAATACAAGTGGATAGGCCTGACTTAGCGAGGGTTGCTCGACTTTCTCTTAACGGTTCATGCCCATCTTCTTCCTCAACTTGGTTTTTTTCCCTCTTCTCCTCTTTTCTTCAACTCCAAACCCCTAAAAAAGGTGTTTTTGAAAGATTGTCCAAAAATTTCATCTCTCTTTCATTCATTTCCATTTTGTCCTCGCTCAGTTTATCGAAAAGCACAACATTTGACAAAATGCGAGCCTCGGAACATCCTAGAAACTTTATTTCAAAAATATTTTGAAAGAGAGGGTTTTAAGGTCTAAAAACAATTCAAAATAGTTTTAGTCCAAAAATGGGGTGTGGGGTTAGGATTTGACTCTCCTTTTGCAGAAGAAATCGAACTTTTGCTCTGCATATCTTTCACCACCAAGTAAACCATCAGTAGCGCCCAAGTCTTAAGGACGGTCAAAAATGGGGTGTCTACAAGTTACGACTTTTGTAATGCCCTGAAATAATACAATAACCCATCTCATAATATTCCCTGCAATTGATTAATAACATCATATTTAATATTCCATTCATAATCCTTGATCATACAAAAGATGAAATATGCGTGTATACATTCATAAATCTTAGATCTTGAATCTATAGCATATGACATGTGCACATGAATTGAAATAAAAGGACGATCAAGTAATTTTATGCCCTAATGGCTACATGTTTCCAAGTCAATGCTTGGGTACAACAAAACGAGTTCAACTCAAAGGCTTATACAAAAATAATTACATCAAATAAACAAAATGAAGTCCTTGGCTCCAACTCCTCCCAAGCTATGTCCTTGGTAGAGGCATATCATCAGCATCTGAAAGTTATTTTCTATATAGAGTGAACTAAAGCCTAGTAGAGATACTTTAACACGATATATGAATCTTAACGAAGTAATAAGGTGAATGCATATGCGTGCCATTTGTCAAATGTTTCACATTTCCATATCAAAACAATGCAATGCTGGATTATATATCAATTCATGAAAATAACCTTTTATATATTAGAAAACAATGCAGTGAATGCAAAACACTGGGAATCTCTAGGTACGTGTCTGCCACTAGGCTCTATAAGCACTAGCAAAACCATTTTAGTGGTACTAACCGAAAGGATAAGCACTTAACCGCGCGGGTTTCTAGACTTTCAACAAGGATACACAGACCAAGATAATAACCACAACCACACTCCCTAACCAGATTCACCAAGGTATTCACCAATTTTTCTCAAAATAATACATTTTTGATGTTGAAGTATGAAACAATGCTCAATGCAAGATGTATGAGAAATTAGTTACAATTTCTACAACAATCAAAGCTATCCACCATCGATAGTCCAAAACATATATTTCTATTCAACAAATAATTTCTAACAAAAGCTATAATCTCATCATTTTCAAATGGGAGTGATATTACATATCCAACTCCACCATCATCATTAACATACACATTCGTTTCATCATTTTAAAAACCAACATCTTTTCCCTTTTCTTTCCACAAACCAAATATTTATGATATTAGAACAAAAACCGCATTTACTTTCAAAATCAAATTTAAGTATAGAAATCCACCATTTGAATGTATCTTGATCATAAACACATCTCCACAACTTTTTTCAAGAACTTATTTGAAAACCCCTCTTTTACATTTCAAAATCAAACCCTAAGTTTAATCCAAAATCTCCAAATCACTAAATTCTTTCAATGTACAAGTAGCCAAGGTAAAAATCATACCTAAGGTTGAAGAAATCCCTTTCTCAAGATTAGAAGAAAAGAGAGAGCAGTGATTGAAGTGTGGCAGAGCCGAAAATGATATCTCCTCCAATTAAAATGAAGCTTTAGACGAGCTCTACCTTTTTCTCCAAAGAGCTATGGTAGAGAAATCAATGGGTGAGGATGTATTTGAGGTTTTAAGCAAGAACTAGAGAGAGAGAGAGAGAGAGAGTGAAAAACTAGGGTATTGAAATGTTTTAGAGAGAGAGAGAGAGCAAATGAAAAGTGATTTTAAAACCCCTTTTTTTAAACTGATATATACGTAGACCACTTCAGCGACCAAAACACCGCTCGAGCGTCAGACAGAATAAGTGACACCGTTCGAGTGACTAAAAACACAGCTCAAGCGTACATGACTTCCTCCAGAAGTTCATACCAGCAAAAGACCACTTGAGTGCAAGAAACACCGCTCAAGCGAAGATACTCTACTTCCAGAAGTTTTACAGACCAGTAAAATACTGGTAGATCTCAAAGACAGTTCGAGGGACTAAAACACCACTCGAGCGAACAAGCAGAAAGCTAGACAACAACTCTTTTGAAAAAACTAACTTCCAACCTATTTCAAACACAACCAACACTCAACCCAATCACTAACAATATGAAAAAAGTATAAACAATAATTAAAGACATAGAATCTCAGATCTAAGAGCATGAAATGGGTCGGGTCTAAATCAGAACCGTTATATCCTTCCCAGTGAGTGCATGCTTTGGCTTGAGAAGGAGGCACAGGTGGGCGCATCCTTGGTAGTGGAATTTTTTGATGCTGTGGGGAGAAGGCCACGTACTGGACTTGACTTGACTATGCCCCTAGTTTATGGCTTTGACTGTT
Source organism: Camellia sinensis (assembly GCF_055761805.1). NCBI lineage: Eukaryota > Viridiplantae > Streptophyta > Magnoliopsida > Ericales > Theaceae > Camellia > Camellia sinensis. Next base: position 53,770,625 of record NC_138967.1, read on the forward strand.
GTTTTATGATGTAAAATGCTTTAATTAATATAGGAGTTGGCTAAGCATGTTTGTTCCACTTCGTATGTAAGAAAGATTGTGGGTATTGAAAAGCTTCCTCTTAGGTCTAATGAAAGGTTCATTTTGCAAAAAGATGTTTTGAGAAAACCAATCAATTTATTTAAAAACACCAAAACATATTTTCAAAAACAACTATTACCTAACATTCTTGAAATCAACCCTTAAAGATGCACAACCTTGAATCAATTCTTCAGACAAGACACTTTGCATTCTTGCCATTATTCGGATCTCCTTTGCAACCATACTCATTATAGCAAAGAGGGCCTAGACAATCAGATCTGGATTTTGAATAAGATGACTCAATCAATCATTTACAAGGCAACTGAGTTGGAATGATTATGGCCAAACTTCAAAATGAAGTTACCTACGTATCCCAAGAACGAGAATCAGGCCTTACGTAGTTCATGGGTAGGGTTCACTCGGGTATTTACTCTCTCATTTTGCGCTCTAATTTTTACCAAAGCCGCCCTTTTGGGTTTTCAATCTTGCGAGCTCCACTTTATCAATTTTCCTTTTTCTTGTTCTAACTTTTGCTTGAGTTGCTCTTCTGAGTTTTCACCCCAACAAGCCTCTTAGGGATAGTATTTCTTTAATTTATCTTTGTTGATTACTTGTGAAAACGCCAGTCCATCCAAATCCACCAGAATAACCGTTCCTTCTGACCAAATTGACTTGGTGATGTAACGACCAGTCCAAATAGGTTTGAACTTGCCCCTAAGATTGTAAATTGGAGCCTGATTGTCCTTCAAACTAGATATCTCTTATTCAGATTCGTAGACTCGACCTTTTTGTTAAATGCTAGAACAATCCTGCGTTGGTACCCCTGTACATGGTATAGTGCCTTCAACCTCATCTTACCAAACAACATTAACTCCTTGAATCGATTTTATTGCCAATCAGCCTCGGTTATCTGACATTCGGCCATAATCGATTTTGTAGCACCGCCTCCATCCCATAAACCAGAGAGTAGTGAGTTGCCGCAGTAGATGTTCGGATTGATGTCTTATAGCCCCACAATGCGAAAGGTAGCTTATCTGGCCAATCCTTGTATGTTTCCACCATATTTCTTAAGATGTTCTTGATATTTTTGTTTGCTACTTCAATGGCTCCATTGGTCTGCGACCTATAGGTTGATGACTTGTGAGAGGCCACATTATATTTCTCGAGCAGATCAATCATTTCTCCCTTGAAGTGCGAACCGTTGGCCGAAACAATATCGTTTGGAACCCCATATCTATAGATGATGTTATTTTTGATAAACTTACCCACGTCTGACATCTTCAACATTGCATACGACTGCGCTTCCACCTATTTAGTAAAGTAATCCATTACCACTAGGATGAACTCGTGTCCATTTGACCCTTTTGGTGTTACTGCCACAATGACACCGATTCCCTAGACTAAAAAAGGCCACGGTGAAGTTATGTTGTACAACTTTGATAGCGGGATGTTTATGCGATTGGCATGAATTTGACACTTGTGGTATTGCCGAACAAAGTTGAAACAATCACTTTCCATGGTCAACCAGTAATATCCTTGTCTAAGGATTTTTCTTGCTAGCATTATAGCATTCATGTGAGCCCCACATTCCCCTCTATGGACACAGCTTCCATGATACACCTTGCTTCATCTTCCTCTACATACAACTTATGCATTCCCAAATGACCCATTTTGTACAGCTTGTTTCCACATATAATGAATTGAGTGGCTAGATTCCATATCCTCCTTTTGTCCTTAGCATTTTTCCCTTGCAGGTATGTCTTTTTCTCTAGAAAATTTCAAATGTCACAGTAATCATCTTGTATGCCGATGAGTATCTTTGCTCTATAATAATTGAATGCATCCTTACCCTAATTGGTATGTCTACCATCGATGCTAATGTTGCTAAAGCATCAACAAACCTATTGTTCTCCCTCACCAAGTGTGTAAATGTCAATCGTTCGAACCTCAGGATCAGCATATCCAAGGTCTGATGATAGACTTTCATTTTCTCTTCCTTCACTTTGTAATCCCTGTTGGCTTGAGACACAACCAGTTTGAATATCCAATGACATCTAATCTTATTGCCCCTGGCTCTAGGGCAGCTTCTAGTCTAGCTATGCATACCTCATATTGTGCCTGATTGTTGGATACTTTAAATCAAAACTTGAAGGCTAGAGGTACGTGGGAGTCGTCGAGTGTTATAAGCAACATTCCTATCCTGTATCCATACTGATTGGCAGCTCCGCCAAAATGCAATTTTCAGGTGTCCTCTTCTAACTACAGGATCTCTTCATTTGGGAATTTGTATTCCCCGTCTTCTTTTTTATTGATTAGGTGGTTTGCTAAAAAGTCCGCTACAGTTCTCCCTTTCATAGATTTGTGAGTGACATATCAAAGATCGAACTCGAACAACAAAAGCAACCATCGAGCTAGCCTGCCGGTAAGTGTTGGTTTCTCAAAGAGATATTTGATGGGATCCAATCTTGAAACCAAGATTACTGTGTGTGCTAACAAGTAGTGTCTCAACTTCCTGGTTGCCCAAACCAAGGCTAGACAAGCCTTTTCCAGAGGGGTGTAGCGGGTCTCATATTCCAACATTTTTTTTGCTTAGATAGTATATGACTTTTCCACATTCTCTTCTGATTCAAGCGCTAGCATGCAGCCTATGGTGGACTCAGTCACTTAGCTTAGGGGGTGACAACATAGGCGGATTCTACAAATATTGCTTGATTTGTTCAAAAGCGTAATTGCATCGGTCATCGCATTGGAACTTCTTTCATTTCTTCAACAAGCCAAACAGTGGTTCACAAGTGGAGACTAATTTAGAAATACACATTCTTATGAATTGCATTTTTCCTAGAAAGCCTTGTAACTCCTTTTTAGTCATCGGTGGGAGCATTTCTAAAATGGCCTTGATTTTGGGCGGGTCGACCTCTATTGCACGTTGCGTAAATAAGAACCCCATCATCTTTCCTGCAGTTACCCCAAAGGTACTTTTTTATAGATTTAGCCTTAACTTATACTCCTAGATTATTTCAAAGAATCTTTTCAATGCATTATGGTGACCCTCCCGTTCCTTGGACTTGACAATCATATCATCCACATGTACTTCAACCTCCCTGTGAATCATATCATGCCATATGGTGGTTGCTGCTCTTTGGTGGGTGGCTCCAACATTTTTTAACCCGAACGTCATAACCCGATAGTAGTAAGTCCCCCCACTAAAAGTGAATGCGGTCTTCTCTGTCTTCAGGTGACACAGAAATCAGGTTATACCCTAATAACCCATCCATGAATGAAAGTGGAGCATGAGCTCAGTGAAATCTACTAATTGATCAATGTGTGGCAGTAGGAAGTCATCTTTAGGGCTGACCATTCAAATCTCTGAAATCGACACAAACTCAGATCCTTCAATCATTCTTCAAAATTGGTACAATATTTGCCAACCACATCGGATATTCTGACACAATCAAAAACCCTACATTGATCTACTTGGTAACCTCTTTTTTGATTTTCAACGCCCAATCGGGCCAAATTCTATGGAGCTTTTGCTTAACAGGTCTAGCCTGGGGATCAAGAGGGATCTTATGCTGGACAATCTTAGGATCGATTCTAGGCATATCTTCGTTGAACCACGCAAAAACATCTTTAAATTCTTTTAACAAAATGACTAGTTGCTTGCATTCCTGCAAAGACAGCGTGAAACCAATCTAGACCAAGCGAGGATCATTCTGAGTATCCACATTAACTGGAATAATTTCATCCATCAAAGGTATCGGATGTCTCTTTTCCTCCTAATTACTCAAATTTTTCAAAGCCCGAGGAATTTCTTCATTTTCATTTTTATCAAAATTTTGAAAATCTTGGTCAATATAATAAATTAAGAGCACAGAAAAGTAAGCACAATCTACATCACTTTCATTCATTAGGTCTGGCTCAGCAGATATAGTGGATTCAAAAGAAAAAAAAAGGACGATCGAGACAAGATAGTGGCATCTAGGTTGTCAACCTCAGAGTCGCCATACTCAGAATTACCCGAAGAACCTGAGTCTGACTCCGACTCTACAGACTTAGTAGAATCAGACTTGGACTCACTATCAGATTCAGTCTCCACGATATAACCCTTATTGAGTCGCCAAGTCAAACCGAGGTGCCTTAGATGCATCCAAGATATGGTCACTGTAATCCTCGAACGATCCTTCCCCAATCACAAAACTACTGAAATCCTTAAAACCCTGTAACTTATTGCTAGCTTCACAGTTAGCCAGTATCACCTCCACTTTGTCCCCTTCTGTTTTGCCCATATGGCTGCTTCTGTCTTGGTCCATGCCATTTCCAAAGTTCACTTCCTCGTTCTCACTCTCTGACAACTGGTGATAGAAGAAAACCTAAAATCTAGGGAGACACACCTTTGTCTCGGGGTTCACCCATGGTTCAGGAAAACCGTAAAAGGGAAAATTATCCTCTCTCTAATAAAACGTCCATTCAAGGTTCCCTGGATCAGTTTGTATTTTAATTCATACTGCTTACTAGTCCTCTTAGCTTTGGCCATTTCTCTCACCTTATCCTCTTTTTTCTTCCAATCTTCTTTCGTGGGTCTGTACCCTAACCCAAGTGAATGAAGGTTGTGGGTAACTTCATTTGCCGCAACAATATCTTTCCTTCCACTATTTCTGAGTTCCATCCTAACTTGCTCATAAAGTAGATTGACTGAGCACTCAGGTGTACCCCGTCGTCATCTGCCATGATAGTTTGGACTAGCTGGGCCTCAACTAAAGTGAATCCAGAAAGAAAAACGTCTTCTTTCCCATGATCTATCTCTAATACTGAGGTAGTAACCTCATGCGGGGGTGAATAGATGAATTTTCGAAGACAATGATAATCTCTCTAGCATGCTGGTAGTTGACCAATTGATTATTGTGGAGGAAACAACTTTCATTTGATGTAACCAAGGCTTGCCTAATAATGAATTGAAAGTCACCGACACATCCATGACGTGGAACTCAGTTTCATGCTCAGATGGTCCCACCAAAATTTGTATTTTAACAATGCTTATAATCTCCCGACTAGTTTTATCATAAGCTCAGATTAGCTAATTTGTCGGTGCAAAATCTGCTGGCTTCAACCCTATCGCATAAGTGGTACATGAAGGGCATACATTTATAGCTGACCTAGTGCCAATCAAAACCAGAAGGACACATTATTTTTGACATTCCAAAAACACAAACAAAGGTTTGTTGTGCTCTGATCCTTCTGGAGGGAGTAGTTCTTTATCTGAGAAAGTCATAGATGGAATTGGCCTAGTTGGTGTGATCAATGACACCAGCTGTTCTGGTGCAGTATCAATGGACAACTTGGGTTTGCTTAATGCTGCGAGCATAGCTTGTTGGTGTTCACGTGATGCCATGAGCACTCCCTAAATTGACATATTAGCTTGGATCTTCTTTAGCTGTTTAAGGACCATATCTTCCTCTTCTTCTTTCTCATTCTTTTTCTGCATCTTTCTTGACCACTTGCCTTAATCTATATGTAAGGGCTTGAAGAAATGCCCACTCCTAGTTAGATGATCAATTTCTTCGGAATACTAGGTGTCGTTTGGTGCATTGTTTCCCCATCCTTTATTAGTGTGGGCAAAGTGTAAATCATTATTTTCCCACCATTCTCTTTCATTTATAGATAAGCAGCCATTTGACTCAACATGCATTATCCCTACATTACAATCATCTCCTTTTGGCCAGTAAGGTGATGTTTACTTGATTTCTGCAAAGATCTCCCTTTTTCTCATGTGTGCCCATGCTAGATTAGACCTTTGTTTATCTTCTTCTATGATTGGCTCAACTAGTCCAGTTCTTTCTAGCCCTAGTGTTTCCACCTTAGTCTCCTCTTTCTTAACCCTTAGTCATTTCTCACTTTCTTCTACCTTGGATTCTTCTGGCTCACTACTTTATTCGATTTTACTACTTTCGCCAACCTTTTCCTTTCCCAACCCCCTTTTTTTACTAGCTTGTGCCTCTTCCTTGCTTCTTTATCATTTCCTTCTATTTTCAAATCCTCCTCACTGCTTGCCCAACCATGGACATTGGTCAAATTGTTCAAGTTCCACCATCCAATTTGTACATCATCTAGACTCCATTCTTCTAAGAAATGGAGGTTATCCAAGTCCTCAGCCAAGTCATCCAGTCCTTACTCAAGTACATCCTCCCTAATAACATTAATGGAGAATGCATCAGGTAAAGTAACCTTCGATTTTGAATGACCGACTGTCACTATATATTTGTTGGGATCATACCCTACAACTCCTCAATTTTTATCACTAGCACCTCCGTTGCCACAATAAGATTTTTGGGTTCTGACTGGGATTGAGGTGCATTCATCATGCATAGATTAGTGCTCTCAGGAATGTGGACTTCGGGTTTGGGTAAATAGAAAGGGTGATGTATATGCTAGGGTCAAATGTTGGAGACAGTGTACGGATAAGGTTAAGACAATGAGGTGGTGGAACTCAATCATGGGTAGGCAATGGCACTACAAGAAAAAGCATCTTTGGCGGCTAAAAAAGCACCTTTGGTCGCTGAAAGTATAGGTTTTGGCGACTAAAAAAGCATTAATAGCCAAAAGTAAAATTTTTGGCGACTAAAAAAATTTAGTAGCCAAAAGTATAGGTTTTGGCGACTAACAATTTGTTTGGTTGCCAATATAAGGCTTTTACCAACTAAAAATATTTTAGTAGCCAAAAGTAAGGCTTTTACCGACTAAAAAAAATTTAGTAGCCAAAAGTTAGGCATTGGGCGACTAAAAAGATGTTTAGTCGCCAAAAGTGATGCTTTTACTGACTAAAAAAATTTTAGTAGCCAAAAGTGAGGCTTTTTGGCAACTAAAAATAATTTAGTAGCCAAAAGTGAGGCATTGGGCAACTAAAAAGATGATTAGTACCCAAAAGTGAGGCTTTTTGGTGACTAAAAGGAAGTTTAATCGCCAAAAGTGGTAATTTTAACGCGGGAATTAAATTTTTTAACGACTAAAAAAATTAGTAGTCAAAAGTATAGAAATCGCGACTAAAAAGAAGTTTAGTCACCAAAAGTGTTCTCTATTTTTTTTCTAGTAAATAATTTATTTTTACATAAATTATGTTCAATAAAAAATAATTATCTTTATATATATACTTTTATATTAATACAGGTCTATGTACTATATAACTAATATATGTTGCATATATAATCATATGGTGTTATAGAGGCGTAGTGGAAATAGTGTGTTGTATAAGGTTTATGGTGTGGGGGGTTGATGGTTTGAATCTCCACAAGAGCAGATGAGAAGCTAGTGAGTGTAATTTTTTTTTTTTTTTCGCGAATGGGCTTTTGGCGACTAAAAGGTTTGGTCGCCGATTCCTTGAGTATTGGTCGGTAAATATATAATTTAATTTTATATGATTGACTATTGGTGACCAATAATTTAGTAGCCAAACATTTAATTTTGCTGACCAAATAAAATTTAGTAGCTGAAAGGTAACATTGCCGACTAAAAAAAATAGTAGCCAAATGTTTCACTTTCAGCGACCAAACACACGCTTAGTCGCTAAAACAATCGCCGACAGGGTTTAGGTGACTAACTTGGCGGCAAAAAAATTTAGTCGCTAAATGGTATCAGCGACTAAAAATGCGACCTTTGGCGACTAATATTTTGGCCGGCAAAACTGTTATTTCTTGTAGTGTGGGTTGGTAGTGACATTTGGCCTTTGAGGTGGATCTTATGGTAGAGCTATGATTTTGTGGTCTATAAGGTCCTGGATCGCATGGCAGAGATGAATGCAACGGTCAGTTTTATGGCCTTGTTGCTGGTGGAAGACACAATATTTGGATGCATCATTCTTAGGTAGAAGCGGTTCAAGAAGAGGTCAAGGATCATAAAGTTTGAGATGGCCTTTTTTCACCAATGTTTTCGGGGCTTGGTTTGGAGTCATATAAAGTGGATGAAAATCACAGTTCAAGAATCAGTTTCAATTGTAAGGCTGTAGGGTGGCATCGGTAAAGGAATTGGTTGTTTTAACTAAGGTGGTGACAATACAAACTTCCAATGGCTTCGCAGCTGTGTTACTACTGCTAGTGACATTGGAACCATGAACGAAAGTCTTTCTTACAAGTTCTTTCTCACCTACAATGATCCCTTATTTCATAATATTTTCAATCTGACTCTTATCTTATGTAGATCTTTGAAGGTAAAGAGTGGAAGAACTATCATTTTTTGCAACATCTTGCCATGAAGGTTCCTTACCACTATCTAGAACTGATCATTTTCTAAGGGCTTATTAGTCATCATGGCCGCCTTAGCCCTCTATCTTACTGTGAATTCAACAAAGCTTTCCCTTGGCTCTTGGTGCATGGTTTTCAAATCCTGGGTGGTTACCTCAATCTGTGTATTGTGGAAGTACTGAGCAATTAATGTCTCAGCCAATTCTTCTCAATTTTACTTCACTGTGTCCTCTAGTTTGGCATACCAAGTTGCGGCAATTCCAGATAAAGTCCTCCTAAACAGAGAGAGCTTCCGAGGATGGGTCAGACCTATGGGTTTCAGAACATTTAAGAATAAGCGGATATGTACCACAGGGTCCCTTGATCTGTCAAACTGGTTAATACGTGGCATTTTGAATATTTTCGGTAATTTGACAGCTGCTTCTGTGTACCCATTCTCTATACCTGGAATGGAGTTGATCTCTTGTGATTTTTTTGAATAACTTCTCTAACTTGGCTATCTTTAGCATGACTAGATCAAATTTGGTGATATCAAGGGGAAAGAGTCCCTCAACTAGATATACCAGGGCTTTACCGGTAGGAGCCTGGGCCAATTCTTCTAGTTGACCAAAACTTGGGAAGTTCTCAATTGGTGAAGGTAGGTCTAGATTTGGATGATTAACTGGTAGTGGATGCGTAGCAGTTGCCCTGGCTGTTTGTTGCATCCCAGTGACGGCATCGCCCTGGGCAACTATTGTATGATTAATAGCATCAGTGGACCGCTAGAGGTTAGCGATCATTTTTGCAATATTTGGCAGATTCTGAGATATTTTAGAGATCGGAGAATGGTTTGTTGGGGTACTAAACAAAAGAGAAGGGTGACTAATGTAAAATCTACAAAGGAGATTTAAGAGATGACGGGCTCTGAATCAACTGTGCTTGTTTGACCCTTTTTCTAGATACTGATAGAAGTGACACTAACACTGGCTGACCTTGAATTAGATCTGTAGTTTTATAGAGTCTAACATCACCAGTCCACAGGGTTTTAGGAGTGTCAGAACTTTCTGAAGCTATTATGAACCAACTACCTAGCAAAAGAAAAAAAAAACAAAGAAAACAAAACATACATGAAACGAAAATCCAGCAGCAATTCGGCTTACAACACATATATCAAGCATGAACCCAGTAGCATTTTAGTTCAATCTGTACCATTGACCACTGTATACTCCACTAAATTGTTCTCAATCCCAACCACTGATGAATCTAAACCACCGGTATAAATAATGACCCGCTGTATTGGATTTCACATATAGTATATAGCACATAAAGTGGACTAAAACACCCCTATGGGGGCTTGGGATACCCTGTCCTAGTTTGGGAGATGAACTAGGGATTCACTATTCAAACAAATAGCATCATTGCATTTTAGACACGAGAAAGCATCCTGTTCTATTTGTGGAAGTTGTTAGAGCTGAATATATGGACTAGGTCAGTCTAGTTAGAAGGGTATCTCAGCAAGACACCTGATATACATACCCAACCAAATATCTATAAGTGAAGGGAGGATTAAGAAGTACATTTGGTGATCTAGATTCGAGGCTTATATTTCCACCATAATGGAGCCCATGTCCAGTGAGCTGTCTGGGATGTTAGATGGAAAATACAGTGACTTAAGCGCACCATGCATGAAATGCAATGAATATACATATGAAAATAAAATCCAGATATGAAGTTTGAGTCAAGTTCTCCTAATGTCCCTAGTAGAGTGGCCATAAATTGTGGGATGCCTTTGGGGTTACCAAGCGCACCCGACAGTTCAGACTCCTGATTTCTAATCTGATATCACTAGTGTAATGTGAAACAAAAAATGAGAGTCCAAATCTGGCAACTTTTATAGAAAATCCATTTTTATTGCAAAATATTGCTAGAAATGGATTACATCACCAGATTTCAGAGTTGCCACCTAATCTTTTGGAAAAATTAGGAAACTCTTGAATCGTGCCAAAGGTCATTGTTTGTCATAACCAAAATGTCTCGACTCGGGTACTTAGGAATGAGGGGGGAATGTCATTAATTGAGCACCTTGCTCATCCAATCAAAGATTAGCCTCTACTAAGTCATAATGTGGTTTTTGTAATCAATGTTGATCTATATTCTGATTATTAATAGCGCTACCATTACTATCTGAGGCATGCAAATATAGATTGTGCCGTTAATTTTGGTTATGCTTTAATTTCATGTGTTTTGAAAAGGGTTTTTCTTGGATAAAATCCACAGCATAAGAATCATCTACATTCCAAAATAAACAACACAATCTTCATCCACCAGCATTCAAACAGATATCTGACTTAAGCACTTAGCCTCATGATAGAGCAATATATATGATAAGGAATATACACATAAAATATGCCAAAGCTCAAAAATTCTCATGTCTTTTCAATCCCACGTCTTTGTAACCCTTTTATTTACCTATTTTCGATACTGCATCACGTTTTCTTTATCATGCCTGCATATTGCATCCATTTTTTATGCATTATGGTCAGGATTATCCGCATTTGTGGGATTCACTATCTTGAGATGATGCTCATGTCACGTCTTAGCATCCGGACTCCTAGATGCATGTTATGTATGTATTGCATTAGTAGTTTGTATATAGGTTCATGCAAATATGTATATATATTTGTATGTGTCTTGGAACTCGCCTTGGAGTACTAGGTGAGAGTTTTTAAGCTTTGGCATATTAAAAAAAGAGGGGTGAAAGAGAGATTATTACAATAATGAATTGATTTAGCTGAACTACTGTTGAATCTAACAAATCATACTAAATAAAGAAAAGAAATAATCTAGGAGTTCCAGAACTACACAGGGAAGCATTCCCCTGAATCTGTCTGTTCTGTCCTTAAAAGGAAATGGCCAGCCAGACAAAAAGTAAGCCGGCCGCACTAGGAAGTGGCTGGCCGAATTCTTCCTTTGGTTAAGGAATAGGTTAGTGTGAAATTCTAGGACAGAAGCTAAAAGGGCACTTTCTAGGGGATGCTCATTCTTTCTGCCTAGATAGGCCAAAGCCCTCAACAATGATAAAATAAAAATATACAACAGATATTTCGCAATAAATCAATGATTAAATAAGTCAAAATCAAGAACAAATTCAAGCCCTTGAAATGGATAGGAACCTACATCTTCTCTTTGTGAATAAGCGCAAATTAATATCCAAATCCATGTTATTAAGCGGAGAGCATAGATTAATGCAAATCATTTCTTGGCGGAAGCTCTGCTTATTAAAACAAGATATTTATCAAACTTTGTGGAAACTCTTCATCTAGTTATAAAGCCGGTAAAGACCACCCTCATTCTTGCCTTGGAGTATAATTTTCTTAGTGTGTTGATCCTTGACCAGAAAATGAGAAGGGTAAATTCAAAAATTACATTATTATCTTTAGTAAATTGATAAATAGACAGTGACAATTTTTTAAATGTAGGAACATGAAGAATAGAAGTAAGACGAAAAGAGGTAGAGGGAGAATGTAGTGTAGAAGATCCAACATGAGTAATAGGAATGTCCATACCAATACCAACGAGAAGATGAAAAGAGCCATGATAATCATCAATTTGGAAGAAGGATGTGAGATCGGGTGTGACATGATTGGGTTGCACCAGTATCTAGAAATCAATCTAGGTGAGACGAAGTAGAGAAACTAGGACCATAATAGGTACTGGAAGGGGAACTCGAACCATATGTGGCAGAATGAGCACTTGGAGCGACCATCTGATCAAATTGATGATAACGTTGAGAAACAATATGATTTGCCAAATTACAAATTTGACACTGAACACGGATGTTGGTAGGAGGAGTTAGAAGAAGTCCAAACCCACCATATGACAAACTAGAGCCATGGAAATGGGGATGTGAGCTGGACCCATGAGAAAATCTGTCACGCTCACGACCCCAACCCCGACCGCCACGAGATAAACCACCATGATCGCGAGGAGCAGACTGAGTAATGTGAGCTTGTAGAGAAACCGTAGGAGTGGAGGATGGTGAGTCATGATTAAGAAATTCACGACTTAGAAGGCTATGTAGTCGAGAAAATGAAATAGCATTACAACAAAAGGCACTTTTGGCGACTAATTTTTTGGCCCCAAAAGTCATGTTTTAGTCAGCTAAGGTTTTTAGCAACTAAAAGTTTTGGTCGCCAGGTTGGTCGGTGAACAATTGTTGGGAAAGGTTATTGGCGACTAAAAAAAGTTTAGTTGCTAAAAGTATTAAATTGCTGACCAATTTTTTAGTCCCCAAAAGCGTTAAAGTGAAATTAAATATGACATTTTCAATGGCTAAAAATTATTGTCACCAAAACTTGAGAATTATTTTTAACGACTAAAATTGTAGTCGGCAAATAATTTTTTTATTTCATGTTCTTATTTTTTTGTTACTAGATATTTTAGTCGCCTAAAGTTTGATTTTTTTTTTTTGCTACTAAACTTTTAGTCTCCAAAAGTCTGATTTGTTTTGCCTACTAAACCTGTAGTCACAAAAAATATTTTGTTCATGTTTTTTTCGTTAGCTACTAAATAATTAAGTCGCCTAATGTTTGATTTTTTTCAACTACTAAATGTTTAGTAGCCTAAAGTCTGACTTGGTTTTGCCTACTAAACCTTTAGTTGCCAAAATATTTTTGTTGTTTGTTTGCAATGTTGTAACTACTAAATATTTTAGTCGCCTAAAGTGTGATTTGTTTTTTGGCTACTAAACTTTTAGTTGCCAAAAAAAATTTTCCAAACTTTTTTTAGCTACTACCTCTTTAGAATCTAAATTATATACTTCCTTTTGGTTGTTTAGTCGCCAAAAACATAATTTTATGTTGTTTCTCCAAATTCTAATTTGTTTACGACCTGTATGTATTCCGTGCAACCTGTACTACGTATATGAACAAAGCAATACATATATTATCAATCATTACAAAATAGATCTGCATCCATTTCACTTCCAACCATCCAAATATATATATATATATAACTTTTAATGTAAAATTCCATACAAACAATAGTCCAACCTGTACTATATAGTGCAGACTAAAATAATACTTCCATACAAAACATAACAATTAAGTTACAAAAATCAAGCCCTCTGTGTACAAAAAAAATTTATGTACTACCATGCAAAATGGCCATTCTTTGTGGTACAAATTGCATAATTTGTACCATGACAAAAGGAAATATGTATACCACGCCAGTAATTATCAAGTCGCTGCAAAAAATATATGTACGAGTAATACTAATCCACTCAAAAGCAAAGGACGACAAAATTATTAGGACTATACAAAAGTCGAAACTGTTCGCCATACGCAAAAAAGGAATATCCACAAGTCCACGTGAAAAGTCATCTACAAAAAAAATTGCATGCATTAGTGAGAAATGCATGCTTCAATGTCTCTATCTATTCATGTTTTTTAAAACTACAACAAAATTCCTTAATAAACCAACAATTTCACAAGAGTTTTATGAGCTGCAAATACCATATTCTACATCTCTCCACCAGCTTTAATAGTAGACACTGTAGATTTAATGTTCGGGTGCTCCTTAAACTTCTTTCTTAATTTTAAATTGAAAATGAAATGGGGAATGCTCTTTTTTGTACTAAACAACAACAATTTTGTAATTGACTTAGGATACATGGATTGATTGTTGTACAATGGAATTGGATTTTCCAAGATGGAAACATGCTTCGAAGATGCCTAAATTGAGGACAATACTAATGATTAATATCAGTGTGTTAATGCCATATAAGTTGGAAAATAGATTCATGGTAACTATGTTTTTTGGAGGATTCAGGTGTTTTTGTTGTTTATAATTTATATTGAATATAATCCACTATAGTGTGCTCTCATCTTTCTATGCTATGAAGCCAGGCACTCCATTTTTGTTGTCGTAGTAGTGTCCAACACATGTTGGACAAGATACCACTCAGATATGTGTCGGACATGCCATGTGGCATTTATATTAATTTTTCTAGTGGACATGTTGGAGGACATGTCAAGGACACATGTCCTATTTCTAGACACACCACAGGACATGTTTTGGGTTTTATTATAATTCTGGAAAGGTGGTAGAGTGCTGTACTAATTTGAAAACAAGTGGGTGGGAATTGAAAAAAAAAAGAAAAAGAAAAAGAAAAGAAGAGAATGATCATAAGGTTGGACATTTCATCCTGTTTGGTTCAGGGATGCTGCCCACAACATACATACATTGGTTTGACACTGTTTTGCATTTTCGCCCCCCAAAAGCCCTTTGCAACTAAATTTAAGGCGTTTTGGGTTCTAAATCTCAAACTACGAGTGAAAATTACATGCCGTCTATGGCCGCAGGTCTTATTTGTCACAAGGATGCTGCTCGTGACATCCATACATTGGTTCGGGGGCTGTTTTGCATTTTTGCCCCTCGAAAGCCTTTTTTTGACTAAGTTTAAAGCATTGTCGGCTCTAACTCTCAAACTACACGTGCAAACTACATATCGTCTGTGGCCACAGGTCCTATTTGTCACAAGGATGCTGCCCATAACATCATACGTTGGTTCGGCGGTTGTTTTGTATTTTCGCCCCCCGAAAGCCCTTTTTCGACTAAGTTTAAGGCATTTTAGACTCTTACTCTCAAACTACGTGTGCAAATTACATGTCGTCTGTGGCCACAGGTCCTATTTGTCACAAGGATGGTGCCCGTAACATCATACATTGGTTCGGCGGTTGTTTTGTATTTTTGCCCCCCGAAAGCCCATTTTTTGACTAAGTTTAAGGCATTTTAGACTCTAACTCTCAAACTACGTGTGCAAATTACATGCCGTTTGTGGACACAAGTCCTATTTGTCACGAAGATGCTGCTCGTGACTTCTATACATTGGTTCGGGGGTTGTTTTGCATTTTTTTCCCCCAAAAGCCCCTTTTCGACTAAGTTTAAAGCATTTTTGGCTCTTACTCTCAAACTACGCGTGAAAATTACATGCCGTTTGTGGCTATGCTTCCCGTAACATCCATACATTGGTTCAGGGCTATTTTGTATTTTCGCCTGCCGAAAGCCCTTTTTCGATTAAGTGTAAGGGGTTTTTGGTTCTAACTCTCAAACTACGCGCGTGAATTACATGCCGTCTGCGGCTGTAGCACTACAAGAAATAAGGGTTTTGGCGACGTTTTTTTAACGGCGTTTTATTAAACGTCATTTTTATTAATATTTAACGACGTTTTAAAAACGTCGCATATTTGTTTAATTAAAACGACACCGTTTTATGATCAAAGGCGTTTAAAAAACGCCTTCAAATGCGGTACGTCACGCGCGCTTATTTTGAATCTGATAATAAAGCCTTTGTAAACCCTTAGGTCTTCAGACCTCTCAATCCTCTCTAACCCTTATCCTCACGTCGCCTCTCTCTCAATCCTCTCTAAACATTGAATCTCACATTCAAATCTCACAGATTCACCAATTTCGAAGCTCTACCTCCACCGCCATTTGCACCGGCGAGGTAGCGAGATTCATCGATTCACCGATTTCATAGATTCACCGATTCAAATCTCACAGATTCACCGATTTCAGATCGATCTGCATCGCCACCGCGATTTCGATTCAGATCGGTCTGCACTGCCACCCCGATTTCGATTCTCTCTCTAGATCTCTCTCTCAGAGATTCATCTTTGATTTCATCTCAGAGCGATTTTGATTTCTCTTCTCTCTCAATTTGAAAGCTCCACCGCCACCACCATCTATGCAAGCTTCCATGGCTTAGCACCTCATCTTCTTATCTCTTCTACTTTGTATATACATATACATATATGTATATTTATCGATTCTCTCATGTACATACACGCATCTGTATAGACACCGATCGATAATGGAGCAGAGCTTCTTCGATTTGATCTATTTTCTACACTGCCCAGGCCTCGCCGAGACATTCCTTGACGCTTTACTCTCCTCAGTCCCGATTTGGCTCGCTGTCATGATCGGCCTTGTTATCGGTTGGTCCTGGCGCCCTAGGTGGACCGATTTGGCTCACTGTTATTCCTCAAGGATTTTTAGTTGTTAATGATATGATATGAATGTTTTCAGCTGATTTACCCGCTAGATAAATTCTAATTCTGAGCAGTCTGATGTTCAGAATTTTATTTGTTGGATAATCATAAAGTTGGCTTTCACCTTATTACATGGAGTCTAAATGTTGTCATTTTTGGATTTGTATACTGTTGTTCATCGAAGTTTTGCAGTAGTAGATAATCTTGGTGAAGTTTCTGCAAACGCACAGGTTATAGATTTCCTATCATATGCAGTGTATTGTGCTTTGTATCTTATTTATATAACTGAAATGATCTTTGGTTGGGTTTCAGATTCAAACAGTGTGCCTCGATAGCCTTGGTCTTAAGCTTGCGCCTTCAACATTTTGTTCAGAAACAATCTAAGGTTTTTACTTTTCATCTTCAGATTTTAAATAAGTTCCATAGTGCCATTGTTAATCTTCATCAAATTGATATTCTATGATCGTCCCAGCCTTTTGTGATAGCTAAGTTGACCATATTGTACATCTTACTGCTGCAATTCAACATTGTAGAATTCTTTTCCCCTGTTTACATTATATTGCAATATGTTTAATATTGATTAGTTTGCTAAAAATTTCTATTTTATATAACCTGTGCTCCCCATGAATATGTGATTGAAAGGTATAAAAAATTTATGACTTTTTAACTGATGTGATGTATCCAATTTGCTTAAATTTGGGTGAGTTTTGATCTCAAGTTGTAAAATTTACTCTAATTTGAGTAAAAGCTTTATTTGATACTAGAAGTGCTGTCATTTTATTTTAGAAAAATAAAACTGTAAACTATATGATTGAATTCAAATTCTGAAATCAGAGGGGAACAGATTTGGAAAAAAATAAAAATAAAAAACCTTGAATTTAGGGCATAACTAACCACCTAATTGCTATATACGGACACTTTGGGAAAATCGAAAAATTGAGACAAACACCAAGTTGAGCCTTCTCTTTATAATAGTATAGATAGATAGATAGATCGATAGATAGATGAAACACTCCAATGGACAAAATCCGGTTGAAGTATAAATTTGAGTAAATCTTCAGTGCTGACAGAGTTGTATATTTGGAAGTTACAAAAGGGTCTTGAAAATTTTGAGTAACATTTGAGTCTTCCCTTGATTAGGATAAAAACAATGGGTAAAACTCAAATTGATATTAGTTTGAGTGGAGAGGTTTTTTAAGTGATTTTTATCCAAATTTAAATTTGATATAGGTTTTGTGTTATGAATTGGAGATGCCTTAGGTTTCAAGTATACAAAGTATTAAACAAGGTTCTTACTCTGTTGTAGGTTCTGAATCCACTTAGCCCCCAGTTTTACTACAGATTTGTTTTTTCAAATTCATGGGTGTTTGTTTCAATGAAGAATTAAACAACACAGATAAGTCAATGTCTAATCCAATCCCAGCTTGCATCCACCATAGCTTTTAAAAGGATAGATGCTGGATCCTTTTTCTTCCATAATTTCTCTTGGCAATAAATTTCCTTGCTTTATGGGCTCACAGAAAGTGTTGGGAGTTCATAGCAATCTTGAAGTGTTGACAGATTCAGAAGACAGATACAAGTAATTAAAGGAAAGGAGTATATTACAGTGCGATTGTAATGAAAGATTATCTTTAACAGGTTCTTACAGGTTCTGGGAGTTGGTTCATGACTTGGAAATCTTTAGGTCCCTTAAATTAATTGAAACCTACATGAACAAAAAAATGTTATCGTGTTTTGAATATGCTTAAATCGGACATAGGATCCTTCTTAGCATAACCTTGAGTCTCATGAGGGAAAGCTTGTTTTTATCACGTTTGTGGACACGTATATGAACAAGTATGTTACAATCATTTTAATGGTTTAATTTAATGCTGCCTTATGGGTTAGAAATTAGGAATTGCTAGACATTTCTTTGATGCAAGCATGGATTAGGGAGTATTATTTTGATGTTAAATTTAGTAGATATATAGGACAAGTGTGATGATGAACACTCTCCTACAACCTTTCATTGCAAAATTATAGGGAAGCGGTGCAGGGATTTATTTAGGTTGCATATTATTTCATTTATGCCTTTGAAGGTTGTTGAAACTAAGGAGTTTCAGCATTTTAATGGTGCATGAGGGTTGATTTTATGGTTACATTAAGCAAGAGAATGCAAAGTTTTGGGCTACTATGGGTTTTGAACAGGACTGTCAAGGTTACTTTAGTCTTGCAATTTGTGATGCCAAGAGTGATTTGGCTTGGGCTTCAAAATAGGATCTCTAAGAATACAACAAAGGTTAATAAGGTCTGGTCTTATGTTTTGGAGGTGTAAGAAGATCATAAATGTAATAATGAAAAAGACAAGTTGAAGAACATGCGAGGAATCACTCAATCAGGTCTGGTCTTATGTTTTAGCTTTTCATATCTTTAACTGCAGGTTACTGACCAGAACCTAGATGTTTGGGAGACCTCATCTGCATGCGTATCAGATGCGCTCCGTCATTACTATTACCAGTACCTCTCATCCACTGCAGAGGCTGCCGAGGTACTTCCAAAACACAAATGGGGTAGGCAAGTTGTTTTTTGTGTATTCTCAAAGGAATTGCAGATGAATTAGTAACCCTTTATAGATCATCTGACATTAATTTCCTTTGGAACCAACTCAATGAGTGATCAGCTTTTATGAAGTAAATGTTTCAGCGGGCCTCTTTAGTCAAGGCTAGGATGCTTTCATACCCAACCAGTTTCAATGATTCATAATCACTATTCACCAAAGTTTTCTTTTCCTTTCTTTTCTTTCTTTCTTTCTTTTTTTTTTTTAAATTATTTATTTCTTTTTTTTTTTTTTTTTAATAAATAATAATTTGAATCTTGCTTCTTGTTGCTGAACTGCAACATATATGAGACAGCTTACCCATGCTGCAGGAAAAAATTGCGATGCTTCGAGCAAATGAGTCTTTGCTAAAAGAAAATGATAAGCTCAAAAAAGAAAAAGTGTCTTTGCTGAAAAACAAAGATTTGGCTGATGGTCAAGTTATGGTGTTGACAAGATCCTTGGAAGCTCTGCAGAAGGATTTGAAAGACAAGGAAATTCTGGTAGTTCTCTCTGATTAAGAGTATCTTCTGTAGCCTGTCAATAATATATTTGTGGGAATTATAGCTGTTGTTATGATTTTCAGGTTCAAGATCTGAAACAGTCATTGGAACGCCAAAGAAAGGAACTCAATGACTGCAGAGCTGAAATCACTTCACTAAAAATGCACATTGAAGGTTCTCGATCTGGATGGAATTTGGTAGCTGGTGAAATTGAACATGCGCAATCAGAGTCCTTAGAAAGCTACAAGGAAGAAATAAAATTGCTGCAGAAGGAAATAGAAAGCTTAAAGGCTGGAAAATTTATTGTGACAGAATCTGTGGAATCTATTGATCATGAAACAAAGTTTATAGAGACAAAAGATGAAGTTGTTGATTTCCATGAAAATAGTGCTGTAGCACCTCCAGTTGACATGACATCTGGAGTTCTAGAAACTGTGGGTGCTCAATTACTTGCAAATCAAACCTCTGATGACACCAATGATAAATCCGATACAGCACCAAGAGAGACATTAGTAAGTTGTTCAAATGATAATAATGGTGCTATTGAGAGTGCTGAGCATGTCTCGAAACACAATGGTGAACCAGTACCAGAAGATAATGGGCTACTTCTAAAATCAGACAGTCCAGGTACTGAACCAGTTCCTGAAAAGATGGTAAGTTACTAGCATTCATGCTTTAGAGCCTGTTAGTATTGCCATAAGGGGACAACTTATTATAATCCATCTCTGAAATATAATTAAACTTTCTCCAGGGATTGGCGGGGGTGTTAGGATCTCCAAGCAAACAAGAACAATTGACAGAGACTTGCTACTCTGTGTGTCTTACCACTTCTATTGGCGGGGGTGTTAGGATCTCCAAGCAAACAAGAACAATTGACAGAGTACTTGAGAAATCTGTTAGTTCAAAGTGCAGTGCAGGAGGGTCAGCCAATGAAGCACCATGCTGAGATTGTAAACTCTGTCCGCTTCCTCTGGTTGGTATTTTGTGAAATCATTTTGGTATTATTGAGATTATGGTTAGTTTTGAATTTCATTATTTGACTTTCAACTTTTACATAATGCAGCACATATGAAGCACATCATAATATGATTTTCAATATCTTGTGGGAAATGGTTGTGTGCTCCAATATAAATATGAAAATCAGTGCCACCAATCTGTTGAAAGTTATTGTAAGTGTATTCAATTACCTGGAGTAGTTATCTCCAACCTCTTCTACTATTGTGTGTGACTCTCTGTTATCTTTCTCATGATAGGTACCATATATTGATGCTAAAGTGGCTTCCACTCATGTTGTGCTTGCTCTTGTCACTCTTGGCTCTGACCAAAACTTGAATGTAAAATATGCAAGCATTGACGCATTTGGAACTGTGGCACAGCATTTTAAAAATGACATGGTATATATTTTTTGGTGTTGATCTGATATTGACATTTTAATAAAGCAGATTCAAGGAATCTGGCTGATCAAATTTTATACTTGCTAGATCGTGGACAAAATACGTGTTCAAATGGATGCTTTTCTTGAAGATGGATCACATGAAGCTACAGTTGCTGTGGTCTGTGCATTGGTGGTGGCTGTCCCACATACAACAGATAGACTTAGAGATTATATCCTCAACCCTTTTTCCTTGGGGAATTACTGTCAGTATATTAGATGACCTTGAAAGAGCAGTTGATGATGGTGTGAATACATACAAGGTAATTCTGTCCAACACATCTACGATACTTATTTTAGGTAGGTCATCTTTTATAAAAAGTATTGCATCAGTTTCTACTGGACCTTAAGAAGCTAATCTGAATGTGGCTTTATGCATCTTTGTGCTAGGCAATGTGCAGGGACAGTTGTATAGTACCTAGAGCTGCAGCTACTGAAATTGAGTTGGCTAGAAAACTGAAGGAGTTTTCTTTTAAGGAAACAGGGTACGTAGTTTCCTCTCTCTCCATAAATAGATAGATATGATGCATGGGTATATTATGAGATATGCCATGTTGAGATATGTTATCAACCATGAAATGATTAATATTGTAAGAACGCCTCAAGATACTCCAACATATATTTCAATTCCCCGATTAAATGATGTAATTGTTGTGTGTGGGGAAACCTTAGAGGTGGAGATGGGGGTTTGTTACTTTGTTTTTTTGTTTATGTATAGGGTCCTGAATTAGTTAAGAGGCAATGACTCTTGTTATCTTCCTCTATTGAGAGAAGTTTTACCTTATGGCACTTTTTGTTGTCAAAATTATCTTTTGATCATTTTTTTGCAGATGTTTACACCACAAAGATGTTTCAGCTACTGCTAGCTGCTTATTCAACAATAAGCATTCAAGATGCTTCTCTCTTCTTGGGAATGAATGAGGATGATGCTACAAACTGTAAGTTTCTAGTCTTTCTTGTGTTACAAACTGTATTCAACAATAAGCATTCAACAATAAGCATTCAACATTGGCCCAGATTTTTGGTTGGATTCAAATTTGAAAAGCATTTTTATTTTTATTTTTATTTTTTCTTTATATGTATTTAGTGCTTCTTGGTATGTGATAAAATCTTCTTGTTAGTGCTTCTTCAAGTTTTAAGTACTATTTATAAGTATTGGGTACGAATTCTTCAATTTGTGTTTATTTTGGTGAATCTCATTACAGTTTATGTTATGATGCAGGCATGTAGACCAGTGAAGACTACAACTTTAATGCTAAGACATGATTTTTGTATATATGTTAGTTTGTGGTTAATGTTAAGACATGATTTTTGGATATATGTTAGTTTGTGGTTAACGTTTTGGATTTTGGATATGTTAATTTTGTGGGTAATGGTGATTGGATATTAATTGAATGAGAAAGTGAATTAATGCTTCATTACAATTATTTGAATGGGAGTTGTTATTTTATATTAGTGTTATTACAGATATTTTTTTAGTTCAATCAAATAAAGTTAGTACAATTTCCCAAAAAAAAAAAAAAAAAAGGATATAACGGCGTTTTTACAAACGCCTCTGAAACCTTACATGTTAATGGTCATATTTGTTTAAAAAGATATGACGGCGTTTTTCAAAAAACGTCGCTAAATATCGTCAATGACGTCAGTGTGCGTTTAGGAGGACATTTGGCGGCGTTTTTAAAAACGCCGCCTATATTAATATCACGACGTTTTTAAAACGCCATAAAGCTATAGCGACGGCCGCGTCATCGGCGTTTGGTGTTAAGCGTCACAAAAAGAATTGGTGGCGTTTTTGGCACTTTTAGCGGCGTTTTTTAAACGCCACTAAAAGCTGAATTTTCTGCAGTGTAGGTCCTATTTGTCACTACAAAGGTGGCCATGACATCCATAGAACGTTCGGGGACTGTTTCGGATTTTCACCCCACGAAATGACCTATTTCACCTACGTTCAATGCGTTTTCAAGCTCTAACTCTCAACGAAAGCAAGTGTGAAAGAAGGTTGGATAATGTAAGTTGGATTATTTTTATTTTTCTATTTTGAACTTAAATGAATGTATGTTGTTCCTAGTCTGCTAAACAGGTTGGAAGGAAATTGCATTTTCAGTAGTAATCTTTTTTGGCTTCAGTCTATGTTAAGGATTGTTAGCTCAATTGATTGCTGCTGATGCTTCTTAATAACGAAGAACTTATGTGGGAAATAAAAACAACAGAAGTATTGCAGACTAAAGTATCCTATTTCCTTCAAATCAACCTTCTATCAAATTTGTTGAGAAGTTGTCAAAACAATTCTACGTGCTTCAAAACAATTATGTCTTCATCATCTTTTTTTTTTTTTTTTTTGGTAGACCATTTAGTATCATATCAATTATATTTTTCTTATCAACTGTTTGTGTCTCATCTACAACTGTTTGTGTATCATTTGGCGGCTGTGTCTCATCACATAACGTCATCAATGTGGCAACATCATGTGGAGATGCTGCTGCGGCCGACACTATGTCGCCACTTGATGCTTTCTTACGCGACCCGTCTTTATCCCAGGAACCATGCTTGCTGCAATAAGTACAAAACAGACATGAACTAAAAACATCACATAAAATCATTGATGTTGAAAAGCAAAAAGAATTATTCACAAAAGCTAATCAACCATGAAATTACAATATAACACAATATGCAAAAAAATTTAAAATACTTGGCAAACAGAGGGCTTCTACATAAACCAATGTTCAGTATACATTTCAAATTAAGAGGTTCATAAATTTGAAAGGTTCAACATTGTGCAAAAGTGATGAGGGGCTATCCAGGAGTATTGCTGTGTTAAGAGTAGGTCCTGCATTATGCTGTGTGTGGCCGCTGCTGGTTTCTGTGTGTGGTTGCTACTGGTTTGTATGTTGGGTGTGGCATGTTGCTGTGTGTGCTGTTGTGTGGCTGTGAGTTACTGCTGCTGTTGGTATCTGTTGTGCCTAATGTTGAGCTACCTGTTGTGCTGCTGCTGTGTGTGGTTGCTGCTGGTTTTTGTTTTTGGTGTGGCATGGTGCTGTGTATGCTGCTGTGTGGCTGTGTGTTGCTGTGTGTACTGCGTTCAATATTGGGCCTTGTTTCCTCTATTTTGTCTAGCAACTGTTGGTTCCTTGCCAACGTTGTGCTTTGTTCCTATAATTCTTTTTTTTCTTCTTTCCTCTTTATTGATGTAAATCTCATATGAAATGTATATTTTTGTCATCAATAAATATTCTCTCAGATGTATAAAATTATTTTTTAATTATTATACGTGTGGACGCATACAAAATTTTAACTTGAATAGTTTTAAAAAAGAAATTATACATGCTAATGTAATCATATAAAAATTAAAAAATAAATTATAAAGAATTATTATTATTATTATTTTTGGGGTGGTGGGGGGTTTGGATCACTTGAATATTCATTCTCTTTTTGGATAACTTGTAAATAAAAATAAAATAAACTAATCAAAAAAATTGACATGTATAAAATATGTATTAATATATAATTATAGGTGTTATGTTTTCTAGATATTTTACAAAAAAATAATCACTAACTATTATATATAAGATAAAAAATGAGAAAAGTAAGAGAATAAATAAGAGCCTAAATATATATAATATATATATATATATATATATATATATATATATATATTTAATCAAGCCAAATAGATAATGATCACATTTATTATTATTATTATTATTATTATTATTATTATTATTATCAAACAATATATAGATAGACACACACAAACAAAATGGTTTAGTGATAACAGCCAAATAGAATAGCATAGGTCTTATAGCTTTAACAAATCAATAACATGTTCTTCATCTTCCCTCTTCATCTTCCTTCTTCTCTCTCTATCCCTCTTCCCCCATTTTCATCTTTCTTTTTTCCCGAAAGAAGCAGTTCGGAACCGTTATGTAACTGTGTGTAACAGGCCGTTACGGCACCATTATAACCGCTACGGCAATTGCTACGACTAACACACTTGTGAATCTCAATCACATCGCAAAAGCAGCGGTAACGCGTGGTGCCTATCGCTGCAACCGTTACGTAACACCGCATTTTGAAACCTTAGGCGTAACGGTATCTAACGGACCGTTACGGCCATTATGTAACACCAAAACGACCATTACATATGTGAATTTCTGTCACACCGCTATAGTGATTGTAACGGGTAGCGGTAACCACCACAACCGTTATGTAATGGTTGCGGTTGTTTTTTAAAACCTTGCTCACAACTTAATGACAAGAAAATGACAAAGTGCTAAAATAAGAGACAATGTATGGTTTTTGCTTATAAGAAATGGTCGCCTAATTTTTTTACATAATAAAATATTGAAATTATAAAACTAGACTCATAATAGACCGGCCATACAAAGGTCTAACATTTTCTTAAATTCATATTTGAATTCCACAGAAATAAGTGTAGAACTTAAGAGTAAAACAACTATATTTCCTCATGTCTGAGTATGACTACTACCTTTCTTGTTGTTCAAAACGGAAATAAATGGAAATAATGCTTCCACTAATGATTAAGTAGTTAAAAAGGAGATGTTAACTTCTCGGGAACTATACATAGTAAGAAATTTGGCTTTATGTTGAAAAGGAGCATACATGGTTATTGGACTAAAGTAATTGACCCAAAAAACAATCATTTCCAGTAACAAATGAAGACAAACTTTACACCCTTTTAATCCCAGAAACGCCTGCAATCTCTTAACCCTCTGTTTCTGTCTCTCATTGCATTCCGTTATGAATGTCATCACTCCTCTCTGTTCCATGTACACATCAAGATTCAAGTAAGTTCTATGCTTCTCTCTCTCTCTCTCTTAAAGTTTTAGGCCTTAATTTGTTTTTCATATGATTGTTGTTGATGTTAAGTGAAAATGCATTTATTTGGAAGCAGAATTATGATCCAATTAACTAGAAAAAGCAAAGGTACACCTCTATATATGAATGTTTTTTCATGGTTTGTGTTCCAAATTTTATTTTATTTGAACATTTAAGTTTATCTAACTCACTTCAAAATGTGAGTCAACGTGTTTTTTTTTTTTTATTTTTATTTTTATTTTTATTTTTTTTCACTATTGCAATTATAGCATCATAGCATCAAAATCCAATTCCCATATTCACCCATGGTCAATAAATACACAATCGCATTTTACCAACCATATATGCAAATAAATACACAATCAGGTTTAGGGCTTTTACACTAATGAGAGAGAAAGGAAAAATTGGGGGAAAGGTATCAAACCACTTAAATCAAACCCATTTTGGAAACCAAGCCCATAAAACTGTACAAATCAAACCACTTGAACCAAACCATTTTAACAAATCAACAGAAATTAAAGTAAAAAATTCATATAAAACCCTGGAGTTTTGTGTGAGAAATGCGGAAATAGAGGAAGGGGGGAGAGAGAGAGAGAGATAAAACCTGCGATTTACGGCAGTGGCGGTGGTGATTTGCAGCGGTGGCAGTGGCGACGTGCGACGGTGGCGAGTGACAGTGGTGCGCGAAGGTGGTGGCCGTCGGTGGTGAATGGGGCTGAGATTTGGTGGTGACTTTGTTCTCTGTGTGTCACAGGTAACAGAGAGCAAAAAGTGTATAGCCAAGAGGGGCTGGTGCCAATATTAATTCCTTTCCCTCTAAAAGAAATTTTTACCTTTAGTGACTAAACAACTTTTTATCAGAAAAGGTTATGTAAATAACGAATCAACTTTTCTACCCAAACATATTTTAATAGCGACTAATACTTTTGTAGCCAAAAGTATCATTTCGCTACTAATTCTTTTTTTGGTCGGGAAATAGTTATTATTCGGTGATTACATTTTTTTAGTCACCAAAAACTCACATTTGGCGACGATATTATTTGGTTGGCAAAGAGTAACCCAAAAAATTGCGTAGTATTTAGCGACTGAACTGCCTTTTGTCGGCAAAATATTGTATACGCCGACCAAATTAAATTTTTCGTAGCCTAAAATATAGACTATTTCTGACTAATACGTTTTTTTGTCGCCAATTACCTCATATTTACCGACTAAATTTTCTTTGGTCGCCAATACATAACATATGTTGACTAAAATAATATAGTTGCTAATTCTTGAACAACGCTGACTACAGAATTTTTTAGTCACCGAAAATGGCACTTTTGGCGACTAATTTTATTTTAGTTACCAAATGTGTAATTTCTTGTAGTGCAGGTTCCGATTGGGCCGTAAGTGTTGTAATTAGATCTTTGAAGTCAGAGTGAAGACCTTGAAAGACATTTAGATTAAACTCGGAAAAGGAGAGCGGTGTGCCAGCAGCAGCAAATTCATTAGCAAGAACTTTGGCCTCATGAAGAAAGACAGTAGCTGTGCGATCATTTTGTTGCAATTGTTGAAGACCCAAGCGGAGTTGAAGAAGTCGAGTGTCAGACGGAAACGCAAGGGACTGCTTAAGAGTGAGCCAGAAATCATGAGAAGAGGAACACCCAACGGCAAGAGGTAGGAAGTCTGACAAATGACATAGGCTGGATTAGAAGTTGGAACTCTATCGACATTGGTAGTCGAGGATGGGCAGGGGAAGGACCCATCAATATATTGATATAGTTGCTGGCCACGTAGGTAAGGAAGAAGTTGGGTTTTCCAATACAGGAAATTTTTGAGGTGAGTTTGAGAGAGAGAAGTGATGGGCATGGTTGAGAGAAACAGGTGATGAAGATGATGCAGCGACAGAAGTAGTACTCAAAGAGGAAATTTCAGATGCCATTGATACCAGCTTGGAGTAAATATTTGTATTATAAAATATTCAGAAGTGTTTCTATGTGTTACAATGTAAAGTGAGTGTGCTATATATACAACCCAATTTACATGATAAGGATGGATACAACTAAAGTGATAAAACAGAGTGATAAGATAGACTACAAGATAGGCCACAATCTTGATGATCACTACTTAATATGGACATCCATGAATCTGATCTCAACAAATGAAAATGTAGAAGTTAGAAACTTTTGACAAGGCTTTGAAATCATGGAAATAAGATAAATGACATATTGTACTCTACATCTTTCAATGAAAATGTAAAACAAAGTATAAACACAGCGGATGAAAAATTATGGTTATACCTTTTTCTTCAGAGTCTGAATTGAAGGATCTCGTGGGTAAATCACGTGCTTCCTAAATCTGATCAATCAACCCAGCAATGGAGTGATATTACAGAATGAATATCACCCACACAAGTCACAGTGCAAAATGGCTCTTGATCGTTGTATTTTTGGGAGAGAGTCAGTATATGGGAAAAACATACGACATATGTTGTTTTTCTCTTAATCACCCATATCCCATATCATATCAGACATATAGGATAATATTTCATCTATCCATATCAGTTGATATGATAGATATGGATATCCTGAGTGGTTATCCAAGTAAGTTTTGAATTCAAATTCAAACTTACATGGATAAGGTTCAAAAGGTTCAAAGGGTCATGCCACATGGGCGCCCAATTTCTAACATCTCCTACTCGGACATGAGTTGGCATGACACTGCCACATTTCTATCTCAATCTCCTAAAAAAATGAACAATCTCATACTAGCCACTGCACCGTGCGACTACTGAGAACACCTGTATGCGGGAGCTCTATACTAGAAACTCAAAATGAGCCAGCATAGAGACATCAACCCAAAAGGAACAAAAATAGTGTCTCATATACCCTAGACCCATCTAATTACACCGGCCCGAAAAACATCTCTAATCCCTCAAAAAGAGCATGTTTGACCCTCTCAATTCTTGCAATATATTCACACTCAATCCGTCTCTCATACAGAGCGATGTGAGTTGCCGACAGTGAATATATAACAGTGGTGTAATACTAGATGATCTTCCCTTTGCCTTCATGCCATTTAGTTTAGGATTGACCGCTTTCCCAGTGATGTCCCTTAAGGCCGAATCATACATGACCTCAAACAACATACCAAAGTAGCAGAACATCAACCCCTTACCTTATGACATAGTCAAAAGTCACAAAATGGTACATAAATGAAAGTCATATCAATAATGACACGTAAGACTCACACGGTGAGGAAGCTGGGATCCATTCTCTCACCTCATTACTCGGTCGCCAAGCACATATAGTATGAATACATGCTACGGTGGAGTAACTCTTCCATAAAGAGTGACGTCATACTTGATACACCGTACAGATATTAGTCTAGTCGCTTTCTAGCGCCTAACCCGAATTCTCTATTTGCTTACCTTCCAGGCGCCAAATGAGATCTCGCATCTGGCTAATCATAATAGGCATAACATGGAAAGTGGGTACTAACATCCATGTTTGGTCCTTAACACAACCTCATCTTGGTTGTAACCAAGGCGACATGCATAATGGATTATTTAAGCCTCTCTTGGCTCCAAATAAAAGTAAACCACTAGTCTCAGCCTTGCTCGCTCCCAAGCGCCAAGGGTGATTGCTCGTGTTAGTGAGCCAATCTTGCTTGCTGACATCATCATCTGCTAATCATTATGACACAAACCATAATAGTGTCAACATCCCATCATCTAAAAATAAGTGATTGATTTTAAAAAAAAATTTGACCCCAGCTTGCGCAATTTTAGATTCCAAACATAAGCCTTATCAGTACTTCTTATGATAAGTATATACAACGAAATCCACCATGTGCGCCTCACATGAAGTGATTCAAGATCACAATTCTAGATTCCAAACATAAGCCTTATCAGCACCTCTTGCGATAAGTATATACAATGGAATCCACCATGTACGCCTCACATGAAGTGATTTAAGATCACTACCTCTTGCGTAATAACCTCTCTAAAGATATTTTGGTGACCAATTTGCGTTCATTCTTGATGCGCCCAACTAGCGCATATGCGCCCAACTAGCGCATTGAATCTTACAAGGAGCAAATTAATATACTACTAGTAAAGTATTTTATCCTCAATCTAATGAGCATGGTCAATGTCTAAACAACTCAGTTGACCATTTACTAAAGATAACACTTATCATGCCGAATACGCCCACATAGCGTACTTTAGGCTCCCACAACAAAGAAAAGATCAAGGAATATAGGTCATCTGTTTCTCCCAAAGACAATCCGAGGATTCACTTAATAGCTAAGGCTCTAGCTTTTACCAATAGGTAAGTCAATGGATTTGCAATTCACTACAAGAATTAACACTTTTGGCAACAAAAAAATTGGTCGCTAAAAGTCTATTTTTGGTCGGCAAAAATTATCCGCGACCAATTTTTTTTGTCGCTAGTTTGGTCGCCAATTGAGGGTCGGCAAAAGTAATTCGCGACCAAAATTTTCGTTGGTCGGGAAAAGTTACATTTGCCGACTAAATTTTTGGTCGCTAAATATTTATTTACTGCGACTAATCCATTTTGTCGCTAAAACATTTTAGTCGCGAAAAGTTGCCTTTTACCGACCAAATTTTTTAGTTGCCAATTGTCACATTCCACGACCAAAATTAGTTTGGTCGCCAATTGTGACATTTCGCGACCAAAAATTTTGGTCGCCAATTGTGACATTTTGCGACCAAAATTAGTTTGGTCGCCAATTGTGGCATTTCGCGACCAAAAATTTTGGTCCCGAAATGTGACATTCTGCGACCAAAATTAGTTTGGTCGCCAATTATCACATTCCGCGACTAAAAATTTTGGTCGCCAATTGTGACATTCTGCGACCAAAATTAGCTTGGTCGCCAATTGTCACATTTGGTCGCCAACATCCAACAAAATAAACCTGTAATTTATAATAATCCATCCAATTTATTCAATATAATCTGTAATTTGCAAAAATCATTCAAACCAACAATTAAATTGAATCATGAACATTCAACAAAATACATAGATCAACCATTTCTGAACCTGTTTAATTAAAATCAGCAACTATTATAAGTTTTCATCCACAAATAATTCCAAACTACATATTTCATCTAACATAAAAATTTAAGACATAACAAATACTTGTTATTATGTTTAAAATTTTTATCCATGTACATCAACCGAAAAATATAACTAGTAGTCTACTAAATATTTTCTATACACACCCATCCAAAAATATAACTACTAGTGTATCCAAAAATATAACTACTAGTCTACCCTTTTTCTACCCATATCGAATCTCTAATCTCCTGGACTGATAGTCAGTGCAGTTTGAACAGGAAACAAGTTCTCTGTAAGTGCTGGATGTAGGAAACCATCCTTCCAAATCATACTTCTTTGCAGCTGCATCATTCAAAGCACCGGAAACAATAGCCACAATTTGATAGGGTAGTTTTAGCTGCAATAGAGAGAATTATGTCATACTTGTAGGAAAGAAAAATGCATAATTAAATGGAGAAAAATCAATTCGTCATCAGCAGGAGCCCATAGCTGCAATAGAGAGAATTATGTCACACTTGCTGGCAGTGCTGTCAATTAGTGGGGCCTTCAATTGGTTCCAGTTGTGTTCCATGTTTTCATGTTGTTGTTTTCAAAAATTTTGAAAACACAACAGAAAAATATGTTTGGTGCTTGCTTTTGTTTTTAATTTTTTTGAAATCCGTCTTCAATACAAGGTTCAAAAAATGACAACACAAAAAGGATGTTTTCACCTTCACCAAATCAAGTGAAAACATGCGAATGAACAGTAAACAAAACCCAATTCCCACTTCGAATTCTCTTAGAAAAAAACAAAAACATGTTTGATGTTATATCCTTCGGTCTTTTTTCAAAAATTAATGTAATTTTTTCACTTCTGTTAAAGCATATGATCAAACTTTAATGTGTTTAATGTTGCATATGGTCAAAATTTAATGTGAATGCAGGCTCACACATGCTAGCTAAAAATCTGCAAAATATACAACTTGCAGACCAGTTTTGATTACTTTACCTGGGCTGCAGCACTCCATAAATGCTACTTTCCACCTAAGTACCAAGAGAGACTATGCTCGAGAATGGAATGAAGTGAATGCGGGCCCACATGCCCAATCAGAAGCTTTACAGTAGCGCCAGTCATGGAGCGGACTTTGTTGTCATAATCATTAGCCAAACAAACCACCAAATGAACAAATATGGTCTGGGAATGCTCATCTATAATGGCTTTTGGGAACTTGATTACAATTGCATGGAGCATTTCAAGCACAGCTTCTCTTCCCGTCGAATGTTCATACCTGCAAGAAAATTAAATCACTGTAAGAGAAATTAAAAATAATAGAGGTAAATGAGATGTGGATAATTACTATATCCTTGCCTCAGATTTGAAAGCAAGAAATCAAGATGCTGCTGCAAACGTTTCTCTGAAAGATGATAGTCAAGTAAGAATTGCAATAGAATTTGACTGCATTTTTTGCGAATTGGCTCCACTTGACTTGTTACCAGAAGTTCTGCAACCCGAGTCACAAGATCGTATATCTCATGGACTACAAGTTTGCGGTTCACTATAGCCTTTAAAAGTGAAAGAGCAACAAACGAGGGATTTCTTTCGAGATCAATAAATAAAGGAAACTGGATCACCATATGCAATTGATCTGTGGAAAGCGTAATCCTAGTGCTCTGCAGAAGCACTGTTAGCAAACTTAGACATGATTGCATCACAGGGCTGCCAGCATTTACAGAGCCTTGAGCTATAACCAACAGAGAGGTCTTTATCTTGTCAGCTTGTGATTCAAGAGATGGTAGAGGCAGCCTCACCAGTGGAGCAAGGCACCTGAGCACTGCAGAAATGATATCTTCGTATTTGGCAGTCAAGCAGTCAGTGAGCAATCTTACAAAAGGATCCAACATTGATAACAGTTGTTCGTCCTTTTTGTTAAGTTTAGTATTCTTCATGGAATTGTGCAGCACCCCAAGAGCAAACACTGTAATAAGATGTGAAGATTGTGAGTCAGAGTCAATTAACCTGCCTGATGAATCTCATTACATGAATGCCGTTAGAGGAAATATCTATCTACATGATTGTGATGTTGATACACCACTTGTTTTGTTGAATGATTTAAAAAGATGAAATGGCAGTCCCTGTATTCTAGATAAGTGCTCAAGTCACTCTCCCAAGTCTTGAGACCTTATTATAGACCTTGTCATTAAGAAAACACAGATAACAAGTACTGGCCAGAATTCATGATTCGTTCCTCACTAGGAGGAGGTCACAAGTTTGACGTTCCCTCCCCCTCTAATTGATACAAATTTTTGAAAAAAAAAAAATATGGATACCTAGGGGTAAGCCAAGCTTAAAACCCAGGTTCGAGCCCGGGATCAACTTCCCCTCCCCTTCCCCCGCCCCAAAAAAAAATGTACTCAACTCTTTTCTTACATTCCCTTGTCACTCAAACAGAGGACACACATTCCATTCCAAGATAGTCACCATATTCAAAGTTCCTTTTCCTACTTATTCTTATTGTCAGTGCCTTTTCAGAACACAAGTATAAAATCCAACTCATTAACTTACGAGGCACGATCATATAAATTCTCACCCCATCAAGCAGTATATTAGATGCTTTGAAGTCCCTGTAAATGACTTTCTTGTCTGATGTGTGCAAGCAAGCAAGGCCCCGTGCTGCACCAATGGCTATTTTGAGCCGTATGTCCCAAGAAAGTGGCTCAACAGCAGAACTCCCTGCACAACCAAAAAAATCCAGCAATCAATTCAATGCAATATAACCATGGACAGCTAGTTTTTCTTTTCTTTTCTTTTCTTTTCTTTTGTTCTTTGCTAAAGTTCTTACGTCTGAAAAGATGGTTTTCCAAGCTTCCCTTCTGCATAAACTCGTATACAAGTAACAGCTCTTGATCCTCCCAACAGTACCCAAACAGCTTCACTAACTTCGGATGAGAAAGCCTTCCCAGAAAATTCACTTCTGACTGAATTTTCCAACAAACAGACCATTAGATTCACTAAAATTGATTTTACTATGCAGATGAAGATCAAGGAAAATTTCTAAAACAGGTAGCCACTTAATAGATATTTCACGAGTCTACTACTATCTCCATGAACCATTAGGAACACTGATCCAAAAACAAAATATATTCTACATTTCCCTTAAAACTCCTATGTTGATTTCTAGGGCAATAAATATCATTAAATCACTTACCAAAAAAGATCTCATTAACTTTCATCTAGAGTATAATTAATCAAAAATAAGAGGCCCCAAGTCACAGCCAAAGACTGTTAGGCCTAAAACAAAACCGAAAAAATCATAGGTTTGGATACAAGCTGCAAGGTGAATATCAAGCCTGCATCATTGCAAGCTTAAAGGTTTAGAAACCTGCAAAAGAACCAAGAAAGAAGAAAGAAAGAGGGCATTGCTTTACATTCTTTTTGCACGGAAGGTGACCAGAAAATCTTCATTTTCTTAGTTTCATCTTCCTTTTTCATTTATATTTATATCAGCCACTTGACTGCAAAAGGTAGAATTTTGTCACCTATAAATTGAATTAAATAATGGAACAGGAGAATACTAAATGACATTGTCAACAACTCGTGCAATGCTTGTTAGATGTAATTATTATATATTTACATTCTCATCCATTGATTTGTTATCATATCTAAGAAAATTTACTAAAAGATCTTTGGACAGAGCCACCAAGACTCGTAACAAAGCCAAGTAAATAATGGTGGACCAAGTGAAACCTTCCACAGACAAGTTAAAACAAACTAAAAGATGATATAGAAATAGACACAATATCCATCAAACAATCTGGCCAAAAAATAAAATAAAAATCCTTCAATCAAGACATTTAATAAAGTAGAGACCTCAAATTGCTTTTACAATACAGTGGCATTTACCTAAGCAATTTTTCTTATCATTAAAAAGGCATTTCCCATGTCACCACTTTAATGGCAAAAACAAATACAAAAGCTGCACACACAATCAATAACACATAATATAAAACATGCATAGATTCTTGGCTGGAATTGTGGGGTCAATTCTTTGAGGCAATTTATCGAACATGTAGAGGACATTGGAGAAACCCCTCTACACATTGAAAAACCTATCATCAAGCAATCTATAAAAGCAAATACAACAAAATATAAAAGTGAATCACTCAATCTACCAGGCACATTGCATAAATACTGAATATAAAACCCAAAACCCAATTTTTTATTGCATAAATACTGAATATAAAACCCAAAACCCAATTTTTTATCCCAAAAAAAGTATCGAATGCAGCTTTAAATATACACAAATAGCATGAAAATACAGACCAACAAAAAAAAATAATATGAAACAATGATGCGCCCTCAGATCTGATAGCTTCAAATAAATCATCAACGGTTTATACCCAGTGCCTATCATCAATTTCCCAGTGAACAATTTCAGTACACAAACCCATTTTTTGCAAATGGATTGCCCTAAATCATGTATTCCTTTGTAGATAGATGATGGGGAAGAACAGGGAAGTGGAGAAAGAGAAAGAGAAAGAGAGCCATACCTACAAGAGGGTTCGACGTGCCTGACAAGACCAGGAAGTTTGGGGAGCAAGACAGAAACAGGGGATTTGAGAGCAGAGGAAGGAGAAGAGAGGTTTTCGTCTTTGCAGAGGTAGCAAATGACATCGACCATGAGAGAGATTTGAGAGGCGGCTTGCCTAGGCAGAGGTCAGCTACCTCGTATGCTAGCAAGCGAACTGCCATACAAAACTGAATATGGGGGTTTTTTGAGAGAGAGAAAGAGAAGATGTGGAGGAGGATTCTTAGGTAGAGAGAAAGAGAGAAAGAAAGGCTGAGACTTGGCAGTGAGGCTGGTAGAGAGAGTGGGCATCGAAGGAGAGAAAGAAAATTCAAATCCCGCCCCTACTGAAAATCAAATTCCCCCCCAAACTTTTGGCGACCAAACGTCAAATTAGTCGCAAAAACAGGTTCTTTCGCCGACAAATTTTTTTAGTTGCCAAATCTTAATCAACGGCGACTAAAATATTAGTCGCTAAAAGTACTAATTTGGCGACTAATTTTTTTTGGTTGCTGAAAATAAGGTTTTCGCGACCAAATTTTTGGTCGCCAAAAAATATGTGACCTTTCGCGACCAAATTTGTAGTTGGTCGGCAAAAGTATACCACTTTTTGCAACCAACATATTTTTTGGTCGCCAAAATATAACCTTCTGCAACCAAAAATATTTGGTCGCCAAAAATAATGATCATTTGCGACTAATTAAAATTTGGTCGCCAAATGTCATTTTTTTGCGACAATAATTTTTTTGGTCGGCAAAAATGGTCGCAAAATGTGTAAATTCTTGTAGTGATTTTGCATCTAGAATCATTCTAGGATATTCTTTATGTAAGTCATCGAAGACAAACCGAGAATTTTCCTAAAACAATCCCTAAGGATTGTACATCCGAGCATATAAATTACATCACCCATGTCCATCATATCTAAAATAGAGGATTGCCCACCCTAGGTGGCGACAACCTTATAAATTCCTGGCTCATAATGAAGTAAGGAAAAAGTTCTTTTTGGACCATTGATCATACCTCAGTGGTCTTCATCGATCATCGTCGGCCTATCATGGCTTGAGGAAATCTAAGAACCACTATTTGGATAACTGTTTTAGGCTGTAAAAGATTTATTGGAACTAGCAACCTTTTTGCGCTCCTAACTTTTCACCATAAAAGCAGAAGGTAAATCCCTACGGATCTACTTATCCAATTCTCCAACTAGAAGTTGGGTCACAATGTACACAAATCAATGTTCCGAACTTATGTCAATCATAGCGTAAGTCGAAATAACCTCACTCTCCAGGAGGAAGTCTTCTCATGGCCTACACTTTTCTCAATGGTGCGACTTTTCGGTATCTAGCGAGCCTTATGCCTCAACAATGACTATCCAAATTACGCATAACTTTAGAACAGTTTTGTGTCATAATGGAAAGTCAACCAAATTATAGAAATGGTTAATCCTTAAAGACTTTGTCTTAAATTGCGCAACATTAATCCACTTTTTAAAAATAGGGGCTAGAGCCTTTGGCATTATCCTAGGCTCTTTATCATCTTGCGGAGCAATCATGAATGTTTCCCTCTTAATCACCTAGTGATGATGTGAAAATTTTTCATATTTGCTACCATGCAACTAGGAATGTAGAGTATTCTTCTCTAATGGAGTAATCCATTAGTAGGCACATCGCTCCCACTGTCCCTAGGATATTGGAAATTTCTTTCCATTCTCAACTAGGCTATATAAAGCGCTATGCTTAGAATTCTCTATCTTATAGAGTTCCAAAACTCTATTCACGTCACCTTTACTAAGAAAACATTATGTGACTTAGTTACACTACCACAAAGCTGTTTACCTATATGCACATGACCCGGAGGGTTTGCATGACCGCATACAATAATGCACCACACGACCCTTTATGTTTACAAGACATCATACAATAATGCGCTATAGAACCGTAGGTCTTAACTTCGCAATCTTATGAGAAGTAAAATAAAGATAAGCTGCTTTACGGTTATAGATCGCCCATAGATGGCTCTCCGCTAATCCATTACTCAAATGGAGTGCAAAAACTGATATGAAGGGCATTTAGTTAGAGATATAGGCAACAAACTAAAGTGCAATTCCCAATTGGGAAACATTTTGCGCCATCATCCACCTAACATTAACAATACTTAATTCCTTATCTCTACTACACCATTGTGTTGTTGAGTATTAGGAATAATCAATTTTCTAAGCATCCATTTCTCTTCACAGAGTTTTCTAAAATAACTCAAATAGATACTCGCCACCTTGGTCAAAACTAAAAACACGAAAGCTGTTATCTAATTGATCTCAACCTCATATGTGCAATGTCAAAAATCATCTCAAAACTTTTGACTTATGGGAGATCAAATAGTCTTGACTCAGATGCGTATCGTAATCTATAAATGTCTCAAGATTGAGGCCTAGCTATCATACCCTTACACATATCTAGTCACAAATATCATAGTGGACTAAATGCGCCAATACAAATGACCTTCTACGACTTTCCTACTTACTTGTGCGCAACCATTGCGAACAAAGTTACACATTCATATGAGAGCAGGATGTCACAAGCGAGTGGGCCCAAGAGGGCCTACTCCAAACATCCATACATCTTCTCATTAATGTGATTAAGTATAATAAGCCACAGGTTTATGACCAATGTCATAAACTAATTCCAATCATCCTTATGTGTGAGTTTTTGAAGACAAGTTTTAAAGGTTTGGGCCCAACTAGGTAATGACTCGTGACTAATTCATATTCACTAGATCATAAAAGGATGTCATGGAGATATTAAGTGCGCCTAAGTCGCAAATTTAACTAGTAAGTGCTAATCCCCTACACCTTCAAGTCAATTTTATTCTCTATACACTTTAATGCATCTAGTTGAAAGATGATGATACTCCTCCTGCCATATCTATTTCTCGCTTCATAGTTACTTGCAATTAATTCTACTATCCACAAGAAGGAGAGAATAAGCTATCAACTATGACAGCTCCTGAAGTAACTTAAGCGTGGATTAAGCTAAAGAGTCTAATTCAACACAATGCTCTTACAAGTGATGTGTCAAATTCTTAGAGTCATAACAACCTTGTCAGCCTTGACCTTTTCATTACTATGCTGCAACGTTTGCGCTTAGTGGTAAACGTTATTAAAAAACGTTAGCCTAGCTAAGGAATCATACAAAGAAGCCCCTCCTCATGTTTCACACACAAGTGTGGAAATAGTAAGTGTCCAGACTTAGACAAGTTGACAATGCTAATAGATTTTGCAGCCACTAAGTGCTAATCTTTTCACTTAGTGTTAATAGATTATGCAGCTTCTAAGCACTAATCTTTTAACTTCACGTGATATTTCAACGCACACTACTGTAGTGCATGAAATTTTGCTCCATTCACTCCCAATAATTGGGTAGAGAGAAAAACACTACTCATACTGGCTACTTGTCTTACACTTAATGATTAATTTATTTAAGCTCGCATTTCTTGGATAACGTGACTCTTGAATGTTACTTCATCCAATGATGTAACATTATTTACAAGTCAAATTACAAAGTCAATCCGCACAGTTCAATAGTCAAGATCATGTACAAATCTATTGAGGGTTTACTAATTTCATAACTCCAAAACTCGCCAATCAAAACTAAGTAGCATGCCGCTAACCATAGCGCACACATTAGTTTTATTATGCCAAACAAGGCAACAAAACCACGGTGACTTTTAGTCATGTTTCCTTACTTTGGCTCAATTAAGGTTTAACCTAAAGTCTCCAAGACTTTTGCTCATCTAAAGAATAGGATTACATTATTCACATTTGAACACCTTTACTAAGTCTAGGTCAACCAATTAACTTCCATAAGCTAAGTCAATTTAGAGAGAAATTTGCATTGTAATTAATTTGATTAGCATAATATAATTTTGCCACAAAAATCTAAATTAAATAGTGACAATATTTACACAAGTCACAAGATCAAAAATCTGCTATAATCATCTCTTGCGCCACATGTGACAATTATCCAAAATTTAATTTAATTTATGCACAAAATATTGGTTTTCGGGAGAAAATCTACTAAGATTTCTCTCAACCGAATAACCTCCCACTGACTATGGCATGTCTAAAAGCATGAAATTTTTTTTTAATTCCATACAATAGTATCATAATGTAGATTTACAACCAACTCATGCTATGTCACAATTAATAATGAAATTTAAACAAATAACAATTAATCATGCTATTCTAATTATAACATATTAGAAACTCTAGGAAAAAAATAACAATATACTGTATTTAATATTCAAATTATTCCACAACAGAATGTATATCACTTCTGAAAATTTCTGGAATTTTTTGGTATTTTCTGGAATTTAAAATAACTAATAAACACACATAAAATTAGAAATAAATATTTCAGAATCTCGTAAAATGAAATAACCATACTAGTAAATAGTAAACTACAACAATAGTCTACAATAAAAAATTCAGCCCCAGAAACTTAATTATGCAACACCACATGCATTTTAAAGCATAAATAATGAATTATTATTTCAGGAAAAATATTTTTTATTTTCATAAAATTTTAAAAATTTTACAGAATATAGAAAATTTAATTCTGAGACTAATGGTCCCAACCGCGCTTAAAACAAAGCTATAACGAATTAATTATGACCATTTAATGCGATTCAGAATTAAAAACAAAACAAACAGAGCCTTAACTTCAGCAGCCAAGCCGGCGTAGAAAAACGGCGCGGCTCAGAGCGTGCCTCATCTGCGGCTCAGCGCGAGGCCCAGTAGGCGACTCAGAAGCCGGCTTAGTGCGCGGCTCAGAGAACGGCCCAGCGAGCGGCTCAACGCACGGCGCGCGTGCGTGGCGCGGACGGCGCGCGTGCGTGGTGCTGACGGCACGCGAGTGGACAGCGCGGCTGACGCACGTATAGGCGTCTGTATTGTGCGCTTGGCGCGTGGCAGCGCGTGGTAGCGCGTGAGAGCGCGTGTCCGTCGTTGACGGCGTCATCTGGCGCGTGAGGCACACGCGCTGCCTTCCGGGGTGTTTTCTGGTCCGATTTCAGTACTCTCGAACTCCATTTTTCACAATAAAAACATTTATGGCATCAAAAATCACATTTAATGAACATAAAAATGAGGTGTACCACACTCTCAATCTAATGGGCGTTGAAATTTTCCTCATTTATAAACATTCATGTATATAATGTGTACATATATATATAAAAAATATACATATGATTAGAGAAAACACGAAAATACCCATTCATGCTCTGATACCAATGTAAAACAAAGTATAAACGCAGCGGATGAAAAATTATGGTTATACCTTTTTCTTCAGAGTCTGAATTGAAGGATCTCGTGGGTAAATCACGTGCTTCCTGAATCTGATCAATCAACCCAGCAATGGAGTGATATTACAGAACGAATATCACCCACACAAGTCACAGTGCAAAATATCTCTAGCAATGGAGTGATATTACAGAACGAATATCACCCACACAAGTCACAGTGCAAAATGTCTCTTGATCGTTGTATTTTTGGGAGAGAGTCAGTATATGGGAAAAACATACGACATACGTTGTTTTTCTCTTAATCACCCATATCCCATATCATATTAGATATATAGGATAATATCTCATATATCTATATCAGTTGATATGATAGATATGTATATCCTGAGTGGTTATCCAAGTAAGTTTTGAATTCAAATTCAAATTTACATGGATAAAGTTCAAAAGGTTCAAAGGGTCATGCCACATGGGCGCCCAATTTCTAATAGAAAATGTATAAGTTTAAAATTTGCATACACAAGCATAAACAAACACTTGGTATTTGAGAATGAAAGTTGTGAAGGAATTTCATCCTTGAATGCGATGAAGAAATTATTCATCTGTGTTTTTGAGTGTTCATAGTACTGAACTCTAGGGTAGTGTTTATTTAGAAGGATTGGAGAGAGAGGATTGGACTCCATATCCAATCTATCATAGAGTCTATTGTTTAATTAATAATTTCTAGGCCACATTAGGAGTCTCGCCGGATTAAGAGTATCGCCGGACTATGAATTACATATATATTGGATTATTGTGTCTTAGGGGGATGTGTGATAGAGATGGTGGAATTGGAATCGTATGAGATTAAGTTGTAAAATGACACATTTGCCCTCAAAGTATTTGATTTTATTATATATTGTAAAATATAAAAATCTCAATTAAAAAAATCAAATAAAATAAATTTATTTAATTTTTATTGATGATTATTTATTTAATTTTATTTTAAATTTTTTATAGAAGTTTTATTTTAATTTTTTGTTGATATTTTATTTAATTGATATTATATTTAATTTTTATTGGTTTTTTATTTAATATTTATTATTTTTTAGAATAAATTTATTTAAAATTTTATTTTAAAAATAATATAAATTTTTATTCATGTTTTATTTATTCAAATTATTTAATTAAAATAAGAAATTTATTTAATTTTAAAAAATAAAAGAAAATAAATTTTTATTTAATCTAGCCAAAAATAAAATAAAATATTAAAGACAGATTTAATATTGCAATTATCTAGTAAACAATTAAAAGTGATAAAATAGTCTATTGAGCATTTATCGTTTTTCATAATATTTCAATCAAATGTTGGATTCAATAACATAGTCTTATCTGCACATTTAATCGTATGAGAAAAGAAATATGGGATATACATAATTTCCAATGAAATAATCCAAGAATTATATATCCCATGATTAATAATATGATGGATTACAATCCTCTCTTATTCAGTTCGTTCAAACAAACATGGCTTAATAGAATAAGTGATTTACTAGAAATCAAAAGGAAGAACTCTCTCTCCTTCCTCATTATTTTTGGTAAATCGTTCACAGAGTAGAGTTCATCTCCTAATTATTTGTTTAATCTCTAGGTCAAATGCCAAGTATTTATAGCGTTTCAAATAACCAATCTTAAAATCTCAACTACGGGATTGTAATTCCAGGCTAATTCTTAAGTGTGTAAGTACATACCATATGCACTTGCGTGAGTTTTAACAAATATACATAAGTTACCTCACAAAATCGCATAAGTTTTCACAAACATACGTAAGTTAACTCATAAAAATTTGAAAAATCACAACTTATGTATATTTGTGAGAATTCATGCTATTTTGTGAGATAATTTATGTATATTTATAAGAACTTATGTAAATTCGTATAGTATGCACCTTGCACCCAAACACTTCCTGTAATTCTAATGTGCTAATTGTTATAATGCAATTTAGGACAATGCAATAAATGACATTTTATAGTAAGATTTCCAAATCATTTCTTTTATGGTTAGCTAATTAATTTCATCAGTTGGTTGACTCTGAACTTGGTATTGTGTTGATTACCAAATTTTGTTTTCTTTGTTTTGTTAAGGTACCCTAAGAAATGTTTGATATGGTGTTATCCCTTCACAAATTAGTATACCATTGTGTAAAAATAGTTGGCAGCATTGAAAAATTAGCCAATCAT
This sequence comes from Camellia sinensis, assembly GCF_055761805.1. Classification (NCBI taxonomy): domain Eukaryota; kingdom Viridiplantae; phylum Streptophyta; class Magnoliopsida; order Ericales; family Theaceae; genus Camellia; species Camellia sinensis. Next base: position 53,813,410 of record NC_138967.1, read on the forward strand.
ACTTATGTTGTGTTTGGTTGGGGGATTTAGAAATTGAAAGGGACAATGTATGTGAAATTATGTGAAATGTAAGTATATTTTATTCACATTTGACTTACATTTTCTCTTTTTCTTTTCAAATTTCTTCCCAAATCTCCCAATCAAATGTGCTTCAAAAATTGTTAAATATCAATACCACAAGAAAAAAATGGCTCCGGTTGGATGCATCTGTATAAAATGACCACATTCATAGCGCATTATGGATGCATCTTTCTTAACAATTTAATATTCAATTTGGATTTGTGCTCCACAGCTTCAAACTATAGCATGCTTGCAAAATTATAGAGGGATTCACTAATTTGGGCTTGTTCATTGCTGTTTGTTATTATGATTTGGGCATTATGGGATTCGTTCCATCTTCTACCATTATTTATTGAAAAAAGTTAAACAGTCCAAAAAAGTGTCTTAAAAGTTACATGAAAATAAAATGTGTAATATAGATTTATGCTTAGTGTAATGTGGATTACACAGAGAAAAAACTTGGTCTACACCTTATTTTTTCATACCTTTTCAAGTAAACCCTTTCGAATCTCGTAGCATTTTTTTGGGTGATGGGGCTGGAGTAGCAGAAGTGGAGAAGGAGAGGGGTGATTGCAAGTGGTTGTGAGGTGGTAGGGGGATGAGGGAGGGTTATTAGGGTTTTCAAGATAAAAACATTTTTGCGTAGTATTTTAATTCCGACTTAAATTTCTGTCAATTTGGATATAATTAGTAACATTAGGTGACGTAAAACATGGTCAAAATTTTGAAGGTTAGAGTTGAGGAGTGAAGTGTTCAAGGAGAACACCACAGGGACAAAATAGATTTTACCCAAAACTATTTCTGAGAGTCCACTCAAGTTGGTTAGTGGATATGTTCTTCACGTTACTGATGAGAAGGGTTCAAATGTCCTCCCGTTTACCTAATTTATTGGTTTAAAGAAGTGACCTTTGAACTTCAAGTTTAGCTTCTTGAGGTGTGTCGAGTGGACTTTGCTTAGGATAGATTATCAACTATATAAATATATATATATATAAATTTTTCTAAAACTTGGTAACAAAATTATACACAACAACATTATCAAAACCACAAAACATTGATAAACATGGACATATAAGAAAGCCATGTAATTCCAAGTGCAAGTTGGGGGTGTATGATCTAGGTTGAGTGAATAAGATCCTCCCTGATTGCTTCATTTGAGTTTTTTGCATCTGTACAAAAAAATAAAAATAAAAAATAAATAAACTTTAGCTTTTAAAGATCAAAGGATTTAAAAACTCATAGCTATTAAATTGCCCCAGGAAGAAGTAGCCACTACAAGAAAACACATTTTTGGCGACCAGTTTTGGCTACCAAAACAAATTTAGTCGCCAAAAGTGTGGGAATTGGCTACCAAAATTAATTTTAGTCGGCAAAAGCAACTTTTTAGCTACTAATTTTTTTTAGTAGGGGAATGTTGATTATTCGCGACTAAAATAAATTTAGTAGCTAAAAATATTACAATTGGCCACTAAAAAAATTTGTAGTAGCTAAACATATCTCCATTAGCGACTAAAAGTACTTTTAGTAGCTGTAGAGGCACCTTTAGCTACTAAATTGTTTGGTAGCCGAAGGAAAATAAAAAAATTTATTTTTGATCTTTGGCGGCCAAACGTTTGGTCGCCAAAAATATCTTTTCAGCGACAAAATTCATTTTAGTCGCTGTAGACCTACTTTTGCCTACTAAATTGTTTGGTAGCCGAATGAAAATAAAAAAATTTATTTATGATCTTTGGCTACCAAAAGTTTGGTCGCCAAAAATATCTTTTCAGCGACAAAATTCATTTTAGTCGCTGTAGACCTACTTTTTCCTACTAAATTGTTTGGTAGCCGAATGAAAATAAAAAAATTTATTTTTGATCTTTGGCGACCAAAATTTTGGTCGCCAAAAATGATTAAACAAAATAGTTATTTTATTTTTATTTTTATGAAAAGGTTGTCAAATCTTAACAACGTTGTTCATAAACATTGTTAACAATGACATTTTATCCACTTGAAATTTGACTTTCGTTTTTTTTTAAATGAGAAAAATAAAATTGAAAGAAACTTCTTTTTTAAAAATAAAAATAAAAATGAAAATGAAACATGCTTATTAATTAAATAAAAATGAATTCCCATTAGTAGTAGGTATATGAATAAAACAATAAGATTTATTGAATTAAGTGGTAAAAGCCAGTTGGCTTTATTAGGCTATCATCTTCTAAATTAATTTAAGGTTTACTTTAATATAATAAACTAGTTACAACTGCATAATAAATTAATTAAATCCACTTGACACATGATTTCTTCACCTGTCTTTATCTATGACAAAATATACATATTGCATGTTCTAAAATTCTAAATCAAATTGATTAGTGCCTAGTTAGTCATGCAGGAGTCCCAAAAAAAAATTAAGTATATTTTACAATATCTATATAATAAGACAGAACGGTTTTTGAAAATATGTTAGAGACAATTGTCCTACTAAGACATTTCAATGACTATGATTCATTTGTCTATTTAAATAGACGGCTGAGATGACCCCTTAAATATATATCAATCCCCTTCCAGCACCACTGTTACATATCTGTTCCGTTTGGGAAGTTCAACCTAATGAAGTAATGATGGTTGGGGATAACCTTAAAGATGATGTGAGTTCTGCTCTATTTCTCTCTCCATCATTTGCACCATATTTGTTAAGAACATTTATGATTCATGTTGAGGTGCTATTTTTGTATATATATATTTTTTAATTTCACATTCTTTTATCAAATTTGTTTGAATCAAAACATGCTTTTGTGTAAATTAAAGCTCCTTTACTTGGTCTTTACAGGTTGCTTGTGGGAAACGAGCGGGAACATTTACATGCTTGCTTGACAAAACAGGGAGGTATGATTCTCCCGAATACACAGATGTGGAATTTAAGCCAGATTACAAGGTGTCTTATCTTGCCCATGTTCATTCACTACTGGAAGCAAATTTTGACCTGACACCATGATCCACAATTTCCTTGACAATAAAAATTTGCATTGTTAAATTGAGTAGCATTGAGATTCTCAGACCATTTATTAGTTGGTGGATACACCTATTTTTGATCCTGTGAAGATTCATAGGAGAAGCTTTGTGAAGTACGGAGACAGGAAAATACCAAGGAAATATTGTGTATTTGAAAGACAGAGATCTTTCTTTAGTTTAGCATCTTATGGTAGTGTTGATATGCTGCAGAGTCATCGAATATATAGGTTTCCTTGCCAAAGTACTCTTGGATAGATTTCCTGCACATCTTTGTTTGTTGTTATCATTGTATTATGAGGCTAGCTGTTAATGCTTTGTTTGTGGGATGTAAGATTGTTGTTGTATATCTATATGTAATACTTTTGACCCATTTTATAATGCGATTTCTTTCTCCCTTTGGTGCAATGCAATGCATATTTTAAAACTACAATGAAGTTTATATGTTTATTTTTGACTAAATGATGAAATAATGTGGCTATGATTGTTTTGATTCTTTTTATGTTTGATTTATGATTTATACGTAGGGATTTACAAAATGAATAATTTAGATCACTTGAGTGAGACTTGAGGTGAGGCTTATAGCGAGACTGCATGCCTGATCCACTTTTATAGACTAGAGGCAATCCTGATGATAATTGACCTTAATTTTGATGATGACAGTTTGAATTAAAGAAGATAATAAGTCAATTTTCTTTAATCTCAAATATTCTTATATTTCAAGTCACTCCGTCCGTTGCACCACCACAGAACTTAGGCACAATGCAGTGTCCTGATTACATAAAATATTCAAAATCTGTAAAATTAGTGTCTCCATTCATCGCTAGAAAGAGTTCATGCAACATTTCATAAATCCTCTCAGAACAAGGGTGGATTTTATCAGCAACATAACAGCTGTGAGTTTCGCTATTAATATATCTCTGCAAATGTGTGTACATATGTATGAGGAATTTGGGGATCCTAGAGAAGAGAAAGAAGAAGAAAAATGAAAATCACGTGTCTCTGGAAATGTGTGTATATATATATATATATACGTATATATCAGTCGATCTATGTATTGGAGAGAAGTGAATTACAGAGTTGGGAAGAGAAAAGCAGACAAGATCTTGATCACAGTTGACCGTTTCAAATGAGATAAAAAAATTACTAACAAATGAATGAAAACATTTTTGGAATAACAACTCATATGAGAAAAATAAATATTAAAGAGCTGTTTGAGATTTGCTTATTTAGTGTATTTTTTAATTTTTTTTATAAAAAAATGTGTAGAAAAATAGAAAAAGGGATGAGACATAAATAAGTATACTCATCAAATAAGTGGAATTATTTAGATTATTCCTGAACAGGAGGGTTTTTGAATCTTCAATATATTATTTAGTATACTAAGACATTTGAACAGTTCAGATCTGTTCAAATTACAAAACGGCTGTGATGTATGCTATGTGTACATTTTTCACTTTCCCATTTTTTTCTCTTGCTTTTTCTTTTTCTCTTTCTCACCCACCTTTCCCATTATCTCATAAATAATCCACGAATGATCCCACGATTCCACATTCTTCATTTTCTTTTTTTTATTTTATTTTATTTCCCCTTTTCCTTTCTTTCCTTCATGTTTATTTATTTATTCACTTATTTTAATTTACACCGTGCCTTCAGGCACGGGCATACACTAGTAAGAATATAAGAGAATATAAGAAAATTTTTAAAATATAAGAATATAAGCAAACATAAGAATATAAAATATAAGAATATAATATTTTAAAATATATCTGTCATAAAATTTTAAAATATAAGAATATAAGAAAATATAAAATATAAGAATATAATATTTTAAAATATATTATTATATTTTTCAGTAAAAAAAATATTAGGACAAATATTTAAGATAATTTAATATTTTTAATTTATAATTTTATTACTTATATTTTTATTTAAATATAATTTTAATATATTTGTTATGTCACAGTTCGATTTGCTCACCGGTCCGATTTTTAAAACATTGGTTTGAATCTGTATAGAAACTTTGTAACATTTACTTCTATTTTCTTTTAAGATAATAAATTAATATTTTAAATTTTATTTTTGTATCACATGAACCATTGGGCAACATCTAAAAAAACACCTATTTTAAGATAATTCATTTTTTCAAGCTGAATCTAAGAAATATATATGTTTTAAAAATTCAAAATAAGCAACAAATATCTACTATATTTTTTGTTAATTTTTATCTTTATTGAATTATTTTTGAAATTTTAGAAACAAATTATAATTTTTCGATTCATTTTGTCGAATGAAAACGAAAAATAAAAAAAATGTCACGTTTTTACCTTTGGCGACCAAAATTTTGGTAGCCAAAAGTTTGTTTTTGGAAATAATTAGTTTCGGCGACTAATTGGATTTTGGTCGCCAAATAATGCAGTTTCACCGACTATGTTTTTGGTAGCCAAACGTGCCACGAAATTGTGGAGGGAATATTACTTTTTCATAATATATATTAGCGACGAAAATAATTTTTGGTCGGTAATAAATATTTTTTTCTTCTATTTTCATTGCAAAAGTATCCCAGTTCCCCCCCTCTCGCACTCCCGCCTCTATCACTGCTTTGTCTCCATCGCAAGAGTTGCTGTATCATCCCCCGAACTCCCTCCCAGGTATCTCCCTCTCTCTCTGTATCTCCCTCTCCATTTCTTAAACATCTCACAAGGCCACTCGGTTTCCCTCTTTCTTTCTCTCTCTCTCTCTCTCTCTCTCTCTGTGTGTTTACACACACACACACACACACATGCATATATATATATATATACACACACACACACACGAATCATATATTCACAACCTTGATTCCATATATACTCGATTATATACACAAATCATATGTACACTCACGCCTCTGCCCTCTTCTCTACAGGAATAGTCTCCATCGCCCGAACTCCCCTGAACTGGATCATCCCCCGAACTCCCTCCCAGGTATGTTGGAATTTCGCATCTGTCTCTCCCTCTCTCTGTATCTCCCTCTCGATTTCCCTCTGCTTCTATCTGTCTCTGTTTACACACACACACATATACATATATATATGTCAAAACACACAGAATATGAAGTACGAAATGCCCTCAATTAGGGCATTGTTATTGAAATGTGATTCAAATTAAAAATTAGGGCAATGCTTGGGGTGAATCAAGCCATTTGCTACATAAACTAGGGCAAAGTCTTGTAGTAGTAGTACATATAAAAGAGGAATTTTTATGGTTTTGAGTAAATATACTAGCTGCTCGTTGCTTTTGGATGCCTTGGTAAGAATGTTGAGGTACTTAATACATACCTACTGTTCTTCTTCATAGTTGCATTTCCAATGTATGAAATTGATGTAATATGTGGAGGTTGAGAATCTTGAGATATGAATGATTTTAAAATCAACAAATGAATAAGTATTCACACTTGAGGTATGATATTTTGTGTCTTGGAAAAGAGATGCAGTGATCATAGTTTTGGTAAAACAAGGGCAGGGATTAGATTGTCCTTGTAGATTCTTCGGCTGATGTTGTGTTCTTGAATGAACATAGAGTAGTAGCTTGGTACCCATGGATCATGACTTTCGATCTGTTGGCCTAGCTGTGTATGCTTTTTTTTTTTTTAAACATTTGGTGTCACTGTGCATTTTAAGTTGAAATATGCTTGTAGAATATAATAATATTGTAAGTGAACATTCAGGGAATTGACTAACCAAAATAATTTCTTCAGATTAAATGGATTTTATTTCTATGTACTTGTGATCAGCTACATTCATCATTTGTCCTTGACCTTAGTTTTTTGTTTTTGGGTTTTAAATCATGGGTTGCATTTCATAGTTTTCCCTTTGGTGCCTTTGAGACTGGGTGCAATTATTGACCGTTTTGCTTATGAGAAATATATCTTCGTTGACGTTCTCTAAAGTCTTTCTGAGATGCATTCATATTTTAATAATCATCTCTTGTATTTCCAGTTGCCGCATCTCTTTCGCAATGCTATGGGATTTCTTCCATAAAAAATCATTATGTTCTTGCTGATCAGAATATTTAATTCAGTTTTCTGGAAATTTATTTTTGGTAATCTGAATGGGGTGATTTAAATCAGGTTCTGAATGGTTTCTATGCAAGAAATTGCCGACTAACATGTGAAGTCATAGATCTTTGAACACTTCTCACACTTTCATTTCTTTTCCCCATGTTTTCTGGCAAAAGTGTTTCTTGATTCCATTGAGATCACCAAGAGCCCTTGAAGGATTGTGGTGCACACAACTAGGCTTAGGGCACACATAGTGCTTTATGTTATCTTCGCTTTTTCTTTGCTTCAGCGTCCATGGAAGGTTGTGTCCTCTCCTGTGAAGCTGCAAGTTTTGATCTCTCTAAAACCCCACCTTGTGTTTTGTTTATTTCATTTTAAAAATTTTTAGAAATGGTCATTGGATGTGCAACGATTGATTTCAGCTGTTGCAACAATGCATAGCTCATGATGCATGATATAAAACTGGTTCTAGAAAAACAAAAGGAAATGCTTTATTCAGTTTTTTTTCTGTCATTCTTGAGATCAGATGGAGTATGAGTAACTATGGCAATTTTCAGTGGCTCTGATAAATTATGCTGCTGAGAGAACACAATTTCAAGGAGTTCTTGATGAGACTACAAAAGCTGCCGTCATCCAAGGAGTTCTTGTAACCAATATTACTTGTCCACAAGATGTAATTGTATTATGTATGCTAATAAGAAAGACTATTATTTAATGATTACAATTTCAATTTGTTATGCTTGTAGGACAAGTTTCGAATTGGAGACGATTTCAACGATGACTTACAAGCACAAGAGATTGTGAATAAGAAGGCCTATGGGTTGTACAAAGATTGGAGGTACACCTTGAAGCAAGAGTTCGAATTGTTAGAGGGACTTCCACGTGATGAGATCTATGCTCATCCGCCCGTAGGGGTGAGTTTAGATAATTGGAAGCATTTGATCGATGTGGCATGGCAAGATGCATCTCACCAGGTAAAATAATAGACTAGATAGAGTACATACATCTATGTGAAAATGTGATATGCCTTAGTATTTACCGAAAAATTGTTTATCTGTTTGACTTATTTTTAGAAACGGTCAAAAGCTGGCAAGAGTAATAGGAGACAATTGCCGTACAATCATACCAATGGGTCTCGCTGATTTCTTATTGCAATGGCTACTATGGTGAGTTTGATGTTTTTTAAAACTTGAATCCTTTGTAATGTTTGGATATGAAAATGTTATGTTGTGATACATATATATATATATATATATATGTTGAACTCTGTTACTAAACATCTACTATTTGCAAAAAAACTGTGTGGAAAGAATCTGTTAATGATACCCTTGCCAGGTGTTTGCATTCGAAATCTGTCCAAGGACTATACTCTGTTTTTCATTCGAAATCTGTCTCGCAAAATCTGACTGAGAAAATCTATTTCAATTCAGTTTGACAAAATCTGTTTGACGAAATCTGTTTGAATAAATATGACGTACAATCTGTTTGCAAAAATCTATTTGAACTAATCTGAAAAAGTCTGTTTGTAAAAATCTATTTCAATTGTGTTTGAAAAATTCTGTTAGTGATACTCTGATTGGTCTGTTTCAATCCGTTTGTAAAAATCTGTTACAAAAAATCTATTTCAATTCTGTTTCAACAGATTTTTAGAAAGTCAACACATGTTAGAATACACATAATCTGAAGCGGTTATAAGTGGCTATCTGCGAAAATCTGTTTGCAAAAATCTGTTGGATAGAATCTGTTTGACAAAATCTGAAAAATGTGTTCACAGAAATCTGTTGGAACATCTGCATTAAGTCCTTTGCTGCTGTCTTGAATAGTATGGTGTTGAATAGTCTGGTCTGTTCTGCTTGTCTCTAATCTACTAGTGGTTATGCAATGTGCTATAGTTGGGTTGGTGTGCCTTGGTTGGTTGGTCATCTATGAATGTTTTCTGGTGTGCATTGTCTGGTATGCTCTGAACTGGGTTGCTACAGCTGGGTTGCTGTGCCATGGTTGGTTAGTATGGCTGGTAAGACATCTCAGATGTGTGGAGATTCTGTTGGTCATGTATGAATGCTTCCTGAGTTCCACTTCTGCTGACTTCTGTGACATCTTGGTTGATCCAGCAGTGGTCATTTTGCAGTGGTCATTTTGAAAATATCTGCAAAAGATCTGTCTGGAAAATATAATTATGTTAATGATAATCTTCTTGAATTCGAACTCTGTATAAACTACAAATCTGTTTGCAACAAATTTCCAAATCTGTCTCCAAATCTGTCCAGACATTTGTTTACAAAGCTGTTAATGAAAATTTGTCTATACAAATCTGTCTGCAAAGAAATGTGTCTAAACTACTAATCTGTCTGCAAAAACTCTGTTATCATATAAATCTGTTTGCAACAAATTTGTCTGCAAAAATCTGCTTAATCTGTTTAAACTACTAATCTGTCTGCAAAAATCTACAAAAATCTGTCTGCAAAAATCATTGTTTTATACGTTGATGTGTTAACAGGTAGCAAAAAATGGAGAGTTGGATTTCCCAAAGTTCTATGAGGACAACCACACTTCAAAGAAAACGAATGATTGGATCCATCCGAAATGCCGTGAGTTGCATGTAAGTATGTGACAAGGAAATATATGTATTTAATATTTTCGTGTACTTAGTACCCAGTAATACATATATGTTGCCAAAGTATTTTTCGACTTATTTATTTGCAATGATAGCAAGAGATGGTTAATGTACAAGCGGCTGCCATCGAGTCGGGGACGCCATTGACATAGGAGGAGATTTCAATGCAAGTGTTTGGACAGAAGAAAAGGTACTTGCTTGGATTTGGGAGTGGCCCACAACCCTCTACCATATTTGCATCACGAGCACACGATAAGGACATGGAGGCGATGCGAGCTGAGGTGGAGGAACTTCGTGAGGAGCGGCAAAAAGATCATGACGAGTTAATAAAAGAGCGAGAGGAGCGCGAGAGATGTTACAATGAACTGTTGAAAGAGCGAGAGGAGCGCATTCAATTATCCAATGAGATGTTGAAAGAGCGGGAGGAGGGACAAAAGGCAAGGGAGGAGACAAATGCAAAGGTCGAGCATCTTAATAATGTAGTCGCCAAACTGTCACAACTCTTGGGAATCTAAGTTGGGCATCCGACGTTTGCTTTTTGGTAAGAACAATTTCATTAATGTCACACTTACTTTGTTTAAATATGTTCGCTTTAAGAGTTGAAAATGTCATTAATTTGGGAGTTAGGGTTGAAAATGTCACAAACATAGTCGAAAAAAGCCGTTCGGGGGCCGAAAATGCAAAACAACCCCCAAGCCACTATTTTTTCGTAACGGGAAGCTTCTCGGGGATAAATGTGACATGTAGGGATAGATGGTATGTAAGTAGGACACATAAGTTGGGAGTTAGGGTTGATAATGTCATAAACTTAGTCAAAAAAAGGGGTTCGGACGGCGAAAATGCAAAACTGCCCCCGAGCCACTGTTTTTTCATAACGAGAAGCTTCGCGGTGATAAATGTGACATGTAGGGACATACGGTACAAAAATAAGACACCTATGTTGTGAGTTAGAGTTGAAAATGTCATAAACTTGTATCTTAATTGCCAACCCTGTAATCATGCTGTAATGCCATCTTATCCAACAACTTAAAACCTTATTTATTTATTTTTTTTGTGTGTGTTAATTGGTTCATTTATCTATTTATATTTTCCATGCTTGGTTTATTTATTAATTGGATTAAATCATAAATTAAGCACCTGAGATTCACTAGTCTTTATTAATACATATTGAAACAACTTTCCATCATGTAAAAACAAAGGTATGGGCTTAGTTGTGGTCTGTGTACACATTGTAATTTTTTTTTTCTTTTTATGTGATGTTATTCATTGGTAGTAAAAATATTCTATAATTTTAGTTTATATAGACTCTGTATGTCTATGTTTATTCTGTATGTATTTGCCTGAAGTTCAACTATAAGTATTTTGCAACATCAATAATGGGAACATAATAACTAATACTTGTATGCAACTTTACTTTTGGCCTTTCTTGGAGTATTCAAAGGAAGAAATGTGGGTGACATTATAGGGATACATATCAGCTGAGGTGTTAATAGAGTATTATTTTATTCTCTTTTTTTTTTGTTAATTTGTTGCTGGGTGAGTTTTATATATTGATATATGTTCTACTTCTTAATTTTCTGAATTTCTTCAAGCCAACAAACCCGAATGAAGAAGCCTAATTGTTGTCTTCGGTTGTCCAATGACTACTGTGTTCATGAACTGCCCTTAACTCTTGGCTCTTTATTTTCTGCACTTCTTTAAGCTTCTTAATGTCCTTAATTTCCCACAATAAAAATTGAACAAGACTAGTCAATCTCTCCATTTGTCCTACGACTGCTATGTTGATGAAGAACAACCCCAAACTCATGGCCTTGTGCTACTAAGTTGTAAAGCTTTACCTAGTTTATACACCAAAGCAAATCCTACAGCTTCATGTATTTTCACCAACCAACGCAACAACATAAACTTATTACAATCAGCCTTAAGATGGCCTTTTAACCACTGCCCTGAACCATAGTTACAAAATCTTGTACTAGAGGGTATTTCTTTGTTTTCATACTACACCTGGTAGAAGGCACAGTTCTTTAGTCGTGTAAAATTTGTGATTTGTGAAGTTCTAGTCTCAATGATGAGCTCGGTGTGTGTAGGCACCCCATTTTTGACTGACCTTAAGACTCAGACGTCACCAGTTGAGCGCTTGGTGATATTGCATATTGTGCTCGTTCAGAAGTTTCAGAGTCTCGGCTGCGAGCCTTGCCTCCGGACTTCCGGACTCTTTTGTGCTTTGCCTCGGTTTGCGAACCAGGCTCTATTTTCTTTGTTTCTCTTCACGAAGGGAGGGAGAGGTCTCGTAGACCATCTCTCAGTGGCCGTAGGCTACGTTTCGTGGTCGTAGGCCATTTTTGCCCGTTTGGAGTCCGGTTTCCAATTTTTCGGAATCATTGGCCGTGTGCCTCGGTTCGGGACCACTTAACCATCTCCGTTTGCTCCGGTTCTTGGCATACTTCTTATATGCTCCCTTTTGAGGGACACTGTGGCCCGGGAAACCGACTTCGTGGTTGAACACCACTCCCGGTGCCTAACAGTCAGTTTTCGGGGCCCCAAACTGCGCATTTCGGTCCCCGAACCTTCGTTTTGTATTGGTTTTGGTTCATTTTTGGCAGGGACCTCTGTTTCATTGGTAAGAAGGCCGTAGAAGGGTGGGAGGCCAGTGATTGTTTTGTCAACCAACTTTATCCCTTCATCGCCCTCCGTCGCTTGATTTCCCTCACTTCAAAGCCAATGTTGAACACTCTTGGGCCATTTTCTTGAACCCTAAACCCCATATTTGTGATGTACACATCTGGGAGGCCACCAATATTTGGTGGCCGGCCAGTAATCCTTTCTAACCCTTTTGAACCCCTTTGAAAAGTGGGTTGTTCTCTCTTCTGGTTCACTTTTTCCAGTGTTTAACCACAGGGGTGTGTTGTGCACACATCAGAGGCTTTCTTTCTGTGGTGGCCGGCCATTAATCACACTTGAACCTTTTGACTCTTGGCCAGCCGGCCATGCGAAGTAGCCGGCCGGCCACCTGCAACCTAGATAACTGGCCGGCTAGAATCCTTACATCAGCTACAGTGCAAATATGCATCTGTTTTCCCCCCAGATTCTGTATCCGGGGGGCTGCATTTTGGAGGGAAACTTGGTTGGTTTTCCCTCCATTTTCCCCCTCTTTTTGCCTATATAACAGGAGCTCTAGCTCTGTTATTAGGGTTACAAAAATCCCCCTTAAGCTCTTGCTTTGTATCTATCTTTCTCCATACTCTCAAGCTCAAAACCTCTCAAGTCCAACACCCTTCTCTACAACACCACCTAGCCCCACCCTTCCATCCTTCATTCCAGCAGCTGGAGGTTGTTCTTCAGAGCCTAGGAGTGCTGCAACTCAAGCCAAGAGGCTGTCAAGACTTGGTCTACAAGGGTGAGCTTCCATTTTCCCTTTTCTAGCATTTTCTTGATTCATTTATAAGTCATTCTTGCTTGCTGTTTTGGGCTCTGAACCTAACTGGAACTAGGATTATTTTGAGCCATTTTTCATGTTTGATTAAGGGCCTTTACCTGTTTGAGGTCTCCTTGTTGCACTTGCTTCATTACCCCTCTTGTATGCCATTGTCTTGTGTAGAATTTTTGGCTTATGTATGAACTGTTTTGAGCTCTGTCATGAACTTAAAAGTGGCTCATTTTGAGCCCTTCTTCAACATTGTTGAAGGGCTCATTGCTTTTTGAGGCTTCTATCTTCCACTTGCCTTTATATCTCTCTTTTGGCCATATTTTTGCATGATTTGTTAGCCTCCTATGCTTCTGTTTTTGGGCTGTGGTCCGAACTACAAATGACCTTATTTTGACCCCCTCCTAATGTTTCATTAAGGGTATTTCACTGTTTGAGGCATCCTTTATATACTTTGTGTTATATCTCTCTTTTTGGCCTTATTTTGCATGGCATTTTGAGCATTCTTGTATACTGTTTTGGGTCCGGCCATCAACTGTAAAGTGCAATATTTTGGGCCCCTCTTCAACATTGTTGAAGGGCCCTCATCTTTTTGAGGGCTGCAGCTGTGACTCACTTCTTTATCTCACATTTAGGGCCATTTTTGCATGCTTGTTTTGCCCTATTTGTGCTTACTGTTTGGCCTTTCTTAAAACTTCAAACATGCTTGTTTTGGGGCTGCCTTGAATCTGTCTTCACATGTCATGAGCAAATAATGCATGCTTGAGGTAGCTACAAGTCATTTCATGTGCTTAATCTTGCATTTCGGGACCATTTCATACATCGGGTGCCATATTCCTATGATTCGGGGCTGTTTTGGGTCATGTTTTGCTGCTGAAATTTGCATGTTTGCATATCATATTTCATGCCTTGCCATGTCTCGTTAGAGTGGCATTTTGTGCCTTAGGGTCGGTCCTCGGTTTGCGTGCATGTGTGCACGCATTCCGAGTTGTCTCATTTTCATCTTATGGCCTCTTATGCGAGTGTGGCTGAGGTCCACTTATGTTGGTGTAAGTCCATTGTGCATTGTGTATGCCATTTTTATTTCATAGCATTGCGTATGCTAGGTTGTATGATTAGCGCATCGTGTATGCCATTTCATAGCATTGTGTATGCTAGGTTGTATCTTAGTTGCATTTCATGCATGTCATGCGTATTGCATCGTGCTTGGGATAGGAGTTAGCCCGAGCACGGGAAACGAGGTACGTTTTGTACTCCGAGTGACGGAACGTGTCTCAATTCCAAGTCACCGACACTCCGGATTATCCATGATGGAGTTAGGTCTTGTTGTGTTTATATGTGCATTCATTCTATATTGAGTTGCACAAATCGACCCCTCGGCCATCATGCATTGAGATACGTGATTGGTGGCACAAGGATCGAGGTATGCATACATTTGTGAAAATACATTGCTATGCCCCTTTCCTGCTCTCTATTGCAGCAAATCAAGAAGCAGCAACCTTCCGGAGCTTGGCGCGCTTTCCAAGAATAATTGTAAAACAGAGGCTAATCGGGGCATCCCAGTGGATTTTTGTGCAAGGTAGCTTAAACATACATCATTTAGAAGAGTCAAGGCAGTCCCTGGCTTGCATGCCAGTTTATTATTCTTCTTAGTTAATTTGTAAATTAATTAGGAATTTGTATATATTCGGACTGTATTTGGACTATATTATTTGGACTGTACTATTCATTCGGACCCTCTGCGCGAGGGCATAACTGTAATAAGTGTGCGTGTGTGTGTTGTATGTCTTCCAACCCCACGTCTTTCTTCCCTTTTATTTACCTGCTTATGATGGTTAGATTAGGGCATGTTTCAATTAGCATACAGTATGACAGCATGTTTGCATCATTCATCTGTTTTGCATGCACCGGGCTCGGCGCATCATACTAACTGCATTGTATTTTCAATTCCAAATTGAATACATGTTAGCTGTAGCATTTCATATGCCATGTTTAGAATAGCCGAGCCTGCTATAGTTGCATTTTATATGTGCTGCATTAGGCATTTCTATATAATTAGGATCATGCATGGATTTCTAATTAGCTTTTGTTTTGGCTTGGAGTACTCGGTAAGTTTTATGCTTTAGCATCCTTGCATGCGTGTGAATGACTGCCATGAATAGCATGCTTACTATGAGGCTATATGCTTATGTGATATAACTGCCTGAATGCCTGTGGGTGAAGGTTGGGTTATTTGGATTGGAACAATTCATCAAATGTGTGTTTTAAGCGCACTAGATAGTGGCAAAATCATGTTTTCTAAGCCCACCTGAGGGTGGCAAATCCACGTCTTAGCCTACTTGCGAGTAGCACCATCAAACCATTTTCAAACAAACAAACATGAAATGTTTTGTTCCAATTCAGGCGATCCAATCTATACTTGTATGCTGTGCGCATCACATAGTAAATCTAGGCTAATAACCGGATTAAGAACACACAATGTTTTCAAAACTAGATATCATGGTTAGTACAGGCCAATCTTTGATCGGGCGAGCGGGGGTGCTCACGAAGTGACCTTCCCCAATCGTACCCAAGTTCCCGAGCCGAGGCAACTTTGGTGATGACGGACACGTGGCCTTAGGCAAATAAGTCAGGGTTTCCTAAATTTCCCCCAAAATAAAATATTTAGGTGGCGACTCTGTATCTGGAAAAGCAGTCCATGTTTGGCACTTCTTTAAAAAAAATCAGTTTTCTCAAAACGATTTTCCGGATTTGGACTCTTTGGTTCAGACTTAGAACCGTGACAATTTGAGAGTCCTGAGCTGTAGTGACCCCAAATGAACAGAACGGGACTCACCCTCCCGGGGCGTTCGGGGACGTCTATAGTGTGGAATTTGATTCTCCCTTCCTTTCTCCATAGGTTAAAAACTAAAAGTAAATAAAAATAAAAAAACACAGAAAAAGAAACCAAGCCCTATGTAATTCCCTTCACCCATGCACTGTGGTTTTCCTTGGTGGTTGGGACATGCCTTGAATCAATGCTGCAGGTGGCTTTGAAAGTACTGCTTTAGAGTCAGCTACTAACCTTGGGAGTTATTGATGTTATTATTAATAACAAACTAGGTGTTTACTTAATTAGATTGAACTTACTTAGCAGTGTGCTTTATTAATCTTCTCTGATGTATTAATATCTGTTGTTGTGGTGTGAGCATCTGTAGAACATGTATATATATATATATATATATATATATTGATTTTTAACTTAATTGAGGGCGTAATGGTTTCATGTGAATGGTTGCATACACCTCAGTTATTAGCTGATATTGAAATTGTACTTGATAAAGAAATCTATTACCTACGGATTTGTGATGGTGGTTTTCAGCTTGATATCTCAAAATATGGTGACTTCTCGATCGAGAATGAGGATATATATATTCTGACCTGTTTGTTTGATCATGACTTCGATTGCATATGCCATGTTTGGTCTTTGATTTTCTAGGCATTATAATATAACTGGGCCCATATGCCTTTTAACCAGGAAACTTTTGTGTTTAACTTAACCATTTATTGCATAAGAGAAATATTGCTTCTTATGCAATGTGAAAGAGCTTATACTTGCATTATATTCTCATTCAAAGATTTATATATTGACTTGAGCTCTTGGATGAGAACTTATATGAAAATTATTTGGTTTTGTTGGGTTGTTTATTTTGCTTGATAATTTAAATTAGGGAAAGAGCTTATGGTTTGTTTTTGTTTTAAAAACTCAATTTTATTTCCCTCTTTCCAGCTGGGAATCTGGGAAATTGAAATATTCAGAAGTTTCAAAAACTCATTTTACTCTTGGTTTCCATTTTGATATCTGGTAAAATGAAAAGGTCAGATGATCAAGAATGCTGCTGTTATTGGTTCTCTTTTCTTTTCTTTTCTTTTTTCATACATTCTCGTTTTTTTTTTCATTCTCCCTTTTGATAGATCCACTACTTTTGAAAATGTGAAAATTGTTTTATTTTACTTATTTTTTCCCCTCCCACTACTGTTTCTTGGAAAGTTTTCAATGTACTTTTTTTCTAAAATTGTTCTTAATGCAATGAATTAAATTGTTCTGTGCGACTCATTTGAATCAGAAATGCTGACATAATTGAACTTATTGATGAAGAGTCTTGTACGCTTCGTTCTAGTTGATTAAGGTGTGTGGGTGTGCGGATGTCTGAGAACTCTCAGGTATCACTTGTGTGTGTGCACGCATGTTGTTGTTGCCACCTTATTATTTTGAGGAGCTTTTGTGTGGCGATGCTTTTAGATAATGTTAGGAATACTAAATTTTCTACCAAATAAATGACTAAATATAGCATTTTCCGATGCTTTTTTGACTGGAGTTGTTCCAAACTGCTGACATGTTTGATGATGTTGGGATGTCAAAATACTTAATTTTTTTCTGAAGGTGCTTAAAATTGATCTTAATGCAATGAATCAAAATTTTGTTGTGTGAGTGACTCGTTTGAATTGGAAAATCTAATAAGTGAACTTATTGATGAATAGTCTTGTGTGCTTCCTTCTAGTTGCTCAGGTAGTGTTCATCTTTGAGAACTCCTAGTATGGTTTTTTTTTTTTTTTTTTGTTATTTTTGTTGTTGTTGTGGTCTAATTACATTGCATTTCTTGGCATTTTGAAAATTATATGTGACGAAGGATATATCCTTAGAGTTGGGAGTTAGAGTTGAAAATGTCATAAACTTAGTCGAAGAAAGGGGTTCGGGGGGCACCATTTAGCAAGAACTAAATGTAACGAAGGATATATCCTGTTGACCTAATCGTTTGGAAATTCGAACAATGGATTTGTAAAGTTCAGCTAAGGTTTAGGCGCAATTGTGTATTTGATAAGTTTAACTATCACCACTACAAAATGTGCAACAACAGTTGAACAATAGACAGTTCATATATATAACATGGCCTCAAGATTTGGCTGATGGGAGGATAATTACTCAGCAACAGAACAGGGAACTTAGGACTAAAGAAGCCAAGTATTGAAGATACGTATCAAAATTAGATAGTAAGATGGAAGAATAGGTAAGCATAATCTTATATAGCTCTTGTCCCCATAAGCCTATAAAGAACCCAAGGCATTACTCATTCACAAACAGAAGCATATCTACAGCTATAAACCCACTAACTGGAAGCTTCATGGAGGTCACACAAACCATAAGCATAGTGAGTTTTATGGATACCAGACAAACTCTAATGATGGGTTCTCTTACATTTTTATAACAAATAATTTTTGGATGAAATGGTAAGTACACCCAAAATTTCTGTAATTTCGTAATACCTACACAATTTACTTTCACATTTAAGTACTAAAATTTACTTAGATAGATTTAGAGATTAAAAAGCTAAAACAAGAACTCATGATGGGTCCATGTTTGGATGTCTTGCATTAGTTAATAGATATTACTCTCCTTGTCTTTTAATGTTTGAAATTATTACGATATATATATGTCGTCTAGAAGTGCCTTTACACGCACCGAACTAATGATTTTTTTCCCCTTTTTTGCAGATGTTTTTGGACATACAAATGTGGATATGTTTTTGTTGACAAGTACGTGAGGACATTGTTTTTATATCTCTATCCGTATATATAGTGGTTTGTACAAAATATTTTTTTGGTAGAGTAAATATTAGCTAATTTGGTAGAAATTAACATAGCATGTGGTACAAAATAGTTTTGTGGCAGTATAGAATTTAATTTTTGTTGTGGTACAGAAGTTATAGGTGTACAATTAATTTGGTTATTCCAGTATTATGTATGGAATTAAATTCTTGACGTGGGATTAGACATGGTTCTTATGAAATTTGTAATATATATATATATATATATATATAAGTGGAAGTTCAATGTTAATTTTTTGGGTGGTTGGAACTGAAATGTGTGCACGTTGTTGAATGCTTGATAACATATTTACCGTTGATGGATTATATTGTTTATACAGGGTACAGGTTGTATTAATAATAGATTTAGTGATGGATTAATTTGTACAGGTTGTTTATAGAAAATTTTATTTAAAAAAAAAACACGTTAAAGTATTTGACTACCAAATATTTTGGTAGCCAAATACGTAATAGTTATTCTCAAATTATTTGGCCACCAAATATTTTGGTCTATAATAGTTATTCTCAAATTATGGTAGCACTTTTAGTGACTAATACATTAGTGGCGGAAACATACCTTTTGCCGACTAAACACAAGCTAGTAGCCAAATGTGTACTTTCGGCGACTAATTATTTAGTAGCTAAAAGTGATACCTTTTGCCGACTAAACACAAGTTAGCAGCCAAATGTAGTCATTCGGCGATTAATACATTAGTAGTAGAACATACCTTTTGCCGACTAAAAACAAGTTAGTAGCCAAATGTAGTCATTCGGCGACTAATACATTAGTGGCGGAAAACATACATTTTGCCGACTAAACACAAGTTAGTAGCCAAATGTAGTCATTCGGCGACTAATACATTAGTGGCGGAAAACATACCTTTTGCCGACTAAACACAAGTTAGTAGCCAAATGTAGTCATTCGGCGACTAATACATTAGTGGCGGAAAACATACCTTTTGCCGACTAAACACAAGTTAGTAGCCAAATGTAGTCACTTTCGGCAACCAAAAAAATTTTAGTCGCCAATACTATCGCTGACAGGGTAAAGGCGACAAGCTTAGCGACAAAATATTATGGTCGCTAAATCGTTTCAGCGACTAAATATGTGACTTTTGGCGACCAATATTTTGGTAGCCAAAAGTGACATTTCTTGTAGTGAGCATAACTATAAATTTACTGTATAAACATTACCTCTTATGATAATTTTAAATGTAGTTTTGGCGTCAAAAAAAGAAAGTTGATAAGCCACATGGGTTTATCTAAACAATAATGTTATGTAGTCATAAAATAATAATTAGAATAGTATCTACAAATTGAAATGTGTTGATCAAATCACTCCAAATTTAATTCTTCACTATTGATTCAATCTCTTAGCATTTTTCTGAGTACAAGGAAATTCCGTTATTTACAAGAATATTATTTAAAAGAAATTAGTTTTACCTTTTTTATTGTTAACTAAATAGAAGCAAAAGTCGTTAAAAAATAAAATTAACAACAAATTTTGAAAAATTTTGACAGAAGAAAATATTGACATGGTTTCAAAATTAAGTAAACACCAAAACATTTATATATCAGTATAGATAAATAATAGATTCTACTCTACATTTAAAATTCACACACAGACACAGAGACACACACACAAACAAACTCTTGGTATTTCAGAATGAAAGAATTGAAGTATTTTCATCCTTACACGGGCTAGAGAAAACATTCATCGATGTGTTTTTTAATGTTCATAGGACCGAACTCTAAGCAGATAAGAGATTTACCAGAAATTGAAAGGAAGAACTTCTCTCGTTCCCTATTATTTTTGGTAAATCGCTCACCGAATAGAGTATAGCTCCTAATTGTTTGTTTAGTCAATAGGTTTACTACCAAGTATTTATAGTATTTGAAATAGCACATCCTGCAATCCCAACCACTAGATTGTAATTTTAATGCATTAATTGTTATATTCCAATTTAGGACAATGCAATAAATGACTTGTAGTGGTAAGATTTCAAAATTATTTCTTTTATGATTAGTTAATTAATTTCTTTAGTTGGATGAATTTAACCATGATATTGTATAGGTTAACAAATAGAATAATAGTATATGCATCAATTAGTGTACTAACTAGTGTATCAATTGATGATGTAGCATAATTTATGAGGTTTTTGGTATTTGTAATTTGTATAATGAGTGGGGTCATTAATAATGTCATAACTAGTATTAGTACACTAATTAGTACATGTAGCACCACCATAACAAATATGTTATGTCTATGCGTAGTATATTTGTATACCAAAATGGTGTTATCCTTTTACAAATTAGTATACCACCCCGTAAAAATAGTTGGCGATGTTGAATAATCAACCAAATGATCTACCTAGTGCTTAAAAAATTGTTAATTATCAACACCGTAAGAAAATAGCCGTGACGTAAGAAAACAGTTTCTAACAATGGAGAAATAATGGCTTTGATTGGAGCATTAACTGTTAACGATCTCTCTTTTGTTTTGGGTAGCATCTAAGACCTTCTAAGAGTAACATAATTTGGACTTGATATGGAAAAAATGACTTGTGGCGACCTGGTCTAGAAGTTATAATGGCTCCAATCGAAGCACTAGCCACTAACAAACTCTCTTTTGTTTTGAGTGGCCAATCTTGATAGGAGTAATTAATCGCGACTTGATATGGAAATGACTTCTAATGGCATGATCAAGATGTTATTCGAAATTAATACGTGAAATGTTCTTCTAAATTATTCGGTGCCCGTTATTGTATTGGTTTAAACACATTTGTACCATTCATTTGTGTGAGGTCCACATATTGATTTGGTTAAAGTTTTATCTTATTTAATGCAACCAAACATAAAAAATTATAACACTTTTTAACGAAAATATTTTAGATGTTTACAATAGGAAATTATTGAAATATGGACCCAAACCATTTGGTGTTCGGTTATCAAATTGTCAAAGACTAAAACCATCATAAAAAATAGAATCTAAGTCCATCCATTACTGCAATGGTCTGGGTCTAGACATGACCGTTTTGACCTTTTTGATACATGTACATACATTGCGATAATTTAATCTTATCCTTATTGTCATTTGTATTCTTTCCCCACACTTAGAATTCTTCACCTGGGTATTCTATAAGAGTAACATGGAAATTTTTTGGGGAATTTTCTAGGTTAGTGATCGATCGCAGCTCAAGGCGATCGATTGCTTCATTTGAGTTTTTGTTGAGTTTTTAATAGAACGTAGCAATTGCTGACTAATGGATCGTCAAGTGATCGTTGCATTCTAAAATTTTGTGAGGTATTCCAGCAGTGAATAGCGATCACTGCGTGATCGATCCCTTTGTGTTGTGATTGATCGCCTGGTACAAAATCACTTGAGTCCGCATTTTATTTTCTTTTTCTCACTTCTCTTTTCTTTCTCTACTTTCTCTCTCTATATTTTACATTTAACACACAAAAGCTTAGATCTAAGCCACTTGGAGCTAGAGTTTGATAATGCTTGAGTAGTATAGTCATAGGGCACGTCCAGGGCTTTGACTTCATCGAAGCCAATTCTTGTTTGGAATAATTTCAAATTTTGGTACTTTTCTTTCTCTTTTTATAGATTGAGGTAGGAATTTTCTTCCTCTTGTAGATATGAATTGAAATGTATATGTTCTATCTTCCTTTGTTATGAATGTTATGAGATATGTAGATATTTTATGTATTTATTATATCCAAAATTAGGGCTTTCGGAAATGTTACTATTCTTTCAAAATTTATTTTCAAAAATAAAGATGTGTGAATTACTTTCAAAATCTTAAACAAAAATAAAGAAAGCCCTAAATTTTCAAAACCCTAGGATGAGGGATTGATAAAATTGTTGGGTATGTTTGTCTATTGTAAATTGGAAAGACTTTTTATGATTTTACTCTTATTAGATAGAAGCAGAAATAATTGTTGGTAGCAATCGATGGAGGATTGTAATATTGTAGAAATTGATTGACAATTTAGAAAAAATTGAATGCATTGAGCACTTACATATCATCATGGAAACTATATATTTTGGGTAAATTGTGATTTTGCTAATCATTGTAAAATGTTGAAATCGTTTGAAATTTTAGGGTTAACTATTGGTGAATCTGAATAGTGTATAAAATGGTTTAAATGTGAAAGTTTGGCTTGAGGTCATAAGTGAAAGATAAAAAATCTATGTAGAATAAGTTCCAATTTCCTTTCAAAATGGGGGTGGTTTTTGGTAGTTATTTGATAGACTATTGCCAAATATATTCTTACCTAGGATTCATCACATTTTGGGTTGGATAACGTAAATTTGGAAAATATTAAATGGGAGGATTTGAAAACTTGGCATCGGATTTCTGTCCCATAAAATTTATTTTTTCCATGTAAGGCACATGAATTGCATCCATGATCCTATCAATTGTCAACGCATATTTCTAGAGTAAAGAATTTCTCTCCTGAACCTAGTGTTCACCCCTTTATGGAATAACTTTTTAGGTTTTGATAGCCTGCCATTAGGGGTGTAAATTTGGTCCGGTCCACCTGGGCTCGGGCTCAGGCTCAGGCTCAGGCTCAGGCTAGCCCACGTCGGGCCTCGCGAGCTCTTGCTAAAATTCGGGTCAGTCTGGCTCGGCCCAGGGCTAAAAAATTAGGCCTAGGCATAGGGGATATTCGGGCCTTGTGATGGTGGGCTTGGGCCTCAACATTTAAAAATTTTTTTTTCTATTTTTTTCACCAAAATTTTATTTTTTTCCACTAAAAATGACACTAGGTCTCAGACTGGCCGGGTGGGCAATTTTTTTAAAAAAATTTTTCACCGAAATTTTATTTTTTTCCACAAAAAATGGCACTAGGTCTCGGGCTAGTCGGGTGGACTTTAAAATGATAGCCCAGGCCCATCCTGGGCCTGGCTCACACCTAGCTATGAGCGGGCTTTGGGCCACCCACGGGTCGTGAGCCAATTTTTACACTACTAACTGCCACCGCCAAGGTGATGGCTATGAGGATATGGAAGCGAGAAGCTCGTTGTTTTTTTTTCTTTGTTTTTGTGTGTGTCAATTTCCGAGCACACTGCCAACTAAGTACTCAGCTGGAGAACACCGACAGAATAGATTAAGCCCGAACGACCTGCAACAGAAAGAAGAGATTCCGGCGGTGGTTTGTCCACCCGGGAGCACTCCGACAATCAAGTCAGTTATCTCTCAAAGATAGCAAAAGTGTTTAACTCACTATTCAGAATAAAAAGCATACCTTAGACCCTGAGGGTGCTTCTCTTTTATAGCCAACACTGACCTAATCCCCATAGAAGCTTAGCTCCAATGGATTCTGGATTACTGCTAATCTTGAACTCCTATTAGGATTAGGATAAACTCTCTAAGAGTCTTATCCTTATCGAAACTGAAGTCCTCTCCTAATCTAGGACTCTTGTCCCTTATCCGCTTACTCCGGATTCCGGTATTCTCGTAGATAACCTCGGCTTAGCCGAGATTACCTTGACATCATGTCCAGGACACGTGTCACCTCGGCTGGTGCTTCGGTGCCACCTCGGCCACGTGTTGTCATTCAGAAATTACGTCCCCACAACTGCCCCGTAGGTTCTATTGCCTCAGCATCTTGAGGTGATGAAACATATATCGTTTCTTCCATTTAGCACGTCGGCTAAGCTTGCCTTGTCCTTTATTACCGAGGCCACCATTCATCGACTCAATACGACCAAGACTTAGTCTGTTTTCATCAATGCTTCAGAACCAACACCTCAAGTTTGTTCAAATTTCCCAGCCGAGATCGTCCCTCAGGTCGAGGTCTTTGCTTCATTAAATCAAGAACTTTAAGAGTTTCAACACGCATGTGAGCTGTTACGCACAGTATTTCAACCGTT
Source organism: Camellia sinensis (assembly GCF_055761805.1). NCBI lineage: Eukaryota > Viridiplantae > Streptophyta > Magnoliopsida > Ericales > Theaceae > Camellia > Camellia sinensis. Next base: position 53,838,046 of record NC_138967.1, read on the forward strand.
TCTGACACGCGTCTTTTCCTTACTGGATCGTACTTGACACGCGCCTTTAAGTCGCCTTGCGTCTGCGTGCGCTGTCTGACAAGCACGTCACCCTAGGCACATTGATTTCAATTTTTCCGCCATTTCGCGATTTCAATCAAAACCACTTTTCTCTCTTCGTCCTTTCACCTTTGCATCCTCAACTTCGTGCTAACTCTCTTTCTCTACTCTCCCAAATCCGCCATTGTTTTAAGCTCCAAAGCTCTCTACAATCACCGCCGTTCACCTCCTTTGGCGAGGCTTTTGCTGATCTTTTCCATTTGTTGCCATTATCTGACTCCGGCGTACTCAACACTGGCTTCATTTTTGTTCGGTAAGTCACTATCTTCCCCTCATTTTTAATCTTTAATACTCTGTTGCCTCTATTTGCTTTCCATAACGAACACATTCATGTTATTCAGTCTCTGTTTTCATCATTTCACATGTGTTGAGCATATCCTATCTTTGCAATTTCTTGTTTATTCAATCTGCCTTTGATTCATGACCTTTGTGCATACATCGTTCACACACTTGTTTAGTTTGCCACTGTTTTTGGCTTTGTTCACCTGTACAAACTTCTACTCAGTGTTCTTGATAGTTCATTACTGTTCTTAACTCTGAATCACATTCTTGTTTTATGTTTTCGTGTTGTTTTTGGCCGATGCGCCTTTTTGTAATTTGAACAAGTTCTCTTCAATGTCAGGCCGAAGTGCCTTCTTTCTTTTAATGCAAGTACAACAATTTCTTCTTTTCTGACTCAGTGTTTGAATATTTGTCTTTCTTTTACTATCTTGTATGCTTCCATATTTAGAATATTTTTGCATGTCTTCAAAGTACACCTTAACTGTGCAATCTTTTTGGGTGAAATACCTCGGATATATCCACTGACTTTGTTTATCTCGGCCTTGGTTTAACATTTCAAATCATTTTATAGAAATATTTTCACAAGTGTATATCTTGGTACTTCACTCTTCGTCTAGCCAGACTTCTGTCTTCTATTATTTCGACATAACCTCGGGTTAACTTCAACTTGTTGAAATTTTAAATTTTTTTTACAAGTGTTAAACCAATCTTCCTTTGACATAACCTCGGCTTAACTTCAACTTGTAAACTTTTCTTAGAATTTCAACAAGTGTTAAACATGACCTCGGTTTAACTTCAACTTGTAAATTTTTCTTAAAATTTCAAGAAGTGTTAAACATGACCTCAACTTGTAAATTCCAACTCCCAAGCATCATTCTCCAGCCCTCTGCCCCCCTAATGTGAACTTAAGTTCCACTTGGGTTCTCATTAAGTATGCGGCTTTGACGTTGTCGTTGACGTTAGATTCAAACAAAGACTGGCCGAGGTTACCAACCATGGTCTGTTAATCTGACTGACATGTACTTAGTTCTGATCTGTGTCTGACTCTGTCGATATGGAAAGTCCAGGTTAATCCAACTTAGTTCAACTCTATTATATGCAAGTATGAACTCTGCCATATAATAGGTCTAAGTTATTCGTCATGTTTTAATCAGAAATATCGCCAACTTAGTTCAACTCTATTATATGCAAGTAGGAACTCTGCCATATAATAAGTCTAAGTTATTTGTCATGTTTCAATTAGAAACATCGCCAACTTAGTTCAACTCTATTATGTTTCAATTAGAAACAACGCCAACTTAGTTCAACCCTATTATATGCAAGTAGGAACTTTGCCATATAATAAGTCTAAGTTATTTGTCATGTTTCAATCAAAAACATCGTCGTAGGACTGGTCGGTCCAATCGCACAGATTTCAAATTCATAAAAATCAAACTAGCACTTTATTATTACTTCAGCCGATATGCCCCATTGTCAGCAACCGAGATGATTCTATTTGGGCCAAGTTTGGCCTCCCTATTACCCTTCTTATTGCTGACAACGTTTCTCAGGATGAGGTCCCTAACCTTGAACTCTCTTGGGCTGACCTTCTTGTTGTAAGCCCTAGCAAGTTGTTGTTGGTATGTCCTCAGCCGAATCGCTGTTCTTCAAAAAATTTTCACGTTTTTTTTATATAGGCTTCAGCTTCCTTTTGCATGTAAGGCCAAAAGAATCCCTACGATATTGCTCTATGGGCAAGGGATTTGCCCGCTGCATGGCTTCCACCTACTCCTTTGTAGACCTTATATGAAGAGTCATTAACTTAGGCTGAGCTTTTCTCTTCTCGGACTTAATCATCTAGGCCGAGATCTTGTCTTCTAGAATCTGGGATCTACTCACTTTAGGCTGAGCTCTTCTCTTCTCGGACCTAATCATCTAGGCTGAGATCTTGACTTCTGGAATCTTAGATCTGCTCACTCAGGTTGGAGGGATCAGTTGTGACTGCTTGTGCAGCCCTTAATCCTGTCTCTTGCTTGCTGTATCCAGTGTTACCCCGACTTCGCTTCGGCGAGCCGTTTCTCTTTTCTTGTGTTGATGCCTTTGTCCCCGGCGTGTCTTCCTTGGCCCTTGCATACTTCTCTATTTTGGCCATGAGTTCCTCCATACCTTTTGGTAGTGTCTTTGCTAGTGATTTTCGTAGCAGTCAGCCATTTTTCAGGCTGTTCTTAAAGGACATGACCGCCACCTCTCGGTTACATCCTAGTATTCGGTTGAACACCTCGTAATACCTCTTGGCATAAGCCCTAAGGCTTTCATCCTCATTGATTCTCAGGGCCATCAGGGAGTCCACCCTTAATGGCTGTAGTTTGTTTGTTAGAAACCTGGCCACGAACATCTCGGCTAGGCCTTTCCAGGTTTTCACAGTTCCTTTCAGCAACTTGTGAAACCAGTCTGATGCAATTTCCCCAAAGGACGAGGGAAACACCTTGCAGAGTAACGGCTCATTCCCGGTGTATAATGCCATCGAGTTCAGGTACAAGTCGACGTAAAAGTTCGGATCCGACTTACCGTCGTATATCTGGAATCTCGGTATGTGGAACCTTTTTGGGGCCTCAAATTTGTCTAACTCTATCGAGAACGGTATCCTCGGCTTGACCAGAGACGTCACCTCGGCATCCTGTCGCTTTCTTTGGAGGTAATCCCTCAGATCCTCCTTGGTTTGCCCAGGAGCTCGGCTATCTCCAAATTTCAGCCTCTTTGGTGCACTACTTCCAGTGTCATTGTGTGTCCTTTTGGACCTCTCTCTACTGGTCGTGTCGAAACAGAGTTCCTTCCCCTGAACATCCCGATGTTCTTTGGTGCAGGTTTCTTTTGCTCGACGTGTTTTCTGGGGTTCTCCATGCCCGACCTCCCGCGAAGGCCGGTGAGAATGTCCCTTGGTCCCATCATGCTGAGGGACTGCAAGAACCATTTTCTACCCCCCTTTCTGGGTGCCTTTCTTGGCCACTGGAATCGGTGTATCTTGTAGCGGGAACGATGGCTGCATGACGTTGTTCTGTATCATGAAATTGACGATCGTTTGCAGGTTTGCCAATTTGTCTGCCATTCCCTTCATCTTGTTGTCCCTTCACAGGCATCTATCTTTCCATACCTAGAGGTCGTCCTCGTTATAATATCTGCTCCGGTCCAATTTCTTCGGTACGCCGCCCTCCTGGTCGACACCCTTTCCTTCGTGATTCTTATCACGAGTCTTTTCGTTGCAATTGTCTTCTTTGACGTCAAGGTCAATATGTTTCCCACTCTCAGTAGGGGTGTCATCCCCAGCCTTCTTTTGCTGTTCGTCGTTGGCCATCTATTCTCCTTTCTTTCCCACAGACAGCGCCAAACTATGTGTGTGAATTTTCGACCACACTGCCAACTAAGTACTTAGCTGGAGAACACCGGCAGAATAAATTAAACGCGAACGACCTGCAACAGAAAGAAGAGATTCCGGTGGTGGTTCGTCCACCCGGGGGCACTCCGACGATCAAGTCAGTTGTCTCTCAAAGATTGCAAAAGTGTTTAACTCACTATTCAGAATAAAAAGCATACCTTAGACCCATGAGGGTGCCTCTCTTTTATAGCCAACATTGACCTAATCCCAATAGAAGCCTAGCTCCAATGGATTCTGGATTACTGCTAATCTTAGACTCCCAGTAGGATTGGGATAAACTCTCTAAGAGTCTTATCCTTAACTAAAATGAAGTCCTCTTCCAATCTAGGACTCTTGTCCCTTATCCGCTTACCCCGGATTCCGATATTCTCGCAGATAATCTCGGCCTAGCCGAGATTACCTCGGCATCATGTCCAGGACACGTGTCACCTCGGCTGGCACTTCGATGCCACCTCGGCCACGTGTTGTCATTCAGAAATTACGTCCCAATAGTTTTGTATGCCCTATTATTTTGTATTGGGCTGAGGCCGCTTCCTTGTAAATATGACCATGCCCTTTGTTATATGTAAGCCCATAAGGCATTTTACTGGAAATCAGACGTTGATATCTTATGTAAATGTTTTACATGCTTGACATTCATATTATGTAATGATTCAATGTAGAATGCATGTGAAATTTTGTAACCTCATGAAAGAATGAATGCAATTGGTAGAGGACAATTTATTATCTTGTATTGTTTTCATTACATTTTCATAATTATGAACATATCCTATTTATCTTTCTAAATGAATTATATTTTCATATCTTAATTAAAGAAAGAAACTTATTATATTCAATCGGATCCCTTATAAATTGGGACGTGACAATTACAAGGAGTAATATAATCATAACAAATTTTTTTTTTTGTTTTTTTGTTTTTTTGTTTATTTTGGATAAGAAAGCTAACTGCTTGATGATTGGGAGCTGTATGATCGGTAACGTCCATATATAGCTCCATGAGGAGGGTGGCAAACAAAAATGGCCTTGTTGTACTTTACTTCCATCTCATAGGAGTAACATAATTGGGACTTGATATAGAAAATAAGTTTTAACGATTTAATCTAACAGTTATTTTCCATTAAGACATGAAATATTCTCTCAAGTCTGAACAAGTATTTGGTGCCCCTTACTATATATCCCAAACACATATAGATGTACCATTCATTTGTATGGTTCTATGTCCTGAATATTTTTTGCTAAAGCTTTATCTTTTAATAATGCAACCAAACATTAAAAAAATTATAAAAAAAAAAAGAAAAAGAAAAAGAAAATTGATTTTGGTATTATGGAACACGTTCCCTCTTCAACCATTATTTATTGGAAAAAATTAAATAGTTCAAAAAAGGCACTTAAAATGTCATATGAAAATGAAATATGTAATATAGGTTCATGTTTATTGTAATGTGGATCACACCTAGAAAAAAAAAATGCTTCATTTCATTTTATCACAACTTTTCAAGTACCCTTTTTGAATTTTGTAGCATTTCTGTGGGTGATTAGTAGGTGGCTGTAGTAGCAAAAGTGGAGAAGGGCAGGGGTGGTTGCAGGTGGTAGGAGGATGAAGGATGGTTAGGGTTAGGGTTTTTAGGATTAGGGTTTTCATATTGGTCTTGAATGAAGATACAAATATTAACACATTTGTCCTTCTACATCATTTTTTAACTTCGACTTAAATTTTTGTTAATTTGGATGTAATTAGTAACGTTAGGTGATAAAAAAAAATGGTCAAATTTTTTTGGTTAATTTGAAACATGAAGGGTTGAAGTGTTCAAGGAATACACAACGACAAAATAAATTTTTCACAAAATTTTATTAATGCATCCATAACATCATTAGTAATATTTATAGTGATCAAATTTAGATTTCACATATTGGATGGGATTTGGGGTGGCTACTGTGCACCCCCGCACAATAGCCACTGTTGTGCCACCAAATGGACCCATTTCGGAGCCCATTTCAATAATCTGAACCGTTCTTGATGTTTTACAGGTATGTTCTACTTGATGTATTCTAAAATGTGAACAGTTCGGATTATCAAAATGGGCCCATTTAACTGGACAATAGTGGTTCTTGTGCATCCCCGCACAGCAACCACCCCAAATCCTATTGGATGCTATCTAATTTATCAACATTATATTGTTTAATGGATCCTACCTTTTATTTATTATACCAATATCTTGGTGACATATCAATAATGTCAAAAGCTATCCTTGAGAGGCCATCCAAATTGATAAGGGGGGGGGGGTATATTCTCTATGTTACTAATGAGGGTTGGAATCTTCTCTTATTTACCCAGTTTATTGGCTTAAGAAGGTGATTTTTGAGTTTTGAGATTACCTTCGTGAGGCGGCTATAATGACCCTGAAACATTGATAAACATGGGCATAGCCCTATGATTCCAACTGCAAGTTGAGGATGTATGATCTATAATCTAGGTGGAGCAAATAAGATCCTCCTTGACTGCTTCATATTGTGTGTTTGTGTCCATCATCATAGCAATAATATATAAAAAAATTAAAAAACATTAGCTTTTAAAGTTCAAAGCACTCAAAACTTATAGTAATTAAATTGTCCCATGAAAATATAACGTAACTAGAAATTTACTGCCTTAAAATTATCTGGTATGACAATTTTATTTGTAATTTTGGCATAAAAAGAAGAAAGTTGATAGCCTACATGGTTTATCTAAATAGTAATGCTACGTGGTCAAAAACATAATTACAATAATGTCTATAATTTAAAAAGTATTAGTGTGAGTCGTACTTCATCCTGTAATGCAGCGATCCTAGTTTTGCCACTTCGTTGAGTATGTCAGGGATCGAGCTACCCGGTCAGCTTGCGGGGGTCCAGGGGGTAGCGCCCCTTGGCGGGTCCTAGGGCAGCGCCCTGGAGGGATTGAGGGGCAGTGCCCCCGAAGTAAAAATGAAAAATGCATTAGAAGTTGCTTGTTTGCTCGAGTGGCCATTTATGCGCCCGAGTGGAGAATATTTGGTTCCAGGAGTTTGATCTATCTGCAAAAGTACTAGGAAAGTGTATTTGACGCTCGAGCAGGGCTTTCCACGCTCGAGTGGACCATGTTATATCAGTTCGTGAATATGATATTTCAGATCACTTTTGTATATTTCTCTCTCTCTCTAAAAACTCTTTTCTCTCCCTTCTCTCTACATTTCCCTACGCCAAATTGGATCAAAACATCGATTTCTCAAGATCCATTACAGTTCTGCCATAGGTTCTTCATCAAAGTTGGTTAACTTCTTGAGGGCTTCGTTGTGTGCGATGAAGATCGAGTTTCGACACCGTTAATTTTGGGGGTTTCATCTCATTTCTTCTTCAAAACTTGAGGTAGGGATTTTCTTAGAGTTATATATATATATATATTGCAAGATCTAGATGATTTCGAAATCATCTTTTGGTAGCTTTGAAAATTGATTGCTGATTTGAGAAGTTGAGCGATTTTGAAAGTGGGTTTGTCTCTTGTTCTTTTAAAATGATCTTATGGGCTTTGATCTTTGTTGATTGAAGAAAAGATGATTTTGGAAAGTTTTCTTTCAAAAGATTTGAGTTGTATAGTTTTGGTGACAAAACCTAAAATTTGGAAATTTTTTTTAGAAGACTGAAAATCCATGAATGATATTGTTAAATTTATTTTGTGTGTCAAAATAAATGGATGTTTGGAAAATTTCTTATTTATATTTATATAAATGATAAGTTTCAGGGAATATGAGGATTGTAGTTCATTTTGGAAATTATTGTTCAAAACGTTGAAATGGCCTTGAAATAACTAATTGTTGAGGATACTTGAGAAGATGGAATTGTGTTATTCCTTGGATGATGAATTGGAATACAAGTATTTATATTCATCTTGTGAAATTGGCATATCAATTCATTTGATTACATTAAACTTTGAAAGTTAATTTGAAAACTTGCATTGAGAAAAGAATGTTGAGAAACAAGTTTTCATGAAATGGTTTTGGGGTAAATATGTTGGTAAGTCTTGATAGGTGGTGTAGATGATATTGAATAAGTTGGCTTGAGAGTCCAGGGTGAAAGACCAAAAACCCGCGTGGATAGGTGTCAAGCCTTCCGGTTAATACCGGTAAAAATGACAATTTGGTAGTACTTGTATAGTCTACTTGTAGACATCGACCTAGGGATTACCAGAGTTGTATTTACCGCACTTGAAATAAATTGTTAAGTTTTGAACAATTGAAATTGCATGATATCATTGAGCATGATTGTTTTCAAAAGATGAAAATATGATTTATCTTCAAAAAGGGCATAGCATGTCATGTGCATTTCATTTCTTGAGACTTATATAAAATGTATATACTTTGTTAAGAATTTCCTATTGGGCTTTATGCTCACCCTACGGGATTTTTGTGCAGGAAAAGATGTGGTAATCCCACCCAACTAGGGTCATGAAAGTATGTGTGTTGGGAGTACAATGCTCTCATTTTGCTGTGACTCTGTGTGTAAGCCAAAGGCTATGTTTGTGTGGGTTTGAATAACTGTTTTGTGTAACCAGGTTCAAGCCTTGGAAACTTGTAAACCCTTGGGGGTATTTATTTGTTTATTTACTTGTTGTTGGATTAATGTATTGTTGCATGAAGAACTATTGTATCATGTAATGCAAGTTTGGAGATTTATATTCGATTTTCCTTGAAAGAGCCATGACTGTTGTATTATCATTTGAGCTAGAAATTTGGGGCGTTACATGTTAGGTTTGGAATTGATACAAATTACGGGTTATGTTATGGTATACATTCTTAAGTTGTGATATTAGTGGAGTTGATTGTCACAATTCTTATAACTAAATCATGCTAGGGCCATAACTAATATGTATATATATATATATTTGTCATAACCAAACCCCACATAAGGAATAACCAAAGATCATTTAGATTGTAACCAAAATAATATACTAAGAGAAATTTTACTATACACACCCCATATATATATGTATATATATATATATATATATATTGTTGGGATTTATATCATATCCCACCAATATAAACGGAAGCACACCGTGAACACACCGAAGAGAAAAGTAATCACACAGATTTTTGTGGTTCAGCCCAAATTGCCTACATTTACGGGAGAGAGAGTGATTCCACTATATGAATAAAATATAGAATACATGTGAAATAACCAAAACTCTCAAAACTAATACCACTACTCAAATCCTATATTCAATGTAGTTGAGCTCTTACTCATCTTGATGCCTAACAACATTTTTTCTCTCAGTCCTTACATCTCTATTTTTTTCCTCCTTTCAATCTCTCAGAAAAACTGATAGTCCACATGACTGTTCATAATAGTGTACCCATAATAATCGTAATTCAATACAATTAGATAATAAATTCTATCCATATTAAGTTCCTTGTAAATTCCAAACTAATAATTGTATGCGACCCACATTTATTACGTGAACAAATTCTAACAGTTTCTAATTCATATGTAAATATAAAAGTTCCAACACTAGTGGAACCCACAAACTGAGACGAACCCAACAATAGGGCTAAGCAAGCCATCTAAAAAATTCGTAATTCGAATCGGTTCAGTCTAATTTAGTAGGTTTTGGTTGATTTTTTGTATCCATGGTTTGATTCTGATTTGAAAAATTGGAGAATCGGTCTCTGCAGATTGGTTCTAGATTTGAGTTCATGGTTCCAAATTAGAACCAATACAGACCATATATAAATTAAATCATATACATACCATACACCCTGATGCATACGATCCTACCCTCTTATATGTAAAATCAAACCCTAATTCATAACATTTTAGTGAAATTCTTATTGTGAAGCAGTGTTGTTATTGCTTCTATTCTTGTTGCTTTTGTAATTTTAGCTTTGTAATTGTTATTGTCACGGACAAAATATTTGTTTGATAGGAGTTTTATACTTGTTACATGTTGAATAATATGTGTATTTATTAGATATTATGTTTGTTGAAGTTTAGAACAATATGTGTGTTTATGTTTCAAAAAATCATGGGTAGATTAATATTGAGATGAAAATATTATATGATTTTTCATTGTGAATAGATTATGTGAAACCGTAGTTCCAAATTGAGCTGAACCATATTTAAATGGTTTGGTTCGGATTGATTCCATGATTTAAATGGATTGGTTTGGTTCCAATTTCTATAGAATCATAAACAACAGATTGGTCTCGATGTTAACCCAAACCGAACCAATCCAGACCTTGTTCACCCCTACCCAACAATAAGAGTTATGCTAGGAATACCAAATAATTTACCAATTTTTTTTACCAAACCTCTTATATGAGTATAAGACGCACACACATGTAGGTTTGTATAGATCTCATGAGAGCCATTTAGTAGAAAAATTGATAAATTATTTAGGGTGGATAACATTTTCCTAATGATAATAGCCATGCTATGGAAGGAGGCCAATAAGGTGGCTTGTGTTTATTGCCCATTACTGCCTTGGTGTGTGTAGAAACAAAGTTTGACAACTTTTGTATTAGTACCACAAATTTTCATATGTCATAATTGTTAATATCAAAATTTTCACCCCTCCAATGGTCGTGCCATAGGTGATGTCAAAGACAAAAGGCGATTTGGATTTTCAAAAGTAATGTGCTAATTGGTCATGCTAAAAAATGACAGAGTTAAACTTTAAGTCAAATTTAACTCAAGATTTGGCAATGCCATCTTGTAAAATTAGGACCAAAATCAACTATTTTCAGATTTCAACAACATTTTGGTAACAAAACTTTACAAATCAACAATAGTAACACTGGTTCTTAGATTTTGCAGCCACTAGTCATATCACTAATGATCTGAACAATCTCTCCTCTTATCAACCATATCATGGGCTCGATTAGGTTACTGTTGGTAATGGAAATACTTTACCTATTCATCACACTGGTCAAGGTCTTCTCTCTACTCCATTCTTTCCTTTTCATCTATCAAACATGCTTCATGTACCTTCTATTTCTCCAACTTAATTTAGTCCATCAGCTTATTTTTGATAACCATTACATTATTACTTTTGATAAGGATACGTTTATCATATAGGACAAGAGTATCAAGAGGGTGCTATGTAAAGGCTTTCATTTCCACGATCTTTATCATCTTCCTACTGTTGCTACATCTGCATCTTCTTCACCAACTTGTTTTCAATCCACTATTAATTTTTCTCATTGGCATTTTAGATTAGGACATCCTTCTTCAAGGAATTTTCAGCACATTGTTAAACACTATTTATTACCTTCTTCATTTGTTAATGCTTCATCTGTTGATGATAATAAAATATGCTCACATTGTTGTGTTTCCAAAAGTCATAGACTTTTATTTAGCTTGTCTAATTCTACAATTAATAAACCTTGGGCCCTTATTCACTCTGATGTATGGGGTCCATTCACTTCATCTGTTTCGTCATACAAATATTATGTGTTGTTCATTGATGATTATAGCAAGTTTACATGGTTGTTTCCTCTTCATTATAAAAGTGAGGTTTTTACTAAGCTTTTGGAATTCAAAGTGTTTGTTGAAACTCAATTTTCTACTCACTTGCAAGTGTTAAGAAGTGACAATGGTGGTGAATATATTAGCACCAAGTTTCACGATTTCTTAAAAATTCAAGGCATCCAACATCAATTGAGTTGTCCTCACACACCTGCCCAAAATGGAGCAGTAGAAAGGAAGCATAGACATCTCATAGAGACCACCGTTGCCCTTATGCATCACTCTTCATTGCCTCTTTCTTATTGATTTGATACTCTTGCCACATATTTTTTTCTCATTAATAGACTTCCTACTACTAAACTTAATTTTCTCACTCCTTTTGAAGTATTGTACCAACATGCTCCTGATTATACACTGCTTAGAACCTTTGGTTGCAGATGTTATCCATGGCTCAAACCTTATGCTACTCATAAGCTCCAACCTAGGTCTATGCCTTGTGTGTTTCTTGGTTATATTGCATCCACTAAGGGCTATAGGTGTCTTGATCCTTCTACTGGAAAAATCCATATTTCAAGACATGTTGTTTTTGACGAAAATGTCTTTCCCTTTGCTTCTTCTACACCAACTAAGTCTGCACCTCTTTCTTTGCCCCAGTTGAGCTCTTTTTTCTAGCATGATCAGTCTTCCTCACATGGCTCCTCTGCTCCAACTATGCCTTTCCCCGCAACTCTTCCTTCTCCTTTGATCAATAGGAATGGGTGACCTAGTTGTAGAATGAAGAGCTGCAGGGGAAGGCATAGTTAGAGTAGAGGAGCCATGTGAGGAAGACTGATCATGCTAGAAAAAAGAGCACAACTGGGACAAAGGAGGAGGTGCAGACTTGATTGGTGTAGAAGAAGCAAAGGGATAGACATTTTCATCAAAAACAACATGTCTTGAAACATGAATTTTTCCAGGAGAAGGTTCAAGGCACCTATAGCCCTTAGTGGATGGAATATAACCAAGAAACTGAGACGACCGTGTGTATTATTCGCTCCGTTCTCCTTTTGTTTTCATTGGGTTTGAAGTGTCCAGGAGTTTTGTTCTCAAACAAATTCTTGTTCTTGTTTATTCGGTGTCGAGTTTCACTTGTTTCAGAGAGTGCGAGGTCAGGTTTGAAGTGCCTAGAATGGAGCTGAGAAAATTCTGGGCTGTTGGGCCAGGGCCGCATGTGTGGGGCCCTGGGCCTCACGTGCGAGATGGGGCCACGCGTACGGGGGATGAGGCTGCACGTGCAGGGAGGGTGAGCCTTGGACGGATTGCACACTGCCTAATCGGCAGGTGAGGAGTGAAGTGTGGGAAGGGACAGCTGCACATGCGGGGGTGAAGGCCGCACGTGGGGGGGAGGCGCTCTACACGTGTGGGAGAGGGCGTCGCACGTGCGGTGTTTTGGGCAGTCTGAGAACTCTGTTTTTTCTTTCTTTTGGGGCTGAATGTATCTCATTTTTTTTTACATCCCGGTCTCTCTAAAAACACTTTTGCTCCTCATTCTCTCTAAAAGCCCTTATCAAACACTAAAAATCTTTGATTTCTTGCAATCCATTGCGTCTAGATTCATCATCTCTCACAAATCTTAGAGATCAAAGCTAGAACTGCACATTGTGTGGTGGAAATCGAAAATCCCTCAGCTTTGGCTCTAGGGTTTCATCTCTTTTCTTCATCAAACTTGGAGGTAGGGATTCCTTTGAGTTATATATATGTTTTGCAATGATGATGTGTTTTAAGGGTTTTCTTGAAGTTATTACATTGCTTTTGATTTTGTGGTTCAAAATGTAGATATTTTCAAAAGTGGGTTTAAATCCCAACTTTTTTTTTGTTAATCCTTGAGAGTTTCACTTTCATTAATTTAAGGAAGATGATTTTGGTGGGATTTCACCAAGAAAATGGGGATATGTTTTGGATTTGATGAAGAACCCTAGAAATTAGGGGTTTTGGAAAATATGGAAAAAGCCTATGGAATTCTTTCCTTTTTTTTTTTTTGGTGTTAAAAGAATGAATGAGTGTAGATTTCATAATATGGTTTGCAAAATGGCAATCTTCTTGATATATGAGAATTGAGAATTTATTTTAAAATTATTGTTAAATACATGAACATGTATAGTTGTGTGATGAAAAATTGTTGTGTGCCATGGATTATGAGAATTGTAAAATCTTGGAAATTGATGTTCGAAACATTACATATAGTCTTGAAGAGACTAAATTGTTAAGAATTGTGCATGAGGAGAAAATATTGCTATGTGTTGATAGCTTTGGTTGTGTACATGGTTATTTTGTGAAATAACATTGGAGGGAGGAAAAATGGAGAAATGTTATGAGGCATTAATTATTGCATTACATTCTCATTCAATTTATTATTATTATTATTATTATTATTATTATTATTATTATTATTATTATTATTATTATTATTATTATTATTATTATGCATTTTGAATTGAGTTTGGAAACATTCACATTGAGAAAAGAATATTTGAATGAGATCTATCGAAATGTTATTGGGTAAATACGTTGGTAATTCCGGATAGGAGGTGTAGATGAAATTGATAAGTTGGCCTGAGTGTCTAGGGTGAAAGATCAAAAACATGCGCGGAGGAGGTATCACTTCCCTTCTGGTTAGCAACTCGTAAAGTGGGATTTTTAGAAGTGCTAGTTGAGCCTACTTGCAGACACCAACCTAGGGATTACTTGAGTTGTAATTACCGCACCTATTGATTAAAATTGGAAGTTTCGGAATTATTGAGTTTTCAGAATGTTTTTTTTGGAACATGGTGATTTTCAAGAAGATCATGTAATGAAATTCTCTTTAAAAAAGCATTGCATGGCATTTGCATTTAATATTGAAAATTTTGCATAACTGTATATACTTTGTAAGGATTCTCTGCTAGGATTTACGCTCACTCCTATGGGATTTGGTGCAGGGAAAGATGTGGTAATCCAGCCGAGTTGAGGGCGTGGATATATTTTGTGAAGAGTGGATGACTCTATTTTTGTTGTGAATTTATTTGCTAGCCAAGGGCTTAAATGTATGGGTTCGTGAAACCATTTTTGTGTAATCGGGCTCAAGCCTTGGAATATATAAGCCCTTAAGGGCATTTTATATATTTTTGGGAAGTAATGCTCTACATGCTATAGATTCATGTGCTTTCATACCGTTGAATGTATAATTCGCATGTGGAACTTTTGTATAAATCTTGTTGATTAATGATGTAAAGGTTGGAGATTTGCCATTATTATTTAGTGGATGTTGGTTGTTGTATTTCATTTTGATGGATTATTTTTAGGGCGTTACAGAAACACACAAGGCATAGACCTAGGTTGGAGCTTATGAGTAGCATAAGGTTTGAGCCATGGATAACATTTGCAACCAAAGGTTCTAAGCAGTGTATAATCAGGAGCATGTTGATACAATACTTCAAAAGGAGTGAGAAAATTAAGTTTAGTAGAAAGAAGTCTATTAATGAGAAAAACATATGTGGCAAGAGCATCAAACCAATAAGCAAGAGGCAATGAAAAGTGATGTGTGAGGGCAATGGTGGTCTCTATGAGATGTCTATGCTTCCTTTCTTCCACTCCATTTTGGGTAAGTGTGTGAGGACAACTCAATTGATGTTGAATGCCTTGACTTTTTAAGAAATCATAAAACTTGGTGCTAAGATATTCACCCCCATTGTCACTTCTTAACAATTGCAATTGAGTAGAAAATTGAGTTTCAACAAACACTTTGAATTCCAAAAACTTAATAAAAACCTCACTTTTATAATGAAGAGGAAACAACCATGTAAACTTGCTATAATCATCAATGAACAACACATAATATTTGTATGATGAAACAGATTAAGTGAATGGACCCCGTACATCAGAGTAAATAAGGGCTAAGGGTTTATTAACTGTAGAATTAGACAAACTAAATAGAAGTCTATGACTTTTGGAAACACAACAATGTGAGCACATTTTAATATCATCAACAAATGAAGCATTAACAAATGCAGATGGTAACAAGTGATGTTTAACAATGTGCTGAAATTTCCTTGAAGAAGGATGTCCTAATCTAAAATGCCAATGAGAAGAATTAACAGTGGATTGAATACAAGTTGGTGAAGAAGATGCAGAAGCAGTAGATAGAGCAGCAGAAGGAAGATGATAGAGACCATGGAAATGAAAGCCTTTATATAGCACCCTCTTGGTACTCTTGTCTTGTATGATAAACATATCCTTATCAAAAGTAATAGTGCAATGGTTATCAGAAATAAGCTAATGGACTGAAATTAAGTTAGAAGAAATAGAAGGTATGTGAAGCATGTTTGATAGGTGAAAAGGAAATAAGAGAGAGTAGGGAGGAGACCTTGACTAGTGTGATGAATAGGTAAAGTATTTCCATTACCAAAAGTAACCTGATTAGGCCCATGATATGGTTGATAAGAGGAGAGATTGTTCAAATCATTGGTGATATGACTGGTGGCTGTAGAATCTAAGAACTAGTTGGTGTTGTTGCGAGAACTGTCACCAATAGAGTAGTACCAGGCTGAGAAGATGTGTTGGTGTTGGTAACATAGGTTTGATGAGCTGGAGATCTTGAAGGTTGAAGAGAGGTGTCTAATTTGTACCAACACTCTAATGCTGAGTGATTTGTTTTCCCACAGATCTGGAAAATCACTTGAGAAGAATTAGATACAGCAGAGTGAGTAGCATAACTTGACTGATATCCTGTTTGACCTTGGCCTTGATGATTATGAGATCTTCCTTTGCCTCGAAGACTAGAATTGCCTTTGAAAAACCTGCTACCATCTCTTTCTCAACCTCTATAAGAACCTCCTCTATAGCCACCTCGATGAGATGTTCATACATTGTGTTGCCTTTTTTAACAATATGATTACGCTTGTTTTTCAACTGGTGAATATGTGATCTTGACAAAGATGTAAAGCGTTTGCGAAGAACACTCTACACTTCATGACTTGTGGAACAATGAAACACATAAGTGAATATAGATGGTGAGATAGTTGCAGTCAAACAACTGAGAATATGAGAATCAATCATCATCCATTGTGTATATTCTGGATTCAGAATCACATGGTTGTGTTCATTAGTGATAGTGGATGATGGACATACCTGTGTGCCATCAATAAAACCAAGAAACTATGTAGCTTTCAGAATATTCTGAACTTGATTTTTCCAGATAATGAAATTTGTGGAATCAAGTTTGATATTCACAAAAGAATTCAGATTTGAGATGAGTAGAGCAAGATTTGGAGGCATGGAAGATGGAGTTGATGAGACAGCAGATGAGGACAGATTCAGGAATGGCATTGAAGACGCCATTGATGAACCTTCAAGAACCAATGCTCGTAAGAGCTTGAGAAGGCCTTGATACCATAAAAGAAACTTTGAAGAGATTAAATATTTTATTCAATGAATATTCAATTACAGAGAGTGAAGATATTTATAAACCATAATTGCTAAGTAACTAGCTTCATTTAACCAAACCATAACAAACAAGCTAACTCTAGTTTAATCCGTAACTGTCTAATTGATGCAGTGTTAAGCTTGAAATTGTCGACTGATGTGGCTCAACTGTTGAAGCTGTTGACTGATGGGGCTCAGCTATGGGTCTGTGTCTCAGCTTGGCTTAATGTAGAGGAGCTCCTTATCAAATCACAGTGGATTGTAACATCTTTGGAGCACTTACACTCTGGGTTCGAATGAACTTCTAGTTGATCACAGTGGGTTGCAAAATCAACTATTTTTTTTTCAACAAATATTTTTTTGGTTAGTAAAATAAATTTTTTTGAAAGTTTGGTTGGGGAATGGTAGTTGAACAGTTTGAAATGTAATAGAAATCAAATTGTTGACAAATTTAAAAGTTAGTTGAATTTAACAAATAATTGTGCCAAAATAACAAGTCTCCATTGGAGTGGTATAGCCAACAATTGGCTTTTGTGCACTGTAGCAAGTCAAAAAGTGATTTTGAAAAAGCCATTATTATTATTATTATTATTATTATTATTTTGATCGACAAAAAATCTTTATTGATGAGAACATACAAAGTATGATGAGGTACATCAATAAAGAGGAGCATGGAGTTAACACAAGCTGAAAGCTCCAGTTGGTGAGAAACCAATAGACAAACACAAAACCCAAAGGATTCTGATTCTGCTCAGTAGACTAACCAACCAGCTTCTACCTAAGAATAACAGTAGACTAACAGAGCAACAAAGTAGAGTAGACTAACAAATAGATCAACCCTCACCCCCTTTATTTTTGATTAACACAGTAGACTAATGTCGTCCTCTCCAAATGGGTCTCCTTGCCGTAGGCCGCTCTACGGAGAGAACTCGCTAGTTGGTGAACCATTCACTAGTATGGAGATTGTGGGGAACAGTCCTAACCTTAGAGGGTGATATTTGCCACTCAGAGTCATTTTCCTACTCCAGAATTAAAGTGGTAACTTTATGCATCGAGTTCATTAACAAAACCATAAACCTAGAGTGCAAGGGTAAACTACACCTAATACTTGTCTATGAAGATCTTCTTGGCAACCCAGAGGAGTATTCTGGTTCGAATCTTAATGGGTTGGATGTTTGCAGCTCCAATGGTAACTTATGCAGGGTAGTGGAAGGTAATCCTTCAGAGGAGTGTCGAAAGGGGAAGGATGATGAAGATGAAGATGAAGATGAGGTGGCAGAAGGTTATGAGGTGTCACCAAGGAAGGAGCTTACTCACTACTATAATGAAGAGGAGGAGGACACAGTGGTTGAAGAGTCACCGTGTGATGTGGAATTTAGCAAGCCTACTGTTGTAGGTGTGAAAGAGCAATGATGGGGGAGCGTGCACCCTATCCTAAGAGCAATGATAATTCTAAGAGGTGTGTTGAGCAAGTTTTAACTCCTGGGTTTTTCAAAAGCCTTAGTGGACCAAAGGAGGGTCTTGGGCCTAGAATTAATCTTGAGATGGTCTTAGCCTACCCACCTGGTGAGCAGTTTGTTCAAGGCCCTATCAACATGCCATACGAATCTCAGAGTATTAGGCCCAGCAGAAATGGTTTGCTGCATTTCAAATCTCCTGGGCCACATACTCATATTGTTACCAGTGGGTCAAAAAGTCTCAGCATTCAAGATCTAGGCCAAGTTCGACCACCTTTTATCCCCCTCAACCACCTGCGCATACAAAGAAATCAGGGAAAAAGAAGGCTCTAATGGAGGGCTTTTCTAGCTTTGCTAGACTTTATGGTCACAAAGAAACAACTATTAATAAACATTCCTCCAAGTCTATTATCTTCAGACCAGCAACAGCTGCTCTTGCACAATCAAAACTATTCGAGGGTGATTCAAACACATATAGCTATCTCCTCAAAGAAACTAAAGCTGCTGTCCAGCTGGGGCAAAAACTTGGAATAAATTTTTAAGGGAAAGGAGATGTTGTGATAGAGAAGCTCAAGGATCTGGAGCTTAAGGACAAAGAGAGAATTATCAAGGAGGGTAAGGCTAAGTTGTAATAGCAGTAGCTGGGGAATTTCAGTGTGTTAATTTGTTTCTCTACGAAGCTTCTTTCTTGGAATGTTAGGGGTTTTGGTAAGCCTGAGAAGAAGGGTCGAATTAAAAAACTTTTAAAAGATAGGAACATCGATGTGGCATTCTTTCAAGAAACTAAGAAGGTAGCGGTTTTGGGCACTGAGGTAAGGGGGCTTTGGGGTACTAGGAATATGGAGCTCTTGTTTGTGGACCTTGAAGGAACTGTAGGAGGGCTTCTGTGCATCTGGGATCCAGGGGTCTTCCAGTTAGTTAGCAGTTGCTGTAATAGGAGATTTATTTTACTCTCAGGTACATTATATAACTCTTTTCACTGTGTTCTGATCAATATATATGCACCTAATGATGTCAACAGTAGATCCTCCTTTTGGAATTCTTTACTTAACCTCAAAATCTCTTTCCCTCATCCGTGGTGCTTGGAAGGGGATTTCAATGAGATAAGGCATTTGGGAGAGAAAGAGTAGGCTGCTCCAGGAGAGACAGGGGTATGAATCATCTTAATGAGTTTATAGATAATTATGAACTGAATGACCTACCTCTCTATGGTAGGAAATATACTTGGTGTAATGCTAATGAGGCACAAAAATGGGGCAGAATTGATAGGGTCTTGCTAAGCCTTGAATGGTTGATTCACTTCAACATGAAGCTTTAGGGACTGCCTAGACTTATCTCAGATCATTGCCGTTTATTGATGATGGAAGATGAAAGAGATTAGGGCCCTAAACCCTTCAGATTTATCAATGCTTGGACTTTGCATCCTAGCTTCTCTTCTTTCTTCAATTCTTGTTGGAAGAATGCCAATTATGTGGGTTGGGCTGGTTTTATAATTCAACAAAAACTAAAGCACCTGAAACTGGAGTTAAAGAAATGGAATAATGAAGTGTTTGGCAATGTCTCATCTAAGCTCAAAGCTGCAAAGGATGAATTGCATGCACTAGACATCACTGCTGAGGCCAGAGACTTGATAGATTCAGAAAATGTTAGAAGAAGGGAGGTTAGAGGTGAAGTGTGGAAGCTCTATAGAAGGGTGGAGTGCTTATGGCATCAACAATCTAGATTGACTTGGTCCTTGCAAGGGGACAAAAACACTAAGTACTTTCATGTTATTGCTAGTAGCAGACAAATTTGTAATATGATCAACTCCATTTCAATTAATGGTGTGTCCTTTGAGGAACCTACAAGAGTCAAGCATGAGGTGTTTCTTCATTTCCGGAACCAATTCAAGGAAAGTTGGTTGTAACTTTCAATATTTGAAAAAGCCATTATAACTTCAACCATTGGAGATGCTTTTAATTAAATCCGTCACAATGCTTTTAGTTGTGATACTTAATAATAAATAAAAAATCATGAATGAGAAATTAATAGATAGTACATCACAACATAACTTTACGGCACATACAAATTAAGTAATGAAAATATTACTCAAGTCGCAGGATCCAAAAATTGGTAAGCTCTGTATATTCTCTTGCGCCAAAAGTGAATAATTATATAGATTTTAATTCAATTTATGTGCAAAATTTTAGTTTAGGAAAAAATCCACAAATTTTTTTCTATTGAACAATCTGCTTCTAAGTATTGCTTTCCTTGGCATGTCTCTAGAATTCAATTCTATCATATCATGCTCTCACATGACTCATTATAAAATATGATCCAATAATAATAATAATAAATAAATAAATAAATAATTGATACATCCACGAGTGTGGGGCATTTGCGTGTAGGATCTTTGATTTTATATTGAGATTATTTCTTTTGCTAAAAAGACCACATTTGTAGCACATTATGAATGCATCTTTCTTAACAATTTAATATTCAATTTGGATTTGTGCTACACAACTTCGATCTGCAGCTTGCTTGCAAAATTATAGAGGGCTTCAAAATTTTGGCTTGTTCATTGGTGTTTGTTTTTTATTTTTGATTGGGGTATTATGGGATTTGTTTCATCTTCAATGATTATTTATTGAAAAAATTAATCAGTCCAAAAAAGTAACTTAAAAAGTTATATAAAAGTGAAATGTGTGATACAAATTCATGTTTAGCGTAATGTGAGTTACACCTTGAAAAAAAATTTGGTCTACACTTCATTTTGTCACAACTTTTCAAGTAACCTTTTTGAATTTGGTAGCATTTCTATTAGTGGTGGGTAGGTGACTGGAGTAGCGGAAATGGAGAAGGGGAGGGATGGATGCAAGTGGTTGTGAGGTCATAGGTGGATGATGGAGGGTTAGGGTTAAAGTTTTTAGGGTTAGGGTTTTCATTTTGGTATGAAAAAAGATGAAAGTATTAACATATATATATATATATATATATATATTTTGCATCATATTTTAACTTCGATTTAGATTTCTATCAATTTGGATGTAATTAATAACATTAGATGAACTAAAAAATGCTCAAAATTTCTAAGGTTATTTTTAAACATGTGGGGTGAAGAGTTTAAGGAATATACCATAGGGACAAAACAAGTTTTGCCTAAAACTACTCCTGAGAGACCATCCAAGACTAGAAGCACATAAACCAGATGGGTTCTCAACATTAATCGGTGCTGGTATTGGTGGGAGAAGTTCTTATGCGAAGGTTCTGAAAGGAGGGAGGTCTGAAAGTGGTAATCACATCAGAATTAAAGCAGATGAATATGCCATTGGATGGTTATTACAGAGTGCCGTAATCAAATTTAAACCCTACTGTAACTTCGATGGTTTTAAGACTGAATGTCGTAATAGAGGATTGAAGGACATACAACTCAAAGAAGGCGGAGGGAGAAATGCGTTTATCACTTTTAAATGTAAAGAGGATATGAAGCAATCACTGAACAGTTTAGGAGACTGGGTATTGGAGTGGTGTGATTCTATCATTGAGTGGAACAAAGATGTCAGGTTAGATTATGAAAGGTTAGTTTGGTTAAGTTTCCTTGGAATGCCTCCAAATCTCTGGAATGTTAATAACTTCAAAAAAATTGGTGATGCTTGTGGTAAAGTTGTGGAGCTTGATCATAATGTATTAAGTATGGAGTCTCTGAAATGCGGGAAAATCAGAATCTGTACATCTCAACTGGATCGTATTGATAAATTGGTTGCTTTGGAAAAAGGTGGTAGAACCTACTCTGTTCGTGTAGTCGAAGTTGGGGAGCTGTCACCTATATCCATGGTCGATGGTGACCATTGTTCTGCAACTTACCATGGACGCAGGGATGAAGGTAATGACGTGGGAAATAATGTGGCTGATGTAGAGAGAAGACATTACATGGAAATAGCAAGAAGTCTAATGATGTGGTGGCGGGGGCAGGTTAGAAGCACCCATGTACTTCAAACTCTACATCGATGGTTAATGAAACAGGTATTGAGTTGGGAATTTACAATAACGATGTAGTTGCTCCAGTACCCAATGACTGCTTACAAACACCATTAGTAAGGAAGGTTGAGAGGGGTGGAAGACGAAGAGGTGTGGTGCTGGAGACCTCTGATGGGTCCAATGGGCTGATTAGAAGTTTAAGTATAAAGAAGCTGAGGCAAGTGATAGTATAGATGATGAGTCAAGTCCAAGTGAAGAAGAAGGGGAAGTGCATCAGTCTGGTGATTATGTTTGGGATAGTAGAGAAGAGGCCCAGTTCAATGAAAATAGAGTATTGGGCACAACCTGGAAAAGAAAGGGTCACAAAGGAATTTCATTCAGAAATGGTTTTCAACGAGGTGTCCCTGTTCAAGCTGCAGCAATGGTATCCTCATCTTCTTTATCTATTAGCAACGTTTTACAGAAACAAAAGAGAATCAGATAGGAAGCAGAAGCCACAATGCAGTTGGGTAAGACTCTGGGACTAGCAATGCATGGAAAAGAAGCAGAAGTTGTGGAGCGAGTTATTCATATGGAAATTGAAGATATTGAGAGAATGAAGGAAAAATGGGTGGAGCCAGGTGCTTAACAATAGCACTTGGTAGGAGATTCTAGTGTGCACCTTTATCTTCATGAAGATTCTATCTTGGAACGTGAAAGGTTTGGGAAGGGCTAATCAAAAACATAGAATAAAGAAATTTCTGAGGCTGAAAAATGTGGATATGGCTTTGTTGTAAGAAACAAAAAGATCTAATATTGATGAAAGTGTTGTTAGGTCTCTGTGACCTTTTGATTCGATGGAGTACATGGAAGTGGGTGCGGAATGGGTGCGGAGGGACGTGCAGGTGGGATTCTGTGTATCTAGAATCCTATGATCTTCTCACTACATGAGTGCTGATGTTCTAGAAATTTCATCATTTTGGCAGGTATTATGCATTCTTCTATTAATTGTGTAATTGGAAACATATATGCACCTAATGAAGAGTTGAATAGGAGGAGGTTATAGGTTATTTTATCCAATTTGAAGTCGATCTTTCCTAATCCGTGGTGCCTAGGGGCAGATTTCAATGAAGTAGAAAATATTAGTGAAAGAAAAGGGTGTATTAGAACAGATAGAGGAATGAGTGAGTTTGGCAACTTTATTAGCAATCTTGAATTGATAGATATTCCAATGTTAGGAAAGCAATATACTTGGGGTAATTCTCAAAGCTGGAGTAGAATTGATAGGTTTTTAGTTAACCCAGAGTGGCTGGAATGGTATAGATACAAAGTTTGCGGGTTACCAAGACTTTTTTCATATCATAGACCCATTTTGCTGATGGAAGATGATAAGAATTGGGGCCCGAAGCGTTTCAAGTTTATCAACGCTTGGGTTCTTCACCCTAAGTTCCTTGGTGATGCAAAAAATGTTTGGGACTCAACTAATGTTCATGGTTGGGCTTGTTATATAATTATGGAAAAGTTGAGAACTCTAAAAATAGCTCTTAAAAAATGGAATGTGGAAGTGTTTGGTGATGTAGAATCAAAATTGAAAGAAGCTGAACATGAGTTACATTCTATGGATTTACAATCTGAAGTGAGAGAGTTGACTGAGGAGGAAGAGGGTCGAAGAAAGGTAGTCAGGGGTTTGATATGGAAGTTTAGCAAAAGAAAGGAGTGGATGTGGATACAAAAATCGAGGTTGGATTGGGCTTTGAAAGGAGATAGAAATTCTAGATTTTTTCACATTATGGCCACCAAAAAGTACGAAAGAATCCTGATTACTTCTGTTTCGGTTAATGGGATTGAGGTGGATGACCCTACTGAGGTCAAACATGCAGCCTACCATCACTTCTAAAGTTTATTTACTAAACATTGGTGGTTTAGGCCAAGTATTGGAGGTGATTTTAAGAAAATTGTTGCTAGTCAAGTAGATGCTATTCTGGAGAGAGAATTCTCAGTAGACGAAGTATGGGCTGCTGTAAAAGAGTGTGATGGCAACAAAGCCCCAGGCCCGGATGGGTTTAATATGATGTTCTTTCAAAAAGGGTGGAAGTTCTTGAAAGGTGACATTTTGAAGTTTATGAAGGAGTTTTATAGCAACTGTAAATTGGGGTATGGGGTAAATTGTTCTTTTGTTGCTCTTATTCCCAAAAAGGAGAATCCAACCTCTCTTCTTGATTTCAGGCCCATTAGCCTTATAAATTCCCTATATAAGGTGTTGTCTAAAGTTTTGGCTAATTGATTGAAACAAGTCCTGCCTACTGTGATTGATATGGCCCAATCTGTGTTTGTTGGGGAAAGCAGCATTCTTGATGGTGTGCTTATAGCTAATTAGGTGGTGGATTGGTGGAAAACATCAAAGAAGAAGGGTATTATTCTCAAATTGGATTTTCAAAAGGGTTACGACACTATTAATTGGAACTATTTGTTGCAGATGTTAGATAGTTTTGGTTTTGGACCAAGATGGATTCGATGGATGAAGGACTCTATATAATCTGCTAGAATTTCAATATTAGTAAATGGCTCACCGACAGTTGAATTTTGTCCGCAGAAAGGGTTAAGACAAGGTGATCCTCTCTCCCCTTTCTTGTTTAATGTTGTTGCCGAAGGCTTGAACATATTGTTGTCAAGAGCTAAGGAATTGAGAATTATAAAAGGAGTGGCAGTGGGTAACAGTGAGGTCATCGTATCCCATCTTCAGTTCGCGGATGACACTATTATATTTTGTGAGGCTGAAAGGGTAGAGATTGTGGCTATTAAACGAATCTTAAGATGTTTTGAGATGGTCTCGGGGTTGAAGATTAATTTTCATAAAAGCATGATATGTGGGGTGGGAGTTGATAATGGGTTGGTTGAGGAGTTTGCAGACATACTTAATTGTCGGAGTTGTAAGTTACCTTGAAAGTACCTTGGGTTTCCACTTGGAGCTAACACGGGTCGGAAGTAAACATGGCAGCCAGTGATAGACAGGTATAAAAATAAATTATTTGGGTGGAAGATAAGGTTGTTATCATATGCTGGTAGGGTCACCCTCATCAAAGCTGTGTTATCTTCCTTACTTATTTATTATATGTCCTTGTTCAAGATACCAGAGTGCGTTGTTAAGGAACTTGATAGGATTCAAGCAAGGTTTTTGTAGGGGAGGAGACGAGTATAAAAGGAAAATCCATTTGGTAAAATGGAAAGTAGTGTAGATGAATAAGAAACAAGGAGTTCTTGGTCTTAGAGACATTAGATTGATGAATGAATGTTTACTTCTTAAGTGGTGGAGATATGCCTTTGAAGATGAGGCTCTATGGAAATTTGTGATTTGTCCTAAGTATGGAGTTTCGGGGGGCCACTGGTTTCCTTCAGTGCATGCTCTGGTTTCTATTT
This sequence comes from Camellia sinensis, assembly GCF_055761805.1. Lineage (NCBI taxonomy): Eukaryota > Viridiplantae > Streptophyta > Magnoliopsida > Ericales > Theaceae > Camellia > Camellia sinensis. Next base: position 53,863,564 of record NC_138967.1, read on the forward strand.
TTGCTATCTGGAGACAAGTTGTGATAACCCTGGTTTGTATTATGCTAATTAATCTTAATTATGGTTGTGATTATGTGTTTGATATGATTTTGAGTGCCATTTATATGAATATATGTGGTTTCGAATTTCTATCTGTTCACCGTAGGAAAATCTGTTTGATTATCTGCTTTAGAATTTAAATTGAAGGCCATATTGGCCACAAAATCCGAAACTGATTACACCATTGTGATTAGCGTAATTTTTAGAGCCTACAGTGAAATTTTATTGAAAATTGATTCGGATCAGATTAAATTGATTAAATTGATGAAATAGTGCTCAATTAATTAGTGTTAATGAAATGTGATTAAAGGAGCTTATATAAAGGGCCAATTTGCACTCTCATTCATTTGTTTTGAGCTCAAATCAGATTTTGCTCTCCAGAGAGAGAGAGAACTAAACTTAGAGAGAGAGAGGGAGCTCAAATTGAAGATTGAACTAAAGGCTTGAGAATTGGAGGTTAAGCTGAAAGAATTAGCTAGAATTTGGGTGTTTGAAGCTCCTAGGTGAGTGGATTCATAAGTTTGAGTTCGTAATTTTGTAAATTCAAGGTTTAATTGTGATCAAGAACATAACTTGAATTGAATTTGTTGAATTTGGAGCTTGTATGAACATGCATGTGCATAATTGTTATAATTTTGTATGTTCAAGCATGAATCAAGTTGAACAAGAAGAATTGAGCATCAAATCTCTCATGCATGCATAATTCTCATGAGTTTCATGATTATAAGTGTCATTTGTACCAATTGAAATAGAATTGGAGTCAAGAATGTACATGCATACATGATTGATGAAGATATGGAGTTTGTATGAAACTGAATTTATGTGTTTTGGAACCCATGAAGGGAACTCAAAATAATTTTGGAAAAAGAACCATGCATTTGAACAATTTGGTCGGATATTCTCAAACTCTCATATTATACAATGTGTTTCCTTGTTTTTGAGCCAAAATCATGATTTTAAAGCCTTTGAATGTTGAGTTTGAACATCAAGAACAATTCTAGAAATTCCAGAATTTGGCATGTTTGCTCGAGCGGGGAAAGTGCCGCTTGAGCGTGAAATGCGAGCTCCTAGAACTTTTGCAGACATTGATGTCCACTCAAGCGGGGATATTCACGCTCGAGCACCCGAATTCATGCTTGAGCGTAAAAATGAGGCAACTAGTATGTTTGCAGACCCACGGGGTCCGCTCGAGCGGCGGAACCCACGCTCGAGCGGGGACCCCTGTTTCAGAAAATTTGTAAAGTGTTCTGTGTTTAATTTTCCGTTCTCTTTCACTTCTAAGTACTCTTAGGCATGCATTAAGCGTTATGAATGAATTAAAAGAATAAGAAAGAAGCCTAAGTGGGATGCATGAATTAAGAACGGATTGAATCAATTGTGACCCATATGTGTTACGTAATGTGTAGGTCGAGCTCCAGGGCAAATCCACCGGCAGAACACAGTGAGTAATATCTTAGTAAAGATATTTGAAGTATGTTATTTGTCCAATTGTTTATCTCCATATTAGTCTTATAAGTTTGTTAAACAGAATTGTGGACAAATATTTGTTACGCCGAATGATTGGGCCAAAGGTCGTCAGACATCGTTTGACATGAATGATTGGGCCAAAGGCCGTCAGACATCGTTTGACATGAATGATTGGGCCAAAGGCCGTTGGACATAGTTTGATATGAATAATTGGGCCAAAGGCCGTTGGACATCAATGGTTTGGGCTTGAGGCCGTTTGTTAAGGAACGAAGTGGGCCAGAGGTCGTTCGATATGTTTGGGTTTGAATCGCCTAATGTACTAAATAATTCACTAAATAGAATTCTAAATGGGCCCAAGGTCGTTTGATATATGTGAATCTCATTTGTGTACCTTCTTTGTTTGATATTATTCACTGGGCTTTCGCTCAAGCTCATTCATGTGTATGTAGGTGAGCCAAGGGATGTCCAAACCCAGCCTCGGTGAAATATATGAGAAACAGTCAAGGTTTTGAAGAGTCAGCCTAAACGTCTCACGCACGAGACTTGTCTGCGCCTCTTTTGTTCTTTTGATATAGTTTTGTTATATTGGCGAAAACATTGGATTACTTTTGCATACAAATTTTGGGTTTGACTGACTTAGACTTGAATGATCCTGTATGTACAGAACTTTGTGTTATTATTCATATGATGTGAGTTATTAACATGTATATATCTGGATTGTTATGATGTGCCATGTAAGCACAACTCTATGGACAAAAGTTTTAAATTTGCTTCCGTTTGGCCCCTTTACTCTGATGAGATATATCTTGTTTGGTTTGAGGCCGTTGGTAACCCCTTGATTACTGGCCAGTTATGTCCTTAACTCACAGGGGCGGGTTCGGGTCATGACACAAGTCCTTACTGTGTCTTATTTTAATCCTCAACTGTAGAATTTTTTTCTGGAAAGTGTAGAGCTTAGGATTGGTGATGGGAATAGAGTAACTTATGATAGGACACTTAGCTGGGAACATTAAGTCTCAAATCTCAGTTTCCAAGGTTGTATCAATTGAGTTTAAATAAGGAGATCACCTTGAAGATGCAGATTGGTTGCAGAAATAATAGCAACAATTGTTGCTTTAACTTTAGAAGGCCTCTATTTGGATGCGAAGAAGATGAGGCGTTAAGGTTGCAAAATCTGCTGGGAATAGGACCATGCCTTGTGGCTTGTCAAAAGGATTCAATCAGGTGGAAAGCTGACCGGTCGGGGATTTTCACAGTTGGTTTTGTGTATAACTAGTGCAAACAAAATGATGGGCCTATCCTCAGCTATCCAGATTTGGTATGGAATAACTTTGCTCCCCCTACGGCTAAATTCATTACTTGCCTTGCTTGGAAAGGTAGATTGAAAACATATGCATTCCTCAGCAGAATTGGAGTATTGAGAGGTAATGAGACTTGGTAGTGTGTGCTGTGCAAAGTTTAGGAGGAAACCTCCAATCATATTTTTTTGTTCTGTCCATTTGCGTGGCTTGTCTGGTAAAACATCATGGCCTGGTAGGGAATTCAATGGGTGTTACCTGGGTCTTTTGAAGGCTTGATGCAATGGTGGTTGAGGTGGAAACTCAGGAAAAAGGAAAAGAAAGTGTGGAGGGTTATTTTTATTTCTGTCATTTGGTCACTGCGGATGTATAGAAATGACTGTTTATTTAATAATACTCAACCTGATACTGTTGCTTTATGTGAGCTTATTAAAATTCGAGTGGCCTTGTGGTTGAAGTCTGTTAATGTGGGGTATTGTTTCTCCATTCAAGAGATTGTTTCAAACATAAAATGGGTGAGGCATATTATCTAAGGGCTAAAGGAGGCTCTGTTTGGATGCTATATATATAATGGGTGATGCTTTGGCATTGCTGTTCTACTGGGATTGCTTTTGGTCTACGTGGGTTGTTGTATAATGGTACCGCTCTATTATTGATGCTCTGTTTGTATGTTGTCTAAAGGAGGCTTTGTTTGTGCTGCTGATCTGCTGAGGTTACTGATCTGCTTGGTTTGCTGCTACTGTTGAGTTTCTCTGCTGCTGTGCTGATTTGTTGTTGTGTGTTAGCTTTGGTTTGTATTTTTATTTTAGATATGGCTAGATTATATTTGCTGTTGTTGTCCTATTTTGGGTTAGTTTTGGGTTGTAATTTGCTGTTGCAGATCTGTCTCTAGTTGGTTTCTCATCAACCTTTGTTGTGGTGCTAGCACATGATTGGATGGTTTTATCGATGCCAACCTAGTTGGGATTGATTTGGTTCACTGTGTTGCTTTTTGCACTCATTCTCTCTCTTTCTTTATTGATGTAATATCTTTTTTTTTATCAATAAAGTTCATGTTCTTTTGCTGATAAAAAAAAAAAGTAGGTATGTTCTCCATGTTACTAATGACGGTTCAAATCTCCTCTCATTTACCCAGTTTACTGGCTTAAGGAAGCGATCTTGGAACTTCAAGTTTACCTTCCTAGGTACAATGGACCCTACCTAAGATGGATTCTCGATTACATATAAAATAAAAAATAAAAAATTAAATAATTTTTAAAGCTTGGTACAAAAATAGTACACTATGGCATTATCAAAACCATAAAACATTGATTGTAACGCCCTCAAAATTAACCCATTATATATATCATTGACATGCATTATTTAAAGAAGACAATTTATTAATTCATTCATCAGAGTATTACCAAATAAAGTATTACATGTAACATCGGATAAAACGCCCTACAGGCTTACATCTTTCCAAGCTAACACTTGGATACAAAAATATGAGTTCTAACTCAACAAAAGAAAAGCCCTAGGCTTGAATGTTTACATGTACTAATAATTAAAGACAATTAACTAAAGGTAGTCTTCTCCAATCCAGAAGCCAAACCCTCCCAAGCTAAGTCCTTGGAGGTAGTTTATCACCTGAACCTGAAAATGATGTTCTCATAAAGGGTGAGCCACAGCCCAGTAGAAATATACTAAACCACTTATAAGCAATGAATAAAGCAATAGTATTCAACAGATGGTTAACCAAGATAATCAATTACTTCATTTTACAATCTCATGACACTATTGTCTAAGATACGTTTTACTTTCCAATTTTATCAACATGGCTCAGAACCTGGCCAAACTTACAACAGTGAATCACATATATAATATTCACATCCTTCCAATATCAACAAACAAATGAGACTCAAGCTCAAATCAAACACTTCATATTTCCAGATTGATACACATTTTAGTGCTGTATCAATAAAACACTTCTATATAAATAAGCACACATAAAAGTGATGCTAATGGAGTCCATCCCCTATCTCCTCCCAAACAAAATCCGGTTTAGAGGTCCATCCCCTATCTTCCCCTAAACCGTGGAGTACATCCCCTATCTCCTCCCACACACAAAACAATGTATGCAAATGCAATGCTCAATCAATACACGTATTTTCTGTATCAATGCCATAGTCAACATTAATGACTTAACCAATGTGATTAGTTTCAGTTATTCCTAATCCACATGCAATGTCTACAACAATCACGACTATCCTCCACCGATAGCCCAAAACAGTTATTTCTAAACTGAAAATAACTATGTCAACAATTCAATAGACAAATGATACCAATTACCCAATTACGCCATTTAATCAATGAATTTCATGAATTTAACCCTCTTTTCCCAATTCCATGAATTACTCATACAAATTAATTCAATAATACAACTAGGGTTTTTCCCAAAATTTATCAAAGTATCCCCAACATGTTAAAATACCAAACTTAGAACAAAACCTATATAATGGAGTAGGAAATCCCTACCTCGAAGAAAACAACACAAATGGTGAAGACAAAGATGAGTGCCCAATTACCAAAGTGCTCCAAATTGCCAAATGTTCAGATTAAATGAAAGCCCTCAACTCCCTCTATCTTTTTAATGAAGGATCTAGGGTAGAAACACACCCTAAGTGGATCAAATCTAAGAAAGAAAGTGAGTAGGGAGAAGGAGAAGTCGGACCTAGGGTTTGGAATCAAAAAGAAGATGAAAAGGACTGATCAAAACCCGCTGCTGTAAATATATACTGGACAGGCTCGCTCGAGCGAAGACTTGGTCGCTCGAGCGACCAGATACAGAGAAACTACGCTCGAGCCAAGGAAGCCTTGCTCGAGCCAACAACCCAAAAGCTCGCTCGAGCGAAAGAAAGCTCGATCGAGCGAAGAACTCAAACCCTCAGGTCTGTAACCAGACACACGCTCGAGCGAAGGAACTATTGCTCGAGCGAAGAACGAACTAACTCGCTCGAGCGAAGAAAAGCTCGCTCGAGCCAAGAATGTAAAGCTACAGGTCCAAACCAGACGCAATCTCTCGCTCGAGCTACCAAACCCCAGCTCGAGCGAAGAACCAAAAACAACAGCTCGCTCGAGCGACAAACTCCTCGCTCGAGCAAAAATCCAAAATACTGGACAACAACACTTGATTTCTAAACCCAACCAACCTGAAACAAACCTGCCCAACACATCCTATAATTCCAAATGAGAAAATAAGGGACAACAACAACCATTATACAATGACAGAATCTACAGAACCTATGTCCAGACATAATAGTCAAATGGGAAAAAGACCGGGGTCGCTATAACCTCCCCCCCTTCAAAGAATTTCGTCCCCGAAATTAAGCTTAAGTTTTTGAAAACAGATTTTTCTCAATTCCCAATGATATTATAAAACAATAATAGACAGCTTGACCCAATGCTGGTCACTTCATCTCTTTATCAAGAGGCATCTCACAACATATACAAAATAACATATATTTCAACCTGTATCAATATTATGCATTATTCCTTTCAATGTTAACAATTCTCATATCATATTCAATCGCATGATATATACAACCCATTCACAATGTACTCAACAAATGCAATGTTACACTAAACTTCTATAATGAAGCAAGTTTCAAGATACACTCTTTTACCAAAACAAACTCAATGTTTTACAACTTAAGACATATATAAAGCTCTTAAGTTCAACAATATAACAGAATCTAATTATAAGATTACAAATCAATAAACATGTCAGGATATTTCTCGCGGACTTCTAACTCACGTTCCCAAGTGGCTTCTTCCACTCCGTGGTGTTTCCACAAAACTTTGACCAAAGGGATGGTTTTGCCTCGCAAAACTGGATCCTGCCTATCCAAGACCCGAACCGGTCTCTCCTCATACGAAACATCCTCATCAACCACTAAATCGGTCCAATCCAACACATGTGATGGATCCGGCTCATACTTCCGAAGCATACTCACATGAAACACGTCATGTACTCCAGACAACTGCGGTGGCAAAGCTAAACGATAAGCAGCCTCGCCAATCCTCTCAAGGATCTCAAACGGACCAATGAACTGAGGGGACAACTTCCCACTCTTCCCAAACCTCATCAAACCCCGTCTAGGTGATATCTTCAGAAAGACATGATCACCCACCGCAAACACCAAGGGTCTCCTCCTACGGTCGGCATAAGATTTCTGACGACTCTGTGCTGTAACAAGCCTCTTACGGATAAGCCCAACTTTCTCCGTCGTTTCCCTCACCAACTCCGGACCCAACAGAGGTGCATCACCCACCTCAGCCCAACAAACAGGAGATCTACACGGTCGGCCATACAAGGCCTCAAATGGTGCCATACCGATACTAGACTGGAAACTGTTGTTGTAGGCAAACTCCACCAACGGCAAATGCCTCTCCCACGACCCACCAAAGTCTAGAACACAACCCCGAAGCATATCCTCAAGTATTTGAATAGTACGCTTGGACTGTCCGTCAGTCTGAGGATGATAAGCCGTGCTAAAGGTCAACTTAGTGCCTAAGGCACTCTGCAAACTCTGCCACAACCTGGCAGTAAAACGAGGATCTCTATCTGAGACAATCGTCACTGGAACCCCGTGTAACCTCACTATGTCCCGTATATACAAGTCGGCAAGATGATCTACCGTATCTCTTATGCGCATAGGAATAAAGTGCGCCGACTTAGTCAACCGGTCCACAACTACCCAAATAGCATCACTACCCCGCTGAGCCCTCGGAAGACCTACAACGAAATCCATACTAACAGGTTCCCACTTCCACTCGGCAATAGGCAAGGGTTGCAACAAACCTGCTGGCCTCTGATGTTCGGTCTTCACTTACTGACAAGTAAGGCACTTAGATACGAAAGCTGCCACATCTCTCTTCATACCCCACCACCAGAACTGGCGACCCAAATCCCGATACATCTTAGTGCCTCCCGGATGCACCGCAAGGTGTGAATGATGGAACTCTCGGAGTACTTCCTCTCGGCAAGACTCCGGCACAAACAGACGGTCTCGGTATCTTACACTGAGGTCGGGATACACCGTCAAACCTTTCTCAACCTTTCCACCGGAAATCTTCTCACAGAGAGATTCTACCTCAAGGTCACCTCTCTGAGCCTCTAACACTTGAGTCACAAGTGTAGGCTGAACAACAACAGAAAACAACGCAGCAGCCTCAACGGAGTCGCCCAGAAGTAAATCGAACTCCCCAAGTGCACCCAACATCTCCCATTCTCGGATGGCTATACTAGCTATGTCACCAACAGGTTTCCTGCTAAGGGCATCGGCCACCACATTGGCCTTTCCCGGATGATAATGCAATTCAAAGTCATAATCCTCTATAAACTCCATCCACCTCCTCTGCCTCAAGTTCAAGTCTTTCTGTGTAAACAAATATTTTAAACTCTTATGATCTGAGAACACCTCGAACCTCTCACCATAAAGATAATGCCTCCAAATCTTCAAGGCAAATATCACAGCTGCTAACTCTAGATCATGTGTAGGGTAATTCTGCTCGTGAATTTTCAACTGACGTGAGCCATAGGCAACTACTTTCCCCTCTTGCATTAACACACAACCCAGACCCTCTCGTGAGGCATCACAATAGACTGCATAACCCAACCCTCTCTCTGGAATAATCAATACTGGAGTGGTGGTCAGTCTAACTTTCAACTCCTGGAATGACTTTTCACACGTCTCACTCCATACAAATTTGACTCCCTTCCGTGTCAGTCTAGTCAACGGTGATGCTAACCTAGAGAAATCTTTCACAAACCGACGGTAATACCCAGCTAACCCCAGAAAACTGCGGATCTCAAACACACTCTTAGGCTGTGCCCAATCTTGCACTGCCTCAGTCTTGGATGTATCAACAGACACTCCTTCACCAGACACTACATGGCCTAAGAACTTGACCTCTTCCAGCCATAACTCACACTTCCCAAACTTAGCATAAAGCTTATGGACTCTAAGTAACTCAAGCACCACTCTCAAGTGTTCCTTGTGCTTCTCCTCAGAAGGTGAATAGATAAGGATGTCGTCCACGAATACGACTACAAACCGATCCAAAAATTCCCGGAAGATCCGGTTCATCAAGTCCATAAAGACTGCCGGTGCATTGGTGAGCCCGAATGGCATCACCAAAAACTCATAATGGCCATACCGCGTACGGAATGCCGTCTTCGGAATATCCTCCTCTCTGACCCTCAATTGGTGGTAACCCGATCTCAAGTCTATCTTAGAGAAACAACGGGAAACTTCAACTGGTCAAATAGGTCATCGATACGAGGCATAGGGTACTTATTCTTAACCGTAGCCCGATTCAATTTTCGATAATCTATACACAGTCTCAAAGCACCACCTTTCTTTTTAACAAAGAGGGCTGGTGCTCCCCACGGCGAAACACTAGGACGAATAAAACCCTTGTCTAGCAACTCCTGGAGCTGAATCTTCAACTCAACTAACTCGGCTGGGGCAAGACGATAAGGTGCCATGGAAATCGGCGCCGTGCCGGGCACTAGGTCAATAGAGAACTCAATCTCCCGATGCGGTGGCAAACCTACAAGATCCTCGGGAAAGACATCCGAGTACCTACAAACCACCCTTGGCAACACAAACTGAGTCTCATTATCCTCACCAATCAAAAGGTTAGCTAGTAGCCCACTAAGCTCACTCCTTCCTCGCCGAACATACCCCGGTGGCAACACATCACCAACCCGGTCCCCCAGAAAATGAAAATACTCTCCGCTCACGGTACAACAAGTGACCCTCTTGCGGTAGCAATCAATAACTGCCCGGTATGACGATAACCAGTCCATACCCAAAATAACATCGAAACCCCTCATAGGCATAACTACAAAGGAAAATGGGATTCTATGATAATCAACCTCTATATCACAACCCCTAACACCTTGTTTCAAAATCAATTCACCCCCAAGAGGTGATACCACACAAATAGGAGATGGTAACTGTGCTAACTCCAACTCCAAAACAGATGCAAATGCAGCAGACACAAAGGAATGAGATGCACCCGTATCAATCAAAACATTAGCAACCGAGTTGCAAAACAAAAAGGTACCTCTCACAACTGATGGTGCTGGCACAAGATCCTGCGCGGTAACAGCATACACGCGCCCAGACGACCTCTGATCAACTTGCTCAACCCTAGGAGCATAAGATTGCTGCACCGACTGAGACGATGAAGCCCCCCCCTGATTGGCCCTCGAGGCCTGACCCGACTGAGCTGGCTGCTGACCCTGAAATCGGCCTCACACCAGATGCACCAGGTGTGCCACCCAACTGTGGGCAATACCTCTTCATATGCCCTGGCTGACCACACTGATAACACGAGAGTGGCTGACCTCTACCCTGACTCTGGCTCTGAGATCGAGCCGAAGAAGATGCTGCTCTCTGCACTCCTCCCCTCTGAGGACAAACTGGAGACTTGTGGCCCAGCTGGCCACACTTGAAACAGGTAATGTCTCCCTGACTGCCTTTCCCCGAACTAGCACTCGGTACAGGAAAAGTCGATCTCGAAAAGCTACCCTGAGACTGCAGGGGATTAAAACCCTTCTGTCTCCTACCATCATTCTGACCATCCTGACTCCTCTTGGAGCCCTTCTGCCCTTCCTCCTCCTCCTGCATCATGATTTCCATGTGGGCTGCAGCATCAACCATACGCCCATAATCCCGAATCATAGTTCCCCCAACTCTCAGCTTGAGGCCACGCCTCAACTTCTTCTCAAACTCAACACAGCGGCGTTCCTCAGACGCCACCAACTCAGGTGCAAACCTGGACAAGCTAGTAAATGCAGCCTCAAACTCGGCCACAGAAGAACTCGACCGCTTAAGCTGACAGAACTGGTCTCGCAGCTTCTCCCTGACTGCTGGAGATAAGAACTTCTCCTGGAAAGCATTCACAAAAGCCTCCCACGTACCTCCTATACGCCCCTTAGTAAACTTCCACCATTGACCCGCATCCCCCTTCAACTGGAAAGATGCCAAGGTCACTTTCAACCCCTCGTCTTCGATGCCAAGCATCTCAAATGTCTTCGTTGTCTGTTCGAGCCATTCATCTGCCTTAAGCGGCTCTTTAGGATCACCCACAAATTCATCCGGATTGGACCGAAAGAACTCCCTCTTCAGAAAGGAAGGTCCTGCATCCGCAATACCAGCCTGAGCTTGATTCTCAGCTCTGAGAATGCCTACTGACTCCCTGAATGCCCCTGCTATCTCTCGGGCTAGAGCGCCCATAGCCTGCTGGCCTACTGGCTCGGCCACATTGGCCTGGCCAATTCCCTCTTGAACTGCCGGAATCTCCTCTGGCACAGGCACCTCCTGCCTACCCGGCCTACCACGCCTACCGCGTCCTCGTCCTCGTCCTGACATCCTAATAAAGGAAACAAAGACATTAGCACAATAATAAATGTGCCGAAGCTAAACACTCGCGTCCTAATGCAATGGACAATAATAGTACATTCCACGTAAGCACATAATCACATAAGCACCTACGAATTTCATTCCCGGATAATGATAGTCCCAAAGGGTTACTATAGTTCCGGTTGGAAGCAGCAGTGATCAAGTGCCTTTCCAACAAGACTACTAGAAACTCAAGGGTCCAATCAACATCCTAGAAACTACATTCCATACCCACATAATCACATAAACATGTTATCACATAAGCATATAACATTACACTAAGTCTCTATCAAACGAGACGAACCCAATGTGATACTAATCACTTCCCACGTACCCAAAGTATTCAAACCCGGTACGCTCTGATACCAAGTTGTAACGCCCTCAAAATTAACCCATTATATATATCATTGACATGCATTATTTAAAGAAGACAATTTATTAATTTATTCATCAGAGTATTACCAAATAAAGTATTACATGTAACATCGGATAAAACGCCCTACAGGCTTACATCTTTCCAAGCCAACACTTGGATACAAAAATATGAGTTCTAACTCAACAAAAGAAAAGCCCTAGGCTTGAATGTTTACATGTACTAATAATTAAAGACAATTAACTAAAGGTAGTCTTCTCCAATCCAGAAGCCAAACCCTCCCAAGCTAAGTCCTTGGAGGTAGTTTATCACCTGAACCTGAAAATGATGTTCCCATAAAGGGTGAGCCACAGCCCAGTAGAAATATACTAAACCACTTATAAGCAATGAATAAAGCAATAGTATTCAACAGATGGTTAACCAAGATAATCAATTACTTCATTTTACAATCTCATGACACTATTGTCTAAGATACGTTTTACTTTCCAATTTTATCAACATGGCTCAGAACCTGGCCAAACTTACAACAGTGAATCACATATATAATATCCACATCCTTCCAATATCAACAAACAAATGAGACTCAAGCTCAAATCAAACACTTCATACTTCCAGATTGATACACATTTTAGTGCTGTATCAATAAAACACTTCTATATAAATAAGCACACATAAAAGTGATGCTAATGGAGTCCATCCCCTATCTCCTCCCAAACAAAATCCGATTTAGAGGTCCATCCCCTATCTTCCCCTAAACCGTGGAGTACATCCCCTATCTCCTCCCACACACAAAACAATGTATGCAAATGCAATGCTCAATCAATACACGTATTTTCTGTATCAATGCCATAGTCAACATTAATGACTTAACCAATGTGATTAGTTTCAGTTATTCCTAATCCACATGCAATGTCTACAACAATCACGACTATCCTCCACCGATAGCCCAAAACAGTTATTTCTAAACTGAAAATAACTATGTCAACAATTCAATAGACAAATGATACCAATTACCCAATTACGCCATTTAATCAATGAATTTCATGAATTTAACCCTCTTTTCCCAATTCCATGAATTACTCATACAAATTAATTCAATAATACAACTAGGGTTTTTCCCAAAATTTATCAAAGTATCCCCAACATGTTAAAATACCAAACTTAGAACAAAACCTATATAATGGAGTAGGAAATCCCTACCTCGAAGAAAACAACACAAATGGTGAAGACAAAGATGAGTGCCCAATTACCAAAGTGCTCCAAATTGCCAAATGTTCAGATTAAATGAAAGCCCTCAACTCTCTCTATCTTTTTAATGAAGGATCTAGGGTAGAAACACACCCTAAGTGGATCAAATCTAAGAAAGAAAGTGAGTAGGGAGAAGGAGAAGTCGGACCTAGGGTTTGGAATAAAAAAGAAGATGAAAAGGACTGATCAAAACCCGCTGCTGTAAATATATACTGGACAGGCTCGCTCGAGCGAAGACTTGGTCGCTCGAGCGACCAGATACAGAGAAACTACGCTCGAGCCAAGGAAGCCTTGCTCGAGCCAACAACCCAAAAGCTCGCTCGAGCGAAAGAAAGCTCGATCGAGCGAAGAACTCAAACCCTCAGGTCTGTAACCAGACACACGCTCGAGCGAAGGAACTATTGCTCGAGCGAAGAACGAACTAACTCGCTCGAGCGAAGAAAAGCTCGCTCGAGCCAAGAATGCAAAGCTACAGGTCCAAACCAGACGCAATCTCTCGCTCGAGCTACCAAACCCCGGCTCGAGCGAAGAACCAAAAACAACAGCTCGCTCGGGCGACAAACTCCTTGCTCGAGCGAAAATCCAAAATACTGGACAGCAACACTTGATTTCTAAACCCAACCAACCTGAAACAAACCTGCCCAACACATCCTATAATTCCAAATGAGAAAATAAGGGACAACAACAACCATTATACAATGACAGAATCTACGGAACCTATGTCCGGACACAATAGTCAAATGGGAAAAAGACCGGGGTCGCTATATTGATGAAAATGGACACATGTGAAAAATGTCATGTAATTCCAGGTGCAAATATTACGTAGCATTTGGTAGAGCTTTCTAAATATGATTTGAGAATATGAGTTGTATTTTAAGTTAGTGAGTTTGGGAATTATGATTTGAGTGTAGAAAATTTGTTTAGTGAATGAGTTTTGGAAAGAGTGAAATTTTTTTGAAGTGACATATGATATTTGATATAAAAACTTACAGCTCATAACCAAATACACAACTCAAAAATTCTATTAAAGCTCATAAAATTTTTTAAAAAATTCGGAAAATATTTTTGTTGAATATATAAAAATTAATATGTCTCAATTGCAAAAAAATAAAAATAAAGCACTGTTCCGGTCAACCGGCTGAACAACCGGTGAGACGTCCGATTAGCCCAAATTTTCTCACCTTCAATCGAGTTTTCAAAAGTGAGTGTGGAATTAATTTTTGAAAGCTGCAAACAAACACCATGTGAGAACCAATGACTGGAACTAAAGTTCCAAAGCTCTACCAAATATATATATATTTTTTTGATAATTCAATACGGACCCAACGGACCGACTAATTTGGGGATTAATCCCACCATTCACTATCAGGGACCCCAATTAAATAGGCTATGATCCTGAGCGGATAAGATCCTCGATGATTGTGTCATATTGTTTATCTATCAATCATCATTGCTAAAAAACAAAAAAAAAAAAAAAAAGCTTTTAGTGATCAAAGGATTCAAAAAATTTAAGCTATTACATTGTCCTATGAAAAAGTGGCATACCTGGAAATTTATCGTATAATTATGATCATTTTAGATGTAGTTCCCGAGTCAAGAAAAGAAAGTTGACAAACCACATAGGTTTATCTAAATACTTAGTGATTGAAATGTATTGATTTGATTCATCTTGTATATGACTCACACGACTTCAAATTTAATTATGCACTTTTATTATTTAATAGAATATAATTAAAAGCAATAACTAAATGAAAACAAAAGTCATTAAAAACATAATTAGAAACAAATTAAGAAAAAAACTTTGTATCAGAAAATTTTGACAAGGCTTCAACATTTAGGAAACACCAAAACATTTGCATATCATTATAAATAAATGACACAATCTACTCTATATCTTCTCATTTTTTTTTATTTGATTGGCAAAGAAAACTTTATTGATGAAGCACGTACAAAGTACAATGGAAAACATCAATAAAGAGGAGTTTGGAGCTAGAACAAGCTCCAATCTCCTAATTGGTGAGGAACCAACAAAAGAGAAAAAGAAAGAAAAAACAAGGCTAAACCAACAAACAGAGCAGCAAAACAATCTGCAGATCAAAACATATAAAACCAAGACAAGTAGCCCCAT
Source organism: Camellia sinensis (assembly GCF_055761805.1). NCBI lineage: Eukaryota > Viridiplantae > Streptophyta > Magnoliopsida > Ericales > Theaceae > Camellia > Camellia sinensis. The sequence continues at coordinate 53,878,570 of NC_138967.1, forward strand.
AGACATCACTGCACATAAACAATAATACACCCAACAACGCCTTTGATCAAACCCTTGTATGAAGGAAGTAGAGATTAACATCAACAGAGTTTAACATTCAGACAGCAATCACAGAGCATAACAGATTAAACAGCTCCAAAGACCTCTGAGAGCAAAGGAACTAGAATACACCTAGAATACACCCAGAATACAACCAGAATCACAGAGCACAGGAACCAGAATACACCCAACAAAACCTCTAATGTTACACCAATATCCAGGCAACAAAGCATCAAGCATTACCCTTGATTTGTCTCCATTTGAAGACAAGATCATCAACTTTGTAAAGGAAATTCTTAATGGAAGCTTTGAGCCAGAGAACATATATGAATTTGATGACTTCAAGTACACTAGAAGAGTTGGGTTGTGCATTAGAAAACACACATTCATTTATGTGCTTCCAAATAGACCAAAGGACAATCAAGGGGATGGCTCTCCAAATTGACCTTTCAAGCTTTTGAAATTTACCACGCATCCACCAAGTAAGCAGATCATCAATTGATTTGGGAATGCACCAATAGAATCCCCATTCTTCAATTATTGCAAACCAAATCGACCCAGAAAATTTGCAATGGAGTAAGACATGAGTAGCAGATTCTAACTCAGAGCTGCAAAAGTGGCAGAGAGGCGAGGCATTAGTGTCAAGAAAGCCAATCTTGAGCAAAAAATCTGAACATTTAATCCTATTTTTCCAGGCCAGCCAGTGGAAAAATGAAACTCTAGGGGGCAATATAGAATTCCAAAAACATTTACAGATTCTAAGATGAGGGTCTAGAAGGAAAGAACTGGCCCGCAGAAGCAATATACTAGGCCTGACGGTCTTCAAATCCAAACATAGAGAGGGAGCTGAGGATAAAATATTAATTAGTCTCTCTTCTGTGGGGAAGGTTCCAAGCACTTGGACTTGATTTCCTAGCAAAGTATTGATGGAGAGAGCCTTCCTTATTAGATGGAATATTAAAAAGAAAGGGAAAAGCAGATTTTAGACAAAGGGCACCACACCATCTATCAAACCAAAATCTGATTCTGTTACCATTCCCCACATTGATTACATAATTGCCCACAAAGAAGTTGAAAATAGGCCTATTAAGAGGCTGTAGACTGCCCGAACTTGTTCCGCACGCCCCCCTTTTGGAGAGGGCGCAAATTGGGTTCATAGATACTACAATTCGGACTCCTGTCATGGTTCTGAATCTAATCTCACAAAGTGCAATGTAAGACTGATAAATCACCAAAGAGTCCAAATCCGGCAAATCGTTTTGGAAAATCGATTTTAATCAAGAAGTGCCAAACATGGACTGCTTTGCTAGATTTCAGAGTCGCCACCTAAATATTTTGTTTTGGGAAATTTAGGAAACCCTGACTCGTGCCTAAGGCCACGTGTCTGTCATCACCAAAGTTGCCTCAGCTGGGGAACTTGGATATGAGAGGGGAAGGTCTTGAAATGAGCATCTCCGCTCGCCCGATCAAAGATCAGCCTTTACTAAGCATGATATGTTGTTTTATAAACCTCATGTGTTCTTGTTCCGATTATTAGTTTTTTAGAATTACTATGTGATGCGTACAACATACAAGTATAGACTAAATTACTCAATTTGGAACAAAACATCTCATGTTTGTTTTTCGAAAATAGTTTGAAGTTGCTACCCTCAAGTAGGCTAAATGCGGATTTGCTACCCTCAAGTAGGCTTAAAACATGATTTGGCACAAACAAGTGGGCTTAAAATGCACATTTTGCTGAATTGTTCCAAATCAAGCAATGAAGCCTTCATCCACAGGCATTCATGCAGTTTATCAAGTAAGCAAATAGCCTTATGGCAAGCATGCTGTCATGGCAACATTTACACACATGCAAGGATGCTAAAACATAAACTCTTATAGTGTACTCTGAGCCAAAACAGAAGCTAGTTAGAAATCATGTATGATCCTAGCTATGTTAAGATGCCTAATGCAACACATGCAAAAATGCAACTAAAGTAGGCTCGGCTATTCTAAGATGGCATATGAATGCAACACTCGATAACATGCTTTGAAACACGTATTCAAGTAAGTATTGAAATACAATGCGGTTTGTATGATGCGCCGAGCCTGGTGCATGCAATACGAATGAATGATGCACGCATGCAAAGCATAAGCATGCTAATTGAAACATGCCCTAAACTAACCATCAAAAGCTGATAAGTAAAAGGGAGAAAGAAATGGGGGTTGGAAGGCATGCACACACAAGCGTACGCTTATTACAACATTTGCCCTCTTGATGGAGGGTTCGAATAATAAGCTAAGCTAATCTAAGCTAAGATACTTATTACAAACGAAGCCAATTAACCATTCCTAGTTAACTAATTAGTTATTACAACACAAATCGATTAGTTAAGCACGTTAACTAATTAAGTACAAAATCGACGAACTAGCTAACTAAGTAAAGCAGTTAAAAGAGGTCCTCGGGGCGAGGGGTGCATGCATGCTCGATCGCTTGGCTCAGAAATCCATTACTATGCCCAGAATTGCCTCTGTTTGCATTTGATTTGATCAGAAAACACTGCACAAACTTCCAGATTGCTTCTGCTCCAACATGGGGACCTTCTGGTGGGCTGCCGACCAGAAAAGGGGGCTGTAGACCACTTGTAGGCTAGAAAAACTGGCTATAGACCAGAAAAAGTGGTCGGTCGACCACCTTTACTTGTCTGCCGGCCATAAAGTTTGCCAAGCTCCAGTTTTGTTGCAATAGAGAACAATAAGGGGCATAGCAGCGTGTTTGCAAGATATGTGTACACAACCACTCTCCCTATCATTTCTCAAGCTCAAGAAAGTGCAGTACTCGACTCTCGGGCCACCAACCGAGCATCGCAATGCACGATGGCCGAGAATCTAAGTTTGCACAAGTCAATGCCAATGAATGCACAAATAACACATAAAGGCCTCCACCTCTATCATGCTTGATCAAGAGGGCCGGCGACTAAGAAACGCAACACGTTTCATCACTTTGAGTACGAAACATGCCACATTCCTTGTGTTTGGATCAATGTTCGATCCAAACACAATGCAACACATACAACATGCCTATTTATCAATGTTAATGTGGCATGCACAAGGTTCTATCATGTAAACAATGCATGCAAGACATGCTCGGAGGCCAAGAACATCAAAGGTAGTAAAGAGCATCTCACAAGAGGCATGCAATACCAAGTTTAAATGGCTAAACCAACTATGGACAGACCTAAACCATGCCAAAACAGTGGCCTAAATGCGCTGAGATGATAGCATGAAAGACAAGAAAATGATGCTCATGCATTAACCTATGAACAAAGCATAGAAACACAACTCTCAAATATAATAAAGAAGTGACAAATGTGAGAGTGTAACTACACTATATGCACTGAAATCATGTGTGAAATGATGCCAAATCATCCAAACAACACAAGCATAACATCTTAGAGATCTTGAATCATTAGGCTAGTCAAAGCTATTGCACTACAACCCTGCATGACACATCCCATATGACCCAAACTACTCAAAACAGAGTTGAGGCATGCTAAATCAAGGCCGAAAGCATGCTAAAACATAGGCTCAAAAGGGAAGGAAAGCATGTTCATTCATTGGCTCCCGAACAAGGCATAATGCATGACCCTCAAGGGCAATAAAAGAGTGATAAACATGGGAGTATAGCAAAGACATAAGCTCTGAAATTACATTCCAAATGATGCCAAATCTCGCACATATCACAAATAAGGCATGCTAGGAGGCTTAAAGCTCAAGACTAGAAAAGGTACTTGTACCATAGCCATATCAAGCAAGCCCCAAAGGGCCAAGGTGACTCAAAATAGTCCCAAGGCAGGTCAAAATAATGCCAAAACATGCATGGAGTAGGGCTAACACATGCTAGAATGGGAGGCATAAAGCATGACGCATGCAAGGCCAATGAGCATGATTACACTACAAGTGTAAGAAGCAAATGAGGGATGGTCTAACCAACCAAAAATTGAGTTGTATCATGGCAAAATAACACCAAAAACATGCTGAGATAGTAGCCAAAAAGCTTAGGCAAGCATGCATGCCAATTGGCTCATGATTGAGGCATAAAGCATAACCCTCCAAAGCATTGAAAGAGTGATACACATGAGGGTATGACAGTGGAACATGCTTTGAAATCATATATCAAATGGTTCTAAATCATGCAAATAACCCAAGCAATGCATGCTAGTGGACTCAAAACACCAAGCTAGTGAGTAAGATTGCACTATGGCTATACAAAGCAAGGCATGTATGACCAAAATCACTTAAAATAGAGCTTAAGCATGGCAAAACATGAGTAAAATCTTGCTAGAGTGGAGCCAAAAACATGCTAAAATTGTGGTCCAAAGCATGATGCATGTTAAGGCTATAGGGAGGATTGGACTACAAGGGTATGAAGCATGCAAGAGGCAACCAAACCAACCCAAAATAGAGTTATGCCATGCTGAAATAATGCCAAAAATAAGCTGAGAACACGCCAACACATGTTAGAAAAACAAGCTCAAACATGAGGCCATCAACACAAGCAACTAAGACATAAGGAGAGGGGATGACCCCCTCCTATTTGGGGCCTCAAAACACACTTTCCACCACTGAAATTCCTCTGGAATTCAGTGGTGAAGAGGCCAAACAAAGGTGATCTCAAAGGCCTAAAAGGATAGCTCAAAACAAGGCAAAATAAGGCACAAAAGGGGGTAGACCACCTCCAACACCAAAGAGGCATCAAACAAACACTTTCAGCACTTAAAAAAAAAAGTTTTTGTAGTTGCAAGTTAGGCCTAAAACATCATGCAAATAGGGCCAAATAAGCAATGAAAACAAAGCTTTAAAGAGGCTATTACTTACCCTTGAAGCACAACTTCAAAACAGCAACTTTAGAGGCAAACACCAAGCCAAAACCACTCAAATAAGACTTCCAAATGCCTCAGCAAGAAGATGAAGGTGTTTGAGTAGGTGTTTGTGTGCAAAAGTGTGAAGAAATAGCACTTTTGAGCACAAAATAACACAAATATATATATATATAGAGAGAGAGAGACGGAGAAAACAAGAGAGAGAGATATACGTTTAGCCCTAAGCAAATTTTCTGAACCTCTGGAAAGGGAGAGGGACCTTTCCTCTTATAGAATTCCAAGCCTCGAGCGTGTTGAACATACTAGAAGCTTGGTGCAATCCCTTCATACATGTGTATAGAGGATGCTTTCTGTGCCTAACAGCTGGCAAGGAAAATATCTGCAGAAAATGCAGGAAGGCCGCTGACCAGTTAAAGTGGTCGACTGACCACTCCCCCTAGTTGACCGACCACAAAAAATGGTCTACGGGGAACAAAACTGGTTGGCAAGGGAGGAAGAGGGTCTACAGAGAGAGTAGAACGTGGTGGCAGGTTGTTGAGCACCGTAGGTGGGCCACAGACCATCCACCCTAGTTGGCCGACCACAAAAAGTGGCTAGCATGAAAGAAAAGTGGTCTTCAGGGAGGGGAACTGGTCTACACCCCTGTTCCACCCTCCAGACAAAGGGTAACAAGGTTTGGTTAAAAAACAAACCAAAAGGAAGAAAGACAAGAGTCTGCAAGGCAAGGCACTCAGCCTGAAGCCCCGAAAACTAGTCTACAGGTACAAAAAGTGGCCTACGAGAGGGAAAGGTAGTCTACAGCTACAAAAAGTGGCCTACAGGTCTCTGTCTCCCTCTAGGCAAAGGCTGCAAGGCATGGTCCAAAAACTAGGCCAAAAGGAGAAAGTTAAGAGGTCTCGAGACAAGGCGCTCAACCGTAGGCTCCGAAAACTCAAAATGAGCACAAACATGCATAATCATCGAGCGCTCAATCGGTGACATCTGAGTCTTAAGGTCGGTCAAAAATGGGGTGTCTACAGAGGCCCAATGGAAAAGATGTTACTCCACAATCTAGAATGCTTATAAGAAGGCCTCATTGGAGGATGCTAACAAGTTTCCATGATTTTATATTTGCGGCACACAGTTTGCCTCTAGAGTGCATTGATTTGCTTTTTAAATTTCCACCACCATTTGAGAAGTAAACAAACATTGACATCCCTGACCTTTCTGATGCCTTAGCCCCCTTGGTCAATACTCTTTGTAACCTCCTCCCATTTCACTAGATGAATTTCCTTTTTAAGATCACTCCCACCCCATAATAATGTAGCCTCAATTCTTTCTATTTCTCGAGCCACTCCTTCAGGCATTTTAAATAGAGAAAGAAAGTAGACAGGTAAGTTGGAGATGGTGGACTTGATTAAAGTTAATCTACCAATAAAGGATAGCAATTTTCTTTTCCACCTTGACAATCTAGATTTGATTTTGTCAATAACAGGCTTCCAAGTAGATTTTTTGCCAGGATTTTCACCTAAATGCAATCCTAGAAATTTTAGTGGGAGGCCCTGCACCTTGCAATTAAGAAGAGAAGCAAAAGAAGTTATAAAATCATCAGCCATACCAACACCACACACAACACTCTTATGGTAGTTAATTTTGAGACCAGATAGTACTTCAAAGCATTTGAGAACTCTTTTAACGGATACCAATTGATCTCAATCAGCTTCACAAACATTTGGTATTTCAAAATGAAAGAAGTGAAATATTTTCATCCTTACGTGGGCTGGAGAAAACATTCATCTATGTGTTTTTTAATGTTCATAGGATCAAATTCTAAAAGAATAAACGATTTACAATAAATCAAAAGGAAGAACTTCCCTCATTCCCTATTGTTTTTGGTGATTCGCTCACCGAGTACAATTCATCTCCTAATTGTTTGTTTAAACCCTAGGATTACTACCATGTAAGACACGTGGTGCTCCCGGAGTACGCAATAAGTTTCCGTATTTATAGCATTTGAAAAAACATGTCTTCCAATCTCAACCATTGAATTGTAATCTTAATGCATTTATTGCTGTAATACAATTTAGTACAATGCAATAAATAACATTAGGAATAAAAATGGGGAGTGGAGATGCTGCTGTGCGGGCTGCGCAACAGCGGCTGCTGTGCGGCAAAATGGCTTATTTCGAGCCCATTTCGATAATTCAAACTATTCACATTTTAGAATACATCAAGTAGAACATGCCTGCAAGAAATCAAGTTAATCGGATATCGTTTATTTTTCTGAATATGTAGTATTGTTATTACATATTTTTCTGAATATGTAGTAACAATACTACATATTTAGAAAGATTACTTGAAAAAAAATACCTAGAAGTACATACATAGATTTAGTCATTATCGGTATGGTTCACATCTCATTAACTTTAAATCTATATCATATTTTATTTTCGGAGTAAATTTCAAATTATAAATCCATGGTAATTATTATTTTTTCCATTTTGGACTTGGTCATTGTTATTTGTTATTTGGAATGGGCCATTGCCCTTGTTTGGCATAGGCTAAAATGAGGTTAGGAGTTCAAATAGTTAATAAGATAAAAAATTAATAAGATAAAATATCACATCCAAACTATAATTATTTCATTTTTTCTCTTTCAAAAGTCAAAAAAGTCAAAAAAAATTCAACATATGCGAGACTTTTTAGTCATAAACTAACATAGCCAAAAAGTCAAAAAATCAAAAAGTCAATCCACCTAGCAAACAATTTGTTCTCTCTTACAAAAAGCTATGGAGCTTGAAATAGTGAACTCAAAATATTACCCAGAAATGAGGTGGGTAGATTCATACTTAGTCAAATGAAATTAGTACACATTTTATTTTTTGATAATTTATCGATAAATTCTTCAAATTTCCTTGCATTGGTATTATTTTTTGCAAGACCCAACTTGTCACATGGGACTTGATAGATGTAAAGTTTTGTATCTAAAATAACCAAATCCAAACCTGTTTCATCTAGAGAAAAGTTCATCCAATCAACCGACTAAAAAAAAAGTTTATGGTTTGTTTGAGATTGACTTTAATAGTGAAAATTTTATAGTTTTTTTCTAGTAATTTTTTTTATTTTATTTTTTTCAAAAAATTTTATACTTGTAAGTTTACTCAACTAGACCGATCAGCAAAGTAGTAATAATAATAATAATAATAATAATTGTTAGGTTTTTATTCTTGGCAACCCCGTTTGACAAAACTCCTTTCAGATGTATTTATTTTCGCACTTTTATTTCAGTGAGGCTATGAGTTTATTAGATGCGAATCCAAACCCGAATCGAACCATGCAGAGAAGTTTGTGATGTTAATGCTTTCAAGATTGCCACTTCGCTGATTATTACGGGGGTCGAGCTGCCCGGTCAGCTCGCGGCCGAAGCAAAATGCAAAATTGCATTCAAAATTGCATGTCCGTCGTTGCTCGCTCGAGCCAAGGAGTTCTCGCTCGAGCTAGGTCTCGCTCGAGCCAAGGAATGCGCGCTCGAGCCAAGGATTGCGTCCATACAAAAACCTGAAAGAGTGTATTCCTCGCTCGAGCCAAGGATCCGTCGCTCGAGCCAAGGCACTAGTAGAAATCATGAAAAATACACTGCTCGCTCGAGCCAGAAAAGCTTCGCTCGAGCGAACCTCAGAATCCGAATTTCTCAAGAAGTTTGTTTTCTTCCCAATCTTGGATTACTTTTGGTTCTCTATAAATACTTGGTTTTCTCCCAAAACTAAGTGATTGATTGAAGTCCTCCAGATCTTCTTTTTGGTTCTTAAGGTTTATATCTGGGGATATTTTGTTTGTTTTCTTTGATGTTTTTATTGAGTCTTCAACTCATGATTTAAAGAGAGTACATCAAAGGTTTGTTTGTTATACACAAAAGAGAGAGTTATTCTTCAGTTGTGGATTCTGAAGAATTCGAGCCTGAAACTTTGGTGGAATCCAGAGTGGCTCATCAGAAAGACAATTCCGTGGTGAAGATGGGGTTGGAAGAGGCACATAGAGGTTGGTTCAATTAGGCGTTGTGGATTCGCTAGGTAATTGAGAGTATACCTGTGTAATTCCTTTAATTCTTCTTAGTGGATTGTTCTTGTGGCTGTTGCCCGTGGTTTTTTGATCACAGTTGGAGGTGTCCAATTGTGGTTTTTTCCACGTTAAAATCGTTGTGTCTCTTTCTCTTGATTGTTTGATTGGGATTGTTTTATTCTGCTTTAAATTGATACATAATCACAAATCAACATCTAGGGGATTTCTAGATTTTTCAATAATAATAATAATAATAATAATAATAATAATAAACTTTAAAAAAAATCATTAAAGATAAAAAAAATGAAATTAAATTTTGTTCTTTAGTGAACCTGTTTGGATTTTTTTAATTTTTTTTTAAAAAAATTAATTCTTTTTAAGAAAAAAGGAAGAATAAATTACAAGTACACTTCTGAGATTTACTTAACATATGAATTGTCCCTTATAATTTTGGTAATTACATCATGCCTTTTTCAAGTTTCTAATTGCATAACAAATAATTTATTTTCTTAATAAATTATCAAATTAATTAACATTTATTAATGATGCCATAAATATATTTTAATTAACAATTTATATAATTTTATTGTTGTATAAGATAGTAGTCAGATTTTATTTTATTTTTTTTGTTAATTCTGTTAAATAAATTTTTTTTACAAAGGGGTATTTATAATTTTTAAAATTACATGAGGCAATATATGTTTTAAGCAAATCTCGGAGAGTGTATTTGTAATTAACCAAAAATAATAATAACTAAAGGGAAAAAAAAATTGTGACTTTTTGTTTTTTTTTGTTGTTGTTGTGTTTTCAAAAATCAAAAACAATAAAATGTTCAAAACTCTCATCATTTTCATTCACGTTATGTAATGATTTTGGTGCCTTCTAAAAATACTTGATATTTATTCAATGTTTAGATTATAGCAGCATATGGATACATCCACAGGGGATAAAGGCACAGCAGGGATGCTGTGGCCCTAAGTCAGCTCTAAGACGGATTTGTTTTTATAAATTCGTCAAAAAGACCATGTATGTAAAAAATTAAGTAGATCATATACTGATTAGAGACACTACGAATCCAGAAAATAAAATCCGACAAATACACAGAATCTTAAATCTTACAAATATGGGTCCAGTAATTTTCACATGCAAAGTATTTTGGAAGAAGAGAAAGCAGAAGAAATTGGAAAAATGATAGCCTGTGTAAATATATTAGTGATTACAAACACATTTCTTTTGAAGGAATGGTCCTGTGAAAGGTAAAAATATGTTCAAGCTCGAACTTTTTCTTCTTAGATGAAAATTCTTCTTGTTAAGGTCTCAGACCGTAGGGCTTAAACTCCTATTTTCAAAGGTTTGTTCGGGTTATAAGGACTTAGTTTGATACGTACAAGTTAGCCCACAATAACCTACATATCAAAAAATAAAAAATAAAAAAAATACTGCTGCCAAAAGTTCAAATAAAGAAAAATTACTGTTAAAATAGCTTTGTAAAAATTAAGGCCTTGATTGGTTTGGTTTTGGGAAAAAGATTTTGGAGAAAATTTTTGAAAATTTTGTTTGGTTTGCAATTTTTCTCAAAAAATTTCCAAAATCACTTTCTCTCTTTTACACATCAAGCAATCACTTTTTTATCTCTCCTTTCTCATTTTCAATCACTTTCTTTTATCACACACATCTACTCAATTACAACAAAATATCAAATCATCCCAAGCTCCCAAATCCTAAAACTATTTTCAAAATATACAATCAAACAAACTACAAAAATTTCTAAACTGCCTTACCAAAATATTTTTTGAAAATTTATCTCCCAAACTCAAACCAAACAAGGCCTAAATCTCTGTTTATTAAAAAAAATAAAAATAATAAAAAAAATTAAAGGTTAGGCTGTTAAAGGCCAAGCCAATGGTTGTGGCATTGATTGTCTGCCCTGAGGTCCAGTTCCTTTAAACACCAATTGGCCAAAAAAATTCAACGACGAAGATTACGGAAGACGAGACGAGCACATAATCGTGAGAATGGCTTTCCTCCATACCGCTACCTTCCATATCTTTTCGTACCTTACATTTTAGGCTCTATTTCAAGCCCACAACAATAATCAAAACCATTAATCTTGAAGGCCCATCAGTTAAATATGAGTTACGCAAAAAACTAGTTTTATCGGATGTCGTTAGACATGAACAAATTTTATATTATTTTTTAAAATAGATGGAAACTATAAGTAGTTTAAACTTAAATTGCTCATTTTATAAAATAATGAATTGTTCATTCATTCTTGATATCCGATAAAGTTGATTTTTTGCACAGATGATTTTCATTGCAAAGTTTATGAGATGAATAGTTCGGATTATCGCTGTGAATCCAAATGGGAACCACAAGATGAAATATGTAGAAGTATGGAGGATAGTGGTATAGATAGAAGTCATTACCCATAATTGCCTTCTTGCAAGTTCTGAAATCAAAATACCAAAACAGCTCAAAGACACAAATAAAGGCATCAGAAAAAACAGATAAAATAAAACAAAAAGGACATAAAATGAAGAAAAAGAAAAACCAAAATGTAAAGAGAAATTCACAACAATATGATACAGGAATATCAAAATCATACAAGCAGAAACCTATTGTGCACACCATTAACACCAAGCAGAAACCTACTTCGCCTAAGATTAGCTGAAGAGGACATGCATGAGTGGGACTTGATAGCAGAATCCAGATCTCTAGAAGATGTGGAACTTAAAAGAAGAAGGGAAGCTGCAAGTCTAGTATGGAAATTAAGAAGAGATAGGAAGAGGTTGTGGCACCAAAAGTCCAGAATGCAGTGGGCTTGTTATGGGGATAAAAACACTAGATTCTTCCACATCATGGCCAGTAGGAGGCTAGATTCAGTCCTTGTGGAGGGGGTGAGCCTAGATGAACCAGATCAGGTTAAACAAGCTGTGGTTGGTCATTTTAGGCAACAAATCTCAAAGAATTGGTCTGTTAGGCCTATGATTTCAGGTCTCTTTAATGTCATTAGCTAGGAGGCAGCAATGAATTGGAAGTACGGTTTACTGAAGATGAAATTTGGTCAGCTCTTCAAGATTGCTATGGGAACAAAGCCCCTGGTCCGGATGGTTTAAATCTTGCCTGCATTAAGAAGTGTTGGTCAGTCATGAAAGGTGAGATACTTCAAATGATTCATGAATTCTACGCAAATGCAAAACTATCCAGCGGGGTTAATAGCTCTTTCATACTGCTGGTTCCAAAGAAGGTTAATCCTATAGGTTTGGGTGATTTTAGGCCAATTAGCTTGGTTAGCTCCATCTATAAGATCTTGGCTAAGGTGTTATCTAGATGGTTGAAGCAGGTGCTGCTAGAGGTGATCAGTGAGGTGCAATCTACATTTCTTAGTGGCAAGCACACCCTAGATGGTGTGATGATAGCCAATGAAGTTGTTCATGGGTGGCTCAATGCTAAGAAGAAAGGTATTATTTTGAAATTGGATTTTGAAAAAGCCTATGATACATTAAATTGGGAGTTTTTGCTATCTATGTTAGAGAAGTTGGGTTTTGGGGCTAGATGGGTTGGGTGGATGAAGTCTTGTATCACTACGGCTAAGGTGTCTATTCTGGTTAATGGTGCTCTAACTGATGAGTTTCAACCACGAAAGGGGTTAAGACAGGGGGACCCCTTGTCTCCTTCCTTGTTTATCATTGTAGCTGAGGGACTTAATTTGTTATTGAAAAGGGCTATTGAGTTGGGTCTTGGATCACTTGGGTATTTCTCATCTTCAATTCGCAGATGATACAATAATTTTTTGTGAAGGGGCTAAGGAGGAAGTTCTGAATATTAAGAGAGTTTTAAGGTGCTTTGAGGTGATGTCGGGATTAAAGATCAACTTCCATAAAAGCTTTGTTTGTGGGGTTGGTTATAATGAAGATCAACCCAAGGACTTGGCTAAGGCATTGAATTATCTGTCAAAGAAGTTGCCTTTCAATTTTCTAGGCTTGCCTTTAGGGGCTAATCCCAAAAGGAAGAGTACTTGGTTACCAGTTGTGGACAAGGTCAAGAAGAAGCTCTCTTATTGGAAGAGAAAATTATTGTCTTTTGTTGGAAGACTGTCTCTAATCAAATCAGCCTTGGCCAATCTTCCAATCTATTTTCTTTCTATTTTTAAGATGCCAAAGGGGATTATTAAGATTATATCAAAGTTGCAGTCCAATTTCTTATGGGGAGGGAATGAGACTAATAGAAAGGTGCATCTAGTTAAATGGGAGGAGGTCTTAGAAGGTAAGAGCCAAGGTGGTTTAGGAGTGAGGAACTTAGGGGTGGTTAATACTTGTTTGTTACTAAAGTGGTGGTGGAGGTTTAGCAGTAAGGATAAGGCCCTTTGGAAATCAGTGGTGTGTTCTAAGTATGGTAGAATGTGTGGGGCTTGGATCCCTTCAGTGAATCAAATAGCAGGGGTTTCTATGGTTTGGAGGGACATTACTTAGATTACTGAGAGTAATCAGCAACTGGGTGAGTTCTTTGGAGGCCAATTAAAAATCATTGTTGGTAATGGAAGGAGAATCAGGTTCTGGCATGATACCTGGCTAGGTTCTTGGAGCTTGAAATCTGAATTCCCCAGATTATTCACCCTGTCCACAGAGAAGGAGGAAACTCTCCGCCAAATCAATATCAAGAAAGGTCTTCTATGGGAGTGGCAGCTCCAATTTAGAAGGAGATTGTTTGCTTGGGAAGTTGAGGAGTTGCAGAGGCTGTGTGGTCTGCTGGTGGCATCCCCAAGCCTTAGAGTTGGGTTTGAGGACTCTTGTTCTTAGGCTGCAGAGGGGTCTAGGCAGTTCATAGTCTCATCTGTGAGGAAGTGGTGGGCTTTAGCTTCAGGGCAAGGTGTGGGTGGTCCACCAGGGGTGTGGGTCAACCTAGCTCCTCCAAAAATGCAGTTTTTCTGTTGGTTAGCTTAGTGAGGTAGGGTCAAAACCTCAACCTTTCTCCAAGGGATTGGGTTCTTGGTGTGAGTGTTAACAATTTGTGTGTGTTCTGTCAAATGATGGAAGAGTCTGTGGTGCATGTACTTCTGCACTGTCCAGTAGTATGGAAGTGTTAGTCTCATATGGAGTATTGGTGGGGTCAGGAATGGGCTATTCCTGGTTCTGTTGCAAGTTTGCTGCATTGGTGGTATGGTGGGAACCTCAAGTCTTGGCTTGGTCAAGTTTGGCAGATTACACCCTCAGCTGTGTTTTGGTCTGTATGGAAGTTACGGAATGAATGTTTGTTTAAGGGAGCTCAGCCAGATATTCAGGATTTATGTGAGAAGATTAAAGTCCAGATAGCTTTGTGGTCAAAATGGCTCTTGAAAGTAGATTATTCAATGCACGATATTGTCTCCAACCTTCACCAGATCAGGTTTGCTGTATGATTTATGGTTACTCTGTTTGAACTCTGTTACAGGTTCTTTGGCTTTTGGTCTTTGCCTTGGTTGGTTTCTTGCCAACTGTGGGGGATAGGTAGCTTTAGTTTTGGGTCATTTTTTTGCTATTTTTGAGTTCTCTTGGCTATTCTTGCTTTGTTGCTTTGGTGTTTAGCTATGTTAGCTTCAGTTAGCTCTGTTATTAGCTTCAGTTTTGGATTCCTTCTGTGCTGTTGCTGGTGTATCCTGTCTCTTCTCCTTTATTGATGTATCCCAGCACTTGTATGCTTCATTTCATCAATAAAGTTTCTTAGCTTATCAAAAAAAAAAAAAAAAAAAACACCATCCCAAAACACAAATGACGGCACCAAGTTAGTCGCGAGAGTAACAAAGATTCTCCAAAGCAGAGAGCAAAAAATTAAAAATTAAAAATTAAAAACTAAAAACTAAAAACTGAAAACGGAATGGAATTATAAACAATTATTACATGTAATGTTAATCAATTGAATGAGACTACAGATTCAATCTCGTAGCATTTTTCTAAGTACGTAACATTTCTGTTATTCGAAAGAATATAAATTAAAAGCAATTAGTTTTATCCTTTTTTTGTTTACTAAATGAAAACATAAGTCATTATAAAAAACCACCAAGAAAAATTTTTGGTATAAGGAAATTTTGACAAGGCTTCAAAATCAAGAAAACTACAAGCAGTTATATGTCAGTATAGCGTAATCTACTCTACATCTTCTCAAAATAATGTAGAAGTTTAAAATTCACCTATATATAAACAAACTTCTAGTATTTCAAAATGAAAGAAGTGAAGTATTTTCATCCTTACATGGGCTAGAGAAAACATTCATCAATGTGTTTTTTAATGTTCATAGGACCGAACTCTACACGAATAAGCGATTTACCATAAATCGAAAGGAAGAACTTCTCTCATTCCCTATTATTTTTGGTAAATCGCTTACCGGGTAGAGTACATCTCCTAATTGTTTATTTAATCTACAGGTTTACTACCAGGTATTTATAGTATTTGAAATAACACATCATGCAATGTTAACCATTGGATTGTAATTTTTTTTGATCGGCAACCATTGGATTGTAATCTTAATGCATTAAATGTTATAATACAATTTAGGACAATGCAATAAAAGAATTTTAGAAATAAGATTTTGAAATCATTTCTTTTATGGTTAATTAATTAATTTTATTAGAGAAAATTCATTTTATTGCAAAACATTTACCAGCAATGGACTATATTACCAGATTTCAAAGTTGCTACCTAATCTTTTGAAAAAATTAGGAAATCCATGGCTCGTGCGAAAGGTCTCCGTTCGTCATAACCAAAGTATCTCAGCTTGAGAACTTAGGTATGAGAGGGGAAGGTCATTAATTGAGCATCCCCCTCACCCAATCAAAAGATTGGCCTTTACTAAGTCACAATGTGGTTTTTATAATCAGTATATATTCATGTTTCGGTTATTGATAAAACTACCATTACTATCTGAGGCATGCAAATATAGATTGTGCTATTAATTTGGGTTATGCTTTGATTTCATGCATTTTTGAAAAGCCTTTTGTACAAACTTGATTCAATATAAACAACACAATCTCCGTCTACCAGCATGCAAACAGATATCCCATCCAAGCATTCAGCCTTGTGATATAGTGATGGATGTGATAAGGGAACATACACATGCGATATGCTAAAGCCAAATATGTGTACATGTATGATCCTAGATACAACTTGCTAATGCAATACATACACAACATGCGCCTAGAAGTCCAGATCCTAAGACGTGTCATGGATATTATTTCAAGACATGGAACTACGTACGTATTCATCTTTGAAAATAATAAATTCCACAAATGCGAATGAATCGGATCTGAATGCATGAAAAATGGATGCAATATACAGGTATGATAAATAAAATGTGACACAGTACCAAAAGCATGTACATAAATGGGTTAGGAAGACGTGGGGTTGGAAGTTATTACAACAATTCGAATGTGAGAGAGAGAGAGAGAGAGAGAGAGAGAGAGAGAGAGAGAGAGATTATTACAACGTTGAATGGATTCAGCCAATTTATTGCTGAATCAAACAAATCATGCTAAACAAAGCATACAGAAGTTTTAGAACCATCTAGGAGAGCACTCCCCAGAAACTGTTCGCTTTATTCTTGGGAGGATATGTCTGGCCAGACACAAGATGAGTTGGTCGAACTAGGAATTGGCTGGTCGAGTTATTCTTCCTGTTGGGATTTGGGTCAGTGTAGAATTCCAAGATAGTGATCAAGAGAAGTCCTAACTGTTAACGAACTCGCTTTTGTTTTGGGTGGTGAGTCTTGCTAGGAGTAAATTAATCAAGACTCGATATGAAAAATGACTTTTGATAGCCCGATCTCGAAGCTAATAATAAGTGAAATGTTCTCTTAAATTATTGGGTGCCTTGCACATTATTGGTCCAAACACGTATGTACCATTTATTTATGTGTGGTCTATGTACTGATTTAGTTAAAGTTTTGTCTTATTTAATGCAGTGAAACATAAAAATTAAAAACTAAAAGTTAAAACTTTTTTTGGCAAAAATACTTTAGATGTTTACAATGGGAAATTTATTAAAATATATGGGCCCAAACCATTTGGTCGTCATTATGAATTGTCAACAACTGAAGCTATCATTGAAAAATAGAATCCAAGTTTAATCATTACAAGATTTGCTAGGAGCAATATAATCATTACAATCTCTCTTTTGTTTTTCGTAGCATCCAAGACTTGTTAGGAGTAACATAATTGGGACATCATGATAGGGAAAGTAACTTTTAATAATTGATTTTGGAAGCTATTTGCCATTAAGAAGTGAAATGCTCTCTTAAGTTGAAATATATATCCGGTGCTTCTTACTATATTGCCCAATTACGTATGTACCATTTGTTTGTATAGGGCCCATGTCCTGAATAATTTCTACTAAAGTTGTATTTTATTTCAACCAACAAAATATCAAAAAAGTAAAAAAAAAAAAATCATGAATATATTTTACATGTTTACAATAGACTGTATATTGAAATATGAGCCAACACTATTCGGTCTTCTGTTATGAAATTGTCAAAAATTGAATTCATCATTGAAAAATTGGTGTTGGCAAATTTACAAAATTAATTTTAAGTTTTTGAGTATTTTGAAAACCTTTCTTGTTCCCTTTGGAAAGTTTGAAACGAGTTTTGAGTACTTGTCACATATTAGAAAGAGTGGAAAACATGGAGCACTTAATAAAGTGCTCCATGGAATTTTTTTTTTTATTTATTTTTTTACGATGAAATTGTGGAATGAATACTAAGGTGCATGCATGCGCATGCCAAGAATGGTGCATCATCAGCACTCGTACATACACGTGCATGTGCACAACTTTGATGGTGCGAGGTGCCGTGGATGGTGGTGTTTTTTTATTTGTTACGAAAAGGTTTGTGGCACCACATGGATCCAACATGTGTGTTAGTGGTAAATCAACTAGATCATTTGAACAGTTGCATGTTCAACTATGTATAGCCAATGTACCCCTTCGATGTGAGACACGATCCATGCCATACATAATTGATCTAATGGCCATATATATCTACTAAAGCTTGTTGGTTGTGATTAAGGGACATAACCCATCTGATTAAGTGCGCCTAGCCTCAAAATCTAGCCAATCCATCTTTCCAAAAATTCATAACTACATTACACAATTCAATCTCTCTCTCTCTCTCTCTCTCTCTCTCTCTCTCTCTCTCTCTCTCTCTCTCTCTCTCTTTCATTCTCTTGGTTTTGGTTTTTCGATCAATAATTTTTTACTTTCGTTATTGTTAGGTTTTTGTTATTGGTAGTCTCGTTTGACAAAACTCCCTTTAGTTGTAATTTTATTAACTCTTATGTTTCAGTGAGGATGTGTGTGTTTAGGTGCAAATCCAACTCGAATTGTGTCTTTGCACAGGAGTTTGTGATCGTGAGGTTTCATGTTTGCCACTTCGTTGAATGGCATCATCTAGTACTTTTGTAGAGCACCTGAACTTCTAGGAAGCTAGTTTTATAGCTTCAGCGGTGAAAGTTGTGCTCAAGCAGTCAACTTATATGTTTTGTACTGCCTTTACTCACATCGCTCAAGCGGTGAAATGTGCGTTCGAGCAGTCTTCGCAATTCAGTTTACTATAAAGTGCGCAGTTTGTTGTTTTTAGGGTTTAAGTCATTCATAATCTGAGAGAGAAAGAAAGACAAAATGTTTTCTGTTGGAGGCTGTTTTCTTAGTATATAGAAGGTGATCGATTGATCAACGAACTACAGATTGTCAAACATCAAGGGTTGTTCTTATTGTTTCCTCCACAAAAGAGAGTTGTTTTTTGGTGGATACCGGGAAACTTGGGCTTGAAGCTTGGGTGGATTTCGGAGTGGCTCATCATCTTAGATTCGACATCGGCGTTGTGGATTCAATGTTGGGCAAGACAATTCCAAGGTGAAAATGGTAGTGGAAGAGGAACATAGGGGTCAGTTTAATTCAGATGTAAATTCGCTAGGTAATTGAGAGTATTCATGTATAATTCATTTTTATCTTCTTAGTGGATTGTTTTGTAGCTTTGGCCCGTGGTTTTTCATCACAATTGGAGGCACTCTAATTGTAATTTTTTGCATGTTAAATCATTGTGCCGATTTGTCTTGATTGTATGGGATTGTTCTTTATTGTTTTAAATTGAAACATAATCACGAATCAATATCTCGGAGATTTTAGATTAATTAGTTATTTTCTGATAATCATTTCCTTTAGACTTGATTATCAATTGTCTTGATTCTCTTGATTATATCAAGAGCATTTTGGTCTAATATCATTTGTGCAGCCGTAGGTAGATTGATCTTTAGATCCAGCTTTATTATATCCTAGAGACATATTTGTTGTAAACGTGGTGCACTCCATTTGGTATGGACAAATATTGTCTTTAGGAAAGCGATGTCATAATGCAACTGAAAGCTAATATTTTTGCAATCATTCCATTGGTGATTCTCGAAGACACCAATGTTAGTTACTAGTCACTACAAGAAAAAACACTTTCCGTGACCAACATTTTGGTCGCGAAAAGTACCATATTTGGTCGCTAAAGCCTCGTCACAGATAGTTTTCTGTGACCAAAAAAGCCTTTGGTCGCTAAAAGTGACCATTCGCGACCAACTTTTTTTGTCGCGGAAAGTCCAATTCATATTAGTCAAAAGTAAACTTTTAGCGACCAAAGATAAGTTGGTCGCCAAAGTCAGCGCCTGGACCCAAAAAAAATAATTCTTTTGTGCTCCCTGGGACTTGAACTCCTGACCAAGGAGTCACCATGCACCAAATCCACTCTGCCACTCTGCCAATAACATACTTCTTGTTCATATTTGGCAAAAA
Organism: Camellia sinensis; assembly: GCF_055761805.1. NCBI lineage: Eukaryota > Viridiplantae > Streptophyta > Magnoliopsida > Ericales > Theaceae > Camellia > Camellia sinensis. The sequence goes on from NC_138967.1 coordinate 53,898,308, forward strand.
AATATATAACCCATAAAAATTGGGTTATATATTATTTTATAAAACTTTTAATGCCTAAATAGAAAAATAGCATGTAATTACTGTAGTATCAATTTTTTTAAAATTTATCCCGCCATAACTTTCCGCGACCAACTTTTTTTTTTGGTCGCCAAAGGGTATACTTTCCGTGACCAACTTTTTTTTTGGTCGCCAAAAGGTGATCTTCCGTGACCAAAAAAGCCTTTGGTCGCCAAAAGGTGATTTTCCGTGACCAAAAAATTGTGGTCGCTAAAAGTTAAATTTTAGTCGCAGAAAGTGGACTATTTGCCACCAAAAAAAAATAAGTGATCGCCAAAAGTGTTTTTTCTTGTAGTGAGTTTTGAAGATCTAGAGTACACCATTTTCCCAACAATTGGTGCTAGTGTCAAAGAAAGGTTATTGGAAATGAAGTAATAATGGCTGCTATTGGAGTATTATTCCAAACCTTCACAACATCTCATTTGATTTGAGTTAGCATCTAAGCCTTGTCGGAATAATGTTTGAGACTCAAAAGCATTTAAATTTAATAGAAAACTAGCAACAAACCTGTGCTACACACGAAACGAATTTTTTTTAAATAAAAAATATTATAAAATTAAAATAATTCATCGGATTTATTTGAATTGTATAAAGCAATTTATATTAAAACAATAATAGTTCAATAATTTTAACCTGACTATTAAAATTTAATTGTTAAAAGAATGTCAAATTTCGTTAAGAACTATTACATTCTTTATTGTTAGGTTTTTGTAATTAGCAATCCCGTTTGACAAAACTCCTTTCAGTTATAATTTTATTCGCTTTTATGGTTCAGTGAGGTTGTGAGTGTTTAGATATGAATACAACCCGAATTGTGCCTGTTAGAGGAGTTTTTGCTAACCTTACGTATTTTGAGCAATCCTTATTTTCCACTTCACTGACTATGTACAAGGATCGAGAGGTCATTTGCGCGCTCAAGCGGTGAAATGGAGTTTCCAGTGAAGCCTGCAATAAGAACTTTTGGAAAACTTGATTTACCGCTCAAGCGGTGAAGTATGCGCTTGAGTGGTTAGTCTATATGTTTTGCGTCACCTTTACTTACACCGCTCGAGCGGTGAAGTGTGCACTCGACTGGTCTTTGGTATAAGGGCATCAATCGGGCTAGGGTTAGATTGAGCTAAATTACATAGAAAGATTATATGTCAAGTCAACCCCAACACAACATCAGGATTAATTTAGTCATCCTAAACCCAACCCTAAAAAGATTTCTAACTATTGAGAAGTACTACTTTGCCCCCTAAATTATAAAACTGTACAAATGGACCTCCTAAACTAGGCGTGTTTCACTTTGAGCCATTCCGTTTTCTAAGCGGATAAGCGATTTACTAGAAATTGAAAGGAAGAACCTCTCTTTTTCCCTATTATTTTTGGTAAATCGCTAACCGAGTAGAGTATAGCTCCTAATTGTTTGTTTAGTCTATAGGTTTACTACCAAGTATTTAAAGTATTTGAAGTAATATATCCTGCAATCCCAACCATTGGATTGTAATCTTAATCCATTAATTGTTATATTCCAATTTAGGACAATGCAATAAATGACTTGTAGTAGTAAGATTTGAAAACCATTTCTTTCATGGTTAGTTAATTACTTTCAGTAGTTGGCTGGATTTGACCATGGTATTGTGTAGGTTAACAAATGTTATGTCCTTAAGGTAGACTAGGAAATGCATAGTATATTTGTATACCAAAGTGGTATAATCCTTCCACAAATTAGTATTCCACCATGTAAAAATAGTTAGTGATGTTGAAAAATCAACCAAATGATCTACCTAGTGCTCAAAAAATTGTTAATTATCAACACTGTAGGAAAATAGCCATGATGTAAGAAAACAGTTGCTAACATTGGATAAATAATGGTTCCAATTGGAGGACTAACTATTAACGATCTCTCCTTTGTTTTCGGTAGCATCTAACACTTTCTAAGAGTAACATAATTTGGACTTGATATGGAAAAAATGACTTGCGACAACTTGGTCTAAAAGTTATAATAGCTCCAAACCATTAACAAACTCTCTTTTGTTTTGAGTGGCCAATCTTGATCAGAATAATTAATCGGGACATGATATGGAAATGACTTCTGACAACATGATCAGGATGTCATTTGTAATTAATACGTGAAATGTTCTCATAAATTATTCGGTGTCCATTACTGTATTGGTCTAAACACATTTGTACCATTCATTTCTGTGAGGTCCATGTACTGATTTGGTTACAGTTTTATCTTGTTTAATGCAACTAAACATAAAAAATTAAAATACTTTTTCATGAAAATATTTTAGATCTTTACAATAGGAAATTATTGAAATATGGACCCAAAACTATGGTACTCTGTTATGAAATTGTCAAAGACTAAGACCATCATAAAAACTAGAATCTACGTCTATCAATTATTATAGTGGTCTCAGTCTAGACATGACCATTTTGACCTTTTCAACACATATACATACCATCCATATTGCGATAATTTAATCGTATCCTTATTGTCATTTGTATTCTTTCTCCATACTTAGAATTCTTCACTTGGGGATTCGGTAAGAGTAACATGGAATTTTTTTTGGAATTATCTAGGTTAGCAATCGATCGTAGCTCAAGGCGATCGATTGTTTCATTTGAATTTTTGTTGAGTTTTTAAAAGAACATATATAGCAATCACTGAGCGATAGATCGTCAAGTGATCGCTGCATTCTGAAATTTTGTGATGCATTCCAGCAGTGTGTAGCAATCACTGTGTGATCAATCCCTTTGTGTTGCGATTGACCGCCTGGTTAAAAATCACTTGAGTCTGCATTTTATTTTATTTTTCTCGCTTCTCTCTTCTTTCTCTACTTTCTTTCTCTACGTTTTACATTTAACACATAAAAGCATAGATCTAAGGCACTTTGGAGCTAGATTTTGATAAAAACTTTAGTATAGTCGTAGAGCACATCGAGGGCTTCGACTTCATTGAAGCCGATTCTTATTTGGAACATTTTCAAATTTGGGGCTTCTCTTTCTCCTTTTATAGATTGAGGTAGGGATTTTCCTTCTCTTGTAAATATGAGTTGATACGTGGTATCTTCCTTTGTTATGTATTTTATGAGAAATGTAGAGATTTTATGTATTTATTATATCCAAAATTCGGGCTTGAAGAAATGTTACCTTTCTTTCAAAATCTATTTTCAAAAATAAATTTTTGTGATGAATTTCAAAATCTTACACAAAAATAAAGAAAGCCCTAAATTTTCAACACCCTAGGATAAAGGTGATTTGAGGCTCCCTAGCTTATGTTTTTAGTCTTTTAGCCTATGATATTTGATACAATAAAGTGTTTTTCTTCCTCTTCAGGTTAATATCACTCTGGAAACGAAACAATTGCAAAAATGACAAAATGAGTGAAAGTTCGTGATTGAGTGAATTTGCTCAAGTGGAATTCACAATCCGCATGAGGGGATTTCCCTAAATAAAGTTTGCTTCTGTGTTGATTCGCTCGAGCGACATATTAAACTGCACAAGCAGATTCGTTTCATTTTGTGTGTGCATTTTTTGACTCAGAATTTGACTGGAGGTGATAAAAGGATATTTTGGGCACTTGTTTTAGCATCTAGTAACCCTAGAGAATGGCTAGAAGCTAGAGAAGAAGAACAATCATCAATTCATGGCGTTCTCTTAAACCTTAGAAGTGTTTAACATCTGTATGAGCGGCTAAGCTTTCTTCTTAGGATTGAGATGAAACTCTAATCAAGTATCATGTAATTTTGTATTTTAATTCTAGTTTTTCTTTAGAATTGGATAATCATTGTATGATCATTTTTAGATCTTTTATTCAAACAATCTTTCCATTCAATTTATGTATTCAAAACGTTGAAATAGTCTTGAAATGACTAATTGTTTAGGATACTTGAGAAGAGAGAATTGTGTTATTCCTTGGATGATGAATTAGAATAAAAGTATTTATATTCATCTTGTGTTATTGGCATAACAATTTATTTGATTACATTAAACTTTGAAAGTTGATTTGAAAACTTGCATTGAGAAAAGAATGTTGAGAAACAAGTTTTCATGAAATAGTTTTGGGGTAAATACGTTGGTAAGTCTTGATAGGTAGTGCAGATAATATTGAATAAGTTGGCCTGAGAGTCCGGGATGAAAGACCAAAAACCCGCGCGATTAGGTGTCGAGCCTTCCGGTTAATACTGGTAAAAATGACAATTTGGTAGTACTTGTATAGTCTACTTGCAGACACTGACCTAGGGATTACCAGAGTCGTATTTACTGCCTTTGAAATAAATTATTAAGTTTTGAACAATTGAAATTGCATGACATCATTGAGCATGGTGGTTTTTAAAAGATGAAAATGTGATTTATCTTCAAAAAGGAGCATATCATGGCATGTGCATTTCATCTCTTCAGACTTGTATAAAATGTATATACCTTGTTAAGGATTTCCTATTGGGCTTTATGCTCACCTTACGGGATTTTTGTGCAGAAAAAGATGCGGTGATGCCGCCTAACTAAAGGCGAAGAAATGTGTGTTGAGAGTACGAGACTCTCATTTTGCTGTGACTCTGTGTGTAAGCCAAGGGCTGTATGTGTGTGGGTTTGAATAACCGTTTTGTGTAATCAGGCTCAAGCCTTGGAAACTTGTAGACCCTTGGGGGTATTTATTTGTTTATTTACTTGTTGTTGGATTAATTTATTGTTGTATGAAGAACTATTGTATCATGTAATGTAAGTTTGGAGATTTATATTCGGTTTTCCTTGAAAGAGCCATGATTGTTGTATTATTATTTGGGCAAGAAATTTGGGGCGTTACAGAAACCATTTTCAGTTACAAGTGACATGCCTCCTCCAAGGGCGTAGCTTGGGAGGACTTAGGAGTTGGAGGCTTTGTTTTGTTGTTTTTGTGTTTAAATGCTAATTCAAGCCAAGAGCTTTATATGTATGGAGCTTAGGACTCTTTTGTTGTAACCAAGTGATATCTTGGAAAGATGTAAGCCCGCAGGGCGTTTATGTTGTTGTAATTAGTTAGTGTTACATGCTGCAGTTTCAGAATGAACATTTATGAGAGTATAATGCATGTAATATCTCTTGTAATATAAGCTCAAATGAATGAAAGTATAACATTTTCTATTATGTTTATGAATCTCATGGGTTGGATTATCCCTTTATTTTGAGGGCATTATAAATTCTTTGAGTTATATATATGTTTTGCAAGTTTTTGGTTGATTTTGAGGGTTCCTCTTTGATAATTTTAAAATTTGGTTTTGGCTCAAGAAATTAGTGATCTTATAAAAGAAATTCATCTTTTGTTTCTTTTTAAAGATGCTCTTGAATTGTTGAATCACATTGGCTTAAGAATGATGTTTTTAGTGAGGTTTTACTAAGAGATGAAGAAATGTTTGGTTTTGTGAAAAATCTAGAAATTGGGGGTTTTGGAAAAATGTTGGGGATTCACGGATTTTCTTGGGTTAAATGAAGGAGTGAGTGGAAATTTCATATTGTTGTTTGTAACCGTGACAACGTCTTGATGTATGAGAATTTGGATACCATATTTGAATTTATTGTTAAATGCATATACATGTGTAGATATGAATTGGCACATTGTTGAGTTCTATGAAATATGAGAATTGTGATTTCAGGAAGTTGATGTTCAGACACATTGCATGTAGTCTTGAAATGAATAAAATGTAAGAATTGCACAAGATGTCGAAAGGTTACTACGTGTTGTTAGATTCAATTAAACATGTGGCATTTTGTTAAATAATATTGAAGGGAGGAAAATGGGAAATGTTGTTATCATTGTATCGTTGTTGAGATACTTAAAAATAGAGAATTGTTATGAGGCATTGTTAATTATTGCATTGCATCCTCTTTCAATTGATAATTATACATTTTGAATTTGAGTTTGGAAAAGTTTACATTGAGACAAGAATATGTTTGAAATGGGAATTATTGAAATGTTTTGGGGTAAATACGTTGGTAAGTCTGGATAGGAGGTGTAGATGAAATGGATTAAGTTGGCCTGAGTGTCCAGGGTGAAATACCGAAAACACGCGCGGAGGAGGTACCACTTCCCTTCCGGTTAGCAACCGGTAAAGTGGGGTTTTGGTAGTGCTAGTTATGCCCACTTGCAGACACCAACCCAGGGATTACCTGAGTCGCTTTTACTGCCCAAATGAATTAAATTGTAAATTTCTGAATTGTAGAGAATTTCAAGTTATCATTGTGCATGGTGTTTTGCAAAGATGTAAACGAAATCTTTTTTTCAAGGCATAGCATGGCATGTGCATTTCATATTAGGAATTCTTGCATAAATGTATATACTTTGTTAAGATTTCTCTACTGGGCTTTATGCTCACCCCTATGGGATTTTGGTGCAGGAAAAAATGTGGTGAACTCGCCAAACTAGGGCGTGGAAGTTTGTATTGAGAGCACCCAACTCTTTTTGTTGTGATTGTATTTTTATTAGCCAAGGGCTCTAACTGTTTGGGACCGAGACGCCATTTTTGTGCAATCAAGCTTAAGCCTTGGAAATTGTAAGCCCTTGAGAGCATTTTATTTACTTTTGAATTTGATGTTCTACATGCTGTAGATTCATGTATTTAATATCGTTGAATGTATAATTACATATGGAACTGTTTTTTGTGCAAACCTTAATGATTCAATGAATGTAAGGGTTGCTAATTCTAGCTTTCTTATAATGGATGCTAGTCGTTATACTTATGTAATGTTATAAATTTTTGGGACGTTTGTAGACACGCTATTTTGACCGTCCTCAAGACTTGGACGTCATCGTTTGAACACTCGATGATCATCCATGTTCGTGTTCGTTTTGAGTTCCAGAAGGTCTCGGCCGCGTGCCTTGCCTTAAGCTCTCTCAACTTGTCTGTTTTGTGCTTGGTTGTGGACCAAACATTTGTGTTTTTGCTTCTAAGGGAAGAGGGTGGCTTGTTGGCCATCCCCTCAACCCATCGGCCAAGGCATGAAGCCATCGGCCAAAAGTGTTGGCCGATCGGCACTCTCTTCAGTCGATCGGCACTTATGTTGGTCGATCGGCCATATTTTTTGGCCAAACCCTGTTCATCTGCTTTATGCAGATATTTTATGCCAGCTATCATAGCTGGCATGCACAATTCCCCCCTCCAAGATTTGCCCCTTGACTTAACTTCTCCAAGAAGCCTTGGAATTGGATTTCTAAGGGAGCTCCCCCTCCCTTCTCAGAGGTTCTGAAAAATAGGGTTAGAAAAGTTGTATATATCTATCTCTATATCTCCCTCTCTTTTGATTTGTGTGTGTATTTATGCCTTAAAGTGTTGTATTGTCTTACTATTGTACACAAACACACACTAGAACACCATCCTCTTGGAGCTGAGGCCCCTTGAGATTTATTTTAGAGTTCTTGGAGTGGTTTAAGCTTGGAAAAGTTGCTGGAGCTTTGTTCTTGAAGAGGTTCTACAAGGGTGAGCAAACTTGCTTTTAATACCCCATTCTTGCTTAAGCTTTTAGCCCTCCTTGCTTATTGTTTTAAGCTTAACTCTTAACTGATAAAAGTTCTATTTTTACTTTCTTTAAATCTTTGGTTAAGGTCTCTTTTTGGTTTGGGGTTGTTTCCCCCCTCTTAGGCCTTGTTAGGCCTTGTTTTAGGCCATCCCTTTTGGCCCTTGTTCTTGGCTTTGCATGACCTTCCTACCACTGAAATCCAAAGGATTTTTAGTGGTGGGAAGGTGGTTTTGGGGTCTTAAATAGGAGAGGGTCATCCCCTCTCCTTATTGTCTTGTATGCTAGTATAAATGGTTTATATTGATAGCATGTTTGCTTAGCTTGTTTTAGCTCCATTTCAGCAAGTATTTGGTGTTATTTTACCATGATATACCTTTGTTTCAAGTTGGTTTAATGGCTTCTTACATGTTCCATATACTTGTCTTGCAATCCCCTCACTTGCCTTAATATGGATCATGTTGTAACATGTCATTCTAGCATGATTTTGGTTCAACTCCAAGAAGATTTTAGCCTTGTTTTAATATGCTAAAGCTATGTTTTACATTGTCTTGATCATATATGCCATGCTTTGTATAGCTGCCATGCAATCTAGCTTGTTGGCTTTGAGTGTCCAAGTCACTAGCATGCTTTACTTGGGCCATTTCAGTGATTTGGCATCACTTGTTATGTTATTTCAGTCCATATAGTATGCTCATATACTTGCACTTATCACTCCTTTAATGCTTTAAAGAGTTGATGTTTTATGCCTCTTGAATGGGTCCTTGTGTGTGCCATCATGTTTAGGTCTTTGGGATGCTATCTAAGTGGGTTTTTATTCTTGTTTTACCATGCCATAACTCTATTTTTATTGGTCTATGTCATGCCATATTTGGTTTTGATAGGTGTAGTGTAGCACCCCTTTTATAGCCTTGCATGCCTCATGCTTTTGGCATTGTGTTCTAGCTTGTGTTGGCTAGTTTCGATCATGTTTTTGGTCTTGTTTGGACCTGCCTTTGGACTGTTTTAGGTCCCCTTGGCCCTTTGGGGCTTGTCTTGAATGGCCTTGGTTTGAACCCCTTGGCTAGCCTTAAGCCTTGAGCCTTCTTGCATGATTTGCTTGTTTTGCTTGGTTGGTTTGGCACCTTTCCATGCATGATTTCAGAGCTTACCATGTTTGTCATGTGTCCATATTTGTCCCCTTTTAAGTGTTCTTGAAAGTTGCCCTCCTATGCCTAGGTGATAGGCCAATTGGCATGCATGTTTGTATGTACCTTTGTCTTCATTTCCATAGCACTTTGGCCACTGATAGCCCATTTTGGTTTAAGTCCATCTTACCATATTGTTGCATGCTTGTTTCATTTTGCATGCTATTGTATGCTATGCATGTTTACATATTTAGGTTGTTTGCCTATTGCATATTGTATGCTTGCATGCCCATGTTGCATTAGATTTGCATCATGCATGGGTTGTTTGCATGCTTGCTTGCATGCTTTGGTTGCATTGCATTATGTGTGCATCCCCTTGCCTCTTGATTAAGCAAGATAGAGGTTGGGGCCCTTATGTGTTTTGTGCATTTCATTTGATATTGAATTGCACACTTGGCTTCTTTGGCCATCATGCATTGAAATGCGTGATTAGTGGTTCGAGGGTTGAGGACTACACACCTTTGAGTCTTAAACATGATAAGGGGTGTAGTTGTGCAGACATTGTCTTATAAATGTATTACCATGCTCTGTTTGTCCTCTGCTGCAGCAACAAGAGCTTTTTACAGGAAGAGATGGTCGATCGACCATATCTAGTGCCGATCGGCTAACAGTATTTGGCCGATAGCCTTATATTTGGTCGATGACCAATTGACCATAGCCGACGGCCCTATCTTTTGGTCAATGACCTCTCAACAGGCCCACAAGGTGGTTCAGAAGTGTCACAGAAGTGGGCATAGTTTTCAGAGGTACAGAGCAGTTCAAACAGAGGCAACATGAAGCATGGCGATGGATTTCCAAGCGAAGCCGTCCGAGCATGCATTCATCTCTCGTCCCGAGGCCATTTCAGTGTTTTAATAACTTAGAGTAGATATTTATTTCGATTTGGTTGTGTAATTAATTAATTAGCTTGTTAGTTAGTTAATTAGTTAATTTGTATTATTCTTTCGGACCCTCCGTCGAGAGGGCCAATTGTTGTAATAAGCGTGCGTGTGTGCGATGCATGTTTTCCAACCCCACGTCTTTCTCCCTTTTACTTAACCACTTACGATGGTTAGTTTTAGGGCATATTCCATTTAGCATACCTTATGATCGCATGTTTCCATCCATCCATTTGTATTGCATGCACCGGGCTCGGCGCATCATACTACCGGCATTGTATTTCAATTCTTACTTGAATACATGTATTGAGTTGTCGCATCTCGCATGCCATTTTAGAATAGCCGAGCCGATTTCTAGTTGCATTTCGCATGTGTTGCATTAACCATCTTAACATGAGCTAGGATCATGCATTGATTACTAACTAGTTCTTTGTTTTGGCTCGGAGTACACTGTAAGTGTTTATGCTTTAGCATCTTGCATGCGTGTGAGTGTTAACATAACAGCATGCTTGCCATGAGGCTAATTGCTTATGTGATATAACTGCCTGAATGCCTGTGGGTGAACATTGGATTACTTGAATTGGAACAATTCGTTGAAATCTGCATTTTTAGCCTACTTGCGAGTAGCAAACTTCAAACCATTTCCAAACAAACGGATATGCGATGCTTTGCTCCAAATTAGGCAATCTAGTCTATACTTGTGTGTTGTGCGCATCACATAGTAATTCTAGCTATTTAACCGGAATAAGAACGCATGTGTTTTCAAAAACAAGATATCATGCTTAGTACAGGCCGATCTTTGATTTGGCGGGCATGGGTGCTCATATATGACCTTCCCCAATCGTACCCAAGTTCCCGAGCCGAGGCAACTTTGGTGATGACGGACACGTGGCCTTAGGCAACGAGTCAGGGTTTCCTAAATTCTCCCAAAATAAATATTTAGGTGGTGACTCTGTATCTGGCAAAGCAGTCCATGTTTGACACTTCTTTCTTAAAAATCAGTTTTTCAAAAGATTTGTCGGATTTGGACTCTTGGGTGATTTATCGGTCTCGCATTGCACTTTGCGGGATTAGATTCAGAACCGTGACATTTGAGTCCGAACTGTAGTAGCAAAGCCCAAGGGCGCGTCTACAGTTTCTGGCGACTCTGCTGGGGACTTAGAGAACTTGACTCGAACTCATGATATCTTGTTTTGATTACACTTATGTGTTTCTTTGCACTACATTTGCATTGGTGCACCTAGGACACCGTGTTTGCCGTATGCTATTCCTGAACGATTTGCTAGAGGCTCGCTTTGAGAAGCGTGCCATAAGGCTGACCGGTTGCGGGCTCTACCACGACGGGAACACAAACCTCGGTTTTCACTGTGGCACCCTTTTTGACCATTCGACCTAGTACATATCGGAATCCATAGTGACTTTTCCAAACTAGGACAGGTTGCTGCCTGATTGTAGGTTGTTTGAAACTGCTGTGTGCGTAATGAAACCCTAGCTCCTGACAAAATAGGACAGGGAAACCCTACCCCAACATAGGGGTGTTTTGGCTCTCAGTTGCTTGCTACGTGCTTTTAGAGTATGCCTCTACAGGGAATGCACGTATCAGTTTGCAAGTCTGAGTATCAGGCCTGAGGCATCAATATTTTGAGAGTCAGTCATATCTGCGGGTATCAGATTCAGATTTGGGACAGTGATTTTGGGAACAGTAATCAGTGGTTGGGAACGGTTCTTTCAGCTTGTGTTTGCCAAACTGTGTGTTGTCTTTATTTAAGCTGTTATGCTGTCCATTTTTCTGTTCATTATTTCCTTATTATGCTTTATTTATCTTTTTGTAAGGTAGTTTAGCACAATTGCATCCGACCAGGTAGATATCCCCCGAGCACTCTAGGTTAGAGGTCGTAGACTTAATTGATCTAGGGATCTGATAGACGGACAAGCTGTGTTCTTTTCTTTAGCCCCGGTTGCTAGACGGAGGTTAAGAGGACATTGTGTATCGGTGCAACGGTCGCCAGATCAGTGGTTTACCCCACCAGTGAACAGTCATGAGGTCTCAGTTTCTATTACAAGGACAGATATACCGGGTATTCAGCTAGAACAGCACAATATGGCAGGTTTAGAGGAGATGATGCGTCAGCTCCAGGAGAGTATGAAAACCATGCAGCAGGATGCTGCATGTCAAGCAGAATTTGCCAAGCAACAGGCCGAGGTCATGGCCCAACAGACAGAGTTAATTGCTAGGCTACAACAGCAAATTGGAACATCTGCATCGCACTAGGTTCCTCCCCCGCCAAGAGTTCCCATACTCGGGGAGACAACTAATGTCCAGGAAGATATGGACATTCCAATTGGGCCGGCTCCGCCTCCAATCCTACCCCTGCTATCCAAAACACCTATCAACCTACCGGATTCCCTCTTTGAGTTCGAGGTGGACCCCATAGCATTAAAAGTGAGCAAGCTTGAAAAGCTGTTCAAGAAATCCCAGGGCGTGAAGTCCATTCCAGATATTGAGGATGGGTACACCGACTCGGCTGTGACGCTGCCGGACCGATTTAAGATGTCGCACATAGACCGTTTCGACGGGTCTAGAGATCCTATGGTGCATTTGCGGCTGTTTTCGGATATCCTGAGGCCGATGGGCCTCTCCAGATTGCAGAAGCTTTCTTTGTTTCGCTGGACCCTGTTGGGTGTAGCGGCCATTTGGTATGCAAAACTAGAAGACTCTGACAGAGGAGTTAGGAGGAGATGGCCAAGGCCTTCATAGCTTAATACTTCTACAATACATAGATCTAGCTCACAACTCGTGATCTTGAGACAACTAGGCGAGAGCCGAAGGAGTGCTTCTCCGATTTTGTGACCCAGCGGAGGGCTATGGCCTCGATGATGACCATCAGGCCTGTCGATAAAGATTAGATTCGGATGGTTGTGCGCAACCTCCAGCCCAAGCTTATGCAGAAGATGATCGTTCTCCCCCTCCCCACCTTTGCAGATCTATATGAGATAGGGGTGCAGATCGAGGACGCAATGAAACAGGGTCTGATTGACCATGACAGAGAACAGCCCAAGAGGGCATTCAACCGTGGTACAAATGCAACCACAAGCAGTGCTGCTGCTGCCAGATCTTCAGATGCGGGCATGGTCACCACCACCACCCCAAGAACCCTTGCAGCTACGCCATTCACCGGTGCGTCCAGAAGTAGCTCACAAACAACTAAGTATTCTCCCCGAGGCCAAAGAACCTTTACTCCACTATACATGCCCCTGTCCAAAGCTCTGGGGGTTTTGATCAAGAAAGGGCACTTGAAGCCCCCAGAGCCGCGGCCACTACCGGATAAACTCCCTGCTTCCCATAACCCAGCCAAGTATTGCGCCTTTCACCAACGGCATGGTCATGACACCGAGCAATGCTTTCGATTGCGTCATGAGATTCAAGATCTCATTGATAACAGGGTAATCGTGCCTCCGGAGAAACAGAATGTCACAACTAACGCTCTCCCACCACATAACCAAGCTCCACCTCCCAAACGCATCAATCTAATCCAAACTAAGGTTGTGTCATACGACCCTAGTATATATATCACCCTTGCTCACCTACCCAAGCCGGAGGTGTTCATTCCCGACAGCACTGACTTGTGCGTATTGGACATCTCCCAAACCCAATCTGAGACGGTGGTGGCTATCAAAGATAGAAGTGGGTCAACAGCGGGTGCAGATCAGATTGATGATACAGAGCTTGAGGGGTCTGCGAGCTTCACGAACAAATCGAGCGGTTATATTGTATCAGTAGGCCAGGCTAGGCCGGATGTAGAATTACCAGTGGGGGCAGAGATTTGTGTAGTACGAGAGGATGGACCTAATCAGGGGCTAGATGACCAAGCGGATCTGGAAGAAGACATTGCAAATCTGCAGTTCTTTGAAGAGCAAGACTCAGGGGATATGACTGTCAACTGGTTCGGCTTGGATGGGTCAGCAGAATCTACTGGGAGGCTTGACGACCAGCCAGATGTTATTGAACAACCTTAGCTAGAACTGGGTCCGTCAGGGACAGAGACATCAACAGTGGCCGGAAGGGCCGGAGAGCCGAGTGGATCGCCGGAGAGCACCGGTGTAAAGAATTTTGCTCAAGATATGGGCAGTTTGGAAATAGAAGAAACTGAACAACAGGCTATACTGAAGCAGTTTGAGCGGGAAAGGATCGAAGATTCTGAGAAGACTAGAAAATCCAAAGCCCCTGTGGGGACAGAGTATGCTGCGAGCACAGGAATAGAAGGTGCTGTGGGCACAAGAATAATTGTAACGGAGCCGGACCAGTGTCTGACGGCTGCCGATGGCATGTGGTGGGAAGATGATGATCTATGTCTTGCTCAAACTGATGAGGACTGGGGGAATAACCAGCTGGATGATACCTGGTACATTGGCGAAGTGGACCACATGACTAGGAGCGGGCGTTATTTCAAGCCCCCGCACTTAGATCAACCAGAGGCGTCCGGAAAGGACAAGGAGGCAGAGAAGCAGAAAAAAAAGCTGCTCGAAGAGGAGGCTGTGCTGAAACAGCTGAAGAAGATACAGGCAGACATCTCCATCTGGGGACTCCTTATGGCTTCAAGAGTAAATAGATAGGCTGTCCTTTCTGCAATGGACAAGGCCAAACTTTCAATAGATACCACTCCTGAGTAGTTGGTAGGACTGGTCTTTGCGGGAGGAGCTTCCCCGATGTTGACATTTTCTGACAAGGAACTGCCGCTTGAGGGCACAAACCATAACAAACCTCTCTACGTCTCTGTGGAATGCAGAAACAAGTGGGTACCGGTGGTTCTTGTCGATATAGGATCCGCTATTAACGTATGCCCGTCAAGGACAGCATATGCAATCGGGTTGAAGCCCGCAGATCTTGAGCCAACTCCCCAGGTGATAAGGGCCTATGACAATACTAGCAGAGAAGTGATAATGACCATGGAGATTCACACTAAGGTTGGTCCAGGACAACACGACATTGGTTTTCATGTCTTGGATGTTCTTACAACCTTTAAGTTACTCCTAGGGCGGTCGTGGCTGCACCAGGTGAAGGCAGTCTCTTTCGCCCTACATCAAATGTTGAAATACCCCCACGGGAAAGGGGTGGCCATAGTTTTTGGGAATTCGTCGATTCATCCACCGCCAGAGGTGTCTACACCGATTTTGGAAATCGAGCATGGCACGGAGGATGTGTTCCTGTCAGGATTTACCCTAGCCGAGGCCCGGGTCGTTCAGAACATTTTGGCTGTTGATGAGGGGTTGTATGTCAGTGCACAGTCAGTATACTTCATGAACAAGCTCCAGCATGTCCTTGGGATGGGACTAGGAAGAAGTGGCCGGAAGGGCATTGTAGTATCGGCCGAAGTGCCGCATAATTCGCACACCTTGGGCTTGGGTTATCTGCCCACCAAAGAGGACTGGGTGAGAAAAGGCAAAGAGATGGCTGGAAGAGCTAGAGCCAAGCAGACCGGGAGGCACTTTGATTTGATGCATCGGCCTAGCCAAGGCACCCTGAACGGATGCTTCGTCCGGGAAGGGGAAGATTTTCCGTTCTGCGGCTTCCCAGAGCCATGGTTGAATGCAGAGAAAAGGCGCCTGCCAGGATTTGAGATCTTCTTCGACTTGCAGTTATCCAGGGATGATGTTGCCGAGGAGAAGACAGACCTAGTAGCTGAGGTTGAGCAGTGTAAGGAAGTGGATTCCGAGAGCACCGAGTTTGAAATGGGGGTAGCACTGGCCTGGCTACTATCAGGTCCTCCGATCGTACATGAGTGCGTAGGGGATAATCTCTTAGTGTCTATGATTGGAAATGAAACGGCTACAAGCCCACCTTCAAACATTTTGGATACATCCATCGCACTTTCCCTCGTCTGGCAGTATGAGGAGGGATTCTTATCGAGCAGCACCAGGTCAAGTAGTGAGCCGAAATCTGATTCCACTGAGTCTTGTGAGTCGGAATCAGGTTCCAGCTCGTCTGAGTCTGAGTTCAGTATTCCTGGGAGTGATAACCCGGATGCCACAGTCCTGTCTAGGTCGTCTTTTTCTTTCTCTTTTGAGTCTGTTGTAACAGAAGAATCAGATGTACTGGATGAAGTGATTAATGAGAATTGTACGGCTGTGGCCTTCGATTACTTTTCTGTACCCTTGATTTATTGCATTAATTCAGACTTTCAAAACTTCGATGAAAACGACGAGGAAGAAATTACTCCAGTTTTGAAATATTTGCTACAACAAGAGCATGAGAGGTTTGTAAAAACCGCTAGTTGAAGAAATCACCCAAATTAATGTTGGTACTGAGAAGGACCCACGGCTGGTCTAGATTGGGTCCACGTTGTCTTCGGAGGAGCACGAGCGCTTAGTCGCTTTGCTAAAAGATTTCAAAGATGTTTTCATGTGGTCCTACGAAGGCATGCCTGGAATCGATCCTGAGATTGTACAGCACCAGATCCCTTTTGACCCAGAGGCCCAACCTGTCAAGCAGAAACTTAGAAGGATCCGTCCCGACTGGGTTATCAAGATCAAAGAAGAGGTCACCAAGCAAGTTGACGCAGGGTTCTTGC
This sequence comes from Camellia sinensis, assembly GCF_055761805.1. Lineage (NCBI taxonomy): Eukaryota > Viridiplantae > Streptophyta > Magnoliopsida > Ericales > Theaceae > Camellia > Camellia sinensis. The sequence continues at coordinate 53,914,475 of NC_138967.1, forward strand.
CGGTATCTGAATACCCAACTTGGTTGGCCAACATCGTTCCAGTGCCGAAGAAGGATGGCAAAATCCGGGTATGTGTGGATTTTAGAGATTTGAACAAGGCCAGTCCGAAGGACGACTTTCTTCTGCCGCATATTGACGAGTTAGTGGATTTTATTGCGGGGCATGCATTGCTCTCATTTATGGATGGCTTTTCAGGCTACAACTAGATTGTAATGGCACCCGAAGACCGGGAGAAGACTGCTTGTACCACCCCATTGGGGACCTATTGTTATAGAGTGATGCCGTTTGGGCTGAAGAATGCTGGAGCTATATATCAACGGGCCACGACCATAATATTGCACGATATGATCCACAAAGAGGTTGAGGTGTACGTGGACGACATGATTGTCAAGTCCAAGGAAAGAGAGGTCCATTACACCGCCTTGCAAAAGTTCTTCCAAAGGATAAGAGAGTTTCGGTTGCGGCTGAATCCTCAGAAGTGTACGTTTGGTTTTACAGCAGGGAAAATGCTGGGGTTCTTGATTACACAGAGAGGTATCGAAGTTGACCCTTCCAAAATCAAGGCCATCTTAGAAATGCCACCACCAATGACTGAAAAGGAAGTGCGAGGCTTTCTGGGTAAAGTGCAATTCATAAGACGGTTTATTTCAAAATTAACCTTGACTTGTGAACCACTCTTTGGTCTCCTGTAGAAAGGAACGAAGATCCAATGGGACGGCCAATGCCAAGCTGCTTTTGAACAGATCAAGCAATACTTGCAGAACCCACCCGTGTTGTCACCGCCTGAGCCGGGGAAATCGTTGATTTTGTATCTTTCAGTGACTGAAACTACAATGGGTTGCATGCTGCACAAGAGTCTGAGGACAAAGTGGAGAGAGTTATCTAATACGTGAGCAAGAAGATGCTGGATTATGAGACCCGCTACACTCCACCGGAGAAGGCTTGTCTGGCCTTGGTATGGGCTACCAAGAAGCTGCGGCACTACCTGTTAGCTCACTCCGTAATGTTGGTTTAGAGATTAGATCCTATCAAATATCTCTTCGAGAAACCGGCACTTACGGGTAGGCTAGCCCATTGGTTGCTTCTGCTTTTCGAATTCAATCTGAAGTATGTGACGCGCAAGTCAGTAAAGGGAAGAGCGATAGCGGAGTTCCTGGCCAATCACCCAGTGGAAGGGGATGAAGCAGTTGAGTACCTATTCCCAGACGAGGCTATTCTGCATATCGAAGACGAAACTTGGACAATGTACTTTGACGGAGCGTCAAACCAATACGGGTATGGGATAGGGTATTGCTGATAGCGCCCGACAATTCCCGCATACCCCTAGCATTCAAACTCCAGTTCAAAGTCTCGAACAATGAGGCAGAGTATGAGGCATGCATTGCCGGTTTAGAAGCCGCCCTAGAACTAAGGGCAAAACGGTTGGACGTCATCGGAGACTCAAACCTTGTTGTATCTCAAGCTAAGAGAGATTGGAAAGTCAAAGAAGAAAAGATGAGAATCTACCACCAGACCTTGGACATGATGATTCCTCGGTTTGAGAAGTTGAACTTTTCTTACCTATTAAGAGAGAACAATAGGTTTGCAGATTTACTAGCAACTCTATCTTCTATGATAGACATCCCTTTCAGAGTCCAGATGCGTCCGATCATCATTGAAAATAAATTCATGCTGGCCTACGAGCTGATTGCTGCCATAGATGAGGTACAAGATAAGAATCCCTGGTATTACGATGTCTGGAACTTCTTGGAAAAAGAGGCGTATCCACCATGGGCAAATGCCAAAGATAAGAGGGCAATTAGAAGAATGGCTGCCCAGTTCATCGTCTGTGGGGGTAAACTGTACAAGATAGGTCATCTGGGAATGCATAAGTTGTGTGTTGATGCTGAAGAATCAAAGCGCCTGATGGAAGACATCCATGGAGGAGATTGCGGAGCGCACATGAATGGGGTGATACTAGCCCGGAATATCCTTAGGCAGGGTTACTACTGGTCGACCATAGAGGAGGATTGTATTGGCTTTATCCGGCGATGCCACAAATGTCAGATCCATACAAACCGCATGAACATTCTGCCGTCGAAGCTATACAACATGACTTCGCCATGGCCATTTTCAGTCTGGGGGATTGATGTGATCGGGGCTGTTACTCCGAAGGGGTCCAATGGGCATGAGTTCGTTCTTGTCGCGATAGACTATTTAACAAAGTGGGTTGAGGCCCAGTCTTATGCGGTGTTGAAGGCTTTGCATGTCGCCAAGTTCATCCGAAACAACATCATCTGTCGCTACGGGGTCCCGAACGAGATCATTTCAGACAATGGTTCCCACTTCAAGAAATAAGTAATCGACTTGTTGGACAAATACAATGTGGCTTTTTACAAGTCATCTACATATCGGCCGCAGACCAACGGAGCAGTTGAGGCCGCCAACAAGAACATCAAACACATTTTGTAGAAAATGGTGGAAACCTACCGGGACTGGCCAGATAAGTTGCCATTTTGCTCTGTGGGGCTACCGGACTTCAATTAGAACTTCTACTGGGGCGACTCTGTATTCATTGGTTTATGGGATGGAGGCCGTTCTACCCATCGAAATTGAGGTTCCGTCATTACGAGTATTGGCTGAGTGTCAGATAGCTGAGGCAGATTGGCAGCAGAGCAGATTCGAAGAACTCATGCTTTTTGATGAGAGAAGGCTGAAAGCACTGTGCCATGTTCAGGGTTATCAATGCAGAATTGCCAGGGTTTTCAATAAGAAAGTTAAGTCCATGAATTTGAAAGAAGGAGATTTGGTGCTCAAAGACAACCGAGCTCCCATCAACGACCCTAGGGGCAAGTTCAGACCTAATTGGACTGGTCCTTACATCATCAAGTCTATCTAGTCGGGTGGAGCTGTCGTTCTGATGGACCTAGTTTGCCTAGAGTTCTCCCAATCGATCAACATGGACAAGTTGAAAAAATACTTTCCCTGAGAGGCTCGCTAGGCCGAAAACCTGAAAGGGCGACCTAGGCAAAAGTTAGAGCATAGAAAATTTGAAATTATAAAATTTGAGCTCGCAAGGTTGGAAACCCGCAAAGGGCGGCCTTGGCAAAAGTTAGAGCGTAAAAGGTGAGGGTTAATACACGAGTGAGCTTGGCCCAAACTACGTAAGGCTTGATTCCCATCTTTGGGATACGTAGGCAACTTCATCCTGAAGTCCAGCCATAAACACTTCCTCGATCAACTTTATCCATGTGATCATGTTTGGTCATTTCTGTCTATTCAGCATTCAAAAGCTCGGTTGTGATCTCCAGTGTAGTGCTACTCAGACTAGGGGCAACTTTCCAGTTGTTGGAATCCGGGGTTGTGCATCTCAGTGATAGATCTCAGGCGTGTCCAGTTTTGATCCATATCGAAAATGGTTTTGACAAGTTTTAATAAAAGTTGATTTTGCTCAAATTAGTCTTTTTATAACTTAGACCATTTTTGGACCAAACAGAAAATTTTCAGTACCACAACCTTCAATTTCATTGATTTCAATATAGAGTTCTCTTGCTCTTGAATACAAAATTGAAGTTGCTTTTCATTATATTCATAAAGAAAACTTGAAAGTTCTGATTAAAGCAAACAAATCTGGGGCATAGTCAGGTGTTCTCGTGTTCCCTCCCAGAGCTGGTCGAAGCTTCTGATGCCAAATAGGGCCCAACTTGTGCCTCTTCATTAAGCCAATCTATGCACTCGTCAGAGAGGGTACAACTGAAAATGGGAGCGGGGGCTAGAAGCTCTCTCGTCCTCCAGGCTGCGGCATACCGAGCTAGCTGTGCGCCTCAGATCGGAAATGTACTAGGGTATTCCATCCTTTCTTCCGGGCAAGTCTGATCATGTCCGAACTGGCGCCAGAACCAGAACGGAAAGTTAAACACGTAGTGTGTCAGGCTGATCAATTGGATCCCGGGCTGACGAGCCATGCTGTAGCCCATTCTCGGCAGATTGAGCCAAGGGCAGCACCAAGCAAAGCGGTCTGCGGACAAACTGCACATCCAGTCATACCACCATCCCTTATTCGGAGCATCGACCAGACGTCGCCGGAAGGAATAGCTGCGAGCTGAACATGCCGGACACGAGTCCACTACTCTCAACTTGTCCATTAACCACACCTGGGGAGGGATGAAAAATGAGAGATTAAAGAATAGAGATGTGCATATTGAGAGAAAAAGTGAGTAGAGGGTTTTGAGAGGAAAAAACAAGCCTGAAGGCTGAGTAATGTGAGCAATACATATGTGAGATGGGGTGGGAAATATTACCTGCAATAGTAGTGGACTCCCCGCAAACCTAGCTGTCTCCCGGCGATGAAAAGCGTCCAAGCCCATCAATGTTTCGGCCAGCGTCATGGCGATGCAACTCTTACCCTCTCTTAAGCCCTCGGCAACCTCGATCAAACGAGTGCTAAACCCTCTTGAGCCCGGGCAAGCAAGAAGTGGGATAGCATGCATAAGCAAAGCGCATGTCGCTGATAACCTTGCCAATGATGGTTGCCGCGGTCACCGGTATCAGAAAACTAACAAACCAAGCTTGGGATGTCCAGCTATCCGTCGCGAATCAATGACCGAACGTCATGCAAAGTAAGGCCGCACATCCTTCCTCAAGCTTGAACATGGCCGAACCGGAGTTGAGCCAAGATTTCTTCATCACGCTTGGATTCCATTAAAGCTTGGAAATCCTCAAAAGTAGGACACATCTCTTGACTGCAAAAGCTAAAGACGTGTGTTATCAGATTCCAAAATCTTGCTGCGGCATAGAGGAACGGAAAATGCAGCGGGGTGCGACCCAACGTGAATAGTGCCTTTATGCCGAAGCCCCGGAAATTCAGCGTTTCCGAGCCTTCAATTTGTGAGATTTTGGATAAGGAACTCTTCCATTTGGTGCAAATCAGTGTTGAAATGAGAAAAACTACGAAGCTGGGGCTTTTAAAGAAGATAAGGTGTTGAGTGGAAGACAAGTGTCAACATTCAAGAGGTACTTGCCATTTTTGGCCAAATGTAGTGCCGACCGGCCATCCATTTTGGCCGATCAGCTAAAAATGTTGGCCGATGGCCATTTCTTGTGGCCGATGGCCTCTCCCTATGGCCGATGGCCTCTCCCCTTATTCTATGAGCAATCTATGTGTTGAACATGTTGGGAACTTGTGATTGGTCCCACTTCTAATGCCTTCCGGTGTTGATTTTGCGAAGTCACGCCTATTTGTTTATCGAGTTGTAATTTGCATTCTTTAAGTCTTTGTTTTGCTTATCGAGTTGTATTTACACTTGGTTAGCTTGTCAAGGTCTTTGTTTTGTTTATCGAGTTGTTTTGCTGTTAGTTGGTTCACTACCTGATTAATTGCATTTCGAGTGTTTGGTTTTCAAAACAAAGTTCAATCTCATTTACATTGTTATGTAATGCGATGCGATGCGATGCATAGAATGTACAAATGTAACACTTTTTGAACAAAATAGCTGTTTCATTTCATCATATGTCTTTTGCAAAGGTACATAGTTTTAAAGAAAGTAAAACTTGCCTGATGCAGTACAATGTGCTCAAACTACTAACAAAAAAGGGAAATAAAGCAAAAAGGAAAAGAAAAGCAACAAAATGTCTGAACAAAGCAAAAAGAAGAAAAACAGCAAGTGTCTGGATTAGTATTAGTCATCTCGAGCACGGGAATCCGTCCTGGTCCTCTTCCTGGGCGAGGGTCTAGGATCACCACTGCTGGCTCCGTAGTCAGAGTCTGAGCTGTCTTCGGCCTCACCCTGGGACGCCGCCGCCTTCTCATCAGAATCATTGGGGGAGGGCTCTCGTGAATTACTCTAAGCTGTCTGCCTCGGCTGTGGATCGTCATCAGAGTCTGAGCTGTCTGCCTTGGCTATGGATCGTCATCCTCTGCCTGACTCCCCCTCCTCCTCGAGCAGGTACGGATGGTCCAGCTGGAGCACCTCCCGCGACCAGAATCTGGAATGGGGCCTGAAAGGAACAAATGGCAAATGCACTAGTTATGCTAAGCAAAGCAGGGTATGAATACCGAATACAGTGTGTGAGTACTGTGGGCAATGTGTGAGTACAGTGTATGAATGCTGTGGGCAATGTGCGAGTACAGTGTATGAATGCTGTGAGCAATGTGTGAGTACAGTGTATGAACGTCGTGAGCAATGCTGTGAGCAGTATGTGAGTTCAAGTGTATCAGTGCCGTGAGTGCTGTGTATCAAGTGTCGTATCGATAATGTGGTATATCAGATCAGTATGAAACAGATTATGCAAAGTTTGAGACTGCAGTTGAAGGAACTTACTAGGATACCGTAGATGGCCAACAGGTCGATGCTCCGCTGCAGCATCCCCATCACGGAGGTAGTCAGCTCTGAAGACTGGCGAGTGTACTCGACGGAAGCCTGCAAAAATGTTGAAGTCATTAGTATTCTGCGGAATATCAAGTGAAAATGAAATGACTGTACAGAATGCAAAGTATAGTAGTACATACCGGGGTCGAGCCGTAGACTTCGGTAAGCTTATGATCAGCCGGAGGAGGAGCGATGGGTATCTGGTACGTCTCCCCACCCTGTCCTCGGCATGTCATCGTCGTAGGCAGCTCTGGCGATCCAGGTCCCTGTCCTCTCTGGGACCCACTCCTCTTACGGGCTTGAGGTGCCCTCGATGCTCCTACTCTTGCCACTGGCATTACAGGTCTCTCTCTCTCAGCTCGGCAAACACCGGTTATAGGCCATATCAAATAAGTCTAGATGAACTCAGCGTAGTCGCCCTCATCTCTGAATGGGTCTGAGTCCCAGCCAATCGTGAAGTCCATCATCTCCTCGAAGGTGTACCTCTTGGTATGCCTCATGTGGGAAGGAGGTGGCCCCGGAACTATCTGCTCCGCTAAGCCAAGGGTCTGGCGTAGGAAGCGCTCACCCAGGTACCAGGCTCGGCAGACTGGAACCTCCAGTAGAACCCTGAACCGGGCAGTCTCCCGAGCACCCGCATACTGATCTCTGACCGCCTCCGGCAACGGGGCCTAGGGCTGCCAGGTGATCTGCAAATGACATACGGTTTTGTTATCTACTGTTGAAAGTACAATGTAAAGCAAAGCTTAAATGAACTCTAAAGTCTGAAATACCTCTGCGGCGGTAATGGTGTCGAAGTATCGGCGGAAGAACACGAAGGACTCTCGGGGCCTCCGCTCGCACCTCACATCGAATCGGTGAGAGAACGGAATGCCGAGGGGGATCTCCTCATTCGGCACTGGGGCAAGCCTAGGAAAGTAGGCATACACCCACAACTGTAGAGTGTAACAGGGTAAATATCAGTATGCTTATCAGATAAAGCAGAATGCAGAATAAAGCAAAAATCAGTGTGTGCAGTATACAGTCAGTGTAAAGTAGATTGCGTGTGTGCAGTATACAGTCATCTCTTCAGACTTGTATAAAATGTATATACCTTGTTAAGGATTTCCTATTGGGCTTTATGCTCACCTTACGGGATTTTTGTGCAGAAAAAGATGCGGTGATGCCGCCTAACTAAAGGCGAAGAAATGTGTGTTGAGAGTACGAGACTCTCATTTTGCTGTGACTCTGTGTGTAAGCCAAGGGCTGTATGTGTGTGGGTTTGAATAACCGTTTTGTGTAATCAGGCTCAAGCCTTGGAAACTTGTAGACCCTTGGGGGTATTTATTTGTTTATTTACTTGTTGTTGGATTAATTTATTGTTGTATGAAGAACTATTGTATCATGTAATGTAAGTTTGGAGATTTATATTCGGTTTTCCTTGAAAGAGCCATGATTGTTGTATTATTATTTGGGCAAGAAATTTGGGGCGTTACAGAAACCATTTTCAGTTACAAGTGACATGCCTCCTCCAAGGGCGTAGCTTGGGAGGACTTAGGAGTTGGAGGCTTTGTTTTGTTGTTTTTGTGTTTAAATGCTAATTCAAGCCAAGAGCTTTATATGTATGGAGCTTAGGACTCTTTTGTTGTAACCAAGTGATATCTTGGAAAGATGTAAGCCCGCAGGGCGTTTATGTTGTTGTAATTAGTTAGTGTTACATGTTGCAGTTTCAGAATGAACATTTATGAGAGTATAATGCATGTAATATCTCTTGTAATATAAGCTCAAATGAATGAAAGTATAACATTTTCTATTATGTTTATGAATCTCATGGGTTGGATTATCCCTTTATTTTGAGGGCATTATAAATTCTTTGAGTTATATATATGTTTTGCAAGTTTTTGGTTGATTTTGAGGGTTCCTCTTTGATAATTTTAAAATTTGGTTTTGGCTCAAGAAATTAGTGATCTTATAAAAGAAATTCATCTTTTGTTTCTTTTTAAAGATGCTCTTGAATTGTTGAATCACATTGGCTTAAGAATGATGTTTTTAGTGAGGTTTTACTAAGAGATGAAGAAATGTTTGGTTTTGTGAAAAATCTAGAAATTGGGGGTTTTGGAAAAATGTTGGGGATTCACGGATTTTCTTGGGTTAAATGAAGGAGTGAGTGGAAATTTCATATTGTTGTTTGTAACCGTGACAACGTCTTGATGTATGAGAATTTGGATACCATATTTGAATTTATTGTTAAATGCATATACATGTGTAGATATGAATTGGCACATTGTTGAGTTCTATGAAATATGAGAATTGTGATTTCAGGAAGTTGATGTTCAGACACATTGCATGTAGTCTTGAAATGAATAAAATGTAAGAATTGCACAAGATGTCGAAAGGTTACTACGTGTTGTTAGATTCAATTAAACATGTGGCATTTTGTTAAATAATATTGAAGGGAGGAAAATGGGAAATGTTGTTATCATTGTATCGTTGTTGAGATACTTAAAAATAGAGAATTGTTATGAGGCATTGTTAATTATTGCATTGCATCCTCTTTCAATTGATAATTATACATTTTGAATTTGAGTTTGGAAAAGTTTACATTGAGACAAGAATATGTTTGAAATGGGAATTATTGAAATGTTTTGGGGTAAATACGTTGGTAAGTCTGGATAGGAGGTGTAGATGAAATGGATTAAGTTGGCCTGAGTGTCCAGGGTGAAATACCGAAAACACGCGCGGAGGAGGTACCACTTCCCTTCCGGTTAGCAACCGGTAAAGTGGGGTTTTGGTAGTGCTAGTTATGCCCACTTGCAGACACCAACCCAGGGATTACCTGAGTCGCTTTTACTGCCCAAATGAATTAAATTGTAAATTTCTGAATTGTAGAGAATTTCAAGTTATCATTGTGCATGGTGTTTTGCAAAGATGTAAACGAAATCTTTTTTTCAAGGCATAGCATGGCATGTGCATTTCATATTAGGAATTCTTGCATAAATGTATATACTTTGTTAAGATTTCTCTACTGGGCTTTATGCTCACCCCTATGGGATTTTGGTGCAGGAAAAAATGTGGTGAACTCGCCAAACTAGGGCGTGGAAGTTTGTATTGAGAGCACCCAACTCTTTTTGTTGTGATTGTATTTTTATTAGCCAAGGGCTCTAACTGTTTGGGACCGAGACGCCATTTTTGTGCAATCAAGCTTAAGCCTTGGAAATTGTAAGCCCTTGAGAGCATTTTATTTACTTTTGAATTTGATGTTCTACATGCTGTAGATTCATGTATTTAATATCGTTGAATGTATAATTACATATGGAACTGTTTTTTGTGCAAACCTTAATGATTCAATGAATGTAAGGGTTGCTAATTCTAGCTTTCTTATAATGGATGCTAGTCGTTATACTTATGTAATGTTATAAATTTTTGGGACGTTTGTAGACACGCTATTTTGACCGTCCTCAAGACTTGGACGTCATCGTTTGAACACTCGATGATCATCCATGTTCGTGTTCGTTTTGAGTTCCAGAAGGTCTCGGCCGCGTGCCTTGCCTTAAGCTCTCTCAACTTGTCTGTTTTGTGCTTGGTTGTGGACCAAACATTTGTGTTTTTGCTTCTAAGGGAAGAGGGTGGCTTGTTGGCCATCCCCTCAACCCATCGGCCAAGGCATGAAGCCATCGGCCAAAAGTGTTGGCCGATCGGCACTCTCTTCAGTCGATCGACACTTATGTTGGTCGATCGGCCATATTTTTTGGCCAAACCCTGTTCATCTGCTTTATGCAGATATTTTATGCCAGCTATCATAGCTGGCATGCACAATTCCCCCCTCCAAGATTTGCCCCTTGACTTAACTTCTCCAAGAAGCCTTGGAATTGGATTTCTAAGGGAGCTCCCCCTCCCTTCTCAGAGGTTCTGAAAAATAGGGTTAGAAAAGTTGTATATATCTATCTCTATATCTCCCTCTCTTTTGATTTGTGTGTGTATTTATGCCTTAAAGTGTTGTATTGTCTTACTATTGTACACAAACACACACTAGAACACCATCCTCTTGGAGCTGAGGCCCCTTGAGATTTATTTTAGAGTTCTTGGAGTGGTTTAAGCTTGGAAAAGTTGCTGGAGCTTTGTTCTTGAAGAGGTTCTACAAGGGTGAGCAAACTTGCTTTTAATACCCCATTCTTGCTTAAGCTTTTAGCCCTCCTTGCTTATTGTTTTAAGCTTAACTCTTAACTGATAAAAGTTCTATTTTTACTTTCTTTAAATCTTTGGTTAAGGTCTCTTTTTGGTTTGGGGTTGTTTCCCCCCTCTTAGGCCTTGTTAGGCCTTGTTTTAGGCCATCCCTTTTGGCCCTTGTTCTTGGCTTTGCATGACCTTCCTACCACTGAAATCCAAAGGATTTTTAGTGGTGGGAAGGTGGTTTTGGGGTCTTAAATAGGAGAGGGTCATCCCCTCTCCTTATTGTCTTGTATGCTAGTATAAATGGTTTATATTGATAGCATGTTTGCTTAGCTTGTTTTAGCTCCATTTCAGCAAGTATTTGGTGTTATTTTACCATGATATACCTTTGTTTCAAGTTGGTTTAATGGCTTCTTACATGTTCCATATACTTGTCTTGCAATCCCCTCACTTGCCTTAATATGGATCATGTTGTAACATGTCATTCTAGCATGATTTTGGTTCAACTCCAAGAAGATTTTAGCCTTGTTTTAATATGCTAAAGCTATGTTTTACATTGTCTTGATCATATATGCCATGCTTTGTATAGCTGCCATGCAATCTAGCTTGTTGGCTTTGAGTGTCCAAGTCACTAGCATGCTTTACTTGGGCCATTTCAGTGATTTGGCATCACTTGTTATGTTATTTCAGTCCATATAGTATGCTCATATACTTGCACTTATCACTCCTTTAATGCTTTAAAGAGTTGATGTTTTATGCCTCTTGAATGGGTCCTTGTGTGTGCCATCATGTTTAGGTCTTTGGGATGCTATCTAAGTGGGTTTTTATTCTTGTTTTACCATGCCATAACTCTATTTTTATTGGTCTATGTCATGCCATATTTGGTTTTGATAGGTGTAGTGTAGCACCCCTTTTATAGCCTTGCATGCCTCATGCTTTTGGCATTGTGTTCTAGCTTGTGTTGGCTAGTTTCGATCATGTTTTTGGTCTTGTTTGGACCTGCCTTTGGACTGTTTTAGGTCCCCTTGGCCCTTTGGGGCTTGTCTTGAATGGCCTTGGTTTGAACCCCTTGGCTAGCCTTAAGCCTTGAGCCTTCTTGCATGATTTGCTTGTTTTGCTTGGTTGGTTTGGCACCTTTCCATGCATGATTTCAGAGCTTACCATGTTTGTCATGTGTCCATATTTGTCCCCTTTTAAGTGTTCTTGAAAGTTGCCCTCCTATGCCTAGGTGATAGGCCAATTGGCATGCATGTTTGTATGTACCTTTGTCTTCATTTCCATAGCACTTTGGCCACTGATAGCCCATTTTGGTTTAAGTCCATCTTACCATATTGTTGCATGCTTGTTTCATTTTGCATGCTATTGTATGCTATGCATGTTTACATATTTAGGTTGTTTGCCTATTGCATATTGTATGCTTGCATGCCCATGTTGCATTAGATTTGCATCATGCATGGGTTGTTTGCATGCTTGCTTGCATGCTTTGGTTGCATTGCATTATGTGTGCATCCCCTTGCCTCTTGATTAAGCAAGATAGAGGTTGGGGCCCTTATGTGTTTTGTGCATTTCATTTGATATTGAATTGCACACTTGGCTTCTTTGGCCATCATGCATTGAAATGCGTGATTAGTGGTTCGAGGGTTGAGGACTACACACCATTGAGTCTTAAACATGATAAGGGGTGTAGTTGTGCAGACATTGTCTTATAAATGTATTACCATGCTCTGTTTGTCCTCTGCTGCAGCAACAAGAGCTTTTTACAGGAAGAGATGGTCGATCGACCATATCTAGTGCCGATCGGCTAACAGTATTTGGCCGATAGCCTTATATTTGGTCGATGACCAATTGACCATAGCCGACGGCCCTATCTTTTGGTCAATGACCTCTCAACAGGCCCACAAGGTGGTTCAGAAGTGTCACAGAAGTGGGCATAGTTTTCAGAGGTACAGAGCAGTTCAAACAGAGGCAACATGAAGCATGGCGATGGATTTCCAAGCGAAGCCGTCCGAGCATGCATTCATCTCTCGTCCCGAGGCCATTTCAGTGTTTTAATAACTTAGAGTAGATATTTATTTCGATTTGGTTGTGTAATTAATTAATTAGCTTGTTAGTTAGTTAATTAGTTAATTTGTATTATTCTTTCGGACCCTCCGTCGAGAGGGCCAATTGTTGTAATAAGCGTGCGTGTGTGCGATGCATGTTTTCCAACCCCACGTCTTTCTCCCTTTTACTTAACCACTTACGATGGTTAGTTTTAGGGCATATTCCATTTAGCATACCTTATGATCGCATGTTTCCATCCATCCATTTGTATTGCATGCACCGGGCTCGGCGCATCATACTACCGGCATTGTATTTCAATTCTTACTTGAATACATGTATTGAGTTGTCGCATCTCGCATGCCATTTTAGAATAGCCGAGCCGATTTCTAGTTGCATTTCGCATGTGTTGCATTAACCATCTTAACATGAGCTAGGATCATGCATTGATTACTAACTAGTTCTTTGTTTTGGCTCGGAGTACACTGTAAGTGTTTATGCTTTAGCATCTTGCATGCGTGTGAGTGTTAACATAACAGCATGCTTGCCATGAGGCTAATTGCTTATGTGATATAACTGCCTGAATGCCTGTGGGTGAACGTTGGATTACTTGAATTGGAACAATTCGTTGAAATCTGCATTTTTAGCCTACTTGCGAGTAGCAAACTTCAAACCATTTCCAAACAAACGGATATGCGATGCTTTGCTCCAAATTAGGCAATCTAGTCTATACTTGTGTGTTGTGCGCATCACATAGTAATTCTAGCTATTTAACCGGAATAAGAACGCATGTGTTTTCAAAAACAAGATATCATGCTTAGTACAGGCCGATCTTTGATTTGGCGGGCATGGGTGCTCATATATGACCTTCCCCAATCGTACCCAAGTTCCCGAGCCGAGGCAACTTTGGTGATGACGGACACGTGGCCTTAGGCAACGAGTCAGGGTTTCCTAAATTCTCCCAAAATAAATATTTAGGTGGTGACTCTGTATCTGGCAAAGCAGTCCATGTTTGACACTTCTTTCTTAAAAATCAGTTTTTCAAAAGATTTGTCGGATTTGGACTCTTGGGTGATTTATCGGTCTCGCATTGCACTTTGCGGGATTAGATTCAGAACCGTGACATTTGAGTCCGAACTGTAGTAGCAAAGCCCAAGGGCGCGTCTGCAGTTTCTGGCGACTCTGCTGGGGACTTAGAGAACTTGACTCGAACTCATGATATCTTGTTTTGATTACACTTATGTGTTTCTTTGCACTACATTTGCATTGGTGCGCCTAGGACACCGTGTTTGCCGTATGCTATTCCTGAACGATTTGCTAGAGGCTCGCTTTGAGAAGCGTGCCATAAGGCTGACCGGTTGCGGGCTCTACCACGACGGGAACACAAACCTCGGTTTTCACTGTGGCACCCTTTTTGACCATTCGACCTAGTACATATCGGAATCCATAGTGACTTTTCCAAACTAGGACAGGTTGCTGCCTGATTGTAGGTTGTTTGAAACTGCTGTGTGCGTAATGAAACCCTAGCTCCTGACAAAATAGGACAGGGAAACCCTACCCCAACATAGGGGTGTTTTGGCTCTCAGTTGCTTGCTACGTGCTTTTAGAGTATGCCTCTACAGGGAATGCACGTATCAGTTTGCAAGTCTGAGTATCAGGCCTGAGGCATCAATATTTTGAGAGTCAGTCATATCTGCGGGTATCAGATTCAGATTTGGGACAGTGATTTTGGGAACAGTAATCAGTGGTTGGGAACGGTTCTTTCAGCTTGTGTTTGCCAAACTGTGTGTTGTCTTTATTTAAGCTGTTATGCTGTCCATTTTTCTGTTCATTATTTCCTTATTATGCTTTATTTATCTTTTTGTAAGGTAGTTTAGCACAATTGCATCCGACCAGGTAGATATCCCCCGAGCACTCTAGGTTAGAGGTCGTAGACTTAATTGATCTAGGGATCTGATAGACGGACAAGCTGTGTTCTTTCCTTTAGCCCCGGTTACTAGACGGAGGTTAAGAGGACGTTGTGTATCGGTGCAACGGTCGCCAGATCAGTGGTTTACCCCACCAGTGAACAGTCATGAGGTCTCAGTTTCTATTACAAGGACAGATATACCGGGTATTCAGCTAGAACAGCACAATATGGCAGGTTTAGAGGAGATGATGCGTCAGCTCCAGGAGAGTATGAAAACCATGCAGCAGGATGCTGCATGTCAAGCAGAATTTGCCAAGCAACAGGCCGAGGTCATCGCCCAACAGACAGAGTTAATTGCTAGGCTACAACAGCAAATTGGAACATCTGCATCGCACTAGGTTCCTCCCCCGCCAAGAGTTCCCATACTCGGGGAGACAACTAATGTCCAGGAAGATATGGACATTCCAATTGGGCCGGCTCCGCCTCCAATCCTACCCCTGCTATCCAAAACACCTATCAACCTACCGGATTCCCTCTTTGAGTTCGAGGTGGACCCCATAGCATTAAAAGTGAGCAAGCTTGAAAAGCTGTTCAAGAAATCCCAGGGCGTGAAGTCCATTCCAGATATTGAGGATGGGTACACCGACTCGGCTGTGACGCTGCCGGACCGATTTAAGATGTCGCACATAGACCGTTTCGACGGGTCTAGAGATCCTATGGTGCATTTGCGGCTGTTTTCGGATATCCTGAGGCCGATGGGCCTCTCCAGATTGCAGAAGCTTTCTTTGTTTCGCTGGACCCTGTTGGGTGTAGCGGCCATTTGGTATGCAAAACTAGAAGACTCTGACAGAGGAGTTAGGAGGAGATGGCCAAGGCCTTCATAGCTTAATACTTCTACAATACATAGATCTAGCTCACAACTCGTGATCTTGAGACAACTAGGCGAGAGCCGAAGGAGTGCTTCTCCGATTTTGTGACCCAGCGGAGGGCTATGGCCTCGATGATGACCATCAGGCCTGTCGATAAAGATTAGATTCGGATGGTTGTGCGCAACCTCCAGCCCAAGCTTATGCAGAAGATGATCGTTCTCTCCCTCCCCACCTTTGCAGATCTATATGAGATAGGGGTGCAGATCGAGGACGCAATGAAACAGGGTCTGATTGACCATGACAGAGAACAGCCCAAGAGGGCATTCAACCGTGGTACAAATGCAACCACAAGCAGTGCTGCTGCTGCCAGATCTTCAGATGCGGGCATGGTCACCACCACCACCCCAAGAACCCTTGCAGCTACGCCATTCACCGGTGCGTCCAGAAGTAGCTCACAAACAACTAAGTATTCTCCCCGAGGCCAAAGAACCTTTACTCCACTATACATGCCCCTGTCCAAAGCTCTGGGGGTTTTGATCAAGAAAGGGCACTTGAAGCCCCCAGAGCCGCGGCCACTACCGGATAAACTCCCTGCTTCCCATAACCCAGCCAAGTATTGCGCCTTTCACCAACGGCATGGTCATGACACCGAGCAATGCTTTCGATTGCGTCATGAGATTCAAGATCTCATTGATAACAGGGTAATCGTGCCTCTGGAGAAACAGAATGTCACAACTAACGCTCTCCCACCACATAACCAAGCTCCACCTCCCAAACGCATCAATCTAATCCAAACTAAGGTTGTGTCATACGACCCTAGTATATATATCACCCTTGCTCACCTACCCAAGCCGGAGGTGTTCATTCCCGACAGCACTGACTTGTGCGTATTGGACATCTCCCAAACCCAATCTGAGACGGTGGTGGCTATCAAAGATAGAAGTGGGTCAACAGCGGGTGCAGATCAGATTGATGATACAGAGCTTGAGGGGTCTGCGAGCTTCACGAACAAATCGAGCGGTTATATTGTATCAGTAGGCCAGGCTAGGCCGGATGTAGAATTACCAGTGGGGGCAGAGATTTGTGTAGTACGAGAGGATGGACCTAATCAGGGGCTAGATGACCAAGCGGATCTGGAAGAAGACATTGCAAATCTGCAGTTCTTTGAAGAGCAAGACTCAGGGGACATGACTGTCAACTGGTTCGGCTTGGATGGGTCAGCAGAATCTACTGGGAGGCTTGACGACCAGCCAGATGTTATTGAACAACCTTAGCTAGAACTGGGTCCGTCAGGGACAGAGACATCAACAGTGGCCGGAAGGGCCGGAGAGCCGAGTGGATCGCCGGAGAGCACCGGTGTAAAGAATTTTGCTCAAGATATGGGCAGTTTGGAAATAGAAGAAACTGAACAACAGGCTATACTGAAGCAGTTTGAGCGGGAAAGGATCGAAGATTCTGAGAAGACTAGAAAATCCAAAGCCCCTGTGGGGACAGAGTATGCTGCGAGCACAGGAATAGAAGGTGCTGTGGGCACAAGAATAATTGTAACGGAGCCGGACCAGTGTCTGACGGCTGCCGATGGCATGTGGTGGGAAGATGATGATCTATGTCTTGCTCAAACTGATGAGGACTGGGGGAATAACCAGCTGGATGATACCTGGTACATTGGCGAAGTGGACCACATGACTAGGAGCGGGCGTTATTTCAAGCCCCCGCACTTAGATCAACCAGAGGCGTCCGGAAAGGACAAGGAGGCAGAGAAGCAGAAAAAAAAGCTGCTCGAAGAGGAGGCTGTGCTGAAACAGCTGAAGAAGATACAGGCAGACATCTCCATCTGGGGACTCCTTATGGCTTCAAGAGTAAATAGATAGGCTGTCCTTTCTGCAATGGACAAGGCCAAACTTTCAATAGATACCACTCCTGAGTAGTTGGTAGGACTGGTCTTTGCGGGAGGAGCTTCCCCGTTGTTGACATTTTCTGACAAGGAACTGCCGCTTGAGGGCACAAACCATAACAAACCTCTCTACGTCTCTGTGGAATGCAGAAACAAGTGGGTACCGGTGGTTCTTGTCGATATAGGATCCGCTATTAACGTATGCCCGTCAAGGACAGCATATGCAATCGGGTTGAAGCCCGCAGATCTTGAGCCAACTCCCCAGGTGATAAGGGCCTACGACAATACTAGCAGAGAAGTGATAATGACCATGGAGATTCACACTCAGGTTGGTCCAGGACAACACGACATTGGTTTTCATGTCTTGGATGTTCTTACAACCTTTAAGTTACTCCTAGGGCGGTCGTGGCTGCACCAGGTGAATGCAGTCTCTTCCGCCCTACATCAAATGTTGAAATACCCCCACGGGAAAGGGGTGGCCATAGTTTTTGGGAATTCGTCGATTCATCCACCGCCAGAGGTGTCTACACCGATTTTGGAAATCGAGCATGGCACGGAGGATGTGTTCCTGTCAGGATTTACCCTAGCCGAGGCCCGGGTCGTTCAGAACATTTTGGCTGTTGATGAGGGGTTGTATGTCAGTGCACAGTCAGTATACTTCATGAACAAGCTCCAGCATGTCCTTGGGATGGGACTAGGAAGAAGTGGCCGGAAGGGCATTGTAGTATCGGCCGAAGTGCCGCATAATTCGCACACCTTGGGCTTGGGTTATCTGCCCACCAAAGAGGACTGGGTGAGAAAAGGCAAAGAGATGGCTGGAAGAGCTAGAGCCAAGCAGACCGGGAGGCACTTTGATTTGATGCATCGGCCTAGCCAAGGCACCCTGAACGGATGCTTCGTCCGGGAAGGGGAAGATTTTCCGTTCTGCGGCTTCCCAGAGCCATGGTTGAATGCAGAGAAAAGGCGCCTGCCAGGATTTGAGATCTTCTTCGACTTGCAGTTATCCAGGGATGATGTTGCCGAGGAGAAGACAGACCTAGTAGCTGAGGTTGAGCAGTGTAAGGAAGTGGATTCCGAGAGCACCGAGTTTGAAATGGGGGTAGCACTGGCCTGGCTACTATCAGGTCCTCCGATCGTACATGAGTGCGTAGGGGATAATCTCTTAGTGTCTATGATTGGAAATGAAACGGCTACAAGCCCACCTTCAAACATTTTGGATACATCCATCGCACTTTCCCTCGTCTGGCAGTATGAGGAGGGATTCTTATCGAGCAGCACCAGGTCAAGTAGTGAGCCGAAATCTGATTCCACTGAGTCTTGTGAGTCGGAATCAGGTTCCAGCTCGTCTGAGTCTGAGTTCAGTATTCCTGGGAGTGATAACCCGGATGCCACAGTCCTGTCTAGGTCGTCTTTTTCTTTCTCTTTTGAGTCTGTTGTAACAGAAGAATCAGATGTACTGGATGAAGTGATTAATGAGAATTGTACGGCTGTGGCCTTCGATTACTTTTCTGTACCCTTGATTTATTGCATTAATTCAGACTTTCAAAACTTCGATGAAAACGACGAGGAAGAAATTACTCCAGTTTTGAAATATTTGCTACAACAAGAGCATGAGAGGTTTGTAAAAACCGCTAGTTGAAGAAATCACCCAAATTAATGTTGGTACTGAGAAGGACCCACGGCTGGTCTAGATTGGGTCCACGTTGTCTTCGGAGGAGCACGAGCGCTTAGTCGCTTTGCTAAAAGATTTCAAAGATGTTTTCATGTGGTCCTACGAAGGCATGCCTGGAATCGATCCTGAGATTGTACAGCACCAGATCCCTTTTGACCCAGAGGCCCAACCTGTCAAGCAGAAACTTAGAAGGATCCGTCCCGACTGGGTTATCAAGATCAAAGAAGAGGTCACCAAGCAAGTTGACGCAGGGTTCTTGCCGGTATCTGAATACCCAACTTGGTTGGCCAACATCGTTCCAGTGCCGAAGAAGGATGGCAAAATCCGGGTATGTGTGGATTTTAGAGATTTGAACAAGGCCAGTCCGAAGGACGACTTTCTTCTGTCGCATATTGACGAGTTAGTGGATTTTATTGCGGGGCATGCATTGCTCTCATTTATGGATGGCTTTTCAGGCTACAACTAGATTGTAATGGCACCCGAAGACCGGGAGAAGACTGCTTGTACCACCCCATTGGGGACCTATTGTTATAGAGTGATGCCGTTTGGGCTGAAGAATGCTGGAGCTATATATCAACGGGCCACGACCATAATATTGCACGACATGATCCACAAAGAGGTTGAGGTGTACGTGGACGACATGATTGTCAAGTCCAAGGAAAGAGAGGTCCATTACACCGCCTTGCAAAAGTTCTTCCAAAGGATAAGAGAGTTTCGGTTGCGGCTGAATCCTCAGAAGTGTACGTTTGATTTTACAGCAGGGAAAATGCTGGGGTTCTTGATTACACAGAGAGGTATCGAAGTTGACCCTTCCAAAATCAAGGCCATCTTAGAAATGCCACCACCAATGACTGAAAAGGAAGTGCGAGGCTTTCTGGGTAAAGTGCAATTCATAAGACGGTTTATTTCAAAATTAACCTTGACTTGTGAACCACTCTTTGGTCTCCTGTAGAAAGGAACGAAGATCCAATGGGACGGCCAATGCCAAGCTGCTTTTGAACAGATCAAGCAATACTTGCAGAACCCACCCGTGTTGTCACCGCCTGAGCCGGGGAAATCGTTGATTTTGTATCTTTCAGTGACTGAAACTACAATGGGTTGCATGCTGCACAAGAGTCTGAGGACAAAGTGGAGAGAGTTATCTAATACGTGAGCAAGAAGATGCTGGATTATGAGACCCGCTACACTCCACCGGAGAAGGCTTGTCTGGCCTTGGTATGGGCTACCAAGAAGCTGCGGCACTACCTGTTAGCTCACTCCGTAATGTTGGTTTAGAGATTAGATCCTATCAAATATCTCTTCGAGAAACCGGCACTTACGGGTAGGCTAGCCCATTGGTTGCTTCTGCTTTTCGAATTCAATCTGAAGTATGTGACGCGCAAGTCAGTAAAGGGAAGAGCGATAGCGGAGTTCCTGGCCAATCACCCAGTGGAAGGGGATGAAGCAGTTGAGTACCTATTCCCAGACGAGGCTATTCTGCATATCGAAGACGAAACTTGGACAATGTACTTTGACGGAGCGTCAAACCAATACGGGTATGGGATAGGGTATTGCTGATAGCGCCCGACAATTCCCGCATACCCCTAGCATTCAAACTCCAGTTCAAAGTCTCGAACAATGAGGCAGAGTATGAGGCATGCATTGCCGGTTTAGAAGCCGCCCTAGAACTAAGGGCAAAACGGTTGGACGTCATCGGAGACTCAAACCTTGTTGTATCTCAAGCTAAGAGAGATTGGAAAGTCAAAGAAGAAAAGATGAGAATCTACCACCAGACCTTGGACATGATGATTCCTCGGTTTGAGAAGTTGAACTTTTCTTACCTATTAAGAGAGAACAATAGGTTTGCAGATTTACTAGCAACTCTATCTTCTATGATAGACATCCCTTTCAGAGTCCAGATGCGTCCGATCATCATTGAAAATAAATTCATGCTGGCCTACGAGCTGATTGCTGCCATAGATGAGGTACAAGATAAGAATCCCTGGTATTACGATGTCTGGAACTTCTTGGAAAAAGAGGCGTATCCACCATGGGCAAATGCCAAAGATAAGAGGGCAATTAGAAGAATGGCTGCCCAGTTCATCGTCTGTGGGGGTAAACTGTACAAGATAGGTCATCTGGGAATGCATAAGTTGTGTGTTGATGCTGAAGAATCAAAGCGCCTGATGGAAGACATCCATGGAGGAGATTGCGGAGCGCACATGAATGGGGTGATACTAGCCCGGAATATCCTTAGGCAGGGTTACTACTGGTCGACCATAGAGGAGGATTGTATTGGCTTTATCCGGCGATGCCACAAATGTCAGATCCATACAAACCGCATGAACATTCTGCCGTCGAAGCTATACAACATGACTTCGCCATGGCCATTTTCAGTCTGGGGGATTGATGTGATCGGGGCTGTTACTCCGAAGGGGTCCAATGGGCATGAGTTCGTTCTTGTCGCGATAGACTATTTAACAAAGTGGGTTGAGGCCCAGTCTTATGCGGTGTTGAAGGCTTTGCATGTCGCCAAGTTCATCCGAAACAACATCATCTGTCGCTACGGGGTCCCGAACGAGATCATTTCAGACAATGGTTCCCACTTCAAGAAATAAGTAATCGACTTGTTGGACAAATACAATGTGGCTTTTTACAAGTCATCTACATATCGGCCGCAGACCAACGGAGCAGTTGAGGCCGCCAACAAGAACATCAAACACATTTTGTAGAAAATGGTGGAAACCTACCGGGACTGGCCAGATAAGTTGCCATTTTGCTCTGTGGGGCTACCGGACTTCAATTAGAACTTCTACTGGGGCGACTCTGTATTCATTGGTTTATGGGATGGAGGCCGTTCTACCCATCGAAATTGAGGTTCCGTCATTACGAGTATTGGCTGAGTGTCAGATAGCTGAGGCAGATTGGCAGCAGAGCAGATTCGAAGAACTCATGCTTTTTGATGAGAGAAGGCTGAAAGCACTGTGCCATGTTCAGGGTTATCAATGCAGAATTGCCAGGGTTTTCAATAAGAAAGTTAAGTCCATGAATTTGAAAGAAGGAGATTTGGTGCTCAAAGACAACCGAGCTCCCATCAACGACCCTAGGGGCAAGTTCAGACCTAATTGGACTGGTCCTTACATCATCAAGTCTATCTAGTCGGGTGGAGCTGTCGTTCTGATGGACCTAGTTTGCCTAGAGTTCTCCCAATCGATCAACATGGACAAGTTGAAAAAATACTTTCCCTGAGAGGCTCGCTAGGCCGAAAACCTGAAAGGGCAACCTAGGCAAAAGTTAGAGCATAGAAAATTTGAAATTATAAAATTTGAGCTCGCAAGGTTGGAAACCCGCAAAGGGCGGCCTTGGCAAAAGTTAGAGCGTAAAAGGTGAGGGTTAATACACGAGTGAGCTTGGCCCAAACTACGTAAGGCTTGATTCCCATCTTTGGGATACGTAGGCAACTTCATCCTGAAGTCCAGCCATAAACACTTCCTCGATCAACTTTATCCATGTGATCATGTTTGGTCATTTCTGTCTATTCAGCATTCAAAAGCTCGGTTGTGATCTCCAGTGTAGTGCTACTCAGACTAGGGGCAACTTTCCAGTTGTTGGAATCCGGGGTTGTGCATCTCAGTGATAGATCTCAGGCGTGTCCAGTTTTGATCCATATCGAAAATGGTTTTGACAAGTTTTAATAAAAGTTGATTTTGCTCAAATTAGTCTTTTTATAACTTAGACCATTTTTGGACCAAACAGAAAATTTTCAGTACCACAACCTTCAATTTCATTGATTTCAATATAGAGTTCTCTTGCTCTTGAATACAAAATTGAAGTTGCTTTTCATTATATTCATAAAGAAAACTTGAAAGTTCTGATTAAAGCAAACAAATCTGGGGCATAGTCAGGTGTTCTCGTGTTCCCTCCCAGAGCTGGTCGAAGCTTCTGATGCCAAATAGGGCCCAACTTGTGCCTCTTCATTAAGCCAATCTATGCACTCGTCAGAGAGGGTACAACTGAAAATGGGAGCGGGGGCTAGAAGCTCTCTCGTCCTCCAGGCTGCGGCATACCGAGCTAGCTGTGCGCCTCAGATCGGAAATGTACTAGGGTATTCCATCCTTTCTTCCGGGCAAGTCTGATCATGTCCGAACTGGCGCCAGAACCAGAACGGAAAGTTAAACACGTAGTGTGTCAGGCTGATCAATTGGATCCCGGGCTGACGAGCCATGCTGTAGCCCATTCTCGGCAGATTGAGCCAAGGGCAGCACCAAGCAAAGCGGTCTGCGGACAAACTGCACATCCAGTCATACCACCATCCCTTATTCGGAGCATCGACCAGACGTCGCCGGAAGGAATAGCTGCGAGCTGAACATGCCGGACACGAGTCCACTACTCTCAACTTGTCCATTAACCACACCTGGGGAGGGATGAAAAATGAGAGATTAAAGAATAGAGATGTGCATATTGAGAGAAAAAGTGAGTAGAGGGTTTTGAGAGGAAAAAACAAGCCTGAAGGCTGAGTAATGTGAGCAATACATATGTGAGATGGGGTGGGAAATATTACCTGCAATAGTAGTGGACTCCCCGCAAACCTAGCTGTCTCCCGGCGATGAAAAGCGTCCAAGCCCATCAATGTTTCGGCCAGCGTCATGGCGATGCAACTCTTACCCTCTCTTAAGCCCTCGGCAACCTCGATCAAACGAGTGCTAAACCCTCTTGAGCCCGGGCAAGCAAGAAGTGGGATAGCATGCATAAGCAAAGCGCATGTCGCTGATAACCTTGCCAATGATGGTTGCCGCGGTCACCGGTATCAGAAAACTAACAAACCAAGCTTGGGATGTCCAGCTATCCGTCGCGAATCAATGACCGAACGTCATGCAAAGTAAGGCCGCACATCCTTCCTCAAGCTTGAACATGGCCGAACCGGAGTTGAGCCAAGATTTCTTCATCACGCTTGGATTCCATTAAAGCTTGGAAATCCTCAAAAGTAGGACACATCTCTTGACTGCAAAAGCTAAAGACGTGTGTTATCAGATTCCAAAATCTTGCTGCGGCATAGAGGAACGGAAAATGCAGCGGGGTGCGACCCAACGTGAATAGTGCCTTTATGCCGAAGCCCCGGAAATTCAGCGTTTCCGAGCCTTCAATTTGTGAGATTTTGGATAAGGAACTCTTCCATTTGGTGCAAATCAGTGTTAAAATGAGAAAAACTACGAAGCTGGGGCTTTTAAAGAAGATAAGGTGTTGAGTGGAAGACAAGTGTCAACATTCAAGAGGTACTTGCCATTTTTGGCCAAATGTAGTGCCGACCGGCCATCCATTTTGGCCGATCAGCTAAAAATGTTGGCCGATGGCCATTTCTTGTGGCCGATGGCCTCTCCCTATGGCCGATGGCCTCTCCCCTTATTCTATGAGCAATCTATGTGTTGAACATGTTGGGAACTTGTGATTGGTCCCACTTCTAATGCCTTCCGGTGTTGATTTTGCGAAGTCACGCCTATTTGTTTATCGAGTTGTAATTTGCATTCTTTAAGTCTTTGTTTTGCTTATCGAGTTGTATTTACACTTGGTTAGCTTGTCAAGGTCTTTGTTTTGTTTATCGAGTTGTTTTGCTGTTAGTTGGTTCACTACCTGATTAATTGCATTTCGAGTGTTTGGTTTTCAAAACAAAGTTCAATCTCATTTACATTGTTATGTAATGCGATGCGATGCGATGCATAGAATGTACAAATGTAACACTTTTTGAACAAAATAGCTGTTTCATTTCATCATATGTCTTTTGCAAAGGTACATAGTTTTAAAGAAAGTAAAACTTGCCTGATGCAGTACAATGTGCTCAAACTACTAACAAAAAAGGGAAATAAAGCAAAAAGGAAAAGAAAAGCAACAAAATGTCTGAACAAAGCAAAAAGAAGAAAAACAGCAAGTGTCTGGATTAGTATTAGTCATCTCGAGCACGGGAATCCGTCCTGGTCCTCTTCCTGGGCGAGGGTCTAGGATCACCACTGCTGGCTCCGTAGTCAGAGTCTGAGCTGTCTTCGGCCTCACCCTGGGACGCCGCCGCCTTCTCATCAGAATCATTGGGGGAGGGCTCTCGTGAATTACTCTAAGCTGTCTGCCTCGGCTGTGGATCGTCATCAGAGTCTGAGCTGTCTGCCTTGGCTATGGATCGTCATCCTCTGCCTGACTCCCCCTCCTCCTCGAGCAGGTACGGATGGTCCAGCTGGAGCACCCCCCGCGACCAGAATCTGGAATGGGGCCTGAAAGGAACAAATGGCAAATGCACTAGTTATGCTAAGCAAAGCAGGGTATGAATACCGAATACAGTGTGTGAGTACTGTGGGCAATGTGTGAGTACAGTGTATGAATGCTGTGGGCAATGTACGAGTACAGTGTATGAATGCTGTGAGCAATGTGTGAGTACAGTGTATGAACGTCGTGAGCAATGCTGTGAGCAGTATGTGAGTTCAAGTGTATCAGTGCCGTGAGTGCTGTGTATCAAGTGTCGTATCGATAATGTGGTATATCAGATCAGTATGAAACAGATTATGCAAAGTTTGAGACTGCAGTTGAAGGAACTTACTAGGATACCGTAGATGGCCAACAGGTCGATGCTCCGCTGCAGCATCCCCATCACGGAGGTAGTCAGCTCTGAAGACTGGCGAGTGTACTCGACGGAAGCCTGCAAAAATGTTGAAGTCATTAGTATTCTGCGGAATATCAAGTGAAAATGAAATGACTGTACAGAATGCAAAGTATAGTAGTACATACCGGGGTCGAGCCGTAGACTTCGGTAAGCTTATGATCAGCCGGAGGAGGAGCGATGGGTATCTGGTACGTCTCCCCACCCTGTCCTCGGCATGTCATCGTCGTAGGCAGCTCTGGCGATCCAGGTCCCTGTCCTCTCTGGGACCCACTCCTCTTACGGGCTTGAGGTGCCCTCGATGCTCCTACTCTTGCCACTGGCATTACAGGTCTCTCTCTCTCAGCTCGGCAAACACCGGTTATAGGCCATATCAAATAAGTCTAGATGAACTCAGCGTAGTCACCCTCATCTCTGAATGGGTCTGAGTCCCAGCCAATCGTGAAGTCCATCATCTCCTCAAAGGTGTACCTCTTGGTATGCCTCATGTGGGAAGGAGGTGGCCCCGGAACTATCTGCTCCGCTAAGCCAAGGGTCTGGCGTAGGAAGCGCTCACCCAGGTACCAGGCTCGGCAGACTGGAACCTCCAGTAGAACCCTGAACCGGGCAGTCTCCCGAGCACCCGCATACTGATCTCTGACCGCCTCCGGCAACGGGGCCTAGGGCTGCCAGGTGATCTGCAAATGACATACGGTTTTGTTATCTACTGTTGAAAGTACAATGTAAAGCAAAGCTTAAATGAACTCTAAAGTCTGAAATACCTCTGCGGCGGTAATGGTGTCGAAGTATCGGCGGAAGAACACGAAGGACTCTCGGGGCCTCCGCTCGCACCTCACATCGAATCGGTGAGAGAACGGAATGCCGAGGGGGATCTCCTCATTCGGCACTGGGGCAAGCCTAGGAAAGTAGGCATACACCCACAACTGTAGAGTGTAACAGGGTAAATATCAGTATGCTTATCAGATAAAGCAGAATGCAGAATAAAGCAAAAATCAGTGTGTGCAGTATACAGTCAGTGTAAAGTAGATTGCGTGTGTGCAGTGTCTGCAGTGTACTGCCAGTGTAAAATAGCTCGCGTGTGCGCAGTGTGTGTGGTGTACAAATAGTATAAAGCAGAATTGAAAAGCAGAAAGGGAAGATGTACCTCCCAGGCTTGCCAGTAGCCTCCAAGCAAATGTCCACTGCGGCGGGAAGATGAACTTATATATCCATAAAGTGTGGCTAGGCCTGCGCCACCCCAGTCATAGCGGCGGATCCTGGTCACGTCCACTAGTGCGCTCAGCAAGTAAAGGGCGACAGCGTTCGCCCAGTCGGCAAAGAGGGTGCTCCTCAACAGGAACATGATGAAGCTGTGGGCGTACTGCTCCTTCTCCTCGCGAGTCGCGGGTGCCTGAATCCGGAAGTGGTCCTCAAACCATGAGTACCTCACAAATCCTGCCTAGGAAAGAGGAGGCCGAGCGCCGAGCAAGTAAATCTGTGCGGCGTCCCACTCGTCCATACCAGTATCGAAGATGATCAGATCACCTCCTACTCCGATGCCTGTGAGCATGGAGAAGTCAAAGGGAGTCATCGTCATCTCCCCGGTAGCAGAAAGGTGGAAGGAGTCGGTGGTGTCCCACCACCTCTCCACTAGTGCGCCTAGAAGAGGCCTACTCGCAGTGAGGCGCGAGAGTCCCCTGTAGAAAATGCTGAGGCCGGCCTGATCAACAATCTGACGAACCGCATCGGGCAACTCCATGTACCAATCTCGGGCAATGTTGTTCCCATACCCCCGGAAGGCATGGGAATCTCCCTGTGTTCAAAGACAAACAGTTGAGAAGCAATGTTAGAAATACAGTGCTTGGATGCGTTCAGAATTGATAAAATGCAGTGTGTGTGCATGTGTTCGAGTCTACACAAATATTGGGTGCGGGTGTGCTCACGATGAACTACAGCATATGACGTATCAGTGTGTTTGGGTTATCCGATTGAGAATGCAGTGTGTGTGCATGTGTTTAAGTTTAAACAGATATCGAGTGTGGGTGTGCTCACGGTGAACTACACATATGATATATCAGTGTATCTGGGTTAAGCAGTTAAAGAACAGTATCGATTATCACCGTTATGTGTTCTACATTGCAAAAAATGAGACAGAGGGAAAGAGTGTACCTCAGCGACACCGTAAGACAGATGTGACTCTGGCTCGAGCAACAAGAGCTCCAGTGGTGCGCCTTGCGCGTAACTCCTGAAGTGGCGGATGCCATCGGGAGGCAACACGTGTACCGTCGGCCTGTAGGTCGTCGGGTCGAATGGTCGGACATAGAAAGGCAAGAGCTCGATCTCAGGGTCCATGTCCAACTCCGGGGGAGTTCCACCCCGTGGAATGTCGTTTGCCATCTCAAGAAAAGTGTGAAAATGGCCGAGGATGCGAAAAACGAGCAAGAATACGAAAAGTCAACCCAAAAGTCAACCCCGAGTGGGTGAAAAATGGGAGAAAAGGTCGGAGTGTGGAAAAGGCACAAAGACCGAGGTATAACTCAGGGGAAAAAACCCCAAGCGGTGGAAACCAAGAAAGGGGCATCGAAAATGAATTTCGATCGGTTCAAAGTGTGCGAAACGAGAAGGGTTTCGCGAATCGGACGATGGAAAAGGCTCGAAAACAAGAGAAAAACACGGATCGAAGCGAGGAAAATCACCTAGAGAGGAAGAGGGATGTTTTTCGAGCTAGGGTAAAGTGAAAATATAAGGTTTGGAACCTTATATTTAAACACCCGAGGCAAAAAGACAAAACTACCCCGAAACTGCCATTTTTGGCCGATCGGCCAAATTGTTAGCCGATCGGCTAAATGTTTGGCCGATGAGCTCATTTTATGGCCGATGGGTGGCCGATGGACTCCCTTTGTGGTCGATGCACCTCCCACACCCTTGGTTTGGTCAGTTATGTGGTTTGGGACCTTTATCTCTCAAGACAGTGCAAGAAAGTAGACTTTTGAAGCTCTACCGACCTTCGTGTTGACCTCGAATCGTGCCTTCCAAGTGTGGCACTTGATACGTACGAGGTGTATCCTTTTCGTATCCTTTTGTCTCTTACAAGATTCAGAAATTGCTTTAAATACATTGCATTACAACGTCTTGTCGTGTTTATAATGAGCGCGCATTGGTTATACGTCATACCATCCTTGTATTGTTATGCACGTACTATATGCGTCGTAGCGCATACCATCCGTGCATTGTTATGCACGTGCTATATGCGTTGTAGCGCACGCCATGCTTGCATTGTTATGCACATCTCTTTAGCGTTGTCGCGCACACCATGCTTGCATTGTTATGCACATCTCTTATGTGTTGTCGCACACGCCATGCTTGCATTGTCATGCACATCCCTTAGGTCGCATTGTCTTGCGCCCCTCCATCCGCGTTGTTTCGCATATCTCATTTGCTTCATCATACATCTTATTATGTTACATGCATTGACATGCATTTCAGTACATGCGTTGTCTCACACGTCACTTGCATTGTCATGCATTTTCCTTACCTCGCATTATCATGCATTAACCATGCATTGACATGCATTTCAGTACATGCATTGTCATGCACATCTCATTTGCATTGTCGTGCATTTCCCCATCTGCATTGTCGTGCACATCTCATTTGCATTGTCGTGCATTTCCCCATCTGCATTGTCATGCACATCTCATTTGCATTGTCATGCATTTCCTCATCTGCATTATCATGCACATCTCATTTGCATTGTCATGCATTTCCTCATCTGCATTGTCATGCACATCTCGTTTGCATTGTCATGCACATCTCATTTGCATTGTCATGCATTTCCTCATTTGCGTTGGCATGCACATCTCATTTGCATTGTCATGTATTTTGCTCCTTATGCATTGTCTTGCACCCCTACTAACTTGTGCATTGTCTTTCACACCTACTAATTTCTGCATTGTCTTGCACCCCCTATAACTTGCATTGTCTTGCTCGTTATGTGCATTGTTTTTCACCCCTTATAACTTGCATTGTCTTGCTCGTTATGTGCATTGTTTTGCAGCCCCTATAACTTGCATTGTCTTGCTCGTTATGTGCATTGTCTTGCACCCCTTACTAACTTGTGCATTGTCTTGCACTCACTAACTCGTATTGTTTTGCAAACTTATCTAACTTGTGCATTGTTTTGCACTCACTAACTTGCATTTTTTTGCAAACTTATCTAACTTGCATTGTTTTGCAACTTCACTAACTTCCGTTGTTTCACACGTTCTACTTCCGTTGTTTCGCACCCTCTCTAACTTGCGTTGTTTCGCACGTTCTACCTGCATTGTCATGCACTTCACACTTCACTTGCGTTGTCACGCACTTTTCACTTGCATTGTTATGCATGTTTCTTGCGATACTGTACCTGTTAAGTTTCTTTCTTTTGCAGGCATGATATTGTATGTACGGTTCATTTGAAGCTGGCGAGAACAGACGAACTGGACGGTATTGTATTCTCCGTGTGAGACGTAGCGAGAATTGTATAATTCTCTTACATCCTTTCTGCATGTAATGTAGTTAGATTTGTGTTCGCTTGCTTAAAACTGTTGCATGTTATGCTTCGTTACAACTTTCTTTGCATGATCATAAGTTATGTTCGACATCGTGCATGTCCTTTGCATTTTGTCCCTGCCTTCAGGCACATATCTTGCTATCTTGTATGCTTGTCTAAGTCTTCAGCCTTGTCAAAAATGGGTCGTCTCTGGGCTTTGACATTCACTCCCGTTATTTTTATGACTTTCGAGTTCTGTCAAAGAGGGACAACTGTAGACACCCTATTTTTGATCGTCCTCAAGACTTGGACGTCATCGTTTGAACACTCGATGATCATCCATGTTCGTGTTCGTTTTGAGTTCCCGGAGGTCTCGGCCGCGTGCCTTGCCTCAAGCTCTCTCAACTTGTCTATTTTGTGCTTGGTTGTAGACCAAACACCTGTGTTTTTGCTTTTGAGGGAAGAGGGTGGCTTGTTGGCCATCCCCTCAACCCATCGGCCAAGGCATGAAGCCATCGGCCTTGTTTTCTTTCCATCGGCCAAAAGTGTTGGCCGATCGGCACTCTTTTTAGTCGATCGACACTTATGTTCATCGATCGGCTATATTTTTTGACTGAACCCTATTCATCTGCTTTATCCAGATATTTTATGCTAGCTGTCATAGCTGGCATACACAATTCCCCCCCTCCATACACGTGTACGGAGCGATTTGCCCCTTGACTTAGCTTCTCTAAGAAGCCTTGGAATTGAATTTCTATAAGAAAGGAGCTCCCCCTCCCTTCTCAGAGGTTCTGAAAAATAGGGTTAGAAAAGTTGTATCTATCTATCTTTATATCTCCCTCTCTTTTGATTTGTGTGTGTATTTGTGCCTTAAAGTGTAGTATTGTCTTACTATTGTACACAAACACACACTAGAACACCATCCTCTTGGAGCTGAGGTCCCTTGAGGTTGATTTCAGAGTTCTTGGAGTGGTTTAAGCTTGGAAAAGTTGCTGGAGCTTTGTTCTTGAAGAGGTTCTACAAGGGTGAGCAAACTTGCTTTTAATACCCCATTCTTGCTTAAGCTTCTAGCCCTTCTTGCTTATTGTTTTAAGCTTAACTCTTAACTAATAAAAGTTCTATTTTTACTTGCTTTAAATCTTTGGTTAAGGTCTCTTTTTGGTTTGGGGTTGTTTCCCCCCTCTTAGGCCTTGTTAGGCCTTGTTTTAGGCCATCCCTTTTGGCCCTTATTCTTGGCTTTTCATGACCATCCTACCACTGAAATCCAGAGGATTTTCAGTGGTGGGAAGGTGGTTTTGGGGTCTTAAATAGGAGAGGGTCATCCCCTCTCCTTATTGTCTTGTATGCTAGTATAAATGGCTTATATTGATAGCATGTTTGCTTAGCTTGTTTTAGCTCCATTTCAGCAAGTATTTGGTGTTATTTTTCCATGATATACCTCTGTTTCAAGTTGGTTTAATGGCTTCTTACATGCTCCATATACTTGTCTTGCAATCCCCTCACTTACCTTAATATGCATCATGTTGTAACATGTCATTCTGGCATGATTTTGGCTCAACTCCAAGAAGCTTTTAGCCTTGTTTTAACATGCTAAAGTTATGTTTTGCATTGTCTTGATCATATATGCCATGCTTTGTATAGCTGCCATGCAATCTAGCTTGCTGGCTTTGAGTGTCCAAGTCACCAGCATGCTTTACTTGGGTCATTTCACTGATTTGGCCTCACTTGTTATGTTATTTCAGTCCATATAGTATGCTTATATACTTGCACTTATCACTCCTTTAATGCATTAAAGAGTAGATGTTTTATGTCTCTTGAATGGGTCCTTGTGTGTGCCATCATGTTTAGGTCTTTGGGATGCCATCTAAGTGGGTTTTTGGTCTTGTTTTACCATGCCATAACTCTGTTTTTGTTGGTTTATGTCATGCCATGTTTGGTTTTGATAGGTGTAGTGTAGCACCCCTTTTATAGCCTTGCATGCCTCATGCTTTTGGCATTGTGTTCTAGCTTGTGTTGGCTAGTTTCGAGCATATTTTTGGTCTTGTTTGGATCTGCCTTCGGGATGTTTTAGGTCCCCTTGGCCCTTTGGGACTTGTCTTGCATGGCCTTGGTTTGAACCCCTTAGCTAGCCTTAAGCCTTGAGCCTTCTTGCATGATTTTCTTTTGTTTTGCTTGGTTGGTTTGGCACCTTTCCATGCACAATTTCAGAGCTTACCATGTTTGTCACGTGTCCATATTTGTCCCCTTTTAAGTGTTCTGGAAAGTTGCCCTCCTATGCCTAGGTGATAGGCCAATTGGCATGCGTGTTTGTATGTACCTTTGTCTTCATTTCCATAGCACTTTGGCCACTGATAGCCCATTTTGGTTTAAGTCCATCTTACCATGTTGTTGCATGCTTGTTTCATTTTGCCTGTTGTTGCATGCTATGCATGTTTGCATATTTAGGTTGTTTGCCTATTGCATATTGTATGCTTGTTTGCTCATGTTGCATTAGATTTGCATCATGCTTGGGTTGTTTGCATGCTTGCTTGCATGCTTAGGTTGCATTGCATTATGTGTGCATTCCCTTGCCTCTTGATCAAGCATGATAGAGGTTGGGGCCCTTATGTGTTTTGTGCATTTCATTTGATATTGAATTGCACACTTGGCTCCTTTGGCCATCATGCATTGAAATGCGTGATTGGTGGTTCGAGGGTCGAGGGCTACACACCTTTGAGTCTTAAACATGATAAGGGGTGTAGTTGTGTAAACATTGTCTTGTGAATGTATTGCCATGCTCTGTTTGTCCTCTACTGCAACAACAGGAGCTTTTTGTAGGAAGAGATGGTCGATCGATCATATCTAGTGCCAATCGGCTAACAGTATTTGGCCGATAGCCTTATATTTGGTCGATGACCAATTTACCATAGCCGATGGCCCTATCTTTTGGTCGATGACCTCTCAACAGGCCCACAAGGTGGTTCAGAAGTGTCACAGAAGTTGGCATAATTTTCAGAGGTACAGAGCAGTGCAAGCAGAGGCAACATGAAGCATGGCGATGGATTTCCAAGCGAAGCCGTCCGAGCATGCATCCATCCCTTGTCCCGAGGCCATTTCAGTGTTTTAATAACTTAGAATAGTTATTTATTTCGATTTGGTTGTGTAATTAATTAATTAGGTTGTTAGTTAGTTAATTAGTTAATTTGTATTATTCTTTCGGACCCTCCGTTAAGAGGACCAATTGTTGTAATAAGCGTGCGTGTGTGCGATGCATGTTTTCTAACCCCACGTCTTTCTCCCTTTTACTTAACCACTTACAATGGTTAGTTTTAGGGCATATTCCATTTATCATACCTTATGCTCGCATGTTTGCATCCATCAATTTGTATTGCATGCACCGGGCTCGGCGCATCATACTAACTCCATTGTATTTCAATTCTTACTTGAATACATGTATCGAGTTGTTGCATCTCGCATGCCATTTTAGAATGGCTGAGCCTATTTCTAGTTGCTTTTGTCATGTGTTGCATTAGTCTTCTTAACATGAGCTAGGATCATGCATTGATTACTAACTAGTTTTTTGTTTTGGCTCGGAGTACACTGTAAGTGTTTATGCTTTAGCATCTTGCATGCGTGTGAGTGTTAACATAACAGCATGCTTGCCATGAGGCTAATTGCTTATGTGATATAACTGCCTGAATGCCTGTGGGTGAAGGTTGGATTACTTGAATTGGAACAATTCGTTGAAATCTGCATTTTTAGCCTATTTGCGAGTAGCAAACTTCAAACCATTTCCAAACAAACGGATATGCGATGCTTTGTTCCAAATTTGGCGATCTAGTCTATACTTGTGTGTTATGCGCATCACATAGTAATTCTAGCTATTTAACCGAAATAAGAACACATGTGTTTTCAAAAACAAGATATCATGCTTAGTACATGCCGATCTTTGATCGGGCGAGCGGGGGTGCTCATAGATGACCTTTCCCAATCGTACCCAAGTTCCCAAGCCGAGGCAACTTTGGTGATGACGGACATGTGGCCTTAGGCAACGAGTCAGGGTTTCCTAAATTCCCTGAAAATAAGTATTTAGGTGGCGACTCTGTATCTGGCAAAGCAGTCTATGTTTGACACTTTTTTCTTAAAAATCAATTTTCCTAAACGATTTGCCGGATTTGAACTCTTTGGTGATTTATCGTTCTCGCATTGTACTTTGCGAGATTAGATTCAGAACCGTGACATTTGAGTCCAAACTGTAGTAGCAAAGCCCAAGGGCGCATCTACAGCGTTACATATATTCAATATAAAATTTTGAAAAAAAAAAGAGAAAAAAATTCCAAAATTTTCAAAGAGAGAAATTTTTTCACAATTTTCTATATAGAAACCATGAAATGTCAGAATTTATGCACCAAAAAAAAAAAAAAAAAAAAAAAAAAAAACTATGAAAAATTGTGTTTATGCAAATGCAAAAATAGATCAATATTCTAATTTTCAAAATTCTCAATTTCTAAAAAAATCACAGATTCTTTTCAAAATTCGTGAAATTTTGTAGTTACTCAAACATAAAAACAATAAAATTTTACAAATTTTTAGTTTAAAAAACTACTACATTTGAATTTCACATTTTCTCAAACACAAACTGTGAAATTATACAGTTTCAAAAAAGTAAGAAATTTACTTAAAAAACTACTAAAATTTCATAGTTCTTTTTTTTATGTGCATAATTTTATAATCCATTTTGATTTGATATTTTGACAAGTGGATTCTAAATTTTTTAATTTTATTTAAAGAAATATACACAGTGAAAATTTATGGCATTTTGAAGTTTGAATAAAATAAAATAAAATAACTAATTTGATGTTGCTGAACATGTAATCAAGGTGCTCTCACTAAGGATAAATTTGTCAAAATATTTATTAAAATTTGAAAAACATAGCTTAACTTATTAAAAAAATAAAATACATGGTGATTTGAAATTGCCAATTGTATGCCCATCAGAATCTTTCTATTTAACTACTGATTGTGGAAGTTGTTAACAATTAAACTCTCTTTTTAATCCTCCATACCTATATTAAAGTTATTTAGAGTTTTGTATCATGTAAAACAAAACACCAAATCGAACCATACACAAAACTCTCAAATTCCCAATTCATCAATCGGATTTTAATAAAAAGTGAATCAAGGTTTAACCAAAGAGTAGTGCAAACCCAATATAGTATGCCTAGATATACACATTTACGTAAAACTTAACAGACAATTAAGCAATTAAAAAAAAAAACTCAAAATTCAAAATTCAAAATTCAAAATTCAAAATTCAAAATTCAAAATTCTCAAAAACCAAACAGGAAGTTGAATCGAAGAAGAAGGTGCCTGCTGCTGTTTGGCTGCTTGTTCCATTTGCTTACTTACTTGCTTTTTAATGGCTTCCATTGGGAACACTGTACACTTTCATTTCACATTTCCTTTATATAAGTGTGCGTATATATAATAATAATAATTCACGTACACATGTGGGTAATTGCACAGAAAAAAAAAACTAGAAGATTAGAGAAGCTCTAGATGATTAAACTATGTACAATAATGCAAAGACACAATAATCCTAACAGCTCCTCCTCCTCCACGTCAAAAAACTTTTGTACCTCAAAGTTGTGTGCAATGTGATACCACAGTACTATTATCATTAGAGTGAAGAAAGCCCAGGATGGATTCCAAGCGAGGAGGATGGATTCCGGTAGTGAAGCAAAGAGGAAAGCAAGAAGTAGGGAGGTCAGTGGATAGTGCAGCAATCCTCACGGTGTTTGTGGATAATCTACCTAGCTTAATGGATCCCAAAGGCTTGTTTAATCTTTTCGGGAAGTTTGGAGTTGTAAAAGATATCTTAATTTCGCAAAAGCGTAGAAGAAACACCAACACAAGATTTGGATTGATAAGATATAATTGTGAAGTAGCAGCAAAGGTAGCAGTGCAAAAAGCTCATGGTCTATGGGTGGATGATAAAAATTTATTCGTCAAATTTGCTGCATTCGAAAGAAACAGAGAGCAGGGGCAGTTCCATTTTCAAAATCCACAACAACCACACCCTAGAGAGGAGGTTCGGAGAGGTCCATACCATTTCACCAGTAAGAAGACATTTGCAGACGCAGTAAGAGGCATTCAGGTAATGGGCAGTGACTGTCAAGCCCCAATTTTAATTACACGGAAACATTACCAAAAGCCTATAAATTAGGTCTTTTTTTTTTTTAACCCTTGGGTAATAGAAACAAAATAATACATGACCTCTCTCGCAATGAATACAACAATATTAATAATACATGCCAAGCTCCAGCTACAAAGTTACAACTAAATAAATACAAACATCCATGTTTAATAAGATTACACATAAGAGGTACATGAACTTCTTAACTCTCCAACCAATCAATCCAAATTATCTTCCTGTAAGGAAAATGAAACAACAAGGGGTGAGCACAATTGCCCAGTAGGAATCTCATAGTTCAAAACCAATAATCATCCTATAGATAGAAATGATTATGCATGCATGGTGATACCATATAGTAAAGTGACGTTTTGTAATTTTAAAATATCATACGTAGAGTATCTTTTTCTCGAAATTTATTTGAACATTTGGAAAACCTTCGACCATCAAAACTATCCATTTTTATCAGAAAATCATAAATCATTTTTGAAAACAAATATATTTAAGGAAACACATCATTTTAAATTTATTAACACATTCCAAAATATTCCTCATTTAATTTTCATTTTAACATTTCTCTTTTTATTTTCGTTCTCCTCTTTTACTAGTTCCATTTATTATAACATCATAATCTCAAGTTCAAGTTCCATTAATTCTCCAAAACGTCCCACATACATGCTATTCCCACCAATCTATTCATATTTGCTGTAACTCCTCAATATAGAAATCCAAATCTCCTTTATATTCAATCGTTGTTATCCTACACTTAACTCCTACTTATCTAACAACTACATCACATCCACACATTCATTATCAACTATAACTCAATACATCACAACTACATTGTATCCACACTTGCATTATCAACTATAATTCAATATATCACAACTACATTATATACACATGTGTGTTATCAATCATAATTCAACATATCATAAGGATAATAAACCCTTTTTATTCAATTTCTTCAGATAATTTCTATATGCATTCCATTTCCAAGCCAAATTACACATCAATTGTAATTTCATAAGTTCATCTCAATTCCCACATATTATCATCAACTCAACTCATTTCTCAACACATTCCACCTTTTGCCGACTTGATACGGCGGGACAACGGGCATCCAATCCATAACACTTTCCACCTTTTGCCGGCTATTATACGGTGGGAAGTGAACTCCCAAAACCATTTTCTCAAAAGCCATCTTCTTTCAAAAACCACATTTTTCCAAAAACCATTGTTCAACCATTTTTTTAAAAAAAAAAAAAAACCATCCCCAAGATTTGCCGGCTATTATATGGCAGGACGTGGGCACCCAAAACATTTTCGAAAACCATCCGTTTTTTCACTTTTGCCGACTATTATACGGCAGGACTGTGTGGACACCCAAAAATCAATTTTCCACTTTTGCCGGCCGTTATACGGCAGGACTGTGTGGACACTCAAAAATATTTTTCCCACATTCGTCCAACGATAAGCCCAGATAGGGCAATTGGGCACCTTGAATTCAAACCACCCCCATATTTAACGGCTATTATATGGACGGTCGTGGGCATCGAAAAAATATTTTTTAATTTTTTTAAAACCATCCCGCACATTTACCGGCTATGATATAGACGGTCGTGGGCACCGAAAAACCATTTTTAAACTCCCCGCGCGGGTACCAACCACAACACAACCCAACACAACTCAACCAACTAAATACAACATAACTCAATACAATTCACATAACACACAACAAAATTCAACACAACCGTTTCAACACAAAGCTCATATCATCCATACCATTAGTAATTTATTTTCCCTCAAGTTTGGTTTCATATTATACCATAATTTAAAATATCAACATTATAAGTTCAATCGCAACTTTTACATAAATTTCTCAAATTCTTTAAAATTTCAATTAAACTTGTACATGTGTAATTTAACACCTCAATTTCATGATTCTACTATTAATTGAAGCAACACCATTAACCATCTTCATGAGCCAAACTAGGGTTTTTAAGAGAAATTAAAGCTTTTCACAAAAACACATTTTATTCCAACCCTTTTATTAATTTTACACCCAAACTCATGACCCAAGATCATAACCTAACAAGTGAACCCAAGTCTCTTCAAACCTTAACCCCCAATCTCATGATTCATCACAATATGCATAAAAATATAAACTTTTGTATTTATATAAAGAAAATACCACAAATCTATCCATAAACGAGGGTATTGAAAGAGAACTAGAAACCTCTACCTCATGAAGCCAAGAGATGACGACCCAAAAAAATCAATGGCGACGAAATCACGAACCATTCTCAATGGACCAAGGTGAAAAGATCACTCTAGGTGAGTCGATCTAGAGATTTAAGTGAAAATGTTTGAGTTTTAGAGAGAGAGAAGAGAACTCACGGTTTGAGAGAGAGGAAAGAGGAAAAATAATGAGAGAGAAGTGGTTAAGGTCAATTTATAGTAGTAGCCTCAAGGTCAATAAAATAATAGGCCCAAAACCACCCAAAGGTTGGGCCCATTCGGACCCACAAATTTGAAAATAAAGACGCAAGGGTCGACCCCTGGTGCGGTGGTGTCGACCCTTCAGCAAGAAAAGACAATGCTGGCAACAAGCAAGGTGTCGACCCTTGGACAGGAAGGGTTGACCCTAAATTCCAGTAACACTTACAGAAACTTCACTAACAGGTAAGGGTCGACCCTTAAGAAGGCTGGTGTCGACCCCAGAATAGAATTTCTAAGTTCCCAAGGAACTTTTTGACAAGAACAAGTGCAAACAAACAAACCCAACGAGTTTAAATCGGATTATACTCCTCCAAAACCAACACTCAACAACTCCAAAGACTCCCAAAAATGAAAATAAGTGAATTAAATACACGCTCCAATGGATTAAAGGATGCGGGTGTTACAAACTCCCCATGTAATGCCCCAAATTTCTAGCCCAAATGATAATACAACAATCCTGGCTCTTTCAAGGAAAACCGAATATAAATCTCTAAACTTACATTACATGATACAATAGTTCTTTATGCAACAATACATTAATTCAACAACAAGTAAATAAACAAATAAATATCCCCAAGGATTTACAAGTTTCCAAAGCTTGAACCTAGTTATACAAAACGGTTATTCAAACCCATACACATACAGCCCTTGGCTTACACACAGAGTCATAGCAAAATGAGATTCTCGTACTCGTAACACACATTTCCTCGTCTTTAGTTAGGTGGCATCACCACATCTTTTCCTGCACAAAAATCCCGTAGGGTGAGCATAAAGCTCAGTAGAAAATCCTTAACAAAGTATATACATTTTATACAAGTCTCAAGAGATGAAATGCACATGCTATGCTATGACCCTTTTTGAAGATAAATCACATTTTCATCTTTTGAAAACCATCATGCTCAATGATTTCATGCAATTTCAATTGTTCAAAACTTAACAATTTATTTCAAGGGTGGTAAATACGACTCTGGTAATCCCTAGGTCGGTGTCTGCAAGTAGACTATGCAAGTACTACCAAATTGTCATTTTTACCGGTATTAACTGGAAGGTTCGACACCTATCCGCGCGGGTTTTCGGTCTTTCACCCCGGACTCTCAGGCCAACTTATTCAATATCATCTACACCACCTATCCAGACTTACCAACGTATTTACCCCAAAACCATTTCATGAAAACTTGTTTCTCAACATTCTTTTCTCAATGCAAGTTTTCAAATCAACTTTCCAAGTTTAATGTAATCAAATGAATTGTTATGCCAATAACACAAGATGAATATAAATACTTTTATTCCAATTCATCATCCAAGGAATAACACAATTCTCTCTTCTCAAGTATCTTCCACAATTAGTCATTTCAAGACTATTTCAACGTTTTGAACAATAATTTCCAAAATGAACAACAATTCTTGTATTCCCTGAAATTCATCATTTATATAAATATAAATAAGAAATTTTCCAAACATCCATTTATTTTGACACACAAAATAAATACAACAATAACATTAATGGATTTTCAGTCTCTTTTAAAAACTCCCCAAATTCTAGGTTTTCTTACCAAAACTATACAACTCAAATCCTTTGAAAGAAAACTTTCCAAAATCATCTTTTCTTCAATCAACGAAGATCAAAACCCATAAGATCATTTTAAAAGAACAAGAGACAAACCCACTTTCAATATCGTTGAACTTCTTGAATCAACAATCAATTTTCAAAGCTATCAAAAGAAGATTTCGAAAATCATATAGATCTTGTAAAAATATATATATAACTCTAAGAAAATCCCTACCTCAAGTTTTGAAGAAGAAATGAGATGAAACCCCCAAAATTAATGGTGTCGAAACTCGATCTTCACCGCACACAATGAAGCCCTCGAGATATAACCAGCTTTGGTGAAGAACTTAGGTCTAAATCCCAATGGATTTGGAGAAATCAAAGAGAGAATATGACTTCTAGAGAGAGAAGCTCCCGATCTGGAATTCTGGAGAGTTTTAGAGAGAGAGATGACTAAAAAAGTGATCTAAAATATCAGATTCACGAATTGATATAACATGGTCCGCTCGAGCGTGGAAAGCCCTGCTCGAGCGTCTAATACACTAACCCAGTACTTTTGCAGACAGGTCAAACTTCTGAAACCAAACATTCTCCACTCGAGCGCATTAACGGCCGCTTGAGCGAATAAGAAACTTTGAATGCATTTTGCATTTTTGCTTCGGGGGCGCTGCCTTTCGACCCTGCCAGGGCGCTGCCCCCTCGACCTTCGCGAGCTGACCAGGCAACTCGATCCCCGGCTAGCCCAGTCGAAGTGGCAAAACATAAAAGAAGGATCGAAACTGGGATCGTTACACCCCACCTTAGGAAATTTCGTCCCCGAAATAGAAGTAGGCCAAACAAAAGGTAGTATGAACACAATAGGAAACACAACCTCTAATCTACAATTGGTTCTACACTTGGGATTGATTCCTAGATTCAAATTCAATATCGCAGTGCCCCGAGAACACCCGAACAAGAAAAATTACAAGGAGGAGATTTTGATCACTCTTTCAACCAACATACTCATTGGAGTCCAAGAGACAAGGAACAACGTCAATTACTAGTACGTCCAAGGAAAATCAATAACTCCTCAACCGGTAACAACGCGCACCACTACCACAGGACAACCAATTGCCAATTTGGAAGAGAAGGAAAACCCCTATAAAACCAAAACTCAACCGACACTAGCAGAAGCCAATGGCACACTACAATGTAAGGTCCATCACAACAATTTCAATTCGCACCAAGCTTAGCAACATTTCCAATTATTTATACAACTCGACATTCAAAGATAAGACAATAAAAACTGTTCATATTTATGTGTATATAAAATTTTTTTTCTCAAACGGTGTCCCATCTTACATCATTTACTATCAAAGTACATTTGCAAATCTAAAATTTTCATAACAATTACATTTACCCTCAATCAACATTTAGTTTCTGCTCAATCAACAAGCTATTCATTAACACAATTTTGATTAAATCCTTAGCATTTAGTTGACCGTTCCATCCAAGGCCTCAACATAAGGAAATGAAACGTCCATTTTCCAAATTATTCTCAACCTTTACCCAGTGAATTTCAACCATCACCCAATAATTTCCGTCACCCGCCTGGTGACATCACAACACCTTTACTGTACACATTTGTAATAACAACAAACAAAAATAGTCTAGTACATCCGAGGAGTAATAAAACATATACGACTTTCCAAAAATCAGGAGTTCTCACCCATTACAAACATCAGCATAAATAATCATTAATACACATTACCACAAGTGCACTCACAAAGTTTTACATTCAAACACCTTATTTCCATTAAGGTAATTTCACAAATTCACATCAACAACATACATGCACAAACAAACTCCATGTCTGCTGATACCACTTAAAGTACTATTCGACCGTACCACTATTTATCTAAACCATAGCAATTCCCAAATTGACTAAGTGTCAATTCACTTCAAATAGCATTCATTTGAAACTGGTCTCAAACCAAACCAAACTGACCAAACTATCCAAATCAATCCTTAAGTCCCATCAAAGGAAGTAGCTATATGGGTTCATCTCCCCTACGTGACTTAATTCAATTCACCAATTTTCTACTCACACAATTCAAACATTAACATACTAACCAAAACCAATTGTCCCTATCTGGGATTTAGCACACACCCTTTCACATCTCACAATTCATATTCATCGTTACCACCTTTCATTCACATGCGGACTAGACCAAGAAATTAGTGATGTTCCTCCCTCAACCCCGAGGAATTTCCATCCACGCGAGACAAGCCTCATCCAAGCTTCACCATTACATATGGAATACTGCACACTCACAAAACCCTTCCAAGACACATCTCAAACATGCTACTCTACTCATACCTAAGCATTCCAAAGTGACTATTTGTCACCCAAACTCCCATATCAACCAATTCTGTTAACCATTCAATAAAACTTAAATTTGACACTCAAACATCCACAGGTTGCCCTAAATCAAATACTCCGAGATGGAGCTCCACACACCATTCCCCATACTTCTAGGATTTTAACATACTCCTCAAATACGTGTTGCACTAGCACTATTCCCAATAATCCTATCACTCTTGTGCTGATATGGCAACACCAATTCCAAATCACACTAAACATTCATCACCCATACAACACCATTTATAAAGATTACAATCCACATTCGTTCTCAAGAACCACTCCTAGCATTTAACTATCAAGTTTCCTTCATACCCATGGACCCTATACAAGCCTTAATCATGTCACTCAATACTTAAATACCACAAACCCCTTTTCTCACCCTCATCATCATGAAACCCAATTCTTACGCTCCCTTTCCAAACCTTTCACAATATTCTGCATAACTCAAACAAACCCCATACCATCCTAAGATTTCGCCTCATCTCAACTATACTCCCTTACAGCTCTTATTATCTCAATAACATCTAACATCAATTGACCGAACTCTAACCCTTTTCTGAGACACCTACTCCTCTTGCCAAAACAAGAAACCAACCTAACATATAATCACACAACGCATAAACAAATTTCAAGCAACAAACCACATAATTGAGTCAAGTATACAAGGACAATCACTTGTCCCAGAACTTCCAACGAACTCCCACAGGAAACAACGTTGATCAGACGCGTTTCCAACGAGATCTCAAAGCAAGTTAGCCGGCTACAAACACTATCCAGGAAGCTTAACCCATGCTCACACAATGCAACACATAATGTCCCACACCTCCTATTTCCTACATGCAAACGTCCTCACCAAGTGAAGCCAACCCATTGTGGCAAAAACCACTTCCTACAAGCTTCGGGTTTTCAAACCCGATTAGCTCTGATACCAAGTTGTCACACCTCAATTTTAATTACACGGAAACATTACCAAAAGCCTGCAAATTAGGTCGATTTTTTTTTTTTTTACCAATATCTATTACCCTTGAGTAATAGAAACACAATAATGCATGACCTCTCTCGCAATGAATACAATAATAATAATAATAATAATAATAATAATACATGCCAAG
Organism: Camellia sinensis; assembly: GCF_055761805.1. Taxonomy (NCBI): domain Eukaryota; kingdom Viridiplantae; phylum Streptophyta; class Magnoliopsida; order Ericales; family Theaceae; genus Camellia; species Camellia sinensis. Next base: position 53,958,220 of record NC_138967.1, read on the forward strand.
CTCCAGCTACAGAGTTACAACTAAATAAAAACGAACATCCATGTTTAATAAGATTACACATAAGAGGTACATGAACTTCTTAACTCTCCAACCAATCAATCCGAATTATCTTCCTGTAAGGAAAATGAAACAACGAGGGGTGAGCACAATTGCCCAGTAGGAATCTGATAGTTCAAAATCAATAGCCATCCTATAAATAGAAATGATCATGCATGCATGGTGATACCATATAGTAAAGTGACGTTTTGTAATTTCAAAATATCATACGTAGAGTATCTTTTTCTCGAAATTTATTTGAACATTTGGAAAACCTTCGACCATCAAAACTATCCCTTTTTATCAGAAAACCATACATCCTTTTTGAAAACAAATAAATTTAAGGAACGACATCATTTTAAATTTATTAACCCATTCCAAAATATTCCTCATTTAATTCCCATTTTAACATTTCTCTTTCTATTTCCGTTCTCCCCTTTTACTAGTTCAATTTATTATAACATCATAATCTCCAGTTCAAGTTCCCATAATACCCATAAACATCCCACATACATGCTATTTTCACCAATCTATTCATATTTACTGTAACTTCTTAATATAGAAATCCAAATCTCCCTTATATTCAATAATTGTTATCCTACACTCAACTCCTAATTATCTAACAACCACATCACGTCCACACTTGCATTATCAACTATAATTCAATATATCACAACTACATCATATCCACACTTGCATTATCAACTATAATTCAATATATCACAGCTACATCATATCCATATGTGTGTTATCAATCATAATTCAACATATCACAAGGATAATAAACCCTTTTTATTCAATTTCTTCAGATAATTTCTATATGCATTCCATTTCCAAGACAAATTACACATTAATTGTAATTTCATAAGTTCATCTCAATTCACACATATTATCATCAACTCAACCCATTTCTCAACACATTCCACCTTTTGCTGACTTGATACGGCGGGACAGCAGGCACCCAATCCATAACACTTTCCACCTTTTGCCGGCTATTATACAGAGGAAAGTGAACTCCCAAAACCATTTTCTCAAAAGCCATCTTCTTCCAAAAACCATATTTTCCCAAAAACCATTGTTCAACCTTTATTTATTTATTTATTTATTTAAAACCATCCCCCATATTTGTCGACTATTGCACGGCAGGACGTGGGCACCTAAAACATTTTCGAAAACCATCCGTTTTTCCACTTTTGTTGGCTATTATATGGAAGGACTATGTGGACACCCAAAAATCATTTTTCCATTTTTGTCGGCTATTATACGGCAGGACTATGTGGACACCCAAAAACATTTTTCCCACATTCGTCCAACGATAAGCCTGGACAGGGCAATTGGGCACCTTGAATTCAAACCACCCCCACATTTACCGGCTATTATATGGACGGTCGTGGGCACCGAAAAACCATTTTTCAATTTTTTTAAAACCGTCCCCCGCATTTACTGGCTATGATACGGACGATCGCGGGCACCGAAAGGCCATTTTTCAACTCCCTGCATGGGTACCAACCACAACACAACCTAACACAACTCAACTCAACTCCACACAACACAACTCAACCAACTCAACACAACATAACTCAATACAATTCACATAAGACACAACACAATTCAACACAACCATTTCAACACAAAGCTCATATCATCCATATCATTAGTAATTTCTTTTCCCCCAAGTTTGGTTTCATATTATACCATAATTTAAAATATCAACATTATGAGTTCAATCGCAACTTTTACATAAATTTCTCAAATTCTTTAAAATTTCAATTAAACTTGTACATGTGTAATTTAACACCTCAATTTCATGATTCTACTATTAATTGAAACAAAACCATTAACCATCTTCATGAGCCAAACTAAGATTTTTAAGAGAAATTAAAGCTTTTCACAAAAACACATTTTATTCCAACCCTTCTATCACTTTTACACCCAAACTCATGACCCAAGATCATAACCCAACAAGTGAACCCAACTCTTTTCAAACCCTAACCCCCAATCTCATGATTCATCACAATATGCATAAAAATATAAACTTTTGTATTTACATAAAGAAAATATCACAAATCTATCCATAAACGAGGGTATTGAAAGAGAACTAGAAATCTCTACCTCTTGAAGCCAAGAGATGACGACCAAAAAAAATCAATGGCGACAAAATGACGAATCATTTGGACCAAAGGGAAGCCCTTGACGAGATCTACGACCTTTCTCAAAGGACCAAGGTGAAAACATCACTTTAGGTGAGTTGATCTAGGGATTTAAGTGAAAAGGTTTGAGTTTTAGAGAAAGAGAAGAGAACTCATGGTGTTAGAGAAAGGAAAGAGAAAAAATAATGAGAGAGAAGTGGTTAAGGTCTGTTTATAGTAGTAGCCCTAAGGTCAATAAAATAATAGGCCCAAAACCACCCAAAGGTAGGGCCCATTCAATCCCACAAATCTGAAAGTAAACACGCAAGGGTCGACCCCTAGTGTGGTGGTGTCGACCCTTCAGCGAGAAAAGACAATGCTGGCAATAAGCAAGGTGTCGACCCTTGGACAGGAAGGTTTACCCTAAATTCTAGCAACACTTGTAGAAACTTCACTAACAGGTAAGGGTCGACCCTTAGGAAAGCCGGTGTCAACCCTATAATAGAATTTCTATGTTCCCAAGGAACTTTTTGACAAGAACATGCACAAACAAACAAACCTAACGAGTTTAAATTGGATCACACTCCTCCAAAACCAACATTCAGCAACTCCAAAGACCCCCAAAAATGAAAATAAGGAAATTAAATACACGCTGCAATGGATGAAAGGATGCGGGTGTTATAGTGACTCTGTTATAGTTAAGGCAGAGGAGTATGGTAATGGGTGGCTTTATGACAGTGTTGTAGTTCATCTAAAAGTCAAATATGTTATCATTAGTCTGAAGTTTGAACTTAATGAAAAAGAAATTGATGGGTTTGAAGCCAGAAAAGGTGGAGGATGTGATATGGTGTTATCCTTCAAGTCCAAGGAGGAAATGGAGACAAAAATGAAGGCCATCAAAGATATTATCGAAGATTGATGTGAAGACATCATCCAATGAAGGCCAGAGCTAGATCTTGCACATGAGAGACTAGTATGGATTAGCTGTTATGGCATTCCATTACATTTATGGAATAAGTCCAATTTAATTAAGATTGGTAGCTTATATGGTGAAGTTATTGAAGGTGCTCAATGCATGCCTCAGCCTTTCGATTGTGGTAAACTTAGGATAATCACCAAGTGCATGGAACCTATTAACAAGGTTATCAACCTGGAGACTAAGCAGTCTTCTCGTCCAGTGAGAGTCTTGGAAGAACTGGTTGTAATAGCAAAAACAATCAATTAGTGCTGCAGATATATGAAGCATCAAGGTGAGATGAAGGATCATAGCGCAAATGAGGAAGAGGAGGATCATGACTCTAACAGAGATGGTAAGCCACTACATAACCACATTGATGAGTCAACTCACCCCATAGGAGGTGTGACAACTCAGGGTTTTCAGCAATACAAAATTGTGGCCAGAAGAATGTCGACACGTGGGGATGGCAGTGTAATAAAGGAGACAAAGGGTCACAATAGAAGAGTGATATGGAAGTTGCAGAATCATGTAGCATGGTAGGCAAGGAGCTCAAGGCAGAACATGCAAGGAACTGGTGGCTGTTAGTAGTGCATTTAATGCCTCAAAGCCAACTGATCAGGGTAATGATGGGCAAGTTTACACACCTGGTTTTATGAGAAGTTTGAGTGGCTCAAGTCTAAATAAGCCTGGGTTGAGTTTGGAAGTGGTTTTGGGCCATAATAATTTGAATCATGAGTTGGATGGGCTGACTGAAGTTCAGTGTGGGCCTTTCTTGTGTGATGCCCATGTAAACGAAAGAGTTGTTGGTGCTGGGCATGGGATTAAAGAGTCCAGTGTTTCTCAGACACAGGATGACAACTCAAAGATCAGGTTTGTAGCCTTGAAAAGCAAAGGTAAGGCAAAAGCAAAAAGGAAAGAGAAGATTAGCTACATCCGGCCAAAAAAGGGATTCTTTCGTCTGGAAAAAAGAGTGGGATCGAAGGGTGCATTAACTAGCAAACCAGCCCCAAAAACAGCTTTGCTTAGAGCATCTGTAGCTGAAGCCTTACTGTTAGCTTCCATTGACAGTGAAGGGAATAGAGACAGAAGAATCTTGGATGAGGCACAAGCTTGTTTGCAGATGAGAAAATTGTTGGGTGTGGAAATGGATGGAAAGGAAGCTGAAGTTCTAAAAAAGATTGTGGAACTTGAAGTTAAAGATACAGGATGGATGGACAGGGGTGATGGTGCAATAGCCTAATCTGTATCCATTGAAGGAGGCTTATAGGTGCATGTTTAATTATTATGAAGATCCTATCTTTGGAACATTAGAGGAATAGGTAGATAGGAAAAGAAAGGGACAATAAGGAAAATTCTGAAGGAAAGAAATGTTGCTGTAGCTTTATTTCAGGAAACCAAAAAATCTATAGTAGTAGAAAAAGAAGTGCAAGCAATGTGGGCAAGAAACAATATGGAATTTTTGGCTGTGGACTCTGAACGCCTAGCTGGGGGTCTTCTTTGCATATGGGATCTAGAGGTTTTTCAACTTAAGGAGTGTTGTTGTAATAGATGTTGTTGTAATAGAAGATTCATTTTGCTCTCAGGTACTCGGTTTTCTTCTTTTAATTGTGTTATTCTTAATATTTATGCACCAAATGAAGTGGGTAATAGGGGAAAGCTGTGGGATTGCTTGCTAAAGCTCAAGAGGGAGTTTCCCAACCCATGGTGTTTATACAGGGATTTTAGTGAAATAAAAAGCATAGGCGAAAGAAAGGGTTGCTTTAGAAAAGATAAAGGAATGAGAGAGTTCATTGATTTTATTGACAAATGTGAAGTTTATGATATACCTTTACTTGGCAGAAAATATACCTAGTGTAACTAACTAGCAGTAGAAAAGTGGAGTAGAATAGATATGGTGTTAGTGGATCCTAAATGGTTGGAGGTGTTCAATTTAAAGCTCTGGGGTCTCCCAAGGCTCATTTCTAATCACTGCCCTCTATTGCTAATAGAAGATGATCAAGACTGTGGCCCTAAGCCTTGTAGAATCATTAATGCTTAGAGTCTACACCCAAGTTTTCTAGCTTTTGCAGAGAAGATCTGGAAGGAGGCTGAAATTGAAGGCTAGGCTGAGTTTGTCCTTCAAAAGAAGCTTAAAATATTAAAGGTAGAATTAACGAAATGGCATAAAGAGGTATTTGGTAGTGTAAATGTGCAGTTAAAGGAAGCAGAAGAGGAATTGCATCTTTTGGATTTATCTACAGAGTCTTGAGACCTAGATAATTCAAAAATATCCAGAAGAGGAGTGTAGTCAGAGATCAAGTATGGAGGTTAAGCAGAATCATTGAGTGGTTGTGGTTGCAAAAATCAAGGCTCAATTGGAACTTGAAAGGTGATAGAAATACCAGATTTTTTCATGTGGTGGCCAAGAGTAGGCAAAGTAGAAATGAGATCTCTTCAATCTCTATTGGGAATGTTGTGTATGAAGATCCTGCTCAGGTTAGGCAAGTAGTCTTTGACCACTTCAGTAAACAGTACACAGAGGATTGGAAAGGTAGACCCAAGCTAGGTGGTCAATTTAAATAAGTTCTTGACTGCCCTGGATTTGAAAGATTGGAAGCAAAATTTTCAGAGGTAGAAATCAGGGTTGCAGTGAAGGACTATGATGGCAATAAGGCCCCTGGGCCAGATGGTTTTAACTTGGCTTATTTTCAAAAATTTTGGAAAATATTGAAATCTGACTTATTGCAGTTCTTTAAGGACTTTCATAGGAATGGTAAGTTGGTTTTTGGACTTAATAGCTCCTTTCTTTTACTAATTCCTAAGGTTGAAAATCCTGTTGGACTTGGTGACTATAGACCAATAAGCCTAGTTGGTTCAGTAAATAAAGTTCTAGCAAAAGTTCTGTCAAGTAGACTAAAAGGAGTGCTTTCTTACATCATCAACGATGCACAATCAGCTTTCATTGCAGATAGAAACATTTTGGATGGTGTTTTAATTGCTAATGAAATAGTGGATGGTTGGAGAAAAACCAAAAGGAAGGGAGTGATTATCAAGCTTAATTTTGAAACAGCTTTTGATTCTGTAAATTGGTGCTACTTATTATCTATGCTCTTGAATTTTGGGTTTGGAGAAAAATGGATTAGTTGGGTTAAAGAATGTGTCACCTCTGCCAAACTCTCTGTGTTAGGTAATGGTTCACCAACGGAGGAGTTTTTCCCTCAAAAGGGTTTAAGACAGGGTGACTCTTTATTCCATTTTTGTTCAACATAGCAGCTGAGGGCCTTAATATACTTATGTCAAGAGCACAGTAGAATGGCTTGATTAAAAGGGTGTAGGTGGGTTCTAGTAGAGTGTTGCTATCACATTTACAATTTGCAGATGATTCCATTTTGTTCTGTGAAGCTGAGGAGATGGAGGTGTGCAATATCAAGAGGGTCATAAGGTGTTTTGAATTGATTTCTTGGTTGAAAATAAGGTATCATAAGAGCTAGGTGTGTGGAGTTAATGTACCTGAGGAATCTTTATCTAGATTTGCAAAAAAATCTCATTGTGAATCCAAGGTTTTTCCTTTGAAGTATTTGGGTTTGCCTTTGGGAGCTAATCCAAATAAGAAGGCAACTTGGAAGCCTGTTCTCAATAAAGTCAGAAGCAGACTTGCAGGATGGAAAAGGAAGCTGCTATCATTCTCAGGGAGGCTCACTCTTTTAAAGTATGTGTCCTCTGCCTTACCACTGTTCTATCTATCTCTATTTAAAATACCTGTAGGGGTAGCAAGAGAATTTGGGAAGCTGCAGGCTGCTTTTCTTTGGGGAGGGTTAGAGTCAAGAAAATCAATTCACCTGGTTAAATGGGATGAATTAACAAAGAATGTAAAGCAGGGGGGGTTTAGGCATTAGGAGAGTTAGGTTGGTTAATGATTGTATGTTATTAAAATGGTGGTGGAGATTTGGCACAGAGAAAGATGCTTTGTGGAGAAAGATTATCTGCAACAAGTATAATCTGGATGATAAAAGCTGGTCCCCCTATTCTATCCCTAGCAGCAGGTTCTCTTGTGTGTGGAAAGGAATCATCTCCATACCAGAGAGGAGTAATAGTTTGATGGTGTTCTATTATAATAATGTTCAAATCAAGGTAGGGGATGGTAAAAGAACCAATTTCTGGAAGGACAAATGTTGTAGCAATTATTGCTTGAAAGATGAATTCCCAATTCTTTATAGATAGGTGATGGAGAAAGAGGAAACCCTAAGATTAATGTATGTTAGGAGGGTTGATTAAGGGGATTGGAACTTTCAATTCAGAAGAAGGTTGTATGAGTGGGAAGAGAGGGAAGTATGTAGGCTCAAAGTGCTCCTGGTGTCTGCAACTGATTTATGTAATGATCTAGAGGACAATCTAGTCTAGTTGGGTGAAGGATCTGGTCCATTTTTTGTCTCCTTTGTCTGTAAAAATGAAATTGACTCCCTTGGCCCCTCACTTATTACTTGTAAGTTTGTTTGGAACACATTTGCCCCTCTAAAGGTTCAATTTTTCTGCTGGCTAGCCTGGAAAAACAAAGTCAAGATAACATAGTTTCTTTAGAAAATTGGAGTGATTCAAGCCAATGCTCCTGCCCTCTGTGTTTTCTATAAAGCTGAGGCTGAATCTTCCAGTCATGTGCTACTGCATTGCCATTTTGCATGGAAGGTTTGGGCTGCAATGATGGATTGGTAAGAGTTACAGGGGGCAGTTCCAAGTTCTGTGGAAGTTGTATTTCATTGGTGGGAATGTGAGAATTTGAACAGAAAAGAAAAATTGATATGGAAGGTCATTCCCTTGGCCGTCCTATGGTCTCTGTGGAAGCTTAAAAATGAGTCCATTTTCGAATCTGCTACATCTCAGTTGGAGGACTTGTGTGATTTGATTAAAATTGAAGTTGCACTATGGCTGAACCAAAGATTTAAGGATTTTCATTTCACTATACAAGACTTCTCGACCAATCTGAGACAAATAAGATGGAGTTTGGGGAGTAGATCTGTTATGGGCTGCTGACATAGAGCTCTTTGCTGCTGATATGGTTTTGTTCTGGGCTGCTGGTATGGAGTTTGGGGTGTAGATCTGTTATGGGCTGCTGGCATAGAGCTCTTTGCTATTGATCTGGTTTTGTTCTTTGCTACTGATCTAGTTTTGTTCTGGGCTGCTGGTATGGTGTTTGGGGAGTAGAGCTATATTTTGCTTTCCTATGGGTTGGTGTCTTACCAACTGTATGTGATGTTAGCCTTTTCTCTGTCTTTTTATTGATAATTGTCAATGTATTTTCTTGATCTTTATCAATAAAATTTCTCTTTGGCCGTTTCAAAAAAAAAAAAAAAAAAGATTAGAGAAATTCTAGGTTTGTGCAGATCCAGAGAAGACTCTACAGGAACAATCACAGACTCACAGGGTATGTAATGCTCTCATGAACAGAGTGAGGAGAACAAAAATGCAGAATAAAAAGGGGAGAGAGAGAGAGAGAGAGAGAGAGAGAGAGTTAACAAACAGTGTGGTCTTTCGGCATATATAAAAGGGAAAATTTCACATTACCATGGTTTGGTCCATATGCACTGTATCTCTTAATATTTGAAAATCATTATATAATCACCATGTGATTTGTGAATTGAATTATATTGTTAAATATATTTCTTAATTTAAGAACAACTGTCGTGATAGACTAACAGATTATATACTTATTTTTAAATTTCAAAGGATGAAATAAACACAGTTGCTAAATGCACTTTATTTTTTAAACAAGTAATGAAAATACATAAATATTTTAGTTTTTTTCATTAAATTGTTATTAGGCCTAATGGTGCATTTCAATTCACAAACCACAAAGGGATTATGTGATCATTTTCAAACGTTAGGAGATAAACCACACATAACCTGTAGGAACCCACATTTTATGTCCTCATCATGTTCATGAGCATCGGTATGATTATGACTTGTTAAGCTTGCATGTGTATGTTTGTGACTTGTTTCGCTTGAGCGAGTGTGATCTATGCCTTGTTTTGAAGCCTTGTGATTTGCCTAAGTGTAGTGTGCTTGTCTTGTTCCTTCATTGATGTGAAACTTAGGTCACGCTTTGCCTGAGTTATGCTAGCCGATGTTATTCCAAGCCTAGGTTACGTTATGCCTAGATCATTCCAAGCCGAGGTCATCCTCAGTCTAGAAATATCATGGAACCCCTTGTTGACCTCCGTCCTCGCCTTGACACGTTAGCCGAGATGTTACCTTGCACCCAAGTGATCTCGTCCTGGAGTGGTATGACCTAGACCGAGGTGTGGCGCATCTAGGCCGAGATGTGGCACAGCTTAGTCAAGTGTTGTCCTACCTAGCCGAGGTCATTGTCACCTTAGTTGCCGAAGTCCTTTTGTTAGCCGATGTCACCCCTTGCCAGAGTGCCATTCCGTGTAGCTTGTTAAATACGCCTTGTTATTAGCCGATGTCATTGCCTCGTCAGAGAGCCCATACCGCTTTACTTGTTGAACACCCTTCCACCATGCTTTGTCTGGTCTGTCAGTCACCTTTTCAGGAAGAACCCAACCAGTCACCGCCACGTGTCTCAGTAGAGGGTTAACCCCAGAACCGGGTAAAGAAAACTATCATTTGATATCATAACCTTGCCTTGTAGAGAGAGAAACTCTAGGAGGAAGAAGGAGTTTTAGAGTGCGGAAGTAGATCTTCAAGCTTGATTCCTAGAGATCGAACCGTTAGATCTGTGCTCTAAGGTTAGATTCTTGATCTGCTCATGATGTTCTCTATGTTCATGTTATTGCATTGCATGATCGGATATGATTTGTAAGCCATGCATTGTTTTGAAGTTCGATTTTAGAAAGAGAAAATGACATTCATGTGTTCTTCAAGAAAGTCTTGTTTTGATCCGAAAGCTTGCATAAAGAATCATGTTTTGTGTTTATTTCCGCAAGAATTCCAAGTACGGGTACCCAGGTCCATGTTTTCAAACTCATAGCACGAAAATCCCAGATTTGTGATGACAGATTATGATTGAACGTTCATATTTTTCATGTTTTCACACTCATGTTCTTCATGTTCATCAGCAGAGGGAAACCCAGAGTTTCCCAACCTCTTTTCCTTGCATGTGGCCCTCGGGAACACACCTCGGCGAGGAGGTGTGGAACCTCGGCCTAGACCTGTTTGGTGCCCAGCATGTTTTCCGAAACCATTTGTGTACATACGAAACTTGTTGAAGGTGCATTCAATAGGCTTTGCCATGTGTTTGTAGGACTTGGGCTTGTCTCCACCCCGACGTTTGAAGAAACTATGTGAGTGGTATTTCTAATAAAGCTATGTTATAACGTTTTGTTAAAGCTTCGCTTTGCTTGTTTTGAAAAGTACTTGATCTAGCATGAATGACTATCCCTACTTGTATATTAAACACTATCTTGTTTTGATGACATTTCTTGAAAGTCCTTAGCTGCAGGGGACTATAATGCAACTGCACTCTTGTCTTGAAAGTTCTTAGCAGCAGGGGACTATAATGCAACTGCACTCTTGTCTTGAAAGTCCTTAGCTGCAGGGGACTATAATGCAACTGCACTCTTGTCTTGAAAGTCCTTAGCTGCAGGGGACTATAATGCAACTGCACTCTTGTATTGGAATGTCATCACCCCCTTGTATTAAGTAGATGTAATAACATCCAAAGAACTTGAAAGGCCGGCAATGAACTTGATTTCCCCCTTGATTGTAAAGTATGCTATGTATTGTTTTGAAAGAAATCTTGGATATCAATCATGCAAAACCTTTATTTCTAATATCATTCACTGAGTATCCAAGCTCACCCTCTCTATATATATGTAGGTGATGAGCAAGAAGGCAATGAGGCCTAGACGTGTAGCCGATGTGTTTTTGGATGCATTGCCGACGTGTTTTGGATTAGCATTTTGTACCATCTTGAAGATTATGCTTCTTAGCCTATATTTCACGTGTACTTGTATATGTCGGCTTGAGAAGCCTTTCGGTCAAGATGTATTTTGTATCTCATTCCCTTATTGTATCTAAGTTTTAAGACTTTGTAAAAATGTATGTCATTTTATTGGACTTAAGCACGGCTCTCATGGACTATTTAGATTCTGTATATGTATATATGTTGCTTCCGCACTTGTAAGCCCCATATTTTATACTCTGATTGTGGGTGATTCTTGTAAGTCGGCCTTCGGTAATCTCGGATTACTGGCCATCACGGCACCAAACTACTAGGGGCGGTTTGGGGGCGTGACAGAATGGTATCAGAGCATAGGATCCTTATAGTACGTTAGTCACCCACCTTGAGTCCTAAAGAGCATAGGATTTTCCTTAGAATGATGTTAGGATTGCATCATATTACTTGCTACTTGACTACGTGTGCATCATTTCGGCATGGACATTTGTTACTTGTATACGTATTATCTGTTCAGTTATTTTAAAGTCTCATCTTGCATCCTCCTAGCATCATGAGGAGAGGTAGACCTCCAGTTGGCCGAGATCGTTCAGTAGATAGATTGGAGAGATTGGAAAGGTTAGTCGAAGGCTTGGTTCGTGAGCAGAGACAACCTAGGCCGCAGGATACTGGTACGACTTCCACGCAGGCCGAGCAGACGAACGGCCGTTATACAGCTCCACCCCCTCCAGTGCCACAAGTGCCTCTACAGCAGGCTTTGTATGGGAACGACACGATAACCCTAATCAGAGAGTTCAAGAAAATGAAACCGCCGAGATTTCAAGGAGGTATAGAACCAATGAAAGCCGAGGCATGGGTTTTAGAGATGGAGAAGTTGTTTGAGATCTTCCCCAGTACAGACGCCCAGAAGGTATCTCTGGCAGCATTCACATTAGACGACGATGCTCGTAGGTGGTGGATGATGGTCCGAGAAAGCAATTGGGGTCTGACTTGGGCAAAATTTTTGGAGTTGTTCTACAACAAGCATTTCCCCTTTAGCGTTCGAGACCGAAAGACCACGGAGTTTCAGAATCTGATGCAAGGGAACAAGACAGTCGCAGAATACGATCGTGCCTTTACTGAACTAGCGAGATATGCGCCTCATATGGTTGACGACGAATACCGAAAGGCGAGGAAGTTCGAAAGTGGGTTACGTGGACCGATACAAGATCGGGTCAATATGCTCAATATGCCGACATACGCCGGAGTACTGGACAAGGCCATCCTGGCTGAAGCTAATTTGAACCGATACCAGAGTTCGGGTGAGGGTCAGAGGAAGAGACAGAATTATGATAATTGCCGAGTTCCGTTCAATGCCAAGAAGAGAATGAGCACAGATAGTTCCAGCAACTCAAATCAGGAAGGTAACGCCAAGCCGGTGTGCGCGAGTTGTGGAAAGCTACATTTCGGGGTTTGTCGTTGGGCAACAGGAGCTTGCTATGAGTGCGGCGAGATAGGTCATCGTGTGAAGGACTGCCCAAAGGCAGGGACTGACAATGGAAAGAGGAATGGAAGCACCTCGGGCTCTGCACAGAACAACAACGTCGAGAGAATACAGGCAAGGCAAGGTAGAGTTTTTGCATTGGTACCCGGAGACGCCTAGAATGCCGAGGCAGTAGTGTCAGGTACCCTTTCAATTTGTTCTCAAGATGCATACGTATTGATTGATTTGGGTTCTACGCATTCATTTGTGTCCACTATATTCGCCGAGAAGTTGAGTAGAGAATTAGAACCCCTTGATTACGTATTGTTTGTGTCTACTCCATCTGGGAGAAATATGATTGTTACATCCATTTATAGGGCATGTACTGTTGTGATTGAGAGTGTAGAGTTGTTAGTTGATTTGATGCCATTAAGCATGACCCACTTCGATGTCATATTGGGAATGGATTGGTTAGTAGCAAACCATGCATCCATTAATTGTGTTACTAAGAGCGTCACATTGAAGACCCCAAGTCAAGCTGAGGTCATTTTCCAAGGTAAAGGAGTAGTACCCCCACCTTACTTAATCTCATCCATGAAGGCCTACAAGTTGATCCAAAAAGGATGTCAGGGTTATTTATGCAGTATATTAAGTGATTTGAATGGAAGTGTTGCGTTAGCCGACATACCCGTTGTTGAGGAATTCCCCGATGTCTTCCCAAATGAGTTGCCTGGCCACCTTGTCGATAGGGAAATAGAGTTTACCGTGGACATCCTGTCAGGGACACAACCCATCTCCAAAACACCCTACAGAATGGCCCCAGCCGAACTTAGAGAACTGAAATCGCAATTACAAGAATTGTTGGACAAAGGATTTGTTAGGCCGAGCACTTCACCGTGGGGAGCACCCGTCCTATTTGTTAAGAAAAAGGATGGCACACTTCGTCTTTGCATTGACTACAGAGAACTTAATAAGGTGACCATTAAGAACAAGTACCCATTGCCTAGAATCGATGATTTGCTTGATCAACTACGAGGAGCACGAGTCTTTTCCAAGATTGACCTTAGGTCAGGCTACCACCAGTTGAAGGTTAAAGCCGAGGACATCGAGAAAACTGCTTTTCGGACAAGATATGGCCACTATGAATTTTTGGTAATGCCCTTCGGAGTAACCAACGCCCCAGCAGCATTCATGGACTTGATGAACAGAGTCTTTAAGCCGTACCTAGATGAGTTTGTCATTATTTTTATCGACGACATATTGATCTATTCCGGGAGTACGAGCGAGCACGAGAATCATCTGAGACTTGCCCTGCAGACCTTGAGAGATAAAAAGTTGTACGCCAAGTTAAGTAAATGCGAGTTTTGGCTTTCCAGCATTTCATTTCTAGGGCATGTGATTAATGAAGACGGTATATCAGTTGACCCCAGTAAGATTGAAGCCATTGTGAATTGCCCGACGCCGACCAACGTGTCCGAGGTTCGTAGTTTTCTGGGTTTGGCAGGTTATTACAGAAAGTTTGTGAAGGATTTCTCGAGGATTGCAGTGCCATTGACACAACTAACTAAGAAGGGAGCAGCTTATGAATGGACCAATGAAAGAGAATAAGCTTTCCAGGAGCTGAAGACGAGGTTAGTTACAGCACCAGTTCTGGTACTACCATCGGCTAATGAGGAATTTCAAATTTACAGTGATGCTTCACATAAGGGTTTGGGTTGCGTGTTAATGCAAGAAGGTAAAGTCATAGCGTACGCGTCTCGTCAGTTGAAGCCCAATGAAAAGAATTATCCTACCCATGATCTAGAACTAGCTGCCGTGGTTTTTGCTTTGAAGATATGGCGTCATTACTTGTATGGAACATCTTGCCAAGTTTTCACCGACCACAAGAGTCTGAAGTACTTGTTCACTCAGAAAGAGTTAAATATGAGGCAGAGAAGATGGCTCGAGCTGCTGAAGGATTATGACATGCAGATTCAGTATCACCCAGTTAAGGCAAATTCCGTAGCCGACGCATTGAGCAGGAAGTTAGTTGGAAGTTTGGCGTGCCTGACAGCGGTTTCGGTGGAATCGACCATTATTGAGGAAGCGAAGACTAGACAGAGGGAGGATAAATTCCTCAAGAAGGTAATTGATGAATTCGTCACCAAGCCGAGGCCGGGATACACTATGGAGAATCAAGTGCTTAAGTTTGAAGGAAGATTGTCCGTGGCCGACGTACTAGAGTTAAAAAGGAAGATTTTGCAAGAGGCCCATAGTTCCAAGTTTGCCATTCATCCAGGGAGCACCAAGATGTATCAGGACGTAAAGCGGACCTTTTGGTGGCCAAACATGAAAAGAGAGATAGCCGAGTTTGTATTTCAGTGTCTGTGTTGTCAGCAAGTGAAGGCAGAACACCAGAGACCGGCAGGACTTCTTCAACCCTTGTCAATTCCTGAGTGGAAATGGGAGCACATCTCCATGGATTTCGTAGTGGGCTTGCCGAGGACGCAAAGAGGTATGGATTCCATTTGGGTTATAGTCGACAGGTTTACTAAGTCAGCTCACTTTTTGCCTGTCAAGACTACATTCACTGCTGACCGACTTGCCGAATTGTACATGAATGAGATCGTTAGGCTTCATGGTGTGCCGATGTCCATTGTGTCAGACCGAGATCCGAAGTTCGTTTCTAGATTTTGGCAGAGTCTACAAGGAGCCTTGGGAACAGAGTTGAGATTTAGCATAACCTTTCACCCCCAGACCGACGGGCAGACAGAGAGAACGATTCAGACACTCGAAGACATGCTCAGACTGTGCGTGTTGGACTTCCAGGGAAGTTGGGAATCGCATTTGCCATTAGTAGAGTTCGCGTACAACAACAGTTATCAAGCCAGCATAGGCATGGCGCCGTATGAAGCTTTGTATGGAAGGGAGTGTAGATCGCCGATATGTTGGATTGAAGTATGAGACAAAGCCCTAATTGGCCCCGAGTTGGTTCAGATGACAACCGAAAAGATCAAACTCATTCAGCAGAGGATTAAAACTGCACAGAGTCGACAGAAGTGTTATGCCGACCAAAGAAGGAGGTAGTTAGAATTTGAAATTGGGGATCATGTATTTTTGAAGGTCTCGCCGATGACAGGAGTTTCGAGATTTGGGAAGAAGGGTAAACTTGCACCCCGATATATTGGGCCGTTTGAAATTCTTGAGAAAGTTAACACCGTTGCTTACAGACTCGCTTTGCCCCCAGAATTGAGCCAAGTCCACAGCGTGTTCCATGTTTCAATGCTGAGAAAATATATCCGAGACCCACTGCATGTAATAGATTACTCCGGGGTTGTAGTTAATGAAGACTTAGGCTACGAAGAGAAGCCGATGAGAATTATCGACAAACAAGTGAGACAGTTGAGAAACAAGTCGATATCAATGGTGAAAATCGAATGGGAGAAGCATTATGGCGAGGAGGCCACATGGGAAAAGGAAGAGGAGATGGAAATCCGTTACCCGGAGTTATTCGTAGGACAAGGTAACTTAAGTTTGGGGACCAAACTTCTTTAAGGAGGGTAGACTGTAGGAACCCACATTTTATGTCCTCATCATGTTCATGAGCATCGGTATGATTATGACTTGTTAAGCTTGCATGTGTATGTTTGTGACTTGTTTCGCTTGAGCGAGTGTGATCTATGCCTTGTTTTGAAGCCTTGTGATTTGCCTAAGTGTAGTGTGCTTGTCTTGTTCCTTCCTTGATGTGAAACTTAGGTCACGCTTTGCCTGAGTTATGCTAGCCGATGTTATTCCAAGCCTAGGTTACGTTATGCCTAGATCATTCCAAGCCGAGGTCATCCTCAGTCTAGAAATATCATGGAACCCCTTGTTGACCTCCGTCCTCGCCTTGACACGTTAGCCGAGATGTTACCTTGCACCCAAGTGATCTCGTCCTGGAGTGGTATGACCTAGACCGAGGTGTGGCGCATCTAGGCCGAGATGTGGCACAGCTTAGTCAAGTGTTGTCCTACCTAGCCGAGGTCATTGTCACCTTAGTTGCCGAAGTCCTTTTGTTAGCCGATGCCACCCCTTGCCAGAGTGCCATTCCGTGTAGCTTGTTAAATACGCCTTGTTATTAGCCGATGTCATTGCCTCGTCAGAGAGCCCATACCGCTTTACTTGTTGAACACCCTTCCACCATGCTTTGTCTGGTCTGTCAGTCACCTTTTCAGGAAGAACCCAACCAGTCACCGCCACGTGTCTCAGTAGAGGGTTAACCCCAGAACCGGGTAAAGAAAACTATCATTTGATATCATAACCTTGCCTTGTAGAGAGAGAAACTCTAGGAGGAAGAAGGAGTTTTAGAGTGCGGAAGTAGATCTTCAAGCTTGATTCCTAGAGATCGAACCGTTAGATCTGTGCTCTAAGGTTAGATTCTTGATCTGCTCATGATGTTCTCTATGTTCATGTTATTGCATTGCATGATCGGATATGATTTGTAAGCCATGCATTGTTTTGAAGTTCGATTTTAGAAAGAGAAAATGACATTCATGTGTTCTTCAAGAAAGTCTTGTTTTGATCCGAAAGCTTGCATAAAGAATCATGTTTTGTGTTTATTTCTGCAAGAATTCCAAGTACGGGTACCCAGGTCCATGTTTTCAAACTCATAGCACGAAAATCCCAGATTTGTGATGACAGATTATGATTGAACGTTCATATTTTTCATGTTTTCACACTCATGTTCTTCATGTTCATCAGCAGAGGGAAACCCAGAGTTTCCCGACCTCTTTTCCTTGCATGTGGCCCTCGAGAACACACCTCGGCGAGGAGGTGTGGAACCTCGGCCTAGACCTGGTTGGTGCCCAGCATGTTTTCCGAAACCATTTGTGTACATACGAAACTTGTTGAAGGTGCATTCAATAGGCTTTGCCATGTGTTTGTAGGACTTGGGCTTGTCTCGATCCCGACGTTTGAAGAAACTATGTGAGTGATATTTCTAATAAAGCTATGTTATAACGTTTTGTTAAAGCTTCGCTTTGCTTGTTTCGAAAAGTACTTGATCTAGCATGAATGACTATCCCTACTTGTATATTAAACACTATCTTGTTTTGATGACATTTCTTGAAAGTCCTTAGCTGCAGGGGACTATAATGCAACTGCACTCTTGTCTTGAAAGTCCTTAGCTGCAGGGGACTATAATGCAACTGCACTCTTGTCTTGAAAGTCCTTAGCTGCAGGGGACTATAATGCAACTGCACTCTTGTATTGGAATGTCATCACCCCCTTGTATTAAGTAGATGTAATAACATCCAAAGAACTTGAAAGGCCGGCAATGAACTTGATTTCCCCCTTGATTGTAAAGTATGCTATGTATTGTTTTGAAAGAAATCTTGGATATCAATCATGCAAAACCTTTATTTCTAATATCATTCACTGAGTATCCAAGCTCACCCTCTCTATATATATGTAGGTGATGAGCAAGAAGGCAATGAGGCCTAAACGTGTAGCCGATGTGTTTTTGGATGCATTGCCGACGTGTTTTGGATTAGCATTTTGTACCATCTTGAAGATTATGCTTCTTAGCCTATATTTCACGTGTACTTGTATATGTCGGCTTGAGAAGCCTTTTGGTCAAGATGTATTTTGTATCTCATTCCCTTATTGTATCTAAGTTGTAAGACTTTGTAAAAATGTATGTCATTTCATTGGACTTAAGCACGGCTCTCATGGACTATTTAGATTCTGTATATATATATATATATATGTTGCTTCCGCACTTGTAAGCCCCATATTTTATACTCTGATTGTGGGTGATTCTTGTAAGTCGGCCTTCGGTAATCTCGGATTACTGGCCATCACGGCACCAAACTACTAGGGGCGGTTTGGGGGCGTGACATAACCCTAATCATAGAGAGGTAAAATGAAGTTTACCCTATGCATAATAAAAATAAAAATAAAAGAGTTTTCAACTAAGGGAATAGTTTGGCATAAAGTTATCTTGAATTCGAAAAGTTTTGTGATGTTATCCTTCTTTTATTCATCTTTTATTTGAAAGAAAAGACTACAGTAAGTTATTAGTTTCATTTTAAACTTTTTTGATTAATAATCGCAAGGTCTATTTTTGGGGACAAACTAACAATAACAATTTAAAATGTTATATCATCTGTATTTATTTGTATATTTATCGATTATTCATTTATCTGTTTACATCACTTATTTTTTCACATGTCATTTTTTATTTGTCCACCATACTTATCTATTCATATCACCACCACCACTACTGCTAGCTATTGTCAGTTGCTATTTCTAATGACTTTTAGAGCTTCTATATTTTTTTAACATAGAAGAGGGAGAATTTAATTTAAATAAGAAAATCAATCATATATATATACTAGGACTGATATGAAATGGAGATAGAGAAAACTTATCATGTATAACATTTCGCTTTAATTTAATCTATAATCTAAGCCAATATATAGTATTAGAAGCACTCTATCAAAATAGAATTGAATTAACAAATATAAAATTTGGTGGTGTTTGCTGGTTTAATTGGGGGATTAGTAGTGTTATGGTTTGTCTAAAATTACCAACATCACTTTGATTTTTTTTTATATTTAAATAATAATAATAAAACCTACCGTTTTTGAAGAATTAAAACGACTTCATTCTGATCATTACCATCTGCTGTAGAAATTATAATGCAACAGTAACTGTTATAAGATGTGCACAACCAGTCTCAAAAGCAATTGAAGGCATGTATTAATAATAATAACGACTCCACAGAGCACCCCATATAGCTTTCATTGCCGAAGGTTTCAAATTGAAATCCTCTTGATATGATGCTTGATAGGTCATTGTAGCTAAAATTCAATATTTCGAGAAATGAAATGGAAGTTAATTCTGGAGGGATTACACTAGACAACTGGATACTGGAAAGGTCCAAAGACTTAAAATACTCCATGTTTTTAAAATTTGGGAGAATTATGACCAGTAAAAAGGTTATTTGACAGGTTCAGTCTAGCGATGCCTCTCAAATTGCCTATTTGGGTCGGCACAACACTGGTCAATTGGTTACAAAATAAAATCTATTATGGGAACAAATGTGGATGCAATTGTTTGAGTATTCTGGCAACATAAAACTCACCTGACCCCTCATAATCGACAGGAAACAAAATGTTGCCATTGGAAATGTCATTACAAGAAGTAATGTTGTCAAGGCACTAGGGGATGCCGTGTGAAAGGTTGTTTCCTAAAATATCCAAGATAATAATTTGTTTTGATTGACACAAATGCACAAGGATTTCATCTTGTAAATGGTTTCGTCTAAGTAAAAGCATAGTTAACATAGGAAGAGGGGAAAGTTGAATCGAAAGCTCTCCAGACAAGCCATTTTCTTGAATGTCTAGGGTACCTAGAGAGGAGCACTTCAACAAGTTGTTTGGGTTCATTTTTGACAACATATTGCTATAGAGATATAACTACTTCAAGTTTGGCAGGCTGGAGTTTTTTAATAGTATTTCACCATGCAAGTTGTTAAAAGATAAATCCAAGTGTTTTAGTGAAATCATGTTTCCTGTCACACCGATAAGAATATCTCCATCTAATCCATTGCTCGATAGATCAAGAGTCCTCAGTCGCCTCATTTCATCAAGTTGGGTCCAAATATGATCTTGGCAGGATAAAGACATCCTTGCCATCAGAATTTTCTGCTTCAGTGGGAAAACTCTAGTTTCTTTCATACAATCTAGGACTGCAATAATTAATATCAGCTGATCAGGCCAGCGTAGTGGTTGGCTAAGAATTTTGTGTCCCTAAATTTCTCTGTTCCAAAATACTAGCAATCATTAGATTATATGGAAGCCTTCTTGTTGTAAGTTGCTCCATGTAGTGTGTGAAGGTGTTTAAATTGGAAAGGAGCAGAAAAACAAAAGAAGAGAAGCCTTGTCATCTTCTTGATAGAACCATATAGCTCACATGCATAATTCTCAGAGACACATACCAGTGTTACATGATCATAGTTGTTGTAGGTTGTCCAAACTCCATGGCACATGCCATCACCCCGTGCACGACTTCAAGAGCCCATAGGTTGCAAGCTTCTCGATGACTTCTGGAACTCTATGATCACTGTCATTAGCCAATCAAAACATTTTCAAGTGCCACACTTGCATAATATTTACAGCTCATAGTAATGCCTCTTATTGTCCAAGTTGCTGGAGCCCTCTTGGTACCACTCTCATTTACCACTAACCGTTGTGCTGCTTAGGGCACATAACAATTCAACAAATCAAGTGCCACTTTCTCATATCTGAAGGCAACGGCAACTGATTTGAATATGATATTAGAAAACTCTATTCAGGAGCTTTCAAGAGTGATTGGTTATAAGATTTGTTTTCTTCATTCCCCATACAACACAGTTTTTGATCTTGTAGCTTTACATAATCCATCTATCACGTACTTGAATGTCAGGCTATTTGGTGCAAAGCCTACTTTCAGCAACCTATCCTGAAGCTCCATCAACTTGGCAACATCACCTGCCTCATAATAAATCTTAAGGAGTGCATTACAACATTCTATGTCATAAATTTGAAATTCCTCAACAATTGAACCAAGTAGAGATTTTGCTTTATCAAGATTCCTTTCCTTGCATAATCCATTTATCAAGCCTTGCAAGTTGCAATATCAAGATTCACACCAAATTCAACCATTTCTCTCATTAAGCACTCACCTTCCACACTTCTACTTAATCTACACAGGTAGCCTATAAGAGCTTTATAGGTAACTAAATTGGGTTTCATATCATTAGAAACCATCTCAGCTTTCAACAATAATGCCTCCTCCACAAAATCACTCTTGGATAGAGAATAGATTAACTCATTGAAAATTTCCTCTTTAGGCTCATGACCAACTTGAGACATTCTTTTCAAGAGATTCTTTGCTACATATGGCCAATTCTCCTGACACAAAACGAGGATTAGATAATCATAAATATATCGACAGACTGAAACTCCAAATATCTGAAGCTCCACAACCATATTCAGAGTTGAAAGCAACCTACCTTGTTTCACATATCCTTGCACAGGAATCCAACAAGTAAAATTATCGTGGAAAATCCCATTCTTGACCATATCAGGCAACAGCAACCTAGATTCTTGCATCATTCCCTCCTTGTAGCAACTGGATATAAGAGTATTATATGTCAAAATGTTTGGAGTCAACCCTCTACGAACCATATAGCAATTCCAATTTTGACCCGACCCTTGTTGTATCCAGGACTTGGGTTTCATGGTTTCATATTGTTGTTCACCTCTTGTTTCCCTTATATCTCCTTAAATTTGGCTATTCGATTGTTGTGGTTACGTTTGGGACAGGTTGGTTGCTTAGTTTCCAAACCCTTGTTGCCTAGAATTTTGCACCTCTGCTCGAGCAACACTTTTTGCACTCGAGTGGGCTTTGTGAACTTTCAGTACTTTTATAGGTTTGTAAAACTACTGGGAGAGTGTATTCTACACTCGAGCGGTTCTTTCTGCACTCGAGCGGCCCTTCTTACACTCGAGCGTTGGTCTGTTGTCTGCAATACTACTAGGAGTGTGTATTCTGTGCTCGAGTGTCATTTCTTGTGCTCAAGTGGAACAACTTGTTGTGTCTGACGCTCGAGCGTCAACTCTCGCACTCGGGCAAATTGTGCATATATCAGTTTGTAAAAGCTACTTTTTACATCACTTTTTCATCTCTCTCTCTCTCTAAAACATTCCAAAACCCTAGATCTTGAGCTTTTCTCTCTAGAACTCACATTCTCTCTACATTTTTACATAGATCTAGTGGTTTCTCTACCCTACTCTCTTTGATAAAAAGGTAGAGCGTCTCAAGGGCTAGATTTCTATCCGAATAGAGTTGTGTTTGAGCATCTTTGAAGTTTTCTCCTTGCTTTGCTTGTCTTCTAACTTTGAGGTATGGACTTTCTACACTCTCCTATGACTTTCAACTTAGTTATTTGTTGATTGCGTAAATAATGTCGGGATTAGAGGATTTTAGACAAACCTAGGGTTTTGGTTCAAAATCTAAATAGGGGTTTTCAAATGAAGGTATTGAAAATGGTTATGGGTGTAGATATTGGGATGTGTTGTGTTAAATTTGTTGATTTTGACACACAGATTGGATTTGGTAGAAAATGGAATTTTGCCCTAAAATGTTTCAAATAATTATTTTGTATAAATAATGGAATTGGTATGGGGAATGTGAAATTGGATAGATGTTTATATAAAGGGTGGAGTTGGATACTTGTTATCTGTCATCTATGGAAATTTGGATAGTTTATCTGTTTTGGAGATTGTATATCTGTTTAGAAATATCTATTTTGGGTTATCGGTGGAGGATATTGTAGACACCCCATTTTTTACCGACCTCAAGACTTTGACATCATCGGTTGTGCACTCGATGATTGCGCGTGTTTGTGCTTGTTTTGAGCGCCCGAGGGTCTCGGCTGAGTGCCTTGTCTTTGAGCTTCTAAACACTTTGTCAAGCCCTCAAAATTAACCCATTATATAACATTGACATGCATTATTTAAAGAAGACAATTTATGAATTCATTCATCAGAGTATTACTAAATAGAGCATTACATGTAATATCGAATAAAACGCCCTACAGGCTTACATCTTTCCAAGCCAACACTTGGATACAAAAATATGAGTTCTAACTCAATACAAGGAAAGCCCTAGGCTTGAATGTTTACATGTAATAATAATTAAAGACAATTAACTAAAGGTAGTCTTCTCCAATCCAGAAGCCAAACCCTCCCAAGCTAAGTCATTGGAGGTAGTTTATCACCTGAACCTGAAAATGATGTTCCCATAAAGGGTGAGCCACAGCCCAGTAGAAATATACTAAACCACATATAAGCAATGAATAAAGCAATAGCATTCAACAGATGGTTAACCAAAATAATCAATTACTACATTTTACAGACTCATGACATTATTGCCAAAGATACGTTTTACTTTCCAGTTTTATCAACATGGCTCAGAACCTGGCCAAACTTATAACAGTGAAATCACATATATCATATTCACATCCTTCCAATATTAACAACAAATGAGACTCAAGCTCAAATCAAACACTTCATACTTCCAGATTGATACACATTTTAGTGCTGTATCAATAAAACACTTCTATATAAATAAGCACACATAAAAGTGATGCTAATGGAGTCCATCCCCTATCTCCTCCCAAACAAAATCCGGTTTAGAGGTCCATCCCCTATCTTCCCCTAAACCGTGGAGTACATCCCCTATCTCCTCCCACACACAAAACAATGTATGCAAATGCAATGCTCAATCAATACACGTATTTTCTGTATCAATGCCATAGTCAAATTAATGACTTAACCAATGTGATTAGTTTCAGTTATTCCTAATCCACATGCAATGTCTACAACAATCACGACTATCCTCCACCGATAGCCCAAAACAGTTATTTCTAAACTGAAAATAACTATGTCAACAATTCAATAGACAAATGATACCAATTATCCAATTACGCCATTTAATCAATGAATTCCATGAATTTAACCCTCTTTTCCCAATTCCATGAATTACTTATACAAATTAATTCAATAATACAACTAGGGTTTTTCCCAAAATTTACCAAAGTATCCCCAACATGTTAAAATACCAAAACTTAGAACAAAACCTATAAAATGGAGTAGGAAATCCCTACCTCAAAGAAAACAACCCAAAAGGTGAAGAAAGAGATGAGTGCCCAAATACCAAAGTGCTCCAAATCGCCAAATGCTCAGATTAAATGGTAGCCCTTGCCTCACTCTATCTTTTTAATGAAGGATCTAGGGTAGACACACACCCTAAGTGGATCAAATCTAAGAAAGAAGGTGAGTAGGGAGAGAGAGAAGTCGGACCTAGGGTTTGGAATCAAAAGAAAATGAAAAAGGCAAATCAAATCCCGCTGCTGTGTATATAAACTGGACAGGCTCGCTCGAGCGAAGACTTGGTCGCTCGAGCGACCAGACACAGAGAAACTACGCTCGAGCCAAGGAAGCCTTGCTCGAGCCAACAACCCAAAAGCTCGCTCGAGCGAAAGAAAGCTCGATCGAGCGAAGAACTCAAACCCTCAGGTCAGAACCCTGACACACGCTCGAGCGAAGGAACTATAGCTCGAGCGAAGGATGAACTAACTCGCTCGAGCGAAGAAAATCTCGCTCGAGCCAAGAATGCACAGCTACAGGTCCAAATCAAACACTACCTCTCGCTCGAGCGAACAACTCCTCGCTCGAGCGAAGAACCAAAAACCTGGACAGCAACACTTGGTTTCTAAACCCAACCAACCTGAACAAACCTGCCTAACACATCCTATAATTCCAAAAGAGAAAATCAGGAACAACAACAATAACCATTATACAATGACAGAATCTACGGAACCTAAGTCCGGATACAATAATCAAATGGAAAAAGACCGGGGTCGCTATAACCTCCCCCCCTTCAAAGAATTTCGTCCCCGAAATTAAGCATAAGTTTTTTTTTTATAACAGATTTTTTTTTTTTTAAACAATTCATTAGTAAACATTTTGACCCAAAACTGGTCATTTCATCTCTTTATCAAGAGGCATCTCATACCAAATATATAACACAAAATATATTTCAATCTGTATCATTATTATGCATTATTCCTTTCAATGCTAACAATCCCATATCATATTTAATTACATGATATACATAACACACTAAGCAATGTAATCAACATATGCAATACTATACTAAACTTCTATAATGAAGCAAGTTTCAAGATACACCCCTTTTCCAAAACATACTCAACGTTTTACAACCTAAGACATATGCAAAGCTCTTAAGTTCAACAATATTACAAAATCTAAATATAAGATTACAACTGAATAAACATGTCCGGGTATTTTTCGCGGACTTCCAATTCACGCTCCCAAGTGGCTTCCTCCACTCCATGATGTTTCCACAAAACTTTTACCAAAGGGATGGTCTTGCCTCGCAAAACTTGATCCCGCCTATCCAATACCCGAACCGGTCTCTCCTCATATGAGACATCCACATCAACCACTAAATCGGTCCAATCCAACACATGTGATGGATCCGGCTCATACTTCCGAAGTATACTCACATGAAACACGTCATGTACTCCAGACAACTGCGGCGGCAAAGCTAAACGATAAGCAACCTCGCCAATCCTCTCAAGGATCTCAAACGGACCAATGAATCGAGGGGACAACTTCTCACTCTTCCCAAACCTCATCAAACCCCGTCTAGGTGATATCTTCAGAAAGACATGATCACCCACCTCAAATACCAAAGGTCTCCTCCTACGGTCGGCATACGATTTCTGACGACTCTGTGCTGTAACAAGCCTCTTACGGATAAGCTCAACTTTCTCCGTAGTTTCCCTCACCAACTCTGGACCCAACAGAGGTGCATCACCCATCTCGGCCCAACACACAGGAGATCTACACGGTCGGCCATACAAGGCCTCAAATGGTGCCATACCGATACTAGACTGGAAACTGTTGTTGTAGGCAAACTCCACCAACGGCAAGTGCCTCTCCCACGACCCACTAAAGTCTAGAACACAACCCCGAAGCATATCCTCAAGTATCTGAATAGTACGCTCGGACTGTCCGTCAGTCTGAGGATGATAAGCCGTGCTAAAGGTCAACTTAGTGCCTAAGGCACTCTGCAAACTCTGCCACAACCTGGCAGTAAAATGAGGATCTCTATCTGAGACGATCGTCACTGGGACCCCGTGCAATCTCACTATGTCCCGAATATACAAGTCGGCAAGATGATCTACCGAATCTCTCACGCGCATAGAAATAAAGTGCGCCGACTTAGTCAACCGGTCTACAACCACCCAAATAGCATCACTACCCCGCTGAGTTCTCGGAAGACCTACAACGAAGTCCATAGTGACATGCTCCCACTTCCACTCGGCAATAGGCAAGGGTTGCAACAAACCCGCTGGCCTCTGATGTTCGGCCTTCACTTGCTGACAAGTAAGACACTTAGATACGAAAGCTGCCACATCTCTCTTCATACCCCGCCACCAGAACTGACGACCCAAATCCCGATACATCTTAGTGCCTCCCGGATGCACCGCAAGGCGTGAATGATGAAACTCTCGGAGTACCTCCTCTCGGCAAGACTCCGGCACAAACGGACGGTCTCGGTATCTCACACTCAGGTCGGAATACACCGTCAAACCTTTCTCAACCTTTCCACTGGAAATCTTCTCACGGAGAGATTCTACCTCAAGGTCACCTCTCTGAGCCTCTAACACTCGAGTCACAAGTGTAGGCTGTGCAACAACAGAAAACAAGGCCGCAGCCTCAACGGATTCGCCCATAAGTAAATCAAACTCTCCAAGTGCACCCAATATCTCCCACTCTCGGATGGCTATGCTAGCTATGTCACCAACAGGTTTCCTGCTAAGGGCATCGGCCACCACATTGGCCTTTCCCGGATGATAATGCAACTCAAAGTCATAATCCTCTATGAACTCCATCCACCTCCTCTGCCTCAAGTTTAAGTCTTCCTGTGTAAATAAATACTTCAAACTCTTATGATCCGAGAACACCTCGAATTTCTCACCATAAAGATAATGCCTCCAAATCTTCAAGGCAAATATCACAGCTGCTAACTCTAGATCATGTGTAGGGTAATTCTGCTCGTGAATTTTCAACTGACGAGAGCCATAGGCAACTACTTTCCCTTCTTGCATTAATACACAACCCAGACCCTCTCGTGAGGCGTCACAATAGACCGTATAACCCAACCCTCTCTCTGGAATAATCAATACTGGAGCGGTAGTCAGTCTAACTTTCAACTCCTGAAACGACTTTTCACAAGTCTCACTCCATACAAATTTGACTCCCTTCCGAGTCAGTTTAGTCAAAGGTGATGCTAACCTGGAGAAATCTTTCACAAACCGACGGTAATACCCAGCTAACCCCAGAAAACTGCGGATCTCAAATACACTCTTAGGCTGTGCCCAATCCTGCACTGCCTCTACCTTGGATGTATCAACAGACACTCCTTCACCGGATACCACATGGCCTAAGAATTTGACTTCTTTCAGCCAGAACTCACACTTCCCAAACTTGGCATACAGCCTATGGGCTCTAAGTAACTCAAGCACCACCCTCAAATGTGCCTCGTGCTCCTCCTCAGAAGGCGAATAGATAAGGATGTCGTCCACAAAAACGACTACAAACCGATCCAAGAATTCCCGGAAGATCCGGTTCATCAAATCCATAAAAACTGCCGGTGCATTGGTGAGCCCGAATGGCATCACCAAAAACTCATAATGGCCATACCGCGTACGGAATGCCGTCTTCGGAATATCCTCTTCCCTGACCCTCAACTGGTGGTAACCCGATCTCAAGTCTATCTTAGAGAAACAACGGGAACCCTTCAACTGGTCAAACAAATCATCGATACGAGGCATAGGGTACTTATTCTTAACCGTAGCCCGATTCAATTTCCGATAATCTATACAAAGTCTCAAAGCACCACCTTTCTTTTTAACAAAGAGGGCCGGTGCTCCCCACGGTGAAACACTAGGACGTATAAAGCCCTTATCTAGCAACTCCTGGAGTTGGATCTTCAACTCAACTAACTCGGCTGGGGCAAAACGATAAGGTGCCATGGAAATCGGCGCCGTGCCGGGCACTAGGTCAATAGAGAACTCAATCTCCCGATGCGGTGGCAAACCAACAAGATCCTCGGGAAAGACATCCGAGTACTCACAAACCACCCTTGGCAACACAATCTGAGTCTCATTATCCTCACTAATCAAAAGGTTAGCTAGTAGCCCACTAAGCTCACTCCTTCCTCGCCGAACATACCCCGGTGGCAACACATCACCAACCCGGTCCCCCAGAAAATGAAAATACTCTCCGCTCACGGTACAACAAGTGACCCTCTGGCGGTAGCAATCAATAACTGCCCGGTATGACGATAACCAGTCCATACCCAAAATAACATCGAAACCCCTCATAGGCATAACTACAAAGGAAAATGGGATTCTATGATAATCAACCTCTATATCACAACCCCTAACGCCTTGTTTCAAAATCAATTCACCCCCAAGAGGTGACACTACACAAATAGGAGATGCTAGCTGTGCTAACTCCAACTCCAAAACAGATGCAAATGCAGCAGACACAAAGGAATGAGATGCACCCGTATCAATCAAAACATTAGCAACCGAGTTGCAAAACAAGAAGGTACCTCTCACAACTGATGGTGCTGGCACAAGATCCTGCGCGGTAACAGCATACACGCGCCCAGACGACCTCTGATCAACCTGCTCAACCCTAGGAGCATAAGATTGCTGCACCGACTGAGACGATGAAGCCCCCTGATTGGCCTTTGAGGCCTGACCCGACTGAGCTGGCTGCTGACCCTGAATCGGCCTCAAACCAGATGCACCAGATGTGCCACCCAACTGCGGGCAATACCTCTTCATATGCCCTGGCTGACCACACTGATAACACGAGAGTGGCTGACCTCTACCCTGACTCTGGTTCTGAGATCGAGCCGAAGAAGATGCTGCTCTCTGAACTCCTCCCCTCTGAGGACAAACTGGAGACTTGTGGCCCAGCTGGCCACACTTGAAACAGGTAATGTCTCCCTGGCTGCCTTTCCCCGAACTAACACTCGGTACAGGAAAAGTCGATCGAGAAAAGCTACCCTGAGACTACTGGGGATTAAAACCCTTCTGTCTCCTACCATCATTCTGACCATCCTGACTCCTCTTGGAGCCCTTCTGCCCTTCCTCCTCCTCCTGCATCATGATTTCCATATGGGCTGCAGCATCAACCATACGCCCATACTCCCGAATCATAGTTCCCCCAACTCTCAGCTTGAGGCCACGCCTCAACTTCTTCTCAAACTCAATACAACGGCGTTCCTCAGACGCCACCAACTCAGGTGCAAACCTGGACAAACTAGTAAATGCAGCCTCAAATTCAGCCACTGAAGAACTCGCCTGCTTAAGCTGACAAAACTGGTCTCGCAGCTTCTCCCCGACTGCTGGAGATAAGAACTTCTCCTGGAAAGCATTCACAAAAGCCTCCCATGTACCTCCTATACGCCCCTTAGTAAATTTCCACCACTGACCTGCATCCCCCTTCAACTGGAAAGATGCCAAGGTCACTTTCAATCCCTCGTCTTCGATGCCAAGCATCTCAAACGTCTTCGTTGTCTGTTCGAGCCATTCATCTGCCTTAAGTGGCTCTTTAGGATTACCCACAAATTCATCCAGATTGGACCGGAAGAACTCCCTCTTCAGAAAGGAAGGTCCTGCATCCGCAATACCAGCCTGAGCTTGATTCTCAGCTCTAAGAATGCCTACTGACTCCCTGAATGCCCCTGCTATCTCTCGGGCTAGAGCGCCCATAGCCTGCTGGCCTACTGGCTCGGCCACATTGGCCTGGCCAATTCCCTCCTGAACTGCCGGAATCTCTTCTGGCACAGGCACCTCCTGCCTACCCGGCCTACCACGCCTACCGCGTCCTCGTCCTCGTCCTGACATCCTAATAAAGGAAACAAAGACATTAGCACATTAATAAATGTGCCGAAGCTAAACACTCGCGTCCTAATGCAATGGACAACAATAATTCATTCCACGTAAGCATATAATCACATAAGCACCTACGAATTTCATTCCCGGATAATGATAGTCCCAAAGGGTTACTATAGTTCCGGTTGGAAGCAGCAGTGATCAAGTGCCTTTCCAACAAGACTACTAGAAACTCAAGGGTCCAATCAACATCCTAGAAACTACATTCCATACCCACATAATCACATAAACATGTTATCACATAAGCATATAACATTACACTAAGTCTCTATCAAACGAGACGAACCCAATGTGATACTAATCACTTCCCACGTACCCAAAGTATTCAAACCCGGTACGCTCTGATACCAAGTTGTCAAGCCCTCCAAATTAACCCATTATATAACATTGACATGCATTATTTAAAGAAGACAATTTATGAATTCATTCATCAGAGTATTACTAAATAGAGCATTACATGTAATATCGAATAAAACGCCCTACAGGCTTACATCTTTCCAAGCCAACACTTGGATACAAAAATATGAGTTCTAACTCAATACAAGGAAAGCCCTAGGCTTGAATGTTTACATGTAATAATAATTAAAGACAATTAACTAAAGGTAGTCTTCTCCAATCCAGAAGCCAAACCCTCCCAAGCTAAGTCCTTGGAGGTAGTTTATCACCTGAACCTGAAAATGATGTTCCCATAAAGGGTGAGCCACAGCCCAGTAGAAATATACTAAACCACATATAAGCAATGAATAAAGCAATAGCATTCAACAGATGGTTAACCAAAATAATCAATTACTACATTTTACAGACTCATGACATTATTGCCAAAGATACGTTTTACTTTCCAGTTTTATCAACATGGCTCAGAACCTGGCCAAACTTATAACAGTGAAATCACATATATCATATTCACATCCTTCCAATATTAACAACAAATGAGACTCAAGCTCAAATCAAACACTTCATACTTCCAGATTGATACACATTTTAGTGCTGTATCAATAAAACACTTCTATATAAATAAGCACACATAAAAGTGATGCTAATGGAGTCCATCCCCTATCTCCTCCCAAACAAAATCCGGTTTAGAGGTCCATCCCCTATCTTCCCCTAAACCGTGGAGT
Source organism: Camellia sinensis (assembly GCF_055761805.1). Taxonomy (NCBI): domain Eukaryota; kingdom Viridiplantae; phylum Streptophyta; class Magnoliopsida; order Ericales; family Theaceae; genus Camellia; species Camellia sinensis. The sequence continues at coordinate 53,989,389 of NC_138967.1, forward strand.
ACATCCCCTATCTCCTCCCACACACAAAACAATGTATGCAAATGCAATGCTCAATCAATACACGTATTTTCTGTATCAATGCCATAGTCAAATTAATGACTTAACCAATGTGATTAGTTTCAGTTATTCCTAATCCACATGCAATGTCTACAACAATCACGACTATCCTCCACCGATAGCCCAAAACAGTTATTTCTAAACTGAAAATAACTATGTCAACAATTCAATAGACAAATGATACCAATTATCCAATTACGCCATTTAATCAATGAATTCCATGAATTTAACCCTCTTTTCCCAATTCCATGAATTACTTATACAAATTAATTCAATAATACAACTAGGGTTTTTCCCAAAATTTACCAAAGTATCCCCAACATGTTAAAATACCAAAACTTAGAACAAAACCTATAAAATGGAGTAGGAAATCCCTACCTCAAAGAAAACAACCCAAAAGGTGAAGAAAGAGATGAGTGCCCAAATACCAAAGTGCTCCAAATCGCCAAATGCTCAGATTAAATGGTAGCCCTTGCCTCACTCTATCTTTTTAATGAAGGATCTAGGGTAGACACACACCCTAAGTGGATCAAATCTAAGAAAGAAGGTGAGTAGGGAGAGAGAGAAGTCGGACCTAGGGTTTGGAATCAAAAGAAAATGAAAAAGGCAAATCAAATCCCGCTGCTGTGTATATAAACTGGACAGGCTCGCTCGAGCGAAGACTTGGTCGCTCGAGCGACCAGACACAGAGAAACTACGCTCGAGCCAAGGAAGCCTTGCTCGAGCCAACAACCCAAAAGCTCGCTCGAGCGAAAGAAAGCTCGATCGAGCGAAGAACTCAAACCCTCAGGTCAGAACCCTGACACACGCTCGAGCGAAGGAACTATAGCTCGAGCGAAGGATGAACTAACTCGCTTGAGCGAAGAAAATCTCGCTCGAGCCAAGAATGCACAGCTACAGGTCCAAATCAAACACTACCTCTCGCTCGAGCGAACAACTCCTCGCTCGAGCGAAGAACCAAAAACCTGGACAGCAACACTTGGTTTCTAAACCCAACCAACCTGAACAAACCTGCCTAACACATCCTATAATTCCAAAAGAGAAAATCAGGAACAACAACAACAACCATTATACAATGACAGAATCTACGGAACCTAAGTCCGGATACAATAATCAAATGGAAAAAGACCGGGGTCGCTATACACTTTGTGTTTCGGCCTTATTTTTGGGCTAAACCTTGGTCCCTCTTGCCTGGGGGAGGAGAAGGCCTTGCCGACCACATGTGGCACTTGCCGACTAGTTTGCTCTCTTGTAGGCCACTTGAAGTGGCCGGCAAGCCACCTTAACTGGCTGGCGGCCAATTTTTCTCCTTTTTAGATATTTTCAGATATTTTGAGCCAGCTGTGGCTCACTAAAACTCATCCTCCATACAGTGTATAGAGGGATCAAGCAAGCCTTTTTGCCTGCTTGCTTTATATAAGGGGAGCTCCCTCTCCCTTTAGAGGGGTTGCAAAATTTTAGAGTTGAAATCTCCCTCTCTCTCTAGAATTCTCTCTCTCTCTCTCTCTATTGTGTGATATTGAGCTTTAAAGTGAGTTTTCTTCATACTTTTGCACTAAAACAACTAGTCAAACAGCTTCGCCTTAGTGTTGAAGATCTTGGAGGCCTTGTTGGAGCTCCTCAGAGTGATTTTGGCTCAGAAGTTGGCTGTTAGCTTGCTGTTTTAAAGTTGTGCTTTAAGGGTGAGAATCTATCTCTTTAAGCTTTGTTTTTGTACATTGGTTTGGCCACCCTTGCATGCTGATTTTGGCCTAGCTTTCAACTACAAAAATCTCTTTTTTTAAGTGTTAAAAGTGATTGTTTAAGGCCCTGTGGGAGTTAGGGGTGTTTCACCCCCTTGTGTGCCTTATTTTCTTAAGCCTTGTGCCATCTCTTAAGGCTTTTGAGGCACCCTTTGTTTGACCTTTCTACCCCTGAAACTCAGAGAAATTTCAGTGGTAAAAATCATGTTTTGAGGTCCAAAGTAAGAGGGGGCGGCCTCCCTTCTTTGCTTGTTGGTTACATCTCTTTTTGGCCTACTTGTTGAGCATGTTTTTCTACCACCACCTGACTTGATCTCAGCCTTTTTTTTTTACCATGTTTCAGCATGTTGTAACTCTGTTTTGACCTGGTTGAGTCACCTCATGCATGCTTCTTACACTTGTAGTGTAATCTCGCTAATTAGCCTTGTATGCTTGATGCTTTAGCCCGTCATTCCAGCTTATTTTGGCCATACTCCAGCATGCTTTTACCCATATTTTAGCATGCTTAAACTCTGTTTAGAGTGATTTTGGTGATATGGGGCTTGCTTTGTATAGCTGTAGTGCAATGGACCTCATTAGCCTTGTGTTTTGATGCCTCTAGCATGCTTGGTTTGAGATGTTTTCACGCCATGACATCATTTCACACATGATTTCAGAGCATATTTCTTTGTCACTCTCATGCATATCACTCTTTCATTGCTTCTAAGAGTTAAGCCTTATGCCTTGCTTGTTGGCCAATTGGTATGCATGATTTCTTGCCTCGTAAACTTCAATCTCAGCATGATCTGGCCACAATTTTTGCATGTTTGAGGTCTGTTTTGATTTGGTCTAGCCCTTTGAGTCTTGTGTTGTAAGGTGGTGGCACAACCCCTTTCATTAGTTATGCATTACATGAGTTGTTTGCATTGTTTTAAGTCACTTAGCATGCTATTTCAGTGCTGAAATGTGTGTTATTGCACTCCATTGTTTCAATCTTTCATTCACTTTGAAAGTGGCCTTAAGCCTTTGTTAGCTTGAGCATGAACTTGAGGCATTCATGCCTATTGGTTTTAATCCTCCCTTGAGGATTTCTACTGACCAATAGCATGATACTTTCTTCCATGCTTAAGGTGTTTGTAGCTTAGGTCCTCTTTCAAATTAGAGGACTTTTCACAATTGGACTTAACCAATTAAGGAATGGTTTTGATAATGTAAATGAGTAAACAAGAACTACAACAAAAAACACATTTGGCGACCAAAAAATTGGTCACTAAAAGTATGAATTTCGTCACCAAAAGAATCGGCGACAAATATACAATTGGTCGCCAAAGGCCTATCACTAAAAGTATTGGCGACGAAATCAGAAATTGTCACCGTATGTAGACATTTAGCGACAAGCAAAATTGGTCGCTAAAAATCATATATTTTGTTGCTATAAAATTACAATTTGTTGCTAAAAGGTTAAAATTTGCATAGGCTATGTAGTTTTAGCGACAAATAAATACGTCGCCAAAAGTACTATTTAACGACAAAATTAATTTGGTCGCTAAAAATCACGTTTTTAGCGATGAGTTAGTTTTGGTTGCTAAAAGTTCTTGGAATAACCACTAACTTTTAGCGAAAAAAACAATATGTTGTCGCCAAATTTATTAACAGCGACCAAAATACCACCTATCACTAAAAATTCAATACACAAATTTTGATTTTAATAATTTTCCTGTTCAAAATAATCCAAAACACCTGTTTTCCTATGCACAATATATACACAAATGTAATGTAAATAATAATACACATGTGCAAGACATTCATACTAATTCAAAATTAATAGCTATGAAAAATCCCAATAAACATAATTACAGTTCTCTGACAATCTAAAACATGCATACCAAAGTACTTACAAACTACTAACATCAAACCCATAAATACATTACCAAATCCTATGTCAAAATATTTTCAAAATTACGACCAAATATTTTGATGTTAAACATCTAACCAACAAGTCATTTACTAAAATCCTATGTCAAAATATTGGCAAAAATACAACACCAAATATTTTGATGCTAAACATTTAATCCATAAATCATTTACCAAAATCATATGTCAAAATATTTCCAAAAACACAAAATCAAATCTTCTGATGCAGCCCAAACTATTTTCCACCATTGCCAGTCTGTCACATGAAAAGAGAAAAAACAATATTAGATTGACAACAAAAAAAAAAAAACCTCGATATGAACTTCACAATTTTGATTTTAATTTTGTAACGGGAAGTCCAATCGGGTGCTGTTTGCTCATACAAGTTTGCTCATACAAGTCTATTTAGGCTTGAACAAGCTGCTCGTGCCAAGTTTCGGTGGTTTCAGTGGTCATTTTGTAATTTCGGAACGGGCCTTTTAAGTCTTGTGTTTTACATTTTTTCTTGTAATTTTCCAACCGGAAATCCAATCGAGGTCCCGTTTGTTCCTACAAGTCTATTTAGGTTTGAACAAGCTGTCCGTGCCAAGTTTTGGTGGTTTCGGTTGTCATTTCACAATTTCGGCTCCTGAACGAGCCTTTTAAGTCTTGTGTATTACAATTTTCCTTATAATTTTCTAACCGGAGATTCAATAGAGGTCCCGTTTGTTCCTACAAGTCTATTTAGACTTGAAAAGGCTATCCGTGCCAAGATTTGGTGGTTTCGGCGATCATTTTGAAATTTCAGCCCTCGAACGGGCCTTTTAAGTCTTGTGTTTTACATTTTTCCTTCTAATTTTTTAATCGAAAATCCAATCGAGGTCCTGTTTATTCCTACAAGTCTATTTAGGCTTGAACAAGCTGTCCGTGCCCAGTTCGGTGGTTTCGGTGGTCATTTCGCAATTTCAGCCCCCGAATGGGCCTTTTGAGTCTTGTGTTTTACAATTTTCCTTCTAATTTTCTAACCAGAGATCCAATTGAGGTCCCGTTTGTTCCTACAAGCTGTCCGTGCCAAGTTTCGATGGTTTCGGTAGTCATTTCGAAATTTCGGTCCTCGAACGGGGCCTTTTAAGTCTTGTGTTTTACATTTTTCCTTCTAATTTTTTAACCGGAAATCCAATCGAGGTCCTGTTTGTTCCTACAAGTCTATTTAGGCTTGAACAATCCGTCCATGCCAAGTTTTGGTGGTTCCGGTGGACATTTCGCAATTTCGGCCTTGGAACGGGCTTTTTAAGTCTTGTGTTTTACAATTTACCTTCTAATTTTCTAACCGGAGATCCAATCGAGGTCTTGTTTGTTCCTACAAGTCTATTTAGGCTTGAACAAGCTGTCCGTGCCAAGTTTCGGTGGTTTCGTTGGTCATTTCACAATTTCGGCCCCCGAACGAGCCTTTTAAGTCTTATATTTTACAATTTTCCTTCTAATTTTCTAACCGGAGATCCAATCGAGGTCCCGTTTGTTCCTACAAGTCTATTTAGGCTTGAACAAGCTGTCCATGCCAAGTTTCAGTGGTTTTGGTGGACATTTCACAATTTCGGCCCCCGAACGGGCATTTTAAGTCTTGTGTTTTATAATTTTCCTTCTAATTTTCTAACCGGAGATCCAATAGAGGTCTCGTTTTTTTCTACAAGTCTATTTAGGCTTGAACAAGCTGTCCGTGCCAAGTTTCGGTAGTTTCGGTGGTCATTTCGCAATTTCGGCCCCCTAACGGGCCTTTTAAGTCTTGTGTTTTACAATTTTCCTTCTAATTTTCTAACCAGAGATCCAACCAAGGTCCCGTTTGTTCAACCAACCAGACATATTAAATGAAATGCTTGTAGTGATTTGAAAAGTAAATTATGAAAGTGTTTGTCAATAAGATTCCTCTGACGACTAATCATTCTTATCAACCTGCATGCCTGCCTGATCCTTGGTCATCCTCATAAACTTCTCAATCTCTTCAAATCTTTTGTTTTGCATTTTAATCATTTTAGCTTGCTCTTGTGCTACCAAGTTCTGGGCTACAATTTGTTCTTGCTGGACCTCGGACAAATTCTTCAATGACTCTAGTTATTTTTGTAGGCTCGAAACCACCTCAGTATGTGCTTGTGCAGTAACAGAAGATCTGGATGATGATGGTTTTGGACCAACTCCAAAGCCTTTTAAGTATCTCGATTTCTTTCCAAGAGTCTCGATTGACAACTGCTCCTGAGTTAAAGGTATTGCCCCAGGCTCTAAAGACTCTTCATGTCGCTTTTTCAAAGCTTCCTATCAATTTGTAAACAACTTTAACAAATACCATCATTTACATAAATATGTAACTCTATTAATTGGCATACTTACATGTAATTGACCACATATTGGGGCTACCCAATCCGACTTTCTCTTGCTCCAATGGGAATCATGGTAGAAGTCTACAAAGTCAGTCTTCTCGGTGACCTATCAAATATGTAAGTCAAATTATATGGTGATCTTCCACAAAGGAAAAAAAAAATTCTCTCTATTTTTACTCATGTATTGTAAATTACAATGGATGTAGAAGTAATTGTTTGGTAGAGAGATATATGCAGAGATATGGATACCAACATCCTATTGGCCTTGATGGCTGTTTTTCAATTTTCTATTGCTTTTGTTTTAAAAAGTATTTAAAATAAAATTATTTAAAGTGAAACTAAACAAATCCATTTCTAATGTTAGAGTTTAAATTTTCTTATTTTAAACTAAAAATCATACTTAACTACAAAAATGTTTTAAGAATATTAAATTTTACATCTCAAGCTTTGCATTCTAGTGCTTTAATAACCTAAGACTTTTGCTAATGCACCAATTAAGGGCCTTTAATGTGAGGTTATTATCATTTGGTGCAACAAAAGGATACCCTTTTACAGCATCACCACAAACATAGTATGCTTTCGAAATACACAATTATTATCTATACAAACAGAACTAATCAGAAAAGTGGATTTAAACTGTTTTATATACAAAAAATTTGATCACAGAATAAGGCACAACTCACATATCAGGTGAGACTTACACATTTGATAGGTCTCACTGTGCACTTTGAATTTTTTATTAAAATTTAAATAGACAATGTTTAGTTAAAATATATATAGTGTTTGGTGCAATTTATTGCATACTAAAAATAAAAACAAAAGTCAAAACAGCTTTCCTAAACTTTGAGATAATCAATTTTTGTTTCAACTTATTTAAACTATGAATAATTCTACCTATACTACAAACTTACTAAAAATCTTACCAAAAATATAATAGGCCAAATGTGATTGGTTGTTAAAAAATTAATGATATTAATCATCCAATGATATTTGAACATATATGTTTTTAGTAATATTGTTAGCAAGAATTAAAATAGGCGTAGCATTGCTCTTAAACTATTCTTACCTAATAAACTATAAACAGAAACTACACAAAACAGTCTAAATTGACTCTGAAAATAATAAATAACTATAAACAACTCATATAAACCATACAAAACAGTCCCATAATGTGGCATGAACCACAAATAAACTAAAGGGTAATTTACAGTTTGCCCTTTTATATTTGGCCATTTTTCCACTTTCACCTTTCATATTTCATGTTTTGCTCAATTTATTCCAAAAGGTAATTCATGTTCAAAATTAGATAGAAAATGACATATTAACAATCACGTAACATAAAAATATTTTATCACATATAACTCACACCTTTGACATAAACTCAAACCCATATAATTATATATTTTTTATATCATGTGGTAGGTAACATGCATTTTCTATCTAATTTTGAACAAAAGTTAGTTTTAGGAGTAAATTAGAAAAAAACTTGAAACATGAATGATCAAAATAAAAAAAAATAAAAAAATGACTAAAAATAAAGGGCAGAGTGCAATTTATCCTAAAAGAATTGGATCCAAATATATATTGAGTAGGTATCTATATTACTGGTTTGAAATATAGAGAGGTCCTACACAGTATCCTTGTGATCCATATCTCAATCAAGAACTTTGAACAAAGTTGCAACTAAGATTCTCTTTATTACCTTATGGGATTGTTTATGGACTTCCTTTTATCAAAGTGTGTGATTTTAACTTTGTTGTCACACACTCACACAGAGACTTTACAAAAAAGATAACTGATTATTTCTCTTTTCTTTTTAGGCTTGTTTGGGACTTATATTTTGGCTAAATAGTCAATAGAAAAAAATAGTTAATAAAACAAAATGTCATGTCCTATACATTAATCAACAACTTTTTCTTTTACAATTATCTATTAACCTACAAAACAAAAAAAAAAAAAAAAAAAAAAAAATCCAAAACATAATTCTTTTTCATTTCATAAAAAAAATTAAAAAATGAACTAAAATAGTCAAGTTGCTAAATGACGTATCTAGTCTCATTTTTTTGACAACCAGACTTATTAAATTTAATAAGGTTATATAGTTTCAAGATCATAGGTGTAGAAACTAAAATGACTAACTTGATAAATAAATTAAAAATGCCCTAAAATATAGTCAAAGCTTACTTGATGTAGTAATTGCCCCCAACGAATGATTGCAGCTTTTTTATCTCGTTGCATTAGCTAATAACCTATAACATTTGAATTGTAAATCAAAGTTTAAATTAAAATTGCACTATACATGAAATTAATGGAGAGTGGACATGAAATGAATCTTATATGATCAAATTATTAATAATACAAATAATGATCAGTTAACTTAAACTTATATTTAAATATAATAATACAGATAATGACCAGTTAACCTAAATTTATATTTAAATATATCTTTGCAATCTCACTAATTTTTAGTCTTACCATCAAATAAAAATTAAGTTAGATTGCGATTTTTACCAAGATTTTAATTCAATTGTGCCTCTTCTAAGTTGAAATTCTGACTTTGCCACTGCTCACCACTCATGTTTATTTTCAATACAGTATTGAACCAAGAAGTGACACATTAATGTGGTATAAAAAAGTGACAAGTGTAGTTCATTACTCACAAAATCAAACTCAGATATGTATGTTTGATTTTGTGAAAATTTTTTGTGCGCCTAAACTTTTTGGAGCAACAATGGTATGCCCTCGTAAAAAGTAAATAAATATGCATAAAACAAATAAAAATTTTAGAAATCACTACAATTATTCAGTTCTATCTTCCATATTTCTTATTGGTTGCACTTTTGGATTCTTCAATGCTTAGCCACTTACTAACATCATACTATCAGTTCAACAACTTTACTGATATATATTTAGTTCAAAAAAATAAAAACAGAAGGATAAGCTTTTACATGGACTACACTCATTCTAACAACAATTTCAGGTTAAATGGTGGGAAAAGGAAACTCAACTCCAACTAGAATAGAATAGAATACATAGCTTATCTCCCAATTCTATCCTCCTACGCATTCAGATTCAGAGCCTGAAACTACTATACCCTCCTAAACCAGATGATCCAGTCCCAAAATCAAAATATCAGCCCTAAAATCAGTCCCAAAATTATAATATCAGTCCCCAAAAAATACAAAATCAGAATATCAGTCCCAAAATCCAAAAATCAGTTCCAAAATCAGTCCAAAATTCAGAATATACCAGTCCCGAAAATCAGTTCCAAAATCAGTCCAAAAATTAGAATATATCAGTCCTAAAAATCACAATATCAGTCCCAAAATATATCAGTCCCACACAAGATAAATCATAAAGTGATGGGAGACAGGATCAACACTTGCATTCGACATCATATCTTGTAAAATTATTGGAAATCCTGTCTAAACAAATTACCAAATTTGTTATATATATATATATATATAAAAGAAAGAAAGAAAGAACACAGGATATATTACATGAATGAAGCCAAACCTAAATGATCACAGGCTGGTCTAAAAGAGTTTTCTAAAATGGTTTTCTGTAACGAGTTGAATCAAATTGAATCTTGCCCTTAATATTATTAAAGTTGTGGTGTCGTGCACCGTTCTGTTTAAATTGGTAGAAACAAATTATATTACCTCTTGATTTCGATTTCGTAAGGCAACAAATTTTTTGAGTTTTAATTATTCTTGGGTCTTGAATATTAAATGAGATATAAATTTAATTTTTGGGACTTATTTGATTAGTCCATACTTAATCATTTTGGTTCATGTGTTAATTATGTGAATGGTGGGGACCACCTTAAGTCTTTTAAAATTTATTGATATTTTAATCTCAGTGGGAGATTTATTTTAAATTATTAAACTCTATTCATTTTGGACCCAATTGATTGAATCATGACTCGTTTGTAACCATGTATTATTGTTGTTATTGTTATTAATATTTATTTAATAATCTTGAGAGAGTTACAAATTTTTATGGTGTGCACCATCAAACGAAATATATTTTGTGGTGAGAAAATATTATATTCTTTTTGTCATTAATGATGTTGAAATATACTTTTAATTGATATATATATATATATATATATATATATATGTATATGTATAGATAGATATTTGTATTGATTTGAAAAGAAAAGAAAAGAAAAGAAAAAAAAAAAAACAATTTTGAAAGCAACACGTGGGCCCTCTCTCTTCTCCTCCCTTATTTCCTTTCTTCTTCTTTTCTTCTTGGCAGGCAGAACACTTTCCCTATTTGTCTTCTTTCTCTCTCTTTGGTCTCTCCCTCTCTCTCTCTCTCTCTCGGCTCTCGATTCTCTCTCTTTGAATTTTTTTTTTTGGTTACATTTATCATATAAAATCTTTGATCTACCAAAATCTTTTAGGTTTTAGACCATAGTTCTTAAGATCAAAGTGAAGAGCTTGGTGAGAGCAACATTTTGATCGGTGGAGATCAAAATTCGGCAAAGTCGAAAATTAGGGTTTTTGCTTGTTTCCTCTTCTAACATTTGAGGTAGGGATTTTCTAAACATTGTGTATGCGTTTTAGCTTTATTATGTGTTATTTTGATAGTGTGATATTTGAAAAGATTAGGGTTTTATTAATAGTATATTAAATGTATAAAACGAGGGAAGTTCTCAATTTTTTTTTTTTTATTTATTTATTTTTTAAAATCCATTGCTAGTTGTGTTTGGTTTATGAATGACTCATGGATGTTGAAGAATGTATGTTGTGCTATTTTTATTTTATTTTTGAGAAACTCGCAAATTTTAATAAAACCTAGAAATTTAAATGTTAAGATTTAGATTTTTGGGATGAGTTTGTGAAAAGCTTACAAGAGTTAAAAATATATATTTATTTGAACAAATGAGAATTTGAAAGTGGATGTTTATAGGGATGAGATTGATGAGAATGTTGTTGGACATATTGAAAACTATTGAGGTTTCTTTTGAAAATTGTTAAATTTGAAAATATTGAACTTTTGAGAAAGATGAGAATATTTGTCATGTTGAGGTATTGAGAATTGTTGAAAGAAACTATGTTATTTTTTGCATTATGATAATTCTTGATGAATTCTTGAGTTTGAATAAAAATGGAAGATTGATAATTTTTTTTAAAGAATATTCTAATTCTTGATTGAGTTGGGAAAGAGGAGATTGAACATGTGATTATTACTCCTATGTTGAAATGATTGAAAATATGAGATTATGAGTTATGTTTGTTCCTTGAAATTTATATTTTGTATAGAGATAATTGTTTTGGCAACCGTGGAACCGTGGTGGGTTGTATTGATTATTATAGAAGTTGCATGTGAAATAGGTAAATTGAAATATTTTCAAATTCATGCACGGCATTGAACATTTCAATCTAATGATTAAATTCTCGCATTGGATTTGAGAAATTGGTTTTGTTTCAAATTGATTCTTTGGGAATATTTGAAATGTGTTGAGTTATGGGGTAATTACGTTTGGTAAGTTAGGATAGGGGGTGTAGTTTGATGTTGGTTAAGTTGGCCTGAAAGTCCAGGGTGAAAGACTGAAAACACGCATAGAGGAGATACCACTGCCCTTTCCGTGAGAGACCGGTAAAGTGGGGATTTGGTAGTGCTAGATATGCCTACTTGCAGACACCAGCTTAGGGATTACCAGTGTCGTATTTACCGCCCCTTGTTCCATGAAATGGATGATTGAATTGGTTATGCTTTTAAACAAATGCATGGCATGAGAATTTCGAAATGAGAAAACCTATGATTTTTGGCATTGGCATCTCATATGCATTGCACCTCATGATATTGTTAAACTGCATGCACTTTATTTAGATTATCTCTGTTGGGCTTTATGCTCATCCCTTAACGGAAACCATTTTTCAGGTGATTATGGTGTGCCTCCACCAAAGTGAAGGCGTGGAGGATCTTTTGGAGCACAAGGCTCAATTATTTATTTGTTTTGTTTTCTTTGCAAGCTAAGGGCTATCTATTTATGAGTTTGAAAACTATTTTGTTGCAACCGGGCAAAGCCTTGGAATTTGTAGCCGTTAAGGCATAAATTTGTATTTTATTGTTTTAATTTGTTATTATCACATGCTATAAACTCAAATCTTAAGGAGGACGAATGTATAAATGCAAGTGGTCTCTCTTTTGCGAAATCTCATGTTGGATATCATAAATAGAAAAATGGTGATTTAGTATGAATGTCGACTATTGAAATGTCAATATTTTTGGGGGCGTTACATTTTCTCATAAATTTCTAAGCTTACATTACAAACTGACCATGGCTAGTACATTTTTTTAGTTATCTTAAAAAAAAAAAATGGAAGAGTTTTTTTAGTTATCTTCAAAGTCTATCTCCTATATCTAATTCTTTGGCAAATTATTTGAAGAGTTTTTTTTTTTTTAGTTGGTGATCTAATTGGAGTGGTGCTATTAGGTTTGTGCTCCTCGGTTCACTTTAGGACCACCTAATTGATTGAAACCTTTAAATTTATAGGATCCGTAGGTAAGTTAATTTATTTAAAAAATTAAATTAATTGAATATTGATAATTACATGATAGTATCACATTTATTTTATAAAATTGAACAACAAAATTTATCTAGGGGAATCACCATTGGAGAGGAACTCAACACTTAAGAATTTCAGTGATAGATAACATTAGACGAAGCAAAATGCTACCTATAATCTTATTCCTCATATCTTTTTCTCACTACAAAACTCAAGCAAGCAAGCAGGTTTTATACGTATTTATGAATATAAAGGCCAAGGGCCTATTACTTTGTGTTTAAGAGTGAGAAACTAAAATAAAAAAATATAATTATATATAACATTACTCTTAGATAAAACTACCAAAACTACATACATATGCATGTGTTTCTTAAAATATTTGCAGGCCAATGCCCCTCCTAATTCCCCTCTCCTTGTGCCCTTATCAGGTGTGATATTTAGTTCAAATCTTATCATTGTGTCTAGGAAGCAGGATACGAGATAATACGATAAGGATATGACTATAGAACAGAACTTAAAAAAATATGAAACTAATACGATTAGGATATGTTTTTTAAAAAATAAATAAATTATTTTTTAAAAATTATTAATAGTGAATTACACATAAAATCAAGAATGTTAAAAAATCATATTGTAATTTTATAATGCAAAATATTAACATTTAAGAATTAGATATTAATTTACGATAGTAGCTTGCTAACTTCTTAATTTTGAATAGATCTTGCACATATTTCATTTCAATATTTAATATGTTTGTATTATAATAAAAAATAATTTACAACTTGTCCCTGCATTTTTCCTTTTTCCACATCCACATCATTTTGTAATGTGAAATTATTACAGTCTGGCATCTTGAAAAACAAACACACATCGGCAGGTATTAACCCAACAAAAACTTTTTGCACGCACGGTCGACGATATCATGAAACCGAAACAGAGGTTGCAAATTAATTACGGCATTCATATCCCCGTAACAACAAATTAACAATATTGGCGTGTCCATCCCCCTGACAAGATCAACACGTGCTTCATGAGGACCACAATAAACCATACAACAAATGAAATGACATACACAACACACAATCCACCACAACCCAAAACAATGCAGCACATACCATCCCATTTTATGACATTATACAAAACCACCCACCAACAATACATACAAACCCCCTACTGATGTAAAACAAGGATATGGATGAAGTGCAATGTGACATACATATATAACTGCACTGTAACTGAAAACCAGAGTAGGACATACCTTCGTAACAGTGGCGTCTCAACGTCGAAAATACAATTTTTGTAATCAACAACACACACTACAACAAAAATAGTCTTTAGAGACGAAAACTAATGACGAAAAAAAATTTTGTCACGAAATACGTATCTTTTAATGACGAAAATCATATTTCGCCTCCAAATGTACCATTTTTGGAGACAAAAATAAAATTTCGTCACCAATATAAATCACAATAAAAAAAAATAGGTGACGAAATTATTTTTCGTCATTATTTATATTTTTTTTGTCACCAAATATCTTCCCGCTAATATTTTCGGAGGGTGCCAAAATTTTGAGACTTTTAGTGACGAAAAAATTGGTCACCAATTATAAAATTATTAATGACGAATATATTTTTGTCACCAATAATTTTTAATATTTTAATATCATTTAGTGACAAAATGATTTTTGTGGCCAATATTTCTATCTTTGGTGAAGAAATAATTTTGTCACCAATAAATAATTTAGTCACTAAATATTTTAGGAGGGAAATAAAAAGTTTTGGCGCCTCAAACACACACAATAGTTTCTTGGTTCAAACCTATTTCTCACACACACACACACACGTTATACTCGGTTCAAACCTATTTCCCTCACCGCCGCTGCTACCACTGCATCAACCCACCGCCGACAGCGCCGTTGGTTTCTCCTACCCTTGCTGCCGATCGTTAGCCCCTCCTTTCCTTACCGCCGCTGCTGTGCCGATCGGAGAACACCATCGCTGTTAGTCTCTCTCTCTCTCTCTCTCTCTCTCTCTCTCTCTCTCTCGATGCTCCCTCTGATGTATTTTTCTAATGTATATGCTCTGTATACATATGAAATATGCTCCATATACATATAAAATATGCTCTGTATAATGCTCTGTATACAAATTCGATGTTCCAATTGGAAACCCAAAATAAAAAAAAAAAAAACCTAATGGAAATCTGTTTTGAATTGGATTTCTCCTAGGTACAAACAATGATGTGCCTGCTGGATTATCAATAGATAGGCAATTGATGCTTTAATTTTTTATATATTAAGTTTAATATAGTTTTTAAAGAAATTAGAAATCTATTAGGAGTAGATTATCAATATAGAAGAGTAATTAGAAATCTATTTAAAAGGAGCAGATTATCATATTAAGTTTATATATACTCAATACTAAGTTTGAATCTGGGTAAGGGGGTTTTGATTTGGGCTAATGGGAATCGATATGAAGGGAATTGGGAAGATGGTGTTCCTAAAGGAAATGGGGTTTTTGCTTGGCCTGATGGGAGTTCTTATACTGGGATTTTTAGTGATAATTTGCATAATCGGCAGCCTGAGCAGCCGTGTTTCGTGTTGCCGCCGTCCAGGAAGAGATGGGGTTGGGGTTAGGGTTGGGAGTGAGTCTTCTTGTGGAGGAGCTCCTGCTGGGCAGTAGAGGAAGAGTCCTTGTTGGTATGAAGGCTTTGATGTCAAGAAACAAGGGCAGATGATATCCGAGGGACATAAGAATTATGAATTGATGCTTAATCTCCAACTGGGTATCAGGTTGATTATTGGATTGGATTCTTTTGCTTTTGCTTTTTCATCTGTTGCATCTGTTGACGTTATTTGGGTATTGGGTTTTTGTTGGTTGGTTTTGTGTTTTGTGAAATTCTTATTGATTTGTAGATACTCTGTTGGGAAGAATGCGTCCATTACACGGGCGCTTAAACCAGCGGATTTTGATCCCAAGGAGAAGTTCTGGACTAGGTTTCCAACTGAAGGATCGAAATGCACGCCGCCACACCAGTCAGTGGACTTCAGATGGAAGGACTACTGTCCCATGGTGTTTAGGTATATACTCTATAAGAAATTCAACTAAGCATGTTGTAGGTTTTTTTTCCCGGATTTTGATTTGAAATTGATTTGGTTTAGTTATTTTTTGGATTGCCAAATTTTGGAAGATTGAACTCTCATTATTTCATCAACATCATTGTGATAATTGCATTGTTGGATATTTAGACATCTTAGGGAAATGTTAGGAATAGATCCTGTGAATTACATGCTGGCTATTTGCGGAAGCGATGCCCTTAGGGAACTGTCCTCTCCTGGCAAGAGTGGATGTTTGTTCTACCTAACACAAGATGATTGATTTATGATCAAAACTGTGAAGAAATTTGAAGTTAAGGTTAGTTGTCCATACCCAACATGTCATTTAACCAATATCTGAAATACAGAGATGATAGAGCACTCAAATATAGAGATTGAGATTGGTTGTTCTTAATTTAACAAAACATTTGAATCTGGGTTTATTAGAAACTTAATATAGATTTGCATCTGGGTTCATGACATAATTTCCATATGATCTATGTACTCTTAATCATTACTTATAAATCATATGGAAATTATGTCATTTGTAAATTTGATTATAAGAAATAACATAACTCAATACTATAAGGATCGTAACTTAACTCAATATATTATGTTTCTATGCTAATTTAGTAGAAATTTCTTCTTCAACTAAGATAGTGAACTATGCACGTAAAAGCTTGAGAAATATCACAAACACTGAAATATGCACGTGGCTCCCAATTAGGAAACTACTTTGACATTTGCACTATTCCAACATGTAGGCATGAAACTAAGTCGAAAACTATTCCAACATGTAGGCATGAAACTAGTCGAAAAAATATGCAACAGCCACAAGACGACTCGGGAAACACATCAACCACCTCGGGACGGACCAATGTGAGTTGTAGAAACTTACGGAACTAGCACGGGACTCCCGGTTTGAAAACTAAGTCTAAAAATGCACTTTTTCCACACTTAAGCTTGAAAATAGGCTTTCGGGGGCCAAAATCGTGCAACAGCCACGAGACGGCCCGGGAAACACCTCAGACACCTCGGGACGGACCAATGTGAGTCGTGGAAACTTACGGAACTAGCACGGGACTCTCGGTTTGAAAACTAAGTCCAAAAATGCACTTTTTCACACTTAAGCTTGAAAATAGGCCTCGGGGGCCAAAATCGTGCAACAGCTACGAGACAGCCTGGGAAACATCTCAAACACCTCGGGATAGACCAATGTGAGTTGTAGAAACTTACGGAACTAGTACGGGACTCACGGTTTAAAAACTAAGTCCAAAAATGCACTTTTCCACACTAAAGCTTGAAAATAGGCTTTCGGGGGCCAAAATTGTGCAACAGCTATGAGACGGCCCGGGAAACACCTCAAACACCTCAGGACTGACCAATGTGAGTTGTGAAAACTTACGGAACTAGCACGAGACTCTCGGTTTGAAAACTAAGTCCAACAATGCACTTTTTCACACTTAAGCTTGAAAATAAGCCTCGGGGGCCAAAATCGTGCAACAGTCACGAGACAGCCTAGGAAACACCTCAAACACCTCGGGATAGACCAATGTGAGTTGTGGAAACTTACGGAACTAGCACGGGACTCCCGATTTGAAAACTAAGTCCAAAAATGCACTTTTCCACACTTAAGCTTCAAAAATAGGCCTTCGGGGGCCAAAATCGTGCAACAGCCACGAGACGGCCCGGGAAACACCTCAAACACCTCGGGACGGACCAATGTGAGTTGTAAAAACTTACGGAACTAGCACGGGACTCCCGGTTTGAAATCTAAGTCCAAAAATGCACTTTTTCCACACTTAAGCTTAAAGATAGAGGCCTTCGAGGGCCCAAAATCGTGAAATAGGCACGAGACGGCCTGGGAAACACCTCAAACACCTCGGGAGGGACCAATGTGAGTTGTGGAAACTTACGGAAGTAGCACGAGATTCCCGGTTTGAAAATTAAGTCCAAAAATGCACTTTTTCACACTTAAACTTCAAAAATAGGCCATTGGAGGCCAAAATCGTGCAACAGCTAGGAGACGGCTTGGGGAACACTTCAAACACCTCAGGATGGACCAATGTAAGTTGTGAAAACTTACGGAACTAGCACGAGACTCCCGGTTTAAAAACTAAGTCCAAAATTGCACTTATTCACACTTAAGCTTCAAAATAGGCCACCGGAGGCTAAAATTATGCAACAGTCACATGACGGCCTGGGGAACACCTCAAACACCTCGGGAGGGACCAATGTGAGTTGTGGAAACTAACGGAACTAGCACGGGACTCCCGGTTTGAAAACTAAGTCCAAAAATGTATTTTTTTACACTTAAGCTTGAAAATAGGCCTTCGGGGGCCAAAATCGTGCAACAGGCACGAGACGGCCCGGGAAACACCTCAAACACCTCGGGATAGACCAATGTGAGTTGTGAAAATTTACGGAACTAGCACGTGACTCCCGGTTTGAAAACTAAGTCCAAAAATGCACTTTTCCACACTTAAGATTCAAAAATAGGCCTTCGGGGGCCAAAATCGTGCAACAGCCACGAGACGGCCCGGGAAACAGCTCAAACACCTCGAGATGGACCAATGTGAGTTGTGGAAATTTACGGAACTAGCATGGGACTCCCGGTTTGAAAACTAAGTCCAAAAATGCACTTTTTCACACTTAAGTTTGAAATAGGCCTTTGGGGGCCAAAATCATGCAACAGCCATGAGATGGCCCGAGAAACACCTCAAACACCTCGGGATGGACCAATGTGAGTTACGGAAACTTACGGAACTAGCACGGGACTCCCGGTTTGAAAACTAAGTCCAAAATTGCACTTATTCACACTTAAGCTTCAAAATAGGCCACCGGAGGCTAAAATCATGCAACAGTCACGTGACGGCCCGGGGAACACCTCAAACACCTCGGCAGAGACCAATGTGAGTTGTGGAAACTAACGGAACTAGCACGAGACTCCCGGTTTGAAAACTAAGTCCCAAAATGTAATTTTTTACACTAAAGCTTGAAAATAGGCATTCGGGGGCCAAAATCGTGCAACAGCCACGAGACGGCTTGGGAAACACCTCAAACACCTCGGGATGGACCAATGTGAGTTGTGGAAATTTACCGAACTAGCACGTGACTCTCGGTTTGAAAACTAAGTCCAAAAATGCACTTTTCCACACTTAAGCTTGAAAAATAGGCCTTTGGGGGCCAAAATCGTGCAACATCCACGAGACGGCTCGGGAAACACCTCAAACACCTTGGGATAAACAAATGTGAGTTGTGAAAACTTACGGAACTAGCACGGGACTCCCGGTTTGAAAACTAAGTCCAAAAATGCACTTTTTCACACTTAAGCTTGAAAATAGGCCTTCGGTGGCCAAAATCATGTAACAGCCATGAGACGGCCCGGGAAACACCTCAAACACCTCGGGATGGACCAATGTGAGTTGTGGAAACTTACAGAACTAGCACGGGACTCCCGGTTTGAATACTATGTCCAAAAATGTACTTTTTCACACTTAAGCTTAAAGATAGGCCTTCGGGGGGCCAAAATCGTGCAACAGGCACGAGATGGCCTGGGAAACACCTCAAACACCTCGGGAGGGACCAATGTGAGTTGTGCAAACTTACGGAAGTAGCACGAGATTCCCCGTTTGAAAACTAAGTCCAAAAATGCACTTATTCACACTTAAGCTTCAAAATAGGCCACCGGAGGCTAAAATCATGCAACAGTCACGTGACGGCCCGGGGAACACCTCAAACACCTCGGCAGAGACCAATGTGAGTTGTGGAAACTAACGGAACTAGCACGAGACTCCCGATTTGAAAACTAAGTCCCAAAATGTAATTTTTTACACTAAAGCTTGAAAATAGCCTTCGGGGGCCAAAATCGTGCAACTGCCACGAGACGGCTCGGGAAACACCTCAAACACCTCGGGATGGACCAATGTGAGTTGTGGAAATTTACGGAACTAGCACGTGACTCCCGGTTTGAAAACTAAGTCCAAAAATGCACTTTTCCACACTTAAGCTTCAAAAATAGGCCTTCGGGGGCCAAAATCGTGCAACAGCCACGAGACGGCTCGGGAAACACCTCAAACACCTTGGGATAAACAAATGTGAATTGTGAAAACTTACGGAACTAGCACGGGACTCCCGGTTTGAAAACTAAGTCCAAAAATGCACTTTTTCACACTTAAACTTGAAAATAGGCCTTCGGTGGCCAAAATCATGTAGCAGCCATGAGACGGCCCGGGAAACACCTCAAACACCTCGGGATGGACCAATGTGAGTTGTGGAAACTTACAGAACTAGCACGGGACTCCCGGTTTGAAAACTATGTCCAAAAATGTACTTTTTCACACTTAAGCTTAAAGATAGGCCTTCGGGGGGCCAAAATCGTGCAACAGGCACGAGATGGCCTGGGAAACACCTCAAACACCTCGGGAGGGACTAATGTGAGTTGTGAAAACTTATGGAAGTAGCACGAGATTCCCCGTTTGAAAACTAAGTCCAAAAATGCACTTATTCACACTTAAGCTTCAAAATAGGCCACCGGAGGCTAAAATCATGCAACAGTCACGTGACGGCCCGGGGAACACCTCAAACACCTCGGCAGAGACCAATGTGAGTTGTGGAAACTAACGGAACTAGCACGAGACTCCCGGTTTGAAAAGTAAGTCCCAAAATGTAATTTTTTACACTAAAGCTTGAAAATAGGCCTTCGGGGGCAAAAATCGTGCAACAGCCACGAGACGGCCCGGGAAACACCTCAAACACCTCGGGATGGACCAATGTGAGTTGTGGAAATTTACGGAACTAGCACGTGACTCCCGGTTTGAAAACTAAGTCTAAAAATGCACTTTTCCACACTTAAGGTTCAAAAATAGGCCTTCGGGGGCCAAAATCGTGCAACAGCCACGAGACGGCCCGGGAAACACCTCAAACACCTCAGGACTGACCAATGTGAGTTGTGAAAATTTACGGAACTAGCACGTGACTCCCGGTTTGAAAACTAAGTCCAAAAATGCACTTTTCCACACTTAAGCTTCAAAAATAGGCCTTCGGGGGCCAAAATCGTGCAACAGCCACGAGACGGCCCGGGAAACAGCTCAAACACCTCGAGATGGACCAATGTGAGTTGTGGAAATTTACGGAACTAGCATGGGACTCCCGGTTTGAATACTAAGTCCAAAAATGCACTTTTTCACACTTAAGTTTGAAATAGGCCTTTGGGGGCCAAAATCATGCAACAGCCATGAGATGGCCCGGGAAACACCTCAAACACCTCGGGATGGACCAATGTGAGTTACGGAAACTTACGGAACTAGCACGGGACTCCCGGTTTGAAAACTAAGTCCAAAATTGCACTTATTCACACTTAAGCTTCAAAATAGGCCACCGGAGGCTAAAATCATGCAACAGTCACGTGACGGCCTAGGGAACACCTCAAACACCTCGGCAGAGACCAATGTGAGTTGTGGAAACTAACGGAACTAGCACGAGACTCCCGGTTTGAAAACTAAGTCCCAAAATGTAATTTTTTACACTAAAGCTTGAAAATAGGCCTTCGGGGGCCAAAATCGTGCAACAGCCACGAGACGGCCCGGGAAACACCTCAAACACCTCGGGATGGACCAATGTGAGTTGTGGAAATTTACGGAACTAGCACGTGACTCCCGGTTTGAAAACTAAGTCTAAAAATGCACTTTTCCACACTTAAGGTTCAAAAATAGGCCTTCGGGGGCCAAAATCGTGCAACAGCCACGAGACGGCCCGGGAAACCCCTCAAACACCTCGGGATAAACAAATGTGAGTTGTGAAAACTTACGAAACTAGCGCGGGACTCCCAGTTTGAAAACTAAGTCTAAAAATGCACTTTTTCACACTTAAGCTTGAAAATAGGCCTTCAGGGGCCAAAATCAAGCAACAGCCATGAGACGGCCCGGGAAACACCTCAAACACCTCGGGTTGGACCAATGTAAGTTACGGAAATTTACGGAACTAGCACGGGACTCCCGGTTTGAAAACTATGTCCAAAAATGCATGTTAAATTGTATATGTTATGGATAAGATAATAATTGTCTAATTAACATTTTTCTTTTTTTTTGTGTTTCATTTTTTTGCAGATTCGAGATTTGATATGGACGTGTTTGGTAATTTGGAGGGCAGATGGTAGCTCATTTTGTGTTTTTGCTCATATTATCTTTCATGTATTTTGGTTGTGTTGTAAATTTTATATTTTTGTTGGTATTACGGGGCATGTTTGGTAATCCGCCCTTGATATTTTATTTTTGTTGATATTAGTGGACATGTTTTTTTTTTTTTGATATTAGGAGATGTGTTTGGTAATTTGCATACGGTTGATATTATATTTTTGTGGATATTAGTAGACATTTTTTGTGGATATTAGGAGACATGTTTATTATCCGCATACAGTTCATAATTGTGGATAGTGCTAAAATTCGATTGTGATGTTTATGAAAATGAATAGATTTTTGTATTGATTTGTAATAGATATTTTATTGAACAGGTTATTAAAATGCGCAGGGAATTGTTATTGAAAAGAAAAAAATTTGGAAGAAAATAGTACCCTCATTTTCAAAATTTTTAATTTTTATTAGTGACAAAATAAAAAATGTCGCTATTAGTTCTCAAAAACATGACGAATAATTTTGTCACTAATGATATAGTACGAAACAAATAATTTCGTTACATTTGCTGAATATTTCGTCGCTAAATTGAAATATTTGGTGACAAAATGTTTTTTGTCATTGAATAATTTTCTTTTTCGCTCATTTTAGTGACGAATTTTTTTGTCACATTAATCCATATCATTGGTGAGGAAAACTTTCGTCACTAAAATATATTTGGTGACGAAATATTTCGTCGCAAAAAACAATTAAAATAAAATATTATTTAGTTTTGGTGACGAAATTGGTGTTTTAGAGGACAAAAAATTCAACATTGGAGACGAAACATTTCGTCACCAAAAATGAAAAATAGGCGACGAAACTATTTTTCGTCACCAGGTACTTTTTGTGACGACGTATAGGCCACGAACGTGGTGACAAATTTTTTTCGTCACAGATCACTTTAGTGACGAAATTTTGATGTTTGGAGACAAAATCAGTCTGTCACCAATGGCTTTTTTTGTTGTAGTGACAGCCGTCCCAGCCACCCACAATGAGACGACAGAAAACCCTAACTGAAATGACTAAAGCATATGTAAATATAACATTCAAATTCCCAAATTTGATCTCTAACGCATGTACACAGCCGTAATCCCACAAACCATGTTTTTAATCAAACAAAAAGGGTATAATAGTCCACTCAGTAATGCCAAACATAGAAAATAGGATCAGAAAGGAACAAATATCCCACTAGTAGGACTTACCGGAACAAAAGTATAAAGTTGGGACTGATTGGTATAACAGTCTGTCATATAGGATCTATTGGTAAATATTCCAAAATTATACTCCAATATTAACATTAAATTAATATTAAATTCAAAATATTTCAGATTTTTTATCAAATTATGTTTGGGTCTTTTATCAAATTTGCAACGCTCTCAAAATAATACAAGATAAACCCACATTCTTGACATGCATAGACATAAGAGGATAAAGCATATTTCTATTTATCAGAGTATTCATTACAAAAGTATGATATGTTGACATCAAAAGTAAATTGCCCTACGGGCTTACACCTTTCCAAGCCAACACTTGGTTACAAAGAAGAAAGTACTAACTCAAAACGCAAAATAAGCCCTTGGCTTGATTTACACACAAAATAATTAGAAAAAGGAAGCCTTCAGCTTCGACAACCACCCAAGCTACATCCTTGGAGGTGGCATATCACCTGGACCTGAAAATGATGTCCCATATACGGTGAGCCAACGGCCAGTAGGGATATGCTAAACATAATATGAGCAATAACTAAAACATTAGCGTTTTGATAAATGTTTTACTCATATAAACCAACATACAACATAATCCAGATCCATGACAAGTATGTCCATGATCCTTTCCAATATCAACAATTTAAATGAGATTATAACTCATAATAAAACACTTCCATACTTCACAATTCTCATGAGATAACAACTCATATTAAAACACTTCATACTTCATAAATGATACATAGATTTGTTGTATCAATGGAGTCCATCCCCTATCTCCTCCCAAATAAAATCCGATTTAGGAGTCCATTCCCTATCTCCTCCCAAACCGTGGAGTACATACCCTATCTCCTCCCACATAATACAATGTATATAAACAATTATCTTATACATGATCAATCAATACACAAATTCGATGTATTATTCCAACTGTCATATTCAATGACGTATTCAACCGATTAGTTTTATTTCACCTAATCATAATGCAGTGTCTACAACAATCAATAAGCTCATTTCAAGATCCAAGATATACATATATTGGTCAAAATAGCAAAACCCCTCTTTATTCAAGTTGAAACCCTAACACCCAAAATCACCCAACTTCAACATTAAATCAAAATGACCAAAAGTTTATGTCAAAGATCATAAAAATGAGTAGTTATCCCTACCTCAAATGGAGAGACCAAATGGAGAAGATGAAGGATTTCAAAGGTGCTCCAAACCTAATAATTTTTTAATCAAAATGAAGAGCAAGCCATCCCTTCCTCTTCCTTTCAAGATTTCTCTTTTGTTCTCCTTCCTCTCCTTTAGTCGAATGTGTGTGTGTGAGAGTCCTACTAGTGTTTGCCATGCTAGGGAATGGTGATATTTATAGGCAAATCTGGTGTAACATGGCATAGAAGCCCACTGGTTAGAATTGAAAAGTCAAGTTAGGATTTATTGGTTCATTAAAGCCCACTAATAAATACTAGTTGGATTATGAAAAGACACTAGTTGGATTATGAAAAGACACTAGTTGTCATTAAATGAACACTAATAAGGATATTAAATGAACCACTAATAAGGATATTAAATGAACAAGTTTGTCATAAAAGCCTACTAATTGGAATTTGAAAGGACAAGTTTGAATATGAATGGACCATTATGAAAATTTAATGGACACTAACCCTTGGTTTCCAACCACAATCAACTTGTTTTCCCAAACACACCTAACCTGTTTCAAACCTGCCCAACACGACCCAAGACTCATATACAAAGAGTAAACGATGAAAATAGGAATAAGACAACAACACATCCACGGAACCGAGTTCGAAATACAATTAAACAATGAAGGGAAAACCGGGATCGCTATAAAATTACTATAGATAACCGTTAGATTTATAAGTATGCATGAATATCGGACGACTAGCTGGATGTTTGGCCGATTGTCTCCCGGTCGACCACTTCCTTGCAAAATTTGTTTTAGGACTTTGGAAATTTTACATTGGTCAGTCGACTAGCCGGACATACTCCAGTCGTCCTCCTAGTCGACCGATGGTTTGATGAAATCTCAGATTACTCCATTGGAACACACGATATCAAATGAAACTTTTATTTAAATTTTTATTCAAAATTAATATAAAAAAATAAAATAGAGTAATCGGTAGAGATATTCTTAGTTCATCTCCAATTGGCAAATGTTATAATAGTATGGTCAAAACTATAATTTGACAATCTATATAATAGTAAATTGTCAAATTATAAAAATAATATTCCAATGGTTACAGGCTATGTTGACAAATTTTAACTAATTTTCCCTTCAATTTTATAGGTGATATTTAGATATAGGCTTTAAGTATTTTTTTATTGTTTATATTTTTGTCTTTTTTGATATAGCGATCTCGATTTTCCCTCTATTGTTTATTGTATTCCAGACTCGGTTCTGTGGATGTATGTTGTTTTATTCTTGTTTCCATCCTTTGATTCTTTGTATTTGAGTCTTGCGGTGTGTTGGGCATGTTCGAAACTGGTTGGTTGGGTGTTGGAACAAATGGTTGCTGTCCAATTTTTGGTCTCTTCGCTCGAACGAGGACTTTGTCGCTCGAACGAGGACTTTGTCGCTCGAGCGAGCCTTGTGTTCTTCCTTCTTCGCTCGACCGAGGGTTTGTACGCTTGAGCGAGTATTGTGGGTCTTCAGGTTTTCTTTTCAGATGCAGCTTTGGCTCGACCGAGATTTTCTTCGCTCGAGCGATGTAACGCCCTCAAAATAATACATATAAACCCACATTCTTGACATCCATAAACTTAAGAGAATAAAGCATATTTCCATTCATCAGAGTAATAAATACAAAATTATTACATGTTGACAATAAAAGTAAATGCCCTACGGGCTTTACAACTTTCCAAGTCAACACTTGGGTTCAACAAAAGAAGAGTTCTAACTCTTTATAGAAATTAAGCCCTTGGCTTGAATTTACAAGTAATACACAAAAAGATAACAACAAAAGTTCTTCAGCCTCTAAGCCTCCCAAGCTACGTCCTTGGAGGTGGCATATCACCTGAACCTGAAAATGATGTCCCATATAGGGTGGGCCAAAGCCCAGCAGAGATATACTAAACCAGATATGAGCAATAACTAAAACATTAGCATTTGATAAATGGTGAACACTTATAAACCAACTTACAACATAATCCAGTACCATGACGAATATATACATGTTTCATTCCACTTTCCTTTACTTAACCAATTCAATTCATAAACATGGCTCAGAACCTGGCCAAACAATTAAATGAGACTACATCCCACATTAAAACACTTCCTCTATTCACAATTCAAATGAGACTACAACTCATGTCAAAAACACTTCCAATACTTCAATTATCTATGTTATGCAAACGCAATTAGAATTTCGGGACTTTTACCCTGGACACTCCGGCCAACTTAATTATCAATGGAATCCATCCCCTATCTCCTCCCAAACAGGTTCGAGAGTCCATCCCCTATCTCCTCCCAAACAACATACATATACAATGTACTTAACAAATATCATATACAATGATCAATCAATACACATATTCGATGTATTATTCCAGCCGTCATATTCAATGACATATTCCACATGATTAGTTTCAATTTTCCCTAATCAACATACAGTGTCTACAACAATCAAGACTATCCTCCACCGATAGCCCAAAACAATTATTTCTAAACAGATAATAAATTTATCAAACAGATAAAATATCAACATTGTCCATAGCTGAGTGATAAATTAATCCAACTACACCATTTAATCTCAATTCCATCTAATTTCATGATTCCCAACTCAATTTCATATTTCCACAATTACTACATTAATTATACAAATTAATGAGTTACATTCAAGTTAGACATGTTGCCCCTTTTTCTCAAACCTTAACCCTAAGGCTCAATTTCATAAATTTCACACCAACAACCCCATTTTCCAAGGTCTCACATACACATAGAGTTCAATACTTGAAAACCCCTCTTTTGTAATTTCAAATTCCAAAACCCTAACTTCCCAAAATCATCACAACTCACCATTTATACAAAATGACAAACATCTATGTTAAAACTCATAACAAGGAGTAATTTATCCCTACCTCAAGCTTAGAAGGGGGAAGAAGGAAGAAAAACCCAAAAGTCGATAGAGGAGAAACCAAGCTTTGCTCCAATCAAAATGAAGCCCTCGACAAGCTCTACACTTTATCTCAAAAGAGCAAGGTGAGTAGAGGTCTTCAAACAAGTAGATCTAAGGATCTTTGAGTGAAAAGTGCCTTTTGAGAGAGAGAGAAGGTGTTTTACGGTTTAGAGAGGAAAGGGAAGAAAAAGTAAGAGAAAAGGTCAAGTGAGGGCCTTTATATAGTACTAGGTCAAAAATAGATATAAGCCCCAAAGTCAACTCAAAATATCTAGTCAAAATATCCCCAAAACGTAGGTCCAAACCGTGAGAAAAATCTGGGAAAAAGTCGCAGGTGTCGACCCTTCACAACATAGGTGTCGACGCCCAAGAAGAAATCTGGAACACTACGTGTGACTGCACTGCAGGTGTCGACCCTTCCCTAGGCTGGTGTGGACACCAAAATGCAGTGGGTAATTTCAGAACAAGGGTCTATCCTTCCACAGATTGGTGTCGACCCTTGCAGCCAACCAAAAGGAGAAGGTGTCGACACCACCAAGACCGGTGTCGACCCCAGAACATGATTTTCAAGTTTCCAAACAACTTTTCAACGCGACCAAGCGTGGACGAGCAATCCTAACAAGTTTAAATCAATTTGTACACCTCCAAAACTAAGGTACAACAACACCAAAGATTCCCAAAATAAAATAAAGGGTTCAAATACATTTACCAAAAGCTTTAAAGGGCTCAAGTGCTACAAGCGAGCTCAGTCTGGTGTGTCTCTTCGCTCGAGCGAGCGGTCCTTCGCTCGAGCGTGCGTCTGCTTCTCTTTTGGACCTGAAGGTTGTGTTTCTTGGCTCGAGTGAGCTTTCTTGCGCTCGAGTGAGCAAGGACTATGTTTTGAGTTTCTTCGCTCGAGCGAGGACTCCTGGGCTCGAGTGTGCTTCTGGGTTGCAGACCTGAAGCTTCGTGTTGTTCGCTCGAGCGAGGTTTGTATGTGTCTGGTGTAGACGTCCCCGAACGCCCCGGGAGGGTGAGTCCCGTTCTGTTCATTTTGGGGTCACTATAGCTCGGACTTGATTAGTTTGTCATGGTTCTTAATGTTGAACCAAAGAGTCCAAATCCGGCAAATCGTTTTGAGAAACAGATTTTTTGAAAAGAAGTGCCAAACATGGACTGCTTTGCCAGATACAGAGTCGCCACCTAAATATTTTTTTTGGGGGAATTTAGGAAACCCTGACTCGGTGCCGAAGGCCACATGTCCGTCATCACCGGAGTTATCTCGGCTCGGGAGCTAGGGTACGATTGGGGAAGGTCAGCTACGAGCACCCCCTCTCGCCTGATCCGAAGATCGGCCTCTACTAACCATGATATCCGTTTTTGAAAACGTTATGTGTTCTTAAACCAATTATTAGCCTAGCGTTACTATATTATGCACACAGCAAACAAGTATAGACTAGATTGCCTAATTTGGAAATAAGCATTGCATATCCGTTTGTCTTAAAAAAGGTACTTTGGAATTTGCAACTCGCAAGTAGGCTAAAATACGGATTTCAACGAGTTTTTCCAACTCAAACAATCCAACCTTCACCCACAGGAATTCAAACAGTTTATAACACATAAGCATCTAGCCACATGGTAAGCATACTGTCATGATAGCATTCACACGCATGCGATGATGCTAAAGCATAAATACTTACATCGTACTCCGTGCCAAAACAATAAACTCGTTAGCAAACATGCGTGATCCTAGTTCATGTCTGTAGACACCCCATTTTTGACCGTCCTTAAGACTTGGACGTCACCATTTGAACACTCGGTGATCATCCATGTTTGTGTTCGTTTGGAGTTCCCGAAGGTCTCGGCTACGCGCCCTGCCTCAGGATCTCCGAACTTGACTGTTTAGTGTCTGGTTTTGCACCAAACACTTGTGTTTTGCCTTGGAGGGGCAGGGAATGCTTTGTGAGGCATCCCTACACACCACCGGCAGTGGCTAGAGGTCACCGGCTATTTTTTGCTGCCATTGGCACTCCTTGTTGCCGGTCGGCACTCATTTTTTCCAAAATGGCATTTTTGGCCGGCCGACTACTGTGCATCTACTTTTGCAGATATTTTATCACAGCTGTCTTGCTTTTGGCTCCCCTTCATACACGTGTATGGAGGGATCTCTCTCTTTAGAAGCTTGTCTTGTAAGCTTTACAAGACAAAAGGCTCTATAAGAGAGAGTCTTCCCTCTTGGCCTTAAGGGTTAGACACTTGAGACACTTTAGATATTTTTAGACAGCCATTTTTAGGGTTTTGAGTTCCAGGGTTAGAATCCATACACTTTCTATCTCTATATCTCCCTCTTGTGTGTGTTAAATTGTGTTTGTGTCTTACTATTGCACACAAACACATAGTGTTTCACCTTCACTTAGCTACTGAGGTTCTAAGAGGTTGGTTTTGAATTTTTGGAGCTGCTTTCAACCAAAAAGGGGCTGTTGGAGCATCATTGTTGAAGGGGTCTTCAAGGGTAAGAAACTAGCCCCTTTATTCCCCATTTTTACATTGCTTTTCTACCTATCTTAAAATTGTTTTTGAGCTTACTGTATAATACAAAAAAGTTCTGTTTTTTAGCCCTCTTGATTGTTCATTAAGAGTGTTTTGTGTTTTGGAGGTGTTTGACCCCTCTTAGGCCTTGAAAGGCCCCATTTTGTGCTATTTTTGAGTGAGTTTCGAGACTTTGGTGTTTGGGCCTCTTCACCACTGAAATCTTGAGGGATTTCAGTGGCTGAGATGGTGCCTTGAAGTCTCCAAAAGGGGAGGGCCACCCCCTCTCCTTGTTGTCCTTGAAAGGGACCCTTTTTGGCTTCTTGGGAGAGCATCATGTTAGAGTGTGTATTGATCATGTCTTGGCTATTTTCCATGATTATTATGCCATGATATAACCTTTTTGTGTGTTGGTTTTGGTACACCATGCATGCTTAGCATACCTGCCATGTAATGCCATGTTATTGCCTTAATATGCCTTAGGTTGTTAGCCTTTATTCTAGCATGTTTTAGGCTTAGCCTTGTGAAGGTTTTGTGCTCATTTTGCCATGTTTAAGGTCTGTCCTAGGTTGTTTGGGTCGGATTTGGCATGCTTAGTATAGCCCCTTTGCATTTCGGCTTGTTGGCCTTAAGTGTATGAATGTATAGCATGACATTCTTCCATTGATTTAGTGGTTTGGAACTATCCACCATGTCATTTCAGTCCCCTTTGCATGCCTATATGTTTGCCTTGGATGTCTCCTTAATGCTTTGAAAGCTTGTGTAGCATGTTCCATGTTTTGGCCATTGTACATGCCTTTGAATTTGAGCCACTTAGATGCCAACTAGGGGGTCCCCTTTGCATGGTCTAGGTCTGCCTTGAACCTATTTTAAGTCCTCTTAGCCTTGCAAGGCTTGGTTGGCTTGGTCATGGTTCAAGCCTCTTTGACTTGCTTCAAGCACTTAGGCAATTTAATGCATGCTTAGTCTATTTTGTTTGCTTGGTTTGGCACCATCTCAACATGATTTTCAATGCTTAATGCATGTCATTGATCCATGTTTATATCCTCTTAAGTGTGCTTGAGAATTGCTCTTTAATGCTTAAGTGTTGGTCCTTGTGTGCATGCATGTTTGCATGTCATTTAGCCCTCATTTCCTAGCACCTTGGCCATTGTTTTTGGGCCTAATTAGAGCTGCCCAAATCATGTTTAAGTCCATCATTCGCTTGCTTGCATGTTTACCTTGCATGTTCGTTTGCATGCTTGCATGTACATTTTGCATTCACATGTTTCATGCCTAGCCAACATGCTTAGGTCGCATTGCATGCATGCTTGGCCTCTTGATTATCCATGATTGAGGTTGAGTTCCTCATTTGTTTGTTAGTTTGCATCGTATTTTGAAATCAATATGCATAAATTGGTCCCTTGGGCCATCACGCATGGAAATACGCGATTGGTGGTCCGAGAACCAAGAAGCATGTCCCTTTGACTCACTCACATGATAAGGAGCATGTTTGGTGCATACATTGCTTGAATTGTATTGCCATGCTCTGCCTTGCCCTCTGTTGCTGTCAATTGCAGATTCTGTAGGAGCTTTCTGCCGACCGGCAGTGCTAAGTGCCGACAGGCAATCCTCTCTCTGCCGATATCTTCACCAATGGCCGGTGATCACATGCCACTGCCGGTGGGCATTCTACCCAGCCGATGGCATTCCCCAGTATCCAGAAAAGCAATCCTGAGGTTTTGGTAGCCTCCAGAGGAGTAAAGAAAGGAAAATAGAGGCAGCGTATGCATGGCAGTGCACTTCCGAGCAAGACCCGAGCATACATTGCATTGGGCTCTCTTCCCGAGGCAGTTTACTATTTTTCCTAGCTTAGTTAGTTTGTTAGCTGATTAGGCAATTTGTAATATTTAATTAGCTTGCGTAGTTAATTAATTTGTATTATTTATTTGGTCCCTCCGGGCGAGGGCAAATCTGTAATAAGTGTGTGCGACTGGTGTGTATGTCTTCCAATCCCCACTTCTTTCTTCCCTTTTATTTACCTGCTTATGATGGTAGATTAGGGCATGTTTAATTTAGCATACCTTATGCAATGCATGCGTGCATTCCTACATTTGTCTCGCATGCACCGGGCTCGGTACATCATTCTAACTGCATTTGTATTTCAATCCCAAATTGAATACGTGCATTAATTGGTTGCATTTCACATGCCATGTTTAGGTTAGCCGAGCCTACTCTAATTGCATCTTGCATGTGCTGCATTAGTCAACTTGACATGAAGTAGGATCACACATGTTTGCTAACTAGTTTATTGTTTCGGCACGGAGTACGATGTAAGTATTTATGCTTTAGCATCTCGCATGCGTGTGAATGTTAACCTGATAGCATGCTTACCATGTGGCTAGATGCTTATGTGTTATAAATTGTTTGAATGCCTGTGGGTGAAGGTTGGATTGTTTGAGTTGGAAAAACTCGTTGAAATCCGTATTTTAGCCTACTTGCGAGTAGCAAATTCCAAAGTACTTTTTTTAAGACAAACGGATATGCAATGCTTATTTCCAAATTAGGCAATCTAGTCTATATTTGTTTGTTGCGCGCATAACATAGTAACGCTAGGCTAATAATTGGTTTAAGAACACATAACGTTTTCAAAAACGGATATCATGCTTAGTAGAGACCGATCTTCGGATCGGGCGAGAGGGGGTGCTCATAGCTGACCTTCCCCAATCGTACCCTAGCTCCCGAGC
This sequence comes from Camellia sinensis, assembly GCF_055761805.1. Lineage (NCBI taxonomy): Eukaryota > Viridiplantae > Streptophyta > Magnoliopsida > Ericales > Theaceae > Camellia > Camellia sinensis. The sequence continues at coordinate 54,021,801 of NC_138967.1, forward strand.
CGAGGCAACTCTGGTGATGACGGACATGTGGGCTTCAGCACTGAGTCAGGGTTTCCTAAATTCCCCATAAAATATATTTAGGTGGCGACTCTGTATCTGGCAAAGCAGTCCATGTTTGGCACTTCTTTTCAAAAATCTGTTTCTCAAAACGATTTGCCAGATTTGGACTCTTTGGTTCAGATTAAGAACCGTGACAATTTGAGAGTCCGAGCTGTAGTGACCCCACAAATGAACAGAACTGGAGCTCACCCTCCCGGGGCGTTCGAGGACGTGCTACAGTTTCTAACGACTCTGCTGGGGATTTAGAGAGCTTGACTCGAACTCGTGATATCCTATTTTGACTTCGTTTATGTGTCTCTTTGCATTGCATTTGCATTGGTGCGCCTAGGACACTGTGTTTGACATCTGCCATTCCTGAACGGTTTTCCAGAGGCTTGTCTTGTCAAGGCATGACCATAAGGCTGACCGGTTATGGGCTCTGACAGTATGGGAACACAAACCCCGGTTTTACCGGGGCACCCTTTTTTGACCATTCGACCTAGTGCATACTCGGATCCATAGTGACCATTCCAAGTTAGGACAGGCTGCTTACCCGATGTTAGGTTGTTTGAAAACTGCTGCATGCATAGCGAAACCCTAGCTCCTGACAAAATAGGACAGGGAAACCCTACCCCAACATAGGGGTGTTTTGGCTCTCTTTACTTGCTATGTGCTTTTAGAGTGTTGCTCTACAGGAAAGTACATATCAGTTTGCAAGTTTGAGTATCAGACCTGAGGACACCAGTATCAGTGTCAGTTATGAGAATTAGTTATCTGCGGGTATCAGGTTCAGTTTTGGGGACAGTAATTTCTGGGAACAGTGATCAGCAGTAGAGTACAGTTGTTTAGCTACACCCGTGTTTGATCTGTTTGGGCTGAAATGCTGTTTGTTTCTCCTTTCAGTTCAAGAGTGTCCAGAGAATTGGTATAGAATAGCCAGTGCTCCCCCTCGCTGAGGCAGGACTTACGATGACACAGAATTCGGAAGAGATCGTGATTATGATGGCTGCATTGGAGCAGGGGGTCACTCTGCAAGGTGAGACCAATACTGATATGCCACATCCACCCAGGTCGCCTGTTGCGCACCCGGTTTGGGCCCCCCAACTATACCAGGCTCGCGAGCCTACTACATTCGAACTAATGGGGATGATAGGTGATCTCCAGAGGTCTGTGGAGGATCTCGCCTACGGAATGTCAACTTCACCTCCAGCCGCACCATATGCCGGGAGTTTTGTACCCCAGGAGCCCCCGCTGTTGGGGCGAATTGTGATCGAACTTAGCCAACCGGAGATGGCCTCCAGCTGAGGCCAGAGGAAAAGACAAAATGAAGGCAGATGTCGATCCTATTGAACAACTGCTATGGGCAGTCGAGGCTTTGAAAGCCGGGGGGATGAACAAGTAACAGATATCCGCAGTTGTGGCAAAAAATGTAGAGGATGCTTTTCCCACTCCACCTGAGGGTAGTTCAAGCCAGTCAGAAAATCGGGATAGGCCCCGTCATTCCAGAATAGTTCCTCCTGTTCCCGCCCCCGCACCTGGGAAAGATCAGAAAGCTAAGGCGGCGTCTGCCGACCCTTTCGCTTGTGCGGCTAGTAAGAGCGCTCAGACTCCGAAGTACCTGCCCCGGGGGCACAGGACCTTTCATGCTCTCTACATGCCTCTGTCCAAGGCACTTCAGATCCTTGCGGAGAGGGGACACCTTAAACCCTTGGAGCCTCGGCCTCTCCCGAAGAATCTCCCTGCCACGCATGATGCTGCTCAGTACTGCGCGTACCACCAGCAGATAGGCCATGCTACCGACAATTGTTTCCGCCTCCGTCATGAGGTGCAAGACTTGATTGACAACGAGGTTATCCTCCCGCCCACCTCAGCCAAGTCCGTTACCACCCAGTTATTGGATTTTGTGGACACAGATACTGCAAGTATGTAATCAGAAAGTGAACCACCTGCTGACGGCATCTGGATATATTTTGAATGTGGCATCTGGCACGCATTTTTGAGCATCTGTGAATGCTAACTTTGTAAATCCTGGCTTGGGTATCGAGTCATTCTTTTGTTTTGAGTCTGTCTTGTTGTAGCGAGTCAGTCCCCTTTGTATAGAATACCAGATGATTCTGGGGCTGTCGTCCCGAACATCGTTTTGTCTTGTAATTACCTGTTTTTGTTTTGAGTCTGTTTCTGCCGAGGGGCCAGTTATACCAACAAATCTGAATGAAACAGCTGTTGCTATCTCACTTTCATGCTTGCTTTCAGTTTGAGTGCCAGAGAATTTGATCGGGCTGACAGTACATCTCGCCTGCTCTCCTGTGCGCCAAGTTCATTACACTAACCTAAGTTTTTCAAAAAACCTCTTTCGAGCACTGCGGTGATAAAAACGAAGAGGAAGGAATTCCTCGGGTTTTGCAAAATTTTGATCATTTTGAGAAAAAGAGAGGCGTGCTAAGCCCTTAATGAATGAAATCATGCTTGTCGGCGTGAGTACTGAGAAGGATCCTAGCTTGATCCAGATTGGTTCCACACTATCTTCGGCTCGAGCGATTTGTCGTTTTCTTAAAAACTTTCAAAAACAAATGTTTTGCACGGCTCTGTGAGGACCTGTGTGGGATCGCTCTTGAGATTGTGCAGCCTAGGATCGCTCTCAGTCTCAAGATTCGACCTGTTGTCTTGAACCTCGAACTCATTCGGAACATTCAACAGTCAACTGTCAGAGAAGGTCTATATGGCCAAATCAGAAACAGCCCTCGAACAAGAGGCAACAAAGCCGAATCAAAAGAGTAGATCTCACCTGAAAGAGCTCGTGGAGCAGACTTGACGGAGTCTCCTACAAATCATTGCAATAGCCGTCCTCCTAAACACAGAGAGGCTTCAACTTCAAAAACCATTTGGCATGGACTTGTTACACTTTTACCCTTTGAGAGGCTCGCTAGGCCGAAAACCCGGAAGGGCGACCCAGGTAAAAGTTAGAGCAAGAGAAAAATACAAAAAAGAAGCAAAAAAAGAAAAGAAAAGAAAAAATGCTGAAAAGAAAAGAAAAAGAAATGAACAAAAGAAAATGAATAAAAAGAAGCTCGCAAGGTCGAAAACCCGCATCGGGCGCCTTGGCAAAAGTTAGAGCCTGAAAAGTGAAGGTTAAAATACCCTAGTGTACCTTAACCAGAACTACGTGAGGCTTGATTCCCATGTTTGGGATACGTAGGCAACTTCATCATGAAGTCCAGCCCCCAACGCTTTCATAGCGTCTCGGTCCATACAATGGTTTCGATTTCATCCCAAAAGTCTAGCCGCCAATGCCTCCAAGGTGACTGTGTCCATATATTTGTTATGACCGTCTTCGTCATCTCTGTGTCCAAGAGCTCGACCACCGCCAATGAAGACTGTTTGCGGACTGCTGCGGCACCACCCAAACAAGGGGCAACTTTTCGTTGCCACGAGCCGTCGCGAGACGCCATTCAAACCAGGGGCAACTGTCCATTGCCATCCACCCCCCCTTCAAGCCAGGGGCAATTTTCCATTGCCTCCAATCCGAGGTTACGCATCTCAAATAGTAAGTTCCATGCTTGTTGAGCATTGACTGTTTGTAAAATAGTTTTTGAAAATTTTTACTGAGGTTGACTATTTTCTCGAAAACTATTCCATTTTCCAAAACTGGACCATTTTCTTGGACCCAAAAAGGAAAATTTTCAGTGCTTACAGCCTGACTTGCATGATTTTCAAATCAAAAATCGAACAAGTACGTTAATCCGACTCTCATTTTGATCAAAATTGTTTTAGTAGAAAGCAAAAACAAAGAATGGTTAAAATGATGAACTAGGGGCGCAGTTGAGCCAGGCGTTTTGTCTTTCCCCCGTCGTCAACATACTTGCCAGAAGAACACTCTACCCGCCAGAAGAAATAGCTGTGAGCTAATGGCATTGGGCATGAACCCGCAACTTCCTATTCATTCATTAATCACCTCGGGGAGGGACGAAAAATGAGAGAATAAAGAATAGAGAGGTGTAAGTTGAGAGAAAAAGCGAGTCAAAGGGTTTTGAGAGAAAAACCGAGCTTAAGTGCCAGAGTGATGTGAGAATCACAAATGAGAAAAGGGTGGGAAACAAAACCCAGAGAAACTGGCTCCTCGTGATCTGAGGTCCCCCGTTTTCGTTGACGCGTCTGTGTATCTTGTCTTTTTGATTTGTCGGCCTCAACCTGTGTTTTAGGTCTTTTCCGAGCGTGTCTCGTTGTGTTTAGGTCGTGCACCCTTTTGTTTGAGTCCTCCCCGCTGTGTCCAGTCGTAAGCTCGATACCCCGGTTTGAAAAACCCTTATTCGGTTTCAAAAATCGTTTATACTCAGAATGCTATCAGAATGCTGTGCCATTCTCTATATTTGAGCGTACTTCAACTCTAATCGGTTCCATCTTTGAGCTCCGTCTTGTCAGATTGGGCCGTTCGCTCAGGATTCGCTGTGTGCAGAATGAACCGAATACTGTGTTATGGGTTGTATGCAGATTAATCCCCAACAGAGTAAGGGCTGTGTGTCTAGAATCAGGCAGTGGGTTGCTTGGGTTTATTTTGGCTGTTGGCTGTTCAGTTATCTGATTATTACCGTGCAAGTGCTCAATTTTCAGACAACAGATCAATTCCATTTACATTGAGGTGTAACATGGTGCGATGCAATACATAAGATATGTAAATATAACACTTTTTAAGCAAAAAAAGTTTGTTCATTTTATAATCTTTTCTTAAGTACAAAGTTTTGAGGAAAACAAAAATCTGCCTGCGGCAGTACAAGGTAATCTAACTACCAACAAAAAGGAAAAGTACACAAAAAAGAAGAAAAACAACAAAATCTGTATCCGTGTCCAGCGACTCCGAGGGCATTCGGTCCGTCCTAGTCCTCTTCCTGGACGAAGGTCCAGGAGCATCATCAGCATCGTCGTCAGAGCCCGAGCTAGTGCCGCCTCCGGTCTCCTCCTCCGATGACTCCGCCTCCGACTCTGCCTCCGCCTCCGACTCGTCATCCACATCATCGTCATCATCAGGAACGGGAGCCCGTGAACTACTCCCAACACGAGTGTGCCCCGCCTTGGTGCGGGGGAATACTCTGCCCTCCTCATCTCTCCCTCGGGCGGGGACAGAAGGTCCAGCTGGAGCACCTCCTACCACGGGGATCTGGAAGGAAGGCTGAAAAAGTACACAAAAGGCAAATGCATCAGTATACTGTGAATGCCGTGAGCAGTTTATCAGTGCAGAATGCAGTGTATGAGTACAGTGTGTGAATGCCGTGAGCAGTTTATCAGGGCAGAATGCAGTGTATGAGTACAGTGTGTGAATGCTGTGGACAGTCTATCAGTGCAGAATGCAGTGTATGAGTACAGTGTGTGAATGCCGTGAGCAGTTTATCAGTGCAGAATGCAATGTATGAGTACAGTGTGTGAATGTCGTGGGCAGTTTATCATTGCAGAGTACAGTGTATAAATGCAGTGCATGCAGTGTATCAGACACTGTGAGATCAGTGTATCAGGTGTTGTGCCGTGCATCAGATTACGTGAATCAGCTTGTGAATGATTTGAGGCCGTGATCAGAAGAACATACCGGAATGCTGTAGAGGGCCAGGAGATCAAAGGTCCGCTGTAGCATCCCCATCATGGAGGCATTCATCTCCAATGACTGATGGGTGTACTCAGAAGAAGCCTGCAAAAATATCAGATGCATCAATATTCTGTGGAATATCAAATAAACTGAAATGAAATGACTGTACAAAAATGCAGTAATACATACCGGAGGCAAGTCGGGGACACTGACAAACTCGTGATCAGCTGGCGGAGGGGCGAAGGGGATCTGATAGGTCGCCCCACCCTGCCCTCGGAAAGTCAATGAAGTAGGCAGAGCAGGCCAACCGGTCCCCCGTCCCCCCTGAACTCCGCCCTTGCCACAGACTCGGGCCCTCCTCGAAGCTCTTGCTCCAGCTCCAGCTCCCGCTCCCATCCTAGCCACTGGCGCCACGGGCCTAGCTCCCTCAACCCGATGGCCGCCGCTTAGAGACCACATAAGGTACGTCTGCACGTACTCTCGGTAGTCGCCGATGCCTCTGAAGCGAGTCGCCTCCCAACCGATGGTATAATCGGCCATCTGTTCCGTAGTGAGCCTCTCGGTCTCCCTCATATCCTCGGGAGGGTGAACCGGGACTATCTGCTCCGGTAACCCTAGGGTCTGGCGTAAGAAACGCTCACCCAGGTACCAAGCCTGACAGACCGGGCCCTCCAGCAAGATCCGGAAACGCGAGGTCTCATCGGCACTAGTAAACCGATCCCGCGTCATCGCTGGCAAAGGAGCCCAAGGCTGCCAGGTGATCTGAAAATGCAATACAGTTTGTTATCTACTGTTATTGAAATGTGCAGTGGAAAGGCGAAGCTTAAATGAACTGCAAGTAAAACATACCTCTGCGGGGGTGATGGTGTCGAAGAAGCGGCGGAAGAAGCTGAAAGTCTCTCGCGGCCTCCGGGTGCATCTCCCGTCAAAGCGACGCGAAAAAGGGACGACCAGAGGGGTCTCCGTGACTAGCACCGGTGCAAGCCTAGGAAAGTAGGCATAAACCCACAGCTGCAAGGTAAATACCAGTGCGTTTATCAGATAAAGCAGAATATAGAGTAAAAGCAGAAATAGCGGGGCCGTGTGTTGTGCAGTGTATTGTGTACAGTGTGCAGTGTGAGCAGTGTACAGTCAGTGTAAAGCAGAGTGTATGTGTGTGCCGTGTGTACAATATACAGCAAGTATAAAGCAGACTACAGTGTGTGCAGTGTACAAAGTACAGAAAAGATAGAAAAGAAGAAATGAAAAGCGGAGAAGAAACGTACCTCCCAAACACGCCAATAGCCCCCAAGCAACTGTCCGCTGCCGCGGGAAGCTGAGCTCATATACCCATAGAGAGTGGCCAGAGCGACGCCACCCCCAGTCGTAACGCAAGATCCGCCTGACGTCCACAGTGCGCTGAGCAGGCAGAGAGGCACGGTGTTCGCCCGATCAGCGAAAATGGTCGTCCCGAACAAGAACATGAGGAAGCCGCGTGCGTATCTCTCCACGGCCTCCGGAGTCATCGGGGCTGCATCAACAAGGGTGGGTTGGACCTTGAACTGCACCTCGAACCAGGAATATTGGACGTAGCCAGGACGCGCCAAAGGCGGCAGCTCGCCGAGCAAGTAAATCTGAGCGGCCTCCCACTCATCCATATCAATATCGAAAGGGATCGGATCACCCCCTACCCCGATGCCTGTGAGCATCGAGAAATCGTAAAGGGTCATCGTCATGTCCCCTGCCGCGGAGAAATGGAATGAATCGGTGGTGTCCCACCACCTCTCCACCAGAGCGGCGAGGAGAGGTCTGCATGTAGTGAGCCTGGAGAGTCCTCTGCAGAATGCGCCGAAGCCCGCCTAGTCCATGATGCGACGGACCGCATCGGGAAGCTCGGCATACCAGTCCCGGGCGCCAGTATTCCCATGCCCACGGATGATATAGGAATCCCCCTGTAAACAGAAAACAACAATTGCAAGGCAACATTCAAAATGCAGTTCTAAGAAGCATATAGGTATGTAGCATGTGTGCAAGTTTAACAGATTTAAACAAATACCGGGTGCCGGTGTGCTTACAGTGAACTACAGCGTATTATGCGTCAGCGTGTTCGGGTGGTTCAGAGCAGATGTAGCATGTGTGCAAGTTTAATAGATTTAAACAAATACCGGGTGCCGGTGTGCTTACAGTGAACTACAGCGTATGATGCGTCAGCGTGTTCGGGTGGTTCAGAGCAGATGTAGCATGTGTGCAAGTTTAACAGATTTAAATAAATACCGGGTGCCGGTGTGCTTACAGTGAACTACAACGTATGATGCGTCAGCGTGTTCGGGTGGTTCAGAGCAGATGTAGCATGTGTGCAAGTTTAATAGATTTAAAGGAATACCGGGTGCCGGTGTGCTTACAGTGAATTGCAACGTGTGATGTGTCAACGTGTTCAGGTGGTTCAGTACAGTATAGCATGTGTGCGTGTTTTCAGACTCAAGCAAATACGGGGTACCAGTGTGTATGTAGTGAAATACAGTGTGCGCCGTGTGTTTGGGTGATTCAGGGCTAGTGCAGTGTGTGTGCAGGTGTCAGTCCTAAGCAGATATCAGTTGTACATATGTTTACAATCAACTACAGTATACAGGGAATCTGAGCTAAAGCAGTTAAAGAGCACAACTAGCTATGACAGTTTTGTATCCTACATTGCAGAAAGTAAAGCAGAGAAAAGAGAGTTACCTCGGAAGCGTCGAAGGACAGGTGGGAGGAAGGCTCACGCAGTAATAGCTCGGGTGGCACGTGCCTCTCGAAGCTCCGAAACTGGCGCAGTCCGTCAGGGGGCAGAACATGAATCGCCGGCCGGTAGGTCGCCGGGTCGAACGGGTGCTCGCTCAAAGGTAAGAGCTCGACCCCGGGATCCATCTCATGATCCGGGGGAGTCCCACCGCGTGGAATGTCATCCGCCATGTCAAGAATGATGAGAAAATAGCCGGAGGGAGGAAAACCGGGCTAGAATATGGAAAGTCAACCCCCGAGAAGGTCGAAAATGGCCGAAAAGGCCGGGATGCGAAAAGCGTACGAAAATCAAGAGGAAAGCGAGGGGAACAAACCCCAAAAAGGTGGGAAAGGCAAAAGAGGCACCGAAACAAAGATTTGTTCGGTTGAAAATGTCCGAAACGCGAAGAAAATCGGGAATCCGACGACGAAACGGGCGTAGAACGCGAAGAAACGGAGAAAAAAGGAGAGGAAAACACTCTAGAGAGAGAGGGTGTGGAATTTCGGCGGAGGAGGAAGTGAGAAATAGGGTTTAGAAACCTTATTTTAAAACACCCATGGTGAAATGTCGAATCTGCCCCGACTCAGGAACTTTTTGCCGGTCGGCAACATTTTGTGCCGACCGGCAGAATCTTGTGCCGATGAGATTATTTTGCAGCCGGTGGACAGCCGGTGGCTTCCCCTCCCAGCCGGTGGTGTTCCCACAGCCTTGTTTAGGCCATATGAGTAGTTTTTGGTCTTCATAGCTCAAGAAAGTGCAAGAAAGTGTATCTCCGACGCTCAACCGGCCTCCGTTTTGACCTCGGACCGCGTCTTCTGTGCGTAGCACTCCAACTCATACAATGTTGTATCCTTTGGTATCCTTTTTGCCTTTTACAAGATCCAAAAGTTACCCCGTGTGTGTTGCACGCGTTCATCGCATTATTTCAGTGCATTACATTGCGCTATCATGCGCCTCATAGTTGCATTGTTATGCACATACTACATGCGTTGTAACACGCACCCCTGGCATTGTCATGCACATCTCTCATGCATTGTCATTGCATTTTTATTACGAGCATTGTCATGTATTTCAATACATACGTCGCCTCGCGCATCGTTCACATTGTCGTGCATTCCCTTACCATGCATTGTTATGCATTCCGAAACACGTGCGTTGTTACGCATTTAAGTCCATTTGCATCATTTTGCATCTTATGAGGCATGCGTGTCTCATTTGCATCATTTTGCATCTTATGAGGCATGCGTGTCTCATTTGCATCATTTTGCATCTTATAAGGCATGCGTGTCTCATTTGCATCATTTTGCATCTTATGAGGCATGCGTGTCCCATTTGCATCATTTTGCATCTTATGAGGCATGCGTGTCTCATTTGAATCATTTTGCATCTTATGAGGCATGCGTGTCTCATTTGTATCTTTTTGCATCTTATGAGGCATGCGTGTCTCATTTGCATGAGGCATGCGTGTCCCATTTGCATTGACACGTGTGCCTCATTCTCATCGGCATGCGTGTCCCATTTGCATTGGCACGTGTGCCTCATTCCTATCGGCATGCGTGTCTTATTTTCATTGGCACGTGTGTCTCATTTTCATCGGCATGTGTGCCCCATCTTCATTGGCATGCGTGTCTTATTTCCATTGGCATGCGTGTCACATTTTCGTTGGCATGTGTGTCGTCATTTGCATTAGCATGCGTGCCTCATTTGCATTGTCTTACATTCCTTGCAACCTGCGTTGTCTTGCTTTCATTTATGTTACTAACGACATTGTACCTGTTAAGTTTGTTTTCTTTTTAGGCCTGATATTGTATGTACGGTTCATTTGAGGTTGGAGCGACCAGACGAACCGCACAGGTATTCCCACGGTCTAGGAGACCTTAAATCCTTGGGAGGTGCAAAACCTTTGGCACTTTAATGTGTGCGGTTCGGTTGCATTGCCAGGCATGTCTTAAGCCACAGGTATATCCACGATCCAGGAGACCCTAAATCCTCTGAAGGTGCAATGCCTTTGGTGTTTGTCGTGCCCGAACGACTTTCGGTGGTCTGGTAAAGCCACCTGCCTATGTTCGCGGTGAGTTCCTAAAAGACCAACTGGGACGGTGGAAACTAGAGTTCGAACGGCTAATGCCTAGAACGCAAAGGTTCGGGAGTTCCGAGACTAAAGTCTGGTTTAAATACCCAGGGGTGTATCCTCGGCTTGAAATCTGTATGGAAGCCCCATAGATTGAGGCAGCATGTCGGCGCCTCAGTTCTGGATACTGAACCAACCTAGTATATCGCCTTGTTGGTAAGATAGGGAAAGTCGCAATCATAGTCGTTGCATCATAGTGCATTGTCATGCATTTCCATTGTAGCTTGCATGCATTCATTGCATTTTCCCCAGTAGATCGCATCATACTGCATTTGTCATGCATGTTTGTAAATATCCATTCCATTGCATATTTGTAGATATTGCATTGTAGTTTGCATGCATTCATTGCATCACCTTCCATCTATGGCTTGCGTCTTTCCAGGTTGAGCTTGGTCTGGTATGTGCCCTTACTTTTCACGTTAAAGCACAGTTCTGCATGTGTACGCGCCTATTCCACGCTGGTATGTTGGTTTGAGGGTTGCGGCACCTTTTCTGTGTTAGACATGGCTTGTATGCGTACATGCCTTTCCTAGGCAAGATTTGGTTTGGCTTGCGTGCCATATCCATTGTATCCATTTCCATCACATTGCATATTTGTAAATATTACATTGTAGATTGCATGCATTCATCGCATCACTTCCATTTATGGCTTGCGCCTTTCCATGTTGAGCTTGGTCTGGTATGTGCCTATACTTCTCGTGTCAAAGCATAGTTCAGTGGACCGTTCTATGTTAGACGTGGCTTGTATGCGTACATGCCTTTCCTAGGCAAGATTCGGTTTGGCCCGCGTGCCATATCCATTTGCCATCTCCCCAGCATATCCATATATATGTTGCATTGTAGTGTAATTTTTGCATCCGGCATTAGGATCATTGTCCTTTCTCCAGCGGGTCGTTTCCCCACTTATGTCAATTCCCTCCAATACTTGTTCTTGTGTCTGTCTACGTTGCTCATAGTTCAGTTGACCGTTCTATGGTAGACAGACTTGTTACCTTCATCAATCTATTTAACATAGGTGTGGTCTCGAACCACTCGTGATTGGATCATGATTCAATTGCTTTGCATATAGTTTGCATTGTTTCAATTGCATTGCATTTTTATTTGCATTATTTATACATTGTTTTGTATATATTGCATATCATTTTGCATTCTTTTTTGCATTGTCTTGCATTTTGCCCCTGTCTTCAGGCACATATCTTGTTTGTCTTGCATGTTTGTCTGAGTCTTCGGCCTTGTCAAAAATGGGTCGTCTCTGGGCTTTGACATTCACTCTCGTCATTGTTATGACTTTCGAGTTCTGTCAAAGAGGGGCAACTGTAGACACCCCATTTTCGACCGTCCTCAAGACTTGGACGTCACCGTTTGAATACTCGGTGATCATCCATATTTGTGTTCGTTTGGAGTTCCCGAAGGTTTCGGCTACGTGCCCTGCCTCAGGATCTCCGAACTTGACTGTTTAGTGTCTGGTTTTGCACCAAACACTTGTGTTTTTCCTTGGAGGGGCAGGGAATGCTTTGTGAGGCATCCCTACACACCACCGGCAGTGGCTAGAGGTCACCGGCTGTTTTTTGCTGCCATCGGCACTCTTTGTTGCCGGTCGGCACTATTTGTTGCCAGTCGGCACTCACTTTTGCCAAAATGGCATTTTTGGCCGGCCGACTACTGTGCATCGGCTTTTGCAGATATTTTATCACAGCTGTCTTGCTTTTGGCTCTCTCTTTAGAAGCTTGTCTTGTAAGCTTTACAAGACAAAAGGCTCTATAAGAGAGAGTCTTCTCTCTTGGCCTTAAGGGTTAGACACTTGAGACACTTTAGATATTTTTAGACAGCCATTTTTAGGGTTTTGAGTTCTAGGGTTAGAATCCATACACTTTCTATCTCTATATCTCCCTCTTGTGTGTGTTAAATTGTGTTTGTGTCTTACTATTACACACAAACACATAGTGTTTCACCTTCACTTAGCTACTGAGGTTCTAAGAGGGTGGTTTTGAAGTTTTGGAGCTGCTTTCAACCAAAAAGGGGCTGTTGGAGCATCATTGTTGAAGGGGTCTTCAAGGGTAAGAAACTAGCCCCTTTAATCCCCATTTTTGCATTGCTTTTCTACCTATCTTAAAATCATTTTTGACCTTAGTGTATAATACAAAAAAGTTCTATTTTTTAGCCCTCTTAATTGTTCATTAAGAGTGTTTTGTGGTTTGGAGGTGTTTGACCCCTCTTAGGCCTTGAAAGGCCCCATTTTGTGCTATTTTTGAGTGAGTTTCGAGACTTTGGTGTTTGGGCCTCTTCACCACTGAAATCTTGAGGGATTTCAGTGGCGGAGATGGTGCCTTAAAGTCTCCAAAAGGGGAGGGCCACCCCCTCTCCTTGTTGTCCTTGAAAGGGACCCTTTTTGGCTTCTTGAGAGAGCATCATGTTAGAGTGTGTATTGATCATGTCTTGGCTGTTTTCCATGCTTATTATGCCATGATATAACCTTGTTATGTGTTGGTTTTGGTACACCATGCATGCTTAGCATACCTACCATGTAATGCCATGTTATTGCCTTAATATGCCTTTGGTTGTTAGCCTTTATTCTAGCATGTTTTAGGCTTAGCCTTGTGAAGGTTTTGTGCTCATTTTGCCATGTTAAAGGTCTGTCCTAGGTTGTTTGGGTCAGATTTGGCATGCTTAGTATAGCCCCTTTGCATTTCGGCTTGTTGGCCTTAAGTGTATGAATGTATAGCATGACATTCTTGCATTGATTTAGTGGTTTGGAACTATCCACCATGTCATTTCAGTCCCCTTTGCATGCCTATATGTTTTCCTTGGATGTCTCCTTAATGCTTTGAAAGCTTGTGTAGCATGTTCCATGTTTTGGCCATTGTAGATGCCTTTGAATTTGAGCCACTTAGATGCCATCTAGGGGGTCCCCTTTGCATGGTCTAGGTCTGCCTTGAACCTATTTTAAGTCCTCTTAGCCTTGCAAGGCTTGGTTGGCTTGGTCATGGTTCAAGCCTCTTTGACTTGCTTCAAGCACTTGGGCAATTTAATGCATGCTTAGTCTATTTTGTTGGCTTGGTTTGGCACCATCTCAACATGATTTTCAATGCTTAATTCATGTCATTGATCCATGTTTATATCCTCTTAAGTGTGCTTGAGAATTGCTCTTTAATGCTTAAGTGTTGATCCTTGTGTGCATGCATGTTTGCATGTCATTTAGCCCTCATTTCCTAGCACCTTGGCCACTGTTTTTGGGCCTAATTAGAGCTGCCCAAATCATGTTTAAGTCCATCATTCGCTTGCTTGCATGTTTACCTTGCATGTTCGCTTGCAAGCTTGCATGTACATTTTGCATTCACATGTTGCATGCCTAGCCAACATGCTTAGGTCGCATTGCATGCATGCTTGGCCTCTTGATTTTCCATGATTGAGGTTGAGTTCCTCATTTGTTTGTTGGTTTGCATCGCATTTTGAAATCAATATGCATAAATTGGTCCCTTGGGCCATCACGCATGGAAATGCGCGATTGGTGGTCCGAGAACCAAGAAGCATGTCCCTTTGACTCACTCACATGATAAGGAGCATGTTTGGTGCATACATTGCTTGAATTGTATTGCCATGCTCTGCCTTGCCCTCTGTTGCTGTCAATTGCAGATTCTGTAGGAGCTTTCTGCCAACCGGCAGTGCTAAGTGCCGACCGGCAATCCTCCCTCTGCCGATAGCTTCACCAATGGCCGGTGATCACATGCCACTGGCGGTGGGCATTCTACCCAGCCGATGGCATTCCCCAGTATCCAGAAAAGCAATCCTGAGGCTTTGGCAGCCTCCCGAGGAGTAAAGAAAGGAAAACAGAGGCAGTGTATGCATGGCGGTGCACTTCCGAGCAAGACCCGAGCATACATTGCATTGGGCTCTCTTCCCGAGGCAGTTTACTGTTTTTCCTAGCTTAGTTAGTTTGTTAGCTGATTAGGCAATTTGTAATATTTAATTAGCTTGCGTAGTTAATTAATTTGTATTATTTATTTGGTCCCTCCGGGCGAGGGCAAATCTGTAATAAGTGTGTGTGAGTGGTGTGTATGTCTTCCAATCCCCACTTCTTTCTTCCCTTTTATTTACCTACTTATGATGGTAGATTATGGCATGTTTAATTGAGCATACCTTATGCTATGCATGCGTGCATTCCTACATTTGTCTCGCATGCACCAGGCTCGGTACATCATTCTAACTGCATTTGTATTTCAATCCCAAATTGAATACGTGCATTAATTGGTTGCATTTCACATGCCATGTTTAGGTTAGCCGAGCCTACTCTAATTGCATCTTGCATGTGCTGCATTAGTCAACTTGACATGAACTAGGATCACGCATGTTTGCTAACTAGTTTATTGTTTTGGCACGGAGTACGATGTAAGTATTTATGCTTTAGCATCTCGCATGCGTGTGAATGTTAACCTGATAGCATGCTTACCATGTGGCTAGATGCTTATGTGTTATAAATTGTTTGAATGCCTGTGGGTGAAGGTTGGATTGTTTGAGTTGGAAAAACTCGTTGAAATCCGTATTTTAGCCTACTTGCGAGTAGCAAATTCCAAAGTACTTTTTTTAAGACAAACGGATATGCAATGCTTATTTCCAAATTAGGCAATCTAGTCTATATTTGTTTGTTGCGCGCATAACATAGTAACGCTAGGCTAATAATTGGTTTAAGAACACATACCGTTTTCAAAAACGGATATCATGGTTAGTAGAGGCCGATCTTCGGATCGGGCGAGAGGGGGTGCTCATAGCTGACCTTCCCCAATCGTACCCTAGCTCCCGAGCTGAGGCAACTCTGGTGATGACAGACATGTGGCCTTCGGCACCGAGTCAGGGTTTCCTAAATTCCCTATAAAAAATATTTAGGTGGCGACTCTGTATCTGGCAAAGCAGTCCATGTTTGGCACTTCTTTTCAAAAATCTGTTTCTCAAAACGATTTGCCGGATTTGGACTCTTTGGTTCAGATTAAGAACCGTGACAATTTGAGAGTCCGAGCTGTAGTGACCCCACAAATGAACAGAACGGGAGCTCACCCTCCCGGGGCGTTCGGGGACGCGCTACAATGTCAAGTTGACTAATGCAACACATGCAAGATGCAATTAGAGTAGGCTCGGCTAACCTAAACATGGCATGTGAAATGCAACCAATTGATGCACGTATTCAATTTGGAAATGAAATACAAATGCAGTTAGCGTGATGTACCGAGCCCGGTGCATGCGGGACAAATGTATGGATGCACGCATGCATAGCATAAGGTATGCTAATTTTAAAGATGCCCTAGTCTACCAACAAAAGCGGGTAAATAAAAGGGAAGAAAGACGTGGGGTTAGAAGACGTACACCCACTCACACACGCTTATTACAGATTCGTCCTCGCTCGGAGGGACCAAAAGAATAATACAGATAGTTAACCTACAAGCTAATTAAATATTACAAATTGCCTAACTAGCTAACAAACTAACTAAGCTAGGAAAAACAGTAAACTGCCTCGGGAAGAGAACCCAATGCAATGTGTGCTCGGGTCTTGCTCGGAAGTGCACCGCCATGCATAGGCTGCCTCTGTTTTCCTTTCTTTACCCCTCTGGAGGCTGCCAAAACCTCAGGATTGCTTCTCCGGATACTAGAGAATGCCATCGGCTGGGTAGAATGCTCACCGGCAGTGGCATGTGATCACCGGCCATTGGTGAAGCTATCGGCAGAGGGAGGATTGCTGGTCGGCACTTAGCACTGCCGGTCGGCAGAAAGCTCCTGCAGAATCTGCAATTGACAGCAACAGAGGGCAAGGCAGAGCATGGCAATACAATTCAAGGCATATATGCACCAATCATGTCCCTTATCATGTTAATGACTCAAAGGAACATGTTCCTTGGTTCTCGAACCATCAATCGCGCATTTCCATGCGTGATGGCCCAAAAGACCAAGTGTGCACGTTTTGATGTCAAATGCAATGCAAACCAACAAACCAATGGGACTCGACCTCCATCATGACTTGGTCAAGAGGTAGAGTATACATGCTAATACAATGCAATCCTAATCATGCGAGCTAACATGCAACATAGCAATGCAATGCGAGTGATGTACACTAGGCACACAAACTATGCAAACAAGCAAACAAGCATACAAGGCATGAGATAACGCAACCAACAAGTATGCAAGGCACAATGTGGGTGTTTAAGCATGTAAACAAACATGTGACTTCATTCAATCATGCAAGTTCAATTATTCAACAACTCACCAATATGCTACAACATACAAGGAGTACATGCAACAAACAAAGAGATGGACTTAAACATGATTTGGGCAGCTCTAATAAGGCCCAAAACAGTGGCCAAAGTGACCAAAATAAAGGACCAAATACACATGCACACATGCACATGATTAAGGGCCAACACTTAGGCACAAAAGGGGGACTCTCAAGCACACTTGAAAGAGGCATAATGTGGACTAATGGCATGCAAGATAAACATTGAAAATCATGTTAAGATGGTGCCAAACCAAGCAAACAAAATAGACTAAGCGTGCAATAAATGGCCCAAGTACTTGAAGCAAGTCAAAGGGGCTTGAACCATGACCAAGTCAACCAAGCCTCACAAGGCTAAGAGGACTTAAAATAGGTTCAAGACAGACCTAGACCATGGAAAGGGGGCCCCGTAGATGGCATCTAAGTGGCTCAAATTCAAAGGCATGTACAATGGCCAAAACATGGAACATGCTACACAAGCTTTCAAAGCATTAAAGAGGTGTCCAAGGCAAACATACAAGCATGTCAAAGGGACTGAAATTACATGACAAATGGTCCCAACCTACTAAATTAAGGCAAGGATGCATGCTATACATTCACACACTTAAGGCCAACAAGCCAAAAATGCAAAGGGGCTATACAATGCATGCCATGGCCGACCCAAACAACTATGGACAGACCTCTAGCGTGGTAAAATAAGCATAGAAGCTTCACAAAACTAAGCCTAAAACATGCTAGAACAAAGGTTTACAACCTAAGGCATGTTAAGGCCTAAACATGGCATTACAAGGTAGGTATGCTAAGCATGCATGGTGTACCAAAACCAATCAAAAACAGGGGCATATTATGACATAATAGGCACAAAAAACAGCCAAGGCATGGCCAACATGAAGCTTAGCTAGATGCTCCCTCAAGAGGCCAAAAATGGTCCATTTCAAGGACAATAAGGAGAGGGGGTGGCCCTCTCCTTCTTGGGACCTCAAGGCACCATCCTCACCTCTGAAATCCCTCAAGATTTCAGTGGTGAGGAGGCCCAAACACCAAGGTCTCGGAGCTCACACAAAATAGCACAAAATGGGGCCTCTCAAGGCCTAAGAGGGGGCAAACACCTCCAAACCACAAAACACTCTAAACAAACTATTTAGAGGGCCTAAAAACAGAACTTTTTTATATTATACACCAAGCTTAAAAACAATTTTAAGATAGGTAAAAATACAATGCAAAAATGGGGAATAAATGGACTAGTTTCTTACCCTTGTTGACTTTCTTCACAAATGGTGGACCAGCTGGTTCTTCAAGATCAAAACCACCCAAGAACACCAAGAACAACCTCTGGTTTTTCAAGGAACCAAGGAAAGGTGAAACACTATGTGTTTGTGTGCAATAGTAAGACACAAACACACTTAAACTCACACAAAGGTAAAAAGAGGGAGAGGTATAGAGATAGAATGTGTATCAATCCTAACCCTAGAACTCAAAACCCTAATATGGCTGTCTAAAATCTCTAACCTAAACAAGGGAGAGGAGAGCTCCTCTTATAGAGCTTTTTGTCTTGTAAAGCTTACAAGACAAGCTCCTAAAGAGAGAGATCCCTCCATACACGTGTATGGAGGGGAGCCAAATGCAAGACAGCTGTAATAAAATATCTGCAAAAGCAGATGAACAGTAGTCGGCTGCCCAAAAATGCCATTTTGGCAAAAGGGAGTGCCGACCGACAACAAAGAATGCCGACCGGCAATATAGATTGTCGATGGCAGCAAAACACCAGCCGATGGCCTCTGGCCATGGCCGGTGATGTGTGGGGATGCCTCACAAGGCATTCCCTGCCCTTTCAAGGCAAAACATAAGTGTTTGGTGCAAAACCAGACACTAAACAGTCAAGTTCGGAGATCCTAAGGCAAGGCGCGTAGCCGAGACCTCCGGGAACTCCAAACGAACACAAACATGGATGATCACCGGGTGTTCAAACGGTGACGTCCAAGTCTTGAGGACGGTCAAAAATGGGGTGTCTACAGTTGCCCCTCTTTGACAGAACTCGAAAGTCATAACAATGACGGGAGTGACTGTCAAAGCCCAGAGACGACCCATTTTTGACAAGGCTGAAGACTTCGACAAACATACAAGACAAACAAGGTATGCGCCCGAAGGCAGGGCCAAAATGCAAGACAATGCACAAAGCCAAGCATAACTTATGATCATGCAAGGAAAGCTGTAACGAAGCATAACATGCGACAGTTTTAAGCTAGCATACACCAAACTACACTACAATGCAGAAAGGATGTAAGAGAATTATGCGATTCTCAATACGTCTCACTCGGAGGATATAATACCTGTGCGGCTCGTCCGGTTGCACCAGCCTCAAATGAATCGTACATATAATATCGTGCCTAAAAAGAAAGCAAACTTAACAGGTACGATGTTATTAACAATATGCATGACAATGCAAAAATGGATGCAAAATGACATGCAATATATACAAAACAATGTATAAACAATGCAATGTAATTGAAACAATGCAAACTATATGCAAAGCAATTGAATCATGATCCAATCGTGAGCGGTTCGAAACCACGCCTATGTCAAATAGATTGATGGAGGTAACAAGTCCGTCTACCATAGAACGGTCTACTGAACTATGAGTAATGTAGACGGACACAAGAACAAGTATTGGGTGGAATGACATAAGTGGGGAAACGACCCGCAGGGGAAAGGATAATGATCCTAATGCCGAATGCAAAAAATTACACTACAATGTAATATATAATGAAAATGTTGGGGAGATGGCAATGGATATGGCACGCGGGCCAAACCAAATCTTGCCTAGGCAAGGCATGTACACATACAAGCCACGTCTAACATAGAACGGTCCACTGAACTATGCTTCGACACGAGAAGTATGGGCACATACCAGACCAAGCTCAACATGGAAAGGCGCAAGCCATAAATGGAAGGTGATGCAGTGAATGCATGTGATCTACAATGTAGTGGATATGGCACACGGGCCAGACCGAATCTTGCCTAGGAAAGGCATGTACGCGTACAAGCCGCGTCTAACATAGAACGGTCCACTGAACTATGCTTCGACACGAGAAGTGTGGGCACATACCAGACCAAGCTCAACATGGAAAGGCGCAAGCCATAAATGGAAGTGATGCAATAAATGCATGCAAACTACAATGCAGTGGATATGGCACGCGGGCCAGACCAAATCTTGCCTAGGAAAGGCATGTACGCGTACAAGCCGCGTCTAACATAGAACGGTCCACTGAACTATGCTTCGACACGAGAAGTATGGGCATATACCAGACCAAGCTCAATCATGGAAAGGCGCAAGCCATAAATGGAAGTGATGCAATAAATGCATGCAAACTACAATGCAATATCTACAAATATGCAATGGAATGGATATTTACAAGCATGCATGACAATGCAGTATGCACTATGTTCTAATGATGCATGACAATGCAACTATTTACGATGATGCGTGACAATGCATGTGTTTTTTGTTTTTTTGAAATGCAAATGATGTATAAAATGCATGTTGCATGGAATACGCGACAACACGCGGCTTTTGAGATGCACGACAATGCAAACGAACTATGCACACCAATGCACCAAAGGTCTTGCACCTTCCAAGGATTTAAGGTCTCCTAGACCGTCTGAATACCTGTGCAGTTCGTCCGGTTGCACCAGCCTTAAATGAACCGTACATACAATATCGTGCCTGCAAAGAAAACAAACTTAACAGGTACAATGTGATTAACAATATGCACATTAATGTATTTGAAAATGCGTGACAACGCAAAGCAAATGGGAAGCACAACAAAGCTGTGAAAGCACAGACATGTAAGTGGAGCACGCGGTCTACACAGGCAACGAAATTGCTCATGAGCATGCGGTCTACGCAAGCAGAACATGCGGTCTACGCAGGTAATGAAGTTGGTTTCAAGCATGCGGTCTACGCAAACGAAATATGCGGTCTACGCAACCAAAACATGCGGTCTACGCAAGTAAAACATGCGGTCTACGCAAGTAATAAACTGAACAAATATGCGGTCTACGCAAGCAAAACATGCGGTCTACGCAAGTAATGAATTTTGAACAAACATGCGGTCTACGCAAACAAAACATGCGGTCTACGCAGGTAATGAATTTGAACAAACATGCGGTCTACGCAAGCAAAACATGCGGTCTACGCAAGTAATGAAATTGAACAATCATGCGGTCTACGCAAGCAAAACATGCGGTCTACGCAGGTAATGAAATTGAACAATCATGCGGTCTACGCAAGCAAAACATGCGGTCTACGCAGGTAATGAAATTGAACAATCATGCGGTCTACGCAAGCCAAACATGCGGTCTACGCAGGTAATGAAATTGAACAATCATGCGGTCTACGCAAGCAAAACATACGGTCTACGCAGGTAATGAAATTGAACAGTCATGCGGTCTACGCAGGTAATGAAATTGAACAATCATGCGGTCTACACAAGCAAAACATGCGGTCTACGCAGGTAATGAAATTGAACAATCATGCAAAATGCAATGAGATGCGCAAAATCGCGCGATGCGTTAGACAATGCGAGTGCACAAGACAGTGCAATGCGCGAGATAGCGCGATGGAATGCAATGCACAAAACAGTGCGATACGCTAAACAGCGCGATTAATTTCGAAATGCACAAAACAGTGCGATTGATTTGAAATGCACAAGACAGTGCGATTGTTTTGAAATGCACAAGATAATGCGATTGTTTTGAAATGCACAAGACAATGCGATTGTTTTGAAATGCACGTGGGGCAACTTTTGAATTTCGTAAAAGCCAAAAGGATACGAAAAGGATACACCTTGCACGAATTCGAGCGCCACGCACAGAAGACACGACCCGAGGTCAAAACGGAGGCCGACTGAGCATCGGAAGTGCACTGTTTTGCACTGTTTTGAGCACTAAAGGCCCTGGACCCCACAAATAACTCAAACAAGGGTGTAGGAGGCTCCAAAATCACTGTAGGAGGTCACCGGATGACCACCGGCTATCAGAATGCATCACCGACCGTCCACCGGCCATCATGAAATTCCATCGGCACAATATTTTGCCGACCGGCAAAGAGTGTGGCCGACCGGCAAAGAATCGCTGTATCGGGGCAGTTCTGTCATTTCGGCATGTGTCTTTTAAAATAGGGTTTCTAACCCTATTTTCTTACTTCTCCTTGGTCAAAAAACGCCTCTCTCTCTCTCTCTCTCTAGAGTGTTTTCCTCCCTTGATTCTCTCCTTTTCTTGCGTTCTAGCTCCCGTTTCGTCGTTCGATTCGCGTATCTCCTTCGCGTTTCGGACATTTTCAACCGAACGAAACTTCGTTTCGGTGTTTCTTTCTTGATTTTCACCACTCGGGGCTTGTTTCCCTCAAGTTTTTCTCGATACCCGTGCCTTTTCCGCACTCCGGCCTTTCCGGCCTTTTCCGACCCTCTCGGGGTTTGACTTTTTTGTTGACTTTTCACCTTCTCGCCTGATTTTTCGCCTTCCGGCCATTTTCACACTCTCTTCGAGATGGCAGATGATCTTCCACAGGGCGGGGCTCCTCCAGAGCTTGAGATGGATCCCAAGGCCGAGCCCTTGCCACTCCGTATCCGGCCGTTCGATCCGAAGACCTACAGGCCTGCATTGTCATGTAAAACCCCATTTGGAACAACAATTGCCTCGTGCGAAGGTTGAAGAGATGACTACGCCAATCGTTTTGGTGGCATTGGTAAGCCCTAACAAACAAAATACAAAAGCATAAACCATAAATACATAAAAATGGATAAGTAAAGATATGCATATGGAAACTCATCAAGGCCACTGTTGATATTTGTAATCTGATCCAGTCCACTCCTTTTCTTCCCATGACTGGTCCTGACAAGCTTATTTGGACTCCTTCTCCTTATTAATGATTGAAATTTGTATGCAAGTAACAAAAATATTCACTCTTTGCTATCTCCTGGTTTTTTTAATTCACTTCATTATTTTTACTTCTATTGGTTACTAAAGTTACATTCCATGTATTGGGTTTTAGTTTTACTAATTTTTAACCCTTTTCACACAGTGCTTCTCATTTCTAGGCACTATCTTTATGTTCATAATCAATTTTACTATTACTTGTACAAATGAAGCCTTAAGTGCCAAAATATGGCACTTAGTAAAATACTTAAATCTGAAGTTTGCAAGAATATGCAGGTTCATAAAACTGCCCAAATTCAAGCAGCCAGTCAAAACTTTCCAACATAACAAGGAAATTTCTCAGGATGGGAAAACTAGGGAACAAAACAGTTTGCACAATTACTTAATATTAATAAATTTAATTAAATAGATAACAAATTTATAGAGTTGGACAAGCATAATCAAGTCGCGTTAGCTAATAAACCTTTGCTACAAATCTGTTGACAATCTTCTTTTTTTTTTCCCCCTTCTATCTACAACAAATAACCTATCTGTTTATTGTATTTGGCAGGAAAGAAACTCTAGAATTTTTCAATCTATTAGCTCTCCTGGTTAGGTGATTCAAAAAAAGAATTGTCAATCCTGTAACGTTTACAATTCTTTCTGTGAATAACTTTAATAAGAATGCCACTAGTGATTGGTTTATGGACAGATGAAGGCTCCCTTCCTCTGTACTGAAACTGGGGTGATTTCTTACGTCTAACTTTGATGCTATATTATGGCTATGGTGCTTGATCTCATTATTATTATTATTATTTTAATGAGAAGTAATAGCTAATTGTGGATTAACTTTAGGGGTAGAAAGAAATGGTATCTTTCAAGGACATCATGGCCAGCTTTCCGAAAGACTGCAGGGCGGCTGCAGCACTTCAGGATATCTCTCCCCATCTGTGTTTCATATGCCTTCTACATTTAGCCAATGAGCATGGATTGAACATCCATGGCTACACCAACTTCAACGATCTCAGCATACATTTATCACCTAACTGAGACGTGTTTTCGAGTGCAGTGATTTAAATCACCATTTTATTGTTTTTTGTTTACTTCTATTATGCATAGCATAGCTTGTGTTTGATGTACTAACTAATCTGTGGAATCATTCTCAAGTTGGAGTAAATGAACTAGACAGTGTAAAAAAGTGTCATTTATGTTGTATTCTGTCAACAATATTTGTCTAAATCTTGTGCAGATTCTGTTGACAAGCATTTTTGTCTCTTCATACTCTCTTTACAGCCAGAAATCAGAATTAGTTATTGATCATTTACATTTTCTTGTTATAAGTTCTATACTGAAAATGATATGAAATGAATGTTTTTGCTTAATGAACAGATCCATTAGAGGACTCAACCCTAAATAGAATGACTATATTTTGCTCTATTGTTTGCACAATCAATCACCTAAAGACACTATTTTGATCTACCATTGACTAAGAAAGCTCCTGCTGCATTCTTCAGCATATACTGATGATGCACTATAAAACTTTTGAACCAGCCTTTAATTTGATTGCTTCAAAGCTTGTCTTAAAGAGAGATAGATCACTTCTTTCAAACATCATAGTCATCAAGTACTCAAATATGTATACATTCTTAACTATACAACACATAGTTGAGTAATCTTGACAAAATTAATCACGGTTGAGGTTTTCTCCAGCTGCTACCTCTTGATCAAGAAAACACAAAACAGAAGTCACTTCTAGAACAGTAAACCAGAATGTGAGACGTATAAAGCACAGCTCCGCATAACTGCCGAAAATAAATAAAAAGAAAACTCCACACAAGTTCAGAGACCACATAAACAAAGAGAGATGGGGTCTGTGAACTTGCTAACAGAAAGAGACCTCAAAACACCCTGCAAGGAGGAACTACTCAAAAAGAAGATGCCCACAGCCAACTAAAACCAAGGCAAGAAATAATGGCAGTAGCAAAGCATCAGGCATCTACAAGGATCCTCAAATAGCCAGCCATGGTATCCAAGAAGAATTAGGAGGCTAGTCCAGTTAGCAAGGATGATCACAGAAGCAAAGGAATCAATCGAAATCATAACCTAAGTAATCAATTTTATTTTTTTTATGAATAACCGAAGTAGAAAAACCTACAAAATAAACAAATATTAAACAAACATTCAAATATAAAGAGGAGTTGAACCCTAATTTTATTAAAAATACAGACAATCAATCCAAATCATATAAAATATTCACATTTAGTCAAAGGCTTTTACTAATTTCAAACTGTTAATTATAATCAATAGGACATTCATTCTCAAGTTTATAGCAGAAACAAGCAAAATACATTAAATGAGGATGGGCAAGTTTACAATTTACACATTCATAATTTACACATTCACAATTAAGGACATTAATTTTGAAAATTAGGGAAAACAGAGATAGAAAAATAGAGAAATTGAGTGTGTGTGTGACAGAGAGAGTGAGAGAGACAGAGAGAGAGGACCCATACCTGAAAATACAAAAATAGAGAAATCGAGTAAGAAGAGGCGCTGATGGAAAAGAACACACAACAGTAAAGGAGATGCATCGTCTGTGGCGCCACTGAAGGAGAGAACGGGGACGTCAGTAGTGGTGCTGGAGAAGAACACACTAAAGGGGTGCATGCTAAAGGAAGAAATTGAGTGTGTTTAGTTTCGTCAATGAACAAAACACACATCACTTGTGTTCTATTTTGAGAGGGAGTGAGACATAGAGATAGAGATTGATTAAGTATGAAAAGTAAATAATATGTGGGTTTCAATCAATAAACAAACACTACACAAAAAATACTAAATTGGTGTATATATATATAATAAAAAATTATACTAGATTTGAAGAATTGAATCCAACCCAGTACCCAAACATTAACAATCAAATGAATCACGTAAGGCCATGTGTTGGGGTTCTGAATTCAAGTTCAATTCTTTTGAGGAGTGTTGTAAGGCTTGTAATGTCATGTGTACTGGGAATCATGGGCCTTGTTTGTGTGACTCTTGGGTGTTTTGTGGGAATCAGGAGGCTTGTGGGAAGCAATTCGGTGAGGTGAGTTACAATTTGACGCTTGCTTTCACAGATTTTTTAATAATTTGATTGAATTTGATCATTTGGTGTGTTATCGTGGTTATTCTGTTTGAATTGGTTTTTTATTCTGAATTGTTTGTGATGGTCAATTGATACAATTTGGAAGTGCATTAGTCAGTCTTCGATGAAAATTTAACTAGATTTAGTAGTATGAAAAGATTTCACAGTTTGGGCTTCAGTATTAGTTGTGGGCAGCAATTCGGTTATGTGACTTAGAATTTGGTGTTTACTTTTACAGAGTTTTAAATGATTTGATGAAATTTGATCATTTGGTTTATGTTATTGGTGGTTGTGTTTGGTTTTTGACTCTGTTAAAAGGTTTGCTTGATGAATAGTACATATAAAGAGAAACATTATCGTGGATTACTAAAATAGTTGTGTGAATTGTTGTCAATTGAAAAAAAAAAGGGAGTCAATAATTTCAAATAATTCAAATCCTACAAATTAACAAAACTCATTACAAAATTACCTACAATGTTGCATAAATTTTCTTAAGGGAGGAGTTGACTGCATGTGGGAGATGCAAGATAATGCATTAAAATACAGGACGTCTAACAAAAGAAAGGGAATTTCTATTACTTAGCAAATTAGCAATTCTGGCATGAATTTAGACCATGTATAGCAGGGACATTATTATCATTTATCATTCATTACAAGAACTGAGGATGTGAAATGCAAAACATATTGTCATTTATCAGTCATTATCATTACAATAGCTTTGTGATTGGAGGGAGAAAAAAAAAACAAAAAACAAAAAACAAAACAAAACAATGAAGAAAAAACTAACCATTGTGGCATTTTATCAAACACCTAGCAGACCCATAATCAGAAGCATGAGACTTTACTATGCGTAGAATCACCAACAATTCATTCACTTCAATGATTACATTGGGTAGAATATGAATATCATAATCAGAATACAGAACATGTTAACCATTCTATTTTCTATATTTTTTTCCCAAATTAAAATCATTCAAGTTGTTCATGGAACCCTTTAAAGTAGAGAAGTTTTGGAGATATTAGAAGTAACGAATGGAATGCTTTAATGTCATCTTAACAATGAATTCCATTTACGAAACACATCCGAAGACAGAGTTAGGGTATAGACTGAGAAACCAAGAGACCTGAAGAGAGAGAAAGAGGGGTAGAGAAAGAGAAGCAGAGACAACAAACTGACCAGGAACTCACGGTGGTGCTGTAGCTTGATGTCGGTGCAGGATGAACTCACGGTGGTGGATGAACCGTCCTCACGGTGGAGGATGAACTCACGGTGGTTCTCTGTTACAGCTCTGTGAAAGAATTATGGATAGATTAGGGCACAAAGTTCTTAGTTAAAAAGTTTTTTTGGACTGAAATTTTGATATTATTCCATTAGGCGCTAAATCAGAATATTTTTTTGGGGTTTTAATTTTTGGCCTATGTAAAGACAGAGAAAAATATGAAAAAAAATAAAAATAAATCATAATTTATAATTTGGGCGGTAATTCGAAAGTATTCTTACCAAAAAAATAAATCTTTGTTTCATGAAATTTTTTAGTCACCAAAATTTGCAATTTGTTGGAGTGAGAGAGAGATATGAGAGGAAAACTAATAAACACAAAAAAAAAAAGATATTAAGAAAGAATTAATACTCTATTTGTTTCATTATCGCTCAATTTGTCAAAATTTTCCCTCCAAAATTAGTAACAAAATAATTTCCTTACTAAAAGGTCTCAAATTATTAAAAATTATTAGTGACGAAAATATATTTCTCACCAAATAAGTTTAAAATATTTAAAATCAAGTTTTTTAAAAAACAAAATGTAAAATTGTTGGTGACGAAAATATATTCCTCACTAATAATTTTATAATTGGTGACAAATTTTTTCTCACCAAAAGTCTCAAAATTTTGGCGCCACCAAAAAAAATTAGCGGGAAAACCTTCGATGACGAAACTTAATTTTTTCTCACCTAAAAAGAAGAATTTATTGACGAAAATAAATTTCGTCACCTATTAATTTTATTTTTTTACTATATGTGGCAAAATTTTATAATTCGTCACGAATTATTCTTATTTAGTGACGAAATTTATTTTCTTCAGTAGTTTTCGTCACCATAAGTTACTTTTATTGTAGTGGTGGGTGACGTTGGTAGCAGCACTAAAAGAAGAGAATAGGGTGACGTTGGTAGCGGCGCTGAAGGAGGAGAACAAGCTAAAAGAGGAGAATGGGGGATTGAAGGCAAAGAACGTGTGTTTTGCAAGAAAGGAATGAGAGGAAAATTGAAGCACCAAAAAAAGAAAAGGGTAGGGGAATTAGTAGGGTTTTTTTTTTTTTTTTTTCATTACCGCCAGTATCACAAAGTTCTCCCTCCAAAATTAGTAATAAGTAATTTTCTTCCCAAAAATTTTAAAATGTTAAAATTATTGACAACAAAAATATATTCTTCATCAAATAGTTTCAAAATATTTAAAATCAAAATTTTCAAAAAATAAAATAAAATTATTGGTGACGAAAATATATTCCTCACTAATAATTTTATAATTGGTGACAAATTTTTTTCTCACCAAAAGCCTCAAAATTTTGGCACCACCCAAAATAATTAGAGGGAAAACCTTTGGTGACGAAATTTAATTTTTCCTCACCTAAAAAAAATATATTTATTCACAAAAATAAATTTCGTCACCTATTATTTTTACTTTTTTATTATATGTGACAAAATTTTATAATTCGTCACGGATTATTTCTATTTAGTGATGAAATTTATTTTTTTTCACTACTTTTCGTCACCATAGATTACTTAGAGAGCTAATTAACTTGTGTTTTGGTTTGAGAGAGAGAGAAAGAGGAGAGAGGAAAACTAATAAACAAAAAAAAAGGTGAGGAAGAAAAAGTTAGTATTCTATTTTTTTCCATTATCGCCCAATATGTCAAATTTTCCCTCCAAAATTAGTGACAAAATAATTTTCTCACTAAAAAGTCTCAAAATATTAAAAATTATTAGTGACAAAAATATATTTCTCACCAAATAGTCTTAAAATATTTAAAATCAAGTTTCTCAAAATATATATATATATATATATATATAATTATTGGTGACAAAAATATATTCCTCACTAATAATTTTATAATTTGTGACAAATTTTTTTCTCACCAAAAGTCTCAAAATTTTGGCGCTACTAAAAAAAATTAGCAGAAAAACCTTTGGTGACGAACTTAATTTTTCCTCACCTAAAAAGAAGTATTTGTTGACGAAAATAAATTTCGTCACCTATTATTTTTATTTTTTTATTATTTGTGACAAAATTTTATAATTCGTCACGGATTATTCTTATTTAGTGACGAAATTTATTTTCTTCACTACTTTTTGTCACCATAGGTTACTTTTGTTGTAGTGTAATAATAGTTACAGATAAAATTCTTCAAGTCTTTAAATACATATCGGTTCCTTGATACAAAAAGATTATCCAAAATACAGGAAATATACAATCTAATTTCTAAGGCAGCCACGGTTCCACAAAGCTTTTAGGGATTCTGCCCTCAGTGTAAAACTTGCCTTCACCTGGCATAAAACGCCATGAGCTTGGAATGCCCAGTAAACACACACACCCCAACCCTTTTCCCATTCCAAATACACAATTAACATAACGGCATGGTTATAACATACAACGAAAGCAGTAATCAAGCAGAGATTATATTTAAATTTCAGTTCTCATGAATAATAGTCAATTTTAGTTAGTTCTAGGCAACTTCCCGCGAAATGCCGTTCCTACCCAACCACTAACTCTGGCCACGGGCAATTCTAACTCCCCCTTGGTTAATACAATACCAATGCGTCGCTTACCGCACAATTACCAATGATGCCCACGCAACTAGGTTACATACCCAAGTGGTGACATCACGGTCTGCCCCAAGGAAACGGGCTTCCAGGGATACTCTCCCTGTGTGAGACCCTCACTGCCACCCTTATGCCTCCCATTTCCGTTAAGCAGCCAGAATACCTCCCATGCCATGTTAGGGTTCGAAAACACACTTGCGCAAGACTTCACAAAAATGGAACACATTCCACTATATCATACTCTTGAATCCATCGTTCATTATCTCATAAAATTTAATAGAATGATCGCAACCCATTACCATCCCATTTGATTTCCCCTTTATTAAGGGCATTATGTTATCAGTTATAGCAAAGCATGGTCAGTATAATTACGAATCCAAACTGAACAACAAGTATTTTATTCATGGTAAAGAAAATTTACAATTTATCACAGATTACATATCAAGACTAAGACATTCAAGAAACATTGAACATAAGAGTTGCAAACCAACTAAGAGCATATTAACACAAATTTCCAGATTTCCAGATTTTGAACCAGTTTGAAAATAATTTTGAAAAAATACTTTTATTGGCCCTAAGTACCTGGCCTCATGTGAGTTTGTAGATAAATAAGTCTAGTTTCAAACTCAATTTACGAAAGTAGGATAGGTAGCTTAGATTTTAAGATAATTCAGAATTACCAAGATCTGTCCAGATTTGTTGACCGTTACGCAAATCGGTTTTTCTCTCAAACCCCTCACTCTCTTGAGTTCAAAAAAATTTTAGTTAAAATATAATTAACACCAAGATTAAGATTTTGACATAAAATTGGACTCAAGATTATTTTTCTGGAATTTTCTAAAAAAAGATAAAGTTGACTGTTTTTCTAGTTCTGTGAGTAACAAACTTAGAAAAATTGTTTAGGTTATAAAAACGCATCCTTAGGACCTACAAAAATTACCACATACTCTAGACATACCAAATATTGTACCATGAAAACAGATTTAGAGTTTATGGAGTTTTGATAGGAAAATAAATTCAAGAGAGGGAAAAGATTTGCTGCTGGAAAATTAAGAAAGAAAGAGAAGCACACCATTTCTTGATTAATACACCTTTATACAAGAGTGTAGGCCTAGACTACAACAAATATATACAAATAGCATGTATTAGGAGGGGAAAAACAAGTGGTAAGAGAACTTGAGAGAAGAGATGTATGTTTACCTTTGTTGTACAAGACTAACACAATTCTTCCTTTTCCTCTCCTCTTCTCTCTCACAATCTCCCTCTCTCTCTTTTTTTTTTTCCAAGATCACTCTCTCTCACTCCTCTAGTGAATGGCTGAAAATGTATATAATGAGGGGGGAGAAGTGTGCATATATATATATATATATAGAGAGAGAAAAGATTGGAAAGGTTTCTTAGGGACCAAGTTTTATAAGTGCAAATTGTCAAAGTTGCCATTATGGCCCTTTTCATCCATCACATGGTCAACAACTTGGGCTCCAAGACATATATATATATATATATATAAGATATTTTTATTTATAAACATAATATAATAGTCACAAGTACATTAATTAATAAAATATTACAATTTTGGGTTGGAATGAAATAAAATAAAAGTATATAGGGACCAAGTCTAAATTTATGAAACCTTGATGTATGTTATTAATATACTAACATTAGAAAATAGCTAAAATAATAAATTCGGGTCCCGTTAAATTAAAGCGCAAACAAATGCGAGAAACCGAGCAAAAACGGCATTACCGGGAATTAAAATTTTAGAGTGATTAATATATAATGATAGGGTCTAATAATTAATAATATGGTTTTAAAGGTGATTATTAATCTACGGGATCGATTAGGGTTTACTCAAATTAATCCGCGATGCTTCCCGATTCTAGGGTTTAAAATGCAATTAAGCGAAAATTCAAGGGCTTTATTGAAATAAACTCAAGGTTAGGGATTTAATGGTAATTACAAAAATTAGGGTCTCTTCATCCCTACCTCAAGGATGGAGGAACGAAGACAAAAACCCAAAAAGTGTTCAGAAGAAATCGCAATCTAATTGGTCACAATATTGATCTTCACTTGTTCTTCACCTTTAATGCAAGATTTATGGTGGATTCTTGGTAAAAACTAGATGAAATCAAGGTTTGGAAGTCTAGAGTTTTGGGTTTAGGGGAGAGGGAGAGAAGAGAGGTAGAAAGAATGAAAATTTTGGACCAAAAAGTGGCTTTAAAGTGGTTGACTTTGAACAGACCGTTTGAGCGAACTTGCTTCCAACACAGATACTCAAATTTCAAACGGGTATAACTTTTTGGTCCATACTCCGTTTTGGGTCGTTCTTGTGTTTAAATCGAAACCCTGGAAACAAACTTTCTAATATTCTAGCCTCACAACCAGGTTCAAAGTGTGGAAAGGAAAAAAAAAAAGTAAAAGAGTGAAGATTGCTTATAAGACAATTATAGTAATCGATTTTTTGTTTCAAAAAACTCAAAAATAATTTTTTTAAAAAAATAAAATCAAACAAATCTGATAAGTGTATTTTTAATAAATATGAATTATTAATATTTTTTGTTACATATATGTACTTTCTATGTAAGAATTTCAAATATAATTTTGAAAATCTTTCCATATCGTTTTTCTTAAATTATGTTGTTACCATAATTGCAACATAATATTATTTCTGTAACGCCCCAAATAAATACAATGAATCCCAACTTATAAGCGGAAGAATAACTGAAGCAACATATTTTCATTCATGAAAATCCGTATACAAAAGGTGACACATGCAATATACATTCATAAATGGCTCATCCTGAATTTACAGCATGTGTTACAAGTGATAAAGAAATGAAAGTTAACAGATATTCACATGCCCTAATGGCTTACATCTTTCCAAGGCTATGCTTGGTTACAATAAAATAGATACAAATCGAATACATATAAAGCCCTTGGCTAGAGTTAAAACAATTAGCACGATACAAAAGAGAAGCCTTCAGCCTTCTTTCCTCCCAAACTATTGCCTTGGCGGATGCATATCACGACCACCTGGAAATGGTTTTCCCAAATAGGGTGAGCCAAAGCCCAGTAGAAACAATCTATCACGATATATGAGTATTAACAAAGGTATAAGTACAATGTGCATATACAATGCCTGTGGCAAATCATTCATATTTCGCAAGATCATAAAGTACCAAATTTATATCTCAATCCATTGTTCTTCAATTCATTTCAAGTCAATTCATTTCATCTTAACTCATGAGCCAAATTCATTATTTTCCAGACAACCCAACTGAGATTACATCTCAATGGTTCTCTAATCAACACAACAATCACACAAACACTTCAATTTGCCATTTTACGAAAATTTCGCCCGTAGGAATCGGCCCCCATGTATGCGCGTGGTTTCGGGACTTTCACCCTAGACACACAAACCAATTTAATTCAATGAAGTCCATCTCATTTCTCCTCTCAAACATGGAGTACATCCCCTTTCTCCTCCCAATATACAATGTATTTAAAACACAGTCATATTCAATGACAACCAACAAGAGATTAGTCTCAATTCATCTAATCCTCATACAATTTCTACAACAATCATTGCTATCCTCCATGATAGCCTAATACAGATATTTCTCAATAGATACTCAATCTTACGACATATAATTTATTCAAAATTTCAAAGGTGAGTGATAATACATATTCTTCTCCACCATTTATGTCAACATTCATCCAATTTCACATTTTCAATACCAATTCCATTTATTTATACCAAACAAATATTTGAAACATTTTAGGGCAAACTCCATTTTCCCCAAATATCAACTGAAATGCCAAAATCAACTATTTTGTTACAATAAAATCCCATATTCAACCCCATAACCATTTATAACTCATTCACTTAGAAACCCCTCTTTTGATTTAATGCCCAAACCCTAGGTATGCTCATAGTACATCCAAATTCCACCATTGTTACACAACAACTCATAACTAAGTTAAAAATCATATGAAAGTGTAGAAAATCTCTACCTCAAAGTCAGGAGATGAACAAAGCAAGGTGGAACCTTCAATAACGCCGAAACCAAGTTTTAATCAGATCAAAACAGAGCTCTTGGAATGCTCTAGCTTCTTCTCAAAGACACTAGGGTAGAAAACCCAATGGATCTAGGTTAAAATATAGAGAGAGAGTAGATCGGGAGAAAGAGATGAAAAAGTGATAAAAAAGTAGGTTGCTGCGAACTGATATACGCACGGTCCGCTTGAATGCAAAAGTTGACGCTCGAGTGTCAGACATAACAATTCATTCCGCTTAAGCGCAGAATATCCAGTAGTCTTGCAGACAATAAAACAATGCTTGAACGCAATAAAGGCCTCTCGAGCGCCCACTCGTTCAAGCATAGGAAACGCCGCTTGAGCATAGAAATCACTCTCTCAGTAGTTTTGTAGACCTGCAAAAGTACTGAGAGTTCGCAAAGCCCGCTCGAGCGCAAGAAGTGTCACTCGAGCGGAGGACCAAAAATCTAGACAGCATAAGGTTTGAAAACCAAGCAATCAATCTATCCCAAACACAACCATAACAACCCAAGGGACAACTAGGGGAATAAGAGATGAACAACAACATTAAACCATGAAACCCGAGTCCAGAATACAACAAAAGGTGGGGTCAAAATCGGAATCGCTATAATTTCAAAATAATACTATTTTGTATTATTTGCAAATAATTCTTAATTTGGAAAAAGAAACCCTACATTTAAATCGTTCCGTATTAATCTTTGAAAGCATTCTATATAATCAAAAGAAATTTGTAAATTCATCATTAAGCGGTTTTAGTTTAAGGTCTCTAATATTGAAATTTTACAAGATAAAAAACATGTAATATTTTCACAGTATTTGAGATCTCTCAACATTTTCACAGAGAGATTTCACTACAAAGAAATTTATCTTTCTCTGTGACGAGTTGAAATCTCCCTAATAATATTATTGAGTGATCTTAACTAATAAGAAAAAACATATTAGACCTCTCCTACTACCAGAAGTTAAATAGGGTTGTTTCACTAATTTTTTCCACTATTAATGGATTAATTTATAATTAATTTTATTTTCAAATTGACTTTTGTACGTATAGTGTTTTATTTTCCAAATTAAGAATTATTTGCAAATAATACAAAAAAAATTATTTATTTTCAAATAATTCTACATTGCAATTATGGCAGTACATTTTAAGGAAAAAAATTATAATAACAATTAACTTTCTTTGTTAATGGATTAATTAAATCTCCTTTTGAAATTTTTAAAATGATTCAATGAAAGCTTTATCTATATATATAATCAAGTTAATTAATGCATTTAAAATTTTAAATTTGAAAAATTGAAAATCAAAGTTAACTAATCAGTATTAAATTTTAAATTTGGGTACCAATAAAATATAGGAATCAATTCATATATCTAGACTATATATTATAGCAAAGAGTGATTATCGAAAATTAGATTTATTTAAATTTTAAAAATTTTAAACTCTCTAGAAGTGTCACTTGAGATGTGGTAATTGATATTATAAGTTTTTTTTCCTTAAAATGTGCTGCCATAATTTCAATGTAGAATTATTTGAAAATAATTCTATTTTTTATTGTTTGCAAATAATTCTTAATTTGAAAAAGAAAACCCTACACCTACAAAAGTCAATTTGAAAATAAAATTAATTATAAATTAATTCATTCATAATGGAAAAAATTAGTGAAATATACATTCCAACTTTTTGTAATAGGAGAGGTCTAATAAATTTTTTCTTATTAGTTAAAGATCATTCAATAATATTATTAGAGAAATTTCAACTTGTCACAGAGAAATTTCTCTATGCTAAAATTTCTCTACAAAAATGTTGAGGGACCCCCAACAACTATGGAAATATTACATGTCATTTATCTTATAAATCATAATATCAGAGATTTTAAACTAAAAACACCTTAATTATGAGTTTAAAATTTTCTTTTAATTATATAGATTGCTTACAAAGACTAATATGGAGAGATTTTCAAAATTAGATTTAAAAATATGAAAAGAATAACAGTTAGCTGGAGTGTTTGGTTTTGAACTCAAAAAGTCAGAGCCGAAATTCGGTGGCTAACCTCGTTCCAACGCAAATGTCAGAGCACACGCCTCTCGGTTATCATTTCAACTTCCCACCCCTTCGTACACTTCTATTTACTGTGATTTAAAATCTTGTCATCTTTTCAAACATACATTTTTGGATGCTAGTTTTTGGACTACCTTCCAACTCGTCTCTGAAACTTCCATCCATCTTGCACCGCCCTCTTCATCTTTTGTAAGTTCTCTTCCTCTACCTTGAATCCCTTTTCTTGGTTTGCCTTTAGTTTAGTACGCTCTTATAGGCTGACCGAAATGGCAAAACACCTAAAAGACCTTCTCTCCGCGAATCGAATCTCTGGCTTTCGACGTCATTTTTGTATTCCTGATGGCGTCCGTCTGTCGCTTGTGACAGACGGCACCCTCGATATGGAGAGGGTTGATGAAAGCACAATCGTTTTCCTCCTCTTGTCAATTGCTGAAGACGGAATCTGTTTCCCGCTTCACCCATTTCTTAGGGCTGTCCTCCGCCATTGGGGTCTAATCCCCTCCCAACCCAATGTCAACTTTTTTAGAATCATAATGGGAATCATAGAGCTAAACCGTCGCCTTAGGATTAACCTCGGCATACCTGCTGTTCAGCATTGTTATGCCTTGGCCAAGTCTTCCGGTCGGCATGGAGGTTATTTTCTTAGTGCCAAGGACACCGACCATCAATTAGTGACTATGCTTTCCAGTTCTAGGAAGCGAGTCGATGATGTTATGGTCATTGTCCAAGGTAACTGGGAATTCGGCGAAGGTGAGGATCGCCTTGATCCTATTCCCAGACGGAGGGGCGAACCAGGTGGCCGTATAGCTTCTTGTGTTTACTTTTCTTATGTTTAAAAAACTTCATTTTTGAGTCCTCATGGTTTTTCTTGTGCAGGAAACGATTTGAAGAAAGTCTTGACTTCAACCGACGATGTCGTTCTTTCAGAAATCAAAGTCGCACTTAAATATTTTGGCCGTGCGAGTCTTCATAAACAAGGGAGGGCGGCCCACATTCTGTTGCGATACGAGCCGACTTATACAACCTTCTCGGCGGCAGAAAACATCCCAATTTCGAAGGGTGAAAAGTTTCTTACGGCTCTTATTTTGATCGATTTCAAAAACTTGCGGCAAGTTGGTTTGGAAAGGTCCAATTCGGAGTGGGCGGAAGTAGCTGAGGTTGCCGAGTCAGATCAATCAGAAGCCGAAGTAGACGAGGCTTTGAGGTTGGCCTTTGAAGAAGCCGGCCTCAATTCAGCCAACCCTCCGTCCACTTCGGGCCAAGGGGACCTTCTATTTGACAACATTTTTACGGACTTAGAGGACCTTCTCGGCGCATACCCCAAAGACATGACTGGGTTAAGCCTCACACAACTCGCCAAAAAGAAAAATACGAAAAGAATGGCAGCACGGCAAAGGGCAGAGGCCATTCGATCTGAAGTGCCTCCTGCCGCCGAAGTTCCGCCCTCACTGCCTGTTGAGGAGGAAACGGCTCAAACCCAAAATGCCGAGGTTGAGGCGGTTGTGCAGATCAGTGAAGAGGATGAGCGGACGGAGAAGCATCCTGCCGAGTTTGAGGCCAGCTCTGAAGAAAACCGTGCTGACAAACTGCCACGTTTAGAGGAGTCGGATGTGATTGTGCCTTTTGTCATACAACCGAAAATAAAAAACATGCCGATCTCCTCTGATGTGTCGGTTATTAAAGACCCAGCCGTGCCGTTGAGCATGGCTACGTCTGTCCCATTGCCGACTGACAAGGCGACTTTTCGGGCAGAGCTGAATCTTTTGGCAATAGCATTAGTCGCTTAATCAACTCTTCTGGTAAATACCTTGACCTTGTCTTTTTCTTTTGTGCGAATATTATTTTGGTTTTAATTTCTTGTTTTGCTTTCAGACGGTCAGGAGGATAGCCAAGATAGGCCGTCGCCAGCATGACGCCGTCGAACGACTTGGCCGGTTACAATCGGAAGTTGGAGGCCAGAGGAGCAAGGCTGAGTTCGAAGCGGTGATGGCAAAGATGGAAGCTACGAGGGCTGAGGCCGAGATGGAGAGGGCCAAAAATGTAGAATAGCTAAGATTGGCCGCTAAGGAGAGGCCAAACACGGGCGAAACTGTGCTTAAGTTAGCCCAAGAGGCTATCGCCAAACTTGAGGCTAACTTGAAAGAATTGAAGGCGGCGAAGGAAGTAACCGACTCTGAGGCTTCCAAGGCATACAAGGCCGGGCAGAGCGCTGCCCTCGCAAACTATGCAGAAGAAATCCCCAAATTTGAGAATCGGGGATTCAAACACGGCTAGCTCAAAGCCCTTGCTACTGCTAATGTGACATTGGCTATGCCGATTCCATACGAGCAAGTGGATGTTGAGCCACTAGAGTCTGACTCCAAGGACTGATTAGGGCGACCTTTTAGTTATTTTTGTTTAAGGATTTTTAATGTATTGTCGCAATCTTTAGTTTAGAAGTTTTTATGTGTAAGGTGACATGCGAGTTTGTAACTTTTGTTTAGTAGTTTTCACATGTAAAATGGCTACAGTTTGTGCCCAATTTACTAATGAAAATTTTCTTTGTACTTTGCTATTGATGAATGCTATTGTTTTTTGCTATTTTGGATAAGACATTCATGTACACTTGATGATTAGATAACTAGGCAATTTGACAATTTATCCTCAACGAATAACCGATCAGATTAATAAATCTGCCATTGCCCTAGCCAGTGCATGAACTCCATAAAGCCGAATACTACTATTTCATGGAGTGGCTATGTCACAGACCGATCGGCATCAGGCCTAGATGTCTGGCCGATTAGATTAACAAATCTGCCCTTGCCCCAGCCAATGCATGAACTCCAAAAAGCCAAATATTAGTAGTTCATGGAGTGGCTGTGGCACAGATCGATCGGCATCAGGCTTAGATGTTTGGCCGATTAGATTAATAAATCTGTCTTTGCCCCAGCCAATGCATTAACTCCAAAGGCTGAATATTAGTAGTTCATGGAGTGGCTGTGGCACAGATCGATCGGCATCAGGCTTAGATGTTTGGCCGATTAGATTAATAAATCTGCCATTGCCCCAGCCAATGCATGAACTCCAAGAAGCCGAATATTATTAGTTCATAAAGTGGCTGTGGCACAAATCGATCGGCATCAGGCTTAGATGTTTGGCCAATTAGATTAATAAATCTGCCCTTGCCCCAGCCAATGCATGAACTTCAAGAAGCCGAATATTAGTAGTTCATGGAGTGGTTGCAGCACATGTCGATCGGCATCGGGCTTTTGGAGTTTAGCATTAATGAAATCGCCTCGGGGGCACAACAAGCGTTAGAAATAAATGGGGTGGACTTTTCGCGCCAGTGATTCCACTTATTATGTTCAGACTCAATTTAAACCAGTTTGTTGCTTAAGGTCAGACAAGTGCGAATGTCAAATAGATTGTTCTTCAACAGTAGAGGAGAAGGGCGAACATTGGCTGAGCTTGACACTACAATGAATCGTAGCAGCGAGCCTACACGTACGGGAGGTAGGACGTCCAAGGAACGGAAAAAATGTCAGCCCCCAAGTCGTCAAAGCAGATCACCCTGTAAGGAGAAACAACAACAGGGAAGCTCCCCATGACCGCGACCGAGAAGTGAAGCCAACGCGACGCCGCGACCATTGAGTTTTGTGTTTTTTGTAGGGAATAAACCGATGACGGAGGCGGACTCCATTGTCAACAACCCAGGTGTAATAGTCGAGTTTGCTCGACAGATTTTTCCACGGGAAGTCCAGCAGTCGATGGCCGGTCGACAGGATTTCGAAGTATTTCGTGGGGGCATCAACGGAGCGGTGAGCGGGCTATACACCGCCTATGAAGTCGGCATGCGTCTGCGTGTCGCGCGGCAGGAGATAGAAAAGAAGGACGAACGAATTCGAAATGTGGAGGCTCACGCGGAGAATGACGAGCGTGAGCTTAGGGAGCTTAAGAACCGCATACGGCAGGTCAATATAACCCGGTCGTGGAGGAGAGGGTGACCCAACGGCTGTTAAGTCATGCGATTGTCGATCGAGATACGGCAAGCATGTTTGTCGTAGAAAATGTAAGGACCGTGGATTACGAAAAAGGCTTCCACAACAGGCGGAAAGTCGGGATAGACAAGATCAAAGAGAAACTCGCAGAGGAGGTCCGCCGATGCGAGAACCAGGGCTTTAGGCAAGGATGGATTAAGGCTCTCAAAGCCTTGGAGGCACTCCAAGGAGCAGGAATTGAATCGGCGTCGCCATTATATCAACGTCAGCACTTTCCTTTAGACACTTTCGAAATTGAAAAGAGCGATGACGAGGGCAACACCGAATAGAACTAAATGTATTGTAATTGCTCCAATGTACTGAACTGAATGTACTGTTCGGTTAATTTAATAAAATATTTCGTTTTAAATGTTTGCGTGTCATTTTGAATGTTTGTATGTTTTAATTTGCTTGTGCCGTTTTAATTCGGAGACTTAATTAAGCATTTCACTTTGATGTGTATTCGGTTTTTGCCGGCTCAAGTTGATTAAGTATTTAATTTGTTTGTGCTTTAACGTGTACACGGTTTTTGCCGTCTCAACTTACCGAAGCATTTCACTTTGAATATTAGAATATTTAAGGCTCCGACTTCTTATTCGGCCGAATACGTGTTATGCACGGCTGTGGCTCCGAGTTCGTTGGCTTAAATATTGGCCGATCATGATATCCACGAAGGGCGCTCTGAATCCAGAGGCTTAATCGGCCTAAAGGTGTCTTGCACCAATGGGGCTCCGAATCCAGAGACTTGTATTGGCCAATCATGATATCCACGAAGGGTGCTCCGAATCTGGAGGCTTAATCGGCCCAAAGGTGTCATGCACTGATGGGGCTCCGAATCCGGAGACTTGTATTGACCAATCGTGATATCCACGAAGGGCGCTCTGAATCCGGAGGCTTAATCGGCCCAAAGGTGTCATGCACCGAAGGGGCTCCAAATTCGGAGACTTGTATTGGCCAATCGTGATATCCATGAAGGGCACTCCGAATCTGGAGGCTTAATCAGCCCAAAGGTGTCATGCACCGATGGGGCTCCAAATCCGGAGACTTGTATTGGCCAATCATGATATCCACGAAAGGCGCTCCGAATTCAGAGGCTTAACCGGCCCAAAGGTGTCCTGCACCGATGGGGCTTCAAATCCAGAGACTTATGAACTAAATTACGTGATGAAGAAATGAGAAACTTTGCATTGCAAAAGTGAAATATGTACAAGTATCAAGCCCCACAAGTCGGGTCAATGATAGAATTTGCATAGATGCGTTGAATTCCAAGGTCGTGGAAGACTCCTTCCAGACATGTCTTTGAGCTGATATGCCCATACTCCCGCGATCGAATCGACCTGATAGGGGCCGTCCCAATTAGGACCCAATTTTCCATCAGCCGATTTCTTGGCAGCTGTGAGTACTTTCTTCAGGACCAACTCTCCTGGTGTGTAGCGGCGCAGCTAAACACGTTGATTATACGACTTAGCAAGCTGTTGTTGATACCACGCCATGGATGCAAGGGCACGGTTTCTTCGTTCTTCAATCAGAATCAAATTCAAGGCCAGCATCATGCCGTTTTGGCCCATATCAAAAACTTTCAATTTCGAGGTTGGGAGGCCGATCTCCAGGGGTATGATTGCCTAGGTTCCAAAGCATAGAACAAACGACGTTTCCCCAGTAGATCGCCTCAACATAGTTCGATGAGCCCACAACGCACTCGGTAATTCTTCGACCCATTTGCCTTTAGCTTTCTCCAGCCTCTTCTTGATGCCGTCCAAGATGGATTTGTTAGAGGCTTCAGCTTGACCATTGCTTTGTGGATAAGCCGGCGTGGAAAAGTAAGGTCGGATACCATACTTGCTGCACAACTCTCAGTAGACGCCAAAATCGAACTGGGTGCCGTTGTCTGAGATAAGTGCTCTTGGAATGCCGAATCGTGTTATGATATTTCTCCAAACAAAATGCTTAACATTGGTATCTCGGATGTGCGTTAGTGCCTCTGCTTCTACCTATTTTGTAAAATAATCTGTCGCGACAATCAAAAATCGCTTGTTACCCAGGGCACAACGTAGTGGTCCGATGATGTCAAGTCCCCATTGGGCAAATGGCCAAGGACTGGTTATGGAGCTTAGCTCTACAACAGGCAGGTGGGTCAAATGAGAGAACTTCTGGCACTGTTCACACTTTTTCACGTAACATTCGGCATCGGCTCTCATTGTCGGCCAATAATACCCCTGTGTCATGGCTCGATGAGCCAAAGAGTGCCCGCCAGAATGGGTGCCACAACTGCCTTCATGTATTTCAATCAGAAGCTCTTCGACTTTGTCCAGATGCACGCATTCCAAATATGGACCAGAAAGGGATTTTTTATAAAGCTTTCCTTGCAGATCCAAGTAGTATCGCAGGGGTTTGTTTCGCAGCTTGTGCGCTTCTTTCTTGTCCTCTGGGAGCTGTTCGAAAGACAGGAATACAGTAATGGGATCCATCCAACTCGATCCAGATTCTTTGACATTGACCTAGACTTCCTTCGAAGGGCCAATGCTCGGCTCCGGGATGAAACCTACTTCGATGGTCCGTTTAATCTCTGAGTTAATAGCAGAGGCTAGGTAAGCCAGCGCATCTGCATGTGTTTTCTGATCATGTGTTATCTGATTCAATTCATGATGGTCAAATTTTGCCAGCAAGGAGTTAGCCGTTTTCATGTAAGCCACCATACGGTCGTTTCTTGTTGCGTACTCCCCCTTTAGCTGATTGATCACCAATTTTGAATTGCAAAATGCAAGCAAACGCTGAGCACCCAGAAGATGTGCATTCCGCAAATCGATTAGAAGGGCTTCATATTCGGCTTCGTTATTTGATGCTTCGAAGCCGAGCTTGACGGCCTGCTCAATTATTGCGCCGTAGGGAGCCATGATTACTACTCCGGCTCCATTGCCCCGCTGAATGGATGATCCATCACAGTACAACTGCCAAATGTCCCCCACATAAATTCTCCAGTTCGGCTTCGATCGAATTTCATCAGACTTGAAGTCGGCAAGACCCCCAGTGAATTCAGCAACAAAGTCGGCAAGCACCTGTCCCTTGATTAAGGTTCTAGGTAGAAACTGAATATTATACTGGCCGAGTTCAAGAGCTCACTTTGAAACACGTCATGATGTTTCTGCACTATTTAGTACTGATCAGAGGGAATAATCTGTTAGCACCCCGATGCTATGCCCTTGGAAGTAATGCATCAGTTTTCTTGCCGCCATGACTAGGGCTATGATGAGTTTTTCCAGCAGAAGGTTGTGCATTTCGGCGTCAAACAGCCAGATACAAAATGAGCAGGTCGCCTGCCGAAGGTGTTGTCAAAAGTGGTACTGATCGGAGGTAGTTCTTAAGGCCGTTGAAAGCGGCTTCGCACTTGGCGGACCATTCGAAAGCCTTGCCCTGCCGTAGTGTATGAAAGAATTGTTGGCAGCGATCTGTGGACCGACTAATGAACCTGTTGAGTGCGGTGGCCATCCCTATTAACTTTTGAACCGCTTTCACTGAATGAGGGGAGCCGAGCTCCAAGATTGCTGTGATTTGCCTCAGGTTGGCTTCGATTCCTCGGTGGTTGACAATGTAACCCAAGAATTTGCCAGAGCTAATCCTAAACGCACATTTGGAAGCATTCTACTTCATTTTGTATTTGCGTAAAATGCCGAATGTGTCTTCCAGATCGGCTAGATGAGTTTGCTCTTCTTTGGACTTGACCACCATGTCATCAATGTACACTTCCATAGTCTGGCCAAGTTACTCCTTGAACATGGCAGTGACCAGTCTTTGGTAAGTTGCCCCTACATTCTTCAACCCAAAAGGCATAACCTTATAGCAATACGTTCCTCTTGGGGTGAGAAATGCAGTTTTGTCTTGGTCCTCCGGATGCATGGCGGTTTGATGGTAGCCTCTGTAAGCATCGAGGAAGCTCATACATTAATGGCGTGCCGTCGAATCTACAAGTTGGTTAATTCTGGGTAGAGGAAAACAATCCTTGGGACAGGCTTTGTTTAGGTCGATGAAATCAACGCACACTCGGCAAGTCCCATTTTTCTTCCTCACAACCACAGTATTAGAGAGCCATGTAGGGTAGGTCACTTCCTTGATTGCCCCGGCATCAAGCAACCTGTCAACCTCCTCAACAATGGCAGCAGTGTGCTCTGCGGTTGACCGTCGACTTTTCTGAATGATCGGCTTGCATTTAGGGTCAACATTCAAGCGGTGCTGCGAAACTGACGGATCTACACCCGGCATCTCATATGGAGTCCACGCAAATACATCAAGGTTGCCGAGCAAGAAGGAAATTAGCTACTGCCTGTCGGCTTGATTCAGGAAGGCGCCGACCATAAAAAACCTGTCTGGGTTGCCATCAATCTCAACTTGATCTAGGGCCTCCGGGCCTTTTCACTTAGGAGCCGCCCAACATCGTCGAGGCTCTCTCGATCCGGCACCTCAATTGAATTCACTTGCAACTCTTTTGGCGTCTTTCCAGCAAGGAGATAACATGCTTGTGCCTATTTCTGGGAGCCTCGGATTTGCTCAATGTCGCATTCTGTCGGGAAGTGTAGCAGCTGATGATAGGTGCTTGGCACGGCCTGCATAATATGTAACCAAGTT
This sequence comes from Camellia sinensis, assembly GCF_055761805.1. Taxonomy (NCBI): domain Eukaryota; kingdom Viridiplantae; phylum Streptophyta; class Magnoliopsida; order Ericales; family Theaceae; genus Camellia; species Camellia sinensis. The sequence goes on from NC_138967.1 coordinate 54,066,146, forward strand.
CGCCCCATGATGAGATTGTACAGCGATGTCAGCTTGACGACCAAGAATTCCACATCCACTGTCCGAGAGTTCGCTCGAACGGGTAGTGTGATCTTCCCCAACGGGTATTCTGGATTCGCATTGAAGCCGAATAATGGGTAAGGAGCTGGAGAAAGATCCAATTCAAAGAAGCCGAGTTTGGTGAAAGTCTTGTAATACATAACTTCAGATGTGCTCCCTGGGTCAATGAGTACGCGCTCAACGGTGAATCGGTTTACGCGCAACTCGATTACCAAGGGATCGATGTGTGGAAGTGTCATTCTAGCCAAATTTGAATCATCAAAAGCAATGCTCATAGCTTCATGGGGCCGTTTAGCTGGAGTCAGTTGATTTTGAGGGTTGGGATTCGATTGAATCGTATGCACCGTGGATGACATTGGCAGGCTGTAAATCATGTGGATCACGCCGAGTAGAGGTGAATCATGTCGTAAGGCTATTGCTTTGGCTGAATTACCTTTTCGGACGTACTGTGGTAGCCGACCATCTTGTACCAGTTCCTCCAGGTGATCCTTCAATGCGTAACAACTCTCAGTATCATGGCTGTGATCCTTGTGATATTTGCACCGCCTGTCCCGCCTTCTCGTTTCGGGAGGTCCCACCATTTTGAACGACCACTTGAAGAACGGAAGGTGTTGGACTTTGGACATGATCGCGCTGAACGACTCTGACAAATCCATGTACTTTTTGTCGGCGCACCTTGTGCGCCTGCCATCAACTTGCAGTTGTTCATTTGCTCGGTGGGAGCATTGGTCGCTTGATCAGCGAGAATCTCGTCTCTTGTCTCGTTTAGCCCAATGCCGTGGTTTAGGGCTGTAAGGTGGTACAAAATTTATCGGCTGAGCAATTTCAGAAGAGGCCGTCTTGTTGGCCACATTTTCGGCTTTAACCCGCAAGGCGTCATCCTCCACTTTGCAGTATTCCTCAGCCTTCTTCATTAACGACCAGACTGTTTTGGAGGGCCGTTTGGTCAAAGAGCTGCGGAAGGCACTGTCGGGATGTAATCCCATCTTGAAGGCGGTAATGGCCATGGAGTCATTGCAAGCATCGTCCACCAAATTAAAACACTCACAATATCGCGCCGAATACGCACGATGGGTTTCCCCTGGTTGAATCTGCATTGCCCAGAGGGAATCGGCTTCCTTGGGCTGGACTTCATTAGTGATAAACCTTACCCTGAAGGATTTTTGGAGTTGGTGGAAGCTCTTGATCGAAGCCGGCTCCAGTTTATAATACCACCTGACAGCCATTGGTCCCAAACTGCTCGGAAATATTCTGCACATGAGACCCTCGTCATCTGCATGCAGCGTCATGGCTTGCTTGTAATGGCGGATATGAACGGTGGGGTCTGATTTACCGTCATACAAGGTGAATGATGGTGCTTTGAATTTCTTAGGTAGCACTGCCCTTGCAATCCGTCGTACAAAGGGATCGTGCTGGTCTTCTTCGCCTGAATTGTTTCTTCTTCGTTTTTGCCTTATACGTGGACTCTCTTCAGAGGAACTGGTAGTTTCAGGTCGTCCCTTCTTCTTGGGCTCTGGGGATAATGAGTTGAAGTCGCTACCAGTGTCTTGTTATCGAGCTCGAGGTCGTCGACCCCCTGCCCTCAGAGGTCGTTTCGGATCTTGGCGTAGAGCTTGTTTGGACTTTGCCACTTCCAAGGCCAAATCCTGACGAAGACGTTCGTTCTCAGCGATCATGTTTTCCAACCTCTGTTCGTTTTGCTTTGCTTGTTCCATGATTGCTTGCATTGTCTCATGTGCTGAAGTCGAGGGTGAGGCGAAGTTCAAGGCGCGTCTTGCGGCGATAGTCTCCGGTCCAAGCATGTTTGTTGGAGTGAGGTCGTCTCTCTGTGTGGTTTCGTCAGTGACTATCGGAGGGTCTTCCGTTACGCCCGCCATGGATGTATTTGAGTATTTCCACAGACAACGCCAATTGTGGGGAATGTGGTTTGGAAATACTCTTCAGATCCTGGGGGATGCTCGTAATCCTCAGCTAGTCACCTGAAAATTGATGAACACTCCAGTCGGGGGTGCCGGAATTAGCACTCTGACAGATAATTGCTTGTATTTTAAGTTAAGCATACTAGTTCACACATACCTCTTTCTGTCTGACGTTCTTCTATTTATATCTTTTCTTTCCTGGGCCTCGGGGTTGGGCCCACTTCTAATTCGCCGTATAATCACTTATTCTGCTTCTCTTGCTGCAATACCGCTTTCCACTCAGCCCCTCAATCAACCGGATATTTGGCCGAATAGGGCCGAATGCGATGTATATATTTCGACTCTCCTAGTTCATCTATTCGGCCTATTTACGTCCCTTAATATTTCGGCCCCACAGGTTTAAAATTTGAAAAAATTTAAGGATCAGGTTTAGAATGACCATATTAATCCTAATGTTGTATTGGGGTTGAGTTAAAACATATCTTTCTATAGAGTTCAATTCAATCTGACCCTAGTTTGGTTGAAACCCCTATACCAAATATGCTTAGCAGACAATTTACCAAATCAATATAGAATATAATAGTCCTTAACGAAATTTGACATTCTTTTAACAATTAAATTCTAAAAGTTAGTTTAACACTATTGAACAATTTTTATTTTAATAAAAATTGCCATCTAGAGTTCAAATAAATACAATGATTATTTTTATATTTAAAAAAGTTTGGTTTGTTTTTCAGAAAAAAATTTTGGGAAAAATTCTTTACAAACAAATTTTCAAGAGTAATCAAACCAAACATATTTTTTCAAGAAAAATCTCAAAATTTTGTTTGGTTACCTACTTTTCAAAATCACTCTCTCTCTCATACACATCAAATCAATCACTTTTTTTAAAACTCTCTTCTCAAAACAATTTTTCAAAATCATTTCTGAAAAAAGACAAACCAAACAATTTTTCGTATTTTTTATCTAAAAAACTGCTCTACAAACACAAACCAAATACACTCATAAAATTTTCGCTTTATGCTTAGCACGGGTTTGTTAGTAGTTTATAATAAATTATATTTTCAAATTGACTTTTATAGGCATAGGTTTTCTTTTCCAAATTAAGAATTATTTTCAAATATAATTAGAGAGTATAAAATTATGGAAGTACATTTATATGGCAATTATGAAAGTACATTTTAAGGGAAAGAAATTATAATAAATTAGAGAGTTTAAAATTATTAAAATTTATATAAATAATAATGTTTGAGAGCTGTAATGCATCTCTAATGATGTGGAGAGTAACCATGTGAGGGTAGGGTCTACACTCCTCTCTATCTCTCTCTACTCTCTCTCATCACTAGAGCTCCATTTAGAGCTCTGAAATTAGAGCTATGTACCATTACTCAAGGCATAATTAGATTATTTTTTTTTTAAATGATTCAATGAAAGTTAGCCAGTAGAAGATTTTTAATTATTTAGAAATTAGGAATTCTAAAAAAATAGTATGAGATTTTTGAGTTTCAAAAAGCTCTTTTAGTGAAAACTCCGTTTGCTATAATATATAATATAGTATAATAGAAAGTTTTGAATTAAATATGAATAAAATTTCATGTTAAACTGAACTATTAAGAATTTTCAAATTTCATATGATTTATATATGATTACATATTTATTTTAGACTTTCTACGTAATTTTTTTTTAAAATTTTAAATTTAATGGGGTAGATGAACCAATAATTTTACCACATGTGTATTTCTTAATTTTTAAATTCAAAATTAAAAAATTTAAATCAGCTTTGAAAATTTGCTTAAACTTTCGTTTTAAATTTTTATGAGAGGTTATAAATTTTGGAAATGGATGAAGATGATTCTTTTATCTTTCCTTTTAAAAAGTATAAACCATGAGATGATTAGTATTTTTAATGGGTGGGGCCCATAATTTTTATAATGGGTGGGGTTCATAATTTGAATCTTTGTAATTTGAATAATAAGTGAAATCCATAATTTTTAAATCCGCAATGCTAGATATCATGAAAAACTTTTCATGAAAATAATCATGAAACCTTTGTGACCCTTGAATTACATTTAGAATAAAGCACTACACATTAATCAAGGTAATCCAAGGTTAATAAATCTTTCATGATCATTTTCATGAAAAAAAAATTCATGATCCCTAACTTTTCTCTTTTTAAATTGCATTGCTATAGTATGTCCTGGCATACTTATTGGCATGCACAGCACCATTATTATTGATTTAATGGGTTAGCCAATAGAATTTTTTGAAAATTATATTTTAATTCAAAAATTTACAAATATTAGTAGGAGTTTTGGAATTCCTACAAGGCACTGACAAAAAGTCACTTTGCTATAATATATAACTAGTGGTCACTCGTGCAATGCACGGGATTTTAGAAAGTCAATAATCACTAAAAAAAAATTGTTGTTTGATTGTATTTCTTTATATTTTTATTTAGTTTGTGTATATAAATCTTATATCACATCATTAAAAATATTAAATATTTCACATTATTAAAAATTTTGAAAACCATCATACATGAAGTAAATCATAACATATATATGAGTTCGTTTGGAAAGTGGGTTAGCTTTTTGATTTTTTTGGCTATTTTAGCCTGAGGCTAAAAAGCTTGGTTTGGGAAAGGCTTTTAGCTTTTTTGGTTTTTGACTTTTTTGTGAGAGAAAGAATGTAATAATTATGGGTTAGATGTGATGTTTTGTCTTATTGGACTAAAAAGTCTATTTTGTTTTTTGTGGCTAAAATAGCCAAAAAAAAATCCCAAGTTGGGCTTCCCAAACGAAGCCATGCTAATTTATCTAAGAATTACTTTAGACAACCAAAAATAGAGTAACAAAGGCATATTATAATTAATCAAAATAACTAATATATTAAATAAAAGTAACACTAATTTTGTTTAATCAATAGTAGGTATTACATTAACCATCCCATATAATATAATAAATTAAAATAAAATTAATTTTAATTCCCATTATATTCGGTTAGTGGTTAAATTTTTTTTACATGCTATTTGTTTTATGGTTATATTGATGAAATGCGTTAAACTTGAGTTGACAAACATAAAGAATATAAATATTTAAATTATTCAAAAAAAATTAACATTTTAAATATGAGATATTTTCCATTTGCTCAAATTCTGAATCTAAATAAATAAAAAAAATTAAAAAAAGAAGAAATTTGTGGTTTGTTCTCAAAGAAAATGAGTTCCTAAAAATAAATTTAATCATGAGTTATTTCAACAGGATAATCAATAATAAAAAATTAACTGATTAATACATTTAAAGTATAAACCCATATCCAATAAATTTTGATGTGTTCTTTATTTTCAATCTAACATCTATACCAAAAAAAAAAATTAAACACAAATAATCAATAAGTGAGAGAGTTACAAATTGATAGTAGTAGCGCTTTTATAAATATATTAAAAAAAATCTCAATTGAATGAAACATTATTAACAAAAAGATAGAAATAAGGAAAAATACAGATTGTAAAAAATAAATTTAAAAATAAAATAATAATATCCATTTATATAAACTCACTTTCTCACAAATGCAAAAACTCATACAAGTACCCAATTCAAATGTAAAGCAAATATTTAAGATTTTTAGGCACCGAAAGGGATTAGAATGGCTCAATGTTGATTGCTTTCCCCCCATTCTTTTGTTCATGGTTTCTTTTGCAGGAACTTATTTTTATATTGAAAAGATTATGCTTAAACAAAGATATATATGGAATTCTATCATATTTAAAATTTGTAAGGATAATTAATTGATGATTTTAATAGATAAATATTAAGTTCAACTTGAAGATAACCTTAAAAAGATTAAATTCAAATATATGAAAATTCTGTAACAAACTAACAAAAGATAAATATAGATCGTTCAAAAAATTATCTTTTTTGTTATATTTTATTTGAATTTTCATTTTTATATTTTTATTTTTGTATATTTCTTTATCTCTATTTTTTTGTTATTCATATATAAATAATTACCTTTTTATTTTAAAAAGGGCAAATTATAAACACCCCCTCGAGGTTTGGTGAAAATACAGATTCCCCCCTGAGGTTTGAGAAATTACATCCCGCCTTTTGAGGGTCAAATTTTCATAACCAATTAGGGGAAATTAGGAGGGAATCTATATGAAAATAAAAACCTCAGGGGGCAATTTGTTATGAAAATATAAATCTCAGGGGGCAGGATGAATTTCTCAAACCTCAGAGGGGAATCTGTATTTTCACAAAACCTCGAGGGGGTGTTTGTAATTTGCCCTTTTAAAAATTATTTGACTCGTAATATTTTTTTATTTAAATATTTTTTAATTGTTCATATATAAATAGTTAAATTTTTATTTTTAAAATTAATTGACTCATAATATTTTTTATTTATTTATTTATTTATCTTTTATTTGACTCCTTATATTATTTTGTGGTTGAAATTTGAATAGTTATCTTTTTATTTTTTTTATTTTTTATTTTTTTATCTCTACCTCTTTGTTGTTCATATCTAAATTTTTTTCATTTTATTTAAATATATATAATCCTTTTGGCTTTTGACATTTAAATAATTGACAAATGATTAAATATTAGGAAAAGTAGGAGGGGAGACTTGAGAAGTGACACGTAGGAGAGAGAATCCATAAGAATTTAGTATTAAGATTTTGGAGAATTCTCATACTCCACTACATTTAGTATAGTTTCAAAATAAAAAAAAATAAAAAAAGATAATATATGATAGAAGGAGAAAAAAATATAAGTAAATCAAAACAAAGATTTAGATAGATATGTGTTTGACAGATACAAATTAACAAATCATATTTTTATTTAAATTTTATTATTTAAATTTTTTGTAAATCAATTATTTAATATTTATCTTTATCTATAGACCACGAAATTAATTTTTATGAATTATTTATCAATTTTTATATGTTTATTTATCTATAAGTCATGAAATTATTTTTTTTAAATAATTGTTTTAATTTTTTTCTTTATCTCTAGGTCATGAAATAATTTTTCATAAATTATTTATGAATTTTTATATGTTTATCTATAATGAAATTAATCAAAGTGCAAAATGAAGGGGGAGGGGGAAAAAAGGAGTAATTTCATTTTTTTAAATCAACTTTTTAACCTTTATCTGTAGCTCATGAAATTAATTTTTGTAAGTTATTTATCAATTTTTATAAGTTCATTTATGGGAAGAAATTTTAAATTATCTATAAGTTATGAAATTAATTTTTTTAAATTAGTTATTTAATTTTTATCTTTATCTGTAGACCATGAAATTAATTTTCATAAATTATTTATCAGTTTTTATATGTTTATCTATATGGAGGAATTTTGAAATTCAAATCTTTATCCATAAACCCATGAAATTAATTTTTATTTTAATTAATCAAACAAATAGAAAATGAAGAAAAATAGAAAACATGAAAGACAATCAAAGAAGGTTGCCACGTAGGAAAGAGAGAGTTTTAAAATTATGAGAATTTAATAATGAATATTTGGAGACTTTTGCCAATACAACTACATTTGGTTATATATAGTATAGATAGATAGATAGATAGATAGATAGGAAAATGATGTACAAGTCCACTTTTTACACTCATTTTCTAGACATAGTGATATGTCAAGAAAATGATCAGTTAGAGAATATTTAATTATCAGCCAATCATTTTCTTAACATATCATTGGGTAGATAGGAATTTCCTATTCCTATAAAGTGTAATGCTACGGATACCAAATTTTCTACCAAACAAATGACCAAATGTCTCACATAGGTGTGGAGTCTGCAATTTTGTGGACCACATACCCATGTAAGATATTTGGTCATTTATTTAGTAAAAAATTTGAACTTGTAGAATTTTTCTTCCTATAAAACCCCCTATTCCTCAGGAACATGGATTGGAGGAACTTAGAGGAGAACTAGCAACACTTCAACTTTTGCCTTGTTGCACAAAAACTCTTTTTTCATAATTTCGGTAGCTATGACTTCACTACACAAAGGAAGGGTTGTGTTTTGTATGGGCACAATCATGTGCTTACTCTTGGTGAGTACCATAGCAAGAGATGCTCCAGATATAGACGAACAACAAAATTATATCAATTATGGGGTTCCGCGCCACAATATCATAGCAAGAGATACTCCAGTTATGGAAAAAAAAGACGATTCTATCAGCTATGGTGCTATTGACCGCAACATGATACCTCACACCCCCAACTATCATGATGGATCTCCAACCAACAATTACACTAGGGGATGCGAGGAAAAAGATCATTGCCGTCATGAACGTTGAAAGAAGCACTCGAAAGATTTTGGAGTTCTTTGTTCACATTGTCAGTCTACTTCTTATGTTGTTATGTCGTCATTTTGTTGTAAATTGAAGGATTATGCTTGTTTGTCATATCCTATGTTAGTTGCCAAACATTTTTATAATGTTTAGAGCATTTTCAATAAATAAATTCAGAATTTTCTCGTAATGCCCCCACAATACAGATATCAAACTATTCATCATAACTCTCATTACACATGCGAAAGCTTAAATAAATACCAACCATTTGACATAGGAGACGCATGTTAAACTGGAATTCATTTAGAGATGGCAATAGATAACCTATCATGTGGGTATCTATGGAGACCCAACCTAAATACATGAGTTTTTCCTTTTTTTTCTCATCCATTGGGTAGGGTAAGTCATATTCTTTAAATATCCACAGGGGATGGGTACCCACTAATTTCCCCATATGGCTTTTTTTTTTTTTTTAAATTCACAACCAAAACTAAATATACATTCAATCTTTTTTCTTTTATTTATTTATTTATTTTTTCAGGTTCACAATCAACTCTTTTTTTTTAAGATCCACAATCAATATACATCAAATCTTTTTATTTTTTTATTTTTAAGGTTCACAACCATTTTTTTTTTTTTAATTTTTAAGATTCACAATCAAAGCTAAATATACATTCAATCTTTTTTCTTTTGTTTTTTTTAATTTTTTTTAAGGTTCACAACCATTTTTTTTTTTTAAATTCACAACCAAAGCTAAATATACATTCAATCTTATTTTATTTTATTTGGCTCAACAATAAAATCAAATACATATTAATTAACATTGTCACATTATTCTTGTCAAATTTTATGCATATCTAGAATTTTTTTAATTTATTTCAAAAAATTAAGGACACTGTCTAGTGCAGGTTTCGGTTTGTTTTTCTATGTTATTTTATTTTGTTATATATTGTAATTTTCAGAATGGTTTGCTTATTCTGAAATTTTAATTAACGATTATAAATCTATTTGTTTTATGTTATCACACAATTTATATAGCATATATATATATATATATAAATGTATTTGAAAATAAGGAAATTGTAGAGAATCGAAACAAGCATGAGTCGTAATTGGTTAGAAAGCATGGGTACAAAGATTTATTTGCTGGAAAAACAAAAAGGGGATACAAAGTCTTACTAAATATATTTTTTTTAAATAAAATTTTTTTTCTTAGTTATGAACAGATTTAACTGAAATCAGCTTGTTTCCCAATGTTATGCTTCATTTATTTAGATAGAAATTATTTTTTAATAAAAAATATTTTTTATAAAAAAAATTAAAAAATTATTTTTTTTATATTTGGTGGTGGTGGTGATGGAACGAAGGTGAAAGTAGATATTGTGACATAGTGGTGGGGTGATGGCGGCAGTGATGATGGTAATGGCTATGGTGATGGTAGTGCAATAGTAAAGGTGAGAATAGTGGTGATGGTGTTGTGAAATTAGTAAAAATTTAATTGAAAAAACATTTTTTGTTTTTTAAAAGTAACAAACAACAAAATTCATTGAGGACTAAAGGAAGAAGATGGAGGATGGATTGGGTGTGGTAAGGCATAGATATCTTAAAATGAGTGATTCAGATTTGTTAAAAGGTATAATTAGATTTTGGATAAATTAAAATGAATGGTTCAAATTTGCTAAGAGAAAGATGGTTTAATGTCTAAAATGTCTGTGGCTAAGAGATCAACAAACAATTCCTTGTTTATACCCTGATGCAATTTAATATGGGTCTTATAACACTTTCTTCAAACATGTTCTTTCACATTTTATTTCTTCAAACAGGCTCTTATAACATTGTAAATAGGTTCTTATAACATGTAGGGGAGAGAGTGAGAGCGAGAGAGAGAGAGAGATGGTTGAATTTTTTTTTTTTAATCTTCCACGTTCTTCCACAATTTTTTTTTTCAATTACTAAAACTTATTTGATTGTCTCAAAATTATATATTTGATTATCACAAAACAAACTTTTTAATTAATTAATTAATGTGTATTTGATTTTGTTGTTGAACCAAATAAAATAAAATAAGATTGAATAAAATAAGGTTGAACCAAATAAAATAAAATAAAATAAGGTTGAACCAAATATATTATATAGATAATATATTTAGCTTTTGTTGTGAACCTTAAAAATAAATAAAAAAAAATAAGGTGTTGACATTAAATATATTAAAAAAGAAAGAAAAAAGATTGAATGTATATTTAGCTTTTGTTGTGAACCTTAAAATAAAATAAAATAAAAAGTGGTAAAAATAGAAATAAAGTAAAAATGGGGATTAAAGTGGGTTGGGGAAAATCTAAATCCATTAAGAAATGGGGAATGGGGAAAATTTATTATAGGGGAATGGGGATGGGGAATTAATATCCATCCCATTAACCCCCATTGTCATCCCTAAATTCATTCACAGATGTCCTTTAAGCTTTACAGAGTTATATCATATGCATTAATATGTTCATTGTAACATCCCGAAATAAATGACAATAACCATAATTCATGTTAATTAAATAACAACACATGATAAAAGAATTATCCTCTATTAATTCCAATTACTTGTACAAAAGAGTAATATATGCAGATATACATTCACAAGTCTAACCCTAAATCTATAACATATGTTACATGATACCGAAATAAAATGAACATAAACAAATAAGATAACGCCCTAATGGCTACAATTTTCTAAGATGATACTTAGTTACAACAAAAGTGACTTACAAACTCAATAAAGATAAAACCCTAGGCTTGTATAAAATAATTACAACAAGTAAATAAAATGAAGCTCTTGCTCAAAGTCCTCTCAAGTTGTTGCCTTGGCGGAGACATACCATAAGCACCTGAAAATGGTTTTACACATAGGGTGAGCCAAAACCCAATAGAGATACTACAACACAGTTTATGAATCTTAACAAAGTCATAAGGTAAATGCATATGCAATGCTCGTGACAAACATTTATATCTCTTTCCAAAACCATGCAATGCCAGGTTTATATCACAATTCTTAAAATGTTTCCTTTTCAATAGAAAGTAGGACTGTGAATACAAGTACGTTTCTGCAAATAGACTATACAAGTACTATCAATTTGTCATTTTTACCAGTATTAACCGGAAGGCTCGACACCTATCTGTGCGGGTTTCTGGTCTTTTACTGAGGGCACATAGGCCAACTTAACATCGTAACCTCACCCCTACCCAGATTCACCAAGTATTCACCTCTCTTTCTCAAAACAATAAACATTTTCAATGTGTTAATATGCAACAATGCTCAATGCAAATGGATGAGAAAATAGTTTCAATTCCTTTAGTTCTCATGCAATTTCTACAACAATAATAGCTATCCTCCACCGATAGCCCAAAACATATATCTCTAAATAGATAAATAATTTCCATGAGGATAAACTTTCTGAAAATCTCAAGATAAGAGTGATAATACATATCCAACTCCGCCATCCTCATCAACATCAATCTAATTCCATATTTCCAACGTCAATTCCAATTATCATTACAAAATCAACATTTGATATTCTTATGGAAAATTCCCCTTTCCTTTATAAATCAATTTCAAAGATAAAAATTTATCATTTCATCATAACTCAACAATAAATACATTTCCTCAATCATTTCCAACCATTCAATTGAAAACCCCTCTTTTGATTTTTAACCCAAAATCCTAGATTTGTCCAAAAATCTCCAAATCAAAATATTGTTTTAGAAAATAACAGATAACTAAGTTAAAAATCATAAGAAAGTGCAGAGAATCCCTACCTCAAGCTTAGAAGACAAGAGAAGGAATGGAGAAACTTCAACAACGTCGAAACCCAACGTTGCTCCGATTAAAAGGAAGCTCTCGGAGTGTTCTACCATTTTATCAAAGGGACACGGGTGAAGAAATCAATGAATGTAGGTGTATATGTAGAGAAAATGTGAGTTTTAGAGAAAGAGATAAGGTCTCAATTTAGGGTTTTGAAATGTTTAGAGAGAGAGAGAGATGAAAAAGTGAGCCAAAAAGATAACTTTACGGATTGATATATGTGCAGACCGCTCGAGCGCAAAAAATGTCGCTCGAGCGACCAAACACAATAAGTGGGACCGCTCGAGCGAAGAATACAAACTCCCAGAAGTTTTGCAGATAGAAGACCACCGCTTAAGCTCAAGAAGTACCGTTGTAGCGAATAATGCCAACTCCTAGTATCTCTACAGGCCTGAACAAGTACTGAGAGTTCTCAAAAACCGCTCCAGTGCAAGAAGTGTCACTCAAGAGAAAATGGCACAACCCAAACGTGCCCCTAAAAGCTTAGCCCATGATCGGCCTGTACTTAGGCATCAAAAATAAAATTTCCAAAAATATTTTATAACGGGGCCTAAAGCGGAAGCAAATAATGAACAGAACGTCCATTAAGCAGTGCTTATATGCCAGAATTTTAAAACATCATGTCATATATAGAAATTCCACATACATAGTCCATATATACACCACTCCAATCCAAAATTTACATATCACCAAAGTGTTTAACAAAGCCACCAAAGGCTTAACAAAAAGGTGGCAGTAAAGGAGCTTCCCAAAAAGACAAAAAGGCTCCAACATTAGAGGCTAAACAAAATAGGTCCATCAAAAGTTTCCTGAAGCTGACCTAGGGCTGCCCTCTAAGTTAATCACCTACATAAACATATAAAAATACGGAGTGAGCAAGACTCAATGAGTAATAATAATGTAGGGAGGTTTATAAGCATGAACATATGTCTTGAAGAATAGATATATAACATACAAATGTCTGAATCATAATCATATTCCAAAATGGCCTCGAGCCCACATAAGACCGAATGGCCTTGGGCCCAACATAATATGGAACGACCTTAGGCACCTCATAATACAGAATGGCCTTAGACCCAACATAATACGGAATGGCCTTAGGCCAAACATATCAACAACTGTTCTGAACATTATAGGGTAGATGGAGCATCGGCATGTCTCCACCTCCCTCAGCCTTGGGGCCATTTGTCATAAATAATTCATATCAGACATAACAGACTCGGACCCATCATACATAATAGAAACAGACGACCTGGGGTCCATTTCATATGCCATTGTAATCCAATGTTCAATCATTTCCAATAAAACACAGTTTGTATCAAACATGTCAAATACATAAGCATAACATATAAGCATAACATATCGTTACACTACTATTACTCACTGTAATTTGGTCGTGCAGTGGTCCCTTCCGGATAGTGACCTACACATTACACAGATGCAAACTGAATAAGCAATTCATTCTTTTCTTAGCCGCTTTGATTAACTCTAACCTATTCCCATTCGTTCTTTTGTTTTCTCTTGTGTTTATACAATACATACGCACATAAAAATAGTTGAAAACCATGCAATTGGAGACCCGAAAGTCAGAAAACAAAAAGAAAACAAAATAAAAAAAAAATCAACCCTGTTGGCCGCACGTGCAGTGGTCTTGGCCACCCGAGCGATGTTTTGGCCGCTCGTGCGGTACAAGCGAGTGAACTTCATAATTGAATTTTCGCCAAAACAAGGTTGGCCGCTCATGCAGTGGCCCAAGCCGCACGAGCAGTCTGGGTTGAAAATTTAAGTCCGAAAATCTATATCAAGTTCAAGCTTTCCATATGCATTTTTAAGGCTCAATCCAAGCAATTTCACTTCAAAAACATGATATATAAGCATAATAAACATTAAACTCAAACTCAATTAGATCGAAACTTCCTTCAAATTTCAAATAGAAACCCCAACTTCCATAATTCTTCATCTTTCATATATATATATATATATATATATACACACACATGAGCTCAAAGCGTGCAAAGAGGCAAAATTAGGAAACAATTCCTCACAATCTAACCCAACACAAGCTCAAAACACAAGAATCAACCCTTTGACTAAACAAACCCAAAGATTACATGCTCATTTCATGCGATTTGTTAAGTTTAGATCCTAAGCCAAGACCCTAGCTTCCATGAGTGCTAAAGTTTCATTTTAAGACTTGATTATAACTAATTCAAGAGATATGTCAAGTATTTGAGTTGATTAACACTTACCTTAAGCAAATCTTTGAGTTACTCTATCAATTTCTTCCAATCTTCAAGCTTAGGTTGAGTTCTCTCATTTTCTCCCTTTTCTCTTCTTCTCTCTATCTCTTTCTCTAGGAGATATTTTTTTATGTTTTGAGTCTAGGTGTTAACCCTAGGCTTAGATATGTATCTCTTACATGTAACAAGACTTGAGTTATGAGTCTAAGTTAAGTTTAATTAAGAATTGAGCCTAAATAATTTCAATTAATTCATTACGAATCAAATTTTTACGAAACTTCATATTATGTCCTAAGAATCATGCTAATCATAAATATATAGTCAATTTCGGTTTATCGCGCTTCTAAGACTTTCAATTTGCAGTCCAAAGGTCTTAATTTCAACAGATTTTCCCACTTCCACTCCGGGATTGGGAGAGGTTGAAGTAGACCCGCCGGGCAATACCACTCAACTGCGGGCAATACCTCTTCAGGTGCCCAGGCTGACCACACTGATAGCAAGACAAAGGCTGGCCTCTGCCCTGACTCTGGCCCTGAGGTCTAGCTGAAAAAGAAGCAGCTCGCTGACCCCCTCCCTTCTGCGGGCAAACTGAAGACTTGTGACCCAGCTGGCCACACGCAAAACAAGTCAGGCCTCCCTGACTACCCCTCCCCAATCCTGCACTCGGTACCGGAAAGGTCGATCTGGCAACTCCTCCCTGAGACTGCTGAGGGTTAGAACCCCTCTGTCTCCTGCCATCACCCTGGCTATCTTGGCTCCTCTTGGAGCCTCTCTGTCCCTCATCCTCCTCCTGCATCATGAGCTCCATGTGAGCTGCAGCATCCACTAGGTGTCTATACTCTCGGATGTAAGACCCACCAACTCTCAGCTTGAGGCCCCGCCTCAACTTCCGCTCAAACTCGTAGCAACGGCGTTCTTCGGACGCCACCAACTCAGCTTCTCCCTAGCCACTGCAGATAAAAACCTCTCCTGGAAAGCATTTACAAACGTCTCCCATGTACCACCAACACGAGCCTTCTCGTACTTCCACCATTGACCCGCATCTCCGTTCAGCTGGAAGGATGCCAAGGTCACTTTCAATGCTCCGTCCTCGATGCCAAGCATCTCGAACGTCTTACTCATCTGTTCTAGCCACTCGTCAGCCTTCAGTGGCTCCTTTGGATCCCCAACAAACTCCTCTGGGTTAGACCGGAAAAACTCTCTCTTCAAGAAAGAGGGCCCTACCTCAGCTGCCTGATTTCCAGCTCTGAGAATACCCAAAGCTCCTGCTATCTCTCGTGCCAAAGCACTCATAGCCTGCTGACCCGCTGGCTCGGCCACGTCGGCCTGACCAACACCCTCCTGCACTGCCGGAATCTCATCCGGTAAAGGTACTTCCTGCCTCGCAGGTCTACCACGCCTAGCACCTCTTCCTCGTCCTGACATCCTAATAAAGGTAACACAGAACGTTAGCACATTCACAAATGTGCCAAAACTAAACACTCACGTCCTAATGCATGGACAACTGTAATTCACTCCACGTAAGCACATAAACACATAAGCACTTACGAATTTTCATTTCCGGATAATGACAGTCCCGAGGCGTTACTAGAGTTCCGGTTAGAAACAGCATTGATCAAGTGCTTTTCCAACAAGACTCCCAGAAACCCAAGGATCCAATCAACATCCTAGAAATTAAATCTCATACCCACATAGTCACATAAGCATGTTATCAATTAAACACATAGCATATGACACCACATCTAAGTCTCTATCAAGCGAGACAAACCCATTGTGATCCTAATCACTTCCCACGTACCCAAAGTATTCGAACCCGGTACGCTCTGATACCAAGTTGTAACGCCCTCAAAATAATAGCATTAAACCCATTAAATGAGACATTCATTAACATATGAAATAACCACATTCTTCTATTCATCAGAGTTTGATTACAAAAGTATTACATGTTAACAACAAAAGCAAAATGCCCTACGGGCTTACAGCTTTCCAAGTTAACACTTGGTTACAACAAAAGAGTATTAACTCATTTACACCTTAAGCCCTTGGCTTGAATTTACATGTAATACATCAAAAAGTAAAACGACAAGAGTATGTCCGCCTCTAGCCTCCCAAGCTATGTCCTTGGAAGTGGCATGCTACCTGTACCTGAAAATGATGTTCCCATATAGGGTGAGCCACAGCCCAGTAGAAATACACTAAACCAAATATGAACAATGACTAAAAGATTAGCAGTTGATAGTTGGTCCACACTGATTCTTTCCTTTATCACACTTTACATTTTCATGACATACAAGTCCATGGTACAACTCATTTTCCAATTTCTTTCATTTCTCAAATTTCAACCATGGCTCAGAACCTGGCCAAACAACTCATATGAGACAATAACTCATATCAAACACTTCCCATATCATATTAGATAAGCATACGAGCTATATCACACAACAACAGATAAGCATACAAGCTATATCATCACTTCCACAGATATGCATATGAGCACTATCACACTTCCAATGACAAGCATATGAGCTCTGTCAACACAATAATAGATAAGCATATGAGCTCTATCTATGGAGTCCATCCCCTATCTCTTCCCAACACATCCGGTTTAGAGGTCCATCCCCTATCTTCCCCTAAACCGTGGAGTACATCCCCTATCTCCTCCAACACAACACAATGCATATAAACAACAATTATACACATCATCACACAATACATAAATTTAATGTATTCTTTCAATCGTCAATCTCAATGACACACTCGAGTGATTAGTTTCAGTTTGCCTAATCATCATGCATTGTCTACAACAATCACGACTATCCTCCACCGATAGCCCAAAGCAGTTATTTCTAAACAGAAAATAAATGCACAAATGGATATTTAATCAACATTTCATTTCGGTGAGTGATAAATAATTCAACTACACCCTTTAACCCCATACTTTCCCAATCTCTACGTTTTCACTTCATTTCCTCATTTCTTACAATTAATTATTCCAATTAATCAAACGGTGTAATTAGGTCATTTTCCATAATTACCATTTCAACCCTTAGGTCCCATTTTCATCAATGATCCAACATTTATTTCACTTTTCTACGACAAACATGCATTTAGGTTTATTATAAATAAAACCCCAACTTTTGTAAAAATAACACAAGAGCCCCAAACTTTCACAAAATTACCAAACCAACCCCAACTTCTCAAAATACCAAAATTTAAAGACAAAATCCATAGAGAGGAGTAGGATATCCCTACCTCAAATTCGGAGCCTCAAAGGAGAAGATGACAAAACCCAACATGCTCCAAAACTCGAAATTTTCAGATTAAAATGTAGCCCTCGACGATCAACAACCTTTTTGTAAAGGCCAAAGATGAGCAAATCACTCCTACTAGATCAAAACCTAGAGAGAAGGTAGTATCTAGAGAGAGAGGCTCACCAATGGTGTTTTTTGGAAAAGTAGGAGAGAGAAGAGAAAGTGAAAAAGTGATTTGAAAAGTCAAAACACGGAACTTAAACCCAGTCGCCCCGCTCGAGCGTAAAACACCCCGCTCGAGCGTCACTCACAAATTCCCGCTCGAGCGCCAACAATCCCGCTCGAGCGGCGAATACACACTCCCAGAACTTCTACAGAACCAGGCCATCGCTCGAGCTTCCAACTCCCCGCTCGAGCGGAACTCACACAACCCCGCTCGAGCGGCCAATCCCACGCTCGAGCGTCCAACACTACGCAGAAAATACTGGATGGGTGCAATTCCCGCTCGAGCGCCAAAACCCCCGCTCGAGCGGACAGGTCAAAATCTGGGCAACTAGTTTTGGTTTCTAAACTCAACCAACCTGTAACAAACCTGCCCAACACATCCCATAACTCATATACTAAGTAAAAAGGATGTAAACAAGATAATAAACAACTACCAACATCCACGGACACATGTCCGGATCACTGTATAACAAGGGTAAAACCGGGATCGCTATATATATAGATTTTGTGCCTGCATGTAATATCCAATGGTGCACTGATCTGATTGCTCACTTATATATGTCATTGTTAGAGAATGTGCTTTTATAAAGAACCTAAACAACAAAGTGTACAGTATCTCCTAGCTTGTGCAGTTGTCAAATTTCATCGGACAAAGTTAAATGCTATCATTTGTTTTTTGAAATGGGTTATCTATACCCTAATGCAACTCCTTATTTATGCCCTGATGCAATTTAATCTGGGTCTTATAACACTTTCTTCAAACAAGTTCTTCCACATTTTTTTTAATTACTAAAAACTTATTTGATTGTCTCAAAATTATATATTTGATTATTTTAAAACAAACTTTTTCATTAATTAATTAATGTGTATTTGATTTTGTTGTTGAGCCAAATAAAATAAAATAAGATTGAATGTATATTTAGTTTTGGTTGTGAATCATAAAAAATAAAAATAAAAGGGGGGGTCAAGTTGGGTTGGGGAAAATCCAAACCCATTAGGAGATGGGGAGGGTAGTACCCATGGGGAATGAAGAATAGGGAATGGAGAAAATTTATTATAGGGGAATGGAGATGGGCAATTAATATCCGCCCCATTAATCCACATTGCCATCCTTAATTTTAATCCTAATTTGGCTTTTGAATATGGATAAAAACTCTAATTTATTTTCATTTTTCAATTGGTTCCCCAACCTTTTTTTCTTTTTTTCTCTTCTTTTGCTTTAGAAGTTTCTAGTTCTTAGACTTGAGTGGCTTTAGTTCCATGGTGTAAGAGGGGCTAATTTGAGCCCACTAAATTATTTAGGCCCAATAGCCCAAGATTAGTGGGCCCGAATTTATTGCAAGTCCAAGAATCGGTGGGCCCAGATTTATCGCCATCAAACGGGCTGAATCGCTCTAAGCCTCGAAGGGGTTCGGATCCACGAACTTAGAGACTTAGAGACTTACTCGGGCCCGGACTCGAAAGGGTGTTGAACAAGCCTAGAGATCTGAGGCACTCGGACTCGAAAGGATTCGGACCTACGAATCTAGAGATCCGAAGCACTTGGCTTCGAACGGATTCAGATGCAATCTAGAAGCCGCTCCGTTAATGAGTCCCAGAACACTTGCGGGCTCGGAGCTTTCCGGGATCTACGCACCAGAACCATGGGCGTAATGGAGTTCGAACAAAGGACCCGATCCCGAGGACGGTGAGTGGAGATAAATTCACTCTTCGGTTAAACTAGCCTATACCCGGGTCGAGGTGGCACGACCCCGGGGGGTCCATGAGACTCGGCAATATTTTTGCGGCAGGACGTCCTCTGGGACTACCCCTGACCCTTTGGGATGATTGGGGATCATTGGTTAGGTGTGGCTAAGAAGAAGGGTTCGCCGAGGGAGTGATCTCCTCTTCGGGGTTTTCTCATCCTCGGAGAAGTCACCTCCTCGGAGAAGTCACCCCCTCGGACAAGGTGGTTAGAGAGAATATCCCCCATGTGCCTTGCACATGGGCTCCATCCTACATCATGAGGTGCCTATAAATAGCACCCACCCATAGCTTTACAAGGCATGGATTTTTTGGAGATTTTTAACTCTTGGGAAAGAACTAATTTCCCTTCTCCATTATCAACCTTGAGAGTGAAAGTGGGAGATCAATGGGAGAGCATTGCCATTATTCTATTCTCTAGCCATTTTGCCTTCTTCTTCACCCAATCTCTTATCTCCATCATCTCCTTTGTTGTTGTGTTCCTAAGTTGAGATTATTGAAGAATCTAAGCCTCTTATCATATTCCAGAGAATTCGAATTTCTCAACTCCTTTCTTGAACCCTCTCCTACATTTTGGCGACTCCGCTGGGGAGGCGGATTGGTTAATGGTCTCAACGAGATCTGGAATCCACACAACTCCAACAAGGATGGCAGGAGAAGATGAAGTTCACCAACAAGGATCCTCTAATGGTGGTGATGACAGAACCACGGCTCCAGATCAACCACTTTTGCTTGAAGCCATTCAAGGACTTCAAAATACTCAACAGGAGATTCTTACCACTCTTCAGAATCTCACCCACACCATGTTGGTGATGAGTTCTAACTTTGCACCGGCGCCAAACGGAAATCAAACTGGTGGTGGAGTTATTCCCGCCGGAGCGCAAAATCAAATCCAAGGAGAAGTAAGCCCCAATCAGCCTATGGCTCATGGCAACACGGCCACAGTAACACATGCTCAAACCACAGTAGGCGGCGGCAGTTTGCCCATACCCGGGCTCCATGGCGTGCCAAGCCAAGATCCGATGGTGACTAGGGGAGTTTCTAGTGTAATGAATGGTGCTCCGGCGACTGTTGGTGTCCAGGAAAACATAAGGAGCGTGATGGCGCAAAAGGGAGCTCTGCCCGTACATAATCTTGTCACGCCACCAGTAAATGTTACCCAAGCACCAAGCGGGCCTCCTTTGGTGCCAACAACAAATCTGCAAGCACAACCCGGTATAGCAGCGCCGTACGGTGGACTTTACGGGCCTCAATTCAATATCCCATCACCAACTGGCATGTCTATAGGCGCTGATGGCCAGTATCGTCAAATGTCCTCACCAATGATGAATTCGCAGCACCAGAATGGCCAAGACGCCCCTAGCTCAGTCTTCGGGTACATAAGCCAAGTCCCGGGAATACCACCATCAAACTCTCTCCCTCAACAGTTTCTCACTCTCGCCGATGTGCAGGCCATGTTCGATCTTGAACGGGGCAAGAGGACCTTACCCTCTTTGCCTGATCCAGACGTCAAGCCGCCTTACCCCATTGAGATGCTGAGCTACCCATACCCTGAGGGGTATACAGTGCCGAAGTTCATCAAGTTCGACGGCAAACAAGGAAATGCCCGAGAACATGTTGTGCGATTCATCGAGACTCTAGGTATTCATGGTTCAAACCACGTCCTCCGACTGAGAGAATTCTCTAAGTCCCTCACCGACCGAGCATATAGTTGGTATGTTAATTTGGCCCCAAACTCTGTCCGAAGTTGGGAGGAAATGGTTAACAAATTCCACTCCAAGTTCTTTCAAGTGGCGGAGAAGGTGACCACACTTACATTGTGTAAAGAGAAGCAACAAGAAAGTGAAGACATCCTTGACTACGTCAAAAGGTTTCAGGACAAGGCCGTGGATTGTCATGAAGCAGTTGAGGAGAGTTATCTGGTTCAAATTTGTCTAGAAGGGGCATTGAGCAGGTACAAAATGTTTCTAGTTAACCACAAGCTACCCACCTTCTCGGCATTAATAGAAGCAGCTCGGAACATTAGCATCCCTCAGGCTCAGGAGTCCGGATTTAAAGCCAGTTACAAGACTAGTTTCAAGTCATCTCGTGGACCTACCGTTGCTGCTGCCTCTGCCCCGGATACTCGAAATTCACAAGGAGGAGGTCATAGGGGCCAGAAAAGAAAGCAATATAATGGTGAAAAGGGGAATGTTTCTTATCCATGTGGAATCGAGGAAGTGAAAGCTCTAGTTAAGGAATGGGTGGCTGACGGAGAGCTAAAATTGCCTTATGTTGAAGAAATGCCATCAAAAAAGGACCGTGAGAGCCCTGAATTTTGTGTCTACCATCGTACATTGAAACATCCGACAGAGAAGTGTTGGACTCTCAGGAAAATCTTCAGAGATAAAGTCGAGGCAGACGAATTGAGGTTCAAAAAGCGAGGGACTCAAGACATCCGAGAACAACCATATCCTCAACACCGAGACAAGGGCAAGAATGTTGCTATGATAGCTTATGAAGGCCCAATGATCGAGGCTATCGCTAATCTCGATGACGATGACTGTTATCTGGACGACATCCTCGAGCCAGAGGGTGAGCAAGTTTACTATGGAAGTGCTCTCGATCCAGAGGGCAGAACATTTATGACTCATGGCAAAGATCCCTTTGATCCAGAAGGAGGAGAAGAATACTATGGAAGAGGAGGACACCATGTTTATGTGGCATCTTATTTTGAGGAGACCGAGGAGATGGTTAACTACGAGCCTCCAAGAGTGGAAACAGATCCGGATCACTATGCCAAAACCCTGCAAGACTGTGTAAAGTTCAAGCAGTTCTTTGACCAGCTTGGACTTTCCAGGGAGGCAAGAACGGAAATCACCAAGTCTATCATTAATATAGCCGAGGCACACCATGAGGAATGCATGTCGACTGAGGGGTCTATCCCGAGGAAGGCAAAAGAGCAATCTAGTGCCATTACTTTCTCCGAGGCTGATCGAAAGTATCCTTTTTCTCACAATCGCCCGCTTTATGTGACTGTTTTTATTAACGAGGTTGAGTTCAAAAGGGCCTTTCTAGATAGTGGAGCCTCTATCAACATTATGACTCGCGCTACTCTAGAAAAAGCCGGAATCTCTGAAGAACGCATTGTGAAGCAGCCGATAGTCATCACTGGCTTCGGTGGAGAAAGGAGAGTAACTATCGGATGCGTAACAGTTGATTTAGCCGTTGGAGAGATTCGCTCGGCCACCAAGTTCCATATTATCGATTCTGAGGCAAATTATCACATCATTCTAGGGAGGACCTGGATGCATAGATATGGGGCTGTACCATCAAGTTATCATCAGTGTGTTAAGGCTAAATGGGGAAAGAAGACGGTGACAATTCAGGCTACAGAAAGGCCGTTCGAGATCCATGAAGCTCATTATTCTGATGCCATCTACTTCACCGAACTGGCTGTCGAAGAAGTTCCCACCACCTCTAAGCCTCGAGGGGTCAAAATTCCTCGTTGGGAGGATATCAAAGATGACAAGGAGCCGATGGCAGAGTCAAGTAAGCGGGCGATGTCTAGACCAGAAAGTCCGCCTATTCCTTGGAAGGTGATGAAAGTTCGAGAAGGAGGCAAGATGGTGTACTATTTATGAAGGTGCGGGGAGTCGGTTTCTTCAGTCACCGACTCCGAGTCAAAAGAAGAGCCTCCTGACAATGATATAGTAATAAAACCTGAAGTGGCTCCAGAATGCATGCAAGATGGGCCGAAGCCTCAGCCTGAACAACTTATTGAAGTAGATTTGAGTGATGGACAAGATGCACCGAGGCCGGTATTCGTAAGTTCGAGCCTTAGCCCAGAGAAGCGGGAACAGTTGTTAAAGTTGATAAGCCGATACTCAGATGTGTTTGCTTGGTCATATAAGGAAATGCCCGGACTAGATCCTGACCTAGTCTCCCACTATCTTGATGTGTTCCCAAACTCCAAGCCAATTAAGCAAGTTGCTCGAAAGTATCATCCAGATCTCGAAGAAAAGATTAAGGAGGAGATTGAAAAACTTCAACAGGCTGGTTTCATCCGGCCAATACAGTACCCCACGTGGTTAGCAAACATCGTGCCAGTAAAGAAGAAGAATGGCCAAATCAGAGTATGTGTAGACTTTCGAGATTTGAACAAATCTTGCCCGAAGGATGAATTCCCTCTTCCTCACATCGACACCCTCGTGGATACTACCTCGGGACACCAGATGTTCTCATTCATGGATGGATTCAGTGGATATAATCAGATTAAGATGGCTGAAGAGGACGCAGAAAAGACTGCTTTTAGAACACCTCTCGGAAACTTCTTCTATACAGTCATGCCTTTCGGACTCAAGAATGCCGGTGCAACTTACCAAAGGGCTATGACTGCAATCTTTCATGACATGATCCATCATGAGGTGGAAGATTATGTTGATGATCTAGTGGTGAAATCCAAGAAAGAAGAAGACCATCTCCGAGACCTTGAGAAGGTATTCAAGAGGTGCCAGAAATTCAAAATGAGGATGAATCCTCTCAAATGTGCTTTCGGGGTGACGGCCGGGAAGTTCCTCGGGTTTCTTGTACATAGGCATGGTATCGAGGCAGATGAAGACAAGGTCAAATCTATCAGAGCAATGCCTCCCCCACATTCTCAGAAGGAGTTAAAGAAGTTCCTCGGGAAGGTGTCTTATATTCGGAGGTTTATCCCAGCACTGGCAGAGATCTCTGCGCCTTTCGGTTCATTGTTAAAAGGAGATGCCAAGTTCGAGTGGAACCAGGAGCACCAAAAGGCCTTCGAGAGAATCAAGGCAGCCTTGACCTCGCCTCAGACCATGATAGCCCCGCAGCCCGGGGTGCCTCTAATGTTGTACTTAACTTCAACCCCCAAGTCCATAGGGGCATTATTGGTCCAAGAGGTAGATGGAGCAGAACGCCCGGTGTATTACATCAGCCGGAAGATTCGAGGAGCAGAAGTCCGATATACTCCGGTAGAGAGACATTGTTTAGCTTTGGTATTCACTGCCCAAAAGCTCAGACATTACTTCTTAGCACACCAGATTCAGATTGTTACTAAAAGTGATCCAATCCGATACCTCCTCAGTAAGCCTGCTCTAACCGGGAAGGTGGCAAGATGGTTGTTAGCACTAGGTGAATTCGAGATCACATGTGTAGCCCCCAAGGCGATCAAAAGCCAAGCCTTAGCTGATCTCCTTGCTCAATTTCCAAGTGGTGACTATGAACCAGTGAATGAAGAATTAAGAGGAGAGGTGCATGCAGCTATGGCTTCCGAGGAAAGCTTCTGGACATTGGGCTTTGACGGAGCAGCAGCCGGAGGGAAGGGAGGAACCGGGATAGTCCTTACAAGCAAAAGTGGGGAAAAGTTATATTTGTCTTATAAACTGGATTTCCATTGTTCGAATAATGAAGCCGAGTATGAGGCTCTTATTTTAGGCTTAATAGCAGCTGAGAAGCACAGTATCAAGAAGATTCGGATCCGGGGGGACTCAAAGCTGATAGTGAAGCAAGTTTCAGGACAGTTCGTCTTAAAGGAGCCTGCCTTGGCCACATATCGAACAACAGTTCAAAGGCTTCTTGACAAATTTCAGAAGGTCGAAATAGAGCATGTGCCTCGCTCCGACAACAAGTTTTCAGATGCCCTCGCAACATTAGGGGCAAGAGTTGACATTCCAGAGGAAGAGGCAACAATTGTTATCAAAAAGAGAACAGAACCTTCAATAATACCCGAAGACAAAGGCCTTCCGGAAGACTGGAGAGGAGAAGTCCTCGAACAACTCAGAAGCAAAGTTGGAAAAATGACTATGGCCAAGCTTGCCCAATTCACAATTATTCAAGGTGAACTTTACTTCCGAGGAGGTACCGGATTCCTAGCCCGGTGTGTTGGCCAACAAGAAGCAAGCTTCCGACTACAACAGATCCATGAAAAGTCTTGCGGGGATGGGGATATCAGTCTGTATAGAAGAATCCAAAGACAAGGTTATTATTGGCCCGAGATGGAGAAGGACTCGAATCAATTACAGAAGGAATGCCCCAAGTGTCAGTCATACATCCGGGAGGATGAGAGTTGCTTTGAAATTGATACCCCTGACTGGAGGCAAGTCTACATTGACTATCTCAAAGAGGGAACACTACCTGAGAGCCCGAGGGACATTGCACACCTCAAGAGGAGAGCGAGGCGGTACTTTCTTGATCAGGACAAGCTGTATAGAAGAAGTATTGAGGGCACTCCCCTGAGGTGTCTCTCCAGGGAGGAGTCAGATCTAGTCCTCGGAAGAGCCCACGAGATTGAACATCAAGGAGGGGCTCGGCTGTTCGAGCAACTTATACACCTTGGGTATTACTGGCCGACCATGGAGTCAGATGCATCCCATCACGTGAAGAGGTGCCAGACTTGTCAGAAACACAGAAATTTGATCCATGCTCCAGCTGTAGACCTGCATAGTATCCGAACGCCATGGCCGTTCCATACCTGGGCTTTTGATCTGATAGGGCCCATCTCCACATCTTCTAAGGGTTACAAGTGGATTCTCGCAGCCACAGAATTGAGTACAAAATGGGTCGAAGCAATTCCTCTGAAGAACGCTACGGGGCCTGCAGTCGCGAACTTCATCAAGGAGAATATCATTTGCCGATTTGGAGTACCAAACACCATCCTCTCGGATAACGGCACTCCCTTCATAAACAAAGATGTGAAGAGCCTCCTAGAGACTTACCAAGTGAAGCATCACAAATCCACACCCTACTATCCAAAAGGGAACGGGCAGGCGGAAGCCACAAACAAGACACTGATAAGGATTCTGAGCAAGATGATGGATGAGTTTGGGGGGACTTGGTCCGAACAGTTGATAGTAGCCCTATGGGCGTATCGCACTTCGAAGAGAAAGCCAACTCAAGCAACTCCTTACTCCCTTGTGTATGGGTCCGAGGCAGTGTTACCTATAGAGTTGGAAACGCCATCTGCTCGAATGGCTCTCGCCTCGGGAATGGTATTGGAGCCTCGAACCACCAGATTGGAAGCATTAGAGGAAAAGCATGACAGAGCTGCAAAAGTCATGGAAAGGTATCATGAGTCCATCGCCCGAGCCTATAACCAGACTGTGGTACCAAGGAAGTTTGAAGAAGGTGATCTAGTATGGAAGATTGTAGACCCAATCATGCGAGGACAGCCTTTACCCAAGTTTTCTCCAAAATGGGAAGGGCCCTACAAGGTGGTTCAGGCAAGCTCAAGCGGGTACTACAAACTTGTAAGGGTTGAAGACGGCTTCCGAACTGGCCCGCTCAATGCAAAGTTTATCAAGCATTACTACCCATAGTTGGACTCATCTATGTTGAAATTCATTTTCACTTTCTTACTTTGTCTAAAGGTTGTATTTCCCTTGCGTTATGAAGAAGCTGGTTTTCTCTATGGTGTATGTTTTATCCCATCACTTACAGTGAATCTATTATGCTTTTGTCAAGAAAGTTGAAGAACTAATGAGAATATTTCAGCTTTTATAAACATGTGCATATGATTGTTCTATCATTCGAAATAAATATTTTATCAAGTAGAATGAGAAAACAATGCGAAAATATCCAAACAACAAAAATTTTGTCATTTCATTGCATTGTCCTAGATAAAACATTTTTATCGAAAGGGGCAAGAAAGTAATGATAAAAAAAAACTCAATCTTTCCTAAAGACACCTTCGAAGAAGCTGCCCGTCACATCTACATCTGGAGGACAAACAGTAGAGTGTGCCTCTAAAGTCTCCAAGGCCCGAGCATAACCCGACTCAAGTTCACGAAGAGTTACCTTTGTCTCATCTATAGAGGTGCGATAAGAGGCAAGCACAGACATAAGTTCCAGCCGATGACTGGCGTTCGAAGCTATATCCAGGCGCTTCCGAAGCCATGATAAGTCCACTTGGTGACGCTCCATGTCAGAGATCCCCTGATACGCCGTCTCGACTACTTTTCCATTAAGGTCACACAACCGTTGCGTGTCCAAGCTATATAAGATAGTGGCAAAAGACTCGAGAAGAGCAGTCTGAATGAGTGGACACTGGCAAGCAAATGAAGCAAAGGTCTCCGGGTAACTTGAATGCACAAGCTGTAGAACTGAAGCAAACTCAGGAGCTACCCAATAATGGAGAAATGATACTTTGCCAGAAGCTGAAGGAGGAATTGGGGCCGGAAAGCTGCTAGTCTCAGGAATCTCCCCAATGTCTATCGGGTTAGATGAACCACCCGGAGGGGTAACTCCCGGCAGAGGTCCCGAGCCTGAGAATGCCGAACGATAAGGGGAAAGACCAAAAGCATCACTATCAATGTGGAAATCACTGAGATTCAAATCCAAAATATTTGAAGGCACTGGCGATGAAGAACCTCTAGCAGTCGTCTCAAAGGCAGGTGTTCCCCCTTGAGAAGGAGAACCGTGAGGAGTTACAAAGAGAGTCGGAGTAGAGTCCGGGGCAGGTGAAGACGGGACCCCGGTAGCAGCTAACACTGGAGCAGAGTCCGAGGCAGGTGAAGGCAGGACCCCGGTAGCAGCTAACACTGGAGCAGAGTCCGAGGCAGGTGAAGGCAGGACCCCGGTAGCAGCTAACACTGGAGCAGAGTCTGAGGTAGGTGAAGGCAAGACCCCGTTAGCAGCTAACACTGAAGAAAAGATAAGAAGGCCTTATTAGAGGTAGGGAACAGGAAAGTCATTTAAGTAAAGATTTCTCACAGATATAAGTAAATGACAAACTTCAGAAAGAAAGATTACCAGAGGGAGAATCAATATGCAAAGCAGGGGCAACTGAAGGACTCCTAGCATCAACAAAGTCACTTGGTCGTGTAGAGACCACCTGATCGATCTCAATGTCTGATGAAGCCTGAACAGTAGTAGTCATCCCTGAAGAAGGAAGGAGGGCCGGAGGATGAGAATCACCATAAGTGCCAGAGCGAGTCTCAGAGATCTCTAGCACATCCACCTCCACACCATTCCCAGAGGCGCACCTCATCTCTACATCGCCTCTAGAAGCATGGCCCGCGACATCAATTTCTGTGGCATCAGTCCCTCCAGCAATCTCAACATCAGAACGGTGAGCCCCAATAAACTCGTCACCAAGGTAGTGCTCCTCCTCAGCTACGGTAGGGCGATGACGACGCGTGCGTGGAATAAGGTCACAAAAATGATCGGAGGACTCAGCCTCATCATCATCGTCATCTATAACTGCTATACGAGGGGTGCACATCTTCACAAGTCTTGCAGACAAAGGGAGGGTGTCGTCCAAGTCTGAGTCCGGCCTGGGGGAGGCAGCATGGCCAGGAGCCACGGTACCGAGAACGTCAACAACCGCAGGATCCTACACAACATGGGCAAATAAAAGTTTTCATTTTAGAAGGTATAGTCGCAAGAAGGAAAGTAGCTTCAAATCAAGAATTTCGGGTACCTCATGAAGCCTTTTGGAAAGGCGAGGAGCGGAAGGACTGGCATCAGAAGTCCTCTTGTGAGCCATCTTCTTAAGGCGGGTCGTCCGAGGACCAGAGGCCTTATTCAAAGGGACTGGCTCTGGAGAAGTAATTGCCAAGCTAGAAGCAGATGCCCGAGCAGAAGGGTCAGTTAGAGCAGATGAAGTGAAGAAACCCTCGTACATGTGGTCAGATTTTCGGCTCTCGGGTAGCCGAAGAGAAGAATCCTTCTTATAAATCGGCGGAGGCAAACATACGGTCGGTCTGCTCTGGACAAATGCAATAAACGCAGCGATATTCTTCTGTCAATACCGCCTGAAAGAGGGGGTGAAACCCCCTACTCGGCTCAAGCCTGGCATCGTCAAAGAGCCGGATATGGGAAGCACGGTGTGTACAAGCCGGCGACTGAAGCGCCCGTAGCTCTCTGAAAATGATAATAAATGAGGTGCTGGCCCCGGGGCACATTGATCAAACCCGAATTGACATGCTACACGGTCAGGCCTATAAACGGCACTATCAACGCCTTCCTCATGCCACACCGGTAATGAACTCGGACGGATCATAATCAGCATATCAACAAAGGGTGCAGGGATGTTCTTCGGCAAAGGAAAGGACACCGAGCGGGAGGAACCATGATAGATAAGCGGTGTGGCCACACCTACAGGTGGGCATACATACGGCCGTGCCACAAAGCGTCGGGGATCATCCACCAGAGTATTCAAGGATAAG
This sequence comes from Camellia sinensis, assembly GCF_055761805.1. Classification (NCBI taxonomy): domain Eukaryota; kingdom Viridiplantae; phylum Streptophyta; class Magnoliopsida; order Ericales; family Theaceae; genus Camellia; species Camellia sinensis. The sequence continues at coordinate 54,095,904 of NC_138967.1, forward strand.
GTGGAAATGGTACGTGACCAACGTGTAATCAACGGCTGGCAAGACTTCGCTTTCTCAAATGTCCGAGACCCATCAGTATCGAGCACGGGGATGCCATCTTTATCCACTATCTCCCGAAGAACCTCCGCCTCGAATACAGTCGGAGCAGGGGCAAATTTTGGGAACCTCTCGAAGAAGAAACAAAGTAGGAACTGGCTGTGAATGAAGGAGACAGGCTCATATCGACCCACGGAGCGAACCATATCTCGATGTAGTAGATCCAGCCGATAATAGAGATTCCCAAGAAATAGGGGAGCCAAAGGGATCCGATCTCCTCTAAAGAGCCTGACTGCCAAGGGAAAGACGAAAGGATTGAGGGAATCCGGAGGTGTGCTCGGAAGAATGAAGAATGAAAGGAAGCAAGCCAGAAATCCCAAGAAATAGAGCCTGGAGCCATACATCGGACCGGCTTCATACTCCCGAGAGTCAGGATCAGCATCTCTGGCCAAGGGCTGAAGATCCTTGAAGAAGTGACGGATCCATGCAGTATAGGAGGCACGGTCCGTCCTTACTCGACTAGTCCTCCTCGCTGAACCATCAAAAACAGAACTCCACCGACCACAAGTTTGAAGATTTAGCTTCAGAGATTGGATCAAAGAATCATCTTCGGGGGGTGTCTGCTCAGGGTCGAAGGCATCAGGGCCGGTCACTTCCAGACGCAGCAACATGAACACATCCTCAAGGGTGGGCCCCATCTCGTGCTGGCCAAGTATAAAGGTGTGTGTCTCGGTGCTCCACCGAAGAGCCATGGCTTCAAGGCTAGCATTGTTGCGACGGATAGATAGAGATCTAGATATTTTCACCGGGATCAATAGCCGGGCCTCCTGAAGTCGTTGACAGAGGCTCTTGTCCGAGAGGACATCATCGACCCACTCTTGCCAACCGAAAGGAGGGTTTGAGAAGGCCTTGAACTGAGGATAACAGTATGGAAAGTCCCCCTGCTCAATCCGAAAGCGTAGCACCGAGGAAGGAGAAATGAGGGCCTCATGTCCAGAGTCAGTGTCCTCAGTGAGACATAATGGAGCCGCCTTCGGAGATAGAAGAGAAGTGGTGGAGGTAGCCGCCCGCCAGAAGGGGTCCTTCCGACCAAAATAAGGAGATTTCCTCCACTCAGATGCCGGAGGTACATCCCTCTCTTTCATGAGAGCCGGTTCCGATGACCCCGGGACAGCGGGTTTCTTTCGAGAAGACATATGGCTGAAATAACAGGTATAAATAGTAAGGAGTTGACCGTATTAAAATTCAGAATATTGGAATTAAAGCAACACATTCGAATGAAATTTCGGCATCAACTATTCGTTTCTCTGAGAGTCCATGAATTCAACAAATTCTACGAGGAATTTTTTACACCAAGAGTCCAGGTTCAACCCCGGAAGTCATCAACAATTCTTTTTCTCGGGTGTTCCTCAAGCTCAACAAATTTTAATACCAATGGGTGCATCATCAACATATAGATTTTAGTCTTCTATCATCAATAAGAGGTGCAATGTCATAGGTCGCTTCATGATGAAGTTCAATTGGGTCAATTTCTTAAAGTCACTATGTTCTATATTAAAGGTCCAATTTATATGGGGCTCAAAATTTGGACAGAGTGAAGTTCAATAGTAAATTTCAGGCCCGAGATCCGAAGTATATTACATTGCTTATCAGTAGCAAGATTCAATGGATCATTATGCAAATTACAAGAATGTCCTTTCCAAAGTCCATATTCATAAGTCCAGGGTTTTCTCTCTCCATGTCAAAAATGGAGCTCAAATACTAGTCAACAAGTTATATTCGGCCTTTCCTCGGTGATAAAGTTCAACAAATTATGTTCAAGACAAGCACCTCAATAAGGTTTCAAGTGCTAGTGCATGTTTCCATATGGCCAAAATCACGGTGTTTGAGCTAAAAAAAAAAAATATCATTGGGATTGCCGCAAAAATTGAGTCCATATTCAGATTCAGTTTTTTATTTATTTATTTTATTTTTATTTTCATCAGATTGCTTGAGCCCTCTACATTGCCACAAAAATATATTTATATATATTTAAATATACTTATATTCGGAAGAGGGGGTTGAATGTCATACTTACAAATTTGGGCAGTTAGAGAGGTGAAGTCCGAAGCCGATACTGGAAATTTAAGCTGAAATCAGAGAGGCTTTACAGACTGTAATCAACAAGACTGGGCTAGGCTTGGGCAAGACCACACACGTTGCGTTGAGAGGGCGAACGTGCGTGGTCAACGTCGGATAAGCTGAAGCCGGAAGCAGCGATGTGGAGCTAGGTCGGGCAAGACCACACACGTTGCGTTGAGAGGGCGAACGTGCGTGGTCGACGTCGGATAAGCTGAAGCCGGAAGCAGCGATTGATTGTGCACAAGCCAAGGCTAATGTGGGTAATCCGAGGTCTAAACAAAAAAATATATATATGATAATCAATATATATATATATATATATATATTTGTCCAAAGTTTGTCAAGCAACAAAGTAAATAAAAAAAAAATAAAAAAAATAATAAAAATAAAAAAATAAAAAAAATCAGTCATATTGTGCATTCCTTCAGGTAACTCCTGCAGATGAGAACACCTTGATAGCCTCAAAGTCTGCAGGTGTTTTAGGTTGGTTAAGGTATTGGGCAATCTTTTAATGGATGTCTGGGAGAGGTCAAGGTATCTTAGATGCTGTGAAATAGCAATATGACTTGACAATTTCTGAATACCACTGAAAGACAAATCTAGAACCCGGAGACTTTTCAGTCTAAAGACTGAAGGATCAACAGTCCCCTGGAAGCCACCTGATAATAAAAGCAGTGTCCGCGGGTGTTTCGGAAGATCTAGTGATCTTGAAATAGTTGATGATTTAGAATGAAAAGCCAAAGATACCTGACAGAATTTTCTGGATTGACTGCATCCAACCCCAGCCTTCACTACATGGTCAAACTTCGCAACAAATCTCGCTAAATCATGCAACAGTGGAGTTGAGACAATAAGTGATACACAAGCAGTGATGGACTTCAGCGGCTATAAGCATCAAATCGGAAGATGATTACCTTGGTCTTTGTTGGAGGAGTTCCTGACTTATCTGTAGTAGTGCTTCCAAAGCCGAACCTTGGTTTCTTCTCGGCAGGCTTTAATATTTGAAATGAACACATCAAAGTTTCATCCACACTCAACATCGCACCAGCATTATCAAACTCTCCACAGTAATTAGGAGCCGAAAATATAGTTACAAGTTGTCTATCAGCAAAGAACTCATATCCGTCTTCAACAACCTATATAACAAAGCAAAATGACTATGAGACACTCTGCAAGTATGAATGCTGTAAAAAAATTCTAAACTTAATCCAGCTCAAACTTGGTGGGCACGACAAACAAGGCCAAGATCCGGCGTGCCCGAATCTCTGAGCTCGCTAGGCTGAAGTGAAGCACCGATGGTGGAGCTGCAAGGGAGAGAAGCCAACGGACAGCAGCGCCGGGCAGTCGAGGTCGGCAGTAGCGGTGGCGTCGGTGCTGGTCAGTCGAGGCCTGCAATGGCAGTGACGACGCAGAGGAGTCGGCGTCGGTATGTCGGTGGCGTCGGAGTGTCTTCAGTGACGATGGCAGAGACGGAGACTGGAGATGCAATGGAGGTCAGTGAGCAGATTGTTCTTGAAGAAAAAGCTGGGTTGGTCTTGTTCAAAGAAGAAGAAAAGCTGGGTTAAAGAAAGAAAGAAAGAGAAAGGCTGAAATGGGTGTGGCGGCTGTGCAAAGTTTGTAAGGATTAGGCTTTTGGCACTTTCCTTAAATAAAAAAAAGAGCATTATCCGTGTGTGCCAAACAACAAAGGCACGTGTGAGCCCAAAAAATAAAAATAAAAAAATAAAAAAAAAAAATAAAGAGTACAAAAAAATTAAATTTTTGCTTGTCAATTTTTTCTGTAAATTGAAGTGCGCCATCAACTTTATCCATAGGCTCTGTCGTGACAAAATGTTTTTTTTTTTTTTTTTTTTGGGAACGTGATGCGAAACAGGGCCGAAGAAATGACAGTATGCATGTCTGAGAAATTTAAAATTTCTCATACACGCAAGGGGCAAATGTAAGAGGGGCTAATTTGAGCCCACTAAATTATTTAGGCCCAATAGCCCAAGATTAGTGGGCCCGAATTTATTGCAAGTCCAAGAATCGGTGGGCCCAGATTTATCGCCATCAAACGGGCTGAATCGCTCTAAGCCTCGAAGGGGTTCGGATCCACGAACTTAGAGACTTAGAGACTTACTCGAGCCCGGACTCGAAAGGGTGTTGAACAAGCCTAGAGATCCGAGGCACTCGGACTCGAAAGGATTCGGACCTACGAATCTAGAGATCCGAAGCACTTGGCTTCGAACGGATTCAGATGCAATCTAGAAGCCGCTCCGTTAATGAGTCCCAGAACACTTGCGGGCTCGGAGCTTTCCGGGATCTACGCACCAGAACCATGGGCGTAATGGAGTTCGAACAAAGGACCCGATCCCGAGGACGGTGAGTGGAGATAAATTCACTCTTCGGTTAAACTAGCCTATACCCGGGTCGAGGTGGCACGACCCCGGGGGGTCCATGAGACTCGGCAATATTTTTGCGGCAGGACGTCCTCTGGGACTACCCCTGACCCTTTGGGATGATTGGGGATCATTGGTTAGGTGTGGCTAAGAAGAAGGGTTCGCCGAGGGAGTGATCTCCTCTTCGGGGTTTTCTCATCCTCGGAGAAGTCACCCCCTCGGACAAGGTGGTTAGAGAGAATATCCCCCATGTGCCTTGCACATGGGCTCCATCCTACATCATGAGGTGCCTATAAATAGCACCCACCCATAGCTTTACAAGGCATGGATTTTTTGGAGATTTTTAACTCTTGGGAAAGAACTAATTTCCCTTCTCCATTATCAACCTTGAGAGTGAAAGTGGGAGATCAATGGGAGAGCATTGCCATTATTCTATTCTCTAGCCATTTTGCCTTCTTCTTCACCCAATCTCTTATCTCCATCATCTCCTTTGTTGTTGTGTTCCTAAGTTGAGATTATTGAAGAATCTAAGCCTCTTATCATATTCCAGAGAATTCGAATTTCTCAACTCCTTTCTTGAACCCTCTCCTACACATGGATATCTGTTATAATGATAAATGAGTTGGCTTCAACTTTATTTCTAGTCTTTTTGCAAAGTGAAATTTCAATTTTGATAGGAATATTGGAAAGCTTCTATAGAATTGCTTAATTGGGCAATAATTAAGCCTAAAGTAAAAAAATATAATATTTTTGTTTTAATTCATTGAAGATAAAAGCCTTAAAAAGGTTAGGCTTAGTGTCACAAGGTTAATAATAAAGTAAAACAAAAATTTTCTTTTGACCTGCTTAGCATCTATCATACGTTCTTCAATTTTGTTGATATGTTAGTTTCTTATTTCTTGGCAGGTCCTACAAGCATACAGGCCATAATCCTTCAATGTTACTGATCTTGATAGGTATCAATGATTGGGTTCTAAAAATTGTTCTTTGCTGTGAATGGTTCTAATATTTTTTTTCCTTGCATTATGATTGTATTAAGAGTTTTCTTGATCACCTTATCCTGGGTCTTGTCTTGTGTGAAACCAAAGGTCCCTGAAAGAATCAATTTCATATTTTTCACTTGGGTGAGGTTTTTTCATGCAATCTTTCATTTGTGTTCTTGATTTTCTTTTTGTAGGCATCTCCAATATAGTGGAAGACAAGTTTATATAGAGAAGAGGAGAGCAAACATTGATGGTGCTTCTTGAGGAGGCAGTATGTCTCTCAAACTGCTTTTCCTATTAATTATAAAAAAAAATTCATATTAATTATAATGTTGAATTGTTCTAAATTACTTTGTTCTGAAGTATTCATTTATTGTTCCTTAAATGTAATTTGATGCATTAAAGGAAACATTTATCACAGTACAAATTGCTTGAAATATTGCTAACCCCGAAACATAAAATATATTTAACACTAGCATGTTCAGCAGCCATATCCAATAGAATTGGGATCCAAAACATCAATAGTCCAAACATAATCAGTATCATCTGAGCTATAAGGAAATTTTCGTACTGAAAGTAATTGGACAAAGAAAAGATTAACAAAATAGCTTCTACTATAACAAAGTAGCTTAATAATCTGTAACTTGCTCCCCAAAAATAAGCATCTATCTACAAGCTCTCCAAAAGGTGCAAATTTTCCTATTTCCCATCTCATCCTTAGTAGACAGCCTTCTAACATCCATCATCTTATAGTTTGGAACCACACATCCCTAGTACATCCCATTAGGATAGATAAAGCAATATTATAAAGAAAAGTCATTACAGAGTTATTACAGTTTGAAATAAAAATAATTAAAGACAACTTATAACCAATTTGAAACAAGTAGAAGGTGCATCTAGCAATCATTCCATCCTTCTGCATGTCCATAACCAGCAGCATTGTGCACTACCTCTATAGGATCAAGTTGGATCCTCTCATCATCATCAACACTATGGAAATAGCATCCTTGAACATGCACTACCAGCAGCTATAGCAAGAGCTAGTAGTGTATGCTCAAGGATGAGTATGAAATGACAGTGTAGATAAAACACTCATTACCATGCTCTCCTTCACTTAGAAACTCATATCACTCAGCAGCCCTCCCATTTTCTCTGTTGTTTGTTCTTTTCTTCCCATAGCACAGGTGCTTGCACACTGTAGAAGTAGCAAGACCTGTCTTTAATTGCCATAAGTGAAAATACTTTAATCATAAACTTTAAAAAATGATATCTTTAACTATTATTTAGTGTTTTTCAATGTAAATAAAATTAGACATGCTTACAAGTGCTATAGTGTCTCAACCTACTTACCTTAATTGTATTGCTTTCTTTTTTGTTCATGTGAAATTACTGCTTTTGTACTATAAGATCATTCTTAATGTAATCCTTCCATATCCAATATGAGAACTCTATGCATACACAAATATTTTAATGCATGTGTGTCTTTATATGAAATTTGTATTTGTTCAATTCATTTCTTAACGGGTTTTAATTTTTTTTTAAATAAATCTTTGGGTTAATTTGATTATTTGATTAAAAAAAAAGGTCAATTAATGGTGTTTGATTACAATTCTAGATTCTACACTATTTGAAACTCTAAAATACCATATTAGTGTATTTGTTAATCATTTTGAGCATTGATGCATGTAACTAATTTTAGCAGTTTTTGTGGATGCAATTTGTTAGCAAGTGGAAAGTTCAAGATGGACAAAACTTGGGTATATTTTCCAAGGTTTATTTCTGAACACAGCCATAAATACACTTTCAAATATTAAGTTACTCATTTTGTTTGGATGGAATTAATAATAATTTAAAGTTTTCAGAGTATCGAATGAGTATGTGGACGGAGCAAGAAAATTTGTCAACATGGCTAAGGCAAATTCAGGGAATCCCGATATGATCATATGCCCTTGCGGAAGTTGTCAAAACCTATCACAACAACATTATGATACTGTTTTCGAGCATTTGGTCATGGTAAGGATGGATTGGATCCTAAATATAAGTCATGGGTTCTTCATGGGGAACGACTAAATGATTCTGTAGAAGTTCAAGACAATGTTGAAATTCTGGAGACATATAGACTATTTAGATATGTTTATGCACACGATGATTTTTCGCAACCTACAAATGAAAGTAGAGAGAGGGAGGTCACACGAGCATTAGAAGATGCTGAAACTCCTTTATATCTGTGTTGTACAAAGCACACTAAGTTCTCAACAATTGTTGCTTTATACAAGCATAAAGCTGTGCATGGGCATCTGATAAGAGTTTTGATGAAAATTTGAGATTAGTGTCTGATATGCTACCAGAAGGTAACACACTTGTGCAATCTATATATTCAACAAATAATTTACTTAAAGCATTTGATCTTAGGTATGACAAAATACATGCTTGTGTCAATGATTGTTGTTTATTTAGAAAAGATTTACAGCATATGGAGGCATGCCCGAAATGCAATTGTTCACATTGGAAAGTAGATAAGTGAACTAAAAAGATTAAAAAGGAGGTTCCAGCGAAGGTGTTGCGGTATTTTTCCATAATTCCAAGATTTAGAAGAATGTTTAGGTCACAAGAAAAAATAGAACAATTAACTTGGCATTCCACTCACAAAAGTCAAGATGGAAAGATGCGACATCCAGTTGATTCGTTGGCATGGGATGCAATTGATCACAAGTGGCCCTCTTTTGCATCGGATCCACGAAACCTTCGACTTGGTCTTGCAACAGATGGATTCAATCCCTTTGCAAATCTTAGCTCAATGTACAGTTGTTGGCCAGTGATGTTAGTGACTTATAATCTTCCTTCATGGCTATGCATGGCAAAGGAAAATATAATGTTGACATTACTTATACCGGGAGCAAAGCAACCAGGGAATAACATAGATGTGAATCTGCAGCCACTTATAGAAGACCTACAATAATTATGGAATAACGGTGTGGAGGTCTATGACGCAGCTAGCAAGTCTATGTTTAATTTGAAGGCTATGTTGATGTGGACAATAAATGATTTTCCATCTTATGGGAACTTAGTTGGATGTGCCACAAAAAGGAAAGTTGCATGTCCAATATGTAGCATTAATACATGCTCGCAAAAGCAAGAACTTTGAGGGAAGCCTAAACCATTGAGTGGATCTGATGTGTTACATGCAGTAAGGGACATTGAAACTAATTGGGGGAAAACTACAAAGGAAAGAAAAAGAAAAAGAAAAAGGACCCAGACCAAAAAGAAAAACAACCAAAAGAGTCAGATTACGTCCAACCATGGAAGAAGAAGTCCATATTTTTCAATCAACCATATTGGGATCTAAGTCCTTAGAAAGTAGGATTTCGTATCCTTTTGTCTATCATTAGTCTTAGTTAAACTTTTTCTTCTAATTTTTTTAAATAATAAATCTTTTGTTGATGTTACAAGCATTGCTTTTACGTCATAACTTGGATGTGATGCACATCGAGAAAAATGTTTGTGAAAGCATTTTATGCACACTTTTAAATGTTAAGGGAAATCGAAGGATGCTCTTAAGGTTCATAAAGATTTGGCAGAAATGGAAATTAGAAGTGAATTGCATGCAGAGGATAAAGGATCCCATTTTTACTTGCCCCCAGCATCACATACACTTTCAAAAGATGAGAATAAGATTTTTGTTCTAGGCTACATGATTTGAAGTTGCCTAATGGTTATAGCTCAAATATTGCTAATTGTGTTTCATTACAATAGTGCAAGTTAGTTAGACTCAAGTCACATCATTGTCACATCCTATTTCAACAATTGTTGTCTATCGCATTGAAATGACTTTTGCCAAAAGGACCAAGGAATGCAATATTCCAAATGTGCTCTTTTTTCAATCAGTTATGTCAAAGGGTGATTGATAGGAATAAGATAGAACAACTTGAAAATGATGTTTTTGAGACATTGCGTATGTTAGAAAGATTCTTCCCTCCATTATTTTTTGATATTATGGTACACTTAACAATTCATATAGGGAGAGAAGCTTGCTTAGGTGGACCAGTGCAGTTTCGTTGGATGTACCCATTTGAAAGGTAAGTCTACATCATATTTTAAATATAAGTATCATTTTTTTCTCTAACATAAATAAACTTCTAAAAATTTTGTTAAGCTGAGTTTTATTGTTGCTTAGATACATGAAGATACTCAAAGGTTAAGTTAAAAATCGCGCAAGACCTGAGGGATTCATAACAGAATGCTATCTAGCTGAAGAGTGTATGCAATTTTGAAGTGGGTATATGAAGAAAGCAGCTGAAATAGGTGCTCGACATATTCACAATATAGAGTTTGAAAGTGAAACAATACTAGAAGGATGCCCAATTACTTCGAGCAAAATCAATAGCGATACCAGATGATGTGTTGCAAATTACTCATCGATGTGTGCTGATAAACAGTGCAGAAGTCCAACGTTATCTACAGTAAGTATGATGAGTTAAATATTCCTTTATAATTGACTATTCAAAGAATGTTGGGTTCTTACCATTTTTCTTTCTTATTATGATGCATGCAAAGGAGCTAAAGTGTTCAGATAGGCATTTATTGAGCGATGTTACACTACTACATTCTAGACAAATGGATACTTTTTGTTAATGGTTGAAAAGAGAAGATCAACTCTTCTGGTAGTAAGGTGTCGAATACATTGAAATGGCTTGCAGCTGGCCTAAGAAATGATGCAATGTCATACTTGGGTTATGTCATTAATGGCCATCGCTTTCATACAACCAATGTTGAGAGGGCTACACCAAATAGTGATGTTTTCATCGAAGAAGAAACTCTTTGTCGAGCTAATAAGAGAGATACCACACAAGTTGTGAGAAAAATCTCTTTTTATGGGGTTATTAAAGAGATTATTCTATTGGACTATTATAAATTCCAAGTCCCCTTATTTAAATGTGATTGGGAAGCTAATAGAAATGGTGTCAAAGTTGAAGATGGATTTACTTTGGTTAACTTACAACATGGCAGACATCAATTTGAGAGAGATCCGTTTATTCTAGCCTTACAAGCAAAACAAGTGTTTTATTTGAGAGATAACGATACATCCAGTTGGGAGGTTGTACTTAAAGAACCCCAAAGAGGTTTTCATGATTTTAAAATGTATGATGATGATCCTTACATGTCGTGTGAACATGTCGATATAGGTAGGCTTGAAATGGCTAATAGTTATGAAGATGAGTGCTATGTAAGGACTAATTGTGAGGGTGTGTAAGTGTTGCATGATGAAGGAGTTACTCTTCATGCTTTGTTGACCTAGTAATGAAGTAAAATAACATTATAAGTACTTGTGCTCTAAAGTGATTGATGTTTTAGAATCACTTTTTCAATAAGTGACATTTGTGGTATGTATGAAATTAATTAGTAGTTTTTTCCCCCCTTTTACAAAACACTTTCACGTACTTGTATCTGATACAAAAAATATTACTCGATTTGGTTTTGTTCTATCATTTTTGCAAGTGAAATTCTTTTCTAAGGATTTAGTAATTAAAGTTGCCAACCAACAATGTGTGCAGAGGTAACTTTCAAATAAGTGTTTTTTTTTTCCAATTTATTTATTTTGGGTACACATTTTTAACCAATTATTGACTTCCTTGCCTTTATTTTTTCATGTGTCATAAGAAGTTCTAAAAAGGCAGAAAAAAGACATAGGAAAAAGCAAGAATTTATAGTTACTGCCATAATGGATAATAGAAGTGATGGACCCATTAGAATTTCAGATGTAGGTTCCAACACTCGACAAATTGAATCATCAAATGCAGATGGAGTAGCTGACTCTGGTCAAGAACCAAAGAAGAAAACTAGGGGGCTGTCAAAGTTAAAGATGCATAATAAAGGCAAACAAAAGTGTGAAGAGATCGACTTCAATGAAAGGAACCAACCGATAAGACAAGAATGAATGCACTTGTCAACCTTAGAAGGGATCTTAGATCGAGAGATGGTGCTAATTAATATAGATTATTGTTCTGGAGTTCTAGATGAGATTAAAGATAAGTTATGGGCTTGTGTGAAGGTAGTGTGTTTATCTAGTTAATTTTTGTACAACAATTCATTATTTTCCCCCTCTTCTAATACTAAATGTTTGCTTATATGAAAATACAGGTTAGATATAATATACTTGATATCCATAAGACGCATGTAATGCAAAAGTTCACAAAATTGTGGTGCTCGAGGAACACTTGCGAGTGGTGCTCAAGTTGCTTAGAGCCCATAAACTATATACTAAGTTTGGGAAATGTGAATTTTGGCTGAGAGAAGTTAAATTCTTAGGGCATGTCGTATCTGGGAAAGGGGTGACTGTAAACTCATCTAAAATAGAGGCAGTGCAAGAATAAAAACCACCTAAGAATGCTTTCAAGATCCGTAGTTTCTTAGGGTTGGCTGGGTACTATCGTAGATTTGTGAAGGATTTCTCTAGGGTAGCCTCATCATTGACTAGATTGATGAGAAAAGGGATCAAATTTGTGTGGAATGAGACTTGTGAGAAGTCATTTCAAGAGCTTAAGGTTAGACTTACCACTGCTCCAATATTGATTATTCTGGAGAGGGATTTGGGCTATTCGATGTATTATGATGCCTTACAGGACGGTTTGGGTTGTGTCTTGATAGAAGAGGGGAAGGTAGTAGCCTATGGCTTGCGGCAGTTGAAAACACATGAGAGGAATTACCCTACTTATGACTTAAAGTTAGCGGTGGTGATCTTTGCCTTGAAAATTTGGAGGCATTATTTGTATAGCGAGAAGTTTGAAGTGTTTTCTGATCATAAGAGTCTAAAATATCTGTTTACACAAAAAGACTTGAATTTGAGGCAGAGGAGGTAGATGGAATTTATAGAAGATTATAATTTTGAGTTACATTACCATCCGGGAAAGGCCAATGTTGTGGCCGATGCTTTGAATAGGAAAACTATTGGTAGTGTGGCTAGTGTTTTCATACGGGAATGGGAGATACTGGGTGCCCTTGTTGAGTTTGACTTGCATCTTGGTGAGTCCATTGAGTCTGAGGCCTTGTTTTCGGTAGTTGCACAACCTACACTTATGAACTGAGTGATAGAAGCATAAAAGGGTGACCTTGAGGTAAAATCCCTCCAGGAGAAGATTTCCATTGGAAAGGCAGAAAGAGGCTTGAACGTCTACTTCAACTTCAGTTTTAGATACCTTGACTGTCTTTTCGTGTAAAAGTCTTGTAAAGAGGAAGTACTCCAAGAGTTTCACCATTCACACATTACGGTGCACCCGGGAGGCACAAAGATGTATCACAATCTTAGTCGCCAGTTTTGGTGGAGAGGTATGAAAAAGGATGTGGACATGTTTGTATCGAGGTGTCTTACTTGTCAACAAGTGAAAGTCGAGCATCAGAGGCCAGCGGGTTTGTTGTAACCCGTGTCTATAGCCGAGTAGAAGTGGGAGCATATCACGATGGATTTTGTTGTGAGCCTTCCAAAGACTCAACGGGGTAATGATGCCATTTGGGTGGTAGTTGACCGGTTGACTAAGTCAGCGCACTTTATACCTATGCACGTAAGTGAATCAGTAAATTATCTTGCCGACCTTTAGATTAGGGACATAGTGACGTTGCACGGGGTCCCAGTGACAATTTTTTCGGATAGAGATCTGCGTTTCACGGTTCGGTTGTGGCAGAGCCTACAGAGCGCCTTGGGCACGAAATTGACTTTCAGCACAGCATATCATCCTCAGACTTAGAGGATATGCTCCAGAGTTGTGTCCTTTACTTTAAGGGTTCATGGGAGAGGCATTTGCCCTTGGTGGCGTTTGCCTATAATAATAGTTTCCATTCGAGTATTGACATGGCACTGTTTGATTCCTTGTATGGTCGACCGTGTAGATTGTCACACCCCAAATCCGGGCATGACCGTCCGTGGCCCACAGGGACTTAGCCCAAGGCACACGTAAGCCTAAACATGAATCCAGAACCATAAAGAATAAATGTGATGATAGCCCAAAAATAAATAAATCAAAACTCAATCCAGTGACATGCCACAATTGAAAAACAAGTCATAACCAACTTCCTAAAAATATATATATATACTAAATGGGACACAAACCGCCCACAAAATAAAATAATTCTAAATAAAACTCAACCACAATGTATGCACAAAACTCGACAAAGCAACCTAAAACAAATTAAATAAATGCCCTAAAGGTCCATGCAATTGCGTCCCCGCTACGCCATGAGTCGACTCTAAGTCCTTCTAACACCTGGAAATGGTAAACAACTAAGTCAGCTGATAGCTCAGTAAGTAGCAACATGGATGGTAAATACAGTTTTGAAAACAGGGTTCAATTCCAAAATAAGATGTATATCATAGAAACTAGATTGGCATACAGTTTGGTAAATACAATCTGTTTCAAAAAGAAGGTTCCACAATTCAACACTTAAAATACTCATGTCTCGCAAGAACATGATAAACGACATTTTCCACTTAAAACAGATTATAACATGAACACCAATAATTTTCTGGGTACCAATAAAAACAAATAATCTGCCACACAGTTCTCAAGGCTATAAGCCCCGTTGGATCCAATACCGAACTAAGAGTCATCCTCAGGGTGGCACCTGGGCCTTTTCTCAAAGACGATCCGATCGAAGGTCACCTAGTTATTTTTAAAGGTCTTTTCCTTACAATCGTTGAGCACTAGGGTCATCACGGCCCAACCCGGATCTGTTCCCTAGTGGCCAGAGTCACCACACACAGTGGAATAATTTCCCTGGACTAAATACACACATGGTCCCAATAATCAATACACATCAGTTTCGCAAAATATGGTGGTTCATCATTATAAACATGAGACCAAAACAAATAGTTTACAGTATGCCAAGTTCACACATGTTTCAGAAATAATTTGATTCAATTGATAATATCATAATTTATCAAAACAGTTTGTCTTGAAACAACAATTTAATTTTCCAACAGTTCAGGGTAGGGGAACATTTATAAAAATACGTAGCATGAAACTACTGACCTAAAACCGACATAATATAATCCTCGAATAAAGTATGAAAGTCCAACTAGTGCCCTGAACCAATATGAAAACTATACGTCACTACTAATTTAAAAATACTAAAGAATAATAAACTAAGTAACCCCAAACTAAAGTGCACTAACACGGCTCAACCCAACTCACCGTTACTCTTTAAATATTACCTAAGTTCATGTTCTTCACGGTCTAAAATCACCCAAGAGATGAGTTCAAATCGAAACTTAATTAATTGTGACTTTAAGATAAAACAGAATTTCAAACAAGCCTTCCCAACCTATTCGCTAACTTTGAAAATTACAAAACCCACTCCACGCTATTCGAAAAATTCCAATAACCTCCAGATATGATCTAATATATCCTAAGTTTCAAACCCAATTGGTTTCACTTGATTTGCTTATCAAAATAATTATCTACAATTTATTATATCCAAACAGGTTGTTTTCTGCAGCACTTTAAAGAAATTGACGGTTCTCTTAATATACACGAGCAATCAATGCAAGGCCAAAAACGTTCAAAATTAGACTCGTAACCGGTTCTAATGACACTAATTTGATAATTTTTGGATTTATACCCAAAGAGAACAACACTCCCGAATTTACTGTTTCGGACTGGTTTCCTATACAGATTTGAATACCTCAATTTATATGGATTTTGACTCCCAAAAATTATAAAAACATTCAGATATGCAATTCAATATGTAATTAATCTACTGTAAAAATTTCAGTTCGAAATTCATCCGTTTGATATGGTTTCTTAATTTTTAAAGTTTGCGATTCTGTGCAGAATTTTTTGAACTAAGAATTACACTCATTCTTTATACATCAATTTTACTCCTCAGATTTCTTAACAGCATATATATATACACAAAATACATACACCTACAATCTCTCCATCAATGAATTAAATAACAACATTATTAGGATAAAGAACAAAGAAAGAAGAGAAGAAAACCTAGGAGGCCACACAGCACAACACACCCAAAGCTTTCCTTCTTGGCTACAACAATAATCTTGATGATTGAAAAACCCCTCTTTCCTTCATAAACCCACGGCTGCTAGGGCTGCTAGTGTTGTGGAAAACAATTATAACAAGAGTTAGGGTTTGTGTTTATTTTATTTTATACTAGTGGTGGGCACACTTAGGTCAAATAGATAGATAAATATACAAAATACATATATAAGTTACATGCAACTCAAATGGTAAGAGCCTAACTTATTAATTATGTGGTCTATAGTTCAAGTCACACCCTCTTCTCCATTTTTTTTTTTTAATAATAAATCTTGCTTCTAAATCAATGACTTTCACCATAAATTTATTTTAGGTTTAAAATTAATTAAAAGATCCTCCAATAATATTTAATTTGCACCTTAGAATTCACCACCAAAATATTTGAGATTGTAATATTATTATTTAATTATTTACTTAATTTTTATATTCGGGTTCTCACATAGATCCCCTGTGTATTGTGCCGAGGTGGGTGATGCACCTATGTTGGGTCTCGAGTTAGTCTGAGAAAAGACAGAGAAAGTTGCACTTATCCATAAGAGGTTGGTTATGACCCAGAGTTACTAGAAGAGTTATGCCAACTATAAGAGGAGACCCTTGACTTTTGAGGTGGGTGATCATGTCTTTTTGAAGATATCACCTAGGAGGGGTTTGATAAGGTTTGAGAAGAGTGGGAAGTTTTCCCCTCGATTTATTGGGCCTTTTAAGATCCTTGAGCGGATTGGAGAGGTAGCTTATCGTTTGGCCTTGCCACCACAACTCTCTGGGGTCCATGATGTGTTTCATATTAGCATGTTTCAGAAGTATAAGTCGGATCCATCACACATATTGGATTGGACTGACTTTGAGATAGATGAGGATGCCTTGTATGAGGAGAGACCGGTGAGAGTCTTGGATACTCGGGACAATTCCCATGGTTAAGGTATTGTGGAAACATCACGAGGTCAAGGAAGCAACTTGGGAACGTGAGTTGGAAGTCCATGAAAAGTGTACAGACTTGTTTGTTAATGTTTGAACATGTATTGTATTGTGTTATGTTAATGAAATATGAAAACATTGTATATGTTTTGGAAATATGAAAACATGGTATATGTTGTTTATGATTTGGAAATGTGAGTTTATTATGAACATTGTATATATTTTGGAGATATGAATTGTGTGTTCAGTATTGAGGATTCATTTTTTCATATTGATGGGATTGAATAACCGGAGTGCTAGTCATGGTGATGGAATTGAATGAGTATCATTACGATTGTAGTTGGTTTTAACTTATTCTTAGAACTTGATTTGAAATTTTGGGGACGAAATTCTTTAAAGGGGGGACGTTATAGCAATTCTGATTTCGACTCGACTCTTGTTGTATCCTGGACTCGGGTTTAATGGTTTTATACTGTTGTTTACATCTTGTTTCCCTTGTATCTCCTTGAATTTGGCAATGGTATTGTTGTGGTTGCGTTTGGGATATGTTGGTTGCGTAGTTTCCAAACTCTTGTTGCCCACAATTTTGCTCCTCCGCTCGAGTAGTACTTCTTGCGCTCAAGCGGGCTTTGTAAACTCTCAGTACTTTTGCAGGTCTACAAAACTACTAGGAGAGTGTATTCTACACTTGAGCGGTCCTTTCTGCGCTCGAGTGGGTTTAGCTCGAGCGGCCATTCTTATGCTCTAGCGATTAGTCTGTTGTCTACAAAACTACTGGGAGTGTGCATTCTGCGCTCAAGCGCCACTTCCTGCGCTCGAGCAGAACAACTTGTTGTGTCTAACGCTCAAGCGTCAATATAGACACCCCATTTTTGACTGCCCTTAAGAGTTGGGCGCTTTATTCCGAACACACGATGATGAAAGTTACACTGTGCAATCTTTTGAATTCTCAGCGAAGAAATTTGGATTTAAGCTATAATCCCAAACCTTGTGCCCTATTTTAGCCAAACTATTTTAGACCTTAAAACCATCTTTTTCAAAATATTTTTTCAAATGTTTTTACGATGTTCTGAGGCTTCGTATTTCGTTTAAAATATTACACTTTTCGGTAAACCGAGCAAGGACAAAGTGGAAATAAATGAAAGGGAGGTGAATTCTTTGAAAAATCTTTCAAAACATCTTACTTATAGGTTTGGAGTTGAAGAAAGTAGGAGAGAAGGGAAGAAAACTAGTTGGGGAAGAAGTTGAGCATCAAACCGTTGAGAAAAAATGAGCAGCCTTCCCTAAAATAGGCATATATCTTTGTACGCTTATAATTTATATGTGACTCTAC
Source organism: Camellia sinensis (assembly GCF_055761805.1). NCBI lineage: Eukaryota > Viridiplantae > Streptophyta > Magnoliopsida > Ericales > Theaceae > Camellia > Camellia sinensis. The sequence continues at coordinate 54,113,716 of NC_138967.1, forward strand.
CACCATTGGAAAGTAGACTTCTGGGGCTTCAATTTAGACTTAAGAATCACCTAAAACCGAGTCTGGATGAGGGAGATATGCCCATTTGAAGTCAGTCCTGAAATGCAAATTTTTGGACCCGGCTGGGTCCATTTAGAACCGGTCGTGCCTCATTGAGGCCTAGTCAGGCCTCAATGAAAACTTTTCTAGACTTGCTTTTTAGGCCCGGAAGTAGGTTTTGGGGCTCTGCCAGGTCTCAATGGCACCAGACAGACAGCTGGCGGGAATTGAACAAATATCTTTGTTTGAAGATATTTTTGACCATTTCGACTCAAATTCTATAAATAGAGCATCTTTCTTTAGAATTCAAGGTTAGCAAAATTTCCAAAAGCTTTGAAGAACCAAATAGACCTCCTTCCATCTTCCTTTCTCCTTTGACCCTCAAGCCTTCTTTAGCTATACATACACAACGCATACACCATTGGAGCTTCTTAAAGCTTTTGTTGTAGTTTCAAATCATATTTCATAAAACTTGAGGGTGTTAGAATCAAATTTGTTTACCTACAAGCATCCTCTCTTTCAAGAGGTATAACTTTTGCATCTTCTTCCTTATTTCTCTTTTACTATTTTCCTCTCTTTTACATGCTTTGTACAATGTTTTGGGACTATTTTGTGGGCTAAAATTTGTGATTTAAGAGCTACCAGAGGTGAAGGGATTAATCACCCTTCCTTGAACCTTATTCCAAGCTTATATCCTTGTGTTTCCCACTTATTTCTCTAATTTTAGCCACTATTTTGGGCTGTCTGTGGACTATTTTTGCACTATTTTTAGAGGCTAAAATATGGTTTAGAAGTCCTAAAAGTGGAGGGGTTAGGCACCCCTCCTTAGCTTTGCTTACTAGCTTTGTATCTCTTTGTTTTTGCCTATCGTTTTGTGCTCTTTTAACGTGTTCTTGGCTACTATTTTTTACAATTTAGGGACTATTTTAGGGTTGTTTTAATTTATTTAAATAGTTTATGCTTTGAATATTATGATTGTTGTGTGGTAAGTCCTCATGGCTTTGTTTGTTTAGGCCTTAGACACCGAGTCATTTGCGTTGATAGCTCTTTCTTACTTAATTACATGTAAAGAGTCTCACTCGTGTAGTAAATCAACCTTGCATAATCATTTTGCAACCTTCCTTCTTTCTTGGTTTTTCTTTTCTTTTGAGAGTTGTTTCAACTGAATGTTGTTTAAACATGAGAAAGATACATACAATGCTAAATGGTTTAATCTCTTTGGAGGTTCATTATTAGGGCATTACATCTCCCTAATGTCAAAAAACACTTCTCATTTGATGCTTCTCTCCTTTTAGTGGACGTAACTCTCATTATTGGACAAATTGATTAAGTAATAGAAAGGTAAATAAAAAAGGATTAATAAAATTGGTTTAAAAGCAAGTCAACCGACATAAGGAAGATGAATAAAATTGGTTGGATTCGACCAGACGTTATGCCAAGTCATTGTGTCAAGAGTCGTCACATTTCAATTCATGCTATTTTGACAGATGTTGGAGCTTGTTTACCTCCCTCTTTGAACTTACTCCATGATAAGAGGGGGGTGGTTATTGATTCATTGCATTCATTAATTTTTGTCCAAAATCATGCCTTAACTCATCAAGCAATTAATTTGCTCATTGATGGTTTTGGATATGACTTCGTTCTTCTCTTGAGGCTTACCATGAGAGAGAAAACTAGAAGGGACAAACAAAGTTCAGAATAATTCTATCTGCACTATTTTCACTTCAGAGCACAAAAATAGGATTTTGCATAAAATTACGGCACGGCTAGCCTTATTTGGGCCTGGCCGGGCTTCATTGGGGGCCGGCTGGCCATCAATGTTTGGTAAGGCAGTGTGTTTTGCAGAAGCAAAGGGTAGTGACTGAAGGTGAAATAGGACAGATTCCAAGGAAGGTAGACAAAGTTACTTCTGAAACCGCTACAAGCATGCCATCCTCCTACTTCCATTGTGAATTGTAAATTAATGATTTCAATATTGTTGTAATTATTATCGTCGTAATTCATATTGTTGTAGCAATGATTCATTAGATAGTTAGCTTATTTTGTTGTAATAAATTAGCTAGTTAGTTAATCATAGCTTAGCTAGTTAGTTATTTATTCATTCACTTGGCTTTGGACCCTCTTGTGCGAGGGCCAACATGTAATAAGTTGTGTATCTTCCAACCCCACGTCTTTCTCCCTTTTACTTATTTGCTTACGATGTTTAGTATGGAGCACCATTTTTCAAATTAGCATTTTTTATGATTTGCATCCATTGTCTTGCATGCATCCAAGGTTCAGCTCATCATACTAACCAAATATTTAAATTCATTGCTTGAATACGTGATTTGTCACATGTCTTGAATGGAATCATATGCCATGTTCATAGCCGAGCCTATTAAAATTACATAACGTGTGCGTTATATTTAGTCATATTGTATTAGTTAGGAGCATGCATATTTTCTAATTATTTTGCTTTGTTTTGGCTCGGAGTACTAAGTGAGCAATTTTGAGTTTTAGCATCTTGTATCAAATTTTTGTGTTGCCATATCAAGCATATTACCATGAGGCTAAGTGCTTAAATAATATATCTATTTGAATGCCTGTGAATGAAGGCTAATTACTTAAATTGGGACAAATTGATTAATGTACAAACTCACCTTTTCAAGTGATGAGTATCAAAATCAATTTTCAAACAAACATGAAATCAAAGTGTTCCAACTTTTGCAAATTCATCTATACTTATATGCGTCACATAGTAATGTTAGTCTAATAAACCAGAACAAGAGCATATAATGTAAATAAAAAAAACATCATGATTAGTAGAGGCTGATCTTTAATTGGATGAGTGGGGTGCTCAATTCATGACATTCCCCTCTCATACCTTAGTTCTTGAGCCAAGACACTTTGGTGATGACGGACTAATGGCCTTTGGCACGAGTCTCGGGTTTCCTAAATTTTTCAAAAATATTTAGGTGGCGACTCTGAAATCTAGCAAAACAATCTATTTTTGGCATTTGATTCAAACATCGATTTTCCAAAAGAATTGTTGGATTTGGACTCTTTTGTGTTTTCGCTGTTTCACATTGCACTTTGTGAAATCAGATTCAGAACCATGGAAGTCCGAACTGTGGGGCTAGTCGTATTCGAAAGGAGTACTAAAAGTCAAGCCACAGTCAACTCTTGCGCTCGAGTGGACTGTGCGTATATTAGTTCGTAACAGCCACTCTTTTCATCACTTTTTTATCTTTTTCTCTCTCTAAAATATTTCAAAACCCTAGATCTTGAGTTTTTCCCTCTAAAACTCACATTCTCTCTACTTTTTCACCTAGATACATTGGTTTCTCTACCTATGTGCCTTTCCTAAAAAGGTAGAGCGGCTCAAAAGCTACGTTTTGATCCAAATAAACCTTGATTTCAACGTCTTTGGAGTTCCTACATTACTTTGCTTGCCTTCTCACTTTGAGGTAGAGACTTTCTACACTCTTCTATAACTTTTAACTTAGTTATTTGTTTATTGTATAAATAATGTTAGGATTGGAGTATTTTAGACAAACCTAGGGCTTTGGCTTAAAATCTAAAGTGGGTTTTTCAAATGAAGGTATTGAAAATGGTTATGGGTGTAGACATGCAGACGTGTTGTATTAAAATTGTTGATTTTTGACACATGGGTTGGATTTTGAAGAAAAGGAAGCTTTGCCCTAAAGTGTTTCAAATAATTATTTTGTATAAATAATAAAATTGATATTGGGAATATGAAATTAGATGAATGTGTATATAAATGGTGGAGTTGGATGCGTATCATCTCTCACCTATGGAAATTTGGACAATTTATCTATCTTGGAGATTGTATATCTATTTAGAAATATTTGTTTTAGGTTATCGGTGGAGGATAGCTGTGATTGTTGTAGAAATTGCAATGAGGATTAGGTGAGTTGGAATTAATCTCTTATCTGTTGTTATTGAATATGATTGTGTTTTAAATACATTGTATATGTATGATGTTGGGAGGAGAAAGGAGATGTACTCCATATTTGAGAGAAGAAAGGAGATGGACTCCATTGAATTAAGTTGGCCTGTGTGTCCAGAGTGAAACTCCCGAAAATCACACATATACATGGGTGTCGATCCCACAGATGAAATTTCCGTAAAATGGCAAATTTGAAATGTTTGTATGATGATTGTATTGGTTAGAGAACCACTAAGTTGTAGCCTTAGTTAGGTTGTTTGGATAATAAAGGACTTGACTCATGGATTGAGGTGAAATGAATTAAGATGAAATGGCTTGAAATATGAAACTTGGCATATCATGGTCCTGTAAGAATATGAATGATTTTGTCATAGGCAATGTATATGCATATCATACTTATATCATTGTTAAGAATCATATATTGTGTTAGATTGTTTCTACTGGGCTTTGACTCACCCTATTTGGGAAAAATCATTTTCAGGTGTTAGTGACATGCCTCTACCAAGACAATAACTTGGGAGTAATTTGAGCTGAAAGCTTCTTTGTTTATTATGTTATCATTTTGATTTAAGCAAAGGGCTTTATATGTATTGGATTTGTATCCACTTTTGTTGTAACTAGGCACAGCCTTGGAAAGATGTAAGCCTTTAGGGCATATGAGTATTTGTTTAACTTTCATTTCTTATTACTCGTTGTAACACATGTTGTAGATTCAGAATGAATCATTTATGAATGTATAATGCATGTGTCACCTTTTGTATATCAATTCTGATTAATAAAAGAGTACTACTTTGTTTATGTCACTGTGTATATGTTGTTGGGAGTCGATTTATGGCATTTATTTTTGGGTGTTACATGTTGTCTAGTGTAGCACGTCCGCGAGGGACCCCGCTACTACAGTTCGGACTCAATTTGTGTCACGGTTCTTAATCTGAACCAAAGAGTCCAAGTCTGGCAAATCGTTTTGAGAAAACAGATTTTTAGAAAAAGAAGTGCCAAACATGGACTGCTTTGCCAGATACAGAGTCGCCACCTAAATATTTTATTTTTGGGGAAATTTAGGAAACCCTGACTCGGTGCCAAAGGCCACGTGTCCGTCATCACCAAAGTTGCCTCGGCTCGGGAGCTTGGGTACGATTGGGGAAGGTCAGCTATGAGCACCCCCTCTCGCCCGATCCGAGGATCGGCCTCTACTAACCATGATATCCCATTTTGAAAACGTTATGTGTTCTTATTCCGGTTATTAGCCTAGAATTACTATGTTATGCGCACAGCAAACAAGTATAGACCAAATCACCTAAATTGGAACAAAACATAGCATGTTTGTTTTGAAAATGGTTTGCTACTCGCAAGTAGGCTAAAATGCAGGTTTTGCCACCCTCAAGTGGACTTTTAGGGAGAATGGTTTTGCCACTATCAAGTGGGCTTAAAACTCGCAGTTTTAATGAATTATCCTAATTTAGGCAATTCGACCTTCATCCACAGGCATTCAAGCAGTTATATCACATAAGCAGCTAGCCTCATGGTAATCATGCAATTATGGCAACACTCACACGCATGCGGCATGCTAAAGCATAAAAGCTCACCTAGTACTCCAAGCCAAAACAGAAACCAGTTAGTAATCACATGCATGATCCTAGTTCATATTTGAAATGGCTAATGCAACACATGCAAAGATGCAATCTAAACAGGCCTGGCTATCCTAAACATGGCATGTGAAATGCTGCAACTAACAAATACTCAACTTGGAATTGAAATACGGGTGCAGTTAGCGTGATGTACCGAGCCTGGTGCATGCAAGACAAATGTATGAATGCACGCATGCATAGCATAAGGTATGCTAATTTAAATATGCCCTAGTCTACCATCATAAGCGGGTAAATAAAAGGGAAGAAAGACGTGGGGTTGGAAGACATGCACACACGCACCCACACTTATTACAAATTTGCCCTCGCTCGGAGGGACCGAAAGAATAATGCAGTCCGAATAACAAATCAACTATCCTAGCTAATTAATTATTACAGACCCTTAATTGATTAACAAAATAAATGCAGACAGAAGGTGGCCGCAGCCGTGCCTCGGAATGCGCGAATGATGCATGCTCGGTCCATTTTGCCCGGAAACCCATACCACGCCACTGCTGCCTCTGTTAATGCTGCCCTGCTCCTCTGAAAATTGCCAAAGTCTCAGGGTATCTTCAATGAGAACTGCATAACACCACCGGCTAAGTGAAATGACCACCGGCCATGGGAAATTTCCATCGGCTGCTTTCAAGTCCATCGGCCTCATATCCTTTGCCGGTCGGCATTCTTCAGTGCCGGTCGGCAGAAACTTCCTGCAGAAGCTGGTTTTTGACAGCAACAAGGACAGACAGTGCATGGTATAGAATTTCAAGCACATGTATGCGCGGGCACACTCCCTATCATGCAAGGGACTCAAGGGAGCATGACCCTCGACCCTCGGGCCATCAATTATGCATGATGGCCTAAGAGGCCAAGTTTTGCAACTTTGATATCAAATGAAATGCAAGCACAAAACACATCAAAGGGCCCCAACCCCTATCATGATCGATCAAGAGGCAAGGGATGCATGCTCAATGAAATGCAACCTAGGCACGGAGGCTAAGTATGCAACATGAACATGCAAAATGAGCAATGTATACTAGGCGCGCAACCTAAACAGGTAAGTAAACATGGCATGCAACAACATGCGATGATGGACTTAAACTAACATGGATAGCTCGCAAGCATGCCAAAATCAGTGGCCATTAGAGGAAAAATGAGACTCTCGAAATGCGTGCACCCATGCACACAAACCGAGGACCAAACCTAAGGCATAGTATGCAACTCTAACAAGGCATGGCAAGGCATGAAATATGGCATACAAGCATGTAATTCCAGCACTGAAATGTGATACAAAACAGCCTGGAATCATGGAAACATGGCACCCGGTGCATGGAATGGCCCCGAAACACAAAACTAAGCATACGCATTGGCCTATAGCTATACAAAGCATGCATTATTTGATCATGAAGCATGAAGACAGATGCAAGACAGTCCCAAAACATGCATATTTCTAGTTCAAAGCATGGCCAAAAGATGTTAGCAAGATGGACTAAAATAGCATGCAACTTTGACTAGCAAACATGGGTTGTATGGCAAGTATATGATGCACATGGAATCTCACCAAACCATCAAAAATCAGTGAATAAAACATGTGAAAATAGGCCCAAATAACCACTGATATGCAACCATGGCATGCAAAAATGATGAGTTACTTTAGAGGGCCATCCAAGAAGTTATTAAGCACATGCAAGATACACATTTAGCAAGACCAAACCAACTTTGGAAATGGCTTATGGGGGTCCTAAAACCCACTGAAAAATGCTTGAAATAAGGCTTGGAAGCATGCAAATAGGAGCCCCTTTGGAAGGCCAAAAAGGGCAACAAACAAGGCACCAAGGGAGAGGGTCACCCCTCTCCTTCTTAGGACCTCAGACCACCATCCTCAGGGATTTCAGTGGTGAGGAGGCCCAAACAAGGTGGTCCCGAAGCTCACCAAAATCACACAAAAAAGGGGCCAAACAAGGCCTACGAGGAGGTAAACGACTCCAAACACAAAAGTGGTCTTAATGAAGTATCTTAAACACAAAAAAACAGAACTTTTTTTATGTAATACACTAAGCTCAAATCAGCAAGCAAGATAGGCTAAAATGAGGTACAAGAAAGTGCTAAAAATGGGAAGAAACTTACCCTTGAAGACCAAATTCGAGACCAGCAGCTTCAGGGGCCAAAAACCAGCTTTTGGAGCTCAATAAACCCTCCTAAGAACCTCAATCCAATGGTAGTGGTGTATGGCTATGAGGTGTGGTGCAATAGGCCAAGAACAAGGGTCTTTGAACACTCTAACACACCCAAATGTAGAGAGAGAGGGAGATATAGAGAGACAGGGTGATATATATGTTATATGTATGTATTAGGTCTGATTTTGCTGAACTAAATCAATGGAGAAGGAGGCTTTCTTATATAGGCAAAGGGAAAGGCTTGAAGCTTATAAGACAAGCTAAAAAGAAAGGGTCAAGGGGGGCAAAGTGGGCAAGGCTTATAGAGGAAGCTAAGATAGCTAGCCAAGCTTCTTGAGGAAGCCAAGACAAGGGGTCAAAGCTTCCTCAAGAAGCCTTGAGCAAAGGGTGCAAAAGAGGGGTCAAAGGTGGTCAAAGGTGCAAAATAGCCACACCCGTGCATGGGGGGACGGGTTTGTGCACTCCAGCTGGCACAGCTGGAATGCACCATGCTTGAGGGATGAAAAAGGGGCATATCGGCCAGAAAAGGAGGTCGTCGGCCAAAATAAATGGCCGGTCGGCACAATAAATTGCCGGTCGGATAAATAGATTTCCGATAGATGCTGCCAAGGTCAAAAAACGGCTGGTTGGTGTCCAAATTGAATCCCCGGAAGTTAGCTTTCCAATGGCGCAAACCTTGCATTAAAATTCCTCCTGTGCAAAAAGTTATTCCCTTTTCGGTGAAGCCGCGCAGATTCGATCCAACCGGGATGATGCACAACTTCAACTGATCATATCTCCCCACCCGGACTTGGCTTTAAGAGATTCTTGAGTGCAAAATGAAGCCCCAGAAGTGAGCTTTCCGACGGTGGTGGCCCCAGAGCTAAAATCCAAGTATGCAGATTAATAAGCCCGATTTAGCGAGGACTGCTCGACTCCCTTCTACCCGGATTCATGCCTGTCTTCTCCTCCAACTTGGTTTCTTCTCTCTTCCCCTCCTTTCTTCAACTTCAAACCCCTAAGCAAGGTGTTTTGAAAGATTTTTTTCAAAGATTTCATCTCTCTTTCATTCATTTCCACTTTGTCCCTGCTCGGTTTACCGAAAAGCGCAACGTTTGACAAAATGCGAGCCTCGGAACATCGCAGAAACTTTATTTCAAAAAAGTTTTGAAAGAGAGGGTTTTAAGGTCTAAAAACCATCCAAAATAGCTTTGGTCCAAAACGGGGTGTGAATTTGAGACTTGTCTCTCTCCTTGCCGAAGAAACTGGATCTTTGCCCTGCACACCTTTTATCATCAAGTAAACCATCAGTAATGCCCAAGTCTTATGAGCTGTCAAAAATGGGGTGTCTACATCTAGCTGTGCTGATATGCTGCAATGAGTTGATTATTCTGTTTTTGTTGATTATTTTGTATGAACCAATGTTTGTATTACCTTTGCTGTTAATTTGAACACTATAACAGGAGTACAGTTTTAGGCTGGTAAAGCTAATAAAAAACCCTGCCCAGTTTTACTCAAATTAGTACCAATGTTTATATGTGTGCTTATTTTCAACAATACCTGTATGAACCAATAAAAAAAAAAAAAAAACCCTACCCAGGTTTGTTCAAATTATTCTGTATGAACCAATGTTTGCATGTGCGCTTATTTTCAACATTACCTTTGTCAATTGATCAACATTACCTCTGTCAATTGATCAAATGAATCAATAATTAATAGCACAACTTAAACATACTTGGAGATGGAACTGAAGGCATCAAACTGAATTTATTCCTTTTTCGCATATATTATAAATATTACATTGTCTGACTTGGGTTCTTTATCATAAATGCTATATATTGCAGAATAAGGTTCAAGAGCTTCACAAGCCTTCTACAGAAGAAGGGCCAGCATCTATCAAAGATGATGCAATTGTTCATGCGTTTGATCCAGAACGGCGTGGTAGGGCAAGAGGGCCTGGATTTGGAGCATTGTCATCGAAATGTGATGCACAAGCATACCAAAATCAAAATATGAGAAAACTAAATAAAAAAATTGCTGCTCTTAGAACTAAAACTCCGGGAGATGAGAGCTAAAATGTTAAAAGGAAAAAGGAAAAATTAGGTTAAAAAAAATGAAGAATGTGACAATATATGCTATATATATTGATGTTTCAAAAATTTTTAAATAATTTTCAATTAAAACTTATAGAAACCAAGCGAACATGCAACGGGCAAGAAAAATTCTCATGGAGAAACTCAAGTAGCTTTTTCTAGTTCTTTGTCTTTTTTCTAATTTTATGAAAAAAACTACACAGTCCATAGACTTCTAATTTAAATTTATTATCATAATGGGTCTCGTGTACATTTATTAAAATCGAAATTACTTGTCACATGTGCTTCCCATCTTAGATAAAAGGATGTAAATTGTAAAGTGGTCTGTCAAATAAGGAACTACTGCTTGAGCTATGCAATCATATCATAGTTTGATTTATTTACAAGTCCAGGCAGTGGGGTTTATGTCATTATAATTGAGGATTATGGTGCGGTGGTGGTTGGGAACTGGTTGTGGTGTGATAGTTTTGAACTTGGGGGTGTGATACGATGGCAATGATGGCTATTGAGATGGTGATGGTATTAGTACCGGGATCTGGGAGTGTATTGATGCATATTAATTGTTAATTGAATCCAACTACTTTGAATTTGATTTCACGGGATTGAACCCCAGCTCACCCCTGTTTCCAAGTGTAGGTGTTCAGTCTATATTCAAAATGCAGTTTCAATGTACCATATGAATTATGAACTTATGATATCATTTTGGTTTAATTTCGACCATAATCTAGCAGTTGAATTTGGTTTATAAGGTATACATAACATTATTCTTTATTTTTAAGCATTGTAAATACAAGAGTCATTTCTTTATTGTAATTATAATTCTTAGTTTAAGTATGGCTTGATAACCAAAGATGAAACAATCATCATCCTTAGTGTTAAGTATAATTCTTCCAGTGGGGGAGTTCCCTACGAATTATTTAGTTGTCAAGTTCTTGCAATTCAATTTATGAAATTAGGTCAAGTTAGTCCCTGGCTTTAAATTCTCTTGGAGTGTATCATTTTCTTGATGTAATCAGAGTTATATTCAAACATGACATGTTCCAAATGGTGCTTTCATATTAGCTTTTTACTTGTTGGCAAATTTCTTGGAATTGTCTACTCCACCTTTTCAAGTATCACAAAGTTTGTAAAAAATAAAAAATTGATTAATGCTTGTAGCAGCCAAGCAAAGGGGCAAATGGACACTCACATGAAGAAGCCTAGGTAAACTTGCACATTTCTCACGCTTGTGCTTTTACTTGCTTGCTTTTCTACTCAAGCTTGTCATTTTACATATGGATTACATTAAGATTCTGAATTTGAGTAAACAAATGCTTCTTGTCATTGTAATACAATTTTTTTAGGGTGAGGAAAACGATAGAGATGAACATAGGGTGCACAGAGGTGGTTTAGGTAGGATGCACTCACAACAAAACATTTTGGTAAATTTTGTATGGCATGATTAATTTACTGATTTGTATTTTTCTCATGCTTGTGCTTTTATTTGCTTGCTTTCTTTTCTACTCAAGAGCTTTTGTCAAATTTTCATATACATCCCACATCGTCTACCAAATTTGAGTAAACAAATATAACTTGATATTATATTACAATTTTTTTAGGGTGATGAAAACAATGAAGGCGATGAAGATATTTGGGTAAATTTTATATGGCATTAATAATAACTTTAATTTGGTCTTCAATTCATTAGTTTATTTTATGTATTGCTTGCATGATGCAAATGAAACTGGAAATGGTGGATCCTTGGACAATGTCAAATTGTTGAATTGGGATAAAACAAAGACGGTGGTTGCAGAAGGCATAATTGCATCAATAGATTCTAAAGCATTGGTACATCACATGCCTCTTGGCCCTGGTTGTTGGAAAGAATGGGTTATCCATATCATAGTCAATGTTTCACCCTAATCATGAGATGTTTGTGCTTGTAGATGCTATTGGAAGCACAGTTGCTTGGCCAACCCATTTCATTAGCTTTGACTTTGAGTAGAAATCCTAACATCTATGGATAGTTTTTGAGGACTTTGATGAATAGATTTCTATAATCTTTGAATAGTTTTGAATTTTGTTTACAAACTCATATGTACAGTTTTGGATGGTTTATAACTTTTTGGACAATTTAGAACTTAAGGATAGTCTTTTTGGATGGTTTTGAACTTACGGTTAGTTTTTGGATGTTTGGAATTTATATATTGACAATTTTTTAATGTTCATAATTTATGGATATAGTTTATTTTTTATGCTTGAAACAATATTTTGTTGTTTGATTGATATTTTGTGAAGCTTGTTTGTAATGTTTGTTAGATTGTACAAAACAGGTAAAAATAGAACCTGCTAAATAATAATAATAATAATAATAAACATTCTACGGCAAGCAAATTAGGCCATTATATGACACATTCCACAACATTCTAAGAATGCCGTGATATGTTCTACTTATCTACGGCAATCTGAGCAAGTCGTTGTATTACATATTCTATGGCGCTCAATGAGCGTTGTTATTTGTCTCACCAATTAACAGCGTGCACAAGTAGTCGTAGAAAAAGTAAAAGCGACGCATAAAATCTGATGTTAAATAGTTTTTAATGATGTACTATGGCATATCGTTGAAAGTGAATGACTTTTCATAATTTGTCATAATATAACGTTATGTTGCACATCGTAGAAGGTTTTTGTTGTAGTGTAGCTTTTTTCTAAGTACATAATATATCTATTTTTTAAAAGAATATAAATTAAAAGCAATAAGTATTACCCTTTTTTTTTAACTGAATGAAAACAAAAGTCATTAAAAAACATAATTAGAAACAAATTAAGAAAAAAAAATGGTATAAGAAAATTTTGACAAGGCTTCAATATCTAGGAAACATTACATATCAGTATAAATAAATGACACAATCTACTCTACATCTTCTCATGATAATGCAAAATTTTAAAATTGACATATTTATATAAACAAACATTTCGTATTTCAAAATGAAAGAAGTGAAACATTTTCATCCTTACATGGGGTGGAGAAAACATTCATCTGTGTGTTTTTTAATGTTCATAGGACCAAAATCTAAGCGGATAAATGATGTACCAGAAATCGAAAGGAAGAACTTCCCTCGTTCCCTATTATTTTGGTAATTTGCTCACCGAGTAGAATTCATCTCCTAATTGCTTGTTTAATCCCTAAGATTACTACCATGTTAGACACGTGGTGCTCTAGGAGTACCCAATAATTTTCTGTATGCATAGCATTTGAAATAACACATCTTCCAATCTCAACCATTGGATTGTAATCTTAATGCATTAATTACTATAATACAACTAGGGCCGCAAACGAGCCAAGCCGAGCCAAATTTTAGTATGTTTGGGCTTGTTTATTAAGATTTTAACAAGTTTGAACTCATACTCAATAAAAATTTAACGAACCGAGCTCGAGCCAAGTTGGTTTAGGCTTGACTCGAGTTAGAGCCAGTTCACGAGCCTTAATGAACTAAAAAATTTATAAATTCATACTTATATAAGACTAAAGTTACAATTAAAACTTTAATTATACAATTATATATACAATATATATAAATATACTAAAAAAAAGTCAATATTTTACCAAAATAATAATATCTACCACCGCTATTATATAAATGTACTATCTATAGTTAACTATTATTTACATTTATACTTTTTAAATATATAAATAACATATTTATCTTATTTTTTATACATATTTTTACCTTATTTAATATATAAATAATAAATGTTAATCGAACCAGCTTTGAGCTTTAGTATGTTTAAACTTGTTTATTAAAAATTTAACGAGCTCAAACGCAAAAAATATATATATATATATATTAATAATGAACTGAGTTCGAATGAGCGCTTACCAAGTCGAGTTTGAGATTGTTCACAAACGACTCTATTCATTTGCAGCCCTAAATATAGCTTAAGACAATGCAATAAATGACATTTAGGAACAAAAATGAGATTTAGCAATAAATGACATTTAGTAGTAAGATTTCGAAATCATTTCTTTTATGGTTAGTTAATTAATTTCATTAGTTGGTTGAATTTGAACATGATATTGTATGGGAATGAGGTTGGTGTTGTGCCTTATAGGCATAGAACCATATTGTGAGTCTGAGGAGGCATATCTCAAATTTATTTTAATGATCCCAACTGTTCATAGTGTAGGGTTCACTAAGTAGATAATCCATGACACAATTTAAGTTAATTAGACATCTATAACCCAAACAAGACCGCATTTATGTTTAGAAAAATTAACCGTTAGCATGATTTTAATAATTTTTTAAGGTTATTATTCGACTTAATTATGGAGTCATACTTATCAGATTAATTTTATTTTTTATATGGATAATATAGTCAACAAATCCTATAATATAAATCGTTCAAATCATCAAATTATGATCAGAACAAACCTCGTGAGGTGTGACAGCACAAGTGCTGTCATAGCACCCACCCCTAATCCCATATTATGTTGGTTACCAAATGTTACTTTCTTAAGGTAAGCTAAGAAATGCGGGTCAGTGGTTTTATTTATAATCTTAACCAGGTTCGAGTATGTATTGGTGGGGGTTGAGAAATCTATTGGCAACTTTGGTGTTTTTGCTGTGTTTGCAGGGGTTGTTGTGTTGTTTAGGAGCTGTGGATTGTCCGTTTGGGTCTTTGTCTTTGTTTTGTTTGTTGTTGTTGGTACCTTACCAACTTAGTCTTAAGCCTGCAGAAGATTGTGTGGTCCCTTAGGATGGGTTACTATGATGTGTTGTTCATTGGCCTTCTTTATTGATGTATTCTCTTATTTATTTCATACTAATTTCATCAATAAAGTGACTTATTTTGCTGATAAAAAAAAAAAAAAAGAAAAGAAGTGTTATCCCTTCACAAAAAAGATACTATACCACTACCGCTCATACCTTATTAAATAATATACAACATATAACGATTTGATCTATGTGGATACTTACAAAAAAAAAAATAAATAAATAAATTTACAGGCTTCACAATTTTAGTAACAATACAACATATTCAGAAAAATTACTTGAAAAACTACCTAGAAGTGCATACATAGATCTTGTCATTATCGGTATGGTCCATATCTCATTAACTTGAAATCTATATGATATATTTCATTTTGAGAGTAAATTTCAACTTATAAATCCATGGTAATTATTATTTTTTCCGTTTTGGGCTTGAGGCATTGTTATGGAGCTTGAAATAGTAAACTCAAAATATTACCCGGAAATGAGGTGTGTAGATTGATACTTGATCAAATGAAATTAGTACACACATTTTGTTTTTTGATAATTTTTAAAATTTCCTTGTATTGGTATTATTTTCTGCAGGAGTAAAAAACTTCTCACCCAATTCGTCACATCGGACTTGATAGATGTACAGTTTTGTTCCTAAAATAACCAAATCCAAACCTGTTACTGTTCATCCAATCAATCTACTCAAAGAAAATTAGGGTGTGTTTGAGATTGACGTTTGTAGTAACTGTTTCGTTAGTTTTTTTTTTTTTTTTTAAAGTATTTTTTTATTTTATTTTTTCTTAAAATCTTTATACTTTTAAATTTACTCAACTAGACCAATCAGAAAATTAAAAATAATAATAATAAACTTTTAAAAAAATTCATTAAAGATAAAAAATATATATATATTTTGTTCTTTATTGAACCTGTTTTGGATTTTTTAATTTTTTTTTTTAAATTTAAATTCTTATACACTACACGGACTTGAAAAATAAAGATAAAAATTGACACAAATTATTAAAAAAAAAAAAAGGAAGAGTAAATTATTAATACATCTCTGCGATTTGCTTAAAATATGAATTACTCCTTGTAGTTTTACTAATTACATCATGCCTCTTCAAGTTTCTAATTGCATAATAAATTACTTATTTTATTAATAAATTATCAAGTTAATTAACAATTGTTAATGATGTCAGAAATATATTTATTTAACAATTTTTATGGTTTTATTGTTGTATAAGATAATAGTTAGAAAAACAAATTCTTTTGTTAATTCTGTTAGTTAAAAATACCTTACAAAGAGGTATTTGTATGTGAAAATTTCAAATACGCTCTCCAAAATTCTTGCAAATATGGGTCCAGTAATTTTCACATACAAAGAATTTTGGAAGAAGAGAAAGCAGAAGAAATGGGAAAAATGATAGCCTGTGTAAATATATAAACGTTTAAGCACATTTCTTTTGAGGGAATGGTCATGTGAAAGGTAAAAATATGTTCAAGCTTGAATTTTGTTTCTTCCTGCACAAAGACTCTTCTTGTCAGTAAAAACTCTTGGGATTTCGGACCGCAAGGCTTAAAATTTTATTTTGAAAGCCTTGTTCGGATTATAAAGATTTAGTCTAGTACGTGCAAGCTAACTCACGATGCCCTACATATCAAAAAAAAAAAAAAAAGATACCGCTGCCAAAGGTTCAAATAAAGAAAAATTACTGTTAAAATAGCTTTGTAAAATTTAAATCTCAGTTTATTTATATAAAAAAAGATTTAAAAAAAGAAAGAAATATTGACAGTTAGGCTGTTGAAGGCCAAGACAATGGTTGTGGCATTGATTGTCTTCCCTGAGGTCCAGTTCCTTTAAACACCAACTGGGCAAAAAAACATTCAACCAGGAAGGCTACGAGGACGAGCATATAATCGTGAGAATGACTTCCCTCCATACCATTATCTTCTATATCTTTTTATACTTTTTAGCCTCTATTCCAAGCCCACAATAATAAATAAAACTGTTCATCTCGAAAGCCCATCAGTAAATATGAGTTATGCAAAAAATTAATTTTATTGAATATCGTTAGATACATAAAAAAATATATATTATTTTTTAAAATAGATCGCAACTATGAGTTTAAACTTAAATTATTCATTTTATAAAATAAAATGTAAATTGTTCATTTATTCTCGATATCCGATGAAGTTGATTTTTTGCACAGATTGTTTTCATTGCGAAGTCTACAAGATAAATGGTCCAGATCATCGTTGTGACTCTAGAATGGGTACCATAAAATGAAATATGTATAAGTATGAAGGATCCTGGTATAGCCAGAAGTCATTCCCCATAATTTTCTTCTTGCAAGCTCTGAAATCAAAATACCAAAATAGCTCAAAGACACAAATAAAGGCATCAGAAAAAGTAGATAAAATAAAACAAAAAGGACATAAAATTATGAAAAAGAAAAGAAAAATGCTTGGGAGCACTAATTAGTGCTCCCACTAATTAGGTGGCAGTGGGTCCCGCCATTAATGATGTGATGTTTTGGTCTTGGAGTTGTGTTTTTTTTTTTTTTTTTTTACTTTTTTAATGCATTAGTACTATTAGTGGTGATACTTTTAGTGGGATGAATCATTATTGAAAAGAAAAACCACAATGTAAAAAGTAATTCAGTCGTGAGAGTAACAAGGACATGAATATCAAAATCATACAAGCAGAAACCAGCGGTGCACACTATTAACACCATCCCAAAGCATCAAAACACAAATGACAGCACCAAGTCAATCATGAGAGTAACAAAGATTCTCTAAAGCAGATAGCAAAAAAAATTAAAAATTAAAAGCTGAAAACTGAATGGAATTATAAACAATTATTACATCTAATGTTAATCAATTGAATGAGACTACAGATTCAATCTCTTAGCATTTTTCTAAAGTACATAATATTTTCGAAAGAATATAAATTAAAAGCAATTAGTTTTACCCTCTTTCTGTTATAACTAAATGAAAACAAAAGTTGTTAAAAAAACAAGTTAATAAAATTTTTGGTATAAGAAAATTTTGACAAGGCTTCAAAATCAAGAAAACTACAAACATTTATATGTTAGTATAGATAAATGATGCAATCTACTCTACATCTTCTCAAAATAATGTAGAAGTTTAAAATTCACAAATGTATAAACAAACATCTGGTATTTCAGAATGAAAGAACTAAAGTATTTTCCTGCTTATATGGGTTAGAGAACATTCATCATAGGACCAAACTCTATACAGATAAGCGATTTACCGGAAATTGAAAGAAAGAACTTCTCTCATTCCCTATTATTTTTGGTAAATCGCTTACCAGGTAGAGTACATCTCCTAATTGTTTGTTTAATCTATAGGTATACTACCAAGTATTTATAGTATTTGAAATAGCACATCATGCAATGTCAGACATTGGATTGTAATTTTTTTTTTATCAGCAACCATTGGATTGTAATTTTAATGCATTAAATGGTATAATACAATTTAGGACAATGCAATAAATGACTTTTAGAAATAAGATTTCAAAACCATTTCTTTTATGGTTAGTTGATTAATTTCATTATTTGAATTTGAACATGAACATGGTATTGTGCTGGTTACCAAAAAGTCAAGGGTCCCAGGCCCATAGAGCAATTGATCCTAGTAATTTGGGAGCCCAGTCCAGCAAAGAAGACTCTACTCAACTTTGTAATGTAATAGAAGCCCAAACACGATGCGTAAGAAAGGAAAGTAGTGAGATCATGGGTGTATCTGCGTTATCAACTCTGAGGAGGCGAGTAAGTAGGAAGGAGATAGCTAAAGGAATCTTCAAAAAGCAATCCAGTAAGAAAGGAAGTCTTAACAAGGGTAAAACCAATGCGGGAACTTCTTTAAACCTGAAAAAAAGGAGCTGTGTTTAGGTCAGCGGTGGCCGCAATATCACTCTCAGTGGCAAGTGAATCAGGCAGTAGAAGAGTGCTACTCAATGAGGCTGAAGCAGCATTACAAATTGGTCGTGTCCTTGGTGTGGATTGTGCAGGGAAGGAGGAAGAGGTAATTAGCAAATTAATGGAATTGGAAGCAAAGGACAGAGAAAAGATGAGAAAAGGGGGTGGGGATGCTAGCTGATTAGCAAACCCAGGTGATTATGTGTTCCAATTTTGTTCTTAATGAAGTTTTTATCCTGGAATGTAAGAAGGCTAGGAAGGCCTGAGAAAAGAAGGAAGATTAGAAAGCTATTTTGTGACAGAAAGGTTGATATGGTACTACTACAAGAAACAAAGAGATCAGTAGTTAATGAGAAGTTTGTGAGAACACTCTGGGGTAGAGATCAAATGGGGTATATGGCGGTTGATTCAGAAGGGGCTGCTGGTGGCTTATTATGTATATGGAATCCAGAAGTGTTTCATAGATGGTTGATTGCTGCAGCAACAGGAATTTTATAATACTATCACGTTCTCTTTATAACAGCTTTGATTGTACTATATTAAATATCTATGGTCCAAATGACATTGAGAGAAGAAAGCAGGTGTGGGATAGCTTGGTTAGATTGAAGTCGTTTAGGGGGGGGGGGGGGGGGGGGGGGATGGGGAAGGGGGGATTTTAATGAAATCAGGAACATTTCAGAAAGAAATGGGTGTTCTAGGAGAGACAAAGGTATAAGGGAATTTAATGAGCTGATTGATCAGCTTGAAGTGTCTGATTTACCAATGATGGGAAGGAAGTTTACCTGGTGTAACTCTCAGGAGGGAGAAAGATGGAGTCAGATAGACAGATTTTTGCTTGACCCAGAATGGTTACATATGTTTAATTTTAAGCTTTGGGGGCTTCCAAGAATGGTTTCAGACCATTGTCCCATTATTCTGATTGAGGATGAGAGGGATTGGGGTCCAAAGCCATTTAGATTTCTAAATGTATGGTTACTTCATCCAAAATTCAGATTCTATATGGAGAAAACGTGGGCAGAAGCAAATGTGGAGGGCTGGGCTGGCTTTAAGTGTTTACAAAAACTAAAAATATTAAAATTAGCACTGAAAATTTGGAACAATAGAAGTATTTAGTGATGTGGAGCATAAACTTAAACTAGCTGGAGAGGAAATGCATACACTTGATTTACTTGCTGAAGATAGAGCTTTAACTGAGGCAGAGCAGATTAAAAAAAGAGAGGCAAAAGGTGAAGCTTGGAAACTAAATAGAATGGTAGAATGGGTGTGGGTCCAAAAATCCAGGATCAAGTGGACAACAGAAGGAGACAGGAACACAAGAGTCTTTCACATTATGGCAAGCTCTAGAAATATCAGAAATTCTTTGAGTTCAGTAACAGTAAATGGGATTGTTAAGGAGGATCCTGTGGAGATAAGAGATGTAGTTATGCAGCATTTTATGAACCAATTTTCTGAATCATAGGCTGTTAGACCTAGGCTATCTGGGTCATTTAAAGTAATTGGGGGCATAGAGGCTGTAGAACTTTTGGAAGCTGATTTTTCAAAGGTAGAGGTTGAAGCTGCGGTCAAAAACTGTGCAGGAAACAAGGCCCCTAGGCCTGACGGGTTTAATCTTATGATGTTTCAAAAGTGCTGGCAGGTTATCAAGTCAGATGTGCTTAATTTCATGAAGGAATTTCATGAAAATACAAGCCGGTGAAAGGTATTAATAGTTCTTTTGTTGCATTGATTCCTAAGAATGATAATCCCTTCTGCTTGTATTCATCAGGCCCATAAGTCTTCTTGGCTCATTGTATAAAATCTTGGCAAAAGTGTTAGCAAATAGAATCAAAAAAGTGTTGCCTAGGATTGTTAGTGCCACACAATCAGCATTCATAGCGGGTAGAAACATCTTAGATGGGGTGTTGATAGCTAATGAGATTGTGGATGGTTGGAAAAAGAATAGAAAGAGTGGAATTGTTTTGAAACTAGACTTTAAAAAAGCCTGTGATTCAATTAATTGGAATTTCTTGTTTGAGATGCTTTCAAATTTTGGTTTTGGAAACAAATGGGTGTGTTGGGTGAGGGAATGTATATCATCAGCCAAAGTTTCAATGCTGGTTAATGGTTCCCCAGCTTCAGAATTTAGCCCACAAAGGGGTCTTAGACAAGGTGACCCACTATCTCCCTTTCTCTTTAACATTGTGGCTGAGGGTCTAAATATTTTATTGGGTAGAGCACAACAAATGGAGTTGATCATAGGGGCTGATGTGGGTTCCAGTGATCTCAAGATCACTAATTTGCAATTTGCAGATGACACGATTCTTTTTTGCAAAGATGATTAGGGGAAGTTAACCAACGTAAAGAGGATTTTGTGATGTTTTGAGGTGTTGTCCGGGCTGAAAATCAATTATCACAAGAGTGTGGTGTATGGGATTGGAATTTTTGAAGAACTATCCAAGAAGTTTGCAGGTAAGCTGAACTGTCTATCTCAAAGCTTACCTTTGAAGTATTTGGGACTCCCTTTGGGTGCAAGTCTAAGGAGGAAAAAAACCTAGCAACCAGTGTTAGATAAATGTAAACAAAGACTTGCTTCTTGGAAGAGAAAATTCCTATCTTTTGCGGATAGATTGACTTTGATCAAATCTGTGTTGTCTAGTTTACCAATTTATTATATGTCTCTCTTCAAGATGCCAGAAGGGGTTGCAAAGGAAATCAGGAAAATTTAGTCCAATTTCTTATAGGGTGGGGATGGAATTTAAAGAAAAGTACATCTGGTCAAATGGGAGGAGATTTCAAAAAGCAAAAACCAAGAGGGTCTTGGGTTTAAAAGGATTAGACATATGAATGATTGTCTCTTGTTGAAATGGTGGTGGAGGTTTGGAGCTGAAATAAATACTCTCTGGAAACAGGTAATTTGTAATAAATACATTGAGGTTGGGAGGGGGTGGTTTCCATTGTCTGTTGATAATCCAAAGAGATCAAAGATCTGGGAGGATATTATGGGTGTTGCTAGGTCCAAGCCTGAGCTGGTGGAATTTTATAAAAATAACTCTAGTCTAGTGCTTGGGGATGGGGAAAAAATATTGTTCTAGTTTGATAAATGGATTAGTAATGTGTGTTTGAAGGAGGACTTCCCTCAACTTTTTTCCTTATCTACTGACAAACTTCAATCTGTAAAGGCCTTGCAGATCAGGAGGAATACTCAGGTAGAGTGGATCCTTAATTTCAGAAGATCATTGCTCCAATGGGAGTTAGAGGAATTAAACAGGTTGAGAGTATTGTTGCTAAGTGCACCTGCTATTAGAGAGAATTTGGTTTGATGTTTTGAGATGGAATGCAGACCCATCAAAAGGTTTCACCGTGTCTTTAGCCTATAAATGGTGTGAGAGATCTTTTGGTCCTGTGTATAAAGCGGTAAATATTATATGGAAGAATGTGTCCTTACCTAAAGCTCAATTTTTTGGTTGGTAGGCATGGAAAGGGAGAATCAAGACTTCTAGTTATTTGCAAAGAATTGGGATTCTTTCTGAAGTGGCTAATGCGAACTGTATTTTCTGTAACCAGGAGGTGGAAACTGTCAACCATGTACTGGTTTTTTGTCCTTTTGTTTGGCAGGTTTGGTCTCATGTCATTTGTTGGTGGGGGTTGCAATGGGTATTACCTGGCTCTGTAGGTAGTCTAATGGATTAGTGGACTAATGCTATACTGAAAAAACAGGAAAGGG
Organism: Camellia sinensis; assembly: GCF_055761805.1. Classification (NCBI taxonomy): domain Eukaryota; kingdom Viridiplantae; phylum Streptophyta; class Magnoliopsida; order Ericales; family Theaceae; genus Camellia; species Camellia sinensis. The sequence goes on from NC_138967.1 coordinate 54,135,961, forward strand.
TAATCTGGAAAGCTATTCCTGTGGTTGTGCTATGGTCCATCTAGAAACAGAGGAGTGACTGCATTTTTAATGGCATACAACCTGATCTGTTGGAGCCAAGGTTCTGAAAAGCGGTTGCGGTCGCCGTAACGGTGGCGGTGACGCGGTTGCGGTTGCGGGGTGTAAAGGCCATAGTGTAACGGTTGCGGTAACCGGAACCGTGAATTTTTTTATTTTTTGCACAATTTGAAAAAAACTTACCGATACGCATATTTTTTTTCCATGATCATATTTATTGGGTTAAAAATAAATATTGATCAATTTTTGTAAATTTTTAAGTATGATCCAATATATTTCATATTTTTAAATCACTATAAACTGAGTTTTTTATATTTTATTTTAATAATTAATGACTTTATATTATACAAAAAATCGATCACTAACTATTATATATAAGATAAACAATGACAAAAGTAAGAGAATAAATAACAATCTAAATATATATTTACATATTTTAACCAAGCCAAATAGATAATGACCACACTTATTATTATTATTATTATTATTATTATTATTATTATTATTATTATTATTATTATTATTATTATTATTTTCAAATAATATATAGATAGACACACACAAACAAAATGGTTTAGTGATAGCAGCTGAATAGAATAGCATAGGTCTTACAGTTTCAACAAATCAATAACATGTTCTTCATCTTCCCTTTTCTCTCTCTCTATCTTTTGCTCCTCCATTTTCTCTCTTTATCTTCCCTCTTCTCTCTATCCCTCTTCTCCCATTTTCAGCTTTTTTTTGTGTGTTTTTTCGAAAGAAACAGTTTAGAACTGTTACGTAACGGTGTATAACAAGCCGTTACGACTGTTACGGCACCATTACGACCGCTACGGCAGCCGCTACGGCCGATACACCTGTAAATCTCAATCACACTGCAAAAGCGGCTGTAACGGGTGGCTGTAACCGCCAAAACCGTTACGTAACGGCGTTACGTAACGGTTGCGGCCGCTTTTTAAAACCTTGGTTGGAGCTGTGTGAGGTCACGAAAGTCAGGGTTGCACTGTGGATCAAAGCTGCTTGTTCTAAATTAGATTACTCTGTCTCTGATATTTTATACAATTTGCAACCGGTGAGAAGGTGTCTCGGTTAGATGGAGTTTCTGCCTGGGATAGCTGGAGATTGGTTGTACATGAGGTCTAGGTGTGATGTCCAGTAAAAGTAGTTTGGCAGTATATAGTGAAGTATTGTAGCAGCAGTTTGGTGTAGTTAATCTGCTGCCTTGAAATATTGAATATTATGGATCAAGGCTAGAGTCCTGAAACAGATGCTCTGCTTAGGTGTTTTGATTGATCTCACCAATTAGTTCTCTGTTTTTGAATGGTTGGTGTCTGTTAATTGGTAGCAGAGTTACTGAATGGAGGGTTGTTGTTGTTTGAAATGGTTGCTGGTTGAATGGAGTTCAAGGCAGCAGAGTTACTGGTTTTGCTTCATGTGTGCTTTCAAGCTGTACTGCTAATGTTTGCTGATTGGTTTTGATGATTGGCTTCCGATGCACTGTTGGGTGTTACACTGCTAATGTTGATGCTTTGTTGATTGGCTTATTGATGCCGCTTGTATGCTTGTTGATGCTTTGTTGATGTTTCTTTCTTTGCTGCTTGTTCTGTTCTTCTTTGGGTGTTTTTGATTAGTTTCTCACCAATCTTGAGTCAAGTGCTAGCATATGATTGTGTTTCCTTTGCGGTGTCAACCTAGTTGAGATTGTTAAAGTTAGCTATGATACTTTTTGCACTTCCTACTTTGTTTTTTTTTCTTTTTTCTTTGTTTTTTTTTTAATTAGCAAAACAAGAGCTTTATTGATGAATAAAAAGCACAAAACATGCAAAATACATCAACAAAGCAGGGAAACACAAAGAGCATCATAGCTACCCTCAACGATCCCAACTAGGTTGGCACCGCAAAGGAAGCACAATCATATGCTAGCATTTAACCTAAGATTGGTGAAAAACCAATCCAAAACAAAAACACCCAAAGAAAAAATACAGAACAGCTACAAAAGAAATAACAATAAAATATCAGCAGCATCACTGGATACAAACTCCCCTACACCAAATAGCAGCATGAAGAAACCTCTGTTGCTGGACACCTCTGAAGAGACCTCTGATGCTGGACACCAAAGAAACCTCTGTTGCATTGAGATTCCATCAGCAAAGTCAATAATTTATCTCCCCATAGAACCTGTCCATAACAACCCATAGAAATCCACTTTTATGTCGCTTAGGGTCATGGTCCACAACAATACCAGTAATTAGCACCTTAACAAAATAAGAACTGTTGCAAAAAGCCCCCAGACCAAACAACAAAAAGCAGCAGTGGCGGAACATAGCACACCACACCAACACCAGCATCCAAAACCATCAGACAGCACTACAGCAGACAGCTCCATTTCTAAGGCAAAATAAGACCTGGTCTAAAGTATGCTGCACAAAATCAGTGGTTGATATCATAACTCCAGCCACAAATGAGTCCAGCTTAAGACTAAGGCCAAGTTTGTCATAGTAGCAGAGCAGCTTAACAGACCAACAGACCTCCTCATAGTCCCAACTGACCTCCACCAGTGCAAACTTAGAAGTTGAATAACATCTCAGCAACCTGATACAAACCATATAGCTAGCATTCAGTTGCAGCTAGCTGCTTCATGCTTCTCCTTGAAGAATCAAAGATTCTGCTTTGATCAACACACAGACCAACACAGACATTCAAGCAACCATTATTCAACCATTCAGCCACCCAACCCAGACAGACCAGAACAGATCATTCATCTAGCACCTAAGCATAGCCATTCAAGCATAGCATAGCCAACACACACAGCCAGAACCTAACCATTCAAGCATAGCATAGCCATTCATTCATCTAGCACCTAAGTATAGCATTCCAGCAAACCAGATGAAGCCATTAAAACTAGGACAGAGCAGCACAAAAATGCAGCCATTCAGCTATTCAACCACCCAACAGACATTCGGCCATTCATCTATTGACTAGGCATGCACTTCTAGCTTGCTTGATATCCCCCCAGACCCGTCTTACTCTATCTCACACCAAGCTTCTTGTTCCATAATAAATGGGCTCTTCACAAGCCAATATTCTCAGTCCATACCCCTTTAGTTCTCTACAATGTTCTGACAAAACATTTTGCTGCCCTCTGGAATCCTAACAAAAACCAACATACTCCCACTACCCAGGATCAGCAGCAAGCCATCCAATGAACACATCTCTCATATGAGGAAAACTCAGCCAATATTGCAAAACTAACAGATGAATAGCAAACACTGCAACATGGTAGGGCATAAACTACAATCCAAACCACCATGCTAATCTAATCCACCATGCTCAGATTCAGACAAAAACTCCTTTAACCCAAGCACCTTCTCACCAGAGCATCACAGCAGCTGCAGATCAACAATACAACTGCAGCAACAAACAAAAACAGCAGCAGGTAGAACAAAACTCCCTGAGACACACCAGACTACACATAGCAGCAGGCAACAAACCAATCAAAGGCAGCAAACAGTAACTAAACAACAGTAGGTCTCCGTACAGCAGCAGATCAAACTCCCCTATGTCACACCTTTCAGAATATCTCTCCAACTAAACTAACAACAATCAGAACAGCCACTACACTAGCAGCAGTCCAGGGAACCTGCAAGCACCTCCACTCTACCACCTTTAGAATCAAGAGGACCCAATACACCTCCTAATTTGCTTAAAATTAAAAACAACATCTTGGACAGAGAATGATGCACCCCTGAAATGAGCTCTCATCCAGATTGTCACTCTCACCTTGATACATTCACATAGATCTTGAAGATTGGGCTGAACTGAATTGAAAACACAGTCATTTTGACTTTTTTCCTTATCTACTGACAATTCTATCTAGAAGCAATAATGGCTTCGGTAGGAGCATTAACCGTTAACAAACTCTCTTTCGTTTTCGATAGTAAGTGTTAAAACCTACCATCACCTACTCCACTTACTACACCTACCACCACCTACTACCACCTACTACACACCTACCACTACCACCTACTCTACCTACTCCACTACATCTCCAATATAAGGAGCCACTCACCATTTGTAATAGATAAAAATATACATCAATCAATAATACATCAATTTTAACTTGGTATCAGAGCAAGGTTAAAGAGCTTGGTGTTCTTCGCCTTCCGGCGGGCGGCAACCTTGCCTTGACCGCCCGCCGGATCTCAACCAATTCAAACCTCCCTCTCCCTCTCGGCACCTCACTTTCTCTGAGCATGATTACATCCCACCTCCTGCAAACGATTAGCAATGGTTTCAACAGTAGCAGTTTTGTTAATCCCAACCTCATAACACCTGACAATGAACTTCTCCTTATAGGAGAGGCCGTCGCCGGTCAAGCTCCCAAGGCGGAGACGGTCCGCCAAGTTGTTGTCGAAGCCCTTGGGCTCTCTCTCTTCGGTGGCCACCGCCAGAATCGGAAGAGGAGCTCTCACAGAAGACGGAGACAGAAACGAACAAAAAGAAGAAAACAAAGCGTTTCGTCGGCGAATTGAGACGAGCCTCGAAGAAGCGCCCAGAAATTGGCACCGCTTCTTTAGGGCTTGAATGTTCCTGGCATTGCATGACGATGAAGGAACCTTCAACAACATCCTTCCTTCTTAATCTCTCTCTCTCTCTCTGTCTCTCTCTCTACAACTTGAACATGTATAGAAGAGATCTCTGTGATTCTGTGTCCGTAACAGTGCTTTCCCTTTGGCGGCGACAATTCTTGAGCCATTCGGTTAGTGTCCCTGCACAGTCAAGTTAACAGCCATGTCATCCTCCAAGGTGAGCTTGAAGCTACTCATTGACACAAAGGCCCACAAGGTCCTCTTTGCAGAAGCTGGAAAAGACTTTGTGGACTTCCTCTTCAACATTCTTTCTCTTCCTGTTGGGACTGTAGTCAGGCTCCTCGCCAATACCAGCATGATTGGCAGCCTTGGAAATCGCTATGAAAGCGTTGAAAATCTGAATGAAACTTACATGCAATCTAAACAGAGCTAAGAGACTCTGTTGAAACCCCAAGCACCATCAAGTTCGGCATAAGTTGCTCTTTTGTTGACCGTCTTCAAATGGATTGCAAAGCAAGTTGGTACCTGGGTCTTGTCCAGCATAAAGAGAGTGGTAGTGGTACCTTTTTTTTTGTGCCAAGGGACAGACATCATCACCTTCCTTATCTTTTCCTTATTTTATCCTCCACTTTACACCTCACATGCCTCATGCATCTCCCTTTTCTCTGCTGGAATGGCGATTGGGATCGTCGGCGATGCTGGTGTTAGAGCTAATGCACAGCAGCCATGGAATGATCCTCATTCTCATCTTTGCTGAAGCCTTGGCCCTGTATGGTCTGATTGTTGGCATCATATTGTCTTCTCGAGCTGGTCAATCCTGAGCAGACTGAGAAGATGGTTTTCTCAACCCCATTTTCCTTTTCTTCTTTTATTCCTTTTATTCTTATTTTTGTACAAACCAACCCACTGATTTTATATTTTATTTTATCACATACCCATCATGTACCCCACTCTCTCTCTCTCATCTTTCCACTTTCAAACCCACAATCCTTTTTTTAATCAACCCACTCCCTCACTTTCTTTAAACCCCTCTTTCCCTCACATGGGCTTGTCCCCTCTCTCTCCTCCGTTTGATTTCAAAATTCATTATTTTTATTTATTTTCTCCAAATCACTTTCCTTATTTCCCCCATCTTTCATTTTGATTTCAAATATATTTTTATTATTTCTTTCTTTATTTTTCTTTCACATTATTTTTTAATCATTTTCAAATTACCTTCATACCATATAGCTTTGCACACCAAACCATATTTTATTCCTCTCAGGGATAAACCCTGATCACATTTTTACACACAAAACAACAAAAAAAAAAAAAAAAAAAAAAAAAAAAAAAAAAAAACAACAACAACAACAACAACAACAACAACAAAAGTAACTTTTATTAGCAAACATAATTGGGACATCATGATAGGGAAAATAACTTTTAACAACTTGATTTGGAAGCTATTTGCCGTGAGACGTGAAATGTTCTTTCAAGTCGAAACATTTATTCGGTGCCCCTTACTATTTGCCCCAAATACATATGTATGTGCCGATATCCTGAATAAATTTTACTAAAGTTTTATTTTATTTCAATCAACCAAATATCAAAAAATTGAAGGAAAAAAAAAATCATGAATATATTTTACATGTTTACAATAGAAAATTTATTGAAATATGAGCCAAAATTATTCGGTCTTCTGTTACCAAAAATTGAAGCCATCATTGGACAATATGTGTTGGGAAATTTTTTAAATTAATTTTAAGTTTTTTAGTATTTTCAAAACTTTTCTTGTTTCCTCTAGAAAGCTTAAAACAAGTTTTGAGAACTTGTTCCATATTAGAAAGAGAAGAAAACATGAAATACTTAATAAAGTGATCTATAAATTTTTAATTTTTTTTATGATGAAATTATGTAATGAATACTAAGGTGCATGCACACGCACGCCAAGAATGATGCACTATTTGCACTCGTGTTTGATGGTGTGAGGTGCCATGGATGGAGGTGCTTTTTTATTTGCTACGAAAGGTTTGTGGCGATGGGCACGACATGGATCCAACATGTGCGTTGGTGGTAGATCATCTAGATCGTTTGAACAGTTGCATTGCATGTTCAACTGTGGCTAGTCAATGTACCCCTTCAGCGTGAGAAACAATCCATGCCATAGATGATTGATCTAATGGCCATATAGCTACTAAAACTTGTTGGATGTGATAAAGGGACCCATCTGATTAAGTGCAAACATGCCTATAAATAACCTCCAAATCTAGCCAATTCATCTTTCCAAAAATTCATAGCTACACTACGCAATTCAATCCCCCCCCTCTCTCTCTCTCTCTCTCTCTCTCATTCTTTTGATTTTGATTTTTCGATCAATAGTTTTCTACAACAAATATTTTACTTTTGTTATTTTCTAATAATCATTTCCTGCAAACTTAATTACCAGTTGTCTTGATTCTCTTGATTATATCAAGAGCATTCTGGTCTAATATCATTTGTGCAAACTTAATTATCAGTTGTCTTGATTCTCTTGATTATATCAAGAGCATTCTGGTCTAATATCATTTGTGCAGCCACACGTAGACTAATCTTTAGATCAAGCTTTGTTATATCTTCGAGAAAATGTGGTGCACTCCATTTGGTATGGACAAATATTGTCTTTAGGAAAGCGATCGTAAAGCAACTTGAAGCTAATATTTTTGCAATCATTCCATTGGAGATTCTCGAAGGCATCAACGTTAGTTACTAGTTTTGAAGATCCGAAGTTCATCATTTTCCCAACAATCGGTGCAAGCGTCAAAGAAAGGTTATTCGCAATGAAGTGATAATGGCTGCCATTGGAGTATTACTCCAAACCATCACAATATCTCATTTGATTTGAGTTAGCATCTAGGCCTTGTCAGGATAATGTTTGAGACTCAAAAGTATTTTAATTTAATATGGAAAACTAGCGACAAACCCGTGCTGCACACAGAATGAATTTTTTTTAAATACAAAATATTATATATATATAATAAAAATAATTTATTGTATTTATTTAAACTCCATAATGTAATTTCTATTAAAACAAAAATAGTTCAATAATTTTAAATTAACTATTAAAATTTAATTGTTAAAAAAACGTCAAATGTCATTAAGGACTATTATATTCTACATTGGTTAAGTGAATTGTCTACTAAGTATAGTTGGTATAGGGACATCAACTGGGCTAGGATCAAATTGAGTTGAACTATATAGAAAGATTATGCGTCAAGTCAACACAACATCAGGATTAATATAGCCATCCAAAACCTAACCTAAAAAGATTTCTAACTATTGAAAAATACCACTTTGCCCCTAAATTATAAAACTATACAAATGGACCTCCTAAATTGTTGGCGTGTTTCACGTTGACCCCTTCCGTTAGGGGGTCCAACTGATCGGCTTTTATAATTTAGGGAATCTATTTGTACAGTTTTATAGCTTAGGGAGCAAAGTGATACTTCTCCATATATAGTTTAAGGGTCAATTTGTACACTTATAATTTAGATAGTCAAACTGATATTTCTCAATAATTTATGGGGTCTTCATCCAAATAACTTTAATTGTAAATGCTCCTTAAATATAAAATTTGTGAATAAAACTGGCAAACAATATCACTAAAAATGAAAACGTAAAAAATAAAAACAAAAAAATGACACTTTTTTTGTAGTGTTTTGTTTTTAGTAAATTTTTTTAATTTATTTTTTCATAAATATCTTAGTTTGGTGTATTTAATTGAAATGTCAAAAAAAAATATTGAAGATTAAAAAAACAAAAACAAAAACACAAAAATAATTTAAAAAATTAAACCAAACAAATCTAATAAGTGCATTTTTAATAAAAATAATTAAATAAATATTAACAATTTTTGTTACATATATGTAAGAATTTAAAATATAATATTGAAAATGTTCCATAATTGTTTTTCTTAAATTATGTTTTCGTAATTGCAATGCTATATTATTTGAAAATAATTCTTTTTGTATTGTTTGCAATTAATTCTTAATTTGAAAAATAAACCCTACATATACAAAAGTCAATTAATCCATTAATAATGACTTTACAAATTTTCTTTAATTATATTGTTTCAAAAGACTAATATGGAATCATTTTCAAAATTGTATTTTAAAATATAAAAATATTTAGATGTAATTTTTTCCAAATTGAGAATTATTTACAAATATTACAAAAGGAATTATTTTCAAATAATATTACATTGTAATTATGGCAGTACATTTCAAGGAAAAAAATTATAATAACAATTATAATATCTAAAAAAAAATTGATTTATATAAAGAGAAATTTGGCTATAAACCCCCTTTACCTTCCTTTCATTGTTAGAAGGACTAAGAAAAAAATTATACTTTCTAAACCCCCTCATAATTATAAAATCTTGCATAAAGGACAAAATTTATTATTTAAATATTTTATCAGACTATTATACCCTCACATATACACAATCCAGATACAAAATTTATCTTCTCTCTCGTCTCTCACTTCTAACCCTAGCTTCCTCCATGGCCGGAGCTGTGTCATTCCTAAGCTCCGACGATCTCTCTCTGCATCTTCTCAACTCTCCTCCTTCAACTCTCCTTCAACTGTTCATCTTTTATCTCGTCTCTCTCTTCTAATCCTAGCTTCCTCCATGGCCGGAGCTGTGGAGAACTTGCAAATCGCGCTGATACATATATATAAATATATATATATATATATATATCTATATGTATGTGTGTGTTTGTGTGTTTTGAGATTTGAATTCGAATATATAGATTTTTGAAAGCTCAAAGTTTTAAAAATCTGAAAAATCTGAAAAATCTGAATAACCACGGTATGAAAAATTGAGATTTCTCTAAAATTTTCAGATTATAGGCCTGATTCAAGGATTATAGGCATGATTCAATGTTTTTCAAAGTAAACATCGATTGATTCAAGGATTATAGGCTTGGTTCAAAGCTCAAAGCTCAAAGTTCCATCGATTTTTCAGAGTAAACATCAAATTTCATTTGATAGAACCAGAGTAAAATTTTACTCTGGTTCTATTGCTCTGTTTTTTTCATTTGACAGAATCAGAGTGAAATTTTACTTTTATACAGAGTAAAATTTTACTTTTAGCTTCAGAGTCTTACAGTTTACTTATTTTTCAGAGTAAAATTTTACTTTTATACAGAATAAAATTTTACTTTTAGTTTCAGAGTGTAAAATTTTACTCTCATTCATAGTGAAAATGTCTTAATAGGAGAGCTGATAGATATGAGGGTAATATAGTAAAAGAAACAAGTTTTAAAATATCAGGGGATTTTGAAAGTACTTATATAATTCTTGTCCTTTTGAAAGAGAAATCAGATAGTGAGGGGGCTATGACTAAATCCCCCTTATATAAATATAAGTTTAAATTTTGAACTCTCTAACACTTTTAGAGAGTTCAAAATTTAAACTTAAATTTAAATAATTGCAAGACATGATGATATGTGGAACATTTAACGGTGTAAAATTTATAAATATATATATATATATATATATATCAGAAAGTAAAATGTAAAAACATTCATCTCTTAGTTTTTAATTTATTTAAAATAATTATGACTTATAATATATATGTTAAACCAAACATCTTTACACAAATTCTTAATATATATATATATATATATATATAACTAAATAAATCACATCAAATACAGGCTATTCAACCCATACAAAATTAAATTATTTTTAAAAAAAAAATGTTTGGAAACTGTGTAATCCTAAATATAAAAAAATTACTTTGACTAACTAATTTTGCACAATTTTGACATACTTAAACTTAATCATGATTGATTTTTAAAATCTGCTAGAGTCATGTATAACTTGTTCCTAGTAAATAAATTTAAGGCATTTAAAAGTATCTATGAACGGGATTAAAATCTCAAAAAAAAAAAAAAGGTACCATCATGTTATAATGAAAACGATTAAAATATTTATTATTAAAAAATTATAAGCATACAATTTTTTTTATTTTTTATTTTTTAAATGTGAACACCGAGATATTTTCTTTACCTACCGAATCATCATAAACATTCCAATTTTTTTTTTTTTTTAAATTAGAAAACCCCCCAAACATTAACTTTTTTAATAGAGCTGCACTTTAGATTCATTGATACCTGCCCTTCCCTCTCCACTCCACAGCTATCACCTAGCCATGAATTTTAAAGAAAAAATTGGGACATGATCAATAAAAAATAATAAACATTAACTAACTTTAAATATCTTTGCCAAAAGAGTTTATAAAACTGTTGCGGTGATTTATTGCATGAAATAATATTTTGAGCGATAAGCAAGTTTTATGCGTTGTGAAAAAAGGTTCGATTCTGTAACAAATGGACTTTTGTATAGAGAGAGAATATATAGGAGAAAAAATAGAATAAAAAAAGAACTTTAATATCTCATTTTAAATTTTTATAAGAGATAATAGATTTGAACAAATCACAAAGAGTTTCTTTTTACTTTCCTTTTGAAAAACATAAATCATGAAATTTCTAGTATTTTTATAATTATTACATTAATGTGTTAGTGTAGCTTACTTTTCGTGCTCCTTTCGGATATGACTAGCCCTACAGTTCAAACTCCCGTGGTTCTGAATCTGATTTCACAAGTACGATATAAAATAGATAAACACAGATGAGTCCAAATCCGACAATTCTTTTGGAAAATCGATTTTGAATTAAAAAATGCCAAAAATGGACTGCTTCGCTAGATTTCAAAGTTGCCACCTAAATATTTTGAAAAATTTAGAAAACCCGATACTCATGCCAAAGGCCGCACTTATCCGTCATCACCAAAGTGTCTCAGCTCTGAAACTTAAGCATGAGAGAGGAAAGTCATGAATTGACCACCCCACTTACCCGATCAAAGATCGACCTCTATTAATCATGATGTGATTTTTATTTACATTATATGTTCTTGTTCCAGTTATTAGGCTAATTTTACTAGGTGATGCACACAAGAATATACTAATTTGTAAAGATTGGAACACTTTGATTTGTTTGAAAATTGTTTGATTACTCGTCACTTGAAAAAGTGAATTCGTGTGTACATTAGTCAATTTATTCTAATTTTAGCAATTAGCTTTCATCCACTGACATTCAAACAGGTATATCAAATAAGCACTTAGCCTCATGGTAAACATGCTTGACATGACAATACTAACACTCATGCAATATGCTAAAACAAGAAATGCTCACCTAGTTCTCCGAGGCAAGCCAAGGAAAATAAAATGATTAGAAAAATGCATGCTCTAATATGCGAGTGCCTAATGCCATACATGCAAGAATGCAACTCATAGGTTCGGTTTTTACTATGTCATGTGAATCAATTTGATAGCATGCGATAGCGCACGTATTCAAGGAAGTAATAAATGACAATGTTGTTAAAGTGATAAATTGAACCCTATGCATGCGAGACAAATGGATGCAAAACATGAAAAATGCTAAAAGGAACATGATGTTTTATGCTATCCATCATAAACAAGTAAATAAAAGATAGAAAGACGTGGGGTTGGAAGATATACACAATATTACAATTTTGCCGTCATGCAGGAGGGTCCGAATGTCCAAGTGTCCAAATTAAAACTAGCTATTACAAATCCAAATGAATAATAACTTAGCTAAACTAATTACTTATTACAAATTTTGGAACGAATAATAAATAAATAGCCGACCATCTAATTTATTACAACAAGGATATACATTGATATAATAAACAACAATAATTGCAACAATGAAGCTATAACAAGACTATGTGCAACAATAATATGAACGACATTAAAAATGCACAAGAATCGGGTGCGTGCTCATGCGGATAGTCTGCAGAAGCTGCTCTGTCTACCTTCTTGGGAATCTGTCATGTTTCACTCTCAGCCACTGCCCTATGTTTCTGCCAAACACTATTTTACCAAACATTGGAGCCCAGTCGGCCCCTAATGAGGCCCAGCCAAGTCCAAATGAGGCCGGCCATGCCCTAATTTCTTGTCAAAATCTACTTCTGTGCTTTGGGGGTGAAAATAGTGCGGACAGAGTAACTTTAAACCATTTTTGTCCCTTCTACTATCCGCTATCATGAAACTCAAGAGAAGAGTGAATTCGAGTCTGTAACCATCAATTTGCACAAGTTAACGGCTTGATAATTTCGAACACAATTTGGACAAAACAATTAATAAATGCAATGAAGACGACCACCCCTCCCTCTTATCACGGAGCTCAAAGAGGGAGATAGATACGTCTCAAGTTTCGTCAAAATATCATGGACTGACAAATGACAATTCTCGAAGCGATAGACTCGGCATAACGTCCAGTTGAATCCAACCAATTCTAAACATTTTTTATATGTTGGTTTCATTGATTTTAAGCCAATTTTTATTAGTCCTTTCCATTACTTGATCAATTTGTCTAATAATGAGAGTTAAGTCCACTAAATGAGAAGACATGCCAAACAAGAAGTAATCATTAGCATGAAAGAGAGACTACACCTAGACAATGAATCTCCGTAGAGATTAAGCCATTAAGCATAGATCTCTTTCTCATGCCTTGAACAACAATCAATCATTTGAAATAGCTCTCAAACAAAAGAAAAGAAGAAAAGAGGAAGTGTGCAAAAATAATTATGCAAAGTTGATTATTAAAATGAAATTCTTGACATAACTAAGTAGTAAACAAAAGTTATCAACTCGAATAACTCGGTGTCTAAGGCTTAAACACCCGAAGCCATGAGGACATATAACACAAAATGCAAAGTACTCAAAGCATAAATTAATTAAATGAATTAAAATAACCCTAAACAACTCCTAATATGTAAAAAATAGTGGCTAAAAATTATGTTTAGGAGCATAAAAAAGATAAGAAATAACAAGGAATCACAAGGCTAGTAAACAAGAGCAAGGAGATGTGGCTAACTCCTCCATTTTTGAGACTTCTAGACCATGTTTTTCATCCCTTTTCAACTCTAAAAATCATTTTGAAAGCCAAGAAAAATAGTGGTAAAACTAAGGAGATGAGGTGCAAGAAAGGGTGTTAACTGTAGTGATCCCAATTTTGCCACTTCGTTGAGTATGTCGGGGATCGAGCTGCCCGGTTAGCTCGCAGGGGTCTAGGGGGGCGGCGCCCCTTGGCGAGTCCTAGGGCAGCGCCCTGGCGAGGTTAAGGGGTAGTGCCCCCGAAGCAAAAATGCAAAATGCATTAGAAGTTGCTTGTCCGCTCGAGCAGCCGTTTATGTGCTCAAACGGAGAATGTTTGGTTCCAGAAGTTTGACCTGTCTGCAAAAGTACTGAGAAAGTGTATTTGACGCTCGAGCGAGGCTTTCCACGCTCGAGCGGACCATGTTATATCAATTCATGAATCTGATATTTTCATCACTTTTGTATATCTCTCTCTCTAAAAACCATTTCTTCTCCCTTCTCTCTACATTTCCCTATGCCAAATTGGATCAAAACCTTGATTTCTCAGATCCATTAGAGTTCTGCCATAGGTTCTTCATCAAAGTTGGTTAACTTCTCGAGGGATTTGTTATGTGCGGTGAAGATCGAGTTTCGACACTGTTGATTTTGGGGATTTCATCTCATTTCTTCTTCAAAACTTGACGTAGGGATTTTCTTAGAGTTATATATATATATATATATTTGCAAGATCTAGATGATTTTCGAAATCATCCTTCGATAGCTTTGAAAATTGATTTTTGATTCAAGAAATTGAGAGATTTTCAAAGTGGGTTTGTCTCTTGTTCTTTTAAAATGATCTTATGGTTTTTGATCTTTGTTGATTGAAGAAAAGATAATTTTGAAAAGTTTTTTTTTCAAAAGATTTGAGTTGTATAGTTTTGGTGAGAAAACCTAGAATTTGGAAATTTTTTTAAAAGAGACTGAAAATCCATGAATGATATTGTTATATTTATTTTGTGTGTCAAAATAAATGGATGACAAAATAAATGGATGTTTGGAAAATATCTTATTTATATTTATATAAATAATGAATTTCAAGGAATATGAGAATTGTTGTTCATTTTGAAAATTTTTGTTCAAAACGTTGAAATAGTCTTGAAATGATTAATTGTTAAGGATACTTAAGAAGAGGGAATTGTGTTATTCTTTGGATGATGAATTGGAATAAAAGTATTTATATTCATTTTGTGTTATTGGCATAACAATTCATTTGATTACATTAAACTTTGAAAGTTGATTTGAAAACTTACATTGAGAAAAGAATGTTGAGAAACAAGTTTTCATGAAATGGTTTTGGGGTAAATACGTTGGTAAGTCTTGATAGGTGGTGTAGATGGTATTGAATAAGTTGGCCTGAATGTCCGGGGTGAAAGATCGAAAACCCGCGCCGATAGGTGTTGAGCCTTTCGGTTAATACCGGTAAAAATGACAATTTGGTAATACTTATATGGTCTACTTGCAGACACTGACCTAGGGATTACCAGAATCGTATTTACCACTCTTGAAATAAATTGTTAAGTTTTGAATAATTGAAATTGCATGACATCATTGAGCATGATGGTTTTCAAAAGATGAAAATGTGATTTATCTTCGAAAAGGGCATAGCATGGCATGGTATGTGCATTTCATCTCTTGAGACTTGTATAAAATGTATATACTTTGTTAAGGATTTTCTACTGGGCTTTATGCTCACCCTACAGGATTTTTGTACAGGAAAAGATGTGATGATGCCGCCTAACTAAAGGCGAGGAAATGTGTGTTGAGAGTACGAGACTCTCATTTTGTTGTGACTCTGTGTGTAAGCTAAGGGTTGTATGTGTGTGGGTTTGAATAACCGTTTTATGTAACCAGGCTCAAGCCTTGGAAACTTGTAAACCGTTGGGGGTATTTATTTGTTTGTTTACTTGTTGTTGGATTAATGTATTGTTGCATGAAGAACTATTGTATCATGCAATGTAAATTTGGAGATTTATATTCGGTTTTCCTTGAGAGAGCCATGATTGTTGAATTATCATTTGGGCTAGAAATTGAGGCATTACATTAACCCTCTCTACCTTTGGTAGCTATTCCACCCCAAGTTCTAACACTTGGAATGGATTCAAAACAACACAAAGACACAAGAAATAAATAGAAAGAGACAGAAATGAAAGTAAGAGAAAATGTGACAAGCTTATACCTCTTGAAGAGAACAAGCTTTCATTGTAAACCAAACTTGATCCTAGCACACTCTCAAGGTTAAATTATAATTCATAAGTCTCAACCAAGGCCCTAAGGTTTAGCTCTAAGGTTGTATATGATGTATAGATATAGTTCAAGGGTGATATTATATCTCAAAGCTAGCTTGCAAAGGAAGAAGGAGCTCTTAAAGGAGTTTTTGCTTCTTTGAAATTTTTTTAACCCTCAACACAGTGAGATCAGTTCGTATTTATAGAATTTGAGCAAAATAGGTCACAAATATCTTCGAAAACAGACAGTTAGCTGATTCCTGCCTAGAACAGTGTTTCTCGCCAAAAAGGCACGGCCAGCCCTCAATGAGGCACGGTCAGGCCCCAATGTGCTCCCATGTTGCTCTGTTTAAGGCTTAGTGTAGGGTGGCACAGTGTTCAAAAAGGGACCTCTGAGGTAAGAATAGTGTAAATATGAAGGTTTTGGGATTGTTTCAGAGCTTGAGCTTAAATTCCTCCTTTGAGAATTCGAATCATACACAATGAAACTTTCATTATTGAGTGCATAGGAAAAAGAGCCCAAGTCTTGCGGGCGATTAAAAATGAGGTGTCTACAGTTAGCCAATAATATTTTTTTAAATTATGTTTTAATTCAAAATTTTAGTTAGAACTTTTGGAACTATCACAACGTTTCTCATGAAAAGTCCCTTTGCTATAATATAAAGTAAAGATAGATTACTTTTGAAATTCGTCTATAAGTTGTTTTCCACTATTGTAAAGTATGTGATAATTAGATCAAACCCATACAAGGCACCAATGGTTTGAGTTGTCAATTTGACCTAACTATAGAGCAAGTGTTTGAATTATTTGGCTAATCCTCACTTTTTCAAAATGTTAGGTGGTGGCTATATATACATACGTTATATCATTGTCCCCTAGACACTCTCTTCACCAGAGATAGTGTGTCTGCTGTGCGAGGGCATGGCAACCATTTTTGTGCAACCAATAAAGTTCATTTTGGGGGTCAATTTGATTATTAGAAACATTTATATTTTAGGGTATATTAAGTACAATGTACCTTCAAAAAATTAAGTTGATCGGATATCAGTAACCCTTTCATCAAATTGCATTTGTATCTAAACAAAATCAATGACAAATGTGATTTGAAATATAAAACTAAATATGAATGTAATTCGTTGAAAGGGTTACCGATGTCTGATCAACTTGACGTTTTACAAGTATGTTCTAATCAATGTACCCTGAAAAGTAAATGGTTCAGATCATCAAAATGGGTCTCATTCATCGTATAACAGTGGTTGTTGTACACCTCCAATTCCCTCTCCACCTCTTTATATTCTTTATCTTCCTACTACCATTATTGGAGGCAATATAGAGCCTTTTCAATGTGAATTAGTGGGTCTCACTCGTTCTAGGTGGGTAACACGCCATTGCGAGCCTTTGTTGATGACCACACCAAAAAAAAACAAAACAAAACAAAACAACATTGGAACATGCATGAAAACATGAAAAACATCAAAGTAGAATTATTTTGCATATATATTCCTTGTTTTCTGCAAAAATAGATTAGACATAATCCATATGCATGTGATCATATTTGGAAAATTTAGTGGAAAAACTCTAAACCATTTGGGGAGGAAAAAATCAAACCCTAGTTTGAAAACTAAAACTTTGATCACTTTTTTCTCTCACTTGCTTGAGTTTCATTATATAAAAGTTATGTGGTTGTGATCTTCATTTCGTAAGTTTTTCATTGATATATTATTTGCAACATTTATGTGTGGTTTGTGAGATATGTTAAACCCTAAGTTTGAATTCAAAAGGGTAATTATGGGTTAATATCTTCAGCGAAATAATAGCTTTAGTGACAAAAACTTTAGTTGTCAAAAATATACTAGGTTAAAGATAAAGAGTACAAATTAACTTTCACCACTCTTGGTCGAAAAAGAATGCAAGTCACACTCCAACCTATGAGGCTTGGAATCGATGCAAAAAGCACATTAGTGTGTAGTATCCACAGACTAAGACAAACCCAATAGTAGGGGTGTAAAATTGGCCTCCCAGCCCGTGGACTGCCCGAATCCCGCCCGTGACCTAGGTGGGCCTGGCCAGGCCCAGGCCCAAGCCCAGTTCGAGACCCTGGGCCTAGGCCTGGGCCATCTATTTCACAGCCCAGCCCGACCCATTGGCTCGGCCCCAAAAAAAAAAAATTCCCCACTTGGCCCCCAAAGGTTTCCTGCGCTAGTTCGCAGTGTCCAACCAATAGTAAAAAAATTTGAAAAAAAAATTTATTCAAATGATCAAATGACTACTTCCCACCAATGGCCACAAATGTTTTTTTATTTATTTATTTATAAATCAACCTTTCCCTTCTCCCAATTCCTATAAATACCATCCCTCTCCCATTTTATTTCTCACAAACAAATCTCTCTCTCAAACTCTCATTCTCTCAACTTTCTCAATTAATTTTGAAGTCTCATCCCTAAATGACAATTGCAATTGTACAAGAAGCTTTTATCAAAAGAAGCTAACTTTGTATCGCATTCGCCAGTCGGTAACATTAATATTTATTAGTTACTCATTTTTTTTTACATTAATTATTTCGTAATATATATTACTTGTTATTCTGATTATTGTTTACTCATTATTTTAATTAACTGTTAGTTCATATATATTATTTTACTTACATTATTTTGGATAGTAATATTCCTAATGTTTGTGTCGATATTGATCCATATACACAATATGAATATGTTGATTCTTCTTCTACTGTACCTAATATCACTACAAGAATTTACACTTTTGGCGACTAAATTTTTAGTTGCCAAAAGTCATCTTTTGGTCATTGAAAACTTTTAGCAAGTAAAATTTTTGGTCGTAACAGTAGTCGCTAAAGGCTTGTCGGGAAAGGTATTTGGCGACTAAAATAAGTTTAGTCACCGAAAGTATTGAAAAAAAATAAAATATCACCTTTTAAGCGACTAAAAATATTTTGTTGCCAAAAACCTTACCTATATCTAGCTACTAAATATTTAGTCGTCAAAATTTTTTTGGTTCCTCCTATTATTTTTTTAGCTACTAAATATAATAGTCGCCTAAAGTGTGATTGTGTTTTAGCTACTAAAAGTTTAGTCGCCTAAAGTCTCACATTTTTCGCTACTAAACTTGTAGGCAGCAAAAGTGTTATTGTTGTTCATCAAAAAAAATTTGGATACAAAAAATAAAAAATGTCAAATTATTTTTGGCTACTAAGGTTTTAGTCACGTAAAGTGTGGTTTGTCTTTTTGGCAACTAATTTTTTAGTCGCTAAAAGTCTGACTTTTTTAGCTACTAGCTTTTAGTAGGCAAATATTTTGTGTTTTGCCTACCAAACATTTAGTCGGAAAAAGTCTCAGATTTTTCGCTACTAAAGTTGTAGTCGGGAAATGTTTTTTGTTTTTTGGCTACAAAATATTTTAGTCGCTAAATGTTTGATTTTTTTTTTTAAGTTTTAGTCGCCTAATGTTTGCTTTTTGTTGGCACTAAGCTTTGTAGTCACCATAATTGTTTTCAGAATTTTTTTTTTTTTTTGGTTTTAGCTACTAACATTTTAGTCACTGAAATATGTGGTTCCTTTTTAACTATAAATTGTTTAGTCGCCAAAAAAATGCTCTTATGTTTTATCACAAAATTATAATTTCTTCACAACCTATCTGTATTATGTGTAAACTGTAGTATGTATATAAACAAAACAATACATATTTTATCAATATTCCACAACGTAAAATTATCAATCATTCCACAATCCATATTACTTCCAACCATAAAAAACTAAATAACTTTAAATGTATATATTCCATACAAACCAACTATTGTCCAAACTAAAATTATAATTCCATACAAAAATCCAACCCTTCATACATAAAACGTATATTTACTACCATGCAATATGGCCATTTAGCGTAGTACAAATTACCATCGTAAAATGTACCACGACAAAAGGTGATCTATATGCCACGCTAGCAACTATCAGTTGGATTACAAAAGTTATATGTATCAATAATGCTAAACTACACAAAAGTAGAGGAACATAGTTAGTAGGATTATACAAAAGTGTCAAGTGTCCTCCATAAACAAAAATGTAGACTATCTACAAGTCCACGCCAAAAGCCATCTTTAAAAAATAAAAATAAAAAAACAATTGCACCTATTGCAAATTATAAATTGATTCAAACATAGGAAAAAGGCTGTAATAACATGCATTTAAGGTAGAACAATCTATAAAAAAATCTTTTTTCGAAATACAATCATATGTATGTCTCATGAAAGATTTATTCCAAACTTGATTTCAATTTAGAAAAAATAGAATTTTTAGGAGCATACCTCCTCATAAAATAAATTTTTATGAGTAGAATGTTTTGGTTGTAAATTTATTTTAACTCTTCTTCATTCTCATTTTCCTAATCAAAGTAAAATGAATGAGTAATCTATGGGGTTATCTCCATAACCATATCATGCTTTCTTAATATGTTTACCACCCAAATGACCACCGTATATGATGAAACAATGGCATCATTTACAATGAAAATGTTGAACATTTATTGGATGTCAAACTCTCACTTTTTTGGTTAAGTTTAAGGCATTTTCGGCTCTAACTCCCAAACCACACATGCTAATTATATTTTGTCTATTGTCACAGGTCTTATTTATCACAAGGAAGGTGGTCGTGAAATCCGTACGGTGGTCTGGGGCTGTTTTGCATTTTCGCCACCTTAATACCCTTTTTCAGTTAAGTTTAATACGTTTTCAGCTCTAACTCCTAACCTACGCATGCTAATTACATTCCATCTATTGTCACAAGTCCTATTTGTAATAGGGAAGGTGGCCGTGACATCCGTACAGTGGTTCGAGGGCTGTTTCTCATTTTTGCCCCCTTAATGCTCTTTTTCAGTTAAGTTTAATGCGTTTTCAGCTCTAACTCCCAACCTACACGTGTAATTACATTCCGTCTATTATCACAGGTCCTATTTTTCATGGGGAAGGTGGTCGTGACATCCGTACAATGATTTGGAGGCTGATTCGCATTTTCGCCCTCTTAACGCCCTTTTTCAGTTAAGTTTAATGCATTTTTGGCTCTAACTCCCAACCTACACGTGCTAATTACATTCTTTCTATTGTCATAGGTCCTATTTGTAATGGAGAAGGTGGCCGTGACATCCGTATGGTGGTTCTGGGTCTGTTTCTCATTTTCGCCCCCTTAACGCCCTTTTTCAATTAAGTTTAATGCGTTTTCGGCTCTAACTCCCAACCTACACATGCTAATTACATTCTGTCTATTGTTATAGGTCCTATTTGTCAACATGAAGGTGGCTATGACATCCGTACAATGGTTTGGGGGATGTTTCTCATTTTCGCCCCCTTAATGCCCTTTTTCAGTTAAGTTTAATGTATTTTTGGCTCTAACTCCCAACCTACACGTGCTAATTACATTAAGTCTATTGTCATAGGTCCTATTTTTTACGAGAAAGGTGTCTGTGGCATCCGTATGGTGGTTCGGGGGCTGATTCACATTTTCACCCCCTTAACGCCCTTTTTCAGTTAAGTTTAAGGCGTTTCTGGCTCTAACTCCAAAACTACGTGTGTTAATGACATTTACAAGTCCTATATGTCACGGCGAAGCTTGCCGTGACTTCCCTACAGTCGTTTTGAGGCTATTTTGCTTTTTTCCTCTCTTAACGCCCTTTTTCGATTAAGTTTAATGCATTTTCCGCCCTAACTCCCAACCTACATGTGCTAATTACGTTCCCTCTATTGTCATAGGTCCTATTTGTCATGGGAAAGGTGTCCGTGACATCCGCACAGTGGTTTTGGGGCTGTTTTGCATTTTTGCCCCCTTCATGTCCTTTTTCGATTAAGTTTAATGTGTTTTTTGCTCTAACTCCCAAACTACGTGTGGTAATGACATTTTGTCTGTTGTCACAGGTCCTATATGTCACAGGGAAGCTAGCCGTGGCATCCCAATAGTGATTTCGGGGCTGTTTCGCTTTTTCGCTCTCTTATCACCCTTTTTTGATTAAGTTTATGGCATTTTCTGCTCTAACTCCCAACCTACATGTGCTAATTACATTCTATCTATTGTTACAAATCCAATTTTTTATAGGGAAGGTGGCTGTGAGATTCATACGGTGGTTGGGGCCTGTTTCGCATTTGCACCCCCTTAACGTCATTTTTCGGTTAAGTTTAATGCGCTTTTGGATTTAACTCCTAATCTACACGTGCTAATTACATTTCGTCTATTGTCATAGGTGCTATTTGTCATGGGGAAGGTGTGTGTGACATCCGTACGGTGGTTTAGGGGCTGTGATTGTTGGAATTATGGTTTTATAGGCTTATTTTGGGCCAATTTTGAACCCAAAATTGAGTGGGTCCCATACGTCTTTTGGGGTGGGTCCAAAGAGGTGACGTGCTCCCTGTCGCATGGCAAGATACAAGGTGAAGGCGGTTCGTCAAAACCATTTATGAGTGAGTGGAAAGTTGACATCATTTTCGATTTCGTGGAATGGACAAATAAAGAATAAAATGTGTGTTTCCTTGTAAGGCTTGTACCACATTTAAAACTTAATAGAACTTATGTGTGTATATAAGTTCTAGGTGGCAATACTTGGGTTGGACCCCAAGGGACATCCCAATTTTGTAAGAGGGAGGAGTTACGGACAAATTGAACTTGGCTCAAACCTATTAAATAAGAGTTACCACAACGACAACCCAACTTAGTTGACTGGAGATCTCAAGATCTAGGTTGAAAAGGACCACCGAGTTGTGTATGACTCATAAGGATCACTGGGGAGTCAAACTCCTACCCATTTATATGATGAAATAGTGATGTCTGTAGCGTGTTAGGTTAACTAATACTTTTAATGATTCTTATATCTAAGTATACCTAGTGGAGCATGGCAGGATACTCTTCATAAGAATCGCATATAAGAGTGTGAACTGGGCCGGTTCTATGAGATTTGTGAAGGGCTACAATTCTTTAGAGCACTCATGAACGACCAGGTTATTATAGGTATACCTAGTGGAGTATGCCAGGATACTCTTCATAAGAATCACATATAAGAGTGTGAATTGGGCTGGTTCTATGAGATTTGTGAAGGGCTATAATTCTTTAGAGCACTCATGAACGACCAGGTTATTCAGGGCCAAAATAAACACAATAGTAAGAACTAAATTGTGTTTGGGAATATACTGTGTGAGTTCTATTGTCTTGGTTTACACAAATGGCTGAATAGTTTAAGACATCATGTTCACTGGTTAACTAGTAAATCCGATAGTGTCTCACAAGAAAAGGTTCAAAGCTAAAAGCTATCTATCCTTGCAGAATATTTCTAATTTTGTATTCTCTGTAATTAGATCATGTTGTTGCATTTTCTCTCCATCAAATTCCATTCATGTGGGGGATTGTTGGAAATAATGATTTTATAGGCTTATTTTGGGCTAACTTTGAGCCAAAATTTGAGTGGGTCCCACATGTCTTTTGGGGTGGGTCCAAAGAGGTAATGTGTTCCTTGCCGCATAGCAAGTCACACGATAAAGGCGGTTCGTCAAAACCATTTATGAGTGAATGGGAAGTTGACGTCGTTTTCGGTTTCGTGGAATGGACAAATAAAGATTAAAGTGTGGGTTTCCTTGTAAGGCTTGTGCCACATTGAAAACTTAATAGAACTTATGTGTGTATATAAGTTCTAAGTGGCAACACTTGGGTTGGACCCCAAGGGACATCCCAAGTTTGTAGATGGGAGGAGTTACGGACAAATTGAACCTTGGGTTAAACCACCACACACACACGCGCGTGCCGCTGCCGCCTTCGTCCGACCAGGCCAAGCCGTGCCAGGCGCCGGTGTGGGTCGGGTTAGTTCTAACATTAATTTTTTGGACAAAATTTATTTGAATTGTTCCAAAAATTCTTGCGGGAAAATTATTTTTTCTGAATGAAATTAATTCAAATTTTTCCGCCAAATTTGAATTCAAATTTCCAGTCCATAACAGGTCTAGCAGGTTTAAACAGTCCGGTCCAAATTCTAGAAGACAAATTCAAACAGTTCGCACATGTTCTGGTTTTTATCAGACCTATTTGATTCAAACTATATTTGTTCAGAACAGATTACACCTATTCAATTCAAAATCATATCTGTCCGAACAGGTACCACTTGCCTATAAATTCATATTCATTTCCAGCAGATTTTCATATCCTGAAAAATCTAGAAATTTGTTTTCTCTTCCCTATTTTGCTCTTGTGTATTGTTATTCTTCATTTTAGTTTTAGGGAAAATTTAGAGAGTGTAGAACACAGGTTTTGTTCACTGTACAAATTGTTTGAAATGCTACTACAATTTGTGTAAAGATCATTGTATCCTGGGAGATAGATGCCATTTATCTGTAAGCACCGAAGGGGGGTAAATCTGTCTTAAGGACAGAGTGTCACACACTGGACTTGATCAATTTTTGTACTTAATTATTTTGGTAAAATAAATTCTATAAGTAATTTATTTTTATTTGTTTGATTTGTTTCAAGTTATTTATTTTATATAGAAGATTGTTCCAACATGTTTCGTATTTTCGCTCCCTTAACACCATTTTTTGGTTAAGTTTAAGGCGTTTCTGACTCTAACTCCCAAACTACGTGTGCTAATGACATTCTGTCTATTGTCACAAGTCCTATATGTCATGGAGAAGGTGGCTGTGACATCCTTACGGTGGTTTCGGGACTGTTTCGCTTTTTCGCTCTCTTAACGCCCTTTTTTGGTTAAGTTTACGGCGTTTTCGGCTTTGACTCCCAACCTACACGTGCCAATTACATTTTGTCTATTGTCACAATTCCTCTTTGTCACGGGAAAGGTGTCCGTGACATCTGTGCGGTGGTTTGGGGGCTGTTTCTCATTTTCACCCCCCTTAACGCCTTTTTCGGTAAGTTTAAGGCGTTTCCTGTATATTTTTAAAAACTTTTTTTTGCATGTGATGGGTTCATATGTGTTGATATTTTTTGTGTATATACTTGTATATATGATTTACATATTTTTAATTTACATCAACCATATCATTGCTTTTTATCCTTTCTTTTACAACAAGATAAGCTTTATACATAGTCGAAAAGCTATGCAATAAAAAAGAACTGTTTTAAAAAAATGTGTAGAAAATGAAATATAAGATATATATGTAAAGATTAAAATAGCTTGGATATACTCGGAATAAATTTTGTCTACATATTTTCTTTTCTAATAACTTTTTCTAAACAAAATTCTGATTGCATAGCATTTTTGTTTTCATAAATATTTATGATGTTACCCATTTGATGTTACCTATTTGATTTTTGTTTTCATAAATCTTACTTTGGTGAGGGATGGTCATAGCTCAACTGTGGGAACACTTCTTTCAAAATTTAAACCACCCCTCCTCAAAAAAAAAAATATTATATATTTTCAAAAATTAATAAAAAAAAAATTCTTTACGGAGTCACAAGCAATTTGAGTCTGATTTACATGTTACTAATTTTAAATTCATATTAAACACATGATTTGTAAATAAATCCGTGCCTCAAATATTCATGATTGATAGCATTTTTTTTCTCATACAAACACAAACACAAAGGAACAAGAATTAAGACAGGTCGCGACCCACCAACATGAGGAAACCAACATAGATATCTCTCCTCCACACCAAAATTAGAGAAAAGCATGAGTTTCAGTCTTTCAACCTTGTACAAAACTTTATTTGTTTATTTGACTTCTGTGAGCTATTTATAATTTATTTTATTTATTTTTTAAATATTTGTGTGAGAATTCTTCAAATGAATCTACCAGATCAGAGAGAGGTTGAGAAACAGAGAGTGAGAGACAGAATGTGTAGTCACAACATCAAACCCACAAAAACACAATAAATCCATAAAACTAAAACCTATAATTTCAATTCAAACACAATAAACCCATAATTTCATAACACCAAAATCAAACCCACAAAACGAAAATCAAACCCATTTTGGATATCAAGATTTAATTAATTTTGTACAAATCAAACACTTCAACCAAACCCATTTACAAAATAAATACAAAAATAAACCCTAAATAAAGTGTGAGAGATGGGGAAATACGGAAAGGATATGAGAGAGAGAAATAGAGAGATGGCTCGAGAGGGAGAAAACCCAGATTGACAGAGAGGGAGAAGACTGAGAGCGACAGAGAGAGAAAGACAAAAACCTGTGATTTGCAGCAATGGCGGTGGTGATTTCCAGCGGTGGCAGTGGTGATCTGCGATGGTGGGGAGTGATGGTAGCCAACAACGTATGATGGTGGAGCCGGCGTCAGGTTTGGTAGTGAGTGGTCTATGTGTTTGTGAGTGGTCTGTGTGTGTGTGTGTGTGAAACAAAAAGGAGGGCACCAATATTTACGCTTCCCTCCAAAACAAATTTCCTACCTTTAGCGACTAAATATTTCTTTTGTCGGCAAAAACTAATTAATCAACGACTAAATTATTTAGTCGGCAAAGAGTTCCTGAATAAATAACCCTATTTTTTAGCGACGAAATTTTTTTGGTCGGCAAAAGGTAGTGTACACCGACTAAAAACGAAAATAGTAGCCTAAAATTTTGACAAACGGTGACCAAAAACCTTTTAGTCACCTATGTTGTATTTTTTAGCAACTAAATTTTGTTTCAGTCCCCAATAACTATTATATGGCTACTAAAAAAAATTTAGTAGCTAAAATTCACAACATTGTCGACCAATAGGAAAATTAGTTGCTAAAGGTCTGACTTTTGGCTACCAAAAATGTTTTAGTCGCCAAATTTGGTCGCCAAATGTGCATTTTCTTGTAGTGTATCTCTCTTCCAACAGCAGCAGCATCATCATATATGAGCATGTCTAGTACTGTTATGGAGCATTTTGAAAAAGTAACTAATCCTGATGGTACAATTGTATTTAAAGCAAAATGTAAATATTGTGCACATTTACTTAGTATTGCATCTGTGGAAGACACTAGCCATCTAAAAAGACATGCTCAATGACATTTACAAATTCAACAACCTTACATTAGAAATCAAATGTAATTAGGGCCTTCATCAACTAGTAATTTGCAAATATTTCATATGATCATATACGTGCACAAAATTTTTTGGTTGATTATATTATTAAAAAAGAATAACCTTTTACTACTAGTGAATCTCCCAATTTTTTAAAAATCATTCACGGAGGTTTTGCACTGCAATATCAAGGTTTTTCTAGAAATACTACTACAAACAGGATTTTAAAGAAATTTAAGGATATTAAAAGTGAATTATTTGACATTTTTTAAATTTTGAATAGAAGAGTTTATTTAACATCTGATCTGTGATCAAACAATGGTTTAGAATATCAATGTATAACTGCATATTTTATTGATAATGATTGAAAATTAAATAAAAGAATTATTTCATTTAGATTAATTGAACTTTCATACACTGGTCATGCACTTGTGATAGAAATAAGAAATGTATTATATGAGTGTGCTTTGCAAAATAAAATATTTTTCATTAGTTTAGATAATGCAACATATTACAATCAGACTGTAACTCATTTGAAATCAACTTTACAATTACTTATTGATAGTGATTTATTTCATGTTCGTTGTTGTACTCATATTTTAAAATTGATTGTTAAAAAAGTTATGCATATATACGAGACTTCTGTAATAAAAATTATGGTTCTTACTATTATGTCTTCTGCTAATCGAATTTCAAAATACAAGAAAATTTGTCACGAGAAAGTGTGCCATTTAAAAAATTAATCTTAGGTATAGATAGCATGTGAAATTCAATATATAATATATTAAAGAGAGCTTGTAAACAAAGAAAAGCAACATATTTTTTTTTTTTTTTTTTTTGCAACAATATCAATAGGAGTAGTGACTCTCACAGAACTTAATTGGCACCAATAGCCTTATATAAAGATTTTCTAAAAATTTTTGATATTGCAATAAAATTATTTTTGTTAAAATTTTGTTATTGAAAATCCCGTTTGACAAAATTCCTTTGAGTTGTAATTTTATTCGCTCTTATGTTTCAGTAAGGATGTGAGTGTTTAGATGCTAATCTAACCTGAATTGTGTCTATGCAAAGGAGTTTGTGATCTTGAGGCTTTCATGTTTGCCACTTCGTTGACTAGGTATAGGTGTTTGACCGCTCTAGCAGTCATTTGTGTGCTCGAGTGGTCGGCCTATATGTTTTGCACCGCTTTTACTCACACCCCTTGAGCACTGAAGTGTGAGCTCAAACGATCTTCGTGATTATGTTTTCTATAAAGTGCGTCATTCGCTGTTTTTAGGATTTAACCTATCCAGACTTTTGGAGAAAAATAAAAACCAAAGTGTGGTATATTGAAGGGTGTTTTATAAGTGTTTCCTTAATGATTTGAGAGTGATCAATAAATCTACAAGCTTTTTCTATTACACTCACAAAAGATAAAGGTGTTTTTTGGTGGATTTCGAAGAACTTGGGCCTGAAACTTTGGTAGATTCTGAAGTGGCTCTCATCGTGGATTCGACATCAACGTTTTGGATTCAACGTTGGGCAAGACAATTCTGTGGTAAAGACTGTGGTGGAAGAGACACATCAGATTTGGTTCAATTCAAGCGTGGATTCGCTAGGTAATTGAGAGTAATCTTGCGTAATTCTTGTTTTTTGGATTATTTTGTGGCTTTGACTCGTGGTTTTTACATATTGATTTATGATTATGTTTCAATTTTAAACAATAAATAATAATCCCAATCAAACAATCAAAGACAAATCGAAACAACAATTTAGCATAGAAAAACCACAATTAGAGCACCTCTAATTGTGAAAAAAAAAACTACAGGTCAAAACCACAAAATAATCCACTAAGAAGACAAAAAAAGAATTACACAATTATACCCTCAATTACCCTCAATTACCTAGAAAATCCATGCCCGAATTAAACCGACCCCTATGTGTCTCTTCCACCATCAGCTTCACCTCGAAATTGTTTTGCCCAACATTAAATCCACAACGGCGATATCAAATCTATGATGATGAGCCACTCCGGAATCCACCAAAATTTTAGGCCCAAGTTCCACGGAATCCACCGAAGAACAACTCTCTCTTTTGTGAATAAACGAAAACAAACAAACCTTTGATGATGTTGATATGAAGTTCACAAATCCATTGATCACTCTTAAAACATCAAGGAAACACTTAGAAAGCACCCTCCCATATAAAACACTGTGTATCTTGTTCCTCTTGGAAAATCTGGACGGCTCAAACCCTAGAAATAGCGAATAATGCATTTTATAAAAAACAGGATTGCGCAGACCGCTCAAGCACACAGTTCACCGCTCGAGTAGTATGGCTAAAGGCGGTGTGAAACATATAGGCTGACGCCTCGATCACAGCTTTCACCACTCAATCACAACTTTCACCGCTCGAGTGGTAAAGCTTTCTTTCTAGAAGTTCAAACACTCTGCAAAAGTACTAGATGATTATTTTCTTCGTTTGAGTGCACAAATAACTGCTCAAGTGGTCAAACAATTTCGACTGCATTTTTACTTTTTACTTTGGGAGCGCTGCTGCTTGACCCCGCGTTGGCACTACCCTAGACCTGTGAGAACCCAAATATACAAATAAAATAAATAATTAAATAATAATAATTTTGCAAACCTCAAATATTTTACTTGTGAATCTTAAGGTGCAAATTAAATATTATTGAATGATCTTTTAATTAATTTTAAATCTAAAATAAATTTATGGTGAAAGTCTTTAATTTAGATGTAAGATTTATTATTAAAAAAAAAATTAAGGGGCAATTTAGTAACTATATTTTGATCTAATAATAGTTGTATTTTATTTAAATTAATGGTGAGAGAAAATATAATAAAATAAAACAAAGGATAATAATATAGAGTTTTTAGGTTTAGATATATAAAGCTACCCTAGTTTTCCTAACAAAAACCCTAACTCTTATTATAATTGTTTTCCACAACACCTTCAACACATAGCAGCCGTGAGAGAAAGAAAGAAGAGCGAGAAAGAGACGGAAAGGTGGTTGGGTGACGGGTGCCAAAGATTGTTTCAGTTTTGTGGTGTCATTTAGCAAAGCAATTTTCCTTACTATCTTTTCTTTTTGTTCTTATTTTCTTTATTTATTTCCTTGTTGCCGTTGTGAGTGTTGCATGGTTGGTGGGTTTTTGAATTATTTATATAGATATATCTACATACATACTTATACTAATGTAAACAATGAAGTTAATTGGGTAGTCATATATATTACATGTGTATCTCGGTTGGTGTGTGTGTGAGAGCAGGGATGGACCGAGAGGGGGGCTGGTAGGGGTGACCGCCCCCCCCCCCCAAAGTTTTGAAAAAATCCCATAGATATAGTATTAAAATTACAAATATTTTTAAATTATATAGGTTCGCCACCCCAAAGTTTTTGCAAAAAATTTAAGAATCGCCACTCCCTAAATTTTCTACTTTAAAATTTAAAATTTTAATTATTTTTTTGATAAATACTAAAAATAATAATAATAATAATAATTTATTTTTTAAGTATGATTACTTTTTATTTTAAATTTAATAATGTTAAAATAATTGAGAATTTATTTGTTAATATGTTAAAAGTCTTTTTTGTGTTATTAGGGCCCAAAATTTTTAATTGTTTGGTTATAACTAAATAAAAAAAAATAAAAAAAAAATACTACTCACACCATGTGTAACCTGTCCCACACTTGAAAATATCCCCAAATTCTTATAAACCAAATTATTTAAGCCCCTTCTCCACTTTACTCTGTGTGTGTGTGTGTGTATAGCGATCCTGGGTTTACCCTTGTTGTACAGTGATCCGGACATGTGACCGTGGATGTTGGTAGTTGTTTATTATCTAGTTTGCATCCTCTTTACTTTGTTTATTGAGTTATAGGATGTGTTGGGCAGGTTTGTTACAGGTTGGTTGTGTTTGGGAGCCTAGTGTTGCTGCCCAGATTTTTGGACCTTCGCTCGAGCGAGGAGTTGGTCGCTCGAGCGAGAGTTGAGTTTGTGTATGGTGGATCGAGCCAGAGTGGCTTCGCTCGAGCGAGCGATGGCGTCTGGTTCTGGACCTGAGAGTTGCGTTTCTTGGCTCGAGCGAGCTTTCTTGGCTCGAGCGGTCTGGTTTGTTCTTCGCTCGAGTGAGAGGTCTGTCGCTCGAGCGTCCTTCTGGTTGCAGACCTGAGGGTTTGAGTTGTTGGCTCAAGCGAGCATTCTTTCGCTCGAGCGCACTTTTGAGTTTTTGGCTCGAGCGAGAGTTTTCTGTGTCTGGTCGCTCGAGCGACAAAGGCTTCGCTCGAGCGAGCGTGCTTTATATCAGCGGACAGTAGCGTTTTTGAACATCACTTTTTCACTTTCCTTTTTGATCAAACCCTAGATCCGAGACTCTCTCTCTCTAAACTTACACTCTCTCTAAGATTTGATCTCCCTAGAGTGTGAATCTAGCCTAGGGTCTTTGTTAAAAAGATAGAGGGCGTTGAGAGCTTCGTCTTAATCTGAAAAAATTTGGATTTGGAGCACGTTGATCTTCGAGTCTTCATCTCCTTTTTGGCTTAAACTTCGAGGTAGGGATATCCTACTCCCCTCTATGGATTTTGTCTTTAAATTTTAGTATTTTGAGATGTTGGGGTTGGTTTGGTAATTTGGTGAAAGTTTGGGGCTTTTGTGCAATTTTACAAAAGTTGGGGTTTTATTCATAATAAACCTAGATGCATATTTGGCATAGAGAAATGGAATAAATGTTGAATCATTGATGAAAATGGGACCTAAGGGTTGATATGGTAATTATGGATAACGACCTAATTACATTGTTGATTAATTGGGATAATTAATTGTGAGAAATGAGGAAATGAAATGTTGATTGAATATCCATTGTGCATTTATTTTCTGTTTAGAGATAACTGCTTTGGGCTATCGGTGGAGGATAGTCGTGATTGTTGTAGACAATGCATGATGATTAGGCAAACGGAAACTAATCAATGGAATGTGTCATGGAACTTGACGGTTGATAGAATACATTAATTGTATGTATTGAGTGATTGTATATAGAACCAATGTGTTTGTATACGTTATGTGTAGAGGAGGAGATGGGGGATGTACTCCGCGGTTTAGGGGAAGATAGGGGATGTACCTCTAAACCGGATAGTGTTGGGAGAAGATAGGGGATGAACTCCGTAGATACAGCTCATATGCTTGTCTAGAGAAGTGAAGATAGAGCTTATATGCTTATCTTTGTGAAGTGTGGATACAGCTTATATGCTTATCTGTGAATGTGGGATATTGTTGTTATACATATCTGTTGAGAATGTGGATATAGCTTATATGCTTATCTGTGAATGTGGGATATAGTTTTTATACATATCTGTTGAAATAATGATAGAGCTAACATGCTTATCTGTTGAAAAGGGAAAATGAAAAGTAACTTGGACGCATAAGTCGTATGGCATAAATATGTGATTTATGTGAATGTATCAGTGTTGGCCATCTATCAATTGCTAATCTTTTAGTCATTGTTCATGGTTGGTTTAGTGTATTTCTACTGGGCTGTGGCTCACCCTATATGGGAATATCATTTTTAGGTACAGGTAGCATGCCACCTCCAAGGACATAGCTTGGGAGGCTAGAGGCGGACATACTTTTGTCGTTTACTTTTTGATGTATTACATGTAATTCAAGCCAAGGGCTTATTGTGTAATGAGTTAGTACTCTTTTGTTGTAACCAAGTGTTAACTTGGAAAGCTGTAAGCCCATAGGGCATTTGCTTTTGTTGTTAACATGTAATACTTATGTAATGAAATTCTGATATATGGAAGATGGAGGAACTTTTACATATCAATGCATGTCTTAATTGATGGGTTTAATGTTATTATTTTGAGGGCGTTACAGTGTGTATGTGTGTGTGTGTGTGTAAATGATACGGAACTTGGAAGCTTGGAAATGAACTCAGCACTGAAGTCTAAGACAACAAATGAAGGAATACTAATCTCCTTGCATCCTTGCATCCTCCTCTGATTCGTTTAAGCCCTCTAGCATCCTCTGATTCGTTTTTCACTTTTTCACTTCTAGGTAATACTAATCTCTACCATTTTTTTTTTTCAAATTTATTCGCTCATTTTGTTGTTTGATTTTTTTTTAATGATTAATCTCGTTTTTGGAAATAACAAAAATCTAAATATACTCTGTTTGGTTGCTGAGAAACTGGTGGAAAACTAATGAAAATGAAATAGAAATCTTCTCTTGCTTTGGTTGCAAAACAAAGCATTTACTGCAGGCTTAAACAATAATAATAATAATAATAATAATAATAATAATAATAATAATAATAATAATAATAATAATAATCTTTAATTTCTCAGAGATGAATAGGCTTAAATATCTTTAATTTCATTGCAATTCACTTCAATTTGGATGCTATTCACCTCGTTAGGGTTAGAAATTCTATTACTCTGAAAATTTTTATTGTTTACCCATTGAAATACAGGTCCCTTGTTAGATTAGATTATATTGTTAGTGTGCTTCTTACCTAGTGAGTAACAAAAATTGTTTATTAATTTTCAGGCTCTTCAATAAAATTGAGTTGAATGTTAGGTGAATAGTGGTGAACAAAAAAAATTGATTCTTTCTTTAAGAAAAGAGGCTCTCAAGATATAGAAGTTAATGCAACTACGAAACCTTCCACTGATAATGTTGAAGCTTCAATTCCTGAACAACGTCCTTGTAAAGTGCCTAGAATAGAATTCATAGAAGTTGATACATCTTCTTTGGTAAGGGATCCAGGACTGCGACCACAAATTTGGGATTATTTGATATCTCAACGCAATGAGATTCGATGAGCTTACATCAAATTTGGACCATACCAACCTGACAACCAACCTTTTGAAGAGAAGAATGGGTGTTGTTTGCTAGCTTCTTCGTACAAGTTATTTCCAGATTGGCTAGAATATTCTCCAACCAAACATTGTGCCTTTTGTCTTCCTTGCTATCTTTTTACAAAAATGAATGGACGCACTACTTCTAGTACTTTCATTTCTGATGGATTTTCTTCATGGAAGAAAGTCAACAGTGGGAAGAATTGTGCTTTCTTAACTCATATGGGAAATGGTCCTAATTCATCGCACAGAATTGCCGTTAAATCTTGCCATGATTTAACAAATCAAGCGCAACACATTAAGAAGATAGTTAAGAAACAAACTTCTCATC
This sequence comes from Camellia sinensis, assembly GCF_055761805.1. Classification (NCBI taxonomy): domain Eukaryota; kingdom Viridiplantae; phylum Streptophyta; class Magnoliopsida; order Ericales; family Theaceae; genus Camellia; species Camellia sinensis. The sequence goes on from NC_138967.1 coordinate 54,169,992, forward strand.
AAGTTGCAAAAAAACGCTTGCGGTTGAAGACTACAATAGATGCTGTCAAATGACTTACATTTCAAGCTTGTGCATTTAAAGGTCATGATGAAAGTCATGATTCTAATAATCTTTCCATACTCCCTTTAGTTTCGACTGACCACTTCATGTCTTCCTTTTTTTCTTTTTCTTTTCTCTTTTTTTTTTTCTTTGTAGAGATTGGGCCAATTCAATATTTGGTTGACACTAAAGTAATTTTTTTGATTTGACCTAGACACCACAGACTTTTTTTAATTTTTAATATTTTCCATATAGGGCCCCATTATATGTTTTGTAAACTTCAATCATTTTTTCCTATTTGTAAAATCAAAAATCATATTGGATAATAAAATAGAAAAGACCAAAAAAAAAAAAGGGACAAAAAAAGGAATAATAACTCCAATATCCGAGACATCCCCTAAATAAACCTCTAAATCTTCTCACACTCCCTTTAGTATCGACTGACCACATTAAGCCTTTCTTTTTCTTTTTCTTTTTTGTTCTAAATGCTTAGCCAATTTTATATTTGATTGATTCTAAAGTCATTCTCTTAATTTGACATTGACACTATAGACTATTTTCTATTTTTAAATGTTCCAAATTTTAGAAATGTTTAAGAAACTAATACACTAATACATTAAATAAATAAAATTAACTAAATTTGTATATAAAACAACTTAACTGGGACAATCCATGGGCTTACATTTTTTTATCGTGTGCTTTATGTTGGACAATTTTCACTGTATTCCGAAAAAATTAAGTTTGTGTACTTAACAACAAACAAAAGAAATAAAGTAAAGGAGGGAAAATGTTTAATTACAAAAATCAAACTAGAAAATAAAATAAATAAATAAAAACATATTTTTATTTTGTTACAAAAACAAAATCAAAATCTGATATAAATAAATAATAAACCAGAAAATAAATTAACAACTTACTTGATTAATTTCTTGAACAAATTTTTGATCAAGTCTAGTGTTTAACACTGTGTCCTTAAGATAGATTCGTCCTCTCCACGGTGCTTTTAGATTGTAGACGTCTATCTCCCAGGATAAAATGATCAATCAACAAAAAATTGCAGCACTACAGATTTTTCATACAACGAACACACTTAGTGTATACACTCTTTCTCATAGAAAATTAACGGAATTAATGCAGCAAAATGCAGAAATGAATTGCAGGAGAGAAGAACGAAAATAGGTAAAAAAATCAAGTGAGGGACTGCTTATTTATATTGGAAAATGGTGGCTGATTGGTTTGAATCCAACAGGTATGGTACCTGTTCAATTTGAATTAAACAGATGTGAATATGTTCGGTTTACAGTTTAAACAGATATGAACCTGTTTTCAAACAGGTAAGGGTTTTTCTTGAACTAAACTGTTCGGACAGATTACAAAATGTTTGGGCAGATTTGAAAAAATTTCCAACGACCAAAATTTGAATTTAAACAGTCAGATTTTATTTTATCAAAAAATTAAATTAAATTCAAATGTTTTTAGCCCAAAAAGATAAGTATTAGGCCGGACAAGCCCAACCCAACCTCACACCACGCACCCGCTCCCAAGCCCAAGCCCAGCCCAGCTCGCCCTAGCGGACGACGGCGGCGGAGCGCGCGTGTGTGTTTATTTTTGGGTCCAATGGGTCTAGCCCACTTTGCCCATAACCTCCCTCTCTACAAAACTTGGGTGTCTCTTGGGGCCTACCCCAAGTTCCAATTCCATGCCTTATAAACCCATAAAATATTTTCACCAAACCAATATGGGACATGCCATTATTCAAACCTTAAGGAATTTCCACCAAAAACTCCATTTCCATGGAGCTCACTTTGGCTTCAATTTCCCATTCACCTAATAATGGTTTTGAGCAACCAAATATACCACGTGAATCACACCACTTTGACCCGCGAAATTCGGCGTATGGGTCCCACCTAAAAATTAGACTAAATTTTAGAAAAAATTCTATTTTTTCATATTTTTTCAAAAATCATTTCTAACAATCCCCCACATGAATGGAATTTGATGAAAACGGAAATGCAACAATATGCAGAATTTGCTAAAAGAGTATAAATCGAAAATATTTTGCATCAGGATAGGTAGCTTTCGGCCTTGAACCTTCCCTAGTAATAACCTATCGGACTTACTAGCTAACCAATGGATACGATGCCTTGAATTGTTCAACCGTTTGTGTAGGCCAAGACAATAGATTTCACACAAAATATCTTCTGACACATCGTGGTTCTCATGGTTGTGTTCATTTTGGCCTTGAACACTCTTGGTTTTCATGAGCGCTTCCAGTGAATTTAGTCTCTTCATTCTCATAAAACCGGCCCCAGTTCAAGACTCATATAGGTGATTCTTATTGTGAGAATCTTTTCATACTCGTCTTGATTTTATGCCTAAATCAAGATATAAGTAATCATTAAAAGCAAAGCTTATCCTTAAACCCCTGTAGACAACACATGTGGCAAATATCACTCTTACCATAGGAATGGGTAGGGAATTTTAATCTCTTGGTGATTTCTGGCGAGCCACACATAACTTAGTTGTTGGGATCTCCAGTCATATAAGTAGGGTTACCATTATGATGATTCTTATGTAATAGGCTTTAATCTCATCCCCTTCGATAAACTATACACTTGCTCTTTTGTCAAACCTTTTGTTAACGAATCTATAATATTCTCTTTAGATTTTATATAATCTATTGAGATTATTCCTTTTGAGAGCAATTGTCTTACGGTATTATGTCGATGACGAATATGCCATGACTTACCATTACACATATGATTCTGTGCCCTGCATATTGCAGATTGACTATCACAATGAATACAGATAGCTGGTACAAGTTTTAGCCACATTGGAATGTCTTCTAAGAAGTGACGAAACTATTCTGCTTCTTCTCCTGCTTTGTCTATAGCAAAGAACTCAGATTCCATTGTGGATCGTGTGATGTATGTTTGTTTCGTGGATTTCCAAGAAACAGCAGCGCCTTCCAGAGTAAAGACATATCCACTAGTGGATTTTGAATCTTTAGTATCTGATATCCAATTGGTATCACAATAACCTTCGAGTACTGCTGGATATCGAGTAAATTTCAAACCATGATCGCGGATAAATCTTAGATATCTAAGAACCCGAATGATCGCTTTCCAATGGTCTTCTCCGGGGTTACTAGTGTACCTACTCAATTTACTGACTGCAGCTATGTCAGGATGAGTACAATTCATTAGGTACATTAGGCTTCCAATGATTTGGAAGTATTTTAACTGAGACATCGCATCACCTTTATGTTTTGATAAATAAAGACTAATGTCTACAGGTGTTCTAGCTACATTCATATCATCCTTGATAAATTTATCAAGAATTTTCTCAATACAATGTGATTGAGATAATGCATATTTGTCAGATGTTTTAGTAATTTTTGTAACGCCCTCAAAATAATAACCTTAAACCCATCAGATAAGACATGCATTTACATATAAACTAACCACATTCCTTTATTCCTTAGAGTTCCATATCATAAGTATTACATGTTAACATCATAACAAAATGCCCTACGGGCTTACAGCTTTCCAAGTTAACACTTGGTTACAACAAAAGAGTACTAACTCGTTTACACATAAAGCCCTTGGCTTGAAGTTACATGTAATACATCAAAAGTAAAACGACAAAACATGTCCGCCTCTAGCCTCCCAAGCTATGTCCTTGGAGGTGGCATGCTACCTGCACCTGAAAATGATATTCCCATATAGGGTGAGCCACAGCCCAGTAGAAATACACTAAACCAACTATGAACAATGACTAAAATATTAGCAATTGATAGATGGCTAACACTGATACAATCACATAAATCATATATTTATGTCAAATGACTTATGAGTCCAAGTTTCCTTTCATTTTCCCTTTTTCAACGGATAGGCATATAAGCACTAACCACATGCTCAACAGATATGTATAACAACAATATCCACATTCTCAGATAAGCAAATAAGTTATATCCACATTCTACAACAGATATGTATAACAACAATATCCACAGATAAGCATAAAAGCTATATCCACACATCACAAAGATAAGCATATAAGCTCTATCTTCACTTCTAGACAAGCATAAGAGCTGTATCTACGGAGTTCATCCCCTATCTTCTCCCAACACTAACCGGTTTAGAGGTACATCCCCTATCTTCCCCTAAACCGCGGAGTACATCCCCTATCTCCTCCTCTACACATAACGTATACAAACACATTGGTTCTATATACAATCACCCAATACATACAGTTAATGTATTCTATCAACCGTCAAGTTCCATGACACATTTCATTGATTAGTTTTTGTTTGCCTAATCATCATGCATTGTCTACAACAATCACGACTATCCTCCACCGATAGCCCAAAGCAGTTATTTCTAAACAGAAGATAAATGGACAATGGATATTCAATCAACATTTCATTTCTTCATTCTTCTCAATTAATTATCCCAATTAATTAAACAATGTAATTAGGTCAATTTCCATAATTAACATTTCAACCCTTAGGTCCCATTTTCATCAATGATTCAACCATCATTCAATTTTTCTATGCCAAATATGCATCTAGGTTTATTATGAATAAAACCTCAACTTTTGTAAAATTACACAAAAGCCCCAAACTTTCACAAAATTACCAAACCAAGCCCAACATCTCAAAATACCAAAATTTAAAGACAAAACCCATAGAGAGGAGTAGGATATCCCTACCTCAAATTCGGAGCCCCAAAGGAGATGAAGACCAAAACCAAAATGCTCCAAATCTCGAAATTTTCAGATTAAATGGAAGCCCTCGACGATCAACACAACTTTCGTGAAGACAAAAGGTGAGCAAACAACCCCTACTAGATCAAATCTAAGAGAGAAGGGCCGGTTTAGAGTAAGAAGCTCTGAAAATGGCTTTTTGGAAAAGTAAGAGAGAGAAAAGATCTTGAAAAAGTGATCCAAAAGTTGGATCTCGGATTTATATAAAAGTCTCTCCGCTCGAGCGTCTAAACCCTCGCTCGAGCGTCACTCACAGACTCCCGCTCGAGCGACCAAACTCCAGCTCGAGCACCGGATACTCACTCCCAGAACTTTTACAGAACCAGGTCTCCGCTCGAGCGCCAACTCCCCCGCTCGAGCGTCACACACAACACTCCCGCTCGAGCGGTCAATCCCACGCTTGAGCGTCCAACACTGCACAGGAAATACTGGATGGGTGTATTCCTCGCTCGAGCGTCAAAACTCCCGCTCGAGCGGACAGGCCAAAATCTGGGCAACTAGTTTTGGTTTCTAAACTCAACCAACCTGCAACAACCCTGCCCAACACATCCTATAACTCAAAAACCAAGTAAGAGAGGATGTAAACAAGATAGTAATCAACTACTAACATCCACGGACACATGTCCGGATCACTGTACAACAAGGGTAAACCCGGGATCGCTATAATTTTCATTCCTAATATTACATCTGCGACCCCCATATCTTTCATATCAAATCTTCTATTTAGCATTTGCTTAGTTGATTTGATCATATTTTGACTACTTCCAATGATAGCATGTCATCCACATAAAAACAAACTATGACATAACCTTGGTCAATGTTTTTAACATAGACGCACTTGTCACATTCGTTTATCTTAAACCCATTAGTGAGCATAGCATAATCAAATTTTTCATGCCATTGCTTAGGTGCTTGTTTTAATCCATAAAGAGATTTTACAAACCAACAAACTTTCTTTTCTTGCCTCGACACTACAAACCCTTCGAGTTGCTCTATTTAGATTTTTTCAATTAGATCACCATTTAAAAAAGCTATCTTAACATCCATATGATGTATCTCTAAATTATACAATGCTGTTATGGCAATAAGCATACGGATGGATGTTATTCTTGTCACAGGAGAATATGTGTCAAAATAATCCAGACCTTCCTTTTGTCTGTAACCTTTTACTACAAGTCTTGCTTTATACTTGTCTATTGAACCATCTACTTTCATTTTTCTCTTGAATATCCACTTATATCCAAGAGGTTTAGAACCAAGTGGAAGATCCACCAATTCCCAAGTATGATTTTGCATAATGGATTCAATTTCATTATTAATAGCCTCTTTCCACAAAGGTGCTTCAAGACCTGTCATTACTTCCTTGAAGCTTTGAGGTTCATTTTCTAACAGGTATGTCAGAAAATCTGGACCAAAGGATTTTGATGTTCTTTCTCTCTTACGTCGTCTTGGTTCATCATCAGTTAAATTCTGGGTCGAGACCATTACTAGTCTCTTGTGTTTGATCGTCATTAGTCTCTTAACTTTGTGTACAATCATAAGTTCTTTTCTGTGAACTTAATTCATGTCCTTTCTTGTAAGGAAAGACATGTTCAAAAAACACAGCATTCCTTGACTCTATAATAGTGTTCACATTTATATCAGGTATTTCTAATTTATAAGTCAGAAACTGATATGCACTACTATTCTGAGCATAACCAATCATCACACAATCCACTATTTTTGGTCCTATTTTAGTCTTTTTAGGAACAGGAACTTCTACTTTTGCCAAACACCCCCACACTTTTAAGTATTTGTAAGAAGGCGGTCGACCTTTCCACAATTCATAAGGAGTGTTATTAGTTTTTCTTGTGGGGTATTCTGTTAAGAACATAATTAGCAGACAATATTGTTTCCCTCCATAAGTTCTGGGATAACCCCGAACTTAGTAACATGGCATTCATTATTTCTTTAAGGGTTCAAATCTTCCTTTTAGCAATTACATTTTGCTGTGGAGAATAGGGTGTTGTAGTTTGGTGAATAATGTCATATTGTGCACAAAATTCATTTAATGGTGCATCATATTCACCACCCCTATCATTTCTAACTATTTTAATGGTTTTTCCAAGTTGATTTTCAACTTCAGTTTTGTAGAGTTTAAACATTTCTAAGGCTTCATCTTTACTCCTAAGTAAGTACACATAACAATATCATGTGCAATCATCGATAAATGTTATGAAATACTTTTTGCCTCCTCTAGTTTGAACAAATTTAAGATCACATACATCTGTATGAATTAATTGTAGAGGTTTGGTTTTTCTTTCAATTGATTTAAATGGAGCCTTAGTTAGTTTCACTTTTACACAAATCTCACATTTGTGATTAGGATCAAGTTCAAACTTTGATATATAATCCAAACCAATTAATCTACGCAAAGCATCAAAATTCACATGTCCTAATCTACCATGCCATAAATTCGACTCAAGAATATAAGCAAAAGATGTGTTGTTCTCATTAATAACAAGTTTTGGTACAATCATCATTACATTCAACTTGAAGCGACCATCACTCATGTATCCCTTACCAACATACATATTACTCTTTGTTAATACAAATTTATCATACTCAAATACAAGTCTAAAACCATTTTTACTTAACAAAGAACCAGAAACTAAATTATTTCGGGTGTCTGGTACATGCAGTATGTTGTTGAGGTAAGTTCCTTCCTTGATGTCATCTTCAAGATCACTTTTCCTTGTCCAGCCATAGTAGAAATAGAAGAATTTCCCATGAAAAGTTGTTCACCATTTGCAGCCTCATTATAAGTTGTGAACATCTTCTTGTCCGCACAAATGTGACGAGTTGTGCCAGTGTCAACCCACAATTCCTTGGGATTTCCAACCAAATTAGCCTCAGACACCACAATAGAGAGATTGGTGTCATTTACCCCGTTAGAGATATAATCTAATTCTATCACATTGGCTTGATTGGTAGTCTTGTACTTCCGCAATCCTTCTTAGGGCGACGGTAGTCAGAAGCTCGATGTCCGGTCTTACCACAATTATAGCATTTTCCTTTGAACTTCTTATTGTCATTGTTGTCGCCTTGTTTAGGACTATCTCCAGTAAACTTCCACTTTTTGTTATGTGGTTTGTGCACTTGTTCAACCACATTAGCCTTAGACTCAATGGGATTTTTACCATTCCTCTTTTCAGCCTTTCGGTTATCTTCCTCAATTCTCAATCTTACAATCAATTCATCTATGGTCATCTCCTTGCGTTTATGTTTTAAATAATTTTTGAAATCTTTCCAAGCCGGTGGTAACTTTTCCACTAAAGCAGCGACTTGGAAAGACTCGCTAAGAGACATACTTTCAGAATGAATATCATGCAAAATTATTTAAAAATTTTGAACTTGAGAAATTACCGTTTGGGAGTCTACCATAACAAAGTCTAGAAATTTACCGACAACAAATTTATTCGTGCCAGCATCCTCTGTCTTGTATTTTTTCTCCAAAGAATCCCACAATACTTTTGCTGTTTTTATAGGGCTGTAAACATTATATAGCATGTTGCCAAGGCCATTGATGATGTAGTTTCTACACAGGAAATCAGAATGTTTCCAAGTATCTACAGCAGCAACAACTTACCGATCACTTTCATCCTCTCTAAGTACTGGAGCCTCTTCACGGAGAAACAGGGCCAAAGTTAGGCTTGTAAGATAGAACACCATTTTCTGCTGCTATCTCTTAAACTTAGTGCCATTAATTTTTTCTGATTTTTCTCCATGATTTATTGGAACTTGAACATGGCTCTGGATAGGGACTGGAGTCGTTGTAACGAATACTACTTTCAGCGGCCATAATGAAATTAATTTTCTAGTTACCAAAACTAGAAAATAAATTAAACACAAAATAATTTTATTTTCCTTGTTACTAAAACTAGAAAAATAAAATGCCACAACAATTTTCTGTAACACAAATTAATATTCTGCAATTGTTACTGACACCAGTATATTACTACTAGTTGTCAAAGAAAATAAACAGTATATTACTACTATTTGTCAAACAGTATATTACTACTATTTGAATTTTCCAACAAGAATATCACTTTGTGAAAACACAAAAAATTAAATACAATGAAGACACCAAAAACTTAATCTGTCTTAAGATTGTTGGACAATCTTCACTGTATTCCGAAAAAAAATTAAGTTTTTGTAATTAACAACAAACAAAAGAAATAAAAGAAAGGAAGGAAAATGGTTGATTACAAAAATTAAACTAGAAAATAAAATAAATAAATAAAAACAGATTTTTATTTTGTTACAAAAACAAAATCAAAATCTAATATAAATAAATAATAAACCAGAAAATAAATTAACAACTTACTTGATTAATTTCTTGAATAAATTTTTGATCAAGTCCAGTGTTTAATACTGTGTCCTTAAGACATATTCGTCCTCTCCACGGTGCTTTTAGATTGTGGACGTTTATCTCTCAGTATAAAATGATCAATCAACGAAAAATTGCAGCACTACAAATTTCATCCTCTCCATGGTGCTTTTAGATTATGGACGTCTATCTCCTAGGATAAAATGATCAATCAACGAAAAATTGTAGCACTACAAATTTTTCGTACAACGAACACACTTAGTGTATACACTCTTTCTCACAGAAAATTAACGGAATTAATGCAGCAAAATGCAGAGATAAATTGCAGCAGAGAAGAACGAAAATTGGTAAAAAAAACCAAGTGAGGGACTGTCTATTTATATAGGAAAATGGTGGCTGATTGGTTTGAATCCAACAGGTATGGTACTTGTTCAATTTGAATTAAACAGATATGAATTTGTTCGGTTTACAATTTAAACAGATATGAACCTGTTTGAATTTAAATTCAAACAGGTAAGGGCTTTTCTTGAACTAAACTGTTCTGACAGATTATAGAAGGTTCGAACAGATTTGAAAAAAATTTCAACGACCAAAATTTGAATTTAAACGGTCAGATTTTATTTTACCAAAAAATAAAATAAAATTCAAATGTTTTTTGCCCAAAAAGATAAGTATTGGGTCGGACAAGCCCAACCCAACCTCACATCACGCACACGCGCCCAAGTTCAGGCCCAGCCCAGCCCGCCCAACCGAACGGCGACCAGCTCGCGTGTTTATTTTTGGGTCCAATGGGTCTAGACCACTTTGCCCATAACCTCCCTCTCTACAAAACTTGGGTGCCCTTGGGGCCTACCTCAAGTTCCAATCCCATGCCTTATAAACCCATAAAATTTTTCTCACCAAACTAATGTGGGACAAGCCATTATTCAAACATTAAGGAATTTCTACCAAAAAGCTCCATTTCCATGGAACTCACTTTAGCTTCAATTTTCCATTCACCAGATAATGGTTTTGAGCAACCAAATACACCATGTGAATCGCAATGTGGCATAGAACGCGTTACCACTTTGACCCGCAAAATTTGGCACATGGGTCCCACCTAAAAATTAGACCAAAGTTTAGAAAAAATTATGTTTTTCCAGATTTTTTTCAAAAACCATTTCTACCAATTTATAATGGCTAAGACTTAACTCTAGATATTTATAAGTTTTGATAACTTGGGCCAGAAATCCAGCCTGAATAATGAGCATAATCTGTACTTCAAATAAGAGATTATTTGTATACTATATATGTGAATATAGATTTATTTTTTATTTGTTAATAGATTTATGCATAATTCATACTTTAAATAATAAAAATTATAAATCTTTGAAAGTAACTCATAAATTTCAAAAAAAAAAAAAAAAAACACACAACGGACATAATGCATTCTCAATTTGTATGGCATAATCATATTAATAAAAATATTTTTATTTCAAAATTTTACCCCTAATCAAGTAGTTCTTCTAATAATATGTCATATATCATAAATTTTAAAATTTATATGTTCTTCATTCAGATGGTTGAAGCTCACGTGTCGGAGTTTCAAACATTTGAAATGTTTGTGAATGGTTTATTGATTTTTACCCAAAGAAAAAAAGTGCACAATAGTAATGTATTTTGGACAATGGGGACATTTGGCTAAGTGGTTGTATAATATCATTTTTGGTGTTTGTTCTCGGGTTCAACTCCTGTAAAAAGGAGTTTGACACCATTTGTGGTGATTTATTTCTTCTCCATTGAATCTATGGATAGGAATTTGATACACTTTGTGGTGATTTATTTCTCCCCCATTATGAACCGAGCAGTTCGCGAGTTGGCTCGGCTTGGCTCGGCTTGTTAAGAGCCCGGCTTGACTCGGTTTGTTTAGTAAATGAGTCGAGTTCAAGCTTGAATATTAGGCTCGTTTAGTAAACAAGGTAAACTCGAGTTCGAATAAGTTCAGTCCGTCAAGCTCAACTTGTTTATCTTTATTTAATTTACATATTAAAAATAATATATATATATATATATAATAGCATAAATACATTATTTATGTATTAAATAATATAAGTAATATTTTTTATTTAAATAATATAAATAATAATAAAAAAATCCTATCGAGTTGAGCCAAGTTCGAATTTCATTAATATTAACGAACCAAGCCAAATTCGAGCCCAATTAGTTATCGAGTCAAACTTGAACTCAATGAACGAGCTCGATAAATAAGTAAGTCGAGCTTGAGCTTAGCAAAGCTCATCTCGACTCGACTTGGCTAGTTTGCCGCCTTAATTAGTAGTGGTTGTTGGGCTTCACTTGGTTTACCTTCTAATTATTGTGGACTAGTAGTGTGTTTAATGATAAAACAAAATAAAATAAATAAATAAATAAATAATTAAGAAACTACAACCAAAAAATAAAAAAATCAGAGTTTGACCATTGTAACAAAATAAATTCTGAATTTTTAATTTTGCCAATTTAAACACTAAACTTTTTATTTATTTTCAATTTAAACCATTTGCATGTTTTCATTAAGTAAAATCGATAGAAAAATAAATATTTTAGTCATTAAACTCAATAAAAAAAAGGGTATTTTAAACATTTTATTTATATTTACATTGAGTTTAATAATTAAAAGCGCTACTATTAGCACCCATAAATTATTTTGGACCCCCCAATTTTTATTTTTTTTATTACAATAATAACCTCAAATAAAATTACTAAAAATGACATCATTAATTTTGAGACACCCTATCTCATAATTAAACCTACACACCCACAGACTACATCATGAATTAGGGTTTATGAGAGCACCTACCTCCATCACCACCCATCTATCTTTCCCAAATCCCACCTTCAAAACCTACCCACTCTCAAAACCTTCAAAACCCTTTAGTGACAATATTCCAACGGTAACAATGGCAATCTTTTGGCAAAATATAGGCCCGAACATTACTTATTTGTTCGAGATGGCGTTCCCGAATAAATAAGTAATGTTTGGAAATGTAGGTCCGAATATGAAAATTTTTTTACACATTAAACTATCAAAATTCTTAACGCTTGCGGAAGTTTTCATTTTTTCAAGTTCAGGAATACAGGCCCGAACATTACTTATTTGTTTGGGAAGACATTCTCAAACAAGTAAGTAATGATTAAGAATGCAGGTCTGAACATGGAAATTTTTGAACACATTGAACGATCAAAATTGTTAACGCTTGCAGAAGTTTTAATTTTTTCAAATTCAGGAATACATGCCCGAACATTACTTATTTGTTTTGGAAGGCATTCCCGAACAAATAAGTAATGTTTGGGAATGTAAGTCTGAACATGAAAATTTCTTAATACATTGAATGATCAAAAATTTTAACACTTGTAGAAGTTATCGAAAATAGCTCAATTCCATAGTCATGTTTAAAAATTATTCCTTCATCATATAAGTTCGATAATATTGTTGCATAGTTCTCTGTTAAACTCACAATTTTATACTACCAACCAAACCAGTAATTATAATTTTTTCTACAAGAGAAGAAATTATTATGAGAAAATTAAGAAATTACGTATATATATATATACATATATATATATATATATATATAGAGAGAGAGAAAGCATACCATTTGTGACAATGGTGGATGAGGCAGCAAAGACAATAATCACATTGGCTCTTTTTTTTTCTTCTTGGTGGGTTTTGTTATGGTTTTTTTTTGGAAGAGGGGTTTTTTGGGAGTGTGGGGGTGTGCATTTAATCGGTAGAATATTTTCACAAGGATAATTTTGGTATTATTTTGGGAGGGGGAAAGAAATTTTAAGAGTTTCAAAATTTATAAGTGGGGGTCCAAAAAAATGATGGGTCCAAAAAAATTCATGGGGTGCTAATAACACCACACATGATTAAAATACTATTTTTTTTATTGATTTTACTTGACAAAAATATGTTAATGATTTAGATTGAAAACAAATTAGAAGATTAGGGTTTAAATTGATAAAATTGAAAACTCGGGATTTATTTTGTTAGAAGGCTCAAACTCGGAATATTTTTTTTAAAATTATTTCAAAAAATTCTCATATTTATAATTACTCTCCCTATCAACTTTAACTTTTTGATAAACTACAAAGAGTTTAGCTTCCCTCCAGTCCGTGATTGGATTGAAGGGTGCTGGGCTCACCACAAGTTCTGTTTTGATAATCTGAACCGTTGAATGTGTAGAACTCGTTGAGTACTATATGTTTGTAAAATATCAAGTTGATCACATATCGATAGCTATGTGATCAAATCAGTTTTGTATTAAAATAAAATGGACGATAAAAAATAAATGGTTGACAAAAATCTAATCCGATGAAATAGCTATAGATATCTGATCAACGTAATTTTTTTATAGGCATATAGTACTCGACAAATTCTACACATTGAATGGTTCAGATTATCAAAACGGAACCCCTGGTAGGCTCCCACGGGTTCAATAGCACCCTCTAGTCAGACTGGAGGAAAGCCAATCCCAACTACAAATAGGTCTTAATAATTAAACTTAATTCCTATCAAATTCTATTGAAAATAATTAAACTTAATTCATCTCTAAAAATAATTTTCTGTGACAATTTTTTGCATATATTGCTAAAAATTGATAATTAATGACTTTTTTGTTATAATTTTTATAAATTGTCTTACAATTAGTGACTTTTTCTGTGACAATTTTTTCAAACTGTTACTGAAAATTGAAAATTGAAAATTAATGACTTTTTTTGTGACGATTTTTTTAAAAAAAATTGTTGATAAAACCTATAATTAGTAACATTTTTAATGACAAAATTTTCAAATTGTCGCTGAAAATTAACAATTAGTGACTTTTTTTTATAGCGTTTGATGAAAAATACTAGTATTAATTATCATATGACTGATTGGATAATAAGTCCACCTATTAAGACGTACACATAAGTCTCTCTTAATTTTTATTTATTTATTTTTCATATAGCTTTGTGGCTTTTTGATGTTTTTAGTAATATTTTGAATTTTTAATTAATTTAACGTATTGTTAAGTGACTTCTTTGGGGATTAAACATTTTAATCAAAAAGTCAATATAAATTGTCACCTTACTCTCTCTACTTTTCTATACTTTTTTTTTTTGTAAAAAGTCAAAAAAATTATTAAAATAATATATTCCCAAACGAGGTTTATATTTGGGAATAAGTTAAACCAAATTAGTCACACTAAAAATAAAAAAGTCAATACAAAAACTCAATTTATTTTCTCTATTATTGGCACATCTTTTTATAAAAATTAAAAAATCACTGAAAAAAATAATTCAAAAACCAGCTCTTAAGGCATGTTTAATTGAGTGGATTATGCTATAAAATTTAGATTATAAATCCACAGATTAGATTTTCAGTATTTGTTTATAATTTTTTCATTCCGATTAGATTTCAGTAGACATTCTATATAATAAAATTAATAAATTTTTAAATCTTACAATTAATAATGCAAAATAAACATATAATCGAAGTTATACATTTACATATCCATTGCAAAACAAACGTGAAAATAAAAAAATATTTATTTCACTAATCCAATTAGATAATGGGGGTGTTTAGTGTGACTTTTTTGAACTAACTTATAAATTTTAGTTTTGAAAAAGTTATTTTGGATTGTTTAATTAAATTTATTCCAAACAGTTTTCATATTTAATAATGCTACATTAACCGAATTTGGTATCGCCTGAATTGTCCAAATTTGTTCATGCTGGCTGTCTGAATGACGGGGTGATGAACACAGTAGACAAGGGTGACGACCGTGCTATAGACAAGAGTGAAGCCAATCGTCCGACTTGCACAAATTTGGGCGATTCAAACGACAGCAAATTCGATAGATAAATCATTTCACTTTTTGATTCTAACTACTTGTTTTAACTCAAAAAAAGCTAATTCTAAGAAGTTGAACACTTTTGCTTCTGATTATAACAGCTTACTTACATTTTTATCCTTATATTTTTTTTTAAAAAAAAAATCGAAAAAGATCCAAATGGACTATGGACTAGTTATTTTTTTTTAATTTTTTATTCTTTATTATTTTATGAAAAATGTGGACTAGTAGTTAATAATAAAAAAATGAAAGTTAATTCAATTTACAACTAATAAAGGTTAATTTAATTTATAATTATAAGGGTAAAAATGTCATTTATACATCAAAAAGCTATTTCAAAGCTTATTACCAAACACTACTCAGCAACTTAAATTTACAATTAGAGTTGTACAAAATATCGCTCAATCCGCCAAAATCGCATTGATCCACATCAATCCGCACCGCTTTATCTGTTAATCGCGAATTAAATTTTAAAATTTATAATTCGCTTTCCAAACTGCTCCGCTCCGTTATAGTTAATACATATATATTTTTTAATCTCTAATAAAATATCAAAATAAAAATAAGTGTGAGAGAGATTTATGATGTGAAATTTCTTACAAATTAATAGTTATATATATAAAACATATTATATAAAATTAGTTTGTGTTATATATATAAAAAAAATATTATATAAATTAGTATTATATATTATGTAAATATTTAATAATTAATTAGAATATTCTTCCGTTCTTCCAAAATAACCCAAATCACAATTTATTAATCCGCTAATCTGTCAATCTACCATTCGATTTGTAATTATACTTTCAAACTGTCCAAACTATACTACGCATATTCCTTTCTAGAATCGAGCAACTGTACCTAAAATAATAATTTATTATCTATTAAATTATAATCTATTTTAACAACAACAATGTTAGGTAGCTCAAAATTTTGTGACTCAAATGGCTCAAATCATTTAAAACGATGTCATTTTAACAGATTTTAAATATAAAATAACATCATTTTAACAAATTTAAATCATTTAAACTACAAAATTTTAAACTACCAAACATTTCCTTTTAACAATTACATCAAACAATCTCACTCAATTATGTACTAATTCAAATTTTTTTTAATCCTGATAATCGAGCCTGTGGATAAAACCTCTCAAACTCTGCCGATCGCACGGAAAGGTAACCGCAGACAAGCAAAATACGGTAGCCAACTCGCTATAAAACCCCCAAGATATTTTTCGACTAAAGCCGAGAGAGTGACATAAACCCTAGCCGCTCCAATCGATTTTCTCTCTGTTTCTCTGTTAGTCTTTTGCAGGTATAAGCTAATCATAAAACCCTAGAAAATGTTTTTGGATCACTGTTTTCGCCTTCATTTATTTGATCTATAAATCATTTTCTGTGTTCTGATCCTAATACCCTGGTTGCTTCACTACTATTATTGTTGTTCTGGTTCATATGCTTCTTGTATTGATGTTCTTGTTTCATTTTTCTTGTTCACAGTGTTGTTGCTTCTTTGATTTTATTTTTGTTGATTTGTATTCTTAGTTTTTGTTATGTTTAAATTGAAGTGCATGTTGTATGTTGTGGAGGGTGTGTGAAATTTTGAGTTGGAATTAGTCTGAACATCATTTGGAATTGGAAACTTGGGGGTTTTGAATAATGTGTGTTGTGGGTTTGATGAATATGCTTTAGAAATGAAGTTTTCATGGTTTTTTCTTGATCAGTAAACAGTCTTTAACGGCATGCATAGTTCATAGGTTGTTAATGCTTTCCTCTTATTTACACCTAAAAAAGCATTATTTGCTTTGAAGAAGACACCCTTGAAAATAAGCTTGCCTTGGTTTTCCATTTTTGAGAACCTGTTTTAGGAAGGGGGGAAAAAAGGGCTGAGATGCACATTCTTTACAAAAAATTTTGTTTTCATTTTATGACATTTCGGAATGTGTTTCTGAAGTAAAAACAAGTTCGAAACAGGAAGTAAACTGTTCTGGCTCTATTCTTGTTGTTAGAGTTTCTATTCTTCTTGTTAGAGTTTTTTACAAATTGAGCTGTAGTAAGTTGATGATATTTGCCTTTTGCTTTGATGGAATGTAGTTGTATTTGTTGGGTATGAATTGGGTTCAGTGTTTTAAAAGGCTCTAGGCCCATTGAGGCGATAAAGTGTCCTATAGCCTAAGCGCGAGGCATGAGATGAGGCGAGGCGGGCACCTTACCAAAGTGAGGCACAAGTAGTAGAAGAAAACCAAAATTATAAAATTGGCAAAATTTTCAACATAGCAAATATATATAGAATTCCAAAAATAATAAAGCAAGCTTTACCATTTCAAATAATTGATAAACATAACATTCAATCTTTTAAAAATTAGAAATATAATATCCAACAAAAGATATAGAGGATCACATTCACATCCACCAGATCTAGTTTGCAGTTCAAAAAAGAAATAAAAAGCACTTAATCAACAGCTGGAGCAGAAAAATAGATAAAGCCCATGAAGCCCACGTCTCGCGCCTCGAAAAAACCCCTTGCCTCAGCGCCTAAGCTGCCCCTTGCATATTGTGCCTCGCCTCTGCCTGTTTGAAGCTCAAGGCTGTGCCTCGCGCTTAAAACACTGCATGGGTTTCATTGTGAATCCGACTGATAGCTTTCACATCAATTATTTAATTACTTTAGTCTTTTCCTAATTTATATTTTGTCGGTGACAAAAGCTGATTTTATCCCACATGCTTTGACATTCTGAATTATTCCAGACTAAAATATACACAGTTGTTTATTCCAAAATTTTAGCCATGGTTTTTTTTTTTTTTTTTTTTTTTTTTTATAATTTTGAAAGCATCTATTTCTTCTTCACAAATTCTTACCACGGTTGTGTCAAGTTCTCCATGCCATCCATGAAATCCAAATTAAAAGTGAGTAATTCTGTAGTTTGAATATCTTGCGACAGCTGATGGTAGTTACAAGTGAAATATCTCTTGGTGTGATTGTAGAAAGCTTGTGAACTTTCTGATTAGCCCATCTGCCCATGTCAAATTGCCCATGGTCAAATTTGGCAGCTATATATATATATATATTTTATTGGCAAAAGTTGCTCTGACTTGGTTTAAATGTATGCAAGGAATATTATTCCAGCTCTGCATAAATAAATAAATAAGTAATTATTCTCCGTTTTCTATGATATATGTTTTGATTCTAGATGAGTTTAAATTGACATGGAGAACTATTTTTTCTTGTATAATATGAAATGCAGGTTGTTGGAGTACGCCAGAATAGTTGACTGTTAAAAATGGCTTTCCCCAATAGATTTGGAAGTCTCATGAGGCAGACCATTTCACAGAATAGCATATCGAATGGGCAAGTTTCAATGGCATCTATGCTTAATGCCATTCGTTGCATGTCATCTGCGAAACTTTTCATTGGAGGTATGAGCTTGAGTATTATAATTTGATGTATTAAATATAGTACAATTTATTTGTAGGTTCCACTATTGAAACCACGTTGATCTATGTACTAGGCCTTTCTTTTGGAACTGATGACCAGTCTCTCAGGGAGGCATTTTCTGGCTTTGGTGATGTTGTAGATGGTGAGTTTTAAATCTGCCGTCAATGCATTTAATATCAGAATGAAAAGCATGCTAAGTTTTTAAGTGCTCGTGCAGATAAGCATAACGTGGCACAAGGTTTTTAATTACTTAGTCAGCCAAAAAATGCCTTGTGCATACATGTTTCTGTTATTACAGTCGCACACATTGTTAAAATAATATCACTATCTTATATTAAGGGTTTAATTGAGTTATCCTTAATTTTTTTTTCCACAAGATGGATGGTACATTTGATTTACTGATAATGTTTATCCAAGTGATTAGGAACAACAGAATACATTTGTGAGATAGAAACGACCCATTAGTTTCTGCTATGCAACTAGTTGTTGTGTATTGTGGATCAAATGTTTTGGTGATGATCCCCGTAAGTTGGTATTCTTGTTAGTTGATTTCAATCAATTGACATGAGTTTTCATGCCTAATTTTTGGATATAATTTAGGCCTGGTTGGTAGGTTCTATCTTCTTGTTTTTTGGGTTGACGACTCTTTTTCTTCTTTGACTCTTTCTGCATAAAGTTGGGAATCTAAACCTTCTAGTGCACAGAGAGGATACCTGGATTAACATGCTAATTTCTTTTGATCTTGAGATATCTAAGGTCTCAATTCTATATTTTACTGATGAAAATCCAATGGATTTTCTGCTGATGTTGAAACCGGTTTGACGTATGTTTCTTTGTTGTTCTTTCTTTCTTCTCAAGAAAGGGCGAATAAATCATTTCATTGGCGTATTGCATATTTTAAGGTTCTTAAGTTGTTCTATTTTGTTGCGTTACTAGTGACGGGAGTCTGGGTAATTCCACCATTTTAAAAAATAATAATAATTCAAATTGTGGGTTATATGTGGTTTGTGTATAAACTGGTGGTAAGCCCTGTGTGTGTTTCGACACGAACTAACTAGTAAGAGGTAATATATCTCTTCAAAATTCCAAAATAAGAAAGTTCATAAAATAAAAAAAGAAGGCTGCTATGGGACCATGGTAGTGTTTGGATGCTGAAACTGTCTGTGGTTTTGGTGCACAGCAAAGGTAATTACTGATAGAGATACTGGGAAGTCTAGAGGATTTGGGTTTGTGAACTTCTCGAGTGATGAATCTGCCGGCTCTGCGATGTCAGCAATGGATGGACAGGTTAGTATTAAATAAATGTAGGAAATGTATTGCACATGTATTTCACTGTTCATTTTTTTTTGTTGTCTCTAAGAACTCCTGTTTACTTCCTTTTCAGCCACTGAATGGGCGGAACATCCGTGTGAGCTATGCTAATGATAGACCATCTGCTCCTAGAAGTAACTACGGTGGTGGTGGTGGTTACAGTGGTGGTTACGGTGGTGGTGGTGGTGGTGGTGGTGGTTACGGTTCCCGTGGCGGGTATGGTGATGCCAGAGAGAATGATGGTTTCTAGGCCACATGTGGATAGTTCTACTGTTGAGAGCATGGCCTATGTTAAGTTCACTTATCTAGGAGGATATCATGAGATGCCTTATTATGTTTTTAAATGGTTTTTCCAGAACCTAATTTTGTTATGTATGCTTTTAATTCAAATTAGCCTGTTTATTGCCTTCATCTTTAGTTTGTGTTGTACTTTGTTTGCAACACTTTCTCCGTAAGCATTGAAATGTAGATTGGGTTAAAGCTGTGCCGGTAGTAGTGTTTTCTTGGTCCGGTTGTCTGGTTAGTTCCCTGTTTAAATGGCTGGCACTGTCTTTAGAAAGAGGATTTAATACTGGTGATTATCATCTTTAGAACTCAAGGATTCAAAGGCCCGATCCAATAGAACAGATCCTGTTCAAGTAAGGTCGTACTGGTGATTATCATCTGGTATTTTCTGGGATCATTTTGAATAGATTCAGCCAAGGTCGACATCAATCAAGCTATAATTGAGTCAAATATGACTAGTTTATGTTTTTTTGTTTTTTGTTTGTTTTTTAAAATTTTTCAATTTAAAATATAATTTATTGTCTATATAAGAGTTGTTTAAAAAATTAGCTAGTAAGAACATGGTTTACCATCCATTTTATATTGGTTAAGTCTTGATTGTTTGATATTTGCATTGGTTGTATCTGAAAGACAGTGAAACAGTGGACTAGTTGATTTTTATATTTTCCCCCAATTTTTTTGGTGGGCTTGCAAGCCCAATCCAAGCCCATAAATTTGCCCAAGTTCTTAATGTGTTGTATAATTGTGTTGCAAATTTGTGGGCTCTTTAAAGGTTGATTAAATTGACTTGGACATGGGCACAGGGTGGATATTCTCTTCTGTTTGGGTATGGATTGAAGAGGCCTTGTATGGCTTGTGGCATACACAATAGGCCCCACCATTGTTTATTTTTGTAAGGTTATATATATAGATTGTACATTTAAAACAAGGGTTTATTACACCTTCTATCTTTAAATTGTCATCCTATTATCTATTTTGTTTTTGAACGGAAAATGTTTGGTAGCTCAAATTTTTGTGGCTCAAATGGCTCAAATCTGTCAAAACGACGTCGTTTTACACTTAAAATCTGTCAAAACGACGTCGTTTTGACAGATTTGAGCCATTTGAGCCACAAAAATTTGAGCTACCTAGCATTGTCGGTTTTTGAACTATTGATTGAGTCTATCTAGTTCTTAAAGTATATAATTCAAAATCTATTTAAAATATCGATTAAATTTATTAAGTTCTTAAGATATTTAATTTAAACTTATTTGAGTCGCTGAAAGAATTAAAATAAATAAATATATGTGGTCATAAGTATTATAAATTGGTAAAATATCTTACTTAAAACTTATTACATAAAATTTTAAAATTTTATTCGTCTTTGAAAGGTGTTTTATTTCATTGTGCGTTTGAATAAGTATACGTGTCTAATTTATTAGTTTTGTCAATAAAATGAATTAGATAATTCAAATAATGACACTTTGTTGCAAATAATAAAAAAATAAAATTATATATTAATTAAGTGATAAAAAAAGGGTAAATTACAAACACACATTTTGAGTTTGTTTAAAGTACAAATTGTCTCTTGTAGTTTGAAAAATTACAAATACTCTTTTGTTAAAAATTTTTATTTAACAGAATTAACTAAAAAAAAGAAATTTATAATTGCTCTCTTATAGAATAATAAAATTACTTAAATTATTAATTGAAACATATTTATAACATTATTAAAAAACTGTTAATTGACTTGATGATTTATTAATAAAAGGGACGATTTGTTATAAAATTAGAAATCACAAGGGGTGGAATGTAATTTTCAGAATCACAAGGGGCGATTTGTATTTTAATCAAATATCAGGGGATGTATTTGTAATTTATCATAAAAAAATTTAGCAAAAAATTTAAAATAATCAATTATAAATTATAAATGAAATTTGATTTATAATATTAGATAAAAGTAAACACGAAACCATTGTAAAACATAAGTAAAAAAATAATAGATATTTATCTTTATCTTTATAATGGAAATTCACATTAAGAATTAAGCTCACTTTTCAATTATAGAATAAAAAGTAAAGGTTTTTTTTTTTTTAAATAAAATTTTAACCGGATAAGGTTTTTTCATAAATTTATGATATTTACGGATTTATATTTTATTTTTGTAAACTTTTTAAGGACTAAATATGTTTGATTTAAATACTTCAGAGATTTAATAAATTCAATTGATAGTTTAGCGTGTAAATAGATTTTGATTTATATAATTTAAGGACTTAATAGATTCAATAAATAGTTTAGGAATGGGCAAATTACATATATCCCCCTCGAGGTTTAGCAAAATTACAGATATTCTCCTGAGGTTTGAGAAATTACAGATACTCCTCTGAAGGCACTATTTGCATAACAAATTAGGGAGCAAATTGCTATGAAAATATAAACCTCATGGGGTAATTTGTTATGAAAATACAAACCTCAGGGGATATCTATAATTTTCGAAACCTTAGGGGGTATATATAATTTAGCTAAACCTCGAGGGAGGTGTATGTAATTTGCCCTTTAGGAATTAAGTAGACAATTTGACGATAAAAGAACACTTAGCAACTTGATATGCACTATTTTGGACTATTTTATGCTTTTTATATATTAAACTTTAAAAATTTATAATTTTTATAGCACATATTTTTTTAATGCTATTTATATTTTTAAAACCTAGTTAATGAGATTTATCAAATAAGATCTTACTTGAATATCTAATTTTATAAAATAAAAATAAATAAATAAATTTAGCAGTGTAAATGTTTACATCATAAAACATTCACAATTACAAATGTGAACATTAATTAGCGCTTCACTCTATTATTATTAGGGATATTTTAGTTATTTTGTTAGCCATATAATTTATTAGAATATAAAAAAATAATTTAAACTAAACAAAATATAAGTAAATGTAGAGAAATTTCCATTTTTTTCAACTTGCACAGCATAATGTGTGCTCGACTTCTAACTTTTGGAAAAAATTAAAAATAAAATTGGTTCAACTAAACTATAAATATCAAATTGATGCAATAGTTAAATTTTAGAGATTATACAGCAACAGTCAACAAAACAAAAAATATTTTCCGCTGTCAGGATTCGAACCTGGAATATTCTCATAAACCGAGTTGATAGTTGAGCTACAGCGGAGCTTTTGATATGCGTACGAAGATAATTATATTTATGGAACTAATCATCCTAAGTGGTGTCTCTTGGTTTTTTTTTTTTTTTTTTTTTTTTTGGGACTAGCGTCGAGTTTCATAACCTAATTTAACACTTAAAATTGAATGAATTAAGTGAAAATTAATTAAATCTATTTGATAATTACAAATGGTATCACTTAAATGTAACTCCTAAAATATAAGTTAAAAATTAAAAAAATTTTAAGTGATAAAAAATTTATTTAATTCTGACTTAATTTATAAATACTTATATTATCAATATACACCATATAACCTCACAAACTCCACCATCATCGCCACCTCTACCACCACTATCACCACCACCATCATTCATCACTCTTCCACCACTACTACTTTCATCGCCATTGTCATTACTACCATAACTATCGTTATTATTTCACTACTACCACCACCACTACAATAATTTGTACAATCCTTCACCTCTACAACTATTGTCACCATTGCCATAACTATCACGACCATCATTATACCGTCACCGCTCTCTTTTTATCACCATTACATTACTCCAAGGTCGATTCTAACTTTTCTTGGACGCAAAGTGAATCCTAAATATGAAACCTTTCATATTTATTTAAAAAAAGATTGATCAAAACATAATGTATCGAATTTTGTTTTAAATTTTTACATTTAATAATGCTCACAAAAAGGTTACTAAAATTTACTTAAATATATAATAAAGTTTACAATAATAAAAAAAGACTAAAATATAAGCTGCAGTACTAAATAGAAAATAAATTAAGTCTTCTACTTTTTTCTAGGAATAGTGGCAGATTATTGGAGTACCCGAGAATAGTTGACTGTTAAAAATGGCTTTCTCCAATAGATTTGGAAGTCTCATGAGCAGACCATTTCACAGAATAGCATATCGAATGGGCAAGTTTCAATGGCATCTATGCTTAATGCCATTCATTGCATGTCATCTTGAAAACTTTTCATTGGCGGTATGAGCTTGAGTATTATTATTTAATGTATTAAATACAGTACAAGTTATTTGTAGGTTCTACTATTGAAACCATATTGATCCATCTATGTACTCGGCCTTTCTTTTGGACCTGATGACCAGTCTCTCAGGGAGGCATTTTCTGGCTTTGGTGATGTTGCGGATGGTGAGTTTTAAATATGCATAACATGTATGGGCACAAGGGTTTTAATCAAAAAATGCCCTGCGCAAAATTTTACATGTTTATGTTTTACAGTCGCCAACATTGTTAAAAAGAATATCACAATCTTATTGACCGGTCGTTTTTCAATCAAAAATAAAGAATTAAACATAGTACTAATTCAGTAGAATAGTGGATTGTCTAGATATCGTACCACGAAATTTGGGCTGAGTTATATTTATTCGAGTAGTAATTTCTAATTTAATTTAAAAAAGAGAGGATGATTTGATTTTCACTAATGAGAATTTAAATTAAAACTAAAATAATTGTGCAACTAAAGAAAATAATTTGAATATGGAGAGAGACTTATGATTTCAAATCCACTACTAATTTCATATCGTGTAATTAAAATATCCAAGTCTAATAAATTAATGGCCCAAATAATAATGATGTATTGTGGATACAAGCTCCAATATCATTGTCAAGAAGATGAATATATTCAAAACGTAAGTACGAATCATCTTCGGTCGGCAGAATTGTCTACACTAAACTAGGGTTACTAACTATGATTTGATCCAAAAATCATATAAATAGTTTTTTGGGGGGAGGGATCTATACACATTTTTATATAAAGAGAAAGTACTTTGTGAATAAGATGGACGTGAGTTTATCAATGTCAAAATGAGATTAAAGATTTAAAGAAGTCAATGAGAACAAAAATAAGTACATTGTGGAATACTTATATATATATATATTGACATGGGTAGGCCCATAAAGATTATAATCCACCATTTAGGGCCCAATACATAACCCAAATACTAAGGCCCTGCATTGCTGAAGCCCTAAGTAGCAATGAGAACCAATGGCATCAAGACACATGGCAAGAGAAGGACAAGCCATATAAGTAGACAAAGATTTGTAAAGTTATAGCCACTGCACATTGCCAATAATGAAAGTCCTTACAGCATTTATTGCGATAACCCCTTTCTGTCGGGACAGAACGCCTTCACCATGAACAAGGTAAGTTAGAGCATAGACTTTCGGCCAAGGTGACAGGTCGGAAGGGACAACAAAATGATTACCAGAGGATATAAGCAAACGACAAAGACAAGAAGAAGGTTAAGCTTTTCTAACTCTAATCTATCTCTACATTCCACCTCTCTCTCTAACTTGCTCGTCGGAGGGTTCGCTGGGGGACTCCCCGTTCCCCGTTGAACTCTTGTGCAGGTTCCTCTGTGGGCTTGGCCATCCAGACTCCGGTTTGGGAAGTGTGAATTAGTCTGAACCGTTCCGTCTGGAACCCGCAGTTCCCACAGACGGCGCCGACTAATGATGCAGCGGGTTCCAGACAGAACGGATCGGACTGATCCACGTTTCCCAAACCGGAGTCCGGATGACCAAGCCCACAAAGGAACCTGTACCAGAGTTCAACGAGGAACGGGGAGTCCCCCATCGAACCCTCCGATGAGCAAGTTAGAGAGAGAAGTGGAATGTTGAGATAAATTAGAGTTAGAAAAGCTTAACCTTCTTCTTGCCCTTGACGTTTGCTTATATCCTCTGGTAATCATTTCGTTGTCCCCTCCGACCTGTCACCTTGGCCGAAAGTCTATGCTCTAGCTTACCTTGTTCATGGTGAAGGCGTTCTACGGATGGGAGAGGTCTCGACAGCGGGTTCCAGACGGAACGGGTCGGACTGATCCACGCTTCCCAAACTGGAGTTCGCATGACCAAGCCCACAGAGGAACCTGCACAAGAGTTCAACGGGAAACAGAGAGTCCCCCAGAGAACCCTCCGACGAGCAAGTTAGAGAGAGAGGTGGAATGTAGAGATAGATTAGAGTTAGAAAAGCTTAACCTTCTTATTGTCTTTGACGTTTACTTATATCCTCTGGTAATCATTTCGTTGTCCCTTCCGACCTGTCACCTTGGCCGAAAGTCTATGCTCTAGCTTACCTTGTTCATGGTGAAGGCGTTCTGTTTCGACGGAGAGGGGTTATCGCAATAAATGTTGTAAGGGCTTTCATTAATGGCGATGTGCAGTGGCAATAACTTTGCAGATCTTTGTCTGCTTATGCGACTTGCTCTTCTCTTTCCATGTGTCTTGATGTCATTGGTTCTCATTGCTACTTGGGGCTTCAGCAATGCTGGGCCTTAGTATTTGGGTTATGTATTGGGCCTTAAATGGTGGGCTATAATCTTTATGGGCCTACCCATGTAAGTGGTTCCCCATTCCCAAGTGCAACTTTAGTCCAACGAAGGGAATAATGAGGAAAACGAGGGTTGTGAGAGACCGGCAGGGTGAAGGCATGGTCGGGCCGACCGTGAAGGGTGGCCGAGCGGAGGGACCGACCATGAGGAGGGCCGACCGCGAGGGATGGCTGAGTGGAGGGATTGACCATGAGGAGGACCGACCGTGAAGGGTGGCCGAGTGGAGGGACCGACTATGAGGAGGGCCGACCGCGAAGGGGGAGTGGCGGTGTGCGGGGCTCGAGGGGCGGCGGGGCACGTGGTGATATGAAGTGCAAAAGACAGGGTAGGGGAAGGGGCAGTGAACTGTGGTCGTACACGTGGCAGAATCCTGTAGTGGGGGAGGTTTGGCGTTAGGCAAGAAGTGAAACGATAGGTCATTATTATAGGTTGTCGAAAAGACAATTTTGGCAGATTGTTGAAAATTTTCAAACTGACAAAAATTAATTGTGACTCTTGAAAAATAGGCAAGCCTTGGGCTTTTGGTATTATCCGTTTTACATACCTCTTTGTAAACAACCAAAATATTCCAAGTGTAAATTCCTTCGTCGCTAGTGATACACCCCTGCAACACTTTGTGAATTTTCTTATGCCCGCATCCAAAGCTATTCGCAGACACACGAGAGAGATGGCCCAAGAGGAAGCAACGAGCGTGAGGGTTGATCCACGAGGCGACGATGATGCGGTGGGCTTGGCAGAACAATACCGTACGAGGCGCCGGGAGGGAGAGGAAACAGGTCAGGTTGTGCGGGCTCCCCCCAAGACAATAATCTCGGCCGCGAGGCCCATTAGTCAGGTGGAGCCAGACGATTGGCACACCAAACCAAATAAGTCCGTACTGACAGCGGAGGAGTTGGAGGGGATAAGGAAGAAGTATCAAATCCCCTCGAAGATAGGGCTAAGAGTGCCCACATCCCTGGAAAGGGCGTCAGATGTGAGGCCGGGTGAGTTCAGCTTGTACGAGGAGGCATTGCGAGGAGGTGTAAGGCTACCTCTTCCCCAAGTGGTGGTGGATGTGTTGAACAAGTTAGAGACGGCGCCAGGGCAACTGATGCCAAATGCTTGGAAGATAGTAATGGCCTGCGCGAGTACCTGGCTTCAGGCGACCGGAGGGGCGACAATGACAGTAGAGGAGTTCTTCCCCTGTTACAAGGCCTTGGGTCAGCAGGAGACTTGGGTCACTCTGCAAGTGGTGGTGAGGTGAGGGTTGGTGACGGGTTTGTGAAGAGATGGAGGCCGAGATGGTTTTTTGTAACGGCGAACGGTGGGGCGGGAGTTCGTGCAACGTTGAAGGTGCCCACCAAATCGATCAAGCCCAAGTTGGACAAGGCAGTAGAGGATTGAGTGAAGAGGGTCACGGAATGGAGGGAAGAGAAGGGAATAAGGTGGGATGAGCTGGTCCTGCCTTCAACATTGTTCGCCCTAAAATTGGGACCGCAACCATTGGGGGAGGACTGAGCAAGGGAGGAGCTGGAGGCGCAGAGGAAAGCAGAGGAGGAGGAGGAGAGGAGACTGTTCGCCCGAGCGAACAAGTACAAGGAGACACAGCTGGGGCGCGCTCCAAACTCGATCGCGAGGGAGCGAATCCAACCACGCCCGAAACCGTTGGGGGGGAAGGATTTGGGAGGCTTTGAGCTACGACCGCCCGCAGTGGATCCTTTGAAGGAGAGGAACAAAAAGGAAATTGAGGCTTTGAAGAAGAAGAAGAGAGTGAGGAAGAGTGAGGGGGAGCCCGCCTTAAAGAGGAGAAAGGAGGTGACGGCGAGGGAGACTCCCGAAGTGGGGGTGGAGAGTGGGGCAACTGGCCCTGAAGAGCGAGTGGAGGTTGGTGTGACTGACCCTGTGGAGGGGGTGGAGCAGCAACCTAAGAGGGCTTCTACGCCCCAAGGAGAAGAAGATGCGGCCAGGTTGAAGACTGCTTTTTACCACGCCCCAGCCATGTCTGGGCGGCTGGAAGGAGAAGGAAGGGAGGCCAGAAGCACTGTAGATCGCCTCTTAGGAGTAGTGGAAGATGCAGCCGTGCGCTCGATGGCCAGTTTTACTGAGGTTGGGCTGCTGAGGGGGTTGTGTTCTGCCCAAATGGAGGCGACCTCCTTAGCAGGGGCCCTTCTAAGAAAGGCGGCGGCTGCTAAAGGCGAAATGTGGGAGTTGAAGGCAAAGTTAGAGGTGGTGGAGGCCCAACTTGAAAGCTTAAGGAGGGAGACTACAGGGTAGCGGAAGGCCGTGCAAGCGCGTGTGCGAGGGGGTTAGAAAAGGCGCAGAAGGCGAAAAAGATGGGGGTGTTGGCGGTGGTGCACAGTAATGTTGTCGATCGTGCCCATGTTGAGCTGCTCGCGGCCAAGTTGGAGTTGGAGGACGAGCGCCGCAAGGTTGTGTCGTTCGAGTCCCAGTTGGCTGGTGAGCAGAAGAAGCTGGAAGAGGCAAAGAAAGCCTGCACCATCGTGAACGAACGGTTTGAAGAGGCCATGACCAGCAATGAAGTTCTGCACGCTCAGTGGATCAAAGACAAGGAAGAAGCAGACCTGAAGATCACGAAGTTGGAGCGGGATCTGGCAGATGAGCGCGCCAAGGCAGCGGTAAAGAAGGCGGGGTTGGAGAAGGAGTTGGAGGAGGAAAAGACCAAGGCAGCCTCTGAAAGGGTAGCATACCCCGACTTATGTGTCGCAGCAGTAGAGAAATTCAAGGGGTCTGCTGACTTTCAGGTGGCTGTCGATGCTGTGATCGCCAACAGCTTGGCGAGAAAAGGGTCTGGGGGGCCTGGCCCATTGGGGGCGATCGCTGGGAGCAGGAGTGAAGAAAAAGTGATTCAAAGCTTCCAGCAGTCGGACTTCTATAAACACGAGATAGCTGAGTTCTGGGACAGCGGCTGGAAGATGTTTAAACGCAAAGCAGAAGAGCTGTTTCCAGACTTGGACCTCAACAGTGTAAAGATTGATGAAGACGACGTGGACCAGACCACCTTAGATGAGGGTGTTGAAGAAGAAGACCTTGTCTCAAGTGAAGAGGAATAATTGGTGTGAACAAAAGTTGTACTCAAAATGTTGGTTGTTTTGTTGTTGTTATTGTTGTTTTTTTTTTTTTTTGGAATTTCTGTAATAAACTTGTGTATAAGTTGTGAATGAATAAAATTATGAGGTTGTTTTTTTTTTTTGTTTTGTTTTGTTTTTTTTTTTTAATGCTATTGTCTTTATTATAAGTTGTCTTTATTGTCTTTATTATTTGTGAAAGTGGTGGTCAACATAGGGCTTGTGTATAAGTCACTGCGAAGTTTAAAATGTAAGAAAACCTCAATGCAGAGTGAAGTTTAAAATGTAAGAAAACCTTAATGTAGAGTGAAGTTTAAAATGTAAGAAAACCTCAATGCAGAGTGAAGTTGTGAATCATGACCCAGCAAGGAGCCATTCTGACTTGGAAAATGTTGGACTGGAATTTGACTAAGTATGACAACTATGCCGTGATCATAAAGTTGCAATAGTGGCCTTGGCTGATCTCTTTATTCGTGCTTAGTTCGGGTTGAGCCATGATGAAATCAGTCGGGCTGCCTTTTCAAATAACTCAGTCTGGTTGAGATCTTCACGCTCAATCTGGCTGAGGCTTGTCATGCTCAGTCTGGCTGCGGCTTGTCATGCTCAGTCTAGCTGAGGTTTGTCATGCTCAGACTGGCTGAGGCTTGTCATGCTCAGTCTAGCTGAGGCTTGTAGCTGAGTGTTGCAATCAGGACATTATTGAGGTACCACACAGATAATTGAGATATAAGATTATTGTCATGTAAAGTGTAACCCATTGGATCAAAAATTTACATCACGTGAGAGAAGAAGAAAGACATTCAAGTGTGTAGATTGCCAAAAAAAAAAATACAAGAACAGATCAACAACAGACATAGGAATTTATTGAAAACAGCGCTTCAAGTGTTCGGCGTTCCACAGATGGGGGAGGTCTCGACCTTCCATATCCTGAAGTCGGTAAGTACCCGGACGAGGTCTGGCTTTCACAACGTAAGGCCCTTCCCACTTGGCTGCCAGTTTACCCTCAGTCGGATTTTTGGTGACAAGAGTTGCTTCTCGCAAAACAAGGTCCCTCACTGCGAATTCCCTCGGTCGGACTTTGCGGTTGTAATGTGTTCGCATTTTCTGTTGGTATGAGGCCCGTCTGACTGTGGTGGTTTCTCGGAGCTCTTTGATTAGGTCTAGGTCTGCCCGACGTAACTTTTCAGTTAGTTCTGGATTCAGATGTAGAATCCTTGGGGTAGGAAGACCGATTTCCACTGGGATGATCGCCTCAACGCCGTATGTTAAGCGAAAGGGGGTCTCCCCAGTGGGAGTTCGAGCAGTAGTGCGGTAGGCCAAGAGTACATTCGGTAATTCCTCAGCCCAGAGTCCCTTAGCAGCTTCCAACTTGGTTTTGATGATCTTCAGAAGAGAACGGTTAATGACCTCAACTTGGCCATTGGCTTGGGGATGACCTAGGAAAGATAGGCATGGCTAGATTTGAAGCTTTGCACAGAATTTTCTGAACTTGGCATTGTCGAATTGTTTGCCGTTGTGGGAGACGATGGCTTGAGGGATGCCAAATCTGCATACGATCGACTGCCAGATGAATCTGGTTGTGTTCCGCTCGGTAATTGTGGCAAGGGGCTCTGCTTCCACCCATTTAGTGAAGTAATCAATGGCGACAATGGCGAATTTGGTTTGGCCTCGGTCAGTGGGCAATGGGCTAGGTCGATCCCCCATTTGGCGAATGGGTAGGGACTGCAAAGTGTGATCAATTTTGTAGGTGAAGCATGTGGGATGTTGGCAAAACGCTGGCACTTATCATATTTGAGCACGAAGTCTGTCGCATCTTGAGTGAGAGTAGGCCAAAAGCAACCAGTGCGAAGTATTTTGTGGGTTAGGGACCTGCCACCCGAATGATTGCCACATACACCCTCATGGACTTCTCTCATCACGTAGGTCGCTTGAGCAGGGTTGAGGCATCTCAGGTATGGGCGTGAAAAGCCACGTTTGTATAAGAGTCCACTAACAAGAATGAAATTGGACGACCGGGCCCTGACTTTGGTGGCCTACTGTTTGTCATCTGGCAGTTTCCCCGTTGTCAAAAATAGAAAGATGTCGGACGCCCATGGGATAGGTTCATTTTGGAGGAAGTGGACTTCCTGTTGGTTGGAGGAAATGACAGGGTGGGTCAGGTACTCGAGGCGGACATCGTGGCTGAAGTTTGACTGGTCTGCAGAAGCTAATTGAGCCATCTCATCTGCCTTGGAGTTTTTCGCCCGGGAAATGTACTTGATATGGAAAGTATTGAAGAGGCGAGCAAGGGGGAGTGAAATGTCCCTGTAAGCCCGCATTGTGTCTTCCTTGGCATCGAATTCCCCTGTGATTTGTCCGACAATAAGTTGGGAATCGCTAAACACCCGGATATGGCTGACACTAATGTCTCTGACTTGGCGGAGACCTGCTATCAATGTCTCATATTTGGCCTCATTATTGCTTGCATCGAACAAGAATCGGAGAGCACATTTGAAATAACCGCCCTCGGGGGTGGTGAGGATGAGACCAGCCCCACTGCCTTCTTTGCGAGATGATCCGTCGATGTTGAGGGTCCAAGAATAGGGGTCTTCTGGTTCAGTCTGGGGTTGAGGAGGTGGTGGGGCCGTGGTCGGAATGGGATTAGTGAATTCCAGAATAAAATCAACGACATCCTACCCTTTGATCGCTGTTCGAGGTCTGTAGGAGATATCAAATTGGCTGAGCTCGACTGACCATTGCATAAGTCAGCCGGACAACTCTGGTTGTTGCATGATTTTCTTCAATGGTTGGTCGGTGAGGACGATAATGGAGTGGGCCTGGAAGTAAGGCCGGAGTCGTCTTGAGGTTATGACCAAGGCTAAGGCCATTTTTTCAAGCAATGAGTTATTCTTTTCTGCTCCCTTGAGAGCCCGACTGATGTAGTAGACTGGTCATTGGATAGAGCTGTCTTCCCTATGCACTAACTGCGGTGTTTGACACGGCCAAATAGAGAAAGAGGGGTTCGCCTGTGATTGCCTGAGAAAGTAAGGGGGGTTGGCCATGCTATGTTTCAACTGCTGAAAGGCCTCTTCCGATTCTGCCGTCCACTCAAAAGTTTGCCGAAGAACTTTGAAGAAGGGGAGGCACTTGTCCGTTGCACGGGAAATGAAGCGATTGAGGGCGGCAACTTGGCCAGTAAACCGCTAAACCTCCTTAACCGTTCTGGGTGACTGCATTTCAATTAAGGCCTTGATCTTTTCAGGGTTAGCTTCGATGCCCCGCTGACTGACTATGAAACCTAAGAACTTCCCAGATCCTACGACGAAGGCACATTTCTCTGGATTGAGCTTCATTTGGTACTTCCGTAGGGTGCTGAAGGTCTCTCGCAGGTCGGCCAGATGATCAGTGGAGAGCTTGCTCTTGACTAGCATGTCGTCAACATATACCTCCATGTTCCGGCCTATCTGATGATGGAAGACGACATTGACCAACCGTTGGTAAGTGGCTCCAACATTTTTCAACCCAAACGGCATCACATGGTAATGGTAGGTGCCCCGGTCGGTGATGAAGGAGGTGTGTTCCTGGTCGGACGGGTGCATCAGAATTTGGTTGTACCTAGAGAAGGCATCCATGAAGTTGAGCATTTGATGGTCGGCCGTGGCGTCAATCAGCAGATCTATGCGAGGAAGAGGGTAGTTGTCTTTGGGGCAAGCTCGGTTGAGGTCGGAGTAGTCGACACAGAGTCGCCATTTACCATTGTTTTTACGGACCAGAACCACATTCGACAGCCACCTGGGTTAGTCCACATTTGTGATAAACTGTGCCTTAAGGAGCTTATCTACTTCAGAAGCAATATGGTTATTGCGCTCCGGGTGGAAGATGCGCTGTTTCTGGTGGATGGGTCGGAAATGGGGCTCAATGCTGAGACGGTGGGTGATGAAGGAGGGGTCAATACCTGGCATGTCGGAGTAGGTCCAGGCAAATACGTCATTGTGCTCAATCAGGAGGGCGGTGAGGTCAGCCTTGGCCTGGGAGGATAGTTGGCTGCCAATCTTGACAGTTTTTGCCGGGTTGGTGGGATCGATGAGGATCTCGACGAGCTTTTCCACTGGTTCTCTGACCAGCTCGTCCTTGTCTCTGACGTTGAGTCCTTCAATGATCATAGCCTCTTTCAGCTTGACTTCTTTAAATGAGGCGACATAACACTCTCTAGCCACGGTCTGCTCTCCCCTCATTGTGCTGACTCCAAGATCGGTGGGGAAATTGATGGCAAGATGGAAAGTGGATGTGATAGCTTGGAAGGCATTTAGGGTGGTGCGGCCAAGGATGATATTGTAGGCAAAGGGGCAGTCGACAACAAGGAAGGTGAGTAACTTTGTGGTCTGCCGCGGGTATTTGCCGATTGTGATGGGAAGATCGATGGAGTTGATGGAGGTCACCCGTAAAGCCGACCAATGAGGTTTGGAGAGGGGATAAACTTTCTTTCCCGATCTTGAGCTGGCAGAAGCAATTTAAGAAAATGATGTCGGAAGAACTGCCGTTGTCGACGAGAACCTGTCTGACCTTGTAATTAGAGAGGAGGGTAGAAATGACGAGAGGGTCGTCATGGGGGTAACGGATGCCTGTGTAGTCGGCGTCCATAAAGGTGATAGGCTTGGTCCACTGCCTGGGCTGTTTGGAGGGTCGGTCCAATGCGACAACTTCTTTGTCTGAGCCCTGCCTTATTTTTCTGAGTTCTGCCCGCTGAGCCGAACGAGATGATCCTCCACAAGCAAGCCCGCTGGAAATAACTCTGATTTCTCCAACAGGTGGGGCAGGGTTACCTTGTGCCCGAGGTTGTTATGGAGGGCGATCATGACCTTGGTTAGGTTGTGCCGGTTGTCGTGGAGGGGTGCGCCAGCGGTTGTTTCTATTGGGTTTAGTCCGTTGCCTCTGCTGAGGGCGAGTATCTGTGAATCGACTGAGACGTCCTTGAGGAATCAAGCCCTCGACTTAATCTTTGAGGTTAACACACTCCTCGGTATTATGGCCGTGGTCCTGGTAGAAGCGGTAATATTTGGACTGGTCTCTCTGATTGGAAGGAGTCCGTGATGGTTGGGGCCATTTTAGGGGGTAGTCTCGCTAGATCTGATTGAGGACTTGTTCCATGGGGGAATTGAGGGGTGCGTACCACTCGAACTGGCCGGGCGGTTGGGCTGGTGCCGATCGGTCGGCTCGGGGTGGGTGGTCATTGTACTGAGGTGTTTGGTGAGTGTACTGGGTATTTCTGGTTTTTGAGTTCTTTCTCTTCTCTCTGGAGGTCAGGTTTTTGGCTATTGGGTCTTGTCGGGCGTCTAGGGAATCTTCGGCATTCATGTATTTTTGGGCTTCAGAGAGTAGGGTTGCCATGAAGGTCAGGGGATTTTTTGAGAGGGAGAAAAGGAAATCAGATGACTGTAGACCGGCCATGAAAATCGTAAGGATGACCTTGTCATCGTTTTCCGCTACCTGTAAGGCTTCGGTGTTGAAGTGGGTAATGAAACGGCGCAGCGACTCCCTTTCGGTCTGACGGATATTGAGGAGTTAGGTTGCTGGACGTCGTTGGCACTGGGCTCTAATGAAATGGCTGAGGAAGGAGTCACTGAGGTGCTGAAAAGTGGAGACAGAATCTGCTAGTAGTTGACTAAACCAAAGTCGAGCCGACCTCTTGAGTGTTACGGGGAAAGCCCAACACATGATCTTGTCGGGGAATGCATGGAGGATCATGAGGGTTCTGTAGGTCTCCAAGTGATCAACTGGGTTCGTTGTACTGTCGAAAGAGTCGATGGTGGACATTTTGAACTTGGGGGGTAGAGGTTTGTCCCGAATGGAGGCAACGAACGGTGAGTTGGCCGTGGTGGATGGTTTATGCTGTATGTTTTGCATGACTCCTTAGAGCTGGAGCTTCATGGCTCGAAGTTCTGTATCCTAGAGAGGAATGTTGTCACCACCGGAGGGGAGCGGGGGCTGGACACTACTGGCCTCTCCCTCGGGGGTTGGTACGGGGGCCGATGGATGCGGGGCCCAGGGTGGCAGGTTTATATTCGGGAGGGGAGCTCGCAAGCCTTCCAAGTTGGGTGGGTTAGGTTGTAGGATAGTATGGCTCGGGGCTCGTTCTTGGTTGGGTGGAATATCTGGAGGTGGTGGAGGAGGAGGCATATGAAGGTTTCTTTGGAGTAGAGCATTAATCAGGGCTTGGTTTTGCTCGGCCAAGCGGTTAATGTTGTTGGTGAGCTTGGTGAAATACTGTGGTGGGATATTCGGATTGGGAGGGTCGGCTAGATGATCGGGAACATTGGGGTGAGAAGCCATGGATCTAGTTGTGACCATCCACCTTTACAGGTAGTAGGAGGGGGTTATTGGGAGAGGGTCTCCGGCGACAATGAGCACAACTGGCGCGCGGAACAAAAACCTTTCCCTCAGACGACGCCAACTGATGATACAGCGAGTTCCAGACGGAACGGGTTGGACTGATCCACGCTTCCCAAACCGGAGTCCGGATGACCAAGCCCACAGAGGAACCTGCACAAGAGTTCAACAGGGAACGAGGAGTCCCCTAGCGAACCCACCGACGAGCAAGTTAGAGAGAGGTGGAATGTAGAGATAGATTAGAGTTAGAAAAGCTTAACCTTCTTCTTGTCTTTGACGTTTGCTTATATGCTCTGGTAATCATTTCGTTGTCCCTTCTGACCTGTCACCTTGGCCGAAAGTCTATGCTCTAGCTTACCTTGTTCATGGTGAAGGCGTTTTGTCCCGACGGAGAGAGGTTAACTCAATAAATGTTGTAAGGGCTTTCATTAATGGCGATGTGCAGTGACAATAACTTTGTAGATCCCTGTCTGCTTATGTGGCTTGCCCTTCTCTTGCCATGTGTCTTGATGCCATTGGTTTTCATTGCTACTTGGCGCTTCAACAATGCTGGGCCTTAGTATTTGGGTTATGTATTAGGCCCTAAATGGTAGGCTATAATCTTTATGGGTCTACCCATGTCATATATATACTAGGTAGCGAAGCCCATGCAAGGCACGTGTGAGTTGCACATTTTTTAATTTTTTTTAATTAAAATTTGAACTTTTGCTTTTAAAGTAGTGTTTGTTTGATGGAAGAAAAATATAGTGTAATAGACCGTATATATTTATATAATATCATTTTATTTCAACTATAATGTTTTTTATGAACTCTTATGTTGTACTTGGTTAATTAGAATGAAATGAAATAGAATGATTATGTGCCTTTATTATGATTTTAGTTATGAGTTCGGACTCTCTAAAGTAATTTTGGATTTTTTGTTTAGCTGGTTGCTATTTAATTTTACAAAAATTAAAGATACAATAGTCAAAAGTTAAGAGTATAAGAATGCTTTTAAGAGTATAACAACCATACAAAAAATCATTCTGACATCTCTTAAAAAAATAAAAAAATAAATAAAAAAAGGGTAAATTATAAATACATGATTGAGATTTGCTTAAAATACGTATTTGCTCTTGTGGTTTGCAAATTTACAAATATCCCTTTGTTAGAATTTTTTATTTAATAGAATTAATTGAATTTTTTTTCGTCTAACTGCTCTTATATACAATAATAAAATTACCTAAATTATTAATTGAAATAAATTTCTGTCATCACTAAAAGCTGTTAATTGATGAGTTGTTGACATATTAATAAAAATGGTTACTATTTGTTATGAAATTCAAAATTTAAAGGGGCGTGATGCAATTTTTAGAATCACAAGGCACAATTTGTATTTGAAACAAAACTCAGGAGGTGTGTTTGTAATTTATCCCCCCCCAAAAAAAAATATCCTCAAAAAAATCTAAACTTTTGGATTATTAGGCTAAATACAATTAACCCAAATTTCTTACATAATTTCTAAATGTCCTCCATCCAAATTAATTCACTAACCAAATTAAAGGGCAAAATAGATTCAAAAATAGATGTAAGGGCAAAATGAAAAACAAAATACAAGCCACCAACACCAAAGCTAAACTTATATAGACAAATATATTAAAATTAATAAAAATATTGAATAGTTAGACTTGGTTTTATTTGTCCTTTTGAATCTTAATCTATAAATTGAACTATAATCAATTGTTTTAAAAAAATTAGAATTGAACCAAAATCATGCCTTCAAAACATCAGACTAAATTGTACAATTTGGACTTATTCAATAGATAATTTTATTTATTTATTTAATACCACAACTTCTTTCCAATCTTGATTGCACAATCTTTGTTATACATCTTACACCTGACTTGGTATTGACAAAAAGTGTCTCACAATTTTAATTTCCAAAATGCTCCCACAAGAATAACATAATTCTACATGTATCTTCTATGCATCTATATTATTATAAAGTGAACACTAGACCAGGTGTAAATGTCATAGAAAAAGTACTTTGTTAATAAAATGAATGAAGGCCTTATTGACATCTAAATGGGATTAGAATTTAAAGAAGTCAATAAAAAACAAAAGTAATATATATATATATATATATATTATAATTAATACAAATATTTAATAGTTGGATGTGGTTTATTTCTCCTCTTGAATCTTAATCCATAAATTGAACCATACTCAATTGTTTTACAAATTTTAGAATTGAAACCAAAACCATGTCTTCAAAACATCTCACTAAATTGTCTAGTTTAGAATTATTCAATAGACAGTTTTATTTAAAGTCTCTTAACATCATAATTTCGTTCTAATCTGAATTACACAATCTCTATTATATATCTATTTATTCTTCTATTCTATTATAATATGTCAACATCTGAGTTGGCGTTGTCAAAAAGTGTCTCACGATTTTAATTTCCAAAATACCCCCCACAATAATTACATAATTTCTACTTGTATCTTTTATCTATTTATCTATTTATACTATCATAAAGTGAACACTGGACTTGGTGTGAATCTCACAAAAATTTAATTTCTAAAAATACCCTCAAAATTAGTTTTGGAACTACTAACTTGCAACATCATGAACTGGTGTTGTGTGTCTCATGATTTTTATTCCGAAATAAGTCAGAATAATTATATAATTTTCACATATAACTTTTTTTCAATTTTTTTTTTTTGGAGAATTTATTAGAAAATCATTTTATAAGTACTTGTATTACAATTGATCTATAACATATTCTTATATTCTAATAAATTTTATTATTTGGACGTTTGATCTACCAAATCTTAATTTTCTAAGAGCTAAAATAAGTATACTTTTTAACTTTTTACAAAAAGATGTGTAAAAAGTAGAGAGGTGATATGATCTAAATATGTACACATATCTAAATAAGTGCACTTATATAGTGCATAGTGCATAATTTTACTTTTATACTTTTTTTTGAAAATTTATTTAACCCTTGACAACTTGGTGTGAACTATTTGTACTTTTTATATATTAAACTTTAAAAATTCATTATTTTTGTCGCACATTTTTTTTTTAATTTTTAATTTTTTTTTTATGAAATTTATATTTTTGAATTCTAATTAATGAGATCTATCAAATAAGATCTCAATGGAATATGTAATTTTTAAAATATAAATAAATAAATACATAAATAAATTTGATAGTATGAATGTTCAAATCATGAAATATTTACATTGTCAATGTGAACATTAATGGGCGCTTCACCCTATTATTATTAAGGGTATTTTGGTAACTTTGTTAGCCATATGACATACTGGATTGTAGAAAATAATTTAGACTAAGTGCAACATAAGTAAGTGAAAAAAAATTTATAAGCCAATGTTCCATTTTTTTCCGACTTGCACACACAAAATGTGTACTTGGCCGTTAACTTTCTTAAAAAATTAAAAATAAAATCAATACAACTAAACTATAAATATCAAATTGATGTAATAGTTAAATTTTAGAGATTAGGAGTATAATTTTCCAAAGACATCAAATGAAAGTTGTGGCCATAATGTCATCGAACATAACAAGGAAATTGCAAAATGTCGCCACAGCAATAATCATCAAAACAAAAAATTATTTTCCGCTGCCAGGATTCGAACCTGGTATATTCTCAGAAGCCGACATGATAATAGAGCTACAGCGGAGATTGAGATATGCCTACGAAGAATAATATTTATAGAACTAATCGTTTTAAGTGGTATCTCTTTCTTTCTTTCTTTTTTTATTTTTTATTTTTTGGGATTAAGGTGGAGTTTCATAACCTAATTTAACACTTAAAACTGAAATGGTATCACTTAAATGTAACTCTTAAAATATAAGTTAAAAATTAAGAAAAATTTAAGTGATAAAAAATTTATTTAATTCTAACTTTATTTATAAATACTTATACATAACTATCAACATACACCATATAACCTCACAAACTCCACCATCACCGCCACCTCTACCATTGCTAACGCCATCACCCTTCCATAACCACTTCTTTCATAACCATCGTCATTACTATCATAACCATCGTCATTATTTCACTACTACCACCACTGTCGCCATCTATTATCACCACCACTACAACAATTTGTACAATCCTTCACCTCTATAACTATTGTTACCGTTGCCATAACTACAACCACGATCATTTTACCGTCACCGCCCTCTTTTAATCACCATTACATTACTCCAAGGTTGATTCTAACTTTTCTAGGACCCAAAGCAAACCCTAAATATGAGGCCTTTCATATTTATTTATTTTTAAAAAATTGATCAAAACATTATGTATCGAATTTTGTTTTAAAATTTTCCATTTAATAATGCTCACAAAAAGGTTACTAAAATTTACTTAAATATATAACAAAGTTTACAATAATAAAAAAGACTAAAATATAAACGGCAGTACCAAATAGAAAGTAAAAGTCTTCTACTTCTTTCTAGGAATAGTGACATGTAGATATAGTTTATCAAAAGCGATTAACATCATACTAACTTAATCCTCAATCATTACAAATCAAATAATCAATGAAAGACTATCTAAAAAATAATAATAATCAATGAAAGAAAACATAAAAAATAATAAAAATATGTAATCATAATAGACAATATATATATAATCAATGATCAAATAAATATTTAATCAAATAAAAATAAGAACTCATCTCTATTACAGAGACAGGCCTTGTTTGGTTTGTTTTTCAGAAAAAATTTTGGAAAAAATTCTCTACAAACAAATTTTCAAGAGTAATCAAACCAAACAAATTTTTTCAAAAAAAATCTCAAAATTTTGTTTGGTTACCTACTTTCCAAAATCACTCTCTCTCTTATACACATCAAATCAATCATTTTTTTTAAAACTCTCTCCCCAAAACAATTTTTCAAAACCATTTCTGAAAAAAGGCAAACCAAACAAGTTTTCGTATTTTTTATCTGAAAAACTACTCTACAAACACAAACCAAACTTTATACCCAACTTTATATGACAAATTTAAGACTTTCCATCACAATTGAACAGATGCAAAACAGGAAAACAAAAATCAATACATAAAAAGGTAAGAAATATGATAATTTTTCAATTAATTTTTAAAAAATTTAGATGAATACTTCAAATTCTTGTTGTGGGCAGCAACCAACAGGGAAGTTAAAAACTTTGGTTTTATTATATTTGTAATCATATCTTACATGTATTTAAAATATAAGGACAAATTATCTGCAAGTCATTTTTGAAAAGTGTGTGTTCTATTTAATCCTAAAACCTTTTAGATAGACCCAAAAGTCATGTGCTTATTTATCTTCTTTTTTTTCCCTGCACCTTGCTTGTTTTCTTTATCTTTCTTTCTCTAATATCGACGATAACCACGACCATGTCTTCCTTCTTTTCTTTCTTTTTCTAATCTACAGTCACTGGTGACTGGCGACCACCATTGATTGGAGTTCACTAGCAACCACCGAGCATCGACTTCTTACTTCGTGCTCACCGAAGGTGAAGGAGATGAGTTTCCAATGCTTCAGATCTGAGTAGATCTACATCAGATTTAGCTAGATTTAAATCAAAAATAATTGTCGGTGTACAAGCATCTCTCTCTATATCTGTCTCTTTTATTCGATCCCTCAGCTTTTTTTTTTTGTTTTTTTTTTTTTTACTTTTTCTATACTACACACTTATATTTTCCTGTTATAATGAAGAAAATTTTTAAATTATGAATAAGTTGTTTTCGAGTTTTAGTTACAGGCGGTGAAAACTATAAAATTTTACAGTTTCAGTTCTTTTGGTACTGAAATGAATCATTTTTTAGAACTGTAAAATTTTGTAGTTTTATAACTTTTTTTAAAATTGTAAAATTTTACAGTTTCATAACATATTTTTTAGTTTGATTAATAAGGATAAATGCTTGATAGAATCATACTTTGAAATTGTAACAATTTACAGCTTCAAAGCTTGCTTTTTAGTTTGATTAATATTGGAGATTATTTACTTAAATCTTACAAAAATTAAAATAACATATGTTTTTTTTCCTATTGTTATTGTTTGTTGTCCTTACGTTTTTTCCCCCCTTTTAGTTTATCAATATTTAGCACATTTTTTTATATTTTTTTCGCTCTAATTTCTCAATTTATTCCTTTTTTAGGCAATATGTTGAATATTTCGGTGAGTCTTCGGCGATATCTTGATGTCTAGCGAACATTCTAGACATTCCGATGACTTCCGGTGACATTCAAAAAACTCCGAGGATACTCCGTCGAATTTTAGGTAATATTCCAGCAACTTCCCGGTGATGTTGAATATTCCGACAAGTCTTCGGTGATCGTTTAACGGAAGTTCAACGATGGTGGGATGTAGCAGAGTCTTTAATTTTTTTTTTTTTTAAAAAAATCAAATTTTTTTAGTAACAATTAAACAATATGTAGAACTAATTGGTGCAATTGTTTTGTTTTGGGACTAGATGGGTTTTGAATTTTGTATATGAGACTTATTGGTAAGTTCCCCAAAATATAAATTGAGGCC
Organism: Camellia sinensis; assembly: GCF_055761805.1. Taxonomy (NCBI): domain Eukaryota; kingdom Viridiplantae; phylum Streptophyta; class Magnoliopsida; order Ericales; family Theaceae; genus Camellia; species Camellia sinensis. The sequence continues at coordinate 54,212,560 of NC_138967.1, forward strand.
TCAAAATTTTGGGAAGTTTTATTCAGATTGAGCCTCTTCTTATAAGAAATTTTAGATCTTTCTAACTCAAATGACCCTTTTCTTTTTTTTTTTTTTTTTTCTCTTGAACCTATATAATACTTACTATAATTTTGGGCCTTTTTTTTGAACATTTTTGGGAGCCCCAAAGCAACTACTTTGTGGGCTTTGCCCCAAAGCTGGCCCTGCATTACCCCTCCACCATTACCACAATCATTATCTTTCTATCTATAGCACCATTGTCATTAGCGTTATAGGAACCATTGTTGTGTTCACCACCACCACCAACAACTCAGTAATACAATATAAAATTGAAAATTACAATTTAAAGATAATAAATTTTTTAAAATTCATAATTCCGTATTTAATTTTTAATTTTATTAAACATCACCTAAATAAATCTAAGGATGTTGGCAACTCTAAAATTTTGTCTAGTCTTCTATCTATATATCTATATATCTATCTATGTTCTATAATAAATATAAAGTGAAGATGCTATTGACACAAAATGTAAACATTTTGATTTTAAAAAATGCCCTGCACAACTATTTAAATATAAAATTATATGGAGAGGAGGTTAGGACTCGCAATCAAGATCGTCGATTTGGTAGACAAGAGCCTTACCACTTGAGCGACACACAATACGTGTGTTTTTAAATCAAAATCAAAATTTAAATTTTATAAATTTAAGAACACACCCCCACAAGACTCTTACGACTTGAGAAGCACACAATATGTGTATTTTTAAATAAAACTAAAAATTTATATTTATATAGATTTAATAGTATACCTTTACTAATCATATCATCATTGTTAGGTTTTATTTCTTGGCAATCCCGTTTGACAAAACTCCTTTCAGTTGTATTTATATTCGCACTTTTATTTAAGTGAGGCTATGAGTGTTTAGATGCGAATCCAACCCGAATTGTGCTTTTCAAAGAAGGTACTACCTATGTTGTCAAATCCGGAGACAAAACATTGTGTTGATTCAATTGTAATTTTTTGTGTTTTTGTTCTGTCCGCTCGAGCGGAGCCTTGTGAGCTCGAGCGTAGATTAGCAGGTCTCAGTATTTTGTCAGGGCAAGCAAAAAATACTGGTGGGTGTGATTTTACGCTCGAGCGGATTCTCCTACGCTCGAGCGCATCTCAGTTTGTTCGCACGCAGCTTTTGGTCAGTCCGCTTGAGCGGACCGCGCGATCTAGATTTCCAGATTTGATTAAAGAGTTGGTTTCTTCTGAATCTAGGATTACTTTTGGTTCTCTATAAATAATTGGTTTTCTCCCAAAACTAAGTGATTGATGGAACTTCTCCAGATCTTATTTTTGGATCTTAAGGTTTATATCTGGAGAGATTTTGCTAGTTTTCTTTGATGTTTTGATTGAGTCTTCAACTCATGTTCTAAAGAGAGTACATCAAAGGTTGTGTTTTGTTCTACAAAAGAGAGTGTTGTTCTTCAGTTGTGTATTCTGAAGAATTCGAGCCTGAAGCTGTGGTGGAATCCAGAGTGGCTCATCAGAAAGACAATTCCGTGGTGAAGATGGGGTTGGAAGAGGCACATAAATGTTGGTTCAATTAGGCGTTGTGGATTCGCTAGGTAATTGAGAGTATACCTGTGTAATTCCTTTAATTCTTCTTAGTGGATTGTCTTGTGGCTGCTGCCCGTGGTTTTTTGATCACAGTTGGAGGTGTCCAATTGTGGTTTTTTCCACGTTAAATCGTTGTGACTCTTTGTCTTGGTTGTTTGATTGGAATTGTTATATTCTGCTTAAAATTGATACATAATCACAAATCAACATCTAGGGGATTTCTAGATTTTTCAATTGGTATCAGAGCAGGTCGTTCTATTTTTTTTTAAAAAAATAAATTCTTTTAGAACGAGATCTTGTTTGATTTGTGATAATGGATACAATTCGTGAAGGAAATTCTATGGTTCGACCACCCCTACTTGATGGATCCAATTATTCTTTTTGGAAAGCTCAGATGAGATCTTTTTTAAAATCTATTGATGAAAAAGTTTGGCAATCCGTCATGAATGGGTGGACTGAACCAACAATTATCGTTGATGGAGTTACAATCCCCAAACCAATTGATAAGTGGGACATAACTGATTACCAAAATAGTAGCTGGAATAGTAAAGCTATCAATTCTGTCTTTTGCGCTATCACACCTGAAGAATTTAGTCGTATTTGCAATTGTGAAGTCGCAAAAGAGGCTTGGGATATCTTACAAACTATTCATGAGGGCACTCCTTCTGTGAAACGTTCAAAACTTCAAAGGCTCACATCTAGTTTCGAAAACCTTTCAATGAAAGATAGTGAGACCTTTGATGAATTTTATGCGAAGTTGAGTGACATTGTAAATTCCAGCTTCAATTTAGGTGAAAAAATTCCAGAATCCAAAATTGTGGGAAAAATTTTGAGATCCTTGCCCGATCGGTTCCAACCAAAAGTTACGGCTATTGAGGAGGCTCAAGATGTTGACAACCTCAAGCTGGATCAGTTGGTTGGAAATCTCCAAACTTATGAGGCACACAGGAATTTCAAACAGAAACAAAAAGATATTGCTTTTAGTAGTGCTCATAAAGTGGAAGAGGATTCTGATGAGGATTGCGAGATAGATTCTAAGATTATGGCTGCTTTTGTTAAACAATTAAAAAAATCTTTTTTGAAAAAGAATCCTAATCTTTTGGAATCTACTCATTCTCATAAATCTAAAGGCAAAGATAAACTCAAAATTAATCCTATAGCCAAGAAGGAGAAAGGAAAGATACAAGAGAACTCTGAAAGACTCCAATGCTATGAATGCCAAGGATTTGGCCACTTTGCTTCTGAATGCCTTACTCGTTTGAGGAAGAAGAAAGCCCTCGCTATCACTTGGGATAATGAATCAGAATCTGATAAAGTTGAAAGTGACAATGAAGATCACGGTGAAGAGGGTCATAAACAATTTCTGGCTTTCATGGCGGCTTCCGAAGCTGAAGGACAAACAGATTCTCCGAAGATGTCAGTTGAGAATATCACTGATGATGAATCCTCAGAAAGTGATCATGAAGAGCTTGAGCAAGCTTATGAAAAGTTGTATCAGGAGTCTCTTAAGTTATTCAAATTGAATGACAAACTCACAAAGAAACTCAAAGCATGTGAATGTGAGAATGTCAAACTTAAGAAGGAGATTTCCGAGGCTAGGATCAATGCCATCAAGATAGCTGATGATCAACAAGTTCTTTGTACAAAACTGTTAACTTGTGAGACAGAGAGGAATGAGCTACTGCAAACCCATGCCATGTATGAAGAAAAGATTGAATCTCTCGAGATGTCACAAGTTGCTTTGGAAACTAATGATCAAGAAAGAGGAAGAGCTTAAGTGTGCTATGGCTACCATTGGTCTTTGGAACAGAGGATCAAAGACTTTGAAGGATATCATTGGATCTCAACAAATGAGTTGTGACAAGAGTGGTATTGGCTTTGGTGGTAAGAAAGAGCAAAAACAGAGTGCTTCAACATCTCATGATACAAGAACTCAAGGAAAGGGGGGACAAAAGATTCAACAAGAGGAAAGACTTCTCAAACTCTCTAGAGTTGGTAAGGTAAAAGAAAAGAAGGTACACCCTGTTTTTGTTTGTCATCATTGTGGTTTGCATGGTCATATTCGCCCTTATTGTTATAAGTTGCATGGGAGAGTGTCTCAAAAGGGTAGGAATTTGAATACTTTTTGGGTTAGGAGACAACCTTACATGTCCAGGCAGAATACCAAGATTCATGAGGGTGTTCACAATGCCATGACATTCACCAAGACCGCTAGACCTAATTTTGTTAAGATTAAAAAGATTTGGGTGAGGAAACTTGACTTGTGTTAATTTGTTTATTTGTTTTAGCTTTTTGTGTATTGTTTTTTAATAAAAAAAAAATGTGTGCTTGTTCATTTTTTTTTGTCTTGCTTTATTTTTAAAAAAAAAGAGAAAAAAAATCCCAAAAAGATTTTCTTAGTATGGTTTTGCAAGCTTGAAATTTTTTGAGTGGTCCTTGGTGCATATTGGAATTAATGAGAATATCCATTACACGTTAATATGTGTGTGCTTTCTGTGGTCATTACTCATTTTGGAGTGTGTGTTTTTTTGATTAGTATGTCTCATTCTGTACACACTCTTGGATTAGCAAATTTTGGAGTCTTCCGCCTTAGTGATTATTTTTTCTCTATGGACTTCTGTCATTGATTTTTTGCGTTTCTAGAGGAATTGACCTATACTAGCATATCATGGGTGATGTTGAGTCTCTTAACCACCTACCATCCTTTTGCATCTCCATGGCTTTCCCCTTAATTCTTTTCAATCTAGCCATGAGGAAAAGGCTACCTCAGAGTCACCAACCAGGCCATCCTTATTATATCCATGCTTCTCTGGTTCGGTTTCCATACTCTTGAGCGTGTCAGCCACCAATGATTGTGCAAAAGAAAAAGTAAAAGAAAAAGAAAAAAGAAAAAGAAAGAGAAGTAGACAAAATATGCAAAAGAAAGAAAGAAAAAAATGTGCAAAAGAAAGAAAAAAAAGAAAAAAGGAAAAGATTCATTGATTGAGGGGGAGCCTCCGCCTTTACTCACCAAATACCCCTTGATTCCTAGCGGTTTGACTTTCCTTTGTTGTGCTTAGATTCTCTTGTCGGAGGTCCAACTTTCATATCACTACCAGGATTGAATCTAATGTTTGTCGAACTCCAAGAGTCACACACACACTTTTTATCATGGGATCTATGCTTTTCACATAATGCATCACTTTCTTTCATGAGGAATTTTCTACAGACTGTGCCCATTGTGTTTACTAGTAATGGTGCTTCTTGGATAATCTTATGTGTTTTAAGGTACTAATCTGAAATTCCTTACTTGCTCCACCATATTATTTTTATCGTTTTCTTCTTGTTCACTGTTTTCAGTGTTTGTGGTTGCTTTTAGTGAGGGGGAGTTTGGTTCATCTTGTTTTGGCTTGGTAAGGAAGTTTGGTTTTTCATTGCAAGAGTTGTTTAGCATGAACACGTTGATATGTTTGGTAAGGGAGATTGGCTATATGTTTTGCATGTTGCTATGCACTATTTGCCCTTCTTGTATGTTCATGGTATTTACATCGTCATATCATTGCTTGTGTGGTTTATGGTCTTGCTTTTGTTGTTTGAGAGTTGTTTTTCATGAGTCTTAGTTTTCATCTATTCATATTTTCCATCTCATGTTTCAAGATAATCGTGTCATATGTCTATTACTTTTTCATATATTCTTGTGGGACTAATAGTTGTTTTGGAGATTGTGGCACTAATAACTGTTTTGCAGATCATGACCTTGAGAAAGAAGTTGGTTTTGTTGGCTATAATGGGTTGGGGTGTTTAGGGTTTTATTTGTTAGGTGTGTTTTGTCACGGCATTGCCAAAGGGGGAGATTGTTAGGTTTTATTTCTTGGCAATCCCGTTTGACAAAACTCCTTTCAGTTGTATTTATATTCGCACTTTTATTTCAGTGAGGCTATGAGTGTTTAGATGCGAATCCAACCCGAATTGTGCTTTTCAAAGAAGGTACTACCTATGTTGTCAAATCCGGAGACAAAACATTGTGCTGATTCAATTGTAATTTTTTGTGTTTTTGTTCTGTCTGCTCGAGCGGAGCCTTGTGAGCTCGAGCGTAGATTAGCAGGTCTCAGTATTTTGTCAGGGCAAGCAAAAAATACTGGTGGGTGTGATTTTACGCTCGAGCGGATTCTCCTACGCTCGAGCGCATCTCAGTTTGTTCGCACGCAGCTTTTGGTCAGTCCGCTCGAGCGGGCTGTGTTGAGCTCGAGCGGACCGCGCGATCCAGATTTCCAGATTTGATTAAAGAGTTGGTTTCTTCTGAATCTAGGATTACTTTTGGTTCTCTATAAATACTTGGTTTTCTCCCAAAACTAAGTGATTGATGGAACTTCTCCATATCTTATTTTTGGATCTTAAGGTTTATATCTGGAGAGATTTTGCTAGTTTTCTTTGATGTTTTGATTGAGTCTTCAACTCATGTTCTAAAGAGAGTACATCAAAGGTTGTGTTTTGTTCTACAAAAGAGAGTGTTGTTCTTCAGTTGTGTATTCTGAAGAATTCGAGCCTGAAGCTGTGGTGGAATCCAGAGTGGCTCTTCAGAAAGACAATTCCGTGGTGAAGATGGGGTTGGAAGAGGTACATAAAGGTTGGTTCAATTAGGCGTTGTGGATTCGCTAGGTAATTGAGAGTATACCTGTGTAATTCCTTTAATTCTTCTTAGTGGATTGTCTTGTGGCTGCTGCCCGTGGTTTTTTGATCACAGTTGGAGGTGTCCAATTGTGGTTTTTTCCACGTTAAATCGTTGTGACTCTTTGTCTTGATTGTTTGATTGGAATTGTTATATTCTGCTTAAAATTGATACATAATCACAAATCAACATCTAGGGGATTTCTAGATTTTTCAATTGGTATCAGAGCAGGTCGTTCTATTTTTTTTAAAAAAAATAAATTCTTTTAGAACGAGATCTTGTTTGAGATACATAATCACAAATAAATTATTTTTATTTCTAAAAAAGCCACATCAGCATGCATTTTCCAGTTATGTATAAAGTTTTACACAAAATCAAACTAATTTTGTTCAAAAAAAATTATAATAACCAATTTTATATGGACTCTATTTGAGAAAGAGAAAATTAGTCTAAGGTCTCTTTCCCATTTTTACTAATAGAAGAGATCCACAATATTATTTTATGATGTCTAAGGTCTCTCAACCCTACACTCAGATATGACAGAAAAATTTGAGTCTCTCAAAGAAAATCTCATTTCTCTCTCACACACAGACACTCTAAACTCTCTCTCTTTCTCTCTCTTGATGATCTTCGATTTTGGGTTGAGTGAGAAACAACCTGCAAAGCTCTCAGAGACATTAGAAGAACAAAACAGAGAGACCTAGTATATGATTGAGAACCAGAGTGATTGGTATATGGAATTTGATCGTAAATAGACATAGTCTGAGGCATGAGAAGCATATAGAGAAGAACCAGAGAAGTCTCTGACATGAGAAGGAGGAAGAGGTGCAAAGCTTCGATTGGGTATGTCTCTCATGGAGGATTGAGATGATTTCTTGTAGTGAAAAGGAGGGATGAGATTGTCGGTGACTGAGTGAGGAGGTGAAGATTGGTAAACGAAGTTGGTTCTCGCCTTGACTCCACGCATCGCTCGAGCGGTGCAATTGTAAGTGCATGTTGCCTCCTCCGCTGTGTCAAAGGTACTGGATTTAGTCACTTTGTGAATTTTCTCTGGATTTGGTCATCAGCTTCTCTCGATGTTGCCAACAAAGATCTACACCACTTTTTTATTCTTCAATTGTTATGGGTAAGTGAAATCAGAAACATAAAAACAGAGATTTCATCACAAAAGCAAATGTATTTATTTAATCTATTTGTAATTAAATGTATGCAAATGCAATTGCAATGATCAAGATGGGTTTGGTGGTTGTGTCAACCATTGTTGCTATTGAAAGAGCTTAAATTGAATTGCAGTGGTTGTATTGAAATGAATTTAATGTGGGTTTTAAAGGGATTTTCTCCGGTTCGGTCAAAAATACAAGAAAATTCTGATCCAGAGAAAATTCGCTTAATCACATTAACAAACGACATTGAATCCAGTATCAAAACATCAGAGAAATTCTCTAGTCTTTCCAGAATTTCTCTGGATGTGGAATTTGTGTGAATTTTCTTTGGATTTCTGGTTTCGTATTACAGTTTTCCTGTGTGCCATTATTGCTATTGAAGGAGCTTAAATTGAATTGTAGTAGTTGTATTGAAATGGATTTACTGTGGGTTTTAAAGGGATTTTCTTTGCAACGCCCCAAAGTAAATATGACAACCCATTTCATAAGCGGAAATCAAGTTGAAACAAAGCACTTTTATTCATTAGAGTTAATATACAAAAGGTGACATATGCAATATATATTCATAAACAGCTTATCCTGAATCTACAATATGTGTTACAAATAGTAAAAAGTAATGAAAGTTAAACAAACATTCATATGCCCTAAATGCTTACATCTTTTCAAGTTACTGCTTGATTACAACAAAAATGAGTCTGGCTCAATACAATTAAGCCCTTGGCTATACAAAGTAAATACAATAAAAAAAAAAGCTCTTGCTTTAAATCTGTCCAAACTACTGTCTTGGCGGGGGCATATTTCCAATACTTGAAAATGGTTTTTCCTAAACAGGGTAAACCATAGCCCAGTAGGAACAATCTAACACAATATATGAATCTTAACAAAGATATAAGTATGAGATGCATATTCAATGCCCAGGATAAAAAAAAAATCATTTATAACTCTTTTGCAAAACCATGCCATGCGAAGCTTTATATCACAGTTCGTGTTATCTCAATTCATTTTATCTTATTTTATGATTTATTCACTGTTTTATCTCATTTCATGAGTCATTCACCAATTCATTCAGACAACCACACTGATGGTACAACTCGATGGGTTTCTAATCAACACAACCCTTATACAAACACCTCAATTTGCTATTTTACGGATATTTCGTTCTCGGGAACCGACACCCATGTATACATACAGTTTTCGAGACTTTTACCTTAGACACACATGTCAACTTAATTCAATAGAGTTTATCCCCTTTTTTCTCCCAAACATAGAGTACTTCTCCTTTCTCTTCCCACACATTATACATTTATAATGTATTAAAAACATAGTCATATTCAATGAAAATAGATAAGAGATTAGTTTCAATTCATCTAATCCTTATGCAATTTCTACAACAATCATAGCTATCTTCCACTAATAGCCCAAAATAGATATTTCTAAATAGATATACAATCTCCAAGACAGATAAATTATTCAAATTTCCATAGGTGAGAGGTAATATATACCCAACTCCACCATTTATACAAATATCCATCCAATTTCATATTTCCAGTGCCAATCTTATATATTTATACAAAACAACTATTGGAGACAATTTAGGGCAAAACTTCATTTTCTTCTAAAACCCAACTCAAGTATCAAAATCAACATATTTATTACAATACAACCTCATACCTAATCCTATAACCATTTAAAATACATACATTTGAAAACCCCTCTTTTGATTTTAAACCAAAACCCTAGGTTTGTTCAAAATCACCCAAAGTTTCAATATTTATTACACATCAACAAATAACTAAGTTAAAACTCATAGAAAAGTGTAGAAAGTCCCTACCTCAAGTTTAGAAGACCAAAGGAAGAGATGGAGAGCCTTCAAAGATGCCAAAACCAATATCTATTCGGATCAAAACGCAGCCCTTGAGATGCTCTACTTTTTTAACAAAGGCTTACGGGTAGAGAAATCACTAGATCTAGGTGACAATATAGAGATAAGGTAGGTTTTAGAGAGAAAGGCACGAGATCTAGGGTTTTGAGAGAAAAAGATATGAAAAAGTGATTTTAAAAGGGGCTACTGCGAACTGATATACGCGCAGTCCGCTCGAGCGCAAGAAGTAACGCTTGAGCGTCTAACACAAAAAGTTGTTTCGATCGAGCGCAAAAAGTGATGCTCAAGCGCAGAATGCACACTCCCAGTAGTTTTGCAGACAACAGACCAATGCTCGAGCGCAGAGGGAACTGCTCGAGCGTAGAATACACTCTCCCAGTAGTTTTGTAGACCTGTAAAAGTACTGAGAGTTCACAAAACCTGCTCGAGCACAAGAAATGCTGCTCAAGCAAAAGAGAAATTTTGGTTAACAAAGGTCTGAAAACTAAGCAACCAACCTGTTCTAAACACAACCATTACAATCCAATAACCAAATTTAAGAATGTACAAGGGAAGGAAGACATGAACAACAATACGAAACCATGAAACCTGAGTTCGAAATACAAAATGGGTCAAGTATAAACCAGAATCGTTATAATCTCCTCCCTTAGAGAATTTTGTCCTTGAAATTTTAAATCAAGTTTTAAAGTTACGTTTAAACCAAACACAATAACAATAATTAATCAATTTCGATACCATGACCCACTCTCTAGTCTTCCATTCTCATCAACTCGATACACAAGTCCCAACATTGAAAGTATAATTCACATTCTCCCAAAACATTTACAATGTTTACCTTAAATCCATGTCTCCAAAACATACACAACATATAGAATGTTTCCATATTCTCAAAACATATACAATGCTTTTATATCTCATTAACATAATCAAAATTTCAATGCATGCTCAAACATCAAAAAATAAGTCCAGATACTTCTCGTGGACTCCTAACTCACGCTCCCAAGTTGCTTCCTCAACCCTGTGATGTTTCCACAATCCTTTAACCAGGAGAATTATCTTGCCTCGTAAGACTTGGTCCCGGGTATCCAAGACTTTCATCGGTCTCTCCTCATATGAGGCATCCTCATCTATCTCTAAGTCGGTTCAATCCAACACGTGTGATGGATCCAGCTTATACTTCCTAAACATGCTAATATGAAACACATCATGAACCCCGGAAAGTTGTGGCGGCAAGGCCAAACGATAAGCTGCCTCTCCAATCCACTTAAGGATCTCAAAAGGCCCAATGAATCGAGGGGATAACTTCCCACTCTTTCCAAACCTCATCAAACGTCTCCTAGGTGATATCTTCAAGAATACACGGTCTCTTACCTCAAAAGACAAAGGTCTCCTCCTACAGTTGGCATAACTTTTCTGGTGACTCTGAACTGTAACCAACCTTTTATGAATAAGTGCAACTTTCTCTGTCATCTCCCACACTAACTTTGTAACACCCCAAAAAAATACATAATGAAGAAGCACCAACTACCTAACCTTACGGTAAACATAAATAAATCCCAATGCTCATGTTAACTCTAAATCTCCAACATGAGCATACATAATCATAAGACTTACAAAATAACCTCACATGCGAATACACATTCAACGACCTTAGTACATGAATCTATTGCATGTGAAATAACCAGTCAAAAGCAAATAAATGCCCTCGAGGGATACAAAGTCCAAAGCTTAAGCCTAGTTACACAAAATGGTTGCTCGAACGCACACATGTATAGCCCTTGGCTAACAAAAATAGTCACAACAAAACAAGAGCCTTGTGCTTTCAAAATGCATTCCACGCCCTTAGTTTGGCAAAATCACCACATCTTTCCTTGCACAAAATCCCATAGGGTGGGCACAAAGCCCAATAGGAAATTCTTAACAAAGTATATACCTTTTATACAATTCTCATGGGATGAAATGCATATGCCCTGCCATACTTTTTAAAAGAAAGTTGCATCTTCATCCTTTTGAAAACCATCATGCTCAATGAAATCTTAAAAATTCAACAATTCAATAATTTTAAATTAAGTTCAAGGGACGGTAAATATAGCTCAGGTAATCCCTAGGTTGGTGTCTGCAAGTAGGCATAACTAGTACTACCAAATCCCTACTTTATCGGTAGCTAACCAGAAGGCACGTGCTACCTCCTCCACACATGTTTTTTGTTTTTCACCTTGGACACTCAGACTAACTTAACCAATATCAACTACACCCCCTATCCGGACTTACCAACGTATTTACCCCAAAACATTTCAATGAGATCTTATTTCACAATATTCCTTTCTTAATGCAAAAGTTTTCAAATCTTAATTCAAAATTCGTAACAACCAAATGAATTGAAATACCAATGCAACATATATCAAAGCATTATAATATTCTTCCATTTGCAATACTTCCACACAATTTCTCCATTTTGATCACAATTTCCATTTCTCCTTCCAAAGCAATTTCGCAAGATAAACATATATTAATTTATATCTATTGAAGAGTAACAACACTTCCACATTTCATGCATTCTCAACAATTTAGTCATTTCATAACTATATCCACATTTTAGAACAACAAACTTCAAAACCAACTATTCCTCATAGTCGATGAATTTTTTTTTTCATACAACATTTGTCATAATATTTATCAAATATCAATTTCATAACATTAACACATTTTCTAAAAAATTCCCAAATTTCTAGGTTTTTCACCAAGAACTAAACATTTTTCCCATTTGAAGAATCTCTCCAACATAACACCCATTTTTAACAATGCAGTTCAAACTCTCAAGAACTTCTTTGAAAACAAGTATGACACCATTTTTAAAATCATCAACACTCTTGAAACCAAAAATCAAAATTTAATACCACAAGAAAGGGTTCCATAATCAACATGATCTTGCAAAAATATATATATAACTCTAAGAAATCCCCACCTCAAGTTTTAGAGAAGAAAAAAATGAGAAACCCCCAAATTTGACAGTGTTGAAATCCAATCTCTACTGCACAAAATGAAGCCCTCGGTTAGCTCTCCAGAATTAATGAAGGATGTTGGGTTAAACCTCCAATGGATTGGAAGAAATCAAGAGTTTATGGTGCTTGGTGGAGGTTTTTAAAGAGAAGGGAGAGAAAAAGATATTTTTAGAGAGAGAGAGAGAGATATGTAAAAAGTGAGATACACTCAGCCCAAGAAGAAGGACAAAAGCAGATTTTCAGACTCAGCGAACTTCCACATGTGCGACACACATTTCCACACGTGCGGCACTCACCCTCGCACGTGCGGTTCATTCCTCTGCACCTGATTCCATTCGTGCAATAAAAGCAGTCTTGCACCATTGACACCCGTTCCTCACTGCACGTACGACCCTTTTTCTGCACGTGCGACCCAAGCCCCCGCATGTGCGATTCTGTCTCCAGCCAGAAAGGTCACCAGCTTGACCTGTGACACACTGGATCCAACCTTGCACCTTCTAAAACAAACAAAACTCGACTCTGTAATAAAACTAAGGACGAGAATTTTAAAAAAATTTCCAAAAACGGTAAACCTGAACTGTTGACAAGGTCTCAAGTTAAACCCGACACTCTAACATGAGTAATTCCAACACAAATAAAAGAAAAACGAGACGAGTTACATGCCCAGTCATCATAAACTCTGGATCCAACATAGGTGCATCACCCATCTCTACCCAACACACAAGAGATCTACACGGTCGGCCATACAAGGCCTTAAACGGTGCCATACCAATACTCGATTGGAAGCTATTGTTATGGACAAATTCCATTAAGGGCAGATGCCTCTCCTACAACCCCTTAAAGTCAAGGACACAACCTCGAAGCATATCCTCAAGGATCTGAATAGTATGCTCGGATTGCTTGTCAGTCTGAGGATGATACGCAGTACTAAAAGTCAATCTCATGCCCAAGGCACTCTGTAGGCTCTGCCATAACCGAGCCGTGAAACGTGGATCTCTACTCGAAATAATCGTCACAGGGACTCCGTACAACCTCACTATGTTCCTAATGTAAAAGTCGGCAAGATAATCTACCGAGTCACTCACACGCATAGGTATAAAGTGCGCCGACTTGGTCAACCGGTCAACTACTACCCAAATTGCATCACTACCCCGTTGAGTCCTTGGAAGGTCCACAACAAAATCTACGTGACATGTTCCCACTTCCACTTGGCTATAGGCAAGGGTTGCAACAAACCCGCTGGCCTCTGATGCTCGGCCTTTACTTGTTGACAAGTACGGCACCTCGATACAAACACAGCCACATCATTCTTCATTCCCCTTAACTGGCAGTTAAGGTTGTGATACATCTTTGTGCCTTCCGGATGCACTGCAAGGCTTAAATAGTGAAACTCTCGGAGTACTTCAACTCAACAAGACTCCGACACGAAAAGGCGGTCACAGTATCTAATACTCAAATCGAGATACACTTTCAAGCATTTCTCCACCTTCCCATTGGAGATCTTCTCTCAGAGGGATTCCACTTCAAGGTCACCCTTCTATGCTTCTATCACACGGTTCACAAGTGTAAGTTGTGCAACTACTGAAAACAAGGCTGTCGACTCAACGGACTCGCCGAGATACAAGTCAAACTCACCAATAACACCCAACATATCCCATTCCCGAATGGTAATACAAGCTACACTACTAATAGATTTTCTACTCAATGCATCGGCTACAACATTGGCCTTCCCCGAATGATAATGTAACTCAAAGTCATAATCCTCTATAAACTGCATCCACCTCATCTGCCTCAGATTCAAGTTTTTCTGTGTAAACAGATATTTCAGACTCTTGTGATCCAAAAACATTTCAAACTTCTCACCATACAGATAATGCCTCAAAATCTTTAAGGCAAAGATCATCACCGCTAACTCTAGGTCATGCGTAGGGTAGTTCCTCTCATATGTTTTCAACTACCACGAGCCATAGACTACTACCTTCTCCTCTTGCATCAACACATAACCCAAACTTTCCTATCAGGCATAACAATACACCGAATAACCCAAACCTCTCTTCGGAATAATCAATACTGGAGCAGTGGTGAGTCTAACCTTAAGCTCTTGGAATGACTTCTCACAAGTCTCACTCCATACAAACTTAACTCATTTCCTCGTCAATCAAGTCAATGGTGAGGCTAATCTAGAGAAATCCTTCACGAACCGATGGTAATACTCGGCCAACCCCAAGAAACTACAAATCTCAAAAGCATTCTTAGGTTGTTCCCAATCTTATACTATTTCTATCTTGGATGACCTAAGAACCTAACTTTCCTCAGCCAGAATTCACATTTCCTAAACTTAGCATACAATTTGTGAGCTTTAAGTAACTCAAGCACCAATCACAAGTGTTTCTCATGCTCCTTCTCAGAGGGTGAGTAAATCAAGATATCGTCCACAAAGACGACCACAAAAAAGTTTAGGAACTCACGAAAGATCCGGTTCATCAAATCTATAAACACAACTGGTGCATTAGTTAGCCCAAAAGACATCACTAGAAACTCGTAATGGCCATACTGCATACGGAATGCCGTCTTCAGTATATCCTCCTCCCTTACTCTCAACTGGTGATAACCCGATCTCATGTCTATCTTAGAGAAGCAACAAGACCCCTTTAATTGATCAAACAAATCATCTATACGAGACATTGGGTACTTGTTCTTAACAGTTACTCTGTTCAACTTCCGGTAATCTATACAAAGTCGCAACGCACCATCTTTCTTTTTGGCAAAGACAGTCGGTGCTCCCATATGTGAAGTACTAGGGCAGATAAAACCCTTATCTAACAATTCTTGGAGTTGAATCTTCAACTCACTCAACTCAGCAAGCACATATCTATACGGTGCCATGGAAATCGGTGTCGTGCCAGACACTAAATCAATAGAGAACTCGATTTCTCGGTGAGGTGGTAAACTAGTAAGGTCCTCGGAAAAAAAATTCGAGTATTCACAAACTACCCTTGGCAACTCAACTCGGACTTTATCACACTCAGTACTCAAAAAGTTGGCAAGAAGATAACTAAGTTTACTCTGCCCATGCGGATCATGTACTGGTAATAAGACTTTATCAACTCGGTCTCCCAAGAAATAAAAGCAATCACCGCTTAAGGTACATATAGTAACTCTCTGATGGTAGCAATCTATGACAACCTGCAATGATTACAACCAGTTCATATCCAAAATAACATCAAAACTAGACATGTCAATCAACACAAAAGAAAAAGAAAATCGGCGCCCAACAAATCCTATGCCACAACCTCGACACCCTTGCTTCAAAACAACCTCACCACCAATAGGTGACTCTACATAGAGAGGAGATGCCAACTTTGCCGACTCTAACCCCAAAACCAATGCAAATGCAGACGAGATAAATGAATAGGATGCACCCGTATTAATCAACACATTAGCAACTGAATTGCAAAACAAGAAGGTACCTCTCACTACTGAAGGAGCTGGTACAAGGTTTGGCGCGATAACAACATACACATGCCTTGTAGGTCTCTACTCAACCTGCTCACCTCTCTGAGCATAAGTCTGATGCACTGACTAAGTCAAAGAGGCTCCCTAATTAGCCCTTGAGGCCTATGCTAACTGTCCCGGCTGGTGGCTCTGTGTCTACCTTAAACCAGATGCACTAAGTGTGCCACCCAACTGAGGACAAAACCTCTTCATGTGCCCCACCTGCCCACACTGATAACAAGTGTGTGGCTGGCCTCTCCTTTGACTCTGGCTCTGAGAACGAGCCGAAGACGATGTAGATTGCTGCCCTCTTCCTCTCTGCGGGTAAGCTGGTGACTTGTGGCCTAACTGGCCATATTTGAAACAAGTGACATCTCTCTAACCACCTCTCCTAGAACCCGAACTCGGTACCAAAAAACTTAACCTTGACTAAGCTCCCAAGGACAGTTGTGGGTTAGAACCCCTCTGCCTCTTACTGTCCCCCTGAATAACCTGACTCCTCGTGGAGCCCTTCATCCTCTCCTCCTCCATTTGTATTACGGTCTCCAGATGAGCTGTTACCTCCACAGGGCATCCATAGTCTTTAATCATTAACCCGACCACTTTGAACATGAAATATCGGGAAGTCTAGATGATTTGAGTTTGTGAACTTCTCGAGTAATGAATCTACAGGCTACGCAATGTCAGCAATGGATGGACAAGTTTGAATTAAATAAATGTAGGAAATGTATTGCACATGTATTTCGCTATTCTTATTTTTTGTTGTCTCTAAGAATTGCTCTTTGCTTCCTTTTCAACCACTGAATGGGTGGAACATCCGCGTGAGTTATGTGAATGATAGACCATCTGCTCCTAGAGGTTACAGTGGTGGTGGTGGTGATTATGGTTCCCATGGAGGGTATGGTGATGCCAGAGAGAATGATGGTTTCTAAACCACATGTGGATAGTTCTAATGATGACAGCATGGCCTATGTTAAGTTCACTTATCTAGGAGGATATCATGGGATGCCTTATTATGTTTTTAAATGGTTTTTCCCGAACCTAATTTTGTTATGTGTGCTTTTAATTCAAATTTCCCTGTTTAATGCCTTCATCTTTAGTTTGTGTTATGCTTTGTTTGCAACACAAACTTTTTTCATAAGCATTGAAATGTAGATTGGGTTAAAGCTGTGCCAGTGGTAGTGTTTTATTGGTCCGGTTGTCTAATTAGTTCCCTGTTTAAATGGTTGGCACTGTCTTTAGAAAGAGGACTTAATACTGGTGATTATCATCTTTAGAATTCAAGGATTCAAAGGTCCGATCCTATAGAACAGATCCTGTTCAAGTAAGGTCATACTGGTGATTATCATTTGGTCTCTATTTTTCTGGGATCATTTTAAATAGATTCAGCCAAGGTCGATATCAATCAAGCTATAATTGAGTCACTTATGACTAGTTTATGTTAGTTTGTTTGTTTGCCCTTTTATTTATTTTTATTTATTTTATTTTAAATATAATTTATTGTCTAGGTGTTTAAAAAAATTAGCTAGTAGGAACATGGTTTACCATCCATTTTACATTGGTTAAATCTTGATTGTTTGATATGTGCATTGTTGGTATCTGAAAGACAGTGAAACAGTGGACTGATGTTGATTTTTGTATTTTCCCCCGATTTTTTTGTTGGGCTTGCAAGCCCAATCCAAGCCCATAAATTCGCCCAAGTTCTTAATGAGTAATATAATTGTGTAGCAAGTTTGTGGGCTCTTTAAAGGTTGATTAAATTGAGTTGGACATGGGCACAGGGTGGATATTCTCTTATGTTTGGGGATGGATTGAAGAGGTCTTGTATGGCTTGTGGCATACATAATAGCTCTCACCATTGTTTATTTTGCAGGGTTATATATGTAGATTATACATTTAAAATAAGGGTTTATTACACTTTCTATCTTTAAATTATTATCAAATTCACTACAAGAATTTACATATTTGCCGACCACTTTTGTCGACCAAAAAAATTTTTGTCGCCAAAAAATGACATTTGCTGACCAAAAAACATTTCGTAGCTGAAAGTTGATACTATTACCGACTAAAGTAATTTTGTTGCAAAAAGGTGATTTTTTGTGACCAATTTAAAATATTTGTCGCTAAAAATGATGACAGGAGGTGAAAAATTGGGCGGGAACAGTAAAATCTTTTAGCGACTAACACAATTTAGTCGCAGATATCAAAACGACGTCGTTTTGATATCTAAATGCACTGGTAGACAATGGCCGACCAAATTTTAGTCGTTATATGTTAAGATTCTGCGACAAAAAACAAATTTAGTCGCTAAAGGTGAAATATTTTTTTAGTGGGATATATATCACCGCCCCTGTTCTCTGTTTACAACCATTTGTTCAAACCTCTCACACAGATTCTCCTTCACCACCAAGCCTCACCTCACCGTAGACCACCACCACCGGCACAGATCGCCACGGCCACCGCCGCAGATCCCCACTGTCGTTGATGATCTTCCTCCGTCCTCCGCTGGTGCCTCTCTCTCTCTCTCTTTCTCTCTCTCTCTCTCCTAAACACCCACCGCCGTCGATGATCCTCCTCCTCTTCCTCCTCCTCCACTGGTGCCTCTGCCGGATCTAAGAAGATCATCGAAATCTAAATCAGATTTGAATCCTAGGCCGAGATCTAACCGTCGTGAGCGATCCACAGCGATGCAATGGCTTCCAAATCCTACGACAAGATCGCCGATATCTGCGACGACCTCATCCTCCATGCACATACACTACCCATCCTTCTATTCTATTATTGATCTCTCTTCTTATCAAACCCTAATTTACTCTCTCTCTCTCTCTCTCTCGCTCTAGGTTTCAACGTAGGGGATTGCATTCTAGGACGAATGGCCCTACTCGATTCATCTTCTAGGCTACATCTACATCGACGACATGTGAGTTAATTTTGTATGACTGTGTTGTTTAGTGTCATTGATTTGGGGTTTTACGATGGTTTTAGGGTTTATGTATATATATATATGTTTTTGTATTGCAGCAGAGAAGTCTACTGGGATTAACTACGGTTGCAAATCGATCCCAAAGAAGAAGCTCATTTGCAAATCAATCCCAAAGAAGAAGTTCATCAATCATACTGGAATCCAGGTCTTTATTTTCTAAATTCGTTTCAGAAATTTATTTAAATTTGTGAAATTTGGGTTGATTTTTTCTTGACTGAAATTTGGGTTTGATTTGTTCTAAATTGATTCTAAAATTTGGGGATTTTGTGATTTGTTCTTGAAAGCTACCCGTTGAAGCTCTTGGGAAATTTGGCAAATTTGGGTTTCATCGTTCAGCTTGAAAGCTGCCCGTCGAAGCTCTGGTCCTTAAACTTCAATTGGTGTTTTATGTCGATCTTGCTTATTTAACATTTGTTTGGTTGCCGAGAAACAGAGCAAAGGGATAGTGATTGTATATATTAGTATTTTTTTACAAAAATGGAAAGCTCTCTGCTCTCATCTTCTCCTATCTTGATTTTATTTATTTGTTTATTTTATTTCAAAATACACTCTCACTAACCAAAAACAAGTTTTCTTTTTCTTTCAAAAATGATGTCAGGAGATTCTGCCAAGCTACTGGATATGGGGGTACTGTTCAACGCCATGAGGTAAGACTCAATCTCATGATTTTCTGTCCAGAACTTTTTTTTTTTTAATCCCTCATAGATGGTATTTGAAGTCCTTAGTATGTTTTAGAGTGTTGAAGAAAAGATTGCTCGCCATGCTCAAGACGGAACACGTACCACCAGGTAGCAACTCTTCGTTGTCAATATTATCAATTAGTACAATGGTCAAAATTGGGCTAAAACTGGAGGTGAGGATGTCTTAATTGTTGCAATTAGAAGATGACGGTCCAAAGTAAAATTTGGATAAAAATTTGTGGGTGAAAATGTAGTTTACCCTTGATTCAGTTCTGCAAACACTGATTAACTTCTGCATGTAGTTTTCCTTAATTATGCATCGCCCTTGCTGGCACCTTTTAACTTGACATGAGGCTAACCCGTCTGCTGTTTTTGCATCCCTAGGTTTCGTTCTCTGAAGGGCTAAACATGAAAGAAGTGTTTCTACATAAACAACCACTTCGGCTAAAAAGTAGTGCCAGTGTCACTCATTTTCTATGCTTTTAGCACATAATATTGCAGTGGTTCCCAAACTTTGAGCAGCGACGCATGGATTGAATTTTACAATATATAGTTTGTTATATTAGCATATTGGAGTTATAAAATGGTACATGCTGTATATGTCTTTGTTTTCTTCTAATTCATTTGTTCTGATTGTAATCATACATCAGGAGAACACTGACGACGGCAAAACCATTTGATGTTCTTTTGAAACTCAACTTCAGTGATGGTTGTGAGTGTTCATACACCTGAATTAAGGTTCCGGTTGATTTTCGGGTGAGGAGTTTTTATTATTATTTTTCATTTATACCCCCACCCCACCCCACCCCACCCCAATGCGTGCAGTTTTCTCATATCTTGAGGCTTAATAGGATCAACTTATACAAGTAGAATGTCCATCCTATGATTATCTAGTGCTGCAAACTTTCTTCTTGACCCTTTTTTTTCACCATTAAATAACATGCAACCTTTTCATTTGGCTTGAGTAATTCGACTTCAATGTGTATGATACAATAATGTCTGAATTTGTTCATGAGTTCAATTGTTCTGGTTCTGTTCTGCAGAACTAGATTTATGATGTGCTCTGTTCAATTGGTTGTGTTTCTGTTTTTTTTTTTAGCAAATTGTTTTCGAAAACTGTTTTTGGGATTTTTTTCATAAGAAACATTAAATAGTTGTTTTTGAATGTTTGACAACTGTTTTTGCATAAAGATTAAAACGACATGGAAACAATGGCCACATCTGAAAATTTCGTTGTGTTTATTTCTGAAAACACAGAAGGAAAAACAAAAAAAACAAAAGCACAACCAATTAATTGTTGAATTCCTTTACGATTAATTCCCAAATTAATTAGAGTTGGGCTAAAACTCCTCACCTCCAGTCCAGCCCAAAAATTAAATGGACCAAAATATCTGCCCGCCGTACCCCTATGAGCTAAATAGTTTTTCCCTAGTCCTAAAATTATAAAGTTGGGTTCGGTGGGTTGGATAGGCCATATGTAACGCCCTCAAAAATACACCCATTATATATATAATTGACATGCATTGTTTAAAGAGAACACTTTAATAATTCATTATAATATCCATCAGAGTCTTACAAAAACAAAAGCATTACATGTAACATCAAAGTAAATGCCCTACCGGCTTACATCTTTCCAAGCCAACACTTGGACACAAAGTATGAGTTCTAACTCAAATATAAATAAAGCCCTAGGCTTGAGTGTTTACATGTATTAACAATGAAAAACAAATAACTGGAAGTAGTCTTCCAAAATCCAAGTCCTTCCAAGCTAAGTCCTTGGAGGTAAGTTATCACCTGAACCTGAAAATGATGTTCCCATAAAGGGTGAGCCACAGCCCAGTAGAAATATACTAAACCACATATAAGCAATGAATAAAGCAATGGCATTCAATAGATGGTTAACCAAGATAGTCCATTACTTCATTTTACTTTCCAATTTTATCAACATGGCTCAGAACCTGGCCAAACTTACAACAGTGAATTACATATATCATATTCACATCCTTCCATTATCAACAAACAAATGAGACTCAAGCTCAAATCAAAACACTTCATACTTCCAGATTGATACACATTTTAGTGCTGTATCAATAAAACACTTCTATATAAATAAGCACACATAAAAGTGATGCTAATGGAGTCCATCCCCTATCTCCTCCCAAACAAAATCCGGTTTAGAGGTCCATCCCCTATCTTCCCCTAAACCGTGGAGTACATCCCCTATCTCCTCCCACACACAAAACAATGTATGCAAATGCAATGCTCAATCAATACACGTATTTTCTGTATCAATGCCATAGTCAAAATTAATGACTTAACCAATGTGATTAGTTTCAGTTATTCCTAATCCACATGCAATGTCTACAACAGTCACGACTATCCTCCACCGATAGCCCAAAACAGTTATTTCTAAACTGAAAATAACTATGTCAACAATTCAATAGACAAATGATACCAATTATCCAATTCCATGAATTTAACCCTCTTTTCCCAATTCCATGAATTACTTATACAAATTAATTCAATAATACAACTAGGGTTTTTCCCAAAATTTACCAAAGTATCCCCAACATGTTAAAATACCAAAGCTTAGAACAAAACCTATAAAATGGAGTAGGAAATCCCTACCTCGAAGAAAACAACACAAATGGTGAAGACAAAGATGAATGCCCAATTACCAAAGTGCTCCAATTCGCCAAATGTTCAGATTAAATGAAAGCCCTCGACTCCCTCTATCTTTTTAATGAAGGATCTAGGGTAGAAACACACCCTAAGTGGATCAAATCTAAGAAAGAAAGTAAGTAGGGAGAAGGAGAAGTCGGACCTAGGGTTTGGAATCCAAAGAAGATGAAAAATACTGATCAAATCCCGCTGCTGTGTATATAAACTGGACAGGCTCGCTCGAGCGAAGACTTGGTCGCTCGAGCGACCAGACACAAGAAACTACGCTCGAGCCAGCAACCCAAAAGCTCGCTCGAGCGAAAGAAAACTCGATCGAGCGAAGAACTCAAACCCTCAGGTCTGAACCCAGACACACGCTCGAGCGAAGAAACTATAGCTCGAGCGAAGGATGAACTAACTCGCTCGAGCGAAGAAAAGCTCGCTCGAGCCAAGAATGCAAAGCTACAGGTCCATACAGGACGCCAACTCTCGCTCGAGCGACCAAACCCCAGCTCGAGCGAAGAACAAAAACGACATCTCGCTCGAGCGACCAACTCCTCGCTCGAGCGAAACACCAAAAACCTGGACAGCAACACTTGGTTTCTAAACCCAACCAACCTGAAACAAACCTGCCCAACACATCCTATAATTCCAAAAGAGAAAATAAAGGACAACAACAACAATTATACAATGACAGAATCTACGGAACCTAAGTCCGGATACAATAATCAAATGGGAAAAGACCGGGGTCGCTATACCATAGAGCCAATAGCTACCCTTAATCAAAACTAATACAAATAGTGTGAAACACAAGAATAAATAAGAAAAAAAATAAATATTTCAATGTATAAGAGATGACAATATCATTTTTCGATCAATCACACCAACAAATAATTGATGAAAATGGGGCTAAGTGTTATGCAAATTAAAATATTAAGGGAGCCTAATGTAATTATATCAAAACTATGAGACTTGCTTTATTTTCTCTAAACCTCCGGAAGATCACTGCAATTTACCCTATATATAAACATAACATATTTATTTTGTATGCGTGTATATATGTGTATCAGGGGACTTATATCCTTTCTGGTGTTTGAACTGTTATGTTATGGGATTGTATCTATAGGTAAGGGAATTAGCAATTTGTTTTCATCTATAAAATAGTAATTTTACTGTAGATATATTAAACTTAAGTCAACTGAGAGTTTTGTAATGTTATTATTTGGTTGCTTTATCTTTGAATTGATCTAGTTTTTGAAGAATTAGCAGTTGAGCTGGTCTTTGGGTCTAGTTTTACATTTAAGCCTGACTTAGCAAAATTCAATATGACTCGTCTTGAAGATGATGTTGTTGCCCTGATGAAAAAGTGGGTGATTGACTTGGCAGGATGCCTTGGAAAGACTGTGAAGGTTGACCTTAATGGGAAACGTATTCCAGTAAAGTCTTTTCTTGACTATGTTAATCTCTACCTTCAATCTGCCTCCAAAGCCAGACCAGATGCCCTCCAAAGGTTTTCATTTCAATAGTTATTGATTCATTTTACTTCTCATAATTTTAATCAAAATACTAATCAAATTCAACAATTTCATACAAATTTTGTGAATATTAATACTCACAAAAACATATCTACACAAAATAAAATTGCAAAAATGTCACAGCGAACGAGGCTTATTGTGTAAACACACACAATAAGATTCACACCATTCTAAGTGTTTTGTGATCCATTTTGTAGTAGTACTGAAAGAGGACTAGGCCTGGACTTTGTAACAAGTTCTGTTGTAGTTTTTTGAGAGCCAACTAGCTAAAACAAATCTTCACATGCTTTGAATGGTCATATGAACATAAAGCTTGTTGGCTAGTAAATTATTAGCATTTATTGAGGAAAGAAGCTGTTCATTCTAGATAAGTCAAACTTTAGACCTACATTAAAATGTTGTTGTGAATTAATTGTATGACCAAAAAAAAAAAAATTGTAAAGTCATCAAAAAATTTATAATTTCAATTATTAAAGTTGATAAGATATGCCATTAATTTGAAATTTATTTTGACTTTATTCACTTAAGTGTAATTTCTCCTAAATTGTTTGGAACACAAAATAAGTACAAGAATGAGTCTTTTGATATCATTTGATTTTTGTTTTCAATCTCTATTTTGCACTGCCTATTTATTTCCTACATTTTTTAAAACAAAAACAGACAAAAAATGAAAACAATTTTAGGGTTGTACTCAACCATGTTGCTGGACGACTGTGTATCCACAATTTTCTCTAACACCTTACCTCTAGATGCATGCAGGTCTTTGTCAGCATCATCTTCGTTTCGTTCTGCAGCAAATTCTGACATTGTTTGGGAGAGGTTGTTGCCCTCTGATTATGAAGACATTGTTTCAAGATCAGTAACTCCTTTAAAATTCTCTTTAAAGAAAGAGATATTTGTTTGTCTTTGTGATCCCATTCTCACAGATGGTGGAAATAAGGTAGGCTTCATTTCCTTTTAGACTTCTCATCACTTTAGAGATGAGGCTTACAAGTATGAGGCTTACATCATTCACATGCATTCATATATGTTAACTTGATATGTATTGTTCAACTTAATTTTTAAGAACAGTTTTTTGGTCCACAATGGGTATTAAAGGTTTGTGTTTCATATATGTGCTTTCTACCATGTAGAGCTTTGCATTGGAAAAATCAACTGGGTTAAAATCATACATACTCTCTGCAAGAGAACTTCCATTACATGGGGCTATCAGCCAATGTATTGGATCTGGAAGTTCATGTATGGATCAAGGTTGGTAGTATTGGTATTCTATTTCCATTTTAATTTTTAATCAATTGTGTATCTCTCATCAATTGTCTTTGATGGAAAGGTTAGTGCCTTGGTGGTTAGTGTTGTTTGTTGTTTTTTTATTTTTTATGGTGTGCTTAATATTTGTTTTAGGCAAGCCTGCAGAGGAAGTCATGGATATGTTGTTAGTTGTAGTTTGATACATAGCCTTGTTTATTGTTTCCTAGATGTGGGATTTGTTGGATTATTAGTTTTTATGTTGGCTTGTTGCAGCAGATTTGTTGAAACATAGCCTAACAATGGAATATTGAAATGATTTTGCCTAACAATGGAATATTGAAATGATGCTTAGCAAATTTGAGAGGATTCCACCTGCCTAAGTGAGTGTGGTTCTTACGTTTTGTTAATTTTGTGAGGGGACACGTACTTCATTCATATTGACTTGTTATGCATTACTAGATAGTTGCTCTTTGTTTTACTCTTCCCTCTAATAAGTTGACTATGATTTTCTAGTTGACCTACCTCATTTGTGCCACTTGTATAAGCTCTATAGCCTTGTTAACTTTGTTTTGTTTAAAATAATTTTCTTTTTATTTTCTGTTTATTTTATTTTGGGTGCAAAATGTGGACTACTTGGAGGCATTAATTGTTTGGAAAGGTTTATGACAATGGAGTTCTGCATATAGGTAAGCAAATTCTCTTGGCAAAACTAAACTAATGATTTAAATAGATTACCAATACAAATGATGAGGGACCCCCTTTATGTATTTCTTCTGTCTTTCTTTTAATCTTATTGTATATATGTTTTAAATAATTGAATGTTGCTATGGAAAAATGCAAAAAATCATGTGGTTAGATGGCATTGTAACATAAATTAGAATTTCTCTTTTATTTGTTGCAGCTAAAAGTTTGTACCTAGTTTCTGAACTTTATGTGTTCTGTCCACACTTAAAAAAAAAAAAAGAAAAAGAAAAAGAAAGAAGGGTAGTGAGAATGCTATCTCCTTTTTATTTTATATTTTTTTTCTTGTTGAGTTTGGTGCATGGAATATGAGTAGGAACATTTATCGATTGGTGGAATTTGGTGGATGATAAATTTTAGGACATTTGTTTTTGATAAATGAGGTTTCTTGGAGCCTGAGGTATCTGTTGGGTATACCTCCTTATTGGAGTGTGGGACCCAATTGGTTTTGGAAAAAGAGTTTAATTTGGTTTAGTATTAATTATAATATATTTTTACATATTATATTTAATTTGTGGAGACCCAATCCAATTTGGAAACAACTAAGGTTTGATAATAAACCCTAGATTCACTATGTTTTAGGTTTTGTTTTTTGCCCATCCCGAGGTGAAGAGAACGGCTGCTACACATACTCCACTTTGGTGAAATCAATTTTTTGGGTGTGTGAACAGTGGAATTAATTTGGGTGGTTCTTTGCTTCGTTTTCGGTGTTGATTTGGTTCGTTATTTTGGATCTTCTATAACTCTGGTTCTGAAGATTTTTGTTCATCTATTTGGTGAGGTCTTTCCTCTTGTTTATTTGTGATTATTTGGAATTCACCTAAGGATGGTTTTGTGAAACCAGTAGTGTCTCATTTGTAATCGTTTGAAACTTATTTGGTTGATAGTGGAATCGGATTTCGATCCCATGGACGTATCTCTCATTGAGGGAACCACGTAAAAGTTCTTGTGTTGCTTTTGATTTAATTTTTCCGCATTAGTTTTTATTCTCATTGATTGATTTACTTGTGGGGAATCACATCAATTTTCCCTAACGACTGGTATCAAACCTTACGGTTTATTTGGGTTTATTTATTTGTGTAAATCAATGGAGGGGAATGTGGGTCGTATGTCTAGCTTCAATGGAAGCAATTGGGTAACTTGGAAAACTAAAATGGAGGACCTATTATTTTGTAAAGATTTGTATGGACCCATTGAGGGTGATAGTGGCAAACCCGAGGGTGTGAAAGATGATGAATGGAATAGGCTTAATCGAAAAGCCGTTGGTGTTATCCGTTAATGGATTGATGACAGTGTGTTTCATCATGTTGTTACTGAAACTTCGGCACATGATTTATGAAAAAAATTAGAGAGTCTTTATGATAGAAAATCAGCCACAAATAAAGCTTTTCTGTTTCATAAGTTGGCTAATTTAAAATATAAAGAGGGCAGCCCTATTCCGGAACATCTGAATGAAATAAAGAGTATTGTTAACCAACTTGCTTCTATGAAAATTGTTTTTGATGATGAGTTGCAGGCTTTGATGCTACTTTGTTCTTTGCCCGAAAGTTGGGAGACTTTGGTTGCGACCGTCAGTAATTCGGCGCCCGATGGAGTTGTCACAATGGGCCAAGTCACTAGTAGCCTGTTGAATGAAGAAACTAGAAGAAAATCAGCAGGTTCCTCTCATTTAGAAGCATTTGTTATGAGAGGTCGAAGCAAAACAAGAAGGAGGAGTAAAACTCCTCATGATTGTGATCAAAGCCGTGATAAATCAAAAGATGGTTCCTTTTCAAAGAAAGAGATTGAGTGCTATTATTGCCATGAGAAAGGGCACATGAAGCGAGAATGCCGAAAGCTCAAGAATAAGGAGAAAAGGCGTGACAAAAGTGTGGATAAGAAGCAAGAAGACACAACGACAGTTACTACCGATGATCTCATGGTCGTTTGTGAAGATGATTGTATCAATTTTGTGGGCCAAGAGAGCAATTGGATGATGCTTCTTTTCATGTGACTTCTCGAGTTGATTTCTTCACTATCTACACCAAAGGAGATTATGGTTCTGTTCGAATGGGTAATGAAGGTTTGTCCAAGATTATTGGCATGGATGATGTTTGCTTGGAAACAAATTTGGGCTGCAAGTTGTTGCTGAAAGATGTGAGGCATGTTCCCGACATTCGCCTCAATTTGATCTCTACTGGAAAGCTAGATAATGAAGGCTTCAACAACAAATTTGGTGATGGAATATGGAAGCCCACAAAGGGTTCTTTGGTGGTGGCTAAGTGCAAGAAGACTCATACACTTTATTCGATACAAGGAAAAATTTGTAAACGTGTTGTCAATGCACTTCAAGATGATACTTCTACCGAATTGTGGCACAAGCGGCTTGGCCATATGAGTGAAAAGGGGATGCAAGTTTTGTTCAAGAAAGAGCTTCTACCCGGTTTGAAAGGTACACATCTTAAAACTTGTGTTAATTGTTTGGCGGTAAACAACATAGAGTTTCTTTTCAGAAAAATGTTACTTCTAGAAAAGAAAATGTTTTGGAGTTGATTCATTCGGATGTTTGTGGTCCTTTAAAAGTTAGAACACATGGTGGTGCACTTTATTTTGTTACTTTCATTGATGATTATTCAAGGAAAGTTTGGGCTTTTCTACTAAAAACTAAAGATCAAGTTCTAGAAGTATTTAAGCATTTTCAGGCCATGGTTGAAAGAGAAACAGGGCAGAAATTGAAGTGCATCCGATCAGACAATGGTGGTGAATACATTGGGCCATTTGATGAGTATTGTCGTAGCCAAGGTATTCGGCATCAAAAGATAGTTAAGAAGACTCCTCAACAAAATGGAGTTGCCGAGAGGATGAACCTCACCATTGTGGAAAGAACAAGGTGTTTGCTTTCACAAGCTAAATTGCCAAGATCCTTTTGGGGTGAGGCATTGAAGACAGCGGTTGACGTGATCAATTTGTCTCCTTCCTATCCTTTGAATGGTGATGTTCCAGAAAGAGTTTGGACTGGCAAAGATGTGTCGTATGAGTACTTGAAAGTATTTGGTTGCCGAGCTTTTGTTCACATTCCAAAAGATGAGAGGTCCAAGCTTGATAGTAAGTCAAGACAATGTATTTTTCTTGGCTATGGGCGTGATGAATTTGGGTATAGATTGTGGGATCCGGTCGACAAGAAAGTCATTCGAAACCGTGATGTTGTGTTTCTTGAAGACCAAACAATTGAAGACTTTGGCAAAGGTGATCAACTAGAGCCAAAAACTAGTGATCTCATTGACATGGATCCATCTCCTTCATCTTCAGTTGATTATGAAAATTGGGGAGATGTGCAGCCACCTATTGAAGATGTAGAGGATGATGCTAATCCTAATGAAGTTGAGCCAGAAATTAAGGAAGAGCATCCAACTCAAGAACCGCCACCACAACTTGAGTTGAGGAAATCTACAAGGGACCGACAACCTTCAAGAAAGTATCCTCCCAATGAGTTTGTGTTGATTTCTGATCAAGGGGAGCCTGAGAGCTATCAAGAAGCAATTGAGCATGCAATGAAAGGTGATTGGAAAAAGGCCATGGAAGAGGAGATGAATTCCTTAGTTGAAAATCACACTTATGATTTAGTGAAGTTGCCTAAGGGGAGGAAAATTCTGAAAAATAAGTGGGTTTTCAAATTGAAGAATGATGGCAAGAATTTGAGGTACAAAGCACATCTTGTTGTGAAAGGCTTTGGGCAAAAGAAAGGTATTGACTTTGATGAGATTTTCTCACCGGTTGTGAAAATGTCTTCTATTTGGGTTGTACTTGGCATGGCTGCAAGTATGAACCTTGAAGTTGAACAACTTGATGTGAAGACCACATTTCTTCATGGTGATCTTGAAGAAGAAATTTACATGGAGCAACCGGAAGGTTTTGTAGAGAAAGGGAAAGAGAAATTTGTTTGCAAATTGAAGAAAAGTTTGTATGGTCTCAAGAAAGCCCCGCGGCAATGGTACAAAAATTTGACTCTTTCATAATGAATAATGGTTTTTCTAAAACCAATTCGGACCATTGTGTGTTTGTGAAAACTTTCTCGGATGGTAAATTTATTATTCTTTTGCTTTATGTTGATGATATGTTAATTGTGGGTCAAGATTCTACCATGATTAATAGGTTGAAATTGAAGTTGGGCAAGTCTTTTGCTATGAAAGATTTGGGACCGGCAAAGCAAATACTTGGTATGAAAATTGTTTGAGATTGCAAAGAGGGGCAGATTTGGTTGTCTCAAGAAAGCTACATTGAGAAAGTTCTTGAGAGGTTCAATATGAATAAAGCAAAGCCGGTTGTTTGTCCACTTGCCGGTCACTTCAAGCTTAGTTCGAATCAATGTGCCTGTTTGGTAGAAATTATTTACAGCTTATTTCAGCTTTCAGCTTAATTTAAGCTATTTTGATGTGTTTGGTTTAGCTTATAGCTTGTAGCTTATAGCTTTGTGGAAGTCAGAAATCAGCTTATTCTTTGAGTGGGGCAGGAGATGCTTTAAGAATAAGCTGGAAATCAGCTTAAGCTGAAAGTTATAAGCTATAAGCTGTTTAGGCATAAGCTATAAGCACTTTCCCACAGCTCTACCAAACAGGGCTAATGTCCTACAAGTGAGAAAGACAAGGAAGAGATGCTGAAAGTTCCTTATGCTTCAGCAGTTGGTTCTTTGATGTACGCCATGGTTTGTACAAGGCCGGATGTTGCTCACGCCGTTGGTGTGGTGAGTCGTTTTCTCTCTAATCCGGGTAAAGAACATTGGGCAGTGGTAAAATGGATTTTAAGGTATCTTCGAGGGACATCGAAGGTGTGTTTGTGTTTTGGGGATGGTAAGCCGATGCTTGATGGGTTCACAGATTCTGACATGGCCGGTGATATTGATTCTAGAAAATCTACTTCGGGGTATTTGATGACTTTTGCGGGGGGAGTTGTGGCATGGCAATCTAAATTACAAAAATGTGTTGCTCTCTCAACTACCAAAGCTGAATTTATCGCTATTACAGAAGCTTGCAAAGAAGAGTTATGGTTGAAGAAATTTTTGCAAGAGTTGGGTTTGAAGCAAGAAAAGTATATGCTTTATTGTGATAGTCAAAGTGATATTCACTTGAGTAAAAATTCTACTTTTCATTCGAGATCGAAACACATTGATGTGAGATACCATTGGATTCGTGATGTGTTAGATTCGAAATTGTTACAACTCGAAAAGGTTCACACGGATGATAATATTTCGGATACGTTGACTAAGACTTTGTTGAGGGACAAACATTTGAAGTGTCGAACTTTGGCGGGTATGGTTGATATCTCCACCTAAGTCGGTAGGGGGAGAATTGTTGGGTATACCTCCTTATTGGAGTGTGGGACCCAATTGGTTTTGGAAAAAGAGTTTAATTTGGTTTAGTATTAATTATAATATATTTTTATATATTATATTTAATTTGTGGAGACCCAATCCAATTTGGAAACAATTAAGGTTTGATAATAAACCCTAGATTCACTATATTTTAGGTTTTGTTTTTTGCTCATCCTGAGGTGAAGAGAACGGATGCTACACATACTCCACTTTGGTGAAATCAATTTTTTGGGTGTGTGAACAGTGGAATTAATTTGGGTGGTTCTTTGCTTCGTTTTCGGTGTTGATTTGGTTCGTTATTTTGGATTTTCTACAACTCTGGTTTTGAAGATTTTTGTTCATCTATTTGGTGAGGTCTTTCCTCTTGTTTATTTGTGATTATTTGGAATTCACCTAAGGGTGGTTTTGTGAGACCATTAGTGTCTCGTTTGTAATCGTTTGGAACTTATTTGGTTGATAGTGGAATCGGATTTCGATTCCGTGGACGTACCTCTCATTGAGGGAACCGCGTAAAAATTCTTGTGTTGCTTTTGATTTAATTTTTCCGCATTAGTTTTTATTCTCATTGATTTATTTACTTGTGGGGAATCACATCGATTTTCCCTAACAACATACTAAAATGTTGTTACCTCTTGCTTGACTCCCTAGCTTTTGTGTCTGGTTTTTGGTGTTTCACAATAAGTTCATTTGGTTCGTTTGATGATTCTTCTTGGCTATTTTTTCATTGGTTTTTGCTTCTTGACTTCAACTTGTATCTGGGTGTGGAGATTGTTCTGTTCTTTTCTTTTTTTTTTTGTCAATTTTTTTTTTCAGTCCTTGGGATCAATTGAGAATGTGAAAACATGTGCGTAAAAATACCACTGTTTTGGACAATAGATAGAGTTGATCAACTTTTATATTATCGGTTTATCATGATTTAATATTTCAATGGATGTTACTCCGCATACAGGAATCAGTTTCTCTGCCAGTGAAGCATCTGCAATAAACTCTTCACTCTCCACGCATAGGGTTCACCTGGTTTAAGCCCTTTGCTCCATCTCCTGGTAAGTTTTACCTTATCTTTTGTGTTGTTAGGTTAGGATTCCCCTTTCATCATGCATTTCCAATATTCTAACCCTTTGAAATTGGAAATAACTTAAAAGTATATTAGACTTATGGATGGTGATTCATACTGCTGTCGTCCGCTTGCAACTCAATGATGAACTAATTTAGTGCGATATATTTCTCTGTAACGCATTGTAGCTATAACAATGAATCACAGCCACAGCTGCTGATTATAGCAGTGTTCTCTCTTTGTTTGCATGGAAGTAGAATAACATAGTCATAGAAATTGATTACTCATGAAAGTAGAATAACATAGTCATAAAATTTCACTTTATTTATTTATTTTTTTCCAATTATTTCTTTGGGATTACTCATGAAGCGAGTTATTTCTTTGGGATTACTCATGAAAGTAGAATAACACAGTCGTAGTTATTTTTTTTTCTTTTTCCAGTTTTTTCATAAAAGTAGCAATGTTTATCTTTGGGATTACTCATGAAGTGAGTTATTTCTATGTCCAGTATGGAAACATTTTCACTTTATTTTTATTTTTTTCAGTTTAAACACTCCCGAGGATGCTAACCTTGCTGTATATTGACAAAAATATATTTCCTATGTACAATTGGTAATGGTAGTTAGTTGGATTTTTATATTGCTTTAGGTATTGAGAGGGAAATCACCACCTTGCAATTGGAAGTATGTTAAAGAGTTTATAGGTAATGTTTCTGTTGTAAGTTTTTAGTGTTTGATCTAATTATAAATTTATTCTCTTTCCATAATAAACAATAGATCAAACAGAACATTAATATGCAATATATTTTCTAAAGTTAAATTTCAAGTGTAGATATAAGGATCCACACAAATAGAAGTAATTAGCCTTAAGTACATATAAGAAGAGGTTTTCCATAGGAAAATTGTTGAGATAGAGTTGAATAATAAATCAAAGGTTAAGAAGAGCAGTCGGCAAAGGAGTTAAAGCTTTACTTGCTGCTTTGTTTTGATCTTAGGATTGTGGGTTTGATGGCTGCCTTTGTTCTTGTTCATCCTGATCTGTCTGGATGCTTGTTTTTGGAGCAAACTGGTGGTCTATATTGTGAAATAAGAAATTTTCACAATTTTTGTTCGAAAAAATGTCGAATTTCACAATTTCTCAAGTTGAGAAACTTAAAAAATTACAATGTTTAAGAAACTGTAAAAGTGCACACTTTCTGTATAGAAATTGAGAAACTTCTTGATTTTTAAATATTGTGAAATTTCTAAATTTCTAATGCTACACATTAGAAACTCTCCCAAAAATACATTACAAATCATCATCATGGATTGTGGGGCTTATTCAAGATAGTATAGTACTGAGAACACCATACATTCTGTTGTATGAAAATTTTAGTGTTAGTATTTATTTTGATGGAATATGATTTTCAGGTGGTGATGTCAAATGGCATCGTTACAGAAGAAAGAATACAAATTAATAGTCAACTATATATGGTGGTGACTATCAACACCAATTAATAGTTTGTATTTATATTAATCATCGATGTATCAAATTTATTGGAGAGCTGCTATAAATTATTTTTTGTTTTAAACAATTTTTTATATCACTGATCAATACATGCATGATAAATATAATATAATATATTAGTATTTGCTTTTTATAATACTTATCTCTAAATAAAAACGATTAGAAATAAAACTACCCAATAGTCACAAACTTAACTTTTTTCCAAGTATAAAAAGTTCCGTTTTAAAAGTAGACTACCTACCTCCCCTTTGAGGAGTGAATTGGTTGGGTTAGTGACTTGGATTATATTCTGGGTAGTCAAGTGCCACACCCCTTATCCAATCTTCCGACATTGGCATCTCCCTTTGCCTCTGCTCTAATATTGCCATGTAATGAAACTTGTTCATCATCCATTCATTCATTATTTATCAATCTAGATGTATAGATTAAAAAATATAGATAATTCTTTTTTCTTCTTTCATTTCCTTTGGTGGTCTGCATGTTACTGTGTAACACTGTGGTAGCAGTGCAACACTCGTTTCATCACAACATAACAGATCAGGAGCCTTCAGAAGCCTTGGCAATATTGGTTTCATTAGAAGGCTTCTGAAAAGCTGTTTTATCACATAGCAGCACACACAACTGGGGTACTGATTGTGGTTGGTTCTGGATTGAAATTTAATTCACATGAAAGGTTCATTGAGGAAGATAGGAGTTATTGACAATATGGATCAATTTCAGTTGCCATGTTGGTTTCTGCTGTGTGGCACTATATTGGATCTGGAATGGTGGCTGATCCAATTTATTCTATAGACATAAGAATGCTATTGTTTTATTTACAATTTGATAATGATAGTCATTTAATTTGCTAATGTGACCTTTACTTTTCATGGACATTTTTCATTATTTGTCCAATTTTACCTGACATTATGTCTTTCTTTTTTTTTGGGTACAGATGGATGAACTCGTGCACAAAGCTAAATTGTATAGGACAAATTGGCACTTTCTGCATTTTTGGAAGGATTATATATTTTTGTATA
The DNA here is from genome assembly GCF_055761805.1 of Camellia sinensis. Taxonomy (NCBI): domain Eukaryota; kingdom Viridiplantae; phylum Streptophyta; class Magnoliopsida; order Ericales; family Theaceae; genus Camellia; species Camellia sinensis. Next base: position 54,247,129 of record NC_138967.1, read on the forward strand.
GATGTATATGGAAAATATTAGGGTAGACTAGTAGTTATATTTTTGGATACACTACTAGTTATATTTTTGGATGGGTGTGTATAGAAAATATTTGTTAGACTACTAGTTATATTTTTGGGTTGATGTACATGGATAAAAATTTAAAACATAATAACAAGTACTTGTTATGTTTTAATTTTTTTGCTAGATGAAATATGTAGTTTCGAATTATTTGTGGATGTAAACTTATAATAGTTGCTGACTTTAATTAAACAGGTTTAGAAATAGTTGATATATGTATTTTGTTGAATGTTGATGATTCAATTTATTTGTTGGTTTGAATGATTTTTACAAATTACAGATTATATTGAATAAATTGGATGGATTATTATAAATTACAGGTTTATTTTGTTGGATGTTGGCGACCAAAATTTGGTTTTGTTTTTATAGTTTTGGCGACCAATTGATTAGTCGAGAAAGATAAATTATACTTTTGCCGACTAAATAAAGTAGTTGGTGTATCACCAAGCACATTTGGCGACTAAATAATTAGTCGTTCAAATTATTAATTTTGTCAACCAAAGAATTTGGTCGCGAATAGGTCTATTGCCGACTAAAGTTTTAGTTGCGCAAACATTTCTTTTGGCGACAAACATGTTTGGTCGTGGAATGTGACAATTGGTGACCAAACTAAGAGGTCGCAGAATGTCACAATTGGTGACCAAAATTTTTGGTCGTGAAATGTGACAATTGGCGACCACACTAAGAGGTCGCAGAATGTCACAATTGGTGACCAAAATTTTTTGTCGTGAAATGTCATAATTGGCGACCAAAAATTTTGGTCGTTGAATGTGATAATTGGCTACCAAATTTGTTGGTCGTGGAATGAGACAATTGGCGACTAAGATATTTGGTCGGCAAAATGTGACTTTTTGCTACCAAAATGCTTTAGCGACAAAAAAATTTAGTCGCAGTAATGATATATTTAGCGACCAAAAATTTAGTCGACAAATCCAACTTTTCCCGACCAGCCAAAATTTTGGTCGCGAATTATTTTTGCCGACCCTCAATTGGCGACCAAAGTAGCGACCAAAAAAATTGGTCGCGGATAATTTTTGCTGACTAAAAATGGGCTTTTAGCGACCAATTTTTTTGTTGCCAAAAATGTTAATTCTTGTAGTGATTATCTATTTTGTTTTTGAACTATTGATTGAGTCTATCTAGTTCTTAAAGTATATAATTCAAAATCTATTTTGTTTTTAAACTATCGATTAAATTTATTAAGTTCTTAAGATATTGGTTTGAACTTATTGAGTCTCTGAAAGAATTAAAAAAATAAATAATTATATATGATCATAAGTATTATAAATTAGTAAAGTACCTTACTTAAAACATATTACAGAAAATTTTAAAATTTTATTTCATCTTTGAAAGGTGCTTTATTTCATTGTGTGTTTAAATTAGTATACGAGTCTAATTTATCAGTTTTGTCAATAAAATGAATATCGAATTTACTGAAGAAATAGAATTAGATAATTTAAATAATACCACTTTGTTGCAAATAATAATAAAATAAAATAATATATTAATTAAGTGATAAAAAAAGGGTAAATAACAAATACACCATTTGAGGTTTGTTTAAAATACAGATTGCCTCTTGTAGTTTGAAAAATTACAAATATCCCCTTGTTAAAATTTTTTATTTAATAGAATTATTTAAAAAAAATGAAATTTATAATTGCTTTCCTATACAATAATAAAATTACCTAAATTATTAATTGAAACATATTTATAATATCATTAAAAAATATTAATTGACTTGATGATTTATTAATAAAAGGAGCGATTTGTTATAAAATTAAAAACTTCAGGAGGTGGAATGTAATTTTCAGAATTATAGGGGGCGATTTGTATTTTAATCAAATCTTAAGGTATTTATTAATAAAATGAGCGATTTTTAAAACCTAATTAATGAGATTTATCAAATAAGATCTTACATGAATATATAACTTTATAAAACAAAAATAAATAAATAAATTTAACAGTGTAAATGTACACATCATAGAACATTCACAACTACAAACGTGAACATTAATTAGCACTTCACTCTATTATTATTAGAAATATTTTGGTTACTTTGTTAGCCATATACTTTATTAGAATATAAAAAATAATAATTTAAACTAAGTCAAATATAAGCAAATACAGAGAGATTTACAATTTTTTTCAACTTGCACACGAATAATGTGCGCTCGACTGCTACCTTTCTTAAAAAATTAAAAATAAAATTGATACAACTAAACTATAAATATCAAATTGATGTAATAGTTAAATTTTGGAGATTAGGAGTACAATTTTCCAAAAATATAAAATGAAAGTTGTGGCTATAATGTTATCGAACAGAAGGAGGAAATCAGAAAATGTCGCCGTACAGCAACAATCAACAAAACAAAAAAACTTTCCGTTGCTAGGATTCGAACCTAGGATATTCTCAGAAATCGAGTTGATAGTTGAGCTATAGCGGAGCTTTTGATATTCACATGAAGATAATAATATTTATACAACTAATCGTTTTAAGTGGTGTATTCTTTGTTTCTTTTTTTTTTAATTTTTTAATTTTTTTTGGGACTAAGGTGGAGTTTCATAACCTAATTTAACACTTAAAAGTAAATATATTAAGTGAAAATTAATTAAGTCTATTTAATAATTACAAATGGTATCACTTAAATGTAACTCTTAAAATATAAGTTAAAAATTAAAAAAATTATAAGTGATAAAAAATCTATTTAATTCTGACTTAATTTATGAATACTTATATATAAGTATCAACATACACCATATAACCTCATAAACTCCACAATCACCGCCACCTCTACCACCGCTATCACCACCACCATCATCCTTCCACAACCATTACTTTCATCACCATTGTCATTACTACTATAACTATAGCGACCCCGGTTTTTTCCCATTTGATTATTGTATCCGGACTTAGGTTCCGTAGACTCTGTCATTGTATAATTGTTGTTGTTGTCCTTTATTTTCTCATTTGGAGTTATAGGATGTGTTGGGAAGGTTTGTTTCAGGTTGGTTGGGTTTAGAAATCCAGTGTTGCTGCCCAGAATTTTGACTCTTCGCTCGAGCGAGAAGTTCTTCGCTCGAGCGATCTCTTTGTTTTGGTCCTTTGCTCGAGCCAGGATAGCTTCGATGGAGCGAGGGTTGCGTTTTGAGTTAGACCTGAGAGCTGAGGTTTTTGGCTAGAGCGAGCTTTTCTTCGCTCGAGCGAGTTAGTTCGTTCTTCACTCGATTGAGTTTTCTTTCGCTCGAGCGAGCTTTTGTGTTGTTGGCTCGAGCAAGGCTCCCTTGGCTCGAGCGTAGGTTTTCTGTGTCTGGTCGCTCGAGCAACCAAGTCTTCGCTCGAGCGAGCCTGTCAGGTTTAAATAGGCAGCAGCGTGTTTCAGATCTGTTTTTCTTGCACTTTCATATTCCAAAACCCTTGTTACGAGTTCTCTCTCCCTCTACACACCTTCTCTCTTAGGATTGATCTACTTAGGGTGTGTTTCTACCCTAGATCCTTCATTAGAAAGATAGAGTGAGTTGAGGGCTTCCATTTAATCTGAATAGTTGGCGATTTGGAGCACTTTGGTATTTGGATATCATCTCTGTCTTCTCCATTTGGGTTGTTGTCTTCGAGGTAGGGATTTCCTACTCCATCTTATAAGTTTTGTTCTAAGTTTTAGTATTTTGATATGTTGGGGGCACTTTGGTAATTTTGGGGAAAACCCTAGTTGTATTAATTAATTAATTTGTATAATTAATTTAAGGGAATTGGGGAATTTGGTTAAATTCATGAAATTGGGGAATTTATTGATTAAATGGTGTAGTTGGATAATTTAAATCACTCGCCTATGGAATTGTTGATATATTTATTTCCAAGTTTAGAAATAACTGTTTTGGGCTATCGGTGGAGGATAGTCGTGATTGTTGTAGACAATGCATGTGGATTAGGTATAACTGAAATTAATCACATTAGTTGAGTCATTAATTTTGACTGTTGAATTAATACAGACATTATGTGTATTGATTGTGTGATGTATATGTTATGTGTTTACATACTTTGTTTTGTGTGGGAGGAGATAGGGGATGTACTCCACGGTTTAGGAGAAGATAGGGGATGGACCTCTAAATCGGATTTTGTTTGGGAGGAGATAGGGGATGGACTCCATTAGCATCACTGTTATGTGTGCTTATCTATATTGAAGTGTTTTAATGATACAGCACTAAAATGTGTATCAAACTGGAAGTATGAAGTGTTTTGATTTGAGCTTGAGTCTCATTTATTTGTTGATATTGGAGGAATGTGAATATGATATATATATAATTCACTGTGGTAAGTTTGGCCAGGTTCTGAGCCATGATGATAAAGTTGGAAAGTAAAACGTGTCTTAGACAATAGTGTCATGAGACTGTAAAATGGAGTAATTGATTATCTTGGTTAACCATCTGTTGAATGCTATTGCTTTATTCATTGCTTATATGTGGTTTAGTATTTTGCTACTGGGCTGTGGCTCACCCTATATGGGAACATCATTTTCAGGCTCAGGTGATAAGCTACCTCCAAGGACTTAGCTTGGAAGGGACTTGGATTTCGAAAACTATCTTTAGTTCATTGTCTTTATTTATTAGTACATGTAAACATCCAAGCCTAGGGCTTTTCTTGTATTGAGTTAGAACTCATCTTTTTATATCCAAGTGTTGGCTTGGAAAGATGTAAGCCTGTAGGGCATTTTATTCGATGTTACATGTAATGCTTTTATTTAGTAATACTCTGATGAATGAATTAATGAATTGTTTTCTTTAAATAGTGCATGTCAATGACATATATATAATGGGTTTATTTTGAGGGCGTTACAATAACCATCGTTATTATTTCACTACTACCACCATAGTCACCACCTATTATCACCACCACTACAACAATTTGTACAATCCTTCATCTCTACAACTATTGTCACCGTTGCCATAACTACCACCACCATCATTATGCAGTCACCGCTCTCTTTGTATCACCATTACATTACTCCAGCGTCGATTTTAACTTTTCTAAGACCCAAAGCGAACCCTAAATATGAAGTCTTTCATATTTATTTAAAAAAATATTGATCAAAACATTTATGTATCGAATTTTGTTTTAAATTTTTACATTTAATAATGCTCACAAAAAGGTTACTAAAATTTACTTAAATATCAAACAAAGTTTACAATAATAACAAAAGACTAAAATATAAGCTGTAGTACCAAATAGAAAGTAAATTAAGTCTTCTACTTCTTTCTAGGAATAGTGACATGTAAATAAATCAAAAGTGATTAACATCATACTAACTTAATCCTCAATCATTACAAATCAAATAATCAATGAAAGACTATTTAATAAATAATAATAATCAATGAAAGAAAACATAAAAAATAATAAAAATATGTAATCATAATAGACAATATAATCAATGATCAAATAAAAATAAGAAGTCATCTCTATTACAGAGTCTATATCTTTAAACCCAACTTTATATTACAAATTTAAGACTTTCCAACATAGTTGAACAAATACAAAACAGGAAAACAAAAATCAATATATAAAAAGCTAAGAAATATGATAGTTTTTCAATTAATTTGTAAGTCCCTAAATTGTCTACATTATCCCTAAACTATAGTTTATGATAGTTTTTTTTTTTAACAGTCTATGATAGTTTTTCAATAATATTTTAAACTATAAAAATAATTGTTTTAAATGGTCTCCTTTTTTTATTTTTTTTATTTTTTTGGGACTACGGTGCATTTCTTAACCTGATTTAACACTTAAAACTAAATGTATTAAGTAAAAATAAATTAAGTCTGTTTGATAATAAAAAAAATGGTATTGTTTAAAAACTTAAGTTGCTCTTAAAATATAAGCTAGAAATTTAAAAAAATTTAAATAACAGAAAATTTACTTAATTCTATTTCAATTTACAAATATTTATACATAAGTATAAACATAATCGTTATAACCTCACAAACTTTGCCATCACCACTACTACTACTACATCCACCATCGCTATCACCACCACCGCCGCCACCATCCAACAACCTTTCACAAGCACCACCTTCATTACTATTGCTATTGCTACCATAAGCATCGTCATCATTTTACTACCACCACTAAAGTCGCTACTACTATTACCACCAATTACTACAATCTTTCATCTCTACAACTATTATCACCGTTGCCCTAACCACCACCACCACCACCACTATTACCACCATTCCCACCATTCCTACCGCCCTTTTTTTATCACCACTACATTACCCTTCTACCATTACCACAATCATTATCTTTCTATCTGTAGCACTATCGTCATTAGCACTGTAAACACCATTGCTGCCTCCACCACCAACTCAGTATCACAACATAAAATTAAAAATAATAAATTTTTAAAAGTTTAGTATTCTGTATTTAATTTTCAGTTTTATCAAACATCACCTAAATCTAAGGATGTTTGCACCTTTAAAATTTTGTCTAGTCTTCTATCAATCTGTCTGTTTGAGTACTTTTATAAATATAAAGTGAGGTTTAGAGATGGTGTTGTCCTTCTCAACTATTTAAAATACAAAATTCTATTGAGAGGAGGTTGAGACTCGCAACCAAGACCGTTGATCTGGTAGGTAAGACCTTTATTACTTAAGTAACACACAATATGTGTGTTTTTTAATCAAAATTAAAATTTATATTTTAAAAATTTAACAACACACCTCATAAGACCTTTGCCATTTGAGAGGCACACAATATGTGTGTTTTTAAATCAAAATCAAAATTTATATTTTTACAAATTTAAATTAATACTATTATAAAGTGAAAGTTTCTCAAAGTGTCTACGTCGCATATTTCTAATATTTTCAAAATACCCTTAGAATAGTTATTTAAAGCACAAAATTATATTTAGGGCAAACTTCCCTTTATCGCTTGTGGTTTAGGTCATGTACGGTTTATTTCTCTAACATTTGTAAATAACTACATAACCCCTTTGTGGTTTATGGACTGAAGTGTACTGTTAAGTCGGTAAACAATTTAAAGAAAAAGACAAAAATACCTCTATATTTTTGTCATTTGTTTAGAAAGTAAAGTGCACTTTAACCCTATATGTTTTAATCTATGTGCGATTTACCCTCTTAAATTTTAAAAATGAGCATATTACTCTTTATGTGTGTCACGTGTTTCATACTTGCTATTAAGTTGAATGGACACTACAAGAAAATGCACTTTTGGCGACTAAAGTTTTAGTCAACAAAAGTAAGGTTTTTAGTCGCCGAAGCCTTTTCTCGACTAAATATTTTGGTCGCTAGATTTGTCGCGGGAAAACGGTCGGGGAAGGTTTTGGCGACTAAAAAAAATTTAGTCGCCAAAAGTCCTATAAATTGCTACTAATGTTTTAGTACGGAAAAGTACAAGGTATTGGCGACTAAATATTTTTTAGTAGCCAAAAGTCATAAATTGGTGACTAAATATTTAGTCGCCAAAAGTTTTCAAATAAAATTAATTTTCACTTTCAGCAACTAAAACTTTTATCGCCCAAAGTATCATTTATTATTAGCTACTAAATATTTAGTTGCCAAAAAAAAATTAATTTTCATATTTTTTTTTAGCTACTAAACTATTTAGTCGACTAAAGTCTGATATATTTTTGACTACTAAATTTTTAGTCGCCAAAAAATATTTGGTTTGTTTTTGGCTACTAAATTTTTAGTAGCCAACAAGTTTTTTTTTTTTTTTTTTTTTTTTTTTTTTTTGGCTACTAAACATTTAGTCACCAAAAACTTTATTTAGTGTTTTTTTTTTTATTATTAATTTCTGCACAACCTGTATTTATTTCGTACAACCTGCACCCTATATATAAACAAAACAATACATATGTCTATTTCTATTTCACTTTCAACCATCCAAAAATTTGGTCTTGTAACATCAAATTCTATACAAACCAAATATAATCCAACCCAAAATAATAATTCCATACAAACAGATAATCATACAAAAATGATGTCCTCCTTATACAAAAAAGAAATATCCACTAGTAATCTATACCACCAGAAAATAACTTCATCTCTGTTGGATCAACAACTATTGCAGTAATTGGTAGTGGAAAAGATCGAGTTTGTAAAAGTCTTCCAGTAACAAGGTCCCATACCTACAATACGAAAATAAGTCAGTTCGAGAAACAAAAATACTCATGCTAGGAAGATATTATTATGAAACATTTAACATAATTAAGTAACCTTGCATGTGCCATTGAGGGAGCTTGATAAAAAAATTGAACTTAAGCCACTTGATGCAGTTAATAGGCTCGTTATAGAGGATGAAAGCTCCAACGAAAAATTTAGTTTTAAAGCCACAGTCCAACAATCTGTCTCGTCTACCAAACTTCCACCAAACAATGTGATTACAAAGTCAGTTATTTATTTTTCCTGAAAAATAAAATTAAACGACATTCAAATACAAACATTAAATTGTTGAAGAAACGAAGATTCATTTTTTTTACCCGATCGTAGGCCAAATAATGATCATGCCATCTTTTGAACCAGAAATAACAAATGAATCATCGCTGGAAAATGTCAAGCAAGTCACTGATTTTCGATGTGCGCACCAAGTCCTGAGCAATCTCCCATTTGAAATCTACAAATTACCATGACACTCAATATTTGAAAATAATGACTACAAATAATATATACAAATTAAGCTAATGGCCCACAAAGACAACTATTCAGTAATTTTTTATATTGTGATCAATTTAATGTAAAGTACTGATGAGATTAAAAAAAAATGATCATTGCATGTGGGGCTACAAAAAGAGTTTATTAACCTTCCAAATTCAAGTGATTGTAACCAATGATCGCTATGATAGATGAATTTTAAAAGTAATTACTAATAGCATTATTACTTTTGTCCAATTAATCAAGTGATTGTAACCAATGATCGCTATGATCCTTAACTTTTTGTTTTCTTGACACATGTCAACACCTGACCTTGGTTTGTCCAAAGGGTCATGAGTTTAAACTTGCACTTGATAAAATTGCACAATGTGATAATAGCCCTGATATGCATGGTGGAGGATTTTGTGAGCTAATAAGGTAAAGAGAGCAGATTGTGAAATTTTTTCTGATAAATTTGGTGACCATGTTCAATTATGAAAGCAGATTCAAACAGGTTCAAACACTTGGTGACCATGTTCAATTTGGTGACCATGTTCAATTGTGACCACAATGTAATAATAGCCCTTATATCTTTTCCTTTCCTCTATGATAACTTGAGCATATAACCTACCATATTAAAGCTTTGAATTCTAATGTATCTGTTTGAAGTAAAACAAATATAACTGATGTTACCACTAATCAACAAATCTTTCCAAAACTCTTAACTCTTGCAACCTCCACCTATGAAGACTTTTTTGGCTAAGAAAATGGACATGAAGAATTTTTTTTTTTTTTCTGTTGATAAATCACATGTACATCAAGATATTAAAAAAATAGGAAAACTATTAATCCAATTTGGGCCATTTGTTATGCTTTTCTGTTGATAGCAGTATGCTCTGTTTCTGCTCTATCTAGGAAATGGTAGTTTGTTTGTGTTGGCTGGCTTGGTGTAGAGGTTCTCCTCCATTGATTTATGTTCTGTACTCTGTTTGATTCTTTTCATCTTTTCAATAAATTTTGTCATTCACCAAATAAACAAAAATAAAAGAATTAAAATGGAAAACCAAGTTATTGCACACAAATGGATAGATTCCACACTATGTCAACAAAATATATAAAAAAAAAAATTCTTCCTCTTTCTACTCATGCTTCTAATTTTGTACGAGCACAAAGACAAATTCAGTTTCATAAAATGAATTTCTACACGGTTCTCATCTCAATAACTACATCTCCATAAATATCGAGCAAACAGTACATGACAACTTAGGAGGAAATAAGATCACGCAGATTTTGATAATAAATAGATAAGAATGATATAATAACCTCTTTGTGTATAGCGCGGCCTTTGGTTCTGTTTCTTTTTGAATTTTGTGTTTTACATGCCGAAATAGGGTGAAGAAGATGTACCTTCTGGGATCTCCATTGTGCCTTTTGTAACCCCTTTCTCTATTCTCCATAGAAGATAATTTTTTTCATCAGTTTCCTTGTCAGCCTCAACCAAAGGTGCTGCAATAGACAAAAAAACTTTCTTATGCATCATCAACTACATGTTTCTTAAGAAGATCCACAATGTGCTTGTAACTACTTATGCTATGTGCTAATTTAAACACACTCAGATCACAAGATCAACTTATGCTAATAAATCTCACGTAGTGTATTGGATGTAAAAATCCCCCGGAATCCAAGACAATCCAATCTTGGATCCTTATGCCATTGCCATCGAAGACTATTTCCTTGTGAAGCTGACATGCCAGACTGATCAACAGCACCTCCCCAGCCAACAGAAGCAGCCACTGGTTCTTCTGCTGATGAAGACTTCTCGGTTAGGTTTGTGCCATACCGTTGCCAACAAGAGAAAGCCTCTGCCATATTCTCAATATCAACCTTGGACCTCAACCTGTATCTGTAGCTCCAAAATAAACAAAAGTTGAATGAAAGATTTATCAACTATTTTGATCATTGAAAAAGAAAATAATCCTGATTCCTGAAGGTTTGGCCATACGAAATAACACCGATATAAAACAAATAAAGTAATACTAATTTGGGTCATATCCTAAGATCAAACGCCTAGGCAAGCTCAGTTGGCAGTCATACCATATTACCTAAACGTGTATGCAATTACTATGAGGAGAAAAGAGACAAAAAAAAAGTCCTTCAATGTAATGTTTTCATAGTACATCTCGCTCTAGCAGTCATTAGAAATTACAAGACAAGTTGCTATTTCTTTAATATTTGAGTTTTTGTCTAATGCCGCTCCCCCTCTTGATCCTCCTTGGCCTGAATAGATTCCTTGGGCTACGAATCCCAAATACTTGAGTAATCTACTCAGGAATCTCACGATCAATAAGTTTGACAAAGAAGGGCCTGTTAAACATTCTCATTAACAAGTTTTGCAAACCAAAGCAACAAATCAAAATAAATTAGGATCCATTTGGATATGTAGATTTGAAGTGAATGGATTTGGTATTAATTCAACGTAATATTCTAGGTATGGATCTAAACTATAAATTTGAGAATTTTAGATTAATGGATTTGAAATAACTAACTGAACATGGTTATTTGAAATCCTTCCATAAATGATTATTCTCCGCATACAAAAATATTAGCAAAATGCATTTTTCCTATCTCTATGCATCCTTCACTTTAGAATTATCAATCTATGTCCACTAATCAATCTTCTTACAAATCTATAAAGCTGAATATCAAATCCCTTCATTTAAAATCCACACACTTATCAACATTCATTAATTTTGATCACTAAAATTTGAGCCTGCTCTAATTTCGTTTTAACATTTTGTCAAACACATGGTGAGCAAGAGGGTGGAAAACAACAACAATAAAAAGCATAGACCAAACAACAGCAACAAATAAACTACCAACAACAACAATAGTAACATCATCACACACAAACTAATTGATTAAAAGAAAATTAGAATTGAATGGGAGTACGATTAAAAATCATTATGTAGGACAATAGAAGAATGAATTGGATTTAACAGGGTGTGCTCCAATGGTTGAGAGAGAGAGGAAGGAAAGGGAAGAAGAAGGGGAAATACCAGGGTGTGCTCTAATGGTTGCTGCGAGTGAGAAATAGAGAGAAAAAATGCTGCTCTTGGGAAGATGGGTTGTACCATCGCCGGTGAGGAGGTGGTTGTACCGTCACCAGTGAGGAGGTGGTCGTATCTTCGTTGGTGAGGAGGTCGGTGCTCATGTGCGAAAGTGGTGGCCGGTAGGAGGGTCGCCTGCGATGGAGTGAGAGAAAGAGAGAGAGAGAGAGAAGATCGATGATGAGAGAGTGAAAAAGGAGAGGGCTGTGTAGGGTAATTAATTAAGGACAAATGTCGACTAAATTTTATTTTAGTAGCCAAAACGTTAACCAACAGCGACCAAATATTATTTTAGTTGCTAAAAGTAATAATTTAGCGACTAAACATTTTAGTCGGTAATTAATTTCATAAATCCTGCCAAATATTGAATTTTCCCTCCAAATATTTTAATTCTTTGGTGACTAAAATATTTTTTAGTCGCTGAAAATCAATTTTTGGCAACCAAACTTTTGGTCGCCAAAAGTCTGAAAGTAAATTTTTTATTTTTCATTCGGCGACTAAAAAATTTTAGTAACTATATATACAGCGACTAAAACATTTTTTAGTTGCTAATTGTGGCCTTTTTAACGACTAAATTTTTTTTTAGTAGCCAATAATCAATATTTCCTGACTAAAAAAAAATTAGTAGCTAAATATTGTACATTTGCCGACTAAAAAAAATTTTAGTCGCTAATTCGACATGTTTTGGGGACTAAATTTGTTTTAGTCACCAAAAGTGTATTTTGTTGTAGTGGGAATATTTAACGGTACACTTCAGTTCACAAATCACGTAGGGGTTCTATTGTCATTTCCAAACACCAGGGTAAACCGCACATGATCCAAGTCACAGGGGATAAAATGAAGCTTACCCTTATATGTAACATCACACCTCCACTAGTACTATTATAAAGTGAAAGCTTTTCATGGTGCCTACATCTCATCTATTATAAAGTGAAGGCTTCTCATGATGTCTACATTTCATATTTTGGATTTTTTCAACATCCTTCTATAACAATTATTTAAACACAAAATTATATAATGAGGCGAATGGAACTTGAACCTAAGACCTTTTATCTAAAAAACATCTTTACCATTTGAGCGGCACGAAACATATATATACTCTTAATTTAAAATCAAAATTTATATTTTACAGATTTGTAGCAGCCTAGGTTGAGGCCGACCTTTTTATACTCTTTGATTTGGAGTCTTTTGCAATCCTTTTGTCTGCAGAGTGATATTAACCTGAAAATGAAGAAAAAAAAAACACTTTATTATATCAAATATCATAAGTTAAAAGACTAAAAACATAATATAGGAAGTCTCAAAGTGTAACATTTCGGCTCAGATCACTTATATTAAGGGTTTAATGGAGTTATACTTAAAAAAAAAAAAATTCTACAGGATGGCTGGTGCATTTGATTTACTGATAATGGTTATACAAGTGGTAAGGGAAAACAAAATATATTTGTGAGATAGAACAACCCGTTAGTTTCTCCTATGCATCTAGTTGTTCAGTATTGCTGATCAAATGTTTTAGTGATGATCCCCGTAAGTTGGCACTCATGTTGATTTCAATCAATTGACATGAGTTTCCATGTCTAATTTTTGGATATAAATTTAGGCCTTGTTGGTAAGTTCTATCTTCTTCTTCTTCTTCTATATTTTTTTTCTTTTCTTTGAGTCGTCTCTTTTTCTTCTGTGACTCTTTCTGCATAAAGTGGGGAATATAAACGTTCTAGTACACAGATAGGATGCCTGGATCAAAATGCTAATTTCTTTTGATCTTGAGATATCTAAGGTCTCAATTCTATATTTTACTGATGAAAATCCAATGGATTTTCTGCTAATGTTGAAACTGGTTTAGATATGTTTCTTTGGTTGAGTTCTTTCTTCTCAAGAAAGGATGAAGAAATCATTTTGTTGGCATATTGCATATATTTAGTTGAGGGTCTTAAGTTGTTCTATGGTGTATGTTGTTGCGTTCGACACTGGGTAATTCCACCATTTCAAAAAAAAAAAAAAAAAATTCAAATTAAGGGTTATATGTGGTTTGTGCATAAATTGGTGGTAATCCCTGTGTGTGTTTCGGCATGAACAAACTAGTATGGGTTAATATATCTCTTCAAAATTCCAAAATAAAAAGGTTTCATAAAATAAAATAAGAAGGCTGCTATGGGTTGCTATGGGACTATGGTAGTGTTTGGATGCTGAAACTTTCAGTAGTTTTGGTGCACAGCAAAGGTAATTACTGATAGAGATACCGGGAAGTCTAGAGGATTTGGGTTTGTGAACTTCTCGAGTGATGAATCTGCCGGCTCCGCGATGTCATAAATGGATGGACAGGTTAGAATTAAATGAATGTAGGAAATGTATTGCACATGTATTTCATTGTTCTTATTTTTTGTTGCCTAACTCCTCTGCGCTTCCTTTGCAGCCACTGAATGGGCGGAACATCCGTGTGAGCTATGCTAATGATAGACCATCTGCTCCTAGAGGTAACTTCGGTGGTGGTGGTGGTTACGGTTCCATGGTGGGTATGGTGATGCCAGAGAAAATGGGAGTTTTTCCGGTCTAACCCGGATGAATTTGTGGGTGATCCTAAAGAGCTGCTTAAGGCAGATGAATTGCTCGAACAGACAACGAAGACATTTGAGATGCTTGGCATCGAAGACGAGGGGTTGAAAGTGACCTTGGCATCTTTCCAGCTGAAGGGGGATGCGGGTCAGTGGTGGAAGTTCACTAAGGGTCGTATAGGAGGTACATGGGAGGCTTTTGTGAATGCTTTCCAGGAGAGGTTCTTATCTCCAGCAGTTAGGGAGAAGCTGAGAGACCAGTTCTGCCAGCTTAAGTAGTCGAGTTCTTCAGTGGCCGAGTTTGAGGCTGCATTTACTAGCTTGTCCAGGTTTGCACCTGAGTTGGTGGCGTCTGAGGAACGCCGTTGTATCGAGTTTGAGAAGAAGTTGAGGCGTGGCCTCAAGCTACGAGTTGGGGGAACTATGATCCGGGATTATGGGCGTATGGTTGATGCTGCAGCCCACATGGAAATCATGATACAGGAGGAGGAGGAAGGACAGAAGGGCTCCAAGAGAAGTCAGGATGGTCAGAGTGATGGTAGGAGATAGAAGGGTTTTAATTCTCAACAGTCTCAGTGTAGCTTTTCTAGATCGACTTTTCCTGTGCCAAGTGCTAGTTCGGGGAAAGGCAGTCAGGGAGACATTACCTGTTTCAAGTGTGGCCAGCTGGGCCACAAGTCTCCAGTTTGTCCTCAGAGGGGAGGAGTGCAGAGAGCAGCATCATCTTCGGCTCGATCTCAGAGCCAGAGTCAGGGTAGAGGCCAGCCACTCTCGTGTTATCAGTGTGGTCAGCCAGGGCATATGAAGAGGTATTGCCCACAGTTGGGTGGCACATCTAGTGCATCTGGTTTGAGGCAGATTCAGGGTCAGCAGCCAGCTCAGTCGGGTCAGGCCTCGAGGGCCAATCAGGGGGCTTCATCGTCCCAGTCGGTGCAGCAATCTTATGCTCCTAGGGGTGAGTAGGTTGATCAGAGGTCGTCTGGGCGCGTGTACGCTGTTACCGCGCAGGATCTTGTGCCGGCACCATCAGTTGTGAGAGGTACCTTCTTGTTTTGCAACTCGGTTGCTAGTGTTTTGATTGATACGGGTGCATCTTATTCCTTTGTGTCTGCTGCATTTGTATCTGTTTTGGAGTTGGAGTTAGCACAGTTAGCATCTCCTATTTGTGTAGTGTCACCTCTTGGGGGTGAGTTGATCTTGAAACAAGGTGTTAGGGGTTGTGATATAGAGGTCGACTATCGTAGACTTCCGTTTCCTTTTGTGGTTATGCCCATGAAGGGCTTCGATGTTATTTTGGGTATGGACTGGTTATCGTCATACCGGGCAGTTATTGATTGCTACCGCCAGAGGGTCACTTGTTGTACCGTGAGCGGGGAATGTTTTCATTTTCTGGGGGACCGGGTTGGTAGTGTTTTGCCACCGGGGTACGATTCGCGAGGGCGGAGTGAGCTTAGTGGTCTACTTGCTAGCTTTTTGAGTAGTGAGTGTGATGAGACCCAGATTGTGTTGCCACGGATGGTTTGTGAGTACTCGGATGTCTTTCCCGAGGACCTTGTTGGTTTGTCACCTCACGGAGAGATTGAGTTCTCTATTGACTTAGTGTCCGGCACGGCGCCGATTTCTATGACACCTTATCGTTTTGCCCCAGCCGAGTTAGCTGAGTTGAAGATCCAACTCCAGGAGTTGCTAGATAAGGGCTATATACGTCCTAGTGTTTCTCCATGGGGAGCACCGGCCCTCTTTGTTAAAAAGAAAGGTGGTGCTTTGAGACTTTGTATAGATTACCGGAAATTGAATCGGGCTACGGTTAAGAATAAGTACCCTATGCCTCGTATAGATGATCTGTTCGATCAGTTGAAGGGTTCCCGTTGTTTCTCGAAGATAGACTTGAGATCGGGTTATCATCAGTTGAGAGTCAGGGAGGAGGATATTCCGAAGATGGCATTCCGTACGCGGTATGGCCACTATGAGTTTTTGGTGATGCCATTTGGGCTCACCAATACACCGACAGTTTTTATGGATTTGATGAACCGGATATTCCAGGAATTTTTTAGATCGCTTTGTAGTCGTCTTCGTGGACGACATCCTTATTTATTCACCTTCTGAGGAGAAACACAAGGAACACTTGAGAGCGGTGCTTGAGTTACTTAGAGCCCATAAGCTTTATGCTAAGTTTGGGAAGTGTGAGTTCTGGCTAGAAGAGGTCAAGTTCTTAGGCCATGTAGTTTCTGGGGAAGGAGTGTCTGTTGATACATCCAAGACGGAGGCAGTGCAAGATTGGGCACAGCCTAAGAGTGTGTTTGAGATACGCAGTTTTCTGGGATTAGCTGGGTATTATCGCCGGTTTGTGAAGGATTTCGCCAGGTTAGCTTCGCCTTTGACTAGATTGACTCGGAAGGGAGTCAAATTTGCTTGGAGTGAGACTTGTGAAAAGTCGTTCCAGGAGTTGAAAGTTAGACTGACCACCGCTCCAGTATTGATTATTCCGGAGAGAGGGTTGGGTTATGCAGTCTATTGTGACGCCTCACGAGAGGGTCTGGGTTGTGTGTTGATGCAAGAAGGGAAAGTGGTTGCCTATGGCTCACGTCAGTTGAAAATTCACGAGAAGAATTACCCTACACATGATTTAGAGTTAGTAGCTGTGATATTTGCCTTGAAGATTTGGAGGCATTATCTTTACGGTGAGAGGTTCGAGGTATTCTCGGATCATAAGAGTCTGAAATATCTGTTCACACAGAAAGAATTGAACTTGAGGCAGAGGAGGTGGATGGAGTTTATTGAGGATTATGACTTCGAGTTGCATTATCATCCGGGAAAGGCCAATGTGGTGGCCGACGCCCTTAGCAGGAAACCTGTTGGTGACATAGCTAGTACAGCCATTCGGGAGTGGAAGATGTTGGGTGCACTTGGGGAGTTTGATTTGCTTTTGGGCGAATCCGTTGAGGCTGCGGCCTTGTTTTCTGTTGTTGCGCAGCCTACACTTGTGACTCGAGTGTTAGAGGCTCAGAGGGGTGACCTTGAGGTAGAATCCCTCCGAGAGAAGATCTCCAGGGGGAAGGTTGAGAAGGGTTTGACGGTGTATCCCGACCTGAGTGCGAGATACCGAGACCGTCTGTTTGTGCCGGAATCTTGCCAAGAGGAGGTACTCCGAGAGTTCCATCATTCACGCCTTGCGGTGCATCCGAGAGGTACTAAGATGTATCGGGATTTGGGTCGCCAGTTTTGGTGGCGGGGTATGAAGAGAGATGTGGCAGTTTTTGTATCAAAGTGCCTTACTTGCCAGCAAGTGAAGGTCGAGCATCAGAGGCCAGCGGGTTTGTTGCAACCTTTGCCTATTGCCGAGTGGAACTGGGAGCATGTCACTATGGACTTCGTTGTAGGTCTTCCGAGGACTCAGCGGGGTAGTGATGCTATTTGGGTAGTTGTAGACCGGTTGACTAAGTCGGCGCACTTTATTCCTATGCACGTTAGAGATTCAGTCGATCTTCTGGCCGGTTTATATATTCGGGACATAGTGAGGTTGTACGGGGTCCCGGTGACGATCGTCTCAGATTGAGATCCTCGTTTTACTGCCAGGTTGTGGCAGAGTTTGCAGAGTGCCTTAGGCACTAAGTTGACCTTTAGCACGGCTTATCATCCTCAGACTGACGGGCAGTCCGAGCGTACTATTCAGATCCTTGAAGATATGCTTCGGGGTTGTGTTCTTGACTTTAGTGGGTCGTGGGAGAGGCACTTGCCTTTGGTGGAGTTTGCCTACAACAATAGTTTCCAGTCTAGTATCGGTATGGCACCGTTTAAGGCCTTGTACGGCCGACCGTGTAGGTCTCCGGTTTGCTGGGCCGAGGTGGGCGACGCACCTTTGCTGGGTCCGGAATTGGTAAGGGAAACGACGGAGAAAGTTGAGCTTATCCGTAAGAGGCTTGTTACAGCCCAGAGTCGTCAGAAATCTTATGCTGACCGTAGGAGGAGACCTTTGGTGTTTGAGGTAAGTGATCATGTCTTTCTGAAGATATCACCTAGACGGGGATTGATGAGGTTTGGGAAGAGCGGGAAGTTGTCCCCTCGGTTCATTGGTCCTTTTGAGATCCTTGAGAGGATTGGCGAGGCTGCTTATCGTTTAGCTTTACCACCGCAGTTGTCCGGAGTACATGACGTGTTTCATGTGAGTATGCTTCAGAAGTATGAGCCGGATCCATCACATGTGTTGGATTGGACCGATTTAGTGGTTGATGAGGATGTCTCGTATGAGGAGAGACCGGTCCGGGTCTTGGATAGACAGGATCAAGTTTTGCGAGGCAAGACCATCCCTTTGGTAAAAGTTTTGTGGAAACATCACGGGGTAGAGGAAGCCACATGGGAACGCGAGTTGGAGGTCCGAGAGAAATATCCGGATCTATTTGTAGATGCTTGAGCATATGTTGCTTATTTTGTTGTAATATTGCACCTTAAGTGTATTGAATATAACTTAAGTTGTGAAACATAGTTTATGTTTTGGTTAATAGAAGTATTTCGAAACTTGCCTCATAATGAAAGGTTAGTGTAACACTGTATATGTTGAATGTGTTGTAGAATTGGAGTTATATCATGAGATTGAATATGATATGGAAATGAAAATTATATATATTGAAAACTGTTGAATTTGAAAGGAAAATGCATGTTGATAATGCAAGTTGTTATGTATAATGTGAAATGCCTCTTGAAAAGAGATGGGATTGACCGGTAATGGGTCGGGTTGTTTAATAGAATGTTGACATATTGTGGGAAATAGAGAAAACTTTTTTTTTAAAAAAAATTTGTAGTAATTTCGGGGACGAAATTCTTTTAAGGGGGGGAGGTTATAGCGATCCCGGTTTTTCCTTCCTTTGTATACTGTATTCTGGACTTGGTTCTGTGGACTTGTTTTTGTATCATTATCACTTCTAGCCTTTACTCTTTGTATTAGGGTCCTAGGTTGTGATGGGCAGGTTTGAAACAGGTTGGTTGCACTTTGAAACCAAAAGGTGATGCCCAGATTTTGGCCTTCACGCTCGAGCGGAAGTTTTAACGCTCAAGCGGGCTCTTCGTTGTTGCTTATACGCTCGAGCGGGAGTTTTGACGCTCGAGCGTGTTTTTCCATCTCCCAGTACTTTACTCTGCAGTCCCTCCGCTCGAGCGGAGAGTTTGGCGCTCGAGCGGGTACCATCGCCTGCAAAACTTCTGGAAGTGTGCAATCGACGCTCGAGCGGCTCTTTTCACGCTCGAGCGTGAGTCTGTGTCTGACGCTCGAGCGGGGATTTTTACGCTCGAGCGGGGAGTCGACTACATAAATCCGAGACCCGACTTTCTGGATCATTTTTCATCTCCCTTTTGATTCTAAAACCCTAGAACCGTCTTCTCCCTCCCCCTACACACCTTCTCTCTTAGGTTTGATCTACTTAGAGTGTATTTCTACCCTAAGTTCTTTGTTAAAAAGATAGAGTGAGTCGAGGGCTTCTATTTAATCTGAACGTTTGGCGGTTTGGAGCACATTGGAATTTGGGTCTTCATCTCCGTCTTCTCCATTCGGGTTATTTTCTTCGAGGTAGGGATTTCCTACTCCATCTTATAAGTTTTGTTCTAAGTTTTAGTATTTTGATATGTTGGGGGTGCTTTGATAATTTTGGGAAAAACCCTAGTTGTATTAATAAATTAATTTGTATAATTAATTTAAGGAAATTGGGAAATTTGGTTTAATTCATGAAATTGAGGAATTCACTGATTAAATGGTGTAGTTGGATAACTTAAATCACTCGCCTATTTAAATGTTGATATATTTATTTCCAGTCTAGAAATAACTGTTTTGGGCTATCGGTGGAGGATAGTCGTATTTGTTGTAGACATTGCATGTGGATTAGGGAAAATTGAAACTAATCAATCTGTTTAAGTCATAAATTTAGACTATTGAATTAATACAGAAAATACATTTATTGATTGAGCATTGCATATGCATATTGTTTGGGAAGAGATAGGAGATGTACTCCACGGTTTAGGGGAAGATAGGGATGGACCTCTAAACCGAATTTTGTTTGGGAGGAGATAGGGGATGGACTCTATTAGCATCACTATTATGTGTGCTTATTATATTGAAGTGTTTTTACATGTCATTGATACAGCACTAAAATGTGTATCAAACGGGAAGTATGAAGTGTTTTGATATGAGCCTGAGTCTCATCTGTGTTGTTGATACTGGAAGTAATGTGAATATAATATATATAGTTCACTGTTGTAAGTTTGGTCAGGTTCTGAGCCATATTGATAATAATGAAATTGAAACATGTCATAGACATTAGTGTCATGAGACTGTATTTAGTTATAATTGATTATCTTGGTTAACCAGCTATTGAATGTTATAGCTTTATTCAATGCTTATATTTGGTTTAGTATTTCTCTGCTGGGTTGTGGCTCACCCTTTATGGGAACATCATTTTCAGGTTCAGGTGATAAGCTACCTCCAAGGACTTAGCTTGGGAGGATTTGGCTTTTGGATTTTGAAGACTAGCTTTAGTTAATTGTTTTTAATTGTTAGTACATGTAAACATTCAAGCCTAGGGCTTTACTTGTATTTGAGTTAGAACTCATATTTTTGTGTCCAAGTGTTGGCTTGGAAAGATGTTAGCCCGTAGGGCATTTAATTTGATGTTACATGTAATGCTTTTATTTAGTAATACTCTAATGAATGAATTAATGAATTGTTTTCTTTAAATATTGCATGTCAATGATATATATAATGGGTTTATTTTGAGGGCGTTACATTGGGTTAAAGCTGTGCCAGTGGTAGTGTTTTAATGGTCCGGTTGCCTAATTAGTTCCCTGTTTAAATGATTGGCAATCTTTGAATACTGGTGATTATCATCTGGTCTCTATTTTTCTGGGATCACCTTGAATAGATTCAGCCAAGGTTGATATCAATCACGCTATAATTGAGTTGAATATGACTAGTTTTCTTTTGTTTGTTTATTTATTTACTTATTTTTTTAAATATAATTTATAGTCTATATAGGAGGTGCTTAAAAAGTTAGTGAGTAGTAACATGGTTTGTCATCCATTTTATATTGGTTAAATCTTGATTGTTTGATATTTGCATTGTTGGTATCTGAAAGACAGTGAAACAGTGGACTGAAGTTGGTTTTTGTTTTCTTCCCCAAGTTTTTTTGGTTGGGCTGGCAATCCTCATAAATTCGCCCAAGCTCTTGAATGAGTTATATAATTGTGTTTGAAATTTGAGTTGGACGTGGGCACGGGGAGATCTGTTCTTCACTTTGGGTAGTTTGGGTATGGATTGAAGAGGTCTAGTATGGCTTGTGGCATACACCATATGTCCCACAATTGTTTATTTATATGTAGATTAGACATTATAAAAAAAAAAAAGAAAAAAAAGAAAGAGCAATTGATTTGATAAATATAACTACTGATTTTATTGTTTGTGACTCAGAAGTTTAATTTTAAAATTTTTGATCAATTGTTCCAAATTTTATTCTTTTTGAACTATAATGACAATAATTTCAAGTATCACAATACAACTTACTTATTTGTGTCTTTGTTCATATTATAACAATCGGTTGCGGTCAACTTCTGTTAGTGATTTTTCAAGCAATAAAGGAATTTTTGGCGTCTCATGGGCCACAGTTGTTGGTGACGGACAATGATTGATGATTGGCAATAGTGTAACAATATAAGGATAAAAATGAAAAAGAAAATGTCTTTAAAAATATTGATCTATACTTCTCAACAAAACATATTATTAACAATGTCCTTCAAATCAAAACATGACAATCATTGGATTTAATGTTAAAAGTTGATTTTATTTTATTTTTAATTTTTTTTAAATGTATAAAAAATAAAGAGGTAATATTACATAAAAAAGTTAAAAAATATAAAAAAATTTACTTTTAACCGAGTTGTCAAAACAAACCGTTATATACACATAAAAGCGAATTTATCATTATTATGTTTCCAAATAAATGAAAAATACGATTTTAAAAAATAGTTTACTTTTTAATAACAAATAGTGAAACTATGTGATTCTGATAATTATAAATTTGAATTTTTAATGAATAATTCATACATAATTTTACAAATAAACCACTTAAATTATCGGTGACTTGGAGTGGATTTCATGGGTCAAAAGGATTGGACCATCCAATGTAAACTTCTGAGCCCACAACCACAAGACTAACTTATGTGATCTCAAACTCAAAACCAAAACCATCTTTTTCAATAGTTCCTGTCCATATATCATAAGCTTCAAACGAAAGCTTCAAAAAAAATAATTTAATAATAATTGATAGTCATGGTACCCGCCCTTGAAAAGGTATATAACATATCCACTTTATTCTGTAACAAAAAAAAAAACATATCCACTTTATTATATATTTTTATAATAAATATTATGTAATTTTGTAATAAATATTACATATTTTTTTTATAAGAGTTACGATAATTTGTAATTTAAAAATGAAATTAAGCGTTTTGTGACAGTGGTACTCGTTTTTGTAGTAATATTATACATTTTTTTATCCGAATATTTTCTAACCACAAAATGTGTAATAATACTACAAAATACGTAATATTATCACAAAAATATGTAACTTTATTTCTGAACTATAAATTGTCGTAATTCTTACTAAAAAAATATATAATATTTATTACAAAAATGCATAATATGTTAGAAAAAATTTATGAACTAATATAATTTAATTAATAAAGTAATTAATAGATGTACGATAAATAAAATATGAAAGTAAATAAATTCGTATAGAGTAAAATATAGTTGGCCTGTGAGATTGAAAGGGGTATAGTTACTGTCATAAAACTATTATTTCTCCCCATGTGAATGTACAACCTGAGTGCATCGATTCCAAGATATAACTCAAGTGCTCACAACCTTCCTCATTCGATATTCATGTTCATCAAGAGGATATGAACGAGTCACAAACTATAGTTGCTTAAAAATACAAAAGATAGATCAAACTACACTTCATAATAAAATCTCAATATATATTTTACTCATGTATACGCTTGTGTGTCTCTTATGTGTCCTCCATCTTTAGAAAACATAGACATATATAGAGGTGAAAATCTTATAAGAATTAATACATAATATTTAATCATAAAATAATTATAATAATTAAACTTGATAATATCTTTATAACCGAAATATTTAAAACTAATATTTATGGTAATAACGGTCCAACAAATTAAATAGACATAATTAATTTATTTTTATTAAAATTCTAACATAATATACATCACAAAAACACATAAACATGTAGATATGGTAAACACACATATATACATGGAAGTAACATGGGATAGACTTTAGTTCTCTTTTCTCTTTTCAATAATGCTACTTACAAAAAAACAAAAAAAAAACACACCAAAAAAAAAAAAAAAACCCAATAATAAAGAAGAATATATATATATATATATATATATATATATATTAATGTGCAATAAGATTAATTTTAAGTGTAATTCTATCACAATTAAAACATACCCAAATATTATTTAAATCTTTAATTTGTCTCTGTTTTCTCCTGCATAATGTTGCCTACGGTTATGCTATGTAGCTCGAAATTGACCCGAATTCAAAACCACATCGTTTCGTCGTTTTGATTTTTTTTTTTTAATAACTGGCAGAAGAAGAAAAATCAAAAAAGAAGAAGAACAAAGAAGAAGAACAAAGAAAAAGAAGAAGAAGAAGAAGAGAAGAGGAGAGTAGCAGAGAGAGAGAGAGAATCATCAACCAAAAATCAAACCCACCCAACACATCTTCATCAACACAGCATAGAGAGAGAGAGAGAGAATCATCATCAACCGAACACATCATCATCATCTTCATCACATCTGAAATGTTGAAATGGTATACTTAGAAACTACCATATCTCCTGCAATGGTATAGTTTCTAAACCCACCATAGAGATCAACAAAATAAAAAAAAAAAAAAAAAAACTTCAACATGTCATCCTCATACACAGATCGGAGGTGGAGATTAGAGATCGGAGGCAGGGCTGTGATGATCGGAGGAGAAGGCGAAGGCGGCGATCGACCCGCTTTCTCTCTCTCTATTCCCTCTTCCCCCTATCTTCTCTTTGTCTTCCTCTTCTTCTCTGCTCTCTTTGTTTTAGACATAAGGAGAAAAAAAAAAAAAAAAAACTGCTCAAAACGACGTCGTTTTGAGCAGTCGGGCCATTCGGGGCAGAGAGATTCGAGCTACAAAGGATTATCCTGCTAACGAGTAAGTTTGTGGAGAAGAGATAAAAAAATATATATGTAAATTTCATAAATAACTATGTTCTGTTTAAATGAAATGAAAAGGTTTGAGATTATATTTTATAAAATTATGAAAAATGTAATTTTTGAACGTAGAATAATTACATGTATCTAGCTCAATTAGTAAGAACCCTTTCATTTGAGAAATTGATAATTTTACAACTACAGACCCACAGCATTTAGAGTTGCATCAGCTGCTCAAGCCACAACAAGAGTTGTCATTAACAGCTAATCAGCTAAAGCCAAAATTGAAGCTACAGCTTATGTCCTAGTTAGCTAGAAGATAGAGTTTGTTAGATTAGTTAGTTAGTTACGGATATTATTAGTTTGTTAGATATATTGTATAAATATATCCATGTAATCTGATATTGAAATCAATAAAGAAGCTTTCAATAATTCTTCAAAAATTGAGGAACATAAAATATTTTTCTTCATATTATATAATCACAGCTACCAAATTATTTTTTTAGTATAAAGAAGTTCAAAAATCATATAAATAGTTTTTTTGGGGACAGGGATCTATACACATTTTTATATAAAGAGAAGGTACTTTGTGAATAAGATGAACAGAGTTTTGTCAATGTTGAAATGAGATTAAGATTTAAAGAAATCAACGAGAACAAAAATAAGTACATTGCGTGTAAGGCCCCGGTGTCCCACATCGGGAATGGAGGGGCAGTTATTGGGCTATAAAAGCAAAAAACTTGGACCCTTATATAGCATCGAGGTCTTTTCTCGGATGGTGAAATCCCTAACAGAATTCCACAGTTAAGCGTGCTTAAGCTGGAGTAGTTCTAGGATGGGTGATCCACAGGGAAGAACAAATCCGTGCGGGCGCGACCCAAAGCGGACAATATCGATGACGTGTGAAGGGTTGTGTAGACACCCCACTTTTGACCGACCTTAAGACTCAGACATCACCAGTTGAGCACTCGGTGATATTGCATGTTGTGCTTGTTCAGAGGCCTCAGAGTCGCGGCTGCGAGCCCCGCCTCTAGACTTCCGGACCTTCTTCGGTGCCTTGCCTCGGTTTGCGAACCAGACTCGATTTTCTCTGTTTCTTTTCCTGAGGGGAGGGAGAGGTCCCGTAG
Organism: Camellia sinensis; assembly: GCF_055761805.1. Lineage (NCBI taxonomy): Eukaryota > Viridiplantae > Streptophyta > Magnoliopsida > Ericales > Theaceae > Camellia > Camellia sinensis. The sequence goes on from NC_138967.1 coordinate 54,272,869, forward strand.
ACCATCTCTCAGTGGCCGTGGGCTACATTTGGTGGCCATAGGCCATTTTGCCCATTTCGGAGCCCGGTTCCCGGTTTTCGGAGCCGTCAGGCTGTGTGCCTCGGTTCGGGACCGCCTAACCATCTCCGTTTACCCCGATTTTCGGCATACTTCTTATTTGCTCCCTTTTGAGGGACACTGGGGTCTTGGAAACCCACTTCGTGGCCGAACGCCACTTTCGGTGCTTAACAGCCCATTTTCGGGATCCCGAACTGCGTGTTTTGGCTCCCGAGTATTCGTTTTGCATCGGTTTTTGTTCATTTTTGGCAGGCACCTCTGTTTCATCATTAGGAAGGCCATGGAAGGATGGGAGGCTAGTAATTGTTGCAGCAACCAGTTATCTCTCCTCCGGAGCCCTCCGACACCCGTTTTTCCAACTTCCAGGTCAATGTTGAACACCTTGGAGTTAGTGTTGCCAACTTTCAACCACATATTTGTGATCTACACACTTGGGAGGATCCTAAAAGTTTATGGCCGGCCATTAATTTTTCTTTCCATTTTTGCCCCTCCTCTTCCGGGCCAATGTTGAACACCTTGGGCCCACTTTCTTGAACTTTGAACCACATATTTGTGATCTACACACTTGGGAGGATCCTAAAAGTTTATGGCCGGCCATTAATTTTTCTTTCCATTTTTGCTCCTCCTCTTCCGGGCCAATGTTGAACACCTTGGGCCCACTTTCTTGAACTTTGAACCACATATTTGTGATGTACACACATGGGAGGACACCAAAAGTTGGTGGGAGGCCAGTAATTTTGCCGAAAAGCCAACTTCTTTTTGATCAAAAGTGGTTCAGCATGAATCCGGGAAGGAGAAAAAGCTGCGCGGCTTCACCGAAACGGGCGTAACTCTTTGCACAAGAGGAATTAAGATATGAGGCCACCACCATTGGAGAGCTTACTTCCGGGGCTTCATTTTGAACTCAAGAGTCTCCCAAGTCCAAGTCCGGGGGGGAGAGATGTGGTTGGTTGAAGTCCGCTTGGACTGAATCTGCGCGGCTTCACGGAAAAGGGCATAACTTTTTCTACAGGAGGAATTTTAATGCAAGGTTTGCGCCATTGGAAAGCTAACTTCTGGGGCTTCATCCTAGGGGGTGGACGGCCACTTTTTCTGGCCGGCCGGCCACTTTTTTCTTTGACCTAGCCGGCCGGCTAGGGGAAGTGGCCGGCCGGCCACCTGCAGCAAAATACCTAGCCGGCCTGCTTTTTCAGGTTGAGTGCATTCCAGTTGTGCCTTGGTTTTCCCCCCAAAATATCTACATCGGGGGGACCCTTTTGGAGGAAAAAAAGGCCTCATTTTTCCCTCCTCCTTGGCTAGACTCTTGGCTCCCTCTCTCTAAAATTTTGCTGGCCTCCCAACTCAAGAAAAGGGGTTACAAGGCTTGCTTGGAGGAGATACATACATAGCATTTCTAGCATGTTTGTATACTGCTTTTGGGTTTTTACAGTTCTGTAAATATGCTTATTTTTTGTCCCTCTTCAATGTTGTAGAAGGGAATTTTTCAGTTTGGGCATTGAATATACCACTTGCCTCTTTGGCCACCTTTTGGTCCATTTTCTTGCATAAGAACTTAGCCTTATCTATGTCTGTTTTTGAAGTTTTTTCAGTTCTATGAAAGTGCTTATTTTTGGTCCCTATTCAATGTTGTTGAAGGGTCCTAACCTGTTTGGGGACAGCAGCTATGAGTTGCTTCTTTATCTCATGTTTATTCCCCATTTTTGCATGCTTGTTTTGCCATGTTTTTGTCCACTGTTTGGCCATGCTATAAACTGGAAAAGTGCTTATTTTGGGACTGCCTTGCTTCTGTATTTACATTCCATGTCCATATTGTGCATGTTTGGCATAGCTATAGGCCATTTCGGATGCCATAATCCATGTTTCGGGACTTTTCCATGCATCAGGTGTGCTTTCGCCTCATTTCGGGGTTGTTTTCCCCCAAATTTTAGTGCTGAAATCCCATTAGCATGTTTGCATATCATTCTGTATGTCATTTGCATTGCGTATGCATCGCCTCGGTTTGCGTGCCCGTGTGCACGCATTTCGAGGCACCTCATTTTCTGCCATCGGCATCTTATGTGAGTGCGGCTGAGGCTCTCTCATGTTAGTATAAGTCCATATTGCATTCTGTATGTCATTTGCATTGCGTATGCATCGCCTCGGTTTGCGTGCCCGTGTGCACACTTTTCGAGGCACCTCATTTTCTGCCATCGGCATCTTATGTGAGTGCGGCTGAGGCTCTGTCATGTTAGTATAAGTCCATATTGTATTCTGTATGTCATTTGCATTGCGTATGCATCGCCTCGGTTTGCGTGCCCGTGTGCACGCATTTCGAGGCACCTCATTTTCCTCTATCGGCATCTTATGTGAGTGCGGCTGAGGCTCTCTCATGTTAGTATAAGTCCATATTGTATTCTGTATGTCATTTGCATTGCGTATGCATCGCCTCGGTTTGCGTGCCCGTGTGCACTCATTTCGAGGCACCTCATTTTCCTTCATCGGCATCTTATGTGAGTGTGGCTGAGGCTCTCTCATGTTAGTATAAGTCCATGTTGCATTCTGTATGCCATTTTAGCCGTATTGCATTGCGTATGCCATCGCCTCGATTTGCGTGCCCGTGTGCACGTATTTCGAGGCATCCCATTTTCACAGCATAGTGCATACTAGGTTGCATCTTAGATCGCATCCATGCATTTTGTCGATTTGCGTGCCCGCGTGCACGCATTTCGAGGCATCTCTCTTTCATGACATCGTGTATGTTAGGATTGTATCTTAGTTGCATTTCATGCATATCATGCATATTGCATCGTGTTCGGGATAGAAGTTAGCCCGGGCACGGGAAACGAGGTACATTTCGTACTCCGAGTGACGGAATGTATCTCAATTCCCCAGTCACCGACTCTCCGGATTATCCATGATGGAGTTAGGTTTTAGCTGTGTTTTCATGTGCATTCATCCCATATTGAATTGTGCATTTCGACTCCTCGGCCATCATGCCTCGGTATGCGTGATTGGTGGCACGAGGATCGAGGCTTGCATATATCTGTGCAAATACATTGCTATGCCCCTTTCCTGCTCTCTGTTGCAGCAAATAAAGGATCAGCAACTTTTCGGAGCTTGGCGCGCTTTCCAAGAATAACTGCTAAACAGATGCTAATTGGGGCATCCCGGTGGATTTCGGCACAAGACAACCCGGACACGCATCATCCATCAGAAGCAAGGCAGTCCCTGGCTTGCATGCCAGTTTTATTCTTTCTTAGTTAATTTGTTAATTAATTAGGAATTTGTATATTATTTGGACTGTAACATTTGGACTGTACTATTCTTTTATTCGGGACGGTATATTTATTCGGACCCTCTGCGCGAGGGCACAACTATAATAAGTGTGCGTGTGTGTGTTGTATGTCTTCCAACCCCACGTCTTTCTCCCTTTTATTTATCCGCTTATGATGGTTAGATTAGGGCATATTTCAATTAGCATACAGTATGATAGCATGTTTGCATTCATTCATCTGTATTGCATGCACCGGGCTCGGCGCATCATACTAACTGCATTGTACTTTCAATTCCAAAATTGAATACATGATAGTTGTAGCATTTCATATGACATGTTTAGAATAGCCGAGCCTGCTATAGTTGCATTTTGCATGTGTTGCATTAGACATTTCTGTATACTTAGGATCATGCATGATTTCTAATATAGTTTCTGTTTTGGCTTGGAGTACTCGGTAAGTTTTATACTTTAGCATCTTCGCATGTGTGTGAATGATTGCCATGATAGCATGCTTGCCATGAGGCTAATTGCTTATGTGATATAACTGCCTGAATGCCTGTGGGTGAAGGTTGGGTTATTTGGATTGGAATAAATCATCAAATGTTTGCTTTAAGCCCACTAGATAGTGGCAAAACCGTCTTTTCTAAGCCCACCCGAGGGTGGCAAAATCTGCATTTTAAAGCCTACTTGCGAGTAGCAAACCATCTTTCAAATAAACAAGCATGAAATGTTTTGTTCCAATTCGGGCGACCCAGTCTATACTTATATGCTGTGCGCATCACATAGTAACCTAGGCTAATAACCGGAATAAGAACATACAATGTTTTCAAAAATAGATATCATGGTTAGTAGAGGCCGATCTTTGATCGGGCGAGCGGGGGTGCTCACGAAGTGACCTTCCCCAATCGTACCCAAGTTCCCGAGCCGAGGCAACTTTGGTGATGACGGACACGTGGCCTTTGGCACCGAGTCAGGGTTTCCTAAATTTCCCATTAAAAAATATTTAGGTGGCGACTCTGTATCTGGCAAAGCAGTCCATGTTTGGCACTTCTTTCAAAAATCTGTTTTCTCAAAACGATTTGCCGGATTTGGACTCTTTGGTTCAGACTTAGAACCGTGACGATTTGAAGAGTCCTGAGCTGTAGTGACCCCAAATGAACAGAACGGGAGCTCGTTCCTCCCGGGGCGTTCGGGGACGTCTACAGTTTCTGGCGACTCTGCTGGGGATTTAGAGGACTTGACTCGAACTCATGATATCTGTTTTTGACTACACTTGTGTGTTTCTTTGCATTGCATTTGCATTGGCGCGCCTAGGACACCGTGTTTGCCATCTGCTATTCCTGAACGGTTTGCCGGAGGCTTGTCTTGTCAAGGCATGACCATAAGGCTGACCGATTGTGGGCTCTGCCAGTATGGGAACACAAACCCCGGTTTTACCGGGGCACCCTCTTTGACCATTCGACCTAGTGCATATTCGGATCCATAGTGACCATTCCAAACTAGGACAGGTTGCTTACCCGTTTATAGGTTGTTTGAAACCACTGTGTGCGTAGTGAAACCCTAGCTCCTGACAAAATAGGACAGGGAAACCCTACCCCTTCATAGGGGTGTTTTGGCTCTCACTTATCTGTTATGTGCTTTAGAGTGCGTCTCTACAGGAATGCATGTATCAGTGTATGAGTTTGGGCATCAGGCCTGCGGGCACCAGTTTGCGAATTTGGGCATCAGGCCTGCGGGCATTACTATCAGTATTTGGGAGTCAGCTTTACCTGGGGGTATCAGATTCAGATTTTGAGGTCGAATTTCGGGGCAGAATTCAGTAGAGGGCACACTCATTCAACTATGCTCGTATCTGTTCAGATGGAATCAGGCTAAGATGCTGTCTGTTTTCTCTTTTGCTAGGTAGTCTGGGAACCATAGCTTCAGAAGGCTCCGATATCCCCCGAGGTTCATTGAACTTGTGCTGATAGACTTTGCTAGGTCAGAGATTCAGTTCAAGGGCAATCAGTGTTCCTTCGCCAGAGGCAAGGTAAAAAGGGCTAGTCGAGCACAAATCACCGGTTCAGCGATTACCAGATCAGTGGCCCTTATCCACCCCACCAGTGAACAGTCAGGCTGAGGTCTCAGTTTCTACTGCAGGGATAGATACCGGTCAGTCAGATGGATCAGCAGAACACGTCAGGGATGGAGGCAATGATGCGCTAGATGCAAGAAAGTATGAAACTCATGCAGCAGGATGCTGCCCGTCAGGCGGAATTTGTCAAACAGCAGTCTGCGATCATGGCTCAGCAGGCCGAGCTCATCACCAAGCTGCAACAGCAAAGCGATGCGTCCACTTCACAACAAGTTCCTCCCCCAACAGGAGCTCCAGCACCTGGGGAGACGCCAAACGTCCAAGATGATACGGACATTCCGGCAGGGCCGGCTTCGCCCCTAATTTTACCCCAACTATCCAAAACACCTACCAATCTACCGGACTCTCCCTCCGGGTTCGAGGTCGACCCCTCAGCGTTGAAGTTGAGCAAGCTTGAAAAGTTGTTCAAGAAATCCCAAGGGGTAAAGTCCATCCCGGGCATTGAGGACGGGTACACCGACGCAGCTGTAACTCTGCCGGACAGGTTCAAGATGCCTCACATCGACCGTTTTGATGGGTCAGGAGATCCCATGGTCCACTTGAGCTTGTTTTCAGATGTTCTGCGCCCGATGGGCTTGACAAGATCACAAAAGCTCTCCCTTTTTGGCAGGACCCTGTCGGGTATTGCGGTCACCTGTTATGCCAAATTGGAGGATTCAGTGAAACGGAGTTGGGAGGACATGGCCGAGGCCTTCGTCACACAATATTCATACAATACCCAAATCGAGATTACGACCCGTGATCTTGAGGCAATGAGGCAGGAGCCAAAGGAGAGCTTCTCAGAATTCGTGTCTCGGTGGAGGGCGTAGGCCTCGATGATGACTCTAAGGCCTACTGATAAGGATCAAATTCGGATGATTGTGCACAATCTCCAGCCCAAGCTAATGCAGAGAATGATTGTAATCCCCTTTCCCACTTTCTCATATTTACACGATATGGGGGTACAGATCGAGGACGCTATGAAGCAGGGCCTTTTTGACCAGGAGAAGGAGCAGCCCAGGAGGGCGTTTAACCGCAGTTCGAATGCGACCACCAGTGGTGATGCAGCTGCAAGATCTTCTGAAGTGGCCATGGCTACCACCGTATCAAAAACAGTTACCCCATTCACCGGTGCGTCCGGAAGTAGCTCACAAGGAACCAAATATCCACCCCGAGTCAAGAGGGTTTTCACCCCGCTTTATATGCCTTTGTCAAAAGCTCTGGAGGCCTTAATCCGAAAAGGACATCTGAAGCCATTGGAACAACGGCCTTTACCTGATCCTATCCCTGCAAAGCATGATCAGACTAAATACTGCGCCTACCATCAGCAAACAGGCCATACTACCGACGACTGCTTTCGTCTGCGCCATGATGTACAAGATCTGTTTGACAACGGGGTCATCCCCGCACCAGGTCCTGCAAAGTCTATCGGCACTTGATCAGTGAATTTGTGGGGGGATAATGTAATCTGATCAGAGATTGAACCAGCTGCGGGTGGCACTCGATTTACTCTAGACGTGGGAATGGCACGCACTGTTCTGAGCAATATGCAAATACCAATTTTTTGCGCTTTCTAACTTGGGTATTGGGTCAGTTTTGTTGTTTTGTTTTGAGTCTGTCTTTTTGTTTTGAGTCAGTCTCTTTTGTTTCGGGTCTGTCTTATTGTATCAAGTCAGTCCTGTTGTATAGGAGTCCGGTGATTCCGGGGGGGGGGGGTGTTACCTCGAGCGTCACCATTTTGTTTTGTGGTTATCTTTTCGTTTTGTTTTAAGTCTATTTCTGCCAGGGAATCAGTTGTGCCGACAGATTTGAATAAAACAGCAGTGACCTTCATGCTCTCGCATTTGCTTCGGCCATGTGCCAATTGTGCCAGAAAGTTTGAATGAAACGACAGTACTTTTCGCCTACTCTTCTGCACCCCAAAATCATTGCACCGACCTAAGTTTTTCAAAACCTTTTGAACACTGCGGTGAAAACGAAGAGGAAGGAATTCCTCGGGATTTGCAAAACTTTGATCAAATTGAGAGAAAGAGAGGCGTGCTAAGCCCTTAATGAATGAAATCATGCTTGTTAGCGTGAGTACTGAGAAGGACCCTGGCTTGATCCAGACCGGTTTCACACTATTTTCAGCGCGAGCGATTTGTCGCTTTCTTAAAAACTTTCAAAAATAAAATGTTTTGCGTGGTCTTGCGAAGACTTGTGTGGAATCGCTCCTGAGATTGTGCAGCCTAGGATCGCTCTCAGCCTCCAGACTCAACCCCTTCGCTTCCAAACCTTGAACTTGAATTCAGAAGGTTCAACGATCAGCTACGATGTGAGGCCTGTGTGGCCAGATTTGAAGCAGCCCTCGAACAAGAGGCCAGGAAAGTCAGATCAAAAGATCAGAAGATCAGAAGAAACTTGCAAAGCTAGAACAGAAGTACCCCTCGAACTAGGGGCAAAGATATCAGACATGCTCGAAGAGCTGAAGATGAGTCCTCTTGCAAAACAGCAGCCATTCTCCTGGATTCAGATGACTTCAGGATCTCAAAACCATTTGACATGGACTTGTTACACTTTTACCCTTTGAGAGGCTCGCTGGGCCGAAAACCCGGAAGGGCGACCCAGGCAAAAGTTAGAGCAAGAGAAAAATACAAAAAAAAAAGAGAAGAAAAGAAGCAAAAAATGCAAAAAAAAACGAAAACAAAAAAAAGAAAAATGAAGAAAAATGCAAAGAAAAGAACAAAAAAAAAAGAAAATCAAAAGAAAAGAAATGAAAAGAAATGAAAAAGAAAGAAGACCAAAGCTCGCAAGGTCGAAAACCCGCGACGGGCGCCTTGGCAAAAGCTAGAGCATAAAAAGGAGAGGTTAAATACCCGAGCGTACCTTAAACCCCGAACTACGTAAGGCTTGATTCCTATCTTTGGGATACGTAGGCAACTTCATTCTGAAGTCCAGCCATAAACACTTCCAATTCGTTTGTGCCCATGTAATGGTTTTGATCATCTTCGTTTTCTCTGTATCTGAGAGTTTGGTTGTGTTCGTCGCTCTGAGGACTGACTGCAATGGGCTGCGGTGCCATCCAAACAAGGGGCAACTTTCCGTTGCCACTCGATGCGTTGCAAGGCCATTCAGACAAGGGGCAGCTTCCCGTTGCCATTCAATGCGTCGTGGCGCCGTTCAAACAAGGGGCAACTTTCCGTTGCCATTCAAAACGCCGCAGTGTCATTTCAAACAAGGGGCAACTTTCCGTTGCCATGCTGTGTCCTTCAGACAAGGGGCAATTTTCCATTGCTATGGATCCGAGGTTGTGCATCTCAAGAGTAGGTTCCGTGCTTGTTCAGCAGTGGCCGTTTGCGAAATATTTTTTGAGAATTTTTTACTGAGGTTGACTAATCTTCTCGAAAAGTATTCCATTTTCAAAACTGGACCATTTCTTGGACCCAAAAGAGGAAAATTTTCAGTGCTCATGGCCTGACTGGCATGATTTTAAATCAAAAAATTGAACAAGCATGTTAATCTAACTCTCATTTTGGTCAATTTTTTTTTATTTATTTTTTATTTTTTATTTTTTATTTATTTTTTTTAGGAGAAAACTAAAACAAAAAATGGTCAAAATGATGAACTAGGGGCACAGTTGAGTCAGGTGTTCTGTCTTTTCCCCTTTGTCAACATACTTGCCAAGAAGGGCATTCTACCTGCCAGAAGAGGGCACAACTGAAGTTAACAACAAAGGGCTGAAAGCTCTCTCATCCTCCAAGCAACGAGGTATCAAGCTAAGTGCGAAGCACGAACTAGAATGGGGCAAGATATTCCACTCCATCATCTGGACAAATCTTATCACATCCAAGCTCCCCAGCAGAGCATCGTCAACCAATGTCAACTGCAGATTTGCTACACACCCAATTGTAGCACAGCCCTTCTGTGGAAGAAACTCACTGTTGTGAACAAGAAGAAGAATCTGGTAGAATACCGGGGGCAAGAGCCCACAATTTGCTGTTTATCCATCAACCATCCAGGGGAGGGATGAAAAAATGAGAGATTGAAGAATAGAGAGATGTGTGATGAGAGGAAAAGTGAGAAGAGGGCTTTTTCAGAAAAACAGAGCTTGAGGGCCGAGTGATGTGAGAACTACAAATGAGAAAGGGTGGGAAACACTACCCGGTGAAACAGGCTCCCTGTGCACGTTTGAGTGTCGTGTCTTTTTGTGTTGTCTCGATTCTTGTTTCGAGTCGTTTCGAGTGTTACTCGATGTGTCTAGGTTGTGTGCCTTTTATTTCCTTGTTGAGTCGTTTTGCTGTGTTCAGTCGTAGGCTCAATACCTGGTCGAAAACTCATCTCTCAATTTCAAAAATAAAATAGTTTTGTGCTCAAAGTGTTGTGCCGTTCTTCACGTTTGTGCAAAATAGAATTTGTTCTTTCGTAAAATCGCAGGATTCAACCCAGGTCATGTGAGAACAGTAGAACCAGGACCTATCTAAAGCTATATATGGTTCCGGACTGCAAAGAAAAAGCAAAAGAGGAAAATGTCGGGTATCTGAGCTTGTTTCAACTTCAGTAAGTTCTGAGACTACATTCCGTGTGTACCTCTTCAGGTCTTGCCAATGCTCCGAAGTATGAGTGTGCCTCTACCTCAAGCTCAAGATCAAGTCTGCTTCAAGCCAAAATGGCAAACATAAGTGCTCTCCTCGAGTACCGTTTCATGCCAGAGGCATCTTGGCTGTGTTCGCAATGAGTTCCTAGGAGACCAACTGCGACGGTGGAAACTAGAGTTCGAATGGCTGATGCCTAGAACGTAAAGGTTCAGGATTTCCGGGACTAAAGTCTGGTTTAAATACCCAGAGGCGTGTCCTCGGCTTGAAATCTGTATGGAAGCCCCATAGGTTGAGATAGCATGTATGCACCTCAATTCTGGATACCGAACCAACCTAGTCTGTCACCCTGTTGGAGAATAGGAAAAGTTGTGAATATGATCAGGAAGAAAGGCAACGTCCAAAGTGTTCTACATGAAGAACCCTTGTCAGTATTCCAGAGCCTTTGTACTGTGAGTTGAAGGTAAGTGTTCGAAGAGCACGAGGGGAGATCCCCGTCAGAGTAGAGCGGTTCATCGCCACTCACCCCTTGAGGTGCTTTCTAAAAGCGCCGTTACGCTTGTTTATTGCGTTCCTTAGACATCATGCATTGTATTGCATTGTACCTATCAAGTTTCTTTCTCATTCATGCACGATATTGTATGTACGGTTCATTCAAAGAGGTTCCGTTTGAGATCCTTTATTTAGTGTATCAATCACACTTCATTCAGTTAGTGCATTAACCACACTTCATTCCTTTAGTGTATCAATCACACCTCATTCACCCTTAGTGTGTCTATCACACTTTCTTCGTTCGCTTAGTGTATCAATCACACTTCATTTATTTAGTGTATCAATCACACTCTCTTCACTTAAGTGTATTAATCACACTTCTTTCATTTTGTGTATCTATCACACACATTCTCATTTTGTGTATCTACCATGCGCATATTCACTTTTGTGTATCTATCACATACATTCTCATTTTGTGTATCAATCACACTTCTCTCATTTTCTGTATCTATCACACACACCCACTTTTAGTGTATCCATCACGCTCGTTCACTAAGTGCATCTATCACACTTTGTGTTCACATTCAGTATATCAATCATACTCTGTTCACATAGTGCATCTATCACACTTTGTGTTCATTTTCAGTATATCAATCATACTCTGTTCACATAGTGCATCTATCACACTTTGTGTTCACATTCAGTATATCAATCATACTCTGTTCACTAAGTGCATCTATCACACTTTGTGTTCACATTTAGTATATCAATCATACTCTGTTCACACTGTGCATCTATCACACTTTGTGTTCATTTTCAGTATATCAATCATACTCTGTTCACTAAGTGCATCTATCACACTTTGTGTTCACATTTAGTATATCAATCATACTCTGTTCACACTGTGCATCTATCACACTTTGTGTTCATTTTCAGTATATCAATCATACTCCGTTCACATAGTGCATCTATCACACTTTGTGTTCACATTTAGTATATCAATCATACTCTGTTCACATTGTGCATCTATCACACTTTGTGTTCACATTCAGTATATCAATCATACTCTGTTCACCAAGTGCATCTATCACACTTTGTGTTCACATTCAGTATATCAATCATACTCAGTTCACTTAGTGCATCTATCACACTTTGTGCTCACCTTTTTGTGTATCAATCACATGTTCGCCCTGTGTATCTATCATACATGCACACTGTATTCGCAGTGGGAATTCCATAATTTTCTTACATCCTTTCTGCACGAGATGTAGTTTGGCTCGAGTTTACTTGCTTGGCTAGCATTCGCTTAAAATGTTGCATTTATTTCGCATAATTGCTCCATTACAGCTCCCTTTGCATGATCATGAGTGATGCTTGGCTTCGCGTAGCGTATAAGTCCACTCTTCAAACCGGCTTCGCGTAGCGTGTAAGTCCAATTATCAAAATCTTTCTGCATATCATTTTGCATCTTGCCCCCTGCCTGCGGGCATGCCTGCGGGCACATCTCTGTTTATCTTGTATGTTTGTCCAAGTCTTCGGCCTTGTCAAAAATGGGTCGTCTCTGGGCTTTGACATTCACTCCCGTCACTTATGACTTTCGAGTTCTGTCAAAGAGGGGCAACTGTAGACACCCCATTTTTGACCGACCTTAAGACTCAGACATCACCAGTTGAGCACTCGGTGATATTGCATGTTGTGCTTGTTCAGAGGCCTCAGAGTCGCGGCTGCGAGCCCCGCCTCCGGACTTCCGGACCTTCTTCGGTGCCTTGCCTCGGTTTGCGAACCAGACTCGATTTTCTCTGTTTCTTTTCCTGAGGGGAGGGAGAGGTCCCGTAGACCATCTCTCAGTGGCCGTGGGCTACATTTGGTGGCCGTAGGCCATTTTGCCCATTTCGGAGCCCGGTTCCCGGTTTTCGGAGCCGTCAGGCCGTGTGCCTCGGTTCGGGACCGCCTAACCATCTCCGTTTGCCCCGATTTTCGGCATACTTCTTATTTGCTCCCTTTTGAGGGACACTGGGGTCTCAGAAACCCACTTCGTGGCCGAACGCCACTTTCGGTGCTTAACAGCCCATTTTCGGGATCCCGAACTGCGTGTTTTGGCTCCCGAGTATTCGTTTTGCATCGGTTTTTGTTCATTTTTGGCAGGTACCTCTGTTTCATCATTAGGAAGGCCATGGAAGGATGGGAGGCTAGTAATTGTTGCAGCAACCAGTTATCTCTCCTCCGGAGCCCTCCGACACCCGTTTTTCCAACTTCCGGGCCAATGTTGAACACCTTGGAGTTAGTGTTGCCAACTTTCAACCACATATTTGTGATCTACACACTTGGGAGGATCCTAAAAGTTTATGGCCGGCCATTAATTTTTCTTTCCATTTTTGCCCCTCCTCTTCCGGGCCAATGTTGAACACCTTGGGCCCACTTTCTTGAACTTTGAACCACATATTTGTGATCTACACACTTGGGAGGATCCTAAAAGTTTATGGCCGGCCATTAATTTTTCTTTCCATTTTTGCCCCTCCTCTTCCGGGCCAATGTTGAACACCTTGGGCCCACTTTCTTGAACTTTGAACCACATATTTGTGATGTACACACATGGGAGGACACCAAAAGTTGGTGGGAGGCCAGTAATTTTTCCGAAAAGCCAACTTCTTTTTGATCAAAAGTGGTTCAGCATGAATCCGGGAAGGAGAAAAAGCTGCGTGGCTTCACCGAAACGGGCGTAACTCTTTGCACAAGAGGAATTAAGATATGAGGCCACCACCATTGGAGAGCTTACTTCCGGGGCTTCATTTGGCACTTAAAAATCTCCCAAGTCCAAGTTCGGGGGGGAGAGATGTGGTTGGTTGAAGTCCGCTTGGACTGAATCTGCGCGGCTTCACGGAAAAGGGCATAACTTTTCTACAGGAGGAATTTTAATGCAAGGTTTGCGCCATTGGAAAGCTAACTTCTGGGGCTTCATCCCAGGGGGTGGCCGGCCACTTTTTCTAGCCGGCTGGCCACTTTTTTCTTTGACCTAGCCGGCCGGCTAGGGGAAGTGGCCGGCCGGCCACCTGCAGCAAAATACCTAGCCGGCCTGCTTTTTCAGGTTGAGTGCATTCCAGCTGTGCCTTGGTTTTCCCCCCAAAATATCTACATCGGGGGGACCCTTTTGGAGGAAAAAAAGGCCTCATTTTTCCCTCCTCCTTGGCTAGACTCTTGGCTCCCTCTCTCTAAAATTTTGCTGGCCTCCCAACTCAAGAAAAGGGGTTACAAGGCTTGCTTGGAGGAGATACATACATAGCACCCCATTTCCTTCAAGTTTTGGGTTCCATTTCTTCATCATCTTCAAGCTCTACCACCACCCTTCCATTCCAGCAGCAAGGGGAAGAATTCCAGCAGCTTAGAGTCACCAAATCTGGTCCAAAAAGCAACAAAAGTGTTGGTCTTCAAAGGTAAGTCCAATTTCCCTCTTTTCTAGCTCATTTTTGCACCATCTCTAAGCCATACATGCTTATTAATTTGAGCTCCGACCAAAACTGAAAAGGTCATTTTTTTGAGCTCATTTTCTTGTTTCATTAAGGGCTCAACCCCGTTTGAGCCCTCTATATTGCACTTGCTTCAATATCCTCCTTAAATACCGTTTTCTTGCATGCTTTGGCATCCTATCATGCTTCCATTTTTGGACGATTTACAGGCCTAGAGATGGCCTTATTTTTACCTTCTTAACATGTTTCATTAAGGGTCTTTGGCTGTTTGGTGAATATTTTGCATACCTCATGTTATAGCCTCTTTTGAGCCTTATTTTGCATTGCATTTCTAGCATGTTTGTATACTGCTTTTGGGTTTTTACAGTTCTGGAAATATGCTTATTTTTTGTCCCTCTTCAATGTTGTAGAAGGGAATTTTTCAGTTTGGGCATTGAATATACCACTTGCCTCTTTGGCCACCTTTTGGTCCATTTTCTTGCATAAGAACTTAGCCTTATCTATGTTTGTTTTTGAGGTTTTTACAGTTCTGTGAAAGTGCTTATTTTTGGTCCCTATTCAATGTTGTTGAAGGGTCCTAACCTGTTTGGGGACAGAAGCTATGAGTTGCTTCTTAATCTCATGTTTATTCCCCATTTTTGCATGCTTGTTTTGCCATGTTTTTGTCCACTGTTTGGCCATGCTATAAACTGGAAAAGTGCTTATTTTGGGACTGCCTTGCTTCTGTATTTACATTCCATGTCCATAATGTGCATGTTTGGCATAGCTATAGGCCATTTCGGATGCCATAATCCATGTTTCGGGACTTTTCCATGCATCGGGTGTGCTTTCGCCTCATTTTGGGGTTGTTTTCCCCCAAATTTTAGTGCTGAAATCCCATTAGCATGTTTGCATATCATTCTGTATGTCATTTGCATTGCGTATGCATCGCCTCGGTTTGCGTGCCCGTGTGCACGCATTTCGAGGCACCTCATTTTCTGCCATCGGCATCTTATGTGAGTGCGGCTGAGGCTCTCTCATGTTAGTATAAGTCCATATTGCATTCTGTATGTCATTTGCATTGCGTATGCATCGCCTCGGTTTGCATGCCCGTGTGCACGCATTTCGAGGCACCTCATTTTCTGCCATCGGCATCTTATGTGAGTGCGGCTGAGGCTCTCTCATGTTAATATAAGTCCATATTGCATTCTGTATGTCATTTGCATTGCGTATGCATCGCCTCGGTTTGCGTGCCCGTGTGCACGCATTTCGAGGCACCTCATTTTCCTCCATCGACATCTTACGTGAGTGCGGCTGAGGCTCTCTCATGTTAGTATAAGTCCATATTGCATTCTGTATGTCATTTGCATTGCGTATGCATCGCCTCGGTTTGCGTGCCCGTGTGCACTCATTTCGAGGCACCTCATTTTCCTCCATCGGCATCTTATGTGAGTGTGGCTGAGGCTCTCTCATGCTAGTATAAGTCCATGTTGCATTCTGTATGCCATTTTAGTCGTATTGCATTGCGTATGCCATCGCCTCGGTTTGCGTGCCCGTGTGCACGTATTTCGAGGCATCCCATTTTCACAGCATAGTGCATACTAGGTTGCATCTTAGATAGCATCCATGTATTTTCTCGATTTGCGTGCCCACGTGCACGCATTTCGAGGCATCTCTCTTTCATGACATCGTGTATGTTAGGATTGTATCTTAGTTGCATTTCATGCATATCATGCATATTGCATCGTGTTCGGGATAGGAGTTAGCCCGGGCACGGGAAACGAGGTACATTTCGTACTCCGAGTGACGGAATGTATCTCAATTCCCCAGTCACCGACTCTCCGGATTATCCATGATGGAGTTAGGTTTTAGCTGTGTTTTTATGTGCATTCATCCCATATTGAATTGTGCATTTCGACTCCTCGGCCATCATGCCTCGGTATGCGTGATTGGTGGCACGAGGATCGAGGCTTGCATATATCTGTGCAAATACATTGCTATGCCCCTTTCCTGCTCTCTGTTGCAGCAAATAAAGGATCAGCAACTTTTCGGAGCTTGGCGCGCTTTCCAAGAATAACTGCTAAATAGAGGCTAATTGGGGCATCCCGGTGGATTTCCGCGCAAGACAACCCGGACACGCATCATCCATCAGAAGCAAGGCAGTCCCTGGCTTGCATGCCAGTTTTATTCTTTCTTAGTTAATTTGTTAATTAATTAGGAATTTGTATATTATTTGGACTGTAACATTTGGACTGTACTATTCTTTTATTCGGGACTGTATATTTATTCGGACCCTCTACGCGAGGGCACAACTGTAATAAGTGTGCGTGTGTGTGTTGTATGTCTTCCAACCCCACGTCTTTCTCCCTTTTATTTATCCGCTTATGATGGTTAGATTAGGGCATATTTCAATTAGCATACAGTATGATAGCATGTTTGCATTCATTCATTTGTATTGCATGCACCGGGCTCGGCGCATCATACTAACTGCATTGTACTTTCAATTCCAAAATTGAATACATGATAGTTGTAGCATTTCATATGACATGTTTAGAATAGCCGAGCCTGCTATAGTTGCATTTTGCATGTGTTGCATTAGGCATTTCTGTATACTTAGGATCATGCATGATTTCTAATATAGTTTCTGTTTTGGCTTGGAGTACTCGGTAAGTTTTATGCTTTAGCATCTTCGCATGTGTGTGAATGATTGCCATGATAGCATGCTTGCCATGAGGCTAATTGCTTATGTGATATAACTGCCTGAATGCCTGTGAGTGAAGGTTGGGTTATTTGGATTGGAATAAATCATCAAATGTTTGCTTTAAGCCCACTAGATAGTGGCAAAACCGTCTTTTCTAAGCCCACCCGAGGGTGGCAAAATCTGCATTTTAAAGCCTACTTGCGAGTAGCAAACCATCTTTCAAATAAACAAGCATGAAATGTTTTGTTCCAATTCGGGCGACCCAGTCTATACTTATATGCTGTGCGCATCACATAGTAACCTAGGCTAATAACCGGAATAAGAACATACAATGTTTTCAAAAATAGATATCATGGTTAATAGAGGCCGATCTTTGATCGGGCGAGCGGGGATGCTCACGAAGTGACCTTCCCCAATCGTACCCAAGTTCCCGAGCCGAGGCAACTTTGGTGATGACGGACACGTGGCCTTTGGCACCGAGTCAGGGTTTCCTAAATTTCCCATTAAAAAATATTTAGGTGGCGACTCTGTATCTGGCAAAGCAGTCCATGTTTGGCACTTCTTTCAAAAATCTGTTTTCTCAAAATGATTTGCCGGATTTGGACTCTTTGGTTCAGACTTAGAACCGTGACGATTTGAAGAGTCCTGAGTTGTAGTGACCCCAAATGAACAGAACGGGAGCTCGTTCCTCCCGGGGCGTTCGGGGACGTCTACAGGTTGGGGCGTTACAAATGGTATCAAAGCTGACTCTCCAGAGTACCGAGTGTGGGCCCCTGGCATCTCTCGGTGCATGTGAGCGGGCTTACGAGCTGGCAGGCTTCTGCACGAGGACGTGCAGCCTTATGGGGGGTTGATTGGAAGGCCCCGGTGTCCCACATCGGGAATGGAGAGGGAGTTACTGGGCTATAAAAGTAAAAAACTTGGACCCTTATATAGCATCGAGGCTTTTTCCCGGGTGGTGAAATCCCTAACAGAACTCCATAGTTAAGCGTGCTTAAGCTGGAGTAGTTCTGGGATGGGTGACCCACTGGAAAGAACAAATTCGTGTGGGCGTGGCCTAAAGCGGACAATATCGATGACGTATGAAGGGTTGGGGCGTTCTCGATGCATGTGGGCGGGCTTGCGAGCTGGCAGGCTTTTGCACGAGGACGTGCAGCCTTATGGGGGGTTGATTGTAAGGCCCCGGTGTCCCACATCAGGAATGGAGGGGGAGTTACTGGGCTATAAAAGTAAAAAACTTGGACCCTTATATAGCATCGAGGCCTTTTCCCGGGTGGTGAAATCCCTAACAGAACTCCACAGTTAAGCGTGCTTAAGCTGGAGTAGTTCTGAGATGGGTGACCCACTGGAAAGAACAAATTCATGCGGGTGTGGCCCAAAGCGGACAATATCGATGACGTATGAAGGGTTGGGGCGTTACATTGTGGAACACTTATATATATATATATATATATATATACACACACACATAGTATACTAGGTAGGGAGGCCTATGCAAGGTACGAGCGAGTTGCACATCTCTTTTCATTAACATTTGAGTTTTTGATTTTAAAGTAGTGTTTGTTTGATGGAAGAAAAATATAATGGAATAGACCTTATATATTTATATAACATCATTTTATTTCACCTATAATTTTTTTATGGAAGAAAAATATAATGGAATAAACCTTATATAACATCATTTTATTTCACCTATAGTTTTTTTTTTTTAAATTTATTTGTTTATTTAGTTTAGGAACTCTTATGTTGTATTTGGTTAATTAGAATGAGATGCAATAGAATGATTATCTGCCTTTATTACGACTTTAGTTATGAGTTCGGATTCTCTAAAGCAATTTTGGATTTTTTTTAGTTGGTTGGTATTTAATTCTACAAAAATTAAATATACAATAGTCAAAAGTTAAGAGCATAACAATTGTTTTAAAAGTATAACAACCATACAAATAATCATTTTGACATCACTTTAAAAACAAAACAGTAAATTATAAATATACCCTTGAGATTTGCTTAAAATGCAGATTGTCCCTTATGGTTTGCAAATTTACAAATACCCCTCTGTTAGAATTTTTTTTATTTAATAGAATTAATTGAAATTTTTTTTCTAACTGCTTTTATATACAATAATAAAAATACCTAAATTATTAATTGAAATAAATTTTTGTCATCACTATGGTTTGCAAATTTACAAATACACCTTTGTTAGAATTTTTTATTTAATAGAATTAATTGAAATTTTTTTTCTAATTGCTTTTATATACAATAATAAAAATACCTAAATTATTAATTGAAATAAATTTTTGTCATTACTAAAAACTGTTAATTGACTTGATGATTTATTAATAAAAGTGATTATTTGTTATGATATTTGAAATTTGAAGGGGTGTGATGTAATTTTTAAAACCATAAGGAACAATTTGTATTTGTAACAAACCTCATAGAGCGTTTTTGTAATTTATCCAAAAAAAAAATCTAAACTTTTGGACTATTAGGCTAATTACAGTTAACCCAAATTTTTTACATAATTTTAAAAAACCCTCTATCCAAATTAATTCACCAACCAAACTAAAGGCCAAATAGATTAAAAAATAAACATAAGGGCAAAATGAAAAATAAAATACAAGCCACCAACACCAAAGTTATTCTTATATAGATAGATATATTAAAATTAATAAAAATATTGAATAGTTAGAACTTAGACTTGGTTTTATTTGTCCTTTTGAATGTTAATCCATAAATTGAACTATAATCAATTGTTTTAAAAATTTTAGAATTGAAACCAAAATCATGCCTTCAAAACATCAGACTAAATTGTACAATTTAGACTTATTCAATAGATAATTTTATTTATTTATTTAATACCACAACTTCGTTGCAATCTGGATTGCACAATCTTTGTTATACATCTTACACTTGAGTTGGTATTGACAAAAAAATGTCTCACAATTTTAATTTACAAAATACCCCCACAAGAATTACATAATTCTCCAAGTATCTTCTATCTATCAATACTATTATAAAGTGAACATTAGACTTAATGTAAACACTACAACAAATAAGAGTTTTAGAGACTAAATGTTTTGATCTCTAAAAGTGAAAATTTTGTTATAAAAAACATTTAGGGACCAATTTCTATCGTTATGAGGATAGTCGCTAAGAGGTCGTCCCAAAAAGTCCAAAACAAGGCTTTTAGCGACAAAATTTTGAAAATGTCACTAATAAATAAACTTTTAGGGCCAAAATAATTTGGCCTCAAAATGGTTTATTTTTTTAGACAAAAAATTTGGTCCCAAAAGGATAATAATTCATCACTAATGTCTAATTTTTGTTGTTAAAAATACAATAACGGCACTTTTCGCAACAAAAATATTTGGTCCCTAAAAAATAATTTTGTTTCTAAATTGTGATTTCTAAAACCTTAATTTTTTGTAGTGAAATGACATAGAAAAAGTATTTTGTTAATAAGATGAATGAAGGCTTTATTTATATTGTAATGAGATTAGGATTTATAAAGAAGTCAATGAAAAACAAAAGTAATATATATATACATATATTAAAATTATATAAATATTGAATAGTTGGATGTGGTTTATTTCTCCTCTTGAATCTTAATCTATAAATTGAACCATAATCAATTGTTTTAAAAATTTTAGAATTGAAACCAAAACCATGTCTTCAAAACATCATACTAAATTGTATAGTTTAGAATTATTCAATAGACAGTTTTATTTAATTTTTTTAACATCATAATTTCGTTCTAATCTGAATTGCACAATCTCTATTATATATCTATCTATTCTTCTATTATATTATAATATGTGAATACCTGAATTGGTGTTGACAAAAATTGTCTCACAATTTTAATTTCCAAAAAACCCTCACAATAATTACATAATTCTACATGTATCTTCTATCTATTTATCTATCTATATTATCATGAAGTGAACACCATACTTGGTGTGAATCTGACAAAAAATTAATTTTCAAAAATACCCTCAAAAATAGTTTTGGAACTGCTAACTTGCAACCTCATGAATGAGTTGGTGTTTTGTGTCTCATAATTTTTATTCCAAAATAAGTCCGAATAATTATGTAATTTTCACATGTAACTTTTTTCTTATAATTTTTTTTTTTTTTGCAGAATTCATTAAGAAATCATCTTACAAGTACTTGAATTTCAATTGGTTCATAACATATTCTTATATTCCAACAAACCTTATTATTTATATATTTGATCCACCAAATCTTAATTTTATATTTGAGATGATCTAAACAAGTATACTTTTTGACTTTTTACAAAAAGATATGTAAAACAGTAGAGAAGTGATATGACCCTAATAAATACACTTATCTAAATAAGTGCACTTATATAGTGCATACCAAATAGCTTGTTTTATACTCTCTTTTTTTAAACCCTAAACAACTTGGTGTGAACTATTTTGTACTTTTTTAAAAAATCATAATTTTTGTTGCTCATTTTTTTTTTTAATGAAATTAATATTTTTGAAACCTAATTAATGAGATCTATCAAGTAAGCACTCACTAGAATATGTAATTTTATAAAATGAAAATAAATAAATTTGACAGTGTGAATGTTTACATCATGAAACATTTACATTGTTAATGTAAACATTAATGAGCGCTTCACCCTACTATCATTAAGGGTATTTTGGTAACTTTGTTAGCCATATGACATATTGGAACATAGAAAAATAATTTAGGCAAATGAAACATAAGTAAATGAAGAGAAATTTATAAATAAATGCTCTATTTTTTTCGACTTGCACACATAAAATGTGTACTTGGCCGCTAACTTTCTTTAAAAATTAAAAGTAAAATCAATACAACTAAACTATAAATATCAAATTGATGTAACAGTTAAATTTTAGAGATTAGGAGTACAATTTTCCCAAATTATGAAAAGAAATTTGTGGCTATAATGTTATCGAACATAACAAGGAAATCGTAAAATGTCACCGTAAAGCAACAAATCATCAAAACAAAAAATATTTTCCGCTGCCAGGATTCGAACCTGGAATATTCTCATTAGCCGAGTTGATAATAGTTGAGCTACAGCGGATCTTTCAATATGCTTAAGAAGATAATAATATTTATAAAACTAATGTTTTAAGTAGTGTCTTTTTTTTAAGGGTACTAAGGTGGAGTTTCATGACCTAATTTAATACTTAAAACTGAATATATTAAGTGAAAATTAATTAAGTCTATATGATAATTACAAATGGTATCACTTAAATATAACTTACAAATGGTATCACTTGAATATAACTCTTAAAATATAAGCTAAAAATTAAGAAAATTTTAATTGATAAAAATTATTTAATTCTGACTCAATTTATAAATATTTATACATAAGTGTCAACATATACCATATAACCTCACAAGCTCCACCATCACCGTCGCTGCTATGACCACCACCATCATCCATCACCCTTCCATTGCCACCACTTTCATCACCATTGTCGTTACTACCATAACCATCGTCATTATTTTACTACTACCACCACAGTCGCCACCTATTACCACCACTACTACAACAATTTGTACAATCCTTCACCTCTACAACTATTGTCACTGTTGCCATAACTTTTTTTTTTTATCAGCAAAAAAGAAACCTTTATTGATGAAAAACCATACAAGGGATGAGATTACATCAAACAAAGAGAGGGAGGGGGAAGAGTTGCATGCAGCATAGCAAACTAACCCAATCCCAACTAGGTTGGCACCGAAAAGAGAGCCCAATCATCTGCAAGCTTAACCCCAGGAGTTTGGTGAGGAACCAAACCCGACGGGAAGAAAAAGGAAACAAGAGAACAGAATACAAACACAGCAAAACATAACAACGTAAATCAACAGAACAAAAAATCATAATAGAGCAAAAGCAGCAACCACAGCAGCAGGTAGGCCGACCTTAGCATACTTGAACCTTAGTCAAAACCAAATCATAATGCATACTTGAACCTTTGCATCAACCTAGAATCACACAACAGATTCAACCACAACATACTAGCAGACCTTGGCTTACTAGCAACCCAGAGTCAACCACAAACAGCAGAAAAAACAGATAAGCCTATCATAGTACCAGATAAGCCTAACAGATAATCCTAACATAGCACCAACTTACAATCAGTCCACTAGCAATCCACCATCAAACCAACAGATCCAGACAAAGCAACAATAGTCCAACATCAGACCAACAGCAGACCCAAAGCTGAACAGGACATCAAACCATAGTACACGTCAACCCAAAATTAACAGCCCACTACTAAGCCTAGCATATCAGATCATCAACTCAACAAGATAGATTACCAACAAAACATAGCAGCTCACCATCCAGGATTTGTAGCCAGTACTTGTAGCCAGCTTGTTGACCCAGACCAGCAGTAGCACAACATAGTAGTCCAACATAGCAATCCACCTACAGACTAACATCAGACCAACAGCAGACCAAAAGCAAACTAGATCATCAAACCATAGCATAGCACATCGACCCAAATTAACAGCCCACTTGCAATCCATATTGCCCACATAGATCAACAGCAGCCAGAATAGATCAACCTCAAGATGAATAACAGAAACAACACCACAATTGCCTACTCACTTGATACACAACCTGATCTGTTGCAGGTTTGAAGAGAATGGATTAATTTAGTAATCTCTTCCCATCAAAGTTGACATCATTCATATGGCTACTCTAACCTTAATAAGTTCATAGAGCTCTTCCATGCTGGGTTGTACCTTATTGAAAATTACATCATTTCTGTGCTTCCATATCGACCACAACACCGCTAATGGTATTACTTTCCAAATCTGCGTTTCCCTTTTTTTAAACTTCCATCCATTCCACCACCGAAATAGGAGTTCCACTATGTCAGGAATAACCCACTTCACTCCTCACCATTTGATGATACTAGACCAGACTTTCCAAGCAAAGGGACAATGTAACATTATATGATTTAAAGATTCCTACCCTGATCTACATAGAACACAGCTTGGTCCCCTATTAGACTCAACAACCCCATTCTTTTGCAACAAATCAAATGACTTTATTCTCCCTTTCCAAACCAACCAAGCAAAAAACTGAGATTTTGGAGCAACAACATTATTCCAGATTAATCCATATAAGCTTTTTATAGGACCGTAACTCAGCTCACACCAATTATAGGCTGCTTTTACACTGAAGCACCTTGAACTGCCCTCCTTCCAGCTGAAGCTATCCAAATTGACCAAACAGAGACTTGGACCAGATCCTAATTCATCCTTCAAAATTCTCAATTCCTCCTCTTCCCAAATCCTTAAATTTCTTCGAAACCTGAGAATCCAATCAGCAAAGCTATATTTTCTGTGTACCATCTCTTTCAATGTTACCCCTTAATCAATAGAAATACTAAATAATGTCGGATATTTGTCTTTAAGACAATAACTACCCTTCCATGCATCCTTCCAAAACATAATCCTTCTACCATTCCCAACTTTGATTTCAACATTCTCCTTAAAAAAATCAAAAAGCTTGGGATTAGATTGTGCCGCTGATAAGATATCGCTCCAAATCCTTGAGCAAGTAAAATTATTCATAAAGAAAGGAGACAATCTACCACCCTTAGCTCCATACCTGGAACAAATCAATATCTTCAATAAAGCATTATCTTCAGACCCATACCTCCACCACCATTTGGCTAACAAACATTCGTTAACTGACTTAATGTTCCCTATTGCCAAACCACCAAGTTTCTTGCTCACAGATACATCCTTCTATTTTACTAAATGTATCCTTCTCTTTAGATCAGAACCACCCCAAAGAAAAGCTGATTGTATCTTATTTAGTTCCTTTACAATACCTTGAGGCATTCTAAACAGGGACATTTAGTAAACTGGAAGGTTGGGCAGCACTGATTTAATTAATACCACCCTACCAACAAAAGATAACATTCTTCACTTCCAACCAGCTAATTTATTTTTGAACTTGTCCACCACAGGTTTCCAAGTTTGCTTTTTACTAGGATTAGCCCCTAAGGGCAACCCTAAGTACTTGAAAGGAAGCTTTTGGCTTATGCAATTTAATCTTGAAGCAAATTCAACCACTATATCCTCTTCAATACCCACCCCGCTGACAGCACTTTTATGATAGTTAATCTTAAGACCAGACACAACTTCAAAGCATCTTAGAATCCTCTTCACATTTGTGATTTCCACCCAATCAGCTTCATAAAATAAGATTGTGTCATCGACAAATTGTAAATGAGATATATTCAGTCCATCAGCCCCAACCGTAACCCCTCTTATCAATCTAAGTTCTTTTGCTCTTGATAACAACATGTTAAGACCTTCAGCTGCAATGTTGAACAAAAAAGGTGAAATTAGATCCCCTTGCCTCAAACCTTTTTGGGGAAACACTTCTTCAGAAGGGGATCCATTAACAAGAAATGAAATTCTAGCAGACGATAAACATATCCTCAGCCAATCCACCCATTTTGTCTCAAAACCAAACTTCCTCAACATATCAAACAAGTATTCCCAATTTACTGTATCATAGGCCTTTTCAAAGTCCAATTTTATTATTAACCCACTTTTCTTGGATTTTTTCCACCAATTTACCACCTCATTTGCCACTAATATCCCATAAACTATATTTCTTCCACTTAGGAATGCCGATTGGGCTGGACTAATGATACTTGGAATCACCATTTTTAATCTGCAGGCTAAGACTTTCAAAAGAATCATGTAAATGGAATTTATGAGACTAATTGGTCTATAGTCTAGGATACTAGTTGGACTTTCTTTCTTGGGAATTACTGTTTCAAAGGAACAATTCAATTCCTTCACCAATCGACCATTCTCATGGAACTCAGCCATAAACTGCATTATATCATCTTTCATAAACTTCCAACCCTTTTGAATACAAATCAAATTAAACCCATCTGGCCCAGGTGCTTTATTTCCGTCATACTCTTTCATTATAGCCTTAACTTCTGATTCAGAGAAATCCTTCAGTAGCAACTCGTTTTGAAAGGGTTCAATGATTTTAAATACACCTCCAAATTTAGGTCTGCTCAACCAAGTCTCAGCAAAAGCTTCACCAAAATACCTTGCAGCTTCTTGTTTCATAACTTCAGGTGTATTATAGGTGTTACCCTTGATTGTGATGGATTCCATCAGATTCCTACTCTGTCTCTGAGTAGCCATGATGTGGAAATACCTAGTGTTCCTGTCACCTTTGAGAGCCAAATTTACTCTTGATTTCTGCATCTATACCTAATTCTTCATTTTTCTCAACTTCAATAACTCCCCTTTGATCTCTTTTCTACTTTGAACTTCATGTTCTTGCAAACGTCTATCTTTTGTAATCAAATCCAGTGCATGCATTGCATCATCTGCTTCTTTGAGCTTGGACTCAACATTTCCAAACACTTCATTGTTCCATGCTTTCAATGCTTCTTTCAAGGACTTCAATTTGATTTTTAGCCTATACCCAGCCCAACCCTCCACCTGCGTGCTCACCTATACAGATTTAAACTTTTTCATGAAAGTGGGATGAAGAATCCAAGCATTTAAGAACCTAAATGGCTTAGGACCCCAATCCCTATTATCTTCCATTAAAATTAGAGGGCAATGATCTGATAACAACCATGACAGGCCCCATAATTTAAATGAAAACCATTCTAGCCATTCTGGACTTACAAGAAATCTATCAAATTTACTCCACCTGTCTCCTTCCTGTGAATTGCCCCATGTATACTTTCTCTCAATCATGGGAACATCTATTAACCCTAAATTATTAATAAATTCATCAAACTCAATCATCCCACTATCTCTTCTTATGCATCCTTTCCTTTCAGCCACTGGTCTAACTTCATTAAAATCTCCTCCAATACACCAAGGATTAGGAAACTTAGGTTGTAGATTGCCCAAAGTCTCCTAAAGTTAGATTGTCCAAAGTCTCCTAACGTTTCCTTCTCATAATTCTATCATTTGGGGCATAAACATTAACAATCACACAATCAATTACATGATGAATTTTACCTGAGAGGATGATTCAGTTCCTGTTACTACAGCAGTCAACTAGCTCAAAGACCTCAGGTTTCCACACACAAAGCAATCTTCCAGCACTACTGTCTGCATCTACTTCCATAAAATCAACCAGATCTTCAGGCCAAATAGATTTGACAAACTGCTCTGATAACTCTGTTCTTTTTGTTTCTTGAAAAAGAACCATATCTACCTTTTTCTGCCTTAGGAACTCTTTTACTCTCAACCTCTTCTCCAACCTTCCCAACCCTCTTATATTCCAAGATACTATCTTCATTAAAAGATTCTAATTACCCCTTGTACTCCTAAGATGCTTCTTCAAGCATCTATTTCTTCCTTCCTCTAAAATACCTGGGCCAAATCATTTTGTTCCATTGTGATAATTCTCTTAATCACCTCATTTTCCTTACCTTTGAAATCTACCCCCAGATTTTTCCCAATCTGTATTGTAGCTATAGCTTCATTTCTTAGACAAATACTTCTTTGATCTTTCCTATTACGTGATAAAGAAGATGAAATTGCCTCAGTTACAGCCATAAAAATAGCTCCTCTGCACAGTCCTTGTTTTGACCACACCTTATTTTGTCCCAGTCATCTTCTCCTTTGTGCAATACGACTCAGACTAACTTCACCCTTGTTTCTACTCTACTCAACTTGACTTTTAGACATCACCTTCTTTTGCTGCAAGTCTTTCACTTTTTGATTAGGTTGCCCAAATGTTTCCACAAGGCCAGATACTACGACTAAAGACAACTGATCTACTGAAAAAGAGTTTGTGGGTTGGGCTACCTCTTTATGCCATTCAATCATGCCTTGATTCAGGCCCACAGATAACCCTTTGGACTGGACCTGATCCAACACCACATCAAGATTAATACTAGGCCTTTGTAAATCATGACTGCTAATGCTTTTCATGAAACCAGCTGACATCCCACTCTTAGTATCCTTTCGACTTCCCATATTAGTTTTCTGAATTATGACCCTGGCCATGCCTTCTTCATTTCCCAAACCTGCACCAACTGCTCTTGTTTCTACCACATTATTACATGTTTCATTTACTACGGATACGGCCACAACACTACTTTTGTTGTTCTCTCTTGCTCTGTAGTTGTCGCCCACTTCAAGTGCCAATTCATCATTGCCTGCCACTTCATCCTCTAACTTAACCACGTCATCAACCTCCTCATCCTCCTCACACTTCCCAACTTCCTTCTCTGTTACACTGAACTGGTAGTTTGAATAATCTTCCTTTTGCTGATCATGACCTGAACCTAGCTCTTCAATCACCCTCACTGTATTTACATTCCCTTTATTAATCAACTTGATACTAGTATTGATAAACTTCATACTCTTCGTCAATATTCTCCATTTACCACAGGCCAAGGTTGTCAGGGACATGGTGTTCACATCAACCTCTAACACCTCACCCCACAACTCCCTAATTCTTTTGAAGTTTGTGTTATTCCAAAGATTAAGAGGTATGCCATAGCATCGTAGCCATACCTCCTTTTCTTGATCAAGAATAAGACACTTCCTCCATTCAACCAAGGTTTCACACCACTCCTCAGTCCAGTTCCCAAGTACCTCCCTCCTATTCCTAAATGCCTCCATTGATTTGAAAGACAGAACTACTACTCTGCCTCCACCTTCTCGAACTCGAACACCCTGCAAATCTCTTCTTACACACTCTTTTCTGAAATATGTAAAATTACAGTGTTTCTTGAGCGTACCAATAACACTTTGGTGTAGCCAACCATTTCCATATTCCTCAGCTATGACAACCTTTTCAAGTGCTTTTTGTTGTTGTCCACCTCTCACCACCTCTGCAAAGGATGGTTTTCCATGCATCCATTCCCTAATCCCATTAATTTCTTTGGCTTGTAACTTCTACTTATCTATTTTTTGAAATCCCTCATTCTGCTCTCTGCCAAACTCAGCATTCTTTACAACTAAGGATCTATTACCACACCATACTCCATTTACCTTCTGTATAGCCAGTTTTGCTGCAACTGGACAATCGTAGCGGACGAAACCAAACCTTGATCTTGTTGCTTTTCTTCTTTTGAATGGAATGAACAAATCTTTTACTACACCAAACTTTGTGAATAAATTATAGAGCCCTTTGGGATCCATAGACTCAGGAGGATTATCCACAAAAAGTGTTTGTAAGCTCAGGTTGCTCCTACTCCTCCTCTGTCTCTGATGCAAGACTGGTATCCATCCTCCTTCGCCCCTAGTTGCTGCTCCATGAGACTTCTCTATTCCCTACGCCATCCTTAGTTGGTTTTCTAAGTTTCACACTGCCACCGTTGCCATAACTACCACCATCATTACACCGCCACTACTCTCTTTTTATCATCACTACGTTACCCCATGGTTGATTCTAACTTTTTAAGGATCCGAAGCGAACCCTAAATATGAGACCTTTCTTCTTTTATTTCTATTTTTTTTAAAATGATCAAAACATTATGTATCGAATTTTGTTTTAAATTTTTACATTTAATAATGCTCACAAAAAGGCTACTAAAATTTACTTAAATATGTAATAAAGTTTACAATAATAAAAAGATTAAAATATAAGCTGCGGTACCAAATAGAAAATAAATTAAGTCTTCTACTTCTTTCTAGAAATAGTGACAGGCTATTGGATACCCGAGAATAGTTGACTGTAAAAAATGGCTTTCTCCAATAGATTTGGAAGTCTCATGAGGCAGACCATTTCACAGAATAGTATATCGAATGGGCAAGTTTCAATGGCATCTATGCTTAATGCCATTCATTGCATGTCATCTTCAAAACTTTTCATTAGAGCTATGAGCTTCAGTATTATTATTTAATGTATTAAATATAGTACAAGTTAATTATAGGTTCCACAATTGAAACCACATTGATCTATCTATGTACTAGGCCTTTCTTTTGGAACTGATGACCAGTCTCTCAGCGAAGCATTTTCTGGCTTTTGTGATGTTTTGGATGGTGAGTTTTAAATATGTTGTCGATGCATTTACACAATATTAGAATGCAAAGCATGCTAAGTTGTCCAAATGCTCGTGCAGATAAGCATAACATGTATTGGCACAAGGTTTTTATTACTTAGTCAGCCAAAAAATGCCTTGTGCAAAGTTTTACAAGTTTTTGTTATTACAGTCGCAGACATTGTTAAAAATAATATTACAATCTTATATTAAGGGTTTAATGGAGTTATCCTTAAAAAAAAAAATTCCAAAAGATGGATGGTACATTTGATTTACTGATAATGGTTATACAAGTGATTAGGGAAAACAGAATACATTTGTGAGATAGAAACAACCCGTTAGTTTCTCCAATGCATCTAGTTGGTGAGTATTGTTGATCAAATGTTTTAGTGATGATCCCCGTAAGTTGGCATTTTTGTTAATTTCAATCAATTGACATGAGTTTCGATGTCTAATTTTTGGATATAAATTTAGGCCTGGTTGGTAGGTTCTATCGTTTTTTTTTTTTTTTTCTTTTTTTTTCTTTTGGTTTGAGCCATCTCTTTTTCTTCTATGACTCTTTCTGCAAAAAGCGGGGAATCTAAACCTTCTAGTACACATATAGGATACCTGAATCAACATGCTAATTTCTTTTGATCTTGAGATATCTAAGGTCTCAATTCTATATTTTACTGATGAAAATCCAATTGATTTTCTGCTGATGTTGAAACTGGTTGAGATATGTTTCTTTCCTTGAGTTCTTTTTGCTTGAGAAAGGATGAAGAAATCATTTTATTGGCATATTGCACATATTTAGTTCAGGGTCTTAAGTTGTTCTATGTTGTATGATGTTGTATGTTGTTGCACTTGCCATCTCATCCTCCTCCGAGCAAAGAGAGCAGAGAGCAAAGAGAGAGGGAGAGAGCACCGAACATCGTCACCGAATCAGAGAGAACACCATCGTCTCCTCCTCTACGCCACCACTACTGCCGCGATGCCAGAGTCACCAAACCTCCATACTTCAGTGTCGGTTCCCTCCACCAAGGCAGATCTGAGCAGATCTCTCTCTTTCTCTACTCAGATCTCTCTCACTCTCTATGATGTTGATGATGCTGAGGATGTTGTTGAATTGTTGTTGTTGCCGTTGCTCTTTTTTTTTTTTTTTTTAGTCCAGAGAATTTTTGGGATCGGGTTCCCCGATCCTTGTTACAGAGCAGGGACGGGAACAGTGGTTGGTTCCCCGTCGGGGATCGGGGCCGGGAATGGAAAAACTTTTACCATTGGGGATTGGGGACAGGGAGTGTGATCCCCGGCCCTGCCCTGCCCCACCCCACCCCACCCCACTCCACCCCACCACACCTCACCTCGTTGCCATTCTTATGTGGCCTACACAATAGGTCCCACCATTGTTTATTTTGTAGGGTTATATATGCTGGATTATACATTTAAAATAAGGGTTTATTACACTTTCTATCTTTAAATTATTATCAAATTATCTATTTTGTTTTTGAACTATTGATTGAGTCTATTCAGTTCTTAAAGTATATAATTCAAAATCTATTTAGTCTTTAAACTATCAATTAAATTTATTAAGTTCTTAAGATATTTGATTTAAACTTGTTGAGCCTCTGAAAGAATTCAAAAAATAAAATATATGGTCATAAGTATTATAAATTAGTAAAATACCTTACTTAAAACTTATTACAGAAAATTTTAAAATTTTATTTCGTCTTTAAAAGGTGTTTTATTTCATTGTGTGTGTAAATTAATATACGATTTTTCAGCCTTGTCAATAAAATGAATATCGAATTTACTGAAGAAATAGAATTAGATAATTTAAATAATAACACTTTATTGTAAATAATAATATATTAATTAAGTGATAAAAAGGGATAAATTACAAACACATCCCTTGAGGTTTGTTTAAAATACAGATTGCCTCTTGTAGTTTGAAAAATTACAAATACCCCCTTGTTAAATTTTTTTTATTTAACAGAATTAATTAAAAAGGAATTCATAATTACTCTCTTATACAATAATAAAATTACCTAAATTATTAATTGAAACATATTTATAACATCTTTAAAAACTATTAATTGACTTGATGATTTATTAATAAAATAGGCGATTTGTTATAAAATTAGAAATCTCAGGGAGTGAAATATAATTTCCAGAACCACAAGGTGCAATTTGTATTTTAATCAACCCTCAGGGGGTGTATTTGTAATTTACGCTAAAACAAATTTACCGAAAAATTTAAAATAATCAACTAAAAATTATAAATTAATTTTGATATATAATATTAGATAAAAGCAAACACGTGACCATTGTACAAGATAAGTAAGAAAACAAATGTTTAAAAGATCAGTTTCCTAGACTTTTTAGTTTGTCTGTTGATAAGGGAGGATCAATTTTTAGCTTACATGACAGGAGATCCAGTTTAGAGGAGTGGAATCTAGCTTTCAAGAGAAATCTTTATGATTGGGAAAAGGTTGAAGTAAACAGATTGGTTGTTGCTTTAAAGGACGCCCCTTCTTTATGACTCAATGTGGAAGACTGTTCTATATGGATTGGGCCAGCATGTAGCAGCCTTAAGGCATCTGTTTTGTATTAGTTCAGTGACTCTCTCTTAGGTCCTTATCTGTCATTAAGCAAGTTTGTGTGGAATACTGTTTTACCCCATAAAATCCAATTTTTTGGTTGGCTAGCTTGGAGGAATAGAGTAAAAACTGGAGACTTTTTACAGCATATTGGTATTCTTAATAGTAATGCTTCAATATTATGTGCTTTTTGTAAAATTGAGAATGAATCTGCTGTACATGTGTTGCTACATTGTCCTTTTTCTTGGAAAGTTTGGACAGATCTGCTACAATGGTGGGGGTGTCTGTGGGTGGTGCCTGGGTCTATTGATTGTTTGTTTTATTGGTGGTTAGGTGGCATGTATAAGAAAAAGGTTAGGAGATTATGGGGGGCTTTACCTTTATTTGTTCTTTGGTCCATGTGGAAGCTAATGAATGATTGTGTATTTAATGGAGTACAACCTTGTGGAACTGATCTCTGTGAGCTTATTAAACTTAGATTTGCCTTATGTATTAAAGTTTCCATGAAAAGGAATATGTACTCTGTTGATGACTTTATCAACAACCTTGATCAGGTAAAGGAATGTAGCTAAGATCTGCTAAAAGATTTGGCTACTGTGGAGAAAAGTCTACTGCTGGTGTATGATCTGATGTGGTATACTTCCATGTGTAGACATTGGTATGCTTCTGTGGAGACAAGTCTCTGTATCCGAAATGGAGGTTGAATGAATTGGCTCAAGTTTGGTGGCATGCAACAGATGATTGGCTATAGGGTCACTGATCTTTACTCTACTTCTAACAGATGCTCTGCTCAGCAAGGCTTCTGGTTTTGTTATGTTTTGCTGATTGGATTGAAGATTGGCTGTTGCAATTTGTTTGTTGCTGGTATGTTTGCTGCTGGTGTGGTATGATGCTCTTCTGAAGTCTGCATAGCTGCTATGGAGTAGGGTCTGCTGTGGTGGGGTAAGGTTTGTTGCTGTATGGTCTGATGTTAGTGGCCTGGTGCACGGTCTGTATGCTGTTGTTCAGTGGATTGGTTTGGGCTGTTTGATTGGCATGGTAAAGGGTTGTGTCTAAGGCCTGCTCAAGATCTGGTGAAAGGTCTGCTCATAGAGTTGCTCATAGGTATGCTGGTCTATGCTGTTGTAGTATGCTACTGGTTTTTCTTCTGAAGACAGTAAGGTCTGCTCTGCTCAAAGATTTTTGTGCTGCTGGAGTATGCTGCTGGTCTGTGCTGCTAGTGTATGCTGCTGGTGTTTGCTGAGGCGTATGCTGATGGCGTTGTGCAACTACTGCTGTATGCTCAAATTGTTTTCTTATGGTGTATGATGTCTTAATGGTTTGTGCAGCTTCTTCTGGTGTTATTGTTCTGTTTTATTTTCTTTTCTTGTATTTTTTGGTTCCTCTTGATTTCTCACCAATCTTTGAGTTAAGTGCTTGCAAATGATTGTGATTCCTTAGTAGTGCCAACCTAGTTGGGATTGTTAAGGTTAACGTTGATGCTCTTTGCACTTCCCTCTTTGTTAATGTATGTTTTCGCATGTATTGCTTTCTTCATCAATAAAATTTCATTTTGTTGATAAAAAAAAAAAAGTAAGAAAATATTATAGATATTTATCTTTACCTTTATAATGGAAACTCACCATAAACATTAAGCTCACTTTTCAAATACAGAATAAAAAGTAAAGGTTTATTTTTATTTTTATTTTTTAAAAAATAAAATTTTAACCAGATAAGGTTTTTTTTTATAAATTTATAATACTTACGGACTTGCATTTTATTTTTGTAAACTTTTTAGGGACTAAATATGTTTGATTTAAATACTTTAGAGATTTAACAAACTCAATTGATAGTTTAGTGTCTAAATACATTTTGATTCATATAATTTAGACACTTAATAGATTCAATCAATAGTTTAAGGATTAAGTAGACAATTTGATGATAAAAGAACACTAAGCAACTTGGTATGCACTATTTTGGACTATTTAATGTTTTTTATATATTAAACTTTAAAATTTTATAATTTTTTATAGTACAGATTTTTTTTTTAATGCAATTTATGTTTTTAAAACCTAGTTAATAAGATTTATCAAATAAGATCTTACTTGAATTTGTAATTTTATAAAATAAAAATAAATAAATAAATTTGACAGTGTAAATGTATACGTCATAGAACATTCACAACTACCAATGTGAACATTAATTAGCGCTTCACTCTATTACTATTAGGGATATTTTGGTTACTTTGTTACCCACATAGTTTATTAGAATATAAAAAAAATAATTTAAATTAAATGGAATATAATTGAATGTAGAGAGATTTACATTTTTTTCAACTTGTACACGCATAATCTGTGCTCGATTACTTTCTTAAAAAATTAAAAATAAAATCGATACAACTAAACTATAAATATCAAACTGATGTAATAGTTACATTTTAGAGATTAGTACAATTTTTCAAAAATATAAATTGAAAGTTGTGGCTATAATGTTATCCAACACAACACAAA
The DNA here is from genome assembly GCF_055761805.1 of Camellia sinensis. NCBI lineage: Eukaryota > Viridiplantae > Streptophyta > Magnoliopsida > Ericales > Theaceae > Camellia > Camellia sinensis. Next base: position 54,307,583 of record NC_138967.1, read on the forward strand.
ATATTTTCCGTTGCCAAGATTCGAACCTGGAATATTCTCATAAACCGAGTTGATAGTTGAGCTACAGCGGAGATAATAATATCTATAGAACTAATCGTTTTAAGTGGTGTCTTTTTCTTTTTTTCTTTTTCTGTTTTTCTTGAGGGGGGAGGGGGGACTAACGTGGAGTTTCATAACCTAACACTTAAAACTAAATATATTAAGTGAAAATTAATTAAGCCTATTTGATAATTACAAATGGTATCACTTAAATGTAACTCTTAAAATATAAGTTAAAAATTAAGAAAATTTTAAGTGATAAAAAATTTATTTAATTTTGATTTAATTTATGCTTAAGCTAAGTTTGGCATAACACAAAAAAGTCAAAAAGTTACTATCTTATTTAAGTCACATCATCTTGTTTAAATCACATCACCTCTCTACAATATCACTTCAAACCCAACCCATATTTCATAAAAAGTAAAAAAGTACACTTATTTAGATCATCCCAAACGACCCCTTACTCATACATAAGTATCAACATACACCATATAACTCACAAACTCCACCATCACCGCCACCATTACCCTTCCACAACCACTACTTTCATCATCATTGTCATTACTATCACAATCATCGTTATTACTTAACTACTAACACCACAGTCGCCACCTATTATCACCACCACTACAACAATTTGTATAATCCTTCAGCTCTACAACTATTGTCACCATTGCCATAACTATCACCACCATCATTATACCGTCACCACTCTCTTTTTATCACCATTGCATTACTCCAGGGTCGATTCTAACTTTTATAGGACCCAAAGCGAACCCTAAATATGAAGTCTTTCATATTTATTTAAAAAAATATTGATCAAAACATTATGTATCGAATTTTGTTTTAAATTCTTACATTTAATAAAGCTCACAAAAAAGCTACTAAAATTTACTTAAATATATAGCAAAGTTTACAATAATAGAAAAGACTAAAATATAAGTTGCAGTGCCAAATAGAAAATAAATTAAGTCTTTACTTCTTTCTAGGACTAGTGACATGTAGATATAGTTTATCAAAAGTGATTAACACATCATACTAACTTAATCCTCAATCATTACAAATCAAATAATCAATGAAAGAAAACATAAAAAATAATAAAAATATGTAATCGTAATAGACAATATATATAATCGATAATCAAATAAATATTTAATCAAATAAAAGTAAGAACTCATCTCTATTACAGAGATATCTTTAAACCCAACTTTATATTACAAATTTAAGACTTTCCATCATAGTTGAACAAATACAAAACAGGAAAACAAAAATTAATACATAAAAAGCTAAGAAATATGATAGTTTTTCAATTAATTTTAAGTCCCTAAATTCTCTACTTTTTTTTTTTTTGATTAGAAAAAAAAAAGCTTTATTGATATAAAACACAAAACATGCATAAATTACATCAACAGACCAAATTTGATTAAAACCACCAGACCAGTAGCTGACCTACAGACCGAAATCAACAAACCATCCACTGAAAGCTGTAGTTGTTGCTCCAACTCAGATTAACACACCAACCCAACCGCAGCACATCCACTCAGATAAGACCACTGAATTACACACTGAATCACCAAACTTGCGCAGGACACAGCAGACAGACTCCAAGATAGACTCCACTGCAGAACATAATGTAGAATCGAAACACAGCCTACCTCAAGCAGCAAGCAGCCTATAACCAAGCTTCACCTGGCTCAGAGCACCAAAGCTCCTCCCAGGCACAGCCTAATCTGCCTCAGATTATATAGAAAATCATTGATTGAAAAATTAAAGCTCTTCAGGTGTGGACTCAACCATAGGCCTATCCTGGTCTTGATCAACTCACACAACTCACCCCTATTTATAGTAGAAGAGTTGAAGATGCAGTCATTTCTCAGTTTCCAAATTGACCACAAAACAGCCAGTGGAATAGCATTCCAAATTTTCCTTTCTAGCTTCGACATCTTCCCTCCAGCCCACCATAACAGCAACTAGTCCACAGAGCCTGGCAATGCCCTTTGCATCCCCCACCAATTCAGCATATCAGCCCAAACACTCCACAAGACATGGTTTGCTGATTCAATATCAGTCCTACAAAAGACACAGAGACTAGAACCATTCATATTTAACACCCCCACTCTTTGTAGGAACTCCATGTCTTAATTCTCTTCTTCCAAGTTAACCAACCAAAAACTTGAGCCTTGGGAGGAATATACTTTAACTAGACCAATTTACTAATTCTGAGGGTGGACCAAGATTTCCAATAATAGACTTGTACATTGCGGCTACAGAATACTCACCTGATTTAGATGCTAACCAAAGTGGCTTGTCCATCTGTTCTGGTCTTAACACAGAGCCTGCTGGCAAATGGTTGAGAAGGATCTGCAGATCCAACACATCCCACTCATACAAATTTCTTTTGAAAGATAGGTTCCAAGCACCAGTTGTATCTCTCCTACCACACAGATCTCTCGATGCATCACTTTGCTCTGTAGATAATCTGTAAAGGTTTAGGAACTCATTCTTGAAGGAAAGTTGGTGACACCATCTATCAGTCCAGAATGTAATTCTTCTACCATCTCCCACCTTCAGCTGATGATTGCTTAAATAGAATTGATGTAACCCATTACTTTGCGCATCAGTAGCTATGATTCCTTTCCATATTGCTGAATGGTTATTGCTAGAACTAAAAGATGGCAGGCAGCTAAATTGTCTACTTGTCTACTAAATTGTCTACTTGTAACCCTAAATTGTCTACTTAATCCCTATACTATATTTTATGATAGTATTTCAACAGTTTATGATAGTTTTTCAATAATATTTAAACTATAGAAATAATTGTTTTAAATGGTCTCCTTTTTTATTTTTATTTTTTGGGACTACGGTGTCATTTCTTAACCCGATTTAACACTTCAAACTAAATGTATTAAGTACAAATTAATTAAATCTATTTGACAGTAAAAAAATTTAAATAACAAAAAATTTACTTGATTCTGTTTCAATTTATAAATACTTATACATAAATATATACATACATCATTATAACCTCACAAACTCTGCCATCACCGCTACTACTACCTCTACCATCGGTATCACCACCACCACCACCGCCACCATCCAACACCCTTTCACAACCACCACCTTCATTACTATTGCCATTGCCACCATAAGCATCATCATCATTTTACTACCACCACCAAAGTCGCCACTACTATTACCACCAATTACTAAAATATTTCATCTCTACAACTATTGTTACCGTTGCCATAACCACCACCACCATCACCACCACTGCCGCCACCCTCTTTTTTATCACCACTACATTGCCCTTCCACCATTACCACAATCATTATCTTTCTATCTGTAGCACCATCGTCATTAGCGCTATAGACAGCATTATTGCCTCCAACACCAACTTAGTATCACAATATAAAATTAAAAAATACAATTAAAAATAATAAATTTTCAAAAGTTTAGTATTCTGTATTTAATTTTCAGTTTTATCAAATATCACCTAAACCTAAGGATGTTTGCACCTCTAAAATTTGTCTAGTCTTTCATCAATCTATCTGTTTGTGTTCTTTTATAAATATAAAGTGAAGTTTAGAGATCGTGTTGTCCTTCTCAACTATTTAAAATACAAAATTCTATTGAGAGGAGGTTGATAGTCGCAACCAAGACCGTCGATCTTGTAGACAAGACATTTACTACTTAAGTAACACACAATACGTGTGTTTTTAATCAAAATTAAAATTTATATTTTACAAATTTAATAACACACCTTATAAGACCTTTACCATTTGAGAGGCACACAATATGTGTGTTTTTAAAGCAAAATCAAAATTTATGTTTGATAAATTTAAATTAATACTATTATAAAGTGAAAGTTTCTCAAAGTGTCTACGTCTCATGTTTTTAATTTTTTCAAAATACCCTTATAATAGTCATTTAAAGCACAAAATTATATTTAGGGCAAACTTCACTTTATCCCTTGTGGTTTAGCTCATGTACGGCTTATCCCTCTAACATTTGGAAATGACTACATATATAACCCCCTTGTGGTTTATGGACTGAAGTGCACTGTTAAGATGGTTAATAATTTAAAAAAAAAGACTAAAATAACCCTATATTTTTTGTCATTGGTTTAGAAAGCAAAGTAGACTTTAACCCTATGTGCTTTATTCTATGTGCGATTCATCCCCTTAAATTTTAAAAATGAGCATATAACTCTTTACGTCTGCCACATGTTTCACACTTGTTGTTATGTTGAACAGAATATTTAACGGTACATTTCAGTTCACAAATCACGTAGGGGTTCTATTGTCATTTCCAAACACCAGGGGGTAATGCACATAGCCCAAATCACAGGGGATAAAATGAAGTTTGCCCTTATATTTAACATCACAACTCCACTAGTACTATTATAAAGTGAAAGCTTCTCATGGTGTCTACATCTCATCTATTATAACGTGAAGGCTTCTCATGATGTCTACATTTCATAGTTTGGATTTTTTTAACATACTTCTATAACAATTATTTAAACACAAAATTGTATAATGAAGCGAATGGAACTTGAATCTAAGATCTTTGATCTAAAAAACATCTTTACCATTAGAGCGGCACAAAACATATATATACTCTTAAATTAAAATCAAAATTTATATTTTACAGATTTGTGATGGCCTAGGTAGAGGCCAACCTTTTTATACTCTTTGATTTGGGGTCTTTTGCGATCCTTTTGTCTACAGAGTGATATTAACCTGAACACGAAGAAAAATACACTTTATCATATCAAATATTATAAGTTAAAAGACTAAAAACATAAGATAGGGAGTCTCAAAGTGTAACATTTCGGATCAAACCACTTATATTAAGGGTTTAATGGAGGTATCCTTAAAAAAAATTTCCACAAGATGGATGGTACATTTGATTTACTGATAATGGTTATACAAGTGATTAGGGAAAACATAATAATACATTTGTGAGATAGAAACAACCTATTAGTTTCTCCTATGCGTCTAGTTGTTAAGTATTGTTGATCAAATGTTTTAGTGATGATCCCCGTAAGTTGGCATTCTTGTTGATTTCAATCAATTGACATGAGTTTCCATGTCTAATTTTTAAAAATAAATTTAGGCTGGATGGGTTGAAGGGTCATAAATTGAAGGCTCTGGCTGGTTGATGGGTTTTGTAATTTATTATTTTTCTTTTACTTCAGTTTGGTTGTACTCTCTTCAACCTCATGTATTGGCCTTGGCTTGCATATGATTGGGCTCATATATTGGTGCCAACATAGTTGGGATGTATTCTTGAGCTATGATGTAATTCAGTCAAGTCCCTTCTTTCTTTTCTCATCATTAATAAAACCTTTTCTTTGCTGATCCCAAAAAACAAAACAAAAAAAAAAAAAAAAAAAGAAAAAGAAAAAGAAAAAGAAGAAGAAGATAGAACCTACCAACAGGAGACAGAATAGAAAATCATGGATAGCAAATTCAGGCAAATGACTAGAAAACTTTAGCCAAGAGGCCACTCTGATTTGGATGCTTTCCACAATATTTTCCCAGATAGGAGCTTTAGAGTTAAATATCTTGTCATTTCTTGCAATCCATAGGCTCCAAAGCACAACTAATGGAATTGCTTCCCATATGAGTGCACCTAGATTTTCGAATTTTTGACCATACCACCATAAAAGCAAGTCTTGTAAAGAGCAAGGAGAGACCCACTGCGAGCCCACCAATACATAATTTCAGACCAAACCTTCCAAGCATGATTGCAAAGCAAGAGCAGGTGAGATGCATTTTCATTATCCAAACCACAAAATGCACAATGATTAATCGCTGGAATAATGGACCTTCGGGCAAGAAGATCCGAAGAGGCAATCCGATTCCACCAAACAAGCCAACCAAAAGCTTTGATTTTGGGAGGAGCTAATGATTTCCACATTTTCATAATTGGAAAGGGAGTTAATCTAAGAGAATTTTCAAAGATCTCATAAAGAGACTTAACTGTGAATGAACCAGATGGTATAGGAGCCCATAGCAAAGTGTCCTCGCAATTATTACTCAAGTTGATTGGTTGTGGCAATCTGCTGATCAGCTCAAGGTGCAATTCATTTTCCCAAACTCTCAGACTCCTCCTGTAATTGATATGCCAATGAATTTGATTATCCACAGTCGAGTACAAATATTGGTGAACACAAGAATCTTTATTTGAAGCTAAAGAGAAGAGTCTTGGATAGAGATTGGACAAGGGAGTACAAGAGGCCCACGCATCAAACCAAAATTTGATTCTTTTACCATCACCTAGCTTGAACTGAATATTTTCCAAGAATAATGCAATTGCTTTAGAGCCATACCTTTCCATAGATGAAATACTTTTCCACATTGTGGATGAGTGCCTAAAGCTTGAGCCATTTGGGAACCAACAATCTCCATTTACGTTATTTTTGGCACATATAACTTTCCTCCACGGTGAACTTTTTTCAGTAGCAAATCTCCACCACCATTTTCACAGAAGAGTATCATTGGCTTCCTTAATTTTTCTGAAGCCCAAACCACCAAAACGTTTGCTAACAGAGCATGCCTCTCAATTGAGAAGATGTAATTTCCTTTTGTCATCACTATCTCCCCATAAAAAAATCTCTGATATTTATCAATTAAGTTTGCCACTTTGGAAAGGATTTTGAAAATGGACATATAATAAAATGGGAGAGAAGATAGTACAGATTTGATCAAAGTAATTCTACCTCTAAGAGAAAGATACCTCATTTTCCACGATGCTAATCTTTTGTTCACTTTGTCTATAATAGGCTCCCAAGTAGATACTCTTTTTGGGTTGGCCCCAAGAGGCATTCCTAGGTAATTGATTTGTAGGATTTTCATCTTGCAATTGAAAATTTCTTCTATTTGTGATGTGAATTCCATAGTTATCCTTACGCCACAGATTACAGACTTCTGGTAGTTAATCTTCAACCCGGATATTAACTCAAAGCAACTAAGAATTCTTTTCAGGTTTGTTATCTCATCCTAGTCTAGATTACAAAACATGAGAGTATCATCTGCAAATTGCAGATGAGATAGGTTTAGCCCTGAGACACCTATATCCACACCCTTGATAAGATTGAGGCATTTAGCCCTTTGGATGAGAATATTTAGCCCTTCAATCACAAGATTAAAAAGAAAGGGGGAAAAGGGGGAAAAGGGGGTCACCTTGCCTTAATCCTCTCTGTGGAGAAAATTCTTGAGAAGGGGAGCCATTGACCAATACTGATATATGAGGAGAAGAAATACATTCTTTAAACCATGATAGCCATTTATCACCAAAACCAAATTTATGAAGCAAATGGAGGAGAAAGTTCCAATTGACACTGTCGAAAGGCTTCTGAAAATCCAATTTGAGAAGGAGCCCTCCTGAAGAATTATGCTTCCACAAATCAACGACTTCATTAGCTATGAGAATGCCATCTAAGATTTGCCTTCCTTTTACAAAAGCTGACTGAGTTTCATCTATCAATTTGGGCAAGACAGATTTTAATCTTCTTGAAAAAAATTTTGCTAGAATTTTATTAATACAACCTATCAAACTGATGGGCCTGTAGTTAAATAAAGAAGATAGATTCGGTATTTTTGGAATCAAGGTTAAGAAGGTAGAATTCGGACCTTTTTTGATCATACTGTTTTGATGAAACTCATTGTAGACACCCCATTTTTGACCGACCTTAAGACTCAGACGTCACTGATTGAGCGCTTGGTGATGTTGCATATTGTGCTCATTCAGAAGTTTCAGAGTCGCGGCCGTGAGCCCTGCTTCCGGACTTCCGAACCCTCTTTTGTGCTTTGCCTCGGTTTGCGAACTAGGCTCGGTTTTCTTTGTTACTTTTCCTGAGGGAAGGGAGAGGTCCCGTAGACCATCTCTCAATGTCCGTAGGCTACATTTCGTGGTCGTAGGCCATTTTGCCCATTTCGGAGTCTGGTTCCCGGTTTTTCGGGATCGTTGGCCGTGTGCCTCGATTCGAGACCGCCTAACCATCTCCGTTTGCTCTGATTTTTGGCATGCATCTTATTTAATCCCTTTTGAGGGACACTGGGGTCTGAGAAACCCACTTCGAGGTCGAATACCATTTTCGGTGTTTAACGGGCAGTTTCCGGGGCCCCGAACTGCGTGTTTTGGCCCCCGAACATTCGTTTTGCAACGGTTTTCGTTCATTTTTGGCAGGTACCACTGTTTTATCACCGGGGAGGTCACTGAAGGGTGGGAGGCCAGTAATTGTTGCAGCAACCAGTTATACATCCTCCGACGCCCTCTGACGCCCGTTTTTCACACTTCCGGGCTAATGTTGAACACCTTGGGCCCATTTTCTTGAACTTTGAACCACATATTTGTGATGTACACACATGGGAGGACCCTAAAAGTTGGTGGCCGGCCAGTAATTCCACCTGACCCTTTTGAACCCCTCCTTCCGGGCTAATGTTGAACACCTTGGGCCCATTTTCTTGAACTTTTAACCACAGGGTTGTGTTGTACACACATGGGAGGACACCATCATGTGGTGGCCGGCCACTAAATCAGCTTGACCCTTTTGACCCCTATCCGGCCTGCTAGGGGGTGTGGCCGGCCGGCCACCTGCAACCAAAATAACTGGCCGGCCGAGATCCTCACACTGTTCACTTTACAACTGTATGGCTTTATCCCCCAGAAAATATCAATATCCGGGGGATATTTTGTGGGGGAAAGTTGGCCTCCTTTTCCCCCACCTTTACACCCCCTTTTTGATCCATATAACCAGCAAGCCATATCACATTTAGGGGTTAGAAAATTTGTTCTTCAAGCCTCAAGACACAAATCTTCCTCCATCCCTCTCATTTTCCTAAAAATCCCTAAGTTCTACACCTTGTTTTCTTCATCACCACCAAGATCTACCATTACCACTTCATTTCCAGCAACAAATAGGGCTTCTCAAAGGCTAAAGGAGATGCAAATTGGTCTAAGAAGCAACAAAAGCTTTGGTGTTCAAGGGTGAGTGACATTTCTCCTCTTTTGACCCTTTTTCTTTATCCATTTGTAAGCCCTATATGCTTATTGTTTCAAGCTCCGGCCCTAACTGAAAGTGGCCTTCTTTTGAGCTCATTTTCACTTTTCATTAAGGACTCAACCCTGTTTGAGCCCTCCATGATGCACTTGCTTCATTGATCCTCTTATATGTCATAATCTTGCATGCTATTTTTGGCCCATGAGTAATCTGTTTTTGAGCATGATGTAATCTGTGAATGTGCTTATTTTGGGCCCTTATTAAACATTGTTGAAGGGCCCCTCACCATTTGATGCCTCCATGTCCCACTTGTAGTTATATCCCTTATTTGGCCCCCATTTTTGCATAAATTGGCAGCCCCCCTTGCTTCTGTTTTTGGCTTTTTCACAGAACTGAAAGTGGCCTTATTTTGGCCTATAATTCATGTTTCATTAACATTTTTTGTCTGTTTAGTGATTATTTTGTATACTTCATGTTATAGCACCTTTTGAGCCTCAATCTTGTGCCGCTTTTTTAGCATGTTTGTATATTGATTTGAGGCTTGCCATATACTGTAAACATTCATATTTTTGGTCCCTCTTCAATGTTGTAGAAGGAAATTTTTCAGTTTGGATTTTGCTTATATCACTTGCTTCATTACCCCTCTCTTGGCCCCTATTCTTGCATGCCATTTTTGCCCTACCTATGCTTGCTGTTTGGCCATGTTTATAACTGTGAAAGTGCCTTTTTTGGGACTGCCTAGCTTCTGTCTTTGCATCACATGTCCATATCGTGCATGTTTGGCATAGCTATAGGCCATTTCGGGTGCCTAAATTCGCATTTCGGGACTATTCCATGCATTTGGTGTTATTTTCGCCTCATTTCGGGACTGTTTTCCCCCATATTTTAGTGCTGAAATTCCATTAGAATGATTGCTTTCCATTTTATGTCATTGCATCGCATTCTACCATTGCCTCGGTTTGCGTGCCCGTGTGCACGCATTTCGAGGCACTTCATTTTCATCCATCGGCATCCTATGTGAGTGTGGCTGAGGCTCTCTCATGTTGGTATAAGCCCATATGTCATTTTCATGTCATTTGCATTGCATATGCCATTGCCTCGGTTTGCGTGCCCGTGTGCACGCATTTCGAGGCACTTCATTTTCATCCATCGGCATCCTATGTGAGTGTGGCTGAGGCTATCTCATGTTGGTATAAGCCCACATGTCATTTTCATGTCATTTGCATTGCATATGCCATTGCCTCGGTTTGCGTGCCGATGTGCACGCATTTCGAGGCACTTCATTTTTATCCATCGGCATCCTATGTGAGTGTGGCTGAGGCTCTCTCATGTTGGTATAAGCCCATATGTCATTTTCATGTCATTTGCATTGCATATGCCATTGCCTCGGTTTGCGTGCCCGTGTGCACGCATTTCGAGGCACTTCATTTTCATCCATCGGCCTCTTATGTGAGTGTGGCTGAGGCTCTCTCATGTTAGTATAAGTCCATATTGCATTCTATATGCCATTTCCATGCCATTGCATTGCACATGCCATTGCCTCGGTTTGCATGCCCGTGTGCACGCATTTCGAGGCGCTTCATTTTCATCCATCGGCCTCTTATGTGAGTGTGGCTGAGGCTCTCTCATGTTAGTATAAGTCCATGTTGCATTTAGTGTAAGCCTATATCATATTTCCATGTCATTTGCATTGCGTATGTCATTTTCTTGATTTGTGTACCCGCGTGCACGCATTTCGAGGCATCTCATTTCATAACATTGTGTATGTTAGAATTGTATCTTAGTTGCATTTCATGCATGTCATGCATATTGCATCGTGTTCGGAATAGGAGTTAGCCCGGGCACGGGAAACGAGGTGCATTTCGTACTCCGAGTGACGGAATGTGTCTCAATTCCCTAGTCACCGACACTCCGGATTACCCATGATGGAGTTAGGTTTTAGCTGTGTTTTTATACGTGCATTCATTCTATATTGAGTTGCACATTTCGACTCCTCTGCCATCATGCATCGATATGCGTGATTGGTGGTACGAGGATCGAGGCATGCATACATATGTGAAAATACATTGCTATGCCCCTTTTCCTGCTCTCTGTCGCAGCAAATGAAGAATCAGCAAACTTCCGGAGTTTGGCGCACTTTCCAAGAAAAATCACAAAACAGAGGCTAATTGGGGCATCCCAGTGGATTTCCGCGCAAGGCAGCCCAGACATGCATCATTCATCAGGAGCAAGGCAGTCCCTGGCTTGCATGCCAGTTTTATTTATTTTCTTAGTTAATTTGTTAATTAATTAGGAATTTGTACATTATTCGGACTGTAATATTTGGACTGTAATATTCTTTTATTCGGGACTGTATATTTATTCGGACCCTCTGCGCGAGGGCATAATTGTAATAAGTGTGCGTGTGTGTGTTGTATGTCTTCCAACCCCATGTCTTTCTCCCTTTTATTTATCCGCTTACGATGGTTAGATTAGGGCATATTTTAATTAGCATACAGTATGACAGCATGTTTGCATTCATTCATCTGTTTTTACATGCATCGGGCTCGGCGCATCATACTAACTGCATTGTATTTTCAATTCCAAATTGAATACATGTTAAGCTGTAGCATTCCATACGCCATGTTTAGAATAGCCGAGCCTGCTATAGTTGCATCTTTGCATGTGTTGCATTAGGCATTTCTGTATATTTAGGATCATGCATGGTTTCTAATAAACTTCTTTTTTTTTTAGCTTGGAGTACTCGGTGAGTTTTATGCTTTAGCATCCTTGCATGCGTGTGAGTGACTGCCATGAATAGCATGCTTACCATGAGGCTAATTGCTAATGTGATATAACTGCCTGAATGCCTGTGGGTGAAGGTTGGGTTACTTGGATTGGAATAAATCATCAACTGTTTGTTTTAAAGCCCACTAGATAGTGGCAAAACTATCTTTTCTAAGCCCACCTGAGGGTGGCAAAATCTGCATTTTAAGCCTACTTGCGAGTAGCAAACCATCTTTCAAAAAACGAACATGAAATGTTTTGTTCCAATTCGGGCGACCCAGTCTATACTTATATGCTGCACGCATCACATAGTAACCTAGGCTAATAAACAAGAATGAGAACACACAAAGTTTTCAAAAATAGATATCATGGTTAGTAGAGGCCGGTCTATGACCGGGCGAGCGGGGGTGCTCACGAAGTGACCTTCCCCAATCGTACCCAAGTTCCCGAGCCGAGGCAACTTTGGTGATGACGGACACGTGGCCTTTGGCACCGAGTCAGGGTTTCCTAAATTTCCCAAAATAAAATATTTAGGTGGCGACTCTGTATCTGGTAAAGCAGTCCATGTTTGGCACTTCCTTCAAAAAATCTGTTTTCTCAAAAACGATTTGCCGGATTTGGACTCTTTGGTTCAGACTTAGAACCGTGACTACAAGTCGAGTCCGAGCTGTAGCGAGGTCCCCCGCGGGCTTGTTACACTCATTGAGAAAGAGACAAATATCAGCCTTGATGAAAGCCCAACATTTTTCTGATGAATTTCATGTTGAAGCCATTTGGAGCTGGAGCCTTACTTCCTTCACATTGGTTTATGGCATCCCAAACCTCGGTTTCTGAAAATGGTTGCTCCAACAAGGTTGCATCCATATTTGAAAGAGAGCGCTCAAAAAGTCCTGAGAATGTGGGTCTTGAAGGCCAATTTTCTGAGAAAAAATTCTAAAAATGAGACTTAACTCCACTTTTTATCTGCTCCAGATCCTCTACATTTTCTCCATTGATGAATAGGTTTCCTAGTGAATTTTTCCTCTGCCTAGTGCTTGCCACCATATGAAAGTATTTAGTGTTTTTATCCCCTTCCTTGAACCAAAGCTGCCTTGATTTTTGTAGCCAAATGCTCTCAATCAGTCGTCAGTTTTTCCAGAAGTGAAATTTTAGATTCCTCTTGTTGGCAAGCTCCTCCTCAAATAAAGAACGGTTCTCTTGAAGGAGATCCAAAGTGTGCAGTTGGTTTTCGATGGAAATTAATTTTTCATTCAGATTGCCGAATTCAACTTGATTCCATTACTTTAGAGCTAATTTTACTCCCTTAAGTTTCATGAAGATTCTGTGGCCAGCCCATCCAAAAACCACGCTCGAACTCCAGGCATCTTTTACTACATTTAGGAATTTTGGATGAGAGAGCCAAGCATTGAGAAATCTGAATGGCTTTGGCCCCCAATCTCTATCGTCTACCATGAGAAGAATTAGACGGCGGTCAGATAGTATTCTTTGAAGACCCCATTGAGCCAAATCTGTCCAGCCATTGTGAATGAAGAAGAAACCTGTCAATTCTGCTCCATCTATCAGCCTCTTGGTTGTTTGACCAAGTGAAAGATCTTCCTTGTAGAGGTAAATCTCTTAGCTCCAGATTGTCTACCATCTCACTGAATTGTTTCATACAAGCAAAGAGTGATAGGCAACCTTTTCTTTCCCCAATTCTAATAATTTCATTAAAGTCACCCCCAATGCACCATGGTAAATCATACCTAGTTCTGAGACTCAGTAATTCATCCCATAGAATTTTCCTTTTACTGGCTTCATTTGGGGCATAAACATTAATTAAAATGCAATCAAAATCCGGGGAAATTGTACCTTTTAGAAGGATGAAATTTGGACTCTGAATGCACTCACAAATTGAGAATAATGACTTGTCCCAGAAGCAAATAATACCTCCCGAGGACCCCTTAGCTTTTACTGCTGCAAAGCCCGGATCATTGTATAGCCATAATGAGTGAATGAGTTGGCTATTGATAACTTCTATCTTTGTTTCTTCGAGAAACAGATGTCAATTTTTCTTTGAGAGATGAGGTTTTTGACTCTTCTTCTCTTCTCCCTTTTTCCTAAACCCTTAATATTTCAGGAGATAATCTTCATCAGAAATAGAATTATAAGTCCATTGATAATCTGTGAGTGCCAAGAATTAAATCCTCTCACCCATTACTCCATTGACCTGGAGCTCATTCTGATCATGGAGTTCTTTGAGCTTACTAACAACCTCATCATCATCTTCATTAATTTTCAATCCAAGGAGTTTCCCAATTTCCCACACTGCCTGAGCTTCATTAAGAATAATTTGATTTCAATTAGTTATGGCATCCGTAGAAATTGAAAGTGAAATAGCTGCTGCAGCTGAACGGAATGTTGTAACTTTTCCACTCTTTTTCCTTCCCCCTCTTCTACGGTTCTTATTGGCAGCAACATTTCCAAGCACATGCTGCAGAAATTCCTTTTGCTTTTCCTTTTGGATAAACCCACGAGTGGTTTAGAGATTCCATCAACTGTTTCTATCCAGTGGTTTGTAGAGACACTAGGGGCTGTTTCAAGATTATCAGAGTGGGAAAGAAGTGAATCTGGGACGAATGACAGAGAGTTGTCCTCTATGGAGTCCGAATGAGATGGAGAATGATAAAGAGAGGAAGGGGGATGGCTTCGGACAAGAGGATTGGGGGTAGAAGATTTGGGACTAGGGATGGTGAGAGGGGCAAGAATGTGGGTTTGGGTGATGGCATGGGTTGGAACATGGTTGGGATCCCTACGTTGGATCACTGTTGTGTGGGATGGGCCAGCTCTATATAAGTGATTCTATTAATAAAGAGAACACTTTGGGTTAGCAACAAATGGGGTTGATGAGTTAGAAGAGGATGGGCTCAAAGGTAGCATTGGGTTGATTGGGCTAGATACCACTTGTTTATTTTTACAAACAGTAATTTGGCCCAACACTTGAATTTTTGAATTAGTAAACTTTTCAGCTTCCTTAACAGCTTGCTAGCAATAGGCATGCTCTGACATTCCTATTCTCCATACAATGATGGTTGTCCCCTGCCGGTTAGGATTCTAGCTTGGATAGCCAATTCCTTTCCCTGTGGCGATTTGATGCCACGTTGTTAACATTCGACCCAAGTTGGGTGGGCATTGTGCATATCATCCGAGTCAGCTCCTTCAATAGCCACGTTGTTGACTTCTTGCCTAGAAAATTCTCTAGCAGCTTTTGGCTTGTGAATGTTCAACACCTGTTCCTCTGCAACTCGAATAACATGTTCACCATCTTTACAGACCAAGGTGATGGCGTGGTTAATGACCTCGAACTGACTTGTTATTATCATAACTTTTCCACATTCAAAAGATAGGTTCTTCAATGTGGAATCATCAACCATGATCACTTCACCCCAAACATTTCCTATGTTCTTGAATGTATTGAAGTTCCAGAGATTCAGTGGAACTCCATAGCAGTTGATCCACACTGTTCTAATGTTAGGATTGGTTTGTTACCAAAGAGACCATTCTTGTGCATCCTCAAATCATGTATTACACCATTCCTTATTGTTGTCGACTCTATTTCTCATAACCTCTTTTGATTCAAAAATTAGTACATATGATTTGCTGCCCATTGCACGCACCTGGATTTTCTTGGCATCCTCAGGAGAGAATGACGCCAATATGGATTGATTTGCATGAGGAAGACTTGCTTTCACCACCACACTTCTATAGAGCCATTCATTTCTCACTTAATCTGCATGAATTTTGATAGGTGGCTCAATGACTTGAATCCTTTTATCTTTTTCCTTTACTTGCAAATTGTTTTTCACAATTTTTACATAGGAGAGTTTGTTGTGGTTTTGCACTCTTGGCAGATTCATTGGAATGTGATGACGTGAATCATAAGATTGAAATCTCTGTTTTTGTTCTGCCTGAAAGTGCTTGGGATGTGGTGGTCTCTCAAACCTAGCAGGCTTGACAGATGTGGTGGTCTCTCAAACGTAACAGGCTTGACAATAAGATTATATTCACCATACCATGCTCCATTGAATTTTCGAGCTGCCTCCACTGCTGAATCTGGCCTCTCATATTGGATGAAGCCAAATCTTGAGTTGAAGCACTTGGTTCTTCTATTGGGAATTGAAGCTTGAATAACCCTACCAAATCTTTGAAAATGGCCCTTCAGGGAATCCACTTGCAAATGCTCTGGAATATTGGCTATAAAGACTGTGAAGGGTGTTCTAGGCTTTCTTTGCTGTCTAGAAACGATTGTCCATTCATGGTCGATTGCTCCATTCTTTGAACCGACCTCCATTCCAGCAAATTTTTCCTCAGTTTACTCTTCTATCCAAATTATTGACAAAATTTGTCGTCGTCTCCTTTTCTTCTGTGACTCTTTCTGCATAAAGCGGGGAATCTAAACATTCTAGTACAATGATAGGATACCTAGATAAACATGCTAATTTCTTTTGATCTTGAGATATCTAAGGTCTCAATTCTATATTCTACTGATGAAAATCCAATGGATTTTTTACTGATGTTGAAACTGGTTGAGATATGTTTCTTTGCTTCAATTCTTTCTTCTCAAGAAAGGATGAAGAAATCATTTTTTTGGCATTGTTAGCTGTATATTATTATACTTATCTATTTGTATTGTAGATATATCTCTATCTATACTTATCTCAATCTCATTGTATCTCTATCTTCTTATGTACCTATCTAGGTTTCTTATCAGCCTATATATATAGGCTTCTACTATTGTATTATTCATTCAATTAAATACATCAGAATTACTCTCATAACATGGTATCAGAGCATAGGGTTCTCTCTTAGTCTCTTCTTCTTCTTTATCACATTATTTTATTTTATTTTATTTTATTGGTTTAGCAGCTTTGATTCTGTCTCAAGTTGGTTTTTGTTAGGTTTTGCGTTTCTCGTCCATCACTATTTTCACATTTGGACTACATTAGCCTCTTCAACTCTTCAAGACGAAAACAACGACGCCAAAATCACTACCATCAGCCTTTCCATGTGCCCTCACGCCCCTCCTAAAGCAAAGCGCGTCGATTGACGTCGCTTTCACTCGCAGCACGCTTCCGCACGCGTCTCAGCCAAAGCCAGCTTCCCTCGGCTTCGATCCCTCGGCTTCTGCCTTAGCCGATCCTACCTTGGCTTTTTCGTCAACTTCCGCATCAGTCGAATCCTCATCTGCTTCCGTCCGGTTTCTCCTAGCGGCGTGCCCCCTACCTCGACTTCCGCTCGGCTTCCTCAGCCGTTTCCCTTTATCTTCAGCCGCTAACGTCAGCCCTCATCAGCCACTGACGTCAGCCCTACTCAGCCACTGTCTCTCTACTGACATCATCACAGCCACTGTGCTAACATCCGCCCTACCTATCCCTAGGGTTTTCCAACCTTCTGATTTTATTGGTGACCTCCGTTTTTGAAATTATGGATCGTACTGAGAACATTCAATCTATTTCTGTTATTCTTGATGGGTCCAATTATGTTAGTTGGGCCCAAGCTCTCTCTAGCTTCATCAAAGGCAAACACCTTTGGCGGATCATTACTGGTAGTCTTCTCAAACCCAACCAGAATGAGGATGAGCCTAACTCTGCATTTGATGACTGTCTTGACGAATGGAAAAATAAGAATTATCAAATAATCACATGGTTCCGGGCTACCTCAGTTCCTTCCATCCACCTTCAGTTTGGACGCTTTCAGGAAGATGATTCCCTTGCCTCTCCTGCCAAAGCAATTTGGGATTTCTCGAAGGAACGTTATCAGACCACTGGACATGCTCATCAGTATCAACTGTTGCAGACTCTTCATCACATGTGCTAGGCACCTGGTCAATCTCTCAATGACTTCTTATCCCAAATGCCATCTATCTGGGACCAGTTCGCTCTTTTTGAACCTCCATAGGCTCATTCTGATAATGCACAATTATTTATTACCTATCGAAATCATCAGTGGCTATTACAGTTTCTTATGGCTCTTCATAACACTTTTGAGCCCGTGCATGCTTCTTTGCTCCATCGTTTTCCCTTGCCCACTTTAGAGCAAGCCATTACTGAGCTACTATCAGAGGAGACTCGTTTTGGGATTCTCAAATCTCCAACCATGGATTCTATTCTTGCGACGCCATCATCTCCGAGTTCTTCATCTCCTCAGCCATCTAGTCTATACAATTATTGTCGCAACCGCGGCTTGCCAGCCAATCATTCTCTTGTTCAGTGCCAGGTTCGCGACTGCTTGACGTGTCACGAGACTACTCCAGGTTATCTCCAAAGAAGTTGTCCTCGAGCTCCTTTTACTACTTCATCTAAGACCAGGTCTTTTCATTCTCGGCATCACTCTAATTCTGGCCAAGGTTCTCGCGCTGCTGTTGCCTCTGAAGGTTCTTCTACTCACCACTCCACTGATTCCACTACTCCTTCCTTCTCTATGGATGATGTTGAGTCCATCATTAACCAAGTGCTCGCCAAATCTGGCACCCCCCCTATACTGTTCTTTCAGTGACCTTAGGTAACTCTTCATAGTATTTTGATTCCGCATGCTATAATCATATGACTTCTGACTCCACTATGTTTTCTTCTTTCTCATCATCATCTTCTGTTCCCCCTATACACACTGTTGATGGTTCTCATATGTCTGTTAGTCACATTGGCCCAATCTCTACTTCCACTGTGTCTTTTTTTGATACTTATCACATTCCTGCTCTTCAATTGAACCTTATCTCTGTTGGTCAGTTATGTGAACTTGGTCTAACCGTTACATTTTCTGCTAATGGTTGTTTGGTGCCGGACCCTCAGACGAGGCAGATCCTTGGGATAGGCTGTAAGCATGGACGTTTGTCCGAGCTTCTACATCTTCGCATTCCACACAAAGCATTTACTGTTGCTTCCATTGCTTCCTCTGCTGCTGCATCTACTATGTCTTCTTTTCATCTTTGGCATTGTCGCTTAGGACATGTCTCTTTTAGTCGTTTGAAACCTTTGGTTTCTAGTGGTTAGTTAGGTCGTGTCCGTCTTGAAGATGTTAATTGTTTATCATATCAAATTACTAAACAACCTGCTTTACCTTTTAATCAAAGTACTTCTATTTCAATTGCTCCTTTTGATCTTGTACATTCTAATATTTGGGGACTTTCTCACACACCAACCATTGGGGGGGGTCAAGATACTTTGTGATTTTTGTTGATGATTTTTCTCGCTATACTTGGCTTTTTCTTCTCAAAAATCGCTCTGAACTTAAGCAGATTTATTATGATTTCTCTGCCATGGTCCGCACTCAGTTTTCACGTACTATTAAGATTTTCCGTTCTGATAATGCTAAGGAGTACTTGGATTCTGATTTTCTTTTTTTTCTTCGAACTCATGGTAAACTATCTCATCGATCTTGTGCAGACACATCCCAACAAAATGGCCGAGCTGAACGGAAGCACCGTCTTATTCTCGACACTACCCGGGCACTTTTTATCTCCTCTTCTTGTCCTGAAAAATTTTGGGAGGAAGCTGCCCTCACTGCCATTCACACCATAAATCGTGTCCCTACACCTGTCATTGCTAACATTTCTCCTTATGAGCGCTTGTATGGTTCTCCTCCTGACTATACCACTCTTAAAGTTTTTGGTTTTGCTTGTTTTGTTCTACTCCAGCCTCATGAACACACTAAACTAGAACCTCGTTCTCGTCTTTGTTATTTTCTGGGATATGGTATAGAACATAAAGGGTATCGTTGTTGGGATCCTATCTCCAAGCGCCTTCGTATTTCCCGTCACGTGGTCTTCTGGGAACACAAAATGTTCTCCATACTTTCCAAGTTTCAACTACCACAGTCCACTCACTCACCAGCCTTTACTGATATTTCCATAGACTTGTTTTCTAATGAATTTGATGCAGATTCTAGCTCCATGCCTCGGTTCGGGACCGCTTAACCATCTCCTATTGCTCCGGTTTTTGGCGTACTTCTTATTTACTCCCTTTTAAGCGACACTGAGGTCTGAGAGACCCACTTCGTGGTTGAATACCACTTTCGGTGTTTAACAGGCAGTTTTCGGGGCCCCGAACTGTGCGTTTTGGCCCCCGAACATTCATTTTGCATCGGTTTTCGTTCATTTTTGGCAGGTACCTCTGTTTCATCACCAGGAAAGCCGTAGAAGGGTGGGAGGCTAGCAATTGTTTCAGCAACCAGTTATATATCCTCTGGCGCCCTCCGACGCCCGTTTTTCTCACTTCCGAGCCAATGTTGAACACCCTTGGGCCATTTTCTTGAACTTCTAACTACATATTTGTGATGTACACACATGGGAGGACACCAAAAGTTGGTGGCCGGCCACTAATTCCATCTGACCCTTTTGAACCCTTCCTAAAAATGGCCTATTCTCTCTCATGTTTTACAGTTTGCAATTTTGAACCACAGGATTGTGATGAGGGAACCTGAGAGGACAGCAATTTGTGGTGGCCGGCCACTAATTCACCTTGGCCCTTTTGACCCCTGGCCGGCCGGCCACCTGCAGCTTCAAAAACTGGCCGGCCTCTCTTCTCACAGTGTGTACTTTACAGCTGTATAGCTGTTTTTCCCCAAAAATATCTGTATCCGGGGGACAGCTTTTGGGGGAAAACATGGTCCTTTTCCCCCCACATTTTCCTCTCCATTGCTCCCTCTCCTTGGTCCATATAACCAGCCTCCAGCTTTGGTCATAAGGGTTGGAAGAAATTGCCTTCAAGCTTTGGTATACAAATCTCCCTCCATCTATCTCTTTCAAGCAAAAACAACCAAGTTCTACCACCTTTTCTTCATCACCACCTAGCATCACCACTACTACTCCACTCCAGCAGTTTGAGGGTATTCTCCTAGGCCTAAGGGTGCTGCAAACTCAAGCTAAGAAGCATCCAAGACTTGTCTTCAAGGGTAAGTCCTATTTCCCCTCTGTTGAGCTCATTTTTGTAATATTTCTTAGCCACATATGCTTACTATTTTGAGCTCCGACCAAAACTTAAAGTGCCCTTCATTTGAGCTCTATTTCGTGTTTTATTAAGGGACTTTTGTCATTTGAGGTCCTTACCTTACACTTGCTTCATTATCCTTCTTAAATGCCATTATCTTGCATAGTATTTTTGGCCTTTGTGTGATCTGTTTTGGAGCATGATGTAAACTGTAGATAGGCTTATTTTGAGTCTCTCTTCAACATTGAAGAAGGGCTCATCACTGTTTGGGACCTCCATCTGCCACTTCATGTTATATCCCTCTTTGGTCCCCATTTTTGCATGACTTGGCAGCCCCTTGTGCTTCTGTTTTTGTTCATTTTATAGAACTGAAAATAGTCTTATTTTGGCCCATTATTCATGTTTCATTAAGGGCATTTCATGGTTTGGGACCTCCATCTGCCACTTCATGTTATATCCCTCTTTGGTCCCCATTTTTGCATGACTTGGAAGCCCCTTGTGCTTCTGTTTTTGGTCATTTTACAGAACTGAAAATAGTCTTATTTTGGCCCAATCTTCATGTTTTATTAAGGGCCTTTCATGGTTTGAGGTATATTTTATACACTTCATGTTATATCTCTCTTTTGGACCTCATTTTGGCATAGCTTTTTGACATATTTGCATACTGTTTTGGGTCCGGCCCTCAATTGTAAAGTGCTTTATCTTTGGCCCCTCTTCAATGTTGTTGAAGGGCCCCTTTGTGTTTAAGGCCAGAAACCACTACTTGCTTCTTTGGCCATCTTTTGGCCCATTTCTTGCATGAGAATTTAGTCATACCTGTGCTGATTTTTGTGGTTTGCCATAAACTGTAAAAGATCATTTTTGGGCCCCTCTTCAACTTTGTTGAAGGGCCCTAATCTGTTTGGGGTCAGCAGCTGTGAGTTGCTTCATTATCTCATATTTAGGGCCATTTTTGCATGCTATTTTTGCCCTATTTGTGTTTGCTGTTTGGCCATGCTTTGAACTGTAAAAATGCTTATTTTGAGGCTGCCTTGCTTCTGTCTTTTCATTCCATGTACCAATTATGCATGCTTTGTATAGCTGTAAGCCATTTCACGTACTTAATCATGCATTTCGGGAGAAATTCCATGCATTGGGTATCATTTTGCCATGATTCGGGGCTGTTTTGCCCCTCATTTTGCTGCTGATTTTTGCATGTTTGCATATCATATTCCATGTCCTTGCCATGTCTCATTAGAGTGGCATTTCAGTGCCTGAGGGTCGGTCCTCGGTTTGCGTGCACGCGTGCACGCATTTCGAGTTGTCTTGTTTTCATCTGATGGCCTCCTATGTGAGTGTGGCTGAGGTCCACTCATGTTGGTGTAAGTCCATTGTGCATTGTGTATGCCATTTCATTTCATAGCATTGTGTATGCTAAGTTGTATGTTAGCGCATTGTGTATGCGAGGTTACCTCGTGTATCGTGTATGCCATTTCATAGCATTGTGCATGCTAGGTTGTATATTAGTTGCATTCATGCATGTCATGCATATTGCATTGTGCTTGGGATAGGAGTTAGCCCGAGCACGGGAAACGAGGTACGTTTCGTACTCCGAGTGTCGGAACGTGTCTCAATTCCCAGTCGCCGACACTCCGGATTATCCATAATGGAGTCTAGGTTTTGTTTTGTTTTCATGTGCATTCATTCTATATTGAGTTGCACAATTCGACTCCTCGGCCATCATGCATCGAGATGGGTGATTGGTGGCACGAGGATCGAGACATGCATACATATGTGAAAATCTATTGCTATGCCCCTTTCTTGCTCTCTGTTACAGCAAATCAAGAATTAGCAACCTTCCGGAGCTTGGCGCGCTTTCCAAGAATAATTGTAAAACAGAGGCTAATTGGGGCATCCCAGTGGATTTCCGCGCAAGGCAGCCCAGACATGCATCATCCATCATCTGAAGAAGAGTCAAGGCAGTCCCTGGCTTGCATGCCAGTTTATTATTTTGCTTAGTTAATTTGTAAATTAATTAGGAATTTGTATTATTTGGACTGTACTATTTATTCGGACCCTCTGTGCGAGGGCACAACTGTAATAAGTGTGTGTGTGTGTGTTGTATGTCTTCCAACCCCACGTCTTTCTTCTCTTTTATTTACCTGCTTATGATGGTTAGATTAGGGCATGTTTCAATTAGCATACAGTATGACAGCATGTTTGCATCATTCATCTGTTTTGCATACACCAGGCTCGGCGCATCATACTAACTGCATTGTATTTTCAATTCCAAGTTGAATACATGTTAGCTGTAGCATTTCATATACCATGTTTAGAATAGCCGAGCCTGCTATAGTTGTATTTTTGCATGTGTTGCATTAGGGATTTCTGTATAATTAGGATCATGCATGGATTTCTAATTAGTTTCTGTTTTGGCTTGAAGTACTCGGTGAGTTTTATGCTTTAGCATCCTTGCATGCGTGTGAGTGACTGCCATGATAGCATGCTTACCATGAGGCTAATTGCTTATGTGATATAACTGTCTGAATGCCTGTGGGTGAAGGTTGGGTTACTTGGATTGGAATAAATCATAAACTGTTTGTTTTAAGCCCACTAGATAGTGACAAAACCATCTTTTCTAAGCCCACCTGCGGGTGGCAAAATCCGCATTTTAAGCCTACTTGCGAGTAGCAAACCATCTTTCAAATAAACAAGCATGAAATGTTTTGTTCCAATTCGGGCGACCCAGTCTATACTTATATGCTGTGTGCATCACATAGTAACCTAGCTAATAATCGGAATAAGAACACACAAAGTTTTCAAAAATAGATATCATGGTTAGTAGAGGCCGATCTTTGATCGGGCGAGCGGGGGTGCTCACGAAGTGACCTTCCCCAATCGTACCCAAGTTCCCGAGCCGAGGCAACTTTGGTGATGACGGACACGTGGCCTTTGGCATCGAGTCGGGGTTTCCTAAATTTCCCATTAAAAAAAACATTTAGGCGGCGACTCTGTATCTGGCAAAGCAGTCCATGTTTGGCACTTCTTTCAAAAAATCTATTTTCTCAAAACGATTTGCCGGATTTGGACTCTTTGGTTCAGATTTAGAACCGTGACAATTTGAGAGTCCTGAGCTGTAGTGACCCCAAATGAACAGAACGGGAGCTCCTTCCTCCCGGGGCGTTTGGGGACGTCTACAGTTTCTGGCGACTCCGCTGGGGATTTAGAGGACTTGACTCGACCTCATGATATCTTTTTTTGACTACACTTGTGTGTTTCTTTGCATTGCATTTGCATTGGTGCGCCTAGGACACCGTGTTTGCCATCTGCTATTCCTGAACAGTTTGCCAGAGGCTTGTGTTGTCAAGGCATGACCATAAGGCTGACCGGTTGTGGGCTCTGCCAGTATGGGAACACAAACCCCGGTTTTACCGGGGCACCCTCTTTGACCATTCGACCTAGTGCATATTCGGATCTATAGTGACCATTCCAAACTAGGACAGGTTGCTTACCCGATATACGTTGCTTGAAACCGCTGCGTGCATAGTGAAACCCTAGCTCCTGACAAAATAGGACAGGGAAACCCTACCCCTTTATAGGGGTGTTTTGGCTCTCACTTATCTGCTATGTGCTTTAGAGTGCGTCTCTACAAGAATGCATGTATCGGTTTGCAAGTCTGGGCATCAGGCCTGCGGGCATTACTATCAGTATTTGGGAGTCAACCTTACCTGTGGGTATCAGACTCAGATTCTGAGGCCGAATTTTGGGGCAGAATTCAGTAGAGGGCACACTCATTCAACTATGCTCGTATCTGTTCAGATGGAATCAGGCTGAGATACTATCTGTTTTCTCTTTTGCAAGGTAGTCTGAGAACCATAGCTTCAGAAGGCTCCGATATCCCCCGAGGTTCATCGAACTTGTGCTGATAGACTTTGTCAGGTCAGAGATTCAGTTCAAGGGCAATCAGTGTTCCTTTGCCAGAGGCGGGGTAAAAGGGCTAGTCGGACACAAATCACCGGTTCAGCAGTTACCAGATCAGTGGCCCTTATCCACCCCACCAGTGAACAGTCAGGCTGAGGTCTCAGTTTCTACTGCAGGGACAGATACCAATCAGTCAGATGGATCAGCAGAACACGTCAGGGATGGAGGCAATGATGCGCCAGATGCAAGAAAGTATGAAACTCATGCAGCAGGATGCTGCCCGTCAGGAGGAATTTGCCAAACAGCAGGCTGCGATCATGGCTCAGCAGGTCGAGCTCATCATCAAGCTGCAACAGCAAAGCGGCACGTCCGCTTCACAACAAGTCCCTCCCCCAGCAGGAGCTCCAGCACCTGGGGAGACGCCAAATGTCCAGGGAGGTACGGACATTCCGGTAGGGCCGGCTCTGCCCCCAATTTTACCCCAACTATCCAAAACACCTACCAATCTACCGGACTCTCCCTTCGAGTTCGAGGTCGACCCCATAGCGTTGAAGTTGAGCAAGCTTGAAAAGTTGTTCAAGAAATCCCAAGGGGTAAAGTCCATCCCGGGCATTGAGGACGGGTACACCGACGCAGCTGTAACTCTGCCGGATAGGTTCAAGATGCCTCACATCGACCGTTTTGATGGGTCAGGAGATCCCATGGTCCACCTGAGCTTGTTTTCAGATGTTTTGCGCCCGATGGGCTTGACAAGATTACAGAAGCTCTCCCTTTTTGGCAGGACCCTGTCGGGTATTGCGGTCACCTGGTATGCCAAATTGGAGGATTCAGTGAAACGAAGCTGGGAGGAGATGGCCGAGGCCTTCGTCGCACAATATTCATACAATACCTAAATCGAGATTACGACCCGTGATCTTGAGACGATGAGGCAGGAGCCGAGGGAGAGTTTCTCAGAATTCGTAGCCCGTTGGAGGGCCAAGGCTTCAATGATGACCCTTAGGCCCACTGACAAAGATCAAATTCGGATGATTGTGCGCAATCTCCAGCCCAAGCTAATGCAGAAAATGATCGTGATCCCCTTCCCTACCTTTCCAGACTTGCATGAGATGAGAGTGCAGATCGAGGATGCTATGAAGCAGGGCCTCTTTGACCAGGAGAAGGAACAGCCCAGGAGGGCGTTTACCCGCAGTTCGAATGCGACCACCAGCGGTGACGCAGCTGCAAGATCTTCCGAAGTGGGCATGGTCACCGCCACCACACCAAAAACAACCACCCCATTCACCGGTGCATTCGGGAGTAGCTCGCAAGCAGCCAAATATCGACCCCAAGCCAAGAAGGTTTTCACCCCACTTTATATGCCTTTGTCAAAGGCTCTAGGGGTTTTGATCAAGAAAGGGCATCTGAAGCCCCTGGAGCCGCAGCCATTACCAAAGAACCTCCCTCTTTCGCACAACCCAGCCAACTACTGTGCCTTCCATCAGCGAGCTGGCCATGACACTGACATGTGCTTTCGTCTCCGCCACGAAATACAAGATCTGATCGACAACGGGGTCATCCCCACACCAGGTCCTGCAAAGTCTATCGGCACTTGATCAGTGAACTTGGGGGATAATGTGATGTGATTGGGGGGATGAACCACCTGCGGGCAGTGCTCAGTTTACTCCAGATATGGTGGATGGCATGCACTGTTTTGAGCATTTGCAAATGCTAGCTTTTGTGCTTTCTGACTTAGGTATTGGGTCAGTCTTGTTGTTTTGTTTTGAGTCTGTCTTTTTGTTTTGAGTTGGTCTCTTTTTTTGTTTTGGGTCTGTCTTGTTGTATCGAGTCAGTCCTGTTGTATAGAAGTCGGGTGATTCCAGGGGGTGTTGCCTCAGGCATCACCATTTTGTTTTGTGTTTGTCTTTTCGTTTTGTTTTGAGTCTGTTTCTGTCATGGAGCCAGTTGTGCCAACAGATTTTGAATGAAACAGCAGTGATTTTCACGCTCTCGCATTTGCTTCTGCCTTGTGTTAGTTGTACCAGAAATTCCAAATGAGATGGCAGTATTTGATTAGAAACTGTGTCTTTTCTGTGCCTTGAATTCATTGCATCGACTTAAGTTTTTCAAAACTTTTCAAATACTGCGGTGAAAACGAAGAGGAAGGAATTCCTCGGGTTTTGCAAAACTTTGATCATTCGAGAGAAAGAAAGGCGTGCTAAGCCCTTAATGAATGGAATCATGCTTGTTAGCGTGAGTACTGAGAAGGACCCTGGCTTGATCTGGACTGGTTTCACACTATCTTCAGCGCGAGCGATTTGTCGCTTTCTTAAAAATTTTCAAAAACGAAATGTTTTGCGCGGTCCTACGAAGACCTGTGTGGAATCGCTCTTGAGATTGTGCAGCCTAGGATCGCTCTCAGCCTCGAGACACAACCCCTTCGCTTCCAAACCTTGAACTTGAATTCAGAAGGTTCGACGGTCAACTACGATGTGAGGCCTGTGTGGCTAGATTTGAAGCAGCCCTCGAACAAGAGGCACCAAAGTCAGATCAAGAAGATTAGACCTCGTCAGAAGAAGCTTGCGAAGCTAGAACAGAAACACCCCTCGAACTAGGCTCGAAAATGTCCGATGTGCTCGAAGAGCCGAAGACGGATCCTTCTGCAATCCGATACAGCAGCCACTCTCTTGGATACGGATGGCTTCGAGATCCTAAAACCATTTGGCATGGACTTGTTACACTTTTACCCTTGAAAGGCTCACTGGGCCGAAAACCCGGAAGGGCGACCCAGGCAAAAGTTAGAGCAAGAGAAAAATACAAAAAAAGAAGCAAAAAATGCAAAAGAAAAAAAGAAAACAAAAAAAAGAAAAATGAAGAAAAATGCAAAGAAAAGAACAAAAAAAAAATCAAAAAAGAAAAGAAATGAAAAGAATTGAAAAGAAAAGAAAAACAAAGCTCGCAAGGTCGAAAACCCGCAACAGGCGCCTTGGCAAAAGTTAGAGCCTAAAAAAGAGAGGTTAATACCTGAGTGTACCTTAACCCCGAACTACGTAAGGCTTGAATCCCATCTTTGGGATACGTAGGCAACTTCATTCTGAAGTCCAGCCGTAAAACAATTCGATTGTGTCCATGCGATGGTCCTGATCATCTTCGCTTTCTCTGTATCCGAGAGTTTGGTTGTGTTCGTCGCTCTGAGGACTGCCTACAATGCGCTGCGGTGCCATCCAAACAAGGGGCAACTTTCCGTTGCCATTCGATGCGCTGCGGTGCCATCTAAACAAGGGGTAACTTTCTGTTGCCATTCAATGCGCTGCGGGGCCATTCAGACAAGGGGCAACTTTCCGTCGCCATTCAATGCGCCGTGGCGCCGTTCAAACAAGGGGCAACTTTCCGTTGCCATTCAATGTGCCGCGGTGCCGTTCAAACAAGGGGCAACTTTCCGTTGCCATGCAGTTCCCCTCAAGCAAGGGGCAATCTTCCTTCGAATCTGAGGTTATGCATCTCGAGAGTAGGTTCCGTGCTCGTTGAGCAGTGGTCGTTTGCAAAAATAGTTTTTGAGAATTTTTACTGAGGTTGACTAACCTTTTCAAAAAGTATTCCATTTTTAAAACTGGACCATTTCTTGGACCCAAAAGAGGAAAATTTTCAGTGCTCACAGCCTAACTTGCATGATTTTAAATCAGAAAATTGAACAAGCATGTTAATCTAACTCTCATTTTGGTCAAAATTTTTTAGGAGAAAACTAAAACAAAAAATGGTCAAAATGATGAACTAGGGGCACAGTTGAGTCAGGCTTCCTGTCTTTCCCATTGTCAACATACTTGCCAAGAAGGGCACTCTACCTGCCAGAAAAGGGCACAACAAAGGGCAGAAAGCTCTCACATCCTCCAAGCAACGAGGTATCAAGCAAAGTGCGAAGCACGAACTAAAATGGGGCAAGATATTCCACTCCATCATCTGGACAGATCTTATCACGTCCAAACTCCCCAACGAAGCATCATCAACTGATGTTAGCTGCAGATTTGTTACACACCCAGTTGTAGCGCAACCCTTCCGTGGGAAGAATTCACTAACTGTGAGCGAAAGAAAGAGAATCTAGCAGAATGTTAGGGACACGAGCCCACAATTTGCTGTTTATCCATCAACCACCTAGGGGAGGGATGAAAAATGAGAGATTGAAGAATAGAGAGATGTGCGATGAGAGGAAAAGTGAGAAAAGGGCTTTTTTAGAAAAACAGAGCTTGAGGGCCGAGTGATGTGAGAACCACAAATGAAAGAGGGTGGGAAACACTACCCGGTGAAACAGGCTCCCTGTGCACGTCTGAGTGTCGTGTCTTTTTGTTTTATCTCGATTCTTGTTCTGAGTCGTTTCGAGTGTTACTCGATGTGTCTAGGTTGTGTGCCTTTTATTTCCTTGTTGAGTCGTTTTGCTGTGTTCAGTCATAGGCTCAATACTTGGTCGAAAGCTCATCTCTGAATTTCAAAAATAAAATCGTTTTGTGCTCCGAGTGCCGTGCCATTCTCCACATTTATACAAAACAGAATTTGTTCTTTCATAAAATCGCAGGATTCAACCCAGGTCATGTGAGGACAGTAGAACCAGGACCTATTTGAAGCTATATATGGTTCCGGACTGCAAAGCAAAAGCAAAAGAGGAAAATGTCGGGTATCTGAGTTTATTTCAACTTCAATAAGTTCCAGGACTACATTCCGTGTGTACTTTTTCAGGCCTTGTCAATGCTCTGAAGTATGAGTGTGCCTCTACTCCCAAACTCAAGCCTACTTCAATGCCAGAATGGTAATCCAAGTGCTCCCTCAGAAAACCAGCCCCTGCCAGATGCATCTTGGCTGTGTTTGCAATGAGTTCCTAGGAGACCAACTGCGGCGGTGGAAACTAGAGTTCGGACGGCTATTGCCTAGAACGCAAAGGTTTGGAATTTCTGAGACTAAAGTCTGGTTTAAATACCCAGGGGTTTATCCTCGGCTTGAAATCTGTATGGCAGCCCCATAGATTGAGATAGCATGTGAATGCGCCTCGATTCTGGATACTGAATCAACCTAGTCTGTCACCCCGTTGGAGAATAGGGAAAGTTGTGAACATGGCCAGGAAGGAAAGGTAGTAACTGCGGTTTGGAAGTACAAATCAAGAAAGTGCAAGAAGAACCCACTCTTTTCAGCTCAAAATGTTTCTGCGGAATTTTCAACTCATGTCTTCGATGTGTAGCTCATCGTCAGTCGGCATGCACGAGGTGTATCCTTTTTGGAATGTATCGTGACCCCTCCGAGAGGTAAATCGGAGGTTGCGTTTGGAATTTGGTCTACTTAAGGCTTGTATTCCCTTATTCGGTATTTTTGTTTCAAACGGGTGTTGTCACGCGCGTTCCACTGGCATTGTTATGCTAATTCGTTGCATTGTTATGCACATCTATCTAGCATTGTTATGCTCATTCGTTGCATTGTTATGTACACTTCACCTGCATCGTTATGCACCTTTTCACTTGCAATTGTCGTCTTTTCTCCTCTCGCATGCGGTGCGTTAGGACATCTTCGGTTTCGAACATTCGGACGAGTTCCGGTGATCATTCATACCCTTTTCTCTCTTGCATGTGATATGCTGAGAGGTTTTCTCTTACGTGTGATACGCTGAGAAATTTCCCTTTTCTCTCTTGCATGTGATATGCTGAGAGGTTTTCTCTTGCGTGTGATACGTTGAGAAATTTTCCTTTTCTCTCTTGCATGTGATATGCTGAGAGGTTTTCTTTTGCGTGTGATACGTTGAGAAATTTCCCTTTTCTCTCTTGCATGTGATATGCTGAGAGGTTTTCTCTTGCGTGTGATACGCTGAGAAATTTCTCTTTTCTCTCTTGCATGTGATATGCTGAGAGGTTTTCTCTTGCGTGTGATACGTTGAGAAATTTCCCTTTTCTCTCTTACATGTGATATGCCGAGAGGTTTTCTCTTGCGTGTGATACGCTGAGAAATTTACCTTTTCTCTCTTGCATGTGATATGCTATAGGTTTTCTCTTGCGTGTGATACGCTGAGAAATTTATCTTTCCTCTCTTGCGTGTGATATGCTGAGAGGTTTTCTCTTGCGTGTGATACGTTGAGAAGTTTACCTTTCCTCTCTTGCGTGTGATACGCTGAGAGGTTTACCTTCTTCCTCTCCTATGTGTGATACGCAGAGAGATGTTGTGTGTAAGACTCCGGGTATTCTCAGTAGTCGATTTTAGCCTTCTCCGCGTGAGACGCAGTGAGAATTGCACGATTTTCTTACATCCTTCTGCATGAAATGTAGTTAGATTTGTATTCACTTGCTTAAAACTGTTGCATGGTATGCTTCATTATAGCTTTCTTTGCATGATCATGAGTTATATTCGGCTTCTTGCATTATCATTTGCATTTTGCCCCTGCTTGCGGGCATGCCTGCGGGCACATCTCTGTTTATCTTGTATGTTAGTCTAAGTCTTCGGCCTTGTCAAAAATGGGTCGTCTCTAGGCTTTGACATTCACTCCCGTCACTTATGACTTGCGAGTTCTGTCAAAGAGGGGCAACTGTAGACACCCCATTTTTGACCGACCTTAAGACTCAGACGTCACCAGTTGAGCTCTCGGTGATACTACATATTATGCTCGTTTAGAAGTCTCAGAGTCGCGGCTGCGAGCCTTGCCTCCGGACTTCCGGACTCTTTCATGCTTTGCCTTGGTTTGCGAACCAGGCTCAGTTTTCTCTGTTTTCTCATCGCGAAGGGAGGGAGAGGTCCCGTAGACCATCTCTCAGTGGCCGTGGGCTACATTTTGTGGCTGTAGGCCATTTTGCCCATTTCGGAGCCCGGTTCCCGGTTTTCGGAGCCGTCAGGTCGTGTGCGTCGGTTCGGGACCGCTTAACCATCTCCTATTGCTCTGGTTTTTGGTGTACTTCTTATTTACTCCCTTTTGAGGGACACTGAGGTCTGAGAGACCCACTTCGTGGTCGAATACCACTTTCGGTGTTTAACAGGCAATTTTCGGGGCCCCGAACTGCGCATTTTGGCCCCCGAACATTCGTTTTACATCGGTTTTCGTTCATTTTTGGCAGGTACCTCTGTTTCATCACCAGGAAGGCTGTAGAAGGGTGGGAGGCCAGCAATTGTTTTAGCAACCAGTTATACATCCTCCGGCGCCCTCCGACGCCCGTTTTTCTCACTTCCGAGCCAATGTTGAACACTCTTGGGCCATTTTCTTGAACTTCTAACTACATATTTGTGATGTATACACATGGGAGGACACCAAAAGTTGGTGGCCGGCCACTAATTCCATCTGACCCTTTTGAACCCTTCCTAAAAATGGCCTATTCTCTCTCCTGTTTTACAGTTTGCAATTTTGAACCACAGGGTTGTGATGAGGGAACCTGAGAGGACAGCAATTTGTGGTGGCCGGCCACTAATTCACCTTGGCCCTTTTGACCCCTGGCCGGCCGGCCACCTGCAGCTTCAAAAACTGGCCGGCCTCTCTCCTCACAGTGTGTACTTTACAGCTGTATAGCTGTTTTTTCCCAAAAATATCTGTATCCGGGGGACAGCTTTTGGGGGAAAACATGGTCCTTTTTCCCCCACCTTTTCCTCTCCATTGCTCCCTCTCCTTGGTCCATATAACCAGCCTCCAGCTTTGGTCATAAGGGTTGGAAGAAATTGCCTTCAAGCTTTGGTATACAAATCTCCCTCCATCTATCTCTTTCAAGCAAAAACAACCAAGTTCTACCACCTTTTCTTCATCACCACCTAGCATCACCACCACTACTCCACTCCAGCAGTTTGAGGGTATTCTCCTAGGCCTAAGGGTGCTGCAAACTCAAGCCAAGAAGCATCCAAGACTTGTCTTCAAGGGTAAGTCCTATTTCCCCTCTTTTGAGCTCATTTTTGTATTATTTCTTAGCCACATATGCTTACTGTTTTGAGCTCCGACCAAAA
Organism: Camellia sinensis; assembly: GCF_055761805.1. Lineage (NCBI taxonomy): Eukaryota > Viridiplantae > Streptophyta > Magnoliopsida > Ericales > Theaceae > Camellia > Camellia sinensis. Next base: position 54,340,178 of record NC_138967.1, read on the forward strand.
CTGAAATTTCCCTTCATTTGAGCTCTATTTCATGTTTCATTAAGGGACTTTTGTCATTTGAGGTCCCTACCTTACACTTGCTTCATTATCCTTCTTAAATGCCATTATCTTGCATAGTATTTTTGGCCTGTGTGTGATCTGTTTTGGAGCATGACGTAAACTGTAGATAGGCTTATTTTGAGCCCCTCTTCAACATTGAAGAAGGGATAATCACTGTTTGGGACCTCCATCTGCCACTTCATGTTATATCCCTCTTTGGTCCCCATTTTTGCATGACTTGGCATCCCCTTGTGCTTCTATTTTTGGTCATTTTACAGAACTGAAAATAGTCTTATTTTGACCCATTCTTCATGTTTCATTAAGGGCCTTTCATGGTTTAAGGCATATTTTAAACACTTCATGTTATATCTCTCTTTTGGACCTCATTTTGGCATAGCTTTTTGACATATTTGCATACTGTTTTGGGTCCGGCCCTCAACTGTAAAGTGCTTTATCTTTGGCCCCTCTTCAATGTTGTTGAAGGGCCCCTTTGTGTTTAAGGCCAGAAACCACTACTTGCTTCTTTGGCCATCTTTTGGCCCATTTCTTGCATGAGAATTTAGTCATAACTGTGCTGATTTTTGTGGTTTTCCATAAACTGTAAAAGATCATGTTTTGGGCCCCTCTTAAACTTTGTTTAAGGGCCCTAATCTGTTTGGGGTCAGCAGCTGTGAGTTGCTTCATTATCTCATATTTAGGGCCATTTTTGCATGCTATTTTTGCCCTATTTGTGTTTGCTGTTTGGCCATGCTTTCAACTGTAAAAATGCTTATTTTGAGGCTGCCTTGCTTCTGTCTTTTCATTCCATGTACCAATTGTGCATGCTTTGTATAGCTGTAAGCCATTTCACGTACTTAATCTTGCATTTCGGGAGAAATTCCATGCATTGGGTATCATTTTGCCATGATTCGGGGCTGTTTTGCCCCTCATTTTGCTGCTGATTTTTGCATGTTTGCATATCATATTCCATGTCCTTGCCATGCCTCATTAGAGTGGCATTTCGGTGCCTAAGGGTCGGTCCTCGGTTTGCGTGCACGCATTTCGAGTTGTCTTGTTTTCATCTGATGGCCTCCTATGTGAGTGTGGCTGAGGTCCACTCATGTTGGTGTAAGTCCATTGTGCATTGTGTATGCCATTTCATTTCATAGCATTGTGTATGCGAAGTTGTATGTTAGCGCATTGTGTATGCCATGTTACCTCGTGTATCGTGTATCCCATTTCATAGCATTGTGCATGCTAGGTTGTATATTAGTTGCATTCATGCATGTCATGCATATTGCATTGTGCTTGGGATAGGAGTTAGCCCGATCACGGGAAACGAGGTACGTTTCGTACTCCGAGTGTCGGAACGTGTCTCAATTCCCAGTCGCCGACACTCCGGATTATCCATAATGGAGTCTAGGTTTTGTTTTGTTTTCATGTGCATTCATTCTATATTGAGTTGCACAATTCGACTCCTCGGCCATCATGCATCGAGATGCGTGATTGGTGGCACGAGGATCGAGACATGCATACATATGTGAAAATATATTGCTATGCCCCTTTCTTGCTCTCTGTTGCAGCAAATCAAGAATTAGCAACCTTCCGGAGCTTGGCGCGCTTTCCAAGAATAATTGTAAAACAGAGGCTAATTGGGGCATCCCAGTGGATTTCCGCGCAAGGCAGCCTAGACATGCATCATCCATCATCTGAAGAAGAGTCAAGGCAGTCCCTGGCTTGCATGCCAGTTTATTATTTTTCTTAGTTAATTTGTAAATTAATTAGGAATTTGTATTATTTGGACTGTATTATTTGGACTGTACTATTTATTCGGACCCTCTGCGCGAGGGCACAACTGTAATAAGTGTGCGTGTGTGTGTTGTATGTCTTCCAACCCCACGTCTTTCTTCTCTTTTATTTACCTGCTTATGATGGTTAGATTAGGGCATGTTTCAATTAGCATACAGTATGACAGCATGTTTGCATCATTCATCTGTTTTGCATATACCAGGTTCGGCGCATCATACTAACTGCATTGTATTTTCAATTCCAAGTTGAATACATGTTAGTTGTAGCATTTCATATACCATGTTTAGAATAGCCGAGCCTGCTATAGTTGCATTTTTGCATGTGTTGCATTAGGCATTTCTGTATAATTAGGATCATGCATGGATTTCTAATTAGTTTCTGTTTTGGCTTGGAGTACTCGGTGAGTTTTATGCTTTAGCATCCTTGCATGCGTGTGAGTGACTGCCATGATAGCATGCTTACCATGAGGCTAATTGCTTATGTGATATAACTGGCTGAATGCCTGTGGGTGAAGGTTGGGTTACTTGGATTGGAATAAATCATCAACTGTTTGTTTTAAGCCCACTAGATAGTGGCAAAACCATCTTTTCTAAGCCCACCTGCGGGTGGCAAAATCCGCATTTTAAGCCTACTTGCGAGTAGCAAACCATCTTTCAAATAAACAAGCATGAAATGTTTTGTTCCAATTCGGGCGACCCTGTCTATACTTATATGCTGTGTGCATCACATAGTAACCTAGCTAATAATCGGAATAAGAACACACAAAGTTTTCAAAAATAGATATCATGGTTAGTAGAGGCCGATCTTTGATCGGGCGAGCGGGGGTGCTCACGAAGTGACCTTCCCCAATCGTACCCAAGTTCCCGAGCCGAGGCAACTTTGGTGATGACGGACACGTGGCCTTTGGCACCGAGTCGGAGTTTCCTAAATTTCCCATTAAAAAAAACATTTAGGTGGCGACTCTGTATCTGGCAAAGCAGTCCATGTTTGGCACTTCTTTCAAAAAATCTGTTTTCTCAAAACGATTTGCCGGATTTGGACTCTTTGGTTCAGATTTAGAACCGTGACAATTTGAGAGTCCTGAGCTGTAGTGACCCCAAATGAACAGAAAGGGAGCTCCTCCCTCCCGGGGCGTTCGGGGGACGTCTACACCTACGCCTATCGTCTATCCTGAGGATCCTGTGTCTGCTGACGGTCCTACGCATTCTCCAGCTCTTATGGAGGTTCTCCATCTCCACCTCCCATTGAGGTTCCTCCTCCACCAGAGCGTCACTCTACACGGGTAAGGCAACGTTCTGTTCTTCTCCGTGATTATATTGTTGGTTCCACTACCTTTTCCACCCATGAACCTACTTCCTATCGAGAAGCTTGTTCTAACCCTTTTTGGCAACACGCTATGACTGATGAACTGCAGGCTTTCGGTAAAATTCATACCTGGGATGTGGTTGATCTTCCTCCTGGAAAGAGTACTATTAGTTGCATATGGGTTTACGAGCTCAAAACTCATTCTAATGGTTCCATTGAGCGTTACAAAGCTCGCCTTATATCCCTGGGAATTTACTCAAGAATATGGGATTGACTATGAGGAAACATTTGCTCATGTTGCTCATCTTACTTCATTTCGCAGGTTACTTGCAGTTGCTGCTGCTCGCCACTGGAGTCTTTTTCAGATGGATGTCAAGAATGCATTTCTTAATAGTGATCTCACTGAGGAAGTTTATATGCAACCTCCTCCTGGTTCTTCTGTTCCCTCAAACAAAGTTTGCAAACTTCGCCGTGCTTTGAATGGTTTGAAACAAGCTCCGCGTGCCTGGTTTGCCAAGTTCAGCTCCATCATTCGTGACTTTGGTTTTTCCTCCAGTGCCCATGATTCTGCCTTGTTTATACATAAGACGGAGCGTGGTACTATTCTCCTTCAACTCTATGTGGATGATATGATTATCACTGGAGATGACACAGTGGGTCTTTCTAGTCTCAAGCAGTTTCTCAATCGCCAATTTGAGATGAAAGATTTGGGTTTGCTTAGTTACTTCCTTGGCTTCGAAATTTCCCAAGATTCCTCTGGTTATTTTCTTACCCAGGCCAAGAATACTTCTGATCTCTTGGCTCGGGCTGGTCTTACCGATTGCAACATTGCCACTACTTCGGTTGATTCTCAGACTCGTCTTACCCCCCTTGACGGTTCCCTACTGACTGATGCCACTTTATATCGTTGACTAATTGGTAGTCTTGTCAATCTCACGGTTACTCGTCTAGATATTGCTTATGCTGTTCACATTGTCAGTCAGTTCATGGTTGCTCCTCGTTCTCCACACTATGATGCTTTGGTTTGCATTTTGCGCTATCTCAAAGGACCTCTGTTTCCTGGTCTTCACTACTCCTTCCACTCTTCTTTATAACTGCATGCATTTTCTGATGCCGATTGGGCCGGGGATCCTATTGACCGTCGTTCCACTACTGGGTTCTGTTTTTTCTTGGGCAACTCTCTCATTTCCTGGCGTAGCAAGAAGCAAACTCTTGTTGCTCGTTCTAGTACCGAGGCTGAGTATCGTGCTCTTGCTGACACTATTCAAGAGCTTGTGTGGCTTCGTTGGCTTCTTTCTGACATGAGAGTTTCTCATTCTGCTGCCACCAATCTTTATTGTGACAATCAGAGTGCTATTCAGATTGCACATAATGATGTCTTCCATGATCCGACCAAGCATATTGAGATTGATTGCCATTTCATACGCTAGCATATTACTAGTGGCCTTGTTCGTCTTCTCTTTGTTACCTCTGTTGATCAGACTACCGACCTCTTCACCAAAGCTCATCTTCCAGGCCGCTTCTCTAATCTCCTCTCTAAGCTCAAGTTGATATCTGCCTTACCACCTTGAGCTTGATGAGGGGTGTTAGCTATATATTATTACACTTATCTATTTGTATTGTATATATATCCCTATCTATACTTATCTCAATCTCATTGTATCTCTATCTTCTTATGTACCTATCTGGGTTTCTTATTGGCCTATATATACAGGCTTCTGCTATTATATTATTCATTCAATTCAATATATCAGAATTACTCTCGTAACAGGCATATTGCATATATTTAGTTAAGGATCTTAAGTTGTGCTATTTTGTATGTTGTTGCGTTCGTCACTGGGTAATTCCACCATTTAAAAAAAAAAAATTCAAATTGAGGGTTATATATGGTTTGTGTATAAACTGGTGGTAATCCCTGTGTGTGTTTTGCCATGAACAAACTAGTATGGGTTGATATATCTCTTCAAAATTCCAGAATAAAAAGGTTTCATAAAATAAAATAAGAAGGCTGCTATGGGTTGTTATGGGACTATGGTAGTGTTTGGATGCTGATACTGTCAGTAGTTTTGGTGCACAACAAAGGTAATTACTGATAGAAATACCGGGAAGTCTAGAGGATTTGGGTTTGTGAACTTCTAGAGTGAGGAATCTGCCGGCTCCGCGATGTCAGCAATGGATGGACAGGTTAGAATTAAATAATTGTAGGAAATGTATTGCACATGTATTTCACTGTTCTTATTTTTTGTTGCCTAACTCCTCTACGCTTCCTTTGTAGCCACTGAATGGGCGGAACATCCGTGTGAGCTATGCTAATGATAGACCATCTGCTCCTAGAAGTAACTACGGTGGTGGTGGTGGTTACGGTGGTAGTGGTGGTTATGGTTCCCGTGGCGGGTATGGTGATGCCAGAGAGAATGATGTTTTTTAAGCCACATGTGGATAGTTCTACTGTTGACAGCATGACCTATGTTAAGTTCACTTACCTAGGAAGATATCATGGGATGACTAATTATGTTTTTAAATGGATTTTGCATAACCTAATTTTGTTATGTATGCTTTTAATTCAAATTTGCGTGTCTATTGCCTTCATCTTTAGTCTGTGTTGTACTTTGTTTGCCACACAAACTTTCTGCGTAAGCATTGAAATGTAGATTGGGTTAAAGCTGTGCCAGTGGTAGTGTTTTATTGGTCCGGTTGCCTAGTTAGTTCCCTGTTTAAATGGTTGGCAATCTTTGAATACTGGTGATTATCATCTGGTCTCTATTTTTCTGGGATCACCTTGAATAGATTCAGCCAAGGTTGATATCAATCACGCTATAATTGAGTTGAATATGACTAGTTTTCTTTTGTTTGTTTATTTATTTACTTATTTTTTTAAATATAATTTATAGTCTATATAGGAGGTGCTTAAAAAGTTAGTGAGTAGTAACATGGTTTGTCATCCATTTTATACTGGTTAAATCTTGATTGTTTGATATTTGCATTGTTGGTATCTGAAAGACAGTGAAACAGTGGACTGAAGTTGGTTTTTGTTTTCTTCCCCAAGTTTTTTTGGTTGGGCTGGCAATCCTCATAAATTCGCCCAAGCTCTTGAATGAGTTATATAATTGTGTTTGAAATTTGTGGGCTTGTTTAAAGGTTGATTATTGAGTTGGACATGGGCACGAGGAGATCTGTTCTTCACTTTGGGTAGTTTGGGTATGGATTGAAGAGGTCTAGTATGGCTTGTGGCATACACCATAGGTCCCACCACTTGTTTATTTATATGTAGATTAGACATTATAAAAAAAAAAAGAAAAAAAAGAAAGAGCGATTGATTTGATAAATATAACTACTGAATTTATTGTTTGTGACTTTAGAAGAGGATAGTTAGAAGTTTACTTTTAAAATTTTTGATCAATTGTTTCAAATTTTATTCTTTTTGAATTATAATGACAATAATTTCAAGTATCACAATACAACTTACTTATTTGTCTCTTTGTCCATATTATAACAATCGGTTGCGGTCAACTTCTGTTAGTGATTTTTCTAGCAATGATGGATTTTTTGGCGACTCATGGGCGCCACAGTTGTTGGTGGCCGACAATGATTGATGATTGGCAATAGTGTAACAATATAAGGATAAAAATGAAAAAGAAAATGTCTTTAAAAATAATGATCTATACTTCTCAACAAAACATATTATTAACAATGTCCTTCAAAGCAGAATATGACAATCATTGGATTTAATGTTAAAAGTTGATTTTTTTGATTTTTAATTTTTTTTAAAAAAAAAATTATAAAAAAATAAAGAGGTAATATGACATAAAAAAGTAAAAAAAAAAATACTTTTAACCGAGTTGTCAAAATAAACCGTTATATACACATAAAAGTGAATTTATCATTATTATGTTTCCAAATAAATTAAAAATACAATTTTAAAAAATAGTTTACTTTTTAATAACAAATATGTGATTCTGATAATTATAAATTTGAATTTTTAATGAATAATTTATACATAATTTTACAAATAAACCACTTAAATTATCGGTCACTTAGAGTGGATTTCATGGGTCAAAAGGATTGGACCATCCAATGTAAACTTCTGAGCCCACAACCACAAGACTAACTTATGTGATCTCAAACTCAAAACCAAAACCATCTTTTTCTATCATAAGCTTCAAACGAAAGCTTCAAGAAAAATAATTTAATAATAATTGATAGTCGTAGTACCCGCCGTTGAAAAGGAATATAACATATCATCTTTATTCTGTAACAAAAAAAACATATCCACTTTATTATATATTTTTATAATAAATATTATGTAATTTTGTAATAAATGTTACATATTTTTTTGGTAAGAGTTACGACAATTTGTAATTTAAAAATGAAATTAAGCGTTTTGTGACAGTGGTACTCGTTTTTGTAGTAATGTTATACAATTTTTTTATCTGAATATTTTCTAACCACAAAATGTGTAATAATACTACAAAATACGTAACATTATCACAAAAATATGTAACTTTATTTCTGAACTATAAATTGTCGTAATTCTTACTAAAAAAATATATAATATTTATTACAAAAATGCATAATATGTTAGAAAAAATTTATGAACTAATATTAATTTAATTAATAAAGTAATTAACAGATGTACGATAAATAAAATATGAAAGTAAATAAATTCATATAGAGTAAAATATAGTTGGCCTGTGAGATTGAAAGGGGTATAATTACTATGATAAAACTATTATTTCTCCCCATGTGAAAGTACAACCTGAGTGCATCGATTCCAAGATATAACTCAAGTGCTCACAGCTTTCCTCATTCGATATTCATGTCCATCAGGAGGATATGAGCGTGTCACGAATTATAGTTGCTCAAAAATACAAAAGATAGATCAAACTACACTTCATAATAAAATCTCAATATATATTTTATTCATGCATACGCTTGCGTGTCTCTTATGTGTCCTCCATCTTTAGAAAACATAGAAATATATAGAGGTGAAAATCTTATAAGAATTAATACATAATATTTAATCATAAAATAATTATAATAATTAAACTTAATAATATATTTATAACCGAAATATTTAAAACTAATATTAATGGTAATAACGGTCCAACAAATTAAATAGACATAATTAATTTATTTTTATTAAAATTCTAACATAATATACATCACAAAAACACATAAACATGTAGATATGGTACACACACATATATACATGGAAGTAACATGGGATAGACTTTAGTTCTCTTTTCTCTTTTCAATAATGCTACTTACAAAAAAAAAAAAAAAAACAATAAAGAAGAAGAAAAATATATATATATATATATTAATGTGCAATAAGATTAATTTTAAGTGTAATTCTATCACAATTAAAACATATCCAAATATTATTTAAATCTTTAATTTGTGTCTGCTTTCTCCTGCATAATGTTGCCTACGGTTATGCTATGTAGCTCGAAATTTTCGAGCTCGAAATTGACCCAAATTCAAAATCACATCGTTTCGTCGTTTTGATTTTTTTTTTATATTTTTTTTAATAACTGGTAGAAGAAGAAAAAACAAAAAAGAAGAAGAAGAAGAGAAAAGGAGAGTAGCAGAGAGAGAGAGAGAGAGAGAGAGAATCATCATCAACCAAAAATCAAACCCACCCAACACATCTTCATCAACATAGCATAGAGAGAGAGAGAGAGAGAATCATCATCATCAACCGAACACATCATCATCATCATCACATCTGAAATGCTGAAATGGTATATTTAGAAACTACCATATCTCCTGCAATGGTATAGTTTCTAAACCCAACATAGAGATCAACAACAAAAAAAAATGTAAAAATCTGGAAAAAAAAAAAAAAAAAAAACCTTCAACACATCATCCTCATACACAGATCGGAGGTGGAGATTAGAGATCGGAGGCCGGGCTGTGATGATCGGAGGCGGAGGCGAAGGCGAAGGTGGCGATTGACCCTCTCTCTCTTTCTCTCTCTCTATTCTCTCTTCCCCTGTCTTCTCTTTCTCTTCCTCTTCTTCTCTGCTCTCTCTGTTCTCTCTGTTTCAGACATAAGGAGGAAAAAAAAAACTGCCCAAAACGACGTCGTTTTGAGCAGTCGGGCCATTCGGGGCAGAGAGATTCGAGCTACAAAGGATTATCCTGCTAACGTGTAAGTTTGTGGAGAAGAGATAAAAAAATATATATGTAAATTTCATAAATAACTATGTTCTGTTTAAAAGAAACGAAAAGATTTGAGATTATTTTTTATAAAATTATGAAAAATGTAATTTTTGAACGTAGAATAATTACATGTATCTAGCTCAATTAGTAAGAGCCCTTTTATTTGAGAAATTGATAATATTACAACTACAGACCCACAGCATTTAGAGTTCCATCAGCAGCTCAAGCCACAACAAGAGTTGTCATTAAAAGCTAATCAGCCAAAGCCAAAACTGAAGCTACAGCTTATGTCCTAGTTAGCTAGAAGACAGAGTTTGTTAGATTAGTTAGTTAGTTACAGATATTATTAGTTTGTTAGGTATATTGTATAAATATATCCATGTAATCAGATATTGAAATCAATGAAGAAGCTTTAATAATTCTTCATGGTATCAAAACCTCTCTAAAGCTCTCACGAGCTTGAGGTTGATCCATCCATGGCTTCCTCATCTTCTTCATCCTTACCTGCTAATTTGAATCTTTTGATCTCAAATCTGCACTCCTTCATTACAGTGAAGCTTAATTTTACAAACTTCATCATCTGGCGAAGTTAGTTTCAGAATATTCTTCGTGCAACTGAGCTTTTAGATTTTGCAACTCGATTTGTTTCTAGTCTACCATTGTTGATCAAGAATTTAATTGGTGAAGAAGTATTGAATCCAGATCGAGCACAATGGAACATCATTGATGCGCATTTGCTTAGCTGTATTATAGCAACTCTTACACCTGTAATTTTCACATCTGTTCTTCATTTACAACATAGTGCTGAGGTATGGGACACATTATGCAAGAGATTTACTCAACTTTCTCGGTCTTATATTCATCAAATGAAGAATAGATTGAACAACCTGACTAAGGATTCTAAATCCATTGAAGATTATTTGAGTCAAATTAAAGTCCTTGCTGATCAACTGGCTCTAGCTTCATCACCTGTTGATGAAGAATATCTTGTGTTGCTTACTTTAAATGGATTACCTGATGAATTTGATGCTCTTAAAACTACCATTCGTGCACGAGTTGATGCTATTTTCATGGCTGAATTGACCTCTCTACTTTGTTTTGAATCTATTCACATTGAAGCAAAGCAAAGAAAGAGTCGGAATCTAGAATCATCTGTTGCTTATTCTGCTACAAGAGGTTCTCATTCTGGTTCTTCTTCTTCATCATATTCTAGTGATAAATCAAGTCACAATTACCAAGACTCCTCTCGAGGCATTTTTCGAGGGGGCAGATCTTCTAGAAGCAGAGGTAGACAAGGCGTCTAACCATCACATTCTGGACTAATCTGTCAAATTTGTGGAAAGGCAAATCATATTGCCTCTGATTGTTGGCATAGATTAGGTACTACTTACCACCAGTCTTCTTTTTCTCCTCACTCACATAATTCATCTTCCCCAAAGGCATATGTTGCTTCTGCTTCACCTGAATCTTCTCCTTGGTATCTTGATTTAGGTACTACTAATCATATCACACATGATCTCTCCAATCTCAGCATGTACCAACCATATCAAGGTATTGATCAAGTTACAGTTGGCAATGGTACTTCTCTGCCTATCCAACACACAGGGAGAGGTATTTTGCCTACTGCTCATTATTCCTTTAAGTTTACCAAGGTTTTACATGTTCCTATTTCCTAAAATCTTGTTTCTGTCCGTAAACTTACCAAAGATAATAATTGTACTGTCACTGTTGATGATTCTTCATTTGTGGTTCAGGATAAGTCTTCAAAGGCAGTCTTGCACCAGGGCTTTAGTGCTCATGGTTTATATCACTTCCCTACTACTTCTTATCTTCCTTCTTTATCTCATGCTTTTTATACCTCCACTACTGGAGTTGTTTTTGTTGAAGTCTAGCATAAGAGATTGGGCCATCCATCTCAGTTGAAATTTCTACATATGCAGAGTCATTTTCCTGATATTGCTAATAAAACCTTGGCTCCTTTGTCTTCTTGTGTTCATTGTTGTGTGGCCAAGAGCCATAGACTCCCTTTTATGCTTTTCAATTCTACTATAAACAAACCATTATCTCTCATCCATAGTGATGTGTGGATTCTTTTTTCTTCTTTGTCTCCATATAAGTACTATGTGCTTTTTGTTGATGACTTTAGCAAGTTTACATGGCTTTATCCTTTGTGTTACAAGAGTGAAGTGTTTTCCAAATTTTTGGAATTTAAAATTTTCCACCAAATTGCAAGTTCTAAGAACTGATGGAGGCACTGAATTTGTTAATACTCCAATGACTCTATTTTTAAAAGCTCATGGTATACTTCATCAAATGTCTTGTCCTTACACACCTTCGCAGAATGGAGTTTCTGAGTACAAACACAGGCACATCATTGAAACAACCATTGCTTTGTTACATCATTCTTCTATGCCTTTACAGTATTAGTTTGACGCAGTGTCCATAGCTACATATCTCATTAATAGGATGCCTAACTCTAAGCTTTCTAATAAGTCTCCTTATGAAATTCTACTTCATTCTTCTCCTGCTTATTCCTCTTTTAAGGATTTTGGCTGTCAGTGCTTTCCTTGGCTTCGGCCCTACACTTCTAACAGGCTTTATCCTAGATTTACTATTTGTGTTTTTCTTGGTTACCATCCGTCTTTTAAAGGATACAGATGTCTTGATCTTGCTATAGGGAAAATTCATATTTCTAGACATGTTCTTTTTCATGAGGATATCTTTCCTTTTACCACTACTTAGCTTCCTTCTAAGTCTTCTTCTTTCTCCAACTTACAGTCCTTCTTTTGGTCCTCTAGCTCTCCTTCTAGGTCTGTTAATCTTGTTGCTCTTGTTCTTTGTCATATATCTCTGCCTCCCTCTATTTCTGTATCTTCTGTTGTTCCTCCTTCTCTGCTTACTAGTCCTACTGCTACTCCTTCTCCTCTGTCTGAGCCTCATGCAGTTCAGTCTCAGCCTATTCAGCCTTCTAATCCAAATCTTTCTTCTCTTGTTCCTATTAACTCCATTTTTATAGATTTACCATGTACACAATCTTCATCCCTTCCTCCCATTTCTTCTACCAATGTTCATCCTATGCTTACTCGATCCAAAACTAGTTGTCTTGTGGCCTCTTCTTCTTTTTCATTCACTGATATAGAACCTTCCACTTATCAACAAGCTCTTACTTCTCCAGTCTAGTATGCTGCAATGCTTGATGAGTATCATGCTCTTCTTGGTCAAGGTACTTGGTCCCTTGTGCCTCTTCCTTCTGCCAAAACAGCCATTGGCTGCAAATGGATTTTCAGAATAAAAAGAAATTCTAGTGGGACTGTTGCCAGATATAAAGCCAAGTCGGTGGCCAAAGGATTTTTACAACAAGAAGGTGTTGACTATAATGAGACCTTTAGTCCCGTGGCTAAACAATCTACTATCAGAATTTTGCTTTGCATTGCCTTGCATTATCAGTGGCCCTTAAATAGCTTGACATTAGCAATGCCTTTCTTCATGGTATCTTGGATGAAGAGGTTTATATGCTCCAGCCACCTGGTTTTTCTAGTGCCACCAATCCCCATCATGTTTGTAGACTTCGGAAAGCTCTTTATAGCCTGAAGCAAGCACCTCGAGCTTGGTATTCAACCTTCTCAAAGTTTTTGTTAGCTCATGGCTTTGTTAACAGTTAATGTGACAACTCTTTATTGATCAAGAAGACCTCCAATGATATTCTCATTCTCTTGGTCTATGTAGATGATATTCTACTTATTGGCAGTAGTTCTCTTCTTCTTCAAGAACTAATTGGTCAAATGCATGCTGCCTTTGCAATGAAGGAATTAGGCAACATTTCTTACTTTCTCGGTGTTTCTATTCAAACTGTGGGAGCTAATTACTTCTTGTTCTAGCAAAAATATGCTTCTAAAATTCTTCTCAAGGTTGGCATGACCTCTTGTAAACCCTGCAATTCACCTATTTCAGTCAAGCCTGCTGTCATTCTTGTTTTTTCTCTGCCTTTTGCTCAGCCCCAGTTATACAGAAGTCTTGTTGGTGCATTGCAGTATTTAACCATCACACGCACTGATCTGTCTTTAGCAGTTAACCAAGCCTGCCAACATATGCATGATCCCACTAATGGCAATTTTGCCATTGTTAAACGTATTCTCTGATTTGTTAAAGGTTCCCTCTCTCATGGCCTCACATTTTCTCCTAGTTCTTTTGAGCTTCAAGCTTTTTCTGATTCTAATTGGGCTGGGGATCATTTGGATAGACGATCTACATCCAGCTATTGCATTTATCTTGGCTCTAATCTCGTTTCCTAGTCTGTTAAGAAACAGCTGACAGTCTCTCGATCCAACATTGAGGCTGAATATAGGGCTTTGGCTCATGCTACTGCAGAGTTGAGTTGGTTACAGATGCTACTACATGATCTGCATCTTCCTACTACTTCCTCTCATATTCTTTGGTGTGATAACCTCTCCGCTATTGCCTTTGCTTCAAATCCGGTGTTTCATACTCGCTTTAAACACATTGAAATTGATTGTCACTTTATTCGTGAGAAAGTTGCAACCAAGAAAGTTGTTCTCAAGTATGTTCCTTCTGTGGATCAAATCGTTGACATTTTTTACAAAACCTTTATCCTGTTCCAGATTTCAATTTCTCAAGACCAAGTTGTTGGTCATTTCCTCTCCCATCAGCTTGCAGTGGACTGATAATATTACAACTACAGAGCCAACTACAAAGCCAACAGAGCCACAACATTTAGAGTTGCATCAGCAGCTCAAGCCACAACAGGAGCTGTCATTAACAGCTAATCAGCTAAAGCCAAAACTGAAGCTACAACTTATGTCCTAGTTAGCTAGAAGATAGAGTTTGTTAGATTAGTTAGTTAGTTACAGATATTATTAGTTTGTTAGATATATTGTATAAATATATCCATGTAATCAGATATTGAAATCAATAAAGAAGCTTTCAATAATTCTTCAAAAATTGAGGAACATAAAATATTTTTCTTCATATTATATAATCACTGCTACCAAATTATTTTTTTTAGTTTAAAGATGTACAAAAATCATATAAATAGTTTTTTTGGGGGCAAGGATCTATACACATTTTGATGTAAAGAGAAGGTACTTTGTGAATAAGATGAACAGAGTTTTGTCAATGTTGAAATGAGATTAAGATTTAAAGAAATCAACGAGAACAAAAATAAGTACATTGTGGAACACTTATATATATATATATATATATACACACACATAGTATACTAGGTAGGGAGGCCCATGCAAGGCACGAGCGAGTTGCACATCTCTTTTTATTAACATTTGAGTTTTTGATTTTAAAGTAGTGTTTGTTTGATGGAAGAAAAATATAATGGAATAGACCTTATATATTTATATAATATCATTTTATTTCACCTATAATTTTTTTATGGAAGAAAAATATAATGGAATAAACCTTATATAACATCATTTTATTTCACCTATAGTTTTTTTTTTTAAATTTATTTATTTATTTAGTTTAGGAACTCTTATGTTGTATTTGGCTAATTAGAATGAAATGCAATAGAATGATTATCTGCCTTTATCACGGCTTTAGTTATGAGTTTGGATTCTCTAAAGCAATTTTGGATTTTTTTTTAGCTGGTTGGTATTTATTTCTACAAAAATTAAAGATACAATAGTCAAAAATTAAGAGTATAACAATTGTTTTATAAGTATAACAACCATACAAATAATCATTCTGACATCACTTTAAAAACAAAACGGTAAATTATAAATATACCCTTGAGATTTGCTTAAAATGCAAATTGTCCCTTATGGTTTGCAAATTTACAAATACCCCTCTGTTAGAATTTTTTTTATTTAATAGAATTAATTGAAATTTTTTTTCTAACTGCTTTTATATACAATAATAAAAATACATAAATTATTAATTGAAATAAATTTTTGTCATCACTATGGTTTGCAAATTTACAAATACCTTTTTGTTAGAATTTTTTATTTAATAGAATTAATTGAAACTTTTTTTCTAACTGCTTTTATATACAATAATAAAAATACCTAAATTATTAATTGAAATAAATTTTTGTCATCACCAAAAACTGTTAATTGACCTGATGATTTATTAATAAAAATGATTATTTGTTATGATATTTGAAATTTGAAGGGGCGTGATGTAATTTTTAAAACCATAAGGAACAATTTGTATTTGAAACAAACCTCAGAGAGGGTGTTTGTAATTTATCCAAAAAAAAATCTAAACTTTTGGACTATTAGGCTAATTACAATTAACCCAAATTTTTTACAAAATTTTTAAAAACCCTCCATCCAAATTAATTCACCAACCAAACTAAAGGCCAAATAGATTAAAAAATAAACATAAGGGCAAAATGAAAAATAAAATACAAGCCACCAACACCAAAGTTATTCTTATATAGATAGATATATTAAAATTAATAAAAATATTGAATAGTTAGAACTTAGACTTGGTTTTATTTGTCCTTTTGAATGTTAATCCATAAATTGAACTATAATCAATTGTTTTTAAAATTTTAGAATTGAAACCAAAATCATGCCTTCAAAACATCAGACTAAATTGTACAATTTAGACTTATTCAATAGATAATTTTATTTATTTATTTAATACCACAACTTCGTTGCAATCTGGATTGCACAACCTTTGTTATACATCTTACACTTGAGTTGGTATTGACAAAAAAATGTCTCACAATTTTAATTTACAAAATACCCCCACAAGAATTACATAATTCTACAAGTATCTTCTATCTATCTATACTATTATAAAGTGAACATTAGACTTATTGTAAACACTACAACAAATAAGAGTTTTGGAGACTATAAATGTTTTGATCTCTAAAAGTGAAAATTTTGTTATAAAAGACATTTAGAGACCAATTTCTATCATCATGAGGATAGTCGCTAAAAAGTCGTCCCGAAAAGTTCAAAACAAGGCTTTTAGCGACAAAATTTTGAAAATGTCACTAATAAATAAACTTTTAGGGACAAAATAATTTGGTCTCAAAATGGTTTATTTTTTTAGACAAAAAATTTGATCCCAAAAGGATAATAATTCATCACTAATGTCTAATTTTTGTTGTTAAAAATACAATAACGGCACTTTTCGCAACAAAAATATTTGGTCCCTAAAAAATAATTTTGTTTCTAAATTGTGGTTTCTAAAATCTTAATTTTTTTGTAGTGAAATGATATAGAAAAAGTACTTTGTTAATAAGATGAATGAAGGCTTTATTGATATTGAATTGAGATTAGGATTTAAAGAAGTCAATGAAAAACAAAAGTAATATATATATATATATATATATTAAAATTATATAAATATTGAATAGTTGGATGTGGTTTATTTCTCCTCTTGAATCTTAATCCATAAATTGAACCATAATCAATTGTTTTAAAAATTTTAGAATTGAAACCAAAACCATGTCTTCAAAACATCATACTAAATTGTATAGTTTAGAATTATTCAATAGACAGTTTTATTTAATTTTTTTAACATCATAATTTCGTTCTAATCTGAATTGCACAATCTCTATTATATATCTATCTATTCTTCTATTATATTATAATATGTGAATACCTGAATTGGTGTTGACAAAAATTGTCTCACAATTTTAATTTCCAAAATACCCTCACAATAATTACATAATTCTACATGTATCTTCTATCTATTTATCTATCTATACTATCATAAAGTAAACACCATACTTGGTGTGAATCTCACAACAAATTAATTTTCAAAAATACCCTCAAAAATAGTTTTGGAACTGCTAACTTGCAGCCTCATGAATGAGTTGGTGTTTTGTGTCTCATAATTTTTATTCCAAAATAAGTCCGAACAATTATATAATTTTCACATGTAACTTTTTTCTTATAATTTTTTTTGGAGAATTCATTAGGAAATCATCTTACAAGTACTTGAATTTCAATTGATGCATAACATATTCTTATATTCTAACAAAGCATATTATTTGGATATTTGATCCACCAAATCTTAATTTTATATTTGAGATGATCTAAATAAGTATATTTTTTGACTTTTTACGAAAGGATATGTAAAAAAGTAGAGAAGTGATATGACCCTAATAAATACAATTATCTAAATAAGTGCACTTATATAGTGCATACCAAATAGCCTGTTTTATACTCTCTCTTTTTAAACCCTTAACAACTTGGTGTGAACTATTTTGTACTTTTTTAAAAATTCATAATTTTTATTGCTCATTTTTTTTTAATGAAATTAATATTTTTGAAACCTAATTAATGAGATCTATGAAATAAGATCTCACTAGAATATGTAATTTTATAAAATAAAAATAAATAAATTTGATAGTGTGAATGTTCACATTATGAAACATTTACATTGTTAATGTAAACATTAATGAGCGCTTCACCCTACTATCGTTAAGGGTATTTTGGTAACTTTGTTAGCCATATGACATATTGGAACATAGAAAAATAATTTAGGCAAATGAAACATAAGTAAATGAAGAGAAATTTATAAATAAATGCTCTATTTTTTTCGACTTGCACACACAAAATGTGTACTTGGCTGCTAACTTTCTTTAAAAATTAAAAGTAAAATCAATACAACTAAACTATAAATATCAA
Organism: Camellia sinensis; assembly: GCF_055761805.1. Classification (NCBI taxonomy): domain Eukaryota; kingdom Viridiplantae; phylum Streptophyta; class Magnoliopsida; order Ericales; family Theaceae; genus Camellia; species Camellia sinensis. The sequence goes on from NC_138967.1 coordinate 54,358,093, forward strand.
ATTGATGTAACAGTTAAATTTTAGAGATTAGGAGTACAATTTTCCCAAATTATAAGAAGAAATTTGTGGCTATAATGTTATCGAACATAACAAGGAAATCGTAAAATGTCACCGTAAAGCAACAAATCATCAAAACGAAAAATATTTTCCGCTGCCAGGATTCGAACCTGGAATATTCTCATTAGCCGAGTTGATAATAGTTGAGCTACAGCGGATCTTGTGATATGCTCAAGAAGATAATAATATTTATAAAACTAATGTTTTAAGTAGTGTCTTTTTTTTTTTTAAGGGGACTAAGGTGGAGTTTCATGACCTAATTTAATACTTAAAACTGAATATATTAAGTGAAAATTAATTAAGTCTATATGATAATTACAAATGATATCAATTAAATGTAACTTACAAATGGTATCACTTGAATATAACTCTTAAAATATAAGCTAAAAATTAAGAAAATTTTAATTGATAAAAAATTTATTTAATTCTGACTCAATTTATAAATATTTATACATAAGTGTCAACATATACCATATAACCTCACAAACTCCACCATCACCGTCACCGCTATCACCACCACCATCATCCATCACCCTTCCACAACCACCACCACTACAAGAAAAATCACTTTTGGCGACTAAATTTTTAGTCGCCAAAAGTGATTTTTTAGTCGCTAAAAGTCGGGTTTGAGGTTTTCCCGACTAAATTTTTTAGTCGCCATGTTGGTCGCTGGAAAAACGTCGCGGAAGGTATTGGCGACTAACCCACTTTTAGTCGCCAAAAACAAACTCTGTAGCGACCACAAATTTCGTCGCCAAAGCTCCTTTATTTTTTTTAAATTATATATTTGGCGACTAAATTTTTAGTCGTCAATAGTAAATCATTTTTTTTAATTTATACATTTCCCGACTATTTTTTTCGTCACCAATACTGAAGCTTTTGGCAACCACCTCTTTTAGTCGCTAAAAGCATATTTAAAAAAAAAAAATGTTGAACCTGTTGCTCGCAGGTTTCGAACCTGAGACATCCCACCACCACATTCCAAACCTTTTGCAACACACTCCCTCCACTATGCCACAATAACATCACATGAATATATATGCAATATATATTATTTATATAGTATATTAACCGCTATTAATACAAAATAATATATATAAATATAATTTTTTTAATTCAATATACTTTATGTAAAAAATAAATTATTTACTAAAAAAAAAAATTAGGCCACTTTTGGCGACTAAATTAAATTTTTAGTCGCCAATCCTATCATTTTCGGCTACTAATTATAATTTAGTCGCAAAAAAATTAAGTTTCGCCTAAAAATAAATAGTTTTGGCGACTAAACCTGTTTTTAGTCGCCAAAAACGTCCCCTTTTGGCTACTAAACTGAATTTTAGTCGGCAATGAACTGTTTTTAGCAACTAATTTTTTTTTTTTGTAGCCAAAAAACTTCACTTTCAGCGACTAAACTGTTTTTAGTCGGCAAAACACCAACAATCGGCGACTAATCTGTTTTTTAGTCGCCAAAACCATCACTTTTGGCTACTAAATTATTTTAGTCGTCAAAAACTGTCACTTTTGGCTACTAAACAACCTTTAGTCGTTAAAACCCCACATTGGGCGACTAAACTGCCTTTTAGTCGCTAAAAGCCTTGTACTCGGCGACTAAACTTCTTTAGTCGGCAAAAGTCACCAATTTTGGCGACTAAATCCATTTTAGTCGCCATTTGTACTACTTTTAGCAACAAAAAAATTTATTTTAGTCGCGAAAAGTGATTTTTCTTGTAGTGCACTTTCATCACCATTGTTGTTACTACCATAACCATCGTCGTTATTTTACTACTACCACCACAGTCGCCACCTATTACCACCACTACTACAACAGTTTGTACAATCCTTCACCTCTACAACTATTGTCACCGTTGCCATAACTTTTTTTTTATCAGCAGAAAAAGGAACCTTTATTGATGAAAAACCATACAAGGGATGAGATTATATCAAATAAAGAGGGGGAGGGAGAAGAGCTGCATGCATCATAGCAAAGTAACCCAATCCCAACTAGGTTGGCACCGAGAAGAGAGTCCAATCATCTGCAAGCTCAACCCCAGAAGTTTGGTGAGGAACCAAACCCGACGGGAAGAAAAAGGAAACAAGAGAACAGAATACGAACACAGCAAAACATAACAACGTAAATCAAACAGAACAAAAAATCATAACAGAGCAAAAGCAGCAACCACAGCAGCAAGTAGGCCGACCTTAGCATACTTGAACCTTAGTCAAAACCAAATCATAATGCATACTTGAACCTTTGCCATCAACCTAGAATCACACAACAGATTCAACCACAACATACTAGCAGACCTTGGCTTACTAGCAACCCAGAGTCAACCACAAACAGCAGAAAAAACAGATAAGCCTATCATAGTACTAGATAAGTCTAACAGGTAATCCTAACATAGCACCAACTTACTATCAGTCCACCAGCAATCCACAATCAAACCAACAGATCCAAACAAAGCAACAACAGTCCAACAGCAGACCCAAAGCTGAACAGGACATCAAACCATAGCATAACACGTCAGCCCAAAATTAACAGCCCACTACTAAGCCTAGCATATCAGAACCTCAACTCAGCAAGACAGATTACCAACAAAACATAGCAGCTCACCATCCAGGACTTGCAGCCAGTACTTACAGCCAACTTGCCGACCCAAACCAGCAGTAGCACAACATAATAGTCCAACTTAGCAATCCACCAACAGACTAACATCAGACCAATAGCAGACCAAAAGCAAAACAGATCATCAAACCATAGCATAGCACATCGACCCAAATTAACAGCCCACTTGCAATCCATATTGCCCACATAGATCAACAGCAGCCAGAATAGATCAACCTTAAGATGAATAACAGAAACAACACCACAATTGCCCACTCACTTGATATACAACCTGATCTGTTGCAGGTTTGAAGAGAATGGATTAATTGAGTAATCTCTTCCTATCAAAGTTGACTTCATTCATATGGCTACTCTAACCTTAATAAGTTCATAGAGCTCTTCCATGTTGGGTTGTACCTTATTGAAAATTACATCATTTCTGTGCTTCCATACTAACCACAACACCGCTAATGGTATTACTTTCCAAATCTGCGTTTTCCCTTTTTTAAACTTTCATCCATTCTACCACCAAAATAGGAGTTCCACTGTGTCAGGAATAACCCACTTCACTCCCCACCATTTGATGATACTAGACCAGACTTTCCAAGCAAAGGGACAATGTAACATTATATGATTTAAAGATTCTTACCTTGATCTACATAGAACACAGCTTAGTCCCCTATTAGACTCAACAACTCCAATCTTTTGCAACAAATCAAATGACTTTATTCTCCCTTTCCAGACCAACCAAGCAAAAAATTGAGATTTTGGAGCAGCAGCATTATTCTAGATTAATCCATATAAGCTTTTTATAGGACCATAACTCAGCTCACACCAATTATAAGCTGCTTTTACACTGAAGCACGTCGAACTGCCCTCCTTCTAGCTGATGCTATCCAAATTGACCATACAGAGACTTGGACTAGATCCTAATTCATCCTTCAAAATTCTCAATTCCTCCTCTTCCCAAATCCTTAAATTTCTTCGAAACCTGAGAATCCAATCAACAAAGCTATATTTTATGTGTACCATCTCTTTCAATGTTACCCCTTTATCAATAGAAATACTCAATAATGTCGGATATTTGTCTTTAAGACAATAACTACCCTTTCATGCATCCTCTCAAAACATAATCCTTCTACCATTCCCAACTTTGATTTCAACATTCTCCTTAAAAAAATCAAAAAACCTGGGATTAGATTGTGCCACTGATAAGATATCACTTCAAATCCTTGAGCAAGTAAAATTATTCATAAAGAAAGGAGACAATCTACCACCCTTAGCTCCATACCTGGAACAAATCAATTTCTTCCATAAATCATTATCTTCAGACCCATACCTCCACCACCATTTGGCTAATAAACATTCATTAACTGACTTAATTTTCCTTATTCCCAAACCACCAAGTTTCTTGCTCACAGATACATCCTTCCATTTTACTAAATGTATCCTTCTCTTCAGATCAGAACCACCCCAAAGAAAAGCTGATTGTATCTTAATTAGTTCCTTTACAATACCTTGAGGCATTCTAAACAGGGACATGCAGTAAACTGGAAGGTTGGACAGCACTGATTTAATTAATACCACCCTACCAGCAAAAGATAACATTATTTACTTCCAACTAGCTAATTTATTTTTGAACTTGTCCACCACAGGTTTCCAAGTTTGCTTTTTACTAGGATTAGCCCCTAAGGGCAACCCTAAGTACTTGAAAGGAAGCTTTTGGCTTATGCAATTTAATCTTGAAGCAAATTCAACCACCATATCCTCTTCAATACCCATCCCACTGACAGCACTTTTATGGTAGTTAATCTGAAGACCAGACACAACTTTAAAGCATCTTAGAATCCTCTTCACATTTGTGATTTCCACCCAATCAACTTCACAAAATAAGATTGTGTCATCCGCAAATTGTAAATGAGATAAATTCAGTCCATCAGCCCCAACCGTAACCCCTCTTATCAATCTAAGTTCTTTCGCTCTTGATAACAACATGTTAAGACCTTCAGCTGCTATGTTGAACAAAAAATGTGAAATTAGATCCCCTTGCCTCAAACCTTTTTGGGGAAACACTTCTTCAGAAGGGGATCCATTAACAAGAAATGAAATTCTAGCAGACGATAAACACATCCTCAGCCAATCCACCCATTTTGTCTCAAAACCAAACTTCCTCAACATATCAAACAAGTATTCCCAATTTACGGTATCATAGGCCTTTTCAAAGTCCAGTTTTATTATTAACCCACTTTTCTTGGATTTTTTCCACCAATCTACCACCTCATTTGCCACTAATATCCCATCAATTATATTTCTTCCACTTAGGAATGTCGATTAGGCTAGACTAATGATACTTGGAATCACCATTTTTAATCTACAGGCTAGGACTTTCAAAAGAATCTTGTAAATGGAATTTATGAGACTAATCGGTCTATAGTCCAGGATACTAGTTGGACTTTCTTTCTTGGGAATTAATGTTTCAAAGGAACAATTCAATCCCTTCACCAATCAACCATTCTCATGGAACTTAGCCATAAACTACATTATATCATCTTTCATAAACTTCCAACCTTTTTAAATACAAATCAAATTAAACCCATCCGGCCTAGGTGCTGTATTCCCGTCACACTCTTTGATTATAGCCTTAACTTCTGATTCAGAGAAATCCTTCAGTAGCAACTCATTTTGAAAGGGTTCAATGATTTTAAATACACCTCCAAATTTAGGTCTGCTCAACCAAGTCTCAGCAAAAGCTTCACCAAAATACCTTGCAACTTCTTGTTTCATAACTTCAGGTATATTATAGGTGTTACCCTTGATTGTGATAGATTCCATCAGATTCCTACTCTGTCTCTGAGTAGCCATGATGTGGAAATACCTAGTGTTCCTGTCACCTTTGAGAGCCCAATTTACTCTTGATTTCTACATCCATACCTAATCCTTCATTTTTCTCAGCTTCAATAACTCCCCTTTGATCTCTCTTCTACTTAGAACTTCATGTTCTTGCAAAGGTCTATCTTTAGCAATCAAATCCAGTGCATGCATTGTATCATCTGCTTCTTTGAGCTTGGACTCAACATTCCCAAACACTTCATTGTTCCATGCTTTCAATGCTTCTTTCAAGGACTTCAATTTGATTTTTAGCCTATACCCAACCCAACCCTCCACCTACGTGCTCACCTATACAGATTTAAACTTTTTCATGAAAGTGGGATGAAAAATCCAAGCATTTAAGAACCTAAATGGCTTAGGACCCCAATCCCTATTATCTTCCATTAAGATTAGAGTGCAAGGATCTGATAACAACCATGACAGGCCCCATAATTTAAATGAAAACCGTTCTAGCCATTCTGGACTTACAAGAAATCTATCAAATCTACTCTACCTGTCTCCTTCCTATGAATTGCACCATGTATACTTTCTCCCAATCATGGGAACATCTATTAACCCTAAATTATTAATAAATTCATCAAACTCAATCATCCCACTATCTCTTCTTATACATCCTTTCCTTTCAGCCACTGATCTAACTTCATTAAAATCTCCTCCAATACAGCAAGGATTAGGAAACTTAGGTTGTAGATTGCCCAAAGTCTCCCAAAGTTAGATTGTCCAAAGTCTCCCAACGTTTCCGTCTCATAATTCTATCATTTGGGGCATAAACATAAAAAATCACACAATCAATTACATGATGAATTTTACCTGAGAGGATGATGCAGTTCCTGTTACTGTAACAGTCAACTAGCTCAAAGACCTCAGGTTTCCACACACAAAGCAATCTTCCAGCACTACTGTCCGCATCTACTTCCATAAAATCAACCAGATCTTCAGGCCAAAGAGATTTAACAAACTGCTCTGATAACTCTGTTCTTTTTGTTTCTTGAAAAAAAACCATATCTACCTTTTCTGCCTTAGGAACTCTTTTACTCTCATCCTCTACTCCAACCTTCCCTACCCTCTTATATTCCAAGATACTATCTTCATTAAAAGATTCTAATTACCCCTTGTACTCCTAAGATGCTTCTTCAAGCATCCACTTCTTCCTTCCTGTTCAATACCTGGGCCAAATCATTTTGTTCCATTGTGATAATTTTCTCAATCATCTCCTTTTCCTTACCTTTGAAATCTACCCCTAGATTTTTCCCAATTTGTATTGTAGCTATAGCTTCATTTCTTAGATAAATACTTCTTTGATCTTTCATATTACGTGATAAAGAAGATGAAATTGCCACAGCTACAACCTTAAAAATAGCTCCACTGTATAGTCCCTGTTTTGACCACACCTTATTTTGTCCCAGTCATCTTCTCCTTTGTGCAATATGACTCAGACTAACTTCACCCTTGTTTCTACTCTGCTCAACTTGACTTTTAGACATCACCTTCTTTTGCTGTAAGTCTTTCACTTTTTGATTAGGTTGCCCAAATGTTTCCACAAGGCCAGATACTACCACTAAAGGCAACTGATCTACTGAAAAGGAGTTTGTGGGTTGGGCTACCTCTTTATGCCATTCAATCCTGCCTTGATTCAGGCCCACATATAACCCTTTGGACTAGGCCCGATCCAACACCACTTCAAGATTAATGCTAGGCCTTTGTAAATCATGACTGCTAATGCTTTTCATGAAACCCACTGACATCCCACTCTTAGTATGCTTTCGACTTCCCATATTAGTGTTCTGAATTATGACCCTGGCCATGACTTATTCATTTCCCAAACCTGCACCAACTGCTCTTGTTTCTACCACATCATTACATGTTTCATTTACTACGGATACAACCACAACACTACTTTTGTTGTTCTCTCTTGCCCTGTAGTTGTCACCCACTTCAAGTGCCACTTCATCCTCTAATTTAACCACGTCATCAACCTCCTCCTCCTCCTCACACTTCCCAACTTCCTTATCTGTTACACTGAACTAGTAGTTTGATGAATAATCTTCCTTTTGCTGATCATGACCTGAACCTAGCTCTTTAATCACCCTCACTGTATTTACACTCCCTTTATTAATCAACTTGATGCTAGTATTGATAAACTCCATACTCTTCATCAAGATTCGCAATTTACCACAGGCCAAGGTTGTCAGGGACATGGTGTTCACATCAACCTCTAACACCTCACCCCACAACTCCCCAATTCTTCTGAAGTTTATGTTATTCCAAAGATTAAGAGGTATGCCATAGCATCGTAGCCATACCTCCCTTTCTTGATCAAGAATAAGACCCTTCCTCCATTCAACCAAGGTTTCACACCACTCCTCAGTCTAGTCCTCAAGTACCTCCCTCATATTCCTAAATGCCTCCATTGATTTGAAAGACAGAACTACTACTCTGCCTCCACCTTCTCGAACTCGAACACCCTTCAAATCTCTTCTTACACACTCTTTTCTGAAATCTATAAAATTACAGTTTTTCTTGAGCGTACCAGTAATACTTTGGTGTAGCCAACCATTTCCATATTCCTCAGCTATAACAACCTTTTCAAGTGCTTTTTGTTGTTGTCCACCTCTCACTGCCTCTGGAAAGGATGGTTTTCCATGCATCCATTCCCCACTCCCATTAATTTTTTTGGCTTGTAACTTCTGCTTATCTGTTTTTTGAAATCCCTCATTCTCCTCTCTACCAAACTCAGCATTCTTTACAACTAAAGATCTATTACCACACCATACTCCATTTACCTTCTGTATAGCCACTTTTGCTGCAACTGGACAATCGTAGCGGACGAAACCAAACCTTGTTCTTGTTGCTTTTCTTCTTTTGAATGGAATGAACACATCTTTTACTACACCAAACTTTGTGAATAAATTATAGAGCCCTTTGGGATCCATAGACTCAGGAAGATTATCCACAAAAAGTGTTTGTAAGCTCAGGTTGCCCCTACTCCTCCTCTGTCTCTGATGCAAGACTGGTATCCATCCTCCTTCGCCCCTAGTTGTTGCTCCATGAGACTTCTCTATTCCCTACGCCATCCTTAGTTGGTATTCTAAGTTTCACATTGCCACCGTTGCCATAACTACCACCATCATTACACCGCCACTGCTCTCTTTTTATCATCACTACATTACCCCATGGTTGATTCTAACTTTTTTAGGATCCCAAGCGAACCCTAAATATGAGACCTTTCATAGTTATTTATTTTTTTTAAAAAAAAATGATCAAAACATTATGTATCGAATTTTGTTTTAAATTTTTACATTTAATAATGCTCACAAAAAGGCTACTAAAATTTACTTAAATATGTAATAAAGTTTACAATAATAAAAAAGATTAAAATATAAGCTGAGGTACCAAATAGAAAATAAATTAAGTCTTCTACTTCTTTCTAGGGATAGTGACAAGCTATTGGAGTACCCGAGAATAGTTGACTGTAAAAAATGGCTTTCTCCAATAGATTTGGAAGTCTCATGAGGCAGACCATTTCACAGAATAGTATATCGAATGGGCAAGTTTCAATGGCATCTATTCTTAATGCCATTCATTGCATGTCATATTCAAAACTTTTCATTGGAGCTATGAGCTTCAATATTATTATTTAATGTATTAAATATAGTACAAGTTATTTGTAGGTTCCACTATTGAAACCACATTGATCTATTTATGTACTAGGCCTTTCTTTTGGAACTGATGACCAGTCTCTAAGCGAGGCATTTTCTGGCTTTTGTGATGTTTTGGATGGTGAGTTTTAAATATGCTGTCGATGCATTTACACAATATTAGAATGCAAAGCATGCTAAGTTGTCCAAATGCTCGTGTAGATAAGCATAACATGTATTGGCACAAGGTATTTATTACTTAGTCAGCCAAAAAATGCCTTGTGTGCAAAGTTTTACAAGTTTCTGTTATGACAGTCGCAGACATTGTTAAAAATAATATTACAATCTTATATTAAGGGTTTAATGGAGTTATCCTTAAAAAAAAAATTCCAAAAGATGGATGGTACATTTGATTTACTGATAATTGTTATACAAGTGATTACGGAAAACAGAATACATTTGTGAGATAGAAACAACCCGTTAGTTTCTCCTATGCATCTAGTTGTTGAGTATTGTTGATCAAATGTTTTAGTGATGATCCCCGTAAGTTGGCATTTTTGTTAATTTCAATCAATTGACATGAGTTTCGATGTCTAATTTTTGGATATAAATTTAGGCTTGGTTGGTAGGTTCTATCATTTTTTTTTTCTTTTGGTTTGAGCCATCTCTTTTTCTTCTATGGCTCTTTCTACATAAAACAGGGAATCTAAACCTTCTAGTACACAGATAGGATACCTGGATCAACATGCTAATTTCTTTTGATCTTGAGATATCTAAGGTCTCAATTCTATATTTTACTGGTGAAAATCCAATTGATTTCTGCTGAGGTTGAAACTGGTTGAGATATGTTTCTTTCCTTGAGTTCTTTTTGCTTGAGAAAGGATGAAGAAATCATTTTATTGGCATATTGCACATATTTAGTTCAGGGTCTTAAGTTGTTCTATGTTGTATGATGGTGTATGTTGTTGCACTTGCCACCTCATCCTCCTCCGAGCAAAGAGAGCAGAGTGCAAAGAGAGAGAGAGGGAGAGAGTGAGAGAGAGAGAGAGCACCGAACATCGTCGCTGAATCAGAGAGAACACCATCGTCTCCTCCTCTGTGCCACCGCTACTGCCGCAATGCCAGAGTCACCAAACCTCCATACTTCAGTGTCGGTTCCCTCCACCAAGGCAGATCTGAGCAGATCTCTCTCTTTCTCTGCTCAAATCTCTCTCCCTCTCTATGATGTTAATGATGTTGAGGATGTTGTTGAATTGTTGTTGTTGTTGTTGCTCATTTTTTTTTTAGTCTGGAGAATTTTTGGGGTCGGGGAAACCCGATCCCTGTTAGGGAGCAGGGACGGGAACAGTGGTTAGTTCCCCGTCGGTGATCGGGGCCGAGAACGAGAAAACTTTTACCATTGGGGATTGGGGACAGGGAGTGTGATCCTCGGCCTTGCCATGCCCCACCCCACCCCACCCCACCTCACCTCGTTGCCATTCTTATGTGGCATACACAATAGGTCCCACTATTGTTTATTTTGTAGGGTTATATATGTTAGATTATACATTTAAAATAAGGGTTTATTACACTTTCTATCTTTAAATTATTATCAAATTATCTATTTTGTTTTTGAACTATTGATTGAGTCTATTCAGTTCTTAAAGTATATAATTCAAAATCTATTTAGTCTTTAAACTATCGATTAAATTTATTAGGTTCTTAAGATATTGTGTTTAAACTTGTTGAGCCTCTGAAAGAATTCAAAAAATAAAATATATGGTCATAAGTATTATAAATTAGTAAAATACTGTCACGACCCAAACCCGCCCTTATGCGTTTAGCACCGTAACCGGTCAGTAATCGGTGATTACCGAAGGCCTGCTTGACAGTAAAGATAGTAATACAGAGTACAGGGGCTGGCGGAAGCCAAAATAGTAATAAAAGATGTCCAATGAGCTGTGACAGTCTGTATACAAAAAGACTTTTCTGAACATATTTACATTCATAAGCAAAAGATATTTACATCGTATGTACAAACATTCAGGTTGGCTTGGACTGACAAGTCTAAAACAATAGTACAGAACAGAAGCAAAAGGGTGAACTGAGACACCCCAAAAAGCCCTGGCTTGGACTGACATGAAATCTCGAAGTGAGGCACGATGGTTGGCTTGACAAAAATGGAGTTACCCCGACGCTCCTAGCATCGATCCGGTGCCTGAACACCTATATATAAATATAAACAGTAAGCTAAAGCCCAGTGAATAACAATTGTGTAAAGAGATTAAGAATGAATGTCCTTTCAGTCATTAAACAATCATATCAGTCATTTAGAAACCATAGCAGTTATATGTGGTACATTCAATAGCAAAACAGTACAGTAGGTCTTAACAAACTGAACAGTCAGTTGATGGCCATCATAACAGTAAACAGTAGTGGTTCCAAACTTGGGAACCGACAGAGATCTCTGTGGCAGTAGCAGTAACAATACAGTAACAGTAAGTTGCTAAGGATGCCACGAATACAGTTTACAAATAGGACAAACATTCGTTCATTAAACAATAACGTTCTAGTAAATAGAACAGTTGATCATTCAGAAAATATTCATAATTGAACATATCTTTACAACATTGTTACTCATAGAGCACTGGGCCATAAGCAGCTAATGAGAGTCCTCGGATGCCAACCCTACACAGTTACAGAATGAACACACACTAACACACTAAGTTACACACTTGGGATTAACATCTTAGCCCCTATCTGGACTCAGTGTGGTTCTACATCAATAACCTCATTAAGATGCCTTAAACTAGGCCTAGGAATGCCTAGGATGAAACGAGGATGCAAAGATGTACTTTAAAACACTTTTCAAAATTTTCAGAAAACACGGATCTCGCTCGAGCGTGGCTTTCTTCGCTCGAGCAAGCTTGTAAAAATAGTGGGGTCGCTCGAGCATGGACTTCCTCGCTCGAGCGGTCTGTAAAAATGCAAAAAGTACTGGATGTTCAAAATCCCCGCTCGATGCTCACTCGACGCCCGCTCGAGCGTGAGGTACAGTCCTCGCTCGAGTGTAGGTTCCCTCGCTCAAGCGTACGTCTACGTCAACCAAAAACCTGAGAGATTGCAGTTTACGCTCAAGCCAGCATTCCGTCGCTCGAGCGGAGCTCTGAACAAACGATGGTCGCTCGAGCGAGGAAGCCAAATTCGGGAATTTCCAAATTTTCCTTCAAAGCTCAAACCAAGCATTCAACACCTCAAAACTCAACCTCTTGGGCCCATTTTCTGGGAAAACACTTTAAACCCATAATATAACATGTTTTGAAGATCAATTTATAAAATCAAAGCCCAAGGGTGAGTCAATTGAACACAATTTCAAATAAACTTCAAGAACAAAGCTCAAACACAACATGCATGTATTCAATTAAATTCAAAGCTTCATATACATGGTCAAATAACTCAATCCTTCCAAAAACATGATGAATTCATGAACTATAATCAAAATATGAACATGCATGTAGCAAATTTCGTGGAAAAGATCTCAAAACTCAAGAATGTGCACATGCATGTATGAATTTCTACTCAATTCAACACTTTAATTTAATTCTTGACCTTAAGCTCCAATTCCTCCATGAATCATGAAAGAAATTACTCAAATTCACAAATGAGAGGATGAAATCTCTACCGTAGGTCTTCAATTTCAAGGTATACAAGCTCAAATATACAATTCTCTTTCAAATTCTTCAAGTCTCCAAACAAAACTCTAATGAAATCAAGTTTTCTCTTATCTCTTTCTCTCTCTTGTCGGTTTGGTCTCTAGAGGAAATGGGTGAGATGGTGTTTGCAATGCAATAGTTAAGTCACTAACAAGGGCGTAGGAAATGGCCACTCAATGGCAAGTTTGGTAATTAAACAAACTAAGGCAATTTAACATCATTTAATCTAATTAAATCATTCCAAATCAAATTTAAATTAAATCTACCATAAAATCACATAAATCTCAAATAACATAAAATACCAATCAATTTCAAATTCGGCCGCCGATAAGACCTTCAATTCGCAGTTCAAAGTTAAAACATGAACAGATCATTTAATGACTAACACATAGAAATGCAATCAAACAACATACTCATGCAATCAATTCAGAATTTCAGTCAGATCAATCACCTATCATGCTTAATCACAGATTAACGCTAATCAGAGGTGAGGGTTGTCACAAATACCTTACTTAAAACTTATTACAGAAAATTTTAAAATTTTCTTTCGTCTTTAAAAGGTGTTTTATTTCATTGTGTGTGTAAATTAATATACGATTTTTCAGTCTTATCAAAAAAATGAATATCGAATTTACTGAAGAAATAGAATTAGATAATTTAAATAATAGCACTTTATTGTAAATAATAATATATTAATTAAGTGATAAAAAGGGATAAATTACAAACACATCCCTTGAGGTTTGTTTAAAATACAGATTGCCTCTTGTAGTTTGAAAAATTACAAATACCCTCTTGTTAAATTTTTTTTATTTAACAGAATTAATTAAAAAAAAATTCATGATTACTCTCTTATACAATAATAAAATTACCTAAATTATTAATTGAAACATATTTATAACATCTTTAAAAACTATTAATTGACTTGATGATTTATTACTAAAAGAGACGATTTGTTATAAAATTAGAAACCTCAAGGAGTGAAATGTAATTTCAGAACCACAAAGCGCAATTTGTATTTTAATCAACCCTCAGGGGGTGTATTTGTAATTTACGCTAAAAAAATTTAGCAAAAAATTTAAAATAATCAATTAAAAATTATAAATTAATTTTGATATATAATATTAGATAAAAGAAAACACGTAACCATTGTACAAGATAAGTAAGAAAACAAATGTTTAAAAGATCAATTTCCTGGACTTTTTAGTTTGTCTGTTGATAAGGGAGGATCACTTTTAGCTTCCATGACAGGAGATCCAGTTTAGAGGAGTGGAATCCAGCTTTCAAGAGAAATCTTTATGATTGGGAAAAGGTTGAAGTAAACAGATTGGTTGTTGCTTTAAAGGACGCCCCTTCTTTACGACTCAATTTGGAGGACTGTTCTATATGGATTGGGTCAGTATGTGGCAGCCTTAAGGCATCTGTTTTGTATCAGTTCAGTGACTCTCTCTTAGGTCCTTATCTGTCATTAAGCAAGTTTGTGTGGAATACTGTTTTACCTCTTAAAATCCAATTTTTTTGTTGGCTAGCATGGAGGAATAGAGTAAAACTGGAGACTTTTTACAACATATTGGTATTCTTAATAGTAATGCTTCAATATTATGTGTTTTTTTGTAAAATTGAGAATGAATCTGCTGTACATGTGTTGCTGCATTGTCCTTTTTCTTGGAAAGTTTGGACAGATCTGCTACAATGGTGGGGGTGTCTGTGGGTGGTGCCTGGGTCTATTGATTGTTTGTTTTATTGGTGGTTAGGTGGCAAGCATAAGAAAAAGGTTAGGAGATTATTGAGGGCTTTACCTTTATTTGTTCTTTGGTCTATGTGGAAGCTAATGAATGATTGTGTATTTAATGGAGTACAACCTTGTGGAACTGATCTCTGTGAGCTTATTAAAGTTAGATTTTCCTTATGTATTAAAGTTTCCATGAAAAGGAATATGTACTCTGTTGATGACTTTATCAACAACCTTGATCAGGTAAAGGAATGTATCTAAGATCTGCTAAAAGATTTGGCTGCTGTGGAGAAAAGTCTATTGCTGGTGTATGATCTGATGTGGTATACTTCTGTGTGTAGACATTGGTATGCTTCTGTGGAGACAAGTCTCTGTATTCGAAATGGAGGTTGAATGAATTGGCTCAAGTTTGGTGGCATGCAACAGATGATTGGCTATAGGGTCACTGATCTTTACTCTATTGCTAACAGATGCTCTGCTCAGCAAGGCTTCTGGTTTTATTATGTTTTGCTGATTGGATTGAAGATTGGCTGTTGCAATTTGTTTTTTGCTGAGGTTTGATGAGGTTTGGGAAAAGTGGGAAGTTATCCCTTCGGTTTATCGGTCCCTTCGAAATCCTTGAGAGGATTGGGGAGGTTGCTTATCGTTTAGCTTTACCACCGCAGTTGTCTGGAGTGCATGACGTGTTTCATGTGAGTATGCTTCGGAAGTATGAGCCGGATCCGTCCCATGTGTTAGATTGGACCGACATAGAAGTAGACGAGGATGCCTCGTATGAGGAGAGACCAGTTCGGGTCTTGGATAGGCGGGATCAAGTCTTGCGAGGCAAGACCATTCCCTTGGTAAAGGTTTTGTAGAAACATCATGGAGTGGAGGAAGCCACTTGGGAACGTGAGTTGGAAGTCCGCGAGAAATATCCGGACTTGTTTGTTGATGTGTAACCATGCATTGGAAATTTTGTAATATCGTTGAACTTTAAGAGCATTATATATGTCTTAAGTTCTAAAACATTGTGAATGTTTTGGTAAATGGAAATTTGTTATAACATTGCATATGTTCAATGTATTGTGGAAATGCAAGCATGACGTTAATGTTGCATGTATTATGGAATTGTGGAAAATGAGCTGAAATTGGTAAATTTCAAAAGAATGCATGTTGATAATGCAGGTTGTTATGTATAATGTGATATGCCTCTTGAAAAGAGATGGGATTGACCAGTAACGGGTCGGATTGTTTAACATTATGTTGTAATATTGTTGGGAATGGAGAAAACTTGTTTTTGATAAACTTGTAATTTAATTTCGGGGATGAAATTCTTTAAGGGGGGAAGGTTATAGCAATTCCGGTATTCCCTTTACTGTTCTGTTGCATTCCGGACTTGGTTCCGTGGAGTAGGTAGTTGTGTCTATCTTGTTGTCATCCTTTAATTCCATTTGTTTGAGTTTTAGGATGTGTTGGGCTTGGTTGTTACAGGTTGGTAGAGCTTTGGCTCCCATTGCTGTTGTCCAGTTTTTGAGTGGTTCGCTCGAGCGGGTCATTTTACGCTCGAGCGGGGTTTACACCCTTCCAGCATTTCGAGTCCCTGCAAAACTTCTGCAGGTGTGTTTTCTACGCTCGAGCTGGTTTCTTGCGCTCGAGCGGGCTTGTTGGCGCTCGAGCGGGTAGTACCTCGTTGGTGAAAGTTCTGGGAGATGAAAATCTATGCTCGAGCGGACTGGTTTTCGCGCTCGAGTGAATATACTTTATCCTTATATCTTGGCGCTCGAGCGAGCCTTCTTGCGCTCGAGCGGACCTAGTTTTTTGTTCTTGACGCTCGAGCGTTGTGTTTTCTGCTCGAGCGGGAATGTCGTATAGCAGAGGGCATCTAGGCATTTTTGAATCATTTTCTACACTTCCACTCTCTCTCTTACTTTCCCAAAAACGTTTTTGAGAGCCTCTCTCTCTAGAAACTCCCTTCTCTCTAGGGTTTGATCTAATTAGAGTGCTTTCCTCCCCCTTTGGTCTTTGTAAAAGTTGTGTTGATCGCCAAGAGCTACATTTTGATCCGAGAAACTTGTGATTTGGAGCAACTTCGTTTTCGTCATCTTCTTCTTTGGGTGTCATCTTTTGAGGTAGGGATTCCTACTCACTACTATGGGTTTTGACCTAGATTTTTGGGCATTTTGTTAAATGGTTGATTTTGGGACTTAGGGTTTCAAAATGTATAAATGGGGTTGTTGTCATTTTGATTCTTAAATATGTATTTTGGGTTTCAAAATGGTGTTATTGTTGTTGGTTGTTGATATATAGACCTTTGGGTCAATATTGGGAAATGGGGTAGAAAACCCTAATTGGTTGTATAAAGTAATTAGTATGATTAATTTGGGAAAATTGTGGTTATATGGAATTGAGTTGGAAATAATGAAATTGGCTCATTATATAGTAGAATAGTGGAGTTGGATTTATTAATCGCTCACTTTTGAAAACATTGATATTTTATCTGTTGGAACTTTTATTATCTGTTTATAAATAATTGCATGGGCTACCGGTGGATGGTAGTTTTGATTGTTGTAGACAATGCATGATGATTAGGCAAACTAAAATTAATCAATTGGATATGTCATAGAGTATGACTGTTGATAGAATACATTAACGTTATGTATTGATTGATTGTGTATATGACCTATGTGTATATACGTTGTGTGTGTGGGAGGAGATAAGGGATGTACTCCACGATTTAGGAGAAGATAGGGGATGGACCTCTAAACCGGATGTTGTTTTGGAGGAGATAGAGGATGGACTCCACTGATACAGCTCATATGCTTGTCAGTTAACGTGTTGATACAGCTTGTATGCTTATCTATGGAAGTGTTGATACAGCTCATATGCTTATCTTTGGAAATGTTGATATAGCTAATATGCATATCAGTTGAAATGTGGATACAGCTTGTATGCTTATCTGTTGAGATGTTGATACAACTAGTATGTTTATCTATTGTAAAATGGGAAACGTTTAATATGAGTCACTGTCTCATATAAGTGGTTGGCTAGGTTCTGAGCCGTTGATGTAGATTGTGAAATTGATAAGAAAGGGAAACTGAAATGAAACATGAACATAGTGGTTATGAAATGGAAATGGGTTATAAATTGGTTTATGAAAATTGAACATTTATCAATTGCTAATGTCTTAGTTATTGCTCATATTTTGTTTAGCATATTTCTACTAGGCGTTGGCTCACCCTATATGGGACATTATTTTCAGGTACAGGTAGTATGCCACCTCCAAGGACATAGCTTGGATGATTATGAGAGTTGAAGACTCTTTTTATTCATTTTGTTTGTATTACATGTAGATCAAGCCAAGGGCTTATTTTGTATAGAGTTAGTACTCTTCTTTTGTGTAACCAGGTGTTGACTTGGAAAGTTGTAAGCCCATAAGGCATTTGCTTTTGTTGTTAACATGTAATACAATTGTAAGAATTACTCTGATGAATAGAAATGGTTGATTTCTTTTATATCAATGCATGTCTAAAGTGATGGGCTTTATGTATTATTTTGAGGGGGTTACAGTTGCTGGTATGTTTGCTGCTAGTGTGGTATGATGCTCTTCTGAAGTCTGCATAGCTGCTATGGAGTAGGGTCTGCTGTGGTGGGGTAAGGTTTGTTGCTGTATGGTCTGATGTTAGTGGCCTAGTGCACGGTCTGTATGCTGTTGTTCAGTGGATTGGTTTGGGCTGTTTGATTGGCATGGTAAAGGGTTGTGTCTAAGGCCTGCTCAAGATCTGGTGAAAGGTCTGCTCATAGAGTTGCTCATAGGTATGCTGGTCTATGCTGTTTTAGTATGCTACTGGTTTTTGTTCTGAAGAGAGTAAGGTCTGCTCTGCTCAAAGATTTTTGTGCTGCTGGAGTATGCTGCTGGTGTATGCTACTGGTGTTTGCTGAGGCGTATGCTGCTGGCTTTGTGCAACTACTGTTGTATGCTCAAATTGTTTTCTTATGGTGTATGATGCCTTAATGGTTTGTGCAGCTTCTTCTGGTGTTATTGTTCTGTTTTATTTGCTTTTCTTGTATTTTTTGGTTCCTCTTGATTGGTTTCTCACCAATTGGGTTAAGTGCTTGCAAATGATTGTGCTTCCTTAGTGGTGCCAACCTCGTTGGGATTGTTAAGGTTATCGTTGATGCTCTTTGCACTTCCCTCTTTGTTAATGTATGTTTTCGCATGTATTGCTTTCTTCATCAATAAAGTTTCATTTTGTTGATAAAAAAAAAAAGTAAGAAAATATTATAGATATTTATCTTTACCTTTATAATGGAAATTCACCATAAGCATTAAGCTCACTTTTCAAATACAGAATAAAAAGTAAAGGTTTATTTTTATTTTTATTTTTTAAAAAATAAAATTTTAACCGGATAAGGTTTTTTTTTTTTATAAATTTATAATACTTACGGACTTATATTTTATTTTTGTAAACTTTTTAGGGACTAAATATGTTTGATTTAAATACTTTAGAGATTTAACAAATTCAATTGATAGTTTAGCGTCTAAATAGATTTTCATTCATATAATTTAGAGACTTAATAGATTCAATCAATAGTTTAAGAATTAAGTAGACAATTTGATGATAAAAGAACACTTAGCAACTTGGTATACACTATTTTGGACTATTTTATGTTTTTTATAAATTAAACTTTAAAAATTTATAATTTTTAAAGTACATTTTTTTTAATGCAATTTATATTTTTAAAGCCTAGTTAATGAGATTTATCAACTAAGATCTTACTTGAATTTGTAATTTTATAAAATAAAAATAAATAAATAAATTTCACGGTGTAAATATATACATCATAGAACATTCACAACTACCAATGTGAACATTAATTAGGGCTTCACTATATTACTATTAGGGATATTTTAGTTACTTTGTTACCCACATAGTTTATCAGAATATAAAAAAATAATTTAAATTAAATGGAATATAAGTAAATGTAGAGAGATTTACATTTTGTTCAACTTGCACACGCATAATGTGTGCTCGATTACTAACTTTCTTAAAAAATTAAAAATAAAATCGATACAACTAAACTATAAATATCAAATTGATGTAATAGTTAAATTTTAGAGATTAGTACAATTTTTCAAAAATATAAATTGAAAGTTGTGGGTATAATGTTATCGAACACAACAGAAAAATATTTTTCGCAGCCAGAATTCGAACCTGGAATGTTCTCGCAAACCGAGTTGATAGTTGAGCTACAACAGAGCTTTTGATATGCCCAAGAAGGAAATGATATTTATAGAGCTAATCGTTTTAAGTGGTGTCTTTTCTTTTTTTTTTTCAGGAGGGGGTGGGGGACTAACGTGGACTTTCATGACCTAATCTAACACTTAAAACTAAATATATTAAGTGAAAACTAATTAAATTTATTTGATAATTACAAAAGGTATCACTTAAATGTAACTCTTAAAATATAAGTTAAAAATTAAGAAAATTTTAAGTGATAAAAAAATTATTTAATTTTGATTTAATTTATACGTATTTATACATAAGTATCAGCATACATCATATAACTCACAAACCCCACCATCACCGCCACTGCTATCACCGCTACCATCAACCATCACACTTCCACAATCACTACTTTCATCACCATTGTCATTACTACAACAATCATCGTTATTATTTAACTACTACCACCACAATCACCACTTATTATCACCACCACTACAACAATTTGTACAATCCTTCACCTCTACAACTATTGTCACCATTGCCATAACTACCACCACCATCATTATACCATCACCACTCTCTTTTTATCACCATTACATTACTTCAGGGTTGATTCTAACTTTTCTAGGACCCAAAGCGACCCTAAATATGAAGCCTTTCAAATTTATTTAAAAAAAGATTGATCAAAACATTATGTATCGAATTTTGTTTTAAATTCTAACATTTAATAATGCTCACAAAAAGGTTACTAAAATTTACTTTTTTTTTTTTATCAGCCAAAAAAAAACCTTTTATTGATGAAAGAGGAGCTCATTATATCAAGAAAGGAAAAAACGTGGGTGTAAACAGTAACAACACGAGACATATTAATCCCAACTAAGTTGATACTAATATGACCGCTCGATCCTTTGCAAGCACACCAACGAAAGTTGGTGAGAAACCAACCAAAGCAAATAAGGAAAAAAAACAACAAAAGACAAAACAAAAACCACCCACAGCACCATCCACCAATGTGACTACTGTTTCCAAACCCAAGATACAAACAGAAAATGCACATATGAAAACGACACCCAAAACTTCAGATCAACACAACACCAAAAAATTCTACCTCAGCAAAATGCAACAGCAACTGCCATACATAACCTGATCAAAGAGTCAGCAAAACTTCATCGGATGAGTCAAATTACACCAAACAGCAACAACATCGGATTATACCACTGATTACACCAAACAGCAACAGCATCGGATTATACATCAGATTACACCAAACAGCAACAACAACTGCCTTAGCAAAACTTCAGATCAGTAGCAGCCCTTATCATACATATCCTGATCAAAGAGTCAAAGAGACTTCCAGCAACCAATGACATCAAAGCTGCCCAGCAGACAGATCAACAACAGAGCAAAATATCAGGAAAAAAAAACACCAGAAATTCACCCTTCACCTCCACTAAAGACTGACCATTTGCCATCCTCAGCTTAACACCAGTGATAGCTAGAGACCAAACCGAATCTCCTGAATGTTGCAGATCATCTACTGCACTGAGTAACAACAATCCTCAGAATAAAATTTGGCCCAAAATGCAATCCTTGTCTTAATTAATTCACTCAGGTCCTCCAAGTGCATCTATCTTTTACAAAAAAGTTTACTAAAATATATACCAAAGTTTACTAAAATTTACTTAAATATATAACAAAGTTTACAATAATAAAAAAGACTAAAATATAAGTTGCTGTACCAAATAGAAAATAAATTAAGTCTTCTACTTCTTTCTAGCACTAGTGACATGTAGATATAGTTTATCAAAAGTGATTAAGACATCCAGTGTGAGTGATTTTTCGATCACACTGCCCAACTTAATAATCAGCTGGAGAGAACTGACAGAATAGATGACACCTTGCTGACCTGCAACAGAAAGAGAAGATTCCGGCGGTGGTTCGTCCACCCGGGGGCACTCCGACGATCAAGTCAGTATATCTCTCAAAGATAATCAATAGTGTTAATCTTACTGTTTAGAATATAAATTGCGTACGTTAGACCCATGGGGGTGCCTCTCTTTTATAATTAACTCAATCCTTGTCCCACTAGAACCCTAGTTTCAATGGACTCTTGCTCAGTGCTTATCCCGAACTCTCCAAGAGACAAAGATAAACTCCCTAAGAGCTTTATCCTTATCTATGCCATAGTCCTTCCTTATTCTAGGACTCTTGTCCCTTATTCGTTTATCTCAGATTCTGATATTTTCGGAGATAACCTCGGCCTTGCCGAGATAACCTCAGCGTCATAACCTGGACACGTGGCACCTCGGCTGACACGTTGGCGTCACCTTGGCCACGTGTTGGGACTCAGAAAATATATCCCCACAACTGCCCCCGAGGTTCTATTACCTCGGCATTCTGAGGTGATGAAACCTATATTGGTACTTCCCACCTGTACATCGGCGTAAGCCGAGATCATCATCATAGGCTGATATGTCTTCTTAAAGATTAAGAATCCCAAGGGCTTCTTTACGCGTATGAGCTGTTATACATAACAACTCAACCGTTTAAGCCACGTGCCTTCCCCTCATTGGATCGTACTTGTTACGCGCTTGTAAGTCATCTCATGCCTGCGTGCGCTGTCTGACAAATCCATTTTTCTAGGCTCATCAATTCTGTGTTGCCGCTGTTTTAGGTTTTTAACAAAACTTTTCCCCCTTTCGTCTTTTCACTTTACATCGTCTCTATTCAAACTCTTTCTCTCTCTTGCCTTCTCTAATCTTCCATTGTTCCAAGCTCTGAAGCTCTGTCGCCACCGCTGTTTCACCTCTTCCGGCGAGGCTCTTTTTCCGTTACCGCCGTTTGTCTGACTTCGGCAACCTCAACATCAGCTTTTTCCCTCTGATAAGTCATCATTCCTTCTGGTTTTAAGTTCTGGCTACCTTACTGAACTTTACCGTTTTACCTGCTGTTTTTGCAATCTTTGTTCGTACTTCCGATATTTCATCTTGCATTTTGTATTCCACCATATATTTGAACTTGTTTGCTTCATGATTCTATTTTTACCCAAATCATCTTCTTGAATATACACTGTTCACACACCAGTTGATTTCTGCCACTGTTCTTGGCCTGATACCCTTTGTTCTTTCAATGTTCTTGACAATCCATCTCTGTTCTTGATTCTGAAGCGTATCCATGTTTTTCTGTTTTTCCAGATCCGTGCATCCAATCTTGGTTTCCATAGATCTAGGTTTGGGATTTGCCTGTAGAACCCTTGATTTTTAGGAAAAACTGAAACGATTTCCACAAATCCTTACCCAGCACATTCTTTAGGTTTTTTGTGAGGTCCTAATATCCCTCTAAAACACTTTTCATTCTGAAATCCAGCTCTTCCCAGCTAAGCCGATATCATGGATATGTGGAAACATAGGGTAGACATCCCGACAAAACCAGAATACTTTAGGCAAGAGTTTTCCATCCTTGCCGACATTCATCTGAGATTGGCTGGGGATGACGACTCCATCATGCCCACCACTGATTTTATGCCCTTCCCTGTAGTGGCCTTTATCGAGTGCGGACTTCGGTTCCCACTGAACATCCTTTTTCATGAACTACTTCATTGCTACAAGTTGAATATGCAACTTGCCATCAACCCCTATCGAGTTATTAACGGTATAATTGCCTTAGCAAAACAAGAGAATGCTAGGATCACCTTAACCGACATCCAATATTGCTACACCATGTGTGGCCTCAGAAAAGATATAGGCTATTTACTACCTTAAGCCGAGATCTACAGAGTATAAAATTGTAGCCGACCTCCCTGACTCCAACAAGGGAGCTAGAGATGACTACTTTATTACCTCAGAGAATTGGGAATTTGCTCCAGACAAGGACCTCCATCTCTACCCTCTTCCCCAGTTAATTTTTGTAGAGGGCAATGGTAAGAGTGCTGTCTCCAAATTACTTGTTTGTTTCAAAGTCTTTGATACTCTTATTTGTTTCTAATGTCTGTTTTTCTTACAGCTCTCCCTCAGCCACCAAAGGGCTTCCGTCAATCTTTCTTTCCCAGCAAAGACTTGAAGAAACTTCGGAATTTGCCAATCCAC
Organism: Camellia sinensis; assembly: GCF_055761805.1. Lineage (NCBI taxonomy): Eukaryota > Viridiplantae > Streptophyta > Magnoliopsida > Ericales > Theaceae > Camellia > Camellia sinensis. The sequence continues at coordinate 54,381,995 of NC_138967.1, forward strand.
AAGCGGAAAAAAAAGAAAGATAAATGGGCACATGACTTTTGGGTCTATCAAAAAGGTTTTAGGATTAAATAGAATACACACTTTTCAAAATGACTTGTGGATAATTTTCTCTTATATTTTAAATGCATCTAAGATATGATTACAAATATAATAAAACCAAAGTTTTTAACTTTTGAGTTGGTTGCTGTCCACAACATGAATTAGAAGTATTCATCTAAATTTTTAAAAAATTAATTGAAAACCTATTTTATTTCTTAGCTTTTTATGTATTGATTTTTGTTTTCCTGTTTTGTATTTGTTCAACTATGATGGAAAGTCTTAAATTTGTAATATAAAATTGGGTTTAAAGATACAGACTTTGTAATAGAGATGAGTTCTTATTTTTATTTGATCATTGATTATATACATTGTCTACTGTGATTACATATTTTAATTATTTTTTATGTTTTCTTTCATTGATTATTTGATTTGTAATGATTGAGGATTAAGTTAGTATGATGTTAATCACTTTTGATAAACTATACTACATGTCACTATTCCTAGAAAGAAGTAGAAGACTTAATTTAGTTTCTATTTGGTAAGTAGCTTATATTTTAATCTTTTTTATTATTGTAAACTTTGTTATATATTTAAGTAAATTTTAGTAACTTTTTTATGAGCATTATTAAATGTAAAAATTTAAAAAAAAATTCACTACATAATGTTTTGATCAATCTTTTTTTAAATAAATATGAAAGACCTCATATTTAAAGTTTGTTTTGGGTCTTAGAAAAGTTAGAATCAACCCCGGAGTAATGTAATGGTGTTTAAAAGAGAACGGTGATGGTAAAATGATGGTGGTGGTAGTTATGGCAATGGTAACATTAGTTATAGAGGTGAAGGATTGTACAAATTGTTGTAGTGGTGGTGATAATAGATGGCGACTATGGTGGTAGTAGTGAAATAATGACGATGGTTATGTTAGTAATGCCAATGGTGATGAAAGTAGTGATTGTAGAAGGGTGATGGATGGTGGTGGTGGTGATGAAAGTAGTGATTGTAGAAGGGTGATGGATGATGGTGGTGGTGATAGCAGTGGTAGAACTGGTGGTGATAGTAGTGGTATAGGTGGTGGTGATGGTAGAGCTTGTGAGGTTATATAGTGTATGTTGATAGTTATGTATAAGTATTTATAAATTAAGTCAGAATTAAATAAATTTTTTATCACTTAAAATTTTCTTAATTTTTTACTTATGTTTTAAGAGTTACATTTAAGTGATATCATTTGTAATTATTAAATAAACTTAATTAACTTTTACTTAATATATTTAGTTTTAAGTGTTAAATTAGGTTATGAAACTCCTCCTTAGTCCCAAAAAAAAAAAAAAAAAAAAAAAAAAAAGAATGAAACACGATTAGCTCTATAAATATTATTATCTTCACAACTACATCACAAGCTCTGCTGTAGCTCAATTATCAACTCGGCTTATGAGAATACACCAGGTTCGAATCCTGGCAGCGGAAAATAAGTATTTTTTTTTTTTCGTTTTTAATTTTCTAAGAAAGTTAGCCGCCAAAGTACATATTTTGTGTGTGCAAGTCGAAAAAAAAAAATGAAGCATTTATTTATAAATTTCTCTTCATTTGCTTATATTACACTTAGGTTAAGTTTGGCAACTCTTAAAAAATTGAAAAAGTCATTATCCTATTTAAGTTACATCATCTTATTTAAGTCACATTATCTCTCTAACACATCACTTCAAACCCAACCCATATTTCATAAAAAGTCAAAAAGAACACTTATTTAGATAATCTCAAACAACCCCTAAATAATTTTTTCTATAATACAATATGTCATATGGCTAATAAAGTTACCAAAATACCCTTAATAATAATAAAGTGAAGCGCTCATTAATGTTCACATTGACAATGTAAATATTTCATACGAACACTCACACTATCAAATTTATTTATGTATTTATTTATTTATATTTTAAAAAATTACATATTCCAGTGAAATCTTATTTGGTAGATCTCATTAATTAGAATTCAAAAATATAAATTTCATAAAAAAATAAAAGTAAAAAAATGTGCAACAAAAATTATGAATTTTTAAAGTTTAATATATAAAAAGTACAAAATAGTTCACACCAAGTTGTTATGGGTTAAATAAATTTTAAAGGTAAAATTATGCACTATGCACTATATAAGTGCACTTATTTAGATAAGTATACTTATTAGGGTTATATCAACTCTCTTTACTTTTTTACATATCTTTTCGTAAAAAGTCAAAAAGTATATTTATTTAGATCATTTCAAATATCTCCTAGGGAACTAAGATTTGGTGGATCAAATGTCCAAATGATAAGATTTGTTGGAATATAAGAATATGTTATGGATCAATTGTAATACAAGTACTTATAAGATGATTTTCTAATAAATACTCCAAAAAAATTACGGAAAAAAAGTTACATGTGAAAATTATATAATTATTCCGACTTATTTCGAAATAAAAATCATGAGACACAACGCCAGCTTAAGGTTGCAAGTTAGTAGTTCCAAAACTATTTTTGAGAATATTTTTGGAAATTAAATTTTTGTGAGATTCACACCAAGTCTAGTGTTCACTTTATGATAGTATAAACAGATAAATAGATAGAAGATACGTGTAAAAATTATGTAATTATTGTGAGGGATATTTTGGAAATCAAAATTGTGAGACACTTTTTGTCAACGCCAACTCAGATGTTCACATATAATAATATAATTGAAAAATAAATAGATATATAATAAAGATTGTGTAACTCACATTAGAACGAAATTACGATGTTAAAAAACATTAAGGTGCCGTTTGGTAACACTTACGTTTTCAGTTTTCTGTTTATATTTACAAAAATTTAAAAAACCCAAATAAAAACTTGTTCGGTAAAATTTTTGATTTATAAATCAGTGGTCTCAGTTTATAAATTTGGCCAAAAAATGAAAACACAAAAAATGTGTTTCCATTTTGAGTTTTCAGTTTTTTTTTTTTACCACCCAACACTAGCCACCATCCACCACCATTTTCCACCACCGTCTTCTGCCACCACCACCCACCCCCCACCACTACCTGCCACCACCACTCACCACCCACCTGTCACCACCAGCCACCACCCACCTGCCACCCACTCGCCACCACCACCTACCACCTACCTACCATCCACCTACCGCCACCCACCACCCGCCACTAAAATCCACCGCTCGCCACTACTACCCGCCACCTACTTGCCACCACCACTCACTACCCACCTGCCACCACTATCCATCACCCGCCACCACCAGCCACCTGCCACCCACCCGCCACCACCACCCATCACTACCACCGCCACCGCCGCCCACCACCACTACCGACCATACACCCGCCACCCACCTGCCACCACCACCCGCCACCTACCTGCCACCACCACCTACCACCCACTCGCTACCACTTACCACCCGCCACCGTCACCCACCCACCCTCCACCACCACCACCCACTCGCTACCACCTACCACCCGCCATCGTCACCCACCACCACCACCACCACCATCACCATCACCCGCCACCCATCTACCACCACTACCCAATACCCACCACCACCACTCACTCGCTACCACCTACCACGTACCACCACCACCCGCTACCGTCACCCACCCACCTACCACCACCACCCGCCACCGCCACCGTCACCCACCCACCCACCCACCCACCATCCGCCACCCACCTGCCACCACCACCCACCACCACCCACTCGCTACCACCTATCACCCGTCACCGTCATCCACCCACCCATCCACCCACTACCACCACCACCACCCGCCACCTACCAACCACCACCACCCACCCGCCACCAATCACCACCACCCGCCACCCCACCACCACCACCCACTCGCTACCACCCACCACCCGCTACCATCACCCACCCACCGCCACCACCAGCTACACACCACCCACCGTCACCACTTTCCACCACTGTCTTCTGCCGCCACTTATCATTTCTCACTCTTTTTTATATTTTTTAATTTTTTAAACATTTTGTCAATTACCAAACGCGTTTGTAGTTTATGTTTTTCTAAAAATAAATAAAAAATAAACAAAAACCAGTTTATAAAATTTTTGTAAATATAAACTGAAAACGTAAACGTTACCAAACACACCCTAAAACTGTCTATTGAATAATTCTAAACTATACAATTTAGTATGATGTTTTGAAGACATGGTTTTGGTTTCAATTCTAAAATTTTTAAAACAATTGAGCATGGTTCAATATATGGATTAAGATTCAAGAGGAGAAATAAACCACATCGAACTATTCAACATTTGTATTAATTTTAATATATATATATATATATATATATATATATTACTTTTGTTTTTTATTGACTTCTTTAAATTCTAATCTCATTTCGATATCAATAAAGCTTTCATTCATCTTATTAACAAAGTGCTTTTTCTATGACATTTACACCAAGTCCAGTGTTCACTTTATAATAATCAACAATGATTGAGACCGCCATTTTTTGGAGACCCCCACAACCCCCTTTGGATCTCTACCATTGATAGTGTGAGCCCCACACATAGATGACTAGGTCCCATACATACATCAGTGGTAGAGATTCAAAGGGGATTGTGGGGGTCGTCAAAAAATGGGAGTCCTAAGCATTTTTCTATAACAATATAGATACATGGAAGATACATGTAGAATTATGTAATTCTTGTGGGAGTATTTTGGAATTAAAATTGTGAGACACTTTTTGTCAATACCAAGTCAGGTGTGAGATGTATAACAAAAATTGTGCAATCAAGATTGGAAAGAAGTTGTGGTATTAATTAAATAAATAAAATTATCTATCGAATAAGTCTAAATTGTATAATTTAAGCCAAGTTTGGCTAAATTAAAAAAGTGCACTTATTTCATCTTTTTATCTTTTTTGGGTCACATCAATCAACATCTCCTCTCTACTTTTTCTACACATAATACAAGAAAAGTCAAAAAGTGCACTTATTTAGTCTTCCCAAACTTGGCCTTAGTCTGATGTTTTGAAGGCATGATTTTGGTTTCAATTCTAAAATTTTTAAAACAATTGGTTATAAGTTCAATTTATGGATTAAGATTCAAAAGGACAAATAAAACCAAGTCTAACTATTCAATATTTTTATTAATTTTTATATATCTATCTATATAAGTATAGCTTTGGTGTTGGTGGTTTGTATTTTATTTTCCATTTTGCCCTTACGTTATTTTTGAATCTATTTTGGCCTTTAATTTGGTTAGTGAATTAACTTGGATGGAGAATTTTTAGAAATTTTGTAAGAAATTTGGGTTAATTGTATTTAGCCTAACAGTCCAAAAGTATAGATTTTTTTTATTTTTTATTTTTTTGAATAAATTACAAACACACCTCCTGAGGATTGTTTCAAATATAAATTGTGCCTTGTGGTTTTGAAAATTACATCACTCCCCTTTAAATTTTGAATTTCATAACAAATAAGCATTTTTATTAATATATCATCAACTCAATTAACAACTTTTGGTGATGACAGAAATTTATTTCAATTAATAATTTAGGTAATTTTATTATTGTATATAAAAGCAGTTAGGAAATTTTTTTTTCCATTAATTCTATTAAATAAAAAATTCTAACAAGGGAATATTTGTAAATTTGCAAACTACAAAGGGCAATCCGTATTTTAAGCAAATCTCAATGATGTATTTATAATTTACCTTTCTTTTTTTTTAAGTGATGTCAGAATGATTTTTTGTATGGTTATACTCTTAAAAACATTGTTATACTCTTAACTTTTGGCTATTATATCTTTAATTTTTGTAGAATTAAATAGCAACCAACTAAAAAAATATCCAAAATTGCTTTAGAGCGGTCAAACTCATAACTAAAGTCATAATAAAGGCACATAATTATTTTATTTCATCTCATTCTAATTAACCAAATATAACATAAGAGTTCGTAAAAAACATTATATGCGAAATAAAATGATATTGTATAAATATATAAGGTGTATTCCACTATATTTTTCTTCCATCAAACAAACACTACTTCAAAATTTAAAAATCAAATTTTAATTTAAAAAAATGTGCAACTCGCTTGTGCCTTGCATGGGCCTCCTACCTAGTATATATATATATATAAGTGTTTCACAAAGTACTTATTTTTGTTCTCATTGACTTCTTTAAAATCTCATTTTGACGTTGACAAAACTCACGTTCATCTTATTCACAAAGTCTTTCTGTTTATATAAAAATGTGTATAGATCCCTCCCCCAAAAGACTATTTATATGATTTTTGGATCAAATCATAGTTAGTAACCATAGTTTAGTGTAGGAGATTCTGTCGACCTAAGATAATTCGTGCCTACATTTTGAATATATTCATCTTTTTGACGATGATACACTACAAGAATTTACACATTTGGAGACCACTTTTGCCGACCAAAAAAATTTTGGTCACAAAAAAATGACATTTGGCGACCAAATATTAATTAGTCGCGAATGATCATTATTTTTGGCGACCAAATATTATTGGTCGCAGAAGTTTATATTTTGGCGACCAAAAAATGAGTTGGTCGCAGAAAGTGGTATGCTTTTGCCGACCAACTACAAATTTGGTCACGGAAGGTCACATATTTTTTAGCGACCAAAAATTTGGTCGCAAAAAACTTATTTTCAGCAACCAAAAAAAATTAGCCGCCAAATTAGTATTTTTAGCGACTAATATGTTAGTCGCCGTTGATTGAGATTTGGCGACTAAAAAAATTAGTCGTCATATATTTTGAGATTTTGCGACAAAAAAAGAATTTAGTCGTTAAAGGCGAAATTTTTTTAGAGGGAAATCTCGCGCCCACCCCTGTTCTCTGTTACAATTACACACAACATTTTGTTCAAATTCTCCTCCATCGCCAAACCTCACCCCATCGTAACAGATCGCCACATCTACATCGTCGATGATCCTCCTCCTTCTCCTCCGCCTGTGCCTCCGCCGAATCCGAGAAGATCGTCGAGATCTGAATCAGATTTGAGTCCTAGGCCGAGATCTGACCGTCATGAGCGATCCACAGCAACACAATGGCTTCCAAATCCTACAGGAAGATCATCGATATCTACGACGACCTCATCCTTCAGGTACATACACTACCCCTCCTTCTATTCCATGATTGATCTCTCTTCTTATCAAACCCTAATCCTACGACGGTTCTCCTGCCTCTTATCTCTCTCTCTCTCTCTGTGCCTGATCTCTACGTCGTCTCAGAGCTTCAAGCAGTTCGATTTCGTCTAAAGGTTCGATCAATTTCAATTTCTCTTTTCTCTATTTCAATCTGTGTGTTGTTTGTATTGGTAGCTTTAATAAAACTGATCTGATTTGGCGTATGAAAGCAAGTCCTTCCATTTTGTAATCTAGCTAAAAACTCCAGTTCCCAAACAAGGTCTAAATCTAGTTTCCATGGTTCTCAAAAAGCACATCAAAATGAAAATACATTTGCTAGTGAAGGCAGTTTATTTATATGTAAGTGGCATAATAGTTTTGGGATTTATAATCTAACAGATTCTCTTCGCCATATGTTATTGATTAATTTATTTTGAAAAGTGACTCGACAATTTCATGTTTCTGCATAACTGCTTTGTGTTTGTTTTCTTCTTTCTCATTGTCACATTCATTTTTCTGTTCTTATTGACAAGTTCTGTGCCTTGGCCAAGTGTGAAGATGTTCTTGCACAAATTTGTAATTGTTAACAAAGATTAAACATGCAAAAAAGAGACGAGAAGAGCTCTATTAATGCATTATGTCATTGTATTCCACATGTTATTAGTATCACCTTCGAAACTCCTTGTTATTAGTATATCATCAAATAAATACTTCTACTTTCTAACCTTTTAGGTTCTGCCATCAAGTCCATGGGTTTTTAGTATCTTTTTTGGTTGGTGTTGCCCTTTAATGTATATATCCAGTATTGCTAGCCTATTATTGCTTAATCTTCCATATATAATACAAGAACTTAACCCTATTAAAAGTGAAGCCAAAACACTAAACTACCCTCAAATATAAATGTAGCATGTCACCCGCTATTCACGAAAATTTCTTTTCTACTATGTTCTAGAGTCGATAAAATATATATGGGGAACTACTGAACTCAATCACTTGCTGCAATGAAATTATAATCTGGGAATTGACTCAATGAACAGATCATAGATTTTAAGTTCAAAACCCTTGCTCAATCCCAATTTGACCGAAATAGATCTACTAATTCTTTGGTTCCGAGTAGTAGGACGGATCTTGAACTAAAAATATACCCTAAAAGCTAAAAAAAAAGGTTTTTATTTCTCATCTGCGCTGACAACTATTGTAATTGCAACACAATTCCCCCTGTTGCTTGCAGATTACTCCTTAGACATGTGTTCGTCAAATGTTAGGAAGTGTCTAACGAGTGTCATTGATGTCTAATATGATTTCCAACCCAACACACCACTTTCTTAGAAGTGTTGGTGTTCCTAGATGAAGAATGAGACGGTGATTTTTGCATATGGTTCATGTGTTACAGATTATAACCATGCCATTTACATATTCGTGATTTTGATGTGTAGCAGTGGGTTGTTCAAGCGTTAAATGTAGATACTGGTGCTAATCATTCTGCAGAAGGTGTTAAGGTAACTGAAGTCATCTGTCATATCAGCCGTTTCATATATTTTCTGCGCTATTTGAAGCATGAAATTTGTTATTATTTGCAGGAGCAACCTGCTTTTGACAAGAAGCAGTTCGTGGCATTTGTGAAGAAGTGCATTAAGCCACTCTCTGCCACCTCTGGTAACCCATCAAACATGTTTATTTGTTACTTATTTTTATTTATTTTCAAAATATTTTTATACACCAAGCAAGTTTTTTTGTTTTTTACAAAAGAAAAACTTTATTCTTGTTACAAAAAAACAAGAAATTGACACCGTTATCCACCAACTAAATTTGTGAATTTCTTGCATGAATTCACATGGTTAACTTAAATTCAATATAGTACTTTAATAATATCTATGGTAATTGATAAAAAAAAAAATTTGGGTATGGAGGAGGGAGCGTTGGGTTGATGGGTCTAATCTCCCAAGCTGGCTATGATGGTGGCCGCCACATCTTAGGGTAATTTCTCTCTCTCTCTCTCTCTCTTCTCCACTCATAAACTCCATTATTTATTTTTTTGCAGAGTGATTCCAAAAACTCTTATGCCCAGAGAGGTAATTCACTGCACTTGTTTCCTCATAATTTCAATTGAAACTGACTTCATTGAAATTCTTTAGCCTTTTGTTTTTATTTTTATTTCAGTGTATGTGCTCATTCAACATTCATCCCAAAAAAAGTTAGATGACTAAAATGTTTTGGAAAATGCTAATGGTAATCTAAAGGGCTGTAAATAATATTGGTAGATGTATAAAATATCTATAAAGTGTAGAAAAATATTTTAAAATATGTAGAAGTTTTATTATTGAGATTTTAAAGTTTTTGATATTTTTTTTAACAATTCATTAAGTTGTGATTAGCATGACTCAATAGTCAAAGTATATTCTCTTTACAGTTTCTTTAGAATGAAAGTGACAGAACGTGAGGGAAATAAAAACAATATTAACGTTGTAAATTACTTTTTAATCTAATAATACCCCTTGACATTGATTATGGTATTTCATCAAACTGAAGTTCCTCTATGAATAAAATTGAATTACAAAATGCCTTGGTTCTACACCTTTGCCTTTGTATCTATGAATGTAATGGTAGAAGGTCGTATCCAGTGCACAAAGCTCCTGTTTACATTTGGGTTTGAGGGATGGTAAATAGATTTCCCTCCACTTTATTACTATTTTTTTCCTAATGGAGAGGCTGATTCCCACGACTTAAATATCTTCAATCAATCAATTATTGGGCTTTTATATGTATGGATAGATTTTAGTCACGGTTTCCGAATGTTTCCATCTATTTCCAAGTTCCTTTTTTCGTTTCTTTCTATAGTCTTTTTGAAACATTAATGTTTCCATGCATACTGACATGACACTGGGTTGGAATTTTGATCCTTGCTAATTAGTTAGAAGGGAAGTTTCCCTTGGAACTTGCTTTATAGATTAATGATGTAAACTTTGTAGGTTAACACTTTCAGAGGATCCTGCTTTGGCGATGGCATTTTTAGTTGCACGGAGAGCTGCAGCTGTTCCCCTATTGCTTGTTAATGGAACATATATGAAAACTGTTCGTACTGCTCAAATTGTTTATTTTATTTATTTTTTCCATTTCCCTACACATCACAGGTATGTTTTTTTCGTACTGTTTTTGTGTTATTTCTTTTTCTAAGGGGTAAGGGTAGGGTTTCGTAAATTAGTGGTTACATTTAATGGTTGCTGGGTTGCTCGCATAACAAATTTAGTAACATAAATTTTCCATGTACAAGATTTCTTGTGCAACGCTGGTACTGATAGCCACTCAGCATCAGACTTTGGCTGCTGTAGAACAACCTTAAAACATGTATCTTTGGCATTCATAGACAATAATCATTGCCCACGAGTGTTTTTAGTGGACATATTCCCACTGTGTAAAAACATGTTTCACTATGCCCAATCATGTTCTGTTTCCAAACGTTCTGGATTCATATTGCCCTTATAGAAGATTGATTTGCCCTTATAGAAGATTGATTTTAACATGCTTCTTATTCATTTGTATCATATTTTAAATTTTGTAGGCTGGCAAGGTCGGACATGCTTGATGGTGTCTGCTTACCTTGTTTATAGTGGCATGTCAACAGAGGAGGCTCTTTCCTTTGGCTTTGGCCTTGGTTGCCTTCACCTTGGGGTGGCCGTAGCTTGCCTCGACCTAGTGATGGCAGATGTTGATTGGTTGTTGCATAGGATTCAATACTAATAGTGATTGATTCCCTCACTTCGTCATGAACTCTTTTAATATGATCTGCAAAAGCCTAACTCAAGCTAGCCTCATGTTAAATGGTTACTAAATTAAGAACATGTTGATTTGTCTTTCATGCATTCTGCATTCTGCAGAGTGATGCTATGGTAACATGTATGATGGATTGTCTGCTTATACAAAATATTTCCTATGGTCATAAGCAGAAATGTTGATTTGGTCATAAGCAAAAAGATAATTAAGGGTGGGACTCATGTTGATTATGTTACCAACCAGATTACAAACTATGTAATGAGTATTGTTAATAAAAAGAATAAGAATGCTAATCTCAAAGCCCACGCAGTGAAGAACCATCTATGGGTTTTTTCTATGATCTATCATGCTTTATCTTAGTTTTCTATTTCAATAAAGTGGTGGGGTGCTACAGAGATGATTCCAAATACCAGTATGCATTTTTCTTTTATAAATATCTATAAATTTTCTGAAACTAAGGTGACTCATGTGTGGGCATGTGTGCATCCATCTATTCATTCCTGCAGTAATCTTTCCTATTCATTTTTTGATATGTACAGGTAAAGCATAGTAGAACATCATCCCCATCATCCCCATTTTTTGGTATGTACAGATAAAGTAGAAATTTTGTACGGGCTGAACTTTGGTTGCATTTTTAAGTCATTTGAGATACCTTTTTTTGTTGCCTATCCTTGATCTATGCAATCTTTTTTTGTTTCCTGCTTTAATAATAGGGAATATATTTTCGCAGAAAACATCATCATGATATAGTTTGCCTTTGTTAATTGTGCAACTTTATTCTTGTAATAGACATGACAATAGAGAAGGATCTTCGTGAAATTACTTGTGGGCTCTTGTTATTTTTTTAATGGACAAATTGTATACCCATATTACAGTGTGGAACTTGTAATAATGGAGGTTGTAGGCAATCAGACTTTAGTGCTTTATTTTTGTTGTATACCCAAATTACTTCAGTGCGGTATACCCAAAGAATAGTTTGTGCAAATATGTGCAATGATAATTTTTGTTGCTGATTAAAAAAAAAAGAGTGCAATACAAATTATTCTTTGTCTATTGGTGAATTCAGTGATTTGCTTTATTGTCCAGCTTTTCTTCAACTCTACCATACTATCTAAGCTTGACAACACGTAAAAATTCACGTAAGATCTCTTAATGAACATGAATCCTAGTTTGGTTCCACCATACTATATAAGGAACTTCATATGTAACATAATTTGTTAGATATGGCTTTCTTTTAATCATTTGGATGTATCCATGTAGCACAGAAACATGTGGAAAGGGTATGATAAGGAACTTCTACTTTGAACATCACTAATAATATTTTAGTATAAAACATATCCTTACCCATCTTTGTTTTTTTTTATCTGACATAGAATTTCACACTATGAAGTGTTTATGTAACAGAGATTTACACCATATATCAACATGTTTTAATTATTTGGGTTATTTACATCATAATGATAATGATTTTAAGTTGTTTATTTTTTGTCTTAACTCTGCTGGACAGGCCTTAACCCAACTATTGTCCTTAATGAATTGCCAAGTTTGTTCTTCAGGAAATGAAAGATTTGAAAGAATCAGTTTCGAAAGATTTGAAAGATTTGAAAGAGTTGGTAGAGGCTCAGAGAGTGTCAGCTGAGCAAAAGCACGGTATGGTGGACTTTGCTAAGTTGAATGCTTATACAAGACACAATATATATTGACTGATCATAATTGTTGCCTTATGTCATTCTGATATACGTATACCTAATTACTGATGGATTTTGCATGATTAAAAAGTGCAATGCACATGTTTGGTACTATTTATTTGAATTAATGCAGGAGATTCTTTGGTTGACACTGTATGGATGAATGTATCTTTCTTTTAAATCTATTTCTCCACTGTACTGTATATTTTTGTCCTTTTAAGTACTATTGTAATTGGTTAAATTCTTTCTATTGAGTTGCAGGATTTATGTAACTTACTAATTGACTACTTGTGATAAAAAATTAAAAAAAAACTTCACCAATCCCCATTTTTAATCAATGTTTTTAGATGTTATCATCATACTTGTTTATCATTTATGTTTTTGGAATATGAATCATTCTTAGGACCTAGTTTTCTTTATAGGCATGGCACAAGTTATTGTAACAAGCCCGCGGGGGGACCTCGCTACAGCTCGGACTCGACTTTTCGTAGTCACGGTTCTAAATCTGAACCAAAGAGTCCAAATCCGGCAAATCGTTTTAGGAAAACTGATTTTTGAAAGAAGTGCCAAACATGGACTGCTTTGCCAGATACAGAGTCGCCACCTAAATATTTTATTTTGGAAAATTTAGGAAACCCTGACTCGGTGCCAAAAGGCCACGTGTCCGTCATCACCAAAGTTGCCTCGGCTCGGGAACTTGGGTACGATTGGGGAAGGTCACTTCGTGAGCACCCCCGCTCGCCCGGTCATAGACCGACCTCTACTAACCATGATATCAATTTTTGAAAACATTGTGAGTTCTTATTCCGGTTATTAGCCTAGGTTACTATGTGATGCTCACAGCATATAAGTATAGACCGGGTCGCCCGAATTGGAACAAAACATTTCATGTTTGTTTTTGAAAATGGTTTGCTACCCGTAGGTAGGCTTGAAACATTTTGATGATTCATTCCAATTTAGATAACCCAACCTTCACCCACAGGCATTCAGGCAGATATATCAGATAAGCACATAGCCTCATGGTAAGCATGCTATCATGGCATTCACTCACACGCATGCAAGGATGCTAAAGCATAAAGCTTACCGAGTACTCCCAGCCAAAAACAGAAACTACATTAGAAATCATGCATGATCCTAATTATACAAAAATGCTTAATGCAACACATGCAAAATGCAACTATAGTAGGCTCGGCTATTCTAAGATGGCATATGAAATGCTACAACTAACATGTATTCAACTTGGAATTGAAAGTACAATGCAGTTAGTATGATGCGCCGAGCCCGATGCATGCAATACAGATGAATGATGCAAACATGCTGTCATACTGTATGCTAATTGAAATATGCCCTAATCTAACCATCAAAAGCGGATAAATAAAAGGGAGAAAGACGTGGGGTTGGAAGACATACATCACACTCACGCACACTTATTACAGTTGTGCCCTCACTCGGAGGGTCCGAATAAATATACAGTCCAAATATTACAGTCCCGAATAAAAGAATATTACAGTCCAAAATATTACAGAATTCTAATTAATTAATGAATTAACTAGAAAGCAAATAAACTGGCGTGCAAGCCGGGAACTGCCTTGCTTCTGGTGGATGATGCATGTCCGGACTGTCTTGCGCGGAAATCCACCGGAATGCCCCAATTAGTCTCTGTTTACACCTGTTATTTTTTGAAAAGCGTGCCAAGTCCCGAAAAGTTGCTGATTCCTGATTTTGCTGCAACAGAGAGCAGGAAAGGGGCATAGCAATGTATTTGCACAAATATATGCATATCTCGATCCTCGTGCCACCAATCACGCATACCGAGGCATGATGGCCGAGGAGTCGAAATGCACAACTCAATATAGGATGAATGCACACAAAACTACAGCTAAAACCTAACTCCATCATGGATAATCCGGAGTGTCGGTGACTGGGGAATTGAGACACATTCCGTCACTCGGAGTACGAAATGTACCTCGTTTCCCGTGCCCGGGCTAACCCCTATTCCGGACACGATGCAATATGCATGATATGCATGAAATGCAACTAAGATGTAATCCTAACATACACAATGTTATGAAAATGAGATGCCTCGAAGTGCGTGCACACGGGCACGCAAACTGAGAAAAATGGCAGAATGCAATGGAAAAGAGGTGCCTCGAAATGCGTGCACGCGGGCACGTAAACCGAGAAAATGATATGTGTCTCGAAATGCGTGCACGCGGGTCACGCAAATCGAGGCGATGATATGTGTCTCGAAATGCGTACACGCGGGCACGCAAACCGAGGTGATAATATGTGTCTCGAAATGCGTGCACGCGGGCACGCAAACCGAGGCAATGATATGTGTCTCGAAATGCGTGCACGCAGGCACGCAAACCGAGGCGATGATATGTGTCTCGAAATGCATGCACGGGGGCACGCAAACCGAGGCGATGATAAAATGTAATGAAATGACATGGGAACATGATATGGGCTTATACTAACATGAGAGAGCCTCAGCCGCACTCACATAAGATGCCGATGGCAGAAAATGAAGTGCCTCGAAATGCGTGCGCACGGGCACGCAAACCGAGGCAACGCATACGCAATGCAAATGACATGGAAAATGACAAATGGGCTTATACCAACACGAGTGAGCCTCAGCCACACTCATATCGGATGCCGACGGATAAAAATGAGGTGCCTCGAAATGCGTGCACACGGGCACGCAAACCGAGGCGATGGCAGAATGCGATGTAATGACATGAAATGGATGGCAATCATTCTAACAGAATTTCAGCAACAAAATATGGGGGAAAACAGTCCCGAAATGAAGCGAAATGACACCAAATGCATGAAATTGTCCCGAAATATGAATTTAGGCACCCGAAATGGCCTATAGCTAGGCCAAACATGCACAATATGGACATGCAATGCAAAGACAGAAGCTAGACAGTCCCAAAATAAACACTTTTCCAGTTTATAGCATGGCCAAACAGTAAGTATAGATATGGCAAAAATGGCATGCAAGAATACGGTATTTTCAAGGGGTAATGAAGCAAGTGATATAAACAAAACCCAAAATGAAAAATTTCCTTCTACAACACTGAAGATGGACCAAAACTATGAACATTTACAGTATATGGCAGCCTCAAAATCAGTATACAAATATGCTAAAAATGTGATGCAAAACAAAGCTCAAAAGGTGCTATAACATGAAGTATACAAAATAATCACCAAACAGAAAAAAAGTGTTAATGAAACATGAAGTATAGATCAAAATAAGACTATCTCTAGGCCTGTAAAATGGCCGAAAACAAAATCATGGTAGGCTAACTAAACATGCAAGAAAACGAACCAAAAGGTAGCCAAAGAGGCAAGTGGTATATGCAATGCTCAAACTGAAATATTCCCTTCTACAACATTGAAGAGGGACCAAAAATAAGCATATTTCCAGAACTGTAAAACAGCCAAAACAGAATACAAACATGCTAGAAATGCAATGCAAAATTAGGCTCAAAAGTGGCTATAACATGAGGTATGCAAAATAATCACCAAATAGCCAAAGACCCTTAATAAAACATGAAGTATAGGTCAAAATAAGACTATCTCTAGGCCTGTAAAATGGCCGAAAACAAAAGCATGGTAGGCTAACTAAACATGCAAGAAAACGGTATTTACAAAGGGTATTGAAGCAAGTAGCATATGGAGGGCTCAAACAGGGTTGAGCCCTTCATGAAAAGTGAAGATGAGCTCAAAATATGGCCCTTTTCAGTTAGGGCCGGAGCTTGAAACCAAAAAGAAATGGGGCTTAGAAATGGATCAAGAAAAAGGGTCAAAAGGGTAAAAGTGTAACTTACCCTTGAAGATGCAAGCTTTTGTTGCTTCTTGGATGGATTTGCAGCTTCTTTAGCCTTCAAGAATCCCTCCTTGCTGCTGGAAATGAGATGGTGGTGGTAGAGCTTGGTGGTGTAGAAGGAATGATGGTTAGGGGGTTAGGGTTTTTGGAGAATTGAGAGGGAAGAAGATGGAGATGGCTATGGAGCTTTGAAGAGAATTTTTTCTAACCCTTAGAAGTGAGGCCACCAGCTGGTTATATGGACAAAAAGAGGGTGTAAAGGTGGGGCAAAAAGGAGGGTAAAACTCCCCCACAAAATATCCCCCGGACACAGAAAATATCTGGGGGATATTGCCCCACAGCTGTAAAGTGCACAGTGCAAGGAACACGGCCGGCCTATCACTTTTTCTGCAGGTGGCCGGCCAGCCACACCCCCTAGCCGGCCAGCCACCTCCCCTAGCCGGCCAGCTAGGGGTCAAAAGGGTCAAGTTGAATTAATGGCCGGCCACCACTTTTTAGTGGCCTCCCATGTGTGTACATCACAAATATGTGGTTTGGGTTTGAAGAAAATGGCTCCAAGGTGTTCAACATTAGCCCGGAAGGAGGGGTTCAAAAGGGTCAAATTGAATTAATGGCCGGCCACCACTTTTTAGTGGCCTCCCATGTGTGTACATCACAAATATGTGGTTGAAAGTTGGCAACACTAACCCCAGGGTGTTCAACATTGGCCCGGAAGTCAGAAAAACGGGCGCCGGGAGGCTCCGGAGGAGAGATAACTGGTTGCTGCAACAATTACTAGCCTCCCACCCTTCAGTGACCTTCCTGGTGATAAAACAGAGGTACCTGCCAAAAATGAACGAAAACCGATGCAAAACGAATGTTCGGGGGCCAAAACACGCAGTTCGGGGCCCCGGAAACTGCCCGTTAAACACCGAAAGTGGCGTTCGGCCACGAAGTGGGTTTCTCAGACCCCAGTGTCCCTCAAAAGGGAGAAAATAAGATGTATTCCAAAAATCAGAGCAAACGGAGGTGGTTAGGCGGTCCCGAACCGAGGCACACGGCCTGACGGCTCCGAAAACCGGAAACCGGGCTCCGAAATGGGAAAAATGGCCTACGGCCACCAAATGTAGCCCACGGGCACTGAGAGATAGTCTACGGGACCTCTCCCTTCCCTCAGGAAAAGAAACAGAGAAAACCGAGTCTGGTTCACAAACCGAGACAAGGCACAGAAGAGGGTTCGGAAATCCGGAGGCGGGGCTCGCAGCCAAGACTCTAAAACTTCTGAACGAGCACATTATGCAATATCACCAAGTGCTCAACTGGTGACGTCTGAGTCTCAAGGTCGGTCAAAAATGGGGTGTCTACAGTTATATGGATAAATTGGGATTTGCAAGCTTAACTGTCTGGAACATGAAAACATGGAAGGCTATGGTATGCCCTTATTTGTCCCACAAATTGTACATTACTATAGGAAGTCAATTTGTCTGACTGACAGCTATTATGTCTTAATATTTCTCAACTTTATTGAAGACAGTCCTTCCCCTTGGTGAAGATCCTCCGGCAATTACTTCCTTATGCTTCAATCATAACGGGAAGATTTTAGCAGCTGCTGCAACTGATGGAATGATTCATATGTTCGGTATCCTTATAGTATTTTATGTTTATGTATGAATGGTTATTATATTTCTAAAATTAAGTGTTACACATTTTGCTTTTGAGTTGCTTTTACTTCTTTGGTACACCAAGTAAAAAAACATGAAAAAGGAATCATTTTCTTTCTTTTTGGGGCTTCAGAGCTGGGGGGAGGGAGGGGGGATTAAACATTTCTACTTTGAAAGGAAACTTGTCCCCAATCTCATGCTGCACACAAGACATGCGCAACAAATGTATACATCTTAATTTGGCAAAGATATGTCTGCCGGACTACAAATTACTGGGTGGCCGGCTCATGATTCTGCTATTAGCTCTGTTCTTTTTGGGCCTGATGAGACAAGTATTTTTAGCTTGGGGATAGATGGAAAGGCAAGTGCCTCTGTTTCCTCTGATTTTTAGCTTGAGTTAGGGTCATGCATAAAAAGCACTTTCTACCTTATTCTTTTAAATTTTGTTATTTGTTTTAGCTAGCTTGTTGGATTATATTCTTATGCTTAGCCATATATGTGTAATCTCACCAAATTAGCTTCTACTTCAGATATTTGAATGGAGCTTGCAAAACCAAGGTAAAATTCTTTGGTCAAGAAATTGCAGCAGGTACTTGAATTGCTTAACCCTTCAATGTTATGGTAACCTTATCGTTTATTTAGGCTTACTATTAGTTGAAATTTTAATAGAGTCAAGATTGATGAAAGGTGTGGTTTTAATTCTTAAGTGAAGCCCATTGTCAAATCTGTACCTTTTTTTTTTTGGGACAGTCATATTGTGAAAGTACATAAACAACCCTGCCACTTATATCTTGCTGCATGTGACTCTTTCAATACATATATGAGTATGAATAAAGAGCTTTGGTAACCTGAGTCTATTCCATTATGTAGGTTCTGTAATCGTGATAACTCTGAACATAGACATGAAATGGCTTTAGATGCTAATGGGAAGAGACTGCTGGCAACATCTGGTTCAGTGAGAGCACCCATCTATCAGGTAAATCTTGATTTCCCATTACATCTCTCTCTCCTATCTCTAAAATCAATGGCTGTTAGAATCTTACGATTCACAATTCGATTTATACAATTCGATACGAGTTTTATCCAAAACAATCTGATTTGAGTTGTTGAATCTCAAATTAAGTAAATCATACGATTTCATTGGTGCGGTTACACAACGGCCACATTAGTCAATCGTGACAGAATATCTACGAAGGTAAAGACATTTTTTAGTTCCTAATGCATTGTCCCGCAGTGTTGATGGCTGTGCCACTGCCATCCTTCTCACATGGGTTGATACTGCAGCGAGAGAGAGGTTGATGGACGCAGTCAAAATTGTTGTGAATTTAGCAATTTGCTTCCTGAATTATTTTATTATTTGAACTACTTCTATCTAAAGCAAGTAATGGAAGGCTAACTTTGCACAAATCCTGATTTTGTGGAACAGGGGTAGTCTATACCGCCTCATCCATAGGGCAGATGCTGGTGAAGTTTACCTTGTTGACGCGTACGACAAAGAGAGATTTGCAGAGGCCAGAAAGGAGTTGGATGCCCTACATAAAAAAGAACAACAATACTCAACCTTGTTAACACCAGATGTTCTTTTTTTTTAAATTGATGTTGATTATGTTAAATTTTTGTTGGAATGAATTGTTTTTTGGTTTTTGGGGTTTAGAATAGGGTTTTGTGAATCGTTCCTTGTTTTTGGAATCAATATTGCTGCTACTGAGTTATGTGTTGAAACTTGGATATAGAAGATTTTATAATGAAACCTGTTTTGATTATGAATTCGTCCTGTTTTGATTATGAATTCGCTAAATATACAGGTGTATTATTTTCTTGCTTTGGCGACCAATTTATTAGTCGCGGCATCCAAAATAATTTTTTTTCACAAAAAATGATAATTGCCGACCAAGAGTTTTGGTCGCAAAAAATACATCTATTGTCGACCAAAACAGCTTTTGGTCGTGGAAACTCAATTTTGCCGACCAAAAGTTTTGGTCACAAAAAGTAACAAATGGCGACCAAATTTTATGGTCGCGAAATGTAATAATTGGCGACCAAAAAATTTGGTCGCGAAATGTGATAATTGGCGACCAAACTTTTTGGTCGGGAAATGTGACAATTGGCGACTAAGAAATTTGGTTGGGAAAATATCACTTTTCGCGACCAAAGTGTTTTAGCGACAAAATAAATTAGTCGCAGTAATTAAATATTTAGCGACCAAAAATTTAGTCGGCAAATCTAACTTTTGCCGACCAACGAAAATTTTGGTCGCGAATTACTTTTGCCGACCCTCAATAGGCGACCAAACTAGCGACCAAAAATTTTGGTCGCGGATAACTTTTGCCGACCAAAAATAGACTTTTAGCGACCAATTTTTTTGTTGCTAAAAGTGTTAATTCTTGTAGTGTAAATACATACATCATAGAACATTCACAACTACCAATGTGAACATTAATTAGGGCTTCACTATATTACTATTAGGGATATTTTAGTTACTTCAGAATATAAAAAAATAATTTAAATTAAATGGAATATAAGTAAATGTAGAGAGATTTACATTTTGTTCAACTTGCACACGCATAATGTGTGCTCGATTACTAACTTTCTTAAAAAATTAAAAATAAAATCGATACAACTAAACTATAAATATCAAATTGATGTAATAGTTAAATTTTAGAGATTAGTACAATTTTTCAAAAATATAAATTGAAAGTTATGGGTATAATGTTATCGAACACAACACAAAAATATTTTTCGCAGCCAGAATTCGAACCTGGAATGTTCTCGCAAACCGAGTTGATAGTTGGGCTACAGCCGAGCTTTTGATATGCCCAAGAAGAAAATGATATTTATAGAGCTAATCGTTTTAAGTGGTGTCCTTTTTTTTTTTTTTTGCAGGAGGGGGTGGGGGACTAACGTGGAGTTTCATGACCTAATCTAACACTTAAAACTAAATATATTAAGTGAAAACTAATTAAATCTATTTGATAATTACAAAAGGTATCACTTAAATATAACTCTTAAAATATAAGTTAAAAATTAAGAAAATTTTAAGTGATAAAAAATTTATTTAATTTTGATTTAATTTATACATATTTATACATAAGTATCAGCATACACCATATAACTCACAAACCCCACCATCACCGCCACTGCTATCACCGCTACCATCAACCATTACACTTCCACAACCACTACTTTCATCACCATTGTCATTACTACAACAATCATCGTTATTATTTAACTACTACCACCACAATCACCACTTATTATCACCACCACTACAACAATTTGTACAATCCTTCACCTCTACAACTATTGTCACCATTGCCATAACTACCACCACCATCATTATACCATCACCACTCTCTTTTTATCACCATTACATTACTTCAAGGTTGATTATAACTTTTCTAGGACCCAAAGCGGCCCTAAATATGAAGCCTTTCAAATTTATTTAAAAAAACATTGATCAAAACATTATTTATCGAATTTTGTTTTAAATTCTAACATTTAATAATGCTCATAAAAAGGTTACTAAAATTTATTTATTTTTTTTATCAGCCAAAAAAAAAACCTTTTATTGATGAAAGAGGAGCTCATTATATCAAGAAAGGAAAAAACATGGGTGTAAACAATAACAACACGAGACATATTAATCCCAACTAAGTTGATACTAATATGACCGCTCGATCCTTTGCAAGCACACCAACGAAAGTTGGTGAGAAACCAACCAAAGCAAATAAGGAAAAAAAACAACAAAAGACAAAACAAAAACCACCCACAGCACCATCCACCAATGTGACTACTGTTTCCAAACCCAAGATACAAACAGAAAATGCACATATGAAAATGACACCCAAAACTTCAGATCAACACAACACCAAAAAATTCTACCTCAGCAAAATCCAACAGCAACTGCCATACATAACTTGATCAAAGAGTCAGCAAAACTTCATCGGATGAGTCAAATTACACCAAACAGCAACAGCATCGAATTATACCACTGATTACACCAAACAGCAACAGCATCGGATTATACCACTGATTACACCAAACAGCAACAGCATCGGATTATACATCAGATTACACCAAACAGCAACAGCAACTGCCTTAGCAAAACTTCAGATCAGTAGCAGCCCTTATCATACATATCCTGATCAAAGAGTCAAAGAGACTTCCAGCAACCAATGACATCAAAGCTGCCCAGCAGACAGATCAACAACAGAACAAAATATCAGAAAAAAAACACCAGAAATTCACCCTTCACCTCCACTAAAGACTTACCATTTGCCATCCTCAGCTTAACACCAGTGATAGCTAGAGACCAAACCGAATCTCCTGAATGTTGCAGATCATCTACTGCATTGAGTAACAACAATCCTCAGAATAAAATTTGGCCCAAAATGCAATCCTTGTCTTAATTAATTCACTCAGGTCCTCCAAGTGCATCTATCTTTTACAAAAAAGTTTACTAAAATATATACCAAAGTTTACTAAAATTTACTTAAATATATAACAAAGTTTACAATAATAAAAAAGACTAAAATATAAGTTGCTGTACCAAATAGAAAATAAATTAAGTCTTCTACTTCTTTCTAGCACTAGTGACATGTAGATATAGTTTATCAAAAGTGATTAAGACATCCAGTGTGAGTGATTTTTCGATCACACTGCCCAACTTAATAATTAGCTGGAGAGAACTGACAGAATAGATGACACCTTGCTGACCTGCAACAGAAAGAGAAGATTCCGGCGGTGGTTCGTCCACCCGGGGGCACTCCGACGATCAAGTCAGTATATCTCTCAAAGATAATCAATAGTGTTAATCTTACTGTTTAGAATATAAATTGCGTACGTTAGACCCATGGGGGTGCCTCTCTTTTATAATTAACTCAATCCTTGTCCCATTAGAACCCTAGTTTCAATGGACTCTTGCTCAGTGCTTATCCTGGACTCTCCAAGAGACAAAGATAAACTCCCTAAGAGCTTTATCCTTATCCATGCCATAGTCCTTCCTTATTCTAGGACTCTTGTCCCTTATTCGTTTATCTCGGATTCCGATATTTTCGGAGATAACCTCGGCCTTGCCGAAATATCCTCAGCGTCATAACCTGGACACGTGGCACCTCGGCTGACACGTCGGCGTCACCTTGGCCACGTGTTGGGACTCAGAAAATATATCCCCACAACTGCCCCCTAGGTTCTATTACCTCGGCATTCTGAGGTGATGAAACCTATATTGGTACTTCCTGCCAGTACATCGGCGTAAGCCGAGATCATCATCATAGGCTGATATGTCTTTTTAAAGATTAAGAATCCCAAGGGCTTCTTCACGCGTTTGAGCTGTTATATATAACAACTCAACCGTTTAAGCCATGTGCCTTCCCCTCATTGGATCGTACTTGTTACGCGCTTGTAAGTCATCTCATGTCTGCGTACGCTGTCTGACAAATCCGTTTTTCTAGGCTCATCAATTCTGTGTTGCCGCCGTTTTAGGTTTTTAACAAAACTTTTCCCCCTTTCGTCTTTTCACTTTACATCGTCTCTATTCAAACTCTTTCTCTCTCTTGCCTTCTCTAATCTTCCATTGTTCCAAGCTCTGAAGCTCTGTTGCCACCGCTGTTTCACCTCTTCCGGCGAGGCTCTTTTTCCGTTACCGCCGTTTGTCTGACTTCGGCAATCTCAACATCAGCTTTTTCCCTCTGATAAGTCATCATTCCTTCTGGTTTTTAGTTCTGGCTACCTTACTGAACTTTACCGTTTTACCTGTTGTTTTTTCAATCTTTGTTCGTACTTCCGATATTTCATCTTGCATTTTGTATTCCACCATATATTTGGACTTGTTTGCTTCATGATTCTATTTTTACCCAAATCATCTTCTTGAATATACACTGTTCACACACCAGTTGATTTCTGCCACTGTTCTTGGCCTGATACCCTTTGTTCTTTCAATGTTCTTGACAATCCATCTCTGTTCTTGATTCTGAAGCGTATCCATGTTTTTCTGTTTTTCCAGATCCGTGCATCCAATCTTCGTTTCCATAGATCTGGGTTTGGGATTTGCCTGTAGAACCCTTGATTTTTAGGAAAAACTGAAACGATTTCCACAAATCCTTACCCAGCACATTCTTTAGGTTTTTTGCCGAGGTCCCAATATCCCTCTAAAACACTTTTCATTCTGAAATCCAGCTCTTCCCAGCTAAGCCGATATCATGGATATGTGGAAACATAGGGTAGACATCCCGACAAAACCAGAATACTTTAGGCAAGAGTTTTCCATCCATGCCAACATTCATCTGAGATTGGCTGGGGATGACGACTCCATCATGCCCACCACTGATTCTATGCCTTTCCCTGTAGTGGCCTTTATCGAGTGCGGACTTCGGTTCCCACTGAACATCCTTTTTCATGAACTACTTCATTGCTATAAGTTGAATATGCAACTTGCCATCAACCCCTATCGAGTTATTAACGGTATAATTGCCTTAGCAAAACAAGAGAATGCTAGGATCACCTTAGCCGACATCCAATATTGCTACACCATGTGTGGCCTCAGAAAAGATATAGGCTATTTACTACCTTAAGCCGAGATCTACAGAGTATAAAATTGTAGCCGACCTCCCTGACTCCAACAAGGGAGCTAGAGATGACTACTTTATTACCTTAGAGAATTGGGAATTTGCTCCAGACGAGGACCTCCATCTCTACCCTCTTCCCCAGTTAATTTTTGTAGAGGGCAATGGTAAGAGTGCTGTCTCCAAATTACTTGTTTGTTTCAAAGTCTTTGATACTCTTATTTGTTTCTAATGTCTGTTTTTCTTACAGCTCTCCCTCAGCCACCAAAAGGCTTCCGTCAATCTTTCTTTCCCAGCAAAGACTTGAAGAAACTTCAGAATTTGCCAGTCCACAAGCGGAAGGCCCCTCTGCTTCTCAACTTCATCCCTACGTATAAGTCGGCTCTTCCCGACGTCCCAAAGAAGAAGAAGAAAAGCCTTTCTCCACCTTCTGCCACAACTCCACAAGTCGCGTCCACATCTCGGACAGACCAAGGATCAACCTCTGATCCAGCTGAGCAGCCGTCAACCTCGGCTCCATACCTGATCCCGATATCCCAATGACAACGTCGGCGTCGAACTATTTTTGCTGCTGAAATGGGCCGCCAAAAAGCAGTTGCCAAAGATCTTTTGGCTAGCATCCCATCAACAGTTGACACTCCACCAGTGCAATCCCAGCCTCCACAAAAACATAAAAGAATCAAAAAGGCCCAACCAAAGGCCAAGGTGACTCAGGTTGACACTGAGGACACTTTGCCGATCTCCAAACTGGCTGAAAGTGATAAGTCCCAGCCTACCGCGGAGAAGAGGCGTACTGAGGCCCAGCCATCTGATTCTCCGAAATCAAACAGGCCGAGGTCATCCTCTGCAACCACCTCGGGATCCAAAAAACATGATGCCCCATGGGCCCGAAAAATTACTCTAGAAGATAAGCCAGTTATGTCCAACGATAGCGCTGATGACATCAACGTCGGCGTGGCCCTCAATACTGCTTTGCTTTTCCCCGGCGATCTCAACCAAAACGCCGAGTTGAGCGAGTATGAAAACTACGCTCTGATGCTTCAACACTCCGTTCAAGTAAATGTCTTTATCTGGAAACTTTTTCTTTCTTTCTGTTCATTCCATACTTGTAATTTTTTCAAAGAACTTCTGTTATGTTTTCTTTCAGGCCATCCAGCATGCCCATTCTTTTTCGGTACAATCTTTTGAGAACCGGGAGAGGCTAGCTGAGATGAAGAGGGAAGTCTCCAGTCTTCAAAAGGCCAATAAAAGTTTTCAATCAAAAATGAAAAAACTAGAAAACCAGGCCGAGGCTGCCATCAAGGCCCAAAATGATGCCGAAGAAAAGACAGAGTTTGTTGAGGCCATCAAGAAGGTTCTTGAGGCCTAGAAGAGAGCGGCTGAAGAAAAGATGGCTCAGGCCCAGATAGAACTGCAAGATGCTCTGGCCACCAAAGAAGCCGAAGTCAAGGCAGCTGATGAAAAGGGCTACAACGAATGGGTGGCCGATGTCACGGCGGACTATGAAAAGCAGGTGAAGTAGGCATGCAACAGGGGTTTCACCCTTGGCTGGATGACCTTGCTGAAAAGGCTTGATGTCCCCGAGGACTCCTCCCTCAGGAATGCCGATGTCCTTCCTCTGCCATTCCCTCCAACTCCAAGCCAAACCGCCGACGATGACTCTGAGTCCGCGGAGGAGGTTTTGGTGAGGAAGCCTAAGAAAGCTGCTGGGGCCAAGTCACCTAGTCAAAATGAGCAAGTCCTGGACTTGACTCAAGATGAGGAGGATGAAGAAGTCTCCAAGGATGCCACTCCAGAGAAGGCGTCATCGGACATGCCTCATGTCGACAAGAGTATAGATGAAACCCTTCAAGAAATTGATGCTGAACTTGCGGCCGAGAAGGTTACAAAGATGTCTTCTCAGCAGTCCTCCGAGGTCCAAACCCAGCCTACTGTTGAAGACTCTTGATTTCATGTTTTTCTCTTTCTTTTGTGCTTTGTACTTTTCTTTTTGGAACAATTGTAGGCTTTGGCCGATATGTCAACTTTTTAATATAACTCTCTTTTCTGAATGCTTGTATGTGTGCCTTCTCTGTATTACTCTTGTATGATTTCATACTTAGAATATATCTTTAGTATACACTTCAATCCTTGTGCAACCTTCTCGGGGTGACACACCTCGGTTATACAAACTGATGATTTACCTCGGCAAGTACAAAAGAACCTTTCTTGTTATAACCTTGGTTTCACCTTGTAAATTTTTTCATAAAATTTCAACAAGTGTTTAACATTAGTCTTCAACTTGTAAACTTTTCTCAAGTTTCAACAAGTGTTAAACATCATCTCGGTTTAACTTCAACTTGTAAACTTTTCTCAAGTTTTAACAAGCGTTAAACATCATCTCGGTTTAACTTCAACTTGTAAACTTTTCTCAAGTTTCAACAAGCGTTAAACATCATTTCTCTTCTCTCTGCCCCCTAATGTGAACCTAAGTTCCACTTGGGGTTTCATTATGCATGTATTCCGAAAAAACGTTATGTATCTTCATCAGTCACAAATATAGACTAATTATGCTAAAATTTTATTCATTATGTCGGCAAATAACAAGGAAAATCTAATGATAGAAAAACTTCAGATTACAAGTGTTCCAAGGTCTTGGCAACTCTTTGCCCTCACTATCTCCAAGCTGATATGCACCGTTGCCCAATACCGAAGTGATTCTGTAGGGTCCTTCCCAGTTTGGGCCAAGCTTGCCCTCCCTGAGATCCTTCTTGTTGCCAACGACTTTTCTCAAGACTCGGTCGTCGACTTGGAATTCTCTTGGGTTAACTCTTTTATTATAAGCTCTGGCAAGCTGCTGCTGGTAGGCTGCGAGCTCAATTGCAGTTTTCTCTCTTCTTTCTTCTAGTAGATCCAGATCTCGGGCTAAGAGTATATCATTAGTCCCACTCTCTACTCCCTGGGTTCTGATCCCAGGAATGCTGACTTCAAGTGGAATGACTGCTTCTGTGCCATAGGTCATGGCAAAGGGGGATTCCCCCGTTGATCTTCTCGGCGCAGTCCGATATGCCCAGAGTACATTTAGCAGTTCATCTACCCACTTTCCTTTTGCTACTTGCAACCTCTTCTTTATCCCATCTAGGATAACTTTGTTGGATGCTTCTGCTTGTCCATTACTTTGAGGAAAGCTTGGGGTTGAAAGTAGTTCTTGATCTTGAACTTTGCACAGAAGTTCTTGATTAGCTTGCTGTCAAATTGTGCTCCATTGTCAGTAACTATTGCTCTTGGAATTCCAAATCTGGTGATGATGTTCCTCCATAAGAAGTTCTTCACGTCTACGTCTCGGATCTTGGCTAGGGGCTCAGCTTTTATCCACTTGGTGAAGTAGTCTGTTGCTACCAGCAGGTATTTCCTTTGTCCAGCTGCTTGGGGCAGTTGCCCAACGAGATCCATGCCCCATTGGGCAAACGGCCAAGGACTGGATACTGGGTTTAGGTCTGCTGCTGGTTGGTGTATCAATGGTGCAAACCTTTGGCATTTTTCACATTTCTTTACATAGGCTTCTACATCTTTCTGCATGTAGGGCCACCAATACCCCTGGGTAATGGCCCTGTGGGCAAGTGATATGCCCCCAGTGTGGTTTCCACAAATTCCTTCATGTATTTCATATAGAAAATTTTCAACTTGTGACGGGTGTACTCACCTTAACAGGGGTCCAGTGAAAGATCTTCTATAGAGATGTCCTTCTGCTATTAGACTGAATCTTGCCGACTTCAATCTCATCTTGTGTGCTTCCTTGTGGTCATCTGGTTGCTTTCCTTCTTTCAGGAATGCAACAACTGCATTCATCCAGCTTGGTCCCATGTCCACACACATTGCTTCATGCTCTGTGGTTAGTGGTTCGATGCTCGGGCCCGACAAGTATTCGATCATTATCGTCCTTACTTTTCCAGGTTGTATTGCACTGGCTAGATTGGCTAGTGTATTGGCGTGACTGTTATCATCTCGGCTAACCTGATGTAGTGAACAATTATGAAACAAAGCTACTAACCTGTTGTAGACACCCCATTTTTGACCGTCCTAAAGACTTGGACGTCACCGTTTGAATACCCGGTGATCATCCATGTTTGTGTTCGTTTGGAGTTCCAGGAGGTCTCGGCTACGCGCTTTGCCTCAGGATCTCTGAACTCGACTGTTTAGTGTCTGGTTTTGCACCAAACACTTGTGTTTGGCCTTGGAGGGGCAAGGAATGCCTTGTGAGGCATCCCCACACATCACCGGCCATGACCAGAGGCCACCGGCTGGTGTTTTGTTGCCATCGGCAATGTATATTACCGGCCGGCATTTCTTGTTGCCGGTCGGTACTCAATTTTGACAAAATGACAATTTTGAGCAGTCGACTACTGTTCATCTACTTTTAGTAGATATTTTGTGCCAGCTGTGATAGCTGGCACCCACTCTGTTCCCCTCCATACACGTGTATGGAGGGATTTCCCTCTAAGCAAGCTTGTTTGGTAAGCTTTGCAAGGGGGACTTCTATAAGAGGAGAGTTCTCCTCCTTCTTCTAGGTTGGCAATTCTGAGAGAAAAACCAGAGCTTATACATATACATACACTCTCTCTCTCTATATTTCCCTCTCTCTCCTCCCTTGTGTGTGTTTGGTGGCCTAAAAGTGCATTTCTACCTTAGTTTTGCACTAACACACACACTACCACACCTTACTTCGACTTTGAGGCACTTTGAGGGTTGTTTGTTGAGTTTTTGGACTGGTTTTGATCAATAGAGGGTGGCTGGACCAACTGTTCTTCAAAGGATCTTCAAGGGTAATCACTTTGCTTTAGTTTCCCCAAACTTGCACTAGTTTTTTACCTGTCTTGCTTGCTGATTTAGGCTTTGTGAATAACATAAAAAAATCTTATATTTTCATGCTTAAAAACTTTCATTAAGGGTGTTTTGTGGTTTGAGTTCAAACTCACCCTCTTAGGCCTTATTTGGCCCTTTTGGTACTTCCTTTGTGAGGCTTTGTTTGCTTGAGTGTCTTAGTCTTCTCACCACTGAAAACCAGTGGAGTTTCAATGGTGAGGA
Source organism: Camellia sinensis (assembly GCF_055761805.1). Taxonomy (NCBI): domain Eukaryota; kingdom Viridiplantae; phylum Streptophyta; class Magnoliopsida; order Ericales; family Theaceae; genus Camellia; species Camellia sinensis. The sequence goes on from NC_138967.1 coordinate 54,411,709, forward strand.
AGGTGGTTTGAAGTCTTGTATAGGGGAGGGACACCCCTCTCCCTTCATTGCCTCATTTCCTTGCCTTTTGGCTTAAAGGGCAACATGCATGCGTGACTGATTTTGGCCCTATTTCAGAGGTTTTTGGGTGTCTCTAGGTCACATGTTATCTCTGTTTTTTGTCGGATTTGTGCCTTTTTGCATGCTTAACATACTTGCTTTACATTCCTCTATTTGGCCTAGAAATGCATCATGTGTTTAGGTCATGATTCTTGCATGTGTTAGCCTAATTTCATGAAGGTGTTGGCATTACTTTACCATGTTTAAGGCCTGTTGGCCATCTGTTTCAGTCGTGCTTGCTATGTTTGGTGTCACCTCTTTGTGTTTTGGCTTGTAAGCCTTGAGTACATTGGCCTCTAGCGTGCGTAGCTTAGACCATCCTCATGATTTGGCATCATTTAGGATCGTATTTCAGTCCATAAATCATGTTTGTATGTTTGCATATGTGACCTCTTTCATGCTTTGAGGATGTGCCCTTTTATGCCTAGAAATGAGTTTTGGTGCATGCATCTCATTGGTGCCACCACTTAAGCTGCCATATCAGTGGGTTTTGGAGTCCATTTTTGCATGCTAAGATTCTGTTTTGTTTGTCTAATTCATGCCATGAATGGTCATGTTAGTGGAAGTAAAGTGTCCCTTTTTTGTGCCTTAGCTTTAGGTCCATTGGCTTGGGTGTTGGCATGAGTGTTTGTCCACCATTTTGGGCACTTTTGGCCACTGTTTTGGGGTGGATTGAGGTCTGCCCCTTTATGGTTTAAGTCCACCATTGCATGCTTGTCTCATGTTTGTTGCATGATTGCTTCATTAGGTGTTGTAACACGATGATCCTATTGCTTAAATCGTCCATGTTTGCATTGCATTTGCATCTCGCATGCTTAGCATTGCATACTTGCCATGGTAGTTGCATGGCATTTGGCATGCCTTGCATCTTAATCTCATGTTGTATCTTTGAGTCATGTTTGCATAACATCCATTGCATTACTTGGTTTGGGGTATCAAACCAAGTGTGAGGGTTAAGGAGCGTTCATACTATAAGTGATGTAACGCGTCTTAACTCTCGGTCACCGGGGCCCTTGACTTCGACATGATAGGGTCTTGGTCCTCATTTGTGTGTTGCATGCATTTTTATATCAAATGGCAAGCTTGATCTCTTAGGCTATCATGCACAATTGATGGCTCGAGGATCGAGGGCCATGCTTCCCTAAGTTCAATACATGATGGGGAACATGACCATGCTCACATGTGCCTGAAATCCCATGCCATATACTGTCTGTCCTCTGTTACTGTCAAAACTGTCTTCTGCAGGAAGTTTCTGCCGACCGGTAGTATTCAGTGCTGACCGGCAATCCTTCCTGGGCCGATAACTTCACAAACAGCCGATGGGTATTTTCAATGGCCGGTGGACACTTCCTTCAGCCAATGGTGTTCCACAGTGTTCAGGGGACCTGTCCCAGAACTTTGGCAATTTTCAGAGAAGCAGGGCAGTGTAAACAGAGGCGGCAGTGGTATGGTACGGACTTTCCGGGCGAGACGAGTTCGAGCATACATCATTCGCGCATCCCAAGGCGGGGGGCTATGGCCACCTTTCTTTTTGCATTCATTCTGTTAATTAATTAGAAATTCTGTAATAATTTATGCGTTTATTATTCGGACTGTAATATTTATTTGGACCCTCCGAGTGAGGACAATTATGTAATAAGTGTGCGTGAGTGTGTGTATGTCTTCCAACCCCACGTCTTTCTTCCCTTTTATTTACCTGCTTTGATGGTTAGTAATGAGACATGTTTAATTTAGCATACCTTATGCTATGCATGCGTGCATCATTCATCAGTATTGCATGCACCGGGCTTGGCGCATCATGCTAACTGCATTAGTATTTCAAATCTAACTTGAATACATGCCACTTGTGCATTTTTACATGTCATTCATAGAATAGCCGAGCCTACTCTAGTGACATTCCGTATGCGTTGCATTAGACATTAAAACATGGACTTAGATCATGCATGTTGGCTAACGAGTTCTTTGTTTTGGCATGGAGTACTCGGTAAGCGTTTATGCTTTAGCATATCTCATGCGTGTGAGTGTTGCCATGATAGCATGATTACCATGAGGCTAGATTCTTAAGTGATAAACTGTTTGAATGCCTGTGGGTGAAGGTTGGATTGTCTGAGTTGGAAACACTCGTTGAAATCCGTATTTTAGCCTACTTGCGGGTAGCAAATTCCAAAATATTTTTCCAAAACAAACGGATATGCAATGCTTATTTCCAAATTAGGCAATCTAGTCTATACTTGTTTGCTGCGCGCATAACATAGTAATTCTAGGCTAATAAATGGAATAAGAACACATAACGTTTTCAAAAACGGATATCACGATTAGTAGAGGCCGATCTTCGGATCGGGCGAGAGGGGGTGCTCATAGCTGACCTTCCCCAATCGTACCCTAGCTCCCGAGCCGAGGCAACTCTGGTGATGATGGACATGTGGCCTTCGGCACCGAGTCAGGGTTTCCTAAATTCTCCCAAAATAAAATATTTAGGTGGCGACTCTGTATCTGGCAAAGCAGTCAATGTTTGGCACTTCTTTTTCTAAAAATCTGTTTTCTCAAAACGATTTGCCAGATTTGGACTCTTTGGTTCAAATTAAGAACCGTGACACGAATCGAGTCTGAACTGTAGTAGCGAGGGCCCCCCACGCGGGCGCGTCTACAGTTTCTGGCGACTCTGCTGGGGATTTAGAGAGCTTGACTCGAACTCGTGATATCCTATTTTGATTTCATTTATGTGTCTCTTTGCATTGCATGTGCATTGGTGCGCCTAGGAACACAGTGTTTGCCATCTGCCATTCCTGAACGGTTTGCCGGAGGCTTGTCTTGTCAAGGCATGACCATAAGGCTGACCGGTTATGGGCTCTGACAGTATGGGAACACAAACCCTGGTTTTACCGGGGCACCCTTTTCGACCATTCAACCTAGTGCATATTCGGATCCATAGCGACCATTCCAAGTTAGGACAGGCTGCTTACCCGATGTTAGGTTGTTTGAAAACTACTGCGTGCGTAGTGAAACCCTAGCTCCTGACAAAATAGGACAGGGAAACCCTACCCCAACATAGGGGTGTTTTGGCTCTCTTTACTTGCTATGTGCTTTTAGAGTGTATCTCTACAGGGAAAGTACATATCAGTTTGCAAGTTTGAGTATCAGACCTGAGGACATCAGTGTCAGTTATGAGAATCAGTTATCTGCGGGTATCAGGTTCAGTTTTGGGAACAGTGATTCTGGGGAACACTGATCAGTATCGAGGAACAGTGTGTTCGGCTTACCAACTATGTATTATGAATACCCAACTGTGCGTTGTATGTGTTTATTTTACGCCGTTATGCTGTCCGATTGTTTGTTTATTTACTGCTTTATTTATCCTTTTGCTAGGTAATTTAGCACCATTGCTTCCAACCCGGTAGATATTCTCCAAGCACTCTGGATTAGAGGTCGTCGGCTCCATCGATCTGAGGATCTGGTAGACGGACAACCAGTGTACCACTCTCTACCCCCGGTTACTAGACGGAGGACAGCTAGGCAGAGGGCATCAGTTCAACAGTCAGTACAGAGGGCTTTATCTACCCCACCTGTGTACAGTAGGGATCAGGATTCCGTTTCACCCACAAAAAGGGAACATATACCGATAATTCAGTCAGAACAGAACAGCATGGCTAGTTTAGAAGAGATGGTGCGCCAACTCCAGGAAAGCATGAAAGTGATGCAGCAGGATGCTGTCCGACAGGCAGAATTCACCAAACAACAGGCCACAGTTATGAATGAGCAAGCAGAGTTAATCGTGAGATTGCAGCAGCAAACCGGGGCATTTGCTTCACAGCAAGTCCCTCCCCCACTAAGGGTTCCGATACCCGAAGAAACACCGAATGCCCGGAATGTCCAAGAAGATACAGACATCCCGACGGGGCCGGCTCCGCCCCCGATTCTACCTCAACTATCCAAGGCACCCACTCTTATCAATCAACCGGATTCTCCTTTCGAGTCCGAGGTGGACCCCATGGCATTAAAAATGAGCAAGCTTGAAAAGCTGTTCAAGAAATCTCAAGGTGTGAAGTTTATTCCGGACATTGAAGACGGATACACCGAAGCAGCCGTGACGCTGCTAGATCGGTTTAAGATGCCACAAATTGATCGTTTTGACGGATCCGGGGATCCTATGGTGCACCTGCGACTGTTTTCAGACATCCTAAGGCCAATGGGCCTCACTAGATTGCAGAAGCTGTCTCTATTTGGTCGGACCCTGTCGGGTGTAGCGGCCATATGGTATGCCAAATTGGAGGATGATGTCAAGAGAAGTTGGGATGAGATGGCTGAGGCCTTCGTCTTGCAGTACTCATACAATATGCAAATCGAGATCACAACCGGGGATCTCGAGACAACGAGGCAAGAACCCAAAGAGAGCTTCTCAGAATTCATAACCAGATGGCAGGCTAAGGCTTCGATGATGACCTTAAGGCCCACGGACAAAGACCAGATTCGGATGATTGTGCGCAATCTTCAGCCGAAGTTAATGCAAAAGATGATTGTACTCCCCTTCCCTACCTTTTCTAATCTGCATGAAATGGGGGTGCAGATTGAGGATGCCTTAACGCAAGGCTTGATTGATAATGATCGGGAGCAACCGCGCAGAACTTTCAATCGTAGTACTAATGCAGGCCCGAGTGGCGGTACAACTACCAAGACCTCCGAAGTGAGTATGGTCACCACCAACCCTCCCCCGAGAACTATAGCAGCCGCACCATTCTCCGGTGCGTCCGGAAGCAACCCACAAACAGCCAAATACCCTCCCAAAAACACCAGAACCTTCGCTCCGCTTTATATGCCCCTATCCAAAGCTTTGGGGGTTTTAATCAGAAAAGGGCATCTGAAGCCCCTAGAGCTGCGGCCTTTACCAGAAAGACTCCCCACTGCCCACAATCCAGCCAAGTATTGTGCATTTCACCAACAGCACGGTCATGACACTGATCTGTGTTTCTGATTACGTCATGAGATTCAAGATCTCATTGATAATGGGGTGATTTTGCCTCCTGAGAAACCCAACGTTACTACGAACCCTCTCCCCACACATAACCAAGCTCCACCACCCAAAAGAATCAATTTTATCCATACTGGGGTCGTGTCCTACGATCCTAGTATTTATATCACACCTTCCTATCTGCCTAAGCCAGAGGTTTTCCTTCCCGATTGCATTGATTTGTGTATGATGGACGTCTCCATAACCCAACCCAAGCCAGCGGTGATGACTATCAAGAGCAGGAGAGAGAAGACTCCAAAGGAAAAGGGGGTTGTTGAGCCAGAGTCTGCGGAATCTAGAAGTGATGCTGGGAATGCTTATAGTCCAAGTGACTACATTTCACCAATAGGCCAGAATAGACCAAATGTGGAATTTCCAGCAGGAGGGGAGCTGTGTGCGATCCAAGAGGACAATCCAGGACAGGGAACGGATGATTTAACGGCTGTGGAAGAGGACCTTGCCAAGTTCCAATTTTACAATAACCAAGATCCAGGAGACTCAGTCGTCAACTGGTTCAATTATGAGGAATCGACAGAGGCCACGGGATGGTTGGACGATTAGCCAGATGTGGTAGGAGAGTTTCAGTCAGGACAAGGCCCGGCAGGGACAGGAATGTCAGTAACAGCCGGGAGGGTCGAAGAACAGAGTACATCGCCGGAGAGCGCCGGTGTCAAGAGTTTCGCTCGGGATTGGAGCATTTTGAGTACAGGGATTATTGAACAATCTACTGCATTGACACAGTCAAAACAGGAAAGATTTGAAGGTTCCGAGAGAATCAGGAAGGCAAAAGCCCACGTTGGGGTTGAGACCGCCGCAAGTACAGAAATGGAGAATGCCTCGGGCATAGGAATAGAAGGTACTTCAAGTATCGGAACAGTCATGCCAGAACCGGACAGGTGCTTGTCAGCTGCAGATGGAATGTGGTGGGAGGACGATGATCTATGTCTTGCCCACACAGACGAGGATTGGGGGGGTAACCAACCAAATGATACCTGGTATATCGGCGAAGTCGATCACATGACTAGGAGTGGACGGTACTTCAAGCCTCCACACCTAGATCAACCAGAGGCGTCTCGAGGATGAGGCCGTATTGAGACAATTGAAGAAGATACAGGCAGACATCTCCATCTGGGGGCTGCTTATGGCTTCTCGAGTACATAGATAGGCTGTCATTTCAGCCATGGACAAAGCCAAGCTTTCTATAAACACCACGCCTGAACAGCTGGTGGGCCTAATTTTTCCGGGAGGAGGTCCCCCGGCATTAACCTTCTCAGACAAAGAACTACCACCTGAGGGCACAAATCACAACAAACCCTTCTACGTTTCCGTGGAATGTAGAGGTAAATGGATACCGGTGGTACTTGTTGATACCGGGTCCGCCATCAATGTCTGCCCAGCCAGAACAGCGTATGCAATCGGGATGAAACCCGCGGACTTCGTGCCGACTGCTCAGGTGATCAGAGCATATGATAATACTAGCAGGGAAGTGATGGGGACTGTCAAAATTCAGACCCAGGTTGGTCCCGGACAACACAACATTGAATTCCATGTCTTGGACGTTCCCGCAACCTTCAATCTGCTCTTGGGGCGACCGTGGTTGCACCAAGTAAAGACAGTCTCTTCCACTTTACATCAGATGCTGAAGTACCCTCACGGGAAGGGGGTGGCTATTGTCTTCGGGAATTCATCAATCCATCCGTCGCCGGAAGTGTCCACACCAGTCTTAGAAATCGAGCATGGCACTGAGGATGTGTTCTTATCAGGGTTCACTTTGGCTGAGGCTCGAGTGGTGCAAAATATTATGGCTGTGAACGAGGGGGTGTACGTCAGTGCTCAATCCATCTACCTCATGAACAAGCTTCAACACATCCCCGGGATGGGATTGGGAAAGAGCGGCCGGAAGGGCGTCGCAGCATTGGCCGAAGTGCCACATAACCCTCACACCTTTGGTTTGGGTTATATGCCCACCAAAGAGGACTGGGTAAGGAAGGGTAAAGAGATGGCTGGGAGAGCCAGAGCAAAGAAGGCTGGGAAGCCTTTTGAGTTGATGCATAGGCCCATTTAGGGTACCCTAAACGGACGCTTCGTCCGGGAGGGGGAGGACTTTCCGTTCTGTGGCTTCCCAAAGTCGTGGCTGAACGCGGAGAAGAAGCGCATACCGGGGTTTGAGATCTTCTTTGATTTACAGTTACTTGAGGATGACACTGCCAAAGGACAGGCAGATCTATCAGCTGAGGTTGAGGAGAGTAAGGAAGCGCAGTCTGAGGACACTGAAAATGAAATGGGGGTAGCACTGGCATGTCTGCTTTCAGATCCTCCGATCGAGCAGAAGTGCTTGGGGGATAACTCCTCGGTATGCATGATCAGGAATGAAACGGCCGCGAGCCTACCATCAACTATTTTGGATGTATCCATCACACCCTCTCTCGTCTGGCAATATGAAGAAGGATTTTTATCAAGCAGCACCGGTCAGGTAGTGAGCCGGAATCTGATTCCACCGAGTCTTGTGAGTCGGAATCAGGTTCCAGCTCAACTGAGTCTGAGTCCGGTATTCCTGGGAGTGATAACCCGGATGCCACAGTCCTGTCTAGGTCGTCATTTTCTTTCTCTTTTGAGTCTGTTGTAATAGAAGAATCGGACGGCTTGGAAGTATTTAATGAGAATGATGTGGATGTGGTTTCTGAGTATTTTTCTGTGCCTTTGATTTATTGCTTAAATCAGGATTTTCAAAATTTTGATGAAAACGATGAGGAAGAAATTCCTCCGATTTTGCAACGATTAATTGATCAAGAGCAGGAAAGATTTGTTAAACCCTTAATGGATGAAATCACTACTGTGAACGTTGGTGCTGAGAAGGACCCGCAGCTGGTCCAGATCGGGTCCACGTTGACTTTGGAGGAACGCGAGCGCTTAGTCGCTTTATTAAAAGATTTCAAAGATGTTTTCGAGTGGTCCTACGAAGACATGTCTGGAATCGATCCTGAGATTGTACAACACCGGATCCCTCTTGATCCCGAGGCCCGACCTGTCAAACAGAAACTCAGAAGGATCCGCCCTGATTGGGCCATTAAGATCAAGGAAGAGGTCACCAAGCAAATCGATGCAGGCTTCCTACTGGTATCCGAATACCCGACTTGGTTGGCCAACATTGTTCCGGTGCCAAAGAAGGATGGTAGAATTCAGGTATGTGTAGACTTCAGAGATTTGAACAGGGCCAGTCCGAAGGACGACTTTCCCTTGCCACACATTGATGAATTGGTAGATTTCACGGCAGGACATGCCTTGCTTTCGTTTATGGATGGCTTCTCAGGCTATAATCAGATAGTAATGGCACCCGAAGACCGGGAGAAGACTGCATTCACTACCCCGTGGGGTACATATTGCTACAGAGTGATGCCATTTGGGTTGAAGAACGCTGGAGCTACTTATCAACGGGCAGCAACCACAATATTGCATGATATGATCCATAAAGAGGTCGAGGTGTACGTGAACGACATGATTGTCAAGTCCAAAGAAAGAGAGAGCCACTACACTGCCTTACAAAATTTCTTTCGAAGGATCAGAGAGTTTCGGCTGCGATTGAATCCTCAGAAGTGTACATTCGGTGTTATAGCGGGAAAAATGCTAGGGTTTCTGATTACACAGAGGGGCATCGAAGTCGACCCTTCCAAAATCAAGGCCATCTTAGAAATGCCACCACCAATGACTGAAAAAGAGGTGCGAGGCTTTCTAGGTAAAGTGCAATTCATAAGACGGTTTATCTCAAAATTAACCTTGACTTGTGAACCACTTTTTGGCCTCCTGAAGAAAGGAATGAAATTCCAATGGGACGGCGGATGTCAAGCAGCTTTTGAACAGATCAAAGAATATTTACAGAACCCGCCCGTGTTGTCACCACCAGAGCCAGGGAGATCGTTGATATTGTACCTTTCAGTAACTGAGACTACCATGGGCTGCATGCTCGCACAAGAGTCAGAGGACAAAGTGGAAAGGGCCATCTACTATCTGAGCAAGAAGATGCTGGATTACGAGGCCCGCTACACTCCGCTGGAGAAGGCTTGCTTGGCCTTGGTATGGGCTACCAGGAAGCTGCGACACTACCTGTTAGCTCACTCTGTAATGTTGGTTTCACGCTTGGATCCCATCAAATATCTTTTCGAGAAACTGGCACTTACAGGTAGGCTAGCTCGTTGGCTGCTGTTGCTTTCTGAATTTGACCTGAAGTATGTAACACGTAAGTCAGTAAAAGGAAGAGCAGTAGCGGAGTTCCTTGCCGACCACCCGATTGAAGGGGATGAAGCGGTTGAGTACCTATTCCCAGATAAAACCATTCTACACATCGAAGATGAAACTTGGACGATGTACTTTGACGGAGCGTCGAACCAATACGGGTATGGGATAGGAGTGTTGCTGATAGCGCCGGACGATTCCCGTATCCCTTTAGCATTCAAGCTCCGGTTCAAAGTCTCGAACAATGAAGCAGAATATGAGGCATGTATTGCTGGCCTAGAAGCAACCCTAAAACTAGGGGCAAGACGGTTGGACGTCATTGGGGACTCGAACCTTGTTGTATCTCAAGCAAAAGGAGACTGGAAAGTCAAAGAGGAAAGGATGATAATTTACCACCAAACCTTGGATTTGTTAATTCCTCGATTTGAGAAGCTAAATTTCACCCACCTAGTAAGAGAGAACAACAGGTTCGCAGATTCACTAGCAACTCTATCTTCCATGATAGACATCCCGTCCGGAGTCCGGATGCGTCCAGTCATTATTGATCAGAAGTTTGTGCCGGCGTATGAATCAATCGCTGCCATAGACGAAGTTCAAGACGAAAACCCCTGGTATTACGACATTTGGAACTTCTTGGAGAAGGAGGCGTATCCACCAGGGGCAAATGCCAAGGATAAAAGGGCAATCAGAAGAATGGATGTTCAGTTCATCATCTGCGGGGGTAAGCTGTATAAGAGAGGTCATCTGGGAATGCATAAGCTCTGTGTAGAAGCTGAAGAGTCGAAGCGCCTGATGGAGGCCATCCACGGAGGAGAATGTGGGGCACATATGAATGAAGTAATGCTGGCCAGAAAGATCCTCAGACAGGGCTACTACTGGTCTACCATGGAAGAGGATTGTATCGGCTTTGTTCGGCGATGCCACAAATGCCAGATCCATGCAAACCGCATGAACATCCCGCCGTCAAAGCTGTACAACATGACGTCCCCATGGCCGTTTTCAGTTTGGGAAATCGATGTGATCGGAGCTGTTACCCCGAAGGGATCAAATGGGCATGAGTTTATCCTGGTAGCGATAGATTATTTCACGAAGTGGGTCGAGGCCCAATCATACGCGGTGTTGAAGGCGTCGCACGTCGTAAAGTTCATCAGAAACAACATCATCTTTCTTTACGGGGTCCCAAACGAGATAATTTCAGATAACGGTTCCCACTTCAAGAAGGAAGTGATAGACTTGTTGGAAAAATACAATGTGGCTTTTCATAAGTCATCCACATACCGGCCTCAGACCAATGGAGTGGTTGAGGCCGCCAACAAGAACATCAAGCATATACTGCAAAAGATGGTGGAAACCTACCGGGATTGGCCAGATAAGCTGCTGTTTGCTCTGTGGGGCTACAGGACTTCAATTAGAACTTCTACCGGAGCGACTCCGTATTCATTAGTTTATGGGATGGAGGCCGTTCTACCTATCGAAATTGAGGTTCCGTCCTTACGAGTATTGGCTGAGTGTCAAATAGCCGACGCAAATTGGCAGCAGAGCAGGTTCGAGGAACTCATGCTCTTTGATGAGAGAAGACTAAAAGCACTGTACCATGTTCAAAGTTATCAGCGCAGAATTACCCGAGCTTTCAACAAGAAGGTTAAGTCCAGGAATCTAAAGGAAGGGGATTTGGTGCTCAAGGACAATCGAGCTCCCATCCACGACCCAAGGGGCAAGTTCAGACCCAATTGGACGGGTCCTTACATCATCAAAGCTATCTGGTCAGGTGGAGCTGTGGTTCTGATGGACCTAGATGGCCTGGAATTCTCCCAACCGATCAACATGCACAAGTTGAAGAAATATTACCCTTGAGAGGCCCGCTAGGCCGAAAACCCGATAGGGCGACCTAGGCAAAAGTTAGAGCACAAAAAATTAGAAAAAATAAAAACTGAGCTCGCAAGGCTGAAAACCCGCAAAGGGCGGCTTTGGCAAAAGTTAGAGCGCAAAAGGAGAGTGAAAATACCCGAGTGAACCTAAGCCAGAACTACGTAAGGCTTGATTCCCATCTTTGGGATACATAGGCAACTTCATCCTGAAGTTCAGCCATAAACTTTTCCCCGATCAACTTTGTCCATTTGATCATCTCAGTCATCTTTGTCTATCAGCATCCATTGGAATCTCCAGCGCAGTGCTACTCAGACTAGGGGCAACTTTCCGTTGCCATGCAGTGCCGCGGTACTCTTCAGACTAGGGGCAACTTTCCAGTTGCAGGGATCTGGGGTTGTACATCTCAGAGACAGATCTCAAGTGTGTCCAGTCCTGATCCATATCGAAAATGATTTTGAAAACTTTTAATAAAAGTTGACTTTGTTCAAATTAATCTTTTTACAACTAAGACCATTTTTGGACCAAAGCGGAAAATTTTCAGTACCACAACCTTCAATTTCATTAATTTCAAAACAGAGTTCTCCTGCTCTTGCATACAATCGAAGTTGCTTTTTATTACATTCATAAAGAAAACTTGAAAGTACTAATAAAGCAATAAATCCGGGGCATAGTCAAGTCAGGTGCTCCTGCGCCCCCTCCCAGAGCTGGTCGAAGCCTCTGATGCCAAGCTGGGCCCAATCTGTGCCTCTTCATTGAGCCAATCCACGCACTCGTCAGACAAAGTATAACTGAAAATGGGAGCGGGGGCCAGGAGTTCTCTCGTCCTCCACGCGATGGCCTGCCGAGCAAGCTGTGCGCCTCGGGTTGGAAATGCAGCAGGATACTCTATCCCCTCTGGTGGGCAGGTCTGATCATGGCCGAATTGGCATCAAATCGGAAATGGGAAGTAGAATACACAGTGAGTGAGACCAACCAATTGAATCCCAGTCTGCCGGGACATGTTGTAACTCATTACCGGAAGGCTCAGCCAAGGACACCGCCAAGCAATACAATCTGCGGACAAGCGACACATCCAAGCGAACCACCATCCCTCATCCAAGGCATTGACTAGACGGTGCCAGAAGAAGTAGCCGCGAGCTGAATATGCTGGACAAGAGTCCACAACCTGCAGTTTGTCCATCAACCATACCTGGGGAGGGATGAAAAATGAGAGAATAAAGAATAGAGAGATGTACGAGGAGAGAAAAGCGAGAATAGGGTTTTGTGAGAAAAGACTGAGCTTCAGGGCCGAGTGATGTGACCAATGCATATGTAAGATTGGGTGGGAAACGTTACCTGTAGTAGTAGTGGACTCCCCGCTAATCTGGTCGTCTCATGACGATAAAAGGCGTCTAAGCCCATCAACGTCTCAGCCAGAATCATGGCGATACAGCTCTTGCCCTCCTTCAAGCCTTGGGCAACCTCGGTCAGCCGGACACTAGACCCTCCAGAGCCTGAGACAAATAGAAAATGAGATAGCATGCATAAACAGAGGGCATGTCGCCGGAAGCCTTGCCAGTGATGGTTGTTGCGATCACCAGCATCAGAAAACCGATAGATCAAACTCGGAATATCCAGCATCCCGTCACAAATTAGAGACCGAGCGTCACGCATGCTGAGTCCACACATTCGCCCTAAGGATTGGGCATGGCCAAAATTAAGTTGGGGCAGGAGCTCCTCGTCGCGCTCGGACTCCATTAAGGCTCGAAAATCTTCAAAGGTAGGACATATCTCTTGCCCAGCGAAGCTAAAGACATGCGTCACCGGATTCCAAAACCTTGCCGCAGCATGGAGAAACGGGAGGTGCAATGGGGTACGACCCAGAGTGAATAGTGCATTTATGCCGAAATCCCGGAAATTCAACTTTTCCGAGCCATCCAAGCTAGCAATCCAAGTTGTGAGATTTTGAGCAAGAAACTCTTCCATTAGAGCAAATCAGTGTGGAATTGAGAAAAACTACGAAGCTGGGGTCTTTTGTAGGAGATAAGGTTGGGTGGAGGACTGGTGTCAACATTCTGGTGATTCCCTCATTCATAGCCGGCCGGCCAAATATTATGCCGACTGGCCATTACCTTTTGCCGACCGAACAAATTTCTGGCCGATGGCCATTCCTTGTGGCCGATGGCCTCTACCCCTGGCCGATGGGCTTCCTCCTGGTTCCCTGAGCTGTTTATGCTAGGGATTGGGGAACTCCACCACCTCCGATCCCTCCCCCGGTGATCGATTCTTGCGGAGTCACACTTGTCTGCTTATCAAGTTATTGTACATTTGCTTATCGAGTTGTATTTCACTCTCTTTGAGTTTTTGACTTGTTTATCGAGTTGTACTCACACTTGTTTGGTTATATCATGCCTTTGTTTTGCTTATCGAGTTGTAAGTCAGTTCACTACCTGATTATTACGATGCACATACTCGGTGTTCAAAATAGATTCAATTCCGTTCACATTGTGGTGTGATACCTTGCGATGCGATGCATAGAAAGTTTACAGATGCAACATCTTTTGAACAAAATGGTTGTTTCATTCCCGTCACGTGCTTTGAAAAATGTGTAATTTTGAGAAAGAATAAAACCTGCCCGAGGCAGTGCAATGTGCTTAAACTACCAGTAAAAAGGAAAGTAAAACATAGAATGACAGGGTAGCAAAGTGTCGGAATTGATACCTGTAAAACTCCCTTTGCGGTCAACGCACCTTCCGCGCCTTTGTTCGGGTCAACTACATGGCTTGGTACCTTCATTACTTGAGACCATGCGGGGAAGCACACTTTTGAAACATGGAACTTCGAGTTGACCTCAGGCCACAACTTCTGCGAACGATGCTCGATACGTACGAAGAACGTCCCTCCCCGTATCCTTTTCATGTCTTGAGGATTCCCACAAATCGTTTCAATTATGCTGTGTTACAGTATTTTACATCCCTGCATTATGAATGATATGTTTTCACTCACATGTGTTCAAGTTTCTCTTTATACACTTTGCTTGCGTAGACCGCATGTTTATAATTAATTTCATTACTTGCGTAGACCGCATGTTAATTTCATTACCTGTGTAGACCGCATGTTATGCTTGCGTAGACCGCATGTTAATTACGTTACTTGCGTAGACCGCATGTTTCTAATTAATTTCATTACTTGCGTAGACCGCATGTTAATTTCATTACCTGCGTAGACCGCATGTTTTGCATGCGTCGACCGCATGTTAATTACGTTAATTGCGTAGACCGCATGTTAATTTCATTACCTGCGTAGACCGTATGTTTTGCTTGCGTAGACCGCATGTTAATTACGTTACTTGCGTAGACCGCATGTTAATTTCATTACCTGCGTAGACTGCATGTTTTGCTTGCGTAGACCGCATGTTAATTACGTTACTTGCGTAGACCGCATGTTTGTAATTAATTTCATTACTTGCGTAGACCGCATGTTAATTTCATTACCTGCGTAGACCGCATGTTTTGCTTGCGTAGACCGCATGTTAATTACGTTACTTGCGTAGACCGCATGTTTGTAATTAATTTCATTACTTGCATAGACCGCATGTTAATTTCATTACTTGCGTAGACCGCATGTTTTGCTTGCGTAGACCGCATGTTAGTTACGTTACTTGCGTAGACCGCATGTTTGTAATCAATTTCATTACTTGCGTAGACCGCATGTTAATTTCATTACTTGCGTAGACCGCATGTTTTGCTTGCGCAGACCGCATGTTAATTACGTTACTTGCGTAGACCGCATGTTTGTAATCAATTTCATTACTTGCGTAGACCGCATGTTCATAATGAGTTTCATTACTTGCGTAGACCGCATGCTTTGCTTGCATGGACCACATTCTTATGATCAAATTCATTACCTGCGTAGACTGCATGTTTGCAATCAAATTCACCACTTGCGTAGACTGCATGTTCTACTGGCGTAGACTGCACTTTTGAAACCAATTTCATTACCTGCGTAGACCGCATGTTTGTAATCAATTTTGTTGCCTGCGTAGACCGCGTGCTCCACTTACATATCTGTGCCTTCACAGCATTGTTATGCTTCCCATTCGCTTTGCGTTGTCACGCATTTCGAGCACACTATTATGCATGTTGCTAACGATATTGTACCTGTTAAGTTTTTTTTCTTTGCAGGCACGATATTGTATGTACGGTTCATTTGAGGCTGGTGCAACCAGACGAGCCGCACAGGTATTGTATCCTCCGAGTGAGAAGTATCGAGAATTGCATAATTCTCTTACATCCTTTCCACATTATAGTGTAGTTTGGTGTATACCAGCTTAAAACTGTTGCATGTGTGCTTCGTTAGAGCTTTCTTTGCATGATCATAAGTTATGTCCGGCTTTGTGCATTGTCTTGTATTTTGCCCCTGCCTTCGGGCGCATACCTTGTTTGTCTTGCATGTTTGTCTAAGTCTTCGGCCTTGTCAAAAATGGGTCGTCTCTGGGCTTTGACATTCACTCCCGTCATTGTTATGACTTTCGAGTTCTGTCAAAGAGGGGTAACTATAGACACCCCATTTTTCACCGTCCTCGAGACTTGGACGTCACTGTTTGAACACCCGGTGATCATCCATGTTTGTGTTCGTTTGGAGTTCCCGGAGGTCTCGGCTACGCGCTTTGCCTCAGGATCTCCGAACTCGACTGTTTAGTGTCTGGTTTTGCACCAAACACTTGTGTTTGGCCTTGGAGGGGCAAGGAATGCCTTGTGAGGCATCCTCACACATCACCGACAATGACCAGAGGCCACCGGCTGGTGTTTTGTTGCCATCGGCAATGTATATTGCCGGTCGGCATTCCTTGTTGCCGGTCGGCACTCAATTTTGACAAAATGGCAATTTTGAGCAGTCGACTACTGTTCATCTACTTTTAGTAGATATTTTGTGCCAGCTATGATAGCTGGCACCCACTCTGTTTCCCTCCATACACGTGTATGGGGGGATTTCCCTCTAAGCAAGCTTGTTTGGTAAGCTTTGCAAGGGGGACTTCTATAAGAGGAGAGTTCTCCTCCTTCTTCTAGGTTGGCAATTCTGAGAGAAAAACCAGAGCTTATACATATACATACACAATCTCTCTCTATATTTCCCTCTCTCTCCTCCCTTGTGTGTGTTTGGTGGCCTAAAAGTGCATTTCTACCTTAGTTTTGCACTATCACACACACTACCACACCTTACTTCAACTTTGAGGCACTTTGAGGCACTTTGAGGGTTGTTTGTTGAGGTTTTGGACTGGTTTTGATCAATAGAGGGTAACTGGACCAACTGTTCTTCAAAGGATCTTCAAGGGTAATCACTTTGCTTTAGTTTCCCCAAACTTGCACTAGTTTTTTACCTGTCTTGCTTGCTGATTTAGGCTTTGTGCATAACATAAAAAAAGCTTATATTTTCATGCTTAAGAACTTTCATTAAGGGTGTTTTGTGGTTTGAGTTCAAACTCACCCTCTTAGGCCTTATTTGGCCCTTTTGGTGCTTCCTTTGTGAGGCTTTGTTTGCTTGAGTGTCTTGGTCTTCTCACCACTGAAAACCAGTGGATTTTCAGTGGTGAGGAAGGTGGTTTGAAGTCTTGTATAGGGGAGGGACACCCCTCTCCCTTCATTGCCTCATTTCCTTGCCTTTTGGCTTAAAGGGCAACATGCATGCTTGACTGATTTTGGCCCTATTTCAGAGGTTTTTGGGTGTCTCTAGGTCACATGTTATCTCTGTTTTTGGTCGGATTTGTGCCCTTTTGCATGCTTAACATACTTGCTTTACATTCCTCTATTTGGCCTAGAAATGCATCTTGTGTTTAGGTCATGATTCTTGCATGTGTTAGCCTAATTTCATGAAGGTGTTGGCATTACTTTACCATGTTTAAGGCCTGTTGGCCATCTGTTTCAGTCGTGCTTGCCATGTTTGGTGTCACCTCTTTGTGTTTTGGCTTGTAAGCCTTGAGTACATTGGCCTCTAGCATGCGTAGCTTAGACCATCCTCATGATTTGGCATCATTTAGGATCGTATTTCAGTCCATAAATCATGTTTGTATGTTTGCATATGTGACCTCTTTCATGCTTTGAGGATGTGCCCTTTTATGCCTAGAAATGAGTTTTGGTGCATGCATCTCATTGGAGCCACTTAAGTTGCCATATCAGTGGGTTTTGGAGTCCATTTTTGCATGCTAAGATTCTGTTTTGTTTGTCTAATTCATGCCATGAATGGTCATGTTAGTGGAAGTAAAGTGTCCCTTTTTTGTGCCTTAGCTTTAGGTCCATTGGCTTGGGTGTTGGCATGAGTGTTTGTCCACCATTTTGGGCACTTTTGGCCACTGTTTTGGAGTGGATTGAGGTCTGCCCCTTTATGGTTTAAGTCCACCATTGCATGCTTGTCTCATGTTTGTTGCATGATTGCTTCATTAGGTGTTGTAACACGATGATCCTATTGCTTAAATCGTCCATGTTTGCATTGCATTTGCATCTCGCATGCTTAGCATTGCATACTTACCATGGTAGTTGCATGGCATTTGGCATGCCTTGCATCTTAATCTCATGTTGTATCTTTGAGTCATGTTTGCATAACATGCATTGCATTACTTGGTTTGGGGTGTCAAACCAAGTGTGAGGGTTAAGGAGTGTTCATACTATAAGTGATGTAACGCGTCTTAACTCTCGGTCACCGGGGCCCTTGACTTCGACATGATAGGGTCTTGGTCCTCATTTGTGTGTTGCATGCATTTTTACATCAAATGGCAAGCTTGATCTCTTAGGCTATCATGCACAATTGATGGCTCGAGGATCGAGGGCCATGCTTCCCTAAGTTCAATACATGATGGGGAACATGACCATGCTCACATGTGCTTGAAATCCCATGCCATATACTGTCTGTCCTCTGTTACTGTCAAAACTGTCTTCTGCAGGAAGTTTCTGCCGACCGGCAGTATTCAGTGCCGACCAGCAATCCTTCTTGGGCCGATAACTTCATAAACAGCCGATGGGTATTTTCAATGGCCGGTGGACACTTCCTTCAGCCGATGGTGTTCCACAGTGTTCAGGGGACCTGTCCCAGAACTTTGGCAATTTTCAAAGAAGCAGGGCAGTGTAAACAGAGGCGGCAGTGGTATGGTACGGACTTTCCGGGTGAGACGGGTTCGAGCATACATCATTCGCGCATCCCAAGGCGGGGGGCTATGGCCACCTTTCTTTTTGCATTCATTCTGTTAATTAATTAGAAATTCTGTAATAATTTATGCGTTTATTATTCAGACTGTAATATTTATTTGGACCCTCCGAGTGAGGACAATTATGTAATAAGTGTGCGTGAGTGTGTGTATGTCTTCCAACCCCACGTCTTTCTTCCCTTTTATTTACCTGCTTTGATGGTTAGTAATAAGACATGTTTAATTTAGCATACCTTATGCTATGCATGCGTGAATCATTCATCAGTATTGCATGCACCGGGCTCAGCGCATCATGCTAACTGCATTAGTATTTCAAATCTAACTTGAATACATGCCACTTGTGCATTTTTACATGTCATTCATAGAATAGCCGAGCCTACTCTAGTGACATTCCGTATGCGTTGCATTAGACATTAAAACATGGACTTAGATCATGCATGTTGGCTAACGAGTTCTTTGTTTTGGCATGGAGTACTCGGTAAGCGTTTATGCTTTAGCATATCTCATGCGTGTGAGTGTTGCCATGATAGCATGATTACCATGAGGCTAGATGCTTATGTGATAAACTGTTTGAATGCCTGTGGGTGAAGGTTGGATTGTCTGAGTTGGAAACACTCGTTGAAATCCGTATTTTAGCCTACTTGCGGGTAGCAAATTCCAAAAAAATTTTCCAAAATAAACGGATATGCAATGCTTATTTCCAAATTAGGCAATCTAGTCTATACTTGTTTGCTGCGCGCATAACATAGTAATTCTAGGCTAATAAATGGAATAAGAACACAAAACGTTTTCAAAAACGGATATCACGGTTCGTAGAGGCCGATCTTCGGATCGGGCGAGAGGGGGTGCTCATAGCTGACCTTCCCCAATCGTACCCTAGCTCCCGAGCCGAGGCAACTCTGGTGATGACGGACATGTGGCCTTCGGCACTGAGTCAGGGTTTCCTAAATTCTCCCAAAATAAAATATTTAGGTGGCGACTCTGTATCTGGAAAAGCAGTCCATGTTTGGTACTTCTTTTTCTAAAAATCTATTTTCTCAAAACGATTTGCCGGATTTGGACTCTTTGGTTCAGATTAAGAACCGTGACACGAATCGAGTCCGAACTGTAGTAGCGAGGGCCCCCTACGCGGGCGCGTCTACACCTGTTGACTTCCTTTGCGTAGGTTAACATCCTTTCATCTCGGGTTGCAAACTCGCCCGTTGTCTGGTTGACTATGAGCTAGGAGTCACAAAAGACTATCACTTCATCTGGTTCTACTATAACTGCCAGCTTTAGTCCTGCAATCAATGCTTCATATTCTGCTTCATTGTTTGAGGCCTTGAACCCCAATCGAATGAACTGTTCCAATACTTCTCCATTTGGAGATACCAGTACTACTCCTACCCCTGCTCCTTGTCGGTTTGAGCTCTCATTGACAAACAGTCGAAAGGAGTCGCCAATGTAAATGGTGCAGGGTCTGAGTTTTTCCTTTTTCCTTTGTTCTGTTGCATTTGGCTGGGCTTCTCCTTGCTTGCTTGGACATCGTTCATCTCGGCTCAACGGAGCCCGATGTAGGATGGATTCTGGTGTGAACTCGGCCACGAAGTTGGCCAAAACTTGGCCTTTGATTGCTGTTCTAGGTCTGTACTCCAAGTCATACTGGCCCAAAACGACTGCCCATCTGGTTATTCTTCATGTCAAGTCTCCTTGTTGCAGTAAGGATTTCAAGGGGTGCTCAGTTAGCACCACAATTTTGTGGGCCTGGAAGTAATGGTTCAGCTTCTTTGAAGCCATTACTAAAGCCAGCGCCAGTTTTTCTAAGGGTAGATACCTTGTTTTTGCATCGGCCAGGGTTTTGCTTACATAGTAAACCGCCTTTTGCTCCCATTTTTCTTCTCGAATTACCACTGCGCTTACTGCGTGTTCTAAGACTGCTCAGTACAAAAAAAACTCCTCCCAAGGTTCTGGATTTGAAAGAACTGAAGCTGTGGTCAAATACTCTTCAAGTCGGCCAGGGCGGCCTCGCATTCTACTGTCCATAAGAAATCTGTGGCTTTCTTTACTAAGTTGAAGAAAAGTTTGCACTTGTCTGAGCTTCTGTTTATGAACCTATTCAGGGCTGCGGCCCTTCCAGTCAACATTTGTACCTGTTTTACCGACATCAGGCTCTTCAATTCCAGGATGGCCTTGATCTGATCTGGGCTGGCCTCAATGCCCCTTCTAGTCACCAGGCATCTTAAAAACTTACCAAATCCTACTCCAAATGCACACTTCACTGCATTGAGTCGGAGCCGATATGTTTTAAGGATGTCAAAGACTACTTTCAGGTCGGCCAGATGACCTTCAGGTTCCTTGGTCTTCACGACCATGTCATCAATGTAAACTTCCACCGTTCTGCCAATCAGGTGTTTGAACATCTTGGTTACCAGCCTTTGATAAGCTGCTCCTGCGTTTTTCAACCCGAAAGGCATTACTCTGTAGCAGTACAACCCTTTGGGAGTGATAAACGCAGTCTTCTCTTCATCTGGGGGGTACATGGCTATCTGATGGTACCCCTGTATGCATCTAGGAAGCTCATCCTTCCATGTCCCGAAGTGGCGTCTACTAGCTGGTCAATCTTGGGTAAAGGAAAGCTGTCTTTGGGACAGGCTTTGTTCTGGTTAGTAAAGTCTACGCAGACCCTCCATTTACCATTCTTTTTCTTTACCACCACTGTGTTTGATAGCCATGTCGGGTAATCTACTTCTCGAATGGCCCTGGCCTCGAGAAGTCTGTCTACTTTCTCCTCCACTGCTTCGACGTGTATCAACATCGATCTTCTTGCTCGTTGGACTACCAGTTTGGCCGTCCTGTCAACGTTCAACTTATGACAAGTGACCTCGGGGTCAATGCTAGGCATTTCGTAGGGCATCCACGCAAATACCTCAATATTTGCTCTTAGGAAAGCTTCTATCTCTCTTTCTTTTTCTTCGACTAGGCTCGAGCCGAGAAGAAAGAAGCGTTCCTCATCCCCCTCTTGGACAAGGATTTCTTCAGTGTTTCTTCACTTTTTCGACCGGCTCCTTGCCGACATCCTCTAGGAGCTCCACGTCCTCGTCTTCAATTTCTTCATTCTCTGGTTTTCGAATACTGCAGGTGGAATTTATTGCTGCCATGGAGCAATTCTTTGCCTGGAGCTGATCTCCTCTGACCTCCTCAATCCCATATTCTGTTGGGAACCGCAATAGTTGATGCAAAGTTGAGGGAAGAGCCCTCATTGCATGCAACCATGGTCTTCCCAAAATGATGTTGTAAGGGGAGGGTGTGTCAATTACGATGAACTCTGTTGTTATCTTACTGGTGCCTGCCTGCACCTCCAAGCTGGTTGTTCCCAATGGCCATGTCGGCGTTCTATTGAACCCGACCATTGGGCTATTGGACTGCTTCATGTCGTCTGGGTGAAGGCCAAGCTCCTTGTAACATCGGACGTACATGATGTCACAAGAGCTGCCTTGGTCAATCAGGATGCGCTTTACTTGGCATTCCCCAACCTAGAAGGATACTACTAAGGCATCATTATGCGGAAGCTGTACCATCTCAAGGTCAGCTTCAGAAAAGGACATTACTGGTCCTTGGTCCTCCTCTGCCCGATGTCTCTTTTCCCCGACTTGGTAGACATGCTGCAGATGTTTTACCTTCTAGGTCTCCCCCCGAATCTCGCTTTCGTTGACCTTCGAGTAAATTACATTAATTACCCGAGGTCCTCCTGCCTGTGGTTGTTGTGCTGAGGGAGGTGGAACTGCTGTCGCCTGAGGCAATCTTGCCTGTTCTTCCCTTGTTCTAGCCTCATCGACAAGGTCTCTCAAATGGCCTTGTCACACCAGGTCTTCCAAGTGTGTTTTCAAGGCTCTGCAGCCCTGAGTCATATACCCGTTTTCATTGTGGTAAGCACAATGCCTGCCAAGGTTTCTTCCCTTGAATTCTCCTGATGCCTTTGCTGGTGTTCTGAAATAGGGTTGATTCCAAATTTGATCCAGGACTTTGTGAATTGGGATTCGGAACACTGTTGTTACTGCCTGTGTTGCCCTCACTTCTATCTCCTGTTTGCTGGATCCGTTGTTACCTCGGCCTCGCTTCGGCGAGTCGTTTCCCTTTTCTTGCTTTACCTCCTTGGTCCCCGATGTATCTTCTTCGGCTCTGGTGTACTTCTCGATCCTCGCCACGAGCTCTTCCATGCTTTTTGGCAATGTCTTTGCCAAAGATTTTCGTAGTGGACAGTTGTCTTTTAGGCCGTTCTTGAAAAATACGACCGCCACCTCTTGATTATATTCTGGTATTCGGTTGAACACCTCGTAGTACCGTTTTTCATAGGCCATAAGGCCTTCATCCTTACTGATCTTCAGAGCCATTAGTGCGTCCACCCTTAATGGCTACAGTTTGTTTGTCACGAACCTGGCCACAAACATCTCGGACAGGCCTTTGCAAGTCTTCACGCTTCCTTTTGGTAATTTGTGGAACCAATCTGATGCAATCTCCCCAAAGGATGAGGGGTACACTTTGCAGAGCAACGGCTCATTCTCACTATATAATGCCATCGAGTTCAAGTATAACCCAACGTGGAAGTTGGGTCCAACTTACCATCGTATATTTGGAACCTTGGCATACTGAATCTCTTCAGAGCCTCAAGTTTGTCTGCCTCCACCGAGAATGGTGTTCTTGGCTTTTCAGGGGAAGTTACCTCGACATCGGCATTTTGCTGCTTCCTCTTGAGGTAATCTCTCAAGTGTTCTTTGCTCCGTCCAAGAGCTCGGCTATCTCCTGACTTCAGTCTTTTTGGCATACTACTCTCAGCTTCATGGTGGGTCCTTTTCGATTTTTCTCCGTGAGTTGTGTCGAAGCAGAGTGATTGCCCCTGAATATGCCGATGTTCTTTGGGGTCTGCCTCCTTGGCATGTTGCGTCCTCCGTGATCGTTCTCTCATCGACTCTCCTCGCCTGACCTCCTTGGAAGGCCGATGAGAGTGTTTTTCGTTTCTGGTGTGCTGAGGGGCTATTGGGATTGTCTTCTACCCTCCCTTCTGGGTATTGGCCGCTGGAATTGGCGTGTCCTGCAACGGGTATGGTGGCTGCATGAAATTGTTTTACAACATGAAATTGACGACCGATTGCAGGTCTGCCAATTTGTTTGCCATCTCCTTTACCTCTTCATCCTTCCACAGGCATTTATCCTTCCATACCTGGAGGTCATCCTCATTGCAGTACCCACTTCGATCTGGCTTTTTTGGTACGTCGTCATCTTGGTCGACGTCTTTCTTGCTGTGATTCAGGTCACGAGTTTCTGTGTTGCGATTGTCTCCTTCGACGTCAAGGTCGATAGGTCTGCCACTCCCAACGGGAGTGTCATTCCCAATCTTTTCCTTCTGTCTGTCACTGGCCATCTATTCTCCTTTTTTTCCCACAGACGGCGCCAAATTGTGTGAGTGATTTTCCGATCACACTGTGCAACTTAGTAATCAGCTGGAGAGAACTGGCAGAATAGATGACACCTTGCAGACCTGCAACAAGAAGAGAAGATTCTGGTTGTGGTTCGTCCACCCGGGGACACTCCGACAATCAAGTCAGTATATCTCTCAAAGATAATCAATAGGGCTAATCTTACTGTTCAGAATATAAATTACGTACATTAGACCCATGGGGGTGCCTCCCTTTTATAATTAACTCAATCCTTGTCCCACTAGAACCCTAGTGTCATGACCCGAACCCGCCCCTATGGGTTAAGGACATAACCGGCCAGTAATCTTGAGATTACCTACGGCCTCATATTCAGAACAGACATACCTTGTCAGAGTAAAGGGGCCAAACGAAAACAAAAATTTAAAAACTTTGTCCATAGAGCCGTGCTTATATGCACATCAAAAAGACCATATTCAGTTACGTTAATAACCCACATCAAAAGTACAGTTTCACAAAGTTCATTACAGACAGGATCATCCAACACGAGTCAACCTATGACGGGCTATTTACAGATATACACTAGGCCCTTGCCAACAAGACAAAACATAAGTACATAGCAAAAAGGCAAGGTAGGTCTCAAGAGTGAGACACAAGGCTGACTTCCTCAAAACTCGGATTTCTCCTAGCAGACTTCACTGGGGCTGGGTTTGGACTTCCCTTGGCTCACCTACAAACACATGAATGAGCGTGAGCGATAGCCCAGTGAATAATATCAAACACGACAGTTACATAGCAATATGTAGAACAACATGCTCCGAACGGCCTTGGGCCCAATTCATATTTCTATTTAACAAAGATATATGACTATACGAAATGCAAATCAAGTAACTGCAGTTCCAAACATTCATGGAAAAACGGCCTTCGGCCCATTCACTTATGTCGAAACGGCCTTCGGCCCATTCGTTTCTATCAAAACGGCCTTTGGCCCGCTCGTTCATGTCAAAACGGCCTTCGGCCCACTCACATGTGTCAAAACGACCTTTGGTCCATTCATTTACATCAGGACGACCTTTGGTCCATTCATTTATATCAGGACGACCTTTGGTCCATTCGTTCACATCAAAACGACCTTCGGTCCATTCATTCACATCAAAACGACCTTCGGTCCATTCATTTATATCCAAAACGACCTTCGGTCCATTCATTTATATCAAAACGACCTTTGGTCCATTCATTCATTCCTGTCAGACTTTTGTCCACAACCCCAATTAACAACTCATAAAGTTTATAAGGGAATAAACAATTGGACATTGACAAGCTTTCGAATATTGATATTACTCACAGTGATCGGCTTGTGGATTCGCCCTGGAGCTTGACCCTACACATTCCATGCACACAAAAGGGTCATTAACAATTCAATCCGTCCCTTAATTCACATATTCCTCTTTAGGCTTTATTCTTATCTCATTAACTCATTTATAATGTTTAACACACGCCTAAGAGTGATTACAAGTGAAAGAGAACGGAAAACGAAACACAGAACGCATGAACAAAATTCCAGAAATTAGGGTCCCCGCTCGAGCGTGTACTTAGCTGCTCGAGCGGACCCTTAAGGCCTGCAAAAGTACTGGTTGCCTGAAAAATGTGCTCGAGCGTGTAATAAAGCGCTCGAGCTGAAGGCCTGTCTACAAAACTCCACGCTCGAGCGTGAGGTTTCCCCGCTCGAGCGGACGTCCAACTCCGCAAAAGTGCTGGGAGCACGATTTTCCCGCTCGAGCGGCCATTACCCCGCTCAAGCGGACATCAAAATTCTGGGTTTCCCAGATTGTGTTCTTGAGCTCCAAATCGGTTTTCCAGCTACATTACTTGCATGCAATGGCTCAAATTACACATTTACACATGCTAACATGCTACTAATACAAGATTACAACATCAGGAAGCTCAATTTCATGATTTATCTACATGCATGTCCCAAAATATCTCAAACCCATCATCAACATGCTCAAATTCAAACATCCAAGACTTATACTCCCATGATTTGTACATGCATGTGGGAGATGCTCATCATTCTCAACTTAGATGGTACAAATGGTGATTACCACATGAGCTTTAACCAAAACTCTACATGAATCATGTGTTTCAAGCTCAAATATGCAGATTCAAAGTAACTTCTTACATGCATGAGTTCCAAGACTTCAAACTCAACAAAAATCAACTTATTACATGCCCTTGATCACAAACAACTCTTGAACTCACAAGGTTACAAGTTCAATTCATAATTTCAAGAGTCAATGGCTTACCTAGAAGTCCAATTCTTCAATCTATGGTCCAATTTGAGTTGGACTTCAAGATTCCAAGCCCTCAAGATCAAACACAGATTCCTCTCTCTTCTCTCTCTCTAATGGTCGGCCCTCTCCTCTCCTTAGAGTGTATATCAGCCAAGTGAGAATTAGAGAGGGAGTTTAATTGAGTAGTGCTCATATACAACAAGCCCTACTAAGTCAATATAATAATATAAAATAAAGGGGGTACTTAATTTATCATTTTAATCAGTTTAAATTGACCAGAATCAATTTTCAATTAAATTTCACCGTAGGCTCTAAAAATTATGCCAATCGCAATGGCATATTCAGTCTCAGGTTCTGTGGCCGATAAGGCCCTCAATTTAATTTCCAAAGTGGATTATTCAAACAGATATTCCTACGGTGAACAGATAAAACTTTCAAAATCACATATATTCACATAATGGCACATAAAATCATGGTAAACACATAATCACACTCAATTTAAGGACCAATTAGCATATTACAGAACAGGGGTATTACACCTAGCTTCAATGGACTCTTGTTCAGTGCTTATCTTAGACTCTCCAAGAGATAAAGATAAACTCCCTAAGAGCTTTATCCTTATCCATGCCATAGTCCTTCCTTATTCTAGGACTCTTGTCCCTTATCTGTTTATCTCGGATTCTGATATTTTCGGAGATAACCTCGGCCTTGCCGAAATAACCTCGGCGTCATAACATGGACACGTGGCACCTCGACTGGCACGCCGGCATCACCTTGGCCACGTGTTGGGACTCAGAAAATATATCCCCACACATCATACAAACTTAATCCTCAATCATTACAAATCAAATAATCAATGAAAGAAAGCATAAAAATAATAAAAATATATAATCGTAATAGACAATATATATAATCAATGATCAAATAAATATTTAATCAAATAAAAATAAGAAGTCATTTCTATTACAGAGTCTATATCTTTAAACCCAACTTCATATTACAAAGTTAAGACTTTCCATCATAGTTGAACAAATACAAAACAGGAAAACAAAAATAAATACATAAAAAGCTAAGAAATATGATAGTTTTTCAATTAATTTTTAAGTCCCTAAATTGTCTACTTAATTCCTAAACTATAGTTTATGATAGTTTTTCAACAGTTTTTGATAGTTTTTCAATAATATTTAAACTATAGAAATAATTGTTTTAAATGGTCTCCTTTTTTTTTTTTTTTCTCTTTTTCTTTTGGGACTACGGTGGCATTTCTTAACCTGATTTAACACTTAAAACTAAATGTATTAAGTACAAATTAATTAAGTCTATTTGACAATAAAAAATGATATCATTTAAAAACTTAAGTTGCTATTAAAATATAAGCTAGAAATTTAAAAAAAATTAAATAACAGAAAATTTACTTGATTCTGTTTCAATTTATAAATACTTATACATAAATATATATATATATACATCATTATAACCTCACAAACTCTGCCATCACCGCTACTACTACCTCTACCATCGGTATCACCACCACCACCACCGCCACCATCCAATCCCCTTTCACAACCACCACCTTCATTACTATTGCCATTGCCACCATAAGCATTGTCATCATTTTACTACCACCACTAAAGTCGCCACTACTATTACCACCAATTACTACAATCTTTCATCTCTACAACTAATTATCATCGTTGCCATAATCACCACTACCATCACCACAACTGCCACCACCCTCTTTTTATCACCACTACATTACCCTTCCGCCATTACTACAATCATTATCTTTCTATTTGTAGCACCATCGTCATTAGCGCTATAGACACCATTATTGCCTCCACCACCAACTTAGTATCACAATATAAAATTAAAAATAATAAATTTTTAAAAGTTTAGTATTATGTATTTAATTTTCAATTTTATCAAATATCACCTAAATCTAAGGATGTTTGCACCTCTAAAATTTTGTCTGGTCTTCTATCAATCTGTTTGTTTGTGTTCTTTTATAAATATAAAGTGAAGTTTAGAGATCGTGTTGTCCTTCTCAACTATTTAAAATACAAAATTCTATTGAGAGGAGGTTGACAGTCGCAACCAAGACCGTCGATCTTGTAGGCAAGACATTTACTACTTAAGTAACACACAATACATGTGTTTTTTAATCAAAATTAAAATTTATATTTTACAAATTTAATAACACACCCTATAAGACCTTTACCATTTGAGAGGCACACAATATGTGTGTTTTTAAATCAAAATCAAAATTTATATTTTTACAAATTTAAATTAATACTATTATAAAGTGAAAGTTTCTCAAAATGTCTACATCTCATATTTTTAATTTTTTCAAAATACCCTTATAATAGTTATTTAAAGCACAAAATTATATTTAGGGCAAATTTCACTTTATCTCTTGTGGTTTAGGTCATGTACAGTTTATCCCTCTAATATTTGGAAATGACTACATAACATCCTTATGGTTTATGGACTGAAGTGCACTGTTAAGTCGGTTAACAATTTAAAGAAAAAGACTAAAATACCCGTACATTTTTGTCATTTGCTTAGAAAGCAAAGTACACTTTAACCCTATGTGCTTTATTCTATGTGCAATTTATCCCCTTAAATTTTAAAAATGAGTATATGACTCTTTATGTCTGCCACGTGTTTCGCACTTACTGTTATGTTGAACAGAATATTTAACGGTACATTTCGATTGACAAATCACGTAGGGGTTCTATTGTCATTTCCAAACACCAAGGGGTAATGCACATAGCCCAAATCACAAGGGATAAAATGAAATTTGCCCTTATATTTAACATCACAACTCCACTAGTACTATTATAAAGTGAAAGCTTCTCGTGGTGTCTACATCTCATCTATTATAAAGTGAAGGCTTCTCATGATGTCTACATTTCATATTTTGGATTTTTTAAACATACTTCTATAACAATTATTTTAACACAAAATTGTATAATGAAGCGAATGGAACTTGAACCTAAGATCTTTGATCTAAAAAACGTCTTTACCATTTGAGCAGCACAAAACATATAAATACTCTTAAATTAAAATAAAAAATTATATTTTACAGATTTGTAGCGGCCTAGGTTGAGGCCAACCTTTTTATACTCTTTGATTTGGAGTCTTTTGCGATCCTTTTGTCTACAGAGTGATATTAACCTGAACATGAAGAAAAATAAACTTTATCATATCAAATATTATAAGTTAAAAGACTAAAAACATAAGATAAAAAGTCTCAAAGTGTAACATTTCGGCTCAAATCACTTATATTAAGGGTTTAATGGAGTTATCCTTAAAAAAAAAAAAAATTCCTTATGATGGATGGTACATTTGATTTACTGATAATGGCTATACAAGTGATTAAGGAAAACAGAATACATTTGTAAGGTAGAAACAACCCGTTAGTTTCTCCTATGCATCTAGTTGTTAAGTATTGTTGATCAAATGTTTTAGTGATGATCCCCATAAGTTGGCATTCTTGTTGATTTCAATCAATTGACATGAGTTTCTATGTCTAATTTTTTAAAATAAATTTAGGCCTTGTTGGTAGGTTCTATCTTCTTCTTCTTCTTCTTTTGGTTTGAGTCGTCTCTTCTTTCTTCTTTTTTTTTTTTTTTTTTTTTTTTTTGTTTGATCAGCAAAAAAGGAATTTTATTGATGCAAAAGAGAAACAAAATACATTAATAAAGAAGATGGATGCACTAGCATCATAGCGAGCAAAATGATCCCAACTTGGTTGGCACCATAGAATAAGCCCAATCATCTGCAGCATCACATCAAGTTGGTGAGCAATCAACAGAAAAAAGATACAACCCCAGATGACCTACTAATAAAAATAAAGCCCCCAGTGATTCTACCAGCTGCAGCCATAAAGCAGATGGATATTAGCAGCAGGACCAACTGTGACTCTTTCTGCATAAAGTGGGGAAGCTAAACATTCTAGTACGTAGATAGGATGCCTGGATCAACATGCTAATTTCTTTTAATCTTGAGATATCTAAGGTCTCAATTCTATATTTTACTAATGAAAATCCAATGGATTTTCTGCTGATGTTGAAACTTGATTGTAGAATCATTGAGTTGTAATCTCATTTGGGTTATTAAAAAATAATGAAATTGGCTCATATATTGAGATGAATTGAAGGAAAATAAAATGAAATATGGACTTGGTATTCTATGACTATATAAAAATGTGAATGTTTTATCCCTGGCATTGTATATGCACATTACACTTATATTTTCGTTAAATCCCATATATTGTGTTAGATTATTCCTACTGAACTGTGGCTCACCCTATTTGGGAAAAACTATTTTCAGGTACTGATGACATACCTCCACGAAGGCAATAGCATTTGAGGGGCTTTTGGAAGCAAGAGCTTCTTTGTTTTGTTTCACTTTTTGTATAGTCTAGGGCTTAAATTATGTGAGCTAGTCTTACTTTTGTTATAACCAAGGCAAGACTTGGAAATGCGTAAGCTTGCAGGGCATTTATTTATACCAAACTCTTTTTTACTATTAATATTATGAAATGAAAGAACGTTACACTCTGATTCATGTAGTTATTTATTGCTATTTCGGTTGAATATATGGTTATATTTAGGGGGCGTTACACTATTATTATTAAGGGTATTTTGGTAACTTTGTTAGCCATATGACATATTGGAACATAGAAAAATAATTTACGAGTGGTTTGGGAAATTCTAAATAAGTGTACTTTTTGACTTTTTATAATTAAAAAAAATGTGTAAAAAGGTAGAGAAAGTAGATAAAAAAGTAAAGAGATTATGTTGATTGATATAACCCAAATAAGTGTATGTACGCAAAAAAAAAAAAAAAATACACTTTTTTCATACATGCCAAACACCTATTTAGACAAATGAAATATAAGTAAATGAAGAGAAATTCATAAATAAATGCTCTATTTTTTTTCGACTTGCACACACACAAAATGTGTACTTGGCTGCTAACTTTCTTAAAAAATTAAAAATAAAATCAATACAACTAAACTATAAATATCAAGTTGATGCAACATTTAAATTTTAGAGATTCGGAGTACAATTTTCCCAAAATATAAAATGAATGTTGTGGGTATAATGTTATCGAACATAACAAGGAAATCGTAAAATGTCGCCGTTACAGCAACAGTAATGGAAACAAAAAGCATTTTCCGGTGTCAGGATTCGAACCTGAAATATTCTCATAAGCCGAGTTGGTAGTTGAGCTACAGCGTAGCTTGTGTTGTGGTTATGAAGATTATAATATTTATAGAATTAACGTTTTAAGTGGTGCCTCCTTTTTTTTTTTTTTTTTTGTTAAAAGGGACTAAGGTCAAGTTTTATGACCTATTTAATTACTTAAAACTGAATATATTAAGTAAAAATTAATTAAGTCTACGTTACAGTTACAAATGGTATCACTTAAATATAACTCTTAAAGTATAAGCTAAAAATTAAGAAAACTTTAAGTGATCAAATATTTATTTAATTCTATAAGTGTCAACATACACCATATAACCTTACAAACTCAACCATCACCGCCACCGCTATTAACATTACCACCACCAGCATCCATCACCCTTCCACAAGCACCACTTTCATCACTATTGTCATTACTACTATAACCATTATTATTATTTCACTACTACCACCACCACAGTCGATACTTATTATCACCACTACTACAACAATTTGTACAATCTTTCATCTCTACAACTATTGTCACCGTTGTCATAACTATCACCACCATCATTACACTGCCACCGCTCTCTTTTTATCACCACTACATTACCTCATGGTCGATTCTAACTTTTCTAGGATCCAAAGCGAATCCTAAATATGTGACATTTCATATTTATTTAAAAAAAAAATTGATCAAAACATTATGTATATCAAATTTTGTTTTAAATTTTTACGTTTAATAATGCTCACAAAAAAGTTACTAAAATTTACTTAAATATATAACAAAGTTTACGATAATAAAAAAGACTAAAATATAAGCTACAGTGCCAAATAGAAAGTAAATTAAGTCTTCTACTTCTTTGTAAGATTAGTGACGA
Organism: Camellia sinensis; assembly: GCF_055761805.1. Lineage (NCBI taxonomy): Eukaryota > Viridiplantae > Streptophyta > Magnoliopsida > Ericales > Theaceae > Camellia > Camellia sinensis. The sequence goes on from NC_138967.1 coordinate 54,443,864, forward strand.
GTTATTGGAGTATCCGGGAATAGTTGACCGTTAAAAATGGCTTTATCCAATAGATTTGGAAGTCTCATGAGTAGGGGTGGGCGCGGGTCGGTTGCGGTCACGGAACCTCCAATCCGCCATCCGTCCGCCAGATCGGCGGATTGAAGAAAATCAATCCGCATCCGTCCGCCAATCCGGCGGATGTGGATTGAGCGGATTGGCGGTTTGGCGGATAGATGCGAATCGGTTTGGCGGTTTAAAATTTTATAAATTTTCAACATAATTCAACTTGTGCACTTCCTCAAATAAAAAAAAAAAAGAAAAAAAAGAAAAAGAAAGTATTACCGTCAATGACTTAAAAAAGTATTACAATCATTGTATGCCTTATCCAAAGAAAAAAAGTTTGAAACTTTAGAATATCACGATCACTGCATGCCTCATCCACATATTACAATCACAGCATGATTCATCCCCATAAAATATTACAATCTGTGATTCTTAAAATATAATAACAATTCATTCCACCAAAACCATGAACAGAGCAGTAGTAGAGATTGAATGTCTCTGTATTGTTACATCTACATATGTTTTTGAAAACAAAAACCAACCAGCATATATCATATTTTCTATTTATTATTTTTAGAGTTACATTTAAAAACTAAAAAATATATATGAATAATACGTTTATTTTTTTCAATTCAAAAAATATATTCTAGTTGAAAACTTTTTTTCAACTAAATATTTAAACTCTTTTTCAATTGAAAACACAAACATAATATTTAAACAAATTGAAAATACAAAGTCTTATAAATTACTAGGGGTGCTCGTGATTTGGCGGTTTGGCGGTTCGGTTGCGGCCAAAAAATCTCAAATCCGCCATCCGTCCGCCAAATTGGCGGATTTGAGAAAATCAATCCGTAACCGTCCGCTCGTCATCACGCATCCGTCCAAAATGTGGCGGATCGGTTCGGTTCGGTCGGTTTTGGCGGATCGGTATATCCGCTGCTCACCCCTACTCATGAGGCAGACCATTTCACATAATAACATATTGATTTAGTTCGTTATGATACTTTTTACACTCATTCTTCTCTTTTTTTTATTCATGTAATTGTCTTCTAATTCATCAATAAAATTTATTTTCTTCACTAAATAAAAAAAAAAAAAAAAATAGCATATCGAATGGGCAAGTTTCAATGGCATCTATGCTTAATGCCATTCATTGCATGTCATCTTCAAAACTTTCATTGGCGGAATGACCTTGAGTATTATTATTTAATGTATTAAATATAGTACAAGTTATTTGTAGGGTCTACTATTGAAATCACATTGATCTATCTATGTACTAGGCCTTTCTTTTGGAACTGATGACCAGTCTCTCAGGGTGGCATTTTCTGGCTTTGGTGATGTTGTGGATGGTGAGTTTTAAATATGCTGTCGATGCATTTACGCAATGTCAGAATGAAAAGCATGCTAAGTTGTCCAAGTTCTCGTGCAGATAAGGATAACATGTATGGGCACAAGGGTTTTAATCAAAAAATGCCTTCTGCAAAGTTTTACATGTTTTTGTTATTTCAGTCACAAACATTGCTAAAAAGAATATCACAATCTTATTGATTTGTCGTTTTTCATTCAAAAATGAAGAATTAAAAAAAATATTAATTCAGTAGAATAGTGAATTGTCCAAATATCGTACCAGTTATATTAATTCGAGCAGTAATTTCTAATTTAATGTAAAGAAGAGAGGATGATTTAATTTTTGCTAATGAGAATTTAAATTAAAACTAATATAATTGTGCAAAAAAATAATCTGAATATGCAGAGAGACTTAAGATTTCGAATACACTACTAACCTCATATCATGTAATTAAAATATCCAATTCTAGTAAATTAATAGCCCGAATAATAATGATGTATCGTGGCTACAAATTCTAATATCATCGTCAAGAAGATGAATATATTCAAAATGTAGGCACGAATCATCTTAGGTCGACAGAATCTCCTACACTAAACTATGGTTACTAACTATGATTTGATCCAAAAATCATATAAATAGTCTTTTGGGGGAGGGATCTATACACATTTTTATATAAACAGAAAGACTTTGTGAATAAGATGAACGTGAGTTTTGTCAACGTCAAAATGAGATTTTAAAGAAGTCAATGAGAACAAAAATAAGTACTTTGTGAAACACTTATATATATATATATATATACTAGGTAGGAGGCCCATGCAAGGCACAAGCGAGTTGCACATTTTTTTAAATTAAAATTTGATTTTTAAATTTTGAAGTAGTGTTTGTTTGATGGAAGAAAAATATAGTGGAATACACCTTATATATTTATACAATATCATTTTATTTCGCATATAATGTTTTCTACGAACTCTTATGTTATATTTGGTTAATTAGAATGAGATGAAATAAAATGATTATGTGCCTTTATTATGACTTTAGTTATGAGTTTGACCTCTCTAAAGCAATTTTGGATATTTTTTTAGTTGGTTGCTATTTAATTCTACAAAAATTAAAGATATAATAGCCAAAAGTTAAGAGTATAACAATGTTTTTAAGAGTATAACCATACAAAAAATCATTCTGACATCACTTAAAAAAAAAGAAAGGTAAATTATAAATACATCATTGAGATTTGCTTAAAATACGGATTGCCCTTTGTAGTTTGCAAATTTACAAATATTCCCTTGTTAGAATTTTTTATTTAATAGAATTAATGGAAAAAAAAATTTCCTAACTGCTTTTATATACAATAATAAAATTACCTAAATTATTAATTGAAATAAATTTCTGTCATCACCAAAAGTTGTTAATTGAGTTGATGATATATTAATAAAAATGCTTATTTGTTATGAAATTCAAAATTTAAAGGGGAGTGATGTAATTTTCAAAACCACAAGGCACAATTTATATTTGAAACAATCCTCAGGAGGTGTGTTTGTAATTTATTCAAAAAAATAAAAAATAAAAAAAATCTATACTTTTGGACTAGGCTAAATACAATTAACCCAAATTTCTTACAAAATTTCTAAAAATTCTCCATCCAAGTTAATTCACTAACCAAATTAAAGGCCAAAATAGATTCAAAAATAACGTAAGGGCAAAATGGAAAATAAAATACAAACCACCAACATCAAAGCTATACTTATATAGATATATATATAAAAATTAATAAAAATATTGAATAGTTAGACTTGGTTTTATTTGTCCTTTTGAATCTTAATGCATAAATTGAACTTATAATCAATTGTTTTAAAAATTTTAGAATTGAAACCAAAATCATGCCTTCAAAACATCATACTAAAGTATACAATTTAGACTTATTCGATAGATAATTTTATTTATTTAATTAATACCACAACTTCTTTCCAATTTTGATTGCACAATTTTTGTTATACATCTCACACCTGACTTGGTATTGACAAAAAGTGTCTCACAATTTTAATTCCAAAATACTCCCACAAGAATTACATAATTCTACATGTATCTTCCATGTATCTATATTGTTATAGAAAAATGCTTAGGACTCCCATTTTTTGACGACCCCCACAATCCCCTTTGAATCTCTACCACTGATTTATGTATGGGACCCAGTCATCTATCTATGTGTGGGGTCCACACTATCAATAGTAGAGATCCAAAGGGGGTTGTGGGGGTCTCCAAAAAATGGCGGTCTCAATCATTGTTGATTATTATAAAGTGAACACTGGACTTGGTGTAAATGTCATAGAAAAAGCACTTTGTTAATAAGATGAATGAAAGCTTTATTGATTTCGAAATGGGATTAGAATTTAAAGAAGTCAATAAAAAACAAAAGTAATATATATATATATATATATATATTAAAATTAATACAAATGTTGAATAGTTCGATGTGGTTTATTTCTCCTCTTGAATCTTAATCCATATATTGAACCATGCTCAATTGTTTTAAAAATTTTAGAATTGAAACCAAAACCATGTCTTCAAAACATCATACTAAATTGTATAGTTTAGAATTATTCAATAGACAGTTTTAATGTTTTTTAACATCGTAATTTCGTTCTAATGTGAGTTACACAATCTTTATTATATATCTATTTATTTTTCAATTATATTATTATATGTGAACATCTGAGTTGGCGTTGACAAAAGTGTCTCACAATTTTGATTTCCAAAATATCCCTCACAATAATTACATAATTTTTACACGTATCTTCTATCTATTTATCTGTCTATACTATCATAAAGTGAACACTAGACTTGGTGTGAATCTCACAAAAATTTAATTTCCAAAAATATTCTCAAAAATAGTTTTGGAACTACTAACTTGCAACCTCAAGCTCGCGTTGTGTCTCATGATTTTTATTTCGAAATAAGTCGGAATAATTATATAATTTTCACATGTAACTTTTTTTCCGTAATTTTTTTGGAGTATTTATTAGAAAATCATCTTATAAGTACTTGTATTACAATTGATCCATAACATATTCTTATATTCCAACAAATCTTATCATTTGGACATTTGATCCACCAAATCTTAGTTCCCTAGGAGATATTTGAAATGATCTAAATAAATATACTTTTTGACTTTTTACGAAAAGATATGTAAAAAACGTAAAGAGAGTTGATATAACCCTAATAAGTATACTTATCTAAATAAGTGCACTTATATAGTGCATAGTGCATAATTTTACCTTTAAAATTTATTTAACCCATAACAACTTGGTGTGAACTATTTTGTACTTTTTATATATTAAACTTTAAAAATTCATAATTTTTGTTGCACATTTTTTTACTTTTATTTTTTTATGAAATTTATATTTTTGAATTCTAATTAATGAGATCTACCAAATAAGATTTCACTGGAATATGTAATTTTTTAAAATATAAATAAATAAATGCATAAATAAATTTGATAGTGTGAGTGTTCGCATGAAATATTTACATTGTCAATGTGAACATTAATGAGCGCTTCACTTTATTATTATTAAGGGTATTTTGGTAACTTTATTAGCCATATGACATATTGTATTATAGAAAAAATAATTTAGGGGTTGTTTGAGATGATCTAAATAAGTGTTTTTTTTGACTTTTTATGAAATATGGGTTGGGTTTGAAGTGATGTGTTAGAGAGATAATGTGACTTAAATAAGATGATGTAACTTAAATAGGATAATGACTTTTTCAATTTTTTAAGAGTTGCCAAACTTAACCTAAGTGTAATATAAGTAAATGAAGAGAAATTTATAAATAAATGCTTCATTTTTTATTTTTTTTTTTCGACTTGCACACACAAAATATGTACTTGGCGGCTAACTTTCTTAGAAAATTAAAAACGAAAACAAAAAAATACTTATTTTCCGCTGCCAGGATTCGAACCTGGTGTATTCTCATAAGCCGAGTTGATAATTGAGCTACAGCGGAGCTTGTGATGTAGTTGTGAAGATAATAATATTTATAGAGCTAATCGTTTTTCATTCTTTATTTTTTATTTTTTTAATTTTTTTTTTTGGGGACTAAGGTAGAGTTTCATAACCTAATTTAACACTTAAAACTAAATATATTAAGTAAAAGTTAATTAAGTTTATTTAATAATTACAAATGATATCACTTAAATGTAACTCTTAAAACATAAGTAAAAAATTAAGAAAATTTTAAGTGATAAAAAATTTATTTAATTCTGACTTAATTTATAAATACTTATACATAACTATCAACATACACTATATAACCTCACAAGCTCTACCATCACCACCACCTATACCACTACTATCACCACCACTTCTACCACTGCTATCACCACCACCATCATCCATCACCCTTCTACAATCACTACTTTCATCACCACCAACACCATCCATCACCCTTCTACAATCACTACTTTCATCACCATTGGCATTACTAGCATAACCATCGTCATTATTTCACTACTACCACCATAGTCGCCATCTATTATCACCACCACTACAACAATTTGTACAATCCTTCACCTCTACAACTAATGTTACCATTGCCATAACTACCACCACCATCATTTTACCGTCACCGTTCTCTTTTAAACACCATTACATTACTCTAGGGTTGATTCTAACTTTTCTAAGACCCAAAGCAAACTTTAAATATGAGGTCTTTCATATTTATTTAAAAAAAGATTGATCAAAACATTATGTAGTGAATTTTTTTTTTAAATTTTTACATTTAATAATGCTCATAAAAAGGTTACTAAAATTTACTTAAATATATAACAAAGTTTACAATAATAAAAAAGATTAAAATATAAGCTACTTACCAAATAGAAACTAAATTAAGTCTTCTACTTCTTTCTAGGAATAGTGACATGTAGTATAGTTTATCAAAAGTGATTAACATCATACTAACTTAATCCTCAATCATTACAAATCAAATAATCAATGAACGATTATCTAAAAAATAATAATAATCAATGAAAGAAAACATAAAAAATAATTAAAATATGTAATCACAGTAGACAATGTATATAATCAATGATCAAATAAAAATAAGAACTCATCTCTATTACAAAGTCTGTATCTTTAAACCTGTAGACGCGTCCCGCGAGGGGCCCTTCGCTACTACAGTTCGGACTCGATTTTGTTGTCACGGTTCTTAATCTTGAACCAAAGAGTCCAAATCTGGCAAATCGTTTTGAGAAACAGATTTTTTGAAAAGAAGTGCCAAACATGGACTGCTTTGCCAGATACAGAGTCGCCACCTAAATATTTTTTAATGGGGAAATTTAGGAAACCCTGACTCGGTGCCAAAGGCCACATGTCCGTCATCACCGGAGTTGTCTCGGCTCGGGAGCTTGGGTACGATCGGGGAAGGTCAGCTATGAGCACCCCCTTTCTCCCGGTCCGAAGACCGGCCTCTACTAACCATGATATCCGATTTTGAAAACGTTATGTGTTCTTACTCCGTTTATTAGCCTAGAATTACTATGTTATGCGCGCAGCGAACAAGTATAAACTAGATTGCCTAATTTGGAAATAAGCATTGCATATCCGTTTGTTTTAGGAAAACACTTTGGAATTTGCTACTCGTAAGTAGGCTAAAATACGGATTTCAATGAGTTTTCCAACTCAAACAATCCAACCTTCACCCACAGGCATTCAAACAGTTATATCACGTAAGCATTTAGCCGCATAGCAAGCATACTGTCATGGCAACATTCACACGCATGTGATATACTAAAGCAGGAAAATACTTACATAGTACTCGGTGCCAAAAATAATAAACTAGTTAGCAAACATGCGTGATCCTAGTTCATGTTAGGGTGGCTAACGCAACGCATGCAAAATGCATTTAGAATGGGCTCGGCTAACCTAGGCATGGCATGTGAAATGCAGTCAGTTGATGCACGTATTCAATTTGTAAATTGAAATACAGATGCAGTTAGAATGATGCGCCGAGCCCGGTGCATGCAATACAAATGCATGAATGCACCCATGCATTACATGAGGTATGCTAATTTAAACGTGCCCTAATACTAACCATCAAAGCGGGTAAGTAAAAGGGAAGAAAGAAGTGGGGATTGGAAGACATGCACACCACTCACACACACTTATTACAAGTTTGCCCTCGCTCGGAGGGACCAAATAAATATTACAAATTAATTAACTACGCAAACTAATTAAATATTACAGACAATTAACTAGTTAAGCAAATTAACTAAGCTAATTAAACAACAAACCGCCTCGGGAGGAGAGCTTAATGCAATGCATGCTCGGTCCTGCTCGGAAACGTACCGCCATGCATAGGCTGCCTCTGTTTTCCTTCATTCACTCCTCTGGAGGTTGTCAAAACCTCAGGACTGCTTCCTTGGACATTGGGGAACACCACCGGCTGAATGGGATTGCCACCGGCATTAGCATGTGGCCACCGGCACAAAATAAATCCATCGGCAGGGAAATTATTTCCGGTCGGCACTGGAAATTGCCGGTCGGCAAAGTGTTCCTGCAGAATCTGCAATTGACAGCAACAGAGGGCAAGGCAAAGCATGGCAGCACAATTCAAAGCATATATGCACCAATCATGTCCCTTATCATGGTAATGACTCAAAAGGGCATGTATCTCGATTCTCGGACCACCAATCACGCATTTCCATGCATGATGGTCCAAGGAGTCAAGTATGCAACTTTCATGTCAAATGAAATGCAAACCAAACAAACAAATCAAGGCCCAATTCCTATAATCAAGTCAAGGAACAAGGCATGCATGCAAGATGCAATGCAACCTAGGCATGCAAGCTAAGGATGCAACATGGCATGTCAAGGCACTTATGCAAGCATACAAGCATACATGAGGCAATGCAAATGGATAAAAGGATGGACTTATACATGATTTAGGCAACTCAAAATAGGCCTAAAACAGTGGCCAAAGTGCCATAACAAGGGACCAAATACATATGCACACATACACATGTTTAAAGACCAACACTTAGGCTCAAATGGGACAATTCTCAAACACATTCAAGAGGGTGTAAACATGGACATATAGCATGCAACATAAGCATTGAAAATCATGTTAAAACATGGTGCCAAACCAAGCAACAAATCAAGCTAAACATGCAATAAATGACCCAAGTATTTGAAGCAAGTCAAAAGGGCTTGAACCATGACCAAGCCAACCAAGCCTCACAAGGCTAAGGAGACTTAAAATAGGTTCAAGGCAGACCTAGACCATGTAAAGGGGGGCTTCCTAGATGGCATCTAGGTGGCTCGAACTCAAAGGCATGCACAAGTGCCAAAACATGAAGCATGCAAGGCAAGCTTTCAAAGCATTAAAGAGACAACTAAAGCAAGCATACAAGCATACTATAAGGTCTGAAATGACATGGTGGATGATTCCAAATCACCAAATCAATGCAAAAATGTCATGCTATACATTCATACACTTAAGGCCAACAAGCCGGAATGCAAAGGAGCTATACTAAGCATGGAAAATTCGACCCAAACAACTATGGACAGACCTAAAACTTGGCAAAATATGCACAAAAGCTTCACAAGACTAAGCCTAAAACATGCTTGAACAAAGGCTAACAACCTAAGGCATATTAAGGCAATATCATAGCATTACATGGTAGGTATGCTAAGCATGCATGGTGTACCAAAACCAAGTAAAAACAGAGGCATAATATGACATATTAAGCACAAAAAACAGTCAAGGCATGGTCAACATGAAGCTTAGCTAGGTGCTCCCTCAAGAGGCCAAAAATGGTCCTTTTCAAGGACAACAAGGAGAGGGGATGACCCTCTCCTTTTGGAGACTTCAAGGCACCATCTCCACCACTGAAATCCCTCAAGATTTCAGTGGTGAAGAGGCCCAAACACCAAAGTCTCGAAACTTGCTCAAAATGGCTCAAAATGGGGCCTTTCAAGGCCTAAGAGGGGTCAAACACCCTCAAACCACAAAACACTCTTAATAAACAATCAAGAGGACTAAAAAACAGAACTTTTTTGTATTATACACTAAGCACAAAAACAGATCAAAGATAGGCAAAAACAAGATGCAAAAATGGGGTAAAAATGGGTAAGATTCTTACCCTTGAAGACCTCTTCAACAATGGTGCTCCAATGGCCCTCCTTGGCTTGAATCTAACACCAAAACTTCAAAATCAGCCCCTTAGAACCTCAGGAGCCAAAGGAAGGTGAAACACTAGGTGTTTGTGTGCAATAGTAAGGACCAAAACACCTAGAACACTAAAGAGAGGGAAAGAGAGATAAGATATGTATCAAACCCTAACCCTAAAACCAGAGCTCTCCTCTGTCTAAAAATGTCTAAAGTCTCTCAAGTGTCTAACCCTAAAGCCAAGAGACAAGGCTTCTCTTTATAGAGGCTTTTGTCATGTAAAGCTTACAAGACAAGCTTCTAAAGAGGGAGATCCCTCCATACACGTGTATGGAGGGGAGCAAAAAGCAAGACAGCTGTCTTAAAATATCTACAAAAGCAGATGCACAGTAGTCGGCCGGCCAAAAATGTCATTTTGACAAAATTTAGTGCCGGCCGGCAACAAATAGTGCCGGCCGGCAACAAATAGTGCCGACCGGCAATATACATTGCCGATGGCAGCAAAAACCAGCCGGTGACCTCTAGCCACTGCCGGTGGTGTGTGGGGATGCCTCACAAAGCATTCCCTGCCCCTCCAAGGAAAAACACAAGTGTTTGGTGCAAAACCAGACACTAAATAGTCAAGTTCGGAGATCCTGAGGCAGGGCGCGTAGCCAAGACCTCCGGGAACTCCAAACGAACACAAACATGGATAATCACCGAGTGTTCAAACGGTGACGTCCAAGTCTTGAGGACGGTCAAAAATGGGGTGTCTACAGTTGCCCCTCTTTGACAGAACTCGAAAGTCATAACAATGACGGGAGTGAATGTCAAAGCCCAGAGACGACCCATTTTTGACAAGGCCGAAGACTCAGACAAACATGCAAGACAAATAAGATATGCGCCCGAAGGCAGGGGCAAAATGCAAGACAATGCACGAAGCTGAGCATAACTTATGATCATGCAAAGAAAGCTGTAATGAAGCACACATGCAACAATTTTAAGCTGGCGTACACCGAACTACACTACAATGCAGAAAGGATGTAAGAGAATTATGCAATTCTCAACACGTCTCACTCGGAGAATACAATACCTGTGCGGCTCATCTGGTTGCACCAGCCTCAAATGAACCGTACATACAATATCGTGCCTGAAAAGAACACAAACTTAACAGGTACAATATTGTTAGCAACATGCATAACAATGCAGAAATGGATGCAAAATGATATGCAATATATACAAAACAATGTATAAATAATGCAAATGAAGATGCAATGCAAACTATATGCAAAGCAATTGAATCACGATCCAATCACGAGTGGTTCGAGACCACACCTATGTCAAATAGATTGATGGAGATAACAAGTCTGTCTACCATAGAACGGTCAACTGAACTATGATCATTGTAGACAGACACAAGAACAAGTATTTGGGGGGGGGATTGACATAAGTGGGGAAACGACCCGCTGGAGAAAGGACAATGATCCTAATGCCGGATGCAAAAATTACACTACAATGTAATATATATATATATGGATATGCTGGGGAGATGAAATGGATATGGCACGCGGGCCAAACCAAATCTTGCCTAGGTAAGGCATGTACACATACATGCCACGTCTAACATAGAACGGTCCACTGAACTATGCTTCGACACGAGAAGTATGGGCACATACCAGACCAAGCTCAATCATAGAAAGGCGCAAGCCACAGATGGAAGGTGATGCAATGAATGCATGCAAACTACGATGCAATGGATATGGCACGCGGGCCAAACCAAATCTTGCCTAGGAAAGACATGTACACGTACAAGCCATGTCTAACACAGAAAAGGTGCCGCAACCCTCAAACCAACATACCGGCGTGGAATAGGCGCGTACACATGCAGAACTGTGCTTTAACGTGAAAAGTAAGGGCACATACCAGACCAAGCTCAACATGGAAAGGCGCAAGCCATAAAGCTACAATGCAATGAATGCATGCAAACTACAATGCAATGGATATGGCACGCGGGCCAAACCAAATCTTGCCTAGGAAAGGCATGTACACGTACAAGCCACGTCTAACATAGAACGGTCTACTGAACTATGCTTCGACACGAGAAGTATGGGCACATACCAGACCATGCTCAACATGGAAAGGCGCAAGCCATAGATGGGAGGTGATGCAATGAATGCATGCAAACTACGATGCAATGGATATGGCACGCGGGCCAAACCAAATCTTGCCTAGGAAAGGCATGTACACGTACAAGCCATGTCTAACATAGAATGGTCCACTAAACTATGCTTCGACACGAGAAGTATGGGCACATACCAGACCAAGCTCAACCTGGAAAGGCGCAAGCCATAGATGGAAGGTGATACAATGAATGCATGCAAACTACAATGCAATATTTACAAATATGCAATGGATATGGATATTTAGAAAATGCATGAAAATGCAGTATGATGCGATCTACGGGGGAAAATGCAATGGATGCATGCTACAATGGAAATGCATGACAATGCGCTATGATGCAACGGCTATGATTGCAACTTTCCCTATCTTACCAACAGGGCGATATACTAGGTTGGTTCAGTATCCAGAATTGAGGCGCCGACATGCTGCCTCAATCTATAGGGCTTCCATACAGATTTCAAGCCGAGGATACACCCCTGGGTATTTAAACCAGACTTTAGTCTCGGAACTCCCGAACCTTTGCGTTCTAGGCATAAGCCGTTCGAACTCTAGTTTCCACCGTCCCAGTTGGTCTTCTAGGAACTCACCGCAAACATAGGCAGGTGGCTTTACCAGACCACCGAAAGTCGTTCGGGCACGACAAACACCAAAGGAATTGCACCTTCAGAGGATTTAGGGTCTCCTAGACCGTGATATACCTGCGCGGTTCGTCTGGTTGCTCCAGCCTCAAATGAACCATACATACAATATCGTGCCTGAAAAGAAAACAAACGTAACAGGTACAATATCATTAGCAATATGCATAACAATGCAAATGAACTGCACTCATCAATGTGTCGAAGGTTTTGCACCTCCCAAGGATTTAAGGTCTCCTAGACCGTGATGCAAAAAATGTAAAAACACCGAAGGACTTGCACCCTCTGAGGATTTAAGGTCTCCTAGACCGTGATGCAAAATGTAAAAACACCGAAGGACTTGCACCCTCTGAGGATTTAAGGTCTCCTAGACCGTGATGCAAAAAATGTAAAAACACCGAAGGACTTGCACCTTCTGAGGATTTAGGGTCTCCTAGACCGTGCGTGTTTAAGGTCTCGCCAGACCATGTAGCAACATGCATGACAATGCAAGAATGAGGCACGCATGCTAATGCTAATGACGACACACATACCAGCGAAAATGTGACACGCATACCGATGCAAATGAAGCATGATGCAAGATGATACAAATGAGACACGTGTGCCTCATAGGATGCAAAATGATATAAGTGTGACACGCATGCCACACGGAATGCAAAATGATACAAATGAGACACGTATGCCTCATAAGGTGCAAAAATGATACAAGTGTGACACGCATGCCACACGGAATGCAAAATGATACAAATGAGACACACATGCCTCATAAGATGCAAAATGATGCAAGTGTGACACATATGCCACACGGAATGTAAAATGAAACAAATGAGACACACGTGCCTCATAAGATGCAAAAATGATACAAGTGTGACACGTATGCCACACGGAATGCAAAATGATACAAATGAGACACGCGTGCCTCATAAGATGAAAAAATGATGCAAGTGTGACACGTATGCCACACGGAATGCAAAATGAAACAAATGAGACACGCGTGCCTCATAAGATGCAAAATGATGCAAGTGTGACACGCATGCCACACGGAATGCAAAATGAAACACATGAGACACGCGTGCCTCATAAGATGCAAAATGATGCAAGTGTAACACGCATGCCACACGGAATGCAAAATTTTGAAAATTGGACTTATACGCTACACGAAGCCGGTTTGTATTCAAAACAATGCAATGTACTAACAAGTACAAGTGAGGTGCGCAAGATAGCGCGAGAGGATGCATGCAAGATGCAAGTAAGGTGCACAAAACAGTGCGATGCGCAAGAAAGCGCGAGTGATTTTGAAATGCACAAGACAGTGCGATGCGCTAAACAGCGCGATTGAATGCAATGCACAAAACAGTGCGACGCGCTAAACAGTGCGAGTGTTATGAAATGCACAAAACAGTGCTATGCGCAAAACAGCGCGAGTGATAAACTGCACAAAACAGTGCGATGCGCAAAACAATGCGATTGATAAACTGCACAAAACAGTGCGACAATTTGAAATGCACAAAACAGTGCGATGATATGCGATGCACGTGGGGCAACTTCTGAATTTAAAAGGATACAAAAAGGATACACCTTGCACGAATTCGAGTGCCACGCACAGAAGACACGACCCGAGGTCAAAATGGAGGCCGGTTGAGCGTCGGAGATGCACTTTCTTGCACTTTCTTGAGCTATGAAGACCAGAGACTTCTCACATGGCCTAAACAAGGTTGTGGAAACACCACCGGCAGGAAGAGGAGGCCACCGGCTGAAAAATAACTCCATCGGCACAATATTCTGCCGGCCGGCACAAAATGTTACCGACTGGCAAACAGTTGCTGAGTCGGGGCAGTTTCGACAATTCACCACGGGTGTTTTAAAATAGGGCTTCCAAACCCTATTTTTCACTTCCCTCACCGCCGAAAACTCACACACTCTCTCTCTAGAGTGTTTTTCTCTCCTCTTTTGCCCGTTTCTTTGCGTCCTACGCCCGTTTCGTCGTCGGATTCGCGATTTTCTTCGCGTTTCGGACATTTTCAACCGAACAAATCTTTGTTTCGGTGCCTCGTTTGCCGTTCCCATCTTTTTGGGGTTTGTTCCCCTCGCTTTCCTCTTGATTTCTGTACCATTTCCACATCCCGGCCTTTCCGGCCATTTTTGACCTTCTCGGGAGTTGACTTTTTGGTTGACTCTTTGTATTCTAGCCCGGTTTTCCTTCCTCCGGCTATTTTCCCATCATTCTCGACATGGCGGACGACATTCCACGCGGCGGGACTCCCCCGGATCACGAGATGGATCCCGGGGTCGAGCTCCTACCCTTGTGCGAGCGCCCGTTCGATCCGGCGACCTACCGGCCGGCGATCCGCGTTCTGCCCCCAGACGGACTGCGCCAGTTCCGGAGTTTCGAGAGGCACGTGCCACCCGAGCTGTTACTGCGCGAGCCTACCTCTCACCTGTCCTTCGGCACTTCCGAGGTAACTCTTTTTCCTCTACTTTACTTTCTGCAATGTAGGGCACAAAAAACTGTCATAGCTTATTTATGCCCTTTAACTGCTTTAGCTGATATGTCGTATACCGTAGTTGACTGTAAACATACACACAACTGATATCTGCTTGAAACTGACACATGCACACACTACACTGGCCCTGAATCACCCAAACACACTGTATTTCACTGTATACATACTGGTACCCAGCATTTGCTTGAATCTGTCAAACTATGCACACATGCTATACTGTACTGAACCACCCGAAAACGCTGACACATCACACATATTTCACTGTAAGCACACCGGCACCCGGAGTCTGTTTAAATTTGTCAAATTTGCACGCATTCTATATCTGTACTGAACCACCGAAACACGCTGACACATCACACGCCGTAGTTCACTGTAAGCACACCAGCACCCGGTATCTATTTAAATTTGTCAAATTTGCACGCATGCTATATCTGTATGCTTCTTAGAACTGCATTTTGAATGTTGTTTTGCAATTGTTGTCTTCTGTTTACAGGAGGATTCCCATACCATCCGCGGGTACGGGAACACTGGCGCTCGGGAGTGGTACGACGAGCTCCCTGTCGCGGTCCATCGCATAGTGGACCAGGCGGGCTTCGGCGCCTTCCAGGCTTACCACATGTAGGCCTCTCCTCGCCGCTCTGGCGGAGAGGTGGTGGGACACCACCGATTCATTTCACTTCTCCACAGCAGGGGACATGACGATGACCCCTTACGATTTCTCGATGCTCACAGGCATCGGGGTAGGGGGTGATCCGATCCCCTTTGATATCGACATGGATGAGTGGACTGCTGCTCAGGTCCATCTGCTGGGTGAGGTGCCACCTCTTGCTCGTCCAGGCTTTGTTCGGTATTCCTGGTTCGAGGTGCAGTTTAGGGTCTAGCCCACTCTCGTTGATGCAGATCCGATGACCTCGGAGGCCGTGGAGAGGTACGCTCGCGGCTTCCTCATGTTCTTATTCAGGACGAACATCTTCGCCGACCGGGCGAACACCGTGCCTCTTTGCCTTCTCAGCGCACTGGTGGACGTCCGAGACATCCTGCATTATGATTGGGGTGGCGCTGCTCTGGCCACTCTCTACGGGTACATGAGCTCAGCTTCCCATGGCAGCGGCCAGTTGCTCGGGGGCTATTGGCGGGCTTGGGAGGTACACTTCTTCTCCGCTTTTCATTTCTGCTCTATATTTTCTGTACTTTGTACACTGCATACACTGTAGTCTGCTTTATACTTGCTGTATACTGTACACACGGCACACACATACACTCTGCTTTACACTGACTGTACACTGCTCACACTGCACACTCTACACAACATACTGCACAACACACGGCTCCGCCATTTCTGCTTTATTTTGTATTCTGCTTTATCTGATAAATGCACTGGTATGTACCTTGCAGTTGTAGGTTTACGCCTACTTTCCTAGGCTCGCACCCGTGCCAGTCACAGAGACTCCTCTGGTCGTCCCGTTCTCACGCCTCTTTGACGGGAGATGCACCCGGAGGCCGCGAGAGACTTTCAGCTTCTTCCGCCGATACTTCGACACCATCACCCCCACGGAGGTATGTTTTACTTGTAGTTTATTTAAGCTTCGCCGTTCCACTGCATATTTCAAAGACAGTAGATAACAAACTGTATTGCACTTTCAGATCACCTGGCAGCCTTGGGCTCCT
This sequence comes from Camellia sinensis, assembly GCF_055761805.1. NCBI lineage: Eukaryota > Viridiplantae > Streptophyta > Magnoliopsida > Ericales > Theaceae > Camellia > Camellia sinensis. Next base: position 54,460,387 of record NC_138967.1, read on the forward strand.
TTGCCAGCTGTGACGCGGGATCGGTTTGCCGGTGCCGATGAGACCTCACGTTTCCGGATCTTGTTGGAGGGCCCGGTCTGTCGGTCTTGGTACCTAGCTGAGCGTTTCTTACGCCAGACCCTAGGGTTACCTGAGCAGATAGTCCCGGTTCACCCTCCTGCGGACATGAGGGAGATCGAGAGGCTTACCACCGAGCAGATGGACGATTACACTATCGGCTGGGAGGAGGCCGGCTTCAGAGGCATCGGCGACTACCGAGAGTACGTACAGACGTACCTGATGCGACCTCTAAGCGGCGGCCGTCGGGTGGAGGGGGCCAGGCCTGCGACGCTAGCGGCTGGGGCAGGAGCGGGAGCGGGAGCGGGAGCTTCGAGAAGGGCCCGAGTCCGTGGCAGGGGTGGAGCTTAGGGAGGACGGGGGGCTGGTTGGCCCGCCCTGCCTGCTGTACTGACTTTCCGAGGACAGGGTGGGGTGACCTATCAGATCCCCTTCGCCCCTCCGCTGGCTGATCACGAGTTTGTCGGTGTCCCCGACTTGCCTCCGGTATGTATTACTGCATTTTTGTACAGTCATTTCATTTCAGTTTATTTGATATTCCACAGAATATTGATGCATCTGATATTTTTTCAGGCTTCTTCTGCGTACACCCGGCAGTCACTGGAGATGAATGCCTCCATGATGGGGATGCTCCAGCGGACCTTTGATCTCCTGGCCCTCTACAGCATTCCGGTATGTTCTTCTGACATTGGCCTCAAACCATTCATATACTGCTTCACATAATCTGATGCATGACACAACACCTGATACACTGATCTCACAGCATCTGATACACTGCATACACTGCATTCTGCACTGTATTATGCACTGGTAAACTGCTCATGGCATTCATACACTGTACTCATACACTGCATTCTGCACTGATAAACTGCTCACGGCATTCTCACATTGTACTCATACACTGCATTCTGCACTGATAAACTGTCCACAGTATACACACACTGTACTCATACACTGCATTCTGCACCGTTAGACTGTCCACAGTATACTGATGCATTTCCCTTTTTATGTACTTTTTCAGCCTCCTTTCCAGATTCCTATGGCAGGAGGTGCTCCAGCTGGACCTTCTGTCCCTGTTCGAGGGAGAGATGAGGAGGGTCGAGTATTCCCCCGTACCAGGGGAGGGCGTACTCATGTCGGGAGTAGCTCGCGAGCTCCAGTCCCCGATGATGATGATGACGAGGAGTCAGAGGCAGAGGCAGAGGCGGAGTCCGAGTCATCGGAGGAGGAGACCTGAGGCGGTTCTAGCTCGGGCTCTGACGACGACGCTGATGATGCTCCTGGACCCTCGTCCAGGAAGAGGACCAGGACAGACTGATAGCCCTCAGAGTCGCTTGACATAGATTTTTGTTTGTTTTTCTTCTTTCTTGTACTTTTCTTTTTTGTTGGTAGTTAGATTACCTTGTACTGCCGCAGGCAGATTTTGTTTTCCTAAAAACTTTGTACTTGAAAGAGATTATGAAATGAACAAAATTTTTGCTTAAAAAGTGTTACATTTACATATCTCGTGTATTGCATCGCATCCCATCATGTTACACCTCAATGTAAATGGAATTGATTGGTTGTCTGAAAATTGAACACTTGCACTGTAATAATCAGATAACTAAACAGCCAACAGCCAAAATAACCCAAGCAGCCCACTGCCTGATTCTGGACATACACAGCCCTTGCTCTACTGGGGATTAATCTGCACACAGCCCATAACGCGGCATTCGGTTCATTTTGCACACAGCAAACTTTAAACGAAACAGCCCAATCTGACAAGACGGCCTTCAAAGGTGAAACCAACTAGGATGGAGCACGTTCAGATGCCCCAAATTTTCCCTCCCTTCTTTCAGTTTGCCCAAATGTAGAGAATGGCACAGCATTCCGAGCATAAACGATTTTTGAACTTAAATAAGGGTTTTCAACCGGGGTATCGAGCCTACAACTGGACACAGCGGGGAGTACTTAACAAAGGTACACGACCTAAACACAACGAGACACGCTCGAAAAAGACCTAAAACAAAGGTTGAGATAAACAAAACAAAAGACACGACATACAGACGCGTTAACGAAGACGGGGGACCTCGGATCACGAGGGTCCAGTTCAATCTGGGTATTGTTTCCCATCCCCTTCTCATTTGTGATTCTCACATCACTCTGGCACTCAAGCTCGAATTTTCTCTCAAAACCCTTTTTCTTACTTTTCTCTCAACTTACACCTCTCTATTCTTTATTCTCTCATTTTTATCCCTCCCCGGGGTGTTTAATGGATGAATAGGGAGTTGCGGGTTCATGCCCAACGCCGTTAGCGCACAGCTATTTCTTCTGGCGGGTAGAGTGCCCTTCTGGCAAGTATGTTGACGACCGGGGGGGGGGAGACAGAACGCCTGGCTCAACTGTGCCCCTAGTTCATCATTTTAACCATTCTTTGTTTTGGTTTTCTACTAAAACAGTTTTAATCAAAATGAGAGTTGGACTAACGTACTTGTTCGATTTTTGATTTGAAAGCCATGCAAATCAGGCTGTAAGCACTGAAAATTTTCCTTTTTGGGTCCAAGACAATGGTCCAGTTTTGGAAAATGAAATAGTTTTCGAGAAAATAGTCAACCTCAATAAAAATTTTCAAAAACTATTTTTCAACCAGTTAATGCTCAATGGGCATGGAACTTACTCTTTGACATGCGCAACCTCGGATCGGAGGCAATGGAAAATTGCCCCTGGCTTGAAGGGGGTGGATAGCAACGGAAAGTTGCCCCTGGTTTGAATGGCGGCTCACGACGGCTCGTGGCAACGGAAAGTTGCCCCTTGTTTGGATGATGCCGCAGCAGTCCGCAAACAGTCTTCATTGGCGGTGGTCAAGCTCTTGGACACAAAGATGACGAAGACAGTCACAACAAATATATGGACACAGTCGCCTTGGAGGGTGTTGGCGACTGGACTTTCGGATGAAATCGAAACCATTGCATGGACTGAGACGCTATGAAAGCATTCATGATGAAGTTGCCTACGTATCCCAAACATGGGAATCAAGCTTTACGTAGTTCCGGTTAAGGTACACTCAAGTATTTTAACCTTCACTTTTCAGGCTCTATCTTTTGCCAAGGTGTCCGATACGGGTTTTCGACCTTGCGACCTTCTTTTTATTCATCTTTTTTTGTTCATTTATTTTTTTTTCTTTTTTTTTTTGCATTTTTCTTTCTTTTTTCTTTTCTTTTGCATTTTTTTTTTTTTACATTTTTTTCTTTTTTTTTGTATTTTTCTCTTGCTCTAACTTTTGCCTGGGTCGCCTTTCCAGGTTTTCAGCCCAGCGAGCCTCTCAAAGGGTAAAAGTGTAACAAGTCCATGCCAAATGGTTTTTGAAGTTGAAGCCTCTCCGTGTCTAGGAGAACGGTTGTTGCACTGATTTGCAGAAGAATCCATCATGGTAGCTCCACGAGCTTCTTCTGGTGAGATCTACTCGTTTTGATTCGACTTCGGTGCCTCTTGCTTGAGGGCTGCTTCTGATCTGGCCATGCGGGCCTCACATGGCGTTTGACCGTTGAACTTTCTGAACGGGTTCGAGGTTCGAAACGGACGGGTTGAATCTTGAGGCGGAGAGCGATCCTAGGCTGCACAATCTCAAGAGCGATCCCACACAGGTCTCCACAGGGCCGCGTAAAACATTTTGTTTTTGAAAATTTTTAAGAAAGCAACAAATCGCTCGCGCCGAAGATAGTGTGGAACCAATCCGGATCAAGTCAGGGTCCTTCCCAGTATTCACGTCGACAAACATGCTTTCATTCATTAAAAAACTTAGCACGCCTCTCTTTCTCTCAAAATGATCAAAATTTGCAAAACCCGAGGAATTCCTTCCTCTTCGTTTTTTATCACCGCAGTGTTCAAAAAGGTTTTTGAAAAACTTAGATTAATGCAATGAGTTTGGCGTGCAGGAGAACAGGCGAGATGTACTGTCAGCCCATTCAAATTCTCTGGCACTTAAACTGAAAGCAAGCATGAAGTTGAGATAGCAACAGCTGTTTCATTCGGATTTGTGGGTATAACTGGCCCTTCAACAGAAACAGACTCAAAAACAAAAACAGGTAATTACAAGACAAAGCGGTGTTCGAGGCAACAACCCCAGAATCACCCGGTATTCTATACAAAGGGGACTGACTCGTTACAACAAGATAGACCCTTAAGCAAAAAAAGACTGACTCAAGACAAAGAGACAGACTCAAAACAAAAGACTGACTCGATACCCAAGCCAGGATTTACAAAGTTAGCGTTCACAGCCACTCAAAAATACGTGCCAGACGCCACATTCAAAATACCTCCAGATGCCGTCCGCAGGTGGTTCACCTTCTGATTACATACTTGCAGTATCTGTGTCCTCAAAATCCAATAACTGGGTAGTAACGGACTTGGCTGAGGTGGGCGGGAGGATAACCTCGTTGTCAATCAAATCTTGCACCTCATGGCGGAGGCGGAAGCAATTGTCGGTTGCATGGCCTGTCTGCTGGTGGTACGCACAGTACTGAGCAGCATCATGCGTAGCGGGGAGATTCTTCGGGAGAGGCCGGGGCTCCAAAGGTTTAAGGTGCCCCCTCTCGGCAAGGATCTGAAGTGCCTTGGACAGAGGCATGTAGAGAGCATGAAAGGTCCTGCGCCCCCGGGGCAGGTACATTTGAGCGCTCTTACTAACTGCACAAGCAAAAGGGTCGGCGGGCGCTGCCTTAGCTTTCTGATCTTTCCCGGGTGCAGGGGCGGGAACAGGAGGAACTATTCTGGCATGACGGGGCCCATCCCGATTTTCTGGCTGGCTTGAACTACCCTCAGGTGGAGTGGGGAAAGCATCCTCCACAGTCTTTGCCACAACTGCGGATATCTGTTGCTTGTTCATCCCCCCGGCTTTCAAAGCCTCGACTGCCCACAACAGTTGTTCAATGGGATCGGCATCTGCCTTCATTTTGTTTTTGCCTCTGGCCTCAGCTTGGTCGAGGGTTTGGGTTGATTTTGATATGTCATTGCCATAGCTGGAGGCCATCTCCGGTTGGCTAAGTTCAATCACAATGCGCCCCAATAGCGGGGGCTCCTGGGGTACAAAACTCTCGGCATATGGTGCGGCTGGGGGTGAAGCTGACATTCCGTAGGCGAGATCCGCCACAGACCTCTGGAGATCACCTATCATCCCCATTAGCTCAAATGTAGTAGGCTAGCGAGCCTGGTATAGCTGGGGGGTCCAAACCGGGTGCGCAACAGGCGATCTGGGTGGATGTGACACATCAATGCTGGCCTCACCTTGCAGGGTGATCCCTTGCTCTAATGCAGCCGTCATAACTACGATCTCCTCTGAATTCTGCGTCGTCATAAGTCCTGCCTCAGCAAAGGGGGAACACTGGCTATTCTGGATCAACTCTCTGACCCTCTGAACTGAAAGGAAAAACATACAGCATTTCAGCCCCAAACGGATCAAACACGGGTGTAGCTGAACAACTGTACTCTACTGCTGATCACTGTTCCCAGAAATCACTGTTCCCAAAACTGAATTGATATAACTGATTTCTTGACAACACTGATACTAGTTCCCTTGGGCCCGATACTCAAACTTGCAAACTGGTATGTACGTTCCTGTAGAGATACACTCTAAAAGCACATAGCAGATAAAGAGAGCCAAAACACCCCTATGTTGGGGTAGGGTTCCCTGTCCTATTTTGTCAGGAGCTAGGGTTTTACTATGCACGCAGCGGTTTTCAAACAACCTAACATCGGGTAAGCAACCTGTCCTAACTTGGAATGGTCACTATGGATCCGAATATGCACTAGGTCGAATGGTCAAAAGGGTGCCCCGGTAAAATCGGGGTTTGTGTTCCCATGCTGTCAGAGCCCATAATCGGTCAGCCTTATGGTCATGCCTTGACAAGACAAGCCTCCGGCAAACCGTTCAGGAATGGCAGATGGCAAACACTGTGTTCCTAGGCGCACCAATGCACATGCAATGCAAAGAGACACATAAATGAAATCAAAATAGGATATCACGAGTTCGAGTCAAGCTCTCTAAATCTCCAGCAGAGTCGCCAGAAACTGTAGACGCGTCCCGCGAGGGGCCCTTCGCTACTACAGTTCGGACTCGATTTTGTTGTCACGGTTCTTAATCTTGAACCAAAGAGTCCAAATCTGGCAAATCGTTTTGAGAAACAGATTTTTTGAAAAGAAGTGCCAAACATGGACTGCTTTGCCAGATACAGAGTCGCCACCTAAATATTTTTTAATGAAAAAATTTAGGAAACCCTGACTCGGTGCCAAAGGCCACATGTCCGTCATCACCGGAGTTGTCACGGCTCGGGAGCTTGGGTACGATCGGGGAAGGTCAGCTATGAGCACCCCCTTTCGCCCGGTCCGAAGACCGACCTCTACTAACCATGATATCCGATTTTGAAAACGTTATGTGTTCTTACTCCGTTTATTAGCCTAGAATTACTATGTTATGCGCGCAGCGAACAAGTATAGACTAGATTACCTAATTTGGAAATAAGCATTGCATATCCGTTTGTTTTAGGAAAACACTTTGGAATTTGCTACTCGTAAGTAGGCTAAAATACGGATTTCAATGAGTTTTCCAACTCAAACAATCCAACCTTCACCCATAGGCATTCAAACAGTTATATCACGTAAGCATTTAGCCGCATAGCAAGCATACTGTCATGGCAACATTCACACGCAGGCGGTATGCTAAAGCAGGAAAATACTTACATAGTACTCCGTGCCAAAAATAATAAACTAGTTAGCAAACATGCGTGATCCTAGTTCATGTTAGGGTGGCTAATGCAACGCATGCAAAATGCATTTAGAATGGGCTCGGCTAACCTAGGCATGGCATGTGAAATGCAGTCAGTTGATGCACGTATTCAATTTGGAAATTGAAATACAGATGCAGTTAGAATGATGCGCCGAGCCCGGTGCATGCAATACAAATGCATGAATGCACGCATGCATTACATGAGGTATGCTAATTTAAACGTACCCTAATACTAACCATCAAAGCGGGTAAGTAAAAGGGAAGAAAGAAGTGGGGATTGGAAGACATGCACACCACTCACACACACTTATTACAAGTTTGCCCTCGCTCGGAGGGACCAAATAAATATTACAAATTAATTAACTACGCAAACTAATTAAATATTACAGACAATTAACTAGTTAAGCAAATTAACTAAGCTAATTAAACAGCAAACCGCCTCGGGAGGAGAGCCTGATGCAATGCATGCTCGGTCCTGCTCGGAAACGCACCACCATGCATAGGCTGCCTCTGTTTTCCTTCCTTCACTCCTCTGGAGGTTGTCAAAACCTCAGGACTGCTTCCTTGGACATTGGGGAACACCACCGGCTGAATGGGATTGCCACCGGCATTAGCATGTGGCCACCGGCACAAAATAAATCCATCGGCAGGGAAATTATTGCCGGTCGGCACTGGAAATTGCCGGTCGGCAAAGTGTTCCTGCAGAATCTGCAATTGACAACAACAGAGGGCAAGGCAAAGCATGGCAGCACAATTCAAAGCATATATGCACCAATCATGTCCCTTATCATGGTAATGACTCAAAAGGGCATGTGTCTCGATTCTCGGACCACCAATCACGCATTTCCATGCATGATGGCCCAAGGAGTCAAGTATGCAACTTTCATGTCAAATGAAATGCAAACCAAACAAACAAATCAAGGCCCAATTCCTATCATCAAGTCAAGGAACAAGGCATGCATGTAAGATGCAATGCAACCTAGGCATGCAAGCTAAGGATGCAACATGGCATGTCAAGGCACTTATGCAAGCATACAAGCATACATGAGGCAATGCAAATGGATGAAAGGATGGACTTATACATGATTTAGGCAACTCAAAATAGGCCTAAAACAGTGGCCAAAGTGCCATAACAAGGGACCAAATACATATGCACACATACACATGTTTAAAGACCAACACTTAGGCTCAAATGGGACAATTCTCAAACACATTCAAGAGGGTGTAAACATGGACATATAGCATGCAACATAAGCATTGAAAATCATGTTAAAACATGGTGCCAAACCAAGCAACAAATCAAGCTAAACATGCAATAAATGGCCCAAGTATTTGAAGCAAGTCAAAAGGGCTTGAACCATGACCAAGCCAACCAAGTGTTGACACCCCATTTTTGACCGACCTTAAGACTCAGACGTCACTGATTGAGCACTTGGTGATGTTGGATAATGTGCTCGTTCAGAAGTTTCAGAGTTGCGGCCGTGAGCCCTGCCTCCGGACTTCCGAAACCTCTTTTGTGCTTTGCCTCGGTTTGCGAACCAGGCTCGGTTTTCTTTGTTTCTTTTCCTGAGGGGAGGGAGAGGTCCCGTAGACCATCTCTCAGTGGCCGTGAGCTACATTTTGTGGCCGTAGGCCATTTTGCCCATTTCGGGACCCGGTTCCCGGTTTTCGGAGCCGTCAGGCCGTGTGCCTCGGTTCAGGACCGCTTAACCATCTCCTATCGCTCCAATTTTTGGCATACTTCTTATTTACTCCCTTTTGAGGGACACTGGGGTCTGAGAAACCCACTTCGTGGCCGAACGCCACTTTCGATGCTTAACAGCCCATTTTCGGGACCCCGAACTGCGTGTTTTGGCCCCCGAGCATTCGTTTTGCATCGGTTTTCGTTCATTTTTGGAAGGTGCCTCTGTTTCATCACCAGGGAGGTCACTGGAGGGTGGGAGGCCAGCAATTATCTTGGCAACCAGTTATGTTCCATTTTCGCCCTCCGACACCCGTTTTTCGCACTTCCAGGCCAATGTTGAACACCTTGGAGCCATTTTCTTTAAACCCAAACCACATATTTGTGATGTACACACATGGGAGCACCCTAAAAGTTCATGGCCGGCCACTAATGTTTCTTGACCCTTTTGAACCCCTCATTCCGAGCCAATGTTGAACACCATTGGGCCACTTTCTTGAACTTTGAACCACATATTTGTGATGTACACACATGGGAGGACCCTAAAAGTTTATGGCCAGCCATTAATTCCATTTGAACCTTTTGAACCCCTCCTCAAAATGGCTTGTTCTCTCTCTTGTTTTAGAGTTTCCAAATTCGAACCATAGGGTTGTGAAGAGGGGACCTGGGAGGCCACCAATATGTGGTGGCCGGCCACTAAAGCCACTTGGCCTTTTTGACCCTTGGCCGGTCGGCTAGGGGTGGTGGCCGGCCGGCCACCTGCAACAAAAATACCTGGCCGGCCATGATCCTCACACTGTTCACTTTACAGCTGTACAGCTGTTTCCCCCAGAAAATATCTATATCCGGGGGATATTTTGTGGGGGAACAAGAGCCTCAATTCCCTCCACTTTGGCCTAAGGTCTTCTCTCCCTCTCTTGCATAGATTTCTGGCCTCCCAACTCAAGAAAGAGGGTTAGAAGGATTGGTTGGAGCATATACATACATATCACCCCATTTCCTTCAAGTTTTGGGCTCCATTTCTTCATCATCTTCAAGCTCTACCATCACCACTCCATTTCAGCAGCAAGGGGAGGAACTCCAGCAGCTTAGAGTCATCAAAGTTGGTCCAAGAAGCAACAAAAGCATTGGTCTTCAAGGGTGAGTAGCATTTCCCCCTTTTTGGTCCATTTCTTGCACCTTTTGTAAGCCATACATGCTTATTGATTTGAGCTCCGACCAAAACTGAAAAGGTCATTTTTTTGAGCTCATTTTCTTGTTTCATTAAGGGCTCAACCCGGTTTGAGCCCTCCATATTGCACTTGCTTCAATATCCTCCTTGAATGCCATTTTCTTGCATGCTTTGGCAGCCTATCATGCTTCTGTTTTTGGTCTTTTTATAGGCCTAGAAATAGTCTTATTTTGACCTTATTAACATGTTTTATTAAGGGTCTTTGGCTGTTTGGTGAATGCTTTGCATACTTTGTGTTATAGCCTCTTTTGAGCCTCATTTTGCATTGCATTTCTAGCATGTTTGTGTACTGTTTTGGAGTTTTTACAGTTCAGTAAATATGCTTATTTTTGGTCCCTCTTCAATGTTGTAGAAGGGAATTTTTCAGTTTGGGCTGTTTATATACCACTTGCCTCTTTGGCCACCTTTTGGCCCTTTTTCTTGCATGGGAGTGCAGCCATACTTGTGTTTGTTTTTAGGGTTTTTACAGTTCTGTAAAGTGGCTTATTTTTGGCCCCTCTTCAATGTTTTTGAAGGGTCCTAACCTGTTTGAGGACAGCAGCTGTCAGTTGCTTCATAATCTCATGTTTTGGGCCATTTTTGCATGCCATTGTTGCCCTATCTTTGCTTGCTGTTTGGCCATGATTTGTACTGTAAAAATGCTTATTTTGAGGCTGTCTTGCTTCTGTATTTTCATTGCATGTCCATATTGTGCATGTTTGGTATAGCTATAGGCCATTTCGGGTGCCATAATTTGCATTTCGGGAGAGATTCCATGCATCGGGTGTGTTTTCGCCTCATTTCGGGGCCGTTTTCCCCCACATTTCATTGCTAAAAATCCATTAACATGTTTGCATGTCATTTTCCATGCATTTGCATTGCACATACCATTGCCTCGATTTGCGTGCCCGTCTGCACGCGTTTTGAGGCACTTCTTTTTCATCCATCGGCCTCTTATGTGAGTGTGGCTGAGGCTCTCTCATGTTAGTATAAGTCCATGTTGCATTCTATATGCCATTTTAGCCCTATTGCATTGCGTATGCCATTGCCTCGGTTTGCGTGCCCGTGTGCATGCATTTCGAGGCACTTCATTTTCATCTATCGGCCTCTTATGTGAGTGTGGCTGAGGCTCTCTCATGTTGGTATAAGTCCATGTTGCATTCTATATGCCATTTTAGCCATATTGCATTGCGTATGCCATTGCCTCGGTTTGCGTGCTCGTGTGCACGCATTTCGAGGCACTTCATTTTCATCCATCGGCCTCTTATGTGAGTGTGGCTGAGGCTCTCTCATGTTAGTATAAGTCCATGTTGCATTCTATATGTCATTTCCATGCCATTGCATTGCGTATGCCATTGTCTCGGTTTGCGTGCCCGTGTGCACGCATTTCGAGGCACTTCATTTTCATCTATCGGCCTCTTATGTGAGTGTGGCTGAGGCTCTCTCATGTTAGTGTAAGCCCATATCACATTTCCATGTCATTTGCATTGCATATGCTATTGTCTCGTTTTGCGTGCCCGTGTGCACGCATTTCGAGGCATCTCATTTTTACAGCATAGTGCATACTAGGTTGTATCTTAGATCGCATTCTGTCATTTTCTCAGTTTGCGTGCCCGTGTGTACGCATTTCGAGGCATCTCATTTTCATAGCATTGTGTATGTTAGGATTGTATCTTAGTCGTATTCATGCATATCATGCATATTGCATCGTGTCCGGGATAGGAGTTAGCCCGGGCACGGGAAACGAGGTATGTTCCGTACTCCGAGTGACGGAACGTATCTCAATTCCCCAGTCACCGACACTTCGGATCATCCATGATGGAGCTAGGTTCTTGTTGTGTTTACACGTGCATTCATTCTATATTGAGTTGCACATTTCGACCCCTCTGTCATCATGCATCGATATGCGTGATTGGTGGCACGAGGATCGAGGCATGCATATATCTGTGAAAATACATTGCTATGCCCCTTTCCTGCTCTCTGTTGCAGCAAAATGAAGAATCGGCAATTTTTCGGGACTTGGCGCGTTTTCTAAGGATAACTGCTAAACAGAGGCTAATTGGGGCATCCCGGTGGATTTCCGCGCAAGGCAGCCCAAATGTGCATCATTCATCAGGAGCAAGGCAGTCCCTGGCTTGCATGCCAGTTTTTACAGTTTTCTTAGTTAATTTGTTAATTAATTAGGAATTTGTATATTATTTGGACTGTAATATTTGGACTGTAATATTCTTTCATTCGGGACTGTATTATTTATTCGGACCCTCTGCACGAGGGCACAACTGTAATAAGTGTGCGTGTGTGTGTTGTATGTCTTCCAACCCCACGTCTTTCTCCCTTTTATTTATCCGTTTATGATGGTTAGATTAGGGCATATTTTAATTAGCATACAGTATGACAGCATGTTTGCATTCATTCATCTGTTTTGCATGCATCGGGCTCGGCGCATCATACTAACTGCATTGTATTTTCAATTCCAAATTGAATATATGTCAACTGTAGCATTCCATACGCCATGTTTAGAATAGCCGAGCCTGCTATAGTTGCATCTCTGCATGTGTTGCATTAGGCATTTCTGTATACTTAGGATCATGCATGATTTCTAATGTAAATTTTGTTTTGGCTTGGAGTACTCGGTAAGCTTTATGCTTTAGCATCCTTGCATGCGTGTGAGTGCTGCCATGAATAGCATGCTTACCATGAGGCTATATGCTTATGTGATATAACTGCCTAAATGCCTGTGGGTGAAGGTTGGGTTACTTAAATTGGAATAAATCATCAAATGTTTCAAGCCTACCTGCGGGTAGCAAACCATTTTCAAAAAGCGAACATGAAATGTTTTGTTCCAATTCAGGCGATCCAGTCTATACTTGTATGCTGTGCGCATCACATAGTAACCTAGGCTAATAACCGGAATAAGGATACACAAAGTTTTCAAAAATAGATATCACGGTTAGTAGAGGCCGATCTTTGATCGGGCGAGCGGGGGTGCTCACGAAGTGACCTTCCCCAATCGTACCCAAGTTCCCGAGCCGAGGCAACTTTGGTGATGACGGACACGTGGCCTTTGGCACCGAGTCAGGGTTTCCTAAATTTTCCATTAAAAAAAAAACATTTAGGTGGCGACTCTGTATCTGGCAAAGCAGTCCATGTTTGGCACTTCTTTCAAAAATCTGTTTTTCTCAAAACGATTTGCCGGATTTGGACTCTTTGGTTCAGACTTAGAACCGTGACAAATTTGAGAGTCCTGAGCTGTAGTGACCCCAAAATGAACAGAACGGGACTTACACTCCCGGGGCGTTCGGGGACGTCTACACCAAGCCTCACAAGGCTAAGGAGACTTAAAATAGGTTCAAGGCAGACCTAGACCATGCAAAGGGGGGCTTCCTAGATGGCATCTAGGTGGCTCGAACTCAAAGGCATGCACAAGTGCCAAAACATGAAGCATGCAAGGCAAGCTTTCAAAGCATTAAAGAGACAACTAAAACAAGCATACAAGCATACTATAAGGTCTGAAATGACATGGTGGATGATTCCAAATCACCAAATCAATGCAAAAATGTCATGCTATACACTCATACACTTAAGGCCAACAAGTCGGAATGCAAAGGAGCTATACTAAGCATGGAAAATTCGACCCAAACAACTATGGACAGACCTAAAACATGGCAAAATATGCACAAAAGCTTTACAAGACTAAGCCTAAAACATGCTTGAACAAAGGCTAACAACCTAAGGCATATTAAGGCAATATCATGGCATTCCATGGTAGGTATGCTAAGCATGCATGGTGTACCAAAACCAAGTAAAAACAGAGGCATAATATGACATATTAAGCACAAAAAACAGCCAAGGCATGGTCAACATGAAGCTTAGCTAGGTGCTCCCTCAAGAGGCCAAAAATGGTCCTTTTCAAGGACAATAAGGAGAGGGGATAGCCCTCTCCTTTTGGAGACTTCAAGGCACCATCTCCACCACTGAAATCCCTCAAGATTTCAGTGGTGAAGAGGCCCAAACACCAAAGTCTCGAAACTTGCTCAAAATGGCTCAAAATGGGGCCTTTCAAGGCCTAAGAGGGGTCAAACACCCTCAAACCACAAAACACTCTTAATAAACAATCAAGAGGACTAAAAAACAGAACTTTTTTGTATTATACACTAAGCACAAAAACAGTTCAAAGATAGGCAAAAACAAGATGCAAAAATGGGGTAAAAAGGGGTAAGATTCTTACCCTTGAAGACCTCTTCAACAATGGTGCTCCAATGGCCCTCCTTGGCTTGAATCTAACACCAAAACTTCAAAATCAGCCCCTTAGAACCTCAGGAGCCAAAGGAAGGTGAAACACTAGGTGTTTGTGTGCAATAGTAAGGACTAAAACACCTAGAACACTAAAGAGAGGGAAAGAGAGATAGCATATGTATCAAACCCTAACCCTAAAACCAGAGCTCTGCTCTGTCTAAAAATGTCTAAAGTCTCTCAAGTGTCTAACCCTAAAGCCAAGAGACAAGGCTTCTCTTTATAGAGGCTTTTGTCTTGTAAAGCTTACAAGACAAGCTTCTAAAGAGGGAGATCCCTCCATACACGTGTATGGAGGGGAGCAAAAAGCAAGACAGCTGTCTTAAAATATCTGCAAAAGCAGATGCACAGTAGTCGGCCGGCCAAAAATGTCATTTTGACAAAATTTAGTGCCGGCCGGCAACAAATAGTGCCGACCGGCAATATACATTGCCGATGGCAGCAAAAACCAGCCGGTGACCTCTAGCCACTGCCGGTGGTGTATGGGGATGCCTCACAAAGCATTCCCTGCCCCTCCAAGGCAAAACACAAGTGTTTGGTGCAAAACCAGACACTAAACAGTCAAGTTCGGAGATCCTGAGGCAGGGCGCGTAGCCGAGACCTCTGGGAACTCCAAACGAACACAAACATGGATAATCACCGAGTGTTCAAACGGTGACGTCCAAGTCTTGAGGACGGTCAAAAATGGGGTGTCTACAAAACCCAATTTTATATTACAAATTTAAGACTTTCCATCATAGTTGAACAAATACAAAACAGGAAAACAAAAATCAATACATAAAAAGCTAAGAAATAAAATAGGTTTTCAATTAATTTTTTAAAAATTTAGTTGAATACTTCTAATTCATGTTGTGGACAGCAACCAACTCAAAAGTTAAAAACTTTGGTTTTATTATATTTGTAATCATATCTTAGATGCATTTAAAATATAAGAGAAAATTATCCACAAGTCATTTTGAAAAGTGTGTGTTCTATTTAATCCTAAAACCTTTTTGATAGACCCAAAAGTCATGTGCCCATTTATCTTCTTTTTTTTCCTTGCACCTTGTTTCTTCTCTTTATCTTTCTTTCTCTAATATCGGCGACAACCACGACCACGACCACCACCACACCTTCCTTCTTTTGTTTGTTTTTCTAATCTACAGTTATCGGTGACTGGCAGCCACCATTGATTGGAGTTCACTAGTAATCACTGAGCACCGACTCCTTACTTCGTACTCACCAAAGGCGAAGGAGATGAGTTTCTGATGAAAAAGATTTGATGTAGATCAACTTACATCTACATCAGAGATCTACATCAAATCTGAGTGGATCTACATCAAATTTAGCTAGATTTAAAACAAAAAAAATTGCCAGTGTACAAGCCTCTCTCTATATATGTCTCTTTCATTCGATCTCTCAGTTTTTTTTATTCCTTTTTCTATACTACACACTTACATTTTCCTGTTATAATGGAGAAAATTTTCAAGTTATGAATAAATTGTTTTTGAGTTTTAGTTACAGGCGGTGAAAACTATAAAATTTACAGTTTCAGTTTTTTTGATATTGAAATGAATCATTCTTTAGAACTGTAAAAATTTGTAGTTTTATAATTTTCTTTAGAACTGTAAAATTTTACAGTTTCATCACATGTTTTTAAGTTTGATTAATAACGATAAATGCTTAATAGAATCATACTTTGAAATTATAACAATTTACAGTTTCAAAGGTTGTTTTTAGTTTGATTAATATTGGAGATTATTTGCTTAAATCTTACAAAAATTAAAAATAACATATGTTTTTTTTCCATTGTTACTGTTTGTTGTCCTTACGTTTTTTTTTTTCCCTTGTAGTTTATCAATATTTAGCACATGTTGTCATGTTTTTTTTTTTGCTCTAATTTCTCAATTTATTCTTTTTTGGGGGCAATATGCTGAACATTCTGGTGAGTCTTCGACAATATCTTGATGTCTAGCGAACATTCTAGACATTCCGGTGACTTCTGCCGACATTAAAAAAACTCCAACGATATTTTGACGAATTTTTGGTAATATTCCAACAACTTTCCTGTGATGTTAATCATTCTGATAAGTTTCCGGTGATCGTCTGACAGAAGTCCAGCGGTGGTGGGATGTATCAGTGTCTTTAAATTTAAAAAAAAAAATAAAAAAATTTAGTAACAATTAAAAATATGTAGGACTAATTGGTGCAAGTGCTTTGTTTTGAGACTAGATGAGTTTTGAATTTTGTATATGAGACTTATTGGTAAGTTCCCCAAAATATAAATTAAGGCCTCAAAATTTTGGGACTTATTGGTACCGCTATATGGTTAGCTCGCCCGGTGCGATGGCCGAGTTTCGCAGGGATTACAACATCCCAGATGACGTCGTCTTAGAGCTCGCCAAAAAGGGAGACACCCCTTGTGGAGATCTAGACCGGTGCCCCTTTGCGGTCGTGTCAATAGTAGAGGGAGGGCTTCGCTTCCCGGTCTAACCTTTGATCTGCGAGTTTTTGAGGCAGACAAGGCTTTGCCCGACCCAAGTTTCAAATAACACTTACAAAATAATAAATGGGGTTGCCGAACTGAACCGGAGGCTCGGTCTCAATCTCGGTCTGGCTGAAATTTTCCATCAGTATAGTCTTAGTAGAAATAAGAGCGGGTTTTGTTGGTACCTCAAAGTGAAGAAGGGCCGAGCAAAATTAATAGAGGGTAACCTGGACAAGGAGACCAACGACGACGACTTCTTGTGGGTGTTCGGTCGTTATGAGGACACCGAGGCACCCATACCGGGATGGTATATTAGAAAGGATTGTGGCAGTGCCGGTGAGTTGCTCGGCTGACCACACTATTTTCTTTATGCATCAATTACTTTTCGTGCCGATCTAACACTTGTCTTCTTTTTGCAGATAAGCACCTAGCAGTAGACTACCACCTGGCCAACCAAGTGGCCATCAAAGCCCTGCTGCGCCATCCTACCGAGGAGAGGGAGGCTACGAAATTGCTCGGCTTCGAACAGACCTACCACTACAGCGCGCCGCGCAAGAGCTGGGTTACCGATTTCTGCGTGCGCCAACCCCAGAACCAGATCCAAACTTACCACCGATCAGGCTTATTCCACTCACCACCGAGCAAGAAATGGCAAAAATTAGGGCCATCAAGTCCCTGATCACCGGGGAAGAAGACGAGTTCCAAAAACTAGAGGCAACCGGGGGGATATCCTCCACACCCGCCGTGCAGCAAGAAGGGGCAGTACTAGCGCTTACCAGCGAGCAGCCGGCTGGTCGGTCCAAGAAGCGGCCGAGGAACGAGCAAACCGGGCCGCGTCTGGCGGATGAAGACTCTACCGATCGCGTCTCTACCGAGCTCGGGAACCAGACCGAGCAACCATGGACCGGAAAATCCAAGGGCCCGACCACCCCCCCCCGGGTCTGGGCGCGTTCAAATACTAGGGCCAAGCAGTTTCTACTGAAGACTCTGTCTACGCGGACAAGGACAACTCGCTTGGTTTTGATTTGACCAAGGGGTTGATCTTACCCGCTGATATGAAAAAACACGACGAGCTTTCCGACCTCAAGGTCCTCCGCTCGGCGGCGAAATCCATAGTGCTGGTAAGGTCTCCATTTTTTACGTCAAACTGTTTGCTCGTTTTTGCTCGGTTTTTCGAATACTGACGATCTCTCACTTGTTTTCAGGCCGCGCAAAAGAACTATTTGGCCCACGACCGAATGATCAAAGTGCGGAAGAGCCTGCGGGATGCCATAGCTGAGAATAAAGCACAAAAGGCCGAGATAGCGAAGCTTAAAGCTGCGCAGGAAGCAGTTGAGGCCGAGCGAGATATCCTGAGCCAAAAGGTTGACCGAGCTAACGAGGACAAACTTCGGGCCGTGAAGTCGACGAAGGCTCGGTATCTCGCCGAGCTGAGGAAACTGCACGATGTGCACAAAGCCGAGAAGGACAAGCCCATAGATGATGCAGAAGACCGGGGATACGCGCAGGGCGAGAAGACCTACAAACGGAAGGTCCAAGCGACCAAGGACATCTTTTTCCAGTGCGACTGGAAAGCTGCCGTGGAGAAAGTTGGTCTTGGTCAGGATTCTGACATGTTCATCAATCCGCCTGCTGCCTATATCTCGGTCTACATGCAGGCGTACTCCAAGGCCACCCAAAACTGGCTCATCGCGGATGCAAGGAAAGAGGCCGAGGAAGAAGCCGCCGCCGCGAAACTAGTCGAACAAAATCCTCCTGAAGCACCTCCAGATGCGGACGAAAAGACTGATCGGGATGTTGCCGTGGTGGAAGGCACTGACGATGACGCCGAAGAAAACCTGCCCGAGCACAATGTGGAAGAGGCCGAGCAAATTGTGCAAGTCGCCGAACAAACAGTTGACGTAGAGTTGGATTGACCGTTTTTTTTTTTTTTAAAATGTAACCGGGCTATGTTTCCCCCGTCTTGTAGTTAAATTTACTTTATCAATGAATATTTTTGACTTGTTGCTCGCTCATCTTCTATTTCTGTTCGGTTTGCATCTGCATGGATTCTTTGATTCAATTGTTGACAATTCACAACTGCCAGGTCCGCTTTGCCGTACAGTTTGCCGAGCTAAAATCACCTCAAACGTTTTCTAATCAGAACTAGTAGTTCGGTTCCATGAACTTTCAAATGAACTGGCGTTTTAACTCTTCCGAGCAAAATCTTCTCGGCCTTAATTCATTTGTAAATTTCATGCAATTTTGACGTGACCGAGTAAAATCAGCTCGCCTTTTAAGTTGGGTAAGCCGCCAACATTTCTTTTAGGGCGAGCAAATTCAGCTCGGCTTCTTATCGGTTGGACAAAATTCCAACATTCCGAATTCTGCCGAGCAAACTCCGCTCGTTTTCCATATTGGGCAAGACACCAATATGTCCACTGGGCCGAGCAAAATTAGCTCGGCCCTTACACTGGGCAAAACACCAATGTTTCAGTTGAGTTAGTCATGACGCCAATATTTTAACCGGGCGAGCAAAACCATCTCGACCCTAATGCGAATGGGGCTATATGCCAATTACATCGTCGGACAATGCACCAACTGTTTGTGCGGTCTGCATTCATTCCGGCGAGAGGAAATCAGTCTGGTCCCATTCAGGTCGGTCTCTTGCCCCTAGTATTCATAATTGCCTTGCGTCCTTGCGAATCCATTGTACAAAGATGTAATTCCAAACAACAAGAGGGCTATTTTTCATTACAAAAGCATTGCTATCCTTTACATTAAGTGGCAAAAGGCTAAAGGTCTAAAAAAGCTAAACGACACAAGCAAATTACATCTTAAAAGTAAAAGACCTTAAGGTTGGCCGAATTCCATGGTTTGGGGACAGCCTTGCCATCTATATCTTCCAGATGGTACGCCCCTTTACCAGCAAGACCAATCATCGTGTATGGTCCTTCCCAATTTGTACCGAGCGTTCCTTCGCCAGGGACCACTGTGTTGCCAAGCACCTTTCTCAATACCCAGTCCCCAATCTTGAACATCCTGGGGTGCACAGCCTTGTTGTACTTTTTGGAGAGTTCTTGTTGATAAGCCGCTATGTGGATTAATGCTTGCTCCTTCTTTTCTTCAGCAAGGTCCAACTCCAATGCCACCGCTTCACTATTCAGATCTGCCTGGAAACTTTCAGAGCGGATGGTTGGCATTCCAATTTCCAACGGGATGACGGCCTCCATGCCGTAGGCCAAAGCAAATGGTGTTTCCCCGGTTGACCGCCTTGGCGTAGTGCAGTATGCCCAGAGCACATTAGGGAGTTCTTCAGCCCACTTGCCCTTAGCCTTCTCAAGCCGCTTCTTCAGCCCGTCCAGGATGATCTTATTTGAGGCCTCTGCTTGACCATTTGATTGAGGATAGGCTGACGTCGAATTGTAGAACTCAATCTTCAACTCTTCGTAAAATCTGCGAAAGAGTTTACCATCAAATTGAGCGCCATTATCCGAGATGAGGGCCTTGGGTATACCGAAACGGGTGATCACGTTTTTCCATACAAAATTCTTCACGTCCTTTTCCCTTATGGTCACTAGTGGCTCGGCCTCAACCCACTTGGTGAAATAGTCGGTGGCGGCGATGAAGAACTTACGGTTGCCCAGTGCAGCTGGGAGTGGCCCAACAATATCCAACCCCCAAAGCGCGAACGGCCAAGGACTTGTGAGAGGGAGCAAATCTCTAGCCGGCTGGTGGATCTGGTGAGCGAACTTCTGACACTTCTCGCACCTGCGAACATATTTTTGCGCATCTGCCTGCATGCGCGGCCACCAATAACCCTGAGAAATTGCTCGATAAGCCAAGGATCTGCCCCTAGTATGGCTGCCACAAATGCCCTCGTGTATCTCATAGAGGAAAGCCTCCACCTGGTGGGGTGGACACATTTCAAATACGGGCCGGTAAAAGATTTCTTGTACAAGGTCCCGGACGGGGAGAGCCAAAACCGCTCTGCCTTTGCCCAGATCTTGTGTGCCGCCTTCTTTTCTTCTGGTAGAATTCTATCTTTCAGGAAGGCGATGATAGGATCCATCCAAGAAGGGCCCAAGTCGGTGCAGAGTACCTCGGCTGATTCTGGTTCCTCAATGCTTGGCCGTGGTAAAAATTCTATCATCAAAGGGTTAGGAAAAGCTGTCTGAGCAGAAGAAAGTCCGGCAAATTCATCAGCCGCGCTGTTTTCCTCGCGGTCGATTTGTTCCAACCTTATTGTAGCGAACTTGTTGATCTTTGCGCGTACCAACGCTTGATACTTGGCCATTCTTTCGTCCTTTGCTTCATAGTCCCCTGAGACCTGATTGACCACCAACTTGGAATCATTAAATACCATAAGGGCTGTGGCTTTCATTCTCAGCGCGCTTCTTAGTCCGGCAAGGAGAGCTTCATACTCAGCCTCGTTGTTGGATGCTGGGAAGCCGAGTATAATTACCTGCTCGATGATCAGCCCGTCCGGCGAGTTCAGCACGATGCCTAGCCCGGCCCCATGTCTGTTGGACACCCCGTCAATGAAGAGCTTCCACATCTCGCCAATGAACAACTTCCAGCAATCAGAGGGGTTCTGGGAGCTTCTCATTTCCAAGTCTTTGATCGGTTCATTCTGGTCCCTTTCCTTGTCTTGGTTGGGTTCATCATCGTCGGACTTTGTTAGTCCGGTCGCGCTCGTCCCTTTTCCTACTTGCGAACCAACACTCGTTTCTGTTGACAGAACCATGGGTTGTGCTAAATCCACACCAACCAAATCAACCGGGCATACTGGATACATCCCAGGGGCAAATTCCGCCACAAAGTCGGCAAGTGCTTGAGCCTTGATTGCGGTGCGCGGTCGAAACTTGATGTCATATTGTCCTAATTCCACGGCCCATTTCAAAATTCTCCCAGTGAAGTCTGCCTTTTCAAAAAGCACTTTAAGCGGGAACTCGGTTAACACAACTATTGTATGGGTATGAAAATAGTGTGCCAGCTTTCTTGACGCCATCATTAGGGCCAGCGCCAATTTTTCCAAGGGAAGATATCTCGTTTCGGCTGAGAGAAGAGTCTTGCTTACATAGAAGATCGGTAGGTGCTGGATGCCTTCAGCACGCACCAATACCGCGCTGACTGCGTATTGAGAGACAGCCAAGTAGAGGTACAACTCTTCGCCTGGCTAAGGTGTGACCAAAATAGGGGCTGAGGAGAGTTATGCTTTCAGGTCTGCTAGTGCGCGGTCGCACTCGTCATCCCAGAAGAACTTGGACTTCAGAGTTTTAAAGAAGGGCCTGCAACGATCAGAAGACCGGCTGATAAATCTGTTCAACGCGGCTGCCATCTCGGCAAGATGTTGCACGTCCTTCGTGGAGTTGGGACGCTCCAGGTCTCGTATGGCCTTGATCTGTGATGAATCAGCTTCAATCCCTCGATTTGTGACCAGAAAACCCAGAAACTTTCCGGTGCCAACTCCGAAGGCGCACTTTGTGACGTTCAAACGAAGCTTGTGGAGCTTAAGTATGGCGAACATCTCTACAAGGTCGGCGAGGTGTTGAGACTTCTCCTTACTCTTCACCACCATGTCATCGATATAGGCCTCCATTGTTCGGCCCAGAAGAGGAGCGAACATCTTCGTTACCATCCTCTGAAAAGTCGCCCCGGCGTTCTTTAGTCCAAACGGCATGACTTTGTAGCAATATAAGCCTCTGGGGGTTGTGAACGACGTGATCTCTCTGTCCGGTTTATACATGGCTATCTGGTGGTAGCCGCGATATGCGTCCAGGAAGCTAAACCTCTGATGGCCAGCGGTTAAGTCCACCAGCTGGTCAATTCGTGGGAGGAGAAAGCAATCCTTGGGGCAAGCTCGGTTGACAGTCTTGTAGTCAACACAGACTCGCCACTTGCCGTTCTTCTTCGGAACAACCACCGTGTTGGATATCCACCGAGGGTACTGCACCTCCTCTATGGCCCCAGCTTTCAACAAATTCTTTACTTCTTCTGCGACCACTTCAGCATGGTGCAAGGCTGAGCGGCGCGTCCTTTGAATGAATGGTCGTGCATTAGGGAAGACATTCAACTGATGACAAATGAAGCTCGGGTCAATGCCAGGCATGTCGTAAGGGGTCCAGGCAAAGGCCTCCAAATTGGAAACCACGAAGTTGACATAATCCATCCGCTCGGCGCTAGACAAGGATGATCCCAAGAGGAAGAATTTAGTTGGATCGTTCTCGTCAATGCGCACTTCCACCAAATCTTCGACCGACTTTTCCTCAGCCTTTCTTCCTACGTCTTCAAGGACCTCTTTACCCTCGGGCCCTTCAATCATTTGGACGAACCCTTTGGCAGCTCGGCTGCCATTTACCGCAACGAATCATTGTTTCGCCATCACTTGGTCCCCCCAAACTTCCTCTATTTGTCCGCTCGGTGCCGGAAAGCGCATGACTTGGTGGAAGGTCGAAGCAACTGCTTGCGTGGCGTGCAGCCAACCCCTGCCTAAGATCAAGTTGTAAGTTGATAGAACTTTAAGCACCCAGAACTCTACTTGCTTTACGATCGATCCCGCTTTGACCGGAAAAATAATCTTTCCGATTGGCCATTCTGGCTGTGAGTTGAAGTCGACCAAAGGGGACGTTGCGGGGGCCAAGTCCTTGTCTTCCAACTTTATTTGTTTAAACGCGTCATAACACATAATTTCTACCGAACTCCCCTGGTCGATCAAGATTCTCTTGATGTCAAAGTCTTTGACGCGAAGAGTGACTACTAAAGCATCATTGTGCGGCATTTGAACTCTTTCCAAGTCCTTGATTGAGAATGAAAGGATATCCCTTTCTTCGGTCTTTCCCTTCTTCACAGCGGGCTGAACAGAGAGCACTTCCCTCATATGCTCGGCCTTCTTCATCATCCCTCTCAGCTCACAAACCCTGGCCGGTTCAATGATACCGTGGATGACGTTGATTACACCTTGTGGGGGCGCTTCTAGGGCGGCCAGGCCGTTTGGCTCGGCTTGGTCTGCTGGCGTGGCCTTGATGCCCCCATCTATATATTGGTCAAGATGCCCCGCTGCCACCAACTCCTCTAAGTGTTGTTTGAGCGGCAAGCAGTCCTCTGTTCAATGCCCTCGTTCTTCATGAAAGGTGCAGCGATATTTTGAATTGAAGCCCCTCTGCACACTCCCCAACTTGGCCGGCCAACGGACGAAGGGTTCACCTCGAATCTCGCTCAAAATGCGGTAGATGGGGATTTTAAATACCGTGGTGATCCCAGTCCGCGCCATCAATTTTCTTTTGGCATCCTCCGCTACATCACGGGGAGGGTCAGCCCGGTCGTTTCGGCGGCCCTTATTTCTGTCATCACGGTTTGAACCATGGCACTGGTCTTTCGACCGGTTGTTTGGGCGGTTATCCTCCTGCCCAACCAAGTGAACTTTCCCCGCAACCCTTCTGTCTACCGCGACCGGATTAGCCTTCTCGGTCGCGGAGGCGGCATCATCCTCCACACGATTGTGCTCATTGATCCGCTGCATCAATGACTCCATGGTTGTGGGTTGATGCATCGTGAGTGAATCTCGCAGCCTATGTCCGACTGGGAGACCCCGTTTGTACTGAGTGATCGCCAGATTGGTGGGACAGTCGAGGATCTCATTGTAAGTTTCCCGGTATTTCGCATTGTATGCCTTCAACGAACATCCAAACTCCATCTTGAAGCCCAGGAGATGGTCGACCTCTTTCGGCGTTCGTGTGTTGGTTTTGAATCTGGTGACGAAGGCTTTCGCTAGTTGCTGCCAACCCTCAATACTCCTCTCCGGGAGCCTTTCGAACCATTTCAAACCCAGCTCTCCCAAGCTTGCTAGGAATATGAGGCACATCAAGGCGTCATTCCGCCGGTGTCCAGCCATTACTTACCGGTAATGGCTCACATGCATGTATGGATCCGTCTTGCCATCGTACAAAGTGAACTTTGGCTGGTGGAATCCGGCGGGGAGTGGCGTACTCTCAATCTCTGGAGACAGCGGCGTGGCTGTAAGTCGCGCCAGCTCTTTGTCCACCAGCGCAGGGGTCATCACTTTGGGGGCTGGCATCGCCACTTCCTCACTGTAACGAACTGGAGCGCTTAACCTCTGCAATGCCGGCACTCTCCGAGCCTCCCGACGGCGCGCCCTCTCCTCCAATACATCCCTCAAGTCCCTGGAACGTGTGAAGAAAGAGGATCCCGACATCGGCGTCGGGCGTGAGGAGCGGTAGGTGTTGTCGCGAGAGAGGGACCTGCCCTCTCCTTGGTCGGGACCTCCAACCCCATAGTTCCTGGTGATGGAGAGAGAGTGAGTCCTCCCCTGACGGCGACTGCTACAACGAGAGGACGGGGTGCACTCACTGAGGTTGCCCTCTCCAGCAACACCCTTCCCTTTAATCTGGCATTTCAGCAGCTCCATCTCCGTCGCCATCTTGCGAATGACGGCGTCTTGGTCCTTGAGTTTGTGCTCCAGGCGCTGCGCATGGGACTCCCCACGGCGTCGGCTGCCTTCAGGACTCTGCGAGCGATTAGTACTCCTCCCGCGTTTGTCTCGCGCACTTCGCGAAGGAGTCTCTAGGCCCGCCATGGCTGGAATATTCGGAGGACCTTCTCTCAAGCGGACGTACTCAGGTGTGACGCCATCGACGACGGACAGTGGGGCTTTGCCGTTGTTGGCCATGGAAATGGTTGAAGAAGCTCTAAGAACAAAGGTTGAGTATCACAAAATTCCCACAGACGGCGCCAATTGTAAGGGGGTGAAATATCCTCTGCTTTTCCGTACTCCTTGTACTCCAAGCTTCTTTTGACGGCGTCTACCTGGTAACACAGAAACGGTGAGCTGCCCGGCGGTGGTGTGCCGGATAGACCCTCCGACGATCAAGTCAGTCCACTTGAGGAAGGAGAAGACAGATAGAGAGAGAGTATTTTCTTTTGGGGGAGAAGTTGCATACCTCTAACGTTCGTCCTCTTCCCTATTTCAAGGCTGTCCATGCAGCCTCAAGATTATGCGCGCACTACCTCTGTTGTCCTTCTCAACATAGGTGGCAGTGCTCGCCTCTCACCACCTTACGCGTGTAAAGGCTTAGTCCTCCCACCAGTGCACGCAGAACTGTCTAACGGTATTATGGCATGCGTGGAGCAGATGTCCTCTCCCTCGTGCCATTGGCCCGGGTGGCACACTTGACTGCAGTACCACGACCGGCCTATCTCCCGCGAAGAACTATCACTACAGGCACTCAACCGCGCTATGCCCCACCGGACTGCCCCTTGGCAAAGGGACAGAGGGGTGATGCTCATGGGCCGGGCTGGTATTGACCGGTTTATCGTGGCATACCGGTCGCGAGGCATGCCGGCCTCCGTCCGTTCTACCTTTATCCGAGATTATCTGGAATCTGCCCATCTCGGCTAACCGGTCAGAGACGTGCCATCCCTCACTTGTCCATAGTTTAGCCCGAGCTACCCGTAGCCTGGTCTCGCCACTTGGTTGTGTGCCCTGCCGAATGTTTGCTAGTCGCAGCTCGGCCAAGCATAGTTCACACCCGGTCAGCCGATCTTTTCGACCGAGAAAAACAGACCCACAGGCCCTCTCGATAGAGGAAATAGCACGGCGCCGTGAGGTCTGTCACGACCTGCCCTATCTTAGCTCGGCCGTACTAACGGCGCAAATCTCCCATCTCATATGGGCACAAGGGTTTTAATAAAAAAATGCCTTCTGCAAAGTTTTACATGTTTCTGTTATTTCAATCACAAACATTGCTAAAAAGAATATCACAATCTTATTGATTCGTCGTTTTTCATTCAAAAATGAAGAATTAAAAAAAGTATTAATTCAGTAGAATAGTGAATTGTCCAGATATCGTACCAGTTATATTAATTCGAGCAGTAATTTCTAATTTAATTTAAAGAGGAGAGGATGATTTAATTTTTGCTAATGAGAATTTAAATTAAAACTAAAATAATTGTGCAAAAAAATAATCTGAATATGGAGAGAGACTTAAGATTTCGAATACACTACTAACCTCATATCATGTAATTAAAATATCCGATTCTAGTAAATTAATAGCCCGAATAATAATGATGTATCGTGGTTACAAATTCAAATATCATCGTCAAGAAGATGAATATATTCAAAATGTAGGCACGAATCATCTTAGGTTGACAGAATCTCCTACACTAAACTATGGTTACTAACTATGATTTGATCCAAAAATCATATAAATAGTCTTTTGGGGGAGGGATCTATACATATTTTTATATAAACAGAAAGAACTTTGTGAATAAGATGAACGCGAGTTATGTCAACGTCAAAATGAGATTTTAAAGAAGTCAATGAGAACAAAAATAAGTACTTTGTGAAACACTTATATATATATATATATATATATACTAGGTAGGAGGCCCATGCACGGCACAAGCGAGTTGCACATTTTTTTAAATTAAAATTTGATTTTTAAATTTTGAAGTAGTGTTTGTTTAATGGAAGAAAAATATAGTGGAATACACCTTATATATTTATACAATATCATTTTATTTTGCCTATAATGTTTTTTACGAACTCTTATGTTGTATTTGGTTAATTAGAATGAGATGAAAGAAAATGATTATGTGCCTTTATTATGACTTTAGTTATGAGTTTGACCTCTCTAAAGCAATTTTGGATATTTTTTTAGTTGGTTGCTATTTAATTCTACAAAAATTAAAGATATAATAGTCAAAAGTTAAGAGTATAACAATGTTTTTTAGAGTATAACCATACAAAAAATCATTCCGACATCACTTAAAAAAAGAAAAAGGTAAATTATAAATACATCATTGAGATTTGCTTAAAATACGGATTGCCTTTTGTAGTTTGCAAATTTACAAATATTCCCTTGTTAGAATTTTTTATTTAATAGAATTAATGGAAAAAAAATTTCCTAACTGCTTTTATATATAATAAAATTACCTAAATTATTAATTGAAATAAATTTTTGTCATCACCAAAAGTTGTTAATTGAGTTGATGATATATTAATAAAAATGCTTATTTGTTATGAAATTCAAAATTTAAAGGGGAGTGATGTAATTTTCAAAACCACAAGGCACAATTTATATTTGAAACAAACCTCAGGAGGTGTGTTTGTAATTTATTCAAAAAAATAAAAAATAAAAAAAATCTATACTTTTGGACTGTTAGGCTAAATACAATTAACCCAAATTTCTTACAAAATTTCTAAAAATTCTCCATCCAAGTTAATTCACTAACCAAATTAAAGGGCAAAATAGATTCAAAAATAACGTAAGGGCAAAATGGAAAATAAAATACAAACCACCAACACCAAAGCTATACTTATATAGATAGATAAATAAAAATTAATAAAAATATTGAATAGTTAGACTTGGTTTTATTTGTCCTTTTGAATCTTAATCCATAAATTGAACTTATAATCAATTGTTTTAAAAAATTTAGAATTGAAACCAAAATCATGCCTTCAAAACATCAGACTAAATTATACAATTTTAGAATTGACCCCCACAATCCCCTTTGAATCTCTACCACTGATGTATGTATGGGACCCAATCATCTATGTGTGGGGCCCACACTATCAATGGTAGAGATCCAAAAGGAATTGTGGGGGTCTCCAAAAAATGGCGGTCTCAATCATTGTCGATTATTATAAAGTGAACACTGGACTTGGTGTAAATGTCATAGAAAAAGCACTTTGTTAATAAGATGAATGAAGGCTTTATTGATATCGAAATGAGATTAGAATTTAAAGAAGTCAATAAAAAACAAAAGTAATATATATATATATATATATATATATTAAAATTAATACAAATGTTGAACAGTTCGATGTGGTTTGTTTCTCCTCTTGAATCTTAATCCATATATTGAACCATGCTCAATTGTTTTAAAAATTTTAGAATTGAAACCAAAACCATGTCTTCAAAACATCATACTAAATTGTATAGTTTAGAATTATTCAATAGACAGTTTTAATGTTTTTTAACATCGTAATTTCGTTCTAATCTGAGTTACACAATCTTTATTATATATCTATTTATTTTTCAATTATATTATTATATGTGAACATCTGAGTTGGCGTTGACAAAAAGTGTCTCACAATTTTGATTTCCAAAATAACCCTCACAATAATTACATAATTTTTACACGTATCTTCTATCTATTTATCTGTCTATACTATCATAAAGTGAACATTAGACTTGGTGTGAATCTCACAAAAATTTAATTTCCAAAAATATTCTCAAAAATAGTTTTGGAACTACTAACTTGCAACCTCAAGCTGGCGTTGTGTCTCATGATTTTTATTTCGAAATAAGTCGGAATA
This sequence comes from Camellia sinensis, assembly GCF_055761805.1. Classification (NCBI taxonomy): domain Eukaryota; kingdom Viridiplantae; phylum Streptophyta; class Magnoliopsida; order Ericales; family Theaceae; genus Camellia; species Camellia sinensis. The sequence continues at coordinate 54,489,174 of NC_138967.1, forward strand.
ATTATATAATTTTCACATGTAACTTTTTTCCCGTAATTTTTTTGGAGTATTTATTAGAAAATCATCTTATAAGTACTTGTATTACAATTGATCCATAACATATTCTTATATTCCAACAAATCTTATCATTTGGACATTTGATCCACCAAATCTTAGTTCTCTAGGAGATATTTGAAATGATCTAAATAAATATACTTTTTGACTTTTTACGAAAAAATATGTAAAAAAGTAGAGAGAGTTGATATAACCCTAATAAGTATACTTATCTAAATAAGTGCACTTATATAGTGCATAGTGCATAATTTTACCTTTAAAATTTATTTAACCCGTAACAACTTGGTGTGAACTATTTTGTACTTTTTATATATTAAACTTTAAAAATTCATAATTTTTGTTGCACATTTTTTTACTTTATTTTTTTATGAAATTTATATTTTTGAATTCTAATTAATGAGATCTATCAAATAAGATTTCACTGGAATATGTAATTTTTTAAAATATAAATAAATAAATACATAAATAAATTTGATAGTGTGAGTGTTCGCATGAAATATTTACATTGTCAATATGAACATTAATGAGCGCTTCACTTTATTATTATTAAGGGTATTTTGGTAACTTTATTAGCAATATGACATATTGTATTATAGAAAAAATAATTTAGGGGTTGTTTGAGATGATCTAAATAAGTGTTCTTTTTGACTTTTTATGAAATATGAGTTGGGTTTGAAGTGATGTGTTAGAGAGGTAATGTGACTTAAATAAGATGATGTAACTTAAGTAGGATAATGACTTTTTCAATTTTTTAAGAGTTGCCAAACTTAACCTAAGTAAATGAAGAGAAATTTATAAATAAATGCTTCATTTTTTTTTTTTCCGACTTGCACACACAAAATATGTACTTGGCGGCTAACTTTCTTAGAAAATTAAAAATGAAAAAAAAAACAACTTATTTTCCGCTGCCAGGATTCGAACCTGGTGTATTCTCATAAGCCAAGTTGATAATTGAGCTACAGCGGAGCTTGTCATGTAGTTGTGAAGATAATAATATTTATAGAGCTAATCGTGTTTCATTCTTTTTTTTTTTTTTTTTTTTTTTTTTTTGGGTCTAAGGTGGAGTTTCATAACCTAATTTAATACTTAAAACTAAATATATTAAGTAAAAGTTAATTAAGTTTATTTAATAATTACAAATGATATCACTTAAATGTAACTCTTAAAACATAAGTAAAAAATTAAGAAAATTTTAAGTGATAAAAAATTTATTTAATTCTGACTTAATTTATAAATACTTATACATAACTATCAACATACACTATATAACCTCACAAGCTCTACCATCACCACCACCTATACCACTACTATCACCACCACTTCTACCACTGCTATCACCACCACCATCATCCATCACCCTTCTACAATCACTACTTTCATCACCACCACCATCATCCATCACCCTTCTACAATCACTACTTTCATCACCATTGGCATTACTAACATAACCATCGTCATTATTTCACTACTACCACCATAGTCGCCATCTATTATCACCACCACTACAACAATTTGTACAATCCTTCACCTCTACAACTAATGTTACCATTGTCATAACTACCACCACCATCATTTTATTGTCACCGTTCTCTTTTAAACACCATTACATTACTCCGGGGTTGATTCTAACTTTTCTAAGACCCAAAGCAAACTTTTAATATGAGGTCTTTCATATTTATTTAAAAAAAGATTGATCAAAACATTATGTATTGAATTTTATTTTAAATTTTTACATTTAATAATGCTCATAAAAAGGTTACTAAAATTTACTTAAATATATAACAAAGTTTACAATAATAAAAAAGATTAAAATATAAGCTACTTACCAAATAGAAACTAAATTAAGTCTTCTACGGGCTTTTTCCCAAAATAAGCCTATTTTGCATTTTATTTCCCAAACTAGGCCAACTTCTGAGGAAATTCCCAAAATAAGCTGAAGCGCCATTCCCATTCGCGCTTTTACTGTAAGGAGGTTGAAATTGGATGAACAGTGTAATCGCTATTCCGATTAGCGAGTTTGATTAAGAAAACGCTATTGCAAATAGCGCTTCATTTGTTTCTGAAGAAAACGCTATTCCGAATAGCGCCTTCACTGTTGCAAATAGCGCTTCATTTGGTTTGTGAAGAAAACGCTATTCCGAATAGCGCCTTCACTGTTGCAAATTTTGCTTTGTGAAGAAAACGCTATTCCAAATAGCGCCTTCACTGTGCACTTACAAAATCGCCATTTGTAATAACGCTTTCAGACACAATAAAACACACCCAAGCCACGTTTTTTACACTCCCCACACTCAGCTCTCGATCTCCCTCTGCTCTGTCACCCTCAGCAGCTCTCGATCTCCCTCTCACCCTCAGCAGCTCTCGATCTCCCTCTGCTCTCGATCTCTCAAACTCTCTCGCTCTCTCGATCTCCCTCTGCTCAACTCTCACTGTCGCTCTCGCTCTCCCGCTGCTCTCACTCTCTGTCTCTGTCTCTGTCTCCGTGGTATGGCTCTATCTTTTTTCTGAATTTTATGTATTTATTTATTGTGTTTTTGAATGTGTGTTTGTGAATGTGTGTTTGTGAAAATGTGAATGTTAGGGTTTTAAATGTCAATTATTAAATGTGTTGGTTGTAATGTGTTAGGGTTTTTTTATCAGTGTTGTGAAAATGTTAGGGTATGGAATTTTGGTTGTGAATCAGAAATCAGAAATTATGTTTGAGTTAAATGTTTGAAATTATGTTTGGAATTTTGCTTGTGAATCAGAAATCAGAAATCAGAATAATTTGAAATGTCTATATTTCGAAATCATCTTCTGAAGAAAATATAGACATCTTCTTCACCAATATTTGTTCACCTATATTTGAGCTAGATGCCATACTTGTTGAATTGGAATATAGACATTTTGAGCTAAATGTCTATATTTGATCTATACACAAAATCATTTTCTTCACCTATATTTGTTGAATTGGAATTATGAAATGTCTATATTTTGGTATTTGAAAGCAGAAATTGGAATTTTGAAATTATGCTTGTGAATCAAAATGTCTATATTTTTTTTGGAATTTTGAATTGTGTATATTTGTTGAAATGGAAATTTTAACCCCATATTTTTTATTTGTTGTTAGAATTTTAAAAAAATTAGGTTAAGAGGAATGAAATTTTAAAAAATATGGGGTTAAGAGGAAATTAGGTTAAGAGGAAATTTTAACCCCACATAAACAAAAAAATTTATCAACCTATATTTGTTGAAATAGAAATTTTATTTGTTGCTTGTTAAGAGGAATTAAAAGGAAATTAGATTTTGAAATTAGGGTTTTAAAAGTAATTTTTTTTAACTAAGAATAAAATTAAAAAAATTGAAATTCATATAATTGATAATTGTTAATGTCATATTATGAAATTCATATAATTGAGAATTGAAAATTGAAAATCATTTTATGAAATTCATGAATTCAAATATTTATGAGTAACATAACTAAGAGTTTGTTTGAATTGGAATTTGGAATTTTTCATGAACCAAATAACATATGGCCCCATGAATGTGGACTGTTCACCAATTATCCCTATTTTAAATTGATAATGTTATATAAATTAATAAATTTGTATTATAAAAAAAAAAATTAACTACTAGTATAACACCTATTACATCATTGACATAATTCATGCTTTAATTTTAAAAAATTTATTTGTACATGATATATCAATTATTAAGAATAATTTATAAAATTTATGAATTTGTATAATGTTTTTCATTTTGTATATGTTATATATGAAGTTGATGTGTTAAAGTCAATTTGCTTTAATCATATATACAGTTAGAGTATTCTTTATTTGTTACACATAATTACTAATATACATAGCATGAATTGTTCACTTTATGGTTGTATATTGAATTTTTTATTCAGTTTGTACATCAATATGAATTGTTCACAAAAACAAGTTAGATGAAAGTAAAACCAAAAATGAAGTATAGTTTAAACTATAATATGCAAATATTAGATTAAACTAATGATGGAGCCATGTGGGTTCTATTTGAGGTAGTATAATGTGGAGATTGTCATTATGTTTGCCCAAGCACATGGTGTGGTGGGTGGTGGGGTTAAAAATCTTTAACTTTTTCATGCATGCTTTGATCCACAATATCTGTTTCGTCTATTTTTTTATTTTTTTAAAAGGATGAAAATAATATTACTTTTTGATTTCTTTTTTGTGAATGTTCAAATCTATGCAAATTCTTGATCTACAGTATCTGTTTGTTTCTTCTATTTTTTAAAGGATGAAAAGAAGAGAACTTTTTCATTTTTGTTTTTTTTTCACAATGTTCAACTCTTTGCCTACTCTTGTGATCTTGTTTTTTTCACAATGTTCAACTCCACTATTTGCCTACTCTTGTGATCTTGTGTTTTTTCACAATGTTCAACTCCACTCTTTGGCCTCTTTTGGGAACATAGTTTTTAGTCATTTTTTTTGGTTTGTAGAAAATTAAGATAGCGTTTGATAACGTTTACGTTTTTTGTTTATGTTTACAAAAATTTTATAAACTGATTTTTGTTTATTTTAAAAAAAACATAAATTTTAAACGGTTTGAACAAAATGTTTTAAAAAATTTAAAAACATAAACTACAAAATATGGGGTTAAGAGGAAATTAGGTTTTGATTTGTTGAAATGGAAATTTTAACATTTCAAAATTTTAAAAAATATGGGGTTAAGAGGAAATTAGGTTAAGAGGAAATATGGGGAAATTTTAAAAAATATGGGGTTAAGAGGAAATTAGGTTAAAAGGAAATTTTAACCCCACATAAACTAAAAAATTTATCAACCTATATTTGTTGAAATGGAAATTTTATTTGTTGCTTGTTAAGAGGAATTAAAAGGAAATTAGGTTTTGAAATTATGGTTTTAAAAGTAATTTTTCTACCCATTGTGCAAACCACTTTTTCTACAATATTTTTTACTTTTATGTATTTATTAATTTGTTATTTTTTAACAAATTTTTTTACTTTTTAGGTGTATTGTAATGGTTATTAATTTATTGTTATTTTGTTCTGACACCCCCTCAAAATTTGTATGAATTGCATAATTCCAATGGGCACAGTAGGTAGGTATGTGGCTTTGTGCAGTGATGCATCTGACTTTGTGCAGTGACACGGTGATGCATGTGACTTTGTGCAGTGATGCAGTGATGCATGTCACTTTATGTAGTGATGTAGTGATGCAGTAATGCATGTGACTTTCTGACTTTGCGATGCTTTCTCAGATTACGTGATGCATGTGACTTTCTGCAGCGCAACTTACATGCTTTGTTTTTTCGTCACATTTCAGAAGTCATCTAAGTCACATTAAAACGACTGTGAAAAGACGTAGAAAATGCTATTATGTTGGTGAAAAAAAACATGATGGATGGTTGTATAACAACAATGAAAATGGGATGACTGTGAAGTTCATTAACTGTAAATAAGATAAAATATAGGCTGTAAAGTTCCAATCGTGTTTACATATGAGGTGACCATTTTATTAGTTTGGTGCAAAAAATAACGATAGTTTTATAGGTCTAATTGAGTTGGACGGTTGTGTATTTACTTGCACTCTGTTTCATAGTTGTTAATGAACAATAATTTTTTTGAAACACCTATATGTACTGAAAACATCAATTCCAAGTGACTACTTACTGTATTACAAAAGTAAGCATGCCAAAATAGTTTCATGTGGCGATGTGACAACTCACTGCATTTAGTTTTATTTGACAACTCATTGCTCGAATATGAAGGGATTGCATTGTGATTCTCTGGCCTACAATCCGAGCAGTTTTATCTGACAACCACGTCCGTGACTACATCATAGGTACAATATATTTTTCTACCCATTGTGCAAACCACTTTTTCTACAATATTTTTTACTTTTATGTATTTATTAATTTGTTATTTTTTATTAATTTGTGCAGTGACACGGTGATGCATGTGACTTTGTGTAGTGATGCAGTGATGTAGTGATGCATGTCACTTTATGCAGTGATGCAGTGATATATGTGACTTTCTGACTTTGCCATGCTTGTATACGTTGTGACGTTTTTCCTCACATTATATCAGAGCATGTGACTTTATACAGTAATGCAGTAATGCATTTAAGAATTCATGTAAGTCACATTAATACGACTATGAAAAAAAGTAGAAAATGCTATTATATTGGTAAAAAAATATCATGAACGATTGTGTAATAACAATGAAAATGGGATGACTGTGAAATTCATTAAGTGAAAATAAGATAAAATATAGGCTGCAAAGTTCCAATCGTGAAAATGAGATAAAATATAGCATGAGATAATAGTTTCATGTGGCGATGTGACAAGTCACTGCATTTTGTTTATTTGACAACTCACTGCATTTTGTTTTATCTGACAACCACGTCCGTGACTACATCACAGGTACACAAAGTCACGGGTACTCAAAATTGCATGAAATGAATAACATAAAATAATATCACGTGTATCACATATTCCATAGTGCCCCAGGACGCATTATCGTCACCAGATCACCTCTAGTTAACCCCCACTATGATGTCTATAAATACCCCAGTATGATGTTTGTTGAAGTCATAACAATAGTAACATATCTACAATTACTATTATTATTAACTTTTTTATTTTTTGAACAATGTCTTCAAGAGGTGCAGGAAGTTCACGCCGGCAAAGAAATTCGAAAGTGTGGCTGCTACCTCCATTTACGTATGACTACAAGAGCGAAAAGTACTCAAGTCCGAAGGATTATTATGCTGGTATCCGAGCAGAATGGGCGTTCAGGGTAACGGAGCAAGAAGGATTGTATAATGATCTACGTAACTTTGGGGCACCGGTACCTCATCGTCGTTCATTGACCATGGCTAGACGAAATGTGAGTGACTATGAAATAGCAGTTACCAGAATTAAGAATGAGAACAACAGAATGTTGATGCGGAGATGTCGACATTTCATGCTTCAGCTAGCCACCGAAATGGCAGAAGCAAGCAACCGAGTTTTGACAATGACTGAGCGAAATAATGTCTTAAATAATGAAAAATATTTCTCTGACTACTACATGTCAGATGAGGAATAAGAAATCAAATACCGTTATCTTCCATATATGTTTGTATGTATGTTGTGTCATATGTTCGTTACTAGAGTGTAAGACAATGTTGTTGTTAATCTAACGTACGGATGTATTTCAAGTATTTGTTTTATGAACCTGAACTTCATGACTTTCTTTATTGAATTGCAATGACTTAATGAATGTTCTGGATTAATAAATGGATTAATGTATGTTCAATTATGTGAATACTTAAAACACATAAAACATAACAGGTAGCTCGGTCAAAAGCTTCCCTTAACTGGGGCTGGTGAAATAGGGATTAATTAACAAAGAATTTCAATCTCCATTAGGAAAGAAGAAAGAGTCACCTTCCAATTCCTAAAAGTCCAGTACAAATGATGACTCCGGTAATGAATGACGGGGTTGACAAAAAACTGAACTCGGTGAAACGAACTGCCGCCTTCAATAACACATAAAACATAACAGGTAGGTCGGTGAAAAGCTTCCCGTAACTGGGCCTCGTCAAATAGGGATTCTCAACGTAAAGAATTTCAATCTCCATCAGGAAAGAAGAAAGAGTCGCATTCCAATTCTTGGAAGTCCAGTAAAAATGACGACTCTGGTAAGGAATGGGGGGTTGACAGAAAACTAAACTTCGGGAGCTGGACAAACAAGCTCAAACCCAAGTGGTTGGTCCAGTTGGGGGACTAAGTTTGTGAAGTCATGTGACCTGGTGCACAGGCTTTGGTTTTCTCGATATTTTGATCGATTTTTTTATTACAGTGACAACTCATCTCTACTTGATATATATGGGATTCTCAATTCAGAAAGTCACATGACAACAGTGAATTCACTGATTTACCTTACAGTGAGCATGCCCTTATTTTGTCTGTATATGCAGATGGATTATCAAGTCATGTATTTTTTTATTACAGTGACAACTCATCTTTACTTGATATATGTGGGACTCTCAATTCAGAAAGTCACATGGCAACAGTGAATTCACTGATTTACCTTACAGTGACCATGTCCTTATTTTGTCTGTATATACAGATGGATTGTCAAGTCATGTGACTTGGTGCACAGGCTTTCGTTTTCTCGATTTTTTGCTCGATTTTTTTATTACAGTGACAACTCATCTCTACTTGATATATTTGGGATTCTCAATTCAGAAAGTCACATGGCAACAGTGAATTCACTGTTTTACCTTATAGTGAGCATGCCCTTTTTTTGTCCGTATATGCAGATGGATTGTCAAGTCATGTATTTTTTTATTACAGTGACAACTCATCTCTTATTGATATATGTGGGATTCTCAATTCAGTAAGTCACATGGCAACAGTGAATTCATTGATTTACCTTACAGTCAGCATGCCTTTATTGTGTCCGTATATGCAGATGGATTGTCAAGTCACGTGACTTCGTACACAGTATTTTCTTTTCTCTGTTTTTTCAGTCTAGTGACACTCATACCTTGTTCATATATGTGGGATTGTGATGCAGAGGCATCTTTGTAAAGCCGTTCATAACCAACTATATAAACGGCTAAAGGTGAAGACACAACCTTACAACTCATTTCGCTCTACAAAATTGTCATTTATTTGTTTTAAAAAATTAGCATGGCTACATCGTTCGTGGGAGGGAGTGGGAATCGCAGAGGTGGTAGGAACTTGCAAAGGGGTGACAGTTCATGATGAGGAAGGGGAAGGGGAAGTGGCAATGCTGAAGATGAAACACCATTTCCTTTGTTAGATCCCTCTTGTGCTTATCATGATAGGTTTGGGAAGCGACATTTTGTCATGCCCAAATACTATCGAGATCCATGTGGTTTGGTGGAGGATCCATCAGATAATCAAACAGGATATGGTTTAGCAAACGCTAGACTTCTGAAGTGGCCTGCACTATTTATAGAGCGAGTGCAAATGGAAAGATTATGTCGGGAAAATCGACTGAAGGTGCCAAAAGCACGTTCTGTTGAGATCCAAAAGGAAGATCCTGATAATGTTGATCGACTATGTGAAAGACTACAACGTGAGATTTCTCAAATGAACCGTAGATTAGCCCGCGATATGCAGCTATACATAGTTAAGAAGGATGCCCAGAAGAACAAAACAGAACCAAATGATGCGGCTATCAAGGGTATCATGGAGGATCCTCAGCTTGTCTCTGATGCTGAGCTTTCGGATTGTTCAGACTCTGAGCCACCTGCCGATTTAAGCGCGAATTAGGTGTTAATGTCTACACTTCGGCAATATAACAACTTGCATTAATATGTAATGTCTGTGTTAGAGTAAGTATAACTGTTATGTTATATTATGTTTATGTTTAAGTTTATGTTTATGTATTGTGTCTGTCAAATGTTACGGCTATTAATATGCAATATTAGGTCATGATTTAGGTGTTTGTCTGTCTAACTGTTATGTTTATGTATTGTGTGTTCAGTTCAGGGTGTCCAGGATATATGTAATGTGTGTTCAGTTCATGGTGTCCAGAATGTCTTTTTGTGGGAGAATTATGTCTGTACTACCTATGTAACTGGAAACTATTACATTTGCAACTTTAGTTATGTTGTTTTCATGCCTGTATGAGTATTTAGTAAATTAGTGACTTCGTATATTATGTATTAAGTATTATTACAAAATTGTTGGCAAAATTTATTTTAGGAGCTCTCGCTGTGGCCTTCGTCTTCTTGGCCTACTTCGCGGTGGTCTTCGCGTCTCACCCTTTGTCGTTGCTCGTCGAGCTGCACAGTGTGTGGGTGTGCTTCGGACTGTAGAGCATGCATATCACATTCTAACCCATAACAAAGACGAAACAAAAAAATAAATTTTCTAAATGAAAACGGGTACAAAACGACTTTACTAAACTACTTTACTAAACTGGTTTTCTAAATTACATTCTCACCTTCTAACCCAAAACAAAGACAAAAGAATAAATATATGTATATGTTTAAATGAAAACGGCTTTCGTAAAGCCAAAATAATTTTCTAAATAACACCTTCTAACCCAAAACAAAGACAAAAGAAAAAAAAAATTACATGAAAACGACTTTAGTAAAGCCAAAAAATATTATTAATTACATTATCACCTTCTAACCCAAAACAAATACAAAACAATAAACAAAAAAAAAAAAAATTACATGAAAACAACTTCAGTAAGACGAAAAAAATTATTAATTACATTTTCTAAATCAAAACAAAGACAAAAGAAAAAATAAAAAATTTAACATGAGAATGGCTTCAGTAAAGCCAAATAAATGAACATGATTGGCTTAATAATATCTAAATGAATATGATTGGCTTAATAATATCTAAATGAATATGATTTTAAAATTATATATATGAAAAATAGTATGTAAAATTAATATATGAAAACAGATTTTTCTCATATTATGTAAAATTTATTGTAAACATGCATTCAAAAACAAAAGAAAAAAAAAACATATTTTAACATGACAATAGTTTTAGTAAAGCCAATTTCAATTTTATGAATCATATTATCACCAAAACAATGACAACAGACAAAAAAAATAAAAAATAAAAAATAAAAAAATAATCTGCTAATGAGGAAAGAAATGGGAGTTGGGTGTACATTGTAAACGCTATTGGAAATGGCGTTTTCTTCAGAACTAAAGGCGCTATTCCGAATAGCGTTTTTGTCAACAGTAAAGTCGCTATTTGTAATAGCGTTTTCATCACCTATACAGTGAAGGCGCTATTTGTAATAGCGTTTTCTTCACAAACCTGCATTCCGAAATGAAGCTATATTGAGAACAGTGTTTTGTTTAGAAGCGCTATTTGCAATAGCGTTTTCTTAATCAAACTCGCTAATCGTAATAGCGATTACACTGTTCATCCAATTTCGACCTCCTCACAGTAAAAGCGCGAATAGGAATGGCGCTTCAGCTTATTTTGGGAATTTCCTCAAAAGTTGGCCTAGTTTGGGAAATAAAATGCAAAATAGGCTTATTTTGGGAAAAAGCCCGTCTTCTACTTCTTTCTAGGAATAGTGACATGTAGGTATAGTTTATCAAAAGTGATTAACATCATACTAACTTAATCCTCAATCATTACAAATCAAATAATCAATGAAAGATTATCTAAAAAATAATAATAATCAATGAAAGAAAACATAAAAAATAATTAAAATATGTAATCACAGTAGACAATGTATATAATCAATGATCAAATAAAAATAAGAAATCATCTCTATTACAAAGTCTGTATCTTTAAACCCAATTTTATATTACAAATTTAAGACTTTCCATCATAGTTGAACAAATACAAAACAGGAAAACAAAAATCAATACATAAAAAGCTAAGAAATAAAATAGGTGTTCAATTAATTTTTTAAAAATTTAGATGAATACTTCTAATTCATGTTGTGGACAGCAACCAACTCAAAAGTTAAAAACTTTGGTTTTATTATATTTGTAATCATATCTTAGATGCATTTAAAATATAAGAGAAAATTATCCACAAGTCATTTTGAAAAGTGTGTGTTCTATTTAATCCTAAAACCTTTTTGATAGACCCAAAAGTCATGTGCCCATTTATCTTCTTTTTTTTCCTTGCACCTTGTTTCTTCTCTTTATCTTTCTTTCTCTAATATCGGCGACAACCACGACCATGACCACGACCACTACCACCACCACACCTTCCTTCTTTTCTTTCTTTTTCTAATCTACAGTTATCGGTGACTGGCAACCACCATTGATTGGAGTTCACTAGTAATCACTGAGCACCGACTCCGTACTTCGTACTCACCAAAGGCGAAGGAGATGAGTTTCCGATGAAGAAGATTTGATGTAGATCAACTTACATCTACATCAGAGATCTACATCAAATCTGAGTAGATCTACATCAAATTCAGCTAGATTTAAAACAAAAATAATTGCCAGTGTACAAGCCTCTCTCTATATCTGTCTCTTTCATTCGATCTCTCAGTTTTTTTTATTACTTTTTCTATACTACACACTTATATTTTCCTGTTATAATGGAGAAAATTTTCAAGTTATGAATAAGTTGTTTTCGAGTTTTAGTTACAGGCGGTGAAAATTATAAAATTTACAGTTTCAGTTTTTTTGATATTGAAATGAATCATTCTTTAGAACTGTAAAAATTTGTAGTTTCATAATTTTCTTTAGAACTGTAAAATTTTGCAGTTTCATCACATGTTTTTAAGTTTGATTAATAACGATAAATGCTTAATAGAATCATACTTTGAAATTATAACAATTTACAGTTTCAAAGGTTGTTTTTAGTTTGATTAATATTGGAGATTATTTGCTTAAATCTTACAAAAATTAAAAATAACATATGTTTTTTTTCCATTGTTACTGTTTGTTGTCCTTACGTTTTTTTTTTTCCCTTGTAGTTTATCAATATTTAGCACATGTTGTCATGTTTTTTTTTGCTCTAATTTCTCAATTTATTCTTTTTTTGGGGCAATATGCTGAACATTCTGGTGAGTCTTCGACAATATCTTGATGTCTAGAGAACATTCTAGACATTCCGGTGACTTCTGCCGACATGAAAAAAACTCCGGCGATACTTTGACGAATTTTTGGTAATATTCCAACAACTTTCCGGTGATGTTAAACATTCTGATAAGTTTCCGGTGATCGTCTGACAGAAGTCCAGCGGTAGTGGGATGTATCAGTGCCTTTAAATTTAAAAAAAAATAAAAAAATTTAGTAACAATTAAAAATATGTAGGACTAATTGGTGCAAGTGCTTTGTTTTGGGACTAGATGAGTTTTGAATTTTGTGTATGAGACTTATTGGTAAGTTCCCCAAAATATAAATTGAGGCCTCAAAATTTTGTGACTTTTTATTCAGAGAGCCTCTTCTTATAAGAAATTTTAGATCTTTCTAACTCAAATGACCCATTTTTTTTTTTCTCGTGAACCTATATAATACTTACTATAATTTTGGGCCTTTTTTTTGGACATTTTTGGGAGCCCCAAAACAACTACTTTGTGGGCTTTGCCCCAAAGCCGGCCCTGCATTACCCCTCCACCATTACCACAACCATTATCTTTCTATTTGTAGCACTATTGTCATTAGCGCTATAGGTACCATTGTTGCCTTCACCACCACCAACAACAACTCAATATTACAATATAAAATTGAAAATTACAATTTAAAGATAATAATTTTTTTAAAATTTAGAATTCAGTATTTAATTTTTAATTTTATTAAACATCACCTAAATAAATCTGAGGATGTTGGCAACTCTAAAATTTTGTCTAATCTTCTATCCATCTATTTATCTATGTTCTATAATAAATATAAAGTGAAGATGGTATTGACACAAAATGTAAACATTTTGATTTTAAAAAATGCCCTCCACAACTATTTAAATATAAAATTATATGGAGAGGAGGTTAGGACTCGCAATTAAGATCATCGATTTGGTAGACAAGACCCTTACCACTTGAGCGACACATAATACATGTGTTTTTAAATCAAAATCAAAATCAAAATTTATATTTTATAAATTTAACAACACACCCCCACAAGACCCTCACGACTTGAGAAGCACACAATATGTGTATTTTAAAATCAAAATCAAAATCAAAATTTATATTTATATAGATTTAATAGTATACCTTTACTAATCATATCATCATATATATATATATATATATTAAAAGTAGTGTTTTTCCTTACTTAGATGACACATTCTAAAGAATTTTTTATTTTTTATTTTTTATTTTCTAAAAAAGCCATATCAGCATGCGTTTTCCATTTATGTATAAAGTTCTACACAAACTCAAACTAATTTTGTTCAAAAAAAATTATTATAACCAATTTTAAAAGAAAAATTAGTCTAAGGTCTCTCTCTCATTTTTAGTAACAGAAGAGATCCACAATATTATTTTATGATATTTAAGGTCCTTCAACCCCACACTTATATATGACAGAAAAATTTGAGTCTCTTAAAGCAAATCTCATTTCTCTCTCACACACAGACACTCTAAACTCTCTCTCTCTCTCTCCCTCGATGATCTTTGATTTTGGGTTGAGTGAGAAACAAACCTGCAAAGCTCTCAGAGACATTAGAAGAACAAAACAGAGAGAGACCTAGTACGTGATTGAGAACAAGAGTGATTGATATATGGAATTTGATTGTAAATAGACATAGTCTAAGTCAAGAGAAGTATGTTGAGAGAAGAACTAGAAAAGTCACCGATATGAGAAGGAGGATGAGGAGCAAAGCTTTGATTCGATATGTCTCTCATGGAGGACTGAGATGATTTCTTGTAGTGAAACAGAGGGATGACATTGTCGGTGACTAAGTGAGGAGGTGAAGATGGGTAAACGAAGTTGGTTCTCGCCTTGACTCCACGCATCACTCGAGCGGTGCAGTCGTAAGCGCACGCCACCTCTTCCGCTGTGTCAAAGGTATTGGATTTAGTCACTATGTGAATTTTCTCTGGATTTGGTCATCAGCTTCTCTCGATGTTGCCAACAAAGATCTACACGACTTTTTTATTCTTCAATTGTTGTGGGAAAGTGAAATCAGAAACATAAAAATAGAGATTTGTAATTAAATGTATGTAAATGCCAATTGCAATGATCAAGATGGGTTTGGTGGTTGTGTCAGCCATTGTTGCTGTTGAAAAAGCTTGAATTGAATTGCAGTGGTTGTATTGAAATGAATTTAATGTGGGTTTTAAAGGGATTTTCTCTAGTTCGGTCAAAAGTACAGAGAAAATTCTCTCAACCACATTAGCAAACAACAATGAATGCAGTACGAAAACATCAAATAAATTCTCTAGTCTTTCCAGAATTTCTCTGGATGTGGAATTTGAGTGAATTTTCTTTGGATTTCTAGTTTCGTATTACAGTTTTCTTGTATGCCATTGTTGCTATTGAAGGAGCTTGAATTGAATTGTAGTGGTTGTATTGAAATGGATTTAATGTGAGTTTTAAAGGGATTTTCTCTATAACGCCCCAAAATAAATATGATAAACCCATCTTATAAGCTGAAATCAAGTTGAGACAAAGTGCTTTCATTCATCAGAATTAATATACAAAAGGTGACATATGCGATATACATTCAAAAACAACTTATCCTAAATCTACAGCATGTGTTACAAATAGTAAAAAATAATGAAAACTAAACAAATATTCATATGCCCTAAAGGCTTACATCTTTCCAAGTCACTACTTGGTTACAACAAAAATGAGTTTAGCTCAATACAATTAAACCCTTAGCTATACAAAGTAAATACAATAAAAAATAAACTATTGCTTCAAATCTCCCCAAACTACTGTCTTGGTAGAGGCATATCTCCAATACTTGAAAATGGTTTTTTCCAAATAGGGTGAGCCATAACCTAATAGGAACAATCTAACACAATATATGAATCTTAACAAAGATATAAGTATGAGATGCATATTCAATGCCCACGATAAAAAAAATCGTTTATAACTCTTTTGCAAAACCATGCCATGCCAAGCTTTATATCACAGTTCATGTTATCTCAATTCATTTTATCTTATTTCATGATTCATTCACTATTTTATCTCATTTCATGAACCATTCACCAATTCATTTAGACAACCACACTGAGGGTACAACTCGATGGGTTTCTAATCAACACAACCCTTATACAAACACTTCCATTTTCTATTTTACGGATATTTCGTCAGTGGAAACCGTCACCCATGTATACATACGGTTTTCGAGACTTTCACCCTGGACACACAGGCTAACTTAATTCAATAGAGTCCATTCCCTTTTTTTTCTCCCAAACATGAAGTACATCCCCTTTCTTCTCCCACATTTCATATATTTACAATGTATTAAAAACATAGTCATATTCAATGACAATGGATAAGAGATTAGTTTCAATTCACCTAATCCTCATGCAATTGCTATAGCAATCATAACTATCCTCCACCGATAGCCCAAAATAGATATTTCTAAGCAGATATACAATTTCCAAGACTGATAAATTATCCAAATTTCCATAGGTGAGAGATAATGCATATCTAACTCTACTATTTATACAAACATCCATTCGATTTCATATTCCCAATGCTAATCTCATATATTTATACAAAATAACAATTTGAGACAATTTAGGACAAAACTCCTTATTATTCCAAAACCCAACCCGAGTACCAAAATCAACATATTTATCACAACACAACCTCACATCTAATCCCATAACCATTTATAACACATACATTTGAAAACCCCTCTTTTGATTTTAAACCAAAACCCTAGGTTTGCTCAGAATCATCCCAAGTTCTAATATTTCTTACATATCAACAAATAACTAAGTTAAAACTCATAGAACAGTGTAGAAAGTCCCTACCTCAAGCTTAGAAGACCAAAGGAAGAGATGAAGAGATTTCAAAGATGCCAAAACCAATCTCCATTCATATCAAAACGTAGCCCTTGAGATGCTCTACTTTTTTAACAAAGGCACATGGGTAGATAAATAACTAGATCTAGGTAAAAATGTAGAGAGAACGTAGGTTTTAGAGAAAGAGGCTCTAGATCTAGGATTTTGAGAGAAAAAGATATGAAAAAGTTTTGTAAAAAGGGGTTGCTGCGAACTAATATACGCGCAGTCTGCTTGAGCACAAGAAGTAACGCTTGAGCGTCAGACACAAAAAGTTGTTTTGCTCGAGCGCAAAAAGTGACACTGGAGCGCAAAATGTATACGCCCAGTAGTTTTGCAGACAACAGACCAACGTTCGAGCACAAGAAAGGCCGTTCGAGCTAAGCTCACTCGAGCGTAGAATACACTCTCCTGGAAGCTTTGCAGACCTACAAAAGTACTGAGAGTTTACAAAACCCGCTTGAGCGCAAGAAGTGCCGCTCAAGCAGAAGAGTAAAATTATAGACAACAAAGGTTTGAAAACTAAGCAACCAACTTGTTTCAAACACAACCACTACAATCCAATAACCAAATTTAAGAATGTACAAGGGAACTAAGACATGAACAACAATACAAAACCATAAAACCCGAGTCTGGAATACAAAATGGGTCGAGTCTAAACTAGAATCGTTATAATCTCCCATGTTAGGGAATTTCGTCCCTGAAATTCTAAATCAAGTTTTAAAGTTATGTTTAAACCAAACACAATAACACTAATTAGTCAATTCCGATACCATAACCCACTCTCTAGTCATCCATTCTCAGCAACTCGATACACAAGTCCCAACATTGAAAGTATAATTCACATTCTCCTAAAACATTTACAATGTTTACCTTAAATCCATGTTTCCAAAACATACACAACATATACAATGCTTTCATATTTTCAAAACATATACGATGCTTTCATATCTCGTTAACATAATCAAAATCTCAATACTTGCTCAAATATCAACAAATAAGTCCGGATACTTCTCACGAACTCCCAACTCATGCTCCCAAGTTGCTTCCTCAACCCCGTGATGTTTCCACAATACTTTAATTAGGGGAATTATCTTGCCTCGTAAGACTTGGTCCCGAATATCTAAGACTTTCACCGGTCTCTCCTCATATGAGGCATCCTCATCTATTTCTAAGTCGGTCCAATCCAACACATGTGATGGATCTAGCTTATACTTCCAAAGCAAGCTAATATAAAACACATCATGAACCCTGGAAAGCTATGGCAGCAAGGCCAAATAATAATCTACCTTTCCAATTCGCTCAAGGATCTCAAAAGGCCCAATGAATCGAGGGGATAACTTTCCACTCTTTTCAAACCTCATCAAACCTCTCGTAGATGATATCTTCAATAATACATGGTCCTTCACCTCAAAAAACAAAGGTCTCCTCCCTCGGGCCCTTCAATCATTTGGACGAACCCTTTGGCCGCTCGGCTACCATTTACCGCAATGAATCATTATTTCGCCATCACCTGGTCCCCCAAACTTTCTTTATTTGTTCGCTCGGTGCCGGAAAGTGCATGACTTAGTGGAAGGTCGAAGCAACTGCTTGCATGGCGTGCAGCCAACCCCTGCCTAAGATCAAGTTGTAAGTTGATGGAACTTTAAGCACCTAGAACTCTACTTGCTTTACGACCGATCCCACTTTGACCGGCAAAATAATCTTTCCGATTGGCCATTCTGGCTGTGAGTTGAAGCCGACCAAAGGAGACGTTGCGGGGGCCAAGTCCTTGTCTTCCAACTTCATTTGTTTAAACGCGTCATAGTACATAATTTCTACCGAACTCCCCTGGTCGATCAAGATTCTCTTGATGTCAAAGTCTTTGACGCGAAGAGTGACTACTAAAGCATCATTGTGCGGCATCTGAACTCTTTCCAAGTCCTTGGTTGAGAATGAAAGGATGTCCCTTTCTTCGGTCATTCCCTTCTTCACAGCGGGCTGAACAGAGAGCACTTCCCTCATGTGCTCGGCCTTCTTGATCATCCCTCTCAGCTCGCAAACCCTGGCCGGTTCAATGATACCGTGGATGACGTTGATTACACCCTGCGGGGGCGCTTCTAGGGCGGCCAGGTCGTTTGGCTCGGCTTGGTCCGCTGGCGTGGCCTTGATGCCCCCATCTATGTATTGGTCAAGATGCCCCGCCGCCACCAACTCCTCTAAGTGTTGTTTGAGCGGCAAGCAGTCCTCTGTTCGATGCCCCCGTTCTTCATGAAAGGTGCAGCGATATTTTGAATTGAAGCCCCTCTGCGCACTCCCCAACTTGGCCAGCCAACGGACGAAGGGTTCACCTCGAATCTCGCTCAAAATGTAGTAGATGGGGATTTTAAATACCGTGGTGATCCCAGTCCGCGCCTTCAATTTTCTTTTGGCATCCTCCGCTGCATCACGGGGAGGGTCAGCCCGGTCGTTTCGGCGGCCCTTGTTTCTGTCATCACTGTTTGAACCATGGCGCTGGTCTTTCGACTGGTTGTTTGGGCGGTTATCCTCCTACCCAACCAAGTGAACTTTCTCCGCAACCCTTCTGTCCGCCACGACCGGATTAGCCTTCTCGGTCGCGGAGGCGGCATCATCCTCCACACGAATGTGCTCATTGATCCACTGCATCAATGACTCCATGGTTGTGGGTTGATGCATCGTGAGTGAATCTCGCAGCCTATGTCCGACTGGGAGACCCTGTTTGTACTGAGTGATCGCCAGATTGGTGGGGCAGTCGAGGATCTCATTGTAAGTTTCCCAGTATTTCGCATTGTATGCCTTCAACGAACATCCAGACTCCATCTTAATGCCCAGGAGATGGTCGACCTCCTTCGGCGTTCGTGTGTTGGTTTTGAATCTGGTGACAAAGGCTTCCGCTAGTTGCTGCCACCCCTCAATACTCCCCTCCGGGAGCCTTTCGGCCTATTTCAAACCCAGATCTCCCAAGCTTGCTGGGAATATGAGGCACATCAAGTCCTCATTCCGCCGGTGTCCAGCCATTACTTGCCGGTAATGGCTCACAAGCATGTATGTATTCGTCTTGCCGTCGTACAAAGTGAACTTTGGCTGGTGGAATCCGGCGGGGAGTGGCGTACTCTCAATCTCTGGAGACAACGGCGTGGCTGTAAGTCGCGCCAGCTCTTTGTCCACCAGCGCAGGGGTTATCACTTTGGGGGCTGGCATCGCCACTTCCTCACTGTAACAAACTGGAGCGCTTAACCTCTGCAGTGCCGACACTCTCCGAGCCTCCCGACGGCGCGCCCTCTCCTCCAATACATCCCTCAAGTCCCTGGAACGTGTGAAGAAAGAGGATCTCGACGTCAGCGTCGGGCGTGAAGGGTGGTAGATGCTGTCGGGAGAGAGGGACCTACCCTCTCCTTGGTCGGAACCTCCAACCCCATAGTTCCTGGTGATGGAGAGAGAGTGAGTCCTCCCCTGGCGGCGACTGCTACAACGAGGGGACGGGGTGCGCTCACTGAGGTTGCCCTCTCCAGTAACACCCTTCCCTTTAATCTGGAGTGTCAGCAACTCCATCTCCGCCACCATCTTGCGAATGACGGCGTCTTGGTCCTTGAGTTTTTGCTCTAGGCGCTGCGCATGGGACTCCCCATGGCGTCGGCGGCCCTCAGGACTCTGCGAGCGATCAGTACTCCTCCCGCGTTTGTCTCGCGCACTTCGCAAAGGAGTCTCTAAGCCCGCCATGGCTGGAATATTCGGAGGACCTTCTCTCAAGCGGACGTACTCAGGTGTGACGCCATCGACGACGGACAGTGGGGCTTCGCCGTTGTTGGCCATGGAAATGGTTGAAGAAGCTCTAAGAACAAGGGTTGAGTATCAAAAATTTCCCACAGACGGCGCCAATTGTACGGGGGCTAAATATCCTCTACTTTCCGTACTCCTTGTACTCCAAGCTTCTCTTGACGGCGTCTACCTGGTAACACAGAAACGGTGAGCTGCCCGGCGGTGGTGTGCCGGATAGACCCTCCGACGATCAAGTCAGTCCACTTGAGGAAGGAGAAGACAGATAGAGAGAGAGTATTTTCTTTTGGGGGAGAAGTTACATACCTCTAACGTTCGTCCTCCTCCCTATTTCAAGGCTGGCCATGCAGCCTCAAGATTATGCGTGCACTACCTCTGCTGTCCTTTCCAAGACAGGTGGCAGTGCTCGCCTCTCACCACCTTACGCGTGTAAAGGCTTAGTCCTCTCACCAGTACACGCAGAACTGTCTAACGGTATTGAGGCATGCGTGGAGCAGATGTCTTCTCCCTCGTGCCATTGGCCCGGGTGGCACACCTGACCGCAGTACCACGATCGGCTTATCTCCCACGAAGAACTATCACTACAGGCACTCAACTGCGCTATGCCCCCCCGGACTGCCCCTTGGCAAAGGGGCAGAGGGGTGATGCTCATGGGCCGGGCTGTTATTGACCGGTTTATCGTGGCATACCGGTCGCGAGGCATGCCGGCCTCCGTCTGTTCTACCTTCATCCGAGGTTATCTGGAATCTGCCCTTCTCAGCTAACCGGTCAGAGACGTGCCATCCCTCACTTGTCCATAGTTTAGCCCGAGCTAGTCGTAGCCCGGTCTCGCCACTTGGCTGTGTGCCCTGCCGAATGTTTACTAGTCGCAGCTCGGCCAGGCTTAGTTCTCGCCCGGTTAGCCGATCTTTTCGACTGAGCAAAACAGACCCACCGGCCTTCTCGATAAAGGAAATAACACGACGCCGTGAGGTCTGTCACGACCCGCCCTATCTTAGCTCGGCCGTACTAACGTCGCAAATCTCCCCTCTCAATTGCCCCTTAATCCCATCCGAGTCATCATGATTGGGATTGTCTCCGTTACCGAGCCAACGGTTAGTGAATTGCATCCTTTCCTGGCCGAGCATGGTTGGGGCGATATTTGTCGCCGAGCTATATCATTTGGTCGGTCATTTCTGCTGCAGTCTTGTCAAGCGTCGTATCACCGTACTGACAGACGCGTTCTCAGTGCCACGTGACTTCACGCCATTGGGTCGTGCAGCCAGCTGCTCCGCATGCGCAGAATTCAAACGGCGCAGCCATTTGGGTTATCCCCCCATTTTTTATGCACAGACGAAGGGTCAATTCCATTCTTGCTGTTCACCTCTCCTTTGAGCCTAAACCCTAACCTTATAAACTCCATTTCCTTCACCACCGTCGCTGCTGCCTCTCATTTCACTCACCGTTTCTGTTACTTCTGAAGCTGCGTTCAAGCTTGCGGGGACTGCTTCACTTCGCATCCGTTCTTGGTGAGTTTTTTACCCCTTTACTACTTTTTCCTATAGGCCCTTCAATTTTTTGTGTTTTCGTTCTTTATTTTCTTTGCTTGGAACCTTCCAATATCTCCTTGATGGGGGGTCTTGGCACATCATAGGGCAAACTGTAACTGGATGGGTATATGGGGCCATCGTGCCCCCGTTTCTCCTTGGTTCGAACAAATGAACCTTGAACTTAGGATGAACAAGATGAACAGGATGAACATTGTGCACAACCGAGCTAAATGCTCATTTAGATCCGTAATTATGCCTTCAACCGATCAAAAATGGTTTGTGGCTTATTACTGAGGTCTCAACCGAGCTAGACACTTAGTTAGATCGGTATGTAGGAACTCGCCGAGCTAAAACTTGAGATCTCCACTTCAAACCTTAACCGAGCTGTAACTTCTCTGAATCTCCTTTCTGGACCTTATCCGAGCCAGAAGTGGAGAGTTAGAACCGAACTAGGAAATCGACCAAGTAGCATAGCTGAGGTAGGGGTCGAACCGGCCAAACACCAATAATCCCTTCACTGAGCCAATTCCCATAGGGGCCGCGCAATTTATGCCGTGCTAACCCTTGGAATTATTTTTTAACATGCAGAACAAATAGGACCGACCAAGCCAGTCCAGCACTAATTGGTGCTCAAAGTCCGAGCAGACCAACCAACGTTTTTGACTGAGATATACACTATATCAAATAAAACCGAGATAGATGGGGAAGTACTGCTATATGGTTAGCTCGCCCGGTGCGATGGCCGAGTTTCGCAGGTGTAGACGCGCCCGCGTGGGCCTCGTGCTGCTACAGTTCGGACTCGATTTGTGTCACGGTTCTAAATCTGAACCAAAGAGTCCAAATCCGACAAATCGTTTTGAGAAAACAGATTTTTGAAAGAAGTGCCAAACATGGACTGCTTTGCCAGATACAGAGTCGCCGCCTAAATATTTTTAAAATGGGGGAATTTAGGAAACCCTGACTCGGTGCCGAAGGCCACATGTCCGTCATCACCGGAGTTGTCTCGGCTCGGGAGCTTGGGTACGATCGGGGAAGGTCAGCTATGAGCACCCCCTTTCGCCCGATCCGAAGACCGGCCTCTACTAACCGTGATATCTGATTTTGAGAACTTTATGTGTTTTTATTCCGGTTATTAGCCTAGAATTACTATGTTATGTGCGCAGCAAACAAGTATAGACCAAATCGCCCAAATTGGAACAAAACATTTCATGTTTGTTTTGAAAATGGTTTGCTACTCGCAAGTAGGCTAAAATGCAGATTTTGCCACCCTCAAGTGGGCTTTTAGAAAAGATGATTTTGCCACTATCTAGTGGGCTTAAAACTCACAGTTTTAATGCATTATTCCAATTTAGGTAATTCAACCTTCATCCACAGGCATTCAAGCAGTTATATCACGTAAGCAGCTAGCCTCATGGTAATCATGCTATCATGGCAACATTCACACGCATACGATATGCTAAAGCATAAAAGCTTACCTAGTACTCCGAGCCAAAACAGAAACTAGTTAGTAATCATATGCATGATCCTAGTTCATGTTAAAATGGCTAATGCAACACATGCAAAGATGCAATCTAAACAGGCTCGGCTATCCTAAAGATGGCATGTGAAATGCTGCAACTAACAAGTACTCAACTTGGGATTGAAATACAAGTGCAGTTAGCATGATGTGCCGAGCCCGGTGCATGTAAGACAAATGTATGGATGCACGCATGCTATCATACTGTTATGCAAATTTAAATATGCCCTAGTCTACCATCATAAGCAGGTAAATAAAAGGGAGAAGGAAGTGGGGGTTAGAAGACATGCACACACGCACCCACACTTATTACAAGTTTGCCCTCGCTCGGAGGGACAAAAATAATAATACAAATTAATTAACTACGCAAGCTAATTAAATATTACAAATTGATCAATTAATTAACAAATTAACTAAACTAAATAAAAAACAGTAAACCGCCCCGGGGCGAGGGCCAGATGCAACACATGCTCGAGACTGGCTCGGAATCGCACTGCCATGCATAGTTTGCCTCTGTTTTCCCTGCTCTGCTCCTCTGAAAACTGCCAAAGTCTCAGGGATGCCTCTCAGGACACTGGGGGATATCATCGGCTGAGCAGAATTTCCACCGGCAGTAGCATTTAGTCACCGGCACAAAATATATCCACCGGCCATCGATTGACTGCCGGTCGGCACTAAATACTGCCGGCCGACAATCAATTCCTGCAGAACCTGCAACTCACAGCAGCAGAGGGCAAAATCTTGCATGGCAATGCAATTCAAACAATTTATGCACCAATCACATTCCTTATCATGTTAATGACTCAAAGGAGGATGTGCCCCGATTCTCGGACCACCAATCACGCATTTCCATGCATGATGGCCCAAAGAATCAAGTGTGCAACTTCAATTTCAAAATGCATGCAAGCCAAATAAACACACAAGGAGGCCTAACCTCTATCATACTCATCTCAAGAGGCAAGGTGATGCATGCAAGATGCAATGCAGCTTAGGCATACAAGCTAAGGATGCAACATGCCGATACAAGCAAACATGCAAGGTGAGCATGCAAATAAGCAAAGGATGGTCTTAAACATGAATTAGGCAGCTCTAGTTAGGCCCAAAACAGTGGCCAAAATGCTAAGTGCATGGAGGCAAATGACATGCAAACATGCATAGATACATGGTCCAAGACTTAAGCATAATGAAGCGACTTTTCGACGCATTTGAAAGGCACAAACATGGACAATTCGCATGCAAATTTCAGAGGCGATAGGTGATGCAAAACAGCCCCGAAACATAACGAAACAACACTCACCGCATGGAATGAATCCCGAAATGCGAAATTAGGCACATGAAATGGCTTACAGCTATACAAAGCATGCATAATATGGACATGGAGCATGAAGACAGAAGCAAGGCAGCCTTGAGATAAGCATTTTTACAGTTTATGGCATGGCCAAACAGCAAGCAAAGATGGGGCTAAAATGGCATACAAAAACGGGGCTACCACATGGATTTCAAAGCAAGTAGCACATAGAATATCCAAACAGTGTTGAGCCCTTCTTCAATGTTGAAGAAGGGCTCAAAATAAGCAACTTCACAGTTTATAATATGCCTCAAAACAGATCACACACAAGCCAAAAATATTATGCAAAATTATGGCATAAAGAGGGCTAATGAAGGAAGTGCTAGCTACTGTCCTCAAACAGCAAGAGGTCCTCAATCAAACATGAAGAGGACCTCAAAATATGATGATTTGAAGTTTGGGTCGGAGCCCAAAGATGTAACCACAAGGGGCTAAGATATAGGCTAAGAAAATGCACAAAAGAGGGAAAGTGGGACTCACCCTTGTAGAACCAATCTTTAGCAACCTTTGGACCGGGTTTGGGAGCTTTTAACCTCTGGAGGACAGCCTCAAGCTGCTGGAATGGGCGTTGGATGCCTTGTGCTATGAGTTGATGAAGAAATGGCCCAAGAACAAGGGTGTTTGATGGTTGAATGGGAGAGATATAGTGAGAGATGAAGGGATATATGTATGTATATATCAGATATATCTATATATCTCTGGTTTTTTGTTCCAAAAATCCAACCAAAACAATGGAGGAGGAGAGGCCCCTTATATAGGCAATACTAAGCTTCTAAGGCAAGCTTCAAAGGGTCAAAGGAGTTTAAAGGGGAGGTCAAGGCTTATTGGAGAAGCTTGGACAGCTGGTAGGCTTCTTGGGGAAGCCAAGACAAGGGGTCAAGGCTTCCTCAAGAAGCCTTGAGCAAAGGGTGCAAGAAAAGGGGCCAAAGGGTGTGCAAAGGGTGCAAAATAGCCACATATATGCATGTGGAGTAGGGTCTATGCATCCCAGCTGGCACAGCTGGCATGCACCATGCTTGGAGAGTGCAAATGGTGCAAACCGGCCAGAAAATTTGGTCGTCGGCCAAAATAAAGTGCCGGTCGGCATAATATTTTGCCGGTCGGAAAAATAGATTGCCGATAGATGATTCCAATGTCAAAAAACGGCCGGTGGGTATGCAAATTGAAGCCCCGGAAGTTAGCTTTCCAATGGCGCAAACCTTGCATCAAAATTCCTCCTGTGAAAACAGTTATGCCCTTTTTCGTGAAGCCGCACAGATTCGATCCAGCCGGGATGATGCCCGACTTCAACTGATCATATCTCCCCCACCCGGACTTGGCTCTAGGAGATTCTTGAGTGCAAAATCAAGTCCCGGAAGTAAGATTTCCGATGGTGGTGGCCCCATAGCTAAACTCCAAGTGTACAGACAGATAAGCCTGATTCAGCGAGGGCTGCTCGACTCGCTTCTACCCGGATTCATGCCGAACTTCTCCCAAACTAGTTTTCTCCTCTCCTTTCCTCTTTTCTTCAACTCCAAAACCCTAAACAAAGTGTTTTGAAAGATTTGCCTCTCTTCTAGCCGAAGAAACTGATTCTTTGCCCTGCACATCTCTCAACGCCGAGCAAACCATCAGTAGTGCCCAAGTCTTAAGGGCGGTCAAAAATGGGGTGTCTACAGTTGTCCCTCTTTGACAGAACTCGAAAGTCATAACAATGACGGGAGTGAATGTCAAAGCCCAGAGACGACCTATTTTTGACAAGGCCGAAGACTTGGACAAACAAACAAAATACCGATAAATAAATGGTTGTGCCCACAGGCTGCCTACGTATCCCTTTGCAAGGAATCAAACCAGCGTAGTTCAGGGGCAGGATGCAAATGATATGCAGGAAGACTTTGATAATTGGACTTATACGCCACGCGAAGCCAGTTTGCACTCAAAACAATGCAATGTACTAACAAGTACAAGTGAGGTGCGCAAAATAGCACGAATGTAGCTGTGATGAAGCAAATATGCAAAATAAATGCAACATTTTAAGCGAATGCTATGCCAGCAAGTAGACATGAACCAAACTACATCTCATGCAGAAAGGATGTAAGAGAATTATGCAATTCTCACGAACATGTGCGTTAGATACACAAAAGTGAACAAAGTGTGATAGATACACTAAGTGGACAAGCATGCGTGATAGATACACATAGTGAAGAGAGTGTGATGGACATGCTTACACGAATAAAGTGTGATTGATACACTAAGCAAAGCAAAGTGTGATAGATACACAAAGCGAAACAAGTGTGATGGATACACTGAGCAAATATGTGATAGATACACTAAGCAACCGTGTGTGGTGGATGCACAAAGGGAGCGTGTGATGGATACACAAAGTGAACGTGTGATAGATACACAAAGTGAGCATAGTGTGATAGATACATAAAAGGTGAAGCTAGTGTGATGGATACACTATATGAGGCAAAGTGTGAGCGTGTGATAGATACACAAAAGGTGTGCACAAAGTGTGATAGATACACTAAGTGAACAAGTGTGATGGATACACAAAAGGTGAACACAAAGTGTGGTAGATGCACCTGGTGAACAAGTATGATAGATATACTGAAAGCGAACACGAAGTGTGATAGATGCACTTAGTGAGCAAGTATGATAGATATACTAAAAGGGAACACAAAGTGTGATAGATGCACTATGTGAACAGAGTGTGATTGATACACTAAAAGCGAACACAAAGTGTGATAGATGCACAGTGTGAACAAAGTATGATTGATATATTGAAAATGAACACAAAGTGTGATAGATGGACTATGTGAACAGAGTGTGATTGATACACTAAAAGTGAACACAAAGTGTGATAGATGCACAGTGTGAACAAAGTATGATTGATATACTGAAAATGAACACAAAGTGTGATAGATGCACTATGTGAACAGAGTGTGATTGATATATTGAAAATGAACACAAAGTGTGATAGATGCACTATGCGAACAGAGTGTGATTGATACACTAAAAGTGAACACAAAGTGTGATAGATGCACAGTGTGAACAAAGTATGATTGATATACTGAAAATGAACACAAAGTGTGATAGATGCACTTAGTGAACAGAGTGTGATTGATACACTAAAGGTGAACACGAAGTGTGATAGATGCACTTAGTGAACAAGGTATGATTGATATACTGAAAATGAACACAAAGTGTGATAGATGCACTATGTGTACAGAGTGTGATTGATACACTAAAAGTGAACACAAAGTGTGATAGATGCACAGTGTGAACAAAGTATGATTGATATACTGAAAATGAACACAAAGTGTGATAGATGCACTTAGTGAACAGAGTGTGATTGATACACAAAAGGTGAACACGAAGTGTGATAGATGCACTTAGTGAACAAGGTATGATTGATATACTGAAAATGAACACAAAGTGTGATAGATGCACTATGTGTACAGAGTGTGATTGATACACTAAAAGTGAACACAAAGTGTGATAGATGCACAGTGTGAACAAAGTATGATTGATATACTGAAAATGAACACAAAGTGTGATAGATGCACTTAGTGAACAGAGTGTGATTGATACACTAAAGGTGAACACGAAGTGTGATAGATGCACTTAGTGAACAAGTATGATTGATATACTAAATCAATGAAGTGTGATTGATACACTGAAAGTGTGATACAAAAAAAGAGAATGTGTGTGATAGATACACAAAATGAAAGAAATGTGATTGATACACTAAGTGAAGAGAGTGTGATTGATACACTAAATGAGAATGTGGGTGATAGATACTCAAAGCGAGTGAAGTGTGATTGATACACTAAGGCAAATGAAGTGTGACTGATACACTATATGAATGAGAGCATAACTGAAGCGTGATTGATACACTAAGTAGATTAGAGTGTAATTGAAATTAGAGTGTAATTGATACACTAAGCGAATAAAGTGTGATTGATACACTAAAGTGAGTGTGTGTGATTGATACACGAAAGTGAATGACCTTAAAACGGAACTTCTTTGAATGAACCGTGCATACAATATCGTGCATGACTGAGGAAGAAACTTGATAGGTATAATGCATTACAATGCAAGTGAAGTGGATGCATAACAATGTAAGTGGAAGAGTGCATAACCTTGAAGCAGGATTAATCTTGCGCTTGAGGTAGAGGTACACTCATATTTCGGAGCATTGGCAAGGCCCTGAAGGGGTACGTCCGGAGTACAATCACGGAATTTTCTGAAGTTGACACAAACTCAGATACTTCGATTTTCGCTCTTTTGCTTTTGCTTTGCAGTCTGGAACTATCATAGCTTCAGATAGGTCCTGGTTTCACCGTTCACACTTATCGGGGGTGGACCCTGCAGTTTTATGGAAAAAAGAATCTTGTTTTGCACAAACGTGAAGGATGGCACAGCACTCTAAGCACAAAATGATTTATTTTTGAAATTGAGAGATGAGTTTTCGACCAGGTATTGAGCCTACGACTGAACACAGCGAGAAAGACTCAACAACGGAAAACAAAAGGTAAACAACCTAAACACGTCGAGACACGCTCGGAACGACTCAAAGCAAGAATCGAGACAAACAAAACAAAAGACACGACACACAGACGTGCACAGGGAGCCTGTTTCACCGGGTATTATTCCCACCCTTTCTTATTTGTGATTCTCACATCACTCGGCTCTCAGGCTCGGTTTTTCTCTCAAAACCCTTTTCTCGCTTTTTCTCTCAGCGCACATCTCTCTATTCTTTAATCTCTCGTTTTTCATCCCTCCCCTGGGTGGTTGATGGATAAGCTGGAAATTGTGGGCTCTTACCCTTGGTATTTTACCAGACTCTTGTTCACAACAGTGAGTTTCTCCCATAGAGGGGTTGTGCTACAACTGGGTGTGTAGCAAATCTGCAGCTAACATCGGTTGATGATGCCCTGCTGGGGAGTTTGGACGTGGTTAGATCTGTCCAGATGAGGGAGCGGAATATCTTGATCCGTTCCCGTCCGTGCTTCGCACTTGGCTTGATACCTCGTTGCGTGGAGGATGTGAGAGCCTTCTGCCCTTTTGCGGTCAGCTTCAGAGGCGCCCTTTTCTGGCAGGTGCCCTTTCTGGCAGATGCATTGACAACGGGGGAAAGACAGGAAGCCTGACTCAACTGTGCCCCTAGTTCATCATTTTGACCATTTTTTGTTTTGGTTTTCTACTAAAACAATTTTGACCAATGTGAGAGTTAGATTAACATACTTGTTCGATTTTTGATTTGAAAATCATGCAAGTCAGGCTATGAGCACTGAAAATTTTCCTTTTTTGGGTCCAAGAAATGGTCCAGTTTTTGGAAAAGATGGAACAATTTTCGAGAAAAGTAGTCAGCTTCAGTAAAAATTCTCAAAAACTATTTTTGCAAACGGCCAATGCTTAACAAGCACGGAACCCACTCTTGAGACGCACAACCTCGGATTTGGAGGAAAATTGCCCCCTTGCTCTAAGAGAGCTACATGGCAACGGAAAGTTGCCCCTTGTTTGCACGGCACCGCAGCGCATTGAATGGCAACGGGAAGTTGCCCCTTGTCTGAATGGCACCGTAGTGTATTGTAATCAGTCCTCAGAGCGACGATTGCAACCGAACTCCCGGATACAGAAAAGACAAAGATGACTAGAACCATTACATGGACACAGTTGAATTTGAAGTGTTTTACGGCTGGACTTCAGAATGAAGTTGCCTACGTATCCCAAAGATGGGAATCAAGCCTTACGTAGTTCGGGGTTAAGGTACACTCGGGTATTTAACCTCTCCTTTTTAGGCTCTAACTTTTGCCAAGGCGCCCGATGCGGGTTTTCGACCTTGCGAGCTTTGTTTTTCTTTTCTTTTCAATTCTTTTCATTTCTTTTCTTTTCATTTCTTTTCATTTCATTTCCTTTTTTTTTTTGATTTTCTTTTTTGTTCTTTTCTTTGCATTTTTTTCTTTTTTGTATTTTTCTCTTGCTCTAACTTTTGCCTGGGTCGCCCTTCCGGGTTTTCGGCCCAGCGAGCCTCTCAAAGGGTAAAAGTGTCGCAAATCCATGCCAAATGGTTTTAGGGTTTTGAAGCCATCCGTATCCAGGAGAGTGGCTGTTGATTTGCAAGAGGACTCATCTTCGGCTCTTCGAGCATGTCTGACATCTTTGCCCCTAGTTTGAAAGGTACTTCTGTTCTAGCTTTACAAGCTTCTTCTGATGAGGTCTAATCTTCTTGATCTGACTTTCTTGCCTCTTGTCCGAGGGCTGCTTCGAATCTGGCCACACAGGCCTCATATGGCGGTTGACCATTGAACATTCTGAATTTAAGTCCGAGGTTTAAAAACAAATGGACAGAATCTTGAGGCTGAGAGCGATCCTAGGCTGCACAATCTCAAGAGCGATTCCACACAAGTCTTCACAGGACTGCGCAAAACATTTTTCGAAAGTTTTTAAGAAAGCGACAAATCGTTCGCGCTGAAGACAGTGTGGGACCAATCTGGATCAAGCCAGGATCCTTCTCAGTACTCACATTAACAAACATGATCTCATTCATTAAGGGCTTAGCACGCCTCTCTTTCCCTCAGTTTGATCAAATTTTGCAAAATCTGAAGAATTCCTTCCTCTTCATTTTTATCACCGCAGTGTTCAAAAAGGTTTTGAAAAGCTTAGGTCATTACAATGACTTCAAGGCACAGAAAAGGCAGGCGAAGAGCACTGTCATTCCATTCAATACTTCTGGCACAACTGGCACACGGCGGAAGCAAACACAAGAGTGTGAAAATCACTGCTGTTCATTCAAATCTGTTGGCACAACTGGCTCCCTGGCAGAAACAGACTCAAAAGGACAAACACAAAGCAAAATAGTGGTATCTGAAGTAACACCCCCGGAATCACCCGACTTCTGTACAATAGGACTGACTCGATACAATGAGACAGACCCTTAATCAAAAAGACTGACTCAAAACAAAGAGACAGGCTCAAGACAAAACCACAAAATTGACTCAACACCTAAGTCAGAAGCTACAAAAACCAGCATTCGCAAATGCTCAAAACAGTGCGTGCCACACGCCACATCTGGAGTAAACTGAGTGCCGCCCACAGGTGGTTCATCCCCTGATCACATATTCGTACTATCCCCCGAGTTCACTGATCCAGTGGTGATAGACTTTACTGAGCTGGTGCGGCAATAACCTTGTTGTCAAACAAATCCTGTACATCATGGCGCAGGCGAAAGCAGCTATCGGTCTCATGACCGGTTTGTTGGTGGTACGCACAGTACTTAGTCTGGTCATGCTTTGCAGGGATAGGATCGGGTAGGGGCCGTTGTTCCAACGGTTTCAGATGTCCTTTCCGAAGTAAGACCTCCAGAGCCTTTGACAAAGGCATATGGAGTGGGGTGAAAATCCTCTTGACTCGAGGTGGATATTTGGTTTTTTGTGAGCTACTTCCGGACGCATCGGTGAATGGGGTGGCTGTTTTTGATGCAGTGGTGGTGACCATGCCCACTTCAGAAGACCTTGTAGCTGCGTCACCGCTGGTGGTCGCATTCGAATTGCAGGAAAATGCCCTCCTGGGCTGCTCCTTATCCTGGTCAAACAGACCTTGCCTCATTGCATCTTCGATTTGTACCCCCATATCGTGTAAATCTGAGAAAGTGGGAAAGGGGATTACAATCATTCTCTGCATTAGCTTAGGCTGGAGATTGCGCACAATCATCCGTATTTGATCCTTATCTGTTGGCCTAATGGTCATCATTGAGGCCTTGGCTCTCCAGCGGGCCACGAATTCTGAGAAGCTCTCCTTAGGCTCCTGCCTCGTCGTCTCAAGATCACGGGTCGTAATCTCGATTTGTGTATTGTATGAATATTGTGCGACGAAGGCCTCAGCCATCTCATCCTAACTTCTCTTGACGTCATCCTCCAATTTGGCATACTATGCGGCCGCTACACCCCACAGGGTCCGGCCAAATAAAGATAGCTTCTGCAGTCTAGTGAGGCCCATTGGCCTTAGGACGTCTGAAAATAGTCGTAGGTGCACCATGGGATCCCCAGACCCGTCAAAACGATCAATTTGTGGCATCTTAAACCGATCTGGCAGCGTCACGGCTGCGTCAGTGTATCCGTCCCCAATGTCCGGGATGGACTTCACGCCTTGAGATTTCTTAAACAGCTTTTCAAGCTTGCTCATTTTTAATGCCATGGGGTCCACCTCGGACTCGAAGGGAGAATCCGATTGATTGATAGGAGTGGGTGCTTTGGATAGTTGAGGCGGGATCGGGGGCGGAGCTGGCCCCGTTGGAGGTCGGTATCCTCCTGGACGTGGGTTGCCTCCCCGAGTATGGGAACTCTTGGTGGGGGAGGAGTCTGGTGCGAAGTAGATACTCCAGTTTGCTGCTCCAATCTGGCAATTGTCTCTGCCTGTTGGGTTATGGCCACAGCCTGTTGTTTGGCGAATTCCGCTTGGCGGACAGCGTCTTGCTGCATGGCTTTCATACTATCCTGGAGTTGGCGAACCATCTCTTCCAGACTCGACATATTGTTCTAATCTAACTGAACAACCGGTATATCTGTGTCGGTAGCAGACTTGGAAATCTCAGCCCGACTGCTCAAAGATCACTGATCTGGTAGCTGTTGTACTGGTGGTCTGTGCCTGACTAGCCTTCTCTGGCCCTGATTATCCTTGAACTGAGTCTCTGACCTGACAAAGTCTATCAGTACAAATCCAATGAACCTCGGGGGATATTAGAGCCCTCTGAAGCTATAGTTCCACGACTACCTTGCAAAAGAGAAAACAGACAGTATCTCAGCTTGATTTCACTAGAACAGGTATGCACATAACTGAACGACTGTGCTCTCTACTAAATTCTGCCCAAAATTCTGCCGGTAAACTGATACCCTCAGGTAAACTGAATCCCAAAATACCGAACTGGTGCCCGCAGGCCTGATGCCCAAACTTGCAAACTGATACACGTATTCCCTGTAGAGACGCACTCTAAAGCACATAGCAGATAAGTGAGAGCCAAAACACCTCTATGTTGGGGTAGGGTTTCCCTGTCCTATTTTGTCAGGAGCTAGGGTTTCACTACGCACACAGCGGTTTCAAACAACCTATAAGTGGGTAAGCAACCTGTCCTAACTTGGAATGGTCACTATGGATTCCGAATATGCACTAGGTCGAATGGTCAAAAGGGTGCCCCGGTAAAAACCGGGGTTTGTGCTCCCATACTGTCAGAGCCCATAGCCGGTCAGCCTTATGGACATGCCTTGACAAGACAAGCCTCCGGCAAACCGTTCAGGAATGGCAGATGGCAAACACTGTGTTCCTAGGCGCACCAATGCACATGCAATGCAAAGAAACACATAAGTGAAATCAAAACAGGATATCACGAGTTTGAGTCAAGCGCTCTAAATATCCCCAGCGGAGTCGCCAGAAACTGTAGACACGCCCGCGTGGGCCTCGTGCTGCTACAGTTCGGACTCGATTTGTGTCACGGTTCTAAATCTGAACCAAAGAGTCCAAATCCGACAAATCGTTTTGAGAAAACAGATTTTTGAAAGAAGTGCCAAACATGGACTGCTTTGCCAGATACAGAGTCGCCGCCTAAATATTTTTAAAATGGGGGAATTTAGGAAACCCTGACTCGGTGCCGAAGGCCACATGTCCGTCATCACCGGAGTTGTCTCGGCTCGGGAGCTTGGGTACGATCGGGGAAGGTCAGCTATGAACACCCCCTTTCGCCCGGTCCGAAGACCGGCCTCTACTAACCATGATATCTGATTTTGAGAACTTTATGTGTTTTTATTCCGGTTATTAGCCTAGAATTACTATGTTATGCGCGCAGCAAACAAGTATAGACCAAATCGCCCAAATTAGAACAAAACATTTCATGTTTGTTTTGAAAATGGTTTGCTACTCGCAAGTAGGCTAAAATGCAGATTTTGCCACCCTCAAGTGGGCTTTTAGAAAAGATGATTTTGCCACTATCTAGTGGGCTTAAAACTCACAGTTTTAATGCATTATTCCAATTTAGGTAATTCAACCTTCATCCACAGGCATTCAAGCAGTTATATCACGTAAGCAGCTAGCCTCATGGTAATCATGCTATCATGGCAACATTCACACGCATGCGATATGCTAAAGCATAAAAGCTTACCTAGTACTCCGAGCCAAAACAGAAACTAGTTAGTAATCATATGCATGATCCTAGTTCATGTTAAAATGGCTAATGCAACACATGCAAAGATGCAATCTAAACAGGCTCGGCTATCCTAAAGATGGCATGTGAAATGCTGCAACTAACAAGTACTCAACTTGGGATTGAAATACAAGTGCAGTTAGCATGATGTGCCGAGCCCGGTGCATGTAAGACAAATATATGGATGCACGCATGCTATCATACTGTTATGCTAATTTAAATATGCCCTAGTCTACCATCATAAGCAGGTAAATAAAAGGGAGAAGGAAGTGGGGGTTGGAAGACATGCACACACGCACCCACACTTATTACAAGTTTGCCCTCGCTCGGAGGGACCAAAATAATAATACAAATTAATTAACTACGCAAGCTAATTAAATATTACAAATTGCTCAATTAATTAACAAATTAACTGAACTAAATAAAAAACAGTAAACCGCTCCGGGGCGAGGGCCAGATGCAACACATGCTCGAGACTGGCTCAGAATCGCACTGCCATGCATAGTTTGCCTCTGTTTTCCCTACTCTGCTCCTCTGAAAACTGCCAAAGTCTCAGGGATGCCTCTCAGGACACTGGGGGATATCATCGGCTGAGCAGAATTTCCACCGGCAGTAGCATTTAGTCACCGGCACAAAATATATCCACCGGCCATCGATTGACTGCCGGTCGGCACTAAATACTGCCGGCCGGCAATCAATTCCTGCAGAACCTGTAACTCACAGCAGCAGAGGGAAAAATCTTGCATGGCAATGCAATTCAAACAATTTATGCACCAATCACATTCCTTATCATGTTAATGACTCAAA
Organism: Camellia sinensis; assembly: GCF_055761805.1. Taxonomy (NCBI): domain Eukaryota; kingdom Viridiplantae; phylum Streptophyta; class Magnoliopsida; order Ericales; family Theaceae; genus Camellia; species Camellia sinensis. The sequence continues at coordinate 54,524,791 of NC_138967.1, forward strand.
GGAGGATGTGCCCCGATTCTCGGACCACCAATCACGCATTTCCATGCATGATGGCCCAAAGAATCAAGTGTGCAACTTCAATTTCAAAATGCATGCAAGCCAAATAAACACACAAGGAGGCCTAACCTCTATCATACTCATCTCAAGAGGCAAGGTGATGCATGCAAGATGCAATGCAGCTTAGGCATACGAGCTAAGGATGCAACATGCCGATACAAGCAAACATGCAAGGTGAGCATGCAAATAAGCAAAGGATGGTCTTAAACATGAATTAGGCAGCTCTAGTTAGGCCCAAAACAGTGGCCAAAATGCTAAGTGCATGGAGGCAAATGACATGCAAACATGCATAGATACATGGTCCAAGACTTAAGCATAATGAAGCGACTTTTCGACGCATTTGAATGGCACAAACATGGACAATTCGCATGCAAATTTCAGAGGCGATAGGTGATGCAAAACAGCCCCGAAACATAACGAAACAACACTCACCGCATGGAATGAATCCCGAAATGCGAAATTAGGCACATGAAATGGCTTACAGCTATACAAAGCATGCATAATATGGACATGGAGCATGAAGACAGAAGCAAGGCAGCCTTGAGATAAGCATTTTTACAGTTTATGGCATGGCCAAACAGCAAGCAAAGATGGGGCTAAAATGGCATACAAAAACGGGGCTACCACATGGAGTTCAAAGCAAGTAGCACATAGAGTATCCAAACAGTGTTGAGCCCTTCTTCAATGTTGAATAAGGACTCAAAATAAGCAACTTCACAGTTTATAATATGCCTCAAAACAGATCACACACAAGCCAAAAATATTATGCAAAATTATGGCATAAAGAGGGCTAATGAAGGAAGTGCTAGCTACTGTCCTCAAACAGCAAGAGGTCCTCAATCAAACATGAAGAGGACCTCAAAATATGATGATTTGAAGTTTGGGTCGGAGCCCAAAGATGTAACCACAAGGGGCTAAGATATAGGCCAAGAAAATGCACAAAAGAGGGAAAGTGGGACTCACCCTTGTAGAACCAATCTTTAGCAACCTTTGGACCGGGTTTGGGAGCTTTTAACCTCTGGAGGACAGCCTCAAGCTGCTGGAATGGGCGTTGGATGCCTTGTGCTATGAGTTGATGAAGAAATGGCCCAAGAACAAGGGTGTTTGATGGTTGAATGGGAGAGATATAGTGAGAGATGAAGGGATATATGTATGTATATATCAGATATATCTATATATCTCTGGTTTTTTGTTCCAAAAATCCAACCAAAACAATGGAGGAGGAGAGGCCCCTTATATAGGCAATACTAAGCTTCTAAGGCAAGCTTCAAAGGGTCAAAGGAGTTTAAAGGGGAGGTCAAGGCTTATTGGAGAAGCTTGGACAGCTGGTAGGCTTCTTGGGGAAGCCAAGACAAGGGGTCAAGGCTTCTTCAAGAAGCCTTGAGCAAAGGGTGCAAGAAAAGGGGCCAAAGGGTGTGCAAAGGGTGCAAAATAGCCACATATATGCACGTGGAGTAGGGTCTATGCATCCCAGCTGGCACAGCTGGCATGCACCATGCTTGGAGAGTGCAAATGGTGCAAACCGGCCAGAAAATTTGGTCGTCGGCCAAAATAAAGTGCCGGTCGGCATAATATTTTGCCGGTCGGCAAAATAGATTTCCGATAGATGATTCCAATGTCAAAAAATGGCCAGTGGGTATGGAAATTGAAGCCCCGGAGGTTATCTTTCCAATGGCGCAAACCTTGCATCAAAATTCCTCCTATGCAAAAAGTTATGCCCTTTTTCGTGAAGCCGCGCAGATTCGATCCAACCGGGATGATGCCCGACTTCAACTGATCATATCTCCCCCACCCGGACTTGGCTCTAGGAGATTCTTGAGTGCAAAATCAAGTCCCGGAAGTAAGCTTTCCGATGGTGGTGGCCCCATAGCTAAACTCCAAGTGTACAGACAGATAAGCCCGATTCAGCGAGGGCTGCTCGACTCGCTTCTACCCGGATTCATGCCGAACTTCTCCCAAACTAGTTTTCTCCTCTCCTTTCCTCTTTTCTTCAACTCCAAAACCCTAAACAAAGTGTTTTGAAAGATTTGCCTCTCTTCTAGCTGAAGAAACTGATTCTTTGCCCTGCACATCTCTCAACACCGAGCAAACCATCAGTAGTGCCCAAGTCTTAAGGGCGGTCAAAAATGGGGTGTCTACAGCAGGGATTACAACATCCCAAATGATGTCATCTTAGAGCTCGCCAAAAAGGGAGACACCCCTTGGGGAGATCTAGACCGGTGCCCCTTTGCGGTCGTGTCAATAGTAGAGGGAGGGCTCCGCTTCCCGGTCTAGCCTTTGATCTGCGAGTTTTTGAGGCAGACAAGGCTTTGCCCGACCCAAGTTTCAGATAACACTTACAAAATAATAAACGGGGTTGCCGAACTGAACTGGAGGCTCGGTCTCAATCTCGGTCTGGCTGAAATTTTCCATCAGTATAGTCTTAGTAGAAATAAGAGCGGGTTTTGCTGGTACCTCAAAGTGAAGAAGGGCCGAGCAAAATTAATAGAGGGTAACCCGGACAAGGAGACCAACGACGACGACTTCTTGTGGGTGTTCGGTCGCTATGAGGACACCGAGGCACCCATACCGGGATGTTATATTAGAAAGGATTTTGGCAGTGCCGGTGAGTTGCTCGACTGACTGCGCTATTTTCTTTATGCATCAATTACTTTCCGTGCTGATCTAACACTTGTCTTCTTTTTGCAGATAAGCACCTAGCAGCAGACTACCACCAGGCCAACCAAGAGGCCATCAGAGCCCTGCTGTGCCATCCTACCGAGGAGAGGGAGGCTGCAAAATTGCTCGGCTTCGAACAGACTTACCACTACACCGCGCCACGCAAGAGCCGGGTTATCGATTTTCTGCGTGCGCCAACCCCAGAACCGGATCCAAACTTACCACCGATCAGGCTTATTCCACTCACCGCCGAGCAAGAAATGGAGAAAATCAGGGCCATCAAGTCCTTGATCACCGGGGAAGAAGACGAGTTCCAAAAACTAGAGGCAACCGGGGGGACATCCTCCACACCCGCCGTGCAGCAAGAAGGGGCAGTACTGGCGCTTGCCAGCGAGCAACCGGCTGGTCGGTCCAAGAAGCGGCCGAGGAACGAGCAAATCGGGCCGCGTCTGGCAGAAGAAGACTCTACCGATTGTGTCTCTACCAAGCTCAGGAACCAGACCGAGCAACCACGGACCGGCAAATCCAAGGGCCCAGCCACCCCCCCGGTCTGGGCACCCGAGTTCAAATACTAGGGCCGAGCAGTTTCTGCTGAAGACTCTGTCTACGCGGACAAGGACTACTCGCTTGGTTTCAATTTGACCAAGGGGTTGATCTTGCCCGCTGATATGAAAAAACACGACGAGCTTTCCGACCTCAAGGTCCTCCGCTCGACGGCGAAATGCATAGTGCTGGTAAGGTCTCCATTTTTTACATCAAACTGTTTGCTCGGTTTTTCGAATACTGACGCTCTCTCACTTGTTTTCAGGTCGCGCAAAAGAACTATTTGGCCCATGACCGAATGATCAAAGTGCGGCAGAGCCTGCAGGATGCCATAGCTGAGAATAAGGCACAAAAGGCCGAGCTGTGCAGGAAGCAGTTGAGGCCGAGCGAGATATCCTGAGCCAAAAGGTTGACCGAGCTAACGAGGACAAACTTCAGGCCGTGAAGTCGACGAAGGCTCGGTATCTCGCCGAGCTGAGGAAACTGCATGATGCGCACAAAGCCGAGAAGGACAAGGTCGTAGATGATGCAGAAGACCAGGGATATGCGCAGGGCGAGAAGACCTACGAACGGAAGGTCCAAGCGACCGAGGACATCTTTTTCCAGTGCGACTGGAAAGCTGCCGTGGAGAAAGTTGGTCTTGGTCAGGATTCTGACATGTTCATCAATCCGTCTGCTGCCTATATCCCGATCTACATGCAGGTGTACTCCAAGGCCACCCAAAACTGGCTCATCGCAGATGCAAGGAAAGTGGCTGAGGAAGAAGCCGCCGCCGCGAAACTAGCCGAACACAATCCTCCCGAAGCATCTCCAGATGCGGAGGAAGAGGCTGATCGGGATGTTGCCGTGGTGGAAGGCACTGACGATGACGCTGAAGAAAACCTGCCTGAGCACAATGTGGAAGAGGCCGAGCAAACTGTGCAAGTCGCCGAACAAACGGTTGACGTAGAGTTGGATTGCCCTTTTTTTTTTTTTTTTTAAATGTAACCGGGCTATGTTTCACCCGTCCTATACTTCAATTTCCTTTATCAATGAAGATTTTTGACTTGTTGCTCGCTCATCTTCTATTTCTGTTCGGTTTGCATCTGCATGGATTCCTTGATTCAATTGTTGACAATTCACAACTGCCAGGTCGGCTGTGCCGTACAGTTTGCCGAGCTAAAATCACCTCAAACATTTTCTAATCAAAACTAGTAGTTCGGTTCCATGAACTTTCAAATGAACTGGCGTTTTAACTCTTCTGAGCAAAATCTGCTCGGCCTTAATTCGTTTGTAAATTTCATGCAATTTCGACGTCACCGAGCAAAATCAGCTCGCCTTTTAAGTTGGGTAAGCTGCCAACATTTCTTTTAGGCCAAGCAAATACAGCTCGGCTTCTTATCAGTTGGACAAAATTCCAACATTCTGAATTCTGCCGAGCAAACTCTGCTCGTTTTCCATATTGGGCAAGACACCAATATGTCCACTGGGCCGAGCAAAATCAGCTCGGCCCTTACACTGGGCAAAACACCAATGTTTCAGTTGAGTTGGTCATGATGCCAACATTTTAACCGGACGAGCAAAACCATCTCGGCCCTAATGCGAATGGGGCTATACGCCAATTACATCGTCGGACAATGCACCAACTGTTTGTGCGGTCTGCATTCATTCCGGCGAGAGGAAATCAGTCCGGTCCCATTTAGGTCGGTCTCTTGCCCCTGGTATTCATAATTGTCTTGCCTCCTTGCGAATCCATTGTACAAAGATGTAATTCCAAACAACAAGAGGGCTATTTTTCATTATAAAAGCATTGCTATCCTTTACATTAAGTGCCAAAAGGCTAAAGGTCTAAAAAAGCTAAACAATAAAAGCAAATTACATCTTAAAAGTAAAAGACCTTAAGGTTGGCCGTATTCCATGGTCTGGGGACTGCCTTGCCATCTATATTTTCCAGATGGTACGCCCCTTTACCAGCAAGACCAATCATCTTGTATGGTCCTTCCCAATTTGCACCGAGCGTTCCTTTGCCAGGGACCACTGTGTTGCCAAGCACCTTTCTTAATACCCAGTCCCTAATCTTGAACATCCTGGGGTGCACAGCCTTGTTGTACTTTTTGGAGAGTTCTTGTTGATAAGCCGCTATGTGGATCAATGCTTGCTCCCTCTTTTCTTCAGCAAGGTCCAACTCCAATGCCACCGCTTCATTATTCAGATCTAGCTGGAAACTTTCAAAGCGGATGGTTAGCATTCCAATTTCCAACGGGATGACGGCCTCCATGCCGTAGGCCAAAGCAAATGGTGTTTCCCCGGTTGACCGCCTTGGCGTAGTGCGGTATGCCCAGAGCACATTAGGGAGTTTTTCAGCCCACTTGCCTCAGCCTTCTCAAGCCGCTTCTTCAGCCCGTCCAGGATGATCTTGTTTGAGGCCTCTGCTTGACCATTTGATTGAGGATAGGCCGGCGTCGAATTGTAGAACTCGATCTTCAACTCTTTGCAAAATCCACGAAAGAGTTTACCATCAAATTGAGCGCCATTATCCGAGATGAGGGCCTTGGGTATACCGAAACAGGTGATCACGTTTTTCCATACAAATTTCTTCACGTCCTTTTCCCTTATGGTCGCTAGTGGCTCGGCCTCAACCCACTTGGTGAAATAGTCGGTGGCGGCGATGAAGAACTTACGGTTGCCCGGTGTAGCTGGGAGTGGCCCAACAATATCCAACCCCCAAAGCGCAAACGGCCAAGGACTTGTGAGAGGGAGCAAATCTCTAGCCGGCTGGTGGATCTGGTGAGCGAACTTCTAACACTTCTCGCACCTGCGAACATATTTTTGTGCATCTGCCTGCATGCGCGGCCATCAATAACCCTGAGAAATTGCTCGGTAAGCCAAGGATCTGCCCCCAGTATGGCTGCCACAGATGTCCTCATGTATCTCATAGAGGAAAGCCTCTACCTTGGTGGGGCGGACACATTTCAAATACGGGCCGGTGAAAGATTTCTTGTACAAGGCCCCGGACGGGGAGAGCCAAAACCGCTCTAACTTTGCCCGGATCTTGTGTGCCGCCTTCTTTTCTTCTGGTAGAATTCTATCTTTCAGGAAGGCGATGATAGGATCCATCCAAGAAGGGCCCAAGTCGATGCAGAGTACCTCGGTTGATTCTGGTTCCTCAATGCTTGGCCGTGGTAAAAATTCTATCATCAAGGGGTTAGGAAAGGCTGTCTGAGCAGAAGCAAGTCCGACAAATTCATCAGCCGCGCTGTTTTCCTCGCGGTCGATTTGTTCCAACCTTATTGCAACGAACTTCTTGATCTCTGCGTGTACCAGCGCCTGATACTTGGCCATTCTTTCGTCCTTTGCTTCATACTCCCCTGAGACCTGATTGACCACCAACTTGGAATCACTAAATACCATAAGGGTTGTGGCTTTCATTCTCAGCGCGCTTCTTAGTCCGGCAAGGAGAGCTTCATACTCAGCCTCGTTGTTGGATGCTGGAAAGCCGAGTGTAATTGCCTGCTCGATGATCAGCCCGTCCGGTGAGTTCAGCACGATGCTTAGCCCGGCCCCATGTCTGTTGGACGCCCCGTCAACGAAGAGCTTCTACATCACGCCAATGAACAGCTTCCAGCAATCAGAGGGGTTCTGGGAGCTTCTCATTTCCAAGTCTCTGATCGGTTCATTCTGGTCCCTTTCCTTGTCTTGGTTGGGTTCATCATCGTCGGACTTTGTTAGTCCGGTCGTGCTCGTCCCTTTTCCTACTTGCGAACCAACACTCGTTTCTGTTGCCAGAACCATGGGTTGTGCTAAATCCGCACCAACCAAATCAACTGGGCATACTGGATGCATCCCAGGGGCAAATTCCGCCACAAAGTCGGCAAGTGCTTGAGCCTTGATTGCGGTGCGCGGTCGGAACTTGATGTCATATTGTCCTAATTCCACGACCCATTTCAAAATTCTCCCAGTGAAGTCTGCCTTTTCAAAAAGCACTTTAAGTGGGAACTCGGTTAACACAACTATTGTATGGGCATGAAAATAGTGTGCCAGCTTTCTTGATGCCATCATTAGGGCCAGCGCCAATTTTTCCAAGGGAAGATATCTCGTTTCGGCTGGGAGAAGAGTCTTGCTTACATAGAAGATCAGTAGGTGCTGGATGCCTTCAGCACTCACCAATACCGCGCTGACTGCGTGTTGAGAGATAGCCAAGTAGAGGTATAACTCTTCGCCTGGCTAAGGTGTGACCAAAATAAGGGCTGAGGAGAGATATGCTTTCAGGTCTGCTAGTGCGCAGTCGCACTCGTCATCCCAGAAGAACTTGGACTTTAGAGTTTTAAAGAAGGGCCTGCAACGATCAGAAGACCGGCTGATAAATCTGTTCAACGCGGCTGCCATCCCGGCAAGATGTTGCACGTCCTTCGTGGAGTTGGGACGCTCCAGGTCTCGTATGGTCTTCATCTGTGATGGGTCAGCTTCAATCCCTCGATTTGTGACCAGAAAACCCAGAAACTTTCCGGTGCCAACTCCGAAGGCGCACTTTGTGGCGTTCAAACGAAGCTTGTGGAGCTTAAGTATGGCGAACATCTCTGCAAGGTCGGCGAGGTGTTGAGACTTCTCCTTACTCTTCACCACCATGTCATCGATATAGGCCTCCATTGTTCGGCCCAGAAGAGGAGCGAACATCTTCGTTACCATCCTCTGAAAAGTTGCCCTGGCATTCTTTAGTCCAAACAGCATGACTTTGTAGCAATATAAGCCTCTGGGGGTTGTGAACGACGTGATCTCTCTGTCCGGTTTGTACATGGCTATCTGGTGGTAGCCGCGATATGCATCCAGGAAGTTAAACCTCTGATGGCCAGCGGTTAAGTCCACCAGCTGGTCAATTCGTGGGAGGGGAAAGCTATTCTTGGGGCAAGCTCGGTTGATAGTCTTGTAGTCAACGCAGACTCGCCACTTGCCGTTCTTCTTCGGAACAACCACCGTGTTGGATATCCACCGAGGGTACTGCACCTCCTCTATGGCCCCAGCTTCCAACAAATTCTTTACTTCTTCTGCGACCACTTCAGCATGGTGCAAGGCTGAGCGGCGCGTCCTTTGAATGACTGGCCGTGCATTAGGGAAGACATTCAACTGATGACAAATGAAGCTCAGGTCGATGCCAGGCATGTCGTAAGGCGTCCAGGCAAATGCCTCCAAATTGGAAACCACGAAGTTGACATAATCCATCCGCTCGGCGCTAGACAACGATGATCCCAAGAGGAAGAATTTAGTTGGATCTTTCTCGTCAATGCGCACTTCCACCAAATCTTCGACCGACTTTTCCTCGGCCTTTCTTCCTACGTCTTCAAGGACCTCTTTACCCTCGAGCCCTTCAATCATTTGGACGAACCCTTTGGCCGCTCGGCTGCCATTTAACGCAACGAAGCATTGTTTCGCCATCACTTGGTCCCCCCAAACTTCCTCTATTTGTTCGCTCGGTGCCGGAAAGCGCATGACTTGGTGGAAGGTTGAAGCAACAGCTTGCATGGCGTGCAGCCAACCCCTGCCTAAGATCAAGTTGTAAGTTGATGGAACTTTAAGCACCCAGAACTCTACTTGCTTTACGACCGATTCCGCTTTGACCGGCAAAATAATCTTTCCGATTGGCCATTCTGGCTGTGAGTTGAAGCCGACCAAAGGGGACGTTGCGCGGGCCAAGTCCTTGTCTTCCAACTTCATTTGTTTAAACGCGTCATAATACATAAGTTCTACCGAACTCCCCTGGTCGATCAAGATTCTCTTGATGTCAAAGTCTTTGACGCAAAGAGTGACTACTGAAGCATCATTGTGCGGCATTTGAACTCTTTCCAAGTCCTTGGTTGAGAATGAAAGGATGTCCCTCTCTTCAGTATTTTCCTTCTTCACAGGGGGCTGAATAGAGAGCACTTCCCTCATGTGCTTGGCCTTCTTGATCATCCCTCTCAGCTCGCAAACCCTGGCCAGTTCAATGATACCGTGGATGACGTTGATTACACCTTGCGGGGGCGCTTCTAGGGCGGCCAGGACGTTTGGCTCGGCTTGGTCTGCTGGCGTGGCCTTGATGCCCCTATCTATGTATTGGTCAAGATGCCCCGCCGACACCAACTCCTCTAAGTGTTGTTTGAGCGGCAAGCAGTCCTCTGTTCGGTGCCCCCGTTCTTCATGAAAAGTGCAGCGATATTTTGAATTGAAGCCCCTCTGCGCACTCCCCAACTTGGCCAGCCAACGGACGAAGGGTTCACCTCGAATCTCGCTCAAAATGCGGTAGATGGGGATTTTAAATACCTGGTGATCCCAGTCCGTGCCTTCAATTTTCTTTTGGCATCCTCCGCTGTATCACGAGGAGGGTCAGCCCAGTTGTTTCGGCGGCCCTTGTTTCTGTCATCACGGTTTGAACCATGGCGCTGGTCTTTCGACCGGTTGTTTGGGCGGTTATCCTCCTACCCAACCGAGTGAACTTTTCCCGCAACCCTTCTGTCCGCCGCGACCGGATTAGCTTTCTCGGTCGCGGTGGTGGCATCATCCTCCACACAATGTACTTATTGATCTGCTACATCAATGACTCCATGGTTGTGGGTTGATGCATCGTGAGTGAATCTCGCAGCCTATGTCCGACTGGGAGACCCCGTTTGTACTGAGTGATCGCCAGATTGGTGGGACAGTCGAGGATCTCATTGTAAGTTTCCCAGTATTTCGCATTGTATGCCTTCAACGAACATCCAGACTCCATTTTGACGCCCAGAAGATGGTCGACCTCCTTCGGCGTTCGTGTGTTGGTTTTGAATCTGGTGACGAAGGCTTCCGCTAGTTGCTGCCACCCCTCAATACTCCTCTCCGGGAGCCTTTCGAACCATTTCAAACCCAGCTCTCCCAAGCTTGCTGGGAATATGAGGCACATCAAGGCGTCATTCCGCCGGTGTCCAGCCATTACTTGCCGGTAATGGTTCACATGCATGTATGGATCCGTCTTGCCGTCGTACAAAGTGAGCTTTGGCTGGTGGAATCCGGCGGGGAGTGGCATACTCTCAATCTCTGGAGATAGCGGCGTGGCTGTAAGTCGCGCCAGCTCTTTGTCCACCAGCGCAGGGGTCATCACTTTGGGGGCTGGCATCGCCACTTCCTCACTGTAACGAACTAGAGCGCTTAACCTCTGCAATGCCGGCACTATCCGAGCCTCCCGACGGCGCGCCCTCTCCTCCAATACATCCCTCAAGTCCCTGGAACGTGTGAAAAAAGAGGATCCCGACGTCGGCGTCAGGCGTGAGGGGCGGTAGGTGCTGGCGCGAGAGAGGGACCTGCCCTCTCCTTGGTCGGAACCTCCAACCCCATAGTTCCTAGTGATGGAGAGAGAGTGAGTCCTCCCCTGGCGGCGACTGCTACAACGAGGGGACGAGGTGCGCTCACTGAGGTTGCCCTCTCCAGCAACACCCTTCCCTTTAATCTGGCATTTCAGCAGCTCCATCTCCGCCGCCATCTTGCGAATGACGACGTCTTGGTCCTTGAGTTTGTGCTCCAGGCGCTACGCATGGGACTCCCCCCGGCGTCGGCGGCCCTCAGGACTCTGTGAGCGATTAGTACTCCTCCTGCGTTTGTCTCGCGCACTTCGCGAAGGAGTCTCTAGTCCCGCCATGGCTGGAATATTTGGAGGACCTTCTCTCAAGCGGATGTACTCAGGTGTGACGCCATCGACGACGGACAGTGGGCCTTCGCCGTTGTTGGCCATGGAAATGGTTGAAGAAGCTCTAAAAACAAGGGTTGAGTATCAAAAACTTCCCACAGACGGCGCCAATTATACGGGGGCGAAATATCCTCTGCTTTCCGTACTCCTAGTACTCCAAGCTTCTCTTGACGACGTCTACCTGGTAACACAGAAACGGTGAGCTGCCCGGCGGTGGTGTGCCGGATAGACCCTCTGATGATCAAGTCAGTCCACTTGAGGAAGGAGAAGACAGATAGAGAGAGAGTATTTTCTTTTGGGGGAGAAGTTGCATACCTTAACGTTCGTCCTCCTCCCTATTTCAAGGCTGGCCATGCAGCCTCAAGATTATGCGCGCACTACCTCTGTTGTCCTTCCCAAGACAGGTGGCAGTGCTCGCCTCTCACCACCTTACGCGTGTAAAGGCTTAGTCCTCCCACCAGTACACGCAGAACTGTCTAACGGTATTGAGGCATGCGTGGAGCAGATGTCCTCTCCCTCGTGCCATTGGCCCGGGTGGCACACCTGACCGCAGTACCACAACTGGCCTATCTCCCGCGAAGAACTATCACTACAGGCACTCAACCGCGCTATGCCCCACCGGACTGCCCCTTGGAAAAGGGGCCGAGGGGTGATGTTCATGGGCCGGGCTGGTATTGACCAGTTTATCGTGGCATACCAGTCGCGAGGCATGCCGGCCTCCGTCCGTTCTACCTCCATCCGAGGTTATCTGGAATATGCCCATCTCGACTAACCGGTCAGAGACGTGCCATCCCTCACTTGTCCATAGTTTAGCCCGAGCTACCCATAGCCCGGTCTCGCCACTTGGTTGTGTGCCTTGCCGAATGTTTGCTAGTTGCAGCTCAGCCAGGCTTAGTTCACGTCCGGTCAGCCGATCTTTTCGACTGAGCAAAACAGACCCACCGGCCCTCTCGATCGAGGAAATAGCACGGCGCCATGAGGTCTGTCACGACCCGCCCTATCTTAGCTCGGCCGTATTAACGGCGCAAATCTCCCATCTCATATGGGCACAAGGGTTTTAATAAAAAAATGCCTTCTGCAAAGTTTTACATGTTTTTGTTATTTCAGTCACAAACATTGCTAAAAAGAATATCACAATCTTATTGATTCGTCGTTTTTCATTCAAAAATGAAGAATTAAAAAAAGTATTAATTCAGTAGAATAGTGAATTGTCCAGATATCGTACTAGTTATATTAATTCGAGCAATAATTTCAAATTTAATTTAAAGAAGAGAGGATGATTTAATTTTTGCTAATGAGAATTTAAATTAAAACTAAAATAATTGTGCAAAAAAATAATCTGAATATGGAGAGAGACTTAAGATTTCGAATACACTACTAACCTCATATCATGTAATTAAGATATCCGATTCTAGTAAGTTAATAGCCTGAATAATAATGCTGTATCGTGGCTACAAATTCTAATATCATCGTCAAGAAGATGAATATATTCAAAATGTAGGCACGAATCATCTTAGGTCGACAGAATCTCCTACACTAAACTATGGTTACTAACTATGATTTGATCCAAAAATCATATAAATAGTCTTTTGGGGGAGGGATCTATACACATTTTTATATAAACAGAAAGAACTTTGTGAATAAGTTGAACGTGAGTTTTGTCAACGTCAAAATGAGATTTTAAAGAAGTCAATGAGAACAAAAATAAGTACTTTGTGAAACACTTATATATATATATATATATATATATATATACCAGGGAGGAGGCCCATGCAAGGCACAAGCGAGTTGCACATTTTTTTAAATTAAAATTTGATTTTTAAATTTTGAACTAGTGTTTGTTTGATAGAATAAAAATATAGTGGAATACACCTTATATATTTATACAATATCATTTTATTTCGCCTATAATGTTTTTTACGAACTCTTATGTTGTATTTGGTTAATTAGAATGAGATGAAATAAAATGATTATGTGCCTTTATTATGACTTTAGTTATGAGTTTGATCTCTCTAAAGCAATTTTGGATATTTTTTTAGTTGGTTGCTATTTAATTCTACAAAAATTAAAGATATAATAGTCAAAAGTTAAGAGTATAACAATGTTTTTAAGAGTATAACCATACAAAAAATCATTCTGACATCACTTAAAAAAAAAAAAAGGTAAATTATAAATACATCATTGAGATTTGCTTAAAATACGGATTGCCCTTTGTAGTTTGCAAATTTACAAATATTCCCTTGTTAGAATTTTTTATTTAATAGAATTAATGGAAAAAAAATTTCCTAACTGCTTTTATATACAATAATGAAATTACCTAAATTATTAATTGAAATAAATTTCTGTCATCACCAAAAGTTGTTAATTGAGTTGATGATATATTAATAAAAATGCTTATTTGTTATGAAATTCAAAATTTAAAGGGGAGTGATGTAATTTTCAAAACCACAAGGCACAATTTATATTTGAAACAAACCTCAGGAGGTGTGTTTGTAATTTATTCAAAAAAATAAAAAATAAAAAAAATCTATACTTTTGGACTATTAGGCTAAATACAATTAACCCAAATTTCTTACAAAATTTCTAAAAATTCTCCATCCAAGTTAATTCACTAACCAAATTAAAGGGCAAAATAGATTCAAAAATAACGTAAGGGCAAAATGGAAAATAAAATACAAACCACCAACACCAAAGCTATACTTATATAGATAGATATATAAAAATTAATAAAAATATTGAATAGTTAGACTTGGTTTTATTTGTCCTTTTGAATCTTAATCCATAAATTGAACTTATAATCAATTGTTTTAAAAATTTTAGAATTGAAACCAAAATCATGCCTTCAAAACATCAGACTAAATTATACAATTTAGACTTATTCAATAGATAATTTTATTTATTTATTTAATACCACAACTTCTTTCCAATCTTGATTGCACAATTTTTGTTATACATCTCACACCTGACTCGGTATTGACAAAAAGTGTCTCACAATTTTGATTCCAAAATACTCCCACAAGAATTACATAATTCTACATGTATCTTCCATGTATCTATATTATTATAGAAAAATGCTTAGGACTCCCATTTTTTGACGACCCCCACAATCCCCTTTGAATTTCTACCACTGATGTATGTATGGGACCCAGTCATCTCTGTGTGGGGCCCACACTATCAATGGTAGAGATCCAAAGGGAGTTGTGGGGGGTCTCCAAAAAATGGCGGTCTCAATCATTGTTAATTATTATAAAGTGAACACTGGACTTGGTGTAAATGTCATAAAAAAAGCACTTTGTTAATAAGATGAATGAAGGCCTTATTGGTATCGAAATGAGATTAGAATTTAAGGAAGTCAATAAAAAATAAAAGTAATATATATATATATATATAGATATATATTAAAATTAATACAAATGTTGAATAGTTGGATGTGGTTTATGTCTCCTCTTGAATCTTAATCCATATATTGAACCATGCTCAATTGTTTTAAAAATTTTAGAATTGAAACCAAAACCAAGTCTTCAAAACATCATACTAAATTGTATAGTTTAGAATTATTCAATAGACAGTTTTAATGTTTTTTAACATTGTAATTTCGTTCTAATCTGAATTACACAATCTTTATTATATATCTATTTATTCTTCAATTATATTATTATATGTGAACATCTGAGTTGGCGTTGACAAAAAGTGTCTCACAATTTTGATTTCCAAAATATCCCTCACAATAATTACATAATTTTTACACGTATCTTCTATCTATTTATCTGTCTATACTATCATAAAGTGAACACTAGACTTGGTGTGAATCTCGCAAAAATTTAATTTCCAAAAATATTCTCAAAAATAGTTTTGGAACTACTAACTTGCAACCTCATGCTGGCGTTGTGTCTCATGATTTTTATTTCGAAAAAAGTCGGAATAATTATATAATTTTCACATGTAACTTTTTTTCCGTAATTTTTTTGGAGTATTTATTAGAAAATCATCTTATAAGTACTTGTATTACAATTGATCCATAACATATTCTTATATTCCAACAAATCTTATCATTTGGACATTTGATCCACCAAATCTTAGTTCTCTAGAAGATATTTGAAATGATCTAAATAAATATACTTTTTGACTTTTTACGAAAGAATATGTAAAAAAGTAGAGAGAGTTGATATAACCCTAATAAGTATACTTATCTAAATAAGTGCACTTATATAGTGCATAGTGCATAATTTTACCTTTAAAATTTATTTAACCCGTAACAACTTGGTGTGAACTATTTTGTACTTTTTATATATTAAACTTTAAAAATTCATAATTTTTGTTGCACATTTTTTTACTTTTATTTTTTTATGAAATTTATATTTTTGAATTCTAATTAATGAGATCTATCAAATAAGATTTCACTGGAATATGTAATTTTTTAAAATATAAATAAATAAATACATAAATAAATTTGATAGTGTGAGTGTTCGCATGAAATATTTGCATTGTCAATGTGAACATTAATGAGCGCTTCACTTTATTATTATTAAGGGTATTTTGGTAACTTTATTAGCCATATGACATATTGTATTATAGAAAAAATAATTTAGGGATTGTTTGAGATGATCTAAATAAATGTTCTTTTTGACTTTTTATGAAATATGAGTGACTTTTTATGAAATATGAGTTGGGTTTGAAGTGATATGTTAGAGAGGTAATGTGACTTAAATAAGATGATATAACTTAAATAGGATAATGACTTTTTCAATTTTTTAAGAGTTGTCAAACTTAACCTAAGTGTAATATAAGTAACTAAAGAGAAATTTATAAATAAATGCTTCATTTTTTTTCGACTTGCACACACAAAATATGTACTTGGCGGCTAACTTTCTTAGAAAATTAAAAATGATAAAAAAACACTTATTTTCCGCTGCCAGGAATCGAACCTGGTGTATTCTCATAAGCCGACTTGATAATTGAGCTACAGTGGAGCTTGTGTTGTACTTGTGATGATAATAATATTTATAGAGCTAATCGTGTTTCATTCTTTTTTTTTTTTTTGGGACTAACGTGGAGTTTCATAACCTAATTTAACACTTAAAACTAAATATATTAAGTAAAAGTTAATTAAGTTTATTTAATAATTACAAATGATATCACTTAAATGTAACTCTTAAAACATAAGTAAAAAATTAAGAAAATTTTAAGTGATAAAAAATTTATTTAATTCTGACTTAATTTATAAATACTTATACATAACTATCAACATACACTACATAACCTCACAAGCTCTACCATCACCACCACTTCTACCACTGCTATCACCACCACCATCATCCATCACCCTTCTACAATCACTACTTTCATCACCACCACCATCATCCATCACCCTTCTACAATCACTACTTTCATCACCACCACCATCATCCATCATCCATCACCCTTCTACAATCACTACTTTCATCACCATTGGCATTACTAACATAACCATCGTCATTATTTCACTACTATCACCATAATCACCATCTATTATCACCACCACTACAACAATTTGTACAATCCTTCACCTCTACAACTAATGTTACCATTGCCATAACTACCACCACCATCATTTTACCGTCACCGTTCTCTTTTAAACACCATTACATTACTCCGGGGTTGATTCTAACTTTTCGAAGACCCAAAGCAAACTTTAAATATGAGGTCTTTCATATTTATTTAAAAAAAGATTGATCAAAACATTATGTATTGAATTTTGTTTTAAATTTTTACATTTAATAATGCTCATAAAAAGGTTACTAAAATTTACTTAAATATATAACAAAGTTTACAATAATAAAAAAGATTAAAATATAAGCTACTTACCAAATAGAAACTAAATTAAGTCTTCTACTTCTTTCTAGGAATAGTGGCATGTAGGTATAGTTTATCAAAAGTGATTAACAGCATACTAACTTAATCCTCAATCATTACAAATCAAATAATCAATGAAAGATTATCTAAAAAATAATAATAATCAATGAAAGAAAACATAAAAAATAATTAAAATATGTAATCACAGGAGACAATGTATATAATCAATGATCAAATAAAAATAAGAAATCATCTCTATTACAAAGTCTGTATCTTTAAACCCAATTTTATATTAAAAATTTAAGACTTTCCATCATAGTTGAACAAATACAAAACAGGAAAACAAAAATCAATACATAAAAAGCTAAGAAATAAAATAGGTGTTCAATTAATTTTTTAAAAATTTAGATGAATACTTCTAATTCATGTTGTGGACAGCAACCAACTCAAAAGTTAAAAACTTTGGTTTTATTATATTTGTAATCATATCTTAGATGCATTTAAAATATAAGAGAAAATTATCCACAAGTCATTTTGAAAAGTGTGTGTTCTATTTAATCCTAAAACCTTTTTGATAGACCCAAAAGTCATGTGCCCATTTATCTTCTTTTTTTTCCTTGCACCTTGTCTCTTCTCTTTATCTTTCTTTCTCTAATATCGGCGACAACCACGACCACGACCACGACCACCACCACACCTTCCTTCTGTTCTTTCTTTTTCTAATCTACAGTTATCGGTGACTGGCAACCACCATTGACTGGAGTTCACTAGTAATCACTGAGCACCGACTCCTTACTTCGTACTCACCAAAGGCGAAGGAGATGAATTTCCGATGAAGAAGATTTGATGTTGTAAACTAAAAACACAGAATATGCAGCGGATAAAATAATCAGATCATACCTTCTTCAATGATAAAACCTTCTTGGATAAATCACGTGCTTCCAGGGAACTTCTTGATGAACCAACCCAGCAGTGGAGTGATATCACAGATTGAATATCACCCACACAAACCACAGTGTCAAAGACTTGATCGTTGTTTTGTGGGAGAGAGTCAGTATATGGGTAGAAACAGACTATACGTTGTTTCTCACTTGGATTACCCATAACCATATATCAGATATATAATATATTATAATATCTATCCATATCAGTTAAAACTGATAACATCTGTATCTTGAGTGGTTATCCTAAATAGGTTTGAATTCAAATTCAAAACCTATTTGGATAATGATCAAATTTAAATTTAAATGGTCATGCCACATGGGCGCCCATTACTAACATCTCCCACTCGCACATGAGTTGGCATGACACTGCCACATCTCTATCTCAATCTCCCCAAAAAGAACAATCTCATACTAGCCAATGCACCGTGCGACCGTTGAGCACACCTGCAAGTGGGAGCTCTATACTAGAAACTCAATATGAGTCAGCATAGAGACATCAACCCCAAAAGAACAGAAATAGTGTCTCATGTACCCAGACCCATCTAGATACATCAGTCCAAAAAACATCTCTAATCCCTCAAAGAGCATGTTTGACTCTCCTAGGTCCCGCATTATATTCACACCCAATCAGCATCCTATAAAGAGCGATGTGAGTTGTCGACAGTGAATATAGAGCAGAGATGTAGAACTAGATGATCTTCCCTTCACCCTCATATCATTCAATTTGAAAT
Organism: Camellia sinensis; assembly: GCF_055761805.1. NCBI lineage: Eukaryota > Viridiplantae > Streptophyta > Magnoliopsida > Ericales > Theaceae > Camellia > Camellia sinensis. The sequence goes on from NC_138967.1 coordinate 54,543,222, forward strand.
TGACCGTTTTCCCAGTAATGTCCCTTAAAGCCGAATCATACATGACCGCAGGCAATATACCAAAGTAGCTGAACATCAACTCCTCATCTTATGACATAGTCAAAGGTCACAAAAGGCACAAAGTAAAGTCATTTAGGAAAAAATGACTTTTAGGACTCACACGGTGAAGAAGCAGGGATCCATTCTTTCACCTCGCTAACGGGTCGATAAGCACATGCAGTATGAATGCATGTTATAGTGGAGTTACTCTTCCAAAGAGTGATGTTAAACTCACACACCATACAGATCTTAGTCTAGTCACTCTTAAGCGCACAAGTCGCTTCCTAGCGTCTAACTCGAATTCTCTATTTGCTCGCCTCTCAGGCATCAAATGAGATCTCGCATCTGGCTATCCATAACAGACATATCATGGAAAAGTGGGTACTCTCATATCCATGGTCGGTCTCTAACAAGACCTCATCTTGGCTCCAACCAAGGCGACATAGCTAGTGGATAATTTTAGCTTCTAGTCTCATCCTTGCTCGCTACCCAGCGCTAAGGGCGATTGCTCGTGTGAGTGAGCCAATCTTGCCTGCTAACATCAATTTAATTGTTTTATGTATGCTAATTCACAAACCATTACTAAAAGTAGTAAACATAAATGTGTGATAGAAACAAGTATGAATACTAATGGCATAAATATCCCCAAAAAATGAGTTCAACTGAATACACATAAAAAAAAAAATATCACCACCTACGTAGTCCTAAAGCCCTAACATGAGTAAGATAAACATCTCTAGCAATGGGCTTAGTCAAAGGGTCCGCAACCATGCGACTCGTAGGGATGTGCTCCAGGATCACTTCTTTCTGCGCCAAAATATCTCTGATAAAATTGAACCTCACATCAATGTGTTTGGTTCTGCCATGGTATTTAGGATCCTTAGCGTAAGCGAGTGCAGCCATGCTGTCACAATGGATAGTCACAGGATCTGAAGTGTGTGTGACAACATCCAAATGCTGAAGGAATCTCCTCAACCACACGGCTTCCTGAACGGCAGATGAACAAGCCACAAACTCAGCCTCCATGGTCGATAAGGCGATGCAGGATTGCTTCTTACTGCTCCAAGAAATAGCACCATCGCTAAGCATGAAAGCATATCCTGAAGTAGACTTACGCTCATCTAGGTCTCCTCCCCAGTCAGCATCACAATAGCCAACTAGATGTAGATCTGAACTCTAGTAGCAAAGTGTGTAATCTGCAGTTCCTCTAAGATATCGTAATATCCTCTTAACTGCTTTCCAATGAGCTGGTCCTAGGTTGGATTGGTAACGACTCACCAATCCGACTGCATAACAAATGTCAGGACGTGTACACATCATAGCATACATCAAGCTTCCAACAGCATTTGCATAGGGAACACGGGCCATCTTTTCATTTTCTTCTTGAGTCTTAGGACCCATATCAAGGCTTAGGCTCTCGCCTTTTGCAACAGGAGTGTCAATGGGTTTGCAGCTCTGCATCTGGAACCGCTCTAGAATAGTCTTAATGCAAGTCTCTTGAGACAAACCAAGAAGTCTCCTAGAGCGATCCCTAAGGATCTTAACACCGAGCACATAGCTCGCCTCACCCATGTCCTTCATTTCAAATGTAGAGAACAACCACATTTTAGTGGTGACAATCATCTCCTTGTCATTTCCAGCCAATAATATGTCATCTACATATAATGACAATATGAGAAAAATGTCCTTGGACCGCTTAACGTACACACAGTGATCTTCATCAATCATCGTAAACCCATTTGAAATAATGGCTCGATGAAATCTCATATTCCACTGTCTGGATGATTGCTTTAAGCCATAAATAGATCGTTGAAGCTTGCAAACTTTGCGCTCCTGACCTACTACCACAAAGCCTTCTGGTTGATCCATATAGATCTCTTCATCCAGTTCTCCATTGAGAAATGCAGTTTTAACGTCCATCTGATATAGCTCTAAGTCCAACTGAGCTACTATGGCCAGGATTAGGCGAATAGAGGCAAACCTTACAACTGGTGAAAAAGTTTCCTCATAGTCCACACCCTCTCGTTGGGTGTAACCTTTCGCCACTAGGCGAGCCTTATACCTTTCTATGGAACCATCCGCCTTGCGCTTGATTTTGAGAACCCATTTGTTCCTAATAGTCTTGCGCCCTAGCGGCAAATCAACCAAGTCCCAGACATGATTTTTCTTCATAGACTCAATTTCTTCTTCCATTGCAGTACTCCATTCTTTACTAGCAGGGGATGAGAGAGCCTCTTTGAGATTCTTAGGCTCCATCTCATCACTCGGAGCAATCATGAATGCTTCCCCTTCAATCTCAAAACGACGACGGGGTATAGCTCCACGTTTGCTTCTACATAGTTGAGAATCCTCATCCATTGGATCTAATCCATGGGTAGGTACATCGCTCCCACTGTCCCTAGGAGCTTGAGGAATTATTTCCTCATTCTCTACTAAGCTACTAGGTGCGCCTTTAAGTAGATCCTCCATCTCGTAGAATTCTACTTCTCTAGTTACCTCACCTCTGCTAGGGAAATCCTCCTCTAGGAAATCCACATCTCGCGACTCAATTTCAGTCATACTTCCATCCGGATGCTCCCCAACAAACACATAGCCCTTAGAATGCTCACTATAGCGAATGAAGATACACTTCTTTCCTCTAGGGCCCAACTTCCCAAACTTATGAGAAGCGTTGTGTATGTAAGCTGCCGAACCCCAAGGCCGCAAATTGCCCAAATCAGGCTTTTTGCCAGTCCACATCTCATATGGGGTGGAAGGAACTGATTTGGAGGGCACACGGTTAAGGACGTAGGCAGCAGTCAACAAAGCATCTCCCCAATAAGAAATTGGAAGATTAGCTTGCGCCATCATTGATCTAACCATGTCAAGCAATGTGCGATTCCTTCTCTCCGCTACACCATTTTGTTGCGGAGTCCTAGGAATTGTCAATTGCCTAATAACTCCTTTTTCCTCACAGAGCACTTTAAATTGCTCAGATAGATACTCACGTCCTCGGTCAGTCCTTAGAGCTTTAATGCTCTTGTCTAATTGATTCTCAACCTCATTAACATACCGTCTAAAGCAATCCAATGCTTCTGACTTGTGAGAAATCAGATAGACATGACCAAAACGTGTGCAATCATCTATAAATGTGATGAAATAAGGGGCTCCATGCCTTGCCCTCACATTCATTGGTCCACATATATCAGAATGAATAAGTTGCAATGGGATAGATGCCCTTATGGCTTTCCCAAATGGTTTTCTTGTTGCCTTTCCAGCAAGACAGTGCTCACAAGTAGGCAAAGTGACTCTAGCGAGTGGGCCTAAAAGACCTTCTCTAGCCAATCTAGTCATCCTGTCTTGCCCTATGTGGCCTAATCTAGCATGCCATCTCATAGAATCATTATCACAAAAAGATGCAATATTAGAAATAGATCCATTGGCATTTTTATTAATACTAGAATCATCCACATCCAAAACTAAAAAACCATCTGAAAGATAACCAAAACCATAAAAAATTGTTCCCAAATAAATGCTAACACCATTATTCTCAAAACAAAAGCTAAAACCAAGGCTCATCATGCTAATAACTGAAACTAAATTTCGCCGAATATCCGGAGCATAAAGAACATCATGAAGATACAAGGTGCGCCCTCGTCGCATTTCCAGCTTGAATGTGCCAATGCCAAGCACTTCTACACTAGACTCGTTCCCCATGTAAACTTTTCTGCTCCCAGCAGGTACTCGGCGATACTCAACGAACCCTACTCTGTCCCTCGCGATGTGGTCTGTTGCTCCGGAGTCTACAACCCAAAAATGAGGAGAATGAGCAATTAATGCTTGACTAGACACAAAGCATTGAATGCGAGAAATTAAGTAAGGGAGTACCTTCTTCTGCTCAGGGCAATCCCGAGCGAAGTGTCCTTCTTTGTTACAGTTAAAGCATGTCATCTTAGCCTTTGCCTTCTTACCACCTCTCTTGCCCCTACGCTTGAAATTTCTAGCGCCATTGGGCTTAAGCGCAGCCGCTGCTTGCTTCTTAGGGGCACCTTTTGCTTTTCCACGTTTGAACTGAGAAGTCCTACGTGAGCTTGACTCAACCACCATAGCAGAACCATCAGACTTAGCCGCCTCAAGGTGCTCAGCCTCTAGCTCCAAATGACGCGATATGTCTTCAAATGTTTTCACACTCTCATTATGCATCATGTTCTGCTTCATCTGCTCCCAAGAATTTGGCAGAGAGCGTATCACAGCCTGTACTTGCTGCTCTTGAGTCAAATTATGCCCAACAGCCGCAAGCTCACGTATCATGGCTGACATGACTCTCAAATGCTGCTTCATCGAGTGATGCGCCCTTTTCTGATATGAGTCAAACTTCATAGTCAGCCCACGTAGCTTTGCCAAAGAGGTAATACCAAACTTTTGCTTGAGAGCTTCCCACATCTCAAATGCAGTCGGGCAATGCTCAAACTCACTAATCAAGTCGTTGTGCATGCTGCTTAACATAGTAAAGCGCGCACACCGATCTTTGTTACGCCAAGTCTGAAAGGCTTCAAGATCACGACGATGTTGAGCTGTACTGCCCTGCTCTGGCTCAACCATCACTTGTTCAAGTGTGGTCAACACTTCTTGCTCATTGAGGAGGTATTGGATCTTACGGCGCCATATGTCATAATTGTCGCCGTCCAATTTCTCTCCCTTAGTTAAGTCTGCCACCACTGTCTTAGCAGCCATTTCTACATACAGAGTAAATAAATGCGCAGAGGATATTAATGATAGCAACACAAAACCAAATATTTTGCAGCAAAAAAGAATCTAAATTAAATAATGATAATTTTACACATGTCTCAAGATCGAAAATTTGCTATGCTCGTAATCATCTCTTGCGCCTCTAGTGATAATTATCAAAATTTAATTTCATTCCATGCGCAAAAAATAATCAAACAATCTCCCACTATTTATGGCATATACAAAGCATGATAAATTCCATACAATAGCTGAATCATCATATCCTCAAAGACAGTCACCAAAGCATCTCAACATAAATTTACAAACAACTCATGCTATATTTATTTAATGATGGAATTCAAATAAATAATTAATCATGCTTCTTTAATTGCAACATATTAAAAAAAAAACAAAAAAAAAATTGTATTTAATATGCAGATTATGCCATAATTAAACTGTACATCATTTTTGAAATTTTCTGGAATTTTCTGAAATTTTCTGGAATTTTAAATAACTAATTAAACACTCATAAAATTAGGAATAAAAAATCCAGAAACTAGTAAACAGAAACAATATTCAGATTATGCCATAATTAAAATGTACATTGTTCTGAAATATTCTGAAATTTTTCTGAAATATTCTGGAATTTTAAATGACTAATAAATACACATAAAATTAGAAATAAAAAATCCAGAAACTGATAAAATGAGACAATATTACCAGTAAATAATAAAACCTTTCAGAAGTCTACAATAAATATTTCAGCCCCAGAAAATTATTTATGCAACACCAGAAGCAGTTTAAAGCATAAAACATGAATTATTAACACAGGAAAAATAATTTATATTTTCTGAAAATTTTCAAAATTTTACAGAATGTAGAAAAATTAGTTCTGAGTCTAACAGTATAAGCCACGCATAAAACAAATATGTAATGAATTAATTATGACCATTTAACGCAATTCAGAATTAAAAACAAAACAAACAGTGCCTAATCGCCAGCAGCCAAGCCAGCCGAGGAAAACGGCGCGGCTCAGCACGCGGCCCAGATCGCGGCTCGGCTCTTAGCTCGGCTCGCGGCTCAGCGCGCGGCTCGGCTCGCGGCTCGGCGGCCGCTCGGCTCGCGGCTCAGCGCGCGGCTCAGCTCGGGGCTCGGTCCGCGGCTCAGAGCACAGTGCGCGTGCGTGGCGCGAAGGGTGCGCGCGTGGCTGCGCCGCTGACGCGCGCGTGATAGCGCGTGCAAGCGCGTCGGTTGAGCAGCTGGCGCGTGGGGGCGCGTGGCTGCGCGTGGGGGCGCGTGGAAACGGCCCACGGCGTCAGGTGGCGCGTGCAGACCACGCGCCGCCTTCCAGGGTGTTTTCTGGTCCGATTTTTGTACTGCCGGACTCCTTTTTTCAAAATAAAATTATTTATGATATGAAAAAAGACATTAATGAACATAAAAAAAATATTTTTATGCTCCTAATCTGATAATTTTTTTTTTCTTCCTCTACAAATATTCATGTGTATAATATATACATATACATATAAAAGTATACACATGATTAAAGAAAACACGAAAATATCCATAAACATGCTCTGATACCAATGTAAACTAAAAACACAGAATATGCAGCGGATAAAATAATCAGATCATACATTCTTCAATGATAAAACCTTCTTGGATAAATCACGTGCTTCCAGGGAACTTCTTGATGAACCAACCCAGCAGTGGAGTGATATCACAGATTGAATATCACCCACACAAACCACAGTGTCAAAGACTTGATCGTTGTTTTGTGGGAGAGAGTCAGTATATGGGTAGAAACAGACTATACGTTGTTTCTCACTTGGATTACCCATAACCATATATCAGATATATAATATATTATAATATCTATCCATATCAGTTAAAACTGATAACATCTGTATCTTGAGTGGTTATCCTAAATAGGTTTGAATTCAAATTCAAAACCTATTTGGATAATGATCAAATTTAAATTTAAATGGTCATGCCACATGGGCGCCCATTACTAACAGATGTAGATCAACTTACATCTACATCAGAGATCTACATCAAATCTGAGTAGATCTACATCAAATTCAGCTAGATTTAAAACAAAAATAATTGCCAGTGTACAAGCCTCTCTCTATATCTGTCTCTTTCATTCGATCTCTCAGTTTTTTTTATTACTTTTTCTATACTACACAATTATATTTTCCTGTTATAATGAAGAAAATTTTCAAGTTATAAATAAGTTGTTTTCGAGTTTTAGTTACAGGCGGTGAAAACTATAAAATTTACAGTTTCAGTTTTTTTGATATTGAAATGAATCATTCTTTAGAACTGTAAAAATTTGTAGTTTCATAATTTTCTTTAGAACTGTAAAATTTTGCAGTTTCATCACACGTTTTTCGGTTTGATTAATAACGATAAATGCTTAATAGAATCATACTTTGAACTTAATACAATTTACAGTTTCAAAGGTTTTTTTTAGTTTGATTAATATTGGAGATTATTTGCTTAAATCTTACAAAAATTAAAAATAACATATGTTTTTTTTCCATTGTTACTGTTTGTTGTCCTTACGTTTTTTTTTTCCTTGTAGTTTATCAATATTTAGCACATGTTGTCATGTTTTTTTTTGCTCTAATTTCTCAATTTATTCTTTTTTTGGGGCAATATGCTGAACATTCTGGTGAGTCTTCGACAATATCTTGATGTCTAGCGAACATTCTAGACATTCCGGTGACTTCTGCCGACATTAAAAAAACTCCGGCGATACTTTGACGAATTTTTGGTAATATTCCAACAACTTTCCGGTGATGTTAAACATTCTGATAAGTTTCCGGTGATCGTCTGACAGAAGTCCAGCGGTGGTGGGATGTATCAGTGTCTTTAAATTTAAAAAAAAAATAAAAAAATTTAGTAACAATTAAAAATATGTAGGACTAATTGGTGCAAGTGCTTTGTTTTGGGACTAGATGAGTTTTGAATTTTGTGTATGAGACTTATTGGTAAGTTCCCCAAAATATAAATTGAGGCCTCAAAATTTTGGGACTTTTTATTCAAATTGAGCCTCTTCTTATAAGAAATTTTAGATCTTTCTAACTCAAATGACCCTTTTTTTTTCTTTTTTTTTTCTCGTGAACCTATATAATACTTACTATAATTTTGGGCCTTTTTTTTGGACATTTTTGGGAGCCCCAAAACAACTACTTTGTGGGCTTTGCCCCAAAGCCGGCCCTGCATTACCCCTCCACCATTACCACAACCATTATCTTTCTATTTGTAGCACTATTGTCATTAGCGCTATAGGTACCATTGTTGCCTTCACCACCACCAACAACAACTCAATATTACAATATAAAATTGAAAATTACAATTTAAAGATAATAATTTTTTTTTTAAATTTAGAATTCAGTATTTAATTTTTAATTTTATTAAACATCACCTAAATAAATCTGAGGATGTTGGCAACTCTAAAATTTTGTCTAATCTTCTATCCATCTATTTATCTATGTTCTATAATAAATATAAAGTGAAGATGGTATTGACACAAAATGTAAACATTTTGATTTTAAAAAATGCCCTCCACAACTATTTAAATATAAAATTATATGGAGAGGAGGTTAGGACTCGCAATTAAGATCATCGATTTGGTAGACAAGACCCTTACCACTTGAGCGACACATAATACATGTGTTTTAAAATCAAAATCAAAATCAAAATCAAAATTTATATTTTATAAATTTAACAACACACCCCCACAAGACCCTCACGACTTGAGAAGCACACAATATGTGTATTTTAAAATCAAAATCAAAATCAAAATTTATATTTATATAGATTTAATAGTATACCTTTACTAATCATATCATCATATATATATATATATATATTAAAAGTAGTGTTTTTCCTTACTTAGATGACACATTCTAAAGACTTTTTTATTTTCTAAAAAAGCCATATCAGCATGCGTTTTCCATTTATGTATAAAGTTCTACACAAACTCAAACTAATTTTGTTCAAAAAAAATTATTATAACCAATTTTAAAAGAAAAATTAGTCTAAGGTCTCTCTCTCATTTTTAGTAACAGAAGAGATCCACAATATTATTTTATGATATTTAAGGTCCCTCAACCCCACACTTATATATGACAGAAAAATTTGAGTCTCTTAAAGCAAATCTCATTTCTCTCTCACACACAGACACTCTAAACTCTCTCTCTCTCTCTCTCTCCCTCGATGATCTTTGATTTTGGGTTGAGTGAGAAACAAACCTGCAAAGCTCTCAGAGACATTAGAAGAACAAAACAGAGAGAGACCTAGTACGTGATTGAGAACAAGAGTGATTGATATATGGAATTTGATTGTAAATAGACATAGTCTAAGTCAAGAGAAGTATGTTGAGAGAAGAACAAGAAAAGTCACCGATATGAGAAGGAGGATGAGGAGCAAAGCTTTGATTCGATATGTCTCTCATGGAGGACTGAGATGATTTTTTGTAGTGAAACAGAGGGATGACATTGTCGGTGACTAAGTGAGGAGGTGAAGATGGGTAAACGAAGTTGGTTCTCGCCTTGACTCCACGCATCACTCGAGCGGTGCAGTCGTAAGCGCACGCCACCTCTTCCGCTGTGTCAAAGGTATTGGATTTAGTCACTATGTGAATTTTCTCTGGATTTGGTCATCAGCTTCTCTCAATGTTGCCAACAAAGATCTACACCACTTTTTTATTCTTCAATTGTTGTGGGAAAGTGAAATCAGAAACATAAAAACAGAGATTTCATCACAGAAGCAAATGTATGTATTTAATCTATTTGTAATTAAATGTATGTAAATGCCAATTGCAATGATCAAGATGGGTTTGGTGGTTGTGTCAGCCATTGTTGCTATTGAAGAAGCTTGAATTGAATTGCAGTGGTTGTATTGAAATGAATTTAATGTGGGTTTTAAAGGGATTTTCTCTAGTTCGGTCAAAAGTACAGAGAAAATTCTCTCAACCACATTAACAAACAACAATGAATGCAGTACGAAAACATCAAATAAATTCTCTAGTCTTTCCAGAATTTCTCTGGATGTGGAATTTGAGTGAATTTTCTTTGGATTTCTAGTTTCGTATTACAGTTTTCTTGTATGCCATTGTTGCTATTGAAGGAGCTTGAATTGAATTGTAGTGGTTGTATTGAAATGGATTTAATGTGGTTTTAAAGGGATTTTCTCTATAACGCCCCAAAATAAATATGATAAACCCATCTTATAAGCTGAAATCAAGTTGAAACAAAGTGCTTTCATTCATCAGAATTAATATACAAAAGGTGACATATGCGATATACATTCAAAAACAACTTATCCTAAATCTACAGCATGTGTTACAAATAGTAAAAAATAATGAAAACTAAACAAACATTCATATGTCCTAAAGGCTTACATCTTTCCAAGTCACTACTTGGTTACAACAAAAATGAGTTTAGCTCAATACAATTAAGCCCTTAGCTATACAAAGTAAATACAATAAAAAATAAACTATTGCTTCAAATCTCCCCAAAGTACTGTCTTGGTAGAGGCATATCTCCAATACTTGAAAATGGTTTTTTCCAAATAGGGTGAGCCATAACCTAATAGGAACAATCTAACACAATATATGAATCTTAACAAAGATATAAGTATGAGATGCATATTCAATGCCCACGATAAAAAAATTGTTTATAACTCTTTTGCAAAACCATGCCATGCCAAGCTTTATATCACAGTTCATGTTATCTCAATTCATTTTATCTTATTTCATGATTCATTCACTGTTTTATCTCATTTCATGAACCATTCACCAATTCATTTAGACAACCACACTGAGGGTACAACTCGATGGGTTTCTAATCAACACAACCCTTATACAAACACTTCCATTTGCTATTTTACGGATATTTCGTCAGTGGAAACCGTCACCCATGTATACATACGGTTTTCGAGACTTTCACCCTGGACACACAGGCTAACTTAATTTAATAGAGTCCATCCCCTTTTTTTTCTCCCAAACATGAAGTACATCCCCTTTCTTGTCACGCCCCAAACTCGCCCCTAAAAGTTCGGGCATGACCCATACAGAAACGGACACTTAACCTGCTATACGTAATATATGGGGCCTTGGCAGAAGCACTAAAATTTAACATAATAACAAACTCCATTGAGCTACCTCTAATATGCCAGGATCACATGCATCATATACGTTATAATAACCAGTCACAGGCCAAAATTATACTGTGAGCATCAGTCATATAGATATACATACACAGCCCCAGCCCTAAGATTGGGCATATGCAAAAACATTGAAGTCATGTACATTTAACCTTAAATGAGTAATAAAAAAAACAAGACAATGTCTTAACAAAGCTTCACAAAACTGAGTGATCTCGCTTAGTGCCTGGACTCGTAAAGGTTGACAAAAGGGGACGAACGTCCTGGTTGGTTACCTACAGGAACAGACATACGGAGGGTGAGCCAAGCTCAGTGAATAGTAATACATAAATAAAATACTGCTTAACTTGAAACATTGTATAATAGAAATACACATGGATTCGTAACATCTCAATATTTATTGAACCATAAATTGTGTCTAATATGCTTTGGAAATAAGTGAGGATAGACATACGAACTAAATGCAACTTTTCAAATGTTCCTGAAAATGGGTCTCCGCTCGAGCGGACCATGCAATTTCTGAAATTCTACAATGCCAAGTAAAGTTCCAACCTGGTATTCAAAGCTTCAAACATGTACTTTTGTATACTAATGCAGCATTCACAATGCGAGTCTGAATCTGTTCTTATTCATTATAGACTTAGATCTTATCATGAAACATATTGGCTTGAATATAATGGTTTGGATTAATATCCTTGTATAATGTGGCTCAAACCCTTAATCATGGTGGCACGAAGCCCATTAACATAGTGGCGCAAGGCCCTTAGATACTTACCAAGCTTCAAAACATATACTTACTAAGCTTCAAAACACATACTTACTAAGCTTCAGAACATATACCTATCAATCTTTAAACATATGCTTACCAAACTTTAAAACATATACTTATCAATCTTTAAAACATATGCTTATCAAGCTTTAAAACATATACTTAAGCATACAATGCAAAGTCCACATGATTTGTCTGAGTATGTTTCACTTTATAGGCCCTTTCTTGAAACATATCAGCTTTAACATAATGGTTGGCTTAAAGCCCTTGAATGGTGTGGCATAAGCCCTTAAACATTGGCACAAAGCCCTTGAAAGGTGGCATAAAGCCCTTAAACATTGGCATAAAGCCCTTGGAAGGTGGCATAAAGCCCTTGAAAGGTGGCTTAAAGCCCTTAAACATTGGCATAAATCCCTTGGAAGGTGGCATAAAGCCCTTGCAAATTGGCATTAAGAATGCCCTTGTAAATTGGCGTTAAGCCCTTGTAAATTGGCATTAAGAATGCCCTTGTAAATTCTTGTATGAACTTAAGAGGTGTCTCACACGGATTCTAGAGGTGGCTCACGTCGTAGCACTTAGTTCCGTGTAGCACTTTGTTTCATATCATAAAAACTTATATTGAATAGCCGTAGGCCCAGAGTCTTATAGAATGAAGGTATTTTATCTTTCCCATTTCTTTCTTTACATACTTGGAACATCCTTGAACATTAACATACATACTTGAAACATTAACATAGTTGCATACTTGAAACATTAACATGGTTGCGTAAATGAAATGCTAATGAAAATCATTAGCCATATGTAAAGTAGATATTGATACTACTACTCACAGTGCTATAACGGAGTGCTTGTCCTTCTCAGGTTATGCCCTACACATGTAAACAACTTATACATTAAGGGCATCAAACACAAATTCCAGAAATACTAGAGGGTTAAGCACGTAAAACAGAGCAAACAATATTTTACAGCATGAAGTTTCAAACCTACTTCTCCAACTCAATATATATATATAAAAGATTACTAGTCTTACAAAATACATTATGGAATTTATACCCATTCCTCTTCTATTCAAAGAAAGAAAGGATTTTTATGAATATTTCCATGTTCCCCAAAACTCCTTAAATTTCTAGTGTTTTCACCAAAAACCAAACATTTCCCCATCCCCATAAGAAATCCTATTAAATCATTCTCTTGGTTTAATAACTAAGCAAGCCCACAAATATTTAGTAAAATGATTTGGGATTAAACCCATTCTTGAAAACTTCACATTTTAGGTCACAAAAATTAATATCAACATAGTTAATATCATCCCACATAATCATCACAATTCAACATATCTCAAAAGGAATTCTTAAATTCCATTTCAACATTCCATAATCGAATTTATATCATCCACATTATCAATAAATCTTTTCCCCCAATTTCCCTTTTATTAAAACATAATTTACAATGCATTTAACAAAGTTCAATCGCAAAATTTAAACATAATTTTCAAACTTAACCAAATTCCAATTAAACTTGAACACATCTAATTCAACTTACCACTTTCATGATTCAACTATCAATTTGGGCCAAATCATGGATTATCATCAAAAACCAACCTAGGGTTTCTAAGAAATCTACAAATTTCAAATACAATTTTGAATCTTCTTAACCCATTACTTTTTATTCCAAATCTTCTCATTTATTAGGCACCCTAGGTCCATAACCCATAAACCATACTCTAAACCCCATAATAGAACCCCAACATACCCCAACATACCTCAAAAATTTCGGAATTCCATTCGGTAGAAAGTGGTGATCTCCTCTTATTCTCCATCCTTGATGCAAGATTCATGCTTAATTTGTTGAGAAAAGTGGAGGAAATCAAGGTTTTGGGAGCTAGGGTTTCGGACATGGAAGAGGGAAAAAGAAGAGAGGAAAAGAAAATCTAAGAAATGACTCAAAAATCACGTTTTTGAGCTGCTGCCCCGCACATCGCCGCACGTGCGCCGCATTTCCCGCACGTGCGGTTCTGCTTCCAGCACAGATATGAAAACTTCAAACAGGCGTAACTCTCTCATCCGGACTCCGTTTTAGGTCATTCTTGTGCCCAAATTGAAGCCCCAAAAATAAGCTTTCCAATGGTTTTAACCTCACATCCAAATTCCAAGTGTGGAACAAGAAAAGGGCAAAAGAGTGACGGTTGGTCGTAAACGAATTATTCAAATTAAAGTTTTTGATCCAATCTTACTTTACCATCATATTACCACCACAATCAATAGCCCAAAATAAAATAGGGAGGTTCCAAATACACTAATAAAAATGCCACAGATATAAATCACTTTTCACAGAAAGCAAGTAAATGCACAGAATAACAGATCGAAAATATACTAGAAACAGATATGAGGGTCGGGTTATTACATTTCTTCTCCCACATTTCATATATTTACAATGTATTAAAAACATAGTCATATTCAATGACAATGGATAAGAGATTAGTTTCAATTCACCTAATCCTCATGCAATTGCTATATATAGCAATCATAACTATCCTCCACCGATAGCCCAAAATAGATATTTCTAAACAGATATACAATTTCCAAGACTGATAAATTATCCAAATTTCCATAGGTGAGAGATAATACATATTTAACTCTACTATTTATACAAACATCCATTCGATTTCATATTCCCAATGCTAATCTCATATATTTTTACAAAATAACAATTTGAGACAATTTAGGACAAAACTCATTATTCCAAAACCCAACCCGAGTACCAAAATCAACATATTTATCACAACACAATCTCACATCTAATCCCATAACCATTTATAACACATGCATTTGAAAACCCCTCTTTTGATTTTAAACCCAAACCTTAGGTTTGCTCAGAATCATCCCAAGTTCTAATATTTCTTACATATCAGCAAATAACTAAGTTAAAACTCATAGAACAGTGTAGAAAGTCCCTACCTCAAGCTTAGAAGACCAAAGGAAGAGATGAAGAGATTTCAAAGATGCCAAAACCAATCTCCATTCAGATCAAAACGTAGCCCTTGAGATGCTCTACTTTTTTAACAAAGGCACATAGGTAGATAAATCACTAGATCTAGGTAAAAATGGAGAGAGAACGTAGGTTTTAGAGAAAGAGGCTCTAGATCTAGGATTTTGAGAGAAAAAGATATGAAAAATTTTGGTGAAAAGGGGTTGCTGCGAACTGGTATACGCGCAGTCTGCTCGAGCACAAGAAGTAACGCTTGAGCGTCAGACACAAAAAGTTGTTTTGCTCGAGCGCAAAAAGTGACACTGGAGCGCAAAATGTATACTCCCAATAGTTTTGCAGACAACAGACCAGCGTTCGAGCACAAGAAAGGCTGTTCGAGCTAAGCTCACTCGAGCGTAGAATACACTCTCCTGGAAGCTTTGCAGACCTACAAAAGTACTGAGAGTTTACAAAATCCGCTTGAGCGCAAGAAGTGCCGCTCAAGCAGAAGAGTAAAATTATAGACAACAAAGGTTTGAAAACTAAGCAACCAACTTGTTTCAAACACAACCACTACAATCCAATAACCAAATTTAAGGATGTACAAGGGAACTAAGACATGAACAACAATACAAAACCATAAAACCCGAGTCTGGAATACAAAATGGGTCGAGTCTAAACTAGAATCGTTATAATCTCCCATGTTAGGGAATTTCGTCCCTGAAATTCTAAATCAAGTTTTAAAGTTATGTTTAAACCAAACACAATAACACTAATTAATCAATTCCGATACCATAACCCACTCTCTAGTCATCCATTCTCAGCAACTCGATACACAAGTCCCAACATTGAAAGTATAATTCACATTCTCCTAAAACATTTACAATGTTTACCTTAAATCCATGTTTCCAAAACATACATAACATATACAATGCTTGCATACTTTCAAAACATATACGTTGCTTTCATATCTCGTTAACATAATCAAAATTTCAATACTTGCTCAAATATCAACAAATAAGTCCAGATACTTCTCACGAACTCCCAACTCATGCTCCCAAGTTGCTTCCTCAACCCCGTGATGTTTCCACAATACTTTAATTAGGGGAATTATCTTGCCTCGTAAGACTTGGTCCCGAATATCTAAGACTTTCACCGGTCTCTCCTCATATGAGGTATCCTCATCTATTTCTAAGTCGGTCTAATCCAACACATGTGATGGATCTAGCTTATACTTCCAAAGCAAGCTAATATAAAACACATCATGAACCCTGGAAAGCTATGGCAGCAAGGCCAAATGATAATCTACCTTTCCAATTCGCTCAAGGATCTCAAAAGGCCCAATGAATCGAGGGGATAACTTTCCACTCTTTTCAAACCTCATCAAACCTCTCGTAGATGATATCTTCAATAATACATGGTCCTTCACCTCAAAAAACAAAGGTCTCCTCCCTCGGGCCCATCAATCATTTGGACGAACCCTTTGGCCGCTCGGCTACCATTTACCGCAACGAATCATTGTTTCGCCATCACCTGGTCCCCCAAACTTCCTCTATTTGTTCGCTCGGTGCCGGAAAGCGCATGACTTAGTGGAACGTCGAAGCAACTGCTTGCATGGCGTACAGCCAACCCCTGCCTAAGATCAAGTTGTAAGTTGATGGAACTTTAAGCCCCCAGAACTCTACTTGCTTTACGACCGATCCCACTTTGACCGGAAAAATAATCTTTCCGATTGGCCATTCTGGCTGTGAGTTGAAGCCGACCAAAGGGGACGTTGCGGGGACCAAGTCCTTGTCTTCCAACTTCATTTGTTTAAACGCATCATAATACATAGTTTCTACCAAACTCCCCTGGTCGATCAAGATTCTCTTGATGTCAAAGTCTTTGACACGAAGAGTGACTACTAAAGCATCATTGTGCAGCATCTGAACTCTTTCCAAGTCCTTGGTTGAGAATGAAAGGATGTCCCTTTCTTCGGTCATTCCCTTCTTCACAGCGGGCTGAACAGAGAGCACTTCCCTCATGTGCTCGGCCTTCTTGATCATCCCTCTCAGCTCGCAAACCCTGGCCGGTTCAATGATACCGCGGATGACGTTGATTACACCTTGCGGGGGCGCTTCTAGGGCAGCCAGGTCATTTGGCTCGGCTTGGTCCGCTGGCGTGGCCTTGATGCCCCCATCTATGCATTGGTCAAGATGCCCCGCCGCCACCAACTCCTCTAAGTGTTGTTTGAGCGGCAAGCAGTCCTCTGTTCGATGCCCCCGTTCTTCATGAAAGGTGCAGCGATATTTTGAATTGAAGCCCCTCTGCGCACTCCCCAACTTGGCCGGCCAACGGACGAAGGGTTCACCTCGAATCTCGCTCAAAATGCGGTAGATGGGGATTTTAAATACCGTGGTGATCCCAGTCCGCGCCTTCAATTTTCTTTTGGCATCCTCCGCTGCATCACGGGGAGGGTCTGCCCGGTCGTTTCGGCGGCCCTTGTTTCTGTCATCACTGTTTGAACCATGGCGCTGGTCTTTCGACCGGTTGTTTGGGCGGTTATCCTCCTGCCCAACCAAGTGAACTTTCCCCGCAACCCTTCTGTCCGCCGCGACCGGATTAGCCTTCTCGGTCGCGGAGGCGGCATCATCCTCCACACGAATATGCTCATTGATCCACTACATTAATGACTCCATGGTTATGGGTTGATGCATCGTGAGTGAATCTCGCAGCCTATGTCCGACTAGGAGACCCTGTTTGTACTGAGTGATCGCCAGATTGGTGGGGCAGTCGAGGATCTCATTGTAAGTTTCCCAGTATTTCGCATTGTATGCCTTCAACGAACATCCAGACTCCATCTTGACGCCCAGGAGATGGTCGACCTCCGTCGGCGTTCGTGTGTTGGTTTTGAATCTGGTGACGAAGGCTTCCGCTAGTTGCTGCCACCCCTCAATACTCCCCTCCGGGAGCCTTTCGGCCCATTTCAAACCCAGCTCTCCCAAGCTTGCTGGGAATATGAGGCACATCAAGTCCTCATTCCGCCGGTGTCCAGTCATTACTTGCCGGTAATGGCTCACAAGCATGTATGTATTCGTCTTGCCGTCGTACAAAGTGAACTTTGGCTGGTGGAATCCGGCGGGGAGTGGCGTACTCTCAATCTCTGGAGACAGCGACGTGGCTGTAAGTCGCGCCAGCTCTTTGTCCACCAGCGCAGGGGTTATCACTTTGGGGGCTGGCATCGCCGCTTCCTCAATGTAACAAACTGGAGCGCTTAACCTCTGCAATGCCGGCACTCTTCGAGCCTCCCGACGGCGCGCCTTCTCCTCCAATACATCCCTCAAGTCCCTGGAACGTGTGAAGAAAGAGGATCCCGATGTCGGCGTCGGGCGTGAGGGGCGGTAGGTGCTGTCGGGAGAGAGGGACCTGCCCTCTCCTTGGTCGGAACCTCCAACCCCATAGTTCCTGGTGATGGAGAGAGAGTGAGTCCTCTCCTGGTGGCGACTGCTACAACGAGAGGACGGGTGTAGACGCGCCCGCGAGGGGCCCTCGCTACTACAGTTCGGACTCGATTCGTGTCACGGTTCTTAATCTTGAACCAAAGAGTCCAAATCTGGCAAATCGTTTTGAGAAAACAGATTTTTGGAAAGAAGTGCCAAACATGGACTGTTTTGCCAGATACAGAGTCGCCACCTAAATATTTTTTATGGGGGAATTTAGGAAAGCCTGACTCGGTGCCGAAGGCCACATGTCCGTCATTACCAAAGTTGTCTTGGCTCGGGAGCTTGGGTACGATCGGGGAAGGTCAGCTATGAGCACCCCCTTTCGCCCGGTCCGAAGACCGGCCTCTACTAACCATGATATCCGATTTTGAAAACGTTATGTGTTCTCATTCCGGTTATTAGCCTAGAATTACTATGTTATGCGCACGACAAACAAGTATAGACTAGATTGCCTAATTTGGAAACAAGCATTGCATATCCGTTTGTTTTGAAAAGCGCTTTGGAATTTGCTACTCGCAAGTAGGCTAAAACACGGATTTCAACGAGTTTTTCCAACTCAAACAATCCAACCTTCACCCACAGGCATTCAAACAGTTTATCTCATATAAGCACTTAGCCACATGGTAAGCATACTATCATGGCAACATTCACACGCATGCGGTATGCTAAAGCATAAATACTTACATCGTACTCCATGCCAAAACAACAAACTAGTTAGCAAACATGCGTGTCCTAGTCCATGTCAAGTTGACTAATGCAACACATGCAAGATGCAATTAGAGTAGGCTCGGCTAACCATATGGCACATGAAATGCAACCAATTGATTCACGTATTCAATTTGGAATTTGAAATACAAATGCAGTTAGCATGATGTACCGAGCCTAATGCATGCAATACAAATGCATGAATGCACGCATGCATAGAATAAGGTATGCTAATTTCAAAAATGCCCTAATCTACCATCATAAGCAGGTAAATAAAAGGGAAGAAAGAAGTGGGGATTGGAAGACATACACACACTCACCCACACTTATTACAGATTTGCCCTCGCTCGGAGGATACAAATAAATATTACAGTCCAAATAATAAGCAAATAAAATTATTACAGAATTTCTAATTTGCTTAATAGGAAGAATGCAAAAAGAAAGGAAAGGGATGGCCGCAGCCTCTGCCTCGGGATGCGCGAATGATGTATGCTCGAAACCCGGCTCACCTGGAAAACCCGTACCACATCACTGCCACCTCTGTTTATACTGCCCTGCTTCTCTGAAAATTTCCAAAGCCCTAGGACAGGTTCCTTGCATGCTGCAAAGTACCACCGGCTAGGGGAAATTCCCACCGGCAATGCACAACTTCCATCGGCCGTTTTTGGATCTATCGGCTGTAAACAGATTGCCGGCCGGCGCAGAATTATGCCGGTCGGCAAAAACCTCCTGCAGAAGACAGTTTTGACAGCAAACAGAGGACAGACAGTATGGCATGGGATTTCAGGCACATGTAAGCATGGTCATGCTTCCTATCATGCTTTGAATTCAGGGAAGCATGGCCCTCGATCCTCGAGCCATCAATGGTGCATGATAGCCCAAGGGATCAAGTTTGCCACTTGATGTAAAGATGCATGCAACATACAAATGAGGACCAAGGCCTTATCATGTCGAAGTCAAAGGCCCCGGCGACCGAAAGTTAAGGCACGTTACATCACTTATGGTATGAACGCCCCTTAACCTTCAACACTTGGTTTGACACCCCAAACCAAGTAGTGCAATGCATGTTATGCAAACATGGCTCAAAATGCAACAATGAGATGGAAATGCAAAGCATGCCAAATGTTATGTAACTAGTATGGCAAGTATGCAATGCTAGGCATGCGAAATGCAATGCGAATATGAACAATTTAAGCAATGGGACCAAAATATTACAACACTTAATGAAGCAATCATGCAATGGTCATGAGACGAGCATGCAAGGGGGCCTCAAACCATAAAGGGGCAGACCTTAATCCACCCCAAAACAACGGCCAAAAGTGCCTAAAAGGGTGGACAAAATCCTATGCCGACAAGCAATCCAATGGTCCCAAGGCTAAGGCACAAAAAGGGCCACTTCACTTCCAACAACAAGACCAATCATGGCATGGCTTGGACAAGCCAAAACAGAATTTTAACATGCAAGAATGGACCCCGAAAACCATTAATATGGCAACTAAAGTGACCCCAAAGAGGTGTGTGCACCGAGGCTCATATCTAGGCATAAAAGGGCACACCTCAAGGCATAAAAGAGGTCACACATGCACACACATAAACATGATTTACGGACTGAAATGTGGTCCTAAATGATGCCAAATCATGAGGATGATCATAGTTATGCATGCTAGAGATCAATATGCTCAAAGCTTACAAGCCAAAACATAAAGAGACGACATCAAACTATGCAAGCATGGCTGAACTGAAGGGCCAACAGACCTTAAACATGGTAAGACAATGCCAAAACCTTCATGAAACTAAGCTTACACATGCAAGAATCATGGCCTAAACACAAGGTGCCTTTCTAGGCCAAAAGGAGCAATGCAAAGCAAGTACTCTAAGCACGCAAAGAGATATAAATCCGACCAAAAACAGAGATTACATATAACCTAAAAACACCTAAAAAGTTCTAAAATAAGGCAAAAATCAAGCAATCATGCATGTCAACTTTTAAGCCAAAATGCAAGGAAATAAGACAATGAAGGGAGAGGGGTGTCCCTCCCCTATGCAAGACTTCAAACCACCTTCCTTACCACTGAAAATCAACTGGTTTTTAGTGGTGAAAAGACCAACACACTCAAGCAAACAAGGCCTCACAAGGGAAGCACAAAAGGGGCCAAATAAGGCCTAATAAGGTGAGTTTGCACTCAAACCACAAAACAACCTTAATGAAAGTTCTAAAGCATGAAAATGTAAGCTTTTTTTATGTTATGCACAAAAGCTAAATCAGCAAGCAAGATAGGTAAAAAACTATTGCAAGTTTGGGGAAACTAAAGTAAAGTGCTCACCCTTGAAGATCCTTTGAAGAACAAATGGTCCAGCCCTCTTCTTTTGATCAAAATCAGTCCAAAAACTCAAGAATCAACCCCCCAAGTCCCTCAATCTCGGAGCTAGGTGTAATAGTGTGTGTATTAGTGCAAAAGTAAGGTAAAAGCACACTTTTAGGCCAAGAAACACACACAAAAGAGGAGAGAGAGAGAGATATAGAGACAGGGTGTATCTATCTATGGAAGCTCTGGTTTTTGCCTTCAAAGTTTCTAACCTAGATCAAAGAGGAGAGCCTTCCTCTTATAGAACTCCCTCTTGCAAAGCTTATACAACAAGCTTGCTTAGAGGGAAATCCCTCCATACACGTGTATGGAGGGAGGCAGAGTTAGTGCCAGCTATCACAGCTGGCACAAAATATCTACATAAAGTAGATGAACAGTGGTCGGCTGCCCAAAAATGTCATTTTGACAAAAAAGAGTGCCGACCGGCAACAAAAAGTGCCGACCGGCAGAAAAGATTGCCGATGGCATCAAAAACCAGCCGGTGGCCTCTAGACACTGCCGGTGGTGTGTGGGGATGCCTCACAAGGCATTCCCTGCCCCTCCAAGGCAAAACACAAGTGTTTGGTGCAAAACCAGACACAAAACGGTCAAGTTCGGAGATCCTGAGGCAGGGCGCGTAGCCGAGACCTCCGGGAACTCCAAACGAACACAAACAAGAGTAGTCACCAAGTGTTCCAATGGTGACGTCCAAGTCTTGAGGACGGTCAAAAATGGGGTGTCTATAACGGGGTGCGCTCACTGAGGTTGCCCTATCCAGCAACACCGTTCCCTTTAATCTGGCGTTTCAGCAACTCCATCTCCGCCACCATCTTGCAAATGACGGCGTCTTGGTCCTTGAGTTTGTGCTCCAGGCGCTGCGCATGGGACTCCCCCCGGCGTCGGCGGCCCTCAGGACTCTGCGAGCGATCAGTACTCCTCCCGTGTTTGTCTCGCGCACTTCGCGAAGGAGTCTCTAGGCCCACCATGGCTGGAATATTCGGAGGACCTTCTCTCAAGCGGACGTACTCAGGTGTGACGCCATCAACGACGGACAGTGGGGCTTCGCCGTTGTTGGCCACGGAGATAGTTGAAGAAGCTTTAAGAACAAGGGTTGAGTATCAAAAATTTCCCACAGACGGCGCCAATTGTACGGGGGCTAAATATCCTCTGCTTTTCGTACTCCTTGTACTCCAAGCTTCTCTTGACGGCGTCTACCTGGTAACACAGAAACGGTGAGCTGCCTGGCGGTGGTGTGCTGGATAGACCCTCCGACGATCAAGTCAGTCCACTTGAGGAAGGAGAAGACAGATAGAGAGAGAGTATTTTCTTTTGGGGGAGAAGTTACATACCTCTAACGTTCGTCCTCCTCCCTATTTCAAGGCTGGCCATGCAGCCTCAAGATTATGCACGCACTACCTCTGCTGTCCTTCCCAAGACAGGTGGCAGTGCTCGCCTATCACCACCTTACGCGTGTAAAGGCTTAGTCCTCTCACCAGTACACGCAGAACTGTCTAACGGTATTGAGGCATGCGTGGAGCAGATGTCCTCTCCCTCGTGCCATTGGCCTGGGTGGCACACCTGACCGCAGTACCACGACCGGCTTATCTCCCGCGAAGAACTATCACTACAGGCACTCAACTGCGCTATGCTCCACCGGACTGCCCCTTGGCAAAGGGGCAGAGGGGTGATGCTCACTGGCCGGGCTGTTATTGACCAGTTTATCGTGGCATACCGGTCGCGAGGCATGCCGGCCTCCGTCCGTTCTACCTTCATCCGAGGTTATCTGGAATCTGCCCATCTCGGCTAACCGATCAGAGACGTGCCATTCCTCACTTGTCCATAGTTTAGCCCGAGCTACTCGTAGCCCGGTCTCGCCACTTGGCTGTGTGCCCTGCCGAATGTTGGCTAGTCGCAGCTCGGCCAGGCTTAGTTGACGCCCGGTCAGCCGATCTTTTCGACTGAACAAAACAGACCCACCGGCCTTCTCGATAGAGGAAATAACACGGCGCCGTGAGGTCTGTCACGACCCGCCCTATCTTAGCTCGGCCAAACTAACGGTGCAAATCTCCCCTCTCAATTGCCTCTTAATCCCATCCGAGTCATCGTGATTGGGATTATCTCCATTACCGAGCCAACGGTTAGTGAATTGCATCATTTCCTGGCCGAGCATGGTTGGGGCGATATTTGTCGCCGAGCTATATCATTTGGTCGGTCATTTCTGCTGCAGTCTTGTCAAGCGTCTTATCACCGTACTGACAGACGCGTTCTCAGTGCCACGTGGCTTCACGCCATTGGGTCGTGCAGCCAGCTGCTCCGCATGTGCAGAATTCAAACGGCGCAGCCGTTTAGGTTATCCCCCCATTTTTTATGCACAGACGAAGGGTCAATTCGACCCTTACTGTTCACCTCTCCTTTGAGCCTAAACCCTAACCTCATAAACTCCATTTCCTTCACCACCGTCGTTGCTGCCTCTCATTTCACTCACCGTTTCTGTTACTTCTGAAGCTGCGTTCAAGCTTGTGGGGACTGCTTCACTTCGCATCCGTTCTTGGTGAGTTTTTTACCCCTTTACTACTTTTTCCTATAGGCCCTTCAATTTTTTGTGTTTTCATTCTTTATTTTCTTTGCTTGGAACCTTCCAATATCTCCTTGATGGGGGGTCTTGGCACATCATAGGGCAAACTGCAACTAGATGGGTATATGGGGCCATCGTGCCCCCGTTTCTCCTTGGTTCGAACAAATAAACCTTGAACTTAGGATGAACAAGATGAACATGATGAACACTGTGCACGACCGAGCTAAATGCTCATTTAGATCCATAATTATGCCTTCAACCGATCAAAAATGGTTTGTGGCTTATTACTGAGGTCTTAACCGAGCTAGACACTTAGTTAGATCGGTATGTAGGAACTCGCCGAGCTAAAACTTGAGATCTCCACTTCAAACCTTAACCAAGCTGTGACTTCTCTTAATCTCCTTTCTAGACCTTATCCGAGCCAGAAGTGGAGAGTTAGAACCGAACTAGGAAATCGACCAAGTAGCATAGCCGAGGTAGGGGTCGAACCGGCCAAACACCAATAATCCCTTCACTGAGCCAATTCCCATAGGGGCCACGCAATTTATGCCGTGCTAACCCTTGGAATTATTTTTAACATGCAGAACAAATAGGACCGACCAAGCCAGTCCAGCACTAATTGGTGCTCAAAGTCCGAGCAAACCAACCAACGTTTTTGACCGAGATATACACTATATCAAATAAAACCGAGATAGATAGGGAAGTACCGCTATATGGTTAGCTCGCCCGGTGCGATGGCCGAGTTTCGCAGGGATTACAACATCCCAAATGATGTCATCTTAGAGCTCGCGAAAAAGGGAGACACCCCTTGGGGAGATCTAGACCGGTGCCCCTTTGCGGTCGTGTCAATAGTAGAGGGAGGGCTCCGCTTCCCGGTCCATCCTTTGATCTGCGAGTTTTTGAGGCAGACAAGGCTTTGCCCGACCCAAGTTTCAAATAACACTTACAAAATAATAAACGGGGTTGCCGAACTGAACCGGAGGCTCAGTCTCAATCTCGGTCTGGCTGAAATTTTCCATCAGTATAGTCTTAGTAGAAATAAGAGCGGGTTTTGCTGGTACCTCAAAGTGAAGAAGGGCCGAGCAAAATTAATAGAGGGTAACCCGGACAAGGAGACCAATGACGACGACTTCTTGTGGGTGTTCGGTCGCTATGAGGACACCGAGGCACCCATACCGGGATATTATATTAGAAAGGATTTTGGCAGTGCCGGTGAGTTGCTCGAATGACTGCGCTATTTTCTTTATGCATCAATTACTTTCCGTGCCGATCTAACACTTGTCTTCTTTTTGCAGATAAGCACCTAGCAGCAGACTACCACCAGGCCAACCAAGAGGCCATCAGAGCCCTGCTGTGCCATCCTACCGAGGAGAGGGAGGCTGCGAAATTGCTCGGCTTCGAACAGACCTACCACTACACCGCGCCACGTAAGAGCCGGGTTATCGATTTTCTGCGTGCGCCAACCCCAGAACCGAATCCAAACTTACCATCGATCAGGCTTATTCCACTCACCGCCGAGCAAGAAATGGCAAAAATCAGGGCCATCAAGTCCTTGATCACCGGGGAAGAAGACGAGTTCCAAAAACTAGAGGCAACCGGAGGGACATCCTCCACACCCGCCGTGCAGCAAGAAGGGGCAGTACTGGCGCTTGCCAGCGAGCAGCCGGCTGGTCGGTCCAAGAAGCGGCCGAGGAACGAGCAAACCAGGCCGCGTCTGGCAGAAGAAGACTCTACAGATCGTGTCTCTACCGAGCTCGGGAACCAGACCGAGCAACCACGGACCAGCAAATCCAAGGGCCCAGCCACCCCCCCAGTCTGGGCGCCCGAGTTCAAATACTAGTGTCGAGCAGTTTCTGCTGAAGACTCTGTCTACGCAGACAAGGACTACTCGCTTGGTTTCAATTTGACCAAGGGGTTGATCTTGCCCGCTGATATGAAAAAACACGATGAGCTTTCCGACCTCAAGGTCCTCCGCTCGACGGCGAAATGCATAGTGCTGGTAAGGTCTCCATTTTTTACATCAAACTGTTTGCTCATTTTTGCTCGATTTTTTGAATACTGACGCTCTCTCACTTGTTCTCAGGTCGCGCAAAAGAACTATTTGGCCCATGACCGAATGATCAAAGTGCGGCAGAGCCTACAGGATGCCATAGCTGAGAATAAGGCATAAAAGGCCGAGATAGCGAAGCTTAAAGCTGCGCAGGAAGCAGTTGAGGCCGAGCGAGATATCCTGAGCGAAAAGGTTGACCGAGCTAACGAGGACAAACTTCAGGCCGTGAAGTCGACGAAGGCTCGGTATCTCGCCGAGCTGAGGAAACTGCATGATGCGCACAAAGCCGAGAAGGACAACGCCGTAGATGATGCAGAAGAATGGGGATACGCGCAGGGCGAGAAGACCTACGAACGGCAGGTCCAAGCGACCGAGGACATCTTTTTCCAGTGCGACTGGAAAGCTACCGTGGAGAAAGTTGGTCTTGGTCAGGATTCTGACATGTTCATCAATCCGCCTGCTGCCTATATCCTGATCTACATGCAGGCGTACTCCAAGGCCACCCAAAACCGGCTCATCGCGGATGCAAGGAAAGAGGCTGAGGAAGAAGCCGCCGCCGCGAAACTAGCCGAACAAAATCCTCCCGAAGCATCTCCAAATGCGGAGGAAGAGGCTGATCGGGATGTTGCCGTGGTGGAAGGCACTGACGATGACGCTGAAGAAAACCTGCCCGAGCACAATGTGGAAGAGGCCGAGCAAACTGTGCAAGTCACCGAACAAACGGTTGACGTAGAGTTGGATTGACCTTTTTTTTTCTTTTTTTTTTTAAATGTAACCGGGCTATGTTTCCCCCGTCCTGTACTTCAATTTCCTTTATCAATGAAGATTTTTGACTTGTTGCTCGCTCATCTTCTATTTCTGTTTGGTTTGCATCTGCATGGATTCCTTGATTCAATTGTTGACAATTCACAACTGCCAGGTCGGCTGTGCCGTACAGTTTGCCGAGCTAAAATCACCTCAAACATTTTCTAATCAGAACTAGTAGTTCGGTTCCATGAACTTTCAAATGAACTGGCGTTTTAACTCTTCTGAGCAAAATCTGCTCGGCCTTAATTCGTTTGCAAATTTCATGCAATTTCGACGTCACAGAGCAAAATCAGCTCGCCTTTTAAGTTGGGTAAGCTGCCAACATTTCTTTTAAGCAAATACAGCTCGGCTTCTTATCGGTTGGACAAAATTCTAACATTCCGAATTCTGCCGAGCAAACTCTGCTCGTTTTCCATATTGGGCAAGACACCAATATGTCCACTGGGCCGAGCAAAATCAGCTCGGCCCTTACACTGGGCAAAACACCAATGTTTCAGTTGAGCTGGTCATGACGCCAACATTTTAACCGGGCGAGCAAAACCATCTCGGCCCTAATGCGTATGGGGCTATACGCCAATTACATCGTCGGACAATGCACCAACTGTTTGTGCGGTCTGCATTCATTCCGGCAAGAGGAAATCAGTCCGGTCCCATTCAGGTCGGTCTCTTGCCCCTGGTATTCATAATTGCCTTGCGTCCTTGCGAATCCATTGTACAAAGATGTAATTCCAAACAACAAGAGGGCTATTTTTCATTATAAAAGCATTGCTATCCTTTACATTAAGTGCCAAAAGGCTAAAGGTCTAAAAAAGCTAAACAATACAAGCAAATTACATCTTAAAAGTAAAAGACCTTAAGGTTGGCCGTATTCCATGGTCTGGGGACTGCCTTGCCATCTATATTTTCCAGATGGTACGCCCCTTTACCAGCAAGACCAATCATCTTGTATGGTCCTTCCCAATTTGCACCGAGCGTTCCTTTGCCAGGGACCACTGTGTTGCCAAGCACCTTTCTTAATACCCAGTCCCTAATCTTGAACATCCTGGGGTGCACAGCCTTGTTGTACTTTTTGGAGAGTTCTTGTTGATAAGCCGCTATGTGGATCAATGCTTGCTCCCTCTTTTCTTCAGCAAGGTCCAACTCCAATGCCACCGCTTCATTATTCAGATCTAGCTGGAAACTTTCAGAGCGGATGGTTGGCATTCCAATTTCCAACGGGATGACGGCCTCCATGCCGTAGGCCAAAGCAAATGGTGTTTCCCCGGTTGACCACCTTGGCGTAGTGCGGTATGCCCAGAGCACATTAGGGAGTTTTTCAGCCCACTTGCCCTTAGCCTTCTCAAGCCGCTTCTTCAGCCCGTCCAGGATGATCTTGTTTGAGGCCTCTGCTTGACCATTTGATTGAGGATAGGCCGGCGTCGAATTGTAGAACTCGATCTTCAACTCTTCGCAAAATCTGCGAAAGAGTTTACCATCAAATTAAGCGCCATTATCCGAGATGAGGGCCTTGGGTATACCGAAACGGGTGATCACGTTTTGCCATATAAACTTCTTCACGTCCTTTTCCCTTATGGTCGCTAGTGGCTCGGCCTCAACCCACTTAGTGAAATAGTCGGTGGCGGCGATGAAGAACTTACGGTTGCCCGGTGCAGCTGGGAGTGGCCCCACAATATCCAACCCCCAAAGCGCGAACGGCCAAGGACTTGTGAGAGGGAGCAAATCTCTAGCCGGCTGGTGGATCTAGTGAGCGAACTTCTAACACTTCTCGCACCTGCGAACATATTTTTGCGCATCTGCCTGCATGCGCGGCCACCAATAACCTTGAGAAATTGCTCGGTAAGCCAAGGATCTGCCTCCAGTATGGCTGCCACAGATGTCCTCATGTATCTCATAAAGGAAAGCCTCCACCTTGGTGGGGTGGACACATTTCAAATACGGGCCGGTGAAAGATTTCTTGTACAAGGCCCCGGACGGGGAGAGCCAAAACCGCTCTAACTTTGCCCGGATCTTGTGTGCCGCCTTCTTTTCTTCTGGTAGAATTCTATCTTTCAGGAAGGCGATGATAGGATCCATCCAAGAAGGGCCCAAGTCAGTGCAGAGTACCTCGGCTGATTCTGGTTCCTCAATGCTTGGCCGTGGTAAAAATTCTATCATCAAGGGGTTAGGAAAGGCTGTCTGAGCAGAAGCAAGTCCAGCAAATTCATCAGCCGCGCTGTTTTCCTCGCGGTCGATTTGTTCCAACCTTATTGCAGCAAACTTCTTGATCTCTGCGCGTACCAGCGCCTGATACTTGGCCATTCTTTCGTCCTTTGCTTCATACTCCCCTGAGACCTGATTGACCACCAACTTGGAATCACTAAATACCATAAGGGCTGTGGCTTTCATTCTCAGCGCGCTTCTTAGTCCGGCAAGGAGAGCTTCATACTCAGCCTCGTTGTTGGATGCTGGAAAGCCGAGTGTAATTGCCTGCTTGATGATCAGCCCGTCTGGTGAGTTCAGCACGATGCTTAGCTCGGCCCCATGTCTGTTGGACACCCCGTCAACAAAGAGCTTCCACATCTCGCCAATGAACAGCTTCCAGCAATCAGAGGGGTTCTGGGAGCTTCTCAATTCCAAGTCTCTGATCGGTTCATTCTGGTCCCTTTCCTTGTCTTGGTTGGGTTCATCATCGTCGGACTTTGTTAGTCCGGTCGTGCTCATCCCTTTTCCTACTTGCGAACCAACACTCGTTTCTGTTGCCAGAACCATGGGTTGTGCTAAATCCGCACCAACCAAATCAACCGGGCATACTGGATGCAGCCCAGGGGCAAATTCCGCCACAAAGTCGGCAAGTGCTTGAGCCTTGATTGCGGTGCGCGGTCGGAACTTGATGTCATATTGTCCTAATTCCACGGCCCATTTCAAAATTCTCCCAGTGAAGTTTGCCTTTTCAAAAAGCACTTTAAGCGGGAACTCGGTTAACACAACTATTGTATGGGCATGAAAATAGTGTGCCAGCTTTCTTGATGCCATCATTAGGGCCAGCGCCAATTTTTCCAAGGGAAGATATCTCGTTTCGGCTGGGAGAAGAGTCTTGCTTACATAGAAGATCGGTAGGTGCTGGATGCCTTCAGCACTCACCAATACCGCGCTGATTGCGTGTTGAGAGATAGCCAAGTAGAGGTACAACTCTTCGCCTGGCTAAGGTGTGACCAAAATAGGGGCTGAGGAGAGATATGCTTTCAGGTCTGCTAGTGCGCGGTCGCACTCGTCATCCCAGAAGAACTTGGACTTCAGAGTTTTAAAGAAGGGCCTGCAACGATCAGAAGACCGGCTGATAAATCTGTTCAACGCGGCTGCCATCCCGGCAAGATGTTGCACGTCCTTCGTAGAGTTGGGACGCTCCAGGTCTCGTATGGCCTTCATCTGTGATGGGTCAGCTTCAATCCATCGATTTGTGACCAGAAAACCCAGAAACTTTCCGGTGCCAACTCCGAAGGCGCACTTTGTGGCGTTCAAACGAAGCTTGTGGAGCTTAAGTATGGCGAACATCTCTGCAAGGTCGGCGAGGTGTTGAGACTTCTCCTTACTCTTCACCAACATGTCATCGATATAGGCCTCCATTGTTCGGCCCAGAAGAGGAGCGAACATCTTCGTTACCATCCTCTGAAAAGTTGCCCTGGCGTTCTTTAGTCTAAACGGCATGACTTTGTAGCAATATAAGCCTCTGGGGGTTGTGAACGACGTGATCTCTCTGTCCGATTTGTACATGGCTATCTGGTGGTAGCCGCGATATGCGTCCAGGAAGCTAAGCCTCTGATGGCCAGCGGTTAAGTCCACCAGCTGGTCAATTCGTGGGAGGGGAAAGCTATCCTTGGGGCAAGCTCGGTTGATAGTCTTGTAGTCAACGCAGACTCGCCACTTGCCGTTCTTCTTCGAAACAACCACCGTGTTGGATATCCACCGAGGGTACTGCACCTCCTCTATGGCCCCAGTTTCCAACAAATTCTTTACTTCTTCTGCGACCACTTCAGCATGGTGCAAGGCTGAGCGGCGCGTCCTTTGAATGACTGGCCGTGCATTAGGGAAGACAGTCAACTGATGACAAATGAAGCTCGGGTCGATGCCAGGCATGTCGTAAGGCGTCCAGGCAAAGGCCTCCAAATTGGAAACCAAGAAATTGACATAATCCATCCGCTCGGCGCTAGACAAGGATGATCCCAAGAAGAAGAATTTAGTTGGATCGTTCTCGTCAATGCGCACTTCCACCAAATCTTCGACCAACTTTTCCTCGGCCTTTCTTCCTACATCTTCAAGGACCCCTTTACCCTCGAGCCCTTCAATCATTTGGACGAACCCTTTGGCCGCTTGGCTGCCATTTAACGCAACGAAGCATTGTTTCGCCATCACTTGGTCCCCCCAAACTTCCTCTATTTGTTCGCTCGGTGTCGGAAAGCGCATGACTTGGTGGAAGGTCGAAGCAACTGCTTGCATGGCGTGCAGCCAACCCCTGCCTAAGATCAAGTTGTAAGTTGATGGAACTTTAAGCACCCAGAACTCTACTTGCTTTACGATCGATTCCGCTTTGACTGGCAAAATAATCTTTCCGATTGGCCATTCTGGCTGTGAGTTGAAGCCGACCAAAGAGGACGTTGCGGGGGCCAAGTCCTTGTCTTCCAACTTCATTTGTTTAAACGCGTCATAATACATAATTTATACCGAACTCCCCTGGTCGATCAAGATTCTCTTGATGTCAAAGTCTTTGACGCAAAGAGTGACTACTAAAGCATCATTGTGCGGCATTTGAACTCTTTCCAAGTCCTTGGTTGAGAATGAAAGGATATCCCTTTCTTCGGTATTTCCCTTCTTCACAGCGGGCTGAACAGAGAGCACTTCCCTCATATGCTTGGCCTTCTTGATCATCCCTCTCAGCTCGCAAACCCTGGCCGGTTCAATGATACCGTGGATGACGTTGATTACACCTTGCGGGGGCGTTTCTAGGGCGGCCAGGCCGTTTGGCTCGGCTTGGTCTGCTGGCGTGGCCTTGATGCCCCTATCTATGTATTGGTCAAGATGCCCCGCCGCCACCAACTCCTCTAAGTGTTGTTTGAGCGGCAAGCAGTCCTCTGTTCGGTGCCCCCGTTCTTCATGAAAGGTGCAGCGATATTTTGAATTGAAGCCCCTCTGCGCACTCCCCAACTTGGCCAGCCAACGGACGAAGGGTTCACCTCGAATCTCGCTCAAAATGCGGTAGATGGGGATTTTAAATACCGTGGTGATCCCAGTCCGCGCCTTTAATTTTCTTTTGGCATCCTCCGCTGCATCACGGGGAGGGTCAGCCCAGTTGTTTCGGCGGCCCTTGTTTCTATCATCACGGTTTGAACCATGGCGCTGGTCTTTCGACCAGTTGTTTGGGCGGTTATCCTCCTGCCCCAACCGAGTGAACTTTTTCCGCAACCCTTCTGTCCGCCGCGACCGGATTAGCTTTCTTGGTCGCGGAGGCGGCATCATCCTCCATACGAATGTGCTCATTGATCCGCTGCATCAATGACTCCATGGTTGTGGGTTGATGCATCGTGAGTGAATCTCGCAGCCTATGTCTGACTGGGAGACCCCGTTTGTACTGAGTGATCGCCAGATTGGTGGGACAGTCGAGGATCTCATTGTAAGTTTCCCAGTATTTCGCATTGTATGCCTTCAACGAACATCCAGACTCCATCTTGACGCCCAGAAGATGGTTGACCTCCTTCGGCGTTCGTGTGTTGGTTTTGAATCTGGTGACGAAGGCTTCCACTAGTTGCTACCACCCCTCAATACTCCTCTCCGGGAGCCTTTCGAACCATTTCAAACCCAGCTCTCCCAAGCTTGCTGGGAATATGAGGCACATCAAGGCATCATTCCGCCGGTGTCCAGCCATTACTTGCCGGTAATGGCTCACATGCATGTATGGATCCGTCTTGCCGTCGTACAAAGTGAACTTTGGCTGGTGGAATCCGGCGGGAAGTGGCATACTCTCAATCTCTGGAGATAGCGGCGTGGCTGTAAGTCGTGCCAGCTCTTTGTCCACCAGCGCAGGGGTCATCACTTTGGGGGCTGGCATCGCCACTTCCTCACTGTAACGAACTGGAGCGCTTAACCTCTGCAATGCCGGCACTCTCCGAGCCTCCCGACGGCGCGCCCTCTCCTCCAATACATCCCTCAAGTCCCTGGAACCTGTGAAAAAAGAGGATCCCGACGTCGGCGTCGGGCGTGAGGGGCGGTAGGTGCTGTCGCAAGAGAGGGACCTGTCCTCTCCTTGGTCGGAACCTCCAACCCCATAGTTCCTGGTGATGGAGAGAGAGTGAGTCCTCCCCTGGCGGCGACTGCTACAACGAGGGGACAGAGTGCGCTCACTGAGGTTGCCCTCTCCAGCAACACCCTTCCCTTTAATCTAGCATTTCAGCAGCTCTATCTCCGCCGCCATCTTGCGAATGACGGCGTCTTGGTCCTTGAGTTTGTGCTCCAGGCGCTACGCATGGGACTCCCCCCGGCGTCGGCGGCCCTCAGGACTCTGTGAGTGATTAGTACTCCTCCCGCGTTTGTCTCGCGCACTTCGCGAAGGAGTCTCTAGTCCCGCCATGGCTGGAATATTCGGAGGACCTTCTCTCAAGCAGATGTACTCAGGTGTGACGCCATTGACAACGGACAGTGGGGCTTCGCCGTTGTTGGCCATGGAAATGGTTGAAGAAGCTCTAAGAACAAGGGTTGAGTATCAAAAACTTCCCACAGACGGCGCCAATTATACGGGGGAGAAATATCCTCTGCTTTCCGTACTCCTTGTACTCCAAGCTTCTCTTGACGACGTCTACCTGGTAACACAGAAACGGTGAGCTGCCCGGCGGTGGTGTGCCGGATAGACCCTCCGATGATCAAGTCAGTCCACTTGAGGAAGGAGAAGACAGATAGAGAGAGAGAGTATTTTCTTTTGGGGGAGAAGTTGCATACCTCTAACGTTTGTCCTCCTCCCTATTTCAAGGCTGGCCATGCAGCCTCAAGATTATGCGCGCACTACCTCTGCTGTCCTTCCCAAGACAAGTGGCAGTGCTCGCCTCTCACCACCTTACGCGTGTAAAGGCTTAGTCCTCCCACCAGTACACGCAGAACTGTCTAACGGTATTGAGGCATGCGTGGAGCAGATGTCCTCTCCCTCGTGCCATTGGCCCGGGTGGCACACCTGACTGCAGTACCACGACTGGCCTATCTCCCGCGAAGAACTATCACTACAGGCACTCAACCGCGCTATGCCCCACCGGACTGCCCCTTGGCAAAGGGGCAGAGGGGTGATGCTCATGGGCCGGGCTGGTATTGACCGGTTTATCATGGCATACCAGTCGCGAGGCATGCCGACCTCCGTCCGTTCTACCTCCATCTGAGGTTATCTGGAATCTGCCCATCTCGGCTAACCGGTCAGAGACGTGCCATCCCTCACTTGTCCATAGTTTAGCCCGAGCTACCCGTAGCCCGGTCTCGCCACTTGGTTGTGTGCCCTGCCGAATGTTTGCTAGTCGCAGCTCAGCCAGGCTTAGTTCACGCCTGGTCAGCCGATCTTTTCGACTGAGCAAAACAGACCCACCGGCCCTCTCGATAGAGGAAATAGCACGGCGCCGTGAGGTCTGTCACGACCTGCCCTATCTTAGCTCGGCCGTATTAACGGCGCAAATCTCCCATCTCATATGGGCACAAGGGTTTTAATCAAAAAATGCCTTCTGCAAAGTTTTACATGTTTCTGTTATTTCAGTCACAAACATTGCTAAAAAGAATATCACAATCTTATTGATTCGTCGTTTTTCATTCAAAAATGAAGAATTAAAAAAAGTATTAATTCAGTAGAATAGTGAATTGTCCAGATATCGTACCAGTTATATTAATTAGAGCAGTAATTTCTAATTTAATTTAAAGAAGAGAGGATGATTTAATTTTTGCTAATGAGAATTTAAATTAAAACTAAAATAATTGTGCAAAAAAATAATCTGAATATGGAGAGAGACTTAAGATTTCGAATACACTACTAACCTCATATCATGTAATTAAAATATCTGATTCTAGTAAATTAATAGCCCGAATAATAATGCTGTATCGTGGCTACAAATTCTAATATCATCGTCAAGAAGATGAATATATTCAAAATGTAGGCACGAATCATCTTAGGTCGACAGAATCTCCTACACTAAACTATGGTTACTAACTATGATTTGATCCAAAAATCATATAAATAGTCTTTTGGGGGAGGGATCTATACACATTTTTATATAAACAGAAAGAACTTTGTGAATAAGATGAACGTGAGTTTTGTCAACGTCAAAATGAGATTTTAAAGAAGTCAATGAGAACAAAAATAAGTACTTTGTGAAACACTTATATATATATATATATATACTAGGTAGGAGGCCCATGCAAGGCACAAGCGAGTTGCACATTTTTTTAAATTAAAATTTGATTTTTAAATTTTGAACTAGTGTTTGTTTGATGGAAGAAAAATATAGTGGAATACACCTTATATATTTATACAATATCATTTTATTTCGCCTATAATGTTTTTTACGAACTCTTATGTTGTATTTGGTTAATTAGAATGAGATGAAATAAAATGATTATGTGCCTTTATTATGACTTTAGTTATGAGTTTGACCTCTCTAAAGCAATTTTGGATATTTTTTTAGTTGGTTGCTATTTAATTCTACAAAAATTAAAGATATAATAGTCAAAAGTTAAGAGTATAACAATGTTTTTAAGAGTATAACCATACAAAAAATCATTCTGACATCACTTAAAAAAAAAAAAGGTAAATTATAAATACATCATTGAGATTTGCTTAAAATACGGATTGCCCTTTGTAGTTTGCAAATTTACAAATATTCCCTTGTTAGAATTTTTTATTTAATAGAATTAATGGAAAAAAAATTTCCTAACTGCTTTTATATACAATAATGAAATTACCTAAATTATTAATTGAAATAAATTTCTGTCATCACCAAAAGTTGTTAATTGAGTTGATGATATATTAATACAAATGCTTATTTGTTATGAAATTCAAAATTTAAAGGGGAGTGATGTAATTTTCAAAACCACAAGGCACAATTTATATTTGAAACAAACCTCAGGAGGTGTGTTTGTAATTTATTCAAAAAAATAAAAAATAAAAAAAATCTATACTTTTGGACTATTAGGCTAAATACAATTAACCCAAATTTCTTACAAAATTTCTAAAAATTCTCCATCCAAGTTAATTCACTAACCAAATTAAAGGGCAAAATAGATTCAAAAATAACGTAAGGGCAAAATGGAAAATAAAATACAAACCACCAACACCAAAGCTATACTTATATAGATAGATATATAAAAATTAATAAAAATATTGAATAGTTAGACTTGGTTTTATTTGTCCTTTTGAATCTTAATCCATAAATTGAACTTATAATCAATTGTTTTAAAAATTTTAGAATTGAAACCAAAATCATGCCTTCAAAACATCAGACTAAATTATACAATTTAGACTTATTCAATAGATAATTTTATTTATTTATTTAATACCACAACTTCTTTCCAATCTTGATTGCACAATTTTTGTTGAAAAATGCTTCCTACCCCCAGCTGGGGGTGACACCCAGTGAGGTGTCAGCTGGGGGTTGGTCCAGAAAAAACAGTTTTTTTTTTTTTTGATTTCCGACCAGTGGGGGCGCGCCACGTCACTGGGGGCTCCACCCCCACTGGGTGTATGAAGCATTGTTGATTTTTGTTATACATCTCACACCTGACTTGGTATTGACAAAAAGTGTCTCACAATTTTGATTCCAAAATACTCCCACAAGAATTACATAATTCTACATGTATCTTCCATGTATCTATATTGTTATAGAAAAATGCTTAGGACTCTCATTTTTTGACGACCCCTACAATCCCCTTTGAATCTCTACCACTGATGTATGTATGGGACCCAGTCATCTCTGTGTGGAGCCCACACTATCAATGGTAGAGATCCAAAGGGGGTTGTGGGGGTCTCCAAAAAATGGCGGTCTCAATCATTGTTAATTATTATAAAGTGAACACTGGACTTGGTGTAAATGTCATAGAAAAAGCACTTTGTTAATAAGATGAATGAAGGCCTTATTGATATCGAAATGAGATTAGAATTTAAAGAAGTCAATAAAAAATAAAAGTAATATATATATATATATATATAGATATATATTAAAATTAATACAAATGTTGAATAGTTCGATGTGGTTTATTTCTCCTCTTGAATCTTAATCCATATATTGAACCATGCTCAATTGTTTTAAAAATTTTAGAATTGAAACCAAAACCATGTCTTCAAAACATCATACTAAATTGTATAGTTTAGAATTATTCAATAGACAGTTTCAATGTTTTTTAACATCGTAATTTCGTTCTAATCTGAATTACACAATCTTTATTATATATTTATTTATTCTTCAATTATATTATTATATGTGAACATCTGAGTTGGCGTTGACAAAAAGTGTCTCACAATTTTGATTTCCAAAATATCCCTCACAATAATTACATAATTTTTACACATATCTTCTATCTATTTATCTTTCTATACTATCATAAAGTGAACACTAGACTTGGTGTGAATCTCACAAAAATTTAATTTCCAAAAATATTCTCAAAAATAGTTTTGGAACTACTAACTTGCAACCTCAAGCTCGCGTTGTGTCTCATATTTTTATTTCGAAATAAGTCGGAATAATTATATAATTTTCACATGTAACTTTTTTTCCGTAATTTTTTTTGGAGTATTTATTAGAAAATCATCTTATAAGTACTTGTATTACAATTGATCCATAACATATTCTTATATTCCAACAAATCTTATCATTTGGACATTTGATCCACCAAATCTTAGTTCTCTAGGAGATATTTGAAATGATCTAAATAAATATACTTTTTGACTTTTTACGAAAAGATATGTAAAAAAGTAGAGAGAGTTGATATAACCCTAATAAGTATACTTATCTAAATAAGTGCACTTATATAGTGCATAGTGCATAATTTTACCTTTAAAATTTATTTAACCCGTAACAACTTGGTGTGAACTATTTTGTACTTTTTATATATTAAACTTTAAAAATTCATAATTTTTGTTGCACATTTTTTTACTTTTATTTTTTTATGAAATTTATATTTTTGAATTCTAATTAATGAGATCTATCAAATAAGATTTCACTGGAATATGTAATTTTTTAAAATATAAATAAATAAATACATAAATAAATTTGATAGTGTGAGTATTCGCATGAAATATTTACATTGTCAATATGAACATTAATGAGCGCTTCACTTTATTATTATTAAGGGTATTTTGGTAACTTTATTAGCCATATGACATATTGTATTATAGAAAAAATAATTTAAGGGTTATTTGAGATGATCTAAATAAGTGTTCTTTTTGACTTTTTATGAAATATGAGTTGGGTTTGAAGTGATGTGTTAGAGAGGTAATGTGACTTAAATAAGATGATGTAACTTAAATAGGATAATGACTTTTTTAATTTTTTAAGAGTTGCCAAACTTAACCTAAGTGTAATATAAGTAAATAAAGAAATATTTATAAATAAATGCTTCATTTTTTTTCGACTTGCACACAAAATATGTACTTGGCGGCTAACTTTCTTAGAAAATTAAAAATGATAAAAAAAAACTTATTTTCCGCTGCCAGGATTCGAACCTGGTGTATTCTCATAAGCCGAGTTGATAATTGAGCTACAGCGGAGCTTGTGATGTACTTGTGAAGATAATAATATTTATAGAGTTAATCGTGTTTCATTCTTTTTTGTTTTGTTTTGTTTTTTTTTTTTTTTTTTTGGGTCTAAGGTGGAGTTTCATAACCTAATTTAACACTTAAAACTAAATATATTAAGTAAAAGTTAATTAAGTTTATTTAATAATTACAAATGATATCACTTAAATGTAACTCTTAAAACATAAGTAAAAAATTAAGAAAATTTTAAGTGATAAAAAATTTATTTAATTCTGACTTAATTTATAAATACTTATACATAACTATCAACATACACTACATAACCTCACAAGCTCTACCATCACCACCACCTATACCACTACTATCACCACCACTTCTACCACTGCTATCACCACCACCATCATCCATCACCCTTCTACAATCACTACTTTCATCACCACCACCATCATCCATCACCCTTCTACAATCACTACTTTCATCACCATTGGCATTACTAACATAGCCATCGTCATTATTTCACTACTATCACCATAATCACCATCTATTATCACCACCACTACAACAATTTGTACAATCCTTCACCTCTACAACTAATGTTACCATTGCCATAACTACCACCACCATCATTTTACCGTCACCGTTCTCTTTTAAACACCATTACATTACTCCGGGGTTGATTCTAACTTTTCGAAGACCCAAAGCAAACTTTAAATATGAGGTCTTTCATATTTATTTAAAAAAAGATTGATCAAAACATTATGTATTGAATTTTGTTTTAAATTTTTACATTTAATAATGCTCATAAAAAAGTTACTAAAATTTACTTAAATATATAACAAAGTTTACAATAATAAAAAAGATTAAAATATAAGCTACTTACCAAATAGAAACTAAATTAAAGTCTTCTACTTCTTTCTAGGAATAGTGGCATGTAGGTATAGTTTATCAAAAGTGATTAACATCATACTAACTTAATCCTCAATCATTACAAATCAAATAATCAATGAAAGATTATCTAAAAAATAATAATAATCAATGAAAGAAAACATAAAAAATAATTAAAATATGTAATCACAGTAGACAATGTATATAATCAATGATCAAATAAAAATAAGAAATCATCTCTATTACAAAGTCTGTATCTTTAAACCCAATTTTATATTACAAATTTAAGACTTTCCATCATAGTTGAACAAATACAAAACAGGAAAACAAAAATCAATACATAAAAAGCTAAGAAATAAAATAGGTGTTCAATTAATTTTTTAAAAATTTAGATGAATACTTCTAATTCATGTTGTGGACAGCAACCAACTCAAAAGTTAAAAACTTTGGTTTTATTATATTTGTAATCATATCTTAGATGCATTTAAAATATAAGAGAAAATTATCCACAAGTGATTTTGAAAAGTGTGTGTTCTATTTAATCCTAAAACCTTTTTGATAGACCCAAAAGTCATGTGCCAATTTATCTTCTTTTTTTTCCTTGCACCTTGTTTCTTCTCTTTATCTTTCTTTCTCTAATATCGGCGACAACCACGACCACGACCACGACCACGACCACCACCACACCTTCCTTCTTTTCTTTCTTTTTCTAATCTACAGTTATCGGTGACTGATAACCACCATTGATTGGAGTTCACTAGTAATCACTGAGCACCGACTCCTTACTTCGTACTCACCAAAGGCAAAGGAGACGAGTTTCCGATGAAGAAGATTTGATGTAGATCAACTTACATCTACATCAGAGATCTACATCAAATCTGAGTAGATCTACATTAAATTCAGCTAGATTTAAAACAAAAATAATTGCCAGTGTACAAGCCTCTCTCTATATCTGTCTCTTTCATTCGATCTCTCAGTTTTTTTTATTACTTTTTCTATACTACACACTTATATTTTCCTGTTATAATGAAGAAAATTTTCAAGTTATAAATAAGTTGTTTTCGAGTTTTAGTTACAGGCGGTGAAAACTATAAAATTTACAGTTTCAGTTTTTTTGATATTGAAATGAATCATTCTTTAGAACTGTAAAAATTTGTAGTTTCATAATTTTCTTTAGAACTGTAAAATTTTGTAGTTTCATCACATGTTTTTCGGTTTGATTAATAACGATAAATGCTTAATAGAATCATACTTTGAAATTATAACAATTTACAGTTTCAAAGGTTGTTTTTAGTTTGATTAATATTGGAGATTATTTGCTTAAATCTTACAAAAATTAAAAATAACATATGTTTTTTTTCCATTGTTACTGTTTGTTGTCCTTACCTTTTTTTTTTCCTTGTAGTTTATCAATATTTAGCACATGTTGTCATGTTTTTTTTGCTCTAATTTCTCAATTTATTCTTTTTTTGGGGCAATATGCTGAACATTCTGGTGAGTCTTCGACAATATCTTGATGTCTAGCGAACATTCTAGACATTCCGGTGACTTCTGCCGACATTAAAAAAACTCCGGCGATACTTTGACGAATTTTTGGTAATATTCCAACAACTTTCCGGTGATGTTAAACATTCTGATAAGTTTCCGGTGATCGTCTGACAGAAGTCCAGCGGTGGTGGGATGTATCAGTGTCTTTAAATTTAAAAAAAAAATAAAAAAATTTAGTAACAATTAAAAATATGTAGGACTAATTGGTGCAAGTGCTTTGTTTTGGGACTAGATGAGTTTTGAATTTTGTGTATGAGACTTATTGGTAAGTTCCCCAAAATATAAATTGAGGCCTCAAAATTTTGGGACTTTTTATTCAGATTGAGCCTCTTCTTATAAGAAATTTTAGATCTTTCTAACTCAAATGACCCTTTTTTTTTTTTTTTCTCGTGAACCTATATAATACTTACTATAATTTTGGGCCTTTTTTTTGGACATTTTTGGGAGCCCCAAAACAACTACTTTGTGGGCTTTGCCCCAAAGCCGGCCCTGCATTACCCCTCCACCATTACCACAACCATTATCTTTCTATTTGTAGCACTGTTGTCATTAGCGCTATAGGTACCATTGTTGCCTTCACCACCACCACCACCACCAACAACTCAATATTACAATATAAAATTGAAAATTACAATTTAAAGATAATAATTTTTTTAAAATTTAGAATTCAGTATTTAATTTTTAATTTTATTAAACATCACCTAAATAAATCTGAGGATGTTGGCAACTCTAAAATTTTGTCTAATCTTCTATCCATCTATTTATATATGTTCTATAATAAATATAAAGTGAAGATGGTATTGACACAAAATGTAAACATTTTGATTTTAAAAAATGGCCTCCACAACTATTTAAATATAAAATTATATGGAGAGGAGGTTAGGACTCGCAATTAAGATCATCGATTTGGTAGACAAGACCCTTACCACTTGAGCGACACATAATGCATGTGTTTTTAAATCAAAATCAAAATCAAAATTTATATTTTATAAATTTAACAACACACCCCCACAAGACCCTCACGACTTGAGAAGCACACAATATGTGTATTTTAAAATCAAAATCAAAATCAAAATTTATATTTATATAGATTTAATAGTATACCTTTACTAATCATATCATATATATATATATATATATTAAAAGTAGTGTTTTTCCTTACTTAGATGACACATTCTAAAGACTTTTTTATTTTTTATTTTTTATTTTCTAAAAAAGCCATATCAGCATGCGTTTTCCATTTATGTATAAAGTTCTACACAAACTCAAACTAATTTTGTTCAAAAAAAATTATTATAACCAATTTTAAAAGAAAAATTAGTCTAAGGTCTCTCTCTCATTTTTAGTAACAGAAGAGATCCACAATATTATTTTATGATATTTAAGGTCCCTCAACCCCACACTTATACATGACAGAAAAATTTGAGTCTCTTAAAGCAAATCTCATTTCTCTCTCACACACAGACACTCTAAACTCTCTCTCTCTCTCTCTCTCTCTCTCTCTCTCTCTCCCTCGATGATCTTTGATTTTGGGTTGAGTGAGAAACAAACCTGCAAAGCTCTCAGAGACATTAGAAGAACAAAACAGAGAGAGACCTAGTACGTGATTGAGAACAAGAGTGATTGATATATGGAATTTGATTGTAAATAGACATAGTCTAAGTCAAGAGAAGTATGTTGAGAGAATAACTAGAAAAGTCACCGATATGAGAAGGAGGATGAGGAGCAAAGCTTTGATTCGATATGTCTCTCATGGAGGACTGAGATGATTTCTTGTAGTGAAACAGAGGGATGACGTTGTCGGTGACTAACTGAGGAGGTGAAGATGGGTAAACGAAGTTGGTTCTCACCTTGACTCCACGCATCGCTCGAGCGGTGCAGTCGTAAACGCACGCCGCCTCTTCCGCTGTGTCAAAGGTATTGGATTTAGTCACTATGTGAATTTTCTCTGGATTTGGTCATCAGCTTCTCTCGATGTTGCCAACAAAGATCTACACCACTTTTTTATTCTTCAATTGTTGTGGGAAAGTGAAATCAGAAACATAAAACAGAGATTTCATCACAGAAGCAATTGTATGTATTTAATCTATTTGTAATTAAATGTATGTAAATGCCAATTGCAATGATCAAGATGGGTTTGGTGGTTGTGTCAGCCATTGTTGCTATTGAAGAAGCTTGAATTGAATTGCAGTGGTTGTATTGAAATGAATTTAATGTGGGTTTTAAAGGGATTTTCTCTAGTTCGGTCAAAAATACAGAGAAAATTCATATATAG
This sequence comes from Camellia sinensis, assembly GCF_055761805.1. NCBI lineage: Eukaryota > Viridiplantae > Streptophyta > Magnoliopsida > Ericales > Theaceae > Camellia > Camellia sinensis. The sequence goes on from NC_138967.1 coordinate 54,586,296, forward strand.
AGAAAATTCTCTCAACCACATTAACAAACAATAATGAATGCAGTACGAAAACATCAAATAAATTCTCTAGTCTTTCCAGAATTTCTCTGGATGTGGAATTTGAGTGAATTTTCTTTGGATTTCTAGTTTCGTATTACAGTTTTCTTGTATGCCATTGTTGCTATTGAAGGAGCTTGAATTGAATTGTAGTGGTTGAATTGAAATGGATTTAATGTGGGTTTTAAAGGGATTTTCTCTATAACGCCCCAAAATAAATATGATAAACCCATCTTATAAGCTGAAATCAAATTGAAACAAAGTGCTTTCATTCATCAGAATTAATATACAAAAGGTGACATATGCGATATACATTCAAAAACAACTTATCCTAAATCTACAGCATGTGTTACAAATAGTAAAAAATAATGAAAACTAAACAAACATTCATATGTCCTAAAGGCTTACATCTTTCCAAGTCACTACTTGGTTACAACAAAAATGAGTTTAGCTCAATACAATTAAGCCCTTGGCTATACAAAGTAAATACAATAAAAAATAAACTATTGCTTCAAATCTCCCCAAACTACTATCTTGGTAGAGGCATATCTCCAATACTTGAAAATGGTTTTTTCCAAATAGGGTGAGCCATAACCTAATTTCATGATTCATTCACTGTTTTATCTCATTTCATGAACCGTTCACCAATTCATTTAGACAACCACACTGAGGGTACAACTCGATGGGTTTCTAATCAACACAACCCTTATACAAACACTTCCATTTGCTATTTTACGGATATTTCGTCAGCGGAAACCGTCACCCATGTGTACATACGGTTTTCGAGACTTTCACCCTGGACACACAGGCTAACTTAATTCAATAGAGTCCATCTCCTTTTTTTTCTCCCAAACATGAAGTACATCCCCTTTCTTCTCCCACATTTCATATATTTACAATGTATTAAAAACATAGTCATATTCAATGACAATGGATAAGAGATTAGTTTCAATTCACCTAATCCTCATGCAATTGCTATAGCAATCATAACTATCCTCCACCGATAGCCCAAAATAGATATTTCTAAACAGATATACAATTTTCAAGACTGATAAATTATCCAAATTTCCATAGGTGAGAGATAATACATATCTAACTCTACTATTTATACAAACATCCATTCGATTTCATATTCCCAATGCTAATCTCATATATTTATACAAAATAACAATTTGAGACAATTTAGGACAAAACTCCTTATTATTCCAAAACCCAACCCGAGTACCAAAATCAACATATTTATCACAACACAACCTCACATCTAATCCCATAACCATTTATAACACATACATTTGAAAACCCCTCTTTTGATTTTAAACCAAAACCCTAGGTTTGCTCAAAATCATCCCAAGTTCTAATACTTCTTACATATCAACAAATAACTAAGTTAAAACTCATAGAACAGTGTAGAAAGTCCCTACCTCAAGCTTAGAAAACCAAAGGAAGAGATGAAGAGATTTCAAAGATGCCGAAAGCAATCTCCATTCAGATCAAAACGTAGCCCTTGAGATGCTCTACTTTTTTAACAAAGGCACATGGGTAGATAAATCACTAGATCTAGGTGAAAATGTAGAGAGAACGTAGGTTTTAGAGAAAGAGGCTCTAGATCTAGGATTTTGAGAGAAAAAGATATGAAAAAGTTTTGTAAAAAGGGGTTGCTGCGAACTGATATATGCGCAGTCTGCTCGAGCACAAGAAGTAACGCTTGAGCGTCAGACACAAAAAGTTGTTTGGCTCGAGCGCAAAAAGTGACACTGGAGTGCAAAATGTATACTCCCAGTAGTTTTGCAGACAACAGACCAACGTTCGAGCACAAGAAAGGCCGTTCGAGCTAAGCTCACTCGAGCATAGAATACACTCTCCTAGAAGCTTTGCTGACCTACAAAAGTACTGAGAGTTTACAAAACCCGCTCGAGCTCAAGAAGTGCCGCTCAAGCAGAAAAGTAAAATTATAGACAACAAAGGTTTGAAAACTATGCAACCAACTTGTTTCAAACACAACCACTACAATCCAATAACCAAATTTAAGGATGTACAAGGGAACTAAGACATGAACAAAAATACAAAACCATAAAACCCGAGTCTGGAATACAAAATGGGTCGAGTCTAAACTAGAATCGTTATAATCTCCCATGTTAGGGAATTTCGTCCCTGAAATTCTAAATCAAGTTTTAAAGTTATGTTTAAACCAAACACAATAACACTAATTAATCAATTCCGATACCATAACCCACTCTCTAGTCATCCATTCTCAGCAACTCGATACACAAGTCCCAACATTAAAAGTATAATTCATATTCTCCTAAAACATTTACAATGTTTACCTTAAATCCATGTTTCCAAAACATACACAACATATACAATGCTTTCATATTTTCAAAACATATACGATGCTTTCATATCTCGTTAACATAATCAAAATTTCAATACTTGCTCAAATATCAACAAATAAGTCCGGATATTTCTCACGAACTCCCAACTCATGCTCCCAAGTTGCTTCCTCAACCCCGTGATGTTTTCACAATACTTTAATTAGGGGAATTATCTTGCCTCGTAAGACTTGGTCCCGAATATCTAAGACTTTCACCGGTCTCTCCTCATATGAGGCATCCTTATCTATTTCTAAGTCAGTCCAATCCAACACATGTGATGGATCTAGCTTATACTTCAAAAGCAAGCTAATATAAAACACATCATGAACCCTGGAAAGCTATGGCAGCAAGGCCAAATGATAATCTACCTTTCCAATTCGCTCAAGGATCTCAAAAGGCCCAATGAATCGAGGGGATAACTTTCCACTCTTTCCAAGCCTCATCAAACCTCTCCTAGATGATATCTTCAATAATACATGGTCCTTCACCTCAAAAAACAAAGGTCTCCTCCTACGGTTGGTATAATTTTTCTGGCGACTCTAAATCGTAACCAACCTCTTATAGATAAGTGCAACTTTATCCGTCGTCTCCCGGACTAACTCTAGAGCCAACATAGGTGCATCACCCACCTAAGTCCAACACATAGAAGATCTACACGATCGGTTATACAAGGCCTCAAATGGTGTCATACCAATACTCAACTAGAAGCTATTGTTATAAGCAAATTCCACTAAGGGAAAATGCCTCTCCCACAGCCCCTTAAAGTCGAGGACACAGCCTCGAAGCATATCATCAGCTATTTGAATAGTACACTCGAACTGCCCGTCAGTTTGAGGATGATACGCAGTGTTAAAAGTCAATCTCGTACCCAAGGTACTCTGTAGGCTCTGCCACAATTGAGCTTTGAAATGCGGATCTCTATCCGAAACAATCGTCACAGGGACTCCATGCAACCTCACTATGTCCCTAATGTAAAGGTCGGTAACATAGTCTATTTAGTCACTCACACGTACAAGTATAAAGTGCGTCAACTTGGTTAACCGGTCAACTACCACCCAAATTGCATCACTATCCCGTTGAGTCCTGGGAAGGCCCACAACAAAATCCATCGTGACATGCTCCCACTTCCACTAGGATATCGGCAAGGGTTGTAACAAACCCGCTAGCCTCTGATGTTCGGTCTTCACTTGTTGACAAGTAAGGCACCTTGATACAGACACAGCCACATCCTTCTTCATTTCCCTCCACCAAAACTGGCGGCTAAGGTCATGATATATCTTTATGCCTCCTGGATGCATTGTAAGGCATGAATAGCGAAACTCTCAGAGTACTTCATCTCGACAAGACTCCGACACGAAAAGGCAGTCACGGTATCTAATACTCAAATCGAGATACACATTCAAGCATTTCTCCTTCTTCCCACTGGAGATCTTCTCTCGGAGGGATTCCACTTCAAGGTCACCCCTCTATGCTTCTATCACCAAGTTCACAACTGTAGGTTGTGCAGCTACTAAAAATAAGGTTGTCGACTCAACGGATTCCCTGAATTGCAAGTCAAACTCACTGATAACACCTAACATATCCCATTCCCGGATGGTAATACAAGCTACACTACTAATATATTTCCTATTCAATGCATCAACCACAATATTGGCCTTTACCACAATATTGGCCTTCCTCGGATGATAATGTAACTCAAAGTCATAATCGTCTATGAACTCCATCCACCTCCTCTGCCTCAGATTTTAGTCTTTCTGTGTAAACAGATATTTCAGACTCTTGTGATCAGAAAACACTTCAAACTTCTCACCATACAGATAATGCCTCCAAATCTTCAAAGCAAAGATCACCGCCGCTAACTTTAGGTCATGAGTAAGGTAGTTCCTCTCATGTGTTTTCAACTATCGTGAGCTATAGGCAACTATATTCCCTTCTTGCATCAACACACAACCCAAACCTTCCCGTAAGGCATCACAATACACCGAATAACCCAAACCTCTCTCCGGAATAATTAGTACTAGAGCAGTGGTGAGTCTATCCTTAATCTCTTGGAACCACTTCTCACAAGTCTCACTCCACACAAACTTAACTCCTTTTTCTCGTCAGTCTAGTCAATGGTGAGGCTAATCTACAGAAATCTTTCACGAATCAACGGTAATACCCGACCAACCAAAAGAAACTACAGATCTCAAAAGCATTCTTAGGTTGTCCCCAATCTTGCATTGATTCTATCTTGGATGAATCTACAGTCACCCCTTCCCCGGATACCACATGGCCTAAGAACTTAATTTCCCTCAGCTAGAATTCAAATTTCTCAAACTTGGCATACAGTGTATAGGCTTTAAGTAACTCAAGCACCACTCGCAAGTGTTCCCCGTGCTCCTCCTCAGAGGGTGAGTAAATCAAGATGTCGTCCACAAAGACGACCACAAAATGGTCTAGGAACTCGCAGAAGATCCTGTTCATCAAATCCATAAATACAGCTGGTGCATTGGTTAGCCCAAAGGGCATCACTAGAAACTCGTAATGGCCATACCGTGTACGGAATACCGTCTTCAATATATCCTCCTCCCTTATTCTCAACTAGTGATAACCCAATCTCAGGTCTATCTTAGAGAAACAACAAGACCCTTTCAGCTGATCAAACAAATCATCTATACGAGGCATTGGATACTTGTTCTTAATAGTTACCCGGTTGAACTTCTGGTAATCTATACAAAGTCGTAATGCACCATCTTTCTTTTTTGGCAAAAAGAGTCGGTGCTCCCCAAAGTGAAGTACTAGAGCGGATAAAACCCTTATCTAATAATTCTTGGAGTTGAATCTTCAAGTTACTCAACTCAGCAGGCGTAAATCTATACGATGCCATAAAAATCGGTGTCATGCCAGGCACTAAATCAATAGAGAACTCCATATCTTGGTGAGGTGGTCAACTAGTAAGGTCCTCGGGAAAAACATCCGAGTATTCACAAACTACCCTTGGCAACTCAACTAGGACTTCATCACACTCAGGACTTAAAAAGTTGGCAAGAAGACAACTAAGTTCACTCCGCCCACGCAGATCATACAACGGTGACAAGACTCTATCAACTCGGTCTCCTAAGAAATAAAAACAATCACCGCTCAAGGTACATACAGTAATCCTTTGACGGTAGCAATCTATGACAGCCCGATATGATAACAACCAGTCCATATCCAAAATAACATCAAAACTAGACTGTAGATGTCCCCGAACGCCCCGGGAGGATGAGTCCCGTTCTTTTCATATTGGGTTCACTACAGTTCAGGACTCTCAAATTGTCACGGTTCTTAATCTGAACCAAAGAGTCCAAATCCGGCAAATCGTTTTGGAAAACAGATATTTAGAAAGAAGTGCCAAACGTGGACTGCTTTGCCAGATACAGAGTCGCCACCTAAATATTTTTTATGGGGGAATTTAGGAAACCCTGACTCATTTGCCTAAGGCCACGTGTCCGTCATCACAAAAGTTGCCTCGGCTTGGGAATTTGGGTACGATTGGGGAAGGTCAGCTATGAGCACCCCCGCTCGCCCGATCCGAAGATCGGCCTCTACTAACCATGATATCTTGTTTTGAAAACATTATGCATTCTTATTCCGGTTATTAGCCTAGATTTACTATGTAATGCGCACAACAAAACAAGTATAGACTAGATCGCCTAATTTGCAACAAAGCATTGCATATCTGTTTGTTTGGAAAATGGTTTGAAGTTTGCTACTCGCAAGTAGGCTAAAATACAGATTTCAATGAATTGTCCCAATTCAAGCAATCCAACCTTCACCCATAGGCATTCAGGCAGGTATATCACATAAGCACATAGCCTCATGGTAAGCATGCTATTATGTTAACATTCACACACATGCGAGATACTAAAGAATAAATGCTCACCTAGTACTCCGTGCCAAAACAATGAACTAGTTAGTAATCATTCATGATCCTAGTTCATGTTAAGATGGCTAATGCAACACATGCGAAATGCAACTAAGATAGGTTCGACTAATCTACAATGACATGTGAAATGCTACAATTAGCAGGTATTCAATTTGGATTTGAAATACAAATGCAGTTAGAATGATGGGCCGAGCCTGGTGTTTGCAAAACGAATGAATGGATGCAAACATGCTATCATACTGTATGCTAATTGAAACATGCCCTAGACTAACCAACGAAAGCTAGTAAATAAAAGGGAAGAAAGACGTGGGGTTGGGAGACATACACACACTCACGCACACTTATTACACAACTGCCCTCACTCGGAGGGTCTGAATAAATATTACACAGCCAAATGAATACCGCTAAATTAATTATTACAGAATTCTTAACTAATTAACAAATTAAATGCAGAAGAAAGGTGGCCGCAGCAATGCCTCGGAATGTGTGAATGATGCATGCTTGACTCGTCTCGCCTGAAAACTCGCTGCCATAGCACTGCTGCCTCTGTTTTCACTGCCTTACTCCTCTAAAAATTTTGAAAGTCTCTAGACCTCTTTTGGATAATCCTCTGAGTGCTCTGGGATGTCACCGGCCAAAACTAAAGTTCACCGGCCATGGTAATGGGATTATCGGCCAACTTTTGTGCCACTGGCCAGCCACTGATGGTCTGTCGGCACTGTAGGTGGCCGGCCGGCCATTGCTTCCTGTAGAATTCTGCAGTTGACAGCAGCAGAGGGCAGTAGTGTATGGCATGGAATTTTCAAGCAAATGTGAGCATGGCCACACTCCCTGTCATGCAATGCACTCAAGGGAGCATGGCCCTCGACCCTCGGGCCATCAACTACGTAATTTGAGGCATGATGGCCTAATAAGCCAAGTTAGCAACTTAATGTAGAGGCGTGCAACAAACAAATGAGTGCTAACACCCTATCATGTTGAGATCAAGGGTATTGGCGACCGAGGGTTGAAACGTGTTTCGTCACTTCGGGTACGAACACACCTCTCCCCTCATGCTTGGTTTGACACCCCAAACTAAGCGATGCAATGCATGTATGCCATATACAATGCAAATTGATGCAACTCATGCAAGGCTACACTAATGCAATATGAACATGTCAAGCATACAACAAGACTATATAATGCAATTCAGCTAAGTAACGTGCAAACATGCGAACATGATGCAATTGAAGCATGCAACCAATGCAATGCAACATGTCAAACATGCAAAGTGTGCAAGGATGGGCTCATACTGAAATGAGAAGGCCTCAGCCCACCCTAAAACAGTGGCCAAAAGAGTCAAAAAAAGCACAACTTATGCATGCAAGCATAGACATACCAAGGCCTATCACCTAAGCTTGAAAGGGGATAACTCTAAGCATACTTAAGGGCAATAGGTTTGGACATTAAACACTCATGTTAAACTCTGAGAAGTATGCAAAAGATGACACCAAGATATGCTAGGGAATGGATGCAAAATAGAAGGTATTTAAGGCCACAAAAGAGAGCATTGCTCAACACCTAACCCAAGCAAACAAGGTATGAGCTACGCAACCCAAAACAGAGTTTTTATGCATCAAAATATGCCCCAAAACCCACTGATATGGCAGCCCAAATGACTTAAATAAAGGGGCATGCACACAAGCCCAAATATGGAGCAGAAGACCACAACTCTTCAAGGCATTAAAAGGGTAACAAATGCAAGCATGTAGGCATAAAACATGAATTGAAATGGCACGACAAATGATTCTAAATCACTGAAATAGACCAAATGAGGCATTCTAACAACTCACACACCCGAAGCCAACAAGTTAGAATACAAAGAGGCTATATAAAGCATGGCAAACATGGCTCCAAAGACTCAAGACAGACCTTAAGCATGTTAGAACATAACCAAAAACATCACAAAGATAAGCCAAAGCATGCAAACATGATGGTCCAAAGTCAAGATGTATTTCTAGGCAAAATGGAGGAATACAAGGCAAGTGTATTATGCATGCAAGAGGTCAACAAACCGACATGGGACAGAGGTAAAACATGCTAAATAAACACCAAATAACTTCTGAAATGAAGCCAAACAAAGCTAGGCATACATGCTACCCTTATGAGCCAAAAATGCAAACAAAAGAGAGACAAAGGGAGAAGGGTGTCCCTCCCCTATGGAAGACCTCAAACCCTTTTCATCACCACTAAAAATCCATTGGATTTCAGTGGTGAGAAGGCCAAAGCACAATAGTATTCAAAGCTTAACAAAGAGAGCACAAAAAGAGCCAAATAAGACCTAAGAGGGGGAGGTCGACCCCAAACAACAAAACAACCTTAATGAAGTATCTTAAGCATGAAAATACAAGACTTTTTTTAGTTATACACAAAGTCTAAATCAGTAAGCAAGATAGGGAAAAATCTAATGCAAGATTGGGGAATCTAAAGCAAAAGTGTTACCCATGAAGAACACCTCAAGAACAGCAAGTCCAGCCGCCCTCTTCTGATCAAAACCAGCTCAAAACCTCAAGAATAAACCCTCAAGACCTCCCAAGTCGAAGTATGGTGTAATGGTATGTGTCTCAGTGCAAAACTAAGAAGAAAACACACCTTTAGGCTCTCAAACCTACACAAATGAAGAGAGAGGGAAGATATAGAGAGAGAAAGTGTATATCAGATATATATATATATATATATATGTATTTTTCTCTGGTTTTTTGCTGAACCTCACAAAGGAGAGGGTTGGGGCTCTTATATAGACAATGCAAAGACTAAGCTTCCAAGGGAAGCTATTCAAAAGGGTCAAGTCTTCCTAAAGAAGCCAAGGCAAAAGGGCCAAGGCTTCATTAAGAAGCTGGGACAGGTGTCCAAGCTTCTTGAGGAAGCTAAGACAAAGGTCCAAGCTTCCTCAAGAAGCTAGACCAAAAAGGTGCAAAAGGGGCAAAACAACCACAGATGTGCACAGGGGCAGGGTTTGTGCATTCCAGCTGGCACAGTTGGCATGCACCATGCCTGAAAAAGGCAAAAAGGTGGTACCGGCCAGAAAAGGAAGCCATCGGCCAAACAGGTGGTCGGTCGGCCACACAAAGTGCCGACCGGCCAATTGACTATTTCACCAATGGCCGGTAGCCTCAAAACACAGCCGGTGGCCTCAAGCCATGGCCGGTGGGTATCAGGGGTAGCTAGCAAGCTACTCTCTACCCTCAGGTGCAAAACAAACAAGTCCTTGGGGGTAAAACCAAGCACAGAACAAGCAAGTCTGGAGATCCTGAGGCAAGGCGCGTAGCCAAGACCTCCGGGAACTCAAAACAAACACGAACATGGATGATCACCGAGTGTTCAAGCGGTGATGTCCAAGTCTTGAGGACGGTCAAAAATGGGGTGTCTATAGTTGCCCCTTTTTGACAGAACTCAAAAGTCATAAAAATGACGGGAGTGAATGTCAAAGCCTAGAGACGACCCATTTTTGACAAGGCCGAAGACTTAGACAAAGCATACAAGTAGCAGACAAAGATATGCGCCCAAGGGTAGGGGGAAAATGCAAGACAATGCACAAAGCCGAGCATAACTTATGATCATGCAAGAAACATAGGGACGTATCCCGGTGTTTCGGAAAGGTATAAGCATTGGAACATATTCCAAATGCTCTTAACAAAAGAGAGAGAAACATAGGGTCATATCCCGGTGTTTCGAAACGAAGGAGAAACATAGGGACGTATCCTAGTGTTTCGAAACAAAGGAGAAACATAGGGACGTATCCCAGTGTTTTAGCGTGGTTCAAGCATCAGAACGTTTTCCAAATGCTCTTAACCAAAGAAGGAGAAACATAGGGACGTATCCCGGTTTTTTGGAAAGAAAGAGAGAGAAACATAGGGACGTATCCCAGTGTTTCAGAATGGTAGGAGGAACATAGGGACGTATCCCGGTGGTTAGGGACGTATCCCGGCGGTTAGGGACGTATCCCTGTGGTTAGGGACGTATCCCGGTGTTTAGGGACGTATCCCGGTGTTACGGAATGAAGAAAAAACATAGGGACGTATTCCAGTGTTTCGGAATGAAGAAGAAACATAGGGACGTATCCCAGTGTTTCGGAATCAAGAAGAAACATGGGGACGTATCCCGATATTTCGGAATGAAGAAGAAACATAGGGACGTATCCCGGTGTTTCGAAAAGAAGGGAGAAGAAACAAAGGGACGTATCCTAGTATTTCGGAATGAAGAAGAAACATAGGGACGTATCCCGATGTTTTGGAAAAGAAGAAGAAACATAGGGACGTATCCCAGTATTTCGAAAAGGAATGAGAAACATAGGGACGTATCCTGGTGTTTCGAAAAAAAAGAAGAAACATTGGGACGTGTCCCGGTGTTTCAGAAAGGAATGAGAAACATAGAGACGTATCCCGGTGTTTCGAAAAAGAAGAAGAAACATAGGGACATGTCCCGGTGTTTCGGAAAGGAATGAGAAACATAGGGACGTATCCCGGTGTTTCGGAAGGAATGAGAAACATAGGGATGTATCCCGGCGTTTCGGAAAGAAGGAGAAACATAGAGACGTATCCCGGTGTTTCGGAAAGATAGAAAGATAGGGACGTATCCCAGTGTTTCGGAAAGAATGAGAAACATAGGGACGTATCCTAATGTTTCAGAAAGAAAGAGAAACATAGGGACGTATCCCAGTGTTTCAGAGAGAGAGAAACATAGAGACGTATCCCGGTGTTTCGAAATGGTATAAGCGTTGGAACGTATTCCAAATGCTCTTAACCAAATGGGAAAAGCATAGGGACGTATCCCGGTGTTTCAGAGAGGCGGAAAAGGGCGTGCATAACAATGCAAGTGGAATGTGCGTGACTACGCAAGTGAAGAGGTGCATGACAATGCAAATATAATGTGCATAACAATGCAGGTGTAACGGTGCATAACAATGCTAGATAGATGTGCATAACAATGCAACGAATGGTGTACGTAACAATGCGAGAAATGGTGTGCATAACAATGGGACGAATGTGCAACTTCAAAAGCGTGTTTGAAACAAAATGCCGAATAAGGAAATACAAGCCTTAACGAGACCAAATCCAAACGCGACCTCCAATTTACCTCTCGGAGGGGTTTGTAACACACTCAGCTTGAAAAGGGTACACCTTGTTTATATTGGCGAGAGATAACATCTGCTGCTGCTTTAATTGCCATTCTGACTTGAAGTAGGCTTAAGCTTGGAGTAGAGGCACACTCATTCTTCGGAGCACTGACAAGGCCTGAAGAGGTACATCCGGAATACAATCACGGAATTTGCTGAAGGTGAAACACACTCAGATGCTTCAGTTTTCCCTCTTTTTTTTTTGCTTTGTAGTCTGGAACCCATATAGCTTCGAATAGGTCCTTGTTTTACTATTCTTGCATGACCTGGGTTGAACCCTGCGGTTTTAAGAAAGAACAAATTCTTGTTTTGCACAAATATGGAGAATGGCACAGTAATCCGAGCATAAAACGATTTGATTGAAATTGAGAAATGAGTTCTCGATCGGGTATTGAGCTTAAAACTGAACGCAGCGCACTACGACTCAACAACGGAAAACATAAAGGTAAACAACCTAAACACATCGAGACACACTCGGAATGACTCAAAGCAAGAATCGAGACAATCAAAACAAAAGACACGATATACAAACGTGTTACAAAGACGAGAGACTTCTCAGTTTGCGAGGAGCCAATTTCTCTGGGTAGTGTTTCCCACCATTTTCTCATTTGTGATTCTCACATCACTCTGGCACTCAATCTTTGTTTTTCTGAAAAAGCCCTTTTCTTACTTTTTCTCTCAGCGTACATCTCTCTATTCTTCAATCTCTCATTTTTTTATCCCTCCCTTGGGTGGTTGGTGGATAAACAAGAAGTTGTGGGCCCTTGCCCCTAGCATTCAGCTGGATTCTTTTTCTTCTGCACACAACAATGAACTTTCCCACAAAGGGGTTGCGATACGGCTGGATGTGCAGCAGATCTGCAATTGACATTGGTTGACGATGCTCTACTGGGGAGTTTGGACGTGATTAGATCTGTCCAAACAAAGGAGTGGAATATCTTGATCCGCTCTTGTTCGTGCCTCGCACTTGGCTTGATACCTCGTTGCTTGGAGGATGAGAGAGCTTTCAGCCCTTTGTTGTTAGCTTCAGTTATGCCCTCTTCTGGTAGGTAGAGCGCCCTTCTTGGCGAGTATGTTGAAAATGGGGAAAAGACAGGAAGCATGACTCAACTGTGCCTCTAGTTCATCATTTTGACCATTTTTTGTTTTTGGCTTTCTACTAAAACAATTTTCACCAAAATGAGAGTTAGCTTAACATGCTTGTTCGATTTTTGATTTGAAATCATGCAAGTCAGGTTATGAGCATTGAAAATTTTCCTTTTTGGGTCCAAGAAAATGGTCCAATTTTAGAAAAATGGAATAATTTTCGAGAGAATTAATCATCCTTAGTAAAAATTCTCAAAAACTATTTTTGCAAACGGCCAATGCTCAACGAGCATGAAACCTACATTTGAGATGCGCAACCTTGGATCCATAACAATGGAAAATTGCCCCTTGCTCGAAGAGAGCTGCATGGCAACGGAAAGTTGCCCCTTGTTTGAATGGCACCGCAGCGCATTGAATGGCAACGGAAAGTTGCCCCTTGTTTGGATAGCGCCATAGCACACTGCAATCAGTCCTCAGAATGACGATCACAACCAAACTCTCGGATACAGAGAAGGCAAAGACGATCAAAAATCATTACATGGACACAATCAATTGTAGAAGTGTTTGCGGCTAGACTTCAGAATAAAGTTGCCTATGTATCCCAAACATGGGAATCAAGCCTTACGTAGTTCGGGGATTTGGCACACTCGGGTATTAACCTCTCCTTTTGTGCTCTAACTTTTGCCAAGGCCGCCCTTTCTTGGTTTTCAACCTTGCGAGCTTTGTTCTTATTTTCTTTTCAATTCTTTTCATTTCCCTTCTTTTTTCTTTTTCATCTTTTCTTTTCATTTTCTTCATTTTTCTTCTTTTTTTTTTTGCATTTTTTTTTTACTCTAACTTTTGCCTGGGTCGCCCTTCCGGGTTTTCGGCACAGCGAGCCTCTCAAAGGTAAAAGTGTAGCTTTGTCCATGTCAAATGGTTTTGAGATCCTGAAGTCATCCGAATCCAGGAGAATGGCTAATGTTCGCTGACGATGCAGGAGTCCATCCAATGGGGGGCTGAATTTGCCCCTAGTGTTATGGATCGGAACTCAGTTTTTCTTCAGCAATACTTTCTTTTTTCCTCCCTCTGGGATTTGGCATTCTTGCCGACCCTCTTTGATTTGTGGAATGATCCATCTTCGGCTCTTCGAGCACATTTGAAATTCTTTGCCCCTAGTTCCAGGGGTGCTTCTGATCTAGCTTTGCAAGCTTCTTTTGATGACATCTGGTCTTCTTGATCTGACTTTCTTGCCTCTTGCTCGAGGGTTGCTTTGAATCTGGCCACACAGGCCTCACGTTGTAGTTGACCATTGAACATTTCTGAACTTAAGTCCAAGGTTTGACAATGAGGGGTCGAGTCTTGAGGCTAAGAGCGATCCTAGGCTGCACAATCTTAAAAGGGATTCCGCACAGCTCTTCGCAGGACCGCGCAAAATATTTTTTGAAATCTTTTAAGAAAGCGACTAATCACTCGCGTTGAAGACAGTGTGGGACCAATCTGGATCAAGTCAGGATCCTTCTCAGTACTCACATTAACAAGCATGATCTTGATCATTAAGGGCTTAGCATGCCTCTCTTTCTTTCAATTGATCAAATTTTGCAAAACCCGAGGAATTCCTTCCTCTTCATTTTTATCACAATGCTTCAAAAAAAGTTTTGGAAAACTTAGGTCGATGCAATTAATTCAAGGCACAGAAAAGACACAGCTTCTAGTCAAATACTGCCATCTTATTTAGAATTTCTGGCACAACTAGCACACGGCAGATGCAAACACAAGAGTGTGAAAATCACTGCTGTTCCATTCAGATCTGTTGGCGTAACTGGCTCCAAGGCAGAAACAGACTCAAAAGAAAGCAAAAAAGACAAACACAAAACAAGCAAGTGATGTCCGAGGTAACACCCCCGAAATCACCCAACTCTAACAAAACAGGACTGACTCGATACAACAAGACAAACCCGACTGACTTAGTATGAAAAGACTGACTTAATACAAAACGACAAGATTGACCCAATACCCAAGTCAGAAAGCACAAAAACTAGCATTCGCAAAATGCTCAAAACAGTGCGTGCCATACGCCACATCCGGAGTAAACTGAGCGCCGCCCGCAAGTAGTTCATCCCTCGATCACATCACACTATCCCCCACAAGTTCACTGATCAAGTGCCGATAGACTTTGCAGGACCTGGTGTGGGGATGACCCTGTTGTCAATCAAATTTTGTATCTCGTGGCGGAGATGGACGCAACTGTCGGTGTCGTGACCGGTTTGTTGATGAAAAGCACAGTACTTAGTCGATTCATGCTTTGGAGGGAGAGGATCGGGTAGAGACCGTTGTTCCAACGGTTTCAAATGTCCTTTCCTGAGTAGGACCCCTAGGGCTTTAGACAAAGGCATATAAAGTGGGGTGAAAACCCTCTTGCCTCGAGGTATATAGTCTGAAGTTCGGGGGTTTGAAGTGGATGTACCAACAAAAGGGGTGGCTACTCTTGGTGTGGTGGTAGTGACCATGCCCACTTCAGAAGATCTTACAGCTGCATCACCGCTGGTGGTCGCACTTGAATTGCGGGAAAACGCCCTCCTAGGCTGCTCCTTCTCCTGGTCAATAAGGCCCTGCTTCATAGCGTCCTCGATTTGTACTCCCATCTCATGCAAATTTGAAACGGTAGGGAAGGGGAGCACGATCATTTTCTGCATTAGTTTGGGCTGGAGGTTGCGCACAACCATTCGTATTTGATCCTTATCCGTTGGCCTAATGGTCATCATTGAGGCCTTGGCCCTCCAGCGGGCCACGAATTCTAAGAAGCTCTCCTTTGGCTCTTGGCAGGTGACTTCAAGATCACGAGTTGTGACCTCAATCTGTGCGTTGTAGAAGTATTGATCACTGAAGGCCTCAGCCATCTCTTCCTAATTCCGGCCAAACAATGATAGCTTCTGTAATCTGGTGAGGCCCATCGACCTTAGTATGTCCGAAAACAGCCGCAAATGTACCATGTGATCCCCAGATCCATCAAAGCTGTCGATGTGCGGCATCTTAAATCTGTCCGGCAGCGTCATAGCCGAGTCTGTATATCTATCTTCAATGTCAGGAATGGAGTGGGCCCCCTGAGACTTCTTGAACAATTTCTCCAGCTTGCTCACTTTCAATGCTGCGGGGTCCGTCTCGACATCAAAGGGGGGGGTCTGGTAGGTTGGTGGGTGTTTTAGATAGCTGGGGTAGAACCGGGGGCGGAGCTGGCCTTGTCGAAATGTCCGTTCCTAGACATTAGTTGTCTCCCCGAGTGTTGGAACTCTTGGTGGAGGAGGAGCCTGGTGTGAAGTAGATACTCCAGTTTGCTGCTCTAACCTGGCAATTGTCTCTGCCTATTGGGCTATGACCACAGCCTGTTGCTTGGCGAATTCTGCGTAACGGACAACGCCTTGCTGCATGGCTTTCATACTATCTTGGAGTTGGCGCACGATCTCTTCCATTCCCGCCATACTGCCCTGATCTAACTGATCTATTGTTATATCTGTCTCTATGGTAAAAGCAGATGTCTCAACCCAACCGCACACAGGTGAGATGGATAATGACTGCTGATCCGAAGACTGTTGAACTGATGATCTGTGCCTGACTGGCCTTTTTACCCTGCCTCTGGCAAAGGAACACTGATTGCCCTTGAACTAAATCTCTAACCTGGCAAAGTCTATCAGCATAAGTCCGATGAACCTCAAGGGATATCGGAGCCTTCTAAAGCTACGGTTCCAGGACTACCCTAGCAAAAGGGAAAACAAAGAACATCTCAGCCTGATTTCACCATAACCCATATGAGCAAAGCTGAATGACTGTGCCCCCCCTACAGAATTCTGCCCAAAATTCTACTTGTAAACTGATACCCTCAGGTAAAACTGATTCCCTAAATACTGATAGTGATGCCTGCAGGCCTGTTACTCCGACTTGCAAACTGTTATGCGCATTCCCTGTAGAGATACACTCTAAAAGTACATAGCAAACAAATGAGAGCCAAGACACCCCTATGTTGGGGTAGCGTTTCCCTGTCCTATTTTGTCAGGAGCTAAGGTTTCACTATGCACGCAGCAGTTTCAAACAACCTATAATCGAGTAAGCAACCTGTCCTAGCTTGGAATGGTCACTATAGATTCCGAATATGCACTAGGTCGAATGGTCAAAAGGGTGCCCCGGTAAAAACTGGGGTTTGTGTTCCCATACTGTCAGAGCCCAAAACCGGTCAGCCTTATGGTCATGCCTTGACAAGACAAGCCTCTGGCAAACCATTTAGGAATGGCAGATGGCAAACACGGTGTCCTAGGCACACCAATGCACATGCAATGCGAAGAAACACATAAGTGAAATCAAAACAGGATATCACGAGTTCGAGTCAAGCTCTCTAACTCCCCAGCAGAGTCGCCAGAAATTGTAGATGTCCCCGAACGCTCCGGGAGGACGAGTCCCGTTCTGTTCATATTGGGTTCACTACAGTTCAGGACTCTCAAATTGTCACGGTTCTTAATCTAAACCAAAGAGTCCAAATTCGACAAATCGTTTTGGAAAACAGATATTTAGAAAGAAGTGCCAAACGGGGACTGCTTTGCCAGATACAGAGTCGCCGCCTAAATATTTTTTATGAGGGAATTTAGGAAACCCTGACTCGTTTGCCTAAGGCCACGTGCCCGTCATCACCAAAGTTGCCTCGGCTCGGGAACTTGGGTATGATGGGGGAAGGTCAGCTATGAGCACCCCCGCTCGCCCGATCCGAAGATCGGCCTCTACTAACCATGATATCTTGTTTTGAAAACATTATGCGTTCTTATTCCGGTTATTAGCCTAGATTTACTATGTGATGCGCACAGCAAAACAAGTATAGACTAGAGCGCCCAATTTGGAACAAAGCATTGCATATCCGTTTGTTTGGAAAATGGTTTGAAGTTTGCTACTCGCAAGTAGGCTAAAATACAGATTTCAATGAATTGTCCCAATTCAAGCAATCCAACCTTCACCCATAGGCATTCAGGCAGGTATATCACATAAGCACATAGCCTTATGGTAAGCATGCTATTATGTTAACATTCACACACATGCGAGATGCTAAAGCATAAATGCTCACCTAGTACTCCGTGCCAAAACAATGAACTAGTTAGTAATCATGCATGATCCTAGTTCATGTTAGATGGCTAATGCAACACATGCGAAATGTAACTAAGATAGGCTCGGCTAATCTACAATGACATGTGAAATGCTACAATTAGCACGTATTCAATTTGGATTTGAAATACAAATGTAGTTAGAATGATAGGCCGAGCCTCGTGTATGCAAAACGAATGAATGGATACAAACATGCTATCATACTGTATGCTAATTGAAACATGCCCTAGACTAACCAACGAAAGCTAGTAAATAAAAGGGAAGAAAGACGTGGGGTTGGGAGACATACACACACTCACGCACACTCATTACACAATTGCCCTCACTCGGAGGGTCTGAATAAATATTACATAACCAAATGAATACCGCTAAATTAATTATTACAGAATTCTTAACTAATTAACAAATTAAATGCAGAAGAAAGGTGGCCGCAGCCCTGCCTCGGAATGTGTGAATGATGCATGCTTGACTCGTCTCGCCCGGAAACTCGCTGTCATAGCACTGCTGCCTCTGTTTTCACTGCTTTGCTCCTCTGAAAATTCTGAAAGTCTCTAGACCTCTTTTGGATCATCCTCGGAGTGCTCTGGGATGTCACCGGCCAGAACTAAAGTTCACCGGCCATGGTAATGGGATTATCAACCAACTTTTGTGCCACTGGCCAGCCACTGATGGTCGGTCGGCACTGTAGGTGGCCGGCCGGCCATTGCTTCCTGCAGAATCCTACAGTTGACAGCAGCAGAGGGCAAGCAGTGTGTGGCATGAAATTTTCAAGCAAATGTGAGCATGGCCACACTCCCTGTCATGCAATGGACTCAAGGGAGCATGGCCCTCTACCCTCGGGCCATCAACTATGCAATTCGAGGCATGATGGCCTAAGAAGCCAAGTTAGCAACTTAATGTAGATGCGTGCAACAAACAAATGAGTGCTAACACCCTATCATGTTGAGATCAAGGGTATTGCGACTGAGGGTTGAGACGTGTTTCGTCACTTCGGGTACGAACACATCTCTCCCCTCATGCTTGGTTTGACACCCCAAACTAAGCGATGCAATGCATGTATGCCATATACAATGCCAATTGATGTAACTCATGCAAGGCTACACTAATGCAATATGAACATGTCAAGCATACAACAAGACTATATAAGGCAATTTAGCTAAGTAACGTGCAAACATGCGAACATGATGCAATGTAAGCATGCAACCAATGCAATGCAACATGTCAAACATGCAAAGTGTGCAAGGATGGGCTCATACTGAAATGAGAAGGCATCAGCCCACCCTAAAACAGTGGCCAAAAGAGTAAAAAAAAGCACAACTTATGCATGCAAGCATACACATACCAAGGCCTATCACCTAAACATGAAAGGGGATAACTCTAAGCATACTTAAGGGCAATAGGTTTGGACATTAAACACTCATGTTAAACTCTGAGAAGTATGCAAAAGATGACACCAAGATATGCTAGGGAATGGATGCAAAATAGAAGGTATTCAAGGCCAGAAAAGAGAGCATTGCTCAACACCAACCCCAAGCAAACATGGTATGAGCTAAGCAACCCAAAATAGAGTTTTTATGCATCAAACTACGCCCCCAAACCCACTGATATGGCAGCCAAATGACTTAAACAAAGGGGCATGCACACAAGCCCAAACATGGAACATAAGACCACAACCCTTCAAGGCATTAAAAGGGTAACAAATGCAAGCATGTAGGCATAAAACATGAACTGAAATGGCATGACAAATGATTCCAAATCACTGAAATAGACCAAATGAGGCATTCTAACAACTCACACACCCGAAGCCAACAAGTTAGAATACAAAGAGGCTATATAAAGCATGGCAAGCATGGCTCCAAAGACTCAAGACAGACCTTAAGCATGTTAGAACATGACCAAAAACTTCACAAAGCTAAGCCAAAGCATGCAAACATGATGGTCCAAAGCCAAGATGTATTTCTAGGCAAAATGGAGGAATACAAGGCAAGTGTATTATGCTTGCAAGAGGTCAACAAACCGACATGGGACAGAGGTAAAACATGCTAAATAAACACTAAATAACTTCTGAAATGAAGCCAAACAAAGCTAGGCATACATGCTACCCTTATGAGCCAAAAATGCAAACAAAAGAGAGACAAAGGGAGAGGGGTGTCCCTCCCCTATGGAAGACCTCAAACCCTCTTCATCACCACTGAAAATCCATTGGATTTCAGTGGTGAGAAGGCCAAAGCAGAATAGTATTCAAAGCTTAACAAAGAGAGCACAAAAAGAGCCAAGCAAGACCTAAGAGGGGGAGGTCGACCCCAAACAACAAAACAACCTTAATAAAGTATCTTAAGCATGCAAATACAAGACTTTTTTTAGTTATACACAAAGTCTAAATCATTAAGCAAGATAGGGAAAAATCTAATGCAAGATTGGGGAATCTAAAGCAAAAGTGTTACCCTTGAAGAACAACACAAGAACAGCAAGTCCAGCCGCCCTCTTCTGATCAAAACCAGCTCAAAACCTCAAGAATAAACCCTTAAGACCTCCCAAGTCGAAGTATGGTGTAATGGTGTGTGTCTTTGTGCAAAAATAAGAAGAAAACACACCTTTAGGCTCTCAAACCCACACAAATGAAGAGAGAGAGGGAGATATAGAGAAAGAAAGTGTATATCAGATATTTATATATATGTATTTTTCTCTGGTTTTTTGCTGAACCTCACAAAGGAGAGGGTTTGGGTATAGACAATGCAAAAACTATGCTTCCAAGGGAAGCTATTCAAAAAGGGTCAAGTCTTCCTAAAGAAGCATGGTAAAGGGGCTAAGGCTTCTTTAGGAAGCTGGGACAGGTGTCCAAGCTTCTTGAGGAAGCTAAGACAAAGGTCCAAGCTTCCTTAAGAAGCTAGACCAAAAAGGTGGAGAAGGGGCAAAACAACCACAGTTGTGCACGGGGGCAGGGTTTGTGCATTCCAGCTGGCATGCACCATGCCTAAAAAAGTCAAATAGGTGGTACCGGCCAGAAAAGGAAGCCATCGGCCAAACAGGTGGTCGGCCGGCCACACAAAGTGTCGACCGGGCAATTGACTATTTCACCAATGGCTGGTAGCCTCAAAACACGGCCGGTGGCCTCAAGCCATGGCCGGTGGGTATCAGGGGTAGCTAGCAAGCTACTCTCTACCCTCAGGTGCAAAAACAAACAAGTCCTTGGGGTAAAACCAAGCACAGAACAAGCAAGTCGAGAGATCCCGAGGCAAGGCGCGTAGCCAAGACCTTTGGGAACTCAAAACAAACACGAACATGGATAATCACCGAGTGTTCAAGTGGTGACGTCCAAGTCTTGAGGACGGTCAAAAATGGGGTGTCTACAGTTGTCCCTCTTTGACAGAACTCAAAAGTCATAAAAATGACGGGAGTGAATGTCAAAGCCCAGAGATGACCCATTTTTGATAAGGCCGAAGACTTAGACAAAGCATACAAGCAGCAGACAAAGATATGCGCCCGAGGGCAGGGGCAAAATGCAAGACAATGCACAAAGCCAAGCATAACTTATGATCATGCAAGAAACATAGGGACGTATCCCGGTGTTTCCGGAAGGTATAAGCATTGGAACGTATTCCAAATGCTCTTAACCAAAGAGGGAGAAACATAGGGACATATCCCGGTATTTCCAAACGAATGAGAAACATAGGGACGTATCCCAGTGTTTTAGCGTGGTTCAAGCACCAGAACGTTTTCTTGGATGGTAATACAAGCTACACTACTAATAGATTTCATATTCAATGCATCATCCACAATATTGGCCTTCCTCGGATGACAATGTAACTCAAAGTCATAATCCTCTATGAACTCCATCCACCTCCTCTGCCTCAGATTTAAGTCTTTCTGTGTAAACAGATATTTCAAACTCTTGTGATCAGAAAACACTTCAAAGTTCTCATCATACAGATAATGCCTCCAAATCTTTAAGGCAAAGATCACTGCCGCTAACTTTAGGTCATGAGTAAGGTAGTTCCTCTCATGTGTTTTCAACTATCGTGAGCCATAGGCAACTACATTCCCCTCTTGCATCAGCACACAACCCAAACCTTCCCGTAAGGCATCACAATACACCGAATAACCCAAACCTCTCTCCGAAATAATCAATACTAGAGCAGTGGTGAGTCTAACCTTAATCTCTTGGAACCACTTCTCACAAATCTCACGCCACACAAACTTAACTCCTTTTTCTCGTCAATTTAGTCAATGGTGAGGCTAATCTACAGAAATCTTTCACGAACCGACGGTAATACCCGACCAACCCTAAGAAACTACAGATCTCAAAAGCATTCTTAGGTTGTCTCCAATCTTGCACTGCTTCTATCTTGGATGAATCTATAGTCACCCCTTCCCCGGATACCACATGGCCTAAGAACTTAATTTCCCTCAACTAAAATTCAAATTTCTCAAACTTGGCATACAGTTTATAGGCTTTAAGTAACTCAAGCACCACTCGCAAGTGTTCCTTGTGCTCCTCTTCAGAGGGTGAGTAAATCAAGATGTCGTCCACAGAGACAACCACAAAATGGTCTAGGAACTCACAGAAGATCTTGTTCATCAAATCCATAATTACAGCTGGTGCATTGGTTAGCCCAAAGGGCATCACCAGAAACTCGTAACGGCCATACCGCGTACGGAATACCGTCTTCAATATATCCTCCTCCCTTATTCTCAACTAGTGATAACCCAATCTCAGGTCTATCTTAGAGAAACAACAAGACCCTTTTAGCTGATCAAACAAATCATCTATACGAGGTATTGGATACTTGTTCTTAATAGTTACCCTGTTGAACTTCTGGTAATCTATACGATGCCATAAAAATCGGTGTCGTGCCAAGCACTAAATCAATAAAGAACTCGATCTCTCGGTGAGGTGGTCAACTAGTAAGGTCCTCAGGAAAAACATCTGAGTATTCACAAACTACCCTTGGCAACTCAACTCGGACTTCATCACACTCAGGACTTAAAAAGTTGGCAAGAAGACAACTAAGTTCACTCTGCCCATGCAGATCGTACAACGGTGACAAGACTCTATCAACTCGGTCTCCTAAGAAATAAAAACAGTCACCGCTCAAGGTACATAAAGTAATCCTTTGACGGTAGCAATCTATGACAGCCCGATATGATGACAACCAGTCCATACCCAAAATAACATCAAAACTAGACATGTCAATCAACACAAATGCAAAAAGAAGTCGGCGACCATTAACCTCTATGTCACAACCTTGACACCTATGCTTCAAAATAACCTCACTACCAATAGGTGACTCTACACAGAGAGGAAATGCCAACCTTGCCAACTCTAACCCCAAAACAAAGGCAAATGCATACGAGATAAATAAATGGAATGCACATGTATCAATTAACACATTAGCAACTGAATTGCAAAACAAGAAGGTATCTCTCACTATTAAAGGAGCTGGTACAAGGTCTAGCGTGGTAACAGTATACACAAGCCCTGTAGGTCTCTGCTCAAGCTGTTAACCCCTCAGAGCATAAGTCTGATGCACTGACTAAGCCGAAGAGGCTCATTAATTGGCCTTTGAGGCTTGTGCTGACTGTGCCAAGTGGTGGCTTTGTGTATGCTTCGAACCAGGTGTGCCACCCAACTGAGGGCAAAACCTCTTCATGTGCTCCGCTCGCCTACACTGATAACAAGTGAGCGGCTGGCCTCTCTCTTAACTCTGGCTCTAAGAACGAGCCGGAGACGATGTAGACCATTGCCCTCCTCCTCTCTGCGGGCAACCTGGAGACTTGTGGCTTAACTGACCACACTTGAAACAAGTGACATCTCCCTGACCACCTCTCTCAGAACCCGAACTTGGTACTGGAAAAGTGAACCTCAACTAAGCTCCCTGGGACTACTGTGGGTTAGAACCCCTCTGCCTTTTACTGTTCCCCTGAATATCCTGACTCCTCTTGGAGCCCCTCATCCTCTCCTCCTCTTCTCCTCCATCTACATTACAGTCTCCAGATGAGCCGCCACCTTCATAAGGCATCCATAGTCTCTAATCATTAACCCGACCACTTTGAGCATGAACTCGGTCCTCAACATTTTCTCGAACTCTAAACAACGGCACTCCTCAATTGTCACGAGTTTCGATGCAAACCTTGACAAACTAGTAAATGTGGCCTCAAACTCAGCCATCAAAGTGTTCAACTGTACGAGCTTGGAGAACTGATCTTTTAACTTCTCCCTAATAGTATGAGGCAAAAATTTATCCTGGAAGGCACTGACAAAATCCTCCTCCGCATCTCCCTTCAGTTGGAAGAATGCCAAGGTTACTCTCAGCTGGTAGTCCTCAATGCCAAGCATCTTGAACGTTTTCACTATTTGCTTTAGCTACTCATCTGCCTTTAGTGGCTCCTTGGGATCACCCAAATACTTATCCGAATTGGACCGGAAAAACTCTCGCTTCAAAAAAGACGGCCCTGCCTCAGCTACTTGGGCCTGGACTTGATTCTCAGCCCTGAGAATATCCATAGATTCCCGCAATGCTCCGGCTATTTCGTGGGCTAAAGCGCCCATGGCCTGTTGACCAACTGGTTCAACCACATTGGCGTGACCAATCCATTCTTCTTGTGCTGGAATTTCATTCGGTAAAGACATCTCATGCTTTCTAGGCCTACCATGCCTACCACCACCACATCTACGTCCTGACATCCTAATGAAGGTAACAAAAGTGGTCAGCACATTTACAAATGTACCGAAGCAAACTCACTCGCATCCTAACGTGGTGGACAACAATAATTCACTCCATATAAGCATGCCGCCATATAAACACGTACGAATTTCATTTCTGGATAATGATCGTCCTGCGCGCGTTGCTAGATTTCCAATTAGAAACAGTAGTGATCAAGTGCTCTTCTAATAGGACTTCTAGAAACCCATAGACTCAATCAACATCCTAGAAACTAAATCTCATACCCATATAATCACATAAGCATGTTATCATATAAGCACATTATACATACCAAAGTCTTTATCAAGCGAGATAAACCATTGTGGCAATATCCACTTCCCACACACCCAAAGTATTCAAACCCAATATGCTCTGATGCTAAGTTGTAACGCCCCAAAATAAATATGATAAACCTATCTCATAATCGAAAATCAAGTTGAAACAAAGTACTTTCATTCATCAGAGTTAATATACAAAAGGTGACACATGCGTTTACATTCATAAACAGGTTATCCTGAATCTACAGGATGTGTTACAAATAGTAAAAAATAATTAAAGCTAAACAAGCATTCATATGCCCTAAAGGTTTACATCTTTCCAAGTCACTACTTGGTTACAACAAAAATGAGTTTGGCTCAATACAATTAAGCCCTTGGCTATACAACGTAAATACAATAAAAAAAAAGAGAAGCTTTTGCTCCAAATCTCTCCAAACTATTGTCTTGGCAGAGGCATATCTCCAACACCTGAAAATGATTTTTCCCAAATAGGGTGAGCCATAGCGCAATAGGACAATCTAACATAATATATGAATCTTAATAAAGATATAAGTATGAGATGCATATTCAATGCCCACGGAAAAAAAAAAAAAATCATTTATAACTCTTTTGCAAAACTATGCAATGTCAAGCTTATATCACAATTCATGTTATCTCAATTTATTTATCTTATTTCATGATTCATTCATCGTTTTACATCGTTTCATGAATCAATCATCAATTCATTCAGACAACCACACTGATGGTACAACTCGATGGGTTTCTATTCAACACAACCCTTATACAAACACTTCCATTTGCCATTTTACAGATATTTTGTCCGTGGGAACTGTCATCCATGTATACTTATGGTTTTTGAGACTTTTACCCTAGACACACAGGCCAACCTAATTTAATGGAATCCATCCCCTTTCTTCTCCCAAACATGGAATACATCATCTTTCTCCTCCTACACATCATACATTTACAATGTATTAAAAACATAGTCATATTCAATGACAAGAGATAAGAGATTAGTTTCAATTCACCTAATCCTCATGTAATTTCTACAACAATTATAGCTATCCTCTACCGATAGTCCAAAACAAATATTTCTAAACAGATATAAAATCTCTAAAATAGTTAAATTATTCAAATTTCCATAGTTGAGAGATAATACATATCCAACTCTACCATTTATACAAACATCCATCCAATTTCATATTTCCAATGCCAATCTCATATATTTATACAAAATAACTATTTGAGACAATTTAAGGAAAAACTCAATTTTCTTCCAAAACCCAACTCGAGTATCAAAATCAACATATTTATCACAACACAACCTCACATCTAATCCCATAACCATTTATAACACATCCATTTGAAAACCCCTCTTTTTATTTTAAATCAAAACCCTAGGCTTGTTCAAAATCACCCTAAGTTCCAATATGTCTTACACATTAACGAATAACCAAGTTAAAACTCATAGAAAAGTATAGAAAGTCCCTACCTCAAGTTTAGAAGACCAAAGGAAAAGATGGAGAGATTTCAAAGGTACCGAAACCAATCTCTATTCGGATCAAAATGTAGCCCTTGAGATGCTCTACATTTTTAACAAAGGCACACCGGTAGAGAAATCACTAGATCTAGGTGAAAATGTCGAAAGAAGGTAGGTTTTAGAGAGAGAGGCTCTAGATCTAGAATTTTGAGAGAAAAAGATCTGAAAAAGTGATATAAAAAGGGCTGCTGCAAACTGATATACGCGCAGTCCGCTCGAGCGCATGAAGTGATGCTCGAGCATTAGATACATAAAGTTGTTCCGCTCAAGCGTAGAATACATACTCCCAGCATTTTTGTAGACAACAGACCAATGCTCGAGCGTAAGAAAGGTCGCTCGAGCTAAGCCCGCTCAAATGCAGAAGGAATCGTTCGAGTGTAGAATATACTCTCCCAGTAGTTTTGCTGACTTGCAAAAGTATTGAGAGTTTACAAAACTCGCTCGTGCGCAAGAAGTGCCGCTTGAGTGGAAGAGTAAAATTCTGGGTGACAAAAGTTTGAAAACTAAGCAATTAACCTGTTCCAAACACAACCACTACAATCCAATACCAAATTTAAGGATGTACAAGGGAAGCAAGACATGAACAACAATACGAAACAATGAAACCTGAGTCCGAAATACAAATTGGGTTAGGTCTAAATCAGAATCATTATATTCTTTGGTTCGGTAAAAAATACAGAGAAAATTCTAATCTAGAGAAAAATCTCTCAACCACATTGACAAACAACATTGAACCCAGTATCAAAACATCAGAGAAATTCTCTGGATCAGAATTTTCTTTGGATGTGGAATTTGTGAGAATTTTCTTTGGATTTCTAGTTTTGTATTACAGTTTTGTTGTGTGCCATTGTTTCTATTGAAGGTGCTTGAATTGAATTGCAGTGGTTGTATTGAAATGGATTTAATATGGGTTTTAAAGGGATTTTCTCTGGTTCGATCAAAAATACGAAGGAAATTTTGATCCAGAGAAAATTCTCTCAACCACATTAACAAACAACATTGAACCCAGGACTAAAACATCAAATAAATTCTCTAGTCTTTCCAGAATTTCTTTGGATCAGAATTTTTCTCTGAATGTGGAAATTGTGTGAATTTTGTCTGTATTTTTGGTTTTGTATTACTGGTTTTGGAATTCTGGGTTTAATTTTCTCTGTGTTCTCAATTTTCTCTGGTTTGAATTCAGAGAAATTTGAATTTTCTCTAGTTTAAATCCGGAGAAATTCTTTGGAAAGTCCAGAATTTCTCTGGATTGAAATTTCTTTGGATTAATGTTGAGAAACCTTAGATATTATGAAAATATTGAATGTCCTTTATATTATAAAATCTTAATATCAGAAAAAAAAAACCCTTTGAGAAATACTTATTTTCCATATATTTTTCATCGTGCATTTAGTTTTGTCGTTGTCAAATTTTTTTTAAATAGTTGATATTTTTATTTAATTATTATGATATTTGAAAAAAAATTATCTCAATATATAAATAAATAAATATACAAGACATAATGTGTTTAATTATGTGCATCGCATGAATTTATTATTTTTTTATTTTTTTATTTTTTTGGTCTATCTTATTGATGTCTTAATATTAATTTATATTAATTTTTTTTATTTAACATGAAATTGTTTACTACAAAATATTTGTATTTAATTTAAATTTTATATACCTATATACAATACTAATGAATAATTCAAAAAGAATATTAAAGAAAAAAAATTAATATTTTACAGAATTAATTTATGTATTTTCTTCTTAATCCAATCACAACATATTTATATTTAATCTTTTAAATAAATTTTTTATAGTTCTATTTCTAAATATTTTCTAAATAAATATAAAAATAAAAATTAAATCAATTAATTAGAATCTCTTTTAGTTTTATATTACTAATTCTCTTTTTTAATTTAACTATTATTTTTAATATCAAAATGAGTATGCATTTTACTATCTTAAAATTTAATATATATATATATATATATATATGTCATATAGTAACTAAAATTATCAAAATAAACAAATAATTTCACTAAATTTATTATATATAAGTATTCAAGTAACACTTTAATAGAACTATAAGGCTAAAATTATTAAAATAAATAATTTAAATTTAAATTTTATTTTAAATTAAAAATAGTTTTATTCTTTTATAACACATATCATAGTATAAAATATCATAACATTAATTAAAATTAACTCCATTGTGATTTTATGTTTGACATCATATTTTTAGAAACGATTTACATACACGTGTAGCGTCCAATTTGATATTAATTGATTAAATAATAGAACTCAATACTTTTTTTTATTAAGTTTTTAGAAGATAAATTGACAAATGTCAAATGATAAATAGTATGGAGTATTATTAAAGAATAATGATTCATCGATAATGAATGTATATATTTAAGGCACCTATTGATGTTTCTTAAATAATTTTTAAATAAAAATTTTGAATTTATAGTATTACTCATAATACACTTTCATGAGCTCTACCAAAAAATATATGCAAAAATAATTTGGCTAAAATAAAAATTTGCGGTTATTATAATGTGTTACATAATTAATAAAAAATCTCTTTGAGAACTGAAATTATTATGATTGTAAAGATTTTGTGCCTGATTCTGTTTTAGGACATTGTTTATTATTTGAATTTATAATTTTTTATGCATCAATATAAATAACTCTTACGATTTTACTGATATAAGCATAAATCTTACTTTTAAGTCAACCCACCTTAAGCACGTTTTCATGTAATAAAATTCTTAAATACTATCATATAAAAAATATTATAATAAATCATAACAAACACCACTCGAAATATAATTGATGCACTACTTTAGACATAACCAAAAACATAAGAAATTATCAAAGAGCTTTTTGATTAATAACCAAAATAATATATAATGAGTTATAACTAAGTCATAATTTGTATATTATAAAATTTTTCGTTTTTTTTTTCTCAAAAAAATATTTTGATAAGGATTTGATTTTAGATTGAGAATACACGTTTTTTTTAAAAAAATTTTGAAAGAAGTATGAGCTTATTTTATATAGGATCACATACAGTGATAAAAATTTTAGCAATCATTAATAAATTTATTTGTATTTAATTTCAATTGTTAAAATTTTATACACAAAAAATTAAGACTTACAATTAATTTTTTATTTTAAAAATATATTCTTATACAGTGCACTAGTCACCTAATACTGTTATAAAATAAAAATTTCTCAGTGAATTCCAAGTAAAAGAGGAATCTTGATATTGTTTAATTTCATTAGCTCATGGCACTGCAAAAGAGAAAATCGTGAATGAAAAAGCAAGATACTCACACTCACCTAAAACATCTACTTTGTTACTTGTCTAATCAGTTACAAAAATGTCACAATCCTAAATTTAGGAGGCTAAAACTCAAATGTAAGTATCATATCTTTGTAAATTTTCGTATTAAAATCTTTTACAATTATTAAAATTTGATTCTGATTAAAATTTATAATTTTTAATAGCATACTTATCGGATGTGCACACAGTTAGTGTATATATATATATATATATTCTCTTATTCCTATTTTAAAATATATTTGGATAAATTACAATGACACTTCTTGAAATTTCTGTTTAATACAGTTTCTCTCTCATATTTGAAAAATTACACTAATCTTCCTGTCAAATTAAAACGACATATTTGCTTTTAGCCTTTATACATATAAAATAATAAAATAATATACATATTTTGTTCATGTCATTTCAAAGGAAATAATAATTAACTTCTTTGGTTTAACTCATACAAAAAATTGAGTTTTTTTTTTTTTTAATTTTTTTGTAATGCCCTGAATTTTATTACCCATATCCATTATGAAATCATTTATATTATTACCGTTTTCAAAACATTTCATCCATTCAAGAATATGAACAAGAATTAATAATAATATTCTCTCATGACAATGATGATGATATATAAATAAAACATGATACGATGCCCTTCGGCTCACATTCAATAATAATAATCAGAAATAAAGGGATTTACCCTCATACAATGAATGGTACTCGACCAATAGATAGAAAGGCCCTGTGGCCAAGCATAACAAAAGACTTCAACTCCCGAACAATCTTTTAGCCATGTACTCGAAAAATTTGTCAAAACGTGGGATGAACAATAAGCTTAGTAGAGATCCCAAAGATCTTAACCAATACCAACATATAGCTAGAAATGATCATACATACACTACGGCATACCATATAAATAATGTGACAGTTAATATCCAAAAATATACTCATATAAATATGTTTTTCCCAAAACATCCGCTTAACACAACACAATATCAAAATCGCTTATGCTCTTTCAAATTCTCGTTTTACTTCCAAAAACATTTCAAAACCCCATTCTTCTTTTAATAAAACGTTCCACATTGATATAATGGAATCTTACTCTAACATTTATTTTGAAAACACAACCCCACATGCAAGTCATAACCCAACCCCACATCTCAATATACTATACGCATCTACGCACTAATACAATTACTATCTTCCCCGACCATAGGCCCAAGAACAAGAGACAACCACAACATGAAAATGATAACATATATATATTCAAAAATAAATAACAGAGAGTAATACATACTAGCAATCCAATCTCTACCGACACACAGCACGGATGACAGATCCTATAACATAAATAATACATAACACTTTACGGATTGGAAATGGACCCCCTTTAACACTTTACCAAGCGCAAATCGAAAGGACGAAGAACCTATCATAAGGCGCCACGCTTTGCTAGCTCAATACGGGGGAAAACGGACCCCCAAACAACATCACAATAAAAGCATAACATGCTAACCAACATAAATAATACACAGTGTAATACATACACCGAGTCTAATTATCATAACCAAGACTATTACCAATTAAATACATTAACCAATTTGTTTTAACATGTGCTCCATACACCACCATCCAACAACAGATTTTCTTACATTTCCAAAACACAATACGGATTACTAAACATGAAAACCATAACTATCCAACGACAATCTCATAACATAAACACATCTATAAGCATTCTGGTTCCTTCCCTAACAACCCAATCCATAACTCAACAATGGAATTGTCTATTCACAATGTCCATTTACAACCAACAACATATCATCCTACAATAGTACTCATACCCTATATCTAGCAACAATCAATAACATCCTTCACCGATGGCCAATGCAAAACTCTAGATGCCAATTACATAACCATAACAATAAATACACCTGTAGATATTTCCATATTCCAGTCCGTTCCAAACTCTCACGTTTTATAAAAGAGGTAATTAATCACACTTTTTTTTGAAAACAAATCCTACCATACACAATACTTGCCAACATCCAATAACATTAATCCAAAACCCCAAATTCATAAACAACCAAACATAACCCAATTTCAATTTAACTTTAAGCTTTTTGTTTAACATTCCAAAATTTACGAATGAAATACCAAACCTTTCCAACCCCACATCCTAAACATGCTCCTATAACCCTCTTCAAAAGCGTGACCGCTCTATTCATGGCTTGGCAACCACGGTCCATACCGTGGGTGCAGTCTAGCTAAACTCCCTATCTGCAGGCGCGGCCTAACCTTTGCGTGCACAGAGCAACATGCCTACAAAAGTGCTGGGAGATATTTTTGGTCGTGGCCTATCATAGGCACGACCTCCAGATTAGCACATCGTAGGCACGAAGGCCATGGTCATGGGCGCGACCTAGCTCAGCTAGAAAGTCCTAGGCTTCTCTCCAAGGCCAGCCTGAGACTTCACAAGGCCCAAACTTGCACGGCAAGGTCAAAGTCACCTGGGGCAACCTTGTGTCCCAACTAAAAAGAATAAAATGGATCGGCTCTCAACACGAGTCATTACAATCTCCTCCACTTAGGAAATTTCGTCACCAAAATCAAGAGAATGCCCAAAACACCGAGTACATAACAGTGAAAAAAATACCCACTAACCCAAAACTAAAGCCATACGCGGGATACATTCTCGAATCTCGGTTCAACACCTCGGTGCCCCAAAGACTCCTGAGCAATGCACAACAAGAGAGGAACCCAAATTGCCTCTTTAACCCACATAACCCATTAGGATCTATGAGACTAACCCAACCAACTAACCTACTCGCACTCTAAATGCCAACCACATTCGCACTACACGCAACAACCAAAAACAACTGAGCGTTCAACACTCGAACACCAAAAAAAAAAAACAGTCCACCCTCACAACCAACAAGCCGCAGTCAACCTTCATCAAAGAAAAAGACTACACCCACAAACCATGGTCCACAAAGACAACGCTCCGACACAACAAAACACAATCAATGTCAAAATTGCTTAAAACCAATACATAACTAAGAATATAAGTTAAGCTACTACACAACTCAGCTACACAATGTTAAAGAGAACAATCACATAATCCGGTTAAAAGAACAGTTTTCTTATTATCATGAAAACTATTTTCTTATTTATATATTTTCCAAAAATTTGTCCAAATGCACACCATTTTTCAACAAAAGTTGCGTTTTAAAAACCCAAGTAAAACCAATTCTTTTGCAAACATTCTCTCAAAACAACTAGTAAATTTTCCACCCCAAAGTTTTTAGTTATACAGTGCCATAAAAATAATTTCCAAATTTTCTTTCTCAATAAACAACCGGTGAATCCCAACCACATCCATCACATCTACGGTGATTTCATAACACAACTAGCACATTTCTACATTAACATTTAATAGAAATAAACACGGTGCTAAGAGAGATAATACAACACACATGAATTTCAAAATCTCAAAAGTTTCAACCAACACAAACACTAGCAATAATAACCAGTCATACACAATGGTGCACGAACGCTCGCAAAACCAAGATGGTAAGACATTACCCCCACTCGAGGGGTTCCACAAACTCACACCGACAACCACACACACAAGCAAGGCTCAATGGCCTCAGATATAACTAGAATTACTACTCGATGTTATAACCATTTGCTTAAACCAAAGCAATTCTCGAGATGGCTATGTATCATTCAACTTCAAATAGCACCGATCTAAACCCACTGGTTCTAAACCAAACCAAAACAAACCAAACTTTACCTTAAGTCCCATCACAAGGACACAGCTACAATAATCCGTCTTCACTATGCTACTTAATTCAACTCACCAATTCTCTACTCTCACAGTCTAACAACTATATGTTGACCAACACCAATCACTCCTATCTAGGGTTCAACACACACCAATATCACACCTAAGTCCAACCTGGACTTTCAAAAATTGGATCTCACAACTCACATCCTCGAGTCAACACACCGTAGCACCATGCCTAAGTGGCAATCCAACACTTCATAATCAGCTTAAAAAACTGATGAGATCAATAACCAACCCACAAACAGACCAATAGGGTCAACAACAAACTCACAAATCACACAACCTAAACATACAAAACAATTGGTACACACATTACCCTCATCCCTAAGAGACAAGCGTCTAACACCCTCTCAAACGAAAACTCTAATACATCCTCCAAAAGGTATCCTCACAAGTTCCAAAATTCGAAAGGGTCATATTATCCCCAAAACCAAACACCCAAGATAGAATACTTTGTTGGACAATCTTCACTGTATTTAAAAGATTTAATTCTATTGTGTACACAACAACAAATAGAATTTAAAGAAATAAAGAAAAGGAGAGAATTTGTTTGATTACTAAAATCAAACTCGAAATAAAAATATATAAATAAAAAAACAGATTTTATTTTGTTACAAAAACAAAATTAAAATCTGAATAAATAAACAAATAAAAACAACACTGAAAGTAATTAAATAACTTACTTGATTTAATTTCTTCGAATTATTTTTCTGATCAAGTCCAGTGTTTAACACTGTGTCCTTAAGACAGATTCGTCCTCTCCACGGTGTTTTCAGAATTCGGACGTCTATCTCCCAGGATGAAATGATCTTCCACAAACAATAGCAGCACTACTAACTGTTTGCCTTACGAACACACTAAGTGTTTACACTCTTTCTTTCGGAAATAAAATGCAGCAAGATGAAGAATAGAAAACAGAAGTGAAATACGAAATTTCTGAATGCAAAATATCAAATGAGGGTGGTCCTATTTATAGATGTGAAGGTGGCTCTTGGATTTGAAATAAACAGGTATGTAGCTCTTGGTTTTGAATTGAACAGGTATCATACCTGTTGGGTTTTGAATTCAAACAGATTTGAATTAATTCAAACAGATAGTAAAACGGGAAGGGCCCTGTTTGGGTGTGCATTAATTCCAAAACAGTTTATTTCTGTTTGAAACCGGGAAGGGCCCTGTTTGGATGAACAAAAAATCCAAACTAATTTAATTTGAATTCTGGATTTTATTTTAATAAAAAATAAAATTAAATTCAAATGTTTTTGGCCCAAAAAGATTAGAAGCCCAACCCAACCACATACCACGCACCCGCGCCCAAGCCCAGGCCGGGCCCAGCCCGCCCGACCGGACGGACGGCGGCGGCGGCGCGCGCGCGCGTGTGTGGTGATTTTTGGGTCCAATGGGTCTAGCCCATTTTGCCCATAACCTCTCCCTCTAAAACACTTGGGTACCCCTTGGGGCACACCCCAAGTATCTCACCCTAAGCCTTATAAACCCTTTCAAAACTTCCCACCAAATCAATGTGGGACAAGCCAATTTACAACCTTAAGGAATTTCCACCAAAACTCCATTTCCATGGAGCACACTTTGGCTTCAATTTCCCATTCACTCGGTAATGGTTTTGAGCAACCAAATATACCACGTGAATCACAACGCGGCATAGAACGCGTTACCACTTTGACCCGAGTAAATCGACACTCGGGGCCCACCTAAAAAATAGACCAAACTTGAGGAAAAATTAACCATTTCCAACAATCCCCCACATGAATGGAATTTGATGACAACGGAAATGCAACAATATGCAGACTTAACGAAAGAGTATAAGTCGAAAATATCTTGCATCAGGATAGGTAGTTTTCGGCTTTGAACCTTCCCTAGTGATAACCTATCGGACTTACTGGCTAACCAATGGACGCGATGCCTTGAATTGTTCAGCCGTTTGTGTAAGCCAAGACAATAGATTTCACACAAAATATCTTCTAACACATCGTGGTTCTCACTGTTGTGTTCATTTTGGCCTTGAACGCGCCTGGTTTTCATAAGTGTTTCTAGAGAATTTAGCCTTTGCATTCTCATAGAACCGGCCCCAGTTCAACACTCATATAGGTGATTCTTATTGTGAGTATCTCCTTATACTCGTCTTGATTTTATGTCTTAATCAAGATATAAGTAATCATTAAAAGCAAAGCTTATCCTTATACCTCTGCATACAACATATGTTGCAGATATCACTCTCACCATAGGAATGGGTAGGAATTTTAATCCCTTGGTGATTTCTGGCGAGCCATACATAACTTAGTTGTCCCTTTGAACTTAGTTCTTGGGATCTCCAGTCATATAAGTAGGGTTATCATTATGACGACTCTTATGTAATAGGCTTTAATCCCATCCCCTTCGATGAACTATACACTAGCTCTTTTGTCAAACCTTTTGTTAACGGATCCGCAATATTCTCTTTAGATTTTATATAATCTATTGAGATTACTCCGTTTGACAACAATTGCCTTACGGTATTATGTCGACGACGAATATGTCGTGACTTACCATTATACATATGATTCTGTGCCCTGCCTATTGCAGATTGACTATCACAATGAATGCAAATAGCCGGCACAGGTTTTGGCCACATTGGAATGTCTTCTAAGAAGTGACGAAGCCATTTTGCTTCTTCACCTGCTTTGTCTAAAGCAATAAACTCGGATTCCATTGTGGATCGTGCGATGCAAGTTTGTTTCGTGGACTTCCAAGAAACAGCAGCGCCTCCTAGAGTAAAGACATATCCACTAGTGGATTTTGAATCTTTAGTATCCGATATCCAATTGGCATCACAATAACCTTCGAGTACTGCTGGATATCGAGTAAAGTTCAAACCTTGATCACGAGTAAATCTTAGATATCTAAGAACTCGAATGATCGCTTTCCAATGGTCTTCTCCAGGGTTACTAGTGTACCTACTCAATTTACTTATAGCATAAGCTATATCAGGACGAGTACAATTCATTAGGTACATTAGGCTTCCAATGATTTGGGAGTATTTTAACTGAGACACTGCATCACCTTTATTTTTCGATAAATAAAGACTGATGTCTACAGGTGTTCTAGCTAAATTCAAATCATCCTTGATAAATTTATCAAGAATTTTCTCAATATAATGAGATTGAGATAATGCATATCCGTCAGATGTTTTAGTAATTTTCATTCCTAATATAACATCTGCGACCCCCATATCTTTCATATCAAATCTTTTGTTAAGCATCTGCTTAGTTGATTTGATCATGTTTTGACTGCTTCCAATGATAAGCATGTCATCCACATAAAGACAAACTATGACATATCCTTGGTCAGTGTTTTTAACATAGACGCATTTGTCACATTCGTTTATCTCCCATTAGTAAGCATTGCATGATCAAATTTTTCATGCCATTGCTTAGGTGCTTGTTTTAATCCATAAAGGGATTTTACAAGTCGACAAACTTTCTTTTCTTGCCCTGATACTACAAACCCTTCGGGTTGTTCCATATAGATCTCTTCATTTAGATCACCATTTAAGAAAGCTGTTTTAACATCCATTTGATGTATTTCTAATTTAAACAACGCTGCTATAGAAATAAGCATGCGAATGGATGTGATTCTTGTCACAGGGGAATATGTGTCAAAATAATCCAGACCTTCCTTTTGTCTGTAACCTTTAACAACAAGTCTTGCTTTATACTTGTCAATTGAACCATCTGCTTTCATTTTTCTCTTGAATATCCATTTATATCCAAGAGGTTTAGAACCTGGTGGAAGATCCACCAATTCCCAAGTATGATTTTGCATAATGGATTCAATTTCATTATTAACAGCCTCTTTCCACAAAGGTGCTTCAGGACCTGTCATTGCTGCCTTAAAGCTTTGAGGTTCATTTTCTAACAAGTATGTCAGAAAATCTGGACCAAAGGATTTTGATGTTCTCGCTCTTTTACTTCGTCTTGGTTCATCATTAGTTAAATCCTGTTGGTCGAGACTATTGCTAGTCTCTTGTGTTTGATTGTCATTAGTCTCTTGACTTTGTGTACAATCATAAGTTCTTTTCTGTGAACTTAATTCCTGTCCTTTCTTGTAAGGAAAGACATGTTCAAAAAACACAGCATTCCTTGACTCTATAATAGTGTTCACATTTATATCAGGTATATCTGATTTATAAGTCAGAAACCGATATGCACTACTATTCTGAGCATAACTAATAAACACACAATCTACTGTTTTTGGTCCTATCTTAGTCTTTTTAGGAACAGGTACTTCAACTTTTGCCAAACACCCCCACACTTTTAAGTATTTGTAGGAAGGTGGTCGACCTTTCCACAATTCATAAGGAATGCTTTTGGTTTTCTTGTGGGGTATTCGATTAAGAACATAATTAGCAGACAATATTGCTTCCCCCCACAAGTTCTGTGGTAAGCCTGAACTTAGTAACATGGCATTCATCATTTCTTTTAAGGTTCTATTCTTCCTTTCAGCAATTCCATTTTGCTGTGGAGAATAAGGGGCTGTAGTTTGGTGAATAATGCCATGTTGTGCACAAAATTCATTTAATGGTGCATCATATTCACCACCCCTATCACTTCTAACCATTTTAATGGTTTTACCAAGTTGATTTTCAACTTCTGTTTTGTAGAGTTTAAACATTTCTAAGGCTTCATCTTTACTTCTAAGTAAATAAACATAACAATATCTTGTGCAATCATCGATAAATGTTATGAAATACTTTTTGCCACCTCTAGTTTGAATAAACTTTAAATCACATACATCAGTGTGAATTAATTCTAGAGGTTCGGTTTTTCTTTCAACCGATTTAAATGGAGCCTTAGTTAGTTTCGCTTCTACACAAATTTCACATTTATGATTAGGATTAATTTCAAACTTTGGTATATAATCTAAACCAATTAATCTACGCAAAGCATCAAAATTCACATGTCCTAATCTACCATGTCATAAATTTGACTCAAGAATATAAACAAAAGATGTGTTATTCTTATTCATAGCAACTTTCGGTACAACTGTCATTACATTTAACTTAAAGAGACCATCACTCATGTATCCCTTACCAACATACATACCACTCTTTGTTAATACAAACTTATCAGACTCAAATACAAGCCTAAAACCATTTTTACTTAACAAAGACCCAGAAACTAAATTCTTCCGGATGTCAGGTACATGCAGTACGTTGTTGAGGGTCAGTTCTTTCCCTGATGTCATCTTCAAGATTACTTTCCCTTGTCCAGCCACAGCAGAAGTAGAAGAATTTCCCATGAAAAGTTGTTCACCATTTGCAGCCTCATTGTAGGTAGTGAACATCTTCTTGTCCGCACATATGTGACGAGTTGCTCCAGTGTCAACCCACCACTCTTTGGGATTTCCAACCAAGTTAGCCTCAGACACCACAGCAGAAAGGTTGATGTCATTCACTCCGTCAGAGATGTAATCCAATTCTGTTACATTGGCCTGATTGGTGGTCTTCTTACTTGTACTTCCATGATTCTTTTTAGGGCGGCGGCAGTCAGAAGCTCGATGTCCAGTTTTGCCACAGTTATAGCATTTTCCTTTGAACTTCTTGCTACTATTGCCTTGTTTAGGACCATCTCCAATAAACTTCCTCTTTTTGTTATGTGGTTTATGAACTTGTTCAACCACATTTGCCTTGGACTCAATGGGATTTTTCCCATTCCTCTTTTCAGCCTTTCGGTTATCTTCTTCAATTCTTAATCTTACAATCAATTCATCCATAGTCATCTCTTTTCGTTTATGTTTTAAATAATTTTTGAAATCTTTCCAAGCCGGTGGTAACTTTTTCACTAAAGCAGCGACTTGGAATGACTCGCTAAGAGACATACCTTCTGAATGAATATCATGCAAAATTATTTGAAAACTTTGAACTTGAGATATTACCGTTTGGGAGTCTACCATAACAAAGTCCAGAAATTTACCGACGACAAATTTCTTCGTGCCGGCATCTTCTGTCTTGTATTTCTTCTCCAAAGAATCCCACAATTCTTTTGCTGTTTTCAGAGGACTGTATACATTATACAGCATATTGTCAAGGCCATTTAGGATGTAGTTTCTGCACAGGAAATCTGAATGTTTCCAAGCATCTACAGCGGCAACAACTTGCCGATCACTTTCACCCTCTTTAAGTGCTGGAGCCTCTTCATGGAGAAACCGGGCCAAATTAAGAGTTGTAAGATAGAACAGCATCTTCTGCTGCCATCTCTTAAACTCGGTACCATTAAATTTTTCCGGCTTTTCTCCATGATTGATTGGTACATGAACATGGTTCTGGATAGGGACCGATGTAGGTGTAACAATAGGAGTACCACTGCCAGATGCAGTTTCAGTTGTAGTAGCCATAATCTCTGATTACAAAAATCAGAAAATATTAAAACACAAATTAATTTTCTAGTTACTAAAACCAGAAAATAATTATAACAACAAAATAATTTTATTTTCCTTGTTACTAAAACTTGAAAAATAAAATATCACAAGAATTTTCTGTAATACCAAATAATATTCTGAATTGTTAATGACACCAGTATCGTACTACTAGTAGTTGTCAAAGAAAAGAGACAGTATATTACTACTATCTGTCAAATAGCATAAATCACTATTTGTTTTTCCAACCAGAATATTAATTTGAAAACACAGAAAATTAAATACAATGATGATACCCAAAAAGGATTCTGTCTTAAGATTGTTGGACAATCTTCACTGTATTTAAAAGATTTAATTCTATTGTGTACACAACAACAAATAGAATTTAAAGAAATAAAGAAAAGGAGAGAATTTGTTTGATTACTAAAATCAAACTCGAAATAAAAATATATAAATAAAAAAACAGATTTTATTTTGTTACAAAAACAAAATTAAAATCTGAATAAATAAACAAATAAAAACAACACTGAAAGTAATTAAATAACTTACTTGATTTAATTTCTTCGAATTATTTTTCTGATCAAGTCCAGTGTTTAACACTGTGTCCTTAAGACAGATTCGTCCTCTCCACGGTGTTTTCAGAATTCGGACGTCTATCTCCCAGGATGAAATGATCTTCCACAAACAATAGCAGCACTACTAACTGTTTGCCTTACGAACACACTAAGTGTTTACACTCTTTCTTTCGGAAATAAAATGCAGCAAGATGAAGAATAGAAAACAGAAGTGAAATACGAAATTTCTGAATGCAAAATATCAAATGAGGGTGGTCCTATTTATAGATGTGAAGGTGGCTCTTGGATTTGAAATAAACAGGTATGTAGCTCTTGGTTTTGAATTGAACAGGTATCATACCTGTTGGGTTTTGAATTCAAACAGATTTGAATTAATTCAAACAGATAGTAAAACGGGAAGGGCCCTGTTTGGGTGTGCATTAATTCCAAAACAGTTTATTTCTGTTTGAAACCGGGAAGGGCCCTGTTTGGATGAACAAAAAATCCAAACTAATTTAATTTGAATTCTGGATTTTATTTTAATAAAAAATAAAATTAAATTCAAATGTTTTTGGCCCAAAAAGATTAGAAGCCCAACCCAATCACATACCACGCACCCGCGCCCAAGCCCAGGCCCGGCCCTCCCTCTAAAACACTTGGGTACCCCTTGGGGCACACCCCAAGTATCTCACCCTAAGCCTTATAAACCCTTTCAAAACTTCCCACCAAATCAATGTGGGACAAGCCAATTTACAACCTTAAGGAATTTCCACCAAAACTCCATTTCCATGGAGCACACTTTGGCTTCAATTTCCCATTCACTCGGTAATGGTTTTGAGCAACCAAATATACCACGTGAATCACAACGCGGCATAGAACGCGTTACTACTTTGACCCGAGTAAATCGACACTCGGGGCCCACCTAAAAAATAGACCAAACTTGAGGAAAAATTAACCATTTCCAACATACTTCACTATCAGGCACCACAGTACTAATCACATTACAGACAAATATAGAACCACACTAGAGCTTCTAATCTCCACAACACTATCAACTTAAAAAAAATTTAGCATCCAACATGTGCCCAACTCATTGAGACAAAACAAACAACATAAGCATAAAGCACTAGTAAGTACACAACCCCTACCCCCGATAGCACAACACACAAACAATACTACAACACAACCCCTAAAACTCTGACACTCTTTGTGTCCCTTCAAGGACCACTGAACAACCCTTGCCCATGACGAGGGCAATGACATCAAGCGACACTTGACTACTCACAAACCAAATCAAAATCAACTCCTCACTACATATCCAACTATGTCTGATACAAGAAACTTTTCTCCCGATTGCCTCTCTCTAGGCCTCGTATTCTCCAACAATAGAAATCGTAGATATGGCCTCATCCTTTCACCATTCTCACACACACCCTATAGCATCTCTTCAAATAACCATACATAATAACGGCACCTCCTTACAACCGCTAGCTCCAAAATGAACCCTAACCCCCATTTACATCTTGTCTCTAATCTGTGCAAATGAAATAATCTCTCAGCACACCCAACCAATGGTTTCCTCAAACTTCTTGAGTCAAAGGAGGAAAAATAAAACAAAACGAAACCAAACCCAACTTGGAAAACTTAGGTAGAAACCACTCTCAACAAATCAACCCCAAGTGATAGTGACTTGTACTAACCAACCACATTAAACCAAACACCAAAACCACACTCTAGTCTCCCTTGAAACACTCACTCATCACCACTAAATCACCAAACACGCTAAGTACCAAACTATAAAACACGGAAGTTAATAAACACTTAGCCACATAATCGAGCCAAGTCTGCAAAGATAATTATTCGTCCCAGAACTCTCAAGGAATTCTCATAAGAAACCATGTTGATCAAGCGTGTTTCTAATGAGACATCTAAGCAAGTTCACAGGTGACAAGAATTATCCTAGAAACTTAACTTCATGCTCACATAACTGCAACACATAAAGTCCTAACACATACCTTATCTATATAAAACGTCCTCACCATGCACGGCAAACCCACTATGGTAAAAATCACTTCCCACGAGCCCAAGGTATTTGACCTGGCTCACTCTGATACCAACTTGTAACTCCTTGACTTTTATTACCCGAATCCATTACCAAATCCTTTATATTATTATCGTTTTTAAAACATTCCATCCATTCAAGAATATGAACAAGAATAAATAATAACATTTTCTCACGACAATTGTAATGATATATAAATAAAACATGATACGATACCCTTAGGCTCACATTGAATAACAATAAATAGAAATAAAGAGATTTACACTAATATAATAAACGACACTCGGCCAACAGATAGAAAGGCCTAGTGGCCAAACATAACAAAAGATTTCAAGTCCTGAAAAATCTTTCAGCTATGTACCTGAAAAATTTGTCAAAACGTGGGATGAGCACCAAGCCCATTAGAGATCCCAAAGATCCTCACCAATCACAACATATAGTTAGAAATGATCATGCATGCACCATGATATACCATATAAGCAGTGTGACAGTTAATATCCAAAAGTATACTCATATAAATATGTTTTTCCCAAGACATCCTTTTAACACAACACAGTATAAAAATCATTTATTCTCTTTCAAATTCTCGTTTTACTTCCAAAAACACTTCAAAACCCCTTTTTTGTTTTAATAAAACCTTCCATATTGATATAAGAGAGTCTTATTCAAACATTTGTTCTAAAAACACAACCCCACATGCAAGTCATAACCCAGCCCCACATCTCCATACACTATATGCATCTACGCACCAATACATCTACTATCTTCCTTGGCAATAGGCTCAAGAGCAAAAGGCAACCACAACACGAAAATGATAACACATGTCCAAAAATAAATAATCAAGAGTAATACATACTACCAATTTCATCTCTACCGGCATACAGCACGAATGGCAGATCCTACAACATCAATAACACATAACACTTTACCGGCCTCACCTGGAATGGGCGCCCCTTAGGTCATACTTTAACGGGCGCAAACCGAAAGGACAAAGAACCTATCACAATGTGTCACATTTTGTCGGCTCAATACGGCGAGAAATAGACCCCTAAACAACATCACAATTAAAGCATAACATGCTAACCAACATAAATAATGCATTATGTAATACATACACATAGTCCAATTATCACTACCACAACGATTACCAATCAAATACATTAACCAATTTCTTTCGAAATGTGCTCCATACACCACCGTCCAACAACGGGTTTTCTTATATTTCCAAAACACAATACAGATTACTAAACATCAAAGCCATAACTATCCAACAACAATCTCATAACATAAACACATCCATAAGCATTCCAATTCCTTCCCTAACAACATAATCCATAACTCAATAATGGAATTGTCTATTCACAATGTCCATTTACAACCATCAATATATCATCCTACATTACATAGCCCTTCCTACAATAGTACTCATACCCTATATCTAGGAATAATCAATACCATCATCCACCGATGGCCAATGACAAAACTCTAGATGCCAATTACATAACCACAACAATAAATACACCTGTAGATATTTCCATATTCTAGTTCGTTCCAAACTCTCATGTTCTATAAAAGAGGTAATTAATCACACTTTTTTTTAAAAACAAATACTCACTACTCCAAATCCTAACATACACAACCCTTGCCAACATCCAATAATATTAATCCAAAGCCCCAAATTCGTAAACAACCAAACATAACCCAATTTCAATTTAACTTTAAGCTTTTTGTTTAACATTGAAAAATTTACAAATGAAATACCAAACCCTTCCAACCCCACATCCTAAACATGCTCCTATAGCACATAATTAATTATAAACATAATCCATAAACCCTCCAATTTAAACCCAAACCAACTCATATGCTTTTTAACAAAATCAACTATAAAACTATGTTTTTAAATGCCATAAAAATTACCACAGGTCTATCTATAGCGAGGTATTGAAAAGAAGCTTAAGAATCCTTACCTCTTGAAGCGAAGAGGAGAAAAGCCGAAAATTCACCAACGACGAAAATACGATCCGCTCAGATTAAAATGAAACCCTCTCGACCATCTACACTTTGGTAGGTGGAACTACGGCTTAGAAACCACTCAAAATAGGCAAAACCCATGGCCAAAAAGCATGGAAAC
The DNA here is from genome assembly GCF_055761805.1 of Camellia sinensis. Classification (NCBI taxonomy): domain Eukaryota; kingdom Viridiplantae; phylum Streptophyta; class Magnoliopsida; order Ericales; family Theaceae; genus Camellia; species Camellia sinensis. Next base: position 54,630,822 of record NC_138967.1, read on the forward strand.
TCAACCATGATAAACGCGAGAGAGAGAGGGGTGGAAAATATCTCAAAAAGTGACTTTTTTAGCGCACTACGGACTTATATACCCGAACTATTGTGGCCGCGATCTAACAACTCACGGGCACGAACCAGCTACCTTAACAGGTCGTGTGTCTGACCTTTCTAACCGCGGGCGCGACTAGCCAGCATGCATGGTTACGGCCACGACCACTCTCTTCGTGGCTTGGCACCACAACATATGCAGAGAAAAATGCCTGCAAAAGTACTGGAAGCTGTTTTTGGTCGTGATCTGGTCACGGGCGCAACCTAGCTCAACCAAAAAGTCATGGGCTACTCTCTGAGGCTAGCCCGACCTGGGACAACCTTGTGTCCCAACCAAAAAGAATATAATGGATTGGCTCCAAACATGGGCCATTACATTTTTTATGTTTTTTTATTTTTACTGAATTTTTTTAATAGTTATGCATTTTTTTTTTTTTTTTTTTTTTTTTTGCAGATACACCTAATCTAGATACTTAAAAAGCATAATATTTTGTGATTTTTTTAAATTCACCAAATATAAAATAAAAAAAAATACAAAATTTCAATATATTATCTTATTTTGTTGTATTCAATATTTTTTTAAAAAAAATTGTTAAAATTTTATACTTTTTAATTACATTTAGATTAAATTGATCTAATCTAGATATAATGGTGGAAATAAAAATAAAAAATTATATTCATATATAAAAAATTATACAAAAAATATCATAAAAATGTTGTGATAGTAATATTGTCATAAATATAAATCATGTTTATGGGTGTTTTGTTTTAAAGTGAAAGGTCACCATTAAGGTAGAATCAAATGATGGAAAGTTGTAGAATGTAGTCATGATGATAAGAAGAAGAAATGGTAGGAAAAATGACAAGATGATCATTTAGAAAATTTTAGGGCATGATATCATTAATTTAGAGGGTAATTTGTAATGAGATTACAAAACTCAAGGAGGGGAATGCAAATTTTCAAATGTGATAGGGGAATCTGTATCAAACAAAAACCTTAGGAGGTGTTAGTGTAATTTACCCTAAATATTTTTTTGGATAAATTACAACAATCTCCTCTTGAGGTTTAGAAAAAATACAGCAAGTCATATAATTTTGGCATAATTACATTAAGTTCCCTTAAAGTTTTAATTCATGTAACACTTAACCCTTATTTTCATCAATAATATTTTAATTATATGAATAAAAAAATAATATTATTATCTCTTTTATATTAAAATGCATATATTTTTCTTGTTTACTCTTGTGTCTTTACATCGTTTACATTAGTATCGGTCTCTTTAGCCTAACTAAATGTAAGGTTAGTTCAATTATGTTAAAATTTATCATTACTTTTTTTTCCCTAATAAATGAAAGATACAATTTAAAAATAGTCCATTTTTTAATAACAAATGATGAAATTATATGATCGGATAAATCTGAATTTTTATGAATGATTTATACATAACTTTACAAAAAGAATGACTTAAATTTTCAGGGCCACTTAGTGGACTTCATGGGTCAAAAGAATTGGACCATCCATTGAAAACTTTTGAGCCCACCACTAGAAAACTCACTTATGCGATCTCAAACTCAAAACCAGAACCATCTTCTTCAATTGAGAGTCAAAGTTCCTAACTAGCTTTATCCAAAACTTCAAACCAAAGCTTGAAAAAAAAAAAATTTAAATAAAAAACTAATAAAAACAAACATATACATGGATGTAACATTATATGAAAATGGAGCTTTCAATGTATTTGTTTGCACCCATTTTTGTAAAATGTCTATCAATAGGGAATAAAGGATTGCTTACAACACGTGGCAATAAATTCCAAGGAAATTTGACTTTTTGGGTAGAAATAATGGAGCAGGTGGTTGGAGTGATGTGCTAGTTTTCAGGAGACGTTTGTACTTATAGATGGCAAGATAGTCTGTCGATTTGGCTTAACAAGTTTTGGGGGACATGTGGTGGCATTGAGGAAGTTGGTTTTGCTTCAGAAAGAGGAACCAAACAAGGTTTGAAGGTTCAAGAAAGCCAAGACAGTTTTGAGCAATTAAATGAAAGTGGCCTGCTAATTTGAAGGATCATGGGACAATGGCTAAAAACAAAGAAGGCATGGCTGAGATTCAGGGCATTATAAAGGCAGTAAAGGAGCAAGAGAAAAGGACAACAAAATAACAGTAACACTTAGCATGTATTTAGGAGTAGTTTTCTCTCAGTTTAGGAGTAATCATTAACTTGTATTTGGTAACTTTGTGAACTTTGGTAGTTTCATTTCAAAATTACTCTTTATCTACTTTGTTTATCTCATCTCTCTTGTTGATTGTAATTTGTCCCAAAGAAGTCCTTGTACTTTCAAGGCAATTTGAATCAAATACACAATCGCTTGATTAGTTTGTTCAATTATTTTTTTAAATTATTGTTCAAATCTTGTCGATTGGGAATGAGCATAATTTTTACTAACAATTTTGGCACGCCTGGTGGGACATCTTCCTAATTTGGAAAGATGACAAGAATTCTAAGGCAAGATGAAGTACAAGAATATCTGAAATATCGTATGAAAACACAGTCACATGATGTTCCAATGAGTGAATTTTCATGGAATGACATGTCAAGAAAAATAGATGAAGTGATTTGGTTTTGTGAAGATGAAATGTGTTGGCATGAGAATGAAATTTTATATTTACAATAAAAAATTGATTATCTTGATTGGCAAACATTTCAAACAATAGCGCCATTGTCATATTATTTGAGATTAGAAACACGAAATCATTTTGATAGAGTGATTGGTCAACTTGATGATCAAATTGACCATTTTGAGATCAAGATTCATCAATGGAGGGAAACATTGAAAATTCTTACAGAAGTCAAAATTTGTAGCTTTTCAATAATTCTTCCTACGCCTTCAAGGGTTGTGAATGAGGAAAAAGTTAATTCATGAATTGTTACACGTGGCAAAACAAAAGGCCATGAGAATAAAGATTCCATGGTAGGGGGGCAATTTCACAAGGAAGAAATATTTTTTAAGTTGTCAAAAAAATATTTCCAACCCATTAATGTGCGAAAGGAAAAATCACCAATCAAATGTTCATGAGTTTGAAATTTTTGGCATTGTTCAAGATGTCAACATGTATGAGTTTTTAAGGTCATCTATGGCTTTTGTTATTCAAAATCTTTTTTTGGATATGTAGATCACACCAAAACTAGGTTTTAGTAAAATGGCTAATGAACGAACATTGTTTGGAAAATATACATTCAGCAAAATTTATGTAAAGCAAGCTAGATAATGGCTATTCGAGTGTGACCTTTATTTCTGACTTTGAATCATCAAAGTTGTAACTAATGAAGCAAAAGTATGTTTTCACTGTTGAATACTAACAGTTGAAAACGTGTGACAAGATTCTCAAGTGCATGAAGAAACTTTTTTTGGTCTAAATTGTGTTATTCAAATATAAACACAAGACCAAAGAAGATTGCAATAGTTGTATTTGTCCAAAGATACTATGTTTGAGGAAGGTGGTTCTAGTTAACCATTTGCACATCACATACTTGAAATGTTTCCAATATGCACTGTCGAATGTAGCTCACTTGGATTGAGCTGTGATTTTGCCAATTATGTGGCATATAATCATTAATAACAGCTACATCAAATTATCAATAATTCTATTTTGGCATATATGTGGTGTTTGATCACCAAATTTCTTGGCCCTAGCCATCTATTTTATATATGTTTGTTTGTTGAAAGGGTTGCCATCAATTTAATTTTTATTTTTTAACTCTTCAAGAATTCAAGTAAGTCTAATTCTTAAAGAGTTAGGGGGCATTATTTGCACCCATTTTTGTAAAATGTCTGTCGATAGGGAATAAGGGATTGCTTACAACATGTGGCAATAAATTCTAAGGAAGTTTGACTTTTTGGGTAGAAGCAATGGAGCAGTTGCAAGTGGTTGGAGTGATAAGCTAGTTTTCAGGGGATGTTTGTACTTGTAGATAGCAAGATAGCCTATTGATTTGGCTCAACAAGTTTGGGAGACATATGGCAGCATTGAGGAAGTTGGTTTTGCTTCAGAAAGAGGAACCAAAGAAGGTTTGAAGCTTCAAGAAGGCCAAGGCAGTTTTGAGCAGTTGAATGAAAGTGGCTTGCTAATTTGATGGATCATAGGACAATGGCTAAAAAGAATGAAGACATGGCTAAGATTTGGGGCATTATAAGGTAGCAAAAGAGCAAGAGAAGAGGACGACAACAGAACAATAACAATTAGCTTGTATTTAGGAGTAGTTTTCTCTTAGTTTAGGAGTAATTAAGTCAGTAACTTGTATTTTGTGACTTTGTGAACTTTGGTAGTTTCATTTCGAAATTACTCTTTGTTTATTTTGTTTATCTCATCTCTCTTGTTGATTGTAAAGAAGTCTTTGTACTTTCAAAACAATTTGAATCAAATACACAATCGCTTGATCAGTTTGTTCAATTGTTTGTTTAAATTGTTGTTCAAATCCTGTCGATTGGAAGTGAACATAATTTTTACCAACATTATCTAAGCAGACTTTAGTTCTCTTCTCTTTTCAATAAAGTTACTTACAAAAAACAAATCATAAAGAAGATAAAATAAAATAAAAATAAAAAATTTAATGCACGATTAAAGTTCATTTTAGGTGTAATCCTGTCAGAATTAAAATGTATCTAAAATATTGTCAGAATCTTTAATTTGTGCCTATTTTCTCCTGCATAATGTTGCTAATAATTGTGTAAGCTTGTGGAGAAGAGCCAAAAATATAATTAAAAATAATAAAAGATGAAAATTTCATAAATAACTATGTTTTGTTTAAATAAAATAAATAGATTTGAGATTAAATTTTATAAAACTATGAGAAAGGTAATTTTTTTAATGTAGATTAGTACATGGAGAATTGAATAGAGATTAATAAAAAGTAAATATTTTATTAATTACGCGGGTCTAACTCAATTGATAATAATTCTTTCGTAGAGGAATTATGAGGAACATATAATATATTTCTTTACTGCAAAATTAAATTTTCTAGTATTACAAGAAGCACAAAAATCATACAAAGAGAAATTATTTTGTAAATAAAATGAATGAAAGTCTTGTCAATGTCGAAATGAGATTAGGGTTTAAAGAAATCAATAAGAATAAAAGTAAGTGCATTTGGGAATATACATATACTAAACTTAGTAAAAGTACTGAATAAGGATTTGGTTTTTGTACGGGGAGCAAATATTTGTCGCTGCCCGTATTCCTCGTGACCACGCTTCGCTTCGCTCCAAATGACTTGAGAACACAACGACGGTGAGCTACCCGGCGGGTGTACTGCCGGATAACCCCTCCGACGGTCAAGTTAGCACCCTTAGAGAGGAGAGAGAGAGAGAGAGAGAGAAGACAAAGTGGTTGGTGAGCTCTAATCACCAGATTTTTCCAAACCTCTATATGGAGGCGCAACACCGTTTATATAGTTTTTGTGTGCGCCCCTATGTCTATCCTCCTTCTGACACATGGGCATGTTCTTATCTCACATTCTCCCACGTGTCAGCGCCAATACAGCTAAACACCAAATGACAAAACCGCCAAATGATATTGATGCATATGGATGGCAGAATCTTCTTTCTGCGGTTTTTCCACGCCGCATAGCTCTTCCAACCGAGCTATACTCGCCTTCTCGATTTCCCCTTCCATTAGGGTCGTGCTACCCATTAGGCATCATCTGTCAGGCCTTAACGTGGGCCCAATCGGGCTCCACATTCATGACCGACCTCCTGCTCGGCAGAAACTGGTTTTTGAGGACAAATTCCCTCTAACTCAGTTGAACACACATCTTCGCCGGGGCAGTGGCCCAAAGCTGTCCCAACTTGACCGGATTCAATCCCCAGTCCAATGTGCACCCAACGTTTGACTGAGTAAAGATCTCATCTAATGACCAAACTAGCTCGACCCATTGCTAGCTCATAAATATCCCTCTCAATTGTCCCTTAATTCCATCTGCGCTAGCATGACTGGGATTACATTCATTAGTCGAGCACATTTCGTTGCTCAATTACTGACTGCTCCGTTCAATGCTCAGTCATCCAGGTTCCCCAATCGATCAATTAAATCAACTGTGCTAATAGCCGCGCTCGTCCTCATAACCTGTTCGGCCGACGATTGGTCTGTCCAATCTGTCTTTTCAATATTGACCTCAGTCTAACCACACATGTCGCTCGTCTATTGGCCTCGTGCAGCGAACCCAGCTGTCCCACAATGTCTCATCAGATTCAAACTTTGGCGCCCCCTCCCATTCTGTATGTATAACTCTTCATTCTCGTAAACCTTTCACTTTCACGGTTCATCATCATCTTCCTAGATGCTCCAGCGCTATAGTGTACCCCACTCCTCATTTTCTGCAATTCTTTCCCTGATCGAAGCATTTCCCTGGTGAATTCAGCTTCGTCGTCGCTATTGTCGTTGGAGGTGTGTTTCTCTGATTGCAACATCAATCAAAGCTCTGACCAAGTGAGTTCTTTGCATTTTTCTATGGCATTTTCCATTCCTTCGTGTTCTTTGAACTTTACCATACGTATTCATACATTGAATAGGAGTTAAGTATCCCAAACATCGCACAAAAATTGAATAGGGTTAGGGTTTAACATTATTTTTGATGTTGAAAAGATCTCGTGCCCCCAGTTCCACACTGTTCGTTATCTCCAGTGATGAACAGGTGCGGATCTGCGCTTGGTCAGGCTTAAAGTGCCTTTTTTATCTGAAAACACTAGACGTCGGGTAAATTCGTTGTTTGTGGGATTGGGGCAGAAAACTGGGCTACCTAGTATACGAGGTCACATGACCGGACTAATATCTAGGTCGCTCATGCGATCGAGCTAGGACTTACCAAAGTAACCGAGCTAATATGAAGCTCACATGCGCTATCGCGCTGCCATTCACATATGGTTTTTAACTGCAAAATCTTAGGGAACCAGGCGCACTAACACCAGGGCTCTCAAAAACCAAGCAACCACGGTGCAAAACTTTGCCAACTTAATACTGTCGTGCTAAACAAGACGGCCTCCCATGGGGCGCTATCTCTTCCTTGTTAACACGCCGGGCGCACTAGCCGCGTTCCGGGAACAATAATGCATCCCGACTGATGTCCATTTGGAGCTCGGCGAGGAGGACATAAACCCATGGGGAAGGTTGGAGTCTCATCCCTTCACCGTGCTAAGTATAGTTAAAGGAGGGTTGCGGTTTTCGGTGCAGCCCCTAATATGCGAATTTTTGAGACACATCGGCCTAGCCCCCATACAAGTGTCCACCAACACTTTTAGGATCATAAATAGGGTGGCCAAGCTGAACAACCGGCTAGGATTACGATTGGGTCTGGCCGAGATGCTGCGTCAATACACTCTCGGTCGAGCAAAAGGCGGTTACAACTATTATTTGAAAATACAACCGAGCAGAAAACGATTAGTGACCGGCACGCCGGACAAAGACATGCATGACGATGATTTCTTTTGGGTGTCCGGTAACTATGAGACAGCTGACGTGCCCGGTTGGTACATCAATAAGGACTTCGGTTCTTCTTGTAAGCCGATCTTTCTGACTGGTTGATTTTATCAATATTACTTGTGCTGAGCTAATTACCTTCCTTTTGCAACTATCGAAGAGTTACAAGCCAATTTTCAGTATCCGAATGAAGAGGTGATCAGGGCTATGCTGAGATATAGGCACCGAGATTTCCCCGAGCTTCTCGGTTACTTGCCGAGCTACCGTTATTTAGCTCCTCGCAAGAGCAAGGTCACTAATTTTCTGCGGGCACCTTCTCCACCTCCCGACCTGAAATTTCCAGACGTTCCCCTCATTCGCTTGACCAAGGAGCAAGAAATGGCAAAAAGAAGTCAAATTAAGAACCTCATCACCGCCACTTCTACCGAACTACCGAGCAACCCTCCTCCTCCTACATCCATTGGCCAGAGTTTAGGGACCATGATTACCCTGGCCTCCACGGCCGCTCCACATGCTGAGTCTCGCCGTATTGGTAAACGGGCCAGGTTGGCTGATCCCTAAATTGAGTTGGAAGTCGAACTCAATACCAAGCATGCGGCAACCAAAGTTGAGCCGGTTCTAGCCTGGCAACCGAGGTTGAAGTCCCAAGGAGGCCCTATCCCGGCCAATGCTTTTATAAAGGGAGACAAGGAATATCTCCTTGCCTTCGATCTTTCCAAGTCCCTACTTCTACCAGAGGACATGATAGGGAACGAGCACGTTCCCGATACCCGGCTTGTCAAGTTTGCGGTGAAATCAATGACGAGGGTAAGAGCTTCAAATTCAAAGTTTTTCCAACTGTTTGCTCAGTTTGTTGTTTGCTCGGGCTAACCTTCTTCTAGCTTTTACTTTGCAATCCATTCAAAAGACCCATTTCATCATTGACCGCTTTGTCAGCTTGCGGCAAAAAGTGACCGAGCTAAACGCTGCTGGCAAGAATGTCTCGGCCGAATTGGGCCAAGCTAAGGCTTTGCTGGAAATTGCCAACGCCGACAACGCTTGGCTTCTTGGGTAACTCGGTATAGCCGAGTAAGAGAGAGATGCCTTGAGGGTCGAGCTCGAGGAGGTGAAAAAGGCAAAAGACAAAGTGGTGGATGAGGCCAACAACCTAGGCTTCAAAGAGGCCGATGAGAGCTATACCAAGCAAGTTGAGGCCACCTAAGACATATTCTTTAAGTTTGGTTAGAAGGCGGCCAAGGACCCGAGACCGAGGTGTTTACCTCTCCGTCCTCTGCCTTCCTGCCGGGCTATATGGTACCTTATGCCAACGATGTTTTCAATTCTTTGCAAGAGGAGGTAGAGGCGGTGGCTGAGGCCGAGGAAGAGGGCGGTTAGGACAAAATTGGCCAAAAAGAGTGTGGTGATGCAAACGCCGCAGTAGACCTGGAGGCCATCGCCAGGGGCGGAGACAAATTTGCCGACCTTTTTCCTTTAGTCTAGTCTTTTTATTTTTTGTCTTTTTGGTTTGAATTTTTGTAACTGGGCTGCTAGCCCCAACTCTTGTACTTTGCAACCTTAATCAATGAAATTTTTTTACAACTTTAGTCTCTTGCAATTACATCGTATTCTTTCTTTATAACTGTGCAATATTCTTGAATAATGCATCCATTCATTTTACCAAGTAGATATCTCGGCCATAAATCATGAGTTGAACAAGAAATCTCCTCTTTATCCGGGAAAACACCTCGGCTAGAACTTGGATTCGAACTGGTCATCAACTTCATTAGCCAGGCAAAACACCTCGGCAAAAAATTTGGAGTTGAACAAATCATCGGCTCTTTCGGTCGGACAAGACATCTCGGCTTAACACTGGAGTTGATCAAGTCATCAATCCCTTTAGCAGGGCAAAACATCTCGGCTAAAGATTTGTAGCTAAACAAGTCATCAACCCCTTTACTAGGCAAAACACCTTGGCTAAAGTTTTGGAGTTGAACAAGTCATCAACTCCTTTAGCCGGGCAAAACACCTTGCCTAAACACTGGAGTTGAACAAGTCATCAATTAAACTCTTTTGGCGGACAAAACATCTCGACGTAACGCTGGAGTTGAACAAGTCATCAACTTTTTTAGCCAGGTAAAATATCCTTGGCTGAAAGACAGCTGCCCATTACTCAATTCAAATCATCAATCATGACAAAATTTCCAAGTACAGTAATTTCATTCATTTCCACATCTGAAAGAATTTCATTGAAAGATGAAGGGGTATGTCTGTTTTCTACAAAAAATACAATGAAAATGCAAACTAAAAGTAATACAATTTTAAGTTGGCTGCATTCCATGCCCGAGGTATGGCTTGGCCGTCCAAATCTTTAAGACGATATGCCCCTTTGCCCGCCAGACCGGTTATCTTGTAAGGTCCATCCTAGTTTGCCCCTAGATTCCCTTTGCCCGGCACTAGAGTGTTGCCCATCACTTTTCTTAGAACCCAATCCCTAACCTTGAATCGTCTAGTGTGAACTGTTTTGTTATACTTCTTGGACAATTCTTGTTGGTATGCTGTGACATGGATCAGTGCCTTTTTTCGGCGTTCTTCTGCAAGGTCCAACTCTAGGGCGATGGCTTCGGCGTTTAATTATGGCTCAAAATTTTCACTGTGGATGGTGGGCATACCAATCTCTAGTGGGATGACTACCTCCATGCCATATGCCAAAGAGAAAGGTGTCTCTGCGGTTGAGCGTTTTGGCCTTGTTCAGTAAGCCTAGAGGACGTTTGGAAGCTCTTCGGTCCACTTTCCCTTGGCCTTTCCCAGTCTTTTCTTTAATCCATCCAGACTGGTCTTGTTTGACACCTCAGCTTGGCCATTCGGTTGGGGATAGGCTGGTGTCGAGTTGCAGAATTCTATCTTCAGCACTTCATAGAATCCTCTGAACAATCTTCCATCAAACTGGGTGCCATTATCGGAGATCAGAGCCTTATGGACTCTAAACTGCGTAATTATATTCTACCAGACAAACTTCTTCACATCCTTCTCTTTTATTGTTGCAAAGGGTTCGGTTTCGACCCACTTGGTGAAGTAGTCTGTTGCTGCGATAAAGAATTTACGGTTGCCTGGTGCGGTAGAGAGTGGGCCCACTATGTTAAGCCCCCACATTGTGAACTGCCAAGGACTTGTGAGAAAAAGAAGCTCCTTGGCCGGTTGGTGAATCTGGTGGGCAAATTTCTAGCATTTTTTGCATTTCCTCACATACTTCTAGGCATCGGCCTATATGCATGGCCACCAATACCCTTGAAAAATAGCGCAGTAGGCCAGAGATCTTCCCTCGATATAGCTGTCGCACATTCCTTCGTGGATTTCAAATAGAAAGGCTTCAACTTTGTTTGGATGGACACATTTCAAGTAAGGTCCTATGAAAGACTTTTTATACAAAGCATCAAATGGAGAGAGCCAAAACCACACAAACTTCACTCGAACTTTGTGTGCCTCTTTTTTGTCAGTCGGCAAGATTCTTTCTTTCAAAAACAGAACGATGGGGTCCATCCAAGAAGGACCTAGCTTGGCGCAAAGGACTTCAGTTTTCTCTGGTTCTTCTATACTCGGTCTAGGAAGGAATTCAATTAGGAGAGGGCTGGGGATTGATTTGTCAACCATGGAAGCCAAACAGGCCAACTCGTCTGCCCGGCTATTGCCTTCTCGGCCTATTTGTTGGACTCGTATGGCTTGAAACTTCTTAATCTGTTCTCTCACCCGAGATTGGCGTTTGGCTATTCTGTCATCTTTGACTTCATATTCTCCAAACACTTGGTTTACAACGAGTTCGGAGTCGTTGTAGACCATTAGCTCAGATGCTTGCAATTGGAGCACACTTTTTAGTCTGGCTAGCAGCACTTCGTACTCAGCCTCATTGTTTGATGCTGGAAACCCAAGTGTGATAGAATGTTTAATGGTCAATTCATCTAGCGAGACCAAAACTATGCCTAGTCCGGCTCCATGTCAGTTTGAAGCGCCGTCGACAAAAAGTTTTCATATTTTGCCAATAAAAGGCTTCCAACTTTCTGCGGGGTCTTGAGATTTTTGGAGGTTCTAGTGTTCTGAGTTGCTTGGCTACTCGGTCATTTCCACATCAAGTGCGCTACTGATGATTGCAACTTGCATGCCTTCATTTCCCCTGGTGATGTGGTGTTGGATCCAACAGGTTGTCCTGTTATTCCCAAAATCCATCAGCTCATTGTCAAGACGTGGTTGTTTTTCAAGTGACGGGTCGTTGTTTGGGCACGTAATTTCCACTTTGTCTTCCATATTCAGATCATTAGAAGGGTTGATAGGGGCCGGAGTGGGAGTTGGCTGTGCAATTGTCTCGATACTTACCCCCTTCAGCCCAGTTGCGTTGGTAAGGTCTACCGGGTGAGCCGCTGGTGAGAATTCAGCAATAAAGTTGGTCAATGCCTGGGCCTTGATGGTGATTTGGGGTTGAAATTTGATGTCGAATTGTCCCAAGTCGACTGCCCACTTCAGGATTCGACCAGAGAAGTCTGCTCGCTCAAACAAGGCTTTCAAAGGGAACTCAGTAAACACCACAATCGTGTGAGAATGAAAATAATGTGCCAGCTTCCTTAAGGCCATGATTAGTGCTAAGGCGAGTTTCTCTAGCGACAAATATCTTGACTCCGTTGGGAGCAAGGTTTTGCTCATGTAGAAGAACGGCAGGTGTTGGATGCCTTTTGCCCGAACAAGCACCGTGCTTACAGCATGGTGAGAAACGGCCAGATAAAGATAGAGTTCCTCGCCTTGCTTCGGTGTGACCAAGAGTAGAGCGGAATATAGGTAGGCCTTTAGCTCGGCTAAGGCTCTGTCGCATTCTTTGTCCCATGAAAACTAGGATTTCAAGGTTTAGAAGAAAGGGCAGCAACGATCTGATGACCGACTTATGAATCGGTTAAGCGCGGCTGCCATCCCGGCAAGATGTTGCACGTCCTTTGCTGAGTTGGGCTGCTTCAATTCTTGTATGGCTTTGATTTGAGGGGGATCCGCCTCAATCCCACAGTCAGTGACCAAAAAACCCAAGAACTTCCTTGACCCCACGCCAAAGGCACACTTCGATGCATTTAGACGCAACTTGTGTTGTTTGAGAATGGCGAACATCTATGCTAAGTCAGCCAAGTGGTCGGTCTCACATTTTCTCTTCACTACTATATCATCGATATAGGCTTCCATCGTTCGGCTGAGCAAAGGAGCAAACATCTTTGTGACCATCCTCTAAAAGGTTGCTCCAGCGTTCTTTAGCCCGAAGGGCATAACCCTATAATAGAACAAGCCTCTTGGGGTTGTGAAAGAAGTGATTTCTTAGTCGGGCTTGTGTGTGGCAATTTGGTGGTAGCCGCGGTAAGCATCCAGGAAATTGAGCCAGTTATGCTCGGCCGTCAGGTCCACCAGTTGATCGATTCTAGGCAAAGGGAAACTGTTCTTGGGACAAACTCGGTTGACTATCTTGTAGTCAACGCAGACTCGCCATTTCTCATTATTCTTTGATACCACGACTGTGTTGGAAACCCACAGAGGGTAATGTACGTCCTGGATAGCCCTCGCTTCAAGCAAGTTCTTAACCTCCTCTGCCACTACCTCGATGTGATGAAGTGCCGATCTTCGCAGCCTTTGAACTACAGGCCGAGCATCTAAAAAGACATTGAGTTGGTGGTAGATGAAGTTCGGATCGACGCCAGACATATCGTAAGGCATCCATGCAAACACTTCAATGTTTGCGACCAAAAATTCCAATATGTCCAACCATTTATGGGCGGTTAGGCTGGATCCCAATAGAAAGAACGTATCATGATCATTTTCGTTGATCCGTACCTCAACCAAATCCTCAATAGCCTTCTCTTTGGCTCGGGTGCCCACATCATCCAGGACACTTTGATTTTCCAGTCCTTCGATCATCTGCATGAAGCCTTTAGCAGCCTGGCTCTCGTTCACGGCCACAAAACAAGATTTGGCCATAACTTGATCACTGTCGATTTCTTCTATCATCCTAGTAGTAGATGAGAACCTCGTGACTTGGTGGTACGTCGACGCCACCACTTGCATGGCATGAAGCCATTCTCTGCCTAGGATGAGTTTGTAGAGGGAGGGCACTTTCAATACCTAGAACTCGACTTGTTATACAATGGACCCTACCTTGACTGGTAGGATTATCTTCCTAACTGACCATTCTGGTTGCAAGTTGAAGCCAACCAGTGGTGATATTGCTAGGGTCAAATCCTTCTCTTCGAGCTTGAGCTACTTGAAGGCGTCGTAATACATTATTTCAAATGAGCTGCCCTAGTCGATGAGAATGTGCCAAACGTCAAAGTCCCTAACTCGAAGTGTGACCCCCAGCGCGTCATTGTGCAGTGTTTAAATATGTTCAAGATCTAGCTGAGAACATTCTTCATCTTGGTTTTGCCCTTTTTGACCGCAGGTTGGACTGACAAAACTTCTCACATGTGTTCCATTTTCTTTATCATTCCCTAAAGCTCACAAACCCGCGCCGGCACAACAATCCCATGGATCACGTTGATTACACCCTGGGGGGCCGCGTCTAAGGCGGCCAAACCATTCGGTTCGGCTGGAGCTTGGGGCGCTGCCTTGACGCCTCTGTCAATGTAACGGTCCAAGTGGTCAGCTGCCACTAACTCTTCCAGGTGTTATTTTAGACACTGACATTCCTCGATACAGTGCCCTCGCTTATCATGAAAGGTGCAGCGGTACCACAGATTGAAGCCCCTTTGTGCATCGCCCAACTTAGTCGGAAATCGGATGTATGCATTATCGCGGATTTCGCTAAGAATACGGAAGATTGGGATCTTGAAAACCGTGGTGATGCCTGTTCAGGCATTCAACTTTCTCTTTGCATCTTTCATGGCATCACGGGGGTAGTCAGCTCGGTCGTTGCGACAACCCTTACCCTAGTTGTTACGGTTTATAGCACGATCTGATTCTCTTTAAATTTTACCCCAGTTGCTACGGTTTATACTACGATCTGATTCTCTTTAAATTTTTAAATTTAAAGAGAATCAAACTGCGGTGTGAACCATAATAAATTGTTTTTAAATTTTTAGAATTGAAACTAAAATCAGATCTTCAAAATATCATGCTAAATTGTATAGTTTAGACTTATAGAAATAGAAAGTTTTATATATTTTTTTAACACCACCACTTCTTTCTAATTAGCAGGACCCTTAAGTTATAATAGAATAGATATATAATAAAGATTTAGCAAGACCTTATAATAGAATTAATGTACAATAAAGATTGTGCAATCCAAATTGAAACGAAGTTGTATGGTTAAAAAAATGATCTTACGAACAAGTGCCACAAGCAAAAATATATATATATATATATATATATATATGAAGAACACAAGATATTTTTTACTAAATTCAATCCACTTTTATTAAAATTAATATACTTTTTAACATTTTCACATAATTTTAAGACACACTTCCCAACATTAAAAAATGCTTAGAGGGCACTTGTTAGTATTTGTCTTATTATAATATGTGAACACCTAAGTTGGCATTGACAAAAAAATGTGTCACAAATTTAATTTCCAAAACATCCCACAAGAATTACATAATTTTACATTTATCTATGTATCAATCTATACTATTATAAAGTGAAGGGTTGGGGTTGTTTGGAATGAATTACATAGGTGCACTTTTTGACTTTTTGGATAAAAAATTAGAGGAAAAAAAGAAGATTATTTGGAATAACTTTTTGACTTTTTACGAAAAAATGTATATTAAAACATTATATAAAATAGAAAAATTACCATATTATCGCCATGCCCTATGCTATTGACAGTGATGGTTGAATAGTGCAGTACATTTTGCTTTGAAATGAGATGGTGCCTTCAGAAGATATATATATATAGGATGAGGCTTCCTTCTAGTCTGATGAAGGATTTAGGGGTATTGTTGGGTCCGTAAGTGTCCACCAGAGGTCCTGTTTTGATAATCCGGACCATTGAATGTGTAGAACTCGTCGAGTACTACATCTCTGTAAAAAATCAAGTTGATCGGATATCGATAGCTATGTGATCAAATCAGTTTTGTATGAAAAAAAATGGACAATGAAAAATAAACGTCTGACAAAAACCTAATTTGATCACATAGCTATTGATATCCGATCAACGGGATTGTTTACAATCATATAATACTCGACGAGTTCTACACATTAACGGTTCGGATTATCGAAACAAGACCCATGGTGGGCCCCTACAAGCCCAACAGTACCCTTCAGTTCAATAAATATATATCTAATTTTTTTCATAAGATATATTGTGCGCTTGTACTGGGGGTACAATTTTGGCTTGTACTCTTTTTTTTTGGTATTTTCTTTGGTAAATAGTGATAACCTTTTGACTTTTTTAGTAACTTTTTGACTTTTTGTCTTGTATAGACTATGCCAAACAAGTATTAGTATAATTTCTAAAATTACTGTCAGAAGCAGCTTTGGAACTTTCAACTTGGAACCTCATGAATTGAGTTGGTGTTGACAAATTTTGGCTCCGTTTGGAAAGCCTCTCAAATTATAGTTTCAGTCATTGATTTGAGTGTGTTGTTTGTTTTGAGCTTTCAAATCATAATTCTACACCCATTTTTCAAAACTCAATTAAAAACATAATCATTACTTTTCAAAACTCATAACTAAACACATAATTCAAAACTCTTTTCAAAATTCAATTTAAACCAATATTTTAATTTTTTAAATATTTTAAATATTTTAATTTTGTTAAGATTTTAAATATTTTAATATTTAAATATGTTACGATTTTTTTAATTTTTAAATTTTTTGAATATTTTTAAATATTTTAATTTCAAAATATTACGATTTAAATTTTTTAAATTTTAAAATATTTTATAAAAATAAATTCAAACTCTATTTTATAAAAATATTTTTAAATATTTTAATTTTTTTGTTATGTATTTGGTTACAATTTGAGTGTAGAGTTGTAAAAGTAGTATGAAATTTCGATTTATATGTTTGGTTATGAGTTTTAAAATTAATTTCTTAATTGAGTTTTGTTTTATGTGTTTAGTTACGATTTGAGTGTAGTGTTGTTTTTAAATTTAAAATATTAACATTTTAAATTATTTAAATTTTTTGAATATTTAAATTATTTAAATTTTTACGATTTAAATTTCTTGAATATTTATTTTAATTTTTTACTTATTAAATTTTTTAGATTATTTTAATTATTTAAATTTTTATGATTTAAATTTTTTAAATATTTATTCTGAAAAAAATTTATTTCTTTTGTAGTATTTTCAATTAAAAAATTGATTAATGTTATTTTCTGTTAATAATAAATTTTTTTAATTGAATTTTAAAAAGAGTTTAGTTATGAGTGTTGATCAGAATTTTTAATAATATGAAAGTAGTATGTTTTGTTATGAAGTATAACAATTTGAATTAGAGAAATGTTTCGTACCACTAATTGTTGACCACTAAACAGATCACTAGGGACGTGGCACCCACGTGGAAATATGTTGCTAACTCGCCCCCATTTTCTCTCTCTTTCTCACTTATTTCAAATCTCAAATTAATTTTCATTTCGGACATTATTTTCATACTCTCTCTCTCGCTTCTTCCTTAGAGTTCTCTGTCTCTCTCTTCGCTGAGCTCCCCGACGATCGCAGCTGTCCAACCCCGGCGACGATCAAGTCTGTTGCCGACGGAGCCTCCCTCAGTTAGTGCAATCCCTCCATAGAATTTCCTCACATAACTTGGCCCTAAAATCACAAATTTTCTTTACAAATTCCAAATTCTGATTTTTTTTTAAAAAAATAATAATAATCTTCATGACAAACCTCAAAAAGATAAAGCAACCATGAAATTTAAAGCTAAAAATGAACTGGGTCTCTATCATATAATCTTTACCCAAATCCAAGAATGCAAAGAAATGAAATATTGCTTTACATATCAATACAGATATATATATATATATACCTATGGATGGAGAGAGAGAATGAATGGGGCACTTGTAGGAGTGAGAAGAAGAAGGACGAGAGGCGAAGAGTGCTGCAGAAGAAGTTCTGAGAACACTGGCCATTGTCCAAGTCTGTGTTTGCAGAGAGACAGAGAGAGAAAGAGTTGAGTTACAGAGTGTGTGTTTGCTGGGGTTCAGAACTTGACATGGTATTGGTGTCTAGCACTGGGTTTATTTGGGGTGAGGATAAGATGGTAGATTTCCAATCTCAACGCTTTACGGTGGAGGCGAGGAACAGCGGAGGAGAGATAGATCTAGAATAGAGTTGCAATACCTCTGTTTTACCACTGTTTTACATTTGCTTCGCGCAGGATTTCAATTTTTTTTTTTTTTTTTTAACACAGTGCGTAAAACACACGCACTGTATGTGCATCTATCCTTCATCTTCCCTGATTGGGGGCCACATGTTTAAAGCTGCTTTTAGAGCTTCTAAATTAGAGGTCTGAATCGGGACTATTTGAATTAAGTTTTGAAAACTCTTTCCAAACCTTATCACCAAACAAATTTTCTTACTTCATATATCAAATCAAATTTTCAAAACTCAATTCCACACTCAATTCAAAGCTCTATTCAAAAATCATAACCAAACAAATTTTATATACTCAAATCATAATTCCACAACTCACAAACTCAAATCATATTTACAAAACTCTACCAAACGCAACCTTTGTGTTTCATAATTTGTAGGGTATGGCTTTCCTTTAGTCCCAGATCGGACTAGAGAGTACTGTTGGACCCGTAGAGGTTCACCATGGGTCCTGTTTTTATAATCTGAACCGTTGAATGTGTAGAACTTGTCGAGTACTATATAACTCTACAATGTCACGTTGATCGGATATTGATAGCTACGTGATCAAATCAATTTTGCATAAAAAAATAGACGATGAAAAAATAAATGGTTGACAGAAATATGATCCGATGAAATAGCTATTGATATCCAATTAATGTGATATTTTACAAAAATATAGTACTTGACGATTTCTACATATTGAACGGTTCGGATTGTCAAAATGGGACCCGTGGTGGGCCCCACGAGCCCAACAGTACCCTCCAGTCTTAGATCGGGCTGGAGGGAAGCCAGTCCCTAATTTTTATTCCAAAATAGGTCTAAACAAGTATTTAATTGGGCGAATTATACTAATAGTCCTTGTAATTTGGGACTTGCCTTACTTTGATCATTGACTTTTCAATTGTAAAATATTTGACTCTGAATTTTAAGTCTTGTTCCAAATAAGAACAATTGAAGATACCATTGCTTAATTTCAAGGGCAAAATCGTTAAGTTGATAAAATATAAACTAATTTGGCAAAAATAAATGTCAAAAAAATATTTTTGAATTTTTAAAAATTATTTCTATCTACTAAAGATGTAATTATGTAAAATTATAAATCTTTTAGACATTTATTTATTTTACCAAATTAATTTTTATTATGTGTTTGGATGATATCATACGTTTTTATTTTCATTAAATTAGTTCTATTTTTCCAAAAGTCAAATATGGTGACAACTTAGATATCATTATTAAACCAATTCATTAAATCAAAAAATTCAAAGCTAAAAACATTTCATATACTCCCTTGGTCCCAAAATATTAGTCCCTTATTCTATTTTTCATTGTCCCAAAATATTAGTCCCTTTTCAAAAATCAAGGAATAAAATAATATGAATTTACTTTTTTGCCCTTCTTTTAAATTCATTAATAACACAAAAAGTACAATTATGACAATTGATATTTCGAAAAAAATATACTATCAAAGAATAATTTTGAAAAATTAATATTTTTAAAATATAAATGAGACCATTATTTTGGAACAGATGGAGAATCAAATATACCGATTGCATATTAAAATCATAACAACCACCTATTATATGATCATCATCCAAACACATAATAAAAATTAATTTAGTGAAATAAATAAATAAATAAATGCCGAAAAGATTTAATAATTTTACATAATTGTATCTTTGGTGGATAGAAATAATTTTTAAAAATTTAAAAATATTTTTTGACATTAATTTTTATCTAATTGGATTATATTTTATCAAATTGACGTTTTTGCCCCTAAAATTAAGCGATGACATCTTCAAATGTCCTTATTTGAAATAAGATTCAAAATTTATGGTCAAATGTATTACAATTACAAAGTCAAGGAGTAAAGTGATATGAACCCCAAACTATAGGGACTGTTAGTGTAATTCACCTTATATAATTTTTACATGTAACTTTTTTCCTATATTTTTTTTTTTTAACTTGCACACACATGGTATGTGCTCGGTTGCTAACTATCTTAAAAAAATAAAAATAAAAATTGATACAACTAAACTAGAAATATCAAATTGATGTAATAGTTAAATTTTAGAGAATAGAGTATAATTTTCTAAAAGTATGAAAAGAAAGTCGTTGCTCTAATATCGTTGAGCATAACAAGGAGGAAATGGTAAAATGTTGCCATTCCACAATAATCATCAAAACAAAAGTCAATTTCCGCTGCCAGGATTCGAATTTGGAATATTCTTAGAAGCTGAGTTTGTAGTTGAGCTACAGCGGAGCTAGGTGTGCAATTTTGGCCCATGGCCCGCGGGCGATCCGAAGCCCACCCGCGGCCCGAGGTGGGCCCGACCCGTTAAGGCCCGAGCCCAAGCCCAGCCTGAGGCCTGGGCCATCATTTTGAAGCCCGGTCTGGCCCATGGGCCCAGCTCGCTTAGCCCGACCTATCGGCCCGATCAAGGCCCACCCATGGCTCACCCAAAAGCCTAACCCGAGGCCTGGCCAGCTCGGCCCATCTGAGGCCCACTGTTATTTTTAATGGAAAATAATAAAATTTTGGTGGAAAAAATTAAAAAAAAACTGTTGAGGCCCTCCCAAAGCCCGAGCCCAGGCCCAAGCCCAAGGGTCCGAGGCCCGCCCAAAGCTCGAATACCCTTGGGCCTAAACTTGGGCCTGGGCTTAATTTTCTAGCCCATAGGCCGATCGGCCCAGCCTGATTTTTTTGGCAGGATCCCGTAAGGCCCGACATGGGCCGGCCAGCCCAAGCCGAGATGGGCCGGGCCGGGCCAAAATTACACCACTAAGCGGAGTTTGTGATGTGTTTATCAACCTAATACTATTTAAACTATAAAACTAAATCGTTCTAATCTTTTATTGTTTTTGAGACCGAGGTGGTGTTTCATAAACTAATTTAATGCATAAAACTGAATCTATTAGGTGAAAATTAATTAAATTTGTTTGATAATTACAAATGGTATTACTTAAAAACTTAAGTAATTCTTAAAATATAAGTAGAAAATTTAAAAATTTTAAAGTGATAAAAATTTATTTAATTATGACTGAATTTATAAATATTTATACATAAATATTAACATACACCATATAAGCTCGCAAACTCCACCATCACACACCTCTAACATTGTTATCACCACCACCACCATCACCATCGTCCTTTCATAACCACCATCTTCATCACCATTGTCATTACCACCATAATCATCGTTATTATTTCACCACTACCACCACAGTCACCACTACAATAATTATTACAATCCTTCATCTCTATAACTATTGTCACCGTTGCCATAACCACCACCATGCCCTTTTTTTATCACCACTACATTACTTATCCACCATTATCACAACCATTATTTTTCTATCTGCCACACCATTGTCATTATTAGTGCTATAGGCACTATTGTTATCCTCACCACCACCACCACCACCACCACCACCACCACCACCCCACTACCACCAAATCAGTATTACAACATAAAATTGAAAGTTACAATTTAAAGATAATAATTTTTTAAAAATTCAGTATTTAATTTTTAAATTTATCAGACATCACCTAAATAAATCTAAGGATGTTTTCAACTGAAGCTTGGAGATGGCATTGACAAAAAATGTTAAATGTTTTGATTTTGAAAAGTGTCCTTCTCCTTTTGATCGGAAGAAATATTTCATTCAAGAAGCCAAATGGCATTTACATGAATCCATCCAACCCAAAACTTACACCAAACAAAGTGAAGATAAGGGGCGAAGCATAGAGGAAGAAAAAACTATGAAAATAGTCGAACTCACATTTTGTGCTTGTGCTCGTACTGCAAAGCAGAGCCGATCATAAAAGTTTGGCAATAGAGCATATTCAAGATATATCATAGATCCCAACCACAGAGAGAGTAAGTTGAAAAAAATCCGCACTGATAAACTTAAACAAAATCAGCCAAACAAACCCAAAACTTAGGGCCTTTTAAAACCAGACAAACCCCATAACAACAACCAAACAGAAGAAAGGAAATAAAAAGAAAACAAACAAAATAAGACCCAAAGCCACATCCAAGCAAACTACTGGCAGCAGTGGCGTCGGTGAGTCCGGCAAAGGTGAAGGCGACAGGAAGAGGGCTGAGAAACTAGAGGAGGTGAAGGTGGTGGTGGTGGCGGATCCGTGAAGCCACTCCCTGAGTTGATGGATGGGAGGGGGGAAACACCTCACAAAGGAGGGAGAGGGTGGAAAGCCAGAGCTTCCAAGTTATTTGATAGCAAAGCAAGTAAAGGAGAGAAAAAGGAGGGGTAGGGGAAGGGGAGAGGAGGCCGGAGGCTGCCAAAAACCCCCTCCCCCACTGCCAGTTGCTGCAAGCTTTGAAACCCTAAGGAAAGAAAAGTTTAGAGAGAGAAACTCTCAAACTAGAGAGAGAAAGAGCTAATATTGATATGGAGCAAAGTGTTTAAAATACAAAAATTATATTGAGGGAAGGTTGGGACTTGCAATCAAGACTGTCGATCTGGTAGACAAGAGCCTTACCACTTGAGCGACACACAATATGTGTGTCTTTAAATCAAGATTAAAATTTATATTTTACAAATTTAAAAATACACTTCCACAAGACCCTTACCACTTAAGAGGCACATAATATGTATATTTTTAATTACAATCAAAATTTATATTTTTAAAGATTTACCAGCACACCCTTGCAAATACTATGGCCTATTTTGGGAAGTGGGTTATAATCCACTTCTCAGATTATAACCCACTTCTTCTCTCACAAAAAAGTTACTTATAAGTTACTTATAAGTAGTTTTTTACCAAAAAATTGATTATAATCATCTTTCTAAAATAACCATATAAAAGGAAAAATTTATCCTGATATATTTGAAATAGGTCCTGCTTAAGTGCGCAACCCCCTTAAGGTTGCACACCATATGCAACCCAATTGTTAGCCGTTAGATTACAATAATTGATCAAGACCATTGAATTGTTTAATCGTGAAAAAATTGAAACCGGGGCAACCGTTTAATGCTTGTATTTGCATGATTGCATCCCACTCACTCTCTGTATTTCGTCTCTATCTCTCTCTGTTCTCCTCTCTGTGTAAGGTTGAGTCAGTGTAACTGTTGATTTCCATTAACAGGGAGAAGCCCCTGTTGGGTTCGTTCCATTGACGAAGCTCTGTAGGGAACAGTATAACGGGCGATTTCCAACAACAACGTAACTACAAGGCTGTGTTGGTTCCATTGCTGAAGTGAAGCCCTTCTCTCAAACTAGATATGAGGTATGGAGCTGTCTCCCTCTCTCTGTCTCCCTCTCTCTCTCTGGCCCGTTCACTTCAGCTAACCTTTCTCTTTCTCTTTCTCAAGCGAGTGTTTGTGTTTGCACAAACAGCTAAACCATGTGAAAATGTCATGTTTGTGTTTGTGTTAACAATTTTCGGTCATCAAGTAATTGTTTGTAGTAATGTCATGTGCAGTATGGCCCCAACGGAAGTTAAAAGGGAAGGTGATGATTATGACATTCCAAATGAAGCGGATGACATTTGTTTGATGAATGAAAGTCGGGCAAAACCTGATCATGGTTGCGAAGCTGGTCCGAGCAATGAAGAAGCAACCAACATGAACGTTGAAGATGGCGGAGCCGATGTGAAAAAAGAAATGGTTGACGATGCTCATCGCAATGACATGGTTGGTGATGTTGAACGTGCTATTCTGGAACAGAAATTGGATTCGATCGAAGATGGAGAAGATTTCTACAATGCGTATGCTAAAGCCAAGGGATTTAGTATACGAAAATCCAGATTTAACACAAATAAAGAGGGAAAGGTCGTTAGTAGGCTGTGGTTGTGTTCAAGGGAAGGTCAGAGATTACCAAAATACTTGGACCGTGTTGCTGAGAAGAGTAGAACTCCCAAGGCACTAACAAGAGTAGGTTGCAAAGCCCAATTTCGCATACGGTACGATGCGGATGCTGGTGAAGGAGGAAAGTATGTTGTGACTCACTTCGTCGCAGACCACAACCATGAATTGGCAGAATAACACTGTGTGATGTATCTGAGGTCACATCGCAGTTTAAACAGCGCTGACAAAGCTCAAGCAATGGCTATGCGCAATGTCGGTGTGAAGACTAGCCAAATCATGGACTATATGGTAAATCAGTCTGGGTCTTATGAGAATGTTGGTTTCATCCGTACGGATCTGCACAACCATATTCAAGCCGAATGTAGAGCAGAAGTTGAGGATGGTGATGCGCAGGGTGCGTTGGTTTACCTATGCGCAAAACTTGATGTTGATGCACGTTTTTTTTTACAAGTATGATGTGTGTAACGATAACAAGTTACAAAATCTGTTCTGGGCCGATTCGAAATCGCGGGCCGACTACGCAAAGTTTGGTGATGTGTTGATATTTGACTCAACTTACGGAACCAATGCATACAAGAAACTTTTTGTCATGTTGGCTGGTGTGACTAGCCACTTTAGGACCAAGATATTTGCATGTGTTTTGCTAGCTAATGAGACAATTGAGACATACACATGGGTTTTGAAAACATTTATGAAGGCGATGGGCAATAAAGCACCTGTGTCCGTACTGACATATGGGGATAAGGCGATGCGAGAGGCAATCAGAAGAGTATTTCCAGACGCAAGACATCGATTATGTAATTGGCATCTTGGGAAAAATGCTGTTTCAAATGTTCACATAAGTGGCTTTGCACATGCTTTCAAGCAGTGCATGGACATGGAAACGGATGAGACAAAGTTTGAGCATGGCTGGACGACAACGGTCGAAAAATTTGGACTTCAAACCAATAGTTGGGTGTTGGAGACATATGAGAAGCGTCATATGTGGGCTGAGGCATATATGCGTGGACATTTCTTTGCTGGGATGAAGAGCACTCAGCGCTCGGAGTGTATGAATGCTTATTTCAATCCCTTCCTCCAACACAAATTGAAGCTATATGAATTTGTTAGGCACTATGATCGGGCTCTTGCAAGGATAAGGTATAACGAGGCTGGAGATGATGCTGAAACAAATAACACTTTTCCAGTATTGATTACTCCATTGCGAGATATAGAGAGACATGGAGCTGAGCTATTCACTCGAAATATATTTAGAATGTTCCGTGATGAAATCTTAGAAGAGGGGAAGTTGAATGTCAAGGACGTGTTCCCTTTGCTGGATGGTCAGAAATGCTACTATATTCACATGTACAAAGTGAAGGACAGATCATGGATAGTAACACACAGTCCAATGGATGCTGCAATGAGATGTTCTTGCATGAAGTTTGAGTCGTTGGGGTTACCTTGCTGCCACATGATATGTGTTATGAAAGCTGAAAATTTAACGCAAATTCCCCCAACTTGTGTGCTGCATAAATGGACAAGGGCTGCAAGCAAGGATGGCCAGCAATGGCCTCAACCCTCAATTGATAGCACTACAATACAGACGGCCCGGTATGGAATATTGAGTTCTTCCTACAACGAAATGTGTTTCTATGCCTCGCAATCAACGGAAGGTTTCAAAGAGGCTAGAGATCCATGTCTTCCGATGACGAGCCGGATGAAGGAGTTATATGAGAGGAATTTGAACGGTGGGAATGGAGACAAAGGGAAACATTCATTCCGTCGACAATTTGGAGTAGAAGATCCTGATGTTGTGAAGACAAAAGGGAACCCAGGATGGGCCTCGTCCAACTGTCGAAGACCAAGAAAATGTGAGAATTGCAAATGCATTGGGCCCACAAAGCGAACGTGTCCTAAGGTTCGGTTTAGCCGAACACTGGGTACTAACTCAGATGCAGATACACCCCACATAACTGACCGTGAGTACAATGCAGAGTCATTGCCCGTTCGCTGCAAAACTGGGTTGATGGATCCAAGTACACCGCACATTAAGCAACGACGACTATTTTTCGATGTTTCTCCTGATTCCAAGCAGCCTATGGGCCAATACGGTAGTGCTGAAGCAGCAGTGTGGAAAAATGATTCGAACACAATTGATGAGGTGAATCAGGTAATTGTATAATTTGTATGATTTACTTATTCCCTTAATTTATTAGGTAGACAGTACTAGCTATTGAAAACACATGGAAATAATGTATGTAGTTTTCATTTTGCACGGATTGATGTACGTAACGTGCAAATAATTGGTTATGTACAATGCCAGGAAATGGCACAACGTTACTTATGTACAAGGCCACGAGTTGTAAATTTCCCATATTGTTTAGAGTGATGTTGTCATTTGTGTTTGCAGTGACTTATCATTTTGAAAACTAATTGAAGGTGAGGTGAGATATATATGGGTTGTCTGTGTATTGTTTTGGATGGAAAATTGGCTTATGTCTGTATTCCAAGATTCCTATTGCGGGTTGCTTGTTTCTGTTCCATATTTGGTTAGATCTAACTGAAGGGTTTTTTGCGGTGTGGTTTATCAACTAACGATGTGTTTCGCTTTGTATTGATTTGTTATGACTTGTGTCGGTAAATTAGTATTATATTTTGAGTAAAATACGAATTTTGTCCAAGTGGGTTTGCAAAATTACATACCAGCACATGCATTTTGTATATAATCCAAGTGGCAGTTAATTTTGGGTGTTACTTGGAGAAAGTAACCCAACGAACTCATTACTTTATCTCCATGCCGATTAGTATATGAATTATGAGTTACGAACAGGAGTTGTGAAATTATTTAATGTTTACTATGGAAGTATGGGTTTATTGTTAGTAAAATTATGGTGGGCCTATATCGACAGCAACGAAGCAGTAATTTAAAGTTGATAAGTTCAAGAAGAAAATCAAGCAATTATGGTATTGGTTCAAATGCCTGAAATGGATGAAGACTTCTTTCGATGAACTGATGGTAACAAAGTAGAAAGTAACAAAGTAGAAAGTAGAAAGTAGAAAGTAAGTTGTTGTGTTGTTGTGTTGTTTGTAACAAAGTAGAAAGTAAAAGGGAAAAAACTACACAGAAGTTACAATGTAGAAAGTAAGTTGTGTTGTTGTTCATGTCCTCTCTCTCTGCAAACATTCTGCCCTTTATAGCTATAAAATACCCACGACCCCATGATCTGCCAATTCTGCAACTGCTTCTGTGCAACTTCTGTAACTGCACGGTCATTTCCGTGTATTGAAACCACATAAAAGCTTCACTTGTACCTGTCGAAGTGCATATAATTGAAGTTGTCACATGTGCCCAGGTCCTTTTAACCTTTCCTCGACAGATACAGACTCCCAATTCGTTCATGTTTCCTCTTGGAGGGTGGCCATTAAATCCATGAGCACTGCCAGTAACTGCTCCAGCGTGTAAGTCAGGTGGCATGCAAGATTCAATGTTAGTTGAATGGAGCAGCTGTTGGGAGGATGTGGGAAAAAATAGGTGCAAAGAGGAATTTTTAATCTAATATCCAATCAGAATGTAGCTGAAAATATGAGTGAACTTTTTTTTAAAAAAAAGTAGTTCCCATTTTTTTGATTATAAACCCGAGATGTATATTTTGTTTTTGATATAAATAAGTTGTGTATTTTCGTTACGTAAAATGTAGGACAACAATTGTGTTTAAGTCATTACAATACAAAAAAAGGTTATTTCAAACATATTTTCAAGTTTACCGACATTGAATATATTTTGATTAAATTACAGGAAAAATTCAATATTTGGCAGAGTTTGATGATTCATAGTCAGGGGCAGTAACAGTGAGTGGCCAACTGTTGCGGTTCAGTGGCCCAGTTTGCAAGGATTGTGGTTGTGTTTAGTGGACAATATTCTGTCGATTTTTGTCTCATAACGATGAGGGACATGCTCCACAATGGTGAAAAGGAAGGTCGACAGGGAAGAGTCAATATTTGACAGAGTGGACTTAAAGATTCGAAGTCAGGGAGCAGTTACAGTCGCAGTTATGGTGTAGACGTGTGGGATCATGCAATGATGGGCCACAAAAACAGTATACGGATATCGAAACCAACGATCTCCGTTCTAGGCATTCCAAGTATACTAAACCTCCACTTCTATCTGTCGATCTCCCTTTTCTTGTGTTTATTTCATGGCCACCAACTGTTTGAAACTTCTGTCGACAGAGCAAGGCTCCAGCTTTGTCTCATGCTTCCTCCTGAAAGTATGCCCACTAACTCATAATGATGAGGGACATGCCCTACAATGGTGAAAATGAAGGTCGACGGGGAAGAGTCAATATTGGTTTTCAGGGGACTTGAAGATTCGAAGTCAGGGGCAGTTACAATGGCAGTTATGGTGTAGACGTGTGGGATCATGCAATGATGGGCCACAAAAACAGTATACGGATATCAATACTAAACCTCCACTTCTATCTGTCGAGCTCCATTTTCTTGTGTTTATTTCATGGCCACCAACTGTTTTAAACTTCTGTCGACAGAGCAAGGCTCCTGCTTTGTCTCATGCTTCCTTCTGAAAGTGTGCCCACTAACTCCATGACTGGTGATAAAAACTTCCCCTATCACTTCTAGGTGACCCACATGCAGAAAGCCCAATTTCAGGTCGTGGACATTCCTTTAGACTTGGCCACATGCCCTCGATTAAGTGGACCATCTGTCGACAGAGACTGGCAAAACTTGGTACAAACAATGGCCCCCATGTTCAAGTTAAATATTGCGGAAGTGATTGAGACCCCCTCCAATCACCACCTGCACCACCCCCACCCACCCCACACACACACACACGTGGGGGTTGCTGATTGGAGAAGGAAAAGAAAAAAAAAAAGAAGAAATGGAAAAAAAAAAAAGTGGCCAATCAGAGAGAAAGAGGGTCATGGGGGTCCCCCTTGTGGGGGTCCAAGTCATATGATATTTAAGTTCAACGAGGGGGCCATTGTTTGGGCCCAATAGCAAATTTCTTAATACGGGCCCAAAACAAACATAAACTACAGCCCAATATAAGAGCTTTTAAATATACTGGCCCCATCATAAGCTATAAAAGACCCACCCTTTTAACTTCAAACCACTTCATTTCCCTCTGATTCGAACTCCCCAGACTGTACTCCTTCTTCTCAACCATTGCCGTTCAAAACCAGAGCACTACAAAACCCTAAGCCATGGCGCCGAAAAAATCTCAACCATCTCCATCTGAGGAGAACAATGAAGACCTACTCCGCTTCCCAGACCCTATCAAAGCACGTATCGCTCCTCTAAAATTTGGTGCAACCCTATTGCCCAGCACAAGCTCTGTCGCTAAGGCTACTCTAGGCCCTACCTTCGCGTCTTACTTCCCAGACGAGCTAGCTCCATACTATCCCCTTGGTAATGGTGAGAACCTTCTTCTCAACCAAGCTGGACTCAAGTGGACTAACTGGAATGTCAGCAAAAACCCACTCAGAGGGTGGAGGTCACCAGACTCTGATTGGCGAAGCTGGGCCAGGAGAATTGAAGGTCACGACGCTAAAGTATGGAAGCACCAGGGCATTGGTGAAGCAATTAGACTGTCGACTAAAATTTATGACGTGGACAAAGGGCTGATTGCTGCTGCTGCATGCTTTTGGTCGCAGTCTAGTAACTCCCTACTCCTCAATTTTGGTATGATTTCCCCTACCATCTTAGATGTAGCTACTTGACTAGTCTCCCAATCTTGGGCAATCCAATTCATGCTCTTCTTGAGCCTCCAAAAGTGACATTTACTTTAAACACTGACATGTGCTATATAGATTTTGCCAAAAAATACCAAGGCAAGCCTGGTTCCCCTGTCGATGACAAAGAAAGAACTGCTTTTTACTTACTTTGGCTTTGTGAGTTTCTTTTTTGTGTCCCTGGGTACAAGATCACGAAAGAATACCTCCCCCTTGCCTTGTGTATGCAAGATGTCCAACTTATGGCATTAGCCCCTTATCTTCTTGCCACCCTTTACAAGGTCCTATTTTCCTTTGTCGACAAGAAGATTTCTAGCAACTGTGGTGGCCCCTTCTGGCTCTTCCAGGCCTGGTTGTATGCCTATTTCCCTGAGGCACGACCCCCACCACCTAACACCTTGAAACCTGTTTGCTACTCCTATGTTGAGCAACTGCTCACTTATAACAGCCAACCCATCCTCACTTTCAGAAATCATCTTACCATGTTTTACAACCTTCCTTCGCAGAGACCTTCCAACCTGTACATGCCATTTCAAAACTTTGAATTCTCCTCCAGTAGACTTCGCTTCCTCTTCACAGACCCTTCTGATTTACACAATGAGCAAGTCCAAGAACAAAATGAGAGTTGGAGACACATTCTCACGTCTAGACATGTCTTGGTTAGCTGTTCCATATCCTCCGCCAAGCTATCTAGCTGCAGTTTTGAGACATACTGTCCCAATCAATGGTCCAGGCAATTTGGTCTTTTCCAGGCTATCCCTTATCCTTATTTCCATCCATGAGGAGATTGGGTCCAGAATCCACTTCAAAGATCCTACACAAGCTGAATCCATTCTGACAGAGAACACCAAACTTTTCCAAGATTTTGGCCCCTTCTTCTTCAAACCTGCTTCGGACTACTCGGCTGCTTTTGACCATTGGTGGGGACTTATGTTTGCCATTATTTTCTGCAAGCCACTTGAAAGCTGCCTTAACGATACTTGTATTCATATTCAGGGCCGCATATCCTCGCCTTCTAAGCTTAAGGCTACAGGTATCCTTCCTTCATATACTTCATATCCCTGACTGTGTCATGCAATTTGTTTTGTTTTTTTCTCTACAACACTAACTTGTTTAACCTTTGACAGCCAAAATTGGGCCTGCTGCTGAACCATTGGTTTGGGACCAACGTAAAGGCAAGGATCCAATAGATGCAACTACTCAGACAAACACCCCCTCAGTTTCGAAATTAATGGCAGACTCTTTTGCAGCCGCGCAAACACAAGCACAGAGAGGAACTACCACCCGTACCCCTGCCGAGACAGAGGTCACGACGAAGAAGAGAGAAGAGCCTTCCACTGCTACTGCTCTAAGCACAGACCTAAGTGAGTGGGATATCCCTCTCAGCCAAATGGTTGGCCAAACAACATCAAATCCTTCAGGGCAGCTCTACCAAGTAAGCCTTCACTTTACATATTTACAGCATCTCAATTTCCATTCACGCCCGACTGATCACTTACTTTTGTGCAGAGAAAAAGAAGGAGATTACTCCTTGCTGCTGCTGATGATGACGATGCTTCCACTTCTCCTCAACACATTCATCAAATTCCCAGTCCAATCAGCAATGTACCCACAGAACCCACTGTACAACTAACTCCACCACCACCTGAAGCATCGCAACAAACTTCCTTACAACCCGCTTCACAGTCTTCGCCACAGCAATCTACATAATCTGCATCACAACATCCTTCCACTTCTCCTCAACACATTGTCCCTTCTGTCTCTAGCCCTCAACCATCACCATCCAAACCCTCCAATTCCCAAACTTCAAACAAAGAATCACAGAGGATTGAATTTGACATTTCAATCAACAGATGACAACACAAAATCCCCTCAACCAGAAGTTCAACACAACTAAGGTAAATAGAAATACAAATGTTATTGTTTGTTTGGGAAAAAAAAAACTTCTTTTTAAGTAACTGGTATTGTTCTCCAATTTACAGGGATGGACATAATACAGGACTCATCTCCACGACCAGTGGGCGAGACAGAACTTGAAGGTCCTCATGACTTTCCCCTGTTAGCTGAACTAGAGAAAGAGCCTCAAGGCACTGATGCTGCCATTTCATCAATACCAGAAACAACTCGTCCTGATGGCACAACCACAGCTGAACAAGGCCAACCGTCTGCGCGCACGTTATCAGGACAGGTACTACCATTTCCAACCTCATCCTATTTACTCTTTATTACTTGCAAGCATATATTCTCACCAAACTATTAATGTTCACAGGTCGTCGGTCCATGCCAGGATATTTGGGCCGAACTTTCTATTCTTCAACAAGATCTAGACGAAATATCCCCATTGCCTCAAAGGCTACATCTGTTTGATGCTGAAACTCAACAAACCTTAACCACCTTCATCAACCTCATTAACACCCCAGTTGAAGAAATTATTCTCCACAAACCTGATGAAACCTTGGCCTGTCTTTCTGCTGTTATAAACCTCTCCCCTAATCCTTTCAACCCCATTCAACTAAAGCAATTGGCCAAGATCATCACAGAATGGCCAACCCTTTCAGAGATGGTTCAGACTTGCTCGAAGGATATTCAAACCAAAAAGGATTTCCTAAACGAAGCCCACACCATATCTGCTTCACTCAAACTCAGCCATCAAACCTCTGCAGCCATTCTTCAGCAACACTCAGCACTTTAACTTGAGGAAGCCAAACTCATGGCAGAACTTGCCTCTGTCCGGCAAAGAAAGGCTCATCTGCAGCAGCAACATGACCAGTTTAATCAAGAAGCAAGGATGATGCTCTCCCAAATCAGACATCATTCTGCATCCATTCAGACAACTAAAGCTGAGTTGGACCAAGCCCAAGCCATGCTGGCAGATGCTCAATCAGAGTGGGGTGTTCTAGCCGTTCTGTTCCCCAAATCCTAGGCTAGTTTATATATGTATTCTTTTGTATTGCACAGCTAAGAATGATTTGGAAAGGTAGGAATGATTGCCTTTTTAATGATAAGATTGTTGATGGGCCTGAATTGGCTGAGATGGTGAAAGTGAGGGTTGCACTTTGCTGTAAGCAAAGTTATAGAGGCCTACAGTATTCAGTGGACGACATATATTGTATTCTGGATAGTATCAAAGTCTGATTGAGGGGGTGGTGTTTGGTGTTTTTTGCTGCAAGGGTGCAGGAGTTTGGTCAATCTGTGGTATGTAGGATTTTGGTCAGTCTGTAGTATTACCATATCTTCTTGGTGGCTACTTTTGCTCTGCTGTGCTTCAATGTTGCTATGCTTTGCCTTATTTTTGGCTTGTTGCTCTGGCTTAGTTTATGGGGTCAAGCATGCTCATTTCTGGTTGCTGCTCTGCTGTGCTTCAACTCTGCTCTGCTATATATGTACTCTGCTGTTGCTATGTGGGATCAACGAATAGGCTTAAGTCTGCTGCTGCATATTGGCCTTTTTGCAATTGTTTGAATGATGTTTTGGTGTGCTGTATTAGAAGTCCGCTGCTGGATTGGGGAAAGTTATTGGAGGTCTGCTGCTGGCCTTGTTGTAATTGTTGGTCTGCTGCTGTAGTTATTTTTTTTTTTTGGAGGTTGAAGGATCAGGCTCAAGTCTCAATGGAGGTTGAAGGCTCAGGCTCAAGTCTCAATGGTGGCTGTATGGTCTGAAATTTGTTCATGCTGCCTTGGAGTTTCATCTGGTTGCCCTGTTATGTGGTTTTGTGAGGATGGGCTTGGAGTTACATTCTTATTGTTTTCCTTCTGTTTTTGTTTCTCTTCGTTGGTCTCTCACCAACTAGGAGGTTGGAGCTTTTTTAGCTCCAACCTTCTCTTTCTTGATGTATCATTGACACCTTGTATGTGCTTTTTCATCAATACAGTTTGTTGTTTTGCTGAACAAAAAAAAAATTGAATATCAATACTCTGTGTTTTTAATGGTCTGTTGTATGGTTGTTTTTATTTTTTGTGCAATTTTTCACCGTTTGTGCATTGTTATGAAGTAATCAATTCCCCTTCAAAGTGCATTATAGTCACCGCTATTTGTTTGTTCTGTGGGCTTTTTTTTTTTCTTTGTTTTGGACAAAATCATGGCATTCAAAAAAATCGAACAAACATAATTCATGTGATAAAAGCGAACAAACATTACTACTTTCAACTTACATTGTTTGTTGGACAAATATCACATTGCACTAGACAAACATTACTATAGTCATTTGGGCAAATATGACATTGCATTGTTTGTTCTGTACCCATAACATTGGAATTATGTGTATCACATTACGTACAGGCCACGATAAAAACAAACAAACATTACTACTTTCCCTCATTTGTTCCAGTCCCAAACATTGGAATTATATGTACAATCAATGCGCGTGGGAAATTAGTATTATCACAGCTGCGACCTAAAAAGTTGTCACAACAAGCTGATGTAGTAATCCAGTTGTGGTTGGGCATCGAAATTACTCTCGTACTGGCAGTCCATGA
Organism: Camellia sinensis; assembly: GCF_055761805.1. Taxonomy (NCBI): domain Eukaryota; kingdom Viridiplantae; phylum Streptophyta; class Magnoliopsida; order Ericales; family Theaceae; genus Camellia; species Camellia sinensis. The sequence goes on from NC_138967.1 coordinate 54,664,661, forward strand.
TAAAATCGCTGCCCTATTTGTTGTAATTGCAATCAATCACATGCACGAACGATACTCGCCCATCTTTGTATTGTTCACATCCATAACGAAGTCAAGCACCAACTTCCGGAGCACAGAAGGATGAAACTATGTACAGAAAGCGAATAACACAAATCAGGTACAGTTACAGCAGTAGGAAATAAACAGATTTATTTCGCAATTGGAAATTAAGCGGTACAATGTACCTTGTGTGGACCGCTGGGTATATCAAGCCGCTACATGTACTTGATCACAAACATCCCACAGTCGAAAGTGCTACAAATGAAATGTAACATTCAGTTTCTCGTAAAAATATAAGCAGGTTTGTTAAATGAGTGATTCAGGAGTGAAGTCAATGTGACGTAGGGTTTGTGGATTACTCGTCCAGCTGTTGTAATGGCCTTTGTTCTAACATGCGGACGTCAAAGGTACACACGTCTACAGCATATTCATTTCCAAACTGTAGTTGCAGTAAGGCATGCATTGTTTGAACCTGTTGCAGAATGAGACGGTTAGTTTATGTGAAGGATGTGACAGTGTGGAAATAGATTTGTGAAATTCAGCACGACATACCAACATTTTTGCCGCGTTCAGCTTGTTGGTGTCCAGTGTGGCGGATGCCAATGAGTCAAATAGGTACGCCACACGGTCTACCATATCTATTTTTAGGCACACCCAATGTACTCCTCTATAATTGAAAGGCATGTAAATCTACACATAAACACAAGTGAAGACATTGTTTAGAGGGCATGCGAACATGTACGCACTTTCATATTTACATTGACATTCATGTAAATGGGATCGACATTCATATTACCGACGTTCATATTAAATCTACTCGCTTCAATGGGACGGACATTCATATTACCTTTTGACATGCATCAAGCACCCCAGTATATCTGTCATGTCCAAAATATGATTTGACGATATTTTCATGGTTCAGAGGTTGAGTTTTTTGATTTAGTATCAAAGTCTGCATGTTTAGTGTGTAAAGTTCAGTCAGCCAAAGTTTTTTGAAAATATGTCTTCTGCAATACACAACCGACCTAAAACACTTACTTACCGACACATATACTGGAAAGAACCACGCAGTATGCCTCCCGTCTTTGTGTACTTGCCGCTGTCCGTTAGTCAATTGAACCGCGACCAAGTTGATTGGCTGGAACATTGTAACAGACCAGGCAACTTGCGAAAAAAGGTTTTCCATTTGTTTAAATGTAATACGAAATAACAATGTCCCTATATGGATATGTCCATCATGCAAATATAGTGGAAATAACATTGTCAGATGCCACGACTTACAGTGTCGAATAGCCATGCCCCTGGTTTCAGCATGCGCATGTCACGTCTCGTAGCATATTCGCAAGGCATTTCATGTAGTTTCATAGACACGACAATGTCCCTACATAAAACGTATACATCAACCAGTAAGAAGCAACCTACAGCCTAGTAAAACTTAAACGTATCTGGCTTAACTCTACAACATAAGATTAGTTTTTTCTGTTGTACAACTATGGCAGATATTCCTGATTCTACTAGGCTCCAATCCAATGAAGATTAGTTTTAAGTTTTTAAAAAACAAAATGAAAAGACAAAGTTTTAGATATTACAACTTATGACATGTCCAATAGTATTTGCTAAAATAATATGTAAAAATTGAAATACTCATTTACAGGTCAGCAAGTTAAAAAAAAAGAAACACGTTTTTTACAAACTGGAGCCAACAATATCCCAAAATGATCAAAATGGAAAATGTAAGCAGAGTAGAAGAAAATAGCTAGGGAAAATTGCACTTCATTATAAGTTTTCAAAAAAATTTGCAAATCATTGGTAAACTTTATTAAGTTTCATAATTAAAATTATAAAGGTTTCCATGAATTTGTAAATATTTTTGTGAAAATATCAGTGGTTTGCAATTTTCCCAATAGGTACATGTGTGCAGGATAAGACCAAAAGAATAAAACCTCAGACAGGAAATTTAGTCACTGATCTTTCCGTAGCCCACTGCATTAAATTCAAAGAAAATCCTACATACGACATGGATAAACCCATCATAAACCCATCAAAATCATAGAGAATGAAAAATTAAAGAACTGATACCTACAAGAATCAAATAAACATAGCACGACACATGAAAATTGTGGGATTCAAACTTATTTCACAAATACTACGGAACAGGTTAATTGCGAGTACTAAACTCATCCATACCTTTCATTGTTTCTGTCGTCAAGTACAGAGTCAACAACTTCGTGTTCGGCTGCTGATAAAACCTCTATGCTCTCCAGTGTTATCAAGTCCTTCTATCAATATAAACAATCAAGTAACATCAACTCCTCCTATTAATATAAAAAATTAACTAACTCACCACTGTTCAGAAATTTAATTTGCAAAGTACATAACACATCCTTATGCATCTAAAATTGGTGAAGCGATGTCTAACCTCTGAACGGAACCACTTGTCCAACTTGTGCAGTTTGGACAGGACTTTGTCCGAAATCTGTAAGACAATTGTACAACATTTGTTACTGCAAACTTGCACTAGAATGACAAATATTAAAATACAACACAAATAATGGTTCTATTATTATCAGTAATGCTGTCGACATCAATTGGTAATGAAACATACGAAAGGTGAAGTGATGTGGCGACTTGGGAATTTTTCGGCAGTAAGCCGAGTACTTATTTTGCTATCGTTGCACGAATGCATATCCCCTATGTCTGTCGCTTCAACACCTCTCCCTCTTCCTCTTCCTCTTCCTCTTTCTCTTCCCTTTCGTGTGCCTGTTACAATTTGTCTCGCTCCCAATGTTTGGGCAACCTTACCAGCAGAAGGATGTACATTGTCTGCTTCTCCTCGCATTGGTGGCAAGGTTTGCAAATCATCAAAGGAAGATAAACTCTGTTTTGCAACGTTTTTCATGGCCAGAAACTGAACCGAAAGAGATTTGCTTTCTTCGCTTGCGTATGTTTCCTCCAACGTAAGGCCACGGTTGTTGTGCATGTCCCCAACTTCTTGGACGGTACGCAACTGTCCAACGTACATATCAATTATCTCATTGGACAACATTCCATTCACATAATTGTCCTCCCAATCCACCCCCTATAAATCTTGAACATTACCCTCATTTGGGCTGCCATAATAATTTGGGAAGACCACGCCGCCATCATGCAACTCGACTCCCATGGTAGGGTCAACACCCTTTTCCTCTGAGCGAGGCAATTGTGCTATTTCCGATAAACCTGCCAGCACTTGCTGCATCATTTGCTTCATTTCAGCAATATGTGTCTGTTCAGTAAACGGTTTTTTCCCAGACAATATAGCTGCAACCAGTTCGTTCAGCATTCCTTTCAGTTCACCAATGCTGGAGGATATGTTAATGTTGCAATTTCTTTCAGTCGACTCCACCTAATCACACAAACACATACATTAACTTACTACGATATTTCATCTTCAAGTAACCTCTGTGAATTGTGTGAAGCATGTGTACTGATTGCTTTTGCTTACCTTTGCATTGTCAACAGCTTCCTTCCCTCGGAAATTGAGCAACATGTCCCTTATTTCCGCATTGCTGTGAAGCACTTGCTTCATGGTTTCCTTCAGTTCACCAATGTCGGTCTCAACCCTGCTCAAACGAACATCATCAATCTGTGGTTTTTGTTTGTTATTGACATGGTGTGTGTCAATTGCGTCATCAATGTCGTTGCTTTCCGCTTTTGTTGGATGAAACTCCACCTAACATAGTTGTCAAATCGGGATTCAAATCATAAATGAAAATGGTAATGCACTGAATCGTTAATCGATCTCAACTGTGAATCGTAAAGTTTCGGTCTGCTTTCTTAAGTTGCACACAACATATGTGTACACACTTTACATATTAAATATATCTTATAAAAATTAATTACTCCATTTGTCTGAAATGAAAAAAAAAATTTTGTTGTAAATGATGCTCATCTGGTGTGGATAAAAACTTCACAGTCGATCCCATGTTTACCACTTTACCTTTTCCTAATTACATAAACAAAGAGAAACTTTCAATTACAAACTAACTAACAATAACTGAACGACAATGTTTTGACCTTTTTACAAGGTTAAAAAACCAAAATCTTCAAGCTTTTCCAACAATCTGACTTCAGGGCTTAACCAAAATTCATTTCGTAACGGAAGTTGTACATAAAATTGAATTTGTAAGGCTACAACATCGTCCACATGGAAACTTCATGTTTTCCCCCCCAAAAGTTCGAGTATTTCAGAGTAACTAGGGAGGGACAAACTGAAAATATGACGTACGCTAAGGAATGGGTCACTGTTTGTCACTGCTTGTCACCTAGTCATAGGAACACAAATTCTGTCTGTCACCGTTATCCATAACACAGGTGGGGCAATGCTGTCAAATGTGTAGAACAAATGGGTTGATTACCTCATGTTGCTGCAACATTTGCTTCCTTCCCATACGTCGCCTCGTCTCCCGTATTTCGGCATCACCCCAATCATTTAGCCGAGGGATGGAGCGTGTAGTAGCCGACGTACTCTTACAGGGAGGGGCAAAACAATCCAAGTAAAATAGCTGCATTATAAGGGGGGAAAGATGTTTACTATACACTTCCGAGCAAAATAATCCGTATTCGCTAACAATGCATACAACTTACAACACAATCATATGTATGTGTTTATGTGTCTCGATGGCAGAATCCCCATGCAGCTTTCCAGTTAAAAAGATAAGCTTTTCGTGGTTACAAAAAATGTGGCCCGTACAGGTATATTTGTCATGCTGTTCAATAACAAGTAAGTTTGTATTTCACAACGACTGCCATTTTATTGAACCATATGCACAGCAATGGATGAAATATGTAATCGGCATGGTACAAACAAACAACGGTCGATTACGTTACCATTAGAAGGAAAACACATCCAGTTGCCTCGCGCTGAACTTTCATCTGATACTTCCGAACACCTTTGACAAGGAATTGCAGTGTCACCTTTGCCCAATTACATGCCCCCATACCGGTCACGTCCTTCACGGCATGAACGAACGACAGGCTCAACGCGGTCATTGTGGTAGGACACAACATGGCCCCCAACACGTACAGCGCAAACTTCCGCCGAAACTCGTCATCCACACCATCACTCTCAGTCAGATAAACTCTCAACTGGTTCAAAGGAATGATTCCCTTAACAGCTCCAACCTCTTCGTAGATATTGGGATATGCGTCTATTGAACCAGTGAACTGCACGTCATTGCCTTCTGACCGTATACCCAATAAGACATGCACTTCCTCACAGGTGAGCCTCAGGTGACGGCCATGAACAGTCAACGAACACGTGTCAGGATCGAAGTTCTGTACCAACCATTGGCACAAGTTGTGATCTATACGGGTACACTTTAACCCGAGGAGGCCACCGAACCCAATATCAATGACTGCCTACTTTTGTGCTTCGTTACACCGGTTCACGATATCAACAGTTGCCTTCAATGATATGCAGACTTGCATTTTACTCTGCAATGTTATTAACGTGAACATTAATACAAAAGATTAACCAACATTGTGTCGATAGCAGGTCCTCCCCAAATGCAGTTACGAAAACACTAAGCACGTAAGTACCTTTGCAGATTTCTTTGCAACTTCTTCGCACAGTCCCTTGGCACTTGCCTTAGCCATGTCCTGAAACCTCTTTTTCTCATCACAGGGGAGTTCTTTCCACCTTTCCCAAATATCCTTTTGGCTCTATAAGTGTTACACCAACGTGACGCACATACAGGACAAATAAGAGCTGTAAGTCCAAAATAATTGTCACCAAAAAGTTGTATCACTCGCAATGTGTGCACATTTTCTGGTATTTACATATGTTTGCACATACAAATTACTATTTCGCACACAGTTGAAATAAAAACGGACATGGAATTTCACAAATAATCAGAGTTTATAAGAACATGCAATATGGCGTCTATGACTGCAAGAAATCGCAGAATGCGACACAATAGAAGCACATGACTGGTGTGCGCTTGGAATAGAAGTCCATACTTTGCTATCACAGCAGTCACGTGTTTCCATCACGGTACTCTACTTACTACATGTCTGCACACTAACCATATTTGGTCTGGGGTTGTTTGCTTCTCGTCTTTCCTTGAATTGTTGCTGGCTGCAACCATTGTCAATTTCGGCGCAAGTATATGTTAGATATGGATGGATATATATACATATATGTACACAATTTGTGACACAAACAAATTTGGTCCCAACTACATAATAATGCATCCGTAATGTCCAATTTTGGTTGCTAAAAATATAATAACCACATCATTTCTGCAACAACAATTATAAATGGTCCAAATTATTTTGGCCCTTACTTTTGGTCTCTAAAATCTTAATTTCTTGTGAGTACAAACTGAAATCTGCACAGGCGCAAGCTATGAGTTCAAAATATGTAATGCAGAATTGTGCAAAAATACTGTCACACGTTTCTGACGAGAGGGATTCGTACTGTGAGCCACTTTGAAGGACACGGATCGAACCTGTAAAAAATAAATGACCCAAGTGGCCGCTTTCGAGGAGGGGGCTCGGTAATGTCAACCCTTTTCATTCGTGAACCTTTGCCACTTGCCTTCAATGTTTTCCTTTGCCTGTAACAAATATCAGCGTAAATGAAATTTTGTTCAAGGCCAAATTACATCGGTGGTATGTACGTTTTGTGCATTCTGTCATCTTCGTCGGTTAACTTTAAAGTTAGTCAATCTTGTCTTCCCATTTCAAAAGTTGTGCCATTTTCGTGAAATTGGTAACGTCGTTTTCCGTTGTCACCGAAAATTATGAACTGAAGTGGTTTAGTATAACTCAGTGAATTATGGATTTCACAAATTCTCTCCGCAGAATACGCGACATGTGCCGTATGTGCACATATTCTGGTAAGAAATCGACACAGTTTTAATCCATTACACGAAATTCATGGTGCAATTTGAGGCTATCGCAAATGTGTCAAACTCAAATCGCACAACCTCCTGATGGCAGTACATAACGGCACAATATGCCATACACGAACAAACCGTGGTATTTAGTAGGTACAGGAAACATAACCTTGCAAACCTAACTGTATCAAATACTGAACGACTTAAACTCACAGTTGCTTTGCATTGTCTGACATGTCGCCCATATCCAATTACGATAATTCCTGCAAAGAATTTCATGCAATATTCATAAGGATGCAGAAAGAACGTTACTCCCAAATTGTAACAAAACGAAATTGACTGTTAACAACTTACAATCAACGGACCATTGAGTCGTACATGCATTGTACGAGTGGTACTTTTCGTTTATTTTCAAGTACGATATGTTGTCGTTAATTTATGCAGATATGGCATGCCACTGTTTTACGAAAATTAATTGGCCATATGTTGTACTCGTTTTATAGTATTTACGACTTCAAGCCAGAATCAACAACCAATGCGCACACATGAAACAAGGCCGCATCGGACATTCAACCCAACAGCACCCATACGCAACTTACCTTCATGCAGAGAAATAAAAACCCGACTACACTGCTCAACGAAGACCGTTTGTCACTTTGGAACTCCTCAATGGCAATATCAGTTTGTCACTCGTGTAGTTTGTATACCTAATCGTACGTATGGTTTCAATGACCTAAAGAGGAACAGTTTAATAGTTGAGAAATGGTAATGTCGTGTGAGTGGAACACAGTAGGTCATAATAATAATGTGCTCCGAAATAAAAAATAGACAGACTCACACATGCCCGAGAAAATGGTGACTGTTACCGTCGGCGACCTGGCGCAGTCGAAATGGAGAGACAGAGAGAGTGTGTGTTACTAGAGGTGGACAGCAAAATCGAAATGGAGAGAGAATGAGGGACAGCAAAGTTGCCGAAATTTGTATGTGGGAAATGGAAATGAGTTGGTGAGATTAGAAAGGATACGGCATGTGGGTCATCATGAAAAGTACTGCATCTGTGGGATTTCAAAAGCGCTGTCTGGCGACTTTGGTTTTTGTTCCAAATTTGGGAGGCAAACGGAAACGTACGTGACACAACATATTAAGGCCAAGTTTGGCAAGTTGGGAAAAAAACCAAAAAGTCAAAAAGCTATTACTATTCACAAAAAGTCAAAAATTACGGCTACACAACTCCGAATTCTAATTTTTCCTTACACATTAATTTATACAATTTTGTAATACACATTTTTTCATAAAAGTCAAAAAGTTAACCCAAATATCCATATTTTTTTCCTCATTTTTTTCATCCACAAAGACAAAAATTGCACTTTTTTAGTCCAATTTTTTTCCTCACTTTTTAAATATAAATAAATGTACTTTTTCACTTTTTGTGAAATATGGGTTCCGTTTGGGTTGGGGGTTGAAATGATGTGTGTGAGAGGTGATGTGACTTAAAATAATGTGATTCAAGTCAAAATAGTGACTTTTGACTTTTGGCTTTTTATAAACATGCCAAACCAGCCCTAAAAGGTGGTTAGGAAGTTGCTATTTTTATGTTATTTTAGTATTTTCATATTTTTTAAATTTAATTTTTTGTGTTTTCAAAGTAATAGATTTTGTTGTACTTGGATATGATGTTTGTGACAGGAAATTTGCATTGATTATATGTTTGACGTGCCAATTTATGTTATTAATTATTTTTGCTGATTTTTTTAGTTTTTGTTTATTTTTCCCAAACGAGGCTTAGCGTAAGGTAGGGTAATGCTAAGTTAAATTTTCGGGCTAGAAATTAAAATTAAAATTTCGTACAGGCCGATGAATAAAATTTCGTAAAGGGTAAAATTTCGAACCGACTGGTCAACGGACAATGTATCGCGCGACTAACAAGCTGGTGGATTACAAGAAACTTCGTTCGCCAAAAATTAACAGCTGACAGTAACAAATACAATAACACATCCATTGTGGATGTAACTAGAATATTAGCGCTAGAATTATAACAAAATACGTCTTCACAGTAATAAGTAGTCGACATATTAGCAATTGAATTATAACGAAACTGTTACATGCGAACCGAGTCGTAAGTTATTTTCGTTCAGGGCTGGACATATCGATCGCATAAGTACAAACAAACTGAGACAACAAATTAATTACTAAGGAAGTACAGTAAGTACATTACACAGGATAACAGGGGCCAAACCAACAAATCTATATAACAAATCGAGGGTATCATAATCCCAACGTATTCTGGATACACAAATATTGGGCATTGCATTGGGTAGTGTTGTTCGGCCCGTGGGGGCAATTAGGGGACCCGTTTTGAGAATCTGAATCATTAAATGTGTACAGTTCGTCGCGTACTGCATACCTATGGAAAATCACGTTGATCGAATATCGAAAGCTATCTGATCGGAGTAGTTTTCTTTCAACTATTAACTACAACACCATCCCTTATTTTTATACAAAAATGATTTGATCATATAGTTACCGATATCCGATGACCATGATTTTTAATAGACATATACTACTCGACGAGTTGTACACATTGAACGGCCTGATTTAGAAATTTCTTGGCTATTTGCCTAAAATATGAGGTACAAAAAACTAGTGGGCTTGTTTGGTTTGTTTATGGAAAACATTTTGGGGAGACAGTTTATAATTTTTTTTGGTTTGTTTGGTTGTACATTTTGACTGACAACTTTTTGTTGGGAGTTTGGAATGATTTGATATTTTGGGAGAATTGAGTAGATGTGTGTGAGAGAACAAGTGATTGAGAGTGAGAGATGAGAGAGAAAAAGTGATTGATTGATGTGTAATAGAGAAAGTGATTTTCGCAAATTTTTGCAGAAAAATGTCAAACCAAACAATTTTCGAAATTTTTTTTTGGTAAAACTCATCTGTAAAACTCAAACCAAACATACCCAGTATGTTTGGGATGAATTTTTGGGTTTTTACGAAAATATGTGCACAAAATAGAGAGAAAATAAAATCATTCAATTTTGGTATGAGTTGTTGCTTTTTATAAATTAGCAGTGATTTAGACCCCCTCGAACTTCAACCCCAACCACCCCCCACACACACATGGCGGGTGGTGATTATAGGAAAAGAAAAAAAAGAAAAAAGAAAAAGAAAAAGTGACCAATCAAAAAATAAAGGGGGTCAAAGGGGGTGGGACGAAAGGGGTCAGGAGCCTCTCCTTGCAGGCTTCTCCTTGCGCCCGTCCTTGCAGGGCCTTCGGGCCTACTTTTAGGCCCAATTTTGATAATCCGAACCGTTCATATTTTATGATTTATTCAGTATATCATACCTGTAAAAAATCAAGTTGATCGGATATCAGAAAGTATGTGCTCGAAAAATTAAACTAAAAATTATTTTTTTAACAAATTTAATAAACAGTTTTCCGAACATATGCTTTCTGATATCCAATCAACTTGATTTTTTGCAGGTATGATATACTGAATAAATCATAAAATATAAACGGTTCGGATTATCAAAATTGGGCCTAAAAGTCGGCCCGAAGGCTCTGCAAGGACGGGCGCAAGGAGGAGTTTGCAAGGAGAGGATCCTCGTACGGGGAAAGGGGGTCCCAATCTTTATTCATACTGTCTTTTGTTAGTGATTTTTTGGCTTATGGACTAAAAATTAAAATAAAGATTGTTTGGTTTGTTTTTGAGAGAGTTGTTTTTGAAAAAAAATTTGGGGAGAGAGTTTAAAATTTTTTTTGGTTTGTTTGGTTGTGTATTTTGGGAGAGTTATTTTTTTGGGAGTTTGGGATGATTTGATATTTTGGGAGAATTTGAGTAGATGTGTGTGAGAGAAAAAGTGATTGGGAAGGAAAGAGGAGAGAGAAAAAGTGATTGATTGATGTGTAAGAGAGAGAAAGTGATTTTGAAATTTTTTTGAGAAAAACTCAAACCAAACAATTCTTTAGAAATTTTTTTCTTTAAAACTCGTCTCCCAAATGCAAACCAAACATAAATTTTCGTTTTCCCACTCTGCTATACAGGTTATACAAAGTATACACCTCAATCTCATTCTCACTCCCCCTCACTGTCACACTCACTCCTCCTCCACCGAACCCAGCCTGACCGGCGACCACTCCCGACGGCCACCCACTCGTAAACCCAACCCACCGCTGTAGCCCTCATTTTCTCTGCTTCGCGAACCATAGCTCGACCACGACCACCATCGGCTGTAGAGAAGGAATTTGTTGACGATAACGTGGGCTTTCAGGCCATAGATGAACCAGGTTCGTCCTCCAAACGCTGAAATCAAAAAGTTAGGGTTGTGATTCACAAAATAGATTTGAAAATTACTGTTATGCAGATAGATAAATGGTATGTTTGAAAAATGTGGCACATATTGTGACGAACATTTATGCATTTACCTTTTAGAGTTAAAGTATAAATTTTGCAGAACGTAGTATGAATACGCAGAAATTGATCCAACATAAAATAAAAGGATCACATCTTTGCAGAACATAGTATGATTATGCAGATTGATAATTAGTTGAACGAATGCATATAGTTATGTAATTTTCAATGTGTGATTGATAATGTGATTTTGCTAAATTTGTTGTCAATCACACATGAATTGTTGTAATAAACTGCTATCAACTAATGTGTTAGCTGCATGACTTGAATTAACTATTATCAACATTAATAACTATTATCAAACTGAACTTAAATGTTCATAACTATTGCTGATTTGTTGATAAGTATTTCAGTGTGCTTTGTTGAAAATCACATGTGTCATTTGTTGATAACTATTTCAGTTTGATAACTACTGAATCACATTCTCCAACAATCTGCCCCTAATCATTTCACTTCAGTATGATTTGTTGATAATAGTTGTTTAACATGTGTGATTGATAATTTACTTGACATTGAACTGATATGTTTGTAAAACTGCCATGTTTGTTCAGATTGAAAATGCTATGTGTGTAACATGTGTGTAATTAATCACAAATGCTATGTTTGAAACTGCTGTATTTGTTCAGTTCCAAAATGCTATGTGTGTACATTGAGCTGCGATGTTTGTTCAAATGCTATTAACAGTTTAGTCTGTGTAACCTCTGTGCAAATGCTATTAAACATGGCAGTTTGAACAAATAGATGTTTTCAGTAAAGACACACTCTGTCCCTCAAATTAAACTAGACCTGGTATTAACCCCATCAAACAGAAGCATAGCAGAGCACTACAAATTTCTCATATATGCAGATTTAAAAGATGGCTTCTTCTTTTAACATTAGCAACATAAGATTACAAATGAGGCTGTGCAATTGTGGAAGAACCGCTGCCATATGTATTGTCAGAACAATAAGAATGGAAATGAAGGGCGTTTGTGCTTTGTTTGCCCATCAAAATGTGTAAGTATGTATTGGAAATTTTAATCATTTAGTAGTCACAGTAATATTTGTCGTATTCAACTAACTGATTGTCATGCATTGTAGAGTACCACTCCCACTCCCCATTGCAATTCCTTCAAGTTCGTGGCTGAAGATGATGAAGGCGTTATGTCCACAATCCCTTCCAACACTAGAGTTGGTGATGCTTTAACAGTAGAACACTTCAACGATGTAAGGACGAGGCTTCATGACTTGGGAAATGACCATGGTCGAAGGCTTGAAAGGATAGAAAATATTATCAAAGCGATGGTGTATTTCATTATATTTTCTAGGGCCTTGCTACATCCCCCTAATTTTTGGCCCCCTAATCCCCCTAAATTTCAAACCAAGGCAAAAAAATAAATAAATAAATAAATGCCCAAAACGACGTCGTTTTGGGCATTAGGGGGATTAAGGGGGGCATTTTTTGGGGGACAAATCATTTTCCTATTTTCTATCATTGAGAAATGATTTGTCCCCCTAAAAATGCCCCCCCTAATCCCCCTAATGCCCAAAACGACGTCGTTTTGGGCATATTTTTTTTTTTTTGCCTTGTTCTGATTTTTCGGGGGATTAGGGGCCCCCAAATTCGGGGGATGTAGCACAGCCCTTCTATCATTTTGTACTTGATCGTGTAACTTTTGTACTTCTTTGTATTTTGGAAAATTGAATGGAAGTTTGTACCAGTTTTTGTTGTATTGTACTTCATGATGTAAGTAATGTTTATGGAATGAATTTTATTATGATGTAACTTATGTAACTTACTTAATAGCTTTGTGGAATGAATTTTATTATGGAATAAATGTACGGAATGAATTTTATAAGTTATTATGATGTAACTTATAATGTTATTCTGTAATGAATTTTGGGAAACGTTGGTGTCATTGTAAGAGCTTTGTGGATGCTATTTGGCAGATCTATGGACGAATTTTGTGGATGGTATGTGGATTCATTTTTGTGGATGGTATGTGGATTCATTTTTGTGGATGGTATGTGGATGAATTTTGTGGATGCTTTGTGAATGACTGAATTTTGTCGGTGCATTGTCACTTATCTGTGGCCTGTTATCTATTGCAGGGTACTCTTATCTGGGTGCATGAATTTTGGTTGTAATGAACAACTTCTGTTATGTGTTGCAGGTTTGTTTGTAATTAACAGATTTGGCAAATCTGTTATCTGTCAACAAGTATCTGTTTGTCACTTATCTGTAGCCTCAACTATTATCTGTTAGCAAGTTGAAAACAGATATAGAATGCGTGGTACATTTCTTCACCATCGTGCTGACTTCTTCATTAATGAATATCAATACTCTGTTTCTGCATAGTCTATTGTATATTTTTTTGTTTGAAGGGGAGCTGATTAGTTCACAACAATGCACAATGGGAGAAAAATTGCTAATGCACAAGTTGACCCCATGGGGTATGCTTCCACACAACCGTTGTGTTTGAAAAAACAAAACATTTTGTGCCCATATTGATGTTAAGAGTGTATGAGACCGTTGGCTGGTTGTGAACAATTTTTGTTTACAATTACAGCTTGTGATTCCAGTCAATGATTCCGACACTTAAACCTTATTGTCCATATTGAACGATTCACAAACATGAAGTAATCAACAAAACATTGGTTAATGATAGTTTCTGATATCGGTCATTGACATTACAAAAAAATTACCTTGTCATCGTACCAACAAAAATCATAAGACAGCTTTTAGTCGAGGACGGTGACCCAAAAAAATACCTTCAACAAAGTGGACATGATGAAGACATTAATGCATGCACCGTTGCAATGGTTAGCAGAGTATGACGGTCTGTTAGTTTCTAAGTCGTTTATTTTCACGCGACGATGCCATCTTACAAGACTACGCTTACTATGTCATACACATGTCCAGGTCTGCTAATCCACGCTCAAATCAACAACCTCGGAGTCTGAGTAATCTGAAAGGTCAGGGTCCGACACTAGTGCAGGATCCTCCATTATAGCCTTGATCACAGATGCCGGGTTCGATCCATGTATCTTCGACTCTGCCTTTGCATCCTCTATCTGTGAGTTCCTACTGAGTCGATGAGTCATTTGATCAACCTCACTTTGCAAACAATGCCTAAGTTGGGACTCGCTGACATGAGGGAATTGCCGCTGCATTTCAACCGATCGGGCTTTTGTGACCTTCAGAAAAGCACATCGACAATGGTGTTCACACTGAACTCGTTTGGCAAACAGTGAAACTGGAATTCCAAAATACTTCCCCAGGCAAGCATCTTGTATTGGGGTGCAGTTGTAATCCCGTAGAGGTTCAAAACTCCATAGTGTGAACCCTGTTTCAAAGAAACGTCGATCACCGAAGGAATCGATATACCCACCTGCATAATCCAATTCTGGTGACTTCGGTCGGGAGCTGGCAGCCGTTGCAAGTGATTGTCCACGACCACGTTTACCGTGGTGTGCATCCATAGGTGTGAAGGTTCTTGATTGAGTCCAACTTTGTTTTCGCAGGTTCACGAAGAATATATGGACGCAAAAACAAACCCAAATGCAAAGGAAACAACACTGGTTGCAAACATTTTTGTGGTTGGTTGTAAATGTTAAATTACCTTAAACCCGTAGTCATTAATACGCTGGTGGTAGGTTTAAAGATGTGAACACACTTATTGTTGTTTGGTGGCAACACCTACCCAAACTGCATAAAAGCAACTTAATGACTGCGGGTATTTCATTTAATAGGTTCGGTGCAATTGGAAAGGCATATGTATCTAATAAGAGCAATTTTGCTAACCTTTATGGATGAGTAGACATGTAATTGGGTTGGGGCACAAATACAAATGACGAATGTGACTATATGATGAACTGTGGGTGTGGAAATCAATGACAATGGGATAGTACTGATGGAAGGTACAATGCATGTGTGTTGGAAATGCCAAATAATGGATGATCAGGGGTACTGAATGGATGACTTGGTGCATGCAAGAAGGAACGAATTTTTGCAAGATGAATTCAGCCAGTTTGAGAAATTAATACAATGTATGTCACAATGCATGAGGTCTTCTGGAAACATACAAGTCATGTACCATATATTACAAATACTTACAGCATAGTGTTGTGTAATATTATGAATCTGTACATTCCTTTAAAAAAGTAGTCAGTAAAATAAACCATACACATATTCCTACAAAATGTCCGATTCGAACAAGATTGAAGCTACTGTTGAAGCTCATGTTGCTCCTGTATTCCAGCAGTTACAAGCTATCTACGAAAGGCTGAATGAAGTGGACACACGGTTGTCAAGTTTGGAGCGGCAAGTCGGCGCTATCAAGCAGAACATTGATTGGCTGACCGATGACAAATTGGTGGCGGACGAAGCGAAGTCTGATAAGACAATGGATGAGGACAGTTAATCAGACAGTACGGACAACTCTTCAGAAGACGCTGCTGATGATGCAGCAGATATGTAGATTTGATTTTTTTTTTTTTAACCTTCCCTGTAAGCCATGAAAGTTTTGTTTTGGCTGGAGTCATATGTGCTAATGGGATGATATATAACTTACCTATGAAGAGTATTGAGTTTTCATTCATAATGTGGTTTCTTTCATTTTTGAAAATTAATTTTCCCTTTTTTGTAATTAAATTATAAATTAACTTCGGTAACAAAAGCAGCCGTAAATTATATATAGTTACAGTCGCATTCATCCGAACAAGAAACATGTGTAAAGAAAATAGTACTAAGTCAGCAGCCACATCGACATGTTTGATCCATGTTTACATTTGACTTGCACTTTGCAGTTGGTCCATATTTACATCGTCCAGCAAAAACAATACTGGGGAGCCATAATTAACATCCATATTGAAATCAAAGAATAAAAAATTAGTTAAGTCCTATTGCCACCCAAATTACTGGCGTACTGGCAGCCTATTACCATCACTGGCCTAGCTTGTGGCATTGCTCATATGAAGGCACTCCCAGTACTCTGTGATCTTTGCATTATTGACATCCATAACGATGTCAACCAACAACTTATGACGCACAGAGGGAGCGAACTTTGTACAGAAAGATCATAAGACAAATCAGTTAAAATTGCAGGACATACGAGGAAGGATTTGATTGACAAATGGAAATTAAGCGGTAGAATGTACCTTGTGTGAACCGGGGCTTAAATCAGGTTGCTGCATGAATTTGATGACGAACATCCCACAGTCAAACGTGCTACAAAAATAATTTCACATTAAAGTTGTCGTCAATACTTAATAGGTTCGTTAAGTCAGTCATGCAGCATAGACATTAATGTGAGGGAGGGATTGTGGATTACTCGTCCAGTTGTTGTACTGGCCTCTCATCTAACATGCAGCGGTGGAAGCTACGCACGTCTGTAACATAATCATTTCCAAAGTGTAGTTGCAACAAGTCGTGCATAGTTTGAACCTGTTCCACAAGGTTGAAGTTGGTTTACGTAAAGGATGTTCAAGTTTTTTGTAGTGTTCAGAAATGCACCAGAAGGACATACCAAAATTTTAGCTGCATTTAGCTTCCTTTTGTTCGGTCGGTTGGATGGGACTGAGTCGAATAGGTAGGCTACACGGTCCACCATATCAATTTTAACGCACAACCAATGCACTCCTCTGTGATTGAAAGGCATGTAAATCTACACGTAAACACAACGGCAGACCTTGTTTAGAGGCCATGTAAACATGTAATGGCTTTCATATTTTCGTTTTAATATAACAGGATGAACATTGATATTACCCTCTGGCATGCATCAATCGCACCAGTGTATCTGTCATGTCCGAAAAATGATGTGACGATATGTTTATGGTGCAGAGGTTGCATATCTTTATTTAGAATCAAAGTCTGCATGTGTAATGCCTAAAGGTCATTGACGGAAATATTTGTCAAAATATGTCACACACAATACACAACGTAGCTTTAAACACTTACTTACCGACAGATATACGGGAAAGAACCAATCAGTGTGCCTCCCGTCATTGTGTAAATCCCTCTGTCGATTAGTCAATTGCACCACCACCAAGTTGATTGGCTGGAACATTGTATGCAAGACACAAGGCAAGTTGATTAGAAAGGTTTCTGAGTTCAGGGGTACTGAAAAACGCAGATTCATATTTGTGCAGCCAACACTTACAGTGTCGGATAGCCACGACCCTGGTTTGAGCGTGCGCATGTCACGCCGGGTGCCAACTTCACATGCCCGTCCATGAAGATTCATGGAAACAACAATGTCCCTACAAGCAATAAATGATCCTTAGAACGATAGTTATTTCACAGTGGACTGTCATTTAAAATTTGCAAGTAGTAAATGAAACAATACATTTCATTTTTGCGATCGTCAA
This sequence comes from Camellia sinensis, assembly GCF_055761805.1. Taxonomy (NCBI): domain Eukaryota; kingdom Viridiplantae; phylum Streptophyta; class Magnoliopsida; order Ericales; family Theaceae; genus Camellia; species Camellia sinensis. Next base: position 54,682,338 of record NC_138967.1, read on the forward strand.
ATACATAGTGAAGAAGTTTTTGTTCCTCCGCCGATAACAACCCTTCGCTGTCCAACATCATCAACAAGTCCTACAAAAATAAACAGCCAACTAACATTACACATTTCATAAAAATATTGAAGCTTACATTACAAGGTCGGTAGTCATAAAAAAGAACGTGAAATGATGTAAAAACTGTGAGCCTCAGAGTTTTCCCAACTTGTGATGTTTGGTGCGGAGTTTGTTAGAAATGTGTACTAACATATGGCAGCAGTCATAACTGCAAACATGCAATTCTTTGACAACTAGTACAATACAACACAGATGATTGTAAAATTACTGATTCACATTATTAATGTGGGCATGAATTGGGTATTCAGAACTTGTGGGGCATTAAAGGCAGTATTTATACCTTGTTCACGTTGTCCACACCATCAACATCCACAGGTGAACTGCTGTCGTCAACTCCACTATTTGTTTTGCTATCGATGCACAATTGCATATCCCCGACCTCAGTGGCTTGAACTCCACTTCCGCGCATTTTTCCTTTTCCTTTTCCTTTTCCTTTTCCTTTTCGTCTTCCCTTTGCACTTCCTCTAACGATTCCAGTTGCTCCAAATGGTTTGCCAAGCTTAGTAGGAGAAGTATGCACATCGCACGCCACGTTCTTCACACCCACTGACTGAAGGTCAGGAGTGTATTTATCTTCAGTTTCATATGTTTCCCCTGACTGAAGGCCTCCCTTCTTGTTGTTGTCCCCACCTTCTTCGATGTTCAGCGTGTGCCCATCATGCAAATGACTTTTGTCCCTTGCCAAGGTTCCCTTCAAAATCTGTTGTTGGTGATCCACCCCTTGTACATCTGAAATATTACACTCCATTGGGTTAACTTCGTCAGATGGTTTGACCACGCCATCGTCATGCGCCTCGACTCCAACAGCAGGGTCCACACCCTGTTTGGCCACGCCTGCCGGTTGCGGTGTAGAGAATATACCTTCGATAAGGTGGTGTAGCATTTGCTTCAGTTCACGTAAATTGGTTTGTTCAGTGAACTGTTCGTTGCAGCCCAAACTGAAACGTTGAAACAGTTGCTTCAGCATTTCCTTTAGTTGAGCAACATTGGAGGAGAGGTTAATGATACACACATCATTGCCTTCCACCTAATCATACATACACATTCGTGAACTTAATCATACCTTGTCATTGTGTGAAAATTGCGTAATGCTTGGATGGATTACCTTGTCATTGCCAACAACTTGCTTGCCTTCGAAATGTCGCAACATCTCCATTAAATCTGTTTGGTTGTGGAGAACTTGCTTCATCATTTCCTTCAGTTCACGAATGTCGGACTCCAAATTGCTCATACGGACTTCATTGTACTGTCCTGTTTGTTGGTTCTCGACATGGCATGCATCCATGTTAGCATCATCGGCGTTACTGTAATCAAACTCCACCTAATCATAGAAGCGCATAAATGAAGTCTGACATTGTATGTTGAAGACAAGTGGGTCGATGGTGTGAAATGTGCACAGTGGTAGGAGTGCTTACCGCAATTGTTGGGAAATTTTGCTTCCTTCTGATACGTCGCAGCGTCTCCCGTATTTGGGTATCACCCCAATCATGAAGCCGAGGTGTGGACCGCGTCGTAGTCGAGCTCAAACAAACACAATCAAGGTACAACAGCTGTGGACATTAAGGGGCACACCATAATTAAGTTGTTCTTCCCACAAAAATGAACTATATTCAGTAACAATGACATTCATTATTCTCAATTTTGCAGTGGAACGTACATAGCATACCGATTTTGTTGAGGATGCTGTCAACTTTATAGGCACATATCATGCAATGTTTTTTGGGGAAAAAAATGTACAGCACACCAAGGACTTTATTGATGAAACCAAGAAAAAAATTTATGTACATGTTCCCCTCTTCGCAACGTAGTTTTAATTGGTTCCTCCATTAAGGTTCGGCATACTTTTTGCCCTGTACTCTTTGTTCTTAAATTCATGACGGTAGTCACACAAAATATATTTCTGCAAGTACCATACTTGGTCAGGAAGAGTGTTGTTTGCCGTATTCACAAAGCAGGTACCATTGTATGTCCCAATCAAGGCCAATTTGTTGAACCATGACAGAACAATGCATGAAACACATGAAGGGGGGAATGGAAAAAAAAAATCAAGTTATTGGCATACCATTAGCAGGAAAACACATCCAGTTGCACCGCGATGACCTTTATACTTGCGAACACCGTTGTGAAGGAATTGCAGTGTCAACTTTGCCCAATTACAAGCTCGCATACGATTCACGTCCTTCTCGGCATGAATGAATGATGGCTTCAAGCCGGTCATTGTGGTAGGGCACAACATGGCCCCCAACACGTACAACGCAAATTTCCGCCGAAACTCGTCCTCCGCACCAGCAGTCTCGGTCAGATAAAGTCTCAACTTGTTCAAAGGAATGACTCCGTTAACAACTCCAACCTCATCGTAGATATTGGGATATGCTTCTAATGACCCAGCCAACTGCACGTCATCGCCTTCACACCGTATTCCCAATAAAACATTAACTGCCTTACACGTGAGCCTGACTTGACAACCATGAACATTCAATGAACTACTGTCAGGATCGAAGTTCTCTACCAACCATGCGCACAAGTCGTGATCTATATGTGTACACTTCATCCCCAGGAGGCCAGCAAACCCAATGTCAATGACTGCATGCTTTTGTGCTTCGTTGAACCGGTTAACTAACTCAACAATTGACTTCAATGATATGCGGAGTTGCCTTTTACCCTACACATTTTTTACCCTTAAATTAATACAAAAATACAACCAACAATGTCAGCAAAGCAGGACATAGCCAAATGCATTTCCGAAAACATGAAGTACGTAATGACCTTTTCAGACTTCGGTACACATGGTACTACTTTGGCGTGTTCCTCAGCGCTCACCTTAGCCATTTCCGCAAACCTCTTTTTCTCATCAGAGGGGAGTGCCTTCCACCTATCCCCAATCTCCTTTCTAGTCTTTAACCAAGAAAATGATAGACGTACAAGACAAGTAACAACTATGAGTCCAAAATTACTGTAACTACAACTTTATGCCAAACGCAATCCGCCTGCATTGTTGGTAATTAAATAAGATTGCAAATACAAATAACAGTTGCAGCAAAAAGTCAGCGACAAAACGTAGCTGGACTTTTACAACAAATTGAAATTTACAAAAACAATAGGAAGGTGACATTATTACATGCTACAATCCTACAAACGCGAAACAATCAGAAGCCCACTACGACCATTCAATACAACGTGTGGATAGTAACCCAGCGATGTGTTTCTATCATAGTGTATTATAGAGAATACAGATTTCGACACTCACCATTTTTCGTCGAGCGTTGTCTGGCCCTTGCATTTCCTTGAATTGTTGCTGGCTACATGCAAGCATCGTGAAGCTTATCATCACTAAATGTTAAATATGAATACATATATATATATATATATGCAAGTTTTTATGTCAAGCTGGCCCCGAAATCGGCATAAGACAGCTTTCGTACATCTGGGACTGAATCGACACCAATTTAAACATTTTCAGACATGCGTAACAAAACCAATTTGAAACATCACAAACTGAACTTCGACGAGGCGCGTAATTTCAGTACGAAAAATGTAATTCCAGATTGTCAAAATAAACAACTAGTACCTGTAACAAATGAATGGTGCAACTGGCCGCTTTCGACAAGAGCCAGCGATAGTGTTAGACATTTGGATATGTTGTTCGGCAATTGTTTTGAATCTTTTCCTTCCCCTTATGAAAGAGCAAATCATACAAATTAGATTGAAGGAAAAATTACAGGGGTGGTGTACACATTTTGTCCGTTGTCTAATTTGGATCGATGCACTTTAAACTACCTAAATTGTGACAGTCCATTTCAAATTTCGTGGACATTTTCAGTCAAATTGCTAATGCCGTTTGTGATTTTTAAAACAAAGATTGTAATGTCAATTGATTGAGATTATATAAGTTCAGTAAAGTTATAAGTTGACTACAACAAAAAGTACAGTTGCCACGTATATGCATATTTTCTGATACAAAACAGTGAAGAGTTGTAATCAAATGGACGTAATTGAAACAAAAGTTCAAAATTGATGCTGCAAAGCGAGGCCATTCAAAATTTGTGCAAAACAAATAACACAAACACAAAAGTACACGGGCTGCTGTAAGAATTGATCCCGAAAAAAATCAGCGTATTCCTTGGTGATGGATTTCGTTTGTTTACAAACATATGTACGTGTAACAAGCCCGCGGGGGGAGGGGACCTCGCTACAGTTCGGACTCTCGATTTGTGTCACGGTTCTTAATCTGAACCAAAGAATCCAAATCTGGCAAATCGTTTTGAGAAATAGATTTTTGAAAAAGTAGTGCCAAACATGGACTGCTTTGCCAGATACAGAGTCGCCACCTAAATATTTTAAAATGAGGGAATTTAGGAAACCCTGACTCGGTGCCGAAGGCCACATGTCCGTCATCACCGGAGTTGTCTCGGCTCGGGAGCTTGGGTACGATCGGGGAAGGTCAGCTATGAGCACCCCCTTTCGCCCGGTCCGAAGACCGGCCTCTACTAACCATGATATCCAATTTTGAAAACGTTATGTGTTCTTAACCCGTTATTAGCCTAGAATTACTATGTTATGCGCACAGCAAACAAGTATAGACTAGATTGCCTAATTTGGAAATAAACATTGCATATCCGTTTGGTTTTGAAAATGTTTTGGAATTTGCTACTCGCAAGTAGACTAAAATGCGGATTTCAACGAGTCTTTCCAACTCCAACAATCCAACCTTCACCCACAGGCATTCAAAACAGTTTAACACATAAGCATCTAGCCGCATGGCAAGCATACTGTCATGTTAACATTCACACACATGCGAGATGCTAAAGCATAAATACTTACATCGTACTCCGTGCCAAAACAGAGAACTTGTTAGCAAACATGCATGATCCAAGTCCATGTTAAATGCCTAATGCATCGCATACAAAGTGTTGCTAGGATAGGCTCGGCTATCCTAAACATGTCATGTGAAAATGCACAATTATCACGTATTCAGTTTGGGAATTGAAGTATTGATGCAGTTAGCGTGATGTACCGAGCCTAATGCATGCAATACAAATGCATGGATGCACACATGCATAGCATAAGGTATGTTAAATTAAACGTGCCCTAATACTAACCATTAAAACGGGTAAGTAAAAGGGAAGAAAGAAGTGAGGTTGGAAGACATACACACCACCCACACACACTTATTACAGATTTGCCCTCGCTCGGAGGGACCGAATAAATATTACAAATTAATTAACTACGCAAGCTAATTAATATTACAAATTAACTAATTTAATTAACAAATTAAATAAATTAATTAAAACAGGAAAACGCCTCGGGAAGCGCGCCACCATGCATGGGCTGCCTCTGTTTTCCTTCCTTTCCTCCTCTGGAGGCTGTCAAAGCCTCAGGACTGATCCCTTGGACAGAGAGGATCACCACCGGCTGATTGAGATTGCCACAGGCAGTGTGGTATGGCCATCGGCACAAAATTGAATCTGTCAGCAGAGAAATTGTTGCCGGTCGGCACATTACACTGCCGGTCGGTAGAGTATTCCTGCAGAACCTGCAACTCACAGCAACAGAGGGCAAGGCAAAGCATGGCAGCACAATTCAAAGCATGTATGCACCAACCATGTCTCTTATCATTGTAATGACTCAAAGGGACATGTGCCTCGGTTCTTGGACCACCAATCACACATTTCCATGCATGATGGCCTAAAGAACCAAGTATGCAACTTTGATTTCAAATGTATGCAAACCAATCAAGCAAAACTCCCAATCCCTATCACCCAAGTCAAGGGACAAGGAATGCATGCAAGATGCAATGCAACCTAGGCATACAAGCTAAGGATGCAACATGGCATGGCAAGGCACTTATGCAAGCATACAAGCATACATATGGCAATGCAAATAGATGGAAATGTGGTCTTATACATGAATTAGGCAGCTCTAAAATAGGCCTAAAACAGTAGCCAAAGTGCTAAAAAGTGAGGGCTAAATGGCATGCACACACATATGCACATAAGGACCAACACTTCAGCACAAATCAAATAACATTCAAGCACACTTGAAAGGGGGAATCATGGACAATTAGCATGCAACATAAGCATTGAAAATGCATGTTAGGATGGTGCCAAACCAAGCAACAAATCAAGCTAAACATGCAACAAATAGTCTAAGTGTTCAAAGCAAATCCAAGGAGCATTGAAATACACTTGCAAGACTAAATATGGTATGAGCTTATTGACCCGGAACAGAGTTTTAGCACATAACATAAGGCTCGAAAGACCACTTAGATGGCATCTAAATGGCTCAAAACAAAGGCATGCACAAATGGTCAAAACAAGGAGCATGCAACACATGCTTCCAAAGCATTAAAGAGGCATGCAAGGCAATCAAACAAGCATGGAAATGGGACTGAAATGGCATATAGAATGATCCCAAATCACCAAAACAATGCAAAGATGCCATGCTACACATGCACATACTCAAGGCCAACAAGCCCAAATACAAAGGAGCTATATAATGCATGCTAGAACCGACCCAAACACTTATGGACAGACCTAGAACATGGAAAAACAAGCACATAATCTTCACAAGACTAAGCCTAAAACATGCTCCAACAAAGGCTAACAACCTAAGGCACATTAAGGCATAAACAAGGCATTACATGGCAACTATGTTAAGCATGCATGGAGTTCCAAAACCAACTTGAAATCATGTTATATTATGGATATATAAGCATGAAAAACAAACCAAACATGCTCAACACACACTCAAGCATAGGCTTCCTTAAGAGGCCAAAATATGTCCTTTTCAAGGACAACAAGGAGAGGGGGTGGCCCTCTCCTTCTTGGGACTTCAAAGCATCATCTTCACCACTGAAATCCCTCAAGATTTCAGTGGTGAAGAGACCTCAACACCAAAATCCCGGAGCTAACACAAAATGGCTCAAAATGAGGCCTTTTGAGGCCTAAGGGTGGTCAACAACCCTCAAACAACAAAACACTCTTAATAAACAATAAAGATGGCCTAAAAATAGAACTTTTTTATGTTATACAATAATCACAAAAATAGCTCTAAGATAGGTATAAAATCAATGCAAAAATGGGGGAAAATGGGACTAGATTCTCACCCTTGATGACCTCTTCACAAATGGTGCTCCAATGGCCTCCTTTGGCTCCAAACCAGTCAAGAAACTCATGAACAAGCCCTTAGAACCCTAGTTTCAAGAGGAAGGTGAAACACTAGGTGTTTGTGTGCAATAGTAAGACACAAAGCACCTAGTGAACAAAAGAGAGGGAAAGAGAGATAGAGTGTGTATCTAACTCTAACCCTAGAACTCAAACCCTAACAATGGCTGTTCTTGCTCTCAAAAATATCCCAAGTCTCTAACCAAGCCTCTTCTTTTTTTTGCCTTAGAGAGAGCCCCTCTCTATATTGTCTTGTAAAGCTTACAAGACAAGCTTTTCAAGAGGGAGATCCCTCCATACACGTACACGTGTATGGAGGGATGCAATAGCAAGACAGTTGTCTAAAAATATCTGCAAAAGCAGATGAACAGCAATCGGCCGGCCAAAAATGCCATCTTGGCCAAAAAGGGTGCCGGCCGGCACTAAATAGTGCTGACCGGCAACAAAGAGTGCCGGCCGGCAAACTATATTGCCGGTGGCAGCAAAAACCAGCCGGTGGCATCTAGCCAATGCCGGTGGTGGGTGGGGATGGTCTACAAGCCCCACCCTGCCTCTCAAGGGCAAGATGCAAGTGTTTGGTGCAAAACCAGACACTAAACGGTCGAGTTCGGAGATCCTGAGGCAAGGCACGCGAGCCGAGGCCTCCGGGAACTCCAAACGAACACAAACATGGAAGATCACCGTGTGTTCAAACGGTGACGTCCAAGTCTTGAGGACGGTCAAAAATGGGGTGTCTACAGTTGCCCCTCTTTGACAGAACTCGAAAGTCATAACAATGACGGGAGTGAATGTCAAAGCCCAGAGACGACCCATTTTTGACAAGGCCGATGACTTAGACAAACATGCGAGACAAACAAGATATGCGCCCGAAGGCAGGGGCAAAATGCAAGACAATGCACAGAGCCGAGCATAACTTATGATCATGCAAAGAAAGCTGTAACGAAGCATACAAGCGACAGTTTTAAGCTAGCACACACCAAACTACACTACAATGCAGAAAGGATGTAAGAGAATTATGGAATTCTCAATACGTCTCACTCGGGAGATACAATACCTGTGCAGCTCGTCTGGTTGCACCAGCTTCAAATGAACCGTACATACAATATCGTGCCTGCAAAGAAAACAAACTTAACAGGTACAATATGGTTAGCAACATGCATGACAATGCAAATGTGGATGCAAAACAAAATGCAATATATACAAAACAATGTATAATCAATGCAAATAAACATGCAATGTAATTGAAACAATGCAAGCTACATGCAAAGCAATTGAATCGTGATCCAATCACGAGCGGTTCGGAGCCACACCTATGTCAAATAGATTGATGGAGACAACAAGTCTGTCTACCACAGAACGGTCAACTGAACTGTGAGTATTGTAGACAGACGCAAGAACGAGTATTGGGTGGAATCGACATAAGTGGGGAAACGACCCGCTGGAGAAAGGACTACGATCCAAATGCCGGATGCAAAAAAATACACTACAATGTAATACATGAATATGGCACGCGGGCCAAACCAAATCTTGCCTAGGAAAGGCATGTACACATACAAGCCATGTGTAACACAGAAAAGGTGCTGCAACCCTCAACCAACATATCAGCGTGGAATCGGCGCGATACACATGCAGAACTGTGTTTTAACATGAAAAGTAAGGGCACATACCAGACCAAGCTCAACCTGGAAAGGCGCAAGCCATGGATGGAAGGTGATGCAATGAATGCATGCGAGCTACAATGCAATATCTACAAATATGCAATGGAATGGATATGGATACAATGGATATGGCATGCAAGCCAAACCAAATCTTGCCTAGGAAAGGCATGGACACATACGAGCCATGTGTAACACAGAAAAGGTGCCGCAACCCTCAACCAACATATCAGCGTGGAATCGGCGCGATACACATGCAGAACTGTGTTTTAACATGAAAAGTAAGGGCACATACCAGACCAAGCTCAAGATGGAAAGGCGCAAGCCATAGGCGGAAGGTGATGCAATGAATGCATGCAATCTACAATGCAATATCTACAAATATGCAATAGAGTGGATATTTACAAAATGCATGACAATGCAATGCAATGCGACCTACTGGGGAAAATGCAATGGATGCATGCGAGCTACAATGGAAATGCATGACAATGCACTATGATGCAATGACTATGATTGCAACTTTCCCTATCTTACCAACAGGGTGACATACTAGGTTGGTTCAGTATCCAGAACTGAGGCGTAGACATGCCACCTCAACCTATGGGGCTTCCATACAGATTTCAAGCCGAGGGTAAACCTCTGGGTATTTAAACCAGACTTTAGTCTCGGAACTCCCGAACCTTTGCGTTCTAGGCATAAACCGTTCGAACTCTAGTTTCCACCGTCCCAGTTGGTCTTCTAGGAACTCATCGCAAGCATAGGCAGGTGGCTTTACCAGACCACCGAAAAGTCGTTCGGGCACGACAAACACCAAAGGAATTGCACCTTCAGAGGATTTAAGGTCTCCTAGACCGGAATGCAAAATGTATGCATGACAATGCATTTTTTTGTTTTTGAAATGCAAATGATGCATGAAATGCATGTTGTATGGAATGTGCGGCAACACGCGGCTTTCAAAGTGCACGGCAACACGAACACTAAAGGTCTTACACCTTCCAAGGATTTAAGGTCTCCTAGACCGTACGTGTTTAAGGTCTCGCCAGACCATACGTGTTTAAGGTCTCGCCAGACCGTGCGTGTTTAAGGTCTCGCCAGACCGGCGTGTTTAAGGTCTCGCCAGACTGTGCGTGTTTAAGGTCTCGCCAGACCGTGCGTGTTTAAGGTCTCGCCAAACCGTGTGTGTTTAAGGTCTCGCCAGACCGGGAAATACCTGTCCGGTTGGTCTGGTCACTCCAGCCTCAAATGAACCGTACATACAATATCGTTCCTGAAAAGAAAACAAACTTAACAGGTACAATATTGTTAGCAATATGCATGACAATGCAAGAATGAGGCACGCATGCCGTATGGAATGTAAGTTGATGCAAATGGACTTATATGCCAAATAAAATAAAAACGTGCACATCAATGCACCAGAGGTTTCGCACCTCCCAAGGATTTAAGGTCTCCTAGACCGTGCGAGTTTAAGGTCTCGCCAGACCGTGCGTGTTTAAGGTCTCGCCAGACCATGCGTGTTTAAGGTCTCGCCAGACCGCGGTATTGCACGATGGTATGATGCGCAAAATAGCGCTATGCGTTAGGCAACGCGAGTGCACAGGACAGTGCAATGGAATGCATGCAAAATGCAATGAGATGCGCAAAATAGCGCGAAATGGAATGCACAAAACAGTGCGATGCGCAGAACAGCGCGAGATTTGAAATGCACAAAACAGTGCGACGGTTTGAAATGCACAAAACAGTGCGACGGTTTGAAATGCACAAAACAGTGCGACGGCAAGTGTGATACGCATGCCACACGGAATGTAAACGGGCTTAAATGCGCAACAACGCACGTATTCCAGAATGCATGACAATGCATGGAATGGAAATGCAATGATGATGCATGAGAAATGTGCACGACAATGCAAAGGGGTGCGTGTTGCAACGCATGTAACACGTGCATAACAATGCAAATGTGTGGCACACGACAGCGCGATGCAATGCACAGAAGTAGTGTGATGAACTCGTGCAACACACATGGGGCAACTATTGAATTTAAAAGGATACAAAAAGGATACACCTTGTACGAATTCGAGTGCCACGTACTGGAGACACGGCCCGAAGTCAAAACGGAGGCCGGTTGAACGTCGGAGATGCACTTTCTTGCACTTTCTTGAGCTATGAAGACCCAAAACAACTCAAATGGCCTAACCAAGGCTGTGGGAACCCCACCGGCCGAAAGGGGAGGCCACCGGCTGGCCACCGGCATAAAAATAATTCCATCGGCACAAAAAAGTGCCGGCCGGCACAAAACATTGCCGACCGGCAAACAGTTGCTGGTGCGGGGCAGTTTTGACTTTTCACCTTGGGTGTTTTAAAATAGGGCTTCAAGCCGTATTTCCTCACTTCTCCACCGCCGAAATCTCTTGCCCTCTCTCTCTAGAGTATTTCTCTCTCATTTTTCGCCCGTTTCTTCGCGTTCTACGCTCATTTCGTCGTCGGATTCGCGATTCTCTTCGCGTTTTGGACATTTTCAACCGATCACATTCTCGTTTCGGTGCCTCGTTTGGCGTTCTCGCCTTTTCGGGGTTTGTTCCCCTCACTTTCCTCTTCATTTCCGTGCCTTTTCACATTCCGGCCTTCCCCGCCATTTTCGACCCTCTCGGGAGTTGACTTTTTGGTTGACTCTTCGTATTCCGGCCCGGTTTCCCTTTTCCGGCCATTTTCACACCATTCTCTACATGGCGGACGACATTCCACGTGGCGGGACTCCCCCGGACCACGAGATGGATCCCGGGGTCGAGCTCTTACCACTGAGCGAGCGCCCGTTCGACCCGGCGACCTACCGGCCGGCGATCCATGTTCTGCCCCCAGACGACCTGCGTCAGTTCCGGAGCTTTGAGAGGCATGTGGCGCCTGAGCTATTGCTGCGTGAGCCTACCTCCCACCTTTCATTCGGCACTTCCGAGGTAACTCCCTTCTTTCTGCTTTACTTTCTGCAATGTAGGATACAAAACTGCCATAGTTAGTTGTATTCTCTAACTGCTGAAATCTGATATGCCGTAGACCGTGGTTGACTGTAAACATACATACAACTGATATCTGTTTGAGACTGACACATGCACACACACTGCACTAGCCCTGAATCACTCAAACACACTGCACTCACTGTATTTTACTGCATACGCACTGGCACCCAGTATTTGTCTGAATCTGTTAGATTTGCACACATGCTACATCTGTTCTGAAACACCCAAACACGCTGACACAACACACGCATTTCACTGTAAGCACACCGGCACCCGGTATTTGCCTGAATCTGACAAACTTGCATACATGCCATATCTGTCCTTTCAAAACTGCATTTTGAATGTTGTCTTGCAATTGTTATTTTCTGTTTACAGGAGGGTTCCCATACCATTCGCGGGTATGGGAATACTGGTGCACGGGAGTGGTATGATGAGCTTCCTGATGCGGTCCGACGCATCGTGGACCGAGCGGGCTTCGGCACCTTCTGCCGAGGGCTCTCCAGGTTGTCCACATGCAGACCTCTTCTTGCTACTTTGGCGGAGAGGTGGTGGGACACCACCGATTCTTTCCACTTCTTTGCTGCAGGGGATATGACGATGACCCCTCATGATTTCTCGATGCTCACTGGCATCGGGGTAGGGGGGGATCCGATCCCTTTTGACACAGACATGGATGAGTGGACCGCCGCTCAGGTCCATCTACTGGGGGAGGTGCCACCCCTAGCTCGCCCAGTTTTCGTCCGATACTCCTGGTTCGAGGTCCAGTTTCGGGTCCAGCCCGCATTGGAGGAGGAGGCGCAGATGACCCTGGAGGACGAGGAGAGGTATGCTCGCGGCTTCCTTATGTTCCTGTTCGGGACTACCATCTTCGCCGACCGGGCGAACACCGTGCCTCTCTGTCTTCTCAGCGCACTGGTGGACGTCCGGGACATCCTGCACTATGACTGGGGCGGTGCTGCTCTGGCCACCCTTTATGGATATATGAGCTCGGCTTCGCGCGGCAGTGGCCAGCTACTTGGAGGTTACTGGCGGGCTTGGGAGGTACATTTCTTCTCCGCTTTTTCATTTCTGTCTCGTACTTTCTGTACTCTATACACTGCACACACTGTAGTCTGCTTTACACTTGCTGTATACTGTACACATGGCACACACATACATTCTGCTTTACACTGACTGTACACTGCTCACACTGTACACTGCACACAATACACTGCACAACACACGGCTCTGCTATTTCTGCTTTATTCTGTATATCCTGCTTTATCTGATGGTCATACTGACATCTGTTTTGCAGCTGTGGGTTTACGCCTACTTCCCTAGGCTTGCACCCGTACCAGTCGCGGAGACTCCCCTGGCCGTTCCCTTCTCGAGTCGCTTCGACGGGAGATGCACCTGGCGACCACGGGAGACGTTCGGCTTCTTCCGCCGATATTTCGACACCATCACCCCCGCGGAGGTATGCTTTACTTTCAGTTCATTTAAGCTTCGCTTTTCCACTGCATATTTCAATAACAGTAGATGAGAAACGGCCTGTCATTTTCAGATCACATGGCGGCCGTGGGCTCCTATGCCAGCGGCGATGCGGGGTCGGTTCCCTGGTGCGGAGGAGACCTCGCGTTTCCGGATCTTGCTAGAGGGCCCGGTCTGTCGGGCTTGGTACCTGGGGGAGCGTTTTCTACGCCAGACCCTAGGGTTACGTGAGCAGATAGTCCCGGCTCACCCTCCTGCAGAGATGAGGGAGACCGAGGGGCTCACCACTGAGCAGCTGGATGATTACTCCATCGGCTGGGAGGAGGCCGGCTTCCGAGGCACCGGCGACTATCAGGAGTACGTGCGGACGTACCTGATGCGCCCCCTGAGCGGCTGTCGAGCAGAGGTGGCCAGGCCTGTAGCATCGGCGGTTGGGGCCGGAGCGGAAGCAGGGGCTGGATCTTCGAGGAGGGCCCGGGTCCGTGGTAGGGGTGGAGCGCAAGGAGGACGGGGAGCTGGCTGGCCTGCCCTGCCTGCTGTACTGACTTTCCAGGGGCAGGGTGGGTCGACCTATCAGATCCCCTTCGCCCCTCCACCGGCTGGTCACGAGTTCATTGACGTCCCCGACGTACCTCCGGTATGTTCTACTGCATTTCGTACAGTTATTCATTTCAGTTTACTTGATATTCCACAGAATATTGATGCATCAGATACTTTTGCAGGCTTCTTCTGGGTACACCCGTCAGTCGTTGGCGATGAATGCCTCGATGATGGGGATGCTCCAGCGGACCTTTGATCTCCTGGCCCTCTACAGCATACCGATATGTCCTTCTGACACTGGCCTCAAACCATTCATCCACTGCTTTACATAATCTGATTCATGGCACAACACCTGATACACTGATCTCACAGCATCTGATACACTGCATACACTGCATTCTGCACCGTACTCTGTACTGATAAACTGCTCACGGCATTCCTACACTGTACTCGCACACTGCATTCTGCACTGATAGACTGCTCACGGCATTCCTACACTGTATTCATACACTGCATTCTGCACCTTTAAACTGTTCACAGTGTACTGATGCATTTCCCTTTTGTGTACTTTTTCAGCCTCCTTTCCAGATTCCCATGGCAGGAGGTGTTCCAGCTGGGCCTTCTGTCCCTGCCCGGGGGAGAGATGAGGAGGGCCGGATATTTCCCCGTACCAGGGGAGGGCGTACTCACGTCGGGAGTAGCTCACGAGCTCCAGTCCCGGATGATGATGATGACGAGGAGTCAGAGGCGGAGGCAGAGGCGGAGTCCGAGTCATCAGAGGAGGAGGCCGGAGACGGTTCTAGCTCGGGCTCTGACGACGACGCTGATGATGCTCCTGGACCCTCGTCCAGGAAGAGGACTAGGACGGACTGACGACCCCCCCGGAGTGCTTGACATGGATGCAGATTTTTGCTATCTTCTTCTTTCTTTCTTGTACTTTTCTTTTTGTTGGTAGATAGATTACCTTGTACTGCCGCGGGCAGATTTTGTTTCCAAAACTTGTACATTTGAAAAGATAATGAAATGAAACGGACTTTTCATCTGAAAAAGTGTTTACATTTTCACATTTCATGCATTGCATCGCATCTCACCATGTTACACCTCAATGTAAATGAAATTGATTGGTTGTCTGAAAATTGAACACTCGTACTGTAATAATCAGATAACTTAAAACAGCCAACAGCGAAATAACCCAAGCAATCCACTGCCTAATTCTTGGACACACAACCCTTACTCTACTGGGGATTAATCTGTATACAGCCCTTAACACAGCAATCGATTCACTCTGCACACAGCGATTCTAAACAAAACGGCCCAATCTAACAGGACGGACCTCAAAGGTGGAACCAGTTGGAGTCGGAACACACTCAAATGTAGAGAATGGCACAGCATTCTTAAGCATAAATGATTTTTGAAATCGAATGAGGGTTTTTCAAACCGGGATATCGAGCCTACAACTGAACACAGCGGGGAGGACTGAAATATAGGTGCACGACCTAAACACAACGAGACATGCTCGGAAAAGACTAAAAACAAAAGACGAGAGCGTCAAATCAAAGAAACACGACACACAGACGCGCTGACGAAGACGGGGGACCTCAGACCACGAGGAGCCAGTTCCTCTAGGCATTGTTTCCCACCCTTTCTGATTTGTGATTCTCACATCACTCAACTCTCAAGCTCGGATTTTCTCTCGAAACCCTTTTCTTCACTTTTCTCTCAACTTACACCTCTCTATTCTTCATTCTCTCATTTTTCATCCCTCCCCGGGGTGATTGATGAATGAACAGGAAGTTGCGGGTTCACGCCCGATGTCGTTAGCTCGCAGCTATTTCTTCCGGCGGGTAGAGCGCCCTTCTGGCAAGTACGTCGGTGACGGGGGAAAGACAGAACGCCTGGCTCAACTGTGCCCCTAGTTCATCATTTTAACCATTTTTTGTTTTTGCTTTCTACTAAAACAGTTTTGATCAAAACGAGAGTCGGATTAACGTAGTTGTTCGATTTTTTATTTGAAAACTGTGCAAGTCAGGCTGTAAACACTGAAAATTTTCCTTTTTGGGTCCAAGACAATGGTCCGATTTTGGAAAATGGAATAGTTTTCGAGAGGATAGTCAACCTCAGTAAAAATTTTCAAAAACTATTTTTCAAACAGTCAATGCTCAACGAGCGTGGAACTTGCCTTTCGAGATGCGCAACCTCGGATCGGAGGCAATGAAAAATTGCCCCTGGTTTAAAGGGGGGTGGGAGGCAACGGAAAGTTGCCCCTGGTTTGAGATGGTGCCGCAGCAATCTGCAGACAGTCTTCATTGGCAGTGGTCGAGCTCTTGGACACAGCGATGACGAAGACGGTCACAACATATATACGGACACAATCACCTTGAAGGGTGTTGGCCACTGGACTTTGGGATGAAATCGAAACCATTGCATGGACTGAGACGCTATGAAAGCATTGGGGGCTGGACTTCATGATGAAGTTGCCTACGTATCCCAAACATGGGAATCAAGCCTTATGTAGTTCCGGCTAAGGTACACTCGGGTATTTTAACCTTCACTTTGTTTGGCTCTCACTTTTGCCAAGGCGCCCAATACGGGTTTTCGACCTTGCGAGCTTCTTTTCATTTTCTATTTCTTTTCCATTCTTTTTTTTTCTTTCTTCCCTTTTTTTTTTGTTCTTTTCTTTGCATTTTTTCTTTCTTTTTGTATTTTTCTCTTGCTCTAACTTTTGCCTGGGTCGCCCTTCCGGGTTTTCGGCCCAGCGAGCCTCTCAAAGGGTAAAAGTGCAGCAAGTCCATGCCAAATGGTTTTTTGAATTGAAGCCTCTCTGTGTCTAGGAGAACGGCTGCTGCACTGATTTGCGGAGAATCCATCCCGGTTACTCCACAAGCTTCTTCCGGTGAGATCTACTCCTTCTGATTCGGGCTTTTGGTGCCTCTTGCTCGAGGGCTACTTCAAAACTGGCCACACGGGCCCTTCACGGCGTTTGTCCGTTGAACTTTCTGAACGTTCTGAACAGGTTCAAAGTCGGAAAACAAATAGGTTGAATCTTGAGGCTGAGAGCGATCCTAGGCTGCGCGACCTCAAGAGGGATTCCACACAAGTCTTCACAGGGCCGCGTAAAACATTTGCTTTTGAAAGTTTTTAAGAAAGCGACAAATCGCTCGCGCCGAAGATAGTGTGGAACCAATCTGGATCAGGCCAGGGTCCTTCTCAGTACTCACGCCGACAAGCAAGGTTTCATTCATAAAAGGCTTAGCACGCCTTTCTTTCTCTCAAAATGATCAAAATTTTGCAAAACCCGAGGAATTCTTTCCTCTTCGTTTTTATCACTGCAGTGTTCAAAACAAGTTTGTTTTTTTGTGAAAAACTTAGGTTAATGCAATGAGTTTGGCGCGCAGGAGAGCAGGCGAGATGTACTGTCAGCCCAATCAAATTCTCTGACACTTATGCTGAAAGCAAGCATGGAGTTTGAGATAGCAACAGCTGTTTTGATCGGCTTTGTTGGTGCAACTGGCCCCTCGGTAAAAACATACTCAAAACAAAAACAGGTAATAATTACAAAACAAAATGGTGTTCGGGACAACAACCCCAGAATCACCAGGTATTATATACAACGGGGACTGACTCGATACAATCAGACAGACCCTTAAGCAAAAAAGACTGACTCAAGACAAAGAGACAAACTCAAAACAAAAGACTGACTCGACATCCAAGCCAGGATTTACAAAACTCGGTTTCACCGATGCTCAAAAATGCGTGCCAGACGCTTCAAAAATACACCAAATGTTGCCCGCAGGCGGTCCACTTCACATACTCGCAGTATCTGAGCCCTCGAAATCCAACAACTGAGTGGTGACGGGCTTGCCTGAGGTAGGTGGTAGGATAACCTTGTTATCAATCAAATCCTGCACTTCATGACGAAGGCGGGAACATCCATCGGTACTGTGACCGGACTGTTGATGGTACGCGCAATACAAGGTAGCATCATGAGTGGTGTGGAGATTCTTCGGGAGTGGCCGGGGCTCCAAAGGCTTAAGATGCCCATTCTTCGCCAATATTAACAATGCCCTAGACAAAGGCATGTGGAGGTCGTGAAAGACCCTGCGCCCTCGGGGCAGGTACTTTGCAGTTTGAGGATTCTTGCCAGATGCGCTGGCGAAAGGATCAGCTGGCGTTGCCTTGGCTTTTTGAACCTTTCCCGATGCAGGGTTGGGAACTACAAGAATTGTCTGGGCATGACGGGGCCCATCCCGATTTTCTGTCTAGCTTGAACTGCCTTTGGTCGGAGCGGGGAAAGCATCATCCACAGCTTTGATCACGATCGTAGATGTTTGTTGCTTGTTCATTCCTCTGACTTTCAGAGCCTCGACTGCCCACAGCAGTTGTTCAATAGGGTCGGCGTCTACCTTTGCCTTGTCTTTTCCTCTGGTCTCAGCCTGATCAAGGGTCGGGGTTGGTGCTGGCATGCCGTGGCTATAGCCGGAAGCCACCTCTGGCTGGCTGAGCTCTATCACAATTCGCCCCAGTAGCGGGGGCTCTTGTGGTACGAAATTCCCGGCATACGGCGCCGCTGGCGGTGAAGCCGACATTCCATAGGCTAGATCGGCCACGGACCTCTGGAGATCGCCTATCATCCCCATCAATTCGAAGGTGGTGGGCTCACGAGCCTGGTATAACTGGGGAGCCCAGACTGGGTGCACAACGGGCAACCTGGGCAGGTGTGACATACTGATGTTGGCCTCACTCTGCGGAGCAGTCCCCTGTTCCAATGCAGCCGTCATAACCACAATTTCTTCTGAACTTTGTGCCGCCATAAATCTTGCCTCAGCAAAGGGGAGACACTGGCTATTCTGTATCAACTCTGCAACTCTCTGAACTGAAAGAAAAACAGACAGCATTTCAGCCCAAACTGATCAAACACAGGTGTAGCCAAACAACTGTACCCTACTGCCGATCACTGTTCCCAGAAGTCACTATTCCCGAAAACTGAGCCGATACCCGCGGATAACTGATTCTCACAACTGATACTGATACTGGTGTCCCCAGGTTTGATACTCAAACTTGCAAACTGACATGTGCGTTCCTGTAGAGCAACACTCTAAAAGCACATAGCAAGTAAAGAGAACAAAACACCCCTATGTTGGGGTAAGGTTTCCCTGTCCTATTTTGTCAGGAGCTAGGGTTTCACTACGCACACAGCGGTTTCAAACAACCTAACATCGGGTGAGCAACCTGTCCTAGTTTGGAAGGGTCACTATGGATTCCGAATATGCACTAGGTCGAATGGTCAAAAAGGGTGCCCCGGTAAAACCGGGGTTTGTGTTCCCATGCTGTCAGAGCCCATAACCGGTCAGCCTTATGGCCATGCCTTGACAAGACAAGCCTCCGGCAAACCGTTCAGGATTGGCAGATGTCAAACACTGTGTTCCTAGGCGCACCAATGCACATGCAATGCAAAGAAACACATAAATGAAATCAAAACAGGATATCATGAGTTCGAGTCAAGCTCTCTAAACTCCCCAGCAGAGTCGCCAGAAACTGTAACAAGCCCGCGGGGGGGGGGGGACCTCGCTACAGTTCGGACTCTCGATTTGTGTCACGGTTCTTAATCTGAACCAAAGAGTCCAAATCTGGCAAATCGTTTTGAGAAACAGATTTTTGAAAAAGTAGTGCCAAACATGGACTGCTTTGCCAGATACAGAGTCGCCACCTAAATATTTTAAAATGAGGGAATTTAGGAAACCCTGACTCGTTGCCGAAGGCCACATGTCCGTCATCACCGGAGTTGTCTCGGCTCGGGAGCTTGGGTACGATCGGGGAAGGTCAGCTATGAGCACCCCCTTTCGCCCGGTCCGAAGACCGGCCTCTACTAACCGTGATATCCAATTTTGAAAACGTTATGTGTTCTTAACCCGTTATTAGCCTAGAATTACTATGTTATGTGCACAGCAAACAAGTATAGACTAGATTGCCTAATTTGGAAATAAACATTGCATATCCGTTTGGTTTTGAAAATGTTTTGGAATTTGCTACTCGCAAGTAGACTAAAATGCGGATTTCAACGAGTCTTTCCAACTCAAACAATCCAACCTTCACCCACAGGCATTCAAAACAGTTTAACACATAAGCATCTAGCCGCATGGCAAGCATACTGTCATGTTAACATTCACACACATGCGAGATGCTAAAGCATAAATACTTACATCGTACTCCGTGCCAAAACAGAGAACTTGTTAGCAAACATGCATGATCCAAGTCCATGTTAAGTGCCTAATGCATCGCATACAAAGTGTTGCTAGAATAGGCTCGGCTATCCTAAACATGTCATGTGAAAATACATAATTATCACGTATTCAGTTTGGGAATTGAAGTATTGATGCAGTTAGCGTGATGTACCGAGCCTAATGCATGCAATACAAATGCATGGATGCACACATGCATAGCATAAGGTATGCTAAATTAAACGTGCCCTAATACTAACCATTAAAGCGGGTAAGTAAAAGGGAAGAAAGAAGTGAGGTTGGAAGACATACACACCACCCACACACACTTATTACAGATTTGCCCTCGCTCGGAGGGACCGAATAAATATTACAAATTAATTAACTACGCAAGCTAATTAATATTACAAATTAACTAATTTAATTAACAAATTAAATAAATTAATTAAAACAGGAAAACGCCTCGGGAAGCGCGCCACCATGCATGGGCTGCCTCTGTTTTCCTTCCTTTCCTCCTCTGGAGGCTGTCAAAGCCTCAGGACTGATCCCTTGGACAGAGAGGATCACCACCGGCTGATTGAGATTGCCACCGGCAGTGTGGTATGGCCATCGGCACAAAATTGAATCTGTCGGCAGAGAAATTGTTGCCGGTCGGCACATTACACTGCTGGTCGGCAGAGTATTCCTGCAGAACCTGCAACTCACAGCAACAGAGGGCAAGGCAAAGCATGGCAGCACAATTCAAAGCATGTATGCACCAACCATGTCTCTTATCATTGTAATGACTCAAAGGGACATGTGCC
Source organism: Camellia sinensis (assembly GCF_055761805.1). NCBI lineage: Eukaryota > Viridiplantae > Streptophyta > Magnoliopsida > Ericales > Theaceae > Camellia > Camellia sinensis. Next base: position 54,703,306 of record NC_138967.1, read on the forward strand.
TCGGTTCTCGGACCACCAATCACGCATTTCCATGCATGATGGCCCAAAGAACCAAGTATGCAACTTTGATTTCAAATGTATGCAAACCAATCAAGCAAAACTCCCAATCCCTATCACCCAAGTCAAGGGACAAGGAATGCATGCAAGATGCAATGCAACCTAGGCATACAAGCTAAGGATGCAACATGGCATGGCAAGGCACTTATGCAAGCATACAAGCATACATATGGCAATGCAAATAGATGGAAAGGTGGTCTTATACATGAATTAGGCAGCTCTAAAATAGGCCTAAAACAGTAGCCAAAGTGCTAAAAAGTGAGGGCTAAATGGCATGCACACACATATGCACATAAGGACCAACACTTAAGCACAAATCAAATAACATTCAAGCACACTTGAAACGGGGAATCATGGACAATTAGCATGCAACATAAGCATTGAAAATGCATGTTAGGATGGTGCCAAACCAAGCAACAAATCAAGCTAAACATGCAACAAATAGTCTAAGTGTTCAAAGCAAATCCAAGGAGCATTGAAATACACTTGCAAGACTAAATATGGTATGAGCTTATTGACCCGGAACAGAGTTTTAGCACATAACATAAGGCTCGAAAGACCACTTAGATGGCATCTAAATGGCTCAAAACAAAGGTATGCACAAATGGTCAAAACAAGGAGCATGCAACACATGCTTCCAAAGCATTAAAGAGGCATGCAAGGCAATCAAACAAGCATGGAAATGGGACTGAAATGGCATATAGAATGATCCCAAATCACCAAAACAATGCAAAGATGCCATGCTACACATGCACATACTCAAGGCCAATAAGCCCAAATACAAAGGAGCTATATAATGCATGCTAAAACCGACCCAAACACTTATGGACAGACCTAGAACATGGAAAAACAAGCACATAATCTTCACAAGACTAAGCCTAAAACATGCTCCAACAAAGGCTAACAACCTAAGGCACATTAAGGCATAAACAAGGCATTACATGGCAACTATGTTAAGCATGCATGGAGTTCCAAAACCAACTTGAAATCATGTTATATTATGGATATATAAGCATGAAAAACAAACCAAACATGCTCAACACACACTCAAGCATAGGCTTCCTTAAGAGGCCAAAATATGTCCTTTTCAAGGACAACAAGGAGAGGGGGTGGCCCTCTCCTTCTTGGGACTTCAAAGCATCATCTTCACCACTGAAATCCCTCAAGATTTCAGTGGTGAAGAGACCTCAACACCAAAATCCCAGAGCTAACACAAAATGGCTCAAAATGAGGCCTTTTGAGGCCTAAGGGTGGTCAACAACCCTCAAACAACAAAACACTCTTAATAAACAATAAAGAGGGCCTAAAAATAGAACTTTTTTATGTTATACAATAATCACAAAAACAGCTCTAAGATAGGTATAAAATCAATGCAAAAATGGGGGAAAATGGGACTAGATTCTCACCCTTGATGACCTCTTCACAAATGGTGCTCCAATGGCCTCCTTTGGCTCCAAACCAGTCAAGAAACTCATGAACAAGCCCTTAGAACCCTAGTTTCAAGAGGAAGGTGAAACACTAGGTGTTTGTGTGCAATAGTAAGACACAAAGCACCTAGTGAACAAAAGAGAGGGAAAGAGAGATAGAGTGTGTATCTAACTCTAACCCTAGAACTCAAACCCTAACAATGGCTGTTCTTGCTCTCAAAAATATCCCAAGTCTCTAACCAAGCCTCTTCTTTTTTTTGCCTTAGAGAGAGCCCCTCTCTATATTGTCTTGTAAAGCTTACAAGACAAGCTTTTCAAGAGGGAGATCCCTCCATACACGTGTATGGAGGGATGCAATAGCAAGACAGCTGTCTAAAAATATCTGCAAAAGCAGATGAACAGCAATCGGCCGGCCAAAAATGCCATCTTGGCCAAAAAGAGTGCCGGCCGGCACTAAATAGTGCTGACCGGCAACAAAGAGTGCCGGCCGGCAAACTATATTGCCGGTGGCAGCAAAAACCAGTCGGTGGCATCTAGCCAATGCCGGTGGTGGGTGGGGATGGTCTACAAGCCCCACCCTACCTCTCAAGGGCAAGATGCAAGTGTTTGGTGCAAAACCAGACACTAAACGGTCGAATTCGGAGATCCTGAGGCAAGGCACGCGAGCCGAGGCCTCCGGGAACTCCAAACGAACACAAACATGGAAGATCACCGTGTGTTCAAACGGTGATGTCCAAGTCTTGAGGACGGTCAAAAATGGGGTGTCTACAGTTGCCCCTCTTTGACAGAACTCGAAAGTCATAACAATGACGGGAGTGAATGTCAAAGCCTAGAGACGACCCATTTTTGACAAGGCCGATGACTTAGACAAACATGCGAGACAAACAAGATATGCGCCCGAAGGCAGGGGCAAAATGCAAGACAATGCACAGAGCCGAGCATAACTTATGATCATGCAAAGAAAGCTGTAACGAAGCATACAAGCGACAGTTTTAAGCTAGCACACACCAAACTACACTACAATGCAGAAAGGATGTAAGAGAATTATGGAATTCTCAATACGTCTCACTCGGGAGATACAATACCTGTGCGGCTCGTCTGGTTGCACCAGCTTCAAATGAACCGTACATACAATATCGTGCCTGCAAAGAAAACAAACTTAACAGGTACAATATGGTTAGCAACATGCATGACAATGCAAATGTGGATGCAAAACAAAATGCAATATATAAAAACAATGTATAATCAATGCAAATAAACATGCAATGTAATTGAAACAATGCAAGCTACATGCAAAGCAATTGAATCGTGATCCAATCACGAGCGGTTCGGAGCCACACCTATGTCAAATAGATTGATGGAGACAACAAGTCTGTCTACCACAGAACGGTCAACTGAACTGTGAGTATTGTAGACAGACGCAAGAATGAGTATTGGGTGGAATCGACATAAGTGGGGAAACGATCCGCTGGAGAAAGGACTACGATCCTAATGCCGGATGCAAAAAAATACACTACAATGTAATACATGAATATGGCACGCGGGCCAAACCAAATCTTGCCTAGGAAAGGCATGTACACATACAAGCCATGTGTAACACAGAAAAGGTGCCGCAACCCTCAACCAACATATCAGCTTGGAATCGGCGCGATACACATGCAGAACTGTGTTTTAACATGAAAAGTAAGGGCACATACCAGACCAAGCTCAACCTGGAAAGACGCAAGCCATGGATGGAAGGTGATGCAATGAATGCATGTGAGCTACAATGCAATATTTACAAATATGCAATGGAATGGATATGGATACAATGGATATGGCATGCAAGCCAAACCAAATCTTGCCTAGGAAAGGCATGGACACATACGAGCCATGTGTAACACAGAAAAGGTGCCGCAACCCTCAACCAACATATCAGCGTGGAATCGGCGCGATACACATGCAGAACTGTGTTTTAACATGAAAAGTAAGGGCACATACCAGACCAAGCTCAAGATGGAAAGGCGCAAGCCATAAGCGGAAGGTGATGCAATGAATGCATGCAATCTACAATGCAATATCTACAAATATGCAATGGAGTGAATATTTACAAAATGCATGACAATGCAATGCAATGCGACCTACTGGGGAAAATGCAATGGATGCATGCGAGCTACAATGGAAATGCATGACAATGCACTATGATGCAATGACTATGATTGCAACTTTCCCTATCTTACCAACAGGGTGACATACTAGGTTGGTTCAGTATCCAGAACTGAGGCGTAGACATGCCGCCTCAACCTATGGGGCTTTCATACAGATTTCAAGCCGAGGGTAAACCTCTGGGTATTTAAACCAGACTTTAGTCTCGGAACTCCCGAACCTTTGCGTTCTAGGCATAAACCGTTCGAACTCTAGTTTCCACCGTCCCAGTTGGTCTTCTAGGAACTCATCGCAAGCATAGGCAGGTGGCTTTACCAGACCACCGAAAAGTCGTTCGGGCACGACAAACACCAAAGGAATTGCACCTTCAGAGGATTTAAGGTCTCCTAGACCGGAATGCAAAATGTATGCATGACAATGCATTTTTTTGTTTTTGAAATGCAAATGATGCATGAAATGCATGTTGTATGGAATGTGCGGCAACACGCGGCTTTCAAAGTGCACGGCAACACGAACACTAAAGGTCTTACACCTTCCAAGGATTTAAGGTCTCCTAGACCATGCGTGTTTAAGGTCTCGCCAGACCGGCGTGTTTAAGGTCTCGCCAGACCGTGCGTGTTTAAGGTCTCGCCAGACCGTGCGTGTTTAAGGTCTCGCCAGACCGGGAAATACCTGTCCGGTTCGTCTGGTCGCTCCAGCCTCAAATGAACCGTACATACAATATCGTTCCTGAAAAGAAAACAAACTTAACAGGTACAATATTGTTAGCAATATGCATGACAATGCAAGAATGAGGCACGCATGCCGTATGGAATGTAAGTTGATGCAAATGGACTTATATGCCAAATAAAATAAAAACGTGCACATCAATGCACCGGAGGTTTCGCACCTCCCAAGGATTTAAGGTCTCCTAGACCGTGCGAGTTTAAGGTCTCGCCAAACCGTGCGTGTTTAAGGTCTCGCCAGACCATGCGTGTTTAAGGTCTCGCCAGACCGCGGTATTGCACGATGGTATGATGCGCAAAATAGCGCTATGCGTTAGGCAACGCGAGTGCACAGGACAGTGCGATGGAATGCATGCAAAATGCAATGAGATGCGCAAAATAGCGCGAAATGGAATGCACAAAACAGTGCGATGCGCAGAACAGCGCGAGATTTGAAATGCACAAAACAGTGCGACGGTTTGAAATGCACAAAACAGTGCGACAGTTTAAAATGCACAAAACAGTGCGACGGTTTTAAATGCACAAAACAGTGCGACGGTTTGAAATGCACAAAACAGTGCGACGGTTTGAAATGCACAAAACAGTGCGACGGTTTGAAATGCACAAAACAGTGCGACGGTTTGAAATGCACAAAACAGTGCGACGGCAAGTGTGATACGCATGCCACACGGAATGTAAACGGGCTTAAATGCGCAACAACGCACGTATTCCAGAATGCACGACAATGCATGGAATGGAAATGCAATGATGATGCATGAGAAATGTGCACGACAATGCAAAGGGGTGCGTGTTGCAACGCATGTAACACGTGCATAACAATGCAAATGTGTGGCGCACGACAGCGCGATGCAATGCACAGAAGTAGTGTGATGAACTCGTGCAACACACATGGGGCAACTATTGAATTTAAAAGGATACAAAAAGGATACACCTTGTACGAATTCGAGTGCCACGTACTGGAGACACGGCCCGAAGTCAAAACGGAGGCCGGTTGAACGTCGGAGATGCACTTTCTTGCACTTTCTTGAGCTATGAAGACCCAAAACAACTCAAATGGCCTAACCAAGGCTGTGGGAACCCCACCGGCCGAAAGGGGAGGCCACCGGCTGGCCACCGGCATAAAAATAATTCCATCGGCACAAAAAAGTGCCGGCCGGCACAAAACATTGCCGACCGGCAAACAGTTGCTGGTGCGGGGCAGTTTTGACTTTTCACCTTGGGTGTTTTAAAATAGGGCTTCAAGCCCTATTTCCTCACTTCTCCACCGCCGAAATCTCTTGCCCTCTCTCTCTAGAGTATTTCTCTCTCATTTTTCGCCCGTTTCTTCGCGTTCTACGCTCGTTTCGTCGTCGGATTCGCGATTCTCTTCGCGTTTCGGACATTTTCAACCGATCACATTCTCGTTTCGGTGCCTCGTTTGGCGTTCTCGCCTTTTCGGGGTTTGTTCCCCTCACTTTCCTCTTCATTTCCGTGCCTTTTCACATTCCGGCCTTCCCCGCCATTTTCGACCCTCTCGGGAGTTGACTTTTTGGTTGACTCTTCGTATTCCGGCCCGGTTTCCCTTTTCCGGCCATTTTCACACCATTCTCTACATGGCGGACGACATTCCACGTGGCGGGACTCCCCCGGACCACGAGATGGATCCCGGGGTCGAGCTCTTACCACTGAGCGAGCGCCCGTTCGACCCGGCGACCTACCGGCCGGCGATCCATGTTCTGCCCCCAGACGACCTGCGTCAGTTCCGGAGCTTTGAGAGGCATGTGGCGCCTGAGCTACTGCTGCGTGAGCCTACCTCCCACCTTTCATTCGGCACTTCCGAGGTAACTCCCTTCTTTCTGCTTTACTTTCTGCAATGTAGGATACAAAACTGCCATAGTTAGTTGTATTCTCTAACTGCTGAAATCTGATATGCCGTAGACCATGGTTGACTGTAAACATACATACAACTGATATCTGTTTGAGACTGACACATGCACACACACTGCACTAGCCCTGAATCACTCAAACACACTGCACTCACTGTATTTTACTGCATACGCACTGGCACCCAGTATTTGTCTGAATCTGTTAGATTTGCACACATGCTACATCTGTTCTGAAACACCCAAACACGCTGACACAGCACACGTATTTCACTGTAAGCACACCGGCACCCGGTATTTGCCTGAATCTGACAAACTTGCATACATGCCATATCTGTCCTTTCAAAACTGCATTTTGAATGTTGTCTTGCAATTGTTATTTTCTGTTTACAGGAGGGTTCCCATACCATTCGCGGGTATGGGAATACTGGTGCACGGGAGTGGTATGATGAGCTCCCTGATGCGGTCCGACGCATCGTGGACCGAGCGGGCTTTGGCACCTTCTGCCGAGGGCTTTCCAAGTTGTCCACATGTAGACCTCTTCTTGCTACTTTGGCGGAGAGGTGGTGGGACACCACCGATTCTTTCCACTTCTTTGCTGCAGGGGATATGACGATGACCCCTCATGATTTCTCGATGCTCACTGGCATCGGGGTAGGGGGGATCCGATCCCTTTTGACACAGACATGGATGAGTGGATCGCCGCTCAGGTCCATCTACTGGGGGAGGTGCCACCCCTAGCTCGCCCAGTTTTCGTCCGATACTCCTGGTTCGAGGTCCAGTTTCGGGTCCAGCCCGCATTGGAGGAGGAGGCGCAGATGACCCTGGAGGACGAGGAGAGGTATGCTCGCGGCTTCCTTATGTTCCTGTTCGGGACTACCATCTTCGCCGACCGGGCGAACACCGTGCCTCTCTGTCTTCTCAGCGCACTGGTGGACGTCCGGGACATCCTGCACTATGACTGGGGCGGTGCTGCTCTGGCCACCCTTTATGGATATATGAGCTCGGCTTCGCGCGGCAGCGGCCAGCTACTTGGAGGTTACTGGCGGGCTTGGGAGGTACATTTCTTCTCCGCTTTTTCATTTCTGTCTCGTACTTTCTGTACTCTGTACACTGCACACACTGTAGTCTGCTTTACACTTGCTGTATACTGTACACACGGCACACACATACATTCTGCTTTACACTGACTGTACACTGCTCACACTGTACACTGCACACAATACACTGCACAACACACGGCTCTGCTATTTCTGCTTTATTCTGTATATCCTGCTTTATCTGATGGTCATACTGACATCTGTTTTGCAGCTGTGGGTTTACGCCTACTTCCCTAGGCTTGCACCCGTACCAGTCGCGGAGACTCCCCTGGCCGTTCCCTTCTCGAGTCGCTTCGACGGGAGATGCACCTGGCGACCACGGGAGACGTTCGGCTTCTTCCGCCGATATTTCGACACCATCACCCCCGCGGAGGTATGCTTTACTTTCAGTTCATTTAAGCTTCGTTTTTCCACTGCATATTTCAATAACAGTAGATGACAAACTGCCTGTCATTTTCAGATCACATGGCAGCCGTGGGCTCCTATGCCAGCGGCGATGCGGGGTCAGTTCCCTGGTGCGGAGGAGACCTCGCGTTTCCGGATCTTGCTAGAGGGCCCGGTCTGTCGGGCTTGGTACCTGGGGGAGCGTTTTCTACGCCAGACCCTAGGGTTACGTGAGCAGATAGTCCCGGCTCACCCTCCTGCAGAGATGAGGGAGACCGAGGGGCTCACCACTGAGCAGCTGGATGATTACTCCATCGGCTGGGAGGAGGCCGGCTTCCGAGGCACCGGCGACTATCAGGAGTACGTGCGGACGTACCTGATGCGCCCCCTGAGCGGCTGTCGAGCAGAGGGGGCCAGGCCTGTAGCATCGGCGGTTGGGGCCGGAGCGGGAGCAGGGGCTGGATCTTCGAGGAGGGCCCGGGTCCGTGGTAGGGGTGGAGCGCAAGGAGGACGGGGAGCTGGCTGGCCTGCCCTGCCTGCTGTACTGACTTTCCAGGGACAGGGTGGGTCGACCTATCAGATCCCCTTCGCCCCTCCACCGGCTGGTCACGAGTTCATTGACGTCCCCGACTTACCTCCGGTATGTTCTACTGCATTTCGTACAGTTATTCATTTCAGTTTACTTGATATTCCACAGAATATTGATGCATCTGATACTTTTGCAGGCTTCTTCTGGGTACACCCGTCAGTCGTTGGCGATGAATGCCTCGATGATGGGGATGCTCCAGCGGACCTTTGATCTCCTGGCCCTCTACAGCATACCGATATGTCCTTCTGACACTGGCCTCAAACCATTCATCCACTGCTTTACATAATCTGATTCATGGCACAACACCTGATACACTGATCTCACAGCATCTGATACACTGCATACACTGCATTCTGCACCGTACTCTGTACTGATAAACTGCTCACGGCATTCCTACACTGTACTCGCACACTGCATTCTGCACTGATAGACTGCTCACGGCATTCCTACACTGTATTCATACACTGCATTCTGCACCTTTAAACTGTTCACAGTGTACTGATGCATTTCCCTTTTGTGTACTTTTTCAGCCTCCTTTCCAGATTCCCATGGCAGGAGGTGTTCCAGCTGGGCCTTCTGTCCCTGCCCGGGGGAGAGATGAGGAGGGCCGAATATTTCCCCGTACCAGGGGAGGGCGTACTCACGTCGGGAGTAGCTCGCGAGCTCCAGTCCCGGATGATGATGATGACGAGGAGTCAGAGGCGGAGGCAGAGGCGGAGTCCGAGTCATCAGAGGAGGAGGCCGGAGACGGTTCTAGCTCGGGCTCTGACGACGACGCTGATGATGCTCCTGGACCCTCGTCCAGGAAGAGGACTAGGACGGACTGACGACCCCCCCGGAGTGCTTGACATGGATGCAGATTTTTGCTATCTTCTTCTTTCTTTCTTGTACTTTTCTTTTTGTTGGTAGATAGATTACCTTGTACTGCCGCGGGCAGATTTTGTTTCCAAAACTTGTACATTTGAAAAGATAATGAAATGAAACGGACTTTTCATCTGAAAAAGTGTTTACATTTTCACATTTCATGCATTGCATCGCATCTCACCATGTTACACCTCAATGTAAATGAAATTGATTGGTTGTCTGAAAATTGAACACTCGCACTGTAATAATCAGATAACTTAAAACAGCCAACAGCGAAATAACCCAAGCAATCCACTGCCTGATTCTTGGACACACAGCCCTTACTCTACTGGGGATTAATTTGTATATAGCCCTTAACACAGCAATCGGTTCACTCTGCACACAGCGATTCTAAACAAAACGGCCCAATCTAACAGGACGGACCTCAAAGGTGGAACCAGTTGGAGTCGGAACACACTCAAATGTAGAGAATGGCACAGCATTCTTAGGCATAAATGATTTTTGAAATCGAATGAGGGTTTTTCAAACCGGGATATCGAGCCTACAACTGAACACAGCGGGGAGGACTGAAATATAGGTGCACGACCTAAACACAACGAGACATGCTCGGAAAAGACTAAAAACAAAAGATGAGAGCGTCAAATCAAAGAAACACGACACACAGACGCGCTGACGAAGACGGGGGACCTCAGACCACGAGGAGCCAGTTCCTCTAGGCATTGTTTCCCACCCTTTCTGATTTGTGATTCTCACATCACTCAACTCTCAAGCTCGGATTTTCTCTCGAAACCCTTTTCTTCACTTTTCTCTCAACTTACACCTCTCTATTCTTCATTCTCTCATTTTTCATCCCTCCCCGGGGTGATTGATGAATGAACAGGAAGTTGCGGGTTCACGCCCGATGCCGTTAGCTCGCAGCTATTTCTTCCGGCGGGTAGAGCGCCCTTCTGGCAAGTACGTCGGTGACGGGGGAAAGACAGAACGCCTGGCTCAACTGTGCCCCTAGTTCATCATTTTAACCATTTTTTGTTTTTGCTTTCTACTAAAACAGTTTTGATCAAAACGAGAGTCGGATTAACGTAGTTGTTCGATTTTTTATTTGAAAACCGTGCAAGTCAGGCTGTAAACACTGAAAATTTTCCTTTTTGGGTCCAAGACAATGGTCCGATTTTGGAAAATGGAATAGTTTTCGAGAAGATAGTCAACCTCAGTAAAAATTTTCAAAAACTATTTTTCAAACAGTCAATGCTCAACGAGCGTGGAACTTGCCCTTCGAGATGCACAACCTCGGATTGGAGGCAATGGAAAATTGCCCCTGGTTTAAAGGGGGGTGGGAGGCAACGGAAAGTTGCCCCTGGTTTGAGATGGTGCCGCAGCAATCTGCAGACAGTCTTCATTGGCGGTGGTCGAGCTCTTGGACACAGCGATGACGAAGACGGTCACAACATATATACGGACACAATCACCTTGAAGGGTGTTGGCCACTGGACTTTGGGATGAAATCGAAACCATTGCATGGACTGAGACGCTATGAAAGCATTGGGGGCTGGACTTCATGATGAAGTTGCCTACGTATCCCAAACATGGGAATCAAGCCTTACGTAGTTCCGGCTAAGGTACACTCGGGTATTTTAACCTTCACTTTGTTTGGCTCTCACTTTTGCCAAGGCGCCCAATACGGGTTTTCGACCTTGCGAGCTTCTTTTCATTTTCTATTTCTTTTCCGTTCTTTTTTTTTCTTTCTTCCCTTTTTTTTTTTGTTCTTTTCTTTGCATTTTTTCTTTCTTTTTGTATTTTTCTCTTGCTCTAACTTTTGCCTGGGTCGCCCTTCCGGGTTTTCGGCCCAGCGAGCCTCTCAAAGGGTAAAAGTGCAGCAAGTCCATGCCAAATGGTTTTTTGAATTGAAGCCTCTCTGTGTCCAGGAGAACGGCTGCTGCACTGATTTGCGGAGAATCCATCCCGGTTACTCCACAAGCTTCTTCCGGTGAGATCTACTCCTTCTGATTCGGGCTTTTGGTGCCTCTTGCTCGAGGGCTACTTCAAAACTGGCCACACGGGCCCTTCACGGCGTTTGTCCGTTGAACTTTCTGAACGTTCTGAACAGGTTCAAAGTCGGAAAACAAATAGGTTGAATCTTGAGGCTGAGAGCGATCCTAGGCTGCGCGACCTCAAGAGGGATTCCACACAAGTCTTCACAGGGCCGCGTAAAACATTTGCTTTTGAAAGTTTTTAAGAAAGCGACAAATCGCTCGCGCCGAAGATAGTGTGGAACCAATCTGGATCAGGCCAGGGTCCTTCTCAGTACTCACGCCGACAAGCAAGGTTTCATTCATAAAAGGCTTAGCACGCCTTTCTTTCTCTCAAAATGATCAAAATTTTGCAAAACCCGAGGAATTCTTTCCTCTTCGTTTTTATCACTGCAGTGTTCAAAACAAGTTTGTTTTTTTGTGAAAAACTTAGGTTAATGCAATGAGTTTGGCGCGCAGGAGAGCAGGCGAGATGTACTGTCAGCCCAATCAAATTCTCTGACACTTATGCTGAAAGCAAGCATGGAGTTTGAGATAGCAACAGCTGTTTTGATCGGCTTTGTTGGTGCAACTGGCCCCTCGGTAAAAACATACTCAAAACAAAAACAGGTAATAATTACAAAACAAAATGGTGTTCGGGACAACAACCCCAGAATCACCAGGTATTATATACAACGGGGACTGACTCGATACAATCAGACAGACCCTTAAGCAAAAAAGACTGACTCAAGACAAAGAGACAGACTCAAAACAAAAGACTGACTCGACATCCAAGCCAGGATTTACAAAACTCGGTTTCACCGATGCTCAAAAATGCGTGCCAGACGCTTCAAAAATACACCAAATGTTGCCCGCAGGCGGTCCACTTCACATACTCGCAGTATCTGAGCCCTCGAAATCCAACAACTGAGTGGTGACGGGCTTGCCTGAGGTAGGTGGTAGGATAACCTTGTTATCAATCAAATCCTGCACTTCATGACGAAGGCGGGAACATCCATCGGTACTGTGACCGGACTGTTGATGGTACGCGCAATACAAGGTAGCATCATGAGTGGTGTGGAGATTCTTCGGGAGTGGCCGGGGCTCCAAAGGCTTAAGATGCCCATTCTTCGCCAATATTAACAATGCCCTAGACAAAGGCATGTGGAGGTCGTGAAAGACCCTGCGCCCTCGGGGCAGGTACTTTGCAGTTTGAGGATTCTTGCCAGATGCGCTGGCGAAAGGATCAGCTGGCGTTGCCTTGGCTTTTTGAACCTTTCCCGATGCAGGGTTGGGAACTACAAGAATTGTCTGGGCATGACGGGGCCCATCCCGATTTTCTGTCTGGCTTGAACTGCCTTTGGTCGGAGCGGGGAAAGCATCATCCACAGCTTTGATCACGATCGTAGATGTTTGTTGCTTGTTCATTCCTCTGACTTTCAGAGCCTCGACTGCCCACAGCAGTTGTTCAATAGGGTCGGCGTCTACCTTTGCCTTGTCTTTTCCTCTGGTCTCAGCCTGATCAAGGGTCGGGGTTGGTGCTGGCATGCCGTGGCTATAGCCGGAAGCCACCTCTGGCTGGCTGAGCTCTATCACAATTCGCCCCAGTAGCGGGGGCTCTTGTGGTACGAAATTCCCGGCATACGGCGCCGCTGGCGGTGAAGCCGACATTCCATAGGCTAGATCGGCCACGGACCTCTGGAGATCGCCTATCATCCCCATCAATTCGAAGGTGGTGGGCTCACGAGCCTGGTATAACTGGGGAGCCCAGACTGGGTGCACAACGGGCAACCTGGGCAGGTGTGACATACTGATGTTGGCCTCACTCTGCGGAGCAGTCCCCTGTTCCAACGCAGCCGTCATAACCACAATTTCTTCTGAACTTTGTGCCGCCATAAATCTTGCCTCAGCAAAGGGGAGACACTGGCTATTCTGTATCAACTCTGCAACTCTCTGAACTGAAAGAAAAACAGACAGCATTTCAGCCCAAACTGATCAAACACGGGTGTAGCCAAACAACTGTACCCTACTGCCGATCACTGTTCCTAGAAGTCACTATTCCCGAAAACTGAGCCGATACCCGCGGATAACTGATTCTCACAACTGATACTGATACTGGTGTCCCCAGGTTTGATACTCAAACTTGCAAACTGACATGTGCGTTCCTGTAGAGCAACACTCTAAAAGCACATAGCAAGTAAAGAGAACAAAACACCCCTATGTTGGGGTAAGGTTTCCCTGTCCTATTTTGTCAGGAGCTAGGGTTTCACTACGCACACAGCGGTTTCAAACAACCTAACATCGGGTGAGCAACCTGTCCTAGTTTGGAAGGGTCACTATGGATTCCGAATATGCACTAGGTCGAATGGTCAAAAAGGGTGCCCCGGTAAAACCGGGGTTTGTGTTCCCATGCTGTCAGAGCCCATAACCGGTCAGCCTTATGGTCATGCCTTGACAAGACAAGCCTCCGACAAACCGTTCAGGAATGGCAGATGGCAAACACTGTGTTCCTAGGCGCACCAATGCACATGCAATGCAAAGAAACACATAAATGAAATCAAAACAGGATATCATGAGTTCGAGTCAAGCTCTCTAAACTCCCCAGCAGAGTCGCCAGAAACTGTAACAAGCCCGCGGGGGGGGACCTCGCTACAGTTCGGACTCTCGATTTGTGTCACGGTTCTTAATCTGAACCAAAGAGTCCAAATCTGGCAAATCGTTTTGAGAAACAGATTTTTGAAAAAGTAGTGCCAAACATGGACTGCTTTGCCAGATACAGAGTCGCCACCTAAATATTTTAAAATGAGGGAATTTAGGAAACCCTGACTCGGTGCCGAAGGCCACATGTCCGTCATCACCGGAGTTGTCTCGGCTCGGGAGCTTGGGTACGATCGGGGAAGGTCAGCTATGAGCACCCCCTTTCGCCCGGTCCGAAGACCGGCCTCTACTAACCGTGATATCCAATTTTGAAAACGTTATGTGTTCTTAACCTGTTATTAGCCTAGAATTACTATGTTATGCGCACAGCAAACAAGTATAGACTAGATTGCCTAATTTGGAAATAAACATTGCATATCCGTTTGGTTTTGAAAATGTTTTGGAATTTGCTACTCGCAAGTAGATTAAAATGCGGATTTCAACGAGTCTTTCCAACTCAAACAATCCAACCTTCACCCACAGGCATTCAAAACAGTTTAACACATAAGCATCTAGCCGCATGGCAAGCATACTGTCATGTTAACATTCACACACATGCGAGATGCTAAAGCATAAATACTTACATCGTACTCCGTGCCAAAACAGAGAACTTGTTAGCAAACATGCATGATCCAAGTCCATGTTAAGTGCCTAATGCATCGCATACAAAGTGTTGCTAGAATAGGCTCGGCTATCCTAAACATGTCATGTGAAAATACATAATTATCACGTATTCAGTTTGGGAATTGAAGTATTGATGCAGTTAGCGTGATGTACCGAGCCTAATGCATGCAATACAAATGCATGGATGCACACATGCATAGCATAAGGTATGCTAAATTAAACGTGCCCTAATACTAACCATTAAAGCGGGTAAGTAAAAGGGAAGAAAGAAGTGAGGTTGGAAGACATACACACCACCCACACACACTTATTACAGATTTGCCCTCGCTCGGAGGGACCGAATAAATATTACAAATTAATTAACTACGCAAGCTAATTAATATTACAAATTAACTAATTTAATTAACAAATTAAATAAATTAATTAAAACAGGAAAACGCCTCGGGAAGCGCGCCACCATGCATGGGCTGCCTCTGTTTTCCTTCCTTTCCTCCTCTGGAGGCTGTCAAAGCCTCAGGACTGATCCCTTGGACAGAGAGGATCACCACCGGCTGATTGAGATTGCCACCGGCAGTGTGGTATGGCCATCGGCACAAAATTGAATCTGTCGGCAGAGAAATTGTTGCCGGTCGGCACATTACACTGCCGGTCGGCAGAGTATTCCTGCAGAACCTGCAACTCACAGCAACAGAGGGCAAGGCAAAGCATGGCAGCACAATTCAAATCATGTATGCACCAACCATGTCTCTTATCATTGTAATGACTCAAAGGGACATGTGCCTCGGTTCTCGGACCACCAATCACGCATTTCCATGCATGATGGCCCAAAGAACCAAGTATGCAACTTTGATTTCAAATGTATGCAAACCAATCAAGCAAAACTCCCAATCCCTATCACCCAAGTCAAGGGACAAGGAATGCATGCAAGATGCAATGCAACCTAGGCATACAAGCTAAGGATGCAACATGGCATGGCAAGGCACTTATGCAAGCATACAAGCATACATATGGCAATGCAAATAGATGGAAAGGTGGTCTTATACATGAATTAGGCAGCTCTAAAATAGGCCTAAAACAGTAGCCAAAGTGCTAAAAAGTGAGGGCTAAATGGCATGCACACACATATGCACATAAGGACCAACACTTAAGCACAAATCAAATAACATTCAAGCACACTTGAAAGGGGGAATCATGGACAATTAGCATGCAACATAAGCATTGAAAATGCATGTTAGGATGGTGCCAAACCAAGCAACAAATCAAGCTAAACATGCAACAAATAGTCTAAGTGTTCAAAGCAAATCCAAGGAGCATTGAAATACACTTGCAAGACTAAATATGGTATGAGCTTATTGACCCGGAACAGAGTTTTAGCACATAACATAAGGCTCGAAAGACCACTTAGATGGCATCTAAATGGCTCAAAACAAAGGCATGCACAAATGGTCAAAACAAGGAGCATGCAACACATGCTTCCAAAGCATTAAAGAGGCATGCAAGGCAATCAAACAAGCATGGAAATGGGACTGAAATGGCATATAGAATGATCCCAAATCACCAAAACAATGCAAAGATGCCATGCTACACATGCACATACTCAAGGCCAATAAGCCCAAATACAAAGGAGCTATATAATGCATGCTAAAACCGACCCAAACACTTATGGACAGACCTAGAACATGGAAAAACAAGCACATAATCTTCACAAGACTAAGCCTAAAACATGCTCCAACAAAGGCTAACAACCTAAGGCACATTAAGGCATAAACAAGGCATTACATGGCAACTATGTTAAGCATGCATGGAGTTCCAAAACCAACTTGAAATCATGTTATATTATGGATATATAAGCATGAAAAACAAACCAAACATGCTCAACACACACTCAAGCATAGGCTTCCTTAAGAGGCCAAAATATGTCCTTTTCAAGGACAACAAGGAGAGGGGGTGGCCCTCTCCTTCTTGGGACTTCAAAGCATCATCTTCACCACTGAAATCCCTCAAGATTTCAGTGGTGAAGAGACCTCAACACCAAAATCCCGGAGCTAACACAAAATGGCTCAAAATGAGGCCTTTTGAGGCCTAAGGGTGGTCAACAACCCTCAAACAACAAAACACTCTTAATAAACAATAAAGAGGGCCCAAAAATAGAACTTTTTTATGTTATACAATAATCACAAAAATAGCTCTAAGATAGGTATAAAATCAATGCAAAAATGGGGGAAAATGGGACTAGATTCTCACCCTTGATGACCTCTTCACAAATGGTGCTCCAATGGCCTCCTTTGGCTCCAAACCAGTCAAGAAACTCATGAACAAGCCCTTAGAACCCTAGTTTCAAGAGGAAGGTGAAACACTAGGTGTTTGTGTGCAATAGTAAGACACAAAGCACCTAGTGAACAAAAGAGAGGGAAAGAGAGATAGAGTGTGTATCTAACTCTAACCCTAGAACTCAAACCCTAACAATGGCTGTTCTTACTCTCAAAAATATCCCAAGTCTCTAACCAAGCCTCTTCTTTTTTTTGCCTTAGAGAGAGCCCCTCTCTATATTGTCTTGTAAAGCTTACAAGACAAGCTTTTCAAGAGGGAGATCCCTCCATACACGTACACGTGTATGGAGGGATGCAATAGCAAGACAGCTGTCTAAAAATATCTGCAAAAGCAGATGAACAGCAATCGGCCGGCCAAAAATGCCATCTTGGCCAAAAAGAGTGTCGGCCGGCACTAAATAGTGCTGACCGGCAACAAAGAGTGCCGGCCGGCAAACTATATTGCCGGTGGCAGCAAAAACCAGCCGGTGGCATCTAGCCAATGCCGGTGGTGGGTGGGGATGGTCTACAAGCCCCACCCTGCCTCTCAAGGGCAAGATGCAAGTGTTTGGTGCAAAACCAGACACTAAACGGTCGAGTTCGGAGATCCTGAGGCAAGGCACGCGAGCCGAGGCCTCCGGGAACTCCAAACGAACACAAACATGGAAGATCACCGTGTGTTCAAACGGTGACGTCCAAGTCTTGAGGACGGTCAAAAATGGGGTGTCTACAGTACGAAACCAACTGGTAGCAAGTCTTTAAGGAGAAAAATAACATTGCTGGTGCGAGGTGACCAATATCCATCAGATGCAATGATGACAACTCCTGCAAAGTATTCTAATCAATATTTATAAGAACACAAACAAACGGCTGCAACATGTGGCTGTTAACCTCAAAATTTTGGATAAACACAGACAACAACACACAGAATTTCCCAACACATATGCAGATTTTGAAACAGACAAAAGAAAGGACACACATCAAAATTTTGCATTTCGTTCACACACCTTACAATTAAAATAATTATGTGTACAAGCGATAAATGCATAATTTCCCAAATATTGAAGAGGAAGGACTACATTATGTTTTTCATTTAGGGCTGAAGGACTACACGGACATACTTTTATGAAGACCCGACTACAAAGGACAAAGAAACAACTGAACTATTTCATGACGGGGTTAAACAATCAGGACACGATTCTACTGTCAGAGAAATTGGTGCTCATCCCAGGCGCAAAAACCAGATGAAACCCCATCCATCAAGTTGAGGGCTTCAATTTCCTACTGAGCAACTTAGTTGCAGAGAATCGAGGTGGCTGCATCCTGGCCCATGCTCCATTACCTTCGGGTGGTCAGACAGTGGGCAGATCAGAGAAGAATACTTTTCCGGGCGTACAAGCAAGTTTCATCAATTGTATGTCACAATGAAACAAGCAAGACTGCCACTGCCTGCCAACAAATATTACTAACGTACCCATCCATTCTCATTCTGCACGAAGGTCATAAAAAAGACAAATGAGAGTACGCATTCATGAACTCGCTCAATAAAGTTCAGACAGCCCGCAACTCATGAATGACAGCTACATTCTTCTTCAAATGTAACTGCTGTATATATATGCCAGATGATAACTTCAAGAGAAAGGTAACCGTCATTCAAAAGTTGCGTGCAATGACAGGCAAGGTTGTCCATTTCTACAAATGAGATTTTCTTCGTGAATTGCCTGGGCTTGTTGACTTTTCTGAATTTCTTCACCTCACCCTTACGACAGTTCGTGAAGTTGAAGAACTGAACAACTTCGTTAAGCAGTTGAACATCACCTGGGATGGGAGCACACTGTATGTGCACACATAGTTGAGATCTCTCCTAAAGAGTTCACCTACAGACACGTCAACCACAGAAACAGAGGGCATTGACGATGCCCGGATGGACCACATCTTAGAAAAGTTGGATATTAGAGAAGGACTGAAGGCAAACTTCTTCCTTAATCTGTTAGGGTTGTCCGACTCAGGTGGGAAGAAGGTATTGGTTTTCAGCCATCGTCTCCGGCCGCTTAAGTTGTTGGAAAGGCTAGCCATGAAAGTGAACGCTTCAACTCTTGATTCAGAATTGGGTGTGGGAACGAATAGCTCTCTACAAAATTTGGAAATCGTCATCCTCATTTCAATTCTTTCAATTGGCTTTCCTATGTTTTAAGTTGAAGCTTGTTGCTAACTACTATGATACCTATGTTCAACTTGCAGCACTGATAGCAGAGGGAAGACTTCCTAGTTGAAAGAGAGAAAATACAAAAGTCGAGTACAGAACAGTTCCTATTGGGTCCATTTCGGTTAGCAGAGGGAAGAGTTCCTATTCGAATAGCACAAAATACGAAAATGGAGTACAAAAAAATTCCTATTGGGTCGATTTCGGGTTGGGTGTGAAGGTATATGCGAATGATAGAAGACAAACAAGGAGACAGATAATGTACCATCACGAAATAAAGGAAATACCAACCGGATCAGACGAACCGACGGTGGTGCTCGATTAACCCTTGCGGTTGTGCTCCACTGACAAAAATCAACTTAAAAAAAGTATTTATGCATCCAATTCCATGGCTAGCCTTCCCAAGAACTTAAGCTCGGCCCTCAAATATTTTTCTCTGTAAAACCCTACAGCTACGGGGAAATGGAACAACGGAGAGACGGGCAGAGAGAAAGACAAACAAAGAGAGAGGTCTGAGATGGAAGAGAGACGGACGGGCCGACGGAACTTACACCTCTTCTGAACACTTCGGCATTTTTGAAAATTTTATACTTGATCTAACAACTTACACCTTTTAATGAAAACTGACATCATTTATAAATTAATTTTCTTCATAAAAGTTACACCTTGGAACTTATATCCTTATATTAATTTTCTTAATAAAAGTTACACCTTGGATCTTTTCTAAAAACGAAACATTCAGCTTTATTGGGATTGGTCTTCTTTGGGAACTTATATCTTTTGTAAAAACGAAACATTCAGCTTCGATGATTGGTCTTCTTTAGGAACTTATACCTTTTGTAAAAACTCACAAAGTTTACAACTATTCCTAAATTTTACAGCTTTCCTAAAAATTTACACCTTCTGTTGGAAATATTTACAACTTCTTGAAAAATTACACATTTTGTGGAAAAACCTTTTTCATAAAATTTACACTTATTATTTCAAGTTACACCTTTAGTGAAAAACAAAACTTACATATTTTCTATGGTCATTTACACCTTCTTCGGACAAACATACAACCATATTTGAAAAGGTTATACCTTTTGTCAAATAATTTCTTTTAACAAACTTTATCAAAAGCTTATTTTCCATAAAACGTGTAAATTTTCAAAAAAGGTCTAACTGTCTTCACCAAAGATGTAACTCCTATTTAAAAGGTGTAAAATTTTTTAAACATGTTTGCTTCACAAAAGGAGTACCTTTTTAGAAGAGGTGTAAGCTTTGAAAATAAGGTGTAAACTTACTGAAAACATATTTTCCATAGAAGGTGTAAATTTTTTAAAAAGGTGTAAGTCTTGCTGGCAGAAAAGTTGTAATATCCCATAAAAAGTGTAAATTTTATGAAAAAAGTTATTCACAAAAGCAGTAACCATTCAGAAACGGTGTAAGCATTCCCACAAAAAGGTGTAATCATTCAAAAAAGGTTTATGTTTTTAACAAAAGGTATAAATTTTATCCAAATACTCCCTCCATGCAAGGTGTATATTTTCAAAAACATGTATGTAGTTTTCACAAAACATGAAAGTTATGTCACAATGGTGTAACTTCCCATTGAAGGTTTAAATTTTAGGAAAATATAATTCAGATTTCCATAAAAGGTGTAAGCATGTTCAGAAAAGATGTAACTTATTTCAAAAAAGGTGTAAGTTCTGTTCTTAGAAAAAGTGTAAGTTCCAATAAAACGTGTAAATTTTTTAATATACATGATTTTTAATAAATTAGTAACTTCTCACAAAAGGTTTAAGTATTTCAACGAAAAGGTCTAAATTTTATAAAATAAATTATTTCACAAATGTGTAACCTTTCATAAATAGTGTAAGTTTTTTCACAAGGGATGTGAGTAACTTCGCAAAACGTGTAAGTTCCGTTTTTCCCCCCCCCCCAAAACCTGGAAGTTCCTAAAATCCAATCACATTATATTTGTCTTGTTCAAATAATGGCAATGTGAGAGAGAATGGCGTTTCGGAGGGCTTGGCCTTTCTCTCAGTAGAACTCCGTTTCAGAGACGACGAGTCTGTGAGGGCTTGGAATAGCGACTCCAAGTCCAAATCCAACCAAGTATATCAATGTAAAAGAGAACCGTTTTTAATATAGAGCAACGGAGAGAGAGAGAGAGAGAGAGAGAGAGAGAGAGAGAGAGAGAGAGAGAGAGAGAGAGATCAACAGACATAGAGACCTAGATGGACACTGATCGACAAAGCAGCCACTCCGAGATCGACAGAGGGACCGAAATCGACAGAGATCGACAGAGAAGAGACCCACATGGACACAGACAGACCAAGATCGCTGGAGACAGACCGAGATAAACAGGGATCAATAGAGAGAGACCATCATCGACGGAGAATAGGCCGACATCGACACAGAGAGACCAAGATCGATAGCCAGAGAGAAAAAAACCTTTGATTTGCGGCGGCGGTGCCAGTGGAGGTGCCGATCTCAGAAGGCTGTGAGCACCGGAGGCCACCGACGCTTGGGTGGTCAGCGGGGGTCACGAACCCTTTGATTTGTTCAGTGGTTGTCCCAATTTGTTTATGAACACTTCAAAATGTTACTCCTTTTGTGTTTACTACGAATACTTTGAAATGAACACTTGATGTTACTCCTTCTGTGTTTACGAACATTTTGAAATGAACGCTTTGTTACTCCATTTGTGGTTATGAACACTTTGAAATGTTACTCCTTCATATTTTTCGTGAAAATACTTACACCATTTTTGAAAATTTACTCCTTTTGTTCAAGAATTTTTACCGTTTGTGAGCGGCAACTTAAAGTTTCGTCGGAAGTCACTTATACCATTTGTGAAAAAAAAAATTCATGAAACTTACACATTTTACTTAAGCTTACACCTTTTCGTGGAAGGGCTTACACCATTTTTGAAAAGTTAATCCTTTTGTGTAAGAATTTTTGGCATAACATTTATACTTTTTCTTCCAACTTACACCTTTTGTGAAAGCCCAACTTAAAGCATCTTCGGAAGTCACTTATACCTTTTGTGGAAAAAAAAATTCATCAAATTTACACCTTTTGCTTAAGCTTACACCTTTTCGTGGAAGTGATTACACCATTTTTGAAAAGTTACTCCTTTTGTGCAAGAATTTTTGGCATAACATTTATACTTTGTCTTCGAACCTACACCTTTTGTGAAAGCCCAACTTAAAGCTTCGTCAGAAGTCACTTATACCTTTTGTGAAAAAAACAATTCATCAAATTTACACATTTAGCTTAAGCTTACACCTTTTGGTGGAAGTGCTTACACAATTTTTGAAAAGTTACTGCTTTTGTGTAAGAATTTTTGGCATAACATTTATACTTTTTCTTCAAACTTACACCTTCTGTGAAACCCCAACTTAAAGCTTCTTCGGAAGTCACTTACACCTTTTGGGAAAAAAAAAATCATCAAATTTACACATTTTTCTTAAACTTACACCTTTTCGTGAAAATACTTACACCATTTTTGAAAAGTTACTCCTTTTGTGTAAGATTTTTTGGCATAACATTTATACTTTTTATTCCAACTTACACCTTTTGTGAAAGAATATACAAGCACATAAGGAGTAAATGTTATGACAAAAATTCTTACACAAAAGGAGTATATTTTCAAAAATGGTGTAAATATGTTCCCGAAAAGGTGTAAGCTTAAGCAAAAGGTGTAAATTTCATTAATTTTTTTTTTTCACAAAAGGTATAAGTGACTTCCGAAGATGCTTTAAGTTAGGCTTTCACAAAAGGTGTGAGTTGGAAGAAAAAGTATAAATGTTATGCCAAAAATTCTTACACAAAAGGAGTACCTTTTCAAAAATGGTGTAAATATGTTCCCGAAAAGGTGTAAGCTTAACCAAAAAGTGTAAATTTCATTAAT
Source organism: Camellia sinensis (assembly GCF_055761805.1). Lineage (NCBI taxonomy): Eukaryota > Viridiplantae > Streptophyta > Magnoliopsida > Ericales > Theaceae > Camellia > Camellia sinensis. The sequence continues at coordinate 54,726,199 of NC_138967.1, forward strand.
TTTTTTTTTTCACAAAAGGTATAAGTGACTTTTGAAGATACTTTAAGTTGGGCTTTCACAAAAGGTGTAAGTTGGAAGAAAAAGTTTAAATGTTATGCCAAAAATTCTTACACAAAAGGAGTACCTTTTCAAAAATGGTGTAAGCACTTCCACGAAAAGGTGTAAGCTTAAGCAAAATGTGTAAATTTTATGAATTTTTTTTTTCACAAATGGTATAAGTGACTTCCGACGAAACTTTAAGTTGGGCTTTCACAAAAGGTGTAAGTTCGAAGACAAAGTATAAATGTTATGCCAAAAGTTCTTACACCAAAGGAGTAACTTTTCAAAAATGGTGTAAGCACTTCCACGAAAAGGTGTAAGCTTAAGAAAAATGTGTAAATTTCATGAATTTTTTTTTCCACAAAAAGTGTAAGTTCGGAGAAAAAGTATAAATCTTATGACAAAAATTCTTACACAAAAGGTTTAAGTTGGGCTTTCACAAACGGTGTAAGTTCAAAGAAAAAGTATAAATCTTATACCACAAAGAGATGTAAGCAACTTCGCAAAACGTCTAAGTTCTGTTTTTTCCCCCGAAAACCTGTAAGTTCCTAAAATCCAATCACACTGTATTTGTCTTGTTCAGATAATGGCAATGTGAGAGAGAAGGGCGTTTCGGAGGGCTTGGCCTTTCTTCCAGTAAAACTCCGTTTCAGAGAAGACGAGTCTAGGAGGGCTTCGAATAGCGACTCTGAGTCCAAATCCAACCAAGTATGTCAATGTAAAAGAGAACCCTTTTTAATATAGAGCAACGGACACACACACACACAGAGAGAGAGAGAGAGAGAGAGAGGGGCTGAGATCAACAGACATAGAGACCTAGATGGACACTGATCAACAGAGGGACCGAAATCGACAGAGATGGACAGAGAAGAGACCCACATGAACACAGACAGACCAAGATCGCTGGAGACAGACTGAGATAAACAGGGATCGACAGAGAGAGACCGACATCGACACAAAGAGACCAAGATCGATAGCCAATCTTTCAAAAAACCTTTGATTTGCGGCGGCGGTGCTAGTGGAGTTGCCGATCTCAGAAGGCTGTGAGCACCGGAGCCCACCGACGCTTGGGTGGTCAGCGGGGGTCACGAACCCTGTGATTTGTTCAGTGGTTGTCTCAATTGGTTTATGAACACTTCGAAATGTTACTCCTTTTGTGTTTACTACTTTGAGATGAACATATGTTACTCCTTCTGTGTTTACGAACATTTTGAAATGAACCCTTTGTTACTCCTTTTCTGGTTATCAACACTTTGAAATGTTACTCCTTCATACTTTTCGTGAAAATATTTACACTATTTTTGAAAATTTACTCCTTTTGTGTAAGAATTGTTGGCATAAAATTTATATTTTTTCTTCGAATTTACACCTTTTTGTGAAAGCCCAACTTAAAGCTATTTCGGAAGTCACTTATACCTTTTGTGAAAAAAAAAAATTCATGAAATTTGCACCTTTTGCTTAAGCTTACACCTTTTCCTAAAAATACTTACACCATTTTTGAAAAGTTACTCCTTTTGTGTAAGAATTTTTGGCATAACATTTATACTTTTGTGCTTATATACTCTTTCACAAAATGTGTAAGTTTGAAGAAAAAGTATAAATCTTATGACAAAAATTATTTCACAAAAGGAGTAACTTTTCAAAAAAAATATAAGCACTTCCACGAAAAGGTATAAGCTGAAGCAAAAGGTGTAAATTTGATGAATTTATTTTTTCACAAAAGGTATAAGTGACTTCCGAAAAGTTTTAAGTTGAGCTTCCACAAAAGGTGTAAGTCGAAGCAAAAGGTATAAATGTTATGCCAAAAATTCTTACACAAAAGGAGTAACTTTTCAAAAAAAATTATAAGCACTTCCACGAAAAAGTATAAACTGAAGCAAAAGGTGTAAATTTGATGAATTTATTTTTTCACAAAAGCTATAAGTGACTTCCGAAAAAGTTTTAAGTTGGGCTTCCACAAAAGGTGTAAGTTCGAAGAAAAGGTATAAATGTTATGCCAAAAATTCTTACACAAAAAGAGTAACTTTTCAAAAATGGTGTAAGTATTTTCACGAAAAGGTGTAAGCTTAAGCAAAATGTGTAAGTTTTCGTTTGTTTACACCTTTGGTAAGTCAACTCACAAAAGGAGTAAGTGTTCATAAAAGGTGTAAATGATTTCACAGAAAGCGTAAGTTTTCAGAAAAAGGTGTAACTTTTCAAAAATCAGTTACGCCTTTTTCTGAAATTCCTTACGCCTTTCGTGAAAATATACCCCTTTTGTGAAAACTTATACATTTTTTGTGACCATTTACACTTTTAGTCATATAATAAATTATTTTATTAATTTACCTGGAAAGTGACCTGCTTAGCAGGTAACCAATGTGTAAGTTTTCAAATATTTTGATATAACTCAATGCATATAAATGTGTAAACAACAATGATTTAGACCACTAAAAAATACATCACTAATAACACTAATATATTGGGAATGACAAAAAAAATAATAAAAAAATAAAAACAAGGCGTAAAAAGTAGACATACAAAATAAAAAGATATAAATACCTTATATACCATATACAAAACACACTTAAAAAAAGTCCATTTGAAATAAGAGAGGAATCTTGTTATTAGTTGATCTGCTCATGGCACTGCAAAAGAGAAAATCGTGAATGAATATGCAGGATACTCACACTCACCAAAAACGTCTAGTCTGTCACCTTTTTAATCAGTTACAAAAATGTTACAATCTTAAATTTAGAAGATCAATATTCTAATGCAAATATCATGTTTCTTTACCGCTAGTGTATATATATATATATATATATATATATTCTTTTATTTTTATTTAATACTTTGTTCGGTAAATTACAACAATCTCCTTGAGTTTTAAAAGAAAAATACGACAAGTCATATATAGTTTTGATATAATTCCATCAAGCTCTCATAAAGTTTTAATTTTCGTACTACTTAATTCTTATTTTCATTAATAATTTATTAATTATATAAATAAAAAAATAATATTATCATCTCTTTTGTATTAAATATATTTTTTTCTTGTTTATTCTTATATCTTTACACTATTGGCATTAGTGTTGGCCTTTTGGTTAGTTTAATTATGTCAAAAAATTATCATTACTTTTTTTTTTTCCAAATAAATGAAATATACAAGTTAAAATAAAAATAAAAAAGAGTCCATTTTTTAGTAACAAATGATAAAATTATATGTTTGGATAAATAGGACATTTTATGAATAATTTATACATTACTTTACAAAAAAGAATGGCTTAAATTTTCAGTGCGACTTATAGGAGTGTTTGGTGGGGATTATAGAAGCAATTTATAACTTATTTTAATATGAAAATTTGTATCAGATTGTTTTGTATAGTTTCTACTTATAGCTTATTAGGCAAAAATAACTTAAATAAATTTTAAAAAAAATTAATTTCTCAAAAACTGAGTGAGTAGTACTTTTAACTTTTATTTTTTTATTATCAACTTTTAACTCAAAATAATTTTCACGTAACACCGAATTTCATGGGTAGAAAGAATTGGACCATCCAATGAAAACTTCTGAGCCCACCGCCACAAGACTCACTTATTATGTGATCCCAAACTACAGACCAAAACCATCTTCTTCAATGAGAGACAAAGTTCCTATCTATATATATCAAATACTTCAAACCAAAGCTTGAAAAATAAATAAATAAATAAACTGATAAACACACACATATTGAAATGGAGCTTTCAACGTATCTAAGCAGACTTTAGTTCTCTTCTCTTTTCAATAATGTTACTAGCAAAAAAAACAGATCATAAAGAAGATAAATAATAATAATAATAATAATAATAATAATAATAATAATAATAATAATAATAATAATAATAAACAATTTAATATACGATTAAAATTCATTTTAAGTGTAATCCTATCACAATTAAAATGTATCAAAAATATTATCTAATTCTTTAATATGTATCTATTTTCTCCTGCATAATGCTAATAATTAGTGTAAGTTTGTGGATAAGAGTCAAAAATAAAATTAAAAATAACAAAGTATAATTGAAGGATGAAAATTTCATAATAACTATGTTCTGTTTAAATAAAATAAAATGATTTGAAATCAAATTTTATAAAATTATGAAAAAAGAAATTTGTGAACGTAGATTAATACATGGAGAATTGAATTGAGATTAATAAAAAGCATATGTATTTTAATTACATGAGTCTAACTCAATTGATAAAATTATGAGGAACATGTAATATATTTTTTTACTAAAAAATTAAATTTTCTAGTATTATAAGAAGTACAAAAATCATACAAAGAGAAAGTATTTTGCAAATAAGATGAATGAATATCTTCTCAATGTCGAAATGAGATTAGGATTTAAAGAAATCAATAGGAACAAAAATAAGTACATTGTGGAATATATATATATATATATATATGAAAATTAATAAAAGTATTGAATAGTTGGTTTGGTTTTATTTGGTCTTAATCCACCAATCGATCCATAATCAATTATTTTAAAATTTTAGAATCGAAACTAAAATCATGTCTTCAAAATATCATGTTAAATTATGCAGTTTAGACTTTTGAAATGGAAAGTTTTATTTATTTTTTAACACCACAATTTCGATCTAATAGCAAGACTCTTATAATAGAATAGATGTATAACAAAGATTTAGTAAGACCATATAACTAGAATAGATGTATAACAAAGATTTAGCAAGACCCATGTAATTGTGTTGTTAAAAAAATGGTCTTGTTAACAAGTGCTCATAGACCACAAGTAAAAGATCAACAACAACAAAAAAAAAAAAAAAAAAATGAAGAATACAATTTTTTTTTTTTAAATTCAATACACTTTTATTGAAATCAATACATTTTTTAATATGTTAACATATTTTCAAGACACTTTTTACACACTACTCAATATTAAGGGGTTGTTTGGGATGACCTACATAAGTGTACTTTTTGTCTTTTTACGAAAAGATGTACAGAAAAGTAGAGAGGTGATGTGATGAAAAAAAGATAAAAAGATAAATTATATTGGAGTTGCCAAACTCAGCCTAAATAATGCCAAAAGGACACTTGTTGGCATTTGTCCTATCCGATTATAATATGTGAACAACTGAGTTGGTGTTGACAAAAAAACATCTCACAAATTTAATTTCCAAAATACCCCCACATGAATTATATATTTTGTTGGACCATTTTAATATCTTTTATTTATTTATTTATATGTTTTGTTAATGAATCTTCCTTTGTCTTGTTCATGAATCTCACCTTGTTCATGAATGGAGATTCATTACTTTGGTGACCTTTTGTCTTGTTCATAGATGGAGTTTAATTAGAATTCATGAACTTGTTAGTGAGTTGATTTTTGGTTTACTCTCCCTTTTCTATAGGTTCCTGGTCATTATTATTTTTTGATGTATTTTGTAATGTCTTAGTAGCCTATAAATAGTTCCTCTCTTCTACTCTTTTCTACACCAATACATCAACTATTTTCTATACAAGAGAGATTACTAGCAAAGAAGGGTATTTTTCTTGGTGAAGCTTTGGGTTCACCATCTTGTGTAGAGTTGGCCTGAACCATACGACAAGTGGTCGGACTGTTGTATCTTGGAGGAGACAAGTCATAATTTTGTGACTGCTGCATCGGTATTTGGGTTCATCCTACCGCAGTGGGTTTAATCTTCTTAAAGAAAACGAGATATCCGTGTCTCAGCCTAATCTATTTGCATCTCATTTTCTTTGCATTATTTATCAATAATATATATTTTTTCTAGTATTTTCACCAACAATTTCAAGGAGATCAATCATGGATCAAGTGCCAGAAAAAAACAATGATGGAATTGGAGATCTCAACAAGCCTTTCAAGTTTAAAGGAGTTCATTTTAAGAGGTGGAAAGGAAAAGTTCTTTTTTACCTTAATCTTTTGAAAGTTGCATATGTTCTTACCGAGAAGAACCCAAACAAAATCCCAACCGAAGAGATGAATTGTGAAGACTACGAGGCACATGAAGCAAAAGTAGCTTCCTACAATACAGAGGAGTATAAATGTCGTTTTTATCTCTTTAATTGCCTTATTGATTAATTTTATGATTATTACTATGACACCACTTGCACTTTGTCTTCTATTAACTTTTGGCATGTTCGCTTGTGTCATATTAACAGTAAATATGTGGGAATCATGAGTAGTTTAGGATTAATTCCTAAAGTGACAAAAAATTTTAAGAAATGTGAAGTTCGCAGTAAAGCAAAAATTACCAAGAGGCCTCATAAAAGTATTGAAAAAAATACCGAATTGCTAGAATTATTTCATACTGATTTGTGTGAGTTTGAAGGAATTTTAAATCGGGGTAGTAACCGATATTTTATCACTTTTATTGATGATTTTTCAAAATACACAAACGTATATTTATTAAAAAAATAAAAGTGATACTTTTGAGAAATTTAAAGAATTTCTTCTTGAAGTGGAAAATCAATTCGGTAAAAAGATTAAGACAATTAGAAGTGATAGAGGCCGGGAGTATGAATCTATTGGATTTAACTCTTTTGTTCAATCATTAGGAATTATTCATGAGATTACTCCACCATATTCACCTTCGTCTAATGGCATAGCTAAAAGAAAAAATAGAACTTTAATTGACTTGACGAATGCTATGCTTATTGATTCAAGTGCTCCCTCAAATCTTTGGGGCGAGGCTATTTTGATAGCTTGCCATGTGATAAATAGAGTGCCACATAAAAAGACTAAAATTGTACATTATGAGTTGTGGCGGGAGCATAAACCAAATATAAGTTATTTGAGGGTTTGTGGTAGTTTAGCTTTTTTGAGGCTTGCAGATCCTAAACAACCTAAATTTGGTGAACGAGCTACCACCTGTGCTTTTCTTGGATATGCGTTGTATAGTATAGCCTATAGATTTTGTGATATGGAAAATACTACTATTTTTTAATCAGGTGATGCTATTTTTCATGAAAATAAATTTCCTTTCAAATCTAGAAATAGTGAGGGTCAAATAATTTCTAAAAATATTTTATCCGTGCCTAGCTCTTCTACTCCATCTCAAGTTTTTCAAGAATAAGAAAATTCTCAAATTCAACCAAGGAGAAGTAAATGAGCTAGAGTTGAAAAAGATTTTGGCCCTGACTATCATCTTTACAATATGGAAGAAATTCCTCTTACGGTGCAAGAAGCTTTATCATCACCTGATGCTATTTTCTGGAGAGAGGCTGTAAATGATAGGATAGATTCACTACTTTCAAATAAAACATGGAAGCTAGTAGATTTACCTCCAGGTTGTAAAACTATTGGGTGTAAATGGGTCATTCGTAAAAAACCTAAACCGGATGGAACTATAGATAAATATAAAGCGAGACTTGTCACTAAAGGTTTTAAGCAACAAGTTGATCTTGATTTCTTTAATACTTTTTCTTCGGTTACTAGAATTACATCCATTAGACTGTTGATAATAGTGGTTGCAATTCATGATTTAAAAATTCATTAAATGGATGTAAAAATAGCATTTTTAAATGGAGATCTAGATGAGGAGATTTACATGGACCAACCCGAAGGCATTGTGGAGCTTGGCCAAGAAAGTAAGGTGTGTAAGCTAACTAAATCCCTTTATGGTTTAAAACAAGCTCCTTAACAATGGCATGAGAAATTTGATTCATGCATGCTTGAAAATGGCCATAAGACTAACGAATGTGATAAGTGCATATATTATAAAACTTGTAAGAATATACATGTGATTATTAGCTTATGTGTGGTTGATCTACTTATCCTTGGCTCTAATTTGCATATTATAAATGAGACTAAAAATATGCTTAATAGCCACTTTGATATGAAAGATCTTAGTGAAGCCAATTTTATTTTAGGAATTAAAATTACCAAGACTAATTATGGTATTTTTCTTGATCAGTCGCATTATGTTATGAAAATTTTACAGAAATATAACTTTCTAGACTATAAACATGTTGCTACTCCTTTTGATGCAAGCATACATTTATCTGTTGTAACAAATGAAAAAGAATGGATTAATCAAAAGGAATATGCTAGCATGATTGGTAGTTTGAGATATGCTACTGACTGTACTAGACTTGACATTGCATATGCTGTTGGAGAACTTAGCAGGTTTACTATCAAGCCAAGTCGAGATCATTGGTTAGCCATGGAAAGAATTATGAGATATTTATCTAGTATAAAAAATTATGGTTTGTTTTATAACAAGTATCCTGCTGTACTTGAGGGATATAGTGATGCCGATTGGAACACTTTCTCAGGTTTTATTTTTACCTTGGGTGGTGGTGTTATATGTTAGAAGTCTAAAAAACAGACTATAATTACTAATTCTACTATGGAAGCTGAACTTATAGCAATAGCTTCAGCATGTGAGGAAGTGAATTTGTTGAGAGATTTGTTACATAAAATCCCTTTTTGGGAAAAACCCATTCCTCCTATATTAATTCGTTTTGATAGCACTGTTGCTATTGGTAGAGTGAACAACCATTTTTATAATGGTAAATCCAGACCTATTAGAAGGAAATACAGTAATGTGAGATCCTATTTAAGTAATGGCATCATAACTGTGAATTATGTAAGATCCTGTGATAATCTTGCGGATCCGTTAACCAAGGCCTTGGTGAGAGATAGGGTCTCGAATGCATCGAGGGAGATGGGTTTGAAGCCTATAAAATCATAAACCATGTATGAGGATATTATAGCGATCCCAGTATTTCCTTTCTGAAATTGTTATATTCCGGGCATTGGTTCCATGGAGTTGGTGGTTGTGTACCTTATTGTTATCCTTTGATTCCACAAGTGTGAGTTTTAGGATGTTTTGGGCAGGTGGATTACAGGTTGGTTGAGCCTTAGTCTCAAATCTAGTTGTCCAGGTTTTTGGTGTTACGCTCGAGCGGATCATTCTGCGCTCGAGCGAACTTTGGTTTTTGGTTGTCCGCTCGAGCGGGTCTTTTTGCGCTCGAGCGGGGTTTACACACTTCGAGTATTTCGTGGCCCTGCAAAACTTTTGCAGGTGTGTTTTCTACGCTCGAGCGGGTTTCTTGCGCTCAAGCGGGTCACGCTCGAGCGGGATTGTTGGCGCTCGAGCGGACTGGTTTTTCATGCTCGAACGGATGTGTTTTGCTTTTGTTTCTTGGCGCCGAGCGGTCATATCTGTGCTCGAGCGGGACCAGATCGGGTCGTGCGTATATGAGTTATCCGCTGGGTGATTTTAAATCACTTTTTACTTTTCTTTCTCTCTCCTACTTTTTCTAAAACCCATTTTTGAGAGCCCCTTTCTCTAGAAACTCCCTTCTCTCTAGGGTTTGATCTAGTTAGAGTGTTCTCCTTCTCTTCGGCCTTTGTAAAAGTTGTGTTGATTGTCGAGGGCATCGTTTTGATCCGAAAATCTTGGTTTTTGGAGCACTTTGGTTTTGGTCTCCTCTCAATCCAAGCTCTAACTTCGAGGTAGGGATATCCTACTCCTCTTTGTGAGCTTTGTCTTTAAATTTTAGCATTTTGATATGTTAGGGGTTGTGGGGTAATTTTGAGAGAGTTTGGGCTTTTGTGTAATTTTACAAAAGTTGGGGTTTTTAATTATATAAACCTAAATGCATGTTTGGCATGAAGGAATGAAATTAATGTTGAAACATTGATGAAAATGGAAACCGTAAAGGTTGAAATGTTAATTATGGAAAATGCCCTAATTACATCGATTGATTAATTTGTATAATTAATTGTTGGAAATGAGGGATTGAATTGAGAATGTGGAAATTGGAAAAGAAAGAGATTAGAAGGTGTAGTTGGATCATTTATCGCTCACCTAATTGAAATGTTGATTTAATATCCATTTTGTGCATTTATTTTCTGTTTAGAAATAACTACTTTGGGCTATCGGTGGAGGATAGTCTTGATTGTTGTAGACAATGCATGATGATTAGGCAAACTAAAAGTAATCGATTGAATGCGTCATAGAGTATGACGGTGGATAGAATACATTAATTTTATGTATTGATTGATTGTGTATAGAACCTTTGTGTTTATATGCATTGTGTGTAGAGGAGAAGATGGGGGATGTACTTCGCAGTTTAGGGGAAGATGGGAGATGGACCTCTAAACCGGATAGTGTTGGGAGGAGATGGGGGATGAACTCCGTAGATACAGCTCATATGCTTGTCTACAGAAGTGAAGATACAGCTCATATGCTTATCTTTGAGAAGTGTAGATACAGCTCATATGCTTGTCTAGTGAAGTGTGGATACAGCTAATATGTTTATCTGTTGATGTGTTGATATAGCTAATATGCTTATCTATTAAATAAAGGTGGAGAATGAAAAGTGACATAGACTTGTATGTCATGTAATTGTGATGTGATATATGTAGACGTACTAGTGTTGGCCATCTATCAACTGCTAATCTTTTAATCATTGTTCATAGTTGGTTTAGTATATTTCTGCTGGGCTGTGGCTCACCCCATATGGGAACATCATTTTCAGGTACATGTAGCATGCCACCTCCAAGGACATAGCTTGGGAGGCTGGAGGCAGAAAGACTTTTGTTGTCTTATTTCCTTTTGATGTATTACATGTAAATTCAAGCCAAGGGCTTAATGTGTAATTGAGTTAGTACTCTCTTTTTGTAACCAAGTGTTAACTTGGAAAGCTGTAAGCCCGTAGGGCATTTGCTTTTGTTGTTAACATTTAATACTTTTGTAATGAAATACTCTGATGAATTGAAGAATGTGGATCTTTTATATATAAATGCATGTTTATATTAATGGGTTTAATGTTATTATTTTGAGAGTGTTACAACTTGGTATCAGAGTGTACCGGGTTCGAATACTTTGGGCACGTGGGAAGTGATTAGGATCACAATGGGTTTGTCTCGCTTGGTTAGAGACTTAGGCGTAGTGTATGTGCTTATGTGATAACATGCTTATGTGACTATATGGGTATGGAATGTAATTTCTAGGATGTTGACTGGATCCTTGGGTTTCTGGGAGAACATAGTAACAACTCATCAATAGAACAATTTAACAACTTAACAATACTATCCAAATGAAAAATCTCTTTCTCTCACACACACACAAACACAAACACACACACATGTATATATATATGAAAAATCTAAAGAACTGTGTTCAAATATGAAAATTTTGAACAGTCGCGCGATTATTCTCTGCACTCTTTCACAATTCGAATTCTTTGTCGAAAACTTGATGTAACAGGTCTCTCTTCTACTAAAAAATCATTCAAATCTCCGATCTTAAAGACTCAAAACATATATATATATATGTATCAGTGCAATTTGCAGGAACTGTGTTTGATCAACGGTTGCTGATGAGGGATTCGCCGATTCTACAACGGTTCACGTAGGTCGATCTCGGGAGATTAGAGATCGGAATCGTTCATGGTGCACAAATTTGAGTTGAAACCCTATGTCGAAAGAGGGAAGAGAAGCTTGCGAAGGCTCTGGAGGATGATAAAGTCATGGAGAGGTAACGGTCAAGGACGGAGTCGACAGAGGGGTTGCCGAAGGCGACGGTGTTGCCGGCGTTGGAGAAGGTGATGACGGCGGCTTCGGTGCCGCACAAGTTGCAGAGCTCGCCGCTCTTCTTGAAAAGGCCATCTGTGGAAAGGAAGAGAGTGGGTATAATAGTCATATAAAATATTTAAATAATAAATTTGTCCTTTATGCAAGACTTTATAATTATGAGGGGGTTTAGAAAGTATAATTTTTTTCTTAGTCCTTTTAACAATGAAAGGAAGATAAAGGGGATTTATAGCCAAATTTTCTTAAATTTTAGAGATGAAGTATAATTTTCCAAAAATATAAAAACAGAGTTGCGGCTCTAATAGTGTCGAACATAGCAAGGAAATCGTAAAACGTCGCCGCACAGCAACATTCAACAAAACTAAAAATAATTTCCGCTGCCGGGATTGAAACATCGAATATTCTAAAAAGCCGAGTTTATAGATGACCAACAACATATCTTTTCTGTTAAAAAAAAAGAAAAGATTACTTCTATAGTTTTAAATATTATTATCTTGATATATTTATAATAAAAATAAAAACCACTTAATTTTTTTTTTTTTTTACGAACATGATATTTGATAACTTAATTTAGTACTTAATATTGAATATATTATGTGACAATCAATTAAACATGCTTGATAATCACAAAAGATATCACTTAAAAACTCAAGTGGCATTTAAAATATAAGTTAAAAATTAAGAATAAGAAAATTTACCTATAAATCTCATTGTGAGAAATGGTGATCCGTTTAGTCTCAAGAATTTTTTTATAGACCAATTAATCTCATTAATTTTGAAAAGGTATATTTAATATATTATTTAACAATTAAATTTACGGTCATAATCTTATTTATATTATATTTCTTTCTTTTTATTTTCTTTTGTGCTAAAAAGGGTAAAATACAAAACTTATAGGAATCAAATTTGGGATGAAATTTTATATAAGAATATTTTTTATTTGGAATGACTTGAAATGCAAAATTTTTCAAACATTTCAAAGGGGTACAAAAATGACTTAAAATATGAGATTCTTTAAACATTTCAAAAGGATATAAAAATTTTCAAACATTTCGTACAACCACTCTTTAGTAAGTTTTAGATAAATGTATAATTTGAAAATGTGACACTCCAATGTAACACTCCAAAAAACTCCTTCGTAAGCTTTAGACATTTCAAAGGGGTACAAAAATGACTTAAAATATGAGATTCTTTAAACATTTCAAAAGGTTGTAGAAATTTTCAAACATTTCATACAACCACTCCTTAGTAAGTTTTAGACAAATGTATAATTTGAAAATGTAACACTCCAATGTAATAATCCAAAAAAATTCCTTAATATATTTTTTCCAAACGAAACACTCTGATATAACACTCTAAAAAAGTTCTTAGTGTAATACTCCAAAAAAACTCTTTAGTGTATTTTTCTCAGACGTAACACTCTAATATAATATTCTAAAACAATTTCTTAACGTAACGCTCTAATGTAACACAGAAAAAAAAATTTTAGTGTACTTTATTCAAACGTAACACTCCAAAATAAACTGCTTAGTGTAACACTCTAAAAAAAACTCATTAATGTACTTTTCCTAATTGTAACACTCCAATATAACATTTCAAAAAAACTCCTTAGTTTTTTTTTTTTCCAAATGTAATACTCCAAAAGAAAAAAAAAATGTGGGATTCTTCAAATCATTCAAAAAGGATGTAGAATTCTTTAAACCATTCCAAAATGAGTACAAAATTTCTTTAAATAAGCTTTGGGTAAATGTATAATTTTAAACTGTGAGTATTACGTTGACAAAAATACACTAAAGAGTTTTTTAGTGTTTTTGTGTGTTACATTGGAATGTTACGTTTGGGATGGTATTGATTGGAGTATTACATTTGGAAAAAGTAAATTAAGGAATTTGTTTGTTTGTTTGTTTGTTTGTTTGTTTGTTTGTTTATTTTTTATTTTTTATTTTTTATTTTTTATTTTTTATTTTTTATTTTTTATTTTTTTTTTTTTGCGCTACATTGGAGTGTTACATTTGGGAAAAGTATACTAAGAATTTTTTTTTGGAGTGTTACACAAAGGAATTTTTTTTTTTGAGTGTTGTGTTTGAAAAAAGTATAATATGATTAGTGATAAGGTGCCACGTGGGGAATCTAGGGATGCCGAGGTATGATGCTATCATATCAGAACCCGAGATTTTTAGATAGATGACAAGAGTCCTAGATGATGTTAGACTACTTGTTTGGGCAAGGTTGGACTCTTAAAAGAGTTGATCCTAATCTAAATAAGAGGAGTCTTGAATAAGTGTTGTCCTTGTAAAAGATAGAATCCCATGAAGCAAGACTTCTAGACGAAGTTGGGCACTAATTATTATATAAAGAGGATACCCTCGTGGGTCTAAGGTATGTTCTGAACTAGTGTTATTTTGTACCGATATCTTTGAGAGATAAGTTTGCTAACTTGATCGCTGGAATGCTCCCGAGCAAATGAGCCACCACGGTATTTCTTACCTTTTTGTGTGCAGGTGTTTGGCTTAATCTATTCCTCCGTATACTCTCCAGCTAAGTTCCCTAGATCTCGGCAGTGAGATTTGTTTGGTTATGAGGTCAGAAATCAACACCTATAGTTACATTGTTACGTTTGGGAAAGTAGGAGTTTTTTAGTATATTACATTAGAGTGTTACGTTACTGAAGTGATAAATTGAAGTGTTACGTTCTTGTTCGTAATGTGAGATTTGTTCTAAAAGGAGGGAAAATCCAAAACTTTTATAGTGCGGATTGTCCAAATGTGTAATTTTACATTTGGAGAAACTCACTTTTATCCCTAAAAAAATAAATCCAAACGGGTAAGTGACTACCATTTTGTGTAATTTATAATTTAATAGGACCTTTGGGTTCATAAGAAAAAAGAAAGGACTAAATAGTTCACAAGATCACATTTTAAGATTTATTAGTATTTCACCCAAAATTTTAAGTGATAAAAAAATTATTTAATTTTGATTGAATTTATAAGTATTTATACAATCCTCACCTTTACAACTACTGCCACCGTGGCCATAATCACCACCACTATCATTCTACCACCATAATAACAACCATCATTAAAGTGAAGCTTGGAGACGATATTGACGCAAAATATGATTTTCAAAAATGTCCTTATCGACTATTTAAAATACAAAGTTATATAAAGAAGAGGCTGAGACTCGAAACCAAGACTGTCGATCTGGAAGACAAGACCTTTACCACTTAAGCGACACACAATATGTGTGTTTTTAAATTAAAATTAAAATTTATATTTACAAATTTAACAACACACCCCACAAGACCCTTACCACTTGAGAAACACACAATATGTGTGTTTTTAAATTTAAATTAAAATTTATATTTTTACAGATTTAACAAAACACCCTTAGAGCATCCTTACTAGCTTACTTATACTTTACCCTAAAATATTTTTAAAAAATTCATTCCCTATTTTAATAATCACCTTTTCATCTGCTTTCCCAACAAGCTCCTTATTATTTCTCTACTCTATTAACAAACTCTCTATTTTTTTTTATTCTATTAAAATATAATTTTTAATTATAAATTTAAAAAAAATAAAAATCATAAATGTGTACTGCAGTCCTTAAGCAAAGCAAAGCAAATATATATATATATATATATATAAAAGGAAGCTGCAGTGACTCCCTACAAATAGGGAGTCACTGTAGCAAATATTAGTTTAGGGTGGTTTATAAGAGAGCTGATGAGGTGGTATAAGGGAGCATCAATACCCTAAAATAGGTAAGGGAATGATTTAGGGGGTTTGCTGAGGATATGTAGACACCCCATTTTTGACCGCCCTTAAGACTTGGACGTCTCACGCTGAACGCTCGATGATGAATTGTTATGCTGTACAAATCGTTCGATTTATTCAGTAAAAGGCTTTGGTTTTTGAGCTTTAGAACCTAAACATTGCACCACATTTGGACCAAAACCTATTTTTTTCTAACCTAGTCACTTGGAGACCTGCTAGCCAACAAGTAGCGGACAGACCATTTTTGGTTGGCCGGCCGGGCCCCTTCATGGCCGGCCGGTCATGTTTCACGACAAACTGATATTTGTGGCCACTAGTTGTCCCTATGTGCATGTCTTGCACCAACTATCTCATTACAGAAATTTTTGACATGAGGGCCTGCTTTTCTATAAATACATGAGCTCCCCTCATGGTTTGGGGTTAGAAAAATTCTCCAAGTGCCTATAGCTTGCTCAACGCACTACCTTTCTCTCTTGCAATATACATGCACTATACATACATTTCCTAAGCCTAAACTTGAGGCCTCTTGCTAAGATTCTTGAACACAAATTTTAGCTCTTGAAAGTGTTCAACTTGTGGCTTGTGAACTAGAAGAGCATCCTCTCTTTAAAGGGTAATCCTTGAGTTTTTGTACCACCTTTTTCTATCTCTCTTCTTTGATTTTTCAGAGTGTTTTTAAGCTTAAAAATGTGATTTTAAGTCACAAAAAAGAGGGGCAAGCCACTCTTCCTTGGCTTGCTTACTAGGCTTCTTTCCTTTCATTTTTGTTTAAGTTTTCTACCATTTTCAAAATGATTTTCAACACTTGTAGACATCCCATTTTTTACCGCTCTTAAGACTTGGGCGCCACCAATTGATCACTCGATGATGAAAGTAGTGCTATTCAAATGTTCGATTTCTTCAGTCAGAAGAGCTCCAAATCTCAACCTTACACTCCATTTTGGACTAAAACTATTTTGACCAAAATTATTTTAAACCTCAAAACCCTCTCTTTGAAAATATTTTTCCCAAAAGTTTTTACGATTTTTCGAGGCTCGCATTTCGTTAAAAACTGCACTTTTCGGTAAACCGAGCAAGGACAAAGTGAAAATAAATGAAAGAGAGGTGAAATATTTGAAAAATCCATTTAAATATCTTATTTAGAGTTTGGATTTGAAGGAAATTGGAGGAGATGGAAGAAACCTAGTTGGGGAAGAAGTTGGGCATGAACCGTTAAGAGAGAATCGGGCAGGCTTCACTAAATTAGGTCTATCCTTTTGTACACTTGAACTTAAGTTGTGAGGCCACCACCATTGGAAATTGGACTTCTGGGGCTTCATTTTACACTCAAAAATCTTCTAAAGCCGAGTTTGGATGAAGGAGATATGGTTGGTTGAAGTTAGGCATCAATCCGATTAAGGAAAAACTAAGCGACCTTCACTAAAATAGGCACATATCTTAGCACACTTAGAATTTTGATGTGACACCACTTCCATTGGAAAGTAGACTTCTGGGGCTTCAATTTAGGCTCAATAATGACCTGCAAAGGAGTCCGGATGAAGTAGATATGCCTATTTGAAGTTGGGCCTGGAAGCAGATTTTTGATGGCCGACAATCCACGCTTCTAGCCGGTCAGCCACTGGTGAAAAAGCTAGATATTTCGTGCCAAATGTCTCCCAAAAGCTCTAGTTGTTCAAGGCTTGATATTTTCAACCTGTTAGGCTATTTTTCTATATATACCAGGCCAAACCTCTTGATTTAAGGTTCATAAAAATTCCAAAAGGTCCAATTCTTGGAATTCTCTCTCTATCTCTATGCTGCAGCCTATACACCCTCTCTCAACACTTCCTAAACCAATATTGGAGCTCTCCTTGCTGAGATTCTTGTGTCCAAATTTTAGCCTTTGAGAGTGAAGGACTTGTGGTTTGTGAACAAAAGTGTTATTTCTCTTCAAGAGGTATAATTTTGAACACCTTTGTACTACTTCTTTTCTGTCTTTTCTTACTGATTTAGAAGTGTTTTCAACTGTTTTTATGGGTTGAAGCTTGTGGTTTAAGGCTATTAAAGATTAAGGGGTTAATTACCCTTCTTTGAACCTTATTCTCTAACCCTTTCCACTTGTGTTTCCTATCCCTTCATCAACTTTTTTCCAGCTTTCTACCACTGATTTTCAGAGGCTAAAAATGTTATTTTCATGTCCTAAAAATAGAGGGGTTAGCCACCCCTCTTTATGCTTGTTTACTAGCTCAAAAGCTCCATGTTTTAGCTTATTGTTTTAGCTACTTTTGTCTTCATTTCAGAATGTTTTCCAACTGATTTTGGGCTATAAAAACTCTATATTTTTGGGCTGAAGCTTGGGTCCTAAGGCCATTAAAGGTTGAGGGGTTGATAGCCCTTCTTTGTACCTTGTTTTGGAGGCCTTTGCCCTTGTGTTTCCCACCCTTGCATCATCTTTTTCAGAGCTTTTAAAAACTTTTTTTCAGAGCTATTTCAGTGGCTAAAATCATCTTTTGAAGTTCAAAATTGGAGTGGTTAGACTCCCCTTCTTATGTCTTGCTTACTAGCATAGCTTGTGTTATGTTTCAACCTATTATTCTAGCCTTTGTTAGCTCAATTCCAGCATGTTTTAGGATTGTTCTTAACCTGTTTTAGGACTGTTTTGAGCTGTTAGTGGCATTTGAGCTTTGCTTTGTATAGGTGTTGTGTAAGTCCTTTCACTAGTTTGGCGTTTTAAGGCTTTAACCATTATTGGTTTGAGTTGATTGCATGTTTTAGTACTTTTTCTCACTTAATTTCAGCACTTATAATTTTTACAATCTCTCTCATTTCTTCACCTTTTGGTTTTGCTTTGAAAGTGGTTTCAAGCCACTTGTTTGCATTAGTGTGAAATGGAAGTGCTACACCTAATGCTTTAATCCCTTATAGGGTTCATTACCAACAGTGTAATACCTCTTTCATGCCCAAAGTAACTTGTGGTTTGAGCTCTCTTTCCATTAGAGGACACTCACCAATGGACTTAATGGATTAAGGAATGATTTGGTAATTAAACAATGAGTAAACAAAAGTAGCCAGTAAAAGAGGCAAGATAAGCATTCTTTGCGTTGCATTGCATGTGCTCAAATCAGACGTTAATTTGAACACAAGGAAAATGAGACATTTCATACTCAAAAGTGATGAAATGTCCCATTTTCTTTGGCCTCCATTGCCCTTGATCATGCATGATAGGGTGATGGACATTTTGGTCTTGTTGTGCATTTATTGAACTTGCAGAATTGGTTTCACAAGCCATCATGCAATGATCATGCTTAATTGATGGTTTGTGAACCAAAGCTTGTCCCTCATTTGATTTCCCCATGAAAATGAGAGGTAAAGTATGCAAACAACCTTTGAGAAATACACTGTTTTGCTTTCTGTTGCAGCAAGGAAGTTCAAACCAGCAGTGGCCGACCGGCCACCATTGGTTGCCGACCGGCCCCCTGTCGGCTACCAATGAAATTTGCACAGTGTATTGGTAAGGTCGAGCAGAGGTGTTTTGGAGGTGGACAGCTTTGTTGGCGTTCATATGTGCAAACAGAGGCTTTCAGCAGTAAGGTAATGGCTTTTCGGCTAAAGAATCAAGCATGCATGCATCCCTCGCTTCCCGGGATTAGCTAATTGGTTTAATTAGCAATAGCTTAAGTACGTGCTGTAATTAGTTAGTTGTAACTAATTAAGTGTTGTAAATAATTAGTTAGTTTAACTAGTTATTCGATTTCGTTTTGTAATTAGTTAACTAGAATAGTTAATTAATTCGGTTTGTAATAATTAGTTATCTTAATTAGCGTAGCTAGTTGGTTAGCTTATTCATTCGGACCTCCTTCGCGAGGGCATAATGTTGTAATAAGGGTGCATGCGCGTGTGTATGTCTTCCAACCCCATGTCTTTCTCCATTTTACTTAACCGCTTTCGATGGTTAGATTAAGAGCATCATATTTCAAGTAGCATATCGCATGCTTGCATCCATTCATTCGTATTGCATGCACTGAGGCTCGGCGCATCATTCAAACTGCATTGCAATTTCAATATCTTCTTTGAATATGTGTTTAACAGCATATTATCAAATCGATCCATATGCCATATTAGTAGCCGAGCCTATTAATTGCATATTACATGTGTTGCATTAGGCATCTTAACATAGTTAGGAATCATGCATTTTTTTTTACTAACTCATATCTTCTTAGCTTGGAGTACTAGGTGAGTTTTTACGCTTTAGCATACTTGCATATGTGTGAATGTTGCCATGTTTAACATGCTTGCCATGAGGCTATGTGCCTAAATGCTAAACTGCATGAATGCCTGTGGATGAAGGCTTGTTGTTTGAATTGGGAAGATTCAACAAATGTGCGTTTTAAGCCCACTTCGTTGAATGGCAATTCATGTTTTAAGCCCACTATGTTTGGTGGCAAAACTGCATCTTTAAGCCCACTTGAGATGGCAATTTCAAACCATTTTCACAAACAAACATGAATTGAATTGTTCTAAATCGAGCAAACTAGTCTATACTTGCTTGTGTGCATCACATAGTAATGTTATCCAGTTTAATAACCGGAATAAGAATACATAATGTTTATAAAATCTCATATCATGATTAGTATAGGCCAATCTTTTGATCGGGCGAGCGGGGGTGGTCAATTCATGACATTCTCCCTTCGTACCTAAGTTCCCGAGACGAGGCAACTTTGGTGATGACGGACACGTGGCCTTTAGCATAAGTCATGGGTTTCCTAGATTTCCCCAAAAATAAAATATTTAGGCGGTGACTCTATATTTGGCAAACCAATCCAATTTTGGCATTATTTGATTTAAAATCGATTTTTCAAAAAGATTTTCCGGATTTGGACTCTTTGGACTTTATCCGTTTCACATTGCACTTGTGAGACTAGATTCAGAACCGCGGGAGTCCGAACTGTGAGGACTTTTCATGTCAAACCTTCCGAAAGGGGGCGGAAAAAAGGCGAGTCCACAATTTTCTAGCGACTCTGCTGGGGATTTAGAGAACTTGACTCGAACTCGTGATATGTTATTTTATCTAGACTTATGTACTTCTTTGCCTTTGCATTTGCATTTGTATTTACATCGGTGCGCTTAAGTCACAGTGTTTGCCATCTGCTATTCCTGAACGGTTTGCCGGAGGCTTGCTTGGAAAAGCTTGCCAAAAGGCTGACTGATTGCGAGCTCTGCCACGATGGGAACACAACCCTTAGATCTGGATTACCGTTATACCATTTAATACTCCTTTCACTTCTCGGTGTTAGGTGTGAGAGGTATATTAGGTAGTCTTGCTGAGGTACCTTTTTTTGACCAATCGACCTAGTTGCATATTGGAAACCATAGAGACTGTTCCAAACTAGGACAGGTTGCTTTCCCGAATGCAGGATTATGTGAAGCCACTTGTTGTGCATAGTGAAACCCTAGCTTCTGACGAAACTAGGACAGGGTAACCTTATCCCCCTCATAAGGGTGTTTGGCTCTTACTTAACTAGTATATGCTTTACAGTGAAACTATACAGGGATGTGCATATCAGTTGCCAAGTTGGTATCTGTTTTGGGGCAGAATTTAGTAAAGAGCACAGTCACTTAGCTGTGATCATATCCGATCTAGTGAAATTGGGCTGAGGTGCTGTCTGTTTTCTCTTTTGCTAGGTAGTACTGGAACCATAGCTTCAGAAGGCTCTGATATCCCCCGGGTACTCTGGACTTGTATCGATAGGCTTTGTCAGGTCGAAATTTGTTCAAAGGCAACCAAAGTTTACTTTACTCCCCCCCGGGTACAAGATGAAGGAGAATTAGGCAGGATTCACCAGTGCAGTGTCTACAACAGTCACCCTTTGGTTCACCAGTGTCCAATCAGGTCCAGGAACGATCATCTGCTTTTTGCTCAGCACGAGTTCAAACACCGATTCTAAATGGCACAATATCTCCCATCCAGTGTGGACGGACTGATACAGCACCTGCAATCGACAGTCGAGGCACTGCAACAGGACACAGTTCCTCAAGCTAAAGTCACGGCTCGTCAGGCCGAAGTGATAACCTGGCTACAACAATAACAACCACAGCTGGCTACAGCTTCTGTATCTCATGCACCTTCTACGGGTAACTCGACACCTGGAGCCACTGCTCATACTACTAATGTCCAAGAGACTCAGGGCAATCCGGTGGAGCCAATCTCCGCACAGGCCTCTAAAGCTCTTGTTTATCAAACCGAAGCTCCGTTTGAATTTGAGGTTCACCCAACTGCACTCATGGTCAATAAACTGGAGAAGTTATTCAAACAAGCACAAGGAGTGAACCCCATCCCGGATTTAGAGGACGAGTATACTGAATCTGCAGTTACCTTACCGGAGCGATTTAAAATGCCGCATATCAACTGTTTCGACAGCTCTGAAGACCCAATGGTGCACCTCTGCATGTTTTCTGATATCCTGAGGCCAATAGGTTTGACCCTAGCCCAGAAGTTGTCTCTCTTCGGCCAAACCATGCCTGGGATAGCCGCAATCTGGTATGCGAAATTGGAGGACTCTGTGAAACAGAACTGGGAAGAGATGACTGAGGCCTTTATTGCTCAATACTCCTACAACAAACAGATCGAGGTCACAACTCATGATCTTGAAGCCACCCACCAACAGCTAAACAAGGGTTTCTCAGAGTTCCTGAGGAGATGGAGAGCGAAGTCCTCGATGATGACTACAAGGCCTTCTGAAAAAGATCAGATCAGGATGATTGTTCAGAATCTGCATGGCAAGTTGCTGCAGAAGATAATCATTCTACCTTTGTTTACCTTTCCAGAGCTTCATGAAATTGGGGTTCAAATCGAGGATGCCATCAGACAAGGGATCTTTGTGGAAGATAATGAGCCTTTGAAGAAGAATGTTGTTCGCAGTTCTAATGCTACTACTAATGGTAGCACAGCTACAAAATGCTCAGAAGTAAACACTATTACCACTCCCCTCAATGGCTAAAAACCAACCACTTCGAACCGGGCCCAAGCCCAAAATTTCCATCCTCTTTACGTGAGTCTCTCTCAGGCCTTGAAAATGCTACGAGAAAAAAGGTACCTAGAACCCCTAGAACCTTGACCCGGAATTGGGGTCACTGGTGTTCCTCATTTTGTGGTGTATTATGGATTTATTTTTATAATCTGAACCGTTTATGTTGTAAGGTTTGTTGAGTACTTCATGCCTATGAAAAAAAATATTAATCGAATACCAATAACTATATGATTGATAACCAAAAAAATAAACAAGAAGTTTTTCTTTTGAAAAATAGTATAAAAATATGCAATTCGATCATATAGTTATTGATATCCAATTAATATGATTTTTGGTAGGCTTGAAGTACTCAACAAATCCTACAAAATGAATGGTTCAAATCATAAAAATAAGACCATAATGCATTTTAAAATGAGGCACAACAGTCACTGCTGTGCCAAGTCCCTTCCAAATCCCCTCCCACCAAGATATAACCTAGCTAAATACTGTGCCTATCATCAACAGCACGGTCATGATACAAACCATTGCATCCGCCTTCGTCATAAGATTCAGGATCTTATTGACGAAGAGATCATGGCTCTACCAAAAGGACTTCAGGCCACCCCTAACCTATTACCTCCACATCTCAATCTCATCCATACACTACCATCCACCTACAATCCCAGCATATACATCACCCCGACCCATTTACTCAAGCCTGAGGTGTTCATTCCAGAAAGCATGGACTTGTGCATGATGGATGCACTCGAACCCCAATCATCTCAAACCCATGAACCCAATACTTCTGAGCTGATAAGCATGATTGAAGATCTTTAGAGAACAGTGGAAGATTTAGCCTTTGGGGTTTTGGCTCCATCATTGACCACATCGCATGCCAGAAATTTCACACCAAAAGGATCCCCAATCTTAGGGCGAGCTGTAATTGAAATGGGCCAACCTAAAGCTATCTCTGGTCTGGGCAATGACATGTCGACAATAACTGGGCTCCACTCTGATATAGCGACCCGATCCCTTGGCAAAGTAGAGGCAAGTGGTAAGAACAAGGTCGGGGCAAGTATCGATCCTTACGCACATCTTCAATGGGCTATTGGGGCTTTCATGGTCGAAGGGCTGAACAAACAACAAGTGCTTGTAGTTGTTACAAAGACTATGGATAGCACTTTTGTCACTCAGGTTCGGGGCATTTCGAATCAAGCGGCAAGCCATGAAAAGAGTTGTCGTACCAGAAACACCCCTTTCAGCTCCAATCTTGCACTCGGAAGAGATCATCAAACCCAGTCAGCATTTGCCAACCCTTTTGCCGGTACATCCAACTCAACATCACAAACTTCAAGCCATCAGGCCCGAGGCCAGAGGGTCTTCACCCCATTTTACATGTCGTTATCCAAAGCCCTAGGGGTCCTGATCAGAAAAGGGCATCTTAAACCGTTAGAACAACGCCCATTGCCCGATCCTCTCCCACCTAAACACAATCCAGCCAAGTACTGTGCCTTCCATCAACAAATCGACCTTGACATTGACGGTTGTTTTTGTCTTCACCATGAAATACAAGATCTGATTGACAACAAGGTCATCGCCGCACCAGGTCCTACAAAGTCTATCGGCACTGGATCAATGAACTAGGGGGCATAATGTGACTATGTGATCCGGGGATGAACCACCTGCTGATAGCACTCATTTTACTCTGGATGTGGTGGATGGCAGCACTGTTTTAGCACTTTGAAAATCCTGCTTATTGT
The DNA here is from genome assembly GCF_055761805.1 of Camellia sinensis. Classification (NCBI taxonomy): domain Eukaryota; kingdom Viridiplantae; phylum Streptophyta; class Magnoliopsida; order Ericales; family Theaceae; genus Camellia; species Camellia sinensis. The sequence continues at coordinate 54,750,307 of NC_138967.1, forward strand.
ACTTTCTGACTTGATTATTGAGTCAGTTCTGTTGTGCTGTCTCGAGTCTATCTTGTCGTATCGAGTTAGTCCTGTTGTGTTAGAGTCGGGTAATTTCGGGGGTGTTACCTCGCACAACACTATCTTGTTTTATGTTTGTCTTTTACACTCTTTCTTTTGCTTCTGTTTCTGCTATTGAGTCAGTTGCGCCAGAAAATCTGAATGAAACGGCAGAGATTTTCTCCTACTTTTCTGTGTCTTAAAATCATTGCATTGACCTAAGTTTTTCAAAACTTTTCTAACACTATGATGAAAACAAAGAGAAAGGAATTCCTTAGGATTTGTAAAAATTTGATCAATTGAGAAAAAAGAGAGGCATGCTTAGCCCTTAATGAATGAGATCATATTTGTTAATGTGAGTACTGAGAAGGATTCTGGCTTGATCCAGATTGGTTCTACATTGTTTTCAGAGGAGCCTGAGCGACTAGTCATTTTATTAAAAGATTTCAAAAAATATTTTGCGTGGTTCTACGAAGATATGCGTGGAATCACTCTCGAGATTGTATAGCATAGGATCATTCTCGGCCTCGAGACTCGACCTCTTCGCTTTCAAACCTTGAACCTTGACTCAGAATGTTCAACGATCAACCAAAACATGAGGCTTGTATGGCCAGATCGGAAGCAGCCCTTGAACTCGAGGCAATAAGGTCAGATGTCATCAAAGGAAGCTTGCAAAACTAGATAAGAAACATCCCATGAACCAGGGGCAAAAAAGGTCAGATATGCTCGAAGATTCAAAGATGGATCATTTTTCCAACCAATGAAGACCGGCAAGAAAGCCAAATCCCATAATCTGAGAGAAGATAAATTATTGCTGAAAGACAATCGAGTTCCTATCCATAACACTAAGGGCAAATTTAGACCTGATTGAATGGACTCCTACATCATCAGCGAACAACAGCCATTTTCCTGGTTTCAGATGACTTCGAGATCTCAAAACCGATCAACTTCGACAGGTTAAACTTTTCTATCCTTGAGAGGCTCGCTGGGTCGAAAAACCCGGAAGGGCGACCTCGGCAAAAGTTAGAGCAAGAAAAAAGAAAGAACAAAAATGAAAAAAGAGCAAAGAAAAAAAGAAATGAAAACAAAAAAAGAACAGAAGAAAAAGAAAGAAGAAAATGAAATGAAAAGAAAAATAGCTCACAATGTTGAAAACCCAAAAGGGCGGCTTTGGCAAAAGTTAGAGCGCAAAAGGAGAGTGTCAACACCCGAGTAAACCTCAACCCGGAACTACATACAACCTGATTCCCATCTTTGGGATACCTAGGTAACTTCATCATGAAGTTCGTCCCTAATCATTTTTAGCCTGCTTGGCTTATCCATGTTGATTGGTTTATCCTTGTTCAAACTCGATTATCTTATCCATGTGCAAATTGGCTTGTCTCCGTTCAAATTTGGGTGTCCTATTCCATTACAAGATTCAGCTACAAGACAAATCAAATTCAAATATGAGATTATGCATCTCAAGAGTAGATTCCGCGTTGGTTGAGCAATGGCCATTTGCAAAAACAATTTTTGAGGATTTTTAATGAGGTTAACTAATTCTCTCAAAAATTATTCTATTTTTTCCAAAACTGGACCATTTCTTAGACCCAAAGAAAGGAAAATTTTCAGTGCGCTCAGCCTGACTTTCACGATTTCAAATCAGAAAATCGAACAAGTATGTTAATCTAACTCTCATGTTAGTCAAAATTGTTTTAGCAGAAAGCCAAAAAATTTTTAAAAAAATGGTCAAAATGATGAACTAGGGGCACAGTTGAGTCAGGTTTTCTGTCTTTTTCCCAGAAAGGCCATTATCAGTGGACTTTCCAGAAAGGGCACAATGGAAGCTAACAGTAAAGGGCCGAAAACTTTCTCATCCTCCAAACAATGAGGTATCAAGCCAAATACGAAGCATGAATTGAAAATGGAGCTGGATATTCGGCTCCCTCATCTCGACGATCACGCTCAAATTGGCATCTAACCCGGAATGGGGACATAGAAAACACAATGTGTGAGACCAATCCCTGGCCGATGGGACATGCTGTAACTCATCTCAGTCAAGTTAAGCCAAGGGATCGCTAATCGATGTCAGTTGCAAATCTGCTGCACATCCAGTCGCATCATAACCCCTCTGTGGGAAGCTCACTAGTTGTGAGCGAAATAAGGAGAATCTAGTAAAATACTAGGGCAAGAGCCCACAACTTCCTTTTTATCCATCAACCACTCAGGGAAGGGATAAAAAAATAAGAGAGAGTAAAGAATAGACAGATGTGCACTGAGAGAAAAAGTGAGAAAAGGGCTTTTCAGAGAAAAAGATATTGAGTGCCAAAGTGATGTGAGAATCACAAATGAGAAAGGGTGGAAAACATTACCTAGAGAAGTTGTGCGCTCCCCGTGAACCAAGAGGTCTCTCGCCTTTGTAACACATTCCAGTGTTGTGTTTGTTATTTTTGTTTGTCTCGATTCTTGTTTTGAGTCATTCCGAGTGTAAATATTTGTGTTTAGGTTGTTTTACCTTCGTTTTCTCTTTGTTAAGTCATGGTGTGCTGCGTTCAGTCATAGGCTTAATACCCGGTTAAGAACTCATTTCTCAATTTCAATTTTAAATCGTTTTGTGCTCAGAGCGCTGTGTCATTCTCCACATTTGTACAAAACAGGATTCTTTCTTTCATAAACGGCAAGGTTCAACCCAGGTCATGCGAGAACAATAGAACAATAACCTATCTGAAGCTACATGGGTTCCACACTGCAAAGTAAAAGAAAAGAGAGAAAATTTGGAGCATCTTAGTGTGTTTCAATTTCAGTAATTTCCAAGATTGCATTCCGGATGTACCTCCTTAGGTCTTGTCAATGCTCCGAAGTATGAGTGTACCTCTACCTCAAGCTCAAGCTCAAGCTCAAGCCTGCTTGAAGCCAGTGAGCTCAAGCTTGCTACACCTAATGGTTTAATCCCTTAAGGGGTTCATTACCAGCAGTGTAATGCCTCTTTCATGCCCAACGCAACTTGTGGTTTGAGCCCTCTTTCTATTAGAGGACACTCACCAATGGACTTAATGGATTAAGGAATGATTTGGTATTTAAAAAATGAGTAAACAAAATTGGCAAGTAAAAGTGGCAAGATAGGCATTCTTTGTGTTACATTGCATGTGTTCAAATCAGACATTAATTGGAACACAAGGAAAATGGGACATTTCATACTCAAAAGTGATGAAATGTGCCATTTTCTTTGGTCTCCATTGCCCTTGATCATGCATAATAGGGTGATGGACATTTTGGTCTTGTTGTGCATTTATTGAACTTGCACAATAGGTGTCACAAGCCATCATGCAATGATCTTGCTTGATTGATGGTTTGTGAACTAAAGCTTGTCCCTCCTTTGATTTCCCCATGAAAAGGATAGGCAAAGTGTGCAAACAACCATTGAGAAATACACTGTTTTGCTCTGTTTTGCTTTCTGTTGCAGCAAGGAAGTTCAAACAAGCAGTGACTGACAACCATCACCAGTGGCCGACCGGCCACCAATGGTAGCCAACTGGCCACCATTGGTAGCGGACCGACCCCCTGTCGGCCACCAATGAAATTTGCACAGTGTATTAATAAGGTGGAGCAGAGGTGTTCTGGAAGTGGACAGCTTTGTTGGTGTTCATATGTGCAAACAGGGGCTTTCAACAGCAAGATAGTGGCTTTTCAGGTGAAGAATCGAGCATGCATGCATCCCTCGTTTCCCGAGATTAGCTAATTGGTTTAATTAGCAATAGTTTAAGTACGTGCTGTAATTAATTAGTTGTAGCAAATTAAGTGTTGTAAATAATTAGTTAGTTTAACTAGTTATTCGATTTCGTTTTGTAATTAGTTAACTAGAATAGTTATTTAATTCAATTTGTAATAATTAGTTAACTTAATTAGCGTAGATAGTTGGTTAGCTTATTCATTCGGACCCTCCTTCGTGAAGGCGTAATGCTGTAATAAGTGTGCGTGCGTACGTGTGTGTATGTCTTCCAACCCCATGTCTTTCTCCCTTTTACTTAACCGCTTTCGATGGTTAGGTTAGGAGCATCATATTTCAATTAGAATATCGCATGCTTACATCCATTCATTCGTATTGCATGCATCAAGGCTAAGCGCATTATTCAAATTGCATTGCAATTTCAATACCTTCTTTGAATACGTGTTTAACAGCATGTTATCAAATCGATCCATATGCCATATTAGTGGTCGAGCCTATTAATTGTATATTGCACGTGTTGCATTAGGCATCTTAATTTCTCACTTTCATTAATGGTTAAATTTTTACTTTATTTTTTAATTTCTCACCTTTATTTTGTTCTATTATTATTTATAGTGAAGTGTTATTATTTAAATTATCTAATTGTACTTCTTTCGTATTTCTAATACTCATATAATTTTATTGACAAGATTGAGAAATCATATTCTAATACTAATTTAAACACACAACGACATAAAATATTTTCCAAAGAAAAATGTAATTTTATTTACCTTATTAAATATAAATTATTATTTAATTTTCATACTTTTTTTAAAATATAAATGTAATTTTTTTGCTATTTGTTTTCACAAGAAGTTTTTGAACTTTTATAAACAAAAAAATAAAATAAAAATTCATATAGCGATTCTAATTTAGACCTGACCCGTTTTGTATTCTAGACTCGGGTTTCATGGTTTTGTATTGTTGTTCATGTCATATTTCCTTCATACCTCCTCGAGTTTGGCTATTGGGTTGTCTTGGTTGTGTTGGGAACAGGCTAGTAGCTTAGTTTTCAAACTTTTGTTGCCTAGAATTTTACTCCTCTGCTCGAGTGGCACTTCTTGCCCTTAAGCGGGCTTTGTGAACTCTCAGTAATTTGCAGGTCTGCAAAAATACTAGGAGAGTGTATTCTACGCTTGAGCGTCGCTTTATGCGCTCGAGCGGTCTCGGCTCGAGTGACCTTTCTTGTGCTCAAGCATTGGTTTGCTGTTTACAAAATTACTAGAAGTATGTATTCTACGCTTAAGCATCACTTCTTGTGCTCGAGCGATGATGCCCTTCTCATTGTGTCTTGGCGCTCGAGCGGAACAACTTATTGTGTCTGGACACTCGAGCGTCACTTCTACGCTCGAGCAGATTATGCGTATATTAGTTCATAAAAGTCCATTTTTACATCACTTTTTCATCTTTCTCTCTCTAAAACATTTCAAAACCCTAGATCTAGAACTTCTCTCTCTAAAACTCACACACTCTCTCTCTCTCTCTCTCTCTGCATTTTCACCTAGATTTAGTGGTTTCTCTACCCGTGTGCCTTTGTTAAAAAGGTAGAGCATCTCAAGGTCTACGTTTTCATCCAAATAGAGTTAAGTTTCAGCTTCATCCGAGTCTTTTCCTTGCTTTGCTCGCCTTTTAGCTTGAGGTAGGGATTTTCTACACTCTTCTATAATTTTTAACTTAGCTATTTGTTTTGTATAAACAATATTGTGATTTTGGGAGATTTTGAACAAACCTAGGGTTTTGGTCTAAAATCAAAATAGGGGTTTATAAATAGATGTATTGGAAATGGTTATGGGAGTGAATATCAAGGTGCGTTTTAATAAAATTGTTGATTTTGATATTTAGATTGGATTTTGGAAGGAAAGAGAGTTTGTCCTAAAATGTCTCAAATATTTATTATGTATAAATAGATAAAATTGGTATTGAAAATGTGAAATTGGATGAATGTTTATGGAAATGGTGGAATTAGATATGTATTATCACTCACCTATGGAAATTAGAATGGTTTATCTGTTGTGGAGATTGTATATCTGTTTAGAAATATTTGTTTTGGGCTATCGGTGGAGGATAACTATGAGTGTTGTAGAAATTGCATGATGTAGACACCCCATTTTTGACCGACCTTAAGACTCAGACGTCACCGATTGAGCGCTTGGTGATGTTGCATAATGTGCTCGTTCAGAAGTTTCAGAGTCGCGGCCGTGGGCCCTACCTCCGGACTTCCGAACCCTCTTCTGTGCCTTGTCTCGGTTTGCGAACCAGACTCGGCTTTCTCTGTTTCTTTTCCTGAGGGGAAGGAGAGGTCCCGTAGACCATCTCTCAATGGCCATGGGCTACATTTTGTGGCCGTAGGCCATTTTGCCCATTTCGAAGTCCGGTTTCCGATTTTTTGGGACCGTTGGCCGTGTGCCTCGGTTTGGGACCGCCTAACCATCTCTGTTTGTTCTGATTTTTAGCATACATCTTATTTTCTCCCTTTTGAGGGACACTGGGGTCTGAGAAACCCACTTCGTGGCCGAACGCCACTTTTGGTGCTTAGCAGCCCATTTTCGGGACCCTAAACTGCGTGTTTTGGCCCCCGAGCATTCGTTTTGCATCGGTATTCGTTCATTTTTGGCAGGTACCTCTATTTTATCACCAGGAAGGTCACTGGAGGGCGGGAGGCCAGCAATTATCTTGGCAACTAGTTATATTCCATTTTCGCCCTCCGATAACCGTTTTTCTCACTTCAGAGCCAATGTTGAACACCTTGGGGCCACTTTCTTCAACCCCAAACCACATATTTGTGTTGTACACACATGGGAGGATCCTAATATCATATGGCCGGCCAGAAACTCCAATTGAACCTTTTGAACCCCTCCTAAAAATGGCTTGTTCTCTCTCCTGTTTTACAGTTTCCAAATTCGAACCACAGGGTTGTGATGAGGAGACCCGGGAGGACACCTTTTTGTGGTGGACGGCCAGAAAATCAACTTGGCCCTTTTGTCCCTTGGCCGGCCGGCTACCTGCAACTCCAAAAGGTGGCCGGCCTTGATCCATGCAATATGAACTTTACAGCTGTATAGCTGTTGTCCCCCAGAAATATCTAAATCCGGGGGACACCTTTTGGGGAAAAGCTTTGGTCCTTTTCCCCCACCCTTTCCCTCCATGCTCCCCCTCTCCTTGGTCCTTATAACCAGCTGCCAACATTTTTTTTAGGGGTTAGAAAAAATTGCTTCAAGCATAGGCATCCAAATCTCCCTCTATCTCTCTCATTTTCTCAAAAACTCCTAAGTTCTACCCCATTCCATCATCACCACCAAGCACCACCACCACCACTCCATTTCCAGCAGCAAGGAGGGCTTCTCAGAGGCTAAAGGTGCTGCAACTTGGTCCAAGAAGCAACCAAAGATTGGTCTACAAGGGTGAGTTGCCATTTCCCCCTTTTTGAGCTTATTTTTGCAACATTTCTTAGCCATATATGCTTATTGTTTTGAGCTCCGGCCCTAACTGAAAGTGGCCTTCTTTTGAGCTCGTTTTCACTTTTTCTTAAGGGCTCAACCCTGTTTGAGCCCCCCATCTTGCACTTGCTTCAATATCTTCCTTGAATGCTATTTTCTTGCATGCTTTGGCAGCCAATTATGCTTCCATTTTTGGGCGTTTTACAGAACTAAAAATAGTCTTATTTTGAGCCCCTCTTCAACATTGAAGAAGGGCTCATCAGTGTTTGGGACCTCCATGTGCCACTTCATGTTATATCCCCTCTTTAGTCCCCATTTTTGCATGCTTTGGAAGCCCATTATGCTTCCATTTTTGGGCGTTTTACAGAACTGAAAATAGTCTTATTTTGGCCCATTATTCATGTTTCATTAAGGGCCTTTGGCTGTTTGATGGATATTTAGTATACTTTGTGCTTTGGCCATCTTTTGGCCCATTTCTTGCATAAGAGCTTAGCCATATCTATGTTTGTTTTTGAGGTTTTTATAGTTCTGTAAAGTGGCTTATTTTTGGTCCCTCTTCAATGTTGTTGAAGGGCCCTAACCTGTTTGGAGTCAGAAGCTGTGAGTTGCTTCATAATCTCATGTTTAGGGCCATTTTTGCATGCCATTGTTGCCCTATCTTTGCTTGCTGTTTGGCCATGATTTGTACTAGTAAAATGCTAATTTTGGGGCTGCCTTGCTTCTGTATTTTCATTCCATGTACCAATTATGCATGCTTTGTATAGCTGTAGTTCATTCTATGTGCCTAATTTTGCATTTCGGGAGAGATTCCATGCATCGGGTGTACTTTCGCCTCATTTCGGGGCTGTTTTCCCCCACATTTCAGTGCTGAAATTCCATTAGCATGTTTGCATATCATTTTCCATGACATTGCATTGTGTATGCCATTGCTTCGGTTCGCGTGCCCGTGTGCACGCATTTCGAGGCATTTCATTTTCCTCCATCGGCCTCTTATGTGAGTGTGGCTGAGGCTCTCTCATGTTAGTATAAGTCCATGTTGCATTCTATATGCCATTTTAGCCATATTGCATTACGTATGCCATTGCTTCGGTTTGCGTGCCCGTGTGCACGCATTTCGAGGCGCTTCATTTTCATCCATTGGCCTCTTATGTGAGCGTGGCTGAGGCTCTCTCATGTTAGTGTAAGCCCCTATCATATTTCCATGTCATTTGCATTGCGTATGTCATTTTCTCGGTTTGCGTGCCCGTGTGCACGCATTTCGAGACATCTCTTTTTTACAGCATAGTGCATACTAGGTTGTATCTTAGATCGCATTTTGTCATTTTCTCGGTTTGCGTGCCTGTGTGCACGCATTTCGAGACATCTCATTTTCATAGCATTGTGCATGCTACGCTGTATCTTAGTTGCATTCATGCATATCATGCATATTGCATCGTGTTCGGGATAGGAGTTAGCCCGGGCACGGGAAACGATGTGCGTTTCGTACTCCGAGTGACGGAACGTGTCTCCATCCCCAGTCACCGACACTCCGGATTATCCATGATGGAGTTAGGTTCTTGTTGTGTTTACATGTGCATTCATTCTATATTAAGTTGCACAATTCGACTCCTCGGCCATCATGCCTCGATATGCGTGATTGGTGGCACGAGGATCGAGGCATGTATATATTTGTGAAAATACATTGCTATGCCCCTTTCCTGCTCTCTGTTGCAGCAAATCAAGAATTGGCAACCTTCCGGAGCTTGGCGCGCTTTCCGAGGATAATTGTAAAACAGAGGCTAATCGGGGCATCCCGGTGGATTTCCGCGCAAGGCAGCCCAGACATGCATCATTCATCAGAAGCAAGGCAGTCCCTGGCTTGCATGCCAGTTTTACAGTTTTCTTAGTTAATCTGTTAATTAATTAGGAATTTGTACATTATTTGGACTGTATTTTTTTTTTGGACTGTAATATTCTTTTATTCGGGACTGTATATTTATTCGGACCCTTTGTGCGAGGGCATAACTGTAATAAGTTTGCGTGTGTGTGTTGTATGTCTTCCAACCCCACGTCTTTCTCCCTTTTATTTATCTGCTTATGGTGTTTAGATTAGGGCATATTTCAATTAGCATACAGTATGACAGCCTGTTTGCATCATTCATCTGTCTTGCATGCACCGGGCTCGGCGCATCATACTAACTGCATTGTATTTTCAATTCCAAGATTGAATACATGTTAGCTGTAGCATCCCATATGCCATGTTTAGAATAGCCGAGCCTGCTATAGTTTGCATTTTTGCCTGTGTTGCATTAGGCATCTCTGTATACTTTAGGATCATGCATGGATTTCTAATTAGCTTCTGTTTTGGCTTGGAGTACTCGGTAAGTTTTATGCTTTAGCATCCTTGCATGCGTGTGAGTGCTGCCATAAATAGCATTCTTACCATGAGGCTAATTGCTTATGTGATATAACTGCCTGAATGCCTGTGGGTGAAGGTTGGGTTAGTTGGATTGGAACAATTCATCAAATGTGTGTTTTAAGCCCACTAGATAGTGGCAAAACCATCTTTTTTAAGCCCACCTGCGGGTGGCAAAATCTGCATTTTAAGCCTACTTGCGAGTAGCAAACCATCTTTCAAATAAACAAGCATGAAATGTTTTGTTCCAATTCGGGCGACCCAGTCTATACTTATATGCTGTGTGCATCACATAGTAACCTAGGCTAATAACCGAAATAAGAACACACAAAGTTTTCAAAAATAGATATCATGGTTAGTAGAGGCCGGTCTCTGACTGGACGAGCGGGGGTGCTCACGAAGTGACCTTCCCCAATCGTACCCAAGTTCCCGAGCCGAGGCAACTTTGGTGATGACGGACACGTGGCTTTTGGCACCAAGTCAGGGTTTCCTAAATTTCCCATTAAAAAAACATTTAGGTGGCGACTCTGTATCTGGCAAAGCAGTCCATGTTTGGCACTTCTTTCAAAATCTGTTTTCTCAAAACGATTTGCCGGATTTGGACTCATTGGTTCAGACTTAGAACCGTGACAAATTTGAGAGTCCTGAGCTGTAGTGACCCCAAAATGAACAGAACGGGAGCTCGTTCCTCCCGGGGCGTTCGGGGACGTCTACAGTTTCTGGCGACTCTACTGGGGAGTTAGAGAACTTGACTCGAACTCATGATATCTGTTTTTTACTACACTTGTGTGTTTCTTTGCATTGCATTTGCATTGGTGCGCCTAGGACACCGTGTTTGCCATCTGCTATTCCTGAACGGTTTGCCGGAGGCTTGTCTTGTCAAGGCATGACCATAAGGCTGACCGGTTGTGGGCTCTGCCAGTATGGAAACACAAACCCCGGTTTTACCGGGGCACCCTCTTTGACCATTCGACCTAGTGCATATTCGGATCCGTAGTGACCATTCCAAACTAGGACAGGTTGCTTACCCGTTTATAGGTTGTTTGAAACCGCTGCGTGCGTAGTGAAACCCTAGCTCCTGACAAAACAGGATAGGGAAACCCTACCCCAACATAGGGGTGTTTTGGCTCTCACTTATCTGTTATGTGCTTTAGAGTGCGTCTCTACAGGAATGCATGTATCAGTGTATGAGTTTGGGCATCAGGCCTGCGGGCGCCAGTTCAGTATTTTGGGTATTAGGCTTGCGGGCACCAGTTCAGTATTTTCGAAAATCAGTTATATCTGCGGGTATCAGGTTCAATTTTGGGGACAGTAATTTTGGGAACAGTGATCAGTGGTCGAATGCAGTTATTCAGTTATATTCATGTCTGTATTGGTGGGATTGGGCTGAGATGCTGCATGTTTTCTCTTTCAGTTCAAAGACTCGGTTCAGAGCAACCAGTGTTCCCCTTTGCTGAGGCAAGACAGGAAAAGGCTCACCGGTTCTTCAGATTCATTAGTCACCAACCCGGTCCATCTGATCCGCCAGTCACCAGTCACATCACCTCTGTTCAGTTCAGCAAAACTCTTGATGGCGCAAAATTCGGAAGAAATTGTGGTTATGGCAGCCACATTGGACCAAGGAATCACATTGCAAGGTTATACCGATGGTGGAGTGCCACACCCACCCAGGTCACCTGCTGCACATCCGATCTGGGAACCCCAGTTATTTCAAACCCGTGAGCCCACCACATTCGAGTTGATGGGAATGATTGGTGACCTTCAAAGATCTGTGGCGAATCTAGCCTGCGGGATGTCAGTTCCACCGCCAAATGCATCGTATGCCGGAAATTTCATACCGCAGGAGCCCCCGCTATTGGGACGAATTGTAATCGAACTTAGCCAACCTGAAGCCATTCCAAGTTCCGGCAATGGCATGTCGACAACAACGGGGCTCCGCTCTGATGTAGCAACTCAGACCTTCTACCAAGCCGAGGCGAGTGGTAAGAACAAGATGAAGGTGGACACCGATCCCTACGAACAACTCCTGTGGGCTATTGAGGCTTTGAAAGCCGGAGGATTGAATAAACAGCAGGTGTTCGCTGTTGCTGTAAAAACTGTAGATGACATCTTCCCCACTCAGGCCGAGAGCAGTTTAAGCCAAAGGGAAAATCGAGATGGGGACCGTCGTACCAGAACAGTCCCTTCCAATCCTAACCCTGCACCTAGAAAAGATCAGAGAGCCAAGGCAACACCTGCCGACCCTTTTTCGAGTGCGTCCAGCAAAAGTCAACAAGCCTCGAATTATCCGCCCCGAGGTCGCAGAGTCTTCCATGCCCTCTACATGCCTTTGTCTAAGGCCCTTCAAATCCTCGTCAAAAAAGGGCATCTCAAACCCCTCGAGCCTCGGCCTCTCCCGAGTCCCCTTCCAGCTAAGCATGATGGTACCCAGTACTGTGCATACCATCAGCAAACCGGTCACAGCACCGACAACTGCTTCCGTCTTCGCCACGAAGTGCAAGACTTGATTGACAATGAAGTCATCCTCCCTCCAAGCTCGGCAAAGTCTGTCACCACCGGGTTGGTAGATTTCGAGGGTAATGCAAGTATATGATCAGGGGTTGGACCACCTGCGGGCGGCGCGCGGTTTACCTCGGATGTGGCGTATAGCACGCACTATTTTGAGCATTTGCGAATGCTAGTTTTGTAGTTTCTGACTTGGGTGTTGAGTCAGTTCTGTAGTTTTGTTTTAAGTCTGTCACATTGTCTCGAGTCAGTCTTCTTGACTAAGGGTTTGTCTTGTTGCATCGAGTCAGTCCTGTTGTACAAAGGTCGGGTGATCCCGGGGGTGTTACCTCGGGCATCACCATTTTGTTTTGTGTTTGTCTTTTCGTTTTGCTTTGAGTCTGTTCTTGCTTGGAGCCAGTTACACCAACAGATTTGAATGAAATAGCAGTGGTTTTTCACGCTCTTGTGTTTGCCTCGGCCATGTGCCAATTGTGCCAGAAAGTTTGAATGAAACAGCAGTACTTTTCGCCTACTCTTCTGCACCCCGAAATCATTGTATTGACCTAAGTTTTTCAAAACTTTTCGAACACCGCGGTGAAAACAAAGAGGAAGGAATTCCTCGGGATTTGCAAAACTTTGATCAATTGAGAGAAAGAGAGGCGTGCTAAGCCCTTAATGAATGAAATCATGCTTATTAGCGTGAGTACTGAGAAGGACCCTGGCTTGATCCAGACTGATTTCACACTATTTTCAGCGCGAGTGATTTGTCGCTTTCTTAAAAATTTTCAAAAGCAAAATATTTTGCGCGGTCCTGCGAAGACCTGTGTGGAATCGCTCTTGAGATTGTGCAGCCTAGGATCGCTCTCAGCCTCGAGACTCAACCCCTTTGCTTCCAAACCTTGAACTTGAATTCAGAAGGTTCAACGGTCAACTATGACGTGAGGCCTGTGTGGCCAGATTTGAAGCAGCCCTCGAACAAGAGGCCAGGAAAGTCAGATAAAAAAAGATCAGATCTCATCAGGAGAAGCTTACGAAGCTAGAACAGCAGCCATTCTCCTGGATTCAGATAATCTCAGGATCTCAAAACCATTTGGCATGGACTCGTTACACTTTTACCCTTTGAGAGGCTCGCTGGGCCGAAAACCCGGAAGGGCAACCCAGGCAAAAGTTAGAGCAAGAGAAAAATATAAAAAAAAAAGAAGCAAAAAATGCAAAAGAAGAAAAAAGAGAACAAAAAAGAAAGATGCAAAGAAAAGAACAAAAAAGAGAAGAAAAAGAATTGAAAAGAGAAAGAAAGAAGAACAAAGCTTGCAAGGTCGAAAACCCGCAACGGGCGCCTTGGCAAAAGTTAGAGCCTAAAAAGGAGAGGTTAATACCCGAGTGCACCTTAACCCCGAACTACGTAAGGCTTGATTCCCATCTTTGGGATACGTAGGCAACTTCGTTCTGAAGTCCAGCCGTAAAACAATTCGATTGTGTCCATGCGATGGTTTTGGTCATCTTTGTCTTCTCTGTATCTGAGAGTCTGGCTGCGTTCGTCGCTCTGAGGACTGCCTACAATGCGCCGCGGTGTCATTCAAGCAAGGGGCAACTTTCCGTTGCCATTCAATACACCGCGGTGTCATTCAAACAAGGGGCAACTTTCCGTTGCCATTCAATGCGCTGTGGTGCCATTCAAACAAAGGGCAACTTTCCGTTGCCATGTAGCGTCCTTTAGACAAGGGGCAATTTTCCATTGCCATGGATCCGAGGTTGTGCATCTCAAGAGTAGGTTCCGTGATCGTTGAGCAGTGGTCATTCGCAAAAATAGTTTTTGAAAATTTTTACTAGGGTTGACTAAATCTTCTCGAAAAGTATCCCATTTTCGAAACTGGACCATTTCTTTGGATCCAAAAAAGAAAAAATTTCAGTGCTCATAGCCTGATTTGCATGATTTCAAATCAAAAATCGAGCAAGTGTGTTAATCTAACTCTCATGTTGGCAAAATTATTTTAGTAGAAAACCAAAACTAAAAAATGGTCGAAATAATGAGCTAGGGGCACAGTTGAGTCAAGCTTTCTGTCTTTCCCCCATTGTCAACATACTTGCCAGAAAAGGCACTCTACTTGCCAGAAAAAGCACTCTACTTGCCAGAAAGGACACTCTACCCGCCAGAAAAGGGGATAACTGAAGTTAACAACAAAGGGTTGAAAGCTCTCTCATCCTCCAAGCAGCGAGGTATCAAGCCGAGTGCGAAGCACGAATTGGAATGGATCAAGATGCCCCATTCCCTCATCCGGCGCATCGACAGATGTTACCAAAGGAAATAGTCGCGAGCTGATTATGTTGGGTGTGAGCCCGCAACTTCCTATTCATCCATCAACCACCCAGGGGAGGGACAAAAAATGAGAGATTAAAGAATAGAGAGACGTGCAATGAGAGGAAAAGTGAGAAGAGGGATTTTTTTTCAGAAAAACAGAGCTTGAGGGCCGAGTGATGTGAGAACCACAACTGAGAAAGGGTGGGAAACACTACCCGAAGAAACTGGCTCCTCGCGTACTGAGAGGTCTCTCGTCTTTGTAACACGTCTGTGTGTCGTGTCTTTTGTTTTGTTTGTCTCGATTCTGGCTTTGAGTCATTCCGAGTGTGTCTCAATGCATTTAGGTTGTTTACCTTTTCTTTTCCATTGTTCAATCTTTTTCGCTGTGTTCAGTCGTAGGCTCAATACCCAGTTAAGAACACATTTCTTAATTTCAAAAATTGTCTTGTGCTCAGAGTGCCGTGTCATTCTCCACATTTGTGCAAAACAAGATTTTGTTCTTTCAAAAAAACGCAGGGTTCAACCCGACCTGTGTGGGAACAGTAAAGCCAGAACCCATCTGAAGCTATATAGGTTCCAAACTTCAAAGCAAAAGGAAAAGAGGAAGACGTCGGACATCTGAGTTTGTTTCAACTTTTGCAAGTTCCGTCATCGCATCTTGTAGGCTCAAAATGAGCTGTGTGTTCAAAATTAAAAGACTATTGAGATGTGGGCTGCGTGTTCACCTTCAATCTGGGCTGCGTGTTCAGAAAATCAGAGTTTAGGGCTGCGTGTTCTACTTTCAATCAATGTGGGCTGCGTGTTCAGCTTCAATCTGGGCTGCGTGTTCAGAAAATCAGAGTTTGGGCTACGTGTTCAACTCTCAATCAGTATGGGCTGTGTGTTCACCATCAATTCGAGCTGCGTGTTCGGAAAATCAGAGTTTAGGGCTGGGTGTTCTACTTTCAATCAGAGTGGGCTGCGTGTTCACCTTCAATTCGAGCTGCGTGTTCGGAAAATCAAAAGTTTGGGCTGCGTGTTCAACTTTCAATCAGAGTGGGTTGCGTGTTCACCTTCAATTCGAGCTGCGTGTTCGGAAAATCAAAAGTTTGGGCTGCGTGTTCAACTTTCAATCAGAGTGGGCTGCGTGTTCACCTTCAATTCGAGCTGTGTGTTCAGAAAATTCAAAAGTTTGGGCTGCGTGTTCAACTTTCAATCAGAGTGGGCTGCGTGTTCACCTTCAATTCGAGCTGCGTGTTCGAAAAATCAAAGTTTGGGCTGCGTGTTCAACTTTCAATCAGAGTGGGCTGCGTGTTCACCTTCAATTCGAGCTGTGCGTTCAGAAAATTCAAAAGTTTGGGCTGCGTGTTCAACTTTCAATCAGAGTGGGCTGCGTGTTCACCTTCAATTCGAGCTGCGTGTTCGAAAAATCAATGTTTGGGCTGCGTGTTCAACTTTCAATCAGAGTGGGCTGCGTGTTCACCTTCAATTCGAGCTGTGCGTTCAGAAAATTCAAAAGTTTGGGCTGCGTGTTCAACTTTCAATCAGAGTGGGCTGCGTGTTCACCTTCAATTCGAGCTGCGTGTTCGAAAAATCAATGTTTGGGCTGCGTGTTCAACTTTCAATCAGAGTGGGCTGCGTGTTCACCTTCAATTCGAGCTGCGTGTTCGGAAAATCAAAAGTTTGGGCTGCGTGTTCAACTTTCAATCAGAGTGGGCTGCGTGTTCACCTTCAATTCGAGCTGCGTGTTCGGAAAATCAAAAGTTTGGGCTGCG
The DNA here is from genome assembly GCF_055761805.1 of Camellia sinensis. Classification (NCBI taxonomy): domain Eukaryota; kingdom Viridiplantae; phylum Streptophyta; class Magnoliopsida; order Ericales; family Theaceae; genus Camellia; species Camellia sinensis. Next base: position 54,766,466 of record NC_138967.1, read on the forward strand.
TGTTCAACTTTCAATCAGAGTGGGCTGCGTGTTCACCTTCAATTCGAGCTGCGTGTTCGAAAAATCAAAAGTTTGGGCTGCGTGTTCAACTTTCAATCAGAGTGGGCTGCGTGTTCACCTTCAATTCGAGCTGCGTGTTCAGAAAATCAAAAGTTTGGGCTGCATGTTCAACTTTCAATCAGAGTGGGCTGCGTGTTCACCTTCAATTCGAGCTGTGTGTTCAGAAAATTCAAAAGTTTGGGCTGCGTGTTCAACTTTCAATCAGAGTGGGCTGCGTGTTCACCTTCAATTCGAGCTGCGTGTTCGAAAAATCAAAAGTTTGGGCTGCGTGTTCAACTTTCAATCAGAGTGGGCTGCGTGTTCACCATCAATCTGAGCTTTGTGTTCAGAAAATTCAAAAGTTTGGGCTGCGTGTTCAACTTTCAATTAGAGTGGGCTGCGTGTTCACCTTCAATTCGAGCTGCGTGTTCGAAAAATCAAAGTTTGGGCTGCGTGTTCAACTTTCAATCAGAGTGGGCTGCGTGTTCACCATCAATCTGAGCTGTGTGTTCAGAAAATTCAAAAGTTTGGACTGCGTGTTCAACTTTCAATCAGAGTGGGCTGCGTGTTCACCTTCAATTCGAGCTGCGTGTTCGAAAAATCAATGTTTGGGCTGCGTGTTCAACTTTCAATCAGAGTGGGCTGCGTGTTCACCATCAATCTGAGCTTTGTGTTCAGAAAATTCAAAAGTTTGGGCTGCGTGTTCAACTTTCAATTAGTGTAGACTGCGTGTTCACCTTCAATTTGGACCGTGTGTTCAGAGAATCAGTGTTTGGGCTGCATGTTCAACTCTCGATCAGTGTGGGCTGCGTGATCATGACAAAGAGTATGAGCTACGTGTTCAGAAATTCAAGTGCTTGAGTTGTGTGTTCAAAAATGCAAACCGAAACGAGCTGTGTGCCCGAAAATGAGCTGTGTGCCCAAAATAAGTTGCGTGCCCGAAATGAGCTGTGTGCCCAGATTAAACAGAGTGTTGTGTTTCGAGCTGCGTGCCAAATGAACAGAGTGTTGTGTTGTGAGCTGTGCGCCAATTGAATGGAATGCTATGTCGTAAGCTGTGTGCTAAGACTTGCATTGTGCATGCATCTCCTCGCACTATTTCGCGCACCTCAATCGCACTGTCCTGTGTACTCACTTCGGTCTAGGAGACCTTAAATCCTCTAAAGGTGCAATTCCTTTGGTGTTTGTCGTGCCCGAACGACTTCCGGTGGTCTGGTATAGCCACCTGCCTGTGTTCGCAGTGAGTTCGTAGGAGACCAACTGAGACGGTGGAAACTAGAGTTCGAATGGCTTATGCCTAGAACGCAAAGGTTCGGGATTTCCGAGACTAAAGTCTGGTTTAAATACCCAGGGGTATATCCTCGGCTTGAAATCTGTATGGCAGCCCCATAGATTGAGATAGCATCTGTATGTACCTCAATTCTGGATACTGATCCAACCTAGTCTGTCACCCTGTTGGAGAATAGGGAAAGCTGCGACCATAGTTAGGGAGAAAAGTAGTACCTGTGGTTCAACTAAGAAGAAACGGGAGATCCCCAGCACCATCAGGCACGACATTGTATGTACGGTTCATTTGAGGCTGGTGTGACCAGACGAATCGCGCAGGTATCGTATCTTCTCCGTGTGAGACGCGACGAGAATTGAGCAATTCTCCGCATTCTTAACTGCATGAAATGTAGTTGTTGCTTTGCATTCTTGCTTAAAACTGTTGCATCTATTTGCGAATACTTGCTTCATTACAGCTTGCTGCATTTGCACGATCATTAAGTTACCTTCGGCTTCTTGCATTATCACTTTGCCTTTTGCCCCCCTTGCCTGCGGGCACATCTCTGTTTATCTTGTACGTTTGTCTAAGTCTTCGGCCTTGTCAAAAATGGGTCGTCTCTGGGCTTTGACATTCACTCCCGTCACTTATGACTTCCGAGTTCTATCAAAGAGGGGCAACTGTAGACACCCCATTTTTGACCGACCTTAAGACTCAGACGTCACCGATTGAGCGCTTGGTGATGTTGCATAATGTGCTCGTTCAGAAGTTTCAGAGTCGCGGCTGTGGGCCCTGCCTCCGGACTTCCGAACCCTCTTTTGTGCCTTGCCTCGGTTTGCGAACCAGACTCGGTTTTCTCTGTTTCTTTTCCTGAGGGGAATGAGAGGTCCCGTAGACCATCTCTCAATGGCCGTTGGCTACATTTTGTGGCCGTAGGCCATTTTGCCCATTTCGGAGTCCGGTTTCCGATTTTTCGGGACCGTTGGCCGTGTGCCTCGGTTCGGGACCGCCTAACCATCTCTGTTTGTTCTGATTTTTGGCATACATCTTATTTTCTCCCTTTTGAGGGACACTGGGGTCTGAGAAACCCACTTCGTGGCCGAACGCCACTTTTGGTGCTTAGCAGCCCATTTTCGGGACCCTAAACTGCGTGTTTTGGCCCCCGAGCATTCGTTTTGCATCGGTTTTCGTTCATTTTTGGCAGGTACCTCTATTTTATCACCAGGAAGGTCACTGGAGGGCGGGAGGCCAGCAATTATCTTGGCAACCAGTTATATTCCATTTTCGCCCTCCGACACCCGTTTTCCTCACTTCCGAGCCAATGTTGAACACCTTGGGGCCACTTTCTTCAGCCCCAACCCACATATTTGTGTTGTACACACATGGGAGGATCCTAATATCCTATGGCCGGCCAGAAACTCCAATTGAACCTTTTGAACCCCTCCTAAAAATGGATTGTTCTCTTTCCTGTTTTACAGTTTCCAATTTCGAACCACAGGGTTGTGATGAGGAGACCCGGGAGGACACCTTTTTGTGGTGGCCGGCCAGAAAATCAACTTGGCCCTTTTGTCCCTTGGCCGGCCGGCTAGGGAAGGTGGCCGGCCGGCTACCTGCAACTCCAAAAGGTGGCCGGCCTTGATCCATGCAATATGAACTTTACAGCTGTATAGCTGTTGTCCCCCAGAAATATCTAAATCCGGGGGACACCTTTTGGGGAAAAGCTTTGGTCCTTTTCCCCCACCCTTTCCCTCCATGCTCCCCCTCTCCTTGGTCCTTATAACCAGCTGCCAACATTTGTTTTAGGGGTTAGAAAAAATTGCTTCAAGCATAGGCATCCAAATCTCCCTCTATCTCTCTCATTTTCTCAAAAACTCCTAAGTTCTACCCCATTCCATCATCACCACCAAGCACCACCACCACCACTCCATTTCCAGCAGCAAGGAGGGCTTCTCAGAGGCTAAAGGTGCTGCAACTTGGTCCAAGAAGCAACCAAAGATTGGTCTACAAGGGTGAGTTGCCATTTCCCCCTTTTTGAGCTTATTTTTGCAACATTTCTTAGCCATATATGCTTATTGTTTTGAGCTCCGGCCCTAACTAAAAGTGGCCTTCTTTTGAGCTCTTTTTCACTTTTTCTTAAGGGCTCAACCCTGTTTGAGCCCCCCATCTTGCACTTGCTTCAATATCTTCCTTGAATGCTATTTTCTTGCATGCTTTGGCAGCCAATTATGCTTCCATTTTTGGGCATTTTATAGAACTAAAAATAGTCTTATTTTGAGCCCCTCTTCAACATTGAAGAAGGGCTCATCAGTGTTTGGGACCTCCATGTGCCACTTCATGTTATATCCCCTCTTTAGTCCCCATTTTTGCATGCTTTGGAAGCCCATTATGCTTCCATTTTTGGGCGTTTTACCGAACTGAAAATAGTCTTACTTTGGCCCATTATTCATGTTTCATTAAGGGCCTTTGGCTGTTTGATGGATATTTAGTATACTTTGTGCTTTGGCCATCTTTTGGCCCATTTCTTGCATAAGAGCTTAGCCATATCTATGTTTGTTTTTGAGGTTTTTACAGTTCTGTAAAGTGGCTTATTTTTGGTCCCTCTTCAATGTTGTTGAAGGGCCCTAACCTGTTTGGAGTCAGAAGCTGTGAGTTGCTTCATAATCTCATGTTTAGGGCCATTTTTGCATGCCATTGTTGCCCTATCTTTGCTTGCTGTTTGGCCATGATTTGTACTAGTAAAATGCTAATTTTGGGGCTGCCTTGCTTCTGTATTTTCATTCCATGTACCAATTATGCATGCTTTGTATAGCTGTAGTTCATTCTATGTGCCTAATTTTGCATTTCGGGAGAGATTCCATGCATCGGGTGTACTTTCGCCTCATTTCGGGGCTGTTTTCCCCCACATTTCAGTGCTAAAATTCCATTAGCATGTTTTCATATCATTTTCCATGACATTGCATTGTGTATGCCATTGCTTCGGTTCGCGTGCCCGTGTGCACGCATTTCGAGGCATTTCATTTTCCTCCATCGGCCTCTTATGTGAGTGTGGCTGAGGCTCTCTCATGTTAGTATAAGTCCACGTTGCATTCTATATGCCATTTTAGCCATATTGCATTGCGTATGCCATTGCTTCGGTTTGCGTGCCCGTGTGCACGCATTTCGAGGCGTTTCATTTTCATCCATCGGCCTCTTATGTGAGCGTGGCTGAGGCTCTCTCATGTTAGTGTAAGCCCCTATCATATTTCCATGTCATTTGCATTGCGTATGTCATTTCCTCGGTTTGCGTGCCCGTGTGCACGCATTTCGAGACATCTCTTTTTTACAGCATAGTGCATACTAGGTTGTATCTTAGATCGTATTTTGTCATTTTCTCGGTTTGCGTGCCTGTGTGCATGCGTTTTGAAACATCTCATTTTCATAGCATTGTGCATGCTAGGCTGTATCTTACTTGCATTCATGCATATCATGCATATTGCATCGTGTTCGGGATAGGAGTTAGCCCGGGCACGGGAAACGAGGTGCGTTTCATACTCTGAGTGACGGAACGTGTCTCCATCCCCAGTCACCGACACTCCGGATTATCCATGATGGAGTTAGGTTCTTGTTGTGTTTACACGTGCATTCATTCTATATTAAGTTGCACAATTCGACTCCTCGGCCATCATGCCTCAATATGCGTGATTGGTGGCACGAGGATCGAGGCATGGATATATCTGTGAAAATACATTGCTATGCCCCTTTCCTGCTCTCTGTTGCAGCAAATCAAGAATTGGCAACCTTCCGGAGCTTGGCGCGCTTTCCGAGGATAATTGTAAAACAGAGGCTAATCGGGGCATCCCGGTGGATTTCCGCGCAAGGCAGCCCAGACATGCATCATTCATCAGAAGCAAGGCAGTCCCTGGCTTGCATGCCAGTTTTACAGTTTTCTTAGTTAATCTGTTAATTAATTAGGAATTTGTACATTACTTGGACTGTATTTTTTTTTTTGACTATAATATTCTTTTATTCGGGACTGTATATTTATTCGGACCCTCTGTGCGAGGGCATAACTGTAATAAGTGTGCGTGTGTGTGTTGTATGTCTTCCAACCCCACGTCTTTCTCCCTTTTATTTATCTGCTTATGGTGTTTAGATTAGGGCATATTTCAATTAGCATACAGTATGACAGCCTGTTTGCATCATTCATCTGTCTTGCATGCACCGGGCTCGGCGCATCATACTAACTGCATTGTATTTTCAATTCCAAGATTGAATACATGTTAGCTGTAGCATCCCATATGCCATGTTTAGAATAGCCGAGCCTGCTATAGTTTGCATTTTTGCCTGTGTTGCATTAGGCATCTCTGTATACTTTAGGATCATGCATGGATTTCTAATTAACTTCTGTTTTGGCTTGGAGTACTCGATAAGTTTTATGCTTTAGCATCCTTGCATGCGTGTGAGTGCTGCCATAAATAACATGCTTACCATGAGGCTAATTGCTTATGTGATATAACTGCCTGAATGCCTGTGGGTGAAGGTTGGGTTAGTTGGATTGGAACAATTTATCAAATGTGTGTTTTAAGCCCACTAGATAGTGGCAAAATCATCTTTTTTAAGCCCACCTGCGGGTGGCAAAATCTGCATTTTAAGCCTACTTGCGAGTAGCAAACCATCTTTCAAATAAACAAGCATGAAATGTTTTGTTCCAATTCGGGCGACCCAGTCTATACTTATATGCTGTGTGCATCACATAGTAACCTAGGCTAATAACCGGAATAAGAACACACAAAGTTTTCAAAAATAGATATCATGGTTAGTAGAAGCCGGTTTCTGACTGGGCGAGCGGGGGTGCTCACGAAGTGACCTTCCCCAATCGTACCCAAGTTCCCGAGCCGAGGCAACTTTGGTGATGACAGACACGTGGCCTTTGGCACCGAGTCAGGGTTTCCTAAATTTCCCATTAAAAAAACATTTAGGTAGCGACTCTGTATCTGGCAAAGCAGTCAATGCTTGGCACTTCTTTCAAAATCTGTTTTCTCAAAACGATTTGCCGGATTTGGACTCTTTGGTTCAGACTTAGAACCGTGACAAATTTGAGAGTCCTGAGCTGTAGTGACCCCAAAATGAACAGAACGGGAGCTCGTTCCTCCCGGGGCGTTCGGGGACGTCTACACATGAGGATTAGGTGAATTGAAACTAATTTCTCATCTGTTGGCATTGAATATGATTATGTTTTTAAATACATTGTATATGTATGATGTTTGGGGAAGAAAGTGGATGTACTCCATTGAATTAAGTTGGTCGGAGAGTCGATGGTGAATGTCCTGAAAACCATGAGTAGACATGGGTGTCGATTCCCGCAGACGAAATATCCAAAAAATTTCAAATAGAAGTGATTGTATGATGGTTGCACTTGTTAGAACCCTATTAAGTTGTATTATTAGTTTGGTTGTCTGAATGAAATAAAATTGATTTCATGAACTAAAATATACAGTTGGTACTGCATGCTTTGCAAAATAATTATGAAACGGTTTAACAAGGGCATTGTATGTCCATATCACACTTATAGTTTTGTTAAGATTCATATATTGTGTTAGATTATTTCTACTGGGCTTTGACTCATCCTATGTAGGAAAACTATTTTCAGGTGTTGGTGATATGCCTCCACTAAGGACTTAGCTTGGGAGGACCATGGAGTTGATGGCTTATCTTGTTTATTTTTCTTTTCATTCATTTTGTTCAAGTCTCGGGCTTTATTCATATTGAGCTTAGGACTCACTTTTGTTGTACCCAAGCAGTGACTTGGAAAGATGTAAGCCATCAAGGCATATGACTATCTGTGTAGCTTTCATTTCTTATTATCATCACGTAAATGTATATCAAACTCTGATTAATAAAAGCATGTCGTTTCAATTATACTTCCGCTTATGAAATAGGTTTATCGTATTTATTTTAGGGCATTACAACTTGGTATCAAAGCGTACCGGGTTTGAATACTTTGTGGGTATTACCACAATGGATTTGTCTCGCTTGATAAGGACATCAGTATATACGATATGCTTATGTGATAACATGCTTATGTGATTATATGGGTATGAGATTTAATTCCTAAGATATTGGTTGGTTCTACGGGTTTCTAGAAGTCCTGATAGAAAAGCACTTGATCACTGCTGTTTCTACAATAGATTTGTCTCACTTGATAAGGACATCAGTACATACGATATGCTTATGTGATAACATGCTTATGTGATTATATGGGTATGGGATTTAATTCCTATGATATTGGTTGGTTCTACGGGTTTCTAGAAGTCCTGTTAGAAAAGCACTCGATCACTGCTGTTTCTAATTGAAACTTTGGCAATGCCGCAGGATGGTCATTATCTAGGAAGAGAATTCGTATGTGTTTTTGTGACTACATGCTTACGTGGAGTGAATTACTGTTGTCCACCGTATTAGGATGCGAGTGAGCTAGCTTATGCACATTTGTAAATGTGCTAATCTCTTTTATTACCTTCATTAGAATGCCAGGACATAGATGTAGTGGTAGCAAGCATGGTAGGCCTAGAAGGCATGAGGTGCCTTTATTGGATGATATTCTGGCAGAAAAAGAGGGAGTTGGTCAGGCCAATGTGGCTGAGCCGATTGGTCAGTAGGCCATGGACGCCTTAGCTTGCAATGGCTGGAGCATTGAGGGAATCCATGGACATTCTCAGGGCTTAGAATAAAGTCCAGGACTAAGTAGCTGCGGCAAGGCCGCCATTATTGAAACGAGATTTTTTTCAGTCCAATCCAGATGAGTTTTTGGGTGATTTCAAGAAGCCATTGAAAACGGATAAGTGGCTAGAGCAAATGGCGAAAATGTTTGAGATGATTGGCATCGAAGACGGTGGCTTAAGAGTGACCTTGACGTCCTTCTAGCTAAAGGGAAACACGGGCCAATGGTGGAAGTATGCATGAGGGCGCCTTGGTGTAACTTGGAAGGCTTTCATTGATGCCTTCCAAGATAAGTATTTGCTGTCCACAGTTAGGGAGAAATTGAGAGATCAGTTCTCCAAGCTTGTGCAGTTGAACACTCCGGTAGGCGAGTTTCAGGCCACATTTACTAGCTTGTTGAGGTTTGTACTAGAACTCGTGGTGACTGAGGAGCACCGTTGTTTAGAATTCGAGAAAAGGTTGAAGATCGGGTTCATGTTCAAAGTGGTTGGGTCAATGATTAGAGATTATGGACACCTTGTGAAGGCGGCGGCTCATCTTGAGACCGTGATGCAGATGGAGGAGGAACCGATGAGGGCATCCAGGAGGAGTCAAGATGTTTGGAGAGACAGTAAGAGGCAGAGGGGTCCTACCCTATAATAGTCCCAGGGAGCACAGTCGAGATCCACTTTTCTAGTACTGAGTTCAGATTCTGGAAGAGGTGGTTAGGGAGATTTCACTTGCTTCAAGTGTGGTCAGTTGAGCCACAAGTCTCCTGCTTGCCCACAAAGAGGAGGAGGGCAACAGTCGACATCGTCTTCGACTTGTTCTCAGAGCCAGAGCCAGGGAAGAGGGCAGTCACTCACTTATTACCAGTGTGGGCAGGCCGGGCACATGAAGAGGTTTTGCCTTCATTTGGGTGGCACACATAGTGCATCTGATTTGAGCCAGATATAGCGTCACCAACTTCCACAGTCAGCTTAGGCCTCGAGGGCCAATCAAGGAGCCTCTTTAGCTCAGTCAGTGCATTAGGCTTATGCTCCGAGGATTGACCAGGTAGAGCAGAGGCCCTTAGGACACATGTATGTTGTTACCATGCTAGACCTAGTACCAGCGCCTTTGGTAGTGAGAGGTACTTTCCTGTTATGCAATTCCATTGCTAATATGTTGATTGATATGGGTGCATCCCATTAATTTATCTCGTCTGCATTTGTATTGGCTTTGGGGTTAGAGTTGGCTCGGTTAACATATCCTCTCAGTGTAGAGTCACCTATTGGTGGTAAGATTGTTTTGAAGCAAGGATATCAGGGTTGTGACATAGAAGTTGTCGATCGCTGACTTCTTTTTGTATTTGTGTTGATTGACATGTCCAATTTTGATGCTATTTTGGGTATAGACTAGTTGTCATCATATCCGGCTATTGTTACCGTCAAAAGGTTATTGTATGCACCTTGAGCGATGATTGTTTTTATTTCATGGGGGACTAGGTTGATAGAGTCTTATCACCGGTGTATGATCTACGTGGGTAGAGCGCAACTTAGTTGTCTTCTTGCCAACTTCATGGGTAATGAGTGTGATGAAGTCCAAGTCGAGTTGCCAAGGGTAGTTTGTGAATACTTGGATGTTTTTCCCGAGGATCTTATCAATTTACCACCTCATTGTGAGATTGGGTTCTTAATTGATTTAGTGCCTGGTACGTCACCGATTTCTATGGCACTATATAGATTTGCACCTGCGGAGTTAATTGAGTTAAAGTTTTAACTCTAAAAACTGCTAGATAACGGTTTTATCCGCCCTAGTACTTCGCCTTGGGCAGCACCGGCTCTCTTTGCCAAAAAGAAAGACAGTGCATTGTAACTTTGTATTGATTACCGAAAGTTGAACCGGGCAACTATTAAAAAAAAACACCCAATGCCTCATATAGACGATTTGTTTTATCAATTGAACGGGTCTTGTTGCATTTCTAAGATAGACCTGAGATCGGGTTATCACCAGTTGAGAGTGAGGGAGGAGGATATCCAGAAGACGGCATTTCGTACACGGTATGGCCATTATGAGTTTCTAGTGATGTCCTTTAGGCTAACCAATACACCAGTCGTGTTTATGGACTTGATGAACTAGATCTTCTGTGAGTTCCTAGAATATTTTGTGGTCGTCTTTGTTAATGACATCTTGATTTACTCACCCTCTGAAGAGGAGCACGAGGAACACCTACGGGTGGTACTTGAGTTGCTTAGAGCACACAAACTGTATGCCAAGTTTGGGAAATGTGAATTTTGGTCGAAAGATGTTAAGTTCTTAAGCCATCTGGAATTCGGGGAAGGGGTGACTGTAGTTTCATCCAAGATAGAGGCAATACAAGATTGGGAACAACCTAAGAATGCTTTTGAGATCCGTAGTTTCTTGGGGATGGTCGGGTATTACTGTCAGTTCGTGGAGGATTTCTCTAGATTAACCTCACCATTGACTAGACTGATGATGAAAGGAATTAAGTTTGTGTGGAGTAAAATTTGCGAGAAATCATTTCAAGAGCTTAAGGTTAGACTTACCACGACTCCAGTATTGATTATTCTGGAGAGGGGTTTAGGCTATTCGGTGTATTGTGATGCTTCGCGGGAAGGTTTGGGTTGTGTATTGATGCAAGAGGAGAAGATAGTAGTTTATGGCTTACGGCAGTTGAAAACACATGAGAGGAACTACCCTACTCATGACCTAGAGTTAGCCGCGATGATATTTACCTTAAAGATTTGGAGGCATTAGTTGTATGGTGAGAAGTTTGAGGTATTTTTTGATCACAGGAGTTTGAAGTATCTGTTTACATAGAAGAACTTGAATCTGAGACAGAGGAGGAGGATAGAATTTATACAAGATTATGATTTTGAGTTACATTATCATCCGAGGAAGGCCAATGTTTCGGCCAATGCTTTGAGTGGGAAATCTATTAGCAGTGTAGCTTGTATTGCTATCCGAGAATGAGAGATGTTGGGTGCTATTAGTGAATTTGACTTGCGTCTTGGCGAGTCCATTGAGTCTGCGACCTTGTTTTCGATAGTTGCATAGCCGACACTTGTAAACCGAGTGATAGAAGCATAGAAGAGTGATCTTGAGGTAGAAACCCTTTGGGAAAAGATCTCTAGTGAGAAGGTAGAGAAAGACTTGAATGTGTATCCTGACTCGAGTGTTAGGTACTATGACCGTCTTTTCGTGTCAGAATCTTGTCGAGAGAAAGTACTCCAAGAGTTTTACCATTCAAGCCTTGCGATGCATCCGAGAGGCACAAAGATGTATCACGATCTTAGTCGCCAGTTTTGGTAGAGAAGAATGAAGAAAGATGTGGCCATGTTTGTATCGAGGTACTTTACTTGTTGTAACAACCCCGACCTGTGATTAGCTGATTGACCATGATTAATTATGCCTAATGACTAATTAAGAGGAAATTCTGAATTAATTGCATGTGCATTGTATTATTTGTGTTTATATCTGTCTGTAGTAGGAATATCTATTTCTGTTTCTGTTTTGTTTTACGAATTGAAGGCCTTATCGGCATCCGATCAAGAAATTGACTTGGTGTATGTGTTAGTTGGAATTTTTAGAACGTTGTGGTAGGTTTAATTGAAATTCGATTTGAAGCGAAATAATTAGAATAATTAATACTCATTTAATTAGTGGTAAGCTTAATTAATTAATTTTATTAACTAAGCCTATAAAGGATTATACACCACTTGAGTCACCTTCTACTTATCATTTTGAGCCTATACAATGAGAGAGAGAGAGAGAGAGAGAGAGAGAGAGAGACCAAGAGTGAGAGTTTGATATCAACACTTGAGATTGGGAGGATTTTGCTTGAAATTGAAGGCATTGGACTTAGAAACTCAAGAATTAAGCCTCTAGCACACATCTTGGGAAGCTTAGGTAAGAATTCAACCCTTAGATTGTACAATTATGATGTGTAGGACATGAACTCTAAAGAATTAAGTTGGATGATATAAGAATTAAGTTAGAATTGAAGAAATGAACTCAAACCATGCATCCATGAATATTTCATAACATTTTGAAGTTGTTTTCCAAGAATTTCCTCATACATGTTACTAATTCACCTTAGTTTTGAGAATTCATCAAGTTTCATGTTATTTTGTGTCATTAGATCATGTTTTGAAAGTTTTGAAGTCAAGGCAAAACATGCATGTTATGTTTTCTAAGAATTGGGTTTTGTTTTGCACAATTGGCAAGTCTTTGGGCTTTGATTTTGCTAAATGATTTAGAATTTCAAATGTTTTCCAAGTTCACGTATGATTCATCGAGTTTTTGGCCCAAAAGGATGAGTTTTGATGCATTAAATTCGAGTTTTGCAGCTTGGAGGCGAATTTGGAAATTTCAGAATTCGACCTCTCCGCTCGAGCAACAAAACCAGCGCTCGAGCGACCACTCTGTGATCTTGCACTTCATGTTGTGTATAAAAACAAGAGAAAATGAATGAGAATGGGTTAGAGTTAATCACAAAAGCTAAGAAAAAGATACATTGCTTATCACTTTATGTGTGTGATGTATAGGTCACTCACCGGAAGGGACCACCGCACGACCGGATCACTGTGAGTAATAGTAGTGTAATGACACGTTGAAAATTATGAATTACATATTCTTGTTCATGAATGATATGGTTTGTACAACTTGTGCTTCAGTTAGACTGATTGATTACTTGACCGCAATGACATGTAAATTGGACCTGAGGCCGTTCTGTTATTATTGGGCCCGAGACCGTTCTGTTATTATTGGGCTCCGAGGCCATTCTATTTTATTGGGCCTGAGGCCGTTCTGATAAAAAGGGTATACATGTATTACGTACATATTCTTCAGGACTCATGCTAATTTATATGCCTTCATAAATTATTATTTATTGAGCCTAGCTCATTCTGTATCCATGTATGTTTTGTAGGTGGTCAACTTGGAGGCTAGCCTTAGGTCAGCTTCAAGCATCTTTTGAGGACTTATTTTGTTAAGCCCAAAGTTGGAGTGTTTTACCCTTTTAAGGAGTCCCTTTAATGCCACTTTTTTTTGTTAAAGTTCGTGGTGGCTTTTGTTAAACATTTTATGGTTATGTAACTTTTGGGTTATTACTCTTTGTATATGCACATGCTTTGGATTTGCATTTATTTGAACTGTGTATGTGGACTTCTCCGTGTACACTTAGTTATGTAATGATCCTGGCATATCTGCACTACTCAATGGACATTTTACTATTTAATTGCTTTCGTTTTGGGCCCCGTTAGTGAATAAATTATTATTTTGGAAAATTTGTTTTGAGGCCTAGGTACAGGCCGGTCATGTCCTAAACTTTTAGAGGCAGGTTTGGGTCGTGACAAGATTTGTCACGCCTTGCTTTTTATTACTCAGATTCTATTACAAAACCATTATTATAGATTCAATTTCAGAGATAACATACGGAAACTCTTTACATTGACATGAACACATGAATAAAGATTCTCTTGTCCAAATACAATATGAATGCAATAGGAGTTATAGTTAAATAAATTGCCCGTAAGCTTACATCTTTTAAACGAAAAGAAAGGGTTTAACCCTTTTACATGAATGGCATTCTGCCCACAAATAAAAGTCCCCATGCCCAATAGATAAAGAAGATCCTCAATCTTGAAACACTACTCACCGTTCACTTGAAAAATGATTAGCAACGTGAGATGAACATAAAGTTCAGTACGGATCCCAACAAGATCCTAAATAATAACAATACATAGATAACTATGCTCAAGAATGCTTTATATCATATCATATACATAATGTGACGGTTTATACTGAAAATTTACTTATGTAGTTACGTTTCTTAAAATTATTTGATTTAACCAACAACATAAACAATTAACTTTTCTTCCTCATTTCCCATTTATAAATAATGCATCACAACTATTTTTTTTATTTAAAAAATAAATACTTTTACAAAACCCAATCACTTCTCATTATTTTAGGCCCAATACAAAACATACGTTCACTTCTGATACATTCATCACATTCCCTTGGCCCTATGTCCATGGTCAAGAAACCCTTTCAACATCTCGTCCAATACACTTATGAACATACATATATGTCCTAACCCAAATACGAAATCAATACATACAATGATTGCTACACTATTACATAAAACAACCTGGCCTCACCCAACCATAACCATCAACTACTCATGATATGCTGTAGATACCCTATTTTGACCACCCTTAAGACTTTGGGGACCTAAGGTTGATCACTCGATGATGAAAATTACGCTATGCAATTGTTCGAATCTTCAGCAAAGAGCTTCAGTTTTGAGCTTCTAATCCCAACCTTACACCCCATTTTTTACCAAAATAATTTTAGACCAAAAACTATTTTAGACCTTAAAACCCTCTTTTTCAAAATATTTTTTTAAATGTTTCTACGATGTTTCGAGACTCGCATTTCGTTTAAAATATTACACTTTTCGGTAAACCGAGTAAGGACAAAGTGGAAATAAATGGAAGGGAGGTGAACTCTTTAAAATATCTTTAAAAACATCTTATTTATAAGTTTAGAGTTGAAGGAAATAGGAGGGGAGGGAAGAAAACTAGTTGAGAAAACGGTTGAACATCAAACCATTAAGATAGAAATGAGCATCTTTCACTAAATTAGGCATATCTCATTGCACACTTAGAATTTATATGTGGGGCTACCACCATTGAAAATTAGACTTCTGGAACTTCAATTTAGACTCAAGAATCACCTGAACGGAGTCCGGATGAGGGAGATATGTCCATTTGAAGTTGGGCTTGAGAGTAGATTTTTATGACTGGTTGGCCACTTTTTGTGGACGGCTGTACAATTCCTTGGCCGGCTAGCCAGGTGTCTCGAAAGGAAATTTTTTATAGCCAAGTGTCCCCACTAGTGGTCGGCAAGCCAGAAGAAATGGACGATCGTCCCCCTAGTGGCCAGCAGGCCAATTGTGCCAATAAAACAAATATTTTGCTACCAACTGTACCAGCTATCTCCACAGGTGCACGCACTGCACCAGCTGTCTCTATACTGATATTTCTGACTGAGGCACATGTTTTTCTATATATAGATAACATCCCCTCTTGGTTTTAGGTTAGAAAAAATTCCAAATGCTCCAATACTTGCATAGCACTCTCTCTTTATCTATCTTGCAACCTACACACACTCTCTCTCTCTCCACACTTCCTAAACTAAAAATTTGGCTCTTCTTGCTGAGGTTCTTGAGCTCAAATCTCAGCCCTTGAGAGTGAGAACTTGTTGGTTTGTGAACAAAAGTGTTACTCCTCTTCAACAGATATAACTACT
Source organism: Camellia sinensis (assembly GCF_055761805.1). Classification (NCBI taxonomy): domain Eukaryota; kingdom Viridiplantae; phylum Streptophyta; class Magnoliopsida; order Ericales; family Theaceae; genus Camellia; species Camellia sinensis. Next base: position 54,781,764 of record NC_138967.1, read on the forward strand.
ATCTCATTTGCACTACTTCTTTCTTATCTTTTCTTACTATTTTTGGGCTATTTTTCAACTATTTTTATGGGCTGAAGCTTATAGTTTAAGGCTATTAAAGGTACGGGGGTTAATCGCCCTTCTTTGTACATTGTCTCCTAAGCCTTTCCCCTTGTGTTTCTCCATCTCTTCATCAACTTTTTTTCAACTTTTTACCACTGATTTTCAGAGGGTTTTAGAGGCTAAAAATGTAGTTTTGAAGTCCCAAAAATGGAGGGGTTTGTCATCCCTCCTTATGCTTGTTTACTAGGTCAATTTCTCCATTGTTTTAGCTAACTTTTTCAAGCTTTTTCATGTTATTTCTATAGCACTATTTTTAGCTATTTTACGACTGTTTTAAGTTGTTTATTTCATATATGCTTTTGTATAGCATGCTTGTAGTGTAATAGTCCTCATAGGTTTGGTGGTTTAGGCCTTAGCCACCAACGTATTTGAGTTGATAGCATTTATTTCATGTTTTTCATACTTGTGTTCACCTCTAATCACCTCTGCAACCTCCCTCATTTCTTGGCTTTTTAATTATTTGAGAGTTGCTTCAACCGAGTGTTGTTTAAGCTTGAGAAAGAAACCCTTCAATCCTAAATGTTTAATCTCTTCGGAGATTCATTACCAGGGCATTACTTCTCTCCCATGCCCAAAACAACTTCTTGTTTGACACTCCTCTCTATTTAGTGGACTTAACGCTCATTTTTTGACTTAAATGACTAATTAATGAAAAGGTAATTAAACGAGGCAATAAAACTTGGACTAAAATGGAACAAGATAATAAAATCAAGTTTGGGCTTCAATCGGACGTTAATTGAACTCATTGAGTCTAGAGTCATTTCATACTTTCAGTGATGAAAATGGTTCAATATTCAATGTCAACCACCTCCCTTGATCATTTCCATGATAGGGAGGAGGCTTGTGGGTCTTTCATTGTCATTTATTAAGCTTTTGTCCCTTGATCCATAAATCATAACACAATGAATTTGTGTCAATTGATGGTTTGTGAATCAAGCCTACCCCTCCTTTGATCTGTTTGATGATAAGGAGAAATATGGTGGACAAACATCCCCTGAAAATACTCTATTTTTGCTCTATTCCTTTTCTGTTACAGTAGGGGAGAACCCAAGACTAGTGGCCAGTCGGCCACCTCTCTATACAGCTAACCACTTTTATTGGCCGGCTGGCCACCTCTTTTCGGCCAAACAGTGTCATATTTCTTGCAAAACAATGCAAAGGCTGAGGCAAAAATAGTTCACTTTTCTGATTGCATAACAGAACCATTCTGGCAGCAAAACAGAGGCACTTTCGGGTAAAAATCCGCATTCATACATGAGCCATCCCTCGCATCTAGGGGTCCGTTTAAATTATGCTTTATAGTAGCATGTTGTACTGAAAGTAATGAACTTGTAATAATTAATTACTTAGTTAGTTCATTACGTATTGTAACTAATTAGCTAGTGTAGCTAGTGTAATAATTAATTACGTAGTTAATTCATTACTTAGTTAGTTAAACTCTCATTTGTAATAATTAACTAGTGTAGTTAATTCATTTTGGTATTGTAATAGTTAGTTAATTCGGTAATTGGCTAGGACATTTATTCAGACCCTTTTGTGTGAGGGCAAAAATGTAATAATGTGTATGTCTTCCAACCTCCATTTCTTTCTCCCTTTTATTTACTTGCTTATGATGGATAGAATAGAGCATCATCTTTTAATTAGCATTTTCCATGTACAAAGTATCCATTTGTCTTGCACTCATAAGGTTCGGTTCATCATTCTAATGGTATTGTCATTTATTACTTCCTTGAATATGTGCGCCACTGCATGCTATCAAAATGATTTACATGACATATTAGACAATCGAACCTATTAGTTGCATTTTTGCATGTTTTGCGTTAATCATTTTGCATCATTAGGATCATGCATTTTTCCTAACTATTTTATTCCTTTTGGCTTGTCTTGGAATACTAGGTGAGCATTAATTACTTTAGTATATAGCATGCGTGTAATTGTTGCCATGTTAAGCATATTACCATGAGACTAAGTGCTTGAATGATATATCTCTTAAATGCATGTGGATGAAAGCTAATTGCTTAAATTGGAATAATTTGCTTAAATGTGCATATGAGATCATTTTTTCAAGTGGTACATATTCAAACACTTTTCAAAACACACGTCAAATCAAAGTTTTTCAACTGTTGCAAATTAGTCTATACATGTGTGCGTCACATAGTAATGTTAGCCTAATAATCAGAACAGAGCTATATAATGTAAATAAGAATCACATCATGATTTGTAGAGGCCAATCTTTGATCGGGCGAGTGGGGTGCTCAATTCATGACCTTCCCCTCTCGTACCTAAGTTCCCGAGCTGAAACACTTTAATGATGACGGACACGTGGCCTTTGGCACAAGTCACGAGTTTTCTAAATTTCCCTAAAACATTTAGGTTGCGACTCTGTAATCTGGCAAATAGGTCCATTTTTGGCATTTTTCGATTCAAAATCGATTTTTCAAAAGATTTTCCAAATTTGGACTCATTTGTGTTTATCTATTTCATAGAGATTCAAAACAACAAGACTCCGAACTGTAGGGCTATCGTATTTGAAATGAGCACGAAAAGCAAGCTACATATGCAAGGATACACCGAGACCAAATGAGAAACGAAACAATGCTCTACCTGTTTTAAGCACAATAAGCCAAGGATACATCTTTCCATAATGAAATGCCAATTTACTAGACACAGGTTGGAAGGTAATAGTACCTCTGCCAATTTACCAGACACCGACTAGAATGTAATTGTACCTCTGCCAAGTTCTCCAGGCTCTTGTTAGAAGGTACTAGTACCTCTAATTCTAAACGCGGCCAATTCTCCAAGTGCTAGCTGGAAGGTAATGGTACCTCATATTCTCAACGCATGAACATTTCCAACCATCTCAACATACTAGAATGCATAATAACACGAGTGTACTACATACACGATATTATTCAACACAACAATGTCATCCTCCACCGATGACTAAGGAGAAAACCTCTAAGCATATGTATTAAATACACGTAAGACAACAATCCAATTCTCCCGAGCTCTTAAGTCCAATAACAATAATAATAAACAAAAATATTTATAATCCAACTTCATGTTCATTTCTGAAATATAAATCGTGATGGTTTTTTTCCTTTTTTAAACGTCAATCCTTTTATTTTACAAAACTAAATCCATTCACTTTATTTTGCAAAACCAAATCCATTCACTTTATTTTGAAAAACCAAATCCATTCTCTTTATTTTACAAAACCAAATCTATTGATATCAAAACCATAACTCAACATCACATGATTAATCTAAAACAATACTAATACCATGGTTACTTCTCCCTTTTGGATATGAACGCAATTATACAATCCATATTTACAAAATACAAAGATTAATCAACTTCCTCCCTTTTAAATCCATTAAGTCAATAATATTAAATTAGGGCTTTCCTTCATCTCAACATAAACATTATAAACTATTCTCCAACTAACCCAAGTAACAACCAACTTAACAACTTAAATCACAAATTTCAAACCCAAGATCACTTTTCATGACTTTCAAGGAAATCCATAATGAATATGATTTTTATGTAATAAAATCTACCACATGACCATCTATAGACAAGGTATTGAAAAAGAACAAAGAAATCCCTACCTCCTAAAGCGAAGACAACCCAAAAATCACCAGTGACGAAATCATGAGCTACTTGGATCAAAAGGAAGCCCTTGACGAGATCTATAATGTTTCTCAAAGGACCATGGTGAAAAGATGCCTCTAACCAAGTAGGTCTAGAGATCTATGTAACAAAGTTGAGTTTTTAAGAGAGACGGATTCATAGTTTAAAGAGGGGGGAGAGAGAGAGAGAGAGAGAAGGAAAAGTAAAAGAGAAAAGTGTGGTTGGGGTCTATTTATAGTGGCAAAAATAAAAGCCCTAAAGTCAAAAGAAAGAATAAGTCAAACCCCCAAAAAATTGAGCCCAAAACCGGACCAAAAAATTAGAAATTAACTCACGAGGGTCGATCCTTGGGATAGTGGTGTCAACCCTTACGAAGAAATGTTGAGACACCAATGTGTGTAGCAGACAAGGGTCGACCCTTGGAACCAGAGGTGTCAACTCTTTATTTCAGTAACAGCACCCAAACCAAAATAGCAAGGGAATGGTCGACCCTTGGAACTCAAGTGTCAATCCCAAAAACCAACAAAGGCACTAAGAGCAAGGCAACAAGGTGGTGTTGACCCCCAAGAAGGCAAGTGTCGACCCCATAACAAATTTTTTAAGTTTCCAAAGAACTTTTCAACGTAAACAAGCGTGAACGAAAAACCCCAACAAGTTTAAATCAAATTGTACCCCTCCAAAACCAAAATACTACAACCCCAAAGACTCCCAAACTGAAATAAAGGATGTAAATACACTTTTAAATAGTTTAAAGGATACAAGTGCTACAAGATCTAATGGAGAGAGAGAGAGAGAGAGAGAGAGAGAGAGAGAGAGAGAGAGAGAGAGAGTACGAGACTTGAGGGGCTTTAGCGATGGGAGGACTAAACCTTAGGAGGATTACCAGATACCCAATATTCATGATCTCGTCTCCTCCTCTTGCTTCGACTCGACCGGTCTCGGTCTTGATCCTTATCTCGATCCCGATCCATGACCTCAATCCTTTTTTACTCCTCAGTCTCATAACCTAGCGTTTGTACAACTCTACCGGTCCATCTTCCTCTGCAAAATTATCAGAATCAGAATCAAGAAAAAGAAAAACTCGTCAAGAAATTTCAACAAAATCGATTCAAGAATCGATGGATTTAGAATTAGAACAAGTAATCGAAATCGAAGTTGGTGAATCTCTCAAGTAGCATGAGGAGAGACAGAGAAAACCCAAGATCTAGGACAGAGAGAGAAAACAATAGAGAGAGAATGATAGAAAAGGAAAGAGAAATCGAGACTTAGGGAGACGGAGCACCGTTATAAAGTGAAACGCGTGTTTAACGCGTGTGTTTTAATTTCACTTTACGTCTTCCACAACGTTTGTCAAAAAATGCTGTCCAAAAAATGTGGTTACAACCAACTTTTGTTGTAGTGTAATATATAAAATTATGTTGTCATTATCCTTCTAGAAAAATATTACTAGGGGCCATAAACAAAAAATCTCATAAAAATTTCACAAAATAATCTAACACAAACTTAAAATAAAAAATAAAAAATAAAAAAACATATAAGCATTTCTTAAGTTACACGGATAGACTTAAGTTACACGGATAGACTCGTTCAATGCAATAAATTATAATGTTAAAAAAAAAAAATGTAATGAATTACAAGTTAATAAGTTAATTTTAGTAGGATTTTTTTTATTAACTAAAGTTTATATTATGTTAGTTCATCTACATGTAGAAGTTAAACCCATTATTTCCTTAAGTTTTTAATAAAAAAATTTTACAACTTATTTACGTTAATTTATATTTCATAAATTGTAAACAAAAATTAGGCTTCAAAAATAAAAAAGAAACGAGGTGTGGTAATGTTTGTTTAATTTTACAATTTTTTATTTATATTTATAAAAATTTTGAAAATTATAAACAACAATTCTCTGGTGTGTATTTTCATTTTAAAAAACTTGTAAATAATTTACAAAATTTACTAATATTTTATTTAAAAAATTAGTTTCACTTGTTTTGAAAAATAAATAAATAAAAAGTTTCATTCCTTCTTCCTCTTCCTCCCACTTAATCCAGTCAGATTGGCCACTACCTATTGCGGCTGAAACCAACTTCAGCCTCTGTAAGCCACGTCCCACGACAAAAAATACTTTCTGGCCACCACTTCTTATCTTGTCAAACCTTATTCGGCTACCACCTTTAATGGCCAACAACCATCTCCAACTAACATCTTTGATTGTCGATCACCACCACACGCAACCACCAACTGCTTCTGGTCACCGCCACAACTACCTCTTGCCAAAAGCCAACTCTGGCTGCTGGTAATCACCTTCGTCAGTAGTTAACAATCATCTTTAATATTTTTTTTTTTTTGATCAGTAAAAAAAGAGACTTTATTGATGTAAAAACTAGTACAAGGTACAAAATAAATTACACCAATAGAGAAAAGAGGAGTGCAGGAGCATCTTTAATATTTGACAATCATTTTCGACCACCATCTCTTGCCACTTTTCTTACTTATTTTCAAAATAAAATTCTAAAATACATTTGTATAGCAAACATGCTTGTTGTTTAAATTTTTATCAAAATAAAAATAAATATGTTTAATAAATAATGAACTGTAAATGTTATCAACTGCACTTAGAAGCCTTTCATAAAGTTCAAACAAACCATGAGACACAGTTTTAGGGTTTGATTTTGGGTTTTAACAACAATAATGCTACATGCACAACATAATTAAATTTAAGTCCTAGCATATAAGAATTCAATTTAAACCATACACTAATTTTAGATAAATTTTTAAACATAAACAATAATACTACATATCTAGAAAAATTACTCAAAAAAATTATCTAGAAAGCAAATCAATGGGCTACATTTATTGTGAGTATGACTCACCTCCCACTAATTTTAAATTTACAAAATAAATATTTTTGAGATAGATTTCAAAATAAATTTTAGGTAAACATCAAATTTGTTTATGTTTATTTTAGATAAAAACAAAATTAAAAAAAATATGTTTGCTACACAAGTATTTTAAAACTTGTTTGAAAACAAATAAAAATGGATGGTTGTCTACGGTTGGAGATAGTGAACTGAAGTGATTGCCAGTTATAGGGAGGTAGTGGTTGAATGTGGTTGCCACCAGTGAAAGGTGGTTGGTTTAAGGTCACAAGTGGTGACTGAAAGTGATTGCTGAGAGTCGGAAATGATTGTTGGGCGGGTGCCTATGGTGGCAATTGAAGGTAATTTTTAACAAAAGGTGGTGGCGAAGGTGGTTACCACAGGTGAGAGTTGGTTGATGATAGCTGATAGTGATGAGTAATGAATAGTGGTTGAAAATGGGAGAAAGAAGAAAAAATAAAAAAATGAAACCAATTTTTTTGGTGTTCATGATATTTAATTTATTAAAAAAATTGTTTATAACTTTTTAAAAACAAAAACAAAAACAAAAACAAATTTTTATTTCTAATTTTTAAAAATTATGTAAGTAAAAAACAAATTATAAAAATATAAATATTACCGCATAAGTGTTTACCTTTCCTGTTTCAACAATATATAATTGGACTTCTAGCAGTATAGGTGAGTAGTCAATGTCCATAGATTTACAAAATCAGTGATGCATGATAATATCACATTCATTCATTTGTTGTCTAATGCTAAGTTTGTCCACACATTGAGGCCCACTTAATTCCCATTATTATACATATAGAAAGCTATATTGGGCAAAGAGTTATGCCTACTAGGTGGTTGGTGTGTCCATGTCCCAAGCAAAAGTTTCCTTATTGTACCTACATAAACAGACAAAGTCACTATCTATATTGTCTCATCCTAGTTTGGTTTTTTGTGTTTTTTTAAGTCAAAAGTGTCTCTACTATATTCAATTGAGCCTGAATTATCTTGTATTTAAACTATTAAGAACAAATTTTTAAAATTAACGATTAAATAAATCTCTAACAACTCTTTAAAAGACTCGACCTCCAACAATCCCTCGTAGTTATTTGACTTTTAATACTTCTCTGCATCAAACTAATGGATATACATGTGTGATACAACATAGATTCCACATGAACACATCAAATATGATAATTTTAAAAAAGAAAATAGAAAAATACAAGACAAGGTATGTTACAATATTTTAATAAAAATATAATTATATTTAATGTATTCAATGTATCAATTAAAGGGGGTTTTATTTCAAAATCAATACACATCTTAAATCTTTATTCATGCAGTTAATTACAAATGAATTCTACCATTTTCCGTTTAATGGTATTGGATGAGAAAATAAATTTAAAGTGCTGCTAATAGCACCTACTAAAATTCTTTGGATCCCCCATTTCTTTGGACCCCATCCCTAAACCCTAAATTTTAATAATATTTTTTTGGGCACCCCACTTATTACCAAATCTACCCATATTCATAACATTTTCACAATAAAATGCACACTCACCTAATTTTTCATCCAATTCCTAAAACAACCCTAATGAAAAGAAAAGAAGAAAACAGATGATACTCGGATGTTATTGCATGTTGGGTGGTTCACAGTGATTGAAAGAAAAGAAGACATAATAGCCATGGCCACGGCCTGTTCATCATCATCGTCTACTTGTTCAATTTTCAGTCCAGATATGCGAATTCTTAGTGTGCCATTATTATCAAAACCTATAAAAAAATTGAATCACATTCATCATCATCATCATCAAGATGAGCGTACAGTGGGCGGTGTTGGACGCCCATTGCTTCTGTATCGGCGCTTCCAAAAGAATCCATCATCATTAGAATTCTGAATGTATCGCCATCAGAATTCTAAATGTAACCCAAAATAATTTGTTCACCACTGTGTAGCCGAAAAAATGTATTTTGTTCAGAACTGTTTTGTCGAACAATAATGATCCTGTCAGCACTGTATGTCCGAACAAAATTTGTTCATCACTGTGTAACTTGAATCCATTTCAATTCACAACTTAAAATAACATGAATTAAATCCATTCAAAATACAAAACTTAAATCCATTCCAATTCACTCTTTTCCATTCTAAGTTAATTTAACAAAGAAAATTACATAACTGACTATCTGCATTAATGTTCGGAACCTATGTATTGAATGAAATGATTATGTTCAGTGCTGTATTACCGAACATAATTCTAATAGTCATCAAACCAGTACCGAACAGTTCGAACGAAACAAGAACGACCAAAAATGACCGATAATGTTAATACAAGACAGATAAACTTATTAATGGAACGCCAGTCTCACTAGAATTGTTATTCTCGTCCTCAATTGCTCTACACAGTGAAATAAGTGATGAAGTATACGTTATACTTGAAGCAAAACTTTCAAGTTCAATAGCGTTGATGATGGTGATGAAGATGACACATTCAGGATTTAAGATGATTATAAAAAATAATAGATTTAGGGTTTATATTAGTTGGTTATGAAAAGTAATAGGTTTAGGATTTACAAACATGGAATACGTAGAGTTGGAGTTGGAGGTGGGGGTGGGTGTCCAATATTATAGAGTATTAATTCTTATTGATAGGTGAGTGTTCCAGTTAATAATGTCTTTTAATGTAATTTTACTTTAGGGTATAATTGTAATAAAAAAAAATTATAAAATGGGGGGTCCAAAGAATTTTGACAGGTGCTAATAGCAGCACTCTAAATTTATAATCTTTCAAATCCACACTATATGTATTGCAATATTATTTTAATAATATTAGAATGATCATATTTCTTATTATATTATGTATAAACAATGTGCATACACTACAAGAAAAAGCATTTTTGGCAACTAAAAAATCACCTTTGGTCGCTAAAAGTATAGGTTTTGGCGACTAAAAAAGCATTAGTAGCCAAAAGTAAAGATTTTTGGCGACTAAAAAACTTTAGTAGCCAAAAGTATAGGTTTTGGCGACTAAAAATCTGTTTGGTCGCCAATATATGGTTTTTACCGACTAAAAAAAATTTAGTAGCCAAAAGTAAGGCCCTTTGGCGACTAAAAACATTTTAGTAGCCAAAAGTGAGACATTCGACGACTAAAAAGATATTTGTTCTCCAAAAGTGAGGCTTTTACCGACTAAAAAAATTTTAGTAGTCAAAAGTAAGGCCCTTTGGCGACTAAAAAAAATTTAGTAGCCAAAAGTGAGGCATTCGGCAACTAAAAACATGTTTAGTAACCAAAAGTGAGGCTTTTGGCGACCAAAAATAAGTTTAGTCGCCAAAAGTGATAATTTTAGCACGGGAATTTTATTTTTTAACAGCTAAAAAATAATTAGTAGCCAAAAGTATAGAATTGGCGACTAAAATTATGTTTAGTCGCCAAAAGTAGTCTCTTTTTTTTCTACTAAATAATTTATTTTTACATAAATTATGTTCAATAAAAAATAATTATGTTTATATATATACTTTTTATATTAATACGAGTCTATGTACTATATAAATAACATGTGTTGCGTATATAATCATATGGTGTTATGGAGGCGTAGTGAAAAAGTATGTTGCATAAGGTTTATGATGTGGGAGGTTGATGGTTCGAATCTCCACAAGTGCAGAGTGTAAATATTTTTTTTTCACGAATTAGCTTTTGGCGACTAAAAGGTTTGGTCGCCTATTCCTTGAGTATTGGCGTCTAAAATATTCGTCGGTAAATGTATACTTTTAAAAAATATAATTGACTATTGGCGACTAAAATATTGATCGGTAAATGTATAATTTAAAAAATATAATTGAATATTGGCGACCAAAGTTTTGGTCGCTAAAGACTTGCTTTTTGGCGACAAAAAGTTTTTTAGTCGCCAATACCTTTCCCGACCGTCTTTCAGCGACTAGACCGGCGACTAAAAAATTTAGTCGGGGAAAATAAAAAATCAACTTTTGGCAACTAAAAATTGACTTTTGACGACTAAAAATTTAGTCGCCAAATGTGTTTTTTCTTGTAGTGATACATTAGATGACACACATTATGGTAAGCAAAAGTGGTTAAACCAACATTATTGTTCTATATTATTTTTTGACTTGGTCAAGTCTAGTAGGAGTTGGAAACATTAGAATTTCATCTTTTAACTATTTTGTTCTATTAATACCTTCTTGAATGGAGTAAAATTCATTTTAAAATAGTGACAACGCAACTCTTAAATTCTCACATGCTACTATTCTTAATTTCAATTTAAATTTTGTTTTATTATATTTCTTAGTATTGTTATTATGATATTCATGCTTGTAAATTTTGTTTATTATTATTTTGTTACACTAATCATTTAAAATCACTTTCTTTTAAAATTATTAGTAGATTAACAAAATGACTTTTTGGTAGCTATGTTGTGAATAATAAAAGATTAAATTGGAATCATATACTCATGTGGACGAAGATTTTTTATTTTTTTTTAACTGAGTATGGTAAAGGAAGATTTGGTAGTCTTCTCTAAACTTCATCTTTGTTGTATCCGGTTTGTCTTTTAAAACAGAGAGGGTAATTTGTGTTGAACAAGTTGAGTAGAGCTAGGTTGACATGGGTCTGGGATTTGGGCCGCATAGGTGGGTTGGTCTGTGGATGCGTACAAACGGACAGGGCTAAATCATGCCATTGGCGTCAACCGAGCTGTCGGTTAAAAGATTGCATGGTTTGGACCGTACAAAGAGTGTGAACAAGTCGAAGATGACTCCAGGTTTGACTAGGCAACTATTTGAGCAGATGTAACGCCCCAAAGAAATTAACATAGAAACTCAACATATTTCAACTACATGACCTTGTTTCCAACTTGATAGCTTCCATTGCATAAATATAAATAAGGAATATAATGTCTCATCATTGACATTGTCATCAAACCTCCAACATTTGTGTTCATTGTACTCTAGATATTTACAAAGGTATTCCGTATGCAATTATACATTCAACATTCTTAAAATATGAATCTATAGCATGTGGCACCACAAGTCAAATACAATTCAAATGCCCTCAAGGGTTACATGTTCCAAGGTTTATGCCCGGATACACAAAATGGTTATGAAACACATACATGTAAAGCCCTTGGCATGTCAAAAATAATTACAATAAAAGAAAACAGTCTTGTGCTCTCAAAATACTTTTCATGCCTTTAACTCGGCGGAATCACCACATCTTTTCTTATACAAAATCCACTACGGTGAGCACAAAGCCTAATAAAAAAATCTTAATAAAGTATATACATTTTATACAGTATCTTGAGATGAATGCATATGCAATGTCATGCTTAAAATATATGGGTATGTTTGGTTTGTGTTTGAGAGATGTGTTTTAGAGATAAAAAGTACGAAAAGTTGTTTGGTTTGGTTTTTTTCAAAAGATGTTTTGGAAAATTATTTTGAGAGAGAGTTTTGGAAAAAGTGATTGATTTGATGTGTGTGAGAGAGAGATTTGTTTGGAAAACTTGTTTGGTTTACAAGTTTTGAGAAATTTTTTTGGGAAAATTTGTTTGGTTTGATTACTTTTAAAAACTTATTTGTAGAGAAAATTTCCGAAAATTTTTTCACAAATACAAACCAAACGAACCCTATATCTCTATCTTTCGAAAATCTTGTGCCCAATGCAATTTGAAAATACAACAATTCAATAACTTCAATATATTTCAAGGGGTTGTAAATACGTCTCAGGTAATCCCTAGGTTGGTATTTGGAAGTAGATATAACAAGCACTATCAATCACCACTTTACCGGTTGCTAACTGGAAGTCACGTGGTACCTTCTCTGCGCGTGTTTTCGGTCTTTTAACATGGACAGTAAGGCCAACATAACCAATACCAACTACACCCCCTATCCGGACTTACCAACGTATTTACCCCAAAACAAATCAAAATGATCTTGTTTCACGAAACAATTCCTTTCTCAGAGTAATAATTTTCTCATAAAAGTTTCAAAATCAATTGTAGCAATGATTAAATGAAATGGCAATGCAAAATGTAACAATACATTAATATAGTTCCATTTTCAATTTTACCACACAATCCTCCATTATGATCAAATTCCCACAACTCTTATCAATATAACATCATAATATATATTCCAAGAGATAATATAATAATATCATCATACATGCACTCTCCGCATATTAATCATCATTTTCAAACTTGGCATTTCCAACAAACCAACAATAAGCTATTCATTAAGCTTCAAAATCAACATTTCTCATTTCTCCATGAAATTTCCGCATTAGATGCAACTATAGTAATTCCTCCACCAATTATTTACCATAATAATTTATCAAGCATGAATTTCACAATATATCAACACTTTTCCCAAAATCTCCAAATTTCTAAGGTTTCCACCAAACTAGGTTTTTGTTCCATTTTTGAAAAGAGTTTTCCAAAGCAACACTCACACTTTAGGACATACTCTCAAAAGTTTTGGGAAAAAATAGAGAAACTCCACTTTTAATATCAACTAGGGTTCATCAACCCAAAACCATAATCTAAACATCTAAGAAATGCTCTAAACAAGCATAGACCTGCAAAAACATATATATATATATATATATAACTCTAAGAATGTCCCTACCTCAATCTTGGGAGATGAAGGAGATGAAAACCCAAGAATTCAACGTTGAAGAAAACTCGATTCAATCAGTGCAAACATAGCCCTCGTCACCCTCTTCAATTTGATGTTAAAAACCCTATCAAATTCGTGAAGATTTTTGCTAAATCTTAGAGAGAAGTTTGGATTTGGGTGGATTTGTAGAGAGAATGAGGAGAAAATATGCGTGTATATATATATATATAAAGAGAGAGAGAGAGAGAGAGAGAAGTAAGAGAGTGTACAAAACACGTTTTTGGCATCGGTTTTGAGAAAAAGAGCTCAAATTCGAGACAGGCGAGCTGAAATTCACACGAGCGGTTCGAATTCTGCATGAGCGGAATCCCAAATCCATACGAGCAGATTCTGATGCCTCCGCGGGCAATTTGTTCCATAGAAAATTCCAAAATTTTTCACAAAATTTGCTCGAGCGAACCCAAATCTGCACGAACGGTTTCTACCTAGAAAATCCCAGAAAACTCTGTGTGATTTCATTCGAGCGGTTGCCAAATTCGCACGAGTGATTTTGCCAATCGAAGCCAAAATTGATTTCGCATCCCAAAACAAGTTCTAACACCTAAAACTCAAAATTTTAACACATAAACGTTAAGAGTGGTTAAGTAAGAGCAGCAAAGAAATCTCAACGACCAAATACGATAATCAAAATGCTGAAATTAAAGCACACTTTCTTACTACACAATATTGGTCTTGTCTAAGACCTGAGACATCACAGCTGGCATAGATCGAGCAACCTATGAAGACTGGTCAAATGCAATTGGGTGCGATGCTTGGACTAACCTAGATTAAGGGTTACGCAATGTTAGCATGGTGACACGCCATGTTGGATATTCATGGCACTACTTGTTGCACGATGGAAACAAAGGTTAATGTTATTTAGTTGCTTGGCTAGAAGCCATGCAAAAAATTGTGTCATCTCACTTGGCCTGCAATGAGGAGGGCATTAAAGGATGGGCGTTATCCTTTAGCAATGTGATTCATAGAAGGACTCTACAAAGGACAATTAGAGTCCTACGAAGATTATGCCACGCGAAACTCATAAAAGCTCAAATCTAGCCTAATTCCAAGTATTGCAATTACTATTCCCAAATTCATAGAGTTTTTCCTTATTGTTTGTCTTGTTTGTTGACTTAGACATCAGAGGGATTTTCGGCACACACCCACTAGCTAGCTCACGTTTATGATTTTAGGTTAAACAGCGATGTTCGAGGGATCACAAGTTTGGTCAACATGATTATACAAGTGACGATTATTTTGTGATCGTACAATTGGCTCCGTCTGTGGAAATTTTACATAACAAACCTTTTGATCAAGCTTCTTTTCGACGATTTTAACGGCGCACAACGAATATTTGCCTTTGTCCATCATCAACAACCAAACATCAGAGGCCAACAAGAGGCGAGAAGATTTGCCTTCTACGTCTCACATGGCTGACTTAGATCCACAGCGAAGAAATCCTCACAACGAGGCGCGAAAGAAACGTGCCTCGAGCCCTAGCCATTCCAAAATCCTAGATTGGCTAAGACGACAAACTGGCTCCCAAATTTTGGAAGATCATATGAGGAAGAAAGATAAATTAATCAGGAAGATGGCAATGAATATAGAGATTTTGAAGCGCTAAGCGAAAGGTAAGGGTGTTGCTCGGGCGGAAACCCATGAGGGACGCACTCAATCCCATCGCTTTGGAGATCCAGATGGGCTCACCACTGTGGATGCACCCTCGGGCCCTGTGCTCTTCCACAGTTCGGACTCATTTTGTGTTGATTCTTAATCTGATCTCACAAAGTGTGATGCAAGACTGATAAATCACCAAAGAGTCCAAATCCGGCAAATCGTTTTGGAAAACTGATTTTTAGAAAGAAGTGCCAAACATGGACTGCTTTGCCAGATACAGAGTCGCCACCTAAATATTTTTTATGGGGGAATTTAGAAAATCCTGACTCGTTTGCCTAAGGCCACGTGTCCGTCATCACCAAAGTTGCCTCGGCTCGGGAACTTGGGTACGATTAGGGAAGGTCAGCTATGAGCACCCCCGCTCACCTGATCAAAGATCGGCCTCTACTAACCATGATATCAAGTTTTGAAAAATATTATGTGTTCTTATTCCGGTTATTAGCCTAGAATTACTATGTGACGCGCACAACACAAAAGTATAGACTAGATTGCCTAATTTGGAGCAAAGCATTGCATATCCATTGTTTGGAAATAATTTGAGGTTTGCTACTCGCAAGTAGACTAAAATACGGATTTCGATGAATTATTCCAATTCAAACAATCCAACCTTCACCCACAGGCATTCATGCAGTAAATCAACTAAGCGGTTAGCCTCATGGCAAGCATGCTTTCATGTTAACATTCACACTCATGCGAGATGCTAAAGCATAAACACTCACCTAGTACTCCAAGCCAAATCAAGGAACATGTTAGTAATCAAATGTATGATCCAAGTCCATGTTAAGATGGCTAATGCATCGCAGGCAAAATGCAGCTAGAATAGGCTCGGCTAATCTATGGATGGCATGTGAAATGCAACAGATAACATGTATTCAAGTTAGATTTGAAATATTATGCAGTTAGTATGATACGCCGAGCCCGATGCATGCAATACTGATGAATGAATGCACACATGCATAGCATAAGAATGCTAATTAAAATATGCCCTAATACTAACCATCAAAGCAGGTAAGTAAAAGGGGGAAAGAAGTGGGGGTTGGAAGACATGCATCACACACACGCACGCTTATTACACAATTCGCCCTCTCTCGAAGGGACCAAAAGAATAATACAAATTTAACTAACTAACAAGCTAATTAAATAGTTATAGACCACTTAACTAGTTAAGCAAATTAACTAAGCTAATAAAGCAGTAAAACAGCCTCGGGAAGAGGGTCCAATGCATGCGTGCTCGGCTTCACTCGAAAATCCACCACCATGCACAAGCTGCCTCTGTTTACCCTGCTCTACTGATGCTCCAGAATCACTTCCTGATCACTGTGGAAGGTCACCGACCAAGAGGAAACACCACCGGCCAGGGGAAACTGGTCATCGGCCATTGGTATGGCTCTCGGCCAAAGATATTTAGTCGGCTGACACTCAATATGGTCGGTCGACCATACCTTCCTGCAGAATCCTGTTTTGACAACAGCAGAGGGAAAACTAGGCATGGCAATGCATTTTAAAGAAAATGTTTGCACAACCAACCTCCCCATCATGTTATGAACTCAAGGGAGTGTGGCCCTCGACCCTCAGGCCACCAATCGCTCATTTCAATGCGTGATGGCCAAAGAGGCCAAGTGTGCCATTTCAATGCACACCAAACAAACAAGGGACCCAACCTCTATCATGGTGATTCAAGCGGCAAGACATGCATGTAAAATGCAACCTGAGCATACGAGCTAAGCATGCAATATGAGCATGCAAACAAGCAATGTGTACTAGGCACACAACCTAAGCAAACAAGCATGCGAGACATGTAACAATAATGCTAATAAGCAGCATGCAACAACATGAGAATGGGACTTAGCATGGGAGCATGTAAAGCAACTTTAGCAAAGAAAATGCATTCCAAATGCAATGCGATTCAAGCATGCAACAACATGCGATAGGCCAAGTACGTAACAACACACGAGGCGAGCATGCGACAACATGCGAAGAATGGTCTTAAACCAATTTGGGCAGCTCTAAAATAGGCCCAAATTAGTGGCCAAGATGCTAAGAGACAAGGGACAAAGTCACATGCAAACATGCATGCACACATGGTCCAACACTTAAGCATAAAGAGGCAACTTTTAAGCACACTTAAAAGGGATGAACATGGACATATGGCAAGCATAGCAAGCTCTGAAATCATATTAGAAAAGGTGCCAAACCAATTAAACAAGGCAAGTATAGCATGCAACCAAGCCCAAGGCCTAAGGCTAACCTAAGGGATCAAACCATGGCTATGCAAGGCGAGTCCCAAAGGGTCGAGGGGACTCAAAACAGTCCCAATGTAGGTCGAGACAAGGCCCAAAATACACTTAGATGGCATCTAAATGGCCTACACATGGAAGCATAAGACATCAACCTTTTAAAACATCAAAAGAGTATCAAATGCAAGCATACAAGCATACCATATGGACTGAAATAACATGATAAGTGGTGCCAAACCACTGAAATGATGCAAGGAGAGCATGCTAGAGAGGCCAACACTCAAGGCCTATAAGGGAGATTGCATGGTAGCTATACAAAGCAAGTTATAGACGACCCAAATAACCAAAGTCAGACCTCAAGCACACTAAAACATGCATAAAAGCTTCACAAAGCTAAGCCAAAATCATGCTAAAAATAAGGCTCAAAGCACAAAGCATGTTAAGGCAATTTCATGGCATTACAAGGCAAGTATGCAAAGCATGCATGGTGTGTCTAAACCAATTTGAAACAAAGATATAACATGGCAAAACAACCACAAATACCAGCTAAGACATGGCCATCATGAACTTAAACAAGATGTTCACACATGAGGCAAAAATGACAAACATTGAAGGCAACAAGGAGAAGGGATGACCCTCTCCTTCTTAGGACCTCAAAACATCATCCCCACCACTGAAATCCCTCTGGATTTCAGTAGCGGGAAGACCAATACAAGGTGGTCCTGAAGCTTACAAAAAGAGGCACAAAATGAGACCAAACAAGGCCTAAGAGGGGGTAAACAACCCCAAATACCAAAGAGACCTCAAATAAAGATCAAAAGCAAGTAAAAACAGAACTTTTCTCAGTTATACACTAAGCTTAAAAACAGATGCAAGATAGGTTAAAAGCTTGTGCAAAAATGGGGAATAAAGGGATAAGGTTTTTACCCTTGAAGACCTTTTTCAAGAAGAGAGCTCCAGCACATTCCTTAAGTAAAAACCAGCCCAAGAACTCCAAGAACAACCCTTTGGCACCTCAGCAACCAAGGTATGGTGTAACACTAGGTGCCTTAGTGCAAAACTAAAAACAAACACACCTTATACACACACAAATCAAAAGGAGAGGGAGATATAGAGATAGTATAGATACAAGACTCCTAACCCTAAAACCAGACCTCTGGAACTTCTTGGAACCCTTTAGGAGGGAGGAGAAGCCCTCCCTTTATAAGAATTCCAATCTTGCAAAGCTTATAAAACAAGCTAAGCAAGAGGGAAATCCCTCCATACACATGTATAGAGGGGGTTAATTGCAGATACTAGCTATCACAGCTGGCATAAAATATCTGCCAAAAGCAGATGAACAGTGGTCAGCCAGCCAAAAATGACAAATTGACCAAAATAATGGTCGGCCGACCATAAAGAGTGTCGATCGGCCATAACCAATGGCCGGTAGCAACAAAACAGGGCCGGTGGCCTAAAGCCATGGCCGGTTAGGTATGGGGATGGCCAACAAGCTATTTCCCACCCTCAGAAGCAAAAACACAAGTGTTTGGTGCAAAAACACAAGTGTTTGGTGCAAAACCAAACACAAAACAGGCAAGTCGAGAGGCCTTGAGGCAAGGCGCGTGGCCGAGACCTCCGAGAACTCAGGACAAACACAAACATGAAAAATCATCGAGTGTTCAAACGATGACGTCCAAGTCTTGAGGACGGTCAAAAATGGGGTGTCTACAGTTGCCCCTTTTAGACAGAACTCGAAAGTCATAACAATGACGGGAGTGAGTGTCAAAGCCCAGAGACGACCCATTTTTGACAAGTTTTGAAGACTTAGACAAAGCATACAAGCTACAGATAAAGGTGTGCCCCCGAAGGCAGGGACAAAATGCAAGAACAATGCATGATGCCGAACATAACTTATGATCATGCAAAGAAAGTTGTAACGAAGCATGACAATGCAATAGTTTTAAGCAAGCCAAAAACCAAACTACATTACAATGCAAAAAGGATATAAGATTCAATTTGTTGTGTATAATTAGTCAAATTAGCTTAATTAGATTAGTTAGTTTAGATTAGCTTAGCTTATTCGGACCCTCTGTCGAGAGAGCAAATGTTGTAATAATGGTGCGTGTGTGTGTGCATGTCTTCCGACCCCCACTTCTT
The DNA here is from genome assembly GCF_055761805.1 of Camellia sinensis. Taxonomy (NCBI): domain Eukaryota; kingdom Viridiplantae; phylum Streptophyta; class Magnoliopsida; order Ericales; family Theaceae; genus Camellia; species Camellia sinensis. The sequence goes on from NC_138967.1 coordinate 54,801,088, forward strand.
TCTTCCTTTTACTTAACTGCTTTCGATGGTTAGTTTAGGGCATATTTCAATTAACATACCTTATGCTTTGCATGCGTGCATCATTCATTTGTCTTGCATGCACCGGGCTCGGCACATCATTCAAACTGCATCGTATTTCAATACCTATTTGAATACGTGTATCAACTCGTTACATTCATATGCCATTTTAGATAGTCGAGCCTATTTCAGTCGCATTTTGCATGTGTTGCATTAGGCACTTTGTATAGTTAGGATCATGCATGATTTCTAACTAGTTCTCTGTTTTGGCTCGGAGTACACTGTAAGTGTTTATGCTTTAGCATCCTTGCATGAGTGTGAGTGTTGCCATGTCAGCATGCTTGCCATAAGGCTATTTGCTTAAATGATATAACTGCATGAATGCCTGTGGATGAAGACTTCATTACTTGAATTGGAACAATTCATCAAAATGTGAGTTTTAAGCCCACTTAAGGGTACAAATCCGCGTTTTAGCCTACTTACGATTAGCATCTTCAAACCATTTTTGAAAAACAAACATGAGATGTTTTGTTCCAAATCGAGCGATTTAGTCTATACTTCTGTGTTATGCGCATCACATAGTAAGTTAGCTAATAATCAAACAAGAACACATGTGTTTTCAAAAACAACATATCATGTTTAGTAGAGGTCGATCTTTGATCGGGCAAGCGGGGGTGCTCATTTCAGGACCTTCCCCTCTCGTACCCAAGTTCCCGAGCCGAGACAACTTTGGTGATGACGGACACGTGGCTTATGCACGAGTCAGGGTTTCCTAAATTTCCTAAAAACAAAATATTTAGGTAGCGACTCTGAAATCTGGCAAAGCAGTCCATGTTTGGCGCTTTTTCATTCAAAATTGATTTTTCAAAACCAATTGCCGAATTTGGGCTCTTTGGTGATTTATCAATCTTACATTGCACTTTGTGAGATTAGATTCAGAATCATGACGAGAGTCCGAACTATAGTAGCAGGAACCCAATTCACGCCCTCTCCAAAAGGGGGGCACGCAGAGCGAGTTCGGACGATCTACAGGCAGGTTTGACCAACTTTGAAAAAGCTTTAAACGAGTTGGTTTTGCTCGGCAAAGTTGGTTTAGAGGTTTGTCCAACTTTGAAAAATCTTTGCTTAGTAGGTTTTGCAGGCAAATTATGTTAGCAAATTTGACCAACTTTGAAAAATCCTTGACCGAGCTGATTTTGCTCAACAAAATAGGTTGAGTGGTTTGTCCAACTTTGAAAGTCTTTACCGAGCTGGTTTAGCTCAACAAAGCAGGTTTGAAGATTTATTTTACTTCATGAAACACAAAACACATATAGGTCGAGCAAAAAGTTATGATATTTTCATTAAATGTAAAAAACATTACAAAAGATGGGTTGTGGCTTAGTTGCAAATGCAGTAGCATATAGCCAAGTTACATCTTGAAGAAAAAGAGAAAAAATAAAATAAAATTGTTACGGTCAAGTGTTGAGGTCCCCTTGTGTGAGCATGGCACTAACATCATCGCCAATAGTCATGTCGATGATCTCTTTTTTGGCAGCAACGTTCAATTGAGCCTGGCCTACATTTTTAGCTAAAGCTACTACATCATTACCTTGTTCCACCAAGCTCTTCTCTTCCTCCGCCTCGAGCAATTTTTGTGGCATGGCATTGGCATAAATAGTCATGCACTCAAGAATGAAGTAAGGAACTAGGTTGTTGAAGACTTCAGAATCTAGGGCCTACCTAAGCTTTTCGACCGCCACTTTCTGGCCACACTGAAACAAAATATCTTTCGTGGTTTCGCATTGGCACTTGTAGGCCCTTTCACCTTCTGCGTAGCCATGGTCCTTAATATTCTCCATTTACTTCTCCCGTGCCTTAACTTGAGTCTCATAAATTCTTCTCGACCAAAGCTTTTTGATTGTTTTCCTAAACTGTGCTGACTTTCTTGGTCACGTCGGCTAGATTTCCCTTAAAGACCTTTAACTCGGCCTCCTTCTCATCGTTGCCCGTTATCGCGATCCTCAAGCTCTTTCTTAAGTCCAACACACACTCACAAGTGATACGAGCTTTTTGCACGGCCTGCAAAACAAGATTACCATTAAAAAAATTAAAAGGAAAAACTGAACAAATAGTTGGATAGAAAAAGAATGTTCAAGGTCTTACCAAAACAATGGATTTGGTGGCCAATCAAATGGCCCTCAGGTCGGTCAACTACTGGTGTCTCTCTATGTCAGCAGGTAATAACAACCCCTTTGCTAGGTTGAGAGCCAGCAGATTATCCTTGTCTGTGTACACTGAGTCAACTAGGGTCACAGCCTGAACCTTGTACGTCAATGCTGGTGCCCATATCGAGGGAGCAGAGGGACTGGTAGTTTGCTCAGTTTGCGCTGGCTCAAGTAGGACATCTTTTGCAACCTGCTCGGTATCTTGTTGCTCGGTGTTATCTTTGTCTACTAGACGCTGCTCGGTTGGAGTTGTTCGTGGCCTTTTTTTGGGCCTAGATAAAGTAACCCTGGCGGTGGGGAGAGCAATGACAGTGCCCGTGCCCTGCTCGGTTATTTGCCCTTCGGTTTGGGCAGTCTCAGGGACAAAAGAAGGTTGTCTAGTGATGAGGGCTTTGAGGGCTCTCTTCATTGCGATATCTAGCCCTTCGATCAAGGGAACAAGAATAACTTCTAGGAGTGAAGGATCTAGCTCGAGTAAAGGTTCTAAAAGGAAGTCTGTGACCTTGCACTTTCGCTTGTTGCTATATCAGTAGGTCATCTAAAAGTTAAGTAGGTCAGCCTAATCTCTTCTCTATGCCTTAGCACGGCTCAAAGTGTATCCTAGTTGGCATAAGCATAAGTGGATTTCAAATGGTCTAGATCTGCAAAACAATATAAGTGTTAGCTCGATGCAAAGAATGAAAACAGTAAGCAAAAATAAAATCGGCTACCTATTATACTAGCAAATCATTTCTTATGATTTATGTACTAGCCCGGTACTGGGGCCTTAATCACTTTGTAATTTCCAGAAACCCACAAAAGTCATCATCATGCAAGTCTTTGTCCGGCATTATTTTAACAATCTTCTCACGGCCTCTTTTTATTTTTAAATAATAGCGCCAGCCATCGTCTGTCTAGCTCAGGATGTACTGATAGAATAGCTCGGCAAGGCCCAAGTTAAGGCCTAGGTGGTGGTTTAGCTTCGCTATACCATTTATTATCCTACAAGTATTGGTAGAGAGTGAGTTGTGCAAAGTCTTGTCTGGCGAAGGAATTCACATATAAGGGGTTAAACTGGGAAGCGTAACCTTCTTTCAATAATAGCAATCACGGTGACGGGACAAAATCCATCTCGATCCCATGGTAATATCCCCTCTTTGGCTAGTTCAATATTTACATCGGTTGAAATGTTGTAATCCTTACAGAATTCAACAATCACCATAAAACGGTACTAGCCCATGAAGTCTGGTTTTATGCTCAACTGAAATGTTTTAGGAAGTTTGTTTAATTGCTCAACGTGACCTTAGTTGGTGTTTGCTGGGCCAACCTTGGTGTCACCAAGGGAAAATATCGAAGGTGTGGTTGGCCAATCCTAGTGGAGTATGCACGGTTGAAAAGGAAATGTATTATACTCAAGTATAGACTAGGCTAAACAATAGAACAATTTGACAAGGCATAAAGGTATGCCAAAGCTCTAAGTGGTTGCACAATTGAATTAAGTGTGCACGTTGGGATACTAGTGTAGCTTGGTTATTGAGATGAACCCGTTAGGTGTTTGGTTCAGTTGACGAGCAAGGTTTTAGCTCTGTTCAATTTACGAGAAAGGTTTTATCTCGGTTCAATTTACGAAGCAAGGTTTTAGCTCGATCGTGCACTTAGACGATAGTGATAGTTATGTCTGGTGTAAGGTAACCTAGGTTATAGCTTGATTGTGTACTGTGTTAATGCAGTTTGTCTCTTAGCAATGCTACGAACACAAAGTTTGCTCAGTTCGTTTGGGTTTTGGATCAAGAATGAGGTTGTTGACCGGTTTTGCCCAGATCCATTGAGTGTTTATCTCAGAAAATGGGTTGTACACATGAAAATGGAAGATTAAGAGTCATTTAAACTGTAGATTCGGTTCCAGACCCCGATTTTATTTAGATTGCTATAATTATCTATACTATAACATCATTTTTTGGGGTGTTTACTAAAATGAGGGCTTAAGAACACAAAGAATAGCATGAATATTAATGGGAAAATATTGGAAAGTATGGAGAACTCATTGTTCAAAGCGCAGAATCAGGTTCCAATCGGTGAAGATGCTTCTGTAGACACCCCATTTTTGACCGTCCTCAAGACTTGGACATCACCGTTGGAACACTCGGTGATCATCCGTGCTTGTGTTCGTCTCGAGTTCCCGGAGGTCTCGGCTGCGCGCCTCGCCTCAGGATCTCTCGACTCGACTTTTCAGTGTCTGGTTTTGCACCAAACACTTGTGTTTTTGCCTTGAAAGGCAAGGAATGGCTTGTTAGCCATTCCCACACCCCACCGGCTGTCCCCTCACATCACCGGCCGTTTATTGGTGCCACCGGCAGTGGTTTCTTAAAACCAATGGCCGGTCGGCACTATATTTTGCCGACTGACACTTTGTTTTGGCCGGTGACCTTTTTTTTCTGGCCGGTGTGACCCTTTTGCACCCTTCAGACTTGGTGCATGCCAGCTGTGCCAGCTGGAATGCACCAACACTCCTCCCCGTGCATGAAGTGGCTGTTTTGAGCCTTTGCACCCCTTTTCCTTCTAGAAGGTTGAACCCTTTGGCCAAGTTTCTTGAGGAAGCTTGGCCAGCTGTCCTAGCTTCCTCAAGAAGCCTTGCCCCCTTTGCCCCCTTTGCCCCCTTTGCCCCTTTCACTTAGCTTCTTTGAGAAGCTTAAACCATTTCCCTTTGCCTATATAAGGACCCATCTTCTCCCATTGTCAAGGGTTGGTGGTTTTGAAAGAAAAACTAGAGCTTATACATATATATATCTGATATATACACCCTCTCTCTCTATATTTTACTCTCTCTCCTCCTTTGTGTGTGTTTTGTGGCCTAAAAGTGCATTTTTACCTTAGTTTTGCACTAAGACACACACTACCACACCTTGCTTCGAGTTTGAGAGACATTGAGGGTTGATTCTTAAGGTTTTGGACTGATTTTGGTCAGAAAAGAGTGGCTGGGCCAACGGTTCTTGAAGTGTTCTTCAAGGGTGAGTTTCTTGCTTTATTTTCCCCAATCTTGCATTGGCTTTTGACCTATCTTGCATATTGATTTGAGCTTTGTGTATAACTAAAAAAAGTCTTATATTTTCATGCTTAAGATCTTTCATTAAGGGTGTTTTGGCATTGGGGATCGAAATCCCCCTCTTAGGTCTCTTTTGGCCCCTTTTGGTGTCTTTTTCTTTAAGCCTTATTTGCTTTGTTGTATTAGCCTTCTCACCACTGAAATCCAGTGGATTTTTAGTGGTGAAGAAGATGGTTTGAAGTCTTGTATAGGGGAGGGACACCCCTCTCCCTTTGTGTCTCATTTGTGCATGTTTTGGGCTCATAAGGGTAGCATATAAGCTTGGTTGTTTTTGGCTCCATATCAGATGTTTTTGGTGCTATTTAGGACACATGCTATCTCTGTTTTTGGTCAGATTGGTGGCCCTTTGCATGCATAACATACTTGCTTTGTATTCCCTTGTTTGTGCCTAGAAATGCATCATAACTTTTGACTACCATGCTCTCATACTTTGGCTTCACTTTGTGAAGTTCTTGACCATATTTTGTCATGCATGAGGTCTGTTGGCCACTGATTTGGTCTTGTTTAGCATGCTTGATATAGTTGCTTTGCATTTTGGATCATGAGCCTTAAGTGTATGGATCATTAACATGCCTAGCTTGGCCTATTATCATCATTTGGCCTTAGTTGAAATCATATTCCAGTCCATATAATGTGGTCTTACATTGTCCTTTGTGTCTCTTTCAATGCCTTGAAGTGTTGCGTTTTCATGCCTTGACATGTGCATTGTGTATGCCTATGTGTTTGGGTCATTTTAGGGCTGCCATACCAGCGGGTTTTGGAGCTATTTTGCATGCTAAAATTCTGTTTTTGGGTTGTATAGTTCATGCCATGCTTGTTTGGGTTAGTGGTAGTGGAGTGCCCTGTTGTTATGCCTTAGCCTTGGGCCCCTTTTGACTTGCATGCTTGTAGTGCATTTTGTCCATCACTTGAGACACTTTTGGCCACTGTTTTGGGGGGTGTTTGAGGCCTCCCATTTCAGTCTAAGTCCCTTCTCGGACATGGTTGTATGCGTGACTTGTTGCCTCTAATCGCATGCTTGCATTGTACCATATTAGCATTGCATGATGAGTTGCATTGTAGCATTGCATGTTAGGAACATTGCATGCTTGCCATGATATGTTGCATTACATTTGGCATGCTTTGCATTTTAGTGATATGTTGCATTTTCGAGCCATGCTTGCATAACATGCATTGCATTGCTTGGTTTGGGTGGTCAAACCAAGTGTGAGGGGGGAGAAGTGTTCATACTACAAGTGATATAACGCGTCTCAACTCTCGGTCACTGAGGCCCTTGACTTTGGCATGATAGGGTTTTGGTATTCATTTATATGTTGCATGCATTTTCATTGAATTGCAACCTTGGCTCCTTAGGCCATCACGCATCAAAATGCATGATTGATGGCCCGAGGGTCGAGGGTCATGCTCTCTTGAGTCCCTTGCATGATAGGGAGTGTGCCCGCGCATCCATTTGCTTGAAATTCCATACCATACACTGTCTGTCCTTGTTGCTGTCAAAAACCAGTTTCTGCAGGGAGTTTTTGCCGACCGGCACTGTAGAGTGCCGACCGACCATGGATTGGTGGCCGATAATATGAAACCCCAGCCGATGGATAAGTTCCACGGCCGGTGGGTATTCCCTTCAGCCGATGGCGTCCTACAGGGTTCAGGGAACCTGTCCCAGGATTTTGGCAGTTTTCAGAGAAGCAGGGCAGTGTAAACAGAGGCAGCAGTGGTATGGTACGAGCTTTCGGGGCAAGATAAATCCGAGCATGCATCATTCACGCATCCCGAGGCGGGGGCTGCGGCCATCTTCTCTTTGCATTTAATTTGTTAATTTGATTAGAAATTTTGTAATAATTAATTTAGTATTATTTATTCGGACGGTAATATTTATTTGGGCCCTCTGAGTGAGGGCAATTGTGTAATAAGTGTGGGTGCGTGTGTGCATGTCTTTCAACCCCCACTTCTTTCTCCCTTTTATTTACCCGCTTATGATGGTAGACTAGGACATATTTAAATTAGCATACCTTATGCTATGCATGCATGCATCCACACATTTGTCTTACATGCATCGGGCTCGGCGCATCACTCTAACTGCATTTGTATTTTTATTTCAAATTGAATACGTGTTAGTTGTAGCATTTCACATGTCATTGTAGATTAGCCGAGCCTATCTTAGTTGCATTTTGCATGTGTTGCATTAGCCATCTTAACATGAACTAGGATCATGCATTGATTACTAACTAGTTTCTGTTTTGGCTTGGAGTACTCTGTAAGTTCTTTTGCTTTAGCATCCTTGCATGCGTGTGAGTATTGCCATGATAGCATGATTACCATGAGGCTAGCTGCTTATGTGATATAACTGCTTGAATGCCTGTGGATGGAGATGGAATCACCTAAATTGGAATAATGCATTAAAACTGTGAGTTTTAAGCCCACTAGATAGTGGCAAAAATATTTTTTTCTAAAGCCCACTTGCGGGTGGCAAAATCTGCATTTTAGCCTACTTGTGAGTAGCAAACCATTTCCGAAACAAACATGAAATGTTTTGTTCCAATTTAGTCGATTTGGTCTATACTTGTCTGCTGTGCACATAACATAGTAAATTTAGGCTAATAACCGGAATAAAAACGCATAACGTTTTCAAAATTGGATATCATGGTTAGTAGAGGCCGATCTTCGGATCAGGCGAGAGGGGGTGCTCATAGCTGACCTTCCCCAATCGTACCCAAGTTCCCGAGCCAAGGCAACTTTGGTGATGACGGACACGTGGCCTTTGGCACCGAGTCAGGGTTTCCTAAATTCCCCCAAAATAAAATATTTAGGTGGCGACTCTATATCTGGCAAAGCAGTCCATGTTTGGCACTTCTTTCAAAAATCTGTTTTCTCAAAATGATTTGCCAGATTTGGACTCTTTGGTTCAGATTAAGAACCGTGACACAAATTGAGTCCGAACTGGAGCAGGGTCTCTCGCGGACGTGTTACAGTTTCTGGCGACTCTGCTGGGGATTTTAGAGAGCTTGACTCGAACTCGTGATATCCTGTTTTGATTTCATTTATGTGTTTCTTTACATTGCATGTGTATTGGTGCGCCTAGGACACCGTGTTTGCCATCTGCCATTCCTGAACAGTTTGCCGGAGGCTTGTCTTGTCAAGACATGACCATAAGGCTGACCGATTGTGGGCTCTGACAGTATGCGAACACAAACCCCGGTTTTACCAGGGCACCCTTTTTAACCATTCGACCTAGTACATATCGAAATCCATAGTGACCATTCCAAGCTAGGGCAGGTTGCTTACCCGATCATAGGTTGTTTGAAACCGCTGTGTGCATAGTGAAACCCTAGCTCCTGACAAAATAGGACAGGGAAACCCTACCCCAACATAGGGGTGTTTTGGCTCTCACTTATCTGCTATGTGCTTTAAAGTGTATCTCTACAGGAACGTACATATCAGTTTGCAAGATTGAGTATTAGGCCCGAGGGCACCAGTATCAGTGTTGTTGAGAAATCAGTTATCTGCGGTTATCAAGTTCAATTTTGGAAACAGTGATTTGAGAACAATGATCAGTATCGAGGAACAGTGTGTTCGGCTTACCAACTGTGTGTTATAAATACCCAACTGTGTGTTGTGTGTGTTTATTTTACGCCTTTATGCTGTCCGATTGTCTGGTTATTTATTGCTTTATTTTTTTGCTAGGTAGTTTAGCACAATTACTTCCAACCAGGTAGATATTCCCCAAGCACTCTGGACTAGAGGTCGTCGACTCCATCGATCCGAGGATCTGGTAGGCGGACAACCAGTGTACCATTCTTTACCCCCGGTTACTAAACGGAGGGCAGTTAGGCCAAGGGCATCAGTTCAGCAGTCAGTTCAGAGGGCCTTATTTACCCCACCAGAGTACAGTAGGGATCAAGGTTCTGTTTCACCCACAAAGAGGGAACATATATCGATAATTCAGTCAGAACAGAACAGTATGGCTAGTTTAGAGGAGATGGTACGCCAACTCCAAGAAAGCATGAAAGTGATGCAGCAGGATGCTGTCCGACAGGCAGAGTTCACCAAACAGTAGGCCACGGTTATGAATGAACAAGCAGAGTTAATCGTGAGGTTACAACAGCAAACCGGAGCATCTACTTCACAGCAAGTCCCTCCCCCACTAAGGGTTCTGATACCCGAAGAAACACCGAATGTCCGGAATGTCCAAGAGGATACAGACCTTCCAGCGGGGCCAGCTCCGCCCCCGATTCCACCACAACTATCCAAGGCGCCCATGCCTGTCAATATACCGGACTCTCCTTTTGAGTTTGAAGTGGACCCCACAGCCTTAAAATTAAGCAAGTTGGAAAAGATGTTTAAGAAGTTCCAGGGAGTCAAGACCATCCCTGACATCGAAGATGGATACACCGACACAGCTGTGACGCTGCCTGACAGATTCAAAATGCCGCACATTGATCGATTTGATGGGTCTGGGGACCTCATGGTGCACTTGAGGTTGTTTTCAGATATCCTAAGGCCAATGGGCCTCACTAGACTGCAGAAGCTGTCTCTATTTAGCCGAACCCTGTCGGGTGTAGCGGCCATATGGTATGCCAAATTGGAGGATGACATCAAGAGAAGCTGGGACGAAATGGCTGAGGCCTTCATCTTGCTGTACTCATACAATACACAACTCGAGATTACGACCCGGGATCTCGAGACAACGAGGCAAGAACCCAAAGAGAGCTTCTCAGAATTCGTGACCAGATGGCGGGCTAAGGCTTCGATGATGACCTTAAGGCCCACGGACAAAGATCATATTCGAATGATTGTGCGCAATCTTCAGCCCAAGTTAATGCAGAAGATGATCGTACTCCCCTTTCCTGCCTTTTCCGATTTACATGAAATGGGGGTACAGATTGAGGATGCACTGAAGCAAGGCTTAATTGATAATGACCGGGAGCAACCCCGCAGAACTTTCAATCGTAACACTAATGCAGGCCCGAGTGGCGCTACAACTACCAGGACCTCCGAAGTGAGTATGGTCACCACCAACCCTCCCCCAAGAACTATGGCGGCCGCACCATTCTCCGGTGCATCCGGAAGCAACCCACAAACAGCCAAATACCCACCCAAAAACACTAGAACCTACGCTCCGCTTTATATGCCCCTGTCCAAAGCTTTGGGGGTTTTAATTAGAAAAGGGCATCTGAAGCCCCTAGAGCGGCAGCCCTTACCAAAAAGACTCCCCGCTACCCATAACCCAGCCAAATATTGTGCATTTCACCAACAGCACGGTCATGACACCGATCTGTGCTTCCGATTACGTCATGAGATTCAAGATCTCATCGATAACGGGGTGATTTTGCCTCCCGAGAAACCCAACGTTACTACAAACCCTCTCCCCACACATAACCAAGCTCCACCACCCAAAAGAGTCAACTTCATCCAAACTGGGGTCATGCCTTACAATCCTAGCATCTATATCACTCTTTCCCACCTGCATAAGCCGGAAGTGTTCCTTCCCGATTGCACCGATTTTTGCATGATGGACATCTCCATAACCCAACCTAAGCCAGCGGTGATGACTGTCAAGGACAGGAGAGAGAAGATTCCAAAGGAGAAGGGGGTTGTTGAGCTAGAATCTGCGGAATCTGGGAGTGGTGTTGAGAAAGCTTATAGTCCAGGTGACTACATTTTGTCAATAGGCTAGGATGGGCCAGATATGGAACTACCAACAGAGGGGGAGCTGTGTGTGATCCAAGGGGACAGTCTGGGACAGGGAACGGATGATTTAACGGCTGTGGAAGAGGACCTTGCCAAGCTCTAGTTTTACAGTAACCAAGATCCAGGAGACTCAGCCGTCAACTGGTTCGATTATGAGGAATCAACAGAGGCTACGGGATGGTTGGACGATCAACCAGATGTGGTAGAAGAGTTTCAGCCACAACAAGGACCGGCAGGGGCAAGAATGTCAGTGACAGCCGAAAGGGTTGAAGAATAGAGTGCATCGCCGGAGAGCGTCGGTGTCAAGAATTTCGCTTGGGATTGGAGCATTTCGAGTACGGGGATTATTGAACAGTCGGCTACATTGACACAGTCGGAACAGGAAAGATTCGAAGATTCCGAGAGAATCAGGAAAGCAAAAGCCCATGTGGGGACTGAGACTGCTGTGAGCACAGAAATGGAGAATGCCGCGAGCATAGGGATAAAAGGTACTGCGAGTATGAGAACAGTCATGCCAGAACCGGACAGGTGCCTGTCGGCTGCAGACGAAATGTGGTGGGAGGACGATGATCTATGTCTTACCCACACAGACGAAGATTGGGGGAGTAACCAACCAAATGATACCTGGTATATCGGCAAAGTCGATCACATGACTAGGAGTGGACGGTATTTCAAGCCTCCACACCTAGATCAACCAGAGGCGTCTGGAAAAGATAGGGAGGCAGAGAAGCAAAAAGAAAAGCAACTCGAGGATGAGGCCGTATTGAGACAATTGAAAAAGTTACAAGCAGACATCTCCATCTAGGGGCTGCTTATGGCTTCTCGAGTACATAGACAGGCTGTCCTTTCAGCCATAGATAAGGCCAAACTCTCGATAGAGACTACGCCGGAGCAGTTGGTTGGATTGGTTTTTCCGGGAGGAGCTACCCCGATGCTGACATTTTCCTACAAGGAATTACCACCCGAGGGGGCAAACCATAACAAGCCACTCTACATCTTTTTGGAGTGTAGGAATAAATGGATACCGGTGGTCCTTGTTGACACAGGGTCCGCCATCAACGTCTACCCGGCAAGGACAGCCTATGCGATCGATTTGAAAATCGCGGACTTTGTGCCAACAGCCCAGGTGATTCGGGCATATGACAACACAAGCCGGGAAGTAATGGGAACAGTTAAGATTCAAACAAAGGTTGGGCCGGGACAGCATGAGATAGATTTCCTTATCTTGGAGGTTCCTGCAACTTTCAACCTGCTTTTGGGGCGACCGTGGCTGCATCAGGTAAAGGCAGTGTCCTCCACCCTACATCAAGTGGTGAAATACCTCTATGGGAAGGGAGTAGCCATTGTTTTCGAAAATTCATCGATTCATCCACTGCCGAAGGTATCTACGCTTGTTCTAGAAATTGAGCACGGTATGGAGGATGTGTTCATATCGGGTTTTACCTTGGCTGAGGCTCAGGTTGTACAGAACATCATGGCAGCCAATGAAGGGATATATGTCAGTGCTCAAGCAGTCTATCTCATGAACAAGCTCCAACACATCCCCGGGATAGGATTAGGAAGGAGTGGCCGGAAAGGCGTCGCAGCATTGGCCGAAGTGCCACACAACCCTCATACCTTTGGATTGGGTTATCTACCCACCAAAGAGGACTGGATAAGGAAGGGAAAGGAAATGGCTGGAAGAGCCAGACCAAAGTAGGCTGGGAAGCCTTTTGAGTTGATGCATAGGCCCATTCAGGGTACCCTAAATGGACGCTTCGTCCGGGAGGGGGAGGATTTTCCGTTTTGCGGCTTCCCAGAGCCATGGCTGAGCGCGGAAAAGAAACGGGTGCCAGGTTTCGAGATCTTCTTCGACCTGCAAATATCCGGGGATGACGTTGTCGAAGGACAAACAGACCTATCAGTTGAGGTTGAGTAGAGTAAGGAAGTGCAGTCTGAGGACGCTGAAAATGAAATGGGGGTAGCGTTGGCTTGTCTACTTTCAGATCCTCCGATCGAACAGAAGTGCTTGGGGGATAACTTCTCGGTATGCATGATCGGGAATGAAATGGCTGCGGGCCTACCATCAACTCTTTTGGATGCATCCATCGCACCCTCTCTCGTTTGGCAATACGAAGAGGGATTTTTATCAAGCAGCACCGGGTCAAGTAGTGAGCCAGAATCTGATTCCACCAAGTCTTGTGAGTCGGAATCAGGTTCCAGCTCAACTGAGTTTGAGTCCGGTATTCCTGGGGGTGATAACCCGGATGCCACAATCCTGTCCAGGTCGTCTTTTTCTTTCTCCTTTGAGTCTGTTGTAACAGAAGAATCGGACGGTTTGGAAGTATTTAATGAGAATAATGTGGATGTGGTTTCCGAGTACTTTTCTGTGCCTTTGATATATTGCTTAAATCAGGACTTTCAAAATTTTGACAAAAACGACGAGGAAGAAAATCCTCCGGTTTTGCAACGATTAATTGATCAAGAGCAGGAAAGATTTGTTAAACCTTTAGTTGATGAAATCGCTACTGCGAATATTGGTACTGAGAAGGACCCGCTGCTGGTCCAGATCGGGTCCACGTTGTCTTCGGAGGAACGCGAGCACTTAGTCACTTTATTAAAAGATTTCAAAGACGTTTTCGCGTGGTCCTACGAAGACATGCCTGGAATCGATCCTGAGGTTGTACAGCACCAGATCCCTCTTGACCCCGAGGCCCGACCGATCAAACAGAAACTCAGGAGGATCCGCCCGAACTGGGCTCTCAAGATTAAGGAAAAGGTCACCAAGCAAATCGACGCAGGCTTCCTGTTAGTATCCGAATACCCGACTTGGTTGGCCAACATTGTTCCGGTACCGAAGAAGGATGGCAAGATCCGAATATGTGTGGATTTCAGGGATTTGAACAGAGCTAGCCCGAAGGACGACTTTCCCTTGCCACATATTGATGAGTTGGTGGATTTTACAGCGGGGCATGCTTTGCTCTCGTTTATGGATGGTTTCTTAGGCTACAATCAGATAGTGATGGCACCCGAAGATCGGGAGAAGACTTCTTTCACCACCCCGTTGGGGACTTACTGCTACAGAGTGATGCTGTTTAGGTTGAAGAATGCTGGAGCAACGTATCAACATGTTGCGACCACAATATTGCATGATATGATCCATAAAGAGGTTGAGGTGTACGTGGACGACGTGATTGTCAAATCCAATGAAAGAAAGGGCCACTACACCGCCTTGCAAAAGTTCTTTCAAAGGATCAGAGAATTTTGATTGCGGCTAAATCCTCAGAAATGTACATTTGGTGTTACAGCGGGAAAAATGCTGGGGTTTCTAATTACACAAAGGGGCATCGAAGTCGACCCTTCCAAAATCAAGGCCATCTTAGAAATGCCACCACCGAGGACTAAAAATGAGGTGCGAAGCTTTCTGGGTAAAGTGCAATTCATAAGACGGTTTATCTCAAAATTAACCTTGACTTGTGAACCACTTTTTGGTCTCCTGAAGAAATGAAGGAAATTCCAATGGGACGACCGATGCCATGCTGCTTTTGAACAGATCAAAGAATATTTACAGAACCCGCCCGTGTTGTCGCCGCTAGAGCAGGGGAGACCGTTGATATTGTATCTTTCAGTGACTGAGACCACGATGGGTTGCATGCTTGCGCAAGAATCAGAGGACAAAGTGGAGAGAGCCATCTACTATCTAAGCAAGAAAATGCTAGAGTATGAGACTCGCTACACACCGTTGGAGAAGGCTTGCTTGGCCTTAGTATGGGCTACCAGGAAGCTGCGGCACTACCTGTTAGCTCACTCCGTAATGTTGGTTTCACGACTGGATCCCATCAAATACCTTTTCGAGAAACCAGCACTTACGGGTAGGCTAGCTCGTTGGTTGCTGTTGCTCTCCGAGTTCGATCTGAAATATGTGACGCGCAAGTCAGTCAAGGGAAGAGCAGTGGCAGAGTTCTTAGCCGATCATCCATTGGAAGGAGGTGGAGCAGTTGAATACCTATTTCCAGATGAAGCCATTTTGCACGTCGACGACGAGTATTGGACGATGTACTTTGACGGAACGTCAAATCAGTACGGGTATGGGATAGGAGTGTTGCTGATAGCACCCGACAATTCCCGTATCCCTCTAGCCTTCAAGCTCCGGTTCAAAGTCTCGAACAACGAAGCAGAATATGAGGCATGCATTGCCGGTCTAGAAGCAGCCCTGGAACTAAGGGCAAGACGGTTGGACGTCATCGGGGACTCGAACCTTGTTGTGTCTCAAGCAAAAGGAGACTGGAAAGTTAAAGAAGAAAAGATGATGATGTATCACCGGACCTTGGACTTGTTAATTCCTCAGTTCGAAAAGCTAAACTTTGCTCATCTACTAAGAGAGAACAACAGGTTCGCAGATTCTTTAGTAATTCTATCTTCCATGATAGACATCTCATTCGGAGTCCGGATACGTCCAGTCATCATTGACCAGAAATTTGCGCCAGCCTATGAGTCAATTGCTGCTATAGATGAGGTTCAAGACAAAAACCCCTGGTATTACGACATTTGGAATTTCTTGGAGAAGGAAGCATACCCGCCAGGGGTAAATGCCAAGGATAAATGGGCAATCAGAAGAATGGCCGTTCAGTTCATCATCTACGGAGGTAAATTGTACAAGAGAGGTCATCTGGGAATGCATAAGCTGTGTGTTGAAGCCGAGGAATCGAAGCGCCTGATGAAGGCCATCCATAGAGGAGAATGCGGTGCGCATATGAACGAAGTGATGCTAGCACGGAAGATCCTCAGACAGGGTTACTACTGGTCCACCATGGAGGAGGATTGTATCAGTTTTGTTCGGCGATGCCACAAATGTCAGATCCATGCAAACCACATGAACATCCCGCTGTTGAAGCTGCACAACATGACTTCACCATGGCCATTTTCAGTTTGGGGAATTGATGTAATCGGGGCTGTCACTCCGAAGGGATCGAATGGACAAGAGTTCATCCTGGTCACGATAGATTATTTCACAAAGTGGGTCGAGGCCCAATCATACGCGGTGTTGAAGGCGTCGCACGTCGCAAAGTTCATCAGAAACAACATCATCTGTCGTTATGGGGTCCCAAACGAAATTGTTTCGGATAACGGTTCCCACTTCAAGAAGGAAGTGATTGACTTGTTGGAGAAATACAACGTGGCTTTTCATAAGTCATCCACATACCGGCCGCAAACCAACGGAGCGGTCGAGGCCGCCAATAAGAATATCAAACACATACTGCAGAAGATGGTGGAAACCTACCAGGATTGGCCAGATAAGCTGCCATTTGCTCTGTGGGGCTACAGGACTTCAATTAGAACTTCTACCGGAGCGACTCCATATTCATTGGTTTATAGGATAGAGGTCGTTCTACCTATCGAGATTGAGGTTCCGTCATTGCGAGTATTGGCTGAGTATCAAATAGCCGAAGCAGATTGGCAGCAGAGCAGATTTGAGGAACTCATGCTCTTTGATGAGAGAAGACTGAAAGCACTGTACCATGTTCAAGGCTATCAACGCAGAATTGCCCGGGCTTTCAACAAGAAAGTTAAGTCTAGGAATCTAAAGGAAGGAGATTTGGTGCTCAAGGACAATCGAGCTCCCATCCACGACCCAAGGGGCAAGTTCAGACCTAATTGGACTGGTCCCTACATCATCAAAGCTATCTGGTCAGGTGGAGCTGTGGTTCTGATGGACCTAGATGGCCTGGAATTTTCCCAACCGATCAACATGGACAAGTTGAAGAAATATTACCCCTGAGAGGCTCGCTAGGCTGAAAATCCGAAAGGGCGACCTAGGCAAAAGTTAGAGCACAAAAAATTAGAAAATATAAAAAACTGAGCTCGCAAGGTTGAAAACCCACAAAGGGCGACCTTGGCAAAAGTTAGAGCGTAAAAGGAGAGTGAAAATACCCGAGTGAACCTAAGCCTGAACTACGTAAGGCTTGATTCCCATCTTTGGGATACGTAGGCAACTTCATCCTGGAGTTCAGCCGTAACCTTTTCCCCGATCAACTCTGTCCTTTTGATCATCTCGGTCATCTTTGTCTGTCAGCATTCAAGAACTTTGATTAAGGTCCCCAGTACAGTGCTTTACAGACTAGAGGCAACTTTTTGTTGCTATGCAGTGCTGCGGCACTATTCAGACTAGGGGCAACTTTCCAGTTGCAGAGATCCGGGGTTGTACATCTCAGAGACAGATCTCAGGTGTGTCCAGTTCTGATCCATATCGAAAATGATTCTGAAAAGTTTTAATAAAAGTTGGATTTGTTCAAATTAATCTTTTTACAACTAAGACCATTTTTGGACCAAAGCGAAAAATTTTCAGTGCCACAACCTTCAATTTCATTGATTTCAAAACAGAGTTCTCCTGCTCTTGCATACAATCGAAGTTGCTTTTTATTACATTCATAAAGAAAACTTGAAAGTACTAATAAAGCAATAAATTTGGGGCATAGTCAAGTCAGGTGCTCCTGCGCCCCCTCCTAGAACCGGTCGAAACCTTTGACGCCAATATGGGCCCGACCTGTGCCTCTTCATTGAGCCAATCCAAGCACTCATCAAACAAAGTGCAACTGAAAGTAGGAGCGGGGGCCAGGAGCTCTCTCGTCCTCCATGCGGTGGCCTGCCGAGCAAGCTGTGCGCCTCGGGCTGGGAATGCAGCAGGATACTCTATCCCCTCCGGCAGGCAGGTCTGATCATGGCCAAATTGGCGTCGAATTCGGAATGGGAAGTAGAATACACAGTGAGTGAGACCAATCAATTGAATCCCAGTCTGCCGGGACATGTTGTAACTCATTGTCGGAAGGCTGAGCCAAGGGCACCGCCAAGCAATACGGTCTGCGGACAAGCGGCACATCCAAGCGAACCACCATCCCTCATCAAGGGCATTGACTAGACGGTGCCGAAAGAAGTAGCCGCGAGCTGAATATGCTGGGCAAGAGTCCACAACCTGCAGTTTGTCCATCAACCATACCTGGGAAGGGATGGAAAATGAGAGAATAAAGAATAGAGAGATGTACAATGAGAGAAAAGTGAGAATAGGGTTTTTGTGAGAAAAACCGAGCTTGAGGGCCGAGTGATGTGAGCGATACATATGTGAGATTGGGTGGGAAACATTACCTGTAGTAGTAGTGGACTCCCTGCTAATCTGGTCGTCTCACGACGATAAAAGGCGTCTAAGCCCATCAACGTCTCAGCCAGAGTCATGGCAATACAGCTCTTGCCTTCCTTCAAGCCTTGGGCAACCTCGGTCAGCCGGACACTAGACCCTCCGAAGCCTGAGACAAATAGAAAATGAGATAGCATGCACAAACAGAGGGCGTGTCGCCGGAAGCCTTGCCAATGATGGTTGTTGCGATCACCGGCATCAGAAAACCGATCGATCAAACTTGGAATATCCAGCATCCCGTCACAAATCAGAGACCGAGCGTCACGCATAATGAGTCCACACATTTTCCCTAAGGATTGGGCATGGCCAAAATTAAGTTGGGGCAGGAGCTCCTCGTCGCACTCGGACTCCATTAAGGCTCGGAAGTCTTCGAAGGTAGGACATATCTCTTGCCCAGCGAAGCTAAAGACATGTGTCACCAGATTCCAAAACCTCACCGCGGCATGGAGAAAAGGAAGGTGCAACGGGGTACGACCCAAAGTGAATAGTGCATTTATGTCGAAACCCCGAAAATTCAGCTTTTCTGAGCCATCCAAGCTAGCAATCCAAGCTGTGAGATTTTGAGCAAGAAACTCTTTCATTAGAGCAAATCAGTGTGGAATTAAGGAAAACTACGAAGCTGAGGTCTTTTGTAGGAGATAAGGTTGGGTGGAGGACAGGTGTCAACATTCTAGTGATTCCTTCATTCATGGCCGGCCAGCCAAATATTGTGCCAACCAGCCATCACTTTTTGCCGACCAAACAAATTTCTGGCCGATGGCCATTTCTTGTGGCCGATGGCCTCTACTCCTGGCCGATGGTCTTCCTCTTTGTTCCCTGAGCTGTTTATGCTAGGGATTGGGGAACTCCACCACCTCCAATCCCCCCCCCCCGGTGATCGATTCTTGCGGAGTCACACCTGTCTGCTTATCAAGTTATTGTACATTTGCTTATCGAGTTGTATTTCACTCTCTTTAAGTCTTTGATTTGTTTATCAAGTTGTACTCACACTTGATTGGTTATATCATGCCTTTGTTTTGCTTATCGAGTTTTATGTCGGTTCACTACCTGATTATTACGATGCAAGTACTCAATGTTCAAAATAGGTTCAATTTCGTTCACATTGTGGTATGATACCTTGCGATGTGATGCATAGAAAATTTACAAATGCAACATCTTTTGAACAAAATGGGCGTTTCATTCCCATCACGTGTTTTGCAAAATATGTAATTTTGAGAAAGAATAAAATCTGCCCGAGGCAGTGCAATGTGCTTAAACTACTAGTAAAAAGGAAAGTAAAACATAGAATGACAGGGTAGCAAAGTGTCGGAATTGATACCAGTAAAACTCCCCTTGCGGTCAACGCACCTTCCGCACCTTTGTTCGGGTCAACTACATGGTTTGGCACCTTCATCACTCGAGACAATGCGGGAAAGCACACTTTTGAAACGTGAACCTTCAAGTTGACCTCAGGCCACAACTTCTACGAGCGATGCTCGGTGCGTACGAAGAACGTCCCTTCCCGTATCCTTTTCATGTCTTGTGGATTCCACAAATCGTTTCAATTATGCTATGTTACAGTACTTTACATTCCAGCATCGTGAATAACATGTTTTTACTTACATGTGTACATTCAACTCTTCTCATACACACTACTTGCGTAGACCGCATGTTTGTAATCAATTTCATTACTTGCGCAGACCGCAAGCTTTGCTTGCGTAGACCGCATGTTTATAATTAATTACGTTACTTGCGTAGACCGCATGTTTGTAATCAATTTCATTACTTGCGTAGACCGCATGTTTTGCTTGCATAGACCGCATGTTTGTAATCAATTTCATTACTTGCGTAGACCGCATGTTTTTCTTGCGTAGACCGCATGTTTATAATTAATTACGTTACTTGCGTAGACCGCATGTTTGTAATCAATTTCATTACTTGCGTAGACCGCATGTTTATAATTAATTTCATTACTTGCGTAGACCGCATGTTTTGCTTGCGTAGGCCGCATGTTTTGCTTGCGTAGACCGCATGTTCTACTTGTGTGGACCGCATTCTTATGTTCAAATTCATTACTTGCGTAGACCGCATGTTCTACTTGCGTAGACCGCACGTTTGAAACCAATTTCATTGCTTGCGTAGACCGTATGCTTATGATCAATTTCGTTGCCTGCGTAGACCGCGTGCTCCACTTACATGTCTGTGCCTTCACAGCATTGTTATGCTTCCCACTTGCTTTGCGTTGTCACGCATTTTCAAGTACATTAATATGCATGTTGTTAATCACATTGTACCTGTTAAGTTTGTTTTCTTTGCAGGCACGATATTGTATGTACGGTTCATTTAAGGCTGGTGCAACCCGACGAACCGGACAGGTATGGTATACTCCGAGTGAGACATATCGAGAATCGTATAATTCTCTTACATCCTTTCTGCAGTATAGTGTAGTTCGGTGCATGCTAGCTTAAAACTGTTGCATATGCGTTTCGTTACAGTTTTCTTTGCATGATCATAAGTTATGTTCGGCTTTGTGCATTGTCTTGCATTTTGCCCCTGCCTTCGGGCACATATCCTGTTTGTCTTGCATGTCTGTCTAAGTCTTCGGCCTTGTCAAAAATGGGTCGTCTCTGGGCTTTGACATTCACTCCCGTCATTGTTATGACTTTCGAGTTCTATCAAAGAGGGGCAACTGTAGACACCCCATTTTTGACCGTCCTCAAGACTTGGACGTCACCGTTGGAACACTCGGTGATCATCTGTGCTTGTGTTCGTCTCGAGTTCCCGAAGGTCTCGGCTGCGCATGTCGCCTCAGGATCTCTCGACTCGACTTTTCGAGGTCTGGTTTTGCACCAAACACTTGTGTTTTTGCCTTGAAAGGCAAGGAATGGCTTGTTGGCCATTCCCACACCCCACCGGCTGTCCTCTCACATCACCGGCCGTTTATTGGTGCCACCGGCAGTGGTTTCTTAAAACAAATGGCCGGTCGGCACTATATTTTGCCGACCGGCACTTTGTTTTGGCCGGTGACCTTTTTTTTCTAGCCGGTGTGACCCTTTTGCACCCTTCAGACTTGGTGCATGCCAGTTGTGCCAGCTGAAATGCACCAACACTCCTCCCCGTGCATGAAGTGGCTGTTTTGAGCCTTTGCACCCCTTTTCCTTCTCGAAGGTTGAACCCTTTGGCCAAGCTTGGCCAGCTGTCCTAGCTTCCTCAAGAAGCCTTGACTCCTTTGCCCCCTTTGCCCCTTTCACTTAGCTTCTTTGAGAAGCTTAAACCATTTCCCTTTGCCTATATAAGTACCCCTCTTCTCCCATTGTCAAGGGTTGGTGGTTTTGAAAGAAAAACCAGAGCTTATACATATATATATCTGATATATACACCCTCTCTCTCTATATTTTACTCTCTCTCCTCCCTTGTGTGTGTTTTGTGGCCTAAAAGTGCATTTTTACCTTAGTTTTGCACTAAGACACACACTACCACACCTTGCTTCGAGTTTGAGAGACATTGAGGGTTGATTCTTAAGGTTTTGGACTGATTTTGGTCAGAAAAGAGTGGCTGGACCAACTGTTCTTGAAGTGTTCTTCAAGGGTGAGTTTCTTGCTTTATTTTCCCCAATCTTGCATTGGCTTTTGACCTATCTTGCATATTGATTTGAGCTTTGTGTATAACTAAAAAAAGTCTTATATTTTCATGCTTAAGATCTTTCATTAAGGGTGTTTTGGCATTGGGGGTCGAAATCCCCCTCTTAGGTCTCTTTTGGTCCCTTTTGGTGTCTTTTTCTTTAAGCCTTATTTGCTTTGTTGTATTAGCCTTCTCACCACTGAAATCCAGTGGATTTTCAGTGGTTAAGAAGATGGTTTGAAGTCTTGTATAGGGGAGGGACACCCATCTCCGTTTGTGTCTCATTTGTGCATGTTTTGGGCTCATAAAGGTAGCATATATGCTTGGTTGTTTTTGGCTCCATATCAGATATTTTTGGGGCTATTTAGGTCACATGCTATCTCTGTTTTTGGTCGGATTGGTGGCCCTTTGCATGCTTAACATACTTGCTTTGTATTCCCTTGTTTGTGCCTAGAAATGCATCATGACTTTTGACTACCATGCTCTCATACTTTGGCTTCACTTTGTGAAGTTCTTGACCATATTTTGTCATGCATGAGGTTTGTTGGCCACTGATTTGGTCTTGCTTAGCATGCTTGATATAGTTGCTTTGCATTTTGGATCATGAGCCTTGAGTGTATGGATCATTAACATGCCTAGCTTGGCCTATTATCATCATTTGGCATTAGTTGAGATCATATTCCAGTCCATATAATGTGGTCTTACATTGTCCTTTGTGTCTCTTTCAATGCCTTGAAGTGTTGTGTTATCATGCCTTGACATGTGCATTGTGTATGCCTATATGTTTGGGTCATTTTAGGGCTGCCATACCAGTGGGTTTTGGAGCTATTTTGCATGCTAAAATTCTATTTTTGGGTTGTATAGTTCATGCCATGCTTGTTTGGGTTAGTGGTGGTGGAGTGCCCTGTTGTTATGCCTTAGCCTTGGGCCCCTTTTGACTTGCATGCTTGTAGTGCATTTTGTCCATCACTTGAGACACTTTTGGCCACTATTTTGGGGGGTGTTTGAGGCCTCCCATTTCAGTCTAAGTCCCTTCTCGGACATGGTTGTATGCGTGACTTGTTGCCTCTAATCGCATGCTTGCATTGTACCATATTAGCATTGCATGATGAGTTGCATTGTAGCATTGCATGTTAGGAACGTTGCATGCTTGCCATGATATGTTGCATTACATTTGGCATGCTTTGCATTATAGTGATATGTTGCATTTTCGAGCCATGTTTGCATAACATGCATTGCATTGCTTGGTTTGGGGTGTCAAACCAAGTGTGAGGGTGGAGAAGTGTTCATACTACAAGTGATATAACGCGTCTCAACTCTCGGTCACCGAGGCCCTTGACTTTGGCATGATAGGGTTTTGGTATTCATTTATATGTTGCATGCTTTTTCATTGAATTGCAACCTTGGCTCCTTAGGCCATCACGCATCAAAATGCATGATTGATGGCCCGAGGGTCGAGGGTCATGCTCCCTTGAGTCCCTTGCATGATAGGGAGTGTGCTCGCGCATCCATTTGCTTGAAATTCCATACCATACACTGTCTATCCTTGTTGCTGTCAAAAACCAGTTTCTGCAGGGAGTTTTTGCCGACCGGCACTGTAAAGTGCCGACCGGCCATGGATTGGTGGCCGATAATATGAAACCCCAGCCGATGGATAAGTTCCATGGCCGGTGGGTATTCCCTTCAGCCGATGGTGTCCTACAGGGTTCAGGGAACCTGTTCCAAGATTTTGGCAGTTTTCAGAGAAGCAGGGCAATGTAAATAGAGGCAACAGTGGTATGGTACGAGCTTTCTGGGCAAGATAAATCCGAGCATGCATCATTCACGCATCCCGAGGCGGGGGCTGCGGCCATCTTCTCTTTGCATTTAATTTGTTAATTAGATTAGAAATTTTGTAATAATTAATTTAGTATTATTTATTCGGACGGTAATATTTATTTGGACCCTCCGAGTGAGGGCAATTGTGTAATAAGTGTGGGTGCGTGTGTGCATGTCTTTCAAACCCCACTTCTTTCTCCCTTTTATTTACCCGCTTATGATGGTAGACTAGGACATATTTAAATTAGCATACCTTATGCTATGCATGCGTGCATCCACAAATTTGTCTTACATGCATCGGGCTTGGCGCATCACTCTAACTGCATTTGTATTTTAATTTCAAATTGAATACGTGTTAGTTGTAGCATTTCACATGTCATTGTAGATTAGCCGAGCCTATCTTAGTTGCATTTTGCATGTGTTGCATTAGCCATCTTAACATGAACTAGGATCATGCATATGATTACTAACTAGTTTCTGTTTTGGCTTGGAGTACTCTGTAAGTTCTTTTGCTTTAGCATCCTTGCATGCGTGTGAGTGTTGCCATGATAGCATGATTACCATGAGGCTAGCTGCTTATGTGATATAACTGCTTGAATGCCTGTGGATGGAGGTGGAATCATCTAAATTGGAATAATGCATTAAAACTGTGAGTTTTAAGCCCACTAGATAGTGGCAAAATCATTTTTTTCTAAAGCCCACTTGAGGGTAGCAAAATCTGCATTTTAGCCTACTTGTGAGTAGCAAACCATTTCCGAAACAAACATGAAATGTTTTGTTCCAATTTAGGCGATTTGGTCTATACTTGTCTGCTGTGCGCATAACATAGTAAATTTAGGCTAATAACCGGAATAAGAACGCATAACGTTTTCAAAATTGGATATCATGGTTAGTAGAGGCCGATCTTCGGATCGGGCGAGAGGGGGTGCTCATAGCTGACCTTCCCCAATCGTACCCAAGTCCCCAAGCCGAGGCAACTTTGGTAATGACGGACACGTGGCCTTTGACACCGAGTCAGGGTTTCCTAAATTCCCCCAAAATAAAATATTTAGGTGGCGACTCTGTATCTGGCAAAGCAGTCCATGTTTGGCACTTCTTTCAAAAATCTGTTTTCTCAAAACGATTTGCCAGATTTGGACTCTTTGGTTCAGATTAAGAACCGTGACACAAATCGAGTCCGAACTGTAGCGGGGTCCCTCGCGAACGTGTTACAGCTTCCTCAAAGATGACAAGTTGGTTGATACAAAAAAGGTGCCTCGATCTGAGTCGAAATTCCAGGATAACTTTGGTTTGGGGTTCTGGTTCTCAAGGTTTACAATTGTGAAGATAAACAGTAGGTGGTGTGAATATGTATGCATTGGTTATATGTATAGGAGGCGAAGAGGCGCCATGATTCAAAATTTCTAGGAGGTTGTGCATGGTGACTTAATTAGATGTATGTTTTCAATCGATGAGAGTCACGTGTCCCAGTAAAGACATGTTGTCAGAGTGATAGGTGAATGTGGTGTACAACTGAAGAGACCGCCCTAAACTAAAAAGGCATTGTGGTCGAGTAGTTGGGATTAGTTCGGTGGATTGGAATATCCTAGCTCAGTTTGGCAGAGTAATCCTAATCATGTAGAGCCGATGAAACTAAGGGACAATTGAGAGAGTAATTTGTGTTGAACAAGTTAAGTTGAGCTAGATTAACATGGGCCTAGGGTTTAGACTGCGCAGGTGGGCTAGTCTATGAATGCATACAAACGGACCGGGTTAAATCATGCCCTTGCCATCAACCGAGCTGTTGGTTGAAAGACTGAATGGTTTAGGCTACACAAAGAGTGTGAACCGGTCAAACATGACTCCAGGTTTGACTAGACAACTATCTGAGAAGGTATGGACTGAGCTACCAATGAAGGCTGGTCAACTGCAACTGGGTGCGATGCTTTGACCGAGCTAAATGAAGAGCCGCACAATGTTAGCATGGTGGCGCGCCGTGTTGGATATACACGGCGTTGCATGCTGCATGGTGGAAACAAAGGTTAATGTAGTTTGGTTGCTCGGCTGAAAGTCGTGCAAAGAGTTGTGCCATCTCACTTGGCCTGGAGTGAGGAGGATGTTAAAGGATGTGCGTTATCCTTTAGGAATATGATTCCTAAGAGGACTCTACAAAGAAGAATTAGAATCCTACCAAGATTATACCATGTGAAACCTATAAAAGCTCAAATCTAACCTAATTCCTGGCATTACAATTACTATTCCCGAATTCATATAACTTTTCTTCCTTACTTGTCTTATTTGTTGACTTAAGCGTCGAAGGGGTTTTTGGCACACACCCACTAACTAGCTCACGATTGTAATTTCAAGTTAAACGACGATGTCCAAGGGATCACAAATTTGATCAAGAGGATTATACAAGCGATTATTTCATACTTGTACAAAAATCAATTTCTATGAAAGCAAAAAAAGCATTGGTACACTTACCACATTATTTTATACTGCTATTTTTAATAATATACTGTTTCATAGATCAACACATCATTTTTATAATTAGGGTCCCATCACTCAAGTTTATCTTGAAAGCAGACACGTAAGATGATGCATTAAAATTGATATATAAATATGATAAATGTAGCATCACTCATTGGTTTCATCATTAAAATATTTTTGTAATGGCATAAATGTGATGTCTTAAAACTGATGCAACATATATAAATGGTGATAATGTTCTAATGATGAATTAGTGTATTTTTCTTTTTTTTTAGTAAATGTTTAAAATATATATATATATATATATATATTGAAATATGTCAAAGTAGTTTGAAATATGTGAAAAGTGTATTAAAAGTATAAATATTTTGATGTTTCATAGGTATATTTGGTTTTCCTTTTGAAACATATTTTAGGACAAAAAATTCCAAAAACATATTTGGTCAAATTTTTTTATTAAAAAAAATTCAAAATTACTTTTCTCTTTACTATATATCAATCAATTACTTTTTCTCTCTCATCTCTCATTCCCAATCACTTTTTCTATCACAACCCCATTCCGTCCCTAGTAGAATGGTGCCGTAATGGCCAGTAATCCAAGATTACCAAAGGCCAACTTACAAAGTTTCACACACAATCAGAGTATACATATGGGGCCTACATGTGCGGAAGCAATAAATTTAAAACTAAATAGTCCACAATAGCGGTGCATAGATCAAATGAAATGTCATACATCTTAATATAGCTTACAACTTGGATACAATAAAATAAAGTGCAAAATACATCTTGATCAAAAGGCTTCTCAAGCCGACATATACAAAAGAAATAACTACAAGCCAAGAAGCATAATCTTCAAGATGCTACAAAACATGAAGTCCAAAAACATCTCGCAACAATCATCTAGGCGTTGCCGCCTTCTTGCACATCTCCTACATATATATAAGAGAGGGTGAGCTTGCATACTCAATGAATGATACCAGTAATAAAGGTTTTGCATGAATGATATACAAGATCTCTTTTCTAGCAAAACATAGCATAACTTGTAAAAAATCAAGGGATGAACCAAGTCTATCAATCAAGTCTTCAAATCTTCAAGGGATGCTTACTAGCATCAATATAATACAAGGGATGACACTAAACAAAGGTGCTACAAAAGTTTATAGTCCTCTAGCACGTAAGGACTTGTGCTACAAAGGCTTAGAGTCCCCTAGCACGTACGGACTTGTGCTACAAAGGTTTAGAGTCCCCTAGCGCGTACGGACTTGTCAATAATGTCATCCGAAACAAGGCCAATACTTGATACACAAAATAGGGGTATTCATTCATGCCCAACAAATACTTTTTCCAAAACAAAGCAAGGCAAAGCTTTATCAAAACTTTTTAACATAACTTTATTAAAAATACCACTCACTTAGTTCTTCGGGTGTAGGCGTTACAAGCAAGGATTCAAGGCCTACAAGCACATAATAAATTCCATTGAATGCATTTCAACAAGACAAGAAGAGATGCTCAAAGATGGATATGAAATGCATCCTTAAAACAAGCTTTTCATGACAGGAAAGGGTCTCGGCATTTCTTTCAAAATCAAGTCAAAACAAAGCAAAACATGCTGGAAGTTACAACACTGCCTTTTTATCTCGGAAAACATGCTGGGTACTGACCAGGTCTAGGCCGAGGTCCCACACCTCTTGGCCGAGGTGTGTTCCCGACACGACATTCAAAGAAATGAAATCTGGGAAAAACTGGGTTTTCCTCTTGAAGAAAATGAAGAACAAGAACATGAAATGCTAAAATCATAACTTCTTCATCCGAAATCTGAGGTTTCATGAGATGAATTTGAAAACATGGACCTGGGTACCCATACTTGAAGATCTTATGAAAACAAACACAAAACATGTATCTTGATACAAACTTTCGAATCAAAACATGGTTTTTATCTCAAGAACATAAGAACATCATTTTCTCTTTCTAAAACAACTTTAAATCAATGCATGGCTCATGAATCATGCTGGATCATGCAATGCAATCAGATCATCATAAAGAATAACAAGAGTAAATCAAGATTCTAACCTCAAAACACGGATTAAACGGTTCAAACTCTAAGGATCAAGCTTGGGATCTAGCTCTCTTACTCCAACTTCCTCTCCTCTTATAGAGCTTCTCTCTCTACCATGCAAAGGGTATGACACAAAATGATATGTTTCTAACTCTGCCGGCTGACTTAACCCTCTGCTGGGACACGTGGCAACGGCTGATTGGGTCTCCTCAAAAAGGTGATAGATTGATAAGACAAGAGTATGACAAAGTGTAAGCAACAAGTAAGGTGACAGGGCACTACAGCGGTTAATGATCTCGGCTAGGACAAAGCTTTGGCAAGTAAGGTCTCAATGATCTCAGCTATGAGGGATAACACCTGGCCTAGCTGTGCCACACCTCAGTCTAGATCATACCAGTCCAGGGACAAGATCACTTGGTATAACATCTCGGCCTAGATAATACACATCCCGACCTTGTTGATGAACACCTCGGCCTAGATAATAACATCTCGGCCAACATGTCAGAGTGAGGGTGGAGGTCAACCAAGGTGGTTCCAAGATGGTCCTAGGTGTAAGAAGTTCAAAGGTGTAACCTAGGCTTAAGATGGCCTCGGTTAAACTCACACCAAGCAAGGAACAAAACATGCAAACAACACTTATGCGAAACAAATCAAGGTTTGCAATGCAACTTAACAAGACAAGATCATGTAAATACATGCAAGTACGATTAGAGTAAGGTGAGGGTTGCTACATCCTTCCCCCCTTAAAGAAGTTTAATCCCCAAACTTGAGTTACCTTGCCCCACAAACAACTCTGGATGTCGGATTTTCATTTCTTCTTCCATTTCCCATGTAGCATCCTTGCCATAATGCTCTTTCCATTCAACCTTCACCATCGGTATCGACTTGTTTCTCAACTGTTTCACTTGTCTATCGATAATTCTCATCGGCTTCTCCTCATAGCCTAAATCTTCATTAATCCCAATCTCGAAATGGTCGATCACATGCAGGGGATCCCGAATATACTTCCTCAACATCGAAATATGGAACACATTGTGAACTTGACTTAGTTCTGGTGGCAAAACAAGTCTATAGGCAGCTGGGTTAACCCTCTCAAGAACTTCAAACGACCCGATGTAACGAGGCGCTAACTTGCCTTTCTTCCAAATCTTGAAACTCCTCTCATCGGTGAAACCTTCAGGAATACATGATCCCCAACTTTAAATTCTAACTCTCTTCTCCTCTGGTCGGCGTAACTCTTCTGTCGACTCTGAGCAGTTTTGATCCTTTGTCAAATGAGCTTAATCTTCTCGGTTGTAACTTGAACTAGCTCGGGACCAATCTCCGCTGGCGGTAGTTGTGGTTGTGTAGTG
The DNA here is from genome assembly GCF_055761805.1 of Camellia sinensis. Taxonomy (NCBI): domain Eukaryota; kingdom Viridiplantae; phylum Streptophyta; class Magnoliopsida; order Ericales; family Theaceae; genus Camellia; species Camellia sinensis. Next base: position 54,830,546 of record NC_138967.1, read on the forward strand.
AGTTTATAATAGTGTTTAGTTTTATTTAGTGACAAATATTAAATCCCCGAGATATTGATTTGTGATTATGTATCAATTTTAACCAGTAGAAAGCAATCACAATCAAATAATTAAAGACAAATCGACATAACGATTTTACGTGGAAAAATCACAATTAGAGAGGCTCTAATTGTGATAAAAATAAAACCACGGCAAAAGTCACAAAACAATCCACTAAGAAGATAAAAAGAAATTATACAAGTATACCTTCAATTACCTAGCGCATCTAGGCTTGAATCAAACCAACCCCTATATGCTTTTTCACCTCGAAATTGTCTTGCCCAATGTTGAATCCACAACGCCAATGTCAAATCCACGATGATGAGCCACTCCTAAATCCACCAAAGCTTCAGGCCTAAATTTCCCGGAATCCACCGAAGAACAACTCTTTCTTCAGTATTGAATAAATAAAACAACCCCCTTTGATGTAATTCACTCAATTCATGATATAAACTCCCACAGATATCAAAGGAAACAAGCAAAAAAGCTTAGAATGAAAACCCTAATACCCAAGAAGAAGATCTAGAAGTCGTGCCCTAGAAAATGATTTAATTGCAGCTTTATAGCAGACAGAATCACGATCACCGCTCGAGCACAAGAATGGCCGCTCGAGCGGTGTGGCTTAAATGCGTGTTTTTTAAGAAGTGTCTTCACTCGAGCAATGGAAAGTTCGCTCGAGTGATGGAAAGTTTGCTCGAGCGTAAAATCTCAACTCCCAGTACTTTTGCAAGTGAGTGAAACTTCTGAGAAGATTGCATTTTCGCTCGAGCGCAAAATCGACCGCTCGAGCGGTCAAACAGCTCGATCCCCGACATAGTCAGCAAAGTGACAAACATGAAAGAATAAAGATCACAAACTTCTCTGCAAGACACAATTCGAGTTGGATTCGCATCTAAGGATTCGCATCTAAATACTCATAACCTCACTGAAATAACATAACGAATAAAATTACAACTAAAAGGAATTTTGTCAAACGGGATTGCCAATTACAAAAACCTAACATTTAGTACTTATAATTCAGTTAAAATTAAATAAGTTTCGTATGACTTAAAATTTTCTTAAGTTTTATTCTATTTTAAGAGCACTCAAATGTTTAAGTGATATCAATTATAGTTATCAAACGGGTTTAATTGATTATCACTTAATACATTTAATTTTAAGTGCTAAATAGGTTATCAAACATCCCCTTAATCTAACAATTATTTAGCTCGCCTATTAGGATTACCATTGTTGATATATATTTTTTGGGGTATGGTTTCTCTTTAACTATTATGATCTATACTGTTATATTTTTTTGTGGGCCCTCTTCTAGGCTCACAACACGCTAATTCGAACCGTTCATCTTGTAAATCTTGTAATGAAGATTGTTTGTGCAAAAAATCAATTTTATCGAATATTGATGAATAGATAAAAAAAAATAATAATAAAAATAATAATAATAATAATAATAATAATAATAATAATAATAATAATAATAATAATAATAATAATAATCACATTTTTTCTATAAAATGGATTATTTAAGTTAAACTCAAAAATATCATCCATTTAAAAAAATAAAAACAAAAACAAAAACAAAAACAAAACGAAACAAAATGTAATTTTTTTCATGTATTTAGTAATGTTTAATGAAACTAATATTTTGCACAATTTAGTTTTATTATTAAGTTTACGAGCTAAACGATTCTCATTACCATTATGGTGAAATATGGTGCATGTAGTAATATGAAGGCTCATTCCCATATGTTTTGATGGCTTGGTAGGAAAAAAATTCGATTGTCACCTTTTTTAGATTAATATCTTATTAGATAAGTTTCTTTTACTTACTCATCAATTTCTTTGCCATTCACTTGTAAAACAAAACTGTAAGTAGATGATTGTAGACATCACTATGCTATCTGAAAAATGGTCGTGGCGTGTTTATAATTCATTTGATTTTTTTCCTTATTTTTATTTATTAAAATATTTATTTGAATATCAAGGGGTAAGATATTTGACGTGTGCACCACTTGATGATATAGGTTTTCAAAGGGACAATTATTGTTCCATTGTATTGGGAGTGGTTAATTATAGGACATGTTTGGGAAGTTAATTATTTTAGTTGATTATTTAGATTTTTAATTATTTTAGATTGACTAAAAAAATTGTGTTTGGAAAATTTGTTAGCTTTTTTTATAGTTGATTTGATAATTGTAAAAGAAAAAGTGAAATGATTATGGGTTAAATATGATATTTTGTCTTATTAACTATTTTAGCGTATTTTATCTTTTAGTGAGTTATTTTAGCCCAACCTGCTATAATTTGAAATATCGATCTAAATAATGTGTATGATGCTACAAAGTTACTTTGTATACTTACACTACAGGAAAAAGGGATTTAGGCGACGTTTTTTTCACGACGCATTTTTAAACGTCAGGCTTTTTAATATTTAACGACGTTTTTATAAAACGTCGCATATTTATTTAAAAAACGGTACCGTTTTATAATAGGAAACGCCTCCAAATGTGTTGTGCCGCACGCGCCTGGTCTCCTCCTCTTTTCAAAACCTAATTTTGAATCTGACACTCACTTAAGTTAAGACCCAAATCTCGAGCGCTCTCTCTCTCTCTGAGCGATTTCGAAGCTCTACCGCTTGTTCATTCTCAGAGCAAGGTAGCGAGCACCAACGAAGGTTCAAAATCTCTCGGTGATTTCATCGCTAAATCTACTCTCTCTCTCTCTAAATCTCTCTCTCTCAAGCCTCTCTAAACCTTTATCAGAGCGATTCAGAGATTCCTCTCAATGATTTCATCGCAAAGATTCAGAGCGATTTCATCTTAGTGATTTCATTGCAGAGATTCAGAGATTCAGATCGGTCTTCGCCATCGTCTACTAAGGTGAGCCCCACCGTCTCTCTCTCTCTGAAGCTCTTCCTCCCCCCCCCCTCTCTCTCTATTTTAGTGATTGATGAGTTGTATGTGATCTGTTTCAGTAATTGTTTTTCACTGATGAGTTGTATATGCTCTGTTTCATTGCCTGTTCTTTGTTTTTTGTTGGTAAATATACAATGTAGTGTTGAGAAGGAACTAAAAGAACAGAGTAACATATTAGGGCTTGTTTGGCAGTATTTATTTATTTTTATGTCTCATTTCAAGATGTTCTTTTGTTCTTTTGGGCTGATTTTTATTTATTTTTCCTTCGAATAATACTTTACAAACAGAAATGAGAAGGATATGGTTGATTTGGCTCCTAGCAGTTCAAAATGATAATCAAAAGTGCTTATTTTCATCGTTTTGAGAGAAGATTCGACAAAAATTTACCATTTTTAACGTTTCCTTTGAGATCACTTTCATTTCATTTTAGCAAATCTGCACATAACTACACATTTTTCTAATTTTTCTTCTTATTTTTTTCTTTTTCCTGTGTCAAATTTGCCTTCATAGTTCAGGTGGTACCTTTGCATTGTACTCCCTACTCTGTCGACATGCAAGACTTAGCAGTCTACCAAATCAACAAAGATCAGATGAGATGCTGTTTGCATATGCTGTAGAAAGATCAGAAAAAACATGGTAGAGTTCATTTCTAAAGTCATTATTGGAGAAGAACCCAAAGGAAAAAGAACAATGCAAAATAATCTTTGGAATATATTCTATTGAATTTACTACTATAAGGATGAAACATGTCACTGCATTGTGCATAAATTATTTAACTCCAAGTTTGGAAGGGATCAAGGGCAAGGTTCAGTCCAGCTTGACTTGATGTATTTCCGACTGAATTACTACTATTTGACTCAAGTTTGAATGTTACATATAAAGTTCAACCCAAGTCATGCAGTTCTCGAACTTTTTGATCCAGAAAATGGAAAAAGAAAGAACTTTTCTTCTTTCCTAGAGGGGAAGAAATGGATCCAAGTGAAGCTGGTTGATTTATATATATATAAATATATGTAAAGAACTTTTATTCACTATCTGAAATAGTGTGCTTTGAATGCTTGTCGCATAATAAACTATTTTTGAGGATTGATTTAGCATGCTGTAAACTACAAAAATAAAATATTTTAATTATTTCGAGTTATTTTTTTGATTAAATGTTCTTTACATTGCTAGCATTTTTAGTTATGGGTGTGATTGCAGTAATTTTTTTATTGCCATTACTTAAGTTCTTTTTAAACTTTATGATAAGATTTTAGTTGATGGTAACAGAGCACAGACATGTCGGTTCCACAAATTTCAATTTACTCAGTAGCAGAAGCCATACAATATTTACACTGGTATGTTGTTTTGTATAACTTCTTCCTTTTATTTTTATTTTTTGATATATTTATTGATCATTGCATTTCAGCGCTTTTCTTCTAGCTATTAACTAACTTATATTATTGCTTTCAGATTATATGGTATGTTTAAGTTAAATTTGTTAAAAATATGCATGTAAGTATTTCTTTATGACACAAGCAATGGTCAGACACACACATGAGCATATGAAAGTATATGTTGATTCTACTTTTATTTTATCCAAATTTATTCATATAATGATTTGATCTTACTCATTCTCGAGTGACTTGGACATTTATCACTTAGTTCGGCTAACTTTCAAGAATTCAGTGGCCCATTTAGAAGAATATCTCACTTGTTGGGGATGAAGTGTAATTGTTCAATGCATGTCTCATTTAATAGGTTAAGAAGAGTACTTTCTATTTTGATTGACAAATTTGTCACAAAATCCATATTTCTTTTTTCTTGAAAACCATTTTTTCTAGGTTAGGAAATTCAATATGTCATAAAATTGGTCCCACAAAGGTTTTTTTGCAAGCAAGTTCTTCAATGTAGAATGTTGAAATGAGGTCTTGAGAAAATTTAGCTTGGATCAAACTAGGCAAAAGTCTTGATTGAATATTCTTATCCTGTGTCAAATACTATTTGCTTTTTTGCTTTTTTATTTTTATTTTTTATAATTATTTTCTCTGCTGATCAATTTTTCCTTTGTTACATATTTGACAGACAATAGAGGGTAGCCCTTGTGGTGATAATTGTGAAGGTGGAGCGGTAAACTTGTCACAACTGGTATATTTCTGTGGCTTTTAATTTTAGAATTATTTTGTGCCAACTGCTTTAGGATTTTATTTCCTTATGGATAAGTAACTGCTTTAGGCTTTTATGTGATGCCAACATTGTTTTCTTAATTTGGCCTCTCTGTGTTTTACTTATGCAGAACCTCATTGATCTGGCAGGTTTTGAGAGCTCCAAGGCTGAAACTACCGGTGTGCGTCAAAAGGAAGGATCCTATATTAATAAAAGTCTACTAACTCTTGGAACTGTGAGGCCTCAACCATTTTTATTAAATTTAGTAAAAAGTGTCTTTTATTCTTTAGCTTTTTTATAAGCTTTGTTTGCTCTTTTCTTATTAGTATTGTTATTATATGATGCAGCTGACAGGAATGAAGAAAACAAGCAAGTCAATCCTGTGCCTGCATACTTGCGTTGGCCTCTGAAAAGAATGAAAGACTTTTCTAACTTTTCTTTTTATTCAATGAATCACATATACACTGTACAAGATATTATATAGGAAAATATCTAACTAACTCAGTAACTAACTAACCAACTCAGTAACTAATGCAGTAACTAACTCAGCTAACAAACACTCTAACCATCTAACAAACATTACAACTGTAGCTATGTTTGTTACAGATATTTTCTGAAGAGCATTTAGGAAAACAGAACTGTGATGAACAAGATATCAATGCTGACTTCTTCTGCAGTGATGGCTCTGCCTGTAGCTGTGAATCTGTGGTTGCTGCAGCTGGGTATGTATGTATCTCAGGATGTGTTGGTAAGTAATCCAAAATTACAAGTTTTAGTTGTTTTATTCAAAATATTTTTCCTACTGGTTTGAACGGTGATGGCTAAATTGGGATGCTTATTTTTTTTGTTTAAAAGTAAACTGGTAGCTGTTCTAATGTACCAGTATTGTTCTGGTTGGAAAATGGATCCTTTAACGAAAGAACTCTTGTTTATTTTTCCCATTTTGTTCTTGAAAAAGATTATTTATGAATTCTGTTTTTTAGACATTTCAGAAATTTTAGTGAATTGGGTTTCAGAAATTTTATGCAAATTTTTAGTACATATTTTCAAAATTTTAGATGTGGGTTTGTTTTTCCCATGCTTGCAAATTAGATTTTCAATCATTTGCTTGGATTTTAGGTGGGAAATGTTGTGTCGTGCTTAGTATCTGATATTTTTTGCTTTAGGTGAGCCACCAGTATAAAGTCAAAAAAAGTTTATGAAGTATTCATGAAGATACCACAACACTTGGTTTTGCAACTAACTGTTCCAAAAATAAGATTCACTGTGTAGCTAAGTGAATAGTATATATATGTATGCATGTATTGAAGATATCTGAGTGTGTGTAGTTTTTGGAACTTACATACCCAAGCAAAGAGCCACCAGAAGCAACTTTGTTTGTTGGCCTTCCCATCAAATACTATATATATACACAAAATTCAGGTGAGTTCTTTTGATTTGATGCTTTGTGATATCGGTCAAGATCATGGTGGCCATGTGTTCTGATAATTGACTTTCTCATTCATTTTGTTTGTTAATCTTTGTAATTTTGGTTTAACAATTCCAAAAGACTCTTCCTACTTAACATATGTTTATGTAAAGGATGTCAAAGGCTTTGGAGTGAATCAAAGTTAGTTAATATAGCATGATAGATGATCCATTAACCTTAAGAAAAAAAATTGCCTAAATCAAGGATCAATAGAAAATGAAGGCTTTACAAACCTGTATATCCTTCATGTGTATCCTTAACTGGACAGATATCTGTTATGTTGAACATGAGTATACTTCATGTGTATCCTTAACTGGACAGATATCTGAGCTGTACCCAAAAATAATTACTTCATGAGTGTATTTCATTAATGCTTTCAAATTTGAGAAATTATTATTTTTGAAAAGATTTGACTACTTAATTCAGAGCTCCAGTCAAATCTATTTTGAATAATGACTTTTCAAAAAAAATTATTTTTGATTCTAAAGAAGTACCCATAAGATCAGTATTCTGTTATGTTGAACATGAGTGTACTTCATGTGTATCCTTAACTGGACAGATATCCTTAAACTAATCAGTTGGTGTTGTCCTTACTACAAGTTTGTTGGGTCTTTAGCCAACATTTTTTAAGGCTCAAGTATTAGTTTTATTAGGATTAGGATCCCCTGTCATCGATCTCTGCAATGGTCTTGTTGTGATAATAGAATGATTCAAATTTAAAGTTGAAACAAAACGATCTAATTTTGGAATGTGTAATGGATATTATTTTGCTTTTAAATTCATATCATTGGATTATATTTTTTGTTGACATGTCTACCATAATAAGATAATTGAAACAAAAGAATAACGAAGGTTCATTGATTGTATTGAAATCGATGATTTCAGTAAGCAATTTTTTTCAATGTTGGTACACTTTCCCTACCCTAGATGGCTTTGCTCAAGAGGTACAAGAGTTTTCTAGAATATCACAGCTGGGAAGCACACATACTCTGAACTGGTGTTGGAAAACCCCTCCCTAGTTTGCACACCAAACAAGTTGCATATTAATTTGGTGTGAACCCCCCTCATCTTTTGACTCTATCTAAACATTCCATGGCTATCCACATACATATACATATGTTATTTATATAATCATCCATGTTAATCTTATGTTAATCATTGTTAACTCTGCTTTATGATATGGGATAGGTATCACCAATCACAAGTGTGATTGTTTAATATATGCATTACTCTTCAATTATTAACTATCATATGTGACAATGATGTGACAATGATATAGTCATGTCACAAATAAATCTGGACTGTCCATTTACATGGAATGAATGACCCATATGTGTTTATGATATTAGAATAGAATAACTTTTTTATTAGACCAGTCGATGACTTCATTGAATTACATGAGCTTGCAAGATGTTTAATCAAACATTTCTTGACATAATTGTTCACTTGCATGGTTGACTTCTGTGACTATGAATATACAACTTAAGCCTCTTATTGAATGATAGGTTGTGGATTCACTCAGTAGTCATCCTACTGTTCGGCCAATGTCACATCAACAACAATCTCATGCATTTTCATCCCAAGAGGTGAGCAATCATTTAATCAAAAGCTTTTTTGACAAATAACATATCTTATTAATTACAATACTTGCTCTTATTAAATATAGGTTCACCTTTCAAAGAAAGAGAAGAAGAATAAGAAGAAACAGAAGAACTAACAAGGTAAAAATGTAGATTTATACTTATTAATCTATCCTCTAAACTTTAAAAATTAGTGCTATGTTTTATTTTTATTATTTTTTATTAAGTATTCATATGTATAACATAATAAATATATTAAACTATATACTTTGCGCCCCCCCATGTGTCATGAAAATTGTTGCGGATCTTCAATTTGGTGGGGGGTTTGTGGAGGGGGAAAAAAGAAAAGGGAAACAAAATGTGAATAATATTTAGCTTACATGTTATTTACATTTCCCTTCAATTTTCTAGTGTCATGTTTCTTATTGGTTATATTATACATGATATTGGTGGCTAGTCCGAATTGTTTACACCTGTTGGTTATATCCTCTGTTAATGGTGCTCAGTGCAGTTTATGGCTGTAGAAAATTCTTTATCTTCAGTCAAAATGCTGCTTATCAAATCCCAGCAGTATTACAAAGTGTTCCTAGTTAAGTACCATAATTAGTACCATATGATTTAGCTCAGTAGTTTAGAAGTGCATACTGAGACTATACTTGTGTACGTGTATTTCTGATCACTTTGCTGTAATAATATTCAGTTCTGTCAATCATTCAGTGCATAGAAACTGATATGTAGACAATTGGCCTCATTTGGATCCTTTTTTCTAAATGAATAATTTTGACCTTTTCATCATTAACAGGAAGAGGCTACCAAAAGCAAGTCTGCAGGAAAGGCATAGTACCAGACTATGATCTCCGACAGCGATTACACCGAGTTTGAAAACTTCTCAAAGTGGTTGGGAGTCTCCCAGTGAGATTTTTCTGTCTTTGAGTTTTGTCTTGGTATAATATCTTTATCTAATTGTTTTGTTTCAAGAGGAGTTAATTTACTTTTTGTGGCAGTTTTGAGACAAGATTTGAGTTTGGTGGGTTATGTTTTATGACAAGATGGATGGATTTTTCATTTTAGCAGATCTGGAATCAAAATTTTACAAATTGTAGTCTCTTACTTAAACACGGTTTGTTAGTTTTTATTTTAATGAGAAATTGAATTAATGCTTCATTTGTTATTTGAATGAGAGTTATTATTTTAAATGTTAGTTTTTTTTTAATGTGAAATTGAATTAATGCTTCATTTGTTATTTGAATGGGAGTTATTATTTTAAATGTTAGTTTTATTATAGATATTTGAATGGGAGTTAATATTTTGTATGTTAGTTTTATTATAGGTATTTTTTTATTAATTGAATGAGAAACTAAATTCAATATTTTTTACAGGTATTCTTTTTAATTTAATCAAATAAAATTAGCATAATATCCCCCCCCCCCCAAAAAAAAAAAAAAGGAAGATATGACGGCGTTTCTACAAACGCCTCCTAATCCCTCAACAGTAACGGTAATATTTTTAAAACAGATACGACGGCGTTTCAAAAACGTCGCTAAATATTGTTGGTGACGTCAGCGTGTGTGTGGTGGGAAACGCCGCCTGTACTAATATCACGACGTTTTTAAAACGTCGCAAAGCTACAGCGACGGCCGCAGCTTCGACGTTTGGTACTAAACGCCACAAAAGGAATTAGGGGCGTTTTTGATACATATGGCGGCGTTTTTTAAACGCCGCTAAAAGTGCGATTTCCAGCAGTGTTAGAAGAAAAAAGTTTTTGTAATTATTCATGAAATTAATTTTAGTTTGAGGGGAAATAGTTTTATTAAAATAAAGCAAAAATGTTAATGATGGTAAACATGTTTGGGATTGACTTTTTTTAGTATTTTTGTTTTTGTGATTAGTGAATTTTGTAACAAGTTCATAATTCTCATAATAATAAAAGATGGATAAAAGATAGTTTTAGTTCTTAAAATATATATTTTTTTATCATTTTAGTTCTCAAGTTTTAATTTTGTCATTTTAATCTTCAAAATTATCAATTTAAGTCAATTTAATTCTATCTCTAACATATTTACATTAATAACAAAAAAAAAATTAAAAAAAATAATAATAATTTATCCTCAGACAATCTATCCAACAAGATTCATAACAATGTGTTTGGTTGGAAGATTTGTGAAAGAATTTGGAAACGAAAAGTGAAAAGGTGTGTGAAGTGAAATAAATTGATGACAAAATTCCAAACACAGCAAAGAATCACTACAAGAAATGGGGGTTTTGATGACGTTTATTTAGCGGCTTTTTTTTAAATGCCACTTTTTATAATATTTAATGGCATTTTCTAAACGACATTTTTTTAGAAATTAAAACGGCGCCATTTTATAATACAAGGCATTTAAAAACGCCTTAAAATATCTACACATTGAGGGAAATTATATACACATTTTTTAGCTCTAATCTCTCACTCCCTCAGTCTCTCGCTCGCTTTCCCTCTCTAAACCCTCTATACAGATTAAAGTTCAAAGCTCCATTGCAGATTCTCAAATCCATGGATTCACTAAATTGGGAATGCTTATTTTTTTTGTTTAAAAGTAAACTGGTACCTATTGTAATGTACCAGTGTTGTTCTAGTTGGAAGCTGGATTCTTTAACAAAAGAACTCTTGTTTCTTTTCCCCATTTTGTTCCTGAAAAAGATTATTTATGCATTATATTTTTTAGATGAACTTGGAGATTTCACTGTTGAACTTAAGCTTTCCCTTTTTCCAACTTGGAATCAATCCTCAAATTGCTGCATCAATTCTCAAGCAAGTCTATTGTTCTTGTATCCTCAGGTTTACATTTCTTGTCCATTAATTAAGACTCTAGTGTGATTGTCCTTATTGATTCTGTCTTTTTGTTATTTGTTTCATTTTCTCACTCCATTCTAGTGTTGAACATTAGCAAAATAATTTGGATGTTGAAGGTTCTTTGTGTTACATTAGATGAAATGTCACGAACTGAATAGATTTTGTGTGGTAGTGATATGTTTCACAACTTGCTTTAAAGCTACTCTTATTTTCTACAGAATTTGTTTCTTCATGCAAAATTTAGGCAATAATATGTACTAAAATCTACAGATGCTTCAAATTTTAGCTTCATATCATTGGTTCAGAGAAGCTTTGTAGGCAACTTGAGATAAGTTGTTTCTTCATTAAAAAATAAAAAATAAAAAATAAAAAAATAAACAAAAAACAACTAGGCAATAATATGTAACGCCCCAAAAAAAATTGATATAAAAAATGTTAGCTCCATATCAAATTTTAGTATAAATTGTTTCAAATTTTAGTTGTTTCAAATTTGTTTAATAACGGTAGCAATGATATAACCCAAAAACATACATTGGTAATCACATAGATTAGAGTGAAAAGTCCTTTCATTACACAAAGGCCCTGTTTGGTAGGGCTTATTTCCAGCTTATTTCAGCTTTTAGCTTAATTTAAGTTATTTTGATGCGTTTGGTTCACCTTAACAATACAGCTTATAACTTTTTATAAGTCAAAAATCAACTTATTCTTTGAATGGGGGAGGAAAAACTTAATTTATAAGTAAAAAATCAGCTTATGTTCACAGTTATGAGCTATAAGCTGTTAAGTTATAAGTTATAATCACTTTTCCACAGCTCTACCAAACGAGGCCTATGTTCAAGACACAAGAGTTTAATATAAATAAATGCCCTATTGGCTTACACCTTTCCAAATCTTAACTTGGTTACAACAAAAGTGAGCTTCGCTCTTTACATATTTGGCCCTAGTCTATACAAAATAAACAAAACATGAAGCTCTTGTTTCCCAAAGGTCCCTCCAATGCTATTGCCTTGGTGGAGGCATACCATCATTTCATGAAAATGTTATTCCCAAATAGGGTGAGTCACAGCCCAGTAGAAATCATCTAACACAATATATGAAATTTAGCAAAGGTATAAGTAGAAGTGCATAGACAATGCTTGTGATAAAACTTTCCACAATTTTATATATATTCATAAGATATCAATTTCAAGCCTTAGTCCATTTACTTCCAATCCACATTTCAATTACTTATCTTTCTCAATTCATAAGTCAATTTTCATTGTTTCACAATAGCCGAACCGAGACTACAACTCAATTATTTTCAATTTAGACAACACATATACATAAACACTTCAAACTTTCATTTCACGGATATTTCGTCCACGGGCAACCATCAAACGGGACCCATGTCAACGTAGGCTATACAAACACTACCATTGTCATTTTACGGATATTTTGTCCGTGGGCTAGGCACCCATGTATAATTTCGGGACTTTCACCCAAGATACTCCGGCCAACTTAATTATAATGGAGTCCATCCCCTTTCTCCTACCAACAAATATCCATGCATATGCAATGTATTTAAACAGATAATCAAACATGAAGCACATCCCCTTTCCACTTCCAAACAAACATACATATACAATGTATATAAACACGGTCATATACAATGGCAACCATCACAATATTAGTTTCAATTCACCTAATCCACATGTAATTTATACAACAATCAAAGCTATCCTCCACCAATAGCACAATACAGTTATCTCTAGACAGATATTAAATCTTAACAGATAGTTTATTCAAAACTTCTAAGAGATTGAGTTAATACATGACTAATCCCACCATTCATATCATTACCCCTTTCAATTTCACATTTTCAATGCCAATTTCGGATATTTATATCAAATAATCATGATAGTCATTTTAGGGCAAAATTCTCCCTTTTTAAATATCGACCCAAATATCACTCTCAACCATTTTAACCCAACATAATCTTATTTTCACAACTCACATCCACTTATTTCATAATCAATAACTATCTTTCTTTCCATATTATACCCAAACCCTAGGTTTGCTCATAACACCCTCAAATCACATCATTGTTACACAAGATACCAATAACTAAGCTAAATAACATATGAAGGTATAGAAAAGATCCCTACCTCAAAGGAAGAAGATGAGTCCAACAAGTGAGAAACTCCAAGAAGGACGAAACCCACTTTCAATCGGATCAAAACGAAGATCTTGACAAGCTCTACCTTTTTCTCAAAGGCACAGGGTGAAAATTCCAATGGATCTAGATGAAATCTAAGAAAGAATGTGAAATGCAGAGAGAGAAGCTCAATAACAAGCTTTTTTTGGAAAGTTTTAGAGAGAGAGAGAGAGAGAGAGAAGAAAAAGTGATTCACAATGTCATCTTTTCGAACTGAAATACACGCAGTCCGCTCGAGCGTAGAAAGCCCCGCTTGAACGTTACACACAAAGTTCCGCTCATGTGTCAAAGTTGGCGCTCGAGCATAGAATACACGTTTCCAGAAGTTTTCCAGATGAAGGTCCCCGCTCGAGCATGGGACTCTGCAAAAGGACTGAGGATCAACAAATCCCACTCGAGCGCAAGAATGGCCGCTCGAGCGGAGAAGCAAATTTGTAAATCTCGTTCAAGCGCGAAAATCCACGCTCAAGTGGAAAGGTCAAAATCTAGGCAACACTGGTTTTGAAATACGAGCAACCAACCTGTCCCAAACGCACAACTACAACCCGATAACTCAAATGAAAGGGAAGACAAGGGAAAGAGATAAAAATAACTATTCAAAACCATACCAACCCGAGTCCGGAATACAATAAGTAATGGGTCAAAGCCGGAATCCCTATAATCTCCCCCCTTAAGGAATTTCGTCCCCGAAATTACAAGCCAAGTTCACAAATATAGTTAAACCATTCCCAACAATATTATTCCCACAAATTCAATACCATGACCCATCCTCCGGTTATCCATTCTCACCGACTCGATGCACAAGTCCCACATTAAAATGAAATTTAGAAATTCCTAAAACATTTACAATGTTAATCAAAACCCGTATTTTCAGAATTTTCACAACATATACAATGTGTCCCAAAAGCGACATAACATCCACAATATTCCATATTCTCAAAACATATACAATGTTTTCATTGAATTCACAATTTCAAAATGTCCATAACATATACAATGTTCTCATAATCTAATACATATGCAATGCTTACACTTTTCATTATTATAATCAAAATGTCAATGCATGTTTAGATATTAGCAAACAAGTCCGGATATTTCTCTCGAACTTCCAATTCACGCTCCCAAGTCACTTCCTCGACCCCGTGATGTTTTCACAATACCTTTATTAAGGGAATTGTCTTGCCTCACAAGACTTGGTCCCATCTGTCCAAGACTCTCACCGGTTTCTCCTCATATGAGGCATTTTCATCTATCTCTATGTCGGTCCAATCTAATACATGTGATGGGTCTGGCTCATATTTTCGAAGCATACTAATATGGAACACATCATGCACTCCGGAAAGTTGTAGCGGCAACACCAACCGATAAAAAACCTCTCATATCCACTCAAGGATCTCAAAAGGACCAATAAACTAAGGGGACAACTTCCCACTCTTTCCAAATCTCATCAAACCCCGCCTAGGTGATATTTTCAGGAACACACGATCTCCCACCTCAAAAGACAAGGGTCTCCTCCTATGGTCTGCATAGCTCTTTTGGCGACTCTGGACTATAATCAACCTTTTACGAATAAGTGTTACCTTCTCCGTCATTTCCCGAACTAACTCTAGGCCCAACAAAGGTGAATCACCCACCTCGGCCCAATATACAGGGGATCTACAAGGCTTCAAATGGTGCCATACCAATACTCGATTTGAAACTGTTATTGTAGGCAAACTCCACTAAGGACAGGTGCCTCTTCCACAATCCCTTAAAATCAAGCACACAACCTCGAAGCATATCCTCGAGGATTTGAATAGTACGCTCGTACTGCCCGTCAGTTTGAGGATGATACACAGTACTAAAGATCTATCTAGTGCCCAAGGCACTCTGCAAACTCTACCACAATCAAACTGTAAAACGCGTATCTCTATCTGAAACAATCGTCACAAGGACCCTGTGCAACATCACTGTGTCCCTGATATACAAGTCGACAAGATAGTCTATCGAATCACACTCACGCACATAGGCATAATGTGCGCAGACTTGGTCAATCGGTCAACTACTACCCATATGGCATCACTACCCCGTTGATTCCTCGAAAGGCTCACAACAAAATCTATCGTGATATGCTCCCACTTTTACTCGGCTATAGGCAAGGGTTACAACAAACCTGCTGGCCTCTGATGCTCGGTCTTCACTTGCTGGCAAGTAAGACACTTTGATACAAACACGGCTACATCTTTCTTCATACCTCTCCATTAAAACTGGTAACTAAGGTTATGATATATCTTTGTGCCTCCCGGATGCACTGCAAGGCACGAATGGTAAAACTCTCGCAGTACCTCCTCTCGGTAAGACTCTAGTACAAACAAACGATCACGGTATCTCACACTCTAGTTGGGATACACGTTCAAGCCCTTCTCTACCTTCCCACTGGAAATCTTCTCCCTAAGGGCTTCTACATCAAGATCACTCATCTGCGCTTCTAACACTCGATTCACAAGTGTAGGTTATGCAACCACAGAAAACAAGGCCGCAGATTCAAATCTTTCTGAGTAAACACACTCTTGTGATCGGAGAACACTTTGAATTTATCACCATACAGATAACGCCTCCAAATCTTCAAGGCAAATATTACCACTGCTAACTCTAGGTCATGAGTAGGGTAGTTCCTCTCGTGGGTTTTCAACTACCGCGAGCCATATATTTACTACCTTCTCATCTTGCATCAAAACGTAACCCAAACCTTCCCCTGAAGCATCACAATAAACCGAATAGCCCAAACCCTTCTCCGGGATAATGAAAAATGGAGCAGTGGTAAGTCTAACCTTAAGTTCCGAGAACGAATTCTCACAAGTCTCATCCCACACAAATTTAACTCCCTTCCTTATCAGCTTAGTCAAATGCGAAGCTAGCTTAGAGAAATCCTTCACAACTCTCCAATAATACCCGGCTAACCCCAGAAAACTACGGATCTCAAAGGCATTCTTAGACCGTTCCCAATCTTGCACTACCTCTATCTTGGATGAATCTACAGTCACCCCTTCCCTGGATACTACATAGCCTAAGAATCTAACCTCTTTCAGCCAAAACTCATATTTCCCAAACTTAGCATATAGCTTATGGGCTCTAAGTACTTTGAGCACCACTCGCAAGTGCTCCTCGTGTTCCTCCTCGGAGGGCGAATAGATCAAGATATCGTCCACAAAGACGACCCGGTTCATCAAATCCATAAATACAGCTGGTGCATTAGTCATCCCAAAAGGCATCACTAGGAACTCATAATGGCCATATCGCATACAGAATGTCGTCTTCGAGATATCTTCTTCCCTTACCCTCAACTGATGATAACCCGATCTCAGGTCTATCTTAGAAAAGCAATAAGACCCCTTCAACTGATCAAAGAGATCATCTATACGAGGCATTGGGTACTTATTCTTAACAGTCACCCAGTTCAACTTTCGGTAATCGATACAAAGTCGCAACGCTTTATCTTTCTTTTTAGCAAAGAGAGCCGATGCATCCCAAGATAAAGTACTAGGGCATATGAAACCCTTATCTATCAACTCCTGGAGTGGAACCTTTAACTCACTCAACTCAGCAAGTGCAAACCGATACGGTACCATAGAAATCAGTGCTGTGCCAGGCATTAAGTCAATAGAGAACTCAATCTCTCAGTGAAGCGGTAAGCTAGTAAGGTCCTCAAGAAAATCATCGGGGTATTCACAAACTACCCTTGGCAACTCAACCTAGATTTCATCACACTCTCTACTCCGAAAGCTAGCAAGAAAACAGCTAAGTTCACTTCGCCCACGCGGACCATACACTGGTGATAAGACTCTATACATCCGGTCTCCCAAAAAATAAAAGCAATCACCACTCAAGGTACATGCAGTAATCCTCTGACAGTAGCAATCTATAATAACCCAGTATGATGATAACCAGTCCATATCCAAAATAACATCAAAACTAGTCATATCAAGCAAAACAGATGCAAAAGGAAGACGACGACCAGCAACCTTGATGTCACAACCCCGACACCCCTGTTTCGGGATAACCTCACCACCAATAAGGGACTCTACACAAATAGGAGATTCTAACTGTGCCAACTCCAATCCCAAAACTGATGCAAATGCAAACGACATAAAAGAATGGAATGCACTCATATCAATCAACACACTAGTAACTGAATTGTAAAACAAAAAGGTACCTCTCTCAACAGACGGAGTCGGTACAAGATTTGCGCAGTAATAGCATACACACGCCCTGTTGGCCTCTGATCTACCTGCTCACCCCTCGGAGCATAGGCCTACTACATTGACTGAGCTGAAGAAGCTCCCTGATTGGCCCTCGAGGCCTGTGCTAACTGAGCTGGCTAGTGACTCTAAGTCTGCCTCGAACCAGATGCACCAGATGTGCCACCCAACTGTAGGCAAGATCTCTTCAAGTGCCCCGCCTGACCACACTGATAACAAGTGGGCAACTGTCCCCTACCGTGATTCTAGCCTTGAGAACGAACTGAAGATGAAGCTGCTCGCTGCCCTCCTCCTTTCTACGGGCAAGTTGGAGACTTATGGCCCAACTAACCACACTTGAAACAAGTCATATCCCCCTGACCACCTCTCCTAGAACCCGAACTCGGCACTGGAAAGGTAGACCTCAACTGCACTCCCAGTGACTGCTGAGAGTTAGAACCCCTCAGCCTCTTATCGTCCCCTTAACTATCCTGACTCCTCCTGGAGCCCCTTATCCTCTCCTCCTCGGCCTGCATGATAATCTCGAGATGGGCCGCCACCTCTACAAGGCGCCCATAGTCTCTAATCATGGACTCGACTACTCGGAACATGAGTCCGGTCCTCAGCCTCTTCTTAAACTCTAAACAAGGGTGCTCCTCAGTCGCCACAACCTTAAGTGCGAACCTAGACAAGCTAGTAAAGGTGGCTTCAAACTCAACCACAGGTGTGTTCAACTACACCAGCTTAGAGAACTGGTCTCTCAACTTCTCCCTAACAGTGGGAGGCAAAAACTTGTTCTGGAAAGCACTGACAAAAGCCTCCCAAGTCACCCCAATACGCCCACGCTCATACTTCCACTATTGACCCGCGTCTCCCTTCAACTGGAAAGATGCCAAGGTCACACTCAAACCCCCGTCTTTGATACCAAGCATCTCAAACGTCTTCACCATCTGTTCCAGCCACTCATCCGCCTTCAGTGGTTCCTTCAGGTTGCCTAAAAACTCATCCAGATTAGACCGGAAAAACTCTATCTTCAGAAATGAAGGCCCTGCCTCAGCTGCTTGGGCTTAGACTTGATTCTCAGCCCTGAGAATGTCCATGGATTCCCTCAGTGCTCCGGCCATTTCGCAGGCTAAGGCACCCATCGCCTGCTGACCTATTGGCTCGGCCACATTCGCCTGACCAACTCCCTCTTCCTGCACTGGAAAATCGTCTGGTATAGGCACCTCATGCCTCCTAGGCCTACCACGCCTACTGCCACGACTATGTCCTAACATCCTAATGATGGCAACAAAAGATTAGCACATTTACAAATGTGCCGAAGCTGACCCACTCGCGTCCTAATACATTGGACAACGGTAATTCACTCCATGTAAGCACATAATCATGTAAACACATACGAATTTCATCTCCGGATAATAACCGTCGCGCGACGTTGCCAGAGTTCCAATTAGAAATAGCAGTGATCAAGTGCCTTTCTAATAGGACTCCTAGAAACCTGTAGATCCAATCAACATCCAAGAAATTCAATCTCATACCCAAATAATCACATAAGCATGTTGTCATATAAGCACATACTGTCTATACTTAAGTCTTTAGTAAGCGAGACAAACCCATTGCGGTACTAACCACTTCCCATATACCCAAAATATTCAAACTCAGTACGCTCTGATATCAAGTTGTAACGCCCAAAAAAATACACAATAGATATAACCCAAAAACATACATTGGTAATCACATACATCAGAGTGAAAAGTCCTTTCATTACACGAAGTTAAAAATACAAAAGAGTTTAATATAAATAAATGCCCTATTGGCTTACACATTTTCAAGTCTTAACTTGGTTACAGTAAAAGTGAGTTTTGCTCTTTACATATTTAGCCCTAGTCTATACAAAATAACCAAAACATGAAGCTCTTGTTTTCCAAAGGTCCCTCCAATGCTATTGCCTTGGTGGAGGCATACCATCATTTCCTGAAAATGTTATTCTAAATAGAGTGACCCACTGCCCAGTAAAAATCATCTAACACAGTATATGAAATTTAGCAAAGGTATAAATAGAAGTGCATAGACAATGCTTGTGATAAAACTTTCCACAATTTTATATATATTCATAAGATATCAATTTCAAGCCTTAATCCATTTACTTCCAATCCACATTTTGATTACTTATCTTTCTCAATTCATGAGTCAATTTTCATTCTTTCACAACAGCCGAACCGAGACTACAATTCAATTATTTTCAATTTATACAACACATATGCATAAACACTTCAAACTTCCATTTCACGGATATTTCATCCATGGGCAGCCGCCAAACGAGACCCAAGTAAACATAGGCTATACAAACACTACAATTTCATTTTACGGATATTCCGTCCATGGGCTAGGCACCCAAGCACTAAATACTGGATGATGTCATTTTACCATTATTTACCACATTTAGTGGCGTTTTTAAAAATGCCGCCTATACTAATCTAATGACGCTTTTAAAGCACTATAACACTACAGCGACGACCACATTTTTGACGTTTGGTACTAAACATCATAAAAAGAATTAGCGGCGTTTTTTAAATGCCACTAAATGCAAAATTTCCAGCAATGAATCTGCAATTGATGACAAAATTCGAACAACCCAAATCCATGGATTCCTAATCGGCTTAAAGTGTGAAGTGAATTGATGACAAAATTCAAGATTAAAATCAAACCATCTTGTTTGGATATAATAATATGTATTCCTCTCCTCAAACTTTGTCAATTTTTTCCTTCATGCAGGTTATTGCGATTATTATAATATAAAATTAACAGTTGACTCGTGCAATGTATGTATTGATTTTTTAAAAAAATATTTGATGGTATAATTTACGTTATAATAAAATAATTTTAATTTTAATTTTAAATTTATAATATTGACACTAACTGAAAAATCTTAAAATCCCTAGGATATTGATTTGTGATTATATATCAATTTTAAACAGTAAATAACAATCCCAATCAAAGAATTAGAGACAAATCGACATAATGGTTTAACATCGAAAAATCACAATTTGAGCGCCTCCAATTGTAATAAAAAAAATCATAAGCAAAAGTCACAAAATAATCCACCAAGAAAACAAAAAGGAATTACTAAGTGTGCCCTCAATTACCTAGCAAATCCACGCCCGAATTAAACCGGCCCTTATGTGCCTATTTCACCACCGTCTTCACCTCAAAATTGTCTTGCCCAACATTCAATCCACAACACCGATGTCGAATCCACGACGATGAGCCACTCCGAAATCCACCAAAGCTTCAGGCCCAAGTTTCCCAGAATTCACCGAAGAACATCTCTATCTTTAGTAAATAAAAGAAAATATACAAACCCTTGGTGATGTTGATATGAAGTTCACTGATCCATTGATCACTCTTAAATCATCAAGAAAACACATATAAAGTACCCCCAATATAAAACACTTTGTATCTTGTTCCTCTCTGAAAACCAAGACGACCCAAAACCTAGAAACAACGAACAATGCACTTAATGGAAAACAAGATCGCGTAGACTACTCGAGCGTACATTTTACCGCTCGAGCAATGTAACTGAAGGCGGTGCGAAACATATAGGCTGACTGTTCGAGCGCAACTTTCACCCCTCAAGCGGCAAAATTTTCTTCCTAGAAGTTCAGACTCTCTACAAAAGTATTGGATGATTTTTTTCTTCATTCGAGCGCACAAATGACAACTCGAGCAGTCAAACAACAGCTCAATCCCTAGTGAAGTGGTAAACATTAAAGGATTAAGATCACAAACTCCTCTACAAGGCACAATTCAAGTTGGATTCTCATCTAAATACTCATAGTCTCGCTGAAATAAAAGATCCAATAAAATTACAATTGAAAAGAGTTTTGTCAAACGAGATTGCCAATAACAAAAACTTAACACTAACGTTCTATAAAATTATTACTTGAATACTTATATATATTAATTTTAGTTAAAGTATTTGTATATTTTGATCATTTTAGTTTTATTGTATTATAAAAGTGTAATTGTCAGATAATAATTTTGTATGATATATATTCAGGAGTTTTTTGGGATGTCCTAAATAAGTGAAATTTTTGACTTTTTGGACTAAAAAGTTAAGGAAAAAAAGATGGTTGTTTGGAATAATTTTTTGACTTTTTACGAAAAAATGTATATTAAAAAATTGTATAAATAGTGTATAGGAGAAACTTTTTGGTGAGTAGGCAGTACGGTGGGCAGTACAGTGGCAATACTGTGCAGAGTAGTGTATAGGAGATGCTTGCCTCCTTTTCGGGCATTGAATTGGATGGTGCTATTTGGTCCGTGAGGGCCCACCATGGGTCCCGTTTTGCTAATCGGAACCGTTCATGTGTAGAACTCGTCGAGTACTATATGCTTATAAAAAATCGCGTTGATCGGATATCGATAACTATCTGATCGGTTTAGTTTTTTGTCAACTATTAACTATAACACCATCCATTTTTTTATACAAAACTGATTTGATCATTTAGTTAGCGATATCCGATTAACGTGATTTTTTACATGCATATAGTAGTCGACGAGTTCTACACATTAAACGGTTCAGATTATCAAAACGGGATCTGTGATGGACCCCCACGGGCCGAACAGCACCGTCTTATTTGCATCCACATGTTCCCTTTGTCCAACCACAGTCAGCTAAAGTACAACTCATGTGAGAAGTGAGTTGCACTTTTTTTTGTATAAAATTATTTTTTTTTATATTTTTTTTTGTGAATACTGATAACGTTTTTACTTTTTTAGTAACTTTTTGACTTTTTTGCTTCTTTGAAGGATGTCAAACCAGCCCTAAATTATATAATAGTAAAATAAACACTCATTTTGATATTAAAAGTAATAGTTAAATTAGAAGAAGAATTAGTAAAATAAAATTAAAAGTAATTCTACTATTTAATTTTCTTATATATTCATTTGAAAAATAAAAATATGTGGAAATAGAAATTATTTAAAATTTATTTCAAAAATAAATATAAATATGTTATAGTTAGATTATGATATAATGATTTTATATGATATATATGTTAAATTATAAGATTGTGAAATAAACACTCTTAATTAAATTAAGATATCAACGATATAAAAGAAATTCAATAATGACTAACTAAAAAAGAATTACATAACAACATCTAAACCGAAAAAGAAAAAATAATGAAAACATCCAAACGATAAATACATCTCAGTTCGTGAAGTAATTAACATATGTAATATGATTTCAGAACATAAAAAAACTTGTTGTTCAACAATTGAAAAAGTAACTCAAACAACAAATCTAAGCTTTAGAGGTTCCTCAAATATATCATTGTTATGCAAATTTTTCTTCCGTAAGTTGTGATTATATAAAATAATGTAGGAAATGAAGTATAATTTCATATATATAATCACTATAAAATTTAAACGGCAAATCCAAAATATAGAATAATATAGAATTGGTATTGGGTATAGAATAATGAACGGAAAAATAAGAGGGGGAAAAAAAGCAATTTGGTATTAAAAAAAAAATTCTAATACCCTTGAAAGAATTAAGAAGAAAAATGTGAAATAAAAAATTAGTATGAATTATCTCAATTTACCATGAAAAATAAATATTTATCAAATAGAGTCCATATAAAATAGGTTAAATTAATATAATTTAAATTAGGTTTTGGTTTGTGTAGAACTCTATATGTAACTAAGAAAATATATGTTGATGTAGCTCTCTTAAAAAAATAAATAAATAAATAAAGGGATTTTTATTGATAAATCTCATTTAGAAGTGTTCTAACCCAAGAAGTCCATGAAGGAATTTTTTAATCCACTTAGTCCCATGTATTTATACTTTTATTCCATAAAGTCATTTTTCTTGATTTACACTAATATCTTAGACTCTTGTACCCTTATATTTAATATTGATACTTAATGTTGATACTTAATGTTGATATTTAATGTTGGGAGGGAGGAGAAAGAAGGGAAATGACCAAGGTATAGGAAATTTCATACACAAATTAAATAACGTTAATGTTATTATTTTATATTATTATATAATGTGAATATATTTTTAATTGATAATACATTAAAAATAATGTAAACATTCTCTCTCATCTGATGTGAACATTCATAACACTTTTTCTAAAAAATTCTCTCACATCTAATGTAGTGATGTGAACCTTCTTATTTTTAATTAACAACACATTAAAAATAATGTTCATTATATTTTTAATTGACAACACATTCTTATTCACAACATGTAATGATATGAATGTTCACAATATGTGAACATTCTCTCTCATCTAATGTAGTGATGTGAACATTCACATTCTTATGTTTTAGTATGAATATTCGCATTATGTAATTATCAACACAATGACAAAATTTCATTTCAAATTAATGTGAATTTAATGATGTGAATATTCATTTCAATTGCATGATGTGAATATTCAAATAATGTAATTGACAATATAATAACAAAAATTTATTTCAAATTAATATGAATATAATGACAGTCAACATCATGATGCATGGGAACTACTAAAACATAATAACAATCAACATTAATAGGGGACAGGAGAGATTGATGGTGTTTTGGTCTTCTTACCTCAAATAGGATCTAATGGAATAGTCAAGAAGAATATAAGTTTGATAGAATAAACTCTTAGAAAGAGAATTTATTAAAAAAGCTCCCATAAATAAATAAATTGTTGGTGATAAGAATATTTGTTGGTCAAAAATTTACCTATTCATCAAATTTTTTATTTTAACCTATCTATTCAAACTTTTATTTTACCTGTTTGATTTTTTGAACCTTTTTATTCAAATTTTTATCTATCTGTCAAAAATATTGAACCTATCTGTTCAAATATTTATTTTATCTGTTAGATTTTTTGAACCTATCTATTCAAACTATTTTAACTTATATGTCCAATTTTTTATTCTATCTACTCAAATTCTCATATACATACACATAGATACACACACACACACACATATATATATATAAAGAAAGAGAAAAGAGAGGGGTATTTGCTTAATTTTTTTAACTTATCTGTTTAATTGGAATCAAATCTGCTTTTTTATCTGTTCAAATGCAATTTGTTTCTCAACAAGAATAAAGAGGGACAAAAAAAAGATAATTCAAATCAACAACAACAACAACAAAATAAAACAAAATTGAAGAGACCGAAGAAGAAAAAGAAGTTGAAGAAATTTTTTATCTGTTCAATTAGACTATCCAGAATCTTTCTAGACTGTCTCTTTCTCTCTCTAAAACTATACCTTTCTCTCCCTTTCCAGTTCAACTTTCTCAACAACCAAACAATAGGTTTCCTGAATAGAAGACTCTCAACCTATTCTCTTTCTTCTTATCACAGGATGAAGATAAAGATGATAATCTCTCATATTCCCCATCATTATCTTCCACACATTGGAAATGGGAATGAGTAATATGACTAGAAGAAGTAGTACTAGTAGTATGAACGGTGTAGCTTATTTCAAGGAGGAGTTGGACGAGGTTGGATCCTAAGGCCCTGATATGTACGTTACTCATACAACTCTTATCTTCGATAGACTGTTGCTACTGCACTACACTTCCTCCACTTTCATCAAACGCCATTGCCTTCATCATCAACCTCTCGCCGACAAAATCTGCCTTGTTGTTGAAGATCTCATTACTGGCCGAATCATTAGTATCGTTCAATCTAAGTCATCGCACGTCTCTCAACCATTGATCCTCCCTGAGGGAATCACCGCCGGAAATCTCACCAGGAAACGTGAAATCTTCGTCACCGCATCCGATAGTGAACAGGTTTGTGAGGGAGTAGCTGCTAGTAATGATAAAGTTGGATTCGATAATAGGAGATGTGGAAGGAGGTGGCGAGAGGAGAGAGCGAGGTGGTCGCTATCGATTCTGAGGAGAGTGAAGACATAGACGATGATAAAGAAGGTTACGTTAGGGTTAGAAAGCAGATGAATTGTTGACTATAATCTGTAGAGAAAGCTAGAGAGAGAGTGACTGTAGAGAAAGAGGGAAAGAGAGAGAGTTTGAAATTTGTGGAAACATTGTGGAGTTCGGATCCTCAGCCGCCCCTGCAAGTCTTCTTGTAGTGTTCCAAAACAACATCGTTTTGGGGCAAATTTTCATAAAAAAAAAAAAGAACAAAAAAACAAAAAAAAAACAAAACAAAACATAACCAGAGAAAGAGGGGAAGAAGAAAGAAAGCAGCAATGGGTAACACACACCACCGTGACCCTCATAGCTGGCGACCTTCGACCTCCTTTACCTATGGCGCCACCACCTCCCTATCATCGCCGCCGCAACCCACCTTCCCTTCCCCTTCTCTCTCTTTCTCTCTCGATCTTGATCTCGCCACCAACAACGAGCCACCATCTCGATCGAAAAAGGAAGAAGAAGATGAGGAAGATGAAGGAGGATGGGTTTGAGACGGTAGTGCTGTGGCGATCAAAGAGATAGAGACTTGAGAGAGAGAATTCAAGGTTTTGATTTTTTGGTGATGACTGAGATATACATTCACATAGATATACATTCACAAAAATTGATAAATTTTGATTTTTTGGTGATGAACTTTGATTTTTTGGTGATAATACAAAAATTGATGATATGCAGAATATACATTCACATTTTTTATCATATTTTTTGGCCCATGATTTGTTATATATATATATATGTGTGTATTGTAGATTTGTATAGATATAAAGATATGTATATAGGGATGGGAGTGGATTATTACAACAACGGAAGGCGAATAGGAATGAGAAATCATAGTAGCGATTGAAAAGTGACGTCGATGGGTGAAGGAAGGCTGGAGGGTGTGGTCGCTGTGGGCTACCGGTGCCATGTTTCTTCTTCTCCTCTTTCTCTGGTTCTATTTTGCTTTCTTTTTTTTTTTCCCTTGAAAATTTGCCCCTGCAAAAAAGTTTGCAGGAAAGGGCGATAGAGGATCCGAACTCAACAATGTGTACAGATAAACAATCCTTATATTTACGTGTGTCCTTGTCGACCTAAACAAAAAGGCCCTTAGATCTATGCCCTTAGAAGGATATAAAGTTGACCTATGGCCTGGGCACCCTAAATTATATTCATGTTTGTTACTAGTGAAGTTGTTACCTATTCTGCTATTTGGGAACTCCCAATTAAAGTCATTTCTTTTATTTTTTTTCTTTTTTTGTTGTTTTTAGTGAATTTTTTTTTTTAATTATGTTAAATTTTTTTACTTTTTCGATCCATCTTGTGTAAACGAATCTAAAAAACAATTTTTTTTTTTTAAATTCAAAAAAAAAAATGAAAAAGCCACAATAAGCTTTAAAAGGTCAACTTCAAACTCTAGACTTTTAAGCTTATTTTGGCTTTTTTATTTTTTTTGAATTTAAAAAATATATATATTTTTTAGATTCGTTTACACAAGATGGACCGAAAAAGTTAAAAAAATTAACATAATTAAAAAAAAAAAGTCACTAAAAACAACAAAAAAAAAAAGAAAAAATAAATAAAAGAAATGACTTTAATTGGGAGTTCCCAAATAGCTGAATAGGTAACAACTTCACTAGTAACAAACATGAATATAATTTAGGGTGCCCAGGCCTTTTTGTCTTTTCTGAAATTTTTAAATTTTTTTATTCATCTCGTCAAGTAAAATCTAAAAATCTAAACATTTTTGAATTTTTTTTAAAAAAAGAAAATTATGAAGATAAAAATAGGCCAACAAAAAAGCAAACTTCAAATACTCAATTACATATTGTATGATAAACAAAATATGTTCATCGTAACATTATTGCTCCTGTAATTTTTTAAATCTTAATTGACAAATTTTATAAGTTGAAACCTATATTAAATATCAGTAACACCTAGAATTGAAAAAATATAAAACGCAAAAATGAACAAGTGCACAAAAAAGATATTATGCGCATATACGAAGAACATTAGATTTACACATTTCACGCCAAATTAAGGCAACATTCACTGCTTCTGTAGTTATAAGAAATTACTGTAAGGTTACAAGAAATTACAAGAGATAATATTATCATCTTCCCTCAGCTACAAATATATAAAAATTAGGATAAAATACAATAACTGCGAAATACTTTTATTCCAAAATTTGAGATCCAGTACTTATTATGAGCACACACTAACCCGACAGGCTCTCCTTTGACTTTCGCTTGTGCTTAATAATTCGGCTCTTTTCACTTTTTTTTTTTCTTCCAAAAATTTAAAATCCAAACTCAGGCTAAGTTGACATTAAATTAAAAAAATTAATGTATAAGTCCAACTCTACATTCATAAATTAAAATCCAAACTCAACCTAAGTTGACACTAAATTAAAAAAAGAAAATGCCTCGTAGCTCGACTTTTAGAAGCTCGAAACGGCTCGAAATGGAGAAAGAGGGAGAGAAGAGAGGAAACAGAGGAGAAAGAGGGAAAGAAGAGAGAAGGAAGGGAAGAAGCAGAGGAGAAGCAGAGCCTCGCCACGGCCACCGCCGCCGCCGATCGTCGCAGCAGACCGTCGCCTCGCCCAGCCCCGCCGACGTCGCAGCACCACCGTCGTCTGCCAGCCCCGGTCGTCTGCCCAGCCTCCCCTCCTCCTCCAACCGATTTTTATGGCCCCCTCCCCTCCTCCTCCTTCTCCTCCTCCTCCTCCTCCTCCCCCTCCCTCTCCCTTCTCTTCTTCTCCCTTCTTCTTCTTCTTCTTCTTCGTTCTGTAACAAAACCAGGGAAGAAAGAAAAAAAAAAAAACTCGACACCAAAACGACGTCGTTTTGGTGTCGAGCCAGATTTCGAGCCGTGTTATTCGAGCTACCAATCGCTACCGATTAAAAAATTAATGTATAAGTCTAACCCTACATTCATTCATAGTTAAACTCTCCCCACACCAAGAAAAAATCTTAATTCCGTCCACCGATACATACGAAATCATATTTTAAATTCGACGTAAAATGTACTAAGGACAAATCATTTGTTGTTCTTAAGAGAAAAGAAATAGTAATTTTTTTATTTTTATTTTTTTTATTCAAATAAAGGAGTACAAAGAATGTCCACACCTAATAACATAAGGTTGATTGTAATTGTTTCTCAAAAAAAAAAAAAAAAAAAGTTGATTGTAATTTGACCTCAAAATTGTTTTTTTTTTTTTTAAACCATATGGATTTTTTGTATTTTCATCAAACGAATTAGTCCTCTTATTTTTTATTTTATTTTTTATATTTGTTAAAAAATGTATGACCATATAGTCTTTTGGGGAAAAAAAAAAAGATTCCTATTTTTAAACTAACTAGGTCATAAAAATCATGAATTGGGGTAATTGTTGTGCATCCGCACAGCAGTCATTGGTGTGTGGCTATTTGAGTTCAATTCGAGTCATATTTTGATAATTTGAATTATTTACTTTTTAAGGTATATCGAGTAGAAGATACTTATAAAAAATCAAATTAATCGGATATTGATACACAATTCATCAAATGACATTTATATTTTTTTTTTAAAAAAATTAATAATAAGTATAATTTTAAAAATGAAATTGAACATAAATATAATTTGATAAATGAACCATTAATATTCAATTAATTTAACTTTTTACAAGTAAGTTAGTTTTAATATATCTTCAAATATAAACAAGTTAAATTATAAAAATAGGACAAAAAATAGAGTCAAACAGCTGTACAATAATAGTCGCTGCTGTACGCGATACATAGCAACACCCGAGTTCCAAAAGTCATCTATCACATGCTTGGTAATAAACTCATCCAATTTTGTTGAGCATAAAAAGTCAAAACGCTTAATTAATTATATTTATATATCTGTTTAGCATTACAGATCCTCAGACTCTTATGAGTGCTCATTAAAGGCTTTAATTGCTAGTAATTTGGTACATTTAGAGTACCAAAAACAAATCTCAACAATCTGATTAGCCTCCTATATAATTTATTACAAGTTGGCTAACATGGTTTCACAGGGGGTTACTTTGTTAATTTGTTGGCCAAAAATCCTTGATTCTGTTAGGGGAAATATATGATTCTCCACAAGTAAATCAATCAATGGAAATAAAAATTAATGCGAAAAAATTAAATCAAAAGCAACACAAGAATTTTTACGTGGTTCCTTCAATGTGAAGTACGTCCACGGGATCGAAATCCGATTTCACTATCAACCAAATAAGTCCTAAACGATTACAAACGTGTTAGGTTTTATTTCTTGACAATCCCGTTTGACAAAACTCCTTTCAGTTGTATTTATTTTCGCACTTTTATTTCAGTGAGACTATGAGTGTTTAGATGCGAATCCAACCCGAATTGTGCGTTTCAGAGAAGGTACTACCTATGTTGTCAAATCCGGAGACAAAACATTGTGTTGATTCAATTGTAATTTTTTGTTTTTGTTCTGTCCGCTCGAGCGGAGCCTTGTGAGCTCGAGCGTAGATTAGCAGGTCTCAGTATTTTGTCAGGGCAAGCAAAAAATTCTGGTGGGTGTGATTTTACGCTCGAGCGGATTATCCTACGCTCGAGCGCATCTCAGTTTGTTCGCACGCAGTTTTTGGTCAGTCCACTCGAGCGGGCTGTGTTGAGCTCGAGCGGACCGCGCGATCCCAGATTTCCAGATTTGGTTAAAGAGTTGGTGCGCGATCCCAGATTTCCAGATTTGGTTAAAGAGTTGGTTTTCTTCTGAAATTAGGATTGCTTTGGTTCTCTATAAATACTTGATTTTCTCCCAAAACTAAGTGATTGATGAGACTTCTCCAGATCTTATTTTTGGATCTTAAGGTTTATATCTGGAGAGATTTTGCTAGTTTTCTTTGATGTTTTTTATTGAGTATTCAACTCATGATCTAAAGAGAGTACATCAAAGGTTTGTTTGTTATACACAAAAGAGAGAGTTATTCTTCAGTTGTGGATTCTGAAGAATTCGAGCCTGAAGCTTTGGTGGAATCCGGAGTGGCTCATCAGAAAGACAATTCCGTGGTGAAGATGGGGTTGGAAGAGGCACATAGAGGTTAGTTCAATTAGGCGTTGTGGATTCGTTAGGTAATTGAGAGTATACCTGTGTAATTCCTTTAAATCTTCTTAGTGGATTGTTCTTGTGGCTGTTGCCCGTGGTTTTTTGATCACAGTTGGAGGTGTCCAATTGTAGTTTTTTCCACGTTAAATCGTTGTGTCTCTTTGTCTTGATGTTTGATTGGGATTGTTTTATTCTGCTTAAATTTGATACATAATCACAAATCAACATCTAGGGGATTACTAGATTTTTTTCAAAACGAAATTCCACTATCAACCAAATAAGTTCTAAACGATTACAAACGAGACACTAATGATCTCACAAAATCACCCTTAGGTGAATTCTAAATAATCACAAATAAACAAGAGGAAAGACCTCACCAAATAGATAAATCAAAATTTTCAGAACAAAATTGTAAAAGATTCAAAATAATAATCCAAATCAACTTTACCAAACCATCCGAAGATGCACTAAAATAAAAGAGCCGTTCGAAGCTAAACAAAGTAGCAGAAAAAAAATCCTTCCACTAAATCAAACCGGCAGCATGCTTGTCTACAATGATGATTACCAAAGATGGTCATCCAGCACGCACACATACAAAAACAGCCGCTGCCCTCTTCTCTCGAAAAACACAAAAACAATCTCTATCCAATATTGTTAATTCTCGGGTATTATAACAAAATCCTAATTGTTATCAAATACTTATTAGGATTTTAAAAGTTACATATAATATATAAAATATATTATACTCAAATCAAATCAAATTAAAATATTTTTAATAAATCAATTGGATCTCAAACTCCAATAAGGAGGTATACCTAACAATTCTCTCCCTACCGACTTAGGTGGAGACATCAACCATACCCGCTAAAGTTCGACACTTTAAATGTTTATCCATCGACAAAATCTTTGTCAACATATCTGAAATATTATCATCTGTGTGAATCTTTTCGAGTTGTAACAGTTTCGAATCTAACACATCACGAATTCAATGGTATCTCACATCAATGTGTTTCGATCTTGAATGAAAAGTAGAATTTTTACTCAAGTGAATAGCACTTTGACTATTACAATAAAGCACATACTTTTCTTGCGTCAAACCCAACTCTTGCAAAAATTTCTTCAACCATAACTCTTCTTTACAAGATTCCGTAATGGCAATAAATTCAGCTTCGGTAGTTGAGAGAGTAACACATTTTTGTAATTTAGATTGTCATGCCACAGCTCCCCCTGCAAAAGTCATCAAATACCCCGAAGTAGATTTTCTAGAATCAATATCACCGGCCATGTCAGAATCCGTGAACCCATCGAGTATCGGCTTACCATCCCCAAAACACAAACACACCTTCGAAGTCCCTCGAAGATACCTTAGAATCCATTTAA
Organism: Camellia sinensis; assembly: GCF_055761805.1. NCBI lineage: Eukaryota > Viridiplantae > Streptophyta > Magnoliopsida > Ericales > Theaceae > Camellia > Camellia sinensis. The sequence continues at coordinate 54,862,329 of NC_138967.1, forward strand.
CCGCTGCCCAATGTTCTTTACCCGGATTAAAGAGAAAACGACTCACCACGCTAACAGCATGAGCAATATCCGGCCTTGTACAAACCATGGCGTACATCAAAGAACCAACTGCTGAAGCATAAGGAACTTTCAACATTTCTTCCTTGTCATTCTCACTTGTAAGACATTAATTCGAACTAAGCTTGAAGTGACCCGCAAGTGGACAACCAACCGGCTTTGCTTTATCCATGTTGAACCTCTCAAGAACTTTCTCAATGTAGCTTTCTTGAGACAACTAAATCAGCCCCTCTTTGCGATCACGAACAATTTTCATACCAAGAATTTGCTTTGCCGGCCCCAAATCTTTCATAGCAAAAGACTTGCTCAACTCTAATTTCAACCTGTTTATCATGGTAGAATCTTGACCAACAATTAACATGTCATCAACATAAAGCAAAAGGATAATAAATTTGCCATCCGAGAAATTTTTCACAAACACACAATGGTCCGAAGTGGTTTTAGAAAAACCATTATTCATCATGAAAGAGTTAAATTTTTTGTACCATTACCGCGGAGCTTGCTTGAGACCATACAAGTTGTTCTTCAATTTGTAAACAAATTTCTCTTTTCCTTTTTCCACAAAACCTTCCGGTTGCTCCATGTAAATTTCTTCTTCAAGATCACCATGAAGAAATGCGGTCATCACATCAAGTTACTCAACTTCAAGGTTCATACTTGCAGCCATGCCAAGTACAACCCGAATAGAAGACATCTTCACAACTGGTGAGAAAATCTCATTAAAGTCAATACCTTTCTTTTGCCCAAAGCCTTTCACAACAAGACGTGTCGTGTACCTCAGATTCTTGCCATCATTCTTTAATTTGAAGACCCACTTATTTTTCAAAATTTTTCTCTCCTTAGGCAACTTCACTAAATCATAGGTGTGATTTTCAAGTAAAGAATTCATCTCCTCTTCCATGGCTTTTTCCAATCACCTTTCTTTGCATGTTCAATTGCTTCTTGATAGCTCTCAGGCTCCCCTTGATCAGAAATCAACACAAACTCATTGGGAGGATACTTTCTTGAAGGTTGTCGGTCCCTTATAGATTTCCTCAACTCAAGTTGTAGTGGTGGTTCTTGAGTTGGATGCTCTTCCTTAATTTCTGGCTCAACTTCATTAGGATTAGCATCATCCTCTACATCTTCAATATGTGGCTACACATCTCCCCCATTTTCATCATCAACTGAAGATGAAGAAGATGGATCCATATCAATGAGATCACTAGTTTTTGGCTCTGGTTGATCACCTTTGCCAAAGTCTTCAAATGTTTGGTCTTCAAGAAACATAACATCACGGCTTCAAATGACTTTCTTGTCAACCGGATCCCACAATCTATACCCAAATTCATCACGTCCATAGACAAGAAAAATACATTGTCTTGACTTACTATCAAGCTTGGACCTCTCATCTTTTGGAATGTGAACAAAAGCTCGGCAACCAAACACTTTCAAGTGCTCATAAGACATATCTTTGTCGGTCCAAACTCTTTCTGCAACATCACCATTCAATGGATAGGAAGGAGACAAATTGATCACGTCAACCGCTGTCTTCAATGCCTCACCCCAAAAGGATCTTGGCAATTTAGCTTGTGAAAGCAAACACCTTGTTCTTTCCACAATGGTGCGGTTCATCCTCTCGGCAACTCCATTTTGTTAAGGAGTCTTCTTAACTATCTTTTGATGCCGAATACCTTGGCTGTGAAAATACTCATCAAATGGCCCAATGTATTCACCACCATTGTCTGATCGAATGCACTTCAATTTCTGCCCTGTTTCTCTTTCAACCATGGCCTGAAAATGCTTAAATACTTCTAGAACTTGATCTTTAGTTTTTAGTAGAAAAGTCCAAACTTTCCTTGAATAATCATCAATGAAAGTAACAAAATAAAGTGCGCTACCATGTGTTCTAACTTTTAAAGGACCACAAACATCCGAATGAATCAACTCCAAAACATTTTCTTTTCTAGAAGCAACTTTTTTATGAAAAGAAACTCTATGTTGTTTACCCACCAAACAATGAACACAAGTTTTGAGATGTGTACCTTTCAAACCGGGTAGAAGTTCTTTCTTGAACAAAACTTGTAGCCTCTTTTCACTCATATGGCCAAGCCACTTGTGCCATAATTCGGTAGAAGTATCATCTTCAAGTGCATTGACAACATCTTTACAAATTTTTCCTTGCATCGAATAAAGTGTATGAGTCTTCTTGCACTTAGCCACCACCAAAGAACCCTTCGTGAGCTTCCATATTCCATCACCAAATTTGTTGTTGAAGCCTTCATCATCTAGCTTCCCAGTAGAGATCAAATTGAGGCGAATGTCGGGAACATGCCTCACATCTTTAAGCAACAACTTGCAGCCCAAATTTGTTTCCAAGCAAACATCACCCATGCCAATAATCTTGGACAAACCTTCATTACCCATTCGAACAAAACCATAATCTCCTTTGGTGTAGGTAGTGAAGAAATCAACTCGATAAGTCACATGAAAAGAAGCACCGGAATCCATCACCCAATTGCTCTCTTGCCCCACAAAATTGATACAATCATCTTCACAAACGACCATGAGATCATCGGTAGTAACTGCCGTTGTGTCTTGTTGCTTCTTATCCACACTTTTGTCACGCCTTTTCTCCTTATTCTTGAGCTTTCGGCATTCTCGTTTCATGTGCCCTTTCTCATGGCAATAATAGCACTCAATGTCTTTCTTTGAAAAAGAACCATCTTTTGATTTGTCACGGCTTTGATCACGACCATGAGGAGTCTTACTCCCCCCCCCCCTTGTTTTGCTTTGGCCTCTCACAACGAATGCTTCCGAATGAGAGGAACCCGCTGATTTTCTTCTAATTTCTTCATTCAGCAAGCTACTAGTGACTTGGCCTATTGTGACAACTCCATCGGGCGCCAAATTACTAACGGTCACAATCAAAGTCTCTAAACTTTCGGGCAAAGAACTAAGAGCATCAAAACCTGTAACTCATCATCAAAAACAATTTTCATAGAAGCAAGTTGGTTAACAATACTCTTTATTTCATTCAGATGTTCCGGAATAGGGCTGTCCTCTTTATATTTTAAATTAACCAACTTACGAAACAGAAAAACTTTATTTGTGGTTGATTTTCTATGATAAAGATTCTCTAATTTTTTCCATAAGTCATGTGCCGAAGTTTCAGTAGCAACATGATGAAATACACTGTCAACGATCCATTGACAGATAACTCCAACGGCTTTTCGATTAAGCCTATTTCATTCATCATCTTTCATACCCTCGGGTTTGCCAGAATCACCCTCAATGGATCCATACAAATCTTTACAAAATAATAGGTCCTCCATTTTGGTTTTCCAAATTACCCAATTGCTTCCATTGAAGCTAGACATACGATCCACATTCCCCTCCATTGATTTACACAAATAAATAAACCCAAATAAACCGTAAGCTTTGATACCAGTTGTTAGGGAAAATATGTGATTTCCCACAAGTAAATCAATCAATGGGAATAAAAATTTATGCGGAAAAATTAAATCAAAAGCAACACAAGAATTTTTACGTGGTTCCCTCAATGTGAGGTACGTCCACGAGATCGAAATCCGATTCCACTATCAACCAAACAAGTTCCAAACGATTACAAATGAGACATTAATAGTCTCACAAAATCACCCTTAAGTGAATTCCAAATAATCACAAATAAACAAGAAAAAAGACCTCACTAAATAAATGAATCAAAATTTTTAAAATAAAATTATAAAAGATCCAAAATAATAATCTAAATCAACTTTATCAAATCATCCGAAGATGCACTAAAATAAAGTGCCCTTCGAAGCTAAACAAAGTAGCAAAAAAAAAATATTTCCAGTAAATCAAACCAGCAGCATGCTTGTCTACAATGATGATTGCCAAAGATGGTCATCCAGCACGCACACATACAAAGACAGCCGCTGCCCTCTTCCCTCGAAAAACACGAAAACAATCTCTATCCAATATTGTTAATCCTTGGGCATTATAACAAAATCCTAATTGTTATCAAATAGCTATTACGATTTCAAAAGTTACATATAATAAATAAAATATATTATACTTAAATCGAATCAAATTAAAATATTTTTAATAAATTAATTGGGTTTCAAATTCTAATAAAAAAGTATACCCAACAGTATCAAATTAAGGATTACATTAAATTTTGAGGATTTTATTGTTGCAATTAAAATGTGAGAAGTCAAAGGAAAATTTAGATGAAAGTTTGAGGGAAAAAGTATAATTTACCCTATATATATATATATAATTTTTGATGACGCTAATAATTCCCACATTTTTTCTAAGGATCCCCACCTATTGATATTTTTTTTAACGATAATTATAACCTCAATTAAAATTACTATAAAGGATACAAATTGAAATGAAACACTCACTCTCACGAAAACAACACTCAACACCCAACCATATCAAACCAAATTGAACACACGACCCTCATGGTCTATCATTTTTACTCATTCCCATTGTGCTCTTGAACACTTACAGCATAATCCTTCCTCTTCTTGAAAAAATGGGTAATAGAGCATGATTTTGCCATTTTAAGGATGTTTTTGGCTTTGAATTGGTTGAGGTTTATACACCATTTCTGCATGGCAGTAAAGTATGACATGTTAGAATTTTTTAACCGCAAGGGAAAAGTGAAAAGAGAGCAAGCAATCCTTTTGCAGAAATAACTAAAACAATTTGATTAATAATATTCTTTGCAGATTTTACCCTTTTTAATGGTTACTAAAACTTCCCCACGTGAAACTCTCAGAAAGCATCACTCTGAGATTTTATGAATTGGGTGCTTGGTTTGTAATGGGTCGGTGATTTGGAGGAAAGAAAAGTCAATACTGTCATGGGTTATGCTAGGTTATGTTCTAGGGAGTGTCCAAATTATTATGGGTGTGCAACTTAGATGGGTGTATAATGTTTTGAATGAGGGATAGTTTTGTTATTACGTGGGGTCTTTAGAAATTTTACAAATGTTTAAATTTTATAAATGGAGATTCAAAGAAATGGAAGGTCCTTATAAAAAAGATGGGGGCTATTAGCGTTACCCATAATGTTTTGATTAGAAAGAAAACTTTTATTGCAAAATCGATAAAAAATCGAATCAATCCAATACAACAGTATCACAAGATCTCAAAAAGAAATAAACAACTTGATAGAACGAGGGATCTAATCCTCCATAAAGGAAGAGAAAAGCCCCCACAAAGGAGGCCAATAAATCTCACATGCAGTATTATTATTGTTAGGAAAAATATATGATTTTTTACAAGTAAATCAATTAATGAGAATAAAAATCAATGCGAAAAAATTAAATCAATAGCGACACAATAATTTTTACGTGGTTCCCTTAATGTGAGATACATCCACAGGATCGAAATCCGATTCCACTATCAATTAAAGAGTTTCTAAACGATTACAAACGAGACAAGAATGGTCTCACAAACTACTCTTATATGAATTTCAAATAATCAAAAATAATCAAGAAAAAATATCCCACCAAATTATAAAATTATAGAATAAATTAAATACAAAATTACAAATGCATTCTGTTTGAACCCATGCCACATCTGAAATTAATTATTTTTATTGATTTTTTATAAGAAAAAAATATAAAAAAAAATACTATAATAATTTATAATATTTTTTTTTTGTTCTACCCCCCAAACGAACGGATTTTATTAAGCATAGTACATTGTCAACGTCAATGAAGCACACCAGTAGCATCAACTTCAGCATTTTGGTCCATCATCCCATGTGATACGTGGTGTTTATTTTCGCATCTTATTTGGTTTTTAGTCACGTTTGTGTTTATAATAAAAGTTAAAAGTTAATTTTTTTTTTTTATTTAAAGACATTTAGAAAGTTGAAATTATAATTCCATCCCTCATTAGTCAAAATGTACTACATTGTTGAAGTTATAAATATTTTAAATTGAATAGGATAGTTTGGTCATTTTATTGTGATTTGACATTATAAGTAAATATTAATCAAAAAAACCAAAAGTAACTTTTTATCAACTTCCTAATCTAAAAAAGCCAAAAGCTTAATTAAAAGCTAAAATGTCACTTTTTACCATATTCTTAAAACACCCATTTATTTTATTGCGTTTCAAAGTTTATATAAAAATATGAGATAATTTGAGGAACTGTGCTGTCATTATAAGTTTTATTTTAATTATTTGAATATAAAATTAGCGCTTTTATTATTTATTAAAAAAATTAAATCGATATGATATTTATAACTTTTTTATTTTATTATATTTTTCTCTAAAAAAGTGAACGAAAAATATATTTTACAAAATAGGCCACCTATTTTTTGAAGATCAATATAATAAAATTATAAAATTTAATTTTTTTATAAATTATATATACATAAAGTTTTATAAAATAAATAATTCAGATCATTAAAATAAAATCCGTATGATTCCTACAAATCCCTCAAATAATTTTAATTTTAAATTTGAATTGAAGAGAAACTTAATGCTTACCGTATGTTAGTAATGGGCGCCCATGTGGCATGACCATTAAAATTTGATTTTGAATCCTTATCCAAATAGGTTTTGATTTTGAAATCAAACCTATTTAGGATAACCACTCTTGAAACAGACGTTATCAGTTTGAACTGATATAGATAGATATAATATATTAGATATTATCTGTATCTTAACTGATATGGATAGATATTATAATATATTAAATATTTGTTATATGGTTATGGGTAATCCAAGAGAAACAACGTTGAGTCTGTTTCAACCCATATTCTGACTCTCTCCCAAGAAACAACGATCAAAGTCATTTTGCACTGTGGTTTGTGTGGGTGATATTCACCATTGTAATATCACCCCACTGCTGGGATTGATTGATCTGATTCTGGAAGCACGTGATTTATCCACGAGGTTCAATCATCAAAAGGTATGATCTGATGATTTTATTCCGCTGCATGTTTTGTGTTTTTGATTTACATTGGTATCAGAGCCATTGATGGATATTTTCGTGCTTTCTTTTATCATATGTTTATTTATAAAAGATAGTGAGATCCAAAATATTTCATTTTTATGATCATTAATGTCATTTTTTAGAGCATAAATGATTTTATTTTGGAAAAAGGAGTCCGGCAGTACAAAAATCGGAACTGTCAGTACCCTGGAAGGCGGCGCGTGGCATTCACGCGCCACCACGTCGAAGCCACGCGCGCCCACGCGCTTCCACGCGCCTACACGCGCCGGATGCCCTTCTGACGCGCCTGCACGCGCCATCACGCGCGCGTCGGCGGTGCTGTCTACGCAGGCGCGCCGTCCGCGCCAGCACGCGCGCCGCGTGCGGAGCCGAGCGCCGAGCCGAGGCTGAGCCGCGGGCCGAGCCGAGGCTGAGCCGCGCGCCGAGCCGATCCTTGAGCCGACTTGCGCTGAGCGGCGCCGAGCCGAGCCGAGCCGTTTTTTCCGCGCTGGCTTGGCTCTAAGGCTCTGTTTGTTTGTTTTTTAACTCTGAATTGCGTTAATTGGCCATAATTTATTCGTTATAGCTTTGTTTTAAGCATGGTTGGTACCCTTAGACTCAGAATTAATTTTTCTACATTCTATAAAATTTTGAAAATTTTACGAAAATAAAAAAATATTTTTTCTGTGTTAATAATTCATTTTTTATGCTTTAAAATGATGCTGGTATTGCATAAATAATTTTCTGGGGTTGAAATTTTTATTATGGACTTCTGAAATGTTTTAATATCTACTGGTAATATTTTCTCATTTTATCAGTTTCTGGATTTTTTATTTCTAATTTTATGTGTATTTATTAGTCATTTAAAATTCCAGAATATTTCAGAAAAATTTCAGAATATTTCAGAACAATGTACATTTTAATTATGGCATAATCTGAATATTGTTTCTGTTTACTAGTTTCTGGATTTTTTATTTCTAATTTTATGTGTGTTTAATTAGTTATTTAAAATTCCAGAAAATACCAAAAAAATCCAGAAAATTTCAGGATGATGTACTTTCTGTTATGGCATAATTTAAATATTGAATACAGCATATTTTTTTGGGTTTGTAATATGTTGTAATTAGAAGAGCATGATTATTTATTTATTTATTAGAATTCCATTATTAAATAAATATAGCATGAGTTATTTGTAGATTTACATTAAAATGCTATTGTATGGAATTTATCATGCTTTGTATATGCCATAGTCAGTGGGAGGTTATTCGGTTGAGAGAAATCTTTGTAGATTAACTCCCGAAAACCAATATTTTGCGCATAAATTAAACTAAATTTTGGATAATTGTCACTTGTGGCGCAAGAGATGATTACGAGCATAGCGGATTTTCGATCTTGCGACTTGTGTAATATTGTCACTATTTAATTTAGATTTTTGCGGCAAAATTATATTATGCTAATCAAATTAATCCCAATGCGAATTTCTCTCTAAATTGATTTAGCTTATGGAAGTTAATTTGGTTGACCTAAACTTAGTAGAGATGTTCAAATGTGAACAAACTAATCCCATTCTTTAGATGAGAAAAAGTCTTGGAGACTTTAGGTCAAACCTTAATTGAGCCAAAGTAAGGAAACATGACTCAAAGTCGCCGTGTTTTTGTTGCCTTGTTTGGCACAATAAAAACTAATGTGTGCGCTATAGTTAGCGGCACGCTACATAGTTTTGGTTGGCGAGTTTTGGAGTTATGAAATTAGTAAGCCCTCAATAGATCTGTATATGATCTTGACTAATGAGCTGCGCGGATTGACTTTATAATTTGACTTGTAAATAATGTTACATCATTGGATGAAGTAACATTCAAGAGTCACGTCATCCGAGAAATGCGAGCTTAAATAAATTAGTCATTAAGTGTAAGACGAGTAGCCAGTACGAGCAGTGTTTTGCTCTCTACCCAATTATTGGGAGTGGATTGAGCGAAATTTCATGCACTATAATAGTGTGCGTTGAAATATCACGTGGATTGAGCGAAATTTCATGCACTATAATAGTGTGCGTTGAAATATCACGTGAAGTTAAAAGATTAGCGCTTAGAAGCTGCAAAATCTATTAACACTGAGTGAAAAGATTAGCGCTTAGTGGCTGCAAAATCTATTAGCATTGCCAACTTGTCTAAGTGTGGACACTTACTGTTTCCACACTTGAGTGTGAAACATAGATGAGGTGCTTCTTTGTGTGATTCCTTTACTAGGCTAACGTTTTGAATAACATTTACCACTAAGCGCAAACGTTGCAGCATAGTAATGAAAAGGTTAAGGCTGACAAGGTTGTTATGACTCTAAGAATTTAACGCATCGCTTGTAAGAGCATTGTGTTGAATTAGACTCTTTAGCCTAATTCGCGCTTAAGTTACTTCAGGAGCTATCATAGTTGATAGCTTATTCTCTCCTTCTTGTGGATAGTAGAATTAATTGCAAGTAACTATGAAGCGAGAAATAGAGATGGCAACAGGAGTATCGTCATCTTTCAACTAGATGTATTAAAGTGTATGGAGAATAAAATTGACTTGAAGGTGCAGGGGATTAGCACTTACTAGTTAAATTTGCGACTTAGGCGCAGTTGATATCTCCATGACATCCTTTTTATGATCTAGTGAATATGACTTAGTCGTGAGTCATTACCTAGTTGGGCCTAAACCTTTAAAACTTGTCTTCGAGAACTCACACATTAAGATGATTGGAATTAGTTTATGACATTGGTCATGAACCAGTGGCTTATTATACTTAATCACATTAATGAGATGATGACATGATGGTTTGAGTAGGCCTTCTCGGGCCCACTCGCTTATGACATCCTGCTCTCATGTGAATGTGTAACTTTGTTCGCAATGGGTGCGCACAAGTAAGTAGGAAAGCCGCAGAAGGTCATTTGTTTTGGCGCATTTAGTCCACTATGATATTTTGTGACTAGATATGTGTGAGGGTACAATAGCTAAGCCTCAATCTCAACACATTTATAGATTACGATACGCATCTGAGTCAAGACTATTTGATCTCCCATAAGTCAAAAGTTTTGAGATGATTTTTGACATTGCACATATGAGGTCGAGATCAATTAGATAAGAGTTTTTTGTGCTTTTAGTTTTGACCAAGGTGGCGAGTATCTATTTGAGTTATTTTTTCAGAAAAACTCTGTGAAGAGAGATGGATGCTTAGAACATTGATTATTCCTAGTACTCAACAACACACTGGTGTAGCAGAGATAAGGAATTAAATATTGTTAATGTTAGGTAGATAATGGCGCAAAATGTTTCCCAATTGGGAATTGCACTAGTTTGTTGCCTATATCCCTAACTAAGTGCCCTCCATATCAGTTTTTACACTCCATTTTGAGTAATGGGTTAGCAGAGAGCCATCTATGGGCGATCTGTAACCATTAAGCAGCTTATCTTTATTCTACTTCTCATAAGATTGCGAAGTTAAGACCTAGGGTTCTATAGCGCATTATTGTATGCTGTCTTGTAAACACAAAGGGTCGTGTGGCGCATTATTGTATGCGGTCATGCAAACCCTCCGGGTCATGTGCATATAGGTAAGCAGCTTTGTGGTAGTGTAACTAAGTCACATAAAGTTTTATTAGTAAAGGTGACGTGAATAGAGTTTTCGGAACTCTATAAGATGGAGAATTCCAAGCATAGCGCTCTATGTAGCCTAGTTGAGAATGGAAAGAAATTTCCAATATCCTAGGGACAGTGGGAGCGATGTGTCTACTAATGGATTACTCCATTAGAGCAGAATACTCTACATTCTTAGTTGCGTGGTAGCAAATGTGAAAATTTTCCACGTCATCACTGGGTGATTGAGAGGGAAACATTCATGATTGCTCCGCAAGATGATAAAGAGCCTAGGATAATGCCTAAGGCTCTAGTCCCCTATTTTTTGAAAGTGGATCAATGTTGCGCAGTTTAAGACAAAGTCTTTGAGGATTAACCATTTTTTATAATTTGGTTGACTTTCCATTATGACGCAAAACTGTTATAAAGTTATGCGTAATTTGAATAGTCATTTTTTGAGGCATAAGGCTCGCTAGATACCGAATGGTCGCACCATTGAGGAAAGTGTAGACCATGAGAAGACTTCCTCCTGGGGAGTGAGGTTATTTTGACTTAGGCTATAATTGACATAAGTTCGGAACATTGATTTGTGGACATTGTGACCCGATTTCTCATTAGAGAATTGGATAAGTAGATCCGTAGGGATTTACCTTCTGCTTTTATGGTGAAAAGTTAGGAGCGCAAAAAGGTTGCTAGTTCCAATAAATCTTTTACAGCCTAAAGCAGTTATCCAAACAGTGGTTCTTAGATTTCGTCAAGCCATGATAGGGCAACGATGATCGATGAAGACCACTGAGGCATGATCAATGGTCCAAAAGAAGTTTTTCCTTACTTAGTCATTATGAGCCAGGAATTTATAAGGTTGTCGCCACCTAGGGTGGGCAGTCCTCCATTTTAGATATGATGGACATGGGTGATGTAATTCATATGCTCGGATGTACGATCCTTAGGGACTGTTTTAGGAAAATTCTCGGTTTGTCTTCGATGACTTACATAAGGAATATCCTAGAACGATTCTAGATGCAAAATTGCAAACCCATTGACTTACCTATCGGTAAAAGCCAGAGCCTTAGCTATTGAGTGAATCCTCAGATTGTCTTTGGGAGAAACAGATGACCTATATTCCTTGATTTTTTCTTTGTTGTGGGAGCCTAAAGTACGCTATGTGGGCGTATTCGGCATGATAAGTTTTATCTTTGATAAATGGTTAACTGAGTTGTTTAGACATTGACCTTGCTCATTAAGACTGTGGATAAAATGCTTTATTAGAAGCATATTAATTTGCTCCTTGTAAAATTCAATGCGCTAGTTGGGCGCATCTGCGCTAGTTGGGCGCATTAAGAATGAACGCAAATTGGTCACCAAAAATATCTTTAGAGAGGTTATTGCGCAAGAGATAGTGATCTTAAATCATTTCATGTGAGGCGCACATGGTGGATTCCGTTGTATATACTTATCGCAAGAGGTGCTGATAAGGCTTATGTTTGGAATCTATAATTGCGCAAGCTGTGGTCAATTTTTTTTAAATCGATCACTTATTTTGAGATGATGGGATGTTGACACTATTATGGTTTGTGTCATAATGATTAGCAAATGATGATGTCAGCAGGCAAGATTGGCTCACTCACACGAGCAATCGCCCTTGGCGCTTGGGAGCGAGCAAGGATGAGACTGGTGGTTTATTTTTATTCGGAGCCAAGAGAGGCTTAAATCATCCACTATGTATGTCGCCTTGGTTATAACCAAGATGAGGTCGTGTTAAGGACCAAACATGGATGTTAGTACCCACTTTCCATGTTGTGCCTGTTATGATTAGCCAGATTCGAGATCTCATTTGACGCCTAGAAGGCGAGCAAATAGAGAATTCGGGTTAGGCGCTAGAAAGCGACTAGACTAATATCTGTACGGTGTATCGAGTATGACGTCACTCTTTATGGAAGAGTTACTCCACCGTAACATATATTCATACTATATGTGCTTAGCGACCGAGTAATGAGGTGAGAGAATGGATCCCTGCTTCCTCACCGTGTGAGTCTTACGAGTCATTATTGATATGACTTTCATTTATGTACCCTTTTGTGACTTTTGACTATGTCATAAGGTAAGGGGTTGATGTTCTGCTACTTTGGTATGTTGCCTGCGGTCATGCATGATTCGGCCTTAAGGGACATCACTGGGAAAGCGGTCAATCCTAAACTAAATGGCATGAGTGCAAAGGGAAGATCATCTAGTATTACACCACTGTTGTATATTCACTGCCGGCAACTCACATCGCTCTGTATGAGAGGCGAATTGAGTGTGAATATATTGCAAGAATTGAGAGGGTCAAACATGCTCTTTTTGAGGGATTAGAGATGTTTTTTGGACCGGTGTAATTAGATGGGTCTGGGGTATATGAGACACTATTTCTTTTCTTTTTGGGTTGATGTCTCTATGCTGGCTCATTTTGAGTTTCTAGTATAGAGCTCCCACTTGCAGGTGTTCTCAGCAGTCGCACGGTGCAGTGGCTAGTATGAGATTGTTCGTTTTTGGGGAGATTGAGATAGAGATGTGGCAGTGTCATGCCAACTCATGTGCGAGTGGGAGATGTTAGTAATGGGCGCCCATGTGGCATGACCATTAAAATTTGATTTTGAATCCTTATCCAAATAGGTTTTGATTTTGAAATCAAACCTATTTAGGATAACCACTCTTGAAACAGACGTTATCAGTTTGAACTGATATAGATAGATATAATATATTAGATATTATCTGTATCTTAACTGATATGGATAGATATTATAATATATTAAATATTTGTTATATGGTTATGGGTAATCCAAGAGAAACAACGTTGAGTCTGTTTCAACCCATATTCTGACTCTCTCCCAAGAAACAACGATCAAAGTCATTTTGCACTGTGGTTTGTGTGGGTGATATTCACCATTGTAATATCACCCCACTGCTGGGATTGATTGATCTGATTCTGGAAGCACGTGATTTATCCACGAGGTTCAATCATCAAAAGGTATGATCTGATGATTTTATTCCGCTGCATGTTTTGTGTTTTTGATTTACAGTCGAGTCACAACAACTAGCTATGAAATTAAAATTAGCACGATATTGTAACAGCTAACGGCCGTTTTGGTTTGAAGTTCACTTGTTGTTAAAAAAAGGGGTAAATTACCAATAGGTCTTAAGAGTTGGATTTAATTCTCATCAAATCTTATTAAAAATAAGTCTTGGTAAAATTATCACTAAAAATAATTTTTTGTGACAATTTTTTGTATATATTGCTAAAAATTGAAAATTAGTGACTTTTTTTTGTTATGATTTTTATAAATTGTCGCTAAAACTTATAATTAGTGACCTTTTTTATGACAAATTTTTCTCATTAGACCTATTAGACAATAAGTCTACTTATTAGGACCTACACGTAAGTATCCCTTAAAAATATATATATATATATATATAATAAAATAATAATAAAAAATACAAAACAAGTGAACACATCGTGAGCCTTTTTTAAGATTTAAATAATATTTTGAGTAAAATAATAAATACATTTATTAAGATTTACTTAAACTATTTTTTTTATTTTATGGTTCTACAAATTATAAACACCACATTGACAAAAAATATATTGAACAAATATAGCCCCAAAAAAAGTGAAATTCTTAATCACTTTCTTATATAAAAATAAAATTATAACCTCTGTGCTCCTTAGATTTGGTATTTGTTGACTTTCCAATTATTAATGTAATATCTCTCCTCTTTTATTGATTGACACAAAAAATAAATAAATAAATAAATCTTTGCATAAGACCAAAAAAAAGAGTAAAAACAAACTAACCAACCATATATGCAACCAATTGATTGGTTTGGCTATGTAAATTAGTGCACTAAAATTAATTTCAACTTGTGTTCTAACTTTTTTTTTTTTTTAATTCAATCGCATGCTTTGAACATTGAACAATTATTTGAAACTTCTACAAAAAACTGTTTCATTTTAAATTAATTCCCAGATGCATTCAACTAAATTTTTTTATACATTCAGTTTATTAATCAAATTTTGCCAAGTTTTGGCTGCAATGCTCTTTAATTTTGAGGCTACAACATAAAATATTTATTGGTCGTTTAAGCAAATTTTGTTGGTTGGTTGCAATATATAAAGGTTTTAGGGATCAAATTTGTTGTCATTAAAAATAAAAATCTTGTTACAAAAAACATTTAGAGACCAATTCTTATAATTGCGATGTAATCACTAAAAGATTGTCCTAAAAGTTTTTTTTTTAAAAAAAAGTACTTTTAGCAACAAAACTTTAAAAACATCACTAACAAATACACTTTTAGTGACAAAAAATTGGTCCCTCAAATATCACTAATAAATACACTTTAAAAAAGGTACTTTACTTTTTAAAATAAATTTTGATCACAAAATGATAGAAATTCATTACTAAATATCTAATTTTGTTGTTAAAAATACAACCATAACACTTTTAGCAATTAGAATTGAAAAATCTAGAAATCCTCTAGATGTTGATTTGTGATTATGTATCAATTTTAAGCAATAAAATAATCTTAATCAAACAATCAAGACAAATCGACATAACGCTTTTACGTGGAAAAATCACAATTGGACACCTCCAATTGTGATAAACGAACCATGGGCAACAGCCACAAAAACAATCCACTAAGAAGATTTAAAGGAATTACACAGGTATACTCTCAATTACCTAGCGAATTGAACCAACCTCTATGTGCCTCTTCCAACCCCGTCTTCACCTCGGAATTATCTTTTCAATGAGCCACTCCAGAATCCACCGAAGCTTCAGGCTCGAATTCTTCAGAATCTACCGAAAAACGACTCTCTCTTTTGTATAACAAACCTTAAGATCCAAAAAGAAGACCTGGAGAAATTACCCTTAGCTTTGGAAGAAAACCAAGCATTTATAGAAAACCAAAAGTAATCCTAGATTTGGAAGAAGACCAACTCCTTAAGAAATCTGGATTTTGAAGCTCGCTCGAGCGAAGCTTTTCTCGCTCGAGCGAGGAGCTTAACTTTCGTGATTTCTACTAGTGCCTTGGCTTGAGTGACGAATCCTTGGCTCGAGCGAGCAATCAACTCTTTCAGGTTTTTGTGTGGACGCAATCTGTCGCTCGAGCGAGAACTCCTTGGCTTGAGCGAGCAACCCTTAGCTCGAGCGAGTATTCCCTGGCTTGAGCGAACATGGGCGGACATGCAATTTTGAATGCAATTTTGTAATTTGCTTCGGCCGCGAGCTGACAGAGCAGCTCGACCCCCGTCATAATCAGCGAAGTGGCAATCTTAAAAGCATTAACATCACAAACTTCTCTGAATGGCACAATTCGGTTTGGATTCGCATCTAATAAACTCATAACCTCACTGAAATAAAAAATGCGAAAAAAAATACAACTGAAAGGAGTTTTGTCAAACGGGGTTGCCAAGAATAAAACCTAACAACCTCCCCCTTTGGCAATGCCGTAACAAAACACACCTAACAAATAAAATCCTAATTACCCCAACCCATTACAGCCAACAAAAACAAACTTCTTTCTGACGGTCAAGATCTGCAAAACAATTATTAATGTCACAATCTCCAAAACAACTATTAGTCCCATAAGAGTATATGAAAAAGCAATAAACATATGACAAGATTATCTTGAAGCATAAGATGGAAAACATGAATAGATGCGACTTGGAGATTTTAAGAACATATAGCATAAAAACCTGAAAACTAATACATGAAACCCTCAGACAATTGCAAGGACAACATTACTCCCCCTTTTTGTCACGAATTAACAAATGAAGCTCAAACAACTAAAGGAAGATTATAAACCACACAAACAATGATAACAGTGAAAAAGAAGAAAACGACAAAAATAATATGGTGGAGCAAGCAAGAAATCTCAGATTTGTACCTTAGAACACACAGGATTATCCAAGAAACACAATTACTTGAAAACACAATGTGCACAATCTGTAGAAAATTCCTTATGAAAGAAAGTGATGCATTATGTGAAAAGTATAGATCCCATGAGAAAAGTGTGTGTGTGACTCTTGGAGTTCGACAAACACTAGATTCAATCCTAGTAGTGATACGAAAGCTGGACCTCCGACAAGAGAATCTAAGCACGACAAAGGAAAGTCAAACCACTAGAAATCAAGGGGTATTTGGTGAGTAAAGGCGGAGGCTCCCCCTCAATCAATGAATCCTTTCTTCTTCTTCTTATTCTTTCTTTTGCACATTTTTTCTTTCTTTTGCATATTTTATCTTTTTCTTTTTCTTTTTCTTTTTCTTTTGCACAATCATTGGCGGCTGACACGCTCAAGAGTATGGAAACCGAACCAGAGAAGCATGGATATAATAAGGATGGCCTGGTTGGTGACTCTGAGGTAGCCTTTTCCTCATGGCTGGACTACAAAGAATAGAGAGGAAAGCCGTGGAGATGCAAAAAGATGGAAGATGGTTAAGAGACTCAACATCACCCATGATATGCTAGTATAGGTCAATCCCTCTGAAAAAAGCAAAAGATACAATGCCAGAAGTCCATAGAGAAAAAAAATCACTAAGGCGGAAGACTCCAAAATTTGCTAATCTAAGAGTGTGTACAAAATGAGACATACTAATAAAAAAACATGCACTTCAAAATGAGTAATGACCACAGAAAGCACACATATATTAACATGTAATGGATATTCTCATCAATTCCAATATGCACCAAGGACCACTCAAAAATTTCAAGCTTGCAAAACCATACTAAGAAAATCTTTTTGGGTTTTTTTATTTTTTTTTTCTTAACCAAAGCAAGACAAAAAACGAACAAGCACACATTTTTTTTTTTTTATTTATTAAAAACAACACACAAAAACCCAAAAGCTAAAACAAATAAACAAATTAACACAAGTCATGTTTTCTCACCCAAACCGCTTTAGTATAAACAAAGTTGTGAGCATTGCGGTTTTTGGATGGTGTCTTGACGTTGTATACTCCCGCCGCCTTCCGACCCGCGGGAGTATACAATGACAACTTCCGGGCATGAGTGCCCGATCGTGAGACTGCCCGTTGAACGTCCGATGGCACCTTGCTCCGACCTGAGCTATGCAACAACGAGATCCCCCTTGATCCCTGCCGGATGTGCTTGACGGTCCCCCATAATACGCTCACTTGGGGACTTCTTACTCCAGCTATTCCAAGAGTCTCCGCTAGTTGAACCTGTCTCGACTTGGTTTCCAACATCCTATCTTTAGGTCTAGGCAAATACACTCTCCCATGCAACTTATAACAATAAGGGCGAATATGACCATGCATACCACAATGATGACAAATAAAAACAGGGTGTACCTTCTTTTCTTTTACCTTACTAACTCTAGGAAGATTGAGAAGTCCATCCTTATGTTGAATTTTTTGTTCTCCCTTTTCTTGAGTTCTTGTATCATGAGATGTAGATGCACTCTGTTTTTGCTCTTTCTTACCACCAAAGCCAATGCCACTCTTGTCAGAACAAATTTGTTGAGAACCAATGATATTGTCCAAAGTCTTTGATCCTTTGTTCCAAAGTCCAATGGTTGCCATAGCACACTTGAGCTCTTTCTCTTTTTTGATCATTAGTTCTTCCAAAGCAACTTGATACATCTCGAGAGTTTCAATTTTTTCTTCATATGTTGCATAGATTTGCTGTAGCTCATTCTTCTCTGTCTCACAAATCAAGAGTTTTGCACAAAGAGCTTGTTGATCATTAACTATCTTGGTGGCATCAATCCCAGCCTCGGAATCTCCTCTTTTAGTTTGACATTCTCACTTTCACATGCTGTGAGTTTCATAGTGAGTTTGTCGTTCAATTTGGATAACTTAAGAGACTCCTTATACAACTTTTTATAAGCTTGCTCAAGCTCTTCATCATTACTACCCGAGGATTCATCATCAGTGGTATTCTCAACCGGCCTCTTCGGATACTCTGTTCGTCCTTCAGTTTCAGAAGTCACCATGAAAGTAAGGAATTGTTTATGTCCCTCTTCACCTTGATCTTTATTGTCACTTTCATCTTCATCAGATTCTGATTCATCATCCCAAGTGATAGCGAGGGCTTTCTTCTTCCTCAAACGAGTAAGGCATTCTGAAGCAAAGTGGCCAAATCCTTGGCATTCATAGCATTGGACTCTTTCAGAGTTCCCTCGTATCTTTCCTTTCTCCTTCTTGGCTATAGAATTAATTTTGAGTTTATCTTTACCTTTAGATTTATGAGTATGAGTAGATTCCAAAAGTTTAGGATTCTTTTTCAGAAAAGATTTTTTAAATTGTTTAACAAAAGCAGCCGTAATCTTGGAATCTATCTCACAATCCTCATCAGAATCCTCTCCAACTCTATGAGCACTACTAAAAGCAATATCTTTTTGTTTCTTTTTTAAATTCCTATGTGCCTCATAAGTTTGGAGATTTCCAACCAACTGATCCAGCTTGAGGTTGTCAACATCTTGAGCCTCCTCAATAGCCGTAACTTTTGGTTGGAACCGATCGGGCAAGGATCTCAAAATTTTTCCCATAACTTTGGATTCTGGTATTTTTTCACCTAAATTGAAGCTGGAATTTACAATGTCACTCAACTTCGCATAAAATTCATCAAAGGTCTCACTATCTTTCATTGAAAGGTTTTCGAAACTAGACGTGAGCCTTTGAAGTTTTGAGCGTTTAACAGAAGGAGTGCCCTCATGAATAGTTTGTAAGATATCCCAAGCCTCTTTTGCGACTTCACAATTGCAAATTCGGCTAAACTCTTCAGGTGTGACAGCACAAAAGAGAGAATTGATAGTTTTACTATTCTAGCTACTATTTTGGTAATCAATTGTGTCCCACTTTTCAATTGGTTTGGGGAAAGTTACTCCATCAACGGTAATTGTTGGTTCGGTCCACCCATTCATGACAGATTGCCAAACTTTTTCATCTATAGATTTCAAAAACGATCTCATCCGAGCTTTCCAAAAAGAATAATTGGATCCGTCCAGTAGGGGTGGTTAAACCATAGAATTTCCCTCATGAATTGAATCCATTATCACAAATCAAGCAAGATCTAGCTCAAAAGATTTAAAAAACAAACGAGCAACCCGCTCTGATACCAATTGAAAAATCTAGAAATCCTCTAGATGTTGATTTGTGATTATGTATCAATTTTAAGCAATAAAACAATCCCAATCAAACAATCAAGACAAATCGACACACCGATTTTACGTGGAAAAATCACAATTGGACACCTCCAATTGTGATAAAAAAAAACCACGGGCAACAACCACAAAAACAATCCACTAAGAAGATTTAAAGGAATTACACAGGTATACTCTCAATTACCTAGCGAATCCACGCCTAATTGAACCAACCTCTATGTGCCTCTTCCAACCCCGTCTTTACCTCGGAATTGTCTTTTCAATGAGCCACTCCAGAATCCACCGAAGCTTCAGGCTCGAATTCTTCAGAATCTACCGAAGAACAACTCTCTCTTTTGTATAACAAACAAAACATTTGATGTACTCTCTTTTAAACCATGGGTTGAATACTCAATAAAAACATCAAAGAAAACCAAACAAAATATCCCCAGATATAAACCTTAAGATCCAAAAAGAAGATCTGGAGAAATTACCCTTAGCTTTGGAAGAAAACCAAGCATTTATAGAAAACCAAAAGTAATCCTAGATTTAGAAGAAAACCAACTCCTTAAGAAATTTGGATTTTGAAGCTCGCTCGAGCAAAGCTTTTCTCCCTCGAGCGAGGAGCTTACCTTTTGTGATTTCTACTAGTGCCTTGTGTCACGACCCGCCAACGTGACTAGACCAAATTGTCCAACAAGAGGAAATCTCAAGAGAAGGAGGCTAGTGAAATGGCTTGGAAGCTCCTGGAAGACTTAAGAAAGTATGAAGACCATAAAGGATGCTAGAGGGTTCTGGAACTCTCTAGAATGGCTACAAGAAGAAAGGCTACAAGAGAATTGCCTAGAAGACTCTAGAATAATATAGAGCATTGTACATAATACTTGAAGGTTGTATGTATGTTCTAGAATAGGCTTTTTGAGAGGATGAGGGAAGGATCTAGAATCCCCTCCATCCATATAGATCTAGAATAGTCTATTAGATGTAATAGGAGGAAGTGTCTAGAACACTCTCCATTAGTATGGTTCTAGAATAATCTATGTAAGGCTATATAAAGAGGAGGCCCTCATTTGGCCAAACCAACCTAAGAACCAAGAAGTAGAACCAAGTATCCAAGAATTGTAAGCTTTCTCTCAAGTGCAATGCAAAGCTAGCATTCTCCAAGTCTCTCTTGTGTGTGTGCAATCCCCTAGCTCCCTTCCACAAAAGGCTTACTTAGGTGCAAGCAAGGCGTGCTATAAGCATCTAAGGCCGCACGGTTGGCTTGGAAAGACTGAGGGTTGGTTCAGCAAATCCAAGGCCGTGACAGTTGGTATCAGAGCAGGTTGCGAAGGCGTCGTGACTTGAGGACGGAAGGGCACTATGTCGGGAGTAACTCACATGGAGGAGCACCGCGGAAGGGAGATTACTGCTGATTTGGGCAAATGGGCAAAGCGGGCTAAGGATATGAAGCCCAGGCATAATTGCTTCCTTTGCGATGAGCTACATTGGGCAAGGAATTGTCCTAAGAGGAGGAGTCTCATTGCAATACTAGAGGAGCAAGAAAGGGAAGAGCAGTCTTGCATGGGATCTCTGCAGCTGCTTGAAGCGAAGCCTACTGCATCAACCCAATGGGATAAGGGTTTGATGTACGTAAAGGGCAAGGTCGCTGGGGAGGCAACCCAAGTCATGGTCGACACCGGAGCGTCGCACAACTTCATCAATGCGGAAGAGGCCAAGAGGGTTGGTCCGAACCTTGACGGGGGTCAAGGATTGATGAAGGTGGAAAACACCAAGGCAAAGCCCGTGGAGGGCCTGGCTCGAAGGGTTGAGCTGCACCTTGGTGAGTGGCGTGAAAAAGTCATTAACTGTGGCGTGGTGCTGGAGATCAAGTTATCGCGAGAGTTCAACGTGGTGATGTTGCCTCGCGACGACAAAATGTGCATTATGGACGGGGGTCCTTACATGGTGCCAACGGTGGACAAAGGAAATCAAAGAAGGCGTAAGTCAAGGAGAAAGCCTACGACTTCGAGGAAGAAGACGCGACGAGGGCGTCGCGAGCATAGGTGGGGGAGAATGTCACGACCCGCCAACGTGACCAGACCAAATTGTCCAACAAGAGGAAATCTCAAGAGAAGGAGGCTAGTGAAATGGCTTGGAAGCTCCTGGAAGACTTGAGAAAGTATGAAGACCATAAAGGATACTAGAGGGTTCTGGAACTCTCTAGAATGGCTACAAGAAGAAAGGCTACAAGAGAATTGCCTAGAAGACTCTAGAATAATATAGAGCATTGTACATAATACTTGAAGGTTGTATGTATGTTCTAGAATAGACTTTTTGAGAGGATGAGGGAAGGAACTAGAATCCCCTCCATCCATATAGATCTAGAATAGTCTATTAGATGTAATAGGAGGAAGTGTCTAGAACACTCTCCATTAGTATGGTTCTAGAATAATCTATGTAAGGCTATATAAAGGGGAGGCCCTCATTTAGCAAAACCAACCTAAGAACCAAGAAGTAGAACCAAGTATCCAAGAATTGTAAGCTTTCTCTCAAGTGCAATACAAAGCTAGCATTCTCCAAGTCTCTCTTGTGTGTGTGCAATCCCCTAGCTCCCTTCCACAAAAGGCTTACTTAGGTGCAAGCAAGGCGTGCTATAAGCATCTAAGGCCGCACGGTTGGCTTGGAAAGACTGAGGGTTGGTTCAGCAAATCCAAGGCCGTGACACTTGGCTTGAGCGACGAATCCTTGGCTCGAGCGAGCAATCAACTCTTTCAAGTTTTTGTGTGGACGCAATCTGTCGCTTGAGCGAGAACTCCTTAGCTTGAGCGAGCAAGCCTTAGCTCGAGCGAGCATGCCTTAACTCGAGCGAGCATTCCTTGGCTCGAGCGAACATGGGCGGACATGCAATTTTGAATGCAATTTTGCAATTTGCTTCAGCCGCGAGCTGACCGGGTAGCTCGACCCCCGTCATAATCAGCGAAGTGGCAATCTTAAAAGTATTAACATCACAAACTTCTCTGAACGGCATAATTTGGGTTGGATTCGCATCTAATAAACTCATAGCCTCACTGAAATAAAAAGTGCGAAAAAAAATACAACTGAAAGGAGTTTTGTCAAACGGGATTGCCAAGAATAAAACTTAACAAGAATAATTTGTCCCTAAAAAGTGATTTTGTTTCTTTAATTGGTCACGGTGAAATTAACTTAGAAGGACTTGTCTAGCTAGTTGACAAGGCGACACTCCCTTGTTAGCTTTCCATTCTTTAAAAAAGAAAAAAGAAAATTAGCTTGATGATGACTCATTCAATTTGAATTACTTCCTCTGTTTCAAAATATTTGTCTCTTATTTTATTTGTTATTGTCCCAAAATAGTAGTCTATTTTAAATAATCAAAAACAATAATAACATGAATTTTCTATTTTGTCATTTTAAATTTATATACAAAAAGTACAATTGTAACAATTGATGTTCCTAAAAAAAAATTCAAAAGGTAGTTTTGGAAATTTGTATTTTTAAAGTGTAATAATTATACTACAAAAAAAAATTAAATTTCCCCAAAAAAAAATAATATTTTGGAAGGGAGTATAATAAAATGGGAGATAAAGCAAATTACTTTGTGCTATTTAAAACATCATAATTTTATGTCCCTTCATGAATATTCTATAAAAGTGAAAGAATAATAAAAATATTTCGACACTTTTAATTAGAGCAACGGTATAGTATATAGTTGTAGTAATACTAAAATAGCACAGCCCGTCATAAAATACTCACTCCAATTGTGTAGTATATCCTGTACTAAAAGAGCGCAAAACTATTTTATACTACACCTATGTGCAATGAATTTTTTTTATAAACATCATACCTACTCTATTATAATTTGAGTTTAATTTAGGATAAATTATTTGTAGGTCTTAATAGTTAAACTTGATTTCTATTAAATCCTATTTAAAGTTAGTCTTAGTAAAATTATCACCAAAAATATTTTTTTTGTGACAATTTTTTTCATGTCGCTAAAAAGCAACTTTTATTGACTTTTTTGTCACAATTTTTATAAATTGTCACTGAAAGTTATAATTAATGACTTTTTTGTGTTGAATTTTTCAAACTGTCCCTGAAAGTTAAAAATTAGTGACTTTTTTTGTGACGATTTTTTTAAACTGTCGCTAAAACTTATAATTAGTAACTTTTTTGTGACAATGTTTAAACAGTCGCTGAAAATTAACAATTAGTGATATTTTTAATAATGTCGGATGAAAAATGCGGTTAATTATCACAGAACCTATTGGACAATAAGTCCACTATTAGAACCTATATGTATATCTCCCTTTGATGTATCACTAATTTATTATCCTTTATTAATCCAATAATTAAGAAATTGAAATCCTTACGAATCCTCAATACTAAAGAGAGGAATGTTAGACTTACAAAAATAAAATATTAAAATTTAAAAAAAAAAATCAATCATTAATGGATGTTTGGGAGGAATTAGATTGGGTGCATTTCTAACCTTTGGCATGAATATACAAAGTGACTATCTTCAAACTTTAACCCAAAGAAAAAGAAAAGTAAGTGTAATAAAGGAGATAAATTAAATGGAGGAAAAAGAAAAGGATAGTCAGATTATGGCTATGCACATCTTTATCCTAGTGTTTAGGGAAATATTTATGATCAACAATGTAAAAAATGACATTTATGCTCAAATAAAAAACTCAGCAAATTCTGATTTTGGTAAGAGCCCCCCTTTTTTTATTATTATATATTGTTTTAATTTTGTTTAATGTAACTTTTATTTATTTTGTAACTTCATCTTACATTAATAGTTATGGTAGTTGATAAATTCTGCACCCTAGTAGAGCAGCTTGTAACTAAATCGGTATAAAATATACTTTACCATACTATAGTACCCAAAAATACTATGTCAATAGAGATATCTTAGCATGTTGTCTTCAGATTGAAGAGGTGTGTGACATTATATAATTGTTGTACCAAATGATCTGAAAAGCATAAAGAACCTAGTTCCTAAAATATATTTTCATCACTGCAACAGCAATCATACCATGGCAATGTCAGTTTTTTTTTTTTCATTTTTTTTTTTTTTTGGAAAAATTACTAACATAATGTTTTCAGCTTTGCAATTGCATTTATGTGCAATGGAACTACTTCTTACATAAGAACTTTCTTACTATAAAATATGATGTATCATATGCACCTACAAAGGTACATCTACCACAATTAGTGCCATGTTAGTAGTGAATGCTTTTACATTGACAATTGTAATAATTTTTAATATATATTATAAATATTGAGAATTATATTAAACTGGACATTTAATTTTATAGATAAGTTCAACAAATACCTATAAAAATACAAACACCCTTTGTCAACGGGCTAGCATTGGCACCGTTTAGTAAAGCTGTGGGAAAGTGATTATAACTTATATCTTAACAGCTTATAACTTATAACTGTGAATATAAGCTGATTTTTTACTTATAAATTAAGCTTCTCCTTCCCTACTTAAAGAATAAGTTGATTTTTGACTTACAAAAAGTTATAAGTTGTATTGTTAAGCTGAACCAAACACATCAAAATAGCTTAAATTAAGGTAAAAACTGAAATAAGTTAGAAATAAATCCTACCAAACAGGACCATTGTATTCTACAATTGTAATATCGAAACTACTAAGTTTATGGCTTAAACTAGCCAAAGAACTAACACTGTTTTTCAACATCAAGAAAACAATGTTGAAGCAAGTGCACAAACTTTTCACCAAACTAGTGATAGAACACATTGGGGGTGTTTGTTTCAGCTTTTCAGAGCTAACTTATGGCTTTTAGCTTTGAAAAAGTTATTTTGGACTGTTTGGTTAAACTTATTTCAAATAGCTTCTGATTCTAACAGCTTATTTTAACTCAAAAAAGATGATTCTGAGAAGCTGCTCACCCCTTGCTTCTGATTATCAACTTCTGCTGTGGACATGTTAATTTATGGTTATACTCTTAAATTTTTTTATTTTTTATTTTTTTAAAAATAGAAAAAGACTCAAATGGACTATAGATTATTATTATTATTTTTTATGAGAAATGTAGACAAACAAAAAATAAAAATTAATTGAAAAAGCTATTTCACAGCTTATTTAACAAACACTACTCAACAACTTAAATCTATAATCCAACAGCTACACCAAACAGATTAACAACTTCTGATTAAAGTCATAGTCTATAATCTGTTAAGCTATAATCTATAAGCTGTTTTAACAGGTACACTAAACGGGGCCATTAGTGGTTGCTTTATTTGTCCTTGTGGTCATTAGATTCATGAATACAGTATGCCTATTCACGAAAGAACATTGTATAGAAGTCTACTTTCTATGCGTACTTTTTAAATTCAGTTATGTGTAAAATAGATGATTGAGTGATGATTAAAGAAAATATGAGAGGGAGCATTACTTTATATATTTTAATAGACTGTCACATCATTAGATTTGAAAAGTGTATAGCACTACTCAGTGTCATTTGGGGAACATAGTAAAAAGCCACGTTTTTAGACAACATGTCCAAAAACGTGGCTGCCAAAAACGCCAGAAAAGCCATTTGGCAAGTGCCAAAAACGCAGCCGTAAAATTACAAATTAGGGCCTATGAAAAAAAATAAAAAAATAAATCTCTTATGTTGGGTAAGGGTATTTTGGTCATTTTAATTTGATTTGGCACCATAAATAATTATTAAACTAAAAAGTAAAAAGCCAACTTTTTACCAACTTCCCAAATCACTTCCAAAAAAGCCAAAAAATTTGATAAAAAGTCAAAAGCCAACTTTTTACCAACTTCTCAAAACAACCCTCATTCATAAATTATGTGAAAGCCTTTGTTGGCAAGGTGATCTTTGCTAGCCAATATATTATTCATAAGCAAGGTTTTAAGAAGCGGCCGCAACCGTTACGTAACGCCGTTACGTAACGATTTTAGCGGTTACCGCCACCCGTTACGGCCGCTTTTGCAGTGTGATTGAGATTCACAGGTGTGTCGGCTGTAGCGGCTGCCGTAGTGGTTGTAACGGCGCCGTAACAATCGTAACGGCCTGTTATGCACCGTTACGTAATGGTTCCAAATTGTTTCTTTCGAAAAAATACACAAAAAAAAAATTGAAAATGGGAGAAGAGGGAGAGACGATGGAAGATAAAAAGAGAAAATGGAGGATCAAGAGATAGAGAGAGGAGGAAAAATGAAGAACATGTTGTTGATTTGTTTAAGCTGTATAACCTGTGCTATTCTATTCAACTGCTATCACTAAACCATTTTGTTTGTGTGTGTCTATCTAAATATATTGTTTGAAAATAATAATAATAATAATAAGAGTGGTCATTATCTATTTGGGTTGGTTAAAATATGTGTGTATATATATATATATATTGGAGCTCTTATTTATTCTCTTACTTTTGTTATTGTTTATCTTACATATAATAGTTAGTGATTGATTTTTTGTATAATATAAAGCCATTAATTATTAAAATAAAATGTAAAAAACTCAGTTTATAGTGATTTAAAAATATAAAATATATTGGATCATACTTAAAAATTTACAAAAATTGATCAATATTTATTTTTAACCCAATAAATATGATTATGGAAAAAAAATATGTGTATCGGTAAGTTTGTTTCAAATTGTGTGAAAAATAAAAAAATTTACGGTTCCGGTTACCGCAACCGTTACACTACGGCCTTTACACCCCGCAACCGCAACCGCGTCACCGCCACCATTACAGCGACCGCAACCGCTTTTCAAAACCTTGTTCATAAGACATGCATACATGTAGACTGCAAAGTGAATCACATGCACACCCCAACGATGGCTGCGAAATAATGCAATGTTAATGTTTCCTAGTTGATGATTTGGTGGCCGGAGGCACTCTGATGTTGAAGTTGAAGTAAAAAACAATCTAAGATAGAAAGGAATATAAAAGCAAGAGTATGCAAGAGAGAGATTTTGGCTTCAATGTGTGTATCCTCATCCCATTGAGGTTCGTCTTCCTTTGTACTAACGCCTCTTTGTCCATGTAGCATTGGTCTCTTTAATAGCCCCATCTCGAAGTTTGATTTTTGGTTAATTGTATCAACGTCAACTTCATCCTGCCACGTCTGTAATGGGACTCCGTTTGTTTTGGGTGAAAGAGAGGGTATTAAGATTGCTAATATTAAGGTATTAGTAATTGTTGGGTATACCTCCTTATTGGAGTGTGGGACCCAATTGGTTTGTTAAAGAGTTTCAATTTGACTTGATTTAGGTATAATATATTTTTATATATTATATTTGTGGAGATCCAATTCAATTTGGATACAACTAAGGTTTGATTAAAAACCCTAGATTCATTATATTATGTTCATTCAAGGCATCAAAGCGGCGGCACTAGAATACCAGAATACACATTGATTGGTAAGTGTGCTTGGTAATTTGTTGGGCTTCAATTGATATTGATTGTTGCCCTGTTTGACTTGGTCAATTCTTGACCAAGAATTGGTGCCATCAAATTCAAGAATTTATGCTTTGCTTTGCAACTCTGTTCGGTTCTGCTTTGAAGGTCTACATTGGAGGTTTTGATTTGGGTTCGTTATTTTGGGTCTTCTTCAACTCTGGTTCTGAAGATTTTGGTTCATCTATTTGGTGAGGACTTTCCTCTTTGTTTATTTGTGATTATTTGGAATTCACCTAAGGGTGATTTTGTGAGACCATTAGTGTCTCGTTTGTAATCGTTTGGAACTTATTTGGTTGATAGTGGAATCGGATTTCGATCCCGTGGACGTACCTCACATTGAGGGAACCACGTAAAAATTCTTGTGTTGCCTTTGATTTAATTTTTCCGCATTAGTTTTTATTCCCATTGATTGATTTACTTGTGGGGAATCACATCGATTTTCCCTAACAACTGGTATCAGAGCTTACGGTTTATTTGGGTCTATTTATTTGTGTAAATCAATGGAGGGGAATGTGGGTCGTATGTCTAGCTTCAATGGAAGCAATTGGGTAACTTGGAAAACTAAAATGGAGGACCTATTATTTTGTAAAGATTTATATGGACCCATTGAGGGTGATTCTGGCAAACCCGAGGGTATGAAAGATGATGAATGGAATAGGCTTAATCGAAAAGCCGTTGGTGTTATCCGTCAATGGATTGATGACAGTGTGTTTCATCATGTTACTACTGAAACTTCAGCACATGATTTATGGAAAAAATTAGAGGGCCTTTATGATAGGAAATCAGCCACAAATAAAGCTTTTCTGTTTCGTAAGTTGGTTAATTTAAAATATAAAGAGGGCAGCCCTATTCCGGAACATCTGAATGAAATAAAGAGTATTGTTAACCAACTTGCTTCTATGAAAATTGTTTTTGATGATGATTTGCAGGCTTTGATGCTACTTAGTTCTTTGCCCGAAAGTTGGGAGACTTTGGTTGTGACCGTCAGTAATTCAGCGCCCGATGGAGTTGTCACAATGGGCCAAGTCACTAGTAGCCTGTTGAATGAAGAAACTAGAAGAAAATCAGCGGGTTCCTCTCATTCGGAAGCATTCGTTGTGAGAGGCCGAAGCAAAACAAGGGGGAGAAGTAAGACTCCTCATGGTCGTGATCAAAGCCGTGACAAGTCAAAAGATGGTTCTTTTTCAAAGAAAGACATTGAGTGCTATTATTGCCATGAGAAAGGGCACATGAAGCGAGAATGCCGAAAGCTCAAGAATAAGGAGAAAAGGCGTGACAAAAGTGTGGACAAGAAGCAAGAAGACACAACGGCAGTTACTACCAATGGTGATCTCATGGTCGTTTGTGAAGATGATTGTATCAATTTTGTGGGCCAAGAGAGCAATTGGGTGATTGATTCTGGTGCTTCTTTTCATGTGACTTCTCGAGTTGATTTCTTCACTACCTACACTGCAGGAGATTATGGTTCTGTTCGAATGGGTAATGAAGGTTTGTCCAAGATTATTGGTATGGGTGATGTTTGCCTGGAAACAAATTTGGGCTGCAAGTTGTTGCTTAAAGATGTGAGGCATGTTCCCGACATTCGCCTCAATTTGATCTCTACTGGGAAGCTAGATGATGAAGGCTACAACAACAAATTTGGTGATGGAATATGGAAGCTCACAAAAGGTTCCTTGGTGGTGGCTAAGTGCAAGAAGACTCATACACTTTATTCGATGCAAGGAAAAATTTGTAAAGGTGTTGTCAACGCACTTGAAGATGATACTTCTACTGAATTGTGGCACAGGCGACTTGGGCACATGAGTGAAAAGGGGCTGCAAGTTTTGTTCAAGAAAGAGCTTCTACCCGGTTTGAAAGGTACACATCTTAAAACTTGTGTTCATTGTTTGGCGGGTAAACAACATAGAGTTTCTTTTCATAAAAATGTTGCTTCTAGAAAAGAAAATGTTTTGGAGTTGATCCATTCAGATGTTTGTGGTCCTTTAAAAGTTAGAACACATGGTGGTGCACTTTATTTTGTTACTTTCATTGATGATTATTCAAGGAAAGTTTGGGCTTTTTTACTAAAAACTAAAGATCAAGTTCTAGAAGTATTTAAGCATTTTCAGGCTATGGTTGAAAGAGAAACAGGGCAAAAATTGAAGTGCATCCGATCAGACAATGGTGGTGAATACATTAGGCCATTTGATGAGTATTGTCGCAGCCAAGGTATTCGGCACCAAAAGACAGTTAAGAAGACTCCTCAACAAAATGGAGTTGCCGAGAGGATGAACCGCACCATTGTGGAAAGAACAAGGTGTTTGCTTTCACAAGCTAAATTGCCAAGATCCTTTTGGGGTGAGGCATTGAAGACAGCGGTTGACGTGATCAATTTGTCTCCTTCCTATCCATTGAATGGTGATGTTCCAGAAAGAGTTTGGACCGGCAAAGATGTGTCTTATGAGCACTTGAGAGTGTTTGGTTGCCGAGCCTTTGTTCACATTCCAAAAGATGAAAGGTCCAAGCTTGATAGCAAGTCAAAACAATGTATTTTTCTTGGCTATGGGCGTGATGAATTTGGTTATAGATTGTGGGATCCGGTCGACAAGAAAGTCATTCGAAGCCGTGATGTTGTGTTTCTTGAAGACCAAACAATTGAAGACTTTGGCAAAGGTGATCAACCGGAGCCAAAAGCTAGTGATCTCATTGACATGGATTTATCTCCTTCATCTTCAGTTGATGATGAAAACGGGGGAGATGTGCAGCCACCTATTGAAGATGTAGAGGATGATGCTAATTCTAATGAAGTTGAGCCAGAAATTGAGGAAGAGCATCCAACTCAAGAACTACCACCACAACTTGAGTTGAGGAAATCTACAAGGGACCGACAACCTTCAAGAAAGTATCCTCCCAATGAATTTGTGTTGATTTCTGATCAAGGGGAGCCGGAGAGCTACCAAGAAGCAATTGAGCATGCAAAGAAAGGTGATTGGAAAAAGGCCATGGAAGAGGAGATGAATTCCTTAGTTGAAAATCACACTTATGATTTAGTGAAGTTGCCTAAGGGGAGGAAAATTCTGAAAAATAAGTGGGTCTTCAAATTGAAGAATGATGGCAAGAATCTGAGGTACAAGGCACGTCTTGTCGTAAAAGGCTTTGGGCAAAAGAAAGGTATTGACTTTGACGAGATTTTCTCACCGGTTGTAAAGATGTCTTCTATTCGGGTTGTACTTGGCATGGCTGCAAGTATGAACCTTGAAGTTGAGCAAGTCTTTTGCTATGAAAGATTTGGGACCGGCAAAGAAAATTCTTGGTATGAAAATTGTTCGTAATCGCAAAGAGGGGCTGATTTGGTTGTCTCAAGAAAGATATATTGAGAAAGTTCTTGAGAGGTTCAACATGGATAAAGCGAAGCCGGTTAGTTGTCCACTTGCAGGTCACTTCAAACTTAGTTCGAATCAATGTCCTACAAGTGAGAAAGACAAAGAAGAGATGTTGAAAGTTCCTTATGCTTCAGCAGTTGGTTCTTTGATGTACGCCATGGTTTGTACAAGGACGGATATTGCTCACGCCGTTGGTGTGGTGAGTCGTTTTCTCTCTAATCCGGGTAAAGAACATTGGGCAGCGGTAAAATGGATTCTAAGATATCTTCGAGGGACTTCGAAGGTGTGTTTGTGTTTTGGAGATGGTAAGCCGATGCTTGATGGGTTCACTGATTCTGACATGGCTGGTGATGTTGATTCTAGGAAATCTACTTCGGGGTATTTGATGACTTTTGCAGGGGGAGCTGTGGCATGGCAATCTAAATTACAAAAATGTGTTGCTCTCTCAACTACCGAAGCTGAATTTATTGCCATTACGGAAGCTTGCAAAGAAGAGTTATGGTTAAAGAAATTTTTGCAAGAATTGGGTTTGAAGCAAGAAAAGTATGTGCTTTATTGTGATAGTCAAAGTGCTATTCACTTGAGTAGAAATTCTACTTTTCATTCGAGATCGAAACACATTGATGTGAGATACCACTGGATTCGTGATGTGTTAAATTCGAAGTTATTACAACTCGAAAAGGTTCACACAGATGATAATATTTCAGATATGTTGACGAAGACTTTGTCGAGGGACAAACATTTGAAGTGTCGAACTTTGGCGGGTATGGTTGATCTCTCCACCTAAGTCGGTAGGGGGAGAATTGTTGGGTATACCTCCTTATTGGAGTGTGGGACCCAATTGGTTTGTTAAAGAGTTTCAATTTGACTTGATTTAGGTATAATATATTTTTATATATTATATTTGTGGAGATCCAATTCAATTTGGATACAACTAAGGTTTGATTAAAAACCCTAGATTCATTATATTATGTTCATTCAAGGCATCAAAGCGGCGGCACTAGAATACCAGAATACACATTGATTGGTAAGTGTGCTTGGTAATTTGTTGGGCTTCAATTGATATTGATTGTTGCCCTGTTTGACTTGGTCAATTCTTGACCAAGAATTGGTGCCATCAAATTCAAGAATTTATGCTTTGCTTTGCAACTCTGTTCGATTCTGCTTTGAAGGTCTACATTGGAGGTTTTGATTTGGGTTCGTTATTTTGGGACTTCTTCAACTCTGGTTCTGAAGATTTTGATTCATCTATTTGGTGAGGACTTTCCTCTTTGTTTATTTGTGATTATTTGGAATTCACCTAAGGGTGATTTTGTGAGACCATTAGTGTCTCGTTTGTAATCGTTTGGAACTTATTTGGTTGATAGTGGAATCGGATTTCGATCCCGTGGACGTACCTCACATTGAGGGAACCACGTAAAAATTCTTGTGTTGCCTTTGATTTAATTTTTCCGCATTAGTTTTTATTCCCATTGATTGATTTACTTGTGGGGAATCACATCGATTTTCCCTAACAGTAATAGCCTTGTTTGTTTTGGGAGAAGGCCTTGGGACTATTAGTCCCTTGGTATTACTAATACCCTTGGAGAGGGGATTGGTAAGGAAGAGATAGAGATGGTATTAGAAAAATAGTGAGGCGATTAGAAATTTTTTTATTTTTTTTACTTTTTATATATGGAAAAAAAAAATTTAAATATAATTTTTAATTTTTTATATTTTTTTACTTGTTTTATTATTTTATATAAAAATAATTTAGCAATTCCTCACTATCAATCCCTTCACTATTAATCCCCTCACTATCAATCTCCTCCATTCTATCTCTCAAAACAAACGGGCCTTAATAGTCAATATTACTACGAGACTCACCCTTTATATCACAATGTTAACTTGCCTCCTCATCAGACTAGGGACACAATGATGTTTTTCTCCTCCAAATGCAAACCTAATTTTTTGCTCCATTAATAATTTTTTTTTTTTTTCGTAATGTCAGCGTTTTTTGTTTCAGTTTTCTGAATT
Source organism: Camellia sinensis (assembly GCF_055761805.1). Lineage (NCBI taxonomy): Eukaryota > Viridiplantae > Streptophyta > Magnoliopsida > Ericales > Theaceae > Camellia > Camellia sinensis. The sequence goes on from NC_138967.1 coordinate 54,895,903, forward strand.
CAATTTTCTGAAAATTGAGTTTTTTTGTTTTTCGTGTTTTTTTTTTGTTTTTAGTAAATATTTTTTAAATTTTAAGTAATTTTTTTACTTTTTTAGATGTATCTAAATAGCAAAATATTTGTGAAAAAATATTTTAAAAAATTAATAAATACACAAAAATATGAAAAATATACTAAATTTTTTTTTTTTTTTTTTTGGTATTTAGTGTATTTTTTAAAGATTTCTTTCACAAATATTATACTTTTTAAGTGTATTTATATTAGGTGTGTCTAAAAATTAAAACAAAATTGTTTAAAATATTAAAAAAAATTATTGAAAATGTGAAAATACGGAAAATAAAAAAGTAAATTTTCTGAAAACTATAACCAAACAAAATGAATTTGCTATTGGGATATATTATTGTTCAAGTTTCTAATAAATGTAATGACCAATTCTCATCTGATTAAGCTACCTCTTGGTGAATATGATGATTTCCGTATTGATATAGACACATTTTGGGTTTCATATTCCTATTGAGGTTGAAACAAATTTTATTGTTCAATCAACCCAGAAGATTAACTCAAATTTAGATACAAACCATCAATGTAAATTAATTTATAGTAGACGAAGAATATTGTAAGCATTAGTAACAACGATCAAGAAAAATGGCACTGGTAATTACTTCTAAATTATAGCATGGTACAACAAACAATCCCATGTGCACTAAATTTAGGTCCATTTGAAAATGACTTTATTCTTGCCTATTGTTGTTCTATTATCTTATTCATTTCCTTGTCAAGCAATAGGAGATTATTTATTAATATCACAAGAATTATATTAAGTTGGGACGATTAACTTTGTAAAAATGTCGAACAAAGCCATTTTAAGCCCTAATGAGTTGGCTTAGTAGTCGAGGCTTGGCTCTTGGGGATGTAATCTTTCCAATGTCTCAAGTTCAAAATCTCATTATAGATGCAAATAACCCCCAGGCGCAATGAATTAGGCCCTGCTAGCTAAAGTCGCTTGGCGAATATTCACAGATCCACACTCCCTTATTAGCAGGGTTTTCCTTTCCAAATATTGTAAGCACAATAATTTTTTGGCTTATAAATCAAAGGCAAGTTGTTCATGGGGTTGGAGAAGCATTTTATGGGGATGGGACCTTCTAACAAAAGGTTTATTTTGGGTAGTTGGTAATGGTTCTAAAATTGATCTACCAATGGATTCTTAACAATGACATGATTGATCAGGGAATAGGGGATTTTTTCTCTTCTTTTCAGGTTGCACATTTGCTCGATCAGAATAATAGTACCTAGAGAGAGCCTTTAATCAGAACTTTGTTCCCCACTGATATGGTTCCACATGAAAATTTTAGAAATTTCCTAAATGTTGATTTGTGATTATATATCAATTTTAAGCAGTAAACAACAATCATAATCAAACAATCAAGACAAATCGACACAATGATTTTACGTGAAAAAATCACAATTGGGCATCTCCAATTATGATAAAAAAACCACGAGCAATAGCCACAAAATAATCCACTAAAAAGATATAAAGGAATTACACAGGTATACTCTCAATTACCTAGCAAATCCACGCCCGAATTGAACCAACCTCTATGTGTCTTTTCCAAACCCATCTTCACCTCGGAATTGTCTTGACGATAAGCCACTCCAGAATCCACCAAAGTTTCAGGCTCGTATTTTTCAGAATCCACCGAAGAACAACTCTCTCTTTTGTATAGAATTAAACAAACAATCCTTTTATGTAAACTTCTAAAATCATAAGTTGAATACTCAATCAAAACATCAAAGAAAACTAACAAAGTATCCCCAGATATAAACCGTAGAATCCAAGAAGAAGATCTGAAGAAGTAATCCTAGGTTTGGACTGAAACATGTATTTATAGAAAACTGTCCCGCGATCTCCGCTCGAGCGTCGGATTGGCCGCTCAAGCAAGCCTACGCTCGAGCGCGAAAAGTTCTACTCGAGCGGGAAAAAACAACATCCAGTAGTTTCACAAGCGAATAAACTTCTGGAACTCAGCATTCTCCGCTTGAGTGGGGGAATCGACGCTCGAGCGGGGAGGCAACTTTGAATGTATTTTTGCATTTTGCTTCGGGGGCGCTATCCCTTGACCCCGCCGTGGCGCTGCCCTGGACCCGCCAAGGGGCGCTGCCCCCTCGACCCCCGCGAGCTGACCGGACAGCTCGATCCCCGTCATAATCAGCGAAGTGGCAATCTTGAAAGTATTAATATCACAAACTTCTCTGCAAGGCACAATTCGCATTTGATTCGCATCTAAAAACTCATAGCCTTACTGAAATAAAAAGTGCGAAAATAAGTACAACTGAAAGGAGTTTTGTCAAACGGGATTGGCAAGAATAAAAACTTAACACCACATATTCTCAAAATTCACATACCTCCTGACAATAAACCTGACATTCCTGTTGGCCGCCACACCAAAGATGGATATTATTCCGTTAAGACGGAATATTTTCTCGCCATTGAAGGGGCATATTAGGAAGGTCACAGTTGGATATGACATAGACTACAATGTGTGGAAAAAGTTATGGAAACTAGAATTGCCAACCAAATGGACAATGTTTATTTGGAAATTCTTACGTCGCATTTTGCTTGTTGGTTATGTTCTTACTAAACGGGGCTTACCAATTGGTTCTTTCTGTGTTAGATGTCATGAAGAAGCTGAGACATTAGAACATGTATTCTTTGGTTGTCCATTTTCGAAACATATTTGGCGAGGATCTAGTTTGGGGTTGAACGTTGATATAGGGCAGCGTTTAACAGTTGGCTCTTGGTTTCAAGAATGGCTTAAGATTGCCCCGGACAAGGCAGCTATTGTTGAATCAATTAAAATTCTTTGGGAAATCTAACGAATCAGTTTTTGAACACATCGTAGAAGACCCAATCCAGGCTGTGCATGCAATTAATCTTTTGAATTGGGATTTCAGTAAAGAGAATACAGAACTACAGACTTCTTTATCACACGATGTAGCTGAAAAACTTTCTATTAACTCTACTAGTGTTACTAACAATATACAATGCTGCCTAAATTCATCTCCTCACGGGTTTCTAATAGATGGGGCTTGGAATAAGCACTCAAAACAGGCAGGGGCTGCTTGGGTTGCTTTGAATAATGAAGGGAAACCAATCTTAATTCGAAACATCAGTTTCTTGGCAACATCACGAAAGCCGGTGCATGCTTAGAAGTATTACGATGGTGCAAGGACAATAGGGATGGCAATGGGAGTTAATGGGGGTGGATATTAATTTTCCATCTCTATTCTCCTATAATAAATTTTTCTCATTCTCCATTCCCATGGGTACCACCCTCCCCATTTTTTAATGGGTTTGGATTTTCCCAACCTCCTTTAATTCTCATTTTTATTTTATTTTTATTTTTTATATTTAATGTTAACAACAATTTTTTTTTTTTTAAGGTTCACAACAAAAGTTAAATATACCTTCAATTTTTTTTCTTTCTTTTTGTGGGGACATATTTTTTGAATACCAACACGTGGCATGGTGACGCCGACGTGTCAGCCGAGGTGCCACGTGCCCTGGTAGTTAAGCCGAGGTAATCTCGGAGAAGCCGAGGTAATCTCGGATAAGCCGAGGTCATCTCCGAAGATGTCGGAGTCCGAAGATAAGGGACAAGAGTCCTAAGGCAAAGAGGGGACTTAGTTAAGATAAGGATAAAAGCTCTTAGGGAGTTTATCTCTATCTCTTAAAGAGTCCAGAGTAAGCACTAAGATTGGAGTTCATAGAAGTCGTACTTCTAGTTGGACTTGGATTGAGTATATTATAAAAGAGAGGCACCCCCGTGGGTCTAAGGTATGTGATTCATACTTTGAGTATTCAGTTTAATACTTGATTATCCTTGAGAATCATACTGACTTGATCGTCGGAGTGCCCCCGGGTGGAAGAACCACCGCCGGAGCTTTTCTTTTCTGTTACAGGTTGCTGGAGCCATCTATTCTGCCGGTGCTTAGCTGCTGATCACTAAACGGGCAGTGTGGTCAGATTTTTACCCACACAATTTGGCGCCGTCTGTGGGAACGAAGGAAGAATAGATGGCCAGTAACGGACAACAAGGAAACGCTGGGGACGATGCTCCTTCTGGAAGCAGCAGACCGATTAACCTTGACACCGAAGGAGACAATCGCAATGCAGAAGCCCGTGACCAGGGTCACAGGGAGAACGACGATATCCAGGAAGGTGACACAACAAAAAGATCAAACCAAGGAAAATACTACAATGAAGACAACCTCCAGGTATGGAGGGACAGGTGCCTACGCAGAGACGAGGAAGTAAAGGAATTAGCAAACAAGTTGGCGGACCTCCAGTCGGTCGTCAACTTCATGATGCAGAACAATGTTATGCAACCACCATACCCGCTGCAAGATACGCCAATGCCAGCAACCAACACCCAGAAGGGTGGAGGAAAAACAATCCCCGAGGTCCCTCAACGTACCAGGAGCGGAAGGCATTCTCACCGGCCTTCCAGGGAAGTCGGACGAGAAAGGCCGAGGCAAGAAGAGTCCCGAAGGACGCAACACATGAAGAATCCAGACCCCAAAGAACATCGACATGTTCAGGGGCAAGTACTCCACTTTGACACAACCCATGAAGAGAGACCCAAACGGACCCACCTCGAGGCCGAGAGCAGTATACCAAAAAGACTAAAATCAAAAGACAGCCGAGCTCCAGGGAGGAGCAAAGAAGACTTAAGGGACTACCTCAAGAGGAGGCAGCAAAATGCAGAAGCCGAGGTAAACTCCCCAGTAAAACCGAAAACAGCCTTCTCGGTAGAACTGGACAAATTCGAACCACCCAAGAGGTTCAGTATGCCGAGGTTCCAAATCTATGATGGTAAGTCAGATCCAAACTTTCATGTTGGGCTATACCTAAATTCAATGGCACTATATAGCGGGAACGAACCATTGCTCTGCAAGGTATTCCCCTCATCCTTTGGGGAAATTGCATCTGATTGGTTCCACAAGTTACCGAAAGGAAGTATAAAGACATGGGAAGGCCTGGCCGAGATGTTTGTGGCCAGGTTCGTGACCAACAAGCTGCAACCCCTGAGGGTTGATGCTTTGATGGCTCTAAGAATAACCAAGGAAGAAGGCCTTAGGGCCTATGCGAAGAGATACTACGAGGTGTTCAACCGAATACCTGAATGCAACCAGGAAGTAGCAGTCGTGTCTTTCAAGAACGGCCTGAAAGATGACTGCCCACTACGGAAGTCTTTGGCAAAAACACTGCCAAAGAGCATGGAAGAACTCATGGCACGAATTGAGAAATACGCCAGGGCCGAGGAAGATACGTCGGGAAACATAGAGGTGAAGCAAGAAAAGGGCAACGGCTCGCCAAAGCGAGGCCGAGTCAACAATGGACTCACCAGGCAAGAAATAGAATTAAGAAATAAACAGGCGGTAACCACGGTATTCCGGATCCCCATCCATAAAATCTTGGATCGGATTCGGAATCAACCATATTTCAGGGCTCCAGAAAGAGCACCAGGGGAATTCATGGGAAAAAACGTCGGCAGACGTTGTGCCTACCACAATGAAGGAGGGCATCCAACTCAAGGTTGCAGGGCCTTAAAAGCACACTTGGAGGACCTAGTAAGGCAAGGCCTTCTGAGGGACCTGGTCGATGAGGCCAGAACAAGGGAAGAACAGGCAAGGTTGCCTCAAGCACCAGCAGCACCCCCTCCCCCAGCACAGCGACCACAGGCAGGAGAACCAAGGGTGGTCAATGTGATCCACTCAAGGGTCAACGAAAACGAGGTCAGAGGAGAAACCCAGAGGGTAAGACATTTACAGCATATCCACCAAGTTGGGGACAAGAGACATCGGCCAGAAGAATGCCAAGGGCCAATGATAGCCTTTACCGAAGCCGACCTAGAACTGGTCCAACATCCGCATAACGATGCCTTGGTAGTATCCCTCCAGGTTGGGGAATGCCAAGTAAAACGCATCCTAATAGACCAAGGCAGCTCCTGTGACATCATGTACGTCAGATGTTACAGAGAGCTAGGCCTTCACCCCGATGACCTAGAGCAATCCAGCGGCCCGATGGTCGGCTTTAATGGAACGCCAACATGGCCACTGGGTGCAACAAGCTTAGAGGTACAAGCCGGCACTAAAAAGATCAGGACAGAATTCCTGGTCATTGACACACCCTCACCATACAACATCATCCTTGGAAGACCGTGGTTGCATGCAATGGGGGCAGTTCCCTCGACGTTGCATCAACTACTCCGGTTCCCAACGGAGCATGGGATTGAAGAAGTCAGAGGGGATCAACTACAAGCCAAAAATTGCTCCATGGCAGCAATAAAGTCCACCTGTAGTATACAGGAGCCAAAGAAAGCAGAAGTTGAAGATGGAGACATGGAAGTCCTGGAAGACGTCGGGAAAGAACCGACCGAGAAAAGCGAAGAAGCACTAAAGAAAATCTTCGTCCAGGAGGGCGACGAAGAACGATTTTTTCTTCTCGGCTCCGGCCTAGCCAAAGAAGAAGAAAAAGAACTAGAAAATTTTTTAAGGGCAAACATAGAGGCATTTGCCTGGACACCCTATGAAATGCCTGGCATTGACCCCGAGGTCACTTGCCACAGTTTGAATGTCGACAGATCGGCAAAACCAGTGATTCAACGAGCCAGAAGGCCGACGTTATTACACGTCGAAGCAGTGGAGGAAGAGGTAGACAAACTCCTTGAAGCCAGGGCAATCCGAGAAGTCCAGTACCCAACGTGGCTGTCCAACACAGTAGTAGTAAAAAAGAAAAATGGCAAATGGAGGGTTTGTGTGGATTTTACCAGCCTCAACAAAGCTTGCCCCAAGGACAGTTTCCCTCTGCCCAAAATCGACCAACTGGTTGACGCCACTTCGGGACACGAAAGGATGAGTTTTTTAGACGCATACAGAGGGTACCACCAGATTGCTATGTACCCTCCAGATGAGGAGAAGACCGCATTCATCACCCCGAAAGGCCTGTACTGTTATAAGGTAATGCCTTTTGGGCTGAAAAACGCAGGAGCAACCTATCAGAGGTTAGTAACAAAGATGTTTAAACATCTGATCGGCAAAACAGTAGAAGTTTACATTGATGACATGGTCGTAAAGACCAAGGAGTCAAAAGGTCATCTTGCCGACCTAAAAGAGGTCTTTGACATACTCAAAAGATATCGGCTCCGACTCAACGCCGCAAAGTGTGCCTTCGGAGTTGGGTCAGGTAAATTCCTAGGCTATCTGGTAACAAGAAAGGGCATAGAGGCCAGCCCAGACCAAATCAAAGCCATCCTGGAGCTACAGAGCCCAACATCGGCAAAACAAGTCCAAATGCTCACTGGAAGGGCCGCAGCCCTGAACCGATTCATCAGCAGAAGCTCGGACAAGTGCAGACCCTTCTTTAACCTGGTAAAAAAAGCCACAGACTTCCTGTGGACCGAAGAATGTGAAGCAGCCTTAGCCGATCTGAAAAAGTACCTGACCACAACCCCGGTCCTTTCTAACCCTGTTCCAGGAGAAGAATTATTTTTGTACTTAGCAGTCTCTGAACACGCAGTTAGTGCAGTGCTAATCCGCGAGGAAAAAGGGGAGCAGAAAGCTGTCTATTATGTAAGCAAGACTTTGGCTAACGCAGAAACAAGGTACCTACCACTGGAAAAATTAATGCTAGCCTTGGTAATGGCCTCAAAGAAACTAAGCCATTACTTCCAGGCACACAAGATTGTGGTTCTAACAGAGCACCCATTGAAGTCCTTATTACATCAAGGGGATTTAACAGGAAGGATAGCAAAATGGGCAGTAACACTGGGACAGTTTGACCTAGAATTCAGGCCAAGAACAGCAATAAAGGGCCAAGTTTTGGCCGACTTCGTCGCAGAACTCACACCTGAAGCCATCGCACCTCAGGCTCCGTCGAGCCGAGATGAGCATCACCCCGACAAACAAAAAACCCAGTCAAAGACAAAACAGCAAGAGAAAGAAAGGCTCAGACCATGCAGCATCTACATCGGCGATTCGTTCAGACTCTATGTCGATGGAAGTTCAAACCGCCAGGGAGCAGGAGCAGGAGTACTGCTGATATCTCCAGATGGAGAGATTGTAGAACAATCCATCCGACTGGGGTTCAAAGCCTCCAATAACGAAGCAGAATACGAGGCATTAATTGCAGGACTAAAGCTAGCAGCAGCAGCAGAGGCAGACGAGGTAATTGTTTTTTGTGATTCGCAATTAATTGTTAACCAGTCAACAGGAGAATTTGCAGCCAGAGACGAAAGAATGTCGGCATATGCAAAGGAAGTCATCCGACTGGCGGCCCTATTTCAGAACTGCAGATTACTCCAAGTCAGCCGAGATGACAACACCCATGCCGACGCATTAGCCAACCTGGCCAGTTCAATTCAAACTGGAAAAACAAGGACAATTATGATCGACTACATGTCGGCCCCAAGTATAGATAAACAGAGCACCGAACAAGAAACAATGTGCGTGGGCCTTGGACCAAGCTGGATGGATGCAATCATTGCGTTCCTAAAAGAGGGGAAGCTGCCAGAAGACCACAAAGAAGCACATAAAATTAGGCTGAAATCCGCCAGATTCAGCCTAACAGCGGAAGGACATCTTTACAGGAGGTCCTTCACTGGACCACTTTTAAGGTGCGTACACCCTTTGCAGGTTGAAGATTTTCTTTATGAGATCCATGAAGGAATTTGTGGAAGCCATGCCGGGGGCAGATCGTTAGCCCATAGGGCCATTACCCAGGGGTATTGGTGGCCCTACATGCAAAAGGATGCCGAAGCCTATGTAAAGAGATGTGAGCAATGTCAAAGGTTTGCACCTTTGATACATCAGCCAGCTGCCGACCTAAACCCAGTATCCATCCCCTGGCCGTTTGCCCAATGGGGCATGGATCTGGTGGGACAACTTCCCCAGGCAACTGGGCAAAGAAAATATTTACTGGTAGCAACGGACTACTTCACAAAATGGATAGAGGCAGAACCTCTTGCCAAAATCCGAGATGTGGATGTCAAGAATTTTATTTGGCGAAACATAATCACCAGATTTGGGATCCCAAGAGCAATAGTTGCCGACAACGGAACACAGTTCGACAGCAAACTTATCAAAAACTTCTGTGCGAAATTCAAGATCAAAAACTATTTCTCAACTCCAAGTTTTCCTCAAAGTAATGGGCAAGCAGAGGCGTCCAACAAAGTTATCCTGGATGGGATAAAGAAGAGGCTCCAAGCAGCAAAGGGAAAGTGGGTGGACGAGCTGCCCAACGTACTTTGGGCATATCGGACCACGCCGAGAAGATCAACGGGAGAATCCCCTTTTGCCATGGCCTATGGCACAGAAGCAGTCATCCCATTGGAGATCGGCATCCTAGGGATCAGAACCCAGGGAGTAGAGAATGGCACCAATGACATACTCTTAGCCCGAGACCTGGATCTACTGGAAGAACGAAGAGAGAAGGCTGCAATTCAGCTTGCAGTATACCAGCAACAGCTTGCCAGAGCTTACAACAAGAAGGTTAATCCAAGGGATTTTCAAGTCGGCGACTTAGTCCTAAGAAAAGTCGTCGGAAACAAGAAGGATCCCAGGGAAGGCAAGCTTGGCCCGAACTGGGAAGGACCCTACAGAGTTACTTCAGTATTGGGCAATGGAGCATATCGGCTTGAAGACAATGAGGGCAAAGCACTACCCAGACCTTGGAATACTTGTAACTTGAAATTCTTCTATCATTAGATAAACATCATTGTTTGGCCGATATTATCAATAAAGTCTTTTCAGAATTCTCTCAACACGTATGATTAATGGTTATTGAAGACATATCAAACTCAGGCAAACTAAACCGATATAATTCCTTGATCCACTTGTTGAAATTTGTAGCAATTTACAAGTTGGAATCAAGCTGATTCCTTATCTTCACTTGTTGAAATTTGTAGCAATTTACAAGTTGAAGTTAAGCCGATATAATTCCTTGATCCACTTGTTGAAATTTGTAGCAATTTACAAGTTGGAATCAAGCTGATTCCTTATCTTCACTTGTTGAAATTTGTAGCAATTTACAAGTTGAAGTTAAGCCGATATTATTCCTTGATCCACTTGTTGAAATTTGTAGCAATTTACAAGTTGGAATCAAGCTGATTCCTTATCTTCACTTGTTGAAATTTGTAGCAATTTACAAGTTGAAGTTAAGCCGATGTTATTCATTGATCCACTTGTTGAAATTTGTAGCAATTTACAAGTTGGAATCAAGCTGATTCCCTACCTTCACTTGTTGAAATTTGTAGCAATTTACAAGTCGAAGATAGGCCGAGGTTATTGCGTAAGTTCTCATAGCAATATGTGGGTTGTCTGAACCCTAGAGAAGATGCTTAACACTTGTTGAAAGTTGTAGCCATTTACAAGGTTATGTTAAGCCGACGTATGATCACCCGCTGAGGTATACAGAAAATTAACGGGTCGATGCAAAGGTTAAGTATATTATTTGAACACTTGTTGAAATTTGTAGCAATTTACAAGTAGGTTAGAACGAAATCATTGTTTAAATACTTATTGAAAACTTAAAAGATGGCAAAAGTATACATTGAGTAGTATATGTTTAGTTCTTGACAGAATTTATACAAAGTTTGCAGGACAGTATCTTGCCAAAGTAAAAGCCTTACAGTTATACCCAGGGTATGTAGCCCCGAGAAGATTGCACAAAGAAAGCATGCAAAAATTTCTAAGTATAGAACTATGCAGAAGCAAGCAACAGAACATCACAAAATCAAAAATATCCATTGCAAGAACAGTTGCAATTACATACTGAAAAAGGCACATCGGCCATAAGAAGGAATGTACATTGTTCAGGAATTAAAAGAAAGAACAAAGTCCAAAATCCAGAAAAGAAAGAAGGGAAAATCAAGACTCTTGAACATCAGCAGCAGCAGAAACTGGAACCTCGGATGATTCAGCTGGAATATCCTCGGCCACCTTCTCCGCCCGTATTTCGGCATCTATCTCTGCTAAAGTTGTGTCAAGACTTCTGTCAGTCAGAAGAAGATCAGATGATGGACACCCCTGAACAGGTTCCCTGGGCACTTCCTCAGCCTCATCACCCACTTCATCTTGAGTTAAGTCTAAAATTTGCTCAGCTGGAAAGGACTTGGCCTCAGTAGCGCCCTTGGGTTTTCTCACCAAGGCTTCACCTTCATCTTTCTCTTCGTCTTCACCCTCAGCCTCTACCTCGGTCTCTGATTCATCCTCAGCTTGACTTGGAGGAAGAAATGGTAGAAGATTAGCATCAACCTGGCGCAATGGCGAGTCAGCAGGGAGATCAAGCTTCTTTATCAGAGACATCCAACCAAGGGAAAATCCCCTGTTGCATGCTTGCCTGACTTGAAGTTTGTATTCTTCTGCAACGTCGGCCATGCCTTGAGCATAGGCCTTTTCATCGGCCTCCTTGACTTCGGCCTCCTTGGTGGCCAGAGCTTGTTGAAGTTCTTTCTGCGCTTGGACCTTCTGAGCCTCGGCCTCCCTTTTCTCGGCTTCAGCTACTTTTTTAACGGCCTCAGCAGCTTCGGCCTTTTCAAGAGCTAAGGTTTGGTTCTTCGTTGCAGCCTCGGCTTGATCCTCTAGTTTTTTCATTTTTACTTCAAGGGCCCTTAATTCTCTCTTCATTGAAGTTGCTTCCCTCTTCATATCAACCAATCTTTGACGATTCTCAAAGGATTGCATTGAAAATGAATGGGCATGTTGGATAGCCTGAAAGAAAACAAGAGTATCAGAAAGTGTTCTCAGAAAGAAACAGAAGGAAAAAACACAAAAACAAATAGAAATACTTACTTGGGCAGAGTGTTGGAGCATCAGAGCGTAATTTTCATACTCACTGAACTTGGCATTTCGCTCCAAATCATTCGGTAGAAGAAGAACGGTACTAAGGGCGACAGCAACGTTGATATCATCAGTACTTTCACTAGCCATGATAGGCCTGTCCTCTAGAGATAGATCAGGGGCCCATGGGACGTCGGGCTTCTTTGAAGCCGAGGTCGTCGCAGACGATGACCTTGGCCTCTTTGTTTGTGTAGATCTTGAGGGTTGGCCCTCAGCAGACCTTTTGGTTGAAGTAGAGGTCGATTTTTTGCTTTCAGCTAGCTTCGAAATCGGCAGAGCATCCTCAGCCTCGGCGTCTGTAGCCTTGGCCTTAGGCTGAGCCTTTTTTACTCTCTTTTGTTTGGGAGGGAGCGTTGATTGCGCCGGTGCGGCTTCGGCATCAGTTGGAATATCGGCGAGAAGGTCTTGGACGACAGGCCTCGGACGAACCATCTCGGCAGTCTTTACTAGCCTTCGTCGGCGTTTACGTTCAGGAATTGGTATTAAGAAGGGAGCCGAAGTTGATGGAAGATCGGCTGGGTCAGATGTGGACTCTTGATCTGTCCGAGATGCAGAAGCAGTTAAGGTTGTGGCTGTTGGTGGAGAGAGACTCTTCTTCCTTTTTCGAGGGACGTCGGGTAAAATGGATCTGTGTGTGGGGACAAAGTTTAATAATACTGGGGCTTTTCGTTTAAGGATTGGAAGACCAAGAAGTGTTCTCAGATCTGGTCCTGGGAAGAAGGATTGGCGAAAATTTTTCGGTGGTTGATGAAGATCTGCAAAGAATCAGACGTCAGAAACAACAAAAGTATTTAAGTGTTGAATGAAAACAACTAAGTGTTGACTCAGGGCTCTTACTCTTGCCCTCTGTAAGTGTTCGAGGAAGAGGGTAAAGGTGGACATCTTCATCTGGGCCAAATTCCCAATTTCCAGAGGCAATAAGATAGTCATCTCCAGCCCCCTTGTTGGAGTCTGGAAGGTCGGCTATAATCTTGTACTGAGTGGATCTCGGCTTAAGGTAATATACAAAACCCCTATCCTTCAGATGAAGAGGGCACATGGTATAACAATATTGAAGGTCGGCGAGGGTGATTCTGAGGTTTTCTTGCCTAGCTAAGGCTATAATACCATTAATTATCCTATAGGAATTGATAGTAAGTTGCATGGGGTTTAGCTTATAGAAATAGAGAACTTGACGAAAAAGGGGATCGAGTGGAAGCCGAAGTCCACATTCGATAAAAGCAACTACTGGAAAAGGCATTGTATGGTCTGTAGGCACGATAGTGTCATTATCTCCAGCCAGCTTAAGATGAACGTCGGCTGGGATAGAGAATTCTTGCCTAAAGTATTCAAGACTTGTTGAGGTATTTACCCTGTGCCTCCACATACCCATTGTGTCGGCCTAAATTAAGAGGAATATGTTTCAGAAGACGGGCGTTTTTCAGGTTTCCCTAAAGATTAAGGGTTCTACAGACAAATCCCAAATCTACGAACTATTAAGATAAAGATCGAGGGCACAGATCTGGGGCAGATACAAAAAAGAGAAAACAAAAACGAGGTTTCAGATTCAAGAACAAAGGTATAATTTTCAGAAACAATAGAGGTACAGGAAAAAATCAAGAACAGCGGCGAAAAGAATGATGGAAAAGCATAGAGGTTCAAAATATAGCCACAAAATTCAAAATACAAATAAATCCCAGACCTCGAGTAAGATCAGCAATGGCAACAGACTGACAATAGCGCATAAAGAGAATGAAAGAAATTAAAGGAAGGGGACTTACCAGGAGAAGTGAAGCCAAGGCAATACTCGTTGAATCCAGAAACCAGTTGCGACAGCAAAAAAGGCTTTGCAAGAAATACGGGACTAAGAACAGTTCCAGAGAAGAAATTGAAGCAATGGCAGATTTGAAGAGGAAGAACGAGCTTTCGGAAGAGAAAGAGTAAAGAAGATGAAAAGAAAAAGTGAAGAAAAGATAGAGGCAAAAGAAGTTTTGTCAAAAATTTGAAACGGCGGCAAAAATAGGGCAATTATTGCGCCTAGGGTAACGCACGCGTCAGACGGCGCAGACGAAACGAACAGACAGCTTCCAGGCGCGTCACTTACACGCTCCAATAAAGACGAAACACGTGGAAGGAACAGTTAGACATGAATGACAGCTCATGTGCATAGGGGAGTACGACCGAAGCCACGTTCTCCGAAGAGAACACGTCGGCTGAAAAAAAAAAAAAAAAAAAAAAAAGATAATCTTGGCAAAGCAGTCTTCTTGAACCATTATTCAGAAAGGAAGAAAAAATTCGGAATAGGTTCCATCACCTCAGAATGCCGAGGTAATAGAACCTAGGGGGCAGTTGTGGGGACATATTTTTTGAATACCAACACGTGGCATGGTGACGCCGACGTGTCAGCCGAGGTGCCACGTGCCCTGGTAGTTAAGCCGAGGTAATCTCGGAGAAGCCGAGGTAATCTCGGATAAGCCGAGGTCATCTCCGAAGATGTCGGAGTCCGAAGATAAGGGACAAGAGTCCTAAGGCAAAGAGGGGACTTAGTTAAGATAAGGATAAAAGCTCTTAGGGAGTTTATCTCTATCTCTTAAAGAGTCCAGAGTAAGCACTAAGATTGGAGTTCATAGAAGTCGTACTTCTAGTTGGACTTGGATTGAGTATATTATAAAAGAGAGGCACCCCCGTGGGTCTAAGGTATGTGATTCATACTTTGAGTATTCAGTTTAATACTTGATTATCCTTGAGAATCATACTGACTTGATCGTCGGAGTGCCCCCGGGTGGAAGAACCACCGCCGGAGCTTTTCTTTTCTGTTACAGGTTGCTGGAGCCATCTATTCTGCCGGTGCTTAGCTGCTGATCACTAAACGGGCAGTGTGGTCAGATTTTTACCCACACACTTTTTTAATATATTTAATGTTAACAACTTTTTTTTTTTTTTAAGGTTCACAACAGAAACTAAATATACCTTCAATTTTTTTCTTTCTTTTTTAATATATATAATGTTAACAACTTTTCTTTTTTTCTTTTTTTTTCTTTTTTTAAGGTTTTAGCTAAATATACCTTCAATCTTTTTTTCTTTATTTTTTAATATATTTAATGTTAACAACTTATTTTTTTTATTTTTTTTTAAGGTTCACAACAAAAGCTAAATATACATTCAATCTTATTTTATTTTATTTGGTTCAACAACAAAATCAAATACACATTAATTAATTAATTAAAAAGTTTGTTTTATAATAATCAAATATATAATTTTGAGACAATCAAATAAGTTTTAGTAATTGAAAAAAAAATGTGAAAGAACGTGAAAGATTAAAAAAAAATTAAAACCATCTCTGTCTCTCTCACTCTCACTCTCTCCCCTACATGTTATAAGAACCTGTTTACAATGTTATAAGAGCATGTTTGGAGAAATAAAATGTGAAAGAATCTGTTTGAAGAAAGTGTAATAAGATCCATATTAAATTATATCAGGGCATAAATAAGGAATTGTTTGTTAATCTTTTAGCCACGGATATTTTAGACATTAAACCATCTTTCTCTTAGCAAATTTGAACCATTCATTTTAATTTATCCAAAATCTAATTATACCTTTTAACAAATCTGAACCACTCATTTTAAGATATCTATGCCTTATCACACCCAACCCATCCTCCATCATCTTCCTTTAGTCCCCACGAATTTTGTTGTTTGTTACTTTTAAAAAACAAAAAATAATTTTTCAATTAAATTTTTACTAATTTCACAACACCATCACCACTATTCTCACATTCACTATCACACTACCATCAACATAGCCACTACCATCATCACTGCCGCCATAACCCCACCACTATGTCACACTCTCTACTTTCACCTTCGTTCCATCACCACCACCACCAAATATAAAAAAATATTTTTTTAATTTTTTTTATAAAAAATATTTTTCATTATTTAAATGTAGCATAATATTGGAAAACAAGCTGATTTTAGTTAAATCTGCTCATAACTAAGAAAAAATCTTTTATTTTAAAAAAAAAAATTATTTAGTAAAACTTTGTATTCTCTTTTTGTTTTTCCAACAAATAAATCTTTGTACCCATGCTTTCTAACCAATCACGACTCATGCTTGTTTCGATTCTCTACAATTTCCTTATTTTCAAATACATTCATATATATATATATATATATATATATATATATATATTGTATAAATTGTGTAATAACATAAAACAAATAGATTCATACTCGGTAATTAAAATTTCAGAACAATCAAACCATTCTGAAAATTACAATACATAAAAAAATAAAATAACATAGAAAAGCAAACTGAAACCTGCACTAGACAGTGTCCTTAATTTTTTTAAATAAATTTAAAAAATTCTAGATATGCATAAAATTTGACAAGAATAATGTGACAATATTAATTAATATGAATTTGATTTTATTGTTGAGCCAAATAAAATAAAATAAGATTGAATATATATTTAGCTTTGGTTGTGAATCTTAAAAAAAATGGTTGTGAACCTTAAAAAAAAAAATTAAAAAAACAAAAGAAAAAAGATTGAATATATATTTAGTTTTGGCTGTGAATCTTAAAAATTAAAAAAAAAATGGTTGTGAACCTTAAAAATAAAAATAAAAATAATAAAAAAAAAGATTGGAGGTATATTTAACTTTGGTTGTGAATCTTAAAATAAAAAAAAAAGTTGGTTATGAACTTGAAAAAATAAATAAATAAATAAAAGAAAAAAGATTGAATGTATATTTAGTTTTGGTTGTGAATCTTAAAAATAAATAAATAAATAAAATAAAATAAACATATGGCGAAATTAGTGAGTACTCATCCCCAACCAATCCCCTGTGGATATTTAAAGAATATCACTTACCCTATTTAATGAATAAGAAAAAAAAATTTATATATTTAAATTGAATTTTCATAAATACCAACAGAGTAAATTATCCATTGCCATTCTTAAATGACAACAATGTTCGCACAAGAACAATACTTATTACTATAGCCTATTATTAGTTAAGCAACTCAAAGAAAAGAAAAAAGAAAAGAAAAGAAAGTGTGGAATGGGATGTTGGCTATATTATTCTAAAAATATGTGAATTATGTATGTCTTTTTTATTATGTTTGTATTGCTAAAGTGCCTTAGACATGCAGGAACAGAATTAGCAGAATACTATAGAGGACTATGACTAGTGGCAGAAGCACAGTAGAGCCAGGGGTTCACGTGCCCCTCCCCTCCCCCCGGGTTTTGAATTTTTTTTTTTTTTTTTTTTTTTACACACATAAAGAAAATATTTTAAATAAAAAAATTATAAAATATTATTTAGAGTAAAATATCAATAATATTTTTAAAATTATGAGAATAATAATGGTTGTTTTTTTATTAAAAATAAAGATATTACGATAAGTCAATATTATTATTTATGAAAATTTCAATACAATGGTGATGTCTATCATTATTGATATATAATTATTATTAATCTCAATAAAGATATAAAATTTATTGAATTGTTAGTAACATTTTATATTTTGGGTTCATCTTCTATATGTTTCTTTACTATTAGTTGGTGATATCATATGTCAATGATGACGTGATATTACTATTATATTGAATTTTTCCTAAAATTTTGTATAAAAAATTACTTTATCATTGTACAATTTATTTTAAAACTTATATTCACGACTCTTTTTTTTTTATTATTGTTCATGATATACTTGTTACAAATAATATATATATATATATAATGTTTCTTGAAGTCAATTGTAAAAATTTATGTGAAATAATTTTGTAAAAATTTTTAATGTTATAATTAATAAATGCCCTCTCTAATTTAATTTCTTGACTTCGCCATTGGCCATGACCCTGCTGTTTTTATGAAAAATACTGTTTGTCATAGTATTTTAAGAATATATATATCATTTTATATGTAAAATGGTCCTCCAATATAAAAAATATATACATATCTCATTTTTTTCCATCCCATTAGAGATTGCTTCTATGGTATACAATTTTTTTTCTATGTATATATATAATTTATATATCATATTATACATATATATGTATTTGTATATATGATAAAAAAAATATTATTATTCTTTTGGCCCATCCGATAATAAAATTATGATTCCATCCTTGTAGACAGACATGGCACATAGGGTAGCCAAGGCAGCATCCTCACATACTGCCTAGCTGCTTTCTTTTTGTATCTAGTCTTATATATATATATATATATATATATATATATATGCATCTTATCTTTCCTCTAAAAAATAAAAAATAAAAAAATAAAAAAAATAAAAAAATAAAAAATTGACCCCCTAATATTGTAGTTAAAAGTGTACAAGATTGACCAACTGAGATACTCAATTGATATAATTGTTTATACTTCAAGGAAGCAAAATCTTCGTTTGGGAACAGGCTAATTTAGTAATTTTTTGGTTATTTGGTTAAAAAGATAGGTAAAAAAAATTTGTATGTTTGGGATGACTTTTTGGCTAATTACGAAAAGATGTGCAAAAAGTAGAGAGAAAAGAGAATCTTTGACTTTTTGGTATGGATTATTGACTTTTTGGCTAATTTAGTAACTTTTTAGCTAATTGGCTAAAATAGCCTCTTGCCAAACGAGAAAGGGAATTGCTACACAATGTGATAATCGCAAACTAGCATAGCCTTATCCTTGATCACTGCATACACTTCTTTCTTTTTAGGTTGTGTTTGGATCATCAATTTGAATAGAAATTTTGAATGAAATAAAAAAAAAAAAAAAAAAAAAAAGAACCAAAAAAAATAAGTAAAATGTGAATGATTTTTTTTTTCCATTTCTTTTTTTTTTTTTCAAATTCCCTGCAAATTTATCCAAACATGGCGGCTTTAAGAGCATCTCCAACCACACTCTTTATTTTTCACTAGCTAAAGTATAAAAAAATGACACTCTTTATTTTACCTAATTAGTTTAGCTATTGTGTGTTCCAACCATACTCTTTATTTTAGCTAGTCATTCAAACTAATTTAACCAATTTTCAAAACAAAAAATGCTACATATATATATATTACTCTTTTTCATAGAATACCACATATGCACCTACTTTCTAATATGGTTGCCAATGTGACATTTGCGATAATATTTTTAAAAATAATATTTTTTAATATTAGTTTTAAAAATATTATAAAAAATAATTTTAAGTAATATTTAATTTTTTTATTATAAAATTTATAGTATGTGAATACATTTCAACATATGAATTTGGTGGAACCATCTTGAAAGGAATGGAGGGGAAGAATAAAAGAAAACAATAAAGAATTTTTTTAAAAAAATAACAATACAAAGGAAGTTCTTCAATAATTATAGTTTATAAAATTAAGAACCGAAAGAACACAAATTAACTAATTAAAAACCTTACAAAGGTCAATGAATAAATTTCAAAAAAAAATCATAAATAGCAAAGTTAGGAATAAAATTCAAAATAAATAAACTATTTCTAACACTAATTGTTACAAATCTCCATGTAGATGCCACAAATGCTCAACTAGGTCTGCTTGGAGTTTAGAATGAGTTTGTCTATCTCTAATGCGATGATGATTTTGAATGAAGTCATAAAGTTCGGGTGTACGCTCGTGTGACACTGCTGGAGGGAGAGTTTCATCGATTGCATCATAATTACAGTCTATATTTTGTTCATTTCGCTCATCCTCAACAATCATGTTATGCAATATTATACATGCCTTCATAATAACTTTAAGGGTTTCAACTTTCCAAAAACGTGCAGGTCCTCGCACAATTGAGAAACGTGCTTGGAGCACACCAAATGCTCGTTCGACATCCTTCCTTGCTGACTCTTGAGCCTTAGCAAAATGTATTTGCTTATTGCCTCGTGGAGATGGAATTGTTTTAACGAATGTTGACCATTGAGGATATATACCATCAGCGAGATAATATCCCATTGTATAGTCATTTCCATTGATTGAGTAATCAACTTGGGGAGCACGCCCTTCAGTAAGGAGAGAAAATACAGAAGAACGTTCTAACACATTGATGTCGTTGTGAGATCCCGGTAATCCAAAAAATGCATGCCATATCCATAGATCATAGGAAGCCACCGCTTCTAAAATAATAGTTGGTTCATGGATATGACCACAATACATACCTTTCCATGCAGTAGGACAATTCTTCCACTTCCAATGCATACAATCAATGCTCCCCAACATTCCAGGAAACCCACGATTTTTTCCCACCTCTAGTAATTTAGCAATGTCATCTTTGTTTGGTGCCCTCAAGTACACATCTGAAAAAATTGCAACCACTGCCTGAACAAACCTTTGTAGACTTTCTATTGCAGTGCTTTCTCCAATCCTCACATAATCATCTACAGAATCGGCCGCTACTCCATAAGCGAGCATCCTCATAGCCGCTGTCATCTTTTGAAGGGAAGACAGACCAAGAACTCCAATAGCATCTTTCTTCTGGACAAAATAAGGATCATATGCTTCCACCATAGATAAAATACGAAGAAAGAGATATCGACTCATCCGAAACCTCCTCCTAAATAAATTGGGCGGATATATAGGCGTTTCAGAGAAGTAATCTTGATAAAGTCTCTTGTGGCCTTGAATTCGATTACGATAAATAACTGTATGACCTTGAATAGAACCACGACGTAATCCCAATTGCCTCTCATTATTTAGCCGCTCTTCTTCTAAAGCAGCTATTGCAAATATCTCCAATTCATTATCAGAATCAGAGTCATCAATAATCATCTTCATTACACTATTGCGAGCCATGGAAATTAAAAGAGAATGAAGCTGAGTAATAAGCAACTGAAAATAAATATTAGGTTGTGTTTTGCTTCTTAAGCTTTGCAAGTTTCTGCCTAACAACTTCAATTTTCTGCAAAGTCAAATTTATAAAACATATCAAACAACTTCCAAAATCGAAACACCAGCAACTTACATAATCTGTATTTAATTGATCAACAAATAGAAATGTCCTGTAAATAAGAAGCACTCCAATCCAACATACAATAAGAATTTTATTTAGCCATGGAGTACTTCAGCAAGCATTCAACGAGAATTCCACTCAGTAATTAAATTACTACTACTTCAACCATTCAACAATAGGTAGTTCCAAAAAAAAATTAACATATAATAAATAATTCCAACATAAACTGCATAAAAAACATAGTTCTGCCTACAATGGAGAATCAAATCCAACAATAAATAAAGTGAAAAACATAGTTCCAACAACTAAATTTTTTTTGGGTAGTTCCAACAACTAAATCTTTTTTTGGAGAATTTCCATTTGGCGGCGATGAAGGTATTCTGCTTGCAATGAAGGCAAACCACTTGTATCTATTGACATTATTCGCTCTTCCTCCTTCAATTGTTCCATTCGTATCTTCTCTTTCTCATTATCAACCTTTTCTTGTTCTGTTTGCGTCCTCTTTTTCTCATTATCAATCTTTTCTTGCTCTTGAAGATACGACCTTTCATACATCTCTATTTTCTTGTCATTCATTTTCTTTCTATCTTCCTTTAAATCCTCTAATAATATTAAAATAGGTGACCCTCCTTCATTTCCACGGTCTTTATTCTTTCTTTTATTCAAACGTTCCTTTTCAGCTTTCCTACCCGGTGGTCTTTCCAAGTCTACATTGTCATTATGTGAAACATCATGGTCCTCTAAATTGATTGAATCCGGTGC
The DNA here is from genome assembly GCF_055761805.1 of Camellia sinensis. Classification (NCBI taxonomy): domain Eukaryota; kingdom Viridiplantae; phylum Streptophyta; class Magnoliopsida; order Ericales; family Theaceae; genus Camellia; species Camellia sinensis. Next base: position 54,917,480 of record NC_138967.1, read on the forward strand.
ACTAGGAGAACAAACGCCGGGAGTTGCCACTTTTTTTGGTTTTTGTTTCTTCATGCTATATTCCTCTCGCCATTTTGGTTGATCTCTTAACTCATGCCAACAATGTTCAAATGGAAATGACGATTTGTACAACTCTTTGTATAATTTCTTCGCATCAAGAATCTGAATAATAGATAAAAGAACACTAATTATCATGAGATTAGACAATTCCAATGATAATAAGTATAAAAAACTCAATGGCATTAATACCTTATCTTTGTCAGTCTTTCCACTTTGATTCAACCTTTGGATTTGGGCGAAGCACCCACTGAACTTATTTGTGGCAAGTTGAATTGCTGACCAACGATTCATTAAAGAAGTTTGACTACGATTAGATGAAAAAGTTTTGTACTGGTGGAAATACTCCCACACTCTTAGCCAATAAGCCTTTGATTTTTGTTCATTCCCTTGCACTGGATCTAAGCTAATGTTAAGCCACGCCGATATGAGCATACTGTCTTCTTCTGTAGTGAAGTTGCCACCTCGTTGTGGTTTCTTGGTGGTTTCTATTTGAGGAGAGATTGGGGAAGACTGATCCCCTTGGTCAAGAGGTTCATCCATAAATTCATAATCAGTCCCATCATTCATCAAGTTGGTGAAATATGCATCATTTTGTTGCTGACTCATCTAAAGACAAGGTAAAGAAAATTATGTCAACATATATTGGGTTGGAGAAATAACTAAGATTCCCAATTGGGAGCAAATTAATTAATAATTGGAGATCATGTAAATTAAAACAGTAGTTGTTTTGTTGAAAATGATTCAATGATAATTTTAGATAAATAAATGGAGATCGTGTAAATTCAATGAAAAAGAATTCAATGATAGTTGCAACCAACTCTCTATCATTGATAGACAACTTAGATCAGTTCAACATGTGAAGTTTTTAAAGAACATGTGGAGTTTTTTACAAACTATCCATGTCTCTTCCCCACTTTCATTCCCATTCCCAAACTCTTTTTCCACTTTATATTCATAATTTGAGCTAGTCATAATTGGGAGTAAATTAATGTCCAAGTTGAAAAGACATCTGCTCTAAGAGGGACACTACAGTCTACACTATAATATAAGCATGAAATATGAACAATCCAACAAGAGTGACACTACAGTCTTAGACTTTGACAAAAAGATAGCAGATCAATAAGCATATCTTTTACATAAGCATGAAGCTTGAAAGAGTCCATCAACACTCTTTATGAGATATATATTAAATTGGGCAAGGCATGTGCGAAGTGCACCTCTGTCAATACAACAATGACAGCAGATCTTCTATGTCAAAGCAAATCACAAAATTCTATCTTCTTTCTATGCTAGCATTTCATTAATTTTGCATAAGAAGATAGTTGGAGCACCTCTTTAGGAGAGGTCAAGGATTCAAGTCAATTAAAAAAAATAACAAATATATAATGTTTTGATACCATCCAAGTTGATTTCTGGTCCTGTTGGACCCATCAATGCATGTCAAAAAGAAAAATAAAACCAACAATAAAGCCCTCTGCTGGACATCAAACCATAAGCCCAATACACCATTATTCTTGCAGCAGCTACCAGCAGAGGATGAAAAAACTACCAACCAGCCACCATTCATCCAAGCACACAAAAACGCCTATGCTAACACAGGACCACCTTACAACCAAGCCCACAAAACTCCTTTGCTAGCAGAGAGCATATGACACTCAGAAGGCCTCTGCACTGCCTTCACAGACCAGAACCTAGCTGATACATACCATTCTGCAACCAATCTGCATACATACCAATCTGCTAAACCATCTGCTACCAATCGCACTGCTACCAATCAGCAGAGAATGATCTCTTCTTCCTTGTTTCCATCAGCAAACCATATCAGCTAACCAGCAGAGGATGGACATAACCTCACAGCAGTGCAAGACTATTAAACAAAGGCACACAGCCATCCCCCTGGTGGCCAGAAACTCCACCCTACTGCTGCTAGGCAGTAGGACACAGCAGCAGATTTAGACTGAAGGAGCACCTGCAATGTTAGACTGAAGGACACTTCTGTTCAACCCAGATTTATTTAGAGCTAACTCTGCAGCCTATAACCAGAGACAGAATTACAATGTATCAGCTAGGTTCTGGTCTGTAAAGGCAGTGCAGAGGCCTTCTGAGTGTCACTAAAGACCAAGTGATTAATAGAAAGCTCCACCTGGGTTGGTGAGGCTTTGAGCCACATAGGTATATATATCTCATTCTTAATATATATATATATATATACATATAGGCAATTCATACAGTGAAGCCATTCATCTGTACACTGCATTTCTGTAACAAGGACCACATCCAACTATGCCTTGACTCTTCCGAGCAGTCAATTTTCTACAGAAAAAGATTTGTTTATTTCTGGTGCTTAAGTTTTTAGTTTTAAACTACTTATTGCTTCTACCATTATTTGTCACAACAAACTAAAACGACATTATCTGGTACTAAACCTCTAATTAGCTAAAATTAAAAATCCCAGGTAAAGTCATGGACCACCAAGTTTCTTTGCAAGAGCAGAACCAAGATTCAAGGCATCCACAAGTTGCTAGGCAACATGCCAACACCCAAGCAATTGGATGCATCTATGGTAAATGACAACCAAATAGACTGCACAAAGCTATCTATACTCAAACTATATGTAATTGTCAACCATTGGCTCAAAAGAATAACACCCAGGCAAGAGTTCTCGAGCAACAAACAGCAATATTACAACAATTAGTTTATTCCATCTTCCACTCAGATCAAAATCTTTTTCATATGCTCATATCAGCTGTATGTAAAAAAATATAATGTAAAACATCTAATCATTTAAAACCAAATTCTAACTCATCTGCATACCATACTGTAATCCAGTATCTTTTTTAGCAAGTTTCGGAATTTCTTTTGGCAGGTAATACTGAACAATAAGCTGTATGAAAATGGGTCAGAAAACTGGTAGCACACAGCATACTTGAGATCAAACAACCCCCAAGAACAATAACAACGATGATGTGTTTTGCCCTCTATTCAGTCTGTACTTATGAGCAACTAAAGCTAATGACCTTGCCATTTAGTGTACACTTAGATGAGTATAACTGAATAAAGCTCTTTGTTCTAGATCTATGTAATTCATAAGCTTATACTTTCACTTGTTCCTCCTGGGCTATGAAGCACCGACATTTCAAAATGGGTGTCCAAGTTGGACACATATGGGACAATGACACTCCAGAGACACGCATGACACATTTTTTTGCATGACAATTTGGGGACATTTTCACGGACACGCCGATCTTGTGTGGGGTTGGACTTGTATACTCTGGTTTTTTTTTTTTTTTTTTGTTCTTTTTTTTTTCTTTTGGGTGCAAACTCTGTTTTGAGGTGGTTGTGTTTCTTGATAGTTTGGTCTCATGGGGATTTCAATTCAAATTAATAGGGTAAGCCCAAGAAAATGATTTCCTGTTTATGAGGCACTAAAAAAAGCAACTGGTGAAATTAATTAAGGAAGAAAAAATAGGAGGCAAGGCTATGGTGACATATGATTTATAAGCAAAGAAATGACAAGGCTAAGGAATTCTGAGAAAATAAAAAAGGTTAATTAGTTCACCTAACAGTCTTACTCCCCACTGCCCAGGGGCAATTACTCAATGCCATGTTGATCATTCATGTTAAAGAACAACATTTTTGGGGAAGCTTATGATTTCCATGTTTGTTTTGGGAAATTAGCATTACCAGAGTTAGCCAACACCGCATGATTTTTCCCCCTGAGTTTTTGCTAACCCTAGTTTATATAGTGATAATCATTTAGAATCCCCTTACACCAAAAAAAAAAAAAAAAAAAAAACCAACCAACAAACTCTTCCCTCTTAAATCATGAAAATTTATAATTGCATTCCAATTCAACAAATTCCCAAATTTTATATTTTGCTTCTTGATCAGTTCTTCCAAAAAGATTTGTAAATTTATCTTGTAATTTCACCTTTTGTTAATTTCCTTGGAACATATTCGTCTGCAATGCACAATTCAATTTCTGTCTTGGTTTTCTACCTTCAGACTGTAAAGTATCTGATTGCCCCTCACTGTGATCTACATGGCACATGGGGGTTGTTGGCTGGCACGTTCTTTGAGATTTTTGCAGCCCTATGCTTTATTATATATACTTAGTTTGGTCTATGTGATGGAGCAGTTTAGAAGTTAAAGCTTGTTTGAAAGTTAATTAGTGGGATTGTGGGTGTGTTGGGGGAAGCTCATCCTACCTGATTGAATGAAGAAGGCTAAAAGAGCACTTGCATTGATAATATTTCAGTCCTGTCGTCTTCAAAAGAGACAAGATACAGCTTGAACTGAGATTTAATCACCATAGCTAGTTGCTTGTAATGTATCATACATATAAGTATTATGTGCATATAAATGTGTTTGTTCATGTGCCCGTCATGTTCGAAAGATGCATGATACAGCTTAAACTGAGACTTAATCACCACTAGTTGCTTGAATTTGATAATGTCACCACTAGTTGCTTGAATTTGATAATGTGTCATACGTATGGGTATTATGTGCATCTAAATATGTGTTGTTCCTGTGGTTGTCAGTTCTATGATTTAATTTGTTTCATGAGGATAAAATTCTTAGAATATGTATAATTAAGGTCCATCTTGCAAAATCATTCGCAACACAAAAACACAAAACACAAAAACAGAACAGTAAAGTATCAATGTATGCTTGAACTCACAGATCAGACCCTCAAGTACACATATAAATTGTTTACAGATTGTAAAACCAAGAAAATGGGAGAGACCCAGATTACAGAGGAACAAGGAAAGTTTGTGCTATACATACATATATATATATATATATATAGAGAGAGAGAGAGAGGGTTTATGAGTTGCATAGAAGGGGAAGACAGAGAGATAGAAGGATCCATACCTTGAGGAAGAGGTCGATGGAGGGAGTTGCAGACAACGTTGAAGGAGAAGATCAATTTCACTGAAAGAGCAGATCGATTTCGCGGGAGAGACGTGTTTGGAGATCAATTTCGCGCTGAAGAAGTAGATCGATTTCGCGGGAGAGACGTGAGTAGATCGATTTCGCGGGAGAGACGAGTTTGGAGAGCATTCAATCACTCTCCAATTGAAGCCAGCGAAAAAGCCGCGAGGGAAAATAGGAAGCCATTTAGCCAGCCCGTTGGAGTGCGAATATTAGGCTGATATGAGCTAAAATAGCTAACAGTACCAATATACCTCTTCCCTTGGAGTTGCTCTAATAAGATGTTAGCCAGTTTAGTTGTGTTTTGGTATTCTATTTTTGCTTTTAGAAAATACATAAAATTTGGCTGGAAAACTGTTGTTTTTTTTTTTTTTTTTTTGGGGGGGGGGGAATTCTACTAACAGACAAAACTTCTTAAAAATCATCAAATAATTGTTTCAAAATTTTGAAAATTATTTTGGATAAATTACAAATACACCCCTAAGATTTGTTTAAACTACAAATTGTCTCCTGTGATTTAAAAAATTACTAATACCCCCTTGTTAAAAAAAATTATTTAACAAAATTAAGTAAAAAGTAAAATTCATAATTGTTCTCCTATACAGTAATAAAATTACCTAAATTATTAATTGAAACATATTTTTAACATCATTAAATACTGTTAATTAACTTCATGATTTATTAATAAAATTAGCGATTTGTTATGAAATTAAAAATCTCAAGGGTGGAATGTAATTTTTTAGAACCACAGGGGTGATTCATATTTTAATCAAATTTCGGGGTGTTTATAATTTACCCTATCATTTTTATACAAAAATAAAAACAATTGGTGTTTTTAATTTTTTTTTTCCAAAAAATAAAAATTTAAAAATAAAACACCAAAACACCGGCAAATAGGGCCTTAATGACCGACCATATCATAAGAGAACGAAAAAACTTCTAAAAAAAACAAAAAAACAAAAACAAAAAAGAGGGACAAACCAGAAGAAAATGGCACAGAAAAAAACACAAGTTTAAGAAAAGGACAAACTAGAAGAAAATGGCATACATAAAACTAAGTGCAAGTAGAGAATAGGGCCAAAGTACATGCAATTTGATTCATTGTCATAGCAACAACTAAGGTCTCATTGCAATAATTCACCTAAAATTTCGAATACAATAATACAGAAAAAAAAAATAGAAAATTTAACAGAAGGATGTCCAATCTCATTCCAAGGCCCCACTTTAACATTCAAGCATACTTTGAGCATGAAAATATTGAAGAAAAAAAATGGGAGATATTGGTGACAAGTTGAAAAAGAAGAGTGCATGTGGCATTAAGGATAAGGTTAGATCTTTTGAGGATAAAAGGATATTTTTTTTTTTTTTTTTTTTTGGGTACTTGTTAAGTGAAAATAATATTTGTGACAGTTTGTTAGAATTTTCCATCTTTACCTTCACCTACTCCACTACACACTCCACTTCACCTACCTCCACTTCACCACACACTCCACTTCACCTAACCCACTATCACCTCCACTACACCTACTACCACATTTTCTTCTATATATAGATTGTATAGGAATTGTAATCAATTAAATCTTGTATCTATCAATCAATCTGGTAATTACATCAATCAATCAATATCAATAATACATATATTTTTACATGGTATCAGAGCAGGTTTAGAACCTAATTTTTCGCTTCCCCGGCGGGCGGCAACCTCACCTTAGCCGCCCGCCGGACCTCAACCTAGTCCGCTAAAATTCTCTACACATACCGTCACTCTTCTTCACCAATGTCTGATATTGATATTGATTGATTGATGTAATTACCAGATTGATTGATAGATACAAGATTTAATTGATTACAATTCCTATACAATCTATATATAGAAGAAAATGTGGTAGTAGGTGTAGTGGAGGTGATAGTGGGTTAGGTGAAGTGGAGTGTGTGGTGAAGTGGAGGTAGGTGAAGTGGAGTGTGTAGTGGAGTAGGTGAAGGTAAAGATGGGAAATTCTAACAGCCTCCCGCAAACTCAAGGAGGATAGAAACTAACCAACTTGAGTTTGAAGAGGGGAACAAAACAAGAAAATACATAAAAATAAAAAAGGATAGGAGACACTGTATGGTCGTGTCAGACCATTGGTGAAGACACTGAATGGTGGTGTCATAACGTTGTAGAGGACACTGTATGATGGTGTCATAACGTTGTAGAGGACACTGTATGGGGGTGTCATAACGTGGTAGAGGACACTGTATGGTGGTGTCAGACCGATGTAGAAGACAGTTTATGGGGTCATGTCGGACCGTTGTAGAAGACAGTTTATGGGGTCATGTCGGACCGTTGGTGAAGACAATGTTGTGACAGTTTACGGAGTCTTGCTGGACCCTTGTAGAAACTAACCGGAATCAATGTCGGGACAGTTTACAGAGTCTTGTCGGACCCTTGTAGAAACTAACCGGAATCTATGTCGGGACAGTTTACAGAGTCTTGTCGGACCCTTGTAGAAATTAACCGGAATCTATGTCGGGACAGTTTACAGAGTCTTGTCGGACCCATAAAGGAGCTAACCGGAATCAAATGTCGGGACAGTTTACAGAGTCTTGTCGGACCCATAAAGGAGCTAACCGGAATCAAATGTCGGGACAGTTACAGAGTCTTGTCGGACCCTTAAAAAAGTTGCACCCTCAAAAGGTGTGCCCAATTCATAAAAAGGCGGGCCATCAAAAAGCGTGCCATCAAAAGACGTGCCATCAAAAGATGTGTCCACTTTATCAAAAGATGTGCCATGAAAAGGCGTGCCAGTTTGTCGGGCGTCAAGAGGCGCGCGATGCGCGTGGCTGGCCCTGGCTATTTAAAACAAGGTTGAGGCGAAGGCTGTGCATACGAGTCTGAAACCTCTGAACGCTCGGAGAGCTTGTCTCTGCAAATCTTGAAACACCCGGAAACCAACCCTTCTCTGAAACACTTAGCAACTCAAAAACATGGCCTCGTCTTCCCGTCCAGTTACCCAGAACCTGCTCACGCTCTTTCCAGAACTGAACGAGCCCACAAGAGAAATAACTGGTGCGGTGGCCAGTGAACCGCAACCAAACACCTCTGGTTTTGCTCCATTGAACTTTCCGATGCGGTCGGTGGAGCAAAAAATGGCGATGCAAACTGATATTGAGGCTAATCAGTATACTCTGAAGTCATGCGTGGAAACCATGACGGCGGTCACAAATTTGTCGAACCGGCTGCAGAGTAGGACAAATGAGATGCAGCATTTAAACTCCCAGCTGGCTCTGCTCCAACGCATGTATAAGGATGCGCGAGCAGAGATCAGTGTGCTAAGGGCAGAAAACAAAGAGCTGAAGCGGAAGGCCACCGTGATGTTCCGATTTGAAGGGCCGCCATATGCTGCAGTGGAGGAGTATGGGGGAGTGAACGTGCTCGGTGGACAAGGAAACACGGAGACCGGACTGGCACGGGACACCCAAGATAAAAGTAAGAAGAAGAGACCTGCAGTAGAGTAGAGAAGGGAAAAGAAAAAAACCCACTGTGTGGGTGGATGTTTTGTGTGTTTGTTGTTTTGTTTTTTTTTTTTTTTTTTTTTTTTTTTTTTTTTTTGCTGTAAAATGGGGATCGGGGTTGATCCTAGTGTAAAATTGTGATCGGGTTGAAAACCGAGGTGGTGAATGGATTGTGGATTTGTTTTTGTTTGTTTGTTTGTTTTTTTTTTTTTTTTGTTTTTTTTTTTTTTGTGGAATAATAAAAATAAAATAAAATAAAATAAAAATAGATAAAACAATATATATATATATATATGTTAAATTGTTTTTAAAATAGAAATATATTTTATATACTCTAGTGGGATGAAAAATGGTGGGAACAAAGAGAATAAAAAAAAATAGAGATAAGAAAAATAAGCACCCGGATGAGACATGCCCAGGTGGGGTGATGAATAAAAAAATAAAAAAACAACAAAAACGAAAAAGTAGAAATATTAAAAAAATGTGATGGGTATGTGGTTTAGTGGAAAACATGTGTGAAAGGGGCTCACCAACTAAGTGTTGTTGTTAAAGAATAAAAGAAAAAGAAGCACAGGGGGCAGACCCAGTCATGGCGATGATGATGTTTGGTGGGTGGTGGAAAAAGTAAAGTGAGAGAGAAAATGTGTTTCCCGGATTTGAGAGAGGTGTCTGAGGAGTGGAAGAAGGACCTCCAGAAGCTGATCATCATGTGGTTGTCTTGCAGAAAAGGGGATGCATGGAATTCCAGTCACTGGTGGCAATAAGAAACTGAATGGGTTGTTATTAACAATAACTGTTCGGCAGAGATCCTGTGAGAGGCAAGACAGATCCTTCACATCATATACACATATATACCAAGCTGGTACAATCTTCATTCACTTTTGTCACCAAGAACAATAGCAGGTTGGATTGATTCACTTCAGGTCGCGAGTTGATTGCAAAGGTTCGCAAATTCGACTCAGGACTGTGAAGAAGAATCGCGAGTCGCGAAGGAAGCCCCAAGATCAGATCACGAAGGAGTCTAGATTCGAATTTCAGAGTTGATGAAAGGTCAGCGATGTCTGATTCAGCGACGAACTGAGTTGCAGGACCAAACTCTGATCAAATCTTGATCTGCAAAGTCAGATCGCAAACTCAGTTTGTGATTAGATTCACATGCCGACAAGAACAGCTTCGCGAAGAACTCCAGTCAGTTCGCAAAGAGCAATACTTTGATCGAAGGTGTCAATCAACTCGCATGTGGGCTGCAAAACTGATTTGCAAAGAAGGCCCATGAACTGGAACCAAGTTACAACATTGAATATAGGTCGAATCAGAGTGGAACATCAGCGAACCATATGCTCAATTGCTGCGCATGATGAAACCATGTACAGCCAAATTAGGCACAGAATCTCAAGCTCCGAAACCAAATAATAAAGATCAAATTGAGAGAGAGAAGACAAATGCCCCAATTAGGGGTAAAACCCCCAAGGTCTAGAGAGAGAAAAAAATTGGTTGGAGAAGAGATGGCCTTCTGTTTGGTAATGAAGGGTGTCCCCCCTGCATGGTGTGTGTGTGTGTTTTGCCCATCATTGTTGCAGACATGGTGTTCGATGAAATGTCTCAGAGAGATCTGATTGTTTGCAGACATTGGTGAAGAAGAGTGACGGTATGTGTAGAGAATTTTAGCGGACTAGGTTGAGGTCCGGCGGGCGGCTAAGGTGAGGTTGCCGCCCGCCGGGGAAGCGAAAAACTAGGTTCTAAACCTACTCTGATACCATGTAAAAATATATGTATTATTGATATTGATTGATTGATGTAATTACCAGATTGATTGATAGATACAAGATTTAATTGATTACAATTCCTATACAATCTATATATAGAAGAAAATGTGGTAGTAGGTGTAGTGGAGGTGATAGTGGGTTAGGTGAAGTGGAGTGTGTGGTGAAGTGGAGGTAGGTGAAGTGGAGTGTGTAGTGGAGTAGGTGAAGGTAAAGATGGGAAATTCTAACACAGTTTTATCCTTGCACTTATTTATTTGTAGTTTCCACTCTGTAGCTATGACACCACCGACTCTGAAAAATTTGTTAAAAAAGTCACCAATGACAATGAATAGATAGATGAATAGATAAAAATAACATAATCTTTCAAATTATATTGTGTTTATGGCCTCAAAATAATAGAGTTTGGGATTACTCAAAATTGGAGCTTTTCCCCGAGGGTGAAATGTCTAATTAATTTGAATCAAAGAGGTGAAGCAGCACATTCAAGTAGGAATCGACGTCACACCCCTAGTTGTGCCAACTTATCCCACTAATTCATTAACATCCTAACAATAAAAAATAAATAAGTAAATAAGTCTTGCTAACAAATACTTATAAGGTACAAATAAAAGACAAAATATTTGTAAAATACAATACATTTCAATGCACTTTAATTAAAATCGGTACATTTTTTAATATTTTTACATATTTTTAAGAGATTTTTGACATACTTTTTAACATTAAATAATACACATAAGACACTGGTTAGTAATTATCTAAAAAGAAAAAAAAAAAATAATAATTGACAACGACTGGTTGGAGCTGAGACATTGCTCCATAATTTTTGTGCTTCAACCTTAGGAGGCACATCACCAATTTAGTATTGATTTTCAAACCTTGAAATCAGCGTTGAAATTAATCTACTTGTCTTGGTAATGATAATAATGAAGGAAAAAGAACATTAGTTATTTTTCCATGACGAGACTAAATTGCACTGGGAAATAAACGTGGAAATAACATATCAGTGATACTTCGAATTAGGGCTGAGGATTAGGGCTGAGTAAGGAATCCGTGAAATTCGTAATTCGATTCAGTTCAGTCTAATTCAATAGGTTTGGATTGATTTTTTGAATCCGTGGTTCGGTTCAGAATTGAAAAATTAAAAATCCGTAATTCACGGATTGGTTTCGGATTGAACCCCATGGTTCCGGATTGGAACCGATCCGGACAGTATACAAATAGTTTATATTTTTATTATACACCCTCTTGCATAGTAACTTCTTTGATTTCATATAAAATTTAAATCTAAACCTAAACTTACATAGTATCTTCTTTTATTACTTTTGTTTGCTAGTTTTTAGTGTTAATTTATAATGGTCTAAATACTTATGGTGGAACTAGTTTTCTTATGGTTGTTTAAATTCTAGAATAGTTTGTCGCTATTATAAAAAGACATGTTGCTATTGTGAAACTAATATGGTGCTATATTTATATTTTTATGAAATTAAAGTATTATATATATTTTTTTGTTATTTAATTATGTAAATCCGTGGTCTTAAACCGATCCAATCCGTGTTTAAATGGATTGGTTCGGATTTGTTCCACGATTTAAACGGATTGGATTGGTTCCAATTTTTCAGGATCCGTAGATAACGGATTGATCCTGATTTTACTTCAATCCGGTCCAATCCGGACCATGCTCACCCCTACTTCGAATAGTATTTATAGATTAATAAAAATTAATTGATTTTAATTTTTAAAGTTTCTAAGATTTATCACTAATTTGAAATTTTAAAAAGACACCGTAATTGTAATTTTCCCAAATAAAAACAATAGATGCTGGAACACAAACTTGGTTCATGCAACTCAACAAAATCTTGGGAAAAGTAAAAAAAAAAATTAAAAAGCATGGCCAACCAATAAATGAATGATGAATAAATTATAATAACCTCTCTTAATTAATGAATATTACGATTTTAACATAGCTATATTTTGTTCTCTTTAAAAATAAATTTTATTAAGCTTTGACCCATACTATTAGTCATTCGGTAATCAAACAGATGAAAAATGATAACATCATCATTTTTTGAATATGTTTAGTAGCCCAAAATTTTGTGACTTAAATAGCTTAAATCTATCAAAACGACGTCGTTTTACCGTCAAAACGATATCGTTTTGAATGATTTGAGCCATTTGAGTCACAAAATTTTAAGATACCTATCATTGTTTATCATTTTTAGGCTAAAATATATCTAACCATCATTAACATTGATGTACTGATGTTCTATATTCAAATAATGCACGCTATTAAGATAACAAAAGTAAATTAGGTAAACTGATTCGGTAAGTGGAGAGTAGTTATAAACTTATAGTATATGATTAAATAAAATACATATATATAGAATTCTCATCTCTTCTATTCACATGGTTAAAGCTGTCGTTATGGTAAGGGAGAGGTCAAAATAGGACAAGGGGTGCCTGCTGTGCTTTAAGCACAGCAGGCTGTGCCGTGAATGTAAAAATAAGGGGCTTCAAATATTTTTGTTTTTTTTTTTTTTTCTTTTTGCCCTTTTGGCTGTACAGCAGTGCCTGCTGTACAGCAGGCACCCCTCTCCCGTCAAAATAAGCGTCTTTTTTTTAAAAAAAATAAATGTGATAAAATAAAAATATTATAATTATTAAATGAATTTAATTTTTTTATAAATAAATATAAATAAAAAAATTAACAAAATAAACGATTTAAATTATCAAAACAGCCTCGTAATAAATCTCATAAACTCACGTGACAGTCGAGCTCAAATTTATAGATTTGAAAGAAACCCCATCCAAATCGTAGACTCTAAATGCATTATGGCAACAACCAAACTAAAGGGCAATTTGTTTCCCCACACACTGAATTAGAGAATAAAATATAAATTTTTGATTAATACAAAAAAATAAGACATCCCCGTTTATCTAAGATCTCGTTTGTTTGAAATTATAGAGAGGAAATTAAGATTGATAGTAAGATGAAATCTATTATCTTTGTGTTTATCTTGGGAGATAGAGAGGGGATTCGTAATTCCCTCCAAATTATGAATCTTCTTGGGGAGAGAATTCGGATAGGCTCTCAGCACTTGATATTTGAAAATAATCCGCTAAACTATTTTTTTTATTTTTTTTTTTATTTTTTACATGTTGGGCATTTTTTTTTTTTTTTGAACATTAATGTTTAATATTTTTATATTTCTTGTTAAGTAAAAATTATTGTTTTATTTTTTTCTATTTTTTTTTAAATTTTTTGCATGTTGGGTTTTTTTTTTTTTTGAACATTAATGTTTAATGTTTTTGTATTTATTTATTTATTTATTATTTTATATAAAAATAATTTAAAAATCCTTACACCAATAACTATCATTAAAATAAATACAATTTTACTTAATCATCTCACTAACAATTTCTTTACTATTAATCTCTTCACTAATAATTCATTCATTATGAATTTCTTTTATTCTACCTCTAAAAATAAATAAGATCTAAAACTAATAAACGATTATAAAATAACTATAAATCTTTTCTTTAAATGGAATTTAAACAAATCATATATCGTTGAAATTTGAAAGTAGTAGAAACTAGAATTGACCAATTTTGAAAATTCACAGTCGATTGAGCTTAGTCCGTGGCTCATTTCATTAGTAATAATTATAAATCTTTATTTTACATGAAATTCAAACAAATCATTTATCGTTGAAATTTGAAAGTAGTAGAAACTAGAATTGACCAATTTTGAAAATTCACAGTCGATTGAGCTTAGTCCATGTCTCATTTCATTAGTAGCACAAAACTCGCCGTGCCTTGCGCACGGGCAGACTTTAGACACCAATTTCATGAGTCGCGCGAACATAGTTTGATGTCGATCGTTAACCAACTACACTTTGCCACATCACCATAAAAAATGCAATTGTACTTTCTTCGTCAATGTTGCCTTTTAACCCTGATGTAACATGAACATGCCAATATATTAGATATTGGGATGAAGTAGGTCAGAGATCTCAACTAATTTATTAAATATTTTATATGGACGTAGAATTTATATATATGTAAATTTGTGTAGATTTCACATTCATATGAGTAGTTTGATAGAAAAATTTGATAAATTATTTAAAATTCATAGAATTTTTTTTAAAGAACTTACATATAGATCTTAATAAATTGACTTATTATTTAATAGGTCTTATAATAATTAATAGTATTTTTTATCAAACACTATTAAAAAATATCACTAATTATTAATTTTTAGTAACAATTTAAAATTTTTATTACAAAAAAATGTCACTAATTATAAATTATAGCGACAGTTTAAAAAAATCATCACAAAAAAATTTATTAATTTTCAACTTTTAACGACAATCTGAAAAATTTGTCACAAAAAAAATCACTAATGGTAAGTTTTAGCTACAATTTATAAAAATTGTGATAAAAAAAGTCATCAATTGTCAATTTTTAACGACATATGTAAAAAAATTGTCACAAAAAAATATTTTAACAGTGATTTTATTAGAATTTATTTTTAATAAAACTTAATAAAAACTAAATTTAACTATTAAAACATATTAATAATTTATCATTTTCCTATTGGGGTCGTTTATGCTGTGTTTGGTTGGAGGATTTTGGGAGAGATTTGGAAAGGAAAAGGGTAAAAGTGTGTAAAACTATGTGAAATTTAGGCATATTTTATTCTCATTTCACCTACCTTTTTCATTTCTCTTTCCAAGCTCCTTCTCAAATTCCCTAACCAAACACAGCATTAGTGGACTTGGATTGGAAGGGAGGGCTCCGCTAACTAATGGGGCCAATAAAGTGACGTCTTTTTTATTCTCTTTTCTTTCTTAAGACCATCTCCAACGGTTCATCAAAGTTGACATCAAATTTAAATTTAGTGAAAAAGTTACTGTTTGGTGCTCCAACGGTTGCACCAAATCGATATCAAAATGAGATTTCACCAAACAATTCATCAAACTGAGGACAGAATACTGATTTCATCAAAACACTGTTTGTGACCGTTGGGGGAGACTAATCGGTCAACCAGCCGGTTGCCCGGTCGGCTGACCAACCGGTCGACCACCAAAAGGTTCAAACAGTTCCAAGAAAAGGTTCAAACAGTAAAATCAAAAAAAAAAAAAATATTTCGCCTAACCAGTCGACCAACCGGTTGTTCCGGCGCAAATTTGATGAAAGTTCACCGTTGGAGCGAGTGATATCAGATTTGGTAAAATTGATCATTTTTTACTCAAATTTGATGAAAAAAGAAATGCACCGTTGGAGATGCTCTAAGAGATGAGTTTTTAGAATTTGTCTTTAAAAAAATTTCAAAAAATTACATATTAGTTTGATAAAAATAAGTCTAAAAATTTTAATTTTTAAATTTTGTAAAATTATTTTCATCCAAAAAAAATAGAAAATCATATGAAAACAATAATTTTTTATTTTTTAAAATTTTTTTCAGCAAAATAGTTTTTGAAAAACTTTGAAAACTTAAACAGACTGAGAGGAGATCTAATTTAAAGGGGTGGGCATGGCTACTTAGAAAGTGGTTGAAGATCGTAAATAAGTTTTTGGTAAATCTAGAGCGTTCCTTAACTTGATTCTTGTTGAAACAATTTTCTATGTACAATAAATAAATTAAAATAAATTAAACAAATAAAATAAATTACTTATCAAATTTATTATACAGAACCAAATAAATATTTAAAAGATCAAGTTGAGTGTGTGACATTATGTCCTTAAGACAGATTCGTCCCGTTATAGTGCTTACGGATAAAAGGCGTCTATCTCTCAGGATACAATGATCTTCACAAATAGGAGTAGCACTCCAAACAATTTGTATGGCAAACCAAACCTGTGTTCTATACTCTCTGAATTTAATTCTAAAAATAGTATGAAGAATAATGAAGCAAGAAAGCAAAATGAAAGCAACAAAATAAATTTTTCCTGGATATTTTTCAACCCCCAAACTGCTGGAATATGCTGGTATTTATAGGCAAAATCATGACCAATAGATCTGTCCGAACAGATACAGTTTTGAATTGAACAGGTATAGATATGAATGAACAGATACAGTTCAAATTTTGAATAGATTTGCAGCAATTTGAAACTGCATAACTGCTCGCAGTTTCTGGCAGTTTTAAACCTGTCAAAAAACCAGTTTAAATCTGTTTGAAATTTTAATCTGTTGTGGAATCAAATGAACAAATACAATTCAAACTCAGATCTGTAGAAACCCAGTTTGAATCTATTCAAATCTGTCTGGACAGATTTAAATCTTTTTGGGAAATAACAGAATCTGTCAGGTGCAAAACAGTTTCAAAAACTGTTTGGACAGATTAATCTGTTTGGAAGAGGCACAAATTATAGAAAAAAAAATTGAATTAATTTTAATTTGAAATTCAAATTATTTCCTATAAGAATTTTTAAAAATTCAAATAAATTTTGTCCAAAAAATTAAAGTTAGAACCGACCCGACCAACAACTCCTCCCTTCTACAAACTTGGGGTGCCCCTTGGGGCCCAACCCAAGTGCTGCTACCTAGAACTTATATACACACATAAGTTCTCTTAAGTTTTCAATGTGGAACAAACCTTACAAAGAAATTCACATATTACTTCTTTAAATGTCCATTTCATGAATCCGAAAACGACGGCAAGTTCTCATTCACTCATAAATGATTTTGACGAACCGTTTTCACGTGTGACTTGCCATGCGGTAAGGAACACGTCAGCTCTTTGGGCTTACCCCAAAAGATGCTTGACCCACTCAAATTTAGGCTTAAAATTGGCTCAAAATAACCCTATATAAACCAAATTCTAACAACTCTTTCTTTGCTTTCGTTAGTCAATGAGGACAACATTTTTTATTCATTACTCATCCAATTTAGATATTAGTTCTTTTATTTACACACAAAAATAATCATATAATTAAATACAACTTTATCATCTATGTGTAGGACTTAGGGCTGCTCGCGGGTCGGTTTTGGCCGGGTGCGGGTCAAAACCGACCCGACCCGCACTTATGCGGTTGGGGAAAAATGGACCCGCAACCGCCCGCGATGCGGTTCGCGGTTTGTGCGGGCGGGTGCGGTTCGGTTTGCGGTTTAGTGTTTTTTTTTTTTTTTTTAAACTTAAGTAAATTTGACATTTTTTGTTACTTTCTAAACATTTTTTTTTTTTAGAAGAGTTATAAATTAAATTACAAGATATACAATTCATGATCATAATAAATAGTCCACATGTTAGATAAGATGATATGGAACCATGCTTGAGGATAGTAATTAATCTTCCTCCTTAGCTTGCAAAAACAAACCCTTAAAAGTCAAACTAGTAACACTAATTTAAATATGCAAAAACAAACCCTTAAAAGTCAAACTAGTAACACTAATTTTAATAGTGGATTAATCTTCACTGTTTAGTTTTTAATATGCAATAATGTAATAATAGAATGACAATTCAAAATATCATATTTAACTGTGTCTACTAGACTAATGGAATATAATGATTTTTTTTTTATATATATAAATAAAAGTCAAACTAATAACACTAATTTAAATATTATTAGATCATGATAATGTATATAAGTGCCCATATAATAAATTTTACTTTCATCCAAAATGTAAAAATAAAAATAATAACTAGTTATTTTTTCTTTAAAAAAAAAAAAAAAGAAAAAAAAAAGATGCGGGTTGCGGGCGGGTCGGATTCGACCCAAAACCGATCTTTTACCAAATTCTTGACCCGCACACGCCCGCCTACCTACATCGAAACCGCCCAAAGCACTGCGGGTAGGGTAGGGTCGGGCGGTTTGTGCGGGCGGGTGGGTTTGTTGCCCAGCCCTAATAGGACTCATAAAAAGATGAAACTCATGTATGAAAAAATTAAGTCACAATTTATAATCAATTTTTTGTGTTTTTAAATTTTTTCTTTAAATCCAAACGCAATGTAAAATATAAGAAATGGATTAAATTTGGGCATGTGCTTTCTCTCAAATCCAACTCTATCTTGCTCAGTGATACTCTCTATTCATGAGCACATGTATTTTGCTAAGAGTAGATTCCAAGGAAGCAAGTAGTGAAGATAGACAAAATTGATCAGCCTTATGATTTATGTATCACCGCTAATTTGTAAGCCAAGTGGCATTAGCTTAGATTCTCAACTTAATGTCAAAGGAAACCCAACCTCTTCTTAGCTTGCATAAAAACAATAATTAAATGAATGACCATATGGATAAAAAATAAATAAATAAATACATAAAAATGCATGGCCATATAATCTTGGATGAATAGTGATACATACACTAATTAATGTATTAACTAATGTACTAATACTAGTTATGCCATTATTATTGACCCCTCTTTATACAAATTACAATTACCAAAAATATTTTAAATTATGCCATATCATTAATTAATACACTAGTCAGTACATTAAATAGTACATATGGTCGTGTTTGGCAAGTAATTTTGGGGCTAAAATAGCCACAAAAAATAAAATAGGTTATTTTAGCCATAACAAACAAAACATCACATCCAACCCATAATCATTACGCTCTTCTCTCACAAAAAAAGTCAAAAAAGTTAAAAAGTCAAAAAATCCTTCCCAAACCAAACTTTTTAACCCAGGCTAAAATAGCTAAAAAAATTAAAAAGCCAAAAAGCCAACCCACTTCCCAAACGGAGGCTAGTATTAGTCAATCTTGAATCAATACTATATAAGTTTGAAAGATTAATAAGACAAAAGTTTCTCTTCTTTTCTTTTGTTTTTATTTATTTATTGTGACAATGCCATAAATTAAGCAAAAGTTGTGGTAAAATGGAGTTTAGAAAGACATTACAAACATTGCTATAGGTAACTAACAAGTACTTTATAATATTCTCCAATTTTAATGATTTTAAAGTTAATTTTCTCTTTATTTTTGTCATCTTACTTTACTAATTAGTCATAATATATGCCTAGAGTTGCCAATCCAAAAATTTCACCAAGTTCACTAGTTAGAATCTAAAGGAGTGTTTAATAACTCAATTCAATTAGGTCCTGTTTGTTTCACTGGATATAAAAGAAAGACATAATATAATGTGGGATTTAGTCAGGATATATAATGAATAGGATATAGGTATTGGATAATATATCCCCCAATTCATGTTTGTTGACTTGATATATAAGATTGGATATATATTATCCATGTTTGTTTTACAAAATATATTGTGGGATATAAACAAGTAATTTTCAAGATTGCCATCATAATATTATATTATATTATATTAAATAATATTATATTATATTAAATTCAAAATTTATATTAAATTAAATTCAATAATATTATATTATATTATATTCAAAATTTGTATTAAATTATATTATATTAAATTAAATTAAATTAACTAATATTATATTATATTAAATTAAATTCAATAATATTATATTACATTAAATTCAAAAATATTAAATTAAATTCAATAATTATATTATATTAAATCCAAACGCAATGTAAAATATAAGAAATGGATTAAATTTGGGCATGTGCTGTCTCTCAAAGCCAACTCTATCTTGCTCAGTGATACTCTCTATTCATGAGCACATGTATTTTGCTAAGAGTAGATTTCAAGGAAGCAAGTAGTGAAGATAGACAAAATTGATCAGCCTTATGATTTATATATCACCGCTAATTTGTAAGCCAAGTGGCATTAGATTAGATTCTCAACTTAATGTCAAAGGAAACCCAACCTCTTCTTAGCTTGCATAAAAACAATAATTAAATGAATGACCATATGGATCAAAAATAAATAAATAAATAAATAAAAATGCATGGCCATATAATCTTGGATGAATAGTGGTACATGCACTAATTAATGTATTAACTAATATACTAATATTAGTTATGCCATTATTATTGATCCCTCTTTATACAAATTATAAATACTAAAAATATTTTAAATTATGTCACATCATTAATTAATACACTAGTCAGTACATTAATTAGTGCATATGGTGGTGTTTGGCAAGTGATTTTGGGGTTAAAATAGCCACAAAAAACAAAATAGGCTATTTTAGCCATAACAAACAAAGCATCACATCCAACCCATAATCATTACGCTCTTCTCTCACAAAAAAAAGTCAAAAAAGTTAAAAAGCTAAAAAATCCTTCCCAAACTAAACTTTTTAGCTCAGGCTAAAATAGCTAAAAAAGTCAAAAAATTAAAAAACCAATCCACTTCCAAACGGAGGCATAGTATTAGTCAATCTTGGATCAATACCATATAAGTTTGAAAGATTAATAAGACAAAAGTTTCTCTCTTTTCTTCTTTTCTTTTGTTTTTATTTATTTATTGTGACAATGCCATAAATTAAGCAAAAGTTGTGGTAAAATGGGGTTTAGAAAGACATTACAAACATTGCTATAGGTAATTAACAAGTACTTTATAATATTCTCCAATTTTAATGATTTTAAAGTTAATTTTCTCTTTATTTTTGTCATCTTACTTTACTAATTAGTCATAATACATGCCTAGAGTTGCCAATCCAAAAATTTCGCCAAGTTCACTAGTTACAATCTAAAGGATTGTTTAATAACTCAATTCAATTAGGCCTGTTTGTTTTACTGGATATAAAATGAAAGATATAATATGATGTGGGATTTAGTCAGGATATATAATGAATAGGATATAGATATTGGATAATATATCCCCCAATTCATGTTTGTTGACTTGATATATAAGATTGGATATATATTATCCATGTTTGTTTTACAAAATATATTATGGGATATTCCAAGATTGCCCTCATAATATTATATTAAATAATATTATATTATATTAAATTATATTATATTAAATTAAATTCAATAATATTATATTATATTAAATTAAATTAATTAACTAATATTATATTATATTATATTAAATTCAATTCAATAATATTTATATTAAATTAAATTCAATAATATTATATTATATTAAATTCAATAATATTAAATTAAATTCAATAATTATATTATATTAAATTCAAAATTTGTATTAAATTATATTATATTAAATTCAAAATTTTATATTAAATTATATTATATTAAATTAAATTCAATAATATTATATTCAAAATTTGTATTAAATAATATTATATTAAATTAAATTAAATTAAATAATATTATATTAAATTAAATTCAATAATATTTATGTTATATTAAATTCAATAATATTACATTAAATTCAATAATTATATTATATTAAATTCAAAAAATATATTAAATTATATTATGTTAGATAGACAAAAGGGTAAATTGGACTTTTTAAATCATATCCCAGCCAAGGGGATATCATATAATGGGGGGTGGTGGTATTGTATATCCTCCACTTTTGGGGGATATACAATCCCATGGAATATTATATCCTTTTTGAAAAAAAAAATGCAAACATGAGATATGTGACTCCCACATGATATAATATCTAATCTCACCCTTTATATCCCAGAATCAAACAGGACCTTAAGGCCATATTTATTTGGGTGGACATGAGTTTGGGATTGGACTAATAGTCCAATAAAATTATTAATCCGATGTTTGGTTAAACAATTGAAGTACGGACTAATTATTTTAAACTTGACTATTAGTTAAGATATGATATATAATTCAATGGATTCGTAGTCCTAAGACTATTAGTCATGGGAATGCTAAACCAGTCCGCCCAAACAAACATGGCCTAAGCTCTTAAAATAGAAAATATTAAGTATTTTACGTGTGTAATGTTTAGTTCATTACAATGAAAGTAGAACTGAATAATCACTTTATAAGAATGTCCATTGTCGCATTTTAGTTTACTAAAAAAATGAATAACATTACAAACAAATGAAATTATCTTTTACTATTGTAAGTGAATGATCATTTAGAATACAATTCAAAAAAATATTTCAGCAAACCACATATAACAGTAAGATTAATCTAATAATTGTTTTATATGTAGGCGAAAAATTAAGTACCCACAAATTAATCGAAGCTAAGCACTAAAAAGAATAAATAAAAAGAAAAAACTGACACTATTTGCACCCTACTCCTCATCATTGATGAAGGCATCTTTTAAAAAGCAATATTGAAGATCTCATCTCATTCACAGGCAACCCAAAAAAGGGCAAAGCTAATTACACCCAAAAAAAAAAAAGGAATAAAAAAAAGTTAAACTACAAAAACAAAATGAATGAATTGAATATTAACGTAACACAAAAGGCATGATAAGAAGAGTCATCATCATTTTGATTTCATCATTGAAGTCCAATTCAATCACAAATCTTGATTTTATTCTCAAATCCAACTGTTGATCTGCACCTTTTTTTAGCAGAATTCAACCTCTCTCACTCTCTACCTTACAATTAAAAGTACATTATTACCCTCCACCTCACAGATCTACACTTCTCCCACCCTTTTTCCCTCCTCATTTTATGGTGTAGGTCCATATAAAAATCTATGTCTATATAGTACAAACACTAATAACACCCAATTTTGATCCAATACAACAATAACAACTTAAAAAAAAAAAATTACTATTAATTAGTTTTGGGGGTATTGTGTATTTCCTTTTTTACCCTCGATTCAATCCCATAATAACTAACATACCACTTTACGAACTTTCTCAACCCAGTGGCCAAGTCGGTGGTGGGCTTGTACCCGAAGTCCTTGTACGCCAGGCTCACGTTAGCATGAGTGAACGGAACGTCGCCGTTTCGCGGCATCTTGATCACGTGCTTCTTGGCCTTCACATTCAACAGCGACTCCAAAATCGCCACCAGCTTCGCCACCGTCACCGGCGCCGTGTTCCCGAGGTTGTAGATCCTCAGCTCCGCCGCCGCCTTCTTCTTTCCGCCGCTTCCGGTGCTCTTCTTCGCCGTATCGATCGCTCCTACGCACCCTTTAACCACGTCGTCGATGTACGTGAAGTCACGCGCCACCGCAGCGCCGTCGTGAGACTCATAAATGTTGATGGGTTTCCCTTGAAGAATGTCCTTGGTGAAGAAGAAATAAGCCATGTCTGGTCTTCCCCAAGGTCCATAAACAGTGAAAAATCTCAACCCAGTGATCGAAAGTCCGTAGATGTGATTGTACGTGTGAGCGATTTCTTCGCCAGCTTTTTTCGTGGCGGCGTAGAGGCTCGCCGGCTGGTCTGTTCGGTCTGATTCGGAGAATGGGTTTTGGGTGTTGAGTCCGTAGACAGAGCTCGATGAAGCCCAGACAATCGACGGTTGAGGATCGGCCGATTTGGCGATCTCGAGGAGGTTCACGAAGCCAGCGATGTTGGAATTGATATAGGATTGGGGGTTTTTCATGGCATAGCGAACGCCGGCTTGAGCGGCGAGGTGGAGGATGTGGGTGAAGGGGACAATGTCGAAGAGCTTGGAGAGCAATTGGGCGTCGTTTAGGTCTCCTTCGACGATGAAGATCTGGTGCTGAGACAAGAGCTCTTGGCGAGCTCGTTTGAGAGATGGGTCGTAGTAGGAATTGAAGTTGTCTAAGCCAAGGACACCGTCGCCGCGTTTTTTCAACGCGAGGGAGGAGTGGGTGCCGACGAAGCCGGCGGCGCCTGTGACGAGGATGGAGAAGCCGTGGGGGCGGCGGGGGGTGGCGGAGTGGCGGACTTGTTTTTCCCAGGCGGCGGTGGCGCCGGCGTAGAAGGCGGAGGAGAGGAAGTTGCGAGTGGTGGTGTGGATGTGGTGATGTTTGTTGTTGTTGGTGGTTGTGGAGAGAGGAGGGTAATTGAAGGTGAAGAAGATTATGAGGAGGAGAGAGACGAAGAGAGTGAGGCGGAAGAGAAGGTTGGAGGAAGCGGCTAAGAGTTTAGTGGTGTTGAGTCTTCTGATGTAGCTGTTGTATCGCTCGATCTTTGTGGTTTTACTGGTGTCTGGGGGGTACGCCATTTGATAGAATTTGTGTAATGTTTTGGGGAGAGAGAGAGAATGTGTGTATGTATGTGTATAGCTGTATATATGTTTTTGAGCAATGAAGTGGGAAGAAAGTGTAGATGGATAGATGGGTATAAGAAGGAAGATCAGAGAGGGAGAGGGGTTGGGTGGATTGGAGAGCAGTGGTTGTTGTCTATAAATGGTTTCACTCGCTTACAGATGGAAAACGGAGAGGAAGCTTCTATTAGTGCACACCAAAAACACTTCCCCCCCACTTCAAACATATCACTTCACTCGCTTACAGATTATAGTACTAAAAACTAGGTGTGGAACGTCGATGCACTCAACCCGAGCAATTCCACTTCAATCTGAATTTTTTTTTAGAGAAATGTTAGGGATTACGAAAACAAATTTATGAAAATAATCATGAAAGATTTGTAATTTTTGAATTATTTTAATTAATGTGTGGTATTTTATTCTAAGTATAATTCAAAGGTTATAAATCTTTTATGATCATTTTCATGAAAGACTTTTCATCATACCTAGCATTGCTGATTTTTTTAAGGTTTAAACCATATATTTTTAATTTGGTACGAATTTGAGTAAAAACTTAAAAGATTGAATTAAGTTTGGATGAGATACGAAGATATTATATGCTCCAATTAATATATCAATTAATGTATTAATATATATTATATCTTTATTATTGATCTCACTTATTATATAAATTATAAATATTTAAAATTACTAAAATTATATCACATTATCTATTAGTATACCAATAAGTACATATAACATTATTCATTTAGATAAAGATATCAAATAATCTGACTAACCCGATACTTGAATTATACATATATAAATATATAAAAAATATTAAATAAATATATATAAATTATTAATCATTACATGATATTAACATAATTTAAATTATTAAATCATATTTAATATATATTATATATATAAGTAATACAAAATCTTATATTTTTTTATTCTTACTTATCAATTGCAAAGATTACTATAGCGACATCTCTCTTACATAATATAAATTATTTATTCTACTGTTATTAATAATTTTCTTAAATAAATGTAAATAAAGTCTAATTTTAATAATTTAATAATCTCGTTGCAAAAAAAAATACTAAAATTCATTTACAATTCAGACAACTCGAACAATTCGGGTTTAACTTGGGTCGAAACTTGGGTCGAAACTTGGGTCGAACTTAAACAAACAATCTCATGTTATAATTTGGAATTGGACAGGCATGGGCAAGTCTCGACACAACTTGGATTAAATTTAAACAACCTCACAACCTACTCGAGTTATACCCCTAATTAAAACAAAACATACAGTATGGAAGTCCACCATGTGTACCTTAATTTACCCTTAAAAGAATACATAATTTTAATTTTTGAGTTATAATTTAAAATATGTTATAATTAAACACAATATAAAGTATAATTAAAAAATTCATGAATCATAGCTAAAACAATATCATAATTAAAGAACAAAATAATACAACTAGAGGTGCATATGGTATACCTTTTTTTAAAGGGTTTATATTAGAATTTGCCGGTATAAAAAACGTAATATAAAAGAAAAAATACTATAGGCCCAATATTTTTATCAAATATTTGATCAAATATCTCACATGAAAGACTTGATTGCCATTGGTCCCACCTCTAAACTAGAGTGTTATTTAAGGTCATAAATTTATCATATCAAAAATGCTAGACCCAAAAATTGTACCAAAAATTTTACCAAATATCTTATATGAGCGTGAGACCCACATGAGACTCACATTTAGTGAGTCACACACCCATGTGAAACATTTGATAAAATTTTTGATAAAATTTTTAAGATTTTTAGCATTACTCTTTTCATATATCTTGTTTTAATAATGGGACATTTATTAATAGATTTTTTGTATTTATTATTTATGGATCGTTTGCTCTCTTAAATAATCTTATGAACTCATCAGTCTTATTTCACATTAAAACCTTCAAAATGAAGTATGCTCACATTTAGAAATGTAATAAGACAACAATACACATATTATAATGATATCTCATTATCACATTTTAAGAATGATACAGTTGACAAAAGTTAAGTAAGATAATAGTTCACAAATATCTCATTGTCACATTTAAAAAAAAAAAAAAAAAAACACACATTTCGTAAAAGTCTAATAAGACAATAGTGCACAAATGTGTCAATTGTCACATTTTAAGAAGACTCGTTGTCATATTTGACAAAAATTTAATAAAATAACAGTGCACATATTACAATGATGTCACATTTTAAAAATGACACATTTAGCCTCCGTTTGGGAAGTGGGTTGGCTTTTTGGCTTTTTTGACTTTTTTTGTGAGAGAGGATTGTAATGATTATGGGTTGGATTTGATGTTTTGTTTTTTGTGGCTAAAATAGCCTATTTTGTTTTTTGTGGCTATTTTAGCCAAAAAAGCCTGGGCTTTTTCTTGCCAAACGGAGGCTTAGTAAAAATTTAATAAGACAATAGTGCATAACTGTTCAATGTCCCATTTTAAAAAAGGCTCATTGTTACATTTGACAAAAATTTAATAAGACAATAGTGTACAAATAAAACATATTGACATTTATTGTCTCTAAAAAATATAGTAAAATGATCTCACAGTATACCATTTCAAATTCAATAGGACATTTTAGTTTACAAAAAAATTCTTGGGACTTTCATTTATTAAAAATAAAAATAAAAAAATTAGATTGATTCGATAATCGTATATTATTTAATATATTGTATTTATGTCCAAAAATTAAGTTATTATTATTTTTTTTTTAGTGACAAATGCATTAAATTGACTAAGTTATGAATATAGAATCGAATTAATTCTTTTTATAAATAATATACACAGAAAATCTTACAAAACTAATGGTTTAAATTATTAAAAATGACTTGTGATGGACCTCACGAGCTCAAATAACACTTTTCAGTTTACATCATGAAGCCAGTCCTTACAAGAATGATGAATGATAAGGCCACATTGAGAATTTTATAAATAAAAATTATTTTTATAAATATTTTATTTGAAAGTAAAAAATTTATATTAAAGCACATTATTCTGTTTTAAATTATGAATTTTTTTTTTTTATGCGATATTTGTTTATTAGTGGGATAGTCCCCCCGAAAAAAGTGTTATATATGAAAATCTTTTAGGTGTAAGTTTGATAAACCAAAAAAACTTACACTAGGAAATGACTGACATGCATCCTAGCACCCCCTTACCTTCCCCCTGTGCTTCGGTGGTTTTTCTCCTGGGCAGCTGTTCACCATTTTGTTCTTGTCAACGCAGTCCCCTACAGATTTCATTATCGAGATATCTGTTTTTAACTGTCTAACATATTTGAAATTTCTCAATTTTTCTATACACAACAAGAAAATACATTTTTAGCGACCATTTTTTACTATCAAAAAAAATTTAGTCGGCAAAAGTGTCGGAATTGGCTACCAAAAATAATATTAGTCGGCAAAAGTCAACTTTTTAGCTACTAATTTTTTTTAGTAGGGGAATGTTGATTATTGGCGACTAAAAAAAATTTAGTAGCTAAAAATATTACAATTGACGACTACAAAAAATTTTAGTAGCTAAACATATCACAATTGGCGACTAAAAGAAATTTTAGTAGCTGTAGAGCTACTTTTAGCTACTAAATTGTTTAGTAGCCGAAAGCATTTTAAAATTTTATTTTTTATCTTTTGGCGACCAAATAGTTTATTTTCAGCGACGAAAAAAAATTTTAGTCGCCATAGGTAGAGATTTGGTTACTAAAATGCTTTAGTCGGCGATTGGAAAATAAAAAAAATATTTTTTACCTTAGTCGCCAATAGTTTATTTTCAGCGACGAAAAACAATTTTAGTCGCTGTAGGTAGAGATTTGGCTACTAAAATGCTTTAGTCGGCGATTGGAAAATAAAAAAATATTTTTACCTTTGGCGACTAAAATATTTTCATCTACGAAAAATAATTTTAGTCACCGTAGGTAGAGATTTGGCTACCAAAACGCTTTAGTCGGCGATTGGAAAAAAAAAATATTGGAGGGTTTTACAAATTAATTGGCGGAGATCAATTGAAGAACCAACGGGTGAGATCAATACCTCTCCAATGAAATATTATGGTCATCTCTTCGTTTCAGAAGATGAAGGGTTGAGGAGTCCAGTTGCGTCGCCGTCCCGCCGCCGCTCCTCCTCGTGTTCGCCGGCAACCGGAGCACCTCCTCCTCCTCCTCCTCCTCCTCCTCCTCCGCCAACGCCATCATGACTGCTGCGACCACCACTGCCTTTGCTACCACCTCCGTCAATGCCCTCTTTTTACGCCGCCGCCTCCTCCTCTTTCTCCTCCGCCGATCTTCACAAATCTGCAAATGTCCCTGAACCAGAATTGCTATATGTGAGAAAAATGATTGTTTATACATTTATTCATTTATTGTTAGATATATATGTAAACACTTTAAGTATGATCATATAATTGTTACAAAAATGATTGAGAGGTACAGTTGTGGCTCACTAATGTATTTGAAGTCAACTAAGATGATAGAATTTTTGTAAATTGAAGGCTAGCATGTTTATTGAGTCACCTAAGTTGATTTTTATTTTTTGTTTTTTGATTTCTTGTTTTGATGAATCTGTAAAATTTCCTTTACTCACTCACAAGCTTACCTGTAAAGGTGGATGATATTTTTTACCCCATTTTGTTGCAGTTTCTAATTTTAGATTCGTGGTGCTTCAGAAAATCAAGAACCCTAACTATAAGGGCAAGTGGTGCTTCAGAAAATCAAGAACCCCATTTTGATGACTCCTTCGATGTCTGCTTCTCCAGGTCAGCTTTTATTTTTTATTTAACTGGTTACATTATTTTAGATTTTTTGAGGGTTAATTTCGCTTTTTGTTAATTAGGGGTGGTCTTGGGGCGAATACACATGTTATATAATTTTGGGCTATTTATTAGGATTTTGGAGAATAACTTGATAAGTGGGGTGCTGGAATAGTTAGATTGGTAGATACCAAACCTTTAGCAATATCTGCAGAAAGTGGTTGCCCTCAGGTTCAAACCCGCATTGTCAAACTTGACATCCGAAGCTTTTACTATTGCATGAAGAATTGGTCCCTGTTAGAGAATGGGCAGTTTGAGCTACAATTTGATTTCTAGAAAATGGGAGCCAAAAATTATTTATTTTTGGTGATGATGGCTTCAATTTTTTTTTGTTGAATTTTGATACTATGTACAACAGAATGGTTCAATCCATTCTTTATATGACACCCAAATTCATATTGAGTTGATTCTTGAGTGATGATCAAGAATTTATTCTTTCATATTCTTCACAGTCAATTGACCATATGGGTTTGTTTGTTTCAGTCCACTAAATAGGTCAAAGAGAACAGCTAAAATCATTTGGAGTGCTCGCAAGGAGGAGATTATTACTGATTCTGATCTGAGGGAAATTGACCTGTACTCTTTTCAAGTTAGCTTAATTTCTCAACATCTCTTCCATCAGATGTGCAGTTATATTATATGCTTCAATGATTTTTTAATGATAGGAAGATGTAACATGCCAAAGAAATGGTATAGTAATGGTTGCTGATTCCATTATTGACTTCAGGGTCTCCTAAAGCATGAGGGAAAAGCAAAGTTTGGTGCGGCTTTCCATCAGTGGCAAACTGATGCGGCAAATTTTAATATTGATGGTCATTATCCAGTGATGGAGTTATGGGATCGTGCTAGTTGCTGCTGGACCAAAACCTTAACTCACGAAAGCAGGTCTGTTCTTGTGGTTGCTCACAATGCTGTTAATCAGGCCCTCGTTGCAACAGCGATTGGTACTATCTACTTTCTCTGTTATGACTTGCCGACAGAAATTTTAATATGTCATTGTGAATATAGTTTCATCTCTTTTCCTTCATTGCTTCTTTCCATTTATCAGGCTTAGGCACCGAGTATTTCAGGATTTTACTGCAGAGCAATTGTGGTGTGAGTGTGCTGGATTTCACCCCACGACTAGAGGGTGAGTCTCCATATACATGTCTTAATTGCTTAAATTAGGTATCCCTATTCATTCTTCAATATTACTTAAAGGGTGATCCAACATTATCTTTATAATTTCAATGCAGTAATGACATTGAGTTGTCTATTCCCTTTATGAACTGAGAAATTCTGTATCCAATTTGCTTAAATCAATCAACAATATCTGTAATGACATTATGACATTGAATCTTTTTTTCTAACCTACAAAATGGTTGGTTTTGATCATTAAGCATTTTGTTCATCAGAGTTGTGGTCTAGTATAGTTGAATGCCTAAATTTTTAGGGTAAAGAACCCATTTATTGTGAGCACTTAGCATACATTATGACATTGAAACATTAAGCATTCCATTCATAGATTCCCCATCTTCTATGCACTCTTCATTCAAACATACATTTCTCCAACTTCGATAAGGCAAGTGTGTCATTAAAAAGTGTAATAATGACATTACACCTTGTATGTTCTATACTGTTTGGCAATAAAAAATTGTGGGCCCTTTAAGAGTTGCTACCAACTACAATTAGTTCATTTTTGTTGTAAATTTTTTAGCTTTGCCTGTAATTATTGGAGCTCTTTTATTGCATTGCAGGTAAAGGCTGGTGAGAATCACTCAAATATTTTATTTACAAGTTTTTATCATGTGAATTGCTCTTTATAGTTGATTTGATAGTTATATTATCTAATTTGCAAGTTTTTATCTTTATGAAATTTCAGATTGAAAAGGATGCCTTTGAGGAGGCAGAGAAAGCAAGAAGAGCTAAGGAAGAGGAGGTGATTGACAAGAATTAAATTATTAATTGAGTTTTGTGGCTTGACCTAGTGTTTCTTCTGAATATTCTCCTGCTAAGGAACAGGATTCTGGTGCAGAGATTGTTATCACTCTCACAGTCACTGAAGGTAATTGGATGCCACTTTCAGAGCTTCCTATGCATTCATGATTAACTTCAAGCTTTCATCAAAATTCAGGTGATTGGCAATTTTTTTTGTTAATATTATGCCTGACTTCCAACTAATCCCACTTTTGACATTCTTTTGGTGAATCTTTATAGTATTGTTGATGCATTGAAAGCAAAAGAGAATAAATGTACACTTGCAATTCAGAGCTTCCTATGAATTGAGCATATTGCAGACCCACATAGCAATTAAGTGTTCATCCAATTTTTTTTCTCACAAGTTTCTATTTACATCAGCACTTTCTCATCATTGATACTTCACAACACTTCTTTCATAACGACATATATGCATGTTCTATATTGGAATAAATGAATAGTAATGACTTTCATTATTTAATATTGATGAGTTTTCTTTTTTATTTACTACATCTGTTTCCTAACTCAATTGCTGAAGGTCTCATCAGGCTCTGGAGATGCAAGAATCTGAACACAAGTCCAATTGCAATGCAAAATATTCTAAATTGCAATGCAAAATATTCTAAATTACAAGGGACTGATGTCCATGTTTAGAATGATGACTTTGGACTGTGACATGATAGCCGTGTGACGCTATCCTTTCATTTGACCGTATCTCATTTTTCCATTTATCCTCATGTTTTTGTGTCTGATCTTTTTATGTTTTTTGAGCCTCCTTTTCCCAGGTGCGAACCATTGTGAAACCAGGGTGTTCACAGGATGTTCTCAAGGCAGCTTTGAGTGCCATGGCTTCTGTGACAGAAATTCTCTTAGTAATGACCTCGTCTTCGAACAGTGGGGTGACACCATTTTAGAAGCACAAATTAACCACTTTGGTACTGGAATTCCAAATTCCTTTTGATTCTTGTTTTACTTAAGTAGTTTCATAAATTTCTCTTAGGTAAGGTTGAGGATTTTATTTTTTTCCCAAAAATTTGCAAACTATGTGATGCAAAATAAATGGAAGCTGTGTTGAGGCTTATTGAAAATTGAGATTTTTTGTTGTCAGAAAAAAAAAAGGTGAACCATGTTCTGTTCCTTACCGAATGAAATTTGTATGCATCAAGCCATAAATAGTGATTTGATGTTTTTTTGCAGTAATTTTTAAAATTTGAACTCTTAATAAGAATAAATATGCTTTTATCTTACTAGCTTACATGATATGTAATCCTAATAGACATGTTTAAAGTCTTACCTCCACCATATGAATAAATACCCTTTTCTGTGAATAAACATTTTGCAAGATCAGCCATTCAATTAGATATACCACTTGTAATGGTAGTGCTGCCCATGAATACTTTTGGTTTTGATTTATGACTGGCTCGCTATAATATCAGTTGGAGTGAGATTATTCAGGATATGTAGCCCTAGTACAAAAATACTTTTCTCGTGTCTGGCAAGGCAACACCATAACCAAAGAAGTGAATTTTTTCAAATTTATGTAGAAGACATCCAACATATTTAGAAATTTTATTGTCTCTTTTTGAAGAAACTTGATTGAATTATATTTTGAAAATAGGCTGCAGGGCAAAAACAACAAAAGAAAAGAAAGGTTAGTGGTATATATATTTTTATTATTTAGACAATATAGGAGAAAACATAAAAGAGAAATTGATAAATTTACGCCGTCCACCCTAAAAATTGTGCACATTGTATGAAAGTTATGTTTTGTGTAAAAGTTATGAATATTTGTGGTGTTATGATATTTTGTGATAAAATTACGAATAATAAACTTATATGCACTATAAAGTTTTGAATGGTAATATTATAATACTTTGTGATTTATGTTATAATATTTTGTGATAAAAAAAGTTGTGATTATTGTGATGAACACTCTCATTGATTAGTGTTATATTTCAGAAACATATTGGTGCCTGCATGTTTGTGTTTGGGATATGATTGCTCCATATAAGTCCTTGCTTGCTGTTATGATCAAGAACATGCCTAGTTGTTTATAGTGGCAGTTTTTTGTTGTGCGCGTTGGTTACATTCTGGCTGATGCACACTATTGTCTGCTTGCTCCACCCAGAAAACAATCTTGGAAAGGTAATGCAGAAAGGCATTTGCCTAGTTGGGATGATGGGTTCAACTTCCATGGTACTGCAGGTAAGCACGTCTTTTATTTTTTTTCCTATGCAGTAATTTTACATTGTTTAATTGGATCGAGGACACTATGAATATGTATTTCTATATTTTTATTAGACATGCACTTGATTTCACATTCATGCAATGGTTCTGCAGGTGCCAGCAGTAGTGGACGAAGGGGATGGGCGAGTGGGAGTAGTTGGCCCCTTCCAATCTGAGGGTTTTATGGAAGGACTCGAACAATGGGAGCTTATAGTGATGCCAGGACGACATTTTGTACTTATTAGTACTTATTTTTGGATGGTTGGAACTAAAATGTGTAGTGGGAGTAGTTGGTTATTCCTGTATTATGTATGAAATTAAATTATTGACGTTGGATTAGACTGGTTCTTATGGAATTTGTAATATATATATATATATAATTGGATGTTTAATATTAATTTTTTGGATGGTTGAAACTAAAATGTGTGCACGTTGTTGAATGCTTGATAACATATATTAGTGTTGATGGATTATATTGTTTATACAGGGTACAGGTTGTATTAATAATGGATACAGGTTGTTTAGAAGAAATTTTTTTTTTTTAAAAAAACACGTTAAAGTATTTGGCCACCAAATATTTTGGTAGCTAAATACGTAATCAAATGTTTTGGTGACTAAGAATTTAGTAGCAAAAACATAACCCAATGCACTTTTAGTGACTAACACTTTAGTCGCCAAATGCACCTTTTGCCGACTAAATACAGTTTCGTAGCCAAATGTGTACTTTCGGCGACTAATTATTTAATAGCTAAAGGTGACACATTCCCCAACCACAACAACTTAGTAGCCAAAAAGTCTCATTCTGCGATTAAAGGTTTTAGTGGCGGAAACATAACATTTGCCAACTAAACTAAATTTAGTAACGAAATGTAGTCATTTTCGGCGACCAAACAAAGTTTTGTCACCGATACTATCGCCGACAGGGTATAGGCGACGAGCTTGGTGACAAAAAAATTTAGTCGCTAAATTGTTTCAGCGACTAAATATTGGACTTTTGGCGACCAATCTTTTCGTAGCCAAAAGTGACATTTCTTGTAGTGATATATAGCTTCTGTTTACACACGCCCATGCACACACACACATAAAAATGGTATGGACGGTGAAAATTTAGCTCAAATTTTATTCCAAAAATGAGTGTGGTGTAATTTTAAAGTAAGTAGATGAGGCCACATTCACAATGGAGGTAGATCTTTAATTTTTTTTCTAAATAATTTTTTTTTTGAATTTGTAGCAGCGGCGAAATTTTTTTTTTTATCATTACACCACTTATTTTTTATTTTTTTATTATAATTTTATCCCAATCTAAAATTACCAAAAAGTATTACAACTCCAACCCTAATTTTCTTTACACCCACCCATTCACCACCACTTCTACCCGCCGACACCACCCCATAACTCCTCCCTACCACCCTTCTCATATATCCTCTCCCTATCGCTACCCTTGTCATTATCTTCCTTATCCTTATTCTTCTTCATGTAAAATAAGTTGAGAGAAGGATATTGAGAGAGTAATCTCTGTATTTCAATATATCAGAAACCATATAGAGAGTCTCCATTATATAGGAGTTTCTGTGTTACAAACATCATCATGTCACCAAACATAATTATAAAAAGGGATCGAAAGCATACTGACAGACCGAAAGCAGACTAAATCATATTTTAACTGTATTCTATATATATTAATATATTATACATTAATATATTAACACTTCAAATTTGTAAACTCCCTCTCTTGCAGGGGATGAAGTGTTGCATAGCAAAGAGCGACTAAGTCAGAGGCGGAGCAGTAGTGGTCGAAGATGTTGGTTGGGAAGTGGGGTAGAGTTCAGATTTGAGAAAATAAGGGTGCAATGAGAAGTTGGGAAGCAAGGAATGGTAATATTAGTAGAATTTTGACATGTATACAGAGATAAAATAGGTAGAAAAAAGAGGTAAAAAGTCTTTTCTTTCTCTTTTGGTTGGGGTTTGTACTAAAATATAATACTCATCAGTGTATTTGGTTTTAGTTTTTTAAATTTAATTTTTTTAAAATTGAGTTTTTTTTTTGTGTTTTTTTTTTGTTTTTAGTAAATATTTTTTAAATTTTAAGCATTTTTTTTTACTTTTTTAGATACACCTTACTTAGATATATCTAAATAATAAAATATTTGTGAAAAAATATTTTTAAAAAATTAACAAATACACAAAAATACAAAAAATATGCTGAATTTTTATATTTTTTTGTATTTTTTGATATTTAGTGTATTTTTTGAATTTTTTTTCACAAATATTATACTTTTTAAGTATATTTATGTTAGATGTATCTAACAATTAAAAAAATTACTTAGCATTTTTAAAAAATTCATTGAAAACGTTAAAGTATGAAAAATAAAAATAAAAAGTAAAAGTAAAATTTTCTAAAAATCATTTTTAGAAAATCAGAACCAAAAGCACTCCAATATTTACTTTGAATCCCCTCATTTCTTTATTTATATATTTATTTATTATACTTTTTTCCTAACATCAAATTACAAATTTATTTCCATTCCTACTCTCTCAAATCCTAATCCTCAACCCACCACATTCCCACTTTAGCTGGCGACCTTTGCCGCCGTCTTTTCTTGAGTTTCTTACTTTACTTCTTACTTGTCAGGTTATTAGGTCTAATTTTAGGCTCAATTTCGATGATTCGAACTGTTTACATTTTAAAATTTATTGAATATATTATATCTATAAAAAATCAAATTGATTAGATATCAAAAAACATGTGTTCGAAAAATTATTTATTAAATTTTTTAAAAAAATAATTTTTAGTTTAATAATCCAAACACATATTTTTTTGATATTTAATCAATTTAATTTTTTATAAATATAATATATTTAATAAATAACCGCTCGAATCATGAAAATCGAGCCTAAAAGTGAGCCAATAACCTTACCATCAGAAACTTAAGAGGGGATGATGATCCCCATCACTAATAGCAGCTCCAACTCTAGCTACCATCACCCCTACCCCCAATCACCAACCACCACCTGCACCGCTTTTAGGCCTTTCCTCTAAGTTTCGACGACTCTTTTCAGTTCATCTTCACCCACCACCACCGTGATCGATCTCTCTCTCACTCTCTCTCTCTCTCGCACGTGCGAGATTACAATCGTGATTACAGAGGATCAGTCGCGGTGGCGACCCTCTCTTTTCGCGCAACCGTGACAACGACTACCTCCCTTGCGATCTCCCCAGGTCTAGTTTGTTTGTCCAGGTCTGAACCACCACCATTTGTTCGGTAGTCTACGTCTAAACTACCACATTTGTTCAGCGGTTTAAGCTGAATTTCTACCATTTGTTCGATACTGATTTTCCAAACATGTGTGATGGTTTCAAATGAATAGGAATCAAACATGAGCAACATGAGGGAGGGCTCAAGGGTAGTTGTGCTGGCGGCAACAACAACAAATGGGTGAGATTAGTGGAATGAGAGATTTGGATGAAAGAAATGAGGTAGAGGATCGCCAATGGAGGAGGAAAAGGAAGAGAGAGAGTTAGGAAGGTGGGTCGTCAGAAGAGGGGGGATTGCCGGTGGGGAAAGGGGGCTGGGGAGGGAGCT
Source organism: Camellia sinensis (assembly GCF_055761805.1). Lineage (NCBI taxonomy): Eukaryota > Viridiplantae > Streptophyta > Magnoliopsida > Ericales > Theaceae > Camellia > Camellia sinensis. The sequence continues at coordinate 54,954,299 of NC_138967.1, forward strand.
CCCTATCATTCATCTAAGTAAATGAACCCATGATCTTGTATAAAATTACAGATATATCACTTGCAAAGCAATTTTGTTGTGCAAAATGCCAGCAATTTTTTGGTCTGGAAACCATGTGACACACACGTGTAGTAATGGGAACACTCCTCCAGTTATTCAAACTTGGACGACCATACCTTCCATGTGCTCAACTGCATTATATAAATTTAGGATAGGATTGTTTTTAGGTCACCAAGTAGGTACACAGGCTGGCAACTGGTTATCGGGTCTGATTTCACGGATGCAGGGATAACACTTCAGAATATTTAAATTCAAGTTAGGACTGTCCACTTTAATAGACTGAACCATGTAATTAGGGAAATATATATAGGTTCACCAAGAATTTTATAATGTTGATTTGAGTTACTTTATTTTTAAGATTATTATAAGTAGATATTAAATGAAGATAAACATGATAAACTCATGCAAATTATCGGATTAATACAATTTATTTGTTTATTTTTGAATGATTTACACATTGGAGTGTGACTCGTGATAAAATGATATATATATATATATATAATCTTACAATGATCGAATTTTAGAAATCACACTTCAGAATTCACAATTGTGATGGCTGATTCGTGGTCATTTTTATACATAGAAATCATTACATTTTTTTCTCTCTTGATAACGCAAATTCTTGGTAAAGTAGAAAATTTAAGGATATTTAGGTTTGACTTCTAGTGTGCTGGTTGTAGTCAAACAGCAAATTAAATAGGAGCTTTCACTAGTAATCTACTGCATGCATACTATCTATTAAGAAGAAAAAATAACTCTCTTCTCTTTATAGATATTTTGAACAATAGCAATTAATATCTAAGCAAATGTTGAATTTTACAATAATATATAGGATAAATTACAATGGTAATCTTTATGTTTTGTCATTAATCTTATTTTGGTCCTTATAATTTCAGTTGGCTTAATTTTGACTATAAATTTATCATTTTATCTCAATTTAATCCAATTAATTACAATTATTAATTTTTTTGATAAAAAATGAGCACATAAACATCCTATGTTATCTTTTTATCGACAAAATTGTAAATTTATTCAACTCAGTGTGTTGACTCTAAATAAACTCGGTGACTTCTTTAAAAACTCATATTCGATGTTATTAATTAGATTAAATTGACAAAATCTAAAATTAAGAGTTAAAATTAAGTTGATTGAAATTGCAAAGACTATAACAATTCAAGGACTACTAATATAATTTATTATAATTGTTATTCTTCTTTCAATTAATAAAAGTTTAGAATTATTTTATATTTAACTATTCACAAAAAATTTGTATGTGTAAGAAAATAGGGAAATTATATTAGCATATGTCCCAGGTATGCGGTTGTGTATTTGGCTATGACTTATTATGAGGTTAGTTATGACTTAGTTATATAATGGTATTGGTTATGACTCAATATGATGTTAGTTAGGACATTAATTTAGTTACATTTCATGTAGTGTTTCGTTATAACTTATTTTATTTTATTTTTTTTATAATTGAAGAAGATCTAATTATGATGTTTGTAATAAATAACACCACAAATATCATAACTTATTTATAAGTATATATCCTTTTAGCATTACGGAAGAAAGTATAATAAAATTATTTTACCAAATCCTGCAGCCAAACAGCAACTGAGACAGCCTATCCTGTACAGCGGGACAAAGCAGCAGCAGTTAATAAACCTTGGCAAATTGCTCAAGGTTGTAACTGCGAAAGTTCTGTTTGTTTGTAGCGAAAATACAGGAAAATTCACGTGGGATGAGTTATTCTCAGTTGATTTTTTTTCTTTTTAATTTTTTGGATTAGAGGGCATTGTTTGAGCTTGTAAGATTTATCACGAGTCTCATTTTAATGATTCAAATTATTCATTCTATATATGATTCATACAAAAAATTATATCGATTGAATCATTATAACATATTTATTTTATCGTGTTTGTCACCAAAAATATATATATATATTATTCATAAAAACAAAATTATTGTCTATTTTTTCTTAATGACGGTTGGTTTGAGATGATTTAAATAAGTACACTTTTTGACTTTTTGTGAAATATGGGTTGGGTTTAAAATAATGTGGTAGAGAGGTAATGTAACTTAAATAAAATGATGTGACTTAAATAAGATAGTGACTTTTTAACTTTTTTAGAATACCCCAAACAAGTAACAATTATTAGATTAACTTAATTTTTTAATAAAATAGACAAAATACTTAACAAAATAATAAATTCAAATTATTAAATCAAAAATAATAATGATCCCACCAACCTGAACAGTACTCTCCGGATGAATCCACCTCCTTTTTCTAAGGGTGATGCTACGTAGAAGAAAATCATAAGGAGGAGGAGGAGGAGGAGGAGGAGGAGGGACTGGAGGGGGCCAACAAATTGGGCTGGAGGCAGAGGAGGGGCGGGGGCTGCGAGGTAGAGGCTGCGACGACGATCGGCGGAGGCGGGGCTGCGACGATGGGCAGAGGCGACGGCGGAGGGCTGCGACGGCGGACGGAGGGGGCTGAGACGACGACCTGCCTCATCTCTCTCTCTCTCTTTCTCTCTCTCCCTCTCCTTCTCCTCTCCCTCTGTTTCAGACCTGCAAGACGAAAAAGAAGAAGAAGAAAAAAAAAAAAATGACCAAAATGACGCCGTTTTGGGCATTCAAGAGATTAGGAAAGGTAAAATTCGAGCTACAAATTATTATTCTTTTTCTAATTAGAGTCAAAGAAGTTGTCCTTTTAGTTTGTCACTGGCTGCATGTGTGAGACGGGTTTTTCACCGACAAAGTGCGCATTCAAGAAGGTTGAGTCATTAATTTATATTTTATTATTTTTATTTTATATATTGTCAGTTTTATAATATTCTATAAAATAAAAAGTGATAGAAATTCTATTAATTTATATTTTATTAATTGGAATTATATTTTTATTAGTTAACTGTCATCCATGGGCCGAATCATGCTTCTTAATGGAGGAAGTTTCGTTGCAATTTATCTTGTAATTTTTTCCCAAATTAAAATTAACAATATATATAGTTCAAAATTAAAATCATTGCTTATCCTTATATAACAATATATTTTTTGTTTAAATTACTAGGCATTCTTGTATAGAAATGTAGAATAGGAATTCAATAATGGTGCTATTGATTGTTCATACCCTTTCCTCTTCTTTCTCCCATTTTTATACAATGTCATCATTTCAACAAATTTGCTTGAAAGTAGCTCAGTCGTGATTCCAACGTTGTCAAGCCTCTACGAAGAGCTGCTCAAAATCCAAACCTCAGTCAAATTTAGAGTTATTTTAAAAAGATGGTTAAAGTTTAAATTTTTAATTTTTTTTTATTGTTTTTTAAGAAAACGTGTAAAAAATATGAGGAATGATCTAATTCAAAATGAATTAAAAATTGAAAAATGATTTTTAACCCACTTTTCAAAAAGTTCGTGTAGGAAAGGGTTCAAGAAAGGAGTTGGAAAATTCGAAGATCTTCGAAGATCCTTGAAGAACAATTTCGAATTCTCTAGAATATGATGAGAGGCTTAGATTCTTCAATAATCTCAACTTAGGAACACGACAACAAAGGAGATGATGGAGATAAGAGATTGGGTGAAGAAGAAGGCAAAATGGCTAGAGAATAGAATAATGGCAAGGCTCTCCCATGGATCTCCCACTTTCACTCTCAAAGGTTGATAATGGAGAAGGGAAATTAGTTCTTTCCCAAGAGTTAAAGATCTCCAAAATCCATTCCCTGTAAAGCTATGGGTGGGTGCTATTTATAGGCACCTCATGATGTAGGATGGAGCCCATGTGCAAGGCACATGGAGGATATTCTCTCTAACCACCTTGTCCGAGGGGGTGACCTCTCCGAGGAGGTGACCTCTCCGAGGATGAGAAAACCCCGAAGAGGAGATCAATCCCTCGGCGAACCCTTCTTCTTAGCCACACCTAACCAATGATCCCCAATCATCCCAAAGGGTCAGGGGTAGTCCCAGAGGACGTCCTGCCGCAAAATATTGCCGAGTCTCATGGACCCCCCGTGGTCGTGCCACCTCGACCCGGGTATAGGCTAGTTTAACCGAAGAGTGAATTTATCTCCACTCACCGTCCTCGGGATCGGGTCCTTTGTTCGAACTCCATTACGCCCATGGTTCTGGTGCGTAGATCCCGGAAAGCTCCGAGCCCGCAAGTGTTCTGGGACTCATTAACAGAGCGACTTCTAGATTGCGTCTGAATCCGTTCGAAGCCAAGTATTTCGGACCTCTAGGTTCGTGGATCCGAACCCTTTCGAGTCCGAGTGCCTCGGATCTCTAGGCTTGCCTAATACCCTTTCGAGTTCCGGGCCTGAGTAAGTCTCTAGGTTCGTGGATCCGAACCCTTTCGAGGCTTAGAGCGATTCAATCCGTTTGATGGCGATAAATCTGGGCCCACCGATTCTTGGACTTGCGATAAATTCGGGCCCACTAATCTTGGGCTATTGGGCCTAAATAATTTTGTGGGCTCAAATTAGCCCCTCTTACAGTTCGTAATAAACAAAAAGTCTAGCTTTTATCACCCAACTTGCATTCTTCCTTTTGATCCCTAATTTCTTCTGGTCATGGTCTTGTTCTTCTTATCCTGACGAATTTAATTCACACACCTTTTTCTAATTACCAGTCCCGTTCAGTTGGCCTTTCTCTTGCTTTGTCGTCTGGACATTCTTTTCTGGTCTAGTCCATTCTCACAGTGCCGTATTTAATCACAATTGCTCCTTACCATAGCATGGCACAGTGCAACCAATATATATATAAGGTTGGTTGTGGGAAATTTTTCGACCACACTGTCAACTCAGTAATTCAGTTGGAGAGTACTGGCAAAAATAGATGGCACCTGACTAACCTACAACAGAAATATAAGAATCTCGCGGTGGTTCGTCCACCCGGGGTACTCCGACGATCAAGTCAGTATATCTCTCAAAGATAATCAATTATTCAACTCACAAGCTTGAGCCTAAAAATCATACTTTAGACCCATGGGAGTGCCTCTCTTTTATAGCTAACATAAACCTAGTCCCAATAGAAGCCTAACTTCTATGGATTCAGGATTACTACTATTCTTGGACTCTCAGTAAGATTAGGATAAACTCTCTAAGAGTCTTATCTTAATGCAAACTGAAGTCTTCTCTCATTCTAGGACTCTTGTCCCTCATCTAGGTTGACTTCCCTTTTCATTCTAGGACTCTTGTCCCTTATCAACTTATCTAGGATTCCGATATCTTCGGAGATAACCTCGACCTTGCCGAGATCACTTCGGCGTCACGACCAGGACACGTGTCACCTCGGCTGACACGTCAGCGTCACCTTGCCACGTGTTGGTACTTAGAAAATATATCCCCACAACTGCCCCCTAGGTTCTATTACCTCGACATTCTGAGGTGATAGAACCTACACTGTTCGTTCATCTGTGCCCCTCTATCCGAGATCAAACTCGCCGACCTCAAAGTTCCCTGGACTTTACTATCCACTGGTGTTAAGAATCAAGTTTCATACTTTCCAAGCTGCTTGAAATCGCACCTTTTAGCTGAGGTTCTGGTTCCATTAATTCGTAAACTCCAAAAGCTTTGCAACTGCTCCACTCAGACTCTTTGGTGAGTTCCCGATTTTCAGTCATCTATTTGACTCCGGCGATTTTCATATCGGCGTTCATTTCACTTGGTAGGTTCATAAACTCTTTATTTGCTATTAAGCTCAATCTTTCATAACTCTTCTGAATCTGTTTACTTGCCATCTGTTGCCTTCTATTTTCGTCTGTCTTCAAGTTTTGAATTGTTTGAATGTCTGGCACTGTTCTTGTCATATTCGCTTTCTGTTGCTAGCGTCGTGTCTGGGTCATTACTTTCTTGTTCTTCACATACTTACTTAGTGCCTGTGCACTTGGCTTTCTTCTTGAACTTTGTCGTCTTCTTGACTTTGATTTTTCTCTTTTTTCATTCAATCCTCTGGCTTTTTCTCTTTCTAGCTCTTTTGCTTAAATCCGTCATTGTTCCAAGCTTTCAAGCTCTGCAACTGTTTTCGTTCCTCTCCTCCGGTGAAGCTTACGTCATTCTGTCATTGTCGACAGACTTCGGCAATTCTCATTCCGGCTTTCCTCTTTCTGGTAAGCCACTGTTCCTCTTGGTTTTATTTCTTGTTGCTTTCCAAGAAGCTCTGTTTCATTGTTAATCACCATTGCTGTTTTACCTGTTGTTTCCAAATCATCTTCTTGAATACACACTGTTCACATATCTGTTGATTTCTGCCACTGTTCTTGGCTTGACACACCTATGCAATCTTTTTGTCTTGATTTCCTGATAGCTTCATCACCATTCTTGATTACGAATTACATTCTTGTTTCTGTTTTCTATGTCTTTTTTCAGATTCTTGCTTTCAATCCTTGCCTTCAAACTCCGAGGTGCCAATCACCGAGAAGAGCCTTGATCAAACTCTTCGGGAGATCGATGCTGAGCTCGAGGCCGAGAAGGCTGCTGAGAAGTCTTCCCAACTGTCTTCTATATCCTGCCATTGATGTCGAGTAGTTTTCTTTCTTTCTTTTACTCCTTGTACCTTGTACCTTGTACTTTGTCCATCTTTGTATGCTTTTAATCCGGCCGACGTGCCATTTTTGTAGTCTGAATAATTTATTTTTCAATATTCAAGCCAAAGTGCCTTCTTTCTTCTTTAAATGCATTTATCTAATTTCTTCTTTGAATGTATGTCTTTTTTTCTGCTCTTGTATGATTCTATACTTAGAATAATTTGCATATCTTCAAAGTACACCTTGACTGTGCAATCTCTTCGGGTAAAATACCTTTGTCACAACTTCTAATCTTGCTCATCTCGGCCTTGTCCTAACACTTGAAAATATTGTAACAAATATTTTCACAAGTGTTGCTTAGGACTTGTCACTTTCTCAATGTCTTCTATCAAGACTTCAGTTTTCCATGTTTCAAGTTTTGACAACCTGGTAGTCTCGGCAAGTACGCAGATATTGCTTGAACTTGACTTTAAGTTGTAAATTTTTCTCAAAAATTTCAACAAGTGTTTAACCATCATCCTTTATCATAGCCTCGTCTTAACTTCAGCTTGTAAATTTTTCTCAAAATTTCAACAAGTGTTAAATATCACATCGATTTAACTTCAACTTGTAAATTCACACAGAATTTCAACAAGTGTTTAAATATCACATCGGTTTAACTTCAACTTGTAAATTCACACAGAATTTCAACAAGTGTTAAATATGATCTCGGTTTAACTTCAACTTGTAAATTCACACAGAATTTCAACAAGTGTTAAACATCATCTCAGTTTAACTTCAACTTGTAAATTCACACAGAATTTCAACAAGTGTTTAAATATCACATCGGTTTAACTTCAACTTATAAATTCACACAGAATTTCAACAAGTGTTAAACATTATCTCGGTTTAACTTCAATTTATAAATTCACACAGAATTTCAACAAGTGTTTAAATATCACATCGGTTTAACTTCAACATGTAAATTCACACAGAATTTCAACAAGTGTTAAACATGACATCGGTTTAACTTCAACTTGTAAATTCACACAGAATTTCAACAAGTAGTAAACATCATATCGGTTTAACCAACTTGTAAATTGCTACAAATTTCAACAAGTGGTAAACATCATCTCGGTTTAACCAACTTGTAAATTGGTACAAATTTTAACAAGCGGTAAACATCATTTCGGTTTAACCAACTTGTAAATTGCTACAAATTTCAACAGGGGGTAAACATCATATCGGTTTAACCAACTTATAAATTGCTACAAATTTCAACAGGCGGTAAGCATCATCTCGGTTTAACCAACTTGTAAATTGCTACAAATTTCAACAAGCGGTAAACATCATCTCGGTTTAACCAACTTGTAAATTGCTACAAATTTCAACAAAGGGTAAACATCATCTCGGTTTAACCAACTTGTAAATTGCTACAAATTTCAACAAGCGGTAAACATCATCTCGGTTTAACCAACTTGTAAATTGCTACAAATTTCAACAAGTGGTAAACATCATATCGGTTTAACCAACTTGTAAATTGCTACAAATTTCAACAAGTGGTAAACATATTCTTCTTTTCTCTGCCCCCTGCATGGCTTCCACATACTCCTTTGCGAACCTTATAAAAGGTCTTTAACCTGGCTAACTGCAGTCTAACCTTATGTGTTTTCTTTTTTATCTTCTGGGATCTAAGATTTGCTCACTGAGCTCTTCTCTTTTCGGACTTAAGTGCCGAGATCTTGTCTGCTAGAATCTTGGATTTGCTCACTCAGGTTGAGCTCTTCTCTTTTCGGACCTACTCATCTAGGTCGAGATCATGTCTTCTAGGATCCGGGATCTGGGATCTGGAATCTGGGATCTGCTCACTTAGGTTGAGCTCTCGTCTTCTCGGGCCTACTTGTCTAGGCTGAGATCATGTCTTCTCGGATCCGGGATTCGGGATCTGGAATCCGGGATCTGCTCACTCAGGATGAGTTCTTCTATACTTGAATGTTATCTCCTTGGGAGCGCTCATGCCCCCTATCTTTGCATCCCTTCTGGAAGGGTCTTCGTTCTTCCGCAGGTATCTATCCTTCCATACCTGGAGGTCATATTCGTTGTAGTATCCGCTTCGATCTGTTGTCTTTGGTGCGTCACCTTCCTGGCCGGCGTCTTTCACTCCGTGACTCTGGTCACGAGTTTCTGTGTTACGGTTGTCCCCTTCAACGTCGAGGTTGATAGATCTCCCATTCCCAGCAGAAGCGTTGTCTCCAATCTGATCTTTCTGTCCGTTATTGGCCATCTATTCTTCTTTCTTTCCCACAGACGGCGCGAAATTGTGTGGGAGATTTTCCGACCACACTACCAACTCAGTAATTCAGCTGGAGAGCACTGGCAGAATAGATGGTACCTGACTGACCTGCAACAGAAATATAAGAATCCCGCGGTGGTTCGTCCACCCGGGGGCACTCCGACGATCAAGTCCATATATCTCTCAAAGATAATCAATTATTCAACTCACAAGTTTGAGCCTAAAAAGCATACTTTAGACCCATGGGGGTGCCTCTCTTTTATAGCCAACATAAACCTAGTCCCAATAGAAGCCTAACTTCTATGGACTCAGGATTACTGCTAATCTTGGATTCCCAGTAAGATTAGGATAAACTCTTTAAGAGTCTTATCTTAATACAAACTGAAGTCTTCTCTCATTCTAGGACTCTTGTCCCTCATCCAGGTTGAGTTCCCTTTTCATTCTAGGACTCTTGTCCCTTATCCACTTATCTCGGATTCCGATATCTTCGGAGATAACCTCGGCCTTGCCGAGATCACTTCGGCGTCACGACCAGGACACGTGGCACCTCGGCTGACACGTCGGCGTCACCTTGCCACGTATTGGTACTCAGAAAATATATCCCCACAGGTTGGTTGTGTAGTTTCTGTCTATCAAAAATCATATTAATCAGATATTAATAATTATATGATTCAATTACATTTATCATAAAAAAATAAACAATAAATTTTTCTTTTGAGAAATAGCATAAAAAATATACAATCTGATTGCATAGTTATTGATATCCGATGAATATAATTTTTTGCAAGTATGAAATACTTAACGAATCCTATAAAATGAACGGTTCGAATCATAAAAATAAGACCATAATAAACTTCCAATTGAGGCACAACAATTACTGTTGTGCCATGTCCTCTTAAATGAAGCAAAGATCCTCTGTTCTCAAAAAATTTTATCCATCTGTCTCAAATTACTTACAACCATTGGATATGTTTTTGAAATTCTCATATAATTTAATAATTATGAGTGATTTGGGATAGAGAGACAATTTTTTTTTTTTTTTGGAGATAGAGAGTCCTTGGGCCCTTAAATGGGTCTTATCACATTACCTCTTCTTTAATGCATATTGAGTGTTGTTGATTTTGTTACGCAAGTGTAATTTGAGCTTCAGTTTTACATCATAAAAAAGGTTTCGTATTTACAATAGTACACAGTGAGTATTTGATATTTCCTTATGATTGTGATCATCTCTATTTTAAAGGGGTTGGGAATGGGGGTTGTCACAATAGGGTGGTGTAACGCAAACGGCAATATTTTATTATTAAAAAGAAAAAACTCATGTCGTGAGCTCAGAAAAAGGTACCATGAAGGAGATATGGGAGCACCAATGTTATGAGGCTCCGTGGAAGTATTTTATGAATCTATTTTAATTATCTAAATTATTTATTTTATAAAAAATTTGATTAATTGTACATTTTTAATCTCATAATAATATCACATTTTTGTTTTTTAAAAAATAAAAGGTTTAGTATAATTTTATTTAAAAAAAAAAAAAACAATTAGCACATGATCATAAAGTTACATATGTTCGGTTAACCTGTTTTATTTTATTTCTTTATTTTTTATGGATGAGATGCTTGATGAACATTGCATTATGAATGTGTGGATTATCGAAATAAGTTTAGGACACACACAAGATCTCACAACACGGGTGCTTGCAACAATACCAATCCCAAATTCCTATGAATGGGTTTGATTAGGTAAATGGGTTTAGTTTTTAAAAAAAATAAAAAAATAAAAATATTGAATGAAATTCACATCTATTAAAAAAATGAATGGGTTTGATTAAGGGAAAAAATAAGTAAAATATTATATGAAAATTGAGTTCTATAATATTTTTATTTATCTCAAAATCATTTCTGTGTAAAAATAAATTTTAAAAACAAACTAATGTTGAAATAAAAGCACTTGAAATAAATAGCACTTTAATTATATAACCTGTAGCAACCATATAATACAAAAAAAATACATACATACAACTACCAAATAAAATCAATAAAAAAAATAAACAAACAAAGAATTCGAAGCTTTTTTTTTTTTAATGAAAATTTCAAGTTCTCTAATGCCGTGTTTGGTTGGGGGATTTAGGGAGTGATTTGGAAAGGGAAAGGGAAAAGGTGTGTGAAACTAGGTGAAATGTAGGTATAATTTATTCACATTTCACCTAACTTTTCCCTTTCTCTTTCCAAATCCCTCCTCAAATCCCCCAACCAAACACAACGTAAGTTTCCAAGTTTTCCTCATCTATGTATAATGGGAAACAAATAAACATTTTGCTTGACTCTAAGGTAGTATTTCGTTCACTAAAATAAAATAGAATGGAATAATTATTTCATCAAAATATTCATTTTCATATTTAGTTGACTAACAAAAATTGTGACAAAATGCATTACAAAGAGAATCATTATTCACCATTTTAAAGGAATAGTCATTCCATATAAGAGTCTAAGAAATGATCATTCTATTCCATTTCCACTCATTCCTGAACATAACAGCTTGCGTTTATGTTTCTATTTTTTTTTTTTTTTTACTAAACAATAAAAGGTTGTGGTTTGCCATGACAGCACCCTCCCCCAACCCATTTCAAAGTTGCAATGTTACATTATCTAAGAGTTTGTAATGGTTCTTTCTAAATTTAAAATAGTGACAAATTTTTATAATTATTCCACAATCCTTAGATGATGTAATGTATATCTTCCACCATAACCATGTAATAAAGAGGACCTCAGTTCTTTGCTTTTTTATGACTGTCAGTTGTTTTAGGAATTAAAAAAGCTAATGTGTTTATTGCTATAAAAAAATGTGAATTAAAAAGTTAATGTGATATTTGATTTTTTAACTGATGACAAATAATTTAGTGACTTTCCAGAATTTTATCATTTTAAGCAAAAAAATTAACATTTTTTTTTGCTAGTCTCCAAACACCCCTCAAATTAGAATTGATTGAATAGGGGATATGACACCAAATTTTTGAACCCATAACCTCACATCATATAATTATTATATAAACTAAAAGTGTTGGCTTTATCTAGCTAACTCTCTTCAAAAATCTCGCGCTATACTTTGATTGATACTAGGCCACTTCTATGGCACGTGGCTAAACTCCATTAGCTGCCTTAGTAGTGGGTCCTTCCTTTGGATTTGATTAAATCTAGTCGTCAACCGATTACTTGGGTCAGGGCTCTGTAGACCGCCCGAACTCCACTCCGCTCCGCGTGCGAGGGCGCGAATTGTGGTTCTTAGCTACTGCAGTTCGGACTCATTTCACGGTTCTGAATCTAATCTCACAAAGTGCAATGTGAGACTGATAAATCACAAAATAGTCCAAATCTGGTAAATTATTTTGGAAAACTGATTTTTATCAAGAAGTGCCAAACATGGACTGCTTTGCCAGATTTCAGAGTCGTCACCTAAATATTTTGTTTTGAGAAATTTAGGAAACCCTGACTCGTGCCTAAGGCCACGTGTATATCATCACCAAAGTTGCCTCGGCTCGAGAACTTGGGTACGAAAGGAGAAGGTCATGAAATGAGCACCCCTGCTCGCCTGATCAAAGGATCGGTCTCTACTAACAAGATATGTTATTTTTGAAAACACATGTGTTCTTAGTCCGGTTTATTAGCTAGCTTACTATGTGATGCGCATAGCATACAAGTATAGACTCAATCACGCGGATTGGAACAAAATAACTCATGTTTGTATTTGAAAGTAGTTTGAAGGTGCTACCCGCAAGTAAGTGTAGACACCCCATTTTTGACCGTCCTCAAGACTTGGGCGTCACCGTTTGAACACTCGGTGATCATCCATGTTCGTGTTCGTCTCGAGTTCTCGGAGGTCTCGGCCACGCGACTTGCCTCAGGATTTCTCGACTCGATTGTTTTGTGCTTGGTTTTGCACCAAACACTTGTGTTTTTGCTTTGGAGGATAGGGAATGGCTTGTTGGCCACCCCTACACCTCACCGGCCATGGCTTGAGGCCACCGGCCATATATTTGGCTGGTCGGCACTATTGATGGTCGGCCGACCATTGTTTTTGCCAATTTGTCATTTTTGGCTGGCCGATCACTGTGCATCTGCTTTTACAGATATTTTTATGCCAACTGTGCTAGCTGGCATACACTTTGCACCCCCTCCATACACGTGTATGGAGGGATTTCACTCTTGCATAGCTTGTTTTGTAAGCTTTGCAAGAGTGATCCTCGATAAGAGGAGGGCTTCTCCTCCCTCCTCTGGGGTTACAAAAAAGTTCCAGAGAGCTCTGGTTCTAGGGTTAGCATAGTGTATCTATTCTATCTCTATTTCTCCCTTTCTTTTGCTCTAAGTGTGTGTTTGTCCTTAGTTTTGCACTAGGACATCTACCATTACACCTTACCTTGATTGCTGAGGCATTAGGGGGCTGTCCTTGAAGTTCTTGAGCTGTTTTGGAGCTAAGAAAGCTGCTGGAGTGATCCTTGCGAAGAAGGTCTTCAAGGGTAAGATTCTTGCCCTTTTTACCCCATTTTCACATAGTCTTTTTGCCTACCTTGCATGCTGTTTCAAGCTTAGTGTATAGCATATAAAAGTCTTATTTTTACTTGCTTAAAATAGTTGTTTAAGGTTGCTTTGAGCTTTGGGGTTGCTCGACCCCTCTTAGGCCTTGTTAGGCCCTATTTTTGTGCTATTTTGGTGAGCTCCGGGACCACCTTGTTTGGGCCTCCTCACCACTGAAATCTTAAGGGATTTTAGTGGTGAGGATGGTGTCTTAAGGTCCTAAGGAGGAGAGGGCCATCCCCTCTCCTTGTGGCCTTCAAAAAGTGTCATGTTTGCCTTATGTGTGAGCACCATTTTCAAGTTCATGTTGGCCATGTCTTAAGTATTATTTGTACTTATTTTTTTGTGATATAGCACTGTTTTTACTTGGTTTAGACACACCATGCTTGCCTTGCATACATGTCTTGTAATGCCATGATTTGCCTTAACATGTACATAGCACTTAGACTACCATGCTCATGTGTTTTGGCCTAACTTTGTGAAGCTTTTATGCTTGTTTTAGTGTGCTTGAGGTCTATTTTTAGTCATTCAGGTCGTCCATGCTTCGCTTTGCATAGCTACCGTATAATCCCTCTTGTATGCCTTGAGCATTGACCCCTCTAGCATGCCATCCTTGCTTTGTTTCAGTGGTTTGGAACCACTTGCCATGCCATTTCAGTCCTACTAGTGTGCTCGTACGCTTGCATTTGATGCTCCTTTAATGCTTTGAAAGGGTGTTGTCCTATGCTCCATGTTTAGACATTTGTGTATGCTTCCATGTGTAGGTCATTTAGATGCCATCTAAGTGGTTTTTGAGGCTCATTTTGACATGCTAAAACTCTAATTTTAGTTGTTTAAATCATGCCATGTTTGGTCTTGCCAAGTATAGTTCGATGTCTCTTTGGTGAGTCTTAGGCTTTAGGCTTGGTTACATGATATGCTTGCTTTGCTTGGTTGGTTTGGAACCTCTTATAGCATGATTCTCAGAGCTTAATATGCATGCCATTAGTCCATGTTTGTCCCTTTTAAGTGTGCTTAAAAGTTGCTTCATTACGCTTAAGTCTTGAACCATGTATCCATGCATGCTTGTATGTGCATTTGGACCCATTTCTTTAGCATTGGCCACTGTTTTGGGCTTGTTTGAAGGCTGCCTAAATTAGTTTAAGACCATCCTTCGCATGTGTTGCATGCTTGCCTTATGTGTTGTTGCATATTTGGCCTTGTTCCATGCTTATTACATTACACATTTGCATGCTTAGGTTGTAATGCATTTGGCATGCACTGTACTTAACATGTTGTCCATGTTGCATCTTGCATGCTTGCATGGTTAAGATTATACTTTGCATGTTTGCTAGCTTGTATACTTGCCCACATGCTCATGTTGCATACTAGCTCACATGCCTAGGTTGCATCGCATTGAGCATGCATGCCTTGCCTCTTGAATTGAGTATGATAGAGGTAGGGCTTTATGTGTTTATTTGGTTTTCATGTCATTTGAAATCAAAATGCACAACTTGGTTCTTTGGGCCATCACACATTGAAATGCGCGATTGGTGTCCGAGAATCGAGTACCATGCTCCTTTGAGTCATGAATATGATAAAGAGTGTGGTTGGTGCAAACATTGCTTGAAATGCATTGCCATGCCATGTTTTGCCCTCTGCTACTGTCAAAACAGGTTTCTGTAGGAAGCTTTGGCCGGTCAACTGAATATAATGCCGATCGACCAAAAGTTTGTGGCCGAGAGCTACATCAATGGTCGATGACCACCCTGCCATGGCCGGTGATGATTCCCATTGGCCGGTGGTGTTCCACAGTGTCCAAAGAGTGTACCTTGGGATTTGTGCAAGTCTTAGAGGAGCAAAGCAGGGTAAACAGAGGCAGATTGCGCATGGCATTGGATTTCCGGGCGAAGCCAATTCGAGCATGCGTGCATCCCTCCTTCCCCGAGGCCTTTTACAGCTTTCCTTACCTTAATTGATTTGTTAATTAATTAAGTGGTTTGTAAATTATTTAATTAGCTTGTAGGTTAATTAAATTTTATTATTCTTTTGGTCCCTCCGAGCAAGTGTGAATGTGTAATAAGTGTGGGTGCGTGTGCGCATGTCTTCCAACCCCCACTTCTTTCTCCCTTTTACTTACCTGCTTTTGATGGTTAGTTTTAGGGCATGTTTAATTTAGCCTACCTTATGCTATGCATGCATGCATTATTCATCAGTCTTGCATGCACCGGGCTCGGCGCATTATGCTAACCGCATAGTATTTCAATTCCAAACTTGAATACGTACATCGAGTTGTTCCATTTCACATGTCATTCTTAGATTAGCCGAGCCTGTTCTAATGACATTCTGTATACGATGCATTAGCCATTTGTTAATTTGAACTAGGATCATGCATGATTGCTGACTAGTTTATTGTTTTGGCATGGAGTACGATGCAAGTATTTATGCTTTAGCATCTCGCATGAGTGTGAATGTTAACATGACAGCATGCTTACCATGTAGATATGTGCTTATGTGATATTACTGTCTGAATGCCTATGGGTGAAGGTTGGATTGTTTGAGTTGGAACAACTCATTGAAATCCATGTTTTAGCCTACTTGCAAGTAGCAAATTTCAAACCATTTTCCAAACATACGGATATGCAATGCTTTGTTCCAAATTAGGCGATCTAGTCTATACTTATGTGTTGTGCGCATCACATAGTATTCTAGCTAATTAACCGGAATAAGAACGCATAATGTTTTCAAAACTAGATATCATGGTTAGTAGAGGTCAATCTTCGGATCGGGCGAGCGGGGGTGCTCATAGCTGACCTTCCCCAATCGTACCCAAGTTCCTGAGCCGAGGTAACTTTGGCGATGACGGACACATGGCCTTAGGCAAACAAGTCAAGGTTTCCTAAATTTCCCCCATAAAAAAATATTTAGGTGGCGACTCTGTATCTGGCAAAGCAGTCCATGTTTGGCACTTCTTTACAAAAATCTGTTTTCACAAATGATTTGTCGGATTTAGACTCTTTGGTTCAGATTTAGAACCGTGACAATTCGAGAGTTCAAACTATAGTAAGCCCAAATGAACAGAACGGGACTCATCCTCCCAGGGCGTTCGGGGACGTCTACAGTTTCTGGCGACTCTACTGGGGAGTTAGAGAGCTTGACTCAAACTCATGATATCCTGTTTTGATTATACTTATGTGTTTCTTTGCATTGCATGTGCATTGGTGCGCCTAAGCCACAGTGTTTGTCGTCTGCTTTTCCTGAACGGTTTGCCGGAGGCTCGCTTCAAGAAGCGTGCCATAAGGCTGACCGGTTACGGGCTCTGCCACGATGGGAACACAAACCCTGGTTGTTACCAGGGCACCCTTTTGACCATTCGACCTAGTGCATATTCGGAATCCATAGTGACCATTCCAAACTAGGACAGGTTGCTTACCCGATGTTAGGTTGTTTGAAACCGCTGCGTGCGTAGTGAAACCCTAGCTCCTGACAAAATAGGACAGGGAAACCCTACCCCAACAATGGGGTGTTTTGGCTCTCATTTACTCGCTATGTGCTTTTAGAGTGTATCTTTACAGGGAATGCGCATGTCAGTTTGCAAGTTCGAATACCAGGCCCGAGGGCACCAGTATTGGTATTTTGAGAATCAGTTATATCCGCGGGTATCAGACTCAGTTTTGGGGCAGTGATTTTGGAAAACAGTGATCAGTAGTAGAGTACAGTTATTTAGCTATGCTCGTGTCTGTTCTGATTGGGCTGAAACGCTGTATGTTTTCTCTTTCAGTTCAGAGAGTTAGTTTAGAATAGCCAGTGTTCTCCTTTGCTGAGGCAAGACAGATATCTGATCCGTCAGTTACCGTTCAAGTTCAGCGAACTTATGATGACCCAAAGTTCAGAGAAAATTGTGCAGCCGCATTAGACCAAGGAATCATCTTGCAGGATGAGACCAATGTCGATGTACCGCATCTACCCAAGTCGCTTGTCGCACACCCGATCTGGACACCCCAGTTGTTTCAAGCTCGTGAGCCCACCACGTTTGAGTTGATGGGAATGATTGGTGACCTCCAGAGGTCCGTGACTGATCTCGCCTATGGAATGTCGGCTTCGCCACCAGCTGCACCATATGCCGGGAATTTCATACCACAAGAGCCCCCGCTACTGGGACGAATTGTGATCGAGCTCAGCCAACCTGAGGTTGTCTCCAGCTATGGCAATGACATGTCAACAACAACCGGGTTCCGCTCTGATATAGTAACCCAAACCCTCGATCAGGCTGAGGCTAGAGGTAAGAATAAAGTGGGAACAGATGCTCATCCCGTTGAACAACTGTTGTGGGCGGTCGAGGCTTTGAAAGCCAGGGGGATGAATAAGCAACAAATACTCGCAGTCATAACTAAAACTGTGGATGATGCTTTCCCCACTCCAGCCGAAGGCAGTTCAAGCCAGGCAGAAAATCGGGATAGGCCCCATCCTGCCAGAACAGTTCCTTCCGCTCCCAACCCTACACCAGGGAAAGATCAGAAAGCCAAGGCAGTGCCTGTTGACCCTTTCGCTAGTGCGTCTAGCAAGAACCCTCAGACTTCGAAGTACCTGCCTCGAGGACGCAGAGTCTTTCATGCCCTCTACATGCCTTTGTCTAGGGCATTTCAAATTTTGGCTAAAAAGGGGCATCTTAAACCCTTCGAACCTCGACCCCTCCCGAAGAATCTCCCTCTTACACATGATGTTGCCTTGTACTGCGCATACCACCCGCAAACCGGTCACAGCACCGACGATTGTTTCGCCTTCGCCACGAAGTGCAAGATTTGATCGACAATGAGATCATCCTCCTACCTACCTCAGCAAAGTTTGTTACCACCGAGCTATTGGACTTCGAGGATACTGCGAGTATGTGATCAAGGGTTGGACCACCTGCGGGCAGTGCTCGGTGTGTAACTTCCGGCTCGGGTGTTGAGTCAGTTCTTTGTTTTGTTTTAGGGTCTGTCTCATTGTCTTGAGTCAGACTTTTTGCTTAATGGTCTGTCTTGTTGTGTCGAGTCAGTCCCACTGTATAGAAATCAGGTGATTCCAGGGTTATTGCCTCGGATATCATTATTTTGTTTTGTAATTACCCTTTTGCTTTCTTTTGAGTCTGTCTCTGCTGTGGAGCCAGTTGCAACCAGGAAATCTAAATGAAACAGCTGTGGCTATCAAGTTTTCTGTGCTTATTGCTACTTTGAGCTAGTTGTGCCAGAGCATTTGAATGAAACTGCGGAATATCTCACTTACTCTTCTGCACCTCGAATTCATTGCATTGACCTAAGTTTTTCAAAACTTTTAAACATTGTGGTGTTGAAAATGAAAAGGAAGGAATTCCTCAGGATTTGCAAAACTTTGATCATTTGAGAGAAAGAAAGGCATGCTAAGCCCTTAATGATTGAAATCTTGTTTGTCAACGTGAGTACTGAGAACGACCCTGACTTAATCCAGATTGGTTCCGCACTGTCTTCAGCACGAGCAATTAGTCGCTTTCTTAAAAATTTTAAAAAAAAAAATGTTTTGCGCAGTCCTGCGAAGACCTGTGTGGAATCGCTCTTGAGATTGTGCAGCTTAGGATCGCTCTCAGCCTCAAGATTTGAGCCCTTGCTTTCAAATCTTGGACCTTAGTTCAGAATGTTCAACGGTCGACTATAACATAAGGCTTGCGTGGCCAAATTTGAAGCAGCCCTCGAACAAAAGGCCAAGAAAGTCAGATCAAGAAGATCATACCTCATCAGAGGAAGCTTGCGAAGCTAGAACAGAAGCACCCCTCGAACTAGGGGCAAAAGTGTCCGATGTGCTCGAAGAGCCAAAGATGGATCCTTCTGCAAGTCAATACAACAGCCACTCTCCTGGATACGGATGGCTTCAAAATCGTAAAACCATTTGGCATGGACTTGTTACACTTTTACCCTTTGAGAGGCTTACTGGGCCGAAAACCCGGAAGGGCGACCCAGGCAAAAGTTAGAGCAAGAAAAAGAAAAGAAAAGAATACAAAAAAATGCAAAAAAAGAATGGAAAGATTTGAAAAAGAAAAGACAAAAAAAAAAGAAAAAAAAAGGGGAGGAATTAAAAAGAAAAGAAGAATAAAGCTCACAAGGTTGAAAACCCGCAAAGGACGGCCTTGGCAAAAGTTAGAGCCTAAAAAAGTGAGGGTTAATACACGAGTGTACCTACCCCAGAACTACGTAAGGCTTGATTCCCATGTTTGGGATACGTAGGCAACTTCATCCCGAAGTCCAGCCCAACGAACTTTCAAAGTGACTGTGTCCATATATTGGTTTTGACCATCTTCGTCTTCTCTGTATCTGAGAGTTCGGTTGCGATCATCACTAATGAAGACTGACTACAGTATGCTGCGGCATTATCCAGACAAGGGGCAACTTTCCGTTGCCATGAGTCGTCGTCCAAACCAGGGACAACTTCCCGTTGCCGTGCTGTGCCCTCTAAGACAAGGAGCAATTTTCCATTGCCTCCAATCCAAGGTTGTGCATCTCAAGAGTAGGTTCCGTGCTCGTTGAGCAGTGGCCCTTTGCAAAAAATGATTTTTGAGAATTTTTACTGAGGCTGATTAATTTTCGCGAAAATTATTCCATCTTTTCCAAAATTGGACCATTTTCTTGGACCCAAAAAAGGAAAATTCTCAGTGCTCATAGCCTGACTTGCATGATTTTAAATCAGAAAATCGAACAAGTATGTTAATCTAACTCTCATTTTGGTTAAAATTTGTTTTAGTAGAAAACCAAAACAAAAAATGGTCAAAATGATGAACTAGGGGCACAGTTGAGTCAGGCTTCCTGTCTTTCCCCCGGTCGTCAGCATAATTGCCGAAAGGGCACAGTTGAAGCTGTCATTAAACGGCTGGAAGCTCTCTCAACCTCCGAGCGACGAGGTATCGAGCCAAGTGCAAAGCACGAACCGGAATGGATCAAGATACTCCACTTCCTTATCACGAACATCGACGAAATGTCTCCAAAGGAAATAGCTGTGAGCTAACAGTGTTGGGTGTGAGCCCACAACCTCTTTTTTATTCACCGACCATATCTGGGGAGGGATAAAAAAAAATGAGAGAGTAAAGAATAGAGAGATGTGCGCTGAGAAAAAAGTGAGCAAAAAGGGTTTTGAGAGAAAAACCGAGCCTGAAGGCCGAGTGATAGGAGAATCACAAATGGGAAGAGGGGGAAATAATACCCGGAGAAACTGGCTCCTCGTGATCTGAGAAGTCTCTCATTTTTATAATGCGTCTGTGTGTCGTGTCTTTTGTTTTGCTTACCTCGACTCTTGTTTTGAGTCGGTTCTGAGCGTGTCTCGTTGGGTTTTGGTTGTTTACCTTTTTGTTTTTTTTATTATTGTCGAGTCTTTTTCACTGTGTTCAGTCATAGGCTCAATACCTGGTTGAAAACCCTTTTCTCAAATCGCTTTGTGCTCAGAGTGCTGTGTCATTCTCTACATTTGTGCAAAACAGGTTTGGTTCTTTTGTAAAACCGCAGGGGTTCAAACTGGGTCACTTGGAAATAGTGAACATATGGGTTTCGGATTACATATGAGTGTGTTTCAACTTCAGCAGCTTCCACCTTTGTATTCCGTCTTTTCAGATTGGACTGTTTGTTCAAGGATCCGCCGTGTGCAAATGAATAGAATATTGTGTTATGGGCTATGAGTTCAAAATGAGCAGTGTTCAGAACAAGCAGTGCGTTGTATGAGCTATGTGGATCCGCTATGTGCAGAATAAACTAAGCGCTGTGTTATGGACTATATGTTCAGAATGAGCAGTGGGTTGTGCAAGTTGTTTTATCGATAGCTGGTTCGTTACCTGTTTATTACAGTACAAGTGTTTGATTTTCAGACAAGAGATCAATCTCATTTACATTGAGGTGTAACATGATGTAATGCAGTGCGATGTACAAAATTTACAAATGTAACACTTTTTCAGACAAAAAGTTTGTTTCATTTCATCATCTTTTCAAGTACACAGTTTTGGAGAAAAAAAAAAAAAAAATCTGTCTGCGGCAGTATAAGGTACTCAAGCTACCAGCAAAAAGAAAAAGTAAAACAAAAAAGAAAAGTATTAAAAATCTGGATCAGCGTCGAATGGTCTCAGGCCTGAGGGTCTGTCCTCCTCCTCTTCCTGGACGAAGGTCCAGGAGTATCATCATCAGCACCACCATCTGAGCTCGAGCTCGTGCCCGAGCCATCGCCAATCTCCTCCTCGGACGACTCTGTCTCCGCCTCCTCCTCGGACTCATCATCATCATCTGGGACTGGAGCTCGAGAGCTGCTCCCAACATGAGTGCGCCCCGCTTTGGTGCGGGGATGTACTGAGCCACCTCGCCCTCCTCCTCAGGTAGGAACAGAAGGCCCAGCTAGAGCACCTCCTGCAGCCGACATCTGGAATGGAGGCTGAAAAGCACAAATGGCAAACGCATCAGTATACTATGCAAAATAGAGTATAAATACAGAGTACAGTGTATGAGTGTATGAATACTGTGAGCAGTGTATCAGTACAGAATGCAGTATATGAGTACAGTGTATGAATGACACGAGCAGTGTATAAATACAGAATGCAGTGTGTGAGTGCAGTGTATGAATGTAGTGAGTAATGCTGTGGACAGTCTGTGGCTTACAGTGTATCGAATGCCGTGAGGGCCGTATATCAAGTACTATGTTGATGGTGTGATGCATCAGATTATGCAAAGTTTGAAATTGTGGTCAAAAGAACGTACCGGGATACTGTAAATGGCCAACAGGTCGAAACTCCGCTATAGCATCCCCATCATGGAGGCGTTCAACTTCAAGGACTGGCGAGTATACTCGGATGAAGCCTGCAAAAGTGTTAGAGGCATCAGTATTCTGCGGAATATCAAACGAAATTAAATGGAATGACAATGCAAGATGCAAAATGCAATAGTACATACCGGGGGCAAGTCGTAGAAACCGACTAGCTCGTGATCAGCCGGAGGGGGAGCGAAGGGGATCTAATAGGTCTCCCCACCCTGCCCTCGACATGTCATCATCGTGGGTAGTGCTAGCCAACTAGCCCCCCGTCCTCTTCGGGCCCCACTCCTGCTACGGACCCGAGCCACCCTCGGCACTCCTACTCCCGCTCCTGCCTTAGCCACCGGCGCCACTGGTCTCTCTCTCTCAACTCGACGGCCACTGCTCAAAGGCCGCATGATGTAGGTCTGGACGTACTCTGTGTAGTCGCCCTCGCCCCTAAAGCCCTCAGCATCCCAGCCGATCGTGTTATCGGCCATCTCCTCCAGGGTGTACTTCTCTGTGTCCCTTATATAGATAGCAAGCGGACGTGGAACTATCTGATCTAGTAAACCCAAGGTCTGGCGCAGGAAGCGCTCGCCTAGGTACCAAGCCTGACAGACCGGGCCTTCCAACAGAAGCCTAAACCAGGCGAACTCCTCAGCACCGGCAAATCGCTCTCGAATCGCAACTGGCAATGGAGCCCAGGGCTGCCAGGTGATCTGAAGGTAATGGTCAGTTATCTACTGTTATTGAAAATACAATGCAAAGCGAAGTTTGAAATAAACTCTAAAGTTGAAAATACCTCTGCGGCGGTAATGGTGTCGAAGTAGCGGTAGAAGAATATGAACGTCTCCCGGGGTCTCCGCACGCATCTCACATCGAAGCGTCGAGAGAATGGGACGCCGAGGGGAGTCTCCTCGTCGGGCACTGGCGCAAGCCTCGGGAAGTAGGCGTAGACCCACAATTGCAGAGCAAATACCAGTATGCTTATCAGATAAAGTAGAATGCAGAATGAAACAGAAATTGCAGAACCATGTATTGTGCAGTGTATTGTGCAGAACGTACAGTTTGTGCAGTATGCAGTCAGTGTAAAGCAGATTAAATGTGTACCGTGTGTGCAGTATATGGTCAGTGTGAAGCAGGCCGCAGTATGTGCAATGTATAGAGTACAAATAATGTAAAGCAGAAATGTAAAAGAGGAAAAAGGTGTACCTCCCAAGCTCGCCAGTAGCCACCGAGCAACTGCCTGCTGCATTGGGAGGATGAGCTCATGTATCCATAGAGTGTGACCAAGGCTGCCCCACCCCAGTCGTAGCACAGAATCCGCGTTACGTCCATGAGCGCACTCAGCAGACAGAGAGGCACGGTGTTCGCCCGATCGGCGAAGATGGTCATCCCCAATAAGAACATGAGAAAGCCGCGTGCATGCTGCTCTACCTCTTCCTGAGCCATCGGCGCCTCCTCAGCTAAAGCTGGCTGAATCTGGAAGTGGTCCTCGAACCACGAGTATCTGACAAAGCCTGGACGAGCAAGAGGCGGTAGGTCGCCAAGCAAGTACATCTGAGTGGCCTCCCACTCATCCATGTCTGTGTCAAAGGGGATTAGATCACCCCCTACCCCGATGCCAGTGAGCATCGAGAAGTCATAGGAAGTCATCGTCATGTCTCCCGTGGTAGAGAAGTGGAAGGAGTCGGTGGTGTCCCACCACCTCTCCACCAGAGCGACAAGAAGAGGCCTGCTCGCGGTAAAGCGTGAGAGTCCCCTGCAGAAGGCGCCGAAGCCGGCCTGGTCAACAATGTGACGGACTGCGTCTGGTAGCTCCATTACCAATTTCGGGCGGCAACGTTCCCATACCCACGGAAGGCATGGGAATCCCCTTGTATTCAAAAGCAAACAGTTGCGAAGCAATACTCAATATACAGTTTTGAAGAACAGTCAAAATTGATGCAGATATAGCGTGTGTGCACGTGTTCAAATTCAAGCAGACATTGGGTGCTGGTGTGCTCACAATGAACTACAGCATATGATATGTCAGTGTGTTTGACTGGTTTAGTACAGATACAGCGTGTGTGCACGTGTTCAGATTCAAACAGACATCGGATGCCGGTGTGCTCGTAGTGAACTACAGCATATGATATGTCAGTGTGTTTGACTGGTTCAGTACAGATACAGCGTGTGTGCACGTGTTCAGATTCAAACAGACATCGGGTGCCGGTGTGCTCGCAGTGAACTACAAGGTATGATGTGTCGGGGTGTTTGAGTGGTTCAGGGCAAATACAGTGTGTGTGCACGTGTTCCAATTCAAATAGATGCTGAATGTAGATGTGTTCATAGTCA
Source organism: Camellia sinensis (assembly GCF_055761805.1). Classification (NCBI taxonomy): domain Eukaryota; kingdom Viridiplantae; phylum Streptophyta; class Magnoliopsida; order Ericales; family Theaceae; genus Camellia; species Camellia sinensis. The sequence continues at coordinate 54,978,807 of NC_138967.1, forward strand.
ACTACAACATATAGTATATCGGTGTATCCGGATCAAATAGTTAAAGGCAGGATCGACTATGGCAGTTAGGTATTCTACTTTGCAGAAAATGAAATGGGAAAGAATATACCTCGGAAGCGCCATATGAAAGGTGCGTCTCTGGCTCGCGCAGAAGCAGCTCTAGTGGCACCCTCCTGTCAAAACTTCTGAACTGGCAAAGTCCGTCAAGAGGCAGCACATGAATCGCCGATCTGTAGGCCGCCGGATCGAACGGCCGGACGCGAAGCGGCAGGAGCTCAGCCTCTGGGTCCATATCTATCCCCAAGGGAGCTCTGCCGCTTGGAATGTCGTCTGCCATCTCGAGAATGGTGCGAAAGTGGTCGGAAAAGTGAAAACCGGGTGAGAATACGAAGAGTCAACCGAAAAGTCAACCCCGGGAGGGTGAAAAGTGGCCGGAAAGGCCGAGGTGCAGAAAAGGCACGGACATCGAGGAAAAGTCGAGGGAAACAAACCCCAAGTGGTGGAAATCGAGAAAATTATACCAAAACAGAGATTTGTTCAGTTCAAAATGTTCGAAACACGAAGGAGTTCGCGAATCGAACGTCGAAATGAGCCGTAAAACTGAGGAAAAAGGGGGAATGAAGGAAGAAAAGTGATCTAGAGGGAGTGGGAAAGAGATTTCGAGCAAGAGGAAGTGAAAAGAATAGGGCTAGAGGCCCTATTTTACAAGACCCGTTGCCAAATGTCCAAACTACCCCGATTTAGGCAGATTTGGCCGGTTGGCCACACTGTTGGCCGGTCGGTGGATGGCCGGTGACCTCCTCTAGTGGCCGGTGAGCCTCATACACCCTTGTTTGGGTCAGATGTATGGTTTGGGGCCTTCATTGCTCAAGACAGTGCAAGAAAGTGCATTTTCGAAGCTCAACCGGTCTCCGTTTTGACCTCAGACCGTGTCTTCTACGCGTAGCACTTGAATACGGGTGCGGTGTATCCTTTTTATATCCTCTTGTCTCTTTCAAGATTCGAAAGTTGCCTCACACGCGTTGCTTTACAACGCTTTGACGTGAACGCGCATTGAGTTATACGTCATTTTGCTCGCATTGTTAAATGCTCTTGGTCTAGGAGACCTTAAATCCTCTGAGGGTGCAAAACCTTTGGTGCTTGCATTTCTGCATGTGTTGTAGCACACATCATCCGTTGCATGCACACGCGTTGCAACACGCACAACTTGTACCTCCCCGCGGTCTGGCAAGACCTTAAATACGCTCGGTCTAGGAGACCTTAAATCCTCTGAAGGTGCAAATCCTTCGGTGTTTGTCGTGCCCGAACGACATTCGGTAGGTTTCATCTTATCATACACTTCGAGCGACATGCGTTGTCGCGCATTCTAGTTCACATGCATTGTCATGCATTTCAAGCGACGTGCGTTGTCGCGCATTCAAATTCATTGTGCATTGACATGCATATCAAAAGACGTGCGTTGTCACGCATTTGCGTCATCATGCATTATCATGCGCTTGTCATGCATTTTTTCCCTCATTTGCATTGTCATGCATTCAAAAAAAAAAACAAACAAAAAACATGCACTTTTCATACATTTCAAAAAACAAAAAAACAAACAAAAAACATGCACTTTTCATGCATTTCAAAACAAACAAAAAAAAACATGCATCATCATGCACTTTTCATGCATTTTCAAAGAAAAACAAAAAAAAAAAACCAACGTGCATATGTCATGCATTTCACTGTAAGTAGTGCATATGTCATGCATCATTGAAAATAGTGCATATGTCATACATTGCACTGTAGATATTGCATTTACATCCATCCATTGCATATTGTATATATTGCATTGTAGCTTGTATGCATTCACTGCATCACCCCCATCTACAGCTTGCGCCTTTCCATGTTAAGCTTGGACTGGTATGTGCCCGTACTCTTCGCGTTGAAGCACGGTTATGAGATTTTGTGTACGCACCTATTCCACTACTGGTATTGTGGTTTGAGGGTGACGGCACTGTTTTCGTGTTAAACATGGTTTGTACGTGTCCATGCTATTCCTAGGCAAGACACGGTTTGGCCGCAGGCCTTATCCACTACATCCATCGCATGTTAGTATGTAGGTTGCATTGTAAATAGTGCATATGTCATGCATTCGTTGTTAATAGTGCATTGTCATGCATTCGTTGTATTGCACATAGTTTAGTATTATATGCATCATCCATCTATGGCTTGCGCCTTTCCTTGTTGAGTTTGGTCTGGTATGTGCCCATATTTTTTCACGTCGAAGCACAGTTATGATATTATGTGTACACGCCTATTCCACTGCTGGTATTGTGGTTTGAGGGTGACGGCATCGTTTCTGTGTTAGACGCGGTTTGTATGTGTCCATGCCTTTCCTAGGCAAGATACGGTTTGGCCGTAGGCCTTATTCATTGTATATATTACATTGTAGTGTAATTTGTTGCATCCAGCATTTAGGATCATGTTCTTTCGTTAGCGGGTCATTCCCCACTTAGGTCATTCCACCCAATTACTTGTTCTTGTGTCCGTCTACATTACTCATAGTTCTGCATGTGTACGCGCCTGTTCCACTGCTGGTATTGTGGTTTGAGGGTTGCGGCACCTTATCTATGGTAGGCGAATTTTGCATCTCCATCATCCTTATGACATTTGTGTGGTTTTGAACTGTTCATGATTTGATCATGATTCAATTGCATATCATTTGCATTGATTTTACATTGTTTTGTAATTTTGCATATCATTTGCATATCATCGCACTATTTTGTGCACCTTGCTCGCATTTTGCATGCATCTCAATCGCGCTATTTTGCGCATCGCGCTATCTTGCACACCCACGCAGCTTTCGATTGCATTGTTATGCATGTTGCTAACGATATTGTACCTGTTAAGTTGCTTTCTTTTGCAGGCACGATATTGTATGTACGGTTCATTTGAAGCTGGTGCAACCAGACATACCAGAGATGTATTGTATTCTCCACATGAAACGTAGCGAGAAGTACATAATTCTCTTACATCCTTTCTGCATTGTAGTGTAGTTGAATTTGTGTATGCTAGCTTAAAACTGTTGCATTGTATGTGCTTCATTACAATTTTCTTTAAATGATCATAAGTTATGCTCGGCTTCTTGCATTGTCAGTTGCATTTTGCCCCTGCTTTCGGGCGCATATCTTTATTAGCTTGTATGCTTTGTCTAAGTCTTCGACCTTGTCAAAAATGGGTCGTCTCTGAGCTTTGACATTCACTCCCGTCATTGTTATGACTTTCGAGTTCTGTCAAAGAGGGGCAACTGTAGACACCCCATTTTTTACCGTCCTCAAGACTTGGGCGTCACCGTTTGAACACTCGATGATCATCCATGTTCGTGTTCGTCTTGAGTTCTCGGAGGTCTCGGCCACGCGCCTTGCCTCAGGATTGCTCGACTCGATTGTTTTGTGTTTGGTTTTGCACCAAACACTTGTGTTTTTGCTTTGGAGGATAGGGAATGGCTTGTTGGCCACCCCCACACCTCACCGGCCATGGCTTGAGGCCACCGGCCATTGTTTTGTTGCCATCGGCCATATATTTGGCCAGTCGGCACTATTGATGGTCGGCCGACCATTGTTTTTGCCAATTTGTCATTTTTTGCTGGCCGATCACTGTGCATCTGCTTTTGCAGATATTTTTATGCCAGCTGTGCTAGCTGGCATACACTTTGCACCCCCTCCATACACGTGTATGGAGGGATTTCACTCTTGCATAGCTTGTTTTGTAAGCTTTGCAAGAGTGATCCTCGATAAGAGGAGGGCTTCTCCTCCCTCCTTTGGGGTTACAAAAAAGTTCCAGAGAGCTCTGGTTCTAGGGTTAGCATAGTGTATCTATTCTATCTCTATTTCTCCCTCTCTTTTGCTCTAAGTGTGTGTTTGTCCTTAGTTTTGTACTAGGACACCTACCATTACAGCATACCTTGATTGCTGAGGCATTAGGGGGCTGTCCTTGAAGTTCTTGAGCTGTTTTGGAGCTAAGAAAGCTGCTGGAGTAATCCTTGTGAAGAAGGTCTTCAAGGGTAAGATTCTTGCCCTTTTTACCCCATTTTTACATAGTCTTTTTGCCTACCTTGCTTGCTGTTTCAAGCTTAGTGTATAGCATATAAAAGTCTTATTTTTACTTGCTTAAAATAGTTGTTTAAGGTTGCTTTGAGCTTTGGGGTTGTTTGACCCCTCTTAGGCCTTGTTAGGCCCTATTTTTGTGCTATTTTGGTGAGCTCCGGGACCACCTTGTTTGGGCCTCCTCACCACTGAAATCTTAAGGGATTTTAGTGGTGAGGATGGTGTCTTAAGGTCCTAAGGAGGAGAGGGCCATCCCCTCTCCTTGTGGCCTTCAAAAAGTGCCATGTTTGCCTCATGTGTGAGCACCATTTTCAAGTTCATGTTGGCCATGTCTTCAGTATTATTTGTGCTTATTTTTTTATGATATAGCACTGTTTTTACTTGGTTTAGACACACGATGCTTTCCTTGCATATATGTCTTGTAATGCCATGATTTGCCTTAACATGTACATAGCACTTAGACTACCATGCTCATGTGTTTTGGCCTAGCTTTATGAAGCTTTTATGCTTGTTTTAGTGTGCTTGAGGTCTTTTTTTAGTCATTGGGGTCGTCCATGCTTCACTTTGTATAGCTACCATGTAATCCCTCTTATATGCCTTGAGCATTGACCCCTCTAGCATGCCATCCTTGCTTTGTTTCAGTGGTTTGGAACCACTTGCCATGCCATTTCAGTCCTACTAGTGTGCTCGTATGCTTGCATTTGATGCTCCTTTAATGCTTTGAAAGGGTTTTGTCCTATGCTCCATGTTTGAACATTTGTGTATGCTTCCATGTGTAGGTCATTTAGATGCCATCTAAGTGGTTTTTGAGATTCATTTTGACATGCTAAAACTCTGATTTTAGTTGTTTAAATCATGCCATATTTGGTCTTGCCAAATGTAGTTCAATGCCTCTTTGGTGAGTCTTAGGCTTTAGGCTTGGTTGCATGATATGCTTGCTTTGCTTGGTTGGTTTGGAACCTCTTATAGCATGATTCTCAGAGCTTAATATACATGCCATTAGTCCATGTTTGTCCCTTTTAAATGTGCTTAAAAGTTGCTTCATTACGCTTAAGTCTTGAACCATGTATCCATGCATGCTTGTATGTGCATTTGGACCCATTTCTTTAGCATTGGCCACTGTTTTGGGCTTGTTTGAGGGCTACCTAAATTAGTTTAAGACCATCATTCGCATGTGTTGCATGCTTGCCTTATGTGTTATTGCATATTTGGCCTTGTTCCATGCTTATTACATTACACATTTGCATGCTTAGGTTGTAATGCATTTGGCATGCATTGTACTTAACATGTTGTCCATGTTGCATCTTGCATGCTTGCATGGTTAAGATTATACTTTGCATGTTTGCTAGCTTGTATACTTGCCCACATGCTCATGTTGCATACTAGCTCACAGGCCTAGGTTGTATCGCATTGAGCATGCATGCCTTGCCTCTTGAATTGAGTATGATAGAGGTTGGGCTTTATGTGTTTATTTGGTTTGCATGTCATTTGAAATCAAAATGCACAACTTGATTCCTTGGGCCATCACACATTGAAATGCGCGATTGGTGGTCCAAGAATCGAGTACCATGCTCCTTTGAGTCATGAATATGAAAAGGAGTGTGGTTGGTGCAAACATTGCTTGAAATGCATTGACATGCCATGTTTTTCCCTCTACTGCTGTCAAAACAGGTTTCTGTAAGAAGCTTTGGCTGGTCGACTGAATATAGTGCCGATCGACCAAAAGTTTGTGGCCGAGAGCTACACCAATGGTCGATGACCACCCTGCCATGGCCGATGATGATTTCCCTTGGCCGGTGGTGTTCCACAGTGTCCAAAGAGTGTACCTTGGGATTTGTGCAAGTCTTAGAGGAGCAGAGCAGGGTAAACAGAGGCAGATTGCGCATGGCATTGGATTTTCGGGCGAAGCCAATTCGAGCATGCGTGCATCCCTCCTTCCCCGAGGCCTTTTACAGCTTTCCTTACCTTAATTGATTTGTTAATTAATTAAGTGGTTTGTAAATTATTTAATTAGCTTGTAGGTTAATTAAATTGTATTATTCTTTTGGTCCCTCCGAGCAAGGGCGAATGTGTAATAAGTGTGGGTGCGTGTGTGCATGTCTTCCAACCCCCACTTCTTTCTCCTTTTTACTTACCTGCTTTTGATGGTTAGTTTTAGGGCATGTTTAATTTAGCCTACCTTATGCTATGCATGCATGCATTATTCATCAGTCTTGCATGCACCGGGCTCGGCGCATTATGCTAACCACATAGTATTTCAATTCCAAACTTGAATACGTGCATCTAGTTGTTCCATTGCACATGTCATTCTTAGATTAGCCGAGCCTGTTCTAATGACATTCTATATGCGATGCATTAGCCATTTGTTAATTTGAACTAGGATCATGCATGATTGCTAACTAGTTCATTGTTTTGGCACGAAGTACGATGCAAGTATTTATACTTTAGCATCTCGCATGAGTGTGAATGTTAACATGACAGCATGCTTACCATGTGGATATGTTCTTATGTGATATTACTGTCTGAATGCTATGGATGAAGGTTGGATTGTTTGAGTTGGAACAACTCATTGAAATCCGTGTTTTAGCCTACTTGCGAGTAGCAAATTTCAAACCATTTTCCAAACAAACGGATATGCAATGCTTTGTTCCAAATTAGGCGATCTAGTCTATACTTATGTGTTGTGCGCATCACATAGTATTCTAGCTAATTAACCGAAATAAGAACGCATAATATTTTCAAAACTAGATATCATGGTTAGTAGAGGTTAATCTTCGGATCGGGCGAGCGGGGGTACTCATAGCTGACCTTCCCCAATCGTACCCAAGTTCTCGAGCCGAGGCAACTTTGGCGATGACGGACACGTGGCCTTAGGCAAACGAGTCAGGGTTTCCTAAATTTCCCCCATAAAAAAAATATTTAGGTGGCGTCTCTATATCTGGCAAAGCAGTCCATGTTTGGCACTTCTTTACAAAAATCTGTTTTCATAAATGATTTGCTGGATTTGGACTCTTTGGTTCAGATTTAGAACCGTGACAATTCGAGAGTCCAAACTGTAGTAAGCCTAAATGAACAGAACGGGACTCATCCTCCCGGGGTGTTCGGGGACGTCTGTAGTAGGCTAAGATGCGGATTTGTCACCTTCAAGTGGGCTTAGAAAACATGATTTTGCCACTTCAAGTGGGCTTAAAACTCACAATCATCGAGTTGTTCCAATTCAGGCAATCGAGCCTCCACCCACGGGCATTCAAGCAGTTATAGCAATTAAGCACATAGCCTCATGGCAAGCATGCTAAACATGGCAACACTTACATGCATGCAAGGATGCTAAAGCGTAAAAGATTACCTAGTACTCCGAGCCAAAACAGAAGCTATGTTAGAAATCGATACATGATCCTAGTTATATTAAGAATGCCTAATGCAACACATGCAAAATGCAACTAAGATAGGCTCGGCTATTCTAAGATGCCATGTGAATGCAACTAGATAACACGTATTCAAATTGGTATTGAAATACAATGCAGTTTGTATGATGCACCGAGCCTGGTGCATACAAGACAGATGAATGAATGCAAACATGCGAGAATAAGGATGCTAATTGAAAATGATCCTAAACTAACCATCGAAAACGATTAAGTAAAAGGGAGAAAGGAATGGGGGTTGGAAGACATGCATCACACACACGCACACTTATTACAACAGTTATGCCCTCTCGACGGAGGGTCTAAATAATAAGCTAACTGTCACGACCCCATTCCGCCCCTAGTAGAATGGTGCCATGATGGCCAGTAATCCGAGATTACCAAAGGCCAACTTGGAAAGATTCACACACAAACAGAGTATACATGGAGCCTTCATGTGCGGAAGCAATAATTTAATCCTAATTAGTCCATAAGAGCTGTGCGTAAATCAAATGAAATGGCATACATCATATCGAGGTCTTACAACTTGAATACAAATGAATAAGTACATCATACATCTTGATCAAAAGGCTTCTCAAGCCGACATATGCAAAATACAATGAATCACAAGCCAAGAAACATAGTCTTCAAGATGCTATCAAAAGTATGAATCCAAAACATCATGCCAAACGCATCTAGGCGTCACCGCCGTCCTGCTCATCACCTACATATATATAGAGAGAGGGTGAGTTTGGATACTCAGTGAATGATATAATCAATAAAAGGGTTTGCATGAATGATATCCGAGATCTTTATCAAACCAAAACACATCATATCTTGTACGAAATCAAAGGACAAATCAAGTTCATCTAAAAATCTTTCAAGTCTCAAGGGATGCTTACTAGCATCAATAATGCAAGGGATGACATAATCAAAGGTGCTACAAAAGTTTAGAGTCCCCTATCACGTACGAACTTGTGCTACAAATGCTTAGAGTCCCTTAGCACGTACGGACTTGTGCTGAAAAAGTTTAGAGTCCCCTAGCACGTACGGACTTGTGCTACAAATGCTTATAGTCCCTTAGCACGTACGGACTTGTGCTACAAATGCTTATAGTCCCCTAGCACGTACGGACTTGTCAAGAATGTTATCAAAACCAAAGCTAATACTTGATACATGAAATAAGGATAGTCATTCATGCTTAACAAATACTTTTTCCAAAACAAGCAAGGCAAAGCTTTATCAAATGTCATAACATAACTTTATTAAAAATACCACTCACATAGTTCTTCAAACGTCAGGGTCAAAGCAAGAGTCCAAGTCCTACAAACACATGGCAAAGTCTATTGAATGCACTCTCAAACGAACTTTACATGAATGCAAATGATCTCGGCATTCCTTCAAAACTAAGTCAGACCAAAACAAGACACTGTTTCTCAACTCGGGAAAACATAATGGGCACCAACCAGGTCTTGGCTGAGGTCCCACACCTCCTTGCCAAGGTGTGGTCCCGATGGCCACATTCAAGGAAATGAAGTCAGGAAAATTTGGGTTTCCCTCTGCTAGAGAACATGAAGAACATGAAAAACATGAATGCTCAATCACAACTTGTTATTATGAAATCTGGGATTTCATGCTATGAGTTCGAAAACATGAACCTGTGTACCCATACTTGAAGATCTTATGAAGACAAACACAAAAACGTGAATCTTGATGCAAGCTTTCGAATCAAACAAGGCTTTTATTCAAGAACACATGAATATCACTTTCTCTTTCTAAAACCAAACTTTAAATCAATACATGGCATAGAAATTGTGCCCGATCATGCAATGCAGCTAGATGAACAATAAGAACAACAAGAGTAGATCAAGATTCTAACCTCAAGACACGAATCAAACGGCTCAAGGTGTGAAGATCAAGCTTGGAAATCTATTCCCTTTCTAAGAACTCTTCCCTCTTCTTCCTAGAGCCTCTCTCTCTAAAAGACAAGGATATGATACAAAATGATGTGTTTCTCAACAGCTCACTGACTTAACCCTCTGCTGGGACACGTGGCATCGGCTGGTTGGCTCTTCTTAAAAAGGTGACTGAGTGAAAAGACAAGACTAAGACAAAGTGTGTTCAACAAGCAAAATGGCATAGGCACTCCGGCAGGTAATGATCTCGGCTAAGGACAAGGCTTCGGCAAGTAAGGTCTCAATGATCTCGGCTAGGAAGGACAACACTTGACTTAGCTGTGCCACACCTCGGCCTAGATATGCCACACCTCGGTCTAGGTCATACCAATCCAGGAACAAGATCACTAGGTGCAAGGGTAACATCTTGGCCCAGATAATACACATCTCGGCCTTGGTGATGAACACCTCGGCCTAGGTAGTGACATCTCAACCAATATGCCAAGGTGCGAGTGGAGGTTAACCAAAAGATTCCAAGATAATCCTAGGTATAAAAGGTTCAAAGGTGCGACCCAGGCTTAGGATGACCTCGGCTAAACTCACACCAAGCAAGGAACAAAGCATGTAGTAACACTTAGCAAAACAAAGATAAGATTTGAAATGCAAGCTTAACAAGACAAAATCATATAAATGCATGAGAGCATGACTAAGATGAAGTGAGGGTTGTTACACTAACTAGCTAATCTAAGCTAATTAAATTAATTATTACAAAACGAAACTAATTAACTAATCCTAGTTAACTAATTATTACAAAACAAATGAATGGCTAAACGCATTAACTAATTAAGTACAAAACCATTAAACTAGCTAACTAAGCAAATCAGCTAAGTAAAGCATTAAGAAAAGGTCCTCGGAGCGAGGGGTGCATGCATGCTCAGTCGCCTCAGTCGGAAATCCATCGCTATGCCCCAACTTGCCTCTGTTTGCATTTGATTTCAGAACACTGCAAGAGCCTCCAGATAGCTTCTACTCCATCATGGAGACTTCCAGGAAGGCTGCCGACCACTTTTTGGTGGTGTAGACCACCTGCCGACCACCCAAACTTGCTGCAGACCATAAAAAGTGGTCGGCCAGCCACTTTTTCTGGTCTGCCGACCAGAAAATCCTACCAAGCTCCATTTTGCTGCAATAGAGAACAAGAAGGGGCACAGCAGTGTATTTGCAAGATATGTGTGCCTGACCACCCTCCTTATCATTTCTTAAGCTTAAGGGGTTGTGGTTCTCGACTCTCGGGCCACCAACCAAGCATCGCAATGCACGATGGCCGAGGAGCCAAGTTTACACATTTCAATGTCGATGAATGCACAAACAACAGATAAGAGCCTTAACCTGTATGAAACATCCCTCGTTTCTCGTGTTTGGATTAACACCCTACCCAAACACAATGCAACACAACACAAGCATGATCAACCTATCAATGCTAATGGCATGCAAACACAATGCAAGGTAACAACATGCAATGCTATGTAACAACATGCAAACAATATGCTCTTCTATGAGTGCTAGAATGGCATGCTCAAGATCCTATCATGCAAACAATGCATGCATGGCAAACTTAAAAGCTAAGGCCTCAAGGCAAATGAAGTGCATCATACATGAAGCATGCAAGACAATACTCAAATGGCCAAACCAAACATGGACAGACCTGAGATACTTCAAAACAGTGGCCAAAACTCAACAAAACCTAGGCACAAAGAGCAATGAATGCACATTCGACTCATGGCTCGCAAGTAAGGCATAAAGGCACAACTTTCAAACACATTGAAGAGTGGCATGCATGAGAATATGGCAATGCTACATGCTCTGAAATGAAGTGTTACATGATGCCAAATCATCCAAACAATACAAATAAGGCATGCTAGAAGGCCCAGAGCACAAGGCTAGTTAAGAGCAATACATAAGGAGCATGCAATACTAAGCTTAAACTACTAAACCAGCTCTGGACAGAGCTTAACCATGCCAAGTTAAGGGTTAAGAACATGTTGAAATGGAACTCAAGAGCTTAGGCAAACATGCATACACATTGGCTCACAAACAAGGCACGAAGAAACAACTTTCAAACACCTTGAAAGAGTGGAAAATGTGAGACTGTGGCAATGAAATATGCTCTGAAATCATGTGAGAACTGAGGCTATACCATGCAAACATCACATTCCAAGCATGCTAGAGACTTTGAAACTCAAAGCTAATAAGCAAGATTGCACCATGGCTATACAAAGCAAGGCATGCATGACCCAAAACACTTAAAACAGAGCTTAAGCATGGCAAAACATGGACAAAATCATGCTGGAGTGTAGTCAAAATAAGCTAGAATGATGGTCCAAAGTATAGAGCATGTTAGGCTAGCAATATAGAATTACACTACAAGTGTATGAAGCACTCAAGAGACAACCAAACCAGCCAACAATAGAGTCATATCAGGTCCAAAAAGTCACAAAAACAAGCTTAAACAAAGCCACAAAAGAGTGTAAAAAATGCTCATGTGATAGGCCCTCTATGCATACAAACAAGACAAAAGGAGAGGGGACCACCCCCTCTCATTTTAGGCCTCAAAACCACATTTCTACCACTGAAAATCCACTAGATTTCAATGGTTAAAAGGCCAAGAGAAGGTGATCTCAAAGGCTTAAAGAGATAGCTCAAAACAAGGCAAAATAAGGCACAAAAGGGGGTGGACCAATCCCAACACTAAAGAGGCCTTAAACAAGCATTTCAAACACTGGAAAATAAAGCTTTTTACAGTTGAAAGCTAAGCCCAAAAAAGCATGCAAAGATGGCTCAAAGAGTAACCAAAACAAAGCTTAAAAAAAGGGGAGTGGGAGAAAAGGGATAACCTTTGAAGCACTGCAACAACAGCACCTTCTTCAGCCCAAAACCAGTTTTTATGACCCAAATACCACCTCCAAGAATCTTAGCTCAGAGATGGTGGTGTGTGGCTAGGAGTTGTAGTGCAAAAGTGAAGAAACAACACACTTTAAGGCACAACTATAGAGAGCGAGAGGAATATAGAGAGGGAGATATATGTATAGCTCTCATGAAATTTTTCTGAACTTGGAAAAGGGAGAGAGAGCCTCCCTCTTATAGAACTCCAAGCTTTGTGCTCTCCAGCTGGCACAACTCCTAGCCAAATACACGTGTATGGAGGATGCAATCTGTGCTCTCCAACTGGCACAACTGGCATCCACAAACTCTACAGAAAATGCAGGAAGCTGCCGACCAATTGAAGTGGTCAGCCAACTACTTTAGCTGCTCGGCCGACCAGTGAAAGTGGTCTTCAAGAAGACCTAGTGATCAGCAAGGGGGAGGAGTGGTCTGCAAGGAGAAAGCAAGGTGGTAGCATGGCTGGCGACCACCTTTGGTGGTCCAAAGACCACCAAGACCAGCTAGCCGACCAGAAAACTGGTTGGCAGGAAAGAAAAGTGGTTTTCAGGGAGAGAAACTGGTCTCCAACCCTCATTCCACCCTCGAAGCAAGGAAAACAAGGTTTGTGCCAAAAACAAACTAAAAATGATGCAAGACAAGAGTCCGAGGGTCAAGGCGCACAGCCGAAAGCCTCGAAAACTAGTCTACGGGCACCAAAAGTGGTCTACGAGGGAAAAGTGGTCTACGACCACAAAAAGTGGTCTCCAAGACCTCTGTGTCCCTCTAGACCAAGGCAATAAGGCATGGTTCGAAAACCAGGCCAAAAGGAGAACGGTAAGTGGTCTCGAGACAAGGCGCACGGCAGAAGGCTCCAAAAATCGGAAACTAGTCCACAGGAGGGAAAAGTGGTCTACGACCACAAAAAAATGGTCTACAAGACCTCTCTCTCCCTCCAGGGAAGGGAAAACAAGGTTTGGTTCAAAACCAAACCAAAAAGGAAGCAAGAAAAGGCGCTCGGCCGAAGGCTTCAGAAATCGAAAACTAGCCTACAAAAGGGAAAAGTGGTCTACAGACCTCTCTCTCCCTCCAAGCAAGGGAAAATAAGGCATGGTCTACAAACCAAGCCAAAACACAAAGAGTTCAGGGGCCCGGAGGCAAGGTACTCCGCCGAAAACCCCGAAAACTCGAAACAAGCACAAACATGCACAATCATCGAGCGCTCAAATGATGACGTCTGAGTCTTAAGGTCGGTCAAAAATGGGGTGTCTACAAGCTCACAAATGCTGTGATATCTCAACAGAACATACTTTTTTTTCTTGTTCAAAAAAAAAGAAGTAAAAGTTTTGACTTTAGTTATCACATTAGGTTAAAAGTTACGAGTTGGTTTATAAAGGGTGTCTCTATAAAATGACGAATCATTATAAACCCTAAACCCAGGGGGTTTTAGTATTTTGGTAAGACTTTGAGATATAAGTTTTGAGATCTCAGGTTCCACTTTTCTCGGGGCCAATCACTCAGGCAACAACACATATGGTTGAAATGACAAACCTTCCAGGCCTGGGGCGAACCGTACCCAGTGTCAGGAGTGTGGGTTCGAATCTCTGTCTGTGTGCGAATTCATGACTTACCGCTACATAGTTGAATGGTCCTGCTATGTAACAATCATCTAAGGGTGATCTCTGGGGCCTCAGCTCCTTATAGGGTCTAGTTCCAAAGATTATCCCTCTACGGTTAGGCCTTTATGTTATGAAAAGTATTGTATAAATGTTACAAATTATTTGTGGTGAGAAATGTTACAATTATTTTTGTGAGAAAAGTTATGACATATTGTAATATTTATTTCGTAATATTATGATTATATTACATATTTTATAATAAAATGCATATAATGTCATTTTTAAAGATGCACCATAATATAGCTCTAAGGCCCTGTTTGTTTTCTGTTGAAAGAGTCTGAAAGTGGACTTCTAATGATGAATAGTGTTTGTAAATCATGTTTGTTTGGTTTATGGAGCTCCGGATTAGTAGTCCCTTCGGATTATGAAAGGTCTCAGTAGAGCGAATTACGAGTTTGGATGAGGAGGTGGTATTAGAAAATAGTCTGTTCGGCTTAGGGTGTTATCAGTCGTCCAGGAGGCTGTCCGGCTGTCCGGCTGGACGTCTGGCTAGTCAACTAGCCAAGTGCATTTTTTTTTTATTTCATGTTAGGCAGCACATTTTGAACATTAATGTTTAATGTTTTTGTATTTTTTGTTAAGTAAAAACCATAATTCAATCGTTATATCTTAGAAGATGAACATCCAATAAAAACTCGTGAACACTGTAGCGAGAGACGAATTTGTCTTAAGAAAATTGTGTTAGGTCCCTACTTGTTGCCAATTTCAAGAACAAACTTGGTTTAATTGAGTTGTATTTTTTACTTTGTTTTTGGTCTTCCCACTCGAGCGGAGTTCTCACACTCTCAGTAGTTTGACTTGTCTGCAAAAATACTAGGAGGTGTATTTTTACACTCAAGCATAAGTTCTAGCGCTCGAGCGTAGACCCTGTTTTGTCACGCGCGTTTTAGTGACACTGCTCGAGCAACAAGTCCTACGCTCGAGCGGGGATCGCGGATCTATTTTCTATAAAAGTTGCAATTCAGTCAGGAATTAGGATGTGACGCCCCAAAAGTCGGGAACATAAGATAATATATTAACCATTAAATACAGGGTTTATCTAAGGTTACAAGAGTAGGAAACCTCACTAATGAGTCCTTTGGATAATGACCAAGTAAGATCCCAAGAAGGTCAAAGGAGTCAAAATAGCCTCTCTTCAAAGTCCAACCACCTTAGATAGCAAAGCTGCCTTTTTGACAGATCTTGACAAGGTATTAACACAAGGCCTACATAAGTTGACGGGGTATAAGGATAGGTTACAAATGTTATATATATACAAATTACAAAATCTTGTCTTAAATACAACATGGGATCTATCACTTACAATCTCAAAACACGTTTATAAACTAGTTTCTAATCCTCCTAGGGTAGCTGTACGTCTTCAAATGCTTCAGCTTTGCCTTCAACCGGTCTAATAGTTTTCAATACCTAGCATGAAACGCCATGAGCTTTAAATGCCTAGTAAACGCACACACACCCCGTCCCTTTTTTCCAATCCAATATACCATCACATTTATAGCAAGCAAGTAATGAAGCATGAAATTCAAGTCAATAACAGCAATTTCAATAATAGAGGAAAGGAATATGTCATTCAAATAGATAACAAAGGTTATAATGTTAGTGGTTAGTATTCTAGAAATCCCCTAAAGAGATTTCATCCTCCCAACCACAAGAATTGGACACCGGATTATTCGGAACTCCCCTTTTTGCTGCTTTGTTGCAGAACTAACCTCGGATGCCTACCAACGGTTATATACCGCGTAGCGCCAACTGCAGGGCCTTAAAAGGGACAGCGAAAAGAAAAAGGTTTTATCTCCTGCATCCAACCTTATCCTTCCAAAAAAATTTTATCCTCTTGAATGTCCCATCCAGACCCAACCTTATCTCACCAATCAAACCATCACAAAGAGTCCGAATACGTCTGTTCCATTCTAGGGTTTACGCGACAACCGCTTGCGCAAGACTTAACCTCCAATTAGGCAGCACATCTCATCAATCCATACATAACACATTATCATCTCTTCATTATTCAAGTGATCAAAAACCCAATACCATCCCAATTAAGTTTTCTGTTTTGGATCAATATTTTAAGTCAAGTTAGAACAAACTCAAAAAGATAGTAATATCCATATAAGCATGAGCATCATTAAAATGAAGAAGATAAGGAACATAACCATAACACATGAAATACCATACCAAGACATGATCATAAACTAATAAGTATATTCATGTACACAAGAGCATAAAACACCCATGCAAAACTAAATTTACAGATTCAATACCATTTAAAGATTAAAATCAAAATGGCTATTTCAGATATTTCCTGAACCTAGCCTTCCTATGGTTCGTAGAGGATTTAATCTAGTTTTCAGAACATGTTTCAGAAATGGGATAGCTTTTCTAGATTTTTAGTTATTTAAGAAACACTTCAGCGCTGTCCAGATTCGTTGACCATTACGAAAATCGAATTTTCTTTCAAACTGCTCACTTTTTTTAAATGAAACTAATTTTACTTGAAAGATAACTCTTTAAGGAAGATTTTGAAATAAAACTGAGGTCTAGAAGATTTTTATACATTTTTCTAGAATTTTTGAAAGTTGGCTGTAAAACAGATTTTTCTGGCACAGTTCTTGCAACAAGAAAGTTGGTGAGAAAGAGGTCAACTACGGGAAATTTTCCACTTATCTTGTGATGAAAACTTTCTAAATAATATGTATTAAACCCAAAAAATTAAGGTGAAGGTGTGCCTTTGGAAATTTTGAGAGTTTGATATGGAAAAAGGTAGTCTTATACCGATTAAGAGAAATACGAGAAAGGTAGAATCAAGGCTCAACTCCTTTCATTTTTAACACAAGAATACCATTAGAACACATCCGAAAATACCATTTTAAACTTCTAATAATATGTATTTGAAAAAGGAAAATGAAAGAGAGAGTTGTATTGTGGCTTACTTGATTGCCTAGTGAAGTGTTTGCACAATTGTCTCCTCTTTTCCTCCCCTCTATTACCAAAGTTCACTCTCTTCCTCTTCTTTCTTTCTCTCAACTGAATGTGTAGGTGTGTGAGTGTATGAGATGTGTAACATGTGGAGGGTGGTGGTGTTTTTATAATAAAATTGGTGTAAAAGGTCCAAAATGCCCATTGGTTGGAATGGAATGGAATTGAGATGTAATATTTAGTTGGAATGTAATGGAATGAAGGATCATTAGGGTGCTTAATCATGTATTAAGGCATGATCTAGTTAGGGTTAGACTTAAGTAGAACCAAGATAGTTACAAGTACAAGACATCTTTCCTTGATTTGGGGGTACCAATGATACTTTTTCCATGATTTAAGGGATTTGTCTCTAAAGTACCTATGATTGCAGCCTAGAGAGGGTGATGGCTGGCCATATGCTAGATTTGGGGAGATTTTTGTTGATTTTATATATAGATATGAAGATATTTGTGTATAAAATTATTTATTTAGGAAAGGTACAAGTATATATTTGTATATATGTGTGTAATGGTACTAGTTTGGGGTCAAAATGTGATTTAAGAAAAATATGTAGGCAGTGGGTTTAATTTATGAATTGGAGCATTTATTTTAGTATAGAATTAAATTAAATTGGGGTTAGAGAGTCTAATTCGGTTTGGATTTCTTGTTTCGAACAAAAACGCGATCAACCGACGAACGTGATAAAGACTGGAAAAGCCTAGGGTTTCCAAGTGGTAATTTCATATTTAGGGAGTCAATTAGAGTATTAGAAATTATTTCTAAGTTTCCAAAATCAATTAGGGTTTGCCCGTTTTTTGTTGGCGCATGTATTTTGATCCTAGGGTTGCAATTAAGAAACTGAGGGACTTCAAGGAAATAATTTAAAAGTAAGGGACTTTTAAGAAATTAAAATTTTTAGGGGCCTCACATAGGATATAGCTTCCAGATCTTCTTTGAGGAATTTAGGGTTTTCTTCTAAAGCAACTTTGCTAGTTTTCTTTAATGTTTTGTTGAGTATTAAACTCGTGATTTGACAAGTATACATCAAAGAGGTGATTAATTATTCAACAACAAGAGTGTTCTTCTTCGGTGGAATACAGAGATTTAAGCGTGGAGTATTTGAAGGAGTTCAAAGCTGTGCGCAGTCATTGATTCGACATGGATTTTGTGGATTCAACATCAAGCTGATCAATTTCGAGATGAAGGCGAAGGTGAAAAAGATACGGATTGTTGAAGACAAATTGATTGCATTTAGGTAATTTGTTTTGGTTAATTTGTATTCTTTCTTTCTTTCATAGTGGATTGATTAGTGATGTTTCACCCATGGTTTTTTAATCACAATTGGAGGTGCTCCAATTGTGGTTTTTCCATGTAAAAATCAGCTATGTCAATTTATTGATTTTGAAGCAACAATCTAAATCACTTTCGTATGTGTTAGATGATTTAGATTGTTAGTTTTAATTGTTTGGGAATTGTTACAATTAATCTTGATCTGAATCACAAATCATTTAGGTTTTTTAGTTGGTATCAGAGCAGATCACTCTTTGTTTTTTTAAAAAAACCATAAGAGTGTATTTTGTGTGATCTGTGATATGGATCCAATTCGCAAAGGTAACTCGACCCATAGACCTCCGTTACTTGATGGTACAAACTATTCTTATTGGAAAGCTCATATGAGGGCGTTTTTAAAATCTATTGATGAGAAAGTTTGGCATTATGTGATCTATGGGTGGAGTAAACCTATTGTCACCATTGATGGTGTTGATATCCCCAAACCTCTTGATAAATGGGACGCATTTGATTAAAAAAACCCGAGTTAGAACAGTAAGGCTCTCAATTCCCTCTTTTACTCTGTCACACCTGAAGAGTTTCATCATAGTTGCACGTGTGAGGTAGCAAAAGAGGCTTGGGACATTCTTGAAACTATTCATGAGGGGACTACTGCTGTTAAAAGATCAAAACTTCAACGTCTCACCTCTTCTTTTGAAACCCTTTTTATGCATGACGATGAGACGTTTGATGATTTTTATGCTAAACTTAGAGACATCGTGAATTCCTATTTTATACTCTGTGAAAAAATTCATGAATCAAAGGTTGTTGGAAAATTTTTGAGGTCATTACTCTAGAGGTTCTAATTAAAAGTGACAGTTATTGAGGAGGCTCAGGATGTTGAGAACCTCAAGCTTGATCAGTAGGTTGGAAACTTTTAGACTTATGAAGCCCAACAGATTTCTAAGAAAAAACAAAAAGATAGTATGGCTTTTACCAGTGCTCATGAGACTGCTAAGACCCCTGAGGTTAAGTTTGATCTAGAATCCGAAATGATGGTGATGTTTACCATATAATTCAAAAAAAAAATTAAAGAAAAAGAAGCCTAATTTTAAGGACTCTAGTTCAAAAGATAAGGGTAATGAAAAAAATCAAAACTTTTCCAACTAAGGTTGCTCCAAAACCTGAGAAGAAGATTGTGAAAGGGTAAGGTGTCAAGTGTTATGAATGCCAAGGCTTTGGTCATATTGCTCTTAAATGTCCATTGAAGAAGAATCAAAAGAAAGTCTACACAATGACTTGGGATGATGAAAGCGGGTCAGAGCAAGAACCTAAAGAACCCGAATCCAGTGAAAATGGAGATAGTACTTACATCGCATTCTGGTCTACCTTCACTCAACCACCTCCAAAGCCGGTTGAATTTGCTCGTGATTAGAGTCTACACCATGCTCCTACCTTTGATAGGAATAATTACTTATTCTGGAAGATCCGAATGAGGATGTATCTTAGAGCTCATGAGACTAAAGGTTGGCAAGCAATTAAAGAGGATGTTAAAAGTGCTGACAATTCAAGCAATCAAAGAGCTCTAAATGCAATCCGTGAAGCAATCTCTGAGGAAGAACAACAACGGATTGCTCACCGCACAATGGCCAAAGATGCATGGGACATTCTTAGTCAAGTCCATCAAAGGAGAGAGTCATCTGCACCATAATCTATTAACTTTCATGCGTTAGTTGCTCGACTGGATGAGGTCAAGGAGAGAGAGGAGCAAAAAGAATATGATGAAATCTCGGAAGACAATGATAAGATGAATGGATGGTGATGACCTGCAACAAGCTTATGAAAAGCTTTACAATGAATCTCTGAACTTGTCCAAGATCAATGACAAACTCATTTTCAAGCTCAAAACATGTGAAAGTGAAAATGTCAAGCTAAAGGAAGAGCTTGCAACAACAAAAAAAGATGTCATCAAGATCTCAAATGACAGGCAAGACCTACGCGGAAAAATTCTATCTTATGAGACGGAAAATAATGAACTTCTAAAAGTCTATGCCACATATGAAGAGAAGATTGAAATTCTTGAAATGTCACAAGCTGCATTGAAAGAAATGGTCGGTCAGAAAGAGGAAGAACTCAAAGATTCTAGAGCCACGATTGGTATGTGGAACAAAGGGTTAAAGACATTGGAAGACATCCACGGGTCTCAACAGATGAGTTGTGACAAAAGTGGGATATGCTATGGTGATGCAACAGTTCAAAAGGGACTGGCCTCTACATCACATGACATCAAGACTCAAGCAAAAGGAAAGGTAAAGGTTCAACAGGGTGATCCTCTCTTCATCAACCTAAAGAAGGTAAGATCGACAAAAGGGAGGTAAAACCTATGTTTGTTTGTCATCATTGTGGTAGGTATGGCCTCATTCGCCCCTATTATTTTGAGTTGTTTGGTAAGGTGTCTAAAAAAATTAGAAATTCTAATACTTCATAGGTTAGGAGACAACCTTACATATTTAAGCGGAACACCAAGATGCATGAGGGTGCTTACAACGCTAAGACGTTTACCAAGACTGCCAGTCTTGCCTCTGTTAAGACCAAAAAGATATGGCTGAGAAAGAGTGACTTAACTTGTTTTGTTGTTCACACTACATTGAAACCACGTGACTCACACATGT
Organism: Camellia sinensis; assembly: GCF_055761805.1. Classification (NCBI taxonomy): domain Eukaryota; kingdom Viridiplantae; phylum Streptophyta; class Magnoliopsida; order Ericales; family Theaceae; genus Camellia; species Camellia sinensis. Next base: position 54,999,685 of record NC_138967.1, read on the forward strand.
GGAATCCTGATAGTGGCTGCTCTTGTCACATGTCTGGTAACAAATCCTACTTCACGTCTCTTGAAAAATATGAAGGAGAAATTGTTACCTTTGGAGATGGTGGCACTTCAAGAGTCATTGGTAGGGCTCTATAAGTGTGACTGGTCTTCCTAAGCTTGAAAATGCCTTACTTGCTGATGGCCTTAAAGCTAATCTTTTGAGCATTAGTCAAATGTGTGATTCCCATCATGAAGTATTATTTTCAAAAAATAAATGTGAAATTTTAGATAAGAAAGGAAATACTGTCATGCATGGGGTTCGCACATCTGATAATTGCTATGGGATTGTTACCACTAATGATCTCACATGTCACATGGCCATCATAAGTAACCTTGACATGTGGCATCAAAGATTAGGTCACATGAATTTCAAAGACCTAACCAAAATATCCAACAAAGAGCTTGTGAAAGGGGTACCCAAAATGGGTAACAATGTGAACCATGTTTGTGGACAATGTCAACTTGGGAAGCAAACTCATGCCCCTCATAAATAGGTGAACAGCTTCACAACCAAACGCCTTCTTGAACTAGTTCATATGGATCTTATGGGACCCACTGGCACTGAAAGCATTGGAGGTAAAAGATACATTTTTTTAACTGATGATGATTGTACTCATTTTTCATGGGCTAATTTTTAAGAGAAAAATCTGATACGTTTGATACTTTCCAAGCCTTAGTCCTTAAAATCCAAAATGAACATGGTGTTTCTATTAGGCGTATCATAAGAATCTGAACTAATCATGGTCGTGAATTTGAAAATAGTTCATTTTCAGATTTTTGTGATATATATGAAATTAAGCATGAGTTTTCTGCACCGATTACTCCACAGCAAAATGGAGTTGTTGAGAGAAAGAATAGGGTAGTTCAAGAGATGGCTAGGGTCATGCCCCTTAGTAAGAAAGTTCATCCTAAGTTCTAGGCTGAGGCCTTAAATACCGCTGTTTATGTTGTAAATCGTGTGTATTTAAGGCCCGGCACTTTACAAACTCCATATGAATTGTGAAAATGGTTGAAACCTAATGTAAAATATTTCAAAACTTTTGGAAGTAAATGTTACATTTTCAAAGGTAGAGAGCCTTTGGGAAAATTGATGAATGTATTTTTTGAGGGTATTCAACCACTAGTAGAGCTTTTCATGTCTATAACCTGCGTACTTTATCTCTAATAAAATCAATCAATGTTGTTATTGATGACATAGGTTATCCTATGCCAGCAATACATGAGGAAGAATATGGTGAGTCTCCAATCTTGGATACTAAACCTCAAAGACAAGGAGAAGCACAGGGTCAAGCCTAAGAAGGTGAGCCGACACCAACTTCAATGGTAAGTTCGAATCTAAAGAGTGCACAAAGAGACACCACCTCTGATGCTTCCGTCACTACTATTCCAAAGTTAAAACCATCAGCTAGGGTAAAACTGAATCATCCAATTCAACAAGTAATTGGACACATTTTAGACCGAATGAAAACCTAAAAACAAGTTCAGGAAGAGGTAACTCACATGTGTTATGTTTCGTTAATTGAACCTAAGAATGTAAAAGAGGCCTTACTAGATAATAGTTAGGTTAATGCAATACATGATGAATTAGGTCAATTTGAATGTAACAAAGTTTGGACTCTTGTCCCTAGACCTAGAGACATGAATGTGATAGGTATCAAATGGATCTTTAAAAATAAATCTGATGAGAATGGTACTGAGGTTAGAAATAAAGCTAGCTTGGTTGCTCAAGGCTATACACAAGTAGAGGGTGTTGACTATGATGAGGCATTTTCCCCTGTTGCACATCCTGAATCTATTCGTATTTTACTTGGTGTTTCATGCTTTATAGGGTTCAAACTGTTTCAGATGGATGTGAAAAGTGCCTTTCTGAATAGGTACTTGAAAGAAGAGGCTTATGTTGAGCAACCAAATAGGTTTGAGGACCTAAAATGTCTACATCATGTCTATAAGTTAGATAACGCGTTGTATGGGTTGAAACAAGCCCCTCGAGCTTGGTATGATAGACTTCCTACCTTTCTTCTTGATAATGACTTTCAAAGGGGTAGTGTGGACAAAACCTTATTTGTGAAACATACTAAGTCTCATATACTTGTTGCTCAGATTTATGTTGATGATATTGTGTTTGGATCCACTTATGATTCTCTTGTGAAATATTTCTCAGATTACACGACACATGAGTTTGAAATGAGTATAATGGGGGAGCTATCTTACTTCTTGGGTCTTTAAATTAAACAATCTCTTTCGGGTATGTTTGTCTCTCAGACCAAGTATGCCAAAAACTTTGTGTCTAAGTTCGGTCTAGAGTTAGCCAAACATGCACGTACTCCCATGAACACTAGTCTTCACCTCTCCAAAGGCCCTTCTGGTACTGATGTTGATCATAATTTTTATAAGATTATGATAGAGAGTCTTTGTAGACACCCCATTTTTGACCGCTCTTAAGACTTGGGCACTATTGGTTGCTGTAGACACCCCATTTTTGACCGACCTTAAGACTCAGACGTCACCGATTGAGCGCTTGGTGATGTTGCATATTGTGCTCGTTCTGAGGTTTCAGAGTCTCGGCTGCGAGCCTTGCCTCCGGACTTCCGGACTCTTTCATGCTTTGCCTCGGTTTGCGAACCAGGCTCTGTTTTCTCTGTTTTCTCTTCCCGAAGGGAGGGAGAGGTCTCGTAGATCATCTCTCAGTGGCCGTAGGCTACGTTTCGTGGCCGTAGGCCATTTTACCCGTTTGGAGTCCGATTTCTGATTTTTCGAAGCCGTTGGCCGTGTGCCTCTGTTCGGGACCGCTTAACCACCTCCGTTTGCTCCAGTTTTTGGCATGCATCTTATTTACTCCCTTTTGAGGGACACTGCGGTCCGAGAGACCAACTTCGTGGTCAGACACCACTTCCGGTGCCTAACAGCCCACTTTTGGGGCCCCAAACTGCGTGTTTTAGCTCCCGAACCTTCATTCGGCATTTTTGGGCTCTGACCCGAACTTGAGATAGTCATATTTTGAGGTCCTTTTCATGTTTTATTAAGGACATTTTTCTGTTTGAGATCTCCTCCTATCACTTGCTTCTTTAACGCTCTTTTAGGCCTATTTTTGCACGGTATTTTAGGCTTACTTGCGAGCTGTTTCGGACTTGGTCATAAACTAAAAAGTGTCTTGTTTTGAGTCCCTCTTCAACTTTGTTGAAGGGCTCTCGGCCATTTGGATCCCGAAGCTACCACTTGCCTTTATATCCCACTTTTTGGCCTTTTTTGGGGGGAAACTTGAATTGTTTCCCCCCCCCCTTTTTCCCCCTCTTTTCCAACTCTTTTGCTTATAAAACCAGCAGCTCCTAGCTGTGTTGGGGGGTTACAACATTTCCCTTTGAGCTCTTGCCTTATATCTCTCTCTCTCTATATCTCCAAGCCCCAAAAACCCTCAAGTTCCTACACCCTTCTTTACACCACCACCTAGCACCATACCTCCAACCTCCATTGCAGCCATTTGAAGTTGTTTTCCAAAGCCTAGGAGTGCTACAACTCAAGCCAAAGAGCTACCAAAGACAAGTCTTCAAGGGTGAGCTTCCATTTTCCCTTTTCTACCCTTTTCTTGATCTATTTGTAAGTCATATTTGCTTGCTGTTTTGGGCTCCGACCTTAGCTGGAACTAGGCTTATTTTGAGCTATTTTTCATGTTTTTTTTAAGGGTATTTACCTGTTTGAGGTCTCCTTGTTGCACTTGCTTCATTATCCCTCTTGTATGCCATCTTCTTGTGTAGTATTTTTGGCCTACGTGTAGACTGTTTTGAGGCATGTCATAAACTGTAAAGTTGCTTATTTTGAGCCCTTCTTCAACATTGTTGAAGGGCTCATTGCTGTTTGAAGCTTTGATCTTCTACTTGCCTTTATATCTCTATTTTGGTCATATTTTTACATGATTTGTTAGCCTCTTTTGCTTCTGTTTCTGGGCTCTAGTCCGAACTACAAATGGCCTTATTTTGACCCCATCTTCATATTTCATTAAGGGTCTTTCACTGTTTAAGGCACCCTTTATACACTTTGTGTTATATCTCTCTTTTTGGCCTTATTTTGTGTAGTATCTTAGGCTTGCATGCATACTGTTTTGGGTCTTCTCATCAACTGTAAAGTGAAATATTTTGGGCCCCTATTCAACATTGTTGAAGGGCCCCTTTGTGTTTGAGGCCATCAACCACCACTTGCTTCTTTGTCCCTCTTTTGGCCCATTTCTTGCATGAGAGCTTTGTCATACCTGTGCTGGTTTTTGTGGTTTTCCATAAACTGTAAAAGGTCAAATTTTGGACCTCTCTTCAACATTGTTGAAGAGTCCTAATCTTTTTGGGGTCAGAAGCTGTGAGTTGCTTCTTTATCTCACATTTAGGGCCATTTTTGCATGCTAGTTTTTCCCTATTCGTGTTTGTTGTTTGGCCTTGTTTAAAACTAAAAAAATGCTTGTTTTGGGGCTGCCTTGAATCTGTCTTCACATGTCATGATCAAATAATGCATGTTTTGTATAGCTATAGGCCAATGCATAGGCCTAGTTTTGCATTTCGGTTTCATTTCATGCATCGGGAGCCATGCTTTTATGATTCGGGACTATTTTGGGTCATATTTCAGCGCTGAAATTTGCATGCTAGCATATCATATTCCATGCCTTGCCATGTCTGGTTAGAGTGGCTTTTTGTGCCTAAGGGTCGGTCCTCGGTTTGCGTACATGTGTGCGCGCATTCCGAGTTGTTTCATTTCCATCTTATGGCCTCTTATGTGAGTGTGGCTGAGGTCCACTCATGTTGGTGTAAGTCCATTATGCATTGTGTATGCCATTTTATTTCATAGCATTGCGTATGCTAGGTTGTATGTTAGCGCATTGTGTATGCCATGTTATCTCGTGCATCGTATATGCCATTTCATAGCATTGTGCATGCTAGGTTGTATATTGGTTTCATTTCATGCATATCATGCATATTGCATCGTGCTTGGGGTAGGAGTTAGCCCGAGCACAGGAAACGAGGTACGTTTCGTACTCCGAGTGACGGAACGTGTCTCAATTCCCCAGTCACCGACACTCCGGATTATCCATGATGGAGTTAGGTTTTAGTTGAGCCTTCATGTGCATTCATTCTGTATTGAGTTGCACATTTCGACTCCACGGCCATCATGCATCGAGATGCGTGATTGGTGGCACGAGGATCGAAGCATGCATACATTTGTGAAAATACATTGCTATGCCCCTTTCCTGCTCTCTGTTGCAGCAAATCAAGAATTAGCAACCTTCCGAAGCTTGGCGCGCTTTCCAAGAATAATTGCAAAACAGAGGCTAATTGGGGCATCCCAGTGGATTTCCGCGTAAGGCAGCCTAGACATGCATCATCCATCATCTGAAGAAGAGTCAAGGCAGTCCCTGGCTTGCATGCCAGTTTATTATTTTTCTTAGTTAATTTGTAAATTAATTAGGAATTTGTATTATTTAGACTGTATTATTTGAACTGTACTATTTATTTGGACCCTCTGGGCGAGGGCACAACTGTAATAAGTGTGCGTGTGTGTGTTGTATGTCTTCCAACCCCACGTCTTTCTGATGGTTAGATTAGGGCATATTTCAATTAGCATACAGTATGACAGCATGTTTGCATCATTCATCTGTTTTGCATACACCGGGCTCGGCGCATCATACTAACTGCATTGTACTTTCAATTCCAAATTGAATACATGTTAGTTGTAACATTTCATATGCCATGTTTAGAATAGCCGAGCCTGCTATAGTTGCATTTTGCATGTGTTGCATTAGGCATTTCTGTATAATTAGGATCATACATGGATTTCTAATTAGCTTTTGTTTTGGCTTGGAGTACTCGGTGAGTTTTATGCTTTAGCATCCTTGCATGCGTGTGAGTGACTGCCATGAATAGCATGCTTGCCATGAGGCTATGTGCTTATGTGATATAACTGCCTGAATGCCTGTGGGTGAAGGTTGGGTTGTTTAGATTGGAACAAATCATTGACTGTGAGTTTTAAGCCCACTAGATAGTGGCAAAACCATCTTTTCTTAAGCCCACCTGAGGGTGGCAAAATCTGCATTTTAAGCCTACTTGCGAGTAGCAAACCACCTTTCAAAAACAAACATGAAATGTTTTGTTCCAATTCAGGCGACCCAGTCTATACTTGTATGCTGTGCGCATCACATAGTAATCTAGGCTAATAACCGGAATAAGAACGCATAATATTTTCAAAAATAGATATCATGGTTAGTAGAGGCCGATCTTTGATCGGGCGAGCGGGGGTGCTCACGAAGTGACCTTCCCTAATCGTACCCAAGTTCCCGAGCCGAGGCAACTTTGGTGATGACGGACACGTGGCCTTAGGCAAACGAGTCAGGGTTTCCTAAATTTTCCCAAAATAAAACATTTAGGTGGCGACTCTGTATCTGGCAAAGCAGTCCATGTTTGGCATTTCTTTCAAAATTTGTTTTCTCAAAACGATTTGCCGGATTTGGACTCTTTGGTTCAGATTACGAACCGTGACACAAATCGAGTCCGAGCTGTAGCGAGGTCCCCCGCGGACTTGTTACAGTTTCTGGCGACTCTGCTGGGGATTTAGAGAACTTGACTCGAACTCATGATATCTGTTTTTGACTACACTTATGTGTTTCTTTGCATTGCATGTGCCTTGGTGCGCCTAGGACACCGTATTTGCCATCTGCTATTCCTGAACGGTTTGCCGGAGGCTTGTCTTGTCAAGGCATGACCATAAGGCTAACCGGTTGTGGGCTCTGCCAGTATGGGAACACAAACCCCGGTTTTACCAGGGCACCCCTTTTGACCATTCGACCTAGTGCATATTCGGAATCCATAGTGACCATTCCAAACTAGGACAGGTTGCTTACCCGATATAGGTTGTTTGAAACCGCTGCGTGCATAGTGAAACCCTAGCTCCTGACAAAATAGGACAGGGAAACCCTACCCCAACATATGGGTGTTTTGGCTCTCACTTGTCTGCTATGTGCTTTTAGAGTGTGTCTCTATAGGAATGCATGTATCAGTCTACAAGTTTGGGCATCAGGCCTGCGGGCATCAGTATCTGGGAATCAGTTTTACCTGAGGGTATCAGTTCACCGGCAGAATTTTGGGCAAAATTCAGTAGAGAGCACACTTATTCAACTATGCTCATATCTGTTCAGGTGAAATCAGGCTGAGATGCTGCATGTTTTCTCTTTTGCTAGGGTAGTCTTGGGACCATAGCTTCAGAAGGCTCCGATATCCCCCGGGTACATCGGACTTGTGCTGATAGACTTTGTCGGGTCAGAGATTCAGTTCAAAGGCAATCAGTGTTCCTTTACCAGAGGTAGGGTAAAAAAGGGCCAGTCAGGCACAAATCACCAGTTCAGCAGTTACCAGATCAGTGGCCCTTATCCACCCCACCAGTGAACAGTCAAGCTGAGGTCTCAGTTTCTACTGCAGGGATACATACCAGTTAGTCGGATGGATCAGCAAAATACATCAGGGATGGAAGCCCTGATGCGCCAAATGCAGGAGTGCATGAGACAAATGCAGGAGGATGCCGCCCGTCAAGCGGAGTTCTCCAAACAGCAGGCCGCGATCATGGCCCAGCAGGCCGAGCTAATCACTAGACTGCAACAGCAGAATGCGGTATCTGCTTCACATCAAATTCCTCCTCCGCCAAGGGCTCCATTACCCGAGCAGGCACCTACTGTCCAAAATACTCTGCCAAACACCCAGAACACCGTGCCAAATGTCCAGAACATACAAGAGGACACGAACCTTCCAACGGGGCCAGCTCCGCCCCCGCTTCCGCCTCAACTGTCCAAGACCCATACACCCAACCAACCGGACTCTCCGTTCGAGTTCGAAATAGACCATACAGCTCTGAAACTGAGCAAGCTTGAGAAGCTCTTCAAGAAATCACAAGGAGTAAAGGCTATTCCGGATATCGAGGACGGATATACCGATGCGGCCGTAACATTTCTAGATAGGTTCAAGATGCCGCAAATTGACCGCTTCGACGAGTCTGGGGACCCCATGGTCCATCTTCGGCTATTCTCAGACATCCTGTGGCCAATGGGCCTAACCCGACCACAAAAGCTTTCGCTGTTCGGCCGAACCCTGTCGGGTGTAGCCGCCATCTGGTACGCGAAGTTAGAGGATGAAGTAAAAAGAAGCTGGGATGAAATGGCCAAGGCCTTCGTTGCGCAGTACTCCTATAACACACAAATCGAGGTCACAACCCGTGATCTTGAGACAACAAGGCAAGAGCCTAAGGAGGGTTTTTCTGATTTTGTAGCCCGCTGGAGGGCCAAGGCCTCGATGATGACCCGTAGGCCCACTGACAAGGACCAGATCAGGATGATTGTGCGCAATCTCCAGCCAAAACTGATGCAAAAGATGATTGTACTCCCCTTCCCTACCTTTTCTGATCTGCATAAGATGGGGGTACAGATTGAGGACGCTATGAAGCAGGGCCTTCTTGACCAGGAGAAAGAGCAGCCCAGGAGGGCATTTTCCCGCAGTTCGAATGCGACCACCAGTGGTGATGCAGCTGCAAGATCTTCTGAAGTGGGCATGGTTACCACCTCCGCATCAAAAACAGCTACCCCATTCACTGGTACGTCCAGGAGTAGCTCACAAGAAACCAAATATCCACCTCGAGTCAAGAGGGTTTTCACCCCACTTCATATGCCTTTGTCAAAAGCTCTAGAGGTCTTAATCCGGAAAAGGCATCTGAAACCGTTGGAACAACGACCCCTACCCGATCCTATCCCTGCAAAGCATGATCAGACTAAATACTACGCCTACCATCAACAAACCGGTCATGACACCGACAGTTGCTTTCGTCTGCGCCATGATGTACAAGATCTGTTTGACAACGGGGTCATTGCCGCACCAAGTCCAGCAAAGTCTATCGGCACTTGATTAGTGAATTTGTGGGGGGATAATGTGATCTGATCAGAGGTTGAACCAGCTGCGGGTGGCACTCGATTTACTCCAGATATGGGAAGGACAGGCACTGTTTTGAGCATTTGCGAATGCCAGTTTCTGACTTGGGTATTCGATCAGTCTTGTCATTTTGTATTGAATCAGTCTTTTCATACTGAGTCAGTCGGGTCTGTCTTGTTGTATCGAGTAAGTCCTGTTTTGTTGGAGTCTGGTGATTTCGGGGGTGTTACCTCGGACATCACTTGCTTGTTTTGAGCTTGTCTTTTTTTTTTTTGGCTTTCTTTTGAGTCTGTTTCTGTCGGGGAGCCAGTTGTACCAACAGATTTGAATAAAACAGCAGTGGTTCTTCATGCTTTTGTGCTTGCTTCTGTCTTGTGCCAGTTGTACCAGAAATTCCAAATGAGATGGCAGTATTTGATTAGAAGCTCTGTCTTTTCTGTACCTTGAAATCATTGTATCGACCTAAGTTTTTCAAAACTTTTTTGAACACTGTGGTGAAAACGAAGAGGAAGGAATTCCTCGGGATTTGCAAAACTTTGATCATTTGAGAGAAAGAGAGGCGTGCTAAGCCCTTAATGAATGAAATCATGCTTGTTAGCGTGAGTACTGAAAAGGACCCTGGCTTGATTCAGACTGGTTTCACACTATCTTCAGCGCGAGCCATTTGTCGCTTTCTTAAAAACTTTCAAAAACAAAATGTTTTGCGCGGTCTTGCGAAGACTTGTATGGAATCGCTCTTGAGATTATGAAGTTTAGGATCGCTCTCAGCCTCGAGACTTGAGCCCTTGCTTTCAAACCTTGACCTTGGATTCAGAGTGTTCAACGGTCAACCGCGATATGAGGCCTGTGTGGCCGGATTTGAAACAGCCCTCGAACAAGAGGCACCAAAGTCAGATCAAGAAGATCAGACCTCATCAGAAGAAGCTTGCAAAGCTAGAACAGAAACACCCCTCGAACTAGGGGCGAAAATGTCCGATGTGCTCGAAGAGCCGAAGATGGATCCTTCTGCAAATCGATACAACAGCCACTCTCTTGGATACGGATGGCTTCGAGATCCTAAAACCATTTGGCATGGACTTGTTACACTTTTACCCTTTGAGAGGCTCGTTGGGCCGAAAACCCGGAAGGGCGACCTAGGCAAAAGTTAGAGCAAGAGAAAAATACAAAAAAAAATACAAAAAAAAGAAGCAAAAAATGCAAAAGAAAAGAAAAAAAGAAAAAAAAATGCAAAAGAAAATAAAAAAAGAAAAAAAAATGCAAAAGAAAAGAAAAAAAGAAAAAAAATGCAAAAAAAAGAAGAAAAAAAGAAATGAAAAAGAAAGAAGAACAAAGCTCGCAAGGTCGAAAACCCGCGACGGGCGCCTTGACAAACGTTAGAGCATAAAAAGGAGAGGTTAAATACCCGAGTGTACCTTAACCCCGAACTACGTAAGGCTTGATTCTCATGTTTGGGATACGTAGGCAACTTCATTCTGAAGTCCAGCCATAAACACTTCCAAATCAACTGTGTCCATGCGATGGTTCTGGTCATCTTTGTCTTCTCTGTATCTGAGAGTCTGGTTGTGTTCGTCGCTCTGAGGACTGACTACAATGCGCTGCGGTGCCATCCAAACAAGGGGCAACTTTCCGTTGCCATTCAAAACGCCGCAGTGTCATTTCAAACAAGGGGCAACTTTCCGTTGCCATGCAGTGTCCTTCAGACAAGGGGCAATTTTTCATTGCCATGGGTCCGAGGTTGCGCATCTTAAGAGTAGGTTCCGTGCTCGTTGAGCAGTGGTCGTTTGCAAAAATAGTTTTTGAGAATTTTTACTGAGGTTGACTAATCTTTTCGAAAAGTATTCCATTTTCAAAACTGGACCATTTCTTGGACCCAAAAGAGGAAAATTTTCAGTGCTCATGGCCTGACTTGCATGATTTTAAATCAAAAAATCGAACAAGCGCGTTAATCTAACTCTCATGTTGGTCAAAACTGTTTTAGTAGAAAGCAAAAACAAAAAATGGTCAAAATGATGAACTAGGGGCACAGTTGAGTCAGGTGTTCTGCCTTTTCCCCTTTGTCAAAATACTTGCCAGAAAGGGCACTCTACTTGTCGGAAAGGGCACCGTATTCGCCAGAAAAGGGCACAACAAATGGCAGAAAGCTCTCACATCCTCCAAGCAACGAGGTATCAAGCAAAGTGCGAAGCACGAACTAGAATGGGGCAAGATATTCTACTCCATCATCTGGGCAGATCTTATCACGTCCAAACTCCCCAGCAAAGCATCATCAACTGATGTTAGCTGCAGACTTGCTACATACCCAGTTGTAGCGCAACCTTTCCGTGGGAGGAATTCACTAGCTGTGATTGGAAGAAAGAGAATCTAGCAGAATGCTAGGGGCACGAGCCCACAATTTGCTGTTTATCCATCAACCACCCAGGGGAGGGATGAAAAATGAGAGATTGAAGAATAGAGAGACGTGCGATGAGAGGAAAAGTGAGAAGAGGGCTTTTTCAGGAAAACAGAGCTTGAGGGCTGAGTGATGTGAGAACCACAAATGAGAAAGGGTGGGAAAGACTACCCGGTGAAACAGGCTCCCTGTGCACGTCTGAGTGTCGTGTCTTTTTGTTTTATCTCGATTCTTGTTTTGAGTCGTTTCGAATGTTACTCGATGTATCTAGGTTATGTGCCTTTTATTTCCTTGTTGAGTCGTTTTGCTGTGTTCAGTCGTAGGCTTGATACCCGGTCAAGAGCTCATTTATCAATTCCAAAATAAAATCGTTTTGCGCTCCGAGTGCCGTGCCGTTCTCCACATCTGTGCAAAACAAGATTCGTTCTTCCATAAAAACCGCAGGGTTCAACCCAGGTCATGTCAGAACAGCAAAACTAGGACCTATTTGAAGCTATATGGGTTCTAGACTACAAAGCAAAAGAAAAGAGGAAATGTCGGGTATCTGAGTTTGTTCCAACTTCAGTAAGTTCCGAGACTACATTCCGTGTGTACCTCTTCAAGTCTTGCCAAAGCTCCGAAGTATGAGTGTGCCTCTACCTCAAGCTCAAGATCAAGTCTGCTTCAAGCCAAAATGGCGATCAAAAGTGCTCTCCCTGAGTACCATTCCCCGCCAGGGTATCTTGGCTGTGTTCGCAATGAGTTCCTAGGAGACCAACTGCGACGGTGGAAACTAGAGTTCGAATGGCTGATGCCTAGAACGTAAAGGTTTGGGATTTCCGGGACTAAAGTCTGGTTTAAATACCCAGAGGCGTGTCCTCGGCTTAAAATCTGTATGGAAGCCCCATAGGTTGAGATAGTGTGTATGCACCTCAATTCTGGATACCGAACCAACCTAGTCTGTCACCCCGTTGGAGAATAGGGAAAGCTGTGAATATGATCAAGAAGAAAGGCAGCATCCAAAGTGTTCTACATGAAGAATCCTTGTCAGTATTTCAGAGCCTTTGTACTGTGAGTTGAAGGTAAGTGTTCGAAGAGCACGAGGGGAGATCCCCGTCAGAGTAGAGCGGTTCATCGCCACTCACCCCATGAGGTGCTTTCTAAAAGCACCGCTACGCTTGTTTATTGCATTCCTTAAACATCATGCATTGTATTGCATTGTACCTATCAGGTTTCTTTCCCATTCATGCACGATATTGTATGTACGGTTCATTCAAAGAAGTTCGGTTTAAGATCATTTCTTTTGTGTATCTATCACACACATTCTCATTTTGTGTATCTATCACACACATTCTCATTTTGTGTATCTACCATGCGCATATTCACTTTTGTGTATCTATCACATACATTCTCATTTTGTGTATCAATCACACTTCTTTCATTTTGTGTATCTATCACATACATTCTCGTTTAGTGTATCAATCACACTTCATTCATTTAGTATATCAATCATACTCTGCTCACATTGTGCATCTATCACACTTTGTGTTCATTTTCAGTATATCTATCATACTCTGCTCACATTGTGCATCTATCACACTTTGTGTTCATTTTCAGTATATCTATCATACTCTGTTCACACAGTGCATCTATCACACTTTGTGTTCACATTTAGTATATCAATCATACTCTGTTCACATAGTGCATCTATCACACTTTGTGTTCACATTCAGTATATCAATCATACTCTGTTCACTAAGTGCATCTATCACACTTCGTGTTCGCATTTTCAGTATATCTATCATACTCTGTTCACACAGTGCATCTATCACACTTTGTGTTCACATTTAGTATATCAATCATACTCTGTTCACATAGTGCATCTATCACACTTTGTGTTCACATTCAGTATATCAATCATACTCTGTTCACTAAGTGCATCTATCACACTTCGTGTTCGCATTTAGTATATCAATCATACTCTGCTCACATTGTGCATCTATCACACTTTGTGTTCATTTTCAGTATATCAATCATACTCTGTTCACTAAGTGCATCTATTACACTTCGTGTTCACATTCAGTATATCAATCATACTCTGTTCACTAAGGGCATCTATCACACTTCGTGTTCGCATTTAGTATATCAATCATACTCTGCTCACATTGTGCATCTATCACACTTTGTGTTCTTTTTCAGTATATCAATCATACTCTGTTCACTAAGTGCATCTATCACACTTCGTGTTCACATTTAGTATATCAATCATACTCTGTTCACATAGTGCATCTATCACACTTTGTGTTCACTTTTAGTATATCAATCATACTCTGTTCACTAAGTGCATCTATCACACTTCGTGTGTGCATTTAGTATATCAATCATACTCTGCTCACATTGTGCATCTATCACACTTTGTGTTCATTTTCAGTATATCAATCATACTCTGTTCACTAAGTGCATCTATCACACTTCGTGTTCACATTTAGTATATCAATCATACTCTGTTCACATAGTGCATCTATCACACTTTGTGTTTACTTTTAGTATATCAATCATACTCTGTTCACTAAGTGCATCTATCACACTTCGTGTTTACATTTAGTATATCAATCATACTCTGCTCACTAAGTGCATCTATCACACTTCGTGTTCGCATTTAGTATATCAATCGTACTCTGTTCACATAGTGCATCTATCACACTTTGTGTTCACTTTTAGTATATCAATCATACTCTGTTCACATTGTGCATCTATCACACTTTGTGTTCATTTTCAGTATATCAATCATACTCTGCTCACATTTTGCATCTATCACACTTTGTGTTCATTTTCAGTATATCAATCATACTCTGTTCACTAAGTGCATCTATCACACTTCGTGTTCACATTTAGTATATCAATCATACTCTGCTCACTAAGTGTATCTATCACACTTCATGTTCGCATTTAGTATATCAATCATACTCTGCTCACATAGTGCATCTATCACACTTTGTGTTCACCTTCAGTGTATCGATCACACTCTGTTCACTTAGTGCATCCATCACACTTTGCGTTCACTTTTTGTATATCCATCATACTTTGCTTCACTTAGTATATCAATCATACTTTATTCACATAGTGTATCCAGCACACTCTCTTCACTTTTGTGTATCTATCACACATGCTCGCTAAGATTGCACCATAACTGCATGAAATGTAGTTTGATTTGTCTTCCCGCTTAAAACTGTTGCATCTATTTGCGAATACTTGCTTCATTACAGCTTGCTGCATTTGCCTGGTCATGAGGTACCTTTGGCTTCTTGCATTGTCGGTTGCTTTTTGCCCCTGCCTGCGGGCATGGGGCACATTTCTTCGCTATTTTGTATGTTTGTCTAAGTCTTCGGCCTTGTCAAAAATGGGTCGTCTCTGGGCTTTGACATTCACTCTCGTCACTTATGACTTTCGAGTTCTGTCAAAGAGGGGCAACTGTAGACACCCCATTTTTGACCGACCTTAAGACTCAGACGTCACCGATTGAGCGCTTGGTGATGTTGCATATTGTGCTCGTTCTGAGGTTTCAGAGTCTCGGCTGCGAGCCTTGCCTCCGGACTTCCGGACTCTTTCATGCTTTGTCTCGGTTTGCGACCCAGGCTCTGTTTTCTCTGTTTTCTCTTCCCAAAGGGAGGGAGAGGTCTCGTAGATCATCTCTCAGTGGTCGTAGGCTACGTTTCGTGGCCGTAGGCCATTTTACCCGTTTGGAGTCCGGTTTTCGATTTTTCGAAGCCGTTGGCCGTGTGTCTCGGTTCGGGACCGCTTAACCACCTCTGTTTGCTCCAATTTTTGGCATGCATCTTATTTACTCCCTTTTGAGGGACACTGCAGTCTGAGAGACCAACTTCGTGGTCGGACACCACTTCCGGTGCCTAACAGCCCACTTTTGGGGCCCCGAACTGCGTGTTTTGGCTCCCGAACCTTCATTCGGCATTTTTGGGCTCTGACCCGAACTTGAGATAGTCATATTTTGAGGTCCTTTTCATGTTTTATTAAGGACCTTTTGCTGTTTGAGATCTCCTCCTATCACTTGCTTCTTTAACGCTCTTTTAGGCCTATTTTTGCACGGTATTTTAGGCTTACTTGCGAGCTGTTTCGGACTTGGTCATAAACTAAAAAGTGTCTTGTTTTGAGTCCCTCTTCAACTTTGTTAAAGGGCTCTCGGCCATTTGGATCCAGAAGCTACCACTTGCCTTTATATCCCACTTTCTGGCCTTTTTTGGGGGGAAACTTGAATTGTTTTCCCCCCCTTTTTTCCCCCTCTTTTCCAACTCTTTTGCTTATAAAACCAGTAGCTCCCAGCTGTGTTGGGGGGTTACAAAATTTCCCTTTGAGCTCTTGCCTTATATCTCTCTCTCTCTATATCTCCAAGCCCCAAAAACCCTCAAGTTTCTACACCCTTCTCTACACCACCACCTAGCACCATACCTCCACCCTCCATTGCAGCCATTTGAAGTTGTTTTCCAGAGCCTAGGAGTGCTGCAACTCAAGCCAAAGAGCTGCCAAAGACAAGTCTTCAAGGGTGAGCTTCCATTTTCCCTTTCTACCCTTTTCTTGATCTATTTGTAAGTCATGTTTGCTTGCTGTTTTGGGCTCCGACCTTAGCTGGAACTAGGCTTATTTTGAGATATTTTTCATGTTTTTTTAAGGGTATTTACCTGTTTGAGGTCTCCTTGTTGCACTTGCTTCATTATCCCTCTTGTATGCCATCTTCTTGTGTAGTATTTTTGGCCTACGTGTAGACTGTTTTGAGGCATGTCATAAACTGTAAAGTTGCTTATTTTGAGCCCTTCTTCAACATTGTTGAGGGCTCATTACTGTTTGAGGCTTCTATCTTCCACTTGCCTTTATATCTCTATTTTGGCCATATTTTTACATGATTTGTTAGCCTCTTTTGCTTCTGTTTCTGGGCTCTGGTCCGAACTACAAATGGCCTTATTTTGACCCCATCTTTATATTTCATTAAGGGTCTTTCACTGTTTAAGGCATCCTTTATATACTTTGTGTTATATCTCTCTTTTTGGCCTTATTTTGTGTAGTATCTTAGGCTTGCATGCATACTGTTTTGGGTCTTCTCATCAACTGTAAAGTGCAATATTTAGGGCCCCTCTTAAATATTGTTGAAGGGCCCCTTTGTGTTTGAGGCCATCAACCACCACTTGCTTCTTTGTCCCTCTTTTGGCCCATTTCTTGCATGAGAGCTTTGCCATACCTGTGCTGGTTTTTGTGGTTTTCCATAAACTGTAAAAGGTCATATTTTGGACCCCTCTTCAACATTGTTGAAGGGTCCTAATCTTTTTGGGGTCATCAGCTGTGAGTTGTTTCTTTACCTCACATTTAGGGCCATTTTTGCATGCTAGTTTTTCCCTATTCGTGTTTGTTGTTTGGCCTTGTTTAAAACTGAAAAAATGCTTGTTTTGGGGCTGCCTTGAATCTTTCTTCACATGTCATGATCAAATAATGCATGTTTTGTATAGCTATAGGCCAATGCATAGGCCTAGTTTTGCATTTCGGTTTCATTTCATGCATCGGGAGCCATGCTTTTATGATTCGGGACTGTTTTGGGTCATATTTCAGCGCTGAAATTTGCATGCTAGCATATCATATTCCATGCCTTGCCATGTCTGGTTAGAGTGGCTTTTTGTGCCTAAGGGTCGGTCCTCGGTTTGCGTGCATGTGTGCGCGCATTCCGAGTTGTTTCATTTCCATCTTATGGCCTCTTATGTGAGTGTGGCTGAGGTCCACTCATGTTGGTGTAAGTCCATTATGCATTGTGTATGCCATTTTATTTCATAGCATTGCGTATACTAGGTTATATGTTAGCGCATTGTGTATGCCATGTTATCTCGTGCATCGTGTATGCCATTTCATAGCATTGTGCATGCTTGGTTGTATATTAGTTGCATTTCATGCATATCAAGCATATTGCATCGTGCTTGGGGTAGGAGTTAGCCCGAGCACGGGAAACGAGGTATGTTTCGTACTCCGAGTGACGGAACGTGTCTCAATTCCCCAGTCACCGAAACTCCGGATTATCCATGATGGAGTTAGGTTTTAGTTGAGTCTTCATGTGCATTCATTCTGTATTGAGTTGCACATTTCGACTCCTCGGCCATCATGCATCGAGATGCGTAATTGGTGGCACGAGGATCGAAGTATGCATACATTTGTGAAAATACATTGCTATGCCCCTTTCCTGCTCTCTGTTGCAGCAAATCAAGAATTAGCAACCTTTCGGAGCTTGGCACGCTTTCCAAGAATAATTGCAAAACAGAGGCTAATTGGGGCATCCCAGTGGATTTCCGCGCAAGGCAGCCCAGACATGCATCATCCATCATCTGAAGAAGAGTCAAGGCAATCCCTGGCTTGCATGCCAGTTTATTATTTTTCTTAGTTAATTTGTAAATTAATTAGGAATTTGTATTATTTGGACTGTACTATTTATTTGGACCCTCTGCGCGAGGGCACAACTGTAATAAGTGTACGTGTGTGTGTTGTATGTCTTCCAACCCCACGTCTTTCTCCCTTTTATTTATCCGCTTATAATGGTTAGATTAGGGCATATTTCAATTAGCATACAGTATGACAGCATGTTTGCATCATTCATTTGTTTTGCATGCACCGGGCTCGGCGCATCATACTAACTGCATTGCACTTTCAATTCCAAATTGAATACATGTTAGTTGTAGCATTTCATATGCCATGTTTAGAATAGCCGAGCCTGCTATAGTTGCATTTTTGCATGTGTTGCATTAGGCATTTCTGTATAATTAGGATCATACACAGATTTCTAATTAGCTTTTGTTTTGGCTTGGAGTACTCGGTGAGTTTTATGCTTTAGCATCCTTGCATGCGTGTGAGTGACTGCCATGAATAGCATGCTTGCCATGAGGCTATGTGCTTATGTGATATAACTGCCTGAATGCCTGTGGGTGAAGGTTGGGTTGTTTAGATTGGAACAAATCATTGACTGTGAGTTTTAAGCCCACTAGATAGTGGCAAAACCATCTTTTCTTAAGCCCACCTGAGGGTGGCAAAATCTGCATTTTAAGCCTACTTGCGAGTAGCAAACCACCTTTCAAAAACAAACATGAAATGTTTTGTTCCAATTCAGGCGACCCAGTCTATACTTGTATGCTGTGCGCATCACATAGTAATCTAGGCTAATAACCGGAATAAGAACGCATAATATTTTCAAAAATAGATATCATGGTTAGTAGAGGCCGATCTTTGATCGGGCGAGCGGGGGTACTCACGAAGTGACCTTCCCCAATCGTACCCAAGTTCCCGAGCCGAGGCAACTTTGGTGATGACGGACACGTGGCCTTAGGCAAACGAGTCAGGGTTTCCTAAATTTTTCCAAAATAAAACATTTAGGTGGCGACTCTGTATCTGGCAAAGCAGTCCATGTTTGGCATTTCTTTCAAAATCTATTTTCTCAAAATGATTTACCGGATTTGGACTCTTTGGTTCAGATTACGAACCGTGACACAAATCGAGTCCGAGCTGTAGCGAGGTCCCCCGCGGACTTGTTACAGTTGCTTACTTAGTGATGCAGGCTATGCTATGCAAAAGGTCGATTTCTTTGGTAAGGAGAGCGTCAAATCCAAACCTCACACTCCTTTTTTGGACCAAAACTATTTTAAATGGTTTTTAGACCTTAAGGCCCTCTATTTCAAAACGTTTTTGAAATAAAGTACCAACGATGTTCCGACGCTCGTATTTTGTTAAATGTTGCGCTTTTCGGTAAACCGAGCAAGGTCAAAGTGGAAATGAATGAAAGAGAGATGAAATACTTGAAAAATCTTTCAAAACACCTTGTTTAGGGGTTTGGAGTTGAAGAAAAGAGGAGAAGAGAGAAGAAACCAAGTTAAGGAAGAAGATGGGCATGAACCGTTAAGAGAGAGTCGAGCGGCCCTCGCTAAATCGGTCCTATCCATTTGTACACTTGGATTTCAGCTATTAGGCCACCACCGTTGGAAATAAGACTTCTGGGGCTTCATTTTTCACTCAAGAATCTCCTAAAGCCGAGTCCGGATAGGGGAGATATGGTTGTTGGAAGTTGGGCATCAATCCGGTTGGACTGAAACTGAGCAGTCTTCACTAAAAGAGGAATATCTCTTAACACACGTGGAATTTTGATGCAAGGATTTCACCATTGGAAATCTTACTTCTGGGGCTTCAATTTGCATACAAGAATGACCTGCAAAGGAGTCCAGATGAAGCATTTATGCTTGTTTGAAGTCAGGGGCTGGGACCAATTTTTGCTGTCGGCCACTGGGGGAGTGTGTCGACCACAAATGGCCTTTGTCGACCAGAAGGCATTCTTTCCGACCAGAAAATTAGTTAGTCGACCACCAGAGGTGGTCGGTTGACCACTTGTGCCCAGAAAGCCCAAATTTTACAGATATTTTGCTCCAGCTGTTGTGTATTGCTCTAGATATTTCCAAACTCAGATATTTTCGACCCAAAGCTCTTGAATTGCTATATATGAAAGCTTTCTCTCATTTTGAAAAGAGGTGTTTTGGGAAGTTTGGGAGCCTTTTTCTCTAAAAAAATCCTCTGTCCCTAGAATTCTCTCTCTCTATATATATATATATATATATTTGTGCTTGAAAATGGGAATTCTTGGTGCATTTGCAAAGGGACTCTTGATCAAACACCTCTACCTTGAGGCTAAGGTGCTTGGAAGTCTTATTTGAGCTCTGAAGGGCTGATTTTGCCTCAGAAGTTGCTGGTTTTGTAATTGTGCTTCAAGGGTGAGTAATTTCCTCTTTTAAGCTTTGTTTTGGTTGCATTTTTGGCCACCTTTGCATGCTATTTTAGGCCTTGCTTTCAACTACAAAAACCTTTTTTTAAAAGTGTTTAAAAAGGTTGTTTAAGGCCTAGTTTGAGTTAAGGGTGATTTACCCCCTTTGGTGGCTTGTTTTGCTTTGCTTTGTGCCGTCTCTTAAGGCCTTTGGGATCATCTCTTTTTGGCCTTTTTACTACTGAAACTCAGAGGAATTTCAGTGGTGGAAAGGTGATTTTGAGGTCCCAAATAGGTGGGGGTGGCCCCCTTCCCCTTCTCTTGTTTGCATGCGTTGATGGTCCATCAAAAGAGCATGTGTTTCTACTTCTTAGTGGCTTTGTTTAGGCTCATTTTTGTGACTTTTTAGACCTTTCATAAATATTTTTTTGGCTGTCTTGGTCACCTCTTGCATGTTTCTTGTGCTTTTAGTGTAATCCTACTTCTAGCCTTGCAAAGTAGCATGTCTTTGTGACTTGAATTTGCTTAGTTCAAGCATGTTTTTAGCCATTATTTGCCATGCCATAACTCTGTTTTTGGATTTCTTGGTCACCTCTTTCATGCTTCTTGTACTTGTAGTGTAATCCTACTTGTAGCCTTGCAAAGTAACATGTCTTTGTGCCTTGAATTTTCTTAGTTCAAGCATGTTTTTAGCCATTATTTGCCATGTCATAACTCTATTTTGGGTTGGTTTGGTTGCCTCTTGCATGCTTCTTGCACTTGTAGTGTAATTTTGTTCACTAGCCTAGTGTATTTGGTGTTTTAGCCTATTGATCTAGCATGTGTATGCTCTACTCCAGCACATTTTTGGCTATGTTTTAGCATACTTTAGGTCTGATTTGAGTGGTTTTGGTCATGCATGCTTGGCTTTGCATACCTGTAGTGTATTTGATTTTGCTAGCCTTGCACTTTGAGACCTCTAGCATGTCACATTTGAGCTTTTTGCATGGCATAGCATCATTTGGCATGTTATTTCAGACCATATACCTCTGCCATATTCTTGCATTTATTGCCCCTTTGTTGTGTTTGAGGCTTGGGCCTTATGCTTCGCTTATGAGCCAACTTGTATGCATGTTTGTCTAAGCTTTTGGGCTATCATTTCAGCATGTTTCGGCCTCTGTTTTGGCATGTTTTAGGCCTGTCCATAGCTGGTTTGACCATTTGTGCTTGATAGTGCATGCCTCTTGTGTGATGCTCTTCACTAGCCTTAGTGTTTTTGGGCCTTTAACATGTCTTGCATGCATGTCTTGCATGATTTAGCGTCTTTAGCATGTCATTTCAGTGCTGAAATATATGCCATGGCATCCCACTAATTCACTCTTTCAAAACTAGAAGATTCTCACTTTTGAACTTAACCGATTAAGGGACTAATTGGTAATCTAAAATGTGTAATCAAAATGAATCAAGTAAAACATTGCCAAGATAAGCATGTTGTTTGTATTGCATGTGTTTGGATCAGACATTAATCCAAATACAAGAAATGTGGGACGTTTCATACTCATAGTGATGAAACGTGTCACATTTCTCGGTCGTTGACGCCCTTGATTGTGCATGATAGGGTGGAGGCCTTTCGAGTCTTATGTGTGCATTCATTGAGTCTTGCACAAGCTCGAGTCTTTGGCCACCATGCATTGAAAATGCTTGGTTGGCGGCTCGAGAGTCAAGTGCCATACTCATTTGAACTTGAGATATGATAAGGAGTGTGGAAGTGCATACATTTCCTTGCAAATACGCTGTCTTGCCTCTGTCTGTGCTCTGTTGCAGCAACAGGAGGAATTTCAGCCCTCAAGGTGTTCTTGAGATCAGAAGGAAGCAATATGGAAATCGGTGTAATTTTCAAAGATTCAAAAGAGTGCAAACAGAGGCGTCTTGAGGCAAAGCGGTGGATTTTTGGGAGGACGCAACTGAGCATGCTTATCTCCCTCGCCCGCGAGGCCATTTGTCGCTTTTGTTAGCTAGTTGTAGTTAATTACCTGTGTTGTAATTAATTTAGCTTAGTGCTTTGTAATATTCTAATTAGCTTAGATTGGCTAGTTATTCAATTTGGTTTGTAATAATTAATTAACTAGAATAGTTAATTAATTAGTTGGTTTGTAATAGTTAGCTTAATTAGCATAGCTAGTTAGCTTTCATTTTATTCGAACCCTCCGTCGAGAGGGCAAATGTTGTAATAAGTGTGCGTGTGTGTGTGAATGTCTTCCAGCCCAGAGTCTTTCTCCCTTTTACTTATCCGCTTTCGGTGGTTAGTTTAGGGCATATTTCAATTAGCATACCTTATGTTTTGCATGTTTGCATCATTCATTTGTCTTGAATGCACCAGGCTCGGCGCATCATTCAAACTGCATTGAATCTCAATACTTACTTGAATACGTGTTTCAAAGCATATTATCGAGTGTTGCATTTATATGCCATCTTAGATAGTCGAGCCTACTTAGTTGCATTTTGCATGTGTTGCATTAGGCATTGTTGACATAACTAGGATCATGCATTGATTACTAACTAGCTTCTGTTTTGGTTCGGAGTACACTGTAAGTGTTTATGCTTTAGCATCCTTGCATGTGTGTAAGTGACTGCCATGATAGCATGGTTGCCATGAGACTATCTGCTTAAGTGTTTAACTGCATGAATGCCTATGGATGAAGGCTTCATTGCTTGAATTGGAACAATTCATCAAAATGTGAGTTTTAAGCCCACTTGTTTGTGGCAAATCATGTTTTAAGCCTACTTGAGGGTGGCAAATCCGCATTTTAGCCTACTTGAGGGCAGAAACTTCAAACCATTTTCAAAAAACAAACATGAGATGTTTTGTTCCAAATTGAGTGATTTAGTCTATGCTTGTATGTTGTGCGCATCACATAGTAATTCTAGATTAATAACTGGAATAAGAATACATGTGTTTATAGAAACAACATATCATGTTAGTAGAAGCCGATCTTTGATCGGGCGAGTGGGGGTGCTCATTTCAGGACCTTCTCCTCTCATACCCAAGTTCCCGAGCTGAGGCAACTTCGGTGATGACAGACACATGGCCTTAGGCACGAGTCGGGGTTTCTTAAATTTTCCAAAATAAAACATTTAGGTGGCGATTCTGAAATCTGGCAAAGTAGTCCATGTTTGGCGCTTTTTTATTAAATTGATTTTCCAAAACCAATTGCCGGATTTAGACTCTTTGGTGATTTATCAGTCTCACGTTGCACTTTGTGAGATTAGATTTAGAACTGTGACGAGAGTCCGAACTGTAGTAGCTATGAACCCAAATTTACAACCTCTCCGAAAGGAGGCCGCACAGAGCGAGTTCGGGCGGTCTACAGTCTTTTGTACCTCATAGCCAGTCGCCCTAACATTACATTTAGTGTAGGTGTTTGTGCCCATTACCAAGCCTGTCCTAAAGAGTCTCATATTCTTGCGGTCAAACGCATCATTAAGTATGTTAATGGGACATTGGGGTGTAGGATTTGGTTCCCGATTGACACTACAGTTGAAATCACTAGTTTTTCTGATGCCGACTAGGCAGGGTGTGCTGATGATCGTAAGGGCACATCTAGAAGGTGTTTTTACCTTGGGAATAATTTGGTTTCCTGGCATAGCAAAACGTAAAATGCCATCTTTCTCTCAACCACTAAGGCTGACTACATTGCTGCAGGGAGTTGTTGTGCACAAATGTTTTGGATTTAGCAAATGCTTTATGATTATGGTATAGACCAGGACACTCTTACCCTTTTCTGCGATAATACAAGTGCAATTAACATTTCTAAAAATCTTGTCCAACACTCTCACACCAAACACATTGACATTCGTCATCATTTTATTTGAGAGTTAGTGGAAGAGGGCCTTGTTGTTCTTGAACATGTACCCACTGGGCATTAGAAGGCTTTTTACAAAATCCCTTGATCTTCTTAGGTTTGAGTTCCTTAGAAAGACCTTGGGTGTAGTGCTCAATCACTAGGGAGTGACTTGTTACTTGAGTGGGTAAGAGTGATTGGATTTCTTTGCTCTTGGATGCTATAATCTCATTGTCATTGATTCTTGTCATCCTTGCATTTAAAACTTATATGAACACCTCTCATACTATTTGCAAGATTTTATTCTTCTTTGTTCATAGCTCATTTTGAATGCCCATGCTTATTGACTTCATGATCTCATTCTGTACACATCCTTGAGATAAACTATTGCAAGGGTTTCTACACAAGTAATCAAATTTCTCTATGGACTTCTAACAGTGTCTCTCATACATTTTTAGATGAATTGACCTATACTGGTATATCTTGGGTAATGTTGAGTCTCTTAACCATCTACCATCAATTTTCACTTCCATAGTTCCTCCTTCACTTCTTTGGAGTCCGGGAATTAGGAAAAGGCTACCTCAGAGGCACCAACCAGGTCATCATTATTGTTTTCATGCTTCTCTGGTTTGGTCTCCATACTCTTGAGCGTGCATGCCACCAGTGAGTGTCCATAAGCAAGAAAAGTCAAAAATCTAATAAATAAATAAAAAAGACTCATTGATTGAGGGGAGCCTCTGCTTTTACTCAACAAATATCCCTTGATGTTTAGTGGTTCAACTTTTCTCAATGATGTTTAGATACTCTTGCCGGAGGTCCAATTATCCGATCACTACCAGGATTAACTCTAGCTCTGTGACCTCTCAAGGATTGCACACACATACCTTTTTTATGTGAGCTCTCTTGTATGTCTTTGAGTTCTAACAGTGTCTATGGACTTCTATGGACTTCTAATAGTGTCTCTCATACATTTTTAGATGAATTGACCTATAATGGTATATCTTGGGTGATGTTGAGTCTCTTAACCATCTACTATCAATTTTCACTTCCACAGTTTCTCCTTCACTTCTTTGGAGTCCGGGAATTAGGAAAAGGCTACCTTAGAGGCACTAACCAGGTCATCATTATTGTTTTCATGCTTCTCTGGTTTGGTCTCCATACTCTTGAGCGTGCATGCCACCAGTGAGTGTCCATAAGCAAGAAAAGTCAAAAATCTAATAAATAAATAAAAAAGACTCATTGATTGAGGGGAGCCTCCGCTTTTACTCAACAAATATCCCTTGATGTCTAGTGGTTCAACTTTTCTCAATGATGTTTAAATACTCTCGCTAGAGGTCCAACCATTCGATCACTACCAGGATTAACTCTAGCTCTGTGGCCTCTCAAGGATTGCACACACATACCTTTTTTATGTGAGCTCTCTTGTATGTCTCTGAGTTGTGCATTCATCTGTTACTTATGATCATTGATCTTTGTTTACCTATTCTACTCATGATATTGTGCCTCATATTGTCTAACATGTGCGATTGCAGGCTTCATGGTATGTGGATCATCTCATCTTAGTGTCACATTCTTGCTATTGTGCTAATCCTCTCTTGTTTCAAGTCCCACTTGACAATGTGAGTTATTTTTAACTGCTCAGAATGGTGCATTTTGCCTTTTGGTGTTTTTTTTTCCCCGCTCAAATGGCAACTCTAGTGCTCGAGCACAAATTTCACTCATCCAGTTGTTTAGCAGAGTGCGCGAGATTCTGAGAGCAGGTTTTTTGTAATCGAGCGCCAAGTTCTTGGCTCGAGTAGTGCCACGCGCGTAAGTGAGTCTGCTCGAGCGCTGAGTATCCTACTCGAGCGGTAAGCCCTAGTATAAAACCTTCACCCCGTCTTTTCAAGCTCATTTTTTCCCAATTTTGCGTCTATCTTTCTCTCTCTCCGAGGGCTCTAACTACAATCTCCCAGGGCTCCGATTGCGTCGTGGTTTGGCTTGTATTTTGGTGTTCTTCCCTTCCATCTTCGTCTATGGTAAGTCTCTTTTCCTTCTTTTTTTTCCTTCTTTTCTTGTTCTGCCTCTCTCAGTCTGCTTTTGGTTGTGGTTATCTTGGCTAGGTCTTAGGATTTTTTTATTTTTTTTTTTGGTCTCCACTTATTCACACACTTCCACAGAGGGTTTAAGCATGTTGATTTTGTTCTCATGTTGATTTTTTTTCTATGCTACAGTGTTCACACACTTGTCTTTCTGTTTTGGTTTTTTTTTTTCCCTTTTTATCTGTGTGCCCCTTTGATGTTACTGAGTTGTTTTTGCTTTGGAGTTTGCTCTCTGGATGTTCTTTTTCTTACTAATGGATTATTCTAGTTTGTATTTTACATTTTGTCTAATTGGGATTTGGAACTACTGGTTTGATTACTGCTCTTGTTTATTTGCGTTGTGTCATATTGAGGTTTGTTACTAATGGTTTGTTTGCTCCTAATGTTTTGGGTTTCTAGTTTGCCTGTGGGGGTTTTGTTTTGGTCTTGTTGGTTGTGGTTGTCATGGGGTTTAGCCATGTCTACCTCCAAACGCCGAAAGTCCACCGTTAACCGTCCCAATTATAACCCCGACTGGTTTTCCTCTACAGAAAAAGCCAAAAATTTTAGTGAAGCCTACATCTCCTGAATTGTCCATTTTGAGCGTAATGTACAGCCAAATACTTTTGAGTCCATCCCTATCCGGCCTGTGTTTCAACCTTTACGGGGTGACCTAGTCCTTTCCTTCACCGGACGTCAAAATCTGGATTTGGTTCGCTAGTTTTACTGCAATATTAAGGGGGTTAATTATATTGGTCATTCCTTAAAAATTTGGGTTAGATCAAAGGAAATTGCATCGACCAGGACCTAATTCGTTCTCTCCTTAGCATTGGGCTGATTTACAACGCTCGCTTTCTTTTCTTTGTCTGCCCCACTTGTGATTTCAATGAGGTGGCCACTGAGTTGTGTGGTACACCCCAAACCTGGGTTCAGGGGGCTTTGATCAAATAGAATGAACTCCTTCCCAAGTTTAGGTTGCTTAACCTCATCGTTTGTGACAATCTCATTGCCACCACCCATAGTTCTAAAATTAACTAGGACCAAGGTTATACCCACTACTGCATTGATCACCAATTGCCCATCAATCTTGTCACTCTTATCCTCCATAAGATGATTGCAGTTATTGGGAACAAACAATTAAGGTTACCCTATGGTTGTCTGATCAACCGTCTCATGTCTATACTTGAGGTCCTAGTCTTAGAGGATGATAAGTTTGCCACTCCAACTAAACGCTTTACTAAGAAAACCGTGTCTCAAAGTCGGGCTCATGTTAAGGGGGAGTCGTCAAGGGCGGTCCTTCTTCTACAGGTGATGATGATCTTCTAGCAGAGGAGGTCAAGATTGATGCTGCAGCGGCCGGTGCAGAGGAGCCTAATGTTCATACACGAACCATTCGTGGCCAGCATCACCATTTTGAGCAATCCATAACGCAACGATTGGATTACATGGATGCTCGTCTTGATGCTTTCGATGGCTGGCTTAGACATCTTCAGTAGTCAGTCGCACAAACTACTCTTCAGCTTGATCAGATTCTCTCTTTGCTTCAATTACAACAGCCATCCACCTCCGCTAGGTCATTGATTTTGTTGCTCATTGGACAATTTTTTTTTTCTCTCTTGGACAATTCTGTTTTAATTTTTTTCCCTCTGTCTCTCATGTTTTTGTTTCTATTGGCTAGGTTCTCTCGTTCTTGTTTTATGTTGCCTCCTAGACAAAAAGGGAGAGTATTTTGGCATGGATATTTGGGATATTTGGGACTACTGTTTTTGGATAATGCTAGACACACACACACTTTGGCTTATTGTCTTTTGGCATGGTTAATTGGATATCTTGGACTCGTAGATTTGGATACATTTGGCTTATTTTTCTCTGTTTGTCTTACTATCCTATATGTCCATAGTTTTGGTTTATGTGTTATTTCAACAGGTGATTTGGTAACTGGTGTGTCACAAGGGTTGGTTTGAAGCATTTTTTGAGTGTGTTAGTTAGGGTGTCTAGTGCGTGTGTTTGTTAGAACAAATTGTTAGAAAGTTTTGTCCGAGAATTGACAAAGGGGGAGATTGTTAAGTCACTACTTGTTGCCAATTCCACGAACAAACTTGGTTTAATTGAGTTGTATTTTTTTCCTTTATTTTTGGTCATCCTGCTAGAGCAAGAAAGCTGCGCATGAGCGGAGTTCTCACACTCATAGTAGTTTGGCTTGTCTATAAAAACACTGGGAGATGTATTTTTATGCTTAAGTGTAAGTTCCAACGCCCGAGTATAGACCCCCTTTTGTCACGCGCGTTTTAATGACACCGCTGGAGCGGCAAGTCCTGCGCTCGACCAGGGATCAGGGATCTATTTTCTATAAAAGCTACGGGTTAGTCAGGATTTAGGATATAGCTTCCAGATCTTCTTTGAGGGATTTAGGGTTTTATTCTTGAGCAACTTTGCTAGTTTTCTTTGATGTTTTGTTGAGTATTAAACTCATGATTTGACAAGTATACATCAAAGAGGTGATTGATTATTCAACAACAAGAGTGTTCTTCTTCGATAGAATCCGGAGATTCAAATGTGGAGTATTTGAAGGAGTTCGAACCTGTGCGCAGTCGTTGATTCAACATGGATGTTGTGGATTCAACATTAAGTTGATCAATTCCGAGACGAAGGTGGTGGTGAAAAAGATACAAATTGTTGAAGACAAATCGATTGTATTTGGGTAATTTATTTTGGTTAATTTGTATTCTTTCTTTCTTTCATAATGGATTGATTAGCAGCGTTTTACCCATGATTTTTTAATCACAATTGGAGGAGCTCCAATTGTGGTTTTTTCATGTAAAAATCGGTTGTTGTAACTCGACCTTTTTCGTGCCCCCTCTCGGGAGTCGAAATAAGCCCTACAGTATCGGACTTCCGTGGTTCTGAATCTGATTCTATATTTCCAATGTGAAATAGATAAACACCAAAGAGTCCCAATCTGGCCAATTTTTTGAAAAATCAATTTTGAATCAAATTGCCAAAAAATGGACTGTTTTGCCAGATACAGAGTTGCCACCTAAATATTTTTGGAAAAATTTAGGAAACCCATGACTCATGCCAAAGGCCACGTGTCCATTATCACCAAGATTATCTCGACTCGAGAACTTAGGTACGAGAGGAGAAGGTCCTGAATTGAGTACCCCCACTCGCCCGATCAAAAATCGGCCTCTACTAATCATAATATGTATCTTATCTACATTATATGTTGTTGTTCCGATTTATTAGGCTAGCATTACTATGTGATGCGCACACACACAAGTATAGACTAACTTGCAAGAATTGGAACACTTGATTCATTTTTGAAAATTGTTTCGAAATATGTACCACTTGAAAAAAAGTGATCTCATATAAAAACATTGCTCAAATTATTCCAATTCAAGCAATTAGCTTTCATCCACAGGCATTCAAACAGATATATCAATTAAGCACTTAGCCTCATAGCAAGCATGCTAAAAATGGCAACAATCACACACATGCAATATGCTAAAGCGAGTAAAGGCTCACCTAGTACTCCAAGCCAGAATAAACAAAATAGTTAGAAAAATGCAATATGACTAATGCAACGCATGCAAAAATGCAACTAATAGGCTCGGCTACTAATGTGACAAATGAATTAATTGATAGCATGCGGTCTAAGCACGTATTCGAAGAAGTATTTAAATTAACAATGCGAGTTAGAATGATGAACCGAGTCTCGGTGCATGCAATACAAATGAATGCAAACATGAAGTATGCTAAACAAAACATGATGTCCTTAAACTAACTATCATAAGCTAGTAAATAAAAGGGAGAAAGACGTGGGGTTGGGAGACATACATATTATTACAACTGTGCGCTCTTACGAATGAGAGTCTGAATAAATAAACTAACTAACTAACTAGCTAAGATGAACTAATTATTACAACACAAATTAAATTAGCTCAACTACTTAACTAATTCTTACAACAAATGACTAAAATATTCTAGATAACTAAAATAATTAGAAGACGAAATCAAACAACTAGTTAACTAACTAATTAATTACAACACTTTACAAAATTAACTAGTTACAACTAATTAATTACAACAAATATCTAAGCTAAATATTTAAACTTAAACATGCTCGGTATGCGAGGAATACTCATGCACGTGCCCCGTTTCCACCCGAAAAGGCCACTGTTTTGCTTCTAGAAGGTCTCTGTTGCACAGTAGAACACTTACACTTTTGTCCACCTCTAGAATAGCTCTGCTCTGCTCAAAAAACACACTGTTGGATTTTGCATTAGTGGCCGGCTGGCCAGGAGTGAGGGTCTGCCGGCCACTACTGCACAGTTCATCTTGCTGCAACAGAGAACAAACAGAGTATGCACAGGGTATTCTCAAGGGTTTGTTTGCACAATTCACCCCTCCTTATCATGAACAAATCAAAGGAGTAGTAAACTTGGTCCAGAAACCATTAACTCAAGCAATTTCATTGCATGATGGCTTATGAACCAAAGTATGCAAGTTCAATAAATGCAACAAAATAAGACTCTAACCTCCCCCCTTTCATGAATTGATCAAGGGAAGTGGTGACCTTGGACACTTGAAACATTTAATCACTAATAAATATGAAATGCCTCAAACTTCCATGTGTTCAATTAACGTCCGATTGAACACAAAAACAAATTCTTATCTTGTACCATTTTAGTTCTACATCTCTGGTCTATATTCACTGTCGACAACTCACATCGCTCTATATAGGATGTTGATTGAGTGTGAATATAATGCTGGACCTAGAAGGGTCAAACATGCTCTTTGAGGGATTAGAGATTTTTTGGACGAATGTAACTAGATGGGTCTGGGTACATGAGACACTATTTCTATTCTTTTTGGATTGATGCCTCTATGCTGGCTCATTTTGAGTTTCTAGTATAGAGCTCCCACATGCAGGTGTTCTCAGTGGTCGCACAGTTCATTGGCTAGTATGAGATTGTTCAATATTTGGGGAGATTGAGATAGAGATGTGGCAATGTCATGCCAACTCATGTACAAGTGGGAGATGTTGGAAATTGGGCTGGGTAATTGGACCCGGATTTGGGCGCCCATGTGGCATGACCCATGACTCATTTAAATTACTCATGTAATTTGAATTTGGATTTGAATTTTTATGACTATCCTATTTGGATAACCCACTATCACTATCCACATCTATCATATCTTATCAAGAGATATGGATAGGTGGTTAGAATCTGGCCCATATATCATATACGATATATGGGATGTGAGATGAATCAAATAACGAATTAATTTTGTCCATGCTCTCTCTCTAACTCTTTTTCGTTAGAATAACGATCAAGCCTTTGCACTGTGACTAAAGTGGGTGATACTCATACTGTGGTATCACTCCATTGCTAGGTGTTCTTAGTTTGTGGTTGTGAAGCATGTGACAAAGTTCTTCATTTCGGATTCTATCACATAAGGTATGGTTTAAATACTTTTACCCGCTGCGTTATTTGTATCTTACACAATAGATTCCGCCAATGGTTCTATCCTTATTGGCCATCGTGAATTTTCCACGTAGAAGAGGTCATTGGTTGCACTCTTAAAAGTGAAATTGTATGAAGTGTGTTCTTAACTCGTGAATAGTCTTGAGTAGTCCAGTTTTCAAATTAAATCATAAATTCGAACGTTCTAAGCAGTTATATCTACTTAGACTTACTTGATACACTTGATTTACAAATAATTACATGTATATGAAATTTAGGGGTGTTTTGGGAAGTTGGAAATAAGCAGTGTATTTTTTTATAGTTAGGAAAATTCTACTTACATAACACATTTATCTCTTTACACCCTTCTTTTTTGAGATATATTTTTTTCTAATTTTACCCATGTGTGAAATGACCTTTAAGTATAAAAGATAAAAAATAAATAGACTTGATTATCTTTTTACATTGATTACACTTCAATGCATATTTCTTTTCTTCTTTTCTCATTTTTTCTTTTCTACTATACATCTACTTTTAAAAAATGAGAATCATAGTGTTTAAGTCATAAATAAATAAAAGAAAAAGAAAAATCAATGGACGAAGAAATAGTGATAAAGGACCAGTAAAAAAGTAAAATGGTGAATTTTTTTATTTGTTTTTCATATTTTCGTTTCGTTTTTTAGAGGATTATTCTACCTTTGGTGTACCAAAACCGAACAAAATCAAATATCCTAGAATCATACTGCCAAACAAAAAATACATATTTGATAACCCATTGTCGAAAAAAAATACTTGTTCAATAACCTATTGCCGAACAAAAAGTACATATCCGATAATGGCGCCAAAAATTGATCGATCGTTTTTCAATCAAAAATAAAGAACTAAACAATGCACTAATTCAGAAGAATAGTAGATTGTTCAGGTATTGTACCACGAGGACTTTGGGCTAAGTTGTATGAATTCGAGTGGTAATTTTTTATTTAATTTAAAGGAGATAAGATGATTTGATTTTTACCAAGGAGAATTTAAATTAAAATAAAATACTTGCACAAATAAAGAGAATACTTAGAATTTCGAATCCACTAGTAATCACATATCATATAATTAAAATATCCAATTCTAGTAAATCAATGACCCGGATAATAATGAAGTATCGTGGCTACAAGCCCTAATATCATCGTGAAGAAAATGAGTATATTCAAAATGTAGACAGGAATCATTTTCGGTTAGCATGAGTTATCTACACTAAACTAAGGTTGCAGCATGATTCATCTCCCCTAAGCATGACTCGTCTCACAATTTGTATATACAAGAAAGTAAAACAACTGTAGGATCATGTATTCTCAATCACAGAAATCGAATACATAAATCAAATGAAATCATACATTGATTATCCAATTCCAAGGAAAAAACAAGAATTAAAATATAAAATTACGTGATACTTGATTAGAGTTTCATCTTAATCGTAAGAAAAAATAGTCGTTCATAGAGAGGTTGAACACTTCGAATGGTAAAGAGAAAGCCATAGATTGATAATTGTTCTTCTTCTCTAGCTTCTAATTGTCTTCTCTAAGATTTCATATGAAAAAACAGATTCCCAAAACCTCTTTTTATAACCTCCAGTCAATTCTGATTCAAACATGTGCACAACTAACAAGGCAAATTCGCTTGTGCGATTTAAATATTCCACTCGAGCGGATCTAGGAATGGCAATGGGCCCGGCCGAGGATGAGGATTACACTCCTCGTCCTCGATCCCCGAATGTCAAAAAATCCCCATCCCCGTCCCCGCCACCAATCCCCGACGGGGAACCCATCACCCCCCCACTCCCGCGCCTCTAACAAGGATCGGATTTCCCCGACCCCGAAAAATCCCCGACAATCATCAACAACTCAACTCTGAAAATTTAGATCTGAAAAATCCCCAAAAAAGCCCCAATCATCAACAACTTAACAAAAAAAAAAATTAGATAACTCAATAATCATCAACAACTCAACAATTTAGTATGTTTGTTCATTACACACACACATATATATGTGTCTATCAGATCTAAGAAAACCCTAACAAAAAAAAAAATTAGAGCTAAAAATAGAACACAAATCAGATCAAATCAGACACGCAAATCAGATTCAATCACACAAACCTTAACAAAAAAAAAAATTGAGTTGATTTAATCACACACACTCATTTCTTCAAGGACGAGGCCGACCACGATGGTGATAAAGACGCCGTCGCCGCCGCTATCTCAAATTTGCACCGCAGATCGGAGATCTTTATCATCTTGCCTTTGTTTGCTCAGGTTGTCAAGCTCTTCATGATCTGGTTCAATCTGAAAACAGAACACATACAGAGAGTGAATGCGAGAGAGAGAGAGAGAGAGAGAGAGAGAAGAACAGTGAAAGAAAGAGAGAGAGAGAGAGAGAGAGAGAGAGAGAGAGAGAGAGAGAGAGAAAGAGTGGTGGTGGTGTCGGTGATGGTGGAAGGACACCGGAGACGATCTTCAGATCTTCTAGATCTAGATGTGAAGTCGTCGAAGACATCACGAGGCAGCAGAGACGAGGCAGCAAACGAGGTATGAGAAAGAGAGAAGGAAAAAGAAGTGGTGGTGTTGGTGACGGTAGAAGGACGAGAGAGAGAAAGAGAGAGACAATTTCATAGAGTAAATGGAAGGGAGAAGAATGAGAGAAAAAGAGAGAGAGAAAGAGCTAAGAATCTAAGATAGATAAACCCTAAACACACACTGTAGACACGCCCTTGGGCCTCGCTATAGTTCGGACTCAATTGTCACGGTCCTGTATCTAATCTCGCAGAGTGCAATGCAAAACCGATGAATCATCAAAGAGTCCAAATCCGGCAAATCGTTTTTGAAAACAGATTTTTTTGAAAGAAGTGCCAAACATGGACTGCTTTGCCAGATACAGAGTCGCCACCTAAATATTTTATTTTGGGAAATTTAGGAAACCCTGACTCGTTGCCTAAGGCCACGTGTCCGTCATCACCAAAGTTGCCTCGGCTCGGGAACTTAGGTACGTTGGGGAAGGTCACTTCGTGAGCACCCCCGCTCGCCCGATCAAAGATCGGCTTTTACTAACCATGATATCTAGTTTTGAAAACATTATGCGCTCTTATTCCGGTTATTAGCCTAGATTTACTATGTTATGCGCATAGCATACAAATATAGACCGGATCGCCTGAATTGGAACAACACGTCTCATGTTTGTTTTTGGAAAATGGTTTGCTACTCGCAAGTAGGCTAAAATGTGAATTTGCCACCCTCATGTGGGCTTAGAAAACAAGATGATTTGCCACTATCTAGTGGGCTTAAAACTCACAATTAATGAATTGTTCCAATTCAAATAACCCAACCTTCACCACAGGTATTCAGGCAGGTATATCATATAAGCAATTAGACTCATGGTAAGCATGCTATCATGGCAGTCACTCACACGCATGCAAGGATGCTAAAGCATAAAACTTACCAAGTACTCCAAGCCAAAACAAAAGCTATGTTAGAAATTCATGCGTGATCCTAACTATACAGAAATGACTAATGCAACACATGCAAAATGCAACTAAGATAGGCCCGGCTATTCTAAAGATGGCATATGAAATGCTACAACTAACAAGTATTCAACTTTGAATTGAAATACAAATGCAGTTAGTATGATGCGCCGAGCCCGGTGCATGCAAGACAGATGAATGAATGCAAACATGCTATCATACTGTATGCTAATTGAAATATGCCATAATCTAACCATCATAAGCTGGTAAATAAAAGGGAGAAAAACGTGAAGTTGGAAAACATACATCACACACACACACACTTATTATAATTGTGCCATCGCTCGAAGGGTCCAAAAGAATAATACAGTCCAAAATGAATAATCAAATATTACAAAACCCTAATTAGTTAACAAATTAATCTAGGAAAGCGAGTAAATTGGCACGCGAATCCATGGACTGCCTCAGCTCTGTTCCAAATGATAAATGATGCATGCTCGAGTTGCCTGGCGCGGAAATCCATTGCGATACCCCGAGTCGCCTCTGTTTGCAATTGTTTTCGGAATATTGCGCAACGCTCCAGAAGGCCGCTAATCTCTAATTTACTACAACAGAGAGCAACAAAAGGGCATGGCAAAGTATTTCACATATGTATGCATGACTACTATTTGGGAAGTGTAGTCTTCGATCCTCGTGCCACCAATCACGCATATCGATGCATGATGGCCGAGGAGTCGAATTGCACGGCTCAATATGAAATGAATGCACATGAAAACACAACAAGACCTAAACTCCATCATGGGTAATCCGGAGTGTCGATGACAGGGAATTGAGACACGTTCCGTCACTCAGAGTATGAAATGTCCCTCGTTTCCCATGCTTGGGCTAACTCCTATTCCAAACACAATGCAAATGAGATGGCATACACAATGCGACTAACATACAACCTAGCATACGCAATGCTATGAAATGGCATACACAATGCTCTAACACACAACCTAGCATACGCAATACTATGAATTGAAAAGGCATACGCAATGCATAATGGACTTACACCAATCATGAGTGGACCTCAGCCACACTCACATCAGTAGCCATAAGATGAAAATGAGATAACCGAAATGCGTGCACACATGCACGCAAACCGAGGACCGAACCTAAATCATTAAATGCCACTCTACCAAAGCATAGCAAGGATGAAGCATGGCATTCAAACATCTAATTTTCAGCACTGAAACATAATGCTAAATGGTCCCGAAATATGAAAATATGGCACCCGATGCATGGAATAAGCCCCGAAACTCAAAACTAGTCCAATGCATTGAACCACAAGTATACAAAGGAAGCATTATTTGGTCATGAAGTCTAAAGACAGAGCCAAGGTAGTCCCAAAACATGCACGTTTCTAGTTTAGATCATGGCCAAAAGATGCTAACATGATGGACTAAAATAGCATGCAACATTGGCTAGCAAGCATGGTTTACATGGCACGTATATGAAGCAAATGAGAACTCATCAAATCAACTAAAAACAATGAATAAAGCATGCCAAAATATGCCCAGATAATCACTGAAATTCAGCAAATGCATGCAAAAATGAGGGGCTTCTTTGGAAGGTCATTCAAGGGGTTGTTAAGCACATATGAGATAGACACTTAGCATGACCAAACCAACTCTTGAAATGAGTTATGACAGTCCTAAAACTCACAAAATAGGCCCTGAAATTAGTCTAGGAAACATGCGAAGAAAGGCTCCTTTGAAGAGCCTTGGATGGGATTGCTCTACGCATGTATTGTAGGTATAAAATATGGCCAAAAGGGCCTTGGACAGAGCCAAGGAAGACCTTAAAACCCACAAAATGAGGCCTGAAACAAGACTTCGATGCATGAAAAATAGGGTCCCTTTGGAAGGCCCAAAAGACTCCCAAACAAGACAATGAGAGAGGGGATCACTCCCCTCTAATTTTGGCCCTTAAAAATGCATCAAAGCCACTGAAAATCCACTGGATTTCAGTAGCTAAGAGGCCAAACCATGGCCAATGCAAGTGCTCTAATGCATAGCCTTAATCATGAAAAGATGAAGCATGCATAGGGGGAAGATGACCCCAAGAAGAAATGGGACCTTAACAAAACTTGAAGAGGATGTCAAAACAAGACTTTTTTCAGTTTATAGAAAATCTCAAAAATGCTCCCAAGTAAGGCTAAAATAGGATGCAAAAATAGCCCTAAAAGAGAGATAGAGGATAAGGGAAAGTAAATGACCTCAAATAGTAAAGTGCCCTTAAACAAAGTTGGAGAGGGGATCAAAATAAGACACTTTATACTTTGGGTCAAAGCCCAGAAATGCTTGTAAGTAAGGCTAACCAATCATGCAAAAAAATACAAATTTAAGGGAAATGGACACTTACCCTTGAAGAACCGACCTCCAGCAGCTTTTGGACCACGCTGGTGAGCTTTCAACCTTTGCAAATGACTTCCAAGGTGCTGGACTGGATGATGGAGGTGTAGTGCTAAGGGTTGTACTGCAAATGGACCAAGAAAGTGAGGGTTTTGGAGCTTTGAGTAGTGACAATGGAGGAGGGAGGTTATGAGCCTTAAGCAAAAATATCTAACCATTCAACAAGAAGCCAAGCCTCTCCTTTATAGAGGAGAAGCTTGAAAATATCTCCAAGAGACCCCCAAGTATCCTCCATACAGTATGGAGGATGCACCAAATGGCCTCCAGCTGGCACAGCTAGATTACACTTAGAAAAAGCAAAAGCAAGAAGCAGGCCAGCCAGTTCAAGTGGCCGGCCGGCCACTCCCCCTGGTCGGCCGACCAGGGGTCAAAAGGTTCAAGCAAAATTGCTGGTTGGCCTACCCAGAAAGGTGGCCTCCCAGATGAGTAGAATACAGCTGTGTATAGAAAAATCAGAAAAAGTGACCCAAGAGAGAGAAAAGCTAGCTTTTAAGCAAGGTTCAAAAGGGTCAAGATGAATTTCTAGCCGGCCTATCAATATTGGTGGCCTCCCAGATGAGCACAAAACAATGGTGGTATGAAAAGCCAGAAAATGTGGCTCAAAAGTGAGAAAAACCAGCTTTCTGTCAGAAAAATCGGCTTTTGGAGAGAGAAAAAAGAGAAAACTGGCTTTTCAGGGAAAAAAGTGGCCGGAAACCATCCTACTCCCTTCCTAACAATGAAAATAGGGTCCCTACCAAAAATGGACCAAAACGGATGCAAAACGAAAGTTCGGGGGCCAAAACGCGCGGTTCGGGACCCCGAAAACAGGTTGTTAGGCACTGGAAGTGGCGTATGACCACGAAGGTGGTCTCCCGGGCCACAGTGTCCCTCTAAAGGGAGGAAATAAGGTGTGTGCCAAAAATCGAAGCAAACGGAGGTAGTTAAGCGGTCCCGAACTGAGGCACACGGCCGACGACTCCGAAAACCAAAAACCGGGCTCCAAACGGGAAAAATGGCCTACGACCACGAAACGTAGCCCACGGCCACTGAGAGATGGTCTACGAGACCTCTCTCTCCCTTCGGGAAGAGAAAACGGAGAAAACAGGACCCGATTCGCAAACCGAGGCAAAGCACAAAAGAGTCCCGAAGTCTGGAGGCAAGGCTCACAGCCGAGACTCTGAAACCTCAGAACGAACACAAAATGCAACATCACCGAGCGCTCAAATGGTGACGTCTGAGTCTTAAGGTCGGTCAAAAATTGGGTGTCTACACACACACACATACAGAGACATATATATATACGAGGTCATAGGGATGGTTCAGGGAAATTTCGAGGCGAGGGCGGAACGGGACCGAGGTCGGGGGTACCTATCACCATTCCAGGCCCGAAAATCATCGAGGATGTATTTTTCAATACCAGCCTGGCCTTATGGGGAATAATTTTCGGGAAAAACCCTATTTATCTGGGTGAGGCAGTCTGGGTCCCCGTCGAGCCGAGTTCAAATTGTCATTCCTAAGCAGATCCACTCAGGAAAAACTTGGTCAAGGAAATCCGCTCGTGCGGATTCACTCAGTAGCGGATTTTGCTCTTTTTGCCTCGTTTTGCGATCCTTTTGTCTCTGGTATGATATTAACATGAAGAGGAACAAAAACACTTTATTGTATCAAATATCATAAGCTAAAAGACTAAAAACATAAGATAGGGAGCCTCAAAGTATAACATTTTGGCTCAGATCAAATTAGTTTTGGTATTATAAAAGGTGGAATGAGAATTTTGATTATTTTTTAATGGTGTAATGAGAAAATAGGTGTAAAGAGGTAAAATTATAATGTAAGTAGAATTTCCCTTTTACTTAGGTCACTTTTGGGAAGTTGATTAAAAGACAACTTCCAACTTTTAACCTATTTTGGATTACATCATCTCTCTATTTTTTGACACTTTTTTTTAAAAGGTCAAAAAAAAAATCAAAAAGTCAGCTTTTACTTTCCAAAACAACCCTAGTTTGGGGCTTTTTGGCTTTTTCACAAATGCATTTGGGAAATGCTAAGCCTATTTTGGCAATTAAGAAAAAAGTCAACTTATTGACTTATTAACTTATTTGAGTCACATCACTTCTCTACTTTTTTGTATGTATTTTCAAAAAAAGTCAATAAGTTGACTTTTTTCCTAATTGTCAAAACAATAAGCAGCTTTTTTACTTTTAAAAAAATTATTATAATATGATGTCACATCATTTATTAAAATTTTAAAATTCCCATTATACCCTCGTGCATATTTCTAAAATTACCATTTTACCCTCCATTAACATTTTCCAAATTACCATGTAAAAATTATGGGAGAGTATTTTGGTAATTTCACAAGCTAACTTATATCCATCTTTGCAAATGGCTTTTTGCTCAAAAAGTTGGCTTTTTGCTTATTATACAATATAAATAAAAAAGTTCCTAGGTTTATGAACTCGAAACTCTTAACCTAATTTTTTTAGATTTTTAAATTTAAAAAAATACAAAATTGCACGTGCATAAAATCATTGACCCTTTCATTTTGATCATAGTTATTGGATCTTTCATTATTATAATAATGTAGATCAAATTCCTTAATTACTACCTTTCAAATTCAATAATTATTCTTCTTTTATGACATTGATATGGAAAATACATTTCAACAAATTTTATTTGTTTACTATAATGGCAAACATTATATCAACACATGCAATACACATACCTACCCATGTTAGTTTTCAAAATTTTACCATACAATTTTTTTTTATATAAATTTTACATTTATTTTGTTGATTCTTTTATCAGTATAATAACATTTTTTTTTAATTTTATTAAATTGCAATACTTTTGAAAATGAAAAAAAAAATAGATATTTAAATTTTATAAGCTAAAAATCAAAACAATATTAATAAAATACATACGTTGGGGGCCTGTGTTATTTGTCCACTTCAAACAGTTTGGTCCAACAAAATATCTAGCCTAGATGAGAGTTTTTAATGATAAAATGAGCATTGAATAATTGTACTTTATTATTATATGCAATTTTAAAATATGAATAATAGTTAACCATTTTTTAATAATAGCTTTCCAATCTAAAAAATTAACTATAAATTTATTTCCTTCTTAAATGTTTTTAATAAATTTATTATGGCTTAGGTGATATTTAATAAAATTGAAAACTAAAAATTGAAAAATTAAATACTAAAAACTTGATGATGAATTTTTTTAAGTTGAAAAGTTATTCAATAAGAAATCAAGTGCTAACTAAAACAAATTGTTTGATATGTACAAAATCAAATTTAAATTTTTTTATTCAAATTGTATATCTTACAATTTTTATACTATAATTGTGAGTTGGTAGTGATGGAGGAAGCAACGACAGTGTTAGATATAGCGCCAACATCAATAGTGGTACAGATTAATAGATAATGATTGTGGTGATGGCAGAAGGAAAATATTGTAGAAATAAAAAAAAAAAAAGGGTTTCGAATGGTGGTGGTTGTGACAACAATAACAATAATTGTGCAAATAACAAGTTGTAATGGCTATTGTAGTGGTAGCAGTAATAACAATGGCGACTATTGTGATGACATGGTAGTGGTAGTGAAATAATAGTGGTATTTATGGCAACGATGGCATTGATGATAGTAGTAGTAATGGCGCCGATGGCCCTGGTGGTAGTAGTGAGTTTATAATTATGTATATTAATATATATATATATATATATATATATTTTATTTGAGTATGTGGATACTTTATGTTTTTTTATTTATTTTAGATTTGATTCATATAAGACATTACAATAAAGCTTGATATTGATATACATCCGCAAGTCTAGAAATTCATTTTGGAGAATTGAACCTTCTTGAACTGTTTCTTTTTAAGAACCAAAATTTTTTTGCCAAAACAACATATGCTAAGTCTCGATAGTTAGCTCTCAGTCTCCCAGTCGAAAAATAATGTCGATGAAGGCGTGTAGGTGCACTATTCCGCGGTGGGAATTGTCACTTTCCATGAATTTCCCACTTATCATTCAATAAAATGAACTTTGTTTATTTCTTTTTTTGAGGTTCGACGAATCAAATTTTATTTTAGATTTGATTCATCTAAGGTATTACAATAAAACTCAATGAATTACAATCATAATAATGAAAATTAAATACAATACAAACTTTTTACAAAGAAACTCTCAAAATGGGAGAGAAAACCCTAATTAATATACGGGAAATAAGTCTCACACGCAGATGAGGAGATTCAAACTACTAACTTCCTAGTGAGATGCTAGAGTTCTGGCCAATCGAACTAACCCCATTGGTTTTATGTTTAGTATTTATAAATTCTGTTATAATGAAGTGAGTTTCATATCACTTAAAATTTTATTAACTTTTTGGTTACATTTTAAGAGGCATTTAATTTTTTAAGGAATATCAATTGCAGTTATCAAACAGACTTAATTGATTACCATTTAATATATTCAGTTTTAAGTGCTGAATTAGATTATCAAATACTACCTTAGTGTAAGTCATTTTTAAGCGTAAAATCTAAAAAAAGTAATACTAGACATCTCAAAAAAATTATCAAATTTTCAACATAATGTTCACATAGATGTGATTTTTCTATCATTTTTTAATTTAAAACTACATTTCGGCTTCTAAAGGCAATCCTAAGAAAATTTATTTTTAATAAATATATGTTTTATGCCTTACATAACACGGGTATACCGGTAGTTTGAATAAACAAAAAAACTGACTTATATCCATTTTTCCAAAATGCCCCTTACTTTACAAAGATAAATTCAAAATGACCCTTCTTAAAAGTGGATTCTTTAATAGCCCAACAAAAAAATTAATAACTTACAAAAATGGATTAGTTTAGCTGATTTTTTCATGGGAACTTATGGCCCATACCTGTCATTTACATAGACACCTTTGATTGTCAAAGCTTATTGTTCATTTCCAAAAGGAGCTCATCTTCATACCCTCACATGGAACCCCTAATCACCTGCACAAAAGAGAGAGGGAGAGAGAGCATTGAAAGAGACTCTCATGCAAGATAGAAGGATAGAAGGGGGTTGGGAGTCACACACATACAACAGAAGTATGGGTTCTATAGCCCAGCACATGTGTTAAGGTGAGACAAAGTCACGA
The DNA here is from genome assembly GCF_055761805.1 of Camellia sinensis. Lineage (NCBI taxonomy): Eukaryota > Viridiplantae > Streptophyta > Magnoliopsida > Ericales > Theaceae > Camellia > Camellia sinensis. Next base: position 55,042,256 of record NC_138967.1, read on the forward strand.
AAAGTAACGATCAAGTTTGTGATGCCAAAAAAAATAAATACGTAATCAATCACTACGGTATGCAGCCCTTTAGGGTGCATGCACCCTATTATAAAATATATAATTTTATTATAAAATTTTATAATATTAATAACAAAATACGTAAACTCGTCATAACTTAACGTAACAAGAATTATCGTAATCAAATCATAAACTTTTATAATATCAACAATAAAAAATTTAGATATTTTGTTATGCCAATTTATAGTGGGGTTATGCGTTTAATGGTTGATATTACTAAATTTTATAATAAAATTATACATTTTGTAGTAGGATGAATATGTTACACACCCCTACAGGAATGCATACCATAAGATTTCTCATCACTACGTTAATGCTTATAGTTTTATTATTTTTAATTTATAAAAAAATAAATAAATATCCTTATGTTTATTTTGCATAAAAACAAAACAAAAAATATAGGGATGTATTTTTAGGTAGAGCCACATAGGTTTAAGATCTCGGCTGTGTAGCATGACCTCGGACGTACTGGCCATGGTTGTGACATTAGTCAAACTTTGGTCAAAATATGACTCCTATATAGTAGAATCCCAATAGGGATAAGACACTTGAATTGTGTAAGAATGGAACTCTAGAGGAGATCAAGCATAACCCAATTAGAAAGAATAATTCTAGAGAAAAAATACTTGTTAAACAAACATAAATCTAGATGGAGAATGAATATTATAATGAGGCAAGACAATCTTATGTAAAGAGTACACCCCCTTAGGTTGATGTATGAATTTTCCAGTAATTGATTATAGATTTTAGTATTTTATGCTATTGAGTATTCTTTTGTTTCTAAAGAGAGGAGATTACTGACTTTAACAACGAAGTGCCCTTCCAGTTCACAAGCAACAAGGGTAGATACTGACCTCAGTCTTATAGATGTAGATCTCAGCAAAATCATCCCAACTTACCAGTTTCGTTCCTTGATTTTTGTGGTCACATTTCAGCACACACAAAAAACATGTTTGATATATATATTTTTAATTTTTATTTTGAAAACAAGTGAAAGGAATGGCTACGAGAGATGGTTATTGGCAGTTGGAGATGGTATTCGGAGGTGGTTGTTGGCCTTGGTAGTTGCCACTAATGGGAGGTGGTTGTTGGTCACAAGAAGTCGTGGCCGAAAGTGGTAGTCGACGGTCGAAAATGGTGGATGGTCATAGATGGTGGTCGGTCAGTCTCTAGAGTTGGTTGCCAAAGGTGATTACCACCAATGGGAGGTGGTTGTTAAAGGCAAGAGGTGGTGGTCAAAGGTTGCGGTCAAAAGTGACTGTCAACAGCCAAAGGTGGTCATCATAGGTGATTGCCATTGATGGGAAATGGTTGGTGGCATTTGAGGATAGTTGCCTGTAATGGGAAGTGGTGGCTGAAGGTGGTAGCTTGAAATGGTTAGCAGAGAAGGTCATCAATGATGGTGGCCAATGGCAGTGGTGAGCAATTGGTGATGTTTGGAAAGAATGAGAGAAAGTGGTTGAAATCAACCTTTTTTTATATATTTTTAAAAAATAAAAATAGAAATTAAATGAATTTTTGTTTACAATTTTAAAAAATTATGTAAATATATATTAAAAAAAAAGTATAAATATAAATGTTATCAAATTAGGAGAACTTATTCCATGTCCCATGGCATGGATTAGTGGTGTCCCCATGATTTGTTGTGGAGGATGGAGGAGATAGGGAGGGCCTAAATCGATGATTGGTGTGTAGCATATGCCATGTAGTGTCCCAGTGGCATTAGCTAATTTTTCTAAAATTAGATTTTAGAAAAGAGAAAAGATAGGAAAAGAAAGTGAATTCAATACTTATTTTATTTCCAATCTTTTGTAGTTGAGTTAAGAATGTGAATTTATATTTTATCAAATATATATATATATATAAATTAGTTATATATAAACAAATAAATTTGTATAAGCAAATCTATTTCTCTTCATTTTCTCCCTTAATAAAAATCTAATCTTCAAACACCATTTGAATTCAGATTTTTTTTTTTTTTTAAATTACCTTTATTTGAGATTTCCTTCTCCAATTTCTAAAATCAAATTCTTGTGCAGTAACTTTAAGTTCAATTTACAAACAAAAATATAGAGATTTTGTGATTTCAGTTATGACCTGGCTTCTAAAATTCAGGTCATAACTTTAAGTTCAACATATTCTACAAAATTATCAACCAAAAAAAAATGATAGGAGAGAAAGATCTTGAAAAGAAAGTTTCAACTCTTTAATTCTATTTTAATGTGTTTATTTATTTAATTAATTTTACCATAGACTCATATTTAAATTCCACATTATCATATTCCAGTTAAAAAAATTTGTTTGCAATTTGGTTTTTTACCCTTGCTTAGAGTAATGTTTAAATGCTTGGGTTGAAGACAATGGTTTTGGCCTAGTAGATGAAGTGCTTCTCTACTATGGAGGACATCTGGGTTCGAGTTTTACCACTATAAATACAGTTTTTCTTGTTGTATTCATCTCTTAAAAAAGAGATAATTATCAACAAGTAATATTGATTAGATTTATTTACTTGTAAATCCTAAGTGATTTTTTCTTTTCTTTTCTTTTTTAATGTATTTGCCCTTCGTTTTGATAATGATAAAATTGTATGCATTTTAGATGTATTTTGTGTTTGTGAAATAATCATTGGTACTAGTAATGATAATGAGAAATTAACAAAAATGTTTTGGAGCTCTAATAGCTCTAATGTGTGCGTGGAGTCCATCTGATGTGATGTTTTGACTTTTTTTTTGTGAGTTTTCACCTTACTAGAGCTCAATTAGAGCTCTAATTTTAAAGGGATGTATCATTGTTGAGAAATTTATGAGAGTGATAAATGATTGAAATATTTTTACTTTTATTTGCGAGTTTTTAATTTAATTTTAATTTACTTATTTTAGTTTGTATTGAAATATAATGTGGGAAATATAAGTAGTTAAATTGTATTATTTAAAAAAATATTTTTATAGTAATAAATTTATCATTGAAAGTTATAGTAGGACTTTTTATTCAAATAAGTCGGAGCCACGGGACTATCGAAAAGAAAAATTGGCATAGGAAATATGAAAAAAGCTGAAAATTTTCTCTGTGGCCCATATATGTCTTGGCCCATCATAGGACCCGCCCAAGGGTAGCCCAAACCTCTCGGGTTGGATCCGGGCCTGGCTATATGAATAGGTAACAATTTGACAACTCTTGGCCCACTTTGCTAAGGTATCAACAGGCATGTTTTTAACTTAAAAAGTAAAATATTTGGTTGTGTTCCTCTAAGTTTAAAATTGAATTTAAGAAAATTTGTCAGTCTGCGTGGTTCATCAGATGTCTCATTTTAATGATTTAAATTATTCATTTTATAAGCTTTTTCGTGTATATCAATCATGAAAAAATTAAGTCAACTCAAAAATCGTAACATTTTCATTTTATCGTGTTTGTTTTAAAAAAATAGATAGTTTATTTTTAAAAATATACATGTCTTTTTTTAGAAACAAATACTATAAAATGAAAATGTTACAAATATCGGATCGATTTAATTTTTTTATAAATGATATATACGGAGAGTCGCACAAAATGAATGATTTGGATCATTAAAACGAAATTAGTGATAGACTCCACAAGTCTTTCAAATTCTCTCAAGCGAATATTTGAACTTAAGAGAAGTGAAACCCTTAAATATTATATTACAAGGTGTAAAAACCTTAAATATTATATTAGAATGTGTGATAGACGTGATGTGATGTGTATGCATTTTTTTTTTTAATTAAATATAACTTGAAAAAACGAAAATCGAAACTATGAATTAAATTTATATGGTAGATGATGAAATTAACAAAATAATTTCACTCACTTGAATTTTTAAATTTATTGGGTTATAAATTATCTAAATAAAATTTATAAATAAATCTTTCTTAAAATAAAGTAAGAGCTTAATATATAAATAGTTTAATTTTATAAAGCTCATAAAATTAGTTACTTTTTTTAAATTCCATAGAAAACAAATTTAATTGTTACATTATTTTTTTTTAGATTCAAAAATCAAAATCAATATAGATTTTTAAATATTTTAAAAGGTTTTAATAGTCAATAAATTTTGATAAGATTGTAATTGTGTAAGATTTTAAAAAGAGGTTATTTAATAGTTGTTATTTATTTATTTATTTAAAATTCAAATTCAGTTAATTTTAATCATGTAATTAAAATTCTAAAATAGTTTAGTCAATAAGTGTATTTTATTTTTCTAAATTCAAAATCAACACATATTTTAAAAAATTTCAATATAATTTGGATAAATTTGTAATCAAGTATGATATTTTTAAAGTATAAGAGCCAACCGAATAAGATTTTATGGGAGATTAATCCAAGTCTTCTTTTAAATTTTTTTAAAATCTCAACAAATTTAGCTTTTAATCAATAAAATTAATTTCGTTTTTGTATCCAGGTAGGAATTTAAAGAATGTTAGGCAATATGTATTTTTTATTTTTTTTTAAATCTAAAAATTAACAAATTTAGTTATTATGTGTATTTTTTTTTTCATTTTTTTAATATAAAAATTAAAAAAAATTGTAAACTCAAATAAACAATTGTAGATTTGTTTTAAATTTTTTATAATATCTTTGTTTTCTTAGAATGAATTTTGTTGTATTTTTTTCTTTTTTTTATTATTGAATTTTAGTTGTTTGCAAACAATATAATGTATTATGAGTCAAACGAAGATGAGAGATGTTAGGAATAAAAAGGCACAAAACATGAAATAGATAACAATAGATAAAATTCGTGTGGAAAATTTGTTTCAAACCTGTAAAATAATAATATAAATTTCATAAACTCAAGTGTAAAATAATAATATAAATTTCATAAACTCAAGTGTGAATCTTGCCTATTCTAACTTTCACTTTACCTACTATTCATTCATCTCCAATCTTTATCTCTTATCTACCAAATTATCTATTTCATATTTTTGTTAAAAAAATTAACATAAGGTTTCGTTTGGAAACAGCCTATTTTAGTAATTTTTTTACTTTTTACGAAAAGATGTGTAGAAAGATAGAGAGAGTAATGTGACAACTTATAATAACTTTTTGACTTTTTAGCTAAAATAGTTACTCCCCAAACGAGAATATCTATTGATTAGTTATGGATAGTAATGATGGCTAGCGGAGAAAATAATACGGATTGAGACATAGATTAGTTATAGATAGTGAAACAGATATAGATAGATATTGGATTTTTTATTTTATTTTATAGGTATAAATAAATAAATGGTAAATTACACTTTACCATTTTATATTTTGTCATTTTTTCACTTTTACTCTTAAAGCTTATTTTTATCCACTTTGGCACTTCATGTTTTAAATTTTTCCCATTACTCTAAACGCTAACTTATATAAAAAAAAAAAAAATAGACAAAAAAATAACACATTAACAGTCACGTGGCATAAAATATTTTATTACTCAAACCCAAATCTCTAAATGATAATATTTTTTTATGTAATGTGGTAATTAACATAACATTTTTTGTCTAATTAACATTTTTTTTTTTGCAATGATAATATTTTTTTGTCTTATTAACATAACATTTTTTATGTAATGTGGTAATTAACATAACATTTTTTGTCTAATTTTGAACAAAAATTAACTTTAAGAGTAAATTAGGAAAATTTTGAAACATGAAGGTCTAAAGTGGAAAATAATAAATTTTAAGGGTCAAAGTACGAAAATCAACAAACATAAAGGGGCATGGTGTAATTAACACTATTAAAAACTGTTAATTGTTTATTAATAAAATTGGTCATTTATTATGAAATGAGAAACTTCAAAGGGCAAAATGTAATTTTCAAAACTAGAGGGGCAATTTGTATTTGTAAGTTAACAAAAGTTAAAAATGAAATTTTCTCTAATTTGAATCACAATGTGTGTGTTTACCTTTTTCATCTCTGTGCACACCATATCTCAGTTCACACACTTATGAATTTGGTTATATATTATTATTCTTATTGCACATACCACATATTCCAATTACAACCCTAACTCAAATCCTATACACACGCCACCTAAATAGGGTTTCCACCCAACTTGAAACACAACCACGCACTGAAGACCCATTTTCTAATAACTCCGTTGAAAACCCACAATAAAAACCTATCTTCTAGCAAAACATAACTCCATTAAAGACCTATGTTGAGCTCCATTGCACTGTTGAAGGTGTATCTCCCTCCTATTTGAAGATTCGATTAATGTGCAGCATTAATTTTTTTGGGTGTTGAGCTTTATCTCCCTAAACCATCTATCTCCCATTTTCCATAAACGATCGTTTTTTCCTAAAAGAAATTGGTTTTTTTCATTTGGTACTGATTTTTCGAATATAAAAGGTTTATTCGGTTGTTTACTTTTGAATATTTTGTAAAGTTTTGATTCTGTAATATCGAATTTAAATCTTCTGTTTGAAACTTGATCTTCGAATTTGTTTAATATTTTTGGTGTTGTACTCCCGAATTTGTTATAAATTTTCGGTAGTTGATTTTCAATTTTTTTATATTTATTAGGCTATGAACTTTTGAAATTTTTGTACACACACTAGGAAATGGATAAACCTCAATGGACAAAGAACATGGGGTCATTCATTTGGCTACCCCACCAAACCCAACCATTTCATGTGGTTGAGTTCAATCTCAAGTTTCATAGAGCGTTTGAACATTTGTTTGTCTATGAGCACATGTTGTGAACTTCATGAGGTTCAAAATAACACAGATTTTTTTAATTTTCTTTTCTGCAAATTTGGATTCATTGTGAACTATATAAACAAATAATGTTGTTTATTATGCAGATTGATACTTGATCTCATAGTCGAACTCACAATGGAGTGTAGCAAGCAATGAGGGACAATAGAGGAAGTGAGAAACAATAGAGAAACTAGGTTTTAGTTTTAATTTTTTCAAAAGATGTGCGCTGAGAATTATTGTTTTGTAAAGAGATATACAAAGAAAATCTAAATTTAATTTGTAGTGTGTGTGTATTGATGCCCATTATAATCATTTTGTTTCATGGTAAAATGGTCTTTAAAATTTTCTTTTATTAAGTGTGTACATGGGAAATTGTATTTCCACACATCTACTTATTTCTGTGCACATCATTTCTCTGTGCACATATTTATTAGTTTGGTTATAGGTTTTTGTTCTATTCCATACATTTCATGTTTCAATTATACCCTACCTTGTATCCTTGTACACATTCCACTCAAACCCTCCTTCCGCACATCTAATGTTCAAACAATTGAAACCCTCTTTCCACACACTGATGTTCAAACATTCATATCCAAAAATGGACCACTTTCTAAAACATTGAAGACACTTATATTTGGCATTGAAGACACAGTGAAGTCCCTTCATTGACAACTCCATTGAAGACCCTTCATTGCATTGTTGAAGGTGAGTATCTCCCATTTATTTCCAAACATTTTGTATCGTTATTTGTTTGCACTCCATTAACGAACGCCATTGTTTGAAAGTCCCTTGTTTTTTCTTGGGAAGATTTCAATTTTGTCCATTCGGCACTGGTTTCCCGAATACAATTACATTATTCGATTATTAACTTTCAAAAATTTAACAGATTTTGGGAACTTGGTTTCCAAAACTAATTCTTTAATTCAAAACTTGAGTTCCGAATTTTTTACAAAATTTAGGTTCTGTAGTACTGAATTTGGTACATTTTTTCAGCAGTTAATTTTTTGAGTGGGGTAAATTATTTCAGCTTTGAAATTTCGAATGAGATGTTTTTAATTTTTTTTTCTCCCTTCCCTTATGCCATCTGAAACAGTTTTTTTGTTTTTCCTCGTTAACTTTTGTTTGGCATTGTTCATAGATAATTGGTTCCTTATGTTGCATTTCCCTTTCTTTTTTTCTTTTTTTAAAGATTTTTGTTTTGGCTATTTCTAGTTTAAGTTACAATCTATTACTCATCCCAAAAAAAAAAAAAGAAGTTACAATCTACCATTGTTGATGATACATTGGATTAGGACAGAAAAACAGGAATTGGATTCGATTGATGAACATGTCCTAGGGTTAGTTTTTCTATTGGATTCTTAGTCTACATTGGTAATAAAACAGGACCTACAGTCATTGGAAAAGGCACCACTTGCGATCCCCTAATATTGATGTAAAGTTGTTTAGAAAATAAACCCTTATACTTTTGTGATTTTTGTTTATTTATTGTTTACTTTTAAAAATCTTGTAGCATTTTAAAACAATGACCCCTTATGCAGATGGATGTTGGTCCCAGTCAATGTTGGTCAATAACAACTTTGACCAAAAGACATCGTAATTAGAGAATGTTGGACGTGGACGTCCACGTTGTCGTGGACGTGGACGTGGATGTGCTCGAGTGCATGATGATGATACAGACATTGTCATGGATGATGATCCTATATATGATGCACCAGTTATGGACGATATTGCTATGGATGATGACCCTATTGGTAATGATGTTGATATTATTGATGAAAATATCCTTACTAAGCCATTTCTGGGAGGGCCAATTGATTCATCTTTGTGGTTGTGCAACTCATGTAGCAAATCACGCCTAGCTTGAACCCAGTCATTCTCTCCAAGACCAAGTAAACCCACAATAGCTCTAAAACCATAATTCCTGTCACCATCGATATCCTTCATAAACGTTATGACTGATTTTAACATAGGTGGGAAGTCACCAACATATGCACTCGGTAAACTTGTTCTAGTACGATATGTCTTTGTCTTCACATTCTATTTTTTCTCATTTTCCATTGCAGCTCACTTTTTCTTTGATTGACTTGAAGGTAATGTGCTCTAGGTACCCCTAGCTAAGTAACTATCATGCCCATTTTCAACCAACTCAAATGCACACGGGTCATGATAACAAGATATATCAACTTTCTTATGTCCTCGACATGGATTAAGTTTAACATTAGGCTCAATAAGGAAAGTGCTTACTGGATTTGCAATTTCCTTCAATTTCTTCAACATATCCAATTGCTTGGCAATATCAAACTCATTGAACTGCTTCAAAATCAACTCAAGTTTTGATATACAAGTCAATATCAATTTGTCAACCATAGGATTCGCGTTCAGTGTACATGTATACTTCTAAGTGAAATAGGACGGCCTTGTCTCATGTAATCTACAATCACCTGAACATAAGGTAAACCATGGGTGCGCCTAACAACACACCCACATGCTGCAACATCAATACTAATTGAATTTGCTCTCTTATTCTCTGCCAACATTTACTCCAATGCACGAATAGACACATTACCCTGAAACTCTCTAAAATGAGAAGGTTTGAATTGATGTTGTACAACAGTTAAACTCTTCTCGAATGATACTTTTACTTTAACGTGTCACAACTCAAGCAAACAATGTATTTTTTTTTTTCAAATGACATCTCAAATGTCATTTGACTTGAACCTAATTGCCTCTTCAATTTAGCATGAGCACTTTTAGCCCTGTTCATATGGATGTAAAGGGAAAATAGTCAAATATAATAATTAAAGATAACAATATGACTTATAAGAAAATGAAAAAATATATATATATATATATATATTACCGACTCGTTGTAACATTGCCAAAATGCATGCACATGTCTGTATGTAATGCAATGAATTTTTTTTATACAGATCTAACCAACTCACAGTAACATACTTGATTGCCTCAAAATAGTTACTGAAATCCTTATACAGTATAGCAAAGCGATCATTGTATTCCTTTTCAGTTGATGAGAATACTAAATAGTTCCATGCGGTGTTAAATATTTCCTATTTTTCTTTTGTCTCAAACATTTTCTTACATTTCGCCAATACATTCTTACTAATATGCCAATGACATAACAAATGTCAGGCATTTGGAAAGGTATTGTCAATGGCATTCATCAAGGCTAGCTCTCTATTTGTGACAATGACTTAAAGTAAAATACTATTGTCCATAAGATCACACAATGTTTGTAACGCCCATGCATAGTTATTGACCCGCTCAATTTGCAAGTATGCGAAAGCCACAGAGAATATGTTTGCACCCATTTTCGTAAATTTTCTATTAACAATTGGATCAATTGAATGATGACACATGGCAATAAAGTCAAGGTAGAAGTCTTTTATTTGATCAAAGAGACGCAAGGCATGAAAGAATTGTTTAAATGCATGAATTGTTAAAAGTAGTCAAGAAGTAGTTATTAAACTATTGTTGACTTAGTGGGCTGATTGGTGTGGAGTCATGATTGTGAAATGGAGCAATGTTTTGTGAATATAATGCTCAAAAATTTGAGGGATATGTGACATCATATAGGAGAATTATTTCGACAGAGAAATGTGAAGAATTGTTGAAGTTTAAAGGCTTGGAAGTGGTGGAGTAGTTGCAACAACAGTTGAGAGGAAGTGGGTTACAGATTTGAAGGATCATGTGATTATGGGTTAGAAAAAGAAGGAAGACTATAAAGGCTGGAAAATGAAAAAGGAAAAGACATCATCTTCACAACAGCACATAGCTTTTGGACTTAGGGGTAGTTTATTGTAACTTAAGAGTAGTTTTTTCTATAATTTACAATTTGTAACTTGGTGAACTTCAGTAACTTCATTCTGGAATTACTCCTTGTTTACTTTGAAATTATTAGTTGTTCCAAAGAAGATCTCATTCTTTTGAGGCATTCGAACCAATTCAACAATTGTTTGGTTGTTCTTGTTAAATTGTCATGTTTAAATTTTTGCTTGGTTGTTGTCGATCAAGACCTACCATAATTTTTACTAACAGAATATCATGTCAGTTGATGTCATTCCCACAATTTCAAGAAGAGAAAGATGATATCTATTCGTTTTATATGTGCAATACATAATCAATACACGAGGGAATGCACGAAGCAAATCCAAGCTGATTGAATGTGCCCAAAACAAGTTTGTCACAGCCATAGTGCTTTCCTCATATCGATGACGCTCAATGTACTTATGCTTTGCTAATTCACCTAGCAGTTGTTGCATCTGGGATCTACTAGCTTTCTGTAGAATCCTACGTCGATGTCGTACATTGTATACCATTTTCATTGTGCTCATATTAAGGGCATCCCCTCTATTTGAGTGTAATTAATATCTCTTTTGGTCTTACCAGGCTTTTTAACATATCCACTAATAATGACTTCTCATTAGCTGACAATCTCTCTACATATGAATGTCCTGGGAGATGCTCCGCGGCTTGATGATTATGCAGTTTACCAACTACATGCAATGTCCATTCATCATTTGTTTTTGACTTATATGCCCTCAAATGAAATGGGCATTCACACTTCTTCGTACCAGTTTGTCTCAACAAGTCTTTCGAGCCATTTTTCGACTTGTTACGTGATCTATACTTGCCATTCCTCTCACAAGTAAGGTAAATCCTCGGTCTCTTACGACTGCCACCATAGTCTAACATCTTTATAATAATAACAAAGACATTGGTCCTTTCAATATCACATACCCAAGTAAGCAATTCATCATTATTGTCGAAAGCCTGTATATAATGTTAAACAATTATCATAAGAACAAACTAACAAATAAAAAATTATTAAATTACAAAATTATTGTTAAATGTTGCCTGTTTAGCTATAAAATGACTAGTACAATCCACCATCATATCATATCGAACCTCAGTTTTCTTGAATACATGCAATCTGAAGAGGAAAAAAAATTTAATATTGGCACTTTAGAGCCGAATTTAACATATAATTTTGGCACTTCAAAACCAAATGAAACATATAATTTCGGTTGTTAACAACCGAATAAATGTAATATTATCAAAATTTTATTGTTGAATCTAATTAGTATTTTCGATAGTTGATATCTGAAAATAAGTAAAATATTTCGATATTAGTTTGTTGAATTAAAATCGCGAACGAAAAAAAAAAAAAAACTTGTGCACAAAAAAACTAAGTCTGTGTTTGGTGTAGCTCTGGAATCTTAGTTTCACCCTCATATGCAAAGCCTCTGTTTGGATGGAGTTTTCAAAAATTGATTCTAACCTCACATTCAAAACACCTTTCACAACACGTTTGGTAGAGCTCTTTCCAGTTAGTTTGCAAAAAAATTTGGGTCTACCCGATCGTCTCCACGGATATCCGATAGGAACCGTTTTTTTTTTTTTTGGAATTGGCACCTGTTATCTGAAAAAAAAAAAATTAAATAACAATTAATTTGTCACAATAATTTTTTAAAAATAAAAAAACATTTTTAAACAAAACAATTAAAAAAAAGTTCCAACCAAATATACAATCAAAAGTAATTTTAAAGCACTAGCTGAATATTTTTTTAACAAATAATAATATATATTTTTAATATTTTAAATAAAAAAATATTTTTGAAAATTTTTAAATAAAAAAATTATTTTTTTCAATAATTATTTTTTGAATTGAATTTTAAAAAGAGCTTAGTTATGAGTTTTGAATAGAATTTTCAATAGGGTTTTGAGTTGCGTGTTTTGTTATGAGTTATAAGTTTTTGAATTAAGTTTTAAAAACTTTTTTCAAAACTCATAACAAAATAATTTTTTTCATTTCATAAGCCACATCAAAAATTCAAAACTCTTTTCAAAACTCTTTTCAAAACTCTTAACCAAACAAATTTTCTCTTTTCAAATCATAATTCCAAAACTCACAAACTCAAAATACAACTCTATTCTCAAATCGTGATTCTAAAATTCTACCAAACACTACCTAATATTTTCATCACTACTGTTGCTATTACCATAAATATTTTTATTTGAATTTGAATTTCTATTGGTTTATAACTCTTTCATCACAAAATCAAGAATAATTGTGGATTCTAATGAGAAAATGATATAAGTAATGGAGTTTAAACTTAGATAGTAAAGCAATATGATAGTTGCTACGAGAGTATTACTTTGCAAGCAATAGGAGAACTATGAAGTGTGTAGCAAGCAATGGATAATAGACTAAGTGAGAAACAATGGAGAAACTGGGGTTTAGTTTTTTTTTACTCAAAAGATGTGCATTGAGTTTTTTTTTTTTTTTTTTTAAAAGATGTGTACAGAGAAAATTCTGATATAATATCATGGGTGTATTTTGATGTCCATTGTAGTAATTTTGCTTTAGGACACAATTGTTATTAAAATAAAATTGGATTAATTACACTTTACCCTCTCGTGGTTTGACTCTAAAACACATTACCGTTCTATAATTTAGAAATATACGCATAACCCTTGTAAAATTGAGTGAAGTGCAAAGTCTAACTCTGTTAATAGTTTTTGCAAAAAGTCTAAATTACTGTTATTTTTTTCTCTAATTTCTTTCTTAATGCCATTACAAACAAGAACCTTTTCTCTCATTTTTCTTCAAATTTTCTGTATTTTTTTCTTCTTCTTCTACTCTTATTTCTTTCTCATCCCATGGCAAACCACGTACTTCTCTAACTACATTCTTCTTCTCTTATTTCTTTCTCATCCCATGGCAAACCACGTACCTCTCCAACTACATTACAGGCAACTTTCTATCCTCCGTGTTTATTTCATGGAAAATAGTTCACGTTGCCCCATCTAAACCAACCATGAAGACCCAATACATTCATAATATAGTACATATACATACTTATTTGCTATAAAACTTAATTTCGTAAACCCACAACACAGTAGAGAGAGATTGTAGAAAGAGAAAATAAGTGTCAATATTTTTTGAGAAATGATAGCAAAAGCTATTATTCTTTTCGCAACCTACTACAAATACATCCGATCGCTAATTCAACCAGAACTCTGTTCATCCGAAACCAGCCAGACCCATTTCCAACTATCCATGGTTGCCACAGGTTGTTGAAAGAAGTGAGGGAAAATAAAAAATGAAGGGATAATGTGCAGTGGTGAAAAGAAAAAGGGAACAAGAGCATGATTCTATCATTGTAATTAGTAGTATAAGGGAAGAAGAAAATAGAAAATTCTAAAAAAATTTTAAAAAATGAAAATTAAAAAGGGCAAAAATGTAATTTTCAGTTTATTTAGGCACTACTATGTTTGACCCTTTGATCACACGCGCTTATTTAGTGCTTGCTACACACATCCTGTTAAATTTAACAGATTTGGTTACTTTTGCAATTCACCCCGAATTATAAGGGGGTTATGTGTATATTTCTAAATCACTGAGAGGTAATTTTTTTTAAAAGTCAAACTACAAGAAGATAAGTGTAATTAATCCAATAAAAAGGTAAATTACATTTTATACTCTTTCATTTTGCCCTAAATCTTACCTTGGCTCATACACATGAAATCATAACAATTAATCCGTTGCACTTTTAGTCAAATCCTGTTTTAGTCACTGCATATGAAATTGCGACAGTCAACACCTGTACTTTTACTCAAATCTTACTTTGGTCTCTACATAAGTGTCAATGTCCCTCTTCTGTTACTTTATTTTTAAATCTTTAACAAAAAATGTCACTATAAAATGAGGGTAAGAGAGGAAAATGATCCATATTTTCTACCAATACACTTTGTTATATGTGATAAACACATGAGAGTTATATAATATAATATATATGTTCATTTGGTAAAAATAAGGATGAAAATGTAAGAAAGTAGAATTTTTGAAATAAAAAAATACAACAAAGAAATCAAAGAGAAAGAAAGATGAATAGATAGAAAACTGTGTTATCGTGAAAAATAAAGTTTCACGATTTTAATTTATACAAAACCTTAGTTCATCTTTTTAATTGTTTATAATCTGTGTTTTGTTTTAATCTAATACAATTATATTTTGAGATAAATTGTGTATTAGTGAAAATGTAGATAATTTTCATTTCTTATCCTCATATCGTATTCATATTTTTATTATATGACTAAATTCTGTTATTAACTGTCATAATTTTATATATAAAAATTAAAGTAAAATTTGACCAAAAATATAGAAGTTGACTATTAGGCTAGCAAGTCCAGAATAAGTCAAAAAGTTACTAAAAAAGTTAAAAAGTTAACACTATTCACCAAAAGTCAATAATTACGGCTGTACAACTCCCAATTCTAATTTTCTCTTACAAACCAATTTTTTACAATTTTTTATTACACATTTTTTCATAAAAAGTCAAAAAATTAATCCAAACATCTATATTTTCTTTCTCAATTTTTTAATTCAAAAAAATAAAAAATATATTTATTTAGGACAACCCAAACAACCGTAATGGGACTAAATTACCTAGTGTAAAATACAGTGTAAAAAGAAATTTACCCCAATAAAATTTCTGTACGTGAAAATAGAGGTAATTAGGTAAGCGGGAATAGAATTTCCATGTCCACACTGACTCGTAACTAGCGAAAAACCTCTCTCTCCAGTTGTACTCATAAACCCTCTTCCCTCTTCTTCTTCTTCTTCTTCTTCTTCATCTGTATGTAAAACCTTGAATCATCTCTCGGTATATGTATGAATGGATGTATATGCATAGATAATCTGAAGAACAAGAGGTAGAATCTCTATTATTATCAGCAAAGATGAGCACGGTGGATAAAATGCTGATAAAGGGCATCCGGAGCTTCGATCCTGAGAACAAGAACGTCATCACCTTCTTCAAGCCCTTAACCCTCATCGTCGGTCCCAACGGCGCCGGCAAAACTGTATTTCTCTCTCTCTCTCCTCCCCCCCTCTCTCTCTCTACATATATCTATATATCTGTATACATATTGATTGATTGATTGATTGATTGGTTGAATTTCAGACTATTATTGAGTGCTTGAAGCTCTCTTGCACTGGTGAGTTGCCCCCAAATGCCCGCTCTGGTCACAGCTTCGTCCATGACCCCAAGGTCTCTCTCTCTCTCTCTCTCTCTCTATATATATATATATATATAGATATATCTGTATGTATATGTATTATTTTTGATAATGGGGTGAGAACTTGATGCTTGTGGTTCATGTGGGGTAAACAATTTTTTTTTTTTTTTGAAACTTGTAACAACAAAATTGAAAAGGGAAATTTTATGGAAAGTGTTATAAGTTCATCGATGTTTTACGGGACAGATTGTTGGACAACTACGAAAGAGCATGTGCATGAAATGAGTGCAGCTGAGAAAAGAATGCATATAGATGGATGTATGATAAGACTAGAAAAAATAAGAACTAAAGATGACTATATAGATGAAATAGTAGGAGTAGTATTATTTATCAAAAAAAAAAAAGAAATGGTAGGAGTAGTACCTATTGAAGGGAAATTGAAAGACATCAGGTTAAAATGATTTGGTTATGTACAACAACAATAAGGAAGAGTGATAAAATCACCATAAATGGAGATGCTAGGGGAGTGGAAAGACCTAATTAACATGGGATGTAGTAGACTAGTAGTTAAAAAAAGATATTCATTTATTTAATTTAATTAAGCATGTAGACCTTGCTAGAGTTGAATGGCGAAAAAAGATTTATGTAGCAGGCTTCACTTAATTGGGACACAAGGCCTAGTTTGGACACTAATACACACACATACAAATATATATGGATTTTTAAAAAAAATATAGAAATAGACATGTTTATGTGTGGGTGTGGCTTGTAGGGGACCATAAATAGTATCTATAATTTTCATAAACAGATGAGTAGTTTGGATTGTAGGGTAACATCTATATTTTTATATGCCTATATGTATATTGATAAGCCTATGCTTAACGTTCGTAATGGGGTGATTGTCGGAGTAGGTTGCAGGTGAGACAGAAACAAAGGGGCAGATAAAGCTCCGGTTCAAGACAGCAGCGGGAAAGGATGTGGTCTGTATAAGGTCATTTCAGCTGACTCAGAAGGCATCCAAGATGGAGTACAAGGCAATTGAGAGTGTGCTTCAGACACTTAATCCTCATACAGGAGAGGTACCACCTGTTTTGTTTCTATTGTGTTGTAGTATATGTTTCAATGTTTATTTAGTAAGATTGTCTACCTAGTTGAGTATTGTTCTCATTGCCGTATTATATCCAGCCATTGAAGTTGGAGTTTTAACTGTGTCCTAGAATGATCAGTCTTTTTTTATATTTCTAGGACGTGGTTGTGGTACTTCTAGTTCATTTTGACTTGGTGATTGTTAGAGATACCTGCCATTTAAGGGACTGGTACAGAAATTAACTAGTTGGGTTCAGTTTGGTTGTCCAGGCTGGACAGATCAAAGAGGCATCCTACATTTCTTTGTGAACAGCAGATTTCTTTTTGGCATATTATACATTTAAAACAACCATAATCTTTTTCCTATTTCAGTCAGTTTAGGGACTTGACATCAACGGAGGTGCTGTAATGAATAAGTGCATTTCAGTTAGAAGTTCGATAATAATTTTGGGCATGCGTATTCTGTTAACTAGAGTCATGCTATGATAATCTTTAAAAAAAAAAAAAAGGGAATAGAAAACAAGAAAGGATTTGTGCCCTAGAAATGTCTCGCGATAATGTCAGAGGTTGAAAAAGAAGTTATAGCACTTGCATGCTTGAAATAGTGTATACGAGTTTTATATGTAATAAGAAAAAGACTCTGCAAATTGTTTATAAACAGTTCTAACATACCTTCCTATACTAGAATAATCATTTGATAGTGATATCTTAATGTGTTGGTTAAATTCTATTTGTATGTTGAAGCTTTGCTTATTTGATTTGATACTAGTAATTTTTTTCTAGTGACAGAAAGTAAAGAACTTGTGTCCCATCTATCGAAACACACACACACACACACACACACACACATTTATATTGAACAACAACAAAGAAAATTGTATTAGATAACGTGCCAAGGAGGCACAACCTTTGAATTTTGGCTTCCTATAACAGTAGCACCATAAGCTTAATTGAAGAGTGCTTTAAAGACAATTTGGAACCTTTAAAAGGTGCCGCAACTTTGTAGGAGCAATTGAGTTGTATGCAGATGTCTCTTACATTTTGTCTTTGATTTTCTTAGTTGTGGAGTCATTGGGAACATGTGGCTTGTGTTACTGCTTGATCTATCATGGGTTGACAATTTCAGGACTTATATGTATCCTTGGGTAGAAACCCAAACCATTGATGTGGGGAAGCACGTTAGCAGACCTAGAAACCTCATGAACTTTAAAGATTCATGGAAGAAGTCAAGGGGAATCTTCACTGACATTAAGATGGCTTCGACAAAGCAGGGACCAAGAAAACCGTGTAAACAGTTTAACAACCCAAGTAGCTTCGTCGATCAAGACCGTGTTAGGTCAATTGGCCAACCAAATCACATAGGTTGGTTGACCAAAATAGGTTGGCTGTCCCTGTAGGTTCTGCAACCAAACTTCTTAGGTTGGTGGATCAAACTGGAATCCAAAAAGTGGGTTCGTTGTACCCATAATTAAAACCAACTTGGAAATCTTGGTCGTGTATACCCGTTGGAGGGCTTGATTATTTATATCCACACCCCATTTTGAGGTTTCTTGATGAGAAAAAGCTAGTTGAATGTCAACACCTCTACAACCTTACAACCTTTCAATCACATTTTTAAGAGCGCACTTACCCTTTGTGAATGAGTGTAGCTTTCATCCTTCAACACAAGTCTTCCAAGTTCCAAGAGTTTGCTCCATTGGAGTCTTGAAGCTCTTTACTCATGGAAGGTACTTTTCTCATCCTTAAAAAGTGTAGTTTGTACATTGTTGACTACTCCCTCTGTCCCATATTGATAGTCTCTTTTGAAAATTTCAAACTTCTTAAGGAAACATAATCATTACACTTTGAATTCAAATTTTAAAGGGTTAATTCCAAAACAAGGGGTAATTTTGGAAACTTCTAAATTTAAAACTTTGACTTTTCAAAGTGGACATGCAATTTGGGACAACAAAAAATGAAATAATGGACTAGCAAGATGGGACGGAGGGGGTATCACACACCTCACTTGTCTAACTTCGATATGTTGTTGGGCATAACCTTTGAAGTTCAATTTATAGATTTGTGTATCTAGTGAAGTGATAGGTTTGTGGTTTGGTGGTTGAGGTTTGTCATTTGTGTTATTGTATGTGGCAGAGGTTGAGGATGGATCCTATTGAAAGCCCTTTGAAGTGAGTGATAAATGGTTTTGGTGAATGTATTTAAAACTCATTTTAGTGTAGTGTAGAAACACCGGTGAGGAACTGGGAGTGAATTTAGGTAAGTAGCTGAACTACTAAGAGATTTTGGTTCTTCTAAGCTCAATTTCTAGAGATTTATTGTCAATAAGGGGTTGGTCGAGTGGTAAAGACTTGAGGATAAGATTCAAGGTCTTGAGTTTGAGTC
This sequence comes from Camellia sinensis, assembly GCF_055761805.1. Taxonomy (NCBI): domain Eukaryota; kingdom Viridiplantae; phylum Streptophyta; class Magnoliopsida; order Ericales; family Theaceae; genus Camellia; species Camellia sinensis. The sequence continues at coordinate 55,061,522 of NC_138967.1, forward strand.
ACTAAGAGGCCACTAGAGGTTTGCCTAGTCATTAACTCTAGGGCCTCGAGATAAGTCGAGGTTTGAGCAAGTTAGCTTGGACACCTAGTTACCAAATCAAATCAAACCAAGGCTTAAGTCCCATCAAATGGGTCGGTTATATGAATCTTTCTTCTCCACGCGGCCCTATCAAAGGCCATTTCGTTAGTCAAATTAAGTAGATCCATATCTCTATTTACAACGCTAGCCAACGTTAATCTAGGCCTACCCCGTCTCCTAACACTCCCATCTACCGTTATAGTATCGCATCACTTAGAAAATATGAGGAAGAAGAACTCCGAAAATATGAGGAAGAAGGAATATATTTCTGTTATATTCAAAACTTCTTATTTTACAAGACCAAATGACACTCCTTATATAGGAGATATTACAAACATCATTATAACCCATTATATGCCACTTACATATTATATATTACCACTATCTACCACTATCATATTATATACATGCCACTATCTACCACCAACACCACTATCATATTCTATACATGCCACTATCTACCACCAACACCACTATCATATGCCACTATCTTATTATATGCATTAACACAAATTTCCAGCACTCCCCCTCAAGCTAGTTTGAAGATATCTTCCATAGCCAGCTTGCTAGTCAGCTTATCAAATTGCTTCTTGTGTAGTCCCTTTGTTAGCACATCAGCTAATTGTTCACCTGTTGGAAGGTAGGTCATACAGATTATGCCAGCATTGATTTTCTCCTTGATGAAATGTTTATCCACTTCTATATGTTTTGTGCGATCATGTAGAACTGGATTATGAGCTATAGATATAGCTGCTTTGTTGTCACAATAGACCTTCATAGGTGTCGGGTGAGAAAGCTTTAATTCTTCAAGAATTCTTTTAATCCACATTACTTCACAGATTCCATGGGCAACAGCTCTGAACTCTGCTTCTGCACTACTTCTAGCTACCACATTCTGTTTTTTACTCCGCCATGTAACTAGGTTCCCACCTACAAAGGAGCAGTATCTGGATGTTGATCTCCTGTCTGTAACACTTCCTGCCCAGTCTGCATCTGTGTATACTTCAACTTGAAGATGTCCATGTTTCTTGAACAGTAAGCCTCTCCCTGGAGTTCCTTTCAAATATCTTAAGATCTTATAAACGGCCTCAAAGTGCTCTGCCCCTGGTGAGTGCATGAACTGACTTACCATGCTGACTGCAAATGCAATATCAGGCCGCGTATGAGACAAATAAATCAATTTCCCGACAAGTCGCTGATATTGTTCCCTCTCTTTGACTTCTTCAGCCTTAGCAGCTTGTAACTTCAAGTTAGGCTCGATCGGAGTCTCCACCATCTTACAACCAAGCATACCTGTTTCTCCAAGGAGATCAAGAACATATTTTCTCTGATTAACGAATATACCTTCCTTGGATCTTGCAAATTCCATTCCGAGGAAATACTTGAGGGCTCCCAGATCCTTAATGTGAAATTCTTTTGCGAGTTTCTCTTTGAGGGCTGCTAACTCTGCTTCATCATTACCAGTTAAAATGATGTCATCAACATAAACAATCAAAATTGCAATTTTACTGTTTTTTGAATGTTTATAAAATATTGTGTGATCTGCTTGACTCTGCGAGAAGCCACAACTGATAACTGCCTTCCCAAAGCGTTCAAACCATGCTCTTGGTGATTGTTTGAGTCCGTATAATGACTTGTTCAATCTGCATACTCTGTCGCTTCCAAGTCTCTGCTCAAATCCCGGCGGTAGGCTCATGAACACCTCCTCTTCAAGATCACCATTGAGAAATGCATTTTTAATGTCAAGTTGATGTAGAGGCCAATCTGAATTTACTGCAAGAGATAACAGTACTCTGATGGAATTTATTTTAGCAACAGGAGCAAACGTCTCCTGATAGTCGATCCCATAAGTTTGAGTGAAGCCTTTAGCCACCAGTCTCGCCTTGTATCTCTCAACGCTTCCATCTGCGTTACATTTTATCGTAAACACCCATTTACACCCAACTGTTTTCTTGTCTTTGGGTAGATCAACTATCTCCCAAGTACCACTTCTCCTTAAAGCATTCATCTCCTCCATGACTGCTAATTTCCAATTCGGATCATCCAATGCTTCCTGTATATTCCTTGGAACAAACAAGTGTGAAATCCTAGATGTGAAAGCTCTATGGTTTTTAGACAGTCTTTGATAGGAGAGGTAATTTGCAATAGGATGTTTAATGCAATTTCGGACACCTTTCCTAATTGCTATAGGAACATCAAGGTCGGAAATAGAAGGAATAGGATTACCTAAAATTTCGATGCCAGAACTCGGGTGGACATTCGGGTCATTAGGATGGACATTCGGGTCATTATTCCTCAGATGAAATCGCTTCCTAGTATAAACCTGAAGCTCAGGATTTAGATCATTTTGTAGTACTTCTCCCCCTAAACAAGAATCTTCTTGACTAGGCACCATAGAACTTGGTTCTCCTAAGTGATCATTATCAGACAGATGTGGTTTTTGTGTAGGATAAATGACATTGGGGAGCGGGATAGAAATATCCCAAAAACGGTCTTCTACTCCACTTGTCTCCCCCTGAAGAAAAGTGTTGGGGAAATAGGATTTTGTTTCCACAAATGACACATCCATACTCACATGAAATTTCTTGGTTTGAGGATCGAAACACTTATACCCCTTTTTGTTTGAGGAATAACCCAAAAAAACACATTTTATAGCACGGGGGTCAAGTTTTGAACGAAATTGACTAGGAACATGAACATAGGCAGTACATCCAAAAACTTTGGCGGGTAAATCAGAAAACAACCTCGTGTCAGGAAAAAAAGTTTTGAGACAATCGAAAGGTGTTTTGTATGTTAACACCTTTGTAGGCATCCTGTTTATCAAATAAGAGGCTGTTAAAATTGCTTCACCCCATAAATATTTAGGAACATGCATGTAAAACATTATAGCACGTGCTACTTCAAGTAGATGTTTATTTTTTCGTTCTGCAATGCCATTTTGTTGAGGGGTATCCCGACATGTAGATTGATGAAAAATCCCATTTTTTTCCAAAAACTCACCCAACTGCTCATTGAAATATTCTGTTCCATTATCAGAATGTAAAATACCAATTTTGGTTTGAAATTGGTTTTCAATCATATTGTAAAAATTTGTGAATAAATTTTTCACGTCAGATTTTTTATTCATCAAATAAATCCAACATAAGCGGGTATGGTCATCAATAAATGTAACAAACCATCTTTTACCAGAAAGAGTAGTGATTTTAGAAGGGCCCCAAACATCACTATGAATCAAATAAAAAGGTTTGGAAGCCTGGTAAGGTTTTGGCAAATAAGTAGAGCGATGAAATTTTGCAAAAATGCAACTTTCACAATGAAAAGAAGAACAATCAATCCCTTTAAATAATTCTGGAAATAAATGTTTCAGATAAAGAAAACTAGGATGTCCTAGCCTATAGTGCCATAGCATTATTTTTTATCGAACAGAGATTGAACTAGTACTATTAAAGCTCTGAGCTTTTTTATTACTAACAGGTACTTCATCAAAGTAGTAAAGACCTTCAAGCATCCTAGCACGCCCAATCATCATCCCCGAGTTCTGGTCCTGAAATTCACAATGGGATTCAAAAAATGTAACACGACAATTAGAATCCTTAGATAGTTTACTGACAGACAAAAGGTTACAGGCTAAGTTGGGGACGTGAAGAACAGTATTGAGATTAATTTTCTCAGTTAGTTTAATAAATCCTTTTCCTGTAATAGGTGAAAAACTACCATCGGCTATTCTGATTTTGTCATGACCAGAACAAGGGAAATAGGTACTAAATAAATGGGAAAAACTAGTCATGTGATCGGAGGCACCGGAATCTATGATCCACGGAGAAAAGTTTAGGCAAGAGAAGGCTTTAGGATTTCTACCTGTTTGTGCCAACAAAACACTAGGAGTACCGGATGAGGAGTTGGATTTTATCAGCTTTAAGAGTTGATCAATCTGCTCTTTGTTGAAGGGACCTGAATCGGCTTCATTAGCGGTAGGAAAGCCACGATTCTTCTCTCCTTGTTTGCTGCTTTTCCAGTTGACAGGTTTGCCATGGATCTTCCAACACGTTTCGCGTGTATGGCGAGGCTTGTTGCAAAAATCACACCAGACCCGTGGCTTATCATCAAACCTGCGCTGGTAATTTGCAGCCTTGTTGGCCGCAGCATCGCTAATTAAAGCAGAAATTTCAATTGATTCACCAGTACCTTTTTTCTTAAGCATGACGCTCCTTCGGCTCTCTTCCCTTCTGACTTCGGCAAATACTTCGCCAATGGATGGGAGAGGAGGTCTGCCAATAATTCTTCCTCGCACTTCATCGAACTCAATGTTGAGGCCGGCAAGAAACTTGTAAATACGGCTGTCTTCCACAGTTTTCTTGTGGTGGTTGCAGTCGTCAACCGATTTCCATTCGTATGTGTTGAAGATGTCAAGATCCTGCCACAACCTTTTCAACGAATTGAAATATTTGGTGACGGAATCATCTCCTTGACGAATCTCTCCCAACTTCAAAGTTAATTCGAAAACTTGAGATTGATTTCCTAGGTCAGAATACATCTGACTAACATTATCCCACAATTCTTGTGCAGTAGGATAGCACATGTAATTAGAGCTTATATCCTCCTCCATGGAATTGACCAACCATGTCATAACCATGGAATTTTCAGCGTCCCAACTGTCGAACAGCGGATCATTAACAGCAGGAGCCTTCTTGTCACCAGTGATGTAACCGATCTTTCCTTGCCCACGGATATACATCCGAACAGATTGTGACCAGCGGAGAAAATTATCACCATTTAGGCGGATGGTGGTGATTTGGACAGAGTGAGAGTTTGACGTTTTCACCGGAATGGCAGCGGCAGGGGTTGAAGTGGTTTCGGACGTGACTTCCGACATGGCTATGACGGTTTTAGGGCTGCTGTGTTTTTTGTAGCTCTGATACCAACTTAGAAAATATGAGGAAGAAGAACTCCGAAAATATGAGGAAGAAGGAATATATTTCTGTTATATTCAAAACTTCTTATTTTACAAGACCAAATGACACTCCTTATATAGGAGATATTACAAACATCATTATAACCCATTATATGCCACTTACATATTATATATTACCACTATCTACCACTATCATATTATATACATGCCACTATCTACCACCAACACCACTATCATATTCTATACATGCCACTATCTACCACCAACACCACTATCATATTCTATACATGCCACTATCTACCACCAACACCACTATCATATGCCACTATCTTATTATATGCATTAACACAAATTTCCAGCAGCATCTCTTCACTATAGCCTCTATTGGTCTCCGTTGAATGTGACCAAACCATTTCAATCGATTCTCTCTCAACTTATCTTCTATCGGTGCTACTGCTACCCATTCCTGAATATACTCATTCCTAATTCTGTCTTGTCTAGTTTTGCCACACATTCACCTAAACATCCTCATCTCAACCACACTCATCTTATCTACATGTTGTTTCTTGGTTGCCCAACATTCCGTCCCATACAATATCGCTGGTTTAATAGCCATTCTATAGAACTTACCTTTTAGTCTAGTGGGTATTCGTTTATCGCACAGTACCTCAGACGCACTTCTCCATTTACACCATCCCGCCTTAATTCTATGGACCACATCCGCATCAATCTCCCCTGTTGTTGTGATAATTGACCCTAAATAATGAAAATGTTTACTCTTAGGCAGTTCTTGGTTCTCAATCTTCACTTCTTTTCTGCTTTCATTGTTACTGTTACTAAATTTACACTCCATGTACCTTGTCTTAGTTCTACTTATCCGGAATCTTTTAGATTCAAGAGTTTTTTTTCCAAATCTCCAACTTTGTGTTAACTCTTTCTCTTGTTTCATCCACTAGCACAATATCGTCTGCAAAAAGCATACACCATGGCACGTCATTCTGAATATTTCTCATCAACTCATTCATAACTAAAGCAAAAAGATAAGGACTTAAGGTAGATCCTTGGTGTAACCCTACAGTGATAGGAAATTCATTTGTCTCTCCAGAAGGCGATCTAATAGTGGTCACCACCCCTTCATCCATGTCTCTAATCACATCAATGTAACCTTTTGTCACCCATTTCTTCTCTAACACCCACTGTATTATATCATAGGGCATTCTATCATATGCTTTCTCAAGGTCAATAAATACCATATGAATATCTCTTTTCTTTTCTCCTCTATACTTTTCTATTACTCTCCTCAAAAGATAAATTGCTTCCATGGTTAACCTGTCAGGCATAAACCCAAATTGATTCTCTGACACATCTGTTATATCTCGTAAACGACGTTCCATCACCCTCTCCTACACTTTCATTATATGACATATTACCTTGATTTCTCTATAGTTGTTGCAATTTTGGACATCTTCTTTATTCTTATAGATTGGCAGTAAAATACTCTTCCTCCACTCATCTGGCATGTTCCTAGTCAACAAAATTTTGTTAAACAACCTAGTCAACCAAGCAACCTCTTTTTTACCCAAACACTTCCAAGCTTCAATAGGGATATTATCGGGTCCTAAAGCCTTATTTGATTTCATCTTTTTAAGTGCAATCTCCACTTCAAAGTTTCTAATCTTGCGATAGAACCTATAGTCTTGGTTTATCGTATTACTGGTTATTTCTTCCCCTATTGCCGTATGTGTATGTTCCTCATTTAATAGTTTCTCAAAATAGTTCTTCCATCTTTCCTTAATCTCTTCATCCTTCACCAATACCTTCAAAATCCTCACTCTTGATGCACTTAACTTGATTACAATCTCTTGTTTTCCTCTCCCATATCTTAGTAAGTTTGTATACCCTCTTCTCTCCCTCCTTACTATCTAGTCTAGTGTATAGGTTATCATAAGTTTTCAACTTAGCCTCTCACCACTTTTTTGACCTCCTTAATTAGCCAGTCTATAGCTCGTAAGGTTTTCCTCAGTTCTATCCTTCTGTCACTTTTTAAAGCACTTTTTTTTTACCTTAACTACCGCTTGAACCTCTTTCCTCCACCACCAAATTTCCCTGGAGCTGGGTCCTGTCCCTTTCGATTCTCCAAGCACTTCCCTTGAGATTCTCCTCATACAATTGGCCATCGAGTTCCACATAGTGTTAGCATCATCTTCCAAGGCCCAAGTACCTTCCTTATCTATTCTATTCTTAAATATTTCTAGTTTATTCCTTTTTAGGTCCCACCATCTCGTCCTACGATACCCTGTAAAAAATAAATTGATGTATTATTATTGATTTATTGATAGATGATTGATAAATTACAATTCCTATACAATCTATATATAGAAGAAAATGTGGTAGTAGGTGTAGTGGAGTGTAGTGGAGGTGATAGTGGGTTAGGTGAAGTGGAGTGTGTGGTGAAGTGGAGGTAGGTGAAGTGGAGTGTGTAGTGGAGTAGGTGAAGGTAAAGATGGGAAATTCTAACAGCCCCCCGCAAACTCAAGGAGGAGAGAAACTAACCAACTTGAGTTTGGAGAGAGTTACAAAACAAGAAAATACATAAAAATAAAAAAGGATAGGAGACACTGTATGGTCGTGTCAGACTGTTGGTGAAGACACTGTATGGGGTGTCATAACGTTGTAGAGGACACTGTATGGTGGTGTCAGACCGATGTAGAAGACAGTTTATGGGGTCATGTCGGACCGTTGTAGAAGACAGTTTATGGGGTCATGTCGGACCGTTGTAGAAGACAGTTTATGGGGTCATGTCGGACCGTTGTAGAAGACAGTTTATGGAGTCTTGCTGGACCCTTGTAGAAACTAACCGGAATCAATGTCGGGACAGTTTACAGAGTCTTGTCGGACCCATAAAGGAGCTAACCGGAATCAATGTCGGGACAGTTTACAGAGTCTTGTCGGACCCTTGTAGAAACTAACCGGAATCAATGTCGGGACAGTTTACAGAGTCTTGTCGGACCCTTAAAAAGTCGCACCCTCAAAAGGTGTGCCCAATTTTTCAAAAGGCGTGCCATCAAAAGGCGTGCTCAATTCATCAAAAAGCGTGCCATCAAAAGGCGTGCCATCAAAAGGCGTGTCCACTTTGTCAAAAAATGTGCCATGAAAAGGCGTGCCAGTTTGTCGGGCGGCAAGAGGCGCGCAATACGCGTGGCTGCCTCGGCTATTTAACCAAGACGAAGGCTGAGGCTGAGGCATACCATTCTGAAACCTCTGAAACTTTGGCAGTCTGAAACACTCTGTAAACCCTGCGCTGAAACACTGAGCAACCCAAAACATGGCCTCTTCTTCCCGTCCAGCTACCCAGAACCTGCTCACGCTCTTTCCAGAACTGAACGAGCCCACAAGAGAAATAACTGGTGCGGTGGCCAGTGAACCTCAACCAAACACCTCTGGTTTTGCTCCATTGAACTTTCCGATGCGGTCGGTGGAGCAAAAAATGGCGGTGCAAACTGATATTGAGGCTAATCAGTATACTTTGAAGGCATGTGTGGAAAGCATGACGGCGGTCACAAACTTGTCAAACCGGCTGCAGAGTAGGACAAATGAGGTGCAGCATTTAAACGCCCAACTGGCTCTGCTCCAACGCATGTATAAGGATGCGCGAGCAGAGATAAGTGTGCTGAAAGCAGAAAATAAGGAGCTGAAGCGGAAGGCCACCGTAATGTTCCGATTTGGAGGTCCGCCATATGCTGCAGTGGAGGAGCAGGGAGTAGTGATCATGCCCAGTGGAGTGGGAAACACGGAGGCAACACCGGCAAGGGCCGCCCAGGACGGAGGCAAGAAGAAGAGACCTGCAGCAGAGTAGAGAAGAAAAATCTCACTGTGGGTGTGGGTTTTGGTTGTTTGTTTTGGTTGTTTTTTTTTTTTTTTTTTTTTTTTTTTTGTAAAATTGTGATCGGGGTTGATCCCTGAGATGAATAAAAATATGGGTTGTTGTGCAAATAGTAAATTGGTTTGGTTTTTTTTTTTTTTTTTTTTTTTTTTTTTTTTTTGGCAAAGAAATAATAATGAAAAAAAAAAAAAAGTGTGTGGCCCACGGTTGTGTGAAAACCGGCAATGGGTTTGATTTTTTTTTTTTTTTTTTTTTTTTTTTTTTTAATAATAATAATAATAATAATTTTAAATAAAAATATATTAAGGTAGAAAGCATAGGCGTGGGTCTGATGGAGAGAAAAAGTAACATGAGAGAGAGGGAGTGGGTTGATTAAGAAAAAGTTTGGATCATAAAGTGCATGTGGGAGAAATGATTATGTTTTTTTTTTTTTTTGTTTAAAAAAGAAGAGATAAAATAAATAAATAAATAAATAAATAAATAAACAAAGTAGTAAAAGAAAAAAGTGGTGTTCTCTCTCTCTCACCACATTCAGCCCTTCGGGGAAGTTTGTTCAAATTGAACATGCCTTAACAGCTGATGGATCTGGCCAAACATCTTTAGGGATTAAAGCTGCTAATGGAGTTGTTATTGCGACAGAGAAGAAACTACCATCTATCGTGGTTGATGAAGCGTCGGTGATCGATGGCGCAAGTGGCGAAGCCGGACTTGGCGAAGAGGACGGAGATGTTACGGAGTTACAGATCGGTGTAAAGTATAAGCCGAAAACTTGTGACATTCAGGCACACAAAGGTGATAGAGTCAAAGTACATTATCGGGGTAAACTCACAGATGGATCTGATTCCAGCTTTGAAAGGAGTGACCCAATTGAGTTTGAACTTGGCAGTGGTCAAGTGATTAAAGGATGGGACCAAGGATTGTTGGGCATGTGCATAGGAGAGAAGCGCAAGTTGAAAATACCTGCAAAACTTGGTTATGGAGAGCAGGGGTCGCAACCCACCATTCCAGGTGGTGCAACACTTGTTTTCGACACCGAGCTTGTTGCAGTGAATGGGAAAACATCTGATGGAAGGTATGTGTAGAGGTCCGGCGGGCGGCCAAGGCGAGACTGCCGCCCGCCGGTGAAGTAGAATGACTAGGTTGTTAACCTTGCTCTGATACCATGTAAAAAATAAATTGATGTATTATTATTGATTTATTGATAGATGATTGATAAATTACAATTCCTATACAATCTATATATAGAAGAAAATGTGGTAGTAGGTGTAGTGGAGTGTAGTGGAGGTGATAGTGGGTTAGGTGAAGTGGAGTGTGTGGTGAAGTGGAGGTAGGTGAAGTGGAGTGTGTAGTGGAGTAGGTGAAGGTAAAGATGGGAAATTCTAACATACCCACTATCCTTCCTAGCTTGGTATTGCCCTTTAAAACATAAATCTAGTACCAAAATCCTATGTTGAGAGGCCAGGCTCTCTCCAGGAATCACCTTACAATCATTGCATTTTAGGCGGTCCACTTTTCTCACTGAGAAGTAATCTATTTGGCTCTTAACTGCCCCACTGTTAAAGGTTATCAAATGCTCCTCCCTCTTCTTATACATAGTACTGGCCACCGCCAGGTTAGAAACCAACGTAAAATCTAAGATACTCTCTCCAATCTCATTTCTGTCATCAAAATCGTATCCACCATGCACCCTTTCATAGCCTAGTTTATCTATGCCTACATGGCCATTAAAATCTCCACCTATAACCAGGTTCTCTCCTATGGGTATCTCTTGTAAGATCTCATCCATTTGCTCTCAAAAATCCCTCTTACTCTGGTCATCTAATCCTACTTGAGGGGCATATGTACTAATAATGTTCATTATATTCCCTCCAATAGCCTGGACACCTGGTTATGAAAAAAAAATAAAAAATTCTGTGGAATAGTATGGTATGTGCTATGGTTGGGGTTATTTGGATGGAAAGAGATGTGATAATTTTGTATTGTCAATAAGGGGTTAGTCGAGTGGTAAAGACTTGAGGATAAGATCCAAGGTCTCGAGTTCGAGTCACCCAAGAGGCCACTAGAGGTTTGTCTAGTCATTATCTCTAGGGTCTCGAGATTAGTCGAGGTGTGAGCAAGTTAGCCTGGACACCTGGTTATGAAAACAAAATAAAAAATAAAAAATTCTGTGGAATAGTATGGTATGTGCTACGGTTGGGGTTATTTGGATGGAAAGAGATGCGAGAATTTTTTATGACAAGTTTGAAGATATTGATGACTATGGGACATGATTAGTTATTTGTCTTCTTTTTGGGTTTTGGTATCGTCCCACTTTAAGGGGGTGCCTTTGGTTTTGATTTGTAGAGATTGGAAGCCTGTTTTTCATGTGTTATTGTGTTACTTTCTATTGGCCAAAGAGAATCACCAGAAATGTAATTGTGTTACCTTTTTCTCTCCTTTCATTTCTTGATGAAAAAAATTATTTATTAAATAAGACAGTAGAACTGAACTTAAACCGAAGGTAGGACTGAAATCTTATAAATTACAGCCCACAATATCACACTTTGAAGGCAATCTCGAATCTGGATAGTAAAGGAATGACGGCTGATTGCTGGCCCCTCGTGTGCAAACGTAGTGGTTGAATGATTAGAAGTAGCCGCAGGGCCGATTCCTCAAACACGAACTTCCTATGCTTAAAGCACTCATTAAGATGGAGCTTTATCAAGCTCTGTTATTGGAATTATTCTCTAAAACTCATCAGAGGTAGGCTGAGAAGGCCACTCAACGCTACTAATTGTTGATACAACTCACTCGACCAAGCCATGTGCTTGATTGTAGGAGGAATCACTCACTCCAAGCAAGACACACTTGCACAAAAATTTAGAATCAAAATCACTTTTTTTCCCCTTTCCTTCAGATATATTTATATTATATATATATACATACATTATAAAGATTACTTCATCCAAGGCTCCTGTTAATTTTTGTATAACTTTCAACAAAACTTTCGGTTACATAGACAACTTTTTAACTTGCTAGGCAGTCAAATCACAACTTCTAAGCTATAATAATAGGCTTTATTTAACATCATTGACTAATAAATACAATGACTAGAAACTAATAAGACACTGAATATTGGTAAAGTGACACGTCACCCATATGGCTGTCACATACACTGCCTTGATAGATGCCACATCAATGAAGATTATGCCTCTACATCATACTCCCCATCTAGACCTTGAGTTTGGTTTTTCTTTATTTGTTTTTCTATACTTTGGTTTTTGTCCAATCCAAGGCTCTATTATTTGATATATTCAAAAAGCTTGATCCTTGGGAGCGCAACAAAAGAACGTAGGATTTTCATGACACTTGTCTTGAACATGTCCACAACTTCTCACTTCTATAAGCCCCCATTGTCAATAGTATTTTCTTATATCAAGCTGTTGATACATGTATTTGGTCTTCTCATGTTGCAAGGCATGTCATCGTTAGGGTTTGTCTCAAACCAATTCTTCACAATACAAGGCGTAAGTGAACTTTAGCTTAGTATCCAACTCGGCCAGCTTTGGTTGCCTGCTAGTGGCGACTCTAGAAAATTTCGGGAGTGGGGTCATTCAATTTTTTTTTTTTTGATATTGTCATATTTTTGATATTTTATTTTTTCATGTTTAAAGACAAAAACAATGAAAAGTTTAAAAACACTCAACATTTAATATCTTTAATTTTTTTTTAATGTAAAACAATGTTTGAAAATTAAAAAATAATTCTTAAAAGGAGTATTATTTAATTTTTTCCCCAAAAATAGTCTATCAAGCAAGATTTTCATATTAGTTTCTGTTTTTTTATTTCTAAAATAAAAAAACTTCTCAAATTATAAATTAAAAAACTAGTATTGTTTTAACCAAAAAGACAGGAACACAAGTACTTTTATGAATTTGGATCCTCTATAATGGACTCTCTGTAGCACATTCTATAGTACTTTGAATGACAATATGCCACATCAAAAAAATAGAGGAACTAAGTGTTGAGATTTAAAGTTGAAAATAAACTATTTTTTAAAGAGCAATGACATACATAATCACTTTTCTTATCTCATTTTCGAACTCATTGACAAAACAATGTGACTCACATAAATAAATAAATACGAAATTCACTCACTTGTATCTAGGGGTATAAAAATAAGATAAAAAATAAGGTTATATATAATATTTTTCTTGGTAGTGTAAAGACTTGAGGAAAATAATAAAGAATTAGAGAGAGGCGATAAGAAAGTGGGTAGTAAAGTACACAGATGGTTCAACCAATAAAATGAGAGGGTTCATGAAATACGTATAACTGACTTTCAATAATAAAACTTGTCATAACTAATAAAAGATTTCAAATCTTGGAGGGTTCAAGTGAACCCCCTTGCTTGAACGTGGTGTTGCCAGTGTTGCCTGCCTTTGCTCATTGAGCTCTGTTCATGCTGCTCTTCATGGAGCCCGACTCCACTCGACTAGCTCCGCTTGCCTTGTCACTTTGTCTGACCATGGTAAGCTATGATTGAAAAAGATATCTTGTTGCTGCCATGCCAGCCTAGGCTAGGAGCAGGGCCTAGGAACCCCATTGGGCATGGTAACTTTGTCATAGGATGCCCAAGTGAACCAAATAACCCCACGTGGTATAATAAGTACTTGTGGATGGGGTGATTAAAGTTGAGGGATTGTCAGAGTTGCTTGGCTCACCCCCTCAGAATGGCTCTACTTTAGATAGTCTTAGAGAAGTGAGAGATGCCTTTAGAAGAAAGCCATAATTTGACCAAGTCATCTGATACCTTGTGAGGTGTATCATACCTACCACCCACAAATCTTTGATACAACCCCTGAGGTCTAAGCATTGGTATAGTTGGGCAAAGGTGGATGAGCCACCTCTCTCCAAGCATGCAGCACCATGCAAGGGTAAGTGCACCCCATATCCCAACACTATACAAAAGGATGCTTCCACTCTTGTTCTCACTTATTGCCACTCTTTGTCTCCACTCTAAGGTTGTTTCAGCTTTCTCCCTGTCCACCTTGTTGGTCATCCTCTGTCTCAGTGCTATCGTAATTTCCAACAGGCCCATGGTCTGTCGACTTGCCAATGACCTCCTTCATAGGCCTTTCTTTATTGAAGTTCTTTGCTGTACTGCTGGTGCTTCTCTAGTAGTTTACATGCACTGTTCTGTTCCTTATGATTTTTGCTTTTCCATTCCAACCATCTACAACCCGAGAAAAAAGAGTGAAGAACAAAAAAAAAGGGGGGGGGGGGGGGGGGACAGATGCAAACACATGCAATGCACACGCTAAATCCAACAGTTGGATCCAACTCTTGGTTTGATGTCATTGTGTATAAAACTGTAACTATTTTGAACTCATTAACAGTTCATTTTTTATGTATTTAAATACATTGCTGAAAATGCATGGTATATAATATATATACATATGTATACATGGGATATGTTGAGTGGCTGTGTTTGGTAGAAAAGGAAATATTTGATGACTGAGAGTTTACTATTTATACTTGTCTGAAATAGATTTATCCTTCATACAAGCACAAAGCAATGTGGGTTAACTAGTTCCTGACCAGGTGTGGAATGATAGAATTATGCGTGTCTCGTGCATGCGTGTCACTCAAGAGTCATATGTGGAGGGAAATTTCGAATGATTGTTGTGCCCTTTGTGACTTTGCCTTGGAATGGAGAGTGTTCATTTTTCATTAAAGTTTTTGATCGAAGTTGTGATATATATTTCTCTATTATTTTTATTTTATTTTAAATTTCTTTGGGGTGCGGTTTGCTACTCTCTCCTATTTTGCTATTTTGAATACCTTGACCATTATGTTATGAAGCATTAGCATGGGTACTTTGACAAACATGCAGCACACGTACCGGGTACTTACCGGCATATGGTACTTTTGCATCGCGTGCTCAAATTTTTCTTCTTAAGACGTACCTAGTATATAACGATGCCGTATTGTACCTTAGTCGAAACAATATATTTTTTTCTATTACAGAGATAAAATTCCTTTCACTAGATTTTTTTATTTTTATTTTTAGTTTTATGCTTAGTATGATTTTAAAATTAAGTTATGGTTTGTAAGTTATTAAATATAATGACGTTTAATTTTGGTTTATACCTTTACTTTTGGCATTTAGGGGTTGTTTGGGATGTTCTCAATAAGTGCACTTTTTGACTTTTTGGACTAAAAAGTTGAGGAAAAAAATATGGTTGTTTGGGTTAACTTTTTGACTTTTTATGGAAAAGTGTGTATTAAAAAATTGTATAAATTAGTGTGTAGGGGAAAATTAGGATTGAGAGTTGTGCAGCCGTATTTTTTGACTTTTGGTGAATAGTAATAACTTTTTAACTTTTTGGCTTTTTGACTTTTTTTCAATTTGCCAAACTTGGCCTTAATGTTAATTGTAGGTTGGATCTTAACAAATTAAACAATTTAATCAATTTTTACATTACTCTACATTAAAAATAAATATTTTTTTTACAAATGTACCAAGCCATACCCGTATCCTACATTTTTTGGATTTTACTGTATTGACGTACCCATATCATACCAATACTAGTACTCGTATTTGTACCCGTGCTTCATTTCGTTTCTATTAGCCACAGTAGTTGTTCGAATTGTATTTTTTCTACACTAATATTTGTGTCTGCTGATTGTGAAATTTGGGAAAATATCTGCTTCATATTAATTTTTGTTATTGTTTTTGAACTGCAGAAAGTTTGCCTAAGCTATAGATGTGCTGACATGGATCGTGAAATCCCTGCTCTTATGGGTGTCTCAAAGGCTATCCTTGAAAATGTTATATTTGTGCATCAAGACGAGGCCAACTGGCCTTTGCAAGATCCTTCTACATTGAAAAAGAAGTTTGATGATATCTTCTCTGCTACTAGGTATTTTTGAATGTGCTCTGAAAACTGATCCAATTTTGTGTTTTTCTGACATGAGATTTACCACTGTAGTGTGTTTTATTGTGTATACTGTCCATTTGTTTTTGGTAGCAGGCTCATCTTAACTTGGATTACATTGCTGTTAGATGCATATATAGTGTATATCCATGAACAATATAGAACATCTCTTGAAGTATTGCTGTCCACAAAAATTTTATTACGTAGCACCAATGGGGGAAAGAAATCAGTCAAGCAAAGAATATAATAGGGAAGAGTAGAAGAAGAGGAAGAAAATAAGAACGGGTGGAGAGAAGAATTTGTAGAGAAGAGAGGCATAGTATACTGAATTCTCAAATTCAGTAGTAAGCCAATATAAAAAACATAATAGTCCAATACACATCAACCTATAAGTTAGAATGTAAAATGAAGGAATTTAGGGTTGGGAATTAGGAGGAAGAAGAAGAAGAAGTTTTATATATATTGAATAATCATTGTTCCTCAACTTTACATTAGTCAAATATATATAGACAAACCCTAACATAGCAATATGACCATCGTACCCTCAACTTAAGTAAATATTAACAATAGAACAAAAGAACATTCTAGCATTCCCCCTCAAGCTGGAGCATAGAGATCGAACATGCCCAGCTTGACGGATAAGCGATGAAACAAAGGCCGAGCCAAAGGCTTGGTGAGAATATCACCCAATTGATCCTTAGAACGAACATAAGGAGTCACAAGTTGTTTACGGAGTAATAGATCACGAATAAAATGGCAATCAACTTCGATATGTTTGGTGCGTTCAGGAAACACAGGATTATTGGCAATGAAGATAGCAGCTTGATTGTCACAAGACATGATCATAGGAGTGGGAACAGAAAAGCCAAAATCTTGGAAAAGAGACTGAACCTAGAGCATCCCAGAAGCAGTATGAGTCATGGCACGATACTCAGCCTTGGCACTAGAATGAGCAACAACAGTCTGTTTCTTGCTACGCCAAGTAACTAGATTACCACCAACAAACGTGCAATAGCCCGAGGTGGAACGGCGGTCAGTCTTATTACCAGCCCAATCAGCATCACTGAAGCCAGTGACAAACAAAGAGGAAGAGGGGCGATAGAGCAAACCTCGATCGGGAGCACGCTTTAAGTATTGCAAGATACGACACACAACACAAAATGGGGTTGATGGGGAGCATGCATAAATTGACTAACCACACTCACGGCATAGGTAATATCTGGACGAGTAACAGTGAGATAGATTAACTTCCCAACCAACCGACGATAACGACCAATATCGGGAAATAAGTCACCAGTGTCACCATCAAGCTTGACACTAGAATCCATGGGAGTATCACTGGGGCGTGTGCCTAAGAGGCCAGTCTCAGTAAGAAGATCAAGAACATACTTCCGTTGAGAAAGAAACAAGTCCTGAGAAGAGTGGGCAACTTCAATTTCAAGAAAATACCGAAGAAGGCCCAAGTCTTTGGCGTGAAATTGTTGTCCCAAATATTGCTTCAAATCAGCAATACCAGTGGAGTCACTCCCTGAAATGATGATGTCATTCACATAGACAATAATAACAATACTCCTAGTAGACGAGTGGCGAACAAAAACAGAGTGATCAAAGGTGGAACGGTGAAATCCATAGGCAAGCACAACAGCACTAAGGCCTCGTTTGGGAACAGGCTAATTTAGTAACTTTTTGGCTATTTGGCTAAAAATGTAGGTAAAAAAAACTTGTATGTTTGGGATGACTTTTTGGCTAATTACGAAAAGATGTGCAAAAAGTAGAGAGAAAAGAGAATCTTTGACTTTTTGGTATGGGTTGTTGGCTTTTTGGCTAATTTAGTAACTTTTTGGCTAATTGGCTAAAATAGCCTCTTGCCAAACGAGGCCTAAAGTGATCAAACCAGGCACGAGGGGACTGCTTAAGACCATACAAGGCCTTCCGCAATCGACAAACAAGATGCTCTTGGTCGGGAACAACATAGTTAGGGGGCTGATCCATATAAATCTCCTCTTGGAGATCGCCATGGAGAAAGGCATTCTTGATATCAAGCTGATATAAAGGCCAAGACTGATTAACTGCAACAGAGAGAAGAATCCGAACAGAATTAATACGAGCCACAAGAGAGAAGGTCTCCAAGTTATCAACACCATAGGTCTGGGTAGGCGAGCCTTAAGTCGCTAAACAGTTCTATCAGGAAGATACTTAACAGTATAGATCCAACAACAACTCATAATAGATTTGCCAGACGGTAGAGAGGTAAGTTCTCACGTCTGATTCTGATAAAGAGCATGCATTTCTTCATTCATGGCATGCTTCCAACCAGAGATGGACATAGCTTGCTAATAGGTGCGGGGAATGGAAATGCTAGACATGCTACAAGCAAAAGAGTGAAGATAGGAGAGAGGCGATCATAAGAAATGAAATGAGCAATAGGATGTTGAGTGCAAGTTCGTTTACTTTTGCGGAGTGCAATAGGAAGGTCATCAGATGGCATAGCAACAGGTAGAACAGCGGCCTCAGACGAAGGAGATGAACTGGTCGGGCTATAAGACACAATGCGACGAGCTTGAAATTGTTGATAAACCTGCAAAGGAGGGGTAGAAGCAAGAGGAGATGGAGAGGATATAGGAGTGGATGTGGAAGCAGTATAAGAGGGAAAAGTAGGAGTGAGAGAGGTTGGCTCCCTCTCACGAGAAGAGAGAAGATCAATAGATAACTGTTGCCCAGAGGAAGAAAAAAAACGGAGTAGACTCGAAAAAGGTAACATTAGGACCGACAAAGTAGCGACGGGACTCAAGATGATAACACCGATACCCTTTCTGAGTGCGAGAATAACCTAAGAACACATACTTGCGTGCGCAAGGAGATAACTTATCCAAACCAGGGTGAAGAACATGGACAAAGGCCACACAACCAAAAATGCGAGGAGGCAAGGGAAAATGAGATGTTGTGGGATATAGCAGAGAATAGGGAGTTTGATAAGCAGAGAATAGGGAGATGTGTATACAACACTAGAGGGCATGCGATTGATAAGCAAACAAACAGTGAGAACTGCATCGCCCCAAAACTGTTTAGGGATATGCATATTAAACATCAGGGTGCGAGCAACATCTAACAAATGGCGGTGTTTTCGCTTTGTAACACCATTTTGAGGGGATGTATGAGAACAACTAGTTTGATGGATAATACCATGAGTATCACAAAATGTAGTTACGATAGATTGCACATATTTTAAAGCATTTTCAGATCGAAATATCTTAATACGTTTGCCAAATTGAGTAAAGATTTCATTATAAAACTTAGAGATGATGAAAGGCAAATTAGATCTTTGTTTCATTAAAACAACCAAGTCATCCGAGAGTAATCATCCACAAAAATAACAAAATAAAAGAACCCATTAACAATGGGAGTTCTAGAAGGACCCCAAATATCTATATGGACAAGAGCAAACGACTCAAACACTTGACTAACACTACGACTAGGAAAAGAATTACGGTGATGCTTCCCAAATTGACAGGCTTCACACTCAATCTGAGAAACATGACTCAAGCCCGAAACAGCTAACTTGAGCTTGGCTAAGGAGGGGTGACCCAAGCGAAAATGCCACTGAAGAGGAGATACACTAGCACTCAACACAGCAGATGGAGGATGAGGAGAGGTCTCAGTGTCCAAAAAGTATAAGCCATCCTTCTCATGTCCCGATCCAATCATCTTCTTGGTCTGGAGGTCCTGCAAAATACATGAAGTAGGAGAAAAGGTTATCGAACAATGGAGAGCTTGAGTCAATTGGCTAACAGAAAGCAAATTAAATGAAAATTTAGGAACATAAAGACCAGAAGGTAAAGAAAGGGATGGAGTGGGCAGGAGTGGACCTTGACCACAGACTGGCCGAGAAGATCCATCAGCAAGTATAATGGTATGATCAACAGGTCTAAGAGTATCAAAAAGAGAGGAATTACCAGAGACATGGGAACTAGCACCAGAGTCTAGAAGCCAAGGCTGAGGGGACTTAGCCACACATGCAATATTACCTGAACTAGTCATGGTAGCAGTAGAAGATGAAGGTAGACTAGGCTGGAGAGACTGGACAAGAGCAGTAAGCTCACTAATCTGAGTAGTGAGTGTCTCATGAGAATTAACCGGAGAAGCATCCGAGCCAGTGGACAACAAGGAAGACTGTGAGGATGGGACATCCATAACATGATGGACATGATCAGGTTTGCTATATTTCTGCCAACACCAAGATTCAGTATGACCTTAGGAACCACAATTAGTACACTTGCGATCACCACGTGTACGAGAACTAGGTCCACTATTACCGCCACCACGGAAACCACCACGTGAGCCACCACTACGAGGTTTTCCTCCACAAGAGCCCCGTGAACCAGAATAAGAGCCCTGGGAACCAGATGAACCATGAAAACTCCCGCGAGTAGACCCATGATCACCATTACTAGAAACCAATACAGAAGATTATAAAGTAGAGGACCTAGAAGTGGATTGTGCTTGTCCCAATGAAGAGCGTAACAGCCTAGAATAGGCATTGGTAGCTGAAGGTAAAGTCTCACTGGCAAGAATCTAATCCTTGAACCCTCGCAACTCAGGATCTAAGCCAGAAAGTAAAGAAGCCATCATAAACTCTTCCCAATGTTGCTTCTGCTTGTTCACATCAGTAGTGAAAGGTCGATGCTGCAGTAACTGATCCCACAAAGTCTTGTGACTACTATAATAATCAGGGAGAGACCGGCCAGATTGATGCATAGCAAAAATTTGTTCATATAACTTATAGACCCGAGAGACATTACTTTGATTTGAAAAAGACTCGGCAAGGGAGTCCCAAATGTCCTTAGAGGTATCACAAAATTTCACGGTAGTAGCAATATGTGGTTCCAGACTATACCAAATCAAACCCATAACATAGGAATCCTCACTACACCAATCATCATAAGCTTGATCATTAGGAGGAGGAGGGAGTTCGCTAATGAAGCGGGACTTCTTACCACGTAAGAAAATCTTGACGGCGTGGGTCCAAGCCAAATAATTGGTACCATTCAATTTCTTGGTAGTGATAGATTTAGGCATGTCATCATCCTTACCCATGGTTATAGCTTTAGCCTCAATCTCAACCATAATGATCAATCACACAAAATTCTCAACACGAGGGGCAAAATACTTGCAAACAAATACCCACAACAACCAGTACCAATACTTGTGGACCCAAATTACTTGCAAACAGACATAAAACTAGCTCAAAAAAACAAAAATCCACAGCAAAAATAGGCAAGAGTGAGGAGAACACAGGTCTGCCACCAGATTTGAACCCAAATTAGACCAACACACCAACTCAACAACAGAAATCAAGAAATAGAGGACAAATATCCCTTGCTAGAAGGATTTCAGCCCTTATATAGGAACTTGCAATAGGTAGAATTGAAGACACAGTGCTGCTGGACCACAAAATAGGCAATAATCGAACAAAACACCAACCCAACAGTAGCAAAACCACAAAATAAGATCAAGGACCCCTAGGGTTATGAGTTTCGGCTCCTAGGGAAGAGATTCCAGCAAGAAAAAACAGCAAAAAGTAGTCCCAAGAGTAGATTTGAAAAACAGTACCAAAAACATGAAAATACTTTCAAAAATCAAAAACTCACATGAGGGATGATCAAAAAATTCCACAAAAATCACCATAAATCTCAGGAGACAATTTCGAGTCTAGGAATGAAGGACTCGTCCGTACAGTGCTTACGTCATGCTGACGTCATCGTACGGTTGATGACATCAGCACGTCTCGGTTATCTCAGATCGATCTCCAGAGTTTGTAGAAACCTTTTTCATGAAGAATAGGTCGCTCTGATACTAAGTTAGAATGTAAAATGAAGGAATTTAAGGTTGAGATCTAGGAGGAGGAAGAAGAAGAAGAAGAAGTTTTATATATATTGAATAATCATTGTTCTTCAACTTTACATCAGTCAAATATATATAGACAAACCCTAACATAGCAATATGACTATCGTACCCTCAACTTAAGTAAGTATTAACAATAGAACAAAAGAACAAATTAAGTATTCTAACACTATACATATAGGCTTATAAAATCAAAACAAACTATTAATATTTACTTCAATTAGGACCTTCATTCTATGGTCATTGGAGAAAGCTTGTTGTGACCGTCTAGCCTGTATTGTGTCTTTAACTTTTGGTGGCACTCAACAAGTGATACCTCTCTACGAGACATGCTATTTTATGAGTATCATCTGGTGCTAATGACTCGAGCTGTATGTCAAATGATGCTAACAGATGTGACCTAAGTGTAGAGCCAGATACTTGCACAATATACAATGTCAATCAGCCTTAAAAGTTTGTTTATTCTTTTTCTTCTTCTCATCATAACTAACAATTGTGACATAAATTACTTGAGAAAATAAGCAGCAACCAGTTACATGAAAGTTAGAAATTCTAGCCTTGGAATATACAATATATAGACATGTATATTGAAAAACAAAGATGATCACTAAGAGGCAATAAAAGATGGCCTACAACAGTTGTACATGGAAATTTTACATGGGCCTATTCACTCCACAAGAGATATATTATCAAGGGTAAATAACATCATTAGTCCCTGTAATCTAAGAAAACTCACTTTAGTCTCTGCAGTTTCAATTCAAACAATTTGAACCCTATACTTTTAATTTTTTTGCAATGTGGTCCCTCCGTTATGTGTTGTTAACATTTTTAATGGAAAAAAGACCATGCGCAAAATTAGAGTGACCAAAGTGGAATTAAAAGGATACTATGAGGACTATTAGTGTAATTTATTTATTGCACCGGTTGTCCCTATAGTTTCTTTTGAATTCTATTTTTGTCCCTCTAGTTTTGCACGTGGTCGTTTTTGTTTAAAATTCTAATGGCAAGTAACGAAGGGACCAACATTGCAACAAAACTAAAAATGTAAGGTTCAAATCAGATTGAAACTACAAGGACCAAAGTAAATTTCCCTCAAAATAAAGGGATCAACGATGTACTTTTCCGTATTATCAATGTAGTCTAAAGTAATCTCTATGAATGGAATAATCTTCCCGCCACCTAACTATATAAACAACTCAAGACTGTCTATTTAGGCTATATATGGATTGCTCCATGTCCTTGAAAGATTGCTTGTGATCTTGAAGTCATAACAAGATCTATCACAAGGCATTTTACCCCGATTTTCAATTGGTTGTAAATCAAATAAAGATGAGCGTGATGCCAAAGTTACATGTTTAGAGTTATGCTCAAGTTAATCGATTTTTGTTCATTGTTTTGTTGATTTTTTATATATATTTTTATATTATTAATTTGATTTTCTATTTTAGTTTGTAAACATGATGATCATCATAATCTAAAATGCGATCACAAGGCTCCACTAAAAATGAGAATGACAAAGGCGCTGTTTGGGAAGGAGGTTTTTTTATTTTTTTTTCACTAAAAGACAAATTGGTTACGAAACCAAAAAAAACAAATCCAAACAAAATATCACATCAAACCCCATAATCATTTCACTTTTTCTCTCATAAATATCACATCTAACCATAAAAAAACCCAACTATCTTCCCAAATACAAATTTTTTTTTCTCCAATAATATCCTACAGCTAAAAAAATCTACAAAAAAACCTACTTCTCAAACACCCACAAAATTACACCAAGACATGCAAAAAATAAAGAGTGAAAGAGAAAGAAATGAGGGTGAAGAGAAATAATATAGAATTTATTAGAAAAGATTTTAGCAAAATTAAACATTTAGAATGGCAATTTGCAGGGATTTTTTTTAATTAATGAATGGCTTTACAATGAAACTAATGAATTATAATCATAATGAAAATCAATACAACATATAACTAATATAAAGAAACTCCCTAGGTAAGAGAAAAAAACCCAAACAAGTATATCGAGATTTGAGAATATGACCCACTAACAGATTGGGAGATTTGAATCTCTGACCTCATAGTGAAATGCAAGGATTTTGATTGATAGACTAACCTCGTTGATTTTGAAAAAGATTTTGTCGAAAATAAAAGAGGTCCAAAGATTTAAGGGGAATACTTGAAGCTTTAAAGGAGACAATTAAAAATATTTGGGTAAATTACATTTTGCTCTTAAATTTCTAGTCACTTTCTCACTTTGACCCTTCATGTTTCATGTTTTTCTCACTTTACTCATAAAGCTAATTTCTGATAAAAATTAGACAGAAAGTGTCACAATAACTGTCACATAACATAAAAAATATATTATTATATTGGTGTTTAAGTTTATGTTAGAGATGTGAGTTATATATAGTAAAATATTTTTATGTTACGTGAATGTCAATGTGTCATTTTCTATCAAATTTTTAATACAAATTAGTTTTAGGAGTAAAGTCGGAAAAACTTGAAACATAAAGGGTCAAATTGAGAAAAAACAAATTTTAAAGGCCAAAGTGGGAAAGTGGCCAAACATAAAGGGAGGCAAAGCGTAATAATTTACCCAAAATATTTATTGAGGGGTGGCATGTGCACCCCCGGTCCCCGTGTGGCTCTGCCCCTGGCTGGGGACACTCCTATCAATCCAAAATTAATATATGGGAGCAGAAAAAGTAGACATTTAAAGCTAATTTAATTGGTTTTGTGGTTGAAAGATTAGTATGAATGTAGGGTTTTCAATAAAGTCTAAATTTGTCTCTAGGAATGGAATAATCGTCCTACTGCTTTACTACATAAACAACTCAAGACTGTCTATTTTAGCCTTGGAGGTGACAAAGGATGAGTGCAGTGAACACTCTTATTGAGACCAAAACTAATGTATAGCAGCAGAAAAGAAAGGTTTTGAGTCTGATTTTTAATTGTTTGTTTTTCAAAGAATGGAAATGTGGTAAAATATGGGATTCTATGATTTCAAAAGGTGCAACAAAAGGGTAAGAGTTTGGGAATGAAAAAAACAAGGTTTTAGGGGCTGGTTCTGGGCATTGTGAATGGTACTCGCTCGCAATAACTTTCTTGGTTTAGTCATCTTTTGCAAGTTAAGGTGCTAGATTTAAAGAATTGTGATGCTTGCGGGTTTGACAGGGATTAATACAGATCCGGTTTTGTGGTTTTAGAGGCTAAAAGTACATAAATTTTTTAAAGAAAAAGAAAGAAAGAAAGAAAGAAAACCCTCTAGGCATCATTCCTAGATTCCATCGGCATCACAAATAGGCTAAGAAGTATGGACATGGACGCAGACACGTTGATATGAGAAAAATGGGGACACAGACATGGTAGAGACACGACAATAATATATATACATTTGCTATGGAGATTATTACATTCACAAACAATCAAAATTAAAAATCCCACTCTTAAAACTCTTATCGTTTATTTTTTATTTTTATCTTTATGGACACCTATTAATTATTTAAATCTAAGCAAAAAATAATAAATATTCACCATCCAACATTTATCAAAAGCACCAAAGAGGGGAAAAAAAAACTAGTTAGTGTGTCCCCGACGTGTCCCTGAAAGCAAATTAATTAAATAAAGGGACATGCCACGTGGCGTGTCCCCATGTCTAACACCGCTTGTTTTGGAGTGTCGGCGCTTCATAACAAATAGGCTTAGAATATATCCAATTTTAAAGAACATTCAAAAGCTCTAAAGATTCTTTTATCCATATTCGTCATTGAATCATAAGTATAACATGGCGTTTATCTAGAATCCTAAGGACTCCTCGTCGTAATAAGATTTGACTTTTATTTGGAAACTACTATTCTTGACTTCCAAAACTCTCTAAACCTAAATAAGACCACAAATAGAAACCTTATTACATTGACTCATATGACGACTCGTGGACAACGCTACAACCCACATCTAGATGCTTTGTAAATTATCGAAATACTCCTGACATGAAGTTTATTAAAAACTAGCTACCATTTAAACCACAAATAGGACTCTACTAGAACTAGTAACGTGACTATGCGTGGTTTTTATAGGCTTCACGATTAAGTCATGCCTATTTCCAAATATTTCTACGTTTTTGAATTTACTTTTTTTTGAGCTTCTTGTCGCTTGCATCATAAGTATTATGGGGACATGGTAAAATATTTATATTTCATAATATTATTCTTTTATTTTTTGGGGTAAAATGGTGCTTACATGCTGGTAAAGATCATTTTATGCATAACATGAGAGTTTTATGCATAGTTTTATGGTAAACTTGAATTGCTAGATGTGTTTACTAGGGGAATATCCAACTGCACATGTACCTGCCAATGTTTGACACAAGTACTTCAAACATTTAGAAAAGTCCATGTAACAAACGTTAAAAGTAATACACAACTTTTTGTCAACTTTATATAACTCGTTATCCTAAAATCAATTTTGATTTTCTATTTGAAGACCTTGACCTCTAAAACCTAACTAAATCTAATTAGAAACCTAAATAAAAACCTAATCACATAATATGACCCTCCATTTAGGACCCCTACAACCCATGTAACCTAAGGCTAATAACTTGACTACTCATGATTCCAATTAGGCCCAACTGGATTTGGCTGGAAACAAATCAATTTTTGAACTTTATCATTCTTTTAACTCTTTCTTCTTCTTATTGTTTGCGTTGCTTTGTTTCTTTCTCCGAGATACACCAAAATGCAAATTGGGACTTGTCCTTCTACAAGTAAATTGGCAATCATCCTTTGAAGCAATTTAAGAATAATGCCCATGTAGGTACATGAGTCCTGACCACCATGCCATTGTTATGTTATAAGACATGTTATACCTCGGCAACTGTATCATTCCCCCTTTGAGCCACTATGACACCTCCAAAAAGGGATGCACCATATCTACCATTTGTCCACGCATGATGCATCCCTTGGGACCTACACCAAAGGTTGCAAAGTTACCTTAGTTTTCCTTTATTTCTTAACAATGGGGGTTCCTATTTTCGATTGAGCTAGATCCCTTACGCTCCCTACCCTAATGTTTTAAAAAGCTCTAGGCGCATTGAGGTGCTAAGGTATCTTGGAGCCTAACCATGAGGCGCAAGGCAAGGTGCGTGCCTCACCAAGGAAGGCGCAAGTTGTAGAAGATAAACAAAATTTTAATATAGGCAAAGTTTTCAACATAAGTAAATGTTTCAAGAATTTCAAAAAACATAGAACAGCATTCAATATTCCAAAAACTATAAAAATAACATTAAACATTCCAAAAATTTCTCAAAAGTGACATTCAACCTTACTTTACCTAGTACTATTTGTCTGCATTCATCAACTTATTGATGTGATCCTTTTTTTTTTCTTTTTTGATAAGACTCGCACTGTATAGTATCTTAGTGGTTTTGATTTTAAACCGAGACCAAATTGTGTGATACCTTCAATCATTGGCCCAAAACTATCATAATTCACTATATTGAAAGGACTCTCACATGTCGTATAGCCATCTTGCAATCCTAGAGCTTTTGCTCAATGCCTAGGACTTTTTTTTTTAATATGAAAATTGGGTTTACATTTTATATTAATGGGGTTGTGATTCCTTGTGGCTACATATACAAAGAACAAGGATGGAGCAAAATTTTAAATGAAGCACATAAGGCGTGCGCCTTGTGCCTAAGCCTAAGGCGCACGCCTCAAGCACCTCAGATGCGCCTTTCCTACAATGCCTTGCCTTAAGCTGCCCGAGGTGCCTCAGGTGTGCCTTGGGCCTAAGTGTGTGCTTAGGCTTACCTTTTAAAACACTGTGCTACCCTATATGAAGTGGTTCACCATGCATTGCACAACACAATTGCATATCCTTACTCCTCTAGCATACACGTCTCTGTAGCCACCCTCCTGCTAAGGTTGCTTTTGGCTCTCTTCTCTCAAACTTCCGGTGGTCTCCAGCCACATCAGTTCTTGCCATCTTGCTAGAGGGCACTCCTCAGCCCCCCTCACCGTCTAGAACCTGCACCTCTTTACCAACTCAAGTAGTATGATATTTTAAGCTTAGAGGCATTTGAAAGCCTTTGTGAGGTTTATTTGAAGGAGAAACAAATTGAAAAAATGGTTTTTACTTTTGTTGAATTTGAAAGACTACACCAAATCACATGAATCGTATAATAATCATGACTATTAAGATTCGAGCACAATTCTGATAGATTCATTAAGATTTGTTATCATATGAGATTCAGGCAATATATTTGAATTGAATAGGGGTAAAATTGAATCGTCATAATATTCGAATCATGAATCGTAAGATTCTTACAACTAGGGACTTGACAATTTGACCGAAAACTTGCTAAACTCAGCTATTTAATTCTATTGATGTTTGTTATTGCTTTTGACTTTCTGTCCCTTGTTGCTCCAATTTGACAAGCTCATTCCATTTCATGTTTTAAAATAGTACAGTCTGTTTTTCTATAGTAAATTAGTTTTGTTTTGCTTCTGTATTATTTTAGATAAATTGAGTGACATGGTTTTGTACCCAAACTTCCACGGTATCACAAATATTTGATTATGAAAATTTTCATTTATCCAACTTTTTCTGTATATGATTGTCTTCTGTGATGCTTTTGAAATACAGTATGTATTTATTTCATTCTTAACAATTCCTGAAATTACTATGCAATTTTCATATTTTGCCTTTTCTCATTTCTTATCGAGTTTGACATTGTTATTTCCAAATTTTGGAAGCTTTCAATTTGGTTTCAGTCTAAATTAAAATTCTAGTAGTTTTTGTAAGAGCAGATTTACAATTTCTCTAGAGTAGTTGATGACATTTGGTTAGTTGGGGCAAGAAATAAAATCTCTGAATAAGATCCAGTGAGCTATAAATTTCATTATTTGGTTAACTATAGCTTTATTGCCATCCATAGGAATATGTAGATATTTGTCATTGTGTTTAAGCATTGCTTGATACTGCTTGTATAAATAATTAATTATCTTGAGCTAGTATACTGTTTCCACCAGCTCTTGCAATTAGGTTGTTTTTCTTTCTTTTTCTCTTCCTTTTTTCTTTTGGCGAAAAAGGATTCATGTAGTCAACCCTACTTGATTGGGACACAATACCTAGTTTGGTTTGGTTTTTTGTTGCAGAATCCATTCATTAATATCTTCAATTTCCCTTTTGGGGGTATTGAACCTTCTAGAATGTTGTCGCATATTGCATAAAACAATTTTGACCGTAACATAATTGAACTTGAGAGGTTTATACATAATTTGTCATGAGTGTACTATTGAAAGGTTTACACAAAGCTTATTTGGTAATATCAATGTCTCACACCTAGTAATTTGGAGAATTTTTGCATTCGACTTGCTTGAAATCATAAAATTTTGATGAAACTGGACATAAATTCTTTGGGTATTCTTAGCAAAATGGTTTGTTGCATTTAATGCCTTCAGGGATAGCCTACTTATCAAATTGAAAAAAGAAAAATAAAACGAAACCTTATTAACATTATCATATGTGATAACATTATTATTTTGGACCATTGTTCTTGTTTAATTCTTACTATGCTTTAAGTTTCTTGAATGGGCTATTGCTAATGAGTTTAGCTAAATTGGTTTCTATATGTGTATTAATTTTAAATCAGGTACACAAAAGCCCTCGAGGTTATCAAGAAGCTTCACAAGGAGCAGGCTCAAGAGATAAAAACGTATAAGCTAAAATTGGAGAATCTTCAAACATTGAAAGATGCTGCATACAAGGTTTCTTTTGTTTGCTTTTTTTATTTTCATTCAACAGATTGTTGAATGAAATATTTGTGCACATAATGCAATCTTGTTTTTGTTTTTCATGTTATAGTACAAGTTTCTTATAAGTGTGTATCTAAGTTAAGTTTTTATAAGGCTAGTTGCCTTTTGTTGGCTGTAGTGGAGTTAAATCAAGTTTTAATGTACTCTATGGAGTATGGATCGTGATTGCATTCTTCGTAGTCTTGGGGGAGCACAGAAGATTTGGGAAATCCTTGTTCTGACCTTACAATAGGAAGAAGTATGGTACTCAATATAGTTTTTTTGTCCTTTCTTCATCCAACTACGGGATTCAATGTGGTTCACAAACATTTCACAAACAGGTGATCCCTAATGTTTGTAACTTTTATGTTTTGGCTAAGAGATCCTTGATATCGTAGCTTATCCTAAAGAAAGTAAATTTATTACTTATTTTTTGGTTAAAAAAATATGCAACAGCCAGAATATTATGAACTGATTAGCTAAGTTGTTTGTGAAAGAGTCGGAGATTTGAAATGGAATTGGAAACTTTAATGTGGATTTGTTCCAAGAAAGTGGGGTACATGGATGATATGGATTTTAACAATATATCTTAGGAGGAATCAGAGCGGTTGGAGAGGCCTTTCACGAAAGAAGTTGGTAGTTCCCCTAATGGCCTTAATGGGGATTAAGTTCCAGGATTTGACGTGATGACATTGTGACTATCAGTTTCTTTCAAGCACATTTACTTATTATCTCTCTAGCTGTTCTATTTAGTCATAGAGGCGCTCAATTGGATGATTAGGTTACGGTAGTTGATGAAATCAATCTAGGGAATGGATTTCATTAGAGAGAGAAAGTCCCAAATTGGTGTAAAAAGCGCCAAAGCTCTAATTACGATATCAAAATATCATCAAAAGTGACTATCAAAGACCCTAACCACCTATTTATAGGCTATTGACAACTACGCAGCCTAAAAACATAACAACCATACTAATACTAACTGCATCAGACTTCCCCCTCTAAAGAAAACAACTTGTCCTCAAGTTGGGACTTGAACAAAATGACTCAAGACAACGACATCAACAAAATGACTAAAAAACACTGACTCATGGAAGCATAATGGACTTGCAATGAATAAGACTACTTAGTTGCAAGTCCTTATTCCAAAATGCTCCCTAACAAATACCCCTACTTGAAAGTGAGTTTTCGTTTATGCACATCCACTGAAGCCATATTCAAATGCAAGTAGACCACCCATATAGCATGCCTTTTTGGAAACAAGATGTCATCAAAATAGTTTTTCATACTCGCTTTCAACATACACCAAGACCCATTCTTCCTAGAAGTTAGAGCAAGCACTAGATAACCACTTAAGCTATTGTACCATGAATGTTTCCCCTTGGCAAAATTGGCTTAGGAAACAAAGCTGGCCTAAAGTCCACATCAACACAAAGTGGAACAACTTGCTTCGGAAGCAACACAAGATGTACTTCTCGAGAGCAGATATCTTCAAACCCCTTTTCGCCAACTCTATCACATTCCTCCACAACCTCATTTGAAGCTAGAAAAGAAGTGGAAAGTTGGGTTTCCACCACATCTTGTTATGTGGCTAAGAAGCATAGACACGGACACGTGACACGACACGGATGCGACACGGGCACGCTAACACGCTAATTTTCAAAAAATACAGGACACGACACGTAAGGGACACGCATGCAATATATAATTTTATGTTAAAACCTATCACCTACTTCACCCACTTAAACCTACTCCACTAAACCTAACCCACTACACCACTACCACCTCACCTACTCCACTATACCTAACCCACTACACCACTACCACCTCCACTTCACCTACTCCTTACCTACTACACACTCACCCTCTTCTATATATAGGAATCATGAATCATTGTAATAAATAGAACATTATATCAATCAATAATACATCAATATATACATAATTGATTCTCTCTCTCTTTCCCTATACATTAATTTTTTACATGGTATCAGAGCTAGGTTAAGAACCTAGTATTTTCGTTCCACCGGCGGGCGGCAATCTCGCCTTGGCCGCCCGCCGGACAAACCCAAATTTCCTTAATTTTCTTCAGTAGCATTGACATCTTCTCCATGCCCTCCCCTGGATCTCCACCACTGGCAGAAACCATCTCATGCAGAACTATTGATTCTTGGGTGAGATCAGATATTTCCATCAGTTGTAATTTTTCAGCCACTCTCCTTATGACAGCTGGACCTTCAGACGCATCATTGTTGTAAAGGGACAAGAGATTCTCATGCAGCTCAACATCGGGTGAATCAACCCTTCCTTTGGCTCTTCTGAACTGAGCAAGAACAAGATCAACCTGTTCCTTGACTTCATCTGATATGTCAAGTTTTTCATAAGAAATTCCACCCAGAGCTTGTTCCAAACAAGCAGTCACTTCTTGGAATATTTTCATAATTTGATCCCTCTCTAGGACCAGGTAAATCCTGCTTCCTTCGCTTCCGATTCTGAGCAAGTCTCTAGCTGATTCAAGAGCTTCCTTCAACGATTCAAGCGCTTTGAAGGACTCTTCAGGGACCGGCTCTTTGCAGTCCCGAATCTCTTTGAACATTGGAGTCAACAGCTTCAACCTCCTCGCTAGATTGCAATACTGCTTCTTCACCGTACACCTGTAGTCTGAGATTGTCGATATTTCGTTAACGATGTCAATTAGCTTCTGCACCAGAGCTCCTTTCTCGTCGGAATCAAGAAGCATTTCAGGAGGAAACATAGTAATAATAAGCAGTGGGTTTGTGAGAAGTGCTCCAAAGGCTATGCTGTTCAATCTGATTACAAGGCCCATCTCAAGACTTGTGGTACTAGAGGCCATTCTTGTGACTCTGGAAAATACTCTTCCACAGTCAATCTCTCTCTCTCTTCCTTTTGGCAGAATTGAATACCCACTCTCTCTCTCCTATCGTACACAGATAAACACATTGTTTTTATTATCACTTCCTCTCACTCTCTCATAAAATAATACTCCACCTCTCATGGACCCGACAGACCCCAGACTCATTATTATGCTCTCTACTCTCACCTTCTCTCTCTTTCCACTTTATCACATGGGTTTGTTCCTCTCTCTCTTCCGTTTGATTTCAAAATCAATTATTTTTATTTATTTATTTTATTATTTTTTTTTTCCAAATCACTTTTAATCTTTTTTAAATACCCACTTTTATTTTATTATATAATCAACATATCCATCATTCTTTTCCCCACTAAAATATATTATACTAGCCTTCATTGATTCCACTGGATTCCAACACTTCATTTTATATATTATTATTATTATTATTTTTAAAAAAACAAAAAAACAAAAAAACCAAAAAACACAAAACTACATTCATTCCAGTTGATTTTTCTGCATTACCACACCTACCATTCGAGTTTGCACAACACACTTGCTTTATTCATATCAGGGATTCAACCCGCTCACCATTCTCCACAAAAAAAAAAAAAAAAAAAAAAAAATCAAACAAACAAACAACCAAAACCACAACCAAACAACCACACTCACAATGGGATTTTTCTTCTCTACTCTGCCGCCGGTCTTTTCTTCTTGCCTCCATCCTGGACGGCCCTTGACGGTGCTGTCTCCGTGCTTCCTAGACCACCAAGCAAGTTGCCTCCACCCTGCTCCTCCACTACAGCATATGGCGGCCCTCCAAATCGGAACATAACGGTAGCCTTCCGCTTCAGCTCCTTGTTTTCCGCCTTTAGCACACTTATCTCTGCTCGCGCATCCTTATACATGCGTTGGAGCAGAGCCAGTTGGGCGTTTAACTGCTGCACCTCATTTGTCCTACTCTGCAGCCGGTTCGACAAATTTGTAACCGCAGTCATGGTTTCCACACATGACTTCAATGTATACTGATTGGCCTCCACATCCGACTGCACTGCCATTCTTTGCTCCACAGACCGCATAGGAAAGTTCAACGGAGCAAACTCCGGGGCGCTTGGTTGAGGTTCCAGTGCCACCGCACCAGTTATCTCTCTTGTTGACTCGTTGAGGTCGGGAAAGAGAGTGAGCAGACCACGGGAAGATGAGGCCATGTTCTGGGTAGCTGAACGGGAAGAAGAGGCCATGTTTTTTGGGTTGCTGAGTGTTTCCGAGAAGGGTTGGATACAGAGTATTTACAGATTGTTTCAGAATGACAAGTTCAGAGGTTTCAGTCTGGTTTGGTTTCCACCGCCTCCGCATTGGTTTATATCGACACTGACGACGCGGCCGACACGCCGTTCTGTCGCTCACGTGCCTCGCCGCGTCTCCGGCTCACCTTTTGATGGCTTGATGCTTTCTGTCGGGCACGACTTTTGATGAAGTGGGCGCGCCTTTTGAGGGCGCAACTTTTGATGGCACGCCTTTTTATGGATTGGGCACGCCTTTTGATGGCACGCCTTTTGACAGATTGGGCACACCTTTTGAGGGTGTGACTTTTTAGGGGTCCGACAAGATTCTGTAAACTGTCCCGACATTGATTCCGGTTAGCTCCTTCATGGGTCCGACAAGACTCCGTAAACTGTCACAACAACTGTCACAACACCTTTTGAGGGTGCGACTTTTTAGGGGTCCGACAAGACTCTGTAAACTGTCCCGACATTGATTCCGGTTAGCTCCTTCATGGGTCCGACAAGACTCTGTAAACTGTCATAACAACTGTCACAACATTGTCTGCTACAACGGTCCGACATGACCCCATAAACTGTCTTCACCATCGGTCTGACACGACCATACAGTGTCTCCTATCCTCTTTTCTTTTATGTATTCGTCTATTTTCTTGTTTTGTTACTCTCTCCAAACTCAAGTTGGCTAGTTCCTATCCCCCTTGAGTTTGCGGGGGGCTGTTAAAACCTATCACCTACTTCACCCACTTAAACCTACTCCACTAAACCTAACCCACTACACCACTACCACCTCACCTACTCCACTATACCTAACCCACTACACCACTACCACCTCCACTTCACCTACTCCTTACCTACTACACACTCACCCTCTTCTATATATAGGAATCATGAATCATTGTAATAAATAGAACATTATATCAATCAATAATACATCAATATATACATAATTGATTCTCTATCTCTTTCCCTATACATTAATTTTTTACATTTTATATATTTATTATATGTTTTATATATGAATATACCATTCAAAGATAATAAAAAATACAATATGACACTAATCCCTATAAATTTATATAGTTTTTGTTTTATTATTGTATCTTAAGTTGTTTGGTTCATACTTATAATTAGCTTCACATGTGTCTAATCGATAGATACGTGTGTTTAAGAGATATACACGTATGTCCTCCAAGTGTCTGGAGAGTGTTCGGGTTTTTAAAACATAGGATACGTTTTGAAGAGTGTTGGACACGTGTCGGAGAAATGTCCAAAGAGTGTCAGTATCCGACACGAACACGACACGGATACATTAACTTTTTAAAAGTGTCCGTGCTTCTTAGTTGTATGGGAAGCGACATGGGAACAAAACTTGCTTCATTTTCAGTAGCATCTTCACTCTCTTACAAGGTCATCCTCATCATCATAATGTTCTAAGATTGGAACTCCCTCTTATTCACAAACATCAACTTCCTCTTCATATTCACAAGCATCAAATTCCTCATAATCCGGTTCTATGTTACTTGGAACATGAAACGGGAACAGGAACGCAATATGCCACATGTTTTAAATTATGATACGATAGGGGTAGACTTCTATAGTTTACATTACAAGAATTTAAGATACTTCTAGTCTAGAGAATTTTTTTTTTTAACTTTTAGACATCTAATAAAATGTAGCGCTTTTTTTTTTTTTTTCAAATATCATATAGCAACACATTTCTACGAGCATTATAACCTATTTTTGACATTTTTTTATATCAAAATTTCACTCACCTTATATTTTAGTTCATTATTTTTGAATTTTGATTTTTTTTTTAATTTTTTATTAGAAAACTCCTAATGGAATCCTAAGGAAATATATTGGGAAGGAACTTTTGGAATCCCTTTGAATCACTAAATTTACTGCTTTGGAATGAAAGTGTACCAGGTTTTAGAACATGCATTCCAAAA
The DNA here is from genome assembly GCF_055761805.1 of Camellia sinensis. Lineage (NCBI taxonomy): Eukaryota > Viridiplantae > Streptophyta > Magnoliopsida > Ericales > Theaceae > Camellia > Camellia sinensis. The sequence goes on from NC_138967.1 coordinate 55,097,107, forward strand.
CGTAATTCGCTAGGGTGTCAACATTTTTTGGTAACGCAGATATGGTTCCCCTTCACTTGGCGGGTCGTCAAAAATGGAAACATCTTGGTTACAACTTGGTTGGCAACATCTTGATCACAACTTGGTTTCATCTCTTCTCCACTGAAAATGGAAACATTACCATCATCATAGCTTTGTGGCTTAGTCTCCTCACTAAAGAGTACTTGTTGACGCTCACCATCAAAAGACTCCTTCATTCCTACACTAGTTGCATAACCATCTTGGATATAGTTATAGAATGGTTGGCCAAATTCAAAGATGCCTTGGTAACGATGCACAAATTTTGAAGCACATCCTCTGTTGTGGGTCTCCCAACAAAGGTTGTATGTGAGTGAATGGTGAGAATTGCTCACGAAGCTTCTTTTTCATTTTCCTCCACTCTCTAACCTTTTCTTTGCCTACCAATTTGTAATTGTTTTCACCAATCGGAGGCACTAACTTTAAGCCATTGAGAGATGAATTTCACCTTCCTTTCAGCACATCATGATACTCCAAAAGACTCTCAATCTTGTTCAACCATTCTTCAAACACATTTGAGAAATGGCTCCCATGGAACTTGGGAAGCACAAAATCTTTGACAATGTTTACCTGTTTAGATTCAAAATCATGTAGAAATGTTCTTCACCAATGCAAAACACCAAGAATTTGATGATCCTTGGTTCAGTCACTACCTTCGGTGAGAAATTGAAATTGTTGCATTCTCTCAATCAAGGTAGAAACTTGTTCACTCAACTTTTCGATCTCATTCTGTTCATTTCGGCTTATCATTGTTCCTTCCAAGCCAGCATTCTCTCGGTTTCGCCACCCAAAGTCGTAGCAAATTTCCTACCTTGGCCTACCTATCGACCTGTACCTCATTGAGCTATCAAGTCACAATCAACAAAAATTTAAAATATTGGTCACAAATGCAACATTGGTCAGTATAAACAAGCCGCCAAAAACACTTAGTCAACCAGCACTTGTCAGAAGCAACACAGAGAAATCACCAAATTAACTCATAGACGGACTCAGTAAGTACAAATAGAAGATTGCAAGTCCAGCAAAATCAATACAGATCCGAGTCAAATTGAGAATCAAAATCAGAAGGCTAACCAGATGAGATCAGATCAAAGATGAGAAGCAAGGATCAGAATCGCATTGCAGAATCAAAGACCAGAACCATAGTTCAGAATTGATGAGTAGAACCATAACTTGAAAGACAAAACCAGTTGCAGAGTCAAAGCACAACAAAGTCAAGATCGAATTAAGATCTCTCTCTGAATTCTCTGATCAAGTCGAAGCAATTGGTTGATTCAAAATCTTACTTTTCATTCCTGCTAGGGTTCGAGTCTAGGTCTAGGTGAAAACATCAAGTTGTGAAGTCGAATGATTGAGGTCGAGTTGCAATTCAATCATATAGACCTTCAGGTGAGCTCAACATAGATCTTTGAAGTCATGTAAAGGGAGCAAAGTCGAAGTTGAACTTCAAAGTCAAGTGGAGAACCAGATTCGCGACTGTAACCCAAGGTTTCGAATCACAATTGAAGTTTGGACTCAAATCGAATTTGAATCTTAACCGGGGGGGTTGATTCGAATTCGGATCTCAACCAGGAAGTGGATTCGAGTTTAGATCTGAACCATGGCTTCGGATCAAGGAAAACTGTCAACTAGGGTTTTAGATTTCAAGATCGAATCTCAAAACGTGATGGCAGATCGCAACTCGAACTGGAGATCTTTTACAAATGCAACATGCAAAGCTCAACCATGGCTCAAGAACTCTACTCAAATTATAGGTAAGCTGCATGACAAATCGTAATTCACAAATGTGTTATACCGAATAAGAATTGAATAGCACCAAATAGAAATTATGTCGTATGAGGAAGTCGAATCTCAACTATAGTTAGGGTTCAAAAATCAAGTTTGCTATTGCCTTCAATTCATTCAATTGATATATGAATTATAATCTGAACTTGAAGCGCTAATACCAAAGCTCTATTACAATATCAAAATATCATCAAAACCGACTACCAAAGACCTTAACCACCTATTTATAGGCTATTGCCAACTAAGCAACCTAAAAACGTAACAACCATACTAATTTTAACTTCATCAGTAGGATTTTTGGAGGGCTCTCTAATGGTGGTATCCCATCTATTATATGTAGTTGATACAATGATCCTTTGCAGTATTGATTTGGTATTGTTGGGCACCTTTGATGTGCCTTACGCTTTGAGGTTGTCTTTGGTCTGAAGTTAAATTTGAAAAAATTGGAAAAACCGCAGATGGCATACGATTGGTAATAGTGCAAGCAGTGAGCATAACATCACCCCAGAAATGTTTGGTAACTTATTTGTTAAACAATAAGGTATGGACAACATCTAATAAATGGCGATGTTTTCTTTAAGCAACGCCATTTTGCTGAGAGGTGTGAGCATCTATGTTATACCGACTTGACACTTTGGGGCGAAGTACCTCGTGTCGACACGACATGACTCGGGTGTGGGTGTGGGTTCTATGTCGGATTGGCCTCTTCTCTCTCGGATGTGACTAATCAAAAAGGAAGAAGAAGGTTGAGATACTTACATTGATGTATGGGTTCAAGATCTTGATCGTGTCTTTCGATCTTCTTCTCTGTCTTGATCTCCTTTTCTCTCTCTATCACAATCTCCTCCTCTCTCTCGATATCTCTCTCGATCGTGCTATGCGTGTGTGAGAGAAGAGAAAAGACAGACTCCATCGTGTTGCGGTGCGTGTGAGAGAGAAGCAAAGAGAAGGACAGACTGCATCGTGCTGCTACTGTGTCTTTCGATATGCTTGTTTGTATCAAAGCTACTGTTGCTGCTGCTTTTGTTTGTATCAAAGCTGCTGTTGCTGCTGCTGCTACTTTTGTTTGTATCAAACCCTAATGGTTTGGACCAAATAAACAAATAAAAAGCTTGGGCCTATTGGCTAGTTAATATCCTAATGGACTGGACCCAAATAAATAAATAAAAAGTTTAGGCACTGGTTTGTATCATAATAATTAATATTATAAACCATTATGGGTTGGACCCAAAAAAATAAAGAAAAAGTTTGGATCTATTGGTTGGTTTATATCATAATAAACCCTAATGGATTGGTTCCAAATAAATAAATAAATAAAATATTTGGGCCTATTTATAAACTCTGTTCAACAATAACATGGGTTATTCTATGACTTATCCATATGTTTGATCCTATTTTAAAAAAAAAATTGTTGGGTCAACTTTTTTTAACTCATTTTCATATAATAAATTTATTTAAAAAATAACTATTTAACTCATCTTTATATAATAAATATATTTAAAAAATAACTATTTGACGTATCCATGTACCCGTATCCACATTTGGATCCACCACGCATCCTCAATTTTTAGTTTTGAAGTATCCGACCCCCATATTCGCACCCACACCAGATACCCACAACCGACTCCGTATAACGTAGCTGAGCATAATTCATTTGATGAATAATGCCATGATCATGTACTCTAAAGTATTATCAGATTGAAAGACTTTAATATATTTGCCAAATCGGGTAACAATTTCATTATAGAACTTTAAAATGACATGGGTTAACTCAAGCCTCTGTTTCATTAAAAACAACCATGTCATCTGAGAGTAGTTATCAACGAAAATAACAAAATAAGAAGTTGGAGTACGAGAAGGACTTCATATGTCTATGTGGATTATATCAAAAGACACATACTCATGACTAACACTAGAAATAGAACTATGATGATATTTTCTAAACTGACAAGCTTCACACTTGAGATTAGATATATGATTCAAACTAGGTATTGCTAACTTAAGTTTCGCCATTGATAGATGACCCAAGTGAAAATGCCACTAAAGTGGAGAGATAGCGCTTAAAGTGGACAAAGTGCTAGGAGGAGAGCAATCAGGATCCAAATATTATAAGCCATATTTCTCATGCCCTGTATTAATCATCTTCTTAGTCTTGAGGTCCTACAGGCCATGGGACCCATGAATAGGAACAATAGTATGTGTAATAGGCTACAAAGTAGTGAAAAGAGATGGATTACCATAAATATGAGAACTAGCACCAGAATTGAGGAGACAAGCTTGGGGGGACGTTGCCTTACATGCGATATTACTTGAACTACCTAAGGTGGCAACAGAAGATGAGGGTAGAGTAGCATGAAGGGAATTGACAAGCTCAGTAAGCTCGTTAATATGAGCAGTGAGTGCATCATGAGCATCAGAAGGAGTTAGCGCCTGCTAAAAAGGAGAACCCTTATCCACCACTTGATCCACAGGCTATGTTTGGCATGAAGGTTTGGGTTAAGTTGGGGCTATTTTAGCCACAAAAAGACAAAATATGTTTTTTAGCCCAATAAGACAAAATGTCACATCCGAACTATAATCATTTCATTTTTTCTTTCATAAAAGTCAAAAAAGTCAAAAAAACCTATCCCAAACGAGACTTTTTAGCCCCAGGCTAAAATAGTTAAAATGTTAAAAAGCCAACCCACATCTCAAATGAAGGCATAGTCTGGCTTACCATACTATTTCCAACACCAAGGTTCAGTATGGCTAGTGGAACCACAATGATCACACTTCTTATTACCACGAGACCTCTGTTATCAGAATTTTACAATTCACGATTCGATTAGCAATTTTTGCAAAATTGATACAAATCTGTGTGAATTTGTTTTGGAAGCGAATCTCTACTGAATCGTATGATTCATAATTATTTCAAGATTCAATTCACTTTTTATGACTCATGCAATTCTTGAAACTCTCATGTTCGATATATTTCGATAATCACCTTCAATATGAATTATTTATTGCTATTTTATTGAAATAAATATACTTCAATATTACATGGGTGAGATCAGTTAAACCTAATGGTTCTGCACATTTTGTAATTTTTTTAAAATACTTTTTTTGAACATTAATCATATATACTATGTTTTGGAATAAAAGATTCCAATTAATTTTTTCTTATTATTGGGTCATTGCTACTTGTAAAGGTATGTATGCTTATAAAATATCAACATTATTGTTAAGTTATTGTTACTTGTAAAATGAGAGTTTGTCTTTGTTTACTTTATTATTAAAAATGGTTGATACGCAATATCTAAAAAATGGAAAAAGGTAAGATGGTGCTCTCACATGGGAACCTGTGTTAACTTCTTATTTATTAGACTACGCATGATCATCATTCGAAACAACATTTTTATTGATTTAAGTCTAATAGTTTGTATTTATAAGATATATTACCATCCAAATGTGTATATCTACATTACACGGACTCTTTGAAATTTTGGAGGTACCTGTGTCGACATGACATGACACGGGTGCGAGTGTGGGTGCGGGATACAACCGGGATACGGCTCCTTCGAAAGGGATACGGAAGAAGAAACAATAGAGGAGAGAGCAAGGAGAGAACTTGGTCATCGACTTCAATCTGACTTGGTTGCAGAGTTGATTGATCGATCTGCGAAGTTGATCGATCTGCGAAGCTTGATTTGCGAAGTTGATCTACTGTGTTCCTTCGTCTTCCCCTTTGAGATCTCTCTCTCTCTCTCTCTCTTGATCAGTCTCTGTCTCTTCTTTTTAATATAATTTGATTTATTTATAATATAAATTATATTAATATAATATTATTCATATTGTATAGTATTATTTACCCAAAAAAATATTATATTATATAATATAATATATAATAAATAACATAATTTTTATGACTAAAATTAAAATAATTTATTTTATCACATATAATATAATTTATTTTATGTCTAAAATAATTTTTATTTATTATTTATTTTTTTTAATAAAATTTGTTATTCCTTAACTTTTTTTAAACTCATCTTCATATAATAAATATATTTAAAAACAACTATTTAACATATCCCCGTACCCATATCCTAATTCGGATCCATATCCACGTATCCTTAATTTTTAATTTTAAAGTGTCCGACCCCTAGATATAAACCCGCAACCAAGTCCGTTTAACGTAGGTGTATATATATTTTTCTAAGTAATTTAGAAAAAGTTACGAATCTTTACGATTCATGATTTTATTCACGATTTGACAACTATGCACGAGACGTGTAACCACTACTACGAGAGCTACCCCCACGAGTGCCACTATAAGAACCTGCACCTCATGACATATTCCCACGAGCACTATGAGAACCACAGTTACCAGATCCACCATGGAAATCACCACAATTAGTACCACGGCTGCCACTACTAGAAACCAAAGCAGAAGAAGTGAGAGATGAGGTAGTGAAGCTTTGCCCTAATGAGGAACGTAATAAGTGGGAGTAGACATTAGCAGCTGTAGGCAAAGTCTCACTAGCAAGAATTTAATCCTCAGTGCCCCATAAGTCAGAATCCAAGTAAGAAAGTAATGATGCAATGATAAACTCTACTCAATTTAGCTTTTGCTGTTCTAAATCAGTAGTAAAGGGTTGGTGCTGCTAGAGTTGATCCCACAATTTCTTAAAGTGTGTTGTGATATTCAGACAACGAATGGCCATACTACTTTGTGGCAAAAATTCTGTCATACGATTCATACACACGAGAAACATTACTTCGATGGGAAAAAGACTCAGCAAGAGAGTCCCAAATCTGTTTTGTTGTAGATGAAATTTGGTTGTGATATGCTTATATTGAAGGTGAAGAGTTGCTAGAATCCAGAAAATATGTTGTTGCTTGAATTTGAAAGAGTAACTGATTGAGTTCTGTGGTGTTGAAGGCCTATAGGGTAGGATGATGGCTGGGGTTCTAGTGGGGAGTTAGGTTGGATATATGATGAATATAGAGTCAGGTTACAATCACAGCTAAAATCCCTTATGCATAAGATGTGGGGTTTGGGTTGCATGGCACAATTGGTTGAGAGCTCTTAAACTACTCATAAATTTGGTAATTGATCTCTGTTGGATTCAAAGAGCATGTAGAGATTTATATAGGCTGCTCTACATCATATGCAATCACAGCTAAAACCCCTAATGCAATCACAGCTAAAACCCCTAAGTGTGTTAGGTGAGAGTTGAATGTGGTAGGTGAATATGTTTTTTTTTTTTTTTTTTTTTGTTTGTTTGTTTGTTTGTTAAAATTGATGTATTATTGATTGATATTTATTTTGTATACAATGACTCTCCTATATATAGAAGAGAAAAACATATTCACCTACCACATTCAACTCTCACCTAACACACTTACATCTACCTACCACACTCAACTCTCACCTAACACACTCAACTCTACCTACCACACTTACAGCCCCCCTCAAACTCAAGGAGGATAGATACTAACCAACTTGAGTTTGGAGAGAGTAACAAAATAGGAAAGTAAACTGATAAATAAAATAAAACAGGATAGGAGACACGGTATGGTCGTGTCAGACCGATGTAGCAGACAGTTTATGGGGTCATGTCGGACCGTTGTAGCAGACAGTTTACAGGGTCATGTCGGACCGTTGTAGCAGACACTGTGTGGTTGTGTCAGACCGATGTAGAAGACAGTTTATGGGGTCTTGCTGGACCCTTGTAGAAACTAACCGGAATCAATGTCGGGACAGTTTACAGAGTCTGGTCGGACCCTTTGAAGGAGCTAACCGGAATCAATGTCGGGACAGTTTACAGAGTCTTGTCGGACCCCTGAAGGAGCTAACCGGAATCAGTGTCGGGACAGTTTACAGAGTCTTGTCGGACCCCTAAAAAGTCGCACCCTCAAAAGGTGTGCCCAATTTTTCAAAAAGGCGTGCCATCAAAAGACGTGCCCAATCCATAAAAAGGCGTGCCATCAAAAGGCGTGCCTATCAAAAGGAGCGCCCACGTTGTCGGCGAGCGCCGAGAGGCGCATGATGCGCGTGTCTGCCTCGGCTATTTAACCAAGGTTAAGGCGGAGGCTGTGCAAACCAGTCTGAAACCGTCGAAAATCCTTTGAAAAAACTCTTCTGTTTCTGAGAAAGAGATTCTGGAACACTCTGTTGCCATTCTGTAACCAACCCTTCTCTGAAACACTCAGCAACCCATAACATGGCCTCGTCTTCCCGTTCAGCTACCCAGAATATGGCCTCTTCGTCCCGTGGTCTGCTCACTCTCTTTCCCGACCTCAACGAGTCAACAAGAGAGATAACTGGTGCGGTGGCCAGTGAACCTCAACCAAGCGCCTCTGGTTTTGCTCCGTTGAACTTTCCGATGCGGTCGATGGAGCAAAAAATGGCGGTGCAAACTGATATTGAGGCCAATTAGTATACTTTGAAGTCATGTGTGGAGACCATGACGGCGTTCACAAACCTGTCGCACCAGCTGCAGAGTAGGACAAATGAGGTGCAGCAGTTAAACGCCCAGCTGGCTCTGCTCCAACGCATGTATAAGGATGCGCGAGCAGAGATAAGTGTGCTAAAGGCGGAAAATAAGGAGCTGAAGCGGAAGGCCACCGTTATGTTCCGATTTGGAGGTCCGCCATATGCTGTAGTGGAGGAGCAGGGAGGAGTGATCGTGCCCAGTGGAGTGGGAAACACGGAGGCAACACCGTCAAGGGCCGCCCAGGACGGAGGCAAGAAGAAAAGACCGGCGGAATAGGCGAAGAAGTGAGGTCGGTGGGTGGCCGTTTGCAGAAAAGAAAACAAATCTTTTGGTGTTGTGGTTTGATTTTTTGTTGCTGTTGTTGTTGTTGTTGTTGTTTTTTTTTTTTTTTTTTTTTTTTTGTGTAAAATTGTGATCGGGGTTGATCCCTGAGATGAATAAATTATGGTTTGATGTGCAAAGCTATATGGTATGAATGAAATTTGAAAAAGATTAAAAATAATGTGAAAGAAAAATAAAGAAAGAAATAATAAAAAATATATTTGAAATCAAAATGAAAGATGGGGAAATAAGGAAAGTGGTTTGGAGAAAATAAATAAAAATAATGGATTGTGAAATCAAACGGAGGAGAGAGAGGGGACAAGCCCATGTGAGGGAAAGAGGGGTTTAAAGAAAGTGAGGGAGTGGGTTGATTAAAAAACAAGGATTGTGGGTTTGAAAGTGGAAAGATGAGAGAGAGAGAGAGAGAGAGTGAATTTGTTAAGATGTGTCTGCGAGAAGCATGACATATCATTCAAAAGCTGCTGTTGCTGAACTTCAAATTCTAGGAGCATGTCAAGCTCCTCAGCGGGGATGTCCCTGGCGTTAAGAGATGATCTCAGACGGCTTGTCTGTAAATTGATTCCTGGCAAATGTAAAGTGGGGATATTTGGCTGTGGCCAAGCCATAGATGGGTGCGTAATAGTATTCCCAGAAGGGGACATGAGTGGATTGAAAGGAGAAGGTGCCATGCCACCAACTGCTAACGGAGAACCAGGCAAAAGACTCAATGTTGCAGCCATATCCATGAAAGTAGCAGCAGAAGTGGATGATCGGGGGGATGGAACAGCAGATCCTGTAGACATGTATAGTGGCCGAAGTTCCTCAGATGTGTGAGCAGAGAAGCAAACCCTGCGGGAGCAACCTGTGCCATCTTTGCAGAGTCTGGTCCTGTATTGTGCTGGGTGTAGCCAGCACTCAAAAACCCCATGAGCATACTCACACAAGTCCCCACGTCTGCATTGCCCCTTACGAAAATCTGGACAAGGCACACAACTGTAATGAAACTTCCTTGGATCTCTTCTTCGGGCATTCTCACCCGGATGAACAAAAGGGCACTCAGTCCAATCATGAGAATACGCTCGAGAACAAGGCCAGATCTTAAATGAGAACATCCGAAATTCATCAGTGGAATATGCACTGTTCTTGATGTTTGGAAGAGAAGGATCAACCGGGTATTCTTTCCTCTCCGGTGGAGAGGATGCTCGGGTATCACTCAACCTAAAATTATTTAGTGATGATGCTGAATCCACAGCAGAAGACAAGGGACCATTTTCTGGAGACGATAAGTGTGATGACGAATTCGATTTCTCACCACCAAAGGATACCTTAATGTCCGGTAGATGAACAGAATCATCATTCCTGAGGAGCCTTTCAAGGGTATCTTTCAAGTCAGGAAACTTTGAAGGAGCGACAATAACATCAATAGGTCTATGGCCATTGCCATCAGTTAAATTGCGATCTGCACCAGCAAGTAACAACATCTGTACAACATCAACAGCATTGACAGATCCACTAGATGCAGCACAGTGAAGGGCAGTGCTCTTATCTGGGCCACAGGAAAGATTTACATCTGCCTCGGATAAAGAGAGTATTAGTTTTACAACATCAACACTGCCATACATGGCAGCAACCATTAACGGGGTTCGATTCTCGAGTACCATCTGTTTTGCTGCAGTGGTTATTGGCGGTGATTGGAGAGGAGGTATGTGTTGGAGGTTTCAATTGGTTGAGGTCTGGCGGGCGGTTAAGGCAAAGTTGCCGCCCGCCAGAAGGCGAAGAGCACCAAGAGCTTAACCTATAGCTCTGATACCATGTTAAAATTGATGTATTATTGATTGATATTTATTTTGTATACAATGACTCTCCTATATATAGAAGAGAAAAACATATTCACCTACCACATTCAACTCTCACCTAACACACTTACATCTACCTACCACACTCAACTCTCACCTAACACACTCAACTCTACCTACCACACTTACAGCATCATACGCGAGGTTTGAGTTGCATGGCATACTTGTAACTTTGGTAGATGATCTCCAATGGATTCAACATGTTCAGATATATATAGGCTGCTCTCCTTAGTAACTTCCTGAGGCTGAAAACCAGCATTAGAAACAACATATTTTGAACTGAAGTATAAAACTTATCTAAAGGCACTGAAGGTGGCTGGCTGCAGATGAAGGCCTGTTAGCATGAAAGCAAGGTCTTCATATGGTCCTCAGTTCTCTGGACCTTGGGGGCATTTTTTTAGCCCTTTATGCAACTCTAAAGGATACTATAACAAGTCTCTATCAGTTGCTTTTATTAACAGTCCTGGGGATCATAGTTTTGGAATTCTATCCAAGCTTCGATTGTAGAAACCCCTTCATTTTAGTTCTCTAGTTTTGCAACTTAGTTGATTGTAGAAACCTCTTCATTTTAGTTCACTAGTTTTGCAACTTAGTTGGATTAACTATCCACTTAGCATTATCTTCTATGACTCTGCACACAAATGTGAGGAAGTGGACATGAACAACTTTCTGTCTCATTAATATTAATTTGTATTCTAAGCATAAAGGTTGAATCATTAAGTTCTGGGCAGCTCAAGGTTTTTCAAGTACTTTATTTTTGGCTTTCTTCTTCCTCTCTCCCCTCCCCCCCCCCCCCCCCCTCCAAAAAAAAAAAAAAAAAAAAAAAGAAGGGAAAAAGAGAAGATTAACGGGATGCTCAAAATAGTATTTTGAAAGCAAAGACAAATGATTTTCTTTTCAATTGAAGGAAAATAGTTTTTGCCAACTTATCATTCTCATTGATTTGGGGTTGTTCATACAGCTTCGGGAAAGCATATCTCAGGATCAAGAGAAAACAGAAGCATTAAAAAGTCAAATACAGGAGCTGGAAAGAAACATTCAAAATGTGGATGCTAAGATCCAACACAATGAAGTAACATTAAAAGATTTGCGAAAGCTTGAGGATCAGATATCAACCAAGACTGCTAAGAGAAGCACTTTGTTCGAGGAAAAGGAGAAACAATTTGCAGCTCTTGCTGAGGAGAATCAAGGTCTGCTAAACAATTGAATTATTATGTTAATTTCACCATACTAGTCTCAATTATTATGTCATTTCACCATACTTGTCTCTTTGTATGGTGCTGATGCTTATCATCTGAATTTTCATTTCTATGGGCACTCTCTACTTGTTGTGTACAGCAACCATTATTTAAATCTTCAATTTAACTGTTCTTACTTAATTATCATATTATTTGCCAGACACGGATGAACAGTTGGAGGAATGGAAAATCAAGTTTGATGTAAAGATTACAGAATCAGAATATAAAATTAACAAGTGGGAGAGGGAAGTGAATGACACAGAGACAAAAAGTTCTTTGCTTAGGAAGAAAATTAATGAATATATCTGGGATATCAGCAAGCTTCAAACTGAGGCAGAAGTAATTTTCTAGAATCTAAGCGCATTTTGGTAACTACAAGAGATCCAATAGATATGGCATTTTTTACTAATTGGATCTTATTTTTGGCTCCAGGCCCATGTCTCCTTGTGTAATGAAAGAGATTCAATGATTCAAAATCTTTTTGCAAGGCATAATTTAGGGTCTGTTCCAAGTACTTCATTGAGCAATGAAGTTGCTTTGAACCTCACAAATCGCATAAAATCAAGGCTAATGGATCTTGATAGGGACTTGGAAGATAAAAAGGTGATGATTATTTTGTTTTAGCTAGTTGTTTCCTTTTTTTCCGAAAATATGTAGAGGCTGAAGGTTATCTCCAGTTATAAAAACTGCTTTTGCTAGCTGGAAAGTCTTTTATTCTTCTACTTGATGGTTATTGATGCTTACAGTAATCCATGTATTCATCATATATATTTTTTCCCCTTAAATATATATGTGTATGAAAGTCTTCTAGATATCAAATATTTATGTATATGTATATAATATTTTGTTTTTCGTGGTTTAGGTGGAAGTTGAGGTTCAAGTCTTTGTTGGCTTGAATTCAAGTGCTGCATTATCAAATTTTCATTCCTTTTTTCCCATTTAAAATGCCTTCTTTTTTACTGTCTTTCACTTATCCCTGCTGAATTTTGAAGTTATTTGCTCATGTATTTACCTTTGGATTCATGCTAGTTCTATTTCCAGCTTATGCACCAAAAGTAGTATAAAAATTTCTTTGCCCGATCTTATGTAGTTATCGTTGGTGTTTTTATGCTGGAAAGGGAATTTAATCAAGCATTTTAGGATGTCCCACTGTCAGCTTTAATGAGTTGGGGACTTTAATTCTTGGGCATTGTGGTTGGGAAAGTAAAATCAGCGTTAAATTGGCTGAGATTTACAGCTGCTTTGGGACTAAAAGCAAAAAGGTTAAACTTGCTGTTTTTTTGTGGACAAAGAGGATTGTTCGAGGCCTTCTAGGATTGTCACGTAGAAGAGTTTAATAGAAAGTAAAATTTAAGTGTTATCAGTCAAAACTTATATAAATGTTTCTGCAAGGCTAGCTTATTTAAAAGTTTTAGGCTCTCCTACTATTTTAAGATTTTCCAAATTTTTATTTGGAAAGATTTTCCAAATCCAATTAGGTCAAATATATTCCAAATAAGAAAAGGACTTAGGATTTAATAATATTACCAATTACCCTAGAATCTTTTAAATTACATAAGTACCCCTTATCAAAGAAATTTACCATTTGTTCCCATCTTCTAGTATACAAATTAGGGCTGATCACCATTAGTTAGGATTGTTCAAAAATCCGAATAACTTGTCGGCTGCGGTTGTAAATCATTATTTTTCTTTGATTTTCAGTCAGATGTTGGGCTTAATAAAAAAAAATTTGCCTAACTTGACCTGACAATATATATATATACACGTACTTCAACAATTGTGTAGGATTTACTTGCTTGGGAAAATTAAACAGTAGAGGCCTCATTATTTCAGTTTTCAATATTTTTTTCATTCCAATAGTTTTATATCTTTCCAATACAAAACTTACACTCTTCCCAAGTCATAAAATTGACTTTCACCTACTCTCGTCTCCCCCCACCTCAATCTTCACGTCTTTTCTCTCTTTTCTTTCTCACTCTCTTTTAAGAGACAAAGCCATCTTTCAGTCGCTTCCTCATTTCTACTTTCCCCCCCCCTCTTTTCTCTTTCTTTCGATGGTGGTGGTGGTGGTGGTGGTGGACGAGGTCAGTAACAACGGTGGTGGTTGTGATTGCAATGGCGATGATGTTGTCTGAGCGGCATCGTGGATGATTAGTGACGGCGATGGTGATGGCGATGCCACATTACCTTGCTTCCTATGAAAGAGAAAGTTGTTGCCAAGCCAACTTTTAGTTCCAATACCTTACTTGCTTCCAAGGAGTTTTTCGAAAAGAGTTGGGATTTCAGGATTGTCTTGATTTTGGTTCTGATTGTGCACACGGTTGCTACTAAAGAAGAGGTTGATGTGACTACTCTTTTGGAAGAGTATGTCGATGTTTTTCCCTAAGAGCTTCCTTTCGATTTGCCTCCTATGCGGGACATCCAACATCATATTGATTTGGTACCCGGGTTGGTGCTTCCAAATAAACCTACTTATTGCATGTCTCCAAAGGAGAAAGAGGAGTTGCAACTACAAGTAGAAGAGCATTTGGCTAAAGGGTATATTCGGCCGAGTCTTTGTCCTTGTGGTGTTCCGGCTCTTTTGGCACCTAAGAAGGATGGTTCATGGCGTATGTGTGTGGATTGCCGAGCAATTAACAAGATCATAATCAAATATCACTTTCCAATTCCAAGATTGGATGATATATTGGATTGCCTTGCCGGTTCAAAGGTGTTTTCTAAGATTGATCTTAGAAGCGGTTATCTTCAAATCAGCATTAGGCCGGATGATGAGTGGAAAACGGCTTTTAAAAAACCTAATGGACTATTTGAGTGGCTTGTGGTGCATTCAGGCTTACTTATGTGCCAAGTACCTTTATGATGGTGATAACACAAATGTTGCAACCACTTTTGGTTGTTTGTGTAGTGGTTTACTTTGATGATATCTTGATCTATAGTTGAAGTTTGGAAGAGCATTTGTGCCACCTCTAGCAAGTCTTCAAGCTTTTGAGGCAAGAAAAGTTCTATGGCAACACCAATAAATGGACCTTTGCCGTGGATCAAGTCATTTTCTTAGGTTATGTTGTTTCTTCCTGGGTGCTAATGGACATGGAGAAGGTTAAGGCGATTGTGGAATGGCTACTCCCTCCCTCTATTAACCATGAAGTGAGGAGTTTTCATGGGTTGGCTACCTTCTATAGACGGTTTATCCGTAACTTTAGGAGCCTTGCTGCCCTTTAACCAACATTTTTCAAGCTTAAGACTTTCGAATAGAGGAAGGAAGTCGTTGATAACTTCCAACTATTTAAGAAGGTGCTTACTGAAGCTCCAATTTTGGCGCCACCGAAGTTTGACAAGACCTTTGAGCTTGATTGTGATGCCTTTGGAATGGGCATTGGAGGTGTCCTTAGCCAAGAAGGAAAGCCAATCTCCTTCTGTAGTGAAAAGTTGAACGGGGCTAAGCTCAAGTATTCAACTTATGACCTGGAGTTTTATGCCATCATCTAAGCTAACAAGCATTGGAGCTACTACCTTGCTTACAAGGAGTTCGTGCTCAACACCGATCATAAGGCCCTCAAATACATCAATAGCCAATACCATCTTAACAAAAGACATGCTAAATGGGTGGCTTCCTTGCAACAATTTATGTTTGCCTTGCGCCATAAATCGAGGGTTCTTAATAAGGTGGCCGACAGGTTGAGTAGGAGAACAAGAACGACTCTCTTGTTGAGATGAAGAATGAAGAAGTGGGTTTTGATGAGTTTTGTACATTCTATATGAGTGGTCTTTACTTCCATAAGATTTTTGATGCTTTGCAAATCCAAAGAGGGGATAGAGCTATTTATCCAAGTTACATGTTAAAGGATGGATTCCTCTTCCATGGTCTGAAGTTGTGTGTTCCTAGTTGTTCTTTGAGGACACATTTGTTGTTTGAGCATCATAAGTTGGGCTATTTTGGTAAGGACAAGACCCTTGGATTACTTCAAGATGCCTATTATTGGCTGGGCATGACCAAGGATGTGGGTAACTATGTGAAGCGGTGCCAAATTTGTCAAAGAAGTAAAGGCACTACAACTAATTCGGAATTATATATGCCTTTACCGGTGTCGGATGGTCCTTGGCAATGAATTAGTATGGACTTCGTGTTGGGTTTACGTCCTACTACCGCGGAGTGATTCTATTATGGTGATGGTGGACCGCTTCTCCAGGATGACACTTTTTATTCCTTGCAAGAAGACCATAGATGCTACCAATATCGCTAACCTCAAGTCTATAAGTTGCATGTGGTGCCTACCTTTATTGTTTTTGATAGAGATGCGAAGTTCCTTGCTCACTTTTGAAGAACCTTGTGGAAGAAATTGGTACCAATTTGAATTTTAGCACCACCTTTCATCCTCAAACTGATGATCAAGCGGAGGTGGTAAGTTGTGTTAGCATATTATATTAGCCGAAAGTTTCACTAAGGTCTGTCTGTAATCATTTTGTGCCCTCAGGGATTATCTTGTAATTGACTCTCTTGTAAACCCTAATCTTCATTTTATAAATAGAGGGTGATATTCTATCACACCCTTAAGCTGGTTACTCGAGCTTCATGGTATCAGAGCTGAACCTCTAGGGTTTCGGCTCACCCTCGTTGGTAGACCTTTACACCAACGACACTCTAGGGTTGGAAGCTTACCTGGGTGGATCATCACTCAGCCGTCGGCTCGTCTTCCTCGCCTTCCTCTGTCGTCTCCCTCACCTCGTCAGCTCGTCTTCCTCACCTCGACGATCTCCTCAGCTCGTCTTCCTCGCCTTCCTCTGTTGTCTCCCTTACCTCGTCGATCTCCTCGCCTTCCTCTGTCGATCGTCGCTCGTCGTCATCGTCCTCAGCCTCTGTCACTGTGGTATGATCTCAGCCTTGGTATATATAAATATATATATATATATCCTGATATATATATATATATATATATATATAAATATAGCCTGTTATATATCTTTATATATAAATATATGTATACATAAATAAATCAATATATATATATATAAAAAAAAAAGAAAAAAAAAAAAAGAAAAAAAGAAAATGGTTTCTTAATTTTGTTATGTCTTTATAGTGGTCATTGTGCCTGTTATCTCACTACCACCTTCCAGATTTGTGATTTCCACCAGTTTTGTTGCGGGTTTGGTAGTATTGTATCCATGACAGATTCTACCAGTGTGTCCCCTTCTTCTCAAACACCAAAGAGTGAGAGTCCCATTCTACCTACTACCATGACTGAGAACCCCAACCCTAGTCTGAAAATCACCACCTCTCTATTTAATGGTCAGAACTACCTAGCATGGTCTCAAAGTTTGACTATGTTTTTGAAAAGCAGAGGGAAAATGGGGTATGTTGATGGCAGGATACAGGCACCTAGTACCACTGACTCAGGTTATGACCAATGGGAGATTACCAACTCTTTGATTATGAGTTGGCTTATCCATTCGATGGTTCCAGAACTTGGTGATGGCTACTTGTCTATGGAGACTGCCCAGGACGTTTGGGAGGCTGTGGCTGTTACCTATTCCCGCAAAGGAAATTTTTCACAAGCATTTGAGTTGCGCCGATCTATTGAGAGCTCACTTCAGGGGGAGCAGATTGTTCTTCAGTACTTCACTTTCCTCACCAACGGCTGGAAACGCCTTGACCACCTGGAAGACTATAAATCCGTTTGCCCTGCTGATTCTGTCGGGTACAAGAAGTTCATCGCACGGGAACGGGTCTTTAAATTTTTGGCCGGCCTAAATGTGGAGTATGATCCAGTTAGGGGTCGAGTTCTGAGTATGGACACTCTTCCTTCACTTCAGGAGGCATTTGCCTATGTCCAAAATGAGGAGAGTCGTCGGTCTGCTATGATGTCCCCTGTCTCTACTGACCGTTCCGCATTACTGTCTACTCCTCGAGATGGCCTCAACCTGCCTCCTCCGTCTGCTGCTAAGGAGTCTGTATTCTGTGATTATTGCAAGAAGCCGCGGCATACTCGTGAGACGTGTTGGAAGCTTCATGGGACTCCATCCGGGGGTCGAGGTGATCGGTCTGGTTCTCGAGGAGGTCGGTCCGGCCAATCTCGAGGACGTGGTTCCTATTCCCGGGCTCATCAGTCTAGTGCCATTGATACCCTTGAGTCTAATTCTACTTCTGTTACCCAAGCTTCTGATACTGAGCTGGAGGATGCTTTGCGCCAATTGTTGGACCGCCGATCTTCTACTGCCCTCAGTACCGCTTCCTCGTCCTTTGCCCGCTCAGGTAACTTAGCATCTTCTCCTTGTGCCTTCCTGGTTCATACATCTTTGCCATGGATTATTGATTCTGGTGCCTCAGATCATATGTCTGGCTCCTCTGATCTTTTCTCTGTCTATAAGCCCTCTTCAGGTCAGGACAAAGTTAGGATTGCCGATGGTACTGTTTCTTCCATTTCTGGAAAAGGTTTAGTCCAAGTCACTCCTACCATACATCTATCTTCTGTTCTCCATGTTCCCAAGTTTTCTGTTAATCTGTTATCCTTAAGTCGTCTTACCCAGGATTTGAATTGTAGTGTGACGTTTTTTTCTGATCATTGTCTTTTTCAGGACCTTGTCACGGGGAGGACGATTGACAGTGGTAGTGCAGAAAATGGTCTCTACTTCCTAGATCAACCGGACAAACTTGCTTATTCTTTCACCACGTCTTCTACTACCCCCGTTGATTTATGGCTGTGGCATCGGCGTCTTGGGCATCCCTCATTTCATTTACTTAAGCATTTATTTCCTTCTAGTTTCGCAAATCATCATGTGTCTGACTTTCTTTGTGAGTCTTGTCAACTTGGCAAACAACATAGAGCTTCTTTTGCTCCTAGTTTGAATAAAAGTTTCGTTCCTTTTTCATTAATACATTCTGATGTTTGGGGTCCCTCTCGTGTTCTGTCTGTGAAAGGTCATCGCTGGTTTGTTACATTTATTGATGATTTTTCTCGTACTACTTGGGTGTATCTCATGAAAGATAAGAGTGAGGTTTTCTCTGTGTTTCGCACTTTTCATAAGATGATTTGTACTCAGTTTGGGGCTACTATCCAAATATTTCGTTCTGATAATGGCGGGGAATACATAGATTCTGGGTTAGGACAATATTTCTCTACTCATGGCATTATCCCCAGTCCTTTTTCTTGTCCTCTCCGGTGTCACCGTCCTCATTTCCGGGGGAGCCTTGGTGTGAAGTGAGTCCTGTGCCTCCTATGGTGGAACCAGTTCCTGTGCCTCCTATGGTGGAATCAGTTGTTCTTGCACCACCCTCTACTACTTTGCTTCCTATGGTGAAACCAGTTGTTCTTGCACCCCCCTCTTCTACTGGGACTATCGAACCCACTGTCACCAAGAATAAGGACGGGCATGTTTATGTCCGGGACATAGATAGAAAACCAGTTAACTGGATACACAGGACCGTTTCTGCTACTCCACTGACATCTCCTGCTTCTGATGAGAGTCTGGGTAACTTTGAATCTCTTGAGTCCATTGATCTTGATGTTCCTATTGCCAAGAGGAAGGGTGTGAGATCTTGTACTCAACATCCTATCTCACAGTTTGTATCATACTCTCATTTGTCATCCTCATATAGAGCATTTGTGTCCAATATTTCCTCTGTTAGCATTCCTAACCATTTTCAGGATGCTCTTGCTACCTCTGAGTGGAAACTAGCCATGATTGAGGAAATGAAAGCACTTAGGAAGAATGACACTTGGGAATTGACTGAGTTACCTACGGGCAAGCGACCTGTGGGATGTAAATGGGTATATACTGTGAAACACAAAGCAGATGGGTCTATTGAGCGTTGCAAGGCAAGACTTGTGGCAAAAGGGTTTACTCAGACATATGGCATTGATTATCAGGAGACCTTCGCACCAGTGGCTAAAATGAATTCAGTCAGAGTACTTCTCTCTCTAGCAACTAATCTAGATTGGCCACTTTATCAATTTGATGTCAAGAATGCTTTTCTCCATGGTGACCTCGAAAAAGAAGTATATATGGACATTCCTCCGGGTTTTGAGGATCATCAAACAGAAGGCAAAGTATGCAAACTCCGGAAGTCATTATATGGTCTCAAACAGTCTCCAAGGGCTTGGTTTGAGAGATTCACTCAGGCTATGCTTAAATATGGCTTCAAACAAAGTCAGGCAGATCACACATTGTTTGTGAAACATTCCTCACGCGGTAAGACTACAGCACTTATTGTTTATGTAGATGACATAGTTCTTACAGGCAATGATAGTGGGGAAATACCTCTGTTGAAGAAATATTTAGCTAAAGAATTTGAAATCAAAGACTTGGGAAGCTTGAAGTATTTTCTGGGAATTGAAGTTGCTCGCTCTAAGGATGGGATATTTATCTCACAGAGAAAATATGTGCTTGACCTGTTGAAGGAAACTGGGATGCTTGGCTGTAAGGCATGTGCCACCCCACTGGATCCCAATCAGAAATTGGGGGATGATGACGGAGGAGAAATTGTGGATAGGGGGAGCTATCAACGATTAGTGGGTAAGCTCATTTACCTATCTCACTCCCGTCCTGATATTGCTGTTGTTGTCAGTGTAGTTAGTCAGTTTATGCATGCTCCTCATCAGATTCACTTTGATGCTGTCATGAGAATCTTGAGGTATTTGAAGTCTGCTCCTGGTAAGGGTCTGTATTTTTCAAAGTATGATCATCTTCGTGTAGAAGCCTATACAGATGCTGACTGGGCTGGGTCAGTAACTGATAGGAGATCAACTTCAGGGTATTGCACATTTGTTGGCGGCAACCTAGTTACTTGGAGAAGTAAGAAACAGAATGTGGTTGCCAGGTCAAATGCAGAAGCTGAGTTTAGAGCTATGGCACAAGGTGTGTGTGAACTTTTATGGATCAAATTATTGTTGCGTGATCTAGGTATTGATCAGACGGACTCCATGCGGTTATACTGTGATAATAAGGCCGCCATCAACATCGCTCACAATCCAGTTCAACATGACAGGACAAAACATGTTGAGATTGATCGCCACTTCATTAAGGAGAGACTCACTAGTGGTACCATTTGTACTCATTTTGTCCAGTCTGGTGAACAACTTGCTGACATTCTCACCAAGGGGATTGGGAATAAACCATTTCATGACATATTAGGCAAGCTGGGCATGAGAGATATCTTCGCACCAGCTTGAGGGGGAGTGTTAGCGTATTATATTAGCCGAAAGTTTCACTAAGGTCTGTCTGTAATCATTTTGTGCCCTCAGGGATTATCTTGTAATTGACTCTCTTGTAAACCCTAATCTTCATTTTATAAATAGAGGGTGATATTCTATCACACCCTTAAGCTGGTTACTCGAGCTTCAAGTTGAAGTCTTGGTAACTTGTTGAGGTGTCTCATCGGAGATCATCCCAAGAGTTGGGATGCCATTCTTCCCCTAGCTGAGTTTGCTTACAACTCGTCACTCAATCACACCATTAACACTTCTCCCTTTGAAGTGGTTTATGGGATGAAACCCTCAAGTGTTGTGGACTTGGGTTCCTTTACCCATTTCAAGGAAAGGAAGTGTCAAAGCTGAGGAGATGGTTGCATTCATGAAGAATGTTCATGCTCAAATGAAGTCCCAAATTGAAAAGTCCAATGCCAAATACAAAGTGGCCGTTGATTCACATAAAGGAGAGTGTTATTTGAAGTGTTATTCAAAGTGGGGGATCTTGTTTGAGTTGTATTGAGCAATGAAAGTGTGAAGTGTTGAACAAAGTCAATGACAATGCCTATCAAGTCAAATTACCTCCTCATTTGGGAGTTTCCAACACATTCAATGTGCCACATCTTGTGCCTTATTTGCCGGATTCTTCTTGCACCAACACTGGTTCCCTTATTGTAGACTAGCTTCCTTATGGGATTTGTTTGTATTGTACTTGTCTAGTATTGCGTTTCATTTCTTATACATTGGTTGTATTTTTTTCATCTTTTCTTGAGGACAAATTCTTTCAAGTGGGAGAGTATGATGTAGGACATCATCTGCCTAACATGTGATTAGTTAGTGGGTAGTTAATTGATAGCCTATATCTAGTAGTGACCGTTTTGTAACTAAGTTTGATATATGATAATTGATTGATTAGAGATATTCTCTCTCTCTAGAACCTTTGGGTTCCTTCTCTCTCTTGTCCTTGGATTCCATCACAGGCCCAACCCACCGCATGTGCCGAGCACTCTGGTTGGTGACCTTCTTGAAATCTCAATTCTAAGTCTAGAAATGATGTTCTAAATCCCAAAACTGGAACATGGGACGACTCAAATGATAAACAAGATTCAACACAACAATAATGATCTTTGAAATAGAAAATTAACAACCCAACACTCCAAAGGATCTGAAAACAATACAAGTAGGTCTAATTAGAGAGTTGAAGTCGGGTTTAGGACCCGCGTTGCTGCAAGTTATTAGCTAAATTTGATATTATACTCATGTTTGTTCCATTTTTTGTGTTTGACCCTCACCTATGTTACATGGACTTGGTAAGAGAGTCAGATTTGGATACGTGTCCAGAAGTCGGATTCGCATGTTCTCTCAATTATAGGATACAGGGACTCAACTAAAAAGCATCCAAAACTTTAATAAGGATACGGGGTCACAGCATATTAATATATACATTAAAATTAAATATTCTATATATTGTTGAATTAGGAGGGAGGGGTTGGAAATGAATTAATACTAAAAAAAATAATGCTTAAAGAAATTAATTATTTTTTGTAAGTTGATGTTCATTTGAAGCTCATTGCAAGTGAAACTGATGTTGCTTGCAAATTGAAAGGTAAGTGGCAAAGAAATTGGAATCATATCATCAAATTACAATTCCAAGTGCAAATATGATGATGTCACACCTGATGACATTCTCGACTTAAAAAAAACTCAACTGTCTCTATTTGATTATATAATACTAATATACTTCTTTCATTGATAACATAAAAAATTGTACCTAGTCTATACCTATGTCACAGAACATACACTGCAGTTTGCAGATTGCTTTATTCGCATGATGCACTGCATATTTATCATAAAAAGTTGTGCATATTTGTGTTGTATTAAATATATATATATATATATTAAATATAAGAATCCATTTGGTGAGAGAGAGAGAGAGAGTTGCTTGTTGACGACACAGTGAGCTTTGACTGTGACACACCTTCTCCTCTCCGGTGAATTTTCAGAGGTATGGAACAATTTTCACACTCGTTACCTAGAAGTTCTTTTGTATGGAGTTCTGCCCAAAGTTAGACGTGTCCAAGATAACAGAGCCATGTCCGACACAGATCTCGCGCACACACATGTATTGTGTCGTGTCGACACGGGTGCTCCCCCCCTGAACTGGCGAGTCCATGTAACACAGACCCTCACATCTCAGCCATAAAGGTATTTAGAAAATCAGCCATGCTACTCGCGCAGAGAGAATTTCGCAGACTGGGACATAGATGTGGCTCAAAATGTTTGCAAGAACATTGTCTCACATCTGTGCATTACGTGTTCAGTACTTTCTGAGCGTGCAAACTTTATCTTTGAAGATTCACACTTTCTTGATGATCTGTCAGTGTCCTGATGGAACAAACTGGCATTTCTCCAGCTGGAAAGCATTGGAATTTGCTTTGTCTTTTTCTCATGTCCATGGCTTGTATTTCACTTCTACATATTTAGCAGTTCACTTGTTTTATTAAATGCTCTTTGATTAAATGGACTATTCTCTACTTTTTTGGATAAAAGTGTCTTTTTTATTTCCTTCTTTTATTCTTGCTCTTTTGTTTATTTATTTTTTAAATAAACTGTTTCAACTTAAATCACAATCTGAATTTTCATCACTTTGGGAAAGTCACATGCATCTGTTGCTTTATATGTGGTTGTTTCTATATTTTTGTATATTTGGGCACATTGTCGTCTGTGGTGATGGTCATTGACTGGGAAGGTTACTATTTCAGAAATCAAATGAATTAGAACTTAAGGTGGCATGGGATCGCTACATGGATGCAAATGATCAGTGGAAAGACACTGAGGCTCGAAAACAAGCTAAAGTTGACAGCAAGGTTTGTGATTAAGGATGCATGCTCTTACTCCTTCCAGTTCTTATTTCTGTGTTACATATCTTTACTTCTAATTACATGCAGAGTGGTCTTCTAAAACGTATTGAAGAGAAGGAAAATGAACGTGATTCATTTGAACTGCAAATTTCTAACGTGAATCTGACTGACATTGATGAGAAAGAAAAGGACATGGTAATGATGCCCTTTCTCAGTTGTTTTTCTTTGGTTTCAGAAGCTTGATTTTGGCTGATTACATTATTATTGTATGTAATGAAAACTTTCTTTTATCTTTGCAGAAAATTATGGTTGAGAGAAAGGCAAACCAACTTGCTGAAAGGAAATTTGACTCAACTAGACGCCAGAAGCAGACTGAGATATACACTATTGAGCAAGAAATTAAATCTCTTAATCGTGAGAAAGATATCATGGCTGCTGATTCTGTGGACAGAGTTAAACTGTCTTTAAAGAAGGCAGAGTTGGAAAATCACAAAAAAAAGCATAAAAAGATGCAAGTCAAATCTCTCTCTCTAATCCCTTCTGCTGTGCTTTTGTTTTGCTTTGGTGTATTCTTCTGATCCTTTCTTTCTGTCTAGTATTTTTTTTCGTGGAGCTGACGTATCTTTTTACTTTGTAGAATGGATGAAATCAAAGAAAGAGTTAAAGGAGTACTAAAAGGAAGGCTTCCTCCTGAGAAGGATCTGAAAAAAGAAATTGCTCAAGCCCTAAGGTTGTGTTAATGTTAACCGATGTTTCATTTTAAGTTGGTATATCTGCAAGTTCTTTTTTGATGTCTTAGTTATTCTGTCAATTAATTGGTAGAATTACTGGCAAATTAAGTGTCATGATGCGAATGCTCTTTCCAGTTGCTTTTATGTTTTGGAATTTAGTTTGCGAGTATGAGTATGGTTATTCTGGTTTTGTTTTAACTTTAACTTTGATTACTGCAGTTGCAGTGTAGCAGAAAACCATTTATAGGTTGTGTTTTTTCCTTTTATCATATTCAAGGTATAGGTTTTAAAAGTGCTATTTCTCAGATGCTCTCATTTTTTCATTTTTATTTTATTTTATTCATTTAGTCTTGTTTTTGGCTTTTGCTTTATTGCTGTGTAGCTGAAAACCATGTATAGGTTATATTTATGGGGAAATTACTATTCAGTGAAAATTTTATAAAATTATGACAAATTTGTGAAAAAGTTTATGAGTTTAATTATCAATTTTTATAAAGTTACCACTTATTTGTAAATATTTTTCAAAACTCCCTCTAAACTGAAATTTCCACTATATTTTTCGTTTATATTCATATTGAAGCTATGGGTTTTAAAGACGAGTGCTTCTCAGATGCTCTTTTTCTTTTTTTCATTCATTTAGTCTTGATTTCAATTTTTCTTAGATAAATTTATCGAGTAGTACGATTTCTAACCATTGCGTGTAAGATTTGCCAAATGAAAGCATGCTATGTTACACGGACTCGGGTACTTGTATTGAGTATGGGTGCATATCTAGGGGTTGGACACCTTAAAACTGAAAATGGAGTATACAGGGATACTGAAAGTAGTTATTTTTAAAAAATATTTATTAAATTATCATGTTAAACATTTATCCAAATAAAATTTTAAATAATATTTAATTAATTAAATACAACATAAAAATATTTTAAAATGAAATTATTATCTTTATAAAGTTATTATTTTAAAAGTAATGGGGTGAGAGAGAGAGAGAGAGAGAGAGAGAGAGATGAGTACGGGTAATGAAGACGAGATCGAGATCGCAGAACAAGAGATCGACATGAGTACGGGTAAGGAAGACGAGATCGAGACCACACTTCGACTTCGACTTCGACTTCGACGTCGAAGGGGAAGCTGAAGCCAGCGATAGGGGATCGAAGCAACAACGCTTGTCGAAGTCGTCAAACAGAGGATCGAATTCAACGGCAGGTTCTCTCTTTGTTCTCTCTTTCATTTCTTCTGCAGTTAGGGCAAAATAGAGTGGTATCCATTTGTAAAGAGTCGTATCGAGAGAGAGAGAGAGAGAGAGAGAGAGAGAGAGACATGAGTACGGGTAAGGAAGACGAGATCGAGATCGCAGAACAGGAGATCGACATGAGTACGGGTAAGGAAGACGAGATCGAGATCGCACTTCGACTTCAACTTCGACTTCGACTTCGACTTTGACTTTGACTTTGACGTCGAAGGGGAAGTCGAAGCCAGTGACAGAGGATCGAAGCAGCCACACTTGTCGAAGTCGTTGAACAGAGGATCGATTTCAACGACAGGTTCTCTCCTTGTTCTCTCTTTCGTTTCTTCTGCATTTAGGGCAAAATAGAGCCGTATCTATTTGTAAAGAGCCGTATCCTGGCCGTATCCCACACCTGTACACGTGTCGTGTCGTGTCGACACAGGTACCTCCCAAATTTCAAAGAGTCCGTGTAATGTAGAAAGCATGTGAACATGATTCTTGAAACCTTATATGCAAAAAAAAAAGAGAGTGACTTTTGACACTGAGCCTTTGTTTGGGATGTGGGTTGGCTTTCTGACTTTTTGACTATTTTAGCCTGGGCTAAAAAGCCTCATTTGGGATGAGTTTTTTGGCTTTTTTGACTTTTTGACTTGGGAATGATGTGTCCATAAGCAAAATTACAAAAATGCCCTTCACCCATTGTGAGAGATGAAATGAAGGTAATGAAACTGGTGATAATTTGGTCATTTTGGCTTTGCCTGCAGCAGCTGCCCAAGCACCTGAGCAAGGTTTGAAGATTGTGGCTAAAGTAGCCAATTTTGTCCCATGTGGCTAAATTAGCCCAAAGTGGGTATGCCAAACATAACCTGAGGATGCCATTGAAGAGCAAGTCCAGAACTGCTCACCGGAACACTTCGAGCATGTTGGAATTGATATATATATATACAATGTTCATTTTACCCTCTTTAAATATAGTAGCTCTAAAAAAGACAGGTAAAACAGTTCAGTTCCTGTGCCAGGAAGAGAGTATTTTATTTATTTATTTATTTATTTTGGGGTGTGTGGGGCCTGGGCTTGTGAGAGGGTATTGGCCTCCCTCCCTGCCTTGTCTCCATATATGAATGAAGTGGGATTAAGATTAATATAGGTGATCAAGCTTATTGCCTCATGATTCATATGAAGATGAAGGTTTCTCGTGGTGTCACATTATTACAGTGAGTCCCCCTGTCTCTACTTTGGCTAGCAGAGTCAATTAGATACAGTGCCATTGTGATTCTGTGTCAAGAATATTTGGGAAGACCGTTTATGCACTAATTATGTTTTGTGCTTGAGGAGGTCGCTTTAGCGAGAATGAAACTTCCTCGAACTTGGTAGCAATCTGATGTAGGACATGTGCCTAGCATGTGATGTTTAGTTAGTGGGTGGGTAGTTGGTAGCTTATATCTAGTGAATTAGAGATTTTTGTATGATTGATTAGAGATATTCTCTCTCTAGAACCTTAGGGTTCCTCTCTTTAAATTCTCTCTCTTGTTCTTGGATCCCATCATTTTGGTATCAGAGCATAGGGATTTGGATCCTATCTTTTCACTATTCCTCCTAATTTTCTAGTTGAATCATCATCTAGAAACTGACCTGGTTCAATTTGTGTCGCAACAAACAGTTGGAGTCTTAGTCATGGCACCTGGGGATCAAGCGATCTGAGTTCGTAACTCATTTGATGAGCACAATCTGATTTCTGTGCCTGAGTCGAAGCCTGTCTTCAAGTTCAAAGCCCTGAGTTTGGTTTGAATTTGTTAGGAAACCAGGGGGCGATTGCGATTTGATCTCTGTTTCTTGTATCGTGATTTGATTTCTCTCTCTGAAATCGAAGTTGAAATTGCAAACTGACCAGATTTCTTCATTTGCATCTGGTTCGCAGCTCCTGGATCTTGTTTGAAACTCTGAATTCTGGGTTCTATTTGAAGATTGTGACCCATTTTCCAGAGACATGGGTCTTTGCAAGGGAGATAATTTGGCTTTCGAATTGGGAACTGTTGCGATTGCTGATTCTTGTTCGAATTTTTTCTTGGATTTCGCATCTGATTGAAGTAATTTGATCACTCTTTTTCCTTTACTGGACTGTTTTGAATCCATTCTAGAGAATCCCCTTTGATTGCAGTTGCTTTTGAGGCAATCCGATGTCTGCTGTTGCAGTTGCGGTTGCGGTTGTTGTTGTTGTATGTTTGGTTGATTGGAATTTGACTATTATTGTGGTCCATCTCTTCTTTGATTAACACTGAGTTTTTGAAACTGGTTGGTCAAATTGGGTTTGTGATTTTGAACATTTGGGGTTTCAACAGCCCAACGAGGTGAAGGTCATACGGGTAGTTGTGGTAGGGCTTATGCTCCAAATTTGGGTGATGATACCGAGGTCAATCCTCCAGTTGGAAGGGATAATGGGGTTCCATATCCAAGAGATGAAATGGCCTAGACGAGAAGGCAAATTGCTGCTTTAATAGAGACGGTGCAACGTCTCCTACCTCCTACCAATGGTAGTGATGGTGCCGATGATACCGGGGGTGGTACTCATCACTCTTTTGATAATATTTTTTGGCTTTGCAAAGGCGTTGAGTGAATGTGGGTAAATTGGAAGTTGGAACAAGAGTGGGAGAACAATGTCAAAATTGAATTCCCCGACTTCCATGGAAGCCCTAATCGTGACAAGTTCATGGATTGGCTCAACACTATTAAGCATATCTTTGACTAAGGAGAGATTTCCAATGAGAAGAAAGTCAAGCTAGTTGCAATCAAACTAAGAGGAAGGGCTTCCGCTTGGTGGGAACTTCAACTTAGTCGTCGACAAAGTGGGAAAGAGAAAATCCATGATTGGGAGAAGATGATGAAGAAATTGAAGGAGAATTTCATACCGTTAAACTATCTTCGAAGTGTATTCCAAAACCTTTATGTCCTCAAGCAAGTTGGAAGTGTTAGAGAATACACGAAATCTTTCTATCATCAACTCATTGCTTAGGTTGATTTAAATAAGAGTGAAGAACAACGGGTGGTTCGTTATATGAGTGATTTGGAGCCTTCAATCCAATATGTTCTTGCCTTGCATACATTGTGGAATGTTTTCAAAGCCTATAATCGAGCTTTAGCTGTGGAGAAACAACAAAGCCGTCGTGCTTCCCAAATGGGACAATACCCCCAAGGAGGGTTTCGAGGTGGTTTTAGGCTGGGTCCTTCCCCTTCTAGGTTTGCCAAAGCTAGTCCTTTTTCCAAGTTTATGGACAAGGGTGCTTCTTCCTCTCAAACTCCTTATTCTAATGGTGCTTTCGGAAATCAAATTTGCCTCAAGGTGGAACCTTCAAGTGTTTCAAGTGTGGTGAACCAGGACATAGATCTTCCGATTGCTGCAAGAACATGGGCAATAATTGGAACAAGGCAATTCTCATTGAAGAAGTTGAGGAACATGGTAACTATGAGGATGCTCTAATTTTTGACAATTTGAGGAATGTTGAAATTGGTGGTGATAGTGATGAAGAAGAGGGTCTTGCTCTTATGTTGAAGAAGATGCTTCTATCACCAAAGCTAGAGAGCTAAGAAGGTTGGTTGCACACTAATATCTTCTATATCACTTGCAACATTAGTGGACATGTTTGTAACATGAGCGTTGGCAGTGGAAGTTGGGAGAACATGGTTTCTCAAGAAGTGGTGACTAAACTCAACCTTCCGGTAGAGAACCATCCACATCCTTATTTTCTATCTTGGTTCAAGAAAGGCAATGAGATTAAAGTCACTAAATGGTGCTTGATTTTATTTTCTATCCGAAACAGGTATATCGATGAAGCATGGTGTAATGTATTGCCTATGGATGCTTGCCATATTCTCCCTGGGCATCCTTGGCAATATGACCAACAATCTTTGCATGATGGCAAATAGAACACTTACACCCTATGAAGCATGGACACGGACACGCGACACGACACGACACAAACACCAAAAGATGTACCTTCAGATCAAGTCATTTTGTTGGGTTATGTCGTATCATCTTGTGGGGTGCTTATGGGCATGGAGAAGGTTAAGGCGATTGTGGAATGGTCTACTCCCTCTAGTGTCCATGAAGTGTGAAGTTTTCATGGGTTGGCTACCTTCTGTAGGCGGTTTATCTGTAATTTTAGTAGCCTTGCTGCCCCTTTAACCAACATTCTCAAGCTTAAGACTTTTGAATGGAGTAAAGAAGCTACCGATGGCTTCTAACTCTTGAAGAGGGTGCTTACTGAAGCTCTAATTTTGGCACTGCCGACTTTGACAAAACCTTTGAGGTTGATTGTGATGCCTCAGGGATTGGCATTGGATGTGTCCTTTGCCAAGAAGGGAAGCCAATCGCTTTCTTTAGTGAGAAATTGAATGGGGGTAAGCTCAAGTATTCTACTTATGAGTTGGAGTTTTATGCCACCATCCAAGCCATCAAGCATTGGAGCTACTACCTTGCTTACAAAGAGTTCGTGCTCAACACCGACCATGAGGTCCTCAAATACATCAATAGCCAATCCCATCTCAACAAAAGACATGCTAAATGGGTGGCTTACTTGCAACAATTTACGTTCTACTTGCAACATAAATCGGGTGTCCTTAATATGGTGGCCAATGGGTTGAGTAGGTGGACGACTCTCTTGGTTGAGATGAAGAATGAAGTTGTGGGTTTTGATGAGTTTCGTACATTCTATGCAAGTGATCATTACTTCTACAAAATTCTTATTGCTTTGCAAAGAAAGGATAGAGCTACTCATCCAAGTTACATGTTAAGGGATGGATTCCTCTTCCATGGCCTTAAGTTGTGTGTTCCTAGTTGTTCCTTGAGGACACATTTGTTGATCAAGCATTATAAGTTGGGACATTTTGGTAAGGACAAGACACTTGTGTTACTTCAAGATGCCTACTATTGGCCAGGCATGAGACCAAGGATGTGTGAAATTACGTGAAACGGTGTCAAATTTGTCAAGGAAGTAAAGAGACTGCAACTAATGCGGGTTTGTATGTGCCTTTACCAGTACTGAATGGTCATGTTTGATTCACAAGATTAATAGTGAAGTATTAATAATTCTATTAAATTAGTGTAGTATTCACTATCCAATTGGATTAATATCCATTGGATTAATAATTCCACCCTTATCCCATTACTAATAATCCTACAAATTTGTTGGATTAATTATCTATTGGATTAATAATCCTAAACCAAAATATTAAAACAAACATAGGATAATTGGGCCCACGGATTAATAATCCCAATCCCATGCTCTAATCCACCCAATCAAACATGTCCAATGGTTCTTGGCAATGCATTAGTATGGACTTGGTGTTGGGTTCGCCTCCTACATAAAGGCGTAGTGATTCTATTATAGTGGTAGTGGATCGCATCTCCAAGATGTGGCACATTTTATTCCTTGCAAGATGACCATGGATGCTACAAACATCGCTAACCTCTTCTTCAAGGAAGTCTATAAGTTGCATGGGGTGCCTACCTCTGTTATGTCCAATAGAGATGTTAAGTTCCCTTCTCACTGTTGGAGAATCTTGTGGAAGAAAATTGGTACCGATTTGAATTTTAGCACTACTTTTCATCCTCAAACCAATGGCCAAACGGAGGTGGTAAATCGAAGTCTTGGCAACTTGTTGAGGTGTCTTGTGGGAGATAATCCCAAGAGTTGGGATGACATTCTTCCGTTAGCCGAGTTTGCTTACAACTCATCACTTAATAGCACCATTAACACTTCTTCCTTTGAAGTGGTTTATGGGATGAAGCCTTCAAGTGTTGTGGACTTGGTTTCTTTGCCCATTTCAAGGAAGGGAAGCGTTAAAGCGGAGGAGATGACTGTTTTCATGACGAATGTTCATGCTCAAATTAAATCCCAAATTGAAAAGTCCAATGCCAAATTCAAATCGGCTGTTGATGCACATATAAGGAAAGTGTGATTTGAAGTGGGGGATCTTGTTTCAGTTAGGTTGAGCAAGGAAACGTATCCTCAAGGTTCTTGCACAAATGTTTTCATTTCTTTTGCATTGGTTGTACTTTGTTTTCGTCTTCAGTTGAGGACAAGTTATTTTGAGTGGGAGAGATTGATGTAGGACATGTGCCTAACATGTGATGTTTAGTTAGTGGGTAGTTAGTTGGTAGCCTATATCTAGTGAATTAGAGATCAATTGTAACTAACTTTGATATATGCTAATTGATTGATTGGAGATATTCTCTTTAGAACCTTAGGGTTCCTCTCTCTGTAAATTCTCTCTTGTTCTTGGGTCCCATCATAGACTCCGGGCCTGCAAGGATGATCTTGATGAAATGTTGAAACATTATTATGTTTGGATTATGGAGAGCAAGGACAAATTTGGAAGGCTTGGGCACCATGTGTATTTCAACAATTGATGGAAATGTATTTAGCTAACATAGAATACTCTTATGAGGTCTAGGTAATGCAATCCATAAGCAAATCAATAATCAAATTGAGAAAGAGAACACAAATGCCCCATTTAGGGTAAAACCCCTAAGGCTAGAGAGAGAAACCAAGCTCAACTTTATTCAAGTACAAAGAGTATTACATCACCTATTTATAGACTACTACTAATAAGCTATTTGGCATATACTTAACCTATACTTAACCTATTTATTCTACTACATCAGACATAAGCAAATCAAGAATCAAATTGAGAGAGTGAACACAAATGCCCCAATTAGGGGTAAAACCCCCAAGGGCTAGAGAGAGAAACAAGCTCAACTCTATTCACAATGTATATTCTTTAATCAAAAGCCAAGTACAATGAATATTATGTCACCTATTTATGGACTACAGCTAATAGGCTATTGAACATATACCTAACCTATTTATTCTACTACATCAAACTCTCCCTCTTTAAGAAACTTGTCCTCAAGTTTAAGTAGCAACTAAGTGAAGCTCAATGTAGGTGAGGAATAGGCATTGCATCTCATTTCCATACTCAACACAAACATCGCTCTCACAACTCCTCTTTCCTTGAATACCTGGAATTGCATATCCTTAGCTAAACAACCATAGGTGCAAATTGACATTCCCCATCATGCCTATGCCATACCTTCTTGCTATAGCTTGGACAAACCTCCATTTTCCCGAGCCCTGCATCTCTGTTCGGCATACTGGTGCAAAGATGTACTCAGTCGGTTGGAATGAGATCAATAGACTAGCAAACAGATAGCTTCCAAAGCAAGGTTGAGGAATGTGACAAAAGATGAAAGGATCCACTATGCATCCACTAGAAAGAGCCACGTGAGAGAAGCTAGTTAGGAGCGAGAATTCTACATTACAGACACAATAGTCAAATGAGCATCAACACCTGCAGTGTACTCAACTCAAGCCAACATCTTATAGAGGCATATAGAAGCAAGAAACACACACATCGAGCTTCAAAGACGGTCTAAAGCAAAATTTATTTGCTTTATCTCAACTCGCTGATTATGAGTTTGATTTGGATTTGCATCATTGCTCCTTCCATGTGAGAGAATCATCACAGTATCTTCACCTAATATTTGCAACAGATCCTCTATTTTGGCCCACCCTACAACCCTGATCTTTGATAAGCCAATGATACAAACAATAGACAAAAGTGCATTGTATTGCCTCAGGTCTTGTTTAATCCAAGGAACCTTAAACTCACTCATGAGTCAAATTTATGCAAAAACAACAAATCAGAATGCTTCTTTGATTTCAAATTCAAGAGTCATGATCTTGCAGCGAAAGACGAGGACCTAAATCGCAACTGATTCAAAGTGTAGATCACGAGAATCAGGATTATCATGAAGAAGAATCATATTCGAGATGTGGTCAGCACTATTGGAGAACTCAAAGTTGAGATCAAGCTTTAGATGACTTAGACGCAGAACATCTAGTTGGAATCGCACATTGAAGCTCTAGGTGACAAAATTGAAATCACCAAGCTGACTGTAATGAAGAACCCCAAGTAATTGAGATGTGAGATCAACTAAGAAAACGCAACACAAAATCCAGATCAAAGTTGCGAAAGGAAATCTAGGGATTTGAATCTGATTTCTTGACCGCAAGAGAAGAAACCAAACCTTCGAACTAGAGAGTTGACCTAGGGACAACCAGAACACTGAGCACTGAGATCACAAATTGCGATTATGTGAAGGGTACCCAATTTGCGAAATGAAATCGAGATGATTTGAGTCGAATCTTGATTGAAATCATGTTGCAAAGTTGACATCAGTGCGAAACAGGTGGTGCGAAGTCGACTTGTGTTTGTGATGGGCTTGCATGGGTTGTGACGGTCAGATTGCAACATTCGACATTCTAGAGCACTAATCGTGTTTGCAATCGAGATGAACACTTGTCGAAGGAAGAATAGGATCAAAGAGCAACGAACCAAGTGCTATGACTGAAATTCTTTGTGGGTCAATCAAACCAGGCTAGTTTTTGGATGATGATTCCTGAAAACTGGAGCGCAACACACCAAGGCACATGAAGCTACGAATTCCTTTGGATACGCGAGTTCAGATCTTCAACCTGGAGTTTGATTTGAGTTTAGATCTTGGCAAGAACAATTGAATCGAGATCGCAACTCAACTATATGGTCAGATTGAAGTCGATCCAGAGTCACATTGCTTCCAGATCTGGTATTCGAATTGAGTTTTTGAATCTCATCCAAGACCTTCGATTCGAGTTCAGATTGCTTCTAGGGTTTCAGATTCATGTCCGGATCACAACTAGGACTTCAGATTGAAGTCGATTTGATGAAACAAAGAACGATTTTCCCTCAGATCTGAGTTTGCGAAGTTAAATTTCTCCTTAGATTTGAACTCATGAAATTCGATTTTCGTTCTAGATCTGCATTCAAGATGCTCGATTTCAAGTTCTAACCAACAACTATGGTTCGAAATGAGCAAAATCTCAACTCTAACACTCGTGATGAAGTTCGAATCAACTTAATCAAACTCGATTCCCTTGTTTAATTCCAATAGCGATTTGGTGCAAATGGCAAACAAGGAGTCCTGACACCAGAATCTGAACCAGATTCAACACCAATGTTGTTAGGGAAGTAAATAGAGGATAAAATTAGGGCCTAAGAACTAAATGAATATTTCCTAAAATCGTTGGATGAAATAGGAACCAAAAGATCTGAGCTTGAAGCTCTGATCCTAGATAATGCAATCCATAAGCAAATCAAGAATGAAATTGATAGAAAGAACACAAATGCCCCAATTACGGGTAAAAGCCCTAAGGGCTAGAGAGAGAAACCAAGCTCAACTCTATTCACAATGTATATTGTTTAATCAAAAGCCAAGTACAATGAGTATTACATCACGTATTTATAGACTACAGATAATAGGCTATTTAACATATACTTAACCTATTTATTCTACTACATCACTAGGACAAGCCCTTGTTCAAAAAAAAAAAAAAAAAAAAAAAAAAGGTGCAGGATAAGCATGAGTTGAGAATGAGAGTTCAATAGTCAGTTCTATACAAAAACTATAATTAAGTTAGAAGAGATCCCTCTGTCAGTCTGATGTTCCATATCTTTTTTGTTTCTTTTCTTTCTCTCTCCCTCTCTTTTTGGTCTTCTTAATTCAGCAACTCCATTTTTTAATGGAAATGTGGGTATAATCGTAATTTTAGAGAAACATAAAAGCTAAGCCATGATACTACTGCTCAACATCTTGATGAGACCAAACAATTTTCATGTTGCAATCCAATATATATATGCATCGATACATATTCTGAATGATAGCAAAGCGAGAAAAAGAAAAAAAGTATTTCAAGAGTTTTAAGTCTGTAGGCTGACGGACATGATGGTTCCTACTTTGTTTACATTTTTCCATTCTCTGAATACATTATGACTCCATATGTCATAATATACTTTCTTTAGTGCAGGGCTCTTGGAATGGAGTTTGACGACTTGAGCTCAAAATCTCGTGAAGCTGAAAAGGAGGTGAATATGTTACAGATGAAAATACAAGAAGTTAATAATAACCTGTCCAAACTTCACAAGGATATGGATTGTGAGCCTCATTCCTCTCTTGATTAAAGTTATCTGTCAAGGCTTTCGTTTTTCTAGATTTGGAGTTGCTGTTATTCCTTTTGTATTTATAATTTTGTTGTAATGAAGAATCTGGGATGAGATGTGCTTGGTAGTAACACATTCATGTATGTTTACATATCTAATGGAAAAATAGATATGATGTTTCCTTTTCAACCTTCTTGAGGATGATCTTATCAATTAAGTAATCAATCTTTTTAATTTTATTTTGCTGCATCGATTACTAATTCATTAATTGTACATTTATGATTTCTATATAGTGGAGAATATTGATGACAAACATATAATGAAACACTATCTGCAGATCACTTTTTCTTCCAACTGATAGAAACAGAATCAAGAAAAGGGAGAGAGAGGGGGGGGGGGGGGGGGGGGGGGTTAAGCATTAATTGGAATTGTGACAAATTCAGTATCAATTCTAACCTATATGCTGTCAAACTTGTAGAAGCAACTTGTCCACAGCAACTCAAGAATGGAAACATATTATTGCCTCTAGTTTTTTTTTTTTTTTTTTGCTAGCAGCTTACCAATTCTCCCCTTTCCATGCGCAGACTGTGAAATTTGCCATTCAGTGAGATTCATTAATTTATTCTTGTGATTGGAATGCAGCCAAAAAGAGATTTATTGAATCAAAAGTCCAGTTCTTGGATCAGCAGTATGTTAGCATTGACTCTTATCTCCAAGTTTTTGATTCGGCTAAAGAGAAAAGAGATGTGCAAAAAAGGTACTTGGTTTTGAATTTATTTCATGGACGATGCACGATCTTGCAACTCAGTTTAGCATCATTCGTTCATAACTAAGTTTCCTATTCACTTGTTTAATTTTTTTTGTCATGTTGCGTGCAGCAAATACAACATTGCTGATGGTATGCGACAAATGTTTGATCCTTTCGAAAGAGTTGCCCGTGCTCATCACATTTGTCCTTGCTGTGAGCGCCCTTTCTCAGCTGAAGAGGAAGATGATTTTGTTAGAAAGGTTGATAAATTTCATTATTAGCTTGTTGCACAACTTTTTCATGGATGATTTAATGTTCCTCTTGCCATTGCCTCTTCTGGGCTTTCGCTAATATTGATTCAGACTTACTTGTGCATCACAGCAAAGGGTGAAGGCTGCAAGTTCTGCAGAGCATATGAAAGTGTTGGCTGTGGAGTCCTCTAATGCTGATTCCTGCTTCCAGCAGTTAGACAAGCTTCGTGTGGTATATGAAGAATATGCTAAAATTGGCAAGGAAACAATTCCTCTTGCAGAGAAAAAGATGAATGAACTAAATGAGGAGTTGGATCAAAAATCTCAGGCACTTGATGATGTAATTGTCAATTCTGGTCTTTTTTATTTTTTATTCATGGTTTTAGATATTATGGTTTTCGCATGTTAAACTTGCTATGTTAAAGCTTCATCTGTCTTTAGATTTTTCATCATGTGTAAGGATTATTAGTTTTTTTTATTTTTTATTTGGATAAATAACCATACTTTATTAAAAAGCATCAAGATGATGCAAAAAGTACAAAAATGGAAGCCATAGAGGCTCCACAGAGTAACAAATCAAATCTTCCACAAAATCTACAAAAGCCAAAACATCAGGATCAAACGAACTTGTCACCCAGCTATGTAAAACTGTAAGTAGTCGTCTTTCTAACCAAGGTGCTGAATGAGACATCCCTTGAAAAATACGCCTATTCCACTCCAACCAAACCAACCATAGAATACAATGAGAAGCAAGCATCCACGCCTTTTGACACCTCCTCGCGACTCGACCCCACACCCAACTTTGCATGACTACCTTAACCGAATCCGACTGCACCCAAGCCAAACCAAAAGTCGCAACCACTAAAATCCAAAGGCGAGAAGTAACTGGACAATGAACTAGCAAATGATCTAACGATTCCGCATCACCACAACACAAACAACACCAATTAACCAATATATGGCCATGACGAATTAAATTATCTCTAGTCAAGATACGCTCCAACATGGCCGTCCACACAAAAAAGTCCACCTTAGATGGCGTACCCGAAACCCAAACACACTTCTAAGGGAAAGCAACAGCCCCCTCATGAGCAAGCATACCATAATAAGAAGATACAGAAAACATGCCCTTAGCCCTAGGAAACCCCCATGCCAAAGAATCCTGCCCTCCCCCACTCGCAACTCATATAAAAAACCCAATAGCTCCACCAACTGATCTTGCTCCCAATTGTAAGAATTTATGTATTATTGATTGATATATATTGTTGTGTATATTACAAATGGTGAGTAGCTCATTATATAGGAGAGGGTGAGTGTAGTAGGTGAGGAGTAGGTGAGGAGTAGGTGGTGGTAGGTGATGGTAAATTGGTGGTAGGTGATGGTAAATTCTAACAGCCCCCCGCAAACTCAAGGACGATAGAAACTAACCAACTTGAGTTTAAAGAGAGGAACAAAACAAGAAAATACATAAAAATAAAAAAGGATAGGTGACACTGTATGGTCGTGTCAGACCATTGGTGAAGACACTGGATGGTGGTGTCATAACGTTGTAGAGGACACTGTATGGGGGTGTCATAACCATGTAGAGGACACTGTATGGTGGTGTCATAACGGTGTAGAGGACACTGGATGGCGGTGTCAGACCGATGTAGAAGACAGTTTATGGGGTCATATCGGACCGTTGTAGCAGACAATGGTGTGACAGTTGTTGTGACAGTTTACGGAGTCTTGCTGGACCCTTGTAGAAACTAACCGGAATCAATGTCGGGACAGTTTACAGAGTCTTGTCGGACCCTTGTAGAAATGAACCGGAAACAATGTCGGGACAGTTTACAGAGTCTTGTCGGACCCTTGTAGAAACTAACCGGAATCAATGTCGGGACAGTTTACAGAGTCTTGTCGGACCCTTGTAGAAACTAACCGGAATCAATGTCGGGACAGTTTACAGAGTCTTGTCGGACCCTTGTAAAAGTGGCACCCTCAAAAGGTGTGCCCAATTTTGTCAAAAGGCGTGCCATCAAAAGGCGTGCCCAATTCATCAAAAGGGGTGCCGGACATGATGGCGAGGCACGTGGGCGCCTTGGCTTGCGTGCCCGTTTGTCGGCTGGTGGTAAGAGGCGCGCGATGCGCGTGGCTGCCTCGGCTATAAGACAGAGGCTGAGGCTGAGGCAAAAAACCTGCGAGAGATATTCTGAGAGAGATTTCTGAGAGAGATACTGTGTAACACTCTGGTGCCTAGAAAATGGCTTCATCGTCTTCCCGCGGGCTGCTCACCCTCTTTCCCGACTTCAACGAGTCAACGAGAGAGAGAACTGGTGCGGTGGCACTGGAAACTCAACCAAGCGCCCCGGAGTTTGCTCCGTTGAACTTTCCGATGCGGTCGGTGGAGCAAAGAATGGCAGTGCAGTCAGATGTGGAGGCCAATCAGTATACTTTGAAGGCATGTGTGGAAAGCATGACGGCGGTCACAAATTTGTCGAACCGGCTGCAGAGTAGGACAAATGAGGTGCAGCATGTAAACGCCCAACTGGCTCTGCTCCAACGCATGTATAAGGATGCGCGAGCAGAGATAAGTGTGCTAAAGGCGGAAAACAAGGAGCTAAAGCGGAAGGCCACCGTGATGTTCCGATTTGGAGGTCCACCATATGCTGGAGTGGAGGAGCAGGGAGGAGGCAACTTGCTTGGTGGTCTAGGAAGCAACACCGAGGCAGCACCGTCAAGGGCCGCCCAGGATGGAGGAAAGAAGAAGAGACCTGCGGCAGAGTAGAGAAGAAAAAATCGTGCCTGTGGATGTGGTTGTTTTGTGGGTGTTGTTTTTTTGTTGATGTTTTTTTTTTTTTTTTGGGTGTAAAATGCTGATCGGGGTTGATTCCCGGCAAGAAGAAATGATAAGATTGTAAAATGTTGTTTTTGTTTTTTTTTTTTTATTTTTTATTTTTTATTTTTATTGTGGATTTGGTAGTGTTTTGTGAAAAAAAAAAAAATAAAATAAAATGAAAGAAAACAAGGGATAAAGAAAATTGATAAAAAAGATTGGTAGATGGATTATATGAAAAATATCAGTGTGGGAAATGAAAGAAAATAAAATAAAGAGTTAAAAAAAGAGAGGTGGTTGAATATGTGGGCTCGGATGTGGAGGTAAATAAAAAAATAGGTAGATATATAGATAGAAAATAAAAGAAAGTGGAAGAGAATGGGAACACGCTGGAAAAAGTGGAGAAAAAAAATAAAAATAAAAATAAAATAACGGTTTAAACAAATCAGTGATAGTGTGTGAATCTGTAAATTGGTATGGTATATTATAATATATTATAATAAATAATATGATAGGAACAGACCCACGAGGTGACAGCGGGGATAGTCAAAAGGCCACCCACATGGCTACGAAGAACAGCAACAGCTTTATCAAAAGGCCAACCTCATTGCTACTAAAAGCACGTGATCTCAGAACACCCCAAAGAGAGAGATTAGAGAGAGCTGGAATTAAAAAAAGGGTTTATGGAGTTGTACAAAGCTTGTCCACCGAAGAGTTACACGCTGTTTTGTCCAGAGAGAGGGAGAGAGAGCCGAAGCAATGGTGTCTGGATCGGGAAAATGCGCTCGGCGGGTGGTGGTGGATGCTCGGCCCCACATGCTGGGACGACGGGCGTCGATCCTCAACGGCCAGAAAGGGGTGGTGGTACGCTGCGATGAGATCTGCCTCTCGGGGGGCCTGGTTTGCCATAATGTCCGGCAGAAGATGAGATCGGCTGAGATCTGCCTCTCGGCTGGAGACAGAAGTCGGAGTCGAGGAACGCTTCCATGATCGCCGTCGTGCCGTCGAGACAGTTTTCCCGAGCGCAGTCCACGTGGTGGCAAACGGTCTGTAAAAGGCCTCGGAAATCGTGCTTGATGGATTGACGGGAGGTCGTATACGTAGATTTTACGGGACTCGCAATCGCCGGCGTGAAAGACCGGCGAGAATTGATGGGTAGAGAGACAAACATGAGGAGCTCCGGTGATGTAGAGTACCAGGAAGACTTGGAAGAGGATGACGAGGAAGAAGAATGTGCGGTGGCGTAGGGAAATGTTGGATAGGGCAGAGTTTAATGTGGGTTTGAGTTCTGGGGTGGGTTGAATTGGTTGAGATCCGGCGAAGAACACCAAGATCTTTAACCTTGCTCTGATACCATGTAAGAATTTATGTATTATTGATTGATATATATTGTTGTGTATATTACAAATGGTGAGTAGCTCATTATATAGGAGAGGGTGAGTGTAGTAGGTGAGGAGTAGGTGAGGAGTAGGTGGTGGTAGGTGATGGTAAATTGGTGGTAGGTGATGGTAAATTCTAACACCAATCTTAAACATCGCAGCGCAGGCGCACATTCCAAACAGTCGAAACGCCCTGGCCAGATCGCACTATAAGATTTCTGAATAGCTTTCTGTATATTCAATTGTATAGAATACAAAGATTACAACTAATATTTATAGCAATCCTAAATCTAATCTATAATAGAAAATAATCCTATACAATCAATCGAATATCAACCTAACTAATTGATACATAATACCATAATTACATAATAATACCATAATTACATAATACCATATTCTCACACTTCCGCTCAAACTCAAGGTGTTTTAGTAGAAAACACTGAGAGTTTGCCAATAAGAAACTGAAATCGAGCAGTTGTGTGAGTCTTTATAAAGAAATCAGGAAGTTACAATGCCGAAGAAACAAAAGAAAGCGAGATAGAGCCAGACTGCAGATGCTGACGGACAAAATGACAATCAATCTCAATGTGGTTTGTCTGCTCATGAAAGACAGCGTTATGAGCAATCTGAATAGCACTGCGGTTGTCACTGTAAAGGGAGGTCGGAGAAGACTAAGGGACACCCAAATTAGTTAAGAGACAACGAAGCCAAACAATCTTATAAGTCATAGCACAGTACTCAACCTCAGCAGTGGAACACGCAACAACAGTCTATTTCTTGCTCTTCCAAGAAATCAAGAAATCACCTAGAAACATGCAGAAGCCAGAAGTGGACTTATGATCAGTGACATCACCAGCCCAATCAGAATAAACATAAGTTACAAAGTCCAAAGAGGAAGTAGAAGACAACAACCCCTGAAAGATAGTCCCTCGGAGATGGCGAAGAATCCGAACCAATGCAGCTCAATGTGGGGAGCGAGGAGTAGAGACAAATTGGCTAACCACATGAACAACATAGGCAAGATCAGGACAAATAATTGTCAGGTAGACTAAGCAACCCACGAGCTCTCGATATAAAGTAGGATCATCCAGAAGAACACAATCAGTTGTGTTGAGCTTTACATTAAGTTCAATGGGGGTATCAAAAATCTTAGTGTCAGTAAGACCGGCACGATGAATAACCTCATTGGCATACTTGGCCTGAGAGAGAAAGTAGCCCTTTGGGAGAAGAAGTTACCTCAATACCAAGAAAATACCGCAATGGGTCCAGATCCTTCATTTCAAAGGTGCGGAAAAGATGTTGCTTGACCTCAAATATAGCAGAAGAGTCAGAACTAGTGATGATCATATCATCCACATACAGTAATAATGCAACAAATCCAGTAGAGGTGTGGAGAAGAAATAAAGTAGAGTCTTGGGCACAAGGATGAAACCCAAACTCAGTAACAGCAGCAGTCCAAAAGCAATCATACCAAGCACGAGGAGACTGCTTGAGACCATACAAAGCACGCCGAAGGCGACAAATCTGTCCAAACGAATGGTGAAGGCCAGGGGGAGGACGCATGTAAACCTCCTCAGTGAGATAGCCATTAAGAAATTCATTCTTAACATCCATCTGATAAAGAGGCCAAGAACGAATAGCAGCGACAGAGATCAAAGTACGAACAATAGTCATCTTGGTAACAAGAGCAAAGGTCTATTTATAATCAATACCATGCTACTGTGAGAAAGCTTTGGTAACCAGACGAGTTTTGTAGCGCTCAAGAGAACCATCAGAATGAGTCTTGACTTTGTAAACCCATTTGTTACCAATCAGATTTTTACCAGTAGGCAAAGGAACCAACTTCCAAGTACTAGTTTTCTGTAAATTAGACAACTCATCCTCCATAGCTTGAACCCAATGAGGATCCTGACAGGCCTTCTTGTAAAACTAAGGTTCTGAAAAAGAGTGAATAATAGACAAAAAAAAGTACGATAGGAAGCAGAAAAACATGTATTAAACCAACCCAACCTGTTTGGAGGATGACGCGCTGGAGTAGGATATCGGTGTGCAACAGGATCAGAGTCGTCAGAAACAGG
This sequence comes from Camellia sinensis, assembly GCF_055761805.1. Lineage (NCBI taxonomy): Eukaryota > Viridiplantae > Streptophyta > Magnoliopsida > Ericales > Theaceae > Camellia > Camellia sinensis. Next base: position 55,140,151 of record NC_138967.1, read on the forward strand.
AGGATCAGCAGCAGGTGCAGAGACAACCAGTGGTGGAGGACGTGCCTTGCGACGAGAATAAACTAACAACGAAGGAGGAGAAAAAACTGAATGAGGAGAAGCAGCCAGAGGTGAAGTAGGAGGAGAAGATGGAACAAGCTCAGGAGGAACTGTGGAGATGTACTCATCAGACGGGACCTCAGAAGGAAATGGATCAATATGAACCAAATCCTCTTTGGAAACTAGGGCGGTGAAAGGAGGAAACTGAAAGTAAGGTAGACGTTCAAGAAAGACAACATGGCGGGAGACATAAAGGCGACGGGAAACAGGGTCATAACAGCAATAACCTTTCTGAGTAAGACTATAACCCAAAAAGACACATAGGACAGGCCGGACACTAAGTTTGGTCCTATCTTTACGGGGTAAAAGAACAAAATAAGCAGATCCAAACACACGAAGGAGAGAGTAATTAGGAGTTTGAGAAAATAGAGCCTCATAAGGAGACCGACCAGAAAGAAGGGGGGTAGGCATACGGTTGAGAAGAAAAGCAGCAGTAAGAACTGACTCACCCTAAAATGGAGCCGGTGTATCAGTACAAGAAATTTGGTGAATCGTACCCAAATTGGCCAAGTAATCACAAAATTCAGTTTTAAAGTATTCCTTACCCAAGTCAAACCGCAATAATTTAATAGTAGACCCAAACTGTGTAGTGACCATAGATTGGAAAGTACAGTATATCTGGTAGAAGTCAGACTTATGAGTCATAAGATAAACCCAGGTTTAATGGGTACAGTCATCAACAAATGACACATAGTATGCAGAACCTCCTCTGGTGAGAACAGGAGAAGGGCCCCAAACATCAGTATGAACTAAAGAAAATGTTGTATCAGATATAAAAGTACTTTTATGAAAAGGTAAGGCAGTCATTTTGGCAAGTTTACACCCTTAACATTCAGTAAGTTCACTAGGAGAAACTTTATCCAATATACCAGACTGAGCTAAAGACCGTAAGCGATCAGCAGACAAATGCCCCAATCTAGAATGCCACAAGTAGAAAGGACTAAACAGAGAATCTAATTGAAAAAATGAAAAGGCAGTCGGAGAGGTTGCCATAGGCAGATGTAAGCTCTCCACCACATAGAGGTCTCCAACTTTACGGTCGGTCCCAATCTGTTGCTTGGACATCCGATCCTGCACAGAACAGATAGAAGAAGAAAAGATAACATCAAAACTAGAGGCATCAAGCTGACTGATAGATAATAAACTGACAAATAACTGAGGAACATAAAGGATAGATGGAATAGAGACAGTAGACATAGCAGACGGTAAGGTAGACCCAACAGATATAATAGGCATACTAGACCCATTAGCAGCATTAACGGTAATAGGAAAGGGAGGGGGAGTACAATTTTGAAGTAAGGTGAGATGGAGAGTCATATGATGATAGGCACCAGAGTCAAAAATCCAAACAGACGAAGAGATACCGGAAGAAGACCCAAGCAAACCTGAATAAGGAGAGGAAACAATGGAGGCAGATAGGGATGGCTGGCTAATCTGAGCACTCAAGGAAGCCAAGTCAAGATCAAGAGCTGGAGCAGATGCGGTAAAACCGACTGGAGGTCGAACAATACTCAAAGGAGAGGTACGGAACTGGATCGAAAACTGCTGAGAAAACGAAGCAGACAGACATCTATTCTTGGGACAATGGTACTTCCAATGACCTATATGATGGCAGTAGGCACATTCATCCGAAGCCAGAGACATCATAATAACTAGAAAACTGAGTGGTTCAAGTGTAATAAACCTAGAATAGAACAAAATAGGCAAACCAGGGGTTCAAGTGTAATAAACAAAATTTTGTAAGGTCAAAATGCAATAACAGATAACTGAGTGGTCAACTATAACAAACTAATTATAGTACCAAATACTCAATGGGTCAAACACGATCAAAGCAAATCAGAAGTACACCAGAGAACTGAAGTAGAACTAGAGAGAAGTCTTAGCTGAGAGGAGTCGGAGCACAACTAACCACGTCGATCAGATGGGTCGACCAGATGGGTCACCCAACCAAGTCAACTAGAGAGAAGAGGCGAACCACGTCGGAGGGGTGTCCTTTGGTGAGAGAGAAGACCAACAAACCAAAATCAGACACCAGGTGGGTCGTGAGCCAGATGGGTCACGATGCAGAGGCAGATGGGTTGTGATGGATCGCGGTTTAGGTTGAGAGTTGGAGCAGAGATACAAACGAGGGACTTCGCCAGAAGAGATGAATCGTGATTCCGACAGGTAGGTTACGATTTCAGTGAGATCAGAGGTTGATAGTGAGCACTACTTTCGAGGCTGATTAGGTTTTCAAATACTGCTCTCATACCATGTAAGATTTCTAAATAGCTTTCTGTATATTCAATTGTGTAGAATACAAAGATTACAACCAATGTTTATAGTAATTCTAAAGCTAATTATAATAGGAAATAATCTTATACAATCAATCGAATATCAACCTACCTAATTGATACATAATACTATAATTACATAATACCATATTCGCACACTCACAACACCCACCAACACCTCAGCAACAGTGGCAATACCAAAAATCAAAGGGAACCGCAATTCTAAAGGGAGGTCACCACACCACCTATCCCGTCAAAACTGAACTCGATCGCCCATGCCTACCTTAAGTTTCACCCTCTTCCAAAACTCCTCTCACTCCAGCCAAACCCCTTTCCATAGACCATGGCTATGCGATTGCCCCACCCGCCCTAAACACCACCCTTCATTCCCTACACCAAACTTTGTTACCACCACCCTTCTCCAGAGACGGTTTTGCTCCTCCACAAAACGCCGCAACCACTTCCCTAACAAGGCCACATTAAACAAGACCAACCTTCGAATCCCCAAACCCTCATTCACCTTGGGATGGCAAATCCAATCCCAGGCCACCAAGTGATACTGAAAACCCTCCCCTCCCCCCCCCCCCCCCTATTACCCCACAAGAATCCCTCTGTAATTTCTCAATCCGCTTCGTCATTGAAACCAGAATCAGATGGACGGACATAAAGTAAGTTGGAATACTGAATAGAACACTCTTAATCAATGTAAGTCTACGGCCTTTTGATAAATACTGCTGTTTCCATCCTGTCAACCGCCGTTGCACACGATTCACCACCCCCTCCCACCCCCTCTTGGCCTTAAAAGACGCCCCCAAATGTAATCCCAAATATGAAACTGGCAGAGACACCACCTTGCACCCCAGAATAACTGCCAACACTAGAATCCTTGCCACCTCCCCCACTGGAATCAGTTTTGACTTTGCTAGGTTCACCCGAAGTCTTGAAACTGCCTCAAAGCACAACAGCCTAAGAAGCACGGACACTTCTAAGAAGGTGACGTATCCGTGTCGTGTCCGTGTCGGACACCGACACTCTTCGGACACTTCCCGACACGTGTCCGACACTCCTCAAAATGTGTCCTGTTTTTTAATTTTTCTTAAAGATCCGGACACTTTTTGGACACTTGGAGGACACATGTGTTTATCGCTTAAACACACGTGTCCATCAATTAGACATGGGTGAAACTAATTATAAGTTTGAACAAAACAATTTAAGATACAAAATAAAACAAAAACCATATGAATTTATAGGAATTAGTGTCATATTGCATTTTTTATTATCTTTGAATGATATATCTATATATATAACATATAATAAATATATATAGAATTATATATTTTATGCGTGTCCCCCACGTGTCGTGTCCTACATTTTTTGAAAATTAGCGTGTCGGCGTGTCCGTGTCCTCTCCGTGTCGTGTCGCGTGTCCGTGTCCATGCTTCTTAGACAACAGCACACATCTCAATTAACCAATCTGATCAACATCTGCATCACAAAAAATGAGCGCATCATCAGCATAGAACAAATGGAAAACCGTCAGAACTGTTGGATCCACCCCCACCTCAAACCCTTGCAACAGACCTCCTTGGCTCGTAACAATTATTAGTTTTTCACGTAGTTAAATAATGTACAGTAAGAAAATAAGAAGAATGAAAGCAGAAGAAAAATGACAATATACGATTAATGAGATAAATGAAAAACTTGGGTTCTTTCCCTTAGAAACATATTTTTATTAGAGTGGTCCAAAGTATATAACTATCCCACTGAACAAAGCATAGAACCATAACACATAGCACTTAACCCAAGTTTGTGCATATATCTCTCTCATAACCAACTTGCAAACAATGGAATGAAAAACTTACTATTAAGGTTTTTGGTACAAAAGGTATACAAATTTAACCCTTATTCAGCTTCTCCTTGGTCAATTGTTTGTCAATCTTCATACATTTGGTTTTACCGTGCTAAACTAGGTTATGAGCAATAGTAATAGTAGCTTAACTATCACAATACAACTTAATAGTGTTACCACATATACTCCCCCCTAAGGTTTGAAACCATATAAGCTAACAAGTACTATGAGACATAGCCCTATACCTTGCCTCTGCACTGGATCTAACCACCATTGATTGCTGTTGCTTCGCCAAGTAAACTGATTCCCCCAAAGGTACAGTTTCGTGAAGTAGACTTTTTATTATCAACTAAACCTATCCAATCTGCATCAGTTAATGCCTCCAATCTCATGTCACCATAATTGGAACAAGATTTATTTTCCAGGAGTTGACTTGAGATACCTCAAAAGATGATGTATTGTATCTAGATGCTCGGAATAAAGTTCATGCATAAACTGACTAGCCACCCCTACTACATAGACAATGTCTGACTGAGGGATAGATATATGAGTTTTCTTATTAATCTCTGGAACCTCTCCTTTTCTACATGATCACTCACATCACTATTTAAGTTGATAATTAGCCTCAATTAGAGACTCTGTTGGCTTACACTGCAAGATGCTTGGTGCACCAAGAAGATCAAGAATGCACTTTCTCGTAGAGATAAAGGCGTCCTTGTTTGATTTGGCAACTTCAATCCCGAGAACGTATCTCCAGGGACTTTAGTCTTTAATCTCAAATTCCTTAGCTAACCTTATCTTGAGTTGAGCCACTTCCTCCGTATCATTGTGTTTCCACTGTCATTCATATATATAATAATCTTACCATTGTTTCATTTGATAAACAATGTGATCTACATGGCTTTGCTTGTTTCCAAACTCAGGATGACCTTAAGTAACCAATCTAAACATGCTTTAGGAGATTATTGTAACCTGCCTTTGTCAACCTAAAAACCTCCCCAAATCACCATAAAGAAATGCATTCTTCACATCCTACTTCTGTAAGGGCTAATTCAGATTGGCTGGCTGGACATGAAATATAATTTATATTTGTCACAGGAGCGAAGGTTTCCAGATAGTTGCTGCCATATGTATGAATTCCTTGTCAACAAGTCTTTCCTTGCATCTCTCAATTGTCTCAGCTGTTTTTGGCAATTGCTGGTGGAGTTTGGTTGGGAAATCATATTTTAATGTGGTTCGATAAGGGGAAGGTAGAAACATGGCAGGTTTCACCGGTGAGTAATCGTTGTTTGGGAAGAGACAGGTGAAGTGGTCGGTGACTGAAAGTACAATGACATTGGTAATGGATGTTTGAGTAATCGATGCATTCACGTCTGTTTGATTGTGTTGGAATCCTAGTTGGAAACGTCACAACTGTTGTTTCAACTTCTACAGAGCAATCTTGCCTTGGGATTTACAAAGAAAATTTAAATTAATAAAAGGTAATTTTGGAAAGTAAAAGTGTAGAAAACGGGTGACATCTTTTATTTTTTCTAGTAGAGATTATATGCGTTATATTTATCATGTATATGTATATGTTATGTATACATGTTATAAACATATATAATTTACTTAGTTTCATTTATTTTAAAATAAAATGATTCACTTAAGTTGGAAGATATACTTACCCAAGTTTATATGAAGGATGTAATGGCTAAATATTAAACTTTTGTGCCAATTTATTACAAAATGATTAGTTTTTTTTTTTTAATCTTATAATACATTTTTATTTAATATAAGGATTTGTTGGGTGGGCTCAGGATTGTATTACCAATTTAGGGCCAGGCTTGGGAGAGATTTGTAGGCCTAAAGTTAGGCCAAGCTTGGGCACAAGAGTTTTTTGATTTCTAAAATCACAAAGGCGGCAGTGTACTTATATTTGAATCATAGGGGGATAAGCGCTCCAGTCTCAAACTACAATGGGATAAAGTGAATTTTGCCTTATTATTTATATTTTTAACACGTGTATAATTATCGAGTAGGAGGTGAGGGGTTCGAACACAAAATCTATTGCTTGGTCTGATTTGAATTTTGGCAAATGTAACCCAAAACTAATTGGGAATGTGTTGAGACTTTGGAGAGGCTTCTAGCCTATGTAAACCAAGCTCAGGTGACATACAGGACTGATTTGGGACATCACACCACACATGCAGTCTGTGTCACATGTGAAGGTGATTATGAGATGAACGAAACGACGTAACAGGCATGGGTTGGAAACTTGTCTTGCAAGATCACCTAAGATCCCACTCCGATACCAAGTTAAATCATTGACTCCCATCGCATTTTAAAGCTCAAGCTATTAGAGGTGTAACTTTATCATTTATATCCTCAACAAGTCCTTTCATGGGAGTTTTACTTTTCTAGAAAGTGCAATATAGCTTTTCCATCTTCAAGATGTCTATGTTTATATACAACTTGGATGACATTGCAATTTGGATATAACAGTTTCTTCAGTGGAACTCTTTCTTTAGCTTTCAGTTGGAGAAGATAATCTTCCTACTTCCCTTTGAACAAAATCAATTTGAACGGCAGCGCTCCTAAGTGGTAGGATTTCTATTGGACAGTGGCTTATTATTAGGTCAAAATTAGAGAAATTTTATATTCTTGAACTTCTTCCTGATTACATTCTAGAAGAAAAAAAATTATGTTTTCGGAGATGGCTGCTTCTTGGGCCAATTAAAATGAACCTTAGTGGTTGTTCTCTTGGAAAGTAGGCGCAAGGTGCAAGGCGAGGAGTGGACTTTATTGAAGCAAGGCACATAGTCTTAGTAAAAAATAGATAAATTAACATAGACTAATGATTCATAATGTAATGTGTGATGTCATGAATTAATTATTTGTAATTTTTTTTTTTTTTTTAACAGAGACTCAAAGCATAGACAATGACATAATTGCAAAAAAAAAAAAAACACACACACACACACCAGCATGGAAGAAAAGCCAAAAAAAAAAAAAAACAGAGAAGAAGAAGAAGAAGAAAAAGAGGACATGTGCTTGCTTATATAAACTGCTGTTATTCTCATTTTTGCATTATTCTATCTACGGAGCAAAAATGAAAACAGAGAAGCAAGAAAAAAAATAAGAAAAGGGAAAAAAATCCCAGCCCAGCAGCAAATAGCGAAGAAGAATAAGAAAAATAAGAACTCTGCCCAGCAGGAAAAGAGAGAGAGAGGGAGGGAGAAACTGAGTCGAAGAAGTAGGAAAAAAAATGGAGAGCGAAGAAGGGGAGAGAGAGAGAGAGAAATTGAGTTGAAAAAGTAGGAAAAAAACAGAGAGCAAAGAAGAAGAGAGAGAGTCGAGACTCCAAGTCGAAGAAACAAAAAAAAAAAGCATAAAAAAACCAGAGAGCAAAGTTGAAGAAGAAGAAGAAGAGAAGAACTCACCTGGTCTCAGACAAGTTAAAGGAGAGAGAGAGAGAGAGAGAGAGAGAGAGAGAGAGAGAGACAACAAGCTTTCAAGCAAATACAAATAGAGATTAGGGCATTTCGATTGATTTGGGGTTGGGTATTCTTGCATATAGCTCAGAGTTGTAATCCTCTGTAATTTGAGCCTTTAAAAGCACGATTTGAGCCATTAGATTCATTCAGAGATCGAAAAACAAAAGTTGCGCCTAGGCGTGCGACTTGTGCCTTTTTTTGCCTCGACAAGTCGCACATAAGGCACACACCTCTTTCAAGTTGCGTCACCTTGGGTACTTGCAGGCGCAACTATTGTGTCTCGCTGCGCCTTGTGCCTAGGCGCGCCTTTCACAATACTGAACCTTGGAACCCCATAAAATGGCATTGTTATAATACAAAGTGTTTGGTTGTTCTTATTGTAAATGTATTCTAGTTACTTACCAAAACAGAAGGCCCTTTTTTTGGGGGAGTTTATGATAAATATTGAATGTTTATGATAAATAATTGTTTGTATGGTTAACTATGAGAACGTTCGAACCCCATAAAATGGCATTGTTATAACACAAAGTATTTGGTTGTTCTTATTGTAAATGTATTCTAGTTACTTACCAAAACAAAAGGCTTTCTTTTTTATTTTTTCTTTTTTTATTTATTTATTTTGAGTTTATGATAAATATTGAAGACATTCTTTTTTGCTTGTAGCAGCACTACATGATTTAGAATTCATCAGAGCTCATTTTGAAAGATATCCTTCCCCTCTTTTATCTTCCATATCTTTGTCCTTCTAGTGCTTGTATCCTTCATGGTTTGCAAAGGTCAAACCATTGCTAATATTACCTACAAGGGTTTCACTTTACATGATTTCCATTCTACACAATGCTTATTAGATTTGAGAATTAAAAGAATGTTTTTGCCTGCAGGTGTTGGGTGTGTTGGCTCAAATAAAGGCTGATAAGGACTCAGTTGAGGCCTTGGTGCAACCTGTAGACACTGCTGACAGGCTTTACCAAGAAATACATGCTCTGCAAAAGCAAGTTGATGATTTGGAGTACAAACTTGATTTTCGAGGGCAGGGTGGGAAGTCTATGGAGGAAATTCAGTTGGAGCTGAACACTTTGCAGAGCAGAAAGTATAATACTCTTGTTCTGCGAGTCATATATCTATCATTAATTTTTTTTGTTTTCTGTGCTTGATTGTCTAGAGAGGACTGTATATTCATTTTGCAAATTCCATGAACTGAATTTTTAATTTTCTGTAGTGCAGATTCAGTGTTGTGTTCTTGTCTGTGGAACTATCTAACTTTCTTGTCATGTTTACTATCAACTCGATATTATCTTATATATATATATGTCTCCTATTTGATTCTGTGTTCCCATCGGAAACCAGGGATAGTTTGCATGATGATCTTGAAAAGTTAAGAGAGGAAGAAATATTCATGTCAAATGACCTGTCAGATTTCCGGATGCGGTTGCAAACTCTGAAGGAGGATAAGGAGAAAGCAGCTAATGCATTGCGTGACATGAAAAAGGCAGAGAAAGAGTTAGATCGTTTGGCAGAGGAGAAAACTCAAGCTGATCTTGATGAGAAGGTATTTCCTTACGGATTATTTCCTTGTTAGTCACCTCTTTTGACCCGTTGATGTACTTCCGTACTTTGCATGCCACAAATGACTCCTTAGCCATACTTTGGTTGATTGGTTAATCACCGATGCTATAATATATATGGATAAGTATACTTATATTTGGTATTGTTTATGTTTACTGTTTTTGAAAAATATGTAAATGGTAAACGAAACATGTTTAACAATTGTTTTCGTTTCCAAGAAAAGGGTAAATTACACTTTTCACTCCTGTACCATAATTCCAATTTGAACAATGTTAACCCTAGATTTTAAGTGTAGTTTCAGTCCTTTTGTCCAAATTGGATGTTCAAACTCATGATTTTCCAACATGTGTCAATCACATGAGTACACTGTGTGCAAAATTTTGATGGTAGCTTGGAGAGAAGGACCAAATTAATTTGTGATAAATATATAATATTTATAGCAGTAAATGCAAAATGGTATGCTGAAACCTATGTTACTTGGAACGTGGATCGTTTTGGTACGTGAAATGGGATGCCACATGCTCTAAAATGTGGTACAATAAGGGTAAACTTACATTTAAGAATTTATGGTACTTTTAGAGTAATTTTCTTTTAACTATTAGGTATCCAATAAAATATATATATATTTTTCATTTTTGATTTTTTTGTCTTGTCAAAACTTAAGTCACTTTAGATTTTAATTTATTATATTTGATTTTTTTTATCCTAAGGTAAAATTTAAGGAAATATATTGGAAAAAACTTTTGGGATTGCTTCGGATCACTAAATTTACTATTTTGCAATGGAAGTGTACCATGTTTCGGAATGTGCGTACCAATAATTTGCTAGGGGATTAGCGTTTTTTGAAACACACTGGTACCGTACCAATGAAAAAAAGGGTACGTTGACCAGTTAACAGCGTTGTTCTCTCGTTTCTTGTATAACATTGTGCCTCTTTTCTTTTCCTCTTTTTCTCTTCCAACTTACCTCCGACAAACCCCTACCCCCACTTCCCACCCCCTTTGGCAACTCATCAAACATGTTTTCTTCTTTTTATTTTTGCTTGTTTTGAAAACACGTGTACCAAACATGGTTTTTGATTTTTTGTTATGTTTTTTGTTTTTATAAAAAAAATACACACGGACATGTCTCTTGTTTTTTTGTTAAACTTGACTGTAAACATTACCCACACATCCAAATGCATGTATACACAAATGTCCCCTCTTGGTCTCTGAACTTGGTTTATCCTATGCAACCTTTGCTTGTGCACATAAGATGCGACTCTCTACCACCTTCTTCTTAAGTAACAAGGACACACAAGATGCGACACGACGATTTCAAAAAATGTAGGACATCCCTCCTCCATAGAAGTGTTTGTGCTTCTAAACCTTTCTGTATAGCCCTGATGGCCATTGAGCTCAACGAGTTTCTCTTAGCATGAACCTGGATCTTGCATCCACCCAAATCAACAACTCAAAGACCCACAACCCAGTCTTCACCTTTACAATAGTTGGAAGTGAAGTTGCTGCTTAGTCTCTCATTCCAATCATCGAACAAGGCATCTAGTATCCCACTGGAATTGAAGTTGTTGCTTAGTCTTTGCATCCACTATGAAGAACCCACCACAATCATCCACAAATGGATAGGCAGGCCTGGTTGTCTTTTTTCCTTTAGGTAAATTAACTGGTTGCTACGTATTTTTTCTTAAAGAGCTCTCATCTCTTCGTTCATTGCTTCCTTCCATTTGGATTATTAATGGCATCCCTACTATTTTGAGGAACGAATGTAGTAGACAACTTAGAAGCATATGCATGATAAGACGATGAAAGATGATGATAAGAAACAAATTTGGAGATTTGATGCTTAGTACAAAATCTAACATTTGTATGCGTAGTGATAGAAATATTCACTCTGTTTGGCTTGGAATTTTCAAAAATAGTTTTATGAGTTTTCAGTCCGTGTTTTTTTTTAGTGAATTTTTGAAATATTTTAATCTTTTTTTTTATTGAACTTTTTTTTATTCATTTAATCTAAATACACTTAAAAAGTACAAAAGTTGTACAAAAATCTTTTAAAAATTCATTGAATACAACAAAATACTGAATGTTTGTATTCAATGAATATTTGAATTTTTTTTGCATAATTTCATACTTTTTAAGTGTATCAAGATTAAATGAATCTAAAAAAAAAAAAAAAAAAAATTGATTAAAATATTTATAAAAAATTACTAAGAACAAAAAATATATGGATTGAAAACTCAAACTTATTTTTGAAAACACCAAACCAAATAATAGATGTGGCACTCAACAATATCAATGGGTTTAAGATAAACCTTATTCTAAGGGAGATGGTTGGTAGATTGGTGTAGAACTGGTCTCATCCTTTTGTGTTCTATAGTGGACAATCCACTCCCTAATAGGTTAGTCTAGCACTTCAATTGGCTTTTTCTGCACTTCAAAATTTGTAAGATGATAACACTAAGTTGTATTGTACCCTTTTTGAGTGGGGGTACCCTAAGAAGAGACAACAAAGAGTTCTAGGATGCAACTATTGTTGGTGGATCCTAAAACAAAACTAGAAATAATTAGAAAATGAAAAGGAAATAGAGAAATCAATGTGTTGTTCAAATTTGGTCTCTCTAAACTATTTCTTTGTTGGTTAAGGTTTTCCTTGAGTTTTTTTATTGGTTTGTGTTTTGGTTTGAGGCTAGCACTATAATAAGTACAATCCTTAAAGGTCCATTAGTTTTTCTATTTTGTAATCTTAGTGGAAGATACACAATAGTGCGATAGATCATTGTAGAGAGACAGAGTTTGTGAGATTGACTGTGAGAGACTTCTATAATTCCTTTTATATTGATCTTAGTGTATCTATAGTGATTTTGTAGGCGTAGCCAGTAAATTTAGGTGAACCACATAAATCTTGTGTTGCTTTGTGATTTTGATTTTTATGTTCTTCTACTTCTCCATTTAGAATCATTATGTGCGTGATTGTCTGCTCAGGTCCTGGAGATTGGTATTATTTGTATAGACCATAACAACAATTTGGTCCTAGGACAACTAGATTATAAACATAGTAGGCAACCAAAAACAAGAAAAGGAACAGTAAAGGAAGAAGGGAAGGAAACATAGAGGACATAGACAATACCTCAATTGATAGCTTGAAATTCAAAACATTGTAAAGCATTCAATTCAAAGGTATTTAGTTGTAAGATACGATCACCCCAATATGGCTTGGGAAGATTGTGTTATTTAATTCTATAATGAGGGTTATTATTGTCATATTGTACCACTTGAGTTTAATATAAATAAGTGCTAAGGTGAAGGGTTAGTTTAAGCACCCAAAACCTAATTTCTACGTATTCTCTTTTCTTCTTTTCTCTCTTCTTAATCCTAACCCTAGTTTCTACAAATCTTTACATTCAACTTGGTATCAGAGCACCAATTCTACTCACACAATTGTTCGATAAAGCCTGGAGATCAGCACCAGGTGATTGCAAAGTGTTGATGTCATCTTCCGTATGATGACATCAGCATGACGTCACTATCCGTATGGACGTTGTGCTCCGACAAACTTGTGGGGCTACTCGGTTTTGCCTTCAGAGAATTATGGTGATTTTTGTAGAATTTTTTGAAGTTGTTTGATGTGCCTTTTCGATTTTTGAATTTTTTCAAATTTATGGCACCTATTTCTACAATCTGCAATTTCATCCCTTGTTTGGTGGTTTTGCTTGTTGGGCTCTACCCTATGGGAGCCGACTGCACCTTCTGAGGCCTTCTTTGGAGTTTGTTTTGTGTTTTGGTGCACCGGCAGTGATCTTTAATCTTCTAGAGGTTCATCTCCTTTCTTTCTATTCATGTTCTATTGTCTCTCTTCTGTTATTGTTCTGTTGCCTGTTTATTGTTGGTAGAAGTGTTGCCTTCTTCTACCCATTGCATTTTGGTTGTTCGGTGATAGTTTCAGCCAAACAGAGAGTTAGTGGTTACATAGTTCTGTCTTTTGCTATTGCTTGTGTTCAACTGTTTGCATCTCATGGCTTAAAGTAAAACCCCATTGGTTAAGGATGATGTGTCTCACCCTCCATTAGTTAAAGATGATGATTTGCCCAAATCTATTACTACCAAGAAATTGAATGGTCTGAATTACATGGTTTGGGCACATGTTGTGAAGGTGTTTTTCCGTGGAAAGAAAAAATTACACTTCCTTACGGAGCTTCCCCCTTCAGTTGAGGATACGAATTATGATGATTGGTATAGTTCGGATTCTTGTGTTATGGGATGGCTGTGGCATAGCTTGGAACTAAATGTTGCCACCACGGTTAAGTTTTGTGAAACCTCTAAGGAGATTTGGGACTCTCTTGATGAGTCTTTTTCCCAATAGAGTAATGTTTCTTGTGTGTATGAGTTGTATGAGACCATCTTTGCTACAAAGCAGTCTGGTCGTCCACTATGTGAGTATTATAGTTGTCTTAAAAATTTGTGGGATCAATTATTGCAACATCGTCCCTTTACTATAGATTTGACTCTACAGAAGCGGAATTGGGAAGAGTTTATGATTGCCTCATTGCTTACCGGTCTAGATTCAGATTTGCATGGATGCAAGGATCAGATTTTGGCAAGTGAGACTTTACCTTTAGCAACTAATGCATAGTCCCGCTTATTACGGTCTTCGTTGGGCCAAAGTTCTGTTATCCCTAGCTCCACTCCTTTACCTGGCTCCTCTTCTACTATGATCTCTGGCAATAGTAACACTCACATTGGGTCTCCTGGCACCTATGGCTCTCATGGCTCACAGCCCAGTTCTCGTGGTTATAGTGCTCGTGGAGGTGGGTCTTCTCGTGGCTCGCATGGTGGCGGAAACCGTGGTGGTCGTAGTTCCGTTTCTCGTGGTGATCGGAAATGTGATCATTGTGGTTCCATTAGTCATACTGAACCTTGGTGTTGGCAGAAGTATGGTAAGCCTAACCATGTGCATCAGGTCACCGATGTAGCTCCTTCGTCTGATTCTCATAAGGCACTCACTACTCAGATTACAGAGCTTACTTTGTTCTACTCTTCGTCCATCATCCACCGCCATCTTGGCTAGTTCAAGTAATATTACATGTATGGCTCCATCTAGCCAACCTTGGCTCCTAGATTCTAGCACTAGTTCACACATCTCTGGTAATTTATCTCTTTTCTATGATTTACATCCTGTTTCCCATAATATTGTTCTTGCCAACGGGTCATCCCAACCAGTTCGTGGTATGGGTACACTTCACCCTACCACCACTTTATCTTTACCATCTAATCTCTATGTCCATAAATTTCCCTTTAATTTACTGTCAGTTATTTTATTAACCAAAGCTCTCCACTGTTCCATAACATTTTCTCCCACTTCTTGTGTTACAGGACCTCCAGACCAAGAGGATGATTGGTTTGGGGCATGAGCAGCAGGGCTTATTTTATCTGGATAATAATCGCTTCCGTATTCCTACTTCATCCATTTTGAGTGCTGGTATCTTTCCCCTGCAGTGGCATTTTCGTTTGGGACATCCGTCTTTGGCCAAGCTTAAACTTCTTGTTCTTAGTTTGAGTCATGGGTCTACACTAGAGTGTGAAGCTTGTCAGCTTGGAAAGCATCACCATAGTTCCTTGCCTAGTCGTAGTGTTAGTCATGAGTTAGACTCTTTCGATGTAGTCCACACAGACATATGGGGTCTTTCTCGTACTTCTTCACTTTATGGTTTTTTTTATTCATATGGGGTTCTCGTACTTCTTCACTTAATGGTTTTTTTTATTTCGTTATTTTTGTGGATGATTTCTCTCAAATGACTTGGTTGTTTTTATTACGTCAGCGTTTTGAGTTACCCCATGTATTGTGTACGTTTTATAGTGAAATTCATACTCAGTTTGGTAAACATGTAAAAGTGATTCGATCTGATAATGCTTTAGAGTATACACAGTCTATTGTTGATTCCTTTTGTGTTGATCGTAGTATTATTCATTAGACTACATGTACTCACACTTCTCAACAAAATGGAGATGCTGAACGGAAACACCAACATGTGTTAGATGTTGCTTGTACCTTGTTATTTAACATGCAGGTGCCCAAACACTTCTGGATTGATGCTGGGCTCACCGCCTGCTCTCATTAATCGTATGCCCTCAATTGTGTTGCATAATCAGTCACCATTTTCCCTATTATATCCTACCCATTCACCGTTCCCTCTCCCTCCATGTGTCTTTGGTTGTGTAGCCTTTGCTCGTGTCCTTGATCCCGGTCAGGATAAGTTGTCTCCCTGTGCTCGTAAGTGTGTTTTCTTAGGGTATGCTCGTACACAGAAAGGGTATCATTGTTACCATCATGAGTCTTGTCGTTACTTGGTCAGTGCTGATGTCACTTTTTTTAGTCCACCCCTTTCTTCTCTTCTCATAGTCAATAGTTGTCTCCTGATCTTATCTCTTGTTGTGAGGGAGAGCAATCTTTTCCCACTTCTACCCTCATTTCTACTCTTCCGGTGCCGGCTATGTCCTCTTCTCCTTCCCTTTCACCAATATCTTCTCCTGTTGTTCCACCTTCATCCCCATTGCAGGTCTACCAGAGATCCCAAACTCGACGTGTTGTTGCTTATAGCCCGGCTGGTTCATCTTCTTCATCCGAGTTTCCTATCCCATCATCTCCTCCTAACTCTCTTGATTTGCCTATTGCTTTGCATCGAGGTAAACGTACTTGCACTTAACATCCTATTTCCCAGTTTGTTTCTTACGCTCGTGTTTCTCTTGTTGTTCTTTCCTTTGCTTGTAGTTTGTCTTCTCTTTCTATTCCAACCTCTTATCGGCAGGCCTTGTCTAGCTTTGGATGGAAACATGCTATGGATGAGGAAATGAGTGCTCTTCATCAGAATCAGATATGGGAGCTCACTACTCTCCCGCCTAGAATGCCAATTGTTGGGTGCTAATTTATACAGTATCTTCCTGATGGCTCTGTTGAACACCTTAAGGCTCGCTTGGTTGCCAAAGGATACACCCAAATCTATGGTGTTGACTATCTTGAGACCTTTTCTCCTGTGGCTTGCCTCAATTTCATTTGGATACTTCTCTCTCTTGTTGTCGATTGTTCTTGGCCTTTATATCAGCTTGACATAAAAAATGCCTTTCTCTATGGTGATTTGTAAAAGGAGGTCTATATGGATCAACCCTCTGGTTATGTTGTGCCTGGTAATAAGCACCTTGTTTGTCGCCTACGGAAGGGTTTTTATGGACTGAAGCAATATCCTCGTGCTTGGATTGATCCCTTCATTACTGTTGTGCTTGCCTATGGGTTTAAGTGTTCCACTTCTGATCATTCTGTTTTTGTTCCCCAATCCTCTTGTGGGGTTGTCATCTTGGTTGTTTATGTGGATAACATTATCATTTCAGGTAGCGATGTTACTGGGATTGCTGATTTAAAACACTATTTAAGCTAGCAATTTCATACTAAGGACTTGGGGAATCTTTGGTATTTTCTTGGGATTAAGGTTGCTCGTTCTTCTCAAGGGCTTTTCCTTTCTCAGGGGAAGTATATGCTTGATCTTCTCTCTAAGACTGGCCTCTTAGGTGCCCGACCCTCTGATACTCTTCTGGACTCGTCTGCCAAACTTGATGGTGAGCATGAAGAGTTATTTTCTAATGTTGGTCAATATCGTCGCTTAGTTGGGAAATTAATCTATCTCACTATTACACGTCTGGATATTACATATGCTGTGAGTGTGGTTAGTCAGTTTATGCATGCTCGTCACCATCCTCACTTTGATGTTGTGTGTCGTATTTTGCATTAAATGAAGAGTGCCCCTGGACGAGGTCTCCTGTATCGTCGTTCTACTTCTTTGCGTGTCATTGGCTTTAGTGATGCTGATTGAGTTGGTAGTTGTACTAAACGTTGTTCCACTTCTGGATATTGTACCTTTGTTGGTGATAACCTAGTTACTTGGCGGAGTAAGAAGCAGCATGTTGTTGCTCGCTCCAATGTGGAGGCTGAATATCGTGCTATGGCACATACTGCATTTGAGATGCTCTGGGTTCATTCTCTTCTGCAGGATTTTGGACTTCTCCAACTCCAATGTCCATGTGTTGTGACAATCAAGCGGCTATCTTCATTGCCAATAATCCGGTGTTTCATGAGCGCAACAAGCATATTGAGGTTGACTGTCACTTCATTTGGAATTTGTTTTTACGGAGGCAGCTTGTGACTCCCTATGTTCGGTCTGATGATCAACTAGGTGATATTCTTACTAAACCATTAGCTCGTCCTGCATTTCAACCCCTGTCTACCAAGCTGGGCATGTTTGATCTCTATGCTCCAGCTTGAGGGTGAGTGTTAGAATAGTCGTGTGTTATTTAATTCTGTAATGAGGGTTATTATTGTCATATTGTACCACTTGAGTTTAATATAAATAAGTGCTAAGGTGAAGGGTTAGTTTAAGCACCCAAAGCCTAATTTCTACGTATTATCTGTTCTACTTTTCTCTCTTCTTAATCCTAACCCTAGTTTCTACAAATCTTTACATTCAACTATGAAAAACAATAACACAGTGGCGATCTAAAGAAGATGACAATTCTTTCTTTTTGTAACACCAAAGAGTGCAAAAAGAAGCTAGTGTGTATTTATCTAAAACAAGTTTCCATATATCAATAAATTGAATTTTTTTAGTTATCATGTTCAATTGCTTCAATTCTTTATTGATAGTTGAAACTGGGTGATATAAGCATATAATTACTCTAATATTAGTTGAAGTTTTACATGGTGAAGAATTCATGATCTCAATGAGATTGAAAACTACCATGGTGAAGACTTGGTGAAGCGGAATGTTCATGAATATTTATAGAGACTTTGTTGTTTTATTTGTGTTTCATATTTTAATTATTATTTTCATTTATAATTAATTAGGATATAAGCAATATTTAGTTTCTTATTATTATATTAGGGATTGAGTTTCCAATAATAATTGGGTTAGGTTTCCTACTTTGATTAGGGTTTTTGGCTTATAAATACTACGGTTTGCATTATATTATTTAGCTTTAGATTATTGATGTTGAGTACAAGGTTGTGGCCGTTTGTGTTAGGGTTGTGCCCCTCTCCCGCTCTCCCCGTCTTCTTTTTCCCTATTGTGTAGTACATCACTTGGCCATCTCAATGAGATTGAAAACTATGGTAGATAGCGTAAATGCAAAATTTCCATTGGTCTCACAAAATGTAATGATCTCCAAACTATATAATTCATTTAATTTAAGGATATTTTATAATTCATATTTCTCAGTTATGAAGATATTTATGCAAGTATTCTTCCGTAAATATGTGTATAAAGTAAATGATAGTAGTAGATATTTATACGATCAATAACATTTCATATAACTGAGAGATGTATTACAAAAACCTACATGATGAATATTCAATAGATAACATGATATCTGATAAATACCTAAGATATTGGAAAATGACTATTGCATATTTACCAATACTTATAGACAAGGGAAGTAGTGTAAGACATCTTGAACCTCTCATGTACAAGAAACTAAAGTGACCGCTACGCTTCATCAGGTTGCCCGTACTTTGTATATATATAACATAGTCTTTGTTGTCATCCTACGATGTACTTAAAGTTCATTTTGTTACCTTTTTAACAAAGTAGACAAATCACTCTCTCTCTCTCTCTCTCTCTCTCTCTATTATAAAATAGGAAAAGTTGACTTTTTTTTTTTTTTCATTGTCTAAGTGCATATGCGGAAAACAAGATTAAGAAAAAGGATAGGTGTCACTGGGCTAATTTTTAGACTCAAATTTTTCCTGCAATGGCACTAAGTCCCAACCAATGTATGCAACTTACACACACATTTGTCAAGCATATAAGATAAAGCAACACAATAATTACAGGAAAACCCAACCTTTATTATTGCACCAACAATTACGAAGGAAAGCCTAAATGCTAGACTCTGAACACTTGATGAATTTCGAGTTTGCATGGCCATAGCTATTTATAGGCTTACAATCAGAACATTTGAAATTCAAACATGCAACTAAACATAAAGGACACATGCCACCTAGCATGGCAGTTGACTCCCCCAACTGCCAAAGGGTTAGCACAGATCTGAAACAAGCCTATAGAAATAACTATCACTAACTGCTCCTTTATTTCAGTTTTCCTTGTTCCTTCCCAGCATACCTTGTTCTGTGCATAACCTCCTATAACTGCCCCCTATGTTTTAGGAAGCCTTTATCTTGCCTTAGACAATTCAAATTGCTTAAGCCACTAGCCAAACAGAGCCCTGAGTGCCATTTGTTGGTCTTGGTCAAGCTCATCCACCTTGCTAACCAGCCAAGTGTGCACCACGATTTGCTGTCTAGCCAAGTCATGCCATCTGATTGTGTTAAACCCCGATGTATGCTGCAGCCCAGCATTAAGGTCATATTAATGCCTTACATATGCCATGCTGCCCATACTTAGGCCAAGAGTTGAGTGCCACTGCCAAACAGCACAACTGATTGTCCACCTTGTTGTTTTGGCATGCCTTTCTCATGCCGCGGTCCAGGTCTGACATAGGTGCAAGGTGCCACTAAATGTCAGGCCGCTAGCTCCCAAATGTCAAGGTGCTAACAATAGGCCATTTGATTTTAGGTGCATACCGACGAAGGGGGCTCAGTAGCCAGGGATTGAATAAACAGATGACAGGACAAGATGCATATTCTATTCTCCAATCGATTGCCTTATTATGCCTACCTGTCACTCCTACTGAACTAGCAAAGCTTTATGTGCCAACTGTTGACTCCCGTTTACTAACATATTAGTAAGTCTGTTGATGTAGTTTGAGACATTGTCTCTCTCTTTTTATTTATTTTGATTGGGAGCTTGAGGGGTTCTATGGTAATGCTGATTGTGGCTTACCATTGAAGAGGCCGTAGAAGTTCATTAGGATGCTTGAGTGCATTTGAGATAGTGTTGTTCCAGAATTTGATCCATGACGGAATTGGCCTACCTACTTATGAATTATGTGAACAATTCACTTAATGGTTGCTGTTAGAATAGTTCTTTTAGTTATTTTTGTTCTCTTGTTAATATTTACTTAAGTTGAGGGTACGATGGTCATAGTGCTACTTTAGGTTTTTTATATATATTTGAGTGATGTAAAGTTGAGGGAATTAATTGGTTTTCAATATATTCAAAAGTTCTCTCTTCTTCTTCTTCCTCCTAACTTTCAACCCTAATTTCTCCATTTTACATTCTCACTTGATATCAGAGCATAAGAGGGAAGAGTAGGAGTGAGAGAGGCTTGCTCCCCCTCACGAGAAGAGAGAATATCAGTAGATTTTGCCCAGAGGAAGAAAAAAACGGAGTAGACTAAAAAAACGTTACATCAGCACTGACAAAGTAGCGACGAGACTCAAGATGATAACACCGGTACCCTTTTTGAGTGCGAGAATAACCTAAGAACACACACTTGCGTGCACGAGGAGATAACTTATCCAACCTAGGGTCAAGAACATGGACAAAGGCCACACACCCAAAAATGCGAGGAGGCAAGGGAAAAGGAGATGTGGTGGGATATAACAGAGAATAGGGAGATGTGTGTACAACACTAGAGGGCATGCGATTGATAAGCAAACAAGCAGTGAGAACAACATCGCCCCAAAACTGTTTGGGGACATGCATATTAAACATCAGGGTGCGAGCAACATCTAGCAAATGGCGGTGTTTCCGTTCTGCAACACCATTTTGTGGGGATGTATGAGGACAACTAGTTTGATGAATAATACCATGAGCATCACAAAAGGTAGTTACAATAGATTGCACATATTCTAAGGCATTATCAGACCGAAATATCTTAATACGTTTGCCAAATTGAGTAAAGATTTCATTATAAAACTTAGAGATGATGGAAGACATATCAGATCTTTGTTTCATTAAAAACAACCAAGTCATCCGAGAGTAATCATTCACAAAAATAACAAAATAAAAGAACCCATTAACAGTAGGAGTTTTAGGACCCCAAATATCTGTATGGACAAGAGCAAAAGACTCAGACACACGACTAACACTACGACAAGGAAAAGAACTACGATGATGCTTCCCAAATTGACAGGCTTCACACTCAATCTGTCACGACCCCAAACCGCCCCTAGTAGTTTGGTGCCGTGATGGCCAGTAATCCGGGATTACCAAAGGCCAACTTACAAAATTCACACATAAACAGAGTATAATTATATATGGGGCTCACAAGTGCGGAAGTAATAATCTTAAAATACAAGTGGTCCATAAGAGCAGTGCATAAGTTACATGGAATGACATACAACTTTACATAATAATACAACTTGGATACAAATACAATAAAGTTCAAAATACATTTTTGTTTTTACATCTTGATCAAAAGGCTTCTCCAGCCGACGTGTGTAAATTACAAGCATTATAAGCCGAGAAGCATAGTTTTCAAGACTACCGACATGAAGACAAGTTAAGCCGACATAAACAAAACCCAAAACAAGCTCGCGAGTCACACCTAGGCGTCACCGCCTTCCTGCTCATCACCTACATGTTAGAATTTCCCATCTTTACCTTCACCTACTCCACTACACACTCCACTTCACCTACCTCTACTCCACTACACACTCCACTTCACCTAACCCACTACACACTCCACTTCACCTAACCCACTATCACCTCCACTACACCTACTACCACATTACCTTCACCTACTCCACTACACACTCCACTTCACCTACCTCTACTCCACTACACACTCCACTTCACCTAACCCACTATCACCTCCACTACACCTACTACCACATTTTCTTCTATATATAGATTGTATAGGAATTGTAATTAATCAATCTTGTAATTCATCAAGATATCCATCAATAATACAATTTATTCTCTTTCTCTCTCTATCAATATTTCTAACATGGTATCAGAGCAAGGTTAACAACCTACTCATTTTGCTTCACCGGCGGGCGGCAGCCTCGCCTTGGCCGCCCGCCGGACCTCTACCTATTCCATCTCTAAACAGTATTTTCGCTACATATAGATTTCCATCTCTAAACAGTACACTTGCTGCACATGCTCCTCCATTTACTCCCTGACTAAGAAATTCCTTATCAGTGTCCAAATAGCCGCTATGTATGGCTGCTTCTAACTGATCTTCTTCGTCTCTGACAAATTCAAGTGCTTTCACAATGTTCTTTCCCAGATTTTCAGCAACATAATCTGCTACCTTCTCAGAAACTCAACTTCCTTGAAAAGTGTTACCCGAGAAAAGCTGAGGAGACGTGGGGACATCCAATTTTCAGTTGTTGATAACCTGTCTGTTGCTTCTTCACCAGTAAGCCCCATGGATGCATCTGGTTCAAATCTTTCTGGAAAGGATAAACATCCAGAAGCTACTGGAATGGGCTTATTCTCTCCAAATTTGTTGGAATCACTTGGCAAGTCTGGTACACCACCCTTTTTATGCCCAGGATCTCAAGAACCTTCAATGGGCTCATCCCTTTTTTCTCCCTATTATTGTTGGTGCCCTCCTATGGCATCAATTTTTCAATACACAGTAAAACCTCCACAACTGCCTATGTCATTCACTGAATCACTATCTTTACCTCCACTTTCTTCTTTACTACCAGCTACAAGGTCTTCTAGTGTGTTGACACCAATATCACCTCTTAATGTGTCTGATCTCCCCCCTCTGGATTTTCCTACTTTGCTGCCTGAGCCACTGGTCAGGTTGCCACTATCTAGATCAAGTTCACCCCAGATCCTACCATTCACACCTCTAATGTGTGACCCTATTGTTCATATTCCAGTCATTGATGTTTGTTCCTCAGGCCAGTCTATCCCAGTTGGTGGTCTTGCTTACTATGTCACTGCACCATCAAACTTGGCAGACATGGCAGCCAATCCCTTTCATGCTCTCTTCTATTTAGAGTTCATGCTGTCAGCCTGTGCACTGTTCTCAAAAAACTTGGATTGAGGTTTCTGGATCTTCTGCTAAAGATGTGGCCAAGCAACTTAAGGAGCAACAATTTTTCTGTTGATTTTTCTGCATTACCACACCTACCATTCGAGTTTGCACAACACCCATATTTTATTCATCTCAGGGATCAACCCCGATCACATTGTTACACACAAAAAAAAAAAAAAAAAAAAAAAAAAAAAAAAAAAAAAAAACAAACAAACAAACAAAACAACCACATCCACTAGCGGATTTTTTTCTTCTCTACTCTGCAGCCGGTCTCTTCTTCTTGCCTCCGTCCTGGGCGGCCCTTGACGGTGCTGCCTCCGTGTTTCCCACTCCACTGGGCATGATCACTACTCCCTGCTCCTCCACTGCAGCATATGGTGGGCCTCCAAATCGGAACATCACGGTGGCCTTCCGCTTCAGCTCCTTATTTTCTGCTTTCAGCACACTTATCTCTGCTCGCGCATCCTTATACATGCGTTGGAGCAGAGCCAGTTGGGCGTTTAAATGCTGCACCTCATTTGTCCTACTCTGCAGCCGGTCTGACAAATTTGTGACCGCCGTCATGGTTTCCACGCATGACTTCAGAGTATATTGATTAGCCTCAATATCAGTTTGCACCGCCATTTTTTGCTCCACCGACCGCATCGGAAAGTTCAATGGAGCAAAACCAGAGGTGTTTGGTTGAGGTTCACTGGCCACCACACCAGTTATTTCTCTTGTGGGCTCGTTCAGTTCTGGAAAGAGCGTGAGCAGGTTCTGGGTAGCTGGACGGGAAGAAGAGGCCATGTTTTTGGGTTGCTAAGTGTTTCAGCGAAATAGCAATTTCAGACTGGTAATGTTCGGAAGGGTTGGTGACAGAATGGCAACAAAGTGTTCCACAGTTTCTCTCTCCGCAGAGGCAGAGTTTTTCAGCGAAGGGTTGGTTTCAGAGGTTTCAGAATGGTATGCCTCAGCCTCAGCCTTCGTCTTGGTTAAATAGCCGAGGCAGCCACGCGTATCGCGCGCCTCTTGCCGCCCGACAAACTGGCACGCCTTTTCATGGCACATCTTTTGATAAAGTGGACACGCCTTTTGATGGCACGCCTTTTGACAAAATTGGGCACACCTTTTGAGGGTGCGACTTTTTAAGGGTCCGACAAGACTCTGTAAACTGTACCGACATTTGATTCCGGTTAGCTTTTCCAAGGGTCCGACAAGACTCTGTAAACTGTCCCGACATTGATTCCGGTTAGCTCCTTTATGGGTCCGACAAGACTCTGTAAACTGTCCCGACATTGATTCCGGTTAGCTCCTTTATGGGTCCGACAAGACTCTGTAAACTGTCCCGACATTGATTCCGGTTAGTTTCTACAAGGGTCCAGCAAGACTCCGTAAACTGTCACAACATTGTCTTCTACAACGGTCCGACATGACCCCATAAACTGTCTTCTACATCGGTCTGACACCACCATACAGTGTCCTCTACAACGTTATGACACCCCATACAGTGTCTTCACCAACGGTCTGACACGACCATACAGTGTCTCCTATCCTTTTTTATTTTTATGTATTTTCTTGTTTTGTTACTCTCTCCAAACTCAAGTTGGTTAGTTTCTCTCCTCCTTGAGTTTGCGGGGGGCTGTTAGAATTTCCCATCTTTACCTTCACCTACTCCACTACACACTCCACTTCACCTACCTCTACTCCACTACACACTCCACTTCACCTAACCCACTATCACCTCCACTACACCTACTACCACATTACCTTCACCTACTCCACTACACACTCCACTTCACCTACCTCTACTCCACTACACACTCCACTTCACCTAACCCACTATCACCTCCACTACACCTACTACCACATTTTCTTCTATATATAGATTGTATAGGAATTGTAATTAATCAATCTTGTAATACATCAAGATATCCATCAATAATACAATTTATTCTCTTTCTCTCTCTATCAATATTTCTAACACTACATATATATAGAGAGGGTGAGCTTGGATACTCAGTGAATGGTATAAGAAATAAAGGGGTTTGCATGACTGGTATTCAAGGTCTTTATCAAACAATACATAACATAATAATGCAAGTCAAAGGATGAACCAAGTCCATCTAGCAAATCTGTCAAGTTTCAAGGATGCTTACTAACATCATTATAATACAAGTGATGACATCTCGGCAAACAAAACCCACTCGGTAAACCGTCAGTGGCAAACAAGGCAAGACAAGGCAAGACAAGGGAGATATCTCAATTCAAAGGTGTCGTTGCATTATAGTCCCCGGACACTAAGGACTTGTGCTACAAATGCTTAGAGTCCCCTAGCACGTACGGACTTCCAAACTTTGTGCTACAAGTGCTTATAGTCCCTTAGCACGTACGGACTTCCAAACTTTGTGCTACAAGTGCTTATAGTCCCTTAGCACGTACGGACTTCCAAGAATGTCATCAAAACAAGATATATATTTTCCAATTAGAAATAACCATTCATGCTTACAAATACTTTCCAAAACGAAGCAAAACAAGACTTTATCAAAGCGTTAGAATATAGCTTTATTAAAAATACCACTCACTTAGTTCTTCACACGCCGGGGTCAAGGCAAGTCCAAACCCTACAAACACATGGTAAAATCTGTTGAATGCACTTTCAAGCAAGTTTCACATGCATGCAGATGATCTCGGTATTCTCCAAGACTAAGTCAAATCAAGACAAACACAATTCTTTATTTCGGAAAAACAGGCTGGGCGACTACCAGGTCTAGGCCGAGGTTCCACATCCCCTGGCCGAGGTGTGGCCTCGATGGCCACATTCAAAGGAGTGAAGTCGGAAAAGTCTGGGTTTTCCTTTTTCTTGAAGAACATGAAGATCATGCACATGAGGAAGATGAATGCAAAGATCGTGATTTGCTATTACAAAATCTGAGATTTCATGCTATGAGTTCAGAAACATGGACCTGGGCACCCATATTTTAGGATCTAGTGAGAACAAACACAAAAACATGAAACTTAATGCAAACTTTCAGATTATTCAAGACCTTTCTTTCAAGAACACATGAACACCACTTTCTCTTTCTAAAACCAACTTTAAATCGATGCATGTCATGCAAAACGGGTTCGATCATGCAATGCAGCTAGATGATCAATAAGAATGATAAGAGTAGATCGAGAATCTAACCTCAATACGCGAATCTAATGGTTTGACCTCTAAGAATCAAGCTTGAAACTCACTCTCTCACTCTAAACTTCTTCTTCTAGAGCTTCTCTCTCCTCACAAACAAAGACATATAGCAAATGATACACTTCTAAGTCTGCTGGCTAACTTAACCCTCTACAGAGGCACGTGGCAGCGGCTGGTTGGTGCTACACAGAAAAGCGGCTGAGTGACAAGACAAAATTATGACAAAGTGTGTTCAACAAGCAAGATGGCATGGGCACTCTGGCGAGTAATGATCTCGGCTAAGAGTAAGATATCGGCAAGTAGGGAACAATGACCTCGGCTAGGAAGGACAACACTTGACTAAGCTATGCCACACCTTGGCCTAGATGTGCCACACCTCGGTCTAGGTCATACCTCTCCGGGGCAAGATCACTTTGGTGCAAAGGTAACATCTCGGCCCAGATAATTCACATCTCGGCCCTGGTGATGAACATCTCGGCCTAGATAATGATATCTCGGCCAGTATGTCCAGGCGAGGTTAGAGATCAAACAAAGTGGTTACAAGGAAGTTCTAGACTACAGACGACCTCGGCTAAACTCACACCAAGCAAGGTTCAAAACGTGTTGTAACACTTAAACGAACAAGGACAGGACTCGAAATGCAAGTTTACAAGACAGAATCTCATGAATGCATATAAGTATGGTGAGGATAGCGTGGGGGTTATTACACAATCTGAGAAACATGACTCAAACCCGGAACAACTAACTTGAGCTTGGCCAAGGAGGGATGACCCAAGTGAAAATGCCACTGAAGAGGAGATACACTAGCACTCAACACAACAGATGGAGGAGGAGACGTTTCAGCGTCCAAAAAGTATAAGCCATCCTTCTCATGCCCCGAACCAATCATCCTCTTGGTCTGGAGGTCCTGCAAAACACATGAAGTAGGAGAAAAGGTTATTGAACAATGGAGAGCTTGAGTCAATTGGCTAACAGAAAGCAAATTAAATGGAAATTTAGGAATATAAAGACCAGAAGGTAAGGACATGGATGGAGTGGGATGAAGAGGACCTTGACCACAGACAGGCCGAGAAGATCCATCAGCAAGTATAATGGTATGATCAACAGGTCTAAGAGTATCAAAAAGAGAGGAATTACTAGAGACATGAGAACTAGCACCAGAGTCTAGGAGCCAAGGCTGAGAGGACTTAGCCACACATGCAATATTACCTGAACTAGCCATGGTAGCAGTAGAGGAAGAAGGTAGACTAGGCCGGAGAGACTGGACAAGGGCAGTAAGCTCACTAATTTGAGTAGTGAGTGTCTCATGCGAAGTAACAGGAGAAGCATCCGAGCCAATGGACAACAAGGAAGATTGTAACCTGATGGACATGATCAGGTCTGCCATGCTTTTGCCAACACTAAGGTTCAGTATGACCTTGGGAACCACAATGAGTACACTTGCGATCGCCACGTGTATGAGAATCGGGTCCACTACTACTTCCACCACGGAAACCACCACGTGAGCCACCACTACGAGAACCACCTCCACGAGAGCCCCGGAAACCAGAAGAAGAGCTCCGGGAACCAGAAGAACTATGAAAACCCCCGCGAGTAGACCCATGATCACTACTACTAGAAACCAATGCAGAAGATGATAAAGAAGAGGACCCAAAAGTGGATTGTGCTTGTCCCAATGAAGAGCGTAACAGCCTAGAATAGGCATTGGCAGCTGAAGGTGGAGTGTCACTGGCAAGAATCTGATCTTTGAACCCTCGCAACTCAGGATCTAAGCCAGAAAGTAAAGAAGCCATCATAAACTCGTCCCAATGTTGTTTCTGGGTGGTCACATCAGTTGTGAAAGGTCGATGCTGCAGTAACTGATCCCACAAAGTCTTGAGACTACTATAATAATCAGGGAGAGACCGGCCAGATTGACGCATAGCAAAAATCTGTTCATATAACTCGTAGACCTGAGAGACATTACTTTGAGTTGAAAAAGACTCAGCAAGGGAGTCCCAAATAGCCTTAGAAGTATCACAAAATTCCACGGTAGTAGCAACCTGTGGTTCCAGACTATGCCAAATCCAACCCATCACACAAGAATCCTCACAACACCAATCATCATAATCCTTATCATCAGTAGGAGGAGGGAGTTCACTAATATAGCGGGACTTCTTCTTACCTCGTAAGAAAATCTTGACAGTATGGGCCCAAGCCAAATAATTAGCACCATTCAATTTCTTTGTAGTGATAGATTTAGACATGTCATCATCTTTACCCATAGTTATAGCCTTAGCCTCAATCTCAACCATAATGATCAGCCAGACTTGCAAACAGCCAATACCCACAATCACCAATATAAACACAGAACTAGCTCAACAACCAAGTTTGGACCCAAATGAGACCAACACATCAACTCAACAGTAGTAATCAATAAAGAGAGGACAAATATCCCTTGCTAGAAGGGTTTCAGCCCTTATATAGGAGCCTTCAATAGGTAGAACCGAAGAACACAAGGTGACTGGACCAGAAACAGCCAAAAATCGAACAGAATATCAACTCAACAGGAGTAAAACAACAAATTAAGATCAAGGACCCTTAGAGGGGTGATTTTTGGCTCCTAGGGAAGTGAGCCCAGCAAGAAAAACCAGAAAAAAATAGTCCCAAAGGCAGATTCAAAAAAACAGTCCCAAAAATACGAAATAGTTTCAAAAATCGAAAACTCACATCAGGCCCCTGGCTATGTTGTTCCCAGCCAAGAGCATCATGTTTGTCGATTGAGGAAGGCCTTGTATGGTCTTAAGCAGTCCCCTCGTGCCTGGTTTGATCGCTTCAATGCTGTTGTGCTTGCCTATGGCTTTCACCGTTCCACTTTTGATCACTCTGTTTTTGTTCGCCACTCGTCTACTGGGAGTATTGTTCTTATTGTCTATGTGGATGACATCATCATTTCCGGGAGTGACTCCAATGGTATTGCTGCTTTGAAGCAGTATTTGGGACAGTAAGAATTTATGTATTTATTGATTGATGTTATTGTTTGATATTTTTAGTACAAATGTGAGAGGCTCCTTATATAGGAGATATAGGTGTAGTAGGTGAAGTGGAGGTGGTAGTGGTGTAGGTGAAGTGGAGGTGGTAGTGGTGTAGTGGGTTAGGTTTAGTGGAGTAGGTGAGGTGGTAGTGGTAGTAGGTGAGGTGGTAGTGGTGTAGGTGAAGGTAAATTCTAACAGCCCCCCGCAAACTCAAGGAGGATAGAAACTAACCAACTTGAGTTTGAAGAGAGGAACAAAACAAGAAAATACATAAAAAAAGGATAGGAGACACTGTATGGTCGTGTCAGACCGTTGGTGAAGACACTGTATGGTGGTGTCATAACGTTGTAGAGGACACTGGATGGCGGTGTCAGACCGATGTAGAAGACAGTTTATGGGGTCATGTCGGACCGTTGTAGAAGACAGTTTATGGGGTCATGTCGGACCGTTGTAGAAACTAACCGGAATCAATGTCGGGACAGTTTACAGAGTCTTGTCGGACCCTTGTAGAAACTAACCGGAATCTATGTCGGGACAGTTTACAGAGTCTTGTCGGACCCATAAAGGAGCTAACCGGAATCAATGTCGGGACAGTTTACAGAGTCTTGTCGGACCCTTGAAGGAGCTAACCGGAATCAATGTCGGGACAGTTTACAGAGTCTTGTCGGACCCCTAAAAAGTCGCACCCTCAAAAGGTGTGCCCAATCTTTCAAAAGGCGTGCCATCAAAAGGCGTGCCCAATCCATAAAAAGACGTGCCATCAAAATGCGTGCCCAATCCATAAAAAGACGTGCCATCAAAAGTTGCGCCCTCAAAAGGCGCGCCCACTTCATCAAAAGTCGTGCCCGACAGAAAGCGTCGAGCCATCAAAAGGTGAGCCGGAGACGCGGCGAGGCACGTGAGCGACAGAGTGGCGTGTCGGCCGCGTCGTCAGTGTCGATATAAACCAATGCGGAGGCTGTGCTTGAGGCAGAAGCGAAGACAAAAAAACCTGGGAAAAAACTTCTGAAAAACTCTTCATTTTCTGAGAGAGATATTCGTTTTTCTGAGAGATTGCCTCTAAGAGCTGCAAATCTTGAAACACTCCCCTTCCGAACATTATCAGTCTGAAATTGCTATTTCGCTGAAACACTCAGCAACCCAAAAAACATGGCCTCTTCTTCCCGTTCAGCTACCCAGAATATGGCCTCTTCATCCCGTGGTCTACTCACTCTCTTTCCCGACCTCAACGAGTCAACAAGAGAGATAACTGGTGCGGAGGCCCGTGAACCTCAACCAAACACCTCTGGTTTTGCTCCGTTGAACTTTCCGATGCGGTCGGTGGAGCAAAGAATGGCAGTGCAGTCGGATGTGGAGGCCAATCAGTATACATTGAAGTCATGTGTGGAAACCATGACTGCGGTTACAAATTTGTCGAATCGGCTGCAGAGTAGGACAAATGAGGTGCAGCAGTTAAACGCCCAACTGGCTCTGCTCCAACGCATGTATAAGGATGCGCGAGCAGAGTTAAGTGTGCTAAAGGCGGAAAATAAGGAGCTGAAGCGGAAGGCCACCGTGATGTTCCGATTTGGAGGCCCACCGTATGCTGTAGTGGAGGAGCAGGGAGGAGGCAACTTGCTTGGTGGTCTAGGAAGCACGGAGGCAACACCGGCAAGGACCACCCAAGACGGAGGCAAGAAGAAGAGACCGGCGGCAGAGTAGAGATAAAAAAATCCCACTGTGGGTGTGGTTGTGTTTTTTTTTTTTTTTTTTTTTTTTTTTTTTTTGATGTAAAAATGGTGAACGGGGTGAGCCCCGACATGAATAAAAGGAGTTTGGTGTGCAGGTCATCTTCGTCTTTTTTTTTTTTTTTTTTTTTTTTTTTTAAATTGGTGTAAAGAAATAAATAAAAATAAATAAAAATAATGAATTGGGAATGAAACGGAGGAGAGAGGGGACAAGTCACATGGCTGTCTTGGTGTAAAGGAAATAAAAGAAAAAATAAAGAAATTGAGTGGGTGACCAGTGTATGTCCGTGAGGAGAGAGGGAGAGAGATTGAGTGGGTGCCCCATGTGCGTTGCAGAGACCACCACTCATACTGCAACAAGATTCCACAAGTTGGGCAGAATGTGGAACAGGAGTGCAGGGAGGATGTGATATAATAATAATAGTAATAAAAAAATAAAAAGTTAGACCATCAATGAGAGAAACAGGGTGTGTGGGTATGAATCACATATATGCCTCTGTGGGAGAAAGGAGATTGTTCACCATCTTCAATGATATTTATGAGCTGTTACTCCGGAATCGTCAGATCCGGAAGTTTCTTGGAAGGATTTTGGTGATTTCGAGTTGAAGAGGAAACTATCCATATCTTAGACCGTGTAAAAGCAGAGATTTGAAAACAGAGAGAGGTTTGAATTGGTTGAGACCCGGCGGGCGGTCAAGGCAAGGTTGCCGCCCGCCGGAAGGCGAAGAACACTAAGATCTTTAACCTTGCTCTGATACCAAGTAAGAATTTATGTATTTATTGATTGATGTTATTGTTTGATATTTTTAGTACAAATGTGAGAGGCTCCTTATATAGGAGATATAGGTGTAGTAGGTGAAGTGGAGGTGGTAGTGGTGTAGGTGAAGTGAAATTCTAACAGGGACAACAGTTTCACACCAAAGACTTGGGCCATCTTCGGTATTTTCTTGGGATTGAAGTTGCCCGTTCTTCTCAGGGCTTGTTTCTTTCTCAACGGAAGTATGTTCTTGATCTTCTTACTGAGACTGGTCTCTTAGGCACTCGCCCCAGTGATACTCCCATGGATTCTAGTGTCAAGCTTGCTGGTGACACTGGCGACTTCTTTCCTGATATTGGTCGTTATCGTCGGTTGGTTGGCAAGTTAATATATCTCACTGTCACTCGTCCAGATATTACCTATGCTGTGGGTGTGGTCAGTCAGTTTATGCATGCTCCCCGCCAACTCCATTTTGTGGCTGTATGTCGTATCTTGCAATACTTAAAGCGTGCTCCAGGTCGGGGGTTGCTCTATCGCCCATCTTCCTCCTTGTCTGTCGCTGGCTTCAGTGATGCTGATTGGGCTGGTAATACGACTGACCGCCGTTCCACCTCAGGCTATTGTACTTTTGTTGGTGGTAATCTTGTCACTTGGCGTAGCAAGAAACAGACCGTCGTTGCTCGTTCTAGTGCCGAGGCTGAATATCGCGCCATGGCTCATACTGCTTCTGAGATGCTCTGGGTTCAGTCTCTTCTCCAAGATTTTGGCTTTTCTATTTCCACTCCGATGCGCATGTTTTGTGACAATCAGGCTGCTATCTTCATTGCCAATAACCCTGTGTTTCATGAACGCACGAAACATATCAAAGTTGATTGCCATTTTATTCGCGATCTCTTACTCCGCAAGCAACTGATGACTCCTTATGTTCGTTCTGAGGATCAATTGGGTGATATTCTCACCAAACCTTTGGCTCGGCCTTCATTTCTTCGTTTGTCTGCCAAGCTGGGCATGTTCGATCTCTATGCTCCAGCTTGAGGGGGAGTGTTAGAATAGTTCTTTTAGTTATTTTTGTTCTCTTGTTAATATTTACTTAAGTTGAGGGTACGATGGTCATATTGCTACTTTAGGTTTTTTATATATATTTGAGTGATGTAAAGTTGAGGGAATTAATTGGTTTTCAATATATACAAAAGTTCTCTCTTCTTCTTCTTCCTCCTAACTTTCAACCCTAATTTCTCCATTTTACATTCTCACTGTTGCCATACATTCTTGTGCAGATGCTCATAGTTCATACTAAAGGATGAAAAGGAGAGAAAAATTAGATCTGAATCTTTTAAAGTTTTCTATTTTTGTTGGTAGTTACAACCTTCAGAAGTGAATATTTGCCGTATCAAAGATACGCTGTCTTATTTTGTTTCTCATTTCTCTATTTTGGAAATTTTTGTTGTGCTGATTTTTTTTGTGTTTATTTGATAGAGTTTTTCTTTTTTGGGGTGTTGATCCAAAAAAATTCTACTTTTTTCTATTTTATTTGGTTCCAATACTGTAAAAATAAATGCAGTTTTATACTTATTATGTAGTGTGTCATGCTTTGGTGCTCTTGAAAATTTCAGCATTTGGCAGAGGCACTTGGCCCTTTATATAAGGAGAAGGAAAATTTGCTTGGTGACTACAATGATTTGAAAGTCAAACGTAATCATGAATATGAGGAGCAGGCTGAATTTAGAAGAAAGTATCTACAGGAATTTGAGATGCTTCTTAATGTGACTTCTAAGATCAAAGAGTATGTCATGTGAACCAAAGAAGTGATTTATGTGGTTATCGCATTAATGATCTTGATCATTAGTTCTTTTGTTGTACCAGGTACCATGATTCAAGAAAAGGACAGAGGCTGAAGGAACTGCAAGAAAAACATACTCTATCTGAATCTCAACTTCAAAGTTGTGAAATCAGGAAGCAAGAAATCTTGGTTGAGCTAGACAAAGGTAAAGATTTGATGCGGAATCAAGATCAGTTAAGACGCAATATTGAAGACAACTTGAATTATAGGAAAACAAAGGCTGAAGTAGATAGGCTTGCTCATGAGATTGACTCACTGCAAGACAGAATACTGAAGTCTGGTGGAATTCCTACCTTTGAATCTAATCTTCTAAAGCTGTCTCAGGAAAGAGAAAGTCTTCTTTCAGAGGTATGAGTCAATTCAACTAATATTTCTAGATAATTTGTTCTTCTGCTTTTCAATACTGATGTCCTGCTCAGTTTTTGTCTTTCCTAGAATTAAAGTAATAAGTCAGCATGGTATTAACTCTATTTGGGTGAAAGTGGAAGAAGTATTTCTACAGCTTCAATTTATCATATTCATGTTTCATTGCAATTATGGTTGTTAGATATTTTCACATGATTCCCTTGAATGTAAAATGAATGGCTTTCTAAATGATTGTGAGAAAAATAAGTTAGTTTCTTTATTACCTCTTGTTGTGAGTGTTTCTTTGAATCATTAGTCAATTGATTAAATAAAGTGCTTTATGCATTTTTCATGTGTCTTTTCTTGTAAATCCTTGTTTGATTTTGTTGATGATCCGAATGTATCAAGTTTTGAACCTCACAAGATGATTTGGAGTATAAATATTAAGGTAAAGCTTTTGGTTGGTCTTTGGCTCACATGAAACACCACTAATTTGATTCAGAGAAATAGGCCTAATTGTCATCTTCTTCCTCAACAGTGTGTTATGTGTTGCATTATCTTGTGGAGATGACCTTATGTTGGAGTTTATTCTATTTGGCAGAGATTGAGTGACTCATGCCACCTTCTTGGGTTCAGAAGAGTCCATGTTAGGCTTAGAATATGGTGAAATTTGTAGGGCTTTATTTGTTTTAGCAACTGTGATGATCTTAAATATCTCACTTTTTTGGTAGAAATGATGTGTTTGAAAATGTTAATTTTTTGGATGTGGTTGATTGTGCTTCCAAATGAAAGGTTCCAGAATTGGAGCTGGGTAACAATGCCTTCTTTCTGGAGGAATGGAGCTGGGTATGGGTAGTGGAATGAAAATGTAATTCTGAGGTCACATTTGGAAAGGGAATGTCAATCTTTTGGGTGGGGTGGGGGGGAACTTATTTGGATAGATTATAAGTAGATAAAGAAGTGAAAGTGTATTCTTGGTTATCAGGATTGAAGAATGTTTGGACCTCGAGGGTCAGATTTTGCACAAAATCACTCTCTTCTTTCTGAGTCTATATTGGATGATACTTGTTGTATTCTGTTCTGGAGGTTTATTTATTGGTCACAGGCAAAAATGGTAACTTTTATTGTTATCGTAGACGATGTAGTCAAAGTACGTGCCAGTGGTTTCTCATCGAGTTTGGCATCTCCTGCTTAATTCATAATTTTTTTTCATACGTTTGTATGTAATTTCATTAATGCAAAATATTTCTTTTATTTGTCCCATTACTCAAAAAGTAAAAAGAAAATTTTCTGTAGAGTGGCTTTCGAAACCCAAGGCAAAAAAAATTTAAAAAAAAAAAAAAAAAAAACTAGAAATAAGGTTAAATTTTTTTTGCATTTAGTCCCTTCCTCTTGAAAATAAAATTAAAAAAATTTAAAAAAAACAAAAGAAACAGACAGGGAAAGGGGATAGAAAAAGAAAAAATTAAGAGAATCTGTCTACAGGCATTAACTAGAAATATATCTCAGGAATAGAATCAAATGGAAATGCATTTTGCATTTAGTCTTCTACTACTGGTTAATTTTTGTGTTTTTTTTTTTTTTATTAATTAATATTGTGAAAATTGGTCTCGTTTGTGAATGTATTTAAAAATTTCTTATTATAGTTTTGTTTATAACTGCAATAATGACTAATGGCTAAATTGAGACCGACTGTTGTCATTGTTTTTGTGTAACTTTAATATTTTGATTTTCTCAAATGCCCAGAATTTCATTAAAATGCAATGAGAGAATTGATCGATGCTTATATTTGTAGTTAAACAGATGCCATGGTACAAAGTCTGTATATCAGAGCAATATTTCAAGGAATAAAGTTGATCTTAAACAAGCACAATACAAGGACATTGATAAACGGTACTTTGATCAGCTGGTCCTGCTCAAGGTGAAATATTATTCTAATTGCTTGATTATTTATTGATAATTTTTATTGTATGATATAAACTTACACACATTTGCAACAGACAACTGAGATGGCAAACAAGGACCTGGACAGATATTACAGTGCTCTTGACAAGTGAGCACTACGACACATTTTTCTTTTTATGTCATCTAATTTGCTGCATTGCTAGGTTACAGTATTGAATATTATTTTTAGCCTTGTTATAGCATATCAATAAAATGGGTATAACTAAGATGAGAATGCTTAGATGGGTGTGTGATAAGATAAGAAAATATAGAATTATAAATGAATATATTCGTGAAATGGCAGGAATAGCATCTATTGAAGATAAATTGAGAGAGAACAGGTTAAGATGATTTGGTCATGTACAAACCTATAGATGCAACAGGAATGAAGAGTGATAGGATCACCATAAATGGAGATGCTAGGGAGAGGGGAAGGCCTCAGTTGACATGGGATACGGTAGTGAAAAAATATATAAATTTATTTAATATAGCTGGTCGTATTACCATTGATAGAGCTGAATGGCAAAAAATAATTCATGTAGCCTACCCCCACTTGATTGTGACACTATCTTGTGTTTAAAATATGTTGTTTTTACGTGTATCCATTAATGAATTAAATTAATACAACCTGGTAAAGAAATCAATTAATTAACATTGTGGTGTGCACACCTGGATTGATGACACTTAAAACCAGTTGTCAGCTTATTAGTATGAAATAAGTTTTAAACTGCATTCCACTTTCCTGGTATTACAGTCGCATGTTTCATGATTTTCCTCATGGTCGTATGCTGAGTTAACATAGCTCAATTTTGGTCCTTTTGATCTGTTTCTTTCAGAGCACTCATGCGGTTCCACTCAATGAAAATGGAAGAAATAAACAAGATTATAAGGGAACTGTGGCAACAAACTTACAGGGGACAGGATATAGATAATATAAGCATTCATTCAGATTCAGAAGGTGCTGGGACACGATCTTACAGCTACAGGGTAATTTGGTTCCTTCAGTTTAGATTTTTGGTGTTCTTTTCGTAGAACTTTTCAACAATGTTTTTATGTTGTATTATACAGGTCCTCATGCATACTGGTGATGCAGAGCTGGAAATGCGAGGAAGGTGTAGTGCTGGTCAAAAGGTTAGTGACCATCTGAATACACTGTTTTAATCTTAGATGCATGAAGAAGGGCAGGGCTGGGAGTAGGAATGGCAACGGGGCGGGGCCGGGGATCACCCTCCCCGTCCCCGATCCCCGATGGTAGAAATGTCCCCGTCCCCGTCCCCGTCCCCGATCCCCGACGGGGAGCCTATCACCGCCCCCACCCCCGCCCCCTAACGGGGATCGGATTTCCCCGACCCCGAAAATTCCCCGTCAAAAAAAAAAAAAAAAACCCAGCAATACAGATGTGTGTACAACTTATAGATCAAATACAACATCAAAAAAAAAAAAAAAAAAAAATCAGCAAATCAACATAGTAGATCGGAGGCAGATCTACCGTCGTAGACCCCAGATCAACACAGATCGGAGGCAGCGAAGGAGGATCGAGGCTACGTTGCCTCCGATCCACCACCGTACTATGGCGATGATGGCGGATTAACTGCACAGGAGGTCACGGATGGGCGAAGTGGACTATGGGGAGAAGGAGAAGAGGCGATGAAGGATGGTGGTGAAGGCGAGGAAGGGAGGAGGCGACGGAGGCTTGGACGCTTCTTTCTCATCTCTCAGATCAGTCACACACAGAGTAGAAGAGGGAGAAGAACGAGACAGTGAGAGAGAGAGAGTTGTTGAAAAGCCACTGAGTTCCTAAACATATATATTATGTAATATAATAAACAAGCCACTCATATATATTATATAATATAATAAGGCACTGAACTAAGTCTAAACACTAAAACATATATATTATATATATAGATATACACACGCGGTGAATGATCGGGGCGGGGCCGAGCCGGGGCCGGGGTTGGGGAACCTATCCCCGTCCCCGGCCCGAAAATTATCGGGGATTTAATTTTTAATACCATCCCCGGCCCTATGGGGATAATTTTCGGGAAAAAACCGTTCCAATCGGGGTCGGGGGATCGGGTCCCCATCGGGCCGGGTTTAAATTGCCATCCCTAGCTGGGAGTGGGAGTGGGAGTGGGAGCAGGGCTGGGGAGCGAGGCATATAGAAGTTTTTAAGGTCCAAAGTGCTTGTGAAGCAAGTATATATAAATATATTCTAACAATTATTATTTTTTTTAATTATTTTTTTCTGTTCAGTTGTAATGTGTTAAAAATATGAATAAATATTAGAGATTGATGTCAACTACACTCGTTAAGTGTAAAAAAACGTCATTCAAGTGGAGTTTCCTACTACTTGAGTTTTAATCTATCAAGATGCCCTAAAAGTTGGACTTTACTTCTGTTTCCATTTATTGTGTTTCTTAGATATATACATGTTTTGGTCTGGCGTCAGGTTCTTGCTTCACTTATTATACGGTTGGCATTAGCGGAGACTTTTTGCCTCAATTGTGGAATACTAGCACTCGATGAACCAACCACAAACTTAGATGGCCCAAACGCTGAGAGTCTTGCTGCAGCTCTTTTGAGGTATGGAAACTTCGTATATATTCAGTTTTGAGTCCATTATGAAGTAAAGATTTCCATTTACCTCTTTTTAATTCTCCGCTTTCTCTAGAATCATGGAGGATAGAAAAGGCCAGGAAAATTTCCAACTGATAGTAATTACTCATGATGAGCGATTCGCTCATCTTATTGGTCAACGCCAGCATGCAGAAAGATATTATCGGGTTACAAAAGATGACCAGTAAGCATATAATTTCCCTTTGCTTTATCGTTCCTGCATTTTTGCTACTTTTCTTTTCTATTTCTAATT
Source organism: Camellia sinensis (assembly GCF_055761805.1). Lineage (NCBI taxonomy): Eukaryota > Viridiplantae > Streptophyta > Magnoliopsida > Ericales > Theaceae > Camellia > Camellia sinensis. The sequence continues at coordinate 55,179,019 of NC_138967.1, forward strand.
TTAAAGTAATTTGCCTGATATACATTTACCTCTTGCTCGATTTTCCAGTCAGCATAGTATAATTGAAGCCCAGGAGATATTTGATTGAAGTTCATCACATGATTTTAGTGCACTTGATATCTTCATTGGGTAGAGCAGCAACTCTGAAATTCTGGAAATGAAATTATTGTTTGTTGTATTCTAAAAGATAACTACTGGCATCGAATTGAAAGCGTTCTCTTTTTTTTCCTTCTTTTTCTTGTCTTTCTTTTTCCCCTCCAGTTTTTTATGTACTTTCACAACGTCAAAACAATCTGGTAGTATCCCTGTGGAATCTTTTGTTCCTAGTTTGAACCTATTTTCTTTTTTTGAAAAAGAAAAAAAAAAAAAAAACCTTAGGATTTGAGTCTGATAACTTTTTTAATTTTATCAATTTAAATCCTAAATTTTTTATTTGTTTTCAATCGAAATTATTTATCTATTCACGCAAAGTAAAATCGATTAAAAAAATAAGTATTTTAGTCATAAAACTAAATAAAAATGATATTTTAGACATTTTATGTGTACTTACATGAGTTTATTGAGGGTGGCTCTATTTGCACTCCAAACATTGGGGTAATTCTATTTCCCAACATTAATTTTTCTCAATTTGCACATTTAAAAAAATAAAAAAGCTAACAACTTATATCAAAAAGTTAAAAAAAAAAATTTCTCTCTACTTTTTGCACATCTTTTCGTAAAAAGTCAAAAAGTTATTCTAAACATACTAGTTTTTTTTACTTTATATTTTAGTTAAAAAATCAAAAAGTTACTAAAATAGTCTATTTTCAAATGAGGCTTAATGAATTTTTTTTTTAATACAATTTTGTCATTGAATAAAAATAACATACTATCCTCATCTTTTTTCACCAAAATCCTATTTCTAAAATACTACAACCATTCTCTATTGCTAATGTCACCTCTCTCTATCATTTCTTCCGGTTGGCTCACTCTCCTTTAGCCTATAATCACTTTTTATTATGAACCATGCACTTCTACAAGATCCTTACCATGAACCACTCACTTTCGAAATTGAATGTGGAGATATAGGACAGAAGGGGAGCGTGGTGGCGATAGAAGGCTGAGAGTGGTGGCAAGAGGGGCAAAGAAGGGGAGGGTATATGGAAGAAAGATTAGGGTCATGTTTGGTTTGATTTTTTAAAATTAATTTTTGAATTTAAAAAAAAAAAATAGAAACTAGTTTGATAAAAATAAACATCAAAAATATATTTATTAAATTTTAAAATTTATTTCTCACCTCCAAAAATATAAAACTATATAAAAAGGATGAGTGTATTATATTTTCATTTTTTTTTTCATCAAACTAATTTTTTGTTTTTAAAAAAGAAAAATTCAAAAAAATAGATTTTGAAAGCTAAATCAAACATGGCCTAGGGTTCTAAGATTGAAGATGCAGGTATTATTAGAATAAAAAGTAGTGTATTCAAAATTTTTATTTTTTATGATTGAATTGAGAATATGTTCATTAAGTGTGTATTAAGAGCAATGTGAAAATAGAATTATTCCAAACATTAGGTTGAGCATATCAATTTAATGAAACTTTTTTATTACTATTATGTCCCTATTTAAAATGATTAAAAAGTGCAAATCAAAATGTTTTAGACATCACATTCACAATCAATTTTAATATTTCTCTCTCTTATCTTCCTACTCTCTTCAATTTGTATCTTCATATTCAACCCTCTTTTGCTTGAATTTATCATTCTTGCAATATGTTTCATATTAAAGTCAACAATAAACAATGAAGAAGACATTTTTGAAGTAATTTTTTTTTTTTATAGAGAATGTAAGTTTTCTATTCATGTTCATCGTTTTCTAGAGTTGAGTTTACGGAATTTGTTCGGAAATTTAGTACCGAACAAATTAAGTCTATTCAGAAACTTGTTTTTAAGTTGGAACCAATTTTTTGTTGTTCGAAACTGAGTATTTGGATGAAAAAATTGGAATCCTTTTTCTGTTGTTCGGAAATGAGTATCTGAAGAAATTTAATATTTTTAGAATTAATTATCTAGATGTATTTGATTTGTTCGACACTGCATATCTTCGCGACGACGAGAGTTTGGCGATGACGGAATAATGGGGTGTAAAAAGTAAGTTTCTAGTATATTTCTACAGTTTTTGGGCATATAATAGGTATTATTTGGGGGTCTTCAAAAACATAAATAAAAATTTAAATTATAGATTGCGATGATCAAAGTAATAGGGTGTCCAACTTTATTTTTTTGGTGCATTTAGAGCCACTTGTTTATTAACTAAAATATTTTTTTTTCCATCGATTTTACTTAATGAAAAATGACGAATAGTTCAGATTAAAAATAAAAATAAAAATATTAATATTTAAATTGATAAATTTAAAAAGTTAGGATTTATTTTATTTGAAGGCTAAAATCTTAGGATTTTTTTTAATAATTGTCCTTTTTTCCTGTGATACAAAATTGAAGATTCAAATGCAAACCTTAAATCGACATTCAATTTGAAACTTTAAAAAAATATCCTTAATATTTAATGTATGGTAAAGATTCATTTAAAATATGAGTTTTAGCATAGTGGAATTTAAATCAACACAACCTTTTGGATCTCTTTTTGTGCATAGATCAAGTGTGCTAATCTTTGAGGATTTTCCCAAATTAGGCCTAGGTATTAAGTGAATTTCCTAGACTAAGCCTAGTTTGGCCGAATTTCCCAGAATAGGCTCAGCATGTTTCTGGCCCAAGCGTACAAAATGAATAAAATCATAAAAGCGTGGTTACAAAACACACTTTTAATTAAGAAAACGCTGTTCCTATTAGCGTTTTCATTTTTAAGTAATAGCGCGCTATTTCTAACCACACTTTTAAAGAAAATTTGCTTTTAAAAGAAAGAGTGATTCGTAACTACGCTTTTAGCAAAAAGCCATATGAAATGGCCCAACCCCTACCCTCATTTGCAACCACGCTTTTTAAACACTTTTGTGTTTTTTCCCCCAAAGCCCAAACCAGTTCTCCCTCTCTCTGTTGATCTCTGCTTCCACTATTTTCGTGGGTTCTCTGCTCTCTCTCTCTCTCTGCTCTCTCTCTCTCTCTCTCTCTCTCTCTCTGTGGGTCGCTCTCTGCTCTCTCTCTCGCTGGTATGTGAAAATGTGAATGTGGGTACATAACAATGTGAGGTTTTGTGAATTCAAATTGGGGTTTTGTGAATTGAAATTGTGGTTTTGAATTCACAGATTGAACCCTAGCCTTAACCCTAGCCTTAGCCCTAACCCAATTCTAGGGTTTCAAATTGAACCCTAGCCCTAACCCAAAGCTTGTAATGCAAATTGAACCCTAGCCCTAACCCAATTCTAGGGTTTTGAATTGAATTTGAATTCACAAATTAGGGCTAGGATTTTGTGAATTCAAATTTTGGTTATTATATGAATTTGTGTTTGTTTGTGAATTCAAATTTTGATTAATTATGAGTTGCACCAATCTCTGTGTTTGTTTGTGAATTCAAATTCTGTGTAGATAGGCCGATGTAGACAGAATCCATGTCCCAAAACCGTAGGAGACACAGATAAATTAAACTTTTTTATTGCAAATAAAATTATGGATAAACCCAAAATGATATTTGTCACTTTCTTAACTAAGTGAGTCAATCTCAATCATATGATTAACGATTTTACTTCAAAAACACTAACTGACGTTATTAATTGAATCAAATTAATATAAAATTTTAAATCAAATCAATTAAAAATTTATGAATCAAAAAAATATATGAGACAAAATACAAAAACTACCAATTTAAGTTAATTCTATTCACTAAACATTACCACTTTCCCTATCTTGATTCCACGGAAGATCCAAGGCTACCGGTTGGGAAGCTATCAACTTGCAACCGAAGACAAGAAAATAAAACAAAAACAACAAAATCAAGTCAATTCTGTTGTGAAAAAGAATTTTTTATTTCTTATTTTTTTATGATTGTCAGACAAATCTTCACAAAAATAATAAAAAATAAAAAATTTAGTCCTCGATCTATATTGAAGAGCATTGTTTAAACACATAGAGTGCATTACAAGTTTCATTATAATAATCTAAACCATTTGTTTATTATTTTAAAATTTTCATTATTTAGTGTTTTTAGAGTACTACTCTACATTATTCATGTTAGAATACTTGTCCAATTATCTCTTACAAAAGAGAGAAATTTTTTTTTTAATTAAATTGTAAATTAAATCATTGGTCTCTGTAATTTAAGTGAAGTGTCATTTCAGTTATCGTAATTTTAATTTGAACATTTTGGTATTTACATTTTAAATTTTGTTACAAGATGGTCCCTCCATCAAATGTTAACAATTGAAACAGAAAAAATTAAGCGCAAAATTAGAAAAATTAAAATAATATTTAAAACAAATTATAAAGACCAAAAATATAATGAATACATTACACTGATAGTCTTTATAATTGATTTTAAATTTTACTTTAGTTCCTCTTATATTTTACTTATAGTATTTTTCCATTTTAAATTCAAACAAAATTAAAAATGTATTACCCAAAATCCCATATTGTTGGCTAAAGATTGAAAAACTTCTAAGGTCACTCTCTACCAAATGAGAAAAATCATGATAGAGATATAAATTCATTTAATATTATACTAGCCCTAAACCAATTCTAGGGTTTCAAATTGAACCCAAGCCCTAACCCAATTCTAGGGTTTTGGATTGAATTTGAATTCACAAATTAGGGCTAGGGTTTTGTGAATTCAAATTTTGGTTATTATATGCATTTGTGTTTGTTTGTGAATTCAAATTTTGATTAATTATGAGTTGCACCAATCTCTGTGTTTGTTTGTGAATTCAAATTCTGTGTAGATAGGCTGATGTAGACAGAATCCGTGTCGCAAAACCGTAGGAGACGCAGATAAATTAAACTTTTTTATTGCAAATAAATTAAACTTTTTTATCCCAAACATAATAAAATTTGTCACTTTCTTTTACCTTATATCTACTAGTTAGGCCCCCATGCATGGAGTCGTGGTATAGTTTCAATATAAATATTTTTAAAATTATGTTTGGTTTATGAATTTAAAAAGTGAAATGTAGTTATATTTTATATTAATTTATTTATCTTATGTTGTTCTCTTTGCAAATTTATTCACAAATTAATAGCAATATGAACATAGCTATCTGTCATATTAGATGTGAATATATTTTCACATTTGTAGTAAAAAAAAAAAATGTTTTTGATAACAAAATCAACAAAACTATAGAGAAGAGCACTATATTTATTTACTAATAGAAAAATAATTAATCTACGTAATTTCTTTGAATAACCTGCCAAGTCAAATTTAAAAAACTACATTCAAATATTCGTGCAAACTTTCCTTATATGTATTTTGGGAAGAAACTGTATAGTTATAACATTGTTATCGACAATAAGTATTCAATGCGATCTTGTTCAGATGTCATGTACAAACATATTAATGCTGATGGTTTGATATTAATATGCATACAATATACATCTTATAACATACATTTAACCCAAAAAAAATTGGCAAAAAAAATATGTTCACTATATCATTCCATGCCGTAGCTTGTTATACATGTTTAATGGTATGAAACATTACTTCAAGATCACTAAATAACCTTTCACTAAAAATAGAATGTGAACATGATTGCCTTATATATAAGGGGTGAGTTTTTCTCAATTTCACTGAACTTGAGAGAACTTGAGAGAACTTGAGGAGGTGGTGAGACCCATCACATGTCTTATTTCGATAATTCAAGCCTTTTATTTTGGAGGACCCCTCACTGTATATCATTCATGGATAAAATTAGGTCGATCCGATAATCATATTATTTTTCTTTTATTGTATTTGTTACCGAAAAAATGGACTACAATTATATTTTTAAAAATAGAACATCCATTTTTTAAAGATAAATACAATAAAATGAAAAACTACAATCATCAGATTGACTTAATTTTTTTCATGAATTATATATACGAAAAGTTTTATAAAAAGAATAGTTTAGATTATCGAAATGATATCCACTCAAATTTTCTCAAGTTTATATTTGAATTTAAAAAAAAACCCAATCCATATTTAAATATTGTGTTGCAAAAAAGCACCCATAGGGATCAAGAAATGCGGCTTTCATTGAATTTAATGTATTTTATTAAAATTAATATATGTTTTAATCCTTTTGTCTATTTTCAAGAGAATATTTATCCTAAAATATTAATATCCCAATGGCAATGACAATCGTTAGCATTTGCGTTTGACTATTACTTTTGTGACGCCAATTTTCCAGTACATCATTAAATGGTCAGTGATTAATATTGGGTCAACCATTGGGTCTACTATAACTATCTTCATATAATTCTACTTCTGAAATATTGGGAATGGAATTGTTTTAGGGGCAGGATAAAAACAAAAAAGTGTTTTCCATGTCTTAACTCTCATCTCATTGCAACTTTCTACTGTTTGATAAATATACTATATTTATATATATATATATATATATATATATATATATATCCTAATTAAAATAAATGAAAAATATGTGTACCTATTGAATATGCAATTTAGTATCATTCTGTTAATAACTTAAACTGCTTGTTTGATATTAGACCAATTCATTTGACTGAACTTGAAAATATTACGAGATGAAATTGATAAAATTAAAACTTAAAACATCAAAATAGAACAAAACTCATATTTTAACAACTATAATTGCATTCCATCCTTTCTTATTTAGTGGTCTTGAAGTAATGTTTCACCTCTAGAGTTCCTTGTACCCTGGAAAATATAAAATGACAAAAATGCGAGGGCAGATTTTTATAGGAAAATGTCACTTATGATATGAGCCACATTCATCAACCAGATAGCTCAATGAAACCCTCACTGTTTCATAGTTCCTTTCTTGGAGAGTCATCTCCTCAAACTTGCCATGCCCCTATTTCCTGTTATCCTTTGACTCCCACAACTTCCTTCCACCAAGTGTCTGCCTCAACAAATTCAAATAACCAACACAAAAATAAAAGCAAATTAATTTAAAAAAATCAAATCAACACTGAAATATTACCAAAACAAAGAAGAAGAAACATGAAAAAAGAAAAATTTACAAACAAGTGTACAAGAGCATGGTGTTAATGGTAATAAATAATGAAAAAAGCAGAGCACAAAAGTTTCATAGACAGCTCTATCTGGAAGTGTATGCAAAATATAAAATTATACAACTCTTTTCCATTCCTCTAATGTCTCTAACAAGTTCTTCACAAAAACAAGCCCATGATTTGACTCATTGTTGATTTTCCTCTTGGAATCTCATATTGTTTTTGTAATATGGTAAAAGTAAAGTTGTAGTCTTCTAATATGGGCAAGTGGGTAAAAGAGTTGTAGTAAAAACTCTTCATAAACCTACATCTTAAGATATTAGACTATGTATCCTAAAGTTGGACAAGAGAAGCGTAATGGATATATATATTGCATATTATATAGTATTCTTAAATAAGATGTAAAACTATCTTTAAGATATTAGACTATGTATCCAAAACTATTTTTTATTTTTAAGAATCTTACACCTAGTGAATGGTTTTGATTGAGAGTCTCATGTTCTATGTTATTAAAACTATCTTTAAGGCAATTTATAATTTTTTTTTGTGACAAACTTTCTAATTGTACTAGACCTTGTAGATATCTTTTAGTTTTGGGATTAAAAATACAAAAAACTGATTTTTAGTTCATTGGCATTGTCATGAAAGTCAAGTTCTAGAGCCTTAATGAATTTTGAAAATAGATTGTCATCAATATTGCTGTCATATGAAAATTGTAAGACACATTAGAAAGTTATGGGTGCCCTATGAATGGTTTCGTGTCAATATTTGTATAGGGCTTTTAATGACACATTGTGAAGCCTATGAACTTAGAATCAAAAGGTCAAAATAGCATTAACTATTATTCTTATTAAATTTTGGGAGATTTTTATGCTACCAAGATTTAAGGTCAACTTGAGTGCAAGACATATCCAAAACAAATTATACGAAAAAGTCAAAGATTCTATTTTCTCTTTACTTTTTGTAATTTTTTTTTCTTAAAAATCCAAAAAATAATAATTTTTTTAACTCATATTTTAATCAAAAAATCAATAATTATTGTTGGATTACAATTAATGATTACTTAAATAAAGTTATTGACTCACAAGTTCTATTTACTGTGTTACATTGATTGTAACGTTTGGAAAAATATATTAAGAAGTTTTTTTTGAAGTGTTACGTTTAGTAATTTCAACATTATGAGAAAATCCACATTTGCACTCAACATAAAACACACGTGCATTTATACTTTGCCATTATGTAATTTATACTAGAATCAGACCGTTGGGTCCATAAAAAAATAGAAAGAATGATCAAATAGTTCATAAGATCACTATTTGGAATTCATTGGTGCATCATCCTTAATTTTTTTTAGAAATAAATTAGGGGTTTTTTTTTTAAGGTCCCTGGTATTATGATTTTACAGCATAAAGGACACTCAATATTTTCATAATGTCTAAGGTCCCTCAAGTTGATCCAGAGAAAATTGATAAGAAATTTCTCTCCAGAGAAATTCTGGAAATTTCTCTGGACTTCGGAATTTCTCTCCAGAGAAATTTTGAATTTCTCTGACTTCAAAATTTCTCTGAGTTCAGAATGTGTTTTAACCAAATTTCTCTGACTTCGGAATGTGTTTTAACCAAATTTCTCTGACTTCGGAATGTGTTTTAACCAAATTTCTCTGACTTCGGAATTTATCAAATGTGTTTTCATAATGTGTTTTAACCAAATTTCTCTGACTTCGGAATTTATCAAATGTGTTTTCATAATGTGTTTTAACCAAATTTCTCTGACTTCGGAATTTATCTCCAGAGAAATTCAAAATTTATCTCCAGAGAAATTTGAATTTTGTATTCTGTGCATGTGTGTGATGGGTCTGTGATAGTCGTGTGTGTGTTTTGACCGATTTTAAAAGCAATGACCAGTATCAGATCAAAGGATGTGTAATTATGTCTCTTATGGAACACAGTAATACAACTCTTCATGAAGGAGTTCAGATCTGGACTCGTCGTGCACCCTCAGATCTGCCTCCAACTCCGCAGTGACGACCGCCGTGAAGGATATCTCAAACCGTAGCTTGAGTAACGAATCGGAGCGAAGTCTGTGGGAGAGAGATCGCTCTCGAAGACGACTTCTATGAGTTTGGCGATTTCGACCATCACTGCAAAGCAATCGGATGTGAGTGCCATGTGATATCAGTGCATTGCAAGAGCTTGATCGGAGAGCGGAGCTCACCGTCAACGAGGAGAGAGAGAGAGAGAGAGAGATGAGAGAAATCCAGATCGCTGGAGGTGACGGAGAGGAGGATTTGACTTGTTTCCACCGTAAACCTATTCGAACACAAATTTTTCTGATATATATTCAGGGACCTTAGACATCAAAAAATAATGTTGTGGATCTCTTCCATTACGAAAAGTGGGAGAGGGACCCTAGACTAATTTTCCCAATAAATTATTATTCTGAAAAATATTATGCATAGACGTAGACAATGTTTTCAATTTTTTGAGTTTATAAAAATATAAAAAACTCATGTGTCATTTAATCATTGATTTTATATAATTTTTTTACAATCAGTTATACCTTCACAATTTAGTTTATAAACTCATGTTATAAATTGAAGATATTTCTAAAAAATCATCTTTCGATTGAAGTAAAAATCATAGAAAGAATTGGGACTTTTGCATAAGTTTATTCATATTAAACAATAATTTATTCTTAAATTTTAAGAAGTATCACAATTATCATGAACCAATCAAATTTAAATTGATTGATAAAAATTTAAAATAATGTCTTTATAATTAATTTAACTTCTCCTACCTGAATCAACACTTAGGCTAAATACATTCAGAAAATTGATTTATTTATGAAAACTGTAAAGAAATTTGAAATAATATACTATAAAATCAAAATTAAGATATTAAGATTCCAAAAAATATTACGATTGCTAGACATGACCCCTTGCCACTTTTGAAAAAATTAAAATTTTACGTTGATTAGACTTGAATATTAAAGTCCAAATTGAAAAGAGAAAAAAAAAAATAGACAAGAGGGGAGGGGGAGGGGAAGGGGGAGTATTATAATTTTAAGTTCAATGGGAAAAAAGTGATATGAAGTGTAATTTGCGTAAAGATCACTGTGTTACAAAGGTAGGAAGTAAACTTCTTAAAAATTGACTTACAAAATTTGTAATGATAAGTTATTTTAGAGACTATGGCAAAAAATATTTTACTTAGTTTTAATTTAACCAATTAATAAAAAATATGTAATTATTTCAAAAAATTATTTTATGTCAAAACAAACCAACATTCTTTGTGTTGTAATTTTTTTCTTAAAAAACTAAAAAATCCAAAACATAATAATTATTTTAACTCATATTTTAATTAAAAAATCAATAATGATTGTCGGATTACAATTAATGATTACTTAAATAAAGTTCTTGACTCACAAGTAATTGTAATTGAATGAGTTAAAATCTACATAATTCTTTTAGAAGTAAAATCCATATAAGTATATTGTTGATATTTTAATGTTTTTTTGTTTCATTGAAGCAAGTGTCTGGAGAGTGTTCCAATTATCTTCTACTGGGGGGGGGGGGGAAACATAATTCAGGATCCCGATGAAGGTGTGTCATATGATGCTGAGCCAAAAGGGATATATGGGGTGCAACTTGGCACCACACTTAACAATTTGGAGGAGATGTTTATGTCCAAAGTGGCAAGTTACGGCGAAAGTGTCCGATTGAACTTCAAATGTAGATATCCTTATTGCTAGTGGCAAGCAATCAACAAATACAAGATATTATCGATCAATGATGATGAGACGTTGAACACCGTATTAAGTATCGGTGAAAGTTTCCAACCACCAAATTGTTTGGAAGTGTACATTGATAAAGATGTTGTACACAATGTCCCGAATATAATATAGATGGATTCTCGTCCCTTCACTACATTGCTTACACAGGGGATTGACACGATAGCATTTCGGTCTCCTATGTATGCATCAGATCAACGTTATTCAATGGGCTACACACAACAGACATTTGAGGGCCATGGTGTGGAATCAAGTTCGCGTGGTGGATATGATTATGAATTTCACAATAACACAGAAGATGTGCCCACCTACAGCCATCATACCGCTCCAGTTGAAGTTACTGGGAGTATGGAGGAAACGATGAATTATGTGCAGTTTGCTGACAATATTGCTGACAATGACATGTATGGTCTTGATGTCGCCCTAGATGATGATGAAAATGAAATGTGTGATGAAGAAAATTTATTGTCCAAATCAGATGATGATGATGAAGAAGATGATGCCAACGGCCCCATTGACCTTGAAAATGTCCCCATCCCACCTAGACTTGAAATCCCTTTCTATGAGAACATTCACATGGGTGGTGATTTTGACATGAGTAGCTGTGATGTCGTTCCCCGTAACCGGATCTGGAACGCTGAAAATGCAGAGTTGGATAAAGGGATGGGTTTTGTCGATAAGAAGCAACTTGTACATGCTGTAAAACTGTATCACACAATAAATAATCGAGAGTATAAGGTCGTAACCTCCAAGTGAGACCTTTGGGTGTCTGCTTGCAAGCACGATTGCAGGTGGTGGTTGCCTGCATCTTTTAATAAGAAACATGATCTTTTTGAAATAAAGCAATACAAGGGTCCTCACCATTGTTTATACCCAAGAATGAACAGGGATCACACTAATATTGCTCAAGTTACATTGCTTCTCATCTTTTGGGAAAAGTTGCGATGACATTCTTAAAAAATAAATTTATATATATATATATATATATATATGTTTGTTTATAGTGTTCACATCCAAATAATCCAACTCATATTTGATTGTCGTCTGCAAAATGAACTTCATATGCCAATTAAGAATGTCATTGAAAATATCAAAAAGACCTTGAACTACAGTATATCATACAAGAAGGCGTGGCGTGCAAGGTCAAAGGCAATTAGAATGGTATTCGCGGATTGCAATGAATCCTATAGGCAGTTGCCTAAATTCATGCATGCATTACAGACATCTAATCCTGGCACCATCGTTCAATGGAAGCATAGATATACCGGAGGTAGAACCATTATGCCCGTTTTCCACTTTGTTTTCTAGTGTTTCAAACCCGTCATCGACGGATTCAGATATCGTAGGCCTGTTATAACCATAGATGGTACATTCTTATACAGCAAATACACTGGTGTGTTGCTTGTAGCAATGATCGTCACTACCAATGGCAAAGTATTGCCGCCTGCATTTGCTGTTGTCGACACGGAGAGTTTGGAGTCTTGGTTGTTCTTCATTTCAAATATCAGGGAACATATTGTCATGGACCGACAGGGAGTGTGTAGCGCCCCGAAATAATTCAACATGTACTACCCACATTAATAAGCATTTACTAAACAATGACAGTAATCCTTCCCTTTCTAAATATTAGATATGAGAGTTTATACAAAAGTTTCACATGCGGATATACATTCAATGATCAAAATACACATGAATCTATAGCATGTGAAGCACCTAATCTCAAAACAATAAAATGCCCTTAAGGGCTTACATCTTCCAAGGCAATAGCCCAGTTACACAGAAGTGGCCTTTCAGACCCATACACGTTAGCCCTTGGCTTTACAAAAGAAATCACAACAAAAGAAGAGCCATGTGCTCTTTACAATTATCTGCACCCTCAACTTGGCAGGATCACCACGTCTTTACCTACACCCAAAACCCATAGGGTTGAGCATAAAGCCCAGTAGAGAAACACGAAACAAAGTATATACACTTATGTTAGATGGTCAAAATTGAATGCAAGTGCACATGCAATGCAATACTCCTTTCAAGATATTATTCATGTCTTTCTTGAGAAACACCATGCATTTCATTTACAATTACAATCTCATCAATTTCCAAATTTCAACTTTTTAATCACAAGGGGTGGTAAATACGATACTGGTAATCCCTAGGCTGGTGTCTGTAAGTAGACTCTACGAGTACTACCAAACTGTCATTTTTACCGGTATTAACCGGAAGGCTCGACACCTATCTGCGTAGTTTTCTGGTCTTTTACCATGGACACTCAGGCCAACTTATCAAATTCATCTACACCCCCTAACCGGACTTACCACCGTATTTAAACTATACACAGTTTCATAGTTCTCATTATAGTGTAATCCTTCTCAAAATAAACATGATGAGAATGTGTAATAATAATGATAAATCAAATAAAGACATGATGCAATACAAAATATCTCAAAACATTTCTACAACAAAATCAATTTTCTACATTATTTAGTACTTCTCCTCAACACTATTTCACAATGGCCATGCCATTGATTTATAGCAACAACAATCCCTCAACATGTTCAATTTATAACAAGGTATCCCCTTCAAGGTCACAAGTGATGCCTTTCAAATATCAACTCCCATGTTTCTCGGTCTTTCACAAAACCAAGATGCACAACCATTTATTATCTCACAACAACACATTTTTAAATGCTCAACCATAATGTTAAAATCACATTTCATTTCTCATGTATCATGTAAATTGCCATTTTGCCAAACATATGATGAAAGTTTACTCTCTTATTATAGAACAACAAGATACCTCTAAACATGTTCACATCTTTCAAAATTTCCCAAAATTTCTAGGGTTTTTGTCAAAAACAAAACAAACATCCCCATCTTTTGAAAAGGTTTTCTCTCATGACATCACCTCTCTTATTATGTAAGTTATACTTCTCACGAAAATAGTTAGAAAGAGAGAGAAATCAAACCCACCATTGAAACCCTAGCATTTATGAGACAAGACCAAACTCCCAACATCATTTATGAAAACCCTTAAACCAACCCAACCAAACATAAATATATATATATAAGTCATGAAAATTTCCCTACCTCAAGTTTGATGGAGAAATGGAGTAGAAACCCTAAGATTCAAGAATGAGAGAGAGAGCTTTGATCTCCACCACCACAAGTGAAACTCTTCTCCTAGATCTTCAAGGTTGTGAGAGATGATGATGATCTAACCCAATGATGCAAGAATCAAAGGTTTTTGGTGCTTTGGTTAGGATTTTTAGAGAGGAGGAGAGAAAATGCTTTTAGAGAGAGAGAGAGAGAGAGAGAGAGAGAGAGAGAGAGAGATGTATTAGAATGAGATACAAACAACCCAAAAGAGTAAAAAAAAACTAGGGTTTTCGGACTGGCCCTGCCCCGTATGTGCGGCATGTGCCCTCGCACGTGCGGCTGCCCTCTCTTGCACGTGCGGCATTCATCCCCTCACGTGCGGCCATCCCCGCACCCACCTAGCCCGCACCTACATATATTGCAGTGTGCAGCCCCAACTTTCCTCTAAAATCCGCACGTGCGGCCTCACCTCCCGCACTTGCGGCCCTGGTTTCCTCAGCCTAGAAATTTTTTCCACCTTGTTCTAGGCACTTTGATATCTGATTGAACTGAGAGTATTTTAGTTGCTGTGAGACGGCATTGGTTGAATCCCTCGACCCAATTTGTTGGATATCATCAGCATTGCCTTCGACATTGTAGACACCCAATTTTTGACTGACCCCAAGGCTTAGATGTCATCACTTGCGCACTCAATGATTACGATTTCATTTGTTCGCTTTGAGTGCCCGAAGTCCTTGGTGGAACGCCCTGTCTTTGAGCCTTTAAAGCTTGTCCATTTTGTGCTTTGTTTTGGACCAAGACCTTGTTGTGTCAAGCCTGGAATTTGTGGTGACCTGTTGGCCGTCACTATAGGCTGTCGGCCATGGCTCATGGTTGTCGGCCATTGGTGTGGCTGGTCGGTCATCAGTGGTGGCCGGTCGGCTACCAGTGGTGGCCGAAGGTCACCAGTGTCTTTTTTCAGATATTTATTGACAACTGTGACAGCTGTTGGCACAATGAGTTGCATTTGCCTAAATGTGTATGTAGGATGTTTCTAAGCTCAATGCTTGTTTTTCTATATATATATAGGGGTTCCTCCCCATTTTGGAGGGTTAGAAAATTTGGAACCAAATTCTCTCTCTCTCTAGACTTCTCTCTCTCTCTCTCTCTTGTAATTTTATACACATTTGCTCACAAGTCCTACACTTTTGCCTATACACCCTTGATAGAAGTTGCTAGTCTTTGGACTGAGGTAGCTTGAGACCCCTTTTGAGCTCTAGAAGGTGTGTGTGACTTGAATTTGTTGGCCAAATTGTGTCTTCTCTTCAAGAGGTATAACACTCTCTGTTTATACTTGTTTTGTACCCTTGCTTTACCATCTTTTTCAATTGTTTTGAGACTGATTTTGAACTGTAAAAAGCTCTATTTTTATGGCTTAAAAGTGTTACTTTGAGGCCATTTTCAGTTCAGGGGTGGTTCACCCTTCTTGTTTCTTTGCTTGTAAAGTTTTTGTGCCTTTGTTCATCACTTTCAAACCAACTTTTTGGGCCTTTTAACCACTGAATTTCAGAGGTTTTTCAGTAGCAAAAAAACTCATTTTGAAGTCCAAAACAAGAGGGGTTAGCCTCCCCTCCTTGCGTCATGTTTGCATGCCTAGTTAGCCCCATGTATTAGCTTAATGTTTTAGCTTTTTGTGGCTCAAGTCCAGCATGTTTTACACTCTGTTTTGAACTGTTTTGCCACTGTTTTGGCTGTTTGGGACCTTTTGAGTCTTGTTTTGCATGGTTGTAGTGTAAGTCCTTTCACTAGCTTGGTGTTTTAAGGCTTTAACCGCCATTGGTTTGAGTTGATTGCATGTTTTAGTGCTTTTTCTCACCTAGTTTCAGCACTTATAATCTCTACAATCTCCCTCATTTCTTCACTTTTTCATTTGCTTTGAGGGTTGCTTCAACCTTAGGGTTGTTTAAACTTAAGATTGAGGCTCATGCTTAATGGATTAATCCTCCTTTGAGGGTTCATTACCAACAGCATGAAGCTTCTCTCATGCCTTAAACTATCCCTTGATTGACACTTCTTTCACCATCAAAGACACTCACCAATGGACAAATTGATTAAAGGATGGTTTGGTAATTAAAATGTGTAAACAAAATTGGCAAGTAAAAGAGGCAAGATTAACATTCTTTTGTGCTGCATTGCATGTGTTCAAATCGGATGTTAGTTTGAACACAAGGAAAATGAGACATTTCATACTCAAAAGTGATGAAATGTGCCACTTTCCTAGGTCTCCATTGCCCTTGATCATGCATGACAGAGTGATGGTCATTTGAGTCTTGTTTTTGCATTTATTAAACTTGCACAATTGGTTTCACAAGCCATCACGTAATGAATTTGCTTGATTGATGGTTTATGAACCAAATTTTGTCCCTCCTTTGATTTTCCCATGAAAATGAGAGGCAAAGTGTGCAAACAACCCTTGAGAAATACACTGTTTTGCTCTGTTTGCTCTCTGATGCAGTAAGGGAGTCGAAGTCATCAGTGGCCGACAGCCACCATCAGTAGCTGACCGGCCACAAATGGTAGCCGACCGGCCCCTTGTCGGCCATCAGTGAAATTTGTACAATGTGTTGGTAAGGTGGAGCAGAGGTGTTTTGGAAGTGGGAAGAATCGTCAGTGTTCAAATGTGCAAGTAGAGGCTTGTAGCAGCAAAACGGTGATTTTTCGGGTAGAAACCGAGCATGTGGAAACCGATCTTTGATCGGGTGAGCGGGGGTGCTCAATTCATGACATTCCCCTTTTCGTACCTAAGTTCTCGAGCCGAGGCAACTTTGGTGATGACGGACACATGGCCTTCGACACGAGTCAGGGTTTCCTAAATTTCCTCAAAAATAAAGTATTTAGGTGACAACTCTGTATCTGGAAAAGCAGTCCAATTTTGACACTTTTTGATTCAAAATCAATTTTTCCAAACAATTTGTCGGATTTGGACTCTTTGGTGTTTATTAGTTTCACATTGCACTTGTGAAATTAGATTCAGAACCTCGAGCGTCCGAACTATAGGGCCTCTTTTCAAGTTTCCGAGAGGGGGCGCGAAAAAGGCGAGCTACAGACATGTTTGTAGTAACTTCAACACAAAGTTTAAAAATAAGGAGTTGAAACAACTTCTATGGAAAGTAGGGAGTGCTCATTAACGACGAAAGTGTAATGCCTACTTAGAACAGATACAGGCCATTAACCAAGATGCCATCGATTGGGTCCGCAAGATGAATCTTGTGGAGTGGGCCCTTGCGTATGACGGTGGACATCAGTGGGGGGTATTGACCAGCAATGACGCAAAGTGCTTCAACAGTGTCTTGAAAGGTGCAAGGAACCTACCTATCTCAGCTATGGTTGAGTTTATATTTCGACGGCTCGTAAAATATTTTGACGAGATAGGAGCCTAAGCAAAAATAGATGCACGAAATGAGTTCCAATACCCTAGAGAGATGTAAAAAACTATCGAGGAGGGCATCGCAAGGGGAAATACTTTCCAATTGATATCGTACGACAGATTAGTTTGTAATGTAAACTAAATTGTGTTTATTATGTTGTGAAGTTAATTACACCTAAAAACATGAACTTTATTAGTTTGTACGAATAATGTTTGATAGGCCCCGCCGCGTATTTAAGGTGTAAACATGTTTTTGCCATGGATGAGGTCACAATACACAGATTGTGTGCATGAATCAACCCACGTGCAGTTGTAGCAAATACGAGATAAGACACTATCCATGTTCCCATATGCTCGCTGTTATGTTTGAATGCGGTGACAATCCATTCGAGTACGTTGATCCAGAATATAGGCTTCCTGTATACATGAGGGTTTAGGAAACTAAATTCAACCCAATACCGCATCGAGATTATTGGGATGATGCGCAGTGGACCTTAATGCCTAATGCACTTCATCTGCGAGAAGTAAAACAGGGTTGTAAATCTATGTCCCGTATTTCGAATGAGATGGATATATCAGATAGGCGTTTGACTGCTCGTTGCAGTGAGTGCCAGCAGACAGGTCATGACAGGCGGACATGTCTGGCGAGGCTTGGTCGATGAAGACAATGTAATGCTTACCTGAGTTTCGTGAATTGTGAAATTGTAAATTGATTGCCCTTTTTAATTGTGAGATTGTAATTGGATAGCCCATGTGAATTTTTAGCTTGTAATGCAAATGACCCCATGTTAAACTATTAATTAATTATATTTACTAATGTTTTAGAGGTTAGACTAATTGAACATTTTGCAAACCCTAAAGTCATTTTCTTAATTTGGACTCTAAATAGATCATTTTTAATTTTTAATTTTTATATATTTTAATTGTTTTATATTAAAAAAAATTTACAACTAATATACTAAACAAATAAATTAAAGTAAATATGTATGCAAAAAAATTTAACTGTAGCACGTAGGCCTACATTTTTTATTGTATATTTGATTGAAAATGTGTATTAAAAAATTCTATACTTAATCAAATAGTTCTTCTACCATTTGAAAATTTAATATTTATGAATAAATTTAATATTTTCAAATACTCTAAGCATTTTTCACATTTAAAATTTATGAATAAATTTATGTAATTTAAAAATTTTATACTTTATTGAAACTTTTAACATTACAAAATCAATAATTAAGTTTTGTCAAATATGCCATAAATGTAATCATCAACCTACTTTTTAAACAAAATTTTCTCATTCAAATTTTGGCAAATTTTTATGTAGGAAAACTATCTACATGTTACTGCACTATGTTCATGGTCATTATTAAGCTTATGTAACTTAGGCCCTCAAATCATTTTGAAAAAGATTTTTATATTAGTTATAGCATAGATAACGTTATATTATGTTGAATTGTTTATCATATTTAATGACACATAATTTTAAATCATAAATTATGGAATAACTAGAGTTTTTTTTTTTCCTTTTATGATTATAATTAGATTTTGGTGAATTGCTCCCATATTAGTGGCACACAAATTTATACTTTTAAAATAACTGAGCATATTTTTCTTTTAGAAGTCGTAATTTATGGAATAGTTAGAGTTTAATTGTTATAGTTAAATTAGAGTTAACCAATAGATTTTTTTGAAATAAAAAATAATTACATTTTAGTGAATTGCTTCCATAGATAGTATCACACAAATTTAAATTTTGAAATAGCTGAGCATACTCAAATTGTAATTTATGGAATAATTAGAGTTTTTTTTTGTTATAATCTAGTATTTTACTTGTACAGCCTTCATGGCACATCTGCTTGAGGAGGTCCCACTTCTCATTCATCCACATTGGGCCGACAGTATATGGGCGCATCCGATATGCAATGTTTGTTGGACTTTACGCTTAGAATTAAAATACCCTTCATTTTGTTGTATCTTACATGATAATGCTATTATTTAAACTAGTCATTATGTTATGCAGGAGGAGGCACGGGCAACGATGACATGCCGCCGGGCAGATTCTGGCCTATGGGAGCATCCGTTGGACCATAGAGTCCTGCAGTATATACTATGCGCAGGATTCTATGGTGTCTACCGTATCAATCCTATTAGATTGGACCACCCATTCGTCACTGCTCTGGTCGTGGCGCACACAGATGCACACATTCCATTTTCCGATCAAAGAGGCCACGGTCACATTGCAGGGCGTATCTGTCCTATATGGTCTACGGATTGACGACTGAGCAGCTATTAGTATTGACCCAGTATTTACGAGGGACCAGTGGATAGCACTATATGGTGAGCTATTGGGAGTAGCACCTACACCTGCAGACTTACAGGCAGGTAGACTGAGGGTGAGGTGGCTAGCCAAGCATTTTGGTCCTCTTCCAGAGCAGGCGCCGGATGAGTTGGTACTGCAACATGCCCGAGCATATATTATGTGGCTTATTGGGGGGGTACTTCTCCCTGATAAGTCACAGAATCTGATCAAGGTTTTGTACTTGCCACTGCTGAGAGACATCGACGAGATTGGTGAGTACAGTTGGGGTGGCACGGCTTTGGCATGCTTGTATAGGATGCTGTGTCGAGCGACTCAGGTGGATGGGAATGAGATCGAAAGACCACTTATATTGCTACAGGTTAGTAAGAATTTTCGTACATGTCAATTCATGTTGTATGACATATATCAACATTGTAATTAGGTCCAAACTATTGCAGATTTGGGCGTAGGAGAGATTCATTCGCATTGCCCCATCTAGGCGGCAAGTGGTTGTGCTTGAGGGGCTTTCCATGGGGCATGGAGAGCAGCAGTTGCCATTCGGACCTTGAGGTAGCCAATGGAGGGTTGACTTCGGCCACGAGGTAGTATCGACCCATGTAGTCGTCGTTTATAGAGACCAGTTCGACCGGATGATTGAGGGGGAGGTTTGAAATTTATTGCAGTTTAGCTGTCTTGTTCATTGTATATGTTTTGAGTTCACGAGCGAATTTTAATATACTTGTCGTTGTTGTAGTTTATATGGCAGCCGCATGTTGGGGTCCTTAGTACGCTGCCAGACTACTGTCGCGGGAGATATGGATGGCGAGAGTGCCACTTATTTGTTTTGACGTGGTTGAGTGGCATCTCCCTGATCGCGTCCTCAGATGATTTGGTCGAGTCCAGTCCGTGTCGGATCGGTTTGACACCGAGTGGCGGTTGCATTCGACTGATAGGCGTGGCCAAGTTGGCACTGACTGGAGTTAGTTTTACATACGGTATATACAGCAGTGGGATGCCCATCGGGACACGATCGTACAGGCTGACCGGAGCGATGGGGTACTCCCGTTGTCCAACCCTTACATGTTGTGGTATCGGCGACATACACGTCTATTAGTCAGTAATCCGAGCCACCTGTCTGAGTTCGGATATTAGGAAGTTGGGCCTTCTCTTGAGGCATTGGTGAATATCATAGTATGTGTCAGATAATTATTAAGATCATAATTGATTTACTTTCAATCAACTGTAGCCTAATACGTCCGAATTTTTATTTAGGTGGTTGGAGCTGGGGGTCATATCACTTGGCTAAGGACGCCCTATTGAGACGTAATGGACAACATGCCTTGCAAGCCGCTGGAGAGATCCGAGACTTATTGTACGAGGCGATCCAGCATGCCCATCGGGGGGATCGTCTACATTTTGGCCACTACAGTGTACAGAGTACAGAAGCTACTCTAGACACATCAGTGTCATCCACGTCAATGCCTTCCATTTCAGCGCTGGCCATATCAGGTCCTTTGACATTAGTGACCCCACCACATGCTACCCCATACATATCTCCAGATTCCCTCCATGTACATCCTACCCAGCATACTCGCATACCTTATGTAGCTAACCCTGATTGGACACCTCCCTAATACATGCATAAGGTTGTTACCCCACCTACCTAGTTACCACCACCACACAGTTCAGGTGTGTGTAGTGTTAGAGTTGATACATGTACATCACATATTCCCACACTATATACTCCTACTTTTGTGGGGACTAGTTTGACAGCGATCACGACTACACATGATGCAGTTCTCACTGACATCTCCCATGCTCAGGATGAGGTCTATATTAAGGCCCCCCCTCCCAGAGCGTGAGGGAGAGGCCGAGGTTATGGTCATGGCGAACGTTGTGGCCGAGGTCGGGGTGAGGGCAAAGGCAGAGGTCGAGGTCCAGCTGCAGATCGTGATACAGTTGCACCAGATGAGGGAGTTTCACAGCTCACAGCAGTATCCGATGTTGTGCCAGAGGGAGGATCAGAGGTAGCACAGGTAGGAGAGGGAGGATCACAGTCACAGGCTCCACAGGCAGTCGCTGGAGGGCCACATGCAGGGGAAGGAGTGCCATAGGATCCGCATTTGCGATTGGGGGAGCCACATATTCAAAGAGTCTATGACAGCAGATCGAGGAGGGAGGTCCACGGTCGGGGTTGTGGGACTGGGGGCAAGTTAGGGCATTAGAGGGTGTGATATAGAGTGTATGCTACTTTTTATTTATAATTTTTGTTATAGTTTTTATAAATCAAACTTGTACAGAGGATGTAAATGTGCTATATTTATTTATTCCAAAATAGAATTTTACAATTTTTGATTATTACTTATTCTAAGGCTTTCCTAAATACTTTAAATATTCAAATTATGATGTCACAATGGGTCAAACAATATGACTAAATTACTCATAAAAAGTGAATACGTAGTTATTAACTAATATATTTTGCGTTAATAGATAAAATAAAAAGAAAATTGAGAGAGAAAAAAGTTGTAGTTAAAAAAATTTTTGAGAGAAAGAAAATGATGCAAATGGGTTTAAACAAGGTGATTATATACATAAGAGATTGAAGTACAAAGGGAAAAATATGCTCTGTTTTAAAGAAAGTGGACAAAATCTTGGACGACATTGTGAGTCATCGCTCCTTTCACGCCCTTCTGCTGCAGTTGTGCTGCATTTGGTACCATATGGATTTTCGTTTTACAATAATAAAATATATATTTTTTGAAACAATTTTTTTTAAAATTTTTTTTTTACGAACAATGAATTATTTCTTTACAAAAAACACAATAAATAAATAAATTTTATTTCTTATTTTGTACCTTTTTTCCCAAAGAATTTGATAACATAATGGAAAATTTAAGAACACTTTTTTTTTAAACATACACACACAAATTTAAGATTAAAGAAAACTCCCAAAAAAAAAAAGGCACAAAACCGGATAATATAATAAAAATTTTAAGAATATTTATTTTTTTAAACAACACGTGCACACACACACATACAAAATTAAGAAAACAAACACACAAATTTTTAATAATCTGCTTTTTTTCCCCCCCAAAAAAATTGATTACATAATGAAACATTTTAATGAAGAAGATAAAAATTATAATTAACAAATATTACACTTACCGTGCAAGATGAGCAGTAGATATATATTTTGAACAACCACTCTATCAACTTGCAACAAAACTATAAGATTGCAATATTCTTCAATAGTCTTTCTCCACACCCAAAAAAAAAAAAAAAAAAAAAAAGAAAAAAGAAAAAAGAAAAAAGTTCTTCAATACTTGGATAATCTTTCTCAAAAGAAAAAAAAAAGAAATAAATTTTAGTTTTTGAATAGAATGAAGATGGTGAAATATGGAACTTACACAGCAGTTTGTTATAAATTTAAAATATATATAAAAAGAAAAAAAAAAGAAAAAAGAGAGAAGATGGTGAAACGTGGAATTGCACAACAGTTTTCGAAATGTGGGAAGTGGAAAAGTGGAAGTTATTTAGTGAGTTAGTAATTTACGATTTGACCCTTAATTACAAGGGTAAATTATTGATAAATCCCATTTAGAAGTATTTTAACCCAAGAAGTCCATAAAGGAATTTTTTAACCTATTTAGTCCCATGTATGTATAGTTTTATTCTATAAAGTCATTTTTCTTGATTTACACTATTTTCTTGGACACTTATGCCCTTATATTTAATTTTGATACCCTTATAAATATTTTTTGAACGGTTAGCAATTTTATGATGTGAACATTCATATTTTAAAATTCACATTGGTAGGAATGTAAAATTGGCTCGTGGGCGGCACGAAACCCGCCCGCGACCGGGGCTAGCCCGGCTTGTTGACAATGTGAATATTCACATTGACATGTTAGCATTCACATTAATAGGAGTATAAAATTGGCCCACGTCCCGTGGCCGCGCGAAAATCGCCCGCGGCCCATGGGCGGCCCGGAACGGGCTCGGTCCGCCCCGTTGACAATGTGAATGTTAACATGTATTCACATTGACATGTTAACATTCACATTGATAAGAGTATAAAATTGGCCAGCGGCCCAGGGCGGGCCCGACCCGGCCCGTTGACAATGTGAATATTCACATTGACATGTTAACATTCACATTGATAAGAGTGTAAAATTGGTCCGCAGCCCGTAGGCGGCCCGAAGCCCAACCGCAGCCCGAGGTGGGCTTGGCCCGACCCGTGACAATGTGAATATTCACATTGACATGTTAACATTAACATTGATATGAGTGTAAAATTTGCCCACTGCCCGAAGCTTGCCCGCGGCCCTGGATAGGCCCGGCCCGGCCCGTTGACAATGTGAATATTCACATTGACATGTTAAAATGCACATTGATAGGAATGTAGAATTGGCCTGCGGCCCGTGGGCTGCCCGAAGCCTGCCCACGGCCCGGGGCAGGCTCGTTTCAGTTTGAGCCCGAGCATGTCTGAGACCCTAGGTTAGGGCCTAGGTCATTACTTTGAAGCCCGGCCCGGCCCATCGGCTCGCTTAAGGCCCATTCAAGGCTCGGTTCGAGGCCCAGCCCGCCCGAGGCGCAATGTATTTTTTTGTGGAAAATAATAAAATTTTGGTAGAAAAAATTAAAAAGAATTAAAAAAAATGGCCAGGCCCTCCCAAGCCCGACCTAAGCTCGAGGATAGGCCCAGGCCCACCGGCCCGACCTGAGGCTCGATCCATCGGCCTGTCCAAAGCCCGAATACCCTTGGCCTAATTTTTTGGCCCATGGGCCGGCTCGACCGGGCCCGGGAAAGGCTAGTTTGGGCCCAGGCTCGAGCCTAGTCCGAGACCCTAGGCTAGGGCCTGGGCCATCACTTTGAAGCCCGGCTCGGCCCATCGGACCGGTTAAGGCCCATTCAAGGCTCGGTCCGAGGCCCGGCCCGCGCCGAGGCCTAGTGTCATTTTTTGTGGAAAATAATAAAATTTTGGTAGAAAAAATTACAAAGAATTAAAAAAAAATGGCCAGGCCTGCCCCAGGCCGCCCATGGGCCGTGGGCGGGTTTCGAGCAGCCACGAGGCACGGGCTAATTTTACACTCCTATCAATGTGAATGTTAACATGTCAATGTGAATATTCACATTGTCAACGGGCCGGGCCGCTGGCCAATTTTATATTCTTATCAATGTGAATGTTAACATGTCAATGTGAATATTCACATTGTCAACAGGCCAGGCCGGGCCCGCCCCGGGCCGCCCACGGGCCATGGGCGGGTTTCGGGTGGCCACGAGGCGCGGGCTAATTTTACACTCCTATCAACATGAATGTTAACATATCAATGTGAATATTCACATTGTCAACGGGTCGGGCCGGGCCGGGCCCGTCCCGGGCTGTGGGCGGGCTTTTGGCCGCCCATGGGCCGCAGGCCAATTTTATACTCTTATCAATGTGAATGTTAATACGTTAATGTGAATATTCACATTGTCAACGGGCCGGACCGGGCCGCCCATGGGCCGCGGGCGGGTTTCACGCCGCCACGGGACGCTGGCCAATTTTACACTCCTATTTATGTGAATGTTAACATGTCAATGTGAATATTCACATTGTCAATGGGCCGGACCCGCCCCGACCCGACTCGAATTTTTTCGGGCACCCACGAGGATCGACATGGGCCGGGCCCCTACACATTGACGATATGAACATTCACATTGACGGTGTGAACATTCACATTAGGGGTATTTTGGTAATTATGTCACCCATAGGACTTATTGAAACATAAGAAAATAATGTGAACTAAATGGAACATAAGTAGATGAAAATGGTATTTTGGTCTTCTTATCTCAAATAGGACCTAATGGAATAGTCAAAAAGAATATGGGTTGGATGAAATAAAGCTCTCTGAAAGTGGATTTATCTAAAAAGGTCCCTAATTACAAATTGATATAAGTTTTAAATTAATAGTTTATTTACGAAGTCATGGTCATTTTAGGAAAAATAGAAAAAAATTTCTAAGCTAGGCTTCATGACACCAAAATTGGTGTTCCCCTTTAATATAGAATAGATTAACCCCCCAACTGGACCAACAACTTGAAATGAGATTGTTTCTGCAGCTCCCAAATTCTGTTTCTTGCCAACCCCCCATTCCTTCCTTCCTTCCTTCCCATCATTGTAACGCCCCCAAAATATCACATCATAGATATGATTCACAACAACATAAATAATAGTTACATAAATCAGAGCGTAAATAATCCTTTCATTTCATGAAGAAATAATACAAAAGGGTTTAACATAAGCGAATGCTCTACGGGCTTACATCTTTCCAAGACATACTTGGTTACAACAAGAGAGAGTGTCATAAACTCTATACATATAAAGTCATCGGCTTGAATAAACATTTAAACACGAAAATAAACAAATATAGCCTCCAGCTCTTATGTCCTCCCTTGCTACGTTCTTGGAGGGAGCATGTCAACTGTACCTGTCACGACCCAAACCCGCCCATGTAGGTTTAGTGTCGCAACCGGCCAGTAATCCTTGGATTACCAAAGGCCTCATGACAGATTAGCATATAATAAGGGGCTACGGAAGCAAAATACAAAATAGACAAGGTCCAATGAGCTGTGATAACATACATGAGACAGTAAAGCTTGAAACTTTTATAAAATGCGGGCGAAGCCAACACACAAGTTATATATACACAACACACTTAGGCGTTCAGGACAAAATCTCGCCTACAACTTAGCAACAACATAGTCTAATACAAATTACAAAAACAGCCACAAAACTAAACTTCAACAGGAACCTCCTCGGGAGGCGTAAGTGTTGGCTGACAAAACAGAAACGTGGGCTGTCAATTCTGGCCTTGGTCACGAGTTGGCCCACCTACATACATAATAAAACAGTGAGCGGAAGCCCAGTGAATAATAACAGAGTAAAGGTTTTAATGAATGAGTCCATGCAGATTCAGAAATCATACTTCGTTTTCATAACAAATTCATACTCATATTCTTGTCCAGATCATATACAGAAGTCATAAGTCTTGCCTAAGCATACATGGTACATCCATTAGCGTTGACAGAACAGATACAGAGCAGATGCAGAACACATGGGGGTTATAAATAACCAGTTCCATAAAGGAACCTCCGGATTCGGGTAATAGAGAATAAACATGCTAAGCCCCATGATGGAGCCTCCGGTACGGGTAACAGAGTGCAGACATTAAGTTCCATAATGGAACCTCCGATACCGGGTAACAGCTAACACATATCACCTGATGCTAAGGATGCCACGAATACATATCAGAAATTGGACAATCATTCATTGTACAGAACATAGTACTTCAGAAAACAAATCTTATTTATCACACAGAAAATAAACACAGTTGAACATAACTTTACTAAGTTATTACTCATAGTTGGCTTCAAGACAGACAGACAGAGCAGACTTAGTCAGACAGTATACGGCACGTGACCTACACGACACATAACAGAAACACACTTGAAACACATGCTCGAATTGTACATAACTTATTTCGTTTGGTCAAAGTGCGTTTCTAGTCTTTAATCCTCATTACGGAGTCTTAAACATGGCTTAGGAATGCCTATGATGAAATGAGGATGCAAAAGTGTATTGAAAAATATTTTTCAAAATTTGCTGAAAATAAAGTCCACGCTCGAGCGTGGCTTTCCTCGCTCAAGCGGACATGCAGACAAGGAAGCTCCGCTCGAGCGTGACTTTCCCCGCTCGAG
The DNA here is from genome assembly GCF_055761805.1 of Camellia sinensis. Taxonomy (NCBI): domain Eukaryota; kingdom Viridiplantae; phylum Streptophyta; class Magnoliopsida; order Ericales; family Theaceae; genus Camellia; species Camellia sinensis. The sequence goes on from NC_138967.1 coordinate 55,206,459, forward strand.
CGGACTGCAAACTTTTGAAAAAGTGCTGGATGCAAGATTTTCACGCTCGACGGACACTCAACCTCCGCTCGAGCGTGAGACTCAGAAACTCGCTCGAGCGTGAATTCCCTCACTCGAGCGGACTGCAAAACACACAAACTTCTGGGTATATACATTTCACGCTCGAGCGTAACACTCGACGCTCGAACGGAAGTGCATGTACTCAGAGTGCACGCTCGAGCGTGAAGTTCCTCGCTCAAGCATGGATCAAATTTCTGGAATTTTCAGATTCGATCACCAAGCTCAAAATCATCCCCAAATGCATCAAACTCAATTTTCTGGGCCCAAAACTTTGGAAAACACTTAGAAACTCATGAAACAACATGTTTAAAGGATCATAACAAGAAATCATGGCCTAAAAATATGCCAATTGAGCAACATTTAACTTGAAACTCAAGAATAATTCATGAACATGACTTGAATGCAATTCTTTGAACCAAAGTTTCTCAAAACATGACCAAATGCAAGGCTCAACCCGAAAACATGATCAATAATGACAATATGACATGAAACATGAAGAATTTCTAAAACAAAGCTTGGATTATGACATGCATGCCAGAATTCCTTAGAAAAACAACCTCAAATGTCATGAATTACACATGCATGTATGCATTGAGCTTCAATTCTCCAATCTTAGCTTAATTGACCACCTAACCTTCTTGAGTTCATGTACTTAGTGTCTCAAATACAAAGTTTAAGAGTATAGTTCTTACCTAAGGTTTTTCAAGTGTGATCCTAACCCAAAGCTTCAAATTGGCTTCAATCTCCTAGTCAATTCTTCATTTGAGCTCAACCTCCCTCTACTCTTCCCCTCTCTCACGTTTTTCCCCTAGAATAGGCTCAAAGGATTTTGAAATAAAGAAAAGGAGGTGAGTGGAGTGACAAAATGGCCTTATAGGTAGTCAATTATCAAAACTAATCAAATGACATTATTTTAATCAAATTTAATCGCTCCGAACTGAATTTTAATTAAGCCTACCATAAATTTCTATAAATCCTAATTAGCACATAAATCAAGTCAATTTCTGATTCGGACGCCGATAAGGCTTTCAATTCGCAAATCGAACTAAATCATGAACAGATCTTCCTACGCCTAACAGATATAAACACAAACAATGCAACACACATGCAGTTTAATTCCGAATTTCACCTTAATCACTAATTAGGCATGATTAATCACGGATTCATGTTAGTCAGAGGTCGGGGTTGTTATAGTACCTCAAAAAGGTTTCCCAAGTAGGGTGAGCCAAAACCCAGTAGAAATAGCCTAACACAATATATGAAGCTTAACTAAGATATAAGTGCCAAGTAAATGTTCCCTATTCACAACCAACTCACATTCTGTCCGTATTCATTTTATGCCAATACCCATATCTCAATTTCATTTCCCTCTATTCAATTTATATTAATCCAGTAAATTCCGAGCCAATTCATGAGACAAGTACGTTGCTATCTAAACAATCTAAAATAAGGCTGCAACTTAGTGATTTACAATTCAATACAACTATTATTTAAACACTTCAATTTTTCCATTTTATGGAATTTTCATCCGAGGGAACCGGCACCCATATATGCACAAGATATCAAGATTTGCCATGTTACAAAACTTTCATCCGAGGGAATCGGCACCCATATATGCACGTGATTTCAAGATCTGTCATTTTACGGAATTCTCATCCGAGGGAACCGGCACCCATGTATGCACATGATTTCAGGACTTTCACCTTGGACACTCCGGCCAACTTAATTATAAATGGAGTCCATCCCCTATCTCCTCCCAAATAATGATACATATGCAATGTATTAAAAGCATCGTCATATACAATGACTATCTATGACACATATTCAACATCTCAATTATACCATCATATTCAATGAGGTAAATTTAAACGATAGGTTTCAATTCACCTAATTCACATACAATTTCTATAACAATCATGACTATCCTCCACTGATAGCCCAAAGCAGATATTTCTAAACAGATATACAATCTTTTAAACAGATAATTATGAAATTCCCATAAGTGAGTGATTTAACAAATCTTATTACACCATTCAATCACACAACTTCCCAATTTCATATTTCTCACACCAATTCCATTACTTATACCAAATAATCATTTAGCTCATCTTAGGGTAAATTTCTCCCTTATTCCAAATATTAGCCCAAACATCAAATTCATCAATTTTAACACAAAACGACCTCATATTCCAACCCCATGGTCAAATATACAACAACACATAAAAACCCCTCTTTCATAAATTTGAACCAAACCCTAGGTTTTCTCCAAACATCCCAAATCTCACCATATTCTCACAACAACAAATAACTAGGTTAAAATTCATAACAAAGTGTAGAATATTCCTACCTCAAATGAAGAAGCTCAAAGGAGAATAAGAGAAAAACCCAAAGATGCTCCAAATCCCATCTTTTTTGAATTAAAAGGAAACCCACGCAATGCTCTAGCTTTTTAACAAAGAGAGTAGGGTAGAATGGCCCTAGAACATGGAGTATTTGTAGAGAAAGAGAGTGTTTTAGAGAGAGGAGCTGCCGATCTTGGGTTTTTGACTGTAGAGGGACCAAAAAGTGATATAAAAGATCATTGCTGTGAACTAATATATGCGAGGCTCACTCGAGCGACTAGACACAACAAATACCTCGCTTGAGCGTAAGAAGCGTCACTCGAGCGAACAATGAGAAGCTTTAGGTCTGCCACTCACACAGACTCACGTTCGAGCGCAAGGGTTCTCGCTCGAGCGAAGGAACACAAAACACATGGCTCGCTCAAGCCCAAGAAGGCTCGCTCGAGCGAAGAATACCAACCTTCAGGTCTTCACAGAGATGCAGACGCACGCTCGAGCGCAAGGGTTCTTGCTCGAGTGAAGAGACACACCACACAAGTCTCACTCGAGTGCAAGAAAGCTTGCTCAAGCGAAGAAGCAAAACCCAAGGATCGCTCGAGCGCAAAAAGCCTCGCTTGAGCGAAGAGGCCAAAACTTGGGCAGCAACGACTTGAACCAACTCACACCCAACTTGTTCCAAACTCACTCAACACATCCCAAAACTCAAAAACAAGGAATTAAAGGATGGAAACAAGTTATAGACAACAACACACAACCACAGATCCCAAGTCCAGAACACAATAAAGGTTGGGTCAAAACTGGGGTCGCTATAATCATCACTGTGGTCATCGTTCTTACTCAACTTCTTCCAAGAATCGCTTGGTGAATCTTTCTGCCATCCTGTCTGCGACTATAATTCAACTTTACTGTGGCCCTCTTCACTCGAAGAACCCCAACCCCCTCTACTGGACCCTTAGCCATTTGCCTTTGACGTTGTGCCGTTCCCCAAAATCTGATTTTTATCAACAGCTCACTCGTTGCCACCATTGGACTCACTATTTTTATTACAATTCCAGATGTTAGTGGGTGATTCATTCTTATGCCCGGTTTGAGATTGTATTTGAACTTTACTCTCCTCAGTATTCGAAGAACCCCAAGTAACAGATGTTTTTGACTAAGGTACATGTTATACATCTTCTTACTAGACTGTATGAGCTCCCCTGGACCAACCACTTGGTTTGGACACCGTAGCCCTAACCCTCAATTATCTCTTCTATCCACATGTCAACTGGGTTACGAGCTTGCAGAATAGGTTCATCTGGTACTATGAACAGGTACTTAATTAATGGAAGTTCAATCATGAAGAAGAAATTTTTTATTTGTGAAAGAGAATTGAGCTTCTCTGTAATTTGGAATGAAACCAGTATTCCCTCTTTAATAATAAACAGTTTCTCCAGTGTAGACACCTTATTTTTGACCGTCCTCAAGACTTGGACATCATCGTTTGAACACTCGATGATTATCCATATTCGTGTTCGTTTTGAGTACCTGAAGGTCTTGGTGGAGTGTCTCGCCTTCGGACCACTTAACTTGTCTGTTTTGTACTTGGTTGCATACCAAGAGCTTGTGGCTTTGTTTCTGAGGGAAGAGGGTGGCCTGTTGGCCAGCCCTACAACCCATCGGCCAAGTCTTATGTCCATCGGCCAAGCCTTTTTTTCTATCGGCCATCAGTGGTGGCCGGTCGGCTTCACTAATGGCCGGTCAGCCTCTTTAATGGCCGGTCGGCCACATGTGTTGGCCGAGGCCTTTTTTTCTGCTTTTGCAGATATTTTTGGTGCCAGCTATTCCAGCTGTTGGGCATTGAGGCCATCCTCCATACACGTGTATGGAGGGATTAGAACAAGCTCTAAGCTTGTCAAACAAGCTTAAGGCTTGTATTTCTATATAAGGAGAGGTCCCTCCCCCTTGTAGAGGGTTCAAAAAATTGAGAGACAAATGTTGACTCTCCTTCTCTCTCTCTCTCTCTCTCTCTCTCTCTCTCTCTCTATATATATATATATATATATTGCTTGAAAGTGAGTGTTCTTCACATATTTTTCCTACAACCCCTTAGCCAATCATCTTGACCTTGGAGCTGAGATTCCATAAGGCTTGTTTGGACATCCTAAAGTTGGTTTTGGCTTAGAAAAGCTGCTGGTTTTTATTGTTCTTCAAGGGTGAGCATATTCCCTTTTAAAGCTTATTTTTGTATACCATGTTAGCCACCTTTGCATGCTGTTTTAGGCTTGATTGTCAACTAAAAAAACCTTTGTTTTTAAGTGTTAAAAATGGTTGTTTGAAGCCTTGTTTGAGTTAGGGGTGGTCTACCCCCTCATGTGGCTTGTTTTGCTTTGTTTTGAGCTATCTTTTAAAGCCTTTGAGATCGCCTTCTCTTGGCCTTTTAACCATTGAATTCCAAAGGAATTTCAGTGGTGGAAAGTGAGTTTTGAGGTCCCAAATAGGTGGGGGTAGTCCCCCCCTCCTCTTGTCTTATTAGCATGTGTTGTTGGCCTGCCAAATGAGCATGTGTTTCTACCCTCGTGAGGCTTAGTTTGAGCATGTTTTTGTGACTTTTTGGACCTGCTATAACTTTGTTTTTGGCTGGTTTGGTCATCCCTTGCAATGTGCATACACTTGTAGTGTAAATCCTACTTGCTAGCTTAACATGCTTCATGTCTTAGCCTATAATTCTAGCTTGTTTTGGCTACACTCCATCATGTTTTGGCATTATTTTAGCATGCTTTAGGACTGTTTTGAGTGGTCTTGGCCTCTTGGGGCTTGTTTGTATAGCTATGGTGTAATTGGCTTTGCTAGTTTTGTGTTTTGAAACTCATAGCACGCCTTATTTGTGATGTTTGTGTGATATGGCATCACTTCTCATGTAATTTTAGAGCATAAACTTCTGTCATACTCTCATATTAATCGCTCTTTCATTGTGTTTAAGAGTTGTGCCTTTATGACTTGTTTGTGAGCTAATACATGAGCATATTTTTCTTGCCATCTATGCTGCGAGTCTAGCATGTTTTTGCTACTGTTTTGACCTACCTTAGATCTTTTTTGAGTGGTTAGGGTCATTTGAGCATTGCTTAATGTGGTTGTAGTGTAAAGGGCCTTGACTAGCTTTGAGTTTTGGGGCCTTTAACATGTGGTGCATGTGGTATTTTCATGTTTTGGCATCGTTTGGCACGTTATTTTAGAGCATATATATCTGCCACACTTCCATATTTTTCACTCTTTAAGTGCTTTTTGAGAGTTGAGCTTTGTGCCTTGCTTGTGAGCCATCAAATGAACATACTTCTCTTGCTTTTGAGCTTAAGATTCAACATGATTAGGCCACTGTTTTGGCATGTTTAACCTTTGTCCAGGGTTGGTTTGATCATTTGTGCTTGGTATTGCATGCCTATAGTGTTATGCTTTTTGCTTGCTTTAGTGCTCGTGGTCTCTTAACATGACTTGTATGTATTGCTTACATGATAGAGCCTTGTGCATGCCACTTTAGCATTGGTAGATAAGCATGTTGTACGCATTGCATTGTGTTTGGATCGGAAGTTAATCCAAGCACAAGGAATGTGGCACGTTTCATACTCAAAGTGATGAAACGTGTTACGTTTCTTGGTCGTCGTCACTCTTGATCATGCATGATAGGGTGACAACACTTTGAGTCTTATGTGTGCATTCATCAACATTGTGCAAGCTTTACTCTTTGGCCATCATGCATTGAGATGTGTGTTTGGTGGCTTGAGAGCCGAGCACTACACTCCTTTGAGCTTGAGCCATGATAAGGAATGTGGTTGCACACACATTTCCTTGTAAATACACTGCTATGCCTCTGTTTGTGCTCTGTTGCAGCAAAAGGAGAAATTGCAGGAAGCAGTGGCCGACCGGCCACCAAGGTTGTCGACTGGCCATCAGAAGTGGCTGATGGCCACCAACTCTGGTCGATGATCCCCCAGAGTGTTCTTAAGATCAGACAGAAGCATTATGGAAGTTGGCATAATTTTCAGAGATCCAAAGATGTGCAAACAGAGGCACTTAGAGGCAAGGCAGTGGATTTCCGGGAGGACACGACCGAGCATGCATGCCTCCCTCACCCACGAGGCCATTTTGTTGCTTTATTGACTAGTTGAAATTGATTACATGAGCTGCAATTATCTTAGCTTAGTTCATTTTGTAAATATTCTAATTAGCTTAGATTAGCTAATTCATTAATTCGGTTCGTAACTAACTAGCTTAGCATAGCTAGTTTTCAATTTGGTTTGTAATTAATTAGCTTAGCATAGTTAATTAGTCGTGTTGTAATAAGTAGCTTAAATAGCATAGCTAGTTAGCTTATCATTCGGACCCTCCTTCGCGAGGGCGTATTGTTGTAATAAGCGTGCGTGTGTGTGTGTGTGTGTGTGCATGTCTTCCAACCCCACTTCTTTCTCCCCTTTACTCATCAGCTTTTGATGGTCAGTTTTAGGGCATGTTTTGATTAGCATTCTTATGCTGGCATGTTTGCATCCATTCATTTGTCTTGCATGCACCGGACTCGGCGTATCATACTAACTGCATCGTATTTCGATACCTATTTGAATACATGTTATCAAGTTGCATTCATATGCCATCCTAGGTAGCTGAGCCTACTCAGTTTCATTATTGCATGTGTTGCATTAGGCATTTAACATAGCTAGGATCATGCATTGATTTCTAACTAGTTTTCTGTTTTGGCTTGGAGGACTCGGTGAGTGTTTATGCTTTAGCATCCTTGCATGTGTGTAAGTGACTGCCATGATAGCATGCTTGCCATGAGGCTATGTGCTTATTTGATTAACTGCATGAATGTCTGTGGATGAAGGCTTTGTTACCTGAATTGGAATAATTCATCAAAATGTGAGTTTTAAGCCCACTTGAGGGTGGCAAATCATGTTGTTTCAAGCCCACCTTGTTTAGTGGCAAATCCGCGTTTTAGCCTACTTGCGAGTAGCATCTTCAAACCATTTTCGAGAAACAAACATGAGATGTTTTGTTCTAAATCGAGCGATTTAGTCTATACTTTTATGCTATGCGCATCACATACTAAGCTAGCTAATAAATCAGAATAAGAACACGTGTTTTCAAAACAACGTATCATGCTTAGTACAGGTCGATCCTTTGATCAGGTGAGCGGGGGTGCGCATTTCAGGACCTTCCCCTCTTGTACCCAAGTTTCCAAGCCGAGGCAACTTTGGTAATGACAGACACGTGGCCTTAGGCACGAGTCAGGGTTTCCTAAATTTCCCAAAATAAAATATTTAGGTGGCGACTTTGAAATCTGGCAAAGCAGTCCATGTTTGGCGCTTTTTGATTAAAATCGATTTTCCAAAACGATTTGCGGGATTTGGAATCTTTGGTGATTTATCGGTCTTACATTGCACTTTGTGAGATTAGATTCAGAACCGTGACAGGAGTTCGAACTGTAGTAGCTAGAACCCAAATCCGCGCCCTCTCCGAAAGGGGGGCGCACAGAAAGAGTTCGGGCAGTCTACATCCAGCTCCCAAATTTTGTTTCTTGCCAACCCCCCATTCCTTCCTTCTCATTATCACTGTGGTCATCATTCTTACTCAACTTCCAGGAATCACTTGGTGAATCTTTCTGCCATCTTGTCTGCAACTGTAATTCAACTTTACTGTGGCCCTCTTCACTCGAAGAACCCCAACCCCCTCTACTGGACCCTCAGCCATTTGCCTTTCATGTTATGTCATTCCCCAAAATCTGATTTTTTTTCAACAGCCCACTCGTTGCCACCATTGGACCCACTATTTTTATTACAACTCCAGATATTAGTGGGTGACTCATTCTCATGCCCGGTTTGAGATTGTGTTTCAACTTTACTCCCCTTAGTATTGGAAGAACCCCAAGCAACAGAAGTTTTTGACTGAGGTACATGTTCTACATCTTCTTACTTAACTGTGGATGTGTTTCACAGTGCTGTCTGCAACTGAGAAAATAATTTCGATTTTATCTCATGTAACTTAGCTCATAGGCATTTCAAGACACTTGAGGGTATTATGGGCATTTCAGTATTTATTTTTGATGACATCAGCAGCTTCGGTTAGTTAGGTGGACAACAGTACAAAAATGAGAGAATCTTGATATTGTCAGTTAAAGTAGGGGAGACTTCTGTAATTATTAAAATTACAGGAGAGATTTCTATATTTGTCAAAAATCTCAAGGGAGGTAAGTGTAATTTACCCAATAAAAAAGTATAAGAAAATGTGAAGAGGAGAAAAGAGGATGACTGTGAAGTTTTGTAAAGTGAAAATAAGATAAAATATAGGCTGCAGTGCCAATCTTCTTTACATATCAGGTGGCCATTTTATTATTTTGTTTTGTAGTGGGATGACAGGCGTCATAAAGGCAACTATTTTGTTTTGTTTTGTTTTTTTTTTTTTTTTTGAACATTGTTTTGGTGAAAAAATCAACGATAGTTTTGTAGGTCGAAGTGAGTTGAAAGGTTGTGTATTTACCTGCACTCTGTTTCATAGTTGTTTATGAACAGTATTGCTTTAAAACAAAGAAAATTAAAGCCTCTGTTTCATTTTATGATTTAATTTATAATGTTTTGCAAACACCAATTTGTACTAAAATTGTCAGTCCGAAGTGACTACTTAGTGTATTAGAAAAGCAAGCATCAGAAAATAATTTACTGTGGCGATGTGATAACTCACTGCATTACTGATTAATTTGACAACTCACTGCTCGAATATGAAGGGATTGCATTGTGAAAAGATGACCACACAATTATTATTTTATCTAACAACCACGTCCGTTCATTTTCTGCTTTCGTTTCTAACTTTATGAAATTGTAACTTTGGTCTGCAAGTGCATGTCCGATGCGACTACTTACTGCGACACCAAAACAAGCCATGTTACTTGAGTTTGTCATAGTCGGATGAGGGGTGTCAAAAAAGAAACTATAATGAATTGAATGGCGATTAAGTCTGCCAAAGTGACTACATCACGGGTACACAAAGTCACAGACAACATATTACTCAGGATTGCATGAAATGAATAAGATAAAATAATGTCACGGGTATCACTTTTTCTACAGTGCCCCAACATCTCAATTATCGTCACCATGTCATCTCTTTTGCATGTCTATAAATAGCGCTACACCAAGTATGATGTTTGTTCAAGTCATAACAATAGTAATATGTCTACAATTATTATTCTTTTAGGCCTAAGTTTTTTATTTTTTTTTATTTTTTTATTTTTTATTTTATGAACAATGTCTTCAAGAGGTGCAGGAAGTTCACGCTGTCAAAGAAATCCAAAGTGTGGCTACTACCTCCATTTACTTATGACTTTAAGAGCAAAAAGTACTCGAGTCCGAAGGATTATTATGCTGATATCTGAGTAGAATGGGCGTTCAAGGTAACGGAGCAAGAAGGATTGTTTAATGATCTACGTAACTTTGGGGCACCGGTACCTCATCGTCATTCATTGACCATGGCTAGACGAAATGTGAGTAACTATGAAAAAGAAGTTAGCAGAATTAAGAAGAAGAACAACAGAATGTTGATGCGGAGATGTCGACATTTCATGCTTCCGCTAGCCACCGAAATGGCAGAAGCAAGCAACAGAGAATTAACAGTGATTGAGCGAAATAATGTCTTAAACAATGAAAAATATCTCTCTGACTACTACATGTCAAACGAGGAATGAGAAATCAAACACCTTTATCTTTCATATATGTTTGTATGTTGTGTCGTATCTTCGTTATTGGGGTGTAAGACAATGTTGTTGTTCATCTAGGTTACAGATGTATTTCAACTATTTGTGATATGAAGCTGAAGTTTATGAAATTACTACATTTATAAGTACACATGTCAAGATTCGTTATGAATTTCTCTTCCTATTAATAACTCATGTATAAACATTGCAAAGCCATTATAAGGAATAAAAACGTTTGGTCATACATACAACCAAGTTCATTCAGTATCATCATTATATTCCACTTCAATAATGCATAAAATCATGAAAGCCTAGTTCAATTAGCGTTCTTCAAAATAACAATAACGGAGAGAAAGCAAAGGTAATTGTTATTTGTAGAATTACAAGAACTATTCAAAAACTATTGAAATTTCTCCCTTCATTGATAAGTCGTGGATAAGCATTATAAATCCATTACAAGATAAATGGTTTAGTCATTCATCCAAACAATTTCATTCATTATCATCATCATCTGACATCTCAATGTCAGATTCATACATAGCATCCATGCTCCAGGTGAAGTATTGGTGCGCATCATCCATTAACCCATCTTCGGCATGCTTATTTGTGGTCTTCATTAGTTCGGACCCTTGCAAACGTTGGGTCATGCGATTAACTTCGTCGCAGATACGATGCAATGCCCTTTGCAACAACTATAGAGTGTCAATTGGCATACGCATGGCTAACCGGCGAGGACATTTAATATTAACTTCATGACATAGCTCAACGAGAACGCTTGCTCGAGTTATGCAAAATTCCCACTTAGCTCTCATGGTATTGATGGTGGCTTATGAGTAACGCAAATTTGGATTTAATGGGTATTAAAATTCATCTCCATCTGTAACCCAATGGCGACCCATTGCTGAATATAGATCAACCACTGTATATCTCATGATGATATCGCTCGATATATCTATAAAACTTTTGTTGTGGTATTTTGCGATATTTATACCACATATACACAGTTGTTGCTACATGCACAAATTCAAAATGGAGATGGACACAAGTGTTCATGTCTTATAAACTCTAAACTCACATGTCGACAATGAAGTACTGATACTTCAGGAAGTTCACATAGTAGCTGTATGTTTAAAATTATTGTAAAAGAGTTGTCACGGCAACCTTTACGACCTGAACAACTATGCATCAACTTTATTGGAGTTGTCACTTCGACTTTTATTGACTACTCAGTGCATATCTGAAGGTTTTAAGCAAAGTTCAAATTCGCTTAGAAATTTAATTTCACTTTTCTTCTTACAAATATAATTTAATTTATTTTGCCTTGATAATATATTTAATTTCAATTTTCACCTTACATATTTAATTTAATTTAATTGGATAAATTTAACCAATTTAATTTCAAGTTAACTATGTGTTGATTTAAGTTGGTGTTGTTCTTGTCTGCATACTAAGCTAGCTTTTATCTGTAACACTTTCAAGTTCTATACATCAAAAAACCATCTATAACTACTCTACTACAAATTAATCTTCAATACATTCCAACACTATAATATTTTCTCTTCAAGGTTTATGAATCTATTTGAAGCTACATAGGGTGGCTTCTTAAACACAAAGGGTCTAATTGTTTTTCTGTTTTGTTGTAACACCCCCTCATCCCATTATGAATTGTTGAAGTTCACATAGGCATAGTAGCTATGGTACGACCTCTTACTTTTTTCATACAGTGAGTAGTCTCATCAAAGTCGTCACAGTGATATGTCCAACATTTTTTAGTGATGCAATGATGCAGTGACTTTAACAGACGTAATAAATTAAAGGACTCAATGAAATGGCCAAGTTCACATGGCCACAGTAAACAGTGTACGGATGATTGGTCTTTTTTGAAAAAGTGAGTAATCACCTTCGAGTGACGATTGAAGTATTGATTGTGTGGAGCGTGTTTAGCATTGATTGTTTATTACTCATAAATATGTGGGCTTTTACTGGCATGCGACTTTGCGTAGTGTGACTTAGATGCTTTATTTTTTCCTCACATTTCAAAACTCATCTAAGTCACATTAATACGACCACATGGCAATAGTGTTGACAAACAACTATATAAAAGACTGAAGGAGTGATGGTAAACACACAACCTTTCCACTCAGTTCTCCCTAGGAAACTGTCATTCATTTATTGAAAAAAATCAAATGGAGTATACATTCACGGCAGATGATAGGAATCGTAGAGGTACGAGTTCATGACGAGAAAGAGGAGTGGGAAGGGGACTTGCAGGGGATAGGAACTTTGAAAGAGGTAAGAGTTCATGCCGAGGAAAAGGAACAGGAAGGGGAAGTGGCGATGCTGAAGTTGAAACACCGTTTTCTTTGTTAGATGCCTCTTGTGCTTATCATGATAGGTTTTGGAAGCAGCATTTGTCATGCCCAAGTACTATCGAGATCCACGTGGTTTCGTGGAGGATCCATCTGATAATCAAACATGATATGGTTTAGTAGACGCTACACTTTTGAAGTGGCCCGCACTATTTATAGGGCGAGTGCAAATGGAAAGATTATGTCAGGAAAATCGACTGAAGGTGCCGAAAACAAGTTCAGTTGAGATGCAAAAGGAAGATCCAGATAATGTTGATCGACTATGTGAAAGACTTCGACGTGAGATTTCTCAAATGCGCCGTAGGTCAGCCCGTGATATGAAACTATCTATACTTAAGTCGGATGCCAAGAAGAACGGAACATCACCAAATGGTGAGGCTATCAAGGAGGATCCTGCACTTCTCTCTGACCTTGAGCTCTCAGATTGTTCGGACTCTGAGATTGCCGATTTGAGCGAGGATTAGGCGTCTATCTGTCTACTAAATTATATTAGGTTACCCATAATTATGTATTGTGTGTGTTAAAATAACTCTTTCGACAATGAGTTTGTGAAAGGTTTGTCTAATATTTGTCTATATAACTGTTAAGTATTGTACTCGTCGCTTTATTTTATGTATTGTGTTATGTTGAATGTTTCTACAAATTATTTTTGTGGGATGCTTATGTTTGAACTAGCTACGCCATTCTAAAGTGTTATAAGTGTTATAGTCATACATTTATTTTGTTTCCTTGTTCGTAGTAGTAATTAGCAAATTCGATACTTTGTATATGTTGTGTGAAGTTTTATTTAAATATTTCTTGGCAACAAATATTTAAGGGAACAACAAATATTTAATTTGGAAAATTCCGCGAAAGTAGGCTTAGTTTGGAAATAAATTAATATAGGGGCTTAGTTTGGGAAATAAATTAATATAGGGGCTTAGTTTGGGAAAAATCCCAAGAAAATCTCTCTGAAACTGTGCAAAATGTTCTCTGGGGAGGGTGCGTGTCTCGAGGCCATTATTTTCTTCTTCTTGTTTAATTTTTAATTTTTAATTTTTTTATTTGTTGTTTTTATTTTTGTCCATCATCGATCCTTTTTAAATTATATTTGAATTATAAATTTAAATAAAAATTAAAAAAAAACAAAATAATAAGGTAAATTAAGCAAATATTTAATTTATATTTTTTCATATTCTTTTTTACTTTTATATTTTTGAAGTCATAAGCGATGATCATTGATTCAATGGTAAAATCTTAATCTAATAATCTTTGATATGATGTTTATGCTTGCTTGTTTGTGGTTTTCTTTTTATTTTTTTATGCCACATTATTACAGCTTAAATCAGAATTCTAGTTTTAGAACTCTTAATCACTACTCTTTAGACAATTCATGCTATTTTATTTTTTAAAAATTTTATGTATAAATTATTTATGTAAATATCAAATTGATCTGATAATCGTATATATAATTTTATAATTTTTTTTTAAATAATGGATGAGAAACATAATTTTAAAATTAGATAATTTATTTTTAAATATTAAAATAATAAAATTTGGTAGCTAAGATTGTTTGTCAATATGATATTTTATATGAATAATTTATATATAGAGATCTAAAAGATGACTGAGTAAATTATAGAATGTGGATTGAAGAGAAATCAATCAAAATAATAATAATAATAATTATAAATAGTTTTTTACTTATTTCAGATGTCGGACAAACTAATTTCAGGGGGGGTGGGCCATTTTATATGGCTTTCTGCTAAAAGCATGGTTACGAATCACACTTACTTTTAAAAGCAAATTTTCTTTAAAAAGGTGGTTAGTAACCACACTTTCTTTAAAAGCGTGGTTAGAAATAGTGCTATTACTTATAGATGAAAACAATAATAGGAACAACGTTTTCTTAATTAAAAGCATGTTTCCTAACAACGCTTTTATGATTTTATTCATTTTGTGCGCCTGGGCCAGAAACATGCTGAAAACGTGTTTTGTAACCACGCTTCAGCTTATTCTGGGAAATTCAGCCAAACTAGGCTTAGTTTGGGAAATAACTTAGTAGGTATGTAATAACCCTCACGCTATCCTCACCATACTTATATGCATTCATGAGATTCTGTCTTGTAAACTTGCATTTCGAGTCTTGTCCTTGTTTGTTTAAGTGTTACAACACGTTTTGAACCTTGCTTGGTGTGAGTTTAGCCGAGGTCGTCTGTAGTCTAGAACTTCCTTGGAACCACTTTGTTTGATCTCTAACCTCGCCTTGACATACTGGCCGAGATATCATTATCTAGACCGAGGTGTTCATCACCAAGGCCGAGATGTGAATTATCTGGGCCGAGATGTTACCTTTGCACCAAAGTGATCTTGCCCCGGAGAGGTATGACCTAGACCGAGGTGTGGCACAGCTTAGTCAAGTGTTGTCCTTCCTAGCCGAGGTCATTGTTCCTTACTTGCCGATGTCTTACTCTTAGCCGAGATCATTACTCGCCAGAGTGCCCATGCCGTCTTGCTTGTTGAACACACTTTGTAATAGTTTTGTCTTGTCACTCAGCCGCTTTTCTGTGTAGCACCAACTAGCCGCCGCCACGTGCCTCTATAGAGGGTTAATTTAGCCAGCAGACTTAGAAGTGTATCATTTGATATATGTCTTTGTTTGTGAGGAGAGAGAAGCTCTAGAAGAAGAAGTTTAGAGTGAGAGAGTGAGTTTCAAGCTTGATTCTTAGAGGTCAAACCATTAGATTCGCGTATTGAGGTTAGATTCTTGATCTACTCTTGTCATTCTTATTGATCATCTAGCTGCATTGCATGATCGAACCCGTTTTGCATGACATGCATCGATTTAAAGTTGGTTTTAGAAAGAGAAAGTGGTGTTCATGTGTTCTTGAAAGAAAGGTCTTGAATAATCTGAAAGTTTGCATTAAGTTTCATGTTTTCCCTGGTCCATGTTTCTGAACTCATAGCATGAAATCTCAGATTTTGTAATAGCAAATCACGATCTTTGCATTCATCTTCCTCATGTGCATGATCTTCATGTTCTTCAAGAAAAAGGGAAACCCAGACTTTTCTGACTTCACTCCTTTGAATGTGGCCATCGAGGCCACACCTCGGCCAGGGGATGTGGAACCTCGGCCTAGACTTGGTAGTCGCCCAGCCTGTTTTTTCGAAATAAAGAATTGTGTTTGTCTTGATTTGACTTAGTCTTGGGGAATACCGAGATCATCTGCATGCATGTGAAACTTGCTTGAAAGTGCATTCAACAGATTTTACCATGTGTTTGTAGGGTTTGGACTTGCCTTGACCCCGGCGTGTGAAGAACTAAGTGAGTGGTATTTTTAATAAAGCTATGTTCTAACGCTTTGATAAAGTCTTGTTTTGCTTCGTTTTGGAAAGTATTTGTAAGCATGAATGGTTATTTCTAATTGGAAAATATATATCTTGTTTTGATGACATTCTTGGAAGTCCGTACGTGCTAAGGGACTATAAGCACTTGTAGCACAAAGTTTGGAAGTCCGTACGTGCTAAGGGACTATAAGCACTTGTAGCACAAAGTTTGGAAGTCCGTACGTGCTAAGGGACTCTAAGCATTAGTAGCACAAGTCTTTAGTGTCCGGGGACTATAATGCAACGACACCATTGAATTGAGATATCTCCCTTGTCTTGCCTTGTTTGCCACTGACAGTTTACCGAGTGGGTTTTGTTTGCCGAGATGTCATCACTTGTATTATAATGATGTTAGTAAGCATCCTTGAAACTTGACAGATTTGCTAGATGGACTTGGTTCATCCTTTGACTTGCATTATTATGTTATGTATTGTTTGATAAAGACCTTGAATACCAGTCATGCAAACCCCTTTATTTCTTATACCATTCACTGAGTATCCAAGCTCACCCTCTCTATATATATGTAGGTGATGAGCAGGAAGGCGGTGACGCCTAGGTGTGACTCGCGAGCTTGTTTTGGGTTTTGTTTATGTCGGCTTAACTTGTCTTCATGTCGGTAGTCTTGAAAACTATGCTTCTCGGCTTATAATGCTTGTAATTTACACACGTCGGTTAGAGAAGCCTTTTGATCAAGATGTAAAAACAAAAATGTATTTTGAACTTTATTGTATTTGTATCCAAGTTGTATTATTATGTAAAGTTGTATGCCATTCCATGTAACTTATGCACTGCTCTTATGGACCACTTGTATTTTAAGATTATTACTTCCGCACTTGTGAGCCCCATATATAATTATACTCTGTTTGTGTGTGAATTTTGTAAGTTGGCCTTCGGTAATCCCGGATTACTAGCCATCACGGCACCAAACTACTAGGGGCGGTTTGGGGTCGTGACAGATTGGTATCAGAGCACGCGTTCTTTATAGTACGATATTCACACACTTTGAGCCCTAAAGAGCATAGAATGTCCCTTAGAAGGATGTTAGGATTGCATCATGTTGCTTGCTGCTTGACAAGGTGTGCATTATCTCGACATAACCATTTGTTATTTGCATACATGGTTCTTGGTTCAGTTTGTTTTAAGGTTGTATTTTGCCTACTCATAGCATCATGAGGAGAGGTAGACCATCAGTTGGCCGAGATCAATCAGAGGATAGATTGGACAGACTGGAAAGATTGGTTGAAGGTTTAACCCATGAATTGAGGCAGATGAGGCAACAGAATGCAAGCGCTACATCTACCCCGGCCGAACAGACGGATGGCCGACATGCAGCTCCACCTCTTCCAATGCCCCAAGTGCCTCCACAACCAGCCTTGTATGGGGAGGGGACAATGACTTTGATTAAAGAGTTCAAGAAGATGAACCCACCAAGATTCGCAGGGGGCATAGAACTGATGAAGGCCGAGGCGTGGGTTTTAGAAATGGAAAAGTTGTTCGAAATCTTTCCTAGCACCGACCCTCAGAAGGTGACATTAGCAGCATTCACATTAGACGACGACGCTCGAAGGTGGTGGATGATGATTCAGGAGGCTAATCCTGGTTTAACTTGGGCCAGATTTTTAGAACTGTTTTACAACAAGCATTTTCCACTTAGCGTTCGAGATCGCAAGACCACAGAGTTCCAGACTCTGACGCAAGGCAACAGAACAGTGGCAGAGTACGACCGTGCCTTCACCGAATTGGCGAGATATGCGCCTCATATGGTCAGTGATGAGTATAGGAAAGTTAGGAAGTTTGAAAGTGGACTACGTGGACCAATACAAGATCGGGTCAACATGCTCAACATGCCGACTTACGCCGAGATGTTAGACAAGGCCATCTTGGCGGAAGCTAACTTAAACCGATATCAAAGTTCAGGAGAGAGTCAGAGGAAGAGACAGAACTATGAAGGTCGTCGGATGCCGTTTAATGCCAAGAAGAAAGCGAATGTGGGCAGTTCCAGCAACTCAGATCGGGATGGAAATACTAAGCCGACGTGTGCGAGTTGTGGGAAGCCGCATCTCGGGGTTTGTCGCTGGGCGACAGGAGCTTGCTTTGAATGTGGCGAGATAGGCCACCGCGTGAAGGATTGTCCAAAGGAAAGAGCTGGTGATGGTAAGAAAAATGGGAGCACCTCGGGCTCTGCACAAGGAAGCAACGTCGGAAGGACACAGATGAGATAGGGCAGAGCTTTTGCTCTAGTGCCAAGAGACACCCAGAATGCTGAAACGGTAGTGTCAGGTACACTCTCAATTTGCTCTCAAGTTGCATACGTCTTGATTGATTCGGGCTCTACACATTCTTTTGTATCTGTTAAATTTGCCGAGAAGTTGAACAGACCATTAGAACCCCTTGATTATGTGCTATCTGTATCTACTCCATCTGGGGGAACTATAATTATTGCATCCGTGTATAGGGCGTGTGTTGTGGTGATTGAGGATGTAGAATTATTAGCTGATTTGATGCCATTAAGCATGACTCACTTCGATGTCATATTGGGGATGGATTGGTTAGTAGCGCATCATGCATCCATTAATTGTGTTACTAAGAGCGTTATATTGAAGACCCCAAACAAAACCGAGGTCTTTTTCCAGGGTAAGGGAGTAGTACCCCCACCCTACTTAATCTCATCCACGAAGGCCTATAAGTTGATCCAAAAAGGGTGTCAAGGTTATTTGTGCAGTATACTAAGTAATTTGAATGGAAGTGTTGAGTTAGCCGACATACCAGTTGTTAAGGAATTTCCCGACGTCTTTCCAAATGAGCTGCCTGGCCACTTAGTCGATAGAGAAATAGAGTTTACTGTGGACCTTGTGTCGGGAACGCAACCTATCTCCAAAACACCCTATAGGATGGCCCCTGCTGAACTTAGAGAACTGAAATTACAGTTACAAGAATTGTTGGATAAGGGATTCGTTAGGCCGAGCACTTCACCGTGGGGAGCACCCGTTTTGTTTTGTTAAGAAGGATGGCACCCTTCGCCTTTGCATTGATTACAGAGAACTTAATAAGGTGACAATCAAGAACAAGTACCCATTGCCTAGGATTGACGACTTGCTTGATCAGTTACAAGGGGCACGAGTCTTCTCCAAGATTGACCTTAGGTCGGGCTACCACCAGCTGAAGGTTAAAGCCGATGACATTGAGAAGACTGCTTTTCAGACAAGGTATGGCCACTACGAATTTTTGGTAATGCCTTTCGGAGTGACCAATGCTCCTGCAGCGTTCATGGACTTGATGAACAGAGTCTTTAAACCGCATCTAGATGAGTTCGTGGTTGTTTTTATTGACGACATACTGATCTATTCCAAGAGTGCGATTGAGCACGAGAATCATCTGAGGCTTGCCCTGCAAATCTTAAGAGACAAGAAGCTGTACGCCAAGTTGAGTCAGTGCGAGTTCTGGCTTTCCAGCCTCTCATTTTTAGGGCATGTGATTAATGAAGAGGGCATATCAGTTGATCCGAGCAAGATTGAGGCCATTGTGAATTGGCCGACGTCGATCAACGTGTCCGAGGTTCGCAGTTTTCTGGGCTTGGCAGGTTATTACAGAAGGTTTGTGAAGGACTTCTCAAGGATAGCAGTACCATTGACACAACTAACTAAGAAAGGAATAGCATATGAATGGACCGATGATAGAGAGTCAGCCTTCCAAGAGTTGAAGACGAGGTTAGTTACGGCACCAGTCCTTGTACTCCCGTCAGGTAATGAGGAATTTCAGATTTTCAGTGATGTTTCACATAAGGGTTTGGGCTGTGTATTAATGCAAGGGGGCAGAGTCATAGCATATGCATCTCGTCAGTTGAAACTTCATGAGAAGAACTATCCAACCCATGATCTAGAGCTAGCAGCCGTGGTGTTCGCTTTGAAGATTTGGCGCCACTACTTGTATGGAGCCTCTTGCCAAGTTTTTACGGATCACAAGAGTTTGAAGTACTTATTCACCCAAAAGGAACTGAATTTGAGGCAGAGGAGATGGCTTGAATTATTGAAAGATTACGACATGCAGATTTAGTATCACCCAGGCAAAGCAAACTCGGTAGCCGATGCCTTGAATAGGAAGTCAGTGGGAAGTTTAGCATGCCTAGCTATGATTTCAGTGGAGCCGACTACTATCGGGGAAATAAAGGCAAGGAAAATGGAGGATGGATTCCTAAAGAAAGTAGCCGACGAGATTACCACTAAACCGAAGTCCGGTTACGCCCTTGAGAATGGAGTGCTTAAGTTTGAAGGAAGATTGTGCGTGACCGACGTCCCAGAATTGAAAAGAAGGATTTTGCAAGACTCTCATGGATCCAGATTTGTAGTTCATCCAGGGAACACCAAGATGTATCAAGATGTAAAACAGACCTTTTGGTGGCCGAATATGAAAAGAGAGATAGCCGAGTTCGTGTCTCAGTGTTTGTATTGTCAACAAGTGAAAGCGGAACATCAGAGGCCGGCAGGACTCCTCCAATCTTTGCCGATTCCTGAGTGGAAATGGGAAGACATCTCCATGGACTTCGCGACTGGATTGCCGAAGACACAGAAAGGAATGGATTCGATTTGGGTTATAATCGACAGGTTAACTAAGTCAGCGCATTTCTTGCCGGTTAGGACTTTGTTCAGTGCCGATCGACTTGTTGTGTTGTATATGAATGAGATCGTTAGACTTCATGGTGTGCCGATGTCCATCGTGTCAGACCGAGATCCAAAATTTGTTTCTAGATTCTGGCAGAGTTTACAAAAGGCTTTGGGGACCGAATTGAGGTTTAGTACAGCTTTTCATCCACAGACCGATGGCCAAACAGAGAGAACAATTCAAACACTTGAAGATATGCTTAGACTGTGTGTATTGGACTTCAAGGGAAGCTGGGAAGAGCATTTGCCATTAGTAGAGTTCGCTTACAACAACAACTATCAAGCTAGCATTGGCATGGCACCGTACGAAGCTTTGTATGGAAGGAAGTGCAGATCGCCGATATGTTGGACTGAAGTGGGAGACAAAGCTTTGATCGGTCCTGAGTTAGTTCAGGTTACAACCGAGAAGATTAAGCTCATTCGACAAAGGATCAAGACTGCTCAGAGTCGACAGAAAAGTTACGCCGACCAGAGAAGAAGGGAGTTGGAGTTTGAAATTGGGGATCATGTATTCCTGAAGGTTTCACCAATGAAAGGAGTTTCAAGATTTGGGAAGAAGGGTAAATTGGCACCCCGTTACATTGGACCGTTTGAAATTCTTGAGAAAGTTAACCCGGTTGCCTACAGACTTGCTTTACCACCGAAATTAAGTCAAGTTCATAATGTGTTTCATATCTCGATGTTGAGGAAGTATATGCGGGATCCGCTACACGTGATCGATCATTTCGGGATTGTGGTTGATGAAGGCCTAAGCTATGAAGAAGAGCCGATACGCATCGTCGATAGACAAGTGAGGCGATTGAGAAATAAGGTAATACCAATGGTGAAGATTGAATGGAAAGAACATTACAGCAAAGATGCTACATGGGAAATGGAAGAGGAAATGAAAGTCCGATACCCGGAGTTATTCTCGAACCAAGGTAACTCAAGTTTGGGGACCAAACTTCTTTAAGGGGGGTAGGATGTAATAACCCTCACGCTATCCTCACCATACTTATATGCATTCATGAGATTCTGCCTTGTAAACTTGCATTTCGAGTCTTGTCCTTGTTCGTTTAAGTGTTACAACACGTTTTGAACCTTGCTTGGTGTGAGTTTAGCCAAGGTCGTCTGTAGTCTAGAACTTCCTTGGAACCACTTTGTTTGATCTCTAACCTCGCCTTGACATACTGGCCAAGATATCATTATCTAGGCCGAGGTGTTCATCACCAAGGCCGAGATGTGAATTATCTGGGCCGAGATGTTACCTTTGCACCAAAGTGATCTTGCCCCGGAGAGGTATGACCTAGACCGAGGTGTGGCACATCTAGGCCAAGGTGTGGCACAGCTTAGTCAAGTGTTGTCCTTCCTAGCCGAGGTCATTGTTCCTTACTTGCCGATGTCTTACTCTTAGCCGAGATCATTACTCCCCAGAGTGCCCATGTCGTCTTGCTTGTTGAACACACTTTGTCATAGTTTTGTCTTGTCACTCATCCGCTTTTCTGTGTAGCACCAACTAGCCGCCGCCACGTGCCTCTATAGAGGGTTAATTTAGCCAGCAGACTTAGAAGTGTATCATTTGATATATGTCTTTGTTTGTGAGGAGAGAGAAGCTCTAGAAGAAGAAGTTTAGAGTGAGAGAGTGAGTTTCAAGCTTGATTCTTAGAGGTCAAACCATTAGATTCGCGTATTGAGGTTAGATTCTTGATCTACTCTTGTCATTCTTATTGATCATCTAGCTGCATTGCATGATCGAACCCGTTTTGCATGACATGCATTGATTTAAAGTTGGTTTTAGAAAGAGAAAGTGGTGTTCATGTGTTCTTGAAAGAAAGGTCTTGAATAATCTGAAAGTTTGCATTAAGTTTCATGTTTTTGTGTTTGTTCTCACTAGATCCTGAAATATGGGTGCCCAGGTCCATGTTTCTGAACTCATAGCATGAAATCTCAGATTTTGTAATAGCAAATCACGATCTTTGCATTCATCTTCCTCATGTGCATGATCTTCATGTTCTTCAAGAAAAAGGGAAACCCAGACTTTTCTGACTTCACTCCTTTGAATGTGGCCATCGAGGCCACACCTCGGCCAGGGGATGTGGAACCTCGGCCTAGACCTGGTAGTCGCCCAGCCTGTTTTTTCGAAATAAAGAATTGTGTTTGTCTTGATTTGACTTAGTCTTGGGGAATACCGAGATCATCTGCATGCATGTGAAACTTGCTTGAAAGTGCATTCAACAGATTTTACCATGTGTTTGTAGGGTTTGGACTTGCCTTGACCCCGGCGTGTGAAGAACTAAGTGAGTGGTATTTTTAATAAAGCTATGTTCTAACGCTTTGATAAAGTCTTGTTTTGCTTCGTTTTGGAAAGTATTTGTAAGCATGAATGGTTATTTCTAATTGGAAAATATATATCTTGTTTTGATGACATTCTTGGAAGTCCGTACGTGCTAAGGGACTATAAGCACTTGTAGCACAAAGTTTGGAAGTCCGTACGTGCTAAGGGACTATAAGCACTTGTAGCACAAAGTTTGGAAGTCCGTACGTGCTAAGGGACTATAAGCACTTGTAGCACAAAGTTTGGAAGTCCGTACGTGCTAGGGGACTCTAAGCATTAGTAGCACAAGTCCTTAGTGTCCGGGGACTACAATGCAACGACACCATTGAATTGAGATATCTCCCTTGTCTTGCCTTGTCTTGCCTTGTTTGCCACTGACAGTTTACCGAGCGGGTTTTGTTTGCCGAGATGTCATCACTTGTATTATAATGATGTTAGTAAGCATCCTTGAAACCTGACAGATTTGCTAGATGGACTTGGTTCATCCTTTGACTTGCATTATTATGTTATGTATTGTTTGATAAAGACCTTGAATACCAGTCATGCAAACCCCTTTATTTCTTATACCATTCACTGAGTATCCAAGCTCACCCTCTCTATATATATGTAGGTGATGAGCAAGAAGGCGGTGACGCCTAGGTGTGACTCGCGAGCTTGTTTTGGGTTTTGTTTATGTCGGCTTAACTTGTCTTCATGTCGGCAGTCTTGAAAACTATGCTTCTCGGCTTATAATGCTTGTAATTTACACACGTCGGCTGGAGAAGCCTTTTGATCAAGATGTAAAAACAAAAATGTATTTTGAACTTTATTGTATTTGTATCCAAGTTGCATTATTATGTAAAGTTGTATGCCATTCCATGTAACTTACGCACTGCTCTTATGGACCACTTGTATTTTAAGATTATTACTTCCGCACTTGTGAGCCCCATATATAATTATACTCTGTTTGTGTGTGAATTTTGTAAGTTGGCCTTTGGTAATCCCGGATTACTGGCCATCACGGCACCAAACTACTAGGGGCGGTTTGGGGTCGTGACAAGGTAGGTGTGGACTAGCCTTTTTCCGCCCCCCGCCTTTCGGAAAGGGTTTGAAAAGAAAGTCTTACAGTTCGGACTCCCATGGTTCTGAATCTAGTCTCACATGTGCAATGTGAAACTGAAAAACACCAAAGAGTCTAAATCCGGAAAACCTTTTTGGAAAATCGATTTTAAATCAAATAATGCCAAAATTGGACTGCTTTTCCAAATACAGAGTCGCCACCTGAATATTTTATTTTAGGGATATTTAGGAAACCCTAACTCGTGCCAAAGGCCACATGTCCATCATCACCAAAGTTACCTCAGTTCGGGAACCGAGGTACGAGAGGGGAAGGTCATGAATTGAGCACCCCCGCGCACCCGATCAAAGATCGGCCTCTACTAATCATGATATGATTTTTTATAAACATTATGTGTTCTTGTTCCGATTATTAAACTAGCTTTACTATGTGATGCGCACAAGCAAGTATAGACTAATTTGCTTAATTTAGAACAATTCAACTCATGTTTTGTTTGCAAAAATGGTTTAAATTTGCCACCTCAAGTGGGCTTAAAGTTTTGGATTTGCCACCAAACATAGTGGGCTTAAAACAAGATTTGCCACTCGACAAAATGGGCTTAAAACATACATTTGTTGAATCGTTCCAATTCAAACAACAAGCCTTCATCCACAGGCATTCAAACAGTTTAGCATTTAAGCACATAGCCTCATGGCAAGCATGCTAAATATGGTAGCATTCACACTTATGCAAGTATGCTAAAGCGTAAAACTTACCGAGTACTCCAAGCCAAAATAGAAACTAGTTAGAAAGATGCATGATCCTAACTATACAAGATGCCTAATGCAACACATGCAATAATACAATTAATAGGCTCATCTACTAATATGGCATATGATTGATTTGAACAACATGCTATTAAACACGTATTCAAAGAAGTATTTAAATGACAATGCAGTTTGAATGATGCATCAAGCCTTGGTGCATGCAATTACGAATGAATGAATGCAAGCATGCGATATGCTAATTAAAATATGTTCCCTAATCTAACCATCGAAAGCGATTAAATAAAAGGGAGAAAGACGTGGAGTTGGAAGATATACACACACGCACGTACACTTATTACAGCATTACACCCTCGCGAAGAAGGGTTCAAATGAATAAGAGCTAAGCAACTAGCTACGCTAATTAAACTAATTAGACTAAACTAATTAGACTAATTATTACAGCACTTAACTAACTAGGAAACTAATTACTAATTATTACAACACTTTAATCAACTAGTAAACTAATTAATTAAAACAAATGCACACTAACTAAACATGCAAGGCATTAAACTATGCCGCCACTGCTCCGCCTCGGGAAGTGGAAGGTGCATGCGCTCAGTTTTCGCCCCGAAAAATCCTTTGTTTTGCTCTCGAAAAGCTCTGTTTGCAAGGTTGAGCATACTTCAAAACCTTTCTGCTCCAACTTACCAAATCTTTGCTGAGGGTTACACCAGTGGCCTGCTAGCCACGGATGGCTGCTGCTGGCCATTTGCTAGCCAAAAATGAAGCCTTGCCGGCCATTGATGAGGTACTTCCAGCCACTGATGCATTGGATCACCATGCCGCAACAGAGCACAAACAGAGCAAAAAGGGGGTTTTTCCAAGGATTGTATACACACCCTGTCTCTCATTTTCATGGGAAAATCAAAGGAGGGACAAGATTTGGTTCACAAAACCACCAATCAAGCAATTTCATTGCATGATGGCTCGTGAAACCAATTGTGCAAATTCAATAAATGCAAAAACAAGACTCAAAATTTCCATCACCCTATCATGTATGATCAAGGGCAATAGAGACCTAGGAAAATGGCACATTTCGTCACTATTGAGTATGAAATGTCCCACTTGCCTTGTGTTCAAATTAACGTCCGATTTGAACACATGCAATGCAACACAAAGAACGTCTATCTTGCCTCTTTTACTTGTCAATTTTGTTTACACATTTCAATTACCAAACCATTCATTAATCTATTTGTCCATTGGTGAGTGTCCTCCAATGGAAGGAGGGTTCAAACCACAAGTTGCTTTGGGCATGAAAGAGGCATTACACTGTTGGTAATGAACCCCCTAAAGAATTAAACCATTAGGTGTAGCACCTCCATTTCACACTTAGGTAAACAAGTGGTTTGAAACGACTTTCAAAGCAAAATCAAAAAGTGAAGAAATGAGGGAGATTGTAGAGTTTTAGGTGATGAAATTGAGTGATAAAAGCACTAAAAACATGCAATCAACTCAATCCAATGATAGTTAAAGCCTTAAAGCACTAAGCTAGTGAAGGAATTAACACTACAACCATGCCATGCAAGGCTCAAATGAAATAAATAACCAAAAATAGAGGCAAAACAGCCTTAAATGTAGTCTAAAACATGTTGGACTTAAGCCACAAAAAGCTAAAACAATAAGCTAATACATGGAGTTAACTAGGCATGCAAACAAGACACAATGAGGGCTAATCCCTCCCATTTTGGACTTAAAAATGAGTTTTTTTACCACTGAAAAACCTATAAAATTCAGTGTTTAAAAGCTCTGAAAAAGATGATGCAAGGGTGGAAAACACAAGGGTAAAGGCCTCCAAAACAAGGTGCAAAGAAGAGCTATCAACCCCTCAACCTTTAATGGCCTTAGGACCCAAGATTCAGCCCAAAAACACAGAGTTTTTATAGCCCAAAATCAGTTGGAAAACATGTTGGAATGAAGACAAAAGTAGCTAAACACATGGAGCTTTTGAGCTAGTAAACAAGCATAAAGACGGGTGGCTAACCCTTCTATTTTTGGGACCTCAAAATAACATTTTTAGCCTCTAAAAACCTCTGAAAATCAGTGGTAAAAAGGCCCAAAAAAGTTGGTTTAAAAGTGATGAATAAAGGCATAAAAGCTTTACACACAAGGAAACAAGAAGGGTGAACCACCCCTTAATTGAAAATGGCCTCAAACCAACACTTTTAGGCCACAAAAATAGAGTTTTTTACAGTCCAAATACAGGCCAAAAATATTCCAAAAATAGTGGAAAGAGATAGGAAAACAATTGTGCAAAACAAGCTTAAAAGGAGAGTGCTATACCTCTTGAAGCCAAGACACAATTGAGGGAATAAATCAAGCCAAGACCACCTTCTAGAGCTCAAAGAGGATCCCGAGTAATCTCAGCCCAGAGATAAGCAACTTTGATTGAGGGTTGATAGGCAAACTTGAAGTGTATGTAGGCTAATTTGCACAAACTTGCAAGAGAGAGAGAGAGAGAGAAATGTAGAGAGAGAGACTTGTAGAGAGAGAGACTCCCAAAATTTTTATAACCTTGAAATATGAGAGATAGGTCATGTATATATAGAAAACATGAGCTTTGGTTGAAAATATCCATTCAAAAACAGCTGGAGTAGTGTGGAGACAACTGGAGGTAAATGTCTGCACAAAAATCTGATTTTTGACACCAATGGCCGGCCGGCCATCACTGATGGCCGGAAAACTTCATTTGTGGCCCAAAAAATTCATCAATGGCCTGCACATGGCCGGAAAAGCCCATCCATGGCAGGCACATGGATGGCAAGCCTCATTCAGAGGCTGGACAGAAAATCTACTTTTTGGGCCCAACTTCAAATGGGTATATCTCCTTCATTCGGACTCCTTTTGCAGGTCATTCTTGAGTCTAAATTGAAGCCCTGGAAGTCTAGTTTCCAATGGTTATAGGCTCATATCAAAATTCCAAGTGTGAAAAAAGATATACCTATTTTAGTGAAGACTGCTCAGTTTTGGTCCTAATCGGATTGATGCCTAACTTCAAACAGTCATATCTCCCTCATCCGGACTCAGCTTTAGGAGATTTTTGATTGTAAAATGAAGCCCCAAAAGTCCACTTTCCAATGGTGGTGGCCTCATAACTAAAGTATAAGTATACCAAAGGATAGGCCTGATTTAGTGAGGGCAACTCAACTCTCTCTTAACGGTTCATGCCCAACTTCTTCCTCAACTAGGTTTCTTCCCTCCCCTCTTATTTTCTTCAACTCCAAACCTTTAAATAAGGTGTTTTGAAAGATTTTTCAAATATTTCACCTCTCTTTCATTTATTTCCCCTTTGTCCTTGCTTGGTTTACCGAAAAGTGTAATTTTTAATGAAATGCAAGCTTCGGAACATCATAGAAACATTTTCAAAAATATTTTGAAAGAGAGGGTTTTAAGGTCTAAAATAATTTTGGTCAGAATAGTTTTGGTCTAAAATGGGGTGTAAGGTTGGGATTTGGAACTCCTCTTGCTAAGAAATTGAGCGATTACACAACATAGCCTTCATTATCGAGTAATCAACCTGAGGCGCAAAAGTTTGAAGAGCGGTCAAAAATGGAGTGTCTACAGTAGGCCTAGTTTGGGAAAAGCCTCCTAATCTTTACTGTATTTAATTGAACATTCTTATGTATCACCAGTTTTTCTTTATCGTTTTATATCACTAGGTATGTGGCACTCGATGATTAGTCTTCATTATTTTTTTAATGAATGTTTTCAAAGAAAAAACCAATCATGTCTATATCTTCATAACTGGTGATACAAAATGGTGATAAATATATATATATATATATATATATATAATAAAATAAATAAATAAAATAAGAAGAAGAAGAAGAAGAAGAAGAAGAAGTAGTTAAATTAGACTAACTTTTTTTGAGATTTGAAAAAAATATAACAAGTCTCATAGTTTTTACATAATTACACTAAGCTTTCTTTTGGTATGGTCAAATGGACTAAAATTAACCTAGATTGTGCGAAAACACAAAAATAAACAATGTAAAGTATACATTCATGTGTAAAAGAGATGAGAATATTATTTTGCATCCATATAATTAAAATCATTGATGAAAAGGGGCTTAGTGTTATATGAATTAAAATTTAAAGAGAGATCAATATAATTATATTAAAACTACTAGACTTATTGTACTTTCTCTATACCTCAAGGGAGATCAGTATAATTTACCCAAAAAATCAATGAGGTATAACATTTCTCTATTTAATTTCATCTTACCTACATGGAAAAAAACAATGTATTAATAAGGGGGGTGATGTGGTTCACCTTAGAATTTGCAGAAGAAAGAAACTATGATCTCCATTGTATAATTGTAAATACTACTAATAATTATCACATATTGTTTTGGAGCTCTCATTAGATACAAAGTCATTGCTCTTCTTCCATAATGCCACATAGCCACAGAAGAAATGATAAATTTCCTTTAGAAGGCTATATCATCAAATATTAATGTGCCAACCCAATATACGAAGGGGTAAACAAACACCTTTTCCTTTGTGAATCAAATGTATTTGCTTCAAGAAAGGATTTTCATGTCTTAGATATGAGCAACAATCTTTAATCTATTAGGAAAATATATGATTTTGTAAATCATAAAGCATAATAACGCAGCGGATAAAATATCAGAATCATACCTTTTAGAGAAGAACCTCGTGGGTAAATCACGTACTTCTAGAATCTGATCAATCAACCCAGCAGTGGAGTGATACTACAAAATGAGTATCACCCACACAAGTCACAGTGCAGAGGCTTGATCGTTGTTTTTAATGGGAGAGAGTCAGAGAGAGTCTGGGAAAAAGGTTATGGGAAAAAAAACCCATAACGTATCTGATATACGTATCTGATTTTTAAATATATTAGATTAACCATATAATCTGATATATAACCAATATCTATCTATCCATCTATCCATATCTATTGATATGATAGATATAGATATCCTGAATGGTTATCCAAATAAGTTTTGAATTCAAATTCAAACTTACATGGATAAGGTTCAAAAAGTTCAGGTTCAAAAGGTTCAAAGGGTCATGCCACATGGGCGCCCAATTTCTAACATCTCCCACTTGCACATGAGTTGGCATGATACTGCCACATCTCTATCTCAATCTCCTCAAAAATGAACAATCTCATACTAGCCAATGCACCGTGCGACCGCTGAGAAACACCTGCATGTTGGAGCTCTATACTAGAAACTCAAAATGAGCCAGCATAGAGACATTAACCCAAAAAGAATAGAAATAGTGTCTCATATACCCCAGACCCATCTAATTACACCGATCCAAAAAACATCTCTAATCCCTAAAAAAGAGCATGTTTGACCCTCTCAATTCTTGCAATATATTCACACTCAATCCGCCTCTCATACAGAGCGATGTGAGTTGCCAGCAGTGAATATACAACAGTGGTGTAATACTAGATGATCTTCCCTTTGCCCTCATGCCATTTAGTTTAGGATTGACCACTTTCCCAGTGATGTCCCTTAAGGCCGAATCATACATGACCGCAGGCAACATACCAAAGTAGCAGAACATCAACCCCTTACCTTATGACATAGTCAAAAGTCACAAAAGGGTACATAAATAAAACTCATATCAATAATGACATGTAAGGCTCACACGGTGAGGAAACAGGGATCCATTCGCTCACCTCATTACTCGGTCGCCAAGCACATATAGTATGAACACATGTTACGGTAGAGTAACTCTTCCAAAAAAAAGAGTGACGTCATACTCGATACACCATACAGATCTTAGTCTAGTCGCTTTCTAGCGCCTAACCCGAATTCTCTATTTGCTCGCCTTCTAGGCGCCAAATGAGATCTTACATCTGGCTAATCATAACAGGCATAACATGGAAAGTGGGTACTAACATCCGTGTTTGGTCCTTAACACGACCTCATCTTGGTTGTAACCAAGGCGACATGCATAGTGGATAATTTAAGCCTCTCTTGGCTCCAAATAAAAATAAACCACTAGTCTCATCCTTGCTCGCTCCCAAGCGCCAAGGGTGATTGCTCGTGTGAGTGAGCCAATCTTGCCTGCTGACATCATCATCTGCTAATCATTATGACACAAACCATAATAGTGTCAACATCCTATCATCTCAAAATAAGTGATCGATTTAAAAAAAAAAAAATTGACCACAGCCTGCGAATTCTAGATTCCAAACATAAGCCTTATCAGCACCTCTTGCGATAAGTATATACAACGGAATCCACCATGTGCGCCTCACATGAAGTGATTCAAGATCACAATTCTAGATTCCAAACATAAGCCTTATCAGCACCTCTTGCGATAAGCATATACAACGAAATCCTCCATGTGCGCCTCACATGAAGTGATTTAAGATCACTACCTCTTGCGCAATCACCTCTCTAAAGATATTTTGGTGACCAATTTGCGTTCATTCTGGATGCACCCAACTAGCGCAGATGCGCCTAACTAGCGCATTGAATCTTACAAGGAGCAAATTAATATACTACTAGTAAAGCATTTTATCCACTTTCTAGTGAGCATGGTCAATGTCTAAACAACTCAGTTGAGCATTTACCAAAGATAACACTTATCATGCCGAATACGCCCACATAGCGTACTTTAGGCTCCCACAACAAAGAAAAGATCAAGAAATATAGGTCATATGTTTCTCCCAAAGACAATCTGAGGATTCACTCAATAGCTAAGGCTCTGGCTTTTACCGATAGGTAAGTCAATGAGTTTGTAATTTTGCATCTAGAATCGTTCTAGGATATTCCTTATGTAAGTCATCGAAGACAAAAACATGAATTCTCCCAAAACAATCCCTAAGGATCGTACATCCGAGCATATAAATTACATCACCCATGTCTATCATATCTAAAACAGAGGACTGCCCACCCTAGGTGGCGACAACCTCATAAATTCTTGGCTCATAATGACTAAGTAAGGAAAAACTTCTTTTGGACCATTGATCATGCCTCAGTGGTCTTCATTGATCATCGTTGGCCTATCATGGCTTGACGAAATCTAAGAACCACTATTTGGATAACTGTTTTAGGCTGTAAAAAGATTTATTGGAACTAGCAACCTTTTTGCGCTCCTAACTTTTTACCATAAAAGCATAAGGTAAATCCTTACAGATCTACTTATCCAATTCTCTAACAAGAAAGTTGGGTCACAATGTCCACAAATCAATGTTCCGAACTTATGTCAATCATAGCCTAAGTCAAAATAACCTCACTCCCCAGGAGGAAGTCTTCTCATGGTCTACACTTTCCTCAATGGTGCGACTTTTCGGTATCTAGCGAGCCTTATGCCTCAACAATGACTATCCAAATTACGCATAACTTTATAACAGTTTTGCATTATAATGGAAAGTCAACCAAATTATAAAAATAGTCAATCCTCAAAGACTTTGTCTTAAACTGCGCAACATTGATCCACTTTCTAAAAATAGGGGACTAGAGCCTTTGGCATTATCCTAGGCTCTTTATCATCTTGCAGAGCAATCATGAATGTTTCCTTCTCAATCACCCAGTGACGACGTGGAAAATTTTCACATTTGCTACCACGTAACTAAGAATGTAGAGTATTCTTCTCTAATGGAGTAATCCATTAGTAGGCATATCGCTCCCACTGTCCCTAGGATATTGGAAATTTCTTTCCATTCTCAACTAGGCTACTTAGAGCGCTATGCTTAGAATTCTCTATCTTATAGAGTTCCAAAACCTCTATTCATGTCACCTTTACTAAGAAAACTTTATGTGACTTAGTTACACTCCCACAAAGCTGCTTACCTATTTGCACATGACCCGGAGGGTTTTCATGACAGCATACAATAATGCGCCATAGAACTCTATGTCTTAACTTCGCAACCTTATGAGAAGTAAAATAAAGATAAGCTGCTTAACGGTTACAGATCGCCCATGGATGGCTCTCCGCTAACCCATTACTCAAATGGAGTGTAAAAACTGATATGAAGGGCATTTAGTTAGGGATATAGGCAACAAACTAAAGTGCAATTCCCAATTGGGAAACATTTTGCGTCATCATCCACATAATATTAACAATATTTAATTCCTTATCTCTACTACACCATTGTGCTGTTGAGTATTAGGAATTATCAATTTTCTAAGCATCCATTTCTCTTCACAGAGTTTTTTCTAAAATAATTCAAATAGATACTCGCCACCTTGGTCAAAACTAAAAGCACGAAAGCTGTTATTTAATCGATCTCAACCTCATATGCGCAATGTCAAAAATCATCTCAAAACTTTTGACTTATGGGAGATCAAATAGTCTTGACTCAGATGCGTATCGTAATCTATAAATGTGTCGAGATTGAGGCTTAGCTATCATACCCTTACATATATCTAGTCACAAAAATCATAGTGGACTAAATGCGCCAATACAAATGACCTTGTACGGCTTTCCTACTTACTTGTGTTCAACCATTGCGAACAAAGTTACACATTCACATGAGAGCAGGATGTCATAAGCGAGTGGGCCCGAGAAGGCCTACTCAAACCATCGTGTCATCATCTTCATCTCATTAATGTGATTAAGTATAATAAGCCACTGGTTCATGACCAATGTCATAAACTAATTCCAATCATCTTAATGTGTGAGTTCTCGAAGACAAGTTTTAAAGGTTTAGGCCCAACTAGGTAATGACTCACGGCTAATTCATATTCACTAGATCATAAAAGGATGTCATGGAGATATCAAGTGTGCCTAAGTCGTAAATTTAACTAGTAAGTGCTAATCCCCTGCACCTTCAAGTCAATTTTATTCTCCATACACTGTACTGCATCTAGTTGAAAGATGACGATACTCCTCTTGCCATCTTTGTTTCTCGCTTCATAGTTACTTGTAATTAATTCTACTATCCACAAGAAAGAGAGAATAAGCTATCAATCTATGACAGCTCCTGAAGTAACTTAAGCGCGAATTAGGCTAAAGAGTCTAATTCAACACAATGCTCTCACAAGCGATGCGTCAAATTCTTAGAGTCTTAACAACCTTGTTAGCCTTGACATTTTCATTATTATGCTGCAACGTTTGCGCTTAGTGGTAAACGTTATTCAAAAACGTTAGCCTAGCTAAGGAATCACACAAAGAAACCCCTCCTCATGTCTCACACTCAAGTGTGGAAACAGTAAGTGTCCAGACTTAGACAAGTTGGCAATGCTAATAGATTTTGCAGTCACTAAGCGCTAATCTTTTCACTTAGTGTTAATAGATTTTGCAGCTTCTAAGCGCTAATCTTTTAACTTCATGTGATATTTCAACGCACACTATTATAATGCATGAAATTTTGCTCCATCCACTCCCAATAATTGGGTAGAGAGCAAAACACTGCTCATACTGGCTACTCGTCTTACACTTAATAACTAATTTATTTAAGCTCGCATTTCTTGGATGACTTGACTCTTGAATGTTACTTCATCCAATGATGTAACATTATTTACAAGTCAAATTACAAAGTCAATCCGCGCAGCTCAATAGTCAAGATCATATACAGGTCTATTGAGGGCTTACTAATTTCATAACTTCAAAACTCGCCAACCAAAACTACATAGCGTGCCGCTAACCATAGCGCACACATTAGTTTTTATTATGCCAAATAAGGCAACAAAACCCGGGCGACTTTGAGTCATGTTTCCTTACTTTGGCTCAATTAAGGTTAGACCTAAAGTCTCCAAGACATTAGCTCATCTAAAGAATGGGATTACATTGTTCACATTTGAACATCTTTACTAAGTCTAAGTCAACCAATTAACTTACATAAGCTAAGTCAATTTAGAGAGAAATTCACATTGGGATTAATTTGATTAGCATAATATAATTTTGTCACAAAAATCTAAATTAAATAGTGACAATATTACACAAGTCGCAAGATCGAAAATCCGCTATGCTCGTAATCATCTCTTGCGCCACAGGTGACAATTATCCAAAATTTAATTTAATTTATGCGCAAAATATTAGTTTTCGGGAGTTAATCTACAAAGATTTCTCTCAACCGAATAACCTCCCACTGACTATGGCATGTCTAAAAGCATGATAAAAAATTCTAATTCCATACAATAGCATCATAATGTAGATTCACAACCAACTCATGCTATGTCACAATTAATAATGAAATTTAAACAAATAACAATTAATTATGCTATTCTAATTACAACATATTAGAAACTCTAGGCAAAAAATAACAATATGCTGTATTTAATATTCAAATTATGCCATAACAGAAACTATATCATTTCTGAAATTTTTTGGAATTTTCTGGTATTTTTCAGAATTTTAAATAACTAATAAACACACATAAAATTAGAAATAAATATTCCAGAATCTGGTAAAATGCTATAACTATACCAGTAAATAGTAAACTACAACAGTAGTCTACAATAAAAAATTCAGCCCCAGAAACTTAATCATGCAACACCAGATGCATTTTAAACCAGAAATAATGAATTATTATTTCAGGAAAAATATTTTTTATTTTCATAAAATTTTACAAAAGATAAAAAAATTTAATTCTGAGTCTTACGGTACCAACCATGCTTAAAACAAAGCTATAACGAATTAATTATGGCAATTTAACGCGATTCAGAATTTAAAAACAGAACAAACAGAGCCTTATGCATCAGCAGCCAAGCCAGCCAAGCCGGCAGAGGAAAAATGGCGTGGCTCAGCGTGCGGCTCAGAGCGCGGCACGCATGTGTGGCACGGAGGGCGCGCGCATGGACAGCGTCGCTGACGCGCACGTGACGACGCGTGGAAGCGCGTCTGGCGCGTGGAGGCGCGTGCAAGGGCTTGGCAATGCGTGGACGCGCGTGGAAGTCTCCCACGGCGTCAGGTGGCGCGTGAGGCCCACGCTTTGCCTTCCAGGGTGTTTTCTAGTTCGATTTTTGTACTGCTGAACTCCATTTTTCACAATAAAAACATTTATGGCATTAAAAATAACATTTAATGAACATAAAAATGAAGACATCTTCCTCCTTTATTAATATTCATGCATATATCATATATATATATATATATATATATATATTTATAAAAAAATATACACATATTTTGATGCATAAAAACAAGCACGAAAATACCCATATTAGCTCTGATACCAATGTAAATCATAAAGCATAATAACACAGCGGATAAAATATCAGAATCATACCTTTTAGAGAAGAACCTCGTGGGTAAATCACGTGCTTCTAGAATCTGATCAATCAACCCAGCAGTGGAGTGATACTACAAAATGAGTATCACCCACACAAGTCACAGTGCAGAGGCTTGATCGTTGTTTTTAATGGGAGAGAGTCAGGAGAGTCTGGGAAAAAGGTTATGGGAAAAAAAACCCATAACGTATCTGATATACGTATCTGGATTTTAAATATATTAGATTAACCATATAATCTGATATATAACCAATATCTATCTATCCATCTATCCATATCTATTAATATGATAGATATAGATATCCTGAATGGTTATCCAAATAAGTTTTGAATTCAAATTCAAACTTACATGGATAAGGTTCAAAAAGTTCAGGTTCAAAAGGTTCAAAGGGTCATGCCACTTGGGCGCCCAATTTCTAACAGATTTCCTATAAGTAAATCAATCAATGGAAATAAAAACTAATGCGGAAATTAAATCAATAGCGACACAAGAATTTTTACGTGGTTCCCTCAGTGTGAGGTGCGTTCATGGGATCGAAATCCGATTTCACTATCAACTAATAGTTTCCAAACGATTACAAACGAGACACGAATAGTCTCACAAAACCACCCTTAGGTGAATTCCAAATAATCACAAATAATTAAGAGGAAAGACCTCACCAAATAGACGAAGAAATTGTCTTCGAAACAGAGTTGAAAAAGATCCAAAATAACGAATCCAAACTAACAACTTCTGAGCTGAAGTTGTCAACCAAGCTCCAAATAGTGCTTCAAGAACAAAACCCACTGAGAAAAAGCACTATCTCATCTAATAATCATAACCCTGGCTGCTCACCTTTGGAAAAACCAATTAATAGGGCAGCCGCTACACCTCATACAAATTAAACAATATTTCTTGGGCTTTTTATCAAAGCCCTAGCTACTATCAAACTGATTATAAAATATCTATTGGGACTCCAAAAGTTGGGTATAATAT
Source organism: Camellia sinensis (assembly GCF_055761805.1). NCBI lineage: Eukaryota > Viridiplantae > Streptophyta > Magnoliopsida > Ericales > Theaceae > Camellia > Camellia sinensis. The sequence goes on from NC_138967.1 coordinate 55,243,280, forward strand.
ATTAAAAATATATTATAACCAACACTAAACCAAAATAAATATTTTTATAAACCAATTGGGTCCCATACTCCACTAAGGAGGTATACCCAACAATTCTCCCCCTACCGACTTAGGTGAAGACATCAACCATACCTGCCAAAGTTCGACACTTCAAATGTTTGTCTCTCGACAAAGTCTTAGTCAACATATCCAAAATATTATCATCCGTGTGAACCTTTTCGAGTTGTCACAATTTCGAATCTAACACATCGCGAATCCAATGGTATCTCACATTAATGTGTTTCGATCTCGAATGAAAAGTAGAATTTTTACTCAAATGAATAGCACTTTGACTATCACAATAAAGCACATACCTTTCTTGCTCGGTAGTTCAAAGAGTAACACATTTTTGTAATTTAGATTGACATGCCACAGCTCCCCCTGCAAATGTTATCACATACCCCAAAGTAGATTTCCTAGAAACAATATCACCGGCCATGTTAGAATCTGTGAACCCATCAAGTATTGGCTTACCATCCCCAAAACACGAACACACCTTCGAAGTCCCTCGAAGATATCTTAAAATCCACTTCACCACTGCCCAATGTTCTTTACCCAGATTAGAGAGAAACTGACTCACCACACCAACGGCGTGAGCAATATCCGGCCTTATACAAACCATGGCGTACATCAAAGAACCAACTACTGAAGCATAAGGAATTTTCTGCATCTCTTCCTTGTCTTTCTCACTTATAGGACATTGATTTGAACTAAGCTTGAAGTGACCAGCAAGTGGACAACCAACTGATTTTGCTTTATCTGTGTTGAACCTCTCAAGAACTTTTTCAATGTAGCTTTCTTGAGACAGCCAAATTAGCCCCTTTTTGCGATCACGAACAATTTTTGTAAATCAAGTATAACGCAGCGGGCAAAAATTTCAGATCATACCTTAGGTGATAGAACCTGAAGTGAAGAACCTTATGGGTAAATCATGTGCTTCACAAACCACAAACAACGAACACCCAATAGCGGAGTGATACCACAATATGAGTATCACCCACACAAGTCACAGTGCAAAAAGCTTGATCGTTATTTTAATGGGAGAGAGCCAATATGGGAAAAATAATTCGTTATTCGATATATCCCATATCCCATATAACATATCAGATATATAGGTTGAGTATCTCATCTATCCATATCAGTTGATATGATAGATATAGATATCAAGAGTGTGTTATCCAAATAGGTTTTGAATTCGAGTTCAAATTCAAATTTACATGAACAAGTTTAAAAAGGTCATGGGTCATGCCACATGGGCGCCTAATTTCTAACATCTCCCACTCGCACATGAGTTGGCTTGACACTGCCACATCTCTAACTCAATCTCCCCAAAAAAATGAACAATCTCATACTAGCCAATGAACCGTGCGACTGCTGACAACACCTGCATGTGGGAGCTCAATACTAGAAACTCAATATGAGTCAACATAGAGACATCAACCCAAAATGAACAGAAATAGTGTCTCATGTACCCAGACCCATCTAGCTACATCAGTCCAAAAACATCTCTAATCCCTCAAAGAGCAGGTTTGACCCTCCTAGGTCCCGCATTATATTCACACCCAATCAGCATCCCATACTATTTGATCTGCTCAAAAGCAAATTGGCATCGGTCATCCCATTGAAATATATTTCCTTTATTCAGGAGACCAAATAGTGGTTCACAAGTCAAGGTTAATTTTGCAATAAACCATCTTATGAATTGCACTTTACCCAGAAAGCCTCGCACCTCCTTTTTAGTCCTTGGTAGTGGCATTTCTAAGATGGCCTTGATCTTGGAAGGGTCGACCTCGATGCCCCTCTGTGTAATCAAGAACCCCAGCATTTTCCCTGCTGTAACACCAAAAGTACATTTCTGAGGATTCAGTTGCAACCGATATTCTCTGATCCATTGAAAAAATTTCTTCAAAGCAGTGTAGTGGCCCTCTCTTTCTTTGGACTTGACAATCATGTCGTCCACGTACACCTCAACCTCTTTGTGGATCATATCATGTAAGATCGTGGTTGCAGCCCGTTGATAAGTAGCCCCAGCATTCTTCAAACCGAACAGCATCACCCTGTAGCAGTAGGTTCCCCACGGGGTGATGAAAGCAGTCTTCTCCCTGTCTTCAGGTGCCATCAAGATCTGGTTGTACCCGAAAAATCCATCCATAAATGAGAGCAGCGTATGCCCCGCAGTGAAGTCCACCAATTCATCGATATGCGGCAGAGGAAAGTCGTCCTTCGGACTGGCTTTGTTCAGATCTCTGAAGTCCACACATACCCAAATTCTGCCATCTTTCTTCGGCACCGGAACTACGTTGGCCAACCAAGTAGGATACTCAGATACTAACAGGAACCCTGCATCAATCTACTTGGTGACCTCTTCTTTGATTTTTAGAGCCCATTCTGGACGTATTCATCGAAGCTTCTGCTTGACGGGTCGGGCCACAGGGTCAAGAGGGATCCGGTGCTGTACAATCTCAGGATCGATTCCAGGCATGTCTTCGTAGGACCACGCGAAAACATCTTTGAAATCTTTTAATAAAGTGACTAAACGCTCGCATTCTTCTGAAGACAACGTGGAGCCGATCTAGACCAGACACGGATCCTTCTCAGTACCAACATTAATTGAGGTGATTTCATCAACCAAAGGTTTTACAAACCTCTCCTACTCTCGATCAATCAAGTGTTTCAAAATCGGAGGAATTTCTTCTTCGTCGTTTTTATCAAAATTTTGAAAGTCCTGATTAATGCAATATACTAAAGGCATAGAAAAATACTCAAAAGCCACAGCGGTACCATTCTCATTAGCAATTTCCAGATCGTCAGATTCTTCGGTTATAGCCAACTTAAAAGAAAATGAAAAAGATGACCTGAACAACACAACGGCATCCGAGTTATCATCCCCAGAAATACCAGACTCTGACTCAAAAGAACTAGAATCTGATTCCAACTCCACAGACTCTGTGGAATCAGATTCCGGTTTACTACCTGACCCAGAACTGCTAGATAAAAAGCCTTCCTCATATTGCCAGATGAGAGAGGGTGCGATGGATGCATCCAGAATGCCGGAAGATAGGCTCACATCCGAGTTATCTCTAATCATGGAAACTGAGATATCAACCCCCGAGCACTCTGGTGTAATCTGAGGATCCGAGAGGAGACAAGCCAGCGCTACTCCCATCTCAAAATCTGTGACACTGGACTCATCCTCTTTGGACTGCTCAGCCTCAACTGTTGGGTCAGTCTGCTCTTCGACAACCTCATCCCCTAGCAATTGTAAGTCAAAAAAGATCTCAAAACCCGGCAAGCACCACCTCTCTGAATTCAGCTATGGCTCTGGAAAGCCGCAAAATGGGAAATCTTCCCCCTCCCGGACAAAGCGTCCGTTCAGGGTCCCTCGGATAGGTCTATGCACTAACTCATAGTGCTTCCCAACTTGTTTGGCTTTTGCTCTTCCAGCCATCTCCTTTCCCTTTCTTACCCAATCCTCTTTGGTAGGTGTATAACCTAGACCAAAGGTATGGGGATTGTGTGGCACTTCGGCCAATTCAGCGACGCCCTTCCGGCCACTCCTTCCTAATCCCATCCCGGGCACATGTTGAAGCTTGTTCATGAGATAAACAGATTGCGCACTGACATACAGCCCCTCATCAACAGCTAGAAGATCTTGTACTACCCGAGCCTCAACCAAGGTGAACCCAGACAGGAAGACATCCTCCTCGCCATGTGCAATCTCCAATATTTGGCATAGTAACCTCTGGCGGCGGATGTATGGAAGAGTTCCCAAAAACAATTGCTACTCCCTTCCCATGGGGGTATTTCAGCATTTGGTGTAAAGTGGAAAAGATAGCCTTTACTTGGTGCAGCCACAGCCGTCCAAGGAGTAAGTTGAAGGTGGCTGGAACATCCAGAACATGAAATTCGATGTCCCATTGGCCCGGTCCAACCTAAGTTCTAATCCGCACTATTCCCATCACTTCGCGGCTGGTATTGTCATAAGCCCGTATCACCTGGGCTGTTGGTGCGAAATCTGTGGGCTTCAACCAAATAGCGTAGGCCGTACGTGACGGACACACATTTATGGCAGATCCCGTATCAACTAAGACAACTGGTATCCATTTATCCTTATACTCCACAGAGATGTATAACGGTTTGCTGTGCTTGGAGCCCTCAGGCGGTAATTCTTTGTCTGTGAAAGTCAGAGTCGGTGAAGCGCCACCCGGGAATACCAGTCCCACCAACTGTTTGGGGGTTGTATCAATAGAAAGCTTAGCCTTGTCCATCGCCATTAGGACAGCCTGTCTATGCACCCGCGAGGCCATGAGCAGTCCCCAGATGAAGATGTCTGCTTGAATCTTTTTTAGCTGCTTCAATACAGCTTCCTCCTCTAACAGTTTGTCCTTCTGCTTCTCAGTTTCCTTGTCTTTCCCATATGCCTTTGGCTGGTCCAGGTGTGGGGGCTTAAAGTACCTCCCACTCCGGGTCATATGGTCGACTTCTTCGGTGTGCCACGTATCATCCGGGAGATTCTGTCCCCAGTCTTCATCAGTATGGGCCAGACGCAAATCATCGTCTTTCCACCACATGCCCTTGGTAACCTACAAATAACTGTCCGGTTCCGTTGTAGTTGTTTCCGTGCTCACAGCACATTTTGTCCCCGTAGGGGCCTTGGCTTTTCTAGCCCTATGATCAGTCTCGATCCTCTCTTGTTCAAACCGCTTCAATGGGGCCTGTTGTTCAGTGTCAACTATACAAATGCTGCTTAATTCCCGAGCACAATTCTTCATACCGGTGCTCTCCGGCAACTCCCCTTTGTTATCGACCGTTCCGGTCATTGCAGACATTCTTGTTTCTGACGGTCCCTGTTTCAGCTGAGACCCCTCATCAATATCTGGCTTATCACTAAGCCACCCTGTATTGTCTGTTGATCTACTCAGGTCAAACCAATTGATGCTCACATCCCCCGGATCCTGCTCATCAAAGAACTGCAGATTAGCAATGTCCTCCTCAAGTTCTGCTAAATTTTCCAGCTCCTGACTTGGCCCGTCCTCCAGGGCTACATTCACCTCAGTTTCCCCCGCCAATTCTACCATCGGCTTGGCCTAATCAGCTGGCACAATAAAGCGGCAAGGGTTGTATGCTTCCTCAATTAAGCTTGTAGAGCCCTCAGGCATACCCTCTTCTATTATAGCCACCGCCATGGGTTCAGGTTGGGATATTGACGTGCTCATCATGCATAAGTCTGTGCATTCTAGGATGAACAACGCCGGCTTAGGTATGTGGGAAGGAGTGATGTATATGCTAGGGTCGTACAGGACGGCCATTGTTTGAATCAGGTTTACTTGCCTGCGTGGAGGAGGGGGTTGGTTATGTGGTAGAAGGGGGTTTGTAGTGACATTTGGCTTCTCAGGAGGCGCAATCACTTTATTGTCGATGAGATCTTGAATCTCATGACGAAGTCTGAAACACAAATCAGTATCATGCCCATGCTGCTGATGGAATGCATAACACTTTGTTGGGTTGTGTGTAGGAATGAGGGGATTTGGCAATGGACATGGTTCCAGGGGCTTCAGATGCCCTTTTCTAATCAGAACCCCCAAGGCTTTAGATAGAGACATGTAAAGCGGGGTGAAAACCCTCTGGCCCTGGGGTGGGTATTTTGCAGGTTGGGAGGTGGCTCTAGATGAGCCGATGAAGGGTGTGGCTGTTTTTGAGGTGGTGATGACCATGCCCACGTCAGAAGTCCTCGCAGCTGCATTGCTACTTGTAGCTGCATTCAAACTGCAGGTAAAGGCCCTCTTGGGCTGCTCTCTCTCCTGGTCAATCAGACTCTGCTTCATAGCATCTTCTATCTGTACCCCAATCTCATGAAGATCCGTAAAGGTGGGGAGGGGTAAGACAATCATTTTCTGCAGCAGCTTCGGTTGCAAATTCTGCACAACCATCCTTATCTGGTCTTTCTTGGCTGGCCTGGTGGCCATCATAGAGGCCTTGGCCCTCCACCGAGTAACAAAGTCAGAGAAGCCCTCCTTCGGCTCTTGCCTGGTTGCCTCGAGATCACGAGTTGTGACCTCGATTTGAGTATTGTATGAATATTGGGCAATGAAGGCCTTGGCCATCTCCTCCCAATTCCTCTTCACTGAATCCTCCAGTTTAGCATACCAGATGGCCACAATACCCGACAAGGTCCGACCAAAAAGGGATAGCTTCTGCATTCTCGTCAAGCCCATCGGGCGCAGAATATCTAAAAACAGCCTCAAGTGGACCATGGGATAGCCCGAGCCATCGAAGTTGTCTATGTGAGGCATTTTAAATCTATCCGGCAATGTCACTGCCGAATCTGTGTAGCCGTCCTCTATATCTGGGATCGAGTTAACTCCCTGAGCTCGCTTAAACAGCTTCTCGAGCTTGCTCACTTTCAAAGTAGTAGGATCAACCTCAAACTTGAACGGTGTGTCTACTAGGTAGGCCAGTGCTTTTGAAGTCTGAGGTGGGACCGGCCCTACTGTCTGAGGTGGGACTGGCCCTGTTGGGATGTCCGTATTCTCCTGGACATTTGCTGCATCCCCGGGTATTGGGACCCTAGGTGGGGGTGGGTGCAAAGCAGATGCTGCTGCTTGTTATGGTTGTTTTTGTAGTTGAAGCCTGGAAATCAGCTCGGCTGGCTGGGCTACAACCTCTGTTTGACGAGCAGTGACCTCCGCTTGGCGAGCAGTATCCCGCTACATAGCCTCGATAGTCTGTTGGAGTTGACGCATCATTTCTTCCATACTGACTGAGAGATACTAATCAGTCTGACCCGGTGTAAACTCTGAAGTGGAAGCAGAAAATTGATTTTCACTGAACACAAGTGACTGACGAACTGGAGAATTATGTCGAACTCTCCTCCGTCTTGTAACCGGTGGAAGCGAAGCAAACACTGGTTGTCCACTCACAAGATCCCCAGATCGACAAAGCCTTCTTACTCGGGTCCAGAGTGCTTGGGGGGTAACTGCCTCATCGGAAGCAATGGTGAAAATACTACCTTGCAAAACATAAAATAAAGCAAAAAAAAACAAAAATCAGAAAAACGTACAACACTTCGGTTTAGATAGAGACAACACACAATTGAAATCATAAGCTAGACTATCTGCACTCAAACACTGATTTCTGTCCCCAAATTTTCTACCACAATACTGATACCCTAAAAAACTGATGTCCTCAGACTGATACCTAGACTTGCAACTGATACATGCATTCGTGTAGAGACACACCCTAACAGCACATATCAAGCAAGTGAGAGCCGAAACACCCCTATGGTGGGGTAGGGTTCCCTTGTCCTAGTTTCGTCAGGAACTAAGGGTTCACTATGCAAGCATGAAGTTTCAAACAATCCTGCATTCGAGTGAGCAACCTGTCCTAGTTTGGAACAGTCTCTAAGGCTTCTGATATGCAACTAGGTCAAATGCTCAAAAGGGTGCCTCAGCATGACCACCTAGTATACCTCTCGCACCTAACGTCAAGAAGTGAAATGAGGATCAAACGGTACAATGGTAGTCCAGATCCAAGGTTTGTGTTCCCATCGTGGCAGAGCCAGCAACCGGTCAGCCTTATGGCACGTTTTTCCAAGCAAGCCTCCGGCAAACTATTCAGGAATAGCAGATGACAAACACTGTGACTTAGGCGCACCTATACAAATGCAATGCAAAGAAACACATAAATGTAGATAAAAAAAAACATATCATGAGTTCGAGTCAAGTTCTCTAAATCCCTAGCAGAGTCGCTAGAAACTGTAGACCCGACTTTCTTCGCGCGCCCCCCTTTCGAAAAGGCGCGAATTGGTCTTACTACAGTTCGGACTCCTGTCACGGTTCTGAATCTAATCTCACAAAGTGCAATGTGAGACTGATAAACACCAAAGAGTCCAATCCGGCAAATCATTTTGGAAAATTGATTTTGGATCAAATAATGCCAAAGCTGGACTGCTTTGCTAGATTACAGAGTCGCCACCTAAATATTTTATTTTTGGGAAATTTAGGAAACCCTGACTCGTGCTAAAGGCTACGTGTCCGTCATCACAAAGTTGCCTCGGCTCGGGAACTTGGGTACGAGAGGGGAAGGTCATGAAATGAGCACCCCCGCTCGCCCGATCTAAGGATCGGCCTCTACTAAGCATGATATGTTGTTTTATAAACACATGTGTTCTTTTTCCGGTTATTAGCTAACTTTACTACGTGGCGCACACATACAAGTATAGACTCAATCATGAGAATTGGAACAAATTCGACTCATGTTTGCTTTTGAAAATGGTTTGAAAAGTGCCACTCGCAAGTGGGCTAAAGCGCGGATTGGCCACCCTCAAGTGGGCTTTAAAACATGATGATTTACCACTTCGCAAAGTGGGCTTAAAACTCACAATCATCGAGTTGTTCCAATTCAGGCAATCAAGCATTCACCCATAAGCATTTATACAGTTAATCATTTACGCAAATAGCCTCATGGAAAACATCCTATCATGGCAACACTCACTCTCAATGCAAGAATGCTAAAGCGTAACACTTACAGTGTACTCTGAGCCAAAACAAAAAACTGGTTAGAAACAATGCATGATTCTAACTATGCTAGATGCCTAATGCAACACATGCAATATGCAACTAATAGGCTCGGCTATCTAAGATGGCATATGAATGCAACGATTTGATACATGTATTCAAATAGGTATTGAAATACGATGCATTTTGTATGATGCGCCGAGCCTCGGTGCATGCAAAACAAATGAATGGATGCAAACATGCAAAGCATAAGGTATGCTAATCAAAACGTGCCCTAAAACTAACCATCGTAAATGGTTAAGTAAAAAGGAGAAAGAAGTGGGGTTGAAAGACGTGCACACACACGCACGCTTATTACAACATTGCGCCCTCTCGAAAGAGGGTCTGAATAAATCAGCTAACTAGCTACGCTAAGCTAAGCTAACTATTACAAACTAACTAATTAACTAACTTAGCTAATTAATTACAACACATTGAAATTGGATAACTAGCTATGCTAAGCTAAGTAAGATATTACAAAACAAATTGAATGATTAATTACACAAACTAATCATAAGCAGTGAAATGGCCTCGCGGGCGAGGGAGACATGTATGCTCGGTTGGCGTCATCCTAGAAATCCATCGCCTTACCGTCGGTTGTCTCTGTTTGCACTCGCCTCTGTTTTCTGAACATTGTACCAACTTCAGACTGCCTTTGCCTCAAAACAGGAACATTTTTACACCAAAATGGACTGGTGGCCGATCGGCCACCAAAAGTGGCTGCCGGCCACCCTAACTGGCCGGTCGGTTAGTACAAGTGGCCGGTTGGCTACTGCCACTGGCCGGTCGGCTACCTCCTTTCCCAAAATGTTGCTTTGCTGCAACAGAGAACAACAGAGGCAAGACAATGCATTTGGAAAGAAATGTGTGTACTACCACTCTCCTTATCATGGCTCAAGCTCAAAGGAGTGTGGCGTTTGGCTCTCAAGCCACCAATCAAGCATCTCAATGCATGATGGCCCAAAAACCAAGCTTGTACAAGCTTAGTGAGTGCACACATAAGACACAATTGGCCACCCCCCTATCATGCATGATCAAGGGTGGCGGCGACCAAGAAATGTGACACGTTTCATCACTGTGAGTATGAAACGTCTTACACTTCTTGTGTTTGGATTAACGTCTGATCCAAACACATGCAATGCAACACAAATGCTTATCTTGTTCATGTTTTACTTTGCTCATTTTGTTTACACATTTTAAATTACCGATTAATCCTTTAACTAATTAAGTCCAATGTGAAAGTCCTCTAATTGAAAAGATGGCCTAAGCTATAAGTGCCTTGAGAATGAAAGAGGTCTCATGCTGTTGGTTAGTAGAAACCCTCAAGAGAGGATTAAAACCATTAGGCATGAATGCCTCAATTTCATACTCAAGCCAACAAGGGGCTCAAGACCACTTTCAAAAGCAAATTAAAAAGTGAAGAATGGAGAGAGGTGGCAGATATTCAGTGCTAAAATGGAATGAAAAATAGTGCTACAACATGCAAGCAACACATGCACAACATGTTAAAAGCCAAAAGCATGAAAGCTAGTGAAGAGCATTACACTAGAGGCATGCAATATTAAGCTCAAATGACCAAACCAGCTCAAAATAGAGCTTAAACATGCTAAAAAGGTGGCTAAATCATGCTGGAATTAAAGCATAGAAAGCAAGAAAAACATGCTCATTTGTCGGCTCGCAAGCAAGGCTCAAAGCACAATTCTCAAAAGCAATGAAAGAGTGATATAAGTGAGAGTGTGGTAGAGATATACGCTCTGAAATCATGTATAAAATGATGCTATGGCATGCAATCATCTCAAGCAAAGCATGCTTAAAGCCTTAAAACGATGAGCTAGTGAAGGCCATTACACTATAGCTATGCAATACAAGGCCCCAAAGGCACAAACACTTTAAAATAGTCCTAAAACATTTTAAAAGAAGTTCTAAGACATGCTTGAAGTAAGCTAAAAAAGCTAGAATGAAAGGCTAACACATAGTAGAAACTAGACCCTTAAGCACAATTGCACTACAAGCATACAAAGCAAGACTCAAAGGACCAAACCAGCCCAAAACAGTCCTAAAACATGCCAAATTAGAGGCAAAAATATGCTGGAAACAAGCTAACACAAGCCACAAAAACATGCTACCATGTGATGCTAACTAAGCATAGAAACAAGACAAAAGGAGAGGAGGCCAACCCCTCCATTTTTGGACTTCAAAACATAATTTCCACCACTGAAATACCTCTGAATTTCAGTGGTTTAAAGGCCCAAAAAGTTTAACTTTAATATGCTAGAAGATAATGCAAAGGCTCATGCAAATAAGCAATAAGAATCGGAGACAAACCCTTAAAACAAAATGACCTTAAACCACCATTTTTAGGACTGAAAAATAGAGGTTTCTATAGTTGAAAACCAGGCCAAAAACAGTTTGAAAAGGTGGCAAAACAAGCATACAAAACAAGCTTAAATAGGTGAGTCTTATACCTTTGAAGCAAAGCACCACTTAGGCGCAAAATGGGCAACAAACCAAGCTCAATCATCCTTCTAGAGCTCAAAAAAGGCTCCAAGTAAGCTTCAAGAAACCTCAACCCAAAGATGAACAACTTTCATCAAGGATGTCTAGGCAAATGAGAGGTGTTTCTCCACTTGCATGCACAAAAGACAAGAGAGAGAGAAGTCTAGAGAGAGAGGACTATAGAGAGAGAGAGAGAGATTTTAGAGAGAGAGGATCCCAAACCTTCTAACCTTGCAATATGAGAGACATGGCTTCAATGTATAGCAAAATAGAAGCCTTGGTCGAAATATCTGCAAAACAAGACAGCTGGAGCTTATGTAGAACAACTGGAGGGAAAAGATCTGCAAAATATCTGAGTTTGGGACATTAGTGGCCGACCGGACACTTTTGGTGGCCGACCGGCCACTTTAGTAGCCAACAACCCACTTTTCTGGCCGGTCGTCCACTTGTGGTGGCCGGCCGGCCGGCCACTAAAAATCTACTTCCAGCCCGACTTTAAACAGGCATAACTCCTTCATCTGGACTCCTTTTCAGGTCATTATTGTGTCTAAATTGAAGCCCCAGAAGTAATATTTCCAATGGTGGTAGCCTCACATCAAAATTCCATGTGTGCTAAGAGATATCCCTCTTTTAGTGAAGACTTTTCAGTTTCGGTGCAACCGGATTGATACCTAACTTCAACCAGCCATATCTCCCTCATCTGGCTCGGCTTCAGGAGATTCTTGAGTGAAAAATGAAACCCCATAAGTCTAATTTCCAATGGTGGTGGCCTCATAGTGGAAATCCAAGTGTGCAAATAGATAGGCCTGATTTAGCGAGGGCTGTTTGACTCTTCCTTAACGATTCATGCCCAACTTCTTCCCCAACTGGGTTTCTTCCCTCTCCTCTTCTTTTCTTCAACTCCAAACCTTTAAACAAGATGTTTTGAAATATTTTTCAAAGAGTTCACCTCTCTTTCATTCATTTCCACTTTGTCCTTGCTCGGTTTACCAAAAAGTGTAACATTTAACGAAATGCGAGCCTCGGAACATCGTAGGAACTCTTTTTCAAAAATATTTTGAAAGAAAGGGTTTTAACGTCTAAAAATCATTTTAGTCCAAAAATGGGGTGTACGGTTTGGATTTGACTCTCTCCTCTTGCCGAAGAAATCGAACCTTTGCACTGCATAGCCTGCACTATCGAATGATCAATCAGTGGCGCCCAAGTCTTAAGGACGGTCAAAAATGGGGTGTCTATAGCAGGTCACTTGCTCATAGGGCCATTACTCAGGGGTACTGGTAGCCCTACATGCAAAAGGATGCTGAAGCCTATGTTAGAAAGTGGGAGAAGTGTCAAAGGTTCGCACCTTTGATACATTAACCAGTAGTAGATTTGAATTCAGTGTCCAACCCTTGGTCATTTGCCCAGTGGGGCCTGGATCTAGTTGGGCAATTACCCTAAGCAACTGGACAGAGAAAATTCCTGCTAGTAGCAACAGACTACTTCACCAAGTGGGTAGAAGCAGAACCCCTTGCAAAGATTCGAGATGCTGATGTGTAGAACTTCATATGGAAGAACATCATTACTAGGTTTGGGATCCCAAGGGAAATAATAGTAGACAATGGCACGTAGTTTGACAGCAAGCTAATCAAGAACTTCTGTGCAAAATACAAAATCAAGAATTATTACTCTACTCCAAGCTTCCCTCATAGTAATGGTCAAGCAGAAGCATCCAATAAAACAATCCTGGATAGGATCAAGAAGAGGCTGAAAGCAGCAAAGTGAAGTGGGTGGATGGGTTGCCCAATGTACTCTGGGCATATCAGACTACGCCGAGAAGATCAACTGGGGAATCTCCATTTGCCATGCCCTATGGCATTGAGCAGTTATCCCACTAGAATTCCAGGGATCAGAACCTAGGAAGTAGAGAATGGGACTAATGAGGCATTTTTGGCCCGAGATCTAGACCTGTTGGAAGAAAGAAGGGAGATAGAAGCAATTCGGCTGGGGGGCATACCAACAACAACTTGCTAGGGCTTACAACAAGAAGCTTAACCCAAGAGAATTCACAATTGGGGATCTTGTGTTGAGGAAAGTGGTCGGCAACTAGAAGAATCCTAGAGAGGGCAAGCTTGGCCCAAATTGGAAGGGACCTTATAAAATTATCTCAGTTGTCGGTAATGGTGCATATCGACTTGAGGACAATAATGGCAAACGGTTGCCAAGACCCTGGAACACTTGTAACTTGAAATTTTTCTATCATTAGATTTTTGTTTTTCAAAATTTATGTTATTAGTCGAAGTAATAATAAAGTTTTAGCTTGATTTTTAATTTCAAACTTGTGTAATACAACTAACCAGTCCTTTGGCGATGTTTCTAAATGAAACATGACGAATAACTTATTATATAGCAGAATTGAATTACACTTGCATATAATAGAGTTGAACTAAGTTGGCGATATTTCTAAGTGAAAAATGACGAATAACTTAGACTTATTATATGGCAGAGTTGAATTACACTTGCATATAATAGAGTTGAACTAAGTTTGCGATGTTTCTAAGTGAAACATGACGAATAACTTAGACTCATTATATGGCAGAGTTGAAATTATACTTGCATATAATGGAGTTGAACTAATTTGGATTAACCTAGACTTTCCGTGTCGACAGAATCAAACTCAGATTGGAACTAGGTGCATTTCAGTAAGGTTAACATAGAAACCAAGGTTGAGAACCTCGTCTAGTCATTGTTTGAATCTAACTTCGGCAACAAGATCATAGGCACATGCTTAATGTGAACATAAGTGAAACTTAGGTTCACATTAGGAAGCAGAGAGCTGGAGAATGATGAATAAAGTTTAAAGTGCTTAAGAGTTGGAATTTTATAGAAAAATTTACAAGCTAGAGTTGGCTTAATACTTGTTGAAATTTCCAGAGAAATTTATAAGTTGAAGTTAAGCCGAGGTAATATTGCAAGAAGTACATACGTACTTGCCGAGATAACCAGGTTGCCCAACTTGGGGAGTATAAAAGACAGAAGTCTTGATAAGTAAGAGTGAAGTGACAAGTTTAAAACAACACTTGTGAAAATATTTTTACAATATTTTCAAGTGTTAAGCTAAGGCCAAGGTAAACAATTAAGAGGTTATGTCTGAGGTATTGTACTCTGAAAAGGTTATACAGATAAAGGTATACTTTGAAGACATACAAAATTATTCTAAGTATGGAATGGTAAACATACATAGAAGAAAAGAAGGCATACATTCAACACTTAGAAGAAAATATAAGACTTGCATTCAGAAAAGAAACTTATTCAAATACAAAAAGGCACTTTGGCCTGACATAGGAGATTACTTGTTTATCTACAAAGACAAAAGGGGTACATCAGCCAAATATAAAGCTAACATCATTCAAAAAGCAAAAAGTACAAAGTACAGAAACAAAAGCTTTTAGTTAGACTACTCGGCGTCGGTGGCAAGCTGTGTCTCGGCCTCAGAAGACAACTGTGAAATCTTCTCAGCAGCCTTCTCAGCCTAGAGCTCGGCGTCAATTTCTTGTAGAGTTTGATCGAGGCTCTTCTCGGCTATAGGCACCTCGGACGTGGTCTTCTTGGGGGAGGCACTTTTTGAGACCTAGTCCTCCTCATCCTGAGTCAAGTCTAGGACTTGCTCATTTAGAGTTGGGGACTTGGCCCCAGCAAAACCCTCAGCATCGACTGCAACCTCGACCTCTTCGTCTTCTTCTTCTACTCCATCTTTTTCTTCTCATTCTTTTCCCCCAACTTTAGCCTCAGATTGGTTTGAAGCATAAGGGAATGGCACGGCAAGTTGGCCTTCGTCTCGGAGGGGAAAGTCCTCTAGGACAGCCAGCTCTTTCAAAGCAGCCATCCAACCAAGGGTGTAACCCCTATTGCATGCCTATCTGACTTGCTTTTTGTACTCCTCACGGATGGCTGCCCCTTCGGTGTAGGCCTTCTCGTCCGCCTCTTCGATTTTGGCAGCCTTTGTGGACAGTGCCCCTGGGCCTCATTCTCTTTGGCCTCTTTTGCCTTGGCCTGTACGACCACGGCAACATTCTCCGCAGCCTCAACACGGTCCTTGGCTGCTTTCAGGGCTAACCCAGTAGCTTTAGCTTTATCAAGAAGACCTCGGATGCGATCCTCGGCTTTGTTAAGAGAAGTGAGAAGCTTGGCTGCCTCCTTGGTCTTCTGGGTAAGCTCTTTTTTGAACGCATCGGTCTTGACTGCCATGGAGTGACCCTGCTGGATAGTCTGCAGGAGTGCAAAGGAAATTAATTAAGTATGGAAACCAGAGTTAAAGTTAGATAAAAAGTTACTAGTGTTGAAGCTTACCAAGACGCAATGTTGCATCATCATCGCATAATTTTCATACTCTGATAGCTCGGCCATCCGATTGATGTCGACTGGGAGCAGAATAGCAGTAGAAATAGCAGCACCAACTTCCAGGTCGTCAAGTGCACTGTCCCCGGCAAGAAGTGGTCGGTCTCCGACCATAATGGATGGATTCCAATGAGTATTAGCACGGAAACTAGAGGGGTCAGAGGAGCCACTGGTCCTCGGCCTTTTTGATTATGGTGGGTTAGATGCCTTGGCCTCGGTTGGCCTCTTGTCAGCCAAAGAAGTACTCCTCTCAGCGTCGGCCAACTTGGAAATCGGCAAAGTGTCCTTAGAATCGATCTGAGTCACTGTTGCCTTGGTTTTGGCCTTCTTGACCCTTTTTGGCTTGGCCTTCGGTTGGGATTGTGATGGGGAGGATTGGATTGTCACAACGCCAGGGATGTCAGCCAAAAGGTCTTCGACAACGGCCTTGTTGCGTCCTATCTTGTCGACGGTAGCAACAACAGTGACTTTAGTGCCAAAGTGGATTGCTGGAAGAGCAATGGGTGGGTTGGCTGTATCGTAGGCCAATGTCTCAGCACTTTGGCGTTTTCAGCTGGGGAGTAGATGTTGATGGAGCTCAGGGAGCAGATGGGTTGAAGGAATCAGTTGGGGAGCAGATGTTGATGGTTGTTCTGCTGGATCAGAGGTTGAAGCTTGGTCAGGCCGTGGTGACGAAGTGATAGAAGGAGTTGTTGCTGAACATGGAGACTTGCTCTTCTTTGGGACGTCGGGCAAGGTAGATTTGTAGGTTGGGATGTAGTTGAGCAGTAGGGGGGGCTTGTGCTGATCAACTGGCAAGCCCAACAACTTCTTAAAATCCTTTCTGGGGTAGAAGGTTTTACGGAAGTCTTTCGGTGGCTGAGGAAGAACTACAAGAAAAATACAGACATTAGAACATACAGAAGAATAAAGTAATAAAGACTTGAGAACATGCAAAGTGACACTTGACTCTTACCATTACCCTCTTTGAACACTGTTCAGCTTAAAGGATAGAGGTGGAGGTCGTCTTCAGGTGGGAACTCCCAGTTGCTCGAGACGATGAAATAATCATCTCTAGCACCTTTGTTGGAGTCTGGGAGGTCAGCTATGAGTTCGTACTCAGTGGATCTCGACTTGAGGTAATAGATGTAGCCTTTTTTCGAATTTTAGGCCACACATGGTGCAACAGTACTAGATGTCGCCTAGAGTTATCCTAGCGTTCTCTCGGCTAGCTAGGGTAATTATTCCGTTAATGACTCTGTAAGAGTTAATGGCCAGCTGCATTGGGTTAAGTTTGTAATAATGGAGGACTTGGCAGAAAAGAATGTTGAGAGGGAACCTAAGTCCACACTCTATGAAGGCCACTACGGGAAAAGGCATGAAGTTCCCATCAGGCATGATGGAGTCCTCCTCCCCTGCCAGCCTAAGGTAAACATCGGCTGGGATGGAGAACTCTGTCCTAAAGTACTCTAGTTTGGCCGGGGTGTCTACCCTCCACCTAAACATACCCACGGTGTCAGCTTATGAGGATTAAAGCAAAATTTCATAAAAGAGTGTCTGGTATGGTTTTGAGGACCTCGGCTAAACCCTAGAGAGCACTGGAGTAAAGGCTTCTGAGAATCTAAAGGAGTTTTTGGTTCGATTTTCCTAAAGAACAGAGTTCTAAAATCAAAACCCAAACCTAAATCTACGCAGTCAAAGGCAAGAATCTGGAAATAAAGCAAGAAAAACAGAAAAGAACAATGATTCAGACTCAAGAAAACCAATAGAAATTCAAGTACATTGTACAGAGTGTGTGTAGCTGTGCAAAGCCAAGTACAGTGGCAAAGTAACTAGTGTGTGAGTAGTGTGTGTATACATATACCCAGAAATAGATTGGACAAAAGCAAAATCGCAAACAAACATGATGAAATTTGAAACACAAACGAAGATTCAAAAACATGAATGGATTCACAATGGCAGCATACAAGCATTACAAAGTTTGAAGTAAATCAAAAACTGAAAAGAGAGAAAATGGTGACTTACCAAAGAGAATAACACCGATGTGAGGTACGCCGAAGTCAGACGATGGTGGTGCGTGGAGCAGAACGGTGAATGCCTCGCCGGAGGGAAGAACGGAAACAGTTGCAGAAAGCTTTAAGAAAACGACTAAGGAGGTTTCTTGTTTAGAGAGAGAGAAAGCTTGAACTTAGAGGGAAACCGAGGAAGGCAAAAGTGAAGAGATGGAAAAGAAAATGTTTTTGTTAAAACACGAAAATGTGGCAAAATCACAATGAATGTGCCTTGGATAACGTGCCTGTAAGGTGGTGTACGCAGAAGCGACGCGACCTGATGGCGCGTGTTAGGTACGGGCCAATGAGAAAAAGATGCTTTACGAAAACGGTTGAGAAACCGTGCGTGACAGCTCATGCGCAGATAGAACTCTTGGAGTTCTTGATTTAATGGAGCGAGAACCTCGGCTAGAGGGACGATCTCGGTTAGAGAACTTGAAAAACTTGGTTCTTGGTTTTTAAGCATTGATAAAGCAGACTGTGGTCTTGGTCATATGGAGCCGACGTGTGATGACCTCGGTAATGAAGGATAGAGTAAGTCTTAGCTGATGTGCTATATGGACAAATGATGTAGGTTCCATTACCTCAGGATGCCGAGGTAATAGAACCTAGGGGCAGTTGTGGGGACATATTTTGTGAATGACAACACGTGGCCAAGGTGGCACCGAAATGCCAACCGAGGGGCCACGTGTCTTGGTCATGGTGCCAAGGTTATCTCGGCTAGGCCGAGGTTATCTAAGGGGATACCGAAATCCGAGATGAACGGATAAGGGATAAGAGTCCTAGAATAGGGGAGGATCTTAGTCTGGATAAAGATAGGACTCTTAGGAAATTTATCTCTATCTGGCTGGGAGTCCAAGATAAGCATTGAGGCAGAGTACATTAAAGCTAGGCTTCTACAGGGATCAAGTTAGTTCTGGCTATAAAAGTAAGGCACCCTTGTGGGTCAAAGGTACGCTTTTGTATTCTGGCTAGTGAGTTAAGCACTGTTTGCTATCTTTGAGAGATAATTGAGTACTGACGTGATCGTCGGAGTGCCCCCGGATGGACGAACCACAGCCAGAGTCTTATCTTTCTATGATAGGTTGTTCGGACGTAATCTATTTTGCCGATGTTCTCCAGCTGAGAACCTATTTGGCAGTGTGGTCAGAAATCAACACCCACAGTAAGTTATGTATATCAAACAAGATTGAAAATGTTATTCAGGTAGTTAACCAATGTGTCACAACCCAAACTCACCCCTATAGGTTTAAGTGTTATAACCGGCCAGTAATCCATAGATTACCGAAGGCCTCTTAAACAAAAAACAAATTATTAGGGACTAGCAGAAGCAAATACAAATATACAATGTCCATTGAGCTGTGCAGACATATATGAGACAGAAAAAAATTAAAAATTTATATACAAATATTATATATCACCCTTACAACATCACATTTATACAAATAAGACAAAAAGGAAACTTAGCCCTATTTACAAAATAAACAAAAACTTAAAATTTAATCACATAGCCTTGGCACTTGACGTGTCCGTGACCTCCACGGGAGGTGCATAGGTTGGTTGACAAAAATAGATTCCAGGCAAACACCTCTAAGCCTGGTCACGTGCTTGATCACCTACATACATATACATATACAATGAGGTAGAGCCTAGTGAATAACAACAATGTAAAGGGGTTATAAATGATGCCCTTACAGTATTTAAAACAGTCCATTATCATTAGCAAATCAATGTCTCATTTCATAATCATATTGTAATCATAGCAGTCATACGTGGTACATCTAATAGCAGGACAGTATAGACGATTATAAGGACCGAACAGTCAGAATTGAAGGACATGCCATCAATACAGTAAACAGAAGTTCCAAGAATTGGAACTAACAAAGATTTTTGTAACAGTAACAGTAACAGTAAACAGTAGCAGTAACAGATGCTAAGGATGCCACGAATACAGTTCATAAAACAAGACTATCATTCAATCAGGCAGAAAATAGCATTTCAAAAACAAAGCATTGTATAAGTCAGAAAAAACTTATAATTCGAACATATCTTTACAAGGTTTTTACTCACTGATAGCTCCAGAGACAGATCGGACGGACCGTAACGCGTTACCTACACAAACACATAACAGATACACATTGAAACACAATATCACTTCCCTGATCAAACTTGACTTATCTGTCTTTTTCTATTTAAGTAATCCAAAGTTCTACTACGCGTATTGTCACGCCCTCAAAATATAACCCACTATCTATGTATCATTGATATGCAATATTTAAAGAAAACAATTTATTAAACCATTCATCAGAGTATTACTAAATAAAAGCATTACATGTAACATCAAATTAAATGCCCTATGGGCTTACATCTTTCCAAGCCAACACTTGGACACAAAATATGAGTTCTAACTCAAATACAAATAAAGCCCTAGGCTTGATTATTTAACAAATAAAACAAATAACTAAAGATAGTCTTCAGAATCCAAAAGCCAAATCCTTCCAAGCTAAGTCCTTGGAGGTAGCTTATCACCTGAACTTGAAAATGATGTTCTCATAAAGGGTGAGCCACAGCCCAGTAGAAAAATACTAAACCAAATATAAGCATTGAATAAAGCAATAGCATTCAATAGATGGTTAACCAAGATAATCAATTATATCATTTTACCGTCTCGTGACACTAATGTCAATGGCACGTTTTACTTTCATTATTATCAATGTGGCTCAGAACCTGGCCAAACTTACAACAGTGAACTATATAACATATTCACATTACTTTCAATATCAACAAAACAAATGAGACTCATGCTCATATCAAAACACTTCATACTTCCCGTTTGATACACATTGTAGTGCTGTATCAATAACATGTAAAAACACTTCAATATAATAAGCACACATAATAGTGATGCTAATGGAATCCATCCCCTATCTCCTCCCAAACAAAATCCGGTTTAGAGGTCCATCCCCTATCTTCCCCTAAACCGTGGAGTACATCCCTTATCTCCTCCCACACAATATGCAAATGCAATGCTCAATCAATACACGTATTTTCTGTATTAATCCAATAGTCAAAATTAAAGACTTAACCAATGTGATTAGTTTCAGTTATTCCTAATCCACATGCAATGTCTACAACAATCACGACTATCCTCCACCGATAGCCCAAAAACAGTTATTTCTAGACTGGAAATAAATATATCAACAATTCAATAGGCGAGTGATTTTAATTATCCAACTACACCATTTAATCAATGAATTCCCCAATTTCATGCCTTTAACCAATTTCCCAATTTCCTTAAATTAATTATACAAATTAATTTATTAATACAACTAGGGTTTTTCCCAAAATTACCAAAGTACTCCCAACATATCAAAATACCAAAACTTAGAACAAAACTTATAGAATAGAGTAGGAAATCCCTACCTCGAACGAAGAACACAAATGGAGAAGACGGAGATGAAGACCCAAATTCCAAAGTGCTCCAAAACAACAAACGTTCAGATTAAATGGAAGCCCTCGACTCACTCTATCTTTTTATTAAAGGATCTGGGGTAGAAACACACTAAAAGGTGATGAAACCTAAGAGAGAAGGTGAGTAGAGGAAGAGAGAACTCGGAACTAGGGTTTTAGGATCAAAAGAATGTGAAAAAAACGTTTTAAAAACCGCTGCTGCGTATTTAAACCCGACAGGCTCGCTCGAGCGAAGACTTGGTCGCTCGAGCGACCAGACACAAGAAACCTCGCTCGAGCGAAGAAAAGCTCGCTCGAGCCACAAACTCGATGCTTCAGGTCTGCAACCCAGAAGCTCGCTCGAGCGACGAAATTCTCGCTCGAGCGAAGAACTCGAAAACATACACCTCTCTCGCTCGAGCGAAGGAAAGCTCGCTCGAGTCAAGAAACACAACTCTCAGGTCTAGAGCCCAGACGCGGTCTCTCGCTCGAGCTACCGAACCCGGGGTCGAGCGAAGGACCAAAAACAACAGCTCGCTCGAGCGACCAACTCCTCAATCGAGCGAAGGTCCAAAAATCTGGACAGCAACACTTGGTTTCCAACCCAACCAACCTAAAACAAACCTGCCCAACACATCCTATAACTCCAAATGAGAAAATAAAGGACGACAACAGCAATTATACAATGACAGAATCTATGGAACCTAAGTCCGGATTCAATAATCAAATGGGAAAAGACCGGGGTCGCTATAATCCCTCTATATTCAAATAACTCGGGTTCTCATTTCACATATTCTTTCATTACTAAGTCCTTCTTTTCCAAATAGACTGATTTCTTATTTGACTTCGATTTATTCTTTAACTAATTAATTTATATTGATCGGTAGCTTATTAATCTTTATTGAGCCATAAATCATGTTTAGAATGCTTTGGAAAGAGATGAGAGCGAAATATGAGCAAAGAGTAGTTTTTGAAAATAGCTTGATTGCTCGAGCCATCACTTGGTCACTCGAGCGGACTATATTGTTTATAAAAAAATACTAGAAGCTCGTAATGTTCGCTCGAGTCACCAATTGATCGCTCGAGCGATCTATAAATTTTTTGAGTTTCAAAACTGTAGTTTGAGCTTCCAAATTTCATTTCAAATTTAGATTCATGCTTGACTCAATTTAAATATGTAATTTCATTAGCAAACTTGAACCCACGGTTACTTTTAAATTATAATACGAAACCCTTCTTCCATTTGTCAAGATTAAAACTAAAATTTCATAAATATAATGAGTTTAAAATATTTCTTTCTTTGTTTATAAAACATAAAATTGAAGCTATAAAGCTCTTTAAAAAAAAAATTTGCATATATGAAATTCAAATCAAAATCAAACCAATTCTTGATTCTCAAATATAACTTATAATTTAGTTCTTAATTTGTCTAAAGTTAGATTTAATTCATTTTCTTCATATCAAACCCAATTCCAAACTCATAAATTTTAAAACATAAATTAAGCTTCCAAGACTTTCATACTCAATACTCATGCAAAACTTCATCAAAACATGAAAACAAATATGAGCCATGATCAATCTTCAACTCAATTAAATCAAAACTTCCTTTAAACTTCCTTTAATTCCAAAATCAAAATCTCAAATTTCATGAACTCGTGATTTTCAAAACTTTTTCTTCAAAGTCATTTATATACTCTATTGCATAGATCAAATCTTCAAATAATCTCTATTGCATGTAATTTATAGGACTCAAGTCAAGAGTAATTCTCAAAATTGAACCCAATTTAACAAATTTAAAGAATTATAACTCATATTCTTCAACCTAACTTAATTTAACATCCAAAACCCAATTCCTATCAATTTATATAATCAATTTCAGCTTTTAACTAATTTATCTACAAGATTTGAGCTTTAATTCCTTACCTAGAGTTCTTGATTGATGAATTTTTTGATGAATTTCCCTTTCCTTTCTTTAAACCCTTACTTCCTTGAGCTCAATTCTTTCTCCCTTCTTGACATAGAATTTTCCAGCACAAATCTCTCTCTCTCTCTCGTTTTTTTTTTTTTTTTTCAGCCGAACAGAACTCTCTCTCTAATACATATTATATATGCTTTTCTTGACTTCATTTTTTTCTACTTTCTAGAACACTCTCTAACTCTCTTATCTTATTTAATTGACTTTGATTGGATTATTTCACTAATCACGTATTAACATAATTAATCAATTGTTAATCTTAATTAATAACGTTTAATTTAATTAGTTTAATTTACTTCAATTAAAACCCAATTAATTATATTTAACTTTTACCAATCTGAATCAGATTTTTAATCAAACTCCCAAAATGTTCCAAATATTAAATTAAACTTATTGTCATTATCAATTTTGATTTCCCAAATCATTTAGGCCTTCAATTTCTGATCAGACTCAAAATTTTCGTCAATAAATTACATATTCAAATTAGACCTCATAAATAAATTTAATTCATAATAATAATAATTCTCAATCCTCATAACTTAATTAACTCCAATTCTGACCTAATTAATCAAATCTCAATTTTACTAAACTGAATCGAATATTTAATTAAACTCTCATATGGTTCGATACTTGAAATTAAATTGAAGCAACTCATCAATTTTACCTCCTTAAGCCATTTGGACGTTCAATTTCTAACTCCAAGGTAAATCCTTAATAGAATTATATACGAATCAAATTCTACAATTCTCATAAATCCTAATTAAATCAGAATAACGGCTAATTAAAATTCAAATCTCCTTAATTAATCAAATATAAAATATTATACGTGGCGGCATCGTCAGACAATGATTCATTGAAAGATAGCAATATATGCAAAAAAAAAAAAAAAAACATAGAAGGAAGTATATCCCCTCTCTCCATACTGATACAGCTATGTCACAACCAAAGTCAAACACTCGACAAGGAAAACACGA
This sequence comes from Camellia sinensis, assembly GCF_055761805.1. NCBI lineage: Eukaryota > Viridiplantae > Streptophyta > Magnoliopsida > Ericales > Theaceae > Camellia > Camellia sinensis. The sequence goes on from NC_138967.1 coordinate 55,267,176, forward strand.
AACATCTAACACAAGTTCCTTAAAACTGAGGAAAAAACAAGCTAATGGGCACTATTATTGAGAAAATAAGCAAACCCAGAACCACTTAAGCAAATTCCCTCATTCAACTATTGATTCAAGATTTTATTAGAGATAATCCAAGCTAGGCACAATTGTCGGTTAAACAAAGATATTTTTTTTATTTATTTTCCTTCGTCTCTGTCATTTTTACGTATTGGTATTTCAAGTTTTGATTTCAAATCCTCTTAAAACCCTCTTTTTTTATTTAACATTTTTCCCTTCTCATCCAGTACTCTACGCAGCAATATAATTTCATTGTGCTTTGAGAAACCTGCCTAGCAGTAGATCTATTAGCAATTTCAGTTGCTAATAGAAGCAGTAGTGCTTGCTCAAAAATATCAAAATTTTGAATTAGTAAGGATTTTTTTAGAATTGTTTGAAAATTATCAAAACTTAAACCCAACTAAACAAAACTTTGCCCCAACTATTCAGACAGCAACATGAAAATATACAAAACGTGAGATTCAAAAAAAATTTGGTAACTGCAAGATGGTTATGAATGTAGCATGTATTCAAATACACTATTGTGAAGCAATATGCTTCTTTGCAATATTAACTTGTTATGTTGACTGGGGGAAAAAATTTACAATGATGATATGACATGATTATGGATCATGATATATTACTCAGTAATTATTATATAAGTACAGTAACAAATCTCACTACATGTAAATATGACAGATACACATTATATTAAAACAAAGAATTTCATTTTAATAGTAAAATTCAGCATCTTACCGACACTAGATTGGGGGGTTGCCTCCCTCTGTGCCTCTATATATATATCGACATCAAGTGGCTGTGAGTGTTGGGTCTCCACATTGTCATGTAAATCCCATTCGGAACAAAAATTACCTCGTGCGAAGGTTGACGAGATGACTGCGCCAATCGTTTTGGTGGCATTGGTAAGCCCTAAAAAACATAATACAAAAGCATAAACAATAAATACACAAAAATGGATAAGTAAAGATATGTATATAAAAATATAACGATAGTATTAACAAAGCATCATTAACGAATATATAGCTACGAGACATAATAACAAAAGTTAGATATCATACATAACCTATATCATACATATAGTACCTCATCGTCAACACTTTCAAAAGACTCGGCGTCAATATCATCCTCATGATCTGACGGTATGTAGTCATCATCATCTACCTCAGCCCTAATGTTCTTTCCTTTCTCATTAACACGATTGGGCTAAGTAGAACCCATCAAAGAAGCTACTATACGCTTCAACTGTAGAGCATCGATTTTCTTATTATTCTTCTTGATTGTCTTATATCTTTCCATTTTGTACTCTGTTAGCCAGGGTTAGCCCTAGGCATAGGCCCACCAGGCCATGGCTTAGGGCCCCTCAAAATAGACCCTAAAAAGGGATCCCCTCCTATTATAGTTTAGTATAATATATTAGGTATGTTTTAAGTCCAAAAAAAAATTAAAGAAGGCCCAAACTAACTTAAAATAAATTTACCCATTAAAAAATTGAAAGGCCCATTCAAAATTAAAAGGGTCCATTCTCTCTCCCTATCTAATTCCTAACCCTAACTACTCTTAAGCCAATTTTGCCAACAACTTGACAGCAGCCCAACAAAGTGCACAAAGCACTAAGCAGTGAGTGGCACACAAGCAGAGCACTAGCACAACAGAGCAGCACTGAGCAGCACACAAACAGAGACACCGAGTAGCAGCAGCAGCAGCAGCAGCAGCAGCACAGCAAGATAGGTAGGTTATTTTTTTTCTATTCAATTAATTAAATATTTGTCTTGTCTTTTGCTCAACTACTATTATAATATTGGTATTTACATCAACAAAAAGAATTTGTTTAAGTTTAATAGTTCACATCACATAATTTAAAAGTTTTGTGTTTTGTTAAATGGTGGTGGTGCTCTTGTTTTGAATTTTGATCGAAAAAAGAATTTTGATCTCAACTCATCATGACTCTTAAAAGAAATTATCCATCTGGATTCGCAAAAAGGAAAAAGAAGCAAAGGGTCAAAAAATTAGTCGAGTGTCAAAGGGGAGCTATTGATAAATTCTCTACAAGTGACAAACACGCATAACAATCTTTTATCCTTTACCTTCAAATTTTTTTTCATTCAATGAAAAAAAAAATTGTGAAGGGCCCTAGAAATTTATTAGTTGATTATCGGCTTTGGACCCCAGAAATCTCAGGATCGGGCCTATTGTTAGCTTCTATTTCATTAGAAAACCTAGTTTAATCCATTGTTTCTCCCCTTTGGCCATTTTGTTAACTAAAAAACATAAATTGATATAAAACATAAAATATAAAGCAGAATACTTACTTGAAGAGACAAAACAAAATATATCATAAGCATGTAATGCATAAAAAATATATGTCCATATAGAAAATACAAAACAAAAACTACATATCATATTCCATATCAGGATCCATATCATCATCAAGTATGTCAAGTTCTTCATCTTCTCTGTCATCTCTACCATCTCTCATTGTTTTATTTAGAATAACCTTAGCTTCAATATTATCCCTATGAAATCGAATAATATCTTCAATATTGATCAGGACAACTGATTTTATGTTTTCTTGTTGGAATGCATCATAAAATTCTGGTTGATCCGATGGTTCTCCATCACCAACCTTTGGTATGTCAAACACATCCCTATGTTGGACCTGTTGCACAACTTGTCAAGGTTGCCCCCATTTGGTGTCATTCAGGTAGAACACTTGTATAGCTTGACTAGGCAAGATAAAAGGGTCAGATTGATACCATCGGCTTGTGACATCGATGCTTGTACTGTTCTACTTCTATCAAAGTCATCGGTGTTATACCATTCACATTGAAACAAAACAACTTTATTTTGACACATGTACTCAAATTCCCAAATATTGCACAAGTGACCATAGAATTCGTGCCTCTCTCCCTTGTAGTCCCCTTCGGTAAGCACACCACTATTTTGACTCTTACGACGATTGTCTAATTCTTTGGTATGGAATCTTACACCATTGATTATACAACCCGAGTACTCTTTTACTATCAAATTGGGACCATTCGCTAATGACCACAATTCTTCAGTTGCTTCTGGTGCCTCATCAACTCTCAATCCATTTATCTATATCCACATGCAATTTGTAACACTTGAATTATGTTAGTAATGTTTGAATTTTATACAAGCCTAATAGTGTTTGGGTAATTGTCAAAATTAAAAATGACTTACATATTCTTTGAACCACTTCGGAAATTCTTTCTGTTGTGTCTGAGTTATATCTTGTCCAATGGAAATTTGTAACAAATTCTTATGTTCCCTACTCAAATAGTTTTGGTTAATAAGTGAAATACTATTATTAATGACTAACAACATGAAGAATGTTAAAACATATATAATTATAAGAAACACATACTGAAGATACTTCTCTATCTCAGGGCTATTTTACAACAAGAACCAATGAGCAATATCACGAAGTTCCTATGACATCTCAACATGTTTTCTGATTTGGCCAATAGGACGGGCAATTTCTGTGAATATTGTCAAACCTTACAACGGACTCCATAATCTTCATTTCGTTCATCTCAATTATGCACGATTTCAATCCCTTCAAGATACATTGAGCAAAAAGTAATACACACCTTGACAATGTAAGCCTTTGCAATAGAACCTTCTGGTCGAGCTCGATTGATGACAAACTTCTTTAAAGCTCCAAAAAACCTTGAAGAGATAACCAATTAGGAGTAAGGTTAGCCATACAACATAATCTATACCTTTCATTTCAAAGTACAATTTTAGAAATTACCTTTCAATCGGGTACATCCACCGATATTGCACAGGTCCTTCGAGAATAGTCTCACGTGACAAGTGAATGGCCAAATGAACCATCACATTGAAGAAGGCTAGAGGAAAGATCAAACTTACATAGTATGAGTACTATGTGTTCCTCTAATTTCTCCATTTCACTTCGTTTCAGTGTCCTTGAGCATAGATCTTGGAAGAAGCTACCTAACTCAAAAAGTGCTATACTGATCTCTTTATCCACATAACCACGCATCACAATCGAAAGAATCCGTTGTATAAGTACATGGCAGTCGTGGCTTTTCAATCCTGTCAATCTTCTATTTTTTGCATTCACTGATCTCGAAATGTTTGCCACATACCCATTTGGATACTTGACTGATTTCAAGAATTCAAAGAAACCCTCTCTCTCTTTTGGGGTCAGTGAGAAGCTGGCTCGAGGCTTGACATATGATCCATCAGGATTTTGTGTCAGCCACAATTCGTTCCTTATATTCATATCTTGCAAATCCATTCGTGCTTGTCTAAAAACATTTTCACTAAAGTTCTTCACCATATGCATGACATCAATGTTGTGTCGAAGCCTCATTTTTTTTCCAATACGGTAGCTCATACAAGATGCTTACCTTTGTCCAATTTGGGTTTTGATGAGGTCTTTTCTTGTTGCTTGGATGTTTTCCATATGTGACACTCGTCACGCTGTCCAATTGTTGTTGAATCTTTTCTATCAATATCACCAAAGATCTCTTCCATTTTTCATGCTTGCCATTATATGCTCTACTTTTTTTCCTTTCTAGGTGGTCTTCAGGCAAGTAGCATCGATGGTTAGTGTACGCAGTCTTACTTCTTAAAAATTCAAAATATGGTTCATTATTGCAAGTATAACAAGAATAATGACTCTTTGTTCTCCATCCAGACATGTCACTAAATGCAAGCCAATCATGAATCGTCCACAACAAAGCTACACCCATCCAGAAAGTCTCACCAGTCGAGGCATCATAGGTTAACGTACCATTTTTCCACAATTGTTTCAATTCATCCACTAAAGGTCTCATGTAGACATCAATATCAATTCCTGGTTGTGATTCACCAGGAATAAGTAATGACAACATGAAAAATGAATCATTCATAGCTAACCACGGTAGCAAGTTATATGGAATGAGTATGACAGGCCACAAACTATATGAGTTATTCATATTTTCGAAAGGGTTAAACCCATCAGTAGCCAACCCTAGCCTGCTCCAAGGCGAATTCAGGATGTTGTGAATTGAATTCCTTCCACTCATCACTATCTGCAGGATGCCTCAATATACCGTCATCTAGACATTTTTCCTTGAACCATTTCATATCCTCAGCTTTTTTCCTCGACATGCACAACCTTTTCAATCTCGGTGCCAATGGGAAGTATCGAAGGACCTTACGAGAGATCTTCTTACCTCTACCATGATTTGTCTTGTGTCTGGAAGCCTTACAATTTGGACATTTGTCCAGTGTTGCATTCTCCTTCCAAAAGAGCACACAATCATTTACACAAGCATTAATGAGCTCGTATGACAAACCCAATTCACGTAGTATATTTTTAGCTTCATAAGTTGACTTTGGAACCAAATTATCCTTCGGTAAAAGTTTTGTTAAAAACTCTAGCATCATGCCAACTGGCTTATTACTCCAATGGTTTGTTACCTTCATATTAAATACCTCGATGACAAACTTTAACAAAGTGTAGTTTGTGCAACCTGGGTACACCTTACGTTTGGCATCATTCAACAATTTATCAAAAGTGCGAACCTCCTCCTCTTAGCTTGTATTAGTTGATTCCCCTCTTATTTGATCTTCCACTAAGGCATTAATACCACCCAAAACCTCATTGCCCTCAACAGCTATATCATGATGATGAGCCTCATTTGATTCACGGGGTTCCCCATGCACATGCCAGATAGTGTAAGTTGGAATAATCCCATGATGTAGCAAATGAATTTGAACAATTTGAAAATTTTGTCGAACAACATTCACACACTTTCGACAAGGGCACAAAATTTTACTATCTCGATCAATAATCGCCATTGCAAAACAAAGAAATCATATTACCCCATCATAATATAGCTGACTTATCCTTCCATTAACTATGCTACCTAGTGCAATCCAACTCTTGTCCATGTTTGACTATGCTAAGTTAATTAAAGTTAGGTGAATGGGAAAAAAATTATATATAAAAAAAATCAAAAATAAAAATTTTAATTAAAAAATAATTTGAAGTTAAATGATTATACCGAGTTATACAAATGACAACGACACATAAATCACACGAGGAAATAGACAAAGCAATTTAGCATGAAAAAAATTGAATCAGCAGGCTAAACATTTAATTCATAATTTCGCACAAGTTCAACTAGTTATAATTGAGGAAGGTTTTTGACTATCCATTGCTAGTAATGTCAGAATTTACCATAAGCCTCTATAATGATGTCACCAAGGCAAAGTCTTACTTTTTTGACAAGAATCGATATGTGTAGTTTTTCAATTTGATTTTTTTCAACTTTCAGTTCAGTATCGATTCAAGTATCTTATGCACCAAACTAAACTAAAACCGACCGCTTTAATATATATTATATTTATAATATATATATATATATATATAATCTAATAATTTAATGATATTAATAAGTATAATAAATTATTAACCTTATCATCTCTATAATTTAATTTAGTAAACTCTTATTATATATAATCTTTATGAAGGTTTAGTATTTATTATTATTTTTTTGTTTATATTTTTATTAATCTAGGAAACACGCCGAATTTTGATTACCAATTTTCTTCAACCTTAGTGCTCCTTAGAGAGTTTTCTATTCTTCAATTAGACCTTTTTTTAACCCAATAATGAGATTGCTTACCACCTTATGTTGAGTTGGTCGGCTTTCTATAGCATTATGTTGATCACTAAAACTATGAAGTTGCTCCATAATTCTAAAAAGAATCTCATCTCGGTGGTTCTCAAGAAATATCCCTCATATATATATATATATATATATATATATATATATATATTCTGGAATGCATAGACATGTTCTAAACAATGGAACCTTTTACTTTTATGCCAAACTGATGTAGTACAAGTGCAGGAATATTCTCCTAATAGAGAGGCCAAACTTAACTGGAAAGGGCTATTTAGTGTTGATTTTAATTGGATTCAAAAGGCTAGAAGAATGGTTAAATATGGGGATTTTAGGGTTTTAAAGGTGTAACAGAACATTAACTGTTTGAAAACAAAAACACTAGGTTTTAGAGGTTGCCTTGGGCACTGTGTGAACAATGCCCATAAATAGTAGCCTTCTTGTTTTGTGTTCTTTTAGGCACTAGGATTGAAGAATTGAAGGGAAGATGGCTTATTCTTGTGGAATAATGTTTAATGGTAGGGAAAAGGTAGCAAAATAGATATAGTTTGTAGCATTGTTTTCAAACCCGGACCGGACCGGCCGGTCGGACCGGTTGAACCGGGAACCGGGCCTTGTTCCGGTCCGGTCAACCCCCTAAACCCGGATTGGGGCCAAAACCGGGAAAACCCGGTGACCCAATGGTCGAACCGGTAAAACCGGTGACCCAGTGGTCGAACCGGCCAGAACCGGTCTATTTTTTTTTTTTCTTTCTTTTCGTTCTTTCTTTCTTTCTTATATATATATATATAAATATATTTCAAAATTTTGACTAAAAATTCTTATTTCAAGAGTCTCCTCTTGTAAGAAAGAGTCTCATTGAAAGCTTGAGAAGATTATGAAAGTCTATTCCTATTTATAGGAAAAGATTTTTCAAAGAGAACCTACAAAATTCTATGTGGGATTCAATCAAATTATTTGAAACATATTGATTGGAGGGAGAGTTAAAAATTTCATTTCCCTCCAAAATTAAATCTAGCATTCAATCAATTATTTGGAGGGAATGTTTAAAAAATTTAATTTCTTTGAAATAAGTGACTTTTTTTTTATCAATTATGACTTTATTAAATATTATTAATAAATATTATGCAACAATTTTTATTTTTATTTGATTATTTATATATATTTTTATTTATTTATAATTTATAATTATATTTTTTAATTATATAATATTAATTATGACGTCACGGTTCGACCGCTTTGACCCGACGGTTGAACCGGTGACCCGTCCACCCGGTCCCTTTTCCGGTTCGCTCACCGGTCCGGTTTTGAAAACATTAGTTTGTAGTTTAAAGGCTTTAAATTTAAAATAAAAAAAATTAAAAACAAAATGTATAGGACTTTTACTGGAAATGGATTGATTGTGGTATAATAAGTTGTACCAATTTCTAAGAAGGGCATTGATTTAGACCCCCTTAAAACACCCACCCCCACAACCCCCTCACACACATGGAGGTTGGGGATTGGGTGAGAAGAAAAAAAAAAAAAAAAAAAAGTTGACCAATCAAAACTAAAGGGGGTCAAGGTGGTGACCCCCAAAGGGGGTCTCAACCTTTATTCTTTCTAAGAAAGTTGTGTTCATGTTCTTTTATGGAAACACTTTTCTGAACATCCAAAGACATTTGGTTGTGAGAAGACAAAAATTTTGAGAATATGTTAATACTTTTTTCTACAAAAATTTTGGAATTGTAAAAAATTGATCTGTAACTATTGGGTTGCTTGTAGAGAAACTTTTGAGAACGAATTTCAGAAGTAAACATCCAAAATGTGTTTAATGTCACATATTCAATTAATTTCTAGGCACGAGATTCATACACCGGTATATGCTTGGCTTGCTTGACAGAAACTAGAGTTCTGCGTTGTACGAGACATTTAAATATGCAAGCCATACCCGAGGTAGGGATACCTGAGTTTCAGATACCTATCCTCCATTTTCCATTCTTTTAACTTACTGAAGAAAAAATCATACCCAGTGCATAAGGCTCTCTTGGAACCGACTCTCTAGGAAGTCTCAAGTAGCTAAATTGATATACCAAATTGGAAATTGTAAAAAAACTCTATTCATTGAATCATACATTAATTAGTTGAATTTCATTTTTTTTTTTCTTTTTGGGAGGGGCGGGGGGCGACTGTTAATTTCATATAAAGCAAATAACATGAATGAGTCATTAACTTAACAAGTCTATATTCAAGCACTCATTTCTTCATAACCAGTCTGAAGAAATCATATATGGGACACTGCGTGTCTCAGTAGTTTTCAAAATTAGGGAAAACAACGAAATTAGTTTTGAAAATTAGGGAAAACAAAGATAGAAAAACAGAGAAATTGAGTGTGCATGTGTGTGTGTGCGAGAGAGAGAGAGAGGACCCATACCTGAAAAGAGAAAAATAAAGAAATAATCAAATAAGCGATGTAGGTGGTGCTGACGATTGCTCGAAGGAGAATGTGGTGACGTTAGTGACGGCACTGAAGGAGGAGAACGGGTGACGTTGGTAGCGGTGCTGAAGGAGGAGAAGGGGGGTTGAAGGCAAATGGCATGTGTTTTGCAAGAAAGGGATGGAAGGAAAACTGAAGCACCAAAAAAAAATGGAGGGGGGAATTAGTAGGGTTCTTTTTTTCATTACCACCAATATTTCAAAGTTCTCCTTCCAAAATTGGTGATAAAATAATTTTCTCACCAAAAATTTCAAAATATTAAAATTATTGATGACGAAAATATATTCCTTATCAAATAGTTTCAAAATATTTAAAATCAAAATTTTCAAAAAAAAATATTTAAAATTATTGGTGATGAAAATATATTCCTCCCTAATAATTTAATAATTTGTGACAAAATTTTTCCCACCAAAAGTTTCAAAATCTTGGCGCCACCCAAAAAAATTAGAGTGAAAACTTTTGGTGACGAAATTTAATTTTTCCTCACCTAAAAAGAAATATTTATTGACGAAAATAAATTTTGTTACCTATTATTTTTACTTTTTATTATATGTGACAAAATTTTATAATTCGTCATGGATTATTCTTATTTAGTCACGAAATTTATTTTCTTCACTACTTTTCGTCACTATAGGTTACTTAGAGAGCTAATTAACTTGTGTTTTGTTTCGCGAGAGAGAGAGAGAGGAAAACTGATAAACAAAAAAAAAGGGGGGGGGGAGTTAGTAGTCTATTTTTTTTCATTACCGCCAAATATGTCAAAATTTTCCCTCCAAAATTGGTGACAAAATAATTTCCTCACTAAAAAATCTCAAAATATTAAAAATTATTAGTGGCAAAAATATATTTCTCACCAAATAGTCTTAAAATATTTAAATCAAGTTTCTCAATATATATATATATATATAATTATTGGTGACGAAAATATATTCCGCATTAATAATTTTATAATTGGTGACAATTTTTTTTTTTTTGCTACCAAAAAAAATTAGTGGGAAAACCTTCAGTGACGAAACTTAATTTTTCCTCACCTAAAAAGAAGTATTTGTTGATGAAAATAAATTTCGTCACGTATTATTTTTATTTTTTATTATATATGACAAAATTTTATAATTCGTCATGAATTATTCTTATTTAGTGACGAAATTTATTTTCTTCATTACTTTTCGTCACCATATGTTACTTTTGTTGTAGTACCAAAATTATCTTTGTAAAAATATTCCACCCATTCAAATGCACACTCCCACACCCCCTACACCCCAAAAAGTCTCTCGTGCAAAGTCCTAACAAAACCCACGACTATGGAATCTCCCAAAACTAGTGGAAAAAATTTGTGGTGATTGAGAAATTTTTTCTCTGCTTTATTATGAGGTTTGTCAATCCATTTGATTTTTTTTTTTCTATTACCTCTTTTTACACACACAACACAATCCACTTTCAAGCTTCTCTGGTTGGTTTTCTATTATTTATCCATGGCCTCACTATACTTGTATGCCCTCTATGTAAGCAAAACTGGGCAGCATTTCACTCATCGGTTGACCACCCAAGGGTGGTGCAACCTCCTTTATTTGTCTACTTCTGCTGCTGCTTCGGTTATCTGTTCTCGAACAAATAAGAAATGTTCGGTTACTTGTTCCTGAACAAATAAACAATGTTCGGGCCTGTATTCCCGAATTTCGGTCATATGTTTGGGAGTTCATCAGTCTCGAAAAAATGACGAACAGTTTTTATTATTTTTGCGATTTTTTTTCAAAAAACTTGCTCTTACAAGGCCAATCTCCTCTGAGCTAAGAACACCATTAAAGCTATTTTTGAGTTTTTTATTGTTGTACTTTTCTCGTCTCATGGAGTTGTGGTTGTCGGAAAAACTTCTACTTATTGTCTTTACCGGAGAGGTGTATATAATTAAATGGTTGACATCGTTGTTGTCGGAATATTGCCACCAAAGGGTCTTTAAGGTTTTGAGAGTAGGTAGGTTTTGAAGGTGGGATTTGGAGAAGATGGATGAGAGGTGATGGAGGTGGGTGCTCTTATAAATCCTAACTCATGATGTAATGGATGTGTAGACTTAATTGTAAGATGGGATGTCCCAAAATTATTAATGTTCTTTTTAGTAATCTCATTTGAGATTATTATTGTAATAAAAAATAAAAAATAAAAAATAGAGAGTCCAAAATAATTGATGGGATGCTAATAGTAGCACTCATTGCAAATACAATTAACATTGTTAATAGACAATGCTAATTTATATTTTTACCCTTCTACGTGAAAAATATATTTTGCACAATATATGGAAGAATTATAGGAAAGTGGATAAACCAAACCCACCAAGCCTTGATCAATGGCAGTTAAAAACACAAAACTCTTTTTGTTTCTTTCTTTATTGCATCAAATAATCATAAGTATTGCCAACGGTCAATGGTAGCAAAGTTCTCATGTAGCCTTTTTCAACCCTTATTAATGGTAGAAAAATTCTCATTTGTAGGCAAAAACACCATAACACAAACACTATCGGTGGTGGTGGTGGTGGGGTTGGGGGTGGTGGTGGTGGCGGCGGCGGCAATAAATTCCGACGATAGGTAAATCTCTTGTTGCAAAGTGGTGTCCTACTCTGAGCTTGAGGAAAGAAGATGAGATTTTTTTTTTTTTTTTTAGAAGTGAGGGGAAAAGATGAGCTTTGATGAAGGGTTTTGTAGCAGAGATGTGGGTCAGATACATGGAAGATAAGGTTATGTACATATATTATATATTTAAAGTCATGTTTGGTTGTAATATTTAGAGTAGAAAATAAATAAGGGCATTTTCGTCTGAAAAAATCATATATTATACCATGTGCTTTTCATGTGACTTATTGTCATCCAAATTTTTAACAGTTAGCTAACAAAAGGATTTTAGTGTCACAATATGAGGGGTATAGTGTTGGGTTTTAAACATTAAAAAGGTAAATTGCAAATGAGCTTTAGTTTTTTTTTAGGGGGGGGGGGTATTGTAATTTATTAGCAAAAAAAAAAGTTTAATTTGTATTTCATTAACTTTTTTCTTCCTTCTTTTTTACCTCCTCAAATCGAAACAAAGCTTTTAAGTTTTACAACCTTGAAAAGAAAAGGTTTATTGATATTCTGGATTACTTCCAAAAAAACCACTGCCTCACTAGGGAGAGAGGTCAATATAGAAAATGAGTTGGATATAGTTCATAAATTCATAATAGAGTTGTTTTTCTTTTCATTTTTGTAAGCATTACATTTCCAATTCATTAAGCATTACTGTTACCACCATAAATCTGTAATTTTATTATTATTTATTATTTATATAATTGTAGGACATGTGGCATCCTTCTATTTATTTGAAGGTTATGAGAAGTTATGAAATGTGAAAAGATGATGGAGAACAAAGTAGAAAACATGGAGCATGAAGTGGAGGTTGAAAAAAGTTACGGAAGATCATGAAGTATGAAATGGAGGAGGTGGAAGAGTGTGTAGTTTTAGATAGTTTTTTCCTACAAGTGTTTGCCTATAAATAGCCATTTATGGCTACATTGTAAGAGATCCAAGAACTCAAATAAAAAACAATTGATTTATATTTTTCTTGTCATTTATATTTCCTGTACTTAATTTTTTGCAATTTATTTTATGCACTTCATTTTTGAAGTATAGGAGTAGAGGCAAGTTGGACATGTGGCATCCTCCTACCCATTTGGAGGTTATGAGAAGTTATGAAATGTGGAAAGATGATGGAGAACAAAGTGGAAAACGTGGAGTATGAAGTGGAGGTTGAAGGAAGATCATGGAAGATCATGGAGTATGAAATGGAGGAGGTGGAAGTGTGGGTAGTTTTAGATAGTTTTTTTCTAGAAGTGTTTGCCTATAAATAGTCATTCATGGCTACATTGTAAAGGATTCAAAATTCAAATCAAAGACAATTGATTTCAATATTTTTTATCATTTTCCTTAACATAGATTTATATTTCGAAGTCTTTATTTTCAACACTTCATTTTCTGCACTTTATTTTATGCACTTCATTTTCGAAGCATAGGAGTAGAGGTAAGTTCTCTGCACTTTATTTTATGCACTTCATTTTCGAAGTATAGGAATAGAGGTAAGTAATTATAACTTTGATTGTTCTCTCAATCGTCTTTCTCTATCTCCCTCATTCTTTTTTTAATTTTTCTTTTCTCTACACTTGGCAATTTTGAAATCCTCTTTGTTGAGCCAAAAGAACCGTCAACGCAATCGCTTGATAATTGGCTTGAATTTAATCTGTAAGGATTTTTCAATCCTTACTGATACGCTCGTATTTATGGTATTTTCCTTCGTAGGAAAAATAAACCAACAATTACATTTCCAGTTCATTATGTGTATTGATATACAAAAGGAGAATTACAAATCAGTGAGAATTAGAGAAATTATTTATGAAAAAAGATAAACATTATAAATATTAATAATTAAAATTATAAATTTTATATTTTATATTTTGTATATATAATTTTTCTGCATTCCACTGATCTATAATTCTCCAATGTACAAATAAAAAGTACACTATTGAGACTTCTCATTTTAAAATAAAATATTAATATCACATCATTCTAGTAAAAAAGTAAGGCCAAGTTTGGGAAGTCTCAAAAAAGTTAAAAAGTCAAAAAGTTACTCAAAAAGTTAAAAAGTTATCACTATTCACCAAAATTCAACAATTACGGCTGCACAACTCCCAATACTAATTTTCCCCTACATATTAATTTATACAGTTTTTTAATACACATTTTTTCATAAAAAGTCAAAAAGTTAACCGAAACATTCATATTTTCAACATCAACTTTTTAGTCTAAAAAGATAAAAGTGCACTTATTTAGGACACCCCAAACAATCTCTAAGTAAAACAAAGGCCCATTTTGAAAAAATTGACTTTTTAATTTTTTTTTTGACTTTTTTAAGTCACATCATATTTTTACTATTTTACATATTTTTTTAAAAAAAAAGTCAAAAAAATAAAAATAAAAAACATCAATTTTTAACCTACATTCCAAAACACTCTAAAATAAAATAAAATAAAATTACTCATCTTATGTATTATTCAAGTAATAAAAATGTTCTTTATTAGATGTAAGCTCTTTTACATAAACCCTGCTAGTACCAACCACTGTTACAGATTGGGCTAGCTAGAGTGCCCAGTGACTCTTTAATATAGAATTCCCCTTTTAATCTGTAATCTATTTTTGCCCAAATTAGAGCCCATTTACAAACCCTAGAAAATCTCTTTTGTCGCATTTCATTCGTTTTCCATCCTTACTTTCATCAGCTGGAGACTCCTCCACGGCGCGGCGTTTGTTCTCTCAAGATTCTCAAGTGTTGGTTCCTTCTTCTCTAAGAGCTCTCTCTGTCTCGCTCGCTTGCGACGCCGTCTTCTACAAAATGGTATGTAGAATTATTGTTTATGTTTTATTTCATTTCCAGTTAGATTTAGATGTATAGATAGATACAGCTATGGTTTGCATAAACTGTGTGTGTGTATTTTGGGTATCAACATCGTTGGGATGATTTTACACTGTGATGCTTTTTGCACTCGCCTTTATTGATGTTTGTAATTGTACCCAGTACTTTGCTTCTCATCAAGAATACCTATTTTTACCTTAAAATAGGGCTCAAAATTGGAGGAGTATCTTTTTCAACAAAATGGAAAGAACAAAACCTATATATATATATATATATATATCATATGTATGTACAAGGATGGACACAGGATTTTAACTTTAGGGGCGAACTAATATCCAACATAAAAAATTTATTGTTCGGATAATTTTTATTGCGTTGTTGTCGTACAAAAAATGTATGATTAAAAAAAAAAGACAAATTATTATATTGACTAGAGGATAAATTGTCAACTTTCGCGTTTTTACAAACATCAAAACTCAAATATTGTTAACAATTTTTGAAAGTCGGAATGTTTAACGTTGTAACCGAAATTACAAATGCAAATTAAATTTATTTGCAAGCTTGCAAATATCTTCAATTTCAAAAAACTATAATCACTCCTATGGCTAAAAACAAACAACTCCATCACATTCTCTTTAAATCGGTTTTTTAGTTCTTGTAATAATGTATCACGTGTAACGGTAAAATTAGCAACTCGAAAATGATGCTGAATGGTAATGTGATCTCTTTGTTGATGAACACGATCCATCGAATGTAAGATCTCAAAGAAGAGGGAAGAAGAATGAGAGAACTACAGCAGAGAAATAAGAAGAAGAGGAAGAACTGAAATTAGAAGAAGTTTTGAAATAGAGATGAAAATGAGTTGAAGAGAGCATTGAAATAACAAGAACGATAAAGGAAAAAACCAAAACAGACAAGAAGAATAAGAGGCAGAAATAATGAAGAATATCTGAAGTTGAAGACTAAAGATTGAAACTTGAAAATGCAGATTTTGTTAAAGAAATCTTGAGGGGGCAGGTACTAAATTTCTCAAAAAAATCTTGGAGGGGTGAGCCCGTGTAATTTATAAATATCAATTACTAATATCACTATATTTAAGGAGCTTTTTCAAAACTTAAGGGTGGCCACTGCCAGCTGTGTTACATGGACTCGCCACTTTGGGGCGAAGTACCCGTGTCGACACGACACGACACGGGTGCGGGTGTGAGATCTGTGTCGGATTCGCCTGTTCTCATTCGGACACGGCTCTTCACAGACACAGACAGCAAAAGAAATGAAGGAGGAGAGAGCAAGAACCTGGTTGAAGCTCGAAGACCTCCAGTCGAAGCTCTATCCGGTCGATCCAGTTGAAGATCGAAGCTCCATCAGTCGATCGAAGCTCCATCCGGTCTCTCTCTCTCGCCTTCTCTCTCTCCCTAGCGATCGCGATCGCGATCGCTTCCCTTTTTCTCCCTCTCCCTCTCTGTGTCGTTTTCCCTGGCTCTGTCTTCCTTCTCCCTTTTCCCCTTTTCTTCTTCCTTCTCCCTGACTCTGTCTAATCTATCTATTATTATAACTATAATAATAAATAATAAACTATTAATAGTTAATAACTATAATAATAAATATTATTATAACTATAATAATAAATATTATTATTATATATCATACACTAATTATTATATAACATATAATATATTTATTAGATAATATATTTATTATAATAACTATAATAATAATAATAATAATAGTTAATAACTATAATAATAACTATTATTATTATATATTAAATAATAATTGTTATATAATATATTTATAAGATAATATATACTTGTATATATTAATAAATAAAAAAAACACATGTATGTAAAATAAAATAAAAAAATTAATTAGAACACATTGTTTAAAAAATATAATAAATAAATTAAATAATTAATGTATATTAAAATAAAAATATATATATATATATATATATAATATAACTCATCTCCATAGATTTTTATTTGTTATTTATATAATATAACTCATCTTCATATAATAAATATATATTTTTAAAAAAAAATTATTTAACGTATCCCCGTACCCGTATCCAAATTTGGATACATATCCACGTACCCTTAATTTTTAATTTTGAAGTGTCTGACCCCTAGATACGCACCCGCACCCGATACCCGTACCCGAGTCCGTGTAACCTAGACTGCCAGCAGCCTCCCCCTTGGTCCATTCCTGTGTATGTATATATGAGAGAATACATATCATAAAAACAAAATAGCAAAGAGATAGAGAGCTGTTGGAGAAAACAGGATTGTTTGCTTATTTGTGATTAGGGTCGTTTCATGTAGAGGCCAAGAGCAGTTGAATAAAAAACAATTTTATATATTTGGGGGTTCTACAGTAGCTCCCCACAATTGAGGAGCAACTGGGACAGTTGAACTTCCTATAATAGGGGCCCTCTTTAGGGAAGCTGCTGGAGTTGGTTTTATGGGGTGAGACTCTCCAAAATATCTAAAAAGTAGAGGATTGGGGATGCTCCAAGAATTAACTACTTAAATTTTTTTAAATTTTTCGCATACATTTCAACAGTCACCTAATTTTGTAAGTCACACTGATGGTGGTTATCAAACGAATTTATTTAATTTTCACTTAATATGTTGAGTTTTAAGTTTTGAATTAAGTTATCAAACACTAGCTAGATCTGTATGAAGTTTGTTGTCCATTGACTGCACTTGGGGTCCCTTTTTGTTGAACAGGCACCATGCAGAGATTAAGTATTGGTGAAAAGGTTTTCCCATCATTCTTCACCTGCTCCTTCAATTTTAATTTCCATTGAAACTAGGAGCGACAGGGCTGTCCCTACAATGGACTGGGTCAGTAGCTTGCCATCAGATATACAACGCAATATTCTAGGGCGCATTCCTTTTGAGGAAGTAGCAGGAACAAGCATCTTGTCAACGACAAGTAATTGGTCTGAACATTCAGTCATACTTGACAAACTCCTCTTTGAAGAGCGGGGCCAATGGATTGATGAACTCCATCCAAGTGCATGGGTGAACAAAGTTGAGGAAATTCTCAATAATCATCGTGAAGGTCTCATTCCCATTCAAAAGTTTGTTCTCCACATTCCGGACATGCAATATAAGTGGGGCCTATTTATAAATATCTGGCTGTCATACCTGTCAAGCAATAGTATCAAAGAACTCTCCGTGGATAATTGCAATGTTATTACATATATGCTTTCTTCTATCTCGTTGAGTGGTCTGAATTGACACGATTGATGCTCCGTAATTGTGCATTCTACAAATCATTTGGAAGCTTTCAGAATCTCCGATTCCTTCATCTTGAGAAAATAGCATTTGGTTCCGTCAAAGTTGGTGATGTTACACTCAGTACCCCATCGCTTGTGTGGGCGGAGCTTATAGATTGCACAGGCTTTCGATATTTGGATATTCAAGCTCCAAATCTAGTGAACTTTGTTGTTGCCACTAGTGTTAGAATGAGTCGTGATGATGAGAATCATATGAGGTTAAAGCTGGCGAAACCAACTATTCGAATCATCAACCCCAACCACAGCGGCTCAAAGTTGGGTTTCAGAGTAGAATATTTTTTCTCTTCCCAAGGTCGAAGGGTTCGGGCCAGAAGGTGAACCAGCCTGAACTATGGACAAAAACAGAAGTTGCTCTGGATTGGGTTGTGATTGATATGGATGGACCATGGCTGGTGTCGACTTAGTTAAAGTCAATAAGCTAGCTTTTTTTTTGTTTTTTTTGTTTTTCATCGTTTTGGGTATGTTATATTCGTTTTGTAAAATGTTTTAAGATCCGTTTTTTCTTTTTTCCTCATAATTTGATCTATAATGATGTGGCATGACATGACATATATTAACTTTTGATTTGTTTTGTGTAAAATTTATCTCTCTTATTATATCATTATGGGTAAATTTAAGAGTTTAATATATGAGTATGTAGCACTAATCATTTCTTTTCCCAAAATGTTTCCAATGCTTGAAGCTTTTTGCAAGGATGGCTATAACTTGGGTTTTGTTTGTGGGAACTTAGTTGAATGCAACGCATTTGAAACTCCATGATTTGTATTTGTATTATATTGTAGAATAATGATTTATCTCTTTAAATTTATTTTCTCAATTTCACTTTTAATAATATGGAATTAGAGAGTTAAAAATGAAAGAGAGGAGTATGAGATTACTTTACATAAGAGTGGATCATGTCATTGGAGGTAGAATTGAAGGGATAACATTAGGGCTTCGTTTGTTTTCAGAGCTAGAATGGAGGAAATTTATAGTAAAAGGATTTATAGTGAAAAGATTAAGTAAAATTGTATTTGTTTTGATCATAGTTGTTAGTGTAGGATTGTTAAATTATTTTTATATAAAATAAATATAAAATAATAAAACAAATAAAAAATACAAAAAAATTAAACATTAATGTTCAAAAAAAAAAATGCCCAACTTTTAAAAAATTTTAAAAAAATAAAAAATTTACAGAAAAAAACGACACAATGAATTTTACTTAATAAAAAATACAAAAAATTAAGCATCAATGTTAAAAAAAAAAAAAAAAAAGCCCAACATATAAAAAAATAAAAAGCAAATAAAAAATTTCTAATATGACGGAGTATTTTTCTAATACCACCTCCACCCTTTCATCCCAATCCCCCTTCCAAGGTCCAACCTAATCCCCTCATCCATCTCAATCCCTTTCCCATATCTATAAACAAATACAACATTAAATAGGTCCCACATCTATCCTAATATCATCCCTTCCTCTATGCTCCAAAATAAACGGGGCTTAGGGGATGCAGCACCACTTATCTTGGTAAGTTAAATTCCTTATTTATGTTTTTTCCTATGTTTGGATTGGATCTTAAATTTGTGAATGAATTTATAGGAAAGAATAGAAAAATGGACGGATTTGTGGGGAAAAAAAATTTAAAACTAATTTCTATTTAGGGTTAGTTTGGAATCATCTAAATAAGCAGTTTATTTGTTACAAATTATCACATCATCTCTAGATTTTTTTGTATTTTTTTTTTATATAAAAAGTCAATAAATTAAAAAATAAGCAAATCTTATAGCCATAAAGACAACACACTACAAAATGACCAAAATAGCCCTATATATAAAACAAGCACACTTATCTGTTGAAAACTAATTTCTCAAACCCTCTCTCTTTCGTCACCATATATACCGTCGCCTCCATCTCCGTCACGGCTGCAAGGGCAACGGCAGTGACGAGGTATGATAGATCTGGTCCAAGATCTCTTGACGGCTTCGAAATTGTCCATGAAAGCATTACCTCCCGCTCCACCGATCTTTTTCTCCTAAGGTTGCTCCACCTACTCTACCTACCACTCTAGCCATGACTCTCATCGTCGCTACCATGACTCTAAAGTTCATATCCAATCAATGGTAAATATGATTTTAAAATAAATTGTTAACAAAAATGTGTTCCGATCAAAGGGCTACTAATATTCGATCAACATGATTTTTGCAGGCATGAAGTATTTGACTAACTTTACACATTGACGGTTTAGATCATCGAAACGGGACCTGTGGTGGGCCTTACGAGCCCAATAGTACGCTCCAGTCCACACAGTAAATTGGAGAGAAGCATTTCCCTTTAAACATATAACTACTAATATTCAATAATTTTAATTTTTATATTAATATTCTACTCAAAAAGTCTTAAAAAATAAATTGTTCGGATCATCAAGATCAGTCCCAAAAATAAACTGTTCGTTTCATTTCTTCTCATTTTTATTATATTGTAGAATCCAAACCCGGCTCCATTTGATTAGAAAGAAATAAATTATAGAAAGTACAAATGGTAAAAAGTAAAGTGAAAGAAAAGAAAAGGAAAAGAAAATATCTTTTCTTGTATAAATTTTGATTAGGATAAAAATCTTGTAAGAAAATAGGAATTCTAATTATAAGTAACTACTTTTATAACAATTTTAAACTTTCTTGTATTTTCGTGTGTTTTTTGCAAAAAACTAAAAGCTTAGTTACCAAAAAATTAATTTTATTAAAACTTCCACCTCATACTAAACAAATTTAGAATTTTTTTTTTTTTTTTTTTTTTTTTTTTTTTTTCAATTTCTAACATTTTTATCCTAACCATAGGAGCCTTAAAACAATGGATGTTAGTGTAATTTTAAAAAATATAAGGGTGTTATCTGTATTTTCAATATACCACATGGGTGATTTGTGTAATTAGTATCTCTATCTATCAGTATGCTTCCAGCCCCTCTCTCTCTCTCTCTCTCTCTCCGAAGAGATGGCAATCTACAGCAGAAGAAGAAGAAGAAGAAGAAGAAGAAGAAGAAGAAGATCAATGAAAGGAGTGGCTTTTCTTCGTCTTTTCAATCTCTGGTATTTCTTACTTTTTAGTTTTCTTGCTCCTTTTTTACCTCTTGTTTTATTCTTTTTCAACCTCAAAGTTCGGATTTTTTTTATATATTTTTTTAATCCTTCTTGTCTGTACATTTCGTTGCCTGTATGATCTGATGCTTCTGGATATGGGTTTGATCTCTTTAGTATTAAACATGTTATGAATTATTGGAATTTGGGGTTGAATTTTGTTGATCACCGCCAGTGAAATTGTAACGGAAAATTTAGGAAAACCCACCGCTTGTTTGTTGACAAAAATCGATGCAAAGAAAAGAAAATCAGCTTTTGAATCAACGGTTATGCGTTATCCGTGTCATCTAAAGAATGAAAATTTCAGTAGTTTTTAATCGAAATTTTTGTGTTTGGTTCAGTAGAATTGAGGTATTTTTTTGTCTGAAGTTCTGGATGAGTTTTTTTTTTTTCCTTCTATTACCTAAATTTTCTCTGCAACCAAACAGAGTGAGGAGAAATTTTTCATTGGTTTGGTTCAAATTTAATTAATGGGAAATGCGAAAGACACTGTTGATGTGTTTTTTTCCTGCCTGTAGGCAATTCAGCTGATGAGGATATATTTTTTTCTTCTTCTATTTCCTAAATTTTCTCTGCAACCAAACAGAGTGCAAGGGGAAAATTTTCATGGGTTTGGTTCATATTTAATTGTTGTAAAATCCAAAAGACTGTTGATGTATTGTTTTTTTCTCTGCCTGTAGATAATTCAACTGAAAACTGCACATGGATAATGTTTTAGGGCAAGATTTGATTAGTGGTATGCCTCAAAGTATTATAGAAACCATCCTAACAAAGCTTCCGATAAGGGATGCAGTAAGAACATGCAGTTTATCAAGTAAGTGGAGGTATAAATGGGCTAACCTTACTCAACTTGTATTTGATGACAAGTGTGCAATGCTTTGTAATGACAAAGGAGCTGTCGAGGACAGCCTTGCAAAGTTCATTACTCGGTTTCTTTTTCTTCATGATGGACCAATTCACAAGTTCAGTTTGTCTAGCACATACTTGCAAAGCTCACCCGATATAGATCAATGGCTGCTTTTTCTATCAAGGAATGATATTAAAGAATTGATTCTTGAATTAGGAGAAGGCGAGTGGTTTAGGGCTCCTTCTTGTCTTTTCTCCTGTCGAAAATTGACTCGTTTGGAGCTAATTCGATGTGAGTTGGACCCTCCTTCGACTTTTAAAGGATTCTTATGTTTGAAATACCTCAATCTTCAACAAGTTTTAATTGCCCCCGATATTGTTGAAAGTCTCATATCAAGTTGCCCTCTTCTTGAGAGTCTGACGTTATCGTACTTTGATAGTTTAGCTCTTACTATCTGTGCTCCGAATCTCAAATACTTGTGTCTGGAAGGCGAATTTAAAGACATATGTCTCAAAAATACCCCACTTTTGCTTACTATATCTGTTGCTATGTATATGACTGATGATATTGCCGAGCATTTTGAACAAAGTTCAAGTTGCAACTTTGATAAGTTTCTTGGCGGTGTACCATGCCTTGAGAGACTTATTGGACATATTTACCTCACCAAGGTAAGACTTTACTAAATTTCATTTATATTTATTTAGGTTCTATGGAAAACATAGTCTAGTGCTTACTCGTGGCCAAGGTGTTTTCTTATGTTATTGTTTTTGTCAAGTATTTGAGTATAGGTAACGACCTAGGAAAACTTCCAGTTGCATATAACCATTTAAAAGTTATTGAATTGTATCAAGTGAGTTTCGAGGACATGAAAGAGATACTGGTGGTTCTTCGTTTGATTGTTAACTCCCCTTGTTTACAAGAACTTCAAATCTCGGTGAGTAGTCTTAAACTCATTAAATATTTTATATTTCAGATTACAATGGCCATTCACTTGTTCATTTCCTTGTATTGATTGATATAGGGTTCATCAAATACATCAACTGCAACAGAAGCTCCTGATTTGGATTTTTGGGAGAAAGAATGCCCGTCTGATTGCACATTCAGTCTGCTTGAAACTGTGAAGATGACAGATATGTCTGGTGTGCCACATGAGATGGAATTCATCAAATTTATACTTAGAAACTCACCAATGCTCGAGACAATGAGCATTACACCTAGTGTATATGTTACAGATGGAAGATTGAATATGTTGATTGAGTTGGTGAGGTTTCGAAGGGCTTCTGCACAAGCTGAAATCATCTTCATCCAAGATTGATATGTAAAAACTGTTTTTCTTACATGAAGTCTCTTTGTTTTGTGTTTGTTTTCCTTCTTTTGACAGGTCATTGGGCTTCCATTTGTATTTATCTTGGCCAAGTTGTTGCAAATGATGAAATAATATTTACAATCCATGCAAAGTCCCACAAAAATCATTTAGTTTATTTTGTCTTTTATTTATTTATTTTGGTTCCTTTGTTAACAATGAAACTCTTCCTTTGCTGCAATTTCCTATTTGTAGCTTAGAATACAGTACAACATTGGGAAGATTTGCAATGAATCATGTGATTGCAAACCATTTTCACCCATCTATGATACTCTGAATGAAAATCCACAATTAAACAGTTTTATATTTTGGTGTATATTAAATATAAATTTTAATCTTATCTTAGGTTGAGCACATCCTGCAAATGTTTCAGCATTTAAGAGGCTAGTGAGGGAAGACAAAGGTTGCTTCAGCAAGACAAATATTATGAGATTTCATGAGAGACTTGTGTGGAATTAATAAGTGCAATACTACAAATTTATGTTGACTATATTTTCTATAAATTACAAGAGACTTTGGGGAAGGATAGAAGTGAAAGCTTGAGTTATCCAGCAACTGTCAGACTTTCATTTAGGCTGTGTTTGGAATTTGAGTTTGTGGAGGAGGAAACAAACAAAGGAAAAATGAAAGATCCAAACACAGTATTAGACTGGAGACAGTTTTCTGAGAAGATTGCATCTAATACCAAAAACTCTTGAGCTCAAAACAAATCTCTTTGAAGTTCTGTTGTACCCTATAGAAAACAACTCTTAAAGCTCATTCCTTGTTTTCTTACAACATTATTCTTACAAGTTTGAAACAACCAGAAAATTCCTTCACTCATCAATACCCAAAAGAAAAAAGAAAATAAGGAACTCGTAAACACGGCGGCCTAAATGTCAGTAACTGAAATCAGATTCTATACAGTCAGAATTTGCCACCACTTTCCAAAGCTTTGAGAATATCATGATACTATACAACAAACTCATTTCCACACATATAGTCTTGCTGTTGCATTCTGTGACAGATTTATTTTCATGTTTCTCTTCTAGAATTTGATCACCAAGGTCCTGATAGCTCCATTGCCTGGATGAGCAAGGATGAGTCGTCTGTGAGATCAGAGTACCGCTCTGAAGAAGAGAACTCATTTGCTCTACACCTGGTTGTGTCAACTCTTTGTGAAGCGTCCCATTTCTCTGCAAGTCCATCTCCTTCGAGCATTCTAACTACTTCAGACATCTTGGGTCTATGACTCGGAAGATATTGGGTACACAAGAGAGCCACTTGAACCATTTCTTCAAGCCCAATCCGATCATAGTTGTTTTTCAAGTCCTTGTTGACCAACGCATCAAGTTTCTTTTCCTGATGAATTTTCTTAACCTGCAATGATATACCCATCAGTCAAATGTACGAGGCAAATGTATAGAGTTCAAAATTATCAAAAACACTTGTTTTTGCTCACCCAATCAAGCATAGCTCCTTTCTAGTTTGCTGTTTTCCCAAATTCGAGAGCTCTTTGACCGGTGATCAATTCAAGTAGAAGGATTCCAAACCCAAGAACATTAGTTTTCTCTGATGACTAGCCTATTGAGAGATACTCCGGGGCTATATGCCCCATGGCTCCTCTGACAGCAGTTGTGACATGTGAATCTTGGTGATCCAAAAGCTTTGCCAATCCAAAATCTCCCACCACAGCTTCATAGTAATCATCAAGCAATGTATTTGCAGCCTTCACATCTCTGTGAATAATCTTGGGATCGCACTGTAAGATTTCTGAATAGCTTTCTGTATCTCATATATTCAATGTATCAAAGATTACAATCAGATCTTAGATTATGTATCCCTAAATCCTAAACCAAAAAAGAAAAAACAAATACAATTATAATTATGTCTCTAACAGGACTCTAACACAATCATGTCTCTAGTAGGACTCTAATTTGTACACAACACACAATAATATATTCTATATTCTCACAGCCCCGCTTAAACTCAAGGTGTTTTAGCAGAAAACACTGAGAGTTTGCTAAGAAGAAACTGAAACCGAGCGGTAGTGTGAGTTTTGGTGAAGAAATCCGCAAGTTGCAAAGCCGAAGGGACGAAAGGAAGCGAGATAGAGGCAGACTGCAGATGCTGGTGAACAAAGTGACAATCAATCTCAATATGTTTCATCCGTTCATGAAAGACAGTATTGTGGGCAATCTGAACAGCACTGCAGTTGTCATAATAGAGAGGTGTCGGAGAGGACTGAGAGACACCCAAATCAGACAAAAGACAACGAAGCCAAACAATCTCAGCAGTGGCATGAGCCATAGCACGATACTCAGCTTCAACAATAGAGCGAGCAACGACTGATTGTTTCTTACTTTTCCAAGAGATCAAGGAATCTCCAAGAAACATATAGAAACCAGACGTAGACTTACGATCAGTAACATCACCGGCCCAATCAGAGTCAGCATAAGCCACCAAGTCCAAAGAGGAAGTAGAGGGCAACAATAAGTCCTGAAAGATGGTACCCCTGAGATAGCGAAGAACGTGAACCAAAGCAGCCCAATGGGTAGAGCAAGGAGCAGAAACGAACTGACTAACCACATGAACAGCATAAGCAAGATCAGGGCGAGTGACAGTCAAATAAACTAAACAACCCACAAGCTCGCGATATAAAGTGGGATCATCCAGAGGGATACCATCAACAGAGTTAAGCTTCACATTAAGCTCAATAGGTGTATCAGAAACCTTAGTATCAGGAAGACTAGCACGATGAATGACTTCATTAGCATACTTGGCCTAAAACAGAAAATAGCCTTTGGGAGAAGAAGCAACCTCAATACCAAGAAAATACCGTAATGGACCCAGATCCTTCATTTCAAAGGTGCAGAAGAGATGCTGCTTGACCTCAGAGATAGCAGAAAGAGTCCGAGCCAGTGATGATCATATCATCCATATAGAGTAAGAGAGCAACAAAACCAGCCGATGTATGTCGCAGAAATAAAGCAGAGTCGGAAGTAGAAGGATGAAACCCGAGCTCGGTAACAACAGTCTGAAATCGATCATACCAAGCACGAGGAGACTGCTTTAGACCATACAGAGCACGCCGAAGATGACAAACCAGACCAGAGGGATGGTGAAGGCCAGGAAGAGGACGCATGTAAATCTCCTCAGTGAGATGACCATTAAGAAAAACATTCTTAACATCCATCTGATAAAGAGGCCAAGAACGAATAGCAGCGATGGAGATCAAAGTATGGACAGCAGTCATCTTGGCAACAGGGGCAAATGTTTCCTCATAATCAATACCATACTCCTGAGAGAAACCTTTGGCAACCAGACGAGCTTTGTAGCGCTCAAGAGACCCATCAGAATGAGTCTTGACTTTGTAGACCCATTTATAACCAACCAAGTTCTTACCAGTAGGCAAAGGAACCAGCTCCCAAGTACTAGTTTTCTGTAAAGTAGACAACTCATCTTCCATAGCATGAACCCAATGAGGGTCCTGACATGCCTCTTTGTAAGACTGAAGTTTTGAAAAAGAGTGAATAGCAGACAAAAAAATACAATAAGAGGAAGAAAAACATGTATTAGACCAACCTAACCTGTTTGGAGGATGACGCGCTCGAGTAGGATATCGGTGTGCAGCAGGATCAGAGTCGGCAGCAGCAGGAGGATCAGTAGTAGGGGTAGAGACAACTGCTGGAGGAGGAGCCTTGCGACGAGAATAAACTAACAACGGAGAAGGAGAACAAACTGAAGGAGGAGAAGCAGCCAGAGGTGAAGTAGGAGGAGAAGATGCAACAAGCTCAGGAGGAACTGTGGAGATGTACTCATCAGATGGTACCTCAGAAGGAAATGGGTCAATGTAAACCAAATCCTCTTTGGAAACCGGAGCAGTGACAGGAGGAAACTGAAAGTAAGGCAGACATTCGAGAAAAGAAACATGACGGGAGACATAAAGACGATGGGAAACAGGTTCGTAATACCGATAGCCTTTCTGAGTAGGACTATAACCCAAAAAGACACAGAGAACAAACCGGGCACTAAGTTTGGTCCTATCTTTGCGGGGAAGAAGGACAAAACTGGCAGACCCAAACACATGAAGGAGGGAGTAGTTAAGAAGTTGGAAAAACAAAGCCTCATAAGGAGACCAACCAGAAAGAATGGGAGTAGGCATGCGATTGAGAAGAAAAGCTGCCTCCCCCTAGAATGGAGCCGGAACTGAGGCAGAGAGAAAAAGAGACCTAGCTGTCTCAAGGAGATGACGGTATTTACGTTCAGCGCGACCATTTTGGGCAGGTGTATCTGTACAGGAAATTTGGTAAATGGTACCCAAATTGGCCAAATACTCACAAAACTCAGTTTTAAAATATTCTCCACCCAAGTCAGACCGTAATACTTTAATAGTAGACCCAAATTGTGTAGTAATCATAGACTGAAAGGTATGGTATATCTGATAGAAATCGGACTTATGAGTCATAAGATAAACCCAAGTGTAATAGGTGTAGTCATCAACAAATGACACATAGTATACAGAACGTCCTTTGGTGAGAACAGGAGAAGGGCCCCAAACATCAGTATGAACTAAAGAAAATGGTGTATCAGATATAGAAGTGCTTTTACGAAAAGGTAAGGTTGTCATCTTGGCGAGTTTACACCCTTGACATTCAGTAAGTTCACTAGGAGAAACTTTTCCCAAGATACCTGATTGAGGCAAAGGCCGCAAACGGTCAGCAGACAAATGCCCTAATCTAGAATGCCATAAGTGGAAAGGACTGGACAGAGAATCTAACTGAAAAGAGAAAAAAGCAATCGGAGAGGTTGTCAAAGGCAGATGCAAGCTCTCTACTACATAGAGGTCCCCAACTCTACGACCAGTCCCAATCTGCTGCTTAGACATCCGATCCTGCACAGAACAGATAGAAGAGGAAAAGATAACATCAAACCCAGAGGCGTCAAGTTGACTGATAGATAATAAACTGACAGATAATTGAGGAACATAAAGAACAGATGGAATAGAGACAACAGACATAGCAGACGGCAGGACAGACCCAACAGATATAACAGATATACCAGACCCATTAGCAGTATTGAAAGTAATAGGAAAAGGAGGAGGAGTGCAATTTTGAAGTAAAGAGAGATGGGAAGTCATATGATGAGAGGCACTAGATTAAAAAAGCCAGACAGACGAAGAGATACCTGAAGAAGACCCAAGCAAACCTGAATGAAGAGATGAAACAATGGAGGTAGATGAAGATGGCTGGGAGTTAGACAATATATGCTGAAGCTGACTAATCTGAGTAGTCAAGGAAGTTAAGTCAGGATCAGGAGTCGGAGCAGATGCAGTAAAATCGGCAGTAGATTGAACAGACAGACATCCATTCTTGGGACAATGGTACTTCCAATGACCCCTTTGATGGCAGTAGGCACACTCATCTGAAGCAATGAGCCCTTTCTTGGGCTTTACAGAAGCAGAAACTGTCATTATCATAATAAACTGAAAGCTAATGGGGGCAACAAAACCAATATATCCAACATCACAGTATAACAACCAAAAGAGTATGAGGTCTAAATGTAATATCAGAAAATAATATGACAATAATCCAATATTAGAGGATTTCAGATGTAAAAATCCAATGAGTCGAACCAGCCTCAAATATAACCCTTTGGAGTGAGAGAAGCTGAAAGGTAACTTCACTTCAATGCAACCAACAGATGCGACGAAGCAACCAGAGAACCATACACCAGGGACAATCGCGAGGCAGAGAGCAGCCAGAAGAAGTCGCGAGTCAAAGACTTGCGAATCAACTAGGTCGCGAAATTTGTCCAAAGAGCTTCGAACCAGAAAGAGAACTAGAGGTTTCGACAGACTGAACTAGAGATGGGTCGAAGTCTTGCAAAACCAAGATGGGTGCGACTACCAAATAGCACAAACAGAGAAGAAATCCAGATGGGTTGACTGAGACAAGGCACAATCAAGAGCAGATGGGTCACGAACCAGAATGAGCAGATGAGTCGACTGAGATGAGGCACAATCACACACCAAAGTCGAACCAGAATGAGCCTGGGAGAAGCAAGCACGAACATGAACAAGAGAGTAATGGAGACGGCTCTAGGGTTTCGGATTAGAGAATGACTCTGATACCATGTAAGATTTCTGAATAGCTTTCTGTATCTCATATATTCAATGTATCAAAGATTACAATCAGACCTTATGTAAGAAATAATGTATAGAGAAAGAGAGAGAATAAATTGTATGTATTATTATTGATTGATATATTGATATCTATTACAATGATTCATGATTCCTATATATAGAAGAGGGTGAGTGTGTAGTAGGTAAGGAGTAGGTGAAGTGGAGGTGGTAGTGGTGTAGTGGGTTAGGTTTAGTGGAGTAGGTGAGGTGGTAGTGGTGTAGTGGGTTAGGTTTAGTGGAGTAGGTTTAAGTGGGTGAAGTAGGTGGAGAGTAGGTGGATTTTAAATTGTATGTATTATTATTGTATGTATTATTATTGATTGATATATTGTATGTATTATTATTGATTGATATATTGATATCTATTACAATGATTCATGATTCCTATATATAGAAGAGGGTAAGTGTGTAGTAGGTAAGGAGTAGGTGAAGTGGAGGTGGTAGTGGTGTAGTGGGTTAGGTTTAGTGGAGTAGGTGAGGTGGTAGTGGTGTAGTGGGTTAGGTTTAGTGGAGTAGGTTTAAGTGGGTGAAGTAGGTGGAGAGTAGGTGGATTTTAACAGCCCCCCGCAAACTCAAGGGGGATAGGAACTAACCAACTTGAGTTTGGAGAGAGTAACAAAACAAGAAAATACATAAAAATAAAAGAGGATAAGAGACACTGTATGGTCGTGTCAGACCATTGGTGAAGACACTGGATGGTGGTGTCATAACGTTGTAGAGGACACTGTATGGGGGTGTCATAACCATGTAGAGGACACTGTATGGTGGTGTCATAACGGTGTAGAGGACACTGGATGGCGGTGTCAGACCGATGTAGAAGACAGTTTATGGGGTCATGTCGGACCATTGTAGAAGACAGTTTATGGGGTCATGTCGGACCGTTGTAGCAGACAATGTGGTGACAGTTGTTGTGACAGTTTACGGAGTCTTACTGGACCCTTGTAGAAACTAACCGGAATCAATGTTTGGACAGTTTACAGAGTCTTGTCGGACCCTTGTAGAAACTAACCGGAATCTATGTCGGGACAGTTTACAGAGTCTTGTCGGACCCTTGTAGAAACTAACCGGAATCTATGTCGGGACAGTTTACAGAGTCTTGTCGGACCCATAAAGGAGCTAACCGAAATTAATGTCGGGACAGTTTATAGGGTCATGTCGGACCGTTGTAGAAGTTGCACCCTCAAAAGGTGTGCCCAATTTTGTCAAAAGGCGTGCCATCAAAAGGCGTGCCCAATTCATCAAAAGGTGTGCCGGACATGATGGCGAGGCACGTGGGCGCCTTGGCTTGCACGCCCGTTTTGTCGTCTGGTGGCAAGAGGCACGCGATACGCGTGGCTGCCTCGCTATTTAACCAAGGTTGATGCTGAGGCTGAGGCAGACAAAAAAACTTCTGAAAATCCTCTGAAAACAACTCTTCCTTTGCTGAGAAAGAAACTCTGTAATACTCTGTAACCAACCCGTCTCTGAAACACTCAGCAACATGGCCTCTTCTTCCCGTCCAGCTACCCAGAACATGGCCTCCTCTTCCCGTGGTCTGCTCACGCTCTTTCCAGAACTGAACGAGTCCACAAGAGAAATAACTGGTGCGGTGGCCAGTGAACCTCAACCAAACACCTCTGGTTTTGCTCCGTTGAACTTTCCGATGCGGTCGGTGGAGCAAAAAATGGCGGTGCAGTCGGATGTGGAGGCCAATCATTATACCTTGAAGTCATGTGTGGAAACCATGACTGCGGTTACAAATTTGTCGAACCGGCTGCAGAGTAGGACAAATGAGGTGCAGCAGTTAAACGCCCAACTGGCTCTGCTCCAACGCATGTATAAGGATGCGCGAGCAGAGATAAGTGTGCTAAAGGCGGAAAACAAGGAGCTGAAGCGGAAGGCCAGTTTTATGTTCCGATTTGGAGGGCCGCCATATGCTGCAGTGGAGGAGCAGGGAGTAGTGATCATGCCCAGTGGAGTGGGAAACACGGAGGCAACACCGGCAAGGGCCGCCCAAGACGGTGGCAAGAAGAAAAGACCGGCAGAATAGGCGAGAAGAAAAATCCCACTGTTCTGATTTGTGTTGGTTGTGTTTTGTTTTGTTTTGTGTTTTTTTATTTTTATTTTTTTTATTTTTTTTATTTTTTTATGGTGTAAAATGCTGATCGGGGTTGATCCCCGGCATGAAGAAATGACAAGTTTGTAAAATGTTGTTTTTTTTTTTTTTTTTTTTTTTTTTGGGAGTGTTTTGTTGAAAAAATAAAAATAAAATGAAAGAAAACAAGGGAGAAAGAAAATAGATAAAAAATATTTATAGATGGATTATATGAAAAACATCAGTGCGATTGTTTCAAAATAAAGTGGGGTATTTAAAAAAGAGGAAAAGTGACTTGGAAAAAATAAATAAAAATAAGTGATTTTTGAAATCAAATGGAGGAGAGAGAGGGACAAACCCATGTGATAAAGTGGAGAGAGAGTCGGTGAGTGGGGTGCAAAAGGTGAAGGAGAAATGATGGATTGAAAATGGTTTGGGTCAAAAGTGGACACTGTTAGTGGGGAACATGAGTGCATTGATTATTTGATATAATAATAATAATAATAAAAATAAAAAGTTAGAACAGTTGGAGAGAATGAGTGGAGTATGGTAAGGGTTTCATCCAAAGCCAAAATTCCTGCAGCGAATCACTTCGCAAATCCTAGCATGAGCTTTTTCTCTTTCCAGGCTTATTCATGAATTTCCTGGTGATTTCAAGAGCCTCTGGTGGCATTGTGGCAGAGAACACCCCAACCTGGATTTTGGGTGGCAGCAACTGAGAACACCCCAACCTGGATTTTGGGTGGCAGCAACTGGAAAATATCATAGATCTGATTTTTAAAAACCTTGTGACAGCATTTCATCAGCTTCATCCAAGACAAACATTTTGATGTAAATAGGGCGAAGTGATTGTCTCCGCAACATGTCAAACACACGACCAGGAGTACCAACAACAACATGAACCCCACTGGAGAGAATGCGCTGATCTTCGCGCACACTAGTCCCTCCAACACAAGCATGAACCTTCACACTTTGCTGGGCAAGTTCAAGAGTGGGTGGAAGAACCAAAGCTTGGCACTCAACCAAGCTATAATCTAGCTGCTGCAGAATTCCAGAGCAGAATGTTGCAGTGTTTCCAGTTCCAGACTGTCTCGTCATATGAGGTGAAGAATTCTTCTCCATCAGCCTCACACATGACTACAGTTGCACAAATCTTTGTTGATTTTATCAGCGGAATAGGTTGAGGTCCGGCGGGCGGCTAAGGTGAGGTTGCCGCCCGCCGGGGAAGCGAAAATACTAGGTTTTAAACCAGCTCTGATACCATGTAAGAAATAATGTATAGAGAAAGAGAGAGAATAAATTGTATGTATTATTATTGATTGATATATTGATATCTATTACAATGATTCATGATTCCTATATATAGAAGAGGGTGAGTGTGTAGTAGGTAAGGAGTAGGTGAAGTGGAGGTGGTAGTGGTGTAGTGGGTTAGGTTTAGTGGAGTAGGTGAGGTGGTAGTGGTGTAGTGGGTTAGGTTTAGTGGAGTAGGTTTAAGTGGGTGAAGTAGGTGGAGAGTAGGTGGATTTTAACACCTTAGATTATAAAGCCCTAAATCCTAAACCAAAAAGGAAAGTACAAATACAATTATAATTATGTCTCTAACATGACTCTAACACAATCATGTCTCTAATAGGACTCTAATTTGTACACAACACACAATAATATATTCTATATTCTCACACTGCTCGTGCAGGTATAGTAGAGCCCTAGCAGCACCCAATGCAATTCTTTTCCTAGTACCCCAATCCAAAGCTGGTTTAGCTACAATGCAAGACAGATAAGTATGAATCTAACGTTCCAATACTAAAAACTGTTTGTTTGCTCAAGCGAAGATAGAGGGAAAAGTCAAGAATGGTTGAAACAAGATAAGGCAACGGAGTATATGTTTACGGCTGTTAAACAAACCAAGCTACTCTAGCTCAATTTGCATTCGGATCATTAAAAGCTTGAACACATTTTAAATCTCGGTAAGTTTTTAAACCAAGCTTGAACAATCTACCACTTGGGTCAATAAACTTATATGCACTGTAAAAATGAAGCTACTCAAACTCAACTTGTATTCAGCTCGTTAAAAACTCATTTGAGATTGACTCGTTATGTAAACAAGTTAAACATGAACACATTTTGAAACCCATTAAGTTTTCAAGCCAAATTTGAACAACCTAGTACTAAGATTGACTAGGCTCGTTTGCATGTTTCCCTAAAGCATGTGTCATTGGTCAAGCCCACATACAACAAATGAACCATGCAGACCGCCTTAAAGTACATTTATTATCAAGCAATGGCTAGAACCCTTTGCAAAAATATAATATTGTCATTGTCAAGCAATTTGTAACATTTAGATGGTTAATTGTTTTTTAGCAAACTATGTATGATTTGAATAGCAATGATAAATGTTTTTTTCTTTTTTTTTTCACCTTTGAGACGCAAAGCAACGCTCCCATTGGACAAGTAGGGGTACACCAGAAGCCTTTCGCTTGATGTCATACAAAACCCATAAAGCCTAAGGAGATTACAGTGCACTGCTAGGCTGATCATCTCGACTTCAGTCTGAAATTGAATCTCCCCTACAACAGCATTTCCATCTTTGAGCCTTTTCACAGCTACAACGGTCCCATCTTGGAGATACCCTTTGTACACATTTCCGAAACCACCCTTCCCAATTATGCTCTTGCTGCTGAATTTTTTTGTTGCGCTCTGAAGTTCTCTGAATTGGAACCTCTTCAAGTTTCCAAGGCATACTTGTTTATGAAGTTGTTTTGAAAATTTTCATAAACAGTTTGTTTTTATTACTGTAGCAGACTTTTATAACCTAGGATTTTTCTCAAATCTTATCATATCCTTTTTTACTAACCGTTTACATCAAAGAATATTTGCTGGTGGCGTTTTTGCCTCCACCAGAGAAGAAATCCGAACCCAAAAGCAAGTAGGCAGATGCAGCCAAGGCTTGATCGAAATGCTAAGGCAAATTTGTGACCTTTAGGCTTCCCCAAAGGTTGAGAGCCTTGTGGAGCAAAGAGACTAACAGATCAGACTAAGGTAAATGCAAAATTTTTTAAAAAAATATTAAAAATTAAAACTGTGTAATATTGAAGGTGTTAACTAATCGAAAGAAACTATTGACAAGGGGGCAGTTTTGAATTTATAATTTCTTACTTTGTGCATTATTCAAGGGGCAAGAAAGTGGCATTGCTGTTGTTCCATTGCAGTCTTTCTCTGTCCTGGTTGCGCATATCATTGGGTTTCCCATAAAGCTATGCACATGAAAGAAAATATTTTTTTGAAAAAAAAAAGACGATCTTCGTGTTTCATTTTCCTGATTTGTAGGTTAAAAAAGATGTAGAAGGGTAAGAATCAAAGAACTTGAATGTTTTAGCAAGAAACCTTGGTACAGGACCATTCAAATTACTGTACAACAAGTCCCTGAAACATATTATACAAAGCCCACTTAGACCTTTCTCGAATCCAAACCTCTTCGTTTCTTTCTTTCTCTCTCTCTTTTTATAGGTTTCAAATACAAATTTCAATGGAGAAAAGATTTAAGGAGACTTACAGAAATGCAAGTTGGGTCATATTAGCCAACGAGAAAGGAATTGATCTAGAAAGACTGTTATTGTTTAGCCTCCTGATCAGAATTCAATAAGATTTTCAGAAAAAAAAACCCACTAAAACATAATTTTATCCATGTATGTAAATATTTTGTTTTTTTTATGCTTACAGGTATTGAAGGCTTTTCAGATGGGCTAAAGAAGAGGGAATTTCACCGGTGAAGAAATTGTTAGTGTTAATGTACACTAAACCTAACCCACTAACCTAACCCACTACACCCACTCAACTCCACTAAACCTAACCCACTCTACCTACCACCTCCACTTCACCCCCTACCAGCACCACCACAATCTGCTACCTTCTCTTCTATATATAGGAGTTGTAATCAATATACACAAATCAATCTTGTAATACAACAACAATCTTGTAATATATATATCAATAATATACATCAGTTTATTTTTACATGGTATCAGAGCTATAGGTTAAAGTTCTTGGTGTTCTTCGCCTTCCGGCGGGCGGCAACCTTGCCTTGACCGCCCGCCGGACCTCAACCAATTGGGACCTCTCCACATACCTTCCACCCGCTGCCACAAATCCCATAACTGAGCCATCGATTGTCTATTGTTAAGCATTCTCAAGATGGCTTTGTATATAGAGTATTTTTCTTTTTCGGTCAAAAAAAAAAAAAAAAAAAAACTATAAAGATTGATGACAGACAGCCACACACCATTTTTCACACCCCAATACAGACAGCATGCCACCGTCCCACATGCATGAACCCATTTTTTTTTTTTTTTAATCCACCCACTCCTTCTCTCTCTAGTCCCTTTTTCTCTCCATCAGACCCCCTTTCATCATATTCATCATTTGCCTTCATTTCTTCACCAGTGCACATGCTTTCACTATTACTATATATTATTATTATTATTATTATTATTCTTACACAATCACCATTAATCTATTATTATTATATAGTTTTGAAGCCCACGGCTTGCCCTTATTATTATTATTCTTATTATTATTATTATTCTTTTTTTTTTTTTCAACAAAAACAAAAAAAAAAAAAAAAAAAAAAAAAACAGAAGAAGAAGACGAACTGCAAACTCATTTTATTCATATCGGGCCTCACCCCGATCATCATTTTACACAAAAAAAAAAAATAAAAATAAAAATAAAAATAAAAATAAAAAAAAAAAAAAAAAAAAAAATACAAACACACCATCCACACCCACAGTGGGATTTTTCTTCTCTACTCTGCTGCAGGTCTCTTCTTCTTGCCTCCGTCTTGGACGGCCCTTGACGGTGTTGCCTCCGTGTTTCCCACTCCACTGGGCATGATCAGTACTCCCTGCTCCTCCACTGCAGCATATGGCGGCCCTCCAAATCGGAACATCACGGTGGCCTTCCGCTTCAGCTCCTTGTTTTCTGCCCTTAGCACGCTTATCTCTGCTCGCGCATCCTTATACATGCGTTGGAGCAGAGCCAGCTGGGAGTTTAAATGCTGCACCTCATTTGTCCTACTCTGCAGCCGGTTCGACAAGTTTGTGACCGCCGTCATGCTTTCCACACATGCCTTCAGAGTATACTGATTGGCCTCCACATCCGACTGCACAGCCATTTTTTGCTCCACCGACTGCATCGGAAAGTTCAACGGAGCAAACCCAGTGGTGTTTGGTTGAGGTTCACTGGCCACCGCACCAGTTCTCTCTCCTGTGGACTCGTTGAGGTCGGGAAAGAGGGTAAGCAGCCCGCGGGAAGACGAAGCCATTTTTTCTGGGCAACAGAGTGTTATAGAGAGTGTTACAGAGTATCTTCTCAGCAAAACCTTCTCAGCAAAACGAAGAGTTTTTCAGAGGATTTTCGCCAATTGTTTGTCTTCGCCTCTGCCTCAGCTCTGTCTTGGTTAAATAGCCGAGGCAGCCACGCGCATCGCGCGCCTCTTCTCGCCGACAAACTGGCACGCCTTTTGATGGCACGCCTTTTGAGGGTGCGGGCACACCTTTTGAGGGCACGACTTTTGAGGGCTCGATATCTACATCCATGTATATTTTTTGGGCAGCCTATATACACACTCATACAGTGTCTTCTACGCCGGTCAGCTTTATCAATCCCTTTGTTTCAACCTCAAATAGGTTTCTATCTTCACACCTATTTGAGTTTGAGGGGGGGTTATACCAGTATCATGTATAAGTCGCTCATGGCGCACTCCCTAAGTCGCCTCCTCGGTGCACCACCACAGCTTCTACAACGGTCCGACATGACCCCATAAACTGTCCTGCTACAACGGTCCGACATGACCCCATAAACTGTCTTCTACATCGGTCTGACACGACCACACAGTGTCTGCTACAACGGTCCGACATGACCCCGTAAACTGTCCTGCTACATCGGTCCGACATGACCCCGTAAACTGTCTTCTACAACGGTCCAACATGACCCCGTAAACTGTCCTGTTACAACGGTCCGACATGACCCCGTAAACTGTCTTCTACATCTGACACGACCACACAGTGTCTGCTTCAACGGTCCGACATGACCCCGTAAACTGTCTGCTACAACGGTCTGACACGACCATACCGTGTCTCCTATCCTGTTTTATTTTATTTATCAGTTTATTTTTCTGTTTTGTAACTCTCTCCAAACTCAAGTTGGTTTGTGTCTAACCTCCTTGAGTTTGAGGGGGGCTGTTAATGTACACTAAACCTAACCCACTAACCTAACCCACTACACCCACTCAACTCCACTAAACCTAACCCACTCTACCTACCACCTCCACTTCACCCCCTACCAGCACCACCACAATCTGCTACCTTCTCTTCTATATATAGGAGTTGTAATCAATATACACAAATCAATCTTGTAATACAACAACAATCTTGTAATATATATATCAATAATATACATCAGTTTATTTTTACAGTTAGAAAGATCGAGTGTCTGTAGTTTCGGAAGCCTCCCAAGCTCAGTGGGAATTGGCCCTGATACGTTGTTATTCTGCAACAACCTGGACAATACCTTATAGTCAAATAATTTCAATTGAAATTTGAAAACATTGAACTCATTTTGTTTGTTTTTTTGTTTTTTTTCTTTTCTTTGTTTTGTACTCACACAATCTGGAGATTTGTCAAGTTCCCGATGCTAGGTGAAAGACTACCCGATAAGTTCTGGCTTGGAGTTCCTCTGCAGCCAAAAAAAAAATTAAAAAAATTTAGAACTTTCATTAATTGAATCCATTTTCATGGGTAATTCTCACTTTTCTTGTATTTGTGGAGTAGGACATTGTCAAGATTATTAAGAGAGTGAAAAGGGTTGATAATATGTTTGGAACTTACAAGCCAATGACTAACTTATCAGCTGAACAATTTACCATTGTCCAACTACATGGATCAACAGCATTAACATCCCAATTCTCTAAAACACCATGTGGATCATCTAATGAATCTCTTATACCCATCAAAGCTTGCACTGCAAATTCATTATAAAAATAAAAATAAAAATTACAATTCAAATACAAAAACTTCATTTCACCACTTAAAGATGACACTCCCAAAAAAACATAAAAATTAAAAATCTCACTTACCTTCAAAGTTGACACCTTTTGGGGAAAGCAAAGCATTTGCAGAAGCCCAGAAGCCAAAGGGAGCTACAAAGCACAAAACAGAGTACCATCTTCTCTTTTCCATTGAATTTTACAGATTCAAAAACCAGTTTCAACTTCTTCAACAAAACCAATTTTCAAAAGGGTTTTTAAAGTAGAAGTATGTAATATATATGCGAAATTCACATTCTTCGCATGGCAGTAGTACTATATTTCTCTCCTCCAAAAGCTTCTGTGAGGCCCAATCAAAAGAACAAGTAGTAGGGTTTTTGGTAGCAAAGTGAGAGAGAACTAACATGGTTGCCACTTGTTCTGCAAATTGAAGAGAAAGAATATAAATATGAAAAGCTAAGCTAAACTAACCCAATTTCAGATAAATTCTAAAGATGATAGAAAATTCCTTTAATCATTCATTGGATTTAAAAATTAAAAAAAAAGAAGAAGTGGTGTTCATTAGAATTTTCTATGCTATTATTCTCTTGAATTTAAAAATGGAAAGTAACTCAAGTGATATCTGTGAAGCACTGTTACGTTTATTTATTAACTGATTCAATTAAAAATCTTGGCAAAAATCTGTAGTTCACTGCATATTCCCTCGGTTATGACGCAATATGCTGGAATTTATAATTTACAATTCAATTATATTCTGTTTCACATTATGTCGTAACTTATATAATTACTTATAATTTAAAATTATAATTCGATATATATTACAACAAATTAAGGTTTTTGGAGCAAAAATTTAAGAACAAAGGATAAAATATTTTAATTGTCTAAAGTGTCATTGTTATATTTTTAATAATGAAGATGAATAAAGATAGAAATTAAATAAATACACTGGAAAAAAGAAAAAATTAAATAAAATTAAGAATAGAAGAATCAAATTAAAATCTAAAGATAAAAATTAGATAAAGATGAAAAAAATTAAAAAATTAAATTAAATTAAATTAAAAATAGATGAAATGATGAGGGCAGTGGGTTGGAAGATAAACAAAAGAAAATGCCATAAAATGTTTTAAATTTTAAAAATTATAGGAAATTAAGAATAAACTAATTTGATTGAGTGAATTGTGGTGATGGATATGCATGAACGGATTGTGGGAATGGGAATTGTGGGAGTTGTTGATTTATTTATTTATTTGATATAATAACGTGATAGATATTGGATATTTGTAATTTATATATATATATATATATATATATATTTAAATTTTTTGAAAATGAGAGTTGTGAGACTTGTTTATTTTATTTTATTTTTAAAATAACATGATAGAGTCAGAGATGTGATATGTGATATTTGTAGGTTTGTTGTGTGAATTGTGGGTGATGGATATAGATGATTTTTTTATTATTTTATTTTTATTTTTTATTTTATATAGAAAGAGAGAGTGAGAAGACTTGAAAAGTGAGAAAGGAGATGAAGGGATGTGTCACATAATTTTTATTTTTTTTCAAAATTATGAAAATTTAAGAATGAAGTTTTGAAGCCTTTTGACATAGCAATTACATTTGATTATACATATACATATATATATAATATAGATAAATAAATATAAATAGATTAGTAGAATAGAATGAATGGGTATACTCCAAGTGATTTTTCTTAAATTGATTTATGAGTTATTTGTAAGAATCAACCGTGCTATTTTCTGAGTCGAGGTTGGCATTGTGCCTTGTGGCACAACACCTATGTTGTGAGGTTATGTCGGGTGTATCTCGAGTCTTTTTTTTTTATTACTTGAATTGTTTATAATGTAAAGTTTGTCGAGCATATTATTTTTAAAAAAATTGTCAAAAATTATTTCAATAGTTTATTTTTGTTTAAAATAAATGTGATTTTATTATGTGATTACAGAAATCTAATTGATTTAAAAAAAAATTATGTATGATCTAGTTGACAAATCGTATAATATGAACGGTTTAAATTATAAAAATAGATTAAGCCTTCGTTTAGGATGTGGGTTGACTTTTTGGCTATTTTAACTTAGGACTAAAAATTCTCGTTTGAGATAAATTTTTTGACTTTTATGAGAGAAAAAATGAAATAATTATGATTATTGACGTCTTAACTTATTTTGTCGTTTTATGACTATTTTAATATGAACTTTTTAGGCCAAACAAAGCCTAAAGATACACCCCAACAAACTTCAAAACAGGCGTGCTGTGCCACCTACCCAAGTCCGTTATTTTCTTGATAAAACCACTACTTTGCCTTAAAAAACGAACCGTCGGTGTGTTTGGTAACGTTTACGTTTTCAGTTTATATTTACAAAAATTATATAAACTGGTTTTTGTTTATTTTTAGAAAAACATAAACTACAAACGCATTTGGTAATTGACAAAATGTTGAAAAAATTTTAAAAATATAAAAAAGAGTAAGAAATGGCAAGTGGTGGCAAGTGGCGGCGAAAGACAGTGGTGAAAAATAGTGACGGTGGGTGGTGGGTAGCTGGTGGCAGGTGGGTGGTGGTGGTGGTGGTGGGTAGTGGGTGGTGGTGGCAGGTGGGTGGCGGATGACGGGTGGTGGTGGCGGGTGGGTGGTGGTAGCGGGTAGGTGGTGGGTGGTGGTGATGAGTGGGTGGGTGACGGTGGCGGGTGGTGGGTGGTAACGAGTGGGTGGTGGTAGTGGTTGGTGGGTGGTGGGGGCAGGTGGGTAGCAAGTGGGTGGCGAATGATGGGTGGTGGCGGTTGGGTGGTGGGTGGTGATGGTGGGTGGGTGGGTGACGGTGGCAGGTGGTAGCCAGTGGGTGGTGGTGGTGGTGGCGGCGGCGGCGGGTGGTGGTGGTGGTGGTAGCAGGTGGGTGACGGGTGGTGGTAGTGGTCGGTGGGTGGGTGACGGTGGCGGGTGGTTGGTGGTAGCGAATGGGTGGTGGCGGTGGTGGCAGATGGGTGGTGGGTGGGTGGTAGGTGATGGTGATGGTGGTGGTTGTGGGTGGTGGTGGCGGGTGGGTGGTAGGTGGCTGGTGGTGGTGGTGGTGGCGGCTAGTGGTGGCAGGTAGTGGATGGTGGTAGCAGGTGAGTGGTGAGTGGTGGTGACAAGTAAGTGGTGGGTGGTGGTGGCGGGCGGTGGATGGTAGTGGTGGGTGGTGGGTAGTGGCGGGTGGATGGCAGGTGGGTGGTGGGTGGTGGTGGTGGTGGTGGTGGTGGCGTGGGGTGGGTGGTGGTGGCGAGTGGGTGGCAGGTGGGTGATAGCTGATGGGTGGCTGGTGGGTGGCTAGTGGTGACAAGTGGGTGGTGAGTGGTAGTGGCAGGTAGGGGGTGGATGGTGGGTGGTGGTGGTGGAAGACGGTGGTGGAAAATGATGGCGGGTGGTGGCTAGTGTTGGGTAGTAAAAAAAAAAAACTGAAAACTCAAAATGGAAACACATTTTTTGTATTTTCATTTTTTGGCCAAATTTATAAACTAAGACCACTGATTTATAAATTAAAAATTTTACCAAACAAGTTTTTATTTGAGTTTTTTAAATTTTTATAAATATAAACAGAAAACTAAAAACGTAAATGTTACCAAACGGCAGTGCTTTTATATATAGATAATTGTAATAAAATAAAATAGTGCGATTATCAAATAAATCATATATTTTTTTAAAATATACATACAAAATATTTATAAATAAATAATTTAAATTATTAAATCGAAATTTGTGACAGACTCTACGAATTTGAAGGTTAATAAAAATCGAGTTAGGGACAGACTAGAGTATTGAATAGTTTTCTTAAGTAGTTGGAATTCTGGGAAGACTAGGCTCTATCTCTCTCTTGCCATTGCGCAAGGCTGAGAAGCTTTTGTTCATGATTGTTGGCTGTTGCGCCCCACCCAGATTTTTTAGGTTGAAGCTTCCATAGAGAGAGGTAAGCCTTGAACTCCGTATCTATTGTCTCTCGATACATACCGAGTACTGAAACTTCAGATGATATTTCTACATACGTATTATCTACATACGTATTAAGGTGATGTTTGATTCACAAGACTAGTGAGGTATTAATAATCTTATCAAATTAGTTTAGTATTTACTATTCAATTGGATTAATAGAATAAATTATCCATTCAATTAATCTCTACCCCATTACTAATAATCCCACAAATTTATTAGATTAATAATCTAAACCAAAATGTTTAAACAAAATGTTAAAACAAACATAAGATAATTGGGCACGGATTAGGCACGGATTAATAATCTCAATCTCATGCTCTAATCCATCCAAAAATGCCCAAAATATGAACCTAAATTTTTCTTCTTAATTGATATATGTAGTTGTTGGCTACATATTTTGTAAAAGCCAGTTACAGTTTGACACGTGGCAGAGTAAGGGTAATAAAGGAAGGTTATTCAAGCCTTTAATCCTGATCGTACACGTGGCAATAAATATTGGTCCTCACATGATCTGAGTAACACAAGATCAATAACGGAATGCAAGATGATATATCTTCAACGGTTACTCATATTCAAATTCAAATACAAGAG
Organism: Camellia sinensis; assembly: GCF_055761805.1. Taxonomy (NCBI): domain Eukaryota; kingdom Viridiplantae; phylum Streptophyta; class Magnoliopsida; order Ericales; family Theaceae; genus Camellia; species Camellia sinensis. The sequence goes on from NC_138967.1 coordinate 55,310,284, forward strand.
GGAAGCTCAACTGCCAGTAATGGCGTAATGGAGCTACTTATAAGGAAGCATGATCAGCGATCATGGAGGAGCAGTTCGACGGTTCGAAGTGCAGTTCGAAGGTCATCACTGACGAATATAAATAGCAGGGCAGCCCCCAGAAAAAAGGGCCGAACTCAGATCATACAAATCAGTCATTTACTTCATATATTCTCCTTTCCAGTTTTTTACATTTCCAGTCTTTAAATACCTGTTCTTTAAATACCTGTTCTTTAAATACCTGCACTTTAAATACCCGCACTGCACTTCGATTTATAGGAGTAGCTTCAAGTAGATTCAAGTAGATTGCTGTTGTAAACCTCTCCGAGGCTGAGTTTGGACCATTGTAAGTGTTCATTTTTATGAAATACTTCAATTGTTCTTCATATTACTGTTATTTCTCTTAATTTCTCCTAAGTCAAGCCACCAGTAAAAGTCCTCTTCATTGAGGCTGAAAAGAACTAAAACACAATCGTCTGATAATTGGTTGGCAATCACAATTTCTGTAAGGACTGATTGATCCTTGCTGGCACGCTCGCATTTACAAAAATACCCTTCGAAAAGCCAAAAAGCCAACATATATTTTTGGCACGCCCGGTGGGACTTAATTAAAAATGGCTAGAAGAAGACGACAAGGAGAAACTGAACGCTTCGAAGAAGGCGTAGAAGGAGAGGTAGAAATACCAGATCCAGAGGATAATGTGGTAACACATCCTGTGGAAACTCCTATATTGTCAGAACCTATGGTCGAGCAAACCAGTACTTCTGGACAAGAACCATATGTTCATATTACTGGACGAAACCAAGGAATTGGACCATCCACTGTGCCATTTACTCAACCAGCAAATCCATGGGATGGTTTAGTAGATGCCATGGGACAACAATTAATGAACACAATGGAAAGGTGGGCAACATCCTTTTTGGATCGAATGAATAACCACCAACCAACAAACACAAGACACACGGAGGAAGTTGTAACTGTCCCCCAACAAAGATTGGCTAGAGAAAAACAGCCTATGCAAGTTAATGGACATTCTAATGGTCAAACTAGTACCCAAAACTTTGAAAGACCACCACCTCAGTCTTGGTATGAACCCATTTCAAGGCCTATAGCAGGCCAAAATGCCTCAGTACTTAATAATGAAGCCACACAAGTTGGTGGATCTGGCCAAGTACAAGAAACTGGCATAAGAATGGTTACAAATCCCATGTTCGAAGCCATACCTGGCACAAGGGGGTACACTAATCCCTTATTCGAATTTACACCCGGGGGGTTGGAGGGTTTTCCTACAAATGGCAGAGACACAACACCTGTTCCAGCACCTTTTGCAGGACCTTTCGCAGGTCATGCTCAAAGGGGTTACCCATACCCTCAACAGTAACCTGCACCACAAGGACAACCAGCCCCAAATTTACCACTTTATGGACCAAGAGGACCACAAGCACAAGTTTGTCCACCAAATCCTGTGTTTGCCCCTCCAGTAGTGGTTCAGCAGACACAAAATATGGTCCCTAGAGACCAGATTGCTGAAATTGTTAGAGAGATATGTGGACCAATGGCTCGGGGGGTCCAGACTCCTATATACAGAAAACCATACCCAGAATGGGTAGATAGGGTACATGAATACCCAAGGGGATTCAGGATACCAGATTTTACCCTTTTTTATGGGACTGGAAATCAATCAACGATAGAACACATTGCTAGGTTTGCTGCTCAATGCGGTGAATTTACTAACCATGACTATATGAAACTGAGATTATTTCCAAATTCTCTGACTGGAGGAGCATTCGTATGGTACATCAACCTTACACCTGGGTCCATTCAAAATTGGCAACAGATGGAAGAGGCATTCCATGCCCAATTCTTCCAATCAGAGCCAGAAGTTTCCATGGCAGACTTGGCTAGATTGAGTCAAAGGCCTGAGGAAAAGGCTACTCAGTTTATTGCCAGATTTAAAAGGGCTCGAAATAAATGTAGAGTCATCCTGCCAGAGCCAGAATTCGTCAGATTGGCTCAAAATGGTTTAGAATTCAGGCTTCGAAAGAAGTTTGATTCAACTGAATTCAGAGATTTGGTCGAACTGACCTATAAGGTGTCTCGATATGAAGCATTATTAGAAGAGGAACAAGATCGAAATAATGCATCATATAAGACATATTATAGAGATCCTAATTATGAAATAGATGCAGCAGAGATTGTAGGCAAAGAACCTGTAGTCTGTGAAACATTAATTCATAAGGATACAACTATAGACCAGCAGTTTAAAAAGAAAGACTTTCACAGAAAATACTCTTTCGATTTAACAAAAGCAGATGACATCTTTGATCATTTGCTCGCGGCTAATTTCCTTAAGTTACCTAAAGGAGTAAAACTACCATCTCCAGATGAACTGAAAGGAAAAGTATACTGTAAATGGCATAATTCTTGGTCTCACTCGACTAAAAACTGCATTGTTTTTCGAGACAGGATCCAAGAACAAATCCGAAAAGGAAGTTTGAAGTTCTCAGGTAAAACAGAAAAAGCCATGGGAATTGATAGTGATCCCTTTCCAGAAGTTGGAGAGGCAGCAGCCAATGTCATTACTTCAGACTTCCAGAACTTGTCCTTGACAGAATTGGAGGAAGTCAATGTGCAGATGCATGTTGCTAATCAAACCAACATCAAGGAGGCTAGAAACCTACCAGCTATTGGACAAGGTTTCTCACATCAGGAGGAGCAATCTGACGAAGAAACACTAGATGACAACTCCCTGGAAGTAGCGGTGATGCAGAGAATGTGCCCCAGGTGCAGACTCAGTTACAAGTGGTTGAAGGGGCTTCCAACTGATGGGAAGCAATACTATAGGGATGTTCAGAGACGTCCTAAGTCAACCAATGCTTACAACAAAAGGCCGTATCCGGCTAGTGATAGGCAGAGACCACCAGTGGTTGAGCCTGTGGTGAACAGAATGCATGACAAAGGCAAGAAGCTCTTGCATGAATCCAGGCCACATAACTATTATAGAATGGAGAGTAGCCATTCTGAAAGAAAACTGGAGAGAGGTTCAGTTCATGGAATCAAAGCCAGAGATTGGCCCCCCAGACCAGTTTCACGCAGGACAGAAAATGGTCACCCTTATCAAAGGTTTGAATCAAATTCAAAACATGAGGACAAAACCAAGCATTTACCTTCACGGCCAGTTTCGAAGATGGCTTCGAAGGTGGAAAAGGGCAGTTTAGCGTCTGAATCAGCAAGCTCATGGGTACCTGGAGTCCCAGACTGGTTTGTAATGCAAAACAAACCTAGAGAATTGCCTGTTCGAGGAGATGTTGTAAACCAAGGCAGGATGATCAGGCCTCCTATGGTGGCTCCGAATAACTGGGTGCTGCTTAAACACCCAAAGACAAGGGAACCAGACATGGTCCCAGTCATCTTAAGGTCACAGAGAAGGAAAATTCAGCGCAGGTACACCCAGTATCAGAAAGATCTGAAGGAAAGTGGAGAGAATTCTTCACAAGTCAAAACAGAAGGAAGGAAGAACCCAAAGTCAGACTATGCTCCAAAGCCAGTTCCACAGAGCAAAGTGGTCTGCAGCCGAGAACAGTTGGCCAAGGTTCATTCTGAACTGAAAACCAGAGAGAAGGCTAGTTTGGCAGGGTTGGAGAAAGCTCTGATGGAGACAGATAGCGAGACTGAAGAAGAGATTAGCGTAAGCCAGAAGAAAGAGGTTGTGGAGGAAGAGATGTTTGAAGCCTTCATGGCTGAGCAAACGTTTCTGACTGAAGAGCCAGTTGAGAAAGATCCTTCGAAGGGATCAGTTAGCAATGAAATACCAGAATGCATCATGCAGGATGTTTCTTAGGGAGTCGACCAGAGTAACCAAGAGGGGGAACAAGTACAGCCAGCCATCCAGTTTGGCTCGTTTCCCCCAGTATCAGTGAACATGGTACACATACTACCACAAGAATTTCAAGCTGGAGATGAGAATCAAGAGGGGCAGGAAGCTGACCCAGTTCAGATCTCTAGTGAAGACTCACAAGCAAGTATGGTGCAAGATAACTTCGAAATGGTCATCCCGATGGAAGATGGATATGAGAGCGAAGAGGTGGTAAGTATCAATCTATCGTATCCATTTGAGTACCCTTCGGATTCGATGACGCAGCACGTCAGGCCTTTGTACATCAAGGCTTTCTTTGATGGGATACAGCTGAACCGAGTCCTGATAGACAATAGGGCAGCAGTAAACCTACTCCCGAAATCTTCTTTGAAGAAACTAGGGAAAAAGAATCCCAGGTTGATACCAACCAGCACAACCATTGCTGGTTTTGCTGGAGATAAGCAAATGGCTCAGGGGATTCTATCCATTAACTTAAGTGTGGGAACCAGGGATTGTATGACAGCGTTCTTCGTAATCGACAGTAATGCTAAATACAATGCTTTGCTTGGAAGGGACTGGATCCACACTAACAAATGTGTGCCTTCTTCTTTACATCAGAAAATCATGATGGCTTTAGGTAATGGAGAGACAGAGGAAATCGATGCAGATCCTCAACCTTTCATAGCCTGTGCAGACTTCGCGGAGGCTAAATTGTATATTGAGGGAGTGTCGCCCCTCAGTATACTGATGAAAGATGACAGTTCAGCCGAAGTGACGGCTGATGAGGAGGTGACACACCTGAAGCACTTAGTCCAAAAAAGTGCTGATGAAGAGGTTGTCCTTAGAGATGACAATGATGCCTGGTTAAAGGCAAAGAAAGGAACCACAAGAAGCCAAGTCCTTGGCTTTGATTAAATTTTCAGCATTGGATATAAAAGCGATAGTCCAGAAAGTTCAGGAGCAAGAAAGGGAGGCCATGATAATTGGCTGCAAACAGCAGCAGCAACAGGCTAGAGTCTTCACTCTTGGTAAGTACTGTGCCTTGGACATTGAAACAAAAGTCCAGGAGATACAGGAAGAGGAAGCCTTGTGGACAGATTTTGTCTATGAGGAGGAGGGCAGAGATATTGAATTAAAGAACTTGGAGGCAGAACCAAGCTTGAAGATCACTTCAAAGGTAGCAGAAACCAGAGGGAGTTCTCATGCACAAGACCCTTTAGAAGAAGTAAATCTAGGGGAAGGTTCTGTACAACAGCCCACTTATGTAAGTACTTGTTTGAATACTCTGGACAGAAACCAGCTATTGGTTGTTCTGAAGAAATACAAAGATTGCTTTGCATGGTCTTATAATGAACTACCAGGATTGGATAGGTCATTAGTGGAACATAGGCTCCCCATGAAGCCTAATTTCAAACCTTACAAGCAGAAACCAAGGAGGATGAGTCCAGAAGTAATTCAGAAGGTAAAGGAAGAGATCCTTAGACTCCTCAAGGCAGGTTTTATTAGAACAGCCAGGTATGTCGAGTGGTTATCTAATATTGTGCCTGTAGTCAAGAAGAATGGCAAAATGAGGGTATGTATCGATTTCAGAAATTTAAATCTGGCAACTCCCAAAGATGAGTACCCTATGCCTATAGTGGACTTGCTGGTGGACAGTTCAGCAGGTCACCAAGTCTTGTCAATGATGGACGGGCATTCCGGTTATAATCAAATCTGCATTGCAGAGGAGGATGTCCATAAGACAGCATTCAGATGTCCTGGAAATATTGGCACCTTCGAATGGGTTAAGATGCCATTTGGCCTGAGGAATGCTGGAGCTACATACCAGAGGGCTATGAACACCATTTTTCATGACCTCATTGGAGGATATTTAGAATGTTATATAGATGACATTGTAGTGAAATCCCAGTCCATGGAGGAACACCTGCTTCACTTAGAAGCAGCCTTTGAAAGGATGAGGAAGTTCAAGTTGAAGCTCAATCCACTTAAATGTGCTTTTGGTGTATCATCTGGAAATTTCTTGGGCTATGTTGTTCACAAGAAAGGAATACAGATTGATCAGAATAAAGCCAAAGCAATCATTGAAGCCAAACCCCCATCAAGTAAGAAAGAATTACAAAGGTTCCTTGGGCAGGTTAACTTTCTTCGAAGGTTCATTTCTAACACTGCAGGGAAAACTAAAGTATTTTCTTCCTTGTTAAGACTGAAAGATGAAGAGGAATTTACGTGCACAGCAGAGCATCAAATTGCTTTCGAAGGTATCAAGGCCTACTTGGCCAACCCTCCAGTGCTGATGCCACCAAAGGGTAACAACCCCTTGAAGTTGTACATAGCTGCAGCAGAAGATTCATTGGGAGCTTTCTTGGCCCAAGACAATGAAGAAGGCAAGGAGCAAGCTGTTTATTACCTTAGTAGGTTTTTAAATTCTTGTGAATGTAAATACTCAGCTGTTGAAAAGCTGTGCCTTGCTTTGTATTTTGCTGCAATGAAATTGAGATACTATCTTTTACCTACAACTATCTTGGTAATTGCAACCACAGATTTGGTTAAATACATGTTATCTAGACCTATGTTGAGGGGAAGAATTGGCAAGTGGATACTAGCCTTATCAGAATTTCATTTAGAATATGTCCCTCAGAGGGCAGTAAAAGGGCAAGTTTTAGCCAATTTTCTGGCAGACCATCCATCTCAAACAGAGAGCCAAGAAGTAATGGAACTTGGTATGGCCAGTGTTGAGCCATGGCAAATGTGGTTCGATGGGTCGAAAGCCAATGGCTTAATTGGAATTGGTATTGTAATCAAGTCTCCACAAGGGACAGAAACTACCCATGGTTTTAGAGTGGATGAAGCTACCTGTTCCAATAACCAGGCTGAATATGAAGCCTTAATTGTGGGACTAGAGATTCTTATTGGATTACAAGTACATGCAGTTGACATATTTGGAGATTCTCAATTGGTGGTTAACCAAGTGAAAGGAATTTTCAAGTGTCAAAGCATAAGTATCCTGCCATATTATGTTGTTGCATTACATTTGCTTTCTCAGTTTCAAATAGCAAATGTAACCCATGTTCCAAGATTCTTGAACAATAGAGCTAATGATGTGGCTCAGAAAGCTTCGAACTTCAAGAGAAGGGATAATACACAAAGGGACATAAACCAAACAACATATCAGAGATTAATACAACCTTTGAATAAAAGGAATGTGATCTTGGAAGTCAATCATAATGACTTACAAGGACAAGATTGGAGGCATCCAATAATGCAGTACTTGGCTGGTCCATCTTCGAAGGCCAGTAGAAAAGTCAAATTGCAGTCTATGCAATATATGATATATGGTAATGCTCTCTACAAAAGGGGGGAGATGGCTTATTGTTAGAATGTCTAGGACCGAAAGAAGCGCTAACAGCCATGGCTGAGGTCCATGAAGGTATCTGTGGTGCTCACCAACCTGGTGTAAAAATGAGGTGGTTGCTTCGAAGGCATTCCTATTATTGGCCAACTATCCTTAAAGACTGCATAGAATATGCAAAGGGGTGTCAGGCATGTCAAAAGCATGGCACAATAAGGCACGTACCCATAACTGACCTACATGCAGTAGTGAAGCCTTGGCCATTCAGAGGGTGGGCCATGGATATGATGGGAAAAATACACCCACCTTCTTCGAAACATCATTGTTTCATTCTAGTGGCTACTGACTACTTCACTAAATGGGTCGAAGCTAAGCCATACAAGGCTGTAGACCAAACAGAAGTTATTGGTTTTATTAAAGATTTGATCCATAGATTTGGCATCCCGCAAACCATAACAGTTGATAATGGAACTGTGTTTGATGGGAAGATGGTGAAATCTTTTGTGGCAGAATTTGGAATTAGTCTTGTTAATTCCACACCCTATTATGCACAAGCTAATGGTCAAGCTGAGTCATCCAATAAGTCCTTGAAAAAAGGAATACAAAAGGTTGTGAATGACAATCCTAGGGATTGGCATAACCTATTATTGGATGTTCTGTGGGCATATAGAACCTCACCAAGGTCAAGCACAGGAGTCACTCCTTATGCCCTGGTGTATGGACATGATGCAGTCTTACCATTAGAGATTAATGTTAAATCTTTGAGAGTAAGATGTCAAGATCAATTGAATCCTGAACAATACCATCAAAGTATGTGCTTAGAATTAGAAGGCATAGATGAAGCCAGAATTCTGGCATTAAATAGTATTCTTTTCCAAAAAAAGAAAGCAGCCAAGAATTATAATAAGAAAGTCAAACACATTGGCTTTGATGAAGGTGATTTGGTATGGAAGACAATACTCCCAATTGGGATTAAAAGCCATAAGTTTGGCAAATGGTCACCTAACTGGGAAGGACCATATCAAATTCATAGGGTTCTGCCTTTTGGAGCATACCATTTAAGAAATTTGAATGGTTATGTACATCCCAAAAAGATTAATGGCAGATATTTAAAACCTTATTTTCCAACCATTTGGGAAACACAAGGGACAGAGTAAACACCATATGCAAAAACACAAGCTTGTTCAAATGATATTCAAAATATTGTGCTTTCATAAAGAATCAAGTACATTGTGCCACAAATTGGCCCAAAAATCATTACAATGCTTTAATTGTTTTTGTACAATAGCTTTCCTATTGTTAAGGGAAGGAAATAATTGAATAGCTGCAGCCATGTCTTCTTTTCGATCAGCCAGTCCTTGATTGGTGATGTGCAGTTTCTTATCAGTTCGAACCAAGGCTTGGTTTACTGCGGCTAACTCCTCTTCGAGCTGAGCTTTCTTCTCCAGAAGTTGGACTCGAAAGTTGGAGGCAGAAGAGTATTGTTCTTTCAGAGTTGATACTTCATTGTGCACTTGAGAAACAAAACTCTGGTCCTTAGCCAGCTTATCATCCGCAGCCTTAGCAGCATGGCAAATGTTGAGATAAAAATCAATAGTAGCTGTAGCCTGAGATAGATGACTTGAGACACTCATGGCAGACTTCTCAGCAATATTGCAGCATTGAAGGAACCCATTCCTGATGATAGGCCTTTGTAGAGCCTCGAAGGGGATCCTCGAAAAAGAAGTCAACAGTTCCAAGCATGTGTCCAAATCTACTGCAGGTGCAAAAGGCTTGTTGCTGGAGGAAGGAGAACTTTCGAAGATTTCCAATAGGGAGTCAGCCAAGGCTAATGGCTCAGCTTCAGCAGTAGAGGTGGGAGAGGTAGAAAGTATGTCGAAGAGACTAGCTAGTCTTCCTTCAAAGATATCTACCTCGTCCCTTGACATGAAGGGCATAGAGAGTGTTGTGGTGGAAGACGCAAAGGGCTGCATAGGGATGGGAGAAACGGATGGAGCATCTTTGGCAGCCTCTATGGTCTTGGCCACCAGCAAATCAAGAGAAGAGGGACTGGAAGTGGGCATTGGTGATGAACCATGAATTGAAGGGCTACCAGTGTCTTCTGTGGAAGAATCAACTGCCATTGGGAATGGAGTAGCAGTTGGATTTTCTACAAAGGATGGAGAAAGAGCAAGGCTCGAAGGAAAAAGAGATTGAGGTAGGTTACGAGCCAAAAAAGGGAGGTATGGCTTTAATCCAAGAAAGAGAGAGGCAGGAATACTGGAGTCTAAAGAAGATATGACAAATATAGGCTTTTGAAGTGGAAGCACAACTCGAACAACCCTGACATTCTGCATTTGGTCAACCTCAACCGAAATTGAGGAAGGTCTCATTGGAAAGGTGAGTGCAGTAGTTGTCGCTGCAAAAGGAAGAAATGCAGAACAATGTTAAACTTCAATACCACAAGCTGACAAAGTAAAAACAGCAGAGGTATGAAAAAAATTACTTGTTCCAGAGGCGCTAGTACTAATGGGAGAACTGCGGCGAGAGTAATGTCCAGCAGTCTGCTGCCTTCTTACCATTTCCCCTTGTGCTGCATCGGCAGTAGCAGCTTCCTCTCTTTATTCTTGCCATCTTTTCTTGGCCCTCTCAAATACAACGATTGCCTTGGAATGTTCTTGTTCGACTGCCTTATGAGTAGAATCCTCAACGTGGTCGATAACAGGAACAGTTATTCTCTTTCTCTTCTCCCTTGGCAGAGATACAACCAATTCTTTTCCAACCTCCCCTTCTTCAGATCGGGGTTCAGACTCACCAGAGATAAGTTCTCTCTCCGCTATTATGACGATTGCCTCGCTAGCAGGATTTTCAATGGCATCAGATGAAGACACAGCTACCTTTTGTCTCTTTGATCTTTGTAAGGGCACTTCCTTCTCTGACTCAACCTCTCTTTCTTCTTCAAGAGATTCAGGTACTTCAGGAGGAAGGACTAGTCTCCTTTTTGTTTTTTGTTGTTGTTTCTTCTTGAGAATAGCTAAAGTCTCGGCTCTCTTGGGAGACTCTTCTTGTGGAGACCCTACACCAAAAGCATGAGTATAAGAAAACCAACAAAAATTCAGAAATAAAAGGGGAGGAGAAGAACTTGAAGATACTTACCCTTCTTCGAAGCAGCTCTAGTGACCCTGGCTGGAAGGGGTAAAGTGGCAGGAGTAGTGGTGACAACTTCAGGAGGGGAAGAAGTGCTCTGGGCTGTTGTTGACTTATCCTTCGAAGGCAATCCCAACCCCACCAATAAGTCATGAGGGTGTGTAGAGAGGCGCACTTCCATATTGGCTATCCACCAGTTCTTAAACCTTTTTAAGACTGAGCCAAAAGGGCGAAAGGGGATAAATTGGAATTCACTTAAATCCTTCAGCAGTCTGAGTACTGCTGCCTCTGGTTTGGATTTGGGTATTCTCAAATCTCTGGCAGTGAGATGGACATTTGAAAGACTGCAAAGAGGAACAGGTATCCCTTGAGAGAGCCCAAATTGCCTTGCAAATTGAGAAGGGTAATATACCTCAGATATGCATTTGTAGGCTCGAGGGTTCAGAGTGCCAATAAACAGCTCCCTTGGTAATAATATAGAGGCCCACATATCTTTATGAGGAGAAGTGGAACATTCCTTATCAGCCAGAAAAGATTGTAGCCAGGTTGGCCCTCTATTGGCTTCGAAAGGACAAAAGAAGGAAGCAGATGGAGAGATAGGAAGTTGATAAAAGAAGGTGAAGTAATAAGCAAAGGAAGCAGGGTAAAAGGCAATCCTAGCATATTTTTCCCCGTAAGTACTAGGATCCTGAACAAGGAATCCTAAACACTTGGGATGAAGGTCAGTGAAATAAGCAAAGAGCCAGAGTTGGAGCACCCAGAGGGGACCTCCTTGGTTAGCATCGAGGGGTTTTTCGCAAAATTGGGAGCAGGTTCTGTAGACATGACCTAGAAGATAAGGAGCAAGAGCGATATGTTTCTTCAAGACGAGTGCCTTCGCAAGTGGAGCAAACTCAGGCATAATCCTCTGAGATGAGGTGCAAAAGAGGAATTTGCATAACCAGTATAATATGAAGGAGAAGAATTCTCTGTCCCGCACAGGACCTTCTCTCTTATTTTCAGCCTTTACGAAGTCACTATAAGAAGAGTTTAGGGCTGGGAGAGAAAATTTGACAGGAAGGTTTGGATAGTTGGGAGTAAAAGGAGAACCATGGGGTGAAAGCCCTAGGAGATGGCAAATATCAAGAACGGTGGGGGCCATCATACCGCACCGAAACTGGAAGAAATTGAAAGCCATATTCCAAAAACATAAGGCAGCAGGAATCAAAAAGGGGTCTTCAGGAATAATGAACCTGGAAAGTCGAAGGGCATCGAGGATATAAAGCTCTTGTAGGTCATCTTCTCTCGCAGGCACCACTCTGTCATACCATTCCTCCCATTCAGTCCTCAATGTCGGCCAGCAACGATGAGGACGGTTTACCCTCCAAGTTCCCCAATCAAGCCTTCCTTCGTAAAGAAGGAAATGGTCCTCCAAACGAGGGTACAGAGCTGGGAGTTGAGCAGGAACCTCCCGGAAGATAGGACCTAGGACGTACTCCTGTTTGTTGCTGTGGCGAGGAATGAAAAGACGACCGTCGATGTTACTTGACTCACCAGATGTCAGCTTGCTGATTTCTTCATCGATACAACGTTTCAAAGCCATGGTAGGACTGATTTGGTCGCCCGCAAGTACTTTCAGAGAGGAGGGATCCATTGGTAGTAAGCAAAAGAAGAGCAAAGAAGATCAGAAGAACCAGTAGAGAGAAGGGTTTGTAAAAGGCAAGAGATTTCGGAACACGAAGCGAGAGGGTTTTAAAACCTTTGTGTCCGAAATTGTACCCCGTAAGTCGTTAAGTACTAAAAGTACGAATGCGAGGAATTTCTTCCAAATTAATAGTTTTGGAGGGAAGAGCTTATTCCGGGGATTGAGGCCAGCTTCGAAATGAAATATTTGGCTTCGAAAACAAGATCTTGGCGTCAAAAAATCAAATAACAACGGCTTCAAAATACATAAGTCGGCTTCGAAGCCTAGTATATGCTTAAAGGTGCTAAATTGCTTGATTATGGGTCTGTTTAGGGGTTATGAATCAAAGTAACGACCTTCGGAGCAAACCTTAGTATTCTCTGAGTATGAGAAACGCTGTTCGGAGCATACTACATGCTTAAAAATGCTTGAAAGTATTGGTTTACTTCAAAAATCCAAAGACCCGTTTGAAGGTTGTCCGTCAAAATGACAACATTCGAAGCAAACCCTAGGTCTCTTTAAGGAAGGGGGGCACTGTTTGAAACATCGAAGACCAATCATTGGTTTCTATAAGCGAGAAGGAATTGCCATAGGTTGCCCTTCGAAGCCAAAAGAGATCAGTTTAAAATTGATTGGCTTTATCAACCATGACCATATATTGGTTACAGTTAGTGTTGAAAAGTAAAGTCAGTAAAATCGAAATACTAAAATAATATCTGCCAGAATTGTCAATTTTACTCCATGAATTGGAAAAAAGACATGATTGGTTCTTTTAGTACTTCATTAAACAGTTGATTCGAAGGATGAGATTGTTCAATTCGAAGTTATGAGTTAGCTTTTAGAGATGAAAGGAAACAGAGTCAAACAGTGTTAAGTACAGAAAGACTTTGTTTATATTAAAGCCAAGATAATTACATTAAGTAACTCTATCTGGGTACAAATTCAAGCTCATAAAAATAAGGGATACAATAAATAACAAGGTCATGAAATTTTGTCCAGCAATGGTCAATAAATTTCTGTTCTTTCTTTATTATTTCTTCTATCTCTTCTAAAGTTGATTGCATAAGCTGATGAGCTCTCACTTCATAATAGAGTTCTTCAGCCTTTGCTTCGAAAGCCTCTTCCCTCGATTTTTGTTCCAATTCGTCTATAACCGAATCATCCCAGTACTCAGAATCTTTATTCCTGAAGTCATCGAACTCTTCGACAAAATTCTCTGCTTCATATTGGGCATGAATTCGGAGAGATAAAAGTTGATCCAGATTTTGGATGGTGATCTTAGAATTTCGATGCCAGTAGAGGAGCACTGGGAGTTGGTCCAAAAACAAATGAAGCTCTGCCTGGGCAATAGGGTTGAGAACATGACCTCTAGTCAAGATATCACAAGCCCATTGAAAGTTCTTAAGAGGAATGTCATCCTCAAGAACATTGAAGGGCAGATGAGAGAAAGCCGCGAGCAAAAGTTGAGCTTGCTTTCGCTCGGCTGGAGAAGGGGGTAACGGAGGTTGGTAAGGTGGAAAAACTTTGTCCATTGGAAGGGCAAGTCTTAGTTTCTCTGTCCAGGAAAGAATGGGAGAAGGAGAAGGAGAAGATGATCCTGCTTCGGAAGATGGGAAGAGAGTAGATGGCTCTGCTTCAGAAGACAAAGAGGAGAGAGTAGATGTTTCTATCTCAGAAGATGCAGAAGAGGGTGTGGATGCCTCTATTATGGGAGATGGCACGGGAACAGAAGGAACAAAGGCATTAATGCAATCAAGCCAATCAGAAGAACAAATCTTCGCTTTCTTGGCTAAGAATGAAGGGGTATAACCTTGTGCTTCTTCTGAACGCCGGGCAGGATGCATTATCTTTGTAGGCATGGAAGAAGTATACCAAGCCACGAGCAGAGTCTCTTCCAAGTTACGTCGAAGGTCAATGGGCACGTAAGGGTAGACCACTGAGCTTCGAGCGTAGGATGGAAACTCCAGGGGGTCAGTGAACTCAACAAAATGGTGATTGATTCGCTCCCTTAAATCATAAGTCTCAGGAGTTGACCAGCTTGTCCAGCCAGAAGCCCTAGAAGGTGAAGAGGTTACAGTTTCGTCCCATGCAGAGGTCTGTGAAGAAGAGTTTCCTAAGTCCATATTTGCAACTTGTCGAAGCAAAGGCTTGAGAGTAGTTCGGTCAAAATACAAAGGGAGCTTAGGGGAAGAACTCTTTGTGTCCGTAAGTTTGTAAACCAAGGGAGTAAAGGCAATGTGTTCGTAGTCCAAAGGTTTATAATCTGCAAAAGACTCCATTACCTAAATAGAGAAGGGCGGGTAAAAGTGGCTAATGAATGCGTGGAGATTCTTTCGAGGAGGAATAACATCACTCAAAGGCTCTTCATATGCTTGATCAGTAGTAAGGGAAGTTGATGCAGCCATAGCCTGTTCGAATACTAAGGTATTGGGATGTTCGACGAGTTAATGCAAATAATCACCAAATAGATGACGGTTGTGTTTCCAGAATCTGGACTCCATACACGTTCTAGAGGCGCGGGAAAATTGTAATCCACTAATATCACCAAGTATTGGGTATATTAGTGCGGGGGGTAATGTTGGCTACATATTTTGTAAAAGCCAGTTACAGTTTGACACGTGGCAGAGTAAGGGTAATAAAGGAAGGTTATTCAAGCCTTTAATCCTGATCGTACACGTGGCAATAAATATTGGTCCTCACATGATCTGAGTAACACAAGATCAATAACGGAATGCAAGATGATATATCTTCAACGGTTACTCATATTCAAATTCAAATACAAGAGGGAAGCTCAACTGCCAGTAATGGCGTAATGGAGCTACTTATAAGGAAGCATGATCAGCGATCATGGAGGAGCAGTTCGACGGTTCGAAGTGCAGTTCGAAGGTCATCACTGACGAATATAAATAGCAGGGCAGCCCCCAGAAAAAAGGGCCGAACTCAGATCATACAAATCAGTCATTTACTTCATATATTTTCCTTTCCAGTTTTTTACATTTCCAGTCTTTAAATACCTGTTCTTTAAATACCTGTTCTTTAAATACCTGCACTTTGAATACCCGCACTGCACTTCGATTTATAGGAGTAGCTTCAAGTAGATTCAAGTAGATTGCTGTTGTAAACCTCTCCGAGGCTGAGTTTGGACCATTGTAAGTGTTCATTTTTATGAAATACTTCAATTGTTCTTCATATTACTGTTATTTCTCTTAATTTCTCCTAAGTCAAGCCACCAGTAAAAGTCCTCTTCATTGAGGCTGAAAAGAACTAAAACACAATCGTCTGATAATTGGTTGGCAATCACAATTTCTGTAAGGACTGATTGATCCTTGCTGGCACGCTCGCATTTACAAAAATACCCTTCGAAAAGCCAAAAAGCCAACAGTAGTATATATCTAAACCGTACATCAGTCAAACTAGCTAATATTTTGTTCTAATAGAGAGGTAAAATTAGTTTCATTGCACTTTTCTTATTGTTATTTTGCATAGCTAGCATGATTTTAAAATAAAATTATAGGTTGTAGCTTATTTAATATAATGACATTTAATTTTGATTTATATATTTATTTTTGATATTAAATGTGGATGGTAAGTTAGATTGTAACAAATTAAATCATTTAACTAATTTGACATTACTCTAGATTAAAGATAAATATTTTTTTACAACGTGTATCTTATTTTTTTTTAAATTTACCAAATTGACATACCCGTACCCGTGTTTTAATTTCACATAGAGGCCAAGATTTAATTTCATGTTTCTGTTTGGTAAGCTTGTCAAAATTTGAGACCTCAAACAAAAACTGCTTAAGTTGATTGAAACCGGGTTATTTTAGTAACAAAATCAATGTTGTTAAAAAAATAAATAAATAAAAAAAATAAAAAACCATTAATGTTTGATGTGCACAAGCTTTATTCTGCATAAACATTTATAAGATAACCTACACATTACTAAAATTCAGGGAAGATGTGCATTGAAATAATGAGTAAAAATAGCATACAATGATTGCTTTAACTCAATTTATTAGAGCATTAATCAAATAGGTTGACAACAATGCCAATGATGAGTACTTGAGATTATATGCATTTTGTTCATTAAAGTTTTACTGCAATTAAACTAGTTCTTCCTCCATTTTGGTGTTTTAGGATAACAATGACTGATCGTCGGATTTGCCAAGAAATATCATAGAAGGTATCCTTGAGCGGATGTCCATAAGAGATGTAGCAAGAACAAGCATCTTGTCAACCAAGTGGAGGAGTATTTGGACTACAATTTCGCAACTCAAGCTTGGTAATCAGTTTTTCAAAGACACCCTCAAGATTAAACCAATAGTCAAACATGAACTTGTGAGTGTTGTTGAGAAAATTCTCTTGCTTCATGATGGCCCCATACCGATGTTTCTTTTCTGCATTCCAAGAATACGATTTGATTGCAGCGCAGATATTGATCGTTGGATTCTTTTCCTTTCGAGGAATGGTATCAAGGACTTAACTCTTATTAATAATTCAGATAATGAACCCTATAAGTTGCATTCCTGTATCTACTCTTGTCCTGAGTTGACTCGTCTAGAGCTTGTCAATGGTATATTCAAAGCACCACGCAAATCAAGTGGCTTTCATAATCTCATTAGCCTTCATCTTAAAAAAATCGCATTTGCGCACAACATTCTGAGGATGCTTTTTTCCATGTCCCCACTGCTTCAGAGATTGACCATCAAACATTGCACTGGTATTGGCAATCTCAATATCCGAGCTCCAAAGCTCAAAAGGCTACTTGTACAGCACAATAGTGAGATACAATCAATATGTTTTACAGACACCCAAAATCTGAGTTACATCGCTATCATATTTGGTTTAACAATGGGAAGTCCCAAGAGTGTTAAAACACCCAATGTGGTTAGGTTTCTTGGTGACTTGCCTAGAATTGCAGAGCTAAATTTGGATGGCTTTTTTATTAAGGTGAGACATTGGTTTTATAATTTTATCTGGTTTATTTATTTCAAAACATGTAGCTTGACAGTGTCCTTATACAATTTGTTGCCATTTGCATCAAAGATTTTGGCTGCAGGTGGAGTTCCCTATAGGCTTCCGACCACAGCTAACCTTTTGAAGGTACTTGCATTACATAATTTTCGGTTTAATGACTTGGATCATATTTCATGCGCGCTTTGTCTGATTAGAAGCTGTCCCAACTTGACGAAACTTCAGATTTGGGTAAGAATCTTGAATCTAGAAACTTGGTATGTTTTCTTTAAAAATTTCAGACTAATTGGTTTTGCATATTGGTATTATCTTCACAGACTTGCATAATAATGGAGAGGAACGATGAAGAACTGGTTCTAAATCGTCTGGAAGTGCCAAACTGCATGGATCGAATGTTGGACAAACTTCAATCTGTGAAGATAAGTTATGTCATGGGTTTGAAGCCTGAACTTCTTTTCATCAAGCATCTGTTAGCCCGCTCACCAGTGCTAGAAACAACATTCATTCAGCACAGCGCAGAAGTTGATTTCGAAAAAGGGTTCAATATCTCAAAAGAGTTGGCACGGTTTCCTCGGGTGTCACCAAAAGAAGCAATAATATACTAGATAGCGATCACGCTGACATAGATGTTTGTTTTTCCCTTTCTTCTAGATCTGGTATCTGATCACAGAAAAGTTCGTAGAGATTTGATGAGCACTAGCCGAAGCAAATTGAAACTGTAAATATGTGTATTTTTTCTCCTCTGGTTTGTGAGTAGTTTAAATTTTTACTTATGTTTAGTAGAAGAGCAAGTCTTTTTTCTATGGTATGGTTAAAGATCCTCATTGCAATGGCTTTGGAGGAATGGATGAAAAAACCTGCCTTTTCTATTAAGTGGTGTTTACACATGGGCATGCCAATCCTTTTCCGTATACAGTCTATTGTGTTTTTTAGTGCAATTGGTTGGATGGGAATAGGAAAGGAAAAGTCGCATAGTGCAGACTTGAACCCAGATATTTCACCTTGTTTTGCTCAACTTTCAAAAATGAGAAAACTTTAGTTGAAAGTAAAATTATTTTTAATTTGTATGCTGATTGAGAAATTCACATTTTTTAATCTATATTTATCGATTCTTGCAAATTTACAAAAGAAGATAGACAAGAGAAAAAATTGAAAAATTAATTTCTGATACAGTCATCAACATGCTGAAAGGAGGATGAACTAAGAATGGGTCTTAGCCTCTACAGTTTTTAGTTAGTTACTTGTTAATTCATTCTGTACTAATGTACCCATATAATTAAGAGTAATGCTAGAGATCCCAAATATTCTACCAAAAGTTTTACCAAATGTCTCACATGGGTGTGGGACCCACACAATGTAGGTCCCATGTGGGTCCCACACCCATGTGAGACATTTGGTAAAACTTTTGGTAGAATTTTTGGGGCCTCTAGCATTTTTGTATAATTAATTCAAAGGCTTGTTGTGCATTAGGTTGAGCATTTTGTTTCTTGAAATTGTTAAACAATTACATGCTGGAATAAACCAAAGTTAAAGACTGTCTATACTAATTACAAGCAATTGAACCAGTGGTGAATGAGTTGAGTTTGTGAATGGATTTACGGAAAGAAAAAACAGGGGGGAAAGGATTTATGAATAAAAAATCTATTCCATTCACTTTTCCATTCATGTTTTTTTCCCTCCACAAATCCAAACACAAGAGAATTACTTCCCACCCAAAACCACTGCCTCTAGCAAGAGTATATGTCAATATAGAAAATTGTCTCCAAAATGATTTGAATCTTTTAACAAAATAAATTTTGATTTTTTTGATTTTATTAATTTAAATCCTAATCTTTTGTTTTATTTTCAATCTAAATATTTGTATATTTTCATTAAAAAAATCAATATAAAAATTTATATTTTAGTCATTAAACTCAACAAAAAGGTTATTTTTGATATTTTAAATACACTCACATTGATTTTAATGAGTAAAATACTATTTTTTATTGATTTTACTTGACGAAAATAGATGAATTATTTAAATTGAAATTAATCAAAAAATTAAAATTAAAATTAATAAAATTCAAATTTTATTTTGTTATAATGTCAAATTTTAAGATTTTTTTGTTGTAATATGTTTATGTTTATTTTTATTTTTATTTTTATACACAATAGTCTTACAACCACACGAATTTTCTCCCTCAAAATTCTCCAAATGAGGTGACAAGATAAAATGTATTTAAGGAGAGTTTTAAATTGGTTCCCATTTTTTAAAAACAGTTTTCAGAAAATTCTACACTCTTATTTTCCGTGTTTTTTTGTTTTTACTAAATTTTTTAAATATTTTATGCAATTTTTTTAATTTTTAGACACACCTAACATAAATATACCTAAAAAGTAAAAAAAAATATAAGAAAAATCTTTTAAAAATTCACTAAATACCAAAAATATAAAAAAAAAAATACAAGAATTTAGTACATTTTTTGTATTTTTATGTATTTCTTAATTTTTTAAATTATTTTTTCACAATTTTTTTACTTTTTAGACACATCTAAGTAAGGTGCATCTAAAAAAGTTAAAAAAATGTTTAAAATTTTAAAAATATTCACTAAAAACAAAAAAACACGAAAATCAAAAAATTCAGTTTTCAAAAAACTTAATCCAGAAAACTCAAACCAAATACAGTGATTGAAGTGCAAGTCAATTTTTCAATTTTTACCTATTACGGCATTTGAAAAGATTTTGAGAAAACAATTATATGTATGAATTATTTTTCTTTTTACACAGGTACACTGAAATGTAATATCTCCCAACTCCTCCCCCCCCAAAAAAAAAAATGGATATAAAAGGTAATAAAGAACCCCAAAACATCTCCTTTTCAAAAAATTATTCAATGCTTTCAATACTCGTGAAGTAAGTTTAGGTGATATTTCAAATCAATAGTTATTATTTTTAAAAAATTAGTCTAAAATCCCTCTTTAATTTTTAGTAATAGGAGAGATCCACAATATTTCTATTTGTAGTTTAAGGTCCTTCACACACACCCATATATCATACCCACTCTCTCATTATCTCTCCCACTCAGGCGCCTCACTTCAGAAACCACTTAGGCACCTCAATTCAAGTTTTTTGAAGCCGAGAATCATTTGGTTCCTCATCGCTAGGTAATAACTACTACTCAAAAGTCTCTTCAGACTCATCAATTCACTCATACTTAATCTTGCTAATCCCAATTCTCTTCACCACTGCGTTCCTAATTGCCTCTGCTTGCAAGCACAACCCATTTTGTTCAATCCCAGACATATAGCTCCTTACTTCTTCTTTGATCATCTCTTGCATCACAACCAAAAATTCTTGGTTGAAGAACAACTCGTTTAGTAATAGAGGTTTGGTGATTTTAGGGGTTTTTTAGTACAAATATGATGGATGGGTTGTATACATATATATATATATGTATGTATGTATATGAATATGATTTCTCTACGAGTTTATCTCTGTTCAATTTTTTCTGGTTTGGTAAAAATATAGAGAAAATTATGAGTAAATCAAAGAAAATTGGTCAAAACACAGAGAAATTTGTGAGTAATCCAGAGAAATTTCATTCTAGAGAAATTTCAAAATATAGAGAAAATCAAATAAATTGAGCAAACACTGGAATTAATTTTCTCTGGTTTAAAATTGTGAACAAACACAGAGAAATTTGTGCTAAAATTTCTCTGGTTTGGTTAAAGCAATTTTCTTTGATTTAAAATCAATGTGCTAAAATTTCTCTGGTTTGGTTAAAACAATTTTCTTTGGTTTAAAATTGTGAACAAGTACAGAGAAATTTGTGAACAAAGATGTTTGGTTCATTTTTAAGAACTTGTTTTTTGATTTTTTTTTTTTTTTGGATATTTGATTACTTCGATTTCTCTATTAATTTGTTTGCTTGCTCAGATAATGGAAGGAAAACAAAAAAGAAGGGAAAATGTGCTTTTTAATTCAAAAATTTCAAGCACTTTCGTTAGGCTTCTGATCCAGCCCCATTGTATAAGCTTATGCACCGCTTGTTAGGGAAAATCAATGATTTCTCACAAGTAAATCAATCAATGGGAATATAAACGAATGAAAAAAAATTAAATCAACAACAACACAAGAATTTTACGTGGTTCCCTCAATGTGAGGTAGGTCTACGGGATCGAAATCTGATTCCGCTATCAACCAAAAAGTTTCCAAACGATTACAAATGAGACACGAATGGTCTCACAAAACCGCCCCTAGGTGAATTCCAAATAATCACAAATAATTAAAAGGAAAGACCTCACCAAATAGATGAACAAAAGTCTTCAAAACAGTATAGCCAAACAGATTATAAACAGTATAGCCAAACAGATTAAGAAGACCTAAAAATAACGAATCAAATCAACTTCGAATCATACCGAGACCAGTGAATTCATCTTTGCCAAAATAATAACCTAGAGGTGTCAGTGACGAAACACCAAATTGACAAAGTCACCTAGCACCGTCACCGAGGATAGATCAAGACAGTATAGCCGCCGCACACATATATATTACTAATTCTTGGGCTTTTATGAAAACCCTAGCTACCACCAAACAGATTATAAATACTCATTGGACCTCCAAAAGTTAGATATAATATATTAAAATATATTATAACCAATACCAAACCAAATTAAATATTTTAATAAACTAATTAGGGTGTTGTTTGGGAAGAAAGAGTTGAGGCTATTATAGCCTCAATTGTGAAATAAGCCAAAAAGCCTCTAAATCAAAGTTTTTTTTAAAAAAAAAATAAATAAATAAATAAAATAGTTGCAGCTGCCGGACAGTGTAGGCATAGCCTACACTGTCACATTGACAAAATGTTCCATCACTTGGTTATTTATGATTTTGCCCCTTTATATCAATTTAAAGAATTGTAATCTTAGGGACAAATTTGTCATTTTAACTTCAAACATCATTTCAACACATTTTTCAATACAACAACTCAAATAAAAATCCATTTCATCTTCCCAAACACAAAAACTAAAATAGCCTACTAAAATAGCCAAAAAGTCTCTAAAAATAGCCACTTCCCAAACGAGGCCTAGGTCCCATACTCCAATAATGAGGTATACCCAACAATTCTCCCCCTACCGACTTAGGTGGAGACATCAATCATACCCACCAAAGTTTGACACTTCAAATGTTTGTCCCTCAACAAAGTCTTAGTCAACATATCCGAAATATTATCTTCTGTGTGAACCTTTTCGAGTTGTAACAATTTCGAATCTAACATATCATGAATCCAATGGTATCTCACATCAATGTGTTTTGATCTCGAATGAAAAGTAGAATTTTTACTCAAATGAATAGTATTTTGACTATCACAATAAATCACATACCTTTCTTGCTTCAAACCCAACTCTTGCAAAAATTTCTTCAACCATAACTCTTCTTTGCAAGCTTCTATAATGGCAATAAATTCAGCTTCGGTAGTTGAGAGAGCAACACATTTTTGTAATTTAGATTGCCATGCCACATGTCCCCCTGCAAATGTCATCAAATACCCCGAAGTAGTTTTTCTAGAATTAACATCACCAGCCATGTCAAAATATGTGAACCTATCAAACATTGGCTTACCATCCCCAAAACACAAACATACATTCGAAGTCCCTCGAAGATATCTTAGAATCCAATTCACTGCTGCCCAATGTTCTTTACCCGGATTAGAGAGAAAACGACTCACTACACCAATGGCGTGAGCAATATTCGGCCTTGTACAAACCATGACGTACGTCAAAGAACCAATCGCTATAGCATAAGGAATTTTTTGCATCTCTTCCTTGTCTTTCTCACTTGTAGGACATTGATTCGAACTAAACTTGAAGTGACCTGCAAGTGGACAACCAACCGACTTTGCTTTTATCCATGTTAAATCTCTTAAGAACTTTTTCGATGTAGCTTTCTTGAGACAACCAAATCAGACCCGTTTTGCGATCATGAACAATTTTCATACCAAGTATTTGCTTTGCCGACCCCAAATCTTTCATCAAATCTTTCATAGCAAAAGACTTGCTCAACTCCAATTTCAACCTGTTAATCATAGTGTAATCTTGACCCACAATTAACATGTCATCAACAGAAAGAAAAATAATAATAAATTTACCATCCGAAATTTTTTTTCACAAACACACAATGGTCTGAAGTGGTTTTAGAAAAACCATTATTCATCATGAAAGAGTCAATTTTTTTGTACCATTGCCGCAGGGCTTGCTTGAGGCCATACAAACTTTTCTTCAATTTGCAAATAAATTTCTCTTTCCCATTCTCTACAAAACTTTTCGGTTGCTCCATGTAAATTTCTTCTTCAAGGTTACCATGAAGAAATGAGGTCTTCACATCAAGTTGCTCAACTTCAAGGTTCATACTTGGGGCCATGCCAAGTACAACCCGAATAGAAGACATTTTCACAACCGACGAGAAAATCTCATCAAAATCAATACCTTTCTTTGGGCCTTTCACAACAAGACGTGTCTTGTACCTCAAATTCTTGCCATCATTCTTTAATTGGAAGACTCACTTATTTTTCAAAATTTTCCTCTCCTTAGGCAACTTCACTAAATCATAAGTGTGATTTTTAAGTAAGGAATTCATCTCCTCTTCCGTGGCCTTTTTCCAATCATTTTTCTTTGCATACTCAATTGCTTTTTAGTAGTTCTCGGGCTCCCCTTGATCGGAAATCAACACAAATTCATTGGGAGGATACTTTCTCGAAGGTTGTCGGTCCCTTGTAGATTTCCTCAACTCAAGTTGTGGTGGCGGTTCTTGAGTTGGATGCTCTTCCTCAATTTTTGGCTCAACTTCATTAGGATTAGCATCACCCTCTACATCTTCAATAGGTGGCTGCACATCTCCCCTATTTTCATCATCAACTGAATATGAAGGAGATGGATCCATGTGTCATGACCTGACCCAACCCGCCCCTATACGTTTAGCGTCGTAATCGGCTAGTAATCCTCAGATTACCCAAGGCCTCTAAACAGAATAACACATAATCAGGGGCTGCGGAAATGAAGACAGTAACATAACTAGTCCATAGAGCTGTGCAGACATACATGGGACAGATAATTTAAAACCTTGTTTATATATATATATATATATATGTGTGTGTGTGTGTGTGTGTGTGTGTGTGTGTGTGTGTGTGTGACGTCATAAACATCCAACCAACCATATCATTATACACAAAATAGAACAAAAGAACTAATCACAAAACAACAAAAGTCTCAAGCCTATGTCATGATTTACAAAACTCGATCGTTGAACTCTTTTCGAAACCTCTTCAACAGGCACAATGGTTGGCCAACAAAATAGGGACTCCGGATCATCAACTTTAAGCCTGGTCATGCGTCTGGCCGCCTACATATATAATGTAAACAGTGAGCGAAGCTCAGTGAATAATAACAGAGTAAAGAGTTAAATGAATGATGTCCCAACAGATTCAGAAAATAGAACATATTCATATTCATATTCTTATTTGAATCATATACAAAAATCAAAATTCATGCTTGTTCATATGTGGTACATTCATTAGCGCTAACAGATCAAATATAGAGCATTAAGGGTCATACTTGTCAGTTCCATAAAGGAACCTTGGGTATGGGAATAGATAACATACTTGTGAGTTCCACAAGGAACCTCCAGTATTGGGTACAGATAAAATACTTGCCAGTTCCATAAAGGAACCTCCAGTACCGGGAACAAATAACATACTTGAACCACGGAATAGGTGCCATGAGTACTTGTCAGAAACTGGACAATCAATTATTGTATAGAACGTGACATTTCATAAAACAGATCTTATTCCATTTATAGAAATTAAATAACATTAAACATAGCTTTACTAAGTTATTACTCACAAATGGCCCAAAATAACCAACAAAGCAGAAAAATCAGGTAACTTGCGGCGCGTAACCTACACAGATACAGAACGAATACGTATTGAATTACACACCCGGAATCATTAACGTAGTTCTTTCTTCTATAGGTGTGTTCCTACTTCTTATCCTCATTATTTTGTCTTAACTAGGGCTTACGTATGCCTAGGATCCAATGAGAACTCCAAAACATGCTATTCGACACTTAGACAAATTTGTTGAAAACAGGGTCTTCGCTCGTGTGTAGCTTCCTTAGCTCGAGCGAAGGTCCACAAATGTGAGTGGTCGCTCAAGCTGTCTATAAACTCTACAAAAGTACTGGTTGTGTGAATTTTCAACTTGACGGCCGCTCGAGCGTATGACTGAGGTCTTCGCTTAAGTGCAACTTTTGTCGCTTGAGCGATCTGCAAAATGTGTCAACTTCTGAGAGCATGCATTTTACGCTCGAGCCAACTTTTGGTCGCTTGAGCAGAGATGCAAAAACAAAGGTGGTCGCTCGAGAGGAGAAACATAATTTGGAATTTCCAGATTTGCTTCCAAGCTTCAAAACTCAAATTCAAACCAATAGATCATGTTCTTTTGGCAAAAAACTTAAGGAAACATGTGTAAACGTGTGTGGACTCGCCTTTTTCTCGCGCCCCGCCTTTCGGAAAGGGTTGAAAAGAAGGCATCACAGTTCGGACTCCCGCGGTTCTGAATCTAGTCTCACAAGTGCAATGTGAAACTGATAAATACCAAAGAGTCCAAATCCGGCAAACCTTTTTGGAAAATCGATTTTAAATCAAATAATGCCAAAATTGGACTGCTTTTTCAGATACAGAGTCACCACCTAAATATTTTATTTTTGAAAAAATTTAGGAAATCCTGACTCGTGCCAACGGCCATGTGTCCGTCATCACCAAAGTAGCCTCGATTTGGGAACTTAGGTACGAGAGGGGAAGGTCCTGAAATGAGCACCCCCGCTCGCCCGATCAAAGATCAGCCTCTACTAATCATGATATATTTTTATAAATATTATGTGTTTTTATTCTGGTTATTTAGCTAACATTACTATGTGATGCACACAAGCAAATATAGACTAAAATTGCAAGAATTGGAACAATTCAACTTATGTTTGTTTTCGAAAATGGTTTGAATTTGCCACCCTCAAGTGGGCTTAAAAGTACGGATTTGCGACCAAACATAGTGGGCTTAAAACATAATTTTGCCACAACAAAGTGAACTTAAAACGCGCATTTGTTGAATCATTCCAATTCAAACAACAAGCCTTCATCCACAGACATTTATGCAATTTAGCATTTAAGCACATAGCCTCATGGCAAGCATGTTAATCATGGCAATATGACAATCACACTCATACAATTATGCTAAAGCATAAAACTCACTAAGTACTCCAAGCCAAAACAAAAATTAGTTAGAAAATGCATGATCCTAACTATACAAGATGTCTAATGCAACGCATGCAATAATGCAATTAATAGGCTCAGCTACTAATATGGCATATGAATCGATTTGAACAACATGCGATTAAACACGTATTCAAAGATGTGTTGAAATAACAATACAGTTTAAATGATGCACTGAGCCTTGGTGCATGCAATACAAATGAATGGATGCAAACATGCAAGCATAAGGTATGCTAATCAAAACATGTCCCTAATCTAACTATCAAAAGTGATTAAATAAAAGGAAAAAAGACGTGGGGTTGGAAAACATACACACACGCATACACACTTATTACAACATCATGCCCTCGCGAAGGAGGGTCCGAATGAATAAAAGCTAACAAACTAGCTACGCTAATTAAGCTAAGCTAATTATTACAACACAATATTTAACTAACTACTCTAAGCTAATTAAATATTATAATACTTAACTAGCTAATTACAAAGCAAGAATTAGTCAACTAATTAACTAAACAAGTTAACTAAATGGCCTCGGGAAACCGAGGGATGCATGCATGCTCGGTTCCTCCACCTGAATAGCCACCGTTTTGTTGCTGCGAGCCTTTATTTGCAAATTTGAACACCAAAATTCTGCAAACTTCTAGAATATCTCTGCTCCACCTCAGGAACACACTGTGCAAATTTCATTGTTAGACGATAGGGGGCCTGTCGGCTACCAATGGTGGCCGGTCGGCTACTGGTGGTGGCTGGTCGGCCACTAATAACATGAACTCTTCTTTTTGCTGCAACAGAGAGTAGACAAAGCAAAGCAGTGTATTCTCACATGTTTGTGTGCATTGTTTACACTCCTTATCATCAAACAAGCTCAAAGGAGTGAAACTCTTGGCTCTCAAACCATCAATCAAGAAATTTCCATGCATGATAGCCAAAGAACCAAATTTGTACAAGTTTAATGAGTGCAAAACAAGACTCAAAAACACCACCACCCTATCATGCATGATCAAGGGTGATGGTGACCAAGGAAAATGGCACATTTCATCACTTTTGAGTATGAAATGTCCCATTTTCCTTATATTCGAATTAACATCCGATTCGAACACATGCAATGCATCACAAAAGATGCTTATCTTGCCTCTTTTACTTGTCCAATTTTGTTTAGTCATTTTACATTACCGATTCATTCTTTAATCGATTAAGTCCAAAAGTGAGTGTCCTCTAATGGAAAGATGGCTCAAACAACAAGTTGCTTTGGGCATGAAAGAGGCATTACACAGTTGGTAATGAACCCCCTAAGAGATTAAACCATTAGGTATAGCACTTCCATTTCACACTTAGGCAAACAAGGGGTTTAAGACCATTTTCAAAGCATACAAAAGAGCGAAGAATGGAGGGAGATTGCAGAGATTTTAAGTGCTGAAATGAAGTGTGAAACAACATTGAAACATGCTATTAACTCAAAACAATGATGATCAAAGCATTAAAACATCAAGCTAGTGAAGGAAATTACACTACAACTATGCAATACAAGCCTCAACTGAACTAACCAACCCAAAACAGAGCCAAAACAAGTTATTTCAAAGGCAAAAACATGCTGGACTTAAGCCACAAAAAGCTAAAATAATAAGCTAACATGTTAGGCTAACTAGGAATGCAAACAAGACACAAGGAGGGGAGGCTAAACCTTCCAATTTTGGACTTCAAAACAAGGTTTTTACCACTGAAAAACCTCTTAAATTTAGTGGTTAAAGGCCCAAAAAAGTTGGTTTTAAAGTGATGGAAAATGGTACAAAAGCTTAACAAACAAATGAGCAAGAAGGGTGGACCACCCCCTAACTCAAAGAGACTTCAAACCAACATCTTTAAACCATAAAAACAGAGTTTTTGACAGTTCAAAATCAGCACAAAAATAGTTGGAAAAGATGGCAAAACAAAGATACAAAAATAAGTATAAATGAGGTAAGTACTATACCTTTGAAGCAAAGCACAAAATAGCCAATAATCCAAGCTCAAATCACTTTCTAAGGCTCACACAAGACTCCAAGTAATCTCAGCCTAAAGGTGAGAGTATTTGGTTAAGGGTTGATATGCAAAAGCTAAAAACTTGCATGCAAATGTGTACCAAATATTAAGAGAGAGAGAGAGAGAGAGAAAAAGCTAGAGAGAGAAAGATATTTTTGCTCTAATTTTTCTAACCCTCCAAAATGGGGGAGAAACCCCCCTATTTATAGAAAAACACCCCTTGAGCTTCGAAACATCTCACCATACACGTGTATGGAGATGCAGCTCAGTGTGTAACAACTGGCACAACTGTCAATAAATATCTGGAAAAAGGCACTGGTGGCCGCCGGCCACCACTGATAGCCGACCAGCCACACCCATGGCCGATAGAAGCATCCCATGGCCGACAGCCTTGGGTGGTGGCCGACAGGTCACCAAGAGGTCCAGATACCAAGTTTTGGTCCAAAACAAGGCACATAAAGAACAAGGTTCAAAGGCTCAAAGACAGGGCATTCCACCGAGGACTTTGGGCACTCAAAACGAACACAAACACACAATCATCAAGTGCATGAGTGATGACGTCTAAGTCTTGAGGACGGTCAAAAATGGGGTGTCTACAACGTGGAAAACATTGGGAATTCGAAATCATTTCGCAAAAATCAAAGCCCAAAAGCATGCCAATTGTGCAAACTCAAGCTTGAAATGTTGAAAACAAAACATGTATATACTTTCTTGATTTCAAAGCTTCCCAAACTTGTTCAAATAAGATGTTAAGTACAAAAACATGTTGAACTCTTAAAACAAAGACAAGAGGAGTACATGCATGTGAGAATTCTTTGAAATCCAACTCAAAATATGGTGAAATGAACAGGCATGCATGATGTGTTCTAAATTCTCTTCATTCTAGCTCAATTCTCATATCATTCCATCTCTTACACTTGAATTCCTACATGAACTAACTCAATTACACAACTAAGAGTTTGACTTATCACCTTAGATGCTTAATTATGTCCTAGGGGTTCAATTGCTTGAGCTCCCAAGTCCAAATCTACAATTCTCTGTAAACCTTTACCATCTCTTGAGTTCAAACTCTCTCTAAGCTTCTCTCTCTCTCTCTCTCTCTCTCTCTCTCTCTCTCTCTCTTCTACGTTTTTGCTTCTAAAGATATGAAATGAAGGTGTAAACCTCTATACTAGAACCCACTTATGCCTTACACAGGCCCAATTAAGAAGACTTAATTAAACTTGGCTTAAACTAAGCATATGGGTATTATTTATTCTAATTAATTCGTTTCGATTCGAATTTTAATTAAACCTACCATAAAATTTAAAAAATTCCAAATAACGCATAACCTAAGTCAATCCCGTGATCGGATGCCAATAAGGCCTTCAATTCGCATAACAAAACTGAATCACAAACAGATATTCCTACAGCAGACAAATATAAACTCAAGTAATGCAATGCACATATAATTAACTCAGGATTTCATCTTAATTACTTATTAGGCATACTTAATCATGGCTTAACAGTTAATCATGGATCGGGGTTATTACACCATGTCAATGAGATCACTAGTTTTTGGCTCCGGTTGATCACCTTTGCCAAAGTCTTCAATTGTTTGGTCTTCAAAAAACACAACATCATTGCTTCGAATGACTTTCTTGTCGACTAGATCCCATAATCTATAACCAAATTCATCATGCCCATATACAAGAAAAATGCATTGTCTTGACTTTTTATCAAGCTTGGACCTCTCATCCTTTGGCATGTGAACAAAGGATCTGCAACCAAACTTTCTCAAATGCTCATAAGACATATCTTTGTCGGTCCAAACTCTTTCTGGAATATCACCATTCAAAGGATAGAAATGAGAAAAATTAATCACGTCAACCACTGTCCTCATTGCCTCACCCCAAAAGGATCTTGCCAATTTAGCATGTGAAAGTAGACACCTTGTTCTTTCCACAATGATGCGGTTTATCCTCTCAGCAACGTCATTTTGTTGAGGAGTCTTCTTAATTGTTCTTTGGTGCCAAATACCTTGGCTGCGACAATACTCACCAAATGGCCCAATGTATTCACCACCATTGTCTGTTCGGATGTACTTCAATTTCTGCCCTGTTTCTCTTTCAACCATTGCTTGAAAATGCTTAAGTATATCTAGAACTTGATCTTTAGTTTTTAGTATAAAAGCCCAAACTTTCCTTGAATAATCATCAATAAAAGTAACAAAATAAAGTGCACCACTATGTGTTCTAACCTTTAAAGGACCACAAACATCTGAATGAATCAACTCCAAAACATTTTCTTTTCTAGAAGCAATATTTTTATGAAAGAAAACTCTATGTTGTTTACCCGCCAAACAATGAACACAAGTTTTAAGATGTGTAGCTTTGAAACTGGGTAGAAGCTCTTTCTTAAACAAAACTTGTAGCCCTTTTTTACTCATGTGCCCAAGCCGCTTGTGCCACAATTCGGTAGAAGTATCATTTTCAAGTATATTGATAACACCTTTACAAATTTTTCCTTACATCAAATAAAGTGTATGAATCTTCTTGCACTTAGCCACCACCAAAGAACCCTGTGTGAGCTTCCATATTCCATCACCAAATTTGTTATTGTAGCCTTCATCATCTAGCTTCCCGATAGAGATCAAATTGAGGCGAATGTCGGGAACATGCCTCACATCTTTAAGCACCAACTTGTAGCCCAAATTTGTTTCCAAGCAAACATCACCCATGCCAATAATCTTGGATAAACCTTTATTACCCATTCGAACACAACCATAATTGTAATAACCCGACCCTCGTACATGTTCTCTGTTATGTTTTCGGATCCACTTTTATGATATCGAATGTTTATTGTGAAATCCTATGAGGAATCAAAGTTAAGTAAGTGAACCATATGTTTAAAGGAAGTCTATCTGTTCAACAAGAAAAGTATCTGTTATATTAGAAGGTTTCAATCGAAATTGGAGGCCTTAAGGGCTTAATTATCTGAAATTGATTTTATATATGTGGTCAGCATAATTTTTGGGTAATATTAGGCATTTTTGGGAAATTTCAATTTCGGATGTTTAAACGATTAAATTTTTGTCCTTAGTCAACCTATACATACATATATGCTTATAAAGCCCTCCTTGAGTAAGACTTAGCAATTTTCCATAGCATCTTCTTGGGAGAAAAGGGGAAAGGGGATAAGAGCAAGGAGGAATTGAGATTGAAGCTAAGGTGAATTCAACTTCCCTAGTCTAATTCTCCTCCTCAATTTGAAGTAGCAAGATTTGGTTATGGTATGAGCTAAGTGTGATAAAAGTTTGGAGACATGTGTATGTTGAAGACTTGATATGATAATCCTACTATTTGTGCATGTTGGACCAATTCAAGTTATTTGATTAAGACCATCCTCTTGCTCCTTATTTATCAATTGATATCCATGTTTATGCCATGTTTTGTATATTTATGTATGTGTGTATAAAGTTAGGAGCTTCAAGAACGATGATATGTGGATGAACTTCTATGTTTGCTCCAAATCAATCGAGTTATATTCATGAGTCCAATTCAAGTTAGATGAATTTTGGTGTGTTGTATTTATAATTTATATGTTTTTTTAGCCTTGATTTAGCACCTAGAAGTTTCAATTTAGAGTCTTGAAAACACTCCTAAAAGAATGGAATTTTTATAGCAAATTTCGGACTGGAAGTGCAGAATTGCCACACGTGTGGGAGTCATGGCCGCACGTGCGGGAAGTGTGGCCACACGTGCGGGAATTGTTGCCGCACGTGCGGGGGTTGTGGCCGCACGTGCTGGAGAAGAGCAATTTTGGGGCTTTTGTTCTGCCTAAAAAGCACGTGCGGGACCAGCCGCCGCACGTGCGGCCCATGCTGAAAAACGTGGATCGCTCCGTTTTGCGTGTACAACCCTCTAATGTTGTCGGAATATGTATTTGATGCCTCTTAATATGTATAAATTCCTTTGAAGTAAAACGAAACAGAAAGTAATTTGATATGAAAAGGAAACTAAATTGTAAAGGTTGAATGTGTGCAGGGCACACTCCGGGAGGAACAAGCGCATCATCACAACACTGTGAGTAGTAGTATCATTATCCGCTTTACATATGGCTAATGATTTTCATTAGCGTTTCGTTTACGCAACTATGTTAATGTTTCAAGTATGTAACTACGTTAATGTTTCAAGTATGCAACTATGTTAATATTTCAAGTATGTATGTTAATGTTCAAGTATGTTCCAAGTATGTAAAGAAAGAAATGGGAAAGATAAAATACCTTCCTTCTATAAGACTCTGGGCCTACGGCCATTCAATATAAGTTGTTATGATATGAAACAAAGTGCTACACGGAACTAAGTGCTACGACGTGAGCCACCTCTAGAATCCGTGTGAGACACCTCTTGAGTTCGTATAAGTATATTCAAGGGCTTAGTGCCAAATTATCCAAGGGCGTAATGCCACTCTATTTAAGGGCTTTATGCCGCCATGTTTAAGGGCCTTGTGCCACCATGTTCAAGGGCATTATGCCACCATGTTCAAGGGCTTCAAGCCAATATGATTTAAGATGTGATATGTCAAGCTGTTATGTTCAAAACTGGGCCTAAGGCCGTTATAAGATGAACACAGAATCAAGCTAACTATGTGACCTCTGCATCCCCATATGTATTGATATATGTCATGTTTCAAGTTGAGCATTGTTTCATTTATGTATTACTATTCACTGAGCCCGGCTCACTCTCTGTTATGTCTGTTTCTGTAGGCAACCAACTAGGTGGTCAATCCTAACCCATGACGCCCGGTTTCTTTTG
Source organism: Camellia sinensis (assembly GCF_055761805.1). Lineage (NCBI taxonomy): Eukaryota > Viridiplantae > Streptophyta > Magnoliopsida > Ericales > Theaceae > Camellia > Camellia sinensis. The sequence continues at coordinate 55,343,390 of NC_138967.1, forward strand.
TCAACCTTCGTGTATCCAGGCACTTACGAGGCCACTTATTTTGTGAAGTTTATTAAGATAATTGGCTTACTTCTTGGCTGTCCTTCCAAGGTTGAATGTATATAACTTCAACAGTTTTTTTTTTTTTTTTTTGTTTTGTTACATGCCCGGTTATAGGGCTGGTTCTGTATATGTGTTTGTGTATAAGTACTACTAAGAAATATTTTTGGACTTTATCGGTCTATTATGGTGCATGTGATGTATGAGATCCTGGCATACTAGAAATAGCTCAATGGAGTTTGTTTAGCTTATTATTCTTTTAATATTTTATGCTTCCGATAAGGCCCCATATGCTATATATACCAGGTTATATGTCTGTTTTTGAATGGGTCATGCCCGAACCTATAGGGGCAAGTTTGGGGCGTGACAATAATCTCCTTTGGTGTAGGTAGTGAAGATATTAACTCAAGAAGTCACATGAAAAGAAACACCAGAATCATTCACCCAATTGCTCTCTTGGCCTACAAAATTGATACAATCATCTTCATAAACGACCATGAGATCATCAATAATAACTGCCATTGTGTCTTCTTGCTTTTTATCCACACTTTTGTCACGCCTTTTCTCCTTGTTCTTGAGCTTTCGACATTCCCGCTTCATGTACCCTTTCTCATGGCAATAATGGCACTCAATGTCTTTCTTTGAAAAAAAGAACCATCTCCTGATTTGTCACGGCTTTGATCATGATCATGAGGAGTCTTACTCCTCCCTTTATTTTGCTTCGGCCTCTCACAACAAATGCTTCTGAATGAGAGGAACCCGCTGATTTTCTTCTAGTTTCTTCATTCACCAAGCTACTAGTGACTTGGCTCATTGTGACAACTCCATCAGGCGCCAAATTACTAACTGTCACAACCAAAGTCTCCCAATTTTCAGGCAAAGAACTAAGTAGTATCAAAGCCTGCAACTCATCATCAAAAACAATTTTCATAGAAGCAAATTGGTTAACAATACTCTTTATTTGATTTAAATGTTTTGGAATAGGCTTGCCCTCTTTATATTTTAAATTAACCAACTTACGAAATAGAAAATCTTTATTTGTGGCTGATTTTCTATCATAAAGACCTTCTAATTTTTTTCATAAATCATGTGTCGAAGTTTCAGTAGCAACATGATGAAACACACTGTCATCAATCCATTGATGGATAACACCAACGGCTTTTCGATTAAGCCTCTTCTATTCATCATCGTTCATACCCTCAGGTTTGCCACTATCTCCCTCAATGGGTCCATGCATCTTTACAAATTAATAGGTCCTCCATTTTAGTTTTTCAAGTTACCCAATTGCTTCCATTGAAGCTACATACGACACATATTCCCCTCCATTAATTTACACAAATAAATAAACCCAATCTAACCGTAAGCTCTAATACCAGTTGTTAGGAAAAATCGATGATTTCCCACAAGTAAATCAATCAATGGGAATATAAACTAATGCAGAAAAATTAAATCAACAATGACACAAGAATTTTACCTGGTTCCCTCAACATGAGGTACGTCCACAGGATAGAAATCTGATTCCCCTATCAACCAAAAAGTTTCCAAATGATTACAAACGAGACACAAATGGTCTCACAAATCCACCCTTAGGTGAATTCCAAATAATCACAAATAATTAAGAGGAAAGACCTCACCAAATAGATGAACAAAAGTCTTCGAAACAAAGTTGAAGAAAATCTAAAAATAACGAACCAAATCAACTTCGAATCACGCCGAGACCAGTGAATTCGTCTTTGCGAAAATAATAACCCAGAGGCGTTAGAGACCAAGCACCAAATTGAAAAAGTCACCCAGTACCTTCACCGAGGATAGATCAAAACCGTATAGCCGCCGCACATATATATATTATTAATCTTGTGCTTTAATGAAAACCCTAGCTACCACTAAACAGATTATTAAATACTCATTGGACCTCCAAAAGTTAGATATAATATATTAAAAATATATTATAACCAACACCAAACCAAATTAAATATTTTAATAAACTAATTGGATCCCGTACTCCAATAAAGAGGTATACCAACACTGCCAAACTCTAAACACATCTTTTTTTTTTCGTCTTTTCTCTTCTTTTTGAAAAGGGAAAGGGAGAAGGGGATATATCGTGCTTCCTTTGGTTTCCTCTCAGATTTTCAAAATTTTCTTGCACTTTCCAAGTCCAACTGAATTTTCTTTGTCAGTGAGTGATTCTTAAAGCAAAAGCCTTTCAACTCAAATGACATTGCATGATCCATTTCTTCTTTTAACCAGAACTAGATACATTTCTGATGATTGACTAATGAGCATTTGGAACAAAAGTACAAATATATATATATATATATATTGGTTGGCCACGAAGTGGTTTTGACATTTTATTAAATTCTTGATTTATGCCACAACATCACCATAGGTTTCCCATTAGGTTTTGTAGGCTGAAGTGGGAGATCAAGTCCAGAGTCATATTATTTGCTGCATGGTGTTTTAGTTTTCTCTAGTTTGATAATGATTGGGTATATAGTGATTTTGAGGTTCCTTTTTGATCAATTTTCTCTGGTTGAGTTACAATACAATTTTCTCTCGTTTGATCAAAACACAGAGAAAATTATAAGCAACCCAGAGAATTTGGGAAAGATGGGAATAAAGTTTGAAAAGAAGAGAGAATTGCCACTTAACACTCTCATGTGTGTAATTTTCTCTAACATGTTTAATTTTCTCTGGCATGTTTAGTTTTCTCTACCTTGTTTAATTTTCTCTGTGATGTTCAATTTTCTCTGGATTTCTCTGGTTTGAACTCAGAGAAATTTCTTCAATTTTCTCTGGTTTGAACCTAGAGAAATTCTGAAATTCTTTGGGAAGTCCAGAATTTCTCTAGGAACTTCAGAGAAATTCTCTGGATTGAAATTTCTCTGGATTGATGTTGAGGGACCTTAGACATTATGAAAATATTGGATATCTTTTATGCTATAAAATCTTAATACCAGGGACCCTAAAAAAAATCCTTTATTATTTTTGTGTTCTAATTTTAGGAAATAAAATATTAGTGCAGGGACCTAGAGCCCTCTAGTCCTTCATCTGGACTGGAGGATATTGTTTGGGCCTGTGAGACTCACTCATTTTGATAATCTGAACCCATTCATTTTGTCGAATATTTTGTGTATTTTATTCACATAAAAAATTAAGTAGACCTGAAAATCGCAACCTATTCAATTTATCGAGTTTGTCACCAAAAAAATAGACAACAATTATATTTTAAAAAATATATCATTTGTTTTTTTTTATGACAAATGCAATAAATTGACTAGGTTATGATTATCGAATCAACTTAATTTTTTGTGTGAATGAAATACACATATTACCCAATAAAATAAACAGTTCAAATTATCAAAATGAGACCTATAATGAACTCCATATGTTCAAACAATGAGGACAGAAGGAGATCCACTTCCTAAGTGTAAATATGTAAATTATTTTTGTGTTATAATTTTAAGAATAAAATGTTAAGTGTAAATATATAAATGGAATAGGGCAATGTTTTTGGAGTATTGAATAATTTCTCATTTCCTTCGCATCTGGTTCATCCTCTATTGGTACTACCTACTCTCCGCCGCGACTCCTCATCTCTCGTTTGTTCTCTCAGTCTTAGAAGTTTCTCTGAGGGCTTGGGTTCTTTTCTCTCTCTGTATTTCGCCGGATCGGATAGGATCGAGAGCTTGCGCCCCAAAATGCTACGTAGAAATTTTGTTTCTATTTTATTTCATTTGCAGTTAGGTTTAGAGGCCCCGTTTGTTTTGGGATAGAGGAAGGGATTGGATTAAGATGAAGGTGGGGCCATTAATGTTGTATTTGTTTGTAAATTTGGAGAGGGGATTCATGAATCTTCCGGATTATGATGGGCCTTAGTTGTTAGGATTGATAGTCTGGCCAAAGACTTTGGGACCGTTTGTTTTTAGAGGTAGAATAAATGAGTTTGTTAGTGAGAGAATTAGTAAAATTGTGTTTGTTTTGCTGATAGTTGGGATTATTAAATTATTTTTATATGAAATAAATATAAAATAATAAAACAAATAAAATTATGATTTTTACTTAATAAAAAATGACTAATGCTACATGCACCAATTAGTGCACTAACTAGTTTACCAATTGATGATGTGGCATAATTTAACATATTTTTGATGTTTGTAATTTGTATAATGAGTGGGGTCAATAATAATGTCATAACTAGTGTTGAACACTAGTTAGTACATTAATTGGTGCATGTAGCACCGCTCATAAAAAATACAAAAACATTAAATATTAATGTTAAAAAAAATGCCCAACATGTTAAAAAAAAAAAAAAAAAACACTTTGAACAATCAGCAACCCCCTAAGCCGAACAGACTATTTTCTAATATCACCTCCTCACCCAAGGCCTTTCGCTATAGACGCCCCCCGAAGGCCTCATGCTTCTACAGTTTGAACTCAAATGTCACGGTTCTGAATCTAATCTCGCAAAGTGCAATGCGAGACTGATAAATCACCAAAGAGTCCAAATCCGGCAAATCGTTTTAGAAAACTGATTTTTAAGAAAGAAGTGTCAAATATGGACTGCTTTTCTAGATACAGAGTCGCCACCTAAATATTTTGTTTTGGGGGAATTTAGGAAACCCTGACTCGTTGCCTAAGGCCACGTGTCCGTCATCACCAAAGTTGCCTCGGCTCGGGAACTTGGGTACGATTGGGAAAGGTCATCTATGAGCACCCCCGCTCGCCCGATCCGAAGATCGGCCTGTACTAAGCATGATATCTTGTTTTTGAAAACACATGTGTTCTTATTTCGGTTATTAGCTAGCTTACTACGTGATGCGCACAACATACAAGTATAGACTAGATCACCTAAGTTGGAACAAAACATCTCATATTTGCTTGGAAATGGTTTGAAGTTTGCTACTTGCAAATAGGCTAAAAATGTAAATTTCAATGAATTGTCCCAATTCAAGCAATCCAACCTTCACCCACAGGCATTCAGGCAGTTATATCACATAAGCAATTAGCCTCATGGCAAGCATATTGTCATGTTAACACTCACATACATGCGAGATGCTAAAGCATAAACACTGTAACGCCCTCAAAATAATAACAATAAACCCATCAGATAAGACATAAATTTACATTTAAACTATCCGCATTCCTTTCATTCATTAGAATTCCAAGACATAAGTATTACATGTTTAATCTCATAACAAAATGCCCTACGGGCTTACAGCTTTCCAAGTTAACACTTGGTTACAACAAAGAGTTCTAACTCGTTTACACATTAAGCCCTTGGCTTGAAATTACATGTAATACATCAAAGTAAAACGACAAAACTATGCCCGCCACAAGCCTCCCAGCTATGTCCTTGGAGGTGGCATGCTTCCTGTACCTGAAAATGATATTCCCATATGGGGTGAGCCACAGCCCAGTAGAAATACACTAAACCAACCATGGACAATGACTAAAACGTTAGCAATTGATAGTTGGTCAACACTGATACAATCACATAAATTACATATTTATGTCACGACTTACAAGTCCCAATTACTTTTCATTTTCCCTTTTTCAACAAATAAGCATGCTAGCTCTATTATCATTTCCACAGATATGTATAAAAACAATATCTCACATTCAGATAAGCATAAAAGCTATATCCACATTCTCAACAGATATGTATATCAACAGTATCCACAGATAAGCATACAAGCTGTATCCACACTTCACAAAGATAAGCATATGAGCTCTATCTTCACTTCTCTAGACAAGCATATGAGCTCTGTCTACGGAGTTCATCCCCTATCTCCTCCCAATACCTATCCGGTTTAGAGGTACATCCCCTATCTTCCCCTAAACCGCGGAGTACATCCCCTATCTCCTCCTCTACACATAACGTATATAAACACATTGGTTCTATATACAATCACACAATACATACAATTAATGTATTCTATCAACCGTCAAGTTCCATGACACATTCCATTGATTAGTTTCCGTTTACCTAATCATCATGCATTGTCTACAACAATCTCGACTATCCTCCACCGATAGCCCAAAGCAGTTATTTCTAAAACAGAAAATAAATGCACAAATGGATATTCAATCAACATTTCATTTCCTCTTTTCTCACCAATTAATTATCCCAATTAATTAAACAATGTAATTAGGTCAATTCCCATAATTAACATTTCAACCCTTAGGTCCCATTTTCATCAATGATTCAACAATCATTCCATTTTTCTATGCCAAACATGCATCTAGGTTTATTATGAATAAAACCCCAACCTTTGTAAAAATTACACAAAAGCCCCAAACCTTTACAAGATTACCAAACCAAGCCCAACATCTCAAAATACCAAAATTTAAAGACAAAACCCATAGAGAGGAGTAGGTTATCCCTACCTCAAATTCGGAGTCCCAAAGGAGATGAAGACCAAAACCAAAATGCTCCAAACCTCAAAATTTTCAGATCAAAAGGAAGCTCTCGACGATCAACACAACTTTTGTGAAGGCAAAAGGTGAGTAAACGATCCTTACTAGATCAAAACTAAGAGAGAAGGGCCGATTTAGAGTGAGAAGCTCCGAAAATGGCTTTTTGGAAAATTAAGAGAGAGAAGAGAAAGTGAAAAGTGATTTGAAAAGTCACAATTTCGGAACTTTAACCCAGGTCTCAGCTCGAGCGTAAAACACCCCGCTCGAGCGGCCACTCACAGACGTACGCTCGAGCGGCCAACCTCCCGCTCGAGCGCAGAATGCACTCGCTCAGCACTTTTGCAGAACCAGACCTACGCTCGAGCTCCCAACCCTATGCTCGAGCTCACAACACTGCACAACAAGATACTGGATGGATGTAATCTACGCTCGAGCTCCAACACCTACGCTCGAGCGTACAGGCCAAAAATCTGGGCAACTAGTTTTGATTTCTAAACTCAACCAACCTGTAACAAACCCGCTCAACACATCCTATAACTCAAATACAAAGTAAGAAAGGATGCAAACAAGATAATAAACAACTACCAACATCCACGGACACATGTCCGGATCACTATACAACAAGGGTAAACCCGAGATCGCTATAACCTCCCCCCCTTAAAGAATTTCGTCCCCGAAATTAAACACAAGTTTTCAAAAAAACAAGTTCTCCTCCATTTTAAACAATGTTACATTTTAACATTCAACAATTCGACCCATTACCGGTCATCCCATCCCTTAAACAAGAGACATATCACAATATGTAAACAACATATGTACTTTCAACATGCATCAACATTATGCACTATCCTTCCAATTTCAACAATATATTCAACAGATATAATGTTACATTCAACTTCCATATGAGGCAAGTTCCAAAACATACTACCAATAATCAAAACATTCTCAATGTTTCACAACTTAAGACATATATAAAAGCTCTTAAGTTCAACAAAATGTAAAATTCAAATACAAAATTACATATCAATAAACAAGTCCGGATATTTCTCACGGACTCCTAACTCACGTTCCCAAGTGGCTTCCTCCACTCCGTGATGTTTCCACAAGACTTTCACCAAAGGAATGGTCTTGCCACGCAGGACTTGATCCCGCCTATCCAAGACCCGAACCGGTCTCTCCTCATACGAGGCATCCTCATCTACCTCTAAATCGCTCCAATCCAGCACATGTGATGGATCTGGCTCATACTTCCGAAGCATACTCACATGAAACACGTCATGCACTCCGGACAACTGCGGCGGTAAGGCTAACCGATAAGCAACCTCACCTATCCTTTCAAGGATCTCAAAAGGACCAATAAACCGAGGGGATAACTTCCCACTCTTCCCAAACCTCATCAGGCCTCGCCTAGGTGATATCTTCAGAAAGACATGATCACCTACCTCAAACGCCAAAGGTCTCCTCCTACGGTCGGCATAACTCTTTTGTCGACTCTGGGCTGTAACAAGCCTCTTACGGATAAGCTCAACTTTCTCCGTCGTCTCCCTAACTAACTCTGGACCCAACAAAGGTGCATCACCCACCTCGGCCCAACAAACTGGAGACCTACACGGTCGGCCATACAAGGCCTCAAACGGTGCCATACCGATGCTAGACTGAAAACTATTGTTGTAGGCAAACTCTACCAATGGCAAGTGCCTCTCCCACGTCCCACTGAAATCCAGGACACAACCCCGAAGCATATCCTCGAGGATCTGAATAGTACGCTCGGACTGCCCGTCAGTCTGAGGATGATAAGCCGTACTAAAGGTCAACTTAGTGCCCAACGCACTCTGCAAACTCTGCCACAACCTAGCAGTAAAACGAGGATCTCTATCTGAGACGATCGTCACTGGGACCCCATGCAATCGCACTACGTCCCGAACATACGCATCGGCAAGATGATCTACCGAATCTCTCACGCGCATAGGAATAAAGTGCGCCGACTTAGTCAACCGGTCTACAACCACCCAAATAGCATCACTACCCCGCTGAGTCCTCGGAAGACCTACAACGAAGTCCATAGTGACATGTTCCCACTTCCACTCGGCAATAGGCAAGGGTTGCAACAAACCCGCTGGCCTCTGATGCTCGGCCTTCACCTGCTGGCAAGTAAGGCACTTCGATACGAAAACAGCCACATCTCTTTTCATACCCCGCCACCAAAACTGGCGACCCAAATCCTGATACATCTTAGTACCTCCCGGATGCACCGCAAGGCGCGAATGATGAAACTCTCGGAGTACTTCCTCTCGGCAAGACTCCGGTACAAACAAACGGTCTCGGTATCTCACACTCAGGTCGGGATATACCGTCAAACCTTTCTCAACTTTCCCACTGGAGATCTTCTCTCGGAGGGATTCTACCTCAAGGTCACCTCTCTGTGCCTCTAACACTCTAGTCACAAGTGTAGGCTGCGCAACGACAGAAAACAAGGCCGCAGCCTCAACAGATTCGCCCAGTAGCAAATCAAACTCGCCAAGTGCTCCCAACATCACCCATTCCCGGATGGCTATACTAGCAACATCACTAATGGTCTTCCTACTAAGGGCATCGGCCACAACATTGGCCTTTCCCGGATGATAATGTAACTCAAAATCATAATCCTCGATGAACTCCATCCATCTCCTCTGCCTCAGATTCAAGTCTCTCTGTGTAAACAGATACTTCAAACTCTTATGATCCGAGAATACCTCGAACCTCTCACCATAAAGGTAGTACCTCCAGATTTTCAAGGCAAAGATCACAGCTGCTAACTCTAGGTCGTGTGTGGGGTAATTCTTCTCGTGTATTTTCAACTGACGTGAGCCATAAGCTACCACTTTTCCCTCTTGCATCAACACACAACCCAAACCCTCTCGTGAGGCATCACAATAAACCGCATAACCCAACCCTCTCTCCGGAATAATCAACACCGGAGCGGTGGTCAATCTAATTTTCAACTCTTGGAACGACTTTTCACAAGTCTCACTCCACACAAACTTGACTCCTTTCTGAGTCAGCCTAGTCAACGGTGACGCTAACCTGGAGAAATCTTTCACAAACCGACGGTAATACCCAGCCAATCCCAGAAAACTGCGGATCTCAAACACACTCTTAGGCTGTGCCCAATCTTGCACTGCCTCAACCTTGGATGTATCAACAGACACCCCCTCCCCGGATACCACGTGGCCTAAGAATTTGACTTCCCTCAGCCAGAACTCACACTTCCCAAACTTGGCATACAGTCTATGGGCTCTAAGTAACTCAAGCACCACTCTCAAGTGTGCCTCGTGCTCCTCCTCAGAAGACGAATAGATAAGAATATCGTCTACGAAAACAACCACAAATCGGTCTAAGAACTCCCGGAAAATCCGGTTCATCAAGTCCATAAAGACTGCCGGTGCATTGGTAAGCCCGAATGGCATCACCAGAAACTCGTAATGGCCATACCGCGTACGGAATGCCGTCTTAGGAACATCTTCCTCCCTGACCCTCAACTGATGGTAACCCGTTCTCAAGTCTATCTTAGAGAAACAACGGGAACCCTTCAACTGGTCAAACAAATCATCTATACGGGGCATAGGATACTTATTCTTAACCGTAGCCCGATTCAACTTCCGGTAGTCTATACACAATCTCAAGGCACCATCTTTCTTTTTAACAAAGAGTGCCGGTGCTCCCCACGGTGAAACACTAGGGCGAACAAAGCCCTTATCTAGCAATTCCTGGAGCTGAACTTTCAACTCAACCAACTCTGCTGGAGCAAAACGGTAAGGTGCCATAGAAATCGGCACCGTACCAGGCACTAAATCAATAGAGAACTCTATCTCTCGGTGAGGTGGCAAACTAACAAGATCTTCGGGAAAGACATCCGAATACTCACAAACCACCCTTGGCAATACAACCTGGGTCTCACCACTCTCACCACTCCCAAAGCTGGCAAGTAGACTACTAAGCTCACTTCGCCCTCGCGAATCATACCCCGGTGGCAAAACATTACCAACCCGGTCTCCCAAGAAATGGAACCACTCCCCGCTCAAGGTACATAATGTAACCCTCTGGCGGTAGCAATCAATAACAGCCCGGTATGACGATAACCAGTCCATACCCAAAATAACATCAAAACCCTTCATGGGCATGACAACAAACGGAAAAGGAAGCCTATAGTCGGCGACCTCTATATCACATCCTCTAACACCCTGTTTCAGAATTAACTCACCACCCAAAGGCGATACCACACAAATAGGAGATGCTAACTGTGCTAACTCCAATTCCAAAACAGATGCAAATGCAGCAGATACAAAAGAATGAGATGCACCCGTGTCTATCAACACATTAGCAACCGAGTTGCAAAACAGAAAAGTACCTCTCACTACTGATGGAGCCGGTACTAAATCCTGCGCGGTAACAGCATACACGCGCCCCGTAGGCCCCTGGTCTACCTGCTCACCTCTCGGAGCAAAAGACTGCTGCACAGACTGGGATGACGAAACTCCCGGATTGGCCCTCGAGTCCTGCACAGACTGAGCTGGCTGAAAACCCTGCGTCTGCCTAGAACCAGACGCTCCCGAAGTGGCACTCAACTGTGGGCAAAACCTCTTCATATGCCCAGGTTGTCCACACTGATAACAAGTCAAGAGCTGCCCCCTGCCCAAACTCTGACTCGGCGGTCTAGCTGAAGAAGAAGCAGCTTTCTGACTCCCACCCTTCTGCGGGCAAACAGATACCTTGTGACCCAGCTGGCCACACTTGTAACAGGTGAAATCCCCCTGACCACCTCTCCCGGAGCCTGCACTTGGCACAGGGAAGGTCGATCTAGCAACACCACCCTGCGACTGCTGAGGGTTAGAACCCCTCTGCCTCCTGCCATCACTCTGACTATCCTGGCTCCTCTTGGAGCCTCTCTGACTCTCATCCTCCTCCTGCATCATAAGCTCCATATGAGCTGCAGCATCCACTAGGTGTCTATACTCTCGAATATAAGACCCACCAATTCTCAACTTGAGGCCCCGCCTCAACTTCCGCTCAAACTCATAGCAACGGCGTTCCTCAGACGCCACCAGTTCAGGTGCAAACCTAGACAGACTGGTAAAAGTAGCCTCAAACTCGGCCACCGACAAGCCCTGCTGATTAAGCCGGCTAAACTGATCCCTCAGCTTCTCCCTAGCTGCTGCTGATAAAAACCTCTCCTGAAAAGCATTCACAAACGCCTCCCAAGTACCACCAACACGAGCTTTCTCGTACTTCCACCATTGACCCGCATCTCCCTTCAGTTGGAAGGATGCCAAGGTCACTTTCAGTGCTCCGTCCTCGATGCCAAGCATCTCAAACGTCTTCGTTGTCTGTTCGAGCCATTCATCTGCCTTAAGCGGCTCTTTAGGATCCCCGATAAACTCGTCCGGATTACACCGAAAGAACTCCCTCTTCAAGAAGGAAGGCCCTGCCTCAGCTGCCTGATTCCCAGCTCTAAGAATACCTAAAGCTCCTGCTATCTCTCTGGCCAAGGCACCCATAGCCTGCTGACCCACTGGCTCGGCCACATTGGCCTGCCCAACTCCCTCCTGCACTGCCGGAATCTCACCCGGTAATGGTACTTCCTGCCTCGCAGGTCTACCACGCCTAGCACCTCTTCCTCGTCCTGACATCCTAATAAAGGCAACACAGAACGTTAGCACATTCATAAATGTGCCGAAACTAAACACTCACGTCCTAATGCATGGACAACTGTAATTCATTCCACATAAGCACATAAACACATAAGCACTTACGAACTTCATTTCCGGATAATGATAGTCCCGAGGCGTTACTAGAGTTCCGGTTAGAAACAGCATTGATCAAGTGCTTTTCCAACAAGACTCCCAGAAACTCAAGGATCCAATCAACATCCTAGAAATTAAATCCCATACCCACATAGTCACATAAGCATGTTAGCATTTAAGCACATAGCATATGATACTACATCTAAGTCTCTATCAAGCGAGACAAACCCATTGTGATACTAATCACTTCCCACGTACCCAAAGTATTCGAACCCGGTACGCTCTGATACCAAGTTGTAACGCCCTCAAAATAATAACAATAAACCCATCAGATAAGACATGAATTTACATTTAAACTATCCGCATTCCTTTCATTCATTAGAATTCCAAGACATAAGTATTACATGTTTAATCTCATAACAAAATGCCCTACGGGCTTACAGCTTTCCAAGTTAACACTTGGTTACAACAAAGAGTTCTAACTCGTTTACACATTAAGCCCTTGGCTTGAAATTACATGTAATACATCAAAGTAAAACGACAAAACTATGCCCGCCACAAGCCTCCCAGCTATGTCCTTGGAGGTGGCATGCTTCCTGTACCTGAATATGATATTCCCATATGGGGTGAGCCACAGCCCAGTAGAAATACACTAAACCAACCATGGACAATGATTAAAACGTTAGCAATTGATAGTTGGTCAACACTGATACAATCACATAAATTACATATTTATGTCACGACTTACAAGTCCCAATTACTTTTCATTTTCCCTTTTTCAACAAATAAGCATGCTAGCTCTATTATCATTTCCACAGATATGTATAAAAACAATATCTCACATTCAGATAAGCATAAAAGCTATATCCACATTCTCAACAGATATGTATATCAACAGTATCCACAGATAAGCATACAAGCTGTATCCACACTTCACAAAGATAAGCATATGAGCTCTATCTTCACTTCTCTAGACAAGCATATGAGCTCTGTCTACGGAGTTCATCCCCTATCTCCTCCCAATACCTATCCGGTTTAGAGGTACATCCCCTATCTTCCCCTAAACCGCGGAGTACATCCCCTATCTCCTCCTCTACACATAACGTATATAAACACATTGGTTCTATATACAATCACACAATACATACAATTAATGTATTCTATCAACCGTCAAGTTCCATGACACATTCCATTGATTAGTTTCCGTTTACCTAATCATCATGCATTGTCTACAACAATCTCGACTATCCTCCACCGATAGCCCAAAGCAGTTATTTCTAAAACAGAAAATAAATGCACAAATGGATATTCAATCAACATTTCATTTCCTCTTTTCTCACCAATTAATTATCCCAATTAATTAAACAATGTAATTAGGTCAATTCCCATAATTAACATTTCAACCCTTAGGTCCCATTTTCATCAATGATTCAACAATCATTCCATTTTTCTATGCCAAACATGCATCTAGGTTTATTATGAATAAAACCCCAACCTTTGTAAAAATTACACAAAAGCCCCAAACCTTTACAAGATTACCAAACCAAGCCCAACATCTCAAAATACCAAAATTTAAAGACAAAACCCATAGAGAGGAGTAGGTTATCCCTACCTCAAATTCGGAGTCCCAAAGGAGATGAAGACCAAAACCAAAATGCTCCAAACCTCAAAATTTTCAGATCAAAAGGAAGCTCTCGACGATCAACACAACTTTTGTGAAGGCAAAAGGTGAGTAAACGATCCTTACTAGATCAAAACTAAGAGAGAAGGGCCGATTTAGAGTGAGAAGCTCCGAAAATGGCTTTTTGGAAAAGTAAGAGAGAGAAGAGAAAGTGAAAAGTGATTTGAAAAGTCACAATTTCGGAACTTTAACCCAGGTCTCCGCTCGAGCGTAAAACACCCCGCTCGAGCGGCCACTCACAGACGTACGCTCGAGCGGCCAACCTCCCGCTCGAGCGCAGAATGCACTCGCTCAGCACTTTTGCAGAACCAGACCTACGCTCGAGCTCCCAACCCTATGCTCGAGCTCACAACACTGTACAACAAGATACTGGATGGATGTAATCTACGCTCGAGCTCCAACACCTACGCTCGAGCGTACAGGCCAAAAATCTGGGCAACTAGTTTTGATTTCTAAACTCAACCAACCTGTAACAAACCCGCTCAACACATCCTATAACTCAAATACAAAGTAAGAAAGGATGCAAACAAGATAATAAACAACTACCAACATCCACGGACACATGTCCGGATCACTATACAACAAGGGTAAACCCGAGATCGCTATAAACACTCACAGTGTACTCCGAGCCAAAACAAAGAACATGTTAGTAATCAATGTATGATCCAAGTCCATGTTAAGATGGCTAATGCATCACATACAAAATGCAACTAGAATAGGCTCGGCTAGTCTAAAATGGCATGTGAGATGCGACAATTCGATACATGTATTCAACTTAGAATTGAAATACAATGCAGTTAGTATGATGCGCCGAGCCCGGTGCATGCAATACAGATGAATGATGCAAACATGCATAGCATGAGGATGCTAATTAAAACGTGTCCTAGAACTAATCATCGTAAGCGGTTAAGTAAAAGGGAGAAAGAAGTGGAGGTTGGAAGACATGCATCACACACACGCATGCTTATTACACAATTGCACCCTCTCGACGGAGGGACCGAAAGAATAATACAAATTACATAATTAACTAACAAACAAGCTAATTAATTGTTACACAACACTTAACTAATTAAGCAAATCAATTAAGCTATGAAAACAGTAAAAACAGCCTCGGGAAGAGGGAAGCATGCGTGCTTGGACGGCTTCACTCGGAAATCCATCGCCATGTCACATGTTACCTCTGTTTACAATGCTCTGTACCTCTGAAAACTGTGCCAACTTCTGTGACACTTCTGAACCAGCTTGGGGACTTTCTGAGAGTCCATCGGCCAAGAGATAGGGCCATCGGCCATGGAAAATTGGTCATCGACCAAATGTAAAGCTCTCGGCCAACAATGTTTAGCCGACCAGCACTGAAGATGGCCGACCGGCCATATCTTCCTGCAGAATGCTGTGTTGCTGCAGCAGAGGACAAACAGAGCATGGCAATACATTTACAAGGCAATGTTTGCACAATCACCCTCCTTATCATGTTTGAGACTCAAAGGATTGTAGTCCTCGACCCTCAGATCACCAATCATGCATTTCGATGCATGATGGCCAAAGGAGCCGAATGTGCAATTCAATATGGAATGAAATGCACAAAAAAACACATAAGGGACCCCAACCTCTATCATGCTTGATTAAGAGGCAAGGGATGCAAACATGCAAGCAAAACTAATGTAACATAAAGCATGTCAAGGACAATGCCATACAAGGCTAATGGTAATAAGCATGCCAAATGCAATGCAACCTAAACAAGCATGCAAACCTGCAAGGCATGTGGCAACATTCAAGGATAGGGAAGCATGTAACAACATGTGGGGAAAGCATGCAACAACATGCAAGGGACAATACATGCAAACATGCAAAGCAACTTAACAAAAGGGGCATGCCAAATACGATATAACTCAAGCATGCAACAACATGCAATAGGCCAAGTATGCAACAACATGCAAGGCAAGCATGCAACAACATGCGATAAGGGTCTTAAACCAAAATGGATAGCTCTCAAATAGGTCCAAATCAATGGCCAAAGTGATGAAACAAAGGCATGAAATACACATATAAACATGCATGCTAATGGTCCATTACCTTAAGTATTGTAGAGCAACTTTTAAGAATGCTTAAAGGGAGACAAACTTGGATATTAGGCAAACATGTTAAGCTCTAAAATCATATTAGGAGAGGTGCCAAACCGACCAAAGTACACAAGCAAAGCATGCAAGAAAGCTTAAACCTTGAAACTAGCCTAAGGGTTCAAACCATGGCTATACAAAGCAAGCCCAAAAGGGCCAAGAGGACCTAAAACAGTCCTAAGGCAAGTCCAAACAAGACCGAAAGCAAGCTCGAAACTAGCCAACACAAGCTAGAACACAACGCCAAAACATAAGGCATGCAAGGCTACCAAAGAGAGTGTTACACTACACCTATCAAAACCAAACATGGCATGATTTAAGCAATGAAAAACAGAGTTATGGCATGTCAAAGTAAGCCCAAAAACTCACTTAGATGGCATCCCAAAGACCTAAGCATGGTGGCATACACAATGACACATTCATGAGGCATAAAACACAAACCCTTTAAAGCATTAAAGGAGTGACAAATGCAAGTACATGAGCATACTATATGGACTGAAATAATATTACAAGTGATGCCAAACCACTGAAATGATCCGAATAGAGCATGCTAGTGACTCAAACACCCAAAGCTAACAAGCTAGATTGCATGGTAGCTGTACAAAACAATGTAAGCATGACCAAAACAATGAAAAACAGAGCTCAAGCATGTTAAAACAAGGCTAGAAGCTTCATGGAGTTGAGCCAAAACATGCAAGCATGGTAGTCTAAATGCTAGATACATGTTAAGGCAAATGAGAGGATTGCAAGGTAAGTATATGGCGCATGCAAGAGACCACTAAACCAACTTTAAACAGATGTAAATCATGGCAAAACAACACCAAATACTTGCTGAAATGAAGCTAAAACAAGCTAGGCATACAAGCCACCAACATAAGCCACTTATGCTAGTATTCAAGATGACAAGGAGAGGGGATGACCCTCTCCTATTTAGGACACCAAAACAACCTCTCCACCACTAAAAATCCTCTGGATTTTAGTGGTAGAGAGGCCATGCAAAACTCAAAGTAAGGGCCAAAAGGAATGGCCTAAAACAAGGCCTAACAAGGCCTTGGAGGGGGTAAACTACCCCAAACCTCAAAATGATCTTAAACAAAGTTCAAAATCAAGTAAAAACAGAACTTTTATCAGTTAATAGCTAAGCTTAAAACAATAAGCAAGAAGGGCTAAAAGCCTAAGCAAGAAAGGGGTATCTAAAGCAAGAATGCTCACCCTTGAAGAGCACCTTCAAAAGCACAACACCAGCACCTTTCTCTGATCAAAACCACTCCAAGAACCCTAACAACTCCTTAGAACCTCAGCAACCAAGGATGGTGTAATGCTAGGTGTTTGTGTGCAATAGTGTGAACAAAAATCACTTTAGGTCACAAATACACACACAAATGATAGAGATAGGGAGATAGAGAGATACAACTTTTTCTAACCCTAATTTCAGAACCTCTGAGAAGGGAGGAGGGCCTCCTCTCTTATAGAAATCCAATTTGCAAAGCTTCTTGGAGAAGCTAAGCAAAGGGCAAATCCCTCCATACACGTGTATGGAGGGGGTTAATTGTGGATGCCAGCTATGCCAGCTGGCACAAAATATCTGCATAAAGTAGATGAACAGGGTTCGGCCACCAAAAAAAGGCCGATCAACCAACATAAGTGTCGGCCGACCAAATATAGTGCAGATCGGCCAATACTTTTGGCCGATGGAAAGAAAATAGGGCCGATGGCTTCAAGCCTTGGCCGGTGGGTTGAGGGTATGGCAAACAAGCCACCCTCTTCCCTTAGAAGCAAAAACACAAGTGTTTGGTCCACAACCAAGCACAAAACAGACAAGTTAAGAGATCTTGAGGCAAGGCGCGTAGCCGAGACCTCCGAGAACTCAAAACGAACACGAGCATGGATGATCATCGAATGTTCAAACGATGACGTCCAAGTCTTGAGGACGGTCAAAAATGGGGTGTCTACAGCAGTCCGAAGGACTACCAATCTGGAACACCATAAACAAAACAAATATGACATATGGTTACTGTTCATCATTGTTAATCCGCTCCGAACTGCCACAACAGCAAACAAACTGGCCTTGGTATTAGAAAATTAGTTTGTTGGTATTGGGGAGCAATTTACTATTTTACCCATGTTGTTCCCCTAGCTCATCACTTTTGTGAAAGCAACGACAGCAGTAACAGAAAGGCAAGAAGAGAAGTTCTCTCTCTCAATTACGGCGTCGGTTGGACGTTTCATCTTCAAATTTTCGATCTTCAGATTCAGCTCAGCATCTGCTGCATCGGTAAATTTTTTTCATAAGCAAGCTATCAATTTATTTGGAATTTTTTTTGTATTTGGGAATGGGTTTTGATTTATGAGTTTCTTTACCCCAAAATTTCCCTCGTTTTTCTGTGGTTTATGATTTGTAAATGAGTTTCCTTTTTTTTTTTTCATTATTTTGGGTTTATCATTTATGATTTGATCCATCTTTTTTGGGTTTGAAGCAAGCTAAAACATTTTCTTGAATCAAGTTATCAATTTATTTAGATTTTTCTTTTTGATTACAAGATTTTACTGACAACATATCCCATGGTGGTTCAGTCCACAGTGGTTTGCCGATGACAAACACTAGTTATTCGACCATGGTGGTTCTCTCTCTCTCTCTCTCTCTCTATAAGCTCTGTTATTATCTGATTTCAATCTCTGTTAAGATTTAGATCGATCCCCTTTTCTGTTACTGAACTATGGTTGCATGAACTTGTGAGAATTCCTAACTAGTAAAATTAGAAATTACTGGTCGTATTCAAAGTTATGAGCTGCTTATTGAGCATTTTTATTTTTATATATTGAAAGTTTTGAATTAAACTTCTGTACAATTCCTTTTATTTCATATAATCTTTTAAGATCATAAGGATTTTTTTTTTTTACAGCATCTCCAATCCTTTCGTCATTAAATTTGATGAAAAAGTAGTCGAAAATCATCTTCAATCCTTTCATAATCGAATGTTCATCAAATCAAGAGAGTCGTTTCTTTTTATCAAATTGAGAATTCATCAAATTTGAGTTTGATGAAAATTTAGAAAGATGAATCATTAGAGATAGATTTTTTTCCCATCAAATATGATCAAACAGAAAATTGAGGATAAGAGCATAATTTTTAAAAGGATTGAAATGGTTCATGTCAAATCAAAATTTTTAGTCAAATTTGGAATCAAATTAGATGAAAAAATTGTTGAAGGATTGAAGATGATTTTTTTTTTGAGTACTTTTTCATCGAATTTAAATTTGATGAAAGAAAAGATGAAGGAGATATGAGTGAAATTCCTTTTTCTTCATTTGTATTTGAAAGGGCAGTCTTGGTAATATGTTATTGTAAACCTTTGTATTTGAAAGGGCAATCTTGTGAGTAATAGAATAGGCTTAGAGTTTTTTTTTTCTTTTTCTTTTTTCTTCCTCAAAATTTCTTGTCATTTTTCACCATTTTAGACATATCTTATTTTTTTGTTATCATCAAATTATATTGGATGTGTATTCCATCATTCAACGAACTTTTTAGTCCATTGAGAGTTGACTAACACTTTGGATAGGGTCTTCTGTTTTACAGGCGCTTTTATTGCTGTGATTTAAAGTACTGGTGAAATGGTCATTCAGCCATTCTCTACCTTACCTACACGTTCTCGTTCAATTTTAATTTCAATTGAAATTACTGTGTAACACCCCAACTTTTGGGCTGTTAATAAATCAAATCAAGCTCAAATTTATAATTGCAAATAACTCATAATACAATACTACAATAAGGTTCCCTGAATTAACAGTTAGACTATCTAGAATCTCCCAAAGAGATCCTTCCTCCCAATCACAAGGATTGGACACTAGACTATTCAGAACTCCCCCTTTTGCTGCTTTGTAGACCTTACCACCAATGTCCACACTGATTATATATCGGGCAATGACACCGATGGACCTCAAAAGGGATGGCCAAACAAATGGGCTCGCTTACACCCAAATCGTGCCTAGAGCTTGTATACACCCTGCACATACCATACCAAATCGTGCCTAAGGCTCGCTTACACCCTGCACATACCATACCAAATCATGCCTACGGCCCGAAAGTCGGGTCGTTATAGAATGGTATCAGAGCGTAGGGATTAGGTCTTACATGGGATCTGTTGGGTGATTAATATTTGGGTTCAATATTTGAGGTTTAAAAAAAATTAATTGTTATTTGAAGTAAAAAAAAAATAAAAATCCTTGTTTATATAAGAGTGTGCAGTAAAAGCGTGTTATTATTTGGAGTATTAAAGATTGTGAATTTCGATGATGAAATTTGTTTAAGGGAGATAGATTGTGAAACCCCGTATTTTTTATGTAATAATATTTTAGTGAGAGGTATTGGTGGTAGTTTGGTGGTGAGATTTTTTGATAAGAACCTGACTTATTTTCCCTATTTCTTTTATCTCTTTTTACCTCCATTTCTCCTCTATTTATTTATTTTTTTTGGTTTGCTTGGGTTCCAAGCAAAGGTTCTTTTTTTTCCCTCCAAGCAAATCCTCTTTTCTTTCCCTCCAAGTAAATAATCTTTTCTTATTTTATTTTCCATCATTTCTTTTATTTTTCCTTTCATTTAATATTTTTTTCCCATTTCTTTGGCTCCAAGTTTTCTTGGAGGCTAAGTAGCCTCCCATTATTTAAGTTATAATTTGAAACCATTTTTTCCATCATCTTATGCCTTTGGCTCTCCCTCTCTCTCTCTCTCATACTATTCTCTCTTAAATTATAAAAATATTGAGTTTGGATCGAGAGTGTTTAGAGTGAGGGTAAACATTTTCATATATGAGAGTTGTAGATTTTGTGAAACCTTATATACCTTATGGCTTAGAATTTGGAGATCTATGGAGAAATATTGAGATTCGAATGTTGGCGATGGGGGAGATTGTTTTGAGGTATTTCGGGTGGTATACAATATGATTCCTTTAAATCTCTTCACAAAGAGTTTATTTTAATTACTTCCAATTCGTAATCCTCTTGATTCTTGTTATCATTTGATAAATTTTGTAGAATTATTCGTTGTTGATTCGTTTGATTACTCTAGTCCATTGATGAACTCTGTGTAGTTATTCTATGTTGGAAATGTTGATTTGTCTGCCTAAATGACGTGTAAATGCCCCGTACATGGATTGAGTGGACCTTACCAATAACTTGGACCAATAGCCCGGATAAGCGGTTATGCTTCGGTGAGGTGGGTGAGGCCAGTCACCGGTCATGTACCGAGTAGGACCAGGTATTTGGTCATAGATAAATTATCATATGTCGAGTTGTCTTGTCTATGCCATTTGGTAAATTGCTTGATTATCGAATCTAATCGGTTGTGTAATTATTGGATCCCTATTGATTTATTCTTTGTCCGAGCCTTGTTATTACTGTTGTATTGTATACTTCTTGAATTAATTTATTCTTCAGGTGTGAAGGAAATTTAGTGGCGATTGGAGTTGAAGCATTTAAAGAATTATTGAGTTAGAGATTTTTTTGGCGCACCACTACATATTGTTTTTGGAGACATTTGTGTAATTATTTTGTAACCAATTTGTATTTTTGAGGTTATTAATTAGTTAGAATTTTAAATTTGAGATTGATTTGATTTATTAACAACTCGGAAGTTATCTATAACGCCCCAACTTCCGCGCCGTTAATAAATCAAATCAACCTCAAATTTAAAATTCTAACTAATTAATAACCTCAAAAATACAAATTTGCTACAAAATAATTACAAAAATGTCTCCAAAATATAACTTATACAAATCTCTAAAAACAATATATAGTTGTGGGCCCAAAAATTTCCAACTCAAACAATCTCTTTAGATGCTTCAACTCCAATCGCCACTAAATTTGCTCCACACATAAAAAATAAATTAATTCAATAAGTATACAATACAGCAGGAATAACAATGCTTGGACAAAGAATAAATCAATAGGGATCCAATAATTACACAATCGATTAGATTCGATAATCAAGCAATTTACCAAATCGCACAGACAAGTCAACTCGACATATGACAATTTATCCAAGACCAAATACCCAGTCCTAATTGGTACATAACTAGTGACTAGCCTCACCCACCTCACCCAAGCACAACCGCTTATCCGAGCCATTGGTCCAAGCTATTGACAAGGTCCAATCGATCCATGTACAGAGCATTTTCACATCATTTTGCCAGACAAATTAACATTTCCAACACAGAGTAACTAAACAGAGTTTATCAAATGACTAGAATAATCAAACATATCAACGAGCATAATTTCACAGAATTTAACATATGACCAAGATAATCAAGAGGAATACAAATGAAAAATAATTAAAAAACACTCTTTGCAAAGAGATTTAGAGGAAGCATATTGTATACCACCCGAATTACCTCAAAACAATCTCCTCCGTCACCAACACTCAAATCTCGATATTTCTCCATGGATCTCCAAATTCTAAGCCATAAGGTATGTACAGTTTCACAAAATCTGCAACTCTCCTATATGAAAATGCTTACTCTCACTTTAAACACTTTCGATCCAAACTCAATATTTTTGTAATTTAAGAGAGAACAGTATGAGAGAGACAGAGAGAGAGAGAGCCAAAGGCATAAGATGATGGAAAAAATGGTTTCAAATTATAACTTAAATAATGGAAGGCTACTTAGCCTCCAAGAAAACTTGGAGCCAAAGAAATGGGAAAAACTATTAAATGAAAAGAAAAAGAAAGGACAAAGAAATGATGGAAAATAAAATAAGAAAAAATTATTTACTTGGAGGGAAAGAGAAGAGAATTTGCTTGGAGGGAAAGAAAAGAACCTTTGCTTGGAACCCAAGAAAACCAAAAAAATAAATAAATAAAAGAGAAATTGAGGTAAAAAGAGATAAAAGAAATAGAGAAAATAAGTTAGGTTCTCATCTAAAAATCTCACCACCAAACTACCACCAATACTTCTCACTAAAATATTAATATATATTCAGATAGGCTAAAAAAAATGTATGAATTAATGTAGAGACTAAGGGTTAAAATAAATAAAAACTAAGTGTTAGGGGTATTTTCAAATATAAAAATGGCATTCTAGGATTTAATTATAATACAAAATAAAATATAGAAAAATTATTCTTTATTGGACCATTTTGTAAAATTTTATGAATTTGGGACTAAAATGCAATTAACCTATGGCTTAGGGTTTCAAGTGTAATTACCAAAAATTAGGGTTGCTACAACCTATCCCCCTTAAATAAATTTCGTCCTCGAAATTAAATCGTATGTCACATCTCAAATAGTTGTGAATAATTTGCACACATCGTGTCTTCACATTCCCATGTGAACTCTTCAATATCATAGTGACGCCAGAGTATCTAAAGAAGTTGAATTGTCTCTCCTCACAAATTCTTTTCTTGTTTCTCTATAATTGATGTTGGCCCCTCCTTAAAGGTAGCGTCTTCATTGAGTTGGATTTCTTCCCAGTTGATGATGTGAAAAGGGTGCATTATGTACTTTTGCAACATAGATACGTAGAAAAATCATGTACTCCACCCAATTGAGGGGTAGAGTCAATTTGTACGCAACCTCTCCAATTTTTTGAAGTATCACGAAGGGTCCGATATATTGAGGTGATAATTTTCCTTTCTTTCCAAAACAAATGATCCCTCGGCGGGACTAAATTTTCAAGAAAACATGATCACCGACAACGAAAGTTAGAGGTCTTCTCCTTTTATCTACATAACTCTTCTGATGATCTTGAGCTACCACTAATCTTTGTTGAATAAGTTTCACATTTTTTGTAGTTTCTTGTATGATCTCTGGGCCCAATAGGCTCGCTTCTCCAACTTCGATCCAACAAACTAGTAATCTGTTAGGTCGACCGTACAGTGCTTTGAATGGAGCCATGCCAATGTTGGCCTGGAAACTGTTGTTGTACATGAACTCCAACTCCCTTTAAAATCCATCACACAAGCTCTCAACATGTCCTCCAAAGTCTGAATGGTGTGTTCTGACTGTCCCTTAGTTTGAGGATGAAAGGCGGTACTAAAGCATAATTCGGTCCCCAACACTTCTTGTAAGCTTCCTCAGAATTGGGAGGTGAAATGCGGGTCTCGTTCTAACACAGTTGATACGGAATTTCATGTAGTCTGACAATTTCTTTCATGTAGAGATGGCACAACGATGTCAACTAGTTTGAGATTTTATCTGGCAAAAAGTGCGCAATTTTTGTCAAGCGATAGACTATGACCTATACAACATCATGTCCCCTATGTGACTTCGGGAATCCAATGACAAAGTCTATTGTTACATGCTCCCATGTCCATTCTGATATCGATAAAGGCTGAAGGATCCCTCTAGGTCACTGGTGTTCTGCCTTTACTTGCTGACACGTAAGGCATCTGGCTACGAATTGAGCCACATCTTTATTTATTCTGTTCCACCAGTATTGGTGTTTTAAGTCTTGGTACACTTTCGCCTCTCATAGGTGCATTGCAAACACCGAATGATGGAACTTTTTCAAAACTTTTTCTCTAAGTGACTCATCTTATGGCACAAACACACTGCCTTGATGTCTCAAACATCCATCCGAGTGAATCGTCCAATCAAGTATATGATCGTCGAATGCTATTTACGCTTTTATGAATGCCACTTCCTGATCATACATCTGTGACTCCATTACCTCGTTCAATAATTTAGTTGTAGCGGCTTGAGCACTAAGGTATACCTTCTCGTCATAAGCTTTCATCTATACTCCAAACTCATTAAGTGTTCCGACCATATTCCATTCCTTGAGTGTCATGCTAACAATAATCCCCAAGTGCTTGCAACTTAGGGCATCTGCCACCATATTAGCTTTGCCAGGATAATAAGATACAGTAAAATAGTAATGTTCAAGATATTCCATCCACCGTTTTTGTCTCGTGTTAAGTCCTTCTATGTGAACAAATACTTCAAGCTCTTATGATCCATGAAAATCTTAAACTGTTCACCATATTAACATCATTGCTTTAGCGAAAAACCATTGCTGTCAGCTCCAGATCGTGTTTCGAATAATTCTTTTCATGCGGTTTCAGTTGTGTGGAGTTGTAAGCTACCACCTTTCCATTTTGCATTAACACACAGCCTAGCGCATCCTTAGACGCATCACAATACATTGTATATCCTTCGTATCACTCCGAAATGATGAGTATTGGGCACAAGGAAATCTCCTCTTGAGTTCTTGAAAAGATCGTTCACATACTTCATCTCAATCGTATTTTATCCCTTTTTGCGTTAGACAAGTCATCGGCTTGGCCAATTTAAAAAAAAATCTTGAATAAATCGTCGGTAATAACCGGCCAACCCTAAGAAACTACAAACTTCGAATACTGAGGTTGGCTGCTTCCAATCTAATACTACTTCTACTTTGGCCAGGTCCACTACAATTACATGCTCAGGCACTACGTGTTCCAAAAATTTGATTTCCTTCAACCAAAACACCCAGCAAGTTGATTATGCCACCGCATCTTATGATTTGTCGTGCTCAGAGACTTCTCTTTATCCCCTTTAAATTGGAAACACCTCCCATCAAGTGTGTAAGTCGCCACCCTCTTCTAGTAGCAATCAATCACCGTTTAGTGGGCAGATAGCCAATCCATACCTACGATTATGTCAAAATCGAACATGTCCATGACCACAAGGTTGCAAATCAAGTGTAACCCTGACACTTCTAAGTCACACTGACACTTCCTCCCAAATTTGATGCGATACTTAAAGTAGTTTTTTAAAGGTTCACATTCAAGACCTAACGATTTAACACATGGTGTTTTTATAATAAAAAAAAAAGTGGTGCGCCAGAATCGAATAGAGCGTGAACCCAAGAATTATAGAGTACAATGTTACCTCTAATTACTAACGGGTCTTCGTCCTATTTCTTTGATCGTAGGGTCTAGCCCTCATTCGAACTTTCTTGCATTATTCCTCTCAATTGACCCAATTGTTCCATAATTTGGTTTCCAATGTGGCTATATATGTGGGCAAAATAATAACTACAAGACTTTTAAAACTGGATTAATAAAAGGAATACAACGTGGAGATGGAAGAATATGAAGTGGTTATAGTAATTGCATCAATTAGTACAAGGATCATCTGAAATACAGATGGATTATGGTTTAAGACTTTCATGTGGTCAAGGTTATAGAGGTAGTGACTAAGTTAGATATTTAACTTGAAACTGCGTTGGCCATCTGCATTTCAAACTGAATATCCAAGATTTGTCACTGAATAAAGAAATTTCAACTTTCAGAAAAATTCTCATACAAGATGGCTTAATCAAGGCTCAAGGTTGTCAATATAGCAAATGGTATAATTGAAAATATAAAGTAAGACCAGATGGTAATGACTTAATCTTAAAAGGGAATGATATCAAGCAAGGTTACAAATATGAGATGAGGGTATGACGATCAACAGAAGACTCGTAGAAATAACAATATACCTTACTTCTATATTGTATTTAATGCTCAACACGTTGCCCTATTCAAAGTTAAAACCACTTCCCTTCGTAGGTGATCGTCAAATCGTTTGAAGTCGCAACGCGTAGGTAAGGGTTGAACCTAAGCTCTGATACCATTCTGTAACGCCCTAACTTCCAGGACGTTAAATAAGTACAATAACATAACACAAATAGGATAGATAACCAAAACATCTTAATATACATATATAACCAGAGTTAATATCACAGATCATTCGTTTATGTTCCATTATAGGATTACAAAACATTGCCAAACCAAAAGTCAAAAGGAAAAAAAAAAAAAAAACACTAGTCTAAGTCTTCAAATGAACCACAGCTCCAACACTTCATTTTATTTGCCTTCGAAATAACCTTCACCATTGTAAACTGCTTCATCACCTGGCATGACACGCCATGAGCCAGGAATGCCCAATAAGAACGCACACACCCTCCTACCTTCTAACAACCAATCAACCATATGTAGAATAAATCGGGTAATACAAAATATAATACTACAATAAGGTTCCCTGAATTAGTAGTTAGACTAGACATCTAGAATCCCCCAAAGAGATCCTTCCTCCCAACCACAAGGATTGGACACTGGACTATTTAGAACTCCCCCTTTTGCTGCTTTACAGACCTTACCACCAAGCCGTTAATAATGCAAGACTTAACATTACCAACCCCTTTTCATTTCCCGTTTGTTAGATATTTTGATAAGAGAGTTAGTCACATTCGGTAATTTGTTAATATAAAAGAGCAAGAGACAAACATAAGAGAGGAAATATAGCCCATGATAATCATACATAAGTATGGTAAGGCAAGCAAACAACATTAGGCATGCTTTGAAACACTTAGAGACAAATAACACAATAAAACACCATTTCTGGCACTGTTCAATTCTACAGGGTTAACAAGAATGCTTTGGTAAAAATACTTCCAGGTCATATTAGGGGTTGAAATTACACAGAAACAATAATCAGCCTGTCTAGTTTCAGTTCCAATTCTCACAATTTGCATAGCACCTTTAGAAATTCATTTAGAAGCTATATTCGAAAACCTGTTCAGATTTGTCACCCTTTGGGAAAACTAGCTTTCCTCTCAATCTACTTGATGATTTTCACCCAAATAAATTATGTTGGAATTCGGACTCAGAATTCTAAATTTCGACAGAAGAACCAATATGAGATGATTTTTCTAGAATTTTATAAAATTTTAAGAAGTGGACTGTTTTTTAGAGACTTAGGATCATATTTTTAAACAAAATATCTAAGCCCTAAAAACACACAATGAGGGGCAAATATAATTATCACAAGCTCTAAACACACCAAATATCCTACTCTAAATTCAGATTTGAGAAATAATAAATTTGATATTTCTTTTAAATTAGAGAAGTTGCAGCAGTGCATAATTTGACAAATTTGCAAGACAAAGTCACTAGATCATACCCACACTTTCATACACACCCAAAACCCTATGTACCATAAATATGCAACACAAGAGGACATACTAGACAATAGGATGAGATGGGTGAAGAATTGGAGAAGATAAGGGAGAGATGTGTTCTTACCTTGACTCAAGAAGGCACCTTTTCTTATTCTTCTCTTTTCTCTCTCTCTCTCTCTCTTCTTCTTCTCTGTGTCCCCCTAATCACATTCTCCTTCTCTCATCCTCTCCCTGGCTACTAAAATGTATGTATAAGGAATTGAGGCAATGCTTTTAATTTATGGGAAATGAGCCTCTAGCTTAATGATTAAGGAAGGAAATAAATATCTAAATATTTTCTCCACTAATTTGCTCAAATAAATATTAAAATAATAATAAAAATATTTATTTAAAGATATTTATAGATATTTATTTTCTCAAATAAATAATAAAGATTCAAAGAACTAATAAATATTCAAATAGACTAAAAAAAATAAAATGTATGAATTAATGTAGAGACTAAGGGTTAAAATAAATAAAAACCAAGTGTTAGGGGTTTTTTCAATATAAAATTGGCAATCTAGGATTTAATTATATTACAAAATAAAATATAGAAAAAAATCATTCTTTATTGGACCATTTTGTAAAATTTTATGAAATTTGGGCCTGAAATGCAATTACCTAAGGCTTAGGGTTTCAAGTGTAATTACTAAAAATTAGGAAAATATAATTTATACAAAACTCAAAAAAACAATATATAGTTGTGGGTCTAAAAATCTCCAACTCAAATAATCTCTTTAGAACTTCAAATTCAATCTCCACTAAATTCCTCCGCACCTGAAAAATAAATTAATTCAGGAAGTATACAATACTACAGGAATAACAAGGCTCGAACAAAGAATAAATCAATAGGGATCCAATAATTACACAACCAATTAGATTCGATAATCAAGCAATTTACCAAATTGCACAAACAAGTCAACTCGATATATGATAATTTATCCAAGACCAAATACCCGGTCCTACTCTGTACATAACTAGTGACCGGCCTCACCCACCTCACCCAAGCACAACTGCTTATCTGGGCTATTGGTCCAAGCTATTAGCAAGGTCCACTTGATCCATGTACGGAGCATTTTCACGTCATTTAGCCAGACAAATCAACATTTCTAACACAGAATAACTACACAGAGTTCATCAAATGACTAGAGAAATCAAACGAATCAACAACGAATAATTCTACAGAATTTATCAAATGATCACAATAATCAAGAGGATTACGAATTGGAAGTAATTAAAATAAACTCTTTGCAAATAGATTTAATGGAATCATATTGTATACCATCCGAATTACCTCAAATCAATCTCCTCTGTCGCCAACACTCGAATCTCGATATTTCTCCATGTATCTCCAAAGTCTAAGCCATAAGGTATCTAAGGTTTCACAAAATCTACAACTCTCTTATATGAAAATGCTTACTCTCACTCTAAACACTCTCTATCCAAACTCAATATTTCTATAATTTAAGAGAGAACAGTATGCGAGAGACACAGAGAGAGCCAAAGGCATAAGATGATGGAAAAAATGGTTTCAAATTATAACTTAAATAATGAGAGGCTACTTAGCCTCCAAGAAAACTTGGAGCCAAAGAATTGGGAAAAAAATATTAAATGAAAGGAAAAACAGAAGAAATTATGGAAAATAAAATAAGAAAAGATTATTTACTTGGAGGGAAAGAAAAGAGAATTTGCTTGGAGGGAAAGAAAAGAACCTTTGCTTGACACTCAAGCAAACCAAATAAATAAATAAATAAAAGAGAAATGGAGGTAAAAAGAGATAAAAGAAATAGAGAAAATAAGTTAAGTTCTCATCTAAAAATCTCACCACCAAACTACCACCAATACCTCTCACAAAAATATTAATACATCAAAAATACTGGGTTTCACAATCTATCCCCCTTAAACAAATTTCGTCCTCGAAATTCACAATCTCTAATACTCCAAAATTTAATAACCACTAACACCTCAAATAACACGCTTTCGCTATGCACTTCGATATAAACAACTAAATTTTTTTTTTAACCTCAAATATTGAATCCAAATATTAATCACCAAACAGATCCCATGTAAGACCTAATCCCTACGCTCTGAGACCATTCTGTAACGCCCCAACTTCCAGGCCATTAATAAATCAAATCAACCTCAAATTTATAATTGCGAATAACTCATAATCTAAAATATACAGATCGTCTTCATAAATAATTAACACAAATATCTCCAAAATATATATTATACAAATCTCCAAAAATAATATATAGTTGTAGGCCCAAAATTCTCCAACTCAAATAATCTCTTTAGAACTTCAAATCTGATCTCCACTAAATTCCTCCACACCTAAAAAATAAATTAATTCAGGAAGTATACAATACAAAAGGAATAACAAGGCTGGGACAGAGAATAAATCAACAGGGATCCCACAATTACACAACCGATTAGATTCGATAATCAAGCAATTTACCGGATTGCACAAACAAGTCAACTAGACATATGATAATTTATCCAGGACCAAATACGTGGTCCTACTCGGTACACAGCCAGTGATCGGCCTCACCCGCCTTACCCAAGCACAATCGCTTATCCAGGCTATTGGTCCAAGCTATTGACAAGATCCACTCGATCCATGTACAGAGCATTTCCACGTTATTTAGCCAGACAAATCAACACTGACTACACAGAACAATTTCACAGAATTTAACAAATGACTAGGATAATCAAATGTATCAACAAGAATGATTCCACAAAATTTAACATATGACCATAAAAATCAAAAGGAGTACAAATGTGAAGTAATGAGGATAAAAACTCTTTGCAAAGAGATTTAGAGGAAACATATTGTATACCACCCGAATTACTTCAAATCAATCTCCTACATCGCCAACACTCGAATCTCGATATTTCTCCACGGATCTCCAAAGTCTAAGCCATAAGGTATGTAAGGTTTCATAAAATCTACAACTCTCCTCCTACATGAAAATGCTTACTCTAACTCTAAACACTCTTAATCTAAACTCTAAATCTATATAACAAATAGAGAGAGAGAGAGAGAGAGAGAGAGAGAGAGATGAAGCAAAGCAAAAGGGTGAAAGAAGAAGAAGAATGATAGAAATAGTTGAGAGGTGAGCTCAATTTATAGGCAAGGATACTTGGGACAAAAGAAAAGGAAGACTTGGGGCAAAAGAAAAGGAACTTTACTTGGTGGGTAAGAAAAAAGGGTTTACTTGGAGAGAAAGGAAGATTAAACAAATTAAAAGAGAATAAAAGATTACTTGGTAAGAAAGGAAATGATAAAATTTACTTGGTGCCCAAGAATAATAAAAAAAATAAGAAAACAAGGGAGATGAATAATAATGAGGTGGATATAAAAAAAGATAAAATAAATAAAGAAAATAAGTTATATTCTCATCTAAGAATCTCACCACCAAACTACCACCAATACCTCTCACTAAAATATTAATATTTTAATATTTATTTGAGCAAATTAGTGGAGAAAATATCTAGATATTTATTTCCTTCCTTAGTCATTAAGCCAAAGGCTTATTTCCTATAAATTGAGAGCATTGCCTCAATTCTTTATACACACATTTCAGCAGCCCAAGGAGAGGATGAGAGAAGGAGAGTGTGATTAGGGGGAAGTAGAAAAGGAAAAAAAAAAAACAAGGATGCCTTCTTGAGTCAAGGTAAGAACACATCTCTTTCTTGTCTTCTCCAATTTTTTCACCCATCTCATCCTATTGTCTAGATGCCCTCATTGTGTGTTTTTTGGGCTTGGATATTTTGTTTAAAAATCTGGTCCCGAGTCTTTGAAAAACAATCCGCTTCTTGCTATTTTATAAAATTCCAAAAAAATCATTTCATGTTGGTTTTTCTGTCAAAATTTAGAATTCTAAGTCCTCTTTCCAACAGAATGGTATCAAAGCATTCTATAACGTCCCTACTTCCGGGTCGTTAAATAATAATACAACACATGTAGGATAGATAACCAAACATCTTAATATACATATATAACCATAGTTAATATCACAGATCATTCGCTTATGTTCCATTACAGAATTATAAAACATTGCCAAACCAAAATTTAAAAGGAAAAAAAAATAAATAAATAAAAAACAAACTAGTCTAAGTCTTCAAATGAACGACAACTACAACACTTCATCTTATTTGCCTTCGAAATAACCTTCACCATTGTAAATTGCTTCATCACCTGGCATGACACACCATGAGCTTGGAATGCCCAGTAAGAACACACACACCCTCCTACCTTTTAACAACCAATCAACCATATGTAGAACAAATCGGGTAACACATAATACAATACTACAATAAGGTTCCCTAAATTCATAGTTAGACTAGACATCTAGAATCCCCCAAAGAGATCCTTCCTCCCAACCACAAGGATTGGACACTGGACTATTCAGAACTCCCCCTTTTGTTGCTTTGCAGACCTTACCACCAACGCCCACACCGATTATATATCGGGCAATGACACCGATGGACCTCAAAAGGGATGGCCAAACAAATGGGCTCGCTTCCACCCAAATCGTGCCTAGGGCTTGCTTACACCCTGCGCATACCATATCAAGTCATGCCTAGGGCTCGCTTACACCTTGCACATACCATACCAAAGGGCTCGCTTATACCCTAAAACCACCACATAGAGTCGGAATACATCCGTGCCATCCTAGGGATTAGCTTAGACCGCTTACGCAAGACTTAACATTACCAAACCCTTTTCATTTCCCATTTGTTAGATATTTTGATAAGTGAGTTAGTCACATTCGGTAATTTGGTAATATAAAAGAGCATGAGACAAATATAAGAGACGAAATATAACCCATGATAATCATACATAAGTATGGTAAGGCAAGCAAACAACATTAGGCATGCTTTGAACTACTTAGAGACAAATAACACAATAAAACACCATTTCCAGCACTGTTCAGTTCTGCAGAGTTAACAAAAATGCTTTGGTAAAAATACTTCCAGGTCATATTAGGGGCTGAAATTGCACAGAAATAATAATCAACCTTTTAGTTTTAGTTCCAATTCTCAGAATTTGCACAACACCTCCAGAAATTCATTTACAAGCTATATTCGAAAACCTGTCTAGATTTCTCACCCTTTGGGAAAACTACATTTCCTCTCAATCTACTCGACGATTTTCACCCAAATAAATTTTGACAAAAGAACCAACATGAGATGATTTTTCTGGAATTTTATAAAATTGTAAGAAATGGACTGTTTTACAGAGACTCGGGACTAGATTTTTAAACAAAATATCCAAGTGCTAAAAACAAACAATGAGGGGCTAATAAAACTATCACAAGCTCTAAACACACCAAATATCCTACACGAAATTCAGATTTGAGAAATAAATAAATTTGATATTTTTTTTAAATTAGAGAAGTTGCAATAGTGCATAATTTGACAAATTTGTAAGACAAAGTAACTAAATCATACCCACACCTTCATACACACATTTCAGCAGCCCAGTGAGAGGATGAGAGAAGGAGAGTATGATGGGGAAAAAAAAAGAAGGAAGAAAAGATGCCTTCTTGAGTCAAGGTAAGAACACATCTCTTTCTTGTCTTCTCCAATTCTTTCACCCATCTCATCCTATTGTCTAGATGCCCTCTTGTGTTGCATATTAATGGTAAATATGGCAAGTAAAGTTCCCTTTCTTTTGCCCCAAGTCTTCCTTTTCTTTTGTCCCAAGTATCCTTGCCTATAAATTGAGCTCACCTCTCAACTATTTCTATTATTCTTCTTTTTTTTTCATCTTTTTGTTTTTGCTTCATCTCTCTCTCTCTCTCTCTCTCTCTCTCTCTCTCTCTCTCTCTCTCTCTCCATTTGTTATATAGATTTAGAGTTTTGATTAAGAGTGTTTAAAGTAAGAGTAAGCATTTTCATATAGGAAGAGAGTTGTAGATTTTGTGAAATCTTACATACCTTATGGCTTAGACTTTGGAGATCCATGAAGAAATATCGAGATTCAAGTGTTGACGATGGAGCAGATTGATTTGAGGTCTTCAGGTGGTATATAATATGATTTTTTTAAAATCTCTTTCCAAAGTGTTTGTTTTAATTACTTCCAATTTGTATTCCTCTTAATTATTGTGATCATTTGATAAATCCTGTGAAATCATTATATGTTTACACGTTTGAGTACTTTGGTCATTTGATAAATTCTGTGAAGTTGTTCCGTGCAGTCAGTGTTGATTTGTCTAGCTAAATGACGTAAAAATGCTCCGTACATGAATCGAGTGGACCTTGCCAATAGCTTGGACCAATAGCCTGGATAAGTGGTTATGCTTGGGTGAGATGGGTGAGACCGGTCACTGGTTATGTACCGAGTAGGACCGGATATTTGGTCCTGGATAAATTATCATATGTTGAATTGACTTATTTGTGCAATTTGGTAAATTGCTTGATTATTGAATCTAATCGGTTGTGTAATTGTTAGATCCCATTTGATTTATTCTCTGTTCGAGCCTTGTTATTCCTGTTCTATTGTATACTTTCCAAATTAATTTATTTTCAGGTGTGGAGCAAATCTAGTGGCGATTGGAGTTGAAGCATCTACAAGATTATTTGAGTTGGAGATTTTTGGGCCCACAACTATATATTTTTTTTTGGAGATTTGTATAATTTATATTTTGGAGACATTTGTGTTAATTATTTATGGAGACGATTTGTATATTTGAGATTATGAGATATCTGCAATTATAAATTTGAGGTTGATTTGACTTATTAACAGCCCGGAAGTTGGGCCGTTACAGAATGGTATCAAAGCGTAGGGATTAGGTCTTACATGGGATATGTTGGGTGATTAATATTTGGATTCAATATTTGAGGTAAAAAAAGAAATTATTGATATTTGAGGTAGAAAAAAATTGTTTATATCAGAGTGTGCAACGAGGTGTGTTATTTGAGGAGTTTGTCGTTATTAAATTTTGGAGTATTAGAGATTCTGTATTTCAAGGACGAAAGTTGTTTAAGGGAGATAGATTGTGATACCCCGTATTTTTTAGGTATTAATATTTTATCTCCACCTCATTATTATTCATCTCATTTGTTTTCTAATTTTTTTTATTATTCTTGAGCTCCAAGTAAATTTTATTTTATTATTTTTTTAATCATTTCTTTGCTTACCAATTAATCTTTTATTTTCTTTTAATTTCTTTAATCTTTTTTCTCTCCAAGTAAATCCCTTTTTTCTTGCCTACCAAGTAAAGTTCCCTTTCTTTTGTCCCAAGTCTTCCTTTTCTTTTGTCCCAAGTATCCTTGCCTATAAATTGAGCACACCTCTCAACTATTTCTATCATTCTTCTTCTTCTTTCATCCTTTTGTTTTTGCTTCATCTCTCTCTCTCTCTCTCTCTCTCTCTCTCTCTCTCTCTCTCTCTATTTGTTATATAGATTTAGAGTTTAGATTAAGAGTGTTTAGAGTAAGAGTAAGCATTTTCATATAGGAGGAGAGTTGTAGATTTTGTGAAATCTTACATACCTTATGGCTTAGACTTTGGAGATACATGGAGAAATATTGAGATTTGAGGGTTGGCCACAGAAGAGATTGATTTGAGGTAATTCAGGTGGTATACAATATGATTCCTTTCAATCTCTTTGCAAAGAGTTTATTTTAATCACTTCCAAGTCATATTAGGGGCTGAAATTGCACAGAAACAACAATCAACCTGTCTAGTTTCAGTTCCAATTCTCATAATTTGCACAGCACCTCTAGAAATTCGTTTACAAGCTATATTCAAAAACCTGTCCAGATTTGTCACCCTTTTGGGAAAACTAGTTTTTCTCTCAATCTACCTGATGATTTTTACCCAAATAAAGTCCATTGGAAAGAAGACTCAGAATTCTAAATGATGACAAAGAATCAACACGAGATGATTTTTCTGGAATTTTATAAAATTGCAAGACGTGGACTGTTTTCAGAGACTCAGGACCAGATTTTTAAAACAAAATATCCAAGCTCTAAAAACACACAATGAGGGGTAAATAAAATTATCAAAATCATCAAGAGGAGTACAAATTGAAGGTGATAAAAATAACACTATTTGCAAAGAGATTAAAAAGAAGCATAGATATAGAACTAGATGATCTTCCAATCACCCTCATATCATTTAATTCAAAATTGATCGCTTTCCCAGTAATGTCCCTTAAAGCCGGATCATAAATGACCTCAGGCAACATACCAAAGTATCTAAACATCAACTCCTCAACTTATGACATAGTCAAAGGTCACAAAAGGCACAAAGTGAAGTTAGGAAGAAATGACTTTTAGGACTCACATGGTGAAGAAGCAGGGATTCATTCTCTCACCTCACTAACAGGTCGATAAGAACATGCAGTACGAATGCATGTTATAGTGGAGTAACTCTTCCAAAGAGTGATGTTAAACTCACACACCATACAGATCTTAGTCTAGTCGCTCTTAAGCGCACAAGTCGCTTCCTAGCGTCTAACTAGAATTCTCTATTTGCTCGCCTCTCAGGCATCAAATGAGATCTCGCATCTGGCTATCCATAACAGGCACATCATGGAAAAGTGGGTACTCTCATATCCATGGTCGGTCTCTAACAAGACCTCATCTTGGCTCCAACCAAGGCGACATAGCTAATGGATAATTTTAGCTTCTCTATTGGCTCCAAATACAACAAGCCACTAGTCTCATCCTTGCTCGCTACCTAGCGCTAAGGGCGATTGCTCGTGTGAGTGAGCCAATCTTGCCTGCTAACATCAATTTATTTATTCTGTGTATGCTAATTCACAAACCATTGCAAAAAGTAGTAAACATAAATGTGTAATACAAACAAATATGAATACTAATGGCATAAATATCCCAAAAAATATGAGTTCAACTGAATACATATATATATATATATATATATCACCACATGCATAGTCCTAAAGCCCTAACATGAGTAAGATAAACATCTCTAGCAATGGGCTTAGTCAAAGGGTCTGCAACCATGCGACTCGTAGGGATGTGCTCCAAGATCACTTTTTTCTGCACTACAATGTCTCTAATAAAGTTGAACCTCACATCAATGTGTTTGGTTCTCTCGTGGTATTTAGGATCCTTAGCGTAAGCGAGTGCAACCATGCTGTCTGAAGTGTGTGTGACAATATCCAAATGCTGAAAGAATCTCCTCAACCAAACGACTTCCTGAACGGCAGATGAACAAGCCACAAACTCAGCCTCCATAGTCAATAAGGTGATACAGGATTGCTTCTTACTGCTTCAAGAAATAGCACCATCACTAAGCATGAAATCATATCCTGAAGTAGACTTATGCTCATCTAAGTCTCCTCCCTAGTCAGCATCACAATAGCCCACTAGACGTAGATCTAAACTTTGGTAGCAAAGTGTGTAATCTGTAGTCGCTCTAAGATATCTTGATATCCTCTTAACAGCTTTCCAATGAACTGGTCCTGGGTTGGATTGGTAACGACTCTCCAATCCGACTGCATAACAAATGTCAGGCTGTGTACACATCATAGCATACATCAAGCTTCCAATAGCATTTGCGTAGGGAACGCAGGCCATCTTTTCATTCTCTTTTGGAGTCTTAGGACCCATCTCAAGGCTTAGGCTCTTGCCTTTCGCAACAAGAGTGTCAATGGGTTTGCAGCTCTACATCTGGAATCGCTTTAGGATAGTCTTAATGTAAGTCTCTTGAGACAAACCGAGAAGTCTCCTAGAGCGATCCCTAAGGATCTTAACACCGAGCACATAGCTCGCTTCATCCATGTCTTTCATCTCAAATGTAAAGAACAACACCTTTTAGTGGCGACAATCATCTCTTTGTCATTTCCAGCCAATAATATGTCATCTACATATAATGACAATATCAGAAAAATGTCCTTGGACCGCTTAATGTACACACAGTGATCTTCATCGATCATCGTAAACCCATTAGAAACAATGGCTCGATGAAATCTCAGATTCCACTGTTTGGATGATTGCTTTAAGCCATAAATAGATCGTTGAAGCTTGCAAACTTTGCACTCCTGACATACTACCACAAAGCCTTCTGGTTGATCCATATAGATCTCTTCTTTCGATTCTCCATTAAGAAATGCAGTCTTAACGTCCATCTGATATAGCTCTAAGTCCAACTGATCAACCAGATGGATTATCTCCCACTGTCCCTAGGAGCTTGAGGGATTATCTCCTCATTCTCTACTAGGCTACTAGGTGCGCCTTCAAGTAGATCCTCCATCTCATAGAGTTCTACATCTTTAGTTACCCCACCTCTACTAGAGAAATCCTCCTCCAAGAAATCCACTTCTCGTGACTCAATTTCAGTCACATTTCCATCCGGATGCTCCCCAATAAACACATAGCCCTTAGAACTATAGCGAATGAAGATACACTTCTTTCCTCTAGGGCCCAACTTTCCAAACTTATGAGAAGCGTTGTGTATGTAAGTTGCCGAACCCCAAGGCCGCAAATTGCCCAAATCAGGCTTTTGCCAGTCCACATATTATATGGGGTGAAAGGAACTGATTTGGAGGGCACACGGTTAAGGATGTAGGCAGCAGTCAACAAAGTATCTCCCCAATAAGAAATGGAAAGATTAGCTTGCGCCATCATAGATCTAACCATGTCAATCAATGTGCGATTCCTTCTCTCCGCTACACCATTTTGCTGCGGAGTCCCAGGAATTGTCAATTGCCTGATAACTCCTTTTTCCTCACAGAGCACTTTAAATTGCTAAGATGATACTCGCGTCCCCGGTTAGTCCTTAGAGCCTTAAAGCTCTTGTCTAATTGATTCTCAACCTCATTAACATACCGTCTAAAGCAATCCAATGCTTCTGACTTGTGAGAAATCAAATAAACATGGCCCAAACGCGTGCAATCATCTATAAATGTGATAAAATAAGGGGCTCTATGCCTTGCCCTCACATTCATTGGTCCACATATATCAGAATGAATAAGTTGTAATGGGATAGATGCCCTTTTGGCTTTCCCAAATGGTTTCCTTGTTGCCTTTCCAGCAAGACAATGCTTACAAGTAGGCAAAGTGACTCTAGCGAGTGGGCCAAAAAGACCTTTTCTAGCCAATCTAGTCATCCTGTCTTGCCCTATGTGGCCTAATCTAGCATACCATCTCATAGAATCATTATCACAAAAAGATGCAATATTAGAAACAAAGCCATTGGCATTTTTATTAAAACTAGAATCATCCACATCCAAAACTAAAAAACCATCTGAAAAATAACCAAAACCATAAAAAATTGTTCCCAAATAAATACTAACACCATTATTCTCAAAACGAAAGCTAAAATCAAGGCTCATCATACTAATAACTAAAACTAAGTTTCACTGAATATCCGGAGCATAAAGAACATCATGAAGATACAAGGTGCGCCCTCATCGCATTTCCAGCTTGTATGTGCCAATGCCAAGCACCTCCACACTGGACTCGTTCCCTCTATAAACTTTTCTGCTCTCAGCAGGTACTCGGCAATACTCAACGAATCCTGCTCTGTCCCTCGCGATGTGGTTTGTTGCTCCAGAGTCTACAATCCAAAAATGAGGAGAATGAGCAATTAATGCTTGACTAGGAACAAAGCATTGAATGCGAGAAATTAAGTAAGGGAGCACCTTCTTCTGCTCAGGGTAATCCCGAGTGAAGTGTCCTTCTTTGTTACAATTAAAGCATGTCAATTTAGCCTTTACCTTCTTGCCACCTCTCTTGCCCGTACGCTTGAAATTTCTAGCGCCATTGGGCTTTAGCGCAGCTGCTGCTTGCTTCTTAGAAGTACCTTTTGCTTTTCCACGCTTGAACTGAGAAGTCCTACGTGAGCTTGACTCAACCACCATAGTAGAACCATCAGACTTAGCCACCTCAAGGCGCTCAGCCTCTAACTCCAAATGACGCGAAATGTCTTCGAATGTTTTCACACTCTCATTATGCATCATGTTCTACTTCATCTGCTTCCAAGAATTTGGCAAAGAGCGAATCACAGCTTGTACTTGCTGCTCTTGAGTCAAATTGTGCCCAGCAGCCGCAAGCTCACGTATCATGGCTGACATGACCCTCAAATGCTACTTCATCGAGTGATGCGCCCTTTTCTAATAGGAGTAAAACTTCATAGTCAGCCTACGTAGCTTTGCCAAAGAGGTAATACCAAACTTTTGCTTGAGAGCTTCCCACATCTCAAATGCAATCGGGCAATGCTCAAACTCACTAATCAAGTCATTGTGCATGCTGCTCAACATGGTAAAGCGCGCACACTGATCTTTGTTATGCCAAGTCTGAAAGACTTCAAGATCACGACGATGTTGAGCTGTATTGCCCTGCTCAGACTCAACTATCACTTGTTTAAGTGTGGTCAACACTTCTTGCTCATTGAGGAGACATTGGATCTTACGGCGCCATATGTCATTATTGTCGCCATCCAATTTCTCTCCCTTAATTAAGTCTGCCACCACTGTCTCGGCAACCATTTCTACATACAAAGTAAACAAATGCGCAGGGGATATTAATGATAGCAACGCAAAAATTATTTTGTAGCAAAAGAATCTAAATTAAATAATGATAATATTACACATGTCACAAGATCGAAAATTTGTTATGCTCGTAATCATCTCTTACGCCTCTAGTGACAATTATCTAAATTTAATTTAAGTCAAAAAAAAAAAAAATTCAACCTCCCCCTACTTATGGCATGTACAAAGCATGATAAATTTCATACAATAGCATTTTAATGTAAATTTACAATTAACTCATGCTATATTCATTTAATAATGGAATTTAAATAAATAAATAAAACTAATCATGCTTCTCTAATCACAACATATTACAAACCCTTAAAAAAAATAATATGCCGTGTTTAATATTCAGATTATGCCATAATAGAATGTACATCATTCTGAAATTTTCTGAAAATTTTCTAGAATTTTAAATAACTAATAAACACACATAAAATCATAAATAAATATTCCAGAATCTGGTAAACTGAAACAATTATACCAGTAAATAGTAAACCTTTACAGTAATCTATAATAAAAATTTCAACCCCATAAACTTAGTCATACAACACCAGAAGCATTTTAAAATAGAAATAATTAATTATTATCTTAGGAAAAATATTTTTTATTTTCATAAAA
The DNA here is from genome assembly GCF_055761805.1 of Camellia sinensis. Lineage (NCBI taxonomy): Eukaryota > Viridiplantae > Streptophyta > Magnoliopsida > Ericales > Theaceae > Camellia > Camellia sinensis. The sequence goes on from NC_138967.1 coordinate 55,384,517, forward strand.
TTTTGAAAATTTTACAGAAGATAAAAAATTCAATTCTAAGTCCAACAGTAACAACCATGCTCAAAACAAAGCTATGACGAATTATTTATGACCATTTAACGCGCTTCAGAATTTAAAAAAAAAACAAACAAACAGCGCCTTAGCACCCAGTAGCTAAGCCGGCGCAGAAAACGGAGCGGCTCAGCTCGACGCACGGCGCAGCGCACGGTGCGGGCGTGTGTAGCACGGACAGCGCACGCGTGCGAAGCGCGCCTGGCACGTGCGGGCTGTAGCTGACGCATAGCTGCGCTAACGTCGTCAAATGGCATGTGTGGATCACGCGCCGCCTTCTAGGGTGTTTTCTGGTCCAATTTTGGTACTGTCGGACTCCATTTTCCAAAATAAAAACATTTGTGGTCTCAAAAATGACATTTAATGAACATAAATGATGAGGTGTATTACACCCTCTCTCTAATAAGAGTGGAAGTGCAGAAACCCTGCACTTCATCTTCCTCCTTAAACCATCAAAAGTTTAAAACGAACCCATATTAGGGCTTGATGTATCTCATCAATTATAAATCCAAATCTAACAAATAATATATGGTTTCGAAGGTCTCGAAACAGGGATTCTAAATATGTAAGATTTGCAGACTGAAATTAAAGCATGTAAAACCATCATGTATGTAAAGTTTCGAAAATATAAAATGAGTCTCCATTTTTCTTGAAATCTAACCGTTGAATTTTCATAAAACTTTGTAGATATGTTCTACATTAAATATATTACAACATATATAAATTTCAGGTCGATCGGAGATAGTTCAAAAAATTATTAATTTTCATGCATATATCGTGTATATATTCATATAAAATTATACACATATTTTAATGCATAAAAATAAGCACGAAAATACCCATTAATGCTCTGATACCAATGTAAATCAAGTATAACGCAGCGGGTAAAAATTTCAGATCATACCTTAGGTGATAGAACCTGAAGCAAAGAACCTTGTGGGTGAATCACTTGCTTCACAAACCACGAACATCGAACACCCAGCAGTGGAGGGATACCACAATATGAGTATCACTCACACAAGTCACAGTGCAAAAAGCTTGATCGTTATTTTAATGGGAGAGAGTCAATATGGGAAAAATCATTCGTTATTCGATACATCCCATATCCCATATAATGTATCAGATATATAGGCTGAGTATCACATCTATCCATATCAATTGATATGATAGATATAGATATCAAGAGTGAGTTATCCAAATAGTTTTTGAATTCAAATTCAAATTTACATGAATAAGTTTAAAAGGGTCATGGGTCATGTCATATGGGCGCCAAATTTCTAATAATTTTCATACCAAGCATTTGCTTTGCTAGTCCCAAATCTTTCATAGCAAAAGACTTGCTCAACTCCAAATTCAACCTGTTAATCATAGTATAATCTTGACCCACGATTAACATGTCATCAATATAAATCAAAAGAATAATAAATTTGCCATCCGGAAATTTTTTCACAAACACATAATGGTCCGAAGTGGTTTTAGAAAAATCATTATTCATCATGAAATAGTCAAATTTTTTGTACCATTGCCACGGGGCTTGCTTGAGGCCATACAAACTTTTCTTCAATTTGCAAACAAATTTCTCTTTCCCTTTCTCCACAAAACCCTTCGGTTGCTCCATGTAAATTTCTTCTTCAAGATCACCATGAAGAAATGCGGTCGTCACATCAAGTTCTTCAACTTCAAGGTTCATACTTGCAACCATGCCAAGTACAACCCAAATAGAAGACATCTTCACAACTGGCGAGAAAATCTCATCAAAGTCAATACATTTTTCCCAAAGCCTTTCACAACAAAACGTGCTTTGTACCTCAAATTCTTGTCATCATTCTTCAGTTTGAAACCCCACTTATTTTTCAGAATTTTCTTCCCCTTAGGTAACTTCACTAAATCATAAGTTTGATTTTCAATAAAGGAATTCATCTCCTTTTCCATAACCTTTTTCCAATCATCTTTCTTTGCATACTCAATTGCTTCTTGGTAGCTCTCGGGCTCCCCTTGATTGGAAATCAACACAAATTCATTAGAAGGATACTTTCTTGAAGGTTGTCAGTTCCTTGTAGATTTCCTCAACTCAAGTTGTGGTGGTGGCTCTTGAGTTGTATTTTCTTCCTCAATTTCTAACTCAAGTTCATTAGGATTAGTATCATCCTCCACATCTTCAATAGATGGCTGCACATCTTCGCCATTTTCATCATCTACCGAAGATGAAGGAGATGGATCCATTTCAATAAGATCACTACTTTTTGGCTCTAGTTGATCACCTTTGCCAAAGTCTTCAATTGTTTGGTCTTCAAGAAATACAACATCGCGGCTTCGAATGAGTTTCTTGTCAACTGGATCCCACAATCTATAACCAAATTCATTACGTCCATAGCCAAGAAAAATACATTATCTTGACTTGCTATCAAGCTTGGACCTTTCATCCTTTGGAATGTGAACAAAAGCTCGGCAACTAAACACTCTCAAGTGCTCATAAGACACATTTTTACCAGTTCAAACTCTTTCAGGAACATTATCATTCAAAAGATAGGAAGGAGACAAATTGATCACGTCAACCGCTGTCCTCATTGCCTCTCCAAAAGGATCTTGGAAATTTAGCATGTGAAAGTAGACACATTGTTCTTTCCACAATGGTGCAGTTCATCCTCTCGGCAACGCCATTTTGTTGAAGAGTCTTCTTAACTGTCTTTTGATACCGAATACTTTGGCTACGACAATACTCATCAAATGGCTCAATGTACTCACCACCATTGTCTATTCAGATGCACTTCAATTTATGCCCTGTTTGAAAGTAACAAAATAAAGTGCACCACTCTATGTGTTCTAACTTTTAAAGGACCACAAACATCCGAATAAATCAACTCCAAAACATTTTCTTTTCTAGAAGCAACATTTTTATGAAAAGAAACTCTATGTTGTTTACCTGCCAAACAAGGAACATAAGTTTTAAATGTGTACCTTTCAAACCGGGTAGAAGTTCTTTCTTGAACAAAACTTGTAGCCGTTTTTCACTCATATGGCCAAGCCGCTTATGCCACAATTCGGTAAAAATATCATCTTCAAGTGCATTGACAACACCTTTACAAACTTTTCATTGCATCAAATAAAGTGTATGAGTCTTCTTGCACTTACCCACCACCAAAGAACCCTTTTGTGAGTTTCCATATTCCATCACCAAATTTGTTGTTGTAGCCTTCATCATCTAACTTCCCGATAGAGATCAAATTGAGGTGAATGTCAGGAACATGTCTCACATCTTTAAGCAACAACTCGCAACCCAAATTTGTTTCCAAGCAAGCATCACCAACGCCAATAATCTTGGACAAACCTTCATTACCCATTCGAACACAACCATAATCTTCTTTGGTGTAGGTAGTGAAGAAATCAACTCGAGAAGTCACATGAAAAGAAGCACCGGAATCAATCACCCAATTGCTCTCTGGCCCACAAAATTGATACAATCATCTTCACAAACGACCATGAGATCATCAGTAGTAACCGCCGTTGTGTCTTCTTACTTCTTATCCACACTTTTGTCACGCCTTTTCTCCTTATTCTTGAGCTTTCGGTATTCCCGTTTCATGTGCCCTTTTTCATTGCAATAATGACATTCAATGTCTTTCTTTGAAAAAGAACTATCTTTTGATTTGTCACGGCTTTGATCACAACCATGAGGAGTCTTACTCATCCCCCTTGTTTTGCGTCGGCCTTTCACAACAAATGCTTCCGAATGAGAGGAACACGCTGATTTTCTTCTAGTTTCTTCATTCAACAAGCTATTAGTGACTTGGCTCATTGTGACAATATTATCGGGTGCCGAAATAATAACTGTCACAACCAAATTCTCCCAACTTTTGGGCAAAGAACTAAATAGCATAAAAGCCTGCAACTCATCATCAAAAATAATTTTCATAGAAGCAAGTTGGTTAACAATACTCTTTATTTCATTCAAATGTTTCGGAATAGGGCTGCCATCTTTATATTTTAAATTAACCAACTTTCGAAACAGAAAAGCTTTATTTATGGCTAATTTTTTGTCATAAAGACATTCTAATTTTTTTCATAAATCATGTGCTGAAGTTTCAGTAGCAACATGATGAAACACACTGTCATCAATCCATTGACGGATAACACCAATGGCTTTTTGATTAAGCCTATTTCATTCATCATCTTTCATACTATCGGGTTTGCCACTATCACTCTCAATAGGCCCATACAAATTTTCACAAAATAATAGGTCCTCCATTTTAGTTTTCCAAGTTACCCAATTGCTTCCATTGAAGCTAGACATACGACCCACATTCCCCTCCATTGATTTACACAGATTAAAAAACCCAAATAAATTGTAAGCTCTGATACCAGTTGTTAGGGAAAATATATAATTTCCCACAAGAAAATCAATCAATAGAAATAAAAACTAATGCGAAAAAATTAAATCAATAGCGACACAAGAATTTTTACGTGATTCCCTCAATGTGAGGCGTGTCCACGGGATCGAAATTCGATTTCACTATCAACCAATAGTTTCCAAACGATTACAAACGAGACACGAATGATCTCACAAAATCACCCTTAGGTGAATTCCAAATAATCACAAATAATCAAGAGGAAAGACCTCACCAAATAGAAGAATAAATTGTCTTCGAAACAGAGTTGAAGAATATCCAAAATAACGAATCCAAACTAACAACTTCTGAGCCGAAGTTGTCAACAAAGCTCTAAACAATGCTTCAAGAACAAAACCCACTAAGAAAGAGCATTATCTCACCTGATAATCATAACCTTGGCTGCGCACCTTTGGAAAAACCAATTAATAGGGCAGCCGCTACACCTCATACAAATTAAACAATATTTCTTGGGCTTTTTATCAAAACTCTAGCTGCTATCAAACTGATTATAAAATATCTATTGGGCATCCAAAAGTTGGGTATAATATATTAAAAATATGTTATAACCAACACTAAACCAAAATAAATATTTTAATAAACCAATTGCGTCTCATACTCTACTAAAGAGGTATACCCAACATAATATATACTACCATATAAAGTGACATGGGTAAGCCCGTAAAGGCTATAGCCCACTATGAACAACCCAAACCCACCACTTAGGGCCCAATACATAATTCAATTAATGAAGCCCAACATGGCTGGAACTCAACATGGCATCAACAACCAATGACTTCTAAACACGTGGCAAGAGAAGGACAAGCCACATAAGTAGACAAAGATCCTGCAAAGTTATTGCACTGCACGTCAGCCATTAATGAAGTCCCTTATAGCATTTATTGCGATAACCCCTCCCCGTCGAGACAGAACGGCCTCACCATGAACAAGGCAAGCTAGAGCATCGACTTTCGGCCAAGATGACAAGTCGGAAGGGACAACGAAATGATTACCAAAGGATATAAGCAAATGTCGAAGACAAGAAGAAGGTTAAGCTTTCTATCTCTAATCCATCTCCACATTCCACCTCTCTTTCTAACTTGCTCGTCGGAGGGTTCGCTGGGGGACTCCCCGTTTCCCATTGAACTCTTGTGTAGGTCTTTGGGTGGGCTTGGTACCTCGGGCATTGGTTCGGGAAGCGTGGACCAGTCCGACCCGTTCCATCTGGAACACACTGTATCATCATAAAGCAAATACTGTACTTGGCGTGAATGTCATACTTTTTACTTTCTTTGCAATTACAAAATCCAATCATATCTACATATTTATAACTATCAATTTTTTGCACACCGAATTTTTATTAATGTGAAGAGGTTCAACTCCACACTACACACCCCGAATCATCCCAATGCACCCATTTCATCCCTCTCAAAAGAGTGTTTGTGTCCTTTCAAATTTTAGAATATGATTTTCAATGGCGTAATTTACATTGCCATTTTATCTCAATGTAATGTACAAAATTTTCCTTTTTTACAATCTAATCCTTGTCTAAAATGACCAAAAAATACTTAGAACCTTAACCCTAATTTCTCAATTCGTCCATTCTTCACTACCATGTCCCTCGACCACTACCACTACCTCTATCGTCGGTGCCACTCCCATCCCTCTTTCTGTCCCACTCTTCATATTCCATGTCTTCTTCTTTTTCTTCTCTAAAACACTAATTCTCTCTCTCTCTCAATGCACGGTGGCAGTGTGGGTCATGATGGAGGCAAGTCGTTACAGTGGTCACAGTGGAAGCAATTTGTCACAGTGGAGATTGGGGAAAGGGCTTGTAACAGGGAGATGGGTTGGAATAGAAGACGAAGGCAAGGATGGGTTTGGTCGAAGATGATGAGGAGTGTGGCTAGTTTGTAGGGAAGAGTGGTCGCGGAGGTTGGTTCGTGGCAGTCGCAAGGAAGGTGCTGGAAGAAGAGGTCACAAGAAGGAGAAAGGGGTTGTTGGTAGGAGTAGGGTGGCAATTTGGTGGTATGAGGCGCTGACAATGGTTGCCGGAGTTGTTGGCACCAGCTATGGCTGCCGACAATGCGAGTGAGATAGAATTAGGATTTGAAATGGTAGGGGTAAAGATGAGTGTAAGTTTGATATTATGGGAAGTGTAAAGAGAGAAATGAGAAATTGAGTGTAATAAAATTTGTGAAAAAAATGAGTTAATTTATTTTTTAAATTTTTTTTTACCAAACTATATTTTAAAATTTTTCAAAAAACAAATTTTAAGAACTCACCTAAACAAAACCTTAGCTTCTACTTTGTTTCGTTCTCCAAGATCCAACATGTTCAATATAACCTTTGATGATATTTTTTACCTTACCCATTACATATTCTTGGGGAAATTCTATTTCCACCACCCTAATAAACTCAGGGCAAATCTTTTCTCAATACACATCTCTATTAATTTAATTATTAAGTAATTATCTCAACCCACATCCTTAAAATTACAAATAAATCATTCACTTATATGTACACACACTTTACCCTCAAAATTAAAGTGTGTATTTTGAACCCAGCGCGTCAAGATCAAAGTGACCCCAATTTACATTTCAACTTCAAACAGGAAGGAAGAAGAAGAAGTTCAAACAGGAAACCAAAAAAATAATCTGCACTTTCCTAACCTCCATTAAAGATTTCAAGAGCTCCATTGAATATCTACTAAACACTGTTGACCTTGTTTAAGGTAAGAAATCTTTCAATTTTATTATTACATTTATCATTTTGTTATTAGATTGACAATTTTCGGATCTCTCTTCACTCCATTGCCATGAAAGTAAGTGTTTTCCATAGTTGGAAGTTCTGTGTAGTCCTCGGCGCTGGCTTTCTGAATATATGTGTTTAATTCGGAACTTGATTTCAGAATATTATGTATAATTTCGTCCAACATATTCCGAAACAAATACATAAATCCGTAGTTTGACTGCCGAATATATTCTATATTTTCAGTGACCTAATGCCGAATAAATACAATAGTTTCGGCACTTGATTGTTGAAATATTTTTGCAAGTTCGGTCCTGAAGTGCCGAATGGGTTTTTGTTTTTTTTTTTTTTTTTGGATATAGAACCAAGTTACATAGGCCACCAACATTTGTTTTACTTTAGGTTCTTTTCCAACAATTTTGTTTTATGGGTATGTTTATGTATTTCTTTTTTTTCCCCCCAAATTGAATGCATAACAATAGAAACAAAAAACTGTGCAGTATTGGTATTTTCACATGATATTGTTAGCTTAATAGTTGGGTCTTCATAAATTTTGTTAGCTAAATAGCGGAACAAAACAATTGCATTATATAGAGTATTAAAAGCTTGAGTTAATTTCACATCATCCAAATTGTGAATTTAATGGTCTATAACTACGTATTAGATTTTATTAAGGTGGCATGGCTAGGCTACGTATTACCCACATTGATGTGATCCTTTTATGGGAGTGCTTATTATGTTTCATTATATTGGGTTGATAAGAACAACTTTTCTTATGCAGATGGATGTCGGTCGTAGTGAACGTCAGAGACGTGGACGTGGACGTGCTCGAGTGCATGATGATGACATGCACATTGCCATGGATGATGATCCTATACATGGTGCACCAGTTATGGATGATATTGCTATGGATGATGACCCTACTGGTGATGATGCTGACATTGTTGATGAAGATATCCTTACTCAGCCAGTTCCGGGAGGTCCAACTGATCCATCAATCCTTAAAAGTTTTAAAAGTCATGTTACCGCAGCTATTTGGAATGGTGCTGATGAAAGGGGGCCCTTAAAGTGTCATAATCACTCATCTAAGATTCGTTCGTGGCCGTGGTGGGAACAAGGAAACAACGCTACATTTGTAAACATTGTGGAGATGTCAGGACTTGCACAATTAGCTCGTTGCACGTACCACTTTGTCAATAAAATTGTAGTGTCTAGTTTGTTGAGAAATGGCAACCAGAGACAAACACCTTCCATTTGACTGTTGGAGAGATGACTATCACATTGGACGATGTCGCCACTATCCTAGGGCTTCCCATTGTAGGCAAATCTATTAGCGTGTGTAAGTTGTCAGAAAGGCGGGCTATTACATTAGTAGTTAATACCTTGGAAATTGATGAGCAAGAAGTCAGACATGAGATGTCTACTGTTGGAGGCAATTCAGTGAGGCTTGAGTGGTTGAGGGCACACTTTCATAATGTCACAGACAATGATTCAAGGGAAAGAATTGCATGTGCAGGTAGAGCATACTTGCTATTTTTGTTGGGTTGTACACTTTTCAGTGACAAGACTTGTACTAGGGTCCCCGTTGTTTATTTGAGTTTGTTGTCTGATTTGACGACTGTATCTTCATATGCTTGGGGTGCTGCTGCATTGGCATACTTATATAGACAGTTGGGGTACGCTAACAGGTCCGACGTGAAACAAATAGACGGTTACATGACACTCCTTGAGGGATGGATTTATGAGCACTTTCATGGATTCCGACCACACTTGAATATGAATTACACTCGAGACATGCCACATGTTTACCGTTGGACTTCTCGGAGAGAGTGTGGTGAAGAGACACAGTTGCAGGCTTTTCGAGAGGAGCTTGATAGGTTGGGTGTACATGATGTAAGTTGAAAAGTCCTTCAAAATTTGAAACTCTATATTATACAAAATTTACAGTTGTCATATCTTACAGTTTTTATTGTTTGTAGGTTATTTGGGACCCGTACCAGAGTTGCAGAGATGTCCATCCATGTCATCCAGTTACATTCTACCACAGTTGCCTAAAGTGTTTGGAAGTAGTTGAACCATATCACCCTGATAGAGTGTTGAGACAGTTTGGCAGAGTGCAGACAATCCCTAATCCACCACTTAGCCCTATGCGTGCTTCTCGAGGAGCCACAGCTCCACGCTACAATGTTATGTATGCATACTTGGACATCATTTGGGAGGCATGGGACAACCATGTGTTATCTAATCGGAGGAGGAGTACACCGGTACGACAACCTTGGGATTGTGTTCCTGGTTACATGGATTAGTACCAAACCATTACTCATATGTACGTACAAAACCCAGCGCGTCGTTCTCAAGTGGATCCGAATATCCATCATTATCAGTACCCTAGTCAAGACGCACAAGTATCCTGTCTTTCATTTAGATTGCAAATTATTTATGTAAACTGTTACAAGTTTGTACATAATGTTATATTTGTTCTCGTAATGCAGCGTATGTCACAGATACATCAAATTACTCATCCTTTCATTGAGGCTGGCTATGAGGACAGTGTTCAACATCCTGATAGGCTTTACTACGCGATTGATACAATCGAACAACTTCTTCAAGATCAGCACATTAGTGAAGCTGTGCCCAGCACATCCACTCAGGGTCGGTCTGCACCCAGCTCTTCCACTGCACATCGTTTTGGAGCACATTAGACTCGCCGGTCACGTAGTTAATAGTAGTTCATAATGTTAGCACAAGTAGTTTCTGATGATGTTGGTAGATGTATAAGGAGACAAATATTATTATTATCTTCGAATTATGTATCTTTTGGATTATGTACAAGCACACATGTCGTTCGTGATGGTGTGGATAGATTGAACTACTATTTAGTATATATATATTTTATTTACATACTTGTTTAATCCAATGGCATTTTAACAGCAATTGCACTTGGTTAATATTATTTTCATTACGTTTTGTGTTCAGACAATGTAAAAATAATATGACATCCATTCCATAAATTAGAGAACTATAACGCATATAATATTCTATTTTTTAAAACAAAACTGACCATTACAAAATCCAATGGCAAAATGCTATCTACCTCGTTACTCTATACTAGTAAATCATAAAAACTAATGTCTTAACCCTCTCATTACTACTCTGTAATACCTCAATCTATGTCAACTACATCAAATGTGTCTCGAGTAGCTACATTAGGTCCTATGTTGTCTTTGAATTTTTGAACGTGGCTAACATATGCATTCTCCCATTCTGACGCACAAGGGTGATGGTGAACTCGCCAAAGCACGACAATGGGAGGAACTGGATGACCGGCTTCCAAAAATACCTGCACGTACATCCAAAAAATTACATATCTTTACCAAATACATAAAATTTGTAATTACACAAATATTAGACAACAATGTTTGGTTATTTCCATAACTTATACCTGCACAAAATGATTTCCATTGACAAATCCAATGGCAATCTCGCGACGATCAGCTACGGTTACCGGCAGCGATCTCAAAGGTAAGAAAGTGAGACACTGTTGCAATGACAAGTGGTACAAGACTACATTATAAAATGATGTAATAAGATGCCCCATGTCAGGCATAGTCATCCAACGATCAAAGCCTAGACAATTTTCAAAATATGAAAGGATGTGTGTCAGCTCCTTAACCCTCTCATGCAACCCATATAGTACGACGTATTGATCTCTGTGATTATTCAATTCAAGTAGCAGATCACGCCTAACTTGCACCCAGTCATTCTCTCCAAGACCAAGTAAACCTGCAATAACCATCTACATCCTTCATCAACTTTATGAATGGTATTAACATAGGCGGGAAGTCAGCAGCATATGCACTCAGTAAACTTGTTCTTGTACGATATGTCTTTGTCTTCACATTTCGCTTCTTCTCATGCACTTTTGAAGCTCTCTTTTTCTTTGACTGACTGGAAGCTAATGTGCTCTGGCTATCATGCTCATCGTCAACCAACTCAAATGCACACGGGTCACGACGACAAGATATATCAATTTTCTTATGTCCTCGACGTGGATTATGTTTCACATCGGGCTCAATAAGAAAAGTGCTCGCTGGATTTACAATTTCCCTCAACTTCTTCAACATATCCAATTGCGTGGCAATATCAGACTCTTCGAACCGCTTTAAAATCAACTCAAGTTCTGGGATACAAGTCAATTCCAACTTTTGTTCCTTCAGATTATGCACACATATAATAAGGCGCGTCCAATGTACATGTATGCTACTTAGTGGAATAGGACGGCCTTGTCTCATGTAATCTACAATCTCGTGAGCACAAGGTAAACCATGTGTGCGCCTTAGAACACACCCACATGTTGCAACATCAATTCCAACTGAATTTGCTCTCTTACTCTCTGCTAACACGTACTCCAATGCACAAATAGACACATTATCCCGGAGCTCTCTGAATTGAGAAGGTTTGAATTGATATTGTACAGTTGTCAAACTCTTCTCGAATGATGCTTTAACTTGAATGTGCTGCAACTCAAGTAGACAATGTATTTTTTCAAATGAAACCTCAAATGTCGTTTGACTTGAACCTAATTGCCTCTTCAATCTAGCATGAGCACTCTCAACCCTGTTCATATGGATGTAAACCAAAATAGTCAAGCATAATAATTAAAAATAACAATATGATTTATAATAAATTAAAAAAAAAAAAAACAAATATTACTGATTGGTTGTAACATTGCCAAAATGCATACACATGTCTGTATGTACCGCAATAAATTTTTCTTGATACGGATTCAACCAACTCACAGTAACATATTTGATTGCCTCCGGATAGTTACTGAAATCCTTATGTAGTGTTGCAAGGTGATCATTGTATTCCTCTTCAGTCGATGACAATATCAAGTAGTTCCATGCAGTGTTAAACTTGTCCCATTTTTCTTTTGTTTCAAACATTTTCTTGTATTTTGTCAATACATTCTTATTAATATGCCAACGACATAACAAATGTCGAGCATTCGGAAAGGTGTTGTCAATGGCATTCATCAAAACAAGCTCTATGTCTGTGACAATGACTTCAGGTAAAACACTGTCGTCCATAAGATCACGCAATGTTTGTAACGCCCATGCATAATTATCAACCCGCTCAGTTTGCAAGTATGAGATAGCCACGGAGAATATCATATGAGTTAATGTTACTCCCACAATTTCAAGAAGAGAAAGTCGATATCTATTCGTCTTATATGTGCAATCCATAATCAACACACGAGGGAATGTACGAAGCAAATCCAAACTCACTGGATGTGCCCAAAACAAGTCCGTGACAGTCATAGAGCCTTCCTCACCTTGATGACGCTCAATGTACTTATGTTTCGCTAATTCACCCAGCAGTTGTTGCATCTGAGATCTACCAGCTTTCTGTAGAACCCTACATCGATGTCGTACATTGTAAACTGTCTGCATTGTGCTCATATTAAGGGCATCCCTCTGTTTGAGTGTAATGAGTATCTCTTTTGGTCTTACTAGGCTCTTTGACATATCAACTAACAACGACTTTTCATTAGCTAACAATCTCCCTGCATATGAATGTCCTTGGAGATGCTCCGCAGCTGGATGATTATGCAGCCCGCAAACTACATTCAATGTCCATTCATCATTTGTTTTCAACTTGAATGCCCTCAAATCAAATGGACATTCGCACTTCTTCGTACCAGTTTGTCTCAATAAATCTTTTGGGCCATCTTTCAACTTTTTACGCAATCTATACTTTCCACTCCGCTCACAAGCAAGATAAATTCTTGGTCTCTTACGACCGCCACCATAGTCCGACATCCTTATAATAATAACAAAGCCATTTATCCTTCCAATGTCTCGTACCCAAGTGAGCAATTCATCTTTGTTGTCGAAAACCTATATATGATGTCACATAACTTTCATAATAACAAACTAAACAAACTAACTAATACAAATTTATGAACTTATAAATTTTATATTAAAAATTACCTGTTTAGCTGTAAAATGACTAGTACAATCCACCATAATATCCGATCAAATCTCAGGTTCTTCAGTGCATACCATTTGCAGAGGAGGGGGAAAATTTTAATTCGGTTCTACAGAGCCGAAATAAATAAAAAAATTCGGCCATTGAAAATCGAAAATAATAACAAACTTCGGAATTCTACTACCGAAAATATTGATTTTATTTGGTACACTAATGCCAAAATAAATTTAAAAAATCGTAATCCTAGTAACGAACTATTCATATTATTTCGGTATTTTACTACCGAATTAATTTAACAAATTCGCACCTGCGTTGCCGACTAAAAACCGCAAAAAAACAAATAAATAAAAACATCAATACTGATTTTGCTGTCACCATTGCTTGAGTTTGAACTGTCATAGGTTTGCAACTCTTCCATATCAAAATCAAATAAAAAAATTATTGAACTAATAATTAAACGATGTTAATAATTGAGTATAAACTTAAAGATTAAAGCAATAGAAGAGATGTTTTGTTTGCAAATAACAGAGAGGAGTAGAGAGTGTGTAAGAAGCAAAGGGACTACAAAAGAAAAATTAGGATTTAATTTTTTTGTTTCAAAAAGTGTATATTGAGATATTTTTATTTCTAAAAGATGTGTATAGAGAATTTGTATATATAATATTAAAAGTGTTGATCAATGGCTATTATGATAATTTTTATTTAGGATATAATTGTCATTAATCTAATATTTCATTAAATGTGTTGACTGAGGTTATCAGGATGGTGAAAATAGAATTTCCCATATTCTTGAACAGTCGAACTTCCATGATCCAATATGTCAACTTTCACCACTACATTAAACCCACAACAAAAATCAAAAGACGAAAGAAAAGTAAAGTAGGAGAATCTTATTAAAAAATGTAATTTATTTTTTTATAAGTATTCAAAGAAATGAAAGCAGTAGTACATCAAGTTGTTTAGAGGATGGTTACTCTCAAATTCTCATAACCTGATACCAACTACAACTTTTGATTAAACAAAATAAAATTTACTACCCTACCATATTGTAAAAACCCAAGGATCAAGAAATCAAACATTATTTTTCTTCCAAGTAGACTTCGAATGAAGATTATACTTCAGAAGAAAATTTTATGATTCAAACACCAGAAAGAAATTGATGAGGAAAAAAAAAATCATATTAAGCTTTTGAACCTAATCCTTGTACTTCATCTCGGACATTAAGAAGCCGGGCATCTCAAATGAGGATGCGAATTTCTCGACATCAGCCTTGAGTTCCTCTATATCTTTGTTGTTCACCAGACCCTTGTTGAAGTCCTTCAAGAGCTTTCCATGCTCCTTTTGGATCTTCAAAGTGACTGTCACAGCACGATGGAGAAACTCTGCAATCTGCTCAAAGTCCTTCTCAACCAACCCTCTTGAAGTCATAGCCGGAGTACCTGTGAACACAAACTCACATCACTTGCAAAAACTACAATGTCCAACTACGTGTTTACCAAATCCATATTTCAGCAGAAAACAAATAATAATTTGGACAGTCTAAATAAATCGGAAAGGGATAAACTTTTTCACAAAAACAATCGAGACACTACATTACTTAACAAACATGTGCATCACAGTAAATCTGTATCTGTTTTAGTGAGATACATATAGGTTGCAAACAAACCTAGTCAGGCCGAGCTTTGCAGGGTTTGGGCACAGGTCATTTGTTTATCAAGCTCGATTAATCAGCTCGAACTCGGCTCGACTCATTAATATTAGTCACGCTCAGGCTCAGCTCGAAGCTCAATAATAATAATTTTTTTTACTATTATTTACATTATTTAAATATATAAATAATATATTTAAATAAAAATATTATTTATAATATTTAACATATAGATCATATATTTATGATATTATCTAGACATATCTTTATATTATTTAATATATAAATAATATTATTTATTTTATAATTTAAATAAAGATAAATGAGTCGAGCTAGACAAGCCAACTGTATTCAAGTTCGGCTCGTTTACTAAACAAGTTTAAAAATCAAGCTCGAGCTGATTTATTTACTTAACGAACTGAGCCGAACCGAGCTCGCAAATAGCTTGGTTCGTTCACAGTCCTAGATACAAGCAAGCAATTTTAAGCTTTCATTTCAATTATTACTTAAATTCAACTTTGACAACAAATTATCTAATGAAATATCCACAGACCACTTGCCTAGAGAAGTCGAATAAGAACCATTTTGCCTACATAATCTCAGTTAATGGGGTAAATGGGTTTGAGCACGTATTCAGAAGATTTACTTAATTTTATTATTTTTTTTAAAAAAAATGAACTTTCAAATCCATCTCTCTCCTCCCTGCTGCCGGTGACCCTGATTTTACTGGGAGACAATGCTCTGTAGTAATCAGTGGAAGTTACTCATTCTAGAAGTTGAGGTATTCCTATAAGGGATCTATCTGTTATAATGAAAATTTAAAGTCAAGAAAGTATTTATCATTCCAAATAACAGTTCTTACCAATTCGTACCCCTCCAGGGGACAAGGCACTACTGTCACCAAACACAGCATTCTTGTTCACAGTTATGTTGCATAGGTCACAAAGCTTCTCAACCTTATTGCCTGCAACAATAGCAACACATAATTAGATGCTTCAATTAGGGGGAAAAATATTATTTTGTAAAAAAAATGTTGTATTCAGTCATTTTACCGGTCAATCCTAAAGGGCGAAGATCCCATAGAACAAGGTGGTTCTCAGTCCCTCCCGTCACGAGATTGTAGTTTTTGCTCATCAAGTAGTTTCCAAGGGCAACTGCATTGGCCCTGACTTGCTTAGCATATACCTTGAACCCAGGAGACATGGCCTGTTTCAGAGCAACAGCCAAAGCACCAATCTGGTGATTGTGAGGACCACCCTGGAGGGCTGGGAAAACAGAAAAATTGATCTTGTCTTCAAAGTCATAAACTGCGCCTTCTGGCTGGCCTTTCTTGGCTGGTTTAGGACCCTTGCGGTAGAAGATCATACCAGCCCTAGGGCCCCTCAGGCTCTTGTGGGTTGTGGTTGTGACTATGTCACAGAACTCAAAGGGATCAGCAGCTTCCTACACACATGGAAAAGAGATGTTAATTTAACAGTTATAACAGACCACCTGGATCCAAAAGATCTCAACAGTGAAGAGGCTAAAACCCATAAAAAGTCAAAATTAATAAATGAGTAAAAAAGAAACAAGAAGAAATGCTACATACACAAGAAAATTGCTCAAAAAACACCAACTTTAAATCTACACTATACACCTCACTTTTGGGATAATTTTGGATGTACAAATTCTAGATATGTGCATGGTAATTTTTGAGAACTTTTTTTGAAAATGCAGATATTAGGATAGTCTTTAGAATTTGCATTGAAATGATTAATTAGCACTGATCCAGTAATGTCAGATATCATTAAGCACAAATTTAACTCTTCAATCCCAAAACTAGAAAGAAAAAGATGCGGCTTAATTGTAAAAAAAAAAAAAAAAAAAAGACAATAAATTTTGTAAAAAACAAAGTATGCGCATCTATGCTGTCTCCTAAATCTGAGGCCCCGTTTGTTTTCAGAGGTAGAGTGAAGAGGATTTATAATGAGGGGATTAATAGTGAGGAAATTGTTATTGAGGGGATTGATAGTGAGGGAATTAAGTAAAATTGTGTTTGTTTTGACGATAGTGGTTAGTGTAGGAATTATTAAATTATTTTTATATAAAATAATAAAACAAATAAAAATATATAAAAAATTAAACATTAATATTTAAAAAAAAATTCCCACTATATAAAAAATAAAAAAAATAAAAAAATTTCTAATCCCTTCACTATTTTTCTAATACCATCTCCACCTCCATCTCAATCCCCCTTCCAACCTCCATCTATATCACCTCCATCATCCTAATCTCCTCCCCAACTCTACAAACAAACACAACTCTAAATAACTCTCCATCCTAATCCCCTCTCATCTGTTTAACCCAAATACGAACGGGGCCTGATAGTTACCCATCCTAGATTTAGACACTCCTATAAAGCAACTTAAAGCAAACTCTATTTCCATAAATACGAGTAGGCTGAGATGGAGAAAAGAAATGCTAGAGACACACAATTTGGATCCTAAATTTACCCACAATGGATTGGCAAGAGAGGTAGGGCCTACACAATTGAATATATGATAAATCAAAAATTCATATTATCCTGCCACATCCTTGTAGATCAAATTGCGAGAGGTTTCGTGGGTCTTAAACATTTTCCATAGTGAAAGTCAGATCTACATAATGGAGCTAAATCAACCACACCCACATCACAACAGCAAGACAAATACACAAAACCCAGATCAAAACTCCACAATTCAGCCTCATCCAAACCAGAGAAGAAAAAAAAAATGTACCTGAGCAGCAACAAGGCCACTAATGTGAGCCATATCACAAAGCAACAACGCCCCAATCTTATCAGCAACCGATCTAAACCTCCCATAATCCCAATCTCTCGGGTACGCACTCCCACCACAAATGATCAATTTGGGTCTAAAATCCATTGCTTTCTCTTCCAACTTATCATAATCAATATACCCAGTACTTGAATCCACCTTGTAAGGCAAACTCTCGAAGTAAATCGAGGTGGCAGAGATCTTCTTCCCACCAGAGGTGTAATACCCATGAGTCAAATGACCACCAGAAGGCAAATCCAGGCCCATGATCCGATCATGGGGGTTGAGAACAGCCGTGTAGGCTGCGAAATTGGCGGGACTACCTGAGTATGGTTGAACATTGACACCCCATTTGGTGGGTTCGAGACGATAGGCTTTGAGGGCTCGGCTGGCGCAGAGATTCTCGATCTCGTCGATGAATTCGTTGCCACCGTAGTATCGATTGCCGGGCATGCCTTCGGAGTACTTGTTGGTAAGTGCGCTGCCGAGAGCTTCGATGACGGCGAAGGAAGTGAAGTTTTCTGAGGCAATGAGCTCAATTCCTCGGCTCTGACGACGCTTTTCCTTCTCGATGAGGTCGTGGATCTCCGGATCCATGGTTTCGAGAGGGGTGTTGCCCCAAACGTTCACGGGATCCATTGTCGCAGTGTTGCACAGAGAGAGAGAGAGAGAGAGAGAGTGTGTGCGCGCGCGTGTGGAAGTGCAAGGTGACGGAGGAGGAGAGGTGTTTAAAAGAGATCGATGAGTGATTTTGGATTCAATAATCACCACATTTTTTAAGCAGGATTCAATAATCACCACATTTCACTGTGATGGAAAAGTGTACACCCTACTATAAATGTATCCAAATCGAATTGGAGGATGCTGTTAAATTTCTGTCGTCTATTATGACTTTAGTATTAATAATTTAAATTATATTTGTTGAGTATTTTATTTTTATAAAAAAATTATATTAATTGGATATCGATAATTACTTAATTAGATTATATTTATATCAATAGTAAGTATAATTTTTAAAATAAATTATTTATACAAATGTGATCTGATCAGGTGGTTATTAATATCCGATCAACATGATTTTTTTATAAGGATGAAATACTTAACGAACTCTAAAACTGTAGTTACTGTTATTTGATCGATTTGATTTTTTGTATGGATAATATACTCGACGAATTCTAAAATGTAAACGGCTTAAATAATCGAAACAAGATCCAAAATAAGCCCACTATGCCAATTGTTGGGTTCAATCTTGATCTCTAACTGAAAGTAAACTGGATCCTAAGAAAATTATTGTGTAATTTAAATTTAATTTATATATTGTAAGGTTCATATATCAAATGAATTAGAGTTATACAATAATTTTTTTACAGTAAATTATATTTTGTTCTTTTTTATGCTTGGCCATTTTTTCATTTTCATCTTTTATTTTCTAAAATCAATTTTTTGTCAAAATTTCAAAAAAAAATGTCACATTAATTGCTACGTGACATAAAAAAATATATTATTATATTGATGTTTGAGTTTGTATTAAAGGTGTGAATTATATTGATAAAACATTTTTATGCTACATAGCTATTAATGTGTCATTTTCTGTCTAATTTGGAATATAAGTTAACTTTTGAAGTAAATCAAACAAATTTAAAAGATGAAGGACTAAAGTGCGAAAAAAAAATTAAGGGACAGTGTGAGAAAATAACATTTATTCATTTTTCATTTTTCAAATATATTTAGGCAAATTACATTTACCTCCTCTAAAATTTGGCATAATTACACAAACTCCCCTATAGTTTCAATAATAATACTAACCTCTCTTATTTTTGAAATTATTATAAGGTTATGGGTTTAGCTTCTCTCAAGTTGGTCATTTCAACTTGAAAGAGCGTTTAGATTTGGTAAACCCATTTTTTGGACCGATTTCGTTGATTTGGACCGTTCATTTGTTAGGACACGTTGAGTAAAATATTTTTATAAAAAATTAAGATGATCGAACATCGATAATTATATATTTTAATCAAATTTATTTTACAAAAAAATAAATAATCATTTTTGAAATTATATTTGTTGTCCATTTTTCTATAACAAATATAATTAAAATATATAACTACCAATATTCAATCATCTTGATTTTTTGCATAAATATTTTTCTTAACGAGTCTTAAAAAGTAAACAGTTGGGATCACTAAAATCTGTCCAAAAATGAATCTACTAAGCGCAAACGTGTTTGGGATCTTGGGTTTAGTAGTTTTTTTAGTTAAAATAATCAATCAAGATAAAATTGGCTAAAATAGACAATAAAATAAAATGTCACATTCAAACCATACTCATTTCACTTTTTCTATCACAACTATCAAATTAACTACCAAAAAAAAAAAGAAGCCAATTATTATTCAAAAACAACTTTATAACCAAGATAAAACAACTAAAAAAACTAACTAAAACAATAAAATTCTCAAACCACGCTCATCCGTTAGTCCTTTTAACCAATGTTTTAAATATCGGACCGGTGAGTGAACTGGAAAAATGATCGGGTGGACGGGTCACCGGTTCAACCGTCAGGTTGAACCAGAATCGAACCGTGACGTCATAAATATATTAAAATTATATTTAAATAAAAATATAAGTAATAAAATTATAAATTAAAAATTTTAATAATCTTAAATATTTCTCTTAATACTTTTTTTATTAAAAAATATAAAAATATATTTAAAAATATTATTAATTTTAATTTTGGAAGAAGAAATCAAATATTCAATATTCCCTTCATATGATTTTAATTCAAATAATTTGATTGAAAGAAGAGCAAAAATTTTGGAAGGATATCAAAATTTTAAGTTTCCCTTCAATAAATTTGATTGAATCCCACATAGATTTCTTGAGTTTTTTTTGAAAGAATTTTTTTCTTATAAATAGATAGAGGCTTTCACAATAATTTGAAGCTCTCAATGGGATTTCTCACAAGAGGAGACCCTTAAAAGAGAGTTTCCAATAAAAATTTTATTATATATATAATATAATATAAATATATATATAATAAGAAAGAAAGAATAAAAAAAATACAAAAAAATCGTTTCATCAACCCAGTGAACCGGAACCGGGTCAACCGGTTCGGCGGTTCAACCGCCGGTTTTTTCGGTTCACTCAAAATAGGCCTGTTTTCCACTATGACCGGTTTAGTGGATGCACTCGGACCGGAACTTCAATCGGTCGGCGGTTCAACCGGTTGAACCGGCCGATCCGGTCCAGTTTTTAAAACCATCCTTTTAACATAAATTGATAATGTCACACGCTTTTTGTAATAATCCTCACGCTATCCTAACCATACTTATATGCATTCATGTGATTCTGTCTTGTAAACTCGCATTTCGAGTCTGGTCCTTGTTCGTTTAAGTGTTACAGCATGTTTTGTACCCTGCTTGGTGTGAGTTTAGCCGAGGGCGTCTTTAGTCTAGAACTTCCTTGGAACCACTTTGTTTGACCTTTACCTTCGCTTTGACATACTGGCCGAGATGTCATTATCTAGGCCGAGGTGTTCATCACCAAGGCCGAGGTGTGAATTATCTAGGCCGAGATGTTACCTTTGCACCAAAGTGATCTTATCCCGGAGAGGTATGACCTAGACCGAGGTGTGGCACATCTAGGCCAAGGTGTGGCACAGCTTAGTCAAGTGTTGTCCTTCCTAGCCGAGGTCATTGTTCCCTACCTGCCGATGTCTTGTTCTTAGCCGAGATCATTACTCGCCAGAGTGCCCATGCCGTCTTGCTTGTTGAGCACACTTTGTCATGGTTTTGTCTTGTCACTCAGCCACCTTTCTGTGTAGCACCAACCAGCCGCTGCCACGTGCCTCTGTAGAGGGTTAAGTCAGCCAGCAGACTTAGAAATGCATCATTTGCTATATGTCTTTGTTTGTGAGGAAAGAGAAGCTCTAGAAGAAGAAGAAGAAGAAGAAGAAGTAGTTTAGAGTGAGAGAGTGAGTTTCGAGCTTGATTCCTAGAGATCAAACCATTAGATTCGCGTATTGAGGTTAGATTCTTGATCTACTCTTGTCATTCTTATTGATCATCTAGCTGCATTGCATGATCGAACCCGTTTTGCATGTCATGCATCGATTTAAAGTTGGTTTTAGAAAAAGAAAATGGTGATTCATGTGTTCTTGAAAGAAAGGTCTTGATTGATCTGAAAGTTTGCATTAAGTTTCGTGTTTTTATGTTTGTTCTCACTAGATCCTTGAATATGGGTACCCAGGTCCATGTTTTTGAACTCATAGCATGAAATCTCAGATTTTGTAATAGCAAATCACGATCTTTGCATTCATCTCCCTCATGTTCATGTTCTTCATGTTCATCTTGTTCTTCAAGGAAGGGAAACCCAGATTTTTCCCGACTTCATTCCTTTGAATGTGACCATCGAGGCCACACCTCGGCCAGGGGATGTAGAACCTCGGCCTAGACCTGGTGGTCGCCCAGCATGTTTTCCGAGATAAAGAATTGTGTTTGTTTTGATTTGACTTAGTCTTGGGGAATGCCGAGATCATCTGCATGCATGTGAAACTTGTTTGAAAGTGCATTCAATAGACTTTTCCATGTGTTTGTAGGGTTTGGACTTGCCTCGACCCCGACGTCTGAAGAACTAAGTGAATGGTATTTTTAATAAAGCTATATTATAATGCTTTGATAAAAGTCTTGTTTTGCTTTGTTTTGGAAAGTATTTGTAAGCATGGATGGTTATTCCTAATTGGAAAAAAAAAAATATATATATATATATATATATATATTCTTGTTTTGATGACATTCTTGGAAGTCCGTACGTGCTAAGGGACTATAAGCATTTGTAGCACAAAGTTTGGAAGTCCGTACGTGCTAAGGGACTATAAGCATTTGTAGCACAAAGTTTGGAAGTCCGTACGTGCTAGGGGACTCTAAGCATTAGTAGCACAAGTCCTTAGTGTCCGGGGACTATAATGCAACGACACCATTGGATTGAGATATCTCCCTTGTCTTGCCTTGTCTTGTCTTGTTTGCCACTGACGGTTTACCGCGTGGGTTTTGTTTGCCGAGATGTCATCACTTGTATTATAATGATATTAGTAAGCATCCTTGAAACTTGACAGATTTGGAAGATGGACTTGGTTCATCCCTTGACTTGTACCAACTATGTTATGTATTGTTTGATAAAGATCTTGAATACCAGTCATGCAAACCCCTTTATTTCTTATACCATTCACTAAGTATCCAAGCTCACCCTCTCTATATATATATGTAGGTGTTGAGCAGGAAGGCGGTGACGCCTAGGTGTGACTCGCAAGCTTGTTTTGGATTTTTGGTTATGTTGGCCTAACTTGTATTCATGTCAGCAGTCTTGAAAATTATGCTTCTCGGCTTATAATGCTTGTAATTTACACATGTCGGCTGGAGAAGCCTTTTGATCAAGATGTAAAATGTATTTTGTACTTTATTGTATTTGTATCCAAGTTGTAATATTATGTAAAGTTGTATGCCACTCCATGTAACTTACGCACTGCTCTTATGGACCACTTGTATTTTAAGATTATTGCTTCCGCACTTGTGAGCCCCATATATGATTATACTCTGTTTGTGTGTGAATCTTGAAAGATGGCCTTCGGTAATCTCGGATTACTGGCCATCACGGCACCAAACTACTAGGGGCGGTTTGGGGTCGTGACACTTTTACTCTTTGAATGTCGAAAATGCCCTTTAATTGTTTTGTACATTCGAAGACACAATAAAACATTTAGCCAAACAATCAAATATGAAGAATTTCATTTATCCCTAACATTAAGAGTAAACAAATATAAATATACTTGACACAATCACTAACAATAGGCCAAAAACCACAACCACCACAGGGTATGTGTCTCAATTTAGTTGGGATATCTCTCTTAGTAATGAAGGAATTATCTTGTCTTTTAAGAATTTCATCTAGGTTGTGTTGGTGAAGAATCGTCTTGAATTCTTCAATTGGTGGTTTTCGAGTTCTCAAAACTTGGCGATTATCTTGTCTATGTAACACAGAAAATTAGTGTTTCAAGTTGCGTTACTTAGCCATTTTCTAAAGACAATATTTGTACCCACCAATAGGTGTACATGGGGTTACAACAAATTTGCCTCTAGGATATAATGAAGTATGATCTAAGGATCAAGTCTACCGACGTCTATACTGATGACAGTAGATCGAAATACTCTTGATATAATCAAGAAAATCGAGACACTGATAATTATGTCTGTAGAATTTGATTACTACTAAGAAAAGCAAAAACTTTCTTAAGAAACTCTTGATCGAAAACTCTAAATCAATAAGGGAGGGAGAGAGAGAGAGAGAGAGAGAGAGAGAGAGAGAGAAAATTGTAGGAATGCTTTCAGGATTTGTTAGATGATAGCAATGGTTGATTTTGCAGCCTATTTATAGGCCTTGATACATCTGATCGAATTGGCATGTCCTTTGATCGCATCTGATCATATTTGACCATTAGATTAACGATTTATGGTGTAAATCAATATCACATGGAATAGCTGCCTTAACTGATGGCACCTGATCATGATCAGGTGCCATCTCAATCGTATGATCGTGCGCATCTCCAATCAATGGCTATGATCAAAGCGCTTCAAATCAAACATGCAACTATTCGATCGATTGGTTGACTCATCACCAATAGACGCTACATCACTACCACGTGCAACTGACTGTATTCCAAGTCACCTATGCCACGTCAGATCCACATCATCACTCCAACCTGTCCGATGCAAATATAAAAGCACCCTCTGCGTTTGTACTAGGTGAAAAGTGCGCCATCAAACGCCACACAGCCCACTGCCCACACCACATACGTACATGCACGCGTCCATGTTCGTGTGGTGCGAAGCATTATCTTTGCAGTGTGAGTGCATATGAACTAGCATCCATTCCACAATTTTATATTCAAAGGAATATTCCATGTGGGACAAAGTCCCCAAGCTTATTTCAAGCTTTCCAAAGAAAAACAAAAAGTTTTGAAAACAGCCAAAAAATAAACTATAAATTTTGAAAATCATTTTAAAAATTCCCAAACATTCTCCTACCATTTTCAAAATACCAAATGATGATTCTTGGTTCACTTGACAGCCTTATGCATAGGTGAAGATATCTTACGATTTGAATCATGCAATTAGTGAAGCCACCGCAAAGTTAATCAAGATGGCATAGTAGTATTGTCTTTGAACTAGCGATCTTATACGACTAACCGGACATGTCTCATGCACAATACAGGTTACCTCAAGTATTCAAATAAATCGACACGTGGATTGACCTTATGTCTATATCCTATTTCATGAGCACTCTAGAGTCAATCCCTTGAACTCATAGGAAGCAACACCACCTCCTACACTCACTTACGTAAGCTTACTGAGAGTATCCCTGTAATTTACAGTACCCTAATAACCCAATTATAAGCTTGTTAAGAATTTGCTAACTCATTCTCTTCTTTTCACATTACGGTTACCAAGCACTTCAACCTTGGGATGAAAATGAAATAAAGCTAAGTGGTTGCAATCACGACATATGGTGCACTTGGGCTCATTGAACTCAAGACTTGATGTTTCTTCAAGCATTAACTCGAGTTTCCACCATGAGTGATTATGTTAAGTGGGCTTAAGACTCATCTCCTTTGATGATTTCCACACTAAATCCCTTGCAAGTCCCTTTGTTAAGAGGTCAACCAAGTTTTCACTTGACTTTACATAACCAATGGTAATTATATCTTCTGTGATTAACTGCCTAACACAACTATGTCTCAGTCCTAAAACTAAATGCTTGTAATCACGACATATAGTGCACTTGGGCTCATTGAACTCAAGACTTGATGTTTCTTCAAGCATTAACTCGAGTTTCCACCATGAGTGATTATGTTAAGTGGGCTTAAGATTGTAGACACCCCATTTTTGACCGTCCTCAAGACTTGGACGTCACCGTTGGAACACTCGGTGATCATCCGTGCTTGTGTTCGTCTCGAGTTCCAGGAGGTCTCGGCCGCGCGCCTCGCCTCAAGATCTCTCGACTCGACTTCTCGGTGTCTGGTTTTGCACCAAACACTTGTGTTTTTGCCTTAAAGGCAGGGAATGGCTTGTTGGCCATTCCCACACCCCACCGGCTGTCCCCTCACATCACCGGCCGTTTATTGGTGCCATCGGTAGTGGTTTCTTAAAACCAATGGCCGGTCGGCACTATATTTTGCCGACCGGCACTTTGTTCTGGCCGGTAACCTTTTTTTGCTGGCCGGTGAGACCATTTTGCACCCTTCAGACTTGGTGCATGCCAGCTGTGCCAACTGGAATGCACCAACACTCCTCCCCGTGCGTGTAGTGGCTGTTTTGCCCCTTTTACCCCTTTTTGGTCAAAGCTTCTTGAGGAAGCTTGACCCTTTGTCAAAGCTTCCTCAAGAAGCTTGGCCAGCTGTCTTAGCTTCCTCAAGAAGCCTTGACTCCTTTGCTCCCTTTGCCCCTTTCATTTAGCTTCTTTGAGAAGCTTAAATCATTTCCCTTCGCCTATTTAAGCACCTCTCTTCTTCCATTGTTGTGGTTGGAGTTTTGAACATAAAAACCAGAGCTTATATACATATACATCTTATATACACACACTCTCTATATATTTCCCTCTCTCTCCTCCCTTGTGTGTGTTTTCTTGGCCTAAAAGTGCATTTTGACCTTACTTTTGCACTAATACACACACCATTATACCTTGCTCCGAGATTGAGAGGCATTGAGGGTTGTTTTTTGAGATTTTGGACTGATTTTGCTCAGTAGAGTGTGGCTGGACCAACTGTTCTTGAAGTGTTCTTCAAGGGTAAGACTTTCACTTTAGTTTCCCCAATCTTGCATTGGCTTTTGACCTATCTTGCATATTGATTTGAGCTTTGTGTATAACTAAAAAAAGTCTTATATTTTCATGCTTAAGAACTTTCATTAAGGGTGTTTTGGCATTGGGGGTCGAACTCACCCTCTTAGGCCTTGTTTGGCTCTTTTGGTGCTTCCATTGTTAGGCTTTATTTGCTTGAGTGTTTGGTTCTTTTCACCACTGAAATCCAGTGGATTTTCAGTGGTGAAGAAGATGGTTTGAAGTCTTGTATAGGGGAGGGACACCCCTCTCCCTTTGTGTCTCATTTGTGCATATTTTGGGCTCATAAGGGTAGCATATATGCTTGGTTGTTTTTGGCTCCATATCAGATGTTTTTGGTGCCATTTAGGTCACATGTTATCTCTATTTTTGGTCGGATTGGTGGCCCTTTGCATGCTTAACATACTTGCTTTGTATTCCCTTGTTTGTGCCTAGAAATGCATCATGACTTTTGACTACCATGCTCTCATATTTTGGCTTCACTTTGTGAAGTTCTTGACCATATTTTGCCATGTATGAGGTCTGTTGGCCACTGATTTGGTCTTGTTTAGCATGCTTGATATAGTTGCTTTGCATTTTGGATCATGAGCCTTAAGGGTATGGGTCATGAACATGCATTGGTTAGGCTATTTCGGTGATTTGGAATCACTTAGCATATCATTTCAGTCCCTAAACCATGCTTGCATACTTGCATTCATCGCTCCTCTCATGCTTTGAAGT
Organism: Camellia sinensis; assembly: GCF_055761805.1. Taxonomy (NCBI): domain Eukaryota; kingdom Viridiplantae; phylum Streptophyta; class Magnoliopsida; order Ericales; family Theaceae; genus Camellia; species Camellia sinensis. Next base: position 55,411,741 of record NC_138967.1, read on the forward strand.
TGTACCCTCTTATGCCTTGAAACGTGCATTGTGTATGCCTAGGTGTTTGTTTCATTTGGGATGCCATATGTGTGGGTTTTGGAGCTCTTTTTGCATGCTAAAATTCTATTTTTGGTTGTATAGTTCATGCCATGTTTGTTTGGGTTAGTGGTGGTAGAATGCCCTTTGTTATGCCTTAGCTTTGGCCCCCCTTTTTGGCTTGCATGTTTGTAGTGCATTTTGTCCATCACTCGAGGCACTTTTTGCCACTGTTTTTGGGGGTGTTTGAGGCCTCCCATTTTAGTCTAAGTTCCTTCTTGGACATGGTTGTATGTTTGATTTGTTGCCTCTAATTGCATGCGTGCATTGTACTATATTAGCATTGCATGATAAGTTGCATTGTAGCATTGCGTGTTAGGAACATTGCATGCTTGCCATGATATGTTGCATTACATTTGGCATGCTTTGCATTTTAGTGATATGTTGCATTTTCGAGCCATGTTTGCATAACATGCATTGCATTGCTTGGTTTAGGGTGTCAAACCAAGTGTGAGGGGGGAGAAGTGTTCATACTACAAGTGATGTAACGCGTCTCAACTCTCGGTCACCGAGACCCTTGACTTTGGCATGATAGGGTTTTGGTATTCATTTATATGTTGCATGTATTTTCATTGAATTGCAACCTTGGCTCCTTAGGCCATCACGCATCAAGATGCATGATTGATGGCCCGAGGGTCAAGGGTCATGCTCCCTCGAGTCCCTTGCATGATAGGGAGTGTGCTCGCGCATACATTTGTTTGAAATTCCATGCCATACACTGTCTGTCCTTGTTGCTGTCAAAAACCAGTTTCTGCAGGGAGTTTCTGCCGACCGGCACTGTAAAGTGCCGACCGGCCATGGATTGGAGGTCGATAATGTGAAACCCCAGCCGATGGATAAGTTCCATGGCCGGTGGGTATTCCCTTCAGCCGATGGTGTCCTACAGGGTTCAGGGAACCTGTCCCAGGATTTTGGCAGTTTTCAGAGAAGCAGGGTAGTGTAAACAGAGGCAGCAGTGGTATGGTACGGGCTTTCGGGGCAAGATAAATCCGAGCATGCATCATTCACGCATCCCGAGGCGGGGGCTGCAGCCATCCTCTCTTTGCATTTAATTTATTAATTAGATTAGAAATTTTGTAATATTTAATTTAGTATTATTTATTCGGACCCTCCGAGCGAGGGCAATTGTGTAATAAGTGTGTGTGAGTGTGTGTATGTCTTCCAACCCCACGTCCTTCTTCCCTTTTATTTACCCGCTTATGATGGTAGACTAGGACATATTTAAATTAGCATACCTTATGCTATGCATGCGTGCATTCATACATTTGTCTTGCATGCACCGGGCTCGGCGCATCATTCTAACTGCATTTGTATTTCAATTCCAAATTGAATACATGTTAGTTGTAGCATTTCACATGTCATTATAGATTAGCCGAGCCCATCTTAGTTGCATTTTGCATGTGTTGCATTAGTTATCTTAACATGAACTAGGATCATGCATATGATTACTAACTAGTTTTTATTTTGGCTCGGAGTACTCGGTAAGCATTTATGCTTTAGCATACCGCATGCGTGTGAGTGTTGCCATAACAGCATGATTACCATGAGGCTAGCTGCTTATGTGATATAACTGCTTGAATGCTTGTGGATGGAGGTTGAATTACCTAAATTGGAAAAATGCATTAAAACTGTGAGTTTTAAGCCCACTAGATAGTGGCAAAACCATCTTTTCTAAAAGCCCACTCGAGGGTGGCAAAACCTGCATTTTAGCCTACTTGCGAGTAGCAAACCATCTTCAAAATAAGCATGAAATGTTTTGCTCCTATTTAGGCGATTTGGCCTATACTTGTTTGCCGTGCGCATAACATAGTAATTCTAGGCTAATAACCGGAATAAGAACACAAAACGCTTTCAAAAACGGATATCACGGTTAGTAGAGGCCGATCTTCAGATCGGGCGAGAGGGAGTGCTCATAGCTGACCTTCCCCAATCGTATCCAAGCTCCTGAGCCGAGACAACTTTGGTGATGACGGACACGTGGCCTTTGGCACCGAGTCAGGGTTTCCTAAATTCCCCCATAAAAAATATTTAGGTGGCGACTCTGTATCTGGCAAAGCAGTCCATGTTTGGTACTTCTTTTCTAAAAATCTGTTTTCTCAAAACGATTTGCCAGATTTGGACTCTTTGGTTCAGATTAAGAACCGTGACACAAATCGAGTCCGAACTGTAGCACGAGGGCCTCACGCGGGCGCGTCTACAAAGACCCATCCCCTTTGATGATTTCCACACCAAATCCCTTGCAAGTCCCTTTGTTAAGGGGTCAACCAAGTTTTCACTTGACTTTACATAACCAATGGTAATTACATCTTCTGTGATTAACTGCCTAACACAACTATGTCTCAGTCCTATATGTCTGGACTTTCCATTATAGACATGGCTATAGGCCCATGATAGAGTTAATTCACTATCACAATGCAAATATATTGGTGGCATATGTTTTAGCCATAACTTAATCTCTAAAAGATATTCCTTAGTCACTCTGCCTCTTTGCTACAAAAAGCCAATGTTACAAACTCAGACGCCATGAAAATGGCTCCTCTTCCAAGAGTAAAAATTCGACCACTCGTAGACGAGTGATCCTCATATTCAGTTATCCAATTGGCATCTGTGAATCCTTCCAGCACTGTTGGATAGCCATTATAGACTATTTCACAGTCTATTGTTTTCCTCAAGTTTCCTCAAGTACCTAAGTACTCGGTTAACAACATGGCAATACACACTACTGGGATTACTAGCGTATCTACTAAGTTTTCCCACTGTAAATTAAGGATGGCAATTTAAACCCGACTCGATGGGGACCCAATCCCCCGACCCCGATTATAACGGGTTTTCCCTGAAAATTATCCCCATAAGGCCGGGGATGGTATTGAAAATTGACTCCCTGACTGTTTTCGGGCCAGGGACGGGGATAGGTACCCCAACCCCAACCCCGGCCCTGGCCCCATCTCGAATGATCCCCGCATAACTCCCCGAATATTCCCCATATATATATATATATATATATATATATATATATGACATGTTTGACTCTGCCTCTCACTCACATGCATTTCGTTTCTCTCTCTCATAGTCTCAGCCTCTCTCCCTCTCTCTCTATCTCTCTCTCTCTCTCTCTCTCTGTGTGCAGCTGCTCTCATGGCGTCGCTGTCGTCCCTCCATCGCCGATCTCCCTCTTCCCATTATCGCCGATCGTCGGCCTTCTCCCCATCGCCACTGTCTTATGTCCCTTATCCCCCCCTCCCCATCGTCGCTATCCTCCTCCCCCCTCCCCATCGCCGTCGTCCCTCCTCTCTATCACCACTATCTGTGATGCCGATCGTCCTCCTCCGTCGTCCATCGCTTCCGTCGTCGCAATCACAGTCATCCATCTTCCTCAAATCTAGTTCAAAACCCCTAGATCTAGTTCGATTTCGACTATTTGCGGAAGTCCATTCGCGCATATGAAGATCAACTACGAGAATGTGAAGAGCTTTGATTTGCTGTTTAAGATCAACTACAAAAATGGAGATCACTTGGTTTGCTTTGAATATGAACATTTGTTTGATTTTTTTTTTATTATTTTTTGTTGGTGATAATGATGATGTTGATGATGATGGAGTCACTAATGTTGGATGAATTTGTTTTAGCTTGTTTTACAGATTTCTTAATCTTTCCTTTGAATAAATAAAAAAAAAATCTGATATGCTGTTTAATTCGGGGATTTTTCGGGGTTGGGGATACCCGATCCCCGTTAGGGGGCGGGGGCAGGGAATTTAGCGCTTTCGAGGATTGAGGACGGGGAGTGTAGTCCCCGGCCCCGCCCCGCCCCGTTGCCACTCCTACTGCAAATGCAATATCAAGTCTATTGCAAGTCATGCCATACATCAGGTTACCTATTACTTTTGAGTATTCTAGCTGATCAACAACTCTTCCAATGTTAGGATACAATTTCAAATTTGAATCAAACGGTGTAGATATAGATATACAATTACATTGATTAAATTTCTTAAGAACTTTCTCAATATAATACAACTGGGTAAGAATTAAATTATTTTCCTCTCGTTTGACTTTAATACCTAGAATTACACCAGCCAAACCTGTATCTTTCATACTAATGCTAGATGACAAGAAACTTTTAGTATTTTCAATAACATCATTGTCAATGCCTATAACGCCCCAGATTACTCGAATATCATTATCCAATCCCTGATTATAGTCCATTTCCACAATAATAAAAGCGGAAGCAAGAATAAATAGCTAAACAATAAATGTTCTCTCTCATATGCACGGTGATGAACTATTCAATTACAATAATTTATAATATGTGCCCTTAGGCTTACATAAAAGAAAATAAAACAAAACAAATAAATAAAAAGGGATCAACCATTACTACAATAAGATGGCATTCCGCCTACAAGTAATAGACCCCATGGTCAACAAATAAGGAGACTCCATGGTCTTGAATAATATTCCAAACTTCTCACCTGAAAAATGGTTAACAACGTGGGATGAACACTAATGTCCAGTAGAGATCCCAATGATTCTAAACAATAGTATAATATAGATATATATGATCACGAATGCTCCAGCTCAATAAATATACATAGATAGTATTGTTTTGCATATCCAAAATATATATACATATGTATACTTTTCTCAAAAAGAAATCATTCTCTATCATTTCAAGAAAAATCCTTTTATTTTTTTTTTGACCTTCGTAACTCATTATTTTCAATTCGAAAGGTTTCCAAACTGAAGTCACATCTCGAATATCACACACAATAACCATTTCGGCAACTCTACGACTCATCTTTTATAATCCAAATGATTGCATCACGTTGTTCATTTTCAAAATCAAATCCACAATTAATCCTTTAGACCCCCATGCTACTTATTTACATCAAACAACATTAACAAACATAACAATGATATTCTCAATAGAATCAATCCACCTCATAACACAATTTCAACTATATTCTCAATACATATTTTCGTCAATAATAATCTCTACAAATATACACACATTAGCAATAAAATCTCGTAATAAAATAAACAACTTGTGGCCTCGCCAAGCCCCACATTACCATCATGGTTTCGCCAAGAACCATGTCTGCCTGCTTTACCGGTTGCTAGCCGAAAGGAATGCGTTACCTCTATATAGCACAGCCTGCTTTATCGGGTGCTAACCGGAAGGAACGCATTACCTCTATATAGCACATCAGCCTGCTTTACTAGTTGCTAGCCGGAAGGATCGCATTACCTCTATATAGCATAACCACATTCCATAACACGTGCACCTTAATTTCCTTCCATTCATTCACATATAATTACGTAATTATGCAGTTAATCAATAACACATAAGGTTTCATATCAACCTATTTCACATCAATTCCACAACAAGTAATACCATCCTCCACCGATGGCCAAGGACAAAACCTATAAGCATTTAATATTAATAGTATAAATTCTTATAAACAAGATAGTGTGATCCTCATAACATTTCCATACCTCAATTTTACCAATATTGTCTAGAGTTAGATTAACAATTATACAATCTCGTAATGTCCACTATTGATTCTACTATTTTTGACCACCAACATTTACAACATAGGCCAATTTCATAATAATCATTTACTTTATTCTCTCTCTACTTTCCATTTCTAGTTCACAATAATTATTACAATCATCTATTAATTACTTTTCAACTATCACATTTTTTTTTTTCAATTTACCAATGACAATACTTAGCTCAACCATTCATAAACATTAACCCTTTTTCATAGTACATAACCATCAAATAAAAATTAGGGTTTTTCATTTTAAACTTCACAACTAACTTTTAATAGCATCTATTCATCATATTAACCAAGACATCACAAGATCAACCATTTAAATTTCCTTCTCTTCCCATTTCACATTTCTTATTCACAAAACAAAAAAATAAAATAAAATAAAATCAACATGAATCAATATTTATATATATATATATATATATATAATCATCTTTTCTTTACATTCTCATAAACATTAAACTAAAAATTAGGGCTTTTTATTTCAACCATCATAAACATGTTCTATTGGCTTAAAATTTCCATTATCAACAACAAAAGATAAGATTAAACTATTTGATTCAAAACCATAAATCTCATCTACATGTATTTTAAAAAAATCATTTATAAACTCATGTTTTTCATGCAATAAAAAGTACCACATATCCATCTATAGTGATATATTGAAGAGCATCAAAGAAATCCCTACCTCAAATATGAAGAAAAGCAAATCCGAAAATGCAAGCTTGCCGGATCAAGAATCCGAGACTACCGGTGCGAAGAGCGCAATGAGCTCTCCAGCTTCCTTTTACAAAGATTGTGCAAAATCTCCCTCTAAGGACTCCCACTCTAAGCTCAAAGCTTGAGCAACAATGGTGGAAATTGGGGAGAGAGAGAGACAGACAGACAGACCAACTCTGGAAAAGAAAAGAAATGCAACAGAAAGAAATAAAGAAAAAAAGGTAAAAGGAACGGGTGGGGGCAACCCTTTTATTCTATATTTATTTATTTATTTATTTATTTATTTTATACAAACATCTATATATATATACATTAATTAAAATCATTTTAACAACACTCTAATATTTTCGAACATAAAATAATATAATTTGTTTCATCACAAAATATATTTTTCGATTGATAAAATACATCATAAATTCACATTTCAAACATTTATTATAATACAATATGAAAAATCTAGAAATTCGCTAGATATTGATTTGTGATTATGTATCAATTTAAAGCAATAAAACAATCCCAATCAAACAATCAAGACAAATCGACACAACGATTTAACGTGAAAAAACCACAATTAGAGCACCTCCAATTGTGATAAAAAAAACCACGGGCAACAGCCACAAAATAATCCACTAAAAAGATATAAAGGAATTATACAGGTATACTCTCAATTACCTAGCGAATCCACGCTCGAATTGAACCAACCCTTTTGTGCCTCTTCCAACCCCATCTTCACCTCGGAATTGTCTTGACGATGAGCCACTCTAGAATCCACCAAAGCTTCAGGCTCGAATTCTTCAGAATCCATCGAAGAACAACTCTATCTTTTATATAGAATTAAACAAACAATCCTTTGATGTAAACTTCTTAAAGCAAGAGTTGAATACTCAATCAAAACATCAAAGAAAACTAGCAAAATATCCCCAGATATAAACCCTAGAACCCAAGAAGAAGATCTGGAGATGTTGCCCTAGATTTGGACTGAAACACGTATTTATAGAAATCTGTCCCGCGATCTACGCTCGAGCGTCAGATTGGCCGCTCGAACAGACCTACGCTCGAGCGCGGAAAGTTCCGCTAGAGCGGGAAAAAACAACATCCAGTATTTTTGCAGGCGAATAAACTTCTGGAACTCAGCATTCTCCGCTCGAGCAGGGGAATGTTCGCTCGAGCGGACAGGCAACTTTGAATGCATTTTTGCATTTTGCTTCGGGGGCGCTGCCCCTCGACCCCGCCGTGGTGCTGCCCCGAACCCGTCATAATCAGCAAAGTGGCAATCTTGAAAGAATTAACATCACAAAATTTCTCTGCAAGGCACAATTCGGGTTGGATTCGCATCTAAAAACTTATAGCCTCACTGAAATAAAAAGTGCGAAAACAAATACAACTTGAAGTTGTTTTGTCAAACGGGGTTGCCAAGAATAAAAACCTAACACAATATAATAAATAATAACAACTCTCAAAGTGGTACCTTCCATTCACATAATTAAAGGGACCAAACAAATTAAACATGTGTTATATGAACCCAATTTAAATTGATTCTAAATTATGGCTCTTGAATCAAATTTCCACCCATAACTAAACATGCCCCAAATATATACAAAACTAAACCCAATAAGTTTTACCTCAAGTCATGATTTTAATATCAAATCTCAACACAAAAATTCTACTATAAATTGAATTGAACACTGTCCAATTCGTAAATTTTCAGAAAATAATTATTCATGCATAAAAACTTCATAAAATTTTCGTAAGTGTTTTTGAACCATACAACTATATATATATATATATATATATATTTTTAAAAAAAAATTTTTTTACAAAAGCAAGGTCTTCAACTTGAGAGACACAAATTTCACCCTGAACTTGTGTGACAAAAAAAAGAACTATTTTTTTTTTCAATTATCATAAACCCATTTACAAATGATCTTTTAATATAAAGAAAATATCACTAATCACATGGTGTAACAACAATTCAATTAAATTATATAATGATTTTTTTAAAAAAAATTCGAGTCATTACAATACAAAAAATAAGCATGTCATCTACATACAGGCATATGATTACACCTTTATTGCCAATAAACTTACCGTATACAATTCATGTATCCTAAAATCATTTGACACTATTACTTTGTCAAATTTCTCATGCCACTATTTTTTAACTTGTTTCAGTCCATATAGTAACTTAACGAGTTTACACACTTTGTGTTCTTGACCCTGTACAACAAACCCTTTCGATTGTTGCATGTAGATTTCCACATCTAACTCTCGGTCTTAACATCCATTTGATGTATTTCAAACGTGTAGATTGAGGCTAGGGAAGTCAATACTTGAATGGTGGCAATTCTGGTCACTGGAGCATATGTATCAAAATAATCGATTCCCTCATTTTGAGTAAAACTCTTACCAACTAATCTTGCTTTGAACTTGTCAATTGTGCCATTAACTTTCATTTTCCTTTTAAAAATCCATTTACAACCAATTGGTTTGGATCTAGGTGGGAAATCAGCAAGTGTCCAAGTATTATTACCCATTATAAAATCCATCTCATCATTTATTGTTTCTTTTCAAAAAGCAACATCTTGAGACTTCATAGCTTTCTCAAAAGTTAATGGATCTGAATCCACATTCAAAGAAATCATTGTTTGCTTGCAATGAGCATCCCTAGCTCCTTCTACTAGGTAAACAATGAAGTTAGGGCCAAAAGACTTCTCAGTCCTAGCTCTCTTACTCATTCTTAACTCAATAGGCTCATTAGGTTCATTAGGCTTAATAGGCTGAAAGAGTTCATTTCGTTCACTTTTCTATGTTGACATCAAAGGAGTTGATTCATTTCCTTGATTAATAGTTGTGAAATGATTCTCATAAAATACCGCATTATGTAATTCAATGATAGCATTTATTTCTATTAAACCATTGGGCTCTATTACCAGAAACCTATGTGTTTTGCTATGCATAACATATCCAAGGAATATGCATTCAATTCCTTTTTCATCTAATTTCTTCTTCTTAGGTTCAGGCAATCTAACGATTACTCTATAGCCCCAAGTTTTCAAGTAACCTAGATTAGGTTTCTTATTTTTCCAAAGCTTATAAGGAGTAACACATCTTCCCTTGAGATGAATTTTATTGAGTATGTGACAGGCAGTGAACAGGGTTTACCCCAAAAACCATAACTTAAACTGGAGTAACAAAGTATAGAATTAATCATTTATGTTAATGTCTTATTCTTTCTTTCAGCTACTCCATTTTGTTGTAGTGTGTATGGTGTAGATTTCTCATGAATAATACCAACATTTTCACAATATTCTGAAAAATGGTATTTACTGCCTCTATTAGACCTAAGTCTCTTTATTCTGACATTACACTGATTCTCAACTTCTTTCTTAAAAATCTTGAATTTATCAAGAACCTCATCTTTTGAATGCAAAAGATAGACATGGCAATACTTAAAAAAAATATCAACGAATGTTACAAAATATTTTTTACCACCTCTAGTGGGAGTACTATGCATGTCACATATATCACTGTGCATAAGTTCAAGTAAAGATGTGGTTCTATCTATTTTAGGAAATGGAATGCGAGTAATTTTATATTGCACACAAAATTTTCACTTTTCAAACATGTCAATGTCATTTTTAGGAATTAAATCTAAATTAATCATATCGTGCATTTTCCTAGTATTAACATGACCTAAACCAGCATGTCATAAAGAAAGAGAATCAACAATATAAGCAGAAACAAATGTATTATTATTAATAACATTGAGTTTGAACATTCCCTAATACATGTAGCCCTTCTCAACAAAGATCTCACCCCTTAGACAAGACAAATTTGTTTGACTCAAAGACTAATTTGAAACCATGCTTATTAAATAGGCTTTCGGATACAAGGTTTTTTCTAATATCAGGTACATGATAAACATCACTTAGACTTAAGACTTTTTTAGATGTGAACTTTAGATCCACCGTCCCTTTGCCTTTGATAGCAGCAGTTGAAGAGTTACCCATGTAGAGAATTGTTTCATCACTCACTTGTTCATAAATAGTGAAAAGGCTCTTGTTGTTGCAGACATGCTTCATTGCTCCTAAGTCAATCCACCAGTCACCAGCATCTTTAGGCATGTTCACCTCGGATACAATAACCACGATTTGTTCTTAGCATTTGATGCTTCTGGCTTCTTTTTGTATGACCCCCATTCATTTATGACGTGCCCTAACTTGCCAAAATGCCATCAAGTGCCTTTTGTCTTCTTAGCATCTTTCTCGGGTTGGGGTTTATGCTTATGTTTCCCTTTGTTGAATCTCTTACCATCGTCTACCATGTGGATCTTGGAAGTTTGAGCCAATTGGTTATCTTTACTTTCTAGAAGCCTTGACTCTTCCTCAACTAAAAGGTTTTGAGCCAATTCCTCTAAAGTAAGATCTTTCATTTTGTGTTTCAAGGTTTTCTTAAAATCCTTCCAAGAAGATGACAATTTCTCTATTATAGATGAAACTATAATAGATTCATCCATGTTTATATTCCTTTGTTGGAACTGACTCAGAATAAGTTGGATCTCATGGAATTGTTCCATAATGGGCTTTGTATCAATCATACGTATAAAATTAATAACAAGAATGTTCTTATTGGCGGCATCCTCGATGAGATACTTTGACTGTAATGTGTCCCAGAGTTGCTTTGCCGTTTTCAAATATTGATACACATCAAACAGAGAGTCTTAACAGAATGTGTCCTCGACAAATGTAGTCGTCATTCTCCCATTTGGTTCTGGTATGGGTTTGCTCCACCTTCTCATCTTCTTGCTTTACATGATAGGGGGTAATCAGCATATAGACCACTTTGAGAGTGGTGAAAAGGAATTGCATCTTCTTTTTCCAGCATCAAAATTTTCCTCTATCAAATAGGTCAAGTTTCATGAAATCTTGAGTCATTTTCTGAATAGACATCGCCATATCAAAATAGTCTTTAGATTATTGGTGAAAATTCATCTTGAATTTTTCAGTTGGTGGTCTTTTGGTCTTCAAAAATGGGCGATGATCTTGTTTATGTAGAATAGAAAATTAGTGCTTCAAGTCCTGTTACTTATTCATTTTCCTAAAGACAATATTTACATCCACCAATAAGTGTGCAGAAGGTTATAGCAAATTTGTTTCCAAGATACAATGAGGCCTAATCTAAGGATCAAGTCTACCGGTGTATGCACTGACTACAGTAGATCAAAATACTATCAAAAAAATCAAGATACTAATAATCAAATCTGTAGAATTTGATTACTAGTAAGAAAACAGAAGCTTGCTTAAGAAACTCTTGATCGAAAACTCCAAATCAATAGGGAGAAAGAGAGAAAGAGAATTCCAGGAATGCTTTCAGGATTATTTGGATGATAGCAATGGCTGATTTCGCATCCTATTTATAGGCCTTGATGCATCGGACCAAATAGTCATGTCCTTTGATCACATCCAATCAGATTTGACGATTTAATCAACGATCTATGGTGTAAATCAATCTCACACTGAATAGATATCTTGACTGATCACACCTAATCATGATCGGGTGCCATCTTAACCGTACGATCGTGTGCATCTCCAATCAACGATGATGATCAAACTATTTCAAATCGAACATGCAACCATTCAATCGGTTAGTTAACTCATTGCCAACAGACGCTACATCACTGCCATGCAGAGCTGACTATATCTTACGTCATCGCTCCAAGTAGAAAAATGCCCTCATAGCGCCTTACACTGATGCATTCGTGCTAAGTGCAAAGTGCACCATCAAATGCCACACAGTCCATTGTCCACACCACACGTGTACGTGTGGATATGGTGCGAAGCACCATCCTTGCGGTGTGAGTGCATGCACAATAGCATCCATTCCAATATTCCATATTTAAATGAATATTCCATCGTACTCCATGTTTTCCTCTATTTCCAATGTGGAACAAAGTCTCCAAACTTATTTCAAGATTTTCAAAGAAAAACAAGGAATGTTTTGAAAATACCTAGAAACTAAACTATAAATTTTGAAAATCCCTAATAGGTAATACATAGGAGAAAAAATAGGAAATAGTGGGTATGTAACCAATAGAATTGTAAAGGCATACCACGTAGGATTATGTGATAATTTTTCCATAGTGATGGGTGTTTTTTTCTTACATAAATGATAATTACAAATAGAAAATATACAAAAAGTATAATGTGTGGATGAGATCTATATTGAATGTTAAGTAGATTATTCTTTAAAAAAAAGTTTTAAAAAATATCTAAATCACACACTTTTTTGTGTTTTAATTATGTGCATGTAGTATTGTTGTTTTTCTTAAGAAATAGGGTTGCATGTTATAAAAGTATAATATAATACACAATCCAAAAACAGGGTGCATGATATGTCCAATTATGACGTTTTGTGATGTTTTAGTTATCATCCATTGTGGTGTTGGTTATAACTCATTGTTGAATTAGTTATGACTTAATTATAATCTATTATAATTGTTATTTTGGTTATAACTGAATAAGTCTATAATTTTGCATTGTGTTTGTTTATGATTCATTGTGGTCTTTATAGTTATAATTGAAAATGATATAGTTATGACACAAAATGGTATTAAAATCACAAAATATTATAATTTGCATGTTATCTATAGCTCGACTTTTTGTACTCCTTTCGGATACGACTAGTCCTACAGTTCGGACTCCTGCAGTTCTGAATCTTATCTCACAAGTGCAATGTGAAATAGATAAACACCAAAGAGTCCAAATCCGGCAAATCTTTTAAAAAATCGATTTTGAATAAAAATGCCAAAAATGGATCGTTTTGCCAAGTACAGAGTCACCACCTAAATATTTTTAAAAAATTTAGGAAACCCATGACTCGTGCCAAAGGCCACGTATCTGTCATCACCAAGATTATTTTGGCTCGGGAACTTAGGTACGAGAGGGGAAGGTCATGAATTGAGCATCCCCGCTCGCCCGATCAAAAGATCGGTCTCTACTAATCATGATGTGAATCTTATTAACATTATATGCTCTTGTTCCGATTATTAGGCAAACTTTATTATGTGATGTACACACACACAAGTATAGACACTACAACAAAAAGCACTTTTGGCGACCAAATTTGGCGACTAAAAAAATTTAGTCGCCAAAACTTGTGGAATTAGTGACTAAAAAGTTTTTTAGTCGGCAAAAGTACAATATTTAGCTACTAATTTTTTTTAGTCGGGAAATGTTGATTATTGGCAACTAAAAAAAGTTTTAGTCGCTAAAAATGCCCACAATTAGCGACTAAAAAATGTTTTAGTTGCTGTATAGATAGTTTTGGCTACTAAATTTTTTTAGTCGCCGAATGAAAAACCAAAAATTACTTTCAGACTTTTGGTGACCAAAAATTTGGTCGCCAAAAATTTATTTTTAGCGACTAAACAATATTTTAGTGGCCAAAGAATTAAAATATTTGGAGGGAAAATTTTGAATTTTTGAGGGATTTATAAAATAAATTGGCAACCAAAATATTTAGTAGCCAAAATACTACTTTTAGCGACTAAAACAATTTTAGTCGGCAATAGTATATAATTTAGGCTAAAATAATATTTAGTCAGATTTTTCGCACCCTGTTTAGCGACTAAAATAATACTTAGTCGCCAAAATACTACTTTTAGCGACTAAAATAATTTTAGTCGGCAATAGTATATAATTTACGCTTAAATAATATTTAGTCAGATTTTTCGCACCTTTTAGTGACTAAAATAATATTTAGGCCTCGTTTGGGAACAGGCTAATTTAGTAACTTTTTGGCTATTTGGCTAAAAAGGTAGATAAAAAAAACTTGTATGTTTGGGATGACTTTTTGGCTAATTACGAAAAGATGTGCAAAAAGTAGAGAGAAAAAAGAATCTTTGACTTTTTGGTATGAGTTGTTGACTTTTTGGCTAATTTAGTAACTTTTTGACTAATTGGCTAAAAAGGCAAATGGCATGAAATTATACCTTTCCTGAAAAATAAATCATTTAGTCGTGGAAGCTCAAAATTTTTTAGAGGGAGTAATTTCAGATTCCCGCCTTTGTCTCACACTTTTACCCTCTCTGTGTATACAACACAACCACCCAACTTCTGTCTCAGCCAACCTTACCACCGCAAATCAACAAACCTCACGGCGATCAAACCTCACGACCGCACATCCTCAGCACCGTCGGTCCTCGTACGCCGCAAATTAGCACCGCCACCGCCGCTAATAGGTTCGCTCTGTTGCTCTCTTACTCTCTGTCTCGCTCTGACTCTCTCTATCTCGCTCTCTCTTTACCCCTTCTTCTATTTCCCCAATTGTGAACTCTTGCTCTAGGGTCGTTCATTCTACCCATTCAGTTTAATTTTGTCTTTTGAAATGGGTTTGTTTGAAGGGGTTTCATTACTAGAATTTTATGGGTTTAATGTTGTAAATGGGTTTGGTTTTAGGGTTTGATACCTTTCCCCCTATTTTCATGTGTGTAGCGTTGAGATTGAAAGAATTGGGTAGGGTATGGGTACGTTGAATGGAATAAACTTCCAAATTGCAATTATGAGCTTTTTGTGTAGCGTCGTTCTTATGTGTGTGTAGTTTGCTTTGGTTATTGGGTCATCTGGGTTTGTATTCTGTTTTCGAATATATATATATATAGAGAGAGAGAGAGAGAAAAAAAATTTCTTTATACTTTGATTTATTGAAAGAATTGCAGGGCTTCAGGTATGATGGTGAGCAACAGAGTCATCCATCTGATAGACAATTTGAAACATTGTCTCATAATCTTCCTGTATTGGAGATGTATAGTAATGGAAAATTATGGGAAAAATATTTAGAAACCAATATGAACTTAGTTTACACCTTGTTTTAAACTTGCTAATTTTTTGAACGTACACACGTGTATTATTTTATATTTAAGCTTTCATGCAAGTATAAAACATGCTCATGGTGTTTCTGCGGCCATGTGCGTCATGAGAAATCAAGTATTCTTTCTTTGATGAACCATTTATAGGTGTCTCAACATATATTTCTACATATTTCCTTTTACGATTGAAATTTATTTTTGTTATTATTTTTATCACATGTTCTAATATCCTTTCTTAAATGGCACTGACATACATTAATAAGTTCCGATGGTTTTATATCTAATCTAATGATTCAAGTGCCTTTTGCAAACAAATAATGAGGAAGTTGGTAAAAAATATACTTTCTATTCACATTGGGCTTTGATATTGGTTTAGCCACAGAATTTGGATACATGTTGCATACAAATAGAAGATTGTTGCATTAGCTTTATGTTACTAATGAAAGATTTAGTAATGATTGTTCTGCATTTAACAATATTCCTTATAACAAAAGACTTTAGAAAAACTGTACAATGAATGACATCATGGAAGGTTGTTTCTCACTTATTTTTATTTGTCACTTGTTCCCAAATTCATTCATGAAGTTGGGCATTTTTGGGTCCAATTCTAATGTTCTTTTTGTTTTTTTTAAATGACTTTGTTGCGTGGACTTGCAGAGATATTTTGGTGTATGCAGAAGAAATTGTACTTTTGTATAGAAGTAATATAATACTTTTGTCGTCTCCGGCTTTTGTGCAGTTAACTATTACTGATACAGAAAACTTTTGGCAGCGAATAGCTAATTACTGGCATGGTAGATAGATCACCTTTTGACGCCGTACAGATATATGATTTTTTGTCGTGGTACATAGATGCATTTTTGGCTTGGTACATACATCACCTTTTGTCGTGGTACAAATTACGGTGCTAATTAGTACCATGCCAAATGGTCATTTAACATGGTATAGTAAATGAAATTTTTGTATATGGAGGGCTTTACTTTTTGTATGATTCTATATGTTGTATGGAATTATTATTTTAGTTTGGACAATAGTTGGTTTGTATGTACTTGGACAGTTAAAGTAATTTATTTTTTGTATACGGATGCAGATTGTGGAATGATTGATAGTTTATGTATCATTTTATTTATATACGTATTACAGGTTGCATGGAATACAGACAGGTTATGGATACATTATAATATTTGCAATAAAACACAATATCATGTTTTTGCCGACTAAACGTTTTGTAGCCAATAAAAAGGAAGAGAAAAAAAACAACAAACATTTGGCTACTAAAAGTTTTGTAGTCAAAAGAAAATCAAACATTTGGCTACTAAATTTTTTGTAGACAAAAGAAAAACAACCATTTGGCTACTAAATGTTTTGTAGCCAAAAGAAAATCAAACCTTTGGCTACTAAAAGTTTTGTAGCCAAAAGAAAATCAAACATTTGGCGATTAAAATATTTTGTAGCTAAAAACAAAAGTGGAAGAATAAAAATACTTTTGGCGACAAAAAATATAGTAGCCAAAAATGTGGGAGTTTAGACGACTAAATTTTTAGGAGCCAAAAATGTGGAAGTTCAGGCGACTAAATTTTTAGTAGCCAAAAGAAATAGTATTTGCCGACTAAAATTTTAGTAGCCAAAAAAGATTGACTTTAGGCGACTAAGATTTTAGTAGCCAAAACACTAATATTTGCTTTCGGCGACTAAAAAATTTAGTAGCTAAAAATTTTTCAGCTACTAAATAATTGACTTTTGGCGACAAAAAAATTGGTCGGCAAAAATGTAATATTTAATTAATTTTCCAACCTATTGGCGACTAAATATTTAGTCGGCAAATGAATTTTTAGTCGCCAATTAACTTTCTCGACTACTCTTCGGCTACTAATTTTCCGACCAAAAAATTTAGTCACTAAAAACTATAGGCAACTAAAAAATGACTTTTGGCGACTAAAAATTTAGTCGCCAAAAGTGAAAATTCTTGTAGTGAGACTAATTTGCAAGAATTGGAACACTTTGATTTCATGTTTATTTTCGAAAAGAGTTTGTGAATGTGCCACTTGAAAAAAGTGGGCTCAAATATACATTAATCAAACTATCCCAATTCAAGCAACTAGCCTTCATCCATAGGCATTCAAACAGTTTATCACTTAAGCACTTAGCCTCATGGTGAACATGTTTTGACATGGTAACACTCATGCGATATGCTAAAACAAATAAAAGCTCACCTAGTACTCTAAGCCAAAAAAGATAATAGAGTTAGAATAATGCATGATCATAACTATGCAATATGACTAAATGCAACGCATACAATATGCAATTACTAGGCTCGGTTACTAATATGGCATATGAATCAATTTGATAGCAAGCAGTTTAAGTACGTATTCAAAGAAGTATTAACTAACAATGCAAGTTAGAAGGATATGCCGAGCTCAATGCATGCAAGACAATGGATGCAAGGAATGAGAGATGATAAACAAAACATGATGCTCTAAACTAACCATCATAAGCAAGTAAATAAAAGGGAGAAAGACGTGGAGTTGGAAGACATACACATTATTACAATTGTGCCATCGCGCAGAAGGGTCCGAATAAACTAACTATGCTAGCTAGTTTATTACAAAACCAAATTAATTAATTAACTATTCTATGTAACTAACTAATTAATTACACTAATTAATTAATTAATTACAACATGAAAGAAGTAACTAAGCTAACTAATCAATCCCGGGAAGCGAGGAATGCTCATGCATGTGCGGATTTCCACCCAAAAAGCTCACTGTTCTGCTACCAGAATGTTTCTATTGCACAGTGAGAACATCTTTCACCTCAGCCTCTGCTCTGTTCTGTTCTAAAAAGTTGCTGCTCAATTTGACAAAAGTGGCCGATCGGCCACAAAAGGTAGCCTGCAGTCCAATAGAAGTGGCCTGCTAGTCAGAAAAAGTGGTCTGCCGGCCAGAAAAAGCTTGGTTCCTCCTGCTGCAATATAAAGCATACAGAGCACAGACAGGGTATTCTTACACTTTATCCCTCCTTATCATCAAACAACTCAAAGGAGTGGCGAGCTTAATTCGCAAGCCATCAATCAATTCAATTTCATTGCATGATGGCCTATGAATCATATAATTTCAATAAATGTAACATAAAAGACTCTCAAACCTCCTCCCTATCATGGTTTGATCAAGGGAAGTGGTTGACCTTGGAAACTTGAACCATTTCATCACTAGCAAGTATGAAATGCCTCAAGTTTCCACGTATTCAATTAACGTCCGATTGAACACCCAATTACTTATTATATTGCATCATTTTAGTCCCAATTTTGTTACTTCATTTTAATTACCAACCATTCCTTAATCAATTGAGTCCAAAAGTGAGCTTTAAGTTCTCTAATGGAAAGGAGCACCAAACCAAGTGTTGTTTTAAGCATGAGAGATATGTCATGTTGTTGGTAATGAACCCCCAAAGGGATTAAACCATTAAGCACAATCCCTCAATCTCATGCTTAAACAAACAAGTAGCTTGAAACAACTTTCAAAGCAAAAAAATAAAAAATAAAAAAATAAAAAAATAAAAAAAATAAAGAAAGGAAGGAGGTTACAGAGGTGATTAAAGGTGATCACAAGTACGGAAAGTAAGAAATAAACACTATCAACTCAAATAAGTTGGTGGCTAAGGCCTAAATCACCAAACCTATAAGGACAATTACACTACAAGCATGCTATGAAAATCTCAAATGTAATGAACAACTAAAAAATAGTGCTAAAACATGTTGGAATTAAGACAAAAATAGCTAAAATAATGACCTACAACATGAAGCTAGTTAAGCTAGTAAACAAACATAAGGAGGAGAGGCTACCCCCTTCATTTTTTGGACTTCAAAACATGATTTTTGCCACTGAAAAAACTCTAAAATTCAGTATTTAAAAGCTCAAAAATAGTTGATAAAAATATGGGAAACACAAGGGCAAAAGCCTAAGAAATGAGTTACAAAGAAGGGTGATCCACCCCTCCACCCCTAATGGTTTTAAACCACAAGTTTCAGCCCAAAAATACAGTGTATAAACAACCCAAAAACAGTCTAAAAATAGTAGGCAAAATAGCAAAAAAAACAAAGAAATAAGCTAAGACTTACACCTCTTGAAGATGAGAACCCTTTCTAAGTCACAATCAACACTTACACACCCTCAAGAGCTCAAAGTAAGCTTAAAAGTACCTCAACTCAAATACCATAAGGTTTGGTTTAGAGTGTATAGGCAAAAGCTTAAGAATTTGCAAGAGAGAGAGAGAGAGAGAGAGAATTGTAGAGAGAGAAATAATTTTGCTCCAAAATTTCAACCCTAAAAAATGGAAGGGGGGTCTTCTATTTATAGAAAAACATGAAACTTCCTCAGAAATATCCATACATACACGTGTAGGCAGATGCATGCATCTATGAAAACAGTTGGCACAGCTGGCCAAAATATCTGCAAAAATACACAAGTGGCTGGTAGGCTAGACAAATGGCCAGTAGCCTACATTGGTGGCCGGTAGGTCCCAGGATTTTTAGGCTTGAAAAACTATGATTTTGGTCTAAAACAAGGCAAAAAGGTGCGTAGGTTTTAAAGGCTCAAAGCTGTGGCATTCTACTGAGGACTTCGAGCACTTGATAAGCATATACAAATTCATCATTGGATGCGCAAGCAATGGTGCCCAAGTTATAAGGGCGGTAAAAAATGGGGTATCTACAGATACACTCTAAGGGTTGGACTTCTTTCATATTCACATCTTAACATGAAAGTATTTTAGGGGCTTGTGAGGCCCACCACGGACCCATTTTGATAATACAATCTGTTCATTTTGTACAAACCTCGATGTATATTGTCTATGAAAAAAAATTAATCTATTTAATAACCGTATATTTTTTAATTCTATCGTATTTGTCTTTAAAAGAAATAAATAGTAATTTTCAAATATATAATTATGGTTTATTTTTTCAGAGACAAATGTGATAAAATGAAAAGTTTACGGTCATTGAATCAAATTAATTTTTTTAATGAAGAATATATATTGATAGTTTTATAAAATAAATAGTTCGAATTATCGAAATAAAGACATGTGATGGGCCCCTAAAGTTCTCTTATGTTGAGATTTAAACATGAGAGAAATCCAACCTCTCTAAAAATATATATTGTAGAAACTCCGGTTATAAAATTGTATAAAGGAAGAATTAAATAGTATAGAGATTAACAGAGAGTGAAAGATAGTGTGGGATAGATCATGAGAGTATGTTAATCATTTTGTAGCCATTTTTAACAATGTTTGATGCCAAGTTAACAAAATGAGGAATTTTATAAATAGTTTTAAATGTAGGAAAGATAAGTATTATTGGCCCCGTTTAGTAGAGCTGTGGAAAAGTGATTATAGATTATAACTTAACAGATTATGACTTATAGCTGTGAACATAAGCTATTAGCCTGTTTGGTGCAGCTGTGAGGTTATGGATTTAAGCATCAGAGTAGTGTTTGGTTAATAAGCTGTAAAATAACTTTTTTCTATATAATTGTCCTTTCTATCCTTATATGATATAAAAATGATTATTTTTCTTTTTTTCCAGTTTTAATTTTCATTAATAAAAGTTAATATAATTAGTATTAATTAGTATTAATTAATATAAAAATTGATACATTTGCTAAAAATGAATGGAAGTATTATTGTCACAATTATTTTCCATTATAAATTAATTAGTATTAATTAATTGCTTAATTAGTATCAATTAATACTAAATTTATTAATTAGTATCAATTAATGGCTTAATTAGTCTCAATTAATACTAAAATTATTAATTAGTATAAATTAATATTAATATTTAATTTTTATTAGTATCAATTAATATTAATAATCAACAATTATTATTAATTAGTATCAATTAATAATTAATTCATTACAAAAGTATACAATATTAATTTATTAATAATTAATACCAATTAATATTGATTTTTTAATTAATATTGATTTTTTTCTTTTTCTTTAGAAATATACAATTTTTTATTTTTTAATTAATAAAAAAATATACAATATGAATTTATTAATAATTAATACCAATTAATTTTTCAATTAATATAGATTTTTTTGCTTTTTCTTTAGAAATATACAATTTTTTTATTTTTTAATTAATATTAATATTTGAGTATTGACGAGGGCATTTAAGTAATTTTAGCTCCACCACACCAGCTGCACGCTTAAGTAAAAAATTTAAGCATCCCCTGACCAACTTTTTTTGAGATAAATTGAGAAATAACTTGATTTAAGTTATAAGCTGGTTAACTTAAGTTGCACCAAATATAATATTTTAACTTAAATTAAATTAAAAGCTGAAATAAGCAGTTTATAAGCTGTACCAAACATGCCTATTATTAAAATTAGGAGAAAAATATCTACAACTATGTTAAATTTCAAGGGAAATTAGTGTAATTTACCTAATATATTTCTATGAATAAGTTGTGTACTAACATGGTTGGGCGGGAGATAGCTGGTTTGGAAAGGAGACAAAAGTAAAGGGGAGGGGTGGTGGTGGGGCGGTTGGTGGGGGCAATTTGGTATTTTGGAACACACCAACCACTGATAGTGACATTGACCGTGACATTTTCCTTCTCTCCATTTCTCTTCACTGTTTTATTGAGAGTCTATTTGATTTGGTGGGTGGCACATCTTCAACCACAACTAGTCCGGATGGTGACACCCAAATTCCAGTTGCTTTGACCCCCTTTTATAGTTGTATGAGATTCCTTTGTGTTGTTACTCACCTCTTTTTTTCTTTTTTCATGAGTTACTTGTTCTTTTCTTATTAGTTAAGAGTTGGTTTGGAAAGTGGATTGATTTTTTAATTTTTTGGTTATTTTAGTTTGAGACTAAAAAGTTTCATTTGTAATAAATTTTTTTAACTTTTTTTGTGAGAGAAATAATGTAATGATTATGAATTGAATGTGATATTTTGTCTTATTAGACTAAAAAGCCTATTTTATTTATTTGTAAATAAAATAGCCCCAAACTTAACCCAACCCAACCCAAGTTGCCAAACGAAGGCTAAATTACATTGACCTCTCAGAGATATGTAGAAAATATAATAAGTTATATAATTTTAATATAATTATGTTAATTTTTTTTTATAAAGTTAAAAATATCAAAAATAATGTA
The DNA here is from genome assembly GCF_055761805.1 of Camellia sinensis. Taxonomy (NCBI): domain Eukaryota; kingdom Viridiplantae; phylum Streptophyta; class Magnoliopsida; order Ericales; family Theaceae; genus Camellia; species Camellia sinensis. The sequence goes on from NC_138967.1 coordinate 55,434,112, forward strand.
AATAATATAAAAACACAAGAATAAATAACAAAGAATATATGTAAAATTGATAACATTATTTTTTTATCCAAACAACTAACAAATTATTGATAAAAAGAAGACGATTAAGAAAACCCAATATAATTATGACAAAATTATAAAACTTATTGTATTTTTTTTCCAAACCTAAAGAGAAATCAATGTAATTTACGCCTATATATTTATCAAATTTTTATAAGGGGAAAAAGTTGCTAAAGACAACAAAGATATATATATATATATATAGAAGTTTAGACATATAAAAAAAAGTAAAGAAAAACATTTAACCAAAAATAATAATAATAAATAATCTAAAAACCATAAAAAAACAAATATTTTTTTAAAAAAATACTAAATACCAAAAAACAAGTCAGAAAAACAAGGGATAAATTATGAATAAGATTGGAGAAATTACACATCAGTGACTTTTTGGCAAAATATTTATAGATCAGTAAAAAAAAATTATAAATTTAATTATTAATATTTATAAAATTTATCATTAATTTAAAAAAAAAAATACACCAACATGTAATTCTCCCATTAAGATAGGAAGTGTAGACTTATTATTATACTATTGATAGATGAAAGGATTTTGGCCAACTCCCCTACCAAACACTCACTCACCAACTCCACAAAAATTAAATAAAGCCAAAAGGGTTGATGTATCAATTATCAACACTGAAGTGCTGGCTGCTAGGCAACGACAGTTGAAAATTTGTGCCTTTTTATTTAGGATAAATTACAAATACATCTAAAATTTACTTAAAATAGTAATTTAAAGAATCTTTTCATAAAATAAATGGATACAAATATATTATATTATTATTTATAATTTTTATGTACGAACATCATTTCTCTTTATGCTGTGTTTGGTTGGGAGATTTAGAGAGGGATTTGGAAAGGAAAATAGAAAAGGTAGGTGAAATGTGAATAAAACATGCTTATATTTCACATAGTTTTACACACCTTTTCTCTTTCCCTTCCCAAATCCCTTCCCAAATCCCCTAACCAAACACAACATTAGTCACACTAGTTTTTTTTTTTTTTGTTGCAAAATAAATATAAAAAAAAACAATTTGCATGATTAAATGCTTATTCCAACTAGAATATGGTATCAACATATGGGCACCACTCATTAATCTATTTAAATAAATGTGTTTAGTGTTAAACATTAATATCTTTGTTGTCCTTTTGACTTAGATCAGGCATTTTTCAATGTAATGCATAACATAATACAAAAAATTCTCATAGGTGTGGAGGAGAATCAATACTAACCAATTTTGTTAAAATATATTGCATGTTGTTGGCACCTCTTTCTACTGTTTAATTATAATCTGGCATCAAGTTACTATCAAAATTATATTCCTTTCAAGTTACAACCAAATATCACAAGATATAATTAAAAAAATTTTGAGTTGTAATTAAAATAATATCATAATTAATATCACAATGAGTCATACCTAACACCACAATAACGTGTATAACCGAATCATAACTAACACTCATATTTAAAAATTACAAACATCTTAATTAGTGCATATGGTACACGCCAAGAGGGGGTGTATAGTAGAATTTCTCAGTTGAGCTTATGATTAAATAACAAAAATGTTAGAGATCTTAAAAGTTTATCAATTTTTTTACCAAATATCTCACATGGATGTGGGACCCACATGAGACCTACATAGTATAGGTCTCATACTCATGTGAAGCATTTGATAAAAATTCTAATAAAATTTTTAAGATCTCTAACATTACTCATTAAATAATTCTAGCATTTCTTTTACGAAAGTCTAACAAAATTTTCTTACACTGATTTGACGCCCAATTATGTCTCTTTCAAAAAATATATATAAGACAATTATGTTCATGAATTATACGATTGTTTGGTTTAATTCACTTTTTAAAAAATTATAGTTTTTTATTTCTATATCTTTTGTTTTTAATGAATTATTTTAGAGGAAATTACAACAAAAAATAAATAAATAAATATAAAAAACTTGAAGTTTAACCATGATAACAAATTAAACCCCAGAATTTAATCCGTTTATCAGTTAAATATGATTGACGGAAAGAGGACTTTTTTGTCATTTCACTTCCTATGTTTTTTTTTAAATTAATTATTACAATTTTATATCCCTTACCACTGCCTCACTCAAATCTGCTACCCTTCTCCATTCCCTCCATTAGATCTGCTGCCCAACCCCATCAAGCCCGTCTCAAGAAGAGGTGGGGAGATCGGTGGTCGTAGATGGGGTTGACAGATGGGTGGCCAGGGATGGGGTTCAGAGATAGAGAGTGGGTTTGCACAACTGGGAGTGGCAATGATGTTCTCAACAAATGGGAGAGGAATGGGATGAGTGGAGGGATTCAATATGGACAGGTGCATTGAAATTTTTGTCACAAATGATTTTGATTTGATGAATTGAGAGAAGTAATCTAGTGTGGTAATGTGATTAATATTAATTTCAAAGAACAAGTAATAGTGTGCCAAGTGTCTTGTAAAATTATTATGCTATTAGGTAAATTAACAGAAATAGATGAATGACTGAGATTGATACCACTTTGAAAACTTAGGGTTTAAATTGAAGAAATTCAAACTCTGTAGAAATGTGATTAATATTAATTTCAATGAATGTTTGGGAAAAAAATTCAAATTAGTGATAAATTTTACAAATTTTGATTATTAAAATTATAAATCTTTCTTATGAATATGTAATTATGTTAGAAAAATACAACTAATTTATAAGTTTCCTCTATAAAAATATAGAATAGTAGTTTCAATTTTTATTCCATGCTTTTAACCCAACCTTCACCTAATGATGATTCTCTCATTAACTTCCTACTTGTTGGGTCATTGGGCCTACTTTTACGTCCAATTTTGATAATTCGAATTGTTCACATTTTAAGATTTGTTAAATATATCATATCTATACAAAATTAAGTTGATTGGATATCAAAAAACATGTGTTCGGAAAATTGTTTATTAAATTTTTTAAAACAATGGTTTTTAGTTCGATGATTTGAACATGTAGTTTCTGATATCCGATCAACATGATTTTTTTATAAGTATGATATACTCAACAAATCTTAAAATGTGACGGTTTGAATTATCAAAATTAAATCTAAAAGTGAACCCAATAACTTAATAAGTAAGAAGTCAAGGAGAAAAGTCAATGAGAGTTTATAATTTTCCTCCATAAAAATATAGAATGGTTAGTTTCAATTTTATTCCATGCTTTTAACCCAACCTTCACCAGCCTACCGATATTCATGGCACCAAACTGATTAGTACTGGTATACTATGTTCACGCAATTACAGTTCGTTTGATTGGACAAATTATAGCATAAAATTGGAATAATTAATTTACAAGATTTGCATTTTAGTGTTTAGTTACTATTTTTGTTATTTGAATTAGATTCTAATGGACATTTTATTGAATAAAATTGACAATTTTTTAATCCTATAATTAATAATGCAATATGTATATTTCATTTTTTTTTTGTATCATATTTTAGTAAAAAAACTAAAAAATGGTTAAAAAAATGTTCCTAAAGGAAGTCTAAATTCAGGTTATTCTAACATTGAAAAATTTGTAAGACTTACCTCTTTCCTTAAAAAAAAAAAAAAAAAAAAACATTCAAATTAATAAGAAAAAAAAAAAAAGCTTAATATAGTTGGGAAAATAATTTCTTGGCTCCTATAACAAATCAACTTCGAGAGAAGCGGGTCCAACACGACCCTCCGAACCCGACGTTGATGGGCCATTGCCAGATGTACCACCAACCAAGCAAGGCCTAGAAGTCAGATCTAAATCTACACTTTCAATTTAGATCTCATTTACACTTTCAATGCTTTTGACTCTACTCATTCCCACCACCCCCAATCAATCCTGACCCTCCATCTCACCCCCTCAAACCTATTTATATCTCTCCCCTCCCTCCACTCATCTCTGCCCACAACTCCCTCTCCAACCCACCAGAGAGAGATTGTATTTTGCCATTGAAAAAAAATTCCAACCATGGCTTTGCTAGTTGAGAAAACCACCAGTGGCCGTGAATATAAGGTCAAGGACATGTCCCAGGCAGATTTCGGCCGCCTCGAGATCGATCTTGCGGAGGTTGAAATGCCTGGACTCATGTCTTGCAGGACCGAATTTGGCCCTACACAACCTTTTAAGGGAGCCCGAATTACGGGCTCCCTCCACATGACTATCCAGACCGCAGTCCTCATTGAGTCCCTCACTGCCCTTGGGGCAGAGGTCCGGTGGTGCTCCTGCAACATCTTCTCCACCCAGGACCACGCGGCAGCTGTCATTGCTCGTGATTCTGCCGCCGTGTTTGCCTGGAAGGGAGAGACGTTGCAGGAGTATTGGTGGTGCACCGAGCGGGCCCTCGATTGGGGGCCTGGCGGTGGCCCTGATCTGATTGTTGATGATGGTGGTGATGCTACACTTCTCATTCATGAGGGTGTGAAGGCTGAGGAGGAGTATGCGAAGAGTGGGAAGTTTCCTGATCCTAGTTCCACTGACAATGCTGAGTTACAGATTGTTTTGGGTTTGATCATAGATGGGTTGAAGACTGATCCCAAGAAGTATCATAAGATGAAGGAGAGATTGATGGGTGTGTCTGAGGAGACTACTACTGGTGTGAAGAGGCTTTATCAGATGCAAGCTAATGGAACTTTGTTGTTCCCTGCTATCAATGTCAATGACTCTGTCACCAAGAGCAAGGTATATAAACGTGAATATATGATCTTGATATATACTTAAATAGATGTATGTGGGTATGATTCAAATCTGCCTATTACAGTCCCTGCTTTTATTTCAGTTGATCTACTTCTGGATTAGTTGGGTTAATTTTACTGGATCTAATTTGAATGTTTGATGGATATGAAAATGATAGATTCATTTTTTGTGTTCATATAATTGCTATGTGATCTGGATTTATAAGCTCTTGTTTTGTATTTGATTCGTAAAAGGTTCAAGTTTTTAGTTACAAATTTGGATTGTAATTGGAATCGAAGACTCGTATTTTATCATGCATTTTTTGTTACGATCTGATCCATCTTTTTAAAATTTTACTTCGGATCTGAGGATTCAAAAATATGATTCTATCATTTCATTGAATGCATCAGATTTTACTATTATTGTCTCTTGTGAATTGCAATATATATTTCTATAAACTGTTTCTTCGATTCATCCCATCTCAATTACCAAATAGAATGGCTTGTCATTTTCTGAGAATTATCCCAATCACTTGCATTTCATTGCTTTGATTGATTGTGTTTCATTGTTGTATATCTCTGTTTCATTCTTGGATTTGGGTGTGATTCAAGACCTATTCTTTATGTGAAACAGTTTGATAACTTGTATGGATGCCGCCACTCACTCCCCGATGGTCTAATGAGAGCCACCGATGTTATGATTGCTGGCAAGGTAGCAGTCATCTGTGGTTATGGTGATGTGGGCAAGGGCTGTGCTGCTGCCATGAAACAAGCAGGAGCACGCGTGATCGTGACAGAGATCGATCCAATTTGTGCTCTTCAAGCCCTCATGGAAGGCCTCCAAGTTTTAACCCTCGAAGACGTTGTCTCAGAAGCCGATATCTTTTGCACCACCACCGGTAACAAGGACATCATCATGGTAGACCACATGAGAAAGATGAAGAACAATGCCATTGTCTGCAACATTGGTCACTTTGACAATGAAATCGACATGCTAGGACTCGAGACATTCCCTGGCGTGAAGAAGATCACAATTAAGCCTCAAACCGATAGGTGGGTATTCCCTGATACCAAGACAGGGATCATTGTGTTGGCCGAGGGGCGACTTATGAACTTGGGATGTGCCACTGGGCATCCCAGCTTCGTGATGTCGTGCTCGTTCACTAACCAAGTTATTGCTCAGCTTGAGCTATGGAACGAAAGGAATACCGGTAAGTATGAGAAGAAAGTATATGTTTTGCCCAAACACCTTGATGAGAAAGTTGCTGCACTTCACCTTGGCAAGCTTGGAGCTAGGCTCACAAAACTCAGCAAGGACCAGTCTGATTACATTAGTATCCCCATTGAGGGTCCTTACAAGCCTGCTCATTACAGGTACTAAGAAGGGAGAGAAAGAAAAAAGGGAAGGGGAGAGAGTCAAGAAAATATATAATATGTTTTCATTGAAGTAGATTTGTAGGCTTCATTTTTTATTTTATTTTTATGATGGGTTTATGTATTATGGTGGGTGGGAATTTGGGAGGAAAGAAATGGTTTCTTCAAATGCTGGAAGAAAAACCAAATGGGTTTGAGAATAATAAGGTTTTTGAGTATTGGGCTGTGTTGGGTTATTTTGTAGCTGTTGCTACTGCTGTAGACTGTTATTGCTTTTGTTATGATTTTATTAAGAAAAGGAAAAAATGAAAATATTTTCTTTTCTTTCTTTATTTTTTTTTTTATTTAGTGCCCATTTTTTTTTTGGGTTGTGTTTGTGGCTTCCTGTGCATTGGGGGCCTTTGGCTTCGTTTAAAGTATGGTTTCAGATTTGGTTTACGTTGAAACTTTGGAAGTAGTGTTACTTGGTAGGCAGGGGTGCAATAAAAATGTGGGATAAGATAAAAATACTAATAAAATCGATGTTGATTGATTCTTATGACTTTATTGTTGTTCTACGTGCATAGAAAGAATGGGATACATAATATATAGCGATTTCGGATTTTTCTCTTTATATACAGTATTCTGGACTTAGGTTCTGCGGTTGAGTATTGTTGCATTTATTTCATTTCCGTCTTTTAATTCTTTATATTTCAATTTTAGGATGTGTTGGGCAAGTTTGTATCAGGTTGAGAGTGTTTTGAAACAAATGGTTGCTGCCTAGATTTTGGTGTCTTCGCTCGAGTAAGACTTTTGTCGCTCGAGCGAGCTCGAGTCAGGGCTCCTTCGCTCGAGCGAGAGTTGGGTGATGTGTTTGGTGGCTCGAGTGAGAAGTCTTGCGCTCGAGCTTGCATCTGCGTCTGATTCTGGACCTGAAGGTTGCAATTCTTCGCTCGAGCGAGCGAGGTCTATGTTTTGGGTTTATTTGCTCGAGCGAGCTTTTCTTCGCTCGAGCATGCTTTTGGGTTGCAGACCTGAAGTTTCGATTTGTTAGCTCGAGCGAGGCTTTCTACGCTCGAGCGAGGTTTCTTTGTGTCTGGTCGCTCAAGCGACAACTCCTTCGCTCGAGCGAGCCTCGAATATATCAGTTGGCAGCAGCTTCTTCTTTTTCACTTTTTCATCTCCTTTTTCTCTAAAACCCTAAAACGGCTGCCTCTCTCTCTAAACCACCACTTCTCTCTACAAATCCATCTAGTTCTAGTGTGTTTCTACCCTAGTCCCTTTGTTAAAAGTGTGAAGCTTGGTGTGGGTTATATTTTAATCCGAAATGTTGTGGATTTGGAGCACTTTGAATTTCACCTCTCTTCTCATTTGAGCTCCAAAAATTAAGGTAGGGATAACCTACTCTATTCTATGAGTTTTAACATAAATTTTGGTCATTTTGATTAGATGGTGTTGCTTAGTCATTTTGAGAAAGTTAGGGTTTGATTTGAGGTTATAAAAGGGGGATTTTCAAATGTTAAAACCTATGTGTGTATAAGACATTGAAAAATGAAATTGTTGTTGTTAAATCGATGAAATTGAGCCTTTGGGCTAATATTGAGAAAAAGGGAAAAATGTCCTAGTTATGTTGAATAATTAATTTGAATAATTAATTTGGAGAAATGTGAAATTGAAGTGAAATTCATGAAATTGGAAAATTGTGAGAGTAAATGGTATAGCTGGATAATTTAATCACTCACCTATGAAAATGTCGATATTTTATCTGTTGATAAATTTATTATCTATTTAAAGATAACTGCTTTGGACTATCGGTGGAGGATATTCTTGATTGTTGTAGACATTGTATGATAATTAGGAAAAACTGAAACTAATTACATTGAATATGTCATTGTATATAACGGTTGGAATAATACAGCAAATGTGTGTATTGATTGATCATTGTATATGATAAGTGTTTAAATATATTGTATATGTATGTTGTTTGGGAGGAGATAGGGGATGCACTCCATGGTTTGAGAGGAGATAGGGGATGGACTCTCAAACCTGTTTGGGAGAAGATAAGGGATGGACTCCATTGATACAGTAAATTTGTGTATCACTTGAAATATGAAAGTGTTTTAATATGAGTTATATTCTCATGTGAATTGTGAGTATGGAAGTGTTTTAATATGTGTTATAGTCTCATTGAATTGTTTGGCCAGGTTCTGAGCCATAATTATGAATCGAAACTGTATAAGTGAGGGAAACTGAAATGAAAAATGGATGTACTTGATATTGAATTGAAAAGTGTTGTAAGTTGGTTTATAAGTGTCAACCATATATCAAATGCTATTGTTTTAGTTATTTCTCATACTTGGTTTAGTATATCTCTACTGGGCATTGGCTCACCCTATATGGAACATCATTTTCAGGTTCAGATGATATGCCACCTCCAAGGACATAGTTTGGGAGGCTTAGAGGCTGAAGATCCCTTTTTGTTGTTTACCTTTTTGTGTATTACATGCAAATTCAAGCCGAGAGCTTAATGTGTATGAGTTAGTACTCTCTTTTGTTTTGTAACTAAGTTTTGGCTTGGAAAGTTGTAAGCCCGTAGGGCATTTACTTTTGTTGTCAACATGTAATACTTTTGTGATAAATACTCTGATAAATAGATGCACACTTTATTCTCTTGATATTGTCAATTTCTTGTATCATGAATGTATGAATTATGAGTTTATTTTGAGGGCGCTACATAATATATAAATGTGAGACAAAAATTATACGTATTTTTTTTTTTTTTGTTACAGGGAAATCCTCTCACCCTCCCGCAGGTCTAAGGCAGCGCCCCATGAGGAGATCACCAGGGTGTCCTGTTGTTCGTTCCGAGTAAGAGACTATAACCTGGAAGCTTGTCCCGACCTCCCAAGACAAGTTCCGATTAAGTCAGGACTCGCACAGTGGGGGAGCATTAAACCCACACCAAGTAGCTGATTAGGCATCCTTGAGGTCCAACCTCCTAACCAACAGTGCTTCGTCCAGGAGATTGGCCCAAGGGAGGGAATTGAACTTGTGACCTTGAGGCTTAAACCCCAAAGCCTTACCACAATGCCACAACTATTTATAATTGAGAATATATTTGTGTTTATAGTTGTGAATATTTTACTTTACATATGTACATTTTGTATTCGATTCTCTCTGTACACATCTAAATTTTCGATTATTTAAAACCGTTGAATTGTAGACATTGTTTTCACATTTAAAGTTAGAATATGTTAGGCAGATCATGAAGAAATTATTTAAGTCAAAATAGTGAGTTTTAATGTTTCAATTAATAAAAAATGAATTAAAACACCACATGATTACTATTTCAATCAATAGAAATAGTTAATTATTGTTTGTTACAATTAACATTAGGAAAACAACAATTCATTTGTCATAGTTATCACGTTTGTCATTTGAGTAGGTTTTTTCACTTTGTCTGGTTACAAATTTATATGAACATGGTCATATAGTCAAAAGTGCAGCATTATTCATAAGAGAATGCTAGATTTTACTAAAGAGGATTGTTAAAAATTAGACTTATTTTATAAATCTAATGATGTGGCATTCTATGAAAATATTTAAGTCAACTCTCTATTTTATTTATTCTCTAATTATCAACCAATCATCTTATTAACACATCACTAAATTTAAAAAGTGAGTTAATGAGTTTACAAAATAGACTTGCATATCATTTTCCTTTACTAAATTATTTACAAACTTAGAGGGGTCGTTTTGGGTTATCATTTTTAGGTTTTTTTTTTTTTAAGTAAAATCTAAAAAAATTAATACATTTAGTGATTTTCCCTTTTTATAATTGAAAAAGTTGAATAACTTCAACTTTTCGAATCTATTATGAACGGATTTTTTGACTTCTTAGTTTATTTAACCAAAAAAAAAAAAAAAAGAAGACTTTTTTAGAAAATTCTAAAGAACTTCGTAATTTGTGAGAAAAAGGAAAATATTAAATAAATGAGAAAATCGGGAAATTAAATATATATCTTTGAAAATTTTGCAATTAATTATAGTAGATACCGTTCTCAAGCGTATTGGACACTTTATCAATTTTGTAATTAATTTTTGAGTAACACTTCAATACACTTTAATGATTCTGTAATTAATTTTTTAATAAATTACACCTTTTACACTTTAATTTCAATCAAATTTTACTTTCATCCTCTCATCTTTTAATTGATTGAAACAATTAAATTCTCAAACTTGAATCATGTTTCATTGTAATCCTTTGTCAATCATTGTTAAAAGAAAAACAAAACAAAAGTATGGGTGGATGCTGGTTGGTTGTGATCATAGAACTTTCAATTTGCCATCTGTCCGTCAGATTGGCGAATTGGAGAAAATCAATCTGTATCCGCCCGCCAATCTGCCGGATGTAGATTGAGCGGATTAGCAGATGGATGCGAATCGGTTTGGCGTTTTAAAATTTTAGAAATTTTTAACATAATTTAACTTGTGCACTTTCTGAAAAAAAAAAAAAAAAAAAGTATTACAGTCAATGACTCAAAAAAGTATTACAATCACTGTATGCCTCATCCAAAGAAAGAAAGTTTGAAACTTTAGAATATTACAATCATTGCATGCTTCATCTACATAAAGTATTATATGAAGTATTATAATCTGTGATTCTTAAAATATAAAAACAATTCAAACTACCAAAACCATAAACAGAGCCGTAGTAGAGATTGTATGCCTTTGTGTTGTTACATTTATATCTGTTTTTAAAAATAAAAACCAGTCAGCATATATCATCTTTTTTATTTACTATTTTTAGAGTTAGATTTAAAAATAAAAAAATATAGATAAATAATATATTTATTTTTTTCAATTCAAAAAATATATTCAAGTTAAAAACTCTTTTTCAACAAAATATTTAAACTTTTTTTTAATTGAAAATATAAATAGAATATCTAAACAAATTGAAAACACAAAGCCTTACAAATTACTAGGGGTGCTGGTGGTTTGATCGTTCGGTTGTGGTCAAAAAAATCTCAAATCCGCTATTCGTCCAAAACTAGACAGATTGGAAAAAATCAATCCACAACCGTCTGTTCATCATCACGCATCCATCCAAAATGCGGCAGATCGGTTCGATTCGATCAGTTTGGTCGGATCAGTATATCCGCTGCTCATTCCTAGACAAAAGTATTCATGTAATAGCCACTTGAACAGGTTTTAAAGGTATTAAGGAAAAAAAATTAGAAAACAAAATTATGCCTTTTACTTTAACTCAAACTTCACTTTAGTTATTAAGGTTTTAATTTAGATGACATTGAGTCCCACAAGTTTAGAATAATGACATTAGATTTTTTTTAACATTTTAAGTTACATTACTTCCAGCTCGTCTGGTGTCACGACGCCCCTATAGGTTTAGCATCATGATCGACCAGTAATTCTGAGATTACCTATGGCCTCAATAAGCAAAATCAATCTTAATATAAATTACAAGATTTAGCGGAAGCAATATGAAACATAAAGATGAGCCATTGAGCTGTGCATACATGAAAAACCTCATATAAAAGCTATGCAACCATTCTTACTTATGTACATTCATAGATCACGGTAAATCTTTACAACTTAATACATAATTCAAACATCCAGAGTTTTAAATTCAAAATAACCCCCAAATAACAAAACAAAAATACTAAATAAAAAGTGTATCACAATAGAGGTTTTGACTTACTTGGCTCCAATCAAGCCCAAGCTTACTCCAACCAGGGAGCTTTTCAAAACAACTGACACAGGGGTAGACTCCGAGACTTCTTTATCCTTGATACTCAACTTGCTTACCTACATATACATATAAATAGTGAGTTAGGGCCCAGTGATTATAGTAACAGAATAAAAGAGTTAAATGAATAAAGCTCGATAATATTTCAATATAATTCTTGTTTCAATTCAATTCACAATGATCCAATAATATCACAATAGCAATAGTCTTTTCAAATGATACATCCAATAGAGTAATAATCATTCGATATCAATGGGACCACAAGGGTCGATCAATGGGCCCACGAGAGTCGATCAATGTTCCACATACAATGTAACCACAAAGGTCTAACATCAGAAATATCTGTGCTTTAATTATCCAATGAGCCTTGATATTGTTTCCCCCAAGCAAGGGCCTATTAAATCAATGGCCGACGGTATTGTGTCCCCCAGGCTAGGGCCCACTATTGGATACCACGAATACAATTCAAATGAGAACTTCATTCATTAAAGGAAAACAACAATTCAATAAACCAATCACATGACAATTTTGAAAGTAAATATAGTTTGAACATATCTTTATAAAATTACTACTCACAGTGGGTTAAATCGAGGCTAGGCCTCATATGTCCACCTATACAAAATACATAGCAAAAACACATTGGGGTTCCAAATTGATTAACGTTTGATCTCAATTCAATTCACTTCTTTTATGTTTCTACATCAATTCCTCATTATTGATGTCTTAATTAATGTCTAAGAATGCTCTAATAAGCATAACAATGCAACGATGCACTTACGAAAGCTTTTTGAAAGTTATTGAAAACAAAGTGTTCACTCGAACGCACACTTTGTCACTCGAGCGGAGCGGTCCATCAATATGCAAAGCGTTCGCTCGAGCGCACACTTGGTCGCTCGAGCCATTTGTAAAAACAGCAAAAGTACTAGATGCTCGATTTTCACGCTCGATGGTTGTTCGATAATCACTCGAGCTAAGTACTAAGTAAAAAGTGGGTTCGCTTGAGCGTACACTTGGTTGCTCAAGCCATTGTGCAATTGGCTGCAAAATTACTGGGAACTTGAAATGTACGCTTGAGTGACACTTCCATCGCTCAAGTGAACTGCTCAAATTCTGGAATTTCCAAGATTATGTTTGAAGTTCAAACTTGCACCTTAATGGTTCAAACTTTGCATGGTTGGTACAAAAACATGGTAAATCATTTTAGAACATGAAAACATAGTCAGTTTGAAACCAATTGTTCAAAATCATGCTCCAAATGCCAAATTCAAGTTTAAATTATAAAGTTAAAACCATACATGACATGAATTGCACTCTTTTCTTTTCAAACCTCCGATGTATGAGATGAGAAGTGTTAGAATTATGAAATATCTTCAAAAATGTCAAATATAGCTTCATGCATGTGGAAAATTTTATGGAATTCAAACTCAAATTGGTGATTCATGCATGTATCTATACAATCATGCTCAATTCTTCCATAGTTAAGATGATCCTAGCACATTTTTTCTAAATTTATGCAAATGGTCTTATAACTTAGTGAATTCATTTCATATATGGATTATGTAGAAGAATTGAGTGTGATTTCCATACCTAGAGTTGAATTCAAAGTGCAATCCTAACTCAATTTTTCAAGTCTTCTACAAATCTCCACAATTCTCACCTTTCTCTCTCTAAACTTGTTGAATTCTCAAGTCTCTCTATTTTCAACTCACATATATAAATGATGAACTCATAAGCTACAACCATATGTACATAGGTCTAATTAGCTTAAGTTAATTAAGCTTTCTTAGGACTAATTAATCCCATTTAACTATAATTAATTCTAATCAATTATTTTAATTAAGTTCTCATAAAATTCTAAATATTCTAATTAGCCTATTGGACTAGTCAATTTCGATTTCTGAAGCCGTTAAGGCTCTCAATGTCTATCTCCACAATTCTCACCTCTCTCTCTCTAAACTTGTTGAATTCTCGAGCCTCTCTCTATTTTCAGCTCATATGTGTCTATAAATGATGAACTCGTAAGCTAAAGCCATATGTATATAGGTTTAATTAGCTTAAGTTAATTAAGCTTGCTTAGGACTAATTAATCTCACTTAACTCTAATTAATTCTAATCAATTATTTTAATCATTTTGATCCGAATCAAATTTTAATTAAGTTGTCATAAAATTTTAAATATTCTAATTAGTCTATTAGACTAGTCAATTCGATCTCTGAAGCCGTTAAGGCTCTCAATGACTATCTCCAAGTCGGCAATTTTAACAGATATTCTATAAACAACAGATATTCACACTCAAAAACATATATTAAGCAATTAAACTTACACAAATAATAATTAAAAAAAATAATGTACTCGCTGGGATCATCGCATTTGGATTTGTTGATTTGGAAATAAAAGAAAAAAATATGCATTCTCTTACCACATGTCACTTGTTTGGGTAAGTAAACAGTAAAGAAATGAAGAGAAATAATTTTTTCTCTTTTATTTTCTCTCATTTTTATCCAAACAAAATGGAGAACAACTTGTCTGATTTTGATTTTTAAAAACAGCTTTTAGAAAATTCTACATTTTTATTTTTTGTATTTTGATGTTTTCAATGAATTTTTTTTAATATTTTAAGCAAATTTTTTTTTTTAATTTTTAGACATACTTAAAATAAATACACTTAAAAAATATAATATTTATGAAAATAATTTTTTAAAAATTCACTAAACACCAAAAAATACAAAAATAATTAAATAAATGAAAATTCAGTATATTTTTTCTATTTTTTTGTATTTGTTAATTTTTTAAAATACTTTTTCACAAATATTTTGCTATTTAAATACATCTAAGTAAGGTACATATAAAAAAATAAAAAAAATTGCTTAAAATTTTAAAAATATTCACTAAAAACAAAAACAAAAAATACAAAAAACAAAAAACTCAATTTTCAAAAAACCAAATTCAAAAAACTGAAACCAAACAAACTGATTAATATTTTCTCTTCTTTTTTTGTTCTTCTAACTTATGTAATCATTTCGTTCATTCTCTCCCCTAAGTTCCTAGACACGGTATTAAGTTATTTTTTATCAATAATTCGCAAAATAAAAATAATAATATTATCATATCTTTTATATATACTCTACCTTATTTATTCTTATATTTACACACAATCTAAATCTACATTAGGTCCAATTGATCTAACCTAATTAAAAGAAAAATCAATATAATTGTGTTAAACTTGTGGGATCGATTATATTTTTTTGGAAATGCCCCGGTGTTTAACCGTACACAAAATTACATAAATTTTTACAAATTTATATAAGTAATCACACAAAAGTACATAAATTAAATACAAATTTATATAAGTTTATGAAAACTTATGTGATTACGAGAATTTGTATTGAACTTATGTATTTTAATGAGATTAGCTATGTAAATTAGTGAAAACTTATGTAATTTTTTATAAGACTGTATATAATATGCAATACACACCCAAGATTTTTTCATATTCTTTTCTTCCTTGAAGTAATTTACCCTTAAAAGAAAATGAAAAAGAAAAGGAAGCTTTCTCCATCACTTTTTAGTCTTTGCAATGTGATGGCCCATTTCCAGGTTGTATCTGAATTGAAATGTCAATATCAAGAGCAAAACAAATTGTGGCTATACATTCATTTGTCAATCAGTGTCCTTGTCAATCTTCTTCTTGTTTATTTTTTTATTTTTTATTTACCAAATTTATTTTTTCTCCTCAAGATGCATGTTAATCTGTTTCAGTTCAACCTTACTTATCTAAAATCTCAAATCTACTTCCCTATATTGTCCACAGAATTGAACTTTCATTATGCAAGTGCCTGTCTCAAATTCCTTAAAAAAAATTGTTCCTGTTTGCCAAAAGGATATTGAAAGAAAATCAATTCATCTCCATAATCCTAATTTCATATCTTATTTTTCTCAAAAATTAAGGCTTAGTAATGATTTTGAAATTATCAAAAACCGTAATGTATCTAATCATACGTTTGGAATGTCCCTAAATTAAGAGGTGAATTAGTATAATCCTATCCAATCACTAGACATAAATTATTGTATCAAACATAAATTATATGATATAATGATTATAATTTGAAGGTATTTTGCTCTTTTAAACCCAAATTCAAACCCTCTTAATCCCTCCATTCTATATTCCACCCCCAAAAGGACTCATTAGTCCTCCATATGGAATAGTATACAATTTGGGAGAGTGTCGATTCAAAGACTTACTTTTGTGTCCAAACATGGAATTCAAGATTGGCCAAGATATAGGACATGTTTGGCGCAACTTAATGGAATTCAAGATTGGCCAAGATATAGGACATGTTTGGCGCAACTTATTATAAGTTAAAAATTGATAATCAGAAAGTAGAAATGAAAAGTACTCTTTCCCAATTTCTAAATAATCAAATTTTTTTAGCTTATTTAAGTAATTCTAAATTGTAAGTAAAAATTGCACGAAACAATCTTACACAAACTCCCAAAACAAAATAAGTAATAACAGCACAAATAAGCTAAACACAACCAAAATGGAATAAATTCCAAGATAGCATTAAGTGATTCGTGATTTTTAAAATGAGTTCATTGTAAAGGGATAGAAAAAATAATAATTTCTGCTGAAACAAGCAGAGTATATAGAGAGTGTTTTTTGAGCTGAGGCTTGGAGACTTATGGTTGCAGTTACTGGACAAACACTAGTAGCATCCCAACTTCTATTGCCAATGGTTACAGTACAGTGCAAGCTCAGACATAAAAACCATGAAAATAAACAATCAGATCCCTCCCAAATGGTCTGTGTTCCTATGGAAGTGCCTGCACAGTATCCTTCCTGTTAAATGGAACTTGTTAAAAAGGGTATTAGTATGAATGTAACTTGCACTTCTTGTTGTTCAAGTGAAGAGACAATTGAACACTTGTTTTCTGAATGTCCTGCTTCTCAGCGGATTTGGAGGGGTTGTTCACTAAGCCGGGATTTTTCTAGGGGTAGGCCAATTGGATTCTTGCAATGGCTGGAGTCATGGATTGAGATGGTTCAAGACGACTCGGTTATCCTCCATTCTATTGCCTTGTTATGGTCCATATGGAGGCATCGCAATAGTGCGTCTTTTGATTCCAACAAGATGACCATTCCATTGGCCATTTCTTTAGCACAGGACTTTTCCAATATTGTTTCAACCAGTTCATTAGTGGACTTGGGATCAGGATCTAATCAGACAAAACAACCAACTTCGCATGTAGCACATACTGAGCCTAAGGATTATCAATCATATGAGCTTATAAACTCTACCTTTTGCTGACATATTTCAGGTGTGGACAGTGCTTATTGATGGATCTTACTATCTTCACGTGCAACTGGAGGATCAGCTTGAAGCGCATGGATATGCTATAATGAAGCACAGGATCAGATTGGGCAAGGTGCATGCCATAGTCATCTGCCATCTCCTTTCCTGGCTGAAGCAAAGGCCTGCTTGGAAGCCCTAAGCTGGGCACACAAGACAATGGTAGGAACTGTATTTCCACCTTCACAGATTGTCAGGTTCTGGTGAACGTTTTGCAAGGCAAATCTGAAGCAGATTGGAATGCTTTCTCCATTATATCAGCTATTAGGTGTATGGCTAAGTTTTATAAGCTTCTTATTATCTCTAAAGTTGATCGTTCTGTAATTAAACCAGCACATAACTTGGCCAGGGCTGTAAACTATATATAATCTATATTCTTTGTTTGTGTGATATATATATATATATATATATATAAACTCAATATGGATATGTGGTGGCGTCGAAGTGAACTGAGCGATAAAAAAGAGGGAGAAGAAAGGAATGTTAAATTCTTGTTCAATTCAAAATGTGAAGTTTCGATGACTAAAAATTTGATAAAGCAAAAACCCTAAAAAAATGTAATACACCTAAACTCAAAAAATATATATCCAGAGAAATGGAAACAAAAATAAACTCCTAAAGAAATAAAACTCAAACTAAACCAAACTTCTAGTTGTCTCTTCCTTCGCCTAAAATACGCGCGAAGAACTCTCCATGATCTCCACACAAAAAATTTTATAAATAAATAAAACAAGCATCGGAACCAAACAGGAATGGATATGCACAATCAGCAAATTGAACGCGGAAACATAAGGTTTTAGAAACCTCAATTTACCAAACTGAAGAGTACTTCCTCAAGTGCAAACTCTCTTTTCTTGTCTGAACTAATTTTGCAGATCAATAAAACATAGAATGCCACAAAAAACCATGAAAAGAAAGATCCAAAGTAAAACTAAAAAATGTGAATGTCAAACAGGTTATGGTTTGTTGTGTTATAGAAACTGTGCATCATAAATTTCAATATGGTTCCCTCGTCCTACTGTTGGAAATTCACTAGCACATCTTAGATTGGTACCTTAAGGCCATGTTTATTTGGACGGACTGGATTAGGTTGGATTAGCATTCCCATGACTAATAATCCTAGGATTACGAATCCCTTTGGATTGTGTATCCTATCCTATGTTTGGATTGAGGTAGGATTATAAGGAAGGACTAATAGTCCCAGACTTTGGCTTAGTCCTCCAATTTATATCCCACCCCCTCTGTGAGATTGAATAGTCCATAATATGTGGAATACCATATCCGGATGGATTGTTAATCCGTACTTCAATTGTTTAACCAAACATTGGATTAATAATTTTATTGGACTATTAGTCCAATACCAAGCTCATGTCCACCCAAACAAACATGGTCTAAAGGTATTTAGCATATATGATAGGCCACAATTACAACAATAAAATTTGTCAAGACTCTCACCTTGAGCTCATGTGTATTAACTCGGTAGTCAATTGGCATTAGCCCCTAAAACTAGTTGAGATTGGCACTAAAGTAGTGACAAATTTTAACCACAAATACAAGCTAAGGATACTCTAAACAAGTTGATTGAGTAATATCTGCTTAACATACTTACCCAAAAAAAATATCTGCTTAACACATTTATAGTGGATAATTTGCTCATTAAAGTGGGCATGCTTTTGCTGTAACATATATCACTCATATTGTCTATAAGTACAAAAATCTTGCTGAATGGAAAATAGAATCATGGACACCATGATTTAATGGTGCAAGTCACTCTCTCAGAATGATGCTTAATTGTTAACAAGATGTAGATAAAGATAAAAAATAAAAAAAAAAATAAAAAAATTGTTTCCATTTCAGACCACTTCTTTATTTGTGATGATAAGCCACTAAATTTCCCCATTAAAAAAAAAAAAAGGGTGATGCAATTCTCACATGAATTACAATATTCGTGAAAATTTTAGCAAACAAGAAAAAAAAAATTAATCAAGAAGGAAAATAGAGTGATTGTCGAGCTAAAGGTTAGAGGGAAATATTGATGAGTAAAAAGGTACAAAGAAGGATCACATTTATTTTTGAGAACAGGAAATTGTAAACGAGGTACCATTGGACAAGAATAAAATAAAACTGAAAAGTAGAGCACAAAATCAAACAGTCCTACACTTCTTACTTACAAATATCCTAACCAAGTAACAATTTGATGGGCAATGACTGACAAAAGATAAACTGATCCTAACTGCTGGAATTTGATCAGCCATTAATATGACATTCTTTTGGTCCGAGGTCTGAACTAAAATTTTGATATTTTGTTAAATTTCAAAACAACTTTAATTCAACCCATTATGTTGAATAATTTCGTGTTGTTATACTACATCTTTCATCTAATCATACTATACAACTCAGACAAACAATCACCTGAACATTGATCTAGAATGGACACAACAGGCTACATGTTGATGAAAGAATCATATTTTGGCACTCATGAAATAATTTATCCCTAACTTAATTAAGAGAAAGGAAAAAGATCTATGATCAATGAAAATTCAACATACAGTATGGTTGCATGATTAGATGCAAGCATCATAACCCCAAGGGGTTGGCCTGGTGGTCAAGATTTGGGGCTTAGGGTGTGCTCCCTCCAACCTCTTAGGTTCAAAATATTAGGAAATCGACTCGTCCTAACTAAGATCGGTGAGACACAAAATAGCAAACAAAAAAAATAAAACGAATCAAAGAAATCACACACACAAGAACATAAGGATTTACGTAATTCACCCCATAATAGGGCTCCGTCCACAACTGATGTAGATTTTACTATGATCAAAAAACGATTACAATTCTCTTCAAAAAAGAGGCACCCCTCATCTATTTATAAGCATAGAAATGAGGACAACACGGAAGTAATGAGAAATTACCAAAGTAACCAAACCCCAAAACCCCCTATTGGACCCGGGGCCCAGTGTACAGTGTATGACCCAAAATGAAACTTCCTAGTTATAAACAATTTCTTGGGGCCAGTCCATATAGGGCTTTGCCCCTACTTTAATTAGGCCCTCCACTAGTGGATGACGGGATTGATCCCCGGATCAGTCTATCTAGTGGGCCGGATATCGAGTTATAAAATAAATAAATAAAAAAGATGCAAGCCTTATGATCAAATAAACTTAATGTATTATTAAACACCGCCTAAGAAGGACAAACACAAACATGATATGGACACACCGAGAAATAGTAATTTTCAAAAATTGCAAGACACATCAAATGGGAGATTAAAATAAAGACTATATATTTATTATATTATATATGAATATTTCATTCATAGTTATACACAACACAACACAACACAACACAACACAACACAAAATTTTGAAATTTAAAGGAGGATAATAAATTAATATAGGTATATATAAATTTTCTTTTATCATTAGATCCTAAGTAAATTTGTTCAAATTTGTAAGGTGTTTCATATAAGCAATGGATTTTACATGTGTCTCCCAAGTATCCCAAATGAGTCTCGAGTCTAATTTTATTTTTATTTTTATTTTTAAATAATAGATGTACTTGGATGTATGCCTCACACAGGTCCGTAAGTGTCTAAAGAATATCAAAAAGTTTCCCCAATGAGTATCGGTGTCCAACACGAACACACCACCTTTTTAGAAGTGTCCTTGTTTCTTAGAATACCACAAAGAAAATAAGATCTAATTTAGAAGCATATATAGTTCGAACCAGAAAATCAAATTATTACATCTCATAAAACACAAAACACACTACTCAACTCTTTGGTGACTGCTAGAATCAGTGCTAAACAGTCATTGTATGTTAATGGGGTGTTTAATTTGCATATTTATTTATTTGAAAACAAAAAGGAAAGGAACCCCATGGGAACAGTGGTACTGGTTTTCATTCCAAACAAAAAGACAAAGATGCAGTTGTTCATTTGACAAAGGAGGTGAGAGCTCAATCCAAGAGATATGTTTTGAGAACCTGGAGTGTACATTTTGAAGAAATCATTATTGTTTGTGAGGCAACTGAGTGTTTTCACAGCTGGAAAGGCGGCACAGTATTTATTTATTCATTTATTTGGGTTTTCTAAAAAGAATTGCACCACTAATTCCTTACTTTCTAAGTCAATACAAATCTTCTTTCCAATATTAACCATTTTTCCCCCTTCCAGGACAAGAATAGTTTTGCCCAAAACAATCTGAGTTCTAACGTTTTGCAGACTAATTTGTCAATTCTGAGAGGCTACTTTTGAAAGATGTGTGGCGGTTTCAATAACAAAATCAAACAACTGTAAAGTGGTAATTCAAAGGTTTATCCTCAATACATTCAAGTAAAGGCAAACCATATGTTATACTGTATATAAGATTCAGAAACTGGTGCAGAGTCTCAAAAATCATTCTCAAAACCCAATTAGGCATCATATCAAATATTTCATGTGCTTGACTGAAAACCCTTCATTGATCCCCAAAATCAAGGTATACATAGATTCCTAAATGTATCAAAAGGACACAGTAGTCTTGTATATACAGACACAACTTACCATTATCACTTCTTGGTGCCACTTTCTGATCAAGATTTGATGTCACTAATGCTTCTAGCGCAGCCGGTGATGACCTCACAACCTCTGTGATATGGGTTTGCCTCTCCTTTGCAGTTGTAATATGATGCACCAGGTTTTGTACATGGAACTGAGTCCCTCTTCAGAGTCTCATAGCTTATATACCTCTTCTGAATCAGCAAAACCCTCCTATTGCTCTCTGAATCCATCTGGAACTCCTCCTCTGCCTCCTCCACCGCACAGTCGCCAATCTTTCCGGCACAAACCCTTCTCCCCATTACATCAAATTCACTGTTTTTCAGTGAATTGACGCCCAGAACTGAAACCCCATTGCAAATAATGAAGAAAGTGTGGACAAAAAGCAGTAATGTGAGAAGGGTGTTGATGGGTTTCAGATGGGTTTTGGGCATTTTGGTGGTTAGAGCTTTTCTCTCACTTGTGTTTGTTATTAGTCTGTCGTTGTGTGTTTTATGCAAGTGTGAAAAGTTGAAGATTCGTGTGTGCTTGAGTTGAGATCGTTGAATAATGGAAATGAAATGAGTGTTTTTTTTTGGTGGGGATTTGAAGAAGGTGGCATTAATGGAGTGAAGTGTCACAATCTAAACAAGCTGGCCACTCACGGGGTGTTTTGCAGGTTGAATGATGAGAATGACCCACCCTCGTCGAGAAATTATTCATTGTCCCAAGAATATTGGGACACGCACATGTCAGAAAATCTGACTTTTTGGTTATTTTAATTAAAAAAATAAGATAAATTAAAATTTTAATAAAATAAAATATTAAATTATAATTATAATTATAATTATTTTTTTCATAAAAATTAAAAAAACTTATTTCAAACGAAACTTTTTTATCCTAAGTGAAAATAGTAAAAAAATTAAAAATTAAAAAACTAACTTATATCTGAAACGAATCCTTAAACAAATATTCAGTTGTTTGAGATTTATTGTTTCAACTAATCCTATTTAGGTTTTGTTTAGGACGTGAGTTGATTTTTTAACTTTTTAATTTTTTTTGATTATTTTAATTTGAGATTAAAAAATCTTATTTTGAATGATTTTTTAATTTTTTAATTTTTGTGAGAAAAAAAATAAAATAATTATAATTTAAATATAATAATTTATTTTATTAACTTTAATTTATTTTATCTTTTTATAACTAAAATAACAAATCAAAAAAAAATCTCTTAAATTTGCTGAAGCACCACTTAAATTTGCTCCTAGAACAATAAATAGGGTATGTTTGGTTTGCATTTGGGAGATGAATTTTAGAAAAAAATTTCTATAAAATTGTTTGGTTTGAATTTTTCTCAAAAAAATTTCAAAATCACTTTTTCTCTCTTACATATCAATCAATCACTTTTTCTCTCTTCTCTCTCATTCTCAATCACTTTTTTTCTCATACACATCTACTCAAATTCTCCCAAAATATCAAATCATCCCAAACTCTCAAAAAAATAACTCTCCCAAAATATACAACCAAACAAACCAAAAAAATTTCTCCACTCCCACATGGACTCCAATATCTCCGAATTTTTAGGAAAAATCCTATTTCAAAGGTACAGTGAAAAAATATTAGATAAATTACAAATAAACTTATATAAATTATTAATTAAAATAGTTTTTTCATAATAATAAAAATTATTAATTAGTTTAATAATTTATTAATAAAAATTATCATTTATTATAAAATTAAAAATTTTAAGGAGCGAAATATAATTTTCGAAACCAGATATGACAAATCATATTTTAAACAAATATCAGGTGGGGGATTTTTATTGATAAATCTCATTTAGAAGTGTTTTAACCCAAGAAGTCCATGAAGAAATTTTTTAACCCATTTAATCCTATGTATGTATAGTTTTATTCCATAAAGTCATTTTTCTTGATTTACACAATTTTCTTGGACACTTATGCCCTTATATTTAATTTTGATACCCTTGTAAATATTTTTTGAACGGTTAGCAATTTTATGATGTGAACATTCATATTTTAAAATTCACATTGGTAGGATTGTAAAATTGGCCCGTAGGCGGCCCGAAACCCGCCCGTGAGCCGGGGCGGGCCCAGCCCGTTAACAATGTGAATATTCACATTGACATATTAACATCAACATTAATAGGAATGTAAAATTGACCCGCGTCCCATGGCAACGCAAAACCCGCCGGCGGCCCGGGGCGGGCCCAGTTCGACCCATTAACAATGTGTATAGCGACCCCGGTCTTTTCCCATATGATTATTGTATCCGGACTTAGGTTCCGTAGCTCCTGTCATTGTAATATGATTGTTACCGTCCTTTAATTTCCTATTTCTGAGTTGGGGGATGCAATGGGCAGGTTTGTAGCAGGTTGGTTGAGCTTGGGAGCAATGGGTTGCTGCCCAGAATTTTGACTCTTCGCTCGAGCGAGCAGTTATTCGCTCGAGCGAGCTCTTTGTTTTGGTCCGTCGCTCGAGCCAGGGTTTCCTCGATCGAGCGAGGATTGCGTTTTGTAGTAGACCTGAGGGCAGAGGTTTTTGGCTCGAGCGAGATTTTCTTCGCTCGAGCGAGTTAGTTCGTTCTTCGCTCGAGCGATAGTTCCTTCGCTCGAGCATGTGTCTGGTTACAGACCTGAGGGTTTGAGTTCTTCGCTCGATCGAGTTTTTTTTCGCTCGAGCGAGCTTTTGGGTTATTGGCTCGAGCAAGGCTTCCTTGGCTCGAGCGTAGCTTCTCTGTGTCTGGTCGCTCGAGCGACCAAGTCTTCGCTCGAGCGACCAAGTCTTCGCTCGAGCGAGCCTGTCCAGTTTATATACGCAGCAGCGGGTTTTGATCAGTCTTTTTCATCCTTTTTTTTTATTCCAAACCCTATGTCCGACTTCTCTCTCTCCCTACTCACCTTCTTTTTTAGGTTTGATCTATTTAAAGAGTGTTTCTACCCTAGTTGCTTTATTAAAAAGATAGAGGGAGTCGAGGGCTTTCATTTAATCTGAGCATTTGGCGATTTGGAGCACTTTGGTATTTGGGCACTCATCTCTGTCTTCACCATTTGGGTTGTTTTCTTCGAGGTAGGGATTTCCTACTCCATTTTATAGGTTTTGTTCTAAGTTTTGGTATTTTGATATGTTGGGGATACTTTGGTAAATTTTGGGAAAAATCCTAGTTGTATTATTAAATTAATTTGTATAATTAATTCATGAAATTGGGGAATTCATTGATTTAATGGCGTAGTTGGATAATTTGAATCATTTGTCTATTGAATTGTTGACATAGTTATTTTCAGTTTAGAAATAACTGTTTTGGGCTATCGGTGGAGGATAGCCGTGCTTGTTGTAGACACTGCATGTGGATTAGGGATAACTGAAACTAATCACATTGGTTGAGTCATTCATTTTGACTGCTGAAATAATACAGACATTATGTGTATTGACCGTATGTTATATGTTATGTGTTTACATACATTGTTTTGTGTGGGAGGAGATAGGGGATGTACTCAACGGTTTAAGGGAAGATAGGGGATGGACCTCTAAACCGAATTTTGTTTGGGAGGAGATAGGGGATGGACTCCATTAGCATCACTTTTATGTGTGCTTATTTATATAGAAGTGTTTTTATTGATACAGCACTAAAATGTGTATCAATCTGGAAGTATGAAGTGTTTTGATTTGAGCTTGAGTCTCATTTGTTTGTTGACATTGGAAGAATGTGAATATGATATATATAATTCACTGTTGTAAGTTTGGCCAGGTTCTGAGCCATATTGATAAAGTTGGAAAGTAAAACGTGTCTTAGACAATAGTGTTATGAGACTGTAAAATGAAGTAATTGATTATCTTGGTTAACCATCTATTGAATGCTATTGCTTTATTCATTGCTTATATTTGGTTTAGTATATTTCTACTGGGCTGTGGCTCACCCTTTATGGGAACATCATTTTCAGGTTCAGGGGATAAGCTACCTCCAAGGACTTAGCTTGGAAGGACTTGGATTTTGAAGACTATTTTTAGTTATTTGTTTTTCATTGTTAGTATATGTAAACACTCAAGCCTAGGGCTTTATTTATATTTGAGTTAGAACTCATACTTTTGTGTCCAAGTGTTGGCTTGGAAAGATGTAAGCCGGTAGGGCATTTACTTTGATGTTACATGTAATGCTTTGTTTAGTAAGACTCTGATGGATATTATAATGAATTATTAAAGTGTTTTCTTTAAATAACACATGTCAATGATATATATATAATGGGTTAATTCTGAGGGCATTACAATGTGAATATTCATATTGACATGTTAACATTCACATTGATAAGAGTATAAAATTGGCCCGCGACCCGGGGCGGGCCCAGCCCGGCTTGGCCCGTTGACAATGTGAATATTCACATTGACATGTTAACATTCACATTGATAGGAGTGTAAAATTAGCCCGCACCCCGTGGCTGCTAGAAACCTGCCCACGGCCCGAGGCGGGCCCGGCCCAGCCTGTTAATAATGTGAATATTCATGTGAATATTCACATTAACATGTTAACATTCACATTGATAATAGTGTAAAATTGGACCGCAGCCCGTAGGCGGCCCGAAGCCCGACCGCAACCCGACTCGTGACATTGTAAATATTCACATTGATATGTTAACATTAACATTGATAGGAGTGTAAAATTTGCCCGCTGCCCGAAACTTGCCCGCGGCCCGGGGTAGGCCCGGCCTGGCCTGTTGACAATGTGAATATTCACATTCACATGTTAACATACACATTAATAGGAATGTAGAATTGGCCCACGGCCCGTGGGCTGCCCGAAGCCTGCTCACGGCTCGGGGCAGGCTCGTTTGGGTCCGAGCCCAAGCCGGTGGGTCGAGCCTCGGGTCGAGCCAATGGGCTTGGGCCGGGCTTGGGCGGGCCTGGCCATTTTTTTTTAATTCTTTTTAATTTTTTCTATCAAAATTTTATTATTTTCCACAAAAAAAGACACTAGGCCTCAGCGCGGGCCGGGCCTCGGACTGAGCCTTGAATGGGCCCTAATCGGGCCGATGGGCCCGGTCGGGCTTCAAAGTAATGGCCCAGGCCCTAGCCTAGGGTCTAAGACTAGGCTCGAGCCCAGGTCCAAACGAGCCTTTCCTGAGCCGCGGACGGGTTTCGGGCAGCCTACGTTCTTTTTGACTATTCCATTAAGTCCTATTTGAGGTAAGAAGAACAAAAAATCATTTTCATCTACTTATATTCTATTTAGTCCACATTATTTTCTTATGTTTCAATAAGTCCTATGGAAGACATAATTACCAAAATACCCATAATGTGAATGTTCACATCGTCAATGTGAATGTTCATATCATCAATGCGTAGAGGCCTGGACCGGCCCATATCGAGCCTCGTGGGTGTTCGAAAAAATCCGGCCCGGCCCACGGGCTAAAAAATTAGGCCCAGGCCCTAGCCCTGACACAAGGGTATTCGGGCTTTGGACGGGCCGGGCCTACCCCGGACCACGAGCAAGCTTCGGGCAGCGGGCTAATTTTACACTCCTATCAATGTTAATGTTAACATATCAATGTGAATATTCACATTGTCACGGGTCGGGCCAAGCCCGCCTCGGGCTGCAGTCGAGCTTTGGGCCGCTCTATGAGCTGCGGGCCAATTTTATACTCTTATCAATGTGAATGTTAACATGTCAATGTGAATATTCACATTGTCAACAGGCCGGGTCGGGCCCGCCCTGGGCCGCTGGCCAATTTTATACTATTATCAATGTGAATGTTAACATGTCAATGCGAATATTCACATTGTCAACAGGTCGGGCCAGGCCCACCCCAGGCCACCCACGGGCTTGGGCGGATTTCGGGCAGCCACGAGGTGCGGGCTAATTTTACACTCCTATCAATGTGAATGTTAACATGTCAATGTGATTATTCACATTGTCAACGAGCCGGGTTGGGCCCACCCCGGGCCGCGGGCGGGCTTTTGGCCGCCCATGGGCCGCGGGCCAATTTTGTACTCTTATCAATGTGAATATTCACATTGTCAACGGGCCGGACCAGGCCCGTCCCAGGCCGCCCATAGGCCACGAGTGGGTTTCGCGCCGCCACGGGACGCGGGCCAATTTTACACTCCTATTAATGTGAATATTAACATGTCAATGTGAATATTCACATTGTCAACGGGCCGGGCCCGTCCCGGCCCTACTCGAATTTTTCCGGGCACCCATGAGGATCGACATGGGCCGGGCCCCTACATATTGATGATATGAACATTCACATTAACGATGTGAACATTCACATTAGGGGTATTTTGGTAATTATGTCACCCATAGGACTTATTGAAACATAAGAAAATAATATGAATTAAATGGAACATAAGTAGATGAAAAGGGTATTTTGGTCTTCTTATCTCAAATAGGACCTAATGGAATAATAAAAAATAGGGCTGAGCAAGGAATCCGTGAAATCCGTAATCCGATCCAGTCCAGTCCAATCCGATAGGTTTGGATTGGTTTTTTGAATCCGTGGTTCGGTTCCGGATTGAATAATTAAAAATCCGTAGTTCACGGATTGGTTCCGGATTGAATCCCACGGTTTCGGATTGGAACCGATCCGGACCGTATACAAATAGTCTATA
Organism: Camellia sinensis; assembly: GCF_055761805.1. Classification (NCBI taxonomy): domain Eukaryota; kingdom Viridiplantae; phylum Streptophyta; class Magnoliopsida; order Ericales; family Theaceae; genus Camellia; species Camellia sinensis. The sequence goes on from NC_138967.1 coordinate 55,462,460, forward strand.
TTTTTATTATACATCCTCCCCCATAGTATCTTTTCTTATTCTATGTAAAATCTAAACTCAAACCTAAAATCGTATAATATCTTCTTTTATTACTTTTGTTTGTTAGTTTTAAGTTTTAATTTGCAATGGTCTAAATACTTATGGTGAAACCAGTTTTCTTATGGTTGTTTAAATTCTAGAACAGTATGTCGTTATTATAGAAAAACATGTTGCTATTATGGAACTAATATAGCGCTATGTTTATATTTTTATGAAATTCAAGTGTTATATATATATTTTTGTTATTTAATTATGTGAATCCGTGGTCCTAAACCGATCAAATCCGTATTTAAATGGATTGGTTCGGATTGGTTCCATGATTTAAACGGATTGGATTGGTTCCAATTTTTTAGGAACTGTAAATAACGGATTGGTCCTGGTTTTATCCCAATCCGGTCCAATCCGGACCATGCTCACCCCTAATAAAAAAGAATATGGATTGGATGGAATAAAACTCTTAGAAAGTGGATTTATCAAAAAAACTTCCATTTGTAATTTATTCAAAAATATTTTTAAATAAATTATAAATACATTCTCTAAGATTTGTTTGTCTTTTGCAATTTTAAAAATTACATCTCTTCCCTTCAAATTTATAATTATGTAATAAAAAGTCTATTTTATTAATAAATCATCAAATCAATTAATATTTTTTTAATAATGTCAACAATATATTCCAATTAATAATTCAAATAATTTTATTATTAGATAGAAGAACAATTAGAAATTTTATTTTTTGTGTTAATTTTGTTAAATAAAAAATACTGAAAAATGGGATATTTATAATTTCTCAAACCATAGAAAACAATTTGTATTTTAAGCAAAATATTAGGGGATGTATTTGTAATTTATCTATATTTTTATGGGCAAATTACAATAATAATCCTATCATTTGGGGTTTGTATCATTTTGTTCTGTGACCCTAAATTTTTAATATTATTTCAAACAAGGACAATCAAAGATGTTTTCTTTGTAAATGGTCCATTTCAAAGGTAAAATCGTCATACAACTTATGTTGTATTAGTTAACTTGTATATTATTTGAAATATAATGATATTTTTTTAATAAATAATGTTAGCACTTTCTTGGTTATAAAATTCTGTTTGGTTTGATTTTCAAAAAAAAATTTCTAATTTTTTTTCTAAGAACTAAAAATTAAATTGATGAAAAAAATTAAAAACATATTATTTTTATATAATTTTATCTTTTAGGATGGTAGAAATAATATTTTTAAATTAATTTTTTTACATTTATTTTCGCTAGTTAGTTTCTATTTTTTCAAAAGTCAAACATGACGACAATTTTGATGTTATAATTAAACCAATTCATTAAATCAAAAAATCTAAAACTAAAAATATTTCATATATTAAGCATATCAATTATACATTAAAAACCCTAGGTGGTGTTTGGCAAGTTGGGTTGGGGCTAAAATAGCCACAAAAGACAAAACAGACTATTTTAGCCACAACAAACAAAACATCACATCCAACCCATAATCATTACACTCTTCTCTCACAAAAAAAATCAAAAAAGCCAAAAAGCCAAAAAGTCCTTCCCAAACCAAACTTTTTAGCCCAGGCTAAAATAGCCAAAAAAGCCAAAAAACCAAAAAGCCAACCCACTTCCCAAACGGAGGCCTAATAACCATCCATTACATGATAATTATCCAAAAATATCTTGTTAATAACAAAAATAACCATCTATTACATTATAACCATCTAAAAATATCAACATAAACAACCACTCATTACATGATCATCATCCAAACACATATTAAAAATTAATTTAATAAAAAAATAAAATGTAAAAATGTAAAAGATTTGTTACTTTTATATAATTTTATCTTTAGTGGATGGAAATGATATTAAAAAATTTGAAAATAACTTTATAACATTTATTTTTTATCAAATTAGTTTATATTTTATCAAGTTGATAATTTTGTTCTTGAAATTGAGTATTTTTTATTTGCAAAGAAAACAATGTATTGAATTTTCCTTATCTGAAATGAAATTTAAAATTCAAAATCAAATGTATCACAATTGAAAGGTCATGAACCAAAGTCACACAAGCTCCAAACTATATAAACAATTAGTGTAACTCATATTACTTTTATTTTTATAGTGGTATAAATTTTCTATGGGCATAATGTAAATTATTTTTGTATATAATACAAGTTCATTCTGTACGTCAAAATTACATCACAAAATATTTCATTCATAGTTTAATTATTTTTGGAGCAAATTACACTGATACCTCCTGATGTTTCTGTTTAATGCAGATCCTTCACTTACATTTGAAAAATTACACTTACCTTCTCAGATGAAAATGACATATTTATCTTTTTGTCTTTATACATATAAAATAATAAAATAATATTGATATTTTGTTCATGTGATTTGAAAAGAAATAACAATTATCTTCTTTGATTTAACTCACATAAAAAATTAAATTTTTTTATTTTTAGTATTTTTTTTAATATTTTAAGTTTTTTTATTTTTATTTTTTAGGTACACCTAATCTAGATATACTTAAGAAGTAAAATATTTTGTGATTTTTTTTAAATTCACCAAATAAAAAAAATACAACAATTCAGTAATACTGTAATAAATGTGAATGAAGGTGTTTTGTAATATTGTAATAAATACAAGCGAATAGACAAGAAAGAAAAATGATGGTGGAAATAAAATTAAAAAATTCTACTCATATATAAAAATTTATACAAAAAATATCATAAAAATATTGTGATAATGATGTCGTTATAAATATAAATCATGTTTATATGTGTTTTGTTTTAAAATAAAAGATCACCTTTAAGTTATATCATTGCGTTTAAAAATTTTATATAAAATTTATGTTTATATATCATTACTTAATAAGAATATATTTAAATAGAATCTAATGACGAAAAATTATATAATGTAATCATAATGATATGAAAAAGAAATAGTAAGAAAATGACAAAATGATCATTTAAAAAAATTTAAGGCATGATATCAGTAATTCAGAGAATAATTTAAAATGAGATTACAAATATTAAAAAGAAAAATATAATTTTGTAAATGTAAAGAAAAAAATCTATATTAAATAGAAACTTTAGGGATCAGTGTAATTACCCTTATTTTTTCATTATTTTTGAATTATAATTTTTCCTAATGAACAATGATTGAGATTTCTCATCCCCGCAATATTTTCATAAATTTATATCGCTGAACAACACACATATGAAAGATCAAAATCACTTTAGAGGTGATGGGTCTTCCGTAAAGGTCCCAAACATTTCCCTTTCCAAATTTTTATGCCAAGGCCTATTCATGAATCCAGTTGTATCTATGTTCATGTTTTCGCTATTGCCTTTAATGCTGACGAGACTCAGTTTGATCAAGACATTGGCAAGACAGTTCTACTACAAAGACATATGCCTGTTTGGCGAGCCTTTTTTTAAGGTAAAAATTAATAATTAAAAAGTAAAAATTAAAAATATTTTTATCTTAATTTTTAAATAATTAATTTTTTTTTTCAATTTATTTAAATTATTTTGGTTTAAATAAACTATAAATAAAAATTACACCAAATAAGTTGACTCAATCTCTGAAATTAAAATAATTTATAACCTCCCCACAAAAACTATAATAAAGAGTCCCATACAGCCATCACAAAATATGATTCCTTACTATGGGTCATTTTAGGAAGAACAAAATAAACAGTTTTTTTTGTTTTTTTAAAATAAGAAAAAATTTGTTGCATTTATCTTTTGGTAAAATTTGTTTAGGAACATCACTTTTTAATTTAAAAGTTAAAAAATCATTACAAAAGTCAAAGTTTTAATAAATTATAAAAAAAAAGTTAAAAATTTTCTTTTATTTCTATTTTTTACACATTTTTTTGTAAAAAATTAAAAAGTAATCACAAATATACTAATTTTTTTACCTCATATTTTAGCTAAAAAATCAAAAAATTACTAAAATAACTTATTCTCAAATGATGCCTTAGATAAGTCAAACACCAATTTATTAAAATATCCTTAGAAAAATAACAAAATTTGTCACTAAACAAGAAGGATAAAATGGTAATTTCAAGCATGTGCATGAGGATAATATGAAAATTTCACAATATTTACAAATGATGTGATATCATATTATAATAATTTACAAAAAGTATTAGGAAAAAAAAAGAGAAAGTAAGCACTTCCCAAATGAAATTATGAAAAAGCCAAAAAGCAATAAAAATGTACACCCTCAAAATAGTATATAAATCAATCATTCATTCATGAGATCTATAAATATAATAGAAATGTTATATTTTCATTCATCATGGTTAATATTACAAGAGATATCACAAGCCTTACATTTTTATAAATGTTTATTTTGAAACTATAACATGTAATTCTAATTGAGAACAACAAAATAAATGCCCTAAGGGCTTATATCTTTCCAAGACTTCGCATGGTTATAACAAAAGTAGAGTCTAGTCTCTATACAAGTAAAGCCCTCGGCTTGAATAAATATTAAACACAAAGACGAAATCACAAAAGTGGAGCCTTCAGCCCTTAAGCCTCCTAAACTATGTCCTTGGAGGTGGCATGTCACATGTATCTGAAAATGGTTTTTCCAAGTAGGGTGAGCCAAAGCCCAGTAGAGATATGCTAAACAATATATGAGAATTAACTAAAATATGAGCATCAGATAAATGTGCAACATTCTTAACCAACACATATTCTTTTCAAGGTCATTCAATATAGATAGCCAATATCTCAATTCATTTCCATTCTTCTATTTTGGATAAGTCAATTAACCAAATTCATTATTATCAAAGCAACCAATATGAGACTACAACTTAATAGTTCACAATTCAATACATTCATCAATCCAACACTTCTATTTCTTGTCATTTTACGGAACCACGTGCGAGGGAACCAGCACCCATAAATATATAAGATTTCAGGACTTTCACCATGGACACTTCGACCAACTTAAGTCTTAATGGAGTCCATCCCCTATCTCCTCCTAAACAATGATACACATACACTGTATTTAAACACGTTGTCATATACAATGATTAATCAAATCACATATTCAATGGTTCAATCAAACCGTCATATTCAATGACATAATTCAGTTGTTTGGTTTTCAATCTTCCTAATTCTCATACAGTTTCTACAACAACCATAGCTATCCTCCGCCGATAGCCCAAAACAAATATTTCTAAATAGATAAATAAATCTATCAACAAATAATTTATCAAATTTTCATAGGTGAGTAATTTATCAAATCTAACTACACCATTCATTTACACTTTCCCTAGTTTCATATTCTCCATACCAATTTCATTATTTATACAAAAAGATTATTTAGTTCAAATTAGGGCAATCTTCCTCATTTCCCAAATATTACACCCAAGACCAAATTTCACCAATTATACCCAAGCAATATCATGTTCAAGACCTCTCATACACATATTGTACCAATTATGGAAAACCCCTCTTTCAAATATCAAAACCCTAACCCTAACTTCACTCAAACTTCCCAACTCCACCATTTATGTAAAAATAACAAATATCTAGTTTAAAACTCATATTAAAGAGTGGAACATCCCTATCTCAAATGTAGAGCCCAAAGAGGAAGAAAGAGAAACTTGAAGATGCCCAAAACTCAAACTTTTTCGAATCAAAAGGAAGCCCACGCAAAACTCTATCTTTTTAACAAAGAGAGTAGGGCAAAGAGACCCAAGATCATGGAGTATTTATAGAGAGTGTGTGTGTTTTAGAGAGAGAGACAGCCGGATTAGGGTTTTGGGTGAAAAAGAGACCAAAAAGTGATATAAAATTACGCTGCTACGAACTGATATACGCAATCCTCGCTCGAGCGATGGAGTCATCGCTCGAGCGAGCAGACACAACAGTGACCTCACTTGAGCGCAAGCAACGTCGCTCGAGCATAGAATGCAAAGCTTCAAGTCTACAACCAACGCAGATGCACGCTCGAGTGCAAGAAGTCTCGCTTGAGCGAAGAAACAATTTCACGAGGCTCGCTCGAGAGCAAGAAGCCTTGCTCGAGCGAAGCACTCCACCTTTCCAAAAAAGCTGCGTCTGGGAAAAGACCTGAGAACTCTTAATCATCGCTTTAGCGTAAGAACCCCCGCTCGAGCGACGAAACAGATTACACAAGACTCACTCGAACGAAGAAGCCAAAATCTGGGCAACAACATTCTAGACCAACTAACAACCAACCTGTTCCAAACTCACCCAACAAGTCCCAAAACTCAATTTCAAAGAATTAAAAGGAGGAAACAAGACATAGACAACAACATACAATTACGGAATCCGAGTCCGGAACACAACAAAGGTCGGGGTAAAACCAGGATCGCTATAAAAAATAAAAAAATAAACTATTTTTTTTTCTATCTTTCCAAAACAAGCCTATATTTTAAGAATTTTATATTTACAGAGAGTCTAATCTACAAATGGTTCAAGATTTTTGAAAATATCATATTAAACATTAAAATAAGATTTTATTTAATTAATATTTTCATTTGAAAATTGATTAATTTAATTAATTTTTTAATATTTTATAAAAAAAATATGCAAAAAAAAAAATGATATGACAACTTATAATGATTTTTTAACTATAAATTCATATTGCAAATTTTTAAAAAGTTAAAACTTTCCACAATAATTTTTTTTTATAGGTTTGAGATGGGAGTAAGGGACACTGTTGTGCCTTGAGGCACAGTAGTTTGCTGCCCTATTGTGGGAGATTGTCCCAAGTGTTTTTCAATAATCTGAACCGTTTATATTGTAGGGCTCGTCGAGTAGATCATCTATGCAAAAAATCAAGTTGATTAGATATCTGTAACCCTATAACCAAAGCACATTTGTTTTTATAGAAATTAACGGTTAACATAACTTTTATAAATTTTTAAAAATAATTAGGATCTGTTCATGGGGTTATGAATATCATATTAACTTGATTTTTACATAAATAATATTCTCGACAAACCTTACAATATGAACGATTCAGATCATCGAAAAACATTCGGAACAATCTCTCACAAGAAGGCAGCAGTAACTGTTGTGCCTTGAGGCACAACAGTACCCCTCATCCCTATGAGATGGTGGTTTGAGTAACTTGAAACCACCTCTAGTCTAACAAAATTGGTCTAAAAGATTACATAACCTTAAAAAGAAAAAGAAAAAGAAAGAGAAAAAACAGTAGATGGAGTTGTATTGGTTGGCCAAATAGCCCTCTTTGTAATGGTTAACATTTTTTTTATTAGAACCTTACATTATTGGTGTAACTTGGACGAATTCAACTTGAGAATTCAACTTGAATTTTTTTTTTTATGACTTGAACAAAATAATTTTGAATTCAGTGTAAATTTAGGCAAAAATCAGAAGTTTGAATTAAATTTGAGTAAATTTGGACAAAGACACTAAACAATTTGAGCAACTCGAAATCCAAATTATATATATGTATATATATAATGTAAATATAAATTATTAGTCACTGAATAATATTAAAATAAATCGTTAGTTCATATTAAATATATATTATACACAAATAACACAACAAAAAATCTTACATTTTTTATTTTTTTTACTTAGAAATTGTAAAGACCATCATAGCAGTACATAGGTTCTTCAATTTTATCTCTCACATTACATAAATTATTTGCCTTTTATAAAAGAAAAATGTAAATAGAGTTTAATTTTAACAAATTAATTAACTTAGTTGCACAAACAAACAAAAATCCTCAAATTTATGTACAATTCAGACAATTCAATCAATTCGGGTCTAACTCGACTCATTATAATTCGAGCTTAAACAGGTCTAGATAGCTCTCAACACAATTTAAATTGAACATGAACAACCTTTTTAATCTGTTTGAACTTGTCTGAGTTACACCTCTATCTTCAACAATGTTACATCCACCGAATTTGGGATCACCCAAATCTCCCGAATTTATGGATGTCGATCTTCCAACCAGTCATCCGGGAGGATGCCAGTTGACATGTCAATTGACAAGGATGACAACCATGATTGACAAGGGTGACACCAGTCATCCAACCGATCGTCCAGCTTACATAATTCGAGCGAGTTCAAATTCAATGTATCAACCATTTTTCCCTCTGTCTTGCATAGTATTCCCTTGTATGAACTTTTTATTTAATTTTTTTTTCTCTACATTAATAGACGATGGAAAGTTCATGTTTATCCATGTCAGCTTTGTGGTGTTTGACTTGGTAAAACATGTTGTTAGAGTATCTCCAATTGTTCATTAAATCTTTCATTAAATTTGAATAAAAATTTGATGAAAAATTTGATTTGATATGATGCACTCCAATCGTTTTCATCAATTATTCCGGTCATCCTGCCAGTCATCTAGCGTAGAGTAAATCTTGATCAAAATTTAGTTGTCTACCCGATCATCCACCCGGTCGTCCAACAATGATCAATTTCAAAATTTGATGAAAGGTTAAACGCTCTTTCAATTTATTGAAAAATCTGTCGCTTCCTTTATTTGATATCACTTTGATGACAAGATTGGAGCACCGTTTTCACTAAATTTTCATCAAATTTTGATGAAAGATATGAGTAAACATTGGAGATGGTATTAAGTGGTATCACTTTTTAAGAGATATGATGCATGTTCGTGGAGAAATTATTCATTGTCCTATGGGCAAATTTAGGTGGTGCCCCAATCAGAATATTATTAGTTGAAGTAGTGGGTCTCATTACTTGTTTTTGTCCATTTTAGAGAGACAATTGGACACTTGTTTAAACATGAATGGTATGAAGTAATGCTCTTAAACTATCAAATAACTTCTCATGTTCATGGGGCGGTGTAGTGAATAGTGGAAATCAACTAAGAGTTTGATTTACATTCTACGAATAAAAAATAAAAAAAATAAAAAATCACAGCCCTCATTTGGCATGAGGCTTCTTTAAGGTTAGGGGTTAATTTAGCCACAAAAAGATCGGCCTCGTTTGGGAACAGACTATTTTAGTAACTTTTTGACTTTTTACGAAAAGATGTGTAGAAAAGTGAGAGAGTGACATGACAACTTATAGTAACTTTTTTGACTTTTTGGCTAAAATGTATAGTATGTTTGGCATAAAGGTTTGGGTTGGGTTGGGTTGGGGCTATTAGCCACTGTGAGACCATGAAATATCCTCTCACATGGATTGTAAAGATCCAACGAAGAGATGAACTTTATTCCAGTAGACCTGCACAGATGAGCATGATCGGCGCCACCCAACTGAGGTTGCCGGTCGGAGACACTCTGATGCTAAAGTTAGTCTTTTGATTGAATGAATAGAGCTATGGAAATCAAGAGTGTTGGTGTGTAGTGTAGGGAGAGAGCATATATCTCCTCTTCTGGGATACCCCCTCTTTATATAGATAGGGGGGTGTGATATTTGTTTGGGCTGGACCTATTGTAGGCACTGTTTGGGTTAACCCCAATAAGCAGATATATATTTTTTTCTAGTGCCCACAATTGCCCCAAAACTTTCATTGTCTGCGGTAGAAGGAATGAGAGTTTTTCTTGCCGAGTTACGCTGTTCAAATAGCTGTTAGGTTTTTTTGATAAAGAACACTCTTGATAAATGAATAAAATGTATGAATGAATGACTGCATGTATGCTTAAATGTATGAATGACTGCATGTATGCTTAAATGTATGCTTGAATGTATGTATATAAAGGATGGCGATCATAGGACGAAATTATATCACATGAGTTCCAAACAAATCATAACGATGGGCCACGGTATTGTTACCCCCGGGCAAGGACTATAGGTTACGGTATTATGACCCCCGGGCGAGGGTGTAGTATATTGTCAAGTGCAAAGAGCGCTTCAAAATATGGACTTTCGTGCCGAGCTAGAGATATTTCTTTGTACCGAGCACGAAAATGATTGCCTGAACCAAATAATGTAGATTAAATAAGGTAGATATATCAGCTAAAAAATGGACCACAATATTATTTCCCCCGGGCAAGGGTGTAAACTTGTGGTATTATAACCTCCGGGCATGGGTGTAGACCTGCGGTATTATAACCCCCGGGCTTGGGTGTAGGCCTGCGGTATAATAACCCCCAGGCCTGGGTGTAGGCCTGCAGTATTATAATCCCCGGGCCTGGGTGTAGAACTGCAGTATTATAACCCCCGGGCATGGGTGTAGGCTTGCAGTATTCTAACCCCGGAGCATGGGTGTAGGCCGCGGTATTCTAACCCCTGGGCATTGGTGTAGGGGTGTAGGCCACAGTATTCTAACCCCCGGGCATAGGTGTAGGCATGCGGTATTCTAACCCCCGAGCATGGGTGTAGGCCGTGATATTCTAACCCCCGGACATGGGTACGCCTTTGCTGATGGCGCTCCATGTTGAATACGAAGATTACGCTGTACTCAGAGACTTTTTCTGTTTTAAGTAGCGATCAAGTGCTAATATTGCAAGGATTTGAATAATGCATCCTATGTTAGTGATGGCCTGTACCAAATTAGGTAGACGTGTTAATCACAAATAATATTTCACAAATAATATTGCTCCGCTTGTAAGGAATTTCCAAGTAGATATCCTTCCAACTATTTAATTGTCGAGAATTTTGGGCCAATTAGCATTGCTCGGTTTGCGTTCAGTCCAATATAGACTTGCCCCATTGCTTTTGAATGACAGGTATTAGTCAGAAGGAATGTAGATTGGACTTGCCCCATTCCCCTATGTTGCAGGGCAGATTCAGCTTTGGTAAAATGACGGTGCGCAAAAATATGGGAACTGCCGATTGCCAAGTGTGTAATGTATTGCCCCAAAACTGGTGCTTACTTAGAGCGGTGTGAAAGGGAGCGGGAGTTTGTAACTCAAGTTAATGTCGTTGTAATGTTTGGACAAAGTTGGTCGAGCATGCATGCATAGCAGAGGTGCCGAGATGATGATCGATTGATATACTCCAATTGGAAAGTGGAAAATTGACTGTAGGCAATAAAATGGCCAAGGTAATGAAATGAGTGATTGGGGAAGACAGAAGATTATTTCCTTGCCCCAAGATCCTGCTGCTGAAATTGCATGCCAATCATACATGATTTGACCGTTGATTTTGCATTTAATGTTCATAATTGGCTGAGGTACTGAGCTCAATATGTGACTCATAATTTGCAGAATTAGACCATACGGATGTGTTCAGAAGGGTCCAAATAGTTGGAAAGAATTGTGGGATTGCTATAATCGAACTCCTGATGGCGTAGTTGTAGCCAAAAATAAAACTGATGGCTCAGATCGGTTAAGAATAGTGCACTGTGAAGCATTGGATAATTGCTCCTATATTGTTGAGTTTAGACGGTTTGGCTTGGTTATTTAGCAAAAATTAAAAAGAAAATTGTTGCTGGTGAGAATTAAACTCTTGTTCTTGGAGTGAAAGAATAATTCTAAACCACTTTGCCATGACATATCCGTGTGTATATATTTTGCACATTATATATTTGAACTTGATCGTGCTGCTATGATAGGATGTAATTTAGCCGCAATGCATGGAATAATTTCCTAGGTTGGCCAACTTACGTCGTCTTCTCCAGCAGAATGGTGATATCGTTCGCCAAACTTCGTCAAGCTCGTACGGTTTCGTTTTAGCTCCGATTTTGACGCGGTTTATGGCGTTGGACTCGTTTGATGTGGACTTCACACTGGTACAGTCAAATCTTGAGTTCGACAAGGCTGAAAATGTCAATTTCTGGACATTTAGTCAGTTTCGCAACTATCAGCGACCTATGGGTAGTTTGTGGCTTTACTAGTCGGTGTTTGTAGACTCCGCTAGCCAACGTGAACCTGCTGGTATGCCACGAAATTCTTGCTCACATGAAGAAAAATGTAAACCCACTTGCTAGAGAGAGAAAATGGGTACGTAAACGCAGTCGGCGACACTTTGGCTGGCCAAAGCACTTGGTTCTCGGCATTGTAGTTCAGAAGGGCGTCGGACATGGTTTGAGAGATGAATTAATAAACGGGGTCAGAGGTCCTGATTGAACGACCGGTTAGTGTAGAATGGTTGCCGAGTAGTCGAACATGCCGAATAGAGTCTGCAAGTTACGCCGCCTCGACTGGGTTGCAGAGATGCCAAGTTGTGTTGTACCGATGGGTAGCTTGAGTTGTACGAATGCCGAGAAAGGTGGAAAAGATGCCGAGTAGCCTTGTACAAGGTATGGCACTGCCGAACAGCTTTGTAGCTTTGCCGAATACTTTTCTAGGAGTTGTGGTACTGCCGAGTAATGTTGATGAAAAATGACGAATTAATCATGGTGGTAATAATGGTGCAAAATAATGTTGCCGAATAGAGTTGATGCACTGCCGAATAATATGAATTAATAGTGGCCCAAATGGTGTAAAGCCGAATTCTTCATGCAACAGGTCATGAAATGCAGAATTTTTTATTCAAACTCCCAATTTTGAGCCCTTGCATCTCCCTCGTTTGAAGTCCGATTGGCTTCATTTTTGCAGCTTGGATTCACCGCTCGGCCTAGTGTTCATTCCACTATTCAAACGCTTCAATCCGCCTCGAATTAGATGTCGTTGGACCTCCGAAAGTTGACCAAAAATAAGATTGGTCTACTCTCTTTTTGTGTGTGTGTTCGGCTCTTCAATGTTGCGGAGTAAGTAGTGGTGAGCATGGTTGCGCAATGGAAGTAACTCGGCAAACTCCAAATGTAACTCGACTCCTTGGTTGGTAGCGTTTTTATTTATTTATTTTTATTATTATTTTATTTATTTATTTATTTATTTATATTTTTAGCTTGCCAATTTACGATCGGTGCCGAGAAGACAAGTTGGGTCTTAGATGACGAATTTTTTTTGTTTCCAAAGAGCTAATTTTGTCACTGTAGATATTTGTGAGGAAATATTTTCGTCACCGGGTTCGTCATTGAATGTTTGTCACTAAAAAGCATCGTGATGAAAAATAATTTCGTCACTAATGAAATTACTTCAGTGACGAAACTTTTTGTTACCAATAAAATAACATTTTGTCATTAAAAATCCTCATTTTCGTCACCAAATAGTTATTCAGTACCACATTTATAACTTTAGTTGATGAATAAATTTGTCACCCATGTTGATCATTGATGAGGAAATAATTTCGTCACAGTAAGATGTAAAGTTGATGAAATTTTTTGTCTCCAAACGTCATACATGGGTGACAAAATATATTTCGTGACAAAAATATATATATATGTGACAAAATTTTTAGTCACCAAAATACAAAATCAATGAAAACTTTCATATATAAGCTGCAATAAATTTTGTCACAAAAAATATTTATTAGCGATGAATAATCACTTTGTCATAATAAATACAAATGACGAAAAAAATTCGTCACTACACTTGTTCCATATTTTATATTTTAATTTAAATTATTATTTCATAAATATCCCTGCTCATATCCCAATAGCCTTTTAAATTTAGTAAGAAATCCATTAGCTACTATACATCACTCCACAAAAAAAATTCACTAAAAAATTTATATTATAAATCAAAATATATCCATCAAACAAATTTAATAATAATCCATTAAGTATAACAAAAAAAACCATCAAAGCAAATCCCAAAACAAACTAACATGGACTCCACAAAAAAAAAAAAAAAAAAATTCAACACTTGATCTTCATTTGCAAGAATGTTTCCAGACGTCATGAATAACCAATCTGCAAAGAAAATAAAGAAAAAAAAATATTAATATATTATCAATTACATCTAAACTCATATTTAAATAATTTTATTTTATAAACCAATTTTGTAACGCCTTCAAAATAACAACATTAAACCCATCCGTATAGAGACATGCATTGATACATAAAAGTCCACATTCATCTATTCATCAGAGTATTTCATTACAAAAGTATTACATTTTGACAACAAAGCAAATGCCCTACGGGCTTACCGCTTTCCAAGTTTAACACTTGGTTACAAAAGAGGGTACTAACTCAATTACACAATAAGCCCTTGGCTTGAATTTACACGTAACACATCCAAAAGGAAATAAGACAACAAAAGTTTATCCGTCTCTAGCCTCCCAAGCTATGTCCTTGGAGGTGGCATGCTACCTGTACCTGAAAATGATGTTCCCATATAGGGTGAGCCACAGCCCAGTAGAAATATACTAAACCAACTATGAATAATGCCTAAACGATTAGCAACTGATAGATGGTCAGTACTTACACTTCCATTTTCATCTTATTACAATTCCACGACAGTCGAGTCTATGTTACAATTCACTTTCAAAATTCAAGGTGGATACACATTATGGTGTTGTATTAATAACACATAAACTACTTCCATACTTCGCAAACAATGATGATATACATTTTAGTGTTATATCAACTCAAACAAACTTTTCAATAGATAAGCATATGAGCTATATCACTACTACAACAGATAAGCATATGAGCTATATCAATACTTCAACAGATAAGCATATGAGCTATATCAATACTTTAACAGATAAGCATATGAGCTATATCAATACTTCAACAGATAAGCATATGAGCTATATCAATACTTCAATGGGTGAGCATATGAGCTGCATCCCTAGGTCCATCCCCCATCTTCCCTTAACCATTAACCGGTTTAGAGGTACATCCCCAATCTTCCCCTAAACCATTAACCGGTTTAGAGGTACATCCCCCATCTTCCCCTAAACCGTGGAGTACATCCCCCATCTCCTCTCATACACAAGTAATGCATATAAACACAGAATCACATATGCAATCAATCAATACATAAAATTAATGTATTCTATCAACCGTCTACACATAATGCATATAAACACATTGGTCACATGCACAATCCACAGATACCTAAAGTTAATGTATTCTATCAACCGTCATACTATATGACACATCCAATTGATTAGTTTTAGTTTGCCTAATCATCATGCATTGTCTACAACAATCAACACTACCCTCCACCGGTAGCCCAAAGCAATTATTTCTAAGCAGGAAATAAATGCACAAGTGGATAATATACCAACATTTCAACTAGATGAGCAATAAAAGATTTGACTACACTCTTTAGTCTCATGCATTCCCAATTTCAACATTCTCAATTCAATTCCTCGTTTTCTTCAATTAATTAAATGCATTAATTAATTAAACCAATTAGGGCAAATTACCATAATTCACAAAACAACCCTAAGGTTCCATTTCCATCAATGTCCCAACATTAATCTCATTTCTCTATGTCTAACATGCATATAGGTTTATATATCTAAAACCCCAACTTTTGTAAAATTTCACAAAGGCCCAAACTTTCTCAAAATTACCCAACAACCCCCAACATATCAAAATGCTAAAATTCTAAGACAAAGTTCATAGGATGGAGTATGTTATCCCTACCTCAAATAATGGGACCCAACGAAGGAGGTGAAGAAACGGAAATGCTCCAAATCCCGAAATTTTCAGATTACAAGGTAGCCCTCGACGATCAACACAACTCTTGTAAAGGCCCAAGGTGAGAAAACAACTCCTACTAGATCAATCCTAAGAGAGAAGTTAGGGTTTTAGTGAGAAGAACTCTCAAAACAGCTTTTTGGAAAAGTAAGAGAGAGAAAGGATGTTGAAAAGTGAACAAAAAGGTCGAATCTCGGCTTTATATAAAAGTCGCCCCGCTCGAGCGGCAAAATCCCCGCTCGAGCGTCACTCACAGATCCCCGCTCGAGTGTCACTCACAGATCCCCGCTCAAGTGTCCAATCTCCCGCTCGAGCGGCGGATGCTCCCAGAACTTTTACAGACATGGTTCCCGCTCGAGCGTCAAACTCCCCGCTCGAGCGTCTACCGCTGCAGACGAAATACTGGGTGGGTGATTTCCCCGCTCGAGCGCCAACACCCCCACTCGAGCGGACAAGCAACAACAGAGTCCCGCTCGAGTGTCAAAAGCACTGCTCGAGCGGAGAGACTAAAAACTGGGCGAAGATTTTACGTTTTAAACACAACCAACTTATTCCCAACTTGCCCAACACAACTCAAAGCTCGAACACAAAGAGTAAGGGATAGAAAGAGGATAAGACAACAGCACCCTTACAAAACCGAATCCGGATTACAGTTAAGCACAAAAAGGAAAACCGGGATCGCTATAAATTTTGTAGAGATGCATATAACAATCCAAAACTTCAAAGAGTTGAGGTGATCCTTGATGATAACCAACACGGATAACAGAAGATGACAAAAGATTGCAAGAATACCATGTATCACTAACACTAATGCCAACAGGAACCAGAGAGAATCACAGGACATGTTTGACACAAACTAATTAGCCCACGGTTTTTACAAGAGTTAACATTTTCATTGAAATCTAAATATGTTCTTGTTTTATTTTTAACCTCAACGAGGTAAAAAGGTCCAAACACACACATGCGAGCAAACATAAAAACAAAAACAAATACACATGAATAGATGTTGAAATAAAAACACAATTACCTCCATGTTGATTGTGCAAATACCTTGAGTGCATTTCAGATATCTGTGACCATTCTTCATCTTCTCCATTTGAGCTCCTAGAAACTTCTGAACCCTTGGGAGGTTGGCCAGAGTTACCTTAGAAAGAAGACAAACAACTTAACTCCTTGGGCATACACATATTGGTAATTGCACATTTGTAAAAAAAGTTCTAGATACCATCATATACAAAGTCACATAGAGATATAATCTCAAAGTATAAATTTGGGGGGTTCAAAATTCCCATATTGACAATCTTATATATCATAGAGAGTATTGCCTAACAGTTTATTCATGATAAACAAAGTCTTCAAGAAAGGACACAAACATCATTATATTACTTGATATAAAGAATTTCAAAAAAAGAAATGCCTAACACTCAGGTTTCAGAATGGCCTACAAAAAATTACATGCCATACCATCTGTGGCTTGAGCAATGGATGGATTCTTCGCAAGTAATGCCTATCAAAATAAGCATAACATGTAAACAAGAGAACGGAGATTGACAGGTACATCAAATTTTAATAACATTTCGAAAGCATCAGGAGATATCTTTTCATAAAATTAATACCATCAGGAGATACTAAATTATTTGCTAGCAAGAGAAAACGCATAATCATATATGCAAAAAACACAAACATTTAAAAATTGAAGGCATATAAAGTACTCAGTTTAAATTCAAAGAACAGAAGGAAACTTGAGATAAAAAGGAAGTAGTCTACTTATATTCCAAATTTCATCAGAGAGAGAGAGAGGAAGAGACTTGAATTGAGTCCATGCCTTGCTACTAATTTTTCTCTTAAAACACACCTGTTGGAGTGACTACTTGCTTTTCAGTAAAAGGCAAATGACCAAGTCCATGCTCCACAACCTGAAAATCAAAAACAATAAAAGCAATGATGATTGGTAAGATTTAACATTTTTATTCTATTAACCTTTTGTAAATCAATGAAATTTGGATAAGCTAATTGGTTGAAAGTACCAGACAAATAAAGCCGATCTGAATAAAATACAAAATCATGCTTTGATATAAAACGATCTCAAATTAGCGTATGCATACCTCTTATTTGCAGCATGGGTCTCCAGTATGATCATAACTACAACTCAAGATGAATATTCGCATTTAAATCACAGGGAATGAAAAAAATGTTAACAAAATTCCCGTTCCTTTATGTCAATGTGAATAGCCCATATGCAATAGCACTCTAATGTTAACTCACTGGTTTGTTGTTGTTACTGTTCACTATCCCCAAAAAATTATTTATACAATGTGCCACCATCCCCATCCCAGAAGCAGAAACCACATCGTAGTTGTAAAGCGGTGGCTCACGGTTAAAAAGCTGTAGCACAACCTTACTTGAGGTCAGTTTTTGTATCTACCCAAGATTTAATTTTTTTTTGTATCCCCCCTCCCCTCAGAAGTTTGTCAAGATCACTAATCAATAAGATTTTGGGTGATTACCCATAAAAAAGATGCCCCCCCCCCAACAAAAAAAAAAAGAGGCTAAGACCACCATGTGAAATGAAAATAATAATAATAATAAATGAAGATGACACAAAAAGGAGTACCCAGAATGTCGATTGAATAACATAAACATTTGAATATATTTTGCAAAGGTTATGCTGACCAAGTTTTGTGCGGATATGTTGGACAATTAAAACAACAAATAAAGCAAAAAGAAGAGGCCAAGAACCAACAAAACCATAAACCGGCTGCAAACAGAAGCTACCAGCATGGCAAAAGAAAAAAGAAGAAAAACCAAAACAACATGCCAGCAGAAACAACAGGCCAGTAGCACCAACATGCCAACAAGCTAGCACTAGCACATAGCAGCACCAACACACAACAAATACAGCAGGCCAGCAGAACAGCACAACAGAACAAACAGCACAGCAAAATTGCATCAGTAAGGCAGCACAACAGCACCGCAGAACTATGGCAGGCTATCAGCACAACAGCATATCAACACCAACAATAGCGGTATAATCATCATACACAACAAATGACACAACATGAAGCTATGTTTATATGCATGATCATATAGAAATGCTAGAACTACAGTTTCCAAGGAGGCAGGGTGTCTATGGCCATCAAAAGGAAGCTATCTGCAATGAACATGCGCAGAGCTAATACACAAAAAAATAAAAGCAAGGCAATTGGTCATCCTAAAAGAGTGAAGTTGACCTCAATAACTCAGGCCTGCATAGGATATTTAACATGACCTTTAAGCATTGAATCAACTATGTTATTCTACAATGTAGCCTCATTAGACAGAGACCTTTATTATGTACAAGTTTTTCAAAAACCAGACAGCACTGCAACAATAATGGCCTACAAAACAAAGCTATAATAACAAAATTGCTACTCAAATGGATAATTTTATGGGATAATACATGAGCAATAATCTGAGTGGAGGAATGAGACTAGTGTCAACAAAAATCTTCATATTCATCAAGTTACGGACATGTGGGTCATGGAAAACTAGAATTCCCTCTAAGATAATTACATCAGATGCATTTACCTAACAAAGAACGTTAAACTGTAATTCAAAGAAGTTGAAGGAAAATTCATAAATCATCAAAACAACATTGCCAATATCAAAAACACAACATTCTTTCTCATTCTTCCTCTCTGAGACACTTGGGGCAGAGCAAATATTCTTGATGCAGACAATAATTACAACGATCCTCTTGTATATGATGAAGATGACTCTTATTTCAAACCAAGAGCTTCTCCTAACATGGAAACAATTTTCAAACTCAGGCCTCTGAAAGTGATCTGAAGTTTTGAGTGTTAACAGCATGCATTTTTCTTTAAGTGGTGTGATATTGAGTAGGCATTAACCAAATTCTGGACAATGAAAGAGTTTCTCTTATTTTTTTTTTCACTGTTATGAAATAGCTTTCACTTGGAGACAACGGGATTAGCCTCAAAGGTGGACTCAACGTGCTCCACTCACATAAATACAAGAATCACCAATTTATTCTTTTTTCTATAAAATAAATAATGACGCAAGCATTAACAGTTTCGTTGTCTCCCAAATTGCAATGAAATGCCAAATCAGCATCAGAAGTAGTCCATAAATAGGTGAAACCTGTGGTTAGTTGCTTTGCTTGATATGCCCACATAGTGACCATGCTATCTGACTGCAATGAAATACAAAATCAGCATCAAAAGTTTGCCATGCTAGTTGTCCACTATAAATTGAGGTATGCCATCTATTCTTAGGCTAGGACCTATTTCCTCTTTCAATAAGCAGGGAAAAAATTTGAGTCTGTAAGTTGTCAGTAAAATAAATAAGAAAAGCAATCCCAATGACTGGTGGAAAAAGATTGATTTAATAGCAACCAGGTGTGCAGAGCCAACTAAGATTATTAATGCAAGGCATAGGTATGGCCATGTTTGGTCAAATCGTAGCTAACGCAGAACACAAATGGATAGAAACCAAGAGAAGGAGCTTGGAGCCTAACCAGGAATACTTTCACAACTTATTTCTACTTCATTCAGCCAAAAGAGTTTGTTATTCAAAGAAAACTCCGTATCTCACAGGCTCTCTCATGGACATTGAAAGTATCTGCCCCAAATGTTCAAAACTATGAGAAAATTTGATCCACTCCTCTCCTCAATGAGATCAAGAACATTAAAAGCTAAATTCAGAAACGGATTCTTGCCCACACCCCTAACAAACATAATTAATAATACCCAACCCAACCCAACCCAACCCAACCCAGCCCAGCCCAGCCTAACGCCCTCTTTTCCCACACCAGAATTGTTAAGAAGTTTGGTGTTTTACCTGTGAGGTTAATGTGGTAAGATAATATTAATGCAGGTGAAATTTATATGAGAAGGGTCAAAACAATTATTGAATTTGCAATGACTTAACAAGTCTTCATGGCTCAGAGATATTCTACGGACCTTGACCATAGCATGTAACAAGGGAGGACATGCATAGCCAAAATTAGGATATTAAAATGAATGATTAGCAATAACATAAAACATAGAAGTAGATTCATTCTTGACAAGTTCAAGTTCAAGGTCACAGCAATTCTCAACAAAATTATATAAAGGAGCTGAGAAGCTTTTATCAAGTGCTATACATACCGACTACCACATTAATAGTACATACAAAATGTTGCGTAGAATATTACCTGCCGGAAATTGTCTGCACACCTGCGATGGTTTTTAAAATCATGTATTGGGACCTGGACAAATTCGCTACTTTTGACTTTCTCAATGCACTATACAAGCTATTCGGAGTCAAAAGCATCTACACATAAGTAAACATATATTTGAGATTTGCACAAAAGCTCCTATGCATTCTACTGAATTCTAGTTGCACCATATAGTCAGCAAAGCGGACAAAAACACCAACAGAGTTTACGTACAAATTAAAGGCCTATAGCAATACTTAATTATAAATTTTATTACCAGGATGATCAAAGTTATATTCATCCACTCGTTGTGCTTCTTCAGCTGTCAAGCCACGATAAAATGAATCCTACATATAAGCCACACCAAACATATATCAGGCAATTTGAAAGGGAAATTTGCTTTCATAAAAGAGTGAGCAATCCAAGCCAATCAACCAGGTGTCTATCAAAATTCCTATTACATTCCATATTGTAGCCATAGAATCCTAACAACAAAAAGTTGAAAAATATACATATCATACATGACATTTAACACTTTGGTAAAAAAATCCCAACCATACACTGCCAGGTATCACTCACGCTTACGATCATGGCCATAATACCAGAAGGCCATAGTAAATCACTTAATAAAGTGAGCTGGGAGTGATATGGCCATGGCAGCCCAAAACAGTCCTAGGACAGCCTAAAACAAGGACAAAATCATGCTAGAGCAAAGCCAAAACATGCTAGGATGATGAGTCAAAACATCATGCACATGAAGCTAGTAAGCAAGCTTTGTTCTACAAGTATATGTAGCATGCAAAGGATGACCAAACCTACTTTAGAAAGAGTTATGACATGGAAAAACATCACCAAAAACATGCTGAAATGGACTCAACATAAGCTAGAATGACATGCTAAAGCAAGAAGCTTACAAGACTACTTTATGGGATTTACACTACAAGTGTAAGATGTATGTATAGAGTGGCAAAACCAACCCAAAACAGATCTAAGGCATGGTAAAACATCATAAAAAACCTACTGAAATGGAGCCAACACATGCAAGAAGAACATGCTACTTTGTAAGGCTATGAATGGGATTACACTACACATGTAAGATGCATGCAAAATATGACCAAACCAGCCATGGACAGACTTAAGGAAGGTCCTAAAAGTCACAAAAAATGGCCTGAACCAAGCCTCAAAAATACATAGAGGCATGCTCCTTTGGAAGGCCAAAAATGCAAGCAAACAAGAACCCAAAAGAGAGGGGGCCACCCCCTCTGATTTGAGGCCTCAAAACCTCATGCTTACCACTGAAAATCCACAGGATTTCAGTGGTTTGAAGGCCAAACCAAGGCTAGCTCAGAGGCCTTAAGGCATGGCTCAAACAAGGCTAAACAAAGCCAGCAAGAGGGTTAAAGACCCTCAACAGCAAAAAGACCTTAAACAAACTTCAAAAGTACTTAAATACAAGACTTTTTTCAGTTGAAAGCAAGGCCTAAAACAATATGCAAGAATGGCCAAAATGAGGTACACAAAAGTGCTAAAAAGGGGAAGAAACTCACCCTTGAAGGTCAACTTCGAAA
This sequence comes from Camellia sinensis, assembly GCF_055761805.1. Classification (NCBI taxonomy): domain Eukaryota; kingdom Viridiplantae; phylum Streptophyta; class Magnoliopsida; order Ericales; family Theaceae; genus Camellia; species Camellia sinensis. The sequence goes on from NC_138967.1 coordinate 55,484,687, forward strand.
CCAGCAACTTCAGGGGGTAAGACCTCACTTTCTGAGCTAACAAAGTCCTCCCAAGAACCTCAATCCAATGGTGGTGGTGTATCTCTATGTGTTGTAGTGTAGAAGTGCAAGGAAAATGGACTTCAAGGCACAAATATACAACAAAATATATAGAGAGAGGGATATTTCTTCTCCAAAGAGCTGAACCTCTGCTGAGGAAAGAGGCTCTCTCCTTTTACAGAAGAAAAGCAATGCAAAGCTTCTTCAAGAAGCTTGGCAAGAGCTCCATCCCTCCATACACGTGTATGGAGGGTAGATAAAAGGATTCCAGCTGGCTCAAAAGATTTGGAGTAAAACCAACTGAGACAGGGGTTCTGTCGGCCATCAGTGATGGCCAACAGTGGCTCATTGATGGCCGGCAGGCTCACTCAATGGCCGACAGAAACAAAACGGGGGTCGACAGGCCCAAAATGGGGCCGGCAGTGCACCAAGAAGCACATTCTGAAAGGACCAAGTCATGGTCCAAGAATGGGGCAGAAAAGATACAGGGTTTGGAAAGCTCGAACCTGTGACGTTCCGCCGCAAAAGTCGAATACCCGACGAGCAATCGAACTTGTGTCCGGATGTACCTGCAAGCACAACCGAGTCTTGAGAACGGTCAAAAATAGGGTGTCTACAGGTTTTTATTGGGGTCAAATATCATTCAATGAAATAATAAACTAAAAGAAAGAAAATTATAGAAAAAATGAAATTTAGAAAAGAAACCAAGAGAAATAAAGTGTGCAGAACACAACAATTGGTTAAAATTATCAAAAAGTTCAATACATTCATCACCGCAGTAGTACATTACACTAAGCATCAGTTTTAAATAAGAATTACGTATACCCGCTCAAAAGCACCTATCAATGAGAGCATCACAGAAAATATAATCATAACTAACTAACTTGATATTCCAACATAACAAAAAATCATTACAGATCAAAGTATTCCCAAAAAAAATTTGTATTACCATACTTAAGAGAGGTAGAGAAAGAGGGAAACTTTACCCATAGGAGATAGACAACTTTGACTGACCCTAGCCTTAAAAAATCACTTGTTAGGGTTACGAAAATTAGAAGGAGAGGGAAAGGGGCAGAGTGAGATCAACAAGCGAGTGAGAGAGAGAGAGAGAGAGAGAACTTAGCAAACAATTGATTCAGAAGGAAAACAAATAAATTCGATAATAAGACATGGTGAAAGAAAACCGTTGAAGGTGAAAAAGGCCAACATGCTACACATTAAGATAGAAGGCGAAGGTAAACCTAGTCAACTGTTGCTAACCAAAATGCGGCATTCTGAAATATATACAAATCCAGTAAGGAATAAATACAGAACAAAAGTTATTGCAAATGATTTACAAATTTTGCTTTTGCGACAACCTGCAAACACTTTTGGGTTGCCACAGTGGAAAAATATACATGATCCAATAAAATTCAAACTAACATTCAGAATTACAATTCATATCTAGAAAACAGAATGCCGATTATTAATTAGTAAAATTAAAAGAAGCTTACAGTTGCGAAATTCATGCTTCCCTGAGACATACTTTTACAAATAAATTATGATTGGAGGTTGCAATCAAAATTTTGAGGGACTAATATGCTCCACGTAAACTTTAAAAAATTGGAAACAAAACCTTCTATAATCAGGAATTCCACATTCTGTGCTTATTCCAGCTCCAGTCAAAACCACAAGTTTGGTACTACACAATAAGTACAGAATCAATACAACAGAACCTTGTAAGAAACATACACATAGTTCTGAACTGCATTATTGATTAAGAGAATGTCAAATTTGGAAACCTCTAATCAAAGAATTGGTATAAAAGCTCAACATCTTTGATGCTTGGGGGATCTAAATCAGGAACCAACTTCTTGTCCCTCAAAAAGCTCGAAGACACATTTTCTTTAGTTATTGATGAAGTCCCATTAACAGATATTCGACATTGTAACAAGCCCGCGGGGGGACCTCGCTACAGCTCGGACTCGACTTTCGCAGTCACGGTTCTAAATCTGAACCAAAGAGTCCAAATCCGGCAAATCGTTTTAGGAAAACTGATTTTTGAAAGAAGTGCCAAACATGGACTGCTTTGCCAGATACAGAGTCGCCACCTAAATATTTTATTTTGGGAAATTTAGGAAACCCTGACTCGGTGCCAAAAGGCCACGTGTCCGTCATCACCAAAGTTGCCTCGGCTCGGGAACTTGGGTACGATTGGGGAAGGTCACTTCGTGTGCACCCCCGTTCGCCCGGTCATAGACCGGCCTCTACTAACCATGATATCAATTTTTGAAAACATTGTGAGTTCTTATTCCGGTTATTAGCCTAGGTTACTATGTGATGCTCACAGCATATAAGTATAGACCGGGTCGCCCGAATTGGAACAAAACATTTCGTGTTTGCCTTTTTTGAAAGAGGTTTTTGCTACCCACAGGTAGGCTTGAAACATTTGATGATTTACTCCAATTCAGATAACCCGACCTTCACCCACAGGCATTCAGGCAGTTATATCATATAAGCACATAGCCTCATGGTAAGCATGCTATCATGGCATTCACTCACACGCATGCAAGGATGCTAAAGCATAAAACTCACCGAGTACTCCAAGCCAAAATAGAAACTATATTAGAAATCATGCATGATCCTAAGTGTACAGAAATGCCTAATGCAACACATGCAAAATGCAACTATAGCAGGCTCGGTTATTCTAAGATGGCATATGGAATGCTATAACTACCATGTATTCAATTTGGAATTGAAAGTACAATGCAGTTAGTATGATGTGCCGAGCCCGATGCATGCAATACAGATGAATGATGCAAACATGCTGTCATACTGTATGCTAATTTAAATATGCCCTAATCTAACCATCAAAAGCGGATAAATAAAAGGGAGAAAGACGTGGGGTTGGAAGACATACATCACACTCACGCACACTTATTACAGTTATGCCCTCACTCTGAGGGTCCGAATAAATAATACAGTCCAAATATTACAGTCCCCAAAATAAAAGAATATTACAGTCCAAAATATTACAGAATTCTAATTAATTAATGAATTAACTAGAAAGCAAATAAACTAGCGTGCAAGTCGGGGACTGCCTTGCTTCTGGTGGATGATGCATGTCCGGACTGTCTTGCGCGGAAATCCACCGGAATGCCCCAATTAGCCTCTGTTTACACCTGTTATTTTTTGAAAAGCGTGCCAAGTCCCCGAAAGTTGCTGATTCCTGATTTTGCTGCAACAGAGAGCAAGGAAGGGGCATAGCAATGTATTTGCACAAATATATGCATGTCTCGATCCTCGTGCCACCAATCACGCATACCGAGGCATGATGGCCGAGGAGTCGAAATGCACAACTCAATATAGGATGAATGCACATGAAACTACAGCTAAAACCTAACTCCATCATGGGTAATCCGGAGTGTCGGTGACTGGGGAATTGAGACACATTCCGTCACTCGGAGTACGAAATGTACCTCATTTCCCGTGCCCAGGCTAACTCCTATTCCGGACACGATGCAATATGCATGATATGCATGAAATTCAACTAAGATACAATCCTAACGTACACAATGCTATGAAATGAGATGCCTCGAAATGTGTGCACGCAGGCACGCAAACCGAGAAAATGATATGTGTCTCGAAGTACGTGCACGCGGGCACGCAAACCGAGGCGATGATATGTGTCTCGAAGTACGTGCACGCGGGCACGCAAACTGAGGCGATGATATGTATCTCGAAGTACGTGCACGCGGGCACGCAAACCGAGGCGATGATATGTGTCTCGAAGTACGTACACGCGGGCACGCAAACTGAGGCGATGATATGTGTCTCGAAGTACGTGCACGCGGGCACGCAAACCGAGGCGATGTGAAAAAGTGATGAAATGGCATGGAAATGACAAATGGGCTTATACCAACATGAGTGAGCCTCAGCCACACTCACATCGGATGCCGGCGGATAAAAATGAGGTGCCTCGAAATGCGTGCACACGGGCACACAAACCGAGGCAATGACAGAATATGATGAAATGACATGGAAATGACAAGTGGGCTTATACCAACATGAGTGAACCTCAGCCACACTCACATCGGATGCCGGCGGATATAAACGAGGTGCCTCGAAATGCGTGCACACGGGCACGCAAACCGGGGCGATGCAAAAGCGATGCGAATGACATGTAAAATGCAACATGGACTTATACTAACATGAGAGAGCCTCAGCCGCACTCACATGAGATGCCGATGGCAGAAAATGAAGTGCCTCGAAATGCGTGCACACAGGCACGCAAACCGAGGCGATGGCATACGCAATGCAATGACATGAAAATGACAAATGGGCTTACACCAACATGAGAGAGCCTCAGCCACACTCACATCGGATGCCGATGGCAGAAAATGAAGTGCCTCGAAATGCGTGCACACGGGTACGCAAACCGAGGCGATGGCATACGCAATGCAATGACATGAAAATGACAAATGGGCTTACACCAACATGAGAGAGCCTCAGCCACACTCACATCGGATGCCGATGGCAGAAAATGAAGTGCCTCGAAATGCGTGCACACGGGCACGCAAACCGAGGCGATGGCATACGCAATGCAATGACATGAAAATGACAAATGGGCTTACACCAACATGAGAGAGCCTCAGCCACACTCACATCGGATGCCGATGGCAGAAAATGAAGTGCCTCGAAATGCGTGCACACGAGCACGCAAACCGAGGCGATGGCATACGCAATGCAATGACATGAAAATGACAAATGGGCTTACACCAACATGAGAGAGCCTCAGCCACACTCACATCGGATGCCGATGGATGAAAATGAAGTGCCTCGAAATGCGTGCACACGGGCACGCAAACCGAGGCAATGCAAAAATGCAAATTATGGCATGGGAAATGATATGCAAACATGGTAATGGATTTTCAGCAGTAAAATATGGTGGAAAACAGTTCCGAAATGAGGCGAAATGACATGAAATGCAAGGAAATGCCCCGAAATGCAACATAAGGCGCCCGAAATGACCTATAGCTATGCCAAACATGTACAATATGGACATGCAATGCAAAGACAGAAGCTAGACAGTCCCAAAAGATACACTTTCACAGTTATAAACATGGCCAAACAGCGAGTATAGGTAAGGGAAAAATAGCATGCAAGAATAGGGGCCAAAAGAGGGGTAATGAAGCAAGTGGTATAAGAAAAACTCAAACTGAAAAATTTCCTTCTACAACACTGAAGATGGACCGAAAATATGAACATTTACAGTATATGGCAGACCTCAAATCAGTATACAAATATGCCAAAAATGTGATGCAAGACAAGGCTCAAAAGGTGTTAAAACATGAAGTATATAAAATAATTACCAAACAGAAAAAAAGTGTGAATGAAACATGAAGTATAGGCCAAAATAAGACCACGTTTAGTTCGAACCAAGGTCCAAAAATAGAAGCAAAGAGGGCTACTAATTTATGCAAAAATGGGGCCAAATAGGGGATATAACTACAAGTGACATATGGAAACACCAAACAAGGTTGAGCCCTTCTCCAATGTTGAAGAGGGGCTCAAAATAAGCCTTATATCAGTTTATAACATGCTCAAAAACAGATTGCTCATGGGCCAAAGATAGCATGCAAAATCATGACATACAAGATGATCAATGAAGCAAGTATATTATGGAGGGCTCAAACAAGGTTGAGCCCTTAATGAGAAGTGAAGATGAGCTCAAAATATGGCCCTTTTCAGTTAGGGCCGAAGCTTGAAACCAAAAATAAATGAGGCTTAGAAATAGATCAAGAAAAAGGGTCAAAAGGATCAAAGTGTAACTTACCCTTGAAGATCCAAGCTTTTGTTGCTTCTTGGGTTGATTTGCAGCTTCTTTAGCCTTCAAGAATCCTCCCTTGTTGCTGGAAATGAGATGGTGGTGGTAGAGCTTGGTGGTGTAGAAGGAATGATGGTTAGGGGGTTAGGGTTTTTTGGAGAATTGAGAGAGAAGAAGATGGAGATGGCTATGGAGCTTTGAAGGATAATTTTTCTAACCCTTGTAGAGGAGGCCATCAGCTGGTTAAAAGGGCCAAAAGGGGGTGTAAAAGGTGGGGGAGATGGAGAGCAAAACTCCCCCACAAAATATCCCCCGGATACAGAAAATATCTGGGGGATATTGCCCCACAGCTGGAAAGGGTACAGTGCAAGGAAGCAGGCCGGCCTCATACTTTTGCTGGAGGTGGCCGGCCGGCCACACCCCCTAGCCGGCCGGCTAGGGGTCAAAAGGGTCAAGGAGCTTTTCTGGCCGGCCAGATATTGGAGAGGTGTCCCTATGTGTGTACAACACAACCATGTAGTTGAAATTCCAAGAAAGTGGGCCCAAGGGGTTCAACAATGGCTCGGAAAGAGGGGGTCAAAAGGGTCAAGTTGACTTACTGGCCGGCCATGAACTTTTAGGGGCCTCTCAGATGTGTAGATCACAGATATGTGGTTCAAAGTTCAAGAAAAAAGGTCCAAGGGGTTCAACATTAGCCCGGAAGAAAGGGGTCAAAAGGGTCAGGTGACCTTAATGGCCGGCCATGAACTTTTAGGGGCCTCTCAGATGTGTAGATCACAGATATGTGGTTGAAAGTTGGCAACACTAGCTCCAAGGTATTCAACATTAGCCCGGAAGTGCGAAAAACGGGCGCCGGGAGGCTCCGGAAGAGAGATAACTGGTTGCTGCAACAATTGCTGGCCTCTCACCCTTCAGTGACCTTCCCTGTGATAAAACAGAGGTACCTGCCAAAAATGAACGAAAACCGTTGCAAAACGGACGTTCCGGGGCCAAAACACGCAGTTCGGGGTCCCGAAAATGGGCTGTTAAGCACCGAAAATGGTATTCGACCTCGAAATGGGTTTATTAGCCCCCAGTGTCCCTCAAAAGGGATGAAATAAGATGTATGCCAAAAATTAGAGCAATAGGAGATGGTTAAGCGGTCCCGAACCGAGGCACACGGCCTGACGGCTTCGAAAACCGGGAACCGGACTCCGAAGTGGGCAAAATGGCCTACGGCCACCAAAAGTAGCCTACGGACATTGAGAGATGGTCCACGGGACCTCTCTCTTCCCTCAGGAAAAGAAACAGAGAAAACCGAGTCTGGTTCGCAAACCGAGACAAGGCACAGAAAAGGGTTCGGGAGTCCGGAGGCAGGGCTCACGGCCGCAACTCCGAAACTTCTGAACGAGCACATCATGCAACATCACCAAGCGCTCAATTGGTGACGTCTGAGTCTTGAGGTCGGTCAAAAATGGGGTGTCTACAGACATGTAGTTTGTACAAATTTTACAGAGCCTTGAAAAGGGAAGATTTTTTTCACTTTGTTTGAAGACCGCATATTTTTATTACTTGACTGAAGCGTATCTGTAAAGACAAAAAATAGAATAACAAACATTTATACCAAAAGTATAAAACATCGCAGGCCAGGAGCTGAAGAGATGGTAATAAAAATAAATAAATAAATAGGCACTAGCCTTTCATTGTAGTCCCATGCATTTCCCTCACACCTTTGACGGTCTGTATGTTCAGAATAGAATTTCATTTGGCAGCCCATGAATTATTCAAACATTAGAAAACTGTAGCATGCGTTCATCATCCAATAGAACAACTAAACAATATGGCCCATTTTAAAAATATTACTGCAAATGTTCGATAAACCAAAAAATGTAGAATACAAATGAGAAGCAAGTTAACTTACTTTGTTACTTCATCAAATACCAAGGATGTTACCCATCTCACCTTCTCCAAACCCACTGAGCATTTCCTTCTTTTTGTGACCCCAATGTAGAAAAAAGGATACTCAATACAATCTCATTGCTCCATTAAGGAAGCACACAAACATTTTAAGGTAAAATAAGCATATAAATAAACAATTGACAATCAGGCTCCAACATATTCATATGCATAGACTGATCCAATTATGGGGAAAAGATATAATATGAGAGAGAGAACAAAAAAGAAAGAAAAGACCATCCATACTTCAAAGGAAAAGCAAGCACATAATAAGGGAAAAGAAAAGATTAAGCCCCAATAGATAGTTTATTTTCTAGAAGCAGGAATTGAAAGTATAAAAGCTAAGAGTAGTGTTTTTTTTTTCTTTCTTTTTATCTCCTCATTTATTGAACAGAGAGGATAGCATCAATATCGATTGGTCAAAGATTGCAAAAGTCTCAATATTTGATGACAGCCTTCCTAAAAAAATCTAAGTAAGAAAGAATTTTAATCTAAAATGCAACACTTATCTAAAAATACAATTGATACACCACAACAAGCCTATTTAACGTTATGTATCAATTTTAGAGATCTAAAAAACCAACTAAACGATCAGCTCTAAGTCGTGTTCCAGACAAGAAAAACACTAAGTGACCTGGCTCATTCTTTAAAGGGATAATAGGAATCGTGACAAACCATCAACAAATTTTACCAACATAAACTCTCAAAGGAGAAACTAGACGAGACAAATTAACGAACTTTCTAATAGGTAATTCTGAATCATGTGTACATTGCGTGTCTCATTAGTTTCAAAAATTAGGGAAAAAATTAATTCTGAAAATTAGGGAAAACAAAGATTAAAAAAAATAGAGAAATTGAGAGAGAGAGAGAGAGAGAGGGCCCATACCTGAAAATAGAAAATTAGAGAAATCAAATAATAAGAAGAGCTAATGGACGAGAACACGCGACACTGAAGGAGAAGGGCAGACGGGCTCGAAGATGCAACGTCGGCAACGGCACTGAAGGAGGAGAACGGGCGACGTCGGCGGCGGTGCTAGAGGAGAACACACTGAAACGAATCGACCTAACTTGTGTTTTGCTTTGACACACACACACAGAGAGAGAGAGAGAGAGAGAGAGAGAGAGAGAGAGATGAGAGAAAATTGATCAACACAACCCAAAAAAAACAAAAACAAAAACAAAAAAAAGGGAAAAAAAATTTGTAGTCTATTTTTCATCACCGTAGAATATATCAAAAATTTTCCTCCAAAATTAGTGATAAAATAATTTTTTCATTAAAAAATTTTAAAATATTAAAAATTATTAGTGACGAAAATATATTTCACACCAAATGATTTTAAAATATTTAAAATCAAGTTTCTCAACAAAAAAAAATATATATTGGTGACGAAAATATACTCCTCACTAATCATTTTATAATTTTTGACAATTTTTTTTCTCACCAAAAGTTTCAAAATTTTGGCACTATCAAAAAAAATTAGTGGGAAAAATTTAGGTGACAAAACTTCATTTTTTTCTCACCTAAAAGTAAGTATTTACTGACGGAAATAAATTTCGTCACCTATTATTTTTATTTTTTTACTATGCATGACAAAATTTATAATTCCTCATGGATTATTCTTATTTAGTAATGAAATTTGTTTTCTTCACTAATTTTTATTACCATACCATAACAAAGAATAAGAGAAAGCAAAGAGAAATCACGTACCAAATCACCGAGTGAAGAAGATGTGACAGTTACCGGCAAGGCTACTAGTGGCGGCGGCGATCGGCAAGGCTAATAGAGGCGACGACGATGGCGATCGCCGTGGTGGAGGAGCAAGATGTGAGACAAATTAATACCCTATTTTGAGAGAGAGAGAGAGAGAGAGAGAGAGAGAGAGAGAGAGAGAGAGATGATAAACAGAAAAAGGGTAAAAAAAATTAATACCCTTTTTTTTTTATTGCCGCTCAATATATCAAAAATTTTCCACCAAAATTGGTGACAATATTATTTCCTCACCAAAAGATATCAAAATATTAAAACGTTTTGGTGACGAAAATACATTCATCACAAATAATTTTATAATTAGTGACAAATTTTTTTCTCACCAAAAGTCCTAAAATTTTGGCGCCACCCAAAAAAAATAGCGGGAAAATTTTTGATAACGAAACTTAATTTTTCCTCACTTAAAATGAAGTATTTATTGACGAAAATAAATTTTGTCACCTATCATTTTTATTTTATTATTATATGTGACAAAATTTTTAAATTCCTCACGAATTATTTTTATTTAGTGACGAATTTTATTTTTTTCACTAGTTTTCGTCACCATATGTTACTTTTGTTGTAGTGAGGCTAGCTTGTTATGGGTGCTAAACGGTTGTCAAGATTTTGATCGGCATCAACATGAGCCATTCATGACAATTGAAGTTGCCTCCAAATCGGACTGTTTAAATTTATATGCATATATATATATATATATATATGGGCAGCCGACTACGACAATTAATTAAATAAGAATAATAATTTGTTTTATCATAACTCATTGTCCATTCTAGAGAGAGGAAAATTGAAAACCTAGCCTTGGATTCTACAGAAAGCTTTAGCATAGGTACACATGCATACATGTTAAGAATCAATTTTAAGCTAAGTTTTGAGAAACAAGGAATAAATAAATAAATGGACAGACCCGCGTATGAATTTAGCTGAGCAACTTTATTGAATTGCCAAAAAGATGTTTGCACCAAGAAAGGTGTGAAACCCATTTTTAGAGAGAGAAAACAGCTACTAATTTCATCTTGTTTTGACAACCTTTCGAAGCAATATTAATATTCAACAAGGGTTTGATCAAATCTGTGAGCATAAATAGATACATACGTAGACGTGTATATATATACCAGAACTTTAGCAAAAAACATAATCAGAATAAAAGAAGCCAAAAACCCAGCTGTGGGTCTCCTTTTTTAGAAAGAGAATGGTTAACCTTAGTGCTCACTGGTCCAAGTACCTTGGGTGTCGTATTGATTCTTCTCTTCGTTGAATTCTTTCGCTCTTTCCCACAGACAGGGCCAATTGTGAGACCATGAAATATCCTCTCACATGGATTGTAGAGATCTAACGAAGAGATGAACTTTATTCCAGTAGACCTGCACAGATGAGCATGATTGGCGCCACTCAATCGGGGTTGCCAGCCGGAGACACTCCAATGCTAAAGTTAGTCCTTTGATTGAAAGAATAGAGCTATGGAAATCAAGAGTGTTGGTGTGTAGTGTAGGGAGAGAGCACATATCTCCTCTTCTGGGATGCACCCCCTTTATATAGATGGAGGGGTGTGATATTTATTTGGACTGGACCTATCGTAGGCATTGTTTGGGTTAACCCCAATAAGCGGATATATATATTTTTTAGCTCCCACAACCACAAAAAGATAAAATAGGCTTTTTAATCTAATAAGACAAAATGTCATATCCAAACTATAATCATTTCATTTTTTCTCTCACAAAAGTCAATAAAATCAAAAAGCCTATTCCAAATGAAGTTTTTTAGTCCCAGGCTAAAATAGCCAAAAAGCCAACCCACATCCCAAATGAAGGTTAAAAATTCTATAAAATAAAATGTCATATCTAAATTATAATCATTTCACTTTTTTTCTTACAAAAGTCAAAAAAGTCAAAAAGTTCAACTCAACAAATTTTTTAGCCCAGATGACCTCATTTGGGAACATGCTATTTAATGACTTTTTTGACTAAAATATGAGATAAAAAAATTAATATGTTTGGGATTGCTTTTTGACTTTTTACGAAAAGATGTACAAAAAGTAGAGAGAAAAATGAAATTTTAACTTTTTGGTATAAGTTGTTGACTTTTTGATTTTTATATTAATTTTTTAACTTTTAAGCTAAAATATTGATTTGTCAAACAAAAATTTAAAATACCAAAAAGTTAACCCACTTCCCAAACGAAGCAAAAAAAACAAGAGTTTAAGTTTGATTCCAATAGTAGAGAATATGGATAATAAATAGGCTAATTTAGCTCACTAAAATATAAAATTGGTTAAAAATTAATAACAGGGGTAATTACATTTTACCTCCCTGTGGTTTTACGCGTTTTCATATTACTTCCCTGACGTTGATAAATGTACTCATAAATCCCCTCTGGTTTTAACTGAAGTGCAAAAGTGGCGAGACGTGATTGAATTATTGAAAAGACTAGAATACCCTTATTTTTTTCCTTCAATTTTCTTATGAATGCCATTTTACTTCCATTTTTCTCACAGTTGAACTCTCTCTCTATGTGTGTATATATATTATATAGATATGAAATGCATCCAACCCACAAACCCCTCTCTCTCTCTCTCTCTCACCGTGTATATATATATATATATATAAAATGCATCCAACCCATGAAATGCATACAAACACATCTCCTCCATGTATATATATGAAATGCATCCAACCTACAACCCACAAACCCATATATCTCTCTCTCTTTCTCTGTATATATATGAAATGAGGTTGAGATCCTTTATCCCGGTTCTCTATCCCTTCCTTTTGTCCCATAATTTCATCTTGCCACATGTCCAAAAGAAGAAGAAAAAAAACCATTTCTTTTTTCTCTCCTCACTTCATCTTTCTGCTATTATTTATTTTACTTCTTTCACAGCTACTCAGTTCCTCTCTCTTTCTGCCATTCCTCTATTGCCACTTCTCTTTTCTCTGTCTCAATTGTCGCACTATATTTTTTTTGGCTTCCCCTCCTCTCCCTCTGTTCTTCTCTTCTATTTTAAACCCAAATCACAACCATTAAAAAAGAAATCCATATTCAAACCCAAAAGGAAATAAAATAAATTAGATCAAGAACTAAATCTTTCAATCCAACTAAGACATGATTGCAAGTCTACATTCTGAAATATAGATTCAGCCATGAAAAAATAGAAATAAAAATCATGCACTCAAACCCACAATAGAGTAAAGAAATACATCTCAAATCACATAAAGACCCAAATCAAAAAATCTCAAACCACATGAAAATATTTTTTCATTTGATTAGTTGCTTATTGTAGACACCCCATTTTTGATGGCCCTTCAAGACTTGGATGTTCTTGCAGGTACATCCAATAACGAGTCTGTTTGCTGGCCAAGCGCTCGAAGTCCTCAGCAGAACGTCACAGCTTTGAGCCTTTCAAATCCTGCATTCATTTTGTCTCATTTTTGGACCATGCCTTAGTCTTTCCATCCTGCAAACTCTGGTGGCTTGCCGACCATCATTTCTTGTCTATCGGCCATTGTTGTGCCTTGCCGGCCATCACTGATGGCCGACCGGCCACCGGTGTTTTCTGTAGATATTTTATGCCAACTATGCCAGCTGTTTGCACAGATGCTTGCATTTGTCCACATGTAAAAAGCTGGATCTCCTTCTATAGATTTCATGTTTTCTATATATAGGGACCCCCTCTCTCATGTTTTGGGGTTAGAAAATTTTAGACTAAAAAATTTTCCTCTCTCTCTACAATTCTCTCTCTCTCTCTCTCTACAAATTTTCTACGCTTTTGCCTACAAATCCTACACTCTTACCTATACACCCTTAACCAAATCCTCTCATCTCTGAGCTGAGGTGTTCTTGGGCTTGGTTTGAGCTCTAGAAGGTGGCATTTGCTTAGAATTGTTGTTTGGAATCACTCTTCTCTTCAAGAGGTATAATACTAGCTTTGTAGGCTTGCTTTACATACTTGTATTCCTTTTTTCTTTTCTTTTTTCTCATTGTTTTGGGCAGTTTTTGAGCTATAAAAAAAACTATTTTTATGGGTTGAAATTGGTGTTTTTGGCTATTTAAGGTTAGGGGGTGGTTCATCCCTCTTTATTCCTTGTTGTTAAGGCCATTTTACCTTTGTTTCTAAGGCCATTTTACCTTTGTTTCCCATTTTCAAACCATCTTTTTCTGGGCCTTTAAACACTGGTTTTTAGAGTATTTTTAGTGGTAAAAATCTGGTTTTGAAGTCCAAATTTGGAGGGGTTAGACTCCCCTCCTTGTGTCTTGTTTGCTAGCCTAGTTGGTGCCATGCTTTAGCTTAATTTTCTAGCTTGTGGTAGCTTTATTCCAGCATGTTTTAAGCTCTATTTTGGACTGTTTTTACTCTGTTTTGGGTTGGTTGTTGAATTTGAGTCTTGTATTGCATAGTTGTAGTGTAATAGTCCTCACAAGTTTAGTGTTTTAGGCCTTTAGACATCACTTGCTTGAGTTGATTGTATGTTTTTGGTGCTTTTCACACTTAATTTCATCACTAATCATCTCTGCAACCTCCCTCCTTTCTTGGCTTTTTCTTTTGCTTTGAAAGTGGTTTCAAGTCATTTGTTTGTCTAAGTGTGAAATTGAGGTTTCATACTTAATGGTTTAATCCCTTAGGGGGTTCATTACCAATGGTATGATACTTATTTTATACCCAAAGCAACTTGTGTTTTGAGCCTTCTTTTCATTAGAGGACTTTAATTCACATTTGGACTTAATTGGATTAAAGAATGGTTGGTAAGTTAAAAAGAGTAATTAAAACTTAGGATTAAAAGTGAGCAAGATAATAACTTGTGTGTTATGTGTTCAATTGGACGTTAATTGAACACAAGGAAAATTGGGACATTTCATACTCAAAGTGATGAAATGTGTTAAGTTTCTTAGGTCTCCATTGCCCTTGATCATGTATGATAGGGTGATGGTTCTTGTGTGTCTCATTTTACATTTATTAAACTTGCACATTTTGAGTCACAAGCCATCAAGCAATGAAATTGTTTGAGTTGGTGGTCTGTAACTTAAGTTCACAACTCTTTGGATTTGTACATGAAAAGGAGGAGTGAGTTGTGCAAACAATCTGTGGGAATATACCCTCTTTTTACTCTATTTGTCATCTATTGTAGTAAGATGAACTAGTGCATCAGTGGCTGCCAGGCCACTATCCATGGTCGGCAGGTGGCCAGCAGTGCACCATTGATGGCCGATAGGTGGCCGACAAACTTTACCAGTAGTCGGCTGGCCACTGATGCAAACCTCAGCAGAGTATTGGTAAGGCGAAACAAAATTGTTCTGGAAATGTTCAATTGTGCAAACAGAGGCTTTCGAGAGCAAAGCGGAGGTCTTTTCGGGTGAAAACCGAGCATGCGCATGCATATCTTTCATTTCCCGAGGCGAAGCAACTAATTAGCTTAGTCTAATTACTTAATTTAATTATTAATTGCAATTGTTTTGTAATTATTTAAATTAGTTAGTTAGCTAATTAGTTCATTTGTTGTTGTAATAATTAGTTTAGCTAGTTATTTATTTTGGTTTGTAATAATTAGCTTAATTAGCATAATTAACTTAGCTAAGTTAGCTTAGCTTTTATTCATTCGGACTCTCCTTCGTGAGAGTTAAATGTAATAATGTGTATGTTTTCCAACCTCACGTCTTTCTCTTTTTTACTTAACCGCTTTTGATGGTTAGTTTAGGAGCATTACATATTTCAATTAGCATAACTTATGCTTGCTCCATTCATTCGTATTGCATGCACCGAGGCTCGACGCATCATTCTAACTGCATTGTCATTTCAATACTTCATTGAATACATGTTTAACCACATGTTATTTAATTGGATCACATATCATATTAGTAGCCGAGCCTATTAATTACATTCTTCGCATGTATTGCATTAGACAATTGGCATAGTTAGGAATCATGCATATTTCATATCTTCTTAGCTTGGAGTACTAGGTGAGTTTTTAGTGCTTTAGCATATTTGCATGGGTGTGAGTGATTTGCCATGTCTAGCATGCTTGCTATGAGGCTAAATACTTACTTGATAAATTGCTTGAATGCCTGTGGATTGAGGCTTGTTGTTTAAATTGGAACGATTCAACGAATGTATGTTTTAAGCCCGCTATGTCTAGTGGCAAATTCACAGTTTTAAGCCCACTTTGTTGAGTGACAAAATTCACAAACTTTAAGCCCACTTGAGGTGGCAAAATTCAAACCATTTTCACAAAACAAACATGAAATTGAATTGTTCCAATTTGAGCAAACTAGTCTATACTTGCTTGTACGCATCACATAGTAAAGCTAGCCTAAAAACCGGAACAAGAGCACATAATGTACAAAAAAATCATATCATAATTAGTAGAAGACGATCTTTGATCGGGCAAGTGAGGGTGCTTAATTCATGACATTTTCCTCTCGTACCTAAGTTCTCGAGCCGAGGCAACCTTGGTAATGACAGATACGTGGCCTTTGGCACGAGTCATGGGCTTCCTAAATTTTCCCAAAATAAATATTTACGTGGCGATTCTATATCTGGCAAAGCAGTCTAATTTTGGCATATTGATCCCAAAATCGATTTTTCAAAAGATTTGCCAAATTTGGATTCTTTGTTGTTTATCAATTTCACATTGCACTTGTGAGATTAGATTCAGAACTACGGGAGTCCGAACTGTAGAGCTTCTTTCGAGCCTCCGAAAGAGGGGGCGAAAAGGTCGAGCTACACATATGAATAAAATAGAACTGCAAAAGTATTAATTTTGGTTCTTTTTTTGGCAACAAATCTGTCTATTGCCAAGGTGAAGGAGAGGAATAAATTGAGGGAAAAAGGAAGATGACGGAGAGGTGGTCTCACTGGTTTGTTTGATCAAACCCCCCCTCTCTCTCTCTCTCTCTCTCCGTGTAAAGTGTGAGGGTAAATTGGTCACTTAAAACATTAAATTTGATGCCAAAACCTTTAATTTCAGTGCAGGCACATTTCTTTGGCGTCTCTGTCCCACGTACTGTTAAGTTTACCAGATTTCGTCACTTTTGCACTTCAGTCCAAATCACAGGGGTTTATAAATACATTTATCAACGTTAGAGAGATAATGTGAAAACGTGTGAAACCACAGGGGATAAAATGTAATTATCTCTTAATAATATGAATTGTTACATCTAAATCATAATTATTTTATTTTTTTTCTCCAAAAATTATAAAAAAATCAAAAATTCATTCAAAACGAAACTTTTTTAATATAGCTAAAATAGTCAAAAAAAAATCAAATTAATTTTTTTCCCCCTCTTCAAATGAACGCTAAATAGTATTCCCCAAGGCTTGGAGTATTACAGTTAATTTCACCTTTTTACATAATTAAGCTAACATCATTTTGTATTAATAAAGTGATCCAAACTAATGCGTGAATAAATACTTAATTAAATAAAGATATATATATATTTTAGTCATTAAAATCTTAAAAAAATATAGTTATGTCAAAAATATCTGCTTCTTTTTTTGAAATCTCGTGAAGGTGTAAAACTATATAGTTTATATAATTTTATCAATAAAAGTTATAAAAAAAATATAATTGTAAACAAGTGATGTTTTTATGAAATATTTATAAATTCATAGAAAAAGTTATAAATTTAATCATTAAAATTGATGAACTTTTTCATCTATATAATTCTTTTCAGAAACTTGAAACCGCCTCTGCCGAGAGAGAGAGAGAGAGAGAGAGGAGGAGGAGAGCCGAAGCCCGAAGGATTCGCGAATTCCTTTTTCAGGTAATGCCATTGCCACCATCTCTCTCTTCTCTCTCTCTCTCCTTCTTCTTGGGCGATCCTTCTTTTATTTGATTTCGTGATCAGGAAAAAAACCACTCTGGTTTTGATCTATTTGGTTCAACAGAAAGAAAAAAACAAAAAACCCTACTTATGCTCTGTTGAGGAAGACGCATATCTTTGTTTTTCAACTTCAAGAAACAACTACAATTGTCAAGCCCACATATCACATTATCAACAACTGTACCTACAAAAAAACAAATAACAAAAAAGAAGAGAAATGCTATTTATCCCCTATTTAATTTGTATTTATTTTTCATTTCCTACTGTTATTCATGTAATAAAAGTCCATGTTTATGTGTAGAATTCACTGTATTTGAAAAACAGTAAGACTCACCACCCAGATGAGAAACCAAATAGGTGGTGAAATATTTATTTTTTGTGTTTTTTTTAAATGGGAATTTTAGGGCTTTTTACTGGCAGTAGTTTCATGAACACATTTTGTTAGATGATGATTTGATGGATTGTAATGACATTTTATGGGTTGATGATACTTTTTCTCTTGGGGTTAAATAATTTATGTGTGCTTTTTGTTTTTCCTTTTTATGTCATTTTGATGGACTGTAATTCAATCTAATGCTGTTTCTATTACACTTTTTTTTGGTGTTTCCCTCATTTTGAAGATGTGTAGATTTTATTTCATGCCGAAACTCTCATAGAATTTATTTACAACCATGCTACATCCCACCAATATAGCATCCCTCGTCTAAACCTAATGACATATGAGGTAAGAGAGAGAATAAAGAGAGACAAAGAAAGGAGTGTGGGCCCACCCTTTCACATGGTTCGTTCCATGTCATTATGGGTGCCAAATTAGTGCTGCCAAACATTTTTCATTTATTTATGTGCGGTTTGGATATATGGTATATACACTTAATCGAAGGGAAAAAGAGAAAAACAACAGTTTCATACCTCTTTTTCCCCTATGCATCCGTTCTTCATGATTTGATTCAAAACCCATTGTCAATAGTTGCCAAGTCTTTCATATGCACCCATTCTTCTTGGTTCTAAAAAAGATCTGCAAAAAAACCAGTTGTCAACCATTGCTGAATCAATAGTTCAAAAAAAAAAAAAAAAAAAAACCATTGTTGAATCAATGATGCATTTGATCAATGTTGGCGAAATGGCCGGAGGTCTCGTCTCTTCCTCCCATGAGATCAGCTCTCTCTCTCTCTCTCTCTCTCTCTCTGTTTCGTAATGTACTACAATCTCTTTAGATATTTAATGGTACCTAGTGAGCTTGGTGTTTCCCTTCATTCTGTTATATTGATTGTACGTTGGGTTTTAAACAAAATTCGTTGTTTTGGGAGTTGGCTTTTTTAGTCGATTTTTGATTTTTTTACGAAAAGATATGCAAAAAAGTAGAGAGAAGAGTTGGCTTTTTTGTAGTGGCTTTTTGGCTAAAACTTGATGTTCCCAAAACAACCAGTGAAGTCTTTCAAAAACTGATTGTTGAAACATTTCCTTTAGCTGTTAGGTTTGTTTTGGTACAAGTGCATAGTCCTTTTGATTAGTACTTCATATGCATATTTGTTCATTATGAAATCAATCTTACCAAAAAAGGGGGGAATACCCCCTGAAAACAAGTTTGTTTTTACTTCGGCCTATCTATATTGGAATTATTGAAGTGAATTTACTAAAAGGTCACAGTAACATGGTTCCCATAAACCAAAAACTAATAAACAACGACTATCAGTCAAAGAATTATATTCATAATAAAAGATACCGCATCCAAATACTGCAAGCATGTATCTTAGGAGGCAAATATTAGTTTGTGGAACTCAGACAAAATTCTAACTAAACTAACTAGAACAAAGCAACTTAACCATAGCTTTGAAATGTTGGATGGCATGTTGTTCATTGTCACATAGGAGTGTCAATGAAGAGATGATAAAATGGAATTGAATGAGAGATAAACTGCTGTGTTGATGCTAGAGAGCAAATACAAAACTTTTAACTATAAAATATAAAAAGTAAGATATGGTACAGAATGCAATTCCCCACCTTTTTGGAAAACTCTTCAAAGCATTATTTTTTAGAAGAAAGTTAAAAAATTGAATGTATGGAGAAATAACTGAAAATATACGGGCCTAGAAAGATAACTTATACAATCAGTTATCTCAGTGGCTTGTGAATGCAAAGATCTCTATCTCATATAAATAACATTGAGTGTGGGTTGGCTAGCATTAATCATCTCCATCACACCATGATGAGTGATCTATGAAATTAGATTAAATCATTTACTGAAATAAAGCTTTGTGTGGATGTCTTGACTCCAGTCTCACCGGTCCATATGGTGTTCTTCCACCCTATGTGATGTCTGTGCAGTGGTAAGTAATTAGATTGGGGAATAGAGTCAAGGTTCATAATTTTTTTTTATTTTATTTTAATTTTTGGTTGTTGAAATGGCGGAGATTCTATTAACTTTGGACGATATGCATTTCTCATGCTTCTATTAGTGTATTGCTTTGTCATATGTTCACTCACAGCAGCATACAAATGTGTGTTGTTCAACCTTTTACGGGGTCTCGTTGTAAGTGGATAATGATGTAAATCTGTTAAGTGGTTATACTGAGACCTGTTTCTGACTCAGTCCTACAGTTACTTCGTCATGGATTCAGAGGAAGCAGAGTATGCTGCATTCGAGGAGAAGGTTAGGAGGAATGTTTACATTGACAACCTCTCACCTCAGGTCACTGAAGCTGTGCTGAGAACAGCACTCAATCAATTTGGGAATGTTGAGAAAGTTCAGTTCATTCCAAATTACACAGAGCCAAGGAACATACCATGTTGTGCTTTGGTGGAGATGGAAAATTCAAAGCAGGCCAAACAAATTGTGTCGGAGATGGGTAATTTCCCATTCATGATGTCTGGGATGCCAAGGCCTGTCCGGGCTCGTGCTGCTGAAATGGAGATGTTTGATGACCACCCAAGAAAGCCTGGGAGGAAGATAAAATTCCATTGGTTGGACCCACAAGACCCTGATTTTAAAGTGGCGAAGGAACTTAAGCTTCTGACCAGGAAACATGCAGCAGAATCTTCATTTGCGCTCAAGGTGAATTCTCGCATATCTTTAATATCCACTGTGTATCTTATTTTCTGTGGAAACCTTCCTGTTATTTTTTTTTCCCTTTTTGTTTGGTTGTTTATGGGTTGTGCCTCCCTGCCACTTTCACAATACAATTTGCTATGTTGCTGTCTAAAAAGAAAAGGATAAATTACACTTTTCACCACCTATAATTTGACTAAATTTCACTTTGGTTCTTATTGTTTGAATTTGAACAATTTGGTCCTTACACTTTAAGGGCAGTTTCAATTTGATCATTCTGTCCAAATGACTGTCAATTTCTTCTACATGTACATCTTAGGAGAGTGACATGTGTAACAAAATTGCCAATTTCAACGTCCAATTTAAATGGAAGGACCAAATTGAAACTAGGCTGCAAGTATAGTGACCAAATTGTTCAAACAATATAGAGTAAAATCAAATTTAGATCAAAAGTGTAATTTACCTAACCTCATGGGGTTGGCCCCGTGGTCAATGCTTGGGGCCGGGGTTGTGGTTCCTTCAAGATCTCAGGTTCGAAACCTCCTAGGTGCAAATAATTTTTTTGGGGTTAGTCCATATAGGGCAAAGCCCTTGGTTTAATTGAGACCCCCGCAGGTGGACGGTGGGATTGGTCTTTCAGATTAGTTGGTTCAATGGGCCGTATACCGAGTTATCAAAAAGAAAAGAAGTGTAATTTACCCCAAAAAAAAAGTAACCTGTGATTTTTGTTTCTTGTATTTAATTATTTAGTATTTTTTGTCTCAGGTTCAACTAGCACAGGAAGAGAAGCTTGCTAACAAACAGGCGGAGACTCTGAAGGCGAATTATGAGAAGTACGAGCTGATAGAGGGTGTTCTAAATGATGGAAGTGCAAATCGCTTGGCACGCCATTATAACATGAAATCATTGTGAGTTCTTGACTGGTTTCCTGATAAGTTTTTATCAGTTTGGACTAAGAAACAGTAAACTTGTGTTGTTTAGTCAGTTCTGACATGGTTAATGGTTTAGTTAATTACCTAGTTTGCTTTTGTTCTTTGTCTAGTTCTTGATTAGAGTTAGTTTTCTGTAGTTAAGACAGTTGGGTTGTTTTGAAAGGCGAGTGTACAGCAATGGTGGTGGAAGGTTGTTGAAACTCTTTTCTAGAAGACTTGAATGGAAGCTATTTTCTATCATTGCATGTTGATTTTTTTCTCCAGCATGAAGAGAAAAAAGCATGTTAACAACTTCAGTTATTTAACAATTCATTCATGATTCATGAAGAAACAGAGTGATTTCTTAACAACAATACTTTCCATTGGAACTATTGTCCCTGCATTGTGATGGTGTCTTTAATTAGGTGTAAATCATTGTAATGCTTTTGAGACCTGCTGAGTATAAGTTGTTCATAGTTTTATTGTGAGGTGAATGTTTTGCATTTGAATGAGTATTTTGCATAGTCGGTAATTGATTTTTCATTTCAAAAAAGTATATTTGGAATTTTGCTGCCTTAAATTGGGTATAGTATTTGTATTCTCTTGATTTTGCAAGTTTTATCCCTGAATTGAAAATTTTACTTTCTTTAAAATAAAAATAGTGAAATTTCACTGTCTAATAGTCAAAATTCACTATAATGGAGCCAACTGAAACTAAGTTTCATGTTTGGTTTGCATGATGGACTCCCCTAAAAGAACTCTGGCACGCATGTAAATGAGGTGCCCTACCCAATTGAGCTATAGCCCTTAGCGCTTGTGTTCCCCATTTTATCATGCAGAGAATTTCTTATCAAGATGACTATTACATGATCTAACATTAAAGCTGCTTGATTGGTATTAGGTAACCATATATTCGAATCTTTTGAGCTATAAGCCCCACCCTATCTCCACTGAATCTATTTCGGGGAGTACTCTAAAAAAATGAACATTTTCTCTCTCAAGCCATTTCGAGTTAACAAGATGTGAAAGCATTTCGAGATGTACAGTGAGAAAGAATGTCATGATTGAAGTTTTAATTCAATAATAATAGGAACGCCACATTCATGTGGGTTTTTCCATTCCAATCAAATGCAATCAAGTATGAGTTGGTGATCTAAACATATATGGATAGAACTTACAAAGAAAACTCAAAAAACAAGTAACTTTTGTTGGGCCTTTATCATTTTTGTAGGTTTATTGGAATTCTTATTGGTTGGAACTTCTACGATCTTACAGAGCCTGCTCATATATGGCATGATTGTCAATTTTTTTGGGAAAATTAACCCCCCTGCCAAAAAAAAAAAAAAAAAATCTAAAGTTTGACTCTTGTAACAAAATAAACATTTAGTCTTTTATTTTGTCAGTTTAAATCTTAATTTTTATTTTTATTTTTTTTATTTTCAATCTAAACTCTTACCCTATTTCCAATAAGTAAATTTGATAATAAAATATATATATATATATATATTTTAGTCATTAAACTCAATGTAAGTGTACATAAAATGTCCAAAATACCATTTTCCATTAAATTTAATGTCTAAAATACTATTTTTTGGTCAGTTTTACGTAATGAAAATAAGAAAATGGTATAAATTGAAAACAAATTAAAAGTTTAGGATTTAAATTGATAAAATTAAAAACTCAAGATTTATTTTGTTAAAAGGGTCAAACTCTGAGATTTTTCTTTTTTTATAATTTCCCTCAATTTTTTTATAGGAAAATTGCAAAAAAACCCCAAGATTTAACCTTTTATGAAATTAAAATGTGTTTCTAATTTTTATAGTTTAAACTTTAATTTTCAACAACCTTGGCATCTATTTATATCTGCTAACAATTTATATTGACTAACCCAAGGAAATTGGATAGCGTTGGGTTGGGTTCGGTTAGGGTGGGAAAGGGAAGAGAAAGGGGATGGGGTTAACAATCAACTGTGATTGGTACCCCCAGTTTCCCCACCACCACCACTCTCTACACACACGCGAGGTTGGTTATTGAAAAAAAAAAAAAATTTGTGGCCAATCAGACCCCACTAGGAGTCCTGGGGTCACCCCAGTGGGGGTCTGAAACATTATGCGTTAACAATTTATATTGACTAGCCTAGGGAAATTGGGTTGGGTTGGGTTGGGTTGGGTTGGGGTAGAGTGAGAAAAAGGGAATGTGAAGGGGCTTTAATTGATTGGGTGTGTCTACAAAGTGTTGGCCAATGGATTAAGTGTCACTGTTGTGCCTTAATTTGAGATATATTATGGACTTATTTTTATGGTCTCACACATGCATGGTGGGCAAGGATCACTTTGGGAGTGTGAGGGTTATTCCTAAAAGGGGTCCCAAACATTTTTCAAAGAAAAAGAGAAATGATTAAGATCTCTATCCCTGCAAGACCTCCATAAGACCCTCACAAATCTAACACATACATGAGTAGACTCCATACATACATGGAGGGCAGGATCACTTTATAGTGGATGGAGTTGTATTGGTTAGCCAAATAGCCCTCGATGTAATAGTTAAAATTTTTTATTAAAACCTTACATTATTGGTGTAACTTTGAGAATTGAACTCGGACTTTTTTATGACTTGAATAAAATATTTTTTGAAGTTTGAATTAAATTAGAGTAAATTTGGACAAAGACACTAAATAATTTGAGCAACTCAAAACCCAAATAATATATATATATATATATATATATATAAATAAATATTAAATGTAAACATAAATTATTAGTCACTGAATGATATTAAAGTAAATCATTAGATCATATTGAATATATATTATAAACACAGGGTAAATTACATTGACACCCCCTGAAGTGTATGTTTATTACAGTTCCCCCCTCACCTCTTGAAAATTACATCTCCCTCCTTAAGGTTTAAAGTTTCAATACAGATTGCTTTCTCCAGCAATTTAACTTTTCTAAATATCAATTTTGTCCTCACTGGGTAAATTACATTGACACTCCTCACATTGTAGAAATTACAATCCCCTCCCCAAGATTTAAAATAGCATTACCAATTGCCCCCTCGGTTAGTATTAGTTGAAAAAAAAAATTCATTGAAAAAAAAAAATTAATTGGAAAAAAAATAATTTGAAAAAAAAAATTAATTAAAAAAATTTGTTGGTCAAATTTTAAATTTTTTGTTTAAAAACCAACGTAAACTCATTTTTTAAATTTATGTTTTTTTCTCAAATTTACAAATTGAGACAACCATTTATAAACAAAAAAAATTATCAAACAAGTTTTTATGACAGTTTTTAAATCTTCCATTTTTTTATTTTTTCACTCAGAAATTATAAAGACCATCATAGCGGTACATAGGTTCTTCAGTTTTTATCTCTCACATTACATAAATTATTTGCTTTTTATAAAAGAAAAATGTAAATAGAGTTTAATTTTAACAAATTAATTAACTTAGTTGTTCAAACAAACAAACAAACAAAAATCCTCAAATTTATATGCAATTTAGACAATTTAATCAATTCGAGTCTAACTCGAGTTAGGCTTGGATAGATGACCTCATATTATAATACAAGCTTAAACAGGTTTAGATAGTTTTCAACACAATTTAAATTGAACTTGAACAACTTTTTTAATCTGTCTGAACTTGTCCGAGTTACACCTCTATCTTCAGCAATGCTACATCCACCGAATATGATCAAAATTTTGATATGATATGATGATGCACTCCAATCAGTGTTTTGGTTTGAATTTTTTGAATTAAATTTTTTGAAAACTGAGTTTTTTAGTTTTTGTGTTTTGTTGTTTTTAGTGAATATTTTTAAAATTTTAAATATTTTTTTTACTTTTTTAGATGTACCTTACTTAGATGTATCTAAAAAGTAAAAAATTTGTGAAAAAATATTTTTAAAAATTAATAAATACATAAAAATACAAAAAAATGTACTGAATTCTCGTATTTTTGGTATTTAGTGAATTTTTAAAAGATTTTTTTCAATTTTTTTTTACTTTTTAGGTATATTTATGTTAGGTATGTCTAAAAATTAAAAAAATTGCTCAAAATATTAAAAAAATTCAGTAAAAACAAAAAAATACGAAAAATAAAAAAATAGAATTTTCTGAAAAGTATTTTTAAAAAATGATAACCAAGTATGCTGAATAGTTTTCGTCTAGCGTATAGTAAATCTTGATCAAGATTTAGTTGTCTACCCATCCACCCAGTCGTCCACCAAAGGTCAATTTCAAAAATTGATAAAATGTTAAACGCTCCTTCATTTTGATGAAAAGTCTGCCGTTTCCTTTTATTAATATCACTTTGATGAGAGGATTGGGACACCATTTTCACTAAATTTTCATCAAATTTAAATTTGATAAAAATATGAATAAATGTTAGAGATGGTCTTGAGTGGTTCCACTTTTCAAGAGATATGATGCTTCTTCTGGAGAAATTATTCATTGCCCCATGGGCAAAATCTAGGTGGTGCCCCAATCAGAATATTAGTGGTTGAAACAGTAGGTCTCATTACTTGTTTTTGTCTCTTTTGAAGAAACAATTAGACACTTGTTTAAACATGAATGGTATGAAGTAATGCTCTTAAACTATCAAATAACTTCTCATGTTTGTGAGGCGGTGTGGTGAATAGTGGAGATCAATTAAGAGTTTGATTTATATTCTAAAAAATAAAAGCCCTCGTTTGGCATGAGGCTTCTTTAAGGTTGGGGGTTAATTTAGTCACAAAAAAATAAAATAGGCTAAAAAATTAATAAGATAAAATGTCACATCCAAACTATAATCATTTCACTTTTTCTCTTATAAAAGTCAAAAAATCCAACCCAAACAAATTTTTTAGGCTAGACAGCCTCTTTTAAGACATGCTATTCTAATAACTTTTTAACTTTTTGATTAAAATATATGAGATAAAAAAAATTAATATGTTTGAAATTATTTTTGACTTTTTATAAAAAGATGTGCAAAAAGTAAAGAAAAAAAGAAAATTTTAACTGTTTGGTATAGGTTATTGACTTTTTTATTCTTTAGTAACTTTTTGATTTTTAAACTAAAATATTAAATTACTAAACAAAAGTTAAAAAACTAAAAAATCAACCTATTTTCCGAACAAAGTCAAAAAAACAAGAGTTTGAATTTAATTCCAATAGTAGAGAATATGGATAATACATAGGCTAATAGCACACTAAAAAATAAAATATCTTAAAAAGTTAATAATATAAAATGTTACATCTAAAATATAATTATTTTATTTTATTTCTCACAAAATTATATAAAAAAAAAATTAAAAGTTCTTCAAAACGAAACTTTTTTGGTCAGGCTAAAATATGAAAAAATGCCAAGCTCTATTTTTTTTTTTTTTCCCCCTTCAAATGAAGGCTAAATAGTATGGGTAAATTGCACTCACTTCCCCAAGGCTTGGAGTATTACAGTTAATTCCACATTTTTACATAATTATGCTAACATTATTTTAATATAATTAAAGTAATCAAAACTAATATATATAGTGGATAAATACTTAATTAAATAAAGAATAAATATATATTTTAGTAATTGAAATATTAAAAATATATAATTATGTTAAAAATATCATTTTCTTTTTTTAAATCTCGTGAAGGTGTAAAATTATATAGTTTATATGATTTCATCAATAAAAGTTTTTTTACAAAAAAAGAAAAATTGTAAATAAGTGATGTTTTTATAAAATATTTATAAATTCATAGAAAAAGTTACAAATTTTAATCATTAAAATTGATGAACTTTTCAGAAACTTGAAACCGCCTCTTCCGAGACAGAGAGAGAGAGAGAGCGAAAGGAGGAGGAGGAGGAGGAGGAGAGCCAAAGCCCGAAGGATTCGCGAATTCCTTTTCAGGTAGTGCCATTGCCACCATCTCTCTCTTCTCTCTCTCTCTCTCTCTCTCCTTCTTCTTGGGCGAACATTCTTTTATTTGATTTCGTGATCAGGAAAAAAACCACTCTGGTTTGAGCTATTTGGTTCAACAGAGAAAAAAAAAAAAAAAAAAAACACCCTACTTATGCTCTATTGAGGAAGACACATATCTTTGTTCTTCAACTTCTAGAAACAACTACAATTGTCTAGCCCACATATCACATTATCAACAACTGTACCTACAAAAAACAAATAACAAAAAAGAATAGAAATGCTATTTATCCCCTAATTAATTTGTTTTTATTTTTCATTTCCTACTGTTATTCACGTAATAAAAGTCAATGTTTATGTGTAGAATTCACTGTATTTGAAAAACAGTGAGACTCACCACCCAGATGAGAAACCAAATTGTTAGATGATGATTTGATGGATTGTAATGACATTTTATGTGTTGATGATACTTTTTCTTTCGGGTTAAATAAACTATGTGTGCTTTTTCTTTTTCCTTTATATGTCATTTTGATGGAATTTAATTCAATCTAATGCTGTTTCTAATACAATTTTTTTTGGTGTTTCCCTCATTTTGAAGATGTGTAGATTTTATTTCATGCCGAAGCGCTCATAGAATTTATTTACAACCATGCTACATCTCACCAATATAGCATCTCTAATCTACCCTTAATGACATAAGAGAGAGAATAAAGAGAGACAGAGAGCGGAGTGTGGGCCCACCCTTTCATATGGTCTATTCCATGTCATTAGGGATGCCAAATTAGTTATCCCAAACATTTTTCATTTATTGATGTGCGGTTTGGATAACCAAACCAAACCAAACCAAACCAAACCAAGCTTTAAGTCCCATCAAATGAGGTTGACTACATGAATTCTTTGTCTCCAAGCGGCCCTATCAAAGGCCATTTTATTCAAAGTAGGATTCATTGTCATAAGAGATCCGAGCTTCTATTTTTACGTGTTGGCTGTCGGCTACCTAACACACAACCCTCTTCCTTATTCCGGGCTTGGGACCGGCGGAGTTGTTAACAACAGTTTCATACCTCTTTTTCCCCTATGCATCTGTTCTTCATGATTTGATTCAAAACCCATTGTCAATAGTTGCCAAGTCTTTCATATGCACCCATTCTTCTTGGTTCTAAAAAAGATCTGCAAAAAAACCACTTGCCAACCATTGCTGAATCAATAGTTCAAAAAAAAAAAAAAAAAAAACCATTGCTGAATCAACAATGCATTTGATCAATGTTGGTGAAATGGCCGGACGTCTCATCTCTTCCTCCCATGAGATCAGCTCTGTGTCTCTGTGTGTGTGTGTGTGTGTTTAGTAATGTACTGCAATCTCTTTAGATATTTAATGGTACCTAGTGAGCTTGGTGTTTAAGTGCCTTCATTCTGTTATATTGATTGTATGTTGGGTTTTGAACAAAATTCGTTGTTTTGGGAATTGGCCTTTTTAGTGTTTTTTTATTTTTTACGAAAAGACATGCAAAAAAGTAGAGAGAAGAGTTAGCTTTTTTGTAGTGGCTTTTTGGCTAAAACTTGATGTTCCCAAAACAACCAGTGAAGTCTTTCAAAAACTGATTGTTGAAACATTTCCTTTAGCTGTTAGGTTTGTTTTGGTACAAGTGCGTAGTCTCCCTGATCAGTACTTCATATGCATATTTGTTCATTATGAAATCTTACTTACCAAAAAAGGAGGGAATAACCCCTGAAAACAAGTTTGTTTTTACTTTGGCCTATCTGTATTGGAATTTTGAAATGAATTTACTAAAACGTCACAGTAACATGGTTCCCATAAACCAAAAACTAATAAACAACGACTATCAGTCAAAGAATTATATTCATAATAAAAGATACTGCATCCAAATACTGCAAGCATGTATCTTAGGAGGCAAATATTAGTTTGTGGAACTCAGACAAAATTCTAACTAAACTAACTAGAACAAAGCAACTTAACCATAGCTTTGAAATGTTGGATGGCATGTTGTTCATTGTCACATAGGAGTGTCAATGAAGAGATGATATAATAGAATTGAATGAGAGATAAACCGCTGTGTTGATGCTAGAGACCAAATACAGAACTTTTAACCATAAAATATACAAAGTAAGATATGGTACAGAATGCAATTCCCCACCTTTTTGGAAAACTCTTCAAAGCATTATTTTTTAGAAGAAAGTTAAAAAATTGAATGTATGGAGAAATAACTGAAAATATACAGGCGTAGAAAGATAGCTTATACAATCAGTTATCTCAGTGGCTTGTGAATGGCAAAGATCTCTATCTCATATAAATAACATCGAGTGTGGGTTGGCTAGCATTAATCATCTCCATCACACCCTGATGAGTGATCTATGAAATTAGATTAAATCATTTACTGAAATAAAGCTTTGTGTGGATGTCTTGACTCCAGTCTCACCGGTCCATATGGTGTTCTTCCACCCTATGTGATGTCTGTGCAGTGGTAAGTAATTAGATTGGGGAATAGAGTCAAGGTTCATAATTTTTTTATTTTATTTTATTTTAATTTTTGGTTGTTGAAATGGCGGAGATTCTATTAACTTTGGACGATATGCATTTCTCATGCTTCTATTAGTGTATTGCTTTGTCATATGTTCACTCACAGCAGCATACAAATGTGTGTTGTTCAATCTTTTACGTGTCTCATTGTAAGTGGATAATGATGTAAATCTTTTAAGTGGTTATACTGAGACCTGTTTCTGACTCAGTCCTACAGTTACTTCGTCATGGATTCAGAGGAAGTAGAGTATGCTGCATTCGAGGAGAAGGTTAGGAGGAATGTTTACATTGACAACCTCTCACCTCAGGTCACTGAAGCTGTGCTGAGAACAGCACTCAATCAATTTGGGAATGTTGAGAAAGTTCAGTTCATTCCAAATTACACAGAGCCAAGGAGCATACCACGCTGTGCTTTGGTGGAGATGGAAAATTCAAAGCAGGCCAAACAAATTGTGTCGGAGATGGGTAATTTCCCATTCATGATGTCTGGGATGCCAAGGCCTGTCCGGGCTCGTGCTGCTGAAATGGAGATGTTTGATGACCACCCAAGAAAGCCTGGGAGAAAGATAAAATTCCGTTGGTTGGACCCACAAGACCCTGATTTTAAAGTGGCGAAGGAACTTAAGCTTCTGACCAGGAAACATGCAGCAGAATCTTCATTTGTGCTCAAGGTGAATTCTAGCATATCTTTAATATCCACTGTGTATCTTATTTTCTGTTTTTTTTTTTTTCCTTTTTGTTTGGTTGTCTGTGGGTTGTGCCTCCCTGCCACTTTCACAATACAATTTGCTATGTTGCTGTCTAAAAAGAAAAGGATAAATTACACTTTTCACCACCTATAATTTGACTAAAATTTCACTTTGGTCCTGATTGTTTGAATTTGAACAATTTGGTCCCTACACTTTAAGGGCAGTTTCAATTTGATCATTCCATCCAAATGACTGTCAATTTCTTCTACATGTACATCTTAGAAGAGTGACATGTAACAAAATTGCCAATTTCAACGTCCAATTTAAATAGAAGGACCAAATTGAAACTAGGCTGAAAGTATAGGGACCAAATTGTTCAAACAATATCGAGTAAAATCAAACTTAGATCGAAAGTGTAATTTAACTAACCTCAAGGGGTTGGCCCCGTGGTCAAGGCTTGGGGCCGGGAGTGTGCTTCCTCCAAAATCTCAGGTTGAAAACGTCCTAGGTGCAAATAAATTTATTGGGGTCGGTCTATACAGGGCGAAGCCCTTGGTTTAATCGGGACCCCCGCAAGTGGACAGTTGGATTGGTCCTTTAGATTTATCGGTTCAATGGGCCGGATACCGAGTTATAAAAAAAAAAAAGAAGTGTAATTTACCCAAAAAAAAAAAGTAACCTGTGATTTTTATTTCTTGTATTTAATTATTTAGTATTTTTTTGTCTCAGGTTCAACTAGCACAGGAAGAGAAGCTTGCAAACCAACAGGCGGAGACTCTGAAGGCGAATTATGAGAAGTACGAGCTGATAGAGGGTGTTCTAAATGATGGAAGTGCAAATCGCTTGGCACGCCATTATAACATGAAATCATTGTGAATTCTTGACAGGTTTCCTGATAAGTTTTTATCAGTTTTTTATTGTTTGAACTAAGGAACAGTAAACTTGTGTTGTTTAGTCAGTTCTGACATGGTTAATGGTTTGGTTAATTACCTAGTTTGCTTGTGTTCTTTGTCTAGTTCTCGATTGGAGTTAGTTTTCTGTAGTTGAGACAGTTGGGTTGTTTTGAAAGGCGAGTGTACGGCAATGGTGGTGGAAGGTTGTTGAAACTCTTTTCTTGAAGACTTGAATGGAAGCTATTTTCGATCATTTCACATTGATTTTTTTTCTCCAGCTTGAACAGAAGAAAGCATGTTAACAACTTCAGTTATTTAACAATTCATTCATAAAGAAACAGAGTGACTTCTTAACAACAATACTTTCCATTGGAACTATTGTCCCTGCATTGTGATGGCGTCCTTAATTTGGTGTAAATCATTGTATTGCTTTTGAGACCTGCTGATTATAAGTTGTTCATAGTTTTATTGTGAGGTAATTGTTTTGCATTTGAATGAGTATTTTGCATAGTCCTGCTGATTATAAGTTGTTCATAGTTTTATTGTGAGGTAATTGTTTTGCATTTGAATGAGTATTTTGCATAGTCGGTATTTGATTTTTGTTTTTTTCAAAAAAGTATATTTGGAATTTTTTTCTTTTTTCTTTCATGCCAAAATGAAAACAGAGAAAATTTTCAATTAGAACACATTTTTGGTTTTACAATAGAGAAACCTTTAGAAGTTACCATTTTTGGGGCATGAATTGGAGGTTTTAGCCTTAAACGAGGTATTAGTTTTTGTATTCTCTTGATTTTGCAAGTTTTATCCCTCAATTGAAAATTTCACTTTCTTTAAAATAAAAATAGTGAAATTTCAGTCTAACAGTCAAAATTCGCTATAAAGGAGCCAAATTGAACTAAAGTTTCATGTTTGGTTTCCATGATGGACTCCCCAAAAAAACTTTGGCACGCATGTAAATGAGGTGCCCTACCCAATTGAGCTATAGCCCTTAGTGCTTGTGATCTCCATTTTATCATGTAGAGAATTTCTTGTCAAGATAACTATTACATGAACTAACATTAAAGCTGTTTGATTGATATTACGTGACCACATATCCCAATCTTTTGAGCTATAGGCTCCACACTGTCTCCACTGAATTTATTCTGGGGAGTATCCTAAAAAAATTGAACATTTTCTCTCTCAAGTCATTTCGAATTAAAAAAATGTGAAAGCGTTTTGAGATGTGCAGTGAGAGAGAAGAAATGTCATGATTGAGGTTTTGATTCAATAATAATAGTAAAGCCACGTCCATTTGGGTTTTTCAATTCCAATAAAATGCAATCAAGTATGAGTTAGTGATCTAAACATGTATGGATAGAACTTATGAAGAGGTCTCGAAAAACAAGTAATTTTTTTGGGCCTTTATCATATTTTTTTAGGTTTATTGGGATTCTTATTGGTTGGAACTTCTATGATCTTATATGATATGATTATCAATTTTTTTGGAAAATCACCAAAAAAAAAAAAAAATCTAAAATTTGACTCTTGTAACAAAATAAACCCCTAGTTTTTTATTTTGTCAGTTTAAATCCTATTTTTTTTTTAAAATTTATTTACAATCTAAACCATTACCCTATTTTCGTAAAGTAAAATTGATAAAAAAAAAAAAGAGTATTTTAGTCATTAAACTCAATTTAAGTGTATGTAAAATGTCCAAAATACTATTTTCATTAAATTTAATGTCTAAAATACTATTTTTTGGTCAGTTTTACTTAATGAAAATAAGAAAATGGTATAAATTGAAAACAAATTAAAAATTTAGGGTTTAAATTAATAAAATTAAAAACTCAAGATTTATTTTGTTAAAATGGTCAAACTCTAAGGTTTTTCATTTTTATAATTTCCCCCAATTTTTTTATAGGGAAAATTGCAAAAAATCCTAAGATTTAATCTTTATGAAATTAAATTGTGTTTCTAATTTTTATAATTTAAACTTTGATTTTCAACAACCTTGGCCATCTATCTATATCTGCTAACAATTTATATTGACTAACCTAAGGAAATTGGATAGGGTTGGGTTGGGTTGGATTGGATTGGTTTGGGTTGGGGTAGGGTAGGGTGGGAAAGGGAAGAGAAAGGGGATGGGGTTAACAACTTATATTGACTAGCCTGGGGAAATTGGGTTGGGTTGGGGTAGAGTGAGAAAAAGGGAATGTGAAGGGGCTTTAACTTTTGACCAGATTAGTAACCTTACAAAATCTAAACCACTAAGCTAGTTTTTTTTTTTTTTTTTTTTTTTTTTTTTTTTTACCTAGAACACCCCAAGACAGAACCTTTAGAATCCATCCTTATAAGTCATACTGGGAGAAGTTAGCTGATCCACTTAAACCGTCGGATTTTCACTTAAGTAGTAGGCGATTTGAACTCTGATCAGTGAGAAGAGGAGCATACTCCCTTACCAATTAGTTGCTCTCCATTAACTTACCTAAAAGAAGAAAATTTTAAGTAGCACACATGTGACATTCTTTTATTATATTTTTCTCTGATGTTTAACGTTGAAAGAACCTCCTTTAAGTTTTTAAAATGGCATTGACCTCTCTTGCTTGGCGCAGCAGATTAACGTTGTTAATAAAACTTGACCTTTTACTAATTTACCATTAGTGTTAAAGTCGAGAGCAAATTAAATTAATCTCCGTTAATATTTAACAAAATTACAAGGACTTCTTCAAGGCTTTTGATAATTGTCCTTTAAAAATATGTCATACCACACTATACCAATGTTACTATTGCCAAGGAACTTATCCTTAAGATGGAGAATCAAGTGGTACTTAAGATTATAGACCCATAAGTTTGATTGGGTGTGTCTACAAAGTGTTGGCTAAGTTACTTTCAATGCGTCCGAAGAAGGTTTTAACCTTAGTAATTGATGTGTCTCAATTTGCATTCTTGGGAGGGAGAAATGTTACTAATGGAGTATTGATTGTGAGCGAAATAATTGATCGATGGAAGAAGGAACCGCTTATTAAGCTTGATTTTGCCGAAAAGTGTTGCAAGAGAGATTGATAAAATTCAAGCTCGATTTCTTTGGGGTGAGGATGATATAAGGAAGAAGGTGCATTTAGTGAAATGGGATAATGTCACAATATGTACAGATAATGGAAGTCTAGGAATTAGGAAAATTAGAGTAATGAATGAATGTTTGTTAATCAAATTGTGGTAGTGCTTTGGTACATAGAGGAATTTGCTTTGGAGAAATGTTTTATGCAACAAGACTATTGTTGGTTGCGGATCATGGTTACCTTATGGACCATCTTCCTATAATTCACCTTGAATTTGGAAAGATATCATGAATGTTAGAAGTCGATGTCCTGCTTTATTTAATTTTTTTGTTTTGAATATCAAGTTTTCTCTTGGGAATGGTAAATCATTATGTTTTTGGTAAGTTGGTTAGTTTCACAGGTGTTGAGGGAGGTCTTTCCAAGACTATTTAGTCTGTATGGATATAAAGAGGATTCAGTGCATGATTTCTTGAATAGATAGAAGGATCTGGCAGGTAGAGAGGATTTGTTTGGAAGGGCACTTAGACCATGGGAAGAAGCTGATTTTATACTGTTTCACAATCAGTTAGCATCACTGCCACCACGTTCCATCTGTAGTGATGATTGGTTCATATGGATGGGGAGTTCTTCGAATTGTTTTTCTGTGAATTGTGTTTATGACTGGTTTGTTACCACTTAGGGAGCATTGGTGAACATTTCGAGATTGATTTGGAGAAATGCTTGCCCTTATAAAGTACAAACTTTTTCGGTGGCTGACGTGGAACGGAAGGTTGAAGGTGACTGACCTGTTGCTTAAAATTGGTGTTCTAGAGGATCCAAATCAAGGATTGTGTCACTTTTATGGGTGTGCTTCGTTGTTATACGTCATGGAGAATCTTGGTTGATTGTATTAATTGGTGGGGTGAGACATGGTGCTTCCATGTTCTGTCACTTCTTTGCTTGATTGGTGGTGTTCGGGTAAGGATAAAGGAAAGAGTGATTTGGGAAGCATTACCGTTCGCTATTATTTGGACAATTTGGTCTACGAGAAATGACTTAGTCTTTAATCATATTTAGCCTAAACTGATTACGTTGGCATTTTGGGTTAAGGCTAAATCTAATTTCGAAGAGTTCTTGATGTCAAATTTTGTGTTCCAGCTGCAGCAGATTAGGATTTCACCTTGAATGTTTGGCTGTTTCGGTACTAGAAGCATATTAGGATTTCTTTGTTAAAATCCGGGAAAGTCATGGGGCTGGTTTGGTAGGATGGGAGATGTGTTGTGTCTTGAGCAGTGTGGCATTCAGTCAGTTGGATTTGCTTCGTTTCTACCATCAGTCATCAAGCGGCAATGTGGTGATTCGGGTGGTTGTAATGTATTGGAGTGGGTTTTTGATTTTGTTTTTGATTGGGTATGGGGTTGGTGTCTCGTCAATTGTTTGGTGTGTGCTTGCATATGATTAGACTTGCTCTCTGATACTAATCTAGTTAAGACTGGTGAGTGTAGCTATGATGTTTGAAGCACTTGTCTTTTCTTTGTTGATATTTTTTCAATGTTGTATATGTGCATTGATTTTTATCAATAAAGTGTTCTTTTGCTGATAAAAAAAGAAAAAAAATGGTATGTACACATTATTTTTATTCAAACCCGTGTAGTAATATAGGTAAAAGAAAAAAATTAGAAGTCCACTTCTCTCTCGGTCCCTCTATTAATCAAACGACCACTCATTGCCTTAAACCCTACCTCTTTTACCCATAGTCCAATCCACTACATTAAACCACCACATCTTGCACCTCTTAGGCTCCGTTTGGCAAGTTAGGTTGGGGTTTTTTTGACTATTTTAGCCACAAAAGATAAAATAGGCTATTTTAGCCACAAAAAACAAAACATCAGATCCAACCCATAATCATTACACTTTTCTCTCACAAAAAAAGTCAAAAAAGTCATAAAGTCCTTCCCAAACCAAGCTTTTTAGCCCAGGTTAAAATAGTCAAAAAAACCAAAAAGTCAAAAGCCAACCCACTCTCCAAAACAATCCTTAGTTCACTTAGTGACCTTGAACCATCAGTTTCTCCATTGAGCAACCTGCGCCACTAGTTGAAACCACCACCCTACAACCCAATTTCACTACTTGGAACTGCTACCTTTTCGTCCTTGAAAGTTGTAACCCAACCCCACTTTATTGTCGCCTTTTTTGCCCATGCTCTCATCCACTACCGAACCAACCCAATACTATTATCAATCCAAAAATCATCACCACTATAATGGGAGTGTTTGGTGTGGTTTATTCTGGCCAGCTTATAACTTATAGTTTTGAAAAAGTTATTTTGAATTATTTGGTTAAACTTATTTCAAATAATTTTTTATTCTAATAATTTATTTTAACTCAAAAAAACTAATTCTAAGAAGCTGCTCACTCCTTACTTCTGATTATCAGTTTCTGTCATGAACTTGTTAATTCAAAATTATACTATTAGGGCATGTTTGATTTGGTGGATTAAAGTATGAGATTGAGATTATTAATCCGTGGACCCAATTAACCTACGTTTGTTTTACCATTTTGGTTTAGGATAATTAATCTAACAAATTTGTAGGATTATTAGTAATGGAGTAGGGGTGAGATTATTAATCCAATGGATATTAATCCAATTGGATAGTGAATACGACACTATAATTTAATAGGATTATTAATACTTCACTATTAGTTTTGTGAATCAAACATGACCTTAGATCTTTTTATTTTTTATTTTTTAAAAAATAGAAAAAAGATCTAAATGGATTATGGATTATTATTATTATTTTTTACGAGAAATGTAGACAAGTAGTGAATAACAAAAAATAAAAGTTAATTCAAAAAATATTTTTACAGCTTATTTAACAAATACTACTCAGCAACTTAAATCTATAATCCAACAGTTACATCAAATAGATTAATAACTTCTTATTAAAATTATAATCTATAACCTGTTACGTAATAATTTATAATTTATTTTAAAAGTTATACCAAATAGGGCCAATACTTTGGTTTTCAAAATTTTTGTCTTCTTGTAATTGTGTATATCAAAAATTGAGGTTGATGGTTCGTGATCTGGGCTTCACTACAACCATCTCATTGTTTGGACGAGAATAAGAGGATGAGATGATATTGCTGTAGTTTTTTTTTTGACAGAAGAGAGGTTAGCAAGAGTAGAGGCTACTTGGTAGACAGGATGGTAGTGCACAATGATGAAAATAGGGAGAATGAGAACTATATATCATTGTATTTGGTTTGAGTTTTTTGAATTAAATTTTTTGAAAATTAAGTTTTTTAGTTTTCGTATTTTTTTTATTTTTAGTGAATATTTTTAAATTTTTAAACATTTTTTTTTACTTTTTTAAATATACCTTACTTAAATGTATCTAAAAAGTAAAAAATTTATGAAAAAATATTTTTAAAAATTAATAAATACATAAAAATATAAAAAAATGTATTAAATTCTCGTATTTTTTTTGTATTTTTGGTATTTAGTGAATTTTTAAAAGTTTTTTTTCAATTTTTTTTTTTTACTTTTTAGGCATATGTATGTTAGGTATGTTTAAAAATTAAAAAAAATTGCTCAAATATTAAAAAAATTCAGTAAAAACAAAAAAAAAAACACGAAAAATAAAAAAGTAGAATTTTCTGAAAAGTGTTTTTGAAAAATGATAACCAAGCATTTGGTTTTTGGTTTTCAAAAAAATATTTTTCAGAAAATTTTAATTTTTTATTTTTTGTATCTTTTTTTGTTTTTATTGAATTTTTTAATATTTTAAGTAATTTTTTTTAATTTTTAAACACACCTAACATAAATACACTTAAAAAATATAATATTTGTGAAAAAAATTAACTAAATATAAAAAATACAAAAAAAACCTAAAATTTAATACATTTTTCGTATTTTTTTGTATTTATTAATTTTTTAAAATATTTTTTTTACAAATATTTTACTATTTAGATACAGGTACATTTAAAAAAATAAAAAAAATACTTAAAATTTTAAAAATATTTACTAAAAATAAAAAAAAATACAAAAAATTAAAAATTAAATTTTGAAAAAATTAAATTTAGAAAACTGAAACCGGTTTTGTGAATACCAAAGCGTCATGTGAAGGAATTTTTGAGCATTTGTATATTTGAAAATGTTAGGGTAAATTACGCTAACACCCCCTCTGTTTTCTTGAAATATAACTGCCACCCCTTTTAATTTCTAAAATACCACTGCACTCCCACACATTTGAAAATAATGTAACAATTCAGTTCCTCTATTAGTCAAACGTTGGTTAATTCAATGGAAAATGATGAAAACTAACTTAAAATGACAATTTTAACCTTATAGTACTTCCAAAGGGGTAATTTTATTTTCACACACTAATTTTTCTCAGTATACACACTTAGTAAACACTTTCTCAATATACACATTATAAAAATATAAATTCTAAATACACATCTTTATATTCTAATATTACCCTCATTTTCAATTTTAAACCCCTAAGACTATGTTTGGTTTCAATTTTTGAATCAATTTTTTTGAGAAAAATATAAATTAATTTGACAAAAAAAAAATACCAAAAAAATAATTTTTAATTTTTAAATTTTTTTGCTCCTAAAAAGATGAAACCATATTGAAATAAAAAGTTTTTTTTTTATTATTTATTTTT
Source organism: Camellia sinensis (assembly GCF_055761805.1). Lineage (NCBI taxonomy): Eukaryota > Viridiplantae > Streptophyta > Magnoliopsida > Ericales > Theaceae > Camellia > Camellia sinensis. The sequence goes on from NC_138967.1 coordinate 55,523,699, forward strand.
GAAAACATATTCTAAAACTATATCAAACAAAATCTATTTTTTTTTTTTTTAATTTCCCATTCATCCACTTATCTTTTACCATCGTTGCCGTCACTTTCAACCCTCCATCGCCACCACCATCGCCACGTCTAGCTCATCTCCTTCTATCCTAGGCCTCCACAGTCAATAAAGAGTGATTCGTAGTGAGAGACTTGTGGGAGTGTATGATTCATGGAAGAAAAAGTGATTGCAACGGATAAGAAAAGAAGCGACGGAAGAAGATGGCAGACGAAAGAGGTGGCACTGGTGATAGAGGATGGTTGTGGCGTTTTAGAAATAAGGTTTGAGTAGAAGAAGATAAGGGTATTATGGTATTTTTATTTTAGGACAAAATTATATTATGAAAATTTTCATTAAGTGTGTGAACCGAGTGAAATTAGTGTATAGAAATAGAATTACTCCTTATAAAGGTTTAAATTGACATCTTTACCCCATGTTAATGACCAAACTGCCCTCAAAAGTATTGTATTTATTTACTACGTGGGAGCTTTTACATATCTTTTTGGACCCACAAGCTAAGAAGAAAATATAGATCTAAAAGTTTAGAAATCAAAAAATAAAAAAGGGGCAAAAAAAAACCTAAGGGTGCATTTGATTTAGTTTTGAAATCAGTTTTGAAAAAGAGTTCTGAAAATTAAAAACTTATTTGTTTATGAGTTTTCAAAACTAGTTTTCAGTTGTATGTTTTGAAAATAATATTTAGAAAATTAAATTCAAAACTTGTTTGGTTATGCGTTTTCAAAACTAGTTTTTGAGTTTTTTTAGGTCTAGTGTGTTTTTTCGTCATGTAGTCAAAACTTTTTTTGTAATATTATAGTCAAATTTGTTTATTTCTTTCATATACATAATTTAGATGTACTTTTTAGGTACATATAATCTAATCTAATCTATACGGTAGAGTTTCACACTGTATTTGTTATTTTTTATGAACGTTTTAAAATTTTTAACACTTCTTTTCTGGTTGTATATCCACTCAATCTACATACATTTAAAGCGTTTCACATTTATGAAAAACTTTTATAAAATTATTGAATAATGACAAATATACAAAAAAAAAACACCCCGTTTAAAAAATTAATACAATTTTAATATTTTTTGTATTTTTTAAATTTATTTTTAATTTCTTCACATTTTGTTTACTATTTAAGTATATCTAAATCATATACATCTAAAACATAAAAAATTATTTGGCTAATACTTGAAAACCAAACAAAATTGATTTCAATTACTTGAAAACCAAACAAACCTTTATAAATTATTTAAGAAGAAGACATTGGTTTATCGAAAGTAAATGTAGCTAATTTTTTTCACTAATTTGATAAATAATAACATATTAATTCCAAATAACAATGCATGTTGTTTCAATTTTTTTTATATAAATTGACAAAACCTTCATTACAAAGTTGCTAAGTTGAGGTTTGTGGGCTTGGTCAATTGGGTTTTGAAAACTAGTTTGTGAAAATCTCAACCAAACAAGCTTTGCGTTTTAAAACTTGAGTTTGAAAAGAGTTTTGAAATATATGCTACGAAAACCTAAAACCAAATAGGTTTTGAATTTTAAATTTTGGAAAAGTAATTCAAAAACTCAACCAAATGGATCCTGAATTTTTCAACTAGACAAAATCTTAAGAACCGAGGTATTTGGCTTAATAATTGTGTAGCATTTTTTGTGGTGTGAGGTATTGGGTTCAACTCCTATGGAGATAGTTTGATATCCTTTGTAGTGTAGTGGTTTATTCCTCTTCCATTATGGGGGTTGATTGTACGTAGTTGTTTGATTGGGCTTAGTGGGTTTCACTTATTGGTTGTTAGACAACTATTGTGGGATAGTAGTCTGTTTGATTTAGTAAATATTTTTCATGGTTGTAATTACTCTTCTATCTATTGACAAAAAAACAAAAAAAAAAAAATCTTCAGAAAAAATTCTAGGCCATGTTTGGTTTGTCTTTTAGAAAAAAATTTCAAAAGTTTATTTGAAAAAATAAAAATTAATTTGATAAAAATAAATGTCAAAAAGATATTTTTAAAATTTTAAATGTTATTTCTAAGTTCCCAAAAGATAAAATTATATAAAAGCATTAAGTTTTTTTTTTCAATCTTTTTATTTCTTTCACCAAATTAATTTTTATGTTTTTTAAAAAATTTCTGAAACAAGTTTCTGAAAACTAAACTAAAACATGGAATTTTTACAACTAGACAAAAGCATGCAAATTACAATTACAATTAATTCTAAATTTTAAAACTAGACAAAAGCATGCATATCACAAAATCACAATAAATCCCAATATTTTCAACTAGACAAAAGCATCACAAAAAAACTCTAATTTTTACAGCCACAAAATTATTCTGGAAAAATCTTAATTTTTAAATTAACATATTTCCGTAGTAATTTATTCTAATGCAAAAGCTTGATAAAAGGCTGATACGGCCATGACAATGCTAATAATAATAATAATAATGATAATAATAATAGAAGATGAAGAAGAAAATGAACGCAAATAATCAACCCAAGTGAGGTGAATTATAATTCTAGAACAAAAAAATAGATGAGTATATACTTTTTATCTTGAAGGTGATATAATATTGGGTTGTTTTAGAAATTAAGTTAAAAGTTAACTTTTTGACTTTTTTTTTTTGGTTGAAAAAATTTGTAAAAAAATAGAAAGATAATATGATATAAAAGAGGTTAAAAGCCAAAAAAATTAAATTTTAACCTCTTGTCCAAAGAGGCCATTATCAATAAAAACTATGTAATTGAACATAATACATTAGGATTATATATATAAATATATACACATGTAATTGAATACTGTTGGAAAAATTGGTTTATTAGGCTTTTTTGGGCCGACTTATTAGGCTTATTTTGGGCCGACTTTGAGCCCAAAATTAAGTGGACCCCGAACATCTTTTGGGACGGGTCCGAAGAGGTGAAGTGTTCCTTGTCGCATGGCAAGTCACACGGTGTAGACGGTTCGTCAAAACCATTTATGAGTGAATGGGAACATGACGTCGTTTTCGGATTCGTGGAATGGACATTTAAGTTTTAAATGTGGGTTTCCTTATAAGGCTTGTCCCACATTGAAACTTTAAGAGAGTTTATTTGTGTATATAAGCTCTAGCCTACAATACTTGAGTTGGGCCCCAAGGGGCACTCCAAGTTTGTAGAAGAGAGGAGTTATGAACAAAGTGAACCTTAGCCCAAACCACCACCACACACGCGTGCCGCCGCCGTCCGTCTAGCCGTGGGTTGGGGGTCGGGTCAATTCTAATATTAATTTTTTGGACAAAATTCTTTTGAATTTATTTCAAAAATTATTGCTTAATTCCAAATTTGAATTTCAAATTTTTTCCAAACATTGTGTCTCTTCCCCAAACTGTTTTTCAAATCCGGACAGTTTCATATTCAAAAATCTGGAACAGTTAACAGATTTGTTTTGAATAGTAATTGCATCTGTTAAACAATTAGTAAACTGCCCAGACAGTTTTGAAACTGTCCAGCCGTGCTACAGATCTGTCCAGGTTTGATCTATATCTATTCATAGCAGTTGTGCATCAGTTAGGCAGTTTCAGCAACAGATTCAAAACTACAGTTACAAATTCAAATCAAATCTGTCCGAAACAGTACAACAGTTCTGTTTGAATTTTACACCTGTTCGAACAGGAATTCTTTGCCTGTAAATACCTACTGTTCCAGCAGTCTTGGGGTATCCGAAAATCAGTCTAAAAAATTCCTTTTGCTGTCCAAACTTTTATTATTGATGCATTATTCTTCATTTTAGTTTTAGAATAAATTTCAGAGAGTTAGAACACAGGTTTGGTTCACCAAACAAATTGTTTGGAGTGCTACTACAATTTGTGAAGATCATTATATCATAGGAGATAGACGCCACTCAACCGTAAGCACCGTAGCAGGGCGAATCTGTCTTAAGGACAGAGTGTCACACACTCGACTTGGTCTTTGAATTTTTAATTCAGTTCGATAAATAAATACAGTACGTTATTTATTTATTTGTTTGGCTTTATTTCAATTTATTTTATTTACACAGAAGATTGTTCCAACAATCTTAAGACAGATTCGAATTATTCTGTTTACAGAATTTTTCGTTTGCTTCATTTTCTCTTTCTTCTTTTCGAAAATTATTTTCTGTGGATTTACAAAATAATATTCTGGTTGGAAAAATAAATAGTGATTATATGCTATTTGACAGATAGTAGTAATATACTGCCTATTTTCTTTGACAACTAGTAGTACGATACTGGTGTCATTAACAATTCAGAATATATTTTTGTGAAATTTTTTCAGAAATTAATTTTGGGTTTTTAGAAATTATTTTATGAGTTTTCATTAATTAAAATTCTGTTTCAGTATTTTAATTATTGAAGTGTTACAGAAATTTAATTTTCTGTGTGGACTTAATTTGGTAAAATAAAATTTTATTTTATTTCTAAATTAATTGGAAAATAAAAGTTACATTCTTGTTTCTTTTATTTTTACAGAATTTAATTCTGTGTATTTGGATTCGTTTTCTGTGTGGAATTAATTTGGTTAAATAAAATTTTATTTTATTTTATTTCCAAATTAATTGAAAATAAAAGTTACATTTTGTTTTGTTTCTTTTATTTTCACAGAATTTATTTCTGTAGTTTTGGTTTAATTTGTTTAAATAAAATTTTATTTTATTTTCAAATTAATTGGAAATAAAAGTTACAATTCTTGTTTCTTTTATTTTTACAGAATTTATAATTCTGTGGTTTTTGGTTTTAGTTTTCTGTGTAGTATAAAATTCTAATTATAATTTTATTTTATAATTTAGAATTTATGGCTACTAAAATTGGTCAAACTTATGTTCAAACCAGTACTGGTATGTGATTGCCATTACGCCAACCTCTCCTTATGTTGGGACTGTGCCAGTGAATCATGGTGAAAAACCAGAGAAGTTCTTAGGAACTGTTTTTAAAAGATGGCAGAAGAGAATGCTATCTAAAGGAGGGGAAACTAAGAAATACAAGTTTAATGGCATGTGTTACATTTGTAACAAAGAGGGACATCGGGCCAAAGATTGTCGTTACAAACGTAAAGGCAAAGAAAGATCAAGTAAAAAGATTACTAAAGCCAAAATGACCGAAATGGATAAAATTTCCAATGGTGAAGATGTCATAAATCTTTTTGCAGTTGTTTCTGAGGTAAATCTTGTCGGAAATCCTAAAGAATGGTGGGTGGACACTGGTGCTACTCGTTATATTTGTGCCGACAAAAAGATGTTCACATCTTATTCTACAGTGGACAATGGTGAACAACTTTTTATGGGCAACTCCTCAACTTCCAAAGTTGAAGGACAAGGAAAGATTGTACTTAAGATGACATCTGGAAAGGAACTCACTCTCAACAATGTGCTGCATGTACCGGACATTCACAAGAATCTTATTTCCGGATCTTTGTTGAGTAAGAATGGGTTTAGGCTAGTTTTTGAAAGTAACAAGTTTGTACTTACCAAAAACGGGATGTATGTAGGAAAAGGTTACATGTCTGATGGCCTTTTCAAAATGAATGTAATGACCGTTGTACCCTCAGTTATTAATAATAACACATCTTCTTCTTACTTGCTTGAGTCTTCAAATTTATGGCATGGTAGACTAGGACATGTTAATTATGGACCTTTGTGCAGATTAATTAATATGAAATGTTTACCTAAATTTGACATTAATTCAAATCATAAATGTGAAATTTGTGTTGAGGTAAAATTATCTAAAACTCCTTTTCATTCAATTGAAAGAAGTACGAAACCACTTGAATTAATTCATAGTGACATTTGTGATTTTAAATCAATTCAAACTAGAGGTGGGAAAAAATATTTTATCACTTTTATAGATGACTATACTAGATATAGTTATGTTTATTTAATTCGAACCAAGGATGAAGCTTTGGAAACTTTCATTCAATATAAGAATGAAGTTGAAAATCAACTTGGTAAGAAAATCAAGAAAATAAGAAGTGATAGAGGTGGTGAATATGAATCACCTTTTGGTGAATTTTGTAAAGAACATGGAATAATTCACTAAACCATCGCTCCTTACTCACCTCAGCAAAATGGAATTGCAGAAAGGAAAAATAGGACTTTAAAAGAAATGATGAATGCTATGTTAATAAGTTCTGAATTACCTCAGAACTTGTGGGGGAAAGCAATACTTTCTGCTAATTATATACTTAATAAAGTACCCCGAAAGAAAGTGAATCAAACACCTTATGAATTGTGGCATGGAAGAGTACCATCCTACAAATACTTAAAAGTGTGGGGATGTTTGCCTAAAGTGGCTATTCCTAGTCCTAAAAAGACTAAGATAGGACCTAAGACCATTGATTGCATTTTCATTGGTTATGCCAAGAATAGTAGTGTATATCGGTTTTTGATTCATAAATCAGAACATTCCGAAATGCATGTAAATACTATTATTGAGTCTCGGAATGCATCTTTCTTTGAACATGTATTTCCAAATAAGACTGGACAAGAGACTAGTAACAATAAAAGATCTCATGATGCTATTACTAGTCAGGATCAAGAACATGATCAAGAGCAAGAGTTAGATCAAAATGAGGAAGAGGAACCTAGGCGTAGTAAACGTGCTAGAACCTCAAAATCTTTTGGTCCAGATTTTCTAACATTTTTGTTAGAAAATGAGCCTTTAACTTTTAAAGAGGCTATATCCAGTCTTGAAACTCCTTTATGGAAAGAAGCTGTCAACAGTGAAGTTGAATCTATCTTGCAAAATCACACTTGGGAATTAGTGGACTTGCCACCAGGTTGTAAACCTCTTGGGTACAAGTGAATTTTCAAAAGAAAATTGAAAGCGGATGGATCAATTGACAAATACAAGGCAAGACTTGTAGTTAAAGGATTTAGACAAAAAGAAGGTCTTGATTACTTTGACACATACTCACCGGTTACTAGGATAACATCCAGTAGAATGCTAATTGCCATTGCATCTCTATACAATCTAGAAATTCATCAAATGGATGTGAAAACCGCTGTAGACGTCCCCGAACGCCCCGGGAGGGTGAGTCCCGTTCTGTTCATTTGGGGTCATTGCAGCTCAGGACTCTCAAATTGTCACGATTCTTAATCTGAACCAAAGAGTCCAAATCCGGCAAATCATTTTGAGAAAATAGATTTTTTGAAAGAAGTGCCAAACATGGACTGCTTTGCCAGATACAGAGTCGCCACCTAAATATTTTATTTTGGGAAATTTAGGAAACCCTGACTCGTTGCCTAAGGCCACGTGTCCGTCATCACCAAAGTTGCCTCGGCTCGGGAACTTGGGTACGATTGAGGAAGGTCACTTCATGAGCACCCCCGCTCGCCCGATCGAAGATCGGCCTTTACTAACCATGATATCTGTTTTTGAAAACATTATGTCCTTATTCCGGTTATTAGCCTAGGTTACTATGTGATGCGCACAGCATACAAGTATAGACTGGATCGCTTGAATTGGAACAAAACATTTCATGTTTGTCTTTGAAAGATGGTTTGCTACTCGCAAGTAGGCTTAAAATGCAGATTTTGCCACCTTCGGGTGGGCTTAGAAAAGATGATTTTGCCACTATCTAGTGGGCTTAAAACAAATAGTTGATGATTTATTCCAATCCAAGTAACCCAACCTTCACCCACAGGCATTCAGGCAGTTATATCACATAAGCAATTAGCCTCATGGTAAGCATGCTATTCATGGCAGTCACTCACACGCATGCAAGGATGCTAAAGCATAAAACTTACCGAGAACTCCACGCCAAAAAAGAAGCTCATTAGAAATCCATGCATGATCCTAATTATATAGAAATGCCTAATGCAACACATGCAAAAATGCAACTCTAGCAGGCTCAGCTATTTTAAACATGGCATATGAAATGCTACAGCTAACATGTATTTAACTTGGAATTGAAAATACAATGCAGTTAGTATGATGCGCCGAGCCCGGTGCATGCAAAACAGATGAATGAATGCAAACATGCTATCATACTGTATGCTAATTGAAATATGCCCTAATCTAACCATCATAAGCGGATAAATAAAAGGGAGAAAGACGTGGGGTTGGAAGACATACAATGCACACACGCACACTTGTTACAGTTGTGCCCTCGCGCAGAGGGTCCGAATAAATAGTACAGTCCAAATAATATAGTCCAAATATATACAAATTCCTAATTAATTTACAAATTAACTAAGAAAAATAATAAGCTGGCATGCAAGCCAGGGACTGCCTTGACTCTTCTTCAGATGATGGATGATGCATGTTTGGGCTGCCTTGCGCGAAAATCCACTGGGATGCCCCAATTAGCCTCTGTTTCACAATTACTCTTGGAAAGCGCACCAAGCTCTGGAAGGTTGCTAATTCTTGATTTGCTGCAACAAAGAGCAGAAAAGGGACATAGCAATGTATTTTCACAAATGTATGCATGCCTCGATCCTCGTGCCACCAATCACGCATCTCGATGCATGATGGCCGAGGGGTCGAATTGTGCAACTCAATATAGAATGAATGCACATATAAACACAACAAGACCTAACTCCATCATGGATAATCCGGAGTGTCGATGACTTGGAATTGAGACACGTTCCGTCACTCGGAGTACGAAACGTACCTCGTTCCTCGTGCTCGGGCTAACCCCTATCCCAAGCACGATGCAATATGCATGATATGCATGAAATGCAACTAAGATACAACCTAGCATACACAATGCTATGAAATGGCATACACAATGCACGAGGTAACATGGCATACACAATGCGCTAACATACAACCTAGCACACACAATGCTATGAAATGAAATGGCATACACAATGCATAATGGACTTACACCAACATGAGTGGACCTCAGCCACACTCACATAAGAGGCCATCAGATGAAAATGAGACAACTCGAGATGCGTGTACGCGTGCACGCAAACCGAGGACCGACCCTAAGGCACCAAATGCCACTCTAACAAGACATGGCAATGCATGAAACATGGTATGCAAACATGCAAATTTCAGCAGCAAAACATGACCCAAAACAGCCCCGAATCATAGGAATATGGCACCCGATGCATGAAAATGGTCCCGAAATGCAAGATTAATCACATGAAATGACTTGTAGCTACATCAAGCATGCATTATTTGATCATGACATGTAAAGACAGATTCAAGGCAGTCCCAAAATAAGCATGTTCACAGTTTTAAGTAAGACCAAACAGCAAACACAAATAGGGAAAAACTAGCATGCAAAAATGGCCCTAAATGCAAGATAAAGAAGCACCTCACATCTGCTGACCCCAAACAGATTAGGGCCCTTCAACAATGTTGAAGAGAGGCCCAAAATATGACCTTTTACAGTTTATGGAAAACCACAAAAACCAGCACAGGTATGGCTAAACTCTCATGCAAGAAATGGGCCAAAAGATGGCCAAAGAAGCAAGTAGTGGTTTCTGGCCTTAAACACAAAGGGGCCCTTCAACAATATTGAAGAGGGGCCAAAAATAATGCATTTTACAGTTGATGGCCGGACCCAAAACAGTATGCAAATATGTCCAAAATGCTATGCAAAATGAGGCCAAAAAGGGAGATATAACACAAAGTATATGAAAGATGCCTCAAACCATGAAAGACCCTTAATGAAACATGAAGAATGGGTCAAAATAAGACTGTTTTCAGTTCTGAAAAGAGCCCAAAAACAGAATTACAATAGGCTAACAAATCATGCAAAAATGGAGCCAAAATAGAGATATAAAGGCAAGTGGAAGATAGAAGCCTCAAACAGTAATGAGCCCTTCAACAATGTTGAAGAAGGGCTCAAAATAAGCAACGTTTCAGTTCATGACAGAGCTCAAAACAGTTTTTACACAGGTCAAAAATATTACACAAGATAATGGCATATAAGAAGGATAATGAAGCAAGTGCATTAAGGGGGCCTCAAACAGTGAGGGGCCCTTAAACAAAAGTGAAAAGGAGCTCAAAAAAATGCCACTTTCAGTTAAGGCCGGAGCTCAAAACAGCAAGCATGTATGACTTATGTATTGAACAAAATATGGACCAAAAGAGGGGAAATGGAGCTTACCCTTGAAGACTTGAATTTGGCACCCTTTTGGCTTGAGATGTAGCACTCCTAGGCCTTGAGGAAGAGCCTCCAACTACTGGAATGAAGGATGGAAGGGTGGAGCTTGGTGGTGGTGTGGAAAGGGGTATAGGACTTGGAAGGTTTGAGCTTGGAAATAGAGAAGGAGAGGGATATAATGGAAAGGGCTTGAGGGGATTTTTTGTAACCCTAATATCAGAGCTAGAGCCTCTGATATATAGGCAAGAATGGGGGGGAAAAGGGGAGAAAAAAATGGAGGGAAAACCAACCAAGTTTCCCTCCAAAATGCAGCCCCCCGGATATAGAATCTAGGGGGGAAATGAATGTATTTCTGCACTGTAGCTGATGCAAGGAACATGGCCAGCCAGTTATCTTGGTTGCAGGTGGCCGGCCGGCTACTTCCCATGGCCGGCCAGCCGGCCAAGGGTCAAAAGGGTCAAGTGTGATTAATGGCCGGCCACCACAAATAAAGAGCCTCTGATGTGTGCACAACACAACCCTGTGTTTGAACACTGGAAAAAGTGAACCAGGTGAGAGAACAACCCACTTTTCAAAGGGGTTCAAAAGGGTGAACAACAATTACTGGCCGGCCACCAAATATTGGTGGCCTCCTAGGTGTGTACATCACAAATATGTGGTTAAAAGTTCAAGAAAATGGCCCAAGGGTGTTCAACATTGGCTTTGAAGTGAGGAAAATCGGGCGACGGAGGGCGATGAAGGGATAAAGTTGGCTGACAGAACAATTACTGGCCTCCCACCCTTCTACGGCCTTCCTACCAATAAAACAGAGGTCCTTGCCAAAAATGAACCAAAACCAATGCAGAATGAAGGTTCGGGAGCTGAAACACGCAGTTCGAGGCCCCGAAAACTGGCTGTTAGGCACCGGGAGTGATGTTCGACCACGAAGTCGGTTTCCCGGGCCACAGTGTCCCTCAAAAGGGAGTAAATAAGAAGTATGCCAAAAACCGAAGTAAACGGAGGTGGTTAAGCGGTCCCGAACCGAGGCACACGGCCAACGGTTCCGAAAAAAACTAAAAACCGAACTCCAAACGGGCAAAATGGCCTACGACCACGAAACGTAGCCTACGGCCACTGAGAGATGATCTACGAGACCTCTCCCTCCCTTTGCGAAGAGAAAACAGAGAAAACAAAGCCTAGTTCGCAAACCGAGGCAAAGCACAAAAGAGTCTAGAAGCCTGGAGGCAAGGCTCACGGCCAAGACTCTGAAACTTCTGAACGAGCACAATATGCAATATCACCGAGCGCTCAACTGGTGACGTCTGAGTCTCAAGGTCGATCAAAAATGGGGTGTCTACAACCGCTTTCTTAAATGGTGAGTTAAATGAAGAAATTTACATGGAACAACCAGAAGGTTTTTCTGTTCTAGGAAAAGAAAAGAAAGTGTGTAAATTGGTTAAATCATTATATGGTTTAAAACAAGCGCCAAAACAATGGCATGAGAAATTTGACAAGGCAATGATGTCAAATAGATTCAAAATTAATGAGTGTGACAAATATGTTTATATTAAAAACACAGACAAAGGTTATGCCATTGTATGTCTTTATGTAGATGATATGCTCATCATAGGTAGTAATAATGACATGATTAAAACTACCAAGAAAATGTTAAATAAACATTTTGACATGAAGGACATGGACATTGATGATGTAATTCTTGGTATGAAAATTACCAAAACATCAGAAGAATATGCTTTGTTACAATCTCATTACATTGAGAAAATACTTGACAAATTCAGCAAAGATGATGATCATCTTGCTAGAACACCTGTAGATGTTAATTTGTATCTTTCTAAGAATGTACAGGAAAGTATTTCTCAATTAGAGTATGCCCAAATTATTGGAAGCTTAATGTACTTGATGAACTGCACTCGCCCAGACATAGCTTATGCAGTAAGTAAATTAAGTAGATATACGAGTAATCCGAGAGTAGAACACTGAAAAGCAATTATAAGGGTTCTTAGATATCTCCAATTTACTCGTAACATTGGGTTTAATTATACTAGATATCCAACAGTACTTGAAGGATACTGTGATGCAAATTGGATATCGGATACTAGAGACTCAAAATCCACCAGTGGGTATGTTTTTACTCTTGGTGAGGCGGCTGTATCTTGGAAATCTTCCAAATAGACTTGTATTGCTAGGTCTACTATGGAATCTGAATTCATAGCCTTATACAAAGCAGGGGAAGAGGCAGAATGGCTTTGCCACTTCCTTGAAGATATTCCAATATGGCCAAAACCGGTGCCTGCTATATGCATACATTGTGATAGTCAATCAGCTTTAAGTAGAGCACAGAGTTATATGTATAACGGTAAGTCACGACACATTCGTCGTCGACATAACACCGTGAGACAACTACTCTCTAATGGAATTATTTTCATAGAATATGTTAAGTCTAAAGACAACATAGCGGATCCACTAACCAAAGGGTTAGCAAGAGAGTTAGTTGAGAATTCATCGAGGGGAATGGTACTTAAGCCTATTAAATAAGAGTTACCACAACGGCAACCCAACCTAGTTGACTGGAGATCCCAAGATCTAGGTTCAAAGGGACAACCGAGTTGTGAATGACTCATAAGGATCACTGGGGAGTCTAACTCCTACCCATTTCTATGTTGAAATAGTGATGTCTGCAACGTTTTAGGTTAAGTAAAACTTTTAATGATTCTTATATCTAGGTTAACCTAGTGGAGTATAGCAGGATACTCTTCATAAGAATCACCAATGTGAGTGTGAACTAGGCCGGCTCTATAAGATTTGTGAAGGGCTACAAGTTTTTAGAGCACTCATGAAAGACCAGGTTGTTCAGGGCCAAAATGAACACAATAGTGAGAACTAAATTGTGTCTGGGGATATACTGTGTGAGTTCTATTGTCTTGGTTTACACAAACGACTGAACAGTTCAAGACATCATGTTCACTGGTTAGCTAGTAAATCTGATAGTGTCTCACAAGGGAAGGTTCAAAGCCAAAAGCTACCTATCATTTGCAGAATATTTCCAATTTCTGTACTCTCTGTATTTAGATCATGTTGTTGCATTTTTTCTCCTTCAAATTCCATTCATGTGGGGGATTGTTGGAAAAATTGGTTTATTAGGCTTTTTTGGGCCGACTTATCAGGCTTATTTTGGGCCGACTTTGAGCCCAAAATTGAGTGGGCCCCGAACGTCTTTTGGGGCGGGTCCGAAGAGGTGAAGTGTTCATTGCCACATGGTAAGTCACACAGTGTAGACGGTTTGTCAAAACCATTTATGAGTGAATGGGAACATGACGTCATTTTCGGGTTCGTGGAATGGACATTTAAGTTTTAAATGTGGGTTTCCTTATGAGGCTTGTCCCACATTGAAACTTTAAGAGAGTTTATTTGTGTATATAAGCTCTAGCCTACAATACTTGGGTTGGGCCCCAAGGGGCACCCCAAGTTTGTAGAATGGAGGAGTTATGGACAAAGTGAACCTTAGCCCAAACCACCATCACACGCGCGCGCCGCCCCCGCCGTCCGTCTGGCCGTGGGTTGGGGGTCGGGTCGATTCTAATATTAATTTTTTGGACAAAATTCTTTTGAATTTATTTCAAAAATTATTGCTTAATTCCAAATTTGAATTTGAAATTCAAATTTTTTCCAAACATTGTGTCTCTTCCATAACAGATTTTGAACCCAAACTATTTTTCAAATTCAGACAGTTTCAGATTCAAAAATCTGGAATAGTTAACAGATTTGTTTTGAATAGTAATTTCATCTGTTAAACAGTTAGTAAACTGTCCAGCAGTGCTACAGATCTTTCCAGGTTTGATCTATATCTGTTCATAGCAGTTGTGCATCAGTTAGGCAGTTTCAGCAACAGATTCAAAACTGTAGTTACAGATTCAAATCAAATCTGTCCGAAACAGTACAACAGTTCTGTTTGAATTTTATACCTGTTTGAACAGGAGTTCTTTGCCTATAAATACCTACTGTTCCAGCAGTCTTGGGGTATCCGAAAATCAGTCTAAAAAATTCCTTTTGCTGTCCAAACTTTTATTATTGATGCATTATTCTTCATTTTAGTTTTAGAATAAATTTCAGAGAGTTAGAACACAGGTTTGGTTCGCTGAACAAATTGTTTGGAGTGCTACTACAATTTGTGAAGATCATTGTATCTTGGGAGATAGACGCCACTCAACCGTAAGCACCGTAGCGGGGCGAATCTGTCTTAAGGACAGAGTATCACACACTCGACTTGGTCTTTGAATTTTTAATTCAGTTCGATAAATAAATACGGTACGTTATTTATTTATTTGTTTGGCTTTATTTCAATTTATTTTATTTATACAGAAGATTGTTCCAACAATCTTAAGATAGATTTGAATTATTCTGTTTACAGAATTTTTCATTTGCTTCATTTTCTCTTTCTTCTTTTCGAAAATTATTTTCTACGGATTTACAAAATAATATTCTGGTTGGAAAAACAAATAGTGATTATATGCTATTTGACTGATAGTAGTAATATACTGTCTATTTTCTTTGACAACTAGTAGTACGATACTGGTGTCTTGAGTTCAAATTTTATTTACGACTTTGAATAATAATATTTTGTTATTTTAAGATAGGATTTTTATTTTAAGATAGGAAAATTTGTTACGTGGCAAAAAGAGAAGCCACCACATTATTAAATATCAAGTCATGTACGCACATATGTAATAGCATAGATAATATAATATAATATAGATAATTATATGTACTATTACCCATAATATAATTATATGTATATAGATATGGACATGAAATCATAATTTTTGTAGGTGAAACTAAGTATTATCAAACTTCAACTGACATTCAAGAATCAATTAATGAAAAATACATAATTGGACTTAATGTATTATATATTATGTTTCTATATTTTATTGTTAGGGGACGATTACCTTACAATGGTGTATAAGAAAAGATTATAATTATAATTATTAATATTTATATTGTTTATCATTTTTTAAAATTAATTTTTCTAACTTCTACTGCACTATTATTTGCCCTTTTATTAAAAGAAACAACTCTATTATTAAAAGCGATCAACTCTAAACCCAATTGGCCTCGTCTGGGGATAAATTATTTTAATATTTTTTTAACTTTTTATGAAAAGATGTGTAAAAAAATAAAGAGATGATGTGATAACTTATAACGATTTTTTTACTTTTTGGCTAAAAGTGAAACTCTACAACATGTGTTAGCCTTTTAGTCTTAGAAAAAGGGTATTAAACAATGAAAAAAATGGGAAATTTTCAATCCATTGTAAATGTTTAAAAAAAATTACAAATAAATGGTAAATTTTATACACGTTAATAATTAAAATTATAAACTTTTTCATGATTAAGTAATAATTTTTTAGTACTCCCCCTGACAAGTAATATTCCTCCCCCTCCCAAAAAAAAGGAAAAAAAGAGATAATTATAGAGATGAAACACCTAAAAGATCTATTTTTTTATGGGGAACTTACGTATAAGTTCTAATAGGTGGACTTATTGTCCAATAGATCCTATAATAATTAATGGCGTTTTTCATCAAACACTATTAAAATACGTCACTAATTGTTAATTTTTAGTGACAATTTGAAAATTTTGTAATTAAAAATGTCACTAATTATAAGTTTTAACGACAATTTGAAAAATTTGTCACAAAAAACCATCACTAATTATAAGTTTTAGTGGCAATTTATAAAAATCGTGATAAAAAGTCACTAATTGTCAATTTTTAGTGACATATACAAAAATTTGTCACAAAAAATTATTTTTAGCGACGATTTTATTAAGACTTATTTCCAATAGAACTTGATGGAAATTAAGTCCAACTATTAGGACCTATTAATAGTTTATCTTTTTCTCATTTGCTAGTCATTAGTTGTATATAAAAGGGTAGAAAGTAGAAATAAGGGTATAATGGTCCTTTCACTTTCTAGTCATTTTAGTAAATTAAACTGAATATATTAATCGTGAGCATTATGGTACATTTACCTTTTTTTTGTAAATGATGTCATTTGACAAGGGATGGCAATGGTATAATAGAGATTATGGGGGGTGGTAGTGATATTTCAAGAAAACAAAGGGGGTGTTAGTGTAATTTACCCAAAATGTTAATATATAAAATTATATAAAAATATATCTACAAAATGATATGATAATAATATTTTTGTGAAGAATGAACTTTTGGACTTCTAATGAATAAATATATAAATGAAATTACAGAGACTTTCTATTAAGGTGGACAAGTATTCACATGATCCTCCAAAATAGAATGGCTTGAACCAGTCCATCACAGAATTTTAATGATTTGAACGGACGGATGCGAATATATTTTTTTCAATTCACCTAAGTTCGGTCAAACGGATGGATGAGAGGCCACCTGACCCAACTCAATCTGCTAACACTATTAAGAAAGTGAAGTTATGTTTTTATACTTTGTGTATTAAAAAAAGAAACTTTTATTTAGTAATTATATTTTCTATTTATAAAACATGAAAGTTGAGTCTTTATTTTATTATAAAAAAATGAACAATAACAAATTTTGGGCACAAAATAATAAAAAATTACTAGACAATAGTTCGAAAAAAAAAATGCTTAAAACAGCAAAGCTCAAACTGCTAAACCAATTCACATTCGCCTACTTACTCGTACAATCGCTCAATCTGCATCCGCTAACTAAGCGGACAGATGTGGATTAATTTTTCCAATCCGATTAAGTTTAGATGAATGGTGGATGAAATGTCACTCGATATGATATCCCTGTTCCGGAATATGTTAATTGGTCCTTAATATGAGTATGGTTATGTGTTTAACAAGATTTTGTGTGCCATTATGTGAAAATATGTGGTTTTGAATTTCTATCTGTTCACCGTAGGAATATCTGTTTGATTGTCTACTTTGGAAATTAAATTGAAGGCCTTATCGGCCACAAAAACCGAAATTGATTACACCATTGCGATTGGCATAATTTTTAAAGTCTACGGTGAAATTTAATTGGAAATTGATTCAGATCAAAATTAATTGATTTAATTGATGAATTAGTGCCTAATTATTTATTATTATTAAATTTGACTTAGTGGGATTTGTTGTAATAAGGCACTACACCCTCAAATTCCCTCTTTAGCTTCATTTTGGCTGATTCTAACCTTAAGAGAGAAGAGAGGGCCGGCTAGAGAGGGAGAGGATTGAAGTTGATCATTGAAGCTTGAATATTTGAATTCCAACTCTAGATTTGACCATAGATTGGAAGAATTGAGCCTCTAAGTAAGTGAATTCATGAGTTTAATGTTGTAAATTGTGAATTTAAGTTTGATTAATGGTCAAGAACATGAATTAGTTTGATTATAAGGAAATTGAGCTGTATTTGTTGAATTTAAAGTCAATAGATGCATGCATGTAGGAAATTACTATGAATTTCCATATTTGAGCACAATATGTATGATCGATGTTGAATTTTTGATTTAAGTCCATATACTTGATCACCTCTTGACCAATTAAGTTGAGGATATTGTGTATATTTCACATGCAAGTGCAAATCATGAGAGTTTGAGTCTTGCATGTTTGAATCTAGTGTGTTGGTGATGAGTTTGAGTTGATTTGAGACATGCATGTGATTAAATTGTGAAATTGAGCTTCGTTGTGTTATAATTTGGTGTTTATACCATGTTAGAATATGTATATGTGAAGTTTGAGCCAAAATCATGCATTTGGAACCTTTGAACATCAAATTGCAGCTCAAGAACGTGTTCTGGATTTTTCAGAATTTTGATGTCTGCTCGAGCGGGGAACCGCTGCTCGAGCATGAAATTTATGTTCCCAGTATTTTCTGTAGACATGGTGTCCGCTCGAGTGGATAAGTTCACGCTTGAGCGGGGAACCATGTAGAGAGGTTTTCCGCTCGAGCTCCAGAGTTCGCGATCGAGCATAAATTTGACATAGCCAGTACTTTTGCAGGCCTCTTGGGTCTGCTCGAGCGGGGAAGTCCACACTCGAGCGGGGACCCTGTTTTCTAAAATTTTGAAAGGCATTCTGAGTTTCGTTTTCCGTCCTCTTTCACTTCTAAGTACTCTTAGGCATGCATTGAGCATTGTAAATGAGTTAAAGAGATAAGAATGAAGTCTAAAGAGGAAAATGTGAATTTAGAACGGGTTGAATTGTTTGTGACCCTTTTGTGCTATGTGATGTGTAGGGTCAAGCTCCAAGGCAAACCAACCAACCGATCACTGTGAGTAATATCTTAACAAAGATATCTGAAATGTGTTGTTGTCCAAATTGCTTACTTCTATGTAAGTTTTATAAGTTCGTTGATTCGATTGGTGGGCAATGTTGCTATGCCAAATGAATGGGCCAGAAGCCAGTTTGATCTGAATGATAGAGTGAATGGGCCATAAGCCAATTTGATCTGAATGATAAAGTGAATGGGCCAGAGGCCAGTTTGATCTAAATGATAGAGTGAATGGACCAGAGGCCGTTTTGACAAGAACGAATGGATGGGCCAGAGGCCGTTTTGACATGAGTGGATGGGCCAAAGGCTGTTTTGACATGAATGAATGGGCCAGAGGCCATTTTGACATGAATGAATGGGCCAGAGGCCATTTTGACATGAATGAATGGGCTAGAAGCCATTTCGACACGAATGAATGAATGGGCCAGAGGCCATTTCGACACGAATAAATGAATGGGCCAAAAGCCAGTTTGACATAAATGAAAATATGAATTGGTCCCAAGGCCGTTTGAAGCTTGTTGTTCTACATACCGTTTGTATAACTCCTTTATTTGATATTATTCACTAGGCTTTCGCTCACGCTCATTCATGTGTTTATAGGTGAGCCAAGAGAAGTCCAAACCCAGTCCCAGTAAAGTCTGTGAGGAACAACAAAGGTTTTGAAGAGTCAGCCCTTGCGTCTCACGCATGAGACCCGTCTTCGCCTTTTTGTCATTCTATTTTATTTTTTCGTGTGGGCAAAGTCTTTGAATATGTTGTATATAGTTTTGATAGGTTGACTTAGACTATTATGATCCTGTATGTACAGAACCTTGTGTGGTACATATTTTGTTGTGAGTTGTTAATGTGCATATGTATGGTTGTTACAATGTGCCATGTAAGCACAACTCTATAGACAAAGTTTAAATTGCTTCCGTTTGGCCTCCCATTAACTCTGTTAATATACGTTTGGTTTGGTTTGAGGCTGTAATAACCCTCGTCATTGTTTACCGATTAATCACTGATTACTGCTAAACTGAGACTGATTATGATTGATAACTGAACTGATTAAAGTACTGAACTGACTGACTGAAATCTGGAACTGAATTGATTAAGTATATCTGTTTAATTGTATGTCTATCTGTTGACTGTTTGATTATCTGTTCATGCCTTTGTGTTTAAATTGCGAATTGAAGGCCTTATCGGCGGCCGAATCTGAAATTGATTGATGTTCTGTGTTAATTAGATTTTATATGATTTTATGGCATATTTATCTAAAATGTGATTTGGTATGATTAAATTGGATTAAATGGTAAAGAATTATAAGAGTTGGACTTATTACTTAAATGCCATCTAGTGGGGCCTTTGTTTATTAATATATTGAGCCTTATTACACTTAGACATACATTTGTTCAGCCACATTTGAGAAGCAAACCGACTAGAGAAAGAGAATAGGGAATAGGGAATTAGAGTGTTTTCATCTTGAATTTGCTTGGAAATTGAGAAGATTGGAAGAGTTTGTGATCAATTAAGCTTCTAGACTTGTATTTAAGAACTTAGGTAAGGAGTTCATCCCTTTAATTGTGAATTTAAGTTAGTCCTTGCATGTTTCATGCTAATTTGAAGAGTTGAGTATAGAATTGGTTTAAATTGTTGCCTTAGAGCTTGAATCATGCATGCATATGTGCATTGTTGAGTTTGGAGGTGTTGATTTCCATGGAAATCTTGCATGCATGTTCATGTTTATGTTAGAGTTCATGAATTCATCTTGTTTTTGAAGATATAGACTCCTTTGAGCTTGTGTTGAAAGCTTTGAATTGGTTTCATTCATGCATGTTTGTATGTTCATCTTGTTCATGAAAAATTAGTTTGAATTTGAGTTGAATTGATCTTCTCTTGGGCCTTGATTTTACAAATTGAGTTTTGAATCATGTTATTCTATGTATTTACAAATGTTTTCCAGGGAAAAGGGCCCAAAGGAATTGGTTTTATTGCATTTGAACTTGGTTTGAGCTTGGAAGTTCAAATATGGAATTTCCAGATTTTGAACTCACATTCGAGCGGGGTGACTGGCGCTCGAGCATGGAATTCGTGCTCTCAGCACTTTGCACTGTTTTATTGTCCGCTCGAGTGGAATAATTGACGCTCGAGCGGGACATTGTGTCTCATGCTCGAGCGGGTGTCGAGCGCCTAATTGAGCGTGATTTTCACCTATCTAGTACTTTTGCACTGTTTTGCAGAACGCTCGAGCGAGTAAGTATACGCTCGAGCGGAAACCTTTGTCTGCATGTCCGCTCGAGCGGATTAACCTACGCTCGAGCGTGACCCCTGTTTTCTAAAAATTCTAAAAATGCTTTTAAAGTGCATCTTTGCATCCTCATCTCATCATAGGCATTATTAGGCCTAGTTTAAGGCGTCTTAATGAGGATATAGATGTAGAACCACACCGAGGCAAATTAGGGATTAAGTTATTATCTTTCCCAACTATGTAGCTTAGTGTGTTCTCAATCTGTAACTGCGTAGGGTTGGCGACTGGGGACGCGCTCTAGCTTTACTATAGCCCAGAACTCTGTGAGTAACAACTGTGTAAAGATATGTTCAACTGCGAATATTTCTGACTGTTTAACTGAACTGCTTTCTGAACTGATACTGTTAATTTAATGAATGTATGTCCTATATTCTGAACTGTATTGTGGCATCCTTAGCAACTACTGTTTACTGTTACTGGTACAGAGATCTCTGTCAATTCCCTTGTTGGAACCACTACTGTTTACTGATTGATGGCCATCATTTACTGTTCGGTTTTTTAAGACCTACTGTTTACTGTACTGTTACGCTAATGGATGTACCATATATGACTGAATGACTGATATACTGAATTAACGAACTGTTTTCATTACTGTAAGGACATTCATTCTTAACCTCTTTACGCATTACGTTATTCACTGGGCTTTAGCTCACTGCTCATATATATATGTAGGTGTACAGGCACCAGACTGCGGCTAGAAGCGTCGGGGTTAAGCTCCAGTTTTGTCAAGCCAACCACTGTGCCTCACTGCGAGGTTCCGAGCCTATCAAGTTATGGCTTAGGGGTGTTTTAATTTCCCCGTCTGTCTCTGTATCTGTTTGTATAACTGTATAGACTGTTACCGTACTGTTTAACAGGGATTAGGTCCTTGAACTGAATGACTGTATATATGTACATACTGTTTTGTCACTGACTGCATATATGTATGAAAAAGCCTTTTTGCATACAGACTCACAGCTCATTGGACATTGTTTACTTACTGTATTGGCTTCCGCCAGTCCCTGTACTCTGTATTACTGTTCTACTGTTAAGCAGGCCTTCGGTAATCTCGGATTACTGGCCGGTTACGGTACTAAACCCATAGGGACGAGTTTAGGTCGTGACAGAGGCCGTAGATAATCTCATGATTACTGGCCGGTTATGTCCTTAACCCACGGAGGCGGGTTCGGGTCATGACACTCGACCCATACCGATTTGCGAGTATCTCTCATTTCCATGATCTCCAAAATAAAAAGGGATATTAGTGTCATTTTAGAAACCTTCAAAGAAATGTCTGTAATGTCATTAAACCTCAAGCAGATCGATGTAATTTACCTTTTGTAATAAGTGTAATAAATTATTTTTTTTATTTTTTATTTTTTGTTATAGGGAGATTTTCATATCCTCCCGCAGATTCAAGACAGTGTCCATATCGAGATCACCAAGATGTCCTGTTGTCCGTTCCGGATGAGAGACTATAACTTGGAAACTTGTTGTGATATTCCTGTTCCATAATATGATAATTGGTCCTTAATATGAGTATGATTATGTGTTTAATATGATTTTGTGTGCCATTATGTGAAAATATGTGGTTTTAAATTTCCATCTGTTCACCGTAGGAATATCTGTTTGACTATCTGCTTTGGAAATTAAATTGAAGGCCTTATCGGCCACAGAACCCAAAATTGATTACGCCATTGTGATTGGCATAATTTTTAGAGCCTACGGTGAAGTTTAATTAAAAAATTGATCCGAACCAGATTAAATCGATTAAATTGTTAAATTAGTGCCCAATTACTTTAGTAACATTATATTGGAATTAGTGGGTTTTGTTGGAGAGGCATACAC
Organism: Camellia sinensis; assembly: GCF_055761805.1. Taxonomy (NCBI): domain Eukaryota; kingdom Viridiplantae; phylum Streptophyta; class Magnoliopsida; order Ericales; family Theaceae; genus Camellia; species Camellia sinensis. The sequence goes on from NC_138967.1 coordinate 55,546,198, forward strand.
CCTCAATTCTTCTCCTTTAGTGCATTTTGGCTGATTTTTGGACTCAAAGAAGGAGAGAGGGTCAGCTAAGAGAGAGAGAGATAGTGAAAGAAATTGAGAGTTTGATCATTGAAGCTTGATTTTGGAGGCCAACTCTAGAATTGACCATAGATTGGAGGAATTGAACCTCTAGGTAAGCATTGATTCTTGAATTCATGAGTTCAATGTGTAATCTTGTGTGTTCAAAGTTAATTAATGGTCAAGAGCATGTAATTGATTCGGTTTTGTTGAATTGAGGGCCAATATGTGCATGCATGTAAGAAATTGTTTTAAATTTGCATGTTTGAGCTTGAAATACATGATTCATGCACAGTTTTGGTTAAAACTCATGTTATGATCACCATTTGTATCATCTAAGTTGAGAATGAAGGTTATGTGTCACATGCATGTACAATCCATGGGAGTAGAAGCTTTGAATGCATGAAATTGTTATTTTGATAATGAGTTTGGTGGAAAATGAGCCATGCATGTGTTTGATTTATGAAATTAAGCTTCTAAATGTTGTAATTTGGTGTTTATAGCATGTTAGCACAAGTATATTTGGAGTTTGAGCTGTTATATACAAGAAAGGTTGGGTAGAAAATCGAATTGGAGCTCAAGAACACAATTTGGGAAAACCCAGAAATTTGATGTCCGCTCGAGCGGGGAAACCGCCGCTCGAGCGTGAATTTCGTGCTCCCAGTATTTTCTGCAGACCATGATGTCCGCTCGAGCGGCGAGCTTTGTGGAATGAACTTCCACTCGAGCGTCTAAGTTAACGCTCGAGCGTAAAAATGATACATCCAGTACTTTTTGCAGACATGGTGTCCGCTCGAGCGGGGAGCCATGTAGAGAGGCCTTCCGCTCGAGCACCATAATTAACGCTCGAGCGTAAATTTCACTTATCCAGTAGCGGGGAAGTCCACGCTCGAGCGGGGACCCTGTTTTCTGAAATTTTGTTTATGCATTCTGTGTTCTGTTTTCCGTTCCCTTTCACTTCTAAGCACTCTTAGGCATATATTGAGCATTGTAATTGAATTAAAGAGATAAGAATGAAGCCTAAAAAGGAATATATGAATCAAAGAACGGATTGAATTAATTGTGACCCATATGTGTTATGTGATATGTAGGGTCAAGCTCCAGGGCAAATCCACAAGCCGATCACTGTGAGTAATATCTGAAATATGTTATTGTCCAATTGCTTACTTCTACGTAAGTTTTGTAAAGTTCATTAATGCTGAATGGTGGACAAAGTTTGATATGACAAGTTTGACAGGCTTAAATGCCAGTTTGAAATGAAAGTCTGAAAGGCTTAAATGCCAGTTTGATATGACAAGTCTGAAACACTTAAATGCCAGTTTGATATGACAAGTCTGAAAGGCTTAAATGCCAGTTTGAAATGAAAGTTTGAAAGGCTTAAATGCCAGTTTGATATGACAAGTCTAAAAGGCTTAAATGCTAGTTTGAAATGAAAGTCAGAAAGGCTTAAATGCCAGTTTGATATGACAAGTTTGAAAGGCTTAAACGCCAGTTTGATATGACAAGTTTGGAAGGGCCGAAAGGCCAGTCTGATACGAAAGTTTGATAAGGCCAAAAAGGCAGTCTGATATGAACTTTCGAAAAGGCCAAAGGCCAGTTTGACATGAATGAATTGGGCCCGAGGCCGTCTGATGTATAATGTTCCAATGTATTTACTTTATTTGATATTATTCACTGGGCTTTCGCTTACGCTCATTCATGTATTTGTAGGTGAGCCAAGAGAGGTTCAGACCTAACCCCAGTGAAGTTTGCATGGAGTAACCGGGTTTTTGAAGAGTCAGCTCACGTGTCTCACGCACGAGACTCGCCTTCGCCTTTTTGTCATTTGGTTTTATGTTGTCATGTTGGCGAAGTTTTTGTATACATCTGTGTATAGTTTTTATGGGTTGACTTAGTTTTTGGATGATCCTGTTTGTATAGAACTTATGCTACTGTATTTCTGTTGTGAGTTATTAATGTATATATGTTTGGTTGTTTGGATGTGCCATGTAAGCACAACTCTAAGGACAAAGTTTTGAACTGCTTCCGTTTGGCCCCCATTAACTCTGTTAAAGTACATTTGTTTTGGTTTGAGGCCATAGGTAATCTTATGATTACTGGCCGGTTATGTCCTTAACCCACGGGGGCGGGTTTGGGTCATGACACTTGCACTGATCCCTCAATACAAGCCTCATTTAAGTCAAGACTTGTGTAGCAGAAGGGAGTCGAACCCATTAGCAGCACCTTGAGGCTCTACCCAAGCCAACTGCGCTATCGCCCAAGAGTAGTATAATAAATGTTTGTTGAGAGATTTATGGATAAATTATGTTTTGTCCTTTTTAAGTTTAGTCACTTTCCCATTTTGATCCTTAAAATTTATTTTTTCCCACTTTAACTTTTCATGTTTCAAGTTTTTTTCAACTCACTCGTAAAGTTAATTTTTGCTAAAAATTAGACAAAAAATAATACATTGACAATCACGTGGCATAAAAATATTTTATTATATATATAAATCACATTTTTGATACAAATTTAAATCCCAATATAATAATACTTTTTATATTATGTGACAGTTATTAAGGCATTTTCTATCTCATTTTAAATAGAAGTTAGCTTTAGGAGTAAATTGGGAAAACTTGAAACATAAAGGGTAAGAGTGGAAAAAAAAGAAACTTAAAAGGCTAAGGTGCGAAAGTGGTCAAATATAAAGAGGGCAAAGTATAATTTATCCAGAGGTTTATTCGCACGTCTCAAAAAATATCAATTCACATGTTTTTATGAATTTGGATATTAACTTTTAAACAAAAATCAATTGTTTAGATACTTCCGAACAAAATTGAATTGTTGGTAATTGATATTTGAACAACGAATTTTTGTTAAAAAATTAATATTTGAATATTTAATTTTTGTTTAAAAATTGATAACTAATCGACACTAATGGCATAAGGCCTTGTTTGGAAAATTAGTTTTTTTGTTAAAAAAAGTCAAAAAATAAAAATATATTTTACATGCATCACCAAAAAAAAAAAAAAAATTCTTTATATCTGTTTGCAAATGTCAAACTACTCTCATGAATAATTGATTTTTGTTCAAAAATTAATAACTAAACAATACAAATGGCATAAGGCGTTATTTGGGATGTTATTTTTTTGGTTAAAAAAAGTCAAAAAATCAAAATGTGTTTGAGTTACACTTAGGGTTGCAAATAAACCGAACTATTTATGAACAAGCTTGGCTCGGCTCGGCTCGGCTCGTTAAAGGTTTGGCTCGACTTGTTTAGTAAACGAGCTAACTCGAGCTCGAATAAGTTCGGCGCGTTAAGTTCAGTTTGTTTATCTTTATTTAAATTATATAATAAATATATTATTTATATATTAAATAATATTAACAATATTTTTTTATTTAAATAATATAAATAATATTAAAAAAATCTTATCGAGCCGAGCAGAGCTGAGTTGAGTTCGAGTTTCATTAATATGAACGAGCCGAGCCGAGCCGAGTTGAGTTTGAACCCAATTATTTATCGAGCTGAACTTGGACTCAATAAATGAGTTCGATAAGCAAACGAGCCGAGCTTGAACTTAGCAAAACTCAGCTCGACTCGGCTTGCAACCCTAATTACACCACACACACACAAAAAAAAAGGAATCTTTGTATTAGTTTCAAAATACCAAATTACCCTCATGAATGTATAAGATTTTACACATTTAAAAGAATAAATTGGAAATTCAATAAAAATAAAATATTGTATCATCCATTCACATTTTTCTGTATATCTAAAAAAAGTCATTCCCCTACATTAACATTTTTTTTTAAAATCTCGTAAAAGGTAAAAAAAAATTGCAAAAACTAATTCCAAAACCCTACTAACGCTATGTTAGGTGAAATGTGAATAAAATATACTTACATTTCACTTAGTTTTTTCACACACATTCTCCTTTCCTTTTCCAAATCCCCAGCTAAACACAGTGTAAGATAAAAAAATGTGGTGTGTAAATATATTCTATATTTTGGAAAGTGACATTTCTTTTGACTTATTGGCTTACTAGCGTATGCCCGTACCTGAAGGCACGGTATAAATAATATTGGTACACATATTTTAAAAAAATCAATTAACATAAATTATTAATATTGGTATCACATCCTTTACAAAAAAATCAATTCAAAATGATAATAATTTCCCTATTATAGAAATCAATTATAATAAATCAGATTAAATTTAATCCCAACACTATTTAAATTTAAACTTAATCACAACACTATTTAAATTTAAATTTAACCCCAACACTATTTAAATTTATTATAAATTTAATCCCAACACGGATTAAATTTAAATTTAATCCCAACACTATTTAAATTTAAATTTAACCTCAACACTATTTAAATTTAAATTTAATCCCAACACTATATAAATTTATTATAAATTTAATCCCAACACTATTTAAATTTAATCCCAACACTATTTAATCCCAATACTATTTAAATTTATTATGAATTTAATCCCAACACTATTTAAATTTATTATAAATTTAATCCCAACAATATTTAAATTTAAATTTAACCCCAACACTATTTAAATTTAAATTTAATCCTAACACTATTTAAAGCAGCTAGTGCTTTTTAAGATGCATTTTAGAGGCTCTCTTGAAAAGTCTAATTTTTTCATAACTTTTTTTTTTCTTTTAAAGCTTTTAGAACATATTTACTTGTATCCTTCTAAGTCTCAAGTTTAACTATCATTAAGTGTTATTATTTTTTTGGAGCCATGCCCATAGACTTTGCTCGAAATGTGTTCGATCTATGTGGAGTGGACGCTTTACTTGAGTTTCAGGATTAGTCGAAGTATGCATAAACTAACTTAGACATCCGATCATTCAAAAAAAAAAAAAAGTTACTGTTAGAAAAATGGAGAGAAAGTGCTCACACTTTGAAAATGAGTGTGGAAGGGAAATTCAAATGAAAATTAGAGAACAAACTACTATTTTATCAAATGCAAATTAATCACATTCTCTTTTCTTATATTTTTCTCCCGCCCATCCAAAATAGTACCAAACTAATAATTAATCACATTTTCTTTTCCTATATTTTTCTCTCTCCCATCCAAAACAGTACCAAACTAATATTTTACATAACAAAAGCAAGCCACTGGTCAAATAAAGGCAATAAACGCCACACACACAGACACACGTATCCATATATATAATATATTCACACAAATTGAATCTACCTCAGATGTCTGCGTCAATGAGTAATGTTTGCAACGGAGACGTACAACTTTTACCTTCTTTATGTATATAACACACAGTTTTTACTTACAACGACTTTGATAAAATGCTCAGACTCAGGAATCAGAGTTTCTCTGTATATATCCTACCTCTGATATTCTTGCTTAGTACATATATATTGCAGTACCATCAAAATCTCCTCCATTCAATTCTACTTCGACATCATCACTCAGGTATGTCATTCAACATCAGACCTTAGAAGATTTAGACTATAATTGGGTCTCCATTAAAAAACAGGGAAGAAAAATTATGGCTCTGTTTGGTTGTGAATTGAAAATGTAATTCTACAGGTGTGTTTCAGTATGATGTTTGGTTGAGTATTTGGAATCAATTTTCAAAATCTCTGCCGAGAGCTCTGTGCATCAGCAGCCTTTTTTGTGATTTTTTTGCCTCAGGGAAGACCGCCTGGATGTCCTCTGCTGTACAGTTTTTTTTTTTTTTTTTTTTTTTTTTTTTTTGCAATTCATTTATATAATCGGGAAAAATTTTTTTTGAAAATTTTTAAATTTTTTATGTGCTTTAAAATAATTTTGAATTGTATGTTTAGTTATGAGTTGTAAATTTTTGTATCACATATCAAATGTCACATCAACAATTCCCCACTCAAATCAAACCTCTTTTCCAAAACTATTTTCAAAACTCTTTACCAAACAAATTTTCTACACTCATATCATAATTCTACAACACACAAACTCAAAATACAACTCATACTCTCAAATCACATTTACAAAACACAACCAAACGCAGGCTATAATTCCAACACTATTTTATTAATTTTTTCATTTGTTTTATTTTTTTATGACTACTTTAATCACAAAAAATAATCAACCCAACCCAATTATCAAAAAATCAACCCACCAAAACTGCCACCTCCTCTCTCTCTCTCTCTCACTACCACCATCCTCTCCATCCTCTGATCTAACATATGTACTGATATATATACATATTTGGATTGTTGTAGATCAAGGAAAAAAAAATGATTCAAGAGCTATTAAGAGGTGGTGCTGGACTAATAGGAGGAGTGATAAAAATCTCCATTACCGGTGTTCTAGAGGGTTCCTCCCCTTCTCTATCTTCTTCCTTCTTCACCGCCACTACTCCGGCGAGCTCTTCAGCCTCTGCGAAGAACCAAAACCTTCAGTGTCTGCATGATGGAGATGAACAGTTAATTTCTAAACCCATTTCAAGAGATGAACAGTTTCTGTAAACAATATATTCATGAGAAATCAAAACCCATTTCATATGTTAGAAACAATTTATTCAATAGAGATAGAAACCCATTTGAAAAGTGAAATAGAAACCCATTTGTTGGAGGTTGTACAACAAAAACTATCTAGAACCGAAACCAGAGAGCTGGACAGAGATGGAGAAGGTTTGTGTGACTATGTAAGGAAGAGAGTTTAAAATCAAGGATGAGGAGAGAGAGAGGGGGAGTGGGTAGCCTTTAAAAGACGTGGGAGAGAGGGGGTGAGACGTGGAGGAGCGTCAGTTGTGATAGAGATGGTGGGTTTTTTGCTTCTGTTGAAGAACAAAGAGAGAGAGCAAAAGAAAGAGATAGAGAGGAAAGGTGTGGGTGTGGGTGTAGGTGTGGGTCAGACGTGGGTAGATAGGTATATAGGCAGCAATCATCACTCATTTGAACTAATCTGAACCATTGATATATAGTTCAGATTCATCTCAGCCGTTAATGTTAAATGTATCTCTCATACATTTTGGTATATTTTCAAAAACAGTCTTGTCTTATTATATAGATTATGAAAAAATGTGTAAAAAATAGAGGTGATATGACCTAAATAAGCTAATAAGTCAATAAACCAACAAACTAGCTTTTTCCATCTTCCAAAAAAATATATCTAAAAATGCCATTCCCCTACATTGCTAAAACTAATTCCAAAATCCACTATAGATAAAAAGTGTGGTGTGTAAATAGTAGGGGTGAGTAAACATTTATTTGATCTGTCAAAATCAATCTGTCACAAAATGAACGGTTTTAATGGTCTGAATGGACAGATGTAGATACATTTTTTTTAATCTGCCTAAATTAGGACGAATGATGGATAGGAGGTCATCCAACCCAACCCGATTTAACAACTCCTAAGAAAATGAAATTATCTTTTTATGTTGTATGTTAAAAAATGACATTTTATTTAATAATTATATTTTTACTTTTTATGAAATATGAAAGTTGAGATTGTATTATAAAAAAGTTAAGATTGTATTTTTATTATAAAAAATAAATAATAAAAAAAATTGGCGCAAAATGGTAAAGAATTATTGAAAGATATTTCGGAAAAAGGTCCAAAATAATAATGTATAAACAGCCAAATCAATTCATATCCACTAACTAAATAAATAATAAAAAAAAAAATTGGTGCAAAATAATAAAGAATTAATAAAAGATAGTTTGAAAAAAGGTCCAAAACAATAATGTGTAAACTGCCAAACCAATTCATACCTGTTAACTAAGCGAATGAATGCGAATTGATTTTTTTCAATCCACCAAGTTTGGACATATAGCATATGAAAGGGGATTGTGATCCTCTCCATTTCATATTTATAATGGAAAGATTTCATTCCATCATCTGACATTGAGTGTAATGATCTTTTACAATTTAATTAATTATAAATTTACATTCCTATTTCACAGTCATTAGATATGCAATGTGTGACATCCTGAACGTTTAATTAAATATCACATAAATATTTATAGTTATATATAATTGTGAGTGTATGTGATAATATATTATTAAATAAATAATAACAAAAACATAATCTAATTTGACATTGGATTATTAAGTATGTGATTAATTAGGGATTATTATTTGGGGCCAAATTAACAGGAATATGAAATTATAATACTAGTTGAGCCAAATTAAAGTTAAAGATAGTAAATAAATAAATATAAAAGTAAGAGTAAATAAATAATAATATTGATAACAATAATAATAACAATAATAATAAATAATAATAATAATGGGTGTGGTAGTAAAATAAATAAATAATTTTCTGTTGGTATACGATAGAGTGTAATTTAATTAGGGATTAATTTATTTACATAGTTATATTAGAAAACTGGGCCAAAGTGTAATTATCTTAAATATTTATTAAGATAAGTATAAATCCATGTAATTTATGATCAAATCTTGGAAGAAATTTGAGCTGCTATGTGTTGGACTCAGGAGGCTTTTACCTCCTTATAAATAGGGAGGAGTTGATCAAACTCTGTGAAAAGAAAAGGGGAAAAAAAAAAGAGAGGGAGAGGCACGTAAATTGCTGGAAGTAGGAACTTATAGTAGGAAGGTTGTGATAGTGGAGTAAGGCTAAGGGTCAATATTAAGGTGAGTTATATTATACGTTGAGTTATCATAATATATTTTACGTATATTTTGACTTACCATAATTTATTTTATACAAGTTGTATTTTATTAGTTATATTAATACAAGTTATATTTTATAAATATTTCAATTACGTGAATTAATTTCTAAACTCTCTTTGTTTAAAATGAAACCCATGGATATGTTTGTTTAAATTTTAAAGAATATTTACCTATAACCTTATAAACAATTATGTTTTTTAAGTACCACCATGCGAGTCCCATGCCTTAGGAGACTTAAATAACTATTGGCCTCTGTTTGGCCACTTTGTGGTCCTCTATTTGTCATGGATCCATTGACCTCTGTTCTGACTGTCACTTCTGTGACCTCTATTCTGTTCTGTTCTGTACCGTGGTTATGTTTATTTATTTATATAATTTCTGTATTTCAGTTTTTGCCACTTAAATGATTTATTCACCAATTTGAGTTATGTAAATGTTTTGGCCTAACTAACTATCCATGATTATTTTGTATTCCCTATACTCTTGGCATAACATTTCTCACTCTGCGGTGTGCTTATAGCTGTTACCCTTTCAGGTGACGAGATGTAAGAGGAACCCATAACCTCACATAATGGAACCCACACGAGGATTGATGTTGCACCACTATTTTGTCTTTTTTTTTTCTTTTTTTAAAATGTTTTTTTGCTCCTTTTTGTTTCTACTCGGGGCCGGTCACTGAATAATAAAATAATAAAAACCCTCTAGATGTATTTTCTCTTATTAAAATAGTAAAATAGAGTAATTTCCTGTTTTATTATTTTTATTTCCGCTTGTGCGGTTTAATTTGCTACGAATAGAATAAGTTAGTAAGTTGCGATTTCAACCCTAAGTCCCTGGAGTTAGGTTGTGACACAATGTAAATTTTCCATTATATATATAGAATGGAAATGATCAAAATCCGATGATAGTAGGGAGGGATCTAGAATTACCATTATGAGAGTGCAAAATTCTTATGATTTTAAGAGAGATTAACCAATAAATCCCATATTTTAGACTTGTGACCCATATAATTTCATATTTTTTCCTGGAGTGCTGCTATTAACACCCCATCAATTATTTTGGACCCCCCATTTTAGTTTTTTGTTTGTTACAATAATAATCTCAAATGAAATTACTAAAAAGGACATTAATAATCTTGGAACACCCCACCTCACAATTAAGCCTACACACCCGCTACATCATGAGTTATGGTTTATGAGAGCACCCATCTCCATCACCACCCATCCATCCTCCCCAAATTCCACCTTTCAAAACTTACCTATCCTCAAAACCTTGAAAACCTTTTGGATGTAATATTCTGGTGACAACCATTTGATTACCTACACTTCTCCGACAATGACAATGAGTGGAAGTTTTTTCGGCAACCACAACTCCATGAGACGAGAAGAGTACAACAATAAAAAGCTTAGAAGAGATTCTTAGATTTGATGGTGTTCTTAGTTCAGAGGAGATTGATCTTGTAAGGGTGAGTTTCTTGAAAAGAAAATGACAAAAATGATAAAAATTAGTCGTTATTTTTTTCAGGTCTAAACTCTTGAATACATGACCGAAATTCGGGAATACAGATCCAAACATTGTTTATTTGTTCAGGAACAGGTAACCGAACATTTATTATTTGTTCAGGAACAGATAACCGAACATTATTAATGAACCTTTTCCAAACTTTAAAATCACAAAACCCAGGTAAGATAAGGAACAAGAATTGAAACTGTCAAAGAATTCAAAGAAACTCGCCTGCGCCAATCCAAACTCCTGGACATCGCAAAACTCACAAAAGTGGAATTTTGAATCAACAACAAAAAATCCTATATTTATTTTCTTAGGTCATGAACAAGTATATGGAGATGAAAGAGTTATCACCTTCATGAATTTTGTTAGGATTTTTGGAAGAGAGGCTTTTTGGAGTGTGGGGTTGTGTATTTAATTGAACGGATGAAATGTTTTTACAAAGATAAGTTTGGTATTATTTAGGAGGGAAAAAAGAAATTTTAAGAGTTTTATGCTGTGTTTGGAACGTTTTCCAAATTATGATTCTACCCCTATATTCTAATATGATGCTTGGATAGTATTCTCAAATCACATTTCCACAACATTTAGAAAACTCTGCAAAATGTTCTGTGTTTTCAAATTTTTTTTTTTTGAAATTTGGCCTAATCGGTTGACCGGAGCAGTGCAATTTGGCCTAAACATTCTGTCCCACCAATTGACCGGAGTAGTGCAATTTTTTTTTTTTTTTTTTTTGTAATTGACATGTGTTAATTTTTATATATTGGAAAAAAATATTTTTTGAATTTTTAAATTTTTTTTATGTACTTTAATAGAATTTTGAGTTGTATATTTGGTTATGAGTTGTAAGTTTTTGTATCAAATATCATATGTCACATCAAAAATTTCTCACTTAATTCAAAACTCTTTTACCAAACAAATTTTTCACACTCAAATTATAATTCCAAAACTCACAAACTCAAAATACAACTCCTACTCTCAAATCATATTTAGAAAGCTCTACCAAACGTAACCTTAGAATTTATAAATGGTAGTCCAAAGAAATGGAGGGTCCAAAATAATTGATGGGGTGCTAATAACAGAATTTTTTCTCTCTTGTGATCCATTTAGTCCTTTTGGATGTGTAATGACTTATTTGCTCACTATATTAGAGTATCACATTTGGAAAAAGTGCACTAAGGAGTTTTTAATTTTTTTGGAGTGTCACATGTTACATTTGGAAAAAATACACTAAGCGGTTTGTAGTTTTTTTAGGTCATATTTGATTTACAAGACTAATAGTGAAGGTATTAATAATCCCATCAAATTAATGTGGTATTCACTATTCAATTAGATTAGTAAGATAAATTATCTCCTTGTCTATTGTTTGATTTGTATTAGATAAGAAAACATATGCATGTAGAATTACAACTATATTTATCTTCTTTTCCAATCTTACCCTCCATTAATGTTTCTTCACAATCTTTATTTTATCAAAATTTCTTCATACACTTGGTTTTGAAAAGACATTATAAATAAATAAATAAAAGCAAAATAAAAATACAAAATACAAATGCCATGTTTGGTTTGTTTTTTAATTTTTTTTAAAAAATATAAACTAATTTGATAAAATAAATATCAAAAAATATTTTTAAATTTTTAAAAATTATTTTTAGTATTCTAAAATATAAAATTATATAAAAATAATAAGTGTTTCAATTTTTAGTCAATGGAAAAAGAGTTTTTTTATTTTATTTCCCAACTCAGAATATCTAATCCCACCCCTACCCCATTACTAATAATTTTACAAATTTGTTAAATTACTTATCCATTGGATTAATAATCCTAAAATAAAATTTCAAAACAAATACAAGATTATTGAGCCTACGGATTAATAATCCAAATCCCATACTCTAATCTTGTCAATCAAACCTGCTCTTAGAATGTTATGTCATACTTGTTATGTTGTCACATTTGGAAAAAGTATACTAAGAATTTTTTTAATTATTTTGGAGTATCATATTATACCCGCTAAGTTTTCACATTTGAAAAAACTACACTAAGAAATTTTTAGTTATCACATCACACCTACCATGTTGAAGTGTCACGTGTTACATTTGGGAAAGGAACACTAAGATTTTTTTAGTTTTTTTTGGAGTGTTACATCATACCTGTTATGTTGGAGTGTCACATTAATATATGTTATATTAGAATGTCACATCATATCTACCATATTAATAAAATGGTATAACCGTCTACCAAAACACTATCAAAATTAAAAATAGGGCCAAACGAAAAGAAATTCTCTAAAAAATTTAAAACTAATTAAAGTATTTATTTATAAGATGAGATTTATTAATAAATATCTTAACAAATTTTTAATTATTTAATTGTTTTAATATAATATATAATATTTTAAATTTTTTTGAATCCACCCCCATCCGATCCAACCCCATCGGCAAGTAAATAGGGACTTGGTTTGGGAAGTGGCTTGGCTATTTGGTTTTTTTTTTTTTTTTGTTTTTTTGTTTTTGTTTTTTTTAGTCTGAGGTTAAAAAGTCTAGTTTGAGAAGAACTTTTGACTTTTTTTAATTTTTTTTAAGAGAAAAAATATAATAAGTATCGATTAAATGTGATATTTTATTTTATTAAACTTAAAAACCTCACCTTGCCTGTTTTCACTTTTCAAAAAACACTTTTCAGAAAATTCTACTTTTTTATTTTCTGTATTTTTTTGTTTTTACTAAATTTTTTTAATAGTTTAAACATTTTTTTTACTGTTTAGACACATCTAACATAAATACACCTAAAAAGTGAAAAAATTGTAAAAACAATATTTTAAAAATTCACTAAATACCCAAAATATAAAAAATACAAGAATTCAGTACATTTTGTTATATTTTTATGTATTTATTAATTTTTTTAAATATTTTTTATAATTTTTTTACTTTTTAAATACATCTAAATAAGATGAATCTAAAAAAGTAAAAAATTGTTTAAGATTTAAAAAATATTCGCTAAAAACAAAAAAAAATATGAAAAACAGAAAAACCAATTCTTAAAAAACTAAATTCAAAAAATTCAAACGAAACACACCGTTATTTTTTGGCACTAAAATAACCCAAGCCCACTTCCGAAAGCAGAAACTCTCCAATTTATTGAAAAAAAGTAAACACGTTCGACTCTGACGCAGTTTGCTCCAAAATCGCAACTCCTACTTCAGAGCCCTTCCCCCAAACGCCATTTGTTGAGAAACAAGAAAACAAAACCAAACAAAAAAAAAAAAAAAAAAAAACGCACCATGTGGAGGAGAAGACTCACTGCTCAGCTCCACCGATTCGCCGCCGCCGGCCTCTCCTCTTCGCCGTCTTCGTCGCCGTTCCGGCCATCAGTCACTCTCTTGTCTGCTTCCGATTCCGCTACAAAGGTAGGTCTGTATATATGCTGTTGTTTTGTTAATTCTTAGCTCATTTTACGGTTCTTCTTGTCATAATCAATATGCTTCAAATGATTGATTTGATTTGTGAACCTTGTTTGTTTGTTTGTTTACTTGCGATTTGTGTGTGACTGAGTCTGCTCAGTTTTAGGCAAAATTTGAAATGAGTTCATTGCTTTTTATTTTTATTGCCATATTAGATACGTGAAGGTTTGCTTCTATATTCAATGTCTTGTGTGATTGTAGATTAGTTCATTGAAGTTATTTTCAGTGAAATAGGCTTATAATTGAGTTCAAATTTGGCAAATGAGATAGCATCTGCTGTATATGGGCAGTGGCGGAGCTAGGTTTTTGGCTCAGAAGGGGTGACATTGAGTTTCAAACCTTAGCAATAATCATAATCTTTCATTTGGTGGTAGGACTAAAAATCAGCGCGATGCCAAAGTTATAATTAGAGATATGGTCAAGTTAGTCGACTTATTTTTTTTTTGTTATTAGTTTAATTTTGTAGGATGATCATCGTGATTTAAAAATCAATGCCTTCATAAAAAATGAGAGCAAAATTATATCAAGATGCACATACATACACAAAAAGAGAGGTATGGAGAAAGACATGAGAGAGAAAGTGGGCAAACAATATAAGGTACATACACAAAAAGAGAGGTATAGAGAAAGACACGAGAGAGGTGGGGAAATAATATAAAATTTATAAGAGAAGATTTTAGCATAAGTAAACATTTAAAGTGACAAATTGAATGGATTTTGTTAAAAAAAGAAAAAGAAAAAAGTGGAGGTATAAAAATTAGGTACATACTTGAAACTTCAAATGAAAATTACATTTATATCTCTAATAAGAAAATGTGGCTACAGGCTCAGGTTGCTAGTTGGGTCAGTATTGTGGCTCATACTTGATAAATGCTTTTGGCACAGTTCCCGCCATTACACCATTTGTTGAACTGCTTCTCATCCTTGAATTCAATCAGTGTCGGAGTCTCAACCGCAGCTGTCGCATTATCGAAGCCCTTTGTCCTCACGTGCCTCTACCCCTATTTACGTTCTTTTTTATGCTTCTAAAATCAAAACATAAGGTGAAAATAAAAAGAAATTGTACAAAATTAATTTTTACAAGTGTGGATTCACTAGCCTCAAGTGGTAACTTGGATGCAAACTAGTCTTCTGCGTGTAGGTTTATTAGGAATTTAATTGCTTTAGGGAGAAATTAGAAAAAGAAAAAAAAAATGAGAAAGAAAAGGGAAAAGGTATGGAGACCAAAGTTGTTAATCCCGTACCGGACAAGGTACCACTTTTTTCACTGATACGGTACATATTGGTACCAGAGTGTTTTCGGATACCGTTTTAGATTTATCGCTACAAATAAATATATTTATTAAAAATATTGTCAAATAGTGAATAATTATAGCATAACAGAAACAAGTTCTTTTATTTGAAAAGGACTCATAAAACAGCTAAAAGCTTAAAACACAAATTTCAAACCAAACCAAACTAAACCAAACCAAATTAAGCCTTAAGTCCCATCAAATGGGATCAGCTACGTGAATCCTTCTTCTCCACTCGATTTTATGAAAGGCCATTTCGTTAGCCAAATTAAGGAGATTCGTATATCTATTTACTAGGCTAGCCCACGTCAATTTAGGTTTACTCCGGCCCTTAACACTTCCATCTACCGTCACTACATCACATCTCTTCACTATTGCCTTTGTTGGTCTCCGTTGTATATGACCAAACCATCTCAATCTATTCTCTTTCAACTTATCTTCTATTGGTGTTACTCCTATCCATTCTCGAATATACTCATTCCTAATTCTGTCTTTCCCAATCTTGCCACATATTCACCTTAGCATCCTCATCTCAGTAATATTCATCTTATCTACATGTTGTTTCCTTAAAACACAAATTCCACATACCTTAAAATGATTTAAAATACAAACCCATTGTCTAGACATAAACACAATGAAAAACATAATTAAGCTGTCACGCCCCCAAATCGCCCCTAGTAGTTTGGTGCCGTGATGGCCAGTAATCCGAGATTACCGAAGGCCGACTTACAAGAATCACATACAATCAGAGTATAAATATGGGGCTTACGAGTGCGGAAGCAACATATATACATATACAGAATTTAGATAGTCCATGAGAGCCGTGCTTAAGTCCAATGAAATGACATACATTTGTACAAAGTCTTACAACTTAGATACAATAAGGAAATGAGATACAAAATACATTTTGACCAAAAGGCTTCTCAAGCCGACATATACAAGTGCACATGAAATATAAGCTAAGAAGCATAATCTTCAAGATGGTACAAAATGTTAATCCAAAACACGTCGGCAATGCACCCAAAAACACATCGGCTACACGTCTAGGCCTCATGGCCTTCTTGCTCATCACCTACATATATATAGAGAGGGTGAGCTTGGATACTCAGTGAATGATATTAGAAATAAAGGTTTTGCATGATTGATATCCAAGATTTCTTTCAAAACAATACATATCATACTTTACAATCAAGGGGAAAAATCAAGTTCATTGCCGGCCTTTCAAGTTCCTGGAATGTTAATAACATCTACATATTACAAGGGGCGATGACATATCAAGACAAGAGTGCAGTTGCATTATAGTCCCCTGCAACTAAGGACTTTCAAGACAAGAGTGCAGTTGCATTATAGTCCCCTGCAACTAAGGACTTTCAAGACATGTCATCAAAACAAGATAGTGTTTGTTATACAAATAGGGATAGTCATTCATGCCGAAATCAAATACTCTCTGTCAAAACCAAGCAAAAACGAGATTTATCAAAACAGGTATAATATAGCTTTATTAAAAATACCACTCACCTAGTTCTTCACACGTCGGGGTCGAGACAAGCCCAAATCCTATAAACACATGGCAAAGCCTATTGAATGCACCTTCAAATAAGTCTCTTATGTACACAAATGATTTCGGAAAAACATGCTGGGCACCAACCAGGTCTAGGCCGAGGTTCCACACCTTCTCGCCGAGGTGTGTTCCCGAGGGCCACATTTAAGGACAAGAGATCGGGGAAAATCCGGGTTTCCCTCTACTGATGAATCATGAAGAACATGAGTATGAAAAACATGAGGAGTATGAATGTTCAATCACCACCTGACATCACAAAATCTGGGATTTTCATGCTACGAGTTCGAAAACATGGACCTGGGTACCCATAGTTGAAAATTATGCAAGAACAAACACAAAACATGAGTCTAGGCAAAAAGCTTTCGGATCAAAACGTGACTTTTCTTGAAGAACACATGAATGCCATTTTTTCTTCCTAAAACCGAATTTCAAGACGATGCATGGCGTACAAATCATATCCGATCATGCAATGCAATAACATGAACATAAGGAATATCATGAGCAGGTCAAGAATCTAACCTTAGAACACGAATCTAACGGTTTGATCTCAAGGAATCAAGCTTGAAGACTTACTTTCTCACTCTAAAACTCCTTCTTCCTCCTAGAGTTTCTCTCTCTACAAGGCAAGGTTATGATACCAAATGATAGTTTTCTTTACCCGGTTCTGGGGTTAACCCTCTGCTGAGACACGTGGCGGCGACTGGTTGGTTTCCCCTGAAAAGGTGGCTGACAGACCAGACAAGGCATGGTGGAAGGGTGTTCAACAAGTAAAGCGGTATGGGCTCTCTGACGAGGCAATGACATCGGCTAGTAACAAGGCGTATCTAACAAGCTACACGGAATGGCACTCCGGCAAGGGGTGACATCGGCTAACAAAAGGACTTCGGCAACTAAGGTGACAATGACCTCGGCTAGGAAGGACAACACTTGACTAAGCTGTGCCACATCTTGGCCTAGATGCGCCACACCTCGGTCTAGGTCATACCACTCCAGGACGAGATCACTTGGGTGCAAGGTAACATCTCGGCTAATGTGTCAAGGCAAGGACGGAGGTCAACAAGGGGTTCCAAGACACTTCTAGACTGAGGATGACCTCGGCTTGGAATGATCTAGGCATAACGTAACCTAGGCTTGGAATAACATCGGCTAACATAACTCAGGCTAGGCGTGACCTAAGTTTCACATCAAGGAAGGAACAAGACAAGCATACAACACTTAGACAAATCACAAGGCTTCAAACAAGGCATGGATTTCACTCACATGCAAGCTCAACAAGCCATAATCATACAGATGCTCATGAACATGACGAAGACATAGAATGTGGGTTCCTACAGTCTACCCTCCTTAAAGAAGTTTGGTCCCCAAACTTAAGTTACCTTGTCCTACGAATAACTCTGGGTAACGGATTTTCATCTCCCCTTCCTTTTCCCATGTGGCCTCCTCGCCATAATGTTTCTCCCATTCGATTTTCACCATTGATATCGACTTGTTTCTCAACTGTCTCACTTGTCTGTCGATAATTCTCATCGGCTTCTCTTCGTAGCCCAGGTCTTCATTAACTATAACCCCGGAGCAATCTATTACATGCAGTGGGTCTCGGATATATTTTCTCAGCATTGAAACATGGAACACGCTGTGGACTTGGCTCAAATCTGGCGGCAAAGCGAGTCTGTAAGCAACGGTGTTAACTCTCTCAAGAATTTCAAACGGCCCAATATATCGGGGTGCAAGTTTACCCTTCTTCCCAAATCTCGAAACTCCTGTCATCGGCGAGACCTTCAAAAATACATGATCCCCAATTTCAAATTCTAACTCCCTCCTTCTTTGGTCGGCATAACACTTCTGTCGACTCTGTGCGGTTTTAATCCTCTGCTGAATGAGTTTGATCTTTTTAGTTGTCATTTGAACCAACTCGGGGCCAATTAGAGCTTTGTCTCCTACTTCAGCCCAACATATCGGCGACCTGCACTCCCTTCCATACAAAGCTTCATACGGCGCCATGCCTATGCTGGCTTGATAACTGTTGTTGTACGCGAACTCTACTAATGGCAAATGCGATTCCCAACTTCCCTGGAAGTCCAACACGCATAGTCTGAGCATGTCTTCGAGTGTCTGAATCGTTCTTTCTGTCTGCCCATCGGTCTGGGGGTGAAAGGCTGTGCTAAATCTCAATTCAGTTCCCAAGGCTCCTTGTAGACTCTGCCAAAATCTAGAAACGAACTTCGGATCTCGGTCTGACACAATGGACATCGGCACACCATGAAGCCTAACGATCTCATTCATGTACAATTCGGCAAGTCGGTCGGCATTGAATGTAGTCTTGACAGGCAAGAAGTGAGCTGACTTAGTAAACCTGTCGACTATAACCCAAATGGAATCCATACCTCTTTGCGTCCTCGGCAAACCCACTACGAAATCCATGGAGATGTGCTCCCATTTCCACTCAGGAATTGACAAGGGTTGAAGAAGTCCTGCCGGTCTCTGGTGTTCTGCCTTCACTTGCTGACAACACAGACACTGAAATACAAACTCGGCTATTTCTCTTTTCATGTTTGGCCACCAAAAAGTCCGCTTTACGTCCTGATACATCTTGGTGCTCCCTGGATGAATGGCAAACTTGGAACTATGGGCCTCTTGCAAAATCTTCCTTTTCAACTCTGGTATGTCGGCCACGCACAATCTTCCTTCAAACTTAAGCACTTGATTCTCCATGGTGTATCCCGGCCTCGGCTTGGTGACGAATTCATCAATTACCTTCTTGAGGAATTTATCCTCCCTCTGCCTGGTCTTCGCTTCCTCAATAATGGTCGGTTCCACCGAAACCGCTGTGAAGCACGCCAAACTTCCAACTAACTTCCTGCTCAATGCGTCGGCTACGGAATTTGCCTTACCTGGGTGATACTGAATCTGCATGTCATAATCCTTCAGTAGTTCGAGCCATCTTCTCTGCCTCATATTTAACTCCTTCTGAGTGAACAAGTACTTCAGACTCTTGTGGTCGGTGAAAACTTGGCAAGATGTTCCATACAAGTAATGACGCCATATCTTCAAGGCAAAAACCACGGCAGCTAGCTCCAGATCATGGGTAGGATAATTCTTTTCGTTGGGCTTCAACTGACGAGACGCGTACGCTATGACTTTACCTTCCTGCATTAACACGCAACCCAAACCCTTATGTGAAGCATCACTGTAAATCTGAAATTCCTTATTAGCCGATGGTAGTACGAGAACTGGTGCTGTAACCAACCTCGTCTTCAGCTCCTGGAAGGCTGATTCTCTTTCATTGGTCCATTCATAAGCTGCTCCCTTCTTAGTTAGTTGTGTCAATGGCACTGCAATCCTCGAGAAATCCTTCACAAACTTTCTGTAATAACCTGCCAAACCCAGAAAACTACGAACCTCGGACACGTTGGTCGGCGTCGGCCAATTCACAATGGCTTCAATCTTATTGGGGTCAACCGATATACCATCTTCATTAATCACATGCCCTAGAAATGAAATGCTGGAAAGCCAAAACTCGCACTTACTCAACTTGGCGTACAACTTCTTATCTCTCAAGGTTTGCAGGGCAAGTCTCAGATGATTCTCGTGCTCGCTTGTATTCCCGGAATAGATCAATATGTCGTCGATAAAAATAATGACAAACTCATCTAGGTACGGCTTAAAGACTCTGTTCATCAAGTCCATGAATGCTGCTGGGGCATTGGTTACTCCAAAGGGCATTACCAAAAATTCGTAGTGGCCATATCTTGTCCGAAAAGCAGTTTTCTCGATGTCCTCGGCTTTAACCTTCAACTGGTGGTAGCCTGACCTGAGGTCAATCTTGGAAAAGACTCGTGCTCCGCGTAGTTGATCAAGCAAATCATCGATTCTAGGCAATGGGTACTTGTTCTTAATGGTCACCTTATTAAGTTCTCTGTAGTCAATGCAAAGACGAAGTGTGCCATCCTTTTTCTTAACAAATAGTACGGGTGCTCCCCACGGTGAAGTGCTCGGCCTAACAAATCCCTTATCCAACAATTCTTGTAATTGCGATTTTAGTTCTCTAAGTTCGGCTGGGGCCATTCTGTAAGGTGTTTTGGAGATGGGTTGTGTTCCTGACAGGATGTCCACAGTAAACTCTATTTCCCTATCGACAAGGTGGCCAGGCAACTCACTCGGAAAGACATCGGGGAATTCCTCAACAACGGGTATGTCGGCTAACTCAACACTTCCATTCAAATCACTTAGTATACTGCACAAATAACCCTGACATCCTTTTTGGATCAACTTGTAGGCCTTCATGGATGAGATTAAGTAAGGTGGGGGTACTACTCCTTTACCTTGGAATATGACCTCAGCTTGACTTGGGGTCTTCAATGTGACGCTCTTAGTAACACAATTAATGGATGCATGGTTCGCTACTAACCAATCCATTCCCAATATGACATCGAAGTGGGTCATGCTTAATGGCATCAAATCAACTAACAACTCTACACTCTCAATCATAACAATACACGCCTTATAAATGGATGTAACAATCATATTTCTCCCAGATGGAGTAGATACAGATAACACGTAATCAAGGGGTTTTAATTCTCTATTCAACTTCTCGGCGAATATAGTGGACACAAATGAATGCGTAGAACCCGAATCAATCAATACGTATGCATCTTGAGAACAAATTGAAAGGGTACCTGACACTACCGCCTCGGCATTCTGGGCGTCTCCGGGTACCAATGCAAAAACTCTGACTTGCCTTGCCTGTATTCTCCCGACGTTGTTGTTCTGTGCCGGGCCCGAGGTGCTTCCATTCCTCTTTCCGCCGTCAGTCCCTGCCTTCGGGCAGTCCTTCACACGATGACCTATCTCGCCGCACTCATAGCAAGCTCCTGTTGCCCAACGACAAACCCCGAAATGTAGCTTTCCACAACTCGCGCACACCGGCTTGGCGTTACCTTCCTGATTTGAGTTGCTGGAACTGTCTGTGCTCATTCTCTTCTTGGCATTGAACGGAACTCGGCGATTATCATAATTCTGTCTCTTCCTCTGACCCTCACCTGAACTCTGGTATCGGTTCAAGTTAGCTTCAGCCAGGATGGCCTTGTCCAATACTCCGGCGTACGTCGGCATATTGAGCATATTGACCCGATCTTGTATCGGTCCACGCAACCCACTTTCGAACTTCCTCGCCTTTCGATATTCGTCGTCAACCATATGAGGCGCATATCTCGCCAGTTCAGTAAAGGCACGATCGTATTCTGCGACTGTCTTGTTCCCTTGCATCAGATTCTGGAACTCTGTGGTCTTTCGGTCTCGGACGCTAAGGGGGAAATGCTTGTTGTAGAATAGCTCCAAAAATTTGGCCCAAGTCAAACCCGGATTGCTTTCTCGGACCATCATCCACCACCTACGAGCATCGTCGTCTAATGTGAATGCTGCCAGAGATACCTTCTGGGCGTCTGTACTGGGGAAGATCTCAAACAACTTCTCCATCTCTAAAACCCATGCCTCGGCTTTCATTGGTTCTATACCTCCTTGAAATCTCGGCGGTTTCATTTTCTTGAACTCTCTGATTAGGGTTATCGTGTCGTTCCCATACAAAGCCTGCTGTAGTGGCACTTGTGGCACTGGAGGGGATGGAGCTGTATAACGGCCATTCGTCCGTTCGGCCTGCGTGGAAGTCGTACCAGTATCCTGTGGCCTAGGTTGTCTCTGCTCACGAACCAAGCCTTCGACTAACCTTTCCAATCTCTCCAATCTATCCTCTGAACGATCTCGGCCAACTGGAGGTCTACCTCTCCTCATGATGCTAGGAGAATGCAAGATGAGACTTTAAAATTACTGAACAGATGATACGTATACAAGTAACAAATGTCTATACCGAAATGATGCACACGTAGTCAAGTAGCAAGTAGTATGATGCAATCCTAACATCATTCTAAGGAAAATCCTATGCTCTTTAGGACTCAAGGTGGGTGATTAACGTACTATAAGGATCTAGGGCTCTGATACCATTCTGTCACGCCCCCAAACCGCCCCTAGTAGTTTGGTGCCGTGATGGCCAGTAATCCGAGATTACCGAAGGCCGACTTACAAGAATCACACACAATCAGAGTATAAATATGGGGCTTATGAGTGCGGAAGCAACATATATACATATACAGAATTTAGATAGTCCATGAGAGCCGTGCTTAAGTCTAATGAAATGACATACATTTGTACAAAGTCTTACAACTTAGATACAATAAGGAAATGAGATACAAAATACATCTTGACCAAAAGGCTTCTCAAGCCGACATATACAAGTGCACATGAAATATAAGCTAAGAAGCATAATCTTCAAGATGGTACAAAATGTTAATCCAAAACATGTCGGCAATGCACCCAAAAACACATCGGCTACACGTCTAGGCCTCATGGCCTTCTTGCTCATCACCTACATATATATAGAGAGGGTGAGCTTGGATACTCAGTGAATGATATTAGAAATAAAGGTTTTGCATGATTGATATCCAAGATTTCTTTCAAAACAATACATAGCATACTTTACAATCAAGGGGAAAAATCAAGTTCATTGCCGGCCTTTCAAGTTCCTGGAATGTTAATAACATCTACATATTACAAGGGGCGATGACATATCAAGACAAGAGTGCAGTTGCATTATAGTCCCCTGCAACTAAGGACTTTCAAGACAAGAGTGCAGTTGCATTATAGTCCCCTGCAACTAAGGACTTTCAAGACAAGAGTGCAGTTGCATTATAGTCCCCTGCAACTAAGGACTTTCAAGACATGTCATCAAAACAAGATAGTGTTTGTTATACAAATAGGGATAGTCATTCATGCCGAAATCAAATACTTTCTGTCAAAACCAAGCAAAAACGAGATTTATCAAAACAGGTATAATATAGCTTTATTAAAAATACCACTCACCTAGTTCTTCACACGTCGGGGTCGAGACAAGCCCAAATCCTACAAACACATGGCAAAGCCTATTGAATGCACCTTCAAACAAGTCTCTTATGTACACAAATGATTTCGGAAAAACATGCTGGGCACCAACCAGGTCTAGGCCGAGGTTCCACACCTTCTCGCCGAGGTGTGTTCCCGAGGGCCACATTTAAGGACAAGAGATCGGGGAAAATCCGGGTTTCCCTCTGCTGATGAATCATGAAGAACATGAGTATGAAAAACATGAGTATGAATGTTCAATCACCACCTGACATCACAAAATCTGGGATTTTCATGCTACGAGTTCGAAAACATGGACCTGGGTACCCATAGTTGAAAATCATGCAAGAACAAACACAAAACATGAGTCTAGGCAAAAAGCTTTCGGATCAAAACATGACTTTTCTTGAAGAACACATGAATGCCATTTTCTCTTCCTAAAACCGAATTTCAAGACGATGCATGGCTTACAAATCATATCCGATCATGCAATGCAATAACATGAACATAAGGAACATCATGAGCAGGTCAAGAATCTAACCTTAAAACACGAATCTAACGGTTTGATCTCAAGGAATCAAGCTTGAAGACTTACTTTCTCACTCTAAAACTCCTTCTTCCTCCTAGAGTTTCTCTCTCTACAAGGCAAGGTTATGATACCAAATGATAGTTTTCTTTACCCGGTTCTGGGGTTAACCCTCTGCTGAGACACGTGGCGGCGACTGGTTGGTTTCTCCTGAAAAGGTGGCTGACAGACCAGACAAGGCATGGTGGAAGGGTGTTCAACAAGTAAAGCGGTATGGGCTCTCTGACGAGGCAATGACATCGGCTAGTAACAAGGCGTATCTATCAAGCTACACGGAATGGCACTCCGGCAAGGGGTGACATCGGCTAACAAAAGGACTTCGGCAACTAAGGTGACAATGACCTCGGCTAGGAAGGACAACACTTGACTAAGCTGTGCCACATCTTGGCCTAGATGCGCCACACCTCGGTCTAGGTCATACCACTCCAGGACGAGATCACTTGGGTGCAAGGTAACATCTCGGCTAATGTGTCAAGGCAAGGACGGAGGTCAACAAGGGGTTCCAAGACACTTCTAGACTGAGGATGACCTCGGCTTGGAATGATCTAGGCATAACGTAACCTAGGCTTGGAATAACATCGGCTACATTAACTCAGGCTAGGCGTGACCTAAGTTTCACATCAAGGAAGGAACAAGACAAGCATACAACACTTAGACAAATCACAAGGTTTCAAACAAGGCATGGATTTCACTCACATGCAAGCTCAACAAGCCATAATCATACAGATGCTCATGAACATGACGAAGACATAGAATGTGGGTTCCTACATAAGCTCTCCTTTAAAAACAAAGGTTAATTATAGCATGGATGGATGACAACCAGCCACTGTTAGTGGCATTGTATGAGCACCAACCACCAAGCCACCATGCATTCCCAGAAGAGTAAAAAAAAACTTAACAAAAATGTTGTAGTAAAAGCCAGCCAATGTTAGTGGCATTTTATTGAACATCTGACATACATAAATATCAGTACAAGCAAAACAAAGATACCCCCAATCAAACTTAGATCTAGGACATAAAATCGAAGAGAAAGGAATTGAGAGGAACGTAGAGAGAGTTAACTGTATGAAAAAGGGTAAGAGGTGAAGTAAAGCAAACCCACAATAAGATGTCGAATTTGTTCTGGCTATCAAAGTTGTAAAAGCCAAGAAGAAGCTCAAGATCTGCTACGGAAGAAAAAGAAGTCCCATATCATAGAGCACCCTCCTCCATTATTAACCTGCCATTGTTGTCACTCATGGCTACCAGTCCAGCCCTCAACAACATTGTTTTTGTATCAAAATCTCTAATTTTTTTTTTCAGATTGTGTACTGGTGTATCCCACAAGATGAAGGTTTCCGGCTGATATTATCCGCAATGACTGAAACTGTCCAGTACAAGCCGAGAACATAGCCAATACGGAGTTAGAGTAGCTGTGTCCCGTTTTTCTTCCTGAACGGCACATTTCGGGCGGTACCTTCTGGTACGGAACGGTATTAACAACACTGATGGAGACAGAAAAAAATAGCCTGGAAAATGATTAGAGAATGAATTGTATGGTGTAATTCAAATTTTTAGTATGAGGTGGGCCTCAACTGGAATGAATTTAGCCCGCACACTTCACTTTCTGGTCACTTTTTGGGCCTTTTTTTATTTTATTTTTGTTTTTTTATTTTTTTTTGTGGCTCCATGGCATTGTTGATAAAAAATAACATCTATGCATGCCTTTTGACCATTGCTTTCAAATTCACTTCTTATTTCTAGTTAGAGCCTCTTACAACTTTGAACTTCTTTATACATTGTCTTTCCAAATTCTAAAGCAATTTCAAGAAATTCAAAATGATAATATTCTTATGGTCATTCAATAATTATTACTTAATCCTTGCTAGTTGCATTTTTTGTTTCATAGTGAATTACTAGTTTAAGTTGTGAGACATTAAGTTCTTCACATGAAAAGTTATTCAGTGTTTCTTGCCTAGATCATTATGTCATATGTTCCTTAACCATGGTTTCATATGTTCATACACATAAAAGGTTCACTAGGTTATGGGAAGTTTTCTTAATATTGTTGCTTTGTCAGATAAATGAACGTGATCAGATTTGTCATGCTTGCTATTTGATCTTTCTGTTCATGAAAGCCATAAACCACGTTTTCCTCCTTTACACGTGATTATTGAAGTGAGATTCATGCAAGTTTAAATTTGTTTGCATCTGAAACATTGTTTGTTTTGAGTTTGGGTAATCTAATTCTTTAGAAACATAGGAATATAAATGAAACAGATTTTGTAATAATAGATTGTGCTACTGCAAGATCAACCACATTTACATATTCTAGCCTACTCATGTGTCAGCTTAGAATTTAGAAAATTGCATCTATGGAAATGGATGCCGTCCACAAGAAGAAGAAGTAAGTTAAATAAGAAATTGGAATGCTTTATGTTAGTTCCTATAGGAGCAATGCATAGTATTTTTTTTTATCTTAATAAAGTCTTGTTTATGTTTATTTTATGTTAAATACACTACGGATTAGTTTTTTATATTTTTTTGGTAGATTAAAGGTATTTTGGTAATTTGCAAAAATTATGAACATAGGCTGTAGCCTATGGGTCATAATATGGTCAAGTTATATTATTAGGTTTTCAAATATATGTTTTAGTTGGGTTTAAATAGGTTTTGTTAAAAGTATTGTTGCCTATTTAGTAGTCCAAGTAAATTAGTTCTCTCAAGCTAAGAAGTACATAAACTTCTTGGGAGGAAGGGTGTCGTGTCCGACTGACACACTCCATACACTTCTAAAAGTGTTTTTGACACTTCTACAGCATGTTTACAGTGTGTCTTAATTAAAAATATAAAATTCATAATATCGGATACCTTACTGACACTTTTGCGGACATTTCGGCAACGCTTCTTGAAACATTTATTAGATGAATACATCATGTGTATTTCAATGTTCTATATTTATTTTGCATTCTTTAAAATGTAATTATTATGTAAATGATATCTTAATGTTTAAGTTATGAAATATATAACTTTTTAATGTAATAAGTGCTATGTTACATATTTTTCATTATCGTCGAATAAATTATTCATATATATGACATGTAATAAATTAAAAAAAATAAAAAAATCTTAACGTGTCCAAAGTGTGTCATGTCTTGCATTATTTGAAAATAAAACATGTCGGCTTGTCAGTGTCGTGTTGCATGTTTGTGTTTGTGCTACTTAGCTCTAAAGTGTATAGGAAGCCTTGTAATGCTCCTATTCAATGGAGAATGCGCTTTGGAGAATTTTGTGGAGGTTTTTGTAACTCTTTTGGTATTGTGTGATCATGTGATGCAAATTGCAATATGGTATCGAGGTGTGGTGCCTAGAATTTTGTTTTCCTCATTTTTCTTAAATCTTTTTACACTTTTAGCCTCTAATACCCCCTTAACCAGATCTGATTGAACCTTCTTTCTAAATCTTGATTGAACTTTATTTTATCTCAATAAACCCTTCAAACCATCTCAGGTCAGCCCTTTATCATTCTACAATTATTGCACACAAAAGAGTCAAAATTTAGCAGGGTACTGTACACATCACCCAAAACAGGCACCAAAATCCTTTCCTTTCATTTCTTACCCTTACCCTTTAGTCACCCCAACAAACCTTAAAATCTTAGGACTGTAGTCACCCTTACCAACTTATCAATCATTCGATGTTAATTTTTTGCATTAGGACTGTAGCACTCTGCCGCTGCTGCACAATAATTTTGGACTGGCTAAGAGAATCACTTATGTAGGAGACTGTTCCATGCACTCTTCCTGCAGCAAAGAAACCACTTAATTTTTAAGATGTTCAAAACCATCTGGTTCTAGATTTCTTGGATCCTTAATCATAAACTGCAAACAAAATATGCTTTAATTGTTAAACTACACTCAGAAAAATTGACCAAAAAAAGGCTTTCTTGAAATTTTAAGCAGCGTGTGGTCTGGTCTCATGTTTAGAACAAATCGTTCTTAATGATTGATCATAGAAATGATTTGCTAATATTTTTGCTTTAATTGTTGGTAGGCAGCTGGATCCTTTAACCACCATGGGATCCGATTCTCAACTACTGTGCCAAATGATCCTGACACACATGAGGACTTCATGCCCACTAATAAGCTTCAGGATTCTGACCTTTCTTTGAAGGACATTGTTAAGCAGGTTGACAGCAGTCATCTGTACCTTTCACATTAGAAATTGAGTCTTAAGCTTTTTCTCTCTCTCTCTCTAATTATCCAGATTAAAGTTTTAGTCTTGTTTTCTAGTCTTTTTTATTGATAGCTTTTGGCTTTTATGGCAGGATGTCAATGACAACCCTGTGATGATTTACATGAAAGGAGTGCCTGATCTTCCTCGGTGTGGATTCAGCTCATTAGCAGTGAGAGTGTTGAAAGAATATAGTACGTGTTCTGTTGCTTCGTTTTACAACAATATTCATACATTCCCTGGTTCAGTTGAGGCTTGAGCAACCATATATTTATATGAGCTTGAATAATTTATGCTTTTTTATGTGGTCTATATGTGACTATTTGGTATGGTAGGTGGCCTCTTCTAAATTTTTGAAGTATCTGTGTTAGACACTGAACACTTGAGTAAGGGTATAGCGTATATGATATGTGACCAACATGCTTATTTAGAGATGCACCCATCAAGTATGGATAAGTAGTCAGGTTTACTACGCACAATACTCCCATTATGTTAGTTTGTAAACTTCATTTTATCATAAGAGATAAAAGAAATATTTTATAAATATGACCTCTAGCCTTGTCCTGGTATCCTTGGATATGAATATTAGATCAATTTGACACTTGAACACATACCTTCTAAGAAGT
Organism: Camellia sinensis; assembly: GCF_055761805.1. Taxonomy (NCBI): domain Eukaryota; kingdom Viridiplantae; phylum Streptophyta; class Magnoliopsida; order Ericales; family Theaceae; genus Camellia; species Camellia sinensis. The sequence continues at coordinate 55,575,069 of NC_138967.1, forward strand.
ATAGAAACGGGCATGTGGCACGAGACGGACACAACATCGACACACTAACACATAATTTTTCAAAAAAATAAAGGACACATCATGTGGGGGACACATGCAAAATATATGATTTTATATATTTATTGTATGGCATATATAAGAATAAACCATTAGTATATGTCATATATGTGAATAATCAATTCAGAGATAATAGTTTTTAAAGTCTAAAAAAGATGAGAATAGGTATGAATTTACTTTGTTTTTATTTTTATTTTTATTTTTTATTGTTGGATTCCAAGTTATTTTATTCAAACTTATAATGTGTTTTATGTGTTTAAACAATAGACATGTGTTTTACAAGTGTCTGAATCGTGTCCAAGTTTTGAAAAAATTTAAAAATAGTTGGACACGTTTGGATGTGTCTGACTAGTGTCATTGTCGTGTCGTTGTACACCACCTCTTTAGAAGTGTCCGTGCTTCTTGATATATCTCCACCCAAAACTTGCTTTTGGGTGTTTAGTCAACTATGTCAAAATGACAAATTAAAGAGCATTTTTGTTTTTGTTTTTAAAAAGAAAAAGAATAATTGTGAGAGATGACCATGTAGTTGGCTTAAGTTGTCTTAGGGAAGTACAAGAAGACGAGACAATGGAAGCTCTAAGAGAGGAGCTGACTGGAGCTAATTTTGTGGCTGGAATTTTATTTAGTGCCGTACTTTTTGAACTTTGAGCTCGGCCTTGCACCTTGCTGACTTGACTACTTTAAGTTGTTTGTGGCATTCTTACTGTTGATATGCTTTTTTCAGATGTTCCTTTGAGTGCCAGAAACATATTGGAAAACCCTGAGCTTAAGAATGCTGTCAAATCATTCAGGTAACGTAGTACTTGACATCATTCTTTAGAACATCCATTTGGCATTGTTATACATCTAAAGAGCAGCAAGAGCCTGCTTGTCAGATATAAAGGACCCTCCTATTGGCAATTCTTAATAATACAGGATGAACTCAAATTACTGTAATAATTGACATTATTGTTTATTGGGAGATATGAGTTTGCATCAGGGGCAATGGTTGTAAAATTGTATAAGTTTTTCAAGGTGTATGATTGCATGTCCTGTTTTTGCATTTTGTTTTCTTGATGTTTTAAGGACTGAGCTAGTGCATAGATTACATCTTTTCAATTGCCCCCTTGCAATAAAAGTAGCTGATGTCAGTGAATAATTTTTTAATGTGAGACTTAATGTTTCTTGTTGTTTCCTTATCTTTTGGGCAAATTACATGGACCTCTCCTGAGGGATCTGACAATTACAAGGACCTCCCTTGTAGATACCTCAGGGGATCCATGTAAAAAAAGAAAAAGTAGGCAAAGAACTTGTTTTAAGAACATGATATCATAAAAATAGAGTATATTTAGTCTAAAATTAACATGGAGTGGAACTTAAAATGAATTTCCTAATGATGTATTTGAGTAGCAGTTATTTCAAGTGAGGTTACAATTTATCTAATTGAATGCTCCATCCAACAGTGTCTAAAGGATACATGGCCATGCCAGAATATTTTCAAAAGTCGGTGAACACTTGTTCAGGCAGTTTTTCATTTATCAAATTTATTTCCATTTCAACAGTTTACTTTTATAGTAAGTTTCCTTGTTGCCTTATTGATGAAGGTATATGTTTATCTTTTGGGAAATTACACGGACCTTCCCTAACAATTGCCCAAATTACAATTGCCTTGGAAATATGGACACAGGCCATGGGACATGATAATTTCAAAAAATTCAGGACATGGATACAATGGGGGTATACGTAAAAAAAATATTTTATTTGCTATGTATGTAAATATTACATTCAGAAACAACTAAAATTAATAAAAACAAACACTAATTTGACTTAAAAAAACTAAATTTTAATTAACCAGCGACTAAGGCTTTGTTTGGCATGTGCTAAACAATTATCTTATTTAGATCACATCACCTCTTATTTGGGTCACATCACCTCTTTGGTACATCACTTCAACCCCAACCCACATTTCACATTTTTTCGTAAAAAGTCAAAAAGCATACTAGTTTAGCACTTTCCAAACAACCCCTAAATCTGTGCTGCATTAGGCTCCAAGGATTGTTAGAAGGTTGTTTCTCCACTTCACAAATGTGTTTTAGATGTGTGTTACATGGCCGATGATTTCATATGATTTTTATTTTTTTTAAAAAACCAATCCTTTTGTTTCCAAATATTGTAATATGACCCTAGAAATTAGCTTTGAAAAATTAAAAAAAGACTTGTCGTGTCCCAAATTGTGTCCCACCATGTCTAACGTGTCTCTCGCCATGTTTACACGCACCCCTATTGTGTACCCTAAAAAAAATGGACACAACCACGACACCTATTTTGAAGTGTCACTGCTTCATAGATACTGATCCCATTAGCATAGGACAATGACATTGACTCCCCTAACATTTGAGTAGGCATATCATTGAGTGCCTTGCTGTTAGGTGTCAAGAAAGAGAGATGGATGGAATATTATGGTGTCGATAATTTTTGGATTAAATTTTCTATTTTTACCCTTCAAGAAATGGGTCAACTCTTTAACCTTTACCAGTTTACTTTTAGTCACTTTACTCTTCTTCCCCATCTATTTCCCCTCTTTTTGCGTTCCCCCTTCCCCTGCCACGGCTACCTCCCACCCCACCCCACTGCCCCCAACGATCCTTTCCCTCATGCCGCTGCCTCAGCTCCCCAAACACCACGCCTTTCCTTCCCTCAATTCCATCGTGCTGCCACCAACCTCTCACCTTAATGTGCTTGCCACCCAACCTTCTCGCCCAGATACAAACGAGAGATATATAGCTTGGCTCTAGGTTCATGCTGATGATGATCACCAATGGCCTCCATGTCAAACCCTATTGTCTTCCATGGCCCTCCAATGCCGCCTCCAGCGCAATCCTAGCTGCGACCCCAACCCTAGCGCCATCATCCAACACCTTCTAACTCCAAAGCCCCCCTTACCTTTATCAATTGAACACGTTTGGTATATGTTTTTCTTCCTTGATTTCTTGACTTATGGATTTTTTTTTTTTTGGCTTGATTATGTTTTGTATTGTTTTGATTTTGTTGTGTATTGTATTGATTTTTGGTTTTGTTGTTCTTTGTGTGTGGTGGCAGTGGTCGGTGTTGGATTGTTATAGGGGAGAATTGGAGGGTGAGATAGGGTGGAGAGGGCTATGCTTTAATAAGAGGCTTGGGGTAGAGGAGTGTGGTGGAGGAAGGTGAGAAAGATAGAGAGAGGTAGGGTGTAAGAATGGCTTGTCGGCCTAAGGCCAGACCAGGCCTTGCCATATCCCCTGAGGGTAGGGCATGGGCCATGGGTTTTTTGGCCCGGCCTAGCCCAAGGCCCATTGACCCAATCTGAGGCTTGACCCGCCCGACACCTAACTTAATTTTTAAGCTATTTTTGTTTTTTTTTTTTTTTTTTTTAAACTAAAAAAGTCAAGCCCGCCCCTGACCTGATTACCCACTAGGCCTAGATTTTGCACAAGTGGCTTGGCCCGATTTTTGGTGGGAGCTTGACAGGCCTGACGGCAGGCCGACTCGGGCCGGGCCAAAATTACACCCCTAGAGAGGGCATTTTTATCACTTCACATTTTCTATTAACGGAGTTAACTTTTGAGGTGCATTAGGGGATGCCGGTCTCATTTCTCCATACTATTGGGCCTGTTGTTATTTGGGCAATAGTTAGGGGAGGTTGTTGTAATTTGCCCTTCTTTTTTAAATGGTACTTCATTTGTTGTTTTATATATATGGCCAAATCTTGATTGAATTTTTCAGGATGTGGTTGCGTCATATATATATCCGCAAGGTTGCCTGTGTGTCCGTTGCACACGTTGTTGGGATCATTTGTGAGAATAAGCTATTAAGCTCAGTTGTCATGACTCCTGATTAATTGATGCAAATTACTGAGAAACAACATTTGCAAATGGAGTTGCTGTTGGTCTTTACCTAATCAACCATTTTGGTCCAAAATGTTGATAAAAAAATGTCTAGTTTGTAATTGTTTCAATTTGTCCCATGGTCTTTCATTGCAGCAACTGGCCCACGTTTCCACAGATATTCATCAAGGGGGAGTTTGTTGGAGGATCAGACATCATTCTCAACATGCACCAGGTATTCTCATACCAAAATTGTTATTCTTTAGCCTGGTATACATTGCTTTAATGGTTTGGTCTGTCATGTAGACTGGCGAGTTGAAGGAAATGCTTAAAGATATTGCAGCCAACCAGGAGAATTAAGAGCAAGTTTATCATTACTGAACATGTAGAGTCACCAAGGAATATAGTTATCTTTGATGATGAAGAATTATGGGATATAAGCATGTTCAGCTTTGAATGTTTGTTGACGTGATCCAATAATGTTTAGTTAAAGTACGGATCCCATTCCTTTGATGTTTAATGTTCTTGGCTACCAAAATTTTGAATGTGAGTCTGTCTAGAAAACTTTGTGAATAGTTGGACCATTGAGGATAAAATAAGTTAGCCCTCTCTCTAAGCTTTTAGATGAGTTGATGGCCAATAATTCAACATGGTATCAGTGTTCATATTGCAATCTTCTGGTGAGACAATAGCAAGAATCATATCAACTTGTCTATTCAAGCATATAAAGACATCATGCATGTATTTTGAGGCTCCTCAGTTCTTGTTCTTTTTATTTTATTTCCCTCCAAATTATTTCCTTTTTTTGTCTTTTGTTTTTGTGCTTTACTCTTGCAAGCTGGTAGGTGCCTCCTGAATACATTCTGTAGTAAGCTTGTATGGTGTGGGTATTGGTAAGACAGTCCTCTTTCTGCAGGTGTTATGGCAACTAACCTGGTTGCTCAAGTCGTGGTGGTTCCTTCAATGTTTGAAAGGTCTAGAAACTTGATTTTAAGTAGATTTTGATTTACTAGATGAAGGGTTTGTCTAGTCAAATTGTGACCTAGGTTCATATATGAGGGTCAAGTTTGACAATGTTACAGCACAAAATTGATGTATGTGTCCTGAGCGTATAAAATATTGTGGTTTACTCTTGCTCTTCTGTAACATGTTCAATCTGATTCATAGTTTGGATTCGAGGAACATGATTCATCTAGGTGAACCTAATTTTGTGATGTGTGAGGGTTTTGGAATTAGACATTTTGTTTGTTAATTTTTTTTTATTTTTAACCAACCTGGATTTGGAATACAGTTGTGGTTGGCATGATTCTCTTAAAAAATTGTCATAGTCTATGGACAACAATCATGAGGGAAACAAGTGTTCAGGCATATTATCAGTAGAAGGTTTTAACCAAAATGGTTCTTCACTGTTTTTTCTACTATTCCGGGTTGTATCTCATTCCAATTATTTGAAGATGTTAGGGGTGTTGAGTACTGCCAACATGTAACTTCTTAGTTTTTAATAATGCAATCTTTTTTATCTGTCCAAATAAAAAAAAAAAAAAAAAAGAGCTGTGGTTAGGCGGCGGCCTACTTGGGCTTTGGTTTCAACGACAAAATTAGCATTCAGCCTATATGTTTTCAAACGTGCCAAACTCCTCACTTTCAAGCTGGTGCACGTTTGCTGCATAGCCATGCTGCAGGCTTGCAGCAAAACTATTAATTGTTGCCCGCCAAGAAGTAAGGCTTCATATGCTCCTAGCCCCCCAAAAAGTGAAGGACGACTGCCCTAAAAAAATATAAAATAGGAAAGAGTTCTTTTCTTCCTAAAAAAATATGATTTTTTTTTTGCTGCATTGTGCAAGAATGATTATACACTTCTGAACACATCCTGGTATGAACCAGGGATGGTGCCAAAGAAAAACAGATATTCAACTTCCTTTTTAGAAAGTGTCAACGTAGGGGGTTCTGGGGAAGATGGTGAAGTTTTTGTCCTAGGCCCCCTTCTTAGTTAATGGACTGATAGTTGAAGGGATGGGATCATGATTTTGACCTCTAGGTTTGTAAGTGAAGGAAGGAACGACTGTAAGTTAAGATTTCAATGGAGTTGAACCTGCAACTAAACTAGAGAAGGAACCGAAGAAAGCTAGTAGTTCAGCTTCAATACTCAAGTTCCAGCGCTTGTAGAAAGAGGTAGGTTTGTCAGTTTAGCCCCATTTTTTAAAGCTTAGGGAGGATAGCTTTGCTTAGAGAAGAAATCCACTTTGTTTTTGGGAAAAGACAGATGTCAATTTCTTGGGGAAGTTATACTTCTAGGGAAGTTGGTTTAGAGAATATTCCCCTTCTTGCTTGGGTGCTTTAGCTCTTGGGAAAAAAAGAATCCATCCGTCAAGCTCTTTCAAGATTTGAAGTCTAATACTCCCATTGTAGGCACTCAACAGTAAAGTTGGTTCTTTTCGTATTGGCGGTACAAGAGAGCTATGGTTGCATATTTAGTTCAAAGGACCTTTCAAAGAGGGGCTCGCTTTTTCATGAATTTAGTCTAGAGCATCTCACTTTCTGGTACTTGTGAGGACTTTCAAGTAGGCGATGACAAGTCATCAGTATCTTTAATTCGTTTATCAAAAGCCCCAATCACACACATGCAAGTCTGACTATGTTTTGGATCAATTTGGTTCATCTAGCTATGGCCTAATCTAATCATACGAAAACTAAGGGTTTGTTTCTGGTTCAGAATTGATGCTGGTTCACCTCTCTAATTAAGCGTGTGTCTTGTTTCCTGCTCGTCGAGTAAAGAAAGGTGATCCTCTGCCCAATAGAGCCCGGCCCAAGAGACTGAATTCTCTAGTGTGGACCAAAACGGTCTCTCGAAGCCAGTCCCCAAATTGTGGAAGTTCTTCTCTAACTTGAAGAGTAGCAACCTAGACTTCCGGGGGAAAAGTTTATTTATTTTTATCAATACAATTATCTAACTAAGAAAGCAGTCTACTAATGTACTCTAGCTTCGCTAATGAGATAGGGTAGTTGACTAGAGAGAAGAGTATGCTTGTGTATGGATGAAAAGAGCTTAGGATGAAGAGGTGGGACTAGACAACCAAGCCAGCCATTTGCCTTCTGTAAACTGGAATACAGAAGTGGGAGTTAGTCTAGTCTGCTCTCTCTGCTGTCATCCAACAAGCTCTTTAACACTAGCTAGCACTTAAGCCCTCTTTAGCCTATCTGTCCTCTTTTTTTTTTTTTTATTATTTTTATTATTTTTTTTTACCTCTCAACAGTAAACTAGTCACTTAACTTTCTAGCAAAGCGAGTAGGAGCATCTCTTCCCTCTTCGAGCCAACTATTCACTTCCTCTCTTGGCGGTAGAGGCAATTTTTATTTCCTTTGAGTGAGTAAACTTTGTTTGCCACTTATTACGTTCTTTCCTTAGATTCCTTGAAAGCAAGGGTGTGGAACAGCAGTAGCTAACAAGTAAACGAGTAAATATTGCGTAAATGAACGGAATGCTGTTGGCATGTTTGAGCTTTTGGATGATGATGTCAGGCACAATCATCTCCATGAGTTGGGAGTTGGTCAGTAGGGGTGCTCGTCCTTAACTTTGAAACGGAAGTGAAGGGAGCAAAAACATCTCTAATGTTTAGTTTAGGTAGTGCTATACTTGCTCTATCAGGGAAGTACTCTGACTGATCGGTATCTCTTCTTTTTAACTTGCCTTGTTATTGTAGGAGGATTCATTAGCATTAGTTGTGGCATGAGTGATTACTGATTCACCTTCTCGCATCTTTGATCATGGACCTCTTCTCTTCTCTTTTGTTGATTGTTCTGTTCTCCTTGCTCTGAGACCTTCACTAGCAAGCTCTTTATTACTTAGTACTCTCCTCAAAATAAGAAGGCCTTCCCCGTTTTTTCTCTTTTGTCTCACCTCGTGGCGTAGGCTTAGGAAGAAGAAAAACAATGTCCAAGAAAAGTTTTGTTATCCAATTCCATGGCTCAGGCCCTCACAAGTAGAAGTTTGAGAATGGGGAATGGCAAGAAAAGACATCCTTTTATTTGACGACATCGTGCTGGTAAAGAAAAGGAATGTCGAGACTGCTAACAATCTCAGAAGGCAGTCCATTGCTAACAGAAATGACTCCTAAGGAAGAGGGCCCCCTCTGGAGAATGTGTTCTTGAGTTAGAAGTTGTAGATGCAGACAACAAGACACGTCTTCGTTTGATAACTAGGAGAAATAAAAGACACCCAACATGAAGGCATAGATTTGATTCTAGGTTGGACAAAAAAAATGGGCGAGGATATCTATTAAAATAAAGGAATTTGTAGTAGATTGATTGATTTCTTGTCTTGCTCTCGCCACCCTTTGGCTGCCAAAGTTGCCATTTTATATGACAAAGCAATATGGTACATGGAAATTGGAATGGCCCGTATCTCACTTTATCTTATAGGTACCATTTTTTCTAGTAGTGGTATTCAAACTCATCTTGCGAGAGGTTAAAGGAGAAAAACGGAACTGTGAATATTGATATTTTTTAATGTGTTTTTTGGGATTTTAAACGATGTTCTTGTATAATGTACTTATATAACATTAAGGCCCTATTTGGAAACAACTTTTTTGGCTAAAATAGCCAATATAGAAAAAAAAAAGAAGCTAAAATAAGACAAAATGTTACATTTTACACATTAATCAATTATTTTTTCTCACATCATCTATTAAACTAGAAAAAAAAAAAAAAAATCTACAAATCATTCCAAACTCAATTTTTTTTTTTTAAATTTTTTTTTTTTCCTCAAAAAATAGCTAAAAAGTCATTTAAAATAGTTAAGTTTCCAAACGAGGCCTAAGTTTCACCTCAAGTTTTTAGCGCGTGAATGTAACCAAATAACCAAAATACTCATTGGCATATCGTGCTAATGCAAATCAAACGTGTATTACCTTGTTTTGGTCCCTTCATTCCAAGTTGACAAAAGATAGTCCCTCACCTATTAAAATCCTTAGGGCCTGTTTGGTGTAGTTTATTCTAAATTAAAAGTTGATAATTAGAAAGCAGAAAGTCAAAAGTACCATTCTCCCAACTTCTAGATGATCAACTTTTTTTAGCTTATTCATGTTATTTCTACCTTATAAGTTGTAATCAGAAGTTGCACTAAAGGATATAAGCAGCTTAGATAACCTACACCAAACAACCCTTAGTCACTAACAACCTTGCTGGTTGTCTACGGTAATTGGAATCTTGCAAGGTTTGCGAGATTTGTGTTGTTATGATGAACTAGCACATTGAATAACTTTCCCATCTTGTCCTAAAATGAATTGAGGTAGTTGCTGATGCTTATCGTCTGCTGCACAACTGGCACATTATGTTGTCATGATGTGCATATCGAGAAGAGCTGTGTTTTTCAGGTAAACTAGCATATTGAATACCTTTGCCATCATGTCCTAAACAAATTGAGGTAGTCAATGCATATCATATATTGCCATCCAGTTTTCGTCACTAACACCTTACAAGAGCCTACATGAGCAACACCAGGAAAAGCCCATACATGTGCCGCCACAGGTTCTTGATAAGCTGAACAAGCTTGAATCTAACAATCTTTACTCATAGGATGAAGTTAGCAAAGCATTGGACGACATATTGGAGACTTATTGAGTGGTGTTTGACCCATTTTTTTCTTGCAAACTGTGAAAAATTGTGAATTGGTGGAAGTTTAGTAGTTTTGAGAAATTTCTCATGTTTTGCAATTGAAAAGTTTCACTGTTTTGATTTGAATTGAGAAATTTCACAGTTTTGAGTAATTTCTCAGTTTTTTATTTTTATTTTTACATAATTTCTTATTCAATATGAATCTTATTTGTTTGATCTCGATAAATAAATTTCATAAATATCAAATTTATAGAGATTGGATGCATAGAATGAAAGATGATGTTTTAAAGATTGAAAAAAGAATAAAAAAGAAAAAATTTGCCTAACAGCTAAACACACTGTTGACACCCTTGCGCATCTTAAATATAAGGGTGAAGCCATCTGACAATAGATGATAATTTTAAGACTTTTAATCTCCCGAACAGTTTTTAATGTGGGTTAACAAACTTATGTTAGGACCTATCCTTTGATAAGTTCTTATGGTTAAATGTTACACTAATTATTAATATTTTTTTGGCCCTCTAATTAAGTAAATTGATGTAAAAGAATGCTAAATTTAAAATCTTCCTTTTTACTGATTTAATCTACCAAGCAACCTGAGAATACAACTATAAATTGTTAAGTAACCTAACAATCAACACAAAAATCCCCATTAGATACGAATCCTAATATGAGATAAATCAAATGGTGAAAGAAGATTATGTAGTTGATCCTACATGATTGGAACATAAGAAATTTGATTTAGATTTAGTTTGATTTTGTATGAAGGTCTCACAACTTTCAAAATACTTATTCATCAGACGTTTTCCAAAAGTTGAGTTACATGGTTTGAACCTTCTGTCCATTTACTTGACATGAAAAATGAGATCAACTAATGTCAAAATGTCAAATTGATCAAAAAGTGGAATGCAACATGGGTAGTGACAGCATGAGCTTTTTGGTTCCTAAGCAAACTTTTATGATGGATTCTTCATACATATTCATAAAAAAAAAATTTGAAAAAATTGTGAGTAAATAACAAGTGCTCACATCCACAGAAAATTTACTTGTATATATAATTAAATTATATGCTAAAATTTGCTTCCGTACATTAAGATTTGAAGAAATCATTATAAGAACTCAAAAAGATAAAATCTGGTCTTGTTTCATAGTTTGGCAAAATCTAGTTTATAACAAGAGTAAAAAAAAAAGCCAAAAACAAATTCCAAAGTCATAATATAAAAATGAACTAGATCCAGTGAAAAATTACTATGAAACTCATCTCTATATATGTTAAAAAAAAAAAAAACTCATCTATATATCACTTTCAATGAATAACATGTCTACTCTGTTCAATTTTGAATTTTAGATTCCATTCTTTTCTTGCTAAATGTAAATGAAATGGCTCTTTGGATGTTGGACTTGAATAGAGACCCTCATTTGAACGAGGATTAAACGGATAATTTTATTCTCTTTTTGAGTGAAAAATTGGGGCTTTTAGCAGTGATTTTGTGTGCTTATCCACAAGGCCAACCTTGGTGGATCATGAATCACCCTTACAACGATAATATTTGGAGCAACCTCTACTATAAGGGTTAGATTGTTGTGGAAGACAACCACTAGTCCTACTGTAAGCTTCACCACTTGCACCACCATTGCATACTGGTTGATTTCCCTTTAAAGCTCCTAGTGATATATACTTCTTTGTCTCCAGAAACCTTCGGCTTACCTCTGACGCCATCACCATCTCCAAGTCGATATTAAATTCTGTTATCGATCCGTTGCATTGTAAAATTGCATCACTGGTCATAGAGAGAGAAACATCAAGACAAAGAAGGCAAAGGAGTAGAAGAAAGTAAAGATGGAGAGGTATAATGGTAGGGCTTGTTTCCATGGCTTCTGTGGCTTTACTTTGTTCCTTCTCACTATGAAGCACTTACAATGAAATGGAGAATCCAAACTTTTTAAAAGGATGATGGTGGAAGCCACACTAGATACCGACCTTGTGGCCTTACTCCGGTGATGTTTGTTTGGAAGGATTTAAGTATGGGATAGGATTAATAGTTTATTCGGACTAATAATTCGTTGTTTGATTGAAATTTTTTGTACCGGACTATGAATCTCAAATCTATGAGATTATGGGGGTGGGACATAATCCATAGGATAACTCATCCCATGGATTAGGTAATGAAATTACATTTTTGACCCTCCACTATTTAATATCTTTTTCAAAATTTATTTATTAAATTATTTATGCTTAATTTATTTATTAAATTATTTATACTATTATACTTAATAAATTATTTATACTTTATTAAATTATTTATTTTAGTAATATCGTATTAATTATACTTAGTAAAGTAAAATAAAATTTAAAAATCTCAACTACAAATTAAAATAAATTTATGTAATTTTTATTAATATTCTATTTATTTAATTTTTTAAAAGTTCTAGTAAAAAAATAAAATAAAATTTATAATTCAGATTTAATATTCCTATTATTTAGTAAATAATTCAAAAGGGCAAAATAGTCTTTTGAGCATTTATTATTTTCCATAATATCCCAAACAAACATAAGATTTAATAGAATAGTCTAATCTAGACATCTAATTCCATGACTAAACAAACATAGGATACAAATTCAGTTCAACCAAATAGTTTGGGGACAATGTATTATAGGACTAACAGTTCGGTGGATTACAGTCTCCCCTTATCCAATCCGTTCAAACAAACACACTCTTTAGTTACTATAATGAATGACTTTTTTTAATTAAAAAAAGAAGTAAGTTGTTTTTGTTGTGAGATATTTTTAGGTTGTGTTTGACTTTTGAATTTGTAGAAAAATTTATGAAGAATAATGAAAATTGGAAAAAAAAAAATTATACTTTATTTATTTATATTGAGTTGATTAAGAGTTTTGTAAGTACGATTAATTCTTGATTACAAATGTAGTTTTCAATGTGTGTTTAGTTACGAGGCTGTGTGGGATTTGGTTGGGAATTGAAGTGATTTTGATTATGAGGGTTTGTGATGTTTTATTATGAGTTGAACCGGCCTTGGTTATGAAGTTTTTGTGGTGCTTTTGTGGTGAATTACTTTGGCTTTGGTTATGATCCAAATTTGTAGAAGTTATGAATCTTTGTGACAGAAATTTTTAATGCATACCGTATGTATCTTTTAGGAGTGTGTATAGTTTCAAGAATTTTGTACGTAGATTCTATTGGTGCATTGTTAAATTTTTTTTTGGAATAAAATATGATGTTCATAAAATTATGGTTGTTTCTTCTCTTTAATGATTATCAATTTATCAATGCCGCTAATGCTGACATTTTTAGTTCATCAAAACATTCAAGTATGAAAAAATTGTCCAACATAACCAGTAGTATAAATAAACTTAACAAACATAAAAAAGATACTAAACACACATAAGAAACAAAGACATACATATACACAAGTGAAAAGAACCAAATTCAAGCTCTCTTACAGAGATGCACGGACTCTTTGCTAACGGATTAACTCATCAAAATCCGAGTCAGATATTGATCCACTCCATCTTACATCAGAATTTAAAGTTAGAGCATGATCAGTATCCGAAGGAAGATGGCTCAGTTCATCACTAGAGAAGAAGTTCCTCGGTTCATCAATAGAGAAGACGTTGTTGCTCAGTTCATCAATAGAGAAGACGTTGTAAGAACTAGGTTCGGTCATAGATAACTCAACACCAATCTCGATACGAGTCTCCCAAGTCTCCTGCAATTGCAATGCTAACTGGAGACTCGTTACCACATCATCCATTGAGGGTCGTTGGATTACCTGAAAAAGAATACAACTCAATGCAATCTTGACAAACTCCTTGAAGCATTCTGTTGCTATTTTCCCAATCAGATATGGATCAATGACTTGATCAATGGTTCCTCTTTTGCAGCTACTTTTGGACCAACGGTCAAGGGGGTACTCGTCACCTTCATACAGGCTAAAAGTACGTAACTTCTTGGCACACAATAATTCCAACAACACCATACCAAATGAATATACGTCAGATTTTGTTGTCAATTTTCCATGTATGGCGTACTCTGGGGCCATATATCCATAAGTGCCACAAATCCTTGAAACTGTAATTGATTCATTTGCAATGTCATTGAGTTGATTAAGAGTTTTGTAAGTACGATTAATTCTTGATTGCAAATGTGGTTTTCAAGGTGTGTTTGGTCATGAGGCTTTGTGGGATTTGGTTGTGAATTGAAGTGATTTTGTTTACGAGGCTTTGTGCTGTTTTATTATGAGCAAAAATGGCCTTGGCTATGAAGTTTTTGTGGTGCTTTTGAAGTGAATCACTTTGGCTTTGGTTATGATCCAAATTCGTAGAAGTTATAAATCATTATGACAGAAATTTTTAATGCATACCGTATGTATCTTTCAGAAGTGTGTATAGTTTCAAAAATTTTGTAGATAGATTCTATTGGTACATTGTTAAATTTTATTTTTTATATTTTTTTTGGGATAAAATATGATGTCTATAAAATTATAGTTGTTTCTTCTCTTTAATGATTATCAATTTATCAGTGCCGCTGATGCTGACATTTTTAGCTTATCAAAACATGCAAGTATGAAAAAATTGTCCAACATAAATCCACTAAAATAAACAAACTTAACAAATATAAAATAGACCCTAAACACATAAGAAGCAAAGCCATACACAAGTGAAAAGAACCAAATTCAAGCTCTCTTACAGAGATGCATTGACTCTTTGCTAACGGGTTAACTCATCAAAATCCGAGTCAAACATTGATCCACTCCATCATACATCAGAATTTAAAGTTAGAACATCATCAGTATCCGAATGGCTCAGTTCATCAATACAGAAGACGTTATTTAAAGTTAGAACACCATAAGTATCCGAATGGCTCAGTTCATCAATAGAGAAGACGATGTTGCTCGGTTCATCAATAGAGAAGACGTTGTTGCTCAGTTCATCAATAGAGAAGACGTTGTTGTAAGAACTAGGTTCGGTCATAGATAACTCAACACCAATCTCGATACGAGTCTCCCAAGTCTCCTGCAATTGCAATGCTAACTGGAGACTCGTTACCACATCATTCATCGAGGGTCGTTGGATTACCTGAAAAAGAATACAACTCAATGCAATCTTGACAAACTCCTTGAAGCATTCTGGTGCTATTTTCCCAATCAGATATGGATCAATGACTTGATCAATGGTTCCTCTTTTGCAGCTACTTTTGAACCAACGGTCAAGGGACTCCTCACCTTCATTCGGGCTGGAAGTAGTTGGCTTCTTGGCACACAATAATACCAACAACACCATACCAAACGAGTACACGTCTGATTTTTTTGTCAGTTTTCCATACATAACATGCTCTGGTGCTATATATCCTAAAGTGCCACAAATCCTTGTAGAAAATGATTCATTTGCAATGTCATTGGGTATTAGTTTAGAGAGTGCAAAATCAGTAACTTTTGCAACCCAATTCTCGTCCAACAGAATATTGGCTGGCCTTACGTCACGGTGGATAACTCCATGCTTCACACTTGAATGGAGATGTTGTAGTCCTCTTGCTACACCAATGCAAATCTTGAGTCGCTCTTTCCACAAAAGTGGATCGCTGTTCATGTTGAATAAATGATCTTCCAAGGATCCATTTGTCATGTAATCATACACGCCGATTAACTGTGATTTCTCATTGCAGAATCCAATTGGAGAGACTATGTGGGGGTGACTGTCGAGTAGGGAGTGTACCTCAATCTCAACCGTAGCTGCTTTCCGGGCTTGCCTTGATTGCAACGTCGCCAACATTTTGATCGCAACAATACCAGTTTCCACATCCAAATACCCTTTGTACACCTTGCCAAACCCACCTTCTCCGATCAAACGATCCTTACTGAAATCATTTGTGGCTGCTCGAATATCAGCTAGTGAGAAGCGGCGGAATTGTCGGGTGACACTATCTGGAAGTGGTTCCCAAAATGAATCATTTGATGGTCCGCTCTTAAAACCATTCTCCTTTCTCTCCCTCCACCAACGATTCATACCTTTAGGCACAGTTGCAATACCCTGAAGCACATTTCCGATCATTCCCCTTGATTGTCCTTTACGTTGTGACAACAATGCAAGATCAAGAGTCCCCACCACTTCAGCCATTGTAGGCCTTTCCTTTGAACCAGCATGTAAACAATTGTTGGCAACTTCTACAAAGTACTTTAGACTTTGTGGTGCTATTTGCCCAATCAATGAGGGATCAATGATTCGATCAACCTTTCCCTTTTTAATGTGTCGTTGAGCCCAAAGGATTAAACTAATTTCCTCCTCCTCGAGTCTTGTATCCACCGGCGGCCTCCCGCAGAGAACTTCCATCAACACCACACCAAAGGCATAGACATCAGATTTCTTGGTTAGTCTGCGGGTATAGAAATAATCTGGATCAAAATACCCAAATGTACCTTTGACGAATGTGCTAACATGGGTTGCTGAATGGCTTGCAGGGCTCTTAGATAGCCCAAAATCTGAAATCTTGGCTACACATTTCCCATTTAACAGAATATTTGTAGTCTTCACATCTCGGTGTATGAAACTTTGATCGGTACCAGTATGAAGGTAGTCTAACCCTCGTGCTGCACCGATGCAAATGTGGAGCCTTTCCTCCCATGTGAGATGAAAAGTAGTAATTTCAGTTTGGTTTCTAGTTGTTTTATAGATATGATCGGCTAGGGTCCCACGAGCCATGTATTCGTAAACAAGGATCATTTCTTGGCAGTCGCTGCATTGGCCGATCAGAGCAACAAGATGAGTGTGTCGGAGCTTAGACAACATCTTGACCTCAGTCCAGAACTCCTCTGCGCCTTGTTTGGACTCTGCTTTCAACCTCTTTATGGCAACAGCTGTAGCACCGTTGTCGATGAACCCCTTGTATACCTTTCCAAATCCGCCACTCCCAATAACTAATTCTTCATTAAAATTGTTGGTGATTGATTGTATCTCAGCTAGTGAAAAGCAACGGCATGAGTACTCAGATTCAATCACAACGCTTGAAATTGCATCATCAGCACTTAAATCAGACATATCTTTGATATTTGGTACCAGTAACCCTAGTAGATGATCAAAAAAGAAGAATTTTTGAGAGATGAGAAGGAAACAATAAGTGGTCTCTGATTGAAAGAGGAGTTAAATCTAAGTGGCCGTCAATGTAGCACACCAGAGTTGAACACTCGGTGTGGTGTGATTTCAGTGTGGACCCCTTCAACAACCACACTGTGGGGCCTTGTGAAACCGTGTTAATAATTGGGCACTGGCATGACTTTCACGAGTTGCTGTTTGTTTAGTTTAGAATTTTTAAAAATAATTTTTTTAATTTCAATTCGTACTATTTTGTTACGAGGGCTCAAGTTGTAAATA
Organism: Camellia sinensis; assembly: GCF_055761805.1. Lineage (NCBI taxonomy): Eukaryota > Viridiplantae > Streptophyta > Magnoliopsida > Ericales > Theaceae > Camellia > Camellia sinensis. Next base: position 55,591,971 of record NC_138967.1, read on the forward strand.
TATTTTTTAACAGCATTAGTTGGTGGTCTGAAAATTTGTGGTTCGAATGGTTTGAAATATCCAAAACCACGTTGTTTTGTCATTTTCGAGTCATTCGAGTTATATATTTTCAGACCACCAAATATTATTCATTTTTTAATTTTATTTAGAAATTCTTTCATGTGCTAAATTTTTAAGGAAGAATTACAACACAGTAGAAAAAATTAAAAAAATTACAAAAATATGTAGAGTGCAAGTAATTTGTGATAAGATGGAAGTGAAATGTTGTTGGTGCAAGGCATATTAAAAAAAACTAAAAAACAAAAAATATATGTGCCATTGGGATGTAACTCCCCCAATTTTTAAGGCCATTAGGACATATTTTTTGTTAAACAAATTTATTTTGTATTAGAAAAATTTAAAATCTCATAATTTGAGTTTTATAGATTTGTTTTTAATAAAATTCATATATGTATATTCGTTTCTTTTGATATTTTTCAAAAAATATTAATATTAAATATAATTTTTTTTAAAAAAAAAGTGAACAAAATGATTTTTCGATCAATCAAAACTGCGAAGTATGAATTTTTTGTAAAAGTAAATGCTCAAAATTGCCTTCACCAATTTCAGATGGATAGGTTTTGAAAAAGGATAAATCAGTAAAACATCTCTTTCCAACTTTTGATAGTTAGAGAAATTCGATATATTTTTTCTTATTAGTTAATGTTGCTTAATAATATTACAAGCTAAAATTTTTCTGTGAAGTTGAAATTTCTCTATAAAATTTTACTTTGAACCTTGTACTGAAATTTTTCTGTGAAAATATTGAGGGACTCCAACTATTATGAAAATATTATATGTTCTGTATCTCATAAAATCTTAATATTAGGACTTTAAACTAAAATCCTACGAAAAAATCTATGAAATAAAAAATATATCATTCAAAAAGGACTTGTAAAATTATGACATGTTGAAATTTTAAAATCATAAATGATTTGTTTTTTACTTTAAGCTTCAAGTACCTATTTGTCCAAATGAGGGCAACAAAAAAGTTAATATAATTTGAACAAATAAATAAAAATATTAGGACAAATAAATTAAAATAATTTGGATAGATATGTTAAAATATAGGGAGATAGGTTATAAATAAATAAAAAGGGTTTGGCTTCCCTTAAGTTGTGATCTCAATTTAAGAGAACGTTTGAATTTGATAAATTCATTTTAAAATGAATTTTGATGATCCAAACTATTAAACAATACCCAAAATTATGAATATTTTAATTCCAACCAGTGAATATGAAAATTAAGGTTCCGTTTATTTTCAGAGGTAGAATGGATGAGATTCATAGTGAGGGGATTAATAGTGAGGGATTAAGTAAAATTGTGTTTGTTTTGATGATAGTTGTTAGCATAGGAATTGTTAAATTATTTTTATATAAATAATAAAACAAATAAAAAAAATACAAAAAATTAAACATTAATGTTCATAAAAAATGCCCAACATGTAAAAAATAAAAAATTTCTAGTCCCCTCACTATTTTTCTAATACCACCTCTACCTCCACCTCCTCCATCCCAATCCCCTTTCTCACCTCCATCTTAATCTTCTTCTCCATCTTAATCTCTTTCTCAACTTTACAAACAAACACAACACTAAATGGGCCCTACTTCCATCCGAATCCCATCCCACCCTCTACACCCCAAAATAAATAGGGCCTAATATCCATTAACAACACTACAATTTATTAAACTACATACACGCAGCATAACGAATGTTACAAAATTCAGTCCCTTAAATCTTAGGAATATATATGATCAAATATATTTGATGCATTTTCTTTTTTTTTTCTTTTTTCTTTTTAAATTTTTTTATTGAAACAGGAGTTAAATTGTTAATCCAAGTGGCGGTCAATGTAGCACGCCGACGACTTGACTTAGGCAATAGAGTTCAACAGTCCGTGTGGTGTGATTTCAGTGTGGACCCCAACAATAATCATTTTTTAATTTAATTGCTAAATTTTGATTAATATTAATTTTACATCTAAATTTTTTAAATTTTGATATTTCGTCAATAATTAGATAGAATGTGCTGACGTGGAGAGTAAATTGATTTTTAAGGTATAATTTGAAGGGCAAATTGATTTTTAATTTGGGGGCAAACTAATTTTTAAGGTATAATTTGGAAGGTAAAATAAAATTTCAACTTTGGTGTCACATTAGTACATTCTGTCCAATTACAGACGGCATGTGACGACAGGGGTCAAATTGATCAAAATTTCAAAAGTTTGTGTGCAAAATTAATATTAATTGAAATCTGAATGTCAATTTAAAAAACACGTAAAAGTTTGTAGGACAAAATGATATTTCATCTATATCCTTTTAGCAGTGATGTTTAATGTAGAATTAAAATTATTAATGCAGTATTGTTTTTTTTAGGTACATCGGAAATAAAACAAAAAACAAAGGCCTAAGCCCTTTCCCTAGCTCTACCGATGATATCTGCAACAAGCAGACTCCGGATCTCAGCCGGTGGCTCATTCATGACTAGGATATCTTCTGGTTGTTCAGCCCCATGTTTTGCAAGTGCATCAACACACAGATTTCCCTCTTTGAATTCATGCTGCACAGTGCATTCACAACCTCTCATGATAATCTTGGCATCTTCTAAGAGACCTTTGTATGACGAGTTTGCCTCTGTTTCCTCCTCCAACAGCTTCATAGCTTGCACAGCATCCGTCTCAATTATGATTTTGGTCTATCCTGTTTGTAGCAGAACTGTTAGACCTTCATAGATGGCCCAAAGTTCATTTTCTAGACTTGTACCACGAGATATTCTACCATAGTAGCCACACAACCATGTTCCCGTTTCATCTCTAAATAATCCTCCAAAGCCACCATTACCTCCTAGCTTCCTGCAGCCATCCGTGTTCAATTTAATCCTACCTGCAGGGGGAGGAAACCACTTAATCAGATTAAAGGCTGGTCTAGCATTAACAATGGCCATGTTAAAGGCTTGGTTGATCTCTTTTGCATAGCTCCAAATAAGTTTTACACTGTCACGGCTAAGAGCCACAATTTGTTGAAATTTTTTTTGATTTCTCTTTTTCCATATTTGCCGAAGACAGACAACAAAAATAGTATACCAAGTGGTTTGAGCATTAAAGTGAGTTTTATTTCTAGAATTGGAGATAAGCCAATCCAGCCAAGGTTCTTGAATCATGGCAATATACCAAGGCCTACCAAACATAGCTAACCAAACAACTTTAGCTTTGTAGCAAGTTTGAAACAGATGGTTCATGTCTTCCACCTCATTACAGCTGGGACATCTAGGATCTGAAGACAGACCCCTTTTCTCTCTCAACTGATTAGTTAAGACTTTACCATGCATAACAATCCACAGAAAGCTTTTAAGTTTCTGTGGTAGCCGTAATTTCCACATCCAACTCTAGTCTTCCTCTAGTCTTAAGTTACCACAAATGATCTTGTAGGCATTAGAGGTAGAGAACTTTTCATCAACTGGACCTTTCCAAATAGGTGAATCAACATTAGCATTAAGAGGAGGTAAATTAAGGATAAGTGATGAAACACAAGATGGAAGTTCATTAACTTTCATCACATCCCAATCTTCTTGCTCATTAACCAGATTGTGCATTGAAACATTCTCAGTACCAACAAGTTGATTTTGTAGAGTCTGAGGAACAAACTCAACAAATGGCTTGTCACCACACCACCAGTCCCTCCACAAATCCACATTCTTACCATTACTAATCTCCTATTTCACACCTTTCCTCAAGGTGTTTCTGGTTTTCAAAATGCCCCTCCACACAAGAGAAGCAAGCCTACTTCTAGGCCAACCATTCAAGTTTGTTGTCTTAAGATATTTATTCTTAAGGACATCTTTCCACAAGGCACCTTCTTCACAAATCAGTTTCCAACTCAACTTAGTAAGTAAAGCTAAGTTTTGATTTCTGGTTTTCCTAATCCCAAGTCCATCCAGTTTTTTTAAATGGCAAACCTGTTCCCATTTGACTAAATGCATTTTCCTTTTTTCCAGGGTGTCACCCCACAGAAAATTCTTGTTGAGTCTGTCAATGTCATTACACACTTTAATGGGCGCATCCATAGTCTGCATTGTGTATGCAGGCAAAGCAGAACTAACAGATTGAATGGGTGTTGTTCTACCTGCTAACGATAGCACACTAGCTTTCCAACTAGCTACCCTCTTTTGCATTTTTTACGAAATTGTGTTGAAGTGCCCTCTATTCACTCTACCATGAATAAGGGTAACTCCAAGGTATTTCCCCAAATCATCAGTCAAAGGAATGCCACATTTGAAACTCATCTCTCTAGCATTCCTTCTATTAATGTTAGGGGAAACATACAATTTGGATTTATGGGCATTGACTTTCAAACCAGAGATCTCACAAAACTCATTCATGACATTCATAATTGTATAACGATTATTCATATTAGCTTTAGCAAAAAACATTAGATCATCAGCAAAGAATAAGTATGTCAGGCATGGTCCACCCTTAGCAACTTGAACCCCTTTCCTCACCTTATTCTTGGCCTTGGATCTAATCATATTAGATAGCCTTTCCATACACAACACAAATAAATAAGGGGAGAGAGGGTCACCCTGTCTCAGCCCCCTTGTAGGTTTAAAATCTGGCAGGGGTTTACCATTCCACAATACGACAATAGTAACAGAAGTGACACAACACATCACAAGCTCAATGAAGCTATTCTAGAACTTTAACTCCCTCAAAGTATGTTCAAGGAAGTCCCAAGATATGTTATCATAAGCTTTTTCCAAATCAATCTTCAGTATCATTCCCCAAAGTTTCCTTTTTTTTTTTTTTTTTTTAATGTTTTAAGGTATGAATGGTCTCTTGGGTTATAATGATATTGTCACTCATGGATCTTCCAGGAACAAAGTTACACTGGTTGAGGCTAACAATTTTATTCAAGAGTGGTTTGATTCACCTAACAAGGATTTTGGAAATGATTTTATACGACACATTACAGAGGCTTATGGGGCGGAACTGTTTGTTAGTCTCAGGGTTCTCAATTTTGGGAATAAGAGCAATAAGAGTTCTATTGATCTGATGGGGTATGGAGCTGGTAGCAAAGCAGTTTTTGACAAACTCACACACAGTGGGACCAACAGTCTCCCAATAGGTATGATAGAAAATAGCTTGGAAACCATCTGGGCCAGGGGCTTTGAAGGCCTTAATGTTTTTCACAGCCCTCCATATTTCATTCCTAGTGATCTCCCCAGACAACTCATCATTATCCTCCTGCCTAATCACATCAGGAGTGAGGTTATTCCAATGATCCAGTTGGATAGTTGGAGTACTCTAAAAGTGTTCCACAAAATAATCAAAAATCATGGATTTCAAAGCATCAATGTTATCAATCCAAATACCACTCTCATTCTTGAGAGTCTTAATTTTACATTTCCTCCTTTTGGTCAAGGTGGAAAGGTGGAAGAACTTGGTGTTTCTATCCCCCTGGGTAATCTAGTTGGATCTAGACTTTTGAAACCACAGGAGCTCCTCTTGATAGAGGATTTAATTGTACTGCTCAATGAGATCCGTCTCCAGGAGGTGGAGGTCGTGGGAATAATTATAATTTTGGGATTTCTGAATACCTTCAATCCTCCCTAGTAACCACCTCTTATTTCTGAAAATATTTCCAAACTTATCTTTATTCCACTCACTAGCCTTACAAGCTAGTTTCTCCAGTTTATCCATAAGAGAGGCAGGTGAGTTAACCCAATTGCTTTTCACCACAGATTGAAAGTTAGTATAAGAAATCCAAGCAGCCATAAATTTAAAAGAGTTACCTCTAGGAGAAGGGGAAGCCTTACCTTGGGCGAAAATCATCAGAGGTGAATGATCAGAGTAGGTACGAGAAAGATTTTGAACCAATCCTTCATGAAAGGTAGACCTCCATTCTGTATTGGATATAGCTCTATCTAACCTTACCATGGTATTTGCCCACCCTTTCCTATTGTTTGTCCAAGTTAACCTAGGCCCAGTACATCCCAAATCCATCAAGTTGCAGTTGTTCATTCTATCCAAGAATTTTTTAGTTATTCTCTGGTCTTGGCTCTGGCTTTAGTTTTGACCCCCCAACAAGCTTCTCTTTTCTGTCTGAGTAGCAAAATCATTGAAATCCCCAGCTATAACCGAAAGCTCAGACATGGATTGAGCAGTATCTTCAAGAGTTTGCCATAGTTCAGCCCTCTTGTTGGTGTTAGGGCTTGCATAGACAGCTGACAATATCCAGTCATAGTAATTTTGCCTAGAGACTCTGGCAGTTATTAGTTGAGAACTTGCTTTAATGACTTGAACATTCACAACACTGGGGTTCCAAACCATCTAGATTCCCCCACTCCTGCTAATAGGGTCCACATGTGCTGAAGTGGTAAACCCCATTCTATTGAAGAACATGACCATAGAACTAAACTCCACTTTGGTCTCCTTAAGAACTAATAAATCCGACTTGTGAATCCGAACTAATTCTCTCATATTCCTCTTAAAACGTTTGTTACCTGCTCCTCTGCAATTCCAAATCAAGAAATCCATACTTGACCGATTGAGTTGGGAAAGAGGGGACTGCGCTGGAAAGTCCAAAAATCCCCTTGTTCTGCTATGATTAATTTCCATTGACCACGAGGGAGTTATTGAGACATAATGTCTTCCCTGACGTGCTTCTATCTGCCTCCATGGTTGGATCCTCATGCTTACTTCCTCCATCCACCATTCTGAGGTGATGAGGTGAAACACTTCTCTTTCTAGGGTTAGTATCAGCAGAACTCTGTGTTGATTCAATCTGTGATGCTCCACTGGATAGTTCTCGCCCTCTTCTTCTTCCATTTTTGTCTGGTGGCTCTCTAAACTTGGGTCTAGCTTTTTTTTCCCTACTGAGGGGGGTTATGGAAGAGATAACATGGGTGGTGTGTGAGGGGTTGGAAGGGTGTATATGTGAGTGGTTGGTAGGGTGGCTATGTGAGGGGTTAGTAGAAGTAGTAGCTGCGGGACAGTGACTAGAGGGAAGCATTGGTGTATCAGCTTTATTACTCTGCCCAGCCTCAAGGCTATGTGTGCTAGCCTCTTTGACCCCTTTTTCTTTTTCTTTTCTCGTCTCATCTTTGTGCTTCCCCTGAGCTATTTCCAGTTGGTTCCCTTCTCCTTCTCTATTGACATCTATGCCGTTAGTTTTTACCTTGTACTTGAACCCCAACTCTTGAGAGACTAAGTGCATTGGTTCTTTGTCTTTCCCTGGTTGGGCCTTATAGGCCCCAACCTGCTCTTCTTCCTCTTCTAGGATTTTGAATCTATTCCCTTGTTGGTGTGTAGTTCCTCTTTGTAGCCTTGGGCCTTTAGTAGTTTTTTTTTTTTTTTTTTTTGATTTGTGACTTTTATCCATGGCCCATATCTAACTTGGCTTGTCTCACCTACATCCTTTACCCTGCTACAACCCAGCCCATTAGCCCCTACTGTTTTTTCCATCTAGTTTCCCCCTTCAGTGAGTTGTTGCCACTGTTTGATCCCCTCCAGCACCGTATTGTCACGACAAACCTCCTTTACATGTCTTACCCTACCACAGGAAAAACACACAGAATGAAGATGTTCATATTCCACTAAATATATGTCACGACCCCAAACAGACCCTAGTAGTTTGGTGCCGTGATGGCCAGTAATCCGAGATTACCGAAGGCCAGCTTGCAAGATTCACACACACATTCAGAGTATAAACATATGGGGCTCACAAGTGCGGAAGCAAAATTTAAAATACAAGTGGTCCAGAAGAGCTGTGCTTAAGTCAAATGAGATAGCAACCATTTACATATGGGTTATAACTTAATTACAAACAAAGCAGAATGCAAGTTACATTTTTCGTATTAGCAAAGGGCTCCTCAAGCCGACATAAACAAATTGTACGAATTACAGGTATAAGAATACAGTCTGCCAGGTTGTCGACATCTTCTTTGCTGACATAACAATCATACAAAAACATACATCTTGATCAAAAGGCTTCTCAGCCGACGTGTTCGGAATACAAATATTATAAGTCGAGAAGCATGATTTTCAAGACTGCCGACATAATATGCAGGTTAAGCCGACATAATCAAAACCCAAAACAAGCTCCAGAAATCACACCTAGGCGTCGCCGCCTTCTTGTTCATCATCTACATATATATAGAGAGGGTGAGCTTGGATACTCAGTGAATGGTATAAATAATAAAGGGGTTTGCATGAATAATAGCCGAAATCCTTTCAAAACAATATAAGACAAAGCTCTATATATAACCAGGAATAGACCTCGCCCATCTAACAAATCTTCAAAGTTTCAAGGGATACTTACTAGCATCACATATTACAAATAATAACGTTTCGGCAAATATATCCACGCAGTAATCGTCCGTGGCAAAGCAAGACAAAGCAAGATAGGCTTCTCAAACAAGGGTGCTACGAAAGTTTAGAGTCCTCCAGCCCAAGGGACTGTCAAAACAAGATGTGCTGTGAAAGTTTAGAGTCTTCCAGCACAAGGGACTTTCAGGACAAGGTGTGCTGTGAAAGTTTAGAGTCCTCCAGCACGAGGGACCTATGTTACAAAGGCCCGTAGCCCTTTAACACAAGAGTACAAATCAAGGGTGCTGCGAAAGTTTAGAGTCCTCCAGCACAAGGGACTTTCAAAACAAGATGTGCTGCGAAAGTTTAGAGTCCTCCAGCACAAGGGACTTTCCAAGAGGGTCATCAAGATAAGGTCATACTTGGTATACAAAACAAGGACAATTATTCATGCTTAACAAACACTTTCGAACAAAGCAAAGCAAAGCATTTATCAAAACATATAACATAGCTTTATTAAAAATACCACTCACCTTGTTCTTCAAATGTCGGGGTCAGGGCAAGTCCAAGTCCTGACAACACATGGCAAAGTCCATTGAATGCACTACTCAAAATAAATCTAGCACACATGCAAATGACCTCGGCATTCTTCAAAAACTAAGTCAAACCAAATCAAAACACAGTTTCCTATTCTGGAAAACACGCTGGGCAATTACCAGGTCTAGGCCGAGGTCCCACACCTCCTTGCCGAGGTGTGGCCTCGATGGCCACATTCAAAAGTGAAGTCAGGAAAAGTCTGGGTTTCCCTCTTGATAAACATGAAGAACATGAGCATGAAGGACTTGAAGAACATGAACATGAGCAAGATGAATGCAAAGATCAAAACTTGCTATACAAAAGCTGAGATTTCATGCTATAACTACAAAATCGTGGACCTGGGTACCCACACTCACGGATCTTATCAAAACAAACACAAATGCATGAGCTTCGATGCAAACTTTTGGATCAAACGAGGCTTTTCTTCAAAAACACATGAAAACCATTTTCTCTTTCTAAAACCAACTTTAAATCGATGAATGGTGTGTAAAACAGGTTTGATCATGCAATGCAGTTAGATGATGAATAAGAACAACAAGAATAGGTTAAGATTCTAACCTCAAAACTCGAATCTAACGGCTCAAGCTCTAACGATCAAGCTTGGAAGTCACCTTCTCTAGCTCAAACTTCTCCTCCTTCTAACTAGAGCTTCTCCCTCTAAAAAGGCAAGATTGATACAAAAATGAAATACCTCACACGACAAACACTGACTTAATCCCTCTGTCGGGACATGTGGCATCGACTGATTCGCTCAACTAAAAAAGGTGACTGACTTGACAAGACAAGACCAAGACAAAGCGTACTCAGGCGGCACGAACACACCGGCAAGTAACGACATCGGCTAACAATAAGACTTCGGAAATCAAAGGGCAAGGACATCGGCTTGGAAGGACGACACTTGACTAAACTGTGCCACACCTTGGCCTAGATGTGCCACACCTCGGTCTAGGTCATGCCATTCTAGGAACAAAATCACTCACGCAAGGATCAAGGATCTAGAACGCCTAGATATTAACATCTCGGCCCAGATGATGCACTTCTCGGTTTAGGCGACGCGTACCTCGGCCTAGAAGGTGACATCTCGGCCAATATGCCAGGATGAAGATGGAGGTCAAGCAACGGGGTTCCAAGATAGTTCTAAGTGACCAAGGTCTCGAAGGTGTCTAGGCTTACGATGACCTCGGCAACACACCAGACAAGAACAAAGCGTGCAAGCAATTATTCAAGCAAAACAAGACAAGATTTACAGATGCACATATTAACACAAGATCATCCACAAATGTATGCAAGTATGACTAAGTCAAAAATGAGGGTTGTTACAATATATATTCTTACCAATAGTAAATTGAGACACAAGGGGCTTTCGCAGGTCCATTTCAATGCACACTCGTGCATATTTCCCTCTGGATGCCATCGCGGTATTGATGTCAGTCTTTAATAGAACGCCTAAGACCTTTGCAATATGGTAAAGGACTTTTTAATTATAGTATTCTATAGGCAGATTCGGAAATCGTACCCATAGAGCTGTGGTATCCTCTTCTGTAGCATCTGATCTGAAATCTTGCTGCCATTTCCTCACCGTGACATAATGGTCCATAACAATCCATGGCCCCTCAGTGTAGACTTTGGTGTAATCTTCTATCATATCAAATTTAACAATAAAAAAGCCATGGCCAATATCTAGGGCTTCGAAATCATCTTGAAGGCCCCAAAGTCGAGTCATTTTTGCCATGAACAGCTTGTATCCTGTTTTCTTTCCCAGCAATCTGACGATCAAGCACTTCTTCCAAGGTTCTCTAATCTTTTTCAACAGAGCTTGGGGGATCTTAACTCTGGGAATACCCTCATTATCATCTTCCATAGCCTTTCCATCATCTGTTGGTTCTTGTGCCATCTTTGGTTTATCTTCATCAGATGATACTTCCTCCACATCACAATCGAAGTTCTTTTCATTCTTTTTTTCGTTGAATCTTGATTTGAGGAGGGCTTGCTTGAGGGATTTCACTTGGTTCATCTTTCCTCAATGTTCGTTGCTTAAATTGCTGTTCGCTACCTCTGTTAATCCTTCTTCAGTCATTGAAACATCAGGAGCAACTGGGTTAGTCATAACCCCCAAGTTCTCACCCCCGACCGATTGGTTTTCCACCATTGTATCATCTTCTAAACCTTTGATGCTCTTGATCTTTTTCGTGCTTCATATCAAATGATCTTTTTCCTCAGTGGAGTATCCATGGCCAAACTTCGCTTCACCAGCACTCAGAGTTTCTGTAACGATCATATTGAAATTCCTTGGCACGTATTAATGCAGTATTGTTATTATTATTATTATCGACGGGAAAAGGTCAAGGACAAAATATATATATATATATATATATATATAATTTGGCTCTTTTTAGTCATCTTTTTATACAGAAAATATTAGAAGTTGACTAATGAGCACCCACCATTATTCTAACTTTACCCTTCGGACCCCCACTTCTACAACCTTCCTCAGGTAGCTCCTCTTTCTGTCACCCTCCCCCAGTTCCCATTCCCTATGGCAAATCCTTTTCTCCATTGGTGATCCCCTCTCTCCTCCTCCTTGACAACCATCATCTCCATCGAAATTATAAAAGTATGTTTGATTAGTAGGATTAAAGCATAGAATTGAAATTGTTAATTCATAAACTCATAATCTTATGTTTGATTGTAAATTTTATTAATCAAATTACATGTACAACAGACATTCAATTCGACAAAATCAACGAATTTTTAAAATTGAGAGGGGTTGAGGATCATAATTTCAAGTATGAAAGAAAAAATAAAATGAATACATAATAAATGGTTACCTCACTAATTTTATTTGAGAACTAATTTTACACTAATTCACAGGATTATTAATCATTTTACTATTAATCTTGTTAATCAAACAAGGCCTAAGAGGATTCAGTTTTGATTAGGAGCTCTTAATAGATTGATGGACTCTGGCAAGCATGGCGGACATTAATAATAATAAAACACAACTCACTCATATATATAAAACAAAGCTTGTAGATATGTACGACCTAAAGGTCGTACATAGCTCCTAAGAAGACAAACACCTCAATAAAAACGCTATATATTCAAATTTCTTTTTTTCCTTACTTGTTTTGTCTTTATTATATTGTTACAATGATCACTAACCTCTTTATAGAGAGGACTTTTTACATTCACCAAATACATTCATGTACTTTCCTAAATACATTCACCAAAACACATTGAACTTAACGAAATGATGCTTCAAACTTTAAGATTCTAATACATAAACTAAACATTTTAATGTATCTAACATTAATTCTAAATTAAATTCCAACAAATTCCTCATTGATTTTGAATTTCATCATTCCATGTTTTCACCAATGATTCTTCACTAGGATCAAACACATCTTTCAACTGCGTCCTTAAGTTTTCATTTTCAACAAATTTTTTTTATGTACGAGTCACACAAATCTGCATACAAACTCGTTAAAGTTGATATTATAGCAATTCTAGTTTAGACCTGACCCATTTGGTGTTCTGGATCCGGGTTTCATTGTCTTATATGGTTGTTCATGTCTTATTCATCTTGTACTTCATTAAGTTTGGTTGGTGGAGTGTCTTGTTGGCGTTTGGAATAGGTTGGTAGCTTGTTTTTCAAAGCGGTTGTTGCCTAGGTTTTGGCCTCTTCACTCTAGCGTAATTCTTACGCTCGAGCAGTCTTTGAGAACTCTCAGTACTTTTGCAGGTCTGCAAAGATGCTGGGAGGGTGGCATTCTTCGCTCGAGCAGTCTTTATTGTGCTCAAGTGGTGTTGGCTCGAGCGATGTTTTTTTAGCTCGAGCGGTGGTCCTTTACTTGTAAAACTTCTGAGAGTTGGTATTCTTCGCTCGAGCGGTCACTTTGTGCACTCGAGCGGTCTGAGCGTATATTAGTTGTTAAAAGTCACTTTTTGGGTCATTTTTTCATTTCTTTCTCTCTCTAAACATTCTAAAACCCCTAAATCTACAGCCTTTCTCTATAGAACTCACATTCTTTCTGCAAATACACCTAAATCCCTTGATTTCTTCACCCTAGTCTCCTTGTAAAAAACGTAGAGCTTGACGAGGGCTTCCATTTAATCTGTGCGGATCGTCTTTTCGTTGCCGGTGGGTTTTTTTGGCTTGTCTCCTCTTCACTTCAAGAGGTAGGGTCTATTTCCTTAACTCGATGTGAGTTCGTTGGTGTATTTGTGGTATATTTTGATATATAGATCTTGTGATGCTTAGATGATTTTTGGGATATATTTGTGGGTTGAAGGTTTGTCCAAATTAGGGGTTGTTGGTTATGATTTTGCTATTAAAAAGTATTTTTGGTATACAAAACTTGCATATGATTTTCTAAAAGAGAAAAACCCCAATTTATAGAAGAATCCTAAATGATGTTGATTTTGGAAATTTGGGTAGAATTATGAAAAATGGATTTGGTTGGAAAAGTATGTTGATGTTTTGGAAAAACACTGAGTATTAAATACTCTTTTGAAAATGTTCTAGAAAAGTGATTGTTGAAACTATTGTATTGTATATCCATATTGTTATCTTTTAATTATTGCATTAGAGATAACTGTTTTGGCTATCGATGGAGGATAGCATTGCCGTGTGTTAGAAATTGCATGTGGATTGGGCAAATTAAAATCATACATGTCATGTGCACGTTATGGATTTTGAAATGGATTTTGGAACTGGAACTGTGTATTTTTGAAAAGGTTGTTTTGGAAACTCTCGTATTATGTGTTGGAACATTTGCATTGTTTTGGAAAACAATATTTTGGATCATATGTATCGTACTATCGGAAAAAGGTAAATGAAGTGATAAAGCTATGAGGGGGTGTTAAAGCCGAATTAAGTTGGCTTGTGTGTCCATGGTGCAAGAAGTAAACCCGCGCGATAGGTGTCGAGCCTTCCGGTTAGTGCCGGTAAAAATGACCTTTTAACTTGTATAGTTACTCGTATGAACATCAGTCTTGGAGATTTATCCATTTTATTTATTATCATTTTGGTTTTGGATCAGGATGCTTGGTTATGGTTTTAGCAATGTATTTGCTGGCTGGTATTGAGACACCTATATTGGTTTTTGGAAAGAAATTTTATATCTACCAAATGTTTTGAACTTGAAAAGTGTTTTGATTAAATGTAAGGTTTTGATAATTGGAAAGAAAGAATTTTGTTCAGAAATCAAATGGATTTGAAATTGCATTTGGGCATATTGTATATGTGTATTGCATCATGATCATTTATGCTGGTGGAGCATGTTTAGTTTTTGAAACATTCTCTACTGGACTTTATGCTCACCCTACGTGGTTGAAAATATTTTTCAGGTGTACATGTGTGGATGCGAATTGAGACGTGAAGTTGTGTTCGAAACCGTGTAGGGTGGTTCTGTTATTTGTAGGCCATGGGCCATTCATGCCATTGGCTGTGTGCCATTTTGTTAAGGATTACACCCTTTGTATATGATATAAGCCTCTGGGCATTCAATTTAATGTATAACACTTGTGTATGTTTTAATTACAGGACATCCATTCGATTTAAATGTTGTATATGGGAATGTATGAAAATGGATAAATACATATATTGTGTGACTATATTATATACATCTGCATGAGGATTGTTATCTATTGTTTATCATTGGGTGGTCTATTCATGTGGGCCGGACTCCGTAAATCCAGGGCGTGACAAATATCGCGAATCTAAATTCCATAACGACTTTTAAATGTTCAGTTGCTTGAAATGTAGCTTGTTGCTTAGCTTCTTTATTTCACTACTAAAAAACGTACTTTTTGTGACCACTTCAAGCATCGCAAATAATAGATATCGTCACAAAAGACCTTTTGTGACGGCCCATGCAACGGCTAATGAGGGTCGCGAATGTAGGAGTGGCAAATATTTTTGTGATGGCAAAGCAGCTATGGCAGTCGCTATTTTGCCATCACAAATATCGAAGAAAAAATGCTAACATGTTTTTTGGCGACAATGTTGTTACCGTCGCAAATAATTTTCAATGACATTTGTCGCAAATAATTATTTATTAGATGATGTAGATCAAACTCCAAAGTAGCATTATTGTACCATGCATATCACAAGCAAGAAAACAAAATAAATAACAATAATAATAGGTACATCCGTAGCGGACAAACACAAAAGCAAACCAGCTAGATATCAACTAAGAGACATCAAAACATCTTTATTGCTTCTCACATGTAAGCTTACCATGCCCCATCTTTAGATGATATGGCCTCAAATTCCAACTCTGATAGATCTGGAACCTTATCTCCAGTTTTTGAAACAACATTTATTGTAGTCGCAGCGGCGCTTATTATATCTAGAGCATTGTTGTTTGCGCTTCTCATTTCTCTGTGGCGTGTAGGCCAAAAATAAACAGAAAGCAAAAATTTAGATTGAATAATTGTAGGAAAAAGTAGCATTTAAAAAAACGCTTTAGAAAAAACACGTAGGTAAGGGCACCATAAAAGCACCCAATACACGTACGCAGAGAGTAGTAATAAAACCAAAAAATGCACAGCATATGTGCACCTGAGCATGTAAAATGCAAGGATCAGAACACCTCTATGCACTGTCATCTTACTAATTTGTAATTTTACATACCTCAGTATTGCTCCCAGGTCCAAAAGAAAATGCATCACTTGGGAGAATACTAAATATCTTGCTAGCTATAGCAGGATATACTCCCTCCAATATGTCATGGATTGCAGTTTCAAATTTTTCTTTATCTAGTCAAGTACTTTTCAGATATTCATCTATGGGAGCAGTACTAAGTGAACAAAAAAAAAAAAAAAAATGTAACACTAAGAGCAATCAAAAGAGAGAGAAGGACCAAGGTAAAGTACTTGCAACAAATAGGTGAACTTCAGCACTGGAATTTTTCTTCCTCAACTCTTCTAGTAATTGAAACATAATGTCAATACAAGCAAGATTTTAGATGGTGATGTAAATGAATGAAGAAAAGAGGATCTAAATTTCAATAAAATAAGATCATTGACCTTGTCAATTAGGAACATGAAGGAAGTGAACTATTTAAGGAATTAAACATGTAGATATAGATGTTAAAAAATAAAAAAAACTAGAAAAATAAAATAAAATTATAAAACCATAAATTAGAGAGAATTTACCTGTGTTGGAAACATTCAATTCCAGTATATGCACATGCAGTGGTTATTGCAATCCATTTCTTATATCTATTTATCAAAAAAAAAAAAAAAAAATTCGTTTCTTATATCCATTGGATAAGAACTCAATAGTCTAATAACTTTGTTGATTCATGTTTGAACATCTGAATAAAAATAATAGGGCAGACAGTATATGTGCATAGGCCATACCTCTCTAGGATGTATGATGGTTTTGTACTTCTTCACAAATGGTGAGCATGCCTCCTATTGAACTGAAAAAATAAGCAATGCAACAGTAAGCAGAACTACAGGTGAATAGTTTGTGAACATAATAACTAACAATTTCTTAATTATTATTTTTTTTTATAGAAAATTGGCCTCGGTACTTATGGAATCAATTCCTAGTACCACCAAATTAAAAAGTATTCAGATTTTTCCCCATTGATGTTCATGAACAAAGTGGTGAATTTTCTAATGAGATCAACTTTGTCCTAAATATGGACTCAATTCATCAGAAAATCCCTAAAAATTAATAATTAAAATAAAAGAAGAACTTAATCTCTTGCAGACCAAAATTTTCAAGGAGCACATTGCAAATTTTGTTCCAAAAATTACAAAAAGCCTTTACAACACCATTACTCTGCATCTTACATATAATGCGCTCGTGTATATATGTACAGACAAAGAAAAATAAAATTAGATACATATAAAAACATACAAACAAAATCGAGAGAGAGAGAGAGAGAGAGAGAGAGAGAGAGAGAGAGATTACCAGCAAGTGGATTTCGGGACCTCTGAACTAAAGAGGCTTCGAACTGAAGAATCTCGGGAGCAGCCTTCTCGGTCCGCCATGCCCACTTCAAGAGCTCTGCATTGGTAGTTGAAATCAGCGACTCATAATCAAATTTTGGGATTTGTTGATTTTGTTCGATCAACAAGAAAATAAATTAGAGTAGTACTCCAATTATACTGAATTAATACCTTTAATTCAGCGAAACCCTATCGTTTATGAACCGAAAAAGTATATATGTGAGGTGATGTATGGTCGGTAGATATAGAGATTGAGAGAGCGAGAGATCGAGAGAGACATTTATATCGGTGTTCTTCAAACTATGATCAATGAGAGAGAGAGAGAGAGAGCGAGCAAAGTCTAGATTTGGCTAGGGCAAATATAAATCAAAGAAAATAAGAGAAATAAATGGGGCAAATTCAATATTTTTTGCCACGGCTAAACAGACGGTGGCAAAAAAATAGACAAAAAGTCCATTTTCTAGCAGTGTTTGTTGTTTTTTTCTTCCATAAATCCTCTTTTTCCAGTACTCATCTTCAACATTTGTTATGAAAGATGGATTATGATCTGGACTATACCTCTCAACTGCATAACTTGCATGATTTGATCAAACACATAAAATAGCTTTAGAAAACTTCAATACAAGACCCTTAAAACATATTTTATTAAAAAACTCATCAATTCTTGAAAGAATTGAACCAAAACTCCTTCATGCAAGATTTTTCAACTATTTTCATGGTTTTTCATAACATACAAATGGTGATCAACAAACTCATAAATTTCTGAAACAATGGACATGATTTAAACTCACATGCATGCAAGGACTTTAAAACTCAAACTCAAAATGATAAAATCAAAGATGATCTACCATGAATACACATGAAAGTCATCTACATGTTCAAAGACCCATTTCTTGCACTCTCATGAAAGTAGCTCAAAACTTCATGAAATCATGAGGCATGGAGGAATAGCTATAGAAATTAGACATAGAATCCTTACCCAAAGCTTTAATTTCAGAAATGTGAGATGAATCTTCCTAGTTCTCTTCTTCTTTTTCAAACTTTTGAGCTCTCTCTCTCTGAAGCCAAACTCTCTCTCCCTCTCTAGCTTGAACTCTCAACTCAATGGAGTAGAATGAGCCAAGGAATGTTGCCTACATTCCCTCATTTCTCATCAGAAACTACACAACACGCACTCTCAGATTTTGAATACATAACACGTGCACACACATGCATTATTCCAACACACCCACAAGAGTTGTAATCCCCTACATTCAATATCACCAAATGCCTAACTCAAATTTCTCAATACACCCACACTGATTTCTCAGCAACATTACAAAATGCCTTAGCACATCATACACTTAATCACATCTTGGATCATTAATAGGATTAGATTAGGTACCAATCATGCATCATTTAAATCAAACACAAGTAACCTTAATTAGTCAAGGTTAGCACAAAATTTAATTATTCAAAAATAGTTCCAATTAAAGCTCAATTTAATCACACGCAATTTTATTGAACTAAATCAATTTTTAACAAAACTTTTCATATGGTTCCAAATATTCTAGTTAGTCAATCCATGAACTCAAATTCGGCTTCTGAAAGCATTTAGGCTGACAATTTCAGATTCAAAGCAAAAATCATGACAAGTAGTTTTCAAATCATATAAATATGCACAAATTACCCCAAAGCACATATCACAATTAATGATAACACATAATTCCATTCTAAACACTTAATTAGCATTCTTAATTATGAATTAGTAGTTAACTATAGATTGGGGTTGTTATAGTCTCCTTACCTTAAAAAGTTTGGTCCTCGAAACTTGAGTTACCACATATATATATATATATACACATCAGATGTAGACCAGATGTCTTAGGTTCACACTATTTTCCATTTTCGTAAGTAGTTTCCTTCCCATTCAGCTTGTTACAGGGACTTAATTCGTTTCCCAATCATTCAACAGTTCATTGTTCAATTTAGTATTCGATTAAGCACTCCACCACAGTTATTCAAAGTCATTTAGAAGTTATCAGGTATACAAGGCAAATTCATATATTAACCCCATAGCAGTGAACGTAATTATAAAGTAATCATTCATATACTGTTCATTGGTCTCAGTTTCCACTAATTCAATTGTGCTACATGTTAATACAGAAGCAGTCATTCATAGAACATATTGATTGCATATACTTCCAAGTAGTTAGGGTTTATAATCAAACTAGTCTACTGTTAACAAGTCCCATAGCATCAATTTCGAAGTACAGCAACACAAAAGCAATCATTCTCTTATTCAAACAAGTTCATGGTAGTAACGGTAATACCAACCACGTGTCATACATACAGTATTCCCATATTCCCAGAGCATAATTTACAAAATCCTATAATCCCATTCATGTGTGTTCCTAATTAGTTATAGGCATATGGTTAAAAGCTATTTATATTCACATAGTCTACTATTGATGGTTTACATTCTTCATAAGTGTTCACAATTGATTCAAGTTCATGTTCTGATTGCCTAGTTGCGACCGTGGCTGGCACCTGGCGCTGGAATTTTCAAGCTTAACTTTGATGGTTCTCTGTGCAAGGGGCAAGAAGCTGCTGGTCTTGGGGTCGTTGTGGGAGATTGTAATGGGGAGGTGATTGCAGCTATGGTTGATCAAGTGCCTTATCTAATGGATGTGGACTGTTTTGAAGCTCCATGTACGGTAAAAAGCATTACAATTTGGACAGGATCTGGGGCTCAGTGATATTCATCTTGAAGGGGACTTGTTAAATGTTGTGTCTATTGTACAAGACACGGGGCCGACTTGTCATCATATGATCATTTGGTGTGTGCTGCTCAAGATCAGCTGAGGCTGTTTCGGACTTCGGTTGTCTTCCATGTTTGTTGAGAAGGCAATATCGTGGCTCATTGTTTATGTAGATTAGCCTTTGATTTTGAATCACGGGTTTCGATAGAGGAGGTTCCCTCATCTCTAATGACATTGGTAGAGTTGGAAGTTCCTGTTGGAAAATTTGGTTTTTTATTTTTTATATTTTTTATAGGCTTATTTTGGGCCAACTTTGAGCCCAAATTTGAGTGGGTCCAAAACGTCTTTTGGGGAGGGTCCAAAGAGGTGATGTGTTCTTTGCCGCATGGCAAGTCATATATTGAAGACGGTTCGTCAAAACCATTTATGAGTGAATGGGAACTTGACATCGTTTTCGGGTTCGTGGAATGGACATTTAAAGAAGTAAATGTAGGTATCCTTGTAAGGCTTGTCCCACATTGGAAACTTAAGAAAACTTTTGTGTGTATATAAGTTCTAGATGGCAACACTTGGGTTGGGCCCCAAGAGGCACCCCAAGTCTGTAGAAGAGAGGAGTTATAGACAAATGGAACCTTGGTTAAAACCACCATACACGCGCGTGCGCCGCCGCCCGTTTGGCTGGGCGTAGGTGTGGGTTGTGGGTTGGGTTGATTCTAACATTAATTTTTTGGAGAAAATCTATTTGAATTTTTTCCAAAAATTATTGAGGGAAATTAATTCAAAATTTTGCACCAAATTTGAATTCAAATTTTCTGTCCATAATAGTGCCACTTCTAGTCCAAAATTCCCAACAGATAAATTGGTTTTTAACAGGTTTTAACTGCCAGAAACTGCCCAGCAGCTTCAGACAGTTTTTCCAGACAGATTCAAATATGAAACTACTGCAGATTTGTTGGAATTTTGAACTGTATCTGTTCAAAACAATTTCATACCTGTTTGGTTCAAAACAGCACCTGTTCGGACATATCAGATTGCTTATAAATAGAGACCCAATTCTAGCAGTTTTAAAGATCTAAAAACATCCTGAAAAACTCCAGAAAAATTTGTCCCCTTCCCGATTTTCCTTTTTCTTTGTATTATTCTACATATTCGTTTTATAGGAAAAATTTTATAGAGTTTAGAACACAGGTTTTGTTTATTGTACAAATTGTTTGGAGTGCTACTACAATTTGTGAAGATCATTGTATCCTGAGAGATAGACGCCATTTATCCGTAAGCACCGTAGCAGGGCGAATCTATCTTAAGGACAGAGTGTCACACACTCGACTTGACCTTTTTGTACTATTACATTTCGGTAAAATAAATTCTATAAGTAATTTATTTTTATTTGTTTGATTTGTTTGATTTGTTTCAATTTATTTACTGTACACAGAAAATTGTTCCAACAATCTTAAGACATATTCATATTATTCTGTTTATACATAATTTTTTGTTTGTTTCCTTTTCTCTTTCTTCTTCTTACAGAAATTATTTTCTATGGTTTTACAATGAAATATTCTGGTTGGAAAAATAAATAGTAGTAATATACTGTATATTTTTTTTGATAACTAGTAGTAATATACTGGTGTCATTAACAATTCCGAATATTTATTTGTGAAGTTTGTCAGAAATTAATTTTGATTTTCAGAAATAATTTCTGAGTGTTCATTAATTAAAATTTTGTTTCAGTATTTTAATTATTGAAGTGCTACAGAAATTTAATTTTTTGTGTAGAATTAATTTTTTTAAATAAAATTTTATTTTATTTTCAAATTAATTGGAAATAAAAGTTACAATTCTTGTTTCTTTTATTTTTACAAAATTTAATTCTGTAGTTTTGGTTTAAATTTTCTATGTAGTATAAAGTTCTAATTATAATTTTGTTTTATAATTTAGAATTCATGGCTACTGAAATTGGACAAACTAATGTCCAAACCAGTACTAGTATGGTTGCTGTAACAGCGCCAACCCCTCCTCCTATTGTGACTGTACCAGTCAATCATGGTGAAAAACCAAAAAAGTTCTTAGGAACTGATTTTAAAAAATGACAGAAGAAAATGGTATCTAAAGGAGGGGAAACTAAGAAGTACAAGTTTAATGGCAGGTGTTATATTTGTGAGAAAGAGGGATATCGGGCCAAAGATTGCCGTTGCAAATGCAAAGGTAAAGGAAGATCAAGCAAGAAGCTTGCTTAAGCCAATATGGTCGAAGTGGACAAAATTTCCAATGGTGTTGATGACATAAATCTTTCTACAGTTGTTTCCGAGGCAAACCTTGTCGGAAATCCTAAAGAATGGTGGGTGGACACTGGTGCTACTCACCACATCTGTGTTGACAAAACGATGTTCACATCTTATTCTATAGTGGACAACGGTGAACAACTTTTTATGGGCAACTCCTTAACTTCCAAAGTTGAAGGACAAAGAAAGATTGTTTTGAAGATGACATCTAGAAAGGAACTCACTCTCAACAATGTGCTGCATGTACCAGACATTCACAAGAACCTTGTTTCCGGATCTTTGCTGAGCAGAAATGGGTTTAGGCTAGTTTTTGAAAGTGACAAGTTTGTACTTACCAAAAACGGGATGTATGTAGGAAAATGTTACATGTCTGATGGCCTTTTCAAAATGAATGTAATGACTGTTATACCCTTTGATATTAATAAAAATACATCTTCTTTTTACTTGCTTGAGTCTTCAAATTTATGGCATGGTAGACTTGGACATGTTAATTATGGATATTTGCGTAGATTAATTAATATGGAATGTTTACATAAATTTGACATTGATTCAAATCATAAATGTGAAATTTGTGTTGAGACAAAATTATCCAAAACTCCTTTGCATTCAATTGAAAGAAGTACGGAACCACTTTAATTAATTCATAGTGACATTTGTGATTTTAAATCAATTCAAACTAAAGATTGGAAAAAATATTTTATCACTTTTATAGATGACTATACTAGATATAGTTATGTTTATTTAATTCGAACTAAGGATGAAGCTTTGGAAACTTTCATTCAATATAAAAATGAAGTTGAAAATCAACTTAGTAAGAAAATTAAGAAATTTAGAAGTGATAGAGGTGGTGAATATAAATTACCTTTTGGTGAGTTTTGTAAAGAACAAGGAATAATTCATTAAACCACCGTTCCTTACTCACCTCAGCAAAATGGAATTGCTGAAAGGAAAAATAGGACTTTAAAAGAAATGATGAATGTCATGTTAATTAGTTCTGGATTACCTCAGAACTTGTGGGGGGAAGCAATACTTTCTGCTAATTATATACTTAATAAAGTACCCCGAAAGAAAGTGAATCAAACACCTTATGAAATGTGGCATGGAAGAGTACCATCCTATAAATACTTAAAAGTGTGGGGATGTTTGGCTAAAGTAGCTATTCCTAGTCCTAAAAAGACTAAGATAGGTCCTAAAACTGTTGATTGCATTTTCATTGGTTATGCCAAGAATAGTAGTGCATATCGATTTTTGATTTATAAACCAGAACATTTCGAAATGCATGTAAATACTACTATTGAATCTCGGAATGCATCATTCTTTGAACATATATTTCCAAATAAGACTGGACAAGAGACTAGTAAAAATAAAAGATCTTATGATGCTATTACTAGTCATGATCAAGAACAAGAGCAAGAAATAGATCAAATTGATGAAGAGAAACCTAGACGTAGTAAATGTCCTAGATCCTCAAAATCTTTTGGTCCAGATTTTCTAACATTTTTGTTAGAAAATGAGTCTTTAACTTTTAAAGAGGCTATGTCCAGTTCTGAAGTTCCTTTGTGGAAAGAGGCTATAAACAGTGAAGTTGAATCCATCTTGCAAAATTACACTTGGGAATTGGTGGATTTACCGCCAGGTTGTAAACCGCTTGGGTTCAAGTGGATTTTCAAAAGAAAAATGAAAGCAGATAGATCAATTGACAAATACAAGGCAAGACTTGTGGTCAAAGGATATAGACAAAAAGAAGGTCTTGATTACTTTGATACATACTTACTAGTTACTAGAATAACATCCATTAGAATGCTAATCGCTATTGTATCTTTGTACAATCTAGAAATTCATCAAATGGATGTGAAAACCGCTTTCTTAAATGGTGAGTCAGATGAAGAAGTTTACATGAAACAACCAGAAGGATTTTCTGTTCTAGAAAAAGAAAAGAAAGTGTGTAAATTAGTTAAATCATTATATGGTTTAAAACAAGCGCCAAAGCAATGGCATGAGAAATTTGACAAAGCAATGATGTCAAATGGATTCAAAATTAATGAATGTGACAAATGTGTTTATATTAAAAACACAAACAAAGGATATGCTATAGTATGTCTTTATGTGGATGATATGCTCATCAAAGGTAGTAATAATGACATGATTAAAACTACCAAGAAAATGTTGAATAAACATTTTGACATGAAGGACATGAGGATTGCTGATGTAATACTTGGTATGAAAATTACCAAAACATCAGAAGGTTATGCTTTGTCACAATCTCATTATATTGAGAAAATACTTGACAAATTCAGCAAAGATGATGATCATCTTGCTAGAACACCTATAGATGTTAATTTGTTTCTTTCTAAGAATGTACAAGAAAGTATTTCTCAATTAGAGTATGTCGAAATTATTGGAAGCTTAATGTACTTGATGAACGACACTCACCTAGATATAGCTTATACAGTAAGTAAATTAAGTAGATATACGAGTAATCCAGGTGTAGAACACTAGAAAGTTATTATAAGGGTTCTAAGATATCTCCAATTTACTCGTAACATTGGGATAAATTATACTAGATATCCAGCAGTACTTGAAGGATACTGTGATGCAAACTGGATATCAGATACTAGAGACTTGAAATCTACCAGTAGGTATGTTTTTACTCTTGGTGGTGTGACTATATCTTGGAAATCTTCCAAACGGACTTGCATTGCTAGGTTTACTATGAAATCATAATTCATAGCTTTAGATAAAGCGGGGGAAGAGGCAGAATGGCTTCACCACTTCTTTGAAGATATTCCAATATGGCCAAAATTGGTGCTTGCTATATGTATACATTGTGATAGTCAATCAACAATTGGTAGAGCACAAAGTCATATATATAATGGTAAGTCTCGACACATTCGTCATCGACATAACACTGTGAGACAACTACTCTCTAATGGAATTATTTCCATTAAATATGTGAAGTCTAAAGACAACATAGCGGATCCACTAACCAAAGGGTTAGAGAATTCATCGAGGGGAATGAGACTTAAGCCTATTAAATAAGAGTTACCACAACGACAACCTAACCTAGTTGACTGGAGATCCCAAGATCTAGGTTCAAAGGGACAACCGAGTTGTGTATGAGTCAGAAGGATCACTGGGGAGTCAAACTCCTACCAATTTCTATGATGAAATAGTGATGTCTGCAGCGTTTTAGGTTAAGTAATACTTTTAATGATTCTTATATCTAGGTATACCTAGTGGAGTATGGTAGGATACTCTTCATAAGAATCACCTATGTGAGTGTGAACTGGGCCGGTTCTATGAATTTTGTGAAGGGCTACAATTCTTTAGAGCACTCATGAAAGACCAAGTTGTCCAGGGCCAAAATAAACACTATAGTGAGAACTAAACTGTGTCTGGTAATGTAGTGTGTGAGTTCTATTGTCTTCGTTTACATAAACAGCTGAACAATTCAAGACATCATGTTCACTGGTTAGCTAGTAAATCCGATAGTGTCTCACAAGGGAAGGTTCAAAGCCAAAAACTACCTATCCTTACAGAATATTTCTAATTTTTGTACTCTCTGTAATTAGATCATGTTGTTGCATTTTCTCTCCGTCAAATTCCATTCATGTGGGGGATTGTTGGAAAATTTGGTTTTTTTTTTCTTTGGGCTTATTTTGGGCCAACTTTGAGCCCAAATTTGAGTAGGTCCCAAACCTCTTTGGGGGAGGGTCCAAAGAGGTGATGTGTTCCTTGCCACATGGCAAGTCACACAGTGAAGACGGTTTGTCAAAACTATTTATGAGTGAATGGGAACTTGACATTGTTTTCGGGTTCGTGGAATGGACATTTAAAGAAGTAAAATGTGGATATCTTTGTAAGGTTTGTCCCACATTGGAAACTTAAGAGAACTTTTGTATGTATATATGTTCTAGATGACAACACTTGGGTTGGGCCCCAAAGGGCACCCCAAGTTTGTAGAAGAAGAGTTATGAACAAATGGAACCTTGGCTCAAACCACCACACATGTGCGCGCACGTCGCCGCCGCCGTTCATCCGGCCGAGCCTAGCCATGATGGGTGTAGGGTGTGGGTCGGGTCGGTTGTAACATTAATTTTTTGGAGAAAATCTGTTTGAATTTTTTAGAAAAATTATAGAGGGAAATTAATTCAAAATTTTGTACCAAATTTGAATTCAAATTTTCTGTCCATAATTGTGCCACTTCTAGTCCAAAATTCCCAACAGATAAACTGGTTTTTAATAGGTTTTAACTGTCAGAAACTGCCCAGCAGTTCCGGATAGTTTTTCTAGACAGATTCAAATATGAAACTGCTACAAATCTGTTGGAATTTTGAACTGTGTTTGTTCAAATCAGTTTCATACCTGTTCGGTTCAGAACAGCACCTGTTCGGACAGATCAGATTGCCTATAGATAAAGACCCAATTCTAGTAGTTTTAGAGATCTGAAAACATCCTCAAAAACTCCAGAAAAATCTGTCCCCTTCCCGGTTTTGCTCTTTCTTTACATTATTCTATATATTAGTTTTATAGGAAAAATTTTAGAGAGTTTAGAATACAGGTTTTGTTCGCCGTACAAATTGTTTGGAGTGCTACTACAATTTGTGAAGATCATTGTATCCTAGGAGATAGACACCATTTATCTGTAAGCACCGTAGCGGGGCGAATCTGTCTTAAGGACAGAGTGTCACACACTTGACTTATTCTTTTTGTACTTTTACATTTCGATAAAATAAATTCTGTAAGTAATTTATTTTTATTTGTTTGATTTGTTTCAATTTATTTACTATACATAGAAGATTGTTCCTACAGTTCTTACTAGTGTGTAATTGTTTTCCCTATCTAAAAGAAAAAATATTTTTTAAATTTGATAAAAATTTAAAAAGATCATAATTAAATATGATTTTTTTCTCCATCAAATTTGATGAAAACAATTTGAAATAAAAGATGAATTTTAATAATAAATTAATAAAAAAATTGAAATAATTCATATGAAATCAAATACGTTACTTAAATTTAAAATAAAATTAGTGAAAAAATAAAGATACTTTTAACTTAGCTGTCTCCACACCATCATTGTTTAAAAAGCCTTTCAAAATTTGGTGAAGACAAATCCCTCCATATGCTCGTACAATTACAGTAATTAATTACATACAGATTCAGAAGAGAAGACCCACCAATCATGGCAGAGCCAAAAAATTAAATCATAGAGGGCATTCATTAATTACAACATTGAAAATTTTTACAAAAACATACATTTCCCTCCATATCTGATCTTCCTGGAGAGAAGAACGTAGAGACTGATCTTCGAATTCGAGATTTCAAAGTTTGGTTTTCTTCCTCGCCGGATAATCTGACAAAGGCCTCCAGCTTCAGACCCACCACTATATATACATACACAAACTCCTCCTCCATCTATTTTCTAGGGTTTTCAGAGATTTCGAGCCCAGACCTCTTTCACTATGGGAAGGAGTAAGTGCCTTTTTGTTACGACCCAAACCCGTCCCTATAGGTTTAGCGTTGTAACTGGCTAGTAATCCTTGGATTACCAAAGGCCTCTTAACAGAATGACATATAATAAGTATAGCGATCCCGGTTTCCCTTCCTTTGATTGTTGTATTTCGGACTTAGGTTCCATGGAGCTGGTGGTGGTATATCTTGTTGTTATCCTTTAATTCCATGTGTTTGAGTTCTAGGATGTATTAGGCATGTTTCGAACAGGTTGGTTGAGCTTTTGTCCCATTCCTTGTTGCCCAGAATTTTGGTGGTACGCTCGAGCGGGTCCCTTTCCGCTCGAGCAGAGTTTGATTTTTTTTTTGTTGTCCGCTCGAGCGGGTCTTATTGCGCTCGAGAGGGGTTTACACACTCTCAGCATTTCGTGCCTCTGCAAAACTTCTGCAGGTGTGTTTTTCACGCTCGAGCAGTTATCTTGGCGCTCGAGGGTGTAGTTCATTGTCTGTAAAAGTAATGGAAGGGGGAAATCTACGCTCGAGCGGCTTTACCTTTGCGCTCGAGCGGGTGTGTTTTGCAGTTGTGTCTTGGCGCTCGAGCGGGTCCAGTTTTTGTGCCTGACGCTCGAGCGTCCTATTATCCGCTCGAGTGGGTCATACGTGTATCAGATATCAGCTGGGTCTTTTTAGATCACTTTTTCACTTTCACACTCTCTCTCTTACTTTCTAAAAACCTCTTTTGAGAGCTCCTCTCTCTAGAATCTACCTTCTCTCTAGGGTTTGATCTAGTTAGAGTGATCCACTCTTTTAGTGTCTTTGTAAAAAGTGTAGAGCTTGTTGAGAGCCACCTATCCATCCGAAAATTTCTTGGTTTGGAGCATTTCGAGATTTCTCCATCATCCCCATTGGTTTCATCTCTTGAGGTAGGGATTCCTACTCATCTTTATGATCTTTAACCTAAATGTAGGGCTTTTTGTATAAATGGTTTGGTTTAGGAAGTTAGGGTTTGTAATGTGTTATATTGAAAAGGAGGGGTTTTGTCTTTTGACTCATATATATATATATATATATATATATTTGGGGTCTTAAAAAGAGATTATTGATGTTGTTGATGATATTTGAACCTTTGAGCCAATATTGGGAAAAAGGGGGAAAATGCCATGTTTGGGCATATTTGGGTCATTAGTGTAATTAATGACATTTATCATGGAATCATGAAATTGAGTTGGAAATAATGAAATTGGTATGATATGAGATGGAATAGTGGAGTTAGATTTATTAATCACCCACCTTTGAAAATTGTTGATAAATCATCTGTTGATGTAATTACTTTCTGTTTAGAAATAATTGTTTCGGGTTATCGGTGGAGAATAGTCTTGATTGTTGTAGACAATGCATGATGATTAGGCAAACTAAAACTAATCAATTGAGTATGTCATCGAATATGACGGTTGGAATAATACATCAAATTTATGTATTGATTGATTATGTATATGATATGTGTTTATATACATCGTGTTGTGTGGGAGAAGATAGGGGATGTACTCTACGGTTTAGGGGAAGATAGGGGATGGACTCCTAAATCGGATATTGTTTGGGAGGAGATAGGGGATGGACTCCATCGATACAACAAATATGTGTATCTATTGAAGTATTGATACAGCAAATCTGTGTATCATATATGAAGTATGGAAGTGTTTTGTTTGAGATTGATACAGCAATTATGTATATCTATTGTGAAGTAGGAAGTGTTTAATTTGAGTTGTTATCTCAAGTGAAATGGAAGTACTGTTGATATGAGATGTAATCTCATTTAAATTGTTTGGCCAGGTTCTGAGCCATAGTTATGAATTGAGAAATTGGATAAGAAATGGGAAGTGAAATGAAACATGGACACATTTGTCATGTAATTGAATGGGGTTATGAATTGGTTCATGTGAGTTAAACATTTATCAAATGCAAATGTTTTAGTTATTGTTCATATCAAGTTTAGCATATCTCTACTGGGCGTTGGCTCACCCTATATGGGACATCATTTTTAGGTTCAGGTATTATGCCGCCTCCAAGATCTTAGCTTGGATGGTTATCGAAGTCGAAGGCTCTTTTGTTTATTTTTGTTGTATTACATGCACATCAAGCCAAGGGCTTATTTTTGTAGAGTTAGTACTCTCCTTTTGTAACCAAGTGTTGACTTGGAAATTTGTAAGCCCATAGGGCATTTACTTTTGTTGTCAACATGTAATACATTTGTAAGAAATACTTTGATGAAATGTAATTATGCTTTATTCTCTTTTGTCTAAGCATGCCAATATTGAATGTTTTATGGGTTTATTTTGAGGGCGTTACAATAAGGGGCTGCGGAAGCAAATATAGAAAATATACAATGTCCATAGAGTTGTGTTAACGTATATGAGACAGAAAACTTCAAAACAAACTTATATATATGTGTGTGTGTGTGTGTGTGTGTGTGTGTGTGACGTCATAAATACATTAGTCATACGCCACCTATTTATACAGATGAAGCCAAAAGGGGACTTAGCCCAATATATAGATAAGCAAAACAAAACAAAAACATCTGTAGCAAGGTTATAAAACTAGACATCTCAAAAGGAAACCTCCCCGGGAGGCATAGTGGCTGGCTGACCCAAAACTCCAAGCAGCAGCTTAGGCCAGGTTACGCGCCTGCTCACTTACATACATAATATAAACAGCAAGCAAAAGCACAGTGAATAATAACAAAGTAAAGGTTTTAGTGAACGATGTCCGGAACAGATTTCAAGTCTCTAATCATATCGGAAACATAGTCATGTTCGTTTTCATATCAGAAACAGAGTCATATTCATATTCAAATCATGGGTGGTACTTCCTTTGGTGCAACATATCATGTTGGTCAAGCATATCAAGTTCCATAATGGAACCTCCAATGCCGGGTAACATATTTTATACATGGGCCACGATATTATTCCCTCGGGCAAGGGCCTAGCCACGGTATTATTCCCCCGGGCAACGACCTCATGACCATAAGCCACAATATTATTCCCCCGGGCGAGGGCCTGAGCTAAGGATACCACAAAGACATTTCAAAGAATTGGATCATCATTCATGTAATCACAAAATAGCCCTTTGTGTCATTAAAAAACAGTTCAAATCATATCATAATGTTCAGAAAGTATTTCATATCGAACATAGCTTTACTAAGTTATTACTCACAGATTGTTGTACAATTCGATAGCCAACCAATGGATCAACAGCTTACGGCGCGTGACCTACATAAACATAACAGATACATATATTGAAATATACGTTTGGATCGTACATGACTTATCTCATTTCGTTCTTAGTGTGTGTTTCTAGCTTTTATCCTTATTATTATGTCTTAATCTTAGCCTAGGAATGCCTAGGATGTAATGAGAATGCTAAAATGTACTTGGAAACACTTAACAAAATTTGTTGAAAACAGGGGTCCCGATCGAGCGCAACTTCTTTCGCTCGAGTGGACATGCAAAATATGAGTGGTCGCTCAAGCACAACTTTTGCCACTCAAGCGGTCTGTAAACTTATGCAAAAGTACTGGTCGTGTGATTTTCATGCTCGACGGACGCTCGACGGTCACTCGAGCGTAAGACTCAGGTCCTTGCTCGAGCGCAACCCTTGTCGCTCGAGCGGCTTGCAAAAACATGAAACTTCTGAGAGCTTGCGTTTTATGCTCGGGCCAACTTTTGGTCGCTTGAGCGGAGATGAAAAACAAAGGTGGCCGCTCGTGCGCAGTATTTGTCGCTCGAGCGGAGAAGTTGAATTCTGGAATTTCCAGATTTGCCTCTAAGCTTCCAAACTCAACTTTAAAGTCTCAAAATGTAACTTTTGGCCCCAAAACTTGAGAAAACACTTGTAAACTGATAAAACATGGTAAATTCCAAAATCATGTCACAAAATTAAGCCCAAAAGCTTTGTCAATTGGTCAAAACCCAAACTTGAAATTGTGAAAATATATCATGACATATCATGCATGTAAAGGTGCAAGTTCAAAGCTTTCAAAACATGATCAAATGAGGTGTCTAACTCAAAAACATGTTGACTTCTTAGAAGAAGATCAAAGTAAGGACATACAAGAGGGAAATCCTTTGAAAACAACCTCAAATTGTGATGAAATGAGCATGCATGCATGATATGGTTCAATTCTCTTTAATTCTAACTCAATTCTTGTGTCAACCAACTTAATTCTTTAGAGTTCATGTCCTACACATCATAATTGTACAATCTAAGGGTTGAATCCTTACCTAGGCTTGTTAGTGATGCTTTAGATGATCAATTGCTTAAAGTCCCAAGCCAAAATCTCTAAGTTCTCTAGCAATCCTCTTAATTTGAGTTCAAACTCCTCTTCTCTCTCCCTCTTATGTTTTGGTGTCTCAAGATGAAGAAGTGAGAGTGTGTAGGTGTGGGTGTCTAGCCATATAAGCCCTATATACCCTTGATTAAGAGTGCACTAATTAGACTTTAATTAGTCAGAGCAATGACCATTAATTAATTCGCATTAATTCGTTTCAAATCAAATTTTAATTAAACCCACCATAATGTTTTAAAAATTCCAATTAACACATATATCAAGTCAATTTTGTGATCGGATGCTGATAAGGCCTTCAATTCACAATACAAAATAGAAACAGAAACAGAAACAAAAATAGATATTCCTACGATAGACAGATAGAAACTCATATAACACATAACACATGCAATTAACTCATGATTTCATCTTAATTACTTATTAGGCATAATTAATCCTGGTTAATCGTTAATCACAGGTCGGGGTTGTTACACTTTTCGCTCTATCTATATCTATATCTATATCTATATCTATATATAGGTATATATTTGTGGTTGCTTAGATTTGTATCTATCTAAATTTTTTACTATATGGTTTTTTGTATATTCATAGATTCACTGAAGATTTGAATTTTCTGATCTAAAAATGTTTTATTCTTTGTGCTTGTTGTTTCATTGAGTCTTCAATTGATATCCATAATTCTATTTTCTGTGTGGTGCGAGATATCTAAGAAATATGTATTTTTTTTTTCTTGTGACCCAAACACCACCCCTGTTGATTTTTGAAATTCTTATTAGATTGGATGAGCTTGATTATGAACTCAGATCACAACTGGCTAGGCTTCAATGAACTTGATGTTGGCTGGCAAGAGTCATTGCGAACTGGAATCTCACTCCCACAAACTCGATTATGAGATGTGATTCAAGATTGTGAAGACACATCCAAGGTTAGGCTTTTCTAGATCAATGTACGATCACTAAGGTCTGTTCATAAAAATACAACTCTACTGCAAATAGAGAGAATTTCTCTAGTTTCAATCCACAGAATTTCTCTGGTCTCTTTGGTTTAGACCAGAGAAATTCTCTGGATTGAACAGACATCTTATTCTCGACATCCAGAAGGTTCCACACGAGCATTTGCACCCTGAATATGCATATGAAGAGGCCGATGTTTACGTTTCGCGAAAGAAATTGTAGTTGTAGCACACATATATCTGGTAAGTCTTGGAATTTGGAGTGGAGACAAACTGTTCTATTCATAAGGAATTTCTTGTTAGAACTAAATTTAAGTGGAGAAAACTTTATTTGAAATTTGTGATTGTTGACTGCTTCAGTATTATTTTGTGGGTTTGTTAGTAAAGATTGCATTATTGGCTTACATATTACACAAAGTCAGAGAAATTCTTTGTGAATAGAGCCAGAGAAATTTGTGAACTCAGAGAAATTTTCTCAGACTCCATTCACAAATTTTCTCTGGACAGAGCCAGACAAATTTTCTTTACACAATTTTCTCTGGATAGAGCCACACAAAGCCACACAAATTTTCTCTACACAATTTTCACTAGATGGAGCCATACAAATTTTCTCTACACGATTTTCTCTGAATAGAGCCATACAAAGCCACACAAATTTTCTCTACACAATTTTCTCTGGATTTCTTTGGTACTCAGAGAAATTTCAATTTTCTTTGGTTTGAACCTAAAGAAATTCTTTGGGAAGTTCAAAATTTCTTTGGAGAGAATTTCTCTGGGATTGAAACTTCTCTGAATCGATATTGAGGGACCTTAGACATTATGAAAATATTGGATGTCCTTTATGTTATAAAATCTTAATACTAGGGACCTTAAAAAAAATTCCCTAAAAAAGGAAAATTAGTCTGGATAGAGCCACACAAATCCACACAACTTTTCTCTGCACAATTTTCTCTAGATAGAGCCACACAAAGCCACACAAATTTTCTCTACAAAATTTTCTCTGAATTTCTTTGGTACATAGACAAATTTCAATTTTCTCTAGTTTGAACCCAGAGAAATTTTTTGGGAAGTACAGAATTTCTCTGGAATTGAAATTTCTCTAGAACGATGTTGAGGGACTTTAGACATTATGAAAATATTGGATGTCCTTTATGCTATAAAATCTTAATACTAGGGACCGTAAAAAAATCCCCTAAAAAAAAGTTATGGATATAAGTTTTAAAATAAATTATATAATGATAAAGTAATTTTCTATACAAAATTTTAATAAAAATTCAATATAATAGTAATGCCACGTCATCATTAACATATGATATTACCAACTAATAATAAGGAAACATATAGAGGATGAACTCACATGTCAAATATAACTAATAATTCAATAAATTTCATATCTTCATTGAGATTAAGTATATTTGCATGTCAATAATGATAGGCATTACCATTGTATTGAAATTTTCATAGATAATAATATGACTTATCGTAATATCTTTATTTTCAATAAAAAAAACAATCATTATTATTCTCATAATTTTAAAAATGTCATTGTCATATCACCCTAAATAATATTTTATAATTTTTTATTTAAAATATTTTCTTATGTTTACAAAAAAAAAAAAAAAAAATTATTCCAAAACTCAAGAGGGCACGTGACCCCCTAGACCCTCTGTGCCTCCGCCACTGCCCACCAACATCATCCTTTGTATCAAAAAAAAAAAAAAAAAAATCATCCTCTATCTTTTCCCACGTCGGTCATCACTTCTCCTCCAAATTAATTGATCTTCTCATACATATATAGCATAGAAAACCATAATTGGTTTAACTTTCAGAGAGATCGATCATGACCCCATTAATTGATTCCTTTTCATCTAATGTTTTCAATGCTAATCTCACCTTGAAAAAAAAAAAAAAATGAAATTAGTGTGGCCCGTTTTGAAATGAATGTGTTTTAGTTAAAAAAAAAAAAAAACAGTAAAATAAATATAAAATTATATAAAAAGTTTATTATTATTTTTTATATATTTTTTTGTAAAAAAATAAAAAAATAAATCCGAAACAACAAACCTAAAAAAAACCAGAGACCCCTCTGTTAGGTTCTTCCTCACTCATCAGCGACTTCGCCTCACCTTGACTCGACTGGACATTGAAGTCGTGGTGTTGTGTGACGATTTGCTACCGTTGGATCATTAGAATACATGTGGCTCAGCCTTGAGAAGTTATTTGTTGATCTTGGGACACAGCCACGTATGACCCATGTGTGTTCTGATTGGTGGATGGGATATGACTCATGATTTTGTATTGAGTGATTAGAAAATATAAGGAGATATAAGGGTTTGTGATTGGTTAGAGACATGACTATGTAATACCATAGACAAACCAATAATTTTTCCTCAGCCACATAATATATGTGCATATCAAAGTTTAGGTGATGAAGTAGCGAATTAAACCTATTAAAAAATGAATAAATAATAATAATAATAACAACAACAACAACAACAACAAATTAAATCCATCAACAGGAAGTTCCCTTGAGTGGAGATTAATCAAGGTGTGCATTAACTTGGTCTGCACACTCCATGAGAAACCAAAAAACAAATGAGGTTTTAGAATTTTTTTACGCTGGTCACCAAGCTTGTAAATTAAATTATTTATAAATGACTTTTTTTTTTTGATAATTGGGTGTTCAGGCTAGTTTTGTTGTACATACTGTGTAATTAAATATAACAAATAGATTCATATTGAACAAACAATTTGAATTTTAGAACAAGAACATGCTAGAATTTACTGAAATTCATAATAAAATAAAACTAACAAAAAGAAGCAAACCGAAACCTGTGTGGTACCACAGTCTCCTTAAAACAGATTAGTTGCCTCACCGTAGGTGCTGGAGGTACGTCGACTTCTGTCTCCCAAGATACGATGGTTTAGACTGGCTAACACAGAAGCACCTTCTGTTAGCTTTGGCGAACCGACAATGACAGTATTCTCTCAACACAAGAAGAAAATTATAGGAGGAAGCAAAATGACTGTATATCTGAAAGGCAAAAAATTCTATACCAAGACCAAGAGAGATGGGTCTCCTTTTATACACAATGGGGGAGAGTGGAGAAACCTTCCAGCCATGAAAGCTGGCAACTAATGCAGGCAAAACTGCCCAATAACTTCTACAAAGCTGATGGGGACTTAAATGTGTGTAAGTTACACAGATATGTGTATATATAAATATATCAACAGCCACTTTACAGATTCGGTTGGTGGACGACCAATCCTGGCTGGCCCAGCCCAAACCTAACCCATTCTAGCAAGCCTCAAGTCTCAAGCCCAAGATCCACGACCCGGCCCCGTCGCGGAGGGAGGGCAACACGTGTGGCAATTTTTTCATAACCAACTTGGACCATAGTCTTGGCCCAAGCCCATCCTTGAAGGATCCATAACTCTCTTCCTTTGAAAATTTTGGATGCCCCAAAGGACTCATGTCCTTCTCATAATCTTGAGGTTTAAATACCCATCAAAATTTTCTTCTACAATCAATGTGGGATTGATAGTTATATACAATTCTCAATACCTTATTCATGAGGCCAACTTTATGAGACAATTTCTCATTCAATTCTTAATGATTTTTGATCATTCTTTTTGTGGTGTAAAGACCTTATTATAAAGAATCTAAAACCATTTAATCCCATCTCAACCAATGGTTGGGACCTACTTTAATTTCACATTAAAGTCACTGAAAACCCTTTTTTTTTCAACAGTTTATGCTGGTCTTGACTAATTCTAGGGTCTATGTAAAGCGCCCCTGCGAACGTGACCTCAAGGAATTGATAGTATCTAATGGGAGTTGAAACTGAGACCTAGGCAGAACACACTCTTAGTCCCCAAACTGCACCCACTTAGTTACTTTTAGTGGTCCTATTTGGGGCTGATATGGGACTAATAAGTCCTATTATGTATTTTTTTGAGAAATTATGAACATACTCCTTGAGGTTTGCTTAATACAAATTGTCCCTTGTGATTTTAAAAATTACATCCCGTCCTGTGAAATTTATAATTCCATAACAAATTAGTGTTTTTATTAATAAATCATCAAGTTAATTAATAACTTTGAATGATGTCAAAAATTTATTTTAATTGTTAATTCAAGTAATTTTATTATTCTATAGGAGAGTAATTAGAAATTTCATTTTTTTTAATTAATTCTATTAAATAAAAATTTTTAACAATGGGTATTTTGTTATTTTCTAAACCATAAGGTGGAATTTGTATTTTAAGTAAATTTCAAAAAATGCATTTGTAATTTACCTTCTTTGTTTTTTTAATTTTTCAAGTTCTAGTTTTAAATTGTAATTTTTTGAACAAGTTTACCTTAAATTAATTTTAAAAAAAAGTCTCCGTAAGGAAGATCGAAATCTGGGCCTACAAGATAAAGAAAATCAAGGCAACCACGACATCCTAACCAAGTGGTACTCCAAGCTACCCAATAATTTCCCTACATGACACTCATGCTCTAATATAAATATTTAGAAATGTACGATGCATAAAAAAGTCAGCCATAGCCGAAAGAGAAACCTCAATCTTTGATATTTGAATGATGGGTTTGTTCCGGCTTGTTAGGAATTGACACTCCAAACTAAGATAGGTAAATACAAATAGTAACAATACAAAAAAGCCATAAATCACACAAACATTAAGAACAATAATTTATGTGGTTCATTCCAAAATTAAGATTACGTTCATAATTGCTACAATTTTCACTATAATAAAATAATTACAAGATATAAGATAACCGTCTCTCCCCTCAGCTATAAATGATAGAAATTAGGACAACAAAACATAAGTGTAGAAAGAATTACAGATTTTTGTGTTGTGAAACTGGATGGTGTTGGGAAGCTTCAAGCTTTATCATTTCTCAAATAATTCAGAGATGAGAACATGGGGGGTGATGGGTGCTACCTATGATTGTCTATATTCTATTCACAAGTCTTTGATTATTGGGAAAAATAAATGGGACAGGGCTGCTTGGGGTAGTAATTTACAGATAGATCAGTGGTAAACGGATTGAAATTTCAAATTAAAAAAATAATAATATTTATTAAAAAAATTCAGTTTGAATCTTTTAACTCCTTTTTCAATTCATCACCTACTCTCATCTTCCCTCATTCTCAATAGAGCATCTCCAATCTGTGACCTTTTAAATTTGATAAAAAAATGTTCAAAATCATATTTAATTTTTTTGTTAAATATTTATTAAATTAAGTGAGAGTCATTTTTTTTCATTAAATTAAAAATTTATGAATTCGATGTATACTTCTCTGCCCCAATCTTCTCGCGGTCAAGTTGGCTTGGCATTTTATGCGGAATAGTGAGTTTTCAATACGTTCGGCGTATTATTTATGGGTTGATAGAGAGAGTTGGCATGGCAAGCAACCAATTCGGATGGTGGGTATGAGCAAAAAGCAATTTTGGCAGGGGCTCTGGCATCTCCAAATTCCAAGCAAGCTAAAGACATTTGGGAACAAGATTTATTCAGAAAAATGATAACAAAAGATGAATGTAATGCATGTCGAAGGATAAGACCTTTGAGAACCAAAGCCTTTCCTTGAATTCCTCATGGATTTAACACATCGTTTGAAGCCTCAAACACTAAGAGAAAAATGAGTTTTGGCGACACAATATTTAACGACGTTTTTTAAACGTCGCTTTTTTTAAATCAAAATGGCACCGTTTCATTAACCAGAGGCGTTTGAAAACGCCTTCGAATGTCCTATCTCTCTCTCTCTCTTAAAAATGGGCGAACGGTGAATATAAAATATAATACATATTTGTAGCCCTAAAATCTCACTCACTCACTCTCTCTCTCTCTCTCTAAACCGTCTGAACGTATCGATTCACCTCTCGCTGTAGCCCTAATCGAAGTTCTCTCTCTCGATTCATCTCTAAACCCTTATCATTCTCACATATTCGTCTTTGAGATTCAAAGCGATTTCGATTTCGAAGCTCCACCTCCACCACCGTTTGCACCGGTTCGATTTCTCTGATTTCGATTTCGAAGCCCCACCGCCACCGCCATCTGCACCAGTGAGGTATCTCTATCTCTCTCTCTCTTGCGCTTCCTTCCCGTCTCTCTCGATTTGGTTTTTGAAATTGAAATTGTCAGCAAGAAACTACAAGTTGATTTGTGGCTTTCTTCTTTTCTTTACTCTCTGCTTCGTTGAACTAGATTTAAGTATTTGCTTCAAGTCTGCATGTGTGTG
The DNA here is from genome assembly GCF_055761805.1 of Camellia sinensis. Taxonomy (NCBI): domain Eukaryota; kingdom Viridiplantae; phylum Streptophyta; class Magnoliopsida; order Ericales; family Theaceae; genus Camellia; species Camellia sinensis. The sequence continues at coordinate 55,630,892 of NC_138967.1, forward strand.
TGTGTGTGTGTGTGAGAGAGAGAGAGAGAGAGGAGGAGGAGGAGGAGGAGGAGTTGATTTGTGTCTAAACACATCGTTTTCTGGTCTGTTATGTTGAAAAAGTTGAAAGATCTCTGAATATATACTTACCCATACATACATTTACTTTCCTTTTTCAAGATTCTCTTTAGCTTGAGGTACAGATCACCAATCTCTTCACTTTCTCTACCTTCAAATCTTGTGTGTATGTATATTTGGATTTATTTGTGTATATTACATGTCTGTTTACATGCCAAGCTCAAGTTGAAGTTCTCCATTTCTTGTTCTCTGTTAGATTTCTATTTTTTGCCCCTTTTTTTCCTGGGTTTTAGACATAAATAGGAAACTATAGACAAACATTTCCAAAGATAGGGATCGCCTTTAAAGAATATTTTGTGGGGCTTTTTTACTCCTGTCCAAGCCATGGAAGAGACTACCATGCTTTGTATTTACTCGGATTTTAGATTCCACTAATGCTTTGGATGTCTAATTTTTTTATTCACCTGGTGAATCTTTAACTTCTCCTGTAGCCCTAGTACTTGTTGAGAATGGTAATTTTTTTAAATTGAATATTGCATTCTCTTGGGTGCTTAATTTTTTATTCACTTGGTAAATCTGTTAAATGTGTGTTGTAGCACTAGCATTGACTGGAAATTTTTTAAATTGAATATTGCTTTCTCTTGGGTGCTTAATTTTTTATTCACTTGGTAAATCTGTTAAATGTGTGTTGCAGCACTAGCATTGAGTGGTAATTTTTTAAATTGAAGATTGCTTGCTCCCTTGATTTGCACACATAGTTTTTTACAGCAATGCTAGGTTTGACTGTTCTTAAAATATTTGTAACATGTATTCAGTTTCTTGGTCTATGTTTCGGAAAAACTTTTATATAATAATTTCACGTTTGATTGATCCTTAACTTGCCCTCTGTACATGTTCATGGGTTTTTCAATGCTTTACTTGCCCCTCGCTATACGGGTTCCACGGTAATCCATTCTATTTCATGTTCATAGTTGTTTCACAAAGTTGGCTTTCAATTTCAAACTTAGGTTGCTTGTTTATGCTAAAACAGTCTTGCCTTTTATTTGAAGTTTTGTTCTGTTGCAGCACTTTTGATTCTTATGGATTGATTTTATTTATTGAAGGTTGAGTTCATTCCAAAATTTAGTGTGAGGGCAATCTGGCAGAGATGGCGTGAATCATATCCGAAAGATGGGACTAAGGCGGAAGATGCTATAATTGTGTTTACGGGAGTAAGCCGAGTATTTTATGGCATGAATTAAAATACTATGTTTTGTGTTGTTCAGTGATTGTTGTTTATATTTGCCAATTTTCTCACTACCTATGGCCTAATTTGGGGACTTTGTTTTTTTGGTTTTTTCTGTTTGGTTTTTTCTCATAAGGGAACACTTGGGACAAAGTAATATTTTATTTAAAAAAACTATGAAGCATTTATGGCCCACAATGTGTTGATTCCAGATTCATAAGATTGTCGTAATGTTATTGTTGCAATGCTTTTTGTAATATGTAGGTTCCAACTATGTATACTCGATTGATACAAGGTTATGAAGCAATGGATCCAGAATTACAAGAGGCTTCTGCCTCAGCTGCGAGCAAGTTGCGCTGCATGGTAATCAGCTTGCAACACCTTTCTCAGGAAGTTTTGACCAAAATCCAATATCCAAGACTACTGTGTGTGGAGAGGGGTAACATGTGACAATGTCGCCTTCAATGTCATTGCACTGTATGTGTTTCCCTTCCCTTTGTTAACACTTCATTACCTAACATTTCTTTTTCCTTTTTTTTTTTTTTTTTTTTTTTTTTTTTTTTTTAAGTCTACAAGACTTTACTTTCTTTCATAGTGGTTCAATTCAACTATGGTTATGAAATCACATACTATTATTCTTGTCGGTATTGATGTCCTTGGCGTTTTCTTTTTTGGGCTTCATGGTGTTCAAAATGTTGACTTTTTGGTTGGTTATTCGAACGTTGTAGCAATCTCTCAGGTTTAAGTCTTGATGGGGAAATCTCACCTGCGATTGGCGACCTTAAAAGTCTACTCTCTATGTATAATTTCTTCACTTGTATTGTATCTCCCCCTTCTTTCTTCTCTATTTGTCATTGTATTTGTACTAAATTCTTTTTGTACAGTACATCAACTTTAATGGGTTTTTATTTGGAAATGATTATCATTGCACTGTCTTTTGAACAGTGATATGAGAGGAAATCACCTCTCAGGACAGATCCCTGATGAAATTGGTGACTGCTCCTCTTTGAAAAGCTTGTAAGTGTTTTATATTTTTGGAGACAATAATTCAGTTTTGCCACTAGTCTGCAGCATTTGAAGCTCCCGCTCACTGAGTTTTATATTACTCTTTGGTGATATCCATTTTATCTACTATACACCAATTGATATGAAATCTGTTATTGTTAGGGACCTATCATTCAATGAGTTATATGGGGACATACCGTTTTCAGTTTCAAAGTTGAAACAACTAGAACACTTGTAAGTCTCTAAACAACCTCATGTTCATGTTTAGTCCCTTACTGCGCTAATTCTGTCTTGTATAATTTTTTTCTTCCCTTCTTTGGAATGGGTCTCCCCAGAATTTTGAAAAACAATCAGTTAATTGGTCCAATTCCCTCAACCTTGTCCCAAATTCCAAATTTAAAACTCTTGTAAGTCCTCTTTCTCCATTCTATTCTCATTTAATTTCTATCTAATTTTAGAATGATGATTGAGATGCATATGTTTCAATATATGTATTCCAGAGACCTTGCACAGAATACACTGAGTGGGGAAATACCTAGGCTTATATACTAGAATGAAGTTTTGCAATATCTGTGAGTACACTTCTCCTTCCATTTTCTCAGTTATCTTTTCCATATTGGCATTTTTATGATTTCCTATGTTTTTCACATTGTGAGTCGAAATTCTTACGAATTTGTGCCTATGCATGTTTTTATTCTTAACGTAAAACAGGTTTGCGAGGGAACAATTTGGTTAGTACTCTCTCTCCTGACATGTGCCAGCTGACAGGGTTGTGGTACTTGTAAGTTATTGATCATTTCATTCTATTTCTTATTGCTCCTTGTGTTTTCTGTATCTTGGGTCATCTTGTGATATATTTTACCATTTTGCTTCAATATGCAGTGATGTAAGAAATAATAGTTTGATTGGTAGCATCCCTCAGAACATAGGCAACTGCACCGCCTTCCAGGTCTTGTATGTATACCATCTAATGCAATTGCGCCAAATTCTGGATAAACGCTACTATGTCTAGTCCAAGAATGTTTAATCTCTTTTGATTGGTAAGGACTTGTCTTACAATCAGTTGACTAGAGAGATTACTTTTAATATCATGTTCTTGCAAGGCGCTACATTGTATGTGTATAGAAGTCCAGTGATTTAATTTCTTATGACTTATTTACTTAAAAAATTGCTCTGAATTTTATTTTGCATGCTAGATCTTTGCAAGGTAATCAACTCTCAGGACAAATCCAATCGGTGATTGGCTTTATAGCGATCCCGGATTTACCCTCGTTGTACAGTGATCCGGACATGTGTCCGTAGATGTTGGTAGTTGATTATTATCTTGTTTACATCCTTTTTTACTTCGTATTTGAGTTGTAGGATGTGTTGGGCAGGTTTGTTACAGGTTGGTTGAGTTTAGAAACCAAAACTAGCTGCCCAGATTTTGACCTGTCCGCTCGAGCGGGGGTTCTGGCGCTCGAGCGGGAATTGCACCCATCCAGTATTTCCTGTGCAGGGTTGGACGCTCGAGCATGGAGTTGGCCGCTCGAGCGGGGTTGTGTGAGTGCCGCTCGAGCGGGGAGTTGGAAGCTCGAGCAGAGACCTGGTTCTGTAAAAGTTCTGGGAGTGTGTATCCGCCGCTCGAGCGGGATTGTTGACGCTCGAGCGGGAGTCTGTGAGTGACGCTCGAGCGGGGTATTTGACGCTCGAGCGGGGCGACTGGGTTTAAGTTCCGAGTTTTGACTTTTCAAATCACTTTTTCACTTTCTCTTCTCTCTCCTACTTTTCCAAAAACACCATTGTTGAGCCTCTCACTCTAGAACTCTACATTCTCTCTAGGTTTTGATCTAGTAGGAGTGATTTGCTCATCTTTGGCCTTTACAAAAAGTTGTTGATCGTCGAGGGCTACATTTTAATCTGAAAATTTCAGGATTTGGAGCACGTTGGGTTTTGTCATCTTCTCCCTTGGGGCTCCGAATTTGAGGTAGGGATATCCTACTCCTCTCTATGGATTTTGTCTTTAAATTTTGGTATTTTGAGATGTTGGGGTTGGTTTGGTAATTTTGTGAAAGTTTGGGGCTTTTGTGTTATTTTACAAAAGTTGGGGTTTTATTTATAATAAACCTAGATGCATGTTTGGTATAGAGGAATGGAATAAATGTTGAATCATTGATGAAAATGGGACCTAAGGGTTATAATGTTAATTATGGAAAATGACCTAATTACATTGATTGATTAATTGGGGTAATTAATTGTGAGAAATGAGGAAATGAAATGGAATTGTTGAGATTGGGAGTGCATGGGGTTAAAGGGTGTAGTTGAATTGTTTATCACACACCGAATTGAAATGTTGATTGAATATCCATTTGTGCATTTATTTTCTGTTTAGAAATAACTGCTTTGGGCTATCGGTGGAGAATAGTCGTGATTGTTGTAGACAATGCATGATGATTAGGCAAACGGAAACTAATCAATGGAATGTGTCATGGAATTTGACGGTTGATAGAATACATTAACTGTATGTATTGAGTGATTGTATATAGAACCAATGTGTTTGTATACGTTATGTGTAGAGAAGGAGATGGGGGATGTACTCCACGGTTTAGGGGAAGATGGGGGATGTACCTCTAAACCGGATAGTATTGGGAGAAGATAGGGGATGAACTCCGTAGATACAGCTCATATGCTTATCTAGAGAAGTGAAGATAGAGCTAATATACTTATCTTTGTGAAGTGTGGATACAGCTTATATGCTTATCTGTGAATGTGGGATATTGTTGTTATACATATCTGTTGGGAATGTGGATATAGCTTATATGCTTATCTGTGAATGTGGGATATAGTTTTTATACATATCTGTTAAGATGATGATAGAGCTAATATGCTCATCTGTTGAAAAAGGGAAAATGAAAAGTAACTTGGACTCATAAGTTGGATGACATAAAATGTGATTTATGTGGATGTATCAGTGTTGGCCATCTATCAATTGCTAATCTTTTAGTCATTGTTCATGGTTGGTTTAGTGTATTTCTACTGGGCTGTGGCTCACCCTATATGGGAATATCATTTTCAGGTACAGGTAGCATGCCACCTCCAAGGTCATAGCTTGAGAGGCTAGAGGCGAGCAGATTGTTGTGGTTTTAGTTCCTTTTTGATGTATTACATGTATATTCAAGCCGAGGGCTTAATGTGTAGATGAGTTAGCACTCTTTTGTTGTAACCAAGTGTTAACTTGGAAAGCTGTAAGCCCGTAGGGCATTTTTGCTTTTGTTATTAACATGTAATACTTTTGTAATGAAACTCTGATGACTAGAAGAATGTGGTTATTTCATTTGTCAATGAATGTCTTATTTGATGGGTTTAATGTTATTATTTTGAGGGCGTTACAGGCTTGATGCAGGCACTTGCTGTGTTGTAAGTGCTTTAATTTTGTTGTTTCCTCAATCTGGTATTTTTCACAAAATTGAATTTATTTGAGGGGACCTTTATGGTGTTTTACTACTAACTCAACAGACCCAGCGTTCAATGTTTGGTTTGTCTTATAACTGTGTCGTTATCTTGATTTTGATCCAGAGATTGAAGCTGCAACATCTTGAGTGGACCTATCCCTCCTATTCTAGGAAATTTGACCTACACGGAGAAATTGTGAGTATTTGCTTTGTAATTATTTCAATTTCCTTCATTTTCTTGATCGATTTACATTTCAAAGATGCATACGTCATTTTGAAAATAGCTGATAGTCTTTTGCTACATATGACAAACTGCTGAATTGCCGTTAAACTTCCATTCATCAATTTATATTTGTATTAATTTAATGTGAATAACAAACAAGGTCATTACATTACATGATACTTAAAATGTATATTCTCAGGTGCTATTGTGACCTCGTTTCTTGCTCAAAATTTAAGACCATTTGACCATCCCTTTTGGATGATGCAGTTTTAGAGAGGATCTTTTGATCATGCAGAAAATTTTGTCGAACGAGTCCCTTTCTTTTAATAGGACTGATTGGTAAGTGCCCCTCAAATCATTTGTTATGGTGGATCTATTATTAATGTAGTTTATTTATGGACTCTTACCCCCCTCCCCCCAAAAAAAGGAAAAAAAGGAAAAAAAAGATAGCAGTTTATGTATGGATGTATGTTTATCATGTTTTGTCTAAGAGTAGTTATGCTGTGTTTCTTTCGGATCATTGCACAGCTTCTTTCAGAACGGCTTATTCTGTTTGTTGCTCTTGATGTGAGAAGGTATGCTTCCATCACAGTGAATTGATTTTCCTGGAATAAAGTCAACTTTGGGGACTTAGAGAAAGAACAACTTGTTGATTGAATATTCTGCTGAAAATCTTAGTCATATGAGTCTGGGCTGTGAGTTTTCTAGCTAGTTCCTTTTGGGTAATCTATGACATTTTGAAGACCAATTTCACGTAATTCTGTCTTAGGGGTATGTCTTCTTTGTTTTTTTATGATGTCCATTTTTTATGATAAGATCTAGTTTCTTGCTAAGAAAAACAGAAAAAAAAAAACAATGGACAGATTTTCTGATTGATTTCAACTCAAGTCTCTAAAGTGAATATCCAGCCTTTGGTTCTATGTTTTTCTATATTTACTTCATATTCCCTGAACCATCTATGTGAACATTTTAACATAAATGCAAATTGGAAAAGGGAAAGATTAAATGTAAAAATCCATATTCTCTGCCTTGTCCATGACTTATTCTCTGCCTTGTCCATGACTTATTTAAAATCCATATGCTTGTGAGAATATTTTACAGCGGCATCCAGATAACTGATTTTAGATTTTCCATATAATTAACCCCTCTAGATAATAGAAAAAGATCTCCTTATGGTTTTCTGATGGTAAATTTGAGAATGAAGTTTTGAGACTTGATCTCTCAACTGCAAGCTGTAAAAATTGCACTCATATTTGTTTGGCAACTTGTTCTCAAACACTCCATGACTGCTATCTACAAGCAATCCTATAGGATTTGGTCAAACAACTGTAAGTCACTCTTAAAACTCATAATTAAGTTTCTCTGTGTGGCAATGTTTAAGTAGTTGATATTTTAGGGGTAATAGTTGGAACCTAGGTTGCTTGCATGGGCATGATGTATGATGTACTGGATTCAGAAAATTGATAAGTTTTGATATGTGGACATGTTGGTATTTCCAACTAATGTAGTGTCTAAGTACAGTATCTATAAAATGTTTTAGCGCATATTTTTGCACTCCATATATGCCAATATGCACCATGTGGGAAAAATGGCTTTCCATCTTCATTGATTTTCATTTAAAAATTTCTTAGAAATTGTACCGTGTACTTCATAGATGAAAATTATTAATCTCCATGCAAAGGAAACTTCTTACATGAAGCTGTAGAGTGACACTTGCCTGAACATGTCTGATATTGTTACATTATAATTTATAGGCATCTCATTGTTGTTTGTTCTTAAGAATCTGATTTCTTTGTGTTTTAGTTTTTGAGACCTTTATGTTCTTTTGTCGATATGGATTTAATTTCTTCTCTTCTTCAGCCCTCACTTTCAACACCTTTCCACTCTGTTCAACCTGCTCAGATAACAGGTTCTTTTGGGTTTGGCAACTTTGGTCAAACACAAGCAGGTACTTGGTGTATTTAGTCTTTAACTACATTTTCTGTAAATCTTCAATATTTTTATGGCTGATTTCCTCCTGCCCCCCTTTTTCTTTGGTGCCTTAATGTAGCTGGTACAAGTGGTTTTGGAGGCATGCCAAGCATTTTTGGTCAGAGTACTTTTGGATAATCGTACATTCTTCCCTTTTTTGTTTTGTGGTCACGGACAATTCCTTTTTTTCATATGTGCACATGACCATCATAATTAATTGCACATTGAAGTCTGTTAATTTCTTGTCCTTCCTAGAAGATTAAATCTCCCTGACCTTCTCCTTTTTTAAAATCAACCCATTCACCGCGGGAGAAATTATACCATTTATACTTAACTTTAAATTCTTACACCTTGCTATCGAGTTTGGTAGCATTCATTTTGATGTTTAAGCATATTAAACTTGTGATACAATCCAGTGGAGAATTTCACAAATCTAGGAAATCAAATTTTAAGTGTTCTTTGATTTACTGCTTAGACATCTGTCACTACAACACTATAATTGGACCTTTAAAACAAGCCAGAGAAAAGTGATCAAATAAAGCAGAGGGAAGCAGAGAATATTTGCTATAATTGCTTTAATTTTGCTTATGTTTGGTGTTTCATAATTTTGTGTTTTAGGCATATATAAGGAAACTTTGTTCATAAGGCTTGATAGAACTAGAGTTTGTCATAGTTTTATGTATATCATTTCACACTCGGATTCAATTAGCAAAGATTCTGAAGAAGCAAAAAAATAGCAAGGAGAGCTTAATGTGTATTTTGCTGGGAAATAATTTGAGAGAAGTGAGTGGATCTATAAGTGACACTGAAAAAACTTGAATGGTGTAGACTGTATTGTTTTAGACTAGCACAATACATTGATCTATAAGTGAGTGGATGTATACATATTACCCCTACTCTCTTTGTTGTGTCATGCCTAGTATCTAATCGTTTATTAAATGTCTTGTTTCTCAAATAATATTGTCATTTTCTACAAGTGCACATCTTGAGTTTTAGATCACTTTTTTGTTTTATTATTAAATTATTCTAGCTTAAGAAAGTTTGAAATCATTCATGCCTTGATGATTTATTTTGGCTTCTACAAGGGTATTAATATCTTTTGTAGCTTTATACTATTTTTGCATAAGAGTATCCTTATTGTATGATTTTTAACCCTCAGGATAAAAGATGGAAATGCTGAAACACTCTATCCTAGATCATCCTTTGCCATCAATTGTACCGGTAAAGGTTTACTTACATACATTTCTTTTGAGTGCACTATTTTTGTTCACTTCAAGGTGGTTTTGAAAATTTAAAGCTTCTTTGATTCTCTTTTTAGGTGATGTCTGCAAAGGAGATGTTGTTTTGTTTACACAGAAAGTATACAAGAAGTAACTAACTGGTTTCAGCTCTTGTTTTCCTTCTGTATATGAATCTCTTGATTTCCACCGTAGTTTGTAAATCATATTTGCTCGATAAATGAAGGAGCTAATTCCGAACAGGTTTATATCCAAGCAGGTTTGGAAAGAGAACTATTGCTGGGAGAGTTGTTAAGGAAAGCTATGGTGCTGCCAAACAACAACATACATTTACAGTAAGTTTGGGACATGTGTAGTGATGACTCGCTCAATTACTCAAGCCTCTCTTTTGCTAATGAAATCAATAATCTAGTATTTTTTTTCCTTTTCAATTTCCTTGAGTTAAACATTGTCATAGTTCATCCCTGTGATAAATTTAGGAAATTTATCACAGGGATAATATTTATAAGTTTTTTTGCACAAAAATTCAGGATCTCCCTCTGTTTTGTCTTTATTAGAAGTTATTATTCTTCCCCTGTTTCTGTGGGTCACCTATTATTTTCTAACTAGTGACATATGGTAGATGTCTCCAATTGAGGTTAGAGGATTAACACAAGTTGTGTAAGAAGGCAACTATTGATCATAAATCTAGAGATACTTTCTAAGTAGAGCAACCATATTTTTATGTGGATTCAATGTACCCCCAGTACTGTCACTACAAATCTACTACTGTTCTAGATGCCAGATTTTTACCATCTACCTTATCTTTTCTACTTTCACATAGGGATTAACCTGATGAAATGATGTCCTGACTGAACATATTCTATGTAAAAGCATGAGGTGACATTGGATGAAATTTCAACATTATGCTGTTTGAAAGATGGATACCCTTGTTATGGTTATAACATTGTTATCTTCACACTATTTATCCTTGTTTCTATGATCGGTAAAATACATCCTTTTCAGACTTTGATTATGATATATGTATTACTATTGTTCAGTGAACTGACTGAAATGTTAAAACTATTTGCAGACATACTTGGGGATCCAAATATTCAGGTTTTATTTCAAATGCACTAATTACTCTGCTGAGTTAACAACAAAGACCGACCCGCAAAATTCAGACTATGTTGTTGAGTTGGGTGCATCACGGAATTTCGAACCTTGGCGTGCAAAGGATGAGGTATTAAGTTAGCATGCCATATACAACTTTCTATTTCATCTTTAGATCTCCTTATTTTGTTGCAATCGTGAATTGATTTTGGCTTCTTATATAATTTGTACATTGCTCTCTATCAGGAAGCAGATAAGGAAAAACAAAAAAGAGAAACTGAAGAGATGGGAGATGCAATGAAATCCTTGGAGAATAGAACCTTAGATTCAAAAAGAGAGATGGACATCCTTGTTGCCCTTGGATGAAGTGAAGTCCATGAGGGTACTTGCTTAGTCAAATAACTAATACGCAGTGAACATAATAAACATATATTAAGGGGGTATGTTGATAATCAATATATAAAAAATCTGGGGGTTCAGGGAAGGGATGCCCTATTTCCGACCTTGACCAGATTAGTTTTATTAATCCCCAACCTCGATTAACCCCAACTCATACCCAATAGAGTCAGGCAGGGCCGAGGCTGGAATTCTAGATGTATTGAGAATAACTTAATGATTCAACTACTGAATTCATGGCCTTATTAACTTCATAGGTTGGTAAACTTATTTTGGGTTAAAATGTCAATTTGCCTGACATATGGGATCATTAGCCGAGTGTATGAAAGTTTGTTGTTTTATTCATTTTACTCAGATGTGAACTTGAATTTATATTTTAAGCATACTAAAACAAGTCTTCTTTCTGCTTTTTCAGTCAAGACAAGCAACTATCAGTGTAGATGCAATGCTGGAGATCTTGCAGCGCTCAGCTGAGGAAAAGGTAAGGTCATTTATGCTAGTTCATTATTTCAACCTTTTGGGTGTAAATGCATTTTGTGTAGGCCTTGAACAATGAAGCCGAATTGCCATTTTGGTCACTTTTGTGATGTACTAGATTTATGTGAATGGCAGTAGCAGTATCTATTGTGGGATTGAATTTATGTTTAGCTGGCAATACTATTTTATACCTGCAGAACTGCCTAAAGTAAGCATGTAGTTTGACCTTTTTTTTGGATGGGCTGCATTCAAGTAATCTTCTACTCACTTTTGAACATAATAGGTTTTGATTCAGGTTGCCTCTTTAACTCATTGAACTGAAAATTAACACAAGTAATAAGTTCTAGATATATATATATATATATATATATATTAAAGTCTTTGAATGTCTATTTTTCTTCTTTTGAGATAAGTTAGTTAAATGGCTGGTTTGGCATGCCTACCTAAAATCTGTTCAGTGTTAAGGCTAGGCACTGGCTGTATTGATATGACGAGAATTTGATAGGGCTCAAATTCAAAAGCAAACTATAATTTTGCTGGAATTTGGGCTTCAGTATTTCTATACTTTAAACTGTTGGACCAATTGATGTCATAACAAATCATCCAGAGGTATAGCTATTTGACCACATCATAGCTGCAGTGTGAATTTGTCAAGGCAGCATAGCAACTCAAAACATGTGAATTTGGATACTGTTTTATCACCATTAGTTCTTACTAAATCCTGGGATTTTTTTTTTGTCAACAGGAAAAGAAGTTGGAAGAAGAGGATGAAGCCTTCAACTTGCTTCCCAGTGCTGTAAAGAGTACATGATTGGTCTTGCAATTGTGTTGTATAGCATACGGTTGATTTCCTCCCCCCCTTCTTTTTATGCTAGACATTCATCCATGCAATTTAAATATCTTGATTTTTTTTGTGCCAATCTGTTTTGTGCCGAGCTGTAAAGGGTACATGATTGATCTTTTTCCGCCCCATTTGTTTGTGTTGATTTGTTTTGTAATAACTTTCAACTCATCACTAGGCATTAGTTTAACTTTATTTCATCTTGGAATTGAAATATTTTTGTATATTGAGAAGCATGAATTGATCTAGTATTATGTTTACCTAAATTTAGTTAATATATTGAATATTTTTCATCTTTATTATAGGTAATTTGTTTTAGTTAAATTTCACAGAATTAGCACAATTTAAAAAAAAAAAAAATGGAAGCTATGACGGCGTTTTCAAACGTCACTATAGATGATGTCAATGGTTATATTTTTAAAATAAAAAAGATCTACCACGACGTTTTCAAAACATCGCTAAATATTGCGTGACGTCATTGTACCGTTATGCAGCATATTTAGCGGCATTTTTTTAGCGACGCTTTTAAAGCGTCATAAAGTTATAGCGACGGCCGCATCTTCGACGTTTGGTATTAAACGTCACAAAAACAATTAGCGGCGTTTTTGATAGCTATAGCGGTGTTTTTTAAACGCCACTAAAAACCTAATTTCCAGCAGTGAAAGAATCTGGAAATAGAGAGAGAGAGCGCTTAGAGTAGGAGGGACAACGGGAAGGTAATGGAAAAAGCTTCAAGCTTGGCATGATCTGAGTTTTGGGCAGCAAATGTCCCGCCCTGTGGTAATGGAATGTTTGACAAATTAAAATTTGACACTTGTCAAATATTTTATTAGAGTGGTTTTCTCAAACATTTTTCTGATACCACAGAGCTATGAAGAGATGTTAATACTTAAATTACACAAAACTCTCCAATTAAATATCATTTTGACCCTTCATTTATAAATTTATGCATTTTGATTCCTTCAATTATAAAAATATATTACTTTCATCATCTCAGACCATCTTCAAAACAGATCTATTTGTATGATTTTTATAATTAAATGGGTCAATATATATAGATTTATAAATGAGGGGATCAAAGTGATATTTATGAATAGTTGAAGAAGTTTTTGTATAATTAACGCAAGAAATTACTTGGTGGTCTAGGAATATTACTCCACACTATTTGTCATTTGACATTTATCAATTTATCTCCCAAAATCTTAATGAAATTTCACAACTTCAACCAATAAACATCAAGATGGGAACTTACTCCAAGACCACCACATAATTTTTTCGTGGTAAGGTTGTTAAAATCGAAATATTATGTGATATATTGTTGGGAGGACTCACAGATGAGATTGTAAAATTGAATTGAACATCATAAGATTTTCCTTTCAATATAATAATATTTGTTACATTAAGACATTTGCTAATTATTTTTTTTCACATTCAAAATCAAAATGACCAAGGAAAATCTTATCGATTATAATGTAGGAGAGGCCACCCTTTGCACTATTCTATCTATTAAAAGATTTATGCATATACATTTGTAATTATGTAGTAACTAGTGAAGGACCACCCCTCTCTTAAGATGATGCATTAGCACTTAACCACTATGATTTCAATTTGGTTATGTAATTTGATAATATGGATGTCAAAATCAATTTTTTTTTTTTAAAAATAAAATTAAAAAGATTGCCTAACATTGCTACAATCAGGAGGTCCTGCACATATTACTAAAAATTTTACAATCCTGAGGTGAGGGCCACTTCATACAAGTGGTAAAATTTTTTGATAAAACAAACAGGACCTCTAACATATGAAATCTTACACAAAAATAGAGGAAAAATAAAGAATATAAGAAGAAACCATCAAATCCAGATTGAATAACAAAGCACTTGATTCTAATCTCTGTGCACGGAACATGGACTATAGACTTAAAGGAATGAGCTTGCAGTACTATTTATTCAGAGGATTGAAAACGTTGTCGAAGATTAGCATATCATACCATTACCAGCATGCAAGTCTCAGTAGTCTTTATTTAGGTGATTTGAACGGGGTTCTTCTTGATCAGTTTTGGGGAAATAATTACATTTGCTAGTTACCAACAAAGCTCATACATTTACATTTCTCAGTAATCCTCCAAACAAAGCCTATTGGTTTTAACAACCATTATATGATTGAAGTGTAGTGTGTCTGTTTTTCATTAACCATGCAACAAGGTACAAGACTGAAAACACACATGATCAAATGAATATTTATATTAATCTCTCTCAAGTTGTGCTGTGGTTTAGCAACCAACAAAGCATACAGAACCAAAAGATCAAATTAACCTAAATTTGATGATAGAAAGCAAATGCACTAGTCCTTTTCTATAGACTTCTGTTTAATAAATTACAAGTTGCCAAAGAACCCAGAATGGAATTCACAATACAATCAAGAGCCCTACACCTGAGGATGACTTGCACACGTAATATAAATATTAGAAATGTAGAACAAGTAAAATCCAGCAATAGATTAAAGAGAAACTAGTCTTTGAGTGATGAGTTTGCTTCTGTTGATGGCCATAGCTAGAGCCTGGAACATTAATTTGATCAGAAAAATATGCCTTTAGCTCCGATATATTAAAAAAGAAAAATTGTCAGAGCATATTCACTACAATATATACTTACTGTCATTGTCCAAATTCAAAGATTATGTACAGCCAGCAAGCGAGGTTGTGCAAGGATTCCCTACCTAGGACGGGTTTCTAGCAAGCTTATCTACCAGATCAAATGAAAAGAAAATGCAATCTGCAATATCGTATCTGGCTTTCAGAGTTTGTCTTGCCTGCTTTGTCCTCCTAGATGGTTAGTGAAACTGATTAGAAATGCTTTGTAGAATGGAAATTGATAGTCAACTTATTGCGGACCTACAAAAGAAATATGATTCAGCCTAATTTAGTTTTCTTGTACTAAAAAAAGTGGAGGAAAAAAAATACAACAAAAACAATATAACAAAGTATTCAATAATCTCTGATTTTTAATATAAGATATCAGATGTTAAAAGGGCAATGGCTATGGCTTGCTTAAGTGTAAGGCAAACTCTGAGACACTTGCTAAAGAGACAAACTGATTTCTCAAATGTGTACAAACTTCGATGCTTCTTGTGTGAAGTAGGCTAGACCAAGCACTTTAAACTAAACACCCAAGACTAAGCTCCACAGATTTCAAAATTGAAGGCATCAATTTTCAAATGTTTTGTTGGCTCGCAATTAAAATGAAGATAAGAATATTTGGTAACACAATTATTAGATTCCGAAACAGACTGAATTTGTGTGGGGGAAGGGAGGGGGGGGGGGAGAGGAAACTTTACCTTAGAAACAAACACTAAATCTCTTGTCTATATTGTAATGGAATTTTCAGCTTTTAATATTTCTCTTTACCTGATTTCTTGTAATTTGGATGAGATGCAGTTATGAACTGTCACGACCCGAACCCGCCCCCATGGGTTAAGGACGTAACCGGCCAGTAATCCTAAGATTACCTACGGCCTCAAACCAGAATAGACATAAGTCAACAGAGTAGAGGGGCCAAACGGAAGCAATAATCAATAACTTTGTCCATAGAGCCGTGCTTATATGCACTTCAAAACAAACCAAACTCATATACGTTAATAACCCATGTCAAAAGTACAGTACCATAAAATTCCTTACAAACAGGATCATCTAATTAAGTCAACCCATGACAGACTATTTATAGATATACATAAAGTCCTTGCCGGTAAGACAAAATATAATTACATAGCAAAAAGGCAAGGATAGGTCTCAAGAGTGAGACGCAAGGCTGACTTCCTCAAAACTTGTATTTTTCCCTAGCAGACTTCACTGGGGCTGGGTTTGGCCTTCCCTTGGCTCACCTACAAACACATGAATGAGCGTGAGCGATAGCCCAGTGAATAATATCAAATACAGAAGTCATATAAACAATATGCAGAACAATATACTCCAAACGGCCTTGGGCCCAATTCATATTCCTACTTAACATATGTACATTTATACAAAGGTTAGATCAAGTGACTGTAGTTCTAAACATATTGGCCTTTGGCCCATTCTGATTTCCATCTACATCAAAACGGCCTTCGGCCCATTTATTTATGTCAAAACGGCCTTCGGCCCATTCATCCTTGTCAAAACAGCCTTCGGCCCATTTATTCTTGTCAAAACGGCCTTCGGCCCATTCATTTATATCAAAACGGCCTTTGGCCCATTCATCTGTGTCAAAACGGCCTTCGGCCCACTCATTCATGTCAAAACGGCCTTCGGCCCATTCATTCTTGTCAAAACGGCCTTCGGCCCACTCATTCTTGTCAAAATGGCCTTCGGCCCACTCATTTATGTCAAAACGGCCTTTGGCCCATTCATTTATATCAAAACGGCCTTTGGCCCATTATCTCTATCAAAACGACCTCTGGTCCAATTATTCATTCGTATCAGGCTTTTGTCCACGATCCCAATTAGCAAATTCATAAGGCTTATAAGGGAATAACAAGTAGACATTCACAAGCTTTTAAATATTGATATTACTCACAGTGATCGGCTTGTGGATTTGCCTTGAAACTTGACCCTACACATTTCATGAGCACAAAAGGGTCACTAACAGTTCAATCCGTTCTTTAATTCACATATCTCTCTTTAGGCTTAATTCACATTTCATTAGCTCATTTACAATGCTTACCATATGCCTAAGAGTGCTTACAAGTGAAAGAGAATGGAAAACAAAACACAGAACGAGCATACAAAATTTCAGAGAACAGGGTCCCCGCTCGAGCGTCAACTTATCCGCTCGAGCAGACCCTTAAGGCCTGCAAAAGTACTGGTTGCATGAAAAATACGCTCGAGCGTGGGATAGAGAGCTCGAGCGGAAGGCCTGTCTATAAAAGCTCCCCGCTCGAGCGTGAGATGTCCCGCTCGAGCGGAAATCCAACTCTGCAAAAAGTGCTGGGAGCACGATTTTCCCGCTCGAGCGGCCCTTCCCTCGCTCGAGCGGACATAAAAAATCTAGGTTTTCCAGATTAAGTTCTTGAGCTCCAATTCAATTTCCCAGCTACCATTCTTGCATGCAAAGGCTCAAATCTCAAATATAATCATACTAACATGGTTCCTTTGCAAGATTATAGCATTATGAAGTTCAATTTCTTGATTTACCTACATGCATGTCCCAAAACATGACAAACTCATCACCCATATAACAAATTCTTGCATTCAAGCTCATATCTTTAATTATTCGAACATGCAAGGCCATCTTGACTTCATTTCCATTTCAAAGATGCAAATGGTGCCAAAACTCAACAAAACCAAGCTTGCATGCATGATCAACTTCAATTTTTGCTTAATTGACATGGTACATGCCAGATTATGCAACTTATGGCAATTCAACAGAATTTTTATGCATGCATGGTCATATCTCATCAAGACTAATTTAAATCATACCCTTAATCGCAAAAAGATACTTGAACTCACAAGATTTCACGTTCAATTCATGAATTCAAGAGTCAATGGCTTACCTAGAAGCTTAATTCTCACAATTTAAGGTAAATTCTCGAGCTAGCCTCCAAGATCACCAAGCTTTAGGACCAAAATCTCAATTTCCTTCACTCTCTCTCTCTTAGCCGATCCTCTCTCAAGTCTAAGAGTTTTTCATCAGCCAAATGAAGCTTAAGGAGAGAAATCAGGGTGTAGTTGACCCTTAATAAGCACCCACTCAACATTATTTTATTATAAAACAATTGGGCACTTAATTTATCAATTTAATCAGTCTAAATTGACCAGGATAAATTTTCAATTAAATTTCACCGTAGGCTCTAAAAATTATGCCAATCACAGTGGCGTAATCAATTTCGGGTTCTGTGGTCGATAAGGCCCTCAATTTAATTTCCAAAACAGATTATTCAAACAGATGTTCCTACGGTGAATAGATAAGAATTCAAAATCACATATTATCACATAATGGCACACAAAATCATGCTAAACACATAACCATAAACAAATTAAGGACCAATTTAGCATAATACAGAACAGGGGTATCACATGAACACTAGGTTATCAGCCTGCTTTTTGTCAAAAGGAGATAAAAAGATCAAATGTGTGTGGGAGCAAGCGTGTATGTGTGTGTCTAACAGAGAGAGAGAGAGAGAGAGAGGAGAATACCACCTGCAAATTTTTGGCTGCACTTGATCTTTGTGACCCTAAACTAGACAGAATTATTCTTTGACTTCACATGCAAAATAATCTGTACATGAATACACGTTTCCAGATGAGTTAGAGATGACTTGATAGGGTTATTTAAGTTGTACATGAACCGAACTTGATTTGGAGAAGAGAAAAAAAGAAGAAAAGGCAACAAAATGCTATATGTAATTTGTTAGATGCTCTAGGTAACAGATCACATATTGAAGAAACTAACATATATAGCCAATTCGTAGAAAAAGGCAGGCATTAACAGATAAATTAAAATTGAATCATACGATCTGAACTCCATACAAGAACTACACACATGATTCAATCATCCAAGTGGACTGTTGTTGCAACTTCATCTTAGATTATTTGGCTCCTGCTCAAACTACCTCTACTTCACATGCAACAAATCAATATGACTGACCAAAGTGTTATAATTGGAAATGTCAACTCAACTCAAGTGACTTTTGCATACTGTAGGTTGCATCAAGCACTCTGGCTTTTAGAATTAGTGATATACAAAATAGCATGGAAAACCCATGTTTAAGGACATGTTATCTAAACCTATATGTAACTTTTTGTGGCTCAATTGTACATAGCTCAGTTAAAAGCAATGCTCCTAGGAACCCACAGTTGGGGTACCATCTCATTGTGAATTTTAGATCATTTACCTTCATAAGCTAAAATGAGATTATTTGAAATTGGAACATCACAGAAGTGTTGGTTCAAAATGGAAACATGTCATTTCATCAAATCCCATGGATGATTTTTTAGGATAGATACAAAGTTCTCAAAATTCAAGAATATTCTAACAAACCTATATATGTTTTTTTAGGATGTATACAAAATCCATAAATTAAATTTTGATTAACACTAAAAATTGGCCTTTTGAATTGATTGCAGATAACATCATAATTCCCATGTTCTAATAACAAAGTTGACTAAAATATAAATAGGAAGTCATTTTTCACATCCCATTTTCTGAAAATTAGCTCATTCAATTCATATGTCTTTGTTAATAACAACATAAAACCAACATTTGCATCATGAAGATGGAGGCAATGCATCGCATGCCTTACTAGTTGTTTTGTTGTTAGTTATAGAAAATCAAAGTTTGACTCAAAGCTCAGCAGGAAAGCATTTTGAAGACCAGTTGATCATTGAAATTATTTAGTTTTTCACTTGACGAGAATCTGCAACTGACAAGTGGAACTATTAAGCTTGAAAATTACAAAAGTAACTCAAATGACTAATAACAGTCAAGGAACAACCCACAAAGTTTGCATAACATTGCTCTGATTCTTCAAAATCATGTGCACCAACGATTACCTCTTCTCCCTACATTGATTATTAATGGACTGCACTTATTGACTGTACTGCTGGCAGGCAATAAATCTAGCATTTACACTTGAAGAAAAACTGGAACTCCTCCTTGTAGAAGAGACCCTATAACATAGTAATTTGTAAAGAGATTGATAAACCTAGAAATATATATATATATATATATAAGTTTCAAAGAAAAAAAATTTATAAACTATTACATACTCATGATTTGGCAAAGCGCAAACTGGAGACCAGATAAAAATGTATAATAATACATATAAAAAAGCTAGATTAAAACTGATGGACTTTAGAGAGCGAGAGAGAGGGAGGGGGAGAGAGAGAGAGAGAGAGAGAGAGAAATTACATAATTGGCAGTAGACAATTTCATGCTTCATCCTGAAGAAGAAGATTCATCATTCAAGAAATGTCTCGTGACCTAAAACCCAAAAAGGGGTAGTAAGATAAAGGGAAATGAGCCAACAACATTGGGAAGGTGGGGGATGGGATGGGGGTGAGATGAGAAGAGAAGAGAAGAAATTATGAATATGGATAACAATTAAAGAAATACATAAGTTACCTTTAAATCTACTCGATGTTGATGGATGGAATATGGGCAATCTTGTGCCATTCTTGGCCGCCTTCCCTTGCGTATCTTTCCTTTAAAAGGGGACAACTATATATTTTCAAAGATTGTAAATTGGTGAGGTGTTACATTGCTTCCATGGTGGGAAGATACATCAGATTCTTGCAATCAAAAAGCTCCAAAGAATGAAGAGATGAAAGGTTAGCCAGCCACTCCGGCAGAGCTTCCAGTCCACAAAAATGTTGAAGTGAAAAGTCTCTAAAGGTAGTGAGGTGCTGAAGTTGATCAGGCAGATACTTGGGCCTTTCCCAGCCAAATAGTGTCAAAGACACCAAGAAGATGAAGGGGTAGTGTTTGGGGTTTAGGTGATATTTGGTATCATCATCATCAACCTCCTCCTCTACAGTAACAGTAGCAGATGCAGCACTTACGGTGGTGGAAGGCTAGGGGAAATATTCGAGCTCTTCTGAGAATTTACCTATCGTCAATGTTTGCAGGCTGGTCATGCAAATTAGCCTCTCCTCCCAATAACCCGCCAATCTTGGACATCCTTCAATCGTCAATTTTTGAAGGGATGGGAGACTGCATAATTCATCTGGATCAGTAATTATTAAATTCGGACAACAGAGTATCTTTAACATTAAGGGTTTGTTGTAACAACCCCTTTGGTAAACATGTCAAATTTTTACACCATGAAATCTGAAGCCGCTGCAATTGGACGCTTCTTCTTCTTCTTCTTCTTCAGTTTCTTTAATTATAGACTTTTGATTTGGGGCTTATATCATTAAGACTTCAAGAGACATAAGGTTTTGTAAGTTATTTGCCAAATAAAATAACTCTTCCAAAGAACTTATTGTCAGCTTTCTTAGGGTTTTGCAGCTTTTTTCCAGCAAATCTACCAGTAAAACACCAATCTTCCATTTCCAACCCCTAGATACCTCTATTCTCGAACCCCTAGATACCTCTATTCTCAAGTAAGGGTGGCGCGTATCCAATTTGTCGTTGCAAATCAATTCCTGTAAGGATAACAAGTCACCTGGAATTATAGTCAACTCAGTGCAACCACTAATGTGTACAAACTCAAGCAGAGGAAAGAACATCGTGGTGTCTGATGACAATGATGATACCCCAAGCACACACCATTCTTCTATGTTCGGCATATCTTTTAGATGAAGTTCTCTTAGTGCTGGAAATACAATAGCCATAGCTTTTTCGGTTGCTGTTGTTATTGCCCCACTATAGCTACCAGTGATGATGCCATCATTACATTGATGATGATTGACAACACTGTGACAACCATAGAATTCAGGACCAATACATTTCAAATTACTTAATCCAGACATTCTGATAACCTCAAGATGCGGAAGGTGTCCAAGTGGTGGGACTTGTTCACATCTCGTGCACTTGGATAATTCTATCTTAACCAAATTTTGAAGCAACTGCGCATCTCTACTACTCATCATCCATGATGCAAAACTTTTTCCTTCAAAATTCTGGAGTTTTAAACCCCTAAGGTTCCCGTGAGGTTTAAGTCCTTCCAACACATCCTTGTGGTTAATGCTAGTAGTGTCTTCTGCAGTTGAAGGACTGTCGATCTTAACCTAATGAAATCCCAACTCATGAATGTTCAGCTTTCTTGATATATTTGCCTTTTCTGCATCTTTCTTGCCTTTCACTTGTTTGAGATTGTAAATCATTAATTCACCTCTTAGTTTCCTTAAGCTACCCAGCTCTTCAATTTTATGGCCCTTATCCTCACCCACAACAAAGAATGGTAATGTCTGCAAAGAAGTCAACTTCCCTATCGTCATAGGCATCAATTCCCTGTTCATTATTGTCTCATGAAAACAAAAATGTCTCAATCTAACCAACTCATAGAACTTTTCTGGAAGCTTTTTTAAGATAAAAGGAACTCTCAGTGTTTGCAATTGTATGAACTTACATATGGAATCTGGAAACTCTCTCACATTTTCCAAATTCAGGGCACGTGTACATTCGAATTCATAAATGTTTTTAGGGAGACTTACTTCTGAAAATAGTGTCCTCAGTTTCCCAACATTTTCTTTCGAAATTTCAAAACTTACATTTCCCATTAAAGTAAATGATAGATGTTGAACCTCAGGATGGTAATTCGCCTCACTAGCAGTCGAAGCCAAAGCCAAACAGTTACCCTTTGAGACATCTAGTGCCAAATCATGCACAAGATCATGCATTTTGCAACTGATAATATTATTGTGCACATCCAAGTTAATGTCTTGAAATAAAGAATTATGCAACAAAATATTAAAATAATTATTACCAACATCTTTCATTTCCAAATTGCTTCCTGAAGAAGGCTGGAGATATCCTTGAGCCATCCAAAGCTGAATCGACTTATCTTTTTGAATGTTGAAATCTTTTGGATAAATAAAACAATATGCAAAACAGTGTTTCAAATACGGTGATGGTAAGTGATCAAAACTTAACCTTAATATCGGTTGAATTCCACTTTTGATTTCAGTTGAGCTCCATATTTCACTGTTTTCGATCGACACCTATTCGTAATTGTATTGCCTAGAGTACATTAAACCTCCTAGTGACTTTATTGCCAATGGTACACCCTTACACTTTTCCACCATTTTTCTACCAATAGCCACCAAGTTTGAGGTCTCTGTTGGTCCTCCATTTGCAAATGCTCTTTTCCAAAACATGGTCCAACTTTCATTTTCTGATAGCTGGTTCAAATGATGAGTGAGAGATGGAGATGTCCTCATGGTAGATACCACGTGCATACTCCTGGTTGTAGATATAATTTTACTTCCCTTGGATCCACCTATCCCTACCAAAGAATTTCTCATGCACTCCCATTTGTCTGGATTTTCATTCCAAACATCGTCTAGTACAAGCAAATACTTTTTTCCATTTAGTTTTGCTGCAAGCTTTCTCACTATTCCTTCAATATTATCTATGTCAGACTTGTCCCCAGTAAGAGATTGTACCATCTGATTTAATAGCTTTGGAACTATGAAATCATTAGAAACACAAATCCACATCCTTTGATCACCAAAATGCTTCACCACCTTCTCATTGTTGTAAACTAGCTGAGCAAGGGTTGTCTTGCCCATCCCACTTATTCTTACAATGGCAATGACAGATTAATCATCTCCACTCTCATAGGAGCCAATTAACATGTATATCATAGTTGATACATCACTATCCCTTCCAACAACTTGTGAATTGTCTACAAAGGGGTATGTCACCCTGAAATTGACTTCTCTAGGTTCAACACTAGTATTAGCAGCATTTAAGATCTTATCCGCTGGTTTAAGAATGATGTCATTTGTTTTTTTGCAAATCAAGTCTAACATTGAATTGATATCCTTGACCTTATGAGCCATCTTGAGATGAAATGCCAATGGATTTGAGAGCGAAAAGAAATTGCGTACCCTATTTCTCATTCGGTTTTGCACCTCCAACTTTCTTCGAAGAGTTTCGTACGCAAAGTCATCCAACACATTCTCATCATCACAGGTTACGAGCTTGAGATTCTTCAGCCACTCACACATAATTGCTGATGTTAGTCTCCAGTCCTCAGCATCGCTTAACAAAGCTTGAATGATTATTAACCTTCTACGGAGGGTTTCGAGATCTTTCTTGAAACCCCACGCCTGTTTGATCTATTCAGTTGCTAGTGGAATCAAGGGATTCAGGATCACCTGAGCAGCAGAGATGAGAACAGAGACAGACATCTTTGATCTTCCTTTTCCTTACAATTCTGAAAAGAAAACTTGGATTGGATTGGAAACAATCACTAGAGAATACAAAACAGACTTTTGTGTTGAAATTGGAAGGTGTTGGGAAGCTTTAAGCTACCATTTCTCAAATAATTGAGATGAGAACATGTGGGTGCTATTTCTCTATAGAGCGGTGTTATTAGCACCATGAATTATTTTGGACTTTTATTGTTTTAGCCCCTACTTATAAATTTTGAAATCTTTAAAATTTATTTTCCTCTTCAAATAATATCAAAATTATCCTTGTGAAAACATTTTACTCATTGAATGCACACCTCCATACCCCAAAAAAACCCCTATTCCAAAAAATCCTAACAAAACTCACCAAGAAGAAGAAGAACCAATGTGATTACTGCCTCTGTTGCCTCATCCACCATTGTCACAGTTGGTATGCTCTCTCTCTCTCTCTCTCTCTATATATATATATATATATACATAATTTCTTAATTTTCTCGTAATAATTTTTTCTCTTGCAGGAAAAAATTATAATAATTGGTTTTGTTAGTTTTGTTGGTAGATATTATAAAATTGTGAGTTCAGTAGAGAATTACGTAACAATATTATTAAAGTTACGCGATGAAGGAATAACTTTTGAATCTGATAAATATTGTGGGAATTGAATCATAATTATCTTAAATCAATTTTATAGAAAAAAAATTGAAAGCAAAACAGATTCTGAAAAATTAGGTTTTACAATTCAACAAAACTATATATATATATATATATAACAGAATAAGTAAAAGATGAAGATAAGGGTTCAGAAAATAGCCTGTGTGATTGTGAGAGGCACGTCAAAGACGCTGTCCTAAAGTCGTTATGCGCTCCCTTCGTGCAGGTTTTAATGATCACAAACGACTCCAAGATACAACCCAAAAACTTTACAGGATCTGATACAATGCACAGTTGCACCAGAAGAATTTGCCAAGAATGTGTCAATTGCCTAGAAATATGAAATATAAAAATACTGTAAAGAGAAGAAGGAGAGAGATAGAGAGAAACAGAGTACGTTGTATCTCTTTTCTGAGTAAGAGTCCTATTTAAATAGGCTATTCGGTGTCTGTTTGGAACAGACACACCCTTTGTTTTGAAACCAAATACTTATTTAAAATTCAAACAAATAAGATGTTAAAAGAAATAAATAAATAAATAAATAAATAAATAAATAAATAAATAAATAAATAAATAAATACAAATAAAAATAATATCAAATAAAATACAAATAAATACAAATAAAGTTTTGAAACTTTAGGAAATTTCCAACAATCCCCCACAAGATTCAAAACTTTGTAAAACGTCATATAAATACAAAAATAATAATATGGGCAACTTTAAAACCATACAATGGGTGTAGGTATTTTTCAAACTTGAACCTCACTTAGTGTTAACAGTTTCATTCTGAAAGAATCTTAGTGAACTAGGTCTTGAACTAAATCCCTTTTACCAGAATTCAACATGTCACACATATGGTATGATACATAACTGTGGCGCGGGTTAGCACTATTAGCAGCCATGTGCTCAATCTTGATTCTCATGAGAGTTTTAGGAAATAGCCCTATTTCCACGGTCGCGGATTCATGACGCTCTCACTTAGGTGAATCCTTCAAAGATAGAAGTGACGGATGTCTATCTTGCGAGAGTTTGCCCGCCTCGGATTTATTTAGAGTAAATACTCTTCCTTAACCATCACATTTACATCAGCACTGATTTCTTAGGAATGAGCAGGAGAATATAATTAATAAGTTTAATAAAGTCTCATTCTTTAAAGTGCTGGAATACGAGTCACACTATAAGGATTGTTCCTACCCATTGAACTTCCTTCATGGGATCTCCAATCACAGAAGTTGGGTTACTTCCTTAGTTGACTCCTTATGGGCTTAGACCCATCTCCCTCGACAAATCTAAGACTACACTCTTAGATAAACCTTTTGTTAACTGATCAGCAATATTCTTTTCAGATTTCACAAAATTCAAAGATACAACATTTTTATTCACCAAACTTTTTATAGATTTATACCTCACTTGCATATGCCTATTCATCTTTTTATTAGTATGTGCTTGTCTCACAAGTTCTATTACAGCTCTATATAGTAGGTATAGGATTTTTCACAATTGAAATATCAAGGAGTAAATTTTTAATCCACTCAGCTTCTATACACGTAGTGTCTAAGGCTATAAGTTCTGATTCTGTTGTACTTCTAGAGATAACGGTTTGTTTTTTAGAACCTCATGATATTGCTGCTCCACCTAACATAAATATATACCCAGTGATAGACTTAACATCTAAGTTATCTGTTATCCAATTAGCATCGCTATAACCTTCTACCACATTCGGAAAACCACTAAAGCAAAGTGAATAATCTAGAGTTCCTCTTAAATATTTAAAAATTCTTTCCACAACAATCCAATGATCTTTGCTAGGGTTATGAGTATGTCTACTTAATCTCCCAACAACATAGGCAATATCAGGTCTAGTCTTATTAGCAATATAGAGAAGTGATCCAATAATTTGAGAATATTTAAGTTGAGATACAAGTACACCATTATTTTTCTTCAAATTCATGCTAGGATCAAAAGGAGTTGAAACAAGTTTGAGATTATAATAATCAAACTTTTTTAACATTTTCTCTAGGATTCTAGATTGATTCAATGTAATACCTTTGGTTGTTTTCTCTAATTCATACCCAAAATTATATAAGCTTCTCCTAAATCTTTCATATCAAATTTTGAAGATAAATAAGATTTCACATTTTTAATTATCTCTAAATTTGTTCCAAATAATAAGATATCATCAACACATAAACACAAAATAATACATTCTCCATTATCTTTTTTATAGTATACACATCTATCATGTTCATTGATCTTAAAACCAAATTCTAGAATTATCTTATCAAACTTTTCATGCCACTGTTTAGGAGCTTGCTTAAATCCATACAAGGATTTAACCAACTTACAAACTTTATGTTCTTGTCCTTTAACCACAAAACCTTCAGGTTGGTCCATATAAATTTCTTCATCTAAATCTCCATTCAAAAAAGCAATTTTAACATCCATTTGATGAATTTCTAAATTATAAATGGATGCTAGAGAAATTAAGATTCTAATGGTTGTGATCCTAGAAACAGGTGAATAGGTATCGAAATAATCTATTCCTTTCTTTTGTGTAAATCCCTTGGCTACTAACCTTGCCTTATATTTATCTATACTCCCATCAGGTTTTAACTTCTTCCTAAATATCCATTTGTAACCGATAGCTTTACTCCCAGGAGGTAGATTAGTCAACTCCCAAGTATTATTTTGAAGTATAGATTCAAACTCACTATTAATGGCTTCCTTCCAAAATGGCGCATCTAAAGATGACATAGCTTCTATAAAAGTATTTGGTTCTCCTTCAGTTAAAAAAGTATAAAAATCATCTCCAAAGGTTTTCTCTATTCTAGTTCTCTTACTTCTTCTAGGTTCTATATTTAGATGTTCAGAATCACCTCTCAAAGGAATAACATTAATACTAGCAGTAGAAGTTCTATTTACAACTTGATTTGAGATCCTAGTTTTATATGGAAAAATATCTTCGAAAAATGTAGCTTCACGAGATTCAATTATTGTATTATTAGTAATTTCACTAATTTCAGAATTTATTACTAGAAATCTATTAGCACTACTATTTTGAGTATATCCTAAGAAAATGGTATCCACAGTTTTAGGTCCTATTTTCTTACTGTAGACACCCCATTTTTGACCGTCCTCAAGACTTGGACGTCACCATTGGAACACTTGGTGCTTACCCTTGTTTGTGTTCGTTTGGAGTTCCCGGAGGTCTCGGCTACGCGCCTTGCCTTAGGATCTCCGAACTCGACTGTTTAGTGTCTGGTTTTGCACCAAACACTTGTGTTTTGCCCTGGAGGGGCAGGGAATGCCTTGTGAGGCATCCCCACACATCACCGGCCATGGCCAGAGGCCACCGGCTGGTGTTTTGATGCCATTGGCAATGTATATTGCCGGTCGGCATTCTTTGTTGCCGGTCGGCACTCCATTTTGACAAAATGGCAATTTTGAGTAGCCGACTACTGTTCATCTGCTTTTGCAGATATTTTAATACAGCTGTATGGCATTTTGTTCCCCTCCATACACGTGTATGGAGGGATGGACTTCTTGTTAGCTTACCTTGTAAGCTTTACAAGATTGGCTCCTCTATAAGAGGAGCCCTCCCCTCTTGGCTCTAGGTTAGACATTTTAGAGACAAAAAATACAGAGGAGAGCTCTGGTTCTAGGGTTAGTATAGTTGTAGCTATTCTATCTCTCTTTTCCTCTCTTGAGTGTTCTAGGTATTTGTTCTTAGTATTGCACACAAACACCTACCATTACACTTTCTCTTGGCTATTGAGGTTCTAAGGGATTCTTTTCAAAGTTTTGGAGCTGGTTTGGAGCTTAAGGAACTGCTGGAGCTTCATTTGTGAAGAGGGTCTTCAAGGGTAACAGTCTTACTCCTTTATTCTCCATTTTTGCATACTATTTTTGCCTATCTTAGAACTATTTTTGAGCTTAGTGTATAATATAAAAAAGTTCTGTTTTTAGGCCCTCTAAATAGTTTGTTTAGAGTGTTTTGTGGTTTGGAGGTGTTTGACCCCTCTTAGGCCTTGAGAGGCCCCATTTTGTGCTATTTTGTGTAAGCTCCGAGACCTTGGTGTTTGGGCCTCCTCACCACTGAAATCTTGAGGGATTTCAGAGGTGAGGATGGTGCCTTGAGGTCCCAAGAAGGAGAGGGCCACCCCCTCTCCTTGTTGTCCTTGAAATGGACCATTTTTGGCCTCTTGAGGGAGCACCTAGCTAAGCTTCTTGTTGACCATGTCTTGGCTTTTTTTTGTGCTTATTATGTCATAATATGCCTCTGTTTTTTGTTGGTTTTGGTACACCATGCATGTTTAGCATACCTACCTTGTAATGCCATGTTTAGGCCTTAACATGCCTTAGGTTGTAAACCATTGTTCAAGCATGTTTTAGGTCTAGCTTTGTGAAGCTTTTGTGCTTGTTTTATCATGTTTGAGGTCTATCCTAGGTTGTTTGGGTCGGCCATGGCATGCTTAGTATAGCCCCTTTGCATTTTTGGTTTGTTGGCCTTAAGTGTGTGAATGTACAGCATGCATCCTTGCCTTGATTTAGTGGGTTGGGACCATTTGCCATGCTATTTCAGTCCCGTTAACATGCTTGTATGCTTGCCTTGGGTGCCTCTTTGAAGCTTTGAAAGCTTGTCTTGCATGCTCCATGTTTTGGCCATTGTGCATACCCTTTGAATTTGAGCCACTTAGATGTCATCTAGGTGTCCCTTGGGTGTTGTCTGGGCCTGCCTTAGACTTGTTTTAAGTCCTTTTAGCCTTGTGAGGCTTGGTTGATTTAGACTTGGTTTAAGCCTCTCGGCTTGCCTTGGGTTTTTGGCTTTGTTTGCATGCATTGTTTATCTTGTTTAATTGGCTTAGCACCTTTTGTAACATGATTTTTAATGCTTACCTTGCATGCCATTAGTCCATGTTATGCCTCTTTCAAGTGTGCTTGAGAGTCACCCTTTTGTGCTTGAGTGTTAGCCTTTTAACATGTGCATGTGTTTATGTGTGTTTAGTCTTCATTTCATAGCACTTTTGGCCACTATTTTAGGCCTAGTTAGAGTTGCCTAATTTAGTTTAAGTTCATCCATTTGTTTGTTGCATGCTCCCCTTGTATGTTGTAGCATATTGGTGAGTTGTTGCATGTTTGAAATCACATGATTGAATGAAGTCACATGTTGGCTTACATGCTTGGATGCCTACATTAGCCTTGCACACTTGTTAGTTGCATTCCTCTATGCCTTGCATTTCTTGCATGCTCATTTGCATTGCCGTATTGCATACCTAGTTAACATGCTTAGGTTGCATTGCATTGGCATGCATGCTTGGCCTCTTGACTATCCATGATAGAGGTTAAGTCTCCCCTTTTGGTTTGTTGGTTTGCATTGCATTTGACATCAAAATGTGCACACTTGGTCCTTCGGGCCATCACGCATGGAAATGCGCGATTGATGGTCCGAGAACCAAGGAGCGTATCCCTTTGAGTCATTAACATGATAAGGGACATGGTTGGTGCATATATGGCTTGAATTGCATTGCCATGCAAAGTCCTGTCCTCTGCTGCTATCAAACAGGTTCTGCAGGCACTTTCTGCCGATCGACTGCATTGAGTGCCGACCGGCAACCCATTGATGACCAATGGATGAATTTACAGCCGGTGATCACATACCACTACCGGTGGCCATTCTACTCAGCCGGTGGTGTCTCCCAGTGTCCAGGGAAGCAATTCTGAGATTTTGGCAGCCTTTAGAGGAGTATAGCAGGGAAAACAGAGGCAGCTTGCGCATGGCAGTGCACTTCCGAGCAGGACCGAGCACGCGCGCATCGGACCCTCTTCCCGAGGCCCCTGTTATTGCTTTTCTTATGCTTAGTTAATTTGTTAACTAATTAGGTAATTTGTAATAATTAATTAGCTAGGATAGTTAATTCATTATTTGAACTGTATTATTCTTTCGGTCCCTCCGAGCGAGGGTAAACTTGTAATAAGTGTGGGTGAGTGTGTGCATGTCTTCCAACCCCCACTTCTTTCTCCCTTTTACTTACCTGCTTTGATGGTTAGTAATAGGTCATGTTTAAATTAGCATACCTTATGCTGCGCATACGTGCATCCATGCATTTGTCTCGCACGCATCGGCTCGGTACATCATGCTAACGGCATTTGTATTTCAATTCCAAATTGAATACGTGTTAGTTGTAGCATTTCACATGTCAATGTAGATTAGCCGAGCCTATCTTAGTTACATTTTGCATGTGGTGCATTAGCCATCTTAACATGAACTAGGATCATGCATGTGATTACTAACTGGTTTCTGTTTTGGCTTGGAGTACTAGGTAAGCATTTATGTTTTAGCATACCGCATGTGTGTGAGTGTTGCCATGATAGCATGATTACCATGTGGCTAGATGCTTATGTGATAAACTGTTTGGATGCCTGTGGGTGAAGGTTGGATTGTCTGGGTTGGAAAAACTCATTGAAATCCGTATTTTAGCCTACTTGCGAGTAGCAAATTCCAAAGTGTTTCTCAAGACAAACGGATATGCAATGCTTATTTCCAAATTAGGCAATCTAGTCTAATAAATGGAATAAGAGCACATAACGTTTTCAAAAACGGATATCATGGTTAGTAGAGGCCGATCTTCGGATCGGGCGAGAGGGGGTGCTCATAGCTGACATTCCCCAATCGTACCCAAGTTCCCGAGCCGAGGCAACTTTGGTGATGACGGACACGTGACCTTTGGCACCGAGTCAGGGTTTCCTAAATTCCCCCATAAAAAATATTTAGGTGGTGACTCTGTATCTGGCAAAGCAGTCCATGTTTGGCACTTCTTTTCAAAAATCTGTTTCCCAAAACGATTTGTCGGATTTGGACTCTTTGGTTTAGATTGAGAACCGTGACACAAATCGAGTCCGAACTGTAGCGGGGCCCCACGCGGGCGCGTCTACACTTACGTTTAGGTTCTGGAATTGCTACTTTTGCTAAACACCCCCACACTCTTAACATTTTAAGATTAGGTACTCGTTTTTTTCTAGATTTCATAAGGTGTTTTATCATTATCATTCACAATTACTCTATTTAATATAACACAAGCAGTGAGTATCGCTTCCCCTCACAAGCTCTCCGGTAAACCAGAACTAATAAGCATTGCATTTATCATATCCATTAAAGTTCTATTTTTCCTTTCAGCTATCCCATTAGATTGTGGAGAATAAGGTAGGGTTACTTCATGAATAATTCCATGTTCTTCACAAAAGGTACTAAGGGTACCTACATTATATTCACCTCCTCTATTAGATCTAAGTTTCTTAATCTTTCTTTCTAATTGATTTTCTACTTTAGCTTTATAAATTTTAAATTTACTAAATACTTCATCTTTGGTTTTAATTAAATATAAGTAACAAAACTTAGAACAATCATCTATAAAGGTTACAAAATACTTATTTCTTGCTCTAGTTAGTGGCCTATTAGAATCACAAACGTCATTATGTATAAGGTCTAAGAGTTGTGAATTTCTTTGTACTGATTTATGAGGTTTCTTAGGTTGTTTTGCTTGCACACATATTTCACATTTGCGTTTAACATCAATAGATGATTTAGGTACTAATTCTAAATCCATCATTTTCCTAGTTTTCCTTAAATTCACATTTCCAAGTCTTCTATGCCACAAATCACAAACTTCAATATTCAAAATATTATGAGAGATATAATTAACTTCAAAAGATACATTCAATTTAAATAAACCATCACATACAAAACCTTTACCAATAAAAATAGCATTTTTACTGCTTACAATTTTATTCTATTCCATTACAATTTTGTAACATAACTGTACTAAACACGATCCACTAATAAGATTTCTTCTAACTTCAGGAACATATCGCACATCTCTCAAAGTTAAGAGTTTTCCAGAAGTCATCTTTAAATCTATATCTCCAATGTCAAGTATCGGTGCAATTGATCAATTTCCCAAAGTTATACTTCCTCCACTTGATTTCTGGAAAGTTTTAAAATAACCACAATCAAAACACACATGTATATTAGCCGCAGAATCTAACCACCAATCTTGATATTCAAAAGTAGAATTAATTTCAAGATTATACCTAAAAGATGGTCCGGTAATTTCTTCTTCTCCAAAATCATATTCACTTGAGCATTATGACCTTGATTTCTTTGCTTATTGTTGAACCTTGGTTTATACTCATCAGTCTTATTAAAAAAACAATCCTTAGCATAATGATTGGTTCTTCCATATACATAGCACAACCTCTTACCACTCCCTTGTCCCATAAAATTATTAGCATTGGCTTGGTAGTTGTTATTATGGTGTTTGCCATTTTGACCTCTAGATTTAAACTTAAGGTTGTTCTTGAAAATTTTACCTCTAGGTCGAAAGTTATTCCTATTGTTGGAATTATTCTTATTCCTATTCTCCACCACATTTACCTTAGGCGTTTTCTCTTTTCCAGTTTATAGATTTGATCTATGCTTCTCTTCCACCCTATGTGTATTGATTAATTGAGTTAATGACAGATCTCCTTGTTTGTGACTAAGACGCTTAGCAAAGTCATTCCAAGATGGAGGTAATTTATCGATAAGGCAAGACACTTTTGTCACGCCCCACTTTTTATTACTCGAAGTCATTACCAAATTCATTAACTTAATTCAATTTCAAGGATAACATGCGGAAATAAACTCATACATTCAATCCGTAGAAATGATTAACAATACTCTCATTCGTATGCAAAGTAAAGATTACATGAACATACTTAATAAATTGCCCTTGGGCTTACATCACTTAAGGTACAAGAAGAAGGGTGTAACCCTTTTACAACAATGGCATTCCGCCAACATAACTGAGGCCCCGTGGCCAGTAAATAAGTAGATCCAAAATCTTGCAGCTCAATCTGCTTAATACCTGAAAAAGATTCAACAACGTAGGATGAACATATAGTCCAGTAGGGAACTCAACATGATCATCAACAATAACAACTTACAGCTAGCTATGATCATGAACACTCATTCTCATACTAGAATAGTAAAGTGACAGTTTATACAAAATATATATGTATGAACTTTTCTTGAAAACAACCGTTTCAATCAACACTATAAATGGTTTATCTTTCCTTTTTCCTTTCATTAAACCTCGTTCCCAATCTTTCATAACCTTAACAAATACTTAGGAAGTAATCTCACTAAGCCCGATACTCTCTTCCATTTCCTATACATACTCAGATGCACCTCTTCAAACATGTTTATCTTTAAAACCTACGTTCTCCTCCACACTTTCCAAAAGACAAAAAGACATTTTGGTTCGTTTCCATTACTATCATAACTATACATGCATATCTTTGTAAAAATATAAATTTATAACCCACCAACATGTATACAATCAACCAATGGAGTAACTTGGTCCTCCGAACTGTAACCAATCAAATCCATGATATTTTCAGTTACAACGAAACAACAACAATCCCATTTCGCTCTACTAGCTATGTGCGTAGTAAGCCAACAATACACCCCACTCAACAACATAACAACAAGCCAGTTTACCAGGCGCTAGCTGGAGGGGTATGGTACCTTCGATTATTAGTGCAGACAGTTCTCCAGGCGCTAGCTGGAAGGTAACGGTACCTTTGATTCTAAGCGCGGTCAGTTCTCCAGGCGCTAGCTGGAAGGGTATGATACCTTTGATTCTAAGCGCGAGGCATAACATCAACAATCACAGCACATCAAGGCATAACCAACATGTATAATGCATATACATAAACCATCAAGACACCAACAATGTGTTAAAGCATATGAACACATGACTATCTCCTTTTGAGCAAATATACATATATATAATGTATCTAGCACTTCATCACATACGATGTTCAATTAATCAATGGTAAAATGCATACCTGACAATTCCACACAACCGTGTCATCCTCCACCGATGACCAAGGACAAAACCTCTAGATGCATATAGTTAGTACATCTATTAATAGATTCAAATATCATGAATCACAAACCCAACAACAACATTAACATGGTAGTTAAAGATACAACTTCTACATGTGTGTTCAACACTCAAGATACAACAATCCAATTCTTAAACTTATTTCGAAAACACTTCTCTCATTTTCACAAAAACGATTCCATTTCCTTTTTGTTATCACAAAACCAACTCCACTAATCTTGTTTCCATAAAATCAACTCTAAAGCGATGGCTAATCCCTTAGGCATTAACACCCTTACCACACTCATTTTGACAAAAGAGATTTACACACAATGGTCAACAAACCCCCATTATAATTTACCCAACCAAAATATAATTTAGGGCTTTTCTTTTATTAACTACAACATGCTAATTTATATTCTAATTAGCCAAGACAACAATCAATGAAGCCAAAACCATTCTCCACACAACCAACCCTAGGTTTATTTCATGATTTTCAAACAAATCCAACATGGTACAATTTTCATGCAATATAAAAATTACCACATGTCTATCTATAGACGGAGTATTGAAAAAGAACAAGGAGAATCCCTACCTCAAATGGAGAACTCAAATAGAGAAGATGACCCGAAATCAAAGTGCTCTAAATCCCAAATTTCTTGGATCACAACGAAGCCCTCGACGATCAACACACTTCTTACAAAGGCCCAAGGTGAGGAAAACACTCTAGCTAGATCAATCCTAAGAGAGAAGTTAGGTTTTAGAGTGAGGTGCTCTCCAATGGCGGTTTTGAAAAAGTAAGAGAGAGAAAGGAAATCAAAAAGTGAACAAAAAGGTCGGATCTCGGCTTTATATAAAAGTCGCCCCGCTCGAGCGTCGAACTCCCCGCTCGAGCGTCACTCACAAATCCCCGCTCGAGCGGCGGATGCACTCTCCCAGAACTTATACAGACATGATGCCCGCTCGAGCGTCAAACTCCCCCGCTCGAGCGTATACCACTGCAGACGAAATACTGGATGGATGATTTCCCCGCTCGAGCGCCGAAACCCCCGCTCGAGCGGAGAGGCCAAAAACTGGGCAAAGATTCTAAGTTCTAAAACATCACCAACTTATTCCCAACAAGTCCAACACAACCCAAAACTCTAAGATAAAGAGAAAGGGATAGAAAAGAGGATAAGACAACAACAAATCTACGGAACCAAGTCCGGATTACAGTTAAACAACAACAGGGAATACCGGGATCGCTATAACTTTAAACTCCTCACTAAAAGTTGTCCCTTTCTTCTCTACTTTTCTAAGTAGTTCTTGAAACTCATGAATTTGGTCTTCTACAAGTATGTCATCTTTCATTTTATACCCATTAAAATTAGAGACAATGAACTTATCAATACCAACATCTACAGTTCTATATTTGGCCTTTAAGGTTTTCCATAGTTCTTTTGCAGTCGAGGTGGTTGACTGATATACATCATATAAATGGTCAGATAACACACTAAGGATTCTGTTATAACAATGAAATTCGATTTGTTCGGATGACAACCAAGATCCAACAAAATCCTGATCTTCTATGGAAGACATAAGACCCAACACGGTCAACCAATATCTTGTTTGTTTTTGCCATCTTTCAAAATTGTTACCATTAAATTTTTCAGGCTTCACACTAACAGTTTCTTCTAAATTAGCCATAAAAATAAATTAGTTAACGTACAAGAGAGTAGACAATTATAAAATCTGTAAGAGACAATAATGAAACAATAAAAAATGTTATTAAATTTGAAATTGAAAATTAATTGCCAAAAATTTAGGAATAGATAAAATGTGACAAATTATTTATACAGATAAAATCTACACACAATAAATTATAACATGAACAATGCTAATTAAATATCATGAATCTAAACAACATAATTTATCATCTGAAAATTTTGATTTTACTCAACAACTTTTCTAAGAATAATTAATATAAAAATAAAAAATAAAAAATAAAAAATAAAAAATAAACTACACATAAACAACAAGTTCTACAACTTCCCTGGATTAATATATATATATATATATATAAGTCAATATAGTGACCCTGGTTTTGACCCGTCTCTTGTGGTGTTCTGGACTCGAGTTTGTATTGTTTGGATGGTGGTTCATGTCTTGCTTCCTTTGTCTTCCCCTTAATGTTGGTTATTGGGTTGTGGTTGTGTGTTTAGAACATGGTGGTTGCTTGTTTTTCCAAGTCTTTGTTGCCCAGAATTTGGCTCTTCCGCTCGAGCGGGCATTCTTGCGCTCGAGCGGGCTTCACAAAATGTTTCACGCTCGAGCGGACCGTGTTATAACAGGTCGCGAAAGTGACATTGTAGATCACTTTTCTGTTGTCTCTCTCTCTCTCTAAAAGTCTCGAAATCTGCAGATCTAGAGCCTTTCTCTCTAGAAATCAACATCTCTCTTTGATTTCTCCAAATCCATTGAGATTTTGGCCATAGTTCCTTCATGAAAGTTGTGTAACTTCTCAAGGGCTTCATTGTGTACGGTGGAGATCGAGTTTCATCGTCGTTGATTTTGGGGGTTTCAACTCTTTTCTTCTTCTAAGCTTGAGGTAGGGATTTTCTACACTCTAATATGGTTTTTAGCTTAGTTATTTGCTATTGTGTATAGATGATGAGATTTGGTTGTGGTTTGGACAAATCTAAGATTTGGGTGTGAAATGAAAAGAGGGATTTTTTATGTACAAGAGATAAATGAGTATGGGGTTTGAATATAAGGTCTTGGTGTACCAAAATAGTTGATTTTGGGTGTTTGGGTCAATATTGGAAAAATGGGGATTTTTGCCCTAATTTGATAAAATGATTATTTTGTATAAATAATTGGTATTAACATTGAATATGTTAAATTGGATGGTTATGGTTATAAATGGTGATATTGGATATGTATTATCTCACCTATGGAAGTTTTGCATAAACTATTTATTTTGATACTGAATATCTCTTTAGAAATAAATGCATTGGGCTATCGGTGAAGGATAGTCATAATTGTTGTAGAAATTGTATGAGGATTAGGCGATTTAATGCTAATCTATTGTTGTGTCATTGAATATGACCATATTTATAAATACATTGTATATGTATGTTTATTGGGAGAAGAAAGGGAATGTACTCCATATGTGATTATGTTTATAAATAAATTGTATATGTGTGTTTATTGGGAAAAGAAAGGGAATGTACTCCATATATGATTATGCTTATAAATACAATGCATATGTATATTTGTTTGGGAGGAGAAAGGGGATGGACTCCATTTAAAGCAAGTTGGCCGAAGTGTCCTGGGTGAAAGACCCGAAATTTTATATATAAATGGGTGCCGCTTCTTCGGACGAAATATCCGTAAAATGGCAAGTTTGAAGTGTTTATGTTTGTTTTGCATAAATGGAAAACCATTGAGTTGTAGTCTCTTTTTGGTTGTTGAAAGATAATGAATTTAACTCAAGAATTGAGTAGCATATATGGACTGGAAATGATTGGGGAAAAATGGATTAAGATTGGTCTTAGTGGCATATGGATATGCAAGCCTTGTGGATACTTCCGTATCGGTATTGTTTATATACGTGGTATTTATACCTTTGCTAAACCTTATATATTGTGTTAGATTATCTCTACTGGGCTGTTGGCTCACCCTATATGAGAATATCATTTTCAGGTGCAGGTGAGATGTTTCCTCCAAGGCAATAGCATGGGTGGACTTTCGGGAAGCAAGGGCTTCTTGTGTATGCCTTATGTGTGTATGTTTGTTATTTGTAAAGCCAAGGGCTTAAGATGTAATGAGCGAGACTCAATTTGTGTAACCAAGCAATGACTTGGAAAGATGTAAGCCTGCATGACATTTAACTGATTGTTAAACAGTGAACTCTAATGTATGAAAGTATGTTGTTTCTCATATTTATTCCGCATATGAGTTGTCTTTATTGTATTATTTTGAGGGCGTTACAGTCAATGTTTGAAAACAAAGTTACACTATTTCCGGAAAGAAAAACAAACAAAGAAAAATAAATAAATAAAAATGAATAAGATCAAAGTAATCAAACAGGACTCACTCCACAATACAAACAGGTGTATATATTATTGTATTGTAATCAACAAGAGAGGCACGTTTACCGATTTGATTTTGAAAAAAAAAAAAAAAACAAATTTTACCAAATTGACGGGAAACAAAACTTCCGTTTTTTTTAACAGATTTGTTCAAGACCAACAAGTGCAATTATGAAACACAAATAATTAAAAGATTAAATATGTTACAGACTTAATGACTTTAGATTGTTGTGGGAATTCAATAATAATTATCTTAAATCAATTTTATAGAAAAAAATTGAAAGCAAAACAGATTCTGAAAAACTAGGTTTTACAATTCAACAAAACTATATATACATATATATAACAAAATAAGCAAAAGATGAAGATAAGGGTTTAGAAAATAGCCTGTGTGATTGTGAGAGGCACGTCAAAGACGCTGTCCTAAAGTCGTTATGCGCTCCCTTCGTGCAGGTTTTAACGATCACAAACGACTCTAAGATACAACCCAAAAATTTATAGGATCTGATACAATGCACAGTTGCACCAGAAGAATTTGCCAAGAATATATCAATTGCCCAGAAATATTGTCACGCCTCAAACTCGCCCCTAAAAGTTTGGGCATGACCCATTCGGAAACGAACACTAAATCGGATATACATATCATATGGGGCCTGAACGGAAGCATTTAGTATAATAAAATAACTTAAACTAATACAGAATCATATCTATTGAGCTAATACTACATGCCAGGATCACATACATCAGAATCATTAATCATATGTACGCACATACACGTACTCAGCCCCTTTACTGAGCGTATAACTAAACAGTGGCAAAAAAAGGGATTATATACATACATTTTAACTTTAGGTAGACAACTAAAGTACAAGCCAAGATCTTAACAAAACTTCACAGAAATGCATGGGCTTGGTCTGAATGCATGGGCTTGGTCTGGGTGCCTCGACTCAATGAGGTTGACAACTGAAGGGCGAGCAACAAGGGTTAGAACGGACTTCCAAAGTGATTACCTACAGGACAGACATAACACAAAGTGAGCTAAGCTCAGGGAATAATAGTACATAAACAATTCAATGTTCAACTTGATTTATAATACATTCAATGCATGCATAAACAAAGAGGACATATGGTTAATTTAATTCTGTATTAATTTCAGAACAGCCTTAGGCCCAGTCTTTAACATAATGGCTTTAAGCCCTTGAACGGAGTGGCATGAAGCCCTTATACAGAACGGCATAAAGCCCTTTTCATGCCTGTATGAACTCAAGAGGTGACTCGTACGGATTCTAGAGGTGACTCGCATTGCAGCACTTAGTTCCGTACAACACTTTGTTTCATACTAACCGATCATACAAAATGGCCTTAGGCCTCACAGATGTCACAGAACGGCCATAGGCCTCACAATGTCACAGAACGGCCAAAGGCCTCATAACTTTCACAAAACGGCCATAGGCCTCATAACTTTCACAGAACGGCCATAGGTCTCATAACTTTCACAGAACAGCCATAGGCCTCATAACTTATGTATGGACTCAAGAGGTGGCTCGTACGGATTCTAGAGGTGACTCGCATTGCAGCACTTAGTTTCGTACAGCACTTTGCTCCATACCGGAAATTCATAGGTCTTAAGACCGAATCACCCATATCATGTCATGGCATAGCATAAACAGAATCAGAATTCATACTTGATTATACATGGTACATCCAATAGTACTGACGAATCCATATAGAGCATACTTGTTATATCATGTCACAAAATGATGTTAAACCTTTGCATTCATGTCGTAGGTTCTTAATGACCTCGGGTCCATATGTAACACAATAGAATAATCTTGGATACACACAGATACCATTGTTCAAAGATGAACATAAATTCCATTTATTCATTAAGAAGTAACGTAGTATGCTGATAAATAACAGAGGGTTAACATTTGTTATTGACAAAGAAAAATGATTCCAAAGTCATACCAATGTACGCAAATCTTTCAACGTTCATGTAAGTTCACATTGATTTCCAATCGTCATAAATATTCATGTAACACTTACGAAGAACAGAGCGTTAGTGACAATAATTATCAATGGTAAATAAAATGTACATTTTTGTACTGCTACTCACAGTGGTAGGTCCCTGATAGCGGTGGAGCGATGTCCTCGTCTTGACCTACAACACAATGCACATAACAGATTACGAGAATAAAACCTTCATTCCTTACTCCATAGCTATGGTGGTTCCAGACTCGTTAGTCCTCCATAGGTTATAACCCATGCCTCAAAAGATAGGAGGAATCGATAGGAGAAAGGTTGAAACGAAGAAACGGTACAAACCCAGTAAATAGAAAGTGAACAGTCATCACTAATTTGGGCATAACTATTTCTGTACTTAGAATTTGGGAGTGAGACTACACCATTGGAAACTAGACTTCCGGGGCTTGATTTTAGGCTCAAGAATCACTCAAAACGGAGTCCGGATGCAAAAGATATGCTTGTTCAAAGTTACAAGGTATAAGCTGAAACAGGGGTGGCCGCTCGTGCGCCCACTTTGGCCGCTCGTGCGGTCCAATTCCGCTCGAGCAGAAGAACCCGGCCGCTCGAGCACCCAAAAGCAGAATGAAAACCCCTTTTTTCTTCTTCATGTCTGCTCGTGCGGTGCCCATGGCCGCTCGTGCGGTCTGGGCAAAGAAATCAGTCCGAAAATAGCTCTTTGATTTGGAACCTCTCATATCAAAACCAAACTTCAATTTCATGTAATTCAAAGCTTAAAACCCTCTATTACATGATAAATTTTACATTTTTAGCTTCCATTAAGCATCATAGTTTCAAAATACTACCCAATTCCCAAGCACAAAACAAGAGTAAGAATTAGAGCACCAAAAGCATAAAATAACCATGATTTGGGATTCAAGCTCACTTCCACAATAAACCTCAAGATAAACCAATATAAAGAATTTAATTCTTCAATTAACCAACTCTTAAGGAATCAAGGTTCAATTCATGAAAAGAGTTCATCTAAACTTATATCTATCAACCCCAACTCAATTGGGTGGTTTCTCTTCATTTGAGATCATGAATTTAAACTAGTAATAGATCAATCTTAAGGGGTTAAGTTGATTTCACATACCTAGAGCCAATCTCTTGAAGTAATTCCATCAATTTCCCCATCTTTCCTCTTCATTCTCAAGCTCTTCCTTCCTTCTTCTCCTTGAGTTCTCTATCTCTCCCTCTCTTACGTGGCTCCCCCTTTCCTCTAGATATTTATGATTCTAAGAGATGAGTCCATCCACTCATAAGGCACCCATTATATAAGTATACACATACACACCAACATAACACAATAGAGAGAGCCAAACGTGGCCTTACGATTCGTACGAAATCAAATTTCAATTAAACTTCTCAAAGAACTCTAAAAATTATGCGGATCATAAATATGTCCCCTGTTCTGGTTTCTGAAGCCTCTAATGCCTTCAATTTGCAGTATAAAGTTAACCACCCAAACGTGCATTAACGAATCAGACAAATTAGATTTCCAATTAATGTTTCCAAATAGTTCCAAAAATTCCCATTAACGTATCCAAGTACTCAATTTTGATTTTTGAACCCATATAGGTCGGTAATTTCAATTTTAAATCCGTAACTCAATAGATAATGCTTCAATTCCAAAAGATATAATTA
This sequence comes from Camellia sinensis, assembly GCF_055761805.1. Lineage (NCBI taxonomy): Eukaryota > Viridiplantae > Streptophyta > Magnoliopsida > Ericales > Theaceae > Camellia > Camellia sinensis. The sequence continues at coordinate 55,673,000 of NC_138967.1, forward strand.
AATTAAAACACCTCATCTCATAGTTAAAGACAAATGATTTCTTATACGCATTTTGGGGTCTTTACATTCTCCCCACCTTAAGAAGTTTGGTCCTCCAAACTTGATTCACTTTGTCACAAGTCTAGTTCTGTCCTAGACATGTAATATTTCTCAATTATTTAGCCATTCACAATCCTATATAGTCAATTTCAATGGAGTTTGCTCCCCAAACTACACGTAATTCATCTTTACTGACTAATTGGTAACCCAATTGAGAATAATACTTAATAACATCAAAGCATCGTCTCATCATTCACAATCCTGGTACATTTCAATTTGTTGATCCAAAGGTCATACCTTCCAAATACTATAACAACTTAAGGACATTCAGAAATGGATTCACTCAAGTATTCGATTACATGAGACTCATGAGCTATCATACATAGTTCAAACTCTTTAGGTTCACAAACAACCCCAACTCTTACTCCCTCAAAGGTTAAGGAAACGTTTACTACATAATCATGTTTCAAAGGCACATGCATCTTACAACAATTAAACCCAGAATAACAAATAAGTTCTAGATCAATGACTTTGTGGCTCCTTGCTTACTATCAGAATTAGACTTATCAGTTCAAATCAGATTTCTAACAGACTCCAAATGACAACTCAAATCCCATATCAAGGAATTACATGTTCAGAGTAAATTATCGGTAAAATCAAATACGTATCCAACCTTAATGATCACAATTCCCGAATTACAGTAAGGTATAATCATTTAAAATCCATGTTTACTTGGAAGATCTTAAAGTCAACATCATGACATCAAACACATAATACATTTACTATAAAGCTATTATATTCTTGTTCCATGTTTAGTAAAATGTTCTTATCATGGACAAAACATTTCCAAAAATATGTAATACATAAAGTTCATCAAACCTTTCATAATTACACAAAATATGTTGTTCGGAGACATTACCCAGAAACTTATCAGACCTTTCAAAGATTATTAGATGATGGAATAATTCCCAATAGCATTAAACTTATTTAAACTTTGACAGAACAATCTTTGATCCAACTTATAATAGATAAGACATAATGACTTCAAGTTCAACATAGAGCATTCATCAAGTATGCCACACTGAATTATCAAATGGAAAACTCATTCATGCATAGCAAAATATCTCTTTCAGGAAACTTATCACATCCTGAACATTCGGAGTTTCGTAACATACTTAGTCATTTTGGGGAAATTATTCGCAAAGCTTATCATATTATACACATGGTAGAAGTTCTTAGCATTCTTTATCATTTCAGAAAATACATCATATAGAACATTTCATAACCCAAAATATAAATTTCATAACCCAAAATATAAATTTCATAAACATCATATAACATAGTCATTTTCAAAATCCTTTATACAAAAGTATCTTTTACAAAGACATTACTTACTCAGGTCTATAGTCAACTCACACAGGATCACACATTATTCACCTATGTTAGAAGTACTGAACGTAATTGGTGGCACGACATCTCTAAATAACACAGATCACATAAGTTTCATTCCAATGATCACTCATTTGCAAATCACATTAAAGGAACAAGACTTGAATTAATTCGCATATAAATATTTCACCCTTAATTTGACAATTTGCAATATCTAACATTTGCATATTTACACAGAAATATATCACAGAAATAACTTCTCAATCTTAAGTCGTTAATACCCACAGGCAGGGTTGTTGTTCTTGTGGAAGTTATCAGATCCCCATTTATTTAATTGATCTTAAAGTAGTCAATGACCACCCATCTTTTTGTTTTTTTTTTGTTTTTTTGTTTTTTTGTTTTTTTGTTTTTTTGTTTTTTTTACAAGTATCATGTGGGCAGACACATAACTTGGATAAGGTCCTTCATGTCATTTAACCATTCCTTATAAAATGTCCTGATTACAGATGACAGACTACTCATAAACAAAACAGATTACAGATTTCCATAAACAAATCCCGTTTACACATAAACAGAACTCATTCGACATCATCAATAATCCTTTCGGTTTCCCATCAGAAATCGTCAATAATTTCCTCAGTTCACGAGATTACATTATTTACATGTTGTTTCAAGATCAATAACCAATTCCTCAGCATAGCTTATCTATTTAGCCTCCAGTAAGGAGCAAATTCACAATCAATTAACTCCTTTCACAATTTTAAGGGGAATCACTATATGCATAACTTCTTCTTACAGCCAATCATACTCAACATAATTTCAATTATCCCGCAAACCACATCTTATCAAAATATTCAAATACAGTAACCTCTCAAAATCACAGATCTAAACATTCTTTTGGCAAGGAAGACATAACTATATCATAAGGGTTAGAGGATCACATATATCACTTTCTTTGGTCTTAGAAAGATTCCATACTTAGAGTTTAATCACTCCGTCTAAACAGATGCTAGGAAGCACAATCACGTTATCATCATTTCTCATGGGTAATTACCAACCCAAAATAGCAACAAATGTCACACATTGGCATATAAATTATCTTACCGATGAGTTCAAACCCTCACTACGCTTCCGCTGCGCAACTCTATTAATTTAATCCCACAATTTTCCTTTTCATTCTTTCTAACCATGCGGGGGTAGAACTCTCCGGATCTTCCATCCTTATGCTTACCATGTTCTGCATCACAATCAATTACTATATGCACAAAAAATGTACGATAGACATGGATCATGATCATTAGCGTTAACAGACACACTTAACGTTGCCATCCATCTTTCATATGCAATAAGGATGTCATGCATAATACCTAACTCTTTTCTAGACATCCTAAGCCCAATGGATTCGTGTGTGAGATAGCAACTCGTGCTCTGATACCACTTGTCACGCCTCAAACCCGCCCCTAAAAGTTTGGGCATGACCCATTCGGAAACGAACACTAAATCGGATATATATATCATATGGGGCCTGAACGGAAGCATTTAGTATAATAAAATAACTTAAACTAATATAGAATCATATCCATTGAGCTAATACTACATGCCAGGATCACATACATGAGAATCATTAACCATATGTACGCACATACATGTACTCAGCCCCTTTACTGAGGGTATAACTAAATAGTGGTAAAGAAAGGGATTATATACATACATTTTAACTTTAGGTAGACAACTAAAGTGCAAGCCAAGATCTTAACAAAACTTCACAGAAATGCATGGGCTTGGTCTAGGTGCTTGGACTCACCGAGGTTGACAACTGAAGGGCGAGCAACAAGGGTTAGAACGGACTTCCAAAGTGATTACCTACAGGACAGACATAACACAAAGTGAGCGAAGCTCAGTGAATAATAGTACATAAACAATTCAATGTTCAACTTGATTTATAATACATTCAATGCATGTATAAACAAAGAGGGCATATGGTTAATTTAATTCTGTATTAATTTCAGAACAGCCTTAGGCCCAGTCTTTAACATAATGGCTTTAAGCCCTTGAACGGAGTGGCATGAAGCCCTTATACAAAACGACATAAAGCCCTTTTCATGCCTGTATGAACTCAAGAGGTGGCTCGTACGGATTCTAGAGGTGACTCGCATTGCAGCACTTAGTTCCGTACAACACTTTGTTTCATACTAACAGATCATACAGAATGGCCTTAGGTCTCATAGATGTCACAGAACGGCCATAGGCCTCACAATGTCACAGAACGGCCAAAGGCCTCATAACTTTCACAAAACGGCCACAGGCCTCATAACTTTCACAAAACGGCCACAGGCCTCATAACTTTCACAGAATGGCCATAGGCCTCAAAACTTTCACAGAACGGCCATAGGCCTCGTAACTTTCACAAAACGGCCATAGGCCTCATAACTTTCACAGAATGGCTATAGGCCTCATAACTTATGTATGGACTCAAGAGTTGGCTCGTACGGATTCTAGAGGTGACTCGCATTGCAGCACTTGGTTCCGTACAACACTTTGCTCCATACCGAAAATTCATAGGTCTTAAGACCGAATCACCCATATCATGTCATGGCATAGCATAAACGGAATCAGAATTCATGCTTGATTATACATGGTACATCCAATAGTACTGACGAATCCATATAGAGCATACTTGTTATATCATGTCACAAAATGATGTTAAACCTTTGCATTCATGTCGTAGGTTCTTAATGACCTCGGGTCCATATGTAACACAATAAAATAATCTTGGATACACACAGATACCATTGTTCAAAGATGAACATAAATTCCATTTATTCATTAAGAAGTTACGTACTATGCTGATAAATAATAGAGGGTTAACATTTGTTATTGACAGAGCAAAATGATTCCAAAGTCATACTAATGTACGCAAATCTTTCAACGTTCATGTAAGTTCACATTGATTTCCAATCGTCATAAATATTCATGTAACACTTACGAAGAACAGAGCGTTAGTGACAATAATTATCAATGGTAAATAAAATGTACATTTTTGTACTACTACTCACAGTGGTAGGTCCCTGATAGCGGTGGAGCGATGTCCTCGTCTTGACCTACAACACAATGCACATAACAGATTAGGAGAATAAAACCAATCTTTTTCATTCCTTACTCCATAGCTATGGTGGTTTCAGACTCGTTAGTCCTCCATAGGTTATAACCCATGCCTCAAAAGATAGGAGGAATCGATAGGAGAAAGGTTGAAATGAAGAAACGGTACAAACCCAGTAAATAAAAAGTGAACAGTTGTCACTAATTTGGGCATAACTATTTCTGTACTTAGAATTTGGGAGTGAGACTACCACCATTGGAAACTAGACTTCCGGGGTTTGATTTCAGGCTCAAGAATCACTCAAAACGGAGTCTGCATGCAAAAGATATGCTTGTTCAAAGTTACAAGGTATAAGATGAAACAGGGGTGGCCGCTCGTGCGCCCACTTTGGCCACTCATGCGGCCCAATTCCGCTCGAGCGTAAGAACCCGGCCGCTCGAGCGCCTAAAAGCAGAATGAAAACCCCTTTTTTCTTCTTCATGTTCGCTCGTGCGGTACCCGTGGCCGCTCGTGCGGTCTGGGCAAAGAAATTAGTCCGAAAATAGCTCTTTGATCTGGAACCTCTCATATCAAAACTGTACGGGAAAGAAATAAACTTTTTCGTATAATCCTGTTGATCAAGTCTGCGCTCCTCTGTACGTCGTCGCTTTATCACCTGAAAATACAAACGTGAGCTAGCCAGCGGGTGTGTGCCGGAAACCTCTCCGATGCCTAAGTCAGTAAGCTTGACAAATAGACAGAAGCTCTGCGTATTCAGAAAGCAAAGTTGTGTGTTACCTCTCCAAAGGTGATGTTTGTGAGCTTTTGTAGGTTTCGTGTGGCACAATCCTAGTAGGATTTCTACTCCTTCATGCAGAGTCCCCCTAGGATTCATATTCCTGAAAGATAATGCTTATCCTTCAACACCCCCCTCACTGCTTAAACCAAGTGAGATGGTTTTATCACGGCCGAACTCCAATACGACCAAAGTAAACATGACTATGCACAACCGCAGAATAAGCCGAACTAGCTCTTCCTTTTACTGGTCTTACGTCGGCTTCTCATGCACAACACATGGCGTGGTTAGACCGAACTAACAAGTCATGACCGGTGTAACTCCAAGACCGGTCTAACTTAGCAGTAACGTTAGACCGATCTAACTTCGATCTTCTGTCGGACCGGACTAGATTCACGGCTTTAGGACCGGACTAACTTCCAAATATCCATACGACCGGAGTGACTTACATGGCCCTTTTACTCAGCCCTTCGTATTGCAGTCCAAAACGGTCCATTTACCCAGCTCGGCCCAATTTTCCATACAAATTACCCTCACAATTGCCCCCTTAATTCCACCTGCCTAGCATGATTGGGATTATCTGCCAACCAGCCGAGCTATAAACTCTCAGCCTTTACAACCGAGCTAAAGATTTTTAGCCTTTCCAACCGACTTAAAAGCCTTCAGCCTTTCCAATCGAGCTACTTTCACACCGAACTCTGGCTGTCCGGTAGTAACGTCTCTTCAATCACAGACTGAAACGCTTCCCATTCTAATGGCATGTGGCATGCTCTGATTGGCTGAGGACGGCTGTCATGCCGTCTTTGTACTTTGTGAAATTTGAACAGTCCCGCCTTTTTTTCCCTTTACCTAAGTCGAGCCCCTTCATTTTGACATACTTTGCAATTTCTCTCTCTGTGCCTCCATTGTTCTCCATCTTCTGCAACTGTGAAGCTCGTGCTTGCTGCCATTTCTTACTTCTATTTCCTTCTCTTCACCTGGTGAGTTTTTCAAACCTGTTTTGCTTTTGTGGTCTTAGTATTTGCTTTCTTTCATTCTTGGCATACTGTTTATGTTTTTGCAAAACGTATTTTCTTGCTCCACCTTGCATTTTCTGGGAAAAACTTTAAGAGAACCCCATGAACCTCATGAAGCTGTGTGTAGAACACTTAGTTTGATCCATAATCATGATGTAACAGAACTAGGACACTGTTTATGCTAGGTGAAAATCTAGTAAGTTCACAACCGGATTAACACTTCATGTTTACACCAGTAGTTTTAATAAGAAACCACTTCTTGTATCACCTCAGCCGAGGTAACCAACCGAACTAAGTTTGCACTTAGCATAAGATACCTGAATTCCAACCGATCTAGGCCATTGGGGGCTAAACCAGCTTTCTTAGTTTTTCTGACTGAACTCAAAAAGCTGCCCCTAGACGATCAACCAGTCTAACAGAACCATTTTCACAATCGAGATATCGAGACGCTTGCAAAGGCCGAGCTAATAAAAACCCTGCTCAAACCGAGCTACCAACTACCCTGCAGAAACTGAGATAGAGCCTGTAGTATCCCATACAGTCGAAGTAGGACTTCTTTATCTTTACTTTGATTTTGTAGCACAGTCAGTGATCTGTGCTTAACACCTTTGTTTTCCACTTTGCAGACTTAGGTTGCCCAGGCACTCCTCTGCGCGCTCAACCGAGCTACTGAGCACCGTTTTCAGACCAAACTAATTTATAATTTAAAAATAAATGGGGAAGTATAGGTTTTTGGTAGAAACCCCTGGAGGCCTGGCCGAATTCCGTAAGGACTACAACATCCCTGACGACGTACAACTTGTCTTAGCCAAAAAAGATGTCACACCATGGGGGAACGAGGGCTTCGTACCTTTTACCCTCCTTTCAATAATAGAAACCGGACTAAGATTCCTAGTCCAGCCATTAATTTGTGAATTCCTTAGACAAACATGACTATGCCCAACCCAACTTTCCGCCAATTCATACCGTATAATAATGGGAATAGCCGAATTGAACCGCCAAGCCGGTCTTAATCTCGGTCTAGCCGAAATATTCCATCAATATTCCTTGGGATCAAAAGAAGATGGGTGGGTCTACTATTTAAGAATACGCCGTCGCCAAGAGAAGATAATAAAATATACACCGGACAAAGATTTAAACGATGACGATTTTTTCTGGGTGTCTGGGAACTTTGAGGATCATCAAGCCCAGATTCCTGGCCGACGTATAAACTGGAAAAAAGGAATCCCCGGTATAACTTACTTTGGCTATATGCATGCTTTTGTTTTACTTCGGTTTCTGGCTTCATAACCGATCTAACAGTTGTATTCTTTTCGCAGACTCAGCTCATCTTGCATCCTTGTACAGTTACCCCAACCTGAACACACTCCGTGCCGCACTACAGGTTGAAGAAAGGAGTTGGGCTAAGCTGTTAAATTTTGAGCCGACCTATAGATACAGCGGTCGCCGAAAAGCCAGAGTGACCGATTTCCTTATTGAAGACGCACCAGAATCGGATCCAACCTTGCCAGAAATTAGACTAATCCCACTAACCGCTGAAGAAGAGATGGCCAAAAAGAGTAGAGTCAGGGCCCTCTTAACCGAGACAAACAGGGCCGAGGTACCATCACCAAGCCAAACGCAACAGACCGTTGTGGCTCTTCCCTCTCAACAGCCCTCAACATCTCGTGCGCACAAGCGTGCCCGGACTAGCCAAGCCGAGCAACGCCTAGTCGACGAAGATGAGTCCATCCTTCCACCGAGCCCTCAACCCAGCCTTCAACCGGAGCAATCTGACCGAGCTGACTCCTCCAAATGGGCTCCAATTCTCACCTTTCAAAACCGAGATATCCAGGAAACTGACTCGGTTGTTGCTAAGAAGGATCACTTGATGGCTTCCAATCTAGCCAAGAGTGTTTGCCTTCCAAAAGATATGGAGCACCACAACAAGCAACTAAACACCGAGCTGAAGGCCATCCGGTCATCAGCAAAATCAATGATCCTGGTAGGTGGCTCTCTGTTTTCTTTGTCTAACTTTTTCCCAACTGTTAGTCCGGCTAAAGAGAGTTATTATTTTGCAGGCCATTCAGAAGAACAACATTGCACATAGGAAAGTGCTGGAGCTCCGGAAAACAACGAGACAGGCAATGGCTGAAGCCGAAGCCAAGACTGCCGAACTAACATGTTCTCAACAAAGGATGGCCGAGCTGGAGGCCGAGGTAACTTGTCTAACCGGACTAGTTGCCTCGGCTGACAGTGATAAACGGCGAGCTGTTACCGAAGTGAAGGACAAATATTTGTGGGAGATGGCATAGCTTGAAGGCGCTAAAGACGCCGAAATAATAGTTCTGAAGAAGAAGGCTGAGGATGCCGAGGTGAAGGGTTTGAAGGATGGCGAGGCTGCGTACATCCAACAGTGTGAAGCTGCGAAGGACTTGTTCTTCAAATGCGGCTGGAGGGGTGCTGTGGAGCAGCTCGGTTGTGGGCCTGACACCGATGTCTACAATGCTCTGTAGTATTTCATTCCAGCTTCACTGGCGGAGTATGCTGCCGACCTCCAGAAACAATTTCTTGAAGCGTCTGACGATGAAGAAGAAGATGAGCAAACTGAGACTCCGGTTGTCAACGCGGCTGTCAACGATCAATTAGCTCGGTTGGAGCCAGTAGTCGAAGACTTGACGACCGAAAATGTGCTTCCAACAGAGACCATGCTTCCAACTGAGACTGTTCGCCCCTCTGAAACCGGAGTCGGTGTTGATATTGAAGCCGATCTCGATCTTTTTGACTAATTTTGTATTTTTCTTTTTCTTGGACTTGTAACCGGGCTGCGGTCTCTCTTGTGTACCTCTTTAATGAAAATCCTCTTTTGTGCTCAACTCTTATTCCGGTTTTGATTTGTATGCTTGCACTTGTAATGTCTTCTATTACTCCAATTGCTATTTCGGTTTACTCTGTATGCTTGTACCTGTACTGACTTTGCTATAGCTTCTATTGCTCCAATCGTTACCTCGGTTTACTTTTCAGTTTGTGCTTTCTTTCTAACTTTAATTTAACCGAGCTGTCTGTCCTTACTAGCCAACCACTCTTTTGCCGATATAATTACTTCGGCTAAAGAGTACTAAGAGTTGGTTTAATCCAGCCAACCACTCTTTAGCCGATGTCCTTTCTTTGGCTAAAGAGTACTAAGGGTTGGTTTAATCCAGCCAACCATTCTTTAGCCGATGTCCTTTCTTCGGCTAAAGAGTACTAGGAGTTGGTTTAATCCAGCCAACCATTCTTTAGCTGATGTCCTTACTTCGGCTAAAGAGTACTAAGGGTTGGTTTGATCCAGCCAACCACTCTTTAGCCAATGTCCTTACTTTGGCTAAAGAGTACTAAGAGTTGGTCTAATCCAGCTAACCACTCTTTAGCCGATGTCCTTTCTTCGGCTAAAGAGTACTAAGAGTTGGTTTAATCCAGCCAACCTTTCTTTAGCCGATGTACTTACTTCGGCTAAAGAGTACTAAGGGTTGGTTTAATCTAGCCAACCTCTAAGTTAGTTTTTCCAGCCAACTTAGAATAAAATGTTTGGTTATTCTGACCAAAACGTCCTGCAGCCTGGATCCTTATCCTAGGCTTAGGAGGGGTGTTGGTTCAATCCAGCAAACCTCTAAGTTAGTTTTTCCAGCCAACTTAGAATAAAATGTTTGGTTGTTCCGACCAAACGTCCTGCAGCCTAGATCCTTATCCTGGGCTTGGGAGGGGTGTTGGTTTAATCCAGCCAACCTCTAAGTTACTTTTTCCAGCCAACTTAGAATAGAATGTTTGGTTATTCCGACCAAACGTCCTGCAGTCTGGATCCTTATCCTGGGCTTAGGAAGGGTGTTGGTTTAATCCAGCCAACCTCTAAGTTGGTTTTTCCAGTCAACTTAGAATAGAGTGTTTGGTTATTCTGACCAAACGTCCTGCAGCCTGGATTCTTATCCTGGGCTTAGGAGGGGCGTTGGTTTAATCCAGCCAACCTCTAAGTTAGTTTTTCCAGCCAACTTAGAATAGAATGTTTGCAATGTACCTGACTTCACTAAAGCTAACTTTTACAGAGAACAACTTATGCTGAAAAGGATCGATTGTTTTTATTGAGGATAGAAAAAATTACACATGTTTGAAAAGAAAAAAGCTAAAAGTAAAATAACTTGAGATTGGCAGTGTTCCATGGCCTAGGGATTGTTTTGCCGTCCTTGTCTTCTAGGTGGTATGCCCCTTTGCCTGCTAACCCAACCGCTTTGTAAGGACCTGCCCAGTTTGGCCCTAACTTGCCATCTCCCGGTATCAAGGTATTTCCCATCACTTTGCGCAGTACCCAATCTCCGATCTTGAATTGCCTTGGATGCATTGTTTTGTTGTATTTCCTGGATAACTCTTGTTGGTATGAGGCAATGTGAACCAGTGCTCTTTCTCTTGTTTCTTCCGCAAGGTCGAGTTCTAATGTTATGGCTTCGCCGTTTAAATCTGGATCAAAATTTTCGCTTCGAATTATGGGGAGGCCAACTTCTAGTGGAATTACTGCTTCCATGTCGTAGGCTAAGGAGAATGGTGTTTCTCCTGTTGACAGCCGAGGTGTGGTGCGGTAAGCCCATAAAACATGAGGAAGCTCTTCCGCCCATTTGCCTTTACCTTTCTCCAACCTTTTCTTCAGCCCATCCAAGACTACCTTGTTTGAAGCTTCTGCCTGTCCATTTGCTTGGGGATGTGCTAGTGTAGAATTATAGAACTCTATCTTGTATTCTTCACAAAAGCCTCTGAATATTCTGTCGTCGAACTGAGTGCCATTGTCTGAGATTAGGGCTTTTGGTATGCCAAACCGAGTGATGATGTTTTGCCAGACGAACTTCTTCACATCTTTTTCCTTGATTGATGCCAATGCCTCTGCTTCCACCCACTTTGTGAAGTAGTCTGTTGCTGCGAAAAAGAACTTCCTGTTTCTGGGTGCTGTTGGAAGTGGTCCTACGATGTCCAAGCCCCACTTTGCAAAGGGCCATGGGCTAGTCAATGGTAGGAGTTCTCTAGCCGGTTGATGTATTTGGTGTGTGAATTTTTGGCATTTCTCGCGCTTCTTCACATATTTCTCCGAGTCTGCCTGCATGTATGGCCACCAGTATCCTTGTGAAATGGCCCTGTAAGCTAGCGATTTTACACCTTGATGGCTTCCGCACACCCCTTCGTGTATTTCGAACAAGAATGCTTCCACTTTGCTGGGATGAACACACTTTAGGTAAGGTCCTGAGAATGACTTTTTGTATAATGCCAAAGATGGGGAAAGCCAGAATCGCTGCGACTTCGCTCTTATTCTGTTGGCTTCTTTTTTCTCTTCTGGTAAGATGCCGTCTTTTAAGAACAGGATGATGGGATCCATCCAAGAGGGGCCTAGTTCTGCACAACATACCTCTTCTGTTTCGGGGTCTTCAATCCTTGGTCTAGGTAGGTAGTCGATCAGTAGTGGATGAGGGATGGAGGTATCTGCCATTGAGGCGAAGCCTGCTAGTTCATCTGCTCTACTGTTTTGCTCCCTGCCAATCTGTTCTATCCTTACTACTTCAAATTTCTTGATCTCTGTTTTGACCAATTCTTGGTACTTGGCCATCCTATCATCCTTTGCTTCATAGTCGCCAGAAATTTGGTTTACCACCAGTTGTGAGTTGCTGTAGACCATTAGTTCGGTGGCCTTCATGTAGGATGCTGTTTTGAGTCCTACAAGGAGTGCTTCGTACTCCGCTTCGTTGTTTGATGCTGGGAAGCCAAGGTTGATTGCTTGCTCCACAACCAAGCCGTCTGGTGAGATGAGGACTATGCCAAGTCCTGCACCATGCCGGTTGGATGCTCCATCCACAAAGAGCTTCCACATCTCTCCAACGAACAACTTCCAGCAAGTGGAGGGGTCAGATGATGTCGTGGGGTAAAAAACGTTGCTGGTGTTTTCTTCAAGGTCCATGCTTGCTGTTTGCCCCTCGTTGTCTGATTGTACCAAGTCTTTATTTGTTGGTGAGTCTTGGTTTGGTGTAGTTTGGTTTGCTTCTTCCTTGCTGTCTTTAGTCTGGTCTGCCTTGGAGTCTGACTGAGTACCTTCTGCTAGGGGTTGCGCTATTCCGGCGTCAACTTCCATCCCTAGTTCAGTTGTGTCAGTTAGGTCGACTGGGCAGATATGATGACTTCCAGGAGTAAACTCTGCGACGAAGTCTGCCAAAGATTGGGCCTTTACTGCGGTCCTGGGTTGGAACTTGATGTCGAATTGTCCCAACTCTACTGCCCACTTCAAAATTCGCCCAGAAAAGTTCGCCCTCTCGAACAAAGCTTTTAGTGGGAAAATTGTGAGGATGACTATGGTGTGGGCGTGAAAGTAGTGTGCCAATTTCCTGGAGGCCATCATCAAGGCCAATGCTAACTTTTCCAGTGGCAAATACCTTGTTTCGGCTCCTAGCAATGTCTTGCTGACATAATAGATGAGCATATGTTGAATTCCTTCCGCACGGACCAACACTGCGCTAATTGCGTGCTGAGAGACTGCCAGGTACAGGAAGAGTTCTTCTCCAGGTACTGGGGTGACCAGCAATGGTGGAGAAGACATGTATTCTTTCAGGCTTTCTAGAGCTTGGTCGCATTCTTCGTCCCATTCGAACTTGGCTTTTAGTGCATGGAAGAATGGTCGTAGTCTGTCTGATGACCGGCTTATGAACCGATTGAGCGCAGCTGCCATGCCGGTGAGATGCTGCACTTCTTTCACTGAGTTTGGTCTCTCCAAATCCTGGATTGCTTTGATCTGGGAGGGGTCTGCTTCTACTCCCCGGTTGGTCACAAGGAAGCCCAGGAATTTACCAGATCCTACTCTAAATGCACAATTGGATGCGTTGAGGCGCAACTTGTGCTTTTTCAAGATTTCAAACATTTCTCCTAAGTCTTTGAGATGGTCATTCTCATCCTTGCTCTTGACCACCATGTCGTCGGTGTAAGCCTCCATTGTTCTGCCTAACAATGGTTCAAACATCTTGGTGACCATCTGTTGGAATGTTGCCCCTGCGTTCTTTAGGCCAAAGGGCATGACCTTATAACAATATAGTCCTCTTGGAGTTGTAAAGGATGTGACCTCCTGGTCTGGTTCATGCATGACAATTTGGTGGTAGCCTCTGTATGCATCCAGAAAGCTAAGTCGGTTGTGTCCCGCCGTTAGATCTACCGGTTGATCTATCCGTGGTAGAGGAAAGCTGTCTTTTGGGCACGCTTTGTTGACTGTTTTATAGTCGACGCAGACATGCCATTTGCCATTCTTTTTTGGCACTATGACTGTGTTGGAGATCCATCTTGGGTAGTGTACTTTTCTAATTGCTCCTGCCTCCAGCAGGTTACCTACTTCTTCCACCACTATCTCGGCATGGTGGAGTGCCGATCTGCGTGTGCGTTGGATGATTGGTCTGGCAGATGGGTGGACATTAAGTTGGTGACTTATGAAGTTTGGATCAATGCCTGGCATGTCGTAGGGCGTCCAGGCAAACACTTCGATGTTAGAGGTCAAGAATTCTAAGATCTCTAGTCTCTCAGTGCTGGACAACGACGAACCGAGCAAAAAGAACTTATCCGAGTTCTTTTCATCTATTCTTACCTCTACCAAGTCCTCCACTGCTTTCTGATCAGCCGCTTTGCCGACATCTGCGAATAGCTCATTGCTCTCAGGTTCTTCCATCGAATGAACGTATCCTTTGGCAGCGCGACTGTCGTTCACCGTGACGAAGCATTGCTTGGACATGATCTGATCTCCATAGACTTCTTCAATTACCCTGGTATCGTTGGGGAACCGCATTACTTGGTGGTAGGATGACGCCACTGATCGCATGGCATGCAGCTATGTTTTGCCCAAGATGATGTTGTAAGTGGAGGGGACCTTCAATACGCAAAACTCCACTTGTTTCGTCACGCTTCCTGCTCTAACTGGAAGAATTATTTTACCGACGGGCCATTCTGGCATGGAGTTGAATCCAATTAGGGGAGATACGGTAGGCGCCAAGTCTTTGTCTTGCAACTTCAATTGTTTAAATGTTTCGTAGTACATGATTTCACATGAACTACCCTGGTCAATCAGAATCAGCTTGACGTCAAAATCCTTGACTCGGAGAGTGACGACCAGGGCATCATTGTAAGGGCAGTATATTCGTTCCAAGTCTTTATCCGAAAAAGACATGACGTTTGTTGCCTCTGTTTTTCCCTTCTTGATGGCAGGTTGGGCACTTAGCACCTCTCTAAAGTGTTCAGCCTTTTTGATTGATCCCCTGAGCTCGCATACATGCTCAGGTTCAAAAACTCCATGTATCACATTGATAATGCCTTGAGGCGGGGCGTCAATTGGCATCCCATTGGGGTTATTATGGTCCTGGGGGGCTGGCTGCGTCCCTCCTTCAATGTATTTATCCAAGTGACCTGCCGCCACCAACTCCTCCAGGTGCTGTCTCAATGATGTGCAATTCTCAGTGCGGTGCCCTTTTTCTTTATGGAAGGTGCATCGCGATCTTTCGTCGTAGTCTTTCTGTGCTTCTCCCAGCTTGGCTGGCCACTTGACGAAAGGCTCATCTCTTATTTCGCTTAGAATCCGATATATCGGTTTCTTGAACACCGTGGTTATGGCAGTGCGAATTCTCAACCATCTTTTATCCGGGTCTTCTCCGTTATCTCGTCTGCCACGTTCGTTTCTGTTCGGTCGATCTACCGTATTAACTTTCGCTGAGGTCTTCCTTTCTGGTACTGTGGTCGCCCCAGGTTTTGCTTTGGCACGTGCGCCATCCTCTTCTATCCTGATGTGCTGATGCACTCTTTCCATCAAGGCTTCCATGGTGAGGGGTGGCGTCATGGTGATCGAGTCCCTTAGTCTGTTCCCGACTGGAAGGCCTCTTTTATACTGCGCAATGGTGAGATTGGTGGGGCAGTCCCCAATCTGATTGAATGTCTCCCAGTAGTGACTATTGTAGAATCTTAGGGTCTCTTTATCGCCCATGTTGATGGAGAGTAGCTGGTCGATCTACCGGGGTTTTAGTGTTTGTTCGGAACCTTGTTACGAACGCCTTTGCCAATTGCGCCCAAGAGGCTATGCTTCCCTCTGGAAGTTTTTCGAACCAAGTCAAGCCTAGGTCGCCAAGGCTAGATGGGAAGAGTATGCACATTAAGGCCTCGTTTCGCCTGTATACAGCCATGACCTAGCGAAAGTGGCTCAAGTGTGAGTAAGGGTCTGTCTTCCCTTCATATGTAGTGAATTTGGGTTGAAGGAAGCCTGATGGTAGGGGCGCGTTTTCAATCGCCGGAACAAACGGCGAAGTTTGCAGCCTTGCTAATGCTTTGTCCGTTGGTTCGTAGGCAGGGCGCGGTATTGGCATTCCAACCTCGACGCTTCCATGCGTCCGAGGAGCCAACCGCTGTAAGGCAGAAACTCTGTGTGGATCCCGTGCCCTGGCATCCTCCTTGCATCGTGCCTTTTCTTCGAGCACGGTTCGTAAGTCGGATGACCTGGGTAACTTCGTCTGTCTAGATCTGGTTTGGTGCGAATGTGAGGGCCAATACGTGCTTCCTTCAGTGTATGATCTTTCAGATCTCGTCCTCTCAGACCTGGAGTGACGAGTTCTGGAAGACCTGGATTGAGTATCGCCTGTCCTAAGGCTTCTGCTCTCTCCTTGTGAGGGTGTGGTATTCCTACTACGATTTTCTGAGTGGCGAGGGGGCGTCCTGTTTTTGCGCCCTTCTCCTGTCGCCACTTCTTTTCTCTTTATCTGGTGCATCAAGGCCTCCATGTCCGCCGCCATCTTCCTTATTAATTCATCTTGCTCCTTCACACGGTCTTCCAAAGCTTGAGGATCAATCCTCCGCCTTTGCCTGTCAGGACTTTGCGAACAAGAGTGACAGGGGCTGTTAGTCCGCCTCCTTTCCCTTGTATCCCTCCTGGGATTATGTCGTTGGGGCTCCAAATCTGCCATGGGAGGGATAGAAGGTAGTCCTTCACGCCTTGCACCCCCATCTGGTGTTTGCCCCTCGATGGCGGACTGCGGTAAATCTTCATTGTGCGCCATTGTTTCTAAAGAGGAGAAGCTTAATCAAGAGGTTTTGTTCTTGTCTCAATTCCCACAGATGGCGCCAATTGTACGGGAAAGAAATAAACTTTCTCGTCTAATCCTGTTGATCAAGTCTACGCTCCTCTGTACGTCGTCGCTTTATCACCTGAAAATACAAATGTGAGCTAGCCGGCGGGTGTGTGCCGGAAACCTCTTCGATGCCTAAGTCAGCAAGCTTGACAAATAGACAAAAGCTCTGCGTATTCAGAAAGCAAAGTTGTGTGTTACCTCTCCAAAGGTGATGTTTGTGAGCTTTTATAGGTTTCGTGTGGCACAATCCTAGTAGGACTTCTACTCCTTCACGCAGAGTCCCCCTAGGATTCATATTCCTGAAAGATAATGCTTATCCTTCAACACCCCCCTCACTGCTTAAACCAAGTGAGATGGTTTTATCACGGCCGAACTCCAATACGACCGAAGTAAACATGACTATGCACAACTGCAGAATAAGACGAACTAGCTCTTCTTTTTACTGCTCTTACGTCGGCTTCTCATGCACAACACATGGCGTGGTTAGACCGAACTAACAAGTCATGACCGGTGTAACTCCAAGACCGGTCTAACTTCGCAGTAATGTTAGACCGATCTAACTTCGATCTTCTGTCGGACCGGACTAGATTCACGGCTTTAGGACCGGACTAACTTCCAAATATCCATACAACCGGAGTGACTTACATGGCCCTTTTACTCAACCCTTCGTATTGCAGTCCAAAACGGCCCATTTACCCAGCTCGGCCCAATTTTCCATACAAATTACCCTCACAAAAACCAAACTTCAATTTCATGTAATTCAAAGCTTAAAACCCTCTATAACATGATAAATTTTACATTTTTAGCTTCCATTAAGCATCATAATTTCAAAATACTACCCAATTCCCAAGCACAAAACAAGAGTAAGAATTAGAGAACCAAAAGCATAAAATAACCATGCTTTGGGATTCAAGCTCACTTCCACAATCAACCTCAAGATAAACCAATATAAGGAATTTAATTCTTCAATTAACCAACTTTTAAGGAATCAAGGTTCAATTCATGAAAAGAGTTCATCTAAACTCATATCTATCAACCCCAACTCAATTGGGTGGTATCTCTTCATTTGAGATCATGAATTTAAACTAGTAATAGATCAATCTTAAGGGGTTAAGTTGATTTCACATACCTAGAGCCAATCTCTTGAAGTAATTCCATCAATTTCCCCATCTTTCCTCTTCATTCTCAAACTCTTCCTTCCTTCTTCTCCTTGAGTTCTCTATCTCTCCCTCTCTCACGTGGCTCCCCCTTTCCTCTAGATATTTATGATTCTAAGAGATGAGTCCATCCACTCATAAGGCACCCATTATATAAGTATACACATACACACCAACATAACACAATAGAGAGAGCCAAACGTGGCCTTACGATTCGTACGAAATCAAATTTCAACTAAACTTCCCAGATAACTCTAAAAATTATGTGGATCATAAATATGTCCCCTGTTCTGGTTTCTGAAGCCTCTAATGCCTTCAATTTGCAGTATAAAGTTAACCACCCAAACGTGCATTAACGAATCAGACAAATTAGATTTCCAATTAATTTTTCCAAATAGTTCCAAAAGTTCCCATTAACATATCCAAGTACTCAATTTTGATTTCTGAACCCATATAGGTCGGTAATTTCAATTTTAAATCCGTAACTCAATAGATAATGCTTCAATTCCAAAAGATATAATTAAATTAAAACACCTCATCTCATAGTTAAAGACAAATGATTTCTTATACGCATTTTGGGGTCTTTACAAATATGAAATATAAAAATACTGTAAAGGGAAGAAGGAGAGAGAGAGAGAGAGAGAGAGAGAGAGAGAGAGAGAGAGAGAAACATAGTACGGTGTATCTCTTTCCTGAGTAAGAGTCCTATTTAAATAGGCTCTTTGGTGTCTGTTTGGAACAGGCACGCCCTTTGTTTTGAAACCAAATACTTATTTATAATTCAAACAAATAAGATGTTAAAAGAAATATATAAATAAATAAATAAATACAAATAAAAATAATATCAAATAAAATACAAATAAAGTTTTGAAACTTTTAGGAAATTTCTAACAATAATGGATTTGGGCCACTTTCGATAACTTCTGCAAGTGTTAAAATTTTTTACCATTCAATGTGCTAAGAAATTTCCATGTTTGGGCCTGTATTTCCAAACTTGAAAAAATGAAAACTTTTGCAAGCATTAACAATTTTGACCGTTCAATATGTTAAGAAATTTCCATATTCGGACCTGCATTCTTGAAAATTACTTATTTGTTCGAGAAAGCCTTCCTAAACAAATAAGTAATGTTCGGGCCTGTATTCCCAAACTTGAAAAAATGAAAACTTCTGTAAGTGTTAACAATTTTGACCATTCAATGTGTTAAGAAATTTCCATGTTCGGACTTGCATTCCTGAACATTACTTATTTGTTCGAGAATGCCTTCCTAAACAAATAAACAACGTTCGGGCCTGTGTTCCTGAATTTTAGTCATATGTTTGAGAGTTGAGTCTCAAAAAAATGACAAACTATACAAACAAATTTTATTAGTTTGTCATTTTTTTTCAAGAAAGTTATCCTTACAAGGCCAATCTTCACTGAGCTCATAACAACATCAACGTTATGAACCTAGTCTAAGCTTTTATTGTTGTACTTCTCTCGTCTTATGGAGTTGTGGTTACCAGAAAAACTTCCACTCGCTGTCATTGCCAGAGAAATGTAGGTAGTCAAATGGCTATCATTATTACCGCTAGAATATTACTGCCAAAGGGTATTCAAGGTTTTGAGGTTGGGTAGGTTTTGAAGGTAGAATTTGGGAAAGATGGATGAGTGGTGATGGAGGTGGGTGCTCTCATAAACCCTAATTCATGATGTAATGGGTGTGTAGGTTTAATTGTGAGATAGAGTTTTCCAAAATTAATAATATCCTTTTTAATAATTTTATTTGAGGTTATTATTATAATAAAAAAAATTAAAAATTAAAAGATTCAAAATAATTTATGAAGTACTACTAGCAATACTCTTCTCCATATTCTATTCACGAGTCTTTGATTATTGGGAAAAACATACGGGACATGGCTATTTGGGATTGTTTTTTATTGGGGTGGCAGATCTCTGGTTAAAGGTCTGAAATTTCAAATTGACAAAATAAATAATAATAATAATAATAATAATAATAAAAATAATAATAATAATAATAATTTCAGTTTAATTTTTTTTTTCAACTCTTTCTTTTTCAATTCATCACCTACTCTACCTACTTCCCTCATTTTCAATAGAGCGTTTCCAATCTGTCATAACTTTTAATTTTGATAAAAAAAAAAGTGTTAAAAAATTTAAGTCAAATATTCATCAAATTATAAAAAAAAAATCATTTTTTCATCAAATTAAAATTTAATAAAAAAATCATTCATCAAATTAAATATGATTTTTTTCCCATTAAATTTGATAAAAAGAAAATTTTGAAATAAGAGATGATTTTTTATTTAAAAAAATTGATAAAAATTTAATAAAATAATTAAAATAACTCATATAAAATCAAACATTTTACTTAAAGGCAAATACTAACAAGTGCCCCATAGGCATTGTTTAATGTGGGAAAATATGTAAAAAGTGTCTTCAAAACATGTAAAAATATTGAAAAGTGTATCGAGGTCAATAAAAATGTATTGAAGCTATTGAAAAATGCATTGTGTTTTGCTAATATTTTGTTTTTTAATTGTGCCTTAGGGACACTTGTTAGTAAGGCCATTATTTAAATTTAAAATAACATTAGAGGTGATTAATGGATACTCGGGGAACACAGCCACATGGTGTCTATGACATTATGATTGGTGGAAAAGATAGGATATTATAATTTTGTGTTAGGTGATTGAGAAATATAAAGAAACATAGTGATTGATGAATGAGTATTTACATGTGGTATTTTAAAAATATCTAGTAATTTTCTTAACAATAGTGAAAAATTGAAGATGCTCTTAACTTAGCGATCTCCACATCATCATCATTTAAAAAACCTTTCAAATTCTTATGCAAGCAAAACAAAAAATTAGAAAAATACTAGAGATCCTGTGGGTGCTGATTTCCGACCACACTGCCAAACGGGAACTCAGCAGGAGAGCACAGGCAGAATAGATTACACCCGAACAACCAGTCATAGAAAGATAAGACTCTGGTGGTGGTTTGTCCACCCGGGGGCACTCAGATGATCAAGTCAATACTCAATTATCTCTCAAAGATAGCAAATAGGACTTAACTCACAAGTCTGAATACAAAAAGCATACTTTAGACCCACGAGGGCGTTTTACTTTTATAGCCGGCACTAACCTGATCCTTGTAGAAGCCCAGCTTCAATGGACTCTGGCTCAATGCTTATCTGGGACTTCCAAATAGATAGAGATAAACTCCCTAAGAGCTCTATCTTTACCCAGACTGAGGTCCTCCCTCATTCTAGGACTCTTGTCCCTATTCCGTTTATCTTGGATTTCGGTATCCCCACAGATAACCTCGGCGCCATGACCAAGACACGTGGCATCTCGGCTGACACTTCGGTGTCACCTTGGCCACGTGCTGTTATTCACAAAATATGCCCCCACAACTACCCCTTAGGTTCTATTATCTCGGCATCCCGAGGTGATGGAACCTATACCGTTTGTCCACATAGCACATCGGCTAGGACTTACTCTATCCTTCATGACCGAGATCATCACACGTCGGCTTCACATGACCAAGACTCTGCAGTTTACTTTTTTAATGACCAAGAACCAAGAACCAAGTTCTCCAAGTTCCGTAACCAGGACCGTTCCCCTAGCCAAGGTCCTTACTTCATTAAATCAAGAACTCCAAGAGTTTTACCTGCGTATGAGTTATCACTCATAGTTTTCTCAACTGTTTTATCCATGCGTCCTTTTCTCATTGATCCGTACCTGACACACGCCATCAGGTCGCATCGCTTCTGTGCGCGCCGCCTGACAGGCACGTCGTCCAAGGCACATTCATTGTGGCTTTGTCGCCTTTTCGTGTTTTAACAAAAATACTTTCTCTCCTTCCGACTTTTCACTTTACATCTTTGGTTTTGCTCAATCTTTCTCTCTCAACAATTTCTCAAGAATTTCGTTGATTACAACTTTGAATGAAATCACCGCTTCAATTTGTTTGTTCTCCATTATGGTCTTGCACTGCATCCAAAAACACACTTCGATGATTAGCTATTGTCTAGCTCTTTGGGCTTCGCACTTTTCAAGACACTCTTGTCTTGTGTTCCAGTCACTGCAAACAAATTTTTTTTTATCGTAATCTTCTGAACGAGTCAAATCCATATGAACCCGGAGAAACACTTGTTCAATGGGTCAAATCCTTATTGAAAGGGTAATTTTGGTGAAAATTGGGACGAGCTATGAGATGGACTTTATGGCCCAAAGTACGAAGGACTGGGTAAAAAGGCCGAAAAGTTATTCCGGCCCGAGAGAGATAAAGTTACTCCGGCCCAAGAATTGTAAAGTTACTCCGGTCCGGAAGCAACTTGGAGTTAGGCCGGTCTCAGAGTGAGTCCGGTCATGACGTATTGTGGTTAGAACGGTCAAAACCTTGCTACTCGGTAGCTCGGTCTAAACATACCATGGTTTGTACATGAAAGAACCGAGATAGGGAGTAGAAAAGAAAGAACCGAACTAAGGATAGTTCGGCCTACTTTGTGGCTCAGCATAGCCAGTATTATTTCGGTCATGTGGTAGTTCGGCCATGGTAAAAACCATCTCACTTAGTTTAAGCAGTGAGGGGGGTGTTGAAAGATAAGCATTATCTTTCAGGAGTATGAATCCTAGGAGGACTCTGCATGGAGAAGTAGAAGTCCTACTAGGATTGTGCCACACGAAACTTATAAAAGCTCACAAACATCACCTTGGAGGAGGTAACACACAACTTTGCTTTCTGAATACACAGAGCTTTTGTCTATTTGTCAAGCTTACTGACTTAGGCATCGGAGAGGTTTCCGGCACACACCCGCCGGCTAGCTCACGTTTGTGTTTTCAGGTGATAAGGCGACGTCGTACGGAGGAGCGCAGACTTGATCAACAGGATTATATGAGAAGGTGTATTTCTTTCCCGTACAATTGGCGCCGTCTGTGGGAAGAACAGACAGGACAAAACCTCTTGATTAAGCTCCTCCTCTTCAGAGACAATGGCACACATTGAAGAATTGCCACAGTCCGCCATTGACGGACAAACTCCAGATGGGGGCGCAAGGCGTGAAGGACTACCTTCTATCCCTCCCATGGCAGATTTGGAGCCCCAACGACATAACACCAGGAGGGATACTAGGGGAAGGTGGAATAACAGCCCCCATCGCTCTCGTTCGCAAAGTCCTGACAGGCAAAGACGGAGGATTGATCCTCAAGCTCTGGAAGACCGCGTGAAAGAACAAGATGAATTAATAAAAAAGATGGCGGCGGACATGGAAACTTTGAAGCGCCAGATGAAGGGAAAAGAAGTGGCGATAGGAGAGGGGCGCAAAAACAAGACGCCCCCTCGCCACTCAGAAAATCGTAGTAGGAATACCACACCCTCGGAAGGAGAGAGCAGAAGCCTCAGGACAGGCGATACTCAATCCTGGTCTTCCAGAACTCGTCACTCTAGGTCAGAGAGGACGAGATCTGAAAGATCATATACTGAAGGAAGCACGTATTGGCCCTCGCATTCACACCAAACCAGATCTAGACAGACGGAATTACCCAGATCATCCGACTTACGAACCGTGCTTGAAGAGAAAGCACGATGCAAGGACTCGCCAGGGTGCGGGATCCGCACAGAGTTTCTGCCTTACAGCGGTTGGCTCCTCGGACGCATGGAAGCATCGAGGTTGGAATACCAATACCGCGCCCTGCCTACGAACCAACGGACAAAGCATTAGCAAGGCTACAGACTTCGCCGTTTGTTCCGACGATAGAAAACGCGCCCCTACCATCAGGCTTCCTTCAGCCCAAATTCACTACATATGAAGGGAAGACGGACCCCTACTCACACTTTTGCCACTTTCGCCAGGTCATGGCTGTGTACAGGCGAAACGAGGCCTTAATGTGTATACTCTTCCCATCAAGCCTTGGCGACCTAGGCTTGACTTGGTTCGAAAAATTTCCAGAAGGCAGCATAGCCTCCTGGGCACAATTGGCAGAGGCATTCATAACAAGGTTCCGAACAAACACTAAAACCCCGGTGGAGATGGACCAGCTACTCTCCATCGACAAGGGCGATAAAGAGACCCTAAGATCCTACAACAGTCGCTACTGGGAGACATTCAATCAGATTGGGAACTGCCCCACCAATCTCGCCATTGCACAGTATAAAAGAGGCCTTCCAGTCGGGAACAGACTAAAGGACTCGATCACCATGACGCCACCCCACACCATGGAAGCCCTGATGGAATGAGTGCATCAGCACATCAGGGTAGAAGAGGATGGCGCACGTGCCAAAGCAAAATCTGGCGCGACCGCAGTACCGGAAAAGAAAACCTCAGCAAAGGTCAATGCAGTAGATCGTCAGAACAGAAACGGACGTGGCAGACGAGATAACGGAGAAGACCCGGATAAAAGATGCTTGAGAATCCGCACTGCCATAACCACGGTGTTCAAGAAACCGATATATCGGATTCTGAGCGAAATAAGAGATGAGCCTTTCGTCAAGTGGCCAGCCAAGCTAGGAGAAGCTCAGAAGGACTATGATGAAAGATCGCGGTGCACCTTCCACAAAGAAAAGGGGCACCGAACTGAGAATTGCACACCATTGAGACAGCACCTAGAGGAGTTGGTGGCGGCAGGTCACTTGGACAAATACATTGAAGGAGGGACGCAGCCAGCCCCCTAGGACCATAATAACCCCAATGGAATGCCAATCGACGCCCCACCTCAAGGCATTATCAATGTAATACATGGAGTCTTTGAACCTAAGCGTGTATGCGAGCTCAGGGGATCAATCAAAAAGGCTGAGCACTTTAGAGAGGTGCTAAGTGCCCAACCTGCCATCAAGAAGGGGAAAACAGAGGCAACAAACGTCATGTCTTTTTCGGATAAAGACTTGGATCGAATATACTGTCCTCACAATGATGCCCTAGTCGTCACTCTCCGAGTCAAGGATTTTGACGTCAAGCGGATTCTGATTGACCAGGGTAGTTCATGTGAAATCATGTACTACGAGACATTTAAATAATTGAAGCTGCAAGACAAAGACTTGGCGCCTGCCGTATCTTCCCTAATTGGATTCAACTCCATGCCAGAATGGCCCGTCGGTAAGATAATTCTTCCAGTCAGAGTAGGAAGCGTGACGAAACAAGTGGAGTTCTGGGTATTAAAGGTCTCCTCCACTTACAACATCATCTTGGGCAGAACGTGGCTGCATGCCATGCGATCGGTGGCATCATCCTACCACCAAGTAATGCGGTTCCCCAACGACACCGGTATAATTGAAGAAGTCTATGGAGATCAGATCATGTCAAAGCAATGCTTCGTCACAGTGAACGGAAGCCGCGCTGCCAAAGGATACGTTCATTCGGTGGAAGAACCTGAGAGCAATGAGCTATTCGCAGATGTCGGCAATGGGTATGGCTGAAGAGTGGTTGTGTGACATCCCTGTTCTGTATTATGCTAATTGGTCCTTAAGTTGTTTATGGTTATGTGTTTAGCATGGTTTTGTATGCCATTATGTGAAAATATGTGGTTTTGAATTTCTATCTGTTCACCGTAGGAATATCTGTTTGATTTTACCGCTTCGAAAATTAAATTGGAGGCCTTATCGGCCACAGAACCTGAAATCGACTACGCCGTTGTGATTGGCATAATTTTTAGAGCCTACGGTGAAATTTAATTGAAAATTTATTCGGGTTAGATTAAACCGATTAAATTGATGAATTAGAGCCCAACTACTTTATTATTATAATCTTGGCTTTAGTGGATTTTGTTGTCAAGCTTTAAACACTCAATCTCTCCCTCCCTAGCCTCATTTTGACTGATGTTAAACTCAAGGAAGAGAAGAGAGGGCCGGTTGTAGAGAGAGAAAGGGAGAGACTTGTGTAATTTGGGCTCAAGACTTGGGAATTTGAAGATCTAGCTCAAGATTTGGCTAGAGTTTGAGGGTTGAAGCTCTTAGGTAAGTGAATTCATGGACTCTTGTTTGTAATTTGTAAGTTCAAAGTTGAAAGAATGTTAAATAGCATGTAATAAGTTGATTTTTGTTGAGTTTGAAGTCTTGGAACTCATGCATGTAAGAAATTACTTTGAATCTGCATGTTTGAGCTTGAAACACATGATTCATGTAGAGTTTTGGGTAAAGCTCATGTTGTAATCACCATTTGTACCATCTAAGTTGAGAATGATGAGCATCTCCCACATGCATGTACAAATCATGGGAGTATAAGTCTTGAATGTTTGAATTTGAGCATGTTGATGACGGGTTTGAGATATTTTGGGACATGCATGTAGATAAATCATGAAATTGAGCTTCCTGATGTTGTAATCTTGTATTAGTAGCATGTTCGCATGTGTAAATGTGTAATTTGAGCCATTGCATGCAAGTAATGTAGCTGGAAAACCGATTTGAAGCTCAAGAACTCAATCTGGAAAACCCAGATTTTCGATGTCCGCTCGAGCGGGTGAAGTTACGCTCGAGCGGAGAAATCGAGCTCCTAGCATTTTCTGCAGACATGGTTTCCGCTCGAGCGGGAAAGTTGACGCTCGAGCGTGGGAGCTATTTTGACGGGCCTTCCGCTCGAGCGCCCTATTTAACGCTCGAGCGTAATTTTCATGCAACCAGTACTTTTGCAGGCCTTAAGGGTCCGCTCGAGCGGATAAGTTGACGCTCGAGCGGGGGACCCTGTTTCCTGGAATTTTGTTCATGCGTTCTGTGTTTCGTTTTCCGTTCTCTTTCACTTGTAAGCACTCTTAGGCATATGTTAAACATTGTAAACGAGTTATTGAGATAAAGATAAAGCCTAAAGAGGAATAAGTGAATTAAAGAACGGATTGAACTGTTAGTGACCCTTTTGTATTCGTGAAATGTGTAGGGTCAAGCTCCAGGGCGCATCCACAAGCCGATCACTGTGAGTAATATCAATATTTGAATGCTTACGAATGTCCAATTGTTTACTCCCTTTTAAGCTTTATGAATTGCTAATTGGGATTGTGGACGTAAGTCTGATATGAATGCATGAATGGACCAAAGGTCATTTTGATGTGAATGAATGGACCAAAGGTCGTTTTGAAATGAATGAATGGACCAAAGGTCGTTTTGATGTGAATGAATGGACCAAAGGTCGTTTTGATGTGAATGAATGGACCAAAGGTCGTTTTGATGTAAATGAATGGACCAAAGGTCGTCCTGATATAAATGAATGGACCAAAGGTCGTCCTGATATAAATGAATGGACTAAAGGTCGTCCTGATGTAAATGAATGGACCAAAGGTCGTTTTGACACATGTGAGTGGGCCGAAGGCCGTTTTGACATGAATGAGTAGGCCGAAAGCCATTTTGACATAAATGAATGGGCCGAAGGCCATTTTGACAAAAATGAATGGGCCGAAGGCCGTTTCGACATAAGTGAATGGGCCGAAGGCCGTTTTGCCATGAATGGAAACCCAAATGGGCCAAAGGCCAGAATGTTGGAACTACAGTTACTTGATTTGCATTTCGTATAGTCATATATATTTGCTAATTAGAAGTATGAATTGGGCCCAAGGCCGTTTGGAGCATGTTGTTCTACATATTGTGATGTAACTGTCATATTTGATATTATTCACTGGGCTATCGCTCACGCTCATTCATGTCTTTGTAGGTGAGCCAAGAGAAGTCCAAACCCAGCCCCAGTGAAGTCTGCTAGGAATAACATGAGTTTGGAGAGTCAGCCTTGTGTCTCACGCACGAGACTCAACCTTGCCATTCTGTTATGTATTTCCATTTTGTCTTGTTGGCAAGGATCTTGTGTATATCGGTATGTAGTTGTGATATGGGTTGACTCAGTTTAGATGATCCTGTCTGTAATGAATTTTGTGAAATTGTATTTTTGACGTGGGTTATTAACGTCTCTGAGCATGGTTTGTTTGATGTGCATATAAGCACGACTCTATGGACAAAGTTTTTAAATTTTTGCTTCCGTTTGGCCCCTTTACTCTGACAAGTTACGTCTGTATCGGTCTGAGGCCGTAGGTAATCACAGGATTACTGGCCGGTCATGTCCTTAACCTATAGGGGCGGGTTCGGGTCGTGACAGAGTGGTATCAGAGCCAGGTTAATAACTCACGCACTTTTCCAGAAGAGCAATGAGCGTCTAGAAAAGATCTAGGATGCATTCATGTGATAAGTATGAATTCGAAAGCATCAAGAATATGCTTAAGTGTTTTGATTTGGGCAATTATGTGCTATAAGTTGTGCTGTACTTGCATTGCCAATTGTTTGACTACATATGCTCTCTAGTATATGCATATTTGTAGAATCTTTTGTATATTGTATAATGCAAGTTTAATCAGATGGTGAGTAAGAACTCCGTAAAGTTATGTTTAACTTTAAATATTTGTTGATGATATGAAATGACAAGTACCCTGGAATGCTATGTTTTGTATGAATGATTGTCTAAATTTTCCTGGAATGTAATTGTGGTATCCTTAGCGGAAGCCCGCGCCCAGGGGATATAATACTGTGGCTTATGGTCATGAAGCCCTAGCCGGGGGAAATAATACCGTGGCACAGGCCCTCGCCCGGGGGAAATAATACCGTGGCCTATGTATGAGATATGCTGATATGCTTGACCAACATGATACGTCACGCTAAAAGAAGTACCACACATGATTCGAATATGAGATATAAATTGTTACACTAATGTGTACAACAAGTTTGTTTTGTTATAATGCACATACATGAAAAGTTGTTTATGTGCATTCAATTCTGCCTACGGGTGTCTATTTGAAATATGAACATGATTTGAGTATATAATTACTTAGTAAATGTTCAGCATGCGATATTTGATAAATATGCAATTATCTGTTACGTAAGTGATTAATTGCATACGATATGTGAAAGGAGAATATAACAATGTGCCTATGTGCGAATGTACTCATGTGATTTTATGTTTAATTTCGTATTGGGCATCCCAGTATTTGGTAAAGTTTGATAAGAATTTGTGTAGAGTATGGGCAAATTAAGGGCATACGGGTTGGAAGGTTTTTCCACAGCCCGACTTGATAGTCCGGAAAGAGTAGTACAAGAATTGGCAGAGAGCTTGAGACAACAGCGTCAGTTGCCGCTACGGCAAGAACCTTTGCCACCACCAGTGTGAGAAACACCGAGGAGTTGTTATCAGACTTCTGGGGCTCGTCATAGATATGGTAAAATGGACCATACGGCAAGGGACTGTCCTCGGATTGAACGAAATGTGAATGAATCCTCTGCCTTGGCTAAATCCGTACCAGTGGTAGGAATTGCTACTCAGGATGGAGTAATCACACCTATCCCAGAAAGCACTCAGAATGTTGTAACCATTATCCCTAGTATCTATACTGTTTACAAATGAATGCTTATGTGTTGATTGATACTGAATTAGTACGTTTGTACATCTTCGCTTGGGATATTATTTGATTCAGATCGATATATATTTCATATCTGCTGCATGTGTATCTAGATTGGTTAGACCCACATGATCGAGACTGTATTCATTGGAGGTATATGCCCCGTTGGGAAATTTGTGAAATACGTTTTGGGATATTGATTGACTCTGCACATGCACATATATATCTACACCTATGCTCAGGGTGATTTATTATGTTACGGTCTTCAATGAATAAACCACTGGAATTATGATTCTGTAATCGTGTGACCAAGTTGAGCGCCCTAAATGATGAACTCTATAATTGTGAGACCATATATTTTGATTGGTAGAAAGTTGACTGGGTGATGTGACTAATTTGGAACTTCTGCGTAACAATCCCATACTATGTGTACCCGAGGAACTTTGTATAATGTATTACTGTGCACCATGTTCTTGCATATAAGGCTTATTTGGGAACTGTTATACTGATTATGATACGTACCTCCTGATATGAACACTTGCATGCTTATGTGACTATACCTGAACTTATGTGGACAATACCGTATTGTACGTGATTTGAAACACTTTGATATGAACAGTTGTGATGAATGATTCTGATACGACCTTGAGAACTGATGAATTTCGGGCAGTTGTGAAACTATCAGCCATGTGCCTAAACAAACGAAGTGAGCTTTACAGAATCAAATATACCTTATTTGAGAAAACTTCTATCTGACTTGATCCAATAGAACCTTTGTCTGACTTGACCCGATAGAACCCTCATCGGATATAATTTGACGGGACCTTTGTTTGATTTAATCTGACAAGACCTTTGCTTGGATTGATTGATAAGAACCTCTATCTAAGTTGATTTTGTAAAAGGGGGTTAAGAATTGTCTATAAATAAATGACCAGATTATTCTTGGCAGAAAAACTGATAGACCCAAAACTTGAATTCGTTTAGAATACTTGACCTATTTGAAAGACCTTTTGTGGGCTATCAATAGATTGATCTACCTATGAACACCATTGAGAACCAACCTTCAACTATTGAGGACATATGTGTTATAGATGAATTGAATTGTACAAATCCCGTGAGCGGATGTCTTAAGGAACGATGCTTGTGTATTGTCCCATCCTGGTTGGTTTGATGCTATGGGGACTGATGATGGCAGATTGATTTGACTATAAGCAGTGCTGAACAGTTGTCCTTGACTGATCAGAATATGTTGTGTATGGGAGAATGGTTGCTTCTGGAAGATCAAGTTACGGTGAGTGGTATTATGTTTATTTTGATGACATTCTTGGGGCGTCCTTTCGTGCTAGGGGACGTTAAGCCTATGTAGCACCTTTGATCGAGATACCTTTTGCCACCGACGGTTTCGTACGGGTGGATTTGACTAATCGATCTCGAGTCGGCCACCGACGGTCGTGAACGGGTGTGCTTGATTCCGAGACGATTATTCCTTTGTTTGTCTGGAATGTCATCCTTAGGTATTATGCAGATGTTATGGACATCCAAGAAGCTTTGAAAAATCCTAATTATCCATAAGTGTGCGAATTCAGTACACCTTGTGAATGCTTGCCCAGCGCCATTATATTCTGTAATTGGGGCCTGAGGATGTGTAAATTGAGCTTAACATGTGGTTGACTCCTTTGATACTACCTTTGCCATTATGGAGGTTTATATATGAATTGCCTTATGCTTTTGACGACTATCAGATAATGTGGAAAGACTCAATAGAACAGGGAATTGAATATTGAACTGAATTGTGAACTGTAAACTGTTGAATGAATTGAGAACACGTGTATTATGTCAGAAATTGCCTGCTTTGATGTTATTGCACTTTACAATCAGTATTATGGGGATGTCTGGACTATGTGTATTGTGTGGGTAATTACTTCGACGTTACCTTTGTTGTTTCGGGAATTAGTATCCGGATCCACCTTATATTCTTGAAGACTTTTAATTGACCTTGGACAATTGTGATGAGTCACTGGACTAAATACCGAATCAGATCGTGAATTGGGGAATTATTGAAGAATGAATTGAACTTTTGTGACACGGAATAGACCAAACTTCTGTGATAAAGTTAGCTGACATTGAAATAAATATGTTGGTGACCTACCTTGGAGAGGGCAGTTGGTGAATATGTCTAAATATTTTTCGGTGCCAACAGGTCGAAGTTGAATTTCAGATAGTGGCGGGACTACTTCAACCTCTCTCTATTTTGGAATGGAAATGAGAATATGTGGCTACGAATTTCGTTGTGGGGCTACCTTGAGCACCCAAGGTATAAGTCCCATTTGGGCTATTGTAGGTAAAATTATTGAGGTTGCCCATTTCTCCCTGTAAAATTTTGTATGATGCTTGTGGACTAGCCACTGTTTACATCGACAAGATCGCTCGTTTACATGGGGTCCCAGTATCTATTGTTTAGACAGAAATTCTAAAATGTGTTTGAATTCTGAAAAGCCTTCAAGAGGCAATAGGGGCTCAGCTTCTGTTCTGTTAGGTTACCCGGACCCGGAGGTTCCCTTATGGAACTGGTTATCCGTAACCTCACGTGTATATGTTCTGTTCTGTTCCGTTCTGTTCTGTTCTGTTAATGCTAATGAATGTATCACGTAAGCTTCATCATGACTTATGACTCCTGTACTTGACCTGGACAAATTATGAATTTGATACGAAACTGAATTATGATTCGGCGCTGTTTTCCACCCAAAAATTGATGTATGATCAGAAAGAACTTGTTAGATTTTTGGGAGAAATACTCCAAATTTATGCAGTAGATTTTTCAGGGGATTTGAAAGATCTATCCATTGTTGGCAGACTTTGCTTACGACCACAGCCCACACTCTAGTTTTGGCATGGCACCATACATGCCTGGTATGGCGGAAAAAGGTAAATCTATGACTGATTGAGAATAAAACGTTGCTTGATTTCAAGACTAAGTGAACGACCATTAAGAAGGGTTGGAACCGTTGAATGAAAAGTGTTCCGAATTGTTTCGACTGAAGGTAAATTAAGTTTGGAGGACCAAACTTCCTAAAGGGGGGAAGGCTGTGACATCCCTGTTCTGTATTATGCTAATTGGTCCTTAAGTTGTTTATGGTTATGTGTTTAGCATGGTTTTGTATGCCATTATGTGAAAATATGTGGTTTTGAATTTCTATCTGTTCACCGTAAGAATATCTGTTTGATTTTACCGCTTCGAAAATTAAATTGGAGGCCTTATCGGCCACAGAACCTGAAATCGACTACGCCGTTGTGATTGGCATAATTTTTAGAGCCTACGGTGAAATTTAATTGAAAATTTATTCGGGTTAGATTAAACCGATTAAATTGATGAATTAGAGCCCAACTACTTTATCATTATAATCTTGGCTTTAGTGGATTTTGTTGTCAAGCTTTAAACACTCAATCTCTCCCTCCCTAGCCTCATTTTGACTGATGTTAAACTCAAGGAAGAGAAGAGAGGGCCGGTTGTAGAGAGAGAAAGGGCGAGACTTGTGTAATTTGGGCTCAAGACTTGGGAATTTGAAGATCTAGCTCAAGATTTGGCTAGAGTTTGAGGGTTGAAGCTCTTAGGTAAGTGAATTCATGGACTCTTGTTTGTAATTTGTAAGTTCAAAGTTGAAAGAATGTTAAAGAGCATGTAATAAGTTGATTTTTGTTGAGTTTGAAGTCTTGGAACTCATGCATGTAAGAAATTACTTTGAATCTACATGTTTGAGCTTGAAACACATGATTCATGTAGAGTTTTGGGTAAAGCTCAAGTTGTAATCACCATTTGTACCATCTAAGTTGAGAATGATGAGCATCTCCCACATGCATGTACAAATCATGGGAGTATAAGTCTTGAATGTTTGAATTTGAGCATGTTGATGATGGGTTTGAGATATTTCGGGACATGCATGTAGATAAATCATGAAATTGAGCTTCCTGATGTTGTAATCTTGTATTAGTAGCATGTTAGCATGTGTAAATGTGTAATTTGAGCCATTGCATGCAAGTAATGTAGCTGGAAAACCGATTTGAAGCTCAAGAACTCAATCTGGAAAACCCAGATTTTCGATGTCCGCTTGAGCGGGTGAAGTTACGCTCGAGCGGAGAAATCGAGCTCCCAGCATTTTCTGCAGACATGGTTTCCGCTCGAGCGGGAAAGTTGACGCTCGAGCGTGGGAGCTATTTTGACAGGCCTTCCGCTCGAGCGCCCTATTTAACGCTCGAGCGTAATTTTCATGCAACCAGTACTTTTGCAGGCCTTAAGGGTCCGCTCGAGCGGATAAGTTGACGCTCGAGCGGGGGACCCTGTTTCCTAGAATTTTGTTCATGCGTTCTGTGTTTCGTTTTCCGTTCTCTTTCACTTGTAAGCACTCTTAGGCATATGTTAAACATTGTAAACGAGTTATTGAGATAAAGATAAAGCCTAAAGAGGAATAAGTGAATTAAAGAACGGATTGAACTGTTAGTGACCCTTTTGTATTCGTGAAATGTGTTGGGTCAAGCTCCAGGGCGCATCCACAAGCCGATCACTGTGAGTAATATCAATATTTGAATGCTTACGAATGTCCAATTGTTTACTCCCTTTTAAGCTTTATGAATTGCTAATTGGGATTGTGGACGTAAGTCTGATATGAATGCATGAATGGACCAAAGGTCGTTTTGATGTGAATGAATGGACCAAAGGTCGTTTTGAAATGAATGAATGGACCAAAGGTCGTTTTGACGTGAATGAATGGACCAAAGGTCGTTTTGATGTGAATGAATGGACCAAAGGTCGTTTTGATGTAAATGAATGGACCAAAGGTCGTCCTGATATAAATGAATGGACCAAAGGTCGTCCTGATGTAAATGAATGGACCAAAGGTCGTTTTGACACATGTGAGTGGGCCGAAGGCCATTTTGACATGAATGAGTAGGCCGAAAGCCGTTTTGACATAAATGAATGGGCCGAAGGCCATTTTGACAAAAATGAATGGGCCGAAGGCCGTTTCGACATAAGTGAATGGGCCGAAGGCCGTTTTGCCATGAATGGAAACCCAAATGGGCCAAAGGCCAGAATGTTGGAACTACAGTTACTTGATTTGCATTTCGTATAGTCATATATATTTGCTAATTAGAAGTATGAATTGGGCCCAAGGCCGTTTAGAGCATGTTGTTCTACATATTGTGATGTAACTGTCATATTTGATATTATTCACTGGGCTATCGCTCACGCTCATTCATGTCTTTGTAGGTGAGCCAAGAGAAGTCCAAACCCAGCCCCAGTGAAGTTTGCCAGGAATAACATGAGTTTGGAGAGTCAGCCTTGTGTCTCACGCACGAGACTCAACCTTGCCATTCTGTTATGTATTTCCATTTTGTCTTGTTGGCAAGGATCTTGTGTATATCGGTATGTAGTTGTGATATGGGTTGACTCAGTTTAGATGATCCTGTCTGTAATGAATTTGGTGAAACTGTATTTTTGACGTGGGTTATTAACATCTCTGAGCATGGTTTGTTTGATGTGCATATAAGCACGGCTCTATGGACAAAGTTTTTAAATTTTTGCTTCCGTTTGGCCCCTTTACTCTGACAAGTTACGTCTGTATCGGTCTGAGGCCGTAGGTAATCACAGGATTACTGGCCGGTCATGTCCTTAACCCATAGGGACGGGTTCGGGTCGTGACATGTTGGCTGGATTAAACCAACTCTTGGTTGGCTGGATTAAACCAACTCTTTGTACTCCTCAGCCGAAGTATGGGTATGGCTGAAGAGTGGTTGGCTGGATTAAACCAACTCTTGGTTGGCTGTATTAAACCAACTCTTTGTACTCTTCAGCCGAAGTATGGGTATGGCTAAAGAGTGGTTGGCTGGATTAAACCAACTCTTTGTACTCTTCAGCCGAAGTATGGGTATGGCTGAAGAGTGGTTGGCTGGATTAAACCAACTCTTCGTACTCTTCAGCCAAAGTAAGTATGGGTATGGCTAAAGAGTGGTTGGCTAGTACGGTTAGTCGGACAACACGGTTAAGGCCGAAATAAGTTATCTCGGCCGAAAAATATTGTATTTCATTCAAGTCGCAGTTAGAAAGCAAGCACAAAATGTAAACCAATATAGCAGTTGGAGTAATAGAAGACATTACAAGTGCAAGCATACAAATCAAAACCGAATAAGAGTTGAGCACAAAAGAAATTTCTCATTCATCAGAAAGATTGCAGTTAATGGGCTCCTAGCCCGGTTACAGGTAAAAGAAAAAAGAAAAAAAAAAGAAAAAAAAGAAGACAATCAGTTGAAAAGATCATCAATTTCGGCATCAAATGCAGCATCGGCATCAACACGAAGACCGGTTTCAGGCGGGAGCTCGCTCTCGGTCACAAGGGTGGTTTCGGTCGGAACCACGATTTCACCTGGTAGTTCAATAGTCAGGTCTTCCACCGTGGGCTCCAGCCGAACTGACGGGTCCACATTGACAACCGGAGTATCCTCAGAGGCAGAGTCTTCGTCAGAGTCTGAGCCTTCAAGAAATTGCTGCTGAATGGCATCAGCATACTCCACTAGGGAGTTCGGTATGAAGTAGGCTGGAGGGTTGAAAACCTCGGTTTGGGGATCGTGGCCGAGCTTCTCAACGGCTGCCCTCCAGCCGCACTTAAAGAAAAGTTCCTTGGTGGCTTCGCATTGCTTGACATAAGCATCCTCTGCCTTCTTGTAGCCTTGCTTTTCGGCTCCTTTTGCGCTCTCCTTCAGCTGGGTTATCTCGGTATCTTTCTTCTTTTTGAGCTTCACCAGCTCGCGTAGATACTTATCCTTTAGCACAATGGCAGCCTTCTGCTTTTCTGCTTCGGCCGAACTAACCAGTCCGGCCAGTCGGCCGTTCTCGGCTCGTAGCTCGGCCATTTGCTTTCTGGCCTCCTCTAGCTCGGCTGTCTTCGCTTCGGCTTCTGCCACGGCTTGCCTTGTTGTTTTCTTGAGCTCTAACACTTTCCTGTGAGTGATGTTGTTTTTCTGAATGGCCTGACAAAACAAAGACTTCCCTTGAGCTGAAGTGAAAGTTGGAAAAATTAGACAGAAAAACGGACAGAACTACTTACCAGGATCATGGATTTTGTTGAAGACCGGATGGCCTTCAGTTCGGTGTTTAGTTGCTTTTGATGGTGCTCCATATCTTTGGGGAGGCACACACTCTTGGCCAGGTTGAAGGCCAACTGGTGATCCTTATCAACAACAACCGAGTCAGAGTCTTGGATATCTCGGTTGTTGAAGGTAAGTTTTGGTACCCAGCTAGTGGTAGTTCGGTCAGAAGGCTCCGGTTGGGGGCTCATTGGAAGAGCAGTTTCGTCTTCATCAACCAAGCGTTGTTCAGTTTCGGTAGTCCGGGCGCGCTTGGTTCGGTGGGATGAGGACGGTTGTTGCGTAGGAAGGGCCACCACCGCTTCTTGGGTTTGACTTGATGGTGGTACTTCGGCCCTGTTGGTCTTGATCAAGAGGGCCCTGACCCTGTTTCTTTTAGCCATTTCTTCTTCGGCAGTTAGTGGAATTAGTCTGATTTGTGGTAAGGTTGGGTCCGGCTCTGGTGCGTCTTCAAGAAGAAAATCAGTCACTCTGGCTTTTCGGCGACCACTGTATCTGTAGGTCGGCTCGAACTTTAGCAATTTGGCCCAACTACGTTCTGGATACCGTAGTGCGGCGCGCAAAGTAGCTAGGTTTGGGTAGCTGTATAAAGAATGAAGGTGGGCAGAATCTGCGAAAGAAGACAACTGTTAGTTCGGCTGAAAGATTGAAAAACCGAAATATCATTAAGCAAGCAAGAAAATCGAAGTAAGTATACCGGGTTCTCCTTTTTTTCAATTTATACGTCGGCCAGGAATCTGGGCTTGATGATCCTCAAAGTTCCCAGACACCTAGAAAAAATCGTCGTCGTTTAAGTCTTTATCCGGTGTGTGTTTTATTATCTTCTCTCGGTGACGTCGTATTCTTAAATAGTAGACCCACCCATCTTCTTTTGAACCAATAGAGTATTGGTGGAATATTTCGGCCAGGCCAACGTTTAATCCGGCTTGGCGGTTCAGTTCGGCTATTCCCATTATGATGCGGTATGAATTGGTGGATAGTTGGGTAGGGCATAGTCTAGTTTGCCTAAGAAACTCGCAAATTAAAGGTTGGACTGGAAATCGTAGTCCGGTTTCAATTATGGATAAAAGGGTGAAGGGGACAAAGCCTTCATTGTCCCAAGGAATGACATCTTTTTCGGCTAAAATCAATTGGACGTCATTAGGTATATTGTAGTCTTTTCTGAATTCGGGTAGGCCGCCCGGAGTGTCTACTAGATACCTATACTTCCCCATTTATTTTATAAGTTATTAATAAATTAGTTCGGTCGGAAGAATGTGCTCAGTAGCTCGGTTGAGCGCGCAGAAGAGTGCCTGGGCAACCTAAGTCTGCAAAGTGGAAAACAAAGGTGTTAAGCACAAATCGCAGGCCGTGCTACAAAATCAAAGCAAAAATAAGAAGTCCTACTTCGGCCTATCGGGGATGCTGTATCTCGGTTCAGCAAAATGCTTGGTAGCTCGGTTTGAGCATAGGGTTCATGAGATCGGTTTTTTTATAAGGTTGGTTATCTCGGTTTGGACTAAGAGTTTTGTTACTTCGGTTGAGCCTCTAGGGGAAGTTTTCTGAGTTTGGTTTGGAAACTAAGAAAGCTGGCTTAGCCCCAAAGGCTTAGCTCGGTTGAAGGCCGAGGTTCCTAGTTTACTGAGTTCAAACTTCGTTCGGTGAGCTTATCTTGACTAAAGTGAATCAGGAGTTGGTAACTTGCTGAAACTACTGTTATTTCTAGGTGTTCTAGTTCGATTATTGTCTGAATTGATCTACATATATACCACAAACAATCTCCTAGTTCGGTTGGGACAAGATTCTGGATCAAAAGCTAGTTTTCTACAGGATATATCATATACTCATACGTTCTACTGTTAAAGTTCTTTCCAGTAAAGTACAGGGCAAAGCAAATGGAAAGAATATGTTTTGCAAAAACACACGAAACAAACTACATGGAGGTAAATAAAAGCAAAGAAAGATAGATAGATTCCAGTTGCTTACCAAACGAAGACGTAGAAACACTGAAGATGGAAAAATGGCAGCAAAGTCACAGTCTCTTCAAGTGCAACGGAAGAACAGCAAGAACACAGGGTGGAGAGAGAAGAGATGTAATAGTAGAGTGGTTAATCCAAAATATAGAAGGTGTTTTGTGTAAAAGAAGGAACGAAAGAGAAAAAGAGGGAACTGTTCAAATTTTTCATAGTACGAGGACGGCGTGACAGCTATCCCCAGCCTATCAGAGCCTGCCACGTGTCATTGGAAAGGGAAGCGTTACAGTCGCTGTGATTGAAGAGACGTTTTGACCGGACAAGCAGAGCGCGGAGTGAAATTAGCTCGGCTGGAAAGGCTAAAGGGTTTTTTTAGCTCGGCTGGAAAGGCTTAAAAACTTCTCTCGGCTGATAGACATGTAATCCCAATCATGCTGTGCAGATGGAATTAAGAGGCAATTGAGAGGGTAATTTTGGTGAAAATTGGGCCGAGCTATGAGATGGACTTTATGGCCCAAAGTACGAAGGACTGGTAAAAAGGCCGAAAAGTTACTCCGGCCCGAGAGAGATAAAGTTACTCCGGCCCAAGAATTGTAAAGTTACTCCGGTCCGGAAGCAACTTGGAGTTAGGCCGGTCTCAAAGTTAGTCTGGTCATGACGTATTGTGGTTAGAACGGTCAAAACCTTGCTACTCGATAGCTCGGTCTAAACATACCATGGTTTGTACATGAAAGAACCGAGATAGGGAGTAGAAAAGAAAGAACCGAACTAAGGATAGTTCGGCCTACTTTATGGCTCAGAATAGCCAGTATTATTTCGGTCATGTGGTAGTTCGGCCATGGTAAAAACCATCTCATTTGGTTTAAGCAGTGAGGGGGGTGTTGAAGGATAAGCATTATCTTTCAGGAGTATGAATCCTAGGAGGACTTTGCATGGAGAAGTAGAAGTCCTACTAGGATTGTGCCACACGAAACTTATAAAAACTCACAAACATCACCTTGGAGGAGGTAACACACAACTTTGCTTTCTGAATACACAGAGCTTTTGTCTATTTGTCAAGCTTACTGACTTAGGCATCGGAGAGGTTTCTGGCACACACCCGCCGACTAGCTCACGTTTGTGTTTTCAGGTGATAAGGCGACGTCGTACGGAGGAGCGCAGACTTGATCAACAGGATTATACGAGAAGGTGTATTTCTTTCCCGTACACTTATGTTTTTGTAGACACACGCATGTAGAGAGTATCAGACAACAACTTTTAACCTTCACCGTAAAAAACTCAATTTTTGTTTTCTTCTTTTTCTTTTGGACCATCTGATCATATACTCTTAACTCGCAGAAATTGGGAAAAAAAATAAAGACTCAATTATATACATACATATATATATATATATATATATCAAATCCTAAATGTTGATTAAAAAAACTCAACTCAAATCCATTTGCAATCAATCTCGCTCTCATACCATGTTAAAACTATAAGAGAATTTAGTTCTGATTAGAAACTCTCAATAGATTTATAGATGCTGTCAGGTATGGTGGACATTAACAATAATAAAACATAACTCACTCATATGTTGAATATGGGCTTCTTAATTGCTATGCTAAGATTATCTTATTGTGTTTTAGATCATAAATTTAGATAAAGACTAGCGTAAAACCCGTGCTATACACGAGCAAGTAATAAAATGTGATAAATAATACTAAACATGTTAAAAATTAACTAAATACTATGATATTAATTTAGATGGGTATTTAAATAATGGATTTATATTTTACTATGTTTATATAGATATGCATGACTAATTAATTTTTTTGAAATACACTCAATGGAAAAAACTTAATTGAAAAGGGAGAGTAAAAGTGAAATTCCATAAATATAAGATAAAGATTAAAAAAAAAAAGTTTAAATTTGAAGATGAATATAGAAAGAGAAAATTAGATAAATCTTCAAAAAAGGAATAAGCTCAATTGAAAATCAAGAGTGAGAGTAAATGCTATAAATATAAGATAAAGATAAAAAAAAAAAAAATCAAGTTTAAATTTGAGGATGAACTATAAGAATATAAAAAGAGAAAATTAAGTAAATTATAGAAAAATGAGGTAGAGAGAAATTCAATAAATATCAAATGAAAATTGAAAAAAAGAAATCAAGTTGAAATTTAAAAATTCAAAAATAAAATAAGATAAACTTGAAAGAAAAAAAAAAAAATCTAATATAACTCTAATACTAGAAGCACATAACATGGTAGTAGTTTAAAAATTGGATATGAGTGAAATGTTACCTATAATTTTTTAAAATTTTTCAAAAAAAAAATCTCAAAAATAAGAACTGATATGTAGTAAGTTAAAAATTAGATAAGAGTTAAACGACAACTATAACTTTTAAAAATTTAAATTTTGTGTAGTTAAAAAATGAGCATTTATGACATCTTATCATAAAAATTTTAACTCTATTTTGTGTCTACTACTAATAATTTTTAACAATTTTTGTATTCTAAAGCTACTTAATTAAAAAAAAAATTCAAAGGATCACCTTTTTATTTCTTAAATTTTATTTTTTGTCAATAACCTATAAATTTTAACAGTTTTTGTATTTTAAAGCTACTAAATAAAAAAAAAATAGTATCACTTTTCTTTTTAAAATCTTAGTCAGTTTCATTTTAA
Organism: Camellia sinensis; assembly: GCF_055761805.1. Taxonomy (NCBI): domain Eukaryota; kingdom Viridiplantae; phylum Streptophyta; class Magnoliopsida; order Ericales; family Theaceae; genus Camellia; species Camellia sinensis. The sequence goes on from NC_138967.1 coordinate 55,713,719, forward strand.
TTTTGTTTTGTGTCAATAACCTATAAATTTTAGTAATTTTTGTATTCTAAAGCTACTAAATAAAAAATAAAACGTCACTTTTCTTCTTAAAATTTTAGTTAGTTTTATTTTTATTTTGTGTTAAGAGTTAGTAAAGTGGTCTTCGTAGTGCTATGCATGAGTATAAATAAATAATCAAAAATTAGTTTTAAAATTAAATAATAATATAAAATTTATTAGTAAAAATTACTTATAATCAATTAAATCTTATTCATTTTTATCAGAATTACACATAAATGACTTCTGTATTTATGCCAACGTAACTTTCACCTAATCATTAAAAATTGTTTTGGCCTATAACCCAACTTATGAATCATTTGACCTATTTATTTATTAAATAGGTAAATAAATATCTATAAGTATTTTTTATTTTTTAAATAAGAAATATGAACATATGTTATGCATATCTATTAAAAAATTTGAACTTAGGTAAAAAATTATATATTTATGTTAACACTATGAAATAAATTGTCACATATATTCATATATTAAAAAATTATTTAAGATAGAGCCGTCCTAAATTATGTCATACTTTAGCTTCAATCTTAGTAAAAATATTTGATAATAATAAATTTAAACATTATGTATAAACTATATAATAATTTATCGATTCGTGACCTGTATGAGCTAATTTGGGGGTTATAATATCGGATTAAATATTCAATGTGCCAAATTTTGGGTCCCGTTTCGATGATCCAAAACGTTCACATTTTATGATTCGTTGAGTACATCACCCTTGCAAAAAATCAAGTCCATTAGATAACAGAATCATATGTTTGGATCAATTTTGTATGAACTGTTTATTTTCTCACTGTATATATATTTTTTTTCATACAAAACTAATACAAATATATGGTTATCGTTATTTGATTGACTTGATTTTTTATAAGGATGATGTACTCCACGAATTCTAAACTATGAATGGTTCAGATTATCAAAATGGGGCCCAAAAGTGAGCCCACAAGGCCCAACAACACATCCCCAATCCAATGGAGGATTGGAGAAAAGCCCAAACCATGTTAAAGAATCAATAATATTTAAATTTTAAATTAAAGAATTAATTATTTTCCATATGTGTATAAATGATGTATCAAAATCATGCATTAATGCAATCTTAGGGAAGCAATTTTGAAAATAGATTTGGTATGGTAAACATAAATTAAGGAAGTAATTTGAAATGGTAATTACGGTGGCATAATATAAGGGTTTAATAAAACTCGATGAATTTAATTATGAATTAATTAAAATGCAACACATAATGACACTTAGTATTTTCATTATTAAAGAAATTAAAAAAAAATGAGTCGAGAGTTTGAACTTTAAAGAAAACCCTATTAACATTTACTGTGTATGAAACTAATGAGATTTGATATATACGTTAAGTAGTAGTGGCCATGGTGAGAGGGAAAAAAAAAAAAAACATGTTATGAAATTTTAATTATATAAATTATTTTATGTTTTATGGTGAAGAATTTGAAATAGATTAATAGAAAATATTTTACGATGAAATATTTTTGAGTGTGTGATTTATCAATTTTTTTTAATTGAAAAACTCCTTCCTTGTTTGATAGTAAGGAATGAATGATTTTAGGAATAAAAAATACATTCTTTGTTTAAAAAGGAAGTGTTAGGATGTGATTTATTAATTATTTTTTTAAATTGAAAAATTAAGAAATTTAGATTAAGCACATAAAGTTCTGTTAGTTTTTCCCACTAAAAATCTCCTTTTACTTATATAATATAGACAAAATTAGTGAAAAATCCAATTTAGAGAGTGCCTAAGGCATTAGGTTCAGTATATTTTTAATTGGTGAGAGATTCACCATTTGTGAAATAGTTTGGTGAGAGGTGCCTTTACTTGTTTTGAAGGATATTTTGTTTCTAATTTTATCCCTTAATTTATTTGTAGGCTTTTTTTTTTTTACTATTTGTTCAAAATTTTCATCTATCTGTTCAAATTATTTTCTCTATGTTCAATTTTTTGTCTATTTATTCAATTTTTTCTATGTAAATTTTTTATCTGTTCAAATTTTATCTGTGTAAATTTTTTATATGTCCAAATTTTCTTTTGAGCCTCACATCTAACTTTGAACCTCACATCTTCATCCTTGTCACCCTGCAACATCACAGCATCGCATACACAATTACTTTATATTGTATTATATTATATATATAACACTATTCAAAACCATTATAGATCATATTTTATAAAAAAATTATTTAGAGGTTATTTTTTTCTAATTAAAAATTAGATAATAGAAGAGCCATTTTTAATCTTAGTAATTCCAGAAGAACCAATCAAATTTAATACTTATAGGAGGATGTGATGTGGTGACTGTTTGACCATTGGGTAAATCTAATAAGACCACCTGGCAAGTCTAGTGTAGGAGAGAGATCTCATCAGAACTAACCTTTGTTCACACCTCAACCCCCCATAATCCAAACCAAACGCAGATCTCTCTCTCTCTCTCTCTCTCTCTCTCTCTCACACAATCATTCTATTTATTTGTGTGCCGATGCCGTATATATGATATATATAGAGGGATATTTTAGTATTTTACCTAAACTTATATTTTTAGACAAGGTCCAAATAAAATAAAATAAAATTTGAATTTATGAATAGAATACCCCATAATATATAGATTTGTGACAGAAAATAAAAGGATGAGAAAATGTATTTTCTTACATTTTCATGTTATTTTTTTTCCTTCATAATTTATCCAAATCTAACCTTCAAACACAACCTTATCACACCAGGATGCAAGCACAAGATTGATCATCCAAGATCAAGGCCACTCAAAGATTTCAGAACTGTTTCAAAAACATTACAAAAGAAAGTAAGAAATTAAAACCTGATTTTAGGCATGAGTACTTTGAATGTTTTATTTATTTTTTATTTGTACACATTAGTTATGGCGGTATTATTATTTTCATTTTTTGCCTAGTAGCTAAATGTCATGGAGTTCGTTATAAGTATGGCATTGTGTAGAACATTAATATTTTGAAATAAGTTCAGTAAAATTTGGTGTTGAGGGTTTTATTGTGATTACGGAAATACAAAATTATGAATAATTCAACAAATAAAATAAAATTGATTTTTTTTTCTTCCTTTTATAGGCAAATATGGAAGTTTATGTAAGAAAGGAAATGTTACAATGTGCATTTGCATATCGTAATAAAAATTAACAAGTAACATGCTACACAATTCTCAAAGCAACAAGGCCGTTGGATCCAATATCGAACCAAGAGTCATTCTCGGGGTGGCAACCCGGACCTTTTCTCTAAGACGATCTGATTGAAGGTCACCTAGCCCAACCCAGGTCTTTTCCTTACAATTGTTGAGCACTAGAGCCATCACGGCCTAATCTGAATCTTTTCCCTAGTGGCCAGAGTCACCACACACAGTGGAATAATTTTCCTAGACTAAAATATACAAATGGTCTCGATAATCAATACAATTCAGTTTTGCAAAACATGATAGTTTACCATTATAAACATGAGACCATAACAAATAGTTCACAGTATGCCAAGTTTACACATGTTTCAGAAATAATTTAATTCCATCGATAATATATTAATTTATCAAAACAGCTTAGTCCTGAAACAATAATTTAATTTTCCAACAGTTTAGGGTACGGGAACATTTATAAAAATATGTAGCATGCAACTACTCACCTGAAAATGAAATAATATAATCATTGAATAGAATATGAAAGTCCAACTAGTGCCCTGAATCAAGTATGAATACTACGCGTTACAACTAATTTAAAAATACTACAGAATAAGAACTAAGTGACCCCAAACTAAAGCGCATTAACACTGCTCAACCCAACTCACCGTTACTCTTAAATATTAACTAAGCTCATATTCTTCAAGGTCTAAAATCACCTAAGACATGGGTTCAAATCGAAACTTAATTAAAAGTAACTTTAAGATAAAATAGAGTTTTAAACAAGTTTTCCCAATCTATTCGCTAACTTTGAAAATTAAAAACCCACTCCATTTTGTTCGAAAAATTCCAAAACCCTCTAGATATCAACTAATATATCCTAAGTTTCAAACCCAATTGGTTTCACTTGATTTGCTTAACAAAATAATTATTTACAATTAATTATGCCCAAACAGATTATTTTTTGCAGCACTTTAAAGAAATTAATGGTTCTTTTAGTATACACGAGCAATCAATGCAAGGCCAAAAACTTAAGAAACTAGACTCGTAACCGGTTCTAATGACGCTAATTTGATAATTTTTGGATTTATGCCCAAGGAGAACGACACTTCCAAAGTTATTGTTTTAAACCAGTTTCTGGATAGATTTAAACGCACCAATTAATATAGCTTTTGACTCCCAAAAATTATGAGAAAATTCAGATATGCAATTCAATATGTAATTAATCTTCTATAAAAACTTCAGTTCAAAATTCATTCGTTTGATATGGTTTCTTGATTTTTAAAGTTTGTGATTTTGTGCACAATTCGTATCCAACGACTTTAGCTCCTTAATTCGCCTTAAAATTTTGCATGATAATAATATATACAAAACACTATCCCAATAAGCCAAATTGTTCCTTTTTCTTCCAGCAACTCACAACACCTGCACGCACCATAACTATGTAAACAACATACCGTAATAGAACAAGAATAGATTATCGTTACCTTAGAGTTGTTAGAGCCACAAAGGTGCTTTCTCTCCCTCTCTCTTTTCTATCTCTTGCTCTCTCTTCCTCTCTCACATTGCTATTGTTGCTACTGTTATAGAATTGTTAGGAACCCTAGGGTTGTTATATATATCTAAACAAAACTCTAAATAATTATCCTTTGTTTTATATTATTTTTTCCTCACCATTAATTTAAATAAAATATACCTACTATTATATCAAAATATACCTACTAACTTGCCCCTTATTTTTTTTTAATAATAAATCTTACCTCCAAATTAAAGACTTTTACAATAAATTTATTTTAGGTTTAAAATTAATTAAAAGACCCTCCAAATATTTAATTTGCACTTTAGGATTCACCATCAGAATATTTGAGATTGTAAAATTATTATTATTTAATTATTTACTTTATTTTTATATTCAGGTTCTCATGGTACATCTTTGTGTCTCCTGGGTGTACAACAATGCATGAATGGTGAAACTCTCAGAGTACCTCTTCTCTACAAGATTCTGGTACGAAAAGGTGGTCTAGATATCTCACACTAGAGTAAGAATATACGTTCAAGCCATTCTCTACCTTTCCACTAGATATCTTCTCTCGGATAGCCTCTACTTCGTGATTACCCCACTGTGCTTCTATAACTCGGCTCACTAGTGTAGGTTGTGCAAAACGGCCGACTCAACGGACTCGCCAAGATGCAAGTCAAACTCGCCAATAGTGCCTAACATCTCTCATTTGTCGGCCACTACATTGGTCTTCTTGGGATAATAGTGTAACTCGAAATCATAATCCTCTATAAACTCCATCCACCTCCTCTATCTCAAATTGAAATCCTTCTGTGAAAATAGATATTTCAAACTCTTGTGATCGGAGAACACTTCAAAATCTCTCACCATATAAGTAATGCCTCCAGTTTTTTAAGGCAAAAATCATCGTCGCTAGGTCTAGGTCGTGAGTAGGACAATTTCTCTCATTTGTTTTCAATTGCTGTGAACCATACGCTACCACTTTGCCCTCTTGCATTAATACATAACCCAACCCTTCTCGAGATACATCACAATAAACCGAATAAGCCAAACACCTCTCCGAAATAATCAATACTAGAGCAATGGTGAGTCTAACCTTAAGCTCGTGAAACGACTTTTCACAAGTCTCACTCCATGCAAATTTAATTCCCTTCCTTGTCAGTCTAGTCAATGGTGAGCCAATCTAGAGAAGTCTTTCACAAAATGTCAGTAATACTCGGCTATGCCCCAAAAACTCTAGATCTTAAAGGCATTCTTAAGTTATTCCCAATCTTGCACTATCTCTATCTTAGAAGAATCTACAGTCACCCTTTCTCCGGATATCACATGGCCTAAGAACTTAACTTCTTTTAACCAGAACTTGCACTTCCTAAACTTAGCATATAAACAGTGTGCTCTAAGCAACTCAAGTACAACCTGCAAGTGTTCCTTGTGTTCCTCCTCAGAGGGTGAGTAGATTAAGATGTCGTCAACAAAAACAACCACGAAATGGTCTAGGAACCCACGGAAGATTTGATCCATCAAATCCATAAACGAAGCCATTGGTTAGCCCAAAAGGTTTTACTAAGAACTCAGTAATGGCCATACCACATACGGAATGCCGTTTTCTGAATATCCTTCTCCTTCAACCTCAATTGGTGATAACCCGATCTCAAGTCAATCTTAGAAAAACAACGAGACCCTTCTACTGGTCAAACAAATCATCTATACGTGGTAATAGGTACTTGTTCTTACCAATTACCTGGTTCAACTTTTGGTAATTGATGCACAGTCGCAATGTGCCATCCTTCTTCTTAGCAAAGAGAGTTGGTGCTTCCTAAGGCGATGTACTAGGGTGAATAAAGCCCTTAGCTAGTAGTTTTTGGAGTTGAATCTTCAACTCTTACAACTCGGTGGGTGCAAATCTATACGGTGCGATGGAAATCGGTGCCGTACCGGGCACTAAGTCAATGGAGAACTCAATCTCTCTGTGGGGTGGCAAACTAGTAAGATCTTTTGGAAAGATGTCTGATTATTTACAAACTACCCTCGACTATTCAACTCCGACCACATCACTCTCATTACCCAAGAAAGTTGCAAGAAGGAAATTAAGCTCGCCCCGACCACGAGCGTCAAACATCGACGACAAAACTCTCTCAGCTCGGTCTCCCAAAAAATAAAAACTATCACTACTCGAGGTGCACACCATAACTCTCTGACGGTAACAATTTATAATAGCACGGTACGAAGACAACCAATCCATACCTAAGATGACCTCGAAACCTGACATGTCTAACAATACGAAAGCAAAAAGAAGTCGGCGACCGGCAACCTCAATCTCACAACCACGACATCTCCGGTCTAAGACAACCTTACCCCCAACTAGTGACTCTAGCTTGAGCAGAGATGCTAACTAAGCCACTTCTAACCCCAAAACTAATGCCAATGTTGACGAAATGAAGGAATAAGATGTACCAGTATCAATTAACACATTGGCAATAGAGTTTAACAATGAAAAGTTATCTTTTACAACGGAAGGCGCTGGCAACTGATCTGGCGTGGTAACATCATACACGCGCCCTGTGGGTCTCTGTTCTACTTGCTCACCCCTTGGAGCATAGGTCTGATACACTGATTAAGCCGAAGAGGATTCCTAATTAGCCCTCGAGGCCTGTGCTGAATGGGTAGGTTGATGGCTCTGTGTCTGTCTCGAACAAGACGCACCAAATGTGCCACCATTTGAGGGCAAAACCTCCTCAAGTGCCCGACTTCCCACATTGATAGCAGGTAGGCAGCTGTCCTCTCCCCTAACTCTATCTTTGAGAACGAGCCAAAGATGGTGCAGACTGTTGCCTCCTCTTATCTGCAAGCAAACTGAAGATTTGTGGCCTAACTGACCACACTTGAAACAAGTGATCCTACCCTAACCACATCTCCCCGAACTAGAACTCGATACAGGAAAAGTGGATCTGAATTGTGTTGCCTAGGATTGCTACGGGGTGGAACCCTCTACCGTTTGTTGTGCCATAGTTCCCCCTGACCTTCCTGACTCCTTTGCTTGGAGCCCCTCATCAGTTCCTCCTCAAATTGGATCACGGTCTCTAGGTGAGCCACCTTCGCCTCCACAAGGCGACCGTAATCCTTAATCATAGACCCGACCACCTTGAAAAGGAGCCCGGTCCTCAAGCTCTTCTCGAACTAGATGCTATGGCGTTCCTCTGTCGTCACAAGTTTCGGTGCAAATCTAGAGAGGTTAGTAAAAATAGCCTCAAACTTAGCTATAGGTGTGTTCAGCTGCTTAAGCTTCAAGAATTGATCTCTCAACTTCTCCCGAACAGTGGGAGGCAAAAACTTGTCTTGGAAGGCGTTGACATAGGTTTCCCAAGTCACCCCAATGCGCTTTCAGGCATACTTCCACCACTGACCCGCATCTTCCTTCAGCTGGAAACACGCTGTAGACGTCCCCGAACGTCCCGGGAGAAATCTCGTTTTGTTCATTGGGCTTACTACAGTTCGGACTCAAATGTCATGGTTCTGAATCTAATCCCGCAAAGTGCAATGCGAGACCGATAAATCACCAAAGAGTCCAAATCTGGCAAATCGTTTGAAAAACAGATTTTTAGAAAAAAGTGCCAAACATGGACTGCTTTGCCAGATATAGAGTCACCACCTAAATATTTTATTTTGGGGGAATTTAGGAAACCCTGACTCGTTGCCTAAGGCCACGTGTCAGTCATCACCAAAGTTGCCTCGGCTCGGGAACTTGGGTACGATTGGGGAAGGTCATGCAATGAGCACCCTCGCTCGCCCAATCAAAGATCGGCCACTACTAAACATGATATCTTGTTTTTGAAAACATATGTGCTCTTATTCCGATTATTAACTTAGAATTACTATGTGATGTGCACAGCAAAACAAGTATAGACTAGATTGCCTAAGTTAGAACAAAGTATCGCATATCCGTTTGTTTTGAAAATGGATTGAAGTTTGCTACTCGCAACTAGGCTAAAACACGGGTTTCGACGAATTATTCCAATTCAAGCAACCCAACCTTCACCCACAGGCATTCAGGAAGTTATATCACATAAGAACATCGCCTCATGGTAAGCATGCTGTCATGGCAGTCACTCACATGCATGCAAGGATGCTAAAGCATAAACACTCACCGAGTACTCCGAGCCAAAGAAAGAAGCTAATTAGAAATCATGCATGAATCCTAACTATGCTGAGATGCCTAATGTAACACATGCAAGAATGCAACTAAGATAGGCTCGGCTATTCTAAGATGGCATATGAGATGCTACAGGTAACATGTATTCAACTTGGAATTGAAATACGATGCAGTTAGTATGATGCGCCGAGCCCGGTGCATGCAAAACAGATGAATGGATGCAAACATACGAGCATAAGGATGCTAATTGAAACGTGCCCTGAAACTAACCATTATAAGCTGGTAAATAAAATGGAGAAAGACGTGGGGTTGGAAGACATGCATCACACACATGCACACTTATTACAACATTGCCCTCCTCGGAGGGTCCGAATAAATAATACAGAATCAACTAGCTAATCTAAGCTAATAACTAGCTAATCTAAGCTAATTAAACTAGTTATTACACAACTGAAATGAATAACGAATTACGGCTAAATTTTACACAACATTATTTAATTGACAAATTAAACTAAGGAAGCAAATAAAATGGCATGCAAGCTACATGAAATGGACTGCCTCAGCTCTGTTCCGAATGATAAGGATGCATGCATGCTCGAGTCGCCTTGTAGGGAAATCCATCGCGATGGCCCGGCTCGCCTTTGTTTGCAATTGATCTCAGAAACTTGCACAAAGCTCCAGAAGGCTGAAACTCCACCTTGGGAATCTGTAGGAAGGCTGCCGACCAGCTTATGGGCATGGGAGACCACCTGCCGACCACCTTCTGTGGGAGAAACCAAAAGGGGTGGTCGGCCTGCCAGAAAAGCTGGTCGGCCGACCAGTTTCTGCCTCTGGTTTCTGGACTTTCTGCAACAAACGCAAGAGAGAGAGAAAGCAAAGTATTTGCAACACATGTGTGCACGACCACTCTCCCCATCATTGCATAAGCTCTAGGGAGTGTAGTTCTCGATCCTCGGGCCACCAATCACGCATCCCGATGCATGATGGCCTGGGAGTCGAATTTGCACGACTCAATGGGACATGAATGCACATATAAGCAACTAAAACCAACAACTCCATCATGGATGGTCAAGAGTGTCGGTGACCAAGAATCGAGGCACGTTTCGTCACTTTGAGTACGAAACGTCCCTCGTTTCCCGTGTTTGGACTAAACCCTGCTCCAAACACGATGCAACAAATAATGTATGGACAAATGTAACTCTAGCATGCGATCTAAATGCAATGCGACTAAGTGATGCAAACATGCAAAGGATGATATGCAAGCATGCAAATGGCATACACAATGCTATGAACTAATCAGTGGCATACTCAATGCACATGGATTATATGGCATGCATACACAATGCACTAACATACGCAATGTTATGAACGAGGCATACGCAATGCAATGATCAAACATGCGATAACATGGACTATAGGACATACACAATGCAAGATGGACTTAAACCAAGATGGATGGGCCTCGGCCACACCCAAATCAGTGGCCAATGGATGATGAAATCAAAGCGACAAGACACACACAAACATGCACAATGTAAAGGCTCCAAACCAAGGCACAAGATGCAACTTTTCAAGAACATGGAAAGGATGAAACATGGAACACAATGGCATATATTTCAGCTCTAGAATGGCATACAAAATGGTCCCGAATCATGCAAACAACTCACCCGATGCACGTTGGATGGCACAAATACCGAAACTAGTGAAGGGCATTACACTGGAGGTATGCAAAGCGATGCCCAAATGACCAAACCAGCCCCAAACAGTCCCTATGCAGACCCAAAACAGTAGCAAAATGGACTAAAATGATGGCTTGCAATGCACAAAAATGAAGCTCATGCTAAGGCTAAAAAATAAGGCATACAAGCACAACTCTCAAACACATGGAAGGAGTGATAAACATGAGAATATGAAAACCTTATTTGCTCTGAAATATCATGCTTAATGATGCCAAAGCATGTCAAAGGCCCAAACAACGCATGCTAGTGGACCCGATATGCAAAGTTAATGAGCTTAATTGAACTATGACCATACACAACAATGCATGCATGACCCAAAACACTTCAAACAGAGCTAAGGCAGCCCGAAATATGAATAAAATTAGTTTAGATCATGGCCAAAATATGCTAGAATCATGGGCCAAAACAACATGCAATGTGAGCTAGTGAACATGGATTACACTACAAGCCTATGAAGCATTCAAGGGGCCACTAAACCAGCAAAATTCAGAGACATGACATGTAACGCCCTCAAAATAACACATTAAACTCCTCAATATAGACATGCATTGGTAATAAAGATAAACATTCTTCTATTCATCAGAGTAGTTCTTAACAAAATTATTACATGTTAATCAACAAAAGCGACTGCCCTACGGGCTTACAGCTTTCCAAGTTAACACTTGGTTACAACAAAAGAGTGCTAACTCATTTACACATTAAGCCCTTGGCTTGAATATACATGCAATACAAGAAATAAAACAACAAAAGTCCGCCTGCCTCTAGCCTTCCAAGCTACGTCCTTGGAGGTGGCATGCTACCTGTACCTGAAAATGATATTCCCATATAGGGTGAGCCACAGCCCAGTAGAAATACACTAAACCAAATATGAGCAATGACTAAAAGATTAGCAGTTGATAGATGGCCAACACTGATACTTTCCTTTATCACACTTTACATTTTCATGACATACAAGTCCATATTACCATTAATTTTCCAATTTCTTTCAAATTCTCAATTTATAACCGTGGCTCAGAACCTGGCCAAATAACTCATATGAGACAGTAACTCATATCAAACACTTCCCATTTCAATATAGATAAGCATACTAGCTATATCACACAACAACAGATAAGCATACAAGCTATATCATTACTTCCACAGATATGCATATGAGCACTATCACACTTCCAATGACAAGCATATGAGCTCTGTCAATACATCACTAGATAAGCATGTGAGCTCTATCTACGGAGTCCATCCCTTATCTCCTCCCAACAACATCCGGTTTAGAGGTCCATCCCCTATCTTCCCCTAAACCGCGGAGTACATCCCCTATCTCCTCCAACACAACACAATGCATATAAACAATAATTATACACATCATTAACCAATACATAACATTTAATGTATTCATTCAACCGTCATACTCAATGACACATTCCGGTGATTAGTTTTAGTTTGCCTAATCATCATGCATTGTCTACAACAATCAAGACTATCCTCCACCGATAGCCCAAAGCAGTTATTTCTATACAGAAAATAAATGCAACAATGGATATAAAATCGACATTCCCAACTAGGTGAGTGACATAAAATCCAACTACACCCTTCAATCCTATGTATTCCCAATCTCAACATTTCCAATTCAATTCCTCATTTCTCACAATTAATTTTACAAATTAATTAACCAATGTAGTTAGGGCATTTTCCATAATTAACATTACAACCCTTAGGTTCCATTTTCATTAATGTCTTAACATTAATTTCATATTTTTCCATGCCAAATATGCATCTAGGTTTGATATAGTTAAAACCCCAACTCTTGTAAATTTACACAAAAGCCCCCAAACTTTCACAAATTACTAAACCAACCCCAACATCTCAAAATACTAAGATTTAAAGACAAAGTTCATAAAGAGGAGTAGGATATCCCTACCTCAAAGTTTGAGCTCCAATGGAGATGAAGACCAAAACCAAAATGCTTCAAATTCCGAAATTTTCAGATTAAAATGTAGCCCTCGACGATCAACGCAACTTTCGTGAAAACCAAAAGTGAGCAAATAACTCCTACTAGATCAAATCTAAGAGAGAAGGGCCGGTTTTAGAGTGAGAAGCTCTGAAAATGACTTTTTGGAAAAGTAAGAGAGAGAAAAGATCTTGAAAAAGTGATCCAAAAGTCGGATCTCGGATTTATATAAAAGTCGCCCCGCTCGAGCGTCAAACTCCCCGCTCGAGCGTCACTCACAGACTCCCGCTCGAGCGGCCAATCCCCCGCTCGAGCTCCGGATGCACACTCCCAGAACTTTTGCAGACAGGTCTCCCACTCGAGCTTCCAACTCCCCGCTCGAGCGGCACTCACACAAACCCGCTCGAGTGGCCAATCCCACGCTCGAGCGTCGAACACAGCACAGGAAATACTGGATGGGTGAAACTCCTGCTCGAGCGCCAAAACCCCCGCTCGAGCGGACAGGTCAAAATCTGGGCAACTAGTTTTGGTTTCTAATCTCAGCCAACCTGTAACTAACCTGCCCAACACATCCTATAACTCAAATACAAGTAAGAAAGGATGTACACCAGGTAATAATCAACTACTATCATCCACGGACACATGTCCGGATCACTGTACAACAAGGGTAAACCCGGGATCGCTATATGACATGCCAAATAAAGCCCCAAAACCCACTGAAACATGATCAATGCATGCAAGAATGTTATGCTCCTTTGATAGGCTATAAGAGGGGTTATCCTACACATGCAAGAAACACACCCAGGGTGACAAAAACAACTCTGGACTGAGCCTAGGCAGGCCTTAAAAGTCACTGAAAAGGGCCTGAAACAAGGCTCGGAGGTGTGAAAATGGAGGCTCCATTGAAAGGCCAAAAATGCCAACAAACAAGGCCAAAAGAGAGAGGGTCACCCCTCTCTGATTTTGGCCCTCAAAACAGCATGCCAACCACTGAAAATCCATTGGATTTCAGTGGCTAAAAGTCCAAGCAAAGGTCAACACAAAGGCCTTAAGGCATGGCTCAAAATAAGGCAAAATGAAGCATGCAAGGGGGTAGATGACCCCCAACAACAAAATGACCTTAAACAAACATCAAAAGGACCTCAAAACAAGACTTTTTTTAGTTGAAAACAAAGCTCAAATATGCATGCAAATAAGGCTAAGAGATGGATCAAAATGAAGCTAAAAGAGGGAAAAAGTGTTACCCTTGTAGCTCAGCAAAAACCAACAACTTCTAGACCCAAAAACCAAACCTTTAACCTCTGAAAATGACCTCCAAGGACCTCAAAGCAATGGTGGAAGTGTATGGCTATGAGGTGTAGTGTAAAAGGGTCAAGAACTATGCACTTTTGGAGCCAAAATGGTGAGATATAGAAGGAGATATATGTTTTTCCTTAGACCAATCTCAGAACCTAGTATAAGGAAGAGGAGGGCCTCTCTTATAGAGATACAAGGCCAAAGCTTCCTCAAGAAGCTAAAAATCAAGGCTCAAGATCCTCCATACACGTGTATAGAGGATGCAGTATGTGCCTTCCAGCTGGCGCAGCTGGCACACTCTCACAGAGACAAGACTGAGGGAGGCAGGCCGACCAGTTCAGGTGGTCGACCGACCACTTCCCCTGGTCGGCCGACTAGTTCAAAAGGTTCAACCCCCAAAACGTTGGTTGGCCAGCCCATTTGGTGGTCTCCCAACTGAATGCAAGCTAGTGGTGTGGTGGGAGACCAGCAAATGTGGCTCAAAAACCAAGAAGACCAACTTCCTGTCAAGAAAATCGGCGGGGGGGAGAAAAGTGGTCTCCAAGAAGAAAAGGTGGTCTCCCACCCTTGTACCACCTCCCAAACAATGAAAACAAGGTCCATGCCAAAAATGAACCAAGACGGATGCAAAACAAGGGCTCGGGGGTTAAAACGCGCAACCGGGTGCCCCGAAAATAGGCTGTTAAGCATCGAAAGTGGCGTGCGACCACAAAGGTGGTCTCCCGGGCCACAGTGTCCCTCCAGAGAGAGGAAACAAGGTGTGTACCAAAAACCGCGCCAAACGGAGAAAGTTAAGTGGTCCCGAACCGAGGTGCATGGCCGACGGCTCTGAAAATCGAAAACTGGTCTCCGAACGGGAACAGTAGCTTGCGACAACGAAAAGTAGCCTACGGCCACTGAGAGATGGTCTACAAGACCTCTCCCTACCTTCGGGAAGAGAAAACAAGACTGTAGACGCGCCCGCGCGGAGGGGGGCCTTCGCTACTACAGTTCGGACTCGCGATGTTTGTTGTCGCGGTTCTTAATCTGAACCAAAGAGTCCAAATCTGGCAAATCGTTTTGAGAAACGGATTTTGAAAAAGTAGTGCCAAACATGGACTGCTTTGCCAGATACAGAGTCGCCACCTAAATATTTTAAAATGGGGAAATTTAGGAAACCCTGACTCAGTGCCGAAGGCCACATGTCCGTCATCACCGGAGTTGTCTCGGCTCGGGAGCTTGGGTACGATCGAGGAAGGTCAGCTATGAGCACCCCCTTTCGCCCGGTCCGAAGACCGGCCTCTACTAACCGTGATATCCAATTTTGAAAACGTTACGTGTTCTTATTCCAATTATTAGCCTAGAATTACTATGTTGTGCGCGCAGCAAACAAGTATAGACCAAATCGCCCAAATTGGAACAAAAGCATTTCATGTTTGTTTTGAAATTGGTTTGCTACTCGTAAGTAGGCTAAAGTGCGGATTTTGCCACCCTTAAGTGGGTTTTTTTTGGAAAAGATGATTTTGCCACTATCTAGTGGGCTTAAAAACTCACAGTTTTAATTTATTCCAATTTAGGTAATTCAACCTCCATCCACAGGCATTCAAGCAGTTATATCATATAAGCAGCTAGCCTCATGGTAATCATGCTATCATGGCAACATTCACACGTATGCGATATGCTAAAGCATAAATACTTACATCGTACTCCGTGCCAAAACAGTAAACTAGTTAGCAAACATGCATGTCCTAGTTCATGTTAAAAATGACTAATGCATCACATGCAAAATGCAATCTAGGCAGGCTCGGCTAGCCCTAAATATGGCATGTGAAAATGCACAATTATCACATATTCGGTTTAGAATTTGAAGTACGAATGCAGTTAGCGTGATGTACCGAGCCTAATGTATGCAATACAAATGCATGGATGCACGCATGCATAGCATAAGGTATGCTAATTTCAAAAAATGCCCTAATCTACCATCATAAGCAGATAAATAAAAGGGAAGAAAGAAATGGGGATTGGAAGACATACACACACTCACCCACACTTATTACATATTTACCCTCACTCAGAGGGTCCAAATGAATATTACAGTCCCAAAATAATAAACAAATAAAATATTACAGTCCCAAATAATAAACAAACAAAATTATTACAAAAATTCTAATTAATTAAAAGAAGAGATGCAAAAGAAAGAAGAGGGTGGCCGCAGCCTCTGCCTCGGGATGCGTAGATGATGCATGCTCGGAACTTGACTCGCCCGAAAAACCCGTACCGTACTCCTGCCATCTCTGTTTGTACTGCCTTGTCTCTCTGAAAATTACCAAAGTCCTGGAGCAGGTTCCTCACATGCTGCAGAGCACCACCGGCCAGACAGAATTCCCGCCGGCACTTCACAATTTCCACCGGCATTTATTGGATTCATCGGCACTCAGGATATTGCCGGTCGGCACTAAATTCTGCCGGTCGGCAGAAACTTCCTGCAGAAGACAATTTGACAGCAAACAGAGAACAGAAAGTGCATGGCATGGGGTTTTCAGGTACATGTGAGCATGGCTATGCTTCCTATCATGTTTTGAACTCAAAGAAGCATGACCTTCGATCCTCGAGCCATCAATGGTGCATGGTGGCTCAAAGAATCAAATTTGCCATTTGATATAAGGATGCATGCAACAAATAAAATGGGATCCGAAGCCTTATCAAGTTGGAGTCAAAGGCCCCGATGACCGGGAATCGAGGCACATTACATCACTTGAAGTATGAATGTTCCTTGATTCCCACACTTGGTTTGACACCCCAAACCAAGTGAATGCAATGCATGTCATGCCCACAAGGCTCAAATGCAACATGATACCAATTATGCAAGACACAAACAAGTATTATGCAACCAACATGACAAATGTGTAATGCCAAGCATACAAGGTGCAAATATGATGCAAATATGGACCAATTTGGGAATGGGATCAACATGCTACGAGACTTAATGGAACAACCATGCAATACACATGAAACAAGCATGCAATGGGGGCCTTGAACCATAAAGGGACAGACCTTAGTCCACCCCAAAACAGCACCAAAAGTGATCAAAATGATGGGCAACATCTCTTGTTAACAAGCAAACTTATGGTCCCAAGGTTAAGGCACAAAAGGAGGCAACTTACCCCCACCAACATGACCTCTCATGGCATGATTAAAGCAAGTAAAAACAGAATTTTGCAAACCAAGGTAGGACTCCAAACCTTCCTAATATGGCAGCTAAAGTGACTCCCAAGAGACATATGCATTAAGGCTCATTCCTAGGCACAAGAGGGTACACCCTTAAGGCATAAAAGAGGTCATGCATGCACACATACAAACATGATTCTTGGACTAAAATGTGGTCTTAGATGATGTTAAATCAAGAGGGTAATCACAACCATGCATGCTAGAGGTCAACATGCTCAAAGCTTTCGAGCCAAAATACAAAGCAACCCTATAACAAACATGCCAAGCATGACCAAATGCATAGCCAACAGACTTTAAGCATGGAAAAACAATACTAAAAGCTTCATGGAACTAAGCCAACACACACAAGAATCATGGCCTAATCATGAGATACACTTCTAAGCAAAATGGAGCAATACAAAGCAAGTATCACAAGCATACAAGGAGGCACAAATCCAGCCAAAAACAGAGGTTACACATGACCTAAAACACCTAAAAAAACTTCTGAAATAAGGCCAAGAATGATCAAGCACACATGCTACCCTTTTAAGCCAAAAAGCAAGGAAACAAAACAAAGAAGGGAGAGGGGTGTCCCTCCCCTATGCAAGACTTCAAACCACCTTTTTTAACACTGAAAATCAACTGGTTTTTAGTGGTCAAAGGACCAAAACACTGAAGTGAACAAAGCCTTACTAAAGAGGCACCAAAATGGACCAAACAAGGCCTAGAAGGGACAGTTTATACTCAAACCACAAAATGACCCTAATGAAAGTTCTAAAGCATGAAAATATAAGCCTTTTTCATGTTATACACAAGAGCTAAAACAGCAAGCAAGATAGGTAGAAAACCATTGCAAGTTTGGGGAATAAAAAGTAAGATGCTCACCCTTGAAGAACCCTTGAAGAACAAATGGTTTAGCCCTCTTCTTTTGATCAAAACCAGTCCAAAAACTCAAGAATCAACCCTCCAAGTCCCTCAATCTCGGAATAAGGTGTAATAGTGTGTGTAATGGTGCAAAAGTAAGGTAAAAACCACCTTTTGAGCTAAGAAACACACACAAAGGAGGAGAGAGAGGGAGATATAGAGATAATATGTATCTATATCTCAAAGCTCTGGTTTTTGGTTGCCAAAGTCTAACCTAGATCCAAGAGGAAGACCCCTCTCTTATAGGACTCCCTCTTGCAAAGCTTATACAACAAGCTTGACTAGAGGGAGATCCCTCCATACACGTGTATGGAAGGGGGAAGAGTTGGTGCCAGCTATCACAGCTGGCACAAAATATCTCCATAAAGTGGATGAACAGTGATCGGCTGCCCAAAAATGTCATTTCGACAAAAAACAGTGCCGACCGGCAACAAACTATGCCGGCCGGCAATAAAATGTGCCGACCGGCAAACAAAAGTGCCGATTGCAGCAAAAACCAACTGGCGGCCTCTAGCCACTGCCGGTGGTGTGTGGGGATGTCTCACAAGGCATTCCCTGCCTCTCCAAGGCAAAACAAGAGTGTTCGGTGCAAAACCAGACACTAAACGGTCAGGTTCGGAGATTCTGAAGCAGGGCGCGCGAGCCGAGACCTCCGGGAACTCCAAACGAACACAAACATGGATAATCACCGAGTGTCCAAACGGTGACGTCCAAGTCTTGAGGACGGTCAAAAATGGGGTGTCTACAAAGACCTGGTTCGCCAACCGAGGCAAAGCACAAAAGGGTCCCGAGGTCCGAGGGTAAGGCTCTCAGCCGAAAATCTGAAACCTTAAAACGAGCACAACAAGCACCATCACTGAGCGCTCAATCGATGATGTCTGAGTCTTAAGGTCGGTCAAAAATGGGGTGTCTACAGTTGCCCCTCTTTGACAGAACTTGAAAGTCATAAGTGACGGGAGTGAATGTCAAAGCTCAGAGACGACCTATTTTTGACAAGGCCGAAGACTTAGATAAACAAAGAGATGTGCCCGTAGGCAGGGGCAAAATGCAAAGAGGTATGCACAAAGCCGAACATAACTTATGATCATGCAAAGCACGCTGTAATGAAGCAAATATACACAATAAATGCAACAATTTTAAGCAAGAATGCAAGTCAAACTACATTTCACGCAGTAAGAATGTAAGAGAATTATACAATTCTCACTACATCTCACATGGAGAATACAATACCATCCGGTTCGTCTGGTCGCACCAGCTTCAAATGAACCGTACATACAATATCGTCTGGTCGCACCAGCCTCGAATGAACTGTACATACAATATCGTGCCTGTAAAAGAGAGAAACTTAACAAGTACAATATAGTTAGCAACACATGTTCAACGCTATATCGAACACGGACACGTACGACGCTGATGGAAAAGTGCATAATAATGCAAGCGAAACATGCGTGACGACGCAAGTTAAGTATGGAGGCATGATAATACCAATGAAACGTGCACAACAATGCGAGTGGCGTGCATAACAACGCAAGATAAGTACAACTTCAAAAGCATGCACAAAACAAAATGCTAAGTAAAGAAGTACAAGCTTCGAAGAGAGCAACTCGAACGCGGCCTCCGATTTACCTCTCGGAGGGGTCGCAACGTACTTGAAAAGGATACACCTTGCTCTTGGCGAGCAACGACGAGCCATACGTCGAAGACCTGAGTTGAAGTTTCGGCGGAGACATTTCTCGCCGAAAAGTGCACTTTCCTTGTACTTTCTCGAGAGCCGGGGACTCCAATCATCACCAAAATTTGCAGGGAGAACAAAGGGACTTGGGAGACCACCCAGGAGGTTGGCCGACCACCTAAGCTAGTGGCCGACCAAATTTTTCCCAGGGGGTGGTCGGCCTGCCAGAAAATCTGGTCGGCCGACCACTTTGCTAAATCCGGGGCAGTTTTGTCTTTTCATGCTTAGATCTTTAAGTACACACATCCCAAACATTGTTGCTCACAACTCCAAGTCCGAAATCAGTCCCTCTTCCTTCCTAGACCATTTTCTCCCTCAAATCTATGCTTTATACGCGTTTTCCAACGCCCCACGCAAAGTTGTTTCGCGAAAACTTTCAGTTCTCTTCACTTTTGACCGATTAAAATTTGATTTCGAAGCTTCTTTCTCCATTTTCACCACTTGAGGTAAGTTTGTCTAGAGATTTGGAACATTTTCTCAGGAGTTGACTTTTGTTGATTTTTTCATTTCCCGAGAGTTGACTTTTGTTGACTTTTTCTAATTTTGGCTCATTTCGTTCATTTTTGCTCATTTTTGCAGATTTCTTCAGATGGCAGATCATTTTCATCATGGTGGAGGTCCTTCGCATGCCGGGGGTGAGCCGGACATCATGTCACTGCCTCCGAGAGTTCAGCCTTTCCACCCCGAGAGGTATCATTCTCAGGAGCACGTCCTACCACCGACCACTTTCTATCATTTTACTGATTTTGATTGACGAGTACCCGCGGATCTACTGCTACGGGAGCCGGAGTCTCATCTCTTTCATCTCTCTCATCAGCCAGATCTACCCGCGGACCAACTTCACTTTTACATTTTCTGCAATGTATTATGCATTTCTTGCGCATTTCCTGTTTTCGCTATATATGTTCATCTGCTCGTTCTGAACACATTCACACACCAAACTTTTGCTTATTCGACACGTAGCTCACAACACAGTATTTTGTTAAGTTGGCACACAGCTCGTTTCGAACACACGGTTCATTCTTATCACACAGTTTTGTCTCGGGCACACAGCTCATTCTTTTCAGGTACACAGCTCATTCTTCTCGGGCACAGCTTATTCTTCTAGCACACAGCTCGTTCTTTTCGGGCACACAACTTATTCTTCTAGCACACAACTCGTTCTTTTTAGGCACACAACTCGTTCTTTTTGGGCACACAGCTCATTCTTCTAGCACACAGCTTATTCTTCTAGCACACAGCTCGTTCTTTTCAGGCACACAGCTCGTTCTTTTCGGGCACACAGCTCATTCTTTTCGGGCACAGCTTATTCTTCTAGTACACAACTCGTTCTTTTCGGGCACACAGCTTACTTTTCTATTTGGAGACACAGCTCGGTCTTTTCGGGCACATAGCTCGTTTTTCTAGCACACAACTTATACTGAACACGCAGCCCACAACACACTATTTTATTTGGTTTGCACATAGCTCGTACTGAACACGCAGTCCACAACATAGTATTTGATTTGATTTGCATACAGCTCATACTGAACACGCAGTCCATATGTTTACTTTATTTCTGAACACACAGTTTATCTATTTTCATTTGCATTCATCTCTTTCTGAAAACTGAATACATCTGTTAATTCTGAATGTAGGTATCTTCTCGTTCTACGCGAGGTTATGGCTCGATCGTCGCTAGGGAGTGGTATGCGGAGCCCCCAGATACTATTCGTCATATGGTTGACGAGGCAGATTTGGACCCTTCTGCGTGGGGCTATTACGTTACCCGGCGAGTAGGGCCTTGATGGGGGCACTTGCGGAGAGATAGTGGAACACCACCAACTCGTTTCACTTTTCGGCTACCGGGGATATGACGATGACCCCGTTTGACTTTACCATGCTGACTGGCCTTGATGTAGCCGGCCGACCGGTCCCCTACGACGCAGACATGGGCGAGTGGGAGATGGCTTGGATTCATCTGCTGGGAGCTCGCCCGCCGATTGACAGATCTTCGGGCAGAGTCAGGTACACCTAGTTTCCCATGTAGTACAGGGGGACTATGCCTGAGACTCTCGAGGAGATAGAGTAGTACGCTCGAGGGTTTTTTATGTTCCTCCTTGGGACCACTTTGTTCTCCGACAGGGGGAACACAGTTGGACTGTATCTGCTCAGTGCTTTAGTGGACCTATCACAGGTTAGCCAGTATGATTGGGGTGGCACCGGCCTCGCTACCCTTTACTGTTACATGAGTGCGACCTCCCGCGGGCGGGGGAACATAGTAGGCGACTATTGGAGAGCTTGGGAGGTACTTTCTGTCCTCTTGATTTACACTCCTGCTTTTCATTATCTGTACACTGCACACAGCATACCTTACATTCTGTATTCTTTATTCTGCACTCAGCATTCTGTATTCTCTGCATACATTCTGTATTCTGACGGCCATTGTCTTGTTTTTCACAGCTGTGGGTTTACGCATACTTTTCGACGCTAGCCCCGGAGCTCGAGGTGGAGGTGCCTCTTGTGATTCCTTATTCTCACGTGTTTGAGGGTCGGTGCCAGCCGAGGTCTCGGGAGACTCTGCCCCACTTGCGGCAGTTCTTTGATACGGTGTGGGCGATCGAGGTAATTCAGAACTTTCAGTTCTTCATGTCTTCAGCTTTGATTCATCTTGCATATTTACGATATCTAATCAGTTCATGCACTGGCTATCCACAGATCACTTGGCAGCTCTGGGCGCCCTTGGGAGGAGATATCCATTTCCGATTCCTTGGGGAGTGGGCCTCTTCTCTATACAGGACTTTGTTTGAGGGGCCGGTTGGCAGGGCCTGGTTCCTGGGGGATCACTTCATGCGTCAGACGATGGGCGTCCCTGATCAGCATATCCCCTCAGCACCTCCAGATGACATGCAATCCACTGAGGGACTCACTCCTGAGGAGGTCGACGTCGCTATGTTGGGTACTGATGCGATTCTGCACATGGAGGAGGGGGAGTACGCGACTTACCGCCATACGTACCTGATGCCCCCACTGACAGGTATCCGTACTCCTACGAGGAGGGCTGCTGGTGCATCATCGTCAGCTCAAGCCTGGGCTACAGATGCTCCTTCGATTAGTAGGGCCGTCATATCGAGTAGTGGGGCTAGACAGATTCCCCTGATTCCTCCGACTCATCAGCACGCTGGGTGGCCAGATATTCCGACTGAGTTGACAGGATGGCGATACGGGACATCTTACCCGATCCCATTGGAGCCTCCATTGCCTGATCACCGATACGTCAGAGACCCTGACTCGCCACCGGTATGCTTTACAGTTTTGATTTATCACTCAGATATTTGGACATTCATTCATTCACTGATGACTTGCACTTACATCTGCAGCCTCCCAGAGAGTACATGGATAGGATGCTTGGGTTGGTGGCCTCACTCGAGGGCATGGTCCTGCGGAGAGAGACGCAGCTGTTCATTGCCGGTGTTTCGGTACTTTTCAATTTTCTTGTATTTATCATACTTTTGATGACATACTGAAACTGAACATTCCACTACATTGGTTGACTGCATGTGTGGAGCACATCTGACACACACCGCATTCATACACCGTATCTGCATACACCTACTCTATGTAGCTTTCTTGTCTCTGCATCTGGTATACATATTGGCTAATGTATTCGAATTGTCTTCTTTTTCAGATGCCACCGCTGCAGGCTAGGCCATCCCGGCCTTCTCAAAGAGCTGGAAGAGAGGATTCGACTCGCAGCCAAGGCAGGCGTAGAGCACCCATCAGAGATGATTCGGAGTCCAGTGAGGAGGAGGAGTCTGCACATCCTCAGTCAGAGACATCTGTGGGTAGAGAGGATGACTCTAGATCCAGTTCTGAGGGCGGAGGTGATGCCGAGGAGGATTCCGAGGGCGGCGACTCCGATTCGGATGGTGATGGCGCAGGGGTTGCTCAGCCGAAGAGGACGAAGAGGGCCTCTCAGTCTTGCACTTGAGAGCACTGATGCAGATGTTCCCTGCTTTATTTTCTTTTATTACTAGTAGTTGTAGCACATTAGCTTTTAGGGAGTTTTATTTTCTTTAAAACTTGTACCCTGTTGTAAAATGTTGTAACAAAAGGATCATGATGGAATGAAACAACTTTTGTTCAACAAGTATTGTGTTTTGTATTCTTAGCATCGCATCGCATCATTTTGCACAAAAATGAGATTGAATGGAAATTGAGCACCATGTATTGCCAAGTCAGGTAATGAACTGACGCAACAAACTAAACAACTTAACTCGCTAAGAACGAACAAAACCTCAGCAAGTTTATAACTCGATAAGCAAAACACAACAATGTTGATTAAACAAAGAGTAACAACTCGATGCCCAAAACTTGATAACTCGATAAGCGAACTTAACAACTCGATAAGCAAAACACGACAATGTTGATTAAACAAAGAGTAACAACTCGATGCACAAACTCGACGACTCGATAAACAAACTTAACAACTCGATAAGCAAAACTTAACAACTTGATAAGCAAAGCTTAACAACAACTCAATAAGCAAACGCATTTCTAACAAACCGGGTGACGGAATGCATCCAAAACAATGGTAGACTCGGACCTTCAACACTTCCAATGCATGGAAAGGCTAGGAGCTCCCTTCTAGAGACTAGGAAAAGACCAAAGACCAACTTTCCTCCATGGCCGACCACCAGAGAAGGCTGGCCAACCAGCTTTCTGCCTTGGAGACCAATGGAGTGGTCGGCCGATTAGAAAAACTGGCTGGCCGACCAGAAAAAGTGGTCAGCCGACCACTTGGCCCGTCGACCTCCAAATTTTTGACACATGTCCTCCAAGCAGTGCCTTATCCTCTATAAAAGTTCTAGCTTCGTGGTTCTTTCATTCCATCTCAATTTTGCATCAAAATGGAGGCATTTCTCATCCAAAATCTCACAGCTTGGATTGCTACCTTAGACGGCTCAGAAAAGTTGAACTTCCGGGGCTTCAGCATAAATGCACTATTCACGTTGAGTCGCACTCCGCTGCATCTTCCATTCCTCCATGTCGCGGGAAGGTTTTGGAATCCGGTAACACATGTCTTTAGTTTTGGCGGGCAAGAGGTATGTCCTACTTTCGAAGACTTCCAAGCTTTGATGGAATTCGAGCGCAACGAAGAAATCTTGCCCCAGCTTCACTTCGGCCACGCCCAAGCCTTAGGGCGAATGTGTGGGCTCACTATGCACGACGCTCGATCTTTGATTTGTGACGGAATGCTAGATATTCCGAGTTAGATTTGTCGGTTTTCCGATGCCGATGACCGCGGTGACCATCATTGGCAAGGCTTTCGGCAACATGCCCTTTGTTTGTGTATGCTATCTCATTTCTTGCTTGCCTCAGGCTCCGGAGGATCTAGTGTCCGGTTGATCGAGGTTGCCCAAGGCTTAAGGGAGGGCAAAAGCTGCATTGCCATGTCATTGGCCGAGACATTGATGGGCTTGGATGCTTTTCATCGCCGAGAGACGACCAGATTTGCGGGGAGTCCACTACTGCTGCAGGTAATGTTTCCCACCTTATCTCACATATATATTGCTCACATCACTCGGCCCTTAGGCTCGATTTTTTCTCACAAAACCCGTTTCTCACTTTTCTCTCAACATACACCTCTCTATTCTTTAATCTCTCATTTTTTATCCCTCCCCAAGTGTGGTTGATGGACAAATTGCAGGTTGTGGACTCTTGCCCAGCATACTCAGCTCGCGGCTACTTCTTCCGATGACGTCTAGTTGATGCCCTTGATGAGGAATGGTGGTTTGGCTGGATGTGCAATTTGTCCGCTGACCGCATTGCCTGGCGGTGTCCTTGGCTTAATTTGCCGGCAATGAGCTACAGCATGTCCCGGCAGACCAGGATTCAGTTGATTGGCCTGACACACTGCGTGTTCTACTTTTATTTCCGGTTCCAGTGCCAGTTTGGCCATGATCAGATTTGCTCGGCAGAGGAGATGGAATACCCAGCTCCATTTCCGGTCTGAGGCGCACAGCTTGCTCGGTATGCCACAGCATGGAGGACTAGAGAGCTCCTGGCCCCCGCTCCCACTTTCAGTTGCACTTTGTCTGATGAGTGCATAGATTAGCTCAATGAGGAGGCGCAGATTGGGCCTAGCTTGGCATCAGAAGCTTCGACTAGCTCTGGAAGGGGACGCATGAACACCTGACTATGCCTCGGATTTATTGCTTTTAATCAGAACTTTCAAGTTTTTCTTTATGAATGTAATGAAAAGTAACTTGAATTTGTATGCAAGAGCAGGAGAAATCTGTATTGAAATCAATAAAATTGAAGGTTGTGGGTACTAAAGATTTTCCGTTTGGTCCAAAAATGGTCTAAGTTGTAAAAAGATTAATTTGAGCAAAATCAACTTTTATTAAAACTTTTCAAAACCACTTTCGATATGGATCAGAACTGGACACGCCTGAGATCTGGCACTGAGATGCACAACCCCGGATCCCAGCAACTGGAAAGTTGTCCCTAGTCTGAATAGCACTGCACCGGAGATCACAACCGAAGCTCTTGAATGCTGAATAGACGGAGATGATCAAATGGACAAAGTTGATCGGGGAAAAGTTTATGACTGGACTTCAAGATGAAGTTGCCTACGTATCCCAAAGATGGGAATCAAGTCTTACGTAGTTCGGCTCAGGTTCACTCGTGTATTAACCCTCACCTTTTACGCTCTAACTTTTGCCAAGGCCGCCCTATGCAGGTTTTCAACCTTGCGAGCTCAGTTTTTGTAATTTCAAATTTTTCATGCTCTAACTTTTGCCTAGGTCGCCCTTTCGGGTTTTCAGCCTAACGAGCCTCTCAAGGGTAATATTTCTTCAATTTGTCGATGTTGATCGGCTATGAGAACTCTAGGCCATCTAGGTCTATCAGAATGACAGCTCCATCTGACCAAATAGACTTAATGATGTAGGGACCAGTCAAATTGGGTCTGAACTTGCCCCTAGGGTCATGGATGGGGGCTCGGTTGTCTTTGAGCACTAAATCTCCTTCCTTCAAATTTTTGGACTTAACCTTTTTGTTGAAATCCTTGGCAATTCTTCGTTGATAACCTTGAACATGGTACAATGCTTTCAGCCTTCTCTCGTCAAAGAGCATGAGTTCCTCAAATCTGCTCTGCTACCAATCTGCCTCGGTTGCCAATCTGCCTCGGCTATCTCACACTCAGCCATCACTCTCAATGACGGAACCTCAATTTCAATAGGTAGAATGACCTCCATCCCATAAACCAATGAATACGGAGTCGCCCCAGTAGATGTTCTAATTGATGTCCGGTAGCCCCACAGAGTGAATGGCAGCTTATCTGGCTAGTCCCGGTAGGTTTCCACCATCTTCTGCAAAATACGCTTGATATTCTTGTTGGCGGCCTCAACTGCTCTATTGGTCTGTGGCCGATATATGGATGACTTATGAAAAGTCACGTTGTATTTCTCCAACAAATCAATCACTTCCTTCTTGAAGTGGGAACCATTATCTGAGATAACCTCGTTCGAGACCCCATAGTGACAGATGATGTTATTTCTGATAAACTTTGTGACATGCGACGCCTTCAACACCGCAAAAGATTGGGCCTCAACCCACTTTGTGAAATAGTCTATCGCGACCAGAATGAACTCATGCCCATTGGATCCCTTTGGAGTGACAGCCCTGATCACATCGATTTCCCAAACTAAAAATGGCCATGGCGAAGTCATATTGTACAGCTTCGACGGAGGGATGTTCATGAGGTTTGCATGGATCTGACATTTTTGGCATCGCCGGACAAAGCCGATACAATCCTCCTCCATGGTGGACCAGTAGTAACCCTGTCTGAGGATTTTCCGGGCTAGCATTACTCCGTTCACGTGTGCTTCGCATTCTCCTCCATGGATGGCCTGCATTAGGCACTTCAACTCTTCAGCCTCAACACATAGCTTATGCATTCCCAGATGACCTCTTTTGTACAGTTTTCCTTCGCAGATGATGAATTGAGCAGCCATTCTTCGGATTGCCCTCTTGTCTTTGGCATTTGCCCCTAGTGGATACGCTTCTTTCTCCAAGAAGTTCCAGACATCGTAATACTAGGGGTTCTCATCTTGAACCTCTTCTATGGCAACAATCGACTCGTAGGCCGGTGCAAACTTCTAGTCAATGATAATCGAACACATCCAGACTCTGAAAGGGATGTCTATCATGGAAGATAAAGTTGCTAGTGAATCTGCGAACCTGTTGTTTTCTCTTAGTAGATGAGCGAAGTTCAGCTTCTCAAACCGAGGAATCAGCAAGTCCAAGGTCTGGGGGTACATTCTCATCTTTTCTTCTTTGACTTTCCAATCTCCCTTAGCTTAGGATACAACAAGGTTCGTGTCCCCGATGACGTCCAACCGTTTTGCCCCTAGTTCTAGGGCTGCTTCTAAACTAGCAATGCATGTTTCATACTCTACTTCGTTGTTCGAGACTTTGAACCGGAGCTTAAATGCTAGAGGGATACGGGAATTTTCGGGTGTTATCAGCAACACCCCTATCCCATACCCATATTGGTTTGACACTAATTCAAAATACATCGTCCAAAACTCATCTTCGATATGTAAAATAGCCTCGTCTGGGAATAGGTACTCAACTACTTCATCCCCTTCCATTGGGTGATCGGCTAGGAACTCCGCTACCGCTCTCCCCTTCATTGACTTGCGAGTCACATACTTTAGATCGAATTCGGAAAGCAGAAGCAACCAATGAGCTAGCCTACTCGTAAGTGCTGGTTTCTCAAAGAGATATTTGATGGGATCTAATCTTGAAACCAACATTACGGAGTGAGCTAACAGGTAGTGCTACAGCTTCCTGGTGGCCCATACCGAGGCCAAGCAAGCCTTCTCGAGTGGAGTGTAG
Source organism: Camellia sinensis (assembly GCF_055761805.1). Lineage (NCBI taxonomy): Eukaryota > Viridiplantae > Streptophyta > Magnoliopsida > Ericales > Theaceae > Camellia > Camellia sinensis. The sequence continues at coordinate 55,742,307 of NC_138967.1, forward strand.
CAGGTCTCGTAATCCAACATCTTCTTGCTCAAGTAGTAGATAGCTTTTTCCACTTTGTCCTCGGATTCCTGTGCGAGCATGCAGCCCATTATAGTTTCAGTCACTGAAAGGTACAAAATCAACGGTTTTCCCGGCTCAGGCAGTGACAACACAGGTGGGTTCTGTAAGTATTCCTTGATCTGTTCAAAAAGAGCTTGGCATCGGCCGTCCCATTGGAACTTCTTTCCTTTCTTCAGGAGACCAAAAAGTGGTTCACAAGTCAAGGTTAATTTTGAGATAAACCGTCTTATGAATTGCATTTTACCCAGAAAGCCTCTCACCTCCTTTTCAGTCCTTGGTGGTGGCATTTCTAAGATGACCTTGATTTTGGAAGGGTCGACCTCGATACCTCTCTGTGTAATCAAGAACCCTAGCATTTTCTCTGCTGTAACACCAAACGTACACTTCTGAGGATTCAGCCCCAACCGGAATTCTCTAATCCTTTGGAAAAACTTTTGTAAGGCGGTGTTGTGGCCTTCTCTTTCTTTAGACTTGGCAATCATGTCGTCCACGTACACCTCAACCTCTTTATGGATCATGTCATGTAATATCATGGTTGCGGCCCGTTGATATGTAGTTCCAGCGTTCTTCAACCCAAATGTCATCACCCTATAGCAGGAAGTCCCCCACGGAGTGGTGAAAGCAGTCTTCTCCTAGTCTTTAGGTGCCATCACTATCTGATTGTAGCCTGAGAATCCATCCATGAACGAAAGCAAAGCATGTCCCACTGTAAAGTCCACTAACTCGTCGATATGCGGCAAAAGAAAGTCGTCCTTCAGACTGGCTCTATTCAAATCCCTGAAATCCACGCATACCCGGATCTTGCCATCCTTCTTCAGCACCGGAACGATGTTGGCCAACAAAGTTGGGTACTCAGATACCGGTAGGAACCCTGCATCAATTTGCTTGGTGACCTCTTCTTTAATTTTGAGAGCCCAATCCGGGCGGATCCTTCTGAGTTTCTGTTTAACGGGTCGGGCCTCTGGGTCAAGAGGGATCTGGTGCTGTACAATCTCAGGATCGATTCCGGGCATGTCTTTGTAGGACCACGCGAAAACATCTTTGAAATCTTTTAATAAAGCGACTAAGCGCTCGCGCTCCTCCGAAGACAACGTGGACCCGATCTGGACCAGCCGCGGGTCCTCCTCACTACCCACATTAATTGTAGTGATTTCATCAACCAAGGGCTTAACAAATCTCTCCTGCTCTTGATCAATTAAACGTTGTAAAACTGGAGGAATTTCTTCCTCGTCGTTTTCATCAAAATTTTGAAAGTACTGATTAATACAATAAATCAAAGGCACAGAAAAGTACTCAGAAACCACAACCATTCCATTCTCATTAAGCACATCCAAATTGTCCGATTCCTCTATTACAACAGACTCAAAAGAGAAAGAAAAAGACAACCTAGATAGGACTGCGGTATCCGGGTTATCACCCCCAAGATTACCAGACTCAGACGAGCTGGAACCTGATTCTGACTCTACAGACTCGGTGGAATCAGATTCTGGCTCACTACCTGAGCCGGTGCTGCTTGACAAAAATCCCTCCTCGTACTACCAGATGAGAGAGGGTGCGATGGATGCATCCAAAATGCTTGATGGTGGGCTCACAGCCGTTTCATTCCCAATCATAGACACCGAGAAGTTATCCCCCAAGCACTTCTGTACGATCGGAGGATCTGAAAGTAGACAAGCCAGTGCTACCCCTATTTTGGTCTCAGTGTTCTCAGAATCCACTTTCTCATTCTGCTCAATCTCAGCTGATGGGTTCGTCTGCTCCTCGGTAACATCTTCCCCGGATAACTGTAGGTCAAAGAAGATCTCAAACCCTAGCAGGCGCCTCCTCTCGGCATTCAACCATGGCTCTGGGAAGCCACAAAATGGAAAGTCCTCCCCCTCCCGGACGAAGCATCCGTTTAGGGTACCCTGGATGGGTCGGTGCATAAACTCAAAAGGCCTCCCCGCTTGCTTCGCTTTGGCTCTCCCAACCATCTCCTTACCTTTCCTCACCCAATCCTCTTTGGTAGGCAGATAACCCAAGCCAAAGGTATGTGGATTGTGCGGCACTTCGGCCGATACTGCAATGCCCTTCCGGCCACTCTTCCTTAATCCCATCCCAGGGATGTGTTGGAGCTTGTTCATGAGGTACACTGATTGTGCACTGACATATAACCCCTCATCAACAGCTAAGATGCTCTGTACGACCCGGGCCTCAGCCAGAGTAAACCCTGATAGGAACACGTCCTACATGCCATGCTCGATTTCCAAAACTGGCGTAGACACTTCTGGCGGCGGATGGATTGACGAATTTTCGAAAACAATAGCCACCCCTTTCCCGTGGGGGTATTTCAACATCTGGTGCAAGATGGAAGAGACTGCCTTTACCTGGTGCAGCCACGGCCGCCCCAAAAGTAAGTTAAAGGTTACGAGAACGTCCAAGACATAAAAGTCAATCTCGTGTTGTCCTGGACCAACTTGGGTCTGAATTTTCACAGTCCCCATCACCTCTCTGCTTGTGTTATCATATGCCCTTATCACCTGGGCTGTCGGCATAAAGTCTGCGAGCTTCAGCCTAATTGCATATGCTGTCCTTGCCGGGCACACGTTGATGGCGGATCTTGTATCAACAAGAACCACCGGTATCCATTTGCTTCTACATTCCACAGAGATGTAGAGCGGTTTGTTATGATTTGCGCCCTCAGGCGACAGTTCTTTATCAGAAAAGGTCAACGTCGGGGAACCTCCTCCCAGAAAGACCAATCCCACCAGCTGTTCAGGCGTGGTGTGTAATGAGAGTTTGGCGTTGTCCATTGCTGATAAGATAGCTTGTCTATGAACACGTGAAGCCATAAGCAGTCCCTAGATGGAGATGTCTGCTTGTATCTTTTTCAATTGTTTCAGTACAACCTCATCTTCAAGTAGCTTCTCTTTCTGCTTCTCCACCTCCTTGTCCTTTCCGGACGCCTCTGGTTGATCTAGGTGCGAGGGCTTGAAATACCGCCCACTCCTAGTCATATGGTCAACTTCACCAATATACCAGGTATCGTCCGGCTGGTTGCTCTCCCAATCCTCATCTGTGTGGGCAAGACATAGATCATCGTCCTTCCACCACATTCCATCAGCAGTCGATAGACATCTGTCCGGCTCCATTGTAACCATTCCTGTACTCGCAATACTTTTCGTCTAGGTGCTCGCAACACGCTCTATCTTTGTGCACATAGCAGGTTCAGTCCCCATAGGGGCCTTGGCTTTTCTGGCTCTCTCAGAGTCTTCGATTCCTTCTTGTTCCAACTACGTCAGTACAGTTTGCTATTCAACATTCCTTGTATTCAAAATGCCCAAATCCTGAGCAAAATTCTTGGCACCAGCGCTCTTCGGCGATGTATTCTGACTCCCGGACCTTCCGGCCACAACTGATGTCCTTGCCCTTGACGGGCCCTTTTCCAGCTGAGATTCTTCAACAATATCTGGTTGGTCGTCAAGCCACCCTGTAACCTCTGCTGACTCCTCATAATCAAACCAATTGACTGTCATGTCTCCTGGATCTTGTTCGTTGAAAATTTGAAGGTTAGCGATGTCCCCTTCCAGAACTGCTAAGTCGTCTATCCTCTGATCAAGTCCATCCTCCCGTTGTACACAAATTTCTACTCCCACTGGCAATTCCACATTTGGCCTAATCTGACTTGCTGACGCAATGTAGCCACTCGGATTGTACCCCTCCTCAACAAAGCTCCCAATTCCTCAGTCCCTGAATCCACTGTAACACTTTCCTCCGAAATCATCCCTATTCTGTCCTTGACAGCCACCACCGTTGGTTCGGATTGGGTTCGGGAGATGTCCAACATGCACAAGTCAGTGCTGTCAGGAAGGAACACCTCCGGCTTGGGTAGGTGAGATGGGGTGATATATATGCTGGGGTTGTATGACATGACCCCGGTCTGGATAAAGTTGATGCTCCAGGGGCTTCAAGTGCCCTTTCCTGATTAAAACCCCCAGAGCTTTGGACAGGGGCATATATAATGAGGTGAAGGTTCTTTGGCCTCGAGGTTGGTATTTGGTTGTTTGTGAGTTGCTACCGGACGCACCGGTGAATGGTGTAGCCGCAAGGGCTCTTGGGGGGGGAGAATGGTGGTGACCATGCTCACTTCTGAAGCTCTAGCAGTTGCGGCATTGCTCGTGCCTGTATTGGTGTTGCGGTTGAAGGTTCTCCTGGGTTGCTCTCTGCCTTGGTCAATCAGACCCTGTTTCATAGCATCCTCAATTTGTACCCCCATCTCATGTAAATCTGAAAAGGTGGGGAAGGGAAGTACGATCATGAGCTTAGGCTGGAGATTGCACACAATCATCCGTATTTGATCTTTGTCAGTTGGCCTCAGGGTCATCATCGAGGCCTTGGCCCTCCAGCGGGTTACGAATTCAGAAAAGCTCTCCTTCGGCTCCTGCCTAGTAGTCTAGAGATCACGGGTTGTGATCTCGATCTGTGTATTATAGGAGTACTGAGCGACAAAAGCCTCGGCCATCTCATCCCAATTCCTCTTAACATCGTCTTCCAGTTTTGCGTACCAGATGGCTGCCACACCTGACAGGGTCCTGCCGAATAAAGAAAGCTTCTGCAGTTTGGTGAGGCCTATCGGCCTTAATATGTCTGAAAACAGCCGTAAGTGCACCATGGGATCCCCGGACCCGTCAAAGCGATCAATATTTGGCATCTTAAATCTGTCCGGCAGCGTCACGACTGCGTCGGTATACCCATCCTCGATGTCCGGGATGGACTTCACACCCTGAGATTTCTTGAACAACTTTTCAAGCTTGCTCACTTTTAATGCCGTGGGGTCCACCTTGAATTCGAAGGGAGAATCCGGTTGATTGATAGGAGTGGGTGCCTTAGATAGTTGAGGTAGAATTGGGGGCGGAGCCGGCCCTGTTGGGATGTCTGTATCCTCCTGGACATTCTGGACATTCATCGTCTCCCCGAGCACTGGAACTCTTGATGGGGGAGGAGCTTGGTGTGAAGCTGATGCTCCGGCTTGCTGCTGTAGCCGGGTAATTACCTCCACCTATTGGGCCATGACGACGGCCTGCTGTTTGGCAAATTCTGCTTGACGAGCAGTGTCCTCCTGCATGGTTCTCATGCTCTCCTGGAGCTGACGCATCGTTTCTTCCATTCCTGCTTATATTACCCTGTTCTGACTGAATTGCCAGTATATCTGCCTCTGTAGTAGACTCGAAAATCTCAACCTGACTGTTCCAGGACCACTGATCAAGGAACTGCGGTACCGATACACTGTGCCTCACTAATCTCCGTCTAGCAACCGGGGGTAAAGAGTAGAACACCGGTTGTCCGTCTACCAGATCCTCAGATCGATGGAGTCGACGACCTCTAGTCCAGAGTGCTTGGGGAATATCTGCTTGGTCGGAAGCAATTGTACTAAACTACCTAGCAAAAAAATAAATAAAGCAATAATAAGGAAACAAGCAACCAGAAAACGGACAGCATAACGGCTTAAATAAACATAACACACAGTTGGGTATAACAGCACACAGTCGATAAGCTGAATACATTGTTCTCAAACACTGATCATTGTTCCCAAATTACTGCCCCCAAATCTGAATCTGATACCCGCAGATAACTGATTCCCAAAATACCGATACTGGTGCCCTCAGGCCTGATACCCAAACTTGTAAACTGATACATGCGTTCCTGTAGAGACACACTCTAAAAGCACATAGCAAACAAGTGAGAGCCAAAAACACCCCTATGGAGGGGTAGGGTTTCCCTGTCCTATTTTGTCAGGAGCTAGGGTTTCACTACGCACACAACGGTTTCAAACAACCTACAATCGGGTAAGCAACCTGTCCTAGCTTGGAATGGTCACTATGGATTCCGAATATGCACTAGGTTGAATGGTCAAAAATGGTGCCCCGATAAAATTGGGGTTTGTGTTCCCATCGTGGCAGAGCCCGTAACCGGTTAGCCTTATGGCACGCTTCTCAAAGCGAGCCTCCGGCAAACCGTTTAGGAATAACAGATGGCAAACACGGTGTCCTAGGCACACCAATGCAAATGCAATGCAAAGAGACACATAAGTGTAATCAAAATAAGATATCATGAGTTCGAGTCAAGCTCTCTAACTCCCCAGTAGAGTCGCCAGAAACTGTAGACGTCCCCGAACGTCCTGGGAGAAATCTTGTTTTGTTCATTAGGCTTACTACAGTTCGAACTCAAATGTCACGGTTCTGAATCTAATCCCACAAAGTGCAATGCGAGACCGATAAATCACCAAAGAGTCCAAATCCAGTAAATCGTTTTGAAAAATAGATTTTTAGAAAGAAGTGCCAAACATAGACCGCTTTGCCAGATACAGAGTCGCCATCTAAATATTTTATTTTGGGGGAATTTAGGAAACCTTGACTCGTTGCCTAAGGCCACGTGTCCGTCATCACCAAAGTTGCCTCGGCTCGGGAACTTGGGTACGATTGGGGAAGGTCATGCAATGAGCACCCCCGCTCGCCCGAACAAAGATCGGCCACTACTAAACATGATATCTTGTTTTTGAAAACATATGTGCTCTTATTCCGGTTATTAACTTAGAATTACTATGTGATGCGCACAGCAAAACAAGTATAGACTAGATTGCCTAAGTTGGAACAAAGCATCGCATATCCGTTTGTTTTGAAAATGGATTGAAGTTTGCTACTCGCAACTAGGCTAAAACACGGGTTTCGACGAATTATTCCAATTCAAGCAACCCAACCTTCACCCACAGGCATTCAGGCAGTTATATCACATAAGCACATAGTCTCATGGTAAGCATGCTGTCATGGCAGTCACTCACATGCATGCAAGGATGCTAAAGCATAAACACTCACCGAGTACTCCGAGCAAAAGAAAGAAGCTAATTAGAAATCATGCATGAATCCTAACTATGCTGAGATGCCTAATGCAACACATGCAAGAATGCAACTAAGATAGGCTCGGCTATTCTAAGATGGCATATAAGATGCTACAGGTAACATGTATTCAACTTGGAATTGAAATACGATGCAGTTAGTATGATGCGCCGAGCCCGGTGCATGCAAAACAGATGAATGGATGCAAACATACGAGCATAAGGATGCTAATTGAAACGTGCCCTGAAACTAACCATCATAAGCTGGTAAATAAAGGGGAGAAAGACGTGGGGTTGGAAGACATGCATCACACACACGCACACTTATTACAACATTGACCTCCTTGGAGGGTCCGAATAAATAATACAGAATCAACTAGCTAATCTAAGCTAATAACTAGCTAATCTAAGCTAATTAAACTAGTTATTACACAACCGAAATGAATAACGAATTACAGCTAAATATTACACAACATTAATTAATTGACAAATTAAACTAAGGAAGCAAATAAAATAGCATGCAAGCTACATGAAATGGACTGCCTCAGCTCTATTCCGAATGATAAGGATGCATGCATGCTCGAGTCGCCTTGTCGGGAAATCCATCGCGATGGCCCGGCTCGCCTTTGTTTGCAATTGATCTCAGAAACTTGCACAAAGCTCCAGAAGGCTGAAACTCCACCTTGGGAATCTGTGGGAAGGCTGCCGACCAGCTTATGGGCATGGGAGACCACCTGCCGACCACCTGCCGACCACCTTCTGTGGGAGAAACCAAAAAGGGTGGTCGGCCTGCCAGAAAAGCTAGTCGGCTGACCAGTTTCTGCCTCTGGTTTCTGGACTTTCTGCAACAAACGCAAGAGAGGGAGAAAGCAAAGTATTTGCAACACATGTGTGCACGACCACTCTCCCCATCATTGCACAAGCTCTAGGGAGTGTAGTTCTCGATCCTCGGGCCACCAATCACGCATCTCGATGCATGATGGCCTGGGAGTCGAATTTGCACGACTCAATGGGACATGAATGCACATATAAGCAACTAAAACCAACAACTCCATCATGGATGGTCCAGAGTGTCGGTGACCAAGAATCGAGGCACATTTTGTCACTTTGAGTACGAAACGTCCCTCGTTTCCCGTGTTTGGACTAAACCCTGCTCCAAACACGATGCAACAAATAATGTATGGACAAATGTAACTCTAGCATGCGATCTAAATGCAATGCGACTAAGTGATGCAAACATGCAAAGGATGATATGCAAGCATGCAAATGGCATACACAATGCTATGAACTAATCAATGGCATACTCAATGCACATGGATTATATGGCATGCATACACAATGCACTAACATACGCAATGTTATGAACGAGGCATACGCAATGCAATGATCAAACATGTGATAACATGGACTATAGGGCATACACCATGCAAGATGGACTTAAACCAAGATGGATGGGCCTCGGCCACACCCAAATCAGTGGCCAATGGATGATGAAATCAAAGCGACAAGACACACACAAACATGAACAATGCAAAGGCTGCAAGCCAAGGCATAAGATGCAACTTTTCAAGAACATGGCAAGGATGAAACATGGAACACAATGGCATATATTTCAGCTCTAGAATGGCATACAAAATGGTCCCGAATCATGCAAACAACTCACCCGATGCACGTTGGATGGCACAAATACCGAAACTAGTGAAAGGCATTACACTGGAGGTATGCAAAGCGATGCCCAAATGACCAAACCAGCCCCAAAAAGTCCCTATGCAGACCCAAAATAGTGGCAAAATGGACTAAAATGATGGCTTGCAATGCACAAAAATGAAGCTCATGCTAAGGCTAAAAAATAAGGCATACAAGCACAACTCTCAAACACATGGAAGGAGTGATAAACATGAGAATATGGAAACCTTATATGCTCTGAAATATCATGCTTAATGATGCCAAAACATGTCAAAGGCCCAAACAACGCATGCTAGTGGACCCGATATGCAAAGCTAGTGAGCTTAATTGAACTATGACCGTATACAACAATGCATGCATGACCCAAAACACTTCAAACAGAGCTAAGGCAGCCCAAAATATGAATAAAATTAGTTTGGATCATGGCCAACATATGCTAGAATCATGGGCCAAAACAGCATGCAATGTGAGCTAGTGAACATGGATTACACTACAAGCCCGTGAAGCATTCAAGGGGCTACTAAACCAGCAAAATTTAGAGACATGACATGCCAAATAAAGCCCAAAAACCCACTGAAACATGATCAATGCATGCAAGAATTTCATGCTTCTTTGATAGGCTATAAGAGGGGTTATTCTACACATGCAAGAAACACACCCAGGGTGACAAAACCAACTCTGGACAAAGCCTAGGCAGGCCCTAAAAGTCACTGAAAAGGTCTTAAAACAAGGCTTGGAGGTGTGAAAATGAAGGCTCCATTGAAAGGCCAAAAATGCCAACAAACAAGGCCAAAAGAGAGAGGGTCACCCCTCTTTGATTTTGGCCCTCAAAACAGCATGCCAACCACTGAAAATCCACTGGATTTCAGTGACTAAAAGGCCAAGCAAAGGTCAACACAAAGGCCTTAACGCATGGCTCAAAACAAGGTAAAATGAAGCATGCAAGGGGGTAGATGACCCCCAACAACAAAATGACCTTAAACAAACATCAAAAGGACCTCAAAACAAGACTTTTTCAGTTGACAACGAAGCTCAAATATGCATGCAAATAAGGCTAAGAGATGGATCAAAATGAAGCTAAAAGAGGAAAAAAGTGTTACCCTTGTAGCTCAACAAAAACCAGCAACTTCTGGACCCAAAAACCAGACCTTTAACCTCTGAAAATGACCTCCAAGGACCTCAAAGCAATGGTGGAAGTGTATGGCTATGAGGTGTAGTGTAAAAGGGTCAAGAACTATGCACTTTTAGAGCCAAAATGGTGAGATATAGAAGGAGATATATGTTTTTCCTTAGACCAATCTCAGAACTTGGTATAAGGAAGAGGAGGGCCTCTCTTATAGAGATACAAGGCCAAAGATTCCTCAAGAAGCTAAAAACCAAGGCTCAAGATCATCCATACACGTGTATGGAGGATACAGTCTGTGCTTTCCAGCTAGCGCAGCTAGCACACACTCACAGAGACAAGACTGAGGGAGGCAGGCCGACCACTTCCCCTGGTCGGCCGACCAGTTCAAAAGGTTCAACCCCAAAAAGTTGGTCGTCCAGCCCATTTGGTGGTCTCCCAACTGAATGCAAGCTAGTGGTATGGTGGGAGACCAGCAAATGTGCTCAAAAACCAAGGAGACCAGCTTCTTGTCAAGAAAACTGGCGGGCGGGAGAAAAGTGGTCTTCAAGGAGAAAAGGTGGTCTCCCACCCTTGTACCACCTCCCAAACAATGAAAACAAGGTCCATGCCAAAAATGAACCAAGACGAATGCAAAACGAGGGCTCGGGGGTTAAAACGCGTATCCGGGTGCCCCGAAAACAAGCTGTTAAGCATCGAAAGTGGTGTGCAACCACAAAGGTGGTCTCCCGGGCTACAGTGTCCCTCCAGAGAGAGGAAACAAGGTGTGTGCCAAAAACTGCACCAAACGGAGAAAGTTAAGCGGTCCCGAACCGAGTCGCACGGCCGACGGCTCTAAAAACTGGAAACTGGTCTCCAAACGGGAACAGTGGCCTGCGACCACGAAAAGTAGCCTACGGCCACTGAGAGATGGTCTACAAGACCTCTCCCTCCCTTCGGGAAGAGAAAACAAGACTTGGTTCGCAAACCGAGGCAAAACACAAAAGGGTCCCGAGGTCTAGGGGTAAGGCTCTCAACCGAAACTCCGAAACCTTAGAACGAGCACAACAAGCACCATCACCGAGCGCTCAATCGATGACGTCTGAGTCTTAAGGTCGGTCAAAATGGGGATTCTACAGATGCCAAGATCACTCTCAACCTGTCTTCCTCGATGCGAAGCATCTCGAACGTCTTCATTATCTGCTTAAGCAACTCATCCGCCTTCAATGGCTCTTTCGGATCCCCCAAAAAACTCATTCAAATTTGACCGAAAGAACTCCATCTTTAGAAAAGACGGCCCCGTCTCAGTAACATTGGCCTAGACTTGACTTTCAGCCTTGAGAATGTCCATGGATTCTCATGAAGCTCCAGACATCTCATGGGCCAAAACACCCATGGCTTGCTGACCTGCTGGCTCAGCTAGATTGGCTTACTAACTCCTTCCTCTTATGCTAGAATATCATCCGGTAACGGCACCTCTTGCCTCCTAGGCCCGCCACACCTACCACTACCACTTCCTGATATCCTAATAAAGGTAACACAATAGATTAGCACATTTAAAAATATGCTAAAGTTAATTCACTCACATCCTAATACGGTGGACAACAAATAATTCACTCCACATAAACACCTAATCACATAAACACAAACGAACTTCCTTTCTAGATTATGATTGTCCTACGACATTGCCAGAGTTCTAGTTAGAAATAGGAGTGATCAAGTGCTCTTTTAATAAGACTTTTAGAAACTCGTAGACCCAATCAATATCTTAGAAATTAAATCCCATACTCATTTAGTCACATAAACATGTTATTACATAGCATACCAGGTCTACTTCTAATATCATTTAGCGAGATAACCCATTGTGGTAAAAATCACATCCCACGATCCTAAAGTGTTCGAACTTGGTAGCTCTAATACTAAGTTGTAATGCTCCAAAATAATAACAATAACCCATCTCATAATATTCCTTATAATTGATTAATAACATTATATTTTATATTCCATTTATAATCCTTGATCATAAAAAAAGATGACATATGCATGTATACATTCATAAATCATAGATCCTGAATCTATAGCATATGACATGCATACAAACATTGAAATAAAAGAAAACCCAAGTAATTATATGCCCTAATGGCTACATCTTTCTAAGTCAAAATTTGGGTACATCAAAATGAGTTTATCTTAATACAATTACAGCCCAAGATTTGCACAAAAATCATTACATCAAATAAATAAAAGGAAGCTCTTGGCTCTAAGTCCTCCCAAGCCATGTCCTTGGTAGAGGTATATCATCAGCATCTGAAAGTTATTTTCCACATAGGGTGTGCTAAAGCCCAATAGAGATACTTTAACACAATATATGAATCTTTACAAAGTCATAAGGTGAATGCATATGCATGCCAATTGTCAAATGTTTTACATTTTCATCTCAAAATAATGTAATGCCAAATTATATATCAATTTATGAAAATAACCTTTTATATCAGAAAACATGGCTGTGGATACAAAACACTAGGAATCTCAAGGTACGTGTCTGCTAGTAGGCTATACACGCACTACTAAAGCCATTTTATTGGTACTAATTGGAAGGATCGACACCTAGCCGCACCGGTTTCTAGACTTTCACCACGGACGCATAGGCCAACATAATAACCACAACCATACCCAATAACTAGATTCACCACGGTATTCACCAATTTTTTTAAAAACAATACATTTTCAATGTTTAAGTATGAAATAATACTCAATGCAAGATGTACAAGCAATTAGTTTCAATTCACTTAATCCTTATGCAATTTCTACAACAATCAAAACTATTTTCCACTGATAACCCAAAACAAATATTTCTATTCAACACATAATTTCCAACAACAGATATAATCTCATCATTCTCAAAAGGAGAGTGATATTACATATCCAACTCTACCATCATTATCAACATATACATTAGTTTCATTCTTGCAAAACCCAACATTATTTCCCTTTTCTTCCACAAACCAAACATCCGTGATTTTAGAACAAAAATGCCTTTAGTTTCAAAAATCAAATTTAAGTAAAGAAATCCATCATTTTAACATATCTCAACCATAAACATATCCCCACAATCTTTCTCAAGAACCCAATTAAAATTTCCTCTTTTACAATTCAAAATCAAACCCTAGGTTTAACCCAAACTCCCCAAATCATTTGATTCTTTCAATGGACAAATGACTAAGGTAAAAATCATACCAAAGGTTGAAGAAATCCCCACCTCAAGATTAAAAGACAACAGAGAGCAAGGGTTGAAGTTTGGCGGAACCAAAAACAAGATTCTCTTCGATTAGAACGAAACTTGAGATGAGCTCTACCTTTTTTCTCCAAAGGACTACGGTGAAGAAATCAACACATGATGGAGTATTTGGGACTTTAAGGCAAGAATTAGAGAGAGAAAGTGAAGAACTAGGGTTTTGGAATGTTTTAGAAAGAAAGGAAGTGAAAAGTGATTCAGAAAACCCTTTTCCCAAAATGATATACACGCAGACCGCTCGAACGACCAAAACACCGCTTGAGCGTCAAAGACAAAAAGTGACACCGTTCGAGCGCGCAATGACCTCCTCCTAGAAACTTAGACCTGTAAAAGACCGCTTGAGCACAAGAAATATTGCTTGAGCGAAGATACTCTACTTCTAGAAGTTTTAGAGATTGTAAAAGACCGCTCGAGCGAACAAGCAAAGATATGGACAGCAACTCTTTGAAAAACTAACCCCCAACCTGTTCTAAACATAACAATAACTCCTAAACAGCCAAACTCAACTATCAACAAGGTTATAATGAAATGAACAATTGTTAAGGATATGGATTCTCGTATGCAAAGGCAAACCAAAATCATTATAATAAGTACTAACTCAACAAGTCTCTTTATCTGCTCTTTAGGGAGAAAAGGGTGGTGTTGTTAACCTTTATCTCCTCTCAATTTCTTCTCTTGCGATTTCTATCACCATACAAGCCACTACCGCTCATCTTTTCTCTATCATCGGCTTGCCACTGGGGAAGCTTTCAGATTTGATTCATGATCGAGATCCGATAATATTAAACACATTGTTATATGCTAGGCGATCATCTCAGATCTATAATGTTTTAATGTAGAGACAGGGATTAAGATACCAGAGTTACCAGTTACGACGATGAATGGATCGTGAAAGTGATTGGTATTGTTTGTCTGGTAGTTATCATTTTGTTTTGTTTTTGTTTTTGTTTTTGTTTTTTGTTTTTTCCTTTTTTGTTGCGATAATATCTCTCTATGTAGAGGTTTCCTCATTTCTTGGAGGTTTTCTCTTTCTTGCGTGGAGGTTTGTTTTTCTCCCTATGTGGAGACTCATATCCTCCACGCATGGAGGTTCTTGTTATTCATTTTGGGATCTATTTGGTACTCCGATGTACTTTAGTGGATGACTTATTGTCAGATGTGCAATATATTAAGCCTTGTGCTTTTCCCTTAAAAAAAAAACCTTATTTAATGTTTTTTTCTTCGAAAAATAAATGTATCGTTTTTGACAAGGAACCAACCATATTATACAGGAAGAAAATTCATTTTATCTCTGAAACTATACATCGATGATCAATTTAATCCTTGTACTTCTTATAGTTTCAATTTTATACCTAAACTATTTGATTTTGAATCAATTTTAACCTTGTCGTTGCCGTTTATAATCAAATGGAAGTTGCTGATGTGGCACCAAAATTTTGTTTGAAATTTTATTTTGCCCCGCAAACTATCTCAAAAATATCAACTAGACACACAAAGTTCATATTGTTTAGGGGTCTAATTGATATTTGGGAATAGTTTGGGAGTAAACTGAAATCTCAAATGAAGACGGTAGCTAACGACATGGGTGTAATTGATCCAAAATTAAATAGTCTAAGTGTAAAATTGAAATTATAAGAAGTATAGAGGTTAAATTAATCATCGAAATGTAGTTTAGGAGGCAAAATAAAATTTTCTCTATTATATACACTACAACAATTACTTTTGGCGACTAAACTTTTTGTAATCACCAAAAGTTGTAGAATAGGCAACTAAAAATTACATTGGTCACCATTGAATATGGTTTTTAGCTACTAATTTTTTTTTTTTGTAGCTGTATCTTAATTATTGGCGACTAAAAAAAATTAGTCACTAAATATGTCACCATAGGCGACTAAAAATTGTTTTAGTCGGCCTTATATCATGTTTTAGGCTACTAAAATTTTTGTTAGTCATGGTATACTAGTTTTTGGTTACGAAAATAAATTTAGTTGCCAAAAAGCTAGCATAATGTTTGCTTTTAAACTTTGGCGAACAAAGTTTTGGTCGGCAAATATTCATTTTTGGTGACTAAAATATTTTTTGTCACTGTAAGGTAATTTTCACCTACTAAAATAATTAGTCACTAAATAAAAAGCATAAATTTTACTTTTATCTTTGGTGACTAAAAATTTGGTCAATGAATATTGCTTTTCGTTGAGGAAAATACCTTTAGTCTCCAAAATGGTTACTTTTGGCGACTAAAATATTAGTCGCTATTAGTTAAATGTTTGGCTACTAAATAAATTAGTCATTACAAATTGACCTTTGGCGACAAATAATAAGTTTAGTCGCTAAAGGTATATAAAATTTTAGTGGAAAACATTAAAATATTGTCGCCCAACTCTTCTCAGTAATTTCGAAAACAGGGGTTCTTTTCTTCTCTCTCTCTCACACACTCACAGAACTAGTCACCACCAAACCTCACCTCACTATAGTCGCTCACCACCGTTGCTCACCGTAAGTTGCACATCACCACCACCACTGTCGCAATAAAAATGGTTCTTTCTCACTCTCTTTATCTCTCTCTCTTTCTCTCCCCTTCCTTTATCTTTCCATCAGTGTCTACACTACCTACTCCTAAACAAAAGCCTACAATCACTTGCTTTCTCTCTTCTTGCAGACACACCATCCTTGCAAACAGCCACCCTACCATTGCAACTCTTGCTACCGTCGGTCACCATCGCAACTCCCCCCTCTCATCCACATTCAAGTTTTTCTTTCTCTCCATCCCTCCCTCTCTCTCTCTCTCTCTCTCTCCCTCCCTCCCTCCCTCCCTCTCTCTCTTCTCTCACCATCACGGATCTAGGGTTTGATTTTATTTTTGATGCTGTAGGATTTTGATAAAATCATTTTAGGGTTTTACTATTTTTCTACATTTGAAGCATATGTGAGCTCCAAGTTGTATTTAATTCCACAATTATGTTGCTCCAAGTGGTAAATTCGATCATTTGATGAGAGAGAAGAGCAATGGAAACCATAACTCAAGAAGCAATTGATCAGTTTAAATCATTAATGGACCAAGGTCTCTCTCTCTCTCTCTCTCTCTCTATCTCTCTTTCTCTCCCCTAATATAATAGGCACTTCATTTTACTACTATCTTACATTCACTCTCGGTTTCTCATTTTGTTCTATATTTTTTTTAATTATTATTTTTAAAATTTTAAATTTTTTACTTTTTTGTGGAATTCAGACAATTGACGAATCGCTAAAAAGGGCTTTCCAGGTTCGCATTTTTCTTCTTTATGTATTTTTCCTTCTTTTTTTTTTTATTTGTTTATAAATATGTTTGCTTTGTCCGATCTGTTTGTCAACAGTGGTCAATTTTGAAGAAAAAGTAACACTAATTTTAAGAATGTATACTATCTTAGCACAAAACATGGGACAAATTTCATTAGTCGAAATGCTCTTCTGGAATGTCTTCTCTGGTAAGATTAATCAATGAAAAACATATTTGACAGGTAACTAAGAACCAGTAGACTATATTGAGTTCTTGAAATTTCTCACAATTAACCAAAAAGGGGTTTATGTGGTTCTCTAAAAACGTTAAAAAAACAATGTGAGATAAAAATTCTGAAAAATGTAATTTCATACAGCATTTATCAGAACATATGTGTGCTTCAACATGAAAACTGAATCCAGATAATTTGACACCCAAACATCACATTAGACGTTGCAAGAAAAAAACAAAAACAAAAAAGGAATCACCTTAGAAGCTATGCTAACATGTACTTAAAAGTGAATGAGACTTGGACGCCTAAGGGGAAATGATCTAGATGTTAAAAAAACAAAAAAACAAAAAACAAAATGGCAGCATAACCTGGACGACATACGAAACAAATGGGGTCAGTTTATGACTCATGATCAGAATTATGCTCCATTGTTCCATACAATAAATAAAATGGAGAGTACGATTCCGATTCGATTATGGGATATATTTAGAAGTTTTATTAAATGCCAGTCAAGTTCTGCCTTGTCTATTTTCTTGGCCCCAATGTGCTTTGCCCTGTCTTCAGATTCTGATTTACATACAGCTTTGAAAATTTTAAATTTGATGTGATGGTATTGAGGGGCCTTTTTGCACATACATATATGTATTCACACATGTAGATACATATTCACATTCTAGATGTATTAAGCTGCTTGATTTGCAATACAATTCTATGCTAGAAAGAGTTAGAACGCTGTCACTTCTAACTGTTGTTGCTCAACTATAGTGGAGATGTTATAGGAATAAATACATTTTTGTGATGTCTGTGTATATGACTAACTGTTGCCTGTACACATTTTAATGTTGTGTTTGGTTGGGGAATTTGATGAGGAATTTGGAAAGGGAAAGGAAAAAGTTAGGTGAAATGTGAATAAAATATGCCTACATTTCACCTAGTTTCACACACCTTTTCCCTTTCCAAATCCCTCTCCAAATCTCCCAACCAAACACAGCATTAAGGTTTTGGGAAAGATATATGACTAGGTAAAGTCTGGGTCAGGGCTGCCTAGACCTTGTGGGGTCCCAAGGTGAATTTAAAAAATATAATCCTTATACATATTTAAGAGAAAAAAAAAAAAGGTCGCTTAATTAATCTTTTTTCAACTTAGTATTGAGACAAAATTTGCTTGTATATATAAATACTAGAATTACTAGTTTTTACTAATGCTATGCACAAAAATTATTTAAAATATTAGGTGATAAGTCCAATTTGAAAATATTGTGTATTTGTTCGATTATGATTTATCTTTCACAATAATTATAATATGGGCTAATTACTTAAAAGTCCTATTGGTAAGGTTCATATTCCATTAAGTTCTCATTCTTGTTTTTTTTAACCCATAAAGTTCTACTAGCAAAATATTTATGTATATAAGACTGTTTTATCTTTATTAAAATGTGAAAGAAATTGAGAAGCCTCAATTCATTGAGTATTAACAAAAATTATTAGGTGTTACAAGTATACTACATGACAATGCCATCTATCAATCACCAAACATTATATCTCATGCCCCAATATAAAATTGTGAGCCCCAGTTTTTCCACTAATCACAAATCTTTTGATAATCACCTAATCATGTCTCAAAAACATTAGATACTTTCTCTTATTCAAGTGATATTACTTATGTGCCATTTTACTTTTGTTTTTTTGTTTCAAAACTTAAAATTTTTATAATTTTTATTATACACATTTATTTTTAATAAAATATATATTTATGGAGTCTACACAATGAAATCTATCAAACAAGACCAATATTGAACATAAAATTTTATAAAAATAAAATATTAATTTTTTAGCTATACAAAACTAAGAATTCTCAATTTGCGAAATTATCTAGTACAACGGAGAAAGTTTTCAATTTTTTTCAGTATTAACTGAGAATATTCTCAGTTTTTGAAAATTTTCTCAAATTTTTTTGAGTTTTAAAACTGAGTCAATTTTTTCAATTTTAAACTAAGAATATTTTCAGTTTTAAATATAGAAAAAACTAAAAAAATTAGATTGAAAAAATATTGTTAATTAAGTATGTTAAGAAAAATTACAATTAAAAATGGTTTAAATTGTAAATTTATAACAAAAAAGTGTATTTTAATTTTTATATAATTTGTATTTAATATTAATTTCGTTTCATATTTCGTTGTATTGATTCTAGAAATATAAATTTTATAAAAAATAAATGTATATTGTAAAAATTATGATGATTTGAAATTTTAAAAATCAAAATAAATGTCACATCACCATACTTTTTTTTATAAACAATTATAAATGATGAACAACCATTATTTGAAGGGTAATTTCGCTTATTAAAAATTAATGAGATTTGAAGGAGTAAAAAATCTTATCTAGGACTCAATGGAGTATAAGTTCACAAAATGAGACTTGTGTAAAAATGTCCCTTATAATATTTTATTTTCTGAGTAATTTCATATGATTTTATAATTGATATAATTATAGTTACTAAGATAGACATAAATTATAATTATTGAAATAGATTTTGAACATTTTCGATGGATAACATTATTAATTTATGGGGCCCCGTTTATTAACGTTTCAGTTTACAAAAAATAAGAAATAACGTTTCGTTTACTTTTATAAAAAAACAAAAACAAAAAAAAAAACTTGTTTGGTGTACAAAAATGTTTTGAAAAACAAATAAAAAAAATCAAGAAATATATTTTATGAGTTGCCAGATTTGGTGGCCTAAAATGGAGGGTGGATAGATGTAGTGATCAGTAGTGGCGGGTAGCTAAAGATGTCTGTCGGATTTAGTTAGGAGGACAAGAGATGGCCAAAAGGATCTCAAAAGGTGGCCGAAGATCACGACGGTGACCGACCACCCACCATGTAACAACCCCGACCTGTGATTAGCTGATTAACCATGATTAATTATGCCTAATGAATAATTAAGAGGAAATTTGAATTAATTGCATGTGCATTGCATTATTTATGTTTATATCTGTCTGTAGTAGGAATATCTATGTCTGTTTCTGTTTTGTTCTATGAATTGAAGGCCTTATCGACATCCGATCAAGAAATTGACTTGGTATATGTGTTAGTTGGAATTTTTAGAACATTGTGGTAGGTTTAATTGAAATTCAATTCGGAGCGAAATAATTAGAATAATTAATACTCATTTGATTAGCGGTAAGCTTAATTAATTAATTTTATTAACCAAGCCTATAGAAGGCTTATACACCACTTTGAGTCACCTTCTATTCATCATTTTGAGCCTATACAACGTAAGAGAGAGGAAGAAAGAGACCAAGAGTGAGAGTTTGATATCAACACTTGAGATTGAGAGAATTCAACTAGAAATTGAAGGCATTGGATATGGAAACTCAAGAATTACGCCTCTAGCACACATCTTGGGAAGCCTAGGTAAGAATTCAACATTTAGATTGTACAATTATGATGTGTAGGACATGAACTCTAAAGAATTAAGTTGGATGATATAAGAATTGAGTTAGAATTGAAGAAATGAACTCAAACCATGCATGCATGCATATTTCATAACATTTTGAAGATGTTTTCCAAGAATTTCCTCATGCATGTTACTAATTCACCTTAGTTTTGAGAATTCATCAAGTTTCATGTCATTTTGTGTCATTAGATCATGTTTTGGAAGTTTTGAAGTCAAGGCAAAACATGCATGTTATGTTTTCTAAGAATTGGGTTTTGTTTTGAACAATTGGCAAGTCTTTGGGCATTGATTTTGCGAAATGATTTAGAATTTCTAATGTTTTCCAAGTTCACATATGATTCCTTTAGTTTTCGGCCTAAAAGGATGAGTTTTGATGCATTGAATTCAAGTTTTGCAACTTGGAGGTGAATCTGGAAATTCCAGAATTCGACCTCTCGGCTCGAGCGATAGAGCCAGAAGCTCGCTCGAGCGTGAAATGCAAGCTCCCAGAAGTTTCATGTTTTTGCAGACCGCTCGAGCGACAAGAGTTGAGCTCGAGCGAGGACCCGAGTCTCATGCTCGAGCGATCGTCGAGCGTTCGTCGAGCGGAAAAATCACACAACCAGTATTTTTGTAGAGTTTATAGACCACTCGAGCGACTGAAGTTGCGCTAGAGCGAGAACTTATATTTTTGAACCTCTACTTGAGCGAAGGAAGTTGCGCTCGAATGGGGACCCTATTTTCAGCAAATTTTCCTAAGTGTTGAACAGCATAATTTGGCATCCTCATTGCATCTTAAGCATTCCTAGGCCATGATTAAGACATAATAATGAGGGTAAAACGTAGAAACACACTAAGAACAGAACGTAATGAGTTAAGTATATTCCGAGCATGTGTTTCAAATGTGTATGTTATGTGTTGATGTAGGTCACGCGTTGTAAACCGTTTGATTAGTCTGCTCTGTCTGTCTACACTCGGAGCCATCTGTAAGTAATAACTTAGTAAAGTTATGTTCAACTTTATTTATTTTCTGTATAATGAAATAAGATCTATTTTCTGAAATGTTTTGTTCAGTACAATGAATGATTGTCCAATTTCTGACATGTATTTGTGGCATCCATAGCACCATGTGATATCTGTTAGCTATTACCCAGTATCAGAGGTTCCATTATGGAACTTATTATGTCTATCATCTATTACCCGTACCAAAGGCTCCATCATGGGGCTTAGCATATCTATTCTCTATTATCCGGATCCAGAGGTTCCTTTATAGAACTGGTTACTCATAACCACCATATGTTCTACATCTGCTCTGTATCTGTTCTATTAGCGTTAATGGATGTACCATGTATGATTAAGCATGAACATTGATTTCTGTGTATGATTTGAACAAGAATATAAATATGAACATATATATGAATCTATCTATGAATTTGAATTTTGATTTCTGAATCTGGTATGGACATCATTCATTAAAACCCTTTACTCTGTTCTTATTCACTAGGCTCCTGCACACTATTTATATTATGTATGTAGGTGAGAAAGCGTGTGACCAGACCTAAGCTGCTACCTGGAAGTTTTGGGGTCAGCCAGCCACCATGCCTCTCAGGGAGGTTCCCGTGTCTAGAAGTCGAATTTTGTGGGCCATGTCAAGAGTTATTTTGTGTATCATGTTAAGAACGTTTTTGTTGTGTCTTATTTTGATATCTGTATACTGGGCTAAGTCCCTTTTGATGACGCTTGCATAGTGTTGCAAGACTTATATGGACGTGACATCTTATGTGTATATTTTATAAGGTTTCAAATTTCCGTCCCATATATGTCTGCATAGATCTATGGACTATGCACATTTAGTATATTTGCTTACACAGCTCCTAATTATATGTTATTTTGTTAAAAGGTCTTTGGTAATCTAAGGATTACTGGTCGGTTACGATACTAAATCTATAGGGGCGGGTTTGTTAGTTGGAGCTCACTACCCACTGGCGGCGAGGGGAGGTTGTGGTCAGTGGTAATAGCGGTGGGTGGTGGCCAAAAGTGGTGAATAAGAGAAGAAAGTGAATACTTGTTTTAAAACCAGGTTAAAACAACTTTTTTGTGTTTTCAAAAATTTTGAAAACTTTGTAATCAATTTTATTTTTTTTTAAATGAAAATAATATCCCAAACAAGTTTTTGTTTTTAATTTTGAAAAAAAAAATGAAAACAAAAACTGAAAACCCTAATAAATCATATATCCATGATTTATGGATCATTTAGTCCCATAATAAATCTTATGAACCATAAATCTTATCTCACATTAAAATATCTCAAATGAAAGATACTTACATTTGGAAACATAATAAGATAGCAGTGCAAACGTTAAAATGATATCACATTATCACATTTTAAGAATGACACATTTGGTAAAAATTTAATAAGACAATAATGCACAAATGTTTTGTTATCATATTTTAAGAAGAAAGACACATTTGGTAAAAGTTTAATAAGACATTAGTACATATATTAGAATAATGTCTCATTATCATATTTTAATAACAAAATATTTGGCAACGAATGTCTCCTTCTCACATTTAAGAAAAATTCATTGTCACATTTGGAAAAAATTTAAAAAGATAATAGTGCATACATTAGAATGATGCCGTATTTAAAAATGAGGTTCTCTCGTCTCTCAAGCCTTCTCCTATACTATTGTTGGTGTTCATCCTATTTAAATATAGCTTCTAGAAGTGTCCGAAGTACGGCGGCAACGGTGGCAGAGTTGGGCAAGAGCAATGGGAACGATGGGTTTTGATGCAGATCTTACTTGGTTTGATGCAGATCTAGCTTTTCAAACTACATTATGAGAAGATTGATGGTTTTTTCTGGATCGGAATTGGTTTTTTTGGCAGATTTATTGTTTTTTGTTCTTGTCTTCTTGTATGGTTGTTTGTTCAACCTTTTAGGATCTTGTTGTTTTTCTTGTGTTGATTTGCATGTTGTTTACCTTTTCAATATAACTATTTTTCATATTTTCAAAAAAAGAAAAAAAGAAAAGAAAAAGGACACATTTGACAAAAGTTTAATAAGATAATATTGCACAAATGAATTACTCTCACATTTGTTGTTTCCATGAAATATAGTGAAAGGACCTCACAGTATACCTTTCAAATTTAATAGGACTTAATAGTCTATAAGAAAATTGAAGGAACTTTCTGGCTCATACGTTTTTAGAATGAGACTTCTGGCAAATTCTCCTTAATTTATTCAATCTTTTTTTCCGACGTAGTTGATTGAATGTAAAATTTGATCAGTTTGAACTTTAAAGAAATTATTTATCAAGAGGTAATTCTAACTAATATAGTCGACAATCTTTTATAAACAATCCACATATTTAGCAAATAACCATCCATTATTATTAAATAATTCACCACTTCAATTATTACAAAAAAAAAAATAGTGAAATTTCATTTTTAATTACTAATACAATAAAGCAATATTTGGTTAGCCTCTTACAGTGGTGAACAATAATTTTGTTTATAATATATTTTTTGATCATTTTTTAGTGAACTGAACGTGAAGAACATTATAGTGAAATGATTATTTCATTCCAGTTCATTTCAATTAATTGTACCTAACATAAGAACTAAATCATTTGGGAGCACTACTTTTTTAGAGAGAAATTGAAGACTAATGCCTTTTTGGCCTTACCTCAGGGTCGGCTCTAGTCTGGGTGTTTGCATAGTGCAAGCAATAATGGATGTACCAAGCTAAACCAAGCATAGTTAAAAATTATATATAAAAAATAAATAAATAAATAAATGAATAAAGGAAAAAAAAGAAAAAGAAAGAGCCAACCCAAATAGATATTTATGTGATTTTTTTGTTTTTGTTTTTTTTTCTTTCATTTGTAGAAGATATACCCTTGTGGATCATCACCCTATCAAATTAAACAATTAACCATGAAGGAAATCCCAACACATTCACATTCACATTCAGGAGAATATAAAAATTCAACAAGAGAAAATCTCATCAATCCAACCATCCAACTACGAAAAATTGTCCAACATATATACACCAACATATGACAAACATAACAATTAACAAAGAAGAAGACTCCGAACAAATAAAATGGAAAGACGTACATGTAGTATAAAAGAGTCAAATCCAAAAGCTTCTTAATTAACGAATTAATTTGTCAAAATCTGGATCTGACAGGTACCCATTTGATCCTTCATCAAGATTTGAAGCAAGATCATCATCAATATGTGATGGAAAAAGGCTCAACCCACCAATTGTCAAGTAACCATCAATAGAGAAGACGCTACAACAATAAAGGTCAATCACAGGTAACTCAGCACCAATCTCAAAATGATTCTCCCAAGCCTCCTATAGTAATGCAGATTGGAGGCTCCTTACCACATTGTCTATCGAGGGTCGCCGGTTGGCCTGATCAAGTAGACAACTTAATGCAATGTTGACAAATTCCATCAAGCATTATGGTGCTATTTTCCCAATCAGATTTGGATCAATGATTTGATCAATGGTTTTGATACTATTCATGGACTGACATACTAACGACTTATTCTAATGCCCTCAAAATAATACAATAAAGATAACTCATATGCAGAACAAATATGAGAAACAACATACTTTCATATATTAAAGTTTAGTGTTTAACAAACAATTAAATGCCACGTAGGTGTACATCTTTCCAAGTCATTGCTTAGTTACACAAATTGAGTCTCGCTCATTGCATCTTAAGCCATTGGCTTTACAAATAACAAACATACAGACAACAAAACATAATTAAGAAGCTCTTGCTTCCCGAAAGTCCATCCACGCTATTGCCTTGGAGGAAACATCTCACCTGCACCTGAAAATGATATTCCCATATAGGGTGAGCCAACAGCCCAGTAGAAATAATCTAATACAATATATAAGGTTTAGCAAAGGTATAAATACCACGTACATAAACAATACCGATATGGAAGCACCCACTAGGCCTGCATATCCATATGCCACTAAGACCAATCTTATTCCATTTTCTTTCAATTCATTTCCAGTTCATATATGCTACTCAATTCATGAGTTAAATTCATTATCTTTCCACAACCAAAATGAGACTATAACTCAATGGTTTTCCAATTATGCAAAACACACATAAACACTTCAAATCTGCCATTTTACAGATATTTCGTTTGAGGGAATCAACACCCATGTATTCTCTCCAATATATCATTTTACGGATATTTCGTCCGTGGGAATCGAAACCCAAGTATATATATAATTTCGGGTCTTTCACCCAAGACACTCTGGCCAACTTGCTTTCAGCGGAATCCATCCCCTTTCTCCTCCCAAATAAACATACATATACAATGTATTTATAAACATAATCATATGCAATGACAACCAACATTTGATTAGCATTAAATCGCCTAATCCTCATGCAATTTCTACAACAATCATAGTTATCCTCCACCGATAGCCCAATACATTTATGTCTAAATAGATATTCAATCTCAAGATAAATAGTTTATTCACAACTTCCAAAAGTATAAGATAATACATATCTAATTTCACTATCTATACCCATAACCTTCCAATTTCACATTTTCAATGCTAATCTCAATTATTTATACAAAATAATAATTTAATCAAAATTAGGAAAAAATTTCCCTCTTTCCAAATATCAACCCAAACACCAAAATCAACTATTTTGGCACAACATGATCTTATGTTCAAGCATCATACTCATTTACCTCATATTCATCAAATACCCCTCTTTTCATTTCGCACCCAAATCCTAGATTTGTCCAAACCACAACCAAATCTCATCATCTATACACAATAGCAAATAACTAAGCTAAAAACCATATTATAGTGTAGAAAATCCCTACCTCAAGAAGAGAAGACGAGCAAACAAGATCGAAACTCCAAAGGTGACGAAACCAACTCTTACTTGGATCAACACGAAGCTCTTGAAGCTTTCTACCTTATTCTCAAAGACGCTAGGGTCAAGAACACAATGGATTTAGATGAAACCTTAGAAAGAAGGTGGCTTCTAGGGAGAGAAGCTGTTGATTTAGGGTTTGAAAGTGAAAAAGGAGATAAAAAATGCAGCAAAACGGCACTGCTGTGTACTGATGTACGCCAGGCTCGCTCGAGCGCAAGAAGCGTCACTTGAGTGTAGAATGTGAAGCTTCGGGTCTGGTACCCAACACAGACGCACACTCGAGCGCAAGAAGCCTCACTCGAGCGAAGAAACATTTTCACAGGGCTCGCTTGAGCGAAGAGACCAAAATCTAAGCAACAACCATTTGTACCAAAAGACAACCAACCTGTTCCAAATTCGTCCAACAAGTCCCAAAACTCAAATTCAAAGAATTAAAGGGAGGAAACAAGACATAAACAACAATATTTAATCACGAAACCCGAGTCCGGAACACAATAAAGGTCGGGGTAAAACCGGGGTCGCTATACTTATGATCCCAATCTAGCTCATAATATGGCTTCTTACCACACAACATTGACAACAACACCATACCAAATGAATATATGTCAGATTTTGTTGTCAATTTTCCATGCATTAAGTACTCTGGTGCCATATATCCGCAGATCATTGAATCCATTAGTGGTATATATGTAGTGTCCTTGGGTAGTAATTTGGAAAACCCGAAATGAGTAAGTTTTGCAACCCAATTCTTGTTCAACAGAATATTAGGTGGCGTTATGTCACAGTGGATGACTTTTTGCTTCGTATTCTCATGGAGATGTTGTAGTCCTTGTGCTACACCAAAGCAAATCCTGAGTCGTTGTTTCCACAGAAGTGTATCGTTGTTTGTGTTGAATAAATGATCTTCCAAGGATCCATTCTCCTTGTAATCATACACGCCAATTAACTCCGGTTTCGCATTGCAAAATCCAATCAAAGAGACTATGGGCCTGTTTGGTAGCACTTAATTTCAGCTTAAAGTAGCTTTTGGCTTAAAATAAGCCATTTTGGAGTGTTTGGTTGAGCTTATGAGAGAGAGATTATAGCTTAAATTAATTGATTTTGAGCTAAAAGTTGTAAGCTGCCTCAGAGGTGCTTAATTTTTTAGCTTATGCGCATAGTTGGGTGTGGAAGGGCAAAATGACTTAAATGCCCCTTCAAAAATTGAAAAATTACCAAACTGCCAATATATAAACTTCACAATTGAACACTGTTCACGTTTGCAGAGAGAGAGAGAGAGAGAGCGTGAGGCGATTTCCGGCGGCCTGAGAGGCGATTTTCTGCGTTGATTTCTGGCAATTTCTGGCAATTTCCGATGATTTCTCTCTCTATCTCTCTTTCTCTCTTTCTAGCGTTGGTTTGTCGCTCTATTATCTCTCTGTCTCTCTTTCTCTGGCGTTAGTTCGTTACGAAGCCTTGATTCGTCGCCATCGTAATCGCGAAGCTCTGTCTGTCTGTCTCTCTCTCTGACGTTGGTTCGTCGCCATTGCGATCTGAACTAACGTCGTCGTTGACCTGAACCAACGTCGTCGTCGATCTGAACCATCGTGATCTCAAACCCTAGCACCGACCGTCACCGCTGTGCTACCAGAGCTAGGGTTTTCAAACCCTTGAAAAAAAATTGAAAAAAAAGAAAAAAAAATCAATATTAATATTAATTAAAAAAGAAAAAATTACTTTTCAGAATTAATAAAAACAAAATTAATATTTAATATGAAAAAAATTACTTTTAAGAATTAATATTTAACACAATTTATTTCAATTAATATTTACTTTTGAAAATAAAATGAAAAACAATTTATTTCAAAAAAAAGTTAACTGTAATGAATTTTTTTTAATAAAAACAGAATTAATTTAAATTGATATTACAACATTACACAGAATTAATACAAAATTAAACAGAATTAATTGAAATAAAATAATATGTAATGACATCACAACATTAATTGAAATAAATTGATATTACAATATTAATTAAAATAATATGTAATGACATCACATAATTAATTGAAATAAAATAATATGTAATGACATCACAACATTAATTGAAATAATTGATACTATTAATAATTTTAGTATTAATTGATACTAATTAAGCCATTAATTTTATACTAAATTGATACTATTAATGAAACGATAATTTTTGTAATACTAATTATATTAACTTTATTAATGAAATAATTTTTTAAAATTAAAACTGAAACTATTAATGAAATATCACTAAAAAAAATGATATAAATTGAAAAAAATGAAAGGATTTGTCAAATGAATAAATGAATTACTAAAAATGAAAAAATGAAATATTACTAAAAATAATTATAATGAATAATAATAATAAATAATAATAATAATAATAATTGATGGACAAATTGATACTAATTTTAATAATTGACGAACAAATTAATAATAATAATAATAATTAATAATTGATACTAATTTTAATAATTGATGAGCAATTGATAATTTTGATACTAAAATCACAATTAATAATAATAATAAAGAAAAGAAATACAGAGAAAGAAGAGAAGAAAAAATTAATAATTTTGATAATGAATATATGAAAGATAATAGGTAATGAAATCACAACATTAATATAAATTAGATCATGAATATTAATTTTAATGAATTAATCAATTAA
The DNA here is from genome assembly GCF_055761805.1 of Camellia sinensis. NCBI lineage: Eukaryota > Viridiplantae > Streptophyta > Magnoliopsida > Ericales > Theaceae > Camellia > Camellia sinensis. The sequence continues at coordinate 55,770,858 of NC_138967.1, forward strand.
AAAAAATTAACAAAGAAAGAAGAGAAGAAAAAAAAATTAAAAAAAAAAGAAAAGAAAATAAGGTGAAAAAGAAAAGAAAAGAAAATAAAATGAAAAAGAAAAAGAAAAAAAATGTATTATAAATGAAATTACAAATTTTATATCTTATAAGGGCAAAAATGATAATTATACAGAAAAAGTTATTTTACAGCTTATTTACCAAACACTACCCTGCTGCTTAAATCCATAATCCCACAGTTGCACCAAACAGGTTACTAGCTTATGTCCACAGTTGTAAGTTATAATCTGTTAAGCTATAATTTATAATTATTTTCCCACATCTCTACCAAACGGGGCCTATGTGGTGATTCTCGAGCAGGGGGTGTACCTCAATGTTAGCCCTAACTTCTTTCCAATTTCGCAATGCCAAGGCACTGAACCTTTTGATCATAACAATACTAGATTCCCCATCTACGCAACCTTTGTACACATTTTTAAACATATCATTTCCAATCAAAAGTCCCTCATTGAAATCATTTGTAGCCGCTCGAATCTCATCAAGTGAGAAATGACAGTGTGATCGGGTAAAACCATCTGAAAGTGGTTCCCAAAACAAATCCTTTGACAGTCCACTATGAGAACTGTCTTCATTTTTCTCCCTCCACCAATGATTCATACCTTTTGACATAATTGCAATACCCTTAAATACTTTTCCAATTATTCCTTCTGTTCTTCCTTTACGTTGTGACACCAATGCGAGATCAAGAGTCCCCACCACTTCAGCCATTGTAGGCCTTTCCTTTGGACGATTATGTAAACAATTGTAGGAAACTTCTACAAAATACTTTAGACTCTGTGGTGTTATTTGTCCACTTAATGAGGGACCAATGATTCGATCAACATTTCCCTTTTTAATGCATTGTTGAGCCCAAAGGATTAAACTAATTTCCTCCTCCTCGAGTCTTTCATCCACAGGCGGCCTCCCACAAAGCATTTCCAACAACACCACACCAAAGGCATACACATCAGATTTCTTGGTTAGTCTGTGGGTATAGAAATAATATGGATCCAAATACCCAAATGTACCTTTGACTCTCGTGCTAACGTGGGTTGCTGAATTGCTTGTAGTGCCTTTAGACAGCCCAAAATCTGAAATCTTGGCTACCCAATTCTTGTCCAACAGAATGTTTGTAGTCTTCACATCTCGGTGTATGTAACTTTGATCAGTACCAGTATGAATGTAGTCTAACCCTCGTGCTGCACCAATGCAAATGTTGAGCCTCCACTCCCATGTGAGATGAAAAGTACTAATTTCAGTTTGGTTTCTACTTCTATTATAGAGATGATTGGCTAGGGTCCCACGAGCCGCATATTCGTAAACAAGGATCATTTCTTGGCAGTCGTTGCATTGGCCGATCAGAGCAACAAGATGAGTGTGTCGGAGGTTAGACAACATCTTGACCTCATTCCAGAACTCCTCTACACCTTGATTGGACTCTGCTTTCAACCTCTTTATGGCAACAATTGTAGCACCGTTATCAATGAACCCCTTATATACCTTACCAAATCCGTCCATCCCAATAACTAGTTCTTCATTAAAATTGTTGGTCATTGATTGTATCTCAGCTAGTGAAAAGCAATGGCATGATTCGATCACAACGCTTGAAATTGCATCATCAGCACTTAAACCAGACATATCTTTGATATTTGGGAGCCTAAATATATGAAAGAATATACCATTAACACTAGAAGATGACAAAAAAAGATGAGTTTTTGAGAGATGAGAAAGAAACAAAGAGTGGTCTCTGATTGAAACATGAGTTAATCTAAGTAGCGATCAATGTATGTAGCACGCCGACGACTTGACTTAGGCAATAGAGTTCAACACGTGGTGTGGTATGATTACAGTGTGGCCTCGTGAAACCGTGTTAACCATCATAATTGGGCACTGGCATGACTTTTACGAGTAGCTGTTTGTTTAGTTTAGAATTTTTAAAAATATTTTTTTAATTTTAATTCGTACTATTTTTTTATGAGGGCTCAAGCTATAAATTTAATTTTTAATTTTATTTAGAAATACTTTCATGTGCTAAAATTTTAAGGGAGAATTACAGCGCAATAACAAAAATAAAAATAAAAATACAAAAACATGTAGAGTGCAAGTGATTTTGAAATGGGATAAAAGTGAAATGTTGTGGGTGCAAGTCATATTTGTGTTTAAAAAAAAAAAAAAACCCTCTATGCCATTGGAATGTAATTCCCCCAATTTTTAAGACCATTACAACATTTTTTGATAAACAAATTTATTTTGTATTAAAAAAATTAAAATCTCATAATTTGAGTTTTATAGATTCGTTTTTAATAAAATTTATATTTGTATATTCATTTCTTTATAAAATTAAAAAAAAAAGTGAACAAAAAGATTTTTCGTTCCATCAAAACAACAAAGTATGATTTTTTGTGAAATTAAATGCTCAAAATTGCCTTCACCAGTTTAAGATGGATATATATATATATATATCAAAGAATGTGACAGTTACACTGGATTCAGATCTCTGGTGATTAAAGATGAGTTTTTAGAGATGAGAAGACAAAGTGCTCTCTAGATGAAACCGTATAATCAATCAAACTGCTCTCTGCTTTCTTTTTGAAACATTGACTTCAATGTTTTGCCGTATGATTTGTGTTGTATCGGAAAATATCATTTTGCCACTCCAAACTTTCACATATTTTTTAATTTGACTCTTTTTTTTTTTTTTTTTTTTTGATCAGCAAAGAAAGTGGAACTTTATTGATAAGAACGAAGTACAAAAAACGCTTGGCACAGAAGCATCATAGTTCAAAAATATATCCCAAGGAGGTTGGCACCTATTAGAGAACCCAATCATGTGCAGGGCACAAGCCGAAAAAAGGCTGATGAGCATTCAGCCGGGAGAGATACAAAGAAGAAAACAGACAAAAAAACAAAACATTAACCTGAAATCCTAGCTTTGTAGCCCTTGATGCCATGTAAACAAAACAAAAAGTCAAATAGTGAGAGTTCTGGCACGCTTATCGATTACTTTACCCAAAAAACAATCTTGATCTTAATGTTCTCCACCAAATCCACCCAAATAGGTTCCTTGGAAATAAACACTTTTTCATTCCTAGCAATCCAGATGGACCAAAAAATTGCCGAAGGCATGGCCTCCCAAATAAATCTTCCCAAGTGCTTTCTATTCTGACCAAACCACCAGACCAACAACTCTTGGATGGAACCAGGAGAGACCCACATAATGCCCCACCAATTGACAATTTCAGACCAAATCCTCCAAGAAGAAAAACAGTGAATGAGCAACTGAACTGATAACTCTTCTTCATGACCACAGAAAGCACACTGGATGGGAATATGGATGATCTGTCGCCTGAGGAGGAGGTATGCAGTTGCAATTCGATCCCGCCACACCAACCATCCAAATGCCTTAATCTTCGGTGGTGCAACTGACTTCCATAATTTCATCACAGGAAAAGATGGCAGCTGGAGTTCAATTAATATCAATTTTACATTTAAACTTTCGAAATTTTGATCAATTTGGCCCCTATTATCACATTTCGTCAATAATTGGACGGAATATGCTGATGTGGAGGGCAAATTAATTTTTAAGGTATAGTTTGGGAGGCAAATTGATTTTTAATTAATTTGGGGGACAAATTGATTTTTAAGGTATAGTTTGAGGGGGTAAAATGAAATTTCAAATGAACTTTGGTGCTATGTCAACAACATTTCGTCCAATTGTAGATGGAATGTGATGATATGGGTCAAATTTATCAAATTTTTGAAAGTTTGAGTGTAAAATTGATATCAATCGAAATTTGCGGGTCAAATTAGAAAATGCGAAAAAGTTTAGAGGACAAAATGATATTTCATCTATATCTTTTAACAGTGATGCTTAATGTAGAATTAAAATTATTATTGTATTATTATTATTATTGTTATTATTATCAACGGGAAAAGGTCAAGGACCAAAAAATAACATACAATTTGGCTTGTTTTAGTCATCTTTTTATAGAGAAAATATTGGAAGTTGATTATCGAGCAACCACCATTATTCTAACTCTACCCTTTGGACCCCCACTCCAACAACCTTCCTTTGGTAGCTCCTCCTTTAGTCACCTCCCTTGGTTCCCATCCCCGACTACAAATCCTTTTCTTCATTGGTGACCCCCTCTCTCTTCTTCCTTGACAACCCTCATCTCCCTTGAAACTATAAGAGCATGTTTGATTAGTAAAATTATAGCATATGATTGAAATTGTAAATTCATGAACTCACAATCTTATGTTTGATTGTAAATTTTATTAATCAAATTACATGTACAACAGACATTCAATTCGACGAAATCAACGAATTTTTAACATTGAGAGGGGCTAGGATCATAATTTCAAATATGAAAGAAAAATAAAATAAAATGAATACATAATAAATGTTTACCTCACTAATTTTACATTAATTCATAGAATTATTAATCATTTTACTATTAATCATGTTAATCAAACAAGGCCTAAGAGAATTCGGTTCCGATTAGGAACTCTTAATAGATTTATGGATGCTAGCAAGCATGGCGGACATTGATAATAATAAAACACAACTCACTCATATATATAAAACAAAACTTGTAGGGATGTACGACCTTCAGATCAAAACTTGTAGAGATGTACGACCTTCAGCTCCTAAGGAACTCTCCTATTCAATGGAGAATGTGCTTTGGAGAATTTTGTAGAAGTTTTTATAACTCTTTTGGTATTGTATGGTCATGTGATGCAAATTGCGATATGGTATCTAGGTGTGGTGCCTAGAATCTTGTTTTCCTCATTTTTCTTAAATCTTTTTACACTTTTAGCATCCAATACCCCCTTAACCAGATCTGATTGAACCTTCTTTCTAAATCTTGATTGAACTTTATTTTATATCAATAAACCCTTCAAACCACCTCAAGTCAGCCCTTTATCATTCTACAAATATTGCACACAAAAGAGTCAAAACTTAGCACGGTACTGTACACATCACCAAAAATAGGCACCAAAATCCTTTCCTTTCATTTCTTACCCCTTTAGTCACCCCATACAAACCTTACAATCTTATCTTACATATTTTTACCAACTTATCAATCACACGATGTTAATTTTTTGCATTAGGACTGTAGCACTCTGCTGCTGCTGCACATTAATTTTGGACTTGCTAAGAGACTCACTTATGTAGGAGACTGTGTTGTGCACTCTTCCTACAGCAAAGAAACCACTTAGTTTTTAAGATGTTCAAAACCATCTAGTTCTAGATTTCTTGGATCCTTAATCATAAACTGCAAAAAAAAAAAAAAAAAATGATTTAATTGTTAAACTACACTCAGAAAAATTGACCAAAAAAAGGCTTTCTTGAAATTTTAAGCAGCAAGTGTGTGGTCTGGTCTCATGTTTAGAACAAATCATTCTTAATGATTGATCATAGAAATGATATTGCTAATATTTTTGCTTTAATTGTTGGTAGGCAGCTAGATCCTTTAACCACCATGGGATGCGATACTCAACTATAGTGCCAAATTATCCTAACACACATGAGGACTTCATGCCCACCAATGAGCTTCAGAATTCCGACCTTTCTTTGAAAGACATTGTTGAGCAAGTTGACAGTAGTCGTTTGTACCTTTCACATTAGATATTGAGTCTTAAGCCTTTTTTTTTTCTTTTCTCTCTCTAATTATCCAGATTCAAGTTTTAGTCTTGTTTTTTAGTCTTTTTGTTAGGTTTTATTCTTGGCAACCCCGTTTGACAAAACTCCTTTCAGTTGTATTTATTTTCGCACTTTTATTTCAGTGAGGCTATGAGTGTTTAGATGCGAATCCAACCCGAATTGTACTTTTCAGAGAAGTTTGTGATGCTAATACTTTCAAGATTGCCACTTCGCTGATTATGACGGGGATCGAGCTCCATTTTTGACCGTCCTCAAGACTTGGACGTCACCGTTTGAACACTCGGTGATAATCCATGTTTGTGTTCGTTTGGAGTTCCCGGAGGTCTCGGCTCGCGCGCCTTGCCTCAGGATCCCCGAACTCGACCGTTTAGTGTCTGGTTTCACACCAAACACTTGTGTTTTGCCTTGGAAGGGCAGGGAATGCCTTGTGAGGCATCCCCACACACCACCGGCAGTGGCTAGAGGCCACCGGCTGGTCTTTTTCTGCCATCGACACTATTTGTTGCCGGTCGGCACATTTTACTGCCGGTTGGCATATTTTGTTGCCGGTCGGCACTCTTTTTTGTCGAAATGACATTTTTGGGCAGCCGACCACTGTTCATCCACTTTATGGAGATATTTTGTGCCAGCTGTGATAGCTGGCACCAACTCTGTCTCCCTCCATACACGTGTATGGAGGGATCTCCCTCTAAGCAAGCTTGTTGTATAAGCTTTGCAAGAGGGAGTCTTATAAGAGGAGAGCCTTCCTCTTTGATCTAGGTTAGAACTTTAGAACCAAAAACCAGAGCTTTGAGATATAGATACACTCTATCTCTATATCTCCCTCTCTCCCCTCCTTTGTGTGTGTTTCCTTGGCCTAAAGGTGGTTTTTACCTTACTTTTGCACCATTACACACACCATTACACCTTGCTCCGAGATTGAGGGACTTGGGGGGTTGTTTCTTGAGTTTTTGGACTGGTTTTGATCAAAAGAAGAGGGCTAGACCATTTGTTCTTCAAAGGATCTTCAAGGGTGAGCATCTTGTTTTATATTCCCCAAACTTGCAATAGTTTTTTACCTATCTTGCTTGCTGTTTTAGCTCTTGTGTATAACATAAAAAGGGCTTGTATTTTCATGCTTTAGCACTTTCATTAAGGTCGTCTTGTGGTTTGAGTGCAAACTCACCCTTCTAGGCCTTGTTTGGTCCATTTTGATGCCTCTTTGGTAAGGCTTTGTTCACTTCAGTGTTTTGGTCCTTTCACCACCAAAAACCAGTTGATTTTCAGTGTTAAAAAAGGTGGTTTGAAGTCTTGCATAGGGGGGGGGGACACCCCCCTCCCTTCATTGTTTTGTTTCCTTGATTTTTGGGCTCAAAAGGGTAGCATGTGTGCTTGATCATTCTTTGCCTCATTTCAGAAGTTTTTCAGGTGTTTTAGGTCATATGTAACCTCTGTTTTTGGCCGCATTTGTGCCTCCTTGTATGCTTGTAGTACTTGCTTTGTATTTCTCCATTTTGCTTAGAAGTGCATCTCATGATTAGGCCATGATTCTTGTGTGTGTTGACTTAGGTCCTTGAAGCTTTTAGTATTGTTTTTCCATGCTTAAAGTCTGTTGGTTATCCATTTGGTCATGCTTGGCATGTTTGTTATAGGTGTTATGTATTTTGGCTTGAAAGCTTTGAACATGTTGACCTCTAGCATGCATGGTTGTGATCACCCTCATGATTTAACATCATTTAGGACCACATTTTAGTCAAAGAATCATGTTTGTATGTGTGCATGCATGACCTCTTTTATGCCTTGAGGGTGTACCCTCTTATGCCTAGGAATGAGCCTTGGTGCATATGCTTCTTGGGAGTCACCTTAGCTGCCATTCTAGGAGGGTTTGGAGTCCTATCTTGGTCTGCAAAATTCTGTTTTTACTTGTTTTAATCATGCCATGAGAGGTCATGTTGGTGGGGGTAAGTTGTCTCCCTTTTGTGCCTTAACCTTGGGACCATAAGTTTGCTTGTTAACATGAGTATTGGTCCACCTTTTAGACATCTTTTGGCCACTGTTTTGGGGCGGACCAAGGTCTGTCCCTTTATGGCTTAAGGCCTCATTGCATGCTCGTTCCATGTTTGTCGCATGGTTGCTTCATTAAGCCTCGTAGCATGTTAATCCCATTCCCAAATTGGTCCATGTTTGTATCATATTTGCACCTTGTATGCTTGGCATTATACATTTGTCATGTTGGTTGCATAATGCTTGTTGTGCTTAACATCTTGGTATCATGTTGCATTTTGAGCCATGTTTCCATAACATGCATTGCATTTACTTGGTTTGGGGTGTCAAACCAAGTGTGGGAATTAAGGAACATTCATACTTCAAGTGCCTCGATTCCCAGTCACCGGGGCCTTTGACTCCAACTTGATAAGGCCTCGGTTTTCATTTTGTTTGTTGCATGCATCTTTATATCAAATGGTAAATTTGATGCTTTGAGCCACCATGCACCATTGATGGTTCGAAGATCGAAGGATATGCTTCCTTGAGTTCAAAACATGATAGGAAGCATAACCATGCTCACATGCACCTGAAAACCCCATGCCATGCACTGTCTGTTCTCTGTTTGCTGTCAAATTGTCTTCTGCAGGAAGTTTCTGCCGACCGGCAGAATTTAGTGCCGACCGGCAATCTCTGGAGTGCCGATGAATCCAATAAATGCCGGTGGAAATTGTGAAGTGCCGGTGGGAATTCTGTCTGGCCGGTGGTGCTCTGCAGCATGTAAGGAGCCTGCTCCAGGACTTGGGCAATTTTCAGAAAGGCAAGGCAGTACAAACAGAAGTGGCAGGGTACGGTACGGGTTTTTTCGGGCGAGCCGAGTTCCGAGCATGCACCATCTGTGCATCCCGAGGCAGAGGCTGTGGCCACCCTCTTCTTTCTTTTGCATCCTTTCTTTTAATTAATTAGGAATTTCTGTAATAATTTTATTTGTTTATTATTCGGGACTGTAATATTTATTTGGGCCCTCCGAGTGAGGGCAAATCTGTAATAAGTGTGTGTGGGTGGTGTGTATGTCTTCCAACCCCACTTCTTTCTTCCCTTTTATTTACCTGCTTACGATGGTAGATTAGGGCATATTTAAATTAGCATAACAGTATGATAGCATGCGTGCATCCATACATTTGTCTTACATGCATCAGGCTCGGCGCATCATGCTAACAGCATTAGCATTTCAAATCTAACTTGAATACATGCTACCTGCGCATTTTCACATGTCATTCATAGACTAGCCGAGCCTACTCTAGTGACATTCCGTGTGCGTTGCACTAGTCATTTTAACATGAACTAGGACATGCATATTTGCTAACTAGTTTACTGTTTTGGCACGGAGTACGATGTAAGTATTTATGCTTTAGTATCCTTGCATGCGTGTGAGTGTTGCCATGATAGCATGATTACCATGAGGCTAGCTGCTTATGTGATATAACTGCTTGAATGCCTGTGGATGGAGGTTGAATTACCTAAATTGGAATAATGCATTAAAACTATGAGTTTTAAGCCCACTAGATAGTGGCAAAATCAACTTCTCTAAAAGCCCACTTGAGGGTGGCAAAATCTGCATTTTAGCCTACTTGCGAGTAGCAAACCATTTTCAAAACAAACATGAAATGTTTTGTTCCAATTTGGGCGATTTGGTCTATACTTGTTTGCTGCGCGCATAACATAGTAATTCTAGGCTAACAATTGGAATAAGAGCGCATAACGTTTTCAAAAACGGATATCACGGTTAGTAGAGGCCGGTCTTCGGACCGGGCGAAAGGGGGTGCTCATAGCTGACCTTCCCCGATCGTACCCAAGCTCCCGAGCCGAGACAACTCCGGTGATGACGGACATGTGGCCTTCGGCACCGAGTCAGGGTTTCCTAAATTTCCCCATTTTAAAATATTTAGGTGGCGACTCTGTATCTGGCAAATCAGTCCATGTTTGGCACTACTTTTTCAAAAATCTGTTTCTCAAAACGATTTTTCAGATTTGGACTCTTTGGTTCAGATTAAGAACCGTGACGACTCGAGAGTTCGAGCTCTAGTGACCCCACAAATGAACAGAACGGGAATTAACCCTCCCGGGGCGTTCGGGGGGACGTCTACAGCTTCTGGCGACTCTGCTGGGGAGTTTAGAGAGCTTGACTCGAACTCATGATATCCTGTTTTGATTTCGCTTATGTGTTTCTTTGCATTGCATGTGCATTGGTGCGCCTAGGAACACAGTGTTTGCCATCTGCCATTCCTGAACGGTTTGCCGGAGGCTTGTCTTGTCAAGGCATGTCCATAAGGCTGACCGGCTATGGGCTCTGACAGCATGGGAACACAAACCCCGGTTTTATCGGGGCACCCTTTTCGACCATTCAACCTAGTGCATGTTCGGATCCATAGTGACCATTCCAAGCTAAGACAGGTTGCTTACCCGATGTTAGGTTGTTTGAGAACTGCTGCGTGCATAGTGAAACCCTAGCTCCTGACAAAATAGGACAGGGAAACCCTACCCCAATATAGGGGTGTTTTGGCTCTCTTTACTTGCTATGTGCTTTTAGAATGTATTTCTACAAGGGAAAGTACATATCAGTTTGCAAATTTGAATATCAGACCTGAGGACCTCAGTATCAATATCAGTTTAAGAGAATCAGTTATCTGCGGGTATCAGGGTTCAGTTTCGGGAACAGAGATTTTGGGGAACAGTGATCAGTATCAAGAAATAGTGTGTTCGGCTTGCCGATTATGTATTACGCATATCCAACTGTGTATTGTATGTTTATTTTATGCCGTTATGCTGTCTGGTTGTTAGTTTATTTACTGCTTTATTTATCTTTTTATTAGGTAATTTAGCATCATTGCTTCCAGCCCGGTAGCTATTCCCCAAGCACTCTGGATCAGAGGTCGTCGGCTCCATCGATCTGAGGATCTGATAGAAGGACAGCCGGTGTACCATTCTCTACCCCCGGTTACTAAACGGAAGGCAACTAGGCAGAGGACATCGGTTCAACAGTCAGTACAGAGGGCTTCATCTACCCCACCTGTGTACAGTAGGGATCAGGATCCTGTTTCACCCACAGAAGGGGAACATACACTGACAACTCAGTCAGAACAGAGCAGCATGGCTAATCTAGAAGAGATGGTGCGCCAACTTCAGGAAAGCATGAAAATGATGCAGCAAGATGCTGTCCGACAGGCAGAATTCGCCAGGCAACAAGCCACAGTTATGAGCGAGCAAGCGGAGTTAATTGGGAGATTGCAACAGTAAACTGGGGCGTCACCTTCACAGCAAGTCCCTCCTCCATTAAGGGTTCCAATACCCGAAGAGACGCCAAACGCCCGGAATGTCCAAGAAGATACAGATATTCCAACGGGGCCGGCTCCACCCCCGATTCCGCCTCAACAATCCAAGGCACCCACTCCTATCAATCTATCGGATTCTCCCTTTGAGTCCGAGGTAGACCCCATGACGTTAAAAATGCACAAGCTTGAAAAGCTGTTCAAGAAATCTCAAGGTGCGAAGTCCATTCCGGACATTGGAGACGGATACATCGACACAGCTGTGACGCTGCCAGATCGGTTTAAGATGCCGCAAATTGATCGTTTTGACGGATCTGATGATCCCATGGTACACCTGCGACTATTCTCAGACGTCCTAAGACCAATGGGCCTCACTAGATTGCAGAAGTTGTCTTTATTCGGCCAGACCCTGTCGGGTGTAGCGGCCGCGTGGTATACCAAGTTGGAGGATGACGTCAAGAGAAGTTGGGACGAGATGGCTGAGGCCTTCATCCTGCAGTACTCATATAACACACAAATCGAGATCACGACCCAGAATCTCGAGACAACAAGGCAAGAACCCAAGGAAAGCTTCTCAGAATTTGTAACCAGATGGCGGGCTAAGGCTTCGATGATGACCTTGAGACCCACAGACAAAGACCAGATTCAGATGATTGTGCGCAATCTTCAGCCGAAGCTAATGCAAAAGATGATTGTAGTCCCCTTTCCCACCTTTGCTGATCTGCATGAAATGGGCGTGCAGATCGAAGATGCCTTAAGACAAGGGTGGATTGATAATGACCGGGAGCAACCCCGCAGAAATCTCAATCGTAATACTAATGCAGGCCCGAGCGGCGCTACGACTACCAGGACCTCCGACGTAAGTATGGTCACCACCAACCCTCCCCCAAGAAATACGGCAGCCACACCATTCTCCGGTGCGTCCAGAAGCAACTCACAAACAGCCAAATACCCTCCCAGAAATACCAGAACCTTCGCTCCACTTTATATGCCCCTGTCCAAAGTTTTGGGGGTTTTGATCAGAAAAGGGCATCTGAAGCCCCTAGAGCCGCGGCCCTTACCGGAAAGACTCCCCGCTGCCCACAATCCGGCCAAGTATTGTGCGTTCCATCAGCAACACGGTCACGACACCGACCTGTGTTTTCGACTGCGTCATGAGATCCAAGATCTCATTGATAATGGGGTGATTTTACCCCCTGAGAAACCCAATGTTACTACAAATCCTCTCCCCACACATAACCAAGCTCCACCACCCAAAAGAATCAATTTCATCCACACTGGGGCCGCATCCTACGACCCTAGTATCTATATCACACCCTTTTACCTGCCCAAGCCGGAAGTTTTCCTTCCTGATTGCACCGATTTGTGCATGATGGACGTCTCTATAACCCAACCCAAGCCAGTGGTGGTGACCATCGAGAACAGGAAAGAGGTTGTCAAACCAGAGTCTGCGGAGTCTGGGAGTGATGTTGGGAACGCTTACAGTCCGAGTGACTACATTTCACCAGTGGGCCAGAATAGACTAAACGTCGAATTTCCAGTCGGGGGAGAGCTGTGTGTAATCCGAGGGGACAGTCCAAGACAGGGAACGGATGACTTGGCAGCCGTGGAAGAGGATCTTGCCAAGTTCCAATTTTACGATAACCAAGATCCAGAAGACTCAGCCATCAACTGGTTCGATTATGAAGAATCGGCAGAGGCCATGGGATGGTTGGACGATCAGCCAGATGTGGTAGGAGAGTTTCAGTCAGAACAAGGCCCGGCAGGGGCAGAGATGTCAATAACAGTCGGGATGGTTGAAAAGCAGAATATATCGCCGGAGAGTGCCGATGTCGAGAGTTCTGCTCGAGAATGGAGCATTTTGAGTACAGGGATCAATGAGTAATCTACTGTGTTGACACAGTCAGAACATGAGAGATTCGAAGATTCTGAGAGGATCAGGAAAGCAAAAGGCCACGTGGGGGTCAGAACTGCCACAAGTACAAAAATGGAAAATGCTGCGAGCATAGGGATAAAAGGTACTGCAAGTATCGGGACAGATATGACAGAACCAGACAGATGCCTCTCAGCTACAGATGGTATGTGGTGGGAAGACGACGATCTATGTCTTGCCCACACGGACGAGGATTGGGAAGGTAACCAACTAGATGATACCTGGTATATCGGCGAAGTCGATCACATGACTAGGAGTTGACGGTATTTCAAGCCTCCACACCTAGATCAACCGGAGGCGTCTGGAAAGGATAAGGAAGCAGAGAAGCAAAAGGAAAAGCAACTCGAAGACGAGGCCGTATTGAGACAATTGGAAAAGATACAAGTAGACATCTCCATCTGGGGACTGCTTATGGCTTCTCGAGTACATAGGCAGGCTGTCCTTTCAGCCATGGATAAAGCCAAGCTTTCCGTAGACACCACGCCCGAACAGCTGGTAGGCCTAGTCTTTTCGGGAGGAAGTTCCCCGGCATTGAGTTTTTCTGACAAAGAACTGCCACCTGAGGGTGCGAACCATAACAAGCCACTCTACATCTCTGTCGAGTGCAGAGATAAATGGATACCCGTGGTGCTTGTTGACACGGGGTCCGCCATCAACGTTTGTCCGGCAAGAACAGCTTATGCGATTGGTTTGAAAGTCGCGGATTTTATGCCAACGGCCCAGGTGATTCGGGCGTATGACAACACAAGCCGGGAAGTAATGGGGACAGTTAAGATTCAAACAAAGGTTGGGCCGGGACAGCACGAGATAGATTTCCATGTCTTGGAGGTTCCTGCAACGTTCAACCTGCTTTTGGGGCGGCCGTGGCTGCATCAGGTAAAGGCGGTCTCCTCTACCCTACATCAAGTGGTGAAATACCCCTATGGGAAGGGAGTAGCCATTGTTTTTGGAAACTCGTCAATTCATCCGCCACCGGAAGTGTCTACGCCTGTTCTAGAAATCGAACACGGTGTGGAAGATGTGTTCATATCCGGTTTTACCTTGGCCGAGGCTCGGGTCGTACAGAACATCATGGCAGTTAATGAAGGGGTATATGTCAGTGCCCAAGCAGTCTATCTCATGAACAAACTCCAGCACATCCCCGGGATGGGATTGGGCAAGAGCGGTCGGAAGGCACCGCAGTAGTGGCCGAAGTGCCACATAACCCCCATACCTTTGGTTTGGGCTACCTACCCACCAAAGAGGATTGGATAAGGAAAGGAAAAGAAATGGTCGGAAGGGCCAGGGCGAAACAGATGGGGAAGCCCTTTGACTTAATGCACCAGCCCATTCGGGGTACCCTAAACGGACGCTTCGTCCAGGAGGGGGAGGACTTTCCATTCTGTGGCTTCCCGGAGCCATGGCTAAACGCGGAGAAGAAGCGCGTACCAGGATTTGAGATCTTCTTTGATTTACATTTACCTGAGGATGACATCGCCGAAAGGCACGCGGATCTATCGGCTGAGGCTGAGCAGAATAAGGAAGTGCAGTCTGAGGACGCTGAAAATGAAATGGGGGCAACGCTGGCGTGTCTGCTTTCAGATCCTCCGATCGAACAGAAGTGCTTGGGGGATAGTTCCTCGGTATGTGTGATTGGGAATGAAGCGGCTGCGGGCCTACCATCAGCTATTTTGGATGCGTCCATCGCACCTTCTCTCATCTAGCAATATGAAGAAGGCTTTTTATCTAGCAGCACCGGGTCAGGTAGTGAGCCAGAATCTGATTCTGCCGATTCTTGCGCGTCAGAATCAGATTCCAGCTCGACTGAGTCTGAGTCCGGTATTCCCGGGGGTGATAACCCGGATGCCACAGTCCTGTCTAGGTCGTCTTTTTCATTTTCTTTTGAGTCTGTTGTAACAGAGGAATCCGACGGCTCGGAAGTATTTAATGAGAACGACGTGGATGTGGTTTCGGAGTATTTTTCTGTGCCTTTGATTTATTGCTTAAATCAGGATTTTCAAAATTTTGATGAAAACGACGAGGAAGAAATTTCTCCGGTTTTGCAATGGTTAATTGATCAAGAGCAGGAAAGGTTTGTTAAACCCTTAATGGATGAAATCACTACTGTGAATGTTGGTACTGAGAAGGACCCGCAGCTGGTCCAAATCGGGTCCACGTTGTCTTCTGAGGAACGCGAGCGCTTAGTCGCTTTGTTAAAAGATTTCAAAGATGTTTTCGCGTGGTCCTACGAAGACATGCCTGGAATCGATCTTGAGATTGTACAGCACCGGATCCCTCTTGACCCCGATGCCCGACCTGTCAAGCAGAAGCTCAGAAGGATCCGCCCTGATTGGGCCATTAAGATCAAGGAAGAGGTCACCAAGCAGATTGACGCAGGCTTCCTGCTGGTATCCGAGTACCCGACCTGGTTGGCTAACATTGTTCCGGTGCCGAAGAAGGATGGCAGAATTCTGGTCTGTGTAGACTTCAGGGATTTGAACAAGGCCAGTCCGAAGGACGACTTTCCCTTGCCGCACATTGATGAATTGATAGATTTCACGGCAGGACACGCCTTGTTTTCGTTTATGGATGGCTTTTCAGGCTATAATCAGATAGTAATGGCACCCGAAGACCGGGAGAAGACTGCGTTCACTACCCCGTGGGGGACATATTGTTATAGAGTGATGCCATTTGGGTTGAAGAATGCTGGAGCTACTTATCAACGGGCAGCAACTACAATATTGCATGATATGATCCATAAAGAGGTCGAGGTGTATGTAGACGACATGATTGTCAAGTCCAAAGAAAGAGAGGGCCACCACACCGCCTTACAAAAATTCTTTCAAAGGATCAGAGAGTTTCGGCTGCGGCTGAATCCCCAGAAGTGTACTTTTGGTGTTACAGCAGGGAAGATGCTAGGGTTTCTGATTACGCAAAGGGGCATCGAGGTCGACCCTTCCAAAATCAAGGCCATCTTAGAAATGCCACCACCAAGGACTGAAAAGGAGGTACGAGGCTTTCTAGGTAGAGTGCAATTCATAAGACGGTTTATTTCTAAATTAACCTTGACTTGTGAACCACTTTTTGGTCTTCTGAAGAAAGGAAAGAAATTCCAATGGGACGGCCGATGTCAAGCAGCTTTTGAACAGATCAAAGGATATCTACAGAACCCGCCCGTGTTGTCACCACCAGAGCCGGGGAGACCGTTGATATTGTACCTTTCGGTAACTGAGACTACCATGGGCTGCATGCTCGCACAGGAGTCAGAAGACAAATTAGAAAGGGCCATCTACTATCTGAGCAAGAAAATGCTGGATTATGAGACCCGCTACACTCCGCTGGAGAAGGCTTGCTTGGCCTTGGTATGGGCTACCAGGAAGCTGCGACACTATCTGTTAGCTCACTCTGTAATGTTGGTTTCACGTTTGGATCCCATCAAATATCTTTTCGAGAAACCAGCACTTACGGGTAAGCTAGCTCGTTGGTTGCTATTGCTTTCCGAATTTGACTTGAAGTATGTAACACGCAAGTCAGTGAAAGGGAGAGCGGTAGCAGAGTTCCTTGCTGACCACCCGGTCGAGGGGGATGAAGCGGTTGAGTACCTATTCCCAGATGAAGCTATTTTGCACATCGAAGATGAAACTTGGACGATGTACTTTGACGGAGCGTCAAACCAGTATGGGTATGGGATAGGGGTGTTGCTGATAGCGCCTGACGATTCCCGTATCCCTTTAGCATTCAAGCTCCAGTTCAGAGTCTCGAACAATGAAGCAGAGTATGAGGCATGTATTGCTGGTCTGGAAGCAGCCCTAGAACTAGGGGTAAGACGGTTGGACGTCATTGGGGACTCGAACCTTGTTGTGTCTCAAGCAAAAGGAGACTGGAAGGTCAAAGAGGAAAGGATGATAATTTACCACCAAACCTTGGATTTGTTAATTCCTCGGTTTGAGAAGCTAAATTTCACCCACCTCGTAAGAGAGAACAACAGGTTCGCAGATTCACTAGCAACTCTATCTTCCATGATAGACATCCCGTCCAGAGTCCGGATGCGTCCAGTCATCATTGATCAGAAGTTTGCACCAGCATACGAGTCGATTTCTGCCATAGATAAGGTTCAAGACGACAACCCCTGGTACTACGACATTTGGAACTTCTTGGAAAAGGAGACGTATCCACTAGGAGCAAATGCCAAGGATAAGAGGGCCATCAGAAGAATGGCTGTTCAGTTTATCATCTGCGGGGGTAAGCTGTACAAAAGGGGTCATCTGGGAATGCATAAGCTCTGTGTAGAAGCTGAAGAGTCGAAGCGCCTGATGGAGGCCATCCACGGAGGGGAGTGCGGTGCACACATGAATGGAGTAATGCTGGCCAGAAAGATCCTCAGACAGGGCTACTACTGGTTAACCATGGAGGAGGATTGTATCGACTTTGTTCGGCGATGCCACAAATGCCAGATCCATGCGAACCGTATGAACATCCCACCGTCCAAGCTGTACAACATGACTTCCCCGTGGCCGTTTTCCGTTTGGGGGGTTGATGTGATCGGAGCTGTTACCCCGAAGGGGTCAAACGGACATGAGTATATCCTGGTAGCAATAGATTATTTCACAAAGTGGGTCGAGGCCCAATCATACGCGGTGTTGAAAGCGTCGCACGTCGCAAAGTTCATCAGAAACAACATCATCTGTCGCTACGGGGTGCCAAACGAGATTATTTCGGATAACGGATCCCACTTCAAGAAAGAAGTGGTTGACTTGTTGGAGAAGTATAACGTGGCTTTTCATAAGTCATCTACATACCGGCCGCAAACCAACGGAGCAGTTGAGGCCGCCAACAAGAACATCAAGCACATACTGCGGAAGATGGTAGAGACCTACCGGGATTGGCCAGATAAGTTGCCGTTTGCTTTGTGTGGCTACAGGGCTTCAATTAGAACTTCTACCAGAGCGACTCCGTATTCTTTGGTCTATGGAATGGAGGTTGTTCTACCCATTGAAATTGAAGTTCCGTCTTTACGGGTATTGGCCGAGTGTCAGATAGCTGAGGCAGATTGGCAGCAGAGCAGGTTCGAGGAACTTATGCTCTTTGACGAAAGAAGGCTGAAGGCACTGTATCACGTTCAGAGTTATCAGCGCAGGATCGCTCGGGCTTTTAACAAGAAGGTTAAGTCCAGAAATCTAAAGGAAGGGGATTTGGTACTCAAAGACAACCGAGCTCCCATCCATGACCCAAGGGGCAAGTTCAGACCCAATTGGACTGGTCCCTACATCATCAAAGCTATTTGGTCAGGCGGAGCTGTGGTTC
This sequence comes from Camellia sinensis, assembly GCF_055761805.1. Lineage (NCBI taxonomy): Eukaryota > Viridiplantae > Streptophyta > Magnoliopsida > Ericales > Theaceae > Camellia > Camellia sinensis. The sequence goes on from NC_138967.1 coordinate 55,789,070, forward strand.
TGATGGACTTAGATGGCTTAGAATTCTCTCAACCGATCAACATGGACAAGTTGAAGAAATACTATCCTTGAGAGGCTCGCTAGGCCGAAAACCCGAAAGGGCGACCTAGGCAAAAGTTAGAGCACAAAAAATTAGAAAATATAAAAAACTGAGCTCGCAAGACTGAAAACCCGCAAAGGGCGGCCTTGGCAAAAATTAGAGCGCAAAATGAGAGGTTAAATACCCGAGTGTACCTTAACCGGAATTACGTGAGGCTTGATTCCCATGTTTGGGATACGTAGGCAGCTTCATCCTGAAGTTCAGCTATAACACTTCCCTGATCAACTTTGTCCATTTGATCATCTCAGTCATCTTTGTCCATCAGCGTCCGTTGGAATCTCCAGTGCGGTGCCACTCAGACTAGGGGCAACTTTCCGTTGCTATGCAGTGCTGCGGTGCTCTTCAGACTAGGGGCAACTTTCCAATTGCAGGGATCCGGGGTTGTGCATCTCAGTGACAGATCTCAGGCGTGTCCAGTTCTGATCCATATCGAAAATATCTTTGAAAAGTTTTAATAAAAGCTAACTTTGTTCAAATGATCTTTTTACAACTTTGACCATTTTTGGACCAAAGCGGAAAATTTTCAGTACCACAACTTTCAATTTCATTGATTTCCAAACAGAGTGCTCCTGCTCTTGCATACAATCGAAGTTTTATTTATTTATTTATTACATTCATAAAGAAAACTTGAAAGTACTAATAAAGCAATAAATCTGGGGCATAGTCAAGTCAGGTGTTCCTGCGCCCCCTCCCAGAGCTGGTCGAAGCCTCTGATGCCAAGCTGGGCCCAATCTGTGCTTCTTCATTAAGCCAATCCACGCATTCGTCAGACAAAGTGCAACTAAAAGTAGAAGCAGGGGCCAGGAGTTCTCTCAACCTCCATGCGGTAGCCTGCCATGCGAGCTGTGCGCCTCGGGCTAGGAATGTAGTAGGATATTCTATCCCCTCTGGCGGGCAGGTCTGATCATGGCCAAATTGGCGTCGAATCCGAAATGGGAAGTAGAATACACAGTGAGTGAGACCAACCAGTTGAATCCCAGTCTGCCGAGGCATGTTATAACTCATCGCTGGAAGGTTCAGCCAAGGGCACCGCCAAGCAATACGGTCTGCGGACAAGTGGCACATCCAAGCGAACCACCATTCCTCATCCAAGGCATTGACTAGACGATGCCGGAAGAAGTAGCCGCGAGCTGAATATGTTGGGCAGGAGTCCACAATCTGCAGTTTGTCCATCAACCATACGTGGGGAGGGATTGAAAAATGAGAGTGTAAAAAATAGAGAGATGTACGAGGAGAGAAAAGTGAGAATGGGGTTTTGTGAGGAAAATATCGAGCTTGAGGGCCGAGTGATGTGAGCAATACATAAATGCGAGATTGGGTGGGAAACATTACCTGTAGCAATAGTGGACTCCCCGCCAATCTAGTCGTCTCATGACGATAAAAGGCGTCTAAGCCCATTAACGTCTCGGCCAGAGTCATGACAATACAGCTCTTACCCTCCCTCAAGCCTTGGGCAACCTCAATCAACCGGAAGCTAGCCCCTCCAGAGCTTGAGACAAATAGAAAATGGGACAGCATGCACAAGCAGAGGGCATGTCGCCGGAAGCCTTGCCAGTGATGGTTGTTGTGATCACCAGCATCAGAAAATCGATTGGCCAAACTCGGAATGTCCAACATCCCGTCACAAATCAGAGACCGAGCATCGCGCATGCTGAATCCACATATGCGCCCTAAGGATTGGGCATGACCAAAATTAAGTTGGGGTAGAAACTCCTCGTCGCGCTCGGATTCCATTAAGGCTCGGAAGTCTTCAAAGGTAGGACATATCTCTTGCCCGGCGAAGCTAAAGACATGCGTCACCGGATTCCAAAACCTTGCCGCGGCTTGAAGAAACGGGAGGTGCAACGGGGTACGACCCAAAGTGAATAGTGCATTTATGCCGAAACCCCGGAAATTCACTTTTTCCAAGCCATCCAAACTAGCAATCCAAGCTGTGAGATTTTGAGCAAGAAACTCTTCCATTGGAGCAAATCAATGTGAAAATGAGAAAAACTACGAGGCTGGGATCTTTTGTAGGAGATAAGGTTGAGTGGGGGACAGGTGTCAACATTCTGGGGGTCCCCTCACTAAGTGCCGACCGGCCAAAAACTCTGCCGACCGGCCATCTCATTTTGCCGACCAAACAGATTCATGGCCGGTAGCCATTCCTTGCAGCCGGTGGTCCATACACCAAGCCGGTGGGCTTCCTTCTATTTTTCTGAGCTGTTGGGGAACTTCACCACCTCCACCCCCTCCCCGGCAATCAGTTCTTGCGGAGTCACGCCGGTCTGCTTGTCGGGTTTTTTTTGAACATTTGTTTATCGAGTTGTGTTTTGCCCTCTTTGAGCTCTTAATTTGTTTATCGAGTTGTACTCACACTTGTTTGGTTGCATCGTGTCTTTGTTTTGCTTATCGAGTTGTAAGTCGGTTCACTACCTAATTATTACGATTGCAGATTTCCAAAATGAGTTCAATTTCGTTCACATTGTGGTGTGATACCCTGCGATGCGATGCACAGAAAATCCACAAATGCAACACCTTTTGAACAAAATGGATTGTTTCATTCCCATCACGTGTTTTGCAAAATGTGTAATTTTGAGAAAGAATAAAACCTGCCCGAGGCAGTGCAATGTGCTTAAATTACTAGTAAAAAAGGAAAGTAAAGCATAGAGTGGCAAGGTAGCAAAGTATCAGAATTGATACCAGTGAAACTCCCCTTGCGGTTAACACACCTTCCGCATCTTTGTTCGGGTCAACCGCGTCATTGGACGCCTTCATAATACGGGAAAGCACACCTTTGAAACGTGAACCTTTGAGTTGACCCCAGGCCACAACTTCTGCGAGCAACGCTCGATGCGTGCGAAGAATGTCCCGCCCCGTATCCTTTTCATGCTTTGTGAACTCCGCAAATTGTTTCAATTATGCTGTGTAATAGTACATTCCTTTACTTGCGTAGACCGCATGTTAATTACATTACCTGCGTAGACCGCATATTTTTAATTAATTTCATTACCTGCGTAGACCGCATGTTTTGATTGCGTAGACCGCATATTTAATTTCAATACCTGCGTAGACCGCATGTTTTGATTGCGTAGACCGCATATTTAATTTCAATACCTGCGTAGACCGCATGTTTTGATTGCGTAGACCGCATGTTTTGATTGCGTAGACCGCATATTAATTTCATTACCTGCGTAGACCGCATGTTTTGATTGCATAGACCGCATATTTAATTTCAATACCTGCGTAGACCGCATGTTTTGATTGCGTAGACCGCATATTTAATTTCAATACCTGCGTAGACCGCATGTTTTGATTGCGTAGACCACATATTTAATTTCAATACCTGCGTAGACCGCATGTTTTGATTGCGTAGACCGCATATTAATTTCATTACCTGCGTAGACCGCATGTTTTGATTGCGTAGACCGCATATTAATTTCATTACCTGCGTAGACCGCATGTTTTGACTGCGTAGACCGCATATTTAATTTCAATACCTGCGTAGACCGCATGTTTTGATTGCGTAGACCGCATATTAATTTCATTACCTGCGTAGACCGCATGTTTTGATTGCGTAGACCGCATATTTAATTTCAATACCTGCGTAGACCGCATGTTTTGATTGCGTAGACCGCATATTAATTTCATTACCTGCGTAGACCGCATGTTTTGTTTGCGTAGACCGCATGATTGTTCGATTTCATTACTTGCGTAGACCGCATGTTTTGCTTGCGTAGACCGCATGATTTCTCAATTTCATTACCTGCGTAGACCGCATGCTTATGATCGATTTCGTTGCCCGCGTAGACCGCATGCTCCGCTTACATGTTTGTATCTTCACAGCATTGTTATGCTCCCCACTTGCTTTGCGATGTCACGCATTTCGAGTACACTATTATGCATGTTGCTACCAATATTGTACCTGTTAAGTTTGTTTCCTTTTCAGGCACGATATTGTATGTATGGTTCATTTGAGGCTGGTGCAACCAGACGAGCCGCACAGGTATTGTATCCTCCGAGTGAGACGTATTGAGAATTACGTAAGTCTCTTACATCCTTTCTGCATTGTAGTGTAGTTTGGCATGTGTTAGCTTAAAACCATCGCATGTATGCTTCATTACAGCTTTCTTTGCATGATCATAAGTTATGCTCGGCTCTGTGCATTGTCTTGCATTTTGCCCCTGCCTTCGGGCACATATCTTGTTTGTCTTGCATGTTTGTCTGAGTCTTCGGCCTTGTCAAAAATGGGTCGTCTCTAGGCTTTGACATTCACTCCCGTCATTGTTATGACTTTCGAGTTCTGTCAAAGAGGGGCAACTGTAGACACCCCATTTTTTACCGTCCTCAAGACTTGGACGTCACCGTTTGAACACTCGGTGATAATCCATGTTTGTGTTCGTTTGGAGTTTCCGGAGGTCTCGGCTCGCGCGCCTTGCCTCAGGATCCCCGAACTCGACCGTTTAGTGTCTGGTTTCACACCAAACACTTGTGTTTTGCCTTGGAAGGGCAGGGAATGCCTTGTGAGGCATCCCCACACACCACCGGCAGTGGCTAGAGGCCACCGGCTGGTCTTTTTCTGCCATCGGCACTATTTGTTGCCGGTCGGCACATTTTACTGCTGGTCGGCATATTTTGTTGCCGGTCGGCACTCTTTTTTGTCGAAATGACATTTTTGGGCAGCCGACCACTGTTCATCCACTTTATGGAGATATTTTGTGCCAGCTGTGATAGCTGGCACCAACTCTGTCTCCCTCCATACACGTGTATGGAGGGATCTCCCTCTAAGCAAGCTTGTTGTATAAGCTTTGCAAGAGGGAGTCTTATAAGAGGAGAGCCTTCCTCTTTGATCTAGGTTAGAACTTTAGAACCAAAAACCAGAGCTTTGAGATATAGATACACTCTATCTCTATATCTCCCTCTCTCCCCTCCTTTGTGTGTGTTTCCTTGGCCTAAAGGTGGTTTTTACCTTACTTTTGCACCATTACACACACCATTACACCTTGCTCCGAGATTGAGGGACTTGGGGGGTTGTTTCTTGAGTTTTTGGACTGGTTTTGATCAAAAGAAGAGGGCTAGACCATTTGTTCTTCAAAGGATCTTCAAGGGTGAGCATCTTGCTTTATATTCCCCAAACTTGCAATAGTTTTTTACCTATCTTGCTTGCTATTTTAGCTCTTGTGTATAACATAAAAAGGGCTTGTATTTTCATGCTTTAGCACTTTCATTAAGGTCGTCTTGTGGTTTGAGTGCAAACTCACCCTTCTAGGCCTTGTTTGGTCCATTTTGATGCCTCTTTGGTAAGGCTTTGTTCACTTCAGTGTTTTGGTCCTTTCACCACCAAAAACCAGTTGATTTTCAGTGTTAAGAAAGGTGGTTTGAAGTCTTGCATAGGGGGGGACACCCCCCTCCCTTCATTGTTTTGTTTCCTTGATTTTTGGGCTCAAAAGGTTAGCATGTGTGCTTGATCATTCTTTGCCTCATTTCAGAAGTTTTTCAGGTGTTTTAGGTCATATGTAACCTCTGTTTTTGGCCGCATTTGTGCCTCCTTGTATGCTTGTAGTACTTGCTTTGTATTGCTCCATTTTGCTTAGAAGTGCATCTCATGATTAGGCCATGATTCTTGTGTGTGTTGGCTTAGGTCCTTGAAGCTTTTAGTATTGTTTTTCCATGCTTAAAGTCTGTTGGTTATCCATTTGGTCATGCTTGGCATGTTTGTTATAGGTGTTATGTATTTTGGCTTGAAAGCTTTGAGCATGTTGACCTCTAGCATGCATGGTTGTGATCACCCTCATGATTTAACATCATTTAGGACCACATTTTAGTCCAAGAATCATGTTTGTATGTGTGCATGCATGACTTCTTTTATGCCTTGAGGGTGTACCCTCTTATGCCTAGGAATGAGCCTTGGTGCATATGCTTCTTGGGAGTCACCTTAGCTGCCATTCTAGGAGGGTTTGGAGTCCTATCTTGGTCTGCAAAATTCTGTTTTTACTTGTTTTAATCATGCCATGAGAGGTCATGTTGGTGGGGGTAAGTTGTCTCCCTTTTGTGCCTTAACCTTAGGACCATAAGTTTGCTTGTTAACACCTCATTGCATGCTCGTTCCATGTTTGTCGCATGGTTGCTTCATTAAGCCTCGTAGCATGTTAATCCCATTCCCAAATTGGTCCATGTTTGTATCATATTTGCACCTTGTATGCTTGGCATTATACATTTGTCATGTTGGTTGCATAATGCTTGTTGTGCTTAACATCTTGGTATCATGTTGCATTTTGAGCCATGTTTCCATAACATGCATTGCATTTACTTGGTTTGGGGTGTCAAACCAAGTGTGGGAATTAAGGAACATTCATACTTCAAGTGCCTCGATTCCCAGTCACCGGGGCCTTTGACTCCAACTTGATAAGGCCTTGGTTTTCATTTTGTTTGTTGCATGCATCTTTATATCAAATGGTAAATTTGATGCTTTGAGCCACCATGCACCATTGATGGTTCGAAGATCGAAGGATATGCTTCCTTGAGTTCAAAACATGATAGGAAGCATAACCATGCTCACATGCACCTGAAAACCCCATGCCATGCACTGTCTGTTCTCTGTTTGCTGTCAAATTGTCTTCTGCAGGAAGTTTCTGCCGACCGGCAGAATTTAGTGCCGACCGGCAATCTCTGGAGTGCCGATGAATCCAATAAATGCCGGTGGAAATTGTGAAGTGCCGGTGGGAATTCTGTCTGGCCGGTGGTGCTCTGCAGCATGTAAGGAGCCTGCTCCAGGACTTGGGCAATTTTCAGAAAGGCAAGGCAGTACAAACAGAAGTGGCAGGGGTACGGTACGGGTTTTTTCGGGCGAGCCGAGTTCCGAGCATGCATCATCTGTGCATCCCGAGGCAGAGGCTGTGGCCACTCTCTTCTTTCTTTTGCATCCTTTCTTTTAATTAATTAGGAATTTCTGTAATAATTTTATTTGTTTATTATTCGGGACTGTAATATTTATTTGGGCCCTCCGAGTGAGGGCAAATCTGTAATAAGTGTGTGTGGGTGGTGTGTATGTCTTTCAACCCCACTTCTTTCTTCCCTTTTATTTACCTGCTTACGATGGTAGATTAGGGCATATTTAAATTAGCATAACAGTATGATAGCATGCGTGCATCCATACATTTGTCTTACATGCATCAGGCTCGGCGTATCATACTAACAGCATTAGCATTTCAAATCTAACTTGAATACATGCTACCTGCGCATTTTCACATGTCATTCATAGACTAGCCGAGCCTACTCTAGTGACATTCCGTGTGCGTTGCACTAGTCATTTTAACATGAACTAGGACATGCATATTTGCTAACTAGTTTACTGTTTTGGCACGGAGTACGATGTAAGTATTTATGCTTTAGTATCCTTGCATGCGTGTGAGTGTTGCCATGATAGCATGATTACCATGAGGCTAGCTGCTTATGTGATATAACTGCTTGAATGCCTGTGGATGGAGGTTGAATTACCTAAATTGGAATAATGCATTAAAACTATGAGTTTTAAGCCCACTAGATAGTGGCAAAATCAACTTCTCTAAAAGCCCACTTGAGGGTGGCAAAATCTGCATTTTAGCCTACTTGCGAGTAGCAAACCATTTTCAAAACAAACATGAAATATTTTGTTCCAATTTGGGCGATTTGGTCTATACTTGTTTGCTGCGCGCATAACATAGTAATTCTAGGCTAACAATTGGAATAAGAGCGCATAACGTTTTCAAAAACGGATATCACGGTTAGTAGAGGCCGGTCTTCGGACCGGGCGAAAGGGGGTGCTCATAGCTGACCTTCCCCGATCGTACCCAAGCTCCCGAGCCGAGACAACTCCGGTGATGACGGACATGTGGCCTTCGGCACCGAGTCAGGGTTTCCTAAATTTCCCCATTTTAAAATATTTAGGTGGCGACTCTGTATCTGGCAAAGCAGTCCATGTTTGGCACTACTTTTTCAAAAATCTGTTTCTCAAAACGATTTGCCAGATTTGGACTCTTTGGTTCAGATTAAGAACCGTGACGACTCGAGAGTCCGAGCTCTAGTGACCCCACAAATGAACAGAACGGGAATTAACCCTCCCGGGGCGTTCGGGGGGACGTCTACAGCTTCTGGCGACTCTGCTGGGGAGTTTAGAGAGCTTGACTCGAACTCATGATATCCTGTTTTGATTTCGCTTATGTGTTTCTTTGCATTGCATGTGCATTGGTGCGCCTAGGAACACAGTGTTTGCCATCTGCCATTCCTGAACGGTTTGCCGGAGGCTTGTCTTGTCAAGGCATGTCCATAAGGCTGACCGGCTATGGGCTCTGACAGCATGGGAACACAAACCCCGGTTTTATCGGGGCACCCTTTTCGACCATTCAACCTAGTGCATGTTCGGATCCATAGTGACCATTCCAAGCTAAGACAGGTTGCTTACCCGATGTTAGGTTGTTTGAGAACTGCTGCGTGCATAGTGAAACCCTAGCTCCTGACAAAATAGGACAGGGAAACCCTACCCCAATATAGGGGTGTTTTGGCTCTCTTTACTTGCTATGTGCTTTTAGAATGTATTTCTACAAGGGAAAGTACATATCAGTTTGCAAATTTGAATATCAGACCTGAGGACATCAGTATCAGTATCAGTTTAAGAGAATCAGTTATCTGCGGGTATTAGGGTTCAGTTTCGGGAACAGAGATTTTGGGGAACAGTGATCAGTATCAAGAAATAGTGTGTTCGGCTTGCCGATTATGTATTACGCATATCAAACTGTGTATTGTATGTTTATTTTATGCCGTTATGCTGTCCGGTTGTTAGTTTATTTACTGCTTTATTTATCTTTTTATTAGGTAATTTAGCATCATTGCTTCCAGCCCGGTAGATATTCCCCAAGCACTCTGGATCAGAGGTCGTCGGATCCATCGATCTGAGGATCTGATAGAAGGACAGTCGGTGTACCATTCTCTACCCCCGGTTACTAAACGGAAGGCAACTAGGCAGAGGACATCGGTTCAACAGTCAGTACAGAGGGCTTCATCTACCCCACCTGTGTACAGTAGGGATCAGGATCCTGTTTCACCCACAGAAGGGGAACATACACTGACAACTCAGTCAGAACAGAGCAGCATGGCTAATCTAGAAGAGATGGTGCGCCAACTTCAGGAAAGCATGAAAATGATGCAGCAAGATGCTGTCCGACAGGCAGAATTCGCCAGGCAACAAGCCACAGTTATGAGCGAGCAAGCGGAGTTAATTGGGAGATTGCAACAGCAAACTGGGGCGTCACCTTCACAGCAAGTCCCTCCTCCATTAAGGGTTCCAATACCCGAAGAGACGCCAAACGCCCGGAATGTCCAAGAAGATACAGATATTCCAACGGGGCCGGCTCCACCCCCGATTCCGCCTCAACAATCCAAGGCACCCACTCCTATCAATCTATCGGATTCTCCCTTTGAGTCCGAGGTAGACCCCATGACGTTAAAAATGCACAAGCTTGAAAAGCTGTTCAAGAAATCTCAAGGTGCGAAGTCCATTCCGGACATTGGAGACGGATACATCGACACAGCTGTGACGCTGCCAGATCGGTTTAAGATGCCGCAAATTGATCGTTTTGACGGATCTGATGATCCCATGGTACACCTGCGACTATTCTCAGACGTCCTAAGACCAATGGGCCTCACTAGATTGCAGAAGCTGTCTTTATTCGGCCGGACCCTGTCGGGTGTAGCGGCCGCGTGGTATACCAAGTTGGAGGATGACGTCAAGAGAAGTTGGGACAAGATGGCTGAGGCCTTCATCCTGCAGTACTCATATAACACACAAATCGAGATCACGACCCGGAATCTCGAGACAACAAGGCAAGAACCCAAGGAAAGCTTCTCAGAATTTGTAACCAGATGGCGGGCTAAGGCTTCGATGATGACCTTGAGACCCACAGACAAAGACCAGATTCGGATGATTGTGCGCAATCTTCAGCCGAAGCTAATGCAAAAGATGATTGTAGTCCCCTTTCCCACCTTTGCTGATCTGCATGAAATGGGCGTGCAGATCGAAGATGCCTTAAGACAAGGGTGGATTGATAATGACCGGGAGCAACCCCGCAGAAATTTCAATCGTAATACTAATGCAGGACCGAGCGGCGCTACGACTACCAGGACCTCCGACGTAAGTATGGTCACCACCAACCCTCCCCCAAGAAATACGGCAGCCACACCATTCTCCGGTGCGTCCAGAAGCAACTCACAAACAGCCAAATACCCTCCCAGAAATACCAGAACCTTCGCTCCACTTTATATGCCCCTGTCCAAAGCTTTGGGGGTTTTGATCAGAAAAGGGCATCTGAAGCCCCTAGAGCCGCGGCCCTTACCGGAAAGACTCCCCGCTGCCCACAATCCAGCCAAGTATTGTGCGTTCCATCAGCAACACGGTCATGACACCGACCTGTGTTTTCGACTGCGTCATGAGATCCAAGATCTCATTGATAATGGGGTGATTTTACCCCCTGAGAAACCCAATGTTACTACAAATCCTCTCCCCACACATAACCAAGCTCCACCACCCAAAAGAATCAATTTCATCCACACTGGGGCCGCATCCTACGACCCTAGTATCTATATCACACCCTCTTACCTGCCCAAGCCGGAAGTTTTCCTTCCTGATTGCACCGATTTGTGCATGATGGACGTCTCTATAACCCAACCCAAGCCAGTGGTGGTGACCATCGAGAACAGGAAAGAGGTTGTCAAACCAGAGTCTGCGGAGTCTGGGAGTGATGTTGGGAACGCTTACAGTCCGAGTGACTACATTTCACCAGTGGGCCAGAATAGACTAAACGTCGAATTTCCAGTCGGGGGAGAGCTGTGTGTAATCCGAGGGGACAGTCCAAGACAGGGAACGGATGACTTGGCAGCCGTGGAAGAGGATCTTGCCAAGTTCCAATTTTACGATAATGAAGAATCGGCAGAGGCCATGGGATGGTTGGACGATCAGCCAGATGTGGTAGGAGAGTTTCAGTCAGAACAAGGCCCGGCCGGGGCAGAGATGTCAATAATAGTGGGGATGGTTGAAAAGCAGAATATATCGCCGGAGAGCGCCGATGTCGAGAGTTCTGCTCGAGAATGGAGCATTTTGAGTACAGGGATCAGTGAGCAATCTATTGTGTTGACACAGTCAGAACAGGAGAGATTCGAAGATTCTGAGAGGATCAGGAAAGCAAAAGGCCACGTGGGGGTCAGAACTGCCATAAGTACAGAAATGGAAAATGCTGCGAGCATAGGGATAAAAGGTACTGCAAGTATCGGGACAGATATGACAGAACCAGACAGATGCCTCTCAGCTACAGATGGTATGTGGTGGGAAGACGACGATCTATGTCTTGCCCACACGGACGAGGATTGGGAAGGTAACCAACCAGATGATACCTGGTATATCGGCGAAGTCGATCACATGACTAGGAGTTGACGGTATTTCAAGCCTCCACACCTAGATCAACCGGAGGCGTCTGGAAAGGATAAGGAAGCAGAGAAGCAAAAGGAAAAGCAACTCGAAGACGAGGCCGTATTGAGACAATTGGAAAAGATACAAGTAGACATCTCCATCTGGGGACTGCTTATGGCTTCTCGAGTACATAGGCAGGCTGTCCTTTCAGCCATGGATAAAGCCAAGCTTTCCGTAGACACCACGCCCGAACAGCTGGTAGGCCTAGTCTTTTCGGGAGGAAGTTCCCCGGCATTGAGTTTTTCTGACAAAGAACTGCCACCTGAGGGTGCGAACCATAACAAGCCACTCTACATCTCTGTCGAGTGCAGAGATAAATGGATACCCGTGGTGCTTGTTGACACGGGGTCCGCCATCAACGTTTGTCCGGCAAGAACAGCTTATGCGATTGGTTTGAAAGTCGCGGATTTTATGCCAACGGCCCAGGTGATTCGGGCGTATGACAACACAAGCCGGGAAGTAATGGGGACAGTTAAGATTCAAACAAAGGTTGGGCCGGGACAGCACGAGATAGATTTCCATGTCTTGGAGGTTCCTGCAACGTTCAACCTGCTTTTGGGGCGGCCGTGGCTGCATCAGGTAAAGGCGGTCTCCTCTACCCTACATCAAGTGGTGAAATACCCCTATGGGAAGGGAGTAGCCATTGTTTTTGGAAACTCGTCAATTCATCCGCCACCGGAAGTGTCTACGCCTGTTCTAGAAATCGAACACGATGTGGAAGATGTGTTCATATCCGGTTTTACCTTGGCCGAGGCTCGGGTCGTACAGAACATCATGGTAGTTAATGAAGGGGTATATGTCAGTGCCCAAGCAGTCTATCTCATGAACAAACTCCAGCACATCCCCGGGATGGGATTGGGCAAGAGCGGTCGGAAGGCACCGCAGCAGTGGCCGAAGTGCCACATAACCCCCATACCTTTGGTTTGGGCTACCTACCCACCAAAGAGGATTGGATAAGGAAAGGAAAAGAAATGGCCGGAAGGGCTAGGGCGAAACAGATGGGGAAGCCCTTTGACTTAATGCACCAGCCCATTCGGGGTACCCTAAACGGACGCTTCGTCCAGGAGGGGGAGGACTTTCCGTTCTGTGGCTTCCCGGAGCCATGGCTAAACGCGGAGAAGAAGCGCGTACCAGGATTTGAGATCTTCTTTGATTTACATTTACCTGAGGATGACATCGCCGAAGGGCACGCGGATCTATCGGCTGAGGCTGAGCAGAATAAGGAAGTGCAGTCTGACGACGCTGAAAATGAAATGGGGGCAACGCTGGCGTGTCTGCTTTCAGATCCTCCGATCGAACAGAAGTGGTTGGGGCATAGTTCCTCGGTATGTGTGATTGGGAATGAAGCGGCTGCGGGCCTACCATCAGCTATTTTGGATGCGTCCATCGCACCTTCTCTCATCTGGCAATATGAAGAAGGCTTTTTATCTAGCAGCACCGGGTCAGGTAGTGAGCCAGAATCTGATTCCGCCGATTCTTGCGCGTCAGAATCAGATTCCAGCTCGACTGAGTCTGAGTCCGGTATTCCCGGGGGTGATAACCCGGATGCCACAGTCCTGTCTAGGTCGTCTTTTTCATTTTCTTTTGAGTCTGTTGTAACAGAGGAATCCGACGGCTCGGAAGTATTTAATGAGAACGACGTGGATGTGGTTTCGGAGTATTTTTCTGTGCCTTTGATTTATTGCTTAAATCAGGATTTTCAAAATTTTGATGAAAACGACGAGGAAGAAATTCCTCCGGTTTTGCAATGGTTAATTGATCAAGAGCAGGAAAGGTTTGTTAAACCCTTAATGGATGAAATCACTACTGTGAATGTTGGTACTGAGAAGGACCCGCAGCTGGTCCAAATCGGGTCCACGTTGTCTTCTGAGGAACGCGAGCGCTTAGTCGCTTTGTTAAAAGATTTCAAAGATGTTTTCGCGTGGTCCTACGAAGACATGCCTGGAATCGATCCTGAGATTGTACAGCACCGGATCCCTCTTGACCCCGATGCCCGACCTGTCAAGCAGAAGCTCAGAAGGATCCGCCCTGATTGGGCCATTAAGATCAAGGAAGAGGTCACCAAGCAGATTGACGCAGGCTTCCTGCTGGTATCCGAGTACCCGACCTGGTTGGCTAACATTGTTCCGGTGCCGAAGAAGGATGGCAGAATTCGGGTCTGTGTAGACTTCAGGGATTTGAACAGGGCCAGTCCGAAGGACGACTTTCCCTTGCCGCACATTGATGAATTGATAGATTTCACGGCAGGACACGCCTTGCTTTCGTTTATGGATGGCTTTTCAGGCTATAATCAGATAGTAATGGCACCCGAAGACCGGGAGAAGACTGCGTTCACTACCCCGTGGGGGACATATTGTTATAGAGTGATGCCATTTGGGTTGAAGAATGCTGGAGCTACTTATCAACGGGCAGCAACTACAATATTGCATGATATGATCCATAAAGAGGTCGAGGTGTATGTAGACGACATGATTGTCAAGTCCAAAGAAAGAGAGGGCCACCACACCGCCTTACAAAAATTCTTTGAAAGGATCAGAGAGTTTCGGCTGCGGCTGAATCCCCAGAAGTGTACTTTTGGTGTTACAGCAGGGAAGATGCTAGGGTTTCTGATTACGCAAAGGGGCATCGAGGTCGACCCTTCCAAAATCAAGGCCATCTTAGAAATGCCACCACCAAGGACTGAAAAGGAGGTACGAGGCTTTCTAGGTAGAGTGCAATTCATAAGACGGTTTATTTCTAAATTAACCTTGACTTGTGAACCACTTTTTGGTCTTCTGAAGAAAGGAAAGAAATTCCAATGGGACGGCCGATGTCAAGCAGCTTTTGAACAGATCAAAGGATATCTACAGAACCCGCCCGTGTTGTCACCACCAGAGCCGGGGAGACCGTTGATATTGTACCTTTCGGTAACTGAGACTACCATGGGCTGCATGCTCGCACAGGAGTCAGAAGACAAATTAGAAAGGGCCATCTACTATCTGAGCAAGAAAATGCTGGATTATGAGACCCGCTACACTCCGCTGGAGAAGGCTTGCTTGGCCTTGGTATGGGCTACCAGGAAGCTGCGGCACTATCTGTTAGCTCACTCTGTAATGTTGGTTTCACGTTTGGATCCCATCAAATATCTTTTCGAGAAACCAGCACTTACGGGTAAGCTAGCTCGTTGGTTGCTATTGCTTTCCGAATTTGACTTGAAGTATGTAACACGCAAGTCGGTGAAAGGGAGAGCGGTAGCAGAGTTCCTTGCTGACCACCCGGTCGAGGGGGATGAAGCGGTTGAGTACCTATTCCCAGATGAAGCTATTTTGCACATCGAAGATGAAACTTGGACGATGTACTTTGACGGAGCGTCAAACCAGTATGGGTATGTGATAGGGGTGTTGCTGATAGCGCCTGACGATTCCCGTATCCCTTTAGCATTCAAGCTCCAGTTCAGAGTCTCGAACAATGAAGCAGAGTATGAGGCATGTATTGCTGGTCTGGAAGCAGCCCTAGAACTAGGGGTAAGACGGTTGGACGTCATTGGGGACTCGAACCTTGTTGTGTCTCAAGCAAAAGGAGACTGGAAGGTCAAAGAGGAAAGGATGATAATTTACCACCAAACCTTGGATTTGTTAATTCCTCGGTTTGAGAAGCTAAATTTCACCCACCTCGTAAGAGGGAACAACAGGTTCGCAGATTCACTAGCAACTCTATCTTCCATGATAGACATCCCGTCCGGAGTCCGGATGCGTCCAGTCATCATTGATCAGAAGTTTGCACCAGCATACGAGTCGATTTCTGCCATAGATAAGGTTCAAGACGACAACCCCTGGTACTACGACATTTGGAACTTCTTGGAAAAGGAGACGTATCCACTAGGAGCAAATGCCAAGGATAAGAGGGCCATCAGAAGAATGGCTGTTCAGTTTATCATCTGCGGGGGTAAGCTGTACAAAAGGGGTCATCTGGGAATGCATAAGCTCTGTGTAGAAGCTGAAGAGTCGAAGCGCCTGATGGAGGCCATCCACGGAGGGGAGTGCGGTGCACACATGAATGGAGTAATGCTGGCCAGAAAGATCCTCAGACAGGGCTACTACTGGTTAACCATGGAGGAGGATTGTATCGGCTTTGTTCGGCGATGCCACAAATGCCAGATCCATGCGAACCGTATGAACATCCCACCGTCCAAGCTGTACAACATGACTTCCCCGTGGCCGTTTTCCGTTTGGGGGATTGATGTGATCGGAGCTGTTACCCCGAAGGGGTCAAACGGACATGAGTATATCCTGGTAGCAATAGATTATTTCACAAAGTGGGTCGAGGCCCAATCATACGCGGTGTTGAAAGCGTCGCACGTCGCAAAGTTCATCAGAAACAACATCATCTGTCGCTACGGGGTGCTGTAGACACCCCATTTTTGACCGTCCTCAAGACTTGGACGTCACCGCTCGAACACTCGGTGATTATCCATGTTTGTGTTTGTTTGGAGTTCCCGGAGGTCTTGGCTCGCGCGCCCTACCTCAGAATCTCCGAACTTGACCGTTCAGTGTCCGGTTTTGCACCGAACACTTGCATCTTGCCTTGGAAAGGCAGGGTGGGGCTTGTAGACCATCCCCACCCATCACCGGCAGTGACTAGATGCCACCGGCTGGTTTTTGCTGCCACCGGCAATATAGTTTGCCGGCCGGCACTCTTTGTTGCTGGTCAGCACTCTTTTGTGCCGGTCGGCACTCTTTTTGGCCAAGATGGCATTTTTTGCCGGCCGATTGCTGTTCATCTGCTTTTGCAGATATTTTTGGACAGCTGTATTGATTTTGCTCCCCTCCATACACGTGTATGGAGGGATCTCCCTCTTGCAAAGCTTGTCTTGTAAGCTTTACAAGAGGCATATAGAGAGAAGCTCTCTCTAAGGCAAAAAAAGAGAGGAGGCTTTTAGACATTTTTGAGAGAGAAAAATACAGAGGAGAGCTCTGGTTTTCTAGGGTTAGGGTTAGATACACTCATCTATCTCTCTTTTCCTCTCATTTTGCACACTAGGTGTTTTGTGTCTTACTATTGCACACAAACACCTAGTGTTTCACCTTCCTCTTGAGATTAGGATTCTAAGGGCTTGTTCTTGAGTTTCTTGACTGGTTTGGAGCCAAAGGAGGCCATTGGAGCATCCTTGTTGAAGAGGACTACAAGGGTAAGAAACTTACATCTTTATCCCCTATTTTTGCATTGATTTTCTACTAGTCTTAGAGCTGTTTTTGTGATTATTGTATAACATAAAAAAGTTCTGTTTTTAAGCCCTCTTTGTTGTTTATTAAGAGTGTTTTGTTGTTTGAGGGTTGTTGACCACCCTTAGGCCTCAAAAGGCCTCTTTTTGAGCCATTTCGTGCTAGCTCCGGGATTTTGGTGTTGAGGTCTCTTCACCACTGAAATCTTGAGGGATTTCAGTGGTGAAGATGATGCCTTGAAGTCCCAAGAAGGAGAGGGCCACCCCCTCTCCTTGTTGTCCTTGAAAAGGGCTTATTTTGGCCTCTTAAGGAAGCCTATGCTTGAGTGTGTGCTGAGCATGTTTGGTTTGTTTTTCATGCTTATATATCCATGATATAACATGATTTAAAGTTGGTTTTGGAACTCCATGCATGCTTAGCATAGTTGCCATGTAATGCCTTGTTTATGCCTTAATGTGCCTTAGGTTATTAGCCCTTGTTGGAGCATGTTTTAGGCTTGCATTTGTGAAGTTTATGTGCTTATTTTGTCATGTTTTAGCTCTGTCCATAGTCGTTTGGGTTGATCTTTGCATGCATTATATAGCTCCTTTGTATTTGGGCTTGTTGGCCTTGAGTATGTGCATGTGTAGCATGCCATCTTTGCATTGTTTTGATGATTTGGAATCATCCTACATGCTATTTCAGTCCCATTTCCATGCTCGTTTGATCGCCTTGCATGTCTCTTTAATGCTTTGAAAGCATGTGTTGCAATGCCCCCATGTTTTGGCCATGGTGTGTACCTTTGTATTTGGGCCATTTAGATGCCATCTAAGTAGTCCTTTAGCTTTTTTTTAACATGCTAAACCTCTGATTTTGGTCCCTCCTTGCATGCCTTGTTTGGTCTTGTTAAGTGCAGTCCATTGCTCCATTGGTTTGTTTTGAGCGCTTAGGCCATTTGGTGCATGCTTGGCTTGATTGGTTGCTTGGTTTGGCACCATGTATTAGCTTGATTTTCAGAGCTTATGTTGCATGATACTTGCTCATGTTTGCCTCTTTCAAGCGTGCTTGAATGTTGTTTGATTTGTGCTTAAGTGTTGGTCCTTATGTGCATGTGTGTGTGCATGCCATTTAACTCTCACTTTTTAGCACAATGGCCACTGTTTTAGGCCTTATTAGAGTTGCCTAATTCATGTTTAAGTCCATCTTTGCCATCCATTTGCATTACCATATGTATGCTTGCATGCTTGCATAAATGCTTTGCCGTGCCATGTTGCATTCCTAGCTTGTATGCCTAGGTTGCATTGCATTTTGCATGCATGCCTTGTTCCTTGAATTGGTGATAGGAATTGGGCCTAATTTGTTTGATTGGTTTGCATGCATTTGAAACCAAAGTTGCATACTTGGTTCATTGGGCCATCATGCATGGAAATGCGTGATTGATGGTCCGAGAACCAAGGCACATGTCCCTTTGAGCCATTACAATGACAAGAGACATGGTTGGTGCATACATGCTTTGAACTGTGCTGCCATGCCTTGTTTTTCCCTCTGTTGCTGTGAGTTGCAGGTTCTGCAGGAATACTCTGCCGACCGGCAGTGTAATGTGCCGACCGGCACCTTTTTCTCTGCCGACAGACCCTATTTTGTGCCGATGGCCATATTACACTGCCGGTGGAAGTTTCATTCAGCCGGTGATGATCCCCTCTGTCCCAGGATGTAGTCCTGAGGTTTTGACAACCTCCAGAGGAGGAAAGGAAGGAAAACAGAGGCAGCTCGCGCATGGTGGCGCGTTTCCCGAGACGTTTTCCTGCTTTAATTAATTTATTTAATTTGTTAATTAAATTAGTTAATTTGTAATATTAATTAGCTTGTGTAGTTAATTAATTTGTAATATTTATTCAGTCCCTCCGAGCGAGGGCAAATCTGTAATAAGTGTGCGTGAGTGTGTGTATGTCTTCCAACCTCACGTCTTTCTTCCCTTTTATTTACCTGCTTATGATGGTAGATTAGGGCACGTTTAATTCAGCATGCCTTATGCTATGCATGTGTGCATCCATGCATTTGTATTACACGCATTAGGCTCGGTACATCACGCTAACTGCATCAATACTTCAATTCCAAACTGAATAAGTGATAATTGTGCATTTTCACATGACATGTTTAGGATAGCCGAGCCTATTCTAGATTGCATTCTTGTATGCGATGCATTAGGCATTCAACATGGACTTGGATCATGCATGTTTGCTAACAAGTTCTTTGTTTTGGCATGGAGTACTATGTAAGTATTTCCGCTTTAGCATATCGCATGAGTGTGAATATTGCCATGACAGCATGCTTAACATGTGGCTAGATGCTTATGTGTTAAACTGTTTGAATGCCTGTGGGTTGAGGTTGGATTGCTTGAGTTGGAAAAACTCGCTGAAATCCGTGTTTTAGCCTACTTATGAGTAGCAAATCACGAAACATTTTCAAAACAAACGGATATGCAACGCTTATTTCCAAATTAGGCAATCTAGTCTATACTTGTTTGCTGCGCGCATAACATAGTAATTCTAGGCTAATAACTGGAATGAGAACACATAAAGTTTTCAAAAACGGATATCACGGTTAGTAGAGGCCGGTCTTCGGACCGGGCGAAAGGGGGTGCTCATAGCTGACCTTCCCCGATCGTACCCAAGCTCCCGAGCCGAGACAAACTCCGGTGATGACGGACATGTGGCCTTCGGCACCGAGTCAGGGTTTCCTAAATTCCCCCATTTTTAAATATTTAGGTGGCGACTCTGTATCTGGAAAAGCAGTCCATCTTTGGCACTACTTTTTCAAAAATCAGTTTCTCAAAACGATTTGCCAGATTTGGACTCTTTGGTTCAGATTTAGAACCGTGACACAAATCGAGTCCGAACTGTAGCATGAGGCCCACGCGGGCGCGTCTACAGTTTCTGGCGACTCTGCTGGGGAGTTTAGAGAGCTTAACTCAAACTCGTGATATCCTGTTTTGATTTCGCTCATGTGTTTCTTTGCATTGCATGTGCATTGGTGCGCCTAGGAACACAGTGTTTGCCATCTGCCATTCCTAAACGGTTTGCTGGAGGCTTGTCTTGTCAAGGCATGTCCATAAGGCTGACCGGCTATGGGCTCTGACAGCATGGGAACACAAACCCCGGTTTTACCGGGGCACCCTTTTTGACCATTCGACCTAGTACATACTCGGAACCATAGTGACCATTCCAAGCTAGGACAGGTTGCTTACCCGATGCTAAGTTGTTTGAAACCGCTGCGTGCGTAGTGAAACCCTAGCTCCTGACAAAATAGGATAGGGCAACCCTACCCCAACATAGGGGTGTTTTGTTCTCTTTACTTGCTATGTGCTTTTAGAGTGTATCTCTACAGGAACGCATATACCAGTTTACGAGTTTAAGTATCGGGCCCGAAGGCGCCAGAATCAGTATTGTTGAGAATCAGTTGTGAGAATCAGTTATCCGCGGGTATCGGTTCAGTTTTTGGGAACAGTGATTTCTGGGAACAGTGATCAGTAGTAGGGTACAGTTGCTGGCTACACCCGTGTTTGATCAGTTTGGGCTGAAATGCTGTCTGTTTTTCCTTTCAGTCCAGAAAGTTGCAGAGTTGATACAGAACAGCCAGTAGCCCCCTTGCTGAGGCAGGATTTATGGCGGCACAAAGTTCAGAAGAAATTGTGGTCATGACGGCTGCATTGGAGTAGGGGACCGCTCCGCAGAGTGAGACCAACATCAGTATGTCATACCCGCCCAGGTCGCCCGTTGTGCACCCGGTTTGGGCTCCCCAGTTATACCAGGCTCGTGAGCCCACCACCTTCGAATTGATGGGGATGATAGGCGATCTCCAAAGGTCTGTGGCGGACCTCGCCTATGGAATGTCGGCTTCACCGCCAGCGGCGCCGTATGCCGGGAATTTTGTACCACAGGAGCCCCCGCTACTGGGGCGGATTGTGATAGAGCTCAGCCAGCCAGAGGTGGCTTCTGGCTACAGCTGCGACATGCCAGCACCAACCCCAACCCTTGATCAGGCTGAGGCCAGAGGAAAAGACAAGGCAAAGATAGATGCCGACCCCATTGAGCAACTGCTGTGGGCAGTTGAGGCTCTGAAAGCCAGAGGGATGAACAAACAACAAACATCCGCAATCGTGACCAAAGCTGTGGATGATGCTTTCCCTGCTCCAATCAAAGGCAGTTCAAGCCAGACAGAAAACCGGGATGGGCCCCGTCATGCCCAGACAATTCCAGTAGCTCCCACCCCTGCACCGGGAAAGGTTCAAAAAGCCAGGGCAGCGCCAGCTGATCCTTTCGCCAGCGCATCTGGCAAGAATCCTCAAACTACAAAGTACCTGCCCCGAGGGCGCAGGGTCTTCCACGACCTCCACATGCCTTTGTCTAGGGCATTGCTAATACTGGCGAAGAATGGGCATCTCAAGCCTTTGGAGCCTCGGCCACTCCCGAAGAATCTTCCCGCCACTCATGATGCTACCTTGTACTGCGCGTACCATCAACAGTCTGGTCACAGTACCGATGGATGTTCCCGCCTTCGTCATGAAGTGCAGGATTTGATTGATAACAAGGTTATCCTACCACCCACCTCGGGCAAGCCCGTCACCACTCAGTTGTTGGATTTCGAGGGCTCAGACACTGCGAGTATGTGAACCGCCTGCGGGCAACATTTGGTACATTTTGGATGAAGCGTCTGGCACGCATTTTTGAGCATCGACGAAATCGAGTTTTGTAAATCCTGGCTCGGATATCGAGTCAGTCTTTTGTTTTGAGTCTGTCTCTTTGTCTTGAGTCAGTCTTTTGCTTAAGGGTCTGTCTGGTTGTATCGAGTCAGTCCCCGTTGTATATAATACCAGGTGATTCTGGGGTTGTTGTCCCGAACACCGTTTTGTTTTGTAATTATCTGTTTTCGTTTTGAGTCTGTTTCTGCCGAGGAGTCAGTTGCACCAACAGAGCCGATTGAAACAGCTGTTGCTATCTCAACCTTCATGCTTGCTTTCGGCATAAGGACCAGAGAATTTAAATGGGCTGACAGTACATCTCGCCTGCTCTCCTGTGTGCCCAAATTCATTGCATTAACCTAAGTTTTTCAAAGAAAAAACAAACTTTTGAACACTGCGGTGATGAAAACGAAGAGGAAGGAATTCCTCGGGTTTTGCAAAATTTTGATCATTTTGAGAAAAAGAGAGGCGTGCTAAGCCTTTTTATGAATAAAATCATGCTTGTCGGCGTGAGTACTGAGAAGGATCCTGGCTTGATCCAGATTGGTTCCACACTATCTTCGGCGCGAGCGATTTGTCGCTTTCTTAAAAACTTTCAAAAACAAATGTTTTACGCGGCCCTGCGAAGACCTGTGTGGAATCGCTCTTGAGATTGCGCAACTTAGGATCGCTCTCAGCCTCAAGATTCAATCCATTTCAAACTTTGAACCCGTTCAGAACATTCAGAGAGTTCAACGGACAAACATCATGCAAGGTCTGTATGGCCAATTCTAAAGTAGCCTTCGATCAAGAAGCACCCAAGCCGAATCAGAAGGAGTGGATCTCGCCGGAAGAAGCTCGTGGAGCAACCGGGATGGATTCTCCGCAAATCAGTGCAACAGTCGTTCTCCTAGACGCAGGGAGGCTTCAATTTCAAAAAAAAAAAACCATTTGGCATGGACTTGCTACACTTTTACCCTTTGAGAGGCTCGCTGGGCCGAAAACCCGGAAGGGCGGCCCAGGCAAAAGTTAGAGCAAGAGAAAAATACAAAAAATACAAAAGAAGCAAAAAATATAAAAAGAGAAAGAATGAAAAAAAAAAGAGAAGAAAAAAAAAAGGCAAGAAGAAAAAAAAGAAATGAAAAAGAAATAGAAAATAGAAAATGAAAAGAAGCTCGCAAGGTCGAAAACCCGCATTGGGCGCCTTGGCAAAAGTAAGAGCCAAACAAAGTGAAGGTTAAAATACCCGAGTGGACCTTAACCGGAACTACGTAAGGCTTGATTCCCATGTTTGGGATACGTAGGCAACTTCATCATGAAGTCCAGCCCCCAACGCTTTCATAAGCGTTTCAGTCCATGCAATGGTTTCGATTTCATCCTCAAAATCCAGCGGCCAACACCTTCCAAGGCGATTGTGTCCATATATTGGTTGTGGCCGTCTTCGTCGTGTCCAAGAGTTCGGCCACCGCCAATGAAGACTGTCTACAGACTGTTGCGGCATCATCCAAACAAGGGCCAACTTTCCGTTGCCACGAGCCGTCGCGAGACGCCATTCAAACTAGGGGCAACTTTCCGTTGCCTCCCACCCCCTTCAAACCAGGGGCAATTTTCCATTGCCTCCGATCCGAGGTTGCGCATCTCAAAGAGTAAGTTCCATGCCCGTTGAGCATTGACTGTTTGCAAAATAGTTTTTGAAAATTTTTACTGAGGTTGACTATTTTCTCGAAAACTATTTCATTTTCCAAAACTGGACCATTGTCTTGGACCCCAAAAGGAAAATTTTCAGTGCTTACATGCCTGACTTGCACGGTTTTCAAATCAAAAATCGAACAAGTACGCTAATCCGACTCTCATTTTGATCAAAATTATTTTAGTAGAAAGCAAAAACGAAAAATGGTTAAAATGATGAACTAGGGGCACAGTTGAGTCAGGCGTTCTGTCTTTCCCCCGTCACCAACGTACTTGCCAGAAGAGCACTCTGCCCGCCGGAAGAAATAGCTGTGAGCTAACGGTGTGGAGCATGAACCCACACCTTTCTATTTATCCATCAATCACCCCGGGGAGGGATGAAAAATGAGAGAATGAAGAATAGAGAGGTGTAAGTTGAGAGAAAAGTGAAGAATAGGGTTTTGAGAGAAAATCCGAGCTCGAGAGCCGAGTGATGTGAGAATCACAAATCAGAGAGGGCGGGAAACAATACCCAGATTGAACTGGCTCCTCGTGGTCCGAGGTCCCCCATCTTCGTTAAAACGTCTGTGTGTCGTGTCTTTTGATTTATCAGTCTCATCTTTTGTTTAGAGCGTGTCTCACTGTGTTTAGGTCGTGTACCTGTATTTGAGTCCTCCCTGCTATGTTCAGTTGTAGGCTCGATATCCCGGTTTGAAAAACCCTCATTCAATTTCAAAAATCATTTATGCTCAGAATGCTGTGCCATTCTCTACATTTGAACGCATTTCGACTCCAACCGGTTCCATCTTTGAGGTCTGTCCTGTTAGATTGGGCTGTTTGTTTGAGGATTGCCGTGTGCAGAATGAATCGAATGCTGTGTTTTGGGCTGTATGCAGATTAATCCCCAACAGAGTAAGGGCTGTGTGTCCAGAATCAGGCAGTGGGTTATTTTGCTGTTGGCTGTTCAGTTATCTGATTATTACAGTGTCAGTATTCAAGTTTCAGACAACCAATCAATTCCATTTACATTGAGGTGTAACATGATGAGATGCGATGCAATGCATGAGACGTATAAATGTAAACACTTTTTCAGATAAAAAGTCTGTTTCATTTCACTATCTTTTCAAATGTACAAGCTTTGGAAACAAAATCTGCCTGCGGCAGTACAAGGTAATCTAACTACCAAGAAAAGAAGAAAAGAAGAAGAAAGAAGAAAGATAACAAAAATCTGCATCTGTGACAAGCACTCCAAGGGCCGTCAGTCCGCCCTAGTCCTCTTCCTGGACGAAGGTCCAGGAGCATCGTCAGCATCGTCGTCAGAGCCCGAGCTAGAACCGTCTCCGGTCTCCTCCTCCGATGACCCTGCCTCCGCCTCTGACTCCTCGTCGTCGTCGTCATCCGGGATTGGAGCTCGCGAGCTACTCCCGACATGAGTACGCCCACCCCTGGTACGGGGAAATATCCGGCCCTCCTTATCTCTCCCCCGGGCAGGGATAGAAGGTCCCGCTGGAGCACCTCCCGTCATGGGAATCTGGAAAGGAGGCTGAAAAGTACGAAAAGGGAAATGCATCAGTATACTGTGAACAGTTTAAAGGTGCAGAATGCAGTGTATGAGTACAGTGTGGGAATGCCGTGAGCAGTCTATCGGCGTAGAATGCAGTGTGTGAGTACAGTGTATGAATGCCGTGAGCAGTTTATCAATGCAGGGTACAGTACAGAATGCAGTGTATGCAGTGTGTCAGATACTGTGAGATCAGTGTATCAGGTGTGATGCCATGAATCAGATTATGCAAAGCAGTGTATGAATGGTTTGAGGCCAGTGTCAGAAGGACATACCGGTATGCTGTAGACGGCTAGGAGGTCAAAAGTCCGCTGAAGCATCCCCATCATCGAGGCATTCATCGCCAACGACTGACGGGTGTACTCAGAAGAGGCCTGCAAAATATTAGATGCATCAATATTCTGTGGAATATCAAACTGAAACGAAATGACTGTACGAAATGCAGTGGTACGTACCGGTGGTAAGTCGGGGACGTCAATGAACTCGTGACCAGCCGGCGGAGGGGCGAAGGGGAGCTGATAAGTCATCCCACCCTGCCCCTGGAAGGTCAGTACAGCAGGCAGGGCGGGCCAGCCAGTCCCTCGTCCTCCTTGAGCTCCGCCCCTGCCACGGACGCGGGCCCTCCTCGAAGATCCAACTCCCGCTCCGGCCCCAGCCGCTGATGCCATAGGCCTGGCCCCCTCTGCTCGACGGCCGCTCAGGGGGCGCATCAAGTATGTCCGCACATACTCCCCATAGTCGCCGGTGCCTCGGAAGCCGGTCTCCTCCCAGCCGATGGAGTAGTCATCCAGCTGCTCACGGGTGAGTCCCTCGGTCTCCCTCATCTCTGCAGGAGGGTGAGCCGGGACTATCTGCTCAGGTAACCCCCGGGTCTGGCGTAGAAAATGCTCCCCCAGGTACCAAGCCCGACAGACCGGGCCCTCTAGCAAGATCCGGAAACACGAGGTCTCCTCAGCACCAGGGAACCGATCCCGCATCGCCGCCGGCAAGGAAGCCCATGGCCGCCAAGTGATCTGAAAGTGACAGACAGTTTGTTATCTACTGTTATTGAAATATGCAGTGGGAAAGAGAAGCTAAATAAACTGAAAGTAAAACATACCTCGGCCGGGGTAATGGTGTCAAAGTATCGGCGGAAGAAGCCGAATGTCTCCCGTGGTCGCCGGGTGCATCTCCCGTCGAAACGACTCGAGAACGGGACAGCCGGAGGAGGCTCCGCGACTGGTACGGGTGCAAGCCTAGGGAAGTAGGCGTAAACCCACAACTGCAAAACAGATGTCAGTACGACCATCAGTTGAAGCAGAATATGCAGAATAAAGCAGAAATGGCAGAGCCGTGTGTTGTGCAGTGTATTGTGCAGTGTACAGTGTGAGCAGTGTACAGTCAGCGTAAAGCAGAATGTATGTGTGTGCCGTGTGTACAGTATACAGTGGGTATAAAGCAAACTACAGTGTGTGCAGTGTACAGAGTACAGAAAGTACGAGACAGAAATGAAAAAGCGGAGAAGAGATGTACCTCCCAAGCTCGCCAGTAGCCTCCGAGTAGCTGGCCGCTGCCGCGCGAAGCCGAGCTCATGTACCCGTAAAGGGTGGCCAGAGCAGCACCGCCCCAATCATAGTGCAGGATGTCCCGGACGTCCACCAGTGCGCTGAGAAGACAGAGAGGCACGGTGTTCGCCCGGTCGGCGAAGATGGTAGTCCCGAACAGGAACATGAGGAAGCCGCGCGCATACCTCTCCGCATCCTCCTGGGTCATCTGCGCCTCCTTCTCCAATGCGGGCTGGACCCGGAACTGGACCTCAAACCAGGAGTATCGTACAAAACCTGGACGAGCTAGTGGTGGTGCCTCCCCCAGCAGGTAAACCTGAGCGGCGGTCCACTCATCCATGTCAGTGTCGAAGGGGATCGGATCACCCCCTACCCCGATGCCTGTGAGCATCGAGAAGTCATAAGGGGTCACCGTCATGTCCCCTGCAGCAGAAAAGTGGAACGAATCGGTGGTGTCCCACCACCTCTCCGCCAGAGCGGCAAGAAGAGGTCTGCAGGTGGACAACCTAGAGAGCCCTCGGCAGAAGGTGCCGAAGCCCGCCCGATCCACGATGCGCTGGACCGCATCAGGGAGCTCGTCATACCACTCCCGTGCACCAGTATTCCCATACCCGCGAATGGTATGGGAACCCTCCTGTAAACAGAAAATGACAATTGCAAGACAACATTCATAATGCAGTTTTGAAAAGACAGATATGGCATGTATGCAAGTTTGTCAGATTCAGGCAAATACCGGGTGCCGGTGTGCTTACAGTGAATTACGTGTGCTGTGTCAGCGTGTTTGAGTGTTTCAGAACAGATATGGCATGTATGCAAGTTTGTCAGATTCAGGCAAATACCGGGTGCCGGTGTGCTTACAGTGAATTACGTGTGCTGTGTCAGCGTGTTTGAGTGTTTCAGAACAGATATGGCATGTATGCAAGTTTGACGGATTCAGACAAATACTGGGTGCCAGTGTGTGTGCGGTAGAATACAATGAGTACAGTGTGTTTGAGTGATTCAGGGCTAGTGCAGTGTGTGTGCATGTGTCAGTCTCAAACAGATATCAGTTGTATGTATGTTTACAGTCAACTACGGTCTACGGCATATCAGATTTCAGCAGTTAAAGAATACAACTAACTATGGCAGTTTTGTATCCTACATTGCGGAAAGTAAAGCAGAAGATGAAGAGTTACCTCGGAAGTGCCGAATGAAAGGTGGGAGGTAGGCTCACGCAGCAGTAGCTCAGGCGCCGCGTACCTCTCGAAGCTCCGGAACTGACGCAGACCGTCGGGGGGCAGAACATGGACCGCCGGCCGGTAGGTCGTCGGGTCGAACGGGCGCTGGCTCAATGGTAAAAGCTCTACTCCGGGGTCCATCTCGTGGTCCGGGGGAGTCCCGACATGTGGAATGTCGTCCGCCATAAAGAGAGTGGTGTGAAAATGGCCGGAAAAGGAAAACCGAGCCGGAATGCGAAGAGTCAACTGAAAAGTCAACTCCCGAGAGGGTAGGAAATGGCCGGAAAGGCCGGAATGTGAAGCGGCACGGAAATGAAGAGGAAAGTTAGGGGAGCAAACCCCAAAAAGGCGAGAACGCCAAACGAGGCACCGAAACGAGAATGTGATCGGTGGAAAATGTCCGAAACGCGAAGAGGATCGCGAATCCGACGACGAAACGAGCGTAGAACGCGAAGAAACGGGCGAAAAATGAGAGAGAAGCACTCTAGAGAGAGAGGGCAAAGGTTTTCGGCGGTGGGGGGATGAGAAAATAGGGTTTTGAAACCCTATTTTATAATGCCCAAGGTGAAAAGACAAAACTGCCCCGATTCAGCAACTGTTTCCGGTCGGCAATATTTTGTGCCGGCCGGCACTTTTTTGTGCCGATGAAGTTGTTTTTGTGCCGATGGCAAGCCGGTGGCCTCCTCTTTCGGCCGGTGGGGTTCCCACAGCCTTGTTTAGGCCATTTGAGCTGTTTTGGGTCTTCATAGCTGAAGAAAGTGCAAGAAAGTGCAAATCCGACGTTCAACCGGCCTCCGTTCTGACCGCGGGCCGTGTCTCCAGTGCGTGGCACTCGAATTCATGCAAGGTGTATCCTTTTTGTATCCTTTTAAATTCGAAAGTTGCCCCATGTGTGTTCCATGGGTTTATCACACTACTTCGATGCATCGCATCGCGCTGTCATGCGCCACACATTTGCATTGTTATGCACGTGTTACGTGCGTTACAACACGCACCCCTTTGCATTGTCGTGCACATTTCTCATGCATCATCATTGCATTTCCATTCCATGCATTGTCATGCATTCTAGAATACGTGCGTTGTTGCGCATTTAAGCCCATTTACATTCCGTGTGGCATGCATGTCGCACTTAGCATCGCACTGTTTTGTGCATTTCAAACCTCGCGCTGTTTTGCGCATCTCATTGCATTTTGCATTGTCATGCATGTTAATTACATTACCTGCGTAGACCGCATGTTTGTAATCATTTCTTAACTTGCGTAGACCGCATGTCAATGTTTTACTTGCGTAGACCGCATGATAATTCTTTACTTGCGTAGACCGCATGTTATTTCTCTCTTTGCGTAGACTGCATATCAATTCTTTACTTGCGTAGACCGCATGTCAATGTTTTACTTGCGTAGACCGCATATCAATTCTTTACTTGCGTAGACCGCATGTTATTTCTCTCCTTGCGTAGACCGCATATCAATTCTTTACTTGCGTAGACCGCATGTTATTTCTCTCTTTGCGTAGACCGCCTGATAATTTCTCTACTTGCGTAGACCGCATATCAATTCTTTACTTGCGTAGACCGCATGTTTTGACTGCGTAGACCGCATGATTCAAATTCATTACCTGCGTAGACCGCATGTTTTGATTTGCGTGGACCGCATGTTTAATTTCATTACTTGCGTAGACCGCATGTTTTGATTTGCGTAGACCGCATGTTTAATTTCATTACCTGCGTAGACCGCATGTTTTGATTGCGTAGACCGCATGTTTAATTCCATTACCTGCGTAGACCGCATGTTTTGATTGCGTAGACCGCATGTTTAATTTCATTACTTGCGTAGACCGCATGTTTTGACTTGCGTAGACCGCATGTTTAATTTCAATACCTGCGTAGACCGCATGCCTTGATTGCGTAGACCGCATATTTCGATTGCGTAGACCGCATGTTTAATTTCAATGCCTGCGTAGACCGCATGTTTTGATTGCGTAGACCGCATGTTTAATTTCATTACTTGCGTAGACCGCATGTTTTGATTGCGTAGACCGCATGTTAATTCCATTATCTGCGTAGACCGCATATTTTGATTGCGTAAACCGCATGCTTAGTTTCGTTATTTGCGTAGACCGCATGTGTTAATAGCGTAGACCGCTTGTTTGTTTCGTTACCTGCGTAGACCGCGTGCTTATGATCAACTTCGTCGCCTGCGTAGACCGCTTGCTCCACGTACCTAGTTGTATCTCCGTATGCATTGTCATGCTCTCCACTTGCTTTGCGCTGTCACGCATTTCGAGTGCACCACTTTTGCATTGTCATGCATGTTACCAACCATATTGTACCTGTTAAGTTTGTTTTCTTCGCAGGCACGATATTGTATGTACGGTTCATTTGAGGCTGGTGCAACCAGACGAGCCGCACAGGTATTGTATCTCCCGAGTGAGACGTATTGAGAATGCCATATTTCTCTTACATCCTTTCTGCATTGTAGTGTAGTTTGGTATGCTAGCTTAAAACTGTCGCATGTTTGCTTCGTTACAGCTGTCTTTGCATGATCATAAGTTATGCTCGGCTCCGTGCATTGTCTTGCATTTTGCCCCTGCCTTCGGGCGCATATCTTATTTGTTTTGCATGTTTGTCTGAGTCTTCGGCCTTGTCAAAAATGGGTCGTCTCTGGGCTTTGACATTCACTCCCGTCATTGTTATGACTTTCGAGTTCTGTCAAAGAGGGGCAACTGTAGACACCCCATTTTTGACCGTCCTCAAGACTTGGACGTCACCGCTCGAACACTCGGTGATTATCCATGTTTGTGTTTGTTTGGAGTTCCCGGAGGTCTTGGCTCGCGCGCCCTACCTCAGAATCTCCGAACTTGACCGTTCAGTGTCTGGTTTTGCACCGAACACTTGTGTTTTGCCTTGGAAGGGCAGGGTGAGGCTTGTAGACCATCCCCACCCACCACCGGCATTGGCTTGAGGCCACCGGCTGGTTTTTGTGGCCACCGGCAATATAGTTTGCCGGCCGGCACTATTTCTTGCCGACGAGCACTATTTTTTGCCGACCGGCACTCTCTTTGGCCAAGATGGCATTTTTTGCCGGCCGATTGCTGTTCATCTGCTTTTGCAGATATTTTAGGACAGCTGTGTGGCTTTTGCTCCCCTCCATACACGTGTATGGAGGGATCTCCCTCTTGCAAAGCTTGTCTTGTAAGCTTTACAAGAGGCATATAGAGAGGGCTCTCTCTAAGGCATAGAGGTTAGAGGCTTTAGACATTTTTGAGAGAGAAAATACAGAGGAGAGCTCTGGTTTTCTAGGGTTAGGGTTAGATACACTCATCTATCTCTCTTTTCCTCTCATTTTGCACACTAGGTGTTTTGTGTCTTACTATTGCACACAAACACCTAGTGTTTCACCTTCCTCTTGAGATTAGGATTCTAAGGGCTTGTTCTTGAGTTTCTTGACTGGTTTGGAGCCAAAGGAGGCCATTGGAGCATCCTTGTTGAAGAGGACTACAAGGGTAAGAAACTTACATCTTTATCCCCTATTTTTGCATTGATTTTCTACTAGTCTTAGAGCTATTTTTGTGATTATTGTATAACATAAAAAAGTTCTGTTTTTAAGCCCTCTTTGTTGTTTATTAAGAGTGTTTTGTTGTTTGAGGGTTGTTGACCACCCTTAGGCCTCAAAAGGCCTCTTTTTGAGCCATTTCGTGCTAGCTCCGGGATTTTGGTGTTGAGGTCTCTTCACCACTGAAATCTTGAGGGATTTCAGTGGTGAAGATGATGCCTTGAAGTCCCAAGAAGGAGAGGGCCACCCCCTCTCCTTGTTGTCCTTGAAAAGGGCTTATTTTGGCCTCTTAAGGAAGCCTATGCTTGAGTGTGTGCTGAGCATGTTTGGTTTGTTTTTCATGCTTATATATCCATGATATAACATGATTTAAAGTTGGTTTTGGAACTCCATGCATGCTTAGCATAGTTGCCATGTAATGCCTTGTTTATGCCTTAATGTGCCTTAGGTTATTAGCCCTTGTTGGAGCATGTTTTAGGCTTGCATTTGTGAAGTTTATGTGCTTATTTTGTCATGTTTTAGCTCTGTCCATAGTCGTTTGGGTTGATCTTTGCATGCATTATATAGCTCCTTTGTATTTGGGCTTGTTGGCCTTGAGTATGTGCATGTGTAGCATGCCATCTTTGCATTGTTTTGATGATTTGGAATCATCCTACATGCTATTTCAGTCCCATTTCCATGCTCGTTTGATCGCCTTGCATGTCTCTTTAATGCTTTGAAAGCATGTGTTGCAATGCCCCCATGTTTTGGCCATGGTGTGTGCCTTTGTATTTGGGCCATTTAGATGCCATCTAAGTAGTCCTTTAGCTTTGTTTTAACATGCTAAACCTCTGATTTTGGTCCCTCCTTGCATGCCTTGTTTGGTCTTGTTAAGTGCAGTCCATTGCTCCATTGGTTTGTTTTGAGCGCTTAGGCCATTTGGTGCATGCTTGGCTTGATTGGTTGCTTGGTTTGGCACCATGTATTAGCATGATTTTCAGAGCTTATGTTGCATGATACTTGCTCATGTTTGCCTCTTTCAAGCGTGCTTGAATGTTGTTTGATTTGTGCTTAAGTGTTGGTCCTTATGTGCATGTGTGTGTGCATGCCATTTAACTCTCACTTTTTAGCACAATGGCCACTGTTTTAGGCCTTATTAGAGTTGCCTAATTCATGTTTAAGTCCATCTTTGCCATCCATTTGCATTACCATATGTATGCTTGTATGCTTGCATAAATGCTTTGCCATGCCATGTTGCATTCCTAGCTTGTATGCCTAGGTTGCATTGCATTTTGCATGCATGCCTTGTTCCTTGAATTGGTGATAGGAATTGGGCCTAATTTGTTTGATTGGTTTGCATGCATTTGAAACCAAAGTTGCATACTTGGTTCATTGGGCCATCATGCATGGAAATGCGTGATTGATGGTCCGAGAACCAAGGCACATGTCCCTTTGAGCCATTACAATGACAAGAGACATGGTTGGTGCATACATGCTTTGAACTGTGCTGCCATGCCTTGTTTTGCCCTCTGTTGCTGTGAGTTGCAGGTTCTGCAGGAATACTCTGCCGACCGGCAGTGTAATGTGCCGACCGGCACCTTTTTCTCTGCCGACAGACCCTATTTTGTGCCGATGGCCATATTACACTGCCGGTGGAAGTTTCATTCAGCCGGTGATGATCCCCTCTGTCCCAGGATGTAGTCCTGAGGTTTTGACAACCTCCAGAGGAGGAAAGGAAGGAAAACAGAGGCAGCTCGCGCATGGTGGCGCGTTTCCCGAGACGTTTTCCTGCTTTAATTAATTTATTTAATTTGTTAATTAAATTAGTTAATTTGTAATATTAATTAGCTTGTGTAGTTAATTAATTTGTAATATTTATTCAGTCCCTCCGAGCGAGGGCAAATCTGTAATAAGTGTGCGTGAGTGTGTGTATGTCTTCCAACCTCACGTCTTTCTTCCCTTTTATTTACCTGCTTATGATGGTAGATTAGGGCACGTTTAATTCAGCATGCCTTATGCTATGCATGTGTGCATCCATGCATTTGTATTACACGCATTAGGCTCGGTACATCACGCTAACTGCATCAATACTTCAATTCCAAACTGAATAAGTGATAATTGTGCATTTTCACATGACATGTTTAGGATAGCCGAGCCTATTCTAGATTGCATTCTTGTATGCGATGCATTAGGCATTCAACATGGACTTGGATCATGCATGTTTGCTAACAAGTTCTTTGTTTTGGCATGGAGTACTATGTAAGTATTTCCGCTTTAGCATATCGCATGAGTGTGAATATTGCCATGACAGCATGCTTAACATGTGGCTAGATGCTTATGTGTTAAACTGTTTGAATGCCTGTGGGTGGAGGTTGGATTGCTTGAGTTGGAAAAACTCGCTGAAATCCGTGTTTTAGCCTACTTATGAGTAGCAAATCCCGAAACATTTTCAAAACAAACGGATATGCAACGCTTATTTCCAAATTAGGCAATCTAGTCTATACTTGTTTGCTGCGCGCATAACATAGTAATTCTAGGCTAATAACTGGAATGAGAACACATAAAGTTTTCAAAAACGGATATCACGGTTAGTAGAGGCCGGTCTTCGGACCGGGCGAAAGGGGGTGCTCATAGCTGACCTTCCCCGATCGTACCCAAGCTCCCGAGCCGAGACAAACTCCGGTGATGACGGACATGTGGCCTTCGGCACCGAGTCAGGGTTTCCTAAATTCCCCCATTTTTAAATATTTAGGTGGCGACTCTGTATCTGGAAAAGCAGTCCATCTTTGGCACTACTTTTTCAAAAATCAGTTTCTCAAAACGATTTGCCAGATTTGGACTCTTTGGTTCAGATTTAGAACCGTGACACAAATCGAGTCCGAACTGTAGCATGAGGCCCACGCGGGCGCGTCTACAGGTGCCAAATGAGATTATTTCGGATAACGGATCCCACTTCAAGAAAGAAGTGGTTGACTTGTTGGAGAAGTATAACGTGGCTTTTCATAAGTCATCTACATACCGGCCGCAAACCAACGGAGCAGTTGAGGCCGCCAACAAGAACATCAAGCACATACTACGGAAGATGGTAGAGACCTACCGGGATTGGCCAGATAAGTTGCCGTTTGCTCTGTGTGGCTACAGGACTTCAATTAGAACTTCTACCGGAGCGACTCCGTATTCTTTGGTCTATGGAATGGAGGCTGTTCTACCCATTGAAATTGAAGTTCCGTCTTTACGGGTATTGGCCGAGTGTCAGATAGCTGAGGCAGATTGGCAGCAGAGCAGGTTCGAGGAACTTATGCTCTTTGACGAAAGAAAGCTGAAGGCACTGTATCACGTTCAGAGTTATCAGCGCAGGATCGCTCGGGCTTTTAATAAGAAGGTTAAGTCCAGAAATCTAAAGGAAGGGGATTTGGTACTCAAAGACAACCGAGCTCCCATCCATGACCCAAGGGGCAAGTTCAGACCCAATTGGACTGGTCCCTACATCATCAAAGCTATTTGGTCAGGCGGAGCTGTGGTTCTGATGGACTTAGATAGCTTAGAATTCTCTCAACCGATCAACATGGACAAGTTGAAGAAATACTATCCTTGAGAGGCTCGCTAGGCCGAAAACCCGAAAGGGCGACCTAGGCAAAAGTTAGAGCACAAAAAATTAGAAAATATAAAAAACTGAGCTCGCAAGACTGAAAACCCGCAAAGGGCGGCCTTGGCAAAAATTAGAGCGCAAAAGGAGAGGTTAAATACCCGAGTGTACCTTAACCGGAATTACGTGAGGCTTGATTCCCATGTTTGGGATACGTAGGCAGCTTCATCCTGAAGTTCAGCTATAACACTTCCCCGATCAACTTTGTCCATTTGATCATCTCAGTCATCTTTGTCCATCAGCATCCGTTGGAATCTCCAGTGCGGTGCCACTCAGACTAGGGGCAACTTTCCGTTGCTATGCAGTGCTGCGGTGCTCTTCAGACTAGGGGCAACTTTCCAATTGCAGGGATCCGAGGTTGTGCATCTCAGTGACAGATCTCAGGCGTGTCCAGTTCTGATCCATATCGAAAATATCTTTGAAAAGTTTTAATAAAAGCTAACTTTGTTCAAATAATCTTTTTACAACTTTGACCATTTTTGGACCAAAGCGGAAAATTTTCAGTACCACAACTTTCAATTTCATTGATTTCCAAACAGAGTGCTCCTGCTCTTGCATACAATCGAAGCTTTTTTATTTATTTATTACATTCATAAAGAAAACTTGAAAGTACTAATAAAGCAATAAATCTGGGGCATAGTCAAGTCAGGTGTTCCTGCGCCCCCTCCCAGAGCTGGTCGAAGCCTCTGATGCCAAGCTGGGCCCAATCTGTGCTTCTTCATTAAGCCAATCCACGCATTCGTCAGACAAAGTGCAACTAAAAGTAGAAGCAGGGGCCAGGAGTTCTCTCATCCTCCATGCGGTGGCCTGCCAAGCGAGCTGTGCGCCTCGGGCTAGGAATGCAGTAGGATATTCTATCCCCTCTGGCGGGCAGGTCTGATCATGGCCAAATTGGCGTCGAATCCGAAATGGGAAGTAGAATACACAGTGAGTGAGACCAACCAGTTGAATCCCAGTCTGCCGAGGCATGTTATAACTCATCGCCGGAAGGTTCAGCCAAGGGCACCGCCAAGCAATACGGTCTGCGGACAAGTGGCACATCCAAGCGAACCACCATTCCTCATCCAAGGCATTGACTAGACAATGCCGGAAGAAGTAGCCGCGAGCTGAATATGTTGGGCAGGAGTCCACAATCTGCAGTTTGTCCATCAACCATACCTGGGGAGGGATTGAAAAATGAGAGAGTAAAAAATAGAGAGATGTACGAGGAGAGAAAAGTGAGAATGGGGTTTTGTGAGGAAAAGATCGAGCTTGAGGGCCGAGTGATGTGAGCAATACATAAATGCGAGATTGGGTGGGAAACATTACCTATAGCAATAGTGGACTCCCCGCCAATCTAGTCGTCTCATGACGATAAAAAGCGTCTAAGCCCATTAACGTCTCGGCCAGAGTCATGACAATACAGCTCTTACCCTCCCTCAAGCCTTGGGCAACCTCAATCAACCGGAAGCTAGCCCCTCCGGAGCTTGAGACAAATAGAAAATGGGACAGCATGCACAAGCAGAGGGCATGTCACCGGAAGCCTTGCCAGTGATGGTTGTTGCGATCACCAGCATCAGAAAATAGATTGGCCAAACTCGGAATGTCCAACATCCCGTCACAAATCAGAGACCGAGCATCGCGCATGCTGAATCCACACATGCGCCCTAAGGATTGGGCATGACCAAAATTAAGTTGGGGTAGAAGCTCCTCGTCGCGCTCGGATTCCATTAAGGCTCGGAAGTCTTCAAAGGTAGGACATATCTCTTGCCCGGCGAAGCTAAAGACATGCGTCACCGGATTCCAAAACCTTGCCGCGGCTTGAAGAAACGGGAGGTGCAACGGGGTACGACCCAAAGTGAATAGTGCATTTATGCCGAAACCCCGGAAATTCACTTTTTCTGAGCCATCCAAACTAGCAATCCAAGCTGTGAGATTTTGAGCAAGAAACTCTTCCATTGGAGCAAATTAGTGTGAAAATGAGAAAAACTACGAGGCTGGGATCTTTTGTAGGAGATAAGGTTGAGTGGGGGACAGGTGTCAACATTCTGGGGGTCCCCTCACTAAGTGCCGGCCGGCCAAAAACTCTGCCGACCGGCCATCTCATTTTGCCGACCAAACAGATTCATGGCCGGTAGCCATTCCTTGCAGCCGGTGGTCCATACACCAAGCCGGTGGGCTTCCTTCTAGTTTTCTGAGCTGTTGGGGAACTTCACCACCTCCACCCCCTCCCCGGCAATCAGTTCTTGCGGAGTCACGCCGGTCTGCTTGTCGGGTTTTTTTTGAACATTTGTTTATCGAGTTCTGTTTTGCCCTCTTTGAGCTCTTAATTTGTTTATCGAGTTGTACTCACACTTGTTTGGTTGCATCGTGTCTTTGTTTTGCTTATCGAGTTGTAAGTCGGTTCACTACCTAATTATTACGATTGCAGATTTCCAAAATGAGTTCAATTTCGTTCACATTGTGGTGTGATACCCTGCGATGCGATGCACAGAAAATCCACAAATGCAACACCTTTTGAACAAAATGGATTGTTTCATTCCCATCACGTGTTTTGCAAAATGTGTAATTTTGAGAAAGAATAAAACCTGCCCGAGGCAGTGCAATGTGCTTAAATTACTAGTAAAAAAGGAAAGTAAAGCATAGAGTGGCAAGGTAGCAAAGTATCAGAATTGATACCAGTGAAACTCCCCTTGCGGTTAACACACCTTCCGCATCTTTGTTCGGGTCAACCGCGTCATTGGACGCCTTCATAATACGGGAAAGCACACCTTTGAAACGTGAACCTTTGAGTTGACCCCAGGCCACAACTTCTGCGAGCAACGCTCGATGCGTGCGAAGAATGTCCCGCCCCGTATCCTTTTCATGCTTTGTGAACTCCGCAAATTGTTTCAATTATGCTGTGTAATAGTACATTCCTTTACTTGCGTAGACCGCATGTTAATTACATTACCTGCGTAGACCGCATATTTTTAATTAATTTCATTACCTGCGTAGACCGCATGTTTTGATTGCGTAGACCGCATATTTAATTTCAATACCTGCGTAGACCGCATGTTTTGATTGCGTAGACCGCATATTAATTTCATTACCTGCGTAGACCGCATGTTTTGATTGCATAGACCGCATATTTAATTTCAATACCTACGTAGACCGCATGTTTTGATTGCGTAGACCGCATATTTAATTTCAATACCTGCGTAGACCGCATGTTTTGATTGCGTAGACCGCATATTAATTTCATTACCTGCGTAGACCGCATGTTTTGATTGCGTAGACCGCATATTTAATTTCAATACCTGCGTAGACCGCATGTTTTGATTGCGTAGACCGCATATTTAATTTCAATACCTGCGTAGACCGCATGTTTTGATTGCGTAGACCGCATATTTAATTTCAATACCTGCGTAGACCGCATGTTTTGATTACGTAGACCGCATATTAATTTCATTACCTGCGTAGACCGCATGTTTTGATTGCGTAGACCGCATATTAATTTCATTACCTGCGTAGACCGCATGTTTTGACTGCGTAGACCGCATATTTAATTTCAATACCTGCGTAGACCGCATGTTTTGATTGCGTAGACCGCATATTAATTTCATTACCTGCATAGACCGCATGTTTTGATTGCGTAGACCGCATATTTAATTTCAATACCTGCGTAGACCGCATGTTTTGATTGCGTAGACCGCATATTAATTTCATTACCTGCGTAGACCGCATGTTTTGTTTGCGTAGACCGCATGATTGTTCGATTTCATTACTTGCGTAGACCGCATGTTTTGCTTGCGTAGACCGCATGATTTCTCAATTTCATTACCTGCGTAGACCGCATGCTTATGATCGATTTCGTTGCCCGCGTAGACCGCATGCTCCGCTTACATGTTTGTATCTTCACAGCATTGTTATGCTCCCCACTTGCTTTGCGATGTCACGCATTTCGAGTACACTATTATGCATGTTGCTACCAATATTGTACCTGTTAAGTTTGTTTCCTTTTCAGGCACGATATTGTATGTATGGTTCATTTGAGGCTGGTGCAACCAGACGAGCCGCACAGGTATTGTATCCTCCGAGTGAGACGTATTGAGAATTGCGTAATTCTCTTACATCCTTTCTGCATTGTAGTGTAGTTTGGCATGTGTTAGCTTAAAACCGTCGCATGTATGCTTCATTACAGCTTTCTTTGCATGATCATAAGTTATGCTCGGCTCTGTGCATTGTCTTGCATTTTGCCCCTGCCTTCGGGCGCATATCTTGTTTGTCTTGCATGTTTGTCTGAGTCTTCGGCCTTGTCAAAAATGGGTCGTCTCTAGGCTTTGACATTCACTCCCGTCATTGTTATGACTTTCGAGTTCTGTCAAAGAGGGGCAACTGTAGACACCCCATTTTTTACCGTCCTCAAGACTTGGACGTCACCGTTTGAACACTCGGTGATAATCCATGTTTGTGTTCGTTTGGAGTTTCCGGAGGTCTCGGCTCGCGCGCCTTGCCTCAGGATCCCCGAACTCGACCATTTGGTGTCTGGTTTCACACCAAACACTTGTGTTTTGCCTTGGAAGGGCAGGGAATGCCTTGTGAGGCATCCCCACACACCACCGGCAGTGGCTAGAGGCCACCGGCTGGTCTTTTTCTGCCATCGGCACTATTTGTTGCCGGTCGGCACATTTTACTGTTGGTCGGCATATTTTGTTGCCGGTCGGCACTCTTTTTTGTCGAAATGACATTTTTGGCCAGCCGACCATTGTTCATCCACTTTATGGAGATATTTTGTGCCAACTGTGATAGCTGGCACCAACTCTGTCTCCCTCCATACACGTGTATGGAGGGATCTCCCTCTAAGCAAGCTTGTTGTATAAGCTTTGCAAGAGAGAGTCTTATAAGAGGAGAGCCTTCCTCTTTGATCTAGGTTAGAACTTTAGAACCAAAAACCAGAGCTTTGAGATATAGATACACTCTATCTCTATATCTCCCTCTCTTCCCTCCTTTGTGTGTGTTTCCTTGGCCTAAAGGTGGTTTTTACCTTACTTTTGCACCATTACACACACCATTACACCTTGCTCCGAGATTGAGGGACTTGGGGGGTTGTTTCTTGAGTTTTTGGACTGGTTTTGATCAAAAGAAGAGGGCTAGACCATTTGTTCTTCAAAGGATCTTCAAGGGTGAGCATCTTGCTTTATATTCCCCAAACTTGCAATAGTTTTTTACCTATCTTGCTTGCTATTTTAGCTCTTGTGTATAACATAAAAAGGGCTTGTATTTTCATCCTTTAGCACTTTCATTAAGGTCATCTTGTGGTTTGAGTGCAAACTCACCCTTCTATGCCTTGTTTGGTCCATTTTGATGCCTCTTTGGTAAGGCTTTGTTCACTTCAGTGTTTTGGTCCTTTCACCACCAAAAACCAGTTGATTTTCAGTGTTAAAAAAGGTGGTTTGAAGTCTTGCATAGGGGGGGACACCCCCCTCCCTTCATTGTTTTGTTTCCTTGATTTTTGGGCTCAAAAGGGTAGCATGTGTGCTTGATCATTCTTTGCCTCATTTCAGAAGTTTTTCAGGTGTTTTAGGTCATATGTAACCTCTGTTTTTGGCCGCATTTGCGCCTACTTGTATGCTTGTAGTACTTGCTTTGTATTGCTCCATTTTGCTTAGAAGTGCATCTCATGATTAGGCCATGATTCTTGTGTGTGTTGGCTTAGGTCCTTGAAGCTTTTAGTATTGTTTTTCCATGCTTAAAGTCTGTTGGTTATCCATTTGGTCATGCTTGGCATGTTTGTTATAGGTGTTATGTATTTTGGCTTGAAAGCTTTGAGCATGTTGACCTCTAGCATGCATGGTTGTGATCACCCTCATGATTTAACATCATTTAGGACCACATTTTAGTCCAAGAATCATGTTTGTATGTGTGCATGCATGACTTCTTTTATGCCTTGAGGGTGTACCCTCTTATGCCTAGGAATGAGCCTTGGTGCATATGCTTCTTGGGAGTCACCTTAGCTGGCATTCTAGGAGGGTTTGGAGTCCTATCTTGGTCTGCAAAATTCTGTTTTTACTTGTTTTAATCATGCCATGAGAGGTCATGTTGGTGGGGGTAAGTTGTCTCCCTTTTGTGCCTTAACCTTGGGACCATAAGTTTGCTTGTTAACACCTCATTGCATGCTCGTTCCATGTTTGTCGCATGGTTGCTTCATTAAGCCTCGTAGCATGTTAATCCCATTCCCAAATTGGTCCATGTTTGTATCATATTTGCACCTTGTATGCTTGGCATTATACATTTGTCATGTTGGTTGCATAATGCTTGTTGTGCTTAACATCTTGGTATCATGTTGCATTTTGAGCCATGTTTCCATAACATGCATTGCATTTACTTGGTTTGGGGTGTCAAACCAAGTGTGGGAATTAAGGAACATTCATACTTCAAGTGCCTCGATTCCCAGTCACCGGGGCCTTTGACTCCAACTTGATAAGGCCTCGGTTTTCATTTTGTTTGTTGCATGCATCTTTATATCAAATGGTAAATTTGATGCTTTGAGCCACCATGCACCATTGATGGTTCGAAGATCGAAGGATATGCTTCCTTGAGTTCAAAACATGATAGGAAGCATAACCATGCTCACATGCACCTGAAAACCCCATGCCATGCACTGTCTGTTCTCTGTTTGCTGTCAAATTGTCTTCTGCAGGAAGTTTCTGCCGACCGGCAGAATTTAGTGCCGACCGGCAATCTCTGGAGTGCCGATGAATCCAATAAATGCCGGTGGAAATTGTGAAGTGCCGGTGGGAATTCTGTCTGGCCGGTGGTGCTCTGCAGCATGTAAGGAGCCTGCTCCAGGACTTGGGCAATGTTCAGAAAGGCAAGGCAGTACAAACAGAAGTGGCAGGGGTACGGTACGGGTTTTTTCGGGCGAGCCGAGTTCCGAGCATGCATCATCTGTGCATCCCGAGGCAGAGGCTGTGGCCACCCT
Organism: Camellia sinensis; assembly: GCF_055761805.1. NCBI lineage: Eukaryota > Viridiplantae > Streptophyta > Magnoliopsida > Ericales > Theaceae > Camellia > Camellia sinensis. The sequence continues at coordinate 55,830,657 of NC_138967.1, forward strand.
CTTCTTTCTTTTGCATCCTTTCTTTTAATTAATTAGGAATTTCTGTAATAATTTTATTTGTTTATTATTCGGGACTGTAATATTTATTTGGGCCCTCCGAGTGAGGGCAAATCTGTAATAAGTGTGTGTGGGTGGTGTGTATGTCTTCCAACCCCACTTCTTTCTTCCCTTTTATTTACCTGCTTACGATGGTAGATTAGGGCATATTTAAATTAGCATAACAGTATGATAGCATGCGTGCATCCATACATTTGTCTTACATGCATCAGGCTCGGCGCATCATGCTAACAGCATTAGCATTTCAAATCTAACTTGAATACATGCTACCTGCGCATTTTCACATGTCATTCATAGACTAGCCGAGCCTACTCTAGTGACATTCCGTGTGCGTTGCACTAGTCATTTTAACATGAACTAGGACATGCATATTTGCTAACTAGTTTACTGTTTTGGCACGGAGTACGATGTAAGTATTTATGCTTTAGCATCCTTGCATGCGTGTGAGTGTTGCCATGATAGCATGATTACCATGAGGCTAGCTGCTTATGTGATATAACTGCTTGAATGCCTGTGGATGGAGGTTGAATTACCTAAATTGGAATAATGCATTAAAACTATGAGTTTTAAGCCCACTAGATAGTGGCAAAATCATCTTCTCTAAAAGCCCACTTGAGGGTGGCAAAATCTGCATTTTAGCCTACTTGCGAGTAGCAAACCATTTTCAAAACAAACATGAAATGTTTTGTTCCAATTTGGGCGATTTGGTCTATACTTGTTTGCTGCGCGCATAACATAGTAATTCTAGGCTAACAATTGGAATAAGAGCGCATAACGTTTTCAAAAACGGATATCACGGTTAGTAGAGGCCGGTCTTCGGACCGGGCGAAAGGGGGTGCTCATAGCTGACCTTCCCCGATCGTACCCAAGCTCCCGAGCCGAGACAACTCCGGTGATGACGGACATGTGGCCTTCGGCACCGAGTCAGGGTTTCCTAAATTTCCCCATTTTAAAATATTTAGGTGGCGACTCTGTATCTGGCAAAGCAGTCCATGTTTGGCACTACTTTTTCAAAAATCTGTTTCTCAAAACGATTTGCCAGATTTGGACTCTTTGGTTCAGATTAAGAACCGTGACGACTCGAGAGTCCGAGCTCTAGTGACCCCACAAATGAACAGAACGGGAATTAACCCTCCCGGGGCGTTCGGGGGGACGTCTACAACTTCTGGCGACTCTGCTGGGGAGTTTAGAGAGCTTGACTCGAACTCATGATATCCTGTTTTGATTTCGCTTATGTGTTTCTTTGCATTGCATGTGCATTGGTGCGCCTAGGAACACAGTGTTTGCCATCTGCCATTCCTGAACGGTTTGCCGGAGGCTTGTCTTGTCAAGGCATGTCCATAAGGCTGACCGGCTATGGGCTCTGACAGCATGGGAACACAAACCCCGGTTTTATCGGGGCACCCTTTTCGACCATTCAACCTAGTGCATGTTCGGATCCATAGTGACCATTCCAAGCTAAGACAGGTTGCTTACCCGATGTTAGGTTGTTTGAGAACTGCTGCGTGCATAGTGAAACCCTAGCTCCTGACAAAATAGGACAGGGAAACCCTACCCCAATATAGGGGTGTTTTGGCTCTCTTTACTTGCTATGTGCTTTTAGAATGTATTTCTACAAGGGAAAGTACATATCAGTTTGCAAATTTGAATATCAGACTTGAGGACATCAGTATCAGTATCAGTTTAAGAGAATCAGTTATCTGCGGGTATTAGGGTTCAGTTTCGGGAACAGAGATTTTGGGGAACAGTGATCAGTATCAAGAAATAGTGTGTTCGGCTTGCCGATTATGTATTACGCATATCCAACTGTGTATTGTATGTTTATTTTATGCCGTTATGCTGTCCGGTTGTTAGTTTATTTACTGCTTTATTTATCTTTTTATTAGGTAATTTAGCATCATTGCTTCCAGCCCGGTAGATATTCCCCAAGCACTCTGGATCAGAGGTCGTCGGCTCCATCGATCTGAGGATCTGATAGAAGGACAGCCGGTGTACCATTCTCTACCCCCGGTTACTAAACGGAAGGCAACTAGGCAGAGGGCATCGGTTCAACAGTCAGTACACAGGGATTCATCTACCCCACCTGTGTACAGTAGGGATCAGGATCCTGTTTCACCCACAGAAGGGGAACATACACTGACAACTCAGTCAGAACAGAGCAGCATGGCTAATCTAGAAGAGATGGTGCGCCAACTTCAGGAAAGCATGAAAATGATGCAGCAAGATGCTGTCCGACAGGCAGAATTCGCCAGGCAACAAGCCACAGTTATGAGCGAGCAAGCGGAGTTAATTGGGAGATTGCAACAGCAAACTGGGGCGTCACCTTCACAGCAAGTCCCTCCTCCATTAAGGGTTCCAATACCCGAAGAGACGCCAAACGCCCGGAATGTCCAAGAAGATACAGATATTCCAACGGGGCCGGCTCCACCCCCGATTCCGCCTCAACAATCCAAGGCACCCACTCCTATCAATCTATCGGATTCTCCCTTTGAGTCCGAGGTAGACCCCATGACGTTAAAAATGCACAAGCTTGAAAAGCTGTTCAAGAAATCTCAAGGTGCGAAGTCCATTCCGGACATTGGAGACGGATACATCGACACAGCTGTGACGCTGCCAGATCGGTTTAAGATGCCGCAAATTGATCGTTTTGACAGATCTGATGATCCCATGGTACACCTGCGACTATTCTCAGACGTCCTAAGACCAATGGGCCTCACTAGATTGCAGAAGCTGTCTTTATTCGGCCGGACCCTGTCGGGTGTAGCGGCCGCGTGGTATACCAAGTTGGAGGATGACGTCAAGAGAAGTTGGGACAAGATGGCTGAGGCCTTCATCCTGCAGTACTCATATAACACACAAATCGAGATCACGACCCGGAATCTCGAGACAACAAGGCAAGAACCCAAGGAAAGCTTCTCAGAATTTGTAACCAGATGGCGGGCTAAGGCTTCGATGATGACCTTGAGACCCACAGACAAAGACCAGATTCGGATGATTGTGCGCAATCTTCAGCCGAAGCTAATGCAAAAGATGATTGTAGTCCCCTTTCCCACCTTTGCTGATCTGCATGAAATGGGCGTGCAGATCGAAGATGCCTTAAGACAAGGGTGGATTGATAATGACCGGGAGCAACCCCGCAGAAATTTCAATCGTAATACTAATGCAGGCCCGAGCGGCGCTACGACTACCAGGACCTCCGACGTAAGTATGGTCACCACCAACCCTCCCCCAAGAAATACGGCAGCCACACCATTCTCCGGTGCGTCCAGAAGCAACTCACAAACAGCCAAATACCCTCCCAGAAATACCAGAACCTTCGCTCCACTTTATATGCCCCTGTCCAAAGCTTTGGGGGTTTTGATCAGAAAAGGGCATCTGAAGCCCCTAGAGCCGCGGCCCTTACCGGAAAGACTCCCCGCTGCCCACAATCCAGCCAAGTATTGTGCGTTCCATCAGCAACACGGTCACGACACCGACCTGTGTTTTCGACTGCGTCATGAGATCCAAGATCTCATTGATAATGGGGTGATTTTACCCCCTGAGAAACCCAATGTTACTACAAATCCTCTCCCCACACATAACCAAGCTCCACCACCCAAAAGAATCAATTTCATCCACACTGGGGCCGCATCCTACGACCCTAGTATCTATATCACACCCTCTTACCTGCCCAAGCCGGAAGTTTTCCTTCCTGATTGCACTGATTTGTGCATGATGGACGTCTCTATAACCCAACCCAAGCCAGTGGTGGTGACCATCGAGAACAGGAAAGAGGTTGTCAAACCAGAGTCTGCGGAGTCTGGGAGTGATGTTGGGAACGCTTACAGTCCGAGTGACTACATTTCACCAGTGGGCCAGAATAGACTAAACGTCGAATTTCCAGTCGGGGGAGAGCTGTGTGTAATCCGAGGGGACAGTCCAAGACAGGGAACGGATGACTTGGCAGCCGTGGAAGAGGATCTTGCCAAGTTCCAATTTTACGATAACCAAGATCCAGAAGACTCAGCCATCAACTGGTTCGATTATGAAGAATCGGCAGAGGCCATGGGATGGTTGGACGATCAGCCAGATGTGGTAGGAGAGTTTCAGTCAGAACAAGGCCCGGCAGGGGCAGAGATGTCAATAATAGTGGGGATGGTTGAAAAGCAGAATATATCGCCGGAGAGCGCCGATGTCGAGAGTTCTGCTCGAGAATGGAGCATTTTGAGTACAGGGATCAGTGAGCAATCTACTGTGTTGACACAGTCAGAACAGGAGAGATTCGAAGATTCTGAGAGGATCAGGAAAGCAAAAGGCCACGTGGGGGTCAGAACTGCCATAAGTACAGAAATGGAAAATGCTGCGAGCATAGGGATAAAAGGTACTGCAAGTATCGGGACAGATATGACAGAACCAGACAGATGCCTCTCAGCTACAGATGGTATGTGGTGGGAAGACGACGATCTATGTCTTGCCCACACGGATGAGGATTGGGAAGGTAACCAACCAGATGATACCTGGTATATCGGCGAAGTCGATCACATGACTAGGAGTTGACGGTATTTCAAGCCTCCACACCTAGATCAACCGGAGGCGTCTGGAAAGGATAAGGAAGCAGAGAAGCAAAAGGAAAAGCAACTCGAAGACGAGGCCGTATTGAGACAATTGGAAAAGATACAAGCAGACATCTCCATCTGGGGACTGCTTATGGCTTCTCGAGTACATAGGCAGGCTGTCCTTTCAGCCATGGATAAAGCCAAGCTTTCCGTAGACACCACGCCCGAACAGCTGGTAGGCCTAGTCTTTTCGGGAGGAAGTTCCCCGGCATTGAGTTTTTCTGACAAAGAACTGCCACCTGAGGGTGCGAACCATAACAAGCCACTCTACATCTCTGTCGAGTGCAGAGATAAATGGATACCCGTGGTGCTTGTTGACACGGGGTCCGCCATCAACGTTTGTCCGGCAAGAACAGCTTATGCGATTGGTTTGAAAGTCGCGGATTTTATGCCAACGGCCCAGGTGATTCGGGCGTATGACAACACAAGCCGGGAAGTAATGGGGACAGTTAAGATTCAAACAAAGGTTGGGCCGGGACAGCACGAGATAGATTTCCATGTCTTGGAGGTTCCTGCAACGTTCAACCTGCTTTTGGGGCGGCCGTGGCTGCATCAGGTAAAGGCGGTCTCCTCTACCCTACATCAAGTGGTGAAATACCCCTATGGGAAGGGAGTAGCCATTGTTTTTGGAAACTCGTCAATTCATCCGCCACCGGAAGTGTCTACGCCTGTTCTAGAAATCGAACACGATGTGGAAGATGTGTTCATATCCGGTTTTACCTTGGCCGAGGCTCGGGTCGTACAGAACATCATGGCAGTTAATGAAGGGGTATATGTCAGTGCCCAAGCAGTCTATCTCATGAACAAACTCCAGCACATCCCCGGGATGGGATTGGGCAAGAGCGGTCGGAAGGCACCGCAGCAGTGGCCGAAGTGCCACATAACCCCCATACCTTTGGTTTGGGCTACCTACCCACCAAAGAGGATTGGATAAGGAAAGGAAAAGAAATGGCCGGAAGGGCTAGGGCGAAACAGATGGGGAAGCCCTTTGACTTAATGCACCAGCCCATTCGGGGTACCCTAAACGGACGCTTCGTCCAGGAGGGGGAGGACTTTCCGTTCTGTGGCTTCCCGGAGCCATGGCTAAACGCGGAGAAGAAGCGCGTACCAGGATTTGAGATCTTCTTTGATTTACATTTACCTGAGGATGACATCGCCGAAGGGCACGCGGATCTATCGGCTGAGGCTGGGCAGAATAAGGAAGTGCAGTCTGAGGACGCTGAAAATGAAATGGGGGCAACGCTGGCGTGTCTGCTTTCAGATCCTCCGATCGAACAGAAGTGCTTGGGGCATAGTTCCTCGGTATGTGTGATTGGGAATGAAGCGGCTGCGGGCCTACCATCAGCTATTTTGGATGCGTCCATCGCACCTTCTCTCATCTGGCAATATGAATAAGGCTTTTTATCTAGCAGCACCGGGTCAGGTAGTGAGCCAGAATCTGATTCCGCCGATTCTTGCGCGTCAGAATCAGATTCCAGCTCGACTGAGTCTGAGTCTGGTATTCCCGGGGGTGATAACCCGGATGCCACAGTCCTGTCTAGGTCGTCTTTTTCATTTTCTTTTGAGTCTGTTGTAACAGAGGAATCCGACGGCTCGGAAGTATTTAATGAGAACGACGTGGATGTGGTTTCGGAGTATTTTTCTGTGCCTTTGATTTATTGCTTAAATCAGGATTTTCAAAATTTTGATGAAAACGACGAGGAAGAAATTCCTCCGGTTTTGCAATGGTTAATTGATCAAGAGCAGGAAAGGTTTGTTAAACCCTTAATGGATGAAATCACTACTGTGAATGTTGGTACTGAGAAGGACCCGCAGCTGGTCCAAATCGGGTCCACGTTGTCTTCTGAGGAATGCGAGCGCTTAGTCGCTTTGTTAAAAGATTTCAAAGATGTTTTCGCGTGGTCCTACGAAGACATGCCTGGAATCGATCCTGAGATTGTACAGCACCGGATCCCTCTTGACCCCGATGCCCGACCTGTCAAGCAGAAGCTCAGAAGGATCCGCCCTGATTGGGCCATTAAGATCAAGGAAGAGGTCACCAAGCAGATTGACGCAGGCTTCCTGCTGGTATCCGAGTACCCGACCTGGTTGGCTAACATTGTTCCGGTGCCGAAGAAGGATGGCAGAATTCGGGTCTGTGTAGACTTCAGGGATTTGAACAGGGCCAGTCCGAAGGACGACTTTCCCTTGCCGCACATTGATGAATTGATAAATTTCACGGCAGGACACGCCTTGCTTTCGTTTATGGATGGCTTTTCAGACTATAATCAGATAGTAATGGCACCCGAAGACCGGGAGAAGACTGCGTTCACTACCCCGTGGGGGACATATTGTTATAGAGTGATGCCATTTGGGTTGAAGAATGCTGGAGCTACTTATCAACGGGCAGCAACTACAATATTGCATGATATGATCCATAAAGAGGTCGAGGTGTATGTAGACGACATGATTGTCAAGTCCAAAGAAAGAGAGGGCCACCACACCGCCTTACAAAAATTCTTTCAAAGGATCAGAGAGTTTCGGCTGCGGCTGAATCCCCAGAAGTGTACTTTTGGTGTTACAGCAGGGAAGATGCTAGGGTTTCTGATTACGCAAAGGGGCATCGAGGTCGACCCTTCCAAAATCAAGGCCATCTTAGAAATGCCACTACCAAGGACTGAAAAGGAGGTACGAGGCTTTCTAGGTAGAGTGCAATTCATAAGACGGTTTATTTCTAAATTAACCTTGACTTGTGAACCACTTTTTGGTCTTCTGAAGAAAGGAAAGAAATTCCAATGGGACGGCCGATGTCAAGCAGCTTTTGAACAGATCAAAGGATATCTACAGAACCCGCCCGTGTTGTCACCACCAGAGCCGGGGAGACCGTTGATATTGTACCTTTCGGTAACTGAGACTACCATGGGCTGCATGCTCGCACAGGAGTCAGAAGACAAATTAGAAAGGGCCATCTACTATCTGAGCAAGAAAATGCTGGATTATGAGACCCGCTACACTCCGCTGGAGAAGGCTTGCTTGGCCTTGGTATGGGCTACCAGGAAGCTGCGGCACTATCTGTTAGCTCACTCTGTAATGTTGGTTTCACGTTTGGATCCCATCAAATATCTTTTCGAGAAACCAGCACTTACGGGTAAGCTAGCTCGTTGGTTGCTATTGCTTTCCGAATTTGACTTGAAGTATGTAACACGCAAGTCGGTGAAAGGGAGAGCGGTAGCAGAGTTCCTTGCTGACCACCCGGTCGAGGGGGATGAAGCGGTTGAGTACTTATTCCCAGATGAAGCTATTTTGCACATCGAAGATGAAACTTGGACGATGTACTTTGACGGAGCGTCAAACCAGTATGGGTATGGGATAGGGGTGTTGCTGATAGCGCCTGACGATTCCCGTATCCCTTTAGCATTCAAGCTCCAGTTCAGAGTCTCGAACAATGAAGCAGAGTATGAGGCATGTATTGCTGGTCTGGAAGCAGCCCTAGAACTAGGGGTAAGACGGTTGGACGTCATTGGGGACTCGAACCTTGTTGTGTCTCAAGCAAAAGGAGACTGGAAGGTCAAAGAGGAAAGGATGATAATTTACCACCAAACCTTGGATTTGTTAATTCCTCGGTTTGAGAAGCTAAATTTCACCCACCTCGTAAGAGAGAACAACAGGTTCGCAGATTCACTAGCAACTCTATCTTCCATGATAGACATCCCGTCCGGAGTCCGGATGCGTCCAGTCATCATTGATCAGAAGTTTGCACCAGCATACGAGTCGATTTCTGCCATAGATAAGGTTCAAGACGACAACCCCTGGTACTACGACATTTGGAACTTCTTGGAAAAGGAGACGTATCCACTAGGAGCAAATGCCAAGGATAAGAGGGCCATCAGAAGAATGGCTGTTCAGTTTATCATCTGCGGGGGTAAGCTGTACAAAAGGGGTCATCTGGGAATGCATAAGCTCTGTGTAGAAGCTGAAGAGTCGAAGCGCCTGATGGAGGCCATCCACGGAGGGGAGTGCGGTGCACACATGAATGGAGTAATGCTGGCCAGAAAGATCCTCAGACAGGGCTACTACTGGTTAACCATGGAGGAGGATTGTATCGGCTTTGTTCGGCGATGCCACAAATGCCAAATCCATGCAAACCGTATGAACATCCCACCGTCCAAGCTGTACAACATGACTTCCCCGTGGCCGTTTTCCGTTTGGGGGATTGATGTGATCGGTGCTGTTACCCCGAAGGGGTCAAACGGACATGAGTATATCCTGGTAGCAATAGATTATTTCACAAAGTGGGTCGAGGCCCAATCATACGCGGTGTTGAAAGCGTCGCACGTCGCAAAGTTCATCAGAAACAACATCATCTGTCGCTACGGGGTGCTGTAGACACCCCATTTTTGACCGTCCTCAAGACTTGGACGTCACCGCTCAAACACTCGGTGATTATCCATGTTTGTGTTTGTTTGGAGTTCCCGGAGGTCTTGGCTCGCGCGCCCTACCTCAGAATCTCCGAACTTGACCGTTCAGTGTCCGGTTTTGCACCGAACATTTGCATCTTGCCTTGGAAAGGCAGGGTGGGGCTTGTAGACCATCCCCACCCATCACCGGCAGTGACTAGATGCCATCGGCTAGTTTTTGCTGCCACCGGCAATATAGTTTGCCGGCCGGCACTCTTTGTTGCCGGTCAGCACTCTTTTGTGCCGGTCGGCACTCTTTTTGGCCAAGATGGCATTTTTTGCCGGCCGATTGCTGTTCATCTGCTTTTGCAGATATTTTTAGACAGCTGTATTGATTTTGCTCCCCTCCATACACGTGTATGGAGGGATCTCCCTCTTGCAAAGCTTGTCTTGTAAGCTTTACAAGAGGCATATAGAGAGAAGCTCTCTCTAAGGCAAAAAAAAGAGGAGGCTTTTAGACATTTTTGAGAGAGAAAAATACAGAGGAGAGCTCTGGTTTTCTAGGGTTAGGGTTAGATACACTCATTTATCTCTCTTTTCCTCTCATTTTGCACACTAGGTGTTTTGTGTCTTACTATTGCACACAAACACCTAGTGTTTCACCTTCCTCTTGAGATTAGGATTCTAAGGGCTTGTTCTTGAGTTTCTTGACTGGTTTGGAGCCAAAGGAGGCCATTGGAGCATCCTTGTTGAAGAGGACTACAAGGGTAAGAAACTTACATCTTTATCCCCTATTTTTGCATTGATTTTCTACTAGTCTTAGAGCTGTTTTTGTGATTATTGTATAACATAAAAAAGTTCTATTTTTAAGCCCTCTTTGTTTTTTATTAAGAGTGTTTTGTTGTTTGAGGGTTGTTGACCACCCTTAGGCCTCAAAAGGCCTCTTTTTGAGCCATTTCGTGCTAGCTCCGGGATTTTGGTGTTGAGGTCTCTTCACCACTGAAATCTTGAGGGATTTCAGTGGTGAAGATGATGCCTTGAAGTCCCAAGAAGGAGAGGGCCACCCCCTCTCCTTGTTGTCCTTGAAAAGGGCTTATTTGGCCTCTTAAGGAAGCCTATGCTTGAGTGTGTCCTGAGCATGTTTGGTTTGTTTTTCATGCTTATATATCCATGATATAACATGATTTAAAGTTGGTTTTGGAACTCCATGCATGCTTAGCATAGTTGCCATGTAATGCCTTGTTTATGCCTTAATGTGCCTTAGGTTATTAGCCCTTGTTGGAGCATGTTTTAGGCTTGCATTTGTGAAGTTTATGTGCTTATTTTGTCATGTTTTAGCTCTGTCCATAGTCGTTTGGGTTGATCTTTGCATGCATTATATAGCTCCTTTGTATTTGGGCTTGTTGGCCTTGAGTATGTGCATATCTAGCATGCCATCTTTGCATTGTTTTGATGATTTGGAATCATCCTACATGCTATTTCAGTCCCATTTCCATGCTCGTTTGATCGCCTTGCATGTCTCTTTAATGCTTTGAAAGCATGTGTTGCAATGCCCCCATGTTTTGGCCATGGTGTGTGCCTTTGTATTTGGGCCATTTAGATGCCATCTAAGTAGTCCATTAGCTTTGTTTTAACATGCTAAACCTCTGATTTTGGTCCCTCCTTGCATGCCTTGTTTGGTCTTGTTAAGTGCAGTCCATTGCTCCATTGGTTTGTTTTGAGCGCTTAGGCCATTTGGTGCATGCTTGGCTTGATTGGTTGCTTGGTTTGGCACCATGTATTAGCATGATTTTCAGAGCTTATGTTGCATGATACTTGCTCATGTTTGCCTCTTTCAAGCGTGCTTGAATGTTGTTTGATTTGTGCTTAAGTGTTGGTCCTTATGTGCATGTGTGTGTGCATGCCATTTAACTCTCACTTTTTAGCACAATGGCCACTGTTTTAGGCCTTATTAGAGTTGCCTAATTCATGTTTAAATCCATCTTTGCCATCCATTTGCATTACCATATGTATGCTTGTATGCTTGCATAAATGCTTTGCCATGCCATGTTGCATTCCTAGCTTGTATGCCTAGGTTGCATTGCATTTTGCATGCATGCCTTGTTCCTTGAATTGGTGATAGGAATTGGGCCTAATTTGTTTGATTGGTTTGCATGCATTTGAAACCAAAGTTGCATACTTGGTTCATTGGGCCATCATGCATGGAAATGCGTGATTGATGGTCCGAGAACCAAGGCACATGTCCCTTTGAGCCATTACAATGACAAGAGACATGGTTGGTGCACACATGCTTTGAACTGTGCTGCCATGCCTTGTTTTGCCCTCTGTTGCTGTGAGTTGCAGGTTCTGCAGGAATACTCTGCCGACCGGCAGTGTAATGTGCCGACCGGCACCTTTTTCTCTGCCGACAGACCCTATTTTGTGCCGATGGCCATATTACACTGCCGGTGGAAGTTTCATTCAGCCGGTGATGATCCCCTCTGTCCCAGGATGTAGTCCTGAGGTTTTGACAACCTCCAGAGGAGGAAAGGAAGGAAAACAGAGGCAGCTCGCGCATGGTGGCGCGTTTCCCGAGACGTTTTCCTGCTTTAATTAATTTATTTAATTTGTTAATTAAATTAGTTAATTTGTAATATTAATTAGCTTGTGTAGTTAATTAATTTGTAATATTTATTCAGTCCCTCCGAGCGAGGGCAAATCTGTAATAAGTGTGCATGAGTGTGTGTATGTCTTCCAACCTCACGTCTTTCTTCCCTTTTATTTACCTGCTTATGATGGTAGATTAGGGCACGTTTAATTCAGCATGCCTTATGCTATGCATGTGTGCATCCATGCATTTGTATTACACGCATTAGGCTCGGTACATCACGCTAACTGCATCAATACTTCAATTCCAAACTGAATAAGTGATAACTGTGCATTTTCACATGACATGTTTAGGATAGCCGAGCCTATTCTAGATTGCATTCTTGTATGCGATGCATTAGGCATTCAACATGGACTTGGATCATGCATGTTTGCTAACAAGTTCTTTGTTTTGGCATGGAGTACTATGTAAGTATTTCCGCTTTAGCATATCGCATGAGTGTGAATATTGCCATGACAGCATGCTTAACATGTGGCTAGATGCTTATGTGTTAAACTGTTTGAATGCCTGTGGGTGGAGGTTGGATTGCTTGAGTTGGAAAAACTCGCTGAAATCCGTGTTTTAGCCTACTTATGAGTAGCAAATCCCGAAACATTTTCAAAACAAACGGATATGCAACGCTTATTTCCAAATTAGGCAATCTAGTCTATACTTGTTTGCTGCGCGCATAACATAGTAATTCTAGGCTAATAACTGGAATGAGAACACATAAAGTTTTCAAAAACGGATATCACGGTTAGTAGAGGCCGGTCTTCGGACCGGGCGAAAGGGGGTGCTCATAGCTGACCTTCCCCGATCGTACCCAAGCTCCCGAGCCGAGACAAACTCCGGTGATGACGGACATGTGGCCTTCGGCACCGAGTCAGGGTTTCCTAAATTCCCCCATTTTTAAATATTTAGGTGGCGACTCTGTATCTGGCAAAGCAGTCCATCTTTGGCACTACTTTTTCAAAAATTAGTTTCTCAAAACGATTTGCCAGATTTGGACTCTTTGGTTCAGATTTAGAACCGTGACACAAATCGAGTCCGAACTGTAGCATGAGGCCCACGCGGGCGCGTCTACAGTTTCTGGCGACTCTGCTGGGGAGTTTAGAGAGCTTAACTCAAACTTGTGATATCCTGTTTTGATTTCGCTCATGTGTTTCTTTGCATTGCATGTGCATTGGTGCGCCTAGGAACACAGTGTTTGCCATCTGCCATTCCTAAACGGTTTGCTGGAGGCTTGTCTTGTCAAGGCATGTCCATAAGGCTGACCGGCTATGGGCTCTGACAGCATGGGAACACAAACCCTGATTTTACCGGGGCACCCTTTTTGACCATTCGACCTAGTACATACTCGGAACCATAGTGACCATTCCAAGCTAGGACAGGTTGCTTACCCGATGCTAAGTTGTTTGAAACCGCTGCGTGCGTAGTGAAACCCTAGCTCCTGACAAAATAGGACAGGGCAACCCTACCCCAACATAGGGGTGTTTTGTTCTCTTTACTTGCTATGTGCTTTTAGAGTGTATCTCTACAGGAACGCATATACCAGTTTACGAGTTTAAGTATCGGGCCCGAAGGCGCCAGAATCAGTATTGTTGAGAATCAGTTGTGAGAATCAGTTATCCGCGGGTATCGGTTCAGTTTTTGGGAACAGTGATTTCTGGGAACAGTGATCAGTAGTAGGGTACAGTTGCTGGCTACACCCGTGTTTGATCAGTTTGGGCTGAAATGCTGTCTGTTTTTCCTTTCAGTCCAGAAAGTTGCAGAGTTGATACAGAACAGCCAGTATCCCCCTTGCTGAGGCAGGATTTATGGCGGCACAAAGTTCAGAAGAAATTGTGGTCATGACGGCTGCATTGGAGCCGGGGACCGCTCCGCAGAGTGAGACCAACATCAGTATGTCATACCCGCCCAGGTCGCCCGTTGTGCACCCGGTTTGGGCTCCCCAGTTATACCAGGCTCGTGAGCCCACCACCTTCGAATTGATGGGGATGATAGGCGATGTCCAAAGGTCTGTGGCGGACCTCGCCTATGGAATGTCGGCTTCACCGCCAGCGGCGCCGTATGCCGGGAATTTTGTACCACAGGAGCCCCCGCTACTGGGGCGGATTGTGATAGAGCTCAGCCAGCCAGAGGTGGCTTCTGGCTACAGCTGCGACATGCCAGCACCAACCCCGACCCTTGATCAGGCTGAGGCCAGAGGAAAAGACAAGGCAAAGATAGATGCCGACCCCATTGAGCAACTGCTGTGGGCAGTTGAGGCTCTGAAAGCCAGAGGGATGAACAAACAACAAACATCCGCAATCGTGACCAAAGCTGTGGATGATGCTTTCCCCGCTCCAATCAAAGGCAGTTCAAGCCAGACAGAAAACCGGGATGGGCCCCGTCATGCCCAGACAATTCCAGTAGCTCCCACCCCTGCACCGGGAAAGGTTCAAAAAGCCAGGGCAGCGCCAGCTGATCCTTTCGCCAGCGCATCTGGCAAGAATCCTCAAACTACAAAGTACCTGCCCCGAGGGCGCAGGGTCTTCCACGACCTCCACATGCCTTTGTCTAGGGCATTGCTAATACTGGCGAAGAATGGGCATCTCAAGCCTTTGGAGCCTCGGCCACTCCCGAAGAATCTTCCCGCCACTCATGATGCTACCTTGTACTGCGCGTACCATCAACAGTCCGGTCACAGTACCGATGGATGTTCCCGCCTTCGTCATGAAGTGCAGGATTTGATTGATAACAAGGTTATCCTACCACCCACCTCGGGCAAGCCCGTCACCACTCAGTTGTTGGATTTCGAGGGCTCAGACACTGCGAGTATGTGAACCGCCTGCGGGCAACATTTGGTACATTTTGGATGAAGCGTCTGGCACGCATTTTTGAGCATCGACGAAACTGAGTTTTGTAAATCCTGGCTCGGATATCGAGTCAGTCTTTTGTTTTGAGTCTGTCTCTTTGTCTTGAGTCAGTCTTTTGCTTAAGGGTCTGTCTGGTTGTATCGAGTCAGTCCCCGTTGTATATAATACCAGGTGATTCTGGGGTTGTTGTCCCGAACACCGTTTTGTTTTGTAATTATCTGTTTTCGTTTTGAGTCTGTTTCTGCCGAGGAGTCAGTTGCACCAACAGAGCCGATTGAAACAGCTGTTGCTATCTCAACCTTCATGCTTGCTTTCGGCATAAGGACCAGAGAATTTAAATGGGCTGACAGTACATCTCGCCTGCTCTCCTGTGTGCCCAAATTCATTGCATTAACCTAAGTTTTTCAAAGAAAAAACAAACTTTTGAACACTGCGGTGATGAAAACGAAGAGGAAGGAATTCCTCGGGTTTTGCAAAATTTTGATCATTTTGAGAAAAAGAGAGGCGTGCTAAGCCTTTTTATGAATAAAATCATGCTTGTCGGCGTGAATACTGAGAAGGATCCTGGCTTGATCCAGATTGGTTCCACACTATCTTCGGCGCGAGCGATTTGTCGCTTTCTTAAAAACTTTCAAAAACAAATGTTTTACGCGGCCCTGCGAAGACCTGTGTGGAATCGCTCTTGAGATTGCGCAACTTAGGATCGCTCTCAGCCTCAAGATTCAATCCGTTTCAAACTTTGAACCCGTTCAGAACATTCAGAGAGTTCAACGGACAAACATCATGCAAGGTCTGTATGGCCAATTCTGAAGTAGCCTTCGATCAAGAAGCACCCAAGCCGAATCAGAAGGAGTGGATCTCGCCGGAAGAAGCTCGTGGAGCAACCGGGATGGATTCTCCGCAAATCAGTGCAACAGTCGTTCTCCTAGACGCAGGGAGGCTTCAATTTCAAAAAAAAAAAACCATTTGGCATGGACTTGCTACACTTTTACCCTTTGAGAGGCTCGCTGGGCCGAAAACCCGGAAGGGCGGCCCAGGCAAAAGTTAGAGCAAGAGAAAAATACAAAAAATACAAAAGAAGCAAAAAATACAAAAAGAGAAAGAATGAAAAAAAAAAGAGAAGAAAAAAAAAAGGCAAGAAGAAAAAAAAGAAATGAAAAAGAAATAGAAAATAGAAAATGAAAAGAAGCTCGCAAGGTCGAAAACCCGCATTGGGCGCCTTGGCAAAAGTAAGAGCCAAACAAAGTGAAGGTTAAAATACCCGAGTGGACCTTAACCGGAACTACGTAAGGCTTGATTCCCATGTTTGGGATACGTAGGCAACTTCATCATGAAGTCCAGCCCCCAACGCTTTCATAAGCGTTTCAGTCCATGCAATGGTTTCGATTTCATCCTCAAAATCCAGCGGCCAACACCTTCCAAGGCGATTGTGTCCATATATTGGTTGTGGCCGTCTTCGTCGTGTCCAAGAGTTCGGCCACCGCCAATGAAGACTGTCTACAGACTGTTGCGGCATCATCCAAACAAGGGCCAACTTTCCGTTGCCACGAGCCGTCGCGAGACGCCATTCAAACTAGGGGCAACTTTCCGTTGCCTCCCACCCCCTTCAAACCAGGGGCAATTTTCCATTGCCTCCGATCCGAGGCTGCGCATCTCAAAGAGTAAGTTTCATGCCCGTTGAGCATTGACTGTTTGCAAAATAGTTTTTGAAAATTTTTACTGAGGTTGACTATTTTCTCGAAAACTATTTCATTTTCCAAAACTGGACCATTGTCTTGGACCCCAAAAGGAAAATTTTCAGTGCTTACATGCCTGACTTGCACGGTTTTCAAATCAAAAATCGAACAAGTACGCTAATCCGACTCTCATTTTGATCAAAATTATTTTAGTAGAAAGCAAAAACGAAAAATGGTTAAAATGATGAACTAGGGGCACAGTTGAGTCAGGCGTTCTGTCTTTCCCCCGTCACCAACGTACTTGCCAGAAGAGCACTCTGCCCGCCGGAAGAAATAGCTGTGAGCTAACGGTGTGGAGCATGAACCCACACCTTTCTATTTATCCATCAATCACCCCGGGGAGGGATGAAAAATGAGAGAATGAAGAATAGAGAGGTGTAAGTTGAGAGAAAAGTGAAGAATAGGGTTTTGAGAGAAAATCCGAGCTCGAGAGCCGAGTGATGTGAGAATCACAAATCAGAGAGGGCGGGAAACAATACCCAGATTGAACTGGCTCCTCGTGGTCCGAGGTCCCCCATCTTCGTTAAAACGTCTGTGTGTCGTGTCTTTTGATTTATCAGTCTCATCTTTTGTTTAGAGCGTGTCTCACTGTGTTTAGGTCGTGTACCTGTATTTGAGTCCTCCCTGCTGTGTTCAGTTGTAGGCTCGATATCCCGGTTTGAAAAACCCTCATTCAATTTCAAAAATCATTTATGCTCAGAATGCTGTGCCATTCTCTACATTTGAACGCATTTCGACTCCAACCGGTTCCATCTTTGAGGTCTGTCCTATTAGATTGGGCTGTTTGTTTGAGGATTGCCGTGTGCAGAATGAATCGAATGCTGTGTTTTGGGCTGTATGCAGATTAATCCCCAACAGAGTAAGGGCTGTGTGTCCAGAATCAGGCAGTGGGTTATTTTGCTGTTGGCTGTTCAGTTATCTGATTATTACAGTGTGAGTATTCAAGTTTCAGACAACCAATCAATTCCATTTACATTGAGGTGTAACATGATGAGATGCGATGCAATGCATGAGACGTATAAATGTAAACACTTTTTCAGATAAAAAGTCTGTTTCATTTCACTATCTTTTCAAATGTACAAGCTTTGGAAACAAAATCTGCCTGCGGCAGTACAAGGTAATCTAACTACCAAGAAAAGAAGAAAAGAAGAAGAAAGAAGAAAGATAACAAAAATCTGCATCTGTGACAAGCACTCCAAGGGCCGTCAGTCCGCCCTAGTCCTCTTCCTGGACGAAGGTCCAGGAGCATCGTCAGCATCGTCGTCAGAGCCCGAGCTAGAACCGTCTCCGGTCTCCTCCTCCGATGACCCTGCCTCCGCCTCTGACTCCTCCTCGTCGTCGTCATCCGGGACTGGAGCTCGCGAGCTACTCCCGACATGAGTACGCCCACCCCTGGTACGGGGAAATATCCGGCCCTCCTTATCTCTCCCCCGGGCAGGGATAGAAGGTCCCGCTGGAGCACCTCCCGCCATGGGAATCTGGAAAGGAGGCTGAAAAGTACGAAAAGGGAAATGCATCAGTATACTGTGAACAGTTTAAAGGTGTAGAATGCAGTGTATGAGTACAGTGTGGGAATGCCGTGAGCAGTCTATCGGCGTAGAATGCAGTGTGTGAGTACAGTGTATGAATGCCGTGAGCAGTTTATCAATGCAGGGTACAGTACAGAATGCAGTGTATGCAGTGTGTCAGATACTGTGAGATCAGTGTATCAGGTGTGATGCCATGAATCAGATTATGCAAAGCAGTGTATGAATGGTTTGAGGCCAGTGTCAGAAGGACATACCGGTATGCTGTAGACGGCTAGGAGGTCAAAAGTCCGCTGAAGCATCCCCATCATCGAGGCATTCATCGCCAACGACTGACGGGTGTACTCAGAAGAGGCCTGCAAAATATTAGATGCATCAATATTCTGTGGAATATCAAACTGAAACGAAATGACTGTACGAAATACAGTGGTACGTACCGGTGGTAAGTCGGGGACGTCAATGAACTCGTGACCAGCCGGCGGAGGGGCGAAGGGGAGCTGATAAGTCATCCCACCCTGCCCCTGGAAGGTCAGTACAGCAGGCAGGGCGGGCCAGCCAGTCCCTCGTCCTCCCTGAGCTCCGCCCCTGCCACGGACGCGGGCCCTCCTCGAAGATCCAACTCCCGCTCCGGCCCCAGCCGCTGATGCCATAGGCCTGGCCCCCTCTGCTCGACGGCCGCTCAGGGGGCGCATCAAGTATGTCCGCACATACTCCCCATAGTCGCCGGTGCCTCGGAAGCCGGTCTCCTCCCAGCCGATGGAGTAGTCATCCAGCTGCTCACGGGTGAGTCCCTCGGTCTCCCTCATCTCTGCAGGAGGGTGAGCCGGGACTATCTGCTCAGGTAACCCCCGGGTCTGGCGTAGAAAACGCTCCCCCAGGTACCAAGCCCGACAGACCGGGCCCTCTAGCAAGATCCAGAAACACGAGGTCTCCTCAGCACCAGGGAACCGATCCCGCATCGCCGCCGGCAAGGAAGCCCATGGCCGCCAAGTGATCTGAAAGTGACAGACAGTTTGTTATCTACTGTTATTGAAATATGCAGTGGGAAAGAGAAGCTAAATAAACTGAAAGTAAAACATACCTCGGCCGGGGTAATGGTGTCAAAGTATCGGCGGAAGAAGCCGAATGTCTCCCGTGGTCGCCGGGTGCATCTCCCGTCGAAACGACTCGAGAACGGGACAGCCGGAGGAGGCTCCGCGACTGGTACGGGTGCAAGCCTAGGGAAGTAGGCGTAAACCCACAACTGCAAAACAGATGTCAGTACGACCATCAGTTGAAGCAGAATATGCAGAATAAAGCAGAAATGGCAGAGCCGTGTGTTGTGCAGTGTATTGTGCAGTGTACAGTGTGAGC
Organism: Camellia sinensis; assembly: GCF_055761805.1. Taxonomy (NCBI): domain Eukaryota; kingdom Viridiplantae; phylum Streptophyta; class Magnoliopsida; order Ericales; family Theaceae; genus Camellia; species Camellia sinensis. The sequence continues at coordinate 55,849,784 of NC_138967.1, forward strand.
AGTGTACAGTCAGCGTAAAGCAGAATGTATGTGTGTGCCGTGTGTACAGTATACAGTGGGTATAAAGCAAACTACAGTGTGTGCAGTGTACAGAGTACAGAAAGTACGAGACAGAAATGAAAAAGCGGAGAAGAGATGTACCTCCCAAGCTCGCCAGTAGCCTCCGAGTAGCTGGCCGCTGCCGCGCGAAGCCGAGCTCATGTACCCGTAAAGGGTGGCCAGAGCAGCACCGCCCCAATCATAGTGCAGGATGTCCCGGACGTCCACCAGTGCGCTGAGAAGACAGAGAGGCACGGTGTTCGCCCGGTCGGCGAAGATGGTAGTCCCGAACAGGAACATGAGGAAGCCGCGCGCATACCTCTCCGCATCCTCCTGGGTCATCTGCGCCTCCTTCTCCAATGCGGGCTGGACCCGGAACTGGACCTCAAACCAGGAGTATTGTACAAAACCTGGACGAGCTAGTGGTGGTGCCTCCCCCAGCAGGTAAACCTGAGCGGCGGTCCACTCATCCATGTCAGTGTCGAAGGGGATCGGATCACCCCCTACCCCGATGCCTGTGAGCATCGAGAAGTCATAAGGGGTCATCGTCATGTCCCCTGCAGCAGAAAAGTGGAACGAATCGGTGGTGTCCCACCACCTCTCCGCCAGAGCGGCAAGAAGAGGTCTGCAGGTGGACAACCTAGAGAGCCCTCGGCAGAAGGTGCCGAAGCCCGCCCGATCCACGATGCGCTGGACCGCATCAGGGAGCTCGTCATACCACTCCCGTGCACCAGTATTCCCATACCCGCGAATGGTATGGGAACCCTCCTGTAAACAGAAAATGACAATTGTAAGACAACATTCAAAATGCAGTTTTGAAAAGACAGATATGGCATGTATGCAAGTTTGTCAGATTCAGGCAAATACCGGGTGCCGGTGTGCTTACAGTGAATTACGTGTGCTGTGTCAGCGTGTTTGAGTGTTTCAGAACAGATATGGCATGTATGCAAGTTTGTCAGATTCAGGCAAATACCGGGTGCCGGTGTGCTTACAGTGAATTACGTGTGCTGTGTCAGCATGTTTGAGTGTTTCAGAACAGATATGGCATGTATGCAAGTTTGACGGATTCAGACAAATACTGGGTGCCAGTGTGTGTGCGGTAGAATACAATGAGTACAGTGTGTTTGAGTGATTCAGGGCCAGTGCAGTGTGTGTGCATGTGTCAGTCTCAAACAGATATCAGTTGTATGTATGTTTACAGTCAACTACGGTCTACGGCATATCAGATTTCAGCAGTTAAAGAATACAACTAACTATGGCAGTTTTGTATCCTACATTGCGGAAAGTAAAGCAGAAGATGAAGAGTTACCTCGGAAGTGCCGAATGAAAGGTGGGAGGTAGGCTCACGCAGCAGTAGCTCAGGCGCCGCGTACCTCTCGAAGCTCCGGAACTGACGCAGACCGTCGGGGGGCAGAACATGGACCGCCGGCCGGTAGGTCGTCGGGTCGAACGGGCGCTGGCTCAATGGTAAAAGCTCTACTCCGGGGTCCATCTCGTGGTCCGGGGGAGTCCCGACATGTGGAATGTCGTCCGCCATAAAGAGAGTGGTGTGAAAATGGCCGGAAAAGGAAAACCGAGCCGGAATGCGAAGAGTCAACTGAAAAGTCAACTCCCGAGAGGGTAGGAAATTGCCGGAAAGGCCGGAATGTGAAGCGGCATGGAAATGAAGAGGAAAGTGAGGGGAGCAAACCCCGAAAAGGCGAGAACGCCAAACGAGGCACCGAAACGAGAATGTGATCGGTGGAAAATGTCCGAAACGCGAAGAGGATCGCGAATCCGACGACGAAACGAGCGTAGAACGCGAAGAAACGGGCGAAAAATGAGAGAGAAGCACTCTAGAGAGAGAGGGCAAAGGTTTTCGGCGGTGGGGGGATGAGAAAATAGGGTTTTGAAACCCTATTTTATAATGCCCAAGGTGAAAAGACAAAACTGCCCCGATTCAGCAACTGTTTGCCGGTCGGCAATATTTTGTGCCGGCCGGCACTTTTTTGTGCCGATGAAGTTGTTTTTGTGCCGATGGCAAGCCGGTGGCCTCCTCTTTCAGCCGGTGGGGTTCCCACAGCCTTGTTTAGGCCATTTGAGCTGTTTTGGGTCTTCATAGCTGAAGAAAGTGCAAGAAAGTGCATCTCCGACGTTCAACCGGCCTCCGTTCTGACCGCGGGCCGTGTCTCCAGTGCGTGGCACTCGAATTCATGCAAGGTGTATCCTTTTTGTATCCTTTTAAATTCGAAAGTTGCCCCATGTGTGTTCCATGGGTTCATCACACTACTTCGATGCATCGCATCGCGCTGTCATGCGCCACACATTTGCATTGTTATGCACGTGTTACGTGCGTTACAACATGCACCCCTTTGCATTGTCGTGCACATTTCTCATGCATCATCATTGCATTTCCATTCCATGCATTGTCATGCATTCTAGAATACGTGCGTTGTTGCGCATTTAAGCCCATTTACATTCCGTGTGGCATGCATGTCGCACTTAGCATCGCACTGTTTTGTGCATTTCAAACCTCGCGCTGTTTTGCGCATCTCATTGCATTTTGCATTGTCATGCATGTTAATTACATTACCTGCGTAGACCGCATGTTTGTAATCATTTCTTAACTTGCGTAGACCGCATGTCAATGTTTTACTTGCGTAGACCGCATGATAATTCTTTACTTGCGTAGACCGCATGTTATTTCTCTCTTTGCGTAGACCGCATATCAATTCTTTACTTGCGTAGACCGCATGTCAATGTTTTACTTGCGTAGACCGCATATCAATTCTTTACTTGCGTAGACCGCATGTTATTTCTCTCCTTGCGTAGACCGCATATCAATTCTTTACTTGCGTAGACCGCATGTTATTTCTCTCTTTGCGTAGACCGCCTGATAATTTCTCTACTTGCGTAGACCGCATATCAATTCTTTACTTGCGTAGACCGCATGTTTTGACTGCGTAGACCGCATGATTCAAATTCATTACCTGCGTAGACCGCATGTTTTGATTTGCGTGGACCGCATGTTTAATTTCATTACTTGCGTAGACCGCATGTTTTGATTTGCGTAGACCGCATGTTTAATTTCATTACCTGCGTAGACCGCATGTTTTGATTGCGTAGACCGCATGTTTAATTCCATTACCTGCGTAGACCGCATGTTTTGATTGCGTAGACCGCATGTTTAATTTCATTACTTGCGTAGACCGCATGTTTTGACTTGCGTAGACCGCATGTTTAATTTCATTACCTGCGTAGACCGCATGCCTTGATTGCGTAGACCGCATATTTCGATTGCGTAGACCGCATGTTTAATTTCAATGCCTGCGTAGACCGCATGTTTTGATTGCGTAGACCGCATGTTTAATTTCATTACTTGCGTAGACCGCATGTTTTGATTGCGTAGACCGCATGTTAATTCCATTATCTGCGTAGACCGCATATTTTGATTGCGTAAACCGCATGCTTAGTTTCGTTATTTGCGTAGACCGCATGTGTTAATAGCGTAGACCGCTTGTTTGTTTCGTTACCTGCGTAGACCGCGTGCTTATGATCAACTTCGTCGCCTGCGTAGACCGCTTGCTCCACGTACCTAGTTGTATCTCCGTATGCATTGTCATGCTCTCCACTTGCTTTGCGCTGTCACGCATTTCGAGTGCACCACTTTTGCATTGTCATGCATGTTACCAACCATATTGTACCTGTTAAGTTTGTTTTCTTCGCAGGCACGATATTGTATGTACGGTTCATTTGAGGCTGGTGCAACCAGACGAGCCGCACAGGTATTGTATCTCCCGAGTGAGACGTATTGAGAATGCCATATTTCTCTTACATCCTTTCTGCATTGTAGTGTAGTTTGGTATGCTAGCTTAAAACTGTCGCATGTTTGCTTCGTTACAGCTGTCTTTGCATGATCATAAGTTATGCTCGGCTCCGTGCATTGTCTTGCATTTTGCCCCTGCCTTCGGGCGCATATCTTATTTGTTTTGCATGTTTGTCTGAGTCTTCGGCCTTGTCAAAAATGGGTCGTCTCTGGGCTTTGACATTCACTCCCGTCATTGTTATGACTTTCGAGTTCTGTCAAAGAGGGGCAACTGTAGACACCCCATTTTTGACCGTCCTCAAGACTTGGACGTCACCGCTCGAACACTCGGTGATTATCCATGTTTGTGTTTGTTTGGAGTTCCCGGAGGTCTTGGCTCGTGCGCCCTACCTCAGAATCTCCGAACTTGACCGTTCAGTGTCCGGTTTTGCACCGAACACTTGTGTTTTGCCTTGGAAGGGCAGGGTGAGGCTTGTAGACCATCCCCACCCACCACCAGCATTGGCTTGAGGCCACCGGCTGGTTTTTGTGGCCACCGGCAATATAGTTTGCCGGCCGGCACTATTTGTTGCCGACGAGCACTATTTGTTGCCGACCGGCACTCTCTTTGGCCAAGATGGCATTTTTTGCCGGCCGATTGCTGTTCATCTGCTTTTGCAGATATTTTAGGACAGCTGTGTGGCTTTTGCTCCCCTCCATACACGTGTATGGAGGGATCTCCCTCTTGCAAAGCTTGTCTTGTAAGCTTTACAAGAGGCATATAGAGAGGGCTCTCTCTAAGGCATAGAGGTTAGAGGCTTTAGACATTTTTGAGAGAGAAAATACAGAGGAGAGCTCTGGTTTTCTAGGGTTAGGGTTAGATACACTCATCTATCTCTCTTTTCCTCTCATTTTGCACACTAGGTGTTTTGTGTCTTACTATTGCACACAAACACCTAGTGTTTCACCTTCCTCTTGAGATTAGGATTCTAAGGGCTTGTTCTTGAGTTTCTTGACTGGTTTGGAGCCAAAGGAGGCCATTGGAGCATCCTTGTTGAAGAGGACTACAAGGGTAAGAAACTTACATCTTTATCCCCTATTTTTGCATTGATTTTCTACTAGTCTTAGAGCTGTTTTTGTGATTATTGTATAACATAAAAAAGTTCTGTTTTTAAGCCCTCTTTGTTGTTTATTAAGAGTGTTTTGTTGTTTGAGGGTTGTTGACCACCCTTAGGCCTCAAAAGGCCTCTTTTTGAGCCATTTCATGCTAGCTCCGGGATTTTGGTGTTGAGGTCTCTTCACCACTGAAATCTTGAGGGATTTCAGTGGTGAAGATGATGCCTTGAAGTCCCAAGAAGGAGAGGGCCACCCCCTCTCCTTGTTGTCCTTGAAAAGGGCTTATTTTGGCCTCTTAAGGAAGCCTATGCTTGAGTGTGTGCTGAGCATGTTTGGTTTGTTTTTCATGCTTATATATCCATGATATAACATGATTTAAAGTTGGTTTTGGAACTCCATGCATGCTTAGCATAGTTGCCATGTAATGCCTTGTTTATGCCTTAATGTGCCTTAGGTTATTAGCCCTTGTTGGAGCATGTTTTAGGCTTGCATTTGTGAAGTTTATGTGCTTATTTTGTCATGTTTTAGCTCTGTCCATAGTCGTTTGGGTTGATCTTTGCATGCATTATATAGCTCCTTTGTATTTGGGCTTGTTGGCCTTGAGTATGTGCATGTGTAGCATGCCATCTTTGCATTGTTTTGATGATTTGGAAGCATCCTACATGCTATTTCAGTCCCATTTCCATGCTCTTTTGATCGCCTTGCATGTCTCTTTAATGCTTTGAAAGCATGTGTTGCAATGCCCCCATGTTTTGGCCATGGTGTGTGCCTTTGTATTTGGGCCATTTAGATGCCATCTAAGTAGTCCTTTAGCTTTGTTTTAACATGCTAAACCTCTGATTTTGGTCCCTCCTTGCATGCCTTGTTTGGTCTTGTTAAGTGCAGTCCATTGCTCCATTGGTTTGTTTTGAGCGCTTAGGCCATTTGGTGCATGCTTGGCTTGATTGGTTGCTTGGTTTGGCACCATGTATTAGCATGATTTTCAGAGCTTATGTTGCATGATACTTGCTCATGTTTGCCTCTTTCAAGCGTGCTTGAATGTTGTTTGATTTGTGCTTAAGTGTTGGTCCTTATGTGCATGTGTGTGTGCATGCCATTTAACTCTCACTTTTTAGCACAATGGCCACTGTTTTAGGCCTTATTAGAGTTGCCTAATTCATGTTTAAGTCCATCTTTGCCATCCATTTGCATTACCATATGTATGCTTGTATGCTTGCATAAATGCTTTGCCATGCCATGTTGCATTCCTAGCTTGTATGCCTAGGTTGCATTGCATTTTGCATGCATGCCTTGTTCCTTGAATTGGTGATAGGAATTGGGCCTAATTTATTTGATTGGTTTGCATGCATTTGAAACCAAAGTTGCATACTTGGTTCATTGGGCCATCATGCATGGAAATGCGTGATTGATGGTCCGAGAACCAAGGCACATGTCCCTTTGAGCCATTACAATGACAAGAGACATGGTTGGTGCATACATGCTTTGAACTGTGCTGCCATGCCTTGTTTTGCCCTCTGTTGCTGTGAGTTGCAGGTTCTGCAGGAATACTCTGCCGACCGGCAGTGTAATGTGCCGACCGGCACCTTTTTCTCTGCCGACAGACCCTATTTTGTGCCGATGGCCATATTACACTGCCGGTGGAAGTTTCATTCAGCCGGTGATGATCCCCTCTGTCCCAGGATGTAGTCCTGAGGTTTTGACAACCTCCAGAGGAGGAAAGGAAGGAAAACAGAGGCAGCTCGCGCATGGTGGCGCGTTTCCCGAGACGTTTTCCTGCTTTAATTAATTTATTTAATTTGTTAATTAAATTAGTTAATTTGTAATATTAATTAGCTTGTGTAGTTAATTAATTTGTAATATTTATTCAGTCCCTCCGAGCGAGGGCAAATCTGTAATAAGTGTGCGTGAGTGTGTGTATGTCTTCCAACCTCACGTCTTTCTTCCCTTTTATTTACCTGCTTATGATGGTAGATTAGGGCACGTTTAATTCAGCATGCCTTATGCTATGCATGTGTGCATCCATGCATTTGTATTACACGCATTAGGCTCGGTACATCACGCTAACTGCATCAATACTTCAATTCCAAACTGAATAAGTGATAATTGTGCATTTTCACATGACATGTTTAGGATAGCCGAGCCTATTCTAGATTGCATTCTTGTATGCGATGCATTAGGCATTCAACATGGACTTGGATCATGCATGTTTGCTAACAAGTTCTTTGTTTTGGCATGGAGTACTATGTAAGTATTTCCGCTTTAGCATATCGCATGAGTGTGAATATTGCCATGACAGCATGCTTAACATGTGGCTAGATGCTTATGTGTTAAACTGTTTGAATGCCTGTGGGTGGAGGTTGGATTGCTTGAGTTGGAAAAACTCGCTGAAATCCGTGTTTTAGCCTACTTATGAGTAGCAAATCCCGAAACATTTTCAAAACAAACGGATATGCAACGCTTATTTCCAAATTAGGCAATCTAGTCTATACTTGTTTGCTGCGCGCATAACATAGTAATTCTAGGCTAATAACTGGAATGAGAACACATAAAGTTTTCAAAAACGGATATCACGGTTAGTAGAGGCCGGTCTTCGGACCGGGCGAAAGGGGGTGCTCATAGCTGACCTTCCCCGATCGTACCCAAGCTCCCGAGCCGAGACAAACTCCGGTGATGACGGACATGTGGCCTTCGGCACCGAGTCAGGGTTTCCTAAATTCCCCCATTTTTAAATATTTAGGTGGCGACTCTGTATCTGGCAAAGCAGTCCATGTTTGGCACTACTTTTTCAAAAATCAGTTTCTCAAAACGATTTGCCAGATTTGGACTCTTTGGTTCAGATTTAGAACCGTGACACAAATCGAGTCCGAACTGTAGCATGAGGCCCACGCGGGCGCGTCTACAGGTGCCAAACGGGATTATTTCGGATAACGGATCCCACTTCAAGAAAGAAGTGGTTGACTTGTTGGAGAAGTATAACGTGGCTTTTCATAAGTCATCTACATACCGGCCGCAAACCAACGGAGCAGTTGAGGCCGCCAACAAGAACATCAAGCACATACTGCGGAAGATGGTAGAGACCTACCGGGATTGGCCAGATAAGTTGCCGTTTGCTCTGTGTGGCTACAGGACTTCAATTAGAACTTCTACCGGAGCGACTCCGTATTCTTTGGTCTATGGAATGGAGGCTGTTCTACCCATTGAAATTGAAGTTCCGTCTTTACGGGTATTGGCCGAGTGTCAGATAGCTGAGGCAGATTGGCAGCAGAGCAGGTTCGAGGAACTTATGCTCTTTGACGAAAGAAGGCTGAAGGCACTGTATCACGTTCAGAGTTATCAGCGCAGGATCGCTCGGGCTTTTAACAAGAAGGTTAAGTCCAGAAATCTAAAGGAAGGGGATTTGGTACTCAAAGACAACCGAGCTCCCATCCATGACCCAAGGGGCAAGTTCAGACCCAATTGGACTGGTCCCTACATCATCAAAGCTATTTGGTCAGGCGGAGCTGTGGTTCTGATGGACTTAGATGGCTTAGAATTCTCTCAACCGATCAACATGGACAAGTTGAAGAAATACTATCCTTGAGAGGCTCGCTAGGCCGAAAACCCGAAAGGGCGACCTAGGCAAAAGTTAGAGCACAAAAAATTAGAAAATATAAAAAACTGAGCTCGCAAGACTGAAAACCCGCAAAGGGCGGCCTTGGCAAAAATTAGAGCGCAAAAGGAGAGGTTAAATACCCGAGTGTACCTTAACCGGAATTACGTGAGGCTTGATTCCCATGTTTGGGATACGTAGGCAGCTTCATCCTGAAGTTCAGCTATAACACTTCCCCGATCAACTTTGTCCATTTGATCATCTCAGTCATCTTTGTCCATCAGCATCCGTTGGAATCTCCAGTGCGGTGCCACTCAGACTAGGGGCAACTTTCCGTTGCTATGCAGTGCTGCGGTGCTCTTCAGACTAGGGGCAACTTTCCAATTGCAGGGATCCGGGGTTGTGCATCTCAGTGACAGCTCTTAGGCGTGTCCAGTTCTGATCCATATCGAAAATATCTTTGAAAATTTTTAATAAAAGCTAACTTTGTTCAAATAATCTTTTTACAACTTTGACCATTTTTGGACCAAAGCAGAAAATTTTCAGTACCACAACTTTCAATTTCATTGATTTCCAAACAGAGTGCTCCTGCTCTTGCATACAATCGAAGCTTTTTTATTTATTTATTACATTCATAAAGAAAACTTGAAAGTACTAATAAAGCAATAAATCTGGGGCATAGTCAAGTCAGGTGTTCCTGCGCCCCCTCCCAGAGCTGGTCGAAGCCTCTGATGCCAAGCTGGGCCCAATCTGTGCTTCTTCATTAAGCCAATCCACGCATTCGTCAGACAAAGTGCAACTAAAAGTAGAAGCAGGGGCCAGGAGTTCTCTCATCCTCCATGCGGTGGCCTGCCAAGCGAGCTGTGCGCCTCGGGCTAGGAATGCAGTAGGATATTCTATCCCCTCTGGCGGGCAGGTCTGATCATGGCCAAATTGGCGTCGAATCCGAAATGGGAAGTAGAATACACAATGAGTGAGACCAACCAGTTGAATCCCAGTCTGCCGAGGCATGTTATAACTCATCGCCGGAAGGTTCAGCCAAGGGCACCGCCAAGCAATACGGTCTGCGGACAAGTGGCACATCCAAGCGAACCACCATTCCTCATCCAAGGCATTGACTAGACGATGCCGGAAGAAGTAGCCGCGAGTTGAATATGTTGGGCAGGAGTCCACAATCTGCAGTTTGTCCATCAACCATACCTGGGGAGGGATTGAAAAATGAGAGAGTAAAAAATAGAGAGATGTACGAGGAGAGAAAAGTGAGAATGGGGTTTTGTGAGGAAAAGATCGAGCTTGAGGGCCGAGTGATGTGAGCAATACATAAATGCGAGATTGGGTGGGAAACATTACCTATAGCAATAGTGGACTCCCCGCCAATCTAGTCGTCTCATGACGATAAAAAGCGTCTAAGCCCATTAACGTCTCGGCCAGAGTCATGACAATACAGCTCTTACCCTCCCTCAAGCCTTGGGCAACCTCAATCAACCGGAAGCTAGCCCCTCCGGAGCTTGAGACAAATAGAAAATGGGACAGCATGCACAAGCAGAGGGCATGTCACCAGAAGCCTTGCCAGTGATGGTTGTTGCGATCACCAGCATCAGAAAATAGATTGGCCAAACTCGGAATGTCCAACATCCCGTCACAAATCAGAGACCGAGCATCGCGCATGCTGAATCCACACATGCGCCCTAAGGATTGGGCATGACCAAAATTAAGTTGGGGTAGAAGCTCCTCGTCGCGCTCGGATTCCATTAAGGCTCGGAAGTCTTCAAAGGTAGGACATATCTCTTGCCCGGCGAAGCTAAAGACATGCGTCACCGGAATCCAAAACCTTGCCGCGGCTTGAAGAAACGGGAGGTGCAACGGGGTACGACCCAAAGTGAATAGTGCATTTATGCCGAAACCCCGGAAATTCACTTTTTCCGAGCCATCCAAACTAGCAATCCAAGCTGTGAGATTTTGAGCAAGAAACTCTTCCATTGGAGCAAATCAGTGTGAAAATGAGAAAAACTACGAGGCTAGGATCTTTTGTAGGAGATAAGGTTGAGTGGGGGACAGGTGTCAACATTCTGGGGGTCCCCTCACTAAGTGCCGGCCGGCCAAAAACTCTGCCGACCGGCCATCTCATTTTGCCGACCAAACAGATTCATGGCCGGTAGCCATTCCTTGCAGCCGGTGGTCCATACACCAAGCCGGTGGGCTTCCTTCTAGTTTTCTGAGCTGTTGGGGAACTTCACCACCTCCACCCCCTCCCCGGCAATCAGTTCTTGCGGAGTCACGCCGGTCTGCTTGTCGGGTTTTTTTTGAACATTTGTTTATCGAGTTCTGTTTTGCCCTCTTTGAGCTCTTAATTTGTTTATCGAGTTGTACTCACACTTGTTTGGTTGCATCGTGTCTTTGTTTTGCTTATCGAGTTGTAAGTCGGTTCACTACCTAATTATTACGATTGCAGATTTCCAAAATGAGTTCAATTTCGTTCACATTGTGGTGTGATACCCTGCGATGCGATGCACAGAAAATCCACAAATGCAACACCTTTTGAACAAAATGGATTGTTTCATTCCCATCACGTGTTTTGCAAAATGTGTAATTTTGAGAAAGAATAAAACCTGCCCGAGGCAGTGCAATGTGCTTAAATTACTAGTAAAAAAGGAAAGTAAAGCATAGAGTGGCAAGGTAGCAAAGTATCAGAATTGATACCAGTGAAACTCCCCTTGCGGTTAACACACCTTCCGCATCTTTGTTCGGGTCAACCGCGTCATTGGACGCCTTCATAATACGGGAAAGCACACCTTTGAAACGTGAACCTTTGAGTTGACCCCAGGCCACAACTTCTGCGAGCAACGCTCGATGCGTGCGAAGAATGTCCCGCCCCGTATCCTTTTCATGCTTTGTGAACTCCGCAAATTGTTTCAATTATGCTGTGTAATAGTACATTCCTTTACTTGCGTAGACCGCATGTTAATTACATTACCTGCGTAGACCACATATTTTTAATTAATTTCATTACCTGCGTAGACCGCATGTTTTGATTGCGTAGACCGCATATTCAATTTCAATACCTGCGTAGACCGCATGTTTTGATTGCGTAGACCGCATATTTAATTTCAATACCTGCGTAGACCGCATGTTTTGATTGCGTAGACCGCATATTAATTTCATTACCTGCGTAGACCGCATGTTTTGATTGCGTAGACCGCATATTTAATTTCAATACCTGCGTAGACCGCATGTTTTGATTGCGTAGACCGAATATTAATTTCATTACCTGCGTAGACCGCATGTTTTGTTTGCGTAGACCGCATGATTGTTCGATTTCATTACTTGCGTAGACCGCATGTTTTGCTTGCGTAGACCGCATGATTTCTCAATTTCATTACCTGCGTAGACGGCATGCTTATGATCGATTTCGTTGCCCGCGTAGACCGCATGCTCCGCTTACATGTTTGTATCTTCACAGCATTGTTATGCTCCCCACTTGCTTTGCGATGTCACGCATTTCGAGTACACTATTATGCATGTTGCTACCAATATTGTACCTGTTAAGTTTGTTTCCTTTTCAGGCACGATATTGTATGTATGGTTCATTTGAGGCTGGTGCAACCAGACGAGCCGCACAGGTATTGTATCCTCCGAGTGAGACGTATTGAGAATTGCGTAATTCTCTTACATCCTTTCTGCATTGTAGTGTAGTTTGGCATGTGTTAGCTTAAAACCGTCGCATGTATGCTTCGTTACAGCTTTCTTTGCATGATCATAAGTTATGCTCGGCTCTGTGCATTGTCTTGCATTTTGCCCCTGCCTTCGGGCGCATATCTTGGTTGTCTTGCATGTTTGTCTGAGTCTTCGGCCTTGTCAAAAATGGGTCGTCTCTAGGCTTTGACATTCACTCCCGTCATTGTTATGACTTTCGAGTTCTGTCAAAGAGGGGCAACTGTAGACACCCCATTTTTGACCGTCCTCAAGACTTGGACGTCACCGTTTGAACACTCGGTGATAATCCATGTTTGTGTTCGTTTGGAGTTCCTGGAGGTCTCGGCTCGCGCGCCTTGTCTCAGGATCCCCGAACTCGACCGTTTAGTGTCTGGTTTCACACCAAACACTTGTGTTTTGCCTTGGAAGGGCAGGGAATGCCTTGTGAGGCATCCCCACACACCACCGGCAGTGGCTAGAGGCCACCGGCTGGTCTTTTTCTGCCATCGGCACTATTTGTTGCCGGTCGGCACATTTTACTGCTGGTCGGCATATTTTGTTGCCGGTCGGCACTCTTTTTTGTCGAAATGACATTTTTGGGCAGCCGACCACTGTTCATCCACTTTATGGAGATATTTTGTGCCAGCTGTGATAGCTGGCACCAACTCTGTCTCCCTCCATACACGTGTATGGAGGGATCTCCCTCTAAGCAAGCTTGTTGTATAAGCTTTGCAAGAGGGAGTCTTATAAGAGGAGAGCCTTCCTCTTTGATCTAGGTTAGAACTTTAGAACCAAAAACCAGAGCTTTGAGATATAGATACACTCTATCTCTATATCTCCCTCTCTCCCCTCCTTTGTGTGTGTTTCCTTGGCCTAAAGGTGGTTTTTACCTTACTTTTGCACCATTACACACACCATTACACCTTGCTCCGAGATTGAGGGACTTGGGGGGTTGTTTCTTGAGTTTTTGGACTGGTTTTGATCAAAAGAAGAGGGCTAGACCATTTGTTCTTCAAAGGATCTTCAAGGGTGAGCATCTTGCTTTATATTCCCCAAACTTGCAATAGTTTTTTACCTATCTTGCTTGCTATTTTAGCTCTTGTGTATAACATAAAAAGGGCTTGTATTTTCATGCTTTAGCACTTTCATTAAGGTCGTCTTGTGGTTTGAGTGCAAACTCACCCTTCTAGGCCTTGTTTGGTCCATTTTGATGCCTCTTTGGTAAGGCTTTGTTCACTTCAGTGTTTTGGTCCTTTCACCACCAAAAACTAGTTGATTTTCAGTGTTAAAAAAGGTGGTTTGAAGTCTTGCATAGGGGGGGGACACCCCCCTCCTTTCATTGTTTTGTTTCCTTGATTTTTGGGCTCAAAAGGGTAGCATGTGTGCTTGATCATTCTTTGCCTCATTTCAGAAGTTTTTCAGGTGTTTTAGGTCATATGTAACCTCTGTTTTTGGCCGCATTTGTGCCTCCTTGTATGCTTGTAGTACTTGCTTTGTATTGCTCCATTTTGCTTAGAAGTGCATCTCATGATTAGGCCATGATTCTTGTGTGTGTTGGCTTAGGTCCTTGAAGCTTTTAGTATTGTTTTTCCATGCTTAAAGTCTGTTGGTTATCCATTTGGTCATGCTTGGCATGTTTGTTATAGGTGTTATGTATTTTGCTTGAAAGCTTTGAGCATGTTGACCTCTAGCATGCATGGTTGTGATCACCCTCATGATTTAACATCATTTAGGACCACATTTTAGTCCAAGAATCATGTTTGTATGTGTGCATGCATGACCTATTTTATGCCTTGAGGGTGTACCCTCTTATGCCTAGGAATGAGCCTTGGTGCATATGCTTCTTGGGAGTCACCTTAGCTGGCATTCTAGGAGGGTTTGGAGTCCTATCTTGGTCTGCAAAATTCTGTTTTTACTTGTTTTAATCATGCCATGAGAGGTCATGCTGGTGGGGGTAAGTTGTCTCCCTTTTGTGCCTTAACCTTGGGACCATAAGTTTGCTTGTTAACACCTCATTGCATGCTCGTTCCATGTTTGTCGCATGGTTGCTTCATTAAGCCTCGTAGCATGTTAATCCCATTCCCAAATTGGTCCATGTTTGTATCATATTTGCACCTTGTATGCTTGGCATTATACATTTGTCATGTTGGTTGCATAATGCTTGTTGTGCTTAACATCTTGGTATCATGTTGCATTTTGAGCCATGTTTCCATAACATGCATTGCATTTACTTGGTTTGGGGTGTCAAACCAAGTGTGGGAATTAAGGAACATTCATACTTCAAGTGCCTCGATTCCCAGTCACCGGGGCCTTTGACTCCAACTTGATAAGGCCTCGGTTTTCATTTTGTTTGTTGCATGCATCTTTATATCAAATGGTAAATTTGATGCTTTGAGCCACCATGCACCATTGATGGTTCGAAGATCGAAGGATATGCTTCCTTGAGTTCAAAACATGATAGGAAGCATAACCATGCTCACATGCACCTGAAAACCCCATGCCATGCACTGTCTGTTCTCTGTTTGCTGTCAAATTGTCTTCTGCAGGAAGTTTCTGCCGACCGGCAGAATTTAGTGCCGACCGGCAATCTCTGGAGTGCCGATGAATCCAATAAATGCCGGTGGAAATTGTGAAGTGCCGGTGGGAATTCTGTCTGGCCGGTGGTGCTCTGCAGCATGTAAGGAGCCTGCTCCAGGACTTGGGCAATTTTCAGAAAGGCAAGGCAGTACAAACAGAAGTGGCAGGGGTACGGTACGGGTTTTTTCGGGCGAGCCGAGTTCCGAGCATGCATCATCTGTGCATCCCGAGGCAGAGGCTGTGGCCACCCTCTTCTTTCTTTTGCATCCTTTCTTTTAATTAATTAGAAATTTCTGTAATAATTTTATTTGTTTATTATTCGGGACTATAATATTTATTTGGGCCCTCCGAGTGAGGGCAAATCTGTAATAAGTGTGTGTGGGTGGTGTGTATGTCTTCCAACCCCACTTCTTTCTTCCCTTTTATTTACCTGCTTACGATGGTAGATTAGGGCATATTTAAATTAGCATAACAGTATGATAGCATGCGTGCATCCATACATTTGTCTTACATGCATCAGGCTCGGCGCATCATGCTAACAGCATTAGCATTTCAAATCTAACTTGAATACATGCTACCTGCGCATTTTCACATGTCATTCATAGACTAGCCGAGCCTACTCTAGTGACATTCCGTGTGCGTTGCACTAGTCATTTTAACATGAACTAGGACATGCATATTTGCTAACTAGTTTACTGTTTTGGCACGGAGTACGATGTAAGTATTTATGCTTTAGCATCCTTGCATGCGTGTGAGTGTTGCCATGATAGCATGATTACCATGAGGCTAGCTGCTTATGTGATATAACTGCTTGAATGCCTGTGGATGGAGGTTGAATTACCTAAATTGGAATAATGCATTAAAACTATGAGTTTTAAGCCCACTAGATAGTGGCAAAATCATCTTCTCTAAAAGCCCACTTGAGGGTGGCAAAATCTGCATTTTAGCCTACTTGCGAGTAGCAAACCATTTTCAAAACAAACATGAAATGTTTTGTTCCAATTTGGGCGATTTGGTCTATACTTGTTTGCTGCGCGCATAACATAGTAATTCTAGGCTAACAATTGGAATAAGAGCGCATAACGTTTTCAAAAACGGATATCACGGTTAGTAGAGGCCGGTCTTCGGACCGGGCGAAAAGGGGTGCTCATAGCTGACCTTCCCCGATCGTACCCAAGCTCCCGAGCCGAGACAACTCCGGTGATGACGGACATGTGGCCTTCGGCACCGAGTCAGGGTTTCCTAAATTTCCCCATTTTAAAATATTTAGGTGGCGACTCTGTATCTGGAAAAGCAGTCCATGTTTGGCACTACTTTTTCAAAAATCTGTTTCTCAAAACGATTTGCCAGATTAGGACTCTTTGGTTCAGATTAAGAACCGTGACGACTCGAGAGTCCGAGCTCTAGTGACCCCACAAATGAACAGAACGGGAATTAACCCTCCCGGGGCGTTCGGGGGGACGTCTACACCAACATGCTTATTTAGAGATGCACCCATCAAGTATGCATAAGTAGTCAGGTTTACTATGCATAATACTCCCATTATATGCATAAAATGTTGTATGTTAGTTTGTAAACTTCATTTTATCATGACAAATAAAAGAAATGTTTTATAAATATGACCTCTAGCCTTGTCCTGGTATCCTTGGATATGAATATTAGATAAATTTGACACTTGAACACATACCTTCTAAGAAGTATAGAAATGGGCATGTGGCATGAGACGGACACAACATCGACACACTAACACAGAATTTTTCAAAAAAATAAAGGACACATCATGTGGGGGACACATGCAAAATATATAATTTTACATATTTATTGTATGGCATATATAGGAATAAACCATTAGTATATGTCATATTTGTGAATAATCAATTCAGAGATAATAGTTTTTAAAGTCTAAAAAAGATGAGAATAGATATGAATTTACTTTGTTTCTTATTATTATTATTATTGTTGTTGTTGTTGTTGTTGTTGGATTCCAAGTTATTTTATTCAAACTTCTAATGTGTTTTATGTGTTTTTAAACAATAGACATGTGTTTTACAAGTATTTAAATCATGTCTAAGTTTTGAAAAAAATTAAAAATAGTTGGACATGTTTGGATGTGTCTGACTAGTGTCATTGTCGTACGGTGTGCACCACCTCTTTAGAAGTGTCTGTGCTTCTTGATATACCTCCAGCCAAGACTTGCATTTGGGTGTTTAATCAATTATGTCAAAATGACAAATTAAAGAGCATTTTTGTTTTTGTTTTTGTTTTGTTTTTTTTTTTTTTTTATGAAAAAATAATAGTTGTGAGAGATGACCATGTAGTTGGCTTAAGTTGTCTTAGGAAAGTACAAGAAGATGAGACAATGGAAGCTCTAAAAAAGGAGCTGATTGGAGCTAATTTTGTAGCTGGAATTTTATTTAGGGTCGTACTTCTTGAACTTTGAGTTGGGCCTTGCACCTTGCCGACTTGATTACATTAAGTTGTTTGTGGCATTCTTACTGTTGATATGCTTTTTTCAGATGTTCCTTTCAGTGCCAGAAACATATTAGAAGACCCTATGCTTAAGAATGCTGTCAAATCATTCAGGTAACATAGTACTTGATATCATTCTCTAGAACATCCATTTAGCATTGTTATACATCTAGAGAGCAACAAGAGCCCACTTCTCAAATATAAAGCACCCTTCTATTGGCAATTCTTAATAATATAGGATGAACTCAAATTACTGTAATAATTGACATTATTGTTTATTGGGAGATATGAGTTTGCATCAGGGGCAATGGTTGTAAAATTGTATAAGTTTTTCAAGGTGTATGACTGTGTGTTCTGTTTTTGCATTTTGTTTTCTTGATGTTTTAAGAACTGAGCTAGTGCATAGATTACATCTTTTCGGTAAGTTTGGTAGGTAGAGAGAGAGGGAGAGAGAGACTGAATAAATTGTATTATGTTCAGTTATTTACAAGGAGAAGATCACTCTCATTTATAGAGAGGAAAGGTGGTACATAGGATGCTAACACACCGAAAGCAGAAAGATACAATTTCATTAGTGGGACAGCTAGATATTGCAGCTATGTACATCGGATGCTATATTATACTAACAATACTATATTACATTACTATATTACCTTAATATTAACAGCCCCCGCAAACTCAAGGAGGGTAAGCATCAACGAGCTTGAGTTTGGAAACGAGATCAGTGAAGCGACCAGGAGGATGAGCTTTTGTGAAGATATTAGCAGGTTGATCGCCAGAAGCAATAGGGAAAAGAAGAACAGTGCCACGGGTAACATGCTGGCGAATAAAGTGACAATCAATCTCAATATGCTTGGTGCGATCATGAAAAACATCATTGTGAATAATCTGAATGGCACTTTGATTGTCACAATAGAGAGAGGTAGCGCTAGAAGAAGAAACACCCATATCAGCAAGAAGCCAACGAAGCCAGAGAAGTTCCTGAGTAGTATCAACAAGAGCTCGGTATTCAGCTTCGGTACTAGAGCGGGCAGTGAGGGATTGTTTCTTGCTACACCAAGTAAGAAGAGAATCCCCTAAGAAGAAACAGAAACCCATGGTGGAGCATCGATCCGTAGGATCCCTAGCCTAATCAGCATCAGAAAAAGCACACAGTTCAAGAGAGAAGGAAGCAGAGTAGTGGAGGCCATGGAACAGAGTGCCTTTGAGGTAGCGAAGGATGAGGAGTAGAGCAGTATAATGGGGAGTGCGAGGAGTCGACATGTATTGACTAACAATGTGAGCAGCATAGGCAATGTCAGGATGAGTCACAGTGAGATAGACAAGACTACCGACAAGCTGGTGATAAAGAGTAGCATCTGAGAGGAGATCCCCATCGAGAGGAGTGAGACGAATCTGAGGATCAACTAGAGTAGAGGTAGTTTTGCAATCGGTAAGACCAGCACGGGCCAGAAGATCGGATGCATATTTAGCTTGGGACAAATAGGAACCAGTAGAATCATGGGAGACTTCAAGGCCTAAGAAGTAGTTAAGAGTACCAAGGTCCTTCATCTCAAACTAACGGTAGAGAAAACTTTTGAGGTGAAGAATACCAGCTGCATCATTACCAGTGATAATCATATCATCCACATAAAGAAGGAGAAAAGTGGTACCATAAGAAGTAGTCCGGATAAATAAAACAGAGTCATAAGAGCTAGAGGTGAACCTGAAGTCATGAATGGTAGAACTGAACTTAGCAAACCAAGCGCGGGGTGCTTGCTCAGCCATAGAGGGCACGCTGTAGTTTGGAAACCTTATAAGGTTGAAAAGTAGACCCATGTGGAGGTTGCATGTAGACCTCAAGAAGATTACTATTAAAGAAGGCTTTCTTGACATCTATCTGAAAAAGCTCCTAGTGGCGAGCAGCAGCAACAGCGAGCAAACTGCGAACAGAGGTAAGTCGAGCAACAGGGGAGAAGGTCTCCTCATAATCAATGCCATATTCCTGGTTGAAACCCTTGGCAATAAGATGAGCTTCGTTGCGCTCAATAGAGCCATCAGAATGAGTCTTGATTTTGTGGACCCATTTGCAGCCAATTGTAGTCTTGCCAGGAGGAATATCAACAACATCCCAAGTATGAGTTTTGTCCAAAGCCTGAAGTTCATCAGCCATAGCTTGCTGCCAAAGAGGATTAGTACAAGCCTCACGATAGGAGGTGGGTTCATAAGAAGAAAGGCAGCAGACCCAACAATATAATCATGAAGATAAATAGGTGGTTGAGTTACCTAGTGCGGCCGACCTGTGGGAGGGTTGGTAGGAGGAAGAGCTGGCGAAGAAGGAGGAGACAGACTAGAAGGTACAAGGAGAGGTGTACCATTAGGGAGAATAGTCTGGCCGGGATCAGGGATCAACAAGGGCGTCTCGGTGAATGAGGAACCTGTATCAAAGTGGCTAGAGAAGAGATCGAGGGAAGGATTAGTAAAGATGACCGGAGTGAGGAGTGGGGGTAAGTGAAAGGAGGAGAGAGAGGAAAACATTTTGTGCTCCCAGAAAACGACATGGCGGGAGATACGAAGACGCTTAGAAAGAGGATCCCAATAGCTAAAGCCTTTATGTTCAATCCCATATCCAAGAAAGCAGCAAAGACGAGAACGAGGTTCAAGCTTGGTGCGTTCATGGGATTGAAGCAGAACAAAGCAAGCAGAGCCAAAAACCCGAAGAGTGGTGTATGGAGGGGGAGTGCCATGTAGACGTTCAAAGGGAGTTTGATTATGGATGACAGGGGAAGGAACATAGTTGATAGTGTACAAAGCAGTAAGGGCAGCTTCCCCCCAAAAGTTTTCAAGGCAGGAAAACGAGAGAAGGAGAGCGCGAGTAGTGTCAAGAATATGCCTATGTTTCCGTTCAGTACGTCCATTTTGTTGGGACGTACCAGCACAGGGACGATGAGGCTGAGTACCATGACTCCGAAGAAAGGAAAGAAAATCGGTATCCCGATATTCCATAGCATTGTTAGAGCGAAAAATTTTAATGGTTTTGGAAAATTGTGTGTGGACCATTTTGGTAAAGCTACAATAAAGATGTTTAAGTTCAGATCGAGTTTTCATGAGAAAAATCCAAGTAAACCGTGAATAATCATTAATAAAACAACAAAATAACGAGATCCCCCCATGGTAGTAGTAGGAGATAGGCCCCAAATATCCGAATGTATGAGATCAAAAGAAGCACGGGAAACAGAAGTACTTTTATTGAATGATAAAGCAGGTTGTTTTGCAAGTTGACAGGGTATACAATCAAAAATATCTTGAAGTACAGGACCCAATTGACCACTAGAAACCAAAGACTTTAAGCGACTAACAAAAAGATGTCCTAAGCGACAATGCCAAAAATGAAAAGGAGATAATGGGAAAGCAGATGTAAGAGCAACGATCTGTGGGGAGTCCGGAACATGAAGTTGAATGAGTTCATAGAGACATCCATGCTTACAGTCGACCCTAATAGTCTATCCTGTCTAAGGGTCCTGCACCACCAAACAACCATTAGCAGAAAATGTGACGATTAGACCAAGCTCACATAATTGACTAATAGAGATAAGGTTTAAGGTTGGAGCAGGGATATGATAAACTTGAGGTAAAGATAACTGGGATGTCAAAACAGTCTTAACATGACTGACAGACATGAGAGAACCATCAGCAGTATGAATGGAGGGAAGATGAGTAGAAGGGGAGATGGAGGCGAATATAGTAGAGCTAGAAGTCATGTGATTACAGTAGGCGGAGTCAAAATACCAAGAAGAGTTACCTGAAGTCACAGACAAAGCAGTAGGAGGAGGTGTACCAGAGGTGAAGATAAGCTATTTAAACATGGCTTCAACATCTGTTTGAGAAAAAATATGGGCAGACGGAGCAAGAGACTCAGAGAAATCCTCAGAGACAGCAGCAGCAGTGCGATTAAACTGATGATGAGAGCTCCCCCTAGAAGAGCCACCACGAGAGGAGTGACTAGTGGAAGATAACCGGGATAGATTGCGAAAACAATTCTGCTACAAATGACTAGGACCAAGTTTGTTGCAATATCGGCAGGAGTGGACAGGGCAATGAACCAAAAGATGATTAGAAGGAAGGCCCCGATTTTGACAATAGAGGCAATTAGTGGTCCGTTGGTTTGGTGAGGACCAAGACTGAGGAGTGGCAAGAACAGAGTCCGCATGATGAGTCTGGAGAGTACCAAGACGAGTCTCCTCAGATAACAGCTCAGAAATAGCCTGTTCAAGAGTGGGCAATGGATGGCGATGAAGAAGAGAGGCACACACTGGCTCAAAAGAGGGAGTGAGAGCCATGAGAAAGTAAACCAACCGCTGCTGATTACGATAGGTAGTGAATAAAGCAGCATCTTCAAGGTGAGGCCATGCTGGTTGAGAAAGAAAGTCATTAATAGACTGACTGGTTTCTTGACGCATGCAGTGGAGTTGACTCTAAAGTTGATACTGATGGGCAAGACCGGTAGTTTGGTATCGATCTCTCAAAAAATCCCAAATGGCTTTAGCAAGATTGGGAACATAGTCAAGTTTAAAACGGCCAAACTGAAGACTAATAGAGGGAACAAAGGTATTTTGAAGCCAAGTAATGATTTGGTAGTTTTTACTGTCCCAGTCTTCGAGTCAGTCTTCATATTTGGCAGTAAGTTCAGCATTCTCTTTCACCGGTGTAGACCTGACTTTCTTCTCGCACCCCCCCTTTCGGAGAGGCGCGAATTGGTCTCACTACAGTTCAGACTCCTGTCACGGTTCTGAATCTAATCTCACAAAGTGCAATGTGAGACTAATAAACACCAAAGAGTCCAATCCGGCAAATCATTTTGGAAAATTAGATTTTGAATCAAATAATGCCAAAACTGGACTGCTTTGCCAGATTACAGAGTCACCACCTAAATATTTTATTTTTGGGAAATTTAGGAAATCCTGACTCGTGCCAAAGGCCACATGTTCGTCATCACCAAAGTTGCCTCGGCTCGGGAACTTGGGTACGACAGGGGAAGGTCCTGAAATGAGCACCCCCGCTCGCCCGATCAAAGATCGGCCTCTACTAACATGATATGGTGTTTGATAAACATATGTGTTCTTATTCCGGTTATTAGCTATCTTTACTATGTGATGCGCACAACATACAAATATAAACTCAATCACAAGAATTGGAACAAAACAACTCATGTTTGTTTTTGAAAATTGTTTGAAAGCGCTACTCGCAAGTAGGCTAAAGTGCGGATTTACCACCCTCAAGTGGGCTTGAAAACAAGATTTTGCCACTTCACAAAGTGGGCTTAAAACTCACATTTGATGAATTGTCCCAATTCAAGCAATGAAGCCTTCATCCACAAGCATTCATGCAGTTAATCACTTAAGCAAATAGCCTCATGGCAAGCATGTGATCATGGCAACACTCACACTCATGCAAGTATGCTAAAACGTAAACACTCACAGTGTACTCCGAGCCAAAACAGAGAACCAGTTAGAAACAATACATGAATCCTAACTATGCTTAAATGCCTAATGCAACGCATGCAATAATGCAATTAAATAGGCTTGGCTATCTAAGATGGCATATGAAGCAACAATTGATACACGTATTCAAATAAGTATTAAATTACAATGCAGTTTGAATGATGCGCCGAGCCCGGTGCATGCAAGACAAATGAATGATGCATGCATACAAAGCATAAGGTATGCTAATTGAAATATGCCCTAAACTAACCATTGAAAGCAGTTAAATAAAAGGGAGAAAGAAGTGGGGTTGAAAGACATGCACACACACACGCACGCTTATTACAACATTGCGCCCTCTTGAAGGAGGGTCCAAATAAAAAAGCTAAGCTAGCTACACTAAGCTACTTATTACAAACCAACTAATTAACTATTCTACCTAACTAATTATTACAAACCGAATTCAATAACTAGCTAATCTAAGCTAATTAGAATTACAAAATGAACTAAGCTAAATTAATTACAGCACATGTAATTAACTACAACTAGCTAATAAAGCGATAAGGATGGCCTCACGGGCGAGGGAGGCATACATGCTCGATTGCTTCCTCCCAAAAATCCATTGCCTTGCCTCTAGATGCCTCTGTTTGCAGATCTCAAGAACACACTGATGGCCGATCGGCCATGGTTGGTGATCATCGGCCAACACTGGTGGCTAGTCGGCTAGTACTGGTGGCCGGTCAGCCACTGCTTCCCAGAATTTCCTCCTTTTGCAGCAACAGAGAGCAAACAGAGGCATGGCAATGTATTTGCAACGAAATGTATGTACTGCTACACTCCTTATCATGTCTCAATCTCAAAGGAGAGTAGCACTTGGCTCTCAAGCCACTAACCAAGCATTTTCAATCCATGTTGGCCAAAGAACCAAGTTTGTACAAGTCAATGAATGCGCATATAAGACTCAAATGACCATCACCCTATCACGCATGATCAAGGGTGATGACGACCAAGAAATGTGACACGTTTCATCATTTTGAGTATGAAACATCTCACATTTCTTGTGTTTGGATTAACGTCCGATCCAAACACATGCAATGTAAACAACATGCTTATCTTAGTCATGTTTTACTTAGCTCATTTTCTTGTTTACTCATTTTACATTACCAAACTATTCTTTACTTGATTAAGTCCAATGTACAAGTCCTCTAAGGAGAGGAGGTCAACCAAAAGAATGGTTTAAGGCATGAGAGGGATTATGCCTTTGACTAGGAGGAACCCTCAAAAGAGGGTTAAAGCCATTTGAGCACAAACCCTACCTCATGCTTAAACACAAACTTAAGGCCAAACAACCCTCAAAGCAAAAGGAAAAATGAAGAAACGAGGGAGGTGGCAGAGATTTAGTGCTGAAAAGGCATGACAAGTAATGCTAAAACATGTAACCAACATATGCACAACATGTCAAGGACCAAAAGCATCAAAGCTAGTGAAGTGAATTACACTAGAAGTATGCATTGTCAAGCACAAAGTACCAAACCAGCTATGAACAGACCTAAAACATGCCAAAACAGTGGCCAAAATGTGCTGAGATAGAGCATGAAAAGTAAGAAAATCGTGTTCATGTATTGGCTCATACACAAGGCATAAAGCACACCTCTCAAGAGTGATGAAAGAGTGGAATATGTGAGAGCGTGACAAGGTTACATGCACTGAAATCATGTGTGAAATGATGCTGTTACATGCAAACATCACAAGCATAGCCTGTTAAAGACCTTGAAACTCAAAGCTAGTCAAGGCCATTTGCACTATAGCTATACAAAGCAAGGCTCAAGAGACCAAGACCACTCAAAACAGTCCTCAAGCATGCTAAATCAGAGCCAAAAGCATGTTAGAATCAAGCTAACTCATGGTAGAATGATAGGCTAAATCATCACACATGCTAGGCTAGTAAGTAAGATTACACTACAAGTGCAAGAAGCACGCAAGATGTGACCAAACCAGCCAAAAACAGAGATATAACATGGCAAATCAGTGGCAAAAGCATGCTTAAACCAAGCTTTAAAAGGGTAGAAAAGCATGCTCACTTTGTAGGCCATCAACACATGTAAACAATAGATGAAGAGGGGGGACCACCCCCTCTTATTTTGGGCCTCAAAACCACTTTTCAACCACTGAAATTCCTCTGGAATTCAGTGGTTTAAAGGCTAAGAAAATATTGTTTTAAAGGCTTTAAAAGATGGCAAAGAACTTAGCAAATAAGCAATGAAAGATGGTGGCCCACCCCTAACTCCAACAAGGACTCAAACCAATATTTTTATCACTTAAAAATAGAGGTTTTTGTAGCTGACAACTAGGCCAAAACAGCATGCAAATGTGGCCTAAACTAGTGTACAAAAACAAGCTTAAAAGGGGAAGAAGCTTACCCTTGAAGAATAGCAACAAGACAGCAACTTCTGAGCCAAAGATCAACCTTCAACAGCCCAAATGAGACCCTCAAGTACCTCAGCAACAAGGTAGTGGTGTTTGACTAGGTGTTCTAGTGTAAATATGTGAAGAAAATACACTTTCAAGCACAATATATATATATATATATATATAGAGAGAGAGAGAGAGAATTCTAGAGAGAGAGAGTAAGATTTTGCTCTTTTAAAATTTTGAACCCCTCTAAAGGGGGAGGGACCTCTCCTTATATAGACAATGCAAGCAAAAGATTGCTTGACAAACTAAAAGCTTGTTTCTATCCCTCTATACACGTGCATGGAGGATGGCGTCGGTTACCAACAATTGGCACACAAAATATCTGAAAAAGCACAAAAAGGCCGCCAGCCATTATTGGTGGCCAACCGGCCATCAATGAGGCTGACCGGCCATCAGTGTAGCCGACCGACCACCACTGATGGCCGATGGGCACAAGCCATGGCCGATGGGTTTTAGGGCTAGTCGAGAGGCCACATTCTTCCCCCAGAAGCAAAGCTATAAGCCCTTGGTCCACAACCAAGCACAAAACAGACAAGTTGAGAGGCTCCAAGGCAAGGCCCATAGCCGAGACCTTCAGGAACTCAAAACGAACCCGAACATGGATGATCATCGAGTGTTCAAAAGGTGACGTCCAAGTCTTGAGGACTGTCAAAAATGGGGTGTCTATAGTTGCCCCTCTTTGACAGAACTTGAAAGTCATGAAATGACGTGAGTGAATGTCAGAGCCCAGAGATGACCCATTTTTGACAAGGCCGAAGACTTAGACAAACAGACAAGATAACAAAATAGATGCGCCCGCAGGCAGGGGCAAAATGCAAGTGACATGCACAATGCAGAACATAACTTATGATCATGCAAAGAGGGCAGTAATGAAACTCTAGATGCAAATTTTATGCAAAGAAATGCTACAACAAACTCGTAAGCAAACACGCTACGCGTGGGAAATAAAAACCAAACTACAATTCATACAGAAAGGATGTAAGAAATTATGCAATCTTCACTGCGCTTCACACAAGAAAGGCTAAAAGCGACTATTGGGCACCCCCGAGGTCTCAAACAAGATTCTGACGCATTGCATGCGAAAGGAAAAAGAGTGGTATAAGCATTGGAACACGTTCCAAATGCTCTTAACCAAAGAAGGTCTAACCCGTCGCGCGCATGAGGAGAAAGAACAACAATGCCTAAGGCATTCGTGGTTAAATACGATAGATACACAGAGTGAACATGTACGATAGATGCACAAAGTGAACATGTGTGATAGATACACAAAGATGAACATGTGCGATAGATACACAAAGGTGAGCATGTGCGATAGATACACAACGGTGAGCATGTGTGATAGATACACAAAGGTGAGCATGTGCGATAGATACACAAAGGTGAGCAATTCTTAAACGGAACTTCTCTGAATGAACCGCATATCCAATATCACCTGGTTGCACCAGCTTCAAATGAACAGTACATACAATATCGTGCCTGCATAAGAAAGAAATGTTGACAAGTACAATGCATGTTCTATGCATGATACCAAATGCATGTCCCATGCGGATGCGGGAAGAGCATATTCTATGCAAACATGGCGAATGTATGTTCCATGCAACATTGAGATGCATATTCTTTGCAAGGTGAGAAATGCAACGAGTATGGACAACTTCTATGCGAGTTGAAAGAGCCCGTATAATGCGACACAATGCTGCATGTGTATTCTATGCAAACAAGAAGTGCACATTCAATGCAAGAGTGAAAAGGTGCATAACAACGCAAGTCTCGCATACATGACAAAATGCACTAACGCAACATATTCAAAGCGATTCATCGATCTTACGGTATACAAAAGGACACGAAAAAGGATATACTTTGTTTGTATTGAGTGCCATGCACTGGAAACACAGTTCGAAGCTTCCACGAAGACCGCTTGAGCTTATAAGTGTATTTTCTTGAACTTTCTTGAGAGATGAGGGTACAAATCAACAACACAACCCCAAACAAGAACATTGGAAGTCCATCGGCCACAAAAGGAAGCCATCCGCCACCCATCGGCCACCAAACATGGTAATCGGCCAACAACTTCCATCAATGACAAATTCAGGGCAGATTCGGCATTTCACCTCGGGCCTTTAAGTATAGGGTTTTAAACCCTATTTCTTCACTTCCTCAAGGCTGAAAAACACTTTTCCTCTCATTCTAGACCATTTCCCTCTTCCAATCCGCGCTTTCTACGCATTTTCAAGCATTCCAAAAATGTTCGAATCACAAAACCCTCTTAGTTTTAAACATTTTGAACTGATCAAAAAGTGTTTTCGGTGTCTCTTTCTTGATTTCCACCATTTGGGCTTTGTTTCCCTCGAGTTACCCTCGATTTTCATGCCCTTTTCCGAGCCTTGACATTTTCTTCCATTTTCACCCCTCGGAGTTGACTTTTTGTTGAGTTTTGGCCTTCCTACCCATTTTCCTCATTTTCGACCATTTTCCCATCCTTCTTCGAGATGGCAGATGACATCCCACACGGCGGAGCTCCCCCAAGGATGGAGATGGACCCCGAGTTTGAGCCATTGTCGCTCAGCATTCGACCGTTCGACCCTGCGATGTACCATCCGGAGGTACGCGTGCTGCCTCCCGATGGCATCCGCCAGTTCAAGGGGTTTGCGTGAGGTGCACCGGAGGACCTCTTGCTATGCGAGCCAGAGTCACACTTATCCCACGGCGCCTCTGAGGTATACACTTCCTCTCTACTTTTCGCAATGTAGATCGCATTCATATTACTCTTCAGCTATTCAAACCAATCACACTTGCACACTGTATTCTCTGTTTATTCTGAACACCTTCACACACTGTATCAAAGTCTGACACCACCTTGCGTCTATTTATCCTGCTTATAGGGAGATTCACACATTTTTCGAGGCTACAAGACCATTGCCGCAGGGGGTTGGTACATAGAGCTGCCCGACGCTGTCCGTCACATCGTCGACGAGGCCGGTTTCGGCGAATTCTGCATGGGACTGTCATGTCTCACTACCAGCCGGCCTCTCCTAGGCACTTTAGTAGAGAGGTGGTGGGATACCACCGACTCCTTCCATTTCTCTACAGCAGGGGAGATGACGATGACTCCTTTTGACTTCTCTATGCGCACCGACATAGGAGTAGGGGGTCATCCGATCCCTTATGATAGAGACATGGGCGAGTGAGATGATGCTCAGATTTACTTGCTGGGGACTCGCCCACCCCTCTCTCGACCAGGGATGGTGCGGTATTCATGGTTCGCAGACTACTTCAGAGGGAAGACACCGACGACCCGCGAGGAGACCGAGTGCTACGCCCAGGGGTTCCTCATGTTCTTGTTCAACACTACTTTCTTCACCGACCGAGCGAACACCATTGGGCTCTACCTCCTGAGTGCCTTGGTGGACCTGTCCCAGGTTCATTACAATGACTGGGGTGGCGCCGGACTCACCACATTATATGGATACATGAGCTCCTCTTCTCGCCGGAGCAGGCACCTACTGGGAGGATACTGAAGGGCCTGGGAGGTATGTCATTCCCTTCTGCTTTACATTTCCACTTCACATTACCTGTACTCCGTATACTGCACATTGCACACACTGCCTACTGCTTTACATCATTTGTACACTGCTCACACTGCACAATGCACTGTATATCATCTGATTCCTGCTTTATCTGCATTTGTTCGACAAACACTCACTGTTACCCTTTTACATTCCACAGTTATGGGTATATGCCTACTTCCCGAGGCTTGCCCCAGAGCTGGAGGTGGAGACACCTCACATGGTCCTGTATTCACATAGATACGACGTGAGATGCCAACGGAGGCCCCGAGAGTCTTTCTCATTCTTCCGCCGATATTTCAATACTGTAACCACAGCAAAGGTAGTTCAAACCTTACAGTCATTTCAATTCTACTTCAGATTAACATTGCATCTCTAATGGCAGCTAGTAACCTGTACATTCGTTATTTGCAAATCACCTGGCAGCCGTAGGCAGTGATGCCTGCCAGGGTCAGAGATCAGTTTGCTGGTGCTTGGGAGACGTCCCAATTCTGATTTTTGCTTGAGGGCCCAGTCTGTCGAGCGTGGTTCTTGGGAGAGCGCTTCCTGTGACAGAGCCTTGGTTTACCCGAGCTAGTGGTTCCGATGCCGCCTCCCATGTACATGAGGATTACAGATGGGTACACCCCGCAGGAGATGACCGATTTCACGATAGGTTGGGACGCCGACCTCTTCTGGCTTGACGGCGACTACAGCGTCTTCATCCAGACATATCTCATGCTGCCTCTGACCGGCACTCGTAGGGGTAAGAGAGTGTGATATCCCTGTTCCGTAATATGTTAATTAGTCCTTAATATGATTTTGTGTGCTATTATGTGAAAATATATGGTTTTGAATTTTTATCTGTTCACCGTAGGAATATCTGTTTGATTATCTGCTTTGGAAATTAAATTGAAGGCCTTATCGGCCACAGAACCTGAAATTGACTGCGCCATTGTGATAGGCGTAAATTTTAGAGCCTACGGTGAAATTTAATTGGAAATTGATTCGGATCAAAATAAACAGATTAATTTGGTGCTTTAGTGCTCAATTATTTAATATTTATGATTTTGGTTAGTGGGACTTTTATTTAAGGGCCTTAAAATAATTGATTCCCCTCTTTTATATCATTTTTGGCTGAAATCACTCTAAGGAGAGAGGAAGAGGCCGGCTAGAGAGAGAGAGAGGAGGAGGAGATTGTAAGTTTGATAATTTGAAGACTAATTCAAGATTTGACCATAATTTGTGAAGAATTGAGCCTCTAGGTAAGTGGATTCATGAATATTAAGTTGTAATTTTGTGAATTCAAATTAGAATAATGGTCAAGAACATGAATTTGATTGAGCATGGTGTAATTGAATTGGTTTTGTTGAATTGAGGGCCAATATGTGCATGCATGTAAGAAATTGTTTTGAATTTGCATGTTTGAGCTTGAAATACATGATTCATGTAGAGTTTTGGTTAAAGCTCATGTTATGATCACCATTTGTATCATCTAAGTTGAGAATGAGAGTAATACATCACATGCATGTACAATTTATGAGGATAGGAGCTTTGAATACATGAATGTATTATGATGAAAATGAGTTGGGTGTAATTTGAGCCATGCATGTGATTATTTTGTGAAATTGAGCTCCATTGTGTTGTAATTTAGTGTTTGTACCATGTTAGTACATGAATATATGAAGTTTGAGCTGAGATTATGGGTTTGGAACCTTTGGAGGTCGTTTTGAGCTCAAGAACACATTCTGAAAAACCCAGAAATTTGATGTCTACTCGAGCGGGGAAGCCGCCGCTCGAGCGTGAATTTCGTGCTCCCAGTATTTTTTGCAGACCATGATGTCCGCTCGAGCGGGGAGCTATGTAGGATGGATTTCCGCTCGAGCGTCCAAGTTCCACGCTCGAGCATAAAAATGTCATAACCAGTACTTTTGCAGACCTCATGGGTCCGCTCGAGTGGGGAAGTCCACGCTCGAGCGGGGACCCTGTTTTCTGAAATTTTGTTTATGCGTTCTGTGTTTCGTTTTCCATCCTCATTCACTTGTAAGCACTCTTAGGCATGCATTGAGCATTGTAATTGAGTTAAAGAAGATAAGAATGAAGCCTAAAGAGGAAAATGTGAATTTAGAACGGATCGAATTGTTTGCGACCCTTTTGTGTTCATGGAATGTGTAGGGTCGAGCTCCAGGGCAAACCAACCAACCGATCATTGTGAGTAATATTTGAAATATGTTATTGTCCAATTGCTTACTTCTATGTAAGTTTTGTGAAATTCATTAATTTGAATGGTGGACAAAGTTTGATATGAAAGTCTGAAAAGCCTAAAGGCCAGTTTGATATGAAAGTCTGAAAGGCCTAAAGGCCAGTTTGATATGGAAGTTTGAAAGGCCTAAAGGCCAGTTTGATATGAAAGTTTGAAAGGCCTAAAGGCCAGTTTAATATGGGAGTTTGAAAGGCCTAAAGGCTAGTTTGATATGAAAGTTTGAAAGGCCTAAAGGCCAGTTTGATATGGAAGTTTGAAAGGCCTAAAGGCCAATTTGATATAAAAGTTTGAAAGGCCTAAAGGCCAGTTTGATTGGAAAGTTTGAAAGGCCTAGGGGCCTGTTTGAGTTTGAAAAGGGCAAAGGCCAGTTTGACATGAATGAAATGGGCCCAAGGCCATCTGATGTATAATGTTCCAATGTATTTTCTTTATTTGATATTATTCACTGGGCTTTCGCTCACGCTCATTCATGTGTTTCTAGGTGAGCCAAGAGAGGTCCAGACCCAGCCCCAGTGAAGTCTGTATGGAACAACCGGGTTTTGGAGAGTCAGCCCTTGTGTCTCACGCACGAGACTCGACTTCGCCTTTTTGTTATTTTGTTCTATATTGTCATGTTGGCGAAGCCTTTGTATATGTCTGTTTATAGTTTTCACGAGTTGACTTAGTTTTAGATAATCTTGTATGTACAGAACTTTATGGTACTGTACTTTTGTTGTGAGTTATTAAGGTATTTATGTATGGTTTGTTTTGATGTGCCATGTAAGCACAACTCAATGGACAAAGTTTTTAAATTGCTTCCGTTTGGCCTCCCATTAACTCTGTTAAAACACGTTTGATTTGGTTTGAGGCCGTAGGTAATCCCATGAATACTGGTCAGTTATGTCCTTAACCCACGGGGGCGGGTTCGGGTCATGACAGAGAGACAGACTTGTAGCCGCAGTAGAGAGAGCGGGTGGATCCAGGGTGACCCAGGCCCATGACAGGAGAGGCTCCCGGACGAGGAGGAGAGCGGGATGGCCAGAGCTGCCTACCACGATGACCTGCCGGGGATGCGCTAGAGAGACCTATCAGATTTCGATCGCTCCTGCCCTAGCTGGTCACGAGCTTGTTGGAGTTCGAGGTCCGACCCTGGTATATGCCATACGTTACATTCTGCATATTCAATTCATTTCAGTTTACGTATTACAAATTACTAATCATCTTAACATATTTACAGGCATCCATAGAGTACACCAGGGAGGCTCTCGAGCTGTCAGCTTCTCTGATGGGGATGGTGCAGACGAGCATGGATCTACTCAGTATTTACAGGATCCCAGTAAGTTCTTTCAACCTCTATTCCAAAACCCTCTATAATCTGCTCCACACTGATTTGATGCATTACATTATCAATACTACATTTGATACACCGCACTCATATACCGCTCACGGCACCGATACACTGTATCCCATATACTACCCACGGCCTTCATACACTGCAATCATTCACTGCTCACGGCATTCATATACTGCTCACAGCCTTCATACACTGCAATTATATACTGTATCTGATGTATTCTAACACACTGTCCTTTTAAGATTCCTTTCCAGATGCTAGCCCCATTCGGTGCCCCAGCAGGAGTCGCAGTAGGACCTTCAGCGCTTCCTCCAGCAGCAGGGATAGGGGGACGAAGGACATCGGTACACAGCCGAGGTAGGGATAGGCGCACTCATACCGAGAGCAGTTCACGGTGGCCTATCCCAAATGATGATGACTCTGATGAGGACAAGGAGCCGACGAGCCCACAATCAGTGTCATCTCAGGGTCGTGACGATGCTGGGGACGACTCCACGGATGGGAGAGGAGATAGTTCTGGAGCCAACTCCGGCTCAGATGTAGACGGCGGCGCTGATGGTGATAGCTCCGAGGCCATGCCCCGGAAGAGGGCGAGGACGGCCTCTCGATCTTGAGGTGGCCGGGGTTGATTCAGATGTTTCTTTTCAGTTCCTTTTCTTTTTTGCTTAGCTTTCCTTTTTGCTAGTAGTATCAACTCATTGTACAGCCTTAGGCAGTTTTGTTTTTCTTTAAAAACTTGTACTCTTTTGCAAAAAGAAACCATGATTGGAAATGAAAACAGACTTTTTGTTCAAAAAGTTTGGCATTGTATATTCTGAGCATCGCATAACATCGCACAATACCATTTTACACAAAAATGGGATTTTTATGAAAATCAAATGTTGTATTGGCAATTGCTTAATCAGGTAGTAAACCGACTGACACACAATGAAAAAAGTAAGAAAACTTAATGAACAAAACAACAATTGAACGACCAAAACAAAAATAACTCAATAAGCAAAACAACTCGATAAGCAATACAACAACTCGATAAGCAATTTGACAAAATTCTTAAAGAGAGACGGAAGAAAGTGCACCAAGAGTGGAGCAAAATACAGGTTCTCGGCATTTCCAATACATGGATGGCCCAAGGAGCAAAAAAAGAGGCGGTCGGCCACAAGAAGAGGCTGTCGGCCACCAGAAATGGCTATCGGCCACTAGCCCTGGCCAGTCGGCTACAAAAATTGGCCGGTCGGCTACCAACACTGGCCGATCGGCTACTAGTGTCAGGAACCCCCAGAATGCTGCCACCTGTCTTCCACTCACTGCCTTATCTTCTACAAAAACTCCAGCTTCGGGGTTTCTTCAATTCAACTCCATTTTTGCCACAAATGGAACCATTCTTCGCTAAAAAACTCTCCAATTGGATTGCGACTTTAGATGGCTCGAAAAAGTTGAATTTCTGAGGTTTTGGGCTAAATACACTATTCACGCTGAGTCGCACCCCGCTGCGTTTTCCGTTCCTCCATGCTGCGGCTAGGTGTTGGAATCCGGTAACTCTTGCTTTTAGCTTTGGAGGTCAAGAGAGGTGCCCCACTTTTGAAGAATTCCATGCTTTGATGGAGTCCCAACGTGACGAGGAAATCTTGCCTCAATTTCGTTTCGGCCACATCCAAACTTTAGGACGGAAGTGTGGGCTTACTTTGCATGACGCTCGGTCTTTGATTTGCAACGGGGAGTTGGACATTCCCAGCCTGATTAATCGCTTTTCTGACGCCGGTAACCGCGGTAATTATCTTTGGCAAAGTTTTTGGCGACATGCCCTCTGTTTGTGCATGTTATCTCATTTTCTACTTGCCCCTGGCTTTGGAGGGTCTAACGTCCGTTTGATTGAGGTTGCCCAAGGCTTGAAAGAGGGCAAGAGCTGCATTGGCATGACATTAGCCGAAACCTTGATGGGCTTGGATGCTTTCCATCGCCGGGAGATAACCAGGTTCGCAGGAAGTCCACTACTCTTATAGGTAATGTTTCCCACCCTTCTCACATGTGTTTCTCACATCACTCGGCCCTCAGGCTCTATTTTTCTCTCAAAATCCTTTTCTCACTTTTTCTCTCTACGTACACCTCTCTATTCTTTAATCTCTCTTATTTTTCATCCCTCCCCAGATATGGCTCATGGATAAATTGAAAGTAGTGGACTCTTGCCCAACATATTCAACCCACGTCTATTTCTTTCGCCAACAGCTAGTTGATACCCCAGATGAGGGATGGTGGTGCGAATGGATGTGCACTCGGTCTACTACTAACATCGCTTGGCATTATCCCTAGCTTGATCTGTCAGAGATAGGCTACAGCATGTCCCGGCAGCTCGGGATTTAATTGATTGGCCTGACGCACTGCGTCTTTTACTTTCCATTTCGGTTCAGGCGTCAGTTCGGCCACGACCAGACTTGCCCGGAAGAGGGGATAGAATATCCTGCTGCATTTCCGATCAAAGGCTCATGTCTAGCCCGATATACCACTGCATGGAGAACAAGAAAGCTTCTGGCCCTCGCTCCCAATTTCAGTTGTGCCCTTTCTGGCGAATGCATTGCTTGGCTTGAGGAAGAGGTGCAAATCGGGCCTACTTTAGCATCAGAAGCTTCCACAAGCTCGGGGAGGGGGCACAAGAACACCTGACTTAACCATGTCCCTAGTTTATTGCTTTAATCCGTACTTTCAAGTTTTCTTTATGAATGTAATAAAAAAGCAACTTCAATTTGTTTCGAGAGTTAGAGAGCTCTATAATGAAATCAATGAAATTGAAGGTTGTGGGCACTGAAAATTTTCCGTTTTGGTCCAAAAATGGTCTAAGTTGTAAAAAAGATTAATTTGAACAAAATCAACTTTTATTAAAGCTTTTCAAAACCATTTTCGATATGGATCACAACTGGACATGCCCAAGATCTATCACTAAGATGCACAATCCCGGATCCAACAACTGGAAAGTTACCACTTGTCTGAACAACACTACACTGGAGATCACAACCGAACTTTTGGATGCAGGAAAGACAAAGATGACCAAAACAATCACATGGACACAGTTGATTTGGAAGTGTTTGTGGCTGGACTTCAAAATGAAGTTGCCTACGTATCTCGAAGATGGGAATCAAGCCTTACGTAGTTCAGTTCAGGTTCACTCGTGTATTAACACTCTCCTTTTGCGCTCTAACTTTTGCCAAGGCTGCCCTTTCTGGGTTTTCAACCTTACGAGCTCAGTTTTTCTTATTTCAAATTTTCTGTGCTCTAACTTTTGCCTAGGTCGCCCTTTCGGGTTTTCGGTCTAGCGAGCCACTCAGGGATAGTATTTCTTCAACTTGTCGATGTTGATCGGTTGGGAGAACTCTAGGCCATCTAGGTCCATAAGAACGATAGCTCCACCTGACCAAATAGACTTGATGATGTAAGGGCCAGTCCAATTGGGTCTAAACTTGCCCCTAGGGTCGTAAATGGGAGCTCGGTTGTCTTTGAGCGCTAAATCCCCTTCTTTCAGATTCCTGGACTTAACCTTCTTGTTGAAAGCCCTGGCAATCCTACGTTGATAACCTTGAATGTGGTACAGTGCTTTCAGCCTTCTCTCGTCGAACAGCATGAGTTCTTCGAATCTGCTCTGCTGCCAATCTGCCTCAGCTATCTGGCACTCAGCCATTACTCGCAACAAAGGAAGCTCAACTTCGATTAGCAGAACATCCTTTATCCCATAAACCAAGGAATACGGAGTTGCCCCAGCAGAAGTTCGAATTCATGTCCGGTAGCCCCAGAGAGCAAATGACAGCTCATCTGGCCAGTCCCTGTAGGTTTCCACCATCTTCTGCAGAATGTGTTTGATGTTCTTATTGGCGGCCTCAACTATTCCGTTGGTTTGCAGCCTATATGTGGATGACTTATGAAAAGTCACGTTGTACGTCTTCAACAAGTCTATCACCTCTTTATTGAAATGGGAACCATTGTTCGAGATGATCTCATTCGGAATCCCATACCAGCAGATAGACGCCACTCAACCGTAAGCACCGAAGCGGGGCAAATCTGTCTTAAGGACAGAGTGTCACACACTCGACTTGGTCTTTGAATTTTCTTTTAATTCGGTTCGATAAATAAATTCGGTATGTTATTTATTTATTTGTTTGGTTTTGTTTCTATTTATTTTATTTACACAGAAAATTGTTCCAACAATCTTAAGGCAGATCCGAATTATTCTGTTTACAGAATTTTTCGTTTATTTCCCTTTCTCTTTCTTCTTTTACAAGAATTATTTTCTGTGGATTTACAAATTAATATTCTGGTTGGAAAAACAAATAGTGGCTATATGCTATTTGACAGATAGTAGGAATATACTGTCTATTTTCTTTGACAACTAGTAGCAATATACTGGTGTCATTAACAATTCAGAATATATATTTGTGGAATTTTGTCAGAAATTAATTTTGGTTTTCTCAATTTATTTCTGAGTGTTCATTAATTAAAAAATACTGTTTTAGTTTTATTTTAATTATTGAAGTGTTACAGAAATTTAATTTTTTGTGTGGAGTTATTTTGGTTAAATAAAATTTTATTTTATTTTCAACTTAATTGAAAAATAAAAGTTACTTGCTTGTTTCTTTTATTTTTATAGAATTTAATTCTGTAGTTTTGGTTTAATTTGTTTAAATAAAATTTTATTTTATTTTCAAATTAATTTGAAATAAAAGTTACAATTTTTGTTTCTTTTATTTTTACAGAATTTAAAATTCTGTGTTTTTTGGTTTAAATTTTATGTGTAGTATAAAATTCTAATTATAATTTTATTTTATAATTTAGAATTTATGGCTACTGAAACTGGTCAAACTAATGTTCAAACCAGTACTGGTATGGTGATTTCCATTATGCCAACTTCTCCTTATATTGGGACTGTGCCAGTGAATCATGGTGAAAAACCAGAGAAGTTCTTAGGAACTGTTTTTAAAAGATGGTAAAAGAAAATGCTTAATGGCATGTGTTATATTTGTAACAAAGAGGGACATCGGGCCAAAAATTGCCATTACAAACATAAAGGCAAAGGAATATCAAGTAAGAAGGTTACTAAAGCCCACATGACTGAAGTGGACAATATTTCCAATGGTGTAGATGATATCGATCTTTCTGTAGTTGTTTCCGAGGCAAATCTTGTCGAAAATCCTAAAGAATGGTAGGTGGACACTGGTGCTACTCGCCATATCTGTACCGACAAAAAGATGTTTACATCTTATTCTATAGTGGACAATGGTGAACAACTTTTTATGGGAAACTTCTCAACTTCTAAAGTTAAAGGACAAAGAAAGATTATACTGAAAATGACATCTGGAGAGGAACTCACTCTCAACAATGTGTTGCATGTACCAGACATTTACAAGAATCTTGTTTCCGGATCTTTGTTGAGTAAGAATGGGTTTAGGCTAGTTTTTGAAAGTGACAAATTTGTACTTACCAAAAACGGGATGTATGTAAGAAAAGGTTACATGTCTGATGGCCTTTTCAAGTTAAATGTCATGACCGTTGTACTCTCAGTTATTAATAAAAATACATCTTCTTCTTACTTGCTTGAGTCTTCAAATTTATGGCATAGTAGACTAAGACATGTTAATTATGGATCTTTACGTAGATTAATTAATATGGCATGTTTACCTAAATTTGACATTGATTCAAATCATAAATGTGAAATTTGTGTTGAGGCAAAATTATCTAAAACTCATTTTCATTCAATTGAAAGAAGTACGGAACCACTTGAATTAATTCATAGTGACATTTGTGATTTTAAATCAATTCAAACCAGAGGTGGGAAAAAATATTTTATCACTTTTATAGATGACTATACTAGATATAGTTATGTTTATTTAATTCGAACCAAGGATGAAGCTTTGGAAACTTTCATTCAATATAAGAATGAAGTTGAAAATCAACTTCATAAGAAAATAAAAAAAAAAACTAAGAAGTGATAGAGGTGGTGAATATGAATCACCTTTTGGTGAATTTTGTAAAGAACGTGGAATAATTCATCAAACCACCGCTCCTTACTCACCTCAGCAAAATGGAATTGCTGAATGGAACAATAGGACTTTAAAAGAAATGATGAATGCCATGTTAATAAGTTCTGGATTACCTTAGAACTTGTGGAGGGAAGC
Source organism: Camellia sinensis (assembly GCF_055761805.1). Lineage (NCBI taxonomy): Eukaryota > Viridiplantae > Streptophyta > Magnoliopsida > Ericales > Theaceae > Camellia > Camellia sinensis. The sequence goes on from NC_138967.1 coordinate 55,888,278, forward strand.
AATACTTTCTGCTAATTATATTTTAAATAAAGTACCCCGAAATAAAGTGAATCAAACACCTTATGAATTGTGGCATGGAAGAGTACCATCCTACAAATACTTAAAAGTGTGGGGGTGTTTGGCTAAAGTGGCTATTCCTAGTCCTAAAAAGACTAAGATAGGTCCTAAGATCATTGATTGCATTTTCATTGGTTATGCTAAGAATAGTAGTGCATATCGGTTTTTGATTCATAAATCAGAACATACTGAAATGCATGTAAATACTATTATTGAGTCTCGGAATGCATCTTTCTTTGAACATGTGTTTCCAAATAAGACTGGATAAGAGACTAGTAACAATAAAAGATCTCATGATGCTGTTACTAGTCAGGATCAAGAACATGATCAAGAACAAGAGTTAGATCAAAATGAGGAAGAGGAACTTAGGCGTGGTAAACGTGCTAGAACCTCAAAATTTTTGGTCCAGATTTTCTAACATTTTTGTTAGAAAATGAACCTTTAACTTTTAAAGAGGTTATGTCCAGTCCTAAGGCTCCTTTATGGAAAGAAGCTGTCAATAGTGAAGTTGAATCCATCTTGCAAAATCACACTTGGGAATTGGTGGATTTGCCACCAGGTTGTAAACCTCTTAGGCACAAGTGGATTTTCAAAAGAAAAATGAAAGCGGATGGATCAATTGACAAATATAAGGCAAGACTTGTGGTGAAAGATTTTAGACAAAAAGAAGGTCTTGATTACTTTGACACATACTCACCGTTACTAGAATAACATCCATTAGAATGTTAATTGTCATTGCATCTTTATACAATTTAGAAATTCATCAAATGGATGTAAAAATTGCTTTTTAAAATGGTAAGTTAAATGAAAAAATTTACATGGAACAACCAGAAGGTTTTTCTATTCCAGGGAAAGAAAAGAAAGTGTGTAAATTGGTTAAATCATTATATGGTTTAAAACAAGTGCCAAAGCAATGGCATGAGAAATTTGACAAGGCAATGATGTCAAATGGATTTAAAATTAATGAGTGTGACAAATGTGTTTATATTAAAAACACAGACAAAGGTTATGTCATTGTATGTCATTATGTAGATGATATGCTCATCATAGGTAGTAATAATGATATGATTAAAACTACCAAGAAAATGTTGAATAAACATTTTGACATGAAGGACATGGGCATTGCTTATGTAATTCTTGGTATGAAAATTACCAAAACATCAGAAGGTTATGCTTTGTCACAATCTCATTACATTGAGAAAATACTTGACAAATTCAGCAAAGATGATGATCATCTTACTAGAACACCTGTAGATATTAATTTGTTTGTATCTAAGAATGTACAGGAAAATATTTCTCAATTAGAGTATGCCCAAATTATTGGAAGCTTAATGTACTTGATGAATTGCATTCGCCCGGATATAGCTTATGCAGTAAGTAAATTAAGTAGATATACGAGTAATCCGGGAGTAGAACACTAGAAAGCAATTATAAGGGTTCTAAGATATCTCCGATTTACTCGTAACATTGGGCTGAATCATACTAGATATCCAGCAGTACTTGAAGGATACTGTGATGCAAATTGAATATCGGATACTAGAGACTCAAAGGCCATCAGTGGGTATGTCTTTACTCTTGGTGGGGCAGCTGTATCTTGGAAATCTTCCAAACAGACTTGCATTACTAGGTCTACTATGGAGTTAGAATTCATAGCTTTAGACAAAGTAGGAGAAGAGGCAGAATGGCTTCGCCACTTCCTTGAAGATATTCCAATTTTGCCAAAATTAGTGCCTGCTATATGCATACATTGTGATAGTCAATCAGCAATTGGTAGAGCACATAGTCATATGTATAACGGTAAGTCACGACACATTTGTCGTCGACATAACATTGTGAGACAACTACTCTCTAATGGAATTATTTCCATTGAATATGTGAAGTCTAAAGACAACATAGCGGATCCACTAACCAAAGGGTTAGCAAGAGAGTTAGTTGAGAATTCATTGAGAGGAATGGGACTAAAGCCTATTAAATAAGAGTTACCACAATGGCAACCCAACCTAGTTGACTGGAGATCCCAAGATCTAGGTTCAAAGGGATAACCGAGTTGTGAATGACTTAGAAGGATCACTGGAGAGTCCAACTCCTACCCATTTCTATGATGAAATGGTGATGTCTGCAGCGTTTTAGGTGAAGTAATACTTTTAATGATTCTTATATCTAAGTAAACCTAGTAGAGTATGGCAGGATATTCTTCATAAGAATCACCTATATGAGTGTGAACTTGGCCGGTTCTATGAGATTTGTGAAGGGCTACAATTCTCTAGAGCACTCATGAAAGACCAGGTTGTTCAGGGCCAAAATGAACACAATAGTGAGAACTAAACTGTGTGCGGGAATATACTGTGTGAGTTCTATTGTCTTAGTTTACACAAACGGCTGAACAGTTCAAGACATCATGTTCACTGGTTAGCTAGTAAATTCGATAGTGTCTCTGTAATGACCCCAAAATACGTATAAGAAATCAACTTTATTTAACTATGAGATGATGTGTTTTAATTTAATTATATCTTTTGGAATTGAAGCATTATCTATTGAGTACGGATTTAAAATTGAAATTACCGACCTTTATGGGTTCAGAAATCAAAATTGAGTACTTGGGTATGTTAATGGGAATTTTTAGAACTATTTGGAAAAATTAATTGGAAATCTAATTTGTCTTATTCGTTAATGCACGTTGGGTGGTTAACTTTATACTGCAAATTGAAGGCCTTAGAAGCTTCAGAAACCAGAGCAGGAGACATATTTATGATCAGCATAATTTTTAGAGTCATCTGGGAAGTTTAATTGGAATTTGATTTTGTGCAATTCGTAAGGGCACGTTTGGTTCCCCTTATTATGGTGAACTTATGTGTGTATTATATATGCATAGATATATGAGTTGTTGAACTCATCACTTTGAGTCAAAATATCTAAGGGAGAGAGAAAGTGAACCGTGAGAGAGAGAAGGAGAGGCAAAACTCAACATCCACGGGGGATTTGAGGATGATTGAAGAAAATGGAAGAGAGAGGAAGAAGATCAACCAAGAAGCTTGGGGAAATTGAAGAGATTAAAGGGAAGAACAAGGATTTGGGTAAGGTATGTGACTCTAACTATTATCCTTGTAGAGAATCCATCTACTACATGAAATCAAGGTTTAATTTGGAAGTTTCATATGTAAATGAACAAGTGTGTTGGGTTATGCATGGATTGGGTTGAATTCAAGGAATTGAACCTTGAGTTGAGGTCAATCTTAAGAATGAATCATGGAATAACAAGGTTTGCTATGAGAATCACCTATGTATAAGATGTATTTGCATGATTTGGACACATATTGTAGAAGTTTGAATATATAGGAAGATGAGATTTGAAGTTTAACTTTGAGCAAGATTGGTGTAATTGAGATGAAATTCTATTTGAATGATGTTAATTTGTTGTGGTTTAGAAGGAATTCTACATGTTTTTGAGTAATTAGACTTGAAATCAAGCTTAAAAAATGGAAAGATCAAGTGTTGGAGCAAAAACCATTTTCGGATTGTTTGGTTCTGCCCAGACCGCACGAGCGGCCAAGGGCACCGTACAAGCGGAGCATGAAGAAAAAAGAAGGGTTTCATTCTGCTTTTGGGTGCTCGAGCGGCCGGGTTTCTCTGCTCGAGCGGAATTGGGCCGCACGAGCGGTCCAAATGGGCGCACGTGCGGCCAACCCTGTTTCAACTTATACCTTGTAACTTTGAACAAGCATATCTTTTGCATCCAGACTCCGTTTTGAGTGATTCTTGAGCCTAAAATCAAGTCCCGGAAGTCTAGTTTCCAATGGTGGTGGTCTCACTCCCAAATTCTAAGTACATAAGTAGTTATGCCCAAATTGGTGACGATTGTTCACTTTCTGTTTACTGGGTTTGTACCGTTTCTTCGTCTGAACCTTTCTCCTATCGATTCCTCCTATCTTATGAGGCATGGATTATAACCTATGGAGGACTAATGAGTCTAGAACCACCATAGCTATTGAGTAAGGAATAAAAATAGATTGGTTTTATTCTCATAATCTATTATATGCATTGTGTTTGTAGGTCAAGACGAGGACATCGTTCCACCGCTATCAGAGGCCTACCACTGTGAGTAATAGTAGTGTAACGTTACATTTCACTTACTTCTATGATTATGATTTATGTATTGTTGTTTGTGAATGGCCTATTCCATCGATATTGTGCTTTGATTAAATTAATAGACATGTTTGAGTAATGGCATTGCTATGGACCAAAGGTCAATCTATCCCTATTAATAGAAATGGGCCCACGGCCATTATGATGTGAATGGTTCTGTCTTTATCAATAGTACTGTAGTGATACACGTGTCTTCTGGTAATGGTTATTATTAATGTTCTGTTATTCGTAAGACAACTATGTCTGTAATAAACCATGGGGAAATGTATGTGCACTATTGTGTAATGGTATTCTGATAAATTTGGAGTTATTCTGTTCTGTTTATTCGTTCCGTTTATGCTATGACATGATATGAATTGTTCGGTCTTTAAGACCTAATGATTTCTGGTATGGAACAAAGTGTTGTACGGAATTAAGTGCTGCAGTGCGAGTCACCTCTAGAATCCATACGAGACACTTCTTGAGTCCATACATATGTGAACTGGGCCTATGGCCAATCTGTGACATCTGGACCTATGGTCGTTCTGTATCTGTTAGGCCCATGGCCGTTCTGTATCTGTTAGGCCTATGGTCGTTCTGTATTTGTTAGGCCCATGGTCGTTCTGTATCTGTTAGGCCTATAGCCATTCTGTATCTGTTAGGCCAAAGGTCGTTCCGTATTATCTGTGGGCTAGAGGCCGTTCTGTAAGATCTATGGGCTTAAAGCCGTTCTGTTTCACATATGGGCTTAAAGCCGATCTGTATCATATCTGTGGGCTTAAAGTCGTTCTATATTATATGTGAACCTGAGACCGTATTGAAATATAGTTATGAATAAGACCTGTATATCGTTGGTATCTATCTATTTATTTTATCCAATGTTTTGCTTATTCAATTAACCTTCTTAAGTTGCTATTATTCACTGAGCCTTGCTCATTCTGTTTTATGTATATTTCTGTAGGTGAGCCATCTGGGATTGACACTAGAGTTGTACTGAGGTTCGCCTGTCTGCCAAGTCACCTGGGGTATGTCTCCACGTGGAAACCTCAATTTATTGTTGGGAGTCATAAATTAGTAAGTCTTATGTAAGTGTGTGTGAGATCTATATAAATTCTGTGATTGTATACGTATATTTGGAAATGTATTTAAATGCTTAAATCTAATTAAACCATCACGTATGCACAAGCTCAATGGATGTTGTCTTTTAATGATTTTGCTTCCGCTTAAGGCCCCGTATGTAATTAAATATTATTCTAAAATTCTGTTTTGAGGCCAATATATAGGCCGGTCATGGACCAAACTTTTAGGGGCGGGTTTGGGTTGTGACAGTCTCACAAAGGAAGGTTCAAAGCCAAAAGCTACCTATCCTTTGCAGAATATTTTCAATTTCTGTACTCTCTGTATTTAGATCATGCTGTTGCATTTTCTCTCCGTCAAATTCCATTCATGTGGGGGATTGTTGGAAAAATGGTGTTTTATAAGGCTTATTTTGTGCCAACTTTGAGCCCAAAATTGAGTGGGCCCCGAACGCCTTTTGGGGCAGGTCCGAAGAGGTGATGTGTTCCTTGCCGCGTGGTAAGTCACACGGTGAAGACGGTTCATCAAAACCATTTATAAGTGAATGGAACATGACGTCATTTTCGGGTTCGTGGAATATGAAATTTAAGGATTTAAATGTGGGTTTCCTTTTAATGGGTTGTCCCACATTGAAACCTTAAGAGAGCTTTTTTGGGTATATAAGCTCTAGACTACAACACTTGGGTTGGGCCCCAAGGGGCACCCCAAGTTTGTCGAAGAGAGGAGTTATGGATAAAGTGAACCTTAGCCCAAAACCACCACACGCACGCCGCCGCAGCCGTCCGGGCGCGGGTGTGGGTTGTGGGTCAGTTCTAATATTAATTTTTGAACAAAATTAATTTGAATTTTTCCAAATTACTTACGGAAAAAATTTAATTAAATTCAAATTTGAATTTAATATTTGTCATAATTTCTTTTCCTCAATTGGTCCATGTCCAAACAAGTTCAATAAGGCCATGACAGATTTGATTTTATGGGTAGTTTCAGAACAGGTAAATAACTGCTGCAGTTACCAGCAGTTAATTTGTTGAATCAATTTGAAGATCTGTTTAATTTCAAACAGCATTTGTTCAAATTCAAATCACACATATTCTCTACTTGTTTGCACCTGTTCGAGGCAGGGTTTTGTGCCTATAAATACATGGCATTTCCAGCAGTCTTGTGGATGAAAAATCAGTTTGAAAATTCAGTTTGCTGTCCTAAATTCTGCACTTTTGCATTATTCTTCATATTAGGTTTAGAATAAATTTCAGAGAGTTAGAACACAGGTTTGGTTCACTGGACAAATTTATTTGAAGTGCTTCTACAAATTTGTGAAGATCATTGTATCCTGGGAGATAGACGCCACTTAACCATAAACACCGAAGCGGGGCGAATCTGTCTTAAGGACAGAGTGTCACACACTCAACTTAGTCTTTGAATTTTTTTTTAATTCGGTTCGATTAATAAATTTGGTACGTTATTTATTTATTTGTTTGGTTTTGTTTCTATTTATTTTATTTACACAGAAGATTGTTCCAACAGTTGTTTGATTGGGCTTAGTGGGTTTCACTTATTGGTTTTTAGACTTTCCAACTATTGTGGGGTAATAGTCTATTCGATTTAGTAAATATTTTTCATGATTGTAATTACTCTTCTATCTATTGACAAAAAAACAAAAAAAAAAATCTTCCGAAAAAATTCTAGGCCATGTTTGGTTTGTCTTTTAGAAAAAAATTTCAAAAGTTTATTTGAAAAAATAGAAATTAATTTGATAAAAATAAATATCAAAAAGATATTTTTAAAATTTTAAATATTATTTCTGTGTTCCCAAAAGATAAAATTATATAAAAACGTTAAGTTTTTTTTTCAATCTTTTTATTTCTTTCACCAAATTAATTTTTATGTTTTTTTAAAAAATCTCTGAAAACTAAACTAAACATGAAATTATGCAAATTACAATTACAATTAATTCTAAATTTTAAAACTAGACAAAAGCATGCATATCACAAAATCACAATAAGTCCTAATATTTTCAACTAGACAAAAGCATCACAAAAAAACTTTAATTTTTACAGCCACAAAATTATTCTGGAAAAATCTTAATTTTTAAATTAACATATTTCCGTAGTAATTTATTCTAATGCAAAAGCTTGATAAAATGGCTGATACGGCCATGACAGTGCTAATAATAATAATAATAATAATAATAATAAAAGATGAAGAAGAAAATGAACGCAAATAATCTACCCAAGTGAGGTGAATTATAATTCTGGAACAAGAAAATAGATGAGTATATACTTGTTATCTTGAAGGTGGTATAATATTGGGTTGTTCTAGAAAGTTGGTTAAGAGTTAACTTTTTGATTTTTTTTTTTTTAAAAAACGTTTAAAAAAAATAGAGAAATAATATGATTAAAAGAGGTTAAAAGCCAAAAAATTAAATTTTAACCTCTTGTCCAAAGAGGCCATTATCAAGAAAAACTATGTAATTGAACATAATACATGAGGATTACATATATATATATATATATATACACACACATGTAATTGAATACATGACATTACGTTTGTGATAAGAACATAGCACATGCGTTTTTGTATCTATTGCAATTCAGATAAGTAAGTATAAAAATAAATAATAAAAAAATTAATATCATAATATGTATATTGTCTAAATGGTAAAAGTATTCTTAAGGAAACCCAAAGTCTTAAGTTCAAATTTTATTCACGTCTTTGAATAATAATATTTTGTTATTTTAAGATAGGAAAATTTGTCACATGGCAGAAGGAGAAACCACCACACTATTAAACATTAAGTTATGTGCTCACATATATAATAGTATAGATAATATAATATAATATAGATAATTATATGTACCATTACCCATAATATAATATGGACATGAAATCATAATTTTTGTAGGTGAAACTGAGTATTATCAAACTTCAACTGATATTCAAGAATCAATTAATGAAAAATACATAATTGGACATAATGTATTATATATTATGTTTCTATATTTTATTGTTAGGGGACAATCACCTTACAATGGTGTATAAGAAAAAATTATAATTATAATTATTAATATTTATAATGTTTATCATTTTTTTTAATTAATTTTTCTAACTTCTACTGCACTATTATTTGCCCTTTTATTAAAAGTAAACAATTCTATTATTAAAAGTGATCAACTCTAAACCCAATTGGCCTCGTTTGGGGATAAATTATTTTAATATTTTTTTTAACTTTTTACGAAAAAATATGTAAAAATATAGAAAGAGTGATGTGATAACTTATAATGATTATTTTACTTTTTGGCTAAAAGTGAAACTCTACAGCGTGTGTTAGCCTTTCAGTCTTAGAAAAAGGGTATTAAACAATGAAAAAAAGGGGAAAATTACAATCCAGTGTAAATGTTTAAAAAAATACAAATAAATGGTAAATTTTATACACATTAATAATTAAAATTATAAATTTTTTCATGATTAAGTAATAATTTTTTAGTACTCCCCCTGACAAGTAATATCCCTCCCCTCTCCCTCCCCCTCCCCCTCCCCCTCCCCCTCCCCCTTCCCCTCCTAAAAAAAAAAAGGAAAAAAAGAGATAATTATGGAGATGAAACACCTAAAAGATCTATTTTTTTATGGGAAACTTATGTGTAGGTTTTAATAGGTAGACTTATTGTCCAATAGGTCCTATAACAATTAATGGCATTTTTCATCAAACAATATTAAAAAACGTCACTAATTGTTAATTTTTAGTGAAAATTTAAAAATTTTGTAATAAAAAATGTCACTAATTATAAGTTTTTGCAACAATTTAGCAGCAATTTATAAAAATCGTGACAAAAAAAAGTGACTAATTGTCAATTGTTAGCAACATATACAAAAATTTGTCACAAAAAATTATTTTTAGCGACGATTTTATTAAGACTTATTTTTAATAGGACTTGATGGAAATTAAGTCCAACTATTAAGACTTACTGATAGTTTATCTTTTTCTCATTTGCTGAGTCATTAGTTGTATATAAAAGGGTAGAAAGTAGAAATAAGGGTATAATGGTCCTTTCACTTTCTAGTCATTTCAGTAAATTAAACTAAATATATTAATAGTGGGCATTATGGTACATTTACCTTTTTTTTTGTAAATGATGTCATTTGACAAGGGGTGGCAGTGGTATAATAGAGGTTATGGGGGTGGTAGTGATATTTCAAGAAAACAAAGGAGGTGTTAGTGTAATTTACCCAAAATGTTAATATATAAAATTATATAAAAATATTTCTACAAAATGATATGATAATAATATTTTTGTAAAGAATGAACTTTTGGACTTCTAATGAATAAATATATATATGAAATTAGAGAGACTTTCCATTAGGGTGGACAAGCATTCACATGATCCTCCAAAATTGAATAGCTTGAACCAGTCTATCACAAAATTTTAATGATTTGAACGGACGGATGCGATTATATTTTTTTCAATTTACCTAAGTTCGGTCGAACGGATGGATGAGGGGCCACCCGACCCAACTCAATCTGCTAACACTCTTAAGAAAGTGAAGTTATGCTTTTATACTTTGTGTATTAAAAAAAGAACCTTTTATTTAGTAATTATATTTTCTATTTATAAAACATGAAAGTTGAGTCTCTATTTTATTATAAAAAAATGAACCATAACAAATTGTGGGCACAAAATAATAAATAATTACTAGACAATAGTTCGAAAAAAATGCTTAAAACAGTAAAGCTCAAATTGCTAAACCAATTCGCATTCGCCTACTTACCCGCATGATCGCTCAATCTGCATCTGCTAACTAAGCGGACAGATGTGGATTAATTTTTTCCAATCCGGTTAAATTTAGATGAATGGCGGATGAAATGTCACTCGACCCGCCCCGATTTGCGAGCATCTCTCATTTCCATGATCTCCAAAATAAAAAGGGATATTAGTGTCATTTTAGAAACCTTAAAAGAAATCTCTGTAATGTCGTTAAACCTCAAGCAGATCGATGTAATTTACCTTTTGCAATAAGTGTAATAAATTATGTTTTTTATTTTTTATTTTTTTGTTATAGGGAGATCTTCATATCCTCTTGTAGATTCAAGACAGCATCCGTGTCGAGATCACCAAGATGTCCTATTGTCCGCTCTGAATGAGAGACTATAACTTGGGAACTTGCACTGATCCCTCAATACAAACCTCATTTAAGTCAAGACTTGCGTAGCAGAAGAGAGTCGAACCCATTAGCAGCACCTTGAGGCTCCACTCAAGCCAACTGCGCTATCACCCAAGAGTAGTATAACGGGGAACTTACTGATAAGTCTCATGTACTAAGTTCAAAACCCAGCTAATCCCAAAACAAAATACTTGCACCAATTAGTCCAATACATTTTTAATTGTTACCAAAAAATCCTTTTTTTTTTTAATTTACAGACACTGTTCAGTTTTAAACCATGATTCATTCCAGCACCAAAAAAAAATTTTGAAACTGCAAAATTTTACAGTTTTTACCGCCTGTAACTAAAACTCGAAAATTACTTGTTCAGAATTCGAAAATTTTCTCATTACAAATCTGTGTGATATCTGTACAAATCTGAGTCATTACAGATCTGTTTCAATGATATTATAGATCTATTTCATCATCAACAACAACAACCATAGATCAATAACTATCCAAAAAAAAATCTGTAAATAAAGAGAGAAAGAGAGAGAAATTGACAAAGATATATACACAAATCTGTTCAATCTAAGCACATATCTGAGGATAAGCGTCTTCTTGTTCTTGTTTTTCATCGTCTTCTTGTTCTTGTTCTTCATCGCCTTCTTGTTTGGCTTTAGGACTGAGATTAGGGTTAGAGGTGGAGGCGTAAAGAGGGAAGCAAAAAGCAGAGAGAGTGGGGAAAGGACTTTTGGGTGTACTCAAAAAGTTATGGGATTAAATGGTATTCACATGTTTCACATGAGACCTATGGGTAATTTCCCCTAGTATAATAAATGTTTGTTGAGAGATTTATGGATAAATTATATATTGTCCTTTTTAAGTTTAGTCACTTTCCCATTTTGATCCTTAAAATTTATTTTTTCTCACTTTAACTTTTCATGTTTCAAGTTTTTTTCAGTTTACTCGTAAAGTTAATTTTTGCTAAAAATTAGACAAAAAATAACACATTGACAATCACGTGACATAAAAATATTTTATTATATATATAAATCACATTTCTAATACAAATTTAAATCCCAATATAATAATAATTTTTATATTATGTGGCAGTTATTATGGCATTTTCTGTCTTATTTTAAATAGAAGTTAGTTTTAGGAGTAAATTGGGAAAACTTGAAACATAAAAGGTCAAAGTGGAAAAAAAATAAACTTAAAAGGCCAAGGTGAGAAAGTGGTCAAATATAAAGAGGGCAAAGTATAATTTATCCAGAGGTTTATTTGCACGTCTCAAAAAATATCAATTCACATGTTTTTATGAATTTGGATATTAACTTTTAAACAAAAACCAATTGTTTAGATACTTCCGAACAAAATTGAATTGTTGGTAATTGATATTGGAACAACTAATTTTTGTTAAAAAATTAATATTTGAATATTTAATTTTTGTTAAAAAATTGATAACTAAACGACACTAATGGCATAAGGCCTTGTTTGGAATATTAGTTTTTTTATTAAAAAAAGTCAAAAAATCAAAATATATTTTACATGCATCACCCAAAAAAAAAAAATTTCTTTATATCTGTTTGAAAATGTCAAACTACTCTCACGAATAATTGATTTTTGTTCAAAAATTAATAACTAAACAATACAAATGGCATAAGGCGTTGTTTGGGATGTTATTTCTTTGGTTAAAAAAAGTCAAAAAATCAAAATGTGTTTGAGTTACACTTGGGGTTGCAAATAAACCAAGCTATTTATGAACAAGCTTGGCTCGGCTTGTCTCGGCTCGTTAAGGGCTCGGCTCGACTCGTTTAGTAAACGAGCTAAACTCGAGCTCGAATAAGTTCGGCGCATTAAGTTCGGTTTCTTTATTTTTATTTAAATTATATAATAAATACATTGTTTATATATTAAATAATATTAAAATATTTTTTATTTAAATAATAGAAATAATATTTAAAAAAAACTTATCAAGCCGAGCCGAGCCGAGTTCGAGTTTCATTAATATTAACGATCCGAGCCGAGCCGAGCTGAGTTTGAACCCAATTACTTATCGGGCTAAACTTGGACTCAATAAATGAGCTCGATAAGCAAACGAGCCGAACTTAAACTTAGCAAAACTCGGCTTGACTTGGCTCATTTGCAACCCTAATTACACCACACACACACACACAAAAAAAAAAAAAGAAATCTTTGTATTAGTTTCAAAATACCAAATTACCCTCATGAATGTATACGATTTTACACATGTAAAAGAATAAATTGGAAATTCAATAAAAATAAAATATGATATCATCCATTCACATTTTTCTATATATCTAAAAAAAGTCATTCTCCTACATTAACATTTTTTTTTTAAAATCTCGTAAAAGGTAAAAAAATTGCAAAAACTAATTCCAAAACCCTACTAATGCTATGCTAGGTAAAATGTGAATAAAATATAATTACATTTCACCTAATTTTTTCACACACATTTTCCTTTCCTTTTCCAAATCCCCAGCTAAACACAGCGTAAGATAAAAAGTGTGGTGTGTAAATATATTCTATATTTTGGAAAGTGACTTTTCTTTTGACTTATTGGCTTATTATGGAAAAATGTGTAAAAAATAGAGATGATATGACCTAAACAAGCTAGTAAGTCAATAAGCCAATAAACTAGCTTTTTCCATCTTCCAAAAAAATATATCTAAAAATGCCATTCCCCTACATTGCTAAAACTAATTCCAAAATCCACTATAGATAATGTTAGACTTATTTATTTTGATGATTTATTTAATTACGTTTTAATTTATTTGAAAGAGAAAAATAAAATCCAAAATTTATTTTGATAATTTATTTAATTATATTTTAATTAAAATTTATTTTGATGATTTATTTGAAAGAGAAAAATAGAATCAAAATTTATTTTGTCCCATTATTTCTCACCTAAACCTTTATCACAAATGTTGTTAGAATGTATTTAATATTTGATTAAATCAGGTATTCAAACAGCCCAAAACAAAAGTTCAAATAGCCTAGCACAGCAGCAGGCCAAAAGGTTCAAGTGGAAGATATTCAAATTAGTAATGATGGAAGTACAACGACTATAAAGATTCAAAAGGCCAAAAGGTTCAAGTGGAAAATATTCAAATTAGTAATGATGGAAGTACAACGGCTATAAATAGCTATAAAGATTCAAACGGCCAAAAGGTTCAAAAGGTTCAAATGGAAGATATTCAAATTTATAATGATGGAGTGGAAGATATTCAAATTGGTAATAATGGAAGTACAATGGCTATAAACGGCTATAAATTCAAATGAATACAACGGCTATAAACGGCTATAATTTTTATTATATATATGAAAGCCTCTAATGTAAATAAGTTACAAAAAACCTGAAAAATATTCTTTAATCTATAATCGCTCACATCTATTCTCAGAAATTATACACAGAGCCTTATAGCTTTAAGCCCATCTTTCCCGTGTGAGATTTATAGAAAAATTAAAGTTTTATTTTATATATCTGTCTTTAAGAGATATTTATTGTAAGCTTTTTTTGAAAACAAAAATACCATTTCATCTTGTAAAAGTGTTGCAAACACTGTCTTTTTGAAATCTTGAGAGTGATTGTGAATCACCTAAGATTTGCAAGGGTTTGGGCTTGGGAAGCCTGTGTAAAATCCGTGGAGGATTGCTTCATTTGTAAAGAGATTTCTAGCACCCCTGTGAAGCTAGAAGATAGTGAAAAATCTTAAGTGAAGCTTGAGGAGTGGACGTAGGTCGAGTTGAAACCGAACCACTATAAATTTGTTTGTCTCTCTCTCCCTTGTCTCTTTATTTTATTTTAAATTGCCATAGCTATATTTCATATTTTTACTGTGCTAAAATCATTAACTAACATAGTTGTTAAGACACTTGTTTTAATTATTTTCATTTCATTAATTATATTTATCTATTGTGCTAGTCATAATTTTTATTAGGGTATTATTAATTTTAATTGTAAATAAAAAGTGTGGTGTGTAAACAGTAGGGGTGAGTAAACATTTATCTGATCTATCAAAATCAATATGTCACAAAATGAACGGTTTTAATGGTCTGAATTGTAATAACTCAGATTTTTAATAATTCTATAGAATTTATACTAATATTATTTAATTACAGTTAGGGAAAATATATAATTTATTATATATTATTATTTTATAAAATAATATAATTATTAAGAATTTAAAAGTTAAAGTATAAATAAGTAATTAAGTTAAGTTGGAGATAGGTCTAATGGGGGGATGTGACACGTGGCAGCCGTGGCCTGGTGGCCACAGCTGCCTTTGTATATAAGGGGCGAAGTGCCCAGAAAGAAAAGCAAGGAAAAGGAAAGAAAGAAGAAAGAAGAGAGAAAGAAAAGGGAAGGAAAAATATTGGAAGTTGAGAAGATTTTTGATAGTGAAAAGAAATAACGAGATATTAAAGTTAAGTGAGATATATTATATCTTGAATTACCAAAATGTATTTTACTTATGTTTTGACTTACCATTATTTTATACAAGTTATGTTTTATAAATTATTATAAACTATATTAATATTTCAGTTACGTGGTTTAATTTCTGAACCCTATTTGCTTAAAAGGAAACCCATGGATATGTTTGTTTTACTTTTAAAGAATATTTAACTATAACCTTATAAACAATTATGTTTTGTAAATACCACCACGGGATCCCACGCCTTGGGTAACTTAAATAACCATTGGCCCCTGTTTGACCACTTTGTGGTCCTCTGTTTGTCATAGATCCATTGATCCCTGTTCTGATTGTCACTCTGGTGACCCCTGTTCTGTTTCGTACCGTGGTTATAGTTATTTACGTAATTTATGTAGTGTATGTCAAATGATTTCTGTATGATATATATTCTGTATTTTAATATCAAACTCTTTTTAGCCAATAATTATCCATGGTGAATTTTATGCCCTTATGCTCTTAGTATAATATTTCTCACTCTACCATGTGCTTATAGTTGTTTACCACTTTCAGGTGACATGTCAGGACCAGCGTGTGGGGTAGGCACAAAGCACTTTGTAAATATAGTTCAGCTCTGACAAGTTAATTAAATAGAAGCTCCAGTGATTATTTTAGAGCCCTCACTTAAATATTTTTCCGCTCGCGTTTGTTTATTTGTTAAAGATTTGGCCGGAGGTAATTTCGGTTACTGGCCATCATGATGCTTGACCCTTGGGTACGGGAAGCGGGTTGTGACATGAATGGACAGATGTAGATACAATTTTTTTTAATCTATCTAAATTAGGACGGATGATGGATGACCCAACCCGATTCAACAACTCCTAAGAAAATGAAATTATCCTTTTTATGCTGTGTGTTAAAAAATGACATTTTATTTAATAATTATACTTTTGTTTTTTATGAAATATGAAAGTTGAGATTGTATTTTTATTATAAAAAATAAATAATAAAAAAATTGGCGCAAAATGGTAAAGAATTATTGAAAGATAGTTTGGAAAAAGGTCCAAAATAATAATGTATAAACCGCCAAACCAATTCATATCCGCTAACTAAATAAATAATAAAAAAAATTTGGTGCAAAATAATAAAGAATTACTAAAAGATAGTTTGAAAAAAGGTCCAAAACAATAATGTGTAAACTACCAAACCAATTCATACCTGTTAACTAAGCGAACGAACGCAAATTGATTTTTTTCAATCTACCAAGTTTGGACATATAGCATATGAGAAGGGATTGGGATCCTCTCCTTTTCATATTTATAATGGAGAGATTCCATTCCATCATCTATCATTGAGTGTAATGATCTTTTAATTAATTATAAATTTACATTCCTATTTAATTTAATTAATTATAATTTAATTAATTATAAATTTACATTCCTATTTCATAGTCATTAGATATGCAATGTAAATTTTCCATTATATATATAGAATGAAAATGATCAAAATCCGTTGATAGCAGGGAGGGATCTAGAATTACCATTATGAGAGTGCGAAATCCTTATAATTTTAAGAGAGATTAACCAATAAATCCTATATTTTGGACTTGTGACCCATATAATTTCATATTTTTTCCTGAAGTGCTGCTATTTGCACCCCATTAATTATTTTAGACCTCCCTTTTTAGTTTTTTGTTTATTACAATAATAATCTCAAATGAAATTACTAAAAATGACATCAATAATCTTGGAACACCCATCTCACAATTAAGCCTACACACCCGCTACATCATGAGTTATGGTTTTTGAGAGCACCCACCTCCATCACCACCTATCTTATTTTCCTAAATTCCACCTGTCAAAACTTACCTATCCTCAAAATCTTGAAAACCCTTTGAATGTAATATTCTGGCGGTAATGGCGACAACCATTTGATAACCCACACTTCTCCGGCAATGACAATGAGTGGAAGTTTTTTCGGCAACCATAACTCCATGAGATGAGAAGAGTACAACAGTAAAAAGCTCAGAAGAGGTTCATAGATTTGATGGTGTTTTTAGCTCAGAAGAGATTGATCTTGTAATGGTGAGTTTCTTAAAAAGAAAATGACAAAAATGACAAAAACTGTTTGTCATTTTTTTGGGTTTGGACTTTCGATTACATGACCGAAATTCGGGAACACAAACCCGAACATTGTTTATTTGTTCGGGAACAAATAACCGAACATTTATTATTTGTTCGGGAACAGATAACCGAACATAATTAATGAACCTTTTCCAAACTTTAAAATCACAAAACCCAGGTAAGATAAGGAATAAGAATTGAAACTGTCAAAAAATTCAAACAAACTCACCTGCACCAATCCAAACTCCTGGAGACTGCAAAACTCACAAAAACAGAATTTTGAATCAATAACAAAAAATCCTACATTTATTTTATCAGGTCATGACTAAGTATGTGGAGATGAAATAGTTGTCATTTTCATGAATTTTGTTAGGATTTTTGGAAGAGAGACTTTTTGGGGTGTGGGGGTGTGTATTTAATTGAATGGATGAAATGTTTTTACAAAGATAAGTTTGGTATTATTTGGGGGGAGAAAAGAAATTTTAAGAGCTTTAGAATTTATAAATGGTGGTCCAAAGAAATGGGGGGTCCAAAATAATTGATGGGGTGCTAATAGCAGCATTTTTTTTTCTCTTTTGTGATCCATTTAGTCCTTTTGGATGCGTAATGACTCATTTGCTCACTACATTAGAGTATCACATTTGAAAAAAGTACACTAAGGAGTTTTTAATTTTTTTAGAGTGTTACATATTACATTTGGAAAAAATACACTAGGTAGTTTGTAGTTTTTTTAGGCCATGTTTGATTCATAAGACTAATAGTGAAGGTATTAATAATCCCATCAAATTAATGTGGTATTCACTATTCAATTAGATTAGTAAGATAAATTATCTCCTTATCCATTGTTTGATTTGCATTGGATAAGAAAGCATGTGCATATAGAATTACAACTATATTTATCTTATTTTCCAATCTTACCCTCCACTAATGTTTCTTCACAATCTTTACTTTATCAAAATTTCTTCATATATGTGGTTTTGAAAAAAAATTATAAATAAATAAATAAAAGCAAAATAAAAATACAAAATACAAAGGCCATGTCTGGTTTGTTTTTTAATTTTTTTTTTAAAAAAATATAAACTAATTTGATAAAATAAATATCAAAAAATATTTTTAAATTTTTAAAAATTATTTTTAGTCTTCTAAAATATAAAATTATATAAAAATAATAAGTGTTTTAATTTTTAGTCAATGGTAAAAGAGTTTTTTATTTTATTTCCCAGCTCAGAATATATAATCCCACCCCTACCCCATTACTAATAATCTTACAAATTTGTTGGATTACTTATCCATTGGATTAATAATCCTAAAATAAAATTTCAAAACAAATACAAGATTATTGGGCCTACGGATTAATAATTCAATCCTATGCTCTAATCTTGTCAATCAAGCATGCCCTTAAAATGTTACATCATACCCGTTACGTTGTCACATTTGAAAAAAGTATACTAAGAAATTTTTAATTATTTTAGAGTATCATATTATACCCACCAAGTTTTCACATTTGAAAAAAATACACTAAGAAATTTTTAGTTATCACATCATACCTACCATGTTGAAGTGCCACATGTTACATTTGGGAAAAGAACACTAAGGATTTTTTAGTTTTTTTTGGAGTGTTACATCATACCTGTTACGTTGTATTGTCACATTAATATATGTAATATTAGAAATCTCACATCATATCTACCATATTAATAAAATGGTATAACCGTCTACCAAAACATTATCAAAATTAAAAATTGGACCAATCGAAAAGAAATTCTCTACTAATAATAAAACTTAACAGATCAATAGAAAAAATTTAAAACTAATTGAAGTACTTATTTATAAGATGAGATTTGTGATAAATATCTTAACAAATTTTTAATTATTTAATTGTTTTAATATAATACATAATATTTTAAAATTTTTTGAATCCGGCCCATCCTATCCAACCCCATCGGCAAATAAATAGAGACTTGGTTTGGAAAGTGGGTTGGTTTTTGATTTTTTTGACTATTTTAATCTGAGGTTAAAAAGTCTAGTTTTGGAAGGATTTTGACTTTTTTGATTTTTTTTGTAAGAAAAAAAATATAATGATCATGAATTAAATGTGATATTTTATCTTATTAAACTTAAAAACCTATTTATTTTTTGCGACTAAAATAACCCAAACCCACTTCAAAAAACAGAGGCAGAAACTCTCAAATTTATTGAAAAAAAGTTAACGCGTCCGATTTTGACGCTGCTTGCTCCAAAATCGGGGGCTTTTCCCAAAATAAGCCAAAATACAAAGCTATTTCCCAAACTAGGCTTAGTTCGGATGGAATTCCCAAAATAGGCTAAAACGTGGTTACAAACCACGCTTTTACCATTTTTGTGGTCCTCCCCATGGAAAATTTGTAAAATCGTAAAGCGTGGTTACAAACCACGTTTTTAATTAAGAAAGTATGGTTACAAATCACGTTTTTAACAAAAAAAAATTTCTCCAGAAAACGTGATTAGGAACCGCGCTTTTGATTAAAATGTAGAAACGTGTTTTGAAAACACGTTTTCAGTGTTGCACTCACTCTTCATTTTCATTCTCTCTCTCTCTCTCTCTCTCTCTCTCTCTCTATGACACACACACACACCCACACTCACACACTCACATCTTTTTAATATATATAAATTTTATTTTAAAAATTTGGGACCAATATTAAATATATATAATAATTTATAATAGCAAATACTAATCAACTATATAATTTTTATAATTTTTTTAAATACAAATCATTTTTATGTAATTTTTATTTTTCGAGTGGTTAGAAATAATTTTTTACAAATTAAATTGAAACAACCATACGTATGTATATAATCTGCCCAAAAGTTAAAATGATAATTATTTTTTACCCTTAAATGATAATTATTTTTTATTTTTTATTTCTTAACCAAATTAATTTTTAATTTTTTTAAAAAAATTCTAAAAATCAAACCATACATAGCCTAAAAATCTTTTGACAAGTCATTTCTTACGTTGGTAACTTATTTAATTATTTGTTAATTTTACGACATTTTTACCATCTGAGGTATGTTTGGTAACCATTTCGTTTTCAGTTTTCAATTTATATTTACAAAAATTTAAAAAACTATCATAAAATTTTGTTTGATAATTTTTTTGGTTTATAAATGTTTGTCTCAATTTGTAAATTTGAGAAAAAAACGTAAATTCAAAAAATGAGTTTATGTTGATTTTTAAACAAAAATTTAAAAATTTTACTAACAAATTTTTTTTTAATTAAATTCAAAAAATGAGTTTACGTTAGATTGTAAATAAATTTTTTTTTCAAATAAAATTAATTGAAAAAAAATTTTATTAGTAAAATTTTCAATTTTTTGTTTAAAAACCAATATAAACTCATTTTTTGAATTTATGTTTTTTCCTCAAATTTACAAATTGAGACAACCATTTATAAACAAAAAAAATTATCAAATAAGTTTTTATGATAGTTTTTTAAATTTTTGTAAATATAAATTGAAAATTGAAAACGAAATGGTTACCAAACATGCCTCAGTTGGTAAAAATGTCGTAAAATTAACAAATAATTAAATAAGTTATCAACGTAAGAAATGACTTATCAAAAGATTTTTAGGTTATGTATGGTTTGATTTTTAGAATTTTTTTTTAAAAATTAAAAATTAATTTGGTTAAGAAATAAAAAATAAAAAATAATTATCATTTAAGGGGTAAAAAATAATTATTATTTTAATTTTTGGACAGGTTATATACATATATGGTTGTTTCAATTTAATTTGTAAAAAATTATTTCTAACCACTCGAAAAATAAAAATTATATAAAAATGATTTGTATTTACAAAAATTATAAAAATTATATAGTTGATTATTATTTGCTATTATAAATTATTATTATATATATTTAATATTGGTCCCAAATTTATAAAATAAAATTTATATATATTAAAAAGATGTGAGTGTGTGAGTGTGGTGGGTGTGTGTGTGTTAGAGAGAGAGAGAGAGAGTGTGTGTATGTGTGTGTGAGAATGAAAATGAAGAGTGAGTGCAATACTGAAAACGTGTTTTCAAAACACGTTTTTATATTTTAATTAAAAGCGCGGTTTCTAATCACGTTTTCTGGAAAAAAAAAAAAAGAAATTTGTTAAAAGCATGATTCATAATCACGCTTTTACGATTTTACAAATTTTTTATAGAAGGACCACAAAAATGGTAAAAATGTGATTTGTAACCACGTTTTAGCTTATTTTGAGAATTCCATCCGAACTAAACCTAGTTGGGAAAATAACTTGGTATTTTGACATATTTTGGGAAAAGCCCCCCAAAATCGCAACTCCTGCTTCCGAGCCCTTCCCCCAAACGCCATTTGTTGAGAAACAAGAAAAAAATTAAAAAAAAAAACAAACAAACACCATGTGGAGGAGAAGACTCACTGCTCAGCTCCACCGATTCGCCGCCGCCGGCCTCTCCTCTTCGCCGTCTTCGTCGTCGTTCCGGCCATCAGTCACTCTCTTATCTGCTTCCGATTCCGCTACAAAGGTAGGTCTGTATATATGCTGTTGTTTTGTTAATTCTTAGCTCATTTTACGGTTCTTCTTGTCATAATCAATATGCTTCAAATGATTGATTTGATTTGTGAACCTTGTTTGTTTGTTTGTTTACTTGCGATTTGTGTGTGACTGAGTCTGCTCAGTTT
Source organism: Camellia sinensis (assembly GCF_055761805.1). Lineage (NCBI taxonomy): Eukaryota > Viridiplantae > Streptophyta > Magnoliopsida > Ericales > Theaceae > Camellia > Camellia sinensis. The sequence continues at coordinate 55,909,923 of NC_138967.1, forward strand.
TAGGCAAAATTTGAAATGAGTTCGTTACTCTTTATTTTTATCGCCATATAAGATACTTGAAGGTTTGTTGCTATATTCAATGTCTTGTGTGATTGTAGATTAGTTCATCATTGAAGTTATTTTCGGTGAAATAGGCTTATAATTGAGTTCAAATTTGGTAAATGAGATAGCATCTGCTGTATATGTGCAGTGGCGGAGCTAGGTTTTTGGCTCAGAAGGGGTGACGTTGAGTTTAAATCAGCGTGATACCAAAGTTATAATTAGAGATTTTTATTTTTATTTTTTTTATTAATTTAATTTTGTATGATGATCATCATGATTTAAAAACCAATGCCTTCATAAAAAATGAGAAAAAAATTATATGAGGATGCACATACATACACAGAGAGAGGTATGGAAAAAAGAGATGAGAGAGAAAGTGGGCAAACAATATAAGGTACATACACAAAAAGAGAGGTATAGAGAAAGACATGAGAGAGAAGGTGGGGAAAAAATATAAAATTTATAAGAGAAGATTTTAGCATAATTAAACATTTAAAGTGACAAATTGAATGGATTTTGTTAAAAAAAGAAAAAGAAAAAAATGGAGGTATAAAAATTAGGTACATACTTGAAACTTCAAATAAAAAATACATTTATGTCTCTAATAAGAAAATGTGGCTACATGCTCAGGTTGCTAGTTGGGTCAAGATTGCGGCTCATACTTGATAAATGCTTTTGGCACAGTTCAAGCCGTTACACCATTTGTTGAACTCCTTCTCATCCTTGAATTTGACCAGTGTCAGAGTCTCAACCGCAGCTGTTGCGTTATCTAAGCCTTTGGTCCTCACGTGCCTCTACCCCTATTTACGTTCTTTTTTTGGCTTCTAAAATCAAAACATGAGGTGAAAATAGAAAGAAATTGCAAGAAATTAATTTGTACAAGTGTGGATTCACTAGCCTCAACTGGTAACTTGGATGCAAACTAGTCTTTTGTGTGAAGGTTTATTAGGAATTTAATTGCTTTTGGGAGAAATAAAGCAGAAAAAAAAAGAAAAGAAAAGAGAAAAAGTATGGAGACCAAAGTTGTTAATCCTGTACTGGGGAAGGTACTGTTTTTTTCACTGGTTTGGTACATATTGGTACCAGAGTGTTTTCAGATACCGTTTTAGATTTATCGCTGCAAATAAATATATTTATGAAAAATATTGCCAAATACTAAATAATTATAGCATAACATAAACAGGTTCTCATATTGTAAAAGGACTTATAAAACAACTAAAAGCTTAAAACACAAATTCCAAATCAAACCAAACCAAACCAAGCTAAGCCTTAAGTCTTATCAAATGGGGTCAGCTACATGAATCCTTCTTCTCCACTCGACTCTATTAAAGGCCATTTCGTTAGTCAAATTAAGAAGATTCATATCTCTATTTACAACGTTAACCCACGTTAATTTAGGTCTACCCCCGTCTCCTAACACTTCCAACTACCGTCAGTGCATAGCATCTCTTCACTACTGCTTCTGTTGGTCTCCATTGTATATGACCAAACCATCTCAATCTATTCTCTTTTAACTTATCTTCTACCGGTGTTACTTTTACCCATTTTTGAATATACTCATTCCTAATTCTGTCTTTCCTAGTCTTGTCACACATCCACCTTATCATCCTCATCTTAGCAACACTCATCTTATCTACATGTTGTTTCCTTAAAACACAAATTCCATATACCCTAAAATGATTTAAAATACAAACCCATTGTCTAGTACATAAACACAATGAAAAACATAATTAAGCTCTCTTTTAAAAACAAAGGTTAATTATACCATGGATGGATGACAACCAGCCACTGTTAGTGGCATTGTATGAGCACTAACCACCAAGCCACCACGCATTCCTAGAAGAGTAAAAAAAAACTTAACAAAAATGTAGTAGTAAAAGCCAGCCACTGTTAGGGGTTGTTTGGGGTGTCCTAAATAAGTGTACTTTTTTGTCTTTTTGGACTAAAAAATTGAGGAAGAAAATATGAATGTTTGGGTTAACTTTTTGACTTTTTATGGAAAAATGTGTAATAAAAAATTGTAAAAATTGATTTGTAGGGAAAAATTAGGATTGGGAGTTGTGCAGCCGTAATTGTTGACTTTTGGTGAATAGTGTTAACTTTTAAACTTTTTGAATAACTTTTTGACTTTTTTGCAATATGCCAAACTTGGCCTTAATGCCATTTTATCGAACATCTGACATACATAAATATCAGCACAAGCAAAACAAAGATACCGTAGAGAGAGTAAACCGTATGAAAAAGGATAAGAGGTGAAGTAAAGCAAACCCACAATAAGGTGTCAAATTTGTTCTGGCCATAAAAGTCGTAAAAGCCAAGAAGATGCTCAAGATCTGCTACGGAAGAAAAAGAAGTCCCATGTCATAGAGCACCCTCCTCCATTATTAACCTGCCACTGTTGTCACTCATGGCTACCAGTCCAGCCCTCAACAACGTTATTTTTGTTTCAAAATCTCTATTTTTTTTTTCCAGATTGTGTACTGGTGTATCCTGCAAGATAAAGGTTTCCGGCCGATATTATCTGGAATGACCGAAACTGTCCGGTACAAGCCGAGCACATAGCCAATATGGAGTTAGAGTAGCTGTGTCCTGTTTTTCTTCCTGAATGGCACATTTCAGGCGGGTACCCTCTGGTACGGAATGGTGTTAACAACACTGATGGAGACAGAAAAAAGTAGCCCGGAAATGATTAGAGAATGTATTGTATGGTGTAATTCAAATTTAGTATGAGAAGGGCCTCAACTGGGATGAATTTAGCCCACACACTTCACTTGCTGGTCACTTTTTGGGCTTTTTTTTTTTTTTTTCTTTCCTCCATGGCATTGTTGATAAAAAATAGCATCTATGCATGCCTTTTGACCATTACTTTCAAATTCACTTCTTATTTCTAGTTAGAGCCTCTTACAACTTTGAACTTCTTTATACATTGTCTTTCCAAATTCCAATGCAATTTCAAGAAATTCAAAATGACAATTCTTGTGGTCATTCCATAATTATTACTTAATCCTTGCTAGTTGCATTTTTTGTTTCATAGTGAATTACTAGTTTAAGTTGTGAGACATTAAGTTCTTCACATGAAAAGTTATTCGGTGTTTCTTGCCTAGATCTTTATGTCATATGTTCCTTGACCATGATTTCTTATGTTCATACACATAAAAGGTTCACTAGGTTATGGGAAGTTTTCTTAATATTGCTGCTTTGTCAAATAAATGAACATGATCAGATTGTCATGCTTGCTATTGATCTTTCCGTTCATGAAAGCCATCAACCACATTTTCCTCCTTTAAACATGATTATTGAAGTGGGATTCATGCAAGTTTAAATTTGTTTGCATCTGAAACATTGTTTGTTTTTGAGTTTGGGTAATCTAATTCTTTAGAAACATAAAAATATAAATGAAACAGATTTTGCAATAATAGATTGTGCTACTGCTAGATCAACCACATTTACATATTCTAGCCTACTCGCATGTCTGCTTAGAATTCAGAAAATTGCATCTATGGAAATGGATGCAGTCCAAGGAAGTAACTTAAATAAGAAATTAGAATGCTTTATGTTAGTTCCTATAGGAGCAATGCATAGTATGTTTTTTATCTTAATAAAGTCTTGTTTATGTTTATTTATTGTTAAATAAGCTACGAATTAGTTTTTAATATTTTTTCGGTAGATTAAAGGTATTTTGGTAATTTGCAAAAATTATGAACATAGGCTGTAGCCCATGGGTCATGATATGGTCAAGTTATATTATTAGGTTTTCAAATATATGTTTTAGTTGGGTTTAAATAGGTTTTGTTAAAAGTATTGTTGCCTATTTAGTAGTCCAAGTAAATTAGAAGTTTTTTGCAAGCTAAGAAGTACATAAACTTCTTGGGAGGAAGTGTGTCGTGTCTGGCTGACACTCTCCATACACTTCTAAAAGTGTGTTTGACACTTCTACAGCTTGTTTGCTGCTTCTACAGTGTGTCTTAATTAAAAATATAAAATTCATAATATCGGATACCTTACCGAGACTTTTGCGGACATTTCGGCGACACTTCTTGAAACATTTATTAGATGAATACATCATGTGTATTACAATGCTCTATATTTATTTTGCATTCTTTAAAATGTAATTGTTATGTAAATGATATCTTAAGTTATGAAATATATAACTTTTTAATGTAATAAGTGCTATGTTACATATTTTTCATTATCGAATAAATTATTCATATATATGACATGTAATAAATTTAAAAAAGTAAAAAAATCTTAACGTGTCCAAAGTGTGTCATGTCTTGCATTTTTTTAAAATAAAAAATGTCGGCATATCGTGTCGTATGTCCGTGTTTGTGCTACTTAGCTCTAAAGTGTATAGGGAGCCTTGTAATGCTCCTATTCAATGGAGAATGCGCTTTGGAGAAATTTGTGGAAGTTTTTGTAACTCTTTTGGTATTGTGTGATCATGTGATGCAAATTGCAATATGGTATCTAGGTGTGGTGCCTAGAATTTTGTTTTCCTCATTTTTCTTAAATCTTTTTACACTTTTAGCGTCTGATACCCCCTTAACCAGATCTGATTGAACCTTCTTTCTAAATCTTGATTGAACTTTATTTTATCTCCATAAACCCTTCAAACCACAGGCGTTTATCATTCTACAATTATTGCACACAAAAGGGTCAAAATTTAGCATGGTACTGTACACATCACCCAAAACAGGCATCAAAATCCTTTCTTTTCAATTCTTACCCTTACCCTTTAGTCACCCCATACAAACCTTAAAATCTTATCTTACATATTTTTACCAACTTATCAATCACACGATGTTAATTTTTTGCATTAGGACTGTAGCACTCTGCTGCTGCTGCACATTAATTTTGGACTTGCTAAGAGTCTCACTTATGTAGAAGACTGTTCCATGCACTCTTCCTACAGCAAAGAAACTACTTAGTTTTTAAGATGTTCAAAACCATCTGGTTCTAGATTTCTTGGATCCTTAATCATAAACTGCAAACAAAAAATGTTTTACTTGTTAAACTACACTCAGAAAAATTGACCAAAAAAAGGCTTTCTTGAAATTTTAAGCAGCGTGTGGTCATGTTTAGAACAAATCATTCTTAATGATTGATCATAGAAATGATATTGCTAATATTTTTGCTTTAATTGTTGGTAGGCAGCTGGATCCTTTAACCACCATGGGATGCGATACTCAACTACAGTGCCAAATGATCCTGACACACATGAGGACTTCATGCCCACTAATAAGCTTCAGAATTCTGACCTTTCTTTGAAGGACATTGTTGAGCAGGTTGACAATAGTCATCTGTACCTTTCACATTAGATATTGAGTCTTAAGCCTCTCTCTCTCTCTCTCTCTCTCTCTCTCTAATTATCCAGATTAAAGTTTTAGTCTTGTTTTTTAGTCTTTTTTATTGATAGCTTTTGGCTTCGATGGCAGGATGTCAATGGCAACCCTGTGATGATTTACATGAAAGGAGTGCCTGATCTTCCTCGGTGTGGATTCAGCTCGTTAGCAGTGAGAGTGTTGAAAGAATATAGTACGTGTTCTGTTCCTTCGTTTTACAACAATATTCATACATTCCCTGGTTCAGTTGAGGGTTGAGCAACCATATATTTATGTGAGCTTGAATAATTTATGCTTTTTTATGTGGTCTATATGTGACTATTTGGTATGGTAGCTGGCCTCTTCTAAAGTTTTGAAGTATCTGTGTTAGACACTGAACACTTGAGTAAGGGTATACCGTATATGATATGTGACCAGCATGCTTATTTAGAGATGCACCCATCAAGTATGGATAAGTAGTCAGGTTTACTATGCACAATACTCCCATTATATGCATATAATGTTGTATGTTAGTTTGTAAACTTCATTTTATCATAACAAATAAAAGAAATATTTTATAAATATGACCTCTAGCCTTGTCCTGGTATCCTTGGATATGAATATTAGATAAACTTGACACTTGAACATACCTTCTAAGAAGTACAGAAACGGGCGTGTGGCACGAGACAAACACAACATCAACACACACACAGAATTTTTCAAAAAAATAAAGGACACATCACGTGGGGGACACATGCAAAATGTATAGTTTTATATATTTATTGTATGGCATATATAAGAATAAACCATTAGTATATGTCATATATGTGAATAATCAATTCAGCGATAATAGTTTTTAAAGTCTAAAAAAGATGAGAATAGGTATGAATTTACTTTGTTTATTATTATTATTATTATTGTTGGATTCCATGCTATTTTATTCAAACTTGTAATGTGTTTTATGTGTGTTTAAACAATAGACGTGTGTTTTACAAGTGTCTGAATCGTGTCCAAATCGTGTCCAAGTTTTGAAAAAATTTAAAAATGGTTGGACATGTTTGGATGTGTCTGACTAGTGTCATTGTTGTGTCGGTGTACACTACCTCTTTAGAAGTGTCTGGGCTTCTTGATATATTTGGGTGTTTAGTCAACTATGTCAAAATGACAAATTAAAGAGCATTTTTGTTTTTGGTTTTTTTAAAAAAAAGAATAGTTATGAGAGATGACCATGTAGTTGGCTTAAGTTGTCTTAGGAAAGTACAAGAAGATGAGACAATCGAAGCTCTAAAAGAGGAGCTGACTGGAGCTCATTTTGTAGCTGGAATTTTATTTAGTGTCGTACTTCTTGAACTTTGAGCTGGGCCTTGTACCTTGCCGACCTGACTACTTTAAGTTGTTTGTGGCATTCTTACTGTTGATATGCTTTTTTCAGATGTTCCTTTGAGTGCCAGAAACATATTGGAAGACCCTGAGCTTAAGAATGCTGTCAAATCATTCAGGTAACGTAGTACTTGATATCATTCTCTAGAACATCCATTTAGCATTGTTATACATCTAGAGAGCAGCAAGAGCCTGCTTCTCAGATATAAAGCACCCTCCTATTGGCAATTCTTAATAATATAGGATGAACTCAAATTACTGTAATAATTGACATTATTGTTTATTGGGAGATATGAGTTTGAATCAGGGGCAATGGTTGTAAAATTGTATGAGTTTTTCAAGGTGTATGACTGTGTGGTCTGTTTTTACATTTTGTTTTCTTGATGTTTCAAGAACTGAGCTAGTGCATAGATTACATCTTTTCAATTGCCCCCTTGCAATAAAAGTAGCTAATGTTTGTGAATAATTTTTTAATGTGAGACTTAATGTTTCTTGTTGTTTCCTTATCTTTTGGGAAAATTACATGGCCTCTCCTGATGGATCTGACAATTACAAGGACCTCTCCTGCTTAGGGGATCAATGTTAAAAAAAAAAAAAAAAGTAGGCAGAGAACTTGTTTTAAGAACATGATATCATAAAAATAGAGTATATTTATTCTAAAATTAACATGGAGTGGAAATTAAAATGAATTTCCTAATGATGTATTTGAATAGCAGTTTTTTCAAGTGAGGTTACAATTTATCTAATTGAATGCTCCATCCAACAGTGGCTAAAAGATACATGGCCATGCCAGAATATTTTCAAAAGTTGGTGAACACTTGTTCAGGCAGTTTTTCATTTATCAAATTTATTTCCATTTCAGCAGTTTACTTTTATAGTAATTTTCCTTGTCGCCTTGTTGATGAAGGTATATGTTTATCTTTTGGGAAAATTACACGGACCTTCCCTAACAATTGTCCAAATTACAACTGCCTTGGAAGTACGGACACCGGCCATGGGACAAGATAATTTCAAAAAATTCAGGACATGGATACAGTGGGGGATATGTAAAAAAAAAGTTTATTTGCTATGTATGTAAATATTACATTCATAAACAACTAAAATTAATAAAAACCAACAGTAATTTAACATAAAAAAACTAAATTTTAATTAACCAGAGACTAAGGCTTTGTTTGGCATGTGCTAAACAATTATTTTATTTGGGTTATGTCACCTCATATTTAGGTCAGATCACCTCTCTACTACATCACTTCAACCCCAACCCATATTTCATGTTTTTTTTGTAAAAAATCAAAAAGTATACTAATCTAACACTTCCCAAATAACCCCTAAATCTGTGTTACATTAGGCTCCAAGGATTGTTAGAAGGTTGTTTCTCCACTTCATAAATGTGTTTTAGATGTGTGTTACATTGCTGATGATTTCATATGATTTATATATTTTTTAAAAAACCAATCCTTTTGTTTCCAAATATTATAATATGACCCTAGAAATTAGTTTTGAAAAATTAAAATAAGACTTGTCGTGTCCCGAATTGCGTCCCACCATGTCTACGTGTCTCTCACTGCATTCACACACATCCCTGTTGTGTACCCTAAAAAAAATGGACACGACTATAACACCTATTTTGAAGTGTCATTGTTTCATAGATAGCTGATCCCATTAGCATAGGACAATGACACCGACTCCCCTAACATTTGAGTAGGCATATCATTGAGTACCTCGCCGTTAGGTGTCAAGAAAGAGAGATGGATGGAATATTATGGTGTCGATAATTTTTTAAATTTGCTATTTTTACCCTTCAAGAAATGGGTCAATTCTTTAACCTTTACCACTTTACCTTTAGTCACTCTTACTCTTCTTCCCCATCCATTCCCCTTCTCTTTGCGTTCCCCCTTCCCCTACTTCACCACCACTCACCATGCCACGGCCGCCTCCCACCCCACCCCACCCCACTGCCCCTAATGATCCCTCCCCTTACGCCATTGCCTCAGCTCCCCAAATACCATGCCTTTCCTTCCCTCAATTCCATCGTGCTACCACCAACCTCTCACCTCAACCTGCTTACCACCCAACCTTCTCGCCCAGACACGAACGAGAGATATATAGCTTGGCTCTAGGCTCATACCAATGATGATCACCAGTGGCCTCCACGTCAAACCCCATTGCCTTCCATAGCCCTCCAACGTTGCCTCCAGTGCAATCCTAGCTGTGACCCCAACCCCAGCGCCGTGATCCAACACCTTCCAACTCCAAAACCCCCATTTCCTATCAATTGAGCATGATTGATTTATGTTTTTTCCCCTTGATTGCTTGACTTATGGATTTTTTTTTTTTTTGTGGATTAATTTAGGGCGGACGGAGAGGGTGTTTGATGAATCAAGGGTAGAGAGGGCTTTTTTTTTTTTGGCTTGATTATGTTGTGTATTGTTTTGATTTTGTTGTGTATTGTATTGATTATTGGTTTTGTTGTTCTTTGTGTGTGGTGGCAGTGGTCGGTGTTGGATTGTTATATGGGGGAATTGGAGGATGAGGTAGGGTGGAGGAGAGGGTAGAGGAGTGTGTTGGAGGAAGGTGAGAAAGATAGAAAGTGGTAGGCTGTAAAAATGGCCTGCTGGCTTGAAGCCTGACCAGGCATGCCCATATCTCCCCGGACTAGGGCATGGGCCATGGGTTTTTTGGCCCGGCCTAGCCCAAGGCCCATTGGCCCAATCTGAGGCCCAGCAAGCTCGACGCCTAACTTAATTTTTAAGCTATTTTTGTTTTTTTTTTTAAAAAAAATAAAATAAAATAAAAAAAGCCAAGCCTGCCCCAGGCTCGATTACCCACTAGGCCCAGATTTTGCACAAGTGGCTTGGCCCGATTTTTGGCGGGAGCTTGACAGGCTTGATGGCGGGCCGACTCGGGCCGGGCCAAAATTACACCCCTAGAGAGAGGGCATTTTTATCACTTCACATTTTCTATTAACGGAGTTAACTTTTGAGGCGCATTAGGGGATGCCATTCTCATTTCTCCATACTATTGGGCCTGTTGTTATTTGGGCAGTAATTTGCCCTTCTTTTTTTAATGGTACTTCATTTGTTGTTTTATATATATGGCCAAATCTTGATTGAATTTTTCGGGATGTGTTTGCATCATATATATATCCACAAGGTTGCCTGTGTGTCCGTTGCACATGTTGTTGGGATCATTTGTGAGAATAAGCTATTAAGCTCAGTTGTCATGACTCCTGATTAATTGATGCAAATTACTGAGAAACAATATTTGCAAACGGAGTTGCTGTTGGTCTTTACTTAGCAACCATATTGGTCCAAAATGTTGATAAAAAAAATGTCTAGTTTCTAATTGTTTCAATTTGTCCCATGGTCTTTCATTGCAGCAACTGGCCCACGTTTCCACAGATATTCATCAAGGGGGAGTTTGTTGGAGGATCATACATCATTCTCAACATGCACCAGGTATTCTCATACCAAAATTGTTATTCTTTGGCCTGGTATACATTGCTTTAATGGTTTGGTCTGTCATGTAGACTGGCGAGTTGAAGGAAATGCTTAAAGATATTGCAGCCAACCAGGAGAATTAAGAGTAAGTTTATCATTACTGAACATGTAGAGTCACCAAGGAATATAGTTATCTTTGATGATGAAGAATTATGGGATATAAGCACGTTCAGCTTTGAATGTTTGTTGACTTGATCCAATAATGTTTAGTTAAAGTACGTACGGATCCCATTCCTTTTATGTTTATTGTTCTTGGCTACCAAAATTTTGAATGTGAGTCTGTGTAGAAAACTTTGTGAATAATTGGACCATGATGTATTATTGATTGTTGTATGTTATATATATTACAATGATTCATGATTCCTATATATAGAAGAGGGTGAGTGTGTAGTAGGTAAGGAGTAGGTGAAGTGGAGGTGGTAGTGGTGTAGTGGGTTAGGTTTAGTGGAGTAGGTTTAAGTGGGTGAAGTAGGTGATAGGTTTTAACAGCCCCCCGCAAACTCAAGGGGGATAGGAACTAGCCAATTTGAGTTTGGAGAGAGTAACAAAACAAGAAAATAGACGAATACATAAAAGAAAAGAGGATAGGAGACACTGTATGGTCGTGTCAGACCGATGGTGAAGACACTGTATGGTGGTGTCATAACGTTGTAGAGGACACTGGATGGTTGTGTCAGACCGATGTAGAAGACAGTTTATGGGGTCATGTCGGACCGTTGTAGCAGACAATGTTGTGATAGTTGTTGTGACAGTTTACGGAGTCTTGCTGGACCCTTGTAGAAACTAACCGAAATCAATGTCGGGACAGTTTACAGAGTCTTGTCGGACCCATGAAGGAGCTAACCGGAATCAATGTCGGGACAGTTTATAGAGTCTTGTCGGACCCATAAAGGAGCTAACCGGAATCAATGTCGGGACAGTTTACAGAGTCTTGTCGGACTCTTAAAAAATACACTGTATGATGGTGTATATAGGCTGCCCAAATATATATATATATGGATATATATAGTGAGCCCTCAAAAGTCGCGCCCTCAAAAGGCGCGCCCACTTCATCAAAAGGCGTGCCCGACAGAAAGCGTCGAGCCATCAAAAGTTGAGCCGGAGACGCGGCGAGGCACGTGAGCGACAGAGTGGCGTGTCGGCCGCGTCGTCAGTGTCGATATAAACCAATGCGGAGGCTGTGGAAACCAAACCAGGCTGAAACCTCTGAACATTGTCAGACTGAAACACTCTGAAAATACTCTGGATCCAACCCTTCTCTGAAAAACTCTGCGTTTTCGGAGAGAGAAACTTTGTAACACTCTGTAACCAATCCTTCTCTGAAAGTACCAGTCGGAAATCGCTGCGTCGCTGAAACACTCAGCAACCCAAAAACATGGCCTCGTCTTCCCGTTCAGCTACCCAGAATATGGCCTCTTCGTCCCGTGGTCTGCTCACTCTTTTTCCCGACCTCAACGAGTCAACAAGAGAGATAACTGGTGCGGTGGCCAGTGAACCTCAACCAAGCGCCTCTGGTTTTGCTCCGTTGAACTTTCCGATGCGGTCGGTGGAGCAAAAAATGGCGGTGCAAACGGATATTGAGGCCAATCAGTATACTTTGAAGTCATGTGTGGAGACCATGACGGCGGTCACAAACCTGTCGCACCGGCTGCAGAGTAGGACAAATGAGGTGCTGCAGTTAAACGCCCAACTGGCTCTGCTCCAACGCATGTATAAGGATGCGCGAGCAGAGATAAGTGTGCTAAAGGCAGAAAACAAGGAGCTGAAGCGGAAAGCCACCGTGATGTTTCGATTTGGAGGTCCGCCATATGCTGCAGTGGAGGAGTAGGGAGTAGTGATCATGCCCAGTGGCGTGGGAAACACGGAGGCAGCACCGTCAAGGACCGCCCAGGACGGAGGCAAAAAGAAGAGACCGGCGGCAGAGTAGAGAAGAAAAATCCCGCCTGTGGATGTGGTTGTTTTGGTGTTGTTTGTGGGTTTGTTTGTTGTTGTTGTTGTTTTTTTTTTTTTTTTTTTTTTTTTTGGTGTAAAATTGTGATCGGGGTTGATCCCCGGATATGAATAAAACAAATGTGTTGTGCAAACCCGGATGGTAGGAAGAACATGCAGAAAAAAGGGGTGAGAATGTTTTTTTTTTTTTTTTTTCATCTACTGGTACTGGGTCGGTTGGACTAGGGAGAGTTCAGATGATGATGAGGCATCTTGCAGCTGTAGGAGAAACCTATGCGCAGACTGCCCTTGAAGATGCTACTTGGAGCCTTTGGCCTATGAATCCATCTCAGGCTGGTACATCCACTTCACCAATTCCTCCTCCTGGTTCTGCAAGATACCCTGGAGGTGCTGGTGGTTTACATTTGAGGACTGCTTCACAGTCTGCAAATGATGACATAGCAAGCATACTTTCCATGGCTGAAACAGTACAGGAGGTCCTTCCCCACATCCCAGATGAACTAATTTTCCAGGATTTGCAGCGAAGCCGGACTTGGCGAAGAGGACGGAGGTGAGCTGAATGAGCCAGCTCGACTCGCCGGTGAAGCCGTGGACGACGGCGACTAGTCCGATGATCTTCGTCGGCGGGAGTGGGGTGTAAAAGGTGAAGGAAGAGAGAAAAGTATGTTTTCAAAAATCCATTATTGTATTTCTGGATCTGCAGGATGAAAGGAGTGCCAGAGATGAGTGCCAACTCCAACAGCTACTTTTCCATAGGTTAGATTGCTTTCTACAACCCAACAATGATGCAGATGAATTCATTTGCAAACAAGTCCGTGCATTGAGGGAAAAGTGGCAGCAGATTGAGATGCTTGAAGAGAAGCAGTCCAAGGGGCATGCTCTTGATGACCAGCAGATTGCAAAGCTCCATACTAGGTCAGCTTTGGAGAATTCTCTTGCTGAGCTTGGTGTTCCGATTGAGACAATGCAGGCAAAAGTATCTTCTGTATTGTTGGATGGAAAAAGGAAGTAAAAAGGGAGAGGTATTAAAAAAACAGAGAGAGAAAGAGTGTGTTTGGTGTAGGTGACCAAGATGGATGATGGTGATGATGCTCTGATCTTGAAGGTGAATGTTGAATTGGGTTTAGTGGCAGCGGAGGCAAGGTATGTGTAGAGGTCCGGCGGGCGGCCAAGGCGAGGTTGCCGCCCGCCCGCCGGAAGGCGAAGAACACCAAGATCTTTAACCTATAGCTCTGATACCATGTAAGAAAAACTGATGTATTATTGATTGTTGTATGTTATATATATTACAATGATTCATGATTCCTATATATAGAAGAGGGTGAGTGTGTAGTAGGTAAGGAGTAGGTGAAGTGGAGGTGGTAGTGGTGTAGTGGGTTAGGTTTAGTGGAGTAGGTGAGGTGGTAGTGGTGTAGTGGGTTAGGTTTAGTGGAGTAGGTTTAAGTGGGTGAAGTAGGTGATAGGTTTTAACAGCCCTCTCTCTAAGCTTTTAGATGAGTTGATGGCCAATAATTCAACATGGTATCGGAGTTCATATTGCAATCTTCTGGTGAGACAATAGCAAGAATCATATCAACTTGTCTATTCAAGCATATAAAGACATCATGCACGTATTTTGAGGGTCCTCAGTTCTTGTTCTTGTTATTTTACTTCCCTTCCCTCCAAATTATTTCCTTTTTTTGTCTCTGTTTTTGTGCTTTACTCTTGCAAGCTGGTAGGTGCCTCCTGAATACATTTTGCTGTAAGCTTGTATGGTATGGGTATTGGTAAGACAGTCCTCTTTCTGCAGGTGTTATGGCAACTAGCCTGGTTGCTCAAGTCGTGGTGGTTCCTTCAATTTTTGGTCTAGAAACTTGATTTTAAGTAGATTTTGATTTACTAGATGAAGGGTTTGTCTAGTCAGATTGTGACCTAGGTTCATAAATGAGGGTCAAGTTTGACAATGTTAGGGCACAAAATTGATGTATGTGTCCTGAGCAGATAAAATATTGTGGTTTACTCTTGCTCTTGCGTTACATGTTCAACCTGATTCGTAGTTTGAATTTGAGGAACATGATTCATCTAGGTGGTGAACCTAATTTTGTGATGAGTGAGGGTTTTGGAATTGGACTTTTGTTTGTTAATTTAAATTTTTTTTTTTTTTTAACAACCTGGATTTGGAATACGTCTGTGGTTGGCATGATTCTCTTAAAAATTTGTCATAGTCTATGGACAACAATCGTGAGGGAAACAAGTGTGCGGGCATATTATCAATAGAAGGTTTTAACCAAAATGGTCTTTCACTGTTTTTTCTACTATTCCTGGTTTTATCTCATTCCAATTATTTGAAGATGTTAGGGGTGTTGAGTACCGCCAACATGTAACTTCTTAGTTTTTAATAATGCAATCTTTTTTATTTGTCAAAAAAATAAAATAAAAAAGCTATGGTTAGGTGGCGGCCTACTTGGGCTTTGGTTTTAGTGACAAAATTAGCATTCAGACTGTATGTTTTCAAACGTGCCAAACTCCTCACTTTCAAGATGGTGCACGTTTGCTGCATAGCCATATTGCAGGCTTGCAGCAAAACTATTCATTGTTACCCGCGAAGAAGTAAGGCTTCATATGCTCCTAGCCCCCCAAAAAGTGAAGGACGACTGCCTTAAAAAAATATAAAATAGGAAAGAGTTGCTTTCTTCCTAAAAAATATGATTTTTTTTTTTTTTTTGGTGCTGCATCGTGCAAGAATGATTGTACACTTCTGAACACATCCTGGTCTGAACCAGGGATGGTGCCAAAGAAAAACAAATATTCAGCTTCCCTTTTAAAAAGTGTCAACGTATGGGGTTCTGGGGAAGATGGTGAAGTTTTTGTTTTGGGCCCCCTTCTTAGTTAAATGGACTGATAGTTGAAGGGATGGGATCATGATTTTGACGTCTAGGTTTGTAAGTGAAGGAAGGAACGACTGTAAGTTAAGATTTCAATGGAGTTGAACCTGCAACCAAACTAGAGAAGGAACTGAAGAAAGCTAGTAGTTCAGTTTCAATACTCAAGTTCCAGCACTCGTAGAAAGAGGTAGGTTTGTCAGTTTAGCCCCATTTTTTAAAGCTTAGGGAGGGTAGCTTTGCTTAGAGAAGAAATCTACTTTGTTATTCGGAAAAGAGCTTTTCGGAAAAGACAGATGTCAATTTCTTGGGAAGTTATACTTCTAGGGCAATTGGGTTAGTGAATATTCCCTTTCTTGCTTTGGTGCTTTAGCTCTTGGTAAAAAAGAATCCATCCGTCAATACTCCTGTTGTAGGTACTAAGCTGTAAAGTTGGTTCTTTTTGTATTGGTGGTACAAGAGAGCTGTGGTTGCATATTTAGTTCAAAGAACCTTTCAAAGAGGGGCTCACCCTTTCATGAATTTAGTCTAGAGCATCTCGCTTTCTGGTACTTGTGAGGACTTTCAAGTAGGCGATGGCAAGTCATCTCTATCTTTAACTCGTTTATCAAAAGTAAGCCCCTATCACGCACATGCAAGTCAGACTATGTTTTGGATCAATTTGGTTCATCCAGCTATGGCCTAATCTAATCAAATGAAAACTAAGGGTTTGTTTCTGGTTCAGAATTGATGCTGGTTCACCTCTCTAATTAAGTGTGCCAGTGTCTTGTTTCCTGCTTGTTGAGTAAAGAAACGTGATCCTCTGCCCAATAGAGCCTGGCCCAAGAGACTGAATTCTCTAGTGTGGACCAAAACGGTCTCTGGAAGCCAGTCCCCAAATTGTGGAAGTTCTCTAACTTGAAGAGTAGCAACCTAGACTTCCGGGAGAAAAGGTATATTTTATTTTTATCAATACAATTATCTAACTAAGAAAGCAGTCTACTAATGTGCTCTAGCTTTGCTAATGAGATAGGGTAGTTGACTTGTTTGTTAGAGAGAAGAGGATGCTTGTGTATGGATGAAAAGAGCTTAGGATGAAGAGGTGGGACTAGACAAACAAGCCAGCCATTTGCCTTCTGTAAACTGGAATACAGAAGTGGGAGTTAGTCTAGTCTGCTCGCTCTGCCGTCATCCAACAAGCTCTTTAACACTAGCTAGCACTTAAGCCCTCTTTAGCCTATCTGTCCTCTTTTTTTAACCTCTCAACAGTGAACTAGTCACTTAACTTTCTAGCAAAGCAAGTAGGCGCATCTCTTCCCTCTTCGAGCCAATTATTCATCTCCTCTCTTGGCGGTAGAGGCAATTTTTATTTCCTCTAAGGAGCGAGTAAACTTTGTTCACCACTTATTACGTTCTTTCCTTAGATTCCTTGAAAGCAAGGGTGTGGAACAGCGGTAGCTAACAAGTAAACGAGTAAATATTGCATAAATGAACGGAATGCTGTTGACATGTTTTAGTTTTCGGATGATGATGTCAGGCCGAGTCATCTCCATGAGTTGGGAGTTGGTTGGTAGGGGTGCTTGTCCTTAACTTTGAAACGGAAGTGAAGGGAGCAAAAACACCTCTAATGTTTAGTTTAGGTAGTGCTCTACCTGCTCTATCAGGGAAGTACCCTGACTGATCGGTATCTCTTCTTTTTAACTTGCCTTGTTATTGTAGGAGGATTCATTAGCATTAGTTGTGGCATGAGTGATTACTGATACACCTTCTCGCATCTTTGATCATGGACCTCTTCTCTTCTCTTTTGTTGATTGTTCTATTCTCCTTGCTCTGAGACATTCACCAGCAAGCTCTTTATTACTTAGTACTCTCCTCAAAATAAGAAGGCCTTCCCCGTTTTTTCTCTTTTGTCTCACCTCGCGGCGTACGCTTAGGAAGAAGAAAAACAATGTCTAAGAAAAGTTTTGTTATCCAATTCCATGGCTCAGGCCCTCACAAGTAGAAGTTTGAGAATGGGGCATGGCAAGATAAGACATTTCCTTTTATTTGACGACGTCGTGCTGGTAAAGAAAAGGAATGACGAGACTGCTAACAATCTCAAGAAGGCAGTCCATTGCTAACAGAAATGACTACTAAGGAAGAGGGCCCCCCTCTGGAGAATGTGTTCTTGAGTTAGAAGAAGTAGATGCAGACAACCAGACACCTCTTCGGTTGATAACTAGGAGAAATAAAAGACACCCAACATAAAGGCATAGATTTGATTCTAGGTTGGACAAAAAAAATGGGCGAGGATATCTATTAAAATAAAGAAATTTGTGGTAGATTGATTGATTTCTTGTCTTGCTCTCGCCACCCTTTGTCGGCCAATGTTGCCATTTTATATGACAAAGCAATATGGTACATGGAATGGCCGTATCTCACTTTATCTTATAGGGTACTCTTCTTTTTTTTTTTTTTTTTTTTTTTTTTTTTATTTTTTTATTCAAACTTATATTGTGAAAGGTTAAAGGAGAAAAACTGAACTGTGAATATTGATATTTTTTAATGTGTTTTTTGGGATTTTAAACGAAGTTCTTATATAATGTACTCATATAACATTAAGGCCCTATGTGGGAGCAACTTTTTTGACTAAAATAGCCAATATAGAAACAAAAAGTTAAAATAGTTAATAAGATAAAATATTACATCTTACACATTAATCAATCACTTTTTCTCCCGCAATCATTTATTAAACTACCAAAAAAAAAAAAAAATCAACAAATCATTTCAAACTCAAATTATTATTATTTTTTTTCTCAAAAAATAACTAAAAAGTCAACTAAAATAGTCAAGTTTCCAAACGAGGCCTAAGTTTCACCTCAACTTTTTAGCGTGTGAAGTCCCAAGTGTAATCAAATGACCAAAATAATCATTGGTATATCATGCTAACGCAAATCAAACGTGTATTACCTTGTTTTGGTCCCTTCATTCCAAGTTGACAAAAGGCAGTCCCTCACCTATTGAAATTCTTAGGGCTTGTTTGGTGCAGTTTATTGTAAGTTAAAAGTTGATAATTAGAAAGTAGGAAGTCAAAAGCACCATTCTCCCAACTTTCAGATAATCAACTTTTTTTAACTTATTCAAGTTATTTTTACATTATAAGTTGTAAACAGAAGATGCATCAAAAGAAATAAGCAACTTAGATAACCTACACAAAACAACCCTTAGTCACTAACAACCTTGCTATTTGTGTATGGTAATTGGAATCTTGCAAGGTTTGCGAGATTTGTGCTTTGATGAACTAGCACATTGAATAACTTTCCCATCTTGTCCTAGAAGGAATTGAGGTAGTTGCTGATGCTTATCTTCTGTTGCACAACTAGCACATTATGTTGTCAATGTCATGATGTGCATATCGCGAGAGCTGTGGTTTTGAGGTAAACTAGCATATTGAATACCTTTGCCATCATGTCCTAAACAAATTGAGGTAGTCAATGCATATCATATATTGCCATCCAGTTGTTTTTGCCACTAACGCAAGAGTCTACATAAGCAACACCAAGAAAAGCCCATACGCGTGCCACCACAGGTTGTTGATAAGCTGAACAAGCTTGAATCTGACAGTCGCTACTCATAGGATGAAGTTAGCAAAGCATTGGATGACATACTGGAGACTTATCAAGTGGTGTTTGACCCATTTTTTTCTTGTCAACTGCAAAAAATTGTGAATTGGAGGAAGTTTAGTAGTATTGAGAAATTTCTCATGTTTTGCAATTGAAAAGTTTCACGGTTTTAATTTGAATTGAGAAATTTCATAGTTTTGAGTAATTTCTCAGTTTTTTAATTTTATTTTTACATAATTTCTTATTCAATATGAATCTTATTTGTTTGATCTCGATAAATAAATTTCATAAATATCAAATTTATAGAGATTGGATGCATAGAATGAAAGATGATGTTTTAAAGATTGAAAAAAAAAAAAAAAATTTTACCTAACGGCTGAACACACCATTGACACCCTTGCGCATCTTAAATATAAGGGTGAGGCTATCTGACAGTAGATGATAATTTTAAAAGACTTAATTTCCCAAACAGTTTTTAATGTGGGTTAACAAACTTATGTTAGGACCTATCCTTTGATAAGTTCTTATGGTTAATGTTACACTAATTATTCATATGTTTTTGGCCCTCTAAAATGATGTAAATGAATGCTAAATTTAAATTCTTCCTTTTCACTGATTTAATCTACCAAGCAACCTGAGAACACAACTAAATTGTTAAGTAACCTGACAATCAACACAAAAATCCCTATTAGATATGAATCCTAATATGAGATAGATCAAATGGTGAAAGAAGATTTATGTAGTTGATCTTACTTGATTGGAACATAAAACTTAATTTGATTTAGATTTAGTTTGATTTTGTATGAAGGTCTCACAACTTTCAAAATACTTATTATTCATCAAATGTTTCCTAAAGTTGAGTTACATGGTATGAAGCTTCTGTCCATTTACTTGATATGAAAAATGAGATCAACTAGTGTCAAAATGTCAACTTGATCAAAAAGTGGGATGCAACATGGGTAGTGCCAGCATGAGCTTTTTGGTTCCTAAGCAAACTTTTACGATGGATTCTTCATACATATTCATAAAAAAAAAAAAAAAAAAATGAAAAAATTGTGAGTAAATAACAAGTACTCACATCCACATAAAATTTACTTGTATATATAATTACTTAAATTATATGCTAAAATTTGCTTCCGCACATTAGATCTGAAGAAATCATTATAAGAACTCAAAAACATAAAATCTGGCCTTGTTTTGTAGTTTAGCGAAACCTAATTTATAATGAGGAAAAAAAAAAAAAGAAGCCAAAAACAAAATCCAAAGTCATAATAAAAATAAACTAGATCCAGTGAGAAATTTCTATGAAACTCATCTATATATTTGTTCAAAAAAAAAAAAACTCATCTATATATCTTGAATTTTAGATTCAATTCTTTTCTTGCTAAATGTAAATGAAATGGCTCTTTGGATGTTGGACTTGAATAGAGACCCTCATTTGAATGAGAATTAAAAGGATAATTTTATTCTATTTATGAGTGAAAAATTGGGGCTTTTGGCAGTGATTTGTGCGCTTATGCACAAGGCCAACCTTGGTGGATCATGAATCACCCCCACAACGATAATATTTGGAGCAACCTCTACTATAAGGGTTAGATTGTGGTGGAAGACAACCACTAGTCTTATTGTAAGCTTCGCCACTTGCACCACCATTGCATACTGGTTGATTTCTCTTTAAAGCTCCTGGTGATATGTACTTCTTTGTCTCCAGAAACTTTCGGCTTACCTCTGATTCCATCACCATCTCCAAGTCGACATTACATTCTGCTATCGATCCGTTGCATTGTGCAATTGCATCACTGGTCATAGACAGAGAAACATCAAGACAAAGAAGGCAAAGGAGTAGAAGAAAGTAGAGATGGAGAGGTATAATGGTAGGGCTTGTTTCCATGGCTTCTGTGACTTTACTTTGTTCCTTCCCATTATGAAGCACTTATAATAGAAATGGAGAATCCGGACTTTATAAAAGGATGATAGTGGAAGCCGCACTAGATGCAGATGAACCACACTTCTACCGACCGTGTGGCTTTACTCTGGTGGTGTTTGTTTGGAAGGATTTAAGTATGTGATAGGATTAATAGTTTATCCGGATTAATAGTCCGTTGTTTAATTGAAAATTTTTACTCCAGATTATGAATTTTAAATCTATGGGATTATTCTATTCTATAGGGGTGGAACACAATCTATATGATAACTCATCCCATGGGATAAGGTAGTGAAATTACATTTTTGACCCTCTACTATTTAATATCTTTTAAAAATAAAATTTATTTATTAAATTATTTATACTTAATAAATTTATTAAATTATTTATACTATTATACTTAATAAATTATTTAATTAAATAGTTAATTAAATAAAAATCCTTTTTACAAATGTTACGGTAGCTCAGGTCCTATCTATAATTTTTTGAACCAGTAAGTCCTATTTAGTAAAATTGAGAATATTATCAGTTTTTCTCAAATTTTAAAACTAAGAACATTATCAATTTTGCATAGTAATATTTCAGATAATTGTTTCACTAATTGATAAAAAAACGGAGCATGAGGTTAAACGTTTTTGTCCTTCTACTTATTGGTTTAATTCAACTATCCAATAAAACTGAGAATATTATCGGTTTTTTTTTCATTTAAATTTTTTTTTTGTACATTAATGTTCCATTATCATGCTTCTTTATAAATTTTTTTTTCACATTTTTTTTTATTTAGTTTTTGTCATTTTGAAAGTTGATATTTTAAAGTTTTAAAAATTAAAATAAATGTCAAATCATTATATTCCTTTATAAATAATCATAAATAATAATCAATCATTGTTTGAATGGTAATTTCGACTATTAAAAATTTAATGGGACTTAAAGATTCAAAAAATCTTAGTTAGGACTTAATGGAGTATAAGTTCATACTTCGGATTTGTGTGTAAATGCCCCTTTATTAAATTATTTATACTTTATTAAATTATTTATTTTAATAATATGGTATTAATTATAGTTAGTAAAGTAAAATAAAATTTAAAAATCTCAACTACAAATTAAAATAAATTTATGTAATTTTTATTAATATTCTATTTATTTAATTTTTTAAAAAGTTCTAGTAAAAAAATAAAATAAAATTTATAATTCAGATTTAATATTCTTATTATTTAATAAATAATTCAAAAGGGCAAAATAAACTTTTGAGCATTTATCATTCTCCATAATATCCGAAACAAGTATAGGATTCAATAGAAGAGTTTAATCTAGACATCTAATCTTATGACTAAACAAACATGGGATACAAATCCAGTCCAACTAAATAGTCTGGGGACAATCTATGCAGGGATTAACAATCCAGTGGATTATAATCTCCCATTATCCAATCTGCCCAAACAAACATACTCTGTAGTTATTATAATAATGCCTTTTTAATTAAACAAAAAGTAAGTTTTTTTTGTTGTGAAATATTTTTAGGTTGTGCTTGACTTTTGAATTTGTAGAAAAATTTATGAAAAACAAAGAAAAATAGGAAGAAAAAAAAACTTTTACTTTATTTATTTATATTGCGTTGATTAAGAGTTTTGTAAGTACGATTCACTTTGTTTGGTTCCATTTTTTCAAAAAAACTTATCAGAAAATTCTATTTTCTTGTGTTTCGTGTTTTTTTGTTTTTACTAAATTTTTTTAATATTTTAAGCAATTTTTTTTTAACTTTTTAGACATACCTAACATAAATATACTTAAAGAGTAAAAAAATTGTGAAAAAAACCTTTTAAAAATTCACTAAATACTAAAAATACAAAAAAAAAATGAGAATTCAGTATATTTTTTATATTTTTATGTATTTATTAATATTTTAAAATATTTTTTCACAATTTTTTTAATTTTTAGATATATCTAAGTAAGGTGCATCTAAAAAAGTAAAAAAAATGTTTAAAAATTTAAAAATATTCACTAAAAACAAAAAAAAATACAAAAATTAAAAAACTCAATTTTTAAAAAACTTAATTCAAAAAACTCAAACCAAACACACTGATTAATTCTTGATTCCAAATGTAGTTTTCAAGGTGTGGTTGGTTATGAGGCTTTGTGGGATTTGGTTGTGAATTGAAGTGATTTTGATATGGAGGCTTTGTGGTGTTTTTATTATGAGCTGAAATGGCCTTGGTTATGAAATTTTTGTGGTGCTTTTGTAGTGAATCACTTTGGCTTTGGTTATGATCCAAATTCGTAGAAGTTATGATTCTGTTGGTACATACTTTCAAGAATTTTGTAGGCAGATTCTGTTGGTACATTGTTAATTTTTTTTTTTTTTTTGGGAATAAAATATGATGTCTATAAAATTATGATTGTTTCTTCTCTTTAATGATTATTAATTTATCAGTGCCGCTGATGTTGACATTTTTAGCTCTTCAAAACATTCAAGTATGAAAAAATTGTCCAACATAACCACTAGTATAAATAAACTTAACAAATATAAAAAAGATCCTAAACACACATAAGAAACAAAGACATACATATACACAAGTGAAAAGAATCAAATTCAAGCTCTCTTACAGAGAGATGCATGGACTCTTTGCTAACGGATTAACTCATCAAAATCCGAGTCAGATATTGATCCACTCCAGCTTGCATCCGAAGGAAGATGGCTCAGCTCATCCCTAGAGAAGAAGTTACTCGGTTCATCAATAGAGAAGACGTTGTTGCTCAGTTCATCAATAGAGAAGACGTTGTAAGAACTAGGTTCGGTCATAGATAACTCAACACCAATCTCGATACGAGTCTCCCAAGTCTCCTGCAATTGCAATGCTAACTGGAGACTCATTACCACATCATCCATCGAGGGTCGTTGGATTACCTGATAAAGAATACAACTCAATGCAATCTTGACAAACTCCTTGAAGCATTCTGGCGCTATTTTCCCAATCAGATATGGATCAATGACTTGATCAATGGTTCCTCTTTTGCAGCTACTTTTGAACCAACGGTCAACGGACTCCTCACCTTCATTCGGGCTGGAAGTATGTACCTTCTTGGCACACAATAATACCAACAACACCATTCCAAATGAATATACGTCAGATTTTGTTGTCAATTTTCCATGTATGGCGTACTCTGGTGCCATATATCCATAAGTGCCACAAATCCTTGAAACTGTAAATGATTCATTTGCAATGTCATTGGGTATTAGTTTAGAGATTGCAAAATCAGTAACTTTTGCAACCCAATTCCCGTCCAACAGAATATTGGATGGCTTTATGTCGCAGTGGATAACTCCACGATTCACACCTGAATGGAGATATTGTAGTCCTCGTGCTACACCAATGCAAATCTTGAGTCGCTCTTTCCACAAAAGTGGATCGCGGTTTATCTTGAATAAATGATCTTCCAAGGATCCATTTGTCATGTAATCATACACGCCGATTCCTCATTGCAGAATCCAATTAGAGAGACTATGTGGGGGTGACTGTCGAGTAGGGAGTGTACCTCAATCTCAACCCTAGCTTCTTCCCGGGCTTGCCTTGATTGCAACGTCGCCAACATTTTGATCGCAACAATACCGGTCGCCCCATCCAAATACCCTTTGTACACCTTGCCAAGCCCACCTTCTCCGATCAAACAATCCTCACTGAAATCATTTGTGGCTGCTCGAATATCAGCTAGTGAGAAGCGACGGAGTTGTCGGGTGACACTATCTGGAAGTGGTTCCCAAAATGAATCATTTGATGGTCCACTCTTAAAACCATTCTCCTTTCTCTCCCTCCACCAACGATTCATACCTTTAGGCACAGTTGCAATACCCTGAAGCACCTTTCCGATTATTCCCCCTGATCGTCCTTTACGTTGTGACAACAATGCAAGATCAAGAGTCCCTACCACTTCAGCCATCGCAGGCCTTTCCTTTGAACCAGTATGTAAACAATTGGAGGCAACATCTACAAAGTACTTTAGACTTTGTGGTGTTATTTGCCCAATCAATGAGGGATCAATGATTCGATCAACCTTTCCTTTTTTAATGTGTCGTTGAGCCCAAAGGATTAAACTAATTTCCTCCTCCTCGAGTCTTGTATCCACCGGCGGCCTCCCGCAGAGAACTTCCAACAACACCACACCAAAGGCATACACATCAGATTTCTTGGTTAGTCTGCGGGTATAGAAATAATCCGGATCGAAATATCCAAATGTACCTTTAACTCTGGTACTAACGTGGGTTGCTGAATGGCTCGCAGTGCTCTTAGATAGCCCAAAATCTGAAATCTTGGCTACCCATTTCCCATTTAACAGAATATTTGTGGTCTTCACATCTCGGTGTATGAAATTTTGATCAGTACCAGTATGAAGGTAGTCTAACCCTCGTGCTGCACCGATGCAAATGTTGAGCCTTTGCTCCCATGTGAGATGAAAAGTAGTAATTTCAGTTTGGTTTCTAGTTGTTTTATAGAGATGATCGGCTAGGGTCCCACGAGCCATGTATTCGTAAACAAGGATCATTTCTTTTTCTTCGCAGTCGCTGCATAGGCCGATCAGAGAAACAAGATGAGCGTGTCGGAGGTTAGACAACATCTTGACCTCATTCCAGAACTCCTCTGCGCCTTGATTGGACTCTGCTTTCAACCTCTTTATGGCAACAGCTGTAGCACCGTTGTCGATGAAACCCTTATATACCTTACCAAATCCGCCAATCCCAATAACTAATTCTTCATTAAAATTGTTGGTCAGTGATTGTATCTCAGCTAGTGAAAAGCAACGGCATGAGTACTCAGATTCAGTCACAACGCTTGAAATTGCATCATCAGCACTTGAACCAGACATATCTTTGATATTTGGGAGCCTAAATATATGAAAGAATACACCAGTAACCCTAGAAGATGACAAAAATAAGATGAGTTTTTGAGAGATGAGAAAGAAACAAAGGGGGGTCTCTGATTGAAACAGGAGTTAATCTAACTAGCGGTCAATATAGCACACCGACGACTTTGAACACTCGGCGTGGTGTGATTTTAATGTGGACCCCATCAACAACCTTTACAGCGTGATTTTGGGGCCTTGTGAAACCGTGTTAGTCATCATAATTGAGCACTGGCATTACTTTTACGAGCAACTGTTTGTTTGGTTTAGAATTTTTAGAATTATATTTTTTAAATTTTAATTCGTACTATTTTGTTACGAGGGCTCAAGTTAAAAATTTAATTTTTTTTTTTTTTTTTTTTAGAAATACTTGCATGTGCTAAATTTTTAAGGAAGAATTACAATGTAGTAGGAAAAATGAAAAAAAATTACAAAAATATAGAAGATACAAGTGATTCTGTGATGGAATGGAAGTGAAATGCTGTTGGTGCAAGTCTTATTAAAAAAAAACCTATGTGCTATTGGGGTGTAAGAGCATCCACAATGGGATAGCTAAAATTATTTGTTAAAATGTGTGTTATATGACAAAAAGTGATAAAAGTGGAGTTTAAAAATATGTGTTAAGGTGTGTTAAGAGTTTGTGAATTTTATAGAGTGAGTGATGGTGCAATAGATGTGTTAAGGTGTGTGTTAAGATGTGTGTTAAGTGTGTATATATATATATATATATATAATAAATAAAGTGGTATAAATAATATGTGTATTATATATATAAATAATATCTGTTAAGGGGCAATGGATGGAGGTAGGAGAATTGGGCAGGACGTCCGACGGGTCAACCGGCCGGTTGACCGATCAGAGGCAACTTTTTTTTTTTTTTTTTTTTTTTTTTTTGTGAAGGGTCCAGATGTCCGGGGGGATGATCGGCTGGATATTCGGTCGGACGACCCTAAGACACTTTCCCACGTTCCCCTTTCCCTCTCCCCTTTCTCTCTCTCTCGCTGGCTAAAACGCTAGCCACAGTTAACAAAGAAGTTAACAACTGGCACTAACAAAACCCATTAACACACTACTTAACACTTCCATTACGAGATCCAAACGTTACTGTAGCTAGCTAAAATTTGGCCACTAACACTAACACAATCACTAACATGTCCATTGTGGATGCTCTAAGAGCATCTCCAATGGTTGTTGCTATATTGCCATTATTATTGCTATAATTTGGTAATAAATAGTGCTATTTTGCTAAATTATAACAATGATGCTTCAATGGTGATTTGTTATTTTGGCAAATCTCAACCAACTTTCCTTCCAAGTTTGTAGGTTTTGTTTGGATATATGTTTTTTTGTGATTTTATTTTTTGCTTATTTCTTTTGTCTTTTGTGACCTTTTTTTAACTGTTTGTAAAAAAAATTATATATTTATATTATTTCCGACTAGACAAATATAAAAATTGAAAAAAATTGAAAAATTGAAAAAAAAAATTTATTTAATGTCTTTTTATTGTAATGAAATTATCTTCATTTAATGTCAGTTAATGAAAATATATTTAATGTCTTTTTATTGTAATAAAATTATCTTCATTAAGGTCAGTTAATGTATTTTATCTTTTTATTGCTTCATTTCAAAAAATATATTTATTTTTCATTATACTTTATTAAAAAATTTAAATTATACTAAAAAATAGTCAACATTATACATTGTAAAATCAATATTACATTCTGTTGTAAAAAATACTCAAAAATAAAAATAAAAAATAAAATTTCATTACAAAATAAAAAAAAAATGGCATTGCAAATAAAGACTAACAATTACATTAAAAAATAAATGACATTGCAAAAAATACATTATCCTGTGATTGTTCATCAGGAGGTAAGGGGAAATAGTAATTTGGGCTACTGACATTTGAGGACCACTTGGCGAAAATCTCATTTTTTTTTCACATTGTGTAATACGCTTTCATCTGAGGGTCCAAATGAGAAATGTTCGTAGTTTGTATCATATTTTCTTCCTTTTTTATCTCATGTTCTTGTTTTCTAATCTCAAGTTCTTTCAGCTCCTGTAGCGCTTCAATCCTTTTTTTCTTCTCTTTCATCTTTTTTTCTTTTTTTTTCTCAACAAGTTGTTGGTTAAATGTCTCTAATTCTCTAATTGTATGCTCACTTTTGGATTTCAATTTCAACGACTTGATTTCTCCGAAATAATTCTTTTGCAGCTTTCCTACCCATAGGCCTTTTACCTTTTGCAGAGACACTACCCTCACTAATAGTTGGATTGTTACCAATACTTGGACTAATGTCATCTTCAAGAGAAATGCAATTATCCATAGGAGAATCAGAGGGCTAAATTAGGAGAAAATGGTGTATGTATCCTTGACTTCACTATGTTTGTAGGAGCTACATCTTGCCACCTGATATTATTTTGTAAGATTGGCCAACAATGTTCAAAAGTAAATGTTTGTTTTCATCTTGTTGGTATAACAGTTTCGCTTGAAGCATCTGTATCAATAAATTATTACATTAATTAATTGGCTCATTTTTAAATAAGACAAAATAAATAAACTAACATAAATAAATGAATATGAAATCTTACTATGTCAACTTGAGACATTCCAATTGGGTGCAGATTTTCGACTTGTGTCAAACACCCACAAAATTTGTTGCAACATTTCATGATTACACCCCATCGAGATGATATTGACACTTGTGTTCTTGAGTGATCATTTTGCAGCGAGCAATAATTTTAAAAAATTCTTCCCAAAAAATGAGCATGAGATTGCGAATTCCCAACAATTGGGTCTTCAATAATGTGACACCAAGCTCTACAAATTGCCACATCTTCTTTAGTAGTGAAAGATTTTTCTCTCTTTGTTTTTGATGAACCTTCCATAGTGATTGTGTGAAAAAACTAAAAAGAATATAATTTTGGAAGTTTATTGTGAAATCAAATTGAGATGAAGAGAGGAGAAAAGAAAAATGAAACGTGCAATGGTTGTGAAATAAAATTGAAATGAGGGGTTTCTATTTATAAAAATTCAAAATATTACCGTTTTAATATAATAGCCGCTTGAAGACATGACCGTTTGACACAAGCTGGTGTTTGTTTTTATTTTTGTTTTTGTTTTTATTTTTTTGTTTTTTATAGCCAAACAGAGCACAACAACTCTATAAATTTTCATCTCCACCGTCCACGTGTTGGTCATCAACGGTTGAGATGATTTGTGTAGAATCATCCAACTTTTTATTCCTCTCTATCTTACTGTCTCTCTCACCATTTTCTCCTCTCTGTCCCTCTCAGTTGTCGTCTCTCTCTCTCTCTCTCACAGATTTATTTCTCTTTTTTCTTTGTTCGAGTACACCACCAGCGCGATGCTGTGAGTGGTGGCGGCTAGCAATCCCACCACCATCAAGACCCAATTGAGGAGATCAGTGTAGGCGAAGAGTCGCACGAAGAAGACGGCAACAGGCAATGGCTCAATCTCCTCATCCTCCTCTTCCATCTCCTCTTCGACATCGACGGCGACGTTCTCGGTGCTCGCGTCGAGGTACGGCGACAGCGACTCCGGCGGCTCCGACATCTCCGAAGTACGACTTTATTTTTTTGTTTGCTTCAGGTATTTTGTTTTCTAATTTTCTGTGTTTGGAAATTGTTGGGTGAATTTTGGAAATTTCAAAATTTGTGTGATTTTGGAAATTTAGAAATTGTTGGGTGAATATTGTTTGGAAATTTAGAAATTTTTGTGATTTTTCGGTGAATATTGAAACTGTGTTTGGAAAAGATGATGAAAAAAAGAGGGAGTGAGGGAGTAAAGGAACGGTTGGTTGAAGCTGACTTAGCAATTTTGATATTTGTCAAAAATAGCAACTGCTAAAAGTTGTCATTAAAGATACTTTTCTATTGATTGCTACCATAATTTAGCAATAGCAACTCTAATGACACATCATTAGAGATGCTCTAACTCGCCCAATTTTTAAGGCCATTACGACAAAGGGGGGTCTCTAATTGAAACAGGAGTTAATCTAAGTAGCTGTCAATATAGCACACCGATGACTTTGAACACTCGGCGTGTAGGGGTGTAAAAATGGTCCGAGTCTCGTGGGCGGCCTAAAGCCCGAGGTGGGCCCAGGCTATTTCGGCCCGGTTAAGCCCAGGCTCGAGCCCAGCCTAGTACCTTTAGGCCTGGGCCTGGGCCTTCCATTTTGGGACCCGGCCCGACCCAACCATCAAACCCTCTCTCTACCAATGATCAAATTTTAAAAAATAAAAATAAAAAATAACTTACAATAGTTAAATAATTAAAAAAAATAAAAAAAGATTAATCTTATAAAAATAAAAAATAAAATAATTAAATAAATAAAAAGATTGATCTTATAAAAATAAAAAAATAAAATAATTAAAAAAATAAAAAGATTGATCTTATAAAAACAAAAAAATAAAAAGATTGATCTTATAAAAATAAATAAATAAAATAATTAAATAAATAAAAAGATTGATCTTATAAAAATAAAAAAATAAAATAATTAAAAAATAAAAAGATTGATCTTATAAAAATAAAAAATAAAAAAATTAAATAATTAAATAAATAAAAAGATTGATCTTATAAAAATAAAAAAATAAATAAAAATTAATATAATTAAATAAATAACATTAATAATTTAAAAATAAAACAAAAATTAATAATAATTTATTAAATTAAAATCAAATTAATAATTGTTTGATAGAAAAGGATGATATGATGTATCACGCCGTGGCTCGTAGTGGCAGTGTGCAGTTTGTGTGTGTGGCTGGCCTTATTTTATTTTATTTTTTTTAATTTCTTACTTCATTGTTTGATGGAAAAGTGTACCTCACGTGAAAGAAAAAAAAAATTATATATATATAAATATATATTTACAAAGTTGGAAGTAATACTAGGCTCGTGGGGACTCACCATGAGTCCTATTTTGATAATCCAAACCCTTTAATGTGTAGAACTCTTCCATTACTATATACCTGTAAAAAATCACATTAATCGGATATTGCTAACTACATGATCAAATAAATTTGGTATAAAAATGTATGGTGTTATAGTTAATGGTTTAAAAAAAAAAATTAATCCGATCAGATAGTTATAGATATCCGATCAACGTGATTTTTTACAAACATATAATGCTTGACGAGTTGTACACATTAAACGGTTCCGATTAGAAAAAGGGGACCCGTGATGGCTCCCACTGGCCAAAGAGCACCATCCAAATGGTTGCCCGAAAAGGAGGCAACCATTTCCTAAAACTTTGCCATGCCACCGTACAGCCCCTACCTACTATTATAGTACCAGCCTAGTCTCAATTTTGAGCCGTTGCATTGCAAATTTGCATCTCCTACAACTCAAACGGATATATATGAAACGGTTATAATTCAAACGGTTATAATTTAAACTAGTATAAATATATTTTAGTTTTCAAAATATATTTCACACTAAATCATTCTCTCTCTCTCTCTTAAACTCTCTCAACTCTTAATTAATTTTCAAGTGCCATCCCTAAGTGGCTATTGCAATTGTGCAACAAGAAACTTTTAGCAGAAAAAGAAATTTTTTATATTGCATTTAATTAGTTTAATTAAATTTATTAACTGCTCATTTTTTTCATTAATTATTTATGCACATATATTAATTATTATTTTTTACTGATTGAATTTACACATTATTTAAATTAATTATTAATTCTTATATATTGTTTTACTTGCATTACTATGGATCCTAATATGCCTAATGTTTATGTCCATGCTGATACATATTCTACACCACATGAATCTGTTGATTCTCCTTCTAATATCCCTCTTCCAACAGTTGGATCATCATCTAGGAGCATAAGTAGTAGTGTTTGGGAACATTTTGAAAAATATCTATAAATAATCCTGATGACACAATTACATTTAAAGCAAAATGTAAATATTGTGCACGTTTACTTAGTGCTGCATCTGCAGGGGGTACTAGTCATTTAAAACGGCATTCTGACAAACATTTACAAAGTAAACAACCTGATATTCGAAGTCAAATGCAATTAGGGGCTTCATCAATTGGTAATTTGCACACATTTTCATATGATCCTATACGTGCACAAAATTCTGTAGTTGATTATATTATTAAAAAAGAACAACCTTTTAGTACTAGTGAATGTCTTGATTTTATCGAAATGATTCACGAAAATTTTGCACCGCAATATCAAAGTTTTTCAAGAAATACTACTAGAAACAGGATTTTAAAGAAATTTGAGGATATTAAAAGTGAGCTATTTGATATCTTTAAAAATTTGAATGGAAGAGTTTGTTTAACATCTGATCTGTGGTCAAATAATGGTTTTGAATATCAATGTATCACCGCACATTTAATTGATAATGATTGGAAATTAAATAAAAGAATAATTTCATTTAAATTAGTTGAACTGCCATACACTGGTCATTCGCTTGGTGTACAAATAAGAAATGTATTATATGAGTGGGTTTTACAAAATAAAATATTTACGATTAGTTTAGATAATGCATCATATTATAATCAAACTGTAGTCCATTTAAAATCAACTTTACAATTACTTGTTGATAGTGATTTATTTCATGTTCGTTGTTGTGCCCATATTTTAAATTTGATTGTTAAAGAAGCTATGCATGTATACGAAACTTCTATACTTGTAACAAAAAATGCAGTTGTTACTATTATGTTTTCTGGTAATCGAATTTCAGAATATAGAAAGATTTGTCAATAAGAAAATATGTCATTTAAAAAATTAATTTTAGATATAGATAGTAGGTGGAATTCAACATATAATATGTTAAAAATAGTTTGTAAACAAAGAAGAGCAATAGATTTCTTTTTTACAGAAACATCAATAGGAGGAGTACTGACACCCACTGAACTTAATTAGCGTCAAGTAGCCTTATATAAAGATTTTTTAAAAGTTTTCAATATTTCAACAAAATTATTTTCTTATATATATATATATATATATATTCCTACTTCATCATTTGTTTTACATATGTTAACAGAAACAATTAAATTTTTCATAAAATATATGGTTAATTGTAGACGTCCCCGAACGCCCCGGGAGGGAAATCCCGTTCCGTTCATTTGGGGTCACTACAGCTCAGGACTCACAAATTGTCACGGTTCGTAATCTGAACCAAAGAGTCCAAATCCGGCAAATCGTTTTGAGAAAACAGATTTTTTGAAAGAAGTGCCAAACATGGACTGCTTTGCCAGATACAGAGTCGCCACCTAAATATTTTATTTTGGGAAATTTAGGAAACCCTGACTCGTTTGCCTAAGGCCACGTGTCCGTCATCACCAAAGTTGCCTCGGCTCGGGAACTTGGGTACGATTGGGGAAGGTCACTTCGTGAGCACCCCCGCTCGCCCGATCAAAGATCAGCCTCTACTAACCATGATATCTAGTTTTGAAAACATTATGCGTTCTTATTCCGGTTATTAGCCTAGATTTACTATGTGATGCGCACAGCATACAAGTATAGACCGGGTCGCCTGGATTGGAACAAAACATTTCATGTTTGTTTATTTGAAAGATGGTTTGCTACTCGCAAGTAGGCTTAAAATGCAGATTTTGCCACCCTCGGGTGGGCTTAGAAAAGATGGTTTTGCCACTATCTAGTGGGCTTAAAACTTACAGTTGATGATTTGTTCCAATCTAAGTAACCCAACCTTCACCCACAGGCATTCAGACAGTTATATCACATAAGCATATAGCCTCATGGTAAGCATGCTATTCATGGCAGTCACTCACACGCATGCGAGGATGCTAAAGCATAAAACTTACCGAGTACTCCAAGCCAAAACAGAAACTCATTAGAAATCCATGCATGATCCTAACTATACAGAAGTGCCTAATGCAGCACATGCAAAAATGCAACTATAGCAGGCTCGGCTATTCTAAACATGGCATATGAAATGCTACAGCTAACATGTATTCAATTTGGAATTGAAAATACAATGCAGTTAGTATGATGCGCCGAGCCCGGTGCATGCAAAACAGTTGAATGATGCAAACATGCTGTCATACTGTATGCTAATTGAAATATGCCCTAATCTAACCACCATAAGCGGATAAATAAAAGGGAGAAAGACGTGGGGTTGGAAGACATACAACACACACACGCACACTTATTACAGTTGTGCCCTCGCGCAGAGGGTCCGAATAAATAGTACAGTCCAAATAATACAAATTCCTAATTAATTTACAAATTAACTAAGAAAAATAATAAACTGGCATGCAAGCCGGGACTGCCTTGACTCTTCTTCAGATGATGGATGATGCATGTCTGGGCTGCCTTGCGTGGAAATCCACTGGGATGCCCCAATTAGCCTCTGTTTCGCAATTATTCTTGGAAAGCGCGCCAAGCTCCGGAAGGTTGCTAATTCTTGATTTGCTGCAACAGAGAGCAGGAAAGGGGCATAGCAATGTATTTTCACAGATGTATGCATGCCTCGATCCTCGTGCCACCAATCACTCATATCGATGCATGATGGCCGAGGGATCGAATTGCACAACTCAATATGAAATGGATGCGAATGAAAACTCAACTAAAACCCAACTCCATCATGGATAATCCGGAGTGTCGGTGACTGGGGAATTGAGACACGTTCCGTCACTCGGAGTACGAAACGCACCTCGTTTCCCATGCTCGGGCTAACTCCTATCCCAAACACAATGCAATATGCATGACATGCATGAATGCAACTAATATACAACCTAGCATGCACAATGCTATGAAATGGCATACACGATGCATGAGGTAACATGGCATACACAATGCGCTAACATACGGCCTAGCATACACAATGCTATGAAATGAGATGGCATACACAATGCAATATGGGCTTACACCAACATGAGTGGACCTCAGCCACACTCACATAGGAGGCCATAAGATGAAAAATGAGACACTCGAAATGCGTGCACACATGCACGCAAACCGAGGATCGACCCTAAGGCACAAAATGCCACTCTAACAAGACATGGCAAGGCATGGGATATGGCATGCAGGCATGAAAATTTCAGCGCTAAAATATGTCCCAAAACAGTCTCGAATCATGGCGATATAGTACCCGATGCATGAAATGAAACCGAAATGCAAAACTAGGCCCATGCATTGGCCTATAGCTATATAAAACATGCATTATTCGATTATGAAATGTGAAGACAGATTCTAGGAAGCCCCAAAACAAGCATTTTTTCAGTTTTAAACAAGGCCAAACAGCAAACACACATAGGGCAAAACTAGCATGCAAAAATGGCCCTAAATGTGAGATAAAGAAGCAACTCACAGCTTCTGACCCCAAACAGATTAGGACCCTTCAACAATGTTGAAGAGGGGCCCAAAATATGACCTTTTATAGTATACAACAAACCACAAAAACCAACACAGGTATGGCTAAGTTCTCATGCAAGAAATGGGCCAAAAGAGGGTCAAAGAAGCAAGTGGTGGTTTCTGGCCTCAAACACAAAGGGGCCCTTCAACAATGTTGAAGAGAGGCCCAAAATATAGCATTTTACAGTGGATGGCCGGACCCAAAACAGTATGCATGCAAGCCTAAAATACTACACAAAATAAGGCCAAAAAGAGAGATATAATACAAAGTATAAAAAGGATGCCTCAAACAATGAAAGACCCTTAATGAAACATGAATATGGGGTCAAAATAAGGCCATTTTCAGTTCGGACCGGAGTCCAAAAACAGAAGCAAAAGAGGCTAACAATTCATGCAAAAATATGGTCAAAAGAGAGATATAATGGCAAGTAGCAAATGGAAGCCTCAAACAGCAATGAGCCCTTCAACAATGTTGAAGAAGGGCTCAAAATAAGAAACTTTTCAGTTCATGACAGAGCTCAAAACAGTTTATACATAGGCCAAAAATACTACACAAGGAATAGGCATACAAGAGGGATAATGAAGCAAGTGCAACAAGGAGGCCTCAAACAGTGAGAGACCCTTAAAAAAACATGAAAAATGGCTCAAAATGAGCCTAGTTCCAGTTAGGGTCGGAGCCCAAAACAGCAAGAAAATATGGCTAAGATAGGATGCAAAATAAGCTCAAAAAAGGGGGAAATGGAACTTACCCTTGAAGACCAAGTTTTTGGCAACTCTTGGCTTGAGTTTGGTGGCTCTTTAGCTCTGGAAATCAGCTTCAAGCTGCTGGAATGGAAGATGGGGATGTGGTGCTATGAGGTGTAGTGTAGAATGGTGTAGGGTTTGAAGGATTGGAGCTTGGAAGTATGGAGAAAGAGAGAGACAAGGCAAGGGCTTGGGAGGGAATTTTGTAACCCTAAACCAGCAGCTGGAGCTGCTGATATATAGGCCAAAGAGGGGGAAAAAGGGGGGGAAAAATGGAGGGAAAATGAGTCAAGTTTCCCTCCAAAAGTGCCAAACCCTCGGACATGGGTGAAGTGTTAAAAAAAATACATGGCTGGAATGCACTCACAGGGGCAAAAATGGCCGGCCAGTTTAAAAGGGGAAAAAAAGTCATCCACCAGGTAAGTGGCCGGCCGGCCAGGTCAAAGGGGAAAAGTGGCCAGTTACCCTTTAGGATGAAGCCCCAGAAGTTAGCTTTCCAATGGCACAAACCTTGCACTAAAATTCCTCCTGTAGAAAAAGTTATGCCCTTTTCCGTGAAGCCGCGCAGATTCGGTCCAACCGGACTTCAACCAACCACATCTCCCCCCCCGGACTTGGACTTAGGAGATTCTTGAGTGCAAAATGAAGCCCCGGAAGTAAGCTTTCCAATGGTGGTGGCCTCATATCTTAATTCCTCTTGTGCAAAGAGTTACGCCCGTTTCGGTGAAGCCGCGCAGATTTTTCTCCTTCCCGGATTCATGCTGAACCACTTTTGACCAAAAAGAAGTTGGCTTTTCAGAAAAATTGTTGGCCTCCCACCCTCCTACAAGCTTTCTAACAGTGAAAATAAGGTCTCCACCAAAAATGAGCCCAAACCGATGCAAAATGAAGGTTCGGGGGCCGAAACGCGTAGCCCGAAGCCCCGAAAACTGACTGTTAGGCACCGGAAGTGGTGTTCGACCACGAAGTTGGTCTCTCAGACCACAGTGTCCCTCAAAAGGGAAAATAAGATGTATGACAAAGACCAGAGCAAACGGAGATGGTTAAGCGGTCCTGAACCGAGGCACACGGCCAACGGCTCCGAAAAATCGAAAACCGGACTCCAAACGGGCAAAATGGCCTACGACCACGAAATGTAGCCTACGGCCACTGAGAGAAGATCTACGAGACCTCTCCCTCCCTTCGGAAAGAGAAAATAGAGAAAATAGGGCCTGGTTCGAAAATCGAGGCAAAGCCCAAAAGGGTCCGGAAGTCCGGAGGCAAGGCTCACAGCTAAGACTCTGAAACTTCCGAACGAGCACAATATGCAACATCACCAAGCGCTCAATCGGTGACGTCTGAGTCTTAAGGTCGGTCAAAAATGGGGTGTCTACATTAATGAACTTTATGTAACCATTATTACTTCAATGAAAGAAAATTTTGATAAATATTTTCATCATTTGCCTCATCTATTAGGTTTAGCTATAATAATTGATCCTAGGTGTAAAGAAGTTGGTTTACAAGAATTTTTAGAGTGTATTTTCGTTGATCAAATACAGTTTGCCCTTATTATGCAAACATGAAACAAATTATTTCAAGAATACAGGGCAGCTGCAGCTGCTTCTGTAAATACACCTACACACACTATACTAGCAGTCCAATCTCGAGGCAGGAGATTAACTATTTTCACAGTAATAA
The DNA here is from genome assembly GCF_055761805.1 of Camellia sinensis. Lineage (NCBI taxonomy): Eukaryota > Viridiplantae > Streptophyta > Magnoliopsida > Ericales > Theaceae > Camellia > Camellia sinensis. The sequence goes on from NC_138967.1 coordinate 55,947,159, forward strand.
AAAGTATAAGAATATCTCAACATACAAGTGTAAGTAGTTCTGAACTACAACGTTATTTGGAAAGCCCATCAGTGGATGATTCCAATAATTTTGACATTTTGGAATGGTAGAAACAAAATGAATCTATGTGGCCTGTGCTTTCACAGATGGCCCGTGATATACTAACTGTTCCTATTTCTACAGTTGCTTCAGAAACAGTTTTTAGTGCAGGCAGACGGGTGCTGAGTGACTATAGGAGCAGGTTTTCACCCGAAATGGTTGAGGCATTGATGATATCCAGGGATCATATACACGCGCTTACAAGAAGACACAATTTTAGTGAAAATGAGTGAATTCAATATGATTTGGATGACATATCATTGGGCAACACGATTGAAATGTCTGTCTCCTCCGATGATTGATCAACAATTTATTTTTTACTATTTCATTTCATTTCGTTTTTTTCTTGGTTTTTGTTTTTGTTTTTTTTGTATTAGATTATTGAGGTGGAGTATAAAGTAAATGATTGGTAGGCTAGTAGGTGCCAACCTAATTGGGATGTACTTGACCTATAGTGATGCAGTTGTTATACTATTATCAGTAATCTACACCTAATTTATTTAATAATATCAATTTTTGTAATATTTTATTTCATTTTGAAATAAAAATTATTCATTCAATAAATGTTATATAAATAATTTAATATTGTAATATTGAAAGTTTCAATTTCATATATATAAAATTATTCATTTCGAAAGAAAAAAAAATTACATAATTGCATACTTTTTTAGTTATAAGTTCACAATTAAAAAAATATGTCATATATAATTAAATTTAAATATCACCATAGAACATTACATAACCAAACAAAATATCTCATTAATCGTAATTAAAATACTCTAGCATAAATTTTTTTTTTAAAATTTTTTATTTCTAATATTAAAAAAAAAGCCCGACTATGCCCGGCCCGTGGGCCAAGACCCGAGCCCAGGCCTACAGCCCTAGGCCCTATTATGAGTGGGCTTGGGCCTGGGCCTCACCTTTTGGCCTATGCAGGCCCGGCTCGGCCCGCTAAAAAACCGCGAACCCACAAAGCCTGAATGGGTTGGGCCGGGCCGAGCCGAGCCATTATTACACCCTTATCGGCGTGGTGTGATTTCAATGTGGACCCCATCAACAACCTTACAGCGTGATTATGGGGCCTTGTGAAACCGTGTTAGCCATCATAATTGGGCACTGACATGACTTTTACGAGTAGCTGTTTGTTTAGTTTAGAATTTTTTAATATATATATATATTTTTTAATTTTAATTCGTACTATTTTGTTACGAGGGCTCAAGTTATAAATTTAATTTTTAATTTTATTTAGAAATACTTTCATGTGCTAAATTTTTAAGAAAGAATTACAACACAGTAGCGAAAAAAAAATTACAAAACATATAGGGTACGAGCGATTATGTGACAGGATGGAAGTGAAATGCTGTTGGTGCAAGTCATATTTAGAAAAAAAAAAAAAAAAAAAAACACTGCGTCATTGGGATGTAACTCCCCCAATTTTTAAGGCCATTACGACATATTTTTTGCTAAACAAATTAATTTTGTATTAGGAAAATTTAAAATCTCATAATTTGAGTTTTATAGATTTGTTTTTAATAAAATTTATATATGTATATCCATTTCTTCTGATATTTTTCAAATAAGATTAATATTAAATATAAAGTTTAAAAAAAAGTGAATAAAATGATTTTTCGATCAATCAAAACAGCAAAGTATGAATTTTTTTTGTGAAAGTAAATGCTTAAAATTGCCTTCACCAGTTTCAAATGGATTAATTTGAAAAAGGATAAATTAGTAAAACATCTCTCTCTAACTTTTGGTAGTAGGAGAGATCCGATATATTTTTTCTTATTAGTTAAGGTTTCTTAATAATATTATGAGCTAAAATTTTTCTGTGACGCTAAAATTTCTCTATAAAATTTTACTTTGAATCCTTTATTGAAATTTTTCTGTGAAAATATTGATGGACCCCAACTATTATGAAAATATTATATGTCATTTATCTTATAAAATCTTAATATCAAGACTTTAAACTAAAATCCTTTGAGAAAATCTATGAAATAAAAAAAAATATCATTCAAAACAGACTACCTACTGCAAAATTATGACATGTTGAAATTTTAAAATCATAAATGATTTGTTTTTATTTATTTATTTTAAGCTTCAGGTACCTATTTGTCCAAATCAGGGCAACAAATAAGTTAAAATAATTTGAACAAATAAGTAAAAATATTAGGACAAATAAATTAAAATAATTTGGATAGATATGTTAAAATATGGGGAGATAGGTTAAAATAATTTCAATAGATAAATAAAAAGATTTTAACTTCCCTTAAGTTGTGATCTCAGCTTGAGAGAGTGATTGGATTTGATAAATTTATTTTAAAATCAATTTTGATGCAATTAAAAAAATATCTAAAATTATAAATATTTTAATTCCAACCAGTGAATATGAAAATTAATATCCCTTAACAACACTACAATTTATCAAACTACATACACGTAGCATAAATGATGATACAAAATTCAGTCACTTAAATCTTAGAAATATATATGATCAAATATATTTGATGCATTTTTTTTTTAATTTTAAAAATTGAAACAGGAGTTAATAGTAGCGGTCAATGTAGCACACCGTGACACCGACGACTTGACTTAGGCAATTGTGTGGTGTGATTTCAGTGTGGACCCCAACGACAATCATTTCGTCCATTAAATTTCCACGTATTTTTTTTTAATTTAATTGTTAAATTTTGATTAATATTAATTTTACATCTAAATTTTTAAAATTTTGATCAATTTAATCTCTGTCGTCATATTTCGTCAATAATTAGACGGAATATGTTGATGTAGGGCAAATTGATTTTTAATTTGGGGGAAAATTAATTTTTAGAGTATAATTTGAAGGGTAAAATAAAATTTCAAATGAACTTTAATATCACATCTGTACATTTCGTCTAATTATAGACAGGTTGTAACGGTAGAGATTAAATTGATTAAAATTTCAAAAGTTTAAATGTAAAATTAATATTAATCAAAATCTAAATATCAAATTAAAATACGTATATAAATTTAAAAAATAAAATGATATTTCATCCCTATCCTTTTAGTAATAATGTTTTAATGTAGAATTAAAATTATCAATGTAGTATTATTGTTATTATTATTATCGACAGAAGAGGTCAGGAAAAAAAAAAAAAAAAAAAATTGACTTTTTTCAGTCATCCTTTTATAAAAAAAAAAAAAAAAACAAAAGAATATTGGAAGTTGACTAACGAGCAGCCACCATTATTCTAATCTACAACCTTCCTGGTGTAGCTCCTCCTTCTGTCACTCTCCCCCAGTTCCCATTCCCTAGGGCAAACCCTTTTCTCCGTTGGTGACCCTCTCTCTCCTCCTTGACAACCATCATCTCCATTCAAATTTTAATAATATGTCTCATTAGTAAGATTATAGAATAATATTAAAATTATTATTTCATAAATTCATAATTTTATATTTAATTATAAATTTTATTAATCAAATTACATATGATATTGTTACGGACTCTTGATGGAACGGGTCGGATTGATTCACACTTCTCAAACCGTTACCTAGGGACTGAGTTCATAGCAAAACCTGCACAAGAGTTCAATGGGGAACGGGGAGTCCCCTAGCGAATCCTCCGACGAGCAAGTTAGAAAGAGAGAAATGGAATGTCGAGATAGATTGGTGATAGGGAAGCTTTACCTTTTCCTTGTCGTCGGTGCCTACTTATATTCTCTGCTAATTATTTCCTTGTCCCTTTCGACCTGTCACCTTGGCCGAAAGTCTATGCTCTAGCTTGCCTTGTTCATGGTGATGCCGTTCTGTTCCGACGGGGAGGAGTTATCGCAATAAATGCTACAGGAAGCCTCATTAATGGCTGATATGTGGTGCAATAACTTTGCAGGATTTTTGTCTGCTTATGTGGCTGGTTCTTCTCTTGACACGTGTTTAGATGTCAGTGGTCCTTAATGCCACGTTGAGCTCCAGCAGTATTGGACTTTAGTGTTTGAATCATGTATTGGGCTATAAGTGATGGGCCAAACGCTCCTATAGGCCCTCTTATGTTAGTAGTCCCCCATTCCCAAGTGTAGCTTTAGTCCAACGAAGGGAATAAGAGAGAAAACAGGGGTTGTGAAGGATCGACGGAGAGAAATCGGAGTAAGAAAGGCCGCGAGGGGTGATCACGTGAGGGAACCGACCGAAGGTAGGGTCGACTACGAGGTGGGCCGACCGTGAGGGGTGGCCGAGTGGAGGGACCGACCATGAGGAGGGTCGACCTCGAAGGGTGGCCAAGTGGACAGACCGACCGTGAAGAGGGAAAACCGCGACGGGTGGCAGAGTGGGTGGACTGACCGTGAGGAGTGCCGACCGTGACGGGTGGCCGAGTGGGAAGAGGAAGTGGCGGTGCGCGGGGCTCGAGGAGCGGCGGGGCACGTGGTGAAGTGAAGTGGAATAGACAGAGAAGGGGAAGGGGGTAGTGGATCGTGGTCGTACATGTGGCGTAATCTTGTAATGGAGGAGGTTAGGCGTTGGGCAAGAAACGAAGGGATAGGTTTAATATAGGGCGTTGAAAAGGCGGTTTTGGAAAAAATTTTGAAAATTTTGAAACTGGCAAAATTTAATCTTGACCCTTGGAATATAGGCAAACCTTGGGCGTTTGGGATTATCCGTTTTATCTATCTTTTTGCAAAAAACCAAAGCGTCCCAAAAGTAAACTCATTTGTGTCGAGTGATACACCTCTGCAGCACTTTGTGAACTTTCTTGTGCCCACGTCCGAAGTAATTCGCAGATACGCAGTAGAAATGGCGCGAGAGGAAAGGCCAGCCGTAAGGCTTGATTCTTTAGGTGACGACGATGCAGTGGAGTTGGCAGAACAATATCGGGTGGAACAAAGGGAGAGGAGGGGAGCTGGTCAGTTGGTGCGGGGTCCTCCTCCTCCTCTGACGATGATCGCGGCCGTGAAGCCTATAAGCCAAGCAGAGCCAGACCACTGGCACACCAAACCAGACAGGTCCACGTTTACAGTGGAGAAGTTGGAGGAGGTACGAAGGAAGTACCAAATTCTATCAGAGATAGAGTTGATGGTGCCCACATCTAAGAAGAGGGTGTCAAATGTGTGGCCGGCAGAGTTCTCACTGTACCAAGAAGCATTGCAGGCGGGACTGAGGTTGCCCATCCCTAAATTGGTGGCAGAGATAGTTAACCGACTGGAAGCAGCGCCGGGGCAGCTGATGCCCAACGCATGGAAGATTATAATGGCCTACACGATCGCATGGCCGTGGGCGACCGATGGATCGACGATGACAGTCGAAGAGTTATTTTCATGCTACAAAGCATCTGGTCAGCAAGAGACTTGGGTGACTTTGTAGGCGGTGGTGGGTAAGGGGTTAGTAGCCAGGCTACCGTCATCTATAAAGGGGTGGAGACTGAGGTGGTTCTTCGTGTTGGGGAATGGGGCGGAGAGGGTACGTACGGTATGGAAGGTCCCCACGAAAATAGTGGAGCCGAAGTTAGGGGTGAAGGTAGAGAGTAAGGTCAAACAGATGAAGGAGTAGAGGGAGAATGAGGGTGTTAGATAGGACGACCTGGTCCGCCCTTCATCCTTGTTTGCCCTGAACTTAAGACCGCAACTGTTGGAAGAGGATCCAGTGAGGGAGGAAATGGAAGTGCAGAGGAAGGTGGAGGAGGAGGAGGAGGAGGAGGAGGAGGAGGAGAGGAGCTTGTTCGCTAGGGCGGAAAAATACAAGGAGGCGCAATTGGGGCCTGCCCTGAAGCTGATGATGAGGCAGCGGATCTGGCCTCGTCCCAAGCCGGTGGGTGACAAAGACCTAACTGGTTTCACCCCTCTGCCGTCCCCCGTAGACCCACTGAAGGTGAGGGGCAAGCAAGAGGTGGATGCGGTGGTGAAGAAACTAAGGAAAAAGAGGGGGGTTGTAGAGGGGGGGAAAGATGCCCCTATCCTGAAAAAGATGAAGGCTGGGGGGGAGGTTGCCCTTGTGGTGGAAAAGGTGAAGAAGGGTAGTGTGGGGGGAGCTCCAGAAATGGAAACCATCCAAACGACAGAGGAGGACAAGGGTCCAAGTGCTCAAGTGTTAGAGGAACACTTGAGTCCAAATGCGACTACGGCACCGATGGTGGTACCAGAGATAACCCCTAATCATGGCGAAGGAAAGACTGGGACCAGCAAGACAGAGACGAGTGGCGTGCTAGCGACTGTGTCGTACCATGCGCGCACGCTGGCAGGGTGCTCGGTGGAAGAAAGGGGGAAAGCTAGGGTTGCTGCCGATCTGCTGGTTGGAGTATTGGAGGACGCGGCCATTCGGTCAATGGCGCGAGTGGGGGAGGCTGACCTCCTGAGAGGGTTTTGTTCGGCTCATATGGAGGCGGCGACCTTGGCGGCAGCCTTGTTCAACAAATCGGCGCGTACCAAGTTGGAGATAGAGCCGGTGAGGGCCCGGCTGGGAGAAGTAGAGGCACAGTTGCAGAGCTTAAGGAACGAGATAGCGGGGTGGAGGAAGGCCGCCCGAAGCGCATGCCTTAAGGGGATGGAGTGTGCACAAAGAGCCAAGAAGATGGAGGTATTGGCAGTGGTACAGGGCATCTCAGCAGAGCGAACCGGGGCAGAGCTCCTCGCCACCAGATCAGACCTGGAAGCGGAGCACCGTAGGGTGATATCACTGGAGTTTGAATTGGCAGGCGAGCAGAAGCAGCTAGAGTTGGTCCAAAAGGCCTGCACCACTGCCAATGAAAGGTGGGAAGAGGCACTGAGCAACAATGAGGATCTGCGTGCCCAAGCAATCAAGGACAAGGAAGAAGCAGATAAGCGTATTGCTGACTTGGAGAAAGCTCTGGAAGACAAAAGGGTCAAGTTAGAGTCTGAAAAGGCAGCGTACCCTGACCTGTGTAAGGCGGCGGTGGAGTAATTCAAGGAGTCTGCTGACTTCCAGATAGCCATTGACGCCGTAGTGGCCAGAAGCTTGGCGAGGGAGGGGGATGGAGGGGCTGGGCCATCAGAAGCGGCCACTGGAAGTAGGAGTGAATAGGAAGTGATCCAGAGCTTCCAGCGGTCGGACTTCTATAAGCATGAAATGGCTAAGTTCTGGGACAGCGGCTGGAAGACGTTTAAACATAAAGTGGAATAGCTGTTCCCAAACGTAGACTTTAGCCAAGTGAAGATTGATGAAGACGACGTTGCCCAGACCCCCCTGGACGAGGGGATTGAGGAGGAAGACTTGGCCTCCAGCGAGAATGAGTGATCTTTTTTTGGTTGTTTTTTGTTGTTGTTGTTGTTGTTGTTGTTGTTGTTGTTGTTGTTTTTTTTTTTTTTTTTTTTTTTTTTTTTTTTTTTTTTTGTTGTTGTCGTTTATTTGTTGTTATGTGTGATTTCTACAGTGAATTGTATGGAATAGTAAGTTTGTAAATAAAACAATGAGTTTTCCCTTGTACTGTTGTCGTTATTTCTTTTGAGTTGTAAATTTGAAAATAATGACAATGGTAGAGTAGAATTTTTTGAAGAAAGGTTGTAAAAGTAAGACTTGTGCATGAATTATGAAACTTGCCAGCAGATTGTGATGTAAAGAGTTTTTAGAAATGGGCAGCCAGCCTAACTTGCAAAAAAAACCATGATGCAAGAATCGTTGAAAATAGGCATGCACAAAAATGTTAAGAGTGTTAAAAATGAAAAGTGGGCTTGGACGACTATGAGCTTGGATGTTAAATGAATTAAAAATGTAAAGTTAAAGCTGTAAAGAATGTCAAAAAACCTCGGAGTATGGACCTGGATGTGAACTGAATATTGGAACCATCCGATCGAATTCTTCACTCGTGCTCAGTCTGGTTGAGGCTGTAATTAACTCAGTCTGGCCGAGCCCTTCGTGCTCAGTCTGGCTGAGGCTTTAACTAACTCAGTCTGGCTGAGCCCTTCATGCTAAGTCTGGCTGAGGCTTTAATTAACTTAGTCTGGCTGAGCCCTTCGTGCTCAGTCTGGTTGAGGCTTTAAGTGACTCAGTCTGGCTGAGCCCTTCGTGCTCAGTCTAGCTAAGGCTTTAATTAACTTTGTTTGACAAGTCGTTATTGAAGCACAACACAGGTAACGGAGCCATAAAACCATTGTCTTTTAAGGCATAGCCTATTGATCACAAGTTTACATAGTGTACAAAGAGGACAAAAATAACTAAATGTGTAGATGGTCAAAAAGCACATATAACAAATGATCAATACAAAAATAAGACATGACACTTTACTAGAAATAACGCTTCAAGTGCTCAGCGTTCCATGGGTGGGGGAGGTCTCGGCCTTCCATGTCCTGGAGTCGGTAGGTGCTTGGGCGAGGTCTGGCCTTAACAACGTAAGGGCCTTCTCACTTGGCTACTAGCTTGCCCTCGGCAGGGTTTTTGGTGGCGAGAGTTGCCTCGTGCAAGACTAGGTCCCCGACTGCGAACTCCCTTGATTGAACCTTGCGGTTGTAGTGTGTTCTCATTTTTTGTCGATAGGAGGCTTGTCAGATAGCAGCTGTCTCTCAGAGCTCTTCAATCAAGTCTAAGTCAGCCCGACGCAAGTCTTCGGTGAGCTCTGAATTCGGGTGCAAAACCCTCGGGGTAGGCAAACCAATTTCCACTGGGATGACCGCCTCAGCGCCGTATACTAAGCGAATGGGGGTCTCCCCAGTGGGGGTTCGGACGGTAGTGCGGTAGGCCTAGAGTACGTTTGGTATTTCGTCAGCCCAGAGTCCCTTAGCAGCTTCCAATTTAGTTTTGATGATCTTCAGAAGAGAACGGTTGGTAACCTCAACTTGGTCATTGGCTTAGGGATGGCCTGGGGAAGAGAAACATGGTTGGATTTGAAGTTTTGCACATAATTTCCTGAACTTGGCATTGTCGAATTGCTTGCCGTTGTCGGAGACGATGGCTTGAAGGATGCCTCGGCACATGATCGACTGCCAAATGAATCTGGTTGTGTTCTGCTCAATGATTGTGGCGTGGGGTTCTGCCTCCACCCATTTAGTGAAGTAATCAATGGCGACGATTGAGAACTTGGTTTGGCCTCGGTCGGTGGGCAATGGGCCAACTAAGTCGATCCCCCATTTGGCGAATGGGTAGGTACTGCAAAGTGTGATTAGTTATGTAGGAGGAGCATGATGGATGTTGGCAAAGCGTTGGCACTTATCAGATTTAAGCACGAATTCAGTGGTATCTTGATTGAGAGTAGGCCAGAAGTAACCGGTGCGAAGTATTTTATGGGCTAGTGACCTGGCGCTCGAATGATTACCACATACATCCTCGTGGACTTCCCTCATCACGTAGGTCATTTGAGTAGGATTAAGGCATCTCAGGTATGGGCGTGAAAAATCACGTTTGTACAAGAGGCTGTTGATAAGAATGTAGTTGGACGGCCGGGCCTTGACTTTGGCAGCCTACTGTTTGTCGTCTGGCAATTCCCTAGTTGTCAAAAAGAGAAGGATATCTGCCGCCTATGGAATAGGTTCATTTTGGAGGAAGTGGACTTGCTGCTGTTTTAGGGAAATGGCAGGGTGGGCTAGGTATTCAAGGCGGACACCATGGCTGAGGTAGGACTGGTCGGCAGAAGCTAATTGAGCCATTTCATCTGCCTTGGAGTTTTTCGTCTGAGGGATGTGCGTGATGTGGAAAGTATTGAAGAGGTGAACAAGGGGGAGTGCAATATCCCTGTATGCCCGCATTGTGTCGCCCTTGGCATCGAATTCCCCCGTAATTTGTCCAACGATGAGCTGGGAATCGCTGAACACCTGGATATGGCTTACACCAATGTCTTTGGCTAGGCGGAGTCCTACTATCAATGCCTCGTATTCAGCCTAGAGCACATTTGAAATAACCACCCTCGGGGGCGGTGAGGATGAGACCAGCCCCACTGCCTTCTTTGCAGGATGATCCATCGACGTTGAGGGTCCAGGAGAGGGGTTCATTTGTCTCAGCGTTGAATGGTTTGGGTGGTGGGCCGTGGCTGGGATAGGATTGGTGAACTCCAAGATAAAATCGGCGACAACCTATCCTTTGATTGCTATTCGAGGTCGGTAGGAGATTTCAAATTAGCTGAGCTCGACAGACCATTGCATAAGTCGGCTGGACAACTCTAGTTATTGCATTATCTTTTTCGAAGGTTGGTCAGTGAGGACGACAATGGAGTGGGCCTGGAAGTAAGGTTGGAGTCGTATTGAGGCTATTACCAAGGCCAGGGCCATCTTTTCTAGCAGTAGGTAGCTTTGTTCTGCTCCCCTGAGAGCCCAACTAATGTAGTAGACCGGACGTTGGACAGAGCCATCTTCCCTGATGAGGGCTGCACTGACTGCAGTGTTCGATACAGCTAAGTATAGAAAAATAGGCTCACCCGTGATCGCTTGAGAAAGTAAAAGGGGGTTGGCCATGCACTGCTTCAATTGTTGGAATGCCTCTTCGGATTCGGTCGTCCACTCGAAAGCCTGCTGAAGAATTTTGAAGAAAGGGAGGCACTTGTCTGTTGCGCAGGAAATGAAGCGGTTAAGGGCAGTGACTTTGCCAGTAAGCCTTTGAACCTCTTTAACCGTTCTGGGTGACTGCATTTCTATCAGTGCCTTGATCTTTTCAAGGTTAGCCTCAATACCCCGCTAACTGACCATGAAACCCAAGAACTTCCCAAATCCTATGCTGAAGGCGCATTGCTCTGGATTGAGCTTCATTTGATACTTTTGTAGGGTGCCAAAGGTCTCCCGTAGGTCGGCCAGATGATTAGAGGAGAGTTTGCTCTTGACTAGCATGTCGTTGACATATACTTCCATGTTCTGACCTATCTGATGATGAAAGACGGAGTTGACCAACCGTTGGTAAGTTGCTCCGGCATTTTTCAACCCAAATGGCATGACACGATAGTGGTAGGTTCCCCGGTCGGTGATGAAGGAGGTGTGTTCCTAATCAGATGGGTGCATCAGAATTTGGTTGTACCCAGAGAAGGCGTCCATGAAATTGAGCATTTGATGATCGGTCATGGCGTCGACAAGCAGGTCTATGCGAGGAAGGGGATAACTATCTTTGGGGCAAGCTCGATTGAGGTCGAAGTAGTCGACGCAGAGTCGCCATTTACCATTGTGTTTACGGACCAAGACCACATTCGACAGCCATCTGGGGTAGTCCACATTCTTGACAAACTGTGCCTCCTGTAGCTTATCTACCTCAGAAGCAATAAGAGTGTTGCGTTCCAGGTGGAAGATGCACTGTTTCTGGCGGAAGGGTCGAAAATGGGGTTCGATGCTCAAACGATGAGTGATGAAGGAAGGATCGATACCCGGCATGTCAGAATGGGTCCAAGCAAACACATCATTGTGCTCAGTCAGGAGGGTTGTAAGAGCGGCCTTAGCTTGAGGAGATAGTTGGCTGCCGATCTTGGCTGTCTTTGCTGGGTTAGTGGGGTCGATGGGGACTTCAACAAGTTCTTCCACTGGTTCCCCTCTGACTAACTCGTCTTCGTCTCTAACGTCGAGTCCTTCGATGATCATGGTCTCCTTGAGCTTGGCCTTTTTGAGTGAAGCGACGTAGCATTCTCTGGCTACAGTCTGTTCTTCCCTCACAGTGCCGACTCCGAGGTCGGTAGGAAATTTCATGGCTAGATGGTACGTGAATGTGACGGCTTGAAAAGCGTTAAGAGCGGTGCGATCGAGGATGATGTTATAAGCAGAGGGACAGTCGACGACGAGAAAAGTGAGCAACGTAGTGGTCTATCGTGGGTATTCTTCAGTGGTGATAAGAAGATCGATGGAGCCTATGGAGGTCACTCGGTCTCCAGTGAAACCAACCAGTGGGGTTTGGAGGGGGGACAAGCTTTCTTTCCCGACCTTGAGTTGGTGATAGACGTTTAGGAAGATGATGTTCGAAGAGTTACCGTTGTCGACAAGCACCTGTCTGACTTTGTAATTGGAGAGGAGAGCAGAGATAACGAGAGGGTCGTCATGGGGGTAACGGATGCCTGTGCAATCGGCTTTCGTAAAGGTGATGGGCTCCATCCACTGCTTGAGGTGTTTGAAGGGTGGTCTAGTGTTGCAACTTCTTTATCTGAGCTCTGCCTTATTTTTCTGAGTTTTGCCCGCTGAGCCGAACGGGAGGGTCCTCCACAAGCAAGCCCGCCAGCAATAACTCTGATCTCTCCGACCGGGGAGCGGGGTTGCCTTGTACCCGGGGTGGTTGTGGCGGCCGATCATGGCCTTGGTTAGGTTGTGCGTGTTGTCGAGGAAGGGTGCACCGGTGGTTGTTCCTGGTAGGTTCAGTCCTTTGCCTTTGCTGAGGGCGGGCTACCGTGAACCGACTGAGACACCCCTGGCATATCAAGCTCTTGACCTTGTCTTTAAGGTTAACACACTCCTCAGTATTGTGGCCATGGTCCTGATGAAAACGGCAGAATTTGGACTGGTCATGCCGATTGGAAGGAGACCGCGACGGTTGGGGCCATTTCAAGGGATAATCTCGTTGGATCTGATTCAGGACTTGTTCCATGGGGGAATTGAGGGGTGTGTATCATTCGAATCGGTTGGGCGGTCGGGTAGGTGCCGACCGGTCGGCTCGGGCAGGTCGATCGGTATACTGAGGTGTTTGGTGAGTGTACTGGGTGTTTCTGGTTTTAGAGTCCTTTCTCTTCTCTCTGGGGGTCGAATTTTTGGTCGTAGGATCTTGTCAAGCAGTTAGGGAATCTTTGGCGTTCATGTATTTTTGGGCTTTGGAGAGTAGGGTTGTCATGGAGGTCGGAGGGTTTTTGGAGAGAGAAAAAAGGAAGTCAGATGATCGTAGACCGGCCATGATAGCCGTAAGAATGACGTTGTCGTTGTTTTTCGCAACCTGCAGGGCTTCGGTGTTGAAGCGGGTGACGAAGCGGCGCAACGACTCCCCCTCGGTTTGACAGATGTTGAGAAGCTGGGTTGCCGGACGCTGTTGTCGCTGGGCACCAATGAAGTGGCTGAGAAAGGAGTCACTAAGGTGCTGGAAAGTGGAAACAGAGTTTGTTGGCAGTTGACTAAACCAGAGTCGAGCCGACCCCTTAAGTGTTACGAGGAAAGCCCGACACATGATCTTGTTAGGGAATGCATGGAGGACCATGAGGATTCTGTAAGTTTCCAAATGGTCGATTGGGTCCGTTATGTCGTCGAAAGAGTCGAACAAGGGCATTTTGAACTTAGGAGGTAAGGGTTTGTCCCTAATAGAGGCAACAAATGGTGAGTTGGCTGTGGTAGAGGGTTTATTTTGTATGTTCTGCATGACTCCTTGGAGCTGGAGTTTCATGGCTTGGAGTTCTGCATCCCAAAGAGGAGCGTTGTCTCTGCCAGAATGCAATAGAGGTTGGATGCTATTGGCCTCTCCCTCGGGGGCTGGTGGTTGGATTGATGGGAGTGGGGCCCGAGGTGGCGGGTTCATCTCTGGAGGAAGGGGTCGCAAGCCCTCCAAGTTGGATGGATGGAACTGTTGGATGGGATGGCTCAGGGCTCGTTCTCGGTCGGGTGGGACATCTTAAGGTGGTGGAGGAGGAATGAGAAGGTTCCTTTGAAGCAAAGCATTGATTAGGGCTTGGTTTTGTTCAGCTAGGCAGTTAATATTATTGGTGAGCTCAGTGAAATACTACTGTCACGACCCAAACCCGCCCCTATGGGTTTAGTATCGTAACCAGCCAGTAATCCGTGATTACCAAAGGCCTGCTTAACAGTAATAACAGTAATATAGAGTAAGGGGCTGGCGGAAGCCAAACAGTAAATAAATGATGTCCAATGAGCTGTAAAAGTCTGAATGCAAAAAGACTTTTATGAACAAGCCACATTCATAGCCAAAACATATATATATACATCATATACACAAACATCCAGGTTAGGGAGCAAATCCCTTCACCATAACTGAACAGTCAGAAGCCTTAAACATTTTTACATAACAGAGACAAAAAGGTGAAACTGAGACACCCCAAAACAGCCTTGGTTTGAACAGATTTGGAACCTCGAAGTGAGGCACAATGGTTGGCTCGACAAAACGGGAGCTTAACATGACGCTCCTAGCTTCGGTCCGATGCCTGGACACCTACATATAAATATAAACAGTGAGCTAAAGCCCAGTGAATAACAAATGCATAAAGAGGTTAAGAATGAATGTCCTTTCAGTAATTAAAACAGTCAATTGGATCTGTAGATCAATTATTCAATCAGTGGCTCATAATACATGCCATACAGTCATTTAGAAACCATAGTAGTCATATGTGGTACATCCAATAGTAAAATAGTACAGTAGGTCTTAACAGACCGAACAGTCAGTTTATGGACATCATGACAGTAAACAGTAGTAGTTCCAAACATTGGAACTGACAGAGATTTCTGTAACAGTAGCAGTAACAGCGCAGTAACAGTAAATTGCTATGGATGCCACGAGTACAGTTCACAAATGGGACAAACATTCATTCAGTAAGTAATGTTACTTCAGAAAGCAGCACAGTCAATCGTTCAGAAAATAATTGTAATTAAACGTATCTTTACAACATTGTTACTCACAGAGTACTGGGCTACAGACAGGTTAATGAGCGTCCTCGGATGCCAACCCTACACAATTGCAGAACAAACAAACACACTAAGTTACACACTTGGGATTAATAACTTAGCCCCTTAACTTGACTCGGTGTGGTTCTATAACATTATCTTCATTAAGATGCTTTAAACTAGGCCTAGGAATGCCTAGGATGAAATGAGGATGCAAAAATGTACTTTAAAACACTTTTCAAAATTTACGGAGACAGGAGTCCACGCTCGAGCGTGGCTTTCTATGATCAAGCGGACATGCAGAGAATGAAGCTCCGCTCGAGCGTGACTTCCTTCGCTCAAGCGGGCTGCAAACTCAAGAAAAGTACTGGTTGTAAGATATTCACGCTCGACGGACGCTCGACCTCCGCTCGAGCGTGAGACTCAGACCCTCGCTCGAGAGTGAATTCTCTCACTCGAGCGGACTGCAAAACACATGAACTTCTGGGCATATGCATTTCACGCTCGAGCGTGACTTTCCACGCTCGAGCGGAAGTGCATGTACTCAGAGTGTACGCTCGAGCATGAAGTCCTCCACTCGAGCGTGGATCCAAAATATGGAATTTCCAGATTGATCCTCAAGCACAAAACTCAACTTCTAAAGCTTCAAATTCGATTTTTTTGGGTTAATTTTCTGGAAAACACTTAGAAACCCATAATACAACATGTTTCAAAGATCAATTTATGAAATCAAGCCCAAAGGTGAGGCAATTGAACACAATTTGAATGAAACTTCATGAACTATGTAAGATCATAACATGCATGAGTTCTCAAGAACTCTAATGCTCCAAAACATGGTGAATTCATGGACTACAACCAAAATATAGACATGCATGTTGAAATCCTCATGAAAACAACCTCAAAACTCAAGAATGTGTACATGCATGCATGAATTAATTCTCAATTCAACTCTTTAAATTAATTCTTGTCTTTAATCTCCAATATTCCCATGAACCATGCAAGAAATAACTCAAATTCATAATTAAAAAGATGAATTTCCTACCTTAGGTCTTGAATTCCCAATGTAGAAGCCTAATTATGCAATTATCCTTCAAGCCCTCTAATTTCAAGTCAAAATCTAGATGAACTCAAGTTTTTCTCCTACTCTCCCTCTCTCTCTCGATTTTGGTCTTGAGGAAATGGATGAGATGATGCAACAAAATGATATAAAATCAATTAATGGCCTAAAATGCCCACTAGTGGCAAAAATGCAAATAATTCAAGTTGATGTAATTTAACATTAACAATGCTAATTTAATCATTTCAAATTGAATTTTAATTAAACCTACCATAAAATCACATAAATCCTAATTAGCACAAAACACTAATCAATTTCTGATTCGGTCGCTGATAAGGCCTTCAATTTGCAATTCGAAGTCAAAATATGAACAGATCATTAAATGACAAATAGATAGAAATGCAATTAAAGCAACATACTCATGCATTCAGTTCAGAATTTCAGCTTAATCAATTACTTAGCATGCTCATTCACAGTTTAATACTAATCAGAGGTGAGGGTTGTCACAACTGCAGTAAGTTGTTTGGGTTAGGGGGGTCGGCTTGGGGATCGGCAATGTTGTGTTAAGAAGCCATGGATCTAGTTGTGACCATCTACCTTGGTGGGTGGCAAGTGAGGATTATCAGGAGTGGGTCTCCGGCGACAATGAACACAGTTGCCAGACGGAGCAAAACGGTTTTCCCACAGACGATGCCAACTGATGATGCTGCGGGCTCCTGATGGACGGGTCAGATTGATCCACACTTCCCAAACTGTTACCTAGGGGCTGAGCTCACAGCAAAACCTGCACAAGAGTTCAACAGGGAATGGAGAGTTCCCCCAGCGAACCCTCCGACGAGCAAGTTAGAAAGAGAGAAATGGAATGTTGAGATAGATTGGTGATAGGGAAGCTTTACCTTTTCCTTGTCGTCGGTGCCTGCTTATATCCTCTGCTAATAATTTCCTTGTGCCTTCCGACCTGTCACCTTGGCCGAAAGTCTATGCTCTAGCTTGCCGTGTTCATGGTGATGCCGTTCTGTCCCGACGGGGAGGAGTTATCGCAATAAATGCTGTAGGAAGCCTCATTAATGGCTGATGTGTGGTGCAATAACTTTGCACGATCTTTGTCTGCTTATGTAGCTGGTTCTTCTCTTGACACGTGTTTAGATGTCATTGGTCCTTAATGCCACGTTGAGCTCCAGTAGTATTGGGCTTTAGTGTTTGAATCATGTATTAGGCTCTAAGTGATGGGCCAAATGCTCCTATAGGCCCTTCTATGTCAACATATATTATAGACATCTAATTCGACGAAATCAGTGAATTTTTAACATTAGAAGGGGTTGAAGATCATAATTTCAAGTATGGAAGAAAAATAAAATAAAATGAATACATAATAAATGGTTACCTCACTAATTTTATATGAGAACTAATTTTATACTAATTCATAGGATTATTAATCATTTTACTATTAATCCTGTTAATCAAATAAGGCCTAAGAGCATTCGGTTCTAATTAGGTGATGGACTCTAGCAAGTATGGCGGACATTAATAATAATAAAACATAACTCACTCATATATATAAAACAATGCTTGTAGAGATGTACGACTTGAAGGTCGTACATAGCTCCTAAAGAGACACAAATACCTTAATAAAAACTCTATATATTCAAATTTCTTCTTTTCCTTTCTTGTTGTCTTTATTATATTGTTACAATGATCAGTAACCTCTTTATAGAGAGGACTTGTTACATTCACCAAATAAGGAAAAGAAGAGAAAGAGTGAAATTCTATAAATATAAGATAAAGATAAATAAAAAAAAAAGTTTAAATTTGAAGATGAATATAGAAAGAGAAAATTAGATAAATCTTCAAAAAAATGAATAAACTCAATTGAAAATCAAGAGCGAAAGTAGATTCCGTAAATATAAGATAAAGATAAAAAAAAAAAAATCAAGTTTAAATTTGAGGATGAACTATAAGAATATAAAAAGAGAAAATTAATTAAATTACAGAAAAATGAGGTAGAGAGAAATTTATTAAACATCTGTTAGGTTTTTGTTCTTGGCAATCTCGTTTGACAAAATTCTTTTCAGTTGTAATTTTATTCGTTCTTTTATTTCAATGAGACTATGAGTTTTTATATGCGAATCCAACCTGAATTGTGTTTATGTAAAGGAGTTTGTGAGCTTAATCCTATCATGTTTGCCACTTCGCTGGCTATGTTGGGAATCGAGGTTGTTTTTCGGCTCGAGCGGAGATCGCGACTTTTTAGAAATTTCACTCGTCTGCAAAAGTACTGGGAGTTGTATTTTTTCGCTCGAGCGGTCTTTCCTGCGCTTGAGTGTAGATCCGTGTTCTGAAACATACGTTTTAGTTACTCGGCTCGAGTGGCATTCTTGCGCTCGAGCGAAGATCACAATTCTTTTTCCTATTAATATGCGATTTAGTCTGTTTCTAGAGACGACTTCCAAATTTTCTTTTTGGGCATTAAGATTTTCATCTAGAGCTTTTTTTGATAGTTTCTTTGATGTTTTTTTGAGTTTAACTCATGGTTTAAGAAGTATACGTCAAAGGATTGTTTGTTTTATTCAATAAAAAAAAAAGAATTGTTTTTTGGTGGATTTTGGGAAATTCGGACCTGAAGCTTTGGTGGATTCTGGAGTGACTCATCGTCGTGCATTCGACATCAACGTTGTGGGTTCAACGTTGGGCAAGATAATTCCGAGGTGAAGACGGTGGTGGAAGAGGCACATTGGGGTCGGTTCGATTTGGGTGTGGATTCACTAGGTAATTGAGAGTACACTTATGTAATTCCTTTATGTCTTCTTAGTGGATTGTTTTGTGGCTTTTGCCTGTGGTTTTTTTTTTAATTTTTTTATTTTTTTAATCACAATTGGAGATGCTCCAATTGTGATTTTTTCACGTAAAATCATTGTGGTGATTGTCTTTGATTATTTGATTGAGATTGTTATTTACTAGTTATAATTGATACATAATCACAAATCAATATTTAGGAGATTTTTAGATTTTTCAACATCAAATGAAAATTGAAAAAAAGAAATCAAGTTGAAATTTAAAAATTCAAAAATAAAATAAGATAAACTTGAAAAAAAAAAAAAATCTGTTGCTTGGTTCCATTTTTCCAAAAACACTTTTTAGAAAATTCTACTTTCTTATTTTCCTTGTTTTTTTGTTTTTACTGAATTTTTTTTAATATTTTAAGTAATTTTTTTAATTTTTAGACACACCTAACATAAATACACCTAAAAACTAAAAAAATTATAAAAAATTTACTAAATACCAAAAATACAAAAAAAATATATATACAAGAATTCAGTACATTTTTTGTATTTTTATATATTTATTAATTTTTTAAAATATTTTTTCACAATTTTTTTACTTTTTAGATACATCTAAGTAAGGTGTATCTAAAAAAGTAAAAAAAAAATTTAAAATTTTAAAATATTCACTAAAAACAAGGAAACATGGAAACCAAAAAAACTTAGTTTTCAAAAAACTTAATCTAGAAAACTCAAACCAAACACATAACTCTAATGCTAGAAGAACATAACATGGTAGTAGTTTAAAAATTGGATAAGCGTGAAATGTTGCCTATAATTTTTTAAAATTTGTAAAAAAAAAAAAAAAATCTCAAAAATAAGAACTGAGATGTAATAAGTTAAAATTAGATAAGAGTTAAACGACAATTATAAGTTTTAAAAATTTAAATTTTGTGGAGTTAGAAAATAAGCATTTATGATATCTTATTATACAAATTTTAACTTTATTTTGTGTCTACTACTAATAATTTTTAATAATTTTTGTATTCTAAAGCTACTTAATTAAAAAAAATTCAAGGGATCACCTTTTTATTTCTTAATTTTATTTTGTGTCAATAACCTATAAATTTCAACAATTTTTGTATTTAGAAGCTACTAAATAAAAATAAAAATAAAAATAGCATCACTTTTCTTTTTAAAATTTTAGTCAGCTTTATTTTAATTTTGTTTTGTGTTAATAACCTATAAATTTTAGTAATTTTTGTATTCTGAAGCTACTAAATAAAAAATAAAACATCACTTTTGTTTTTAAAATTTTAATTAGTTTTATTTTTATTTTGTGTTAAGAGTCAGTAAAGTGGTCTTCGTAGTACTATGCATGAGTATAAATAAATAATCAAAAATTAGTTTTAAAACTAAATAATAATATAAAATTTATCTAAAATATTTAGTAAAAGTAACTTATAATCAATTAAATTTTATTCATTTTTATTAGAGTTACACATAAATGACTTGTATATTTATGCCAACGTAACCTTCACCTAATCATTAAAAATTGTTTTGGTCTATACCCCAACTTATGAATCATTTGACCTATTTATTTATTAAATTGGTAAACAAATATCTATATCTATTTTTTATTTTTTAAATAAGAAATATGAACATATTTTATGCATATCTATTAAAAAAATTTGAACTTAGGTAAAAAATTATATATTTATATTAACACTATGAAATAAATAGTTATATATATTCATATATTAAAAAATTATCTAAGGCAGAGCCATCCTAAATTATGTCATACTTTAGTTTCAATCTTAGTAAAAATATTTGATAATAATAAATTTAAACATTATGTATAAATTATATGATAATTTATTGATTCGTGACTTGTATTTAATTTTGAATTAAATATTCAA
Organism: Camellia sinensis; assembly: GCF_055761805.1. Taxonomy (NCBI): domain Eukaryota; kingdom Viridiplantae; phylum Streptophyta; class Magnoliopsida; order Ericales; family Theaceae; genus Camellia; species Camellia sinensis. The sequence goes on from NC_138967.1 coordinate 55,967,461, forward strand.
TGGGCCAATTTTTGGGCCCCGTTTTGATGATCCAAAACGTTCACATTTTATGATTCGTCGAGTACATCATCCTTGCAAAAAAGCAAGTTGATCAGATAACAGAAATCATGTGTTTGGATCAATTTTGTATGAACAGTTTATTTTCTTACTGTCTATTTTTTTCATACAAAACTAATACAAACATATGGTTATCGTTATCTGATTGACTTGATTTTTTACAAGGATGACGTACTCCACGAATTCTAAAATATAAATGGTTCAGATTATTAAAATGGAACCCAAAAGTAAGCCCACAAGATCCAACAACACCTCTCCAGTCCGACGGAGGATTGGAGAAAAGCCCAGACCATGTTAAAGAATCAATAATATTTAAATTTTAAGTTAAAGAATTAATTATTTTCCATATGTGTATAAATGATGTATCAAAATCATGCATTAATGCAATCTTAGGGAAACAATTTTGAAAATAAATTTGGTATGGTAAACACAATTAAGGAAGTAATTTGAAATGTTAACTACGGTGGCATAATATAAGGGTTTAATAAAACTCTATGTATTTAATTATGAATTAATTAAAATGCAACACATAATGACACTTAATATTTTCATTATTAAAGAAATTTAAAAAGAAATGAGTCGAGAGTTTGAATCTTAAAAGAAAACCCCATTAACACTACTGTGTATGAAAATAATGAGATTTGATATATACGTTAAGTAGTAGTGGTCATGGTGAGAGAAAAAAAAAATGTTATGAAATTTAATTATATAAATTATTATATGTTTTGTGGTGAAGAATTTGAAATAGTTTACTAGAAAATATTTTACGATGAAATATTTTTGAGTGTGTGATATATTAATTTTTTTTTAATTGAAAAACTCCTTTTTGAGTGTGTGATTTATTAATTATTTTTTCTTAATTGGAAAACTCATTCCTTGTTTGATAGTAAGGAATGAATGATTTTAGGAATAAAAAATACATTCTTTGTTTAAAAAAAGAAGTGTTGGTATGTGATTTATTAATTATTTTTTTAAATTGAAAAATCAATAAATTTAGATTAAGCACTTTAGAGTTTTGTTAGCTTTTCTCATTAAAAATTCCCTTTTACTTATATAATATAGAGAAAATTAGTGATAAATCCAATTTAGAGAGTGTCTAAGACATTAAGTTCAATGTATTTTTTTTATTAGTGAGAGGTCCCCCATTTGTGAAATAGTTTGGTAAAAGGTGCCTTTACTTGTTTTGAAGGATATTTTGTTTCTAATTTTATCCCTTAATTTATCTTTAGACTTTTTTTTGACTATCTGTTCAAATTTTTCATGTATTTGTTCAAATTATTTTCAATCTGTTCAATTTTTTTTGTCTATTTGTTTAATTTTTTCTATATAAATTTTCTATCTATTCAAATTTTATCTGTGAAAATTTTTTATCTGTCCAAATTTTTCAGAGCCTCACATCTGACTTTGAACCTCACATCTCCATCGTTGTTACCTTGCAACATCACAGCATCACATACACAATTACTTTAATTGTATTATATTATATATATAAGACCATTCAAAACTATCATAGATCATATTTTATAAAAAATTTATTTACAGGTTATTTTTTTCTAATTAAAAATTAGATTTGCTAATACAAGAGCCATTTTTAATTTTAGGCCTCGTTTGGAATTTTGTTTTTTTTAATTTTTTTGACTTTTTAACTAAAATATGATATAAAAAAATTAATATGTTTGAGATAATTTTTTAATTTTTTATGAAAAAATATATAAAAAATAAAAAAAAATCTTTAACTTTTTAGTATAAATTGTTAACTTTTTAATTTTTTTTAATAACTTTTAACTTTTTAATTTTTTTAATTACTTTTAACTTTTTAACTTTTAACTGTTTGCCCATTGGGAAAATCTAAGAAGACCAAACACAGATATCTCTCTCTCTCATTCTATTCATTTGTGTGCCGATGCCGTATATATGATATATATAGAAGAATATTTTAATCATTTCATCTAAACTTGCATTTTTAGACAAAGCATTTCAGCCTTTGGACCTAAAGTCAAATAAAGTTAAAACTTGATTTTATGAACAGAGTACCTATAATATATAGATTTAGGATGAGAAAATAAATTTTCTTACATTTTCATCTCATTTTTTTTTTTCCTTTCATAAATTTTATCCAAATCTAATATTCAAACACAACCTTATCACATCAGGATGCAAGCACAAGATTGATCATCCAAGATCAAGGCCATTCAAAGATTTCAGAATTGTTTCAAAAACATTACAAAAGGAAGTATGGAATTAAAACTTGATTTTAATTCCATACTTTGAATGAGTACACATTAGTCATGGCGGTATTATTATTTTCAGTTTTTATTTGTACACATAAGTCATGTGTACTAGGGGTGCAACTCGGGCGGGCTCAATCCGAGCAACCCGAGCCCAGCCCGAGTTTTTTTAGGGCTTGGGCAACTATATCTTGTAATCTGGACGGGCTTGGGCAGATTTTTGATGCCCGAATTGCAATTCGGGCCGGGCTTGGGCAGAACCAATGGCCAACCCGAGCAACCCGAACTCGAATTCAATTTAATATATTATATAAATTATATAATATATAATATATAATATATATATAATTTAATAAATTATGTAATATATATAAATTAAGTAAAAGAGTTAGTCTTAATTTTTATTTTTATTTTTATTTTTTGGTTAGTCTTCCATTAAGTAAAAGAGTTAGTCTTAATTTTTATTTTTTATTTATTTTTGGTTAGTTTTCTACCATTAGATTAGCATCTTTTATGTCTACCCTTAGATCTACCTACAGGTTTCTGAACTCGGGCAATTCGGGCAACCCGAGTTCAAAATACAAAGCTTGGGCCGGGCTTGGGCAACAATGTTCGGGTTCATGGTCGGGCTTGGGCGGGCTTGGGCAGTGCCAAATACAATTCGGGTCGGGCTTGGGCAGACCCCCAACCCGACCGAACCCGCCCGAGTTGCACCCCTAATGTGTACTTTGAATGTTATATTTATTTTTTGTTTGTACACATTAGTCAGGGCAGATTTATCTTGCTTGTTTTCATTTTTTAGAAGATACTTTTTAGAAAATTTTACATTCTTATTTTTCGTATTTTTTTGTTTTTACTAAATTTTTTTAATATTTTAAGTATTTTTTTTACTTTTTAGACACACCTAGCATAAATATACCTAAAAAGCAAAAAAATTATAAAAAAATATTTTAAAAATTCACTAAATACCAAAAATATAAAAAATATAATAATTCAGTACATTTTTTACATTTTTATGTATTTATTAATTTTTTAAAATATTTTTTTACAAATTTTTTACTTTTTAGATACATCTAACTAAGGTGCATCTAAAAAAGTAAAAAAAAAAATTTAAAATTTAAAGAATATTCACTAAAAACAAAAGAATACGAAAATAAAAAAACTCAATTTTTAAAAAATTTAATTCAAAAAACTCAAACCAAACACACTGATTATTTTCATTTTTTGCCTAGTAGGAAAATGTCATGGAGTTCGTTGTAAGTATGGCATTGTGTACAACATTAATATTTTGAAACAAGTTCATTAAAATTTGGGGTTGAGGGTTTTATTGTGATTACGGAAATACAAAATTATGAATCATTCAATAAATAAAGAAAATTGATATTTTTTTTCCTTTTATGGGCAAATAGTGAAGACTATGTAAGAAAGGAAATGCTACAATGTGCATTTGCATTTCGTAATAAAAATTATTATTTTTATGGCGAAACTTTTGATTTTTATATTGAAAATTATGAATTGTGAAATTATGGTATACATTCTTCAAGTTATGGATAATCATTTTTTTTTATAGTAAAAGTTACATTTTTTGTGAGGGTTAAAAAGTTATATATTTTATAAAAAGAAAAAATTATACATTTTGGGATAAAAGTCATATTTTGTAGTACCAATTATAATTTTTTTTTTGTAGGTGCATACCATATGCATTTTTTTTTTTTTTTTTTTGGGTGCATGTAGCAGCCTTTCCCATATACAACGGACACTTGTGTTGTAAATGTAGCCAGGCACATATTCCTACCTTGCCAACCTTTAGGTGTTTGAATGCGCGAGTTTTGTTAATTTATTAATCCTCTAACACTCTATCGAGTTTAAAAATATAATAAAATATAAATATTTAAATAGAATCATAAATGTAACGTCTCGAAATAATAATAGTAGCTCATCTCATAATATTCTTTACAATTGATAAAAACATTATATTTTTATTCCATTTATAATTCTTAATCATATAAAAGATGACATATGCGCGTATACATTCATAAATCCCAGATCATGAATCTATAGCATAAAACATGCGTACAAACATTGAAATAAAAGAAAACCCAAGTAATTATATGTTGTAATGGCTACATCTTTCAAAGTCGAAACTTAGGTACATCAAAATGAGTTCATCTCAATACAATTAAAAGCCAAGGCTTTCACAAAATCATTGCATGAAATAAATAAAAGGAAGCTCTTGGCTCCAAGTTCTCTCAAGTTATGTCTTTGGTGTAGGCATATTATCAGCACCTGAAAGTTATTTTCTACATAGAGTAAGTTAAAGCCCAGTAGAGATACTTTAACACAATATATGAATCTTAACAAAGTCATAAGGTGGATGCATATGCATGCCAATTGTCAAATGTTTTAAATTTCGATCTCAAAACAATACAATGCCAGATTATATATCAATTTATAAAAATAACCTTTTATATCCCAAAATAGGGCAATGGATACAAAACACTGAGAATCTCTAGGTACGTGTTTGCCAGTAGGCTATACAAACACTACCAAAGCCATTTTACGAGTACTAACCGGAATGATCGGCATCTAACCGTGCAGGTTTCTAGACTTTCACCACAGACACACAGGCTAACATAATAACCACAACCACACCCCCTAATCAGATTCACCAATGTATTCACCCATTTTTCTCAAAAAAAATACATTTTCAATATTTAAGTATGAAACAATGCTCAATGCAAGATATATGAGTAATTAGTTTCAATTCACCCAATCCTCATGCAATTTCTACAATAATCAAAGTTATTCTCCACCGATAGCCTAAAATAGATATTTCTATTCAACATAATTTTCAACAAAAGATATCATTTTCAAAATAGGAGTGATATTACATATCCAACTCCACCACCATCATCAACATATACATTAGTTCCATTCTTGCAAAACCTAACATCATTCCTTTTTCTTCCACAAACCAAACATCCATGATTTTAGAATAAAAATCCCTTTACTTTCAAGAACCAAATTTAAAACATATCTCAACCATAAACACATCCCTACAATCTTTCACAAGAACCCATTTGAAAATACCTCTTTTACAATTCAAAATCAAACCTAGGTTTAACCCAAACTCCCCAAATCATTAGATTCTTTCAATGGACAAATAACTAAGGTAAAAATCATACCAAAGGTTGAAGAAATCCATACCTCAAGATTAGAAGACAAGAGAGAGTGTAGACATCTCATTTTTGATTGCCCTTTGGGCACTTCAATCTGAACACTTGATGATGAAACATTACATTGTGCAAATTCTTTAATTTTTTAGCAAAAGGAATTCACTTTTGAGCTTCAAAACCTAAACCTTACACCCCTTCTTGACCAAAACCACTTTTCTTTTGGCCTAACCACCTAGAGAACTATAGGCCATCACATGGTCAGCAGGTCAATTCTATTTGGCTAGCCGTATCCCTTCATGGTTAGCCGACCATGTTTGCCGATAGCAGATATTTTTGATAGCTGTAGCTGCTCCCATGCACATGCTTTGGGTCAATTGTCTCTTTACAGATATTTCCGACGTGAGAAGCTATTTTTCTATAAATACAACACCCTCCCTCATGGTTTGGAATTAGAAAAAATCTCCAAAAGCCTATAGCTTGTCCAACACACTTTCCTTCTCTCTTGCAGTACACATATACAATAGATACACCATCTAAACTTGAACTTGAAACTTTTGTTGAGGTTCTTGAACACAATTTCAGTTACTTGAGAGTGGTTGGATTGTGGTTTGTAAACTAAGAAGAACATCATCTCTTTCAAGAGGTGATCTTTGAACTCTTCAAACATTTTTTTTCTCTCTTTTTCTTGTACTTTCATACTGATTTCAGAGTTGTTTTTAAGCTTAAAATGTGATTAAAACTTTATTAAAAGTGAGTGAGCTTGCCACCATTCCATTGGCTAGCTCATTAGTTGTGCACCTCTTTGTTTTTCTTTCATTTTTTTTACCTTCATTTCACTTCATTTGGTTAAATTTCAGTACCTTTTTAGCACTATTTTTAGATTGTTTTTGTTTGACATGACTTGAACATGGGCTTATAAAAGGGTTCTAGTCCTCTTCGCTACACGTACTCTTACTTTTTATGCTTTAAATATCATATTTGTGTTGTTGTAGGTCTTTCTGGATTTGGCGTGTTTAGGACATAGTAGCCAATCCATTGGAGTTGATCATTTTTACCTTGTTATAGCTTAACTTAGAACCTTGTGGTCATGGGAGGATTAGAGGTTAGGCTTAGCCACCTCGCCACAAGTTTGCTTATTTAGTGGTAAATTTCTTGCTTTCATATTCTTGTTGTTATAGCTCGGCTTTTTCGCCACCCCTTTTTAGAAGCTCGAAAGAAAGCCCTACAGTTCGGACTCCTGCGGTTCTGAATCTAATCTCACAAGTGCAATGTGAAACTGATAAACACCAAAGAGTCCAAATCCGACAAATCGTTTTGAAAAATTGATTTTAGGATCAAAATGCCAAAATTGGACTGCTTTGCCAGATACAGAGTCGCCACCTAAATATTTTATTTTGGGGAAATTTAGGAAACCCATGACTCGTGCCAAAGGCCATGTATCCATCATCACCAAAGTTGCCTCGGCTCGGGAACTTAGGTACGAGAGGGGAAGGCCATAAATTGAGCACCCCTGCTCGCTCGATCAAAGATTGGCCTCTACTAATCATGATATGATTTTTTTTTTTATAAACATTATGTGTTCTTGTTGATTATTTAAGCTAGCTTTACTATGTGATACGCACAAACAAGTATAGACTAGTTTGCTCAATTTAGAACAATTCAACTCATGTTTGTTTGCGAAAATGGTTTGAATTTGCCACCCTCAAGTGGGCTTAAAATTTGCGGATTTGCCACCAAACATAGTGGGCTTAAAATATGATTTGCCACTCAACAAAGTGGGCTTAAAACGCACATTTGTTGAATCGTTCCAATTCAAATAATAAGCCTTCATCCACAGGCATTCATGTAGTTTAGCATTTAAGCACATAGCCTCATGGCAAGCATGCTAATTATGGCAACATTGACACTTATGCAAGTATGCTAAAGCATAAAAACTCACCTAGTACTCCAAGCTAGGAAAACATGAGAGTTAGAAAAATATACATGATTCCTAACTATACAAGATGCCTAATGCAACACATACAATATGTAATTTAATAGGCTCGGCTACTAATATACATATGAAGCAATTTGAACAACATGCGATTAAACATGTATTCAAATAAGATATTGAAATAACAATATAGTTTGAATGATGCGCCGAGTCTCGGTGCATGCAAGACAAGAAGAATGTATGCAAGCATAAGATATGCTAATCGAAACATGCCCCCAATCTAACCATCGAAAGCGGGTAAATAAAAAGGAGAAAAACGTGAGGTTGAAAGACATACACACACGTACGCACACTTATTACAACATTACGCCCTTACGAAGGAAGGTCCAAATGAATAAGCAAACCAACTAGCTACACTAATTAAGCTAACTAATTATTACAAAACTTGAATTAATTAACTATTCTAGTTAACTAATCATTACAAACCGAACTCGAATAACTAGTTAAACTAACTAATTATTTAAAACACTTAATTAGCTACAACTAATTAATTACAACATGTATTTAAGCTAGATATTTAAGTATTAAATAAGCTTGAAAATGCAAGGGAGGCTCATGCACGTGCTTGGTTTCCACCAGCAAAAGCTGCTGTTTTGCTACTGTAACCCTCTAGTTGCACCTGTGATCACTGAAAATTATGCCCACTTCCAGAACATCTTTGCTCCACCTTACCAACAAACTGTGCAAATTTCACTGATAGCCGACAAGGGGTTGGTCCGTTACCAATGGTGGCTGGTCGGCTACCATTGGTGGTCGGTCAGCCACTAGTGGTAGTTGTCGGCCACTATTGGTTTGAACTTCCTTGCTGCAATAGAGAGCAAAACAAAACAAAACAGTGCACTTCTCAAGGGTTATTTGCATACTTTGCCTCTCCTTTTTATGGGGAAGTCAAATGAGGGACACAATTTGGTTCGCAAACCATCAATCAAGCAAATTCATTGCATGATGGCTTGTAAAACCAATTGTACAAGTTTAGTAAATACAAGAACAAGACTCAAAGACTCCATCACCCTATCATGCATGATCAAGGGCAATAGAGACCTAGGAAAATGACATATTTCATCACTTCTGAGTATGAAATGTCCCATTTTCCGTGTGTTCAAATTAATGTCCAATTTGAACACATGCAATGCAACACAAAGAATGCTTATCTTGCCTCTTTTACTTGCCAATTTTGTTTACTCATTTTAATTACCAAATCATTCCTTAATCCATTAAGTCCATTGGTGAGTGTCCTCTAATGGAAGGAGGGCTCAAACCATAAGTTGCTTTGGGCATGAAAGAGGCATTACACTAGGTGTAGGACCTCCATTTCACACTTAGGCAAACAAGTGGTTTGAAACCACTTTCAAAGAAAAAATAAAACCAAAAAAGGAAGGAGGTTGCGGAGATGATTAAGTGCTAAAATGAAGTAGAAAAAGCACTAAAACATGCAATCAACTCACACCAATGATGATTAAAGCCTTAAAACACCTTGCTAGTGAAAGGGGTTACACTACAACTATGCAAAACAAGACTCAAACAAACTAATCAACCCAAAACAGAGCTAAAACAGGTTATTTTAGAGGCTAAAATGTGCTGGACTTGAGCTAAGTTAAGCTATAAAAATATGCTAACATGTGAAACTAACTAGGCATGCAAACAAGACACAAGGAGGGAAGGCTAACCCCTCCAAATTTGGACCTCAAAATAAGTTTTTTGCTACTGAAAAACCTCTGAAATTCAGTAGTTAAAAGGCCCAAAAAAAGTTGATTTAAACGTGATGAATAAAGGCACAAAAGCTTTACAAACTAATAAGCAAGAATGGTGAACCACCCCCTAACTAAAAAAGGGCTCAAACCAGCACTTTTAGGCCACAAAAATAGAGTTTTTCTAAGTTCAAAACCAGCCCCAAAACAGTAAGAAAAGATGGTAAAACAAGCTTGCAAAACAAAGTAAACAAGGCAAGTAAACTACCTCTTGAAGCAAAGGGAAATTCTAGGTACAAAACCAAGCTAAAACCACCTTCAAGAGCTCCAAGAAGACCCTAAGTAATCTCAGCTCAAAGGTAAGAGGATTTGATTTAGGATGTGTATGCAAAAGTGTAGAGAAAATAAATAATTAGGCACAAAATTGAAAGAGAGAGAGAGAGAGAGAGAGAGAGAGAGAGAGAGAGAGATTTTTACTCTAAAATTTCTAACCTTTAAAAATGGGGGAGGAACCCCCCTTATATATAGAAAAACATGCCTTTAGCTTGGAAACATCCTACCATACACGTGTAGGGAGATGCAGCTAATTGTGCTAACAGTTGGCACAGCTGTCAACAAATATCTGGAAAAAGAGACTGGTGGCCGACTAGCCACACTAATGGCCGACAACCAAGGGCGACAGCCTCTGGTTTTGGCCGACAGGTCATCACAAGTTTCAGGCACCAAGTTTTGATCCAAAACAAGGTACAGAAAGGACAAGGTCTAAAGGCTCAAAGACAGGGCGTTCTGCTGAAGACTTCGGGCACTCAAAACGAACACATGCAACCATAATCAAATGCACAAGTGATGACGTCCAAGTCTTGAGGACGGTCAAAAATGGGGTATCTACGATTGCCCCTCTTTGACAGAACTCAGAAGTCATGAAATGACGGGAGTGAATGTCAAAGCCCAGAAACGACCCATTTTGACAAGGCCGAAGACTTGGACAAACAAACAAGCAAGACAAAAATGGTTGCGCCCGCAGGCTGCCTACGTATCCCTTTGCAAGGAATCAAACCAGTGTAGTTTTAGGGCAAGATGCAAACGATATGCACGATGCAGGAACATAACTTATGATCATGCAATGAGGCTGTAATGAAACATTTAGGTGCAAATGCTATGCAATGAAAATTCCACATTCCAACAAACCGAAACAAGGTATAGCAACCTCAAACACAAAAGTATGTAAACACGCCACACATGGGGATTACGAACCGAACCACATTTCGTACAGAAAGGATGTAAGAAAATTATGCAAACTTAACTATGTGACGTGTAGGAAAGACGAAGAGCGACCGTCGGGAGCACCCGAGGTCTCAACCGGGATCCTAATGTGTTACACACAGAAGGAAAAGGGTGGTGTGAACACCGGGACACACCCGAATGTGTTTAACCAAAACAAACAATCCCAACGCGTCTTACGCATGAGGGGAAAAGGTGGTCTAAACATTGGGACGCACCCGAATATTTTTTTAACCAAAGGGAGGTGTAAACACCGAGACGCATCCGAATGTTTTTAACCAAAGGGAGTGGTGTAAACACCGGGACACACCTGAATGTTTTTAACCAAAAGGAGTGGTGTACACACCGGGACGCACCCGAATATTTTTAACCAAAGGGAGTGGTATAACCACCGGGACGCACCCACATGCTTTTAACCAAAAGAATGTGTAAACACCGGGACACACCTGAATGCTTTTAACCAAAGGGAGTGGTGTAAACACTGGGACGCACCCGAATACTTTTAACCAAAAGGAGTGGTGTAAACACCGGGACTCACCCAAATGTTTTTAACCAACGGGAGTGGTGTAAACACCGGGATGCACCTGAATGTTGTTAACCAAAGGGAGTGGTGTAAACACCGAGACGCACCCGAATGTTTTTTAACAAAAAGGAGTGGTGTAAACACCGTGACACACCCGAGTGCTTTTAACCAAAGGGAGGTGTAAACACCGGGACACACCCGAATGCTTTTAACCAAAGGGAGTGGTGTAAACATCGAGACGTACCCAAATGCTTTTAACTAAAAGGAGGTGTAAACACCAGGACACACCCGAATGCTTTTAACCAAAAGGAGTGGTGTAAACACTGGGACGCACCTGAATGCTTTTAACCAAAAGGAGTGGTGTAAACACCGGGACGCACCCGAATGTTTTTAACCAAAAGGAATGATCCTAACGTGTCTCACACGCGAGGAGAATGAGTAAAAGGATGTGATTCGAAGGACACGAATGACTTCACCTGGAACCCCTCTGAACAGACCGTATATACAATATCGTGCCTGCGTAAAAAAAACTCAACAAGTATATCATATTAAGGGTGCATGTTCTATGCGCAATTACAATAATGGAAGGCATGTTCTATGCAAAGTATTGAATGCATGTGCTATGCTAAGTATAGAATGCATGCTCCATGTGCAATTAACATCATGTTCCATGCTAAATAACAAAATGCATGGTCTATGCAAAATACAAAATACATGCTCCATGCGCGATTAACAGCATGCTCCATGCTAAATAATAAAATGCGTGTTCCATGCGCGATTGAAATACGTATTCTGTCCAACAGCATATGTAAAATGCGCGTTCTACATATGTAATAAAGGAATGCATAGTCCACGTAAGAATGAAAGTGTATTCTAACGAAACAAGTTCAATAGCAACTTTTCGATTCACCTCTCGGAAGAGTTGCGACATGCAAAAAGGATACACCTCGTTCAACAAGTGACGAACAACGATCACTGAAAACATAATTTCAAGCTTCCTCGGAGAGAATTTGAACTCAACAGTGACCTTTCCTTACACCTCTCGGGAAACAGGGACAACCACAATATCAAGACACAAAATAAGAGCACTGGGCACTGGACGACCACCAAATGAGGGTGACGGCCACCTGTTGGCCACCATTTAAGATTGTCGGCCACTAGTGGTGGCCGGTCGGCCACCGATGGCAGATCGGGGCCAAGATGGTCTTTTCACCTCGGGCCTTTAAATATACCCACCCATACTTCATTTCTTCACTCTTCCAAAGCCAAAAATCCTCACTCACTCTCTCTAGACCTTCCTTCTCTCTAGATCCGAGCTTTATACGCATTTTCCAACATCCCACGCACATTTTCTTCGCTAAACCCTCTTAGTTTACTCCGTTTTGAACCTATTGAAATTTGATTTCTGTGCTTTTTCTTGGAGTTTCACCACTTGAGGCTTGTTCCCTTCGAGTTTCTCTCGAGTTTGGTGTCTTATTTCGGGATTTGACTTTTTCTTTCATTTTCTCTCTCCTAGGGTTTGACTTTTTCAAAGTTTACCCTATTTTCTCTATTTTCTTCACTGTTCATCGACTCTTCACCCATATTCTAGATGGCAGACGACATACCACATGATGGAGCTCCTCCAGAGGCGGAGTTCGAGGCGGAGCTTGATTTTGAGGCGAAGCTGGAGCCATTACCACTGGGAGTGAGGCCTTTTGATTCGGCGAGATACATCCTTGGATGCATATTCTGCCTCCTGGAGGCATTAGACACTTCACTGATTTTGCTATTGACGCACCAGCAGACCTCCTACTAAGGGAGCCAGATTCCCATCTTCCTGTCGTTGCCGTTGAGGTACAAACTCTATTCACTTGCACATCTGATGTTCTTTACTTGCATTTCTTACGCTGTCTCTTATCTGATTGTACTTTCATCACTGCCACTGCATTTGTTTTGCACTTCCTTTTCATCTAACGGTATTTACACTGGATCACCTGTCCTCTGCTACAAGGTGACTCTCGCGCATATAGGGGCTATGGGGCCACGACGGCTAGAGATTGGTATGACAAACTCCCCGTAAGAGTACAAGACATTGTTGACGAGGCCAGTTTCGGCCTATTCTGCTCTGGATTGACACGAGTTATAGCGAGCCGTCCACTTCTTGGAGCGCTAGTGGAGAGATGGTGGGACACCACCAACTCTCCCTACCTTTCCACTACCAGAGAGATGAAGATGACTCCTTACGACTTTGCCATAATTACAGGCCTATGCATAGGGGTGATCCGATTCCTCTTGATCCTGATACGGAGGAGTGGGAGGCTGCCTGGATTAAGCTACTGGGGGTGTGCCCACTTTTGTTTCGAACAGCTATGGTCAGATATAGTTGGTTCGAGGAGCAGTTTCGAGGGACTGAGCCAGAGACAGTAGAGGAGATAGAGCAGTACGCTCGGGGCTTTCAGATGTTCCTCTTCGGTACCACCCTGTTCGCGAACAAGGCGGACATTGTTGGATTGTACTTGCTGAGCGCATTGGTGGTCTTTCTTCGAGTGAGTTTCTATGATTGGGATGGGACGGGACGGGCCTCGCCACTCTATACGGCTATATGAGCTCGACCTCCCGCAGGAGTAGACACTTGATTGGAGGCTACTGGCGAGCCTGTGAGGACACATCTCAGTTTCCTCTTTACACTTTGCATTTTTTGTTCAGCATTTCTTGCTTTACATCTGTTCAATACATATACTTTCTGCTTTGCATTTTCTATATCTGTTTATTCACTGTATGCTTTCTGCTTTGCATTTTCTATATCTGTTTGAATTGTATTGATCACATATCACTGCGCTTTCTCCACAGCTATGGCTGTATGCATACTTCCTGACTCTTGCCCCAGAGCCTGCAGTGGAGGTTCCGTTGACAGTCCCCTATTCGCGGGTGTACAATGGTTAGCTTCACCGCAAGACTCGCGAGCCCTTCACTTTCTTCAGGCATTATTTTGACACCGTAGTTGCCCATGAGGTAACCTAGAACACGGTCATCATTTTTGCTCTGTATCTGTTCTAATTCACATATTAGCAACCAACGACGGCAAACAATCTATTCATTTTTTATTTGTAGATCACGTGGCAACCATGGGTTACGATACTGACGAGGGTTTGAGGCCGGTACATTGTGGCCTTGGGCATTTCGCGCTACCATATTCTACTTAAGGGTCTGGCTTGCCGAGCCTGGGACCTAGGTGAGAGAGTTGTGCATCAATCTCTGGGTCTGCCTGCCCCGTTCATACCGATGATGCCGCCAGAGTCCATGAGGTTAACAGACAACCTATCTGTTGACGGGGTTATGCAGTTCATGGTGGGCTTAGAGACAGAATACTTCCGAGTCGAGGGTGATTATACGGTCTTCATTCAGACACAGGTGAGAGAGTTAAGGGTCTGACTTGCCAAGCCTGGTACCTAGGTGAGAGAGTTGTGCATCAATCTCTGGGTCTGCCTGCCCCGTTCATACCGATGACGCCGCCAGAGTCCATGAGGTCAACAGACAACCAATCTGTTGATGGCGTTATGCAGTTCATGGTGGGCTTAGAGACAGAATAGTTCCGAGTCGAGGGTGATTATACGGTCTTCATTCAGACACACTTTATGCCACCTCTGACAGGTGTTTGTGGAGGTGAGGGGGCGAGAGCTCCTGCTGTGAGGGCGGGACCTAAAGCGACTAGGGTAGCCAGGGCCTGTGGAAGAGGGGCTTCTCAGGCGAGGTAGAGGACCGGCTAGCTGGAGCTGCCTATTGCTCTTATCTGTTGGCGGTATACTGGGGAAGCATATTAGATTCCGATTGAGCCTGTCGCAGCGGGGCATAGATATGTCAGAGCTCATGACGCACCCCTGGTATGTACCACATTTTAGTTTCTCATCTCTTTTTGATATTTGTTCCTTCTGGACATTGATTATTCCCAATGCATTTGCAGGCACCCCTAGGATACACCGAGGATCTGCTGGAGCTATTAGTCTCATTCGAGGGTGTGATATTGAGGAGAGAGGCATTGCTCGGCTTCTACGATAGTCAGGTCATTTCTTCAGTTTTCTCACATTCCAGTCATCATATTTTCACTGACACACTGAAACTAAAACTTCCCCATACTGCAATGCATCTGAAACACTCCACCTCCATATAGTATTCATACATTGTATCTGACTCCTGCATATGCTCATTCTGCATATCATACTTGCATCTGATACGCACACTGTGCTGACATATGACAACTACCTTTTCAGGTTCCATCGATACTGATAGCGCCGGCAGCAGCTGCAGTACCAACACCAGCGGAACCTCATCCAGCAGCAGGGAGGAGAGAGAGACAAGCGCCAGCACGTAGCCGAGGCAAAGCCAAGGGCACCCGAGATGAGAATGGCATTTCAGAGCCCATTCTGAGCAATGATGAGGCTGAGACTAGCGAGGCCAAGGAGGCAGCGAGTCAGAATACTGAGCCATCCGAGAGTGGAGACAATGACGCTGGTTCGAGTTTTGAGAGTAGGAGTGCCGATGCTTAAGAGGGCTCTGAGGCGGAGAGCGGAGACGATTCTGGTTCAGACTCTGATTTTGGTCAGACAGTGGCGCCGATGGAGACAGTACCGCAGAGTCCCCTCCTCTGAGGAAGAAGACGACGAGCGTTTCTCGAGCCTGAGGCGACCAACGCTGATTTTCTATAGTTTTTGCTTAGCTTCTTTTTGTTAGTAGCGTTAGCACATTTGTACAGCTGGGTTTTATGCTTTGAAAACTTGTACTGTACTTTTGTAAAAACAACTATGATTGGAAATGAAAACCAGTGTATTTTGAAAAAGTGTTGTATTTTGCATCGTGAGCACCGCATTGCATGAAAATGAGATTGAATTTGATATTGAAAACCAAATACTCGTATTGTCACAACAATCTGAATCAGGTAACGAACCGACCAACAACTGAAATAATCAAAGTAATACAACTCGATAAACAATAAAATAAATCGATATACAACAAAATGACTTGATAAACAACTCGATGAACAAAACAACTCGATAAAAAAAACAAAACAACTCAAATGCAACTCGATGAACTTGCTAAAGTTAAAAGGGCTCAAAACAAGACCTTACAAGACATAAAGAACAAAACAAAACACATGTCTTCAGCATTCTCAACACACAGGTGAACAAAAGAACAGGCAAAATAGCCGTTGGCCATGGGTCGGCCATGAATAGAGGATGTCGGCCACCAATGGTGGCCGGTCAGCTACCAAAGTGGCTTGTCGGCCATCACCAGTGGCTGGTCGGCCATCAATGTAAGGAACCTCTAGAATGTTGACACCTGGCTTCCACTCACTGCCTTATATTCTACAAAAGGTTTGGACCTCGCATTTTCTTCATTTCAGCTGCAAATTCTTCACAAATGGAGCCATTCATTGCCCAAAAACTGTCGAATTGAATTGCAACTTTAGATGGCTCGGAAAAGCTGAATTTTTGGGATTTCGGCATAAATGCACTATTCTCACCGAGTCGTTCTCCGCTTTGTTTTCCGTTCCTACATGTTGCAGTTAGATGTTGGAACCTGATTACGCACATCTTTAGCTTCGGAGGACAAGGGCTATGCCCGACAATCGAAGAATTTCATGTGCTAATGGAGTCCCGACGTGATGAGGAAATCTTGCCTCAGCCCTATTTTGGTCATATCCAAGCTTTGAGAAGGATGTGCGGGCTTACTCTACACGAGGCCCGTTCCTTGGTTTACAACGGAGAACTGGACATTCCCAGTTTGATCCATCAATTTTCTGATGCCGGCAATCGAGGCGACCTTCTATGGTGGGGTTTTTGGCAACACGCCCTTTGTTTATGCATGTTGGCTCATTTCCTCCTTGCCCCCAGTTTCGGCGGGTTTAGCATTCGACTAATTAAAGTGGCGCAAGGCCTGAAAGAGGGCAAGAGTTGCATTGACTTGACATTGGTCGAGACTTTGACGGGCTTAGATCCTTTCCATCGGCGAGAGACCACCAAATTCGCGGGGAGTCCACTACTTCTTTAGGTAATGTTTCCCACCCTTTCTAACATGTATTTCTCACATCTCTCGACACTCATGCTCTGTTTTTCTTTCAAAGCCCTTTTTTCACTTTTTCTTTCAACGTACACCTCTCTATTCTTTAATCTCTCTTTTCTTTCATCCCTCTCTAGATATGGCTTATGGACAAGCTGAAGGTAGTGGAATCTTGCCTCGCATACTCAGCTCAAGCATACTTTTTCTGCCAATATCTAGTTGATTTCTTGAACGAAGGGTGGTGGAGCCATTGGCTGTGCAACAGGTCTGCTGCTGACATCACTTGGCATTGCCCCTGGTTTGATCTACCCGAGATGAGCTACAGCATGGCTCGGCAACCTGGCATTCAACTGATTAGCCTGACACACTGTGTATTCTACTTTTTGTTCCGGTTTAGGCATCAATTTGGACATGACCAGACTTGCCCAAAAGAGGGGGTAGAGTACCCAGCTTCATTCCTTGTCCGAGGCTCACATTTGGCTAGATATCCCACTGCGTGGAGGACGAGAGACCTTCTGGGTTTGGCCCCTAGTTTCAGTTGTGCCTTTTTTGGCGAGTGCCTGACTTGGCTTAAGATGAGGCACAATCCAAGCCCACTTTAGCATCAGAAGCTTCCATGAGCACGAGCGGGGGATGCAGGAACACCTGACTCATCTATGCCCCTAGTTTATTACTTTGATCTTAATTTTCAAGTTTTATGCATGTAATAAAAGCAACTTTGATTTGTATCGAGAGTTAGAGAACTTTGTATTGAAATCAATGAAATTAAAGTTATGAGCACTGAGAGTTTTCCTTTTGGTCCAAAAACAGTCTAAGTTGTAAAAGAATTAATTTGAACAAAAATAAACCTTTATCAAAACTTTTCAAAACCATTTTCGATAAGGATCACAACTTAGACACACACGGAATCTATCCTTGAGATGTACAACCCCAGATCTGAAGACAACAAATTGCCCCTTGTCTGAATAGCACTGCTCAGCACTGTAACCAGTTCTCAGGGGCAATCACAACCGAGCATTCAAAAGAATAGACAAAGATGACCTAATCAACACAAGGACAAGACAATTGATTTTGAGGTGTTTACAGCCGAACTTCAGGATGAAGTTGCCTACGTATCCCGAAGATGGGAATCAGGCCTTGCGTAGTTCGATTCGGGTTCACTCGAGTAGTAACGCTCTCCTTTTGTGCTCTAACTTTTGCCAAGGCCGCCCTTTAGGGTTTTCAACCTTGCGAGCTCAATTTTTCTCTTTTTCCAATTTTTTGTGCTCTAACTTTTTCCTAGGTCACCCTTTCGGGTTTTCGGCCTAGCGAGCCTCTCAGGGATAGTATTTCTTCAACTTGTCCATGTTGATCGGTTTGGAAAATTCTAGGCCATCCAAGTCCACAAGAATAACAGCTCCACCCATCCAAATAGTTTTGATGATGTAAGGAACAATCCAATTGGGTTTGAACTTGCCCTTAGGGTTATGGATGAGAGCTCGGTTATCTTTCTGCACCAAATCCCCTTCTTTGAGATTCCTGGACTTAACCTTCTTGTTGAAAGCCCTGGCAATCCTGCGTTCATAACCCTGAACATGGTACAGTGCTTTCAACCTCCTCTCATCGAACAACATCAGTTCTTCAAACCTGCTCTATTGCCATTTCTCCTCTACTATCTGACACTCAGCCATAACCCGCAGCGACGGAACTTCTATTTTGATCGGCAGAACAACTTCCATCTCATAAATAAGGGAGTAAGGAGTTGCCTCAGCAGACGTCCGAATTGAAGTCCTATATCCCTAGATTGCAAACGGCAATTTGTCTGGCCAATCCCTGTAGGTCTCAACCATCTTTTGTAGAATATGCCTGATGTTCTTGTTGGTGGCCTCAACAGCTTCATTGGTTTGCGGCCGATATGTAAATGACTTATAGAAAGCCACGTTGTATTTCTCTAACAAGTCGATCACTTCTTTCTTGAAATGGGAGCCTGTGGCTTGCCTTTTTTTGCACCCCTTTTCGGAAGGTTTGAAAAGAAAGGTCTCACAGTTCGGACTCCCACTGTTCTGGATCTAGTCTCACAAGTGCAATGTGAAACTGATAAACACCAAAGCGTCCAAATCCGGCAAATCATTTTGGAAAATCAATTTTCAATCAAACAATGCCAAAATTGGACTGCTTTGCCAGATACAGAGTCGCCACCTAAATATTTTTTTTTTGGGGAAAATTTAGGAAACCCTGACTCGTTCTGAAGGCCACGTGTCCGTCATCACCAAAGTTGCCTCGGCTCGGGAACTTAGGTACGAAGGGGGAAGGCCATGAATTAAGCACCCCCGCCTGCCCGATTAAAGATCGGCCTTTACTAATCATGATATGATTTTTTAATAAACATTACGTGTTCTTATTCCAGTTATTAAACTAGTTTTACTACATGATGCGCACAAGCAAGTATAGACTAGTTTGCTCAATTTGGAACCTTGCGAAAATGGTTTGAATTTGCCACATCAAGTGGGCTTAAAGATGTGGATTTGCCACCAAACATAGTGGGCTTAAAACAAGATTTGCCACTCAACAAAGTGGGCTTAAAACTCACATTTGTTGAATTGTTCCAATTCAAACAACAAGCCTTCATCCACAGGCATTCAAACAGTTCATCACTTAAGCATTTAGCCTCATGGCAAGCATGCTAATCATGGCAACATTCACATTCATACAAATATGCTAAAGCATAAAAACTCACCTAGTACTCCAAGCTAAGAAAACATGAGTTAGTGAAATATGCATGATTCCTAACTATGTTAAGTGTCTAATGCAGCACATGAAATATGCAATTTAATAGGCTTGGCTACTATATGGCATATGAATCGATTTGAACAACATGCGATTAAACACGTATTCAAAGAAGTATTGAAAGTGACAATGCAGTTTGAAAGATGTGCCGAGCCTCGGTGCATGCAAAACAATTGAATGGATGCAAGCATCCGATATGCTAATCGAAATATGTCCCTAATCTAACCATCAAAAGCGGGTAAATAAAAGGGAGAAAAACGTGGGGTTGGAAGACATACACACACGCACGCACACTTATTACAACATTACGCCCTCGCGAAGGAGGGTCCGAATGAAACTAGCTAAGCTACGCTACTTAAGCTAATTATTACAAAACTTGAATAAATAGATAAACTAATTAACTAATTTATTACAACACTTGAAATGAATACTAACTATCTAAGCTAATTAAAATAAATTAATTAGGCTAAGCTAATTAAATATTATAACACAACTAATTACTTACAACTAATTGAATTATTACAACACAATACATTATACTAATGAAACAAATAAATGACAACGCATTTGATGTGAGCACACCAAGGAAGATGGATGGAGGTTGCATGCGCATGCCCGAAAGCTACTCTGTCTACCCCAGACTGCCGTTGTTTCACCTTCAGCTGCTGCCTCTGTTTCTGTAAAACTGTACTACTGGCCAAACACCAAGGGCCGGCCGTGCATTACTGATGACCGGCCGGGCCTACAGAGGGCCGGTCGTGCATTGATTTGGTACAAAGCTCTGGTTTTCTGCTTTGAGGTAAAATCAGTGCAAATAGAGCATTTTCAAGCTTTGTTTGTCCTTCCTTTCTTCTCTGTCATAGGAAAGTCTCAAGAGAAGGTTGGAATTGATTCCAAAACCATCAATGAGCAATATGATTGCTTAATGCTTGGATTTAATTTTGGACCAAAAATCAATGAATGCAATGCAAATAGACCACCCCTCCCCTTTTGTCATGAAATGAACTCAAAAGGGGAAGTTGCGACGCTTCAAGGACATCAAAACACCATGGATTGATGCATGATGGCACTTGACACAAGAAGCTTGGCATAACGTCCGACCAAGTTCAAGCTTTTCAAGCCATTTTCTTTAAGTGTGTTGAACCAAATTTTAAACCAATTTTATTAAGCCTTGTTATTCATTAGTCCATTTGTCCAAATATGATGTTAAGAGTCCTCTAAACAAGAAATAACATCAAACGAGAGGTCTCTCCAAAACATGAGAGAAAGACTACACCGTTGACAATAAATCTCCTAAGAGATTAAGCCATTAAGTGTAGGCCATTCTTACATGTTTCAAGCAACCACTATCGGTTGAAATCATTCTCAAATACAAATGATAGATAGTTGATTGATTATTTAGAGTGAGACTCTCAACATGGAAATAGATCAAAGGAAAGCTTAAAATAATACAATATAAGCATGGAACAATTTTAAAGGCCATGGCAACCTTAAAACAGCCCCTAAAAGGGTAAAAACAATGTTGAAATTACACTACAAAAACCAAAAGAAAGCAAGCAAAATAGGAGAGAATTAAAGCTAATAAGCAAGCCTAAGGAGGGGTGGCTAATCCCTCCACTTTTTGGTCCTCAAAACCACATATTTTAGCCTTTCAAAACTCTGAATATCAATATGAATACCAAGGGAAGAGGGTGAAAAGGAGAAGAGTTTAGGTTATGAAATAAAGGTGTAGAAAGTGTAAGCTCTTTCTACCTTTTTGGTAACCCTTCCAACTTAACTCCAACACCTCAAATGAGCTCAAAAGCAACCAAAACAGCAAGAATGATGGTGTAGAGAACAAAATTGTAAGCAAGAAAAGAGAAAGCAAGCTTATACCTTTCTAGAAGCTAGCTTGCTTTTCGAGTTTCAAACTCAAATTCAAAGCACTCTCAAGCTTGAATTGCACTTCCTCAAGATCAACCAAGGCCTTAGGATGATCAGACAAGGCTGTGTATGGGGTGTAGGGATGGTGTAAGCAAACTAGGTCAGCTCAAAGGATGCCTTGCAATGGAAGAAGGAGGAGGAGAGGCTCTTAAGGGTGTATATCTCTCTTCTTGATTTTTTTTCAACCCTCAAAACAATCCCAGAGCCTCGGTTTTATAGAATTCGAGCTGAAAAGGTGACAAATATCTTCAAAAATGGACAGCTGGCGGCCTCTCGCCCAGAACAGTGTTTATCGCCGTCGAAGGTTGGCCGGCCATTCATAGCCACGGTCGGCCATCACCAATGCACGGCTGGGCTTTGATGGCCTCCCCTGTTTTTGGCTCAAACTTAGCTCATGGATGGAAAAGGTCCAAAAATAAAGCTCACAAGTTCAAACAAAGTAAATGTTGAAGATTTGAGGTTATTTCGGGAGCCTGATTGATTTTGAATCGCTGGGAATTCACAATTCAACTTTCATCGTTGAGTGCACCGAACCGAGCGTCCGAGTCTCGCGGGCAGTCAAAAGTGGGATGTCTAGAGTTGCCCCTCTTTGACAGAACTCTGAAGTCATGAAATGACGGGAGTGAATGTCCATGCCCGAAGACGACCCATTTTGACAAGGCCGAAAGACTTGGACAAGAAAGCAAGACATAAACTAAAAATGGTTAAGCCCGCAGGCTGCCTACGCATCCTTTTGCAAAGAATCAAACCAACGTAGTTCTGGGGCAAGATGCAAATGATATGCACGATGCAAAAACATAACTTTTGATCATGCAATGAGGCTATAATGAAACATCTAGATGCAAATGTTATGCAAAAAAAAAATGCTACATTTAAGCAAACCGAAGTAAGTAAACACGCCACGCGTGAGAATCACAAGCCAAACCACATTTCATGCAGAAATGATGTAAGAAAATTATGCAAACTTAACTACACCTCACGTAGGAAAGACAAAGAACAACACAAATCACAGACGCACCTGAGGCGTCAAACAAGATTCCAACGCGTTGCACGCGGAAGGAAAGGAGGGATGGTGTGAACACCAGGACACACACAAATGCTTCTAAACCAAAGCGTCCTAACGTGTCGCATGTGAGAAGAGAAAAGGAAATGAGAACACCGGGACGCGCCCAAATGTCTCTAACCGAAAGCGTCCTAATGCGTCGCATGGGAGAGGAGAAAAGGCAACGAGAACACCGGGACCCGCCCAAATATCTCTAACCGAAAACATCCTAACGCGTCGCACACGAGAGGAGAAAAGGCAATGAGAACACTGGGATGAGTCCAAATGTCTCTAACTGAAAGCGTCCTAACGCGTCGCACGCGAAAGGAGAAAAGGCAATGAGAACACCAAGACGCGCCCAGATGTCTGTAACCGAAAGCGTCATAACGCGTCGCATGCGAGAGGAGAAAAGGCAACAAGAACATTGGGACGCGCCCAAATGTCTCTTAACCGAAAGCGTCCTAACGTGTCACACACGAGAGGAGAAAAGGCAACGAGAACACCGGAACGCGCCCAAATGTCTCTAACCAAAGGGAGTGGTGTAAACACTGGGGCACACCCAAATGCTTTTAACCAAAACAAGGTGTTTGAGGGACAGGAATGATCTCACATGGAATTCCTCTGAATGAACCACACATACAATATCATCTGGTCGCACCGGCTTTGAATGAACCGTACATACAATATCATGCTTGCATAAGAAATAAACTTAACAGGTACAATACAATAAGGATATAGGTTTTATGCAAGACAAATAACCGAGACCAAAATGTTAGAGACATGTTTTGTGCAAAATATGCGAGAAACAAAACGGAAGCATATTCTATGCAACGAGAACCGGTGCATGTTCTATGAAACATTGGAATGCATATTCAAGGCAATAGTACAAAATGCATGTTCTATGCATGATAGTTGGAAGCATGTTCCATGCTCTAATGGAGAAGTGCATGTTCCATGAAAATGTGAAGAAGTGCATATTCTATGCGTATGTAACAAATAGGAATCGCATATTCTATGCATAATTCGAGAGCAAATGCATGATTCAAGAGTGAAAGCAATAAGCATGTTCTATGCATGAGACAGGAGCACTTTTTATGAAAAATTTAAGGGGAGGAAGGGAATCACATACGTACTCTGATGCCTCCGACTTACCTCTCAGAAGACTTTACAACATGTTCAACTCAAAAGGATACATCTTTATTTACACTGACAAGGGGTAAAACCTGCTATTTTAATTGCCATTTTGACAATCTTGGGGTTGAGATAGAGAAATGGCGTGGCTCGAGTAGGTAGATCTGGAATGCAGGCTCGGCATTTGTTGATGTTGAAACACATTAAGATGCTCCAAATCTTCCTCTTTTTCTTTTGCCATTCTAACTCTCTTTTTCTTTCTCTTTCACTTTTTCTTTTCTTCTTTTCTTCTTTTCTTTTTCTTTATCTTTATTCTTTTTTATTTTTCTCTTTTCTCTTTTCTCTTTTCTTTTCTTCTTTTTTCTTTTTCTTCTTACGAAACTCAAAATAAATCAAAATTAAAAAAAACAAATTAAAACCTACAATTATAACACAAAATTAAAATAATAGCGACCAACAATACATACAAACAAAATAAATTGCCAGACCTAACGAAAAGCAGCAGAAGCAAAATTGAAAATCACCAAAGGCCGACTGGGCCTCGATGACACATGGCCGGGCTTCGACAAAGCCGACCGGCCTTCGACAGCGGCCAAGGGCAGTTCGGTAAAAGCCGAACTCGTCACTACTTATAACACAAAACAAGCCACATTTGAACCAAACCCTAGGTTGAAAAACATCCCACTCCCTCTCTAAAGCCCCTCTCTCTCTAGATTTTCACTCCTCTAGAATTACCTACCAATTCTTGCAAAAATTTTCTTAAAAACCCTCTTGATCCCCCAACTGTCGAACCGATTAAAAATCGTTTTGGTTGAAGTTTTAGTTTCCTCTTGGTTTTTTTTCCTCACTTTCTCACTTTTGCCCAAACTTTCTCGTTCCCTTTTAATTTTCCACAATTTCTCCATTTTCTCCCTCTCTTAGGGTTTAAAATTTAGGATTTCACCTATTTTCAATCACTCCCTTCACTTTCCTTCAATTTTCCATGGCCAGTGATGAAGTCCCCATTCCAAAACCTGTTGTAGATATTGGTGCCGCCTTCGGCGCAGACATGGAGGTAGAGGAAGCCGCTGCATTACTCCCCCTTGCTAAGAGGCCTTTTGATACGGCCATATACTGACCACGCACACACGTGCCACCTCCTGGCAGTATCCTGAGATTCGAGGGTTTCATTTCCGGGCTAGACGAGGATACCTTGCCGCGAGAGCCCATAGAGCATCTCTCTGCTGACGCTTCTACGGTACACAACTTTTCTCTCATTTTGCTTTGTATCTTATTTTACACACATGTTGAAATGTTGAACTTGATGAACAAAACACTTACCCATGCTGCACATACACTGATAAAACTTTCATAGGTGATCACCAGGAGGGTAGGCGGCTATGGCTCTATCTCCGGCCCCCGGCACTGGTACGAGCGGCTTCCTACGAAGGTTTGCGCTTTGGTAGATGCTGTCGGCTTCAGCCCCTTTTGCTCCAGACTCATAGAGATGAGGGCTGAGTCTTTGCTTTACGGGGCCCTGGTAGAGAGATGGTAGAACACCACCAGCTCATTTCACTTTTCTTCTACTGGGGAGATGACACTGACCTCGTACGATTTCTCGATGCTAACTGGTCTGTAGGTTGGGGTTGGTGGCCTCGTCCCTTTTGATCCAGATATGACTGAGTGGAGAGATGCACAGCTTCAGCTTCTCGGAGCAATTCCGGACACCACTAGCCATGGAATGGTGTGCTACAGCTAGTTTTATGACCATTTCTCTGGTACACAACCGGCTACTACAGATGAGGTTGCTTAGTACACTCGTGGCTTTCTGACATATCTCCTCGGTATTACTCTGTTCGCAAATAGGGAGAACACCGTAGGATTGTACATCCTTGGGGCATTGGTACATCTTCCATAGATAGCGGATTACGATTAGGAAGGCGCAGGTTTAGCCACTCTGGACTGTTATATGAGCTATGTTTCCCATCGCAAGGCGGATTCACTTGGCGGCTACTAGAGGGTTTGGGAGGTACATCTTACATTCACCTTTCTGATGCACTTTATACCTTATTCACTATTGTATTTCTCATTCATTTGATTTGTTTTCTCATCGCATCTATCTGTCTTTGATTTGCAGCTTTGGGTCTACACCTGCTTTACTTCATTGGCTCCAGTTCCAGTGAGGCCGATCAAGTTGTCCATACCATGCTCTCGATACTACAACTCACGATTCAACCGGTGTCGTCTTGTGGATCGCAACTTTCCATATTTTTACCATTTCTTCGACACTATCACAGCGGATCAGGTATTGCACCAGTTCTCACATTACATGGTCATTCTTTTATTGTTGTACTGTCACACTGTACCATATTGCCATTCTCACATTGCACTTACTTCGACACTGCACTGACATTCTCTTACCACACTGCACTGCCCTTCTGACACTATACTGCCACTCTAACACTACACTGATTTTCTCAACACACTGTACTGCCATTCTGACACTACACTGATTTTCTCAGGTTGACTGGCACCCTTGG
This sequence comes from Camellia sinensis, assembly GCF_055761805.1. NCBI lineage: Eukaryota > Viridiplantae > Streptophyta > Magnoliopsida > Ericales > Theaceae > Camellia > Camellia sinensis. Next base: position 55,993,824 of record NC_138967.1, read on the forward strand.
GCAGGGATTCCCCACGAGTCGAGAGTGACCTATACCACTGCCTGGTATGCTTCCACATTGAGGATCCTGTTTGAGGGCCTTTTTGGCCGAGCATACTACCTGGGGGAGAGATTCATATGCCAGACTCGGGGCGTGGCTGACCCCCCTCCTGCCAGCATGAGGCTTGTAGATGATTTATAGGACGGTCCCGACCTGGACCTCCTGATGATAGGTGAGGACGGCAATCGCTACCATGAGCCTAGCAACTTCATGACTTTCCTGCGCACTCGGGTGATGGCTCCTCTTACCCTAGGTGTAGCTCACGCTATACCAGCGGTTGCTGTTGCCCCTGCTGCTAGAGCTGGTGATGCATCTGCTGGAGGTAGGCCTGTCGCTGCTCCCATTCCCGGATTGCCTGTGCTTTCTACCGAGATTATGTAGATGTGTCCAGATGGAGTGATTGAGCAGATCCTACTCGAGCCCATTGAGGAGAGAGACTGCAGACTTGTATTTGCCCCTGGCATTGAGCAGGTACACTTTCTTTTTATGCTGGTCCATGTTGTACTTTAGCTGATTCTCAGCCACTACTATTTACTATTCAGTTACTTCTATTTGCCTTTCTAAATTTTCTTTGTTTTGCAGATTCCTCGAGCTTATGGTGACGAGCTCCTTCGGACAATTGATCGACTACTCATCATGGTATGGAGGAGGCAGACTGCCTTAGTCATCCACGAGATTGAGGTACATTTTTTGTGTAGCTTACTGTCATTACCATGTTATACATTCCAAGTCACTCTATTTGATATCTGGTATTCTTTTCAGCTTGAGTCGACGGTAGTAGTGCCTGCGGGACCTTCCACAGCTAGTCGGCGGAGACGGGGCCCAGTGAGAGGCCGAGGAGGCGCTGATAGGCGGAGAGGCCGAGTACGGCAGCGCTCGCTTTCCGAGGAGCCTTTTGATGGGTCCACGACCCCAGAGGATGAGGGAGAGGAGATGGACTTACAGTCGAGTAGCTCCAGTGATGATAGTGATGCGCCTCTTCCACAGCCGTGGAGGAAGAGAGCGAGGATGGGCTGTTGATGGCGATGCTGATTTTGCTTCACTTTGCTTTCGTTTTTGTTTTGTTAGGTAGTTTATAAGACTAGCTTCAGATTGCCTTTTTTATTTTTCAAAAGGTTTCCTGTATTTTGGTTATGTGAAACAATGATCGGAGTTGAACCCAACAGTTATGAAAAGTAAGTTTTGTTGAATGGCTCCTTTGCTCATCATGATCTTTGCATTACCTTTGTTCTTGCAATCTTTGGAATAGTAAATGCCTTGCTCTTGGATTGATTCATGAACCGGATAGTAACTTACAATCAACCAAAACATAAAATACAACTTGATAACGGAAAATAAAATAAAAACAACTCGAAAAAGCTGACAAACACCTAATATAAGCAAAACAAGATCCAGAAGTACAATTGCAATACATCCATACAAAGGCCAGGCTTTGCTGCAACAAACCTGCACTAGGCCAACACTGAGACCCGGCCGGGCCTCACTGATGTATGGCCGGCCATTGGTGTGATGTCGGTCAGTGCTATCCAGGTGTTATGCTCAGCTGCTTCCCAAACTGTATAAATAAGACTCCTATGTTGCTTTTGTGGCAAACACATGAGTTCTTGATAGTTTGCTCTCAAAATGGACGTGTTATTCATCAACAGACTTCGAGAATGGATAGCTGTTTTAGATGGCTCGAAAAAAGTGAATTTTTGAGGTTTCGGGATAAATGCATTATTCCCGCTAAGTCGTTTTCCATTGTGTTTTTCGTTCCTTCACGCCACGGCTAGGTGTTGGAATCCAATTACATATGTCTTTAGCTTCGGGGGACAAGAGCTATGCCCGACAATTGAAGAATTCCAAGCTTTGATGGAATGCCAGCGTGACGAGGAAATCTTGCCCTAGCTCCATTTCGGTCACACCCAAGCTTTAGGACGGATGTCCGGGCTTACCCTGCATGAGGCTCAATCTTTAGTTCACAATGGGGAACTAGACATCCCCAGTTTGATTCATCGATTTTCTGATGCCAGTGACCGAGGACCCTTTGTTTGTGTATGTTGGCACACTTTCTACTTGCCTTGGGTTTCGGAGGGTCTAGCATTCCCTTGATCGAAGTGGCCCAAGGCTTGAAAGAGGGCAGGAGCTGTATTGGCTTAGCATTGGCCAAGACTTTGATGGGCTTGGATGCATTCCATCAGCGAGAGACGTCCAAACTCGCAGGAAGTCCACTACTTTTGCAGGTAATGTTTCCCACCCTATCTTACATATTTTTCTCACATCACTCGGCACTCACACTCTATTTTTCTCTCAAAGCCCTTTCTGCACTTTTTCTCTCCACATACACCTCTCTATTCTTTAATCTCTCTTATTTTTCATCCCTCCCCAGATATGGCTCATGGACAGGTTAAAGGTAGTGGACTTTTGCCTTATATATTCAGCACGAGGCTATTTCTGTCACCAACGACTAGTTGATTTCCCGAACGAGGGGTGGTGGTGCCATTGGATGTGCAACAGGCTCGCTGCTGACATTGCTTGGCGTTGTCTCTAGTTTGATCTGCCCAAGATGAGCTACAGCATGGCTCGACAACTCGGCATTCAACTGATTGGCTTGACACACTGCATATTCTACTTTCCATTTCGATTCAGGTGTCAGTTCGGACATGAGCAAATTTTCCCAGAAGAAAGAGTAGAGTACTCGGCTTCATTTCCAATCCGAGGTTCACAACTAGCTCAATATCCCACTGTATGGAGGACAAGAGAACTTCTGGCTCCCACTCCGAATTTTAGTTGCGCCCTATCTGGCGAATGCCTAGCTTGGCTTGAAGATAAGGCACAAACCGGGCCTACTTTAGCATCTGAAGCTTCCACAAGCTCAAGGTGGGGATGCAGGAACACCTGATTCATCTATGCCCCAAGTTTATTGCTTTGATCTGTACTTTCCAGTTTTCCTTTTGAATGTAATAAAAAGCAAATTTGATTTGTATCAAGAGTTAGAGAACTTTGTCTTGAAATCAATGAAATTGAGGTTGTGGGCACTGAAAATTTTTCTTTTGGTCTAAAAATGGTCTAAGTTGTAAGAAGATTAATTTGAACAAAATCAACTTTTATTAAAACTTTTCAAAACCATTTTCGATAAGGATCAAACCTTGACACACATGGAATCTATCCTTAAGATGTACAACCTTGAATCCAACAAATGGAAAGTTGCCCCTAAACTGAATAGCACTGCTCAGCACTGTAATCAGCTCTTCTCTCATGGTAAGGATCGCAACCGATCTTTCAGATAATGAGTGGACAAAGATTCCTTAATCAAACACATAGACACAGTTGATTTGGAGGTGTTTACGGCTGGACTTCAGAATGAAGTTGCCTACATATCCGAAGATGGGAATCAGGCCTTACATAGTTCGGTTCGGGTTCACTCGGGTATTAACACTCTCCTTTTACGCTCTAACTTTTGCCAAGGCCGCCCTTTCTGGGTTTTCAACCTTGCGAGCTCAGTTTTTCTTATTTCAAATTTTTTGTGCAATAACTTTTGCTTAGGTCGGCCTTCTGGGTTTTTGGCCTAGCGAGCCACTCAAGATAGTATTTCTTTAACTTGTCCATGTTGATCGGTTGGGAGAATTTGAGGCCATATAGATCTATAAGAATGACAGCTCCACCCAACCAAATTGATTTGATAATGTAAGGACCAGTCCAATTGGGTCTGAACTTGCCCCTAGGGTCATGGATGGGAGCTTGGTCGTCTTTGAGCACCAAATCCCCTTTTTTAAGATTCATGGACTTAACTTTCTTGTTGAAAGCTTTAGCAATTCTGCGTTGATAACCTTGGACATGGTACAGTACTTTCAGCCTCCTCTCGTCGAACAATATTAGTTCCTCGAACTTGCTCTGCTGCCAATCCGCTTTTGCTATCTGGCACTCAACCATAATCCGCAGCGACGGAACCTCTATTTCAATTGGCAGAACAGCCTCCATCCTACAAACCAGAGAATACGGAGTTGCCCTAGTAGATGTCCGAATTGATGTTCTGTAGCCCCAAAAAGCAAATGGCAATTTATCTGGCCAGTCTCTGTAAGTCTCAACCATTTTCTGCAAAATGTGCTTGATGTTCTTGTTGGCGGCCTCAACAGCTCCGTTGGTTTGCGGCCGATATGTGGATGACTTATGAAAAGCCATGTTGTATTTCTCCAACAAGTCGATCACTTCTCCTTTGAAGTGGGAACCATTGTCTGAAATGATCTCATTCGAGACCCATAACGGCAAATAATGTTATTCCTGATGAACTTGGCCACACGTGACACTTTCAGCACTGCATAGGATTGGGCTTCGACCCACTTTGTAAAATAGTCTATTGCCACCAGGATATACTCATGCCCATTCGAGCCTTTTGGTGTAACTGCCCCAATAACATCAATTCCCCAGACTGAAAAAGGCCATGGTGAAGTCATGTTGTATAGCTTCGACGGCGGGATATTCATGCGATTTTGCATGAATTTGGCATTTATGGCATCGCCGAACAAAACCAATACAATCCTCCTCCATGGTTGACCAGTGGTAGCCCTGCCTGAGAATCTTCCGGGCTAGCATTACTCCACTCATGTGCGACCCGCACTCCCCTCAATAGATGGCCTCCATTAGGCATTTTGACTCTTCTGCATCAACACATAGCTTGTGCATTCCCAGATGACCTCGTTCGTACAATTTACCCCCGCAGATGATAAACTGAGCAACCATTCGCCGTATTGCCCTTTTATCTTTGGCATTTGCCCCTGATGGATAAGCCTCTTTTTCCACGAAGTTCCAGATATCATAATACTAGGGGTTCTGATCTTGTATTTCATCTATCGCAGCGATTAACTCGTAGGCCGTCGCATACCTCTGTTCAATAATGATCGGACGCATCCGAACTCCTAAAGGAATGTCTATCATAGAAGATAGAGTTAATAAAGCGTCAGCGAACCTGTTGTTCTCCCTTAATAGATGCGTGAAGGTTAGCTTCTTAAACCTAGGAATCAGAACATCCAGGGTTTGGTGATAGATTTTCGTCCTTTCTTCTTTAACCTTCCAGTCTCCTTTTGCTTGAGACACAACCAAGTTCGAGTCCCTAATGACGTCCAACCATTTTGTCCCTAGTTCCAGGGCGGCTTCCAAGCCAGCGATACAAGCTTCGTATTCTACCTCGTTGTTGGATACTTTGAACCAGAGTTTGAAGGCTAAAGGTATATTGGAATTATCGGTGCTATTAGTAACACCCCTATCCCATAACCGTACTGATTAGATGCTCCGTCGAGGTACATGGTCCAAATCTTTTACTTGACCTGCAAAACAGCCTCATCTGGGAATAGATATTCTACTGTTTCGCCTCCTTCCACTGGGTGATCTGCCAGGAACTCAGCTACCGCTCTCCCCTTGACAAACTTGCACGTTACATATTTTACATCAAATTTGGAGAGAAAAAGCAACCAACGGGCTAGCCTACCCGTAAGTGCTGGTTTCTTGAAGAGATATTTGATGAGATCTAATCTTGAAACCAAAATTATGAAGTGAGCTAATAGGTAGTGCCTCAACTTCCTGATAACCCATACCAAGGCTAAGCAAGCCTTCTCCAGTGGCGTGTAGCGAGTCTCATATTCTGGCATTTTCTTGCTCAGGTAATAGATGGCTTTCTTCACTCTATCCTCAGATTCCTGTGCGAACATACAGCCCATAGTCGTGTCCGTTACTGATAGATACAAAATCAACAGCTTCCCAGGCTCTGGTGGTGACAACACAGGTGGGTTCTGAAGGTATTGTTTGATCTGCTCAAAAGCAAACTGGCATCGGTTATCCCATTGGAATTTTTTTCCTTTCTTCAGGAGACCAAATAGTGGTTCACAAGTCAAGGTTAATTTTGCAATAAACCGTCTTATGAATTTCACTTTACCTATAAAGCCTCACACCTCCTTTTCAGTCCTTGGTGGTGGCATTTCTAGGATGACCTTGATTTTGGAAGGATCAACCTCAATGCCCCTCTGTGTGATCAAGAAATCCAGCATTTTCCCTGTTGTGACACCAAAAGTGCATTTCTGTGGGTTCAGCCTCAATCAATATTCTTTGATCCGTTGGAAGAATTTCTTCAAGGCGGTGTAGTGGCCCTCTCTTTCCTTGGACTTGACAATCATGTCGTCTACGTACACCTCAACCTCTTTGTGGATCATGTCATGCAAAATCGTGTTTGTAGCTCGTTGATAAGTAGCCTCAGTATTTTTAAGACCGAACGACATCACCCTGTAGTAATAGGTTCCCCATGGCGTGGTGAAGGAAGTCTTCTCCCTATCCTCGGGTGCCATCAAAATCTGGTTGTACTAGGAAAACCCATCCATAAAGGAGAGCAATGCATGGCCTGCGGTGAAGTCCACCAATTCGTCGATGTGCGGAAGAGGAAAGTCGTCCTTTGGACTAGCTTTATTCAGATCTCTGAAATCCACACACACCTGAATTCTGCCATCTTTCTTCGGCACCGGAACAATGTTGGCCAACAAAGTAGGGTATTCAGATACTAGCAAAAACCCTGCATCTATCTACTTGGTGACCTCCTCCTTAATCTTCAAAGCCCAATCCGGGCGTATCCTCTGAAGCTTCTGCTTGACGGGTCAGGCCTCGGGGTCAAGAGGGATCCGATGCTGTACAATCTCAGGATCGATTCCAAGCATGTCTTCGTAGGACCACGCGAAAACATCTTTGAAATCTTTTAATAAAGTGACTAAGCGCTCGCGTTCCTCCAAAGACAACATGGACTTAATTTGGACTAGACACGGATCCTTCTCAGTGCCCACATTAATTGCAACGATTTCGTCAACAAGGGGCTTTACAAACCTCTCTTCCTCTCGATCAATCAAATGTTTCAAAATCAAAGGAATTCCTTCCTCGTCGTTTTTATCAAAATTTTGAAAGTCATGATCAATGCAATACACAAGTGGCACAGAGAAGTACTCGGAAATAACAGTGGTATCATTCTCATTCAAAGCCTCTAGCTCATCCAATTCCTCGGTTACAACCGACTCAAAAGAAAAGAAAAAAGACGACCTGGACAAAACTACAGCATCCGGGTCATCAACCCCAGGAATATCGGACTCCGACTCAGAAGAACTGGAATCTGATTCCGACTCACTACCTAATTCAGAACTGCTGGACAAAAAGCCCCCATTTAGCTACCAAATGAGAGAAGGTGTGTTAGATGCATCCAGAATACCACAGGAAGGGTCCACACCTGATTGGCCTTCGATCATGGAAACGGTGAAGTCATCCCCCAAGCTCTCCGGTCTGATCTGAGGATCCGAAAGGAGATACGCCAGCGCTACTTTTATCTCAAGTTCATTGCTATTGGACTCACTCTCTTTACTCTGTTCAGCCTCAGCAGGCAAGTCAGTTTGTTCCTCTAAGGTTTCATCCTCTTGCATCTGTAAGTCAAAGAAAATCTCAAAGCCGGGCAGACGCCGCTTCTCAGAGTTCAACCATGGCTCAGAAAAGCCGTAAAATGGGAAGTCTTCCCCCTCCCGGACAAAGCGGCCGTTCAGAGTTCCCTGAATTGGTCTATGTACAAGATTATAATGCTTCCCATTTTGCTTTGCTTTGGCTATTCCTGCCATTTCCTTCATTTTCTCACCCAATCCTCTTTGTGTAGCCCAAGCCAAAGGTGTAAGGGTTATGTGGCACTTCGGCCAGCTCGGTAACGCCCTTCCGGCTGCTCTTTCCTAATCCCAGCTTGGGTACATGTTGTAGCTTGTTCATGAGGTAGATTGATTGGGCACTGACGTACAACCCCTCATCAATAGCTAAGATATTTTGCACCACCCGGGCCTCAGCCAAGGCAAAACCAAACAAGAAAACATCTTCGTCGCCATGCACAATCTCCAGTACTGGTGTAGTGACCTCCGGCGGAGGATGTATAGAAGAATTCCCAAAAACAATGGCTACCTCTTTTCCAAGAGGGTACTTCAGCATCTGATGCAAGGTGGAAGAAACAGCTTTTACTTGGTGTAGCTAAGGTCGCCTAAGTAACAAATTGAAGGTAGCTGGAACGTCTAGGACGTGAAACTCAATGTCCTATTGGGCCAGACCGACTTGTGTTCTGATTTGAACTGCTCTCATCACCTCTCTACTCATGTTGTCGTAAGCCCAGATTACCTGGGTCGTAGGTACAAAGTCCGCTGCATTCATGCCAATAGCATAGGCCGTACGCGACAGACAAACATTAATCGCAGACCCACTGTCAACCAAAACAATGGGCACCCACTTCTCTCTGCATTCAACTGAGATGTATAGCGGTTTGTTATGCTCAGAGCCCTTGGGCGGCAATTCCTTATTCGTGAAGGTCAAAGTTGGCGAAGCACCTCCCGGGAAGACAAGTCCCACTAGTTGTGTTGGAGTTGTATCGATAGACAACTTGGCCTTATCCATTGCAGACAATACATTTTACCGGTGCACGCCTGAAGCCATGAGCAACCCCAGATAGATATGTCCGCCTGAATCTTCTTCAGCTGCTTCAGTACAGCTTCCTCTTATAACAGTTTCTCCATCTGTTTTTCAGCTCCCTTATCCTTTTTGGATGCTTCTGGTTGGTCCAGGTGTGAGGGCTTGAAGTACCGCCCGCTCCTAGTCATGTGATCCACTTCCTCAGAATACCAAGTATCGTCTGGAAGATTCTGTCCCCAATCTTCATCAGTGTGGGCAAGATGCAGATCATCATCTTCCCACTATATTCCTCCAGCAACCGATAGGCAATCGTCCGGTTCCATTGTAAGTATTTCCACATCCATATCACAGTCATTCCTCGTAGGGCCTTTGGCTTTTCCAGCTTTCTGACTATTTTCGGCTTTTTCCTGTTCAAACTGCTTCAGTGCGGCCTCTTGCTCTGTATCAGCTGTACTAACACTACCTAATTCCCGAGCAAAATTCTTAATATCGGTCCTCTCCGTCAACTTCCCCTTGTCATTGGCCGTTCCAACCCTTGTAGCAGTTCCTACTTTTGGCTGTTCCAGCTTTGGTTGGAGTCCCTCATCCACGTCAGGTTTGTCACTGAGCCACCCTGAGTTATCTGTTGACCCATGTAAATCAAACCAATCAATCTACACATTCTCCAAACCTTGTTCACCGTAGAACTGTAGATTGCTGATGTCCTTCTCTAGATCGGCTAAGTCATCCAATCCCTGACTTGGTCCATCCTCTCGGACCACACTAACCTCCATCCCTGTTGGCAACTCTAGCTCTAGCTTGGCCTGATTGGTCGGCACAATGTAGTGGCACGGGCTGTATTCCTCCTCAGATGAGTCCACGGAGCCCTCAGGTGCTGAACTAACATGCCCATTCTCCTACAAGGCCACCCTGCCTTTATCTACCATGGTCACCACCATAGGTTTGGTTTGAGATGCGAGCACATTTATCATGCATAAGTCTGTGCTTCCGAAATAAACAACGCCAGCTTAGGTAGGTGGGAGGGGGTGATGTATTTACTGGGGTCTTAAGGGACGGCTAGTGTATGGATGGGGTTTACTTGCCTGGGTGAAGGGGTTTCGTTATGTGGTGGGCGAGGATTTGTAGTGACATTGGGTTTTTCAGGGGGCGCTATCACTTTGTTGTCAATGAGATCCTGAATCTCATGACGCAATCTGAAGCACTGGTCGGTATCATGACCATGCTATTGGTGAAAGGCACAGTACTTAGCCGGGTTGTGTTTAGGAGGGAGAGGATCGGACAATGCGCATTGTTCTAACGGCTTTAGATGCCCTTTTCTGATCAGGACTTGCAGGCCCGCAGATAGAGACATGTAAAGTGGGGTGAAAACCTTCTGGCCTTGGGCCTAGTAGCTGGAAGTTTGGGGGGTTGTATTGGCTGTGTCGGCAAAGGGGTTGGCAGTTTTCGGCGTGGTGGTGACCATACCCACATCGAAAGGCCATACAGCTGCACTACTACTTGTAGTCATATTGGAATTGCGTGTGAAAGTCCTCTTAGGCCGCTCTTTCTCGTGGTCTATCAAACCCTGCTTCATTGCATCCTCTATTTGCAACCCTATTTCATGGAGGTCAGCAAATGTTGATAGAGGTAAGACTATCATCTTCTGTAGCAGTCTCGGTTGCAGGTTACGGAGCATCATTCGGATTTGGTCCTTCTCAGCCGGTCGGATGGTCATCATGGAGGCTTTGGCCCTCCACCGGGTTACAAAATATGAGAAGCTCTCCTTCGGCTCCTGGCGAGTTGCTTCGAGATCACGAGTTATGACCTCGATCTGTGTGTTGTAGGAGTATTGAGCAATAAAGGCCTCATCCATCTCTTCCTAGCTCCTCTTTATAGAGTCTTCAAGTTTAGCATACCAAATGGCCGCGATACTTGACAGGGTCCAGCTGAAGAGGGACAACTTCTATAGTCTAGACAGGCTTATCAGCCGCAAAATGTCTGAAAATAGTCGCAAGTGGGCCATGGGATCACTCGAGCCATCAAAGTGGTCTATATACGGCATCTTAAACCTTTCTGGCAATGTCACCGCCGCATCAGTATAGCCGTCCTCAATATCTGGGATCGAATTTACACCCTGAGCTCGTTTAAAGAGCTTATCAAGCTTGCTCACTTTCAGCGCAGCAGGGTCGACCTCAAACTCAAACGGCGCCTCTGTTTGGTACATCGGTGCTTTGGAGGTCTGGAGCAGAATCAGATCCACTGGGATGTCCACATTTTCCTAGACATTAGCTGTGGGAGCAGGAGCTCCGGGTACTGGAATGTTTGTAGGAGGTGGATGGGATGCAGAGGCTGCTGCCTGCTGCGGCTATTGTTGCTATAGCCTAGCGATCAACTCAGCCTGCTGGGTTGCAATTTCCGCTTGGTGGGCGGTGACTTCCGCTTGACGAGCAGCATCCGGCTGCATATTCTCAATAGTCTGTTGAAGTTGGTGGAGCATTTCTTCCATGTTGACTAAGGGGTACTACTCTATCGGAACTGGTGTGTACTATCTTTATGAAGTGGATGCAGAAAACTGGACTTCGCTGAATGAAGGTAACAGTCGAACCGGTGAGTTATGCCTGACTCTCCTCCATCTTGTAATCGGGGGTAGCGAAGCAAACACTGGTTGTCCTCTTACAAGATCCCTATATCGGTAAAGTCACCTTACTCAAGTCCAGAGTGCTTGGGGGGTAACAGACTTGTCTGAAGCAATTGTGAAAGACTACCTTGTAAAAGGAAAATAAAGCAAAAAAATGAAACAAAAATCAGAAACCACATAACACCTCGGCTCAAACAGAAACAACACACAGTTGAAATCCTGAGCTGGATAACTGCACTCGAACATTGATTTTTGCCCCAAATTTCTGCCTTAAAACTGATACCCAGACTTGCAACTGATACATACATTCCTATAGAGTTTCACTCTTAAAAGCACATATCAAGCAAGTGTGAGCCAAAACACCCCTATGATGGGGTAAGGTTACCTTGTCCTAATTTCGTCAGGAACTAGGGATTCATTATGCAAACAAGGGGTTTCAAACAATCCTGCATTCGGGTGAGCAACTTGTCCTTGTTTGGAACAGTCTCTATGGCTTCCGATATGCAACTAGGCCGATTGGTCAAAAAGGGTACCTCAGCAAGACTACCTAATATACCTCTTACACCTAACACCAAGAAGTGAAAGGAGGATCAAACGGTACAGTGGTAGTCCAGATCCAAGGGTTGTGTTCCCATCGTGGCAGAGCCCGCAACTGGTCAGCCTTTTGGCAAGCTTTTCCAAGCAAGCCTTCGACAAACCGTTTAGGAATAGCAATTGGCAAACACTGTGACTTAGGCGCACTGATGCAAATGCAAATGCAAATGCAAATGCAAAGAAGCACATAAGTGTAGATAAAATAACATGCCATGAGTTTGAGTCAAGTGTTCTAAATTCCCAGTAGAGTCGCCAGAAACTGTGGACTCGCTTTTTTTCGCACCCCCTTTCGGAAGGTTTGAAAAGAATGGCCTCACAATTCAGACTCTCACGATTCTGAATCTAGTCTCATAAGTGCAATGTGAAACTAATAAGCACTAAAGAGTCCAAATCCGGCAAATCGTTTTGGAAAATCAATTTTCAATCAAATAATGCCAAAATTGGACTGCTTTGCCAGATACAGAGTCGCCACCTAAATATTTTGTTTTTAGGGAAATTTAGAAAACCCTGACTCATGCTGAAGGCCACGTGTCCGTCATCACCAAAGTTGCCTCGGCTTGAGAACTTAGGTACGAAGGGGGAAGGTCATGAATTAAGCACCCCCGCTCGCCCGATCAAAGATCGGCCTCTACTAATCATGATATGATTTTTTTACAAACATTATGTGTTTTTATTCCGGTTATTAAACTAGCTTTACTACGTGATGTGCACAAGAAAATATAGACTAGTTTGCTCAATTTGGAACAATTCAACTCATGTTTGTTTTTGCAAAAATGGTTTGAATTTGCCACCTCAAGTGGGCTTAAAGATGTGGATTTGCCACCAAACATAGTGGGCTTAAAACAAGATTTGCCACTCAACAAAGTGGGCTTAAAACTCACATTTGTTGAATTGTTCCAATTCAAACAACAAGCCTTCATCCACAGACATTTAAACAGTTCATCACTTAAGCATTTAGCCTCATGGCAAGCATGCTAATCATGACAAGATTCACATTCATACAAATATGGTAAAGCATAAAAACTCACCTAGTACTCCAAGCTAAGAAAGCATGAGTTAGTGAAATATGCATGATTCCTAACTATGTTAAGTGTCTAATGCAACACATGCAATATGCAATTTAATAGGCTTGGCTACTATATGGCATATGAATTGATTTGAACAACATGCGATTAAACACGTATTCAAAGAAGTATTGAAAGTGACAATGCATTTTGAAAGATGTGCCGAGCCTCGGTGCATGCAAAACAAATGAATGGATGCAAGCATGCGATATGCTAATCGAAATATGTCCCTAATCTAACCATCAAAAGCGGGTAAATAAAAGGGAGAAAAACGTGGGGTTGGAAGACATACACACACGCACGCACACTTATTATAATATTACGCCCTCGCGAAGGAGGGTTTGAACGAAGGAGGGTCCGAATGAAACTAGCTAAGCTACGCTACTTAAGCTAATTATTACAAAACTTGAATAAATAGCTAAACTAATTAACTAATTTATTACAACACTTGAAATGAATACTAACTATCTAAGCTAATTAAAATAAATTAATTAGGCTAAGCTAATTAAATATTACAACATAACTAATTAGCTACAACTAATTGAATTATTACAACACAATGCATTATACTAATGAAACAAATAAATGACAACGCAGTTGATGTGAGCACACCAAGGAAGATGGATGGAGGTTTGCTGCGCATCACCCGAAAGCTACTATGTCTTCCCTAGACTGCCTTTGTTTCACCTTCAGCCACTGCATGTGTTTCTGCAAAATTGTACTGCTGGCCAAACACCAAGGGCCGGCCATGCATTACTGATGACCAGCCGGGTCGATAGAGGGCCAGCCGTGCATTGATTTGGTGCAAAGCTCTATTTTTGTGCTCTGTGGTGAAATCAGTGCAGATGGAGCATTTTCAAGCTTTGTTTGCCCTTCCTTCCTTCTCTGTCATAGGAAAGTCTCAAGAGAAGGTTGGAATTGATTCCAAAACCATCAATGAGCAATGTGATTGCTTGATGCTTGGATTCAGTTTTGGACCAAAAATCAATGAATGCAATGCAAATAGACCACCCTTCCCATTTTGTCATGAAGTGAACTCAAAAAGGGAAATTGCGACGCTTCAAGGACATCAAAACACCATGGATTGATGCATGATGGCACTTGACACAAGTCGACCAAGTTCAAGCTTTACAAGCATTTTCTTTAAGTGTGTTAAACCAAATTTTAAACCAATTTTATTAGGCCTTGTTATTCATTAGTCCATTTGTCCAAATGTGATGTTAAGAGTCCTCTAAACAAGAAATAACGTCAAACGAGAGGTCTCTCTAAAACATGAGAGAAAGGCTACACCGTTGACAATGAATCTCCTAAGAGATTAAGCCATTAAGTGTAGGCCATTCTTACATGTTTCAAGCAACCTCGATCGGTTGAAATCATTCTCAAATACAAATGATAGATAGTTGATTGATTATTTAGAGTGTGACTCTCAACATGGAAATAGAGCAAAGGAAAGCTTAAAACAATACAATATAAGCCATGCATGCAATTTATGAGACAACACATGAACTAACCAAAGCATGGAACAATTTTAAAGGCCATTGAAACCCTAAAACAGCCCCTAAAAGGGTAAAAACAGTGCTGAAATTACACTACAAAAACCAAAAGAAAGCAAGCAAAATAGGAGAGAATTAAAGCTAAAAAGCAAGCCTAAGGAGGGGTGGCTAATCCCTCCACTTTTTGGTCCTCAAAACCACATATTTTAGCCTTTCAAAACTCTAAAAATCAGTATGAATACCAAGGGAAGAGGGTGAAAAGGAGAAGAGTTTAGGTTATGAAATAAAGGTGTAGAAAGAGCAAGCTCTTTCTACCCTTTTGGTAACCCTTCCAACTCAACTCCAACACCTCAAATGAGCTCAAAAGCAACCAAAACAGCAAGAATGATGGTGTAGAGAACAAAAATATAAGCAAGAAAAGAGAAAGCAAGCTTGTACCTTTCTAGAAGCTAGCTTGCTTTTCGAGTTTCAAACTCAAATTCAATGCACTCTCAAGCTTGAATTACACTTGCTCAAGATCAACCAAGGCCTTAGGATGATCGCACAAGGCTGTGTATGGGGTGTAGTGATGGTGTAAGAAAACTAGGTTAGCTCAAAGGATGCCTTGTAATGGAAGAATGAGGAGGAGAGGCTCTCAAGGGTGTATATCTCTCTTTTTGATATTTTTTCAATCCTCAAAACAATCCCAGAGCCTCGGTTTTATAGAATTCGAGCTGAAAAGGTGACAAATATCTTTGAAAATGGACAGCTGGCGGCCTCCCTCCCAGAACAGTGTTTATCACCATCGAAGGCCAGCCGGCCATTCATAGCCACGGCTGACCATCACCAATGCACGGCCGGGCTTTGATGGCCTCCCCTATTTTTGGCTCAAACTCAGCTCATGGATGGAAAAGGTCCAAAAATAAAGCTCACAGGTTTAAACAAAGTAAATGTTGAAGATTTGAGGTTATTTCGGGAGCCTGATTGATTCTGAATCGCTTCGAATTCACAATTCAACTTTCATCACGGCAAATGATGTTGTTTTGGAAGAACTTAGCCACATGCGCTGCTTTTAATACCGCGTAGGACTGAGCTTCCACCCACTTCGTGAAATAATCAATTGCTACCAGAATGAATTCATGCCCATTTAACCCTTTCGGTGTAACTGCGCTGATGACATCGAATCCCCAGACTGAGAAAGGCCATGGTGAAGTTATGTTATACAGCTTTGACGGTGGGATATTCATGCGATTGGCATGAATTTGGCATTTGTGGCATCGCCGAACAAAACCGACATAATCCTCCTCTATGGTTGACTAGTAGTAATCTTGCCTGAGAATCTTCTGGGCTAACATTACCACGTTCATGTGCACTCCACACTCACCTGTATGGATGGCCTCCATTAAGCGTTTTGCCTCCTCTGCGTCAACACATAACTTGTGCATTCCCAGATGACCCCTCTTGTACAATTTACCTTCGCAGATGATAAATGGAACGGCCATCTGCCGTATTGCCCTCTTATCTTTGGCATTTGCCCCTGATGGATAAACCTCATTTTCCAAGAAGTTTCAGATATCATAAAACCAAGGGTTTTGATCTTGCACTTCATCTATTGCGGAGATAGACTCGTAGGCCGGCGTATACTTCGACTCAATGATGATCGGACGCATCCGGACTCCAAGCAGAATGTCTATCATGGAAGATAGAGCTGATAAGGTGTCAGCGAACCTGTTGTTCTCTTTTAGTAGATGTGTGAAGGTTAGCTTCTCAAACCTAGGAATCAGAATATCTAGGGCCTGGTGATAGATCTTTATCTTTTCTTCTTTGACCTTCCAGTCTCCATTTGCTTGAGACACAACTAGGTTCGAGTCCTTGATGACGTCTAACCTTTTTGCCCCTAGTTCCAGGGCAGCTTTCAAACCAACAATACACGCCTCGTATTCCGCTTCGTTATTCGATACTTTGAACCGGAGTTTGAAGGCTAAAGGTATATGGGAATTGTCGGGTGCCATCAGCAACACCCCTATCCCATAACCGTACTGGTTAGACGCTCCGTCAAAGTACATTTTCCAAATCTCTTTCTCGACTTGCAAAATAGCTTCATCTGGGAACAAGTATTCTACCGCTTCATCCCCTTCCACTAGGTGATCTACCAGGAACTCTGTTATTGCTCTCCCCTTGACAAACTTGCGAGTAACATACTTCAGATCAAATTCGGAGAGAAGAAACAACCAACGGGCTAGCCTACCCGTAAGCACTGGTTTCTCAAAGAGATATTTGATGGGATCTAATCTCGAAACCACAATTACGGAGTGAGCTAATAGGTAGTGCCTCAACTTCCTGGTAGTCCATACCAAGGTTAAGAAAGCCTTTTCCAATGGGGTGTAACGGGTCTCATAATCCAGCATTTTCTTGCTCAGGTAATAGATGGTTTTCTTCACCCTATCCTTAGATTCCTGATCAACCATGCATCCCATTCGTTGTGTCCATTACTGACAGATACAGAATCAATGGCTTCACTGACCCTGGCAGTGACAACACGGGTGGATTCTGAAGGTACTACTTGATCTGCTCGAAAGCGAGTTGACATCGGTCATCCCATCGAAACTTCTGTCCTTTTTTCAAGAGACCAAAAAGTGGTTCACAAGTTAAGGTTAATTTAGAAATAAACCGTCTTATGAATTGCCTTTTACCCAGAAAGCCTCGCACCTCCTTTTCAGTCTTTGGTGGTGGTATTTCTAAGATGGCCTTGATTTTAGAAGGATCTACCTTGATGCCCCTGTGTGTGATCAAGAAACCTAGCATTTTCCCTACTGTTACACCGAAAGTGCACTTCTGTGGATTCAACCTCAGTCTGTATTCTCTGATCCGTTGAAAGAATTTCTTCAAGGCAGTGTAGTGGCCCTCTCTTTCTTTGGACTTGACAATCATGTCATTCACGTACACCTCTACCTCTTTATGGATCATATCATGCAGAATTGTGGTTGCAGCCCCTTAATAAGTAGCCCTGACATTCTTCAGTCCAAATGACATCACCCGATAGCAGTAGGTTCCCCATGGCATAGTGAAAGCAGTTTTCTCTTTGTCCTCGAGTGCCATCAGAATCTGGTTATACTCGGAAAATCCATCCATGAAGGAGAGCAACGCATGGCCTGAGGTGAAGTCCACTAATTTATCAATGTGCGACAAAGGAAAGTTATCCTTTGGACTGGCTCTGTTCAGATTTATGAAGTCCACACACACCCGAATTCTGCCATCTTTCTTAGGCACCGGAACAATGTTGGCCAACCAAGTTGGGTACTCAGGTACTAGCAAAAACCTTACGTCTATCTGCTTGGTAACCCTTTTCTTAATCTTCAAAGCCCAATTCGGGCGAATTCTCTGCAACTTCTGTTTGATGGGTCAGGCCTCGGGGTCGAGAGGGATCCGATGCTGTACAATCTCAAGATTGATTCCAGGCATGTCTTTGTAGGACCACGCGAAAATATCTTTGAAATCTTTTAATAAAGCGACTAAGCGCTCGCGCTCCTCCGAAGACAACGTGGACTCGATCTGGACCAAACGCGGATCCTTCTTAGTACCCACATTAATTGGAATGATTTCATCAACAAGGGGTTTTACAAACCTCTCCTCCTCTCGATTAATCAAATCTTTCAAAACTAGAGGAATTCCTCCCTCATCGTTTTCATCAAAATTTTGAAAATCATGATCAATGCAATAAATAAGAGGCACAGAGAAATACTCAGAATCTGCAATGGCATTCTCATTCACAAGGTCCAACTCATCCAGTTCCTCGGTTATAACCAACTCAAAGGAAAAAGAAAATGACGACCTAGACAAAACCTCAGCATCCGGGTTATCAACCCCAGGAATACCGAACCCAGACTCAGAAGAACTGGAATCTGATTCCGACTCCACATACTCTATGGAATCAGATTTTGGTTCACTACCCGACTCAGAATTGCTAGACAGGTATCTCTCCTCCAACTGCCAAGTGAGGGACGGTGCGTCAGATGCATCCAGGATGCTGTTAAACAGGTCGACACCTGGCTGGTCCTCGATCATGGAAACGGTTAGGTTATCCCCCAAGCTCTCTGGGTTGATCGAAGGATCCAAAAGGAGATATGCCAGTGCTGCCCCTATTTCAAGCTCGCTGCTGTGAGAATCACTTTCTGTGCTCTACTCAACTTTAACAGTTATTGGCTCTGCCTTTTCCTCTGTATCACTGTCTTACAGTTGTAAGTTAAAGAAAATCTTAAAGCCAAGAACCCGTTGTTTCTCAGAGTTTAACCAGGGTTCAGAGAAACCACAGAATGGGAAGTCTTCACCTTCTTAAATAAAATGACCATTCAGGGTTCCCGAGATTGGTCGGTGCGTAAGTTTATAGCATTTCTTGGTCTGTTTTGCTCTGGCTCTTCTTGCCATCTCTTTTCCTTTCCTAACCCAATCCTCTTTGGCGGGTGTATAGCGAAGACCAAAGGCGTGCGGGTTATGTGGCACATCGGCTAATGTAGTAATGCCCTTCCGGCCACTCCTTCCCAAACCCATTCCTGGCACGTATTGGAGCTTGTTCATGAAGTAGAGTGATTGGGCATTAACATATAAGCCCTCATCCGACGCCAAGATGGTATGTATTGTCTGGGCCTCGGCCAGGGTAAATCCAGAAAGGAAAACATCCTCTACACAGTACACAATCTCTAGCACAGGTGTAGTGACCTCTGGCGGAGGATGTATAGATGAATTCCCGAACACAATAGCCATCCCCTTCCCATGAGGGTATTTCAGCATCTGGTAAAGGGTGGAGGAGATGGCTTTCACTTGGTGCAGCCACGGCCTTCCAAGAAGTAGATTGAAATTGGCGGGCACATCTAGGGCGTGAAACTCAATATCCTGTTGAGCCGGTCCGACTTGAACTCAAATTTGTACAGTGCCCATCACTTCTCTGCTAGTATTGTCATATACCCAGATCACCTAGGCTGTAGGCACAAACTCCACCGGTTTCAAACCAATAGGATAAGCCATACGACACGGGCAAATGTTGATTGCTGACCCTGTATCGACTAACACTACTGGTATCCACTTTTCTAGGCACTCTATGAATATGTATAGAGGCTTGTTGTGTGCAGAGCCTTCTAGCGGTAATTCCTTATCTAAAAAGGTCAAAGTTGGCGCAGTGCTCCCCGGGAAGACTAATCCTACCAGTTGTACTGGGGTGGTGTCAATAGACAACTTAGCTTTATCCATCATCGTTAGTACATCCTGTCTGTGCACTCCCGAAGCCATGAGCAGACCCCAGATAGATATGTCAGCTTGAATCTTCTTCAACTGTTTCAGTACAGCCTCTTCTTCTAATTATTTTTCCTTCTGTTTCTCAACTTCTTTATCCTTCCTGGATGCTATGGGTTGGTCCAGATGCGGTGGTTTAAAGTATTGGCCACTTCTTGTCATATGGTCGACCTTTTCCATATACCAAGTGTTGTCTGGCAGGTCTTCTCCCCAATCCTCATCAGTATGGGCAAGATGCAAATTATCATCTTCCCACCATATTCCACTGACAACCGACAAGCAATTGTCTGGTTCCTTTCTACTTGGTCCTTCATCAGAAACAATCCCCGTAAGGCATTGGGCTTTTCCAACTTCCTGTTTTCTTTGATCTCTTTCTAGCTCAAACCACTTAAATGCGGCCTCTTGTTCAGTATCTGCGGTACTCAGCACCCAGTTCTTGAGCCAAATTCTTAGTACCGGGGCTCTTTGGCAATTTTCCCTTGTCTTCGGCCGTTCCAGCCACTATAGTTACCCTTACTCCCTTTTCTTCAGGTTTCAGTCCGGTTTCCTCCTCTACATCGCGCTCATCGCTCAACCACCCAGAATTATCTGTCAACCCATTCAGATCAAACCAATCAATATGCACGTCCCCCTGATCCTGTTCATCGTAGAACTGCAAATTGTCTAGATCTTCCTCTAGGTCAGCCAGATCATCTAATACCTGACTTGGTCCATTTTCTCGAACTACACTGACCTCCATCTCAACCGCTAACACCACCTCCTATTTGGCTTGGTTGATTGGCACAATATAGGAGCACGGGGTTTGCACCCCTTCAGATAAGTCTTCAGAGCCCTCAGGCAACAGACTATCATTTTCTATCAAGGTTGACCTCACTTCATCTACCACTGTCACCACTACAAGCTCAGGTTGGAATGGAGACGTGTTCATCATGCACAAGTCCGTGCTTTCTGGGATGAACAATGCTGGTTTAGGCAGGTAGGTAGGGGTTATGAATATACTGGGGTCATAAGGGACGGCCAGTGTGTGGATGAGGTTTACATGCTGGGGTGAAGGGACCTGGTTATGTAGTGGAAGAGGATTTGTGGTGACATTTGGCTTTTCGGGTGGCGCTATCACTTTGTTATTGATGAGATCTTGAATCTCATGACGCAATCTAAAGCACTGGTTGGTGTCATAACCATGCTGTTGTTGAAAAGCGCAATGTTTGGCCGGGTTGTGTTTAGGCGGGAAAGAATTGGGTAATGGGCATTGTTCTAACGACTTCAGATGCCCCTTTTGGATCAGGACACCTAGGGTTTTGGATAAGGACATGTACAGTGGGGTAAAAACCCTCTGGTTTCGGGCTTGATGGCTCGAGGTTTGTGAAGTTGTATTAGAGGTGTTGGCAAATGGGTTGGCAGTTTTAGGTGTGGTGGTGACGGTATTAACATCAGATGGCCGTGTAGTTGTGCTCCTACTCATGGTTGCATTGGAACTACGTGTAAAGGGCCTTTTGGGCTATTCCTTCTCATGGTCTATCAGACTCTGCTTCATTGTATCCTTAATTTGCACCCCTATCTCGTGGAGTTCCGCAAATGTAAACAAAGGCAAGACTATCATCTTCTGTAACAGTCTCCCTTGCAAGTTATGGACCACCATTTTGATTTGGTCCTTTTTCAGACGGCCTGATTGTCATCATAGAGGCCTTGGCCCTCCACCGAGTCACAAAATCTGAGAAATCGTTCTTTAGCTCCTGACGGGTCGCTTCAAGATCATGAGTAGTGACCTCGATCTGGGTATTATATGAGTACTGCACGATGAAGGCCTCAGCCATTTCCTCCTAATTTCTCTTCGCAGAGTCTTCAAGCTTGGCATACCAAATGGCCGCTATACCCGACAGGGTTTGGCCAAAAAGCGGCAGCTTCTAAAGTTTGGTAAGACCCATTGGTGGTAGGATATCAGAGAATAAACGCAAATGGACCATAGAATCCCCAGAGCCGTCAAACCGGTCTATGTGCGGCATCTTGAATCTGTCTGGCAGAGTCACTACGGAGTCAGTGTATCCATCCTCGATATCAGGGATCGAATTCACGTCTTGCGCCTGTTTGAAGAGGTTTTCTAGCTTGTTGACCTTCAATGCAATGGGGTCGATCTCGAATTCAAATGGTGCCTCCATTTGGTAGACTGGTGCCTTGGAGGTTTGAGGTGGGATCGAATCTGCCGGGATACCCGTATTCTCTTGGACATTGATTGTGACCTCGGGTGCTGGAATTCCTGTTGGGGGTGCATGCTGCTGGTTGTGGTTGTTATTGTTGAAGCCTTTCTATCCCTTCCGCTTAGCGGGCTATGACCTCGGCTTGGCGGACTGTGGTCTCAGCTTGGTGGATAGCATCTAGCTGTATACTCTCTATGGTTTGCTGGAGCTGACGAAGCATATCTTCCATGCTAACTGGAGGGCTTTGAGCTACCGAAACTGGCAAATACCCTCTTTCTGGAGTAGAAGTAGAAAACTGGGCCTGACTAGCCACAAGTGAGGCAAAAGGTGACTACTGGATTGGTGAATTCGGCCTAATTCTCCTCTATCTAATAACCGGTAGGAGTGAAACAAACACTAGATGTCCCCTGACAAGATCCCCGGATCTATAAATCCTTCAAACTCGGGTCCAGAGTGCTTAGGGGGTAACAGAATCGTCTAAAGCAATGGTGAAAAACTACCTTGCAAAAAGAAATAAAGCAAAAGAAAACAAAAATCAGAAATCGCACAACACCTCAACTCAGATTTTAATCAGCACACTGATGTAATCAAATCTGCAATACTGTACTCAAAACTGATCTCTACCTCCAAATTTCCCAAAATCAATACTGATCTCAACATTGTACTCAATCTGATGCCCAAACTTACAACTGATACATATATTCCTGTAGAGTTTCACTCTAAAAGCACATATCAAGCAAGTGAGAGCCAAAACACCCCTATGTGGGGTAGGGTCACCCTGTCCTAGTTTTGTCAGGAGCTAGGGTTTCACTACTCAAACAAGTGGTTTCACACAATCCTGCATTCGGGTAAGCAACCTGTCCTAGTTTGGAACAGTCACTATGGCTTCCGATATGTAACTAGGTCGATTGGTCAAAAAGGGTATCTCAGGAAGACTACCTAATATACCTCTCACACCTAACATTGAGAAATGAAAGGTGGATCAAACGGTACAGTGGTAGTCATGATCCAAGGGTTGTGTTCCCATCGTGGAAGAGCCCGTAATCGGTCAGCCTTTTGACAAGCTTTTCCAAGTGAGCCTCCGGCAAACCGTTCAAGAATAGCAAATGGAAAACACTGTGACTTAGGCACACTGATGCAAATGAAAATGCAAAGAAACAAATAAGTGCAGATAAAATAACATATCATGAGTTTGAGTCAAGTTCTCTAAATCCCCAGCAGAGTCGCTAGAAACTGTAGCTCGGCTTTTTCGCGCCCCCCTTTTGGAAGCTCGAAAGAAAGCCCTACAGTTCAGAGTCCTGTGGTTCTGAATTTAATCTCACAAGTGCAATGTGAAACTGACAAACACCAAAGAGTCCAAATCTGGCAAATCGTTTTGGACAATTGATTTTACGATCAAAATGCCAAAATTGGATTGCTTTGCCAGATACAGAGTCGCCACCTAAATATTTTATTTTTGGAAAATTTAGGAAACCCATGACTCATGCCAAAGGCCACATATCCTTCATCACCAAAGTTGCCTCAGCTCGGGAACTTAGGTACGAGAGGGAAATGTCATGAATTGAGAACCCCCGGTCGCCCGATCAAAGATCGGCCTCTACTAATCATGATATGATTTTTTTTTTTTATAAACATTATGTGTTCTTGTTGATTATTTAAGCTAGCTTTACTATGTGATGCGCACAAGCAAGTATAGACTAGTTTGCTCAATTTGGAATAATTCAACTCATGTTTGTTTGCGAAAATGGTTTGAATTTGCCACCCTCAAGTGGGCTTAAAGTTTGTGGACTTGCCACCAAACATAGTGGGCTTAAAACATGATTTGCCACTCAATAAAGTGGGCTTAAAGCACACATTCGTTGAATCGTTCAATTCAAACAACATGCCTTCATCCACAGGAATTCATGCAGTTTAGCATTTAAGCACATAGCCTCATGGCAAGCATGCTAATCATGGCAACATTCACACTTATGCAAGTATGCAAAAGCATAAAAACTCACCTAGTACTCCAAGCTAGGAAAACATGAGAGTTAGAAAAATATGCGTGATTCCTAACTATACAAGATGCCTAATGCAACACATACAATATGCAATTTAATAGGCTTGGCTACTAATATGACATATAAAGCAATTTGAACAACATGCGATTAAACACGTATTCAAATAAGATATTGAAATAACAATGCAGTTTGAATGATGCGCCGAGCCTCGATGCATGCAAGACATGATGAATGTATGCAAGCATAAGATATGCTAATTGAAACATGCCCCTAATCTAACGATCGAAAGCGGGTAAATAAAAGGGAGAAAGACGTGGGGTTGGAAGACATACACACACGTACACAAACTTATTACAACATTATACCCTCGCGAAGGAGGGTCCGAATGAATAAACTAATCAACTAGTTACGCTAATTAAGCTAACTAATTATTACCAAACTCGAATTAATTAACTATTCTAGTTAACTAATCATTACAAACCAAACTCGAATAACTAGTTAAACTAACTAATTATTTAAAACACTTAATTAGCTACAACTAATTAATTACAACGCGTATTTAAGCTAGATATTTAAGTGTTAAATAAGCTTGAAAATGCAAGGGAGGCTCATGCACTTGCTCCGTTTCCAACCGAAAAAGCCGTTGTTTTGCTACTACAAGCCTCTGTTTGCACCTGTGACCACTGAAAATTGTGCCCACTTCCAGAATAGCTCTGCTCCACCTTACTAACAAACTGTGCAAATTTCACTGATGGCCGACAAGGGGCCGGTCGGCTACCATTGGTGGTCAGTTGGTCACTGCTGGTTTGAAACTTCCTTACTATAACAGAGAGCAAAACAAAGCAAAACAATGTACTTCTCAAGGGTTGTTTGCACACTTTGCCTCTCATTTTCATGGGAAAATCAAAGGAGGGACACAATTTGGTTCACAAACCATCAATTAAGCAAATTCATTGCATGATAGTTTGTGAAACCAATTGTGTAAGTTTAGTAAATGCAAGAACAAGACTCAAAAAGTCCATCACCCTATCATGCATGATCAAGGGCAATGGAGACCTAGGAAAATGACACATTTCATCACTTTTGAGTATGAAATGTCCCATTTTCCTTGTGTTCAAATTAATGTCTGATTTGAACACATGCAATGCAACACAAATAATGCTTATCTTGCCTCTTTTACTTGCCAATTTTGTTTACTCATTTTAATTACCAAATCATTCCTTAATCCATTAAGTCCATTGGTGAGTGTCCTCTAATGGAAGGAGGGTGTAGACACCTCATTTTTTACCATCCTCAAGACTTTGACGTCATTGTTTGTGTACTCGGTGATTGTGCTTGTTTGTGTTCGTTTTGAGCACCTAACGTCCTAGGTGGAACGCCTTATCTTTGAGCCTCTAAACCTTGTTGTTTTGTGCATATTTTTGGACCAAGAGCTTGTTGCCTCTTGCCTGGAGAGGAGGGTGACCTATCGGCCAGCCCTGGGACCTGTCGGCCATGGATTGTTCTTGTCGGCCACTAGTGGTGGCCGACGACCATTGGTCTCCTTTTCCAGATATTTGTTTGCCAGTTGTGCTAGCTGTTGCTCACTAAGTTACATTTTCGTACACATGTATGGTAGGATGTATAAGCTTTGATTTTCTATGTATAGGGGGTGTCCTTACCCATTTTAGGTGGTTAGACATTTTGGACCAAAAATTTCTCTCTCTAGCGTTTTCTCTCTCACTTGATATCTTATGCTTTGTAGTTAGTTTTTTCTACACATTTGCACATTAACCCTTAACCAAACTTGACCACCATTGAGCTGAGGTCCCTTGGAGTTGTGTTTGAGCTTTGGAAGGGGGTTTGAACTTGAATATGTGGCTGAATTGTGCTTTACTTCAAAGGTATAGAATTTACCTCACTTAAGCTTATTGTGCATACTTGCTTTGCCATCTTTTTCAACTATTTTAAGGCTGTTTTTAAAGTGTAAAAAACTCTATTTTCAAGGCATAAAAGTTGTAGTTTGAGCCTTTGTGAGTTAGGGGGTTGTACCCCCTTTTGCTCCTTAGCTTGTGAAGCTTTTTGTGCTATTTTTCATCACATTCAAAAAAAAAAAAAATTGGGCCTTTTAACCACTGAAATTCAGAGGTTTTTCAGTGACAAAAACCTTCTTTTGAGATCCAAAATTGGAGGGGTTAGCCTCCCCTCCTTGTTGTCTTGCTTGCATGCCTAGTTGCCTTACATGTTAGCATGTTTTTATAGCCTAACTTAGCTTTGGTCCAGCATGTTTTTGCTACTGTTTTGACTTGTTTTAGCTCTGTTTTGGGCTGGTTAGGTCCTTTGAGCCTTGTATGGCATGGTTGTAGTGTTAATTCCTTCATTAGCTTGGTGTTTCAATGTTTTGACCATCATTCTTTGGAGTTGAAAGCATGTTTTAGTGTTATTTTGCACTCCATTTCAGCACTGAAATCTCTGCAATCTTCCTCTATTCTTCACTTTTTTATTTGCTTTGAAAGTGGTTTTAAACCACTTGTTTGCTTAAGTGTGAAATTGAGACATTCATGCTTAATGGTTTAATCCCTTCGGGGGTTCATTAGCAACGGCATGAGGTCTCTTTCATGCCCAAGGCACTTGTGGTTTAAGCCTACTTTCCATTAGAGGACACTCACTTTTGGACTAATCAATTAAAGAATGGATTGGTAATCTAAAATTAGTAAACAAAAAAATGAGGCAAGATAAACATCTTTTTTGTTGCATTGCATGTGTTCGGATCAGACATTAATTCGAACACAAGGAAAATAGGACATTTCATACTCGAAGTGATGAAATGTGCCGCTTTCCTTGGTCACCATCACCCTTGAGCATGCATGGTAGGGTGGTGGCTGTTTTAGTCTTGTTTGTGCATTCATTAAGCTTGTATAAACTTGGTTTCTTAGCCATAATGCATGGAAAATGCTTGGTTGATGGTTTGAGGGCCAAAAGCTACACTCCCTTGAGCTTGTGTGATGATAGGGAGAGTAATAGTACAGATAACCCCTGAGAATACACTGCTTTGCCTCTGTTTGCTCTCTGTTGCAGCCAAAAAAGAAGTTCGGGGTAGGGGTAGCCGACCGGCCACTGTTGGTGGCCGGCCACCAGCAGTAGCCATTGGCCACCAATGGTAGCCAACCGGTCATCAATGATGAAAGTTGCTCAGTGTGTTCCTGAGGTGGAGGAGAGGTGTTCTGGAGGTTGGTGCAATTTTCAGTGATAAAAAATGTGCAAATAGAGGCTACAATGGCAAGGCGGTGGCATTTTTAGGTGAAGAAGTCGAGCATGCATGCGTCCCTCGCCCCTCGAGGCCATTTACTTTCTTTGCTTAATTAGTTAGTTGTAGCTAATTCATTCATACAAGTGTTGTAACTATTTAGTTAATTAATTAGTTTTGTAATTAATTTAATTCTATTTGTAATAACTAGTTAACTAGAATAGTTAATTAGTTTCGAGTTTTGTAATAAATGGTTAGCTTAGATAGCGTAGCTTATTCATTCGGACCCTCTTTCGCGAGGGCATAATGTTGTAATGAGTGTGCATGCGTGTGTGTATGTCTTCCAACCCCACGTCTTTCTCCTTTTTATTTAATCATTTTTGATGGTTAGATTAGGGTCATGTTTTGATTAGCATATCACATGCTTGCATCCATTCATTAGTATTGCATGCCCTGAGGCTTGGCGCATCATTCAAACTGCATCGCAATTTCAATACCTTTTTTGAATACGTGTTTAATCGCATGTTGTTCAAATCGATTCATATGCCATATTAGTAGCCGAGCCTATTAATTGCATTATTGCATGTGTTGTATTAGGTGTCTTGTATAGTTAGGATCATGCATCTTTCTAACTAGTTTCTGTTTTGGCTTGGAGTACTCGGTGAGTTTTTATGCTTTAGCATACTTGCATGAGTGTGATTGTCATGTTGCCATGTCTAGCATGCTTGCCATGAGGCTATGTGTTTAAATGCTAAACTGCATGAATGCCTGTGAATGAAGGCTCGTTGTTTGAATTGGAACGATTCGATGAATGTGCATTTTAAGCCCACTTTGTTGAGTGGAAAATCATGTTTTAAGCCCACTATGTTTGGTGGCAAATCCGCAAACTTTAAGCCCACATAAGGTGGCAAATTCAAACCATTTTTGCAAACAAACATGGGTGGTATTGTTCCAAGTCTTCCAAACTAGTCTATACTTGCTTGTGTGCGTCACATAGTAAAGCTAGTCTAATAACCGGAATAAGAACACATAATGTTTATAAAAACTCATATCATTATTAGTGGAGGTCAATCTTTGATCGGGCGAGTGAGGGTGCTCAATTCATGACCTTCCGCCCTCGTACCCAAGTTCCCGAGCCGAGGTAACTTTGGTGATGACGGACACGTGGCCTTTGGCACGAGTCAGGGTTTCCTAAATTTTCCCAAAAAAAAAATATTTAGGTAGCGATTCTGTATCTGGCAAAACAATTTAATTTTGGCATTATTTGATTTTAAATCAATTTTCTGAAATGGTTTGCCGAATTTGGACTCTTTGGTGATTATCAGTTTCACATTGCACTTTGTGAGACAAGATTCAGAACCATGGGAGTTCGAACTGTGAGGCCTTTCTTTTTAACCCTTTCCGAAAGGTGGGGCACGAGAAAAAGGCGAGTCCACAGAGGGCTCAAACCATAAGTTGCTTTGGGCATGAAAGAGGCATTACACTGTTGGTAATGAACCCCCTAAGGGATTAAACCATTAGGTGTAGCACCTCCATTTCATACTTAGGCAAACAAGTGGTTTGAAACCACTTTCAAAGCAAAAATAAAACCAAGAAATGAGGGAGGTTGCAGAGATGATTAAGTGCTGAAATGAAGTAGAAAAAGCACTAAAACATGTACTCAACTCACATCAATGATGATTAAAGCCTTAAAACACCAAGCTAGTGAAAAGGGTTACACTACAACTACGCAAAACAAGACTCAAACGAACTAACCAGCCCAAAACAGAGCGAAAATAGGTTATTTCAGAGGCTAAAACATGATGGACTTGAGTTAAGTTAAGCTATAAAAACATGCTAACATGTGAAGCTAACTAGGCATGCAAATAAGACACAAGGAAGGGAGGCTAACCCCTCCAAATTTGGACCTCAAAATAAGTTTTTGCCACTGAAAAACCTCTGAAATTCAGTGGTTAAAAGGCCAAAAAAAAGTTGATTTGAAAGTGATGAATAAAAGCACAAAAGCTTTACAAACTAATAAGCAAGAAGGGTGAACCACCCCCTAACTAAAAAAGGGCTCAAACCAGCACTTTTAGGCCACAAAAATAGAGTTTTTCTCAGTTCAAAACCAGGCCCAAAACAATAAGAAAAGATGGTAAAACAAGCTTGCAAAACAAAGTAAACAAGGCAAGTAAACTACCCCTTGAAGCAAAGGGCAATTCTAGGCACAAAACCAAGCTAAAACCACCTTCAAGAGCTCCAAGAAGACCCCAAGTAACCTCAGCTCAAAGGTAAGAGGATTTTATTTAGGATGTGTATGCAAAAGTGTAGAGAAAATAAACAATTAGGCACAAAATTATAAGAGAGAGAGAGAGAGAGAGATTTTTGCTCTAAATTTTCTAACCTTTAAAAATGGGGGAGGAACCGCCCTATATATAGAAAAACATGCCTTTAGCTTAGAAACATCCTACCATACACGTGTAGAGAGATGCAACTAATTGTGCTAACAGTTGGCGCAGCTGTCAACAAATATCTGGAAAAAGAGACTGGTGGCCGACTAGCCACACCAATGGCCGACAACCAAGGGCCATGGCCGACAGTCTCTGGTGGTGGCCGACAAGTCACCACAAGTTCCAAGCACCAAGTTTTGATCCAAAACAAGGTACAGAAAGGACAAGGTCTAAAGGCTCAAAGACAGGGCATTCCGCCGAGGACTTCGGGCACTCAAAACGAACCCATGCAACCATAATCAAATGCACAAGTGATGACGTCCAAGTCTTGAGGACAGTCAAAAATGGAGTATCTATAGTTGTCCACCTTGAAGCTAGGTAGTATCTTCCATGACCAAAGTGTTGAAAAACTCTCTTATCGATCATTTTTTGAAACATGGAAATGGATGTCTCATCCTTGTTCCAAGGAGTGGCGAGTTGTGTGTTTAAGCTTTGATAGATAGCTTTTTTCTTGTTTTATTCCCTTACTTGCTTTGTTACTCCTAAAGAGCTCTTTCTTGAGAAGTGTTGAAAACTCTCTCCCAGTTCCACTTTGAAGCATAAAAATGGATATTTCATCCTTATTCCATGAGTAAGGAGACGAGTTGACAACACTTTTGAGTTGTTACATTTTCTTTTCTTTTTTTTTTTCATTTTGATTGCTCTATAATCATCATGTACTATCTTGTGACTTGATGATTTGTGAGTGAAGCATGCCTACCTCTTCCTTGAATAAGTTCATGATAGGAAAGAGGTAAGGAGCATAGCATCTTTTTTTTTTTAGCTAAGTCTTTTCCTTTTACTTTTAAAGATCATCATACAACAAATTTGCAATGATTGATGATTTGTGAAGCAAACTTACTCTCTCCTTGAGAATTTTTCATGACAGGAGGGAGAATGAAGGATGAACATCTTTTGGAAACCCCTTGTTTTTGCTCTGTTCCAATTCTGATTGCAGCAGATCCTCCCGCAGAATTAATGGTTGGCCGACCAAAGCTCTGTACGATTGACCACTTCTTAAGGCCGGCCGACCCCTTTTTTGGTATGGCAATGGTAATTTTACAGCAAAACAGAGCAGATCCTAAGGCCCAAGATAGAGTCAGTTTCAGACTGTGAATAGAGAAACTTTTGGCAATGAGCAGTGGGGGTTTCCAGAGGATGTTCTTACCCGTGTCCGCATGATTCACCGCCTCTCCTTTGATCCTTTTAATTTAGCTACTTCAATTCGTATTTTGTATTAAATTAGTTAGCCAATTCAATTGTGTTTGTAATGAAGTTGTTCATGTAACTAATTAGTTCATTTGCTTGTATTATAATAATTAGTAGCTTTCATTCGGGGTTTGTAATAGTTAGTTAATAAGGGTATTTGAACTCTCTTGAAAAAAGAGCAAATATGTAACACTTAATGTATGTCTCCCAATCCCCCATTTCTTTCTCCCTTTTATTTACTTGCTTACTATGGTTGTATAGCATCATGTTTTCTCTATCATTTCCATGCTTTGCATCCATCTTCGCATGCATTAGGATTTGGCTCATCACAATATCATTTTCATTTTTACTTGAATACATGCACTACAACATGCCTTGAATCGATTCATATGTCATGTTAAGAAGCCGAATCTGATAGTTATATTCTTGTATGCGTTGCATTAGTCATGTGCGTTGTTAGGGTCATGCATTTTTCTAATTGCTTTCTTTTTCTTTGACTTATCTCAGAGTACTAGGTGAGCATTTTTTGCTTTAGCATATTCATGTCTGTGATTATTGCCATGCTTAGCATCTTACCATGAGGCTACGTGCTTACTTGAAGTAAACTATTTGAATGCTTGTGGATGAAGGTTATTTTACTTACATTGGGGATGATTTTGATCAAATGTATATAGGAGCCTATTTTTTTCCTTTTGAGTTTTGTACACTCAAAACTCTTTTAAAAAAATCGCATAAAATCAAGTCATTTCCAAAGCAAGAGAAACAGTCTATACTTGTGCGCCTCATATAGTAAGTTTGCATAATAAAATCAGAACAAGAGCATATATTGTTAATAAAATTCATATCATGATTAGTAGAGGCCGATCTTTGATCGGGTGAGTGGGGTGCTCAATTCATGACCTGCCCCTCTCATACCTAAGTTCTTAAGCCGAGACACTTTGTTATGACGGATGAGTGGCCTTTGGCACGAGTCACCGATTTCCTAGATTTTCTAAAAATATTTAGGTGGTGACTCTGAAATCTGGCAATGCAGTCCATTTTCGGCATCTCTGATAATTAATGGATTTTCTAAGATTTCCTGGATTTGGACTCTCGTTCATTTTTCTGTTTCACATTGCACTTGTAAAACCAAATTCAAAACCACAGGAGTCCGAATTGTAGGGCTATCGTACCCCCGAGGAGACTAAACCCCTCTGTAACAGCGCCCGCGTGAGGGGACCTCGCTACAGTTCGGACTCGATTTGTGTCACGGTTCTTAATCTGAACCAAAGAGTCCAAATCTGGCAAATCGTTTTGAGAAAAACAGATTTTTTGAAAGTAGTGCCAAACATGGACTGCTTTGCCAGATACAGAGTCGCCACCTAAATATTTTAAAATGGGAGAATTTAGGAAACCCTGACTCGGTGCCGAAGGCCACATGTCCGTCATCACCGGAGTTGTCTCGGCTCGGGAGCTTGGGTACGATCGGGGAAGGTCAGCTATGAGCACCCCCTTTCGCCCGGTCCGAAGACCGGCCTCTACTAACCGTGATATCCGTTTTTGAAAACTTTATGTGTTCTTATTCCATTTATTAGCCTAGAATTACTATGTTATGCGCGCAGCAAACAAGTATAGACTAGATTGCCTAATTTGGAAATAAACATTGCATATCCGTTCGGTTTGAAAATGCTTTGGAATTTGCTACTCGCAAGTAGGCTAAAACACGGATTTCAACGAGTTTTTTCCAACTCAAACAACCCAACCTTCACCCACAGGCATTCAAAACAGTTTAACACATAAGCATCTAGCCACATGTTAAGCACGCTGTCATGGCAACATTCACACTCATGCGATATGCTAAAGCAGAAATACTTACATAGTACTCCGTGCCAAAACAAAGAACTTGTTAGCAAACATGCATGATCCAAGTTCATGTGAAGTGCCTAATGCATCGCATACAAAATGTCGCTAAGATAGGCTCGGCTAATCCTAGACATGTCATGTGAAAATGCACAATTATCACGTATTCAGTTTGAAAATTGAAGTATTGATGCAATTAGCATGATGTACCGAGCCTAATGCATGTAATACAAATGCATGGATGCACACATGCATAGCATAAGGTATGCTAAATTAGACGTGCCCTATTACTAACCATCAAAGCAGGTAAATAAAAGGGAAGAAAGACGTGAGGTTGGAAGACATACACACACTCACGCACACTTATTACAGATTTGCCCTCGCTCGGAGGGACCAAATAAATATTACAAATTAATTAACTACACAAGCTAATTAATATTACAAATTAACTAATTAACAAATTAACTAATTAATTAAAGCAGAAAAACGCCTCGGGAAGCGTGCCACCATGCGCAAGCTGCCTCTGTTTTCCTTCCTTTCCTCCTCTGGAGGCTGTCAAAGCCTCAGGACTGCATCCTTGGACAGAGGGGATCATCACCGGCTGAATAAAACTTCCACCGGCAGTGTAGTATGGCCATCGGCACAAAATAGGGCCTGTCGGCAGAGAAAATTGTGCCGGTCGGCACATTACACTGCCGGTCGGCAGAGTATTCCTGCAGAACCTGCAACTCACAGCAACAGAGGGCAAAACAAGGCATGGCAGCATATTTCAAGGTATGTATGCACTAACCATGTCTCTTATCATTGTGATGACTCAAAGGGACATATGCCTCGGTTCTCGGACCACCAATCACGCATTTCCATGCATGATGGCCCAAGGAACCAAGTATGCAACTTTGGTTTCAAATGCATGCAAACCAATCAAACAAATTAGGCCCAATTCCTATCACCAATTCAAGGAACAAGGCATGCATGCAAAATGCAATGCAACCTAGGCATACAAGCTAGGAATGCAACATGACATGGCAATGCACTTATGCAATCATGCAAGCATACATAGGGCAATGCAAATGGATGGCAAGATGGACTTATACATGAATTAGGCAGCTCTAATAAGGCCTAAAACAGTGGCCATAATGACCAAAACAAGAAGCCAAAACACATGCACACATACACATGATGGAAGGCCTACACTTGGGCACAATTTAAACAACCCTCAAGCACACTTAAAAGGGATAAACGAGAGCAACTAGCATGCAACCTAAGCATTGAAATCATGTCATAAAATGATGCCAAATCATATTAAGCAAGACAAGCAAATGCATGTAAGCATGGTCTAAGCACTTGAAGCAAGTCATGAAGCTTTGAAGCGTGTTTATCACAACAAACATGGCATGCATTGAACAACCTAAAACAGGTTTTTAGCTCATAACATGAGGCCCAAAAGACCACTTAGATGGCGTCTAGATGGCTCAAAGACAAAGGCATGCAAAGGCACCAAAACATGGAGCATTGCAACATATGCTTTCAAAGCATTAAAGAGGCATGCAAGGCAATCAAACAAGCATGGAAATGGGACTGAAATGACATATAGAATGATCCCAAATCACCAAAACAATGCAAAGATGGCATGCTACACATGCACATACTCAAGGCCAACAAGCCCAAATGCAAAGGAGCCATATAATGCATGCAAAGATCAACCCAAACGACTATGGACAGAGCTAAAGCATGGCAAAATAAGCACATAAACTTCACAAATGCAAGCCTAAAACATGCTCCAACAAAGGCTAACAACCTAGAACATGTTAAGGCACAAATAAGGCATTACATGGCAACTATGCTAAACATGCATAAGGTTCCAAAACCAACTTGAAATCATGTTATATCATGGATATATAAGCATGAAAAACATACCAAACATGCTCAACACACACTCAAGCATAGGCTTCTTTAAGAGGCCAAAATGTGCCCTTTTCAAGGACAACAAGGAGAGGGGGTGGCCCTCTCCTTCTTGGGACTTCAAAGCATCATCTTCACCACTGAAATCCCTCAAGATTTCAGTGGTGAAGAGACCTAAACACCAAAATCCCGGAGCTAGCACAAAATGGCTCAAAATGAGGCCTTTTGAGGCCTAAGGGTGGTCAACAACCCTCAAACAACAAAACACTCTTAATAAACAATAAAGAGGGCTTAAAAATAGAACTTTTTTATGTTATACAATAATCACAAAAACAGCTCTAAGATAGATGAAAAATCAATGCAAAAAAGGGGGAAAAAGGGACTAGTTTCTCACCCTTGTAGCCTTCTTCAACAAAGATGCTCCAATGGCCTCCTTGAGCTTGAATCCAAGACCAAAACTTCAAAACACACTCTTTAGAACCTCAGCTCCTAGAGGAAGGTGAAACACTAGGTGTTTGTGTGCAATAGTAAGGCACAAAACACCTAGTGAACAAAATGAGAGGGAAAGAGAGATAGATGTGTATGTCTAACCCTAACCCTAGAAAACCAGAGCTCTCCTCTGTCTTTTCTCTCTCAAAAATGTCTAAAGCCCTCCTTTTTTTGCCTTAGAGAGAGCTCTCTCTATATGCCTCTTGTAAAGCTTACAAGACAAGCTTTGCAAGAGGGAGATCCCTCCATACACGTGTATGGAGGGGAGCAAAAGTTATACAGCTGTCCAAAAATATCTGCAAAAGCAGATGAACAGCAATCGGCCGGCAAAAAATGCCATCTTGGCCAAACAAAGTGCCGACCGACACAAAAAAGTGCTGACCGGCAACAAATAGTGCCGACCGGCAAACTATATTGCCGGTGGCAGCAAAAACCAGCCGGTGGCATCTAGCCACTGCCGGTGATGGGTGGGGATGGTCTACAAGCCCCACCCTGCCTCTCAAAGGCAAGATGCAAGTGTTTGGTGCAAAACCAGACACTAAAAGGTCGAATTCGGGGATCCTGAGGCATGGCGCGCGAGCCGAGACCTCCAGGAACTCCAAACGAACACAAACATGGATAATCACCGAGTATTCAAACGGTGACGTCCAAGTCTTGAGGACGGTCAAAAATGGGGTGTCTACACCCTCTGAGGAGCACGAAAAACTAGTTACAGTTTCTGACGACTCTGCTGGGGACTTTAGAAAACTTGACTTGAATTTCATGATGTGAAATTTTATCTACATATATATGTTCTTTGCATTGCATTCGCATGGTGCTCTTAAGTCACTGTGTTTACTATCTGATATCCTGGACGATTTGCCAGAGGCTTGCCAAAAGGCTGGTCGGATGTAGGCAATGTCACGTTGGGAACATAACCCTTGGATCTAGGTTACCGCTCTACCGCTTGACCCTCATTTCACTTTTCGGTGTTAGGTGTGAGAGGTATATTAGGTAACCTTGCTGAGGTACCCTTTTGGCCAATTAACCTAGTGCATGTAGTGAGCTCTAGCGACCATTCACAATAGGACAGGATACTCTTCCACATTTAGGATGTTATGATACCGCTTGTTTGAATTAGTGGAACTCTAGATCATTCCAAAGCTAGGACAGGGTAACCCTACCCCTCATAGGGGTGTTTTAGCTCTCTTTCCTGCTATGTGCTATACTTTGGATCTCTACAGGGGTTATTGAATTCAAATTACCGGTTCGGTATTAGTTTGTGGGGCAGAATTTAGTTCTATCAGTAGGGAGTGTGGTCATACAACTGTGATCATATCTATTGCAAATTTGGGCCGAGGTGCTGTCCGATTTTTTATTATTGCTTTTCTTTTTCTAGGTAGTCTTGAAATCATAGCTTCAGAGAGACCTGATATCCCCTAAGTTTTGTGGGCTCGCGCCGATAGGTTTTGCAAAATTCGAGATCTAATTGATGATCAGCCAGTGCTAGGCTCTCTCTCGCTAATTATTCAAAGGAGAAGAACCAGGCAGTTATCACTAGTACAGAGCACTTATCAGTCGCTTGTTCGTTCTTACCCGCTCAGTTCACCAATATCTGACTTGCCTAGATCTATAATGGTGCAAAGTGCTGAAGAAGTTATAGCTATGATGACAACATTCCAACAGGCCATGGATACACTGAACGAAAGGATAGCTGTGCAAGATCAGAACATTGCTGAAATGTGACGCCTATCTGGGGCATCAGCATCTAGCACACATCCAGTTCCAACTGCCCAGCCAAATCTTGATCCACCTCCACTACCTGAAAACCTTCAAGTTTCGGATCCTTAAGAGGTGTTAGCACAAGCTCAAGCCTTCAGGCCTCTGGCACAGCCTCATGGAGGGCTTCTTTCTTTCGACATCAATGACATCAATCTTGCCATGATAAAAATGGTCAAGCTGGAGAAAATACTTAAGAAATCTCAAGGCTTCATTTCCATCCCGGACATTGAAGACGGCTATATTGAGGTTTCTGTAACATTGCCACAGATGTTCAAAATGCCGCACATTGACAGATTTGATGGAGCGAAGATCCTATCATTCACGTCCATCTCTTCTCGGATGTCTTGAAACAAACGGGCTTGAAGCGGGCTAAAAAAATATCATTATTCAGAAGGACCTTATCAGAAGTGGCAGCCACCTAGTATGCCAAACTGGAAGACTTGACTGTAGCTCGACTTTTTCGCGCCCCCTTTCGGAAGGTTTGAAAAGAAAGCCTTACAGTTCGGACTCTCTCGGTTCTGAATCTAATCTCACAAGTGCAATGTGAAATAGATAAACACCAAAGAGTCCAAATCCGGCAAATCATTTTGGAAAATTGATTTTGAATCAAAAAGTGCCAAAATTGGACTGCTTTGCCAGATACAGAGTCGCCACCTAAATATTTTTATTTTTGGGGAAATTTAGGAAACCCATGACTCGTGCCAAAGGCCACATGTCCGTCATTGCCAAAGTTTCCTTGGGTCAGGAACTTAGGTACAAGAGGGGAAGGTCATGAATTGAGCACCCCCGCTCGCCCGATCAAAGATCGGCCTCTACTAATCATGATATTAATTTTTTTTTTATAAACATTATGTGTTCTTGCTCCGATTTTTAGACTAGCTTTACTATGTGATGCTCACAAGCAAGTATAGACTACTTTGCTCAAGTTGGAACAATTCAACTCATGTTTATTTGTGAAAATGGTTTGAATTTGCCACCCTCAAGTGGGCTTAAAGTTTGCGAATTTGCCACCAAACACAGTGGGCTTAAAACACACATTCATTGAATCGTTCCAATTCAAACAACAAGCCTTCATCTACAGGCATTTAAGCAATTTAGCATTTAAGCACATAGCCTCATGGCAAGCATGCTAATCATGGCAACATTCACACTTATGCAAGTATGCTAAAGCATAAAAGCTCACCTAGTACTCAAAGTCAAGAAGGCAAAGTTAGAAAAATATGCATGGTTCCTAACTATACAAGATGCCTAATACGACACATGTAATATGCAATTAATAGGCTCAGCTACTAATATGGCATATGGATCGATTTGATAATATGTGGTTAAATATGTATTCAAAGAAGTATTGAAATTGCAATGCAGTTTAAATGATGTGCCGAGCCTCGGTGCATGCAATACAAATAAATGAATGCAAGCATTAGGCATAAGGTATGCTAATTAAAACATGATCCTAATCTAACCATCGAAAGTGGTTAAATAAAAGGGAGAAATACGTGGGGTTAGAAGACATACACACATGCACACACACTTATTACAACATTACGCCCTCGCGATAGAGAGTTCGAATGAGTAAAAGCTAAGCTAATTAGCAACTAAACTAAGCTAATTAAAGCTAATTAAGCTAATTATTACAAACAAAAATAAATAACTAGCTAAACTAATTAACTAATTATTATTACAACACTTGGACAAAGTAAATTAATTAATTAATTTAAACACAAATGCACATGAACTAAGCAATTATGACATTAAACTACACTGCCACTGCTCCGCCTTGGAAAGTAGAAAATGCATATGCTTGGTTTTGGCTCGACAAGACCTCTGTTTTGCTCTCAAAAGTCTCTGTTTGCAGGGTTGATCATTTCTAGAACATTTCTACTCCATCTTACCAAAACCAACTGAAGTTTACATCAGTGACCTACCGGCCATGGACGAATGCTGCCGGCCCTCTGTTGGCCAAAAGGGTGGCTTGCCGGCCATAAATAGTACACTGCCGGCCATAGATGGTAGCATGCCGGCCACTGATGCACTGGATCACCATGCTGCAACAAAGCACAAATAGATCAAAAGAGGATTTTTTCAAGGATTGTCTGCATAATTCACCTCTCATTTTCATGGACAAATCCAAGGAATTGCGACCTTAAACCACAAACCACCAATCAAAGCAATTTCATTGCATGATGGCTTGTGATTCAAAGGGTGCAAGCTTAATAATGCAAAACAAAACACTCAAGAACCATCACCCTATCATGCATGATCAAGGGCAATGGAGACCTAGGAAAGTGCCATATTTCATCACTTTTGAGTATGAAATGTCCTATTTTCCTTGTATTCAAACTAACGTCCGATTTGAACACATGCAATGCAACACAAAGAGATGTTTATCTTGCCTCTTTTACTTATCAATTTTGTTTGTACATTTTAGTTACAAAACATCCTTTAATCATATTAAGTCCAAATGGTGAATTAAGTCCTCTAAGTGGAAAGAAAGTCCAAACCAAAGGTTGTTTTAGGCATGAAAGAGATCTCATGTTGTTGGTAATGAACCCCCAAAGGGATTAAATCATTAAGCATAAAACCTCAATTTCATGTTTTAAACAAGCAAATGGTTTAAACCACTTTCAAAGCAAAAAATAAAACTAAGAAAGGAGGGAGGTTGCAGAGATGGTTAAGTGCTGAAAATAAGTGATAAAAGCATAAACAAATGCTATCAACTCAAACAAGAAGGTGTCTAGAGCCTAAAGCACCAAGCTTGTGAGGACTATTGCACTACAACTATGCAAAACAAGACTCACCTGACCTAAACAGCCCAAAATAGAGCTAAAGCATGCTATTTCAGAGGCAAAAACATGCTGGACTTGAGCTAAGTTAAGCTAGAAAAATATGCTAACATGTAAAGCTAACTAGGTATGCAAACATGACACAAGGAGGGGAGCTAACCCCTCCAATTTTGGACTTCAAAATAAGTTTTTTGCCACTGAAAAACCTCTGAAATTAAGTGGTTAAAAGGCCCAAAAAATTTTGGTTTTAAAATAGGAAACAAAAGTGCAAAGGCCTTAACAACAAGGAATAAAGAGGGATGAACCACCCCCTTACCTTTAATGGCCTAAAACACTAATTTCAGCCCATGAAAACAATTTTTTTTTATTGCTCAAAACAGCCCAAAACAGTAGGAAAAAGAGGGAAAAACAAATAAGCAAAGCAAGCTCAAAAGGCTAGTATTATACCTCTTGAAGGGAAGACACAAATGAAGCAATAAATCAAGCCAAGACCACCTTCTAGAGCTTAAAGAGGGTGCCAAGTAACCTCATCTCAAAGATAGGCAACTTTGGTTAAGGGTTGATAGGTAAACTTGAAGTGTATGTAGGCTAATTTGCACAAACTTGCAAAAGAGAGAGAGAGAGACTCCCAAAATTTTTCTAACCTTGAAAACAATAGAGAAGGTCCTCTATATATAGAAAAATGTGAGTTTTGGTCGAAAATATCAATATAGGACAGTTGGAGCTTTGTGCAAACAGTTGGAGGACAATATCTGCACAAAAAATTGATTTTTGACACCAGTGGCCGGTTGGCCATCACTGGTGGCTGGAAAAATTCATCCATGCCGAAAAAATTCACCCGTGGTCGGCACATGGCCGGCAAACCTCACTAGTGGCCAGCCAGAAAATTCTGCTTTCAGGCCCGACTTTAAATGGGCATATCTCCTTCATCCGGACTCCTTTGTAGGTCATTCTTGAGTCTAAATTGAGTTCTGGAAGTCTAATTTCCAATGGTGGCATCCTCACATCAAAATTCCAAGTGTACAAAAAGATATGCCTATTTTAGTAAAAACTGCTCAGTTTTGGTCCTCACCGGATTGATGCCTAACTTCTCCTTAACTAGTTTTCTTCCATTCCTCTCCTATTTTCTTCAACTCCAAACCTCTAAATAAGGTGTTTTGAAAGATTTTTCAAAGATTTCACCTCTCTTTCATTTATTTCCACTTTGTCCTTGCTCGATTTACCGAAAAGTGCAACATTTAACGAAATGCGAGCCTTGGAACATCGTAGAAACATTTTCAAAAATATTTTGAAAGAGAGGGTTTTAAGGTCTAAAATCATTTTGGTCAAAATAGTTTTGGTCCAAAAAAAATGGGGTGTAAGGTTAGGATTTGAAGCTCCTCTTGCCGAAAAAATTTGAACCTATGTATAGCACAACTTTCATCACCGAATGATCAACCTGAGGCGCCCAAGTCTTAAGGGTGCTCAAAAATGGGGTGTCTACATTGACCAAGCAAAACTGGGAAGAATTATTTGAGGGATTTGTTAATCAGTATTCCTACAATACTCAGATAGAGGTAACGATCAATGAATCGGAGGCAACCTCTCAAAATCGCAAGGAACTCTTTATCGACTTTATTGTTGGATGGAGGGAAAAAGTAGCCCGAATGACAAACAGGCCTTCAGAGAGGAAACAGTTTGATTGGTATTTCAGAACCTTGAACCAGACATGTTACAAAGGATGATAGTCGCGCCACTATCTACCTTCGCTGCTTTACATGAATTGGGGGTTCAGATTGAGAGCACTTTCAAGAAGGTAGTTATTTAGAGAACAAGTGAACCGGCAAAGAGGTCGTTTACTAGGGGTACCAATGCTAGTAATAGCACTATTCCTAGGCCTGTCGAAATCAGTACCATCACCACATAGCCAAGATAGTTGATCCATTCACTAGCACAACCTCATAAACCACCAGCCCAGCTCGAAACCAATTTAGAACCTTCGCCCCTCTTTACACAAGTCCAACTCGTGCTCTCAAAGTTCTAACAGACAAAGGGCATCTTAAGCCCCTTGATCCTTGACCTCTCCCTGACCCACTTCTAGCTAAACATGACCCCACTCAATACTGTATCTTCGTTATGAGATCCAGGATCTCATTAACAATAAGATCATAGCTCCACCCCCAAAGCCAAATGTAACCACCAACCCACTCCTCGTCCATAACCAAGTCCTCCCATCCTGAAATATCAACCTCATCCAAACACTATCGCCCACCTTTAACCCCAACATATTTATCACCTCATCCCATTTGCCTAAACCCGAGGTGGTTATTCCTGAAGGCACGAACTTGTGCATGATGGATATAACACCTAAAACCCAACCAAATCCCGTGGTAGTGGCAGTTGAAGAGAACGGAAAAGTCACTAAAAGAACGATTTTCTGATACCCAAACTGCGGAGAAAGGACCATCACCCGTGGAAGAGTATGATCCCAGTCAATATATTGTGGCTTTTGACTAACCAAAGCCAACAATCATAGTACCTGACTCATTCTGTATCAATGCTGGTGGAGAAAATGGGCCTGAACAAAGTCTTGATGACTTAGCAGATATAGAGGAAGACTTAGAGGACCTCTATTTCTTCAAGGAAGAGGATGTGGGAAGTGTGCAGATCGGATGGTGGGATCCAAGCAAGCTTGAATCTAGCCATGGGTGGCTAAGCAGTGAAGAGGAATTTGACATAGAGGAACAGACAAAAAAGAATCCGAAAGAAGGGGAAATTGA
Source organism: Camellia sinensis (assembly GCF_055761805.1). Taxonomy (NCBI): domain Eukaryota; kingdom Viridiplantae; phylum Streptophyta; class Magnoliopsida; order Ericales; family Theaceae; genus Camellia; species Camellia sinensis. Next base: position 56,035,966 of record NC_138967.1, read on the forward strand.
CGAGAATAACAAGTCTGAAGACATGATTATCATCGAAAGGGAACGAGTGCTGAGGAGATATAGAGATCAAAACTAGCCCAGGAGCAGGTGAAAGGAAAATGAAGAGAGGACGTCGAGTTAGGAGAAAGCGATATCAAAATTGAAGAAAAGTTTGAATGGGAATCCAGTAACAAAAAAGAAGATGCCAAGGAAATTGAAACATTTTCGAGAAGCATAAATTGAGTCAGCCTTAGAGGAGAAGCATCGTGCCAACAGAGCATGAACTCAAACAAGTAACAAGGAGATCCTTTTGAGAATCTACCTAAACTCGCCATATCTACCTAATGGCGGAAGGGGCGATGTGAACATGAATCAGGTAGAGCTAGATAGTGGCCAAGCAATGACTGTGGGAGAATGGTGGGAGGAGAATGATCTAAGCTTTGCTTGCACCGATGAAGGACGGGGGACAGTTCTGCTACAAAGACATACATCCATCACAAAATATGATTCTTTACTATGGGTCATTTTGGAAAGAAAAAAATAAACAGTTTTTTTGCTTTTTTAAAATAAGAAAAAAAATCTGTTTATTTGATGCATTTAGGTAATATTTGGTAACATTTACGTTTTTTATTTATGTTTATAAAAATTTTATAAACTAATTTTTATTTATTTTTAGAAAAACATAAACTATAAACGCGTTTGATTTGAACAAAATGTTTTAAAAAAATTAAAAATAGAAACTAAAAAATATGTTTGTTTAGACCTAAAATATTTATACTTATTTTTTATTATTTATGACAATGGGATCAAACACATTATAATTAAAAAAATTGATTGAAAAAAAATTATTTGAAAAAAATAATTGAAAAAAAATAATTAAAAAAATTAATTGAAAAAAAAAATTGTTAGTCAAATTTTTAAATTTCTATTTAAAAATGTAAACTCATTTTTTGATTTTACGTTTTTTTCTCAAATTTATAAACTGGGACAACTATTTATAAACCAAAAAAATTATCAAACAATGTTTTATGACAAGTTTTTAAATTTTTGTAAATATAATCTAAAAATTGAAAAAAAAAATGATTGCCAAACTGGCCCATTCTTTTGGTGAAACTTGTTTAGGAACATCACTTTTTAATTTAAAAGTTAAAAAATCATTAAAAACTCAAAAAATTTAATAAATTATATATAAAAAAAATTCTCTCTATTTTTTTTTACACATTTTTTTGTAAAAAATTAAAAAGTCATCACAACCATACTAATTTTTTATCTCATATTTTAGTTAAGAAATCAAAAAATTACTAAAATAACTTGTTCCCAAACGACACCTTAGATAAGTCACAACACAAATTTATTAAAATATCCTTAGGAAAATAACAAAATTTGTCACTAAACAAGAAGGATAAAATGGTAATTTCAAGCATATGCATGAGGGTAATATGAAAATTTCGCAATATTTACAAATGATGTGATATCATACTATAATAATTTACAAAAAGTATTAGGAAAAAAAAAGGAAGTAAACACTTCCCAAATGAACTTATGAAACAGCCAAAAAGCAATAAAATTAAATAAATTCGAAAACAAGCCGATATTTTAAGAATTTTATATTTACAGGGAGTCTAATCTACATATGGTTCAAGATTTTTGAAAATATTTAACATTAAAATAAGATTTTATTTAATTAATATTTTTGTTTGAAAATTGATTAATCTAATTAATTTTTTAATATTTTATAATAAAAAATATGTGCAAAAAATAAAAAATAAAAATGATATAACAACTTATAATAATTTTTTAGCTATAAACTCATATTGCCAAATTTTTAAAAAGTTAAAACTTTCCACAATATTTTTTTTTTTTTTTTTTTTTTATGGGTCTGAGATGGTGGTTTGTGTAACTTGAAACCACCTCTAAAAGATTACATAACCTTAAAAAGAAAAAGAAAAAGAATAATGATTAAGACCTCCACCCCTACAAGACCATCATATGACCTTCACAAATCTGAACCACTCATGAGGTGAACCACACATATACATGAGTGGGCTCCACACATACATGGAGGGTCAGGATCACTTTGAGAATGTGGGGGGTCATTCCCAAAAACAGTCCCAACATTTTCCAAAGAAAAAATAGTGGATGGAGTTGTATTGGTTGCCTAAATAGCCTCGATGTAATGGTTAAAAATTTTTATTAGAACCTCACATTACTAGTGTAACTTGGATGAATTCAACTTGAGAATTCAACTCCAATTTTTTTATGACTTGAATAAAATATTTTTGAATTCAGTGTAAATTTAAGCAAAAATCAGAAGTTTGAATTAAATTTGAGTAAATTTGGACAAAGACACTAAATAACTTGAGCAACCCGAAACCCAAATAATATATATATATATATATATATATTAAATGTAAATATAAATTATTAGTCACTGAATAATATTAAAATAAATCGTTAGATCACATTGAATATATATTATACACAAATAACACAACAAAAAATCTTTCATTTTTTATTTTTTCACTCAGAAATTGTAAAGACCATTGTAGCGGTACATAAGTTCTTCAGTTTTTATCTCTCACATTATATAAAATATTTTCTTTTTATAAAAGAAAAATGTAAATAGAGTTTAATTTTAACAAATTAATTAACTTAGTTATTCAAACAAACAAACAAACAAAAATCCTCAAATTTATGTGCAATTCGGACAATTCAATCAATTCGGGTCTAACTCGAGTTGGGCTTGGATAGATAACCTCATATTATAATTCAAGCTTAAACAGGTCTAGACAGTTCTCAACACAATTTAAATTGAACTTGAACAACCTTTTGAATCCATTTGAACTTGTCCGAGTTACACCTCTATCTTCAGCAATGCTACATCTACCAAATTTGATCAAGATTTTGATATGATATGATATACTCCAATCATTTTCATCTAGTGTATAGTAAATCTTGATCAAAATCTAGTCATCCACCAATCCATCCAGTCGTCCACCAATGGTCAATTTCAAAATTTGATGAAAAGTTAAACGCTCCTGTAGACGCGCCCGAACGTCCTGAGAAAAATCATGTTTTGTCCATTGGGCTCATTACAGTTCAGACTCGATGTCACGGTTCTAAATCTAATCTCGCAAAGTGCAATGCAAGATCGATAAATCACCAAAGAGTCCAAATCCGGAAAATCATTTTGAAAAACTGATTTTAGAAAGAAGTGCCAAACATGGACTGTTTTGCCAGATACAGAGTCGCCACCAAAATATTTTATTTTGGGGGAATTTAGGAAATACTGACTCGTGCCTAAGGCCACGTGTCCGTCATCACCAAAGTTGCCTCGGCTCGGGAACTTGGGTACGATTGGGGAAGGTCATTTCATGAGCACCCCCGCTCGCCCGATCAAAGATCGGCCACTACTAAGCATGATATCGAGTTTTTGAAAACACATGTGCTTTTATTCCAGTTATTAACCTAGAATTACTATGTGATGCGCACAGCACACAAATATAGACTAGATCGCCTAATTTGGAACAAAGCATTGCATATCCATTTGTTTGGAAAATGGTTTGAGTTTTGCTACTCACAAGTAGGCTAAAACACGGATTTCAATGAATTGATCCAATTTAAGTAATCCAACCTTCACCCACAGGCATTCAGGCAGCTATATCACATAAGCACATAGCCTCATGGTAAGCATGCTATCATGGCAGTCACTCACACGCATACAAGGATGCTAAAGCATAAACACTCACCGAGTACTCCAAGCCAAAACAGAAACTAGTTAGTAATCAATGCATGATCCTAGTTCATGTTAAGATGGCTAATGCAACACATGCAAAATGCAACTAAGATAGGGTCGGCTATTCTAAACATGGCATATGAAATGCAACAGATAACATATATTCAACTTGGAATTGAAATACAATGCAGTTAGTATGATGCGCCTAGCCCAATGCATGCAAGACAGATGAATGGATGCAAACATGCGAGCATAAGGATGCTAATTGAAACGTGCCCTAAAACTAACCATTGAAAGTAAGTAAGTAAAAGGAAGAAAGACGTGGGGTTGGAAGACATACATCATACACACGCACACTTATTACAACATTGCCCTCCTCAGATGGTCCGAATGAATAATACACAGCCAACTAGCTAATCTAAGCTAATCAAGCTAATTATTACACAACATTAGCTAATTAACAAATTAACTAAATAAGCAAATGAACTAGCATGCAAACTACATATGATGGACTGCCTCAGCTCTGCTTTGAATGATAAGGGATGCATGCATGCTCGAGTCGCCTCGTCGAGAAATCCATCGCGATGCCTCGATTTGCCTCTATTTGCAATTGGTCCCAGAATATTGTACAAAGCTCCAAAAGGTTGAAACTCTACCATGGGAACCTGTAGGGATACTGCCGACCAGTTTTTGCTGCTGGTTTCTGGTTTGCTGCAACAGAGAGCAAGAAAGGGGCATGGCAAAGTATTTTCAACATATGTGTGCACAACCACTCTCCCCATCATTGCATAAGCTCTAGGGAGGGTAGTCCTCGATCCTCGTGCCACCAATCATGCATCTCAATGCATGATGGCTGAGGAGTCGAATTGTATGACTCGATATGAAATGAATGCACATATGAACACAATAAGGCCTAAACTCCATCATGGGTAGTCAAGAGTGTCGGTGACTGGGAATTGAAGCACGTTTCGTCAGTTTGAGTACGAAACGTCCCTCGTTTCCCGTGTTTGGACTAACTCCTATTCCAAACACGATGCAACACACAATGCACGTACCAATGCAACTCTAGCATGCAACCTAAATGCAATGCGACTAAATGATGCAAACATGCAAGGGATGACATGCAAGGGTGCGACTAGCATACGCAATGCTATGAACTAAGATTGGCATACTCAATGCACATGACGCTGCATGGCATACACAATGCACATATGAAGACTATCAATGAGATGATCAAGGCATACACAATGCAATGGTCAATCATGCAACAACATGGACTATATGGCATATGCAATGCAAGATGGACTTAAACCAAGATGGATGGACCTCACCCACATCCAAATCAGTCGCCAATAGGACGAAAATGAGACAACAAAAATACGTGCAAACATGCACAAATGCAAGGGACCAAACCTAAGGCACAAAGTGCAACTCTATCAAAGCATGGCAAGCATGAAATATAGCATACAATGACACAAGTTCCAGCTTTGAAATGGCATACAAGGTAGTCGCGAATCATGCAAACAACTTACCCGATGCATGTTGGATGACTCAAGTACCAAAATTAGTGAAGTGCATTACACTAGAGGTATGCAAAGCGATGCACAAATGACCAAACCAGCCCCAAACAGTCCCTATGCAGGCCCAAAACAGTAGGAAAATGGACTAAAATGGTTGCTCAAAAGGCACGGAAATGAAGCTCATGCAATGGTCCATAAATGAGGCATACAAGCACAACCCTCAAATGCATATAAGGAGTGGAAAACATGGGAACATGGAAACCTTACATGCTCTGAAATACCATGCACAATGACTCCAAAACATGCAAACGCCTCAATATAAGCATGCAATAGGCTTCAAAACTCAAAGCTATGCAAGGGTATTGCACTACAACCATGCATAGCAAACATCATTCGACCATGAGGCCTAAAAACAGAGCTAAGGTAGTCCAAAACATACACAAAATAGTTTAGAACATGGCAAAAATATGCTAGAATCAAAGGCCAAAACAACATACATTACAAGCTAGTGAAAAGGATTTACACTACAAGCATGTCAAGCATTCAAGAGGCCACTAAACCAACATAAGATAGAGGTATGACATGCCAAATAAAGCCCAAAAATCCACTGAAACATGGTCAATGCATGCAAGAATGACATGCTCCTTTGATAAGCTATGAAGAGGATTGTTCTACACATGCAAGGTGGACATTTAATATGACAAAATCAGCTCTAGAAAGAGCTTATGCAGGTCCTAACAAACACCAAAAAGGCTTGAAACAAGGCTTGGAGGCATGCAAGTATAGGCTCCTTTGTTAGGCCAAATATGCTAGAAAACAAGACAAGGAGAGAGTGGGTCACCCCTCTCTGATTTTGTCTCTCAAAATAGCATATTAACCACTAAAAATCCACTGGATTTCAGTGGTTAAAAGGCCAAACAAAGATCAATACAAAGGCCTTCATGCATGGCTCAAAACAAGGCAAAATGAAGCATGCAAAGGGGTAGATGACCCCCAAAAACAAAGTGACCTTAAACAAACATGAAAAGGACCTCAAAACAAGACTTTTTTCAGTTTACACTAAAGCTCAAATATGCTTTCAAGTATGGCTAAAAGATAGAGCAAAATAAAGCTCAAAAGAGGGAATAGTGTGTTACCCTTGTAGCTTCAGCAAAACCAGCAGCTTCTTGGATCAAAAACCAGCTCTTTGAGACCTCTCAAGACCCTCCAAGAACCTTAGATCAATGGTGGAGGTGTGTGGCTATGAGGTGTGGTGTTAAAGGCCAAGAACAAACACCCTTTCTAAGCCTAGAATGTAGAGATATAGAGAGATATATGTGCTTTTCCTTAGAAATTTTTTTTTTCAACCCCTCTAAAGGAGAGGGAGTCCCTCTCTTATAGAGAAACAAGAGGGTTCAAGCTTCTTAGAGAAGCTAGAGCAAAGGTTCAAGTTTCTTGGAGAAGCTAGAGCAAAGGTTTAAGAGGTTCAAACTTCCTCAAGAAGCTAAAACAAGGGTTCAAAAGGTTCAAGCTACCTCAAGAAGCTAAAACAAAGGTTCAAAAGGTTCAAGCTTCCTCAAGAAGCTAAAACAAGGGTACAAAAGGTTCAAGCTTCCTCAAGAAGCTAAAATGAAGGTTCAAAAGGTTCAAGCTTCCTTAAGAAGCTAAAATGAAGGTTTAAAAGGTTCAAGCTTCCTCAAGAAGCTAAAACAAGGGTTCAAAAGGTTCAAGCTTCCTCAAGAAGCTAAAACGAAGGTTCAAAATGTTCAAGCTCTCCAAAAACAGTGCCAAACGGAGAAAGTTAAGCGGTCCCGAACTGAGGCACACGGCCGACGGCTCCGAAAACCAAAAACTGGTCTCCAAACGAGAACAGTGGTCTACAACCATGAAAAGTAGCCTACAGCCACTGAGATATGGTCTACGAGACCTCTCCGTCCCTTCAGGAAGAGAAAACAGAACCTAGTTTGCAAACCGAGACAAAGCGCAAAAGAGTCCCAAGGTCCGGAGGCAAGGCTCTCAGCCGAGACTCTGTAACCTCAGAACGAGCACAACAAGTGTCATCACTGAGCGCTCAATCGATGACGTCTAAGTCTTAAGGTCGGTCAAAAATGGAGTGTCTACAGCTCCTTCATTTTGATGAAAAATCTACTGCTTCCTTTATTTGATATCACTTTGATGACAGGATTGGGGTACCGTTTTCACTAAATTTTCATCAAATTTAAATTTGATGAAAGATATAAGTAAATGTTAGAGATGGTCTTGAGTGGTTCCACTTTTCAAGAGACATGATGCATGTTCTGAAGAAATTATTCATTGCCCCATGGGCAAATCTAGGTGGTGCCCCAATCAGAATATTATTGGTTGAAACAGTGGGTCTCACTACTTGTTTTTGTCTCTTTTAAAGAGACAGTTAGACACTTGTTTAAACATTAATGGTATGAATCTCAAACTATCAAATAATTTCTCATGTTCGCGAATTCCTTTTCAGGTAATGCCATTGCCACCATCTCTCTCTCTCTCTCTCTTCTTCTTCTTGGGCAAACATTCTTTTATTCAATTGCGTGATAAGGAAAAAAACCACTCTGGTTTTGATCTATTTGGTTCAATAGGAAAAACAAACAAACAAACAAACAAACAAACAAACAAACAAACAAAAACAAACCCCAACTTATGCTCTATTGAGGAAGACACATATCTTTTTTCTTCAACTTCAAGAAACAACGACAATTGTCAAGCCCACATATCACATTATCAACAACTGTACCTACAAAAAATAAATAACAAAAAAGAAAAGAAATGATATTTATCCCCAAATTAATTTGTATTTGACATAGGTGGGCCTATAGGGGCTTTTGGCCCACCACTTAGAGCCCAATACATAATTCAAACACTAAAGCCCAACATTGCTGGAGCCCAACGTTACACCAAGGACCAATGACATCTAAACACTTGTCAAGAGAAGAACTAGCCACATAAGCAGACAAAGATCCTACAGAGTTATTGCACAACACACCAGCCATTAACGAGGTTCCCTGCAGCATTTAATGCGAGAACCCCTTCACGTCGGGACAGAACAGCCTCACTATGAACAAGGCAAGCTAAAACATAGGCTTTCGGCCAACATGACAGGTCGAAGTGGACAAGGAAATGGTGAATAAAGGGTATAAGCAGGTTTCTAAGACAAAAAGAAGGTTAAGTTCTTTGTCTCCATCCTATCTCTAGATTTCGTTGATTTCTCTTCTCTAACTTGCTCGTCGGAGGGTTCGCTGGGGGATTCCTGTTCCCCGTTGGACTCTTGTACAGGTTTCTCAATGGGCCCAGCGATCGGACGACGGCGTGAGAGGCCTGGATTAGCCCAACCCGTTCCTCAGGGACTAGTAGTATCATCAATTGGCACCGTTTGTGGGAAGATTTTCACTCCGTGTAACAATTGTGCTCATTGTTATCGGAGACCCATTTCCGATAATCCCTACCTGCCACCCACCAAGGTGGATGGTCACAACGAGATCCATGGCCTCTCAACACAACGTTGCCGACCCCCAAGCCGACCCTCCTAACCCAAACAACCCACCTCAGTATTTCACAAAACTTACCAACAGCATCAACCGCCTAGCCGAACAAAACCAAGCCTTGATCAATGCTTTGCTTCAACGAAACCTCCCTGTGCTTCCTCCACCACCACAACATATCCCACCTAACCGAGAACGAACCCTGAGCTATCCCTTCCAACAAGCCCACCCCTCCAACTTGGACGGTTCGCAACCCCCACCCCAAGACATGAACCTGCCACCTCGGGGTCTACATCCATCAGTCCAAGCACCTGCTCCCGAGGGAGAGGTCAGTAGTGTTCAACCTCCATTACATTCTGGTGGTAATAACGTCCCTATCTGGGATGTGGAACTTCGAGCCATGAAACTCCAGCTTCAAGGAGTCATGCAGAACATGTAGAATAAACCCTCCATAACATCCAATTCACTTTTTGTCGCCTTCATCAAGGACAAACCCCTACCTTCTAAGTTCAAAATTCCCTCGATCAACTTTTTCGACGGAACAACGGACCCAGTTAACCACTTGGAGACTTACAAGACCCTGATGGTCCTCCATGCATTCCCTGATGAGATCATGTGTCGGGCTTTTCCCATAACGCTTAAGGGGTCGACCCGACTGTGGTTTAGTCAGTTGCCAACAAACTCCGGCTCTACTTTCCAGCACCTAAATGACTCTTTTCTTAGCCACTTCATTGGTGCCCAGCGCCAGCAACGTCCGGCAACCTAGCTCCTCAACATCCGTCAAACGGAGGGGGAGTTGCTACGTAACTTCGTCACTCGTTTCAACACCGAAGCCTTGCAGGTGGTGGAAAATGACGACAAGGTCATTCTCACGACTTTCATGGCTGGTTTACGATAATCTGATTTCCTTTTCTCCCTCTCCAAAAACCCTCCAACCTCCATGGCAACCCTCATTTCCAAAGCCCAAAAATACATGAATGCCGAAGATTCTCTGGTCGCCCGCCAAGATTCCACAACCAAAAACCCAACCCTCAGAGAGAAGAGAAAGCAATCTGAAACCAGAACCACCCAATACATACAGCAAACACCTCAGTATACCGACCGAACCGCTCGAGCCGACCGATTGGCACCTACTCGACCGCCTGGTCGGTTTGAACGGTACACACCCCTCAACTCCCCCATGGAACAAGTCTTAAACTAGATCCAACGAGATTACAACTTGAAATGGCCACATCCCTCACGGCCTCCTTTCAACTGGCGAGACCAATCCAAATACTACCGTTTCCATCAAGCCCACGGCCACAACACCGAGGAATGTGTTAACCTTAAAGACCAGGTAGAGAGCTTGATACGCCAGGGACGCCTCAGTCGGTTCACGGCAGCCCGTCCCCAGCAACGACCAAGGACCGAACCTACTAGGGGCAACCTGTAGAGACCCTAATTTTTTTTGTCATTACACTTGAAACCCTGAGCCTTAGGTTAATAGCATTTTAGCCCTAGTTCTGTAAAAGTCTGCGTAAGGGCCCAAGTAAATAATTTCTCCGTGTGTTACCATAATTAAATCATAGAACACCACTTTATGATTGGAACTATCCTAAAACTTGGTTTTATTTATTTTACCTCATAATCTCTAAATTAATTCACACATTTTATTTTTATTTCTATTTGTTTTGTTTTTATAGTTCTTTCATTTATTATTTATTTGAATAGAACACTATTGTGTATTTGAATATATACATAGTTTATATATATATATATATATAAAATATGTTGGTGGAAGAGTTAATTGGATAACAACAAACCAAATATAAAAAAAAAAAAAAAAAACAAATATCTAGATATTTAGTTCACTTAGCCATTAAGCTACCTTACATTATATAAATTGAAGGCTTGTCCAAATCCACTCCCACGTTTTTCTAAAGCCCAAGGAGAGGGTGAGAGAGGGAGAGTTGGCTCAAGGGAAGGAAGGTAGAGAAGTAAGAAGAAGAAGAAAAAAAAAAAAAAGGGAAAGAGAAGGAATTCTTGAAGGTAAGAACATACCTCTTCCTTATTTTCTCCAATCCTTTCATCATCTCATTCTATGGTCTAGTATGCCTCTTGTGTTACAAATTGATGGTAAATAGGGTGTTTTTGGTGTGTGTGTAGGTGAAGGTATGAAATAGTGTCATTGTCTTGCAAACTTGTGAAATTAGGCACTGCTGCAGCTTCTCTAATTTAAAAGAAATATCAAATCTATCTAATTCTCAAATCTGAATTTATTGTAGGATATTTTATGTGTTTAGAGCTTTTGATAATTTTATTAGCTCCTAATTGTGTGTTTTTAGGGCTTGGATAATTTGTTGAAAAATCTGGTCCTGAGTCTCTGAAAAACAGTCCACTTTTAGCAATTTTATAAAATTCTAGAAAAATCATCTCGTGTTGGTTATTCTGTCAAAATTTAGAACTCTGAGTCCTCTTTCCAACAAAATTTATTTGAGTAAATACCATTGGGTAGATTGAGAGAAAAGTTAGTTTCCCCAAAGGGTGACAAATCTGGGCAGATTTTCGGATATAGTCTGTAGATGTATTTGTGGATGGGCTGTGCAACTTCTGAAAATTGGAACTGAAACTAGACAGATTGAATATTGTTTCTGTGCAATTTGAGCCCCTAATTTGGCCTAGAAGTATTTTTACCAAAGCATTCTTGTTAGCCCTGCAGAACTGAACAGTGCTGGAAATTGTGTTATATTATGTTATTTTTCTCTAAATGTTTCAAAGCCTTTTTAATGTTATTTTCTTGCCTTGCTATTCTTATGAATGATGGCCATGGACTATATTTCCTCTAGTATGTTTTTCCCATACTCGTTTAAATGACCGAATTACCGAATGTGACTAACTTACCTAGCAAAAGATCTAATAAATGGGAAATGATAAGGGGTTGGCAATGGGTGACGTTTATCTTAGTGTTTTAGAACAATTTTATACATATGCATGACATGAATTAGGATGGGATTAATACCAAATGAGTTAAGTCTTGCGTAAGCAGTTTAGGCGAGCCCCTAGGTTGACCCAGATGTATTCAGACTCTATGCCTTTGTTTCAGGGTGTAAGCGAGCCCTAAGCACGAATTGGTATGGTATGTGCAGGGTGTAAGCGAGCCCGAGGCACGATTTGGGTGTAAGCGAGCCCACTTGTTGGCTGTCCCTTTTGAGGTCCATCAATGCCACTGACAGGTAAATAACCGGGAGGTGGGCATGGGTGGTAAGGTCTGCAAAGTAGCAAAAGGGGGGTTCTGAGTAGTCCGGTGTTTAATCTTGTGGTTGGGTAGAAGGATCTCTTTGGGGGGGGGGGGGTTCTAAATGCCTAGTCTAACTACTAATTTATAAAACCTTAATGGAAGTATGTTATGTTATCTGATTTGTTTTGTGTATGATTGATTGATAGAAGATATGGGGGTGTGTGTGTTTTTATTGGGCATTCCAAGCTCATGGCGTGTCATGCCAGGTGAAGAAGCAGCTTACGACGGGGAAGGTTATCCCGAAGACAATCAAGATGAAGTTTTAGAGACGTGGTTCACTTGAAAACTTGGATTAGTAGTTTGCTTTTGTGTTCTCTGTTCTTTTACCTTTTGGTTTGACAATGTTTGTAAACCTCTAGTGGAACTCAAATCAGTTATCTATGTTATAACTCTGCTTGTATGTGTATATTAACATATTGTGGTTATCTCTTTTGTTTGAGTTGTACTTTATATATTTCTCTTGCGGTCTCAAAATTTGGGGCGTGACAAATTGGTATCAGAGCCCTATGTTCAACCCTTAACCCACGTGTGTTGACTTGTGATTTTAGATATCCTTGCCTTTTACATTACTACATTCTGTTAACATTATACTATATCATATTAAAGGTGGACTAAAAAAAAAATTTTTGTTTACCTACCGTAGGATGGATTCTACGTCAGAAAGCGTTGATGATTGGGGAGTTTTTCGTTTCCAGAATAGGCGGGCAATAGCTGTTAGTCCACAAAGACTTAACCGACGGTGTCAATTAGGAGCGGAGCGCGTGATAAAGAAAGCTATTCGGAAAACAGAGGAGGATTTTTCATACTACACTACGCAAGCAAGGCGAGCGTTGGTACGCCAACGCCTCCAGCGCAAATACCGGGAGCTTAGGTTCACTCTACAGATAGAGCAGAATGGTCAGACTTTTGCTGAGCTTAGGCAAGAGGTATTGGCTGAGGATCCGCATCCAGTGATGCGTCGCGTTGGACCCGAGCTTCCCCTGCATTCCCTATAGAGGTGTCGTCAGAGTACTCCCCTACACCAGCCCAGCAATTTCCAGCCTCCCCGACATATGCTCCTTTACCACCAGAGGATCCCGAAGAAGATCCCGAAGAAGACCCAGAGGAATCGTTTGACTTAGGGCTGTAGTAGTCATGGGACGAACCTTTTTGTGTACCTTTGTAAATAGTGTTTTGTGTGGTTGAAGCATGTTTTGTTTTGGTGTATACACGCTACACGCTAACCTAGATAGTGTAACCCTTTGTAAGAAGAAGTTATATGCGTATATATAAAATATCTAGTTGGTTATTCTAGTGTATTGTATGTTATTTTATTTTATTTTGCTTGGTTTAATTGCATCATCCATTTAGAAAAAATTAAATTAAAGTAATTAATTACACCTCGAACCACATTAAATTAGCCTATTTATTGAACACCTCTTTGCCTCCACAACAACCCTAAGCTTATATTACCCACAAACTTGGCAGATGGCAGACAATGTGGAAGCAAACGATCAAGTAAGACGCCGACGAGGACGTCTAGCTCGCAATCAAGGCGTTAATCGCGGTAGACCTATTCCTGCTGAGGAGTTGCCAAGACCAGTCGGAAACCAGATTCTTGAAGAATTAGGAAGGCTTAGAAGAACGCAACCAAATGAGCGAATATATTTGTTATCTAAGTTCAGAAAGCAAAGACCGCCGGTGTTCACAGGTGAGCCTGACCCGACAGTCGCTGAGAGCTGGATTCATCAAATAGAAAAGATGTTGGAAACCATGGGTATTACGGTGCATGCAGACAAGATCGCCCTGGCAAGTTATCAGCTAGAAGGAGAAGCAGATCATTGGTGGTCCTTGATGAAAAACTCTCGGGACACGACAAGCATGACTTGGGCTCAGTTCAAAGAATTGTTTCTAAGAAAATATTTCCCAAACACAGTTAGACAAGAGCGAATTTGGCAATTTCAAACTTTGAAACAAGGTGAGATGTCAGTGACTCAGTATGTGGCCAAGTTTGAAGAGCTGGCTCGATACGCAACCCGATACGTCGCAGATGAGGGAGAGAAAGCACGAAAATTCGAGTGGGGTTTAGACCCAATTATCAGAGGTAAAGTGTTACTCTTGTGTCTTCCTACATTTATTGATGTGGTGGATATGGCATTGGATGCAGAAAGAGAGTGGGCAGACTCAAAAAGGATTTGGATGATGAAAACGAAGAAAGGGGGTTAGTCCTTTGTAGGGCCAAGAAGAAATGACCGAAGGAATGTGGTACAGACACCTTACACCAGACCGTCGCAACAGCCGCAACAGCAAAGCCAGAAAGGAAGTTTACAAACCAAGCCTATTACACAAATCCAATGCTTTCACTGTCACCAGATAGGGCACAAGAAGTCAGAATGTCCCCAACTTTCTGGGATGGGAAATCAAGCAGGGGGTTCAAGCGCGAATGCTCAAGTTATTGGCGGGCAAAAGCCATGGACGAACAAGTCAGGAGGAAACCGAAAGGTTGGACCAACCGGTAATCAAAAAGCCACAAGCAGAGTTTTTGCTCTCCAAGAAGAAGATAATGATGATCCATCAGTAATTAGATGTAACATTGTACTCTATAATTCTTGGGTTCACGTTCTATTCGATTCTGGCGCATCACATTCTTTTATATTAACATCATGTGTTAAATTATTAGGTCTTAAATGTGAACATTTAGAAACTACTTTACGTGTTGCATCACCCTTGGGAGGAAGTATTAGGGTAGGATTAATCTGTCGAGGGTGTGAATTAGAAGTGTCAGGGTTACACTTGAGTTGTGACCTTCGGGTCATGAACATGTCCGATTTTGACATAATCTTGGGAATGGATTGGTTATCCGCCCACCGAGCAGTGATTGATTGCTACCACAAGAGGGTGACGATTTGCACACCTAGTGGAACGTGTTTCCAATTTAAGGGGGATAGAGAGGATTCCCTGAGCACGACACATCGTAAAATGCAGTGGCGTCGACAATTTCCTGGATGGTTAGCAAGTTTGATCATTAATGAAGAAGCTCAATCGGACTTAAATCTTCCACGTGTAGTTTGTGAATACGCTGATGTTTTTCCTGAGGAATTGCCAGGATTACCGCCACATCGTGAAGTAGATTTTAGTATCGAGTTACAAGCAGGTACTGCACCAATATCCCTGACACCGCACCGTATGGCTCCTGCTGAACTTCGAGTGTTGAAGACGCAACTGCAAGAATTACTGGACAAAGGATTTATACGACCAAGTTCCTCACCGTGGGGCGCACCAGTTCTATTTGCAAAGAAAAAGGACGGAACACTAAGATTGTGCATAGATTATCGACAACTCAATCGGGTGACGATCAAGAACCGATATCCACTTCCATAGATTGATGACCTTTTTGACCAACTTCGAGGTTCGAAGTGTTATTCAAAGATTAATCTTAGATCTGGCTATCATCAATTGCGGGTCGCTGATGATGACATACCAAAAACTGCTTTCCGAACCCGTTATGGCCATTACGAATTTGTGGTGATGCCCTTTGGATTAACCAATGCACTAGCTGTGTTTATGAGCTTGATGAATAAGATTTTTACTCCGTACTTGGACCAGTTCGTGGTGGTGTTTATCGACGATATTCTAGTCTATTCACCGTCGGAAGAAGAACATGAGCAACACTTGAGAGTAGTTCTCCAGGTTTTAAGAGACAACCAGCTGTACGCAAAAGCAAGTAAATGCGAGTTCTGGTTGAAGAAAGTCACATTTTTGGGACACGTCGTGTCAGAGCATGGAATCACTGTAGACCCGGCCAAGGTAGAAGCAGTATTAGATTGGAAACAGCCAACTTCAGTATTCGAAGTTCGTAGTTTCTTAGGGTTAGCCGGCTATTACCGACGATTTATTCAAGACTTTTCTAAACTAGCTAAGCCGATGACTCATCTAACACAAAAAGGGGTAAAATACGATTGGAACGAAGCATGTGAACAATCCTTTCAAGAACTCAAGAGCAGATTGACTAGTGCCCCAATACTCATCATTCTGGAGCGAGACATAGGATATACGGTATATTGCGACGTGTCCAAGGATGGGCTAGGCTGTGTGCTAATGCAAAAAGGGAAGGTAGTGGCTTACGGCTCCAGGCAACTGAAACCGCATGAAAAGAATTATCCGACACACGATCTAGAGTTAGCAGTAATGGTTTTTGCGTTAAAGCAGTGGCATCATTATTTGTATGGTGAACAATTTGAGATTTTCACGGACCATAAGAGCTTGAAGTATTTGTTCACGCAGAAGGACTTCAACATGAGACAAAGACGGTGGCTAGAATACCTCGAAGATTACCATTTTACTCTCTCCTATCATCCTGGCAAAGCTAACGTGGTGGCGGATGCCCTGAGTCGCAAGAGCCGGGGAATTATTGCTAGCTTGGCACTCAAGGAATGGAACATGGTCGGAACACTTAATGAGTTTGGAGTACAGATGAAAGCTCAGGACGAGAAAGCATACCTTGGCACTCAAATTGCTACACCCAAATTACTGAACGAGGTAATAGAATCACAGAAGTATGATCAGGAAGTGGCATTCATAAAAGCGCGAATAGCATCCAGCGATCCTATACCTGATTGGATGATTCATTCAGATGGAAGTTTGAGACATCAGGGTAGAGTGTTTGTACCACAACATGAGTCGCTGAGAGAAAAAGTTCTGAAGGAGTTCCACCATTCGGTGTTCGCAGTGCACCCAGGAGGGACGAAAATGTACCAAGACTTAAAACGCCAACATTGGTGGAGCAGAATAAAGAAAGATGTGGCTCAATTCGTAGCCAGATGCCTTACGTGTCAGCAAGTAAAGGCAGAACACCAGCGACCTGGAGGGATGCTTCAGCCCTTGCCAATATCAAAATGGAAATGGGAGCATGTAACAATGGACTTCATCACTGGGCTACCCAGGTCACCGAGAGGATATGATGCTTTATGGGTTATAGTTGATCGTTTGACGAAAACTGCACACTTTTTGCCATATAAAATCTCCGACACTTTGACATCGCTGAGTCATCTCTACATTAAAGAAATTGTCCGATTACACGGAATTCCTATATCAATCGTGTCCGACCGGGACCCGCGTTTCACCTCCCGATTCTGGGGAAGCTTACAGGAAGCATTAGGGACCGAATTATGTTTCAATACCGTATTTCATCCTCAAACTGACGGACAGTCAGAACGTACCATTCAGACTTTGGAGGACATGTTGAGAGCTTGCGTGATGGATTTTTAAGGGAGTTGGGAGCGACACCTACCGTTGGTAGAGTTCACATACAACAATAGTTTCCAGGCTAGCATTGGCATGGCTCCATTCGAAGCACTGTACGGTCGGCCTTGCAGATCACCAATTTGTTGGACTGAAGTTGGAGAAGTGAGTCTATTGGGTCCAGAGATTGTGCAAGAAACTACAGAAAAGGTGAAACTTATTCGACAAAGATTAGTGGCAGCTCAAGATCGTCAGAAGAGTTATGTAGATAAAAGGAGAAGACCACTAACATTCGTTGTTGGTGACTATGTTTTCCTGAAAATTCAGCCCCGCCGAGGGATCATTCATTTTGGAAAGAAAGGAAAATTATCACCTCGATATATTGGACCCTTTGAGATACTTCAGAAAATCGGAGAGGTTACGTACAAGTTAGCTTTACCCCCACAGTTGGCTGGAGTACATGATGTTTTTCATGTATCTATGCTGCGAAAGTATATAATGCACCCTTCTCACATCATCAATTGGGAAGAAATCCAACTCAATGAAGACACTACCTTTGAGGAGGGACCAATAGCAATTATGGGCAGTCAAGAAAAGAACTTGCGAGGGAAGACAATTCACCTTCTTAAGATACTCTGGCGCGACCATGGTATTGAAGAGTTCACCTGGGAACGTGAAAACGCGATGTGGGCAAATTATCCACAACTATTTGACACGTAAGGTATGATCTAATTTCGAGGATGAAATTTATTTAAGGGGGATAGGTTGTAGAGACCCTAATTTTTTTTGTCATTACACTTGAAACCCCTGAGCCTTAGGTTAATAACATTTTAGCCCTAGTTCCGTAAAAGTCTGCGTAAGGGCCCAAGTAAATAATTTCTCCGTGTGTTACCATAATTAAATCATAGAACACCACTTTATGATTGGAACTATCCTAAAACTTGGTTTTATTTATTTTACCTCATAATCTCTAAATTAATTCACACATTTTATTTTTATTTCTATTTGTTTTGTTTTTATTGTTCTTTCATTTATTATTTATTTGAATAGAATACTATTGTGTATTTGAATATATACATAGTTTATATATATATATATATATAATATGTTGGTGGAAGAGTTAATTGGATAACAACAAACCAAAAATAAAAAAAACAAAAACAAAAAAAAAACAAATATCTAGATATTTAGTTCACTTAGCCATTAAGCTACCTTACATTATATAAATTGAAGGCTTGTCCAAATCCACTCCCACGTTTTTCTAAAGCCCAAGGAGAGGGTGAGAGAGGGAGAGTTGGCTCAAGGGAAGGAAGGTAGAGAAGTAAGAAGAAGAAGAAAAAAAAAAAAAAAAGGGAAAGAGAAGGAATTCTTGAAGGTAAGAACATACCTCTTCCTTATTTTCTCCAATCCTTTCATCATCTCATTCTATGGTCTAGTATGCCTCTTGTGTTACAAATTGATGGTAAATAGGGTGTTTTTGGTGTGTGTGTAGGTGTAGGTATGAAATAGTGTCATTGTCTTGCGAACTTGTGAAATTAGGCACTGCTGCAGCTTCTCTAATTTAAAGAAATATCAAATCTATCTAATTCTCAATTCTGAATTTATTGTAGGATATTTTATATGTTTAGAGCTTGTGATAATTTTATTAGCTCCTAATTGTGTGTTTTTAGGGCTTGGATAATTTGTTGAAAAATCTGGTCCTGAGTCTCTGAAAAACAGTCCACTTTTAGCAATTTTATAAAATTCTAGAAAAATCATCTCGTGTTGGTTCTTCTGTCAAAATTTCGAACTCTGAGTCCTCTTTCCAACAGAATTTATTTGAGTAAAAACCATCGGGTAGATTGAGAGAAAAGTTAGTTTCCCCAAAGGGTGACAAATCTGGGCAGATTTTCGGATATAGTCTGTAGATGTATTTGTGGAGGGGCTGTGCAACTTCTGAAAATTGGAACTGAAACTAGACAGATTGAATATTGTTTCTGTGCAATTTCAGCCCCTAATTTGGCCTAGACGTATTTTAACCAAAGCGTTCTTGTTAGCCCTGCAGAACCGAACAGTGCTGGAAATTGTGTTATATTATGTTATTTGTCTCTAAATGTTTCAAAGCCTTTTTAATGTTATTTTCTTGCCTTGCTATACTTATGAATGATGACCATGGACTATATTTCCTCTAGTATATTTTTCCCATACTCGTTTAAATGACCGAATTATCGAATGTGACTAACTTATCTAGCAAAAGATCTAATAAATGGGAAATGATAAGGGGTTGGCAATGGGTGACGTTTATCTTAGTGTTTTAGAACAATTTTATACATATGCATGACATGAATTAGGATGGGATTAATACCAAATGAGTTAAGTCTTGCGTAAGCAGTTTAGGCGAGCCCCTAGGTTGACCCGGATGTATTCAGACTCTATGCGGTGGTTTCAGGGTGTAAGCGAGCCCTAAGAACGAATTGGTATGGTATGTGCAGGGTGTAAGCGAGACCGAGGCACGATTTGGGTGTAAGCGAGCCCACTTTTTGGCCGTCCCTTTTGAGGTCCATCAATGCCACTAACAGGTAAATAACCGGGAGGTGGGCATGGGTGGTAAGGTCTGCAAAGTAGCAAAAGGGGGAGTTCTGAGTAGTCCGGTGTTTAATCTTGTGGTTGGGTAGAAGGATCTCTTTGGGGGGGGTTCTAAATGCCTAGTCTAACTACTAATTTATAAAACCTTAATGGAAGTATGTTATGTTATCTGATTTGTTTTGTGTATGATTGATTGATAGAAGATATGGGGGTGTGTGTGTTTTTATTGGGCATTCCAAGCTCATGGCGTGTCATGCCAGGTGAAGAAGCAGCTTACGACGGGGAAGGTTATCCCGAAGACAATCAAGATGAAGTTTTAGAGCCGTAGTTCACTTGAAAACTTGGACTAGTAGTTTGTTTTTGTGTTCTCTCTTCTTTTACCTTTTGGTTTGACAATGTTTGTAAACCTCTAGTGGAACTCAAATCAGTTATCTATGTTATAACTCTGCTTGTATGTGTATATTAACATATTGTGGTTATCTCTTTTGTTTGAGTTGTACTTTATATATTTCTCTTGCGGTCTCAAAATTTGGGGCGTGACACAACCACTGACACAACCCTCCCCGACAACCCATACAACCTAACCAAGACAATGATCGGCCCCCACCACAAACCCAAGCGCAAGACAACAATGCTCCCTCGGTTGGAGAGATGAGAGTCATTGCTGGCAGGCTTGCTTGCAGAGGACTATCCCGTTTTGCCCAGCACGCTGAACTCCAAAAAATCAGGTAGGGCTCCGACAAAGAAGTCGCGACATTGGATCGCCCCTTCAAACATCCCAAACAGTGGATGGAACCCATCACCTTTACGGAGGCCGATTGCACAGGCATCTGTTACCCTCATGACGACCCCCTTGTCATCTCTGCTCTTCTGTCCAACGACAAAGGTAGACGAGTGCTTGTCTGTCACGACCCAAACTCGCCCCTATGGGTTTAGCACCGTAACCAGCCAGTAATCCGAGATTACCGAAGGCCTGCTTAACAGTAAGACAGTAATACAGAATACAGGGGCTGGCGGAAGCCAAAACAGTAATAAAAGATGTCCAATGAGCTGTAGCAGTCTGTATGCAAAAAGACTTTTTAAAACACATACACAATCAATACCAAAATCGCATGTATAATATATACAATCATTCGGGACAGGGACTTAATCCCTATTAGAACAGTACAGTAGAACATCATTCAGTCTATACAGAACATAAACAAAAAGGAGGAAAACTAAAACACCCTAAGCAGCCTCAGCTTGAATAGTTCTGGAACCTCAAAGTGAGGCACAAAGGTTGGCTTGATAAAACAGGAGTTAAGCTTGACGCCCCTAGCAACGGTCCGGTGCCTGAACACCTACATATATATATATATGAGCAGTGAGCTAAAGCCCAGTGAAAAACATATGCGTAAAGAAGTTAAGAATGAATGTCCTTTCAGTATTGAAAATAGTCATTTATCAGTATAACAGCTATTCAGAAACTATAATAGTCATATGTGGTACATCCAATAGCAAAATAGTACAGTAGGTCTTAACAGACCGAGCAGTCAATGATGGCCATCAGTAATGGTTCCAAGCATGGGAACCGACAGAGATCTCTGTAACAGTAGCAGTAACAGTTCAGTAACAGTAAATTGCTATGGATGCCACGAATACAGGTCACAAATAGGACAAACATTCATTTAATAAACAGTGTCATTTCATAAAGCAGTACAGTCATTTGCTCAGAAAATAATCTCAATTGAACATATCTTTACAACATTGTTACTCACAGAGTTCTGGGCTACAGGTAAGGTAGTACGCGTCTCCAGATGCCAACCCTACACAGTTACAGAGTGAACACACACTAAGCTACACAGTTGGGAAAATAATAACTTAATCCCTAATTTGCCTCGGTGTGGTTCTACATCAATATCCTTATTAAGATGCCTTAAACTAGGCCTAAGAATGCCTAGAATGGAATAAGGATGCAAAGATGCACTTTAAAAACATTTTCAGAATTTTCAGAAAACAGAGTTCCCGCTCGAGCGTGTGTTTCCCCGCTCGAGCGGACATGCAAACAAAAGGCTCCGCTCGAGCGTAAACTTTCCCGCTCGAGCGGACTGCAAAAGTACTGGATGTGTGAAAATCACGCTCGATGGGCGCTCGACACCCGCTCGAGCGTGTGACACAAGTCCTCGCTCAAGCATGCAAAACCCCGCTCGAGCGGACTGAAAACACAACAAAAGTGCTGGATACACGAATTTCCCGCTCGAGCGCCATTTACCCCGCTCGAGCGGGAGTCCAAAATCTGGAATTTCCAGATTTGAACCTCAAGCTCAAAATCAAGTTTTAATGCATCAAATTCGATCCTCTTGGGCCAATTTTCTGGAAAACACTTGTAAATTCATAGTTTAACATGATTCAAAGCTCAATTTGTAAAATCAAGGCCCAAAGGTGAGTCAATTAAACCCAATTTAAACAAATTCCATGAACATGATGTAAAACATAACATGTATGAATTAAATCAACCTCAAAGCTTCTAATTCAAGAACAAATGAGCCAACCCTTTAAAAAACATGAGGAATTCATGGACTATAACAATAATATGGACATGCATGCAAGAATTTCCATGACAACAACTTTAAACTTCAAGATATGCACATGCATGCATGGATTAAGCTCCAATTCAACATTATTAGACTAAATCAAGACTCAATTCATCCATAAATCAGGAACCATGCAAGAACTAACTTGAATACATTAATGAGAGGTTAAATATCCTACCTTGGGTTCTCAATTACAAGTCTAGAAGCTCAATTTGCCAACTATCTTCCAAAATCCCTAAGCCTCCAAGCAAATCAAGATGAAACCAAGTTCTTCTCCTAGCTCTCTCTCTCTAGTCGGCTAAGTCTAAGAAAAATGGGCTGATGAAGTGTTGTAATGCTAGCATTAGAGATCAACTAAGAGGCTCATGAAAGTCCACTAAGTGGCATAGTTGTAAATAAGGCCAACTCTTGTAATTTAGCTTTATTAAATCTAATTTAATCATACCAAATCACATTTCAATTAAATATAGCATAAAATCACATAAATCTTAATTAGCACAAAACATCAATCAATTTCAGATTCGGCCGCCGATAAGGCCTTTAATTTGCAGTTTAAAGTATAAAACATGAACAGATAATTTAACAGTCAACAGATAGAATTGCATTCAAACTAGCACAATCAATCAATCAGTTTAGTAATTCAATCAGTCAGTCAATTAACATGCTTAATCATAGATTAGCACTAATCAGTAGTGTTATCAGTAAACAGTGGTGAGGGTTGTCACAATGTCGACAATGGCAGCTCTTCAGACATCATCTTCCTGAACGCCTATCACAGCTCAAGGTCGTGGAAGAAAGATTGTCCCCTCTCCAAACCCCACTGGTCGGCTTCACGGGGGATCGGGTGACCTCCATAGGCTCCATCGATCTCCCCATCACCATCGGAGAATATCCAAGGCAGACCACCAAGTTACTCACTTTCCTTGTCATCGATTGTCCCTCTGCTTATAACATCATCCTCGGCCGCACAGCCCTTAACGCTTTTCAAGCTTTCACATCCACATACCATCTAGCCATAAAATTCCCTACTGTAGACTCGACTTTCTTCTCGCGCCCCCCTTTCGGAGAGGCGCGAATTGGTCTCCTACAGTTTGGACTCCTGTCACAGTTCTAAATCTAATCTCACAAAGTGCAATATGAGACTGATAAACACCAAAGAGTCCAATTCAGCAAATCATTTTGAAAAATCATATTTTGAATCAAATAATGCCAAAACTAGACTATTTTTCCAGATTACAGAGTCGCCACCTAAATATTTTATTTTGGAAAATTTTGGAAACCCTGACTCATGCCAAAGGCCACGTGTCCGTCATCACCAAAGTTGCCTCGGCTCGGGAACTTGGGTACGAGAGGGGAAGGTCATGAAATGAGCACCCCCGCTCGCCCGATCAAAGGATCGGTCTCTACTAACTTGATATGTTGTTTTATAAACACATGTGTTCTTATTCCGGTTATTAGCTAACTTTACTATGCGATGCGCACAGCATAGAAGTATAGACTCAATCACGAGAATTGGAACAAAACAACTCATGTTTATTTTTGAAAATGGTTTGAAAGTGCTACTTGCAAGTAGGCTAAAGCGCAGATTTGCCACCCTCAAGTGGGCTTAAAACATGATTTTGCCACTTCGCAAAGTGGGCTTAAAACTCACAATCATCGAGTTGTTCCAATTCAAGCAATCAAGCCTCCATCTACAAGCATTCATGCAGTTTAACACATAAGCAAATAGCCTCATGGCAAGCATGCTATCATGGCAACACTCACACTCATGCAAGTATGCTAAAGCGTAAACACTTACAGTGTACTCCGAGCTAAAACAGAAAACTAGTTAGAAACAATGCATGATTCCTAACTACATGCAAAAATGCAACTAATAGGCTCGGCTATCTAAGATGGCATATGAATGCGACAATTTGATACACATATTCAAATAGGTATTGAAATACGATGCAGTTTGAGTGATGCGTCGAGCCCGGTGCATGCAATACAAATGAATGATGCACGCATGCAAGCATAAGGATGCTAATAAAAAATGACCCTAAACTAACCATCGAAAGCGGTTAAGTAAAAGGGAGAAAGAAGTGGGGTTGGAAGACATGCACATACGCATGCACACTTATTACAACATTGTGCCCTCTCGAAAGAGGGTCTGAATAAATAAGCTAAGCTAATCTAAGCTAAGCGAATTATTACAAACCAACTAATTAACTAACTTAGCTAATTAATTACAAACCAAATGAAATTAAAAAACTAGCTAATCTAAGCTAATATTACAAAGATGAATTAAATTAGCTAAACACATTAACTAATTGATTATAAAACTGGTAAATTTACTAGCTATGTAAAGCAGTAAAATGGCCTTGAGGGGAAGGAGACATGCATGTTCGGTTTGCTTCGCCCGAAAACGCATTGCCTTGCCATAAGTTGCCTCTGTTTACAGTCGCGATGATCTTAGAACATCATATGAACTTCTAGATTGCATCTGCCCTAACACAAGAACACTTTGGACAATTTTTCTGCAAGTGGCCGGCCGGCCGCCTCAACTGGTCGGTAGGCTACCTCAACTGGCCGGCCGGCTAGTACAAGTGGTTGGTAGGCTAATGCATGTGGCCAGCCGGCCACTTCTCTTTTCAGAACTATGCCTTTGCTGCAACAGAGAGCAACAGAGCCAAGACAATGTATTTGGTAAGAAATGTATGTACTACCACCCTCCTCATCATGTCTCAAGCTCAAAGGAGTGCGGCGCTCGGCTTTCAAGCCACCAACCAAGCATCTCAATGCATGATGGCCGAAGAACCAAGCTTGCACAAGCTTAGTGAATGAGCACATAAGACTCAACATGCCTCCACCCTATCATGCTTGATCAAGGGTATTGGCGACTAAGAAATGCAGCACATTTCATCATTTTGAGTATGAAACGTCTCACATTTCTTGTGTTTAGATTAACGTCCAATCCAAACACATGCAATGCAACACACATATGTTATCTTGGCATGTTTTACTTATCCACTTTCTTGTTTACACATTTTAGCTTACCAATTAGTCCATTAACTGGTTAAGTTCAATGTGAAAAGTCCACTAATTGGAAAGATGGTCTAAGCTACAAGTGCCTTGAGCATGAAAGAGGCTTCACACTGTTGGTTAGTAGAAATCCTCAAAGGAGGATTAAAACCATTAGGCATGCGAACCTCAATTCCGCATTCAAGCCATCAAAGGGCTCAAGACTACTTTCAAAGTGAATGAAAGATTGAAACAATGGAGTGCAATGACACACATTTCAGCACTGAAACAACATACTAAAGGACTCAAAATCATGCAAATAACCCATGTAATGCATGTTTAAAGGCTTAACTCATTAAGCTAATGAAAGGGGCTGTACCACAACCTTGCAACACAAGCCTCAAAAGGCCAAACCAACTCAAAACAGAGTTAAAGCATGCCAAAACAAAGGCTAAATCATGCTGAGATTGAAGCTTAAAAGGTGAGAAAATCATGCACACAAATTGGCTCTTAAGCAAGGCATAATGCACAACCCTCAAAAGCAATGAAGAAGTGAAGTATGTGAGAGTGTGACAGAGGTACATGCTCTGAAATCACATGCTAAATGATGCCATATCATGCAAACAACTCAAGCAAAGCATGTTAAAGGCCTTGAAACACAAAACTAGTGAAGCTAACTTCACTATGGCTATACAAAGCAAGGCTCAAGGGACCAAGACCACTCAAAACAGAGCTTAAACATGCCAAAGCAAGGCCAAAAACATGCTGAAATGGAGCCCATACATGCTAGAATAATAGGTTATAACATCAAGTAAGCTAGGCTAATAAGCACGATTACACTACAAGTATAAGAAGCAAATAAGAGGTACTCCAACCAGCCAAAAATAGAGTTATAGCATGTCAAAAAAGCCACAAGAACATGCTGAGAACAAGCCATGAGATGGTAGAAAAACATGCTCAACTACTAGGCCAATAACACATGCAAACAAGATGTGAGGAGGGGAGACCACCCCCTCCTATTTTGGTCCTCAAAAATAGCTTTCTACCACTGAAAAACCTCTGAGTTTCAGTGGTAGAAAGGTCAAAAAAGAATTGTTTTAAAGCTTTAAAGGATGGCACAAAGCTTAGCAAATAAAGCTACAAGGAGGGTGGACCACCCCTAACTCCAAAAGGGCCTCAAACAACCATTTTAAACACTTAAAAATAGAGGTTTTTGTAGTTAACAACTAGGCCAAAACAGCATGCAAAGGTGGCCAAACTAGTAAATGAAACAAAGCTTTAAAAAGGGTAAAGCCTTACCCTTGAAGCACAGCAGCAAGCAACACAACTTCTGAGCCAAAACCAGCTTTAGGAGGTCCAAACAAGCCTTCAAGGACCTCAGCTCCAAGATGGCGGTGTTTGACTAGGTGTTTTTGTGCAAATATGTAAAGAAAACTCACTTTTATGCACAATATAGCACAATATAGAGAGAGAGAGAGAGTGAGGGGGGAGGAATCTAGAGAGAGGGAAATTTTGCTTCTCAAAATTCAGAACCTCTGAAAATGGGGAGGAGCCTCCCCTTATATAGAGCAAGCAAGCAAGCAAAAAGCTTGCTCTATCCCTCCATACACGTGTATGGAGATGAGCCTCAGTGAGCCACAGCTGGCTCAAAACACCTGAAAATATCTAAAAAATGAGAAAATTGGCCGGCCAACCACCTCCCCTAGCCGGCTGACCACTTCAAGTGGCCTACAAGAGAGAAAAGTGGCCGGCAAGTGCCACAAGTGGCCAGCAAGGCCTTCCCCTCTCCCAGGCAAGAGGGATCAAGGTTTGGCCCAAAAACAAGGCCAAAACACAAAGTGTTAAGAGACTCAAAGACAAGGCACTCAACCAAGACCTTCGGGCGCTCAAAACAAGCACAAACATGCGCAATCATCGAGTGCACAATTGATGACATCAAAGTCTTGAGGTCGGTAAAAAATGGGGTGTCTACACCTACCGACCTCGGGGTTGGCACCGTGAGGGGAGAGCAAACGGTGGCCAGAGAATGTTACGTCACTTCACTCAAAGAGGTCAAGCTAAAGGAGGCCATGTTCATCGAAGGACTCGATGTCAGAGACGAAGACGAGTTAGTCAGAGGGGAACCAGTGGAAGAACTTGTTAATGTCCCCATCGACCCTGCCAACCCAACAAAAACAGCCAAGATCAGCAGCTAACTATCCTCCTAAGCCAAGGCCGACCTTGCAGCCATCCTAACAGAGCACAATGATGTATTTGCCTGGACCCATTCTGACATGGCGGGTATCGATCCCTCCTTCATCTCTCATCGTCTCAACATCGAGCCCCAGTTCTGACCCTTCTGCCAGAAGCAGTGTGTCTTTCACCCAGAACGCAATGTCATTATTGCTTCTGAGGTAGACAAACTACTAGAGGCACGGTTTGTCAAAAACGTAGACTACCCCAAATGGCTGTCAAATGTGGTCCTGATCCGTAAAAACAACGGTAAATGGCGACTCTGCGTCGACTACTCCGACCTTAATTGAGCTTGCCCCAAAGATAGTTATCCCCTCCTCCACATAGATCTACTTGTCGACGCCACCGCTGGACATCAGATGCTCAATTTCATGGACGCCTTCTCCAGCTACAATCAAATTCTGATGCACTTGGCAGACTAGGAACACACCTCCCTCATCACAGACAGAGGAACTTACCACTATCGTGTTATGCCATTCGGATTAAAAAATACCGAAGCAACTTACCAACAGTTGGTCAATGTCGTCTTTCACCATCAGATAGGTTGGAACATAGAAGTCTACGTCGACGACATGCTTGTCAAGAGCTGTAACAACCCTCATGCTGCTTACCGACTAATGACTGATTAACCACTAATTACTGTTAACCGAGACTGATTATGACTGATAATTGAACTGAATAAACTACGGAACTGACTGGCTGAAAACTGGAACTGAATTGACTGAGTATGTACGTTTGAATTGCATTCTATCTGTTGATTGTTTATTTGATCTGTTCGTATTTTAGTGTTTAAACTGCTAATTGAAGGCCTTATCGGCGGCCGAATCCAGAATTGATTAATGTTTTATGATCGTCAGAATTAATGTGATTTTATGGTATAATTATCTAAAAACTGATTAGGTATGATTAATTGAGATTAAAATGAGTTAATTGCAAGTTTGCCGTAATTACCAAATTGCCACCCTTAGTGGCCCACTCAATACATATATTTGAGCCTCATTGCACCTTGAATCAAAACACATTTTGCTCAGCCATTCTCCTTGCTTTGCCGACTAGAAAAAGGAGTAGAGTGTTTCAACTTGATTCATCTTTAGAATTGCTTGGAATTGGAGGAATTGAGAGGAGTTCTTGCTAGATTAAACCTCTAGACTTGCATTCAAGGAACCTAGGTATGAATTTCATCTTCTCGATTTGTCTTTAAGTTGATTCATGCATGGTTCATGTCTAATTGTAGAGCTAAGTCATGAATTGGTTCATTAATGGTGAATTGAAGCTCATTTCATGCATGCGTGTTTGTAATATAGATGTTTGAGTTGTTGTCATGGCAAAAGGGTACATGCATGTTCATAATTATGTTTAAGTCCATGATTTCACCATGTTTTGAAAAGATTGGCTCCTTAGAGCATCAAATTGGAGCTTCAAAATGATTTAAATTCATGCATGATTGCATGTCCTCCATGTTTATGTTATTGGTTTGAAATTGAGTGTGAATTAAACACCCTTGGGCTTTGATTTCTCAAATTGAGCTTTGAACCATGTTATTCTATGTGTTTATAAATGTTTTCCAGAAAATGGGCCCAAGAGGATTGGTTTTGATGTATTTGAATGTGAGTTTGAGCTTGGAGGTGCAATCTGGAATTCCCAGATTCTGCACTTCCGCTCGAGCGGGGGAAGTGCCGCTCGAGCGTGGAATCCGAGCATCCAGTATCTCTGCACTGTTTTACAGTCCGCTCGAGCGGAGGATTGGGCGCTCGAGCGGAGTCATGTCTCAAGCTCGAGCGGGCGTTGAGCGGAGATTTCACCCATCCAGTACTTTTACAGTACGCTCGAGCGGGAAAGTTTACGCTCGAGCGTGTACCTTTGTTGCATGTCCGCTCGAGCAGGGAAACATGCGCTCGAGCGGGACTCTGTTTTTCTGAAAATCTTGAAACAGTCTTCTGATCACATCTTTGCATCCTCATCCCATTTAGGCATTCTTAGACCTAGTCTAAGGCATCTTATTGAGGGTATAGATGTAGAACACACTGAGGCAAATTAGGGATTAAGTTGTTATCTTTCCCAACTATGTAGCTTAGTGTGTGTTCAACCTGTGAACTATGTAGGGTTGGCGACTGGGGAGACACGCTCTAGCATACTGTAGCCCAAACTCTGTGAGTAACAATTGTGTAAAGATATGTTCAAATGATTATCTTCTGAATACTGAACTGAACTGTTTACTGAACTGATATTGTTTACTGAATGAATGTATGTCCTATCTTCTGAACTGTATTGTGGCATCCTTAGCACCTACTGTTTACTGTTACTGTTACAGAGATCTCTGTCGGTTCCCTCGTGGGACCACTACTGTTTACTGATTGATGGCCATCATTACTGTTCGGTCTTTAAGACCTACTGTTTACTGCTATGCTAATGGATGTACCACATATGATTGAATAACTGTTCTGACTGAAAGACTGAAGTATTGTTTAATGAACTGATTTCATTACTGTAAGGACATTTCATTCATAACCCCTTTACGCATTATGTTATTCACTGGGCTTTAGCTCACTGTTTATATATATATGTAGGTGCTCAGCCGCCAGATCGGAGCTAGGAGCGTGGGTTAGACTTCAGTTTTGTCAAGCCAGCCTTTGTGCCTCACTGAGAGGTTCCGAGTTGCCATGCTATGGCTTTGGGGTGTCTTGTTTTTCCCCCGTCTGTCTCCATACTGTTTGGATTACTGTATAGACTGTTAACTGCTAACCGTACTGCTATCAAGGGATTAGGTCCCTGTACTGTGTGACTGTAAATTTGGTATAGACTGTACTGTTTGTATATGTGAATGCATGAAAAATCTTTTTGGCATACAGACTGACACAGCTCAATGGACACTATTCATTTACTGTATTGGCTTCCGCCAGGCCCTGTACTCTGTTTTATTATTCTACTGTTCTGCAGGCCTTCGGTAATCTCGGATTGCTGGCCGGTTACGGTGCTAAACCCATAGGGCCGGGGTTTGGGTTGTGACAAGAGCAAACTCTCCTCCGATCATTTGACAGACCTACGAGAGACCTTCGAAACCCTACGCAAGTATCAAATGAAGCTAAATCCGGAGAAGTGCGCCTTCGGCGTAGGATCTAGGAAATTCTTAGGTTTTATGGTTAGTCAGCGGGGCATCGAGGCCAACCCCGAAAAGATCAAGGCCCTGATAGAAATGCAGTCTCCTAGGACGATCAAAGAGGTTTAACGGCTTACTGGCAGAGTCGCCGCCCTCAACCGTTTTATTTCCTGCGCAACAGACAAGTGCTTTCCCTTTTTCAAAGTCCTTCGACAGGCCTTTGAGTGGACCACCGAATCTGAAGAGGCCTTTCAATAATTGAAGTAGTGCATGACCAACCCCCCCTACTCAGGTGCTTTGAGTGGACCACCGAATCTGAAGAGGCCTTTCAATAATTGAAGCAGTGCATGACCAACCCCCCTACTCTCTCAGGTGCTCTCAGACGAGACCCTCTTTCTCTACTTAGTCGTATCAAACAGCGCAGTCAATGCGGCCCTTATCAGGGAGGACAGCTCAGTCCAGCATCCGGTTTATTACATTAGTCGAGCTCTTAGGGGGGCAAAACATAAATACCCTCTGCTGGAAAAAATGGCCATTGCTTTGGTTATAGCCTCAAGACGACTCCGACCTTATTTCCAAGCTCACTCCATAGTGGTCCTCACTAATCAACCTTTGAAGAAGGTAATGCAACAACCAGAAGTGTCCAGCAGGCTTATGCAATGGTCTGTTGAGCTCAGCCAATTTGAAATCTCTTACCGGCCTCGAACAGCGATCAAAGGACAGGCTGTCGCCGATTTTATCTTGGAATTCACCAATCCCACTCCAACCACGCCCCCTCTCCCAAGGCAATTCAATACTAAGGCAGAAGATCCCCACTCCTGGACCCTCAATGTCGATGGATCATCCCGCAAAGAAGGCAGTGGGGCTGGTCTCATCCTCACCGCTTCCGAGGGCGGTTATTTCAAGTGTGCCCTTCGTTTCCTGTTCGACGCTAGTAATAATGAAGCCAAATATGAGACCTTGATAACAGGTCTTCACCTAGACAGAGACATTGGTGTAAGCCACATTCAAGTGTTCAGTGATTCCCAATTGATCGTCGGGCAGATTACGAGGGAATTCGACACGAAGAAAGACACGATGCGAGCCTACAGGGATATTGCACTCCCTCTTATTCGCCTCTTCAACACTTTCCATATCAAACATATCCCTCGGTCAGAGAACTCCAAGGCAGATGAAATGGCCCAATTAGCCTCGGTCGACCAGTCAGACCTCAGCCATGGTGTCCGTCTTGAATACCTGGCTTACCCGGCTACTTCACCAATCCAGCAGGAGGTTCACCTCCTCCAAAACAAACCTATCCCATGGGCTGTAGACATCCTTCTATTTTTGACAAATGGGGAGTTGACAGACGATAAACAGCAGGCCGCAAAAGTCAGAGCCCGATCGTCCAATTACATCCTTATCAGCGGCCTACTGTACAAACGTGGATTTTCACGCCCATACCTCAGGTGTCTCAGTCCTGCTGAAGCGACCTATATGATGAGGGAAGTCCACGAGGTCGTATGTGGTAATCATTCGGGTGCCCGGTCACTGGCCCATAAAATCCTTCGCACTGGCTACTTCTAGCTTACTCTCAACCAAGATGCCACTGAATTTGTGCTTAAATGTGATAAATGCCAGCACTTTGCCAACATCCCCCATGCTCCACCTACAGAACTGATTGCACTCTGCAGTCCCTACCCATTCGCCAAGTGGGGCAACGACTTAGTTGGTCCATTGCCCACCGGTAGGGGTCAAACCAAGTTCGCTGTAGTTGCCATTGATTACTTCACCAAATGGATGGGAGCGGAACCCCTTGCCACAATCACTGAACGGAACACAACCAGATTCATCTGGCAGTCGATCGTATGCCGATTTGGAATCCCTCAAGCCATTGTCTCAGACAATGGCAAACAATTCGACAATGCCAAATTCAGGAAATTATGTGCCGAGCTCCACATTAAGCCATGTTTCTCTTCCCCAAGTCATCTCTAAGCCAATGGGCAAGCCGAAGTCACCAATTGCTCTCTCCTGAAGATCATCAAAACTAAGCTGGAAGCTGCAAAGGGACTGTGGGCTGAGGAACTACCAAACGTACTCTGGGTTTATCAAACTACCGCCCGAACCCCTGCTGGGGAGACCCCTTTTCATTTAAAAAACGGCACTGAGCGGTCATCCCAGTGGAAATCAGCCTCCCGACCCCGAGGGTTTTGCACCCGGATCCAGAACTAACCGAAGAATTGCGTCAGGCTGACTTGGACCTGATTGAAGAACTCCGAGAGACCACTGCTGTTAGACAGGCCTCATATCAGCAGAAAATGCGAACGCACTACAACCGCAAAGTCCGACCGAGAGAGTTCGCAGTAGGGGACCTAGTCTTGCGCAAAGCAACTCTTGCCACCAAAAATCATGCCGAGGGCAAGCTAGCAACCAAATGGGAAGGACCTTACGTTGTTAAGGCTAGACCTCGCCTAGGCACTTACCGACTCCAAGACATGGAAGGCAGAGACCTCTCCTATTCATGGAACGCCGAGCACTTGAAGCGTTATTTCCAATAAATGGTGTCTCCTATTTTTGTACCATTCCATTGTTGTATGTTCCTTTTTGTACTATTCCATTGGTGTAAACTTGTGATCAACAGGTTGTGCCTTAAATTACAATGACTTTATATCTCCATTATTTGCATCGTGATTCAATGACAACTTGTTAACTAAAGCCTCAGCCAGACTGAGCACGAAAAGCTCAGCTAGACTGAGTTAACTTAAGCCTCAGCCAGACTGAGCACGAAAAGCTCAGCGAGACTGAGTTAACTTAAGCCTCAGCCAGACTGAGCACGAAAAGCTCAGCCAGACTGAGTTAACTTAAGCCTCAACCAGACTGAGCACGAATAGCTCAGCCAGACTGAGTTAACTAAAGCCTTAACCAGACTGAACACGAAAAGCTCAGCCAGACTGAGTTAACTTAAGCCTCAGCCAGATTGAGCACGAAGAGCTCAGCTAGACTGAGTTAACTTAAGCCTTAGCCCGACTGAGCATGGAGAGCTCAGCCAGACCGAGTTAACTTAAGCAACAGCGCGACAGAGCCCTCCAAGTCTTAGTCAGAACTCGCATGAAGAATTCAGCCGGTCTGAATCAAAGCTAGTCTCAGCTGTTGTTATACTTAGTTAAAATCCAAGTTCATGACCATCCATTTTCACTAGTCATACAAGTTAGCCTGTTTGCCCATTTTTAACATTTTTACATCATGGTTTACTTACGAAATTTCATATTACTCGGCTGTTACGAAATTTCATGCTACATCATGGTTTGCCCATTTTTAACATTTTCACTAGTCATCCATACAAGTCAACCTGATTGCCCATTTTGACCATTTTTACATCACAATTTACTTACAAGTTTTACAATTTACGCACAAATTTCATTTTTACACCTACTTTTTGTTGAATTTCGCTCAGCCATTTTTACCATCCCAAATTTACAAATTAAAGCAATAACGACAACAACAATACATAAGAAAACTCGCTGTTTTATTAACAAACTTGTATTTTTACACAAATTAATTACAGAAACTATCTATATTACAAAAAAAAAACCAACAAACAAACAAAAACAAATAGTTTTATACAGTTAATCTCCCTCACTCGACGCGAGATCTTCCTCTTCATCTCCCTCATCTAGGAGGGTCTGGGCGACGTCGTCTTCTCCTACCTTCACGAGGCTGAAGTCCACGTCCGGGAACAACTCTTGCGCTTTGTATTTGAAGGTCATCCAGCCGCTATCCCAGAACTCGCTTATCTCGTGCTTGTAGAAGTCAGACCGTTGGAAGCTTTGGATCATTTTCTCCTCACTCCTAACTCCAGCTGCCGCTCTTGACGACCCAGTCCCCTCATCCTCCACATTCGCCAGGCTACTGGCGACAGTGGCATCAATGGTCATCTGGAATTCGGCAGACCCCTTGAATTGCTCCATGGCCGTCATACATAAGTCGGGGTACGCCGCCTTCTTAGATGCCAACCTGGCCCTTTCTTCTACCAAAGCCTTCTCTAACTCCACGATCTGTCGATCCGCCTCTTCTTTGTCTTTGATCGATTAGTCACGCAGTTCCTCGTTGTTGGTGAGGGCCTCTTTCCACCTCTCATTGGCGATGGTGCAGGCTTGTTGGACCAGCTCTAGTTGCCTCCTCTTGCCCGCCAGCTCGAACTCTAGCGATACCGCCTTGCGGCGTTCCGCCTCCAACTCTGACTTGGTCACGAGGAGCTCAGCACCAGCATGCTCTGCTGCATAGCTCTGTACCACCGCCAATACTTCCATATTCTTCGCTCTCTACGCACACTCTAGCCCCTTAGCGCACGCACTCCGAGCAGCTTTCTTTCAGCCCACTGTCTCCATCTTTAGTTTCGTAGCTGCGTCTTCACCCCTTCTAGTTGGGCCCTCAGCGGCTCTACCTCTATCTTCGCCCGCGCTTCTTTATTCATCAGGGCAGCCGTCAAGGTCGCTACCTCCATCTGAGCCGAGCAGACCCCTCTCAGAAGGTCGGCCTCCGTCAACCGCGCCATTGACCGCACGGCCGCATCCTCAAACACTTCAACGAGTCGGTTGGCCGCTACCCTAGCCTCTCGCCCTTGTTCTGCCGACCGACCTACTAACGCACGCACGTGGTACATGGCGGTCTTTAGCACGACGCTTGTCTCTGGTTTGCTATTCCCAGTCTTCCCTTCACTAGAACTAGGAGATACTTCTACCACAGGCCCCACCGTCACCTCCGCCTAGGTACTTGGGCCCACAACCTCTCTCTGCACTTGGGCGCTTGGACCCATGTCTTCTTTTGGCACTTGGGCTTTTGGGCTCATGCCTTCCTTCACCACTTGGGCAATTTCCCTTCCTGACGTCTTCTCCCCCCCCCCCTCCTTCATCTTCTTTAGAGCAAGGGCGTCCTTACTACCATTTGCTACCACCCTCTTTTTCTTCTCTTTCTTTAACATTGACGCCACCTCCTGTTTACCCCTCTCCTTCAGCGGGTCTACTGGGGACGACAGTGGGGCAAAGTCGGTTAGCTCTTTGCCTCCCAACGATTTTAGGCGAGATCGGACTCTCTCCTTCACCACCAACTTAAGAGCAGGCCCCAGCTGAGACTCCTTATATTTTTTTGCCCTGGCCCAGGTCCTTCGCTCCTCCGCCTCCTCCGCCTTTCGCCTCGCTTCCAATTCCTCCAGGGCAGGGTCCTCTTCCTTTCGGCTACGGTCCCAAACCTAAGGCATACAAAGCTGAAGGACGGACAAGGTTGTCCCACCTCACACCCTCCTTCTCCATCCACTCCTTCACCCCTTTTCACGCTACCTTCTGCCTCCATCCCCAACTTTGACTCCACCGACTTCATAGGGACTTTCCATGTCGTGCGCACTCCCTCCCACCATTTGTTGACACATAAAACCACCTCGGCCTCCACCCCTTCACCGACGAAGGCAACCCGGCTACTAACCCCTTGCCCACCACCGCCTGCAAAGTCACCCACATCTCTTGTTGACCAGACGCTTTGTAGAAAGAAAAGAATTCTTCCACTGTTATCGCCACCCCATCGCTCGCCCGTGGCCATGCGATCGTGCAGGCCATTATAATTTTCGATGCGTTGGGTATCAGCTGCCCCGGCGCCGCCTCCAGTCAGTTCAATACATCCCACCACTACTTGGGGGATTGGCAACCTTAGGCATCCTCATAATGTTTCCTCGTACAAGGTGAATTCTGCCGGCCATGCATCCGACGCCCTCTCCTTAGATGTGGGCAGCCTCAACTCTATCTCCACCGAAATTTGGCACTTCCTTCGTACCTCCTCCAACTCCTCCGCCGTAAACGTAGACCTGTCAGCCTTGGTGTGCCAGTGGTCCAGCTCCACTTGGCTAATTGGCCTAGCAGCTGCGATCGTCGTCGTTGGACGAGCCCGCGCCACTTGCCCAGCTCTCCTCTCCTCCCTCCGCTCCGCTCGATACTGTTCTGCCAACTCCACTGCGTCGTCATCTCCCAATGAGTCAAGCCTTGTGGCTGGCACTTCATCTTGAACCATTCCTCCAACGTATCTGCGTATCGCTTCGGACGCTGGCACAAGGAGGTTCGCAAAGTGTTGCAGAGGCGTGTCACACGAAACAAATGAGTTCACCTCTGGGGTATGTTGGTTTTTTGCAATAAGGTAGGTAAAGCGAATAACTCCAAATGCCCACAGTTTGCCTATATTCCAAGGGTCAAGATTAAATTTCGCTAGTTTGAAAATTTTTGAAAACTTTCGCCCCGCCTCTTCAACGCCCTATATTAGCCTATCCCTTCATTTCCTGCTAACGCGTCACTTCCCTTATTACAGGATTATGCCACGTGTACAACCACAATCCACTACTCTCTTCCCCTTCCCTGTCTATTCCACTTCACATCATCACATGCGACGTCACGCCTCGAGCCCCATGCGTCGCCATATACCCTTCTCACTCGATCACTCTTCGCGGTCGGCCCTCCTCGCAGTTGACCTTCTCACTCGGTCACCTTTCACGGTCAGCCCTCCTCGCAGTCGGCCTTCTCACTCGGTCACCCTTCGCGGTCGGCCCTCCTCGCAATCGGCCTTCTCGCTCGGTCACTTTTCGCGGTCGGCCCTCTTCTCAGCTGGCCTTCTCACTCGGTCAGCCTTCGCGATCAGCCCACCTCCCAGTCGGTCTTCTCTCCATTGACCTCTCACAACTCCCGTCTTCTTCCTTATTCCCTTCATTGGACTGAAGCTGAACTTGGGAATGGGGGACTACTGACATAGGTGGGCCTATAGGGGCTTTTGGCCCACCACTTAGAGCCCAATACATAATTCAAACACTAAAGCCCAACATTGCTGGAGCTCAACGTTGCACCACGGACCAATGACATCTAAACACTTGTCAAGAGAAGAACCAGCCACATAAGCAAACAAAGATCCTGCAGAGTTATTGCACCACACATCAGCTATTAATGAGGTTTCCTACAACATTTAATGCGAGAACCCCTTCACGTCGGGACAAAACAGCCTCACCATGAACAAGGCAAGCTAAAACATAGACTTTCAGCCAACATGACAGGTCGGAGTGGACAAAGAAATAATGAACAAAAGATATAAACAGGTTTTTAAGACAAAAGGAAGGTTAAGTTCTTTATCTCCATCCTATCTCTAGATTCCGTTGATCTCTCTTCTCTAACTTGCTCGTCGGAGGGTTCGCTGGGGGACTCCCATTCCCCATTGGACTCTTGTGCAGGTTTCTCAGTGGGCCTAGCAATCGGACGACGGCGTGGGAGGCCTAGATCAGCCCAACCTGTTTCTCAGGGACTAATAGTATCATCAGTATTTATTTTTCATTTCCTACTGTTATTCATGTACTAAAAGTCCATGTTTATGTGTAGAATTCACTGTATTTGAAAAATAGTGAGAGTCACCACCCAGATGAGAAACCAAATAGGTGATGAAATATTTATTTTTTGTTTTTTTTTTAATGGGAATTTTAGTGCTTTTTATTGGCATTTTTTTTTCCAAATAAAGTAATTTTAGTTTCATGTACACATTTTGTTAGATGATGATTTGATGGATTGTAATGACATTTTATGGGTTGATGATACTTTTTCTTTGGGGTTAAATAAACTATGTGTGCTTTTTCTTTTTCCTTTTTTTTTTTTTTTTTTTTTGTCATTTTGATGGAATGTAATTCAATCTAATGCTGTTTCTAATACACTTTTTTTGGTGTTCCCCTCATTTTGAAGTCGTGTAGATTTTATTTCATGCCAAAACTTTCATAGAATTTATTTACAACCATGCTACATCCCATCAATATAGCATCCTTAATTT
This sequence comes from Camellia sinensis, assembly GCF_055761805.1. Taxonomy (NCBI): domain Eukaryota; kingdom Viridiplantae; phylum Streptophyta; class Magnoliopsida; order Ericales; family Theaceae; genus Camellia; species Camellia sinensis. The sequence continues at coordinate 56,074,471 of NC_138967.1, forward strand.
ATCCCTAATGATGTAAGAGAGAGAATAAAGAAAGATAAAAAGAGGAGTGTGGGCTCACCCCTTCACATGGTCCATTCCATGTCATTGGGGGTGCCAAATTAGTGCTCCCAAACATTTTTCATTTATTTATGTGTGGTTTGGATAAATGGTATATACACTTAATAGAAGGGAAAAAGAGAAAAACAACGGTTACATACCTTTTTTTCCCCTATGCATCCGTTCTTGATGATTTGATTCAAAACCCGTTGTCAATAGTTGCCAAGTCTTTCATATGCACCCATTCTTCTTGGTTCTAAAAAAGATCTGCAAAAAAACCAGTTGTCAACCATTGCTGAATCAATAGTTCAAAAAAAAAAAAAAAACATTGCTGAATCAACAATGCATTTGATCAATGTTGGCAAAATGGCCGGACATCTCTTCTCTTCCTTGCATGAGATCAGCTCTCTCTCTCTCTCTCTCTCTCTATTTCGTAATGTACTGCAATCTGTTTAGATATTTAATGGTATCTAGTGAGCTTGGTGTTTGAGTCCCTTTATTCTGTTTTATTGATTGTATGTTGCGTTTTAAAAAAAAATTCATTGTTTTGGGAATTGGTTTTTTTAGTGACTTTTTTGATTTTTTTTATGAAAAGACATGGAAAAAAGTAGAGAGAAGAGTTGGCTTTTTTGTAGTGGCTTTTTGGCTAAAACTTGATGTTTCCAAAACAACCAGTGAAGTCTTTCAAAAACTGATTGTTGAAACATTTCCTTTAGTTGTTAGGTTTGTTTTGGTACAAGTGCATAGTCCTTCTGATTAGTATTTCATATGCATATTTGTTCATTATGAAATCTTACTTATCAAAAAAGGGGGGAATACCCCCTGAAAACAAGTTTGTTTTTACTTTGACCTATATTTATTGGAATTATTGAAATGAATTTACTAAAAGGTCACATTAACATGGTTCCCATAAACCAAAAACTAATAAACAACGACTATCAGTCAAAGAATTGTATTCATAATAAAAGATACTGCATCCAAATACTGCAAGCATGTATCTTAGGAGGCAAATATTAGTTTGTGGAACTCGGACAAAATTCTAACTAAACTAACTAGAACAAAGCAACTAAACCATAGCTTTGAAATGTTGGATGGCATGTTGTTCATTGTCACATAGGAGTGTCAATGAAGAGATGATAAAATGGAATTGAATGAGAGATAAACCGCTGTGTTGATGCTTGAGAGCAAATATACCATAAAATATACAAAGTAAGATATGGTACAAAATAGGAATGGCAATGGATGACCTACCCTGTGGGTATTCATGAAGACCCAATCCAAATACATGGATTTTTTCCTTTTTTCTTGTCCGTGGGGTAGCGTAAGTGATGTTCTTTAAATCTCTACTAGGGATGGAACGGGGATGGGTATCCACTAATTTTCCCATATGCTTTTTTTTTTTAGGTACATCAAATAATTATTTCTCCATATGGTTTCACTAGGGATAGCAATTTGGGTTAATGGGGATATTAATTCCCGTCCCCATTCCCCTATAATTATTTTTCCTCATTTCCCATTCCCCATAGGTACTACCCTCCCCATCTCCTAATGGGTTTGGATTTTCTCCAACCTAACACGACCTCTTTTTTTTTTTTCTTTTTTTAAAGATTCACAACCAAAGCTAAATATACATTCAATCTTATTTTATTTTATTTGGCTCAACAACAAAATCAAATACACATTAATTAACATTGTCATATTATTCTTGTCAAATTTTATATATATTTAGAATTTTTTAAATAAGAAAATTATATTCCTACAAAAAAATTTCATCTTCTTTTTAATTTTTAAAATTTTATATATCTCATTCTCCTCTCTATTAATTGATTTTCGATAATCTGAAAGTGAGTTGTTGCTCTCGTTTCTTTTTTTTTTTTAATTTTTATTTGCATTTATAGAATGAATTTTCTTGTTTCAATATCTCTTGCAATTGTTTTATTTGATTTTTCTCTAATTTGATGGTAACCTTAGATTGAATTTTCTAATTTTCATCTTAACTTAATTGAAATTGTGTACATTTTTGCCTTCAATTTCCACGTTTTGGTTATGATTAATTGCATGTTTTTCATCGATAGTCACAATCTTGTTGCCACAAGATTCTCGCCATCGCAAATCGTCGTTGCTGTAGTGAGAGGATGAGAGAGAGTGAGAATTAGAACTCTAATTGTAAATAGAGCAGTGAAAACATATGGTGTTCTTCCACCCTATGAAGTTAGATAATCATGTACTGAAATAAAGCTTTGTGTGGATGTCTTGACGCTAGTCTCACCAGTTCCATATGGTGTTCTTCTACCCTATGTAATGTCTGTGCAGTGGTAAGTAATTAGATTGGGGAATAGAATCAAGGTTCATAATTTTTTTCTAAAATTTTTGGTTGTTGAAATGGCGGAGATTCTATTAACTTTGAACGATATGCATTTCTCATGCTTCTATTAGTGTATTGCTTTGTCATATGCTCACTCACAGCAGCATACAAATGTGTGTTGTTCAATCTTTTATGTGTCTCGTTGTAAGTGGATAATGATGTAAATCTGTTAAGTGGTTATACTGAGACCTGTTTCTGACTCAGTCCTACAATTACTTTGTCATGGATTCAGAGGAAGCAGAGTATGCTACATTCAAGGAGAAGGTTAGGAGGAATGTTTACATTGACAACCTCTCACCTCAGGTCACTGAAGTTGTGCTGAGAACAGCACTCAATCAATTTGGGATTGTTGAGAAAGTTCAGTTCATTCCAAATTGCATAGAGCCGAGGAACATACCACGTTGTGCTTTGGTGGAGATGGAAAATTCAAAGCAGGCCAAACAAATTGTGTCGGAGATGGGTAATTTCCCATTCATGATGTCTGGGATGCCAAGGCTTGTCCGGGCTCGTGCTGCTGAAATGGAGATGTTTGAAGACCACCCAAGAAAGCCTGGGAGGAAGATAAAATTCCATTGGTTGGACCCACAAGACCCTGATTTTAAAGTGGCGAAGGAACTTAAGCTTCAGACCAGGAAACATGCAGCGGAATCTTCATTTGCGCTCAAGGTGAATTCTAGCATATCTTTAATATCCACTGTGTATCTTATTTTCTGTGGAAACCTTTCAGTTATTTATTTATTTATTTTTTCCCTTTTTGTTTGGTTGTCAGTGGGTTGTGCCTCCTTGCCACTTTCACAATACATTTTGCTATGTTGTTGTCTAAAAGGAAAAGGATAAATTACACTTTTCACCACCTATAATTTGACTAAATTTCACTTTGGTTCTTATTGTTTGAATTTGAACAATTTGGTCCCTACACTTTAAGGGCAGTTTCAATTTGATCATTCTGTCTAAATGACTGTCAATTTCTTCTACATGTACATCTTAGGAGAGTGACATGTGTAGCAAAATTGCCAATTTCAACGTCCAATTGGAAAGACCAAATTGAAATTATAGTGACCAAATTATTCAAACAATATCGAGTAAAATCAAATTTAGATCAAAAGTGTAATGTACCTAACCTCAAGGGGATGGCCCCGTGGTCAATCAATGCTTGGGGATGGGGGTGTGCTTCTTCCAAGATCTCAAGTTTGAAACCTCCTAGGTGCAAACAATTTTTTTGGGGTCGGTCCATACAAGGCAAAGCCCTTGGTTTAATTGAGACCCCCGCAAGTGGACGGTGGGATTGGTCTTTCAGATTAGTTGGTTCAATGGGCCGGATACCGAGTTATCAAAAAGAAAAGAAGTGTAATTTACCCCAAAAAAAAGTAACCAGTGATTTTTATTTCTTGTATTTAATTATTTAGTATTTTTTGTCTCGGGTTCAACTAGCACAGGAAAAGAAGCTTGCAAACAAACAGGCAGAGACTCTGAAGGCGAATTATGAGAAGTACGAGCTGATAGAGGGTGTTCTAAATGATGGAAGTGCAAATCGCTTGGCACGCCATTATAACATGAAATCATTGTGAGTTCTTGACAGGTTTCCTGATAAGTTTTCATTAGTTTGTTATTGTTTGGACTAAGAAACAGTAAACTTGTGTTGTTTAGTCAGTTCTAACATGGTTAATGGTTTAGTTAATTACCTAGTTTGCTTTTGTTCTTTGTCTAGTTCTTGATTAGAGTTAGTTTTCTGTAGTTAAGACAGTTGGGTTGTTTTGAAAGGCGAGTGTACAACAATGGTGGTGGAAGGTTGTTGAAACTCTTTTCTAGAAGACTTGAATGGAAGCTATTTTCGATCATTGCACATTGATTTTTTTCTCCAGCATGAAGAGAAAAAAGCATGTTAACAACTTCAGTTATTTAACAATTCATTCATAAAGAAACAGAGTGACTTCTTAACAACAATACTTTCCATTGGAACTATTGTCCCTGCATTGTGATGGTGTCCTTAATTAGGTGTAAATCATTGTATTGCTTTTGAGACCTGCTGATTATAAGTTGTTCATAGTTTTATGTGAGGTGATTGTTTTGCATTTGAATGAGTATTTTGCATAGTCGGTAATTGATTTTTCATTTCAAAAAAGTATATTTGGAATTTTTCTGCCTTAAACTAGGTACTTAGTATTTGTATTCTCTTGATTTAGCAAGTTTTACCCCTCCATTGAAAAGTTCACTTTCTTTAGAATAAAAATAGTGAAATTTCACTGTCTAATAGTCAAAATTCACTCTAACGGAGCCAAATGAAACTAAGTTTCATGTTTGGTTTGCATGATGGACTCCCCTAAAAGAACTCTGGCACGCATGTAAATGAGGTGCCCTACCCAATTGAGCTATAGCCCTTAGCGCTTGTGTTCCCCGTTTTATCATGCAGAGAATTTCTTACCAAGATGACTATTACATGATCTAACATTAAAGCTGCTTGATTGGTATTATGTAATCACGTATTCTAATCTTTTGAACCCTAAGCCCCATCCTATCTCCACTGAATCTATTTCGGGAAGTACTCTAAAAAAATGAACATTTTCTCTCCTAAGCCATTTCGGGTTAACAAGATGTAAAAGCATTTGTGCAGTGAGAGAGAACGAATGTCATGATTGTGGTTTTAAATCAATAATGATAGGAAAGCTACATTCATTTGGGTTTTTCGATTCTAATAAAATGCAATCAAGTATGAGTTGGTGATCTAAACATATATGGATAAAACTTATAAAGAGGTTTCGAAAAACAAGTAATTTTTGTTGGGCCTTTATCATTTTTGTAGGTTTATTGGGATTTTTATTGGTTGGAACTTCTACGATCTTACGGAGCCTGATCATGTATGACATAATTGTCAATATTTTTGGGAAAATTTACCCCCGCGTCCCAAAAATAAATAAATAAATAAAATAAAATCTAAAGTTTGACTCTTGTAACAAAATAAATCTTTAGTCTTTTATTTTGTAAGTTTAAATCCTAATTTTTATTTTTTTTATTTGCAATCTAAACTACTACCCTATTTCCATTAAGTAAAATTGATAAATAAAAAAAAAGTGTGTATTTTAGTTATTAAACTCAATGTAAGTGTACATAAAATGTTCAAAATACCATTTTCTATTAAATTTAATGTCTAAAATACTCTTTTTCAGTCGATTTTACGTAATGAAAATAAGAAAATGGTATAAATTTAAAACAAATTAGAAGTTTAGGGTTTAAATTGATAAAATTAAAAATTCAATAATTATTTTATTAAAAGGGTCAAACTTTGAGATTTTTGTTTTTTTATAATTTCCCTCAATTTTTTTATTGGGAAAATTGCAAAAAAATTCCAAGATTTAACCTTATATGAAATTAAAATGTGTTTCTAATTTTTATAATTTAAACTTTGATTTTCAACAACCTTGGCATCTATCTATATCTGCTAACAATTTATATTGACTAAGCCAAGGGAATTGGATAGGGTTGGGTTGGGTTGAGTTGGGTCAGGATGGGAAAGGGAAGAGAAAAGGGAAGGAGTAAACAATTTACATTGACTAGCCTAGGGAGATTGGATTCGGTTGGGTTAGGGTAGAGTGAGAAAAAGGGAATGTGAAGGGGCTTTAATTGATTGGGTATGTCTACAAAGTGTTGGCCAAAGGATTAAGGGTCATTGCTGTGCCTTTAGCATAGTTGTGACTGTTGTGTCTTAATTTGAGGTATATTATGGGTTTATTTTTATGGCCCAACACATACATGGAAGGTTTGGATCACTTTGGGAGTGTGAGGGTCATCCCCCAAAAGGGGTCCCAAACAGTTTCTAAAGAAAAAGAGTAATGATTAAGACCTGCACCCCTATAAAACCTCCATAAAACCCTCACAAATCTGACACATACATGAGTGGGCCCATACATACATAGAGGGTCAGAATCACTTTATAGTGGATAGAGTTGTATTGGTTAGCCAAATAGCCCTCGATGTAATGGTTAAATTTTTTGATTAGAACCTTACATTATTGGTGTAACGTAGACAAATTCTACTTGAGAATTCAACTCGAATTTCTTTATGACTTGAATAAAATATTTTTGAATTCGGTGTAAATTTAAGCAAAAATCAGAAGTTTGAATTAAATTAGAGTAAATTTGGACAAAGACACTAAATAACTTGAGCAACCCAAAATCCAGATAATATATTTATATATATATATATATATATATTAAATGTAAACATAAATTATTAATCACTGAATGATATTAAAGTAAATCGTTAGATTATATTGAATATATATTATAAACAAAGGGTAAATTACATTGACACTCCCTGAGGTTTATATTTATTACAGTTCTCCTCACCTTTTGGAAATTACATCCACTTCCCTGAGGTTTAAAGTTTCATTACATATGGCTCCCTCCAGCAATTTAATTTTTTTCAATACCAATTTTGCCCTAACTGGGTAAATTACATTGACACCCCTCACATTTTAGAAATTACAATCCCCTCCGAAAGGTTTAAAGTAGCATTCCCAATTGCTTCCTCGGTTAGTATTAGTTGAAAAAAAAATTCATTGAAAAAAAAAATTAATGGGAAAAAAAATAATTTGAAAAAAAATTAATTGAAAAAAAAAATTTGTTAGTTAAATTTTTAAATTTCTGTCTAAAAACTAACGTAAACTCATTTTTTTAATTTACGTTTTTTCCTCAAATTTACAAATTGAGACAACCATTTATAAACCAAAAAAATTATCAAACAAATTTTTATGACAATTTTTAAAATTTTTGTAAATATAAATTGAAAACTGAAAACGAAATGGTTACCAAACAGGCCTCAGATATAAAAATGTCGTAAAATTAACAAATAATTAAATAAGTTACCAACGTAAGAAATAACTTATCAAAAGATTCTTAGGCTATATATGGTTTGATTTTTAGAAAAAAATTTTAAAAATTAATTTGGTTAAGAAATAAAAAATAAAAAATAATTATCATTTTTATATAATTTTTATCTTTCAAGTGTAATAAACATAAACCTCAAGGGTGTCAGTGTAATTTTTATCTTACGTTGGTTTTTAAACAGAAATTTAAAAATTTGACTAAAAATTTTTTTTGTTCAATTGATTTTTTTTTCAGATAATATTTTTTCCAATTAATTTTTTTTTTCAATGAATTTTTTTTTCAACTAATACTAACTGAGGAGGCAATTGGTAATGCTACTTTAAACCTTGGGGAAGGGATTGTAATTTCTAAAATGTGAGGGGTGTCAATGTAATTTACCTAGTGAGGGAAAAATTGGTATTTAAAAAAATTAAATTGTTGGAGGAAGTAATTTATAATAAAACTTTAAACCTCAGGGAAGGAGATATAATTTCCAAAAGGTAAGGGGGGAAACTGTAATAAACATAAACCTCAGGGGGTGTCAATGTAATTTACCCACAAACAAATAAAACAACAAAAAATCTTCCATTTTTTAATTTTTCACTCAAAAATTGTAAAAACCAGCGTAGCGGTACATAGGTTCTTCAGTTTTTATCTCTCACATTACATAAATTATTTGCTTTTTATAAAAGAAAAATGTAAATAGAGTTTAATTTTAATAAATTAATTAACTTAGTTGTTCAAACAAACAAAAATCCTCAAATTTATATGCAATTCAGACAATTCAATCAATTCCAAACTAACTCGAGTTAGGCTTGGATAGATAACCTCGTATTATAAGTCAAACTTAAATAGGTCTAGATAGTTCTTAACACAATTTAAACTGAACTTAAACAACCTTTTTAATCCGTTTGAACTTGTCCGAGGTACACCTCTATCTTCAACAATGCTATATCAACCGAATTTGATCAAGATTTTGATATGATATGATGCACACCCAAGGTTTTAAAAAGTGGCCGCAACCGTTACGTAACGCCGTTACGTAACGATTGTGGTAGTTACCGCCACCCGTTACGGCCATTTTCACAGTGCGATTGAGATTCACAGGTGTGTCGGCCATAGCGGTTACCGTAGCTGTCATAACAGTGCCGTAACAGCTTGTTACGCACCGTTACGTAACGGTTCCAAACTGTTTCTTTCGAAAAAACACACAAAACAAAAACAAAAAAAAATTGAAAATGGGAAAAGAGGGATAGAGAGAAGATGAAAGATAAAGAGAAAAGATGGAGGAACAAGAGATAGAGAGAGAGAAGATGAAAGAAGAACATGTTATTGATTTGTTGAAGTTGTAAGACCTATGTTATTCTATTCTGCTGCTATCATTCAACCTTTTTGTTTGTGTGTCTAATAATAATAATAATAATAATAATAATAATAATAATAATAAGTGTGGTCATTATCTATTTGGCTTGGTTAATATATATATATATATATATTTAGGCACTTATTTATTCTCTTACTTTTGTCATTGTTTATCTTATATATAATAGTTAGTGATTGATTTTTTGTATAATATAAAGTCATTAATTATTAAAATAAAATGTAAAAAACTCAGTTTATAGTGATTTAAAAATATGAAATATATTAGATTATACTTAAAAATTTACAAAAATTGATCAATATTTATTTTAAACCCAATAAATATGATTATGGAAAAAAAATATGCATATCGGTAAATTTTTTTCAAATTGTGCAAAAAATAAAAAAAATTCACAGTTTCGGTTACCACAACCGTTATGCCATGGCCTTTACACCCCGCAACCGCAACCGCTCCACCGCCACCGCCACCGTTATGGCTACGGCGACCACAACCGTTTTTTAGAACCTTGTGCATACCAATCGTTTTCATCTAGCGTATAGTAAATCTTGATCAAAATCTAGTTGTCCACCCGTCCACCCAGTCGTTCACCAATGGTCAATTTCAAAATTTGATAAAAGGTTAAACGCTCCTTCATTTTGATGAAAAAATTGCCACATCCTTTAATTGATACCACTTTGATGACAGGATTGGGGCATCATTTTCACTAAATTTTTATCAAATTTAAATTTGATGAAAAATATGAGTACATGTTAGAGATGGTCTTGAGTGGTTCCACTTTTCAAGAGATATGATGCATGTTCTGGAGAAATTATTCATTCCCCCTATGACAAATCTAGGTGGTGCCCCAATCAGAATATTATTGGTTGAAACAGCGACTCTTACTATTTGTTTTTGTCTCTTTTCAAGAGACAGTTAGACACTTATTTAAACATGAATGGTATAAAATAATGCTCTTAAACTATCAAATTACTTTTCATGTTCGTAGGGCGGTGTGGTGAATAGTCGAGATCAACTAAGAGTTTGATTTATATTCTAAAAAAAAAAAACCCTCGTTTAGCATGAGACTTCTTTAAGGTTTGGGGTTAATTTGGTCACAAAAAGATAAAATAGGCTAAAAAATCAATAAAACAAAATGTTACATGCAAATCATAATCATTTCACTTTTTCTCTCACAAAAGTCAAAAAGCTCAACTCAAACAATTTTTTTGGGCCAGACGACCTCGTTTGGAAATATGCTATTTCAATAACTTTTAAATTTTTTTACTAAAATATGAGATACCAAAATTTTAATATATTTGATATTACTTTTTGACTTTTTATAAAAAGATGTGCAAAAAGTAAAGAAAAAAAAGAAATTTTAACTTTTTGGTATAGGTTAATGACTTTTTTATTTTTTAGTAATTTTTTAACTTTTAAACTAAAATATTGAGTTGCTAAACGAAAGGTAAAAAATCAAAAAGTCAACACACTTTCCAAACGAAGCCAAAAAAACAAGAGTTTGAATTTGATTCCAATATTTGATAATATGGATAATACATAGGTTAATTTAGCATACTAAAAAATAAAATAGTTTATGTAATTTCATCAATAAAAGTTTTTAAAAAAAAGAAAAATTGTAAATAAGTGATGTTTTTATAAAATATTTATAAATTCATAGAAAAAGTAATAAATTTAATCATTAAATTTGATGAACTTTTTCATCTATATAATTCTTTTTAGAAAGAAACCGCCTCTGGCGAGAGAGAGAAAGGAGGAGGAGGAGGAGAGCCGAAGCCCGAAGGATTCGCGAATTCCTTTTCAGGTAATGCCATTTCCACCATCCATCTCTCTCTCTCCTTCTTCTTGGGCGAACATTCTTTTATTTGATTTCGTGATCAGGAAAAAAACCACTCTGGTTTGAGCTATTTGGTTCAACAGGAAAAAAAAAAAAAAAAAAAAAACCCTACTTATGCTCTATTGAGGAAGACACGTATCTTTGTTCTTCAACTTCAAGAAACAAAAAACAACTACAATTGTCAAGCCCACATATCACATTATCAACAACTGCATCTACAAAAAACAAAAAACAAAAAAGAAGAGAAATGCTATTTATCCCCTAATTAATTTGTTTTATTTTTCATTTCCTAGTGTTGTTCATGTAATAAAAGTCAATGTTTATGTCTAGAATTCACTGTATTTGAAAAACAGTGAGACAACACCCCCCCCCCCCCCACACACACACACAAAAATAAAGGAATTTTAGTTTCATGAACACACTTTGTTAGATGATGATTTGACGGATTGTAATGACATTTTATGGGTTGATGATACTTTTTCTTTGGGGTTAAATAAATTATGTGTGTTTTTTCTTTTTCCTTTTTATGTCATTTTGATGGAATGTAATTCAATCTAATGCTGTTTCTAATACACTTTTTTTTGGTGTTTCCCTCATTTTCTAATACAATCATGCTACATCCCACCAATATATCATCCCTAATCTATCCCTAATGACGTAAGAGAGAGAGAATAAAGAGAGAGAGAAGAGTGTAGGCCCACCCCTTCACACGGTCCATGCCATGTCATTAGGGGTGCCAAATTAGTGCTTCCCAAACATTTTGCATTTATTTATGTGTGGTTTGGATAAATGGTATATACACTTAATAGAAGGGAAAAAGAGAAAAACAACAGTTTCATACCTCTTTTTCCCCTATGCATCCGTTCTTCATGATTTGACTCAAAACCCATTGTCAATAGTTGCCAAGTCTTTCATATGCACCCATTCTTCTTGGTTCTAAAAAAGATCGGCAAAAAAACCGGTTGTCAACCATTGCTGAATCAATAGTTCAAAAAAAAAAAAAAAAAACCGTTGTTGAATCAATGATGCATTTGATCAATGTTGGCAAAATGGCCGGAGGTCTCGTCTCTTCCTCCCATGAGATCAACTCTCTCTCTCTCTCTGTGTTTCGTAATGTACTGCAATCTCTTTAGATATTTAATGGTACCTAGTGAGCTTGGTGTTTAAGTCCCTTCATTCTGTTATATTGATTGTTTGTTGGGTTTTAAACAAAATTCGTTGTTTTGGGAATTGGCTTTTTTAGTGGATTTTTGATTTTTTACGAAAAAACATGCAAAAAAGTAGAGAGAAGAATTGGCTTTTTTGTAGTGGCTTTTTGGCTAAAACTTGATGTTCCCAAAACAACCAGTGAATTCTTTCAAAAACTGATTTGTGAAATATTTCCTTTAGCTGTTAGGTTTGTTTTGGTACAAGTGCGTAGTCCTTCTGATCAGTACTTCATATGCATATTTGTTCATTATGAAATCTTACTTAACAAAAAAGGGGGGAATACCCCCTGAAAACAAGTTTGTTTTTACTTTGGCCTAGCTATATTGGAATTATTGAAATGAATTTACTAAAAGGTCACAGTAACAGGTTTCCCATAAATCAAAACTAATAAACAACGGCTATCAGTCAAAGAATTATATTCATAATAAAAGATGCTGCATCCAAATACTGCAAGCATGTATCTTAGGAGGCAAATATTAGTTTGTGGAACTCAGACAAAAGTCTAACTAAACTAACTAGAACAAAGCAACTTAACCATAGCTTTGAAATGTTGGATGGCATGTTGTTCATTGTCAGATAGGAGTGTCAATGAAGAGATGATAAAATAGAATTGAATGAGAGATAAACCGCTGTGTTGATGCTAGAGAGCAAATACGGAACTTTTAACCATAAAATATAAAAAGGAAGATATGGTAGAGAATGCAATTCCCCACCTTTTTGGAAAACTCTTCAAAGCATTATTTTTTAGAAGAAAGTTAAAAAATTGAATGTATGGAGAAACAACTGAAAATATACGGGCCTAGAAAGATAACTTATACAATCAGTTATCTCAGTGGCTTGTGAATGGCAAAGATCTCTATCTCATATAAACAACATCGAGTGTGGGTTGGCTAGCATTAATCATCTCCATCACACCATGATGAGTGGTCTATGAAGTTAGATTAAATCATGTACTGAAATAAAGCTTTGTGTGGATGTCTTGATGCCAGTCTCACCATTCCATATGGTGTTCTTCCACCCTATGTAATGTCTGTGCAGTGGTAAGTAATTAGATTGGGGAATAGAGTCAAGGTTCATAATTTTTATTTTTATTTTTAATTTTTGGTTGTTGTTTTATTTTTATTTTTAATTTTTGGTTGTTGAAATGGCGGAGATTCTATTAACTTTGGACGCTATGCATTTCTCATGCTTCTATTAGTGTATTGCTTTGTCATATGTTCACTCACAGCAGCATACAAATGTGTGTTGTTCAATCTTTTATGTGTCTCGTTGCAAGTGGATAATGATGTAAATCTGTTAAGTGGTTATACTGAGACCTGTTTCTGACTCAGGCCTACAGCTACTTCGTCATGGATTCAGAGGAAGCAGAGTATGCTGCATTTGAGGAGAAGGTTAGGAGGAATGTTTACATTGACAATCTCTCACCTCAGGTCACTGAAGCTGTGCTGAGAACAGCACTCAATCAATTTGGGAATGTTGAGAAAGTTCAGTTCATTCCAAATTACACAGAGCCGAGGAACATACCACGTTGTGCTTTGGTGGAGATGGAAAATTCAAAGCAGGCCAAACAAATTGTGTCGGAGATGGTTAATTTCCCATTCATGATGTCTGGGATGCCAAGGCCTGTCCGGGCTCGTGCTGCTGAAATGGAGATGTTTGATGACCACCCAAGAAAGCCTGGGAGGAAGATAAAATTCCATTGGTTGGACCCACAAGACCCTGATTTTACAGTGGCAAAGGAACTTAAGCTTCTGACCAGGAAACATGCAGCGGAATCTTCATTTGCCCTCAAGGTGAATTCTAGCATATCTTTAATATCCACTGTGTATCTTATTTTCTGTGGAAACCTTTCTGTTATTTATTTATTTTTTTTTCCTTTTTGTTTGGTTGTCTGTGGGTTGTGCCTCCCTGCCACTTTCACAATACAATTTGCTATGTTGCTGTCTAAAAAGAAAAGGATAAATTACACTTTTCACCACCTATAATTTGACTAAAATCTCACTTTGGTTCTTATTGTTTGAATTTGAACAATTTGGTCCCTACACTTTAAGGGTAGTTTCAATTTGATCATTCTGTCCAAATGACTGTCAATTTCTTCTACATGTACATCTTAGGAGAGTGACATGTGTAACAAAATTGCCAATTTCAACGTCCAATTTAAATAGAAGGACCAAATTGAAACTAGGCTGAAAGTATAGTGACCAAATTGTTCAGACAATATAGAGTAAAATCAAATTTAGATCAAGAGTGTAATTTACCTAACCTCAAGGGGTTGGCCCCGTGGTCAATGCTTGGGGCCGGGGGTGTGCTTCCTCCAAGATCTCAGGTTTGAAACCTCCTAGGTGCAAATAATTTTTTTGGGGTCGGTCCATACAGGGCAAAGCCCTTGGTTTAATTGAGACCCCCGCAAGTGAACGGTGGGATTGGTCTTTCAGATTAGTTGGTTCAATGGGCCGGATACCGAGTTATCAAAAAGAAAAGTGTAATTTACCCAAAAAAAAGTAACCTGTGATTTTTATTTCTTGTATTTAATTATTTAGTTTTTTTTGTCTCAGGTTCAACTAGCACAGGAAGAGAAGCTTGCAAACAAACAGGTGGAGACTTTGAAGGCGAATTATGAGAAGTACGAGCTGATAGAGGGTGTTTTAAATGATGGAAGTGCAAATCGCTTGGCACGCCATTATAGCATGAAATCATTGTGAGTTCTTGACAGGTTTCCTGATAAGTTTTTATCAGTTTGTTATTGTTTGGACTCAGAAACAGTAAACTTGTGTTGTTTAGTCAGTTCTGACATGGTTAATGGTTTAGTTAATTACCTAGTTTGCTTTTGTTCTTTGTCTAGTTCTTGATTAGAGTTAGTTTTCTGTAGTTAAGACAGTTGGGTTGTTTTGAAAGGCAAGTGTACAGCAATGGTGGTGGAAGGTTATTGAAACTCTTTTCTAGAAGACTTGAATGGAAGCTATTTTCGATCATTGCACGTTGATTTTTTTCTCCAGCGTGAAGAGAAAAAAGCATGTTAACAACTTCAGTTATTTAACAATTCATCCATAAAGAAACAGAGTAACTTCTTAACAACAATACTTTCCATTGGAACTATTGTCCCTGCATTGTGATGGTGTCCTTAATTAGGTGAAAATCATTGTATTGCTTTTGAGACCTGCTGATTATAAGTTGTTCATAGTTTTATTGTGAGGTGATTGTTTTGCATTTGAGTAAGTATTTTGCATAGTCGGTAATTGATTTTTCATTTCAAAAAAGTATATTTGGAATTTTGCTGCCTTAAACTAGGTACTTAGTATTTGTATTCTCTTGATTTTGCAAGTTTTATCCCTCAATTGAAAAATTCACTTTCTTTAAAATGAAAATAGTGAAATTTCACTGTCTAATAAATGAAACTAAGTTTAATGCTTGGTTTGCATGATGGACTCCCCTAAAAGAACCCTGGCACGCATGTAAATGAGGTGCCCTTAGTGCATGTGTTCCCCATTTTATCATGCAGAGAATTTCTTATCAAGATGACTCTTACATGATCTGACATTAAAGCTGCTTGATTTGTATTACGGATCCACATATTCTAATCTTTTGAGCTATATGCCCCACTCTATCTCCACTGAATCTATTTCGGGGAGTACTCTAAAAAATGAATATTTTCTCTCTCAAGCCATTTCGGGTTAACAAGATGTGAAAGCATTTTGGGATGTGGAGTGAGAGAAAAAGAATCAACAATGATTGAGAGTCACAATTTTTGTGACTCAAATGGCTCGAAATTGTTAAAACGACGTCGTTTTGAGTACAAAACAACTTTAAAATTGTCAAAACGACGTCGTTTTGGCAATTTTGAGCCATTTGAGCCACAAAAATTGTGGCCCTCAAACATTTTCCAAAAAGAATATCATGATTGAGGTTTTAATTCAATAATAATAGGGAAGCCACATTCATTTGGGATTTTCGATTCCAATAAAATGCAATCAAGTATGAGTTGGTGATCTAAACATATATGGATAGAACTTATAAAGAGGTCTCGAAAAACAAGTAATTTTTGTTGGGCCTTTATCATTTTTGTAGGTTTATTAGGATTCTTGTTGAAACTTCTACGATCTTACGGAGCCTACTCATGTATGACATGATTGTCAATTTTTTTGGGGAAAATTAACGCCCCCCCCCCCTCTCCAAAAAAAATAAATCTGAGTTGGACTCTTATAACAAAATAAACCGTTCGCCTTTTATTTTGTCATTTTAAATCCTAAATTTTATTTTTTATTTTCAATCTAAACCATTACCCTATTTCTATCAAGTAAAATTGGTAAAAAAAAGAGAGTGCATTTTAGTCATTAAACTCAATGTAAGTGTATATAAAATGTCTGAAATATCATTTTTCATTAAATTTAATGTCTAAAATACTCTTTTTCAGTCGATTTTACGTAATGAAAATAAGAAAATTGTATAAATTGAAAACAAATAAAAAGTTTAGGGTTTAAATTGATAAAATTAGAAACTTCAAGATTTATTTTGTTAAAAGGGTCAAACTCTGAGATCTTTCTTTTTTATAATTTCCCTCAATTTTTTTATAGGGAAAATTGCAAAAAAATCCCAAGATTTAACCTTTTATGAAATTAAAATGTGTTTCTAATTTTTATAATTTAAACTTTGATTTTCAACAACCTTGGCCATCTATCTGTATCTGCTAACAATTTATATTGACTAACCCAGGGAAATTGGATAGGGTTGGGTTAGGGTGGGAAAGGGAAGAGAAAGGGGAAGGGGTTAACAATTTATATGGACTAGCCTAGGGAAATTGGGTTGGGTTGGGTTGGGTTGGGGTAGAGTGAGAAAAAGAGAATATGAAGGGGCTTTAATTGATTGGCTGTGTCTACAAAGTGTTGGCCAAGAGATTAAGGCTCATTGCTATGCCTTTAGTAGTGATTGTTGTGCCTTAATTTAAAGTGTATTATGAATTTATTTTTATGGCCCCGCACACATGGAAGGTCAGGATCACTTTGAGAGTGTGAGGATCATCCCTAAAAGGGGTCCCAAACATTTTCCAAAGAAAAATAGCAATGATTAAAACCTCCACCTCTACAAGACCTCCATAAAACCCCCCACAAATCTGACACATACATGAGTGGGCCCTACACATACATGGAGGGTCAGGATCACTTTTATAGTGGATGGAGTCGTATTGGTTAGCCAAATAGCCCTAGATGTAAGGGTTTAAATTTTTTATTAGAACCTTACATTATTGGTGTAGCTTAGACGAATTCTACTTGAGAATTCAACTCGAATTTTTTTATGACTTGCATAAAATATTTTTGAATTCGGTGTAAATTTAAGCAAAAATCAGAAGTTTGATTTAAATTAGAATATTATAATTCAAACTTAAACAGGTCTAGATAGTTCTTAACACAATTTAAATTGAACTTGAACAACCTTTTTAATCTGTCTGAACTTGTCCAAGTTACACCTCTATCTTCAGCAATGCAACGGCCCCGTTTGGTAGAGCTGTGGAAAAGTGATTATAGCTTAACAGCTTATACCTTATAACTGTGAACATAAGCTGACTTTTAACTTATAAATTAAGCTTTTCCTCCCCCACTCAAAGAATAAGTTGATTTTTGACTTACAAAAAGCTATAAGTTATATTATTAAGCTAAACCAAACACATAAAAATAGCTTAAATTAAGCTAAAAGCTGAAATAAGCTGGAAATAAGCCCTACCAAACAGGGCCAACATCCACTGAATTTGATCAAGATTTTGATATGATATGATGGAGTCCAATTGTTTTCGTCTAGCATATAGTAAATCTTGATCAAAATCCAATTGTCCACCCGTCCACCCAGCCATCCACCAATGGTCAATTTCAAAATTTGATAAAAGGTTAAACGCTCCTTCATTTTGATGAAAAATCTGCCGCTTCCTTTATTGATATCACTTTGATGACAGGATTGGGGCACCCTTTTCACTAAATTTTCATCAAATTTAAATTTGATGAAAGATATGAGTAAATGTTAGAGATGGTCTTGAGTGGTTCCATGTCATGACCCTAAACCCGCCCCTATGGGTTTAGCACCGTAACCGGCCAGTAATCCGAGATTACCGAAGGCCTGCTTAACAGTAATACAGAGTACAGGGGCTGGCGGAAGCCAAAACAGTAAATAGACAGTGTCCAATGAGCTGTGACAGTCTGTATGCAAAAGACTTTTCATTCAAATATATATATATATACAGTCAGACCAAACAGTATGTACATATATATAATCATTCAGTCAAGGACCTAATCCCTAATAAACAGTACAGTACAGTACAGTAAACAAAACGGTTACAGAGACGGAAGGGGGAGCTAAAACACCCCTAAGCCATAACTTGGCAGCCTCGGAACCTCGCATTGAGGCACATAGGTTGGCTTGACAAAACTGGAGTTCACCCCGGTGCTCCTAGCTGCGGTCTGGTGCCTGTACACCTACATATATATATAAGCAGCGAGCTAAAGCCCAGCGAATAACATAGTGCGTAAAGGGGTTAAGAATGAATGTCCTTACAGTAATGAAAACAGTTCATTAAATCAGTATTTCAGTCGTTCAGTCGATGCAGTCATATATGGTACATCCATTAGCATAACAGTACAGTAAACAGTAGGTCTTAAAAGACCGAGTAGTAAATGAAGGCCATCAATCAGTAACAGTAGTGGTTCCAACAAGGGAACCGACAAAGATCTCTATAACAGTAACAGTCAGTAACAGTAGTTGCTAAGGATGCCACAATACAGTTCAGAATAGAGGACATACATTCATTCAGTTAACAGTAATCAGTTCAGAAAGCAGTACAGTTCAATCGTTCAGAAGATAATCAATTTGAACATATCTTTACACAGTTGTTACTCACAGTGTTCTGGGCTACAATAAAGCTAGAGCGCGTCCCCAGTCGCCAACCCTACACAGTTACAGATTGAACACACACTAAGCTACACAGTTAGGAAAGATAACAACTTAATCCCTAATCTGCCTCGGTGTGGTTCTACATCTATATCCTCAATAAGATGTCTTAAACTAGGCCTAAGAATGCCTAGAATGAGATGAGGATGCAAAGATGCACTTGAAAAAGCATTTTCAGACTTTTCAGAAAACAGGGGTCACGCTCGAGCGTAGGTTACCCCGCTCGAGCTGACATGCAGACAAAGGTTTCCCGCTCGAGCGTAGACTTACCCGCTCGAGCATTCTGCAAAACAGTCAAAAGTGCTGGATAGGCAAAAATCACGCTCGATTGGGCGCTCGACACCCGCTCGAGCATGAGACACAATGTCCCGCTCGAGTGTCAATTATTCCGCTCGAGCGGACTTCAAAACAGAACAAAATGCTGGGAGCACGATTTCCACGCTGGAGCGCCAGTCACCCCGCTCGTGCGTGAGTCCAAATTCTGAAAATTCCAGATTTGAACCTCAAGCTCAAAACCAAGTCTTAAACCATAAATTTCGATCCTCTTGGGCCAATTTTCCAGAAAACACATCAAAACTCATACTTTAATATGATTCAAAACTCAATTTATAAAATCAAAGCCCAAGGGTGTTTCAAATAAATCCAATTCAAACCAATTTCCATGAATATGAAGAACATGCAAACATGCATGAATTGAAATCATTTCAAAGCTCAATTTGATGCTCTAAGGAGCCATTTGTTCCAAAAACAAGATGAAAACACGGACTTAACATAACCATGAGCATGCATGAGACAATTCTCCATGGAATCAACTCAAAATTCAATAGTATAGGCATGCATGCATGAATATTAAGCTAAAATTCAGCAATTAAGAGCCATAACTTGGCTCTAGACTTCAATTTGCTCAAAACCATGCAAGAATCAATTCAAAACATACACAAGAGGCAATGAATCTACCTTAGGTCTAGTAGTTCAAGATGTACAAGCTCAATTTTGCAAAGAACTCCTCAATATACTTCAATCCTCCTAATTTCCAAGCAAGACCAAGCAAAATGAGATGAAATCCAACTCTCTCCCTTATCTCCCTCTCTCTAGTCGGCAAAGGCAAGGAATGAGCTGAGCAAAAGTGTGCCTAGGTGTATACTAAGGCTCAAATGTTGATCATGGTATGGGCCACTCATGTGGCAAAATGGTAAATAAGGCCAACTATGCAATTTAACTCATTTTAATCTAATTTAATCGTACCTAATCAGTTTTCAGGTAACTACACCATAAAATCACATAAATTACGATGATCATAAAACACTAACCGGTTTCCGGTTCGGCCGCCGATAAGGCCTTCAATTAGCAGTTTAAACACAAAGACACGAACAGATAATCAAATAACCAAACAGATAGAATTACAATTAAACAGATATACTCAGCCATTTCAGTTTCAAATTTCAGTCAGTCAGTTCAGTATTTTATTCAGTTCAATTATCAATCAGTTTCAGTTTCAGTTTAACGGTAATCAGTGGTTATTCGGTAAACAGTGACGAAGGTTGTTACATTCCACTTTTCAAGAGATATGATGCATGTTCTGGAGAAATTATTCATTGTCTTAGTGGCAAATCTAGGTGGTACCCCAATCAGAATATTATTGGTTGAAACAGTAGGTCTCACTACCTGTTTTTGTCTCTTTCGAAGAGACAATTAGACACTTGTTTAAACATGAATGGTATGGAGTAATGCTCTTAAACCATCAAATAACTTCTCATGTTCGTGGGGTGGTGTGGTGAATAGTGGAGATCAACTAAGAGTTTGATTTACATTCTAAAAAAAAAAAACCCTCGCTTGGCATGAGACTTCTTTAAGGTTGGGGGTTAATTTAGCCACAAAAAAATAAAATAAGCTAAAAAAATCAATAAGACAAAATGTTACATCCAAACTATAATCATTTCACTTTTTCTCTTACAAAAGTCAAAAAGCCTAACCCAAACGAATTTTTTAGGCCAGACGGCCTCGTTTGGGAACATACTATTTTAATAACTTTTTGACTGAAATATGAGATAAAAAAATTAATATGTTTGGAATTACTTTTTGACTTTTTATAAAAAGATATGCAAAAAGTAAAAAAAAAAAATTTACTTTTTAGTATACGTTATTGACTTTTTTATTTTTTAGTAATTTTTTGACTTTTAAACTAAAATATTGAGTTGCGAAACGAAAGTTAAAAAGTCAAAAAGTCAACTCATTTCCCAAACAAAGCCGAAAAAACAAGAGTTTGAATTTGATTCCAATAGTAGATAATATGGATAATACATAGGCTAATTTGGCATACTAAAAAATAAAATAACTTAAAAAGTTAATAATATAAAATATTACATCTAAATTATAATTATTTAATTTTATTTCTCACAAAATTTATAAAAAAAAAATCAAAAGTTCATTCAAAATGAAACTTTTTTAGTCAGGTTAAAATATCTAAAAATGCCAACCTTTTTTTTTTCCCCTCCTTCAGATGAAGGCTAAATAGTATGGGTAAATTGCACTCACTTCCCTAAGGCTTGGAGTATTACAGTTTATTCCACATTTTTACATAATTATGCTAACATCATTTTAATATAATTAAAGTGGTCAAAACTAATGCATATAGTGGATAAATACTTAATTAAAAAAAGATGAATATATATTTTAGTAACTAAAATCTTAAAAATAATATAATTATGTTAAAAATATCATTTTTTTAAAAAAATCTCGTGAAGGTGTAAAATTATATAGTTTATATAATTTCATCAATAAAAGTTTTTAAAAAAAAGAAAAGAAAAATTGTAAATAAGTGAAGTTTTTTAAAAATATTTATAAATTCATAGAAAAAGTTACTAAATAATCATTAAAATTGATGAACTTTTCATCTATATAATTTTTTTCCAGCAACTTGAAACCGCCTCTGCCGAGAGAGAGAGAGAGAGACAGAGGAGGAGGAGTAGAGCCGAAGCCCGAAGGATTCGTGAATTCCTTTTCAGGTAACGCCATTGCCACCATCTCTCTTCTCTCTTCTCTCTTCTCTCTTCTTCTTTTTCTTGGGCGAACACTCTTTTATTCGATTTCGTGATCAGAAAAAAACCACTCTGGTTTTGAACTATTTGGTTCAACAGAAAAAAAACCCTACTCATGCTCTATTGAGGAAGACACATATCTTTGTTCTTCAACTTCAAGAAACAACAACAATTGTCAAGCCCACATATCACATTATCAACAACTGTACCTACAAAAACAAAAAACAAAAAACAAAAAAAAGAATAGAAATGCTATTTATCCCCTAATTAATTTGTTTTTATTTTTCATTTCCTACTGTTATTCATGTAATAAAAGTCAATGTTTATGTGTAGAATTCACTGTATTTGAAAAACAGTGAGACTCACCACCCTTTCATATGTATATTCCATGTCATTAGGGATGCCAAATTAGTTCTCACAAACATTTTTCATTTATTGATGTGCGGTGTGGATAACCAAACCAAACCAAACCAAGCTTTAAGTCCCATCAAATGAGGTTAGCTACATGAATTCTTCTCTCCAAGCGGCCCTATCAAAGGCCATTTCATTCAAAGTAGGATTCATTGTCATAAGAAATCTGAGCTTCTTTTTTTACATGGTGGCGGTTGGCTATCTAATACACAACCCTCCTCCTTATTCCGGGCTTGGGACCAGTGGAGTTGTTAACAACAGTTTCATACCTCTTTTTCCCCTATGCATTTGTTCTTCATGATTTGATTCAAAACCCATTGTCAATAGTTGCCAAGCAAGGTTCTGAAAAGCAGTTGTAGTCGCCATAACGGTGGTAGTGGCACGGTTGCGGTTGTGGGGTGTAAAGGCCGTAGCATAACGGTTGCGGTAACCAGAACCGTGATTTTTTTTATTTTTCGCACAATTTGAAAAAAACTTACCGATACGCATATTTTTTTTCCGTGATCATATTTATTGGGTTTAAAATAAATATTGATCAATTTTTGTAAATTTTTAAGTATGATCCAATATATTTTATATTTTTAAATCACTATAAATTGAGTTTTTTACATTTTGTTTTAATAATTAATGACTTTACATTATACAAAAAATAATCACTAACTATTATATGTAAGATAAACAATGAAAAAAGTAAGAGAATAAATAAAAGCCTATATATATATATATATACCTATTTTAACCAAGTCAAATAGATAATGACCACACTTATTATTATTATTATTTTCAAATAATATATAGATAGACACACACAAACAAAATGGTTGAGTGATAGCAGCTGAATAGAATAGTATAGGTCTTACATCTTCAACAAATCAATAACATGTTCTTCATCTTCCCTCTTCTCCCTCTCTATCTCTTACTCCTCCATCTTCTCTCTTTATTTTCCCTCTTCCCTCATTTTCAGCTTTTTTTTTTTGTGTGTTTTTTGGAAAAAAGCAGTTCGGAACCGTTACGTAAAGGTGGGTAACAGGCTGTTACGGCTGTTACTGCACTGTTATGACCGCTACGGCAGCCATTACGATCGACACACTTGTGAATCTCAATCACACTGCAAAAACGGCCGTAACGGGTGGCGGTAACCGCTATAACCGTTACGTAACGACATTACGTAACGGTTGCAGCCGCTTTTAAAACCTTGTTGCCAAGTCTTTCATATGCACCCATCCTTCTTGGTTTTAAAAAAGATCTGCAAAAAAACCAGTTGTCAACCATTGTTGAATCAATAGTTGAAAAAAAAAAGAAAGCATTGCTGAATCAACAATGCATTTGATCAATGTTGGCGAAATGTTCGGACGTCTCATCTCTTCCTCCCATGAGATCAGCTTTGTGTGTGTGTGTGTGTGTGTGTTTCGTAATGTACTGCAATCTCTTTAGATATTTAATGGTACCTAGTGAGCTTGGTGTTTAAGTCCCTTCATTCTGTTATATTGATTGTATGTTGGGTTTTGAACAAAATTCGTTGTTTGGGAATTGGACTTTTTAGTGATTTTTTGATTTTTTACGAAAAGACATGCAAAAAGGAGAGAGAAGAGTTGGTTTTTTTTTGTAGTGGCTTTTTGGCTAAAACTTGATGTTCCCAAAACAATCAGTGAAGTCTTTCAAAAACTGATTGCTGAAACATTTCCTTTAGCTATTAGGTTTGTTTTGGTACAAGTGTGTAGTCCCTCTGATCAGTACTTCATATGCATATCTGTTCATTATGAAATCTTACTTACCAATAAAAGGGGGAATAACCCCTGAAAACAAGTTTGTTTTTACTTTGGCCTATCTATATTTTTTGTTGATAAGTAATTAAATTTATTAGAAAAGCATCAAGAAGATGCAAAGAATATAATCAACCTTGAACTCTAACCAATAACTTTATCCAAAAAATCTATGAAAGCAAATATATTTGGGTTGGCCCGTGACTCCAACCAGGTACATAAAGTAAGCAACAATCGATTCTCAAGCCAAGACACCGAATGAGTAATCTGGAGAAACGTCCGTCGATTCCTCTCCAAACAAAAAGGCACGACGGACCAAATCCGCCGACGTCAACGACCAACACGAGCACCTCGCCAAATTATTGAAATGAATTTACTAAAAGGTCATAGTAACATGGTTCCCATAAACCAAAAACTAATAAACGACGACTATCAGTCAAAGAATTATATTCATAATAAAAGATACTGCATCCAAATACTGCAAGCATGTATCTTAGGAGGTAAATATTAATTTGTGGCAATCAAACAAAATTCTAACTAAACTAACTAGAACAAAGCAACTTAACCATAGCTTTGAAATGTTGGATGGCATGTTGTTCATTGTCACATAGGATTGTCAATGAAGAGATGATAAAATAGAATTGAATGAGAGATAAACCACCGTGTTGATGCTAGAGACCAAGTACAGAACTTTTAACCATAAAATATAGAAAGTAAGATATGGTACAGAATGCAATTCCCCCACCTTTTTGGAAAACTCTTCAAAGCATTATTTTTTAGAAGAAAGTTAAAAAATTGAATGTATGGAGAAATAACTGAAAATATACAGGCCTAGAAAGATAACTTATACAATCAGTTATCTCAGTGGCTTGTGAATGGCAAAGATCTCTATCTCATATAAATAACATCGAGTGTGGGTTGGCTAGCTTTAATCATCTCCATCACACCATGATGAGTGGTCTATGAAGTTGGATTAAATCATGTACTGAAACAAAGCTTTGTGTGGATGTCTTGACGCCAGTCTCACCATTCCATATGGTGTTCTTCCACCCTATGTAATGTCTGTGCAGTGGTAAGTAATCAGATTGAGGAATAGAGTGAAGGTTAATATATTTTTTTTTTTATAAAATTTTTGGTTGTTGAAATGCTGGAGATTCTATTAACGTTGAACGATACGCATTTCTCATGCTTCTATTAGTGTATTGCTTTGTCATATGTTCACTCACAGCAGCATACAAATGTGTGTTGTTCAATCTTTTACGTGTCTCGTTGTAAGTGGATAATGATGTAAATCTGTTAAGTGGTTATACTGAGACCTGTTTCTGACTCAGTCCTACAGTTACTTCATCATGGATTCAGAGGAAGCAGAGTATGCTGCATTCGAGGAGAAGGTTAGGAGGAATGTTTACATTGACAACCTCTCACCTCAGGTCACTGAAGTTGTGCTGAGAACAGCACTCAATCAATTTGGGAATGTTGAGAAAGTTCAGTTCATTCCAAATTACACAGAGCTGAGGAGCATACCACGCTGTGCTTTGGTGGAGATGGAAAATTCAAAGCAGGCCAAACAAATTGTGTCGGAAATGGGTAATTTCCCATTCATGATGTCTGGGATGCCAAGGCCTGTCCGGGCTCGTGCTGCTGAAATAGAGATGTTTGATGACCACCCAAGAAAGCCTGGGAGAAAGATAAAATTCCGTTGGTTGGACCCACAAGACCCTAATTTTAAAGTGGCAAAGGAACTTAAGCTTCCGACCAGGAAACATGCAGTCGAATCTTCATTTGTGCTCAAGGTGAATTCTAGCATATCTTTAATATCCCTGTGTATCTTATTTTCTGTGGAAGCATTTCTGTTATTATTTTTTTTTTTTTGCCTTTTTGTTTGGTTGTCTATGGGTTGTGCCTCCCTGCCACTTTCACAATACAATTTGCTCTGTTGCTGTCTAAAAAGAAAAAGATAAATTACACTTTTCACCACCTATAATTTGACTAAAATTTCACTTTGGTCCTTATTGTTTGAATTTGAACAATTTGGTCTCTACACTTTAAGGGCAGTTTCAATTTGATCATTCTATCCAAATGACTGTCAATTTCTTCTACATGTACATCTTAGGAGAGTGACATGTGTAACAAAATTGCCAATTTCAACGTCCAATTTAAATGGAAGGACCAAATTGAAACTAGGCTGAAAGTATAGGGACCAAATTGTTCAAACAATATCGAGTAAAATCAAACTTAGATGAAAAGTGTAATTTACCTAACCTCAAGGGGTTGGCCCCTTGGTCAAGGCTTGGGGCTGGGAGTGTGTTTCCTCCAAGATTTCAGGTTCGAAACCTCCTAGGTGCAAATAAATTTATTGGGGTCGGTCCATACAGGGCAAAGCCCTTGGTTTAATCGGGACTCTTGCAAGTGGACGGTCGGATTGGTCCTTCAAATTTATCGGTTCAATGGGCCGGATACCGAGTTATCAAAAAAAAAAAGAAGTGTAATTTACCCCCCAAAAAAAAGTAACCTATGATTTTTATTTCTTGTATTTAATTATTTAGTATTTTTTGCCTCAGGTTCAACTAGCACAGGAAGAGAAGCTTGCAAACCAACAGGCGGAGACTTTGAAGGTGAATTATGAGAAGTACGAGCTGATAGATGGTGTTCTAAATGATGGAAGTGCAAATCGCTTGGCACGCCACTATAACATGAAATCATTGTGAATTCTTGACAGGTTTCCTGATAAGTTTTTATCAGTTTTTTGTTGTTTGAACTAAGGAATAGTAAACTTGTGTTGTTTAGTCAGTTCTAGCATGGTTAATGGTTTGGTTAATTACCTAGTTTGCTTTTGTTCTTTGTCTAGTTCTCGATTAGAGTTTGTTTTCTGTAGTTGAGATAGTTGGGTTGTTTTGAAAGGCCAATTGTACAATAATGGTGGTGGAAGGTTGTTGAAACTCTTTTCTCGAAGACTTGAATGGAAGCTATTTTCGATCATTTCACGTTGATTTTTTTCTCCAGCTTGAAGAGAAGAAAGCATGTTAACAACTTCAGTTATTTAACAATTAATGCATAAAGAAACAGAGTGACATCTTAACAACAATACTTTCCATGGGAACTATTGTCCCTGCATTGTGATGGCGTCCTTAATTAGGTGTAAATCATTGTATTGCTTTTGAGACCTGCTGATTATAAGTTGTTCATAGTTTTATTGTGAGGTAATTGTTTTGCATTTGAATGAGTATTTTGCATAGTCGATATTTGATTTTTGTTTTTTTCAAAAAAGTATATTTGGAATTTTTTTCTTTTTTCTATTAATGCCAAAATGAAAACAGAGAAAATTTTCAATTTGAACACATTTTTGGTTTTACAATAGAGAAACCTTTAGAAGTTACCATTTTTGGGGCATGAATTGGAGGTTTTAGCCTTAAACTAGGTATTAGTTTTTGTATTCTCTTGATTTTGCAAGTTTTATCCCTCAATTGAAAATTTCACTTTCTTTAAAATAAAAATAGTGGAATTTCAGTCTAACAGTCAAAATTCACTATAAAGGAGCCAAATTAAACTAAAGTTTCATGTTTGGTTTGCATGATGGACTCCCCTAAAAAACTTTGGCATGCATGTAAATGAGGTGCCCTACCCAATTGAGCTATAGCTCTGAGTGTTTGTGATCCCTATTTTATCATGTAGAGAATTTCTTGACAAGATGATTATTACATGATCTAACATTAAAGCTGTTTGATTGATATTACGTGACCACGTATCCTAATCTTTTGAGCTATAGGCTCCACACCGTCTCCACCGAATCTATTCTGGGGAGTACCCTAAAAAAATGAACATTTTCTCTCTCAAGTCATTTCGAATTAAAAAGATGTGAAAGCATTCTAAAATGTGCAATGAGAGAGAAGAAATGTTATGATTGAGGTTTTGATTCAATAATAATAGTAAAGCCACATTCATTTGGGTTTTTCAATTCCAATAAAATGCAATCAAGTATGAGTTGGCGATCTAAACATGTATGGATAGAACTTATAAAGAGGTCTCGAAAAACAAGTAATTTTTTTTGGGCCTCTATCTTTTTTTTAGGTTTATTGGGATTCTTATTGGTTGGAACTTCTATGATCTTACGGAGCCTAGTCGTGTATGACATGATTATCAATTTTTTTGGAAAATTACCAAAAAAAAAAAAAATCTAAAATTTGACTCTTGTAACAAAATAAACCTTTAGTTTTTTATTTTGTTAGTTTAAATCCTAATTTTTTAAAAAAAATTTATTTACAATCTAAACCATTACCTTGTTTCCGTTAAGTAAAATCGATAAGAGAGAGAGCGAGCGAGAGAGAGAGAGAGAGAGAGAGAGAGAGAGAGAGAGAGAGAGAGAGTATTTTATTCATTAAACTCAATGTAATAAATGTCCAAAATACTATTTTTCATTACAGCAATGGTTGGTAGCCCGAAAATGCATGGCTCGAATGGCTCGAAACACTCAAAACGACGTCGTTTTAGGTGCAAAACGACGTCGTTTTGCCATATTCGGGCCATTCGAGCCACAGAATTCGGGCCACCAAACATTATTCTTTTCATTAAATTTAATGTCTAAAAAACTATTTTTCGGTTGGTTTTTCTTAATGAAAATAAGTAAATGGTATAAATTGAAAACAAATTAAAAGTTTAGGGTTTAAATTAATAAAATTAAAAACTCAAGATTTATTTTGTTAAAATGGTCAAACTTTGAGGTTTTTCATTGTATAATTTCCCCCAATTTTTTTATAGGGAAAATTGCAAAAAATCCCAAGATTTAATCTTTATGAAATTAAATTGTGTTTCTAATTTTTATAATTTAAACTTTGATTTTCAACAACCTTGGCCATCTATCTATATCTACTAACAATTTATATTGACTAACCTATGGAAATTGGATAGGGTTGGGTTGGGTTGGGTTGGATTGGGTTGGTTTGGGGTAGGGTGGGAAAGGGAAGAGAAAGGGGAAGGGGTTAACAATTTATATTGACTAGCTAGGGAAATTGGGTTGGGTTGGGTTGGGTTGGGTTGGGTTGGCGTAGAGTGAGAAAAAGGGAATGTGAAGGGGCTTTAACTTTTGACCAGATTAGTAGCCTTACAAAATCTAAACCACTACGCTAGTTTTTTTTTTTTTGATACCTAGAACACCCTCACGGCAGGACCTTTAGGATTCACTCTTACAAGCCAAATTGAGAGAAGTAAGCCGATCCAGCTAAACCGTCAGACTTCCACTTGCGTAGTAGGGGATTCGAACCCTGATCAGTAAGGACAGGAGCATACTCTCTTACCAACTAGTTGCTCTCCATTAACTTACCTAAAAGAAGAAAATTTTAAGCAGTACACATGTGATATTCTTTTATTATATTTTTCTCCGATGTTTAAAGTTACAAGAACCTCCTTTAAGTTTTTAAAATGGCATTGACCTCTCTTGCTTGGCGCATCAGATTAACGTTGTTAATAAAACTTGACCTTTTACTAATTTACCATTAGTGGTAAAGTCGAGAGCAAATTAAATTAATCTCCGTGAATATTTAACAAAATTACAAGGACTTCTTCAAGGCTTTTGATAATTGTCCTTTTAAAAATATGTCATACCACACTATACCAATGTTACTATTGCCAAGGAACTTATCCTTAAAATGGAGAATTAAGTGGGACTTGGGGATTGTAGACCCATAAGTTTGATTGGGTGTGTCTACAAAGTGTTGGCCAAGTTACTTTCAATGCGCATGAAGAAGGTTTTAACCTCAGAAATTGATGTGTCTCAATTTGCATTCTTGGGAGGGAGAAATATTACTGATGGAGTATTGATTGCAAGCGATGTAATTGATCGATGGAAGAAGGGACCGCTTATTAAGCTTAATTTTTGCAAGAGAGATTGATAAAATTCAAGCTCGATTTCTTTGGGGTGAGAATGATCTAAGGAAGAAGGTGCATTTAGTGAAATGGGATAATGTCACAATAAGTAAAGATAGGAATTAGGAAAATTAGAGTGATGAATGAATGTTTGTTAATCAAATTGTGGTGGCGCTTTGGTACATAGAGGAATGTGCTTTGGAGAAATGTTTTATGCAAAAAGACTATTGTTGGTCGCGGATCATGGTTACCTTATGGACCATCTTCCTATAATTCACCTTGAATTTAGAAAGATATCATGAATGTTAGAAGTCGATGTCCTGCTTTATTTAATTTTTTTGTTTTGAATATCAAGTTTTCTCTTGGGAATGGTAAATCATTATTTTTTTGGTAATTTGGTTAGTTTCACAGGTGTTGAGGGAGGTCTTTCCAAGACTATTTAGTGTGTATGGATATAAAGAGGATTCAGTGCATGATTTCTTGAATAGATAGAAGGATCTGGCAGGTACAGAGGATTTGTTTGGAAGGGCACTTAGACCATGGGAAGAAGCTGATTTTATACTGTTTCACAATCAGTTAGCATCACTGCCACCATGTTCCATCTGTAGTGATGATTGGTTCATATGGATGGGGAGTTCTTCGAATTGTTTTTCTATGAATTGTGTCTATGACTGGTTTGTTACCACTTAGGGAGCATTGGTGAACATTTCGAGATTGATTTAGAGAAATGCTTGCCCTTATAAAGTACAAACTTTTTCGGTGGCTGACGTGGAAGGGAAGGTTGAAGGTATAGCGACCCCGGTCTTTTCCCATTTTATTATTGTATCCGGACTTAGGTTCCGTTTATTTTGTCATTGTATAATTGTTGTCGTCGTCCTTTATTTTCTCATTTGGAGTTATAGGATGTGTTGGGCGGGTTTGTTTCAGGTTGGTTGGGTTCGTAAACCAAGTGTTGCTGTCCAGTTTTTGGGTTGGTCGCTCGAGCCAGGGCTTGGTCGCTCGAGCGAGGGTTGTATTTTGTGTCTTCTGGCTCGATCCAGCTTTGCTTCGCTCGAGCGAGCGTTTGCGTCTAGTATAGCCTGAGGGCAGTGCTTATTCGCTCGAGCGAGATTTTCTTCGCTCGAGCGAGCGAGGTGTATGTTTTCGAGTTCCTCGCTCGAGCGAGATTTCTGTCGCTCGAGCGTGCTGCTGGGTTGCAGACCTGAAGCATTGCATTTTTGGCTCGAGCGAGCTTTTCTTTGCTCGAGCGAGGTTTTCGTGTGTCTGGTCGCTCGAGCGACCAAGTCTTCGCTCGAGCGAGTCTGTCAGGTTTAAATAGGCAGCAGCGTGTTTCAGATCAGTTTTTGATCCTCTTTCAGATTCCAAAACCCTAGGTACGAGTTCTCTCTCCCTCTACACACCATCTCTCTTAGGATTGATCTACTTAGAGTGAGTTTCTACCTTAGATCCTTTATTAAAAAGATAGAGTGAGTCGAGGGCTTCCATTTAATCTGAACTTTTGGTGATTTGGAGCACATTGGAATTTGGGTCTTCATCTCTGTCTTCTCCATTCGGGTTATTTTCTTCGAGGTAGGGATTTCCTACTCCAATGTATACGTTTTGTTCTAAGTTCTGGCATTTTAATAGGTTGGGGGTATTTTGGTAATTTTGGAAAAAACCCTAGTTGTTTAAATAAATTGAATTTGTATATTTAATTTAAGGAACATTGGGGAAACTAGTTAAATTCATGAGTTTGAGCAATCTATTGATTAAATGGGGTAGTTGGTTAATTTAAATCACTCGTCCATTTAATTGTTGAGTTATTTATTTCCAAGTCTAGAAATAACTGTTTTGGGCTATCGGTGGAGGATAGTCGTGATTGTTGTAGACACTGCATGTGGATTAGGGATAATTGAAACTAATCATTGATTAAGTCATCAATTTTGACTGTTGAATTAATACAGACATTATGTGTATTGATTGTGTGTTGTATATGTTATGTGTTTACATACATTGTTTTGTGTGGGAGGAGATAGGGGATGTACTCCACGGTTTAGGGGAAGATAGGGGATGGACCTCTAAACCGGATTTTGTTTGGGAGGAGATAGGGGATGGACTCCATTAGCATCACTTTTATGTGTGCTTATTTATATTGAAGTGTTTTTATTGATACAGCACTAAAATGTGTATCAAACTGGAAGTATGAAGTGTTTTGATTTGAGCTTGAGTCTCATTTGTTTGTAGACATTGGAAGAATGTGAATATGATATATATATAGTCACTGTTGTAAGTTTGGCCAGGTTCTGAGCCCTATTGATAATGTTGGAAAGTAAAACGTGTCTCAGACATTAGTGTCATGAGACAGTTTAATGATATAATTGATTATCGAGGTTAATCATCTATTGAATGCTATCGCTTTATTCATTGCTTATATTTGGTTTAGTATATTTCTACTGGGCTATGGCTCACCCTATATGGGAACATCATTTTCAAGTTCAGGTGATAAGCTACCTCCAAGAACTTAGCTTGGAAGGACTTGGATTTTGAAGACTATTTTTAGTTATTTGTTTTTATTTGATTGTACATGTAAACACTCAAGCCTAGGGCTTTATTTGTATTTGAGTTAGAACTCATACTTTTGTGTCCAAGTGTTGGCTTGGAAAGATGTAAGCCTGTAGGGCATTTAATTTGATGTTACATGTCATGTTTTCATTTAGTAGTACTCTGATGAATGAGATAATAAATTGCTTTCTTTTAATATTGCATGTCAATGATATATATATTATGGGTTTATTTTGAGGGCGTGACAACTTGGTATCAGAGCGTACCGGGTTTGAATACTTTGGGTATGTGGGAAGTGATTAGCATCACAATGGGTTCGTCTCGTTTGATAGAGACTTAGTGTAATGTTATATGCTTACATGATAACTTGTTTATGTGACTATGTGGGTATGGAATGTAGTTCCTAGGATATTGATTGGACCCTTGAGTTTCTAGTAGTCTTGTTGGAAAGACACTTGATCAATGCTGCTTCCAACCGGAACTATAGTAACGCTTCGGGACTATCATCATCCAGGAATGAAATTCGTAGGTGTTTATGTGATTATGTGCTTACGTGGATTGAATTATTGTTGTCCAATGCTTTAGGACGCGAGTGTTTAGTTTCGGCACATTTATTAATGTGCTAACGTCTTTGTTTTCCTTTATTAGGATGTCAGGACGAGGACGCGGTAGGCGTGGTAGGCCGGGTAGGCAGGAGGTGCCTGTGCGAGAGGAGATTTCGACAGTTCAGGAGGGAATTGGCCAGGCTAATATGGGCGAGCCAGTAGGCCAGCAGGCTATGGGCGCTCTAGCTCGAGAGATAGCGGGGGCATTCAGGGAGTCAGTAGGCATTCTCAGAGCTGAGAATCAAGCTCGGGTTGTTGTTGCGGATGCAGGACCTTCCTTTCTGAAGAGGGAGTTCTTCCGGTCTAATCCGGATGAATTTGTGGGTGATCCTAAAGAGTCGCTTAAGGCAGATGAATGGCTCGAACAGACAACGAAGACGTTTGAGATGCTTGGCATCGAAGACGAAGGGTTGAAAGTGACCTTGGCATCTTTCCAGCTGAAGGGGGATGCGGGTCAGTGGTGGAAGTTCACTAAGGGTCGTATAGGAGGTACATGGGAGGCTTTTGTGAATGCTTTCCAGGAGAGGTTCTTATCTTCAGCAGTTAGGGAGAAGCTGAGAGACCAGTTCTGCCAGCTTAAGCAGTCGAGTTCTTCAGTGGCCGAGTTTGAGGCTGCATTTACTAGCTTGTCCAGGTTTGCACCTGAGTTGGTGGCGTCTGAGGAACGCCGTTGTATCGAGTTTGAGAAGAACCTGAGGTGTGGCCTCAAGCTGAGAGTTGGGGGAACTATGATTCGGGATTATGGGCGTATGGTTGATGCTGCAGCCCACATGGAAATCATGATGCAGGAGGAGGAGGACGGACAGAAGGGCTCCAAGAGGAGTCAGGATGGTCAGAGTGATGGTAGGAGACAGAAGGGTTTTAATCCTCAGCAGTCTCAGGGTAGCTTTTCTAGATCGACTTTTCCTGTGCCGAGTGCTAGTTCGGGGAAAGGCAGTCAGGGAGACATTACCTGTTTCAAGTGTGGCCAGCTGGGCCACAAGTCTCCAGTTTGTCCTCAGAGGGGAGGAGTGCAGAGAGCAGCATCATCTTCGGCTCGATCTCAGAGCCAGAGTCAGGGTAGAGGCCAGCCACTCTCGTGTTATCAGTGTGGTCAGCCAGGGCATATGAAGAGGTATTGCCCGCAGTTGGGTGGCACACCTGGTGCATCTGGTTTGAGGTAGATTCAGGGTCAGCAGCCGCTCAGTCGGGTCAGGCCTCGAGGGCCAATCAGGGGGCTTCATCGTCCCAGTCGGTGCAGCAATCTTATGCTCCTAGGGGTGAGCAGGTTGATCAGAGGTCGTCTGGGCGCGTGTACGCTGTTACCGCACAGGATCTTGTACCGGCACCATCAGTTGTGAGAGGTACCTTCTTGTTTTGCAACTCGGTTGCTAGTGTTTTGATTGATACGGGTGCATCTCATTCCTTTGTGTCTGCTGCATTTGCATCTGTTTTGGAGTTGGAGTTAGCACAGTTAGCATCTCCTATTTGTGTAGTGTCACCTCTTGGGGGTGAATTGATCTTGAAACAAGGTGTTAGGGGTTGTGATATAGAGGTCGACTATCATAGACTTCCGTTTCCTTTTGTAGTTATGCCCATGAAGGGCTTCGATGTTATTTTGGGTATGGATTGGTTATCGTCATACCGGGCAGTTATTGATTGCTACCGCTAGAGGGTCACTTGTTGTACCGTGAGCGGGGAGTGTTTTCATTTTCTGGGGGACCGGGTTGGTAGTGTTTTGCCACCGGGGTATGATTCACGAGGGCGGAGTAAGCTTAGTGGTCTACTTGCTAGCTTTTTAAGTAGTGAGTGTGATGAGACCCAGATTGTGTTGCCACGGGTGGTTTGTGAGTACTCGGACGTCTTTCCCGAGGATCTTGTTGGTTTGCCACCGCATCGGGAGATTGAGTTCTCTATTGACTTAGTGCCCGGCACGGCGCCGATTTCTATGGCACCTTATCGTTTTGCCCCAGCCGAGTTAGTTGAGTTGAAGATTCAGCTCCAGGAGTTACTAGACAAGGGTTATATACGTCCTAGTGTTTCGCCGTGGGGAGCACCGGCCCTCTTTGTTAAAAAGAAAGGTGGTGCTTTGAGACTTTGTATAGATTACCGGAAATTGAATCGGGCTACGGTTAAGAATAAGTACCCTATGCCTCGTATAGATGATCTGTTTGATCAGTTGAAGGGTTCCCGTTGTTTCTCGAAGATAGACTTGAGATCGGGTTATCATCAGTGAAGAGTCAGGGAGGAGGATATTCCGAAGACGGCATTCCGTACGCGGTATGGCCACTATGAGTTTTTGGTGATGCCATTTGGGCTCACCAATGCATCGGCAGTTTTTATGGATTTGATGAACCAGATATTCCGGGAATTTTTAGATCGTTTTGTAGTCGTCTTCGTGGACGACATCCTTATCTATTCACCTTCTGAGGAGAAGCACAAGGAACACTTGAGAGTGGTGCTTGAGTTACTTAGAGCCCATAAGCTTTATGCTAAGTTTGGGAAGTGTGAGTTCTGGCTAGAAGAGGTCAAGTTTTTAGGCCATGTAGTTTCTGGGGAAGGAGTGTCTGTTGATACATCCAAGACTGAGGCAGTGCAAGATTGGGCACAGCCTAAGAGTGTGTTTGAGATCCGCAGTTTTTTGGGGTTAGCTGGGTATTATCGTCGGTTTGTGAAAGATTTCTCCTGATTAGCTTCGCCGTTGACTAGATTGACTCGGAAGGGAGTCAAATTTGTATGGAGTGAGACTTGTGAAAAGTCGTTCCAAGAGTTGAAAGTTAGAGTGACCACCGCTCCAGTCTTGATTATTCCAGAGAGAGGGTTGGGTTATGCAATCTATTGTGACGCCTCACGAGAGGGTCTGGGTTGTGTGTTGATGCAGGAGGGGAAAGTGATTGCCTATGGCTCACGTCAGTTGAAAACTCACGAGCAGAATTACCCTACGCATGATCTAGAGTTAGCAGCTGTGATATTTGCCTTGAAGATTTGGAGGCATTATCTTTATGGTGAGAGATTTGAGGTATTCTCGGATCATAAAAGTCTAAAATATTTGTTTACACAGAAAAACTTGAACTTGAGGCAGAGGAGGTGGATGGAGTTCATTGAGGATTATGACTTTGAGTTGCATTATCATCCGGGAAAGGCCAATGTGGTGGCCGATGCCCTTAGCAGGAAACCTGTTGGTGACATAGCTAGTATAGCCATCCGAGAATGGGAGATGTTGGGTGCACTTGGGGAGTTTGATTTACTTCTGGGCGAATCCGTTGAGGCTGCGGCCTTGTTTTCTGTTGTTGCACAGCCTACACTTGTGACTCGAGTGTTAGAGGCTCAAAGAGGTGACCTTGAGGTAGAATCTCTCCGTGAGAAGATTTCCGGTGGGAAGGTTGAGAAGGGTTTGACGGTGTATTCCGACCTGAGTGTGAGATACCGAGACCGTCTGTTTGTGCCGGAGTCTTGCCGAGAGGAGGTACTCCGAGAGTTTCATCATTCACGCCTTGCGGTGTATCCGGGAGGCACTAAGATGTATCGAGATTTGGGTCGCCAGTTCTGGTGGCGGGGTATGAAGAGAGATGAGGCAGCTTTCGTATCTAAGTGCCTTATTTGTCAGCAAGTGAAGGCCGAACATTAGAGGCCAGCGGGTTTGTTGCAACCCTTGCCTATTGCCGAGTGGAAGTGGGAACACGTCACTATGGACTTCGTTATGGGTCTTCCGAGGACTCAGCGGGGTAGTGATGCTATTTGGGTGGTTGTAGACCGGTTGACTAAGTCGGCGCACTTTATTCCTATGCGTGTTAGAGATTCAGTCGATCATCTGGCCGGTTTATATATTTGGGACATAGTGAGGTTACACAGGGTTCCAGTGACGATCGTCTCAGATAGAGATCCTCGTTTTACTGCCAGGTTGTGGCAGAGTTTGCAGAGTGCCTTAGGCACTATGTTGACCTTTAGCATGGCTTATCATCCTCAGACTGACGGGCAGTCCGAGCATACTATTCAGATCCTTGAGGATATGCTTCGGGGTTGTGTTCTAGACTTTAGTGGGTCATGGGAGAGGCACTTGCCGTTGGTGGAGTTTGCCTACAACAACAGTTTCCAGTCTAGTATCGGTATGGCACCGTTTGAGGCCTTGTATGGCCGACCGTGTAGATCTCCTGTTTGTTGGGCCGAGGTGGGTGATACACCTCTGTTGGGCCCGGAGTTGGTGAGGGAAACGACGGAGAAAGTTGAGCTGATCCGTAAGAGGCTTGTTACAGCACAGAGTCGTCAGAAATCTTATGCCGACCGTAGGAGGAGACCTTTGGTGTTTGACATGGGAGATCATGTCTTTCTGAAGATATCACCTAGACGGGGATTGATGAGGTTTGGGAAGAGCGGGAAGTTGTCTCCTCGGTTCATTGGTCCTTTTGAGATCCTTGAGAGGATTGGCGAGGCTGCCTATCGTTTAGCTTTGCCACCGCAGTTGTCCGGAGTACATGACGTGTTTCATGTGAGTATGCTTCGGAAGTATGAGCCGGATCCATCACATGTGTTGGATTGGACCGATTTAATGGTTGATGAGGATGTCTCGTATGAGGAGAGACCGATTCGAGTCTTGGATAGGCGGGATCAAGTTTTGCGAGGCAAAACCATCCTTTTGGTCAAAGTTTTGTGGAAACATCACGGAGTGGAGGAAGCCACTTGGGAACGTGAGTTGGAAGTCCGCGAAAAATACCCGGACATATTTATTGATTTGTAATCTTGTATTTAGATTTTGTAATATTGTTGAACTTAAGAGCTTTACATATGTCTTAAGTTGTAAAACATTGAGTATGTTTTGGTAAATGGGTGTATCTTGAAACTTGCTTCATTATAGAAGCTTAGTGTAACATTGCATATGTTGATTACATTGTTGAATGTGTTGTATATATCATACAATTGAATTTGATATGGGAATTGCTAACATTGAAAGGAATAATGCATAATAGTGATGCAGGTTGAAATATATGTTGTTTTATATATATGTTGTGAGATGCCTCTTGATAAAGAGATGAAATGACCAGTATTGGGTCAAGTTGTGTGCTATTG
The DNA here is from genome assembly GCF_055761805.1 of Camellia sinensis. Lineage (NCBI taxonomy): Eukaryota > Viridiplantae > Streptophyta > Magnoliopsida > Ericales > Theaceae > Camellia > Camellia sinensis. The sequence continues at coordinate 56,112,348 of NC_138967.1, forward strand.
AATTGTCATATTTAAAAAAAAAAAAAAATTTATGCTTAATTTTGGGGATGAAATTCTTTTAAGAGGGGGAGGTTATAGCGACCCCGGTCTTTTCCCATTTTATTATTGTATCTGGACTTAGGTTTCGTTTATTCTATCATTGTATAATTGTTGTCGTCGTCCTTTATTTTCTCATTTGGAGTTATAGGATGTGTTGGGCGGGTTTGTTTCAGGTTGGTTGGGTTCGTAAACCAAGTGTTGCTGTCCAGTTTTTGGGTTGGTCGCTCGAGCCAGGGCTTGGTCGCTCGAGCGAGGGTTGTATTTTGTGTCTTCTGGCTCGATCCAGCTTTGCTTCGCTCGAGCGAGCGTTTGCGTCTAGTATAGCCTGAGGGCAGTGCTTATTCGCTCGAGCGAGATTTTCTTCGCTCGAGCGAGCGAGGTGTATGTTTTCGAGTTCCTCGCTCGAGCGAGATTTCTGTCGCTCGAGCGTGCTGCTGGGTTGCAGACCTGAAGCATTTCATTTTTGGCTCGAGCGAGCTTTTCTTTGCTCGAGCGAGGTTTTCGTGTGTCTGGTCGCTCGAGCGACCAAGTCTTCGCTCGAGCGAGTCTGTCAGGTTTAAATAGGCAGCAGCGTGTTTCAGATCAGTTTTTGATCCACTTTCAGATTCCAAAACCCTAGGTACGAGTTCTCTCTCCCTCTACACACCATCTCTCTTAGGATTGATCTACTTAGAATGAGTTTCTACCTTAGATCCTTTATTAAAAAGATAGAGTGAGTCGAGGGCTTCCATTTAATCTGAACGTTTGGTGATTTGGAGCACATTGGAATTTGGGTCTTCATCTCTGTCTTCTCCATTCGGGTTATTTTCTTCGAGGTAGGGATTTCCTACTCCAATGTATATGTTTTGTTCTAAGTTCTGGCATTTTAATAGGTTGGGGGTATTTTGGTAATTTTGGAAAAAAACCCTAGTTGTTTAAATAAATTGAATTTGTATATTTAATTTAAGGAACATTGGGGAAACTAGTTAAATTCATGAGTTTGAGCAATCTATTGATTAAATGGGGTAGTTGGTTAATTTAAATCACTCGTCCATTTAATTGTTGAGTTATTTATTTCCAAGTCTAGAAATAACTGTTTTGGGCTATCGGTGGAGGATAGTCGTGATTGTTGTAGACACTGCATGTGGATTAGGGATAACTGAAACTAATCATTGATTAAGTCATCAATTTTGACTGTTGAATTAATACAGACATTATGTGTATTGATTGTGTGTTGTATATGTTATGTGTTTACATACATTGTTTTGTGTGGGAGGAGATAGGGGATGTACTCCACGGTTTAGGGGAAGATAGGGGATGGACCTCTAAACCGGATTTTGTTTGGGATGAGATAGGGGATGGACTCCATTAGCATCACTTTTATGTGTGCTTATTTATATTGAAGTGTTTTTATTGATACAGCACTAAAATGTGTATCAAACTGGAAGTATGAAGTGTTTTGATTTGAGCCTGAGTCTCATTTGTTTGTAGACATTGGAAGAATGTGAATATGATATATATATAGTCACTGTTGTAAGTTTGGCCAGGTTCTGAGCCTTATTGATAATGTTGGAAAGTAAAACGTGTCTCAGACATTAGTGTCATGAGACAGTTTAATGATATAATTGATTATCGAGGTTAATCATCTATTGAATGCTATCGCTTTATTCATTGCTTATATTTGGTTTAGTATATTTCTACTGGGCTGTGGCTCACCCTATATGGGAACATCATTTTCAGGTTCAGGTGATAAGCTACCTCCGAGAACTTAGCTTGGAAGGACTTGGATTTTGAAGACTATTTTTAGTTATTTGTTTTTATTTGATTGTACATGTAAACACTCAAGCCTAGCGCTTTATTTGTATTTGAGTTAGAACTCATACTTTTGTGTCCAAGTGTTGGCTTGGAAAGATGTAAGCCTGTAGGGCATTTAATTTGATGTTACATGTCATGTTTTCATTTAGTAGTACTCTGATGAATGAGATAATAAATTGCTTTCTTTTAATATTGCATGTCAATGATATATATATTATGGGTTTATTTTGAGGGCGTGACAGAAGGTGTCTGACCTGTTGCTTAAATTGGTGTTCTAGCGGAACCAAATCAAGGATTGTGTCACTTTTATGGGTGTGCTTCGTTGTTATACGTCATGGAGAATCTTGGTTGATTGTATTAACTGGTGGGGTGAGACATGGTGCTTTCATGTTCTGTCACTTCTTTGCTTGATTGTGTTGGACAATCTTCACTGTATTTAAAAGATTTAATTCTATTGTGTACAAAACAACAACTAGAATTTAAAGAAATAAAGAAAATGAGAGAATTTGTTTGATTACAAAAATCAAACTCGAAATAATAAATAAATAAATAAAACAGATTTTATTTTGTTACAAAAACAAAATTAAAATCTGATTTAAATAAATAACAATAACGCAAAAATTAATTAAATAACTTACTTGATTTAATTTCTTCGAATTATAATCTGATCAAGTCCAGTGTTTGATACTGTGTCCTTAAGACAGATTCGTCCTCTCCACGGTGCTTTCAGAATTTGGACGTCTATCTCCCAGGATGAAATGATCTACCACAAACAATTGCAGCACTACAAATTGTTTACCTTACGAACACACCAAGTGTTTACACTCTTTCTTTCAGAAATAAAATGCAACAAAATGAAGGATAGAATAAGCAGAGGTGAAATACGAAATTTCTGAATGAATAACATCAAATGAGGGTGGTCCTATTTATAGATGTAAAGGTGGCTCTTGGTTTTAAATTGAACAGGTATGATACCTGTTGGTTTTGAATTCAAACAGATTTGAATCTGTTAACAATTCAAACAGATAGCAAAAAGGGGAAGGGCCCTATTTGGGTGTGCACTAATTCCAAACTAGTTTATTTCTGTTTGAAAACGGGAAGGGCCCTGTTTGGATGTACAGAAAATCCAAATCAGTTTAATTTGAATTCTGGATTTTATTTTTCCAAAAAATAAAATTAAATTCAAATGTTTTTGGCTCAAAAAGATTAGAAGCACACACCACGCACCCGCGCCCAGGCCACCCAACCAGACGGCGGCGTGCGTGGTGATTTTTGGGTTCAATGGGTCTAGCCCATTTTGCCCATAACCTCTCCCTCTAAAACACTTGGTACCCCTTGGGGCACACCCCAAGTATCTAACCCAAGCCTTATAAACCCTTTCAAAACTTCCCACCAAATCAATGTGGGACAAGCCAATTTACAACCTTAAGAAATTTCCACCAAAACTCCATTTTCATGGAGCACACTTTGGCTTCAATTTCCCATTCACTCGGTAATGGTTTTGAGCAATCAAATATACCACGTGAATCACAACGCGACATAGAACGCGTTACCACTTTGACCCGAGTAAATCGACACTCGGGGCCCACCTAAAAAATAGACCAAACTTGAGAAAAAATTCTGGTTTTACCCAGAATTTTTCTACCATTTCCAACAGATTGGTGGTGTTTGGGTAAGGAAAAAGGAAAGAGTGATTTGGGAAGCATTATCGTTTGCTATTATTTGGACAATTTGGTCTTTGAGATATGACTTAGTCTTTAATCATATTTAGCCTAAACTGATTATGTTGGCATTTTGGGTTAAGGTTAAATCTAATTTCGAAGAGTTCTTGATGTCAAATTTTGTGTTCCAGCTGCAGCAGATTAGGATTTCACTTTGAATGTTTGGCTGTTTCGGTACTAGAAGCATATTAGGATTTCTTTGTTAAAATCCGGGAAAGTTACGGGGCTGGTTTGGTAGGATGGGAGATGTGTTCTGTCTTGAGCGGTGTGGCATTCAGTCAGTTGGATTTGCTTCGTTTCTACCATCAGTCATCAAGCGGCAATGTGGTGATTCGGGTGGTTGTAATGTATTGGAGTGGGTTTTTGATTTTGTTTTTTAGTTTGTTTTTGATTGGGTGTGGGGTTGGTGTCTCGTCAATTGTTTGGTGTGTGCTTGCATATGATTAGACTTGCTCTCTGATACTAATCTAGTTAAGATTGATGAGTGTAGCTATGATATTTGAAGTACTTGTCTTTTCTTTATTGATATTTTTTCAATGTTGTATATGTGCATTGATTTTCATCAATAAAATGTTCTTTTGCTGATAAAAAAAGAAAAAAAAATGATATGTACATATTATTTTTATTCAAACCCGTGTAGTAATATTGGTAAAAGAAAAAAAATTAGAAGTCCACTTCTCTGTCGGTCCCTCTATTAATCAAATGACCACTCATTGCCATAAACCCTACCTCTTTTACCCATATCCAATCCACTACATTAAACCACCACGTCTTGTACCTCTTAGTTCACTTGGTGACCTTGAACCATCAGTTTCTCCATTGTGCAACGTGCGCCACTATTTGAAACCACCATCCTACAACCCAATTTCACTACTTGGAACTGCTACCTTTTCATCCTTGAAAGTTGTAACCCACCCCCACCTTATTATCGCCTTTTTTGCCCATGGTTTCATCCACTACCGAACCAACCCACTACTATTATCAATCCAAAAATCATCACCACTATAATGGGAGTGTTTGGTGTGGCATATTTTGGTCAAATTATAACTTCTAACTTTAAAAATGTTATTTTGGATTGTTTAGTTAAATTTATTTCAAACAGCTTCTGATTCTAACAACTTATTTTAACTCAAAAAAATTAATTCTAAGAAATTGCTCACCCCTTACTTCTGATTATCAGCTTCTGCTATGGACTTGTTAATTTAAGGGTATACTATTAGATTTTTTTTATTTTTTATTTTTTAAAAAATAGAAAAAGATCCAAATGTATTATGGATTTTTTTTTTTTCGAGAAATGTAGACAAATAGTAAATAATAAAAAATAAAAGTTAATTCAAAAAGAGACTTCACAACTTATTTAACAGACACTACTCAGCAACTTAAATCTATAATCCAACAACTACCCCAAATATATTAACAGTGTCTGATTAAAATTATAATCTTTAATCTATTAAGTAATAATTTATAATCTATTTTAAAAGCAACACCAAACAGAACCAATACTTTGGTTTTCAAAATTTTTGTCTTATTGTAATTGTGTTATCAAAATTTGAGGTTGATGGTTCGTGATCTTGGCTTCACTACAACCATCTCATTGTTTGGACGAGAATAAGAGGATGAGATGATATTGCTGTAGTTTTTTTGACAAAAGGGAGGTTAGAAAGAATAGAGGCTACTTGGTAGACAGGATGGTAGTGCACAATGGTGAAAATAGGGAGCATGAGAACCAGGGCCGGCCCTGAGTTCGTCGGGGCCTAAGGCGAATTTTAGAAATGGGCCCTTTTATATTGAAAAAAAATTCATAAATAAAACGATAAGTTACAATTTTTTTATTTGTTTGTAACCATAAAAAAATTTACTTACACATAAAATCATTAAAATTATAAATAAAACAATTTAATAAAACAAAATTAGAACAAAAAAATTAGGAAAAAATTATTCAATTAAAATTGATAAAGACCTAGGTAAAAAAATTTGAGCAAAATTATTTATTCCACTAAAATCTAATAGATAAAGAAGGTAAAAATAAAAAATAAAAAAAATATGGCCCATATATTGTATGTATTATTTTTCTTGAGCCCAAATACTTTTTTTTTAATATATATTTTCATTTTAATAAATATGGACCAAACTACACTTATAAATAAATATGGAGTAAATCATACATGGACCCAAAAAAATATTTTGGAGCCCTCTAAATTGATCCTAAAACCAAAAAAAAAAAAAAACATTGAGCCTATAATATTTTACCAAATTTAGAGGTCCTATTTTTGGGCCAAATTTAGGGGGCCTATGTTATATATGTTATATGTTTTACCAAATTTAGGGGCCCTATTGTTTTTTATTTATTTATTTATATATTTTCATTTTAATGCATATGGGCCAAACACATTTATAAATAAATATGGACTAAACCATACATGGGCCCAATAAAACATTTGGAGCCCTTTAAATTGATCTTAAAAAAAAAAAAAAAAAAAAAAAAAAAAGAAGTTGAACCTATAACAATTTTTTAAATTTGGGGGCCCTTTTTTTTAGCCAAAATATGGGGCCTAAGGCACAAGCCTTACCTGCCTTAGGGCAGGGCCGGCCCTGATGAGAACTGATCACTTTGCTTGGTTCCTATTTTTTAAAAATAGTTTTTAAAAAATCCTACATTCTTATTTTTTGTATTTTTTTATTTTTACTGAATTTTTTAAATATTTTATGCAATTTTTTTACTTTTTAGACACACCTAACATAAATACACCTAAAAAGTAAAAAAAATGTAAAAAAAAATCTTTTAAAAATTCACTAAATACCAAAAATACAAGAATTTAGTACATTTTTTGTATTTTTATGTATTTCTTAATTTTTTAAAATATTTTTTCACAATTTTTTTACTTTTTAGACACATCTAAGTAAGGTGCATCTAAAAAAGTAAAAAAATGTTTAAAATTTTAAAAATATTCACTAAAAAATCAAAAAACATAAAAATCAAAAAACTCAATTTTTAAAAAATTTAATTCAGAAAACTCAAATCAAATACAGTGAATTTGTTTGGTTTTCAAAAAAATATTTTTCACAAAATTTTACTTTTTTATTTTTATTTTTTTGTTTTTAATGAATTTTTTAAATATTTTAAGTAATTTTTTTAATTTTTAAACACACCTAACATAAATATACTTAAAAAGTATAATATTTGTGAAAAAAATTCACTAAATATAAAAAATACAAAAAAAAAACCTAAAATTTAATACATTTTCGTATTTTTGTGTATTTATTAATTTATTTTTTGTTTTTACAAATACTTTACTATTTAGATACATCTAAGTAAAGTACACTTAAAAAAGTAAAAAAATTAATTAAAATTTTAAAAATATTTACTAAAAACAAGAAAAATAAAAAATTTAATTTTTAAAAAATTAAATTTAAAAAACTGAAACCAAACATATAGGTCTTGTGACATACCAAAGCGTCATGTGAAGGGGTTTTTGAGTATTTGTATATTGGAAAATGTTAGGGTAAATTACACTAACACCCCCTCTGTTTTCTTGAAATATAACTGCCACCCCTTTTAATTTCTAAAATACCACTGCACTCCCACACATATGAAAATAATGTAACAATTCAGTTCCTCTCTTAGTCAAACGTTGGTTAATTCAATGGAAGATGATGAAAACTAACTCAAAATGACAATTTTAACCTTATAGTACTTATAAAGGGGTAATTCTATTTTCACACACTAATTCTTCTCAATATACACACTTAATAAACACTCTCAATACACACATTATAAAAATATAAATTCTCAATACACATCTTTATATTCTAATATTACCCTCATTTTCAATTTTAAAACCCTAAGACTATGTTTGGTTTCAATTTTTGAATCAATTTTTTTGAGAAAATATAAATTAATTTGACAAAAATAAATACCAAAAAAATAATTTTTAATTTTTAAATTTTTTGCTCCTAAAAGGATGAAACCATATTGAAATAAGAAGTTTCTTTTTTTAATTATTTATTTTTGAAAACATATTCTAAAAATACATCAAACAAAATCTATTTTTATTTATTTATTTTCCATTCATCCACTTATCTTTTACCATCGTTGCCGTCACTTTCGACCCTCCATTGCCACCACCATTGCCACGTCTAGCTCATCTCCCTCTATCTTAGGTCTCCACAGTCAATAAAGAGTGATTCGTAGTGAGAGACTTGTGGGAGTGTATGGTTCATGGAAGAAAGTGATTGCAACGGATAAGAAAAAAAACGACGAGGGGAGATGGCAGATGAAAGAGGTGGCGCTGGTGATAGAGGATGGTTGTGGTGTTTTAGAAATAAGGTTTGAGTAGAAGAAGATAAGGGCATTATGGTGTTTTTATTATACGACAAAATTATATTATGAAAATTTTCATTAAGTGTGTGAACTGAGCAAAATTAGTGTGTGGAAATAAAATTACTCCTTATAAAGGTTTAAATTGACATCTTTACCTCATGTTAATGAGCAAACTGTCCTCAAAAGTAGGAGCTTTTATATATCTCTTTGGACCCACAAGCTAAGAAGAAAATATAGATTTAAAAGTCTAGAAATAAAAAAATAAAAAAAGGGGCAAAAAAAAAAAAAAAAAACCTAAGGGTGCATTTGATTTAGTTTTGAAATCAGTTTTGAAAATTAAAAACTTATTTGTTTATGAGTTTTCAAAACTAGTTTTCAGTTGTATATTTCGAAAATAGTATTTACAAAATTATATTCAAAACTTGTTTGGTTATGTGTTTTCAAAACTAGTTTTTGAGTTTTTTTGGGTCTAGTATTTTTTTCGTCATGTAGTCAAAACTCTTTTTGTAATATTATAATCAAATTTGTTTATTTCTGTAACGCCCTCAAAATAATACCATTAAACCCATTAAAAGAGACATGCATTGATATCCAAACGTTCCACATTCATTCACTTATCAGAGTTTCATTACAATAAGTATTACATGTTAACAACAAAAGCAAATGCCCTATGGGCTTACAGCTTTCCAAGCTAACACTTGGTTACAACAAAAGAGTACTAACTCATACACATTAAGCCCTTGGCTTGAATTTACATGTAATACATCAAAAGTAAACGACAAAAGTATGTCCGCCTCTAGCCTCCCAAGCTATGTCCTTGGAGGTGGCATGCTACCTGTACCTGAAAATGATATTCCCATATAGGGTGAGCCACAGCCCAGTAGAAATATACTAAACCAACCATGAACAATGACTAAAAGATTAGCAATTGATAGATGGCCAACACTGATACATTCACATAAATCACATATTTATGTCATACGACTTACGAGTCCAAGTTACTTTTCATTTTCCCTTTTCAACAGATAGACATATAAGTTCTATCCACATTCTCATCAGATATGTATAACAACAATATCCACATTCACAGATAAGCATATAAGCTATATCCACATTCTACAACAGATATGTATAACCATAATATCCACAGATAAGCATATAAGCTATATCCACACTTCACAAAGATAAGCATATGAGCTCTATCTTCACTTTACTAGACAAGCATATGAGCTGTATCTACGGAGTTCATCCCCTATCTTCTCCCAACACTATCCGGTTTAGAGGTACATCCCCTATCTTCCCCTAAACCGCGGAGTACATCCCCCATCTCCTCCTCTACACATATCGTATACAAACACATTGGTTCTATATACAATCACTCAATACATACAATTAATGTATTCTATCAACCGTCAAGTTCCATGACACATTCCATTGATTAGTTTCCGTTTGCCTAATCATCATGCATCGTCTACAACAATCACGACTATCCTCCACCGATAGCCCAAAGCAGTTATTTCTAAGCAGAAAGTAAATGCACAATGGATATTCAATCAACATTTCATTTCCTCATTTCTCACAATTAATTATCCCAATTAATCAACAATGTAATTAGGTCGTTATCCATAATTAACATTTCAACCCTTAGGTCCCATTTTCATCAATGATTCAACATTTATTCCATTTCTCTATGCCAAATATGCATCTAGGTTTATTATGAATAAAACCCCAACTTTTGTAAAATTGTACAAAAGCCCCAAACTTTTACCAAAATACCAAACCAACCCCAACATCTCAAAATACTAAAATTTAAAGACAAAATCCATAGAGAGGAGTAGGATATCCCTACCTCGAATTTTGAGCCAAAAAGGAGATGAAGACTCGAAGATCAACGTGTTCCAAATCCCAACTTTTTCAGATTAAAACAAAGCTCTCAACGCCCTCTATCTTTTTAACAAAGACCCTAGGCTAGATTCACACTCTAGGGAGATCAAATCTTAGAGAGAGTGTAAGTTTAGAGAGAGAGGGTCTCGGATCTAGGGTTTGATCAAAAAGAAAGTGAAAAAGTGATGTTTAAAATCGCTATTGTCCGCTGATATAAAACACGCTCGCTCGAGCGAAGACTTGGTCGCTCGAGCGACCAGACACAGAAAACTCTCGCTCGAGCCAAGAAACTCTCGCTCGAGCCAAAAACTCAAAAGTGCGCTCGAGCGAAAGAATGCTCGCTCGAGCCAACAACTCAAACCCTCAGGTCTGCAACCAGAAGCACGCTCGAGCGACAAACCTCTCGCTCGAGCGAAGAACAAACTAGACCGCTCGAGCCAAGAAAAGCTCGCTCGAGCCAAGAAATGCAACTCTCAGGTCCAGAACCAGACGCAATCGCTCGCTCGAGCGAAGCCACTCTGGCTCGATCCACCAGACACAAACTCAACTCTCGCTCGAGCGACCAACTCCTTGCTCGAGCGAAGGTCCAAAAATCTGGGCAGCAACACTAGGCTCCCAAACACAACCAACCTGTAACAAACCTGCCCAACACATCCTATAACTCAATATACAAAGTAAAGAGGATGCAAACTAGATAATAAACAACTACCAACATCTACGGACACATGTCCGGATCACTGTACAACAAGGGTAAACCCGGGATCGCTATAATTTCTTTCATATACATAATTTAAATGTACTTTTTAGGTACATTTAGTCTAATCTAATCTATACGGTAAAGTTTCACACTATATTTTCATGAACGTTTTAAAATTTTTAACACTTCTTTTCTAGTTTTATATCCACTCAATCTGCATACATTTAAAACGTTTCACATTTATGAAAAACTTTTATAAAATTACTGAATAATGACAAATATACAAAAAAAAAAAAAACACCCCGTTTAAAAAATTAATACAATTTTAATATTTTATGTATTTATAAAATTTATTTTTAATTTCTTCACATTTTGTTTACTATTTAAGTATATCTAAATCATATGCATCTAAAACATAAAAAATTATTTGACTAATACTTGAAAACCAAACAAAATCGATGTCAATTACTTGAAAACCAAACAAAGCTTTATAAACTATTTAAGAAGAAGACATTGGTTTATCGAAAGTAAATGTAGCTGATTTTTTCCAATAATTTGAAAAGTAATAACATATTAATTCCAAATAACAATGCATGTTGTTTCAATTTTTTATATAAATTGAGAAAACCTTCATTACAAAGTTGCTGAGTTGAGGTTTGTGGGCTTGGTCAATTGGGTTTTGAAAACTTGTTTGTGAAAATCTCAACCAAACAAGTTTTGCGTTTCAAAACTTGAGTTTGAAAGGAGTTTTGAAATATATGCTATGAAAACCTAAAACTAAATAGGTTTTGAGTTTTAAATTTTGGAAAAGTAATTCAAAAACTCAACCAAATGGACCCTAAAATTTTCAACTAGACAAAATCTTAAGAACCGGGGTTTTCGCTTAATAATTGTGTAGCATCTTTTGTGGTGTGAGGTATTGGGTTCAACTCCTATGGAGATGAGTTTGATATCCTTTGTGGTGTAGTGGTTTATTCCTCTCCATTATGGGGGTTGATTGTATGTAGTTGTTGTTGGAAAAATGGTGTTTTATAAGGCTTATTTTGGGCAAACTTTGAGCCCAAAATTGAGTGGGCCCCGAACGTCTTTTGGGCGGGTCCGAAGAGGTGACGTGTTCCTTGCCGCGTAGCAAGTCACACGGTGAAGACGGTTCGTCAAAACCATTTATGAGTGAATGGGAACATGACGTCGTTTTCGGGTTTGTGTAATAGGAAATTTAAGGATTTAAATGTGAGTTTTCTTTTAATGGGTTGTCTCACATTGAAACCTTAAGAGAGCTTTTTTGTGTATATAAGCTCTAGACTACAACACTTGGGTTGGGCCCCAAAGGGCACCCCAAGTTTGTAGAAGGGAGGAGTTATGGACAAAGTGAACCTTAGCCCAAAACAACCACACACGCGTCGCGGCCGGCCGTCCACGCGCGTCGTGGCCGGCCGTCCGGGCGCGGGTGTGGGCTGTGGGTCGGTTCTAATATTAATTTTTTGAACAAAATTAATTTGAATTTTTCCAAATTACTTGCGGGAAAAATTTAATTAAATTCAAATTTGAATTTAATATTTGTCCTAATTTCTTTTCCTCAATTGGTCCATGTCCAAACAAGTTCAATAAGGCCATAACAGATTTGGTTTTATGGGTAGTTTCAGAATAGGCAAATAACTGCTGCAATTACCAGTAGTTAATCTGTTGAATCAATTTGCAGATCTGTTTAATTTCAAACAGCATCTGTTCAAATTCAAATCACACCTATTCTCTACTTGTTTGCACTTGTTCGGGGCAGGGTTTTGTGCCTATAAATACATGGCATTTCCAGCAGTCTTGTGGATGAAAAATCAGTCTGAAAATTCAGTTTTGCTGTCCTAAATTTTGCACTTTTGCATTATTCTTCATATTAGTTTTAGAATAAATTTCAGAGAGTTAAAACACAGGTTTAGTTCGCCGGACAAATTTGTTTGAAGTGCTTCTACAAATTTGTGAAGATCATTGTATCCTGGGAGATAGACGCCACTCAACCGTAAGCACCGAAGCGGGGTGAATCTATCTTAAGGACAGAGTGTCACACACTCGACTTGGTCTTTGAATTTTCTTTTAATTCGGTTCGATAAATAAATTCGGTACGTTATTTATTTATTTGTTTGGTTTTGTTTCTATTTATTTTATTTACACAGAAGATTGTTCCAACAATCTTAAGACAGATCCGAATTATTCTGTTTACAGAATTTTTCGTTTGTTTCCCTTTCTCTTTCTTCTTTTACAAGAATTATTTTCTGTGGATTTGCAAATTAATATTCTGGTTGGAAAAACAAATAGTGGTTATATGCTATTTGACAGATAGTATGAATATACTGTCTATTTTCTTTGGCAACTAGTAGTAATATACTGGTGTGATTAACAATTCAGAATATATATTTGTGAAATTTTGTCAGAAATTAATTTTGGTTTCTCAATTTATTTCTGAGTGTTCATTAATTAAAAAATACTGTTTTAGTTTTATTTTAATTATTGAAGTGTTACAGAAATTTAATTTTTTGTGTGGAGTTATTTTGGATAAATAAAATTTTATTTTATTTTCAACTTAATTGAAAAATAAAAGTTACTTTCTTGTTTCTTTTATTTTTACAGAATTTAATTCTGTAGTTTTGGTTTAATTTGTTTAAATAAAATTTTATTTTATTTTCAAATTAATTGGAAATAAAAGTTACAATTTTTGTTTCTTTTATTTTTACAGAATTTAAAATTCTGTGTTTTTTGGTTTAAATTTTCTGTGTAGTATAAAATTCTAATTATAATTTTATTTTATAATTTAGAATTTATGGCTACTGAAACTGGTCAAACTAATGTTCAAACCAGTACTGGTATGGTGATTTCCATTATGTCAACTTCTCCTTATGTTGGGACTGTGCCAGTGAATCATGGTGAAAAACCAGAGAAGTTCTTAGGAACTGTTTTTAAAAGATGGCAAAAGAAAATGCTTAATGGCATGTGTTACATTTGTAACAAAGAGGGACATCAGGCCAAAGATTGGCAAAGGAATATCAAGTAAGAAGGTTACTAAAGCCCACATGACTGAAGTGGACAATATTTCCAATGGTGTAGATGATATCAATCTTTCTACAGTTGTTTCCGAGGCAAATCTTGTCGGAAATCCTAAAAAATAGTGGTTGGCCACTGGTGCTACTCGCCATATCTGTGCCGACAAAAAGATGTTCACATCTTTTTTTACAATGGACAATGGTAAACAACTTTTTATGGGCAACTCCTCGACTTCTAAAGTTGAAGGACAAGGAAAGATTATGCTAAAAATGACATCTGGAAAGGAACTCACTCTCAACAATGTGTTGCATGTGCCAGACATTCACAAGAATCTTGTTTCCAGATCTTTGTTGAGTAAGAATGGGTTTAGGCTATTTTTTGAAAGTGACAAATTTGTACTTACCAAAAACGGGATGTATGTAAGAAAAGGTTACATGTCTGATGGCCTTTTCAAGTTAAATGTAATGATCGTTGTACCCTCAGTTATTAATAAAAATACATCTTCTTCTTACTTGCTTGAGTCTTCAAATTTATGGCATAGTAGACTAAGACATGTTAATTATGGATCTTTACGTAGATTAATTAATATGGCATGTTTACCTAAATTTGACATTGATTCAAATCATAAATGTGAAATTTGTGTTGAGGCAAAATTATCTAAAACTCATTTTCATTCAATTGAAAGAAGTACGGAACCACTTGAATTAATTCATAGTGACATTTTGTGATTTTAAATCAATTCAAACCAGAGGTGGGAAAAAATATTTTATCACTTTTATAGATGACTATACTAGATATAGTTATGTTTATTTAATTCGAACCAAGGATGAAGCTTTGGAAACTTTCATTCAATATAAGAATGAAGTTGAAAATCAAATTGGTAAGAAAATCAAAAAAACTAAGAAGTGATAGAGGTGGTGAATATGAATCACCTTTTGGTGAATTTTGTAAAGAACATGAAATAATTCATCAAACCACCGCTCCTTACTCACCTCAGCAAAATGGAATTGCAGAATGGAAAAATAGGACTTTAAAAGAAATCATGAATGCTACGTTAATAAGTTCTGGATTACCTTAGAACTTGTGGGGGGAAGCCATACTTTCTGCTAATTATATTTTAAATAAAGTACCCCGAAAGAAAGTGAATCAAACACCTTATGAATTGTGGCATGGAAGAGTACCATCCTACAAATACTTAAAAGTGTGGGGGTGTTGGGCTAAAGTGGCTATTCCTAGTCCTAAAAAGACTAAGATAGGTCCTAAGATCATTGATTGCATTTTTATTGGTTATGCTAAGAATAGTAGTGCATATCCGTTTTTGATTTATAAATCAGAACATACCGAAATGCATGTAAATACTATTATTGAGTCTCAGAATGCATCTTTCTTTGAACATGTGTTTCCAAATAAGACTGGACAAGAGACTAGTAACAATAAAAGATCTCATGATGCTATTACTAGTCAGGATCAAGAACATGATCAAGAACAAGAGTTAGATCAAAATGAGGAAGAGGAACTTAGGCGTGGTAAACGTGCTAGAACCTCAAAATTTTTTGGTCCAGATTTTCTAACATTTTTGTTAAAAAATGAACCTTTAACTTTTAAAGAGGCTATGTCCAATCCTGAGGCTCCTTTATGGAAAGAAGCTGTCAATAGTGAAGTTGAATCTATCTTGCAAAATCACATTTGGGAATTGGTGGATTTGTCACCAGGTTGTAAACCTCTTGGGTACAAGTGGATTTTCAAAAGAAAAATGAAAGTAAATGGATCAATTGACAAATACAAGGCAAGACTTGTGGTGAAAGATTTTAGACAAAAAGAAGGTCTTGATTACTTTGACACATACTCACCATTACTAGAATAACATCCATTAGAATGTTAATTGTCATTGTATCTTTGTACAATTTAGAAATTCATCAAATGGATGTAAAAATTGTTTTTTTAAATGGTAAGTTAAATGAAGAAATTTACATGGAACAACCAGAAGGTTTTTCTGTTCCAGGGAAAGAAAAGAAAGTGTGTAAATTGGTTAAATCGTTATATGGTTTAAAACAAGCGCCAAAGCAATGGCATGAGAAATTTGACAAGGCAATGATGTCAAATGGATTTAAAATTAGTGAGTGTGACAAATGTGTTTATATTAAAAACACAGACAAATGTTATGTCATTGTATGTCTTTATGTAGATGATATGCTCATCATAGGTAGTAATAATGATATGATTAAAACTACCAAGAAAATGTTGAATAAACATTTTGACATGAAGGACATGGGCATTGCTGATGTAATTCTTGGTATGAAAATTACCAAAACATCAAAAGGTTATGCTTTGTCACAATCTCATTACATTGAGAAAATACTTGACAAATTCAGCAAAGATGATGATCATCTTGCTAGAACACCTGTAGATATTAATTTGTTTCTATCTAAGAATGTACAAGAAAATATTTCTCAATTAGAGCATGCCCAAATTATTGGAAGCTTAATGTACTTGATGAACTGCACTCGCCCGGATATAGCTTATGCAGTAAGTAAATTAAGTAGATATACGAGTAATCCGGGAGTAGAACACTGGAAAGTAATTATAAGGGTTCTAATATATCTCTGATTTACTCGTAACATTGGGCTGAATTATACTAGATATCCAGCAGTACTTGAAGGATACTGTGATGCAAATTGGATATCGGATACTAGAGACTCAAAGGCCATCAGTGGGTATGTCTTTACTCTTGGTGGCGCGGCTATATCTTGGAAATCTTCCAAACAGACTTGCATTGCTAGGTCTACTATGGAGTCAGAATTCATAGCTTTAGACAAAGTAGGAGAAGAGGAAGAATGGCTTCGCCACTTCCTTAAAGATATTTCAATTTGGCCAAAACCAGTGCCTGCTATATGCATACATTGTGATAGTCAATCAGCAATTGGTAGAGCACATAGTCATATGTATAACGGTAAGTCACGACATATTCGTCGTCGACATAACACTGTGAGACAACTACTCTCTAATGGAATTATTTCCATTGAATATGTGAAGTCTAAAGACAACATGGCAGATTCACTAACCAAAGGGTTAGCAAGAGAGTTAGTTGAGAATTCATTGAGGGGAATGGGACTAAAGCCTATTAAATAAGAGTTACCACAACGGCAACCCAACCTAGTTGACTGGAGATCCCAAGATCTAGGTTCAAAGGGACAACCGAGTTGTGAATGACTTAGAAGGATCACTGGGGAGTCCAACTCCTACCCATTTCTATGATGAAATAGTGATATCTGCAGCGTTTTAGGTTAAGTAATACTTTTAATGATTCTTATATCTAAGTAAACCTAGTAGAGTATGGCAGGATACTCTTCATAAGAATCACCTATATGAGTGTGAACTTGGCCGGTTCTATGAGATTTGTGAAGGGCTACAATTCTCTAGAGCACTCATGAAAGACCAGGTTGTTCAGGGCCAAAATGAACACAATAGTGAGAACTAAACTGTGTGTGGGAATATACTGTGTGAGTTCTATTGTCTTAGTTTACACAAACGGCTGAACAGTTCAAGACATCATGTTCACTGGTTAGCTAGTAAATCCGATAGTGTCTCTGTAATGACCCCAAAATGCGTATAAGAAATCATCTTTATTTAACTATGAGATGATGTGTTTTAATTTAATTATATCTTTTGGAATTGAAGCATTATCTGTTGAGTTACGGATTTAAAATTGAAATTATCGACCTTTATGGGTTCAGAAATCAAAATTGAGTACTTGGGTATGTTAATGGGAATTTTTAAAACTATTTAGGAAAATTAATTGGAAATCTAATTTGTCTGATTCGTTAATGCACGTTGGGTGGTTAACTTTATACTACAAATTGAAGGCCTTAGAGGCTTCAGAAACTAGAACAGGAGACATATTTATGATCAGCATAATTTTTAGAGTCATCTGGGAAGTTTAATTGGAATTTGATTTTGTGCGATTCGTAAGGGCACGTTTGATTCCCCCTATTATGGTGAACTTATGTGTGTATTATATATGCATAGATATATGAGTTGTTGAACTCATCACTTTGAGTCAAAATATCTAAGGGAGAGAGAAAGTGAACCATGAGAGAGAGAAGGAGAGGCAAAACTCAACATCCACGGGGGATTTGAGGATTATTGAAGAAAATGGAAGAGAGAGGAAGAAGATCAACCAAGAAGCTTGGGAAAATTGAAGAGATTAAAGGGAAGAACAAGGATTTGGGTAAGGTATGTGACTCTAACTATTATCCTTGTAGAGAATCCATCTACTACATGAAATCAAGGTTTAATTTGGAAGTTTCATATGTGAATGAACAAGTGTGTTGGGTTATGCATGGATTGGGTTGAATTCAAGGAATTGAACCTTGAGTTGAGGTCAATCTTAAGAATGAATCATGGAATAACAAGGTTTGGTATGAGAATCACCTATGTGTAAGATGTATTTGCATGATTTGGACACATATTGTAGAAGTTTGAATATATAGGAAGATGAGATTTGAAGTTTAACTTTGAGCAAGATTGATGTAATTGAGATGAAATTCTATTTGAATGATGTTAGTTTGTTATGGTTTAGAAGGAATTCTACATGTTTTTGAGTAATTAGACTTGAAATCAAGCTTAAAAAATGGAAAGATCAAGTGTTGGAGCCAAAACCATTTTCGGATTGTTTGGTTCTGCCCAGACCGCACGAGTGGCCAAGGGCACTGTACGAGTAGAGCATGAAGAAAAAAGAAGGGTTTCATTCTGCTTTTGGGCGCTCGAGCAGCCGGGTTTCTCCGCTCGAGCGGAATTGGGCCGCACAAGCGGTCCAAATGGGCGCACGTGCGGCCAACCCTGTTTCAGCTTATACCTTGTAACTTTGAACAAGCATATCTTTTGCATCCGGACTCCGTTTTGAGTGATTCTTGAGTCTAAAATCAAGTCCCGGAAGTCTAATTTCCAATGGTGGTGGTCTCACTCCAAAATTCTAAGTACAGAAGTAGTTATGCCCAAATTGGTGACGACTATTCACTTTCTGTCTACTAGGTTTGTACCGTTTCTTCGTCTGAACCTTTCTCCTATCGATTCCTCCTATCTTATGAGGCATGGATTATAAGACATCGTTCCACCACTATCAGAGGCCTACTACTATGAGTAATAGTAGTGTAACGTTACGTTTCACTTACTTCTATGATTATGATTTATGTATTGTTGTTTGTGAATGGCCTATTCCATCAATATTGTGCTTTGATTAAATTAATAGACATGTTTAAGTAATGGCATGGCTATGAACCAAAGGTCATTTTGTCCCTATTAATAGAAGTGGGCCCAAGGCCATTATGATGTGAATGGTTCTGTCTCAATCAATAGTACTGTAGCGATACACGTGTCTTCTGGTAATGGTTATTATTAATGTTCTGTTATTCGCAAGACAACTATGTCTGTAATAAACCATGGGGAAATGTATGTGCACTATTGCGTAATGGTATTCTAATGAATCTGGAGTTATTCTGTTCTGTTTATTCGTTCCGTTTATGCTATGACATGATATGAATTGTTCAGTCTTTAAGACCTAATGATTTCTGGTATGGAACAAAGTGTTGTACGGAACTAAGTGCTGCAGTGCGAGTCACCTCTAGAATTTGTGCGAGACACCTCTTGAGTCCATACATATGTGAACTGGGCCTATGGCCAATCTGTGACATCTGGGCCTATGGTCGTTCTGTACCTGTTAGGCCCATGGCCGTTCTGTATCTGTTAGGCCCATGGCCATTCTGTATCTGTTAGGCCTATGGCCGTTCTATATCTGTTAGGCCTATGGCCGTTCTGTATTTGTTAGGCCCATGGTCGTTCTGTATCCGTTAGGCCTATGGGCGTTCTGTATCTGTTAGGCCAGAGGCCATTCCGTATTATCTGTGGGCCAGAGGCCGTTCTGTAAGATCTATGGGCTTAAAGCCGTTCTGTATCACATCTGGGCTTAAAGCCGATCTGTATCATATCTGTGGGCTTAAAGCCATTCTGTATTATATGTGAACCTGAGACCGTATTGAAATATAGTTATGAATAAGACCTGTATATGGTTGGTATCTGTCTATTTATTTTATCCAAGAATTTGCTTATTCAATTAACCTTCTTAAGTTGCTATTATTCACTGAGCCTTGCTCATTCTGTTTTATGTATATTTCTGTAGGTGAGCCATCTGGGATTGGCACTAGAGTTGTACCGAGGTTCACCTGTCTGCCAAGTCACCTGGGGTATGTCTCCACGTGGAGACCTCAATTTATTGTTGGGAGTCATAAATTAGTAAGTCTTATGTAAGTGTGTGTGAGATCTATATAAATTCTGTGATTGTATATGTATATTTGGAAATGTATTTAAATGCTTAAATCTAATTAAACCATCACGTATGCACAAGTTCAATGGATGTTGTCTTTTAATGATTTTGCTTCCGCTTAAGGCCCCGTATGTATTTAAATATTATTCTAAAATTCTGTTTTGAGGCCAATGTACAGGCCGGTCATGGACCAAACTTTTAGGGGCGGGTTTGGCTCGTGACAGTCTCATAAGGGAAGGTTCAAAGCCAAAAGCTACCTATCCTTTGCAGAATATTTCTAATTTCTATACTCTCTGTATTTAGATCATGTTGTTGCATTTTCTCTCCGTCAAATTCCATTCATGTGGGGGATTGTTGCAAAAATGGTGTTTTATAAGGCTTATTTTGGGCCAACTTTGAGCCCAAAATTGAGTAGGCCCCGAACGCCTTTTGGGACAGATCCGAAGAGGTGACGTGTTCCTTGCCGCGTGGCAAGTCACACGATGAAGACGGCTCGTCAAAACCATTTATGAGTGAATGGAAACATGACGTCGTTTTTGGGTTCATGGAATATGAAATTTAAGGATTTAAATGTGGGTTTCCTTTTAATGGGTTGTCCCACATTGAAACCTTAAGAGAGCTTTTTTGTGTATATAAGTTCTAGGCTACAACACTTGGGTTGGACCCCAAGGGGCACCCCAAGTTTGTAGAAGGGAGGAGTTATGGACAAAGTGAACCTTAGCCCAAAACCACCACACGCGGGCTACCGCGGCCGGGCGGGCGCGGGTGTGGGTTGTGGGTCAGTTCTAATATTAATTTTTTGAACAAAATTAATTTGAATTTTTCCAAATTACTTGCGGAAAAAATTTAATTAAATTCAAATTTGAATTTAATATTTGTCCTAATTTCTTTTCCTCAGTTGGTCCATGTCCAAACAAGTTCAATAAGGCCATAACAGATTTGGTTTTAAATAAATGCTGCAGTTACTAGTAGTTAATTTGTTGAATCAATTTGCAGATCTGTTTAATTTCAAACAGCATCTGTTCAATTCAAATCACACCTATTCTCTACTTGTTTGCACCTGTTCCGGGCAGGGTTTTGTGCCTATAAATACATGGCATTTCCAGCAGTCTTGTGGATGAAAAATCAGTCTGAAAATTCAGTTTTGCTGTCCTAAATTCTGCACTTTTGCATTATTCTTCATATTAGTTTTAGAATAAATTTCAGAGAGTTAGAACACAGGTTTGGTTCGCCGGACAAATTTGTTTGAAGTGCTTCTACAAATTTGTGAAGATAATTGTATCCTGGGAGATAGACGCCACTCAACCGTAAACACCGAAGCGGGGCGAATCTGTCTTAAGGACAGAGTGTCACACACTCGACTTGGTCTTTGGATTTTCTTTTAATTCGGTTCGATAAATAAATTCGGTATGTTATTTATTTATTTGTTTGGTTTTGTTTCTATTTATTTTATTTACACAGAAGATTGTTCCAACAGTTGTTTGATTGGGCTTAGTGGGTTTTACTTATTGGTTTTTAGATTTTCCAACTATTGTGGGGTAATAGTCTGTTCGATTTAGTAAATATTTTTCATGATTGTAATTACTCTTCTATCTATTGACAAAAAAACAAAAAAAAAATCTTCAGAAAAAATTCTAAGCCATGTTTGGTTTGTCTTTTAGAAAAAAATTTCAAAAGTTTATTTGAAAAAATAGAAATTAATTTGATAAAAATAAATATCAAAAAGATATTTTTAAAATTTTAAATATTATTTCTGAGTTCCCAAAAGATAAAATTATATAAAAACGTTAAGTTTTTTTTTTCAATCTTTTTATTTCTTTCACCAAATTAATTTTTATGTTTTTTTAAAAAATTTCTGAAAACTAAACTAAACATGAAATTATGCAAATTACAATCACAATTAATTCTAAATTTTAAAACTAGACAAAAGCATGCATATCACAAAATCACAATAAATCCTAATATTTTCAACCAGACAAAAGCATCACAAAAAAAGTTTAATTTTTACAGCCACAAAATTATTCTGGAAAAATCTTAATTTTTAAATTAACATATTTCCGTAGTAATTTATTCTAATGCAAAAGCTTGATAAAATGGCTGATACGGCCATGACAATGCTAATAATAATAATAATGATAATAATAATAATAAAAGATGAAGAAGAAAATGAACGCAAATAATCTACCCAAGTGAGGTGAATTATAATTCTGGAACAAGAAAATAGATGAGTATATACTTGTTATCTTGAAGGTGATATAATACTGGGTTGTTCTAGAAAGTAGGTTAAGAGTTAACTTTTTGATTTTTTTTTTTTTTAAAAACGTGTAAAAAAAATAGAGAAATAATATGATTAAAAGAGAATAAAAGCCAAAAAATTAAATTTTAACATCTTGTCCAAAGAGGCCATTATCAAGAAAAACTATGTAATTGAACATAATACATTAGGATTACATATATATATATACACACACATGTAATTGAATACATCACATTACGTTTGTGACAAGAACATAGCACATACGTTTTTGTATCTATTGCAATTCAGATAAGTAAGTATAAAAATAAATAATAAAAAAATTAATATCATAATATATATGTTGTCTAAATGGTAAAAGTATTCTTAAGGAAACCCAAAGTCTTAAGTTCAAATTTTATTCACGTCTTTGAAAAATAATATTTTGTTATTTTAAGATAGAATTTTTATTTTAAGATAGGAAAATTTGTCACATGGCAGAAGGAGAAACCACCACACTATTAAACATTAAGTCATGTGCTCACATATATAATAGTATAGACAATATAATATAATATAGATAATTATATGTACCATTGCCCATAATATAATTATATGTATATAGATATGGACATGAAATCATAATTTTTGTAGGTGAAACTGAGTATTATCAAACTTCAACTGATATTCAAGAACCAATTAATGAAAAATACATAATTGGACATAATGTATTATATATTATGTTTCTATATTTTATTGTTAGGGGACAATTACCTTACAATGGTGTATAAGAAAAAATTATAATTATAATTATTAATATTTATAATGTTTATCATTTTTTTTAATTAATTTTTCTAACTTCTACTGCACTATTATTTGCCCTTTTATTAAAAGTAAACAACTCTATTATTAAAAGTGATCAACTCTAAACCCAATTGGCCTCGTTTGGGGATAAATTATTTTAATATTTTTTTTAACTTTTTACGAAAAAAAATGTGTAAAAAAGTAGAAAGAGTGATGTGATAACTTATAATGATTATTTTACTTTTTGGCTAAAAGTGAAACTCTACAACATGTGTTAGCCTTTCAGTCTTAGAAAAAAGGGTATTTAACAATGAAAAAAAGGGGAAAATTTCAATCCAGTGTAAATGTTTAAAAAAATTACAAATAAATGGTAAATTTTAAACACATTAATAATTAAAATTATAAACTTTTTCATGATTGAGTAATAATTTTTTAGTGCTCCCCCTGACAAGTAATATCCCCCCCTTCCCCTCCCCCTCCAAAAAAAAAAAAAAAAAGGAAAAAAAAGAGATAATTATGGAGATGAAACACCTAAAAGATTTATTTTTTTATGGGGAACTTACGTGTAGGTTTTAATAGGTGGACTTATTGTCCAATAGGTCCTATAACAATTAATGGCATTTTTCATCAAACACTATTAAAAAACATCACTAATTGTTAATTTTCAGTGAAAATTTGAAAATTTTGTAATAAAAAATGTCACTAATTATAAGTTTTTGCGACAATTTGAAAATTTTGTCGTAGAAAACCGTCACTAATTATAAGTTTTAGAAGCAATTTATAAAAATCGTGACAAAAAAAGTCACTAATTGTCAATTTTTAGCAACATATACAAAAATTTGTCACAAAAAATTATTTTTAGCGACGATTTTATTAAGACTTATTTTCAATAGGACTTGATAGAAATTAAGTTCAACTATTAGGACCTACTAATAGTTTATCTTTTTCTCATTTGCTAAAAGGGTAGAAAGTAGAAATAAGGGTATAATGGTCCTTTCACTTTCTAGTCATTTCAGTAAATTAAACTAAATATATTAATAGTAGGCATTATGGTAAATTTACCTTTTTTTGTATATGATGTCATTTGAGAAGGGGTGGCAGTGGTATATTTGGGAAGAAAAAAAATAGCCAAATTTAGGCTAAAAATCACAAAAAGACAAAATAGGCTAAAATAGCTAATAAGACAAAATATCACATCAAACCCATAATCATTTCACTTTTTCTCTCACAAACATCACATCCAACTACAAAAAAATCCAATCATCTTCCCAAATACAAAAATTTTAGCCTACTTAAAATAGCCAAAAACTAAAATAGCTTACTAAAATAGCCACTTCCCAAACGAGGCCAGAGATTATGGGGGTGGTAGTGATATTTCAAGAAAACAAAGGGGGCGTTAGTGTAATTTACCCAAAATGTTAATATATAAAATTATATAAAAATATATGTACAAAATGATATGATAATAATATTTTTGTAAAGAATGAACTTTTGGACTTCTAATGAATAAATATATAAATGAAATTACAGAGACTTTCCAATAGGGTGGACAAGTATTCACATGATCCTCCAAAATTGAACAGCTTGAGCCAGTCCATCACAAAATTTTAATGATTTGAACGGACGGATGCGAATATATTTTTTTCAATTCACCTAAGTTCAGTCGAACGGATGGATGAGAGGCCAGCCGACCCAACTCAATCTGCTAACACTCTTAAGAAAGTGAAGTTATGCTTTTATACTTTGTGTATTAAAAAAAGAACCTTTTTATTTAGTAATTATATTTTCTATTTATAAAACATGAAAGGTGAGTCTTTATTTTATTATAAAAAAATGAACAATAACAAATTGTGGGCACAAAATAATAAATAATTACTAGACAATAGTTCGAAAAAAAATGCTTAAAACAGCAAAGCTCAAATTGCTAAACCAATTCGCATTCGCCTACTTACCCGCATGATCGCTCAATCTGCATCCGCTAACTAAGCGGACAGATGTGGATTAATTTTTTCCAATCTGGTTAAATTCAGATGAATGGTGGATGAAATGTCACTCGACCTGCCTCGATTTGCGAGCATCTCTCATTTCCATGATCTCCAAAATAAAAAGGGATATTAGTGTCATTTTAGAAACCTTAAAAGAAATCTCTGTAATGTCATTAAACCTCAAGCAGATCGATGTAATTTACCTTTTGTAATAAGTGTAATAAATTATATTTTTTTATTTTTTATTTTTTTGTTATAGGGAGATCTTCATAGCCTCCTGTAGATTCAAGACAGCGTCTGTGTCGAGATCACCAAGATGTCATGTTGTCCGTTCCGGATGACAGACTATAACTTGGGAACTTGCACCGATCCCTCAATACAAACCTCATTTAAGTCAAGACTTGCGTAGCAGAAGGGAGTCGAACCCATTAGCAGCACCTTGAGGCTCCACTCAAGCCAACTGCGCTACCACCCAGAAGTAGTATAATAAATGTTTGTTGGGAGATTTATGGATAAATTATATTTTGTCCTTTTTAAGTTTAGTCACTTTCCCATTTTGATCCTTAAAATTTATTTTTTCCCACTTTAACTTTTCATGTTTCAAGTTTTTTTTCAGTTTACTCGTAAAGTTAATTTTTGCTAAAAATTAGACAAAAAATAACACATTGACAATCACGTGACATAAAAATATTTTATTATATATATAAATCACATTTTTGATACAAATTTAAATCTCAATATAATAACAATTTTTATATTATGTGACAGTTATTATGGCATTTTCTGTCTTATTTTAAATAGAAGTTAGCTTTAGGAGTAAATTGGGAAAACTTGAAACATAAATGGTCAAAGTGGAAAAAAAATAAACTTAAAAGGCCAAGGTGAGAAAGTGGTCAAATATAAAGAGGGCAAAGTGTAATTTATCCAGAGGTTTATTTGCACGTCTCAAAAAATATCAATTCACATGTTTTTATGAATTTGGATATTAACTTTTAAACAAAAATCAATTGTTTAGATACTTCCCAACAAAATTGAATTGTTGGTAATTGATATTCGAACAACTAATTTTTGTTAAAAAATTAATATTTGAATATTTAATTTTTGTTAAAAAATTGATAACTAAACGACACTAATGGCATAAGGCCTTGTTTGGAATATTAGTTTTTTTGTCAAAAAAGGTCAAAAAATCAAAATATATTTTACATGCATCACCAAAAAATATATATATATTCTTTATATCTGTTCGAAAATGTCAAACTACTCTCACAAATAATTGATTTTTGTTCAAAAATTAATAACTAAAAAATACAAATGGCATAAGGCGTTGTTTGGGATGTTATTTCTTTGGTTAAAAAAAGTCAAAAAATCAAAATGTGTTTGAGTTACACTTGGGGTTGCAAATAAACCAAGCTATTTATTAACAAACTTTGCTCGGCTCGTTAAGGGCTCGGCTCGGCTTGTTTAGTAAACGAGCTAAACTCGAGCTCGAATAAGTTCGGCGCATTAAGTTCGGTTTCTTTATTTTTATTTAAATTATATAATAAATATATTATTTATATATTAAATCATATTAACAATATTTTTTTATTTAAATAATAGAAATAATATTAAAAAATCTTATCAACCGGAGTCGAGCCGAGCTGAGTTTGAACCCAATTACTTATCGGGCTAAACTCGGACTCAATAAATGAGCTCGATAAGCAAACGAGCAGAACTTGAACTTAGCAAAACTCGGCTTGACTCGGCTCATTTGCAACCCTAATTACACCACACACACACACAAAAGAAGGAATCTTTGTATTAGTTTCAAAATACCAAATTACCCTCATGAATGTATAAGATTTTACACATGTAAAAGAATAAATTGGAAATTCAATAAAAATAAAATATGATATCATCCATTCACATTTTTCTATATATCTAAAAAAAGTCATTCTCCTACATTAACATTTTTTGTAAAAAATCTCGTAAAAGGTAAAAAAAATTGCAAAAACTAATTCCAAAACCCTACTAATGCTATGTTAGGTAAAAAGTGAATAAAATATATATAGCGATCCCGGGTTTACCCTTGTTGTACAGTGATCCGGACATGTGTCCGTGGATGTTGGTAGTTGTTTATTATCTTGTTTGCATCCTCTTTACTTTGTATATTGAGTTATAGGATGTGTTGGGCAGGTTTGTTACAGGTTGGTTGTGTTTGGGAGCCTAGTGTTGCTGCCCAGATTTTTGGACCTTCGCTCGAGCTAGGAGTTGGTCGCTCGAGCGAGAGTTGAGTTCGTGTCTGGTGGGTCGAGCCAGCGTGGCTTCGCTCGAGCGAGCGATGGCGTCTGGTTCTGGACCTGAGAGTTGCATTTCTTGGCTCGAGCGAGTTTTTCTTGGCTCGAGCGGTCTGGTTTGTTCTTCACTCGAGCGAGAGGTTTGTCGCTCGAGCGTGCTTCTGGTTGTAGACCTGAGGGTTTGAGTTGTTGGCTCGAGCGAGCGTTCTTTCGCTCGAGCGCACTTCTGAGTTTTTGGCTCGAGCGACAGTTTTCTGTGTCTGGTCGCTCGAGCGACCAAGTCTTCGCTCGAGCGAGCGTGTTTTATATCAGCAGACAGTAGCGTTTTTGAACATCACTTTTTCACTTTCCTTTTGATCAAACCCTAGATCCGAGACTCTCTCTCTTTAAACTTACACTCTCTCTAAGAATTGATCTCCCTAGGGTGTGAATCTAGCCTAGAGCCTTTGTTAAAAAGAAAGAGGGCGTTGAGAGCTTCGTTCTAATCTGAAAAAAATTGGGATTTGGAACACGTTGATCTTCGAGTCTTCACCTCCTTTTTGGCTTAAACTTCGAGGTAGGGATATCCTACACCTCTCTATGGATTTTGTCTTTAAATTTTGGTATTTTGAGATGTTGGGGTTGGTTTGGTAATTTTGTGGAAGTTTGGGGCTTTTGTGTAATTTTACAAAAGTTAGGGTTTTATTCATAATAAACCTAGATGCATGATTGGAATAGAGAAATGGAATAAATGTTGAATTATTGATGGAAATGGGACCTAAGGGTTGAAATGTTAATTATGGGAATTGACCTGATTACATTGTTTAATTAATTGGGATAATTAACCGTGAGAAATGAGGAAATGAAATGTTGATTGAATATCCATTGTGCATTTATTTTCTGTATAGAAATAACTGCTTTGGGCTATCGGTGGAGGATAGTCGTGATTGTTGTAGACAATGCATGATGATTAGGCAAACAAAAACTAATCAATGGAATGTGTCATGGAATTTGACGATTGATAGAATACATTAACTACATGTATTGAGTGATTGTATATAGAACCAATGTGTTTGTATACGTTATGTGTAGAGGAGGAGATAGGGGATGTACTCCGCGGTTTAAGGGAAGATAGGGGATGTACCTCTAAACCAGATAGTGTTGGGAGAAGATAGGAGATGAACTCCGTAGATACAGCTCATATGCTTGTCTAGAGAAGTGAAGATAGAGCTCATATGCTTATCTTTGTGAAGTGTGGATATAGCTTATATGCTTATCTGTGAATGTGGGATATTGTTGTTATACATATCTGTTGAGAATGTGGATAGAGCATATATGTCTATCTGTTGAAAAGGGAAAATGAAAAGTAACTTGGACTCGTAAGTCGTATGACATAAAATGAGATTTATGTGAATGTTTCAGTGTTGGCCATCTATCAATTGCTAATCTTTTAGTCATTGTTCATGGTTGGTTTAGTGTATTTCTATTGGGCTGTGGCTCACCTTTTATGGGAATATCATTTTCAGGTACAGGTAGCATGCCACCTCCAAGGACATAGCTTGGGAGGCTAGAGGCGAACATACTTTTGTTGTTTTACTTTTTGATGTATTACATGTAAATTCAAGCCAAGGGCTTAATATGTATGAGTTAGTACTCTTTTCTTGTAACCAAGTGTTAACTTGGAAAGCTGTAAGCCCGTAGGGCATTTTGCTTTTGTTGTTAACATGTAATACTTATGTAATGGAATTCTGATAAATGGAAGAATGTGGAACTTTTTCATATCGACGAATGTCTTTTGATGGGTTTAATGTTATTATTTTGAGGGCATTACAACTTGGTATCAGAGCTTACCGGGTTCGAATACTTTGGGTACGTGGGAAGTGATTAGTATCACAATGGGTTTGTCTCGCTTGACAAAGACTTAGATGTAGTATCATATGCTATGTGATTGATTGATAACATGCTTATGTGACTATGTGGGTATGGGATTTAATTTCTAGGATGTTGATTGGATCCTTGGGTTTCTGGGAGTCTTGTCGGAAAAGCACTTGATCAATGCTGTTTCTAACCGGAACTCTAGTAACGCCTCGGGACTATCATTATCCGGAAATGAAATTCGTAAGTGCTTATGTGTTTATGTGCTTACGTGGAGTGAATTACTGTTGTCCATGCATTAGGACGTGGGTGTTTAGTTTTGGCACATTTGTGAATGTGCTAATGTTCTGTGTTACCTTTATTAGGATGTCAGGGCGAGGAAGAGGTGCTAGGCGTGGTAGACCTGCGAGGCAGGAAGTACCGTTACCGGGTGAGATTCCGGCAGTGCAAGAGGGAGTTGGTCAGGCCAATGTGGCCGAGCCAGTGGGTCAGCAGGCCATGGGTGCCTTAGCCAGAGAGATAGCAGGAGCTTTGGGTATTCTTAGAGCTGGGAATCAGGCAGCTGAGGCGGGGCCTTCTTTCTTGAGGAGGGAGTTTTTCCGGTCTAATCCGGATGAGTTTATTGGGGATCCGAAGGAGCCACTGAAGGCTGATGAGTGGCTAGAGCAAATGAGTAAGACGTTCGAGATGCTTGGCATCGAGGATGGAGCACTGAAAGTGACTTTGGCATCCTTCCAACTGAAGGGAGATGCGGGTCAATGGTGGAAGTACGAGAAGGCTCGTGTTGGTGGTACTTGGGAGGCGTTTGTGAATGCTTTCCAGGAGAGGTTTTTGTCTGCAGCAGCTAG
This sequence comes from Camellia sinensis, assembly GCF_055761805.1. Classification (NCBI taxonomy): domain Eukaryota; kingdom Viridiplantae; phylum Streptophyta; class Magnoliopsida; order Ericales; family Theaceae; genus Camellia; species Camellia sinensis. The sequence goes on from NC_138967.1 coordinate 56,142,153, forward strand.
GGAGAAGCTGAGGGATCAGTTTAGCCGGCTTAATCAGCAGGGCTTGTCAGTGGCCGAGTTTGAGGCTACTTTTACCAGTCTGTCCAGGTTTGCACCTGAACTGGTGGCGTCTGAGGAACGCCGTTGCTATGAGTTTGAGCGGAAGTTGAGGCGGGGCCTCAAGCTGAAAGTTGGTGGGTCTTACATTCGAGAGTATAGACACCTAGTGGATGCTGCAGCTCATATGGAGCTCATGATGCAGGAGGAGGATGAGGGGCAGAGAGGCTCCAAGAGGAGCCAAGATGGTCAAAGTGATGGCAGGAGGCAGAGGGGTTCTAACCCTCAGCAGTCGCAGGGTGGTGTTGCTAGATCGACCTTCCCAGTGCCGAGTGCAGGCTCCGGGAGAGGTGGTCAGGGGGATTTCACCTGTTACAAGTGTGACCAGTTGGGTCACAAGGTTTCTGTTTGCCCGCAGAAGGGTGGGGGTCAGAGAGCTGCTTCTTCTTCAGCTAGACCGCAGAGTCAGAGTTTGGGCAGGGGGCAGCCCTTGTCTTGTTATCAATGTGGACAGCCTGAGCACCTGAAGAGGTTTTGCCCGCAGTTGAGTGCCACTTCGGGAGCGTCTGGTTCTAGGCAAATGCAGAGTTTTCAGCCAGCTCAGTCTGTGCAGGCCTCGAGGGCCAATCCGGGAGCTTCATCATCCCAGTCTGTACAGCAGTCTTTTGCTCCGAGAGGTGAGCAGGTAGACCAGGGGCCTACGGGGCGCGTGTATGCTGTTACCGCGCAGGATTTAGTACCGGCTCCATCGGTAGTGAGAGGTACTTTTCTATTTTGCAACTCGGTTGCTAATGTGTTGATAGACACGGGTGCATCTCATTCTTTTGTATCTGCTGCATTTGCATCTGTTTTGGAATTGGAGTTAGCACAGTTAGCATCTCCTATTTGTGTGGTATCGCCTTTGGGTGGTGAGTTGATCCTGAAACAGAGGTCGCCGACTATAGGCTTCCTTTTCCGTTTGTTGTCATGCCCATGAAGGGTTTTGATGTTATTTTGGGTATGGACTGGCTATCGTCATACCGGGCTGTTATCGATTGCTACCGCCAGAGGGTCACGTTATGTACCTTGAGCGGGGAGTGGTTCCATTTCTTGGGAGACCGGGTTGGTAGTGTTTTGCCACCGGGGTATGATTCGCGAGGGCGAAGTGAGCTTAGTAGTCTACTTGCCAGCTTTGAGAGTGGTGAGAGTGGTGAGACCCAGATTGTATTGCCGAGGGTGGTTTGTGAGTATTCGGATGTCTTTCCCGAAGATCTTGTTAGTTTGCCACCTCACCGAGAGATAGAGTTCTCTATTGATCTAGTGCCCGGCACGGCGCCGATTTCTATGGCACCTTACCGTTTTGCTCCAGCAGAGTTGGTTGAGTTGAAAGTTCAGCTCCAGGAATTGCTAGATAAGGGCTTTGTTCGCCCTAGTGTTTCGCCGTGGGGAGCGCCGGCCGTCTTTGTTAAAAAGAAAGATAGTGCCTTGAGATTGTGTATAGACTACCGGAAGTTGAATCGGGCTACGGTTAAGAATAAGTATCCTATGCCCTGTATAGATGATTTGTTTGACCAGTTGAAGGGTTCCCGTTGTTTCTCTAAGATAGACTTGAGATCGGGTTACCACCAGTTGAGGGTCAGGGAAGAGGATATTCCGAAAATGGCATTCCGTACGCAGTATGGCCATTATGAGTTTCTGGTGATGCCATTTGGGCTTACCAATGCACCGGCAGTCTTTATGGACTTGATGAACCGGATTTTTCGGGAGTTCTTAGACCGATTTGTGGTCGTCTTCGTGGACGACATCCTTATCTATTCGCCTTCAGAGGAGGAGCACGAGGAACACTTGAGAGTGGTGCTTGAGTTGCTTAGAGCCCATAGGCTGTATGCCAAGTTTGGGAAGTGTGAGTTCTGGCTGAGGGAAGTCAAATTCTTAGGCCACGTGGTATCCGGAGAAGGGGTGTCTGTTGATACATCCAAGGTTGAGGCAGTGCAGGATTGGGCACAACCTAAGAGTGTGTTTGAGATCCGCAGTTTTCTGGGATTAGCTGGGTATTACCGTCAATTTGTGAAAGATTTCTCCAGGCTAGCGTCACCGTTGACTAGACTGACTCGGAAGGGAGTCAAGTTTGTGTGGAGTGAGACTTGTGAAAAGTCGTTCCAAGAGCTGAAAGTTAGATTGACCACCGCTCCGGTGTTGATTATTCCGGAGAGAGGGTTGGGTTATGCGGTTTATTGTGATGCCTCACGAGAGGTTTTGGGTTGTGTGTTGATGCAAGAAGGGAAAGTGGTAGGTTATGGCTCACGTCAGTTGAAAATACACGAGAAGAATTACCCCACACACGACCTAGAGTTAGCAGCAGTGATCTTTGCCTTGAAAATCTGGAGGCACTACCTTTATGGTGAGAAGTTCGAGGTGTTCTCGGACCACAAGAGTTTGAAGTATCTGTTTACACAGAGAGACTTGAATCTGAGGCAGAGGAGATGGATGGAGTTCATCGAGGATTATGATTTTGAGTTGCACTATCATCCGGGAAAGGCCAATGTTGTGGCCGATGCCCTTAGTAGGAAGACCATTAGTGATGTAGCTTGTATAGCCATCCGGGAATGGGAGATGTTGGGCGCACTTGGCGAGTTTGATTTGCTACTGGGCGAATCTGTTGAGGCTGCGGCCTTGTTTTCTGTTGTTGCGCAGCCTACACTTGTGACTAGAGTGTTAGAGGCACAGAGAGGTGACCTTGAGGTAGAATCCCTTCGAGAGAAGATCTCCAGTGGAAAAGTTGAGAAGGGTTTGACGGTGTATCCCGACCTGAGTGTGAGATACCGAGACCGTTTGTTTGTACTGGAGTCTTGCCGAGAGGAGGTACTCCGAGAGTTTCATCATTCGCGCCTTGCGGTGCATCCGGGAGGTACTAAGATGTATCAAGATTTGGGTCGCCAGTTTTGGTGGCGGGGTATGAAGAGAGATGTGGCTGTTTTCGTATCGAAGTGCCTTACTTGCCAGCAAGTGAAGGCCGAGCATCAGAGGCCAGCGGGTTTGTTGCAACCCTTGCCTATTGCCGAGTGGAAGTGGGAGCATGTCACTATGGACTTCGTTGTAGGTCTTCCGAGGACTCAACGGGGTAGTGATGCTATTTGGGTGGTTGTAGACCGGTTGATTACGTCGGCGCACTTTATTCCTATGCGCGTGAGAGATTCGGTGGATCATCTTGCCGATTTGTATATTCGGGACGTAGTGAGATTGCACGGGGTCCTAGTGACGATCGTCTCAAATAGAGATCCTCGTTTTACTGCTAGGTTGTGGCAGAGTTTGCAGAGTGCCCTGGGCACTAAGTTGACCTTTAGTACGGCCTATCATCCTCAGACTGACGGGCAGTCCGAGCGTACTATCCAGATCCTCGAGGATATGCTTCGGGGTTGTGTCCTGGACTTCAGTGGGACGTGGGAGAGGCACTTGCCATTGGTAGAGTTTGCCTACAACAACAGTTTTCAGTCTAGCATCGGTATGGCACCGTTTGAGGCCTTGTATGGCCGACCGTGTAGGTCTCCAGTTTGTTGGGCCGAGGTGGGTGATGCACCTTTGTTGGGTCCGGAGTTGGTTAGGGAGACGACGGAGAAAGTTGAGCTTATCCGTAGGAGGCTTGTTACAGCCCAGAGTCGACAAAAGAGTTATGCCGACCGTAGGAGGAGACCTTTGGCGTTCGAGGTAGGTGATCATGTCTTTCTGAAGATATCACCTAGACGAGGTTTGATGAGATTTGGGAAGAGTGGGAAGTTATCCCCTCGGTTTATTGGTCCTTTTGAGATTCTTGAGAGAATTGGCGAGGTTGCTTATCGGTTAGCCTTACCGCCGCAGTTGTCTGGAGTGCATGACGTGTTTCATGTGCGTATGCTTCGGAAGTATGAGCCAGATCCATCACATGTGTTGGATTGGACCGATTTAGAGGTAGATGAGGATGCCTCGTATGAGGAGAGACCGGTTCGGGTCTTGGATATGCGGGATCAGGTCCTGCGTGGCAAGACTATTCCTTTGGTGAAAGTCTTGTGGAAACATCACGGAGTGGAGGAGGCCACTTGGGAACGTGAGTTGAAAGTCCGAGAGAAATATCCGGACTTGTTTGTTGATATGTGATCTTGTATTTAAATTTTGAACTATTGTTGAACTTAAGAGCTTTTATATATGTCTTAAGTTGTGAAACATTGAAAATGTTTTGGTTTATTGGAAGTATGTTTTGGGAACTTGCCTCATATGAAAGTTGAATGTAACATTATATATGTTGAATATGTTGTTTACATATTGTGAAATGCCTCTTGTTAAAGGGATGGGATGACTGGTAATGGGTCGAATTGTTGAATGTTAGTGTAACATTGTTTAAAATGGAGAAAAACATGTTTTTGAAAACTTGTGCTTAATTTCGGGGACGAAATTCTTTAAGGGGGGGAGGTTATAGCGATCCCGGGTTTACCCTTGTTGTACAGTGATCCGGACATGTGTCCGTGGATGTTGGTAGTTGTTTATTATCTTGTTTGCATCCTCTTTACTTTGTATATTGAGTTATAGGATGTGTTGGGCAGGTTTGTTACAGGTTGGTTATGTTTGGGAGCCTAGTGTTGCTACCCAGATTTTTGGACCTTCACTCGAGCTAGGAGTTGGTCGCTCGAGCGAGAGTTGAGTTCGTGTCTGGTGGGTCGAGCCAGCGTGGCTTCGCTCGAGCGAGCGATGGCGTCTGGTTCTGGACCTGAGAGTTGCATTTCTTGGCTCGGGCGAGTTTTTCTTGGCTCGAGCGGTCTGGTTTGTTCTTCGCTCAAGCGAGAGGTTTGTCGCTCGAGCGTGCTTCTGGTTGTAGACCTAAGGGTTTGAGTTGTTGGCTCGAGCGAGCGTTCTTTCGCTCGAGCGCACTTCTGAGTTTTTGGCTCGAGCGAGAACTTCTTGGCTCGAGCGAGAGTTTTCTGTGTCTGGTCGCTCGAGCGACCAAGTCTTCGCTCGAGCGAGCGTGTTTTATATCAGCGGACAGTAGCGTTTTTGAACATCACCTTTTCACTTTCCTTTTGATCAAACCCTAGATCCGAGACTCTCTCTCTCTCTAAACTTACACTCTCTCTAAGAATTGATCTCCCTAGGGTGTGAATCTAGCCTAGAGCCTTTGTTAAAAAGATAGAGGGCGTTGAGAGCTTCGTTCTAATCTGAAAAAAGTTGGGATTTGGAACACGTTGATCTTCGAGTCTTCATCTCCTTTTTGGCTTAAACTTCGAGGTAGGGATATCCTACTCCTCTCTATGGATTTTGTCTTTAAATTTTGGTATTTTGAGATGTTGGGGTTGGTTTGGTAATTTTGTGGAAGTTTGGGGCTTTTGTGTAATTTTACAAAAGTTAGGGTTTTATTCATAATAAACCTAGATGCATGATTGGAATAGAGAAATTGAATAAATGTTGAATTATTGATGGAAATGGGACCTAAGGGTTGAAATGTTAATTATGGGAATTGACCTAATTACATTGTTTAATTAATTGGGATAATTAATCGTGAGGAATGAGGAAATGAAATGTTGATTGAATATCCATTGTGCATTTATTTTCTGTATAGAAATAACTGCTTTGGGCTATCGGTGGAGGATAGTCGTGATTGTTGTAGACAATGCATGATGATTAGGCAAACAAAAACTAATCAATGGAATGTGTCATGGAATTTGACGATTGATAGAATACATTAACTACATGTATTGAGTGATTGTATATAGAACCAATGTGTTTGTATACGTTATGTGTAGAGGAGGAGATAGGGGATGTACTCCGCGGTTTAAGGGAAGATAGGGGATGTACCTCTAAACCGGATAGTGTTGGGAGAAGATAGGAGATGAACTCCGTAGATACAGCTCATATGCTTGTCTAGAGAAGTGAAGATAGAGCTCATATGCTTATCTTTGTGAAGTGTGGATATAGCTTATATGCTTATCTGTGAATGTGGGATATTGTTGTTATACATATCTGTTGAGAATGTGGATAGAGCATATATGTCTATCTGTTGAAAAGGGAAAATGAAAAGTAACTTGGACTCATAAGTCGTATGACATAAAATGAGATTTATGTGAATGTTTCAGTGTTGGCCATCTATCAATTGCTAATCTTTTAGTCATTGTTCATGGTTGGTTTAGTGTATTTCTACTGGGCTGTGGCTCACCCTTTATGGGAATATCATTTTCAGGTACAGGTAGCATGCCACCTCCAAGGACATAGCTTGGGAGGCTAGAGGCGAACATACTTTTGTTGTTTTACTTTTTGATGTATTACATGTAAATTCAAGCCAAGGGCTTAATATGTATGAGTTAGTACTCTTTTCTTGTAACCAAGTGTTAACTTGGAAAGCTGTAAGCCCGTAGGGCATTTTGCTTTTGTTGTTAACATGTAATACTTATGTAATGGAATTCTGATAAATGGAAGAATGTGGAACTTTTTCATATCGACGAATGTATTTTGATGGGTTTAATGTTATTATTTTGAGGGCGTTACAATATAGCTACATTTTACCTAATTTTTTCACACACATTTTCCTTTCCTTTTCCAAATCCCCAGCTAAACATAGCGTAAGATAAAAAATGTGGTGTGTAAATATATTCTATATTTTGGAAAGTGACTTTTCTTTTGACTTATTAGCTTATTATGAAAAAATGTGTAAAAAATAGAGATGATATGACCTAAACAAGCTAATAAGTCAATAAGCCAATAAACTAGCTTTTTCCATCTTCCAAAAAAATATATCTAAAAATGCCATTCCCCTACATTGCTAAAACTAATTCCAAAATCCACTATAGATAATGTTAAACTTATTTATTTTGATGATTTATTTAATTATGTTTTAATTTATTTGAAAGAGAAAAATAGAATTCAAAATTTATTTTGATAATTTATTTAATTATATTTTAATTAAAATTTATTTTGATGATTTATTTGAAGAGAAAAATAGAATCAAAATTTATTTTGTCCCATTATTTCTCACCTAAACCTTTATCACAAATGTTGTTAGAATGTATTTAATATTTGATTAAATCAGGAGTTCAAACAGCCCAAAACAAAGGTTCAAACAGCCTAGCACAGCAGTATGCCAAAAGGTTCAAGTGAAAGATATTCAAATTAGTAATGATGGAAGTACAGCGGCTATAAACGGCTATAAAGATTCAAAAGGCCAAAATGTTCAAAAGGTTCAAGTGGAAGACATTTAAATTTGTAATGATGGAGTGGAAGATATTCAAATTGGTAATAATGGAAGTACAATGGCTATAAACGACTATCAATTCAAATGAACACAACGGCTATAAACAGCTATAATTTTCATTTTATATACGAAAGCCTCTAATGTAAACAAGTTACAGAAAACCCGAAAATATTCTTTGATCTATTATCAGAAATTATACACTGAGCCTTATAGTTTTAAGTCCATCTTTCCTGTGTGAGATTTATAGAAAAATCAAAGCTTCATTTTATATATCTATCTTTGAGAGATATTTATTGTAAGTTTTCTTTGAAAGCAAAAATACCATTTCATCTTGTAAAAATGTTGCAAACATTGTCTTCTTGAAATCTTGAGAGTGATTGTGAATCACCTAAGATTTGCAAGGGTTTGGACTTGTAAAGCCTGTGTAAAATCCGTGGAGGATTGCTCCATTTGTAAAGAGGTTGCTAGCACCCCTGTGAAGTTAGAAGATAGTGGAAAATCTCATGTGAAGCTTGAGGAGTGGACGTAGGCCGAGTTGAAACCGAACCACTATAAATTTGTTTGTCTCTCTCTCTCCCTTGTCTCTTTATTTTATTTTAAATTGCCATAGCTATATTTCATATTTTTACTGTGCTAAAATCATTAACTGACATAGTTGTTAAGACACTTGTTTTAATTATTTTTATTTCATTAATTATATTTATCTATTGTGCTAGTCATAATTTTTATTAGGGTATTATTAATTTTAATTGTAAAAACCTAATTCACCCCCTCTTAGGTTGCCTTTTCGGTAATAGATAAAAAGTGTGGTGTGTAAATAGTAGGGGTGAGTGTGAGAACCCGAATATAAAAATTAAGTAAATAATTAAATAATAATATTACAATCTCAAATATTTTGGTGGTGAATTCTAAGGTGCAAATTAAATATTGTTGGAGGATCTTTTAATTAATTTTAAACTTAAAATAAATTTACGATGAAAGTCTTTAATTTAGAGGCAAGATTTATTATATAAAATAAATAAATAAATAAATTTAAGTGCCAAATTAGTAAGCATATTTTGATCTAGTAATAGTTGTATTTTATTTAAATTAATGGGTTAGAAAATAAAATAATATTAAGAGATAATAATTTAGGGCCTTTTGTTTAGATATATAACGTAACCCTCGGTTGCCTAATACAATATATAACAACACTAGGGTTCCTAATCAACACTATAACAGCAGCCACAGTAGCCACGGGGAGAGAGAGAGTTTGAGAGAAAAGAAGAAGAAAAGAAGAAGAAAAGAAGAGGGGATTGCAAACAATGAGTAATTTTTGGATATGTGGTAGGTCTTTATCTTTCTTCTTCCTTTTAGTTTTGTTTTTATCCTTATTCCATTATTATTTTATTCATTCATGGAGGTTGTAGGTTTATATATTTTGTATATATATATACTGTTAAGAAATTTGAGGAGTTAAATTCATGTATAAAGAATGGGTATTATTCTTAGTTAAAAAAATTCTGCGCATAATTACGAACTTTAAAAATCAAGAAACCATATCAAACGGATGAATTTTAATCTGAAATTTTTACAGTAGATCACTTACATATTGTATTGAATATCTGATTTTTTTCATAATTTTTGGGAGTCGAAATCCATATAAATTGAGGTATTCAAATCTGTCCAGGAAACCAGTCCGAAACAGTAAATTCGGGAGTGTTGTTCTCTTTGGGTATAAATCCAAAAATTATCAAATTAGTGTCATTAGAACCGGTTACGAGTCTAGTTTCGTACGTTTTTGGCCTTGCATTGATTGCTCTTGTATATTAAGAGAACCGTCAATTTCTTTAAAGTGCTGCAGAAAACAACCTGTTTGGATATAATAAATTGTAGATAATTATTTTGATAAGGAAATCAAGTGAAACCAATTGGGTTTGAAACTTAGGATATATTAGTTGATATCTGGAGGTTTTTGGAATTTTTCGAATAGTGTGGAGTGGGTTTTGTAATTTTCAAAGTTAACGAATAGGTTAGGAAGGCTTGTTTGAAATTCTGTTTTATCTTAAAGTCACAATTAATTAAGTTTTGACCGGAACCCATGTCTTGGGTGATTTTAAACCTTGAAGAACATGAACTTAGGTAATATTTAAGAGTAACGGTGAGTTGGGTTGAGCTGTGTTAGTGCGCTTTAGTTGAGGTTACTTAGTTCCTATTTTTTTGTATTTTTAAAGTAGTTGCGACGTGTAGTTTTTATACTTGGTTCAGGGCACTAGTTGGAATTTTACACTCTATTCGAGGATTATATTATTTCGTTTTCAGATGAGTAGTTTCATGCTACATATTTTTATAAATGTTCCCCTACCCTGAACTATTGAAAAATTAAATTGTTGTTTTAAGATTAAACTGTTTTGATAAATTATTATATTATTAATGGAATCAAATTATTTCTAAAACATGTGTGAACTTGGCATACTGTAAACTATTTTGTTTTGGTCTCATGTTTATAATGATGAACTACCATGTTTTGCGAAACTTATGTGTATTGATTATTGGGACCATGTGTGTATTTAATCCAGGGAAATTATTCCATTGTGTGTGGTGACTCTGGCCACTAGAGAACAGATCCGGGTTGGGCCGTGATGACTCTAGTGCTCAACGATTGTAGGGAAAAGACCTTTAAAAACAACTAGGTGACCTTCAATCGGATCGTCTTTGAGAAAAGGCCCAGGTGCCACCCTGAGGATGACTCTTAGTTCGGTATTGGATCCAACGGGGCTTATAGCCTTGAGAACTGTGTGGCAGATTATTTGTTTTTATTGGTACCCAGAAAATTATTGGTGTTCATGTTATAATCTGTTTTAAGTGGAAAACGTTGTTTATCATGTTCTTGCGAGACATGAGTATTTTAATTGTTGAACTGTGGAACCTTCTTTTTGAAACAGATTGTATTTACCAAACTGTATGCCAATCTAGTTTCTGTGATATATATCTTATTTTGGAATTGAACCCTGTTTTCAAAACTGTATTTACTATCCATGTTGCTACTCACTGAGCTATCAGCTGACTTAGTTGTTTACCATTTCCAGGTGTTAGAAGGACTTAGAGTCGACTCATGGCGTAGCGGGGACTCAATTGCATGGACCTCTAGGGCATTTATTTAATTTGTTTTAGGTTGCTTTGTCGAGTTTTGTGCATACATTGTGGTTGGGTTTTATTTAGAATTATTTTAATTTATGGGCGGTTTGTGTCCCATTTAGTATATATATATTTTTAGGAAGTTGGTTATGACTTGTTTTCACTTGTGGTATGTCACTGGATTGAGTGTTGATTTATTTATTTCTGGGCTATCATCACATTTATTCTTTTTGGTTTTTGGGTTCATGTTTAGGCTTACGTGTGCCTTGGGCTAAGTCCCTGTGGGCCATGACCAGTCATGCCCAGATTTGGGGTGTGACAATTGTGGTATCAGAGTTATAGTTTATCGAGTTACATATCTTGCATTTCATCATTTAGACGAGGTCCGAGTCCTTATAGTCCTTAGTAGTGTGTGGTTGAGTCAGTTTTGTTTAAACTTGTGTTGAATGTTTATCGATTTCAGTTTGAAGGTTAAGAGTTAGCATCTAGAATTCTACGTGGATTGTCTATTCCTTGTGTGCCTTTGGATGCATGTATTACCTTGTCTACTTCATTACGAGAATCAGTAGTATTGGGAGATGTTTGTAGATCTTGTGACATAAAAATGGATGGTAGGATTTTTCCAGTAGATTTGATTTCTTTGGAGATGAAGGATTTTGATGTGATTTTAGGGATGGATTGGTTAACGAAGCATCATGCCTTATTGATTGTTTTAGAAAGAGGGTAGTTTTTGCTATGCCGGGGCAACATGAGTTCTTCTTTCAGGGAGATAGGAAAGGGTCTTCTATCTGTTTTACTTCTTCCCTTTAGGCTGATCGAATGTTAAGTAAAGGGTGTCATGATTATTTATCTTGTGTGGTGAGTATTGAACTGCCATAATAGAAGTTAGAGGAGTTGCCTGTAGTGAGTGATTGTGTTGATGTTTTTCCAGAGGATCTACCTGGTCTTTTTCCAGACCGTGAGGTTGAATTTTCCATTAACTTGGTCCTTGACACAACACTTACTTTTAAAGCGCCCTATAGAATGGCACCGTTGGAGTTGAGGAAGTTACAAGAGTTGTTAGTCAAAGGTTTTATTGGACCTAGTGTTTTACCTTGGGGAGCACCTGTGTTGTTTGTGAAGAAGAAGGATGGGTCTATGAGATTGTGTATTGATTATAGAGAACTGAACAAAGTCATAGTGAAGAATAGGTATCCTTTGCTACTTATTGATGACCTATTTGACCAATTATAGGGAGCTCAAGTTTTTTCTAAGATTGACTTGAGGTCAGGCTATCACCAGTTGAAGGTAAGGAATGAGGATATTCTTAAGACAGCTTTTAGAACCCGTTATGGGCATTATGAGTTCTTGGTGATGCCTTTTGGTCTCACAAATGCACCAGCCACATTCATGGATTTAATGAACAGAGTATTTAAGCCCAACTGTATAAATTTGTGGTAGTGTTTATTGATGACATCCTAATTTATTCGAGGAGTAAGGAGGAGCATGAGCAGCATTTGAGGGTAGTACTACAGATCCTTAGGGAGAAAAGACTATATGCAAAATTTAAGAAGTGTGAATTTTGGTTGAGCAGTGTATCCTTTTTGGGTCATGTAGTGAGTAAAGATGGGGTATCTGTGGAAAGCACCAAGGTGACAGCAATTGCGGATTGGCCACGACCTACTTCTGTGGCAGATGTACGTAGCTTTCTAGGGCTTGTTGGATATTACAGACGGTTTGTGGAAGGATTCTTCCGTATTGCTTTGCCATTTATAAATCTCACTAGGAAAGAGGTAAGTTTGAGTGGAATGATGATTGTGAGTGTAGCTTCCAAGAGTTTAAACAAAGGTTGATATTAGCTTCAATCCTTGTCTTTCGTACAGGTGGTGGTAGTTTTGTGATTTATAGTGATGTTTCACAATAGGGTTTAGGATGTGTGCTCATGCAACATGGGAATGCGATTGCTTATGTGTCACGATAGTTGAAAGTACATGAGAGAAATTATCCTACGCACGACTTGGAGTTAGTAGCAGTGATTTTCGCTTTAACATCTGGCAACATTATTTGTATGGAGAATCATGTGAGATTTACACTGATCATAAGAGTTTGAAGTATATTTTCACACAGAAAGAACTAAATTTGAGGCAAGGAAGATGGCTTGAGTTGTTTAAAGATTTTGATGTAAATATTTTGTATCATTCGGGGAAGGAAATGTGGTGGCAGATGCCTTGAGTAGAAAGGTCACAATTGGAGATGCAGCTGCTTTGTGTATTAAGAGTCGTTTTGTAGAAGACATGAGACGTTTGAGGCTTGAGGTTATTAAGCCTGGTGATGGGGCTTATTGTAGTCAATTGATAGTTTAGCCAACCTTGAGAGAGCGGATTCATTTAGCTCAGGAGATTGACCCCCAGTGTGAGCATATTAAAGGAGAGATGCAGAGGGTAAGCATGTAGACTTGGTGGTTAGTGATGATGGGTTGCTTAGATTCCGTAGCCGAATTTGTGTTCTTGCTGGTGGTGATTTGAGGAAGGAGATTATGACGGAGGCACATAGTTCTAGTTATAGCATTCATCCTGGAAGCACTAAGATGATTGAGATCTTCATGAACATTTTTGGTGGAATGGTATGAAGGGAGATATTGCAGAATTTGTGGCTCAGTGTTTGGTGTGTCAACAGGTTAAAGTAGAACATCAGAAACCCACAGGGAAACTACAACCCTTATCTATACCAGAGTGGAAGTGGGATCATATTAGCATGGACTTTGTGTGTGGTTTATCTCGTACTAGTAGTAATCACGATGCAATTTGTGTAGTTGTTGATAGATTAACCAAGTCAGCACATTTTATTGCAGTATGGATGAACTATTATCTAGCTCGATTTGCACAGTTGTATGTGAAGGAGATTGTTAGATTGCATGGTGCACCTGTGTCAATAGTGTCAGATCAGGACCCTTATTTTGTGTCTAAGTTTTGGGGTGTGTTACAGTCAGCTATGGGTACTCGGTTAAATTTTAGTTCAGCTTATCACCCTCAGACAGATGGGCAATCAGAGAGGACTATTCAAACCCTTGAGGATATGTTGAGGGCTTGTGCTTTGGAGTGGAGAGGTAATTGGGATGATTATTTGCCACTCATGGAGTTTGCCTATAATAATAGTTATCATTCTAGGTTGGGAGTAGCTCCTTATGAGGCTTTGTATGGGAGGAAGTGTAGGTCTCTTTTGTGTTGGTATGAGGTTGGTGAGAGGCAAATGTTGGGACCTGATTTGGTGGAGGATGCTACACAGAAAATTATCACCATTAGAGAGAGATTATTGACTGCTCAGAGTAGACAAAAAAAAAGTTATGCTGATCATCGTAGGACAGATTTAGAGTTTCATGTGGGGGATATGGTATTCTTGAAAGTATCACCATGGAAAGGAGTCATTAGGTTTGGAAAGAAATGAAAGTTGAGTCCTAGATACATTAGTCCATTTGAGGTATTGGAGAAGGTTGGTGAGGTTGCGTACCGCGTTGTTCTACCCCCTAGGTTGGCAGGAGTACATAATGTGTTTCACGTGTCTATGCTGAGGAAATATGTGCACAGTTCGTCACATGCGATAGATTATGAGCCACTTCAGATTAGAGAGGATTTTTTTGTATGAGGAGATGCCTGTTCAGATTTTGGATTCGAAAGAGAAAATGTTGCGTACAAAGACAATTAAATTAGTTAAGGTATTGTGGCGTAATCATCTAGTTGAAGAGGCGACTTGGGAACGCGAGGATGAGATGCGCAAGAAGTACCCACATCTATTCTCATGATTTACTCGGACTAGTTTCGAGGACGAAACTTTTCTTTCAGGGGGGGAGAATGTGAGAACCCGAATATAAAAATTAAGTAAATAATTAAATAATAATATTACAATCTCAAATATTTTGGTGGTGAATTCTAAGGTGCAAATTAAATATTATTGGAGGATCTTTTAATTAATTTTAAACTTAAAATAAATTTATGATGAAAGTCTTTAATTTAGAGGCAAGATTTATTATATAAAATAAATAAATAAATAAATTTAAGTGCCAAATTAGTAAGCATATTTTGATCTAGTAATAGTTATATTTTATTTAAATTAATGGGTTAGAAAATAAAATAATATTAAGAGATAATAATTTAGGGCCTTTGTTTAGATATATAAAGTAACCCCAGGTTGCCTAATACAATATATAACAACACTAGGGTTCCTAATCAACACTATAACAGCAGCCACAGTAGCCACGGGGAGAGAGAGAGTTTGAGAGAAAAGAAGAAGAAAAGAAGAGGGGATTGCAAACAATGAGTAATTTTTGGGTATGTGGTAGGTCTTTATCTTTCTTCTTCCTTTTGGTTTTGTTTTTATCCTTATTCCATTATTATTTTATACATTCATGGAGGTTGTAGGTTTATATATTTTGTATATATATATATACTGTTAAGAAATTTGAGGAGTTAAATTCATGTATAAAGAATGGGTATTATTCTTAGTTAAAAAAATTCTACGCATAATCAGGAACTTTAAAAATTAAGAAACCATATTAAACGGATGAATTTTAATCTGAAATTTTTACAGTAGATCACTTACATATTGTATTGAATATCTGATTTTTTTCATAATTTTTGGGAGTCGAAATCCATATAAATTGAGGTATTCAAATCTGTCCAGGAAACCAGTCCGAAACAGTAAATTCGGGAGTGTTGTTCTATTTGGGTATAAATCCAAAAATTATCAAATTAGTGTCATTAGAACCGGTTACGAGTCTAGTTTCGTACGTTTTTGGCCTTGCATTGATTGCTCGTGTATATTAAGAGAACCGTCAATTTCTTTAAAGTGCTACAGAAAACAACCTGTTTGGATATAATAAATTGTAGATAATTATTTTGATAAGCAAATCAAGTGAAACCAATTGAGTTTGAAACTTAGGATATATTAGTTGATATCTGGAGGTTTTTGGAATTTTTTGAATAGTGTGGAGTGGGTTTTGTAATTTTCAAAGTTAACGAATAGGTTAGGAAGGCTTGTTTGAAATTCTGTTTTATCTTAAAGTCACAATTAATTAAGTTTTGACCGGAACCCATGTCTTGGGTGATTTTAAACCTTAAAGAACATGAACTTAGGTAATATTTAAGAGTAACGGTGAGTTGGGTTGAGCCGTGTTAGTGCGCTTTAGTTGAGGTTACTTAGTTCCTATTTTTTTGTATTTTTAAAGTAGTTGCGACGTGTAGTTTTTATACTTGGTTCAGGGCACTAGTTGGACTTTTACACTCTATTCGAGGATTATATTATTTCGTTTTCAGGTGAGTAGTTTCATGCTACATATTTTTATAAATGTTCTCCTACCCTGAACTATTGAAAAATTAAATTGTTGTTTTAAGATTAAACTGTTTTGATAAATTATTATATTATTAATGGAATCAAATGATTTCTAAAACATGTGTGAACTTGGCATACTGTAAACTATTTGTTTTGGTCTCATGTTTATAATGATGAACTACCATGTTTTGCGAAACTGATGTGTATTGATTATTGGGACCATGTGTGTATTTAATCCAGGGAAATTATTCCATTGTGTGTGGTGACTCTGGCCACTAGAGAACAGATCCGGGTTGGGCCGTGATGACTCTAGTGCTCAACGATTGTAAGGAAAAGACCTTTAAAAACAACTAGGTGACCTTCAATCGGATCGTCTTTGAGAAAAGGCCCAGGTGCCACCCTGAGGATGACTCTTAGTTCGGTATTGGATCCAACGGGGCTTATAGTCTTGAGAACTGTGTGGCAGATTATTTGTTTTTATTGGTACCCAGAAAATTATTGATGTTCATGTTATAATCTGTTTTAAGTGGAAAATGTTGTTTATCATGTTCTTGCGAGACACGAGTATTTTAAGTGTTGAACTGTGGAACCTTCTTTTTGAAACAGATTGTATTTACCAAACTGTATGTCAATCTAGTTTCTATGATATATATCTTATTTTGGAATTGAACCCGGTTTTCAAAACTGTATTTACTATCCATGTTGCTACTCACTGAGCTATCAGCTGACTTAGTTGTTTACCATTTCCAAGTGTTAGAAGGACTTAGAGTCGACTCATGGCGTAGCGGGGACTCAATTGCATGGACCTCTAGGGCATTTATTTAATTTGTTTTAGGTTGCTTTGTCGAGTTTTTTGCATACATAGTGATTGGGTTTTATTTAGAATTATTTTAATTTATGGGCGGTTTGTGTCCCATTTAGTATATATATATTTTTAGGAAGTTGGTTATGACTTGTTTTCACTTGTGGTATGTCACTGGATTGAGTGTTGATTTATTTATTTCTGGGCTATCATCACATTTATTCTTTTTGGTTTTTGGGTTCATGTTTAGGCTTACGTGTGCCTTGGGCTAAGTCCCTGTGGGCTACGGCCGGTCATGCCCGGATTGGGGGTGTGACAGTGAGTAAACATTTATCTGATTTGTCAAAATCAATCTATCACAAAATGAACGGTTTTAATGGTCTGAATGGACATATGTAGATATAATTTTTTTTAATCTACCTAAATTAGGACAGATGATGGTTGACCCAACCCGATTCAACAACTCCTAAGAAAATGAAATTATCTTTTTTATGCTGTGTGTTAAAAAATGACATTTTTTTTAATAATTATATTTTTGCTTTTTATGAAATATGAAAGTTGAGATTGTATTATAAAAAAGTTGAGATTGTATTTTTATTATAAAAAATAAATAATAAAAAAAATTGGCACAAAATGGTAAAGAATTATTGAAAGATAATTTGGAAAAAGGTCCAAAATAATAATGTATTAACTGCCAAACCAATTCATATCCGCTAACTAAATAAATAATAAAAAAAAATTGGTGCAAAATAATAAAGAATTACTAAAAGATAGTTTGAAAAAAGGTCCAAAACAATAATGTGTAAACTACCAAACCAATTCATACCTGTTAACTAAGCGAACGAACGCAAATTGATTTTTTTCAATCTACCAAGTTTGGACATATAGCATATGAGAAGGGATTGTGATCCTCTCCTTTTCATATTTATAATGGAGAGATTCCATTCCATCATCTAACATTGAGTGTAATGATCTTTTATAATTTAATTAATTATAAATTTACATTCCTATTTCATAGTCATTAGATATGCAATGTAAATTTTCCATTATATATATAGAATGGAAATGATCAAAATCCGATGATAGCAGGGAGGGATCTAGAATTACCATTATGAGAGTGCGAAATCCTTATAATTTTAAGAGAGATTAACCAATAAATCCTATATTTTGGATTTGTGACCCATATAATTTCATATTTTTTCCTGGAGTGTTGCTATTTGCACCCCATTAATTATTTTAGACCTTCCTTTTTAGTTTTTTGTTTATTGCAATAATAATCTCAAATGAAATTACTAAAAAGGACATCAATAATCTTGGAACACCCATCTCACAATTAAGCCTACACACCCGCTACATCATGAGTTATGATTTATGAGAGCACCCACCTCCATCACCACCCATCTATTTTCCCTAAATTCCACCTGTCAAAACTTACCTATCCTCAAAACCTTGAAAACCCTTTGAATGTAATATTCTGGCGGTAATGGTGACAACCATTTGATAACCCACACTTCTCCGGCAATGACAATGAGTGGAAGTTTTTTCGGCAACCATAACTCCATGAGACGAGAAGAGTACAACAGTAAAAAGCTCAGAAGAGGTTCATAGATTTGATGGTGTTTTTAGCTTAGAGGAGATTGATCTTGTAAGGGTGAGTTTCTTGAAAAGAAAATGACAAAAATAACAAAAACTGTTTGTCATTTTTTTGGGTCTGAACTTTCGATTACATGACCGAAATTCGAGAACACAGTCCCGAACATTGTTTATTTGTTCGGGAACAGGTAACCGAACATTTATTATTTGTTCGGGAACAGATAACCGAACATTATTAATGAACCTTTTCCAAACTTTAAAATCACAAAACCCGGGTAAGATAAGGAACAAGAATTGAAACTGTCAAAGAATTCAAAGAAACTCACCTGCACCAATCCAAACTCCTGGAGTTCACAAAGCTCACAAAAGCAGAATTTTGAATCAATAACAAAAAATCCTACATTTATTTTCTCAGGTCATGACCAAGTATGTGGAGATGAAATAGTTATCACCTTCATGAATTTTGTTAGGATTTTTGGAAGAGAAACTTTTTGGGGGTGTGTATTTAATTGAATGGATGAAATATTTTTACAAAGATAAGTTTGGTATTATTTGGGGGGATAAAAGAAATTTTAAGAGCTTTAGAATTTATAAATGGTGGTCCAAAGAAATGGGGGGTCCAAAATAATTGATGGGGTGCTAATAGCAGCATTTTTTTCTCTTTTGCGATCCATTTAGTCCTTTTAGATGCGTAATAACTCATTTGCTCACTACATTGGAGTATCACATTTGGAAAAAATACACTAAGGAGTTTTTAATTTTTTTTTAGAGTGTTACATATTACATTTGGAAAAAATACACTAAGCAGTTTGTAGTTTTTTTAGACCATGTTTGATTCATAAGACTAATAGTGAATGAATTAATAATCCCATCAAATTAATGTGGTATTCACTATTCAATTAGATTAGTAAGATAAATTATCTCCTTATCCATTGTTTGATTTGTATTGGATAAGAAAGCATATGCATATAGAATTACAACTATATTTATCTTCTTTTCCAATCTTACCCTCCATTAATATTTCTTCACAATCTTTATTTTATCAAAATTTCTTCATATATGTGGTTTTGAAAAAAAAATATAAATAAATAAATAAAAGCAAAATAAAAATACAAAATACAAAGGCCATGTTTGGTTTGTTTTTTAATTTTTTTAAAAAAAATATAAACTAATTTGATAAAATAAATATCAAAAAATATTTTTAAATTTTTAAAAATTATTTTTAGTCTTCTAAAATATAAAATTATATAAAAATAATAAGTGTTTTAATTTTTAGTCAATGGTAAAAGAGTTTTTTATTTTATTTCCCAGCTCAGAATATATAATCCCATCCCTATCTCATTACTAACAATCTTACAAATTTGTTGGATTACTTATCCATTGGATTAATAATCCTAAAATAAAATTTCAAAACAAATACAAGATTATTGGGCCTACAGATAAATAATCACAATCCTATGCTCTAATCTTGTCAATCAAGCATGCCCTTAAAATGTTACATCATACCCTTTACGTTGTCACATTTGAAAAAAGTATACTAAGAAATTTTTAATTATTTTAGAGTATCATATTATATCCGCCAAGTTTTCACATTTGAAAAAAATACACTAAGAAATTTTTAGTTATCACATCGTACCTACCATGTTGAAGTGCCACATGTTACATTTGGGAAAAGAATACTAGGATTTTTTAGTTTTTTTTGGAGTGTTACATCATACTTGTTACGTTGGAGTGTCACATTAATATATGTAATATTAGAATCTCACATCGTATCTACCATATTAATAAAATGGTATAACCATCTACCAAAACATTATCAAAATTAAAAATAGGACCAAACGAAAACAAATTCTCTACTAATAATAAAACTTAACAGATCAATAGAAAAAATTAAAAACTAATTGAAGTACTTATTTATAAGATGAGATTTGTTGATAAATATCTTAACAAATTTTTAATTATTTAATTGTTTTAATATAATATATAATATTTTAAAATTTTTTGAATCCGGCCCATCCTATCCAATCCCATTAGCAAATAAATACAGACTTGGTTTGGGAAGTGGGTTGGTTTTTGATTTTTTTGACTATTTTAGTCTGAGGTTAAAAAGCCTAGTTTTGGAAGGACTTTTGATTTTTTTGATTTTTTTTGTAAGAAAAAAATATATAATGATTATGAATTAAATGTGATATTTTATCTTATTAAACTTAAAAACCAATTTATTTTTTGTGACTAAAATAACCCAAACCCACTTCAAAAAACAGAGGCAGAAACTCTCAAATTTATTGAAAAAAAGATAATGCGTCTGATTCTGACGCTGCTTGCTCCAAAATCGGGGGCTTTTCCCAAAATAAGCCAAAATACAAAGCTATTTCCCAAACTAGGCTTTGTTCGGACGGAATTCCCAACATAGGCTAAAACGTGATTACAAACCACGCTTTTACCATTTTTGT
The DNA here is from genome assembly GCF_055761805.1 of Camellia sinensis. NCBI lineage: Eukaryota > Viridiplantae > Streptophyta > Magnoliopsida > Ericales > Theaceae > Camellia > Camellia sinensis. The sequence goes on from NC_138967.1 coordinate 56,162,647, forward strand.
GGTTCTTCCGTGGAAAATTTGTAAAATCGTAAAGCGTGGTTACAAACCACGCTTTTAACAATTTTTTTTTTCCAGAAAACGTGATTAGGAACCGCATTTTTGATTAAAATGTAAAAACGTGTTTTGAAAACACGTTTTCAGTGTTGCACTCACTCTTCATTTTCATTCTCACACTCACACACACAGACTCTCTCTCTCTCTGACACACACGCACACCCACCACACTCACATCTTTTTAATATATATAAATTTTATTTTATAAATTTGGGACCAATATTAAATAAATAATAATAATAATAATTTATAATAGCAAATAATAATCAACTATATAATTTTTATAATTTTTGTAAATACAAATCATTTTTATATTATTTTTATTTTTCGAGTGGTTAGAATTAATTTTTTACAAATTAAATTGAAACAACCAAACGTATGTATATAACCTGCCCAAAAGTTAAAACGATAATTATATTTTACCCTTAAATGATAATTAGTTTTTAATTTTTATTTCTTAACCAAATTAATTTTTAATTTTTTTAAAAAAATTCTAGAAATCAAACCATACATAGCCTAAAAATCTTTTGATAGGTCATTTCTTACGTTGATAACTTATTTAATTATTTGTTAATTTTATGACATTTTTACCATTTGAGGCATGTTTGGTAACCATTTCGTTTTCAGCTTTCAATTCATATTTACAAAAATTTTAAAAACTATCATAAAAACTTCTTTGATAATTTTCTTGGTTTATAAAAGGTTGTCTCAATTTGTAAATTTGAGGAAAAAACGTAAATTCAAAAAATGAGTTTACGTTGGTTTTTAAACAAAAATTAAAAAATTTTACTAATAAATTTTTTTTTCAATTAATTTTTTTTCAAATAAATTCAAAAAATGAGTTTACGTTAGCTTGTAAATAATTTTTTTTTCAAATAAAATTAATTGAAAAAAAATTTTATTAGTAAACTTTTTAAATTTTTGTTTAAAAACCAATATAAAATCATTTTTTGAATTTACGTTTTTTTCTCAAATTTACAAATTGAGACAACCATTTATAAACCAAAAAATTTATCAAACAAGTGTTTATGATAGTTTTTTAAATTTTTGCAAATATAAATTGAAAATTGAAAACGAAATGGTTACCAAACATGTCTCAGATGGTAAAAATGTCGTAAAATTAACAAATAATTAAATAAGTTACCAACGTAAGAAATGACTTATCAAAAGATTTTTAGGCTATGTATGGTTTGGTTTTTAGATTTTTTTAAAAAAAATTAAAAATTAATTTGGTTAAGAAATAAAAATAAAAAATAATTATCATTTAAGGGTAAAAAATAATTATCATTTTAACTTTTGGGCAGGTATATACATACGTATGGTTGTTTCAATTTAATTTGTAAAAAATTATTTCTAACTACTCGAAAAATAAAAATTATATAAAAATGATTTGTATTTACAAAAATTATAAAAATTATATAGTTGATTATTATTTGCTATTATAAATTATTATTATATATATTTAATATTGGTCCCAAATTTATAAAATAAAATTTATATATATTAAAAAGATGTGAGTGTGGTGGGTGTGTGTGTGTCAGAAAGAGAGAGAGAGAGAGAGAGAGAGAGAGAGAGAGAGAGAGAGAGAGAGAGAGAGAGAGAGAGAGAGAGAGAGAGAGTGTGTGTGAGAGAGAGAGTGAGTGTGAGAATGAAAATGAAGAGTGAGTGCAACACTGAAAACGTGTTTTCAAAACACGTTTTTACATTTTAATTAAAAGCGCGGTTCCTAATAACGTTTTCTGAATTTTTTTTTTTTGTTAAAAGCATGATTTGTAATCACACTTTTACGATTTTACAAATTTTTCATTAGAGAACCACAAAAATGATAAAAGTGTGGTTTGTAACTACGTTTTAGCTTATTTTGAGAATTCCGTCCGATCTAAACCTAGCTTGGAAAATAACTTGGTATTTTGACTTATTTTGATATAAACAGAGGTCATTTAATTCGACGAAATCAACGAATTTTTAACATTGAGAGGGGCTAGGTATCATAATTTCAAATATGAAAGAAAAATAAAATAAAATGAATACATAATAAATGGTTACCTCACTAATTTTATTTGATACCTAATTTTACATTAATTCATAGGATTATAAATCATTTTACTGTTAATCCTGTTAATCAAAAAAGGCCTAAGAAAATTTGGTTCCGATTAGGAACCCTTAATAGATTTATGGACGATAGCAAGCATGGCGGACATTGATAATAATAAAACACAACTCACTCATATATATAAACCAAAACTTGTAGAGATGTATGACCTTCAGCTCCTAAGGAACTCTCCTATTCAATGGAGAATGCGCTTTGGAGAATTTTGTGGAAGTTTTTGTAACTCTTTTGATATTGTGTGATCATGTGATGCAAATTGCCAATTGGTATCTAGGTGTGGTGCCTAGAATTTTGTTTTCCTCATTTTTCTTAAATCTTTTTACACTTTTAGCATCTAATAACCCCTTAACCAGATCTGATTGAACCTTCTTTCTAAATCTTGATTGAACTTTATTTTATATCAATAAACCCTTCAAACCACCTCAAGTCAGCCCTTTATCATTCTACAAATATTGCACACAAAAGAGTCAAAATTTAGCATGGTACTGTACACATTACCCAAAACAGGCACCAAAATCCTTTCCTTTCATTTCTTACCCTTACCCTTTAGTCACCCCATACAAACCTTAAAATCTTATCTTACATATTTTTACCAACTTATCAATCACACTATGTTAATTTTTGGCATTAGGACTGTAGCACTCTGCTGCTGCTGCACATTAATTTTGGACTTGCTAAGAGACTCACTTATGTAGGAGACTGTGTTGTGCACTCTTCCTACAGCAAAGAAACCACTTAGTTTTTAAGATGTTCAAAACCATCTGGTTCTAGATTTCTTGGATCCTTAATCATAAACTGCAAACAAAAAATGCTTTAATTGTTAAACTACACTTAGAAAAATTGACCAAAAAAAGGCTTTCTTGAAATTTTAAGCAGCAAGTGTGTGGCCTGGTCTCATGTTTAGAGCAAATCATTCTTAATGATTGATCATAGAAATGATATTGCTAATATTTTGCTTTAATTGTTGGTAGGCAGCTGGATCCTTTAACCACCATGGGATGCGATACTCAACTACAGTGCCAAATTATCCTGACACACATGAGGACTTCATGCCCACTAATAAGCTTCAGAATTCTGACCCTTCTTTGAAGGACATTGTTGAGCAAGTTGACAGTAGTCATCTGTACCTTTCACATTAGATATTGAGTCTTAAGCCTTTTTTTTTTCTCTCTCTCTAATTATCCAGATTAAAGTTTTAGTCTTGTTTTTTAGTCTTTTTTTATTGATAGCTTTTGGCTTCTATGGCAGGATGTCAATGACAACCCTGTGACGATTTACATGAAAGGATTGCCTGATCTTCCTCGGTGTGGATTCAGCTCATTAGCAGTGAGAGTGTTGAAAGAATATAGCATGTGTTCTATCGCTTCGTTTTTCAACAATATTCATACATTCTCTGGTTCAGTTGAGGGTTGAGCAACCATATATTTATGTGAGCTTGAATAATTTGTGATTTTTTATGTGGTGTACATGTGACTATTTGGTATGGTAGGTGGCCTCTTCTAAATTTTTGAAGTATGTGTTAAGACACTGAACACTTGAGTAAGGGTATACCGTATATGATGTGTGACCAACATGCTTATTTAGAGATGCACCCATCAAGTATGGATAAGTGGTCAGGTTTCCTATGCACAATACTCCCATTATATGCATAAAATGTTGTATGTTAGTTTGTAAACTTCATTTTATCATAACAAATAAAAGAAATATTTTATAAATATGACCTCTAGCCTTGTCCTAGTATCCTTGGATATGAATATTAGATAAATTTGACACTTGAACACATACCTTCTAAGAAGTATAGAAACGGGCATGTGGCAGGAGACGGACACAACATCGATACACTAACACAGAATTTTTCAAAAAAAATAAAGGACACATCACGTGGGGGACATATGCAAAATATATAATTTTATATATTTATTGTATGGCATACATAAGAATAAGCCTTTAGTATATGTCATATATGTTAATAATCAATTCAGAGATAATAGTTTTTAAAGTCTAAAAAAGATGAGAATAGGTATGAATTTACTTTGTTTTTTTTTTATTATTATTGTTGGATTTCAAGTGATTTTATTCAAACTTGTAATGTGTTTTATGTGTGTTTAAACAATAGACATGTGTTTTACAAGTGTCTGAATTGTGTCCAAGTTCTAAAAAAATTTAAAAATAGTTGGACATATTTGGATGTGCTTGACTAGTGTCATTGTCGTGTCGGTGTACACCACCTCTTTAGAAGTGTCCGTGCTTCTTGATATACCTCCAGCCAAGACTTGCCTTTGGGTGTTTAGTCAACTATGTCAAAATGACAAATTAAAGAGCATTTTTGTTTTTGTTTTTGTTTTTTTTGGTTTTATGAAAAAAGAATAGTTGTGAGAGATGACCATGTAGTTGGCTTAAGTTGTCTTAGGAAAGCACAAGAAGATGAGACAATGGAAGCTCTAAAAGAGGAGCTGACTGGAGCTAATTTTGTAGCTGGAATTTTATTTAGTGTCATACTTCTTGAACTTTGAGCTGGGCCTTGCACCTTGCCGACTTGACTACATTAAGTTGTTTGTGGCATTCTACTGTTGATATGCTTTTTTCAGATGTTCCTTTGAGTGCCAGAAACATATTGGAAGACCCTGAGCTTAAGAATGCTGTCAAATCATTCAGGTAACATAGTACTTTATATCGTTCTCTAGAACATCCATTTAGCATTGTTATACATCTAGAGAGCAGCAAGAGCCCGCTTCTCAGATATAAAGCACCCTCCTATTGGCAATTCTTAATAATACAGGATGAACTCAAATTACTGTAATAATTGACATTATTGTTTATTGGGAGATATGAGTTGCATCAGGGGCAATGGTTGCAAAATTGTATAAGTTCTTCAAGGTGTATGACTGCGTGTTCTGTTTTTGCATTTTGTTTTCTTGATGTTTCAAGAACTGAGCTAGTGCATAGATTACATCGTTTCAATTGCCCCCTTGCAATAAAAGTAGCTGGTGTTTGTGAATAATTTTTTAATGTGAGACTTAATGTTTCTTGTTGTTTCCTTATCTTTTGGGCAAATTACATGGACCTCCCCCGTAGACACCTCAGGAGATCAATGTTAAAAAAAAAAAAAAAAATGGAAAGTAGGCAGAGAACTTGTTTTAATTAAGAACATGATATCATAAAAATAGAGTATATTTATTCTAAAATTAACATGGTGTGGAACTTAAAATGAATTTCCTAATGATGTATTTGAATAGCAGTTATTTCAAGTGAGGTTACAATTTATCTAATTGAATGTTCCATCCAACAGTGGCCAAAGGATACATGGCCATGCCAGAATATTTTCAAAAGTTGGTGGGTTCAGGTAGTTTTTCATTTATCAAATTTATTTCCATTTCAACAGTTTACTTTTATAGTAATTTTCCTTGTTGCCTTATTGATAAAGGTATATGTTTTTCTTTTGGGAAAATTACACGGACGTTCCCTAACAATTGCCCAAACTACAATTGCCTCGGAAGTACGGATACAGGCCATGGGACACAGTAATTTCAAAAAATTCAGGACATGGATACAGTGGGGGGATATGTAAAAAAAATATTTTATTTGCTATGTATGTAAATATTACATTCATAAACAACTAGAATTAATAAAAACCAGCACTAATTTAATATAAAAAAAACTAAATTTTAATTAACCAGAGACTAAGGCTTTGTTTGGCATGTGTTAAACAATTATCTTATTTGGGTCACATCGCCTCTTATTTGGATCACATCACCTCTCTACTACATCACTTCAACCCCAACCCACATTTCATATTTTTTCGTAAAAAGTCAAAAAGTATACTAATGTAGCACTGTGCAAACAATCCCTAAATCTGTGTTCCATTAGGCTCCAAGGATTGTTAGAAGGTTGTTTCTCCACTTCACAAATGTGTTTTAGATGTGTGTTACATTGCTGATGATTTCATATGATTTTTATATTTTTTAAAAAACCAATCATTTTGTTTCCAAATATTATAGTATGACCCTAGAAATTAGCTTTGAAAAATTAAAATAAGACTTGTCATGTCCCGAATCGTGTCCCATCATGTCTAACATGTCTCTCGCCGTGTTTACATGCACCCCTGTTGTGTACCCTAAAAAAAATGGACACGACTACAACACTTATTTTGAAGTGTCACTGCTTCATAGATAGTTGATCCCATTAGCATAGGACAATGACACTGACTCCCCTAACATTTGAGTAGGCATATCATTGAGTGCCTCACTGTTAGGTGTCAAGAAAGAGAGATGGATGGAATATTATGGTGTCGATAATTTTTGGATTAAATTTTCTATTTTTACCCTTCAAGAAATGGGTCAACTCTTTAACCTTTACTAGTTTACCTTTATTCACTCTTACTCTTTTCCCCTATCCATTCCCCCTCTCTTTGTGTTCCCATTTCCCCTCTTAGACTTCGCTACCACTCACCATGCCACGACTGCCTCCTACCCCACCCCACTGCCCCCAACGATCCCTCCCTCATGCCATTGCCTCAGCTCCCCAAAGACCATACCTTTCCTTCCCTCAATTCCATTGTGTCGCCACCAACCTCTCACCTCAACCTGCTTGCCACCCAACCTTCTCGCCCAGACACAAACAAGAGATATATAGCTTGGCTCTAGGTTCATGTCAATGATGATCCCCAGTGGCCTCCACGTCAAACCCCATTGCCTTCTATGGCCCTCCAATGCCGCCTCCAGTACAATCCTAGTTGCGACCCCAACTCCAGTGCCATCTATGAAACATGGGTACTTTGAAAAATATGTCGAACCCGTACCGGTTAATTATCGGCGTATGGTACCTCATATGATACTTCTGCATACATACCGAGTACACAAAACACGTATCCACATTTTTTCTTCTTAATTTTTGGTGTACCTAGACGTATCTGTTATATACCCAAGCCGTACCATACCTCAGTTGAAACAATATTTTCTTCTGCTACAGAGATGAAACTCCTTTCACTAGGCTTCTTTTCTATTTTTAGTTTTATACTTAGCATGTTTTTGGTTTGTAAGTTATTTAATATATTGACATTTAATTTTGATTTATACCTTTACTTTTGGCATTAAATGTTAATTGTAGGTTAAATCTTAACAAATTAAACCATTTAATTAATTTTTGCATTACTCTAAATTAAAAATAAATATTTTTTTACAAACGTACCAAGCCATACCCGTACCCTACTTTTTTTAGATTTTACTTTATCGACGTATCTGTATCGTACCAGTACCAATACTCGTACTCGTACTCGTACCCATACCCGTACCCGTGCTTCATAGAGTGCCATGATCCAACGCCTTCCAACTTCAAAGCCCCCCCATTCCTTTATCAACTGAACATGTTTGATTTGTGTTTTTTTTTTTCGTTGATTGCTTTATGAATTTTTTTTTTTGTTTTGTTGGGGGCTTAATTTAGGGATTTTTGGTGAAACCTCCCTTTTGGGCCTTTTTATTAGGGTAAAGGATAACCCAATCAATTTTCTTTCAAAATGCCCCTGAGTAGGAAATGCCTACCTTAATAAGGACATTTTATAATTTCTATTTTTTTATCACAATATTGCCCTTCTATATATACGTATCATACATTTGAAATATTTGAAATCTGAGCTGAAGATCTCGCATGAATGAAATCAGGAACGAAATTGATGAAGGCGATCTCCAAATCTAAAGATCTCGCAGCCAAAGATCTCTCACTTGGACAACAATAGACGATCTCGTCGCCGATGATCAACACTCTCAATTAAATGAGAGTTTCATTGAGATTTGTGATTGTTGATTGAGTTTTAGAAGTTTTTCTTCTCAATTAGATATGTTGATTTGTTGATTAATTTGTTTTGTTTTGTTTTGTTTTTGTCTGTTTGTTTGTTTTTTTTTTTTTTTTGGATTTATTTTTGTTGTTTTTGATTTGATTTCATTTGATAGAACCAGAGTAAAATTAATCAAAAACAAATCATCGGCGACGAGAGTAAAATTTTACTCTGGTTCTATTGCTCTGCTTTTTGTTTTAGATAATGAAAGTAAAATTTTACTCTTGTTCTATTGCTCTGTTTTTTGTTTCAGAGAATTAGAGTAAAATTTTACTCTGGTGTTAGAATGACAGTAAAATTTTACTGTCAAGAGGTGGTTATTGCCAAACACTTCAGCTGCCACAAACACTGCCTCTACTTTTTTACTTTTGTGCAGAGTAACATTTTACTTTTAGATTCAGAGTCTAACATTTTACTCGTTTTTCACAGTAAAATTTTACTTTTATACAGAGTAAAATTTTTCTTTTGTGCAGAGTCTAACATTTTACTAGTTTTTCAGAGTAAAATTTTACTTTTATACAGAGTAAAATTTTACTTTTAGTTTCAGAGTGTAACATTATACTCTTATTCAGAGTAAAATTTTACTTTTATACAGAGTAAAATTTTACTTTTAAATTCAGGGTGTAACGTTTTACTCTTAGATTCAGAGTATAACATTTTATTCTTATTTCAGAGTAAAATTTTACTTTTACATTCATGTCTCAAGTTGTGTTGGTGACACACTGTATGAGTTGTTAATCTTTGGCAAACCTAATAGTAAAAATTAACTCTAAAATATAGTACAATGTTACACTAAACCACAACAAAATTTTATCAACACAAATTGACTTTTGGACTTGTGGTGACAGTAAAATTTTACTTTGATAGTGATAGTAAAATTTTACTTTGATTGATAGTAAATTTTTACTGTTAATTGTTTCATATTTCCACACTTATATGGAAGGACATTTCAGTCAATTCATGACATTTTTTTAATTGAGGGGCTTTTGGAGTCATTGTTTAATTCCGTGGGCTTCACACAAAATAGGCCCAATGGGAGGGGCTTTTCACCAAAAATTCCCTTAATTTAGAGGGGATGAAGAGGGTGTTTGATGAATCAAGGGTAGAGTTTTTTTTTTAGCCTGATTATGTTGTGTATTGTTTTGATTTTGTTGTGTATTGTATTGATTTGTGGTTTTCTTGTTCTTTGTGTGTGGTGGTAGTGGTCGGTGTTGGATTGTTATAGGGGGAATTGGAGGATGAGGTAGGGTGGAGGAGATGGTAGAGGAGTGTGGTAGAGGAAGGTGAGAAAGATGGAGAGAGGTAGGGTGGAAAAATGGCTTATCGGCCCGAGGCCCGACCAGGCCTGCCCATATCCCCTCGTGCTAGGGCATGGGCCATTGGTTTTTTGGCCTGGCCTAGCCCAAGGCCCATTGGCCCAATCTGAGGCCCGGCCCGTGCGACACATAACTTAATTTTTAAGCTATTTTTGATTTAAAAAAAAAAGACTAAAAAAAAACCAAGCCCTCTTCAGGCCCAATTACCCACTAGGCCCAGATTTTGCACAAGTGGCTTGACCCGATTTTTTTGGGGAGCTTGACAGGCTTGACGGCGGGTTGACTCGGGCCGGGCCAAAATTACACCCGTAGAGAGGGCATTTTTATCACTTCACATTTTCTATTAATGGAGTTAACTTTTGAGGTGGATTAGGGGATGCCAATCTCATTTCTCCATACCATTGGGCCTGTTGTTATTTGGGCAATAGTTAGGGAAGGTCCTTGTAATTTGCCATTCTTTTTTTAATGGCACTTCATTTGTTGTTTTACATATGTGGCCAAGTCTTGATTGAATTTTTCGGGATGTGGTTGCGTTATATATATATCCACAAGGTTGTCTGTTTGTCTGTCGCACATGTTGTTGGGATCATTTGTGAGAATAAGCTATTAAGCTCAGTTGTCATGACTCCTGGTTAATTGATGCAAATTACTGAGAAACAACATTTTCGAACGGAGTTGCTGTTGGTCTTTACTTAGCAGCCATTTTGGTCCAAAATGTTGATAAACAAATGTCTAGTTTCTAAGTGTTTCAATTTGTCCCATGGTCTTTCATTGCAGCAACTGGCCCACGTTTCCACAGATATTCATCAAGGGGAGTTTGTTGGAGGATCAGACATCATTCTCAACATGCACCAGGTATTCTCATACCAAACTTGCTATTCTTTAGCCTGGTATACATTACTTTAATGGTTTGGTCTGTCATGTAGACTGGCGAGTTGAAGGAAATGCTTAAAGATATTGCAGCCAACCAGGAGAATTAAGAGTAAGTTTATCATTACTGAACATGTAGAGTCACCAAGGAATATAGTTGTCTTTGATGATGAAGAATTATGAGATATAAGCATGTTCAGCTTTGAATGTTTGTTGACTTGATCCAATAATGTTTAGTTAAAGTACGGATCCCATTCCTTTGATGTTTAATGTTCTTGGCTACCAAAATTTTGAATGTGAGTCTGTGTAGAAAACTTTGTGAATAATTGGACCATTGAGGATAAAGTAAGTTAGCCCTCTCTCTAAGCTTTTAGATGAGTTGATGACCAATAATTCAACATGGTATCAGAGTTCATATTGCAATCTTATGGTGAGACAATAGCAACAATCATATCAACTTGTCTATTCAAGCATATAAAGACATCATGCATGTATTTTGAGGCTCCTCAGTTCTTGTTCTTTTTATTTTATTTCCCTCCAAATTATTTCCTTTTTTTTGTCTTCGTTTTTGTGCTTTACTCTTGCAAGTTGGTAGGTGCCTCCTGAATACATTTTGTAGTAAGCTTGTATGGTATGGGTATTGGTAAGACAGTCCTCTTTCTGCAGGTGTTATGGCAACTAGCCTGGTTGCTTAAGTCGCGGTGGTTCCTTCAATGTTTTGAGGTCTAGAAACTTCATTTTATGTAGATTTTGATTTACCAGATGAAGGGTTTGTCTAGTCAAATTGTGACCCAGTTTCATATATTAGGGTCAAGTTTGACAATGTTACAGCACAAAACTGATGTGTGTCCTGAGCAGATAAAATATTGTGGTTCACTCTTGCTCTTCCGTAACACGTTCATGCTGATTCATAGTTTGGATTTGAGGAACATAATTCATCTAGGTGAACCTAATTTTGTGATGAGAGAGGATTTTGGAATTAGACTTTTTGTTTGTTAATTTATTTTTTTTTTAAACAACCTGGATTTGGAATATGTCTGTGGTTGGCATCATTCTCTCAAAAAATTGTCATAGTCTATGGACAACAATCGTGAGGGAAACAAGTGTGCGGGCATATTATGAATAGAAGGTTTTAACCAAAATGGTCCTTCACTGTTTTTTCTACTATTCTGGGTTGTATTTCATTCCAATTATTTGAAGATGTTAGGGGTGTTGAGTACCGCCAATATGTAACTTCTTAGTTTTTAATAATGTAATCTTTTTTATTTGTCAAAAAAAAAAAAAAAAGCGGGTGGCTTACTTGGGCTTTGGTTTCAGCAACAAAATTAGCATTCAACCTATATGTTTTCAAACATGCCAAACTCCTCACTTTCAAGATGGTGCACGTTTAAAAAATATAAAATTGGAAAGAGTTTGTTTCTTCCTAAAAAATAGGATTTTTTTTTTCTTTTGTGGCTGCATCGTGCAAGAATGATTATACACTTCTGAACAGCTCCTAGTATGAACCAGGGATGGTGCCAAAGAAAAACAAATATTCAATTTCTCTTTTAAAAAGTGTCAACGTAGGGGGTTCTGGGGAAGATGGTGATGTTTTTGTTCTGGGCCCCCTTCTTAGTTAATGGACTGATAGTTGAAGGGATGTGATCATGATTTGCCCTCTAGGTTTGTAAGTGAAGGAAGGAACGACTGTAAGTTAAGATTTCAATGGAGTTGAACCTGCAACCAAGCTAGAGAAGGAACTGAAGGAAGCTAGTAGTTCAGTTTCAATACTCAAGTTCCAGCGCTTGTAGAAAGAGGTAGGTTTGTCAGGTTAGCCCCATTTTTTAAAGCTTAGGGAGGGTAGCTTTGCTTAGAGAAGAAATCCACTTTGTTTTTTTGGAAAAGACAGATGTCAATTTCTTGGGAAGTTATACTTCTAGCGCAATTGGCTTAGAGAATATTCCTTTTGTTGCTTGGGTGATTTAGCTCTTAGGAAAAAAGAATCCATCCATCAAGCTCTTTTAAGCTTTGAAGACTAATACTCCCGTTGTAGGCACTCAGCAGTAAAGTTGGTTCTTTTTGCATTGGCGGTAGAAGAGAGCTATGGTTGCATATTTAGTTCAAAGGACCTTTCAAAGCAGCGCTTGCTCTTTCATCACTATCTTTAACTCGTTTATCAAAAGTAAGCCCCTATCACACACATGCAAGCCAGACTGTTTTGGATCAATTTGGTTCATCTAACTATGGTCTAATCTAATCATATGAAAAGTAAGGGTTTGTTTCTGGTTCAGAATTGATGCTGGTTCACCTCTCTAATTAAGTGTGTACGTGTCTTGTTTCCTGCTCATTGAGTAAAGAAAGGTGATCCTCTGCCCAATAGAGCCTGGCCCAAGAGACTGAATTCTCTGGAAGCCAGTCCCCAAATTGTAGAAGTTCTTCTCTAACTTGAAGAGTAGCAACCTAGACTTCTGAGAGAAAAGGTTTATTTTAGTTTTATCAATACAATTATCTAACTAAGAAAGTAGTCTACTAATGTACTCTAGCTTTGCTAATTAGATAGGGTAGTTGACTTATTTGTTAGAGAGAAGAGGATGCTTGTGTATGGATGAAAAGAGCTTAGGATGAAGAGGTGGGACTAGACAAACGAGCCAGCCATTTGCCTTCTGTAAACTGGAATACAGAAGTGGGAGTTAGTCTAGTCTGCTCGCTCTGCCGTCATCCAACAAGCTCTTTAACACTAGCTAGCACTTAAGCCCACTTTAGCTTATCTGTCCTCTCTTTTTTTTTTTTTTTTTTTTTCCTCTGAACAGTAAACTAGTCACTTAACTTTCTAGCAAAGCAAGTAGGCGCATCTCTTCCCTCTTCGGGCCAACTATTCACTTCCTCTCTTGGTGGTAGAGGCAATTTTTATTTCCTCTAAGGAGCGAGTAAACTTTGTTCACCACTTATTACGTTCTTTCCTTAGATTCCTTGAAAGTGAGGGTGTGGAACAGCAGTAGCTAACAAGTATACGAGTAAATATTGCGTAAATGAACGGAATGTTGTTGGCATGTTTGAGCTTTTGGATGATGGTGTAAGGCGAAGTCATCTCCATGAGTTGGGAGTTAGTCTGTAGGGGTGCTTGTCCTTAACTTTGAAACGGAAGTGAATGGAGCAAAAACACCTCTAATGTTTAGTTTAGGTAGTGCTCTACTTGCTCTATCAGGGAAGTACTCTGACTCATCAATATCTATTCTTTTTAACTTGCCTTGTTATTGTAGGAGGATTCATTAGCATTAGTTGTGGCATGAGTGATTACTGATTCACCTTCTTACATCTGTGATCATGGACCTCTTCTCTTCTCTTTTGTTGATTGTTCTATTCTCCTTGCTCTGAGACCTTCACTAGTAAGCTCTTTATTACTTGGTACTCTCCTCAAAATAAGAAGGCCTTCCCGTTTTTTCTCTTTTGTCTCACCTCGCGGTGTAGGCTTAGGAAGAAGAAAAACAATGTCTAAGAAAAGTTTTGTTATCCACTTCCATGGCTCAGGCCCTCACAAGAAGAAGTTTGAGAATGGGGAATGGCAAGAAAAGACATTTCATTTTATTTGACGACATCGTGTTGGTCAAGAAAAGGAATGTCGAGACTGCTAACAATCTCAAGAAAGCAGTCCATTGCTAATAGAAATGACTCCTAAGGAAGAGGGCCCCCTCTGGAGAATGTGTTCTTGAGATAGAAGTAGTAGATGCAGACAACAAGACACGTCTTCGGTTGATAACTAGGAGAAATAAAAGACACCCAACATAAAGGCATAGATTTGATTCTAGGTTGGACAAAAAGGATATCTATTAAAATAAAGGAATTTGTGGTAGATTGATTGATTTTTTGTCTTGCTCTCGCAACCCTTTGGCCGCCAATGTTGCCATTTTATACGACAAAGCAATATGGTACATGGAATGGCCCGTATCGCACTTTATCTTATAGGTACTATTTTTTCTAGTAATGGTATTCAAACTCATCTTGAGGTTAAAGGAGAAAAACAGAACTGTGAATATTGACATTTTTTAATGTGTTTTTTGGGATTTTAAATGAAGGTCTTATATAATGTACTTATATAACATTAAGGCCCTATTTCGGAACAAGTTTTGTGGCTAAAATAGCCAATACAGAAAAAAGAAGAAGTTAAAATAGTCAATTAGACAAAATGTAACATCTTACACATCAATCAATCACTTTTTTTCTCACAATCATCTATTCAACTATCAAAAAAAAAAAAAAAAAAAAAACTACAAATCATTCCAAACTCAATTTTTCTTTTTTTAATCTTAAAAAATGGCTAAAAAGTCAACTAAAATAGTTAAGGTTCCAAACGAGGCCTAAGTTTCACCTCAAGTTTTTAGCTTTGTGAAGTCCCAAGTGTAACCAAATGACCAAAATACTCATTGGTATATTGTGTATTACCTTGTTTTGGTCCCTTCATTCCAAGTTGACAAAAGGCAGTCCCTCACTTATTAAAATCCTTATGGCCTGTTTGGTGCAGTTTATTATAAGTTAAAAGTTGATAATTAGAAAGCAGAAAGTCAAAAGCACCCTTCTCCAAACTTCTAGATAATCAATTTTTTTTAGCTTATTCAAGTTATTTTTAATTTATAAGTTGTGATGACCCCGCCACGTATAATATTTTATTTGGTTAATTAAGGAGATTTGAGATTTTAATTAGTTGTTATCCTAATTTAATTTAGGATTTATGAGAATTGTGGAATCTGATTCATATATGATTCTATTAAAGATTTATTTTGAAATTAAAAATTAAGGGTCCAAATGGCTTAAGGAAGTAAAATTAAGAAGTTGAATCAATTTAATTTTAATTACGGACCCATTCAGGAGTTTAATTAAATATTCGATTCAATTTAGTAAAATTGAGATTCGATTAATTAGGTCCGAATTGGAGTTAATTAAGTTAATTAAGTTATGAAGGTTGAGAATTGTGATTATTACGAATTAAATTTACTTATGAGGTGTCTAATTCGAATATGTAATTTAATTGATGGAAATTTGAAGTCTGATAAGAAATTGAAGGCCTAAATGATTTGAGAAATCAAAATTGATGATGACAATAAGTTTAATTTAATATTTGGAGTTTTTGAGAGTTTGATTAAAAATCTGATAAATTTAAACATTATTAATTGGGCTCTAAAGGAAGTTAAATTAGACTAATTAAATTAAGTGGATTTGTGATTAGTCATGATTGATTTAATTATGTGTTAATCAAGATTTATTAAGACTAATTGTTACTTAATTAAATTAATTTTGATCATACATTAAATTGTTGAATAATCTAAAATTGAGCGTGTATTTGGAGGTGGGTGTGCAGAGAAATCTGTGTGTGCAGAGAAAGCTGTGGGTGTATGTGTATAAGTGTGAATATAAGGAGAGAGAGAGTAGGCAACTTCTTCCTTTCTTTGTACTGGGTAAAACCGTGAGTTAGAGAGAGAGAGAGAGAAAGCTTTGTGCTGGTGGGTTTGAAGGAAATTCAAGAAAGGAAAATGCAAGATCATCAAGAAGCTATCAATTGAAGATTAAAGGTAGGGATTTCAATCTTGATTTTTGAAGAATTCATGTATTACACTTGAAATTAATGATGGGTTTGAATTCAATTTCATATAATTTGGAAGAAATTAGAAAACAAAGATGAAGAGATTAAGTTAGGTTCATAGTTGTGGAAATTAATTGTTTTGGGTTTAATGTTGTGATCTTGCATGAAATTAAGCCTCATTGTTACATGCATAGGCAAACTCTACAAGATTAATACTTTAATTAAACATGCATTATAAAATTTCAAGGGTTTGAGATTTTAATTCATGTTTAAAAGGCTTATGGATTTGAATTTGGGTCTAATATGGAGAAAATAAATTAAATCTAAATTTGGACAAATTTGAATATAAATTATAAGTTATATTTGAGAATAAAAAATTAGTTCGATCTTGATTTAAATTTCTTACATGTAAATATTTTTGAAAGGGCTTTATAGCTTAAATTTATGTTTTATAAAATAAAGAAAGAAGAGTGTTGGAATTATTATATTCATGAAATTATTGGTTTACTGATCAATTGGATGGCCGTTTTGGAGATTGAGATTTGAGTTAATCTAGGTTTGAATGTGATGTAAAAATTGGGAATTTCGGTGCTAGGAAATTTATATATTGAAATTGATTTGATAAATGGTGGATTGGGTATCTCTATGTTCAATAAACGATTTTGGAGGAATTTTATTAATGATTGAAGTGGTTTTACCTAAGTTGTTGGGTTTATGAAAATGTTCATTTTTGACTTTTGTGGCTTAATTGATGGTGGTATTGTGCATATAAATTGGTTGGATATTTAAAAAGGTTAATAACTCAAAAATGTACAACGGATGGGTGTTGTGGAGATTGGGTAAGTTGTTTGTTTGGGTGACTTGAAGTTGGAGGAGTTCTTTAGCTTGTCATGCCATAGCATGTCTTATTTAGGATCAATTTTGTAGATATTGTAATTTTCATTGAAAGCTTTTCCTTAATTTTAGATCCTATTTACTAATTGTTAGGATTGAAGGAAGGCGTCTCTACACCTCTTGGGAATTAATTCGTAGGGTTTCAAATCTACGCTTTTGCTATTTTTAGAGGTGAGTATACTTACGATGGAAATTTACCTTATCTCTATCTTTAATACAAAGTTTGAAAATATTTTTTGAATTAAAGGAAGTAACACATTTCATCATGATATATGTATAAGAAGAAAATCTATAAATTTATTGAGGTCAAATGTTAAGCTTAAATAAATATATGATTTCATTTGTATAATAAAGCACTAATTTTTTTTATGAGAATTTATTTAAGTTGAGTCCTTCAAAGTTTATGATGATGATGATTAAATGACAATGAAACATCATGCGAGAGTATTTATTTTTATTGATCATATAACCGAATATAGCCTTTGGGGCCACAAGGGCCGAAATGCTTTGCGGTCCTGGGGACCGAAATGTTTTAAGGACCATAAGGGTCGTTGTACATAAGGGGTCCTAGGGACCGAAACATTGAAATGAGAATTGAAGTGCTACGATGACAAAAGTTATGTTCCTATGATTATGTTTTGGGTAACAGTATCGTCACCACCTAAGTCGTGAGGTAACGCGACCCTAAGGCTATGTAATGGTTTGTATGATGGACATGAAATCTTAAGGTATTGAAAAGTTGTATTTTTGTTTATTTTCCTTATTAAAATGTATTTTTCCTGCATTATGAGATTCTTTGAAAAAATCTTGATAACGGTTTATGCAAAATTTTCTCAATTTTTAAAAATTTCAGTCCAATTAAGCTATTGTGTTTATTATCTTATTTTGAACCTAATTGGAAGGAGCAAGCTTTATAACTCCATGGGATTGGTATACTCATTGGGCTCTAGAACATTTTTTTTAATTTTTTTTTTTTTCCAAATTTCTAGACTTTTGTGTGGCTCGTCTCAACTTGGAAGATTAGAGTTTTTGGAGGATTAAATGTGAACATCTGGTAGTTGAGGTTTTGTTTAGGGTCACTCTAGGATGTAGTTTTATCCTTTGTTTTATGAAGCTGGTTGATTATAAATATTTGCTTGTGAAGTTGGATGTATTGATAGATTCACGAATAGTATGATTTATTTTGGGGGGTAGTGGTGCATGGGAACTATCTTAGTAACATGATGATATTTTTGTCTTTGAATGGATCATCTCATATATGTTGCCCAATTGAAGGGTCTTATGCACTATTGGTGATGTGATATAAGAATTAAACAGGTGATTATTGTGTACAGACATTATAGCATTTGATCTCGATAAATAAATTTCATAAATATCAAATTTAGACATTGGATGCATAGAATGAAAGATGATGTTTTGAAGATTGACAAAAAAAAAAAAAAAAAAAAAAAAAAAAAAAAAAAAAAAAAAAAAATTTACCTAACAGCTGAACACACCTTTGACACCCTTGCGCATCTTAAATATAAGGGTGACGCCATCTGACAATAGATGATAATTTAAAAAGGCTTTTAATCTCCCAAACAGTTTTAATGTGGGTTAACAAACTTACGTTAGGACCTATCCTTTGATAAGTTCTTATGGTTAAATGTTACACTAATTTTTCGTATTATTTTGGCCCTCTAATTAAGTAAAATGATGTAAAAGAATGCTAAATTTAAAATCTTCCTTTTCACTGATTTAATCTACCAAGCAACCTGAGAATACAACTAAATTGTTAAGTAACCTAACAATCAACACAAAAATCCCTATTAAAGAAGATTTATGTAGTCGATCCTACTTGATTGGAACATAAGACTAATTTGATTTAGATTTAGTTTGATTTTGTATGAAGGTCTCACAACTTTCAAAATACTTATTATTCATCAAATGTTTTCCAAAAGTTGAGTTACATGGTATGAACCTTCTGTCCATTTACTTGATATGAAAAATGAGATCAACTAATGTCAAAATGTCAACTTGATCAAAAAGTGGGATGCAACATGGGTAGTGCCAGCATGAGCTTTTTGGTTCGTAAGCAAACTTTTATGATGGATTCTTCATACATATTCAAAAAAAAAAAAAAAAAAGAAAAAAAAAGAAGAAAAAATTGTGAGTAAATAACAAGTACTCACATCCACATAAAATTTACTTGTATATATAATTACTTAAATTATATGCTAAAATTTGCTTCCGTACATTAGATCTGAAGAAATCATTATAAGAACTCAAAAACATAAAATCTGGTCTTGTTTCATAGTTTAACAAAATCTAGTTTATAAGGAAAAAAAAAAAAAGCCAAAAACAAAATCCAAAGTCATAATAAAAATGAACTAGATCCAGTGAAAAATTACTATGAAACTCATCTATATATTTGTTTCAAAAAAAAAAAAAAAAAAACAAAGAAAACTCATCTATATATCTTGAATTTTAGATTCCATTCTTTTCTTGCTAAATGTAAATGAAATGGCTCTTTGGATGCTGGACTTGAATAGAGACCCTCATTTGAATGAGGATTAAAAGGATAATTTTATTCTATTTATGAGTAAAAAATTGGAGCTTTTAGCAGTGATTTGTGCGCTTATGCACAAGGCCAACCTTGGTGGATCATGAATCACCCCTACAACGATAATATTTGGAGCAACCTCTACTATAAGGGTTAAATTGTGGTGGAAGACAACCACCAGTCTTACTGTAAGCTTCACCACTTGCACCACCATTGCATACTGGTTGATTTCTCTTTAAAGCTCCTGGTGATATGTACTTCTTCATCTCCAGAAACCTTTGGCTTACCTCTGACTCCATCACCATCTCCAAGTCGACATTACATTCTGCTATCGATTCGTTGCATTGTACAATTGCATCATTGGTCATAGAGAGAGAGAAACATCTAGACAAAGAAGGCAAAGGAGTAGGAGAAAGTAGAGATGGAGAGGTATAATGGCAGGGCTTGTTTCCATGGCTTCTGTGGCTTTAGTTTGTTCCTTCCCACTATGAAGCACTTATAATGGAAATGGAGAATCCAAACTTTTTAAAAGGATGATAGTGGAAGCCAAACTAGATGCAGATGGACGACACTTTTACCGACCTTGTGACCTTACTTTGATGGTGTTTGTTTAGAAGGATTTAAGTATGGGATCGAACTAATAATAGTCAATTCATATTAATAGTATGTTGTTTGATTGAAAATTTTTACACCGGACTATGAATTCCAAATCTACGGGATTATTTTATCTTAGGGGATGGGACACCATCTATAGGATAACTCATTCTATGAGATTAGGTAGTGAAATTAATTTTTTGACCCTCTATTATTTAATATCTTTTTAAAAATAAAATTTATGTATTAAATTATTTATACTATTATACTTAATAAAATTTATTTATTAAATTATTTATACTTTATTAAATTATTTATTTTAGTAATATGGTATTAATTATACTTAGTAAATTAAAATAAAATTTCAAAATCTCAACTACAAATTAAAATAAATTTGTGTAATTTTTATTAATATTCTATTTATTTATTTTTTTAAAAGTTCTAGTAAAAAAATAAATAAAATTTATAATTCATATTTAGTATTCCTATTATTTAGTAAATAATTCAAAAGGGCAAAATAGTCTTTTGAGCATTATCATTCTCCATAATATTCCAAACAAACATAGGATTCAATAGAATAGTTCAATCCAGACATATAATCCCATGACGAAACAAATATAAGATACAAATCCAGTCTAACCAAATAGTTTGGGGGCAATATATCTAAGGACTAACAGTTTGGTGGATTACAATCCTCCCTTATCCAGTCCGTTCAAACAAACACACTCTTTAGTTATTATAATAATGTCTTTTTTTAATTAAAAAAAAAGTAAGTTTTTTTTTGTTGTGAAATATTTTTAGGTTGTGTTTGACTTTTGAATTTGTAGAAAAATTTATGAAGAATAATGAAAAATAGGGGGAAAAAAAAAACCTTCTACTTTATTTATTTATATTGCGTTGATTAAGAGTTTTGTAAGTACGATTAATTCTTGATTACAATTGTAGTTTTCAATGGCTTTGTGGGTTTGGTTGTGAATTGAAGTGATTTTGATTACGAGGCTTTGTGGTGTTTTATTATGAGCTGAAAGGGGCCTTGGTTATGAAGCTTTTGTGGTGCTTTTGTAGTGAATCACTTTGGCTTTGGTTATGATCCAAATTCGTAGAACTTATGAATCTTTGTGGCAGAAATTTTTAATGCATACGGTATGTATCTTTCAGGAGTGTGTATAGTTTCAAGAATTTTGTAGGTAGATTCTACTGGTACATTGTTAATTTTTCTTGGGATAAAACATGATGTCCAGTGTCCACAAAGTTATGGTCGTTTCTTCTCTTTAATGATTATCAATTTATTAGTGCCGCTGATGCTGACATTTTTAGCTCATCAAAACATTCAAGTAGGAAAAAATTGCCCAACATAAATCCACTAGTATAAATAAACTTAACAAATATAAAAAAGACCCTATACACACATAAGAAACAAAGACATACATATACACAAAAAGTGAAAAGAACCAAATTCAAGCTCTCTTACAGAGATGCATAGACTCTTTGCTAACCGATTTACTCATCATAATCCGAGTCAGACATTGATCCACTCCGTCCTGCATCAGAATTTAAAGTTGGAAACAGTTCATCAGACATTGATCCACTTCGTCCTACATCATAATTTGAAGTTGGAAACAGTTCATCAATAGAGAAGACGTTGCTCAGTTCATCAATAGAGAAGACGTTGTTGTAAGAACTAGGTTCGGTCATAGATAACTCAACACCAATCTCGATACGAGTCTCCCAAGTCTCCTGCAATTGCAATGCTAGCTGGAGACTCGTTACCACATCATTCATCGAGGGTCGTTGGATTACCCGATAAAGAATACAACTCAATGCAATCTTGACAAACTCCTTGAAGCATTCTGGTGCTATTTTCCCAATCAGATATGGATCAATGATTTGATCAATGGTTCCTCTTTTGCAGCTACTTTTGAACCAACAGTGAAGGGAGTACTCACCTTCATTCGGGCCGGAAGTATGCAATTTCTTGGCACACAATAATTCCAACAACACCATACCAAATGAATATACGTCAGATTTTGTTGTCAATTTTCCATGTAAGTACTCTGGTGCAATATATCCAATAGTGCCACAAATCATTGAAACTGTTAATGATTCATTTGCAAAGTTATTGGGTATTAGTTTAGAGATTGCAAAATTAGTAACTTTTGCAACCCAATTCTCGTCCAACAGAATATTGGCTGGCGTTACGTCGCAGTGGATAACTCTATGCTTCACACTCGAATGGAGATGTTGTAGTCCACGTGCTACAGCAATGCAAATCTTGAGTCGCTCTTTCCACAAAAGTGGATTGCGATTTATTTTGAATAAATGATCTTCCAAGGATCCATTTGTCATGTAATCATGCACGCGGATTAACTCTGGTTTCTCATAGCAGAATCCAATTAAAGAGACTATGTGGGGGTGACTGTCGATTAGGGAGAGTACCTCAATCTCAACCCTAGCTTCTTTCCAGAGTTGCAATGATTTCGACTCCTTGAACCTTTTGATCGCAACAATACCAGTTTCCCCATCCAAATACCCTTTGTACACCTTGCAAAGCTGACCTTCTCCAATCAAACGATCCTCACTGAAATCATTTGTGGCTGCTCGAATATCAGCTAGTGAGAAGCGACGGAGTTGTCGGGTGACACTATCTGGAAGTGGTTCCCAAAGTGAATCATTTGATGGTCCATTCTCATTTCTCTCCCTCCACCAACGATTCATACCTTTAGGCACAGTTGCAATACCCCGAAGCACCTTTCCGATTATTCCCCCTGATCGTCCTTTACGTTGTGACAACAATGCAAGACCAAGAGTCCCCACCACTTCAGCCATTGTAGGCCTTTCCTTTGAACCAGTATGTAAACAATTGCAGGCAACTTCTACAAAGTACTTTAGACTTTGTGGTGTTATTTGCCCAATCAATGAGGGATCAATGATTCGATCAACCTTTCCCTTTTTAATGTGTCGTTGAGCCCAAAGGATTAAGCTAATTTCCTCCTCCTCGAGTCTTGTATTCACCGGCGGCCTCCCGCAGAGAACTTCCAACAACACCACACCGAAGGCATACACATCAGATTTCTTGGTTAGTCTCTGGGTATAGAAATAAACTGGATCAAAATACCCAAATGTACCTTTGACTTTTGTGCTAACATGGGTTGCTGAATTGCTTGTACTGCCTTTGGACAGCCCAAAATCTGAAATCTTGGCTACGCAATTCTCATCCAACAGAATGTTTGTGGTCTTCACATCTCGGTGTATGAAACTTTGATCGGTACCAGAATGAAGGTAGTCTAACCCTCGTGCTGCACCGATGCAAACGTTGAGCCTTCGCTCCCATGTGAGATGAAAAGTACTAATTTCAGTCTGGTTTCTACTGGTTTTATAGAGATGATCGGCTAGGGTCCCACGAGCCATGTATTCGTAAACAAGGATCATTTCTTTGCAGTCGCTGCATTGGCCGATCAGAGAAACAAGATGTGTATGTCGGAGCTTAGACAACATCTTGACCTCATTCCAGAACTCCTCTGCGCCTTGATTGGACTCTGCTTTCAACCTCTTTATGGCAACAGCTGTAGCACCATTGTCGATGAACCCCTTGTATACCTTACCAAAGCCGCCAATCCCAATAACTAATTCTTCATTAAAATTGTTGGTCATTGATTGTATCTCAGCTAGTGAAAAGCAACGGCATGGGTACTCAGATTTAATCACAACGCTTGAAATTGCATCATCAGCACTTAAATCAGACATATCTTTGATATTTGGTACCAGTAACCCTAGAAGATGATGAAAAAAGATGAATTTTTGCCGTATGATTTGTGTTGTATCGGAAAATATATGAAACAAAAGATGAGTGTTTTAGAAGATGATCAAAAAAGATGATCAGAATATATGAAAGAATATACCAGTAACACTAGAAGATGATAAAAAAAGATTAGTTCTTAGAGATGAGAAAGAAACAAAGAGTGGTCTCTGATTGAAACAGGAGTTAATGTAAGTCGCGGTCAATGTAGCACACCGACGACTTGTCAACGAACCCATTAATATACCTTACCAAATCCACCAAACCCAATAACTAATTCTTTATTAAAGTTGTTCGTTGTTGAAATCGCATCCTCACCGTCTAAACCTGACATATCTTGAGCTTTGGGGGATATATATATATCAAAGAATGTGGCAGTTACACTGGATTCAGATCTCTAGTGATGTTCAAAGATGAGTTTTCAGAGACGAGAAAGACAAAGTGCTCTCTGGTTGAAACGGTATTAATCAATCAAACTGTCCTCTGCTCTCTTTTTGAAACATTGACTTCAATGTTTTGCCCTATGATTTGCGTTGTATCGGAAAATATCATTTCGCCCATTAAACTTTCATGTATTTTTTAATTTGACTTCTATATTTTGATTAATATCAATTTCACATTCAAACTTTTAAAATTTTGATAAATTTGGCCCCTGTTATAACATTTCGCCAATAATTGGATGGAATGTGCTGATGTGGAGGGCTAATTGATTTTTAAGGTATAGTTTGAGGAGTACAATGAAATTTCAAATGAACTTTAGTGTTACGTCAACACATTCCGTCCAATTGTAAATGAAATGTGATGACAGGTCAAATTTATCAAAATTTTGAAAGTTTGAATGTAAAATTGATATTAATCAAAATCCGCAGGTCAAATTAAAAAAATGCGAAAAAGTTTAAGGAGCAAAATGATATTTCATCTGTATCCTTTTAGTAGTGATGTTTAATGTAGAATTAAAATTATTACTGTATTATTGTTATTATTATTATTATCAACGGGAAAAGGTCAAGGACCAAAAAAATAATATACAATTTGACTTTTTTTAGTCATCTTTTTATACAGAAAATATTGGAAGTGGACTAATGAGCAGCCACCATTATTCTAACTCTACCCTTTGGACCCCCACTCCAACAACCTTCCTTTGGTAGCTCCCCCTTCTGTCACCTCCTCCGGTTCCCATCCCCTACTGCAAATCCTTTTCTTCATTGGTGACCCCCTCTCTCTTCCTCCTTGACAACCCTCATCTCCCTTGAAACTATAAGTGCATGTTTGATTAGTAGAATTATAGCATATGATTCAAATTGTTAATTCATGGATTCACAACCTTATATTTGATTGCAAATTTTATTAATCAAATTACATGTACAACGGTCATTTAATTCGATGAAATCAACAAATTTTTAACATTGAGGGGATGTGGATCATAATTTCAAATATGAAAGAAAAATAAAATAAAATGAAGATATAATAAATGGTTACTCCAACAGCTGTAGCACCGTTGTCGTTGAACCCCTTGTATACCTTACCAAATCCGCCAATCCCAATAACTAATTCTTCATTAAAATATTATGTTCGTTGTCTTATAAAATCTTAATACCATGCCTTTAAACTAAAATCCTTTGAAAAAATCTATGAAATAAAAAATATATCATTCAAAACGGACTTGTAAAATTATGACATGTTGAAATTTTAAAATCATAAATGATTTGTTTTTTACTTTAAGCTTCAAGTACCTATTTGTCCAAATCAGGGCAACAAATAAGTTAAAATAATTTGAACAAATAAATAAAAATATTAGGACAAATAAATTAAAATAATTTGGATAGATATGTTAATATATGGGAAGATAGGTTAAAAAAATTTCAATAGATAAATAAAAAGGATATGACTTCCCTTAAGTTGTGATCTCAGTTTGAGAGAGCATTTGAATTTGATAAATTCATTTTAAAATGAATTTCGATGATCCAAACTATTAAACAAATACCCAAAATTATGAATATTTTAATTTCAGCCAGTGAACATGAAAATTAATATCCATTAACAACACTACAATTTATCAAACCACATACATGTAGCATAAGTGATGATACAAAATTCAATCTCTTAAATCTTAGAAATATATATGATCAAATATATTTGATGCATTTTTTTTTTTTAATTTTTTTATTGAAACAGGAGTTAATCTAAGTAGCGGTCAATGTATCAAGCCGACGACTTGACTCAGGCAATAGAGTTCAACAGTCGGTGTGGTGTGATTTCAGTGTGGACCCATCAACAATCATTTCGTCTCCTAAATTATTACCTATTTTTTAATTTAATTGTTAAATTTTGATTAATATTAATTTTATATCTAAATTTTTAAAATTTTGATCGATTTGATCATTGCCGTCACATTTCGTCAATAATTAGATAGAATGTGATGATGTGGGGGATAAATTGATTTTTAAGGTATATTTGAGGGACAAATTGATTTTTAATTTGGGCGACAAATTAATTTTTAAGGTATAATTTGTGAGGTAAAATAAAATTTCAAATGAACTTTGTGCCACATTAGTACATTCCGTCTAATTATAGACGGAATGTGACAGCAATGGTCAAATTGATTAAAATTTTAAAAATTTAAATATAAAATTAATATTAATTAAAATATGAATGTCGAATTAAAAAATACGTAAAAATTTGAAGGACAAAATATTTTCTCTATATTCTTTTAGTAGTGATGTTTAATGTAGAATTAAAATTATTAATGCAGTATTGTTATTATTATTATTATCGACGAGAAAAAGTCAAGGACAGAAAAATAATATAAAATTTGACTCTTTTTAGCCATCTCTTTATACAGAAAATTATTAGTAGTTGACTAACGAGCACCCACCATTATTCTGACTCTACCCTTCAGATCTCCACTCCTACAACCTTCCTCGAGTAGCTCCTCCTCCTGTCACCCTGCCCCAGTTCCCATTGCCTATGGCAAATCCTTTTCTCTATTGGTGACCCCCTCTCTCCTCTTCCTTGACAACCATCATCTCCATTGAAATTATAAAAGCACGTTTGATCAGTAGTATTAAAGCATAAAATTGAAATTGTTAATTCACAAAGTCATAATCTTATGTTTAATTGTAAATTTTATTAATAAAATTATATGTACGAGACACATTTAATTCGACGAAATTAGCGAATTTTTAACATTAAGAGGGGGCTAAGGATCATAATTTCAAACATGAAAGAAAAATAAAATAAAATGAATACATGATAAATGGTTACCTCACTAATTTTATTTGAGAACTAATTTTACACTAATTCATAGGATTATTAATCATTTTACTATTAATCCTGTTAATCAAACAAGGCCTAAGAAAATTTAGTTCCGAATAGGAGCTCTTAACAGATTGATGAACTCTATCAAGTATGGCAGACATTAATAATAATAAAACACAACTCACTCATATATATAAAACAAAGCTTGTAGATATGTACGACCTGAAGGTCGTACATGGCTCCTAAGGAGACACAAATACCTCAATAAAAACTCTATATATTCAAATTTCTTTTTTTCCTTTCTTGTTTTGTCTTTATTATATTGTTATAATGATCACTAACCTCTTTATAGAGAGGACTTTTTACATTCACCAAATACATTCATGTACTTTCCTAAATAAATACATTCACCAATACACATTGAACTTAACCAAATGACACTTCAAACTTTAAGATTCTAATACATAAACTAAACATTTTAATGTATCTAACATTAATTCTAAATTAAATTCCAACAAATTCCTCTTTAATTTTGAATTTCGTCACTCCATGTTTTCACCAATGATTCTTCACTAGGATCAAACACATCTTTCAGCTGCTTCTTCAAGTTTTCATTTTCAGCAAATTTTTTTTTGTACGAGTCACACAAATCTGCATACAAACTCGTTAAAGTTGATATTATAGCAATTCTAGTTTAGACTTGACCCATTTGGTGTTTTGAATCTGGATTTCATTGTCTTATATGGTTGTTCATCTTGTACTTCATTAAGTTTGGTTAGTAGAGTGTCTTGTTGGCGTTTGGAACAGCTTGTTCATGTCTTTTTGGCCTCTTTGCTCTAGCGTAATTCTTACGCTCGAGCAGTTTTTGAGAACTCGCAGTACTTTTACAAGCCTACAAAGATGCTGGGAGGGTGGCATTCTTCGCTGAAGCAGTCTTTATTGTGCTCAAGTGGTGTTGGCTCGAGCGATGTTTCTTTAGCTCGAGCTGTGGTCCTCTGCTTGTAAAACTTTTGAGAGTTGGTATTCTTCGCTTGAGAGGTCACTTTGTGCACTCGAGCGGTCCCACTTATTGTGTCTGGTTGTTCAAGCGACATTTCTTGCGCTCGAGGGGTCTGAGCGTATATGAGTTCGTAAAAGTCACTTTTTGGGTCACTTTTTCATCTCTCTGTCTCTAAACATTCTAAAACCCCTAAATCTAGAGCCTCTCTCTGTAGAACTCACATTCTCTCTACAAATATACCTAAATCCCTTGATTTCTTCACCCTAGTTTCCTTGTAAAAAACGTAAAGCTCGACGAGGGCTTCCATTTAATTTGAGCGGATCGTCTTTTCGTTGTCGGTGGTTTTTTCGGCTTGTCTTCTCTTCACTTCAAGAGGTAGGGTCTATTTCTTTAACTCGACGTGAGTTTGTTGGTGTATTTGTGGTATATTTTGATATATAGATCTTGTGATGCTTATTTTGATTTTTGGGGTATATTTTGTGGGTTGAAGGTTTGTTCAAATTGGGGGTTGTTAGTTATGATTTTGCTATTAAAAGTATTGTTGGTATACAAAACTTGCATACGAATTTGTAAAAGAGAAAACCCCCAATTTATAGAAGAATCCTAAATGAAGTTGATTTTGGGAATTTGGGTAGAATTATGGAAAATGGATTTGGTTGGAAAAGTATGTTGATGTTTTGGAAAAACACCGAGTATTAAATACTCTTTTGGAAATGTTCTAGAAAAGTGATTGTTGAAATTGTTGGATTGTATATCCGTAGTGTTGTCTTTTAATTATTGTATTAGAGATAACTGTTTTGGCAATTCGGTAGAGAATAGCATTGCCGTCTGTTAGAAACTGCATGTGGATTAGGCAAATTAAAATCATACATGTCATGTGCACGTTATGGATTTTGAAATGGATTTTGGAACTGGAACTGGAACTAGAACTGTGTATTTTCGAAAATCTTGTTTTGGAAACTCTCGTATTATGTGTTGGAACATTTGCATTGTTTTGGAAAACAATATTTTGGATCATATGTATTGTGCTATCGGAAAAAGGTAAATAAAGTGATAAAGCTGTGAGGGGGTGTTAAAGCCGAATTAAGTTGGCTTTTGTGTCCATGGTGCAAGAAGTAAACTTGCACAATAGGTGTCAAGCCTTCTAGTTAGTGCCGGTAAAAATGACCTTGTAACTTGTATAGTTACTCGTATGAACATCAGCCCTGGAGATTTATCCATTTTATTTATTATCATTTTGGTTTTGGAACATGATGTTTGGTTATGGTTTTAACAATGTATTTGTTGGCTGGTATTGAGATACCTAGATTGGTTTTTGGAAAGAAATTTTATATCTACCAGATGTTTTGAACTCGAAAAGCGTTTTGATTAAACGTAAGGTTTTGATAATTGGAAAGAAAGGATTTTGTTCAGAAATCAAATGGATTTGAAATTGCATTTGGGGATGTTGTATATATGTATTGCATCATGATCATTTATGCTGGTGGAGTATGTTTAGTTTTTGAAATATTCTCTACTAGGCTTTATGCTCACCCTACGTGGTTGAAAATATTTTTCAGGTGCACATGTGTGGATGTGGACTGAGATTTGAAGTTGTGTTCGAAACCGTGTAGGGTGGTTCTGTTATTTGTAGGCCATGGCTATTCATGCCATTTATTGGCTGTGTGCCATTTTGTTAAGGGTTACACCCTTTGTGTATGATATAAGCCTCTGGGCATTCAATTTAATGTATAACACCTGTGTATGTTTTCATTACAGGACATCTATTCGATTTAGATGTTGTATCTAGGAATATATGAAATTGGATAAACACACGTATTGTGCAACTATATTATATACATCTGCATGAGGATTGTTATCTATTATTTATTGTTGGGTGGTCTATTCACGTGGGCCAGACTCCATAAATCCAGGGCGTGACAAATATCGCGAATCTAAATTCCATAACGACTTTTCAGATGTTCAGTTGCTTGAAATGTAGCTTGTTGCTCAGCTTCTTTATTTCACTACTAAAAAAAGTACTTTTTGTGACCACTACAAGCCATCGCAAATAATAGATACCGTCGCAAAAGACCTTTTGCGATAGCCCATGCAACGGGTAATGGGGGTTGCAAATGTGGGGGTGAAAAATACTTTTTGTGACGGCAAAGCAGCTATGGCGGCCGCTATTTTGCTGTCACAAATATCAAAGAAAAAATGCTAACATGTTTTTTAGCGACTATCTTGTTATCGTCGCAAATAATTTTCAATGACATTTGTCGCAAATAATTATTTATTAGAAGATTTAGATGAAACTCCAAAGTAGCATTATTGTACCACGCATATCACAAGCAAGAAAACAAAATGAATAACAATAATAATAGGTACATCCGTAGCGCACAAACACAAAAGCAAACCGCTAGATATCAACTAAGAGACATCAAAACATCTTTATTGCTTCTCATATGTAAGCTTACCATGCCCCATCTTTAGATCATATGGCCTCAAATTCTAACTCTGATAGATCTGGAACCTTATCTCCAGTTTTTGAAACAACATTTATTGTAGTCACAGCAGCACTTATTGTATCTAGAACGTTGTTGTTTGTGCTTCTCATTTCTTTGCGGCGTGTAGGCCAAAAATAAACAGAAAGCAAAAATTTAGGTTGAATAATTGCAGGAAAAAGTAGCATTTGAAAAAATGCTTTAGAAAAAACACGCAAGTAAGGGCACCATAAAAGCACCCAATACACTTACATAGAGAGTAGTGATAAAACCAAAAAATGCACAGCATATGTGCACTTGAGCATGTAAAATGCGAGGATCAGAACACCTCTATGCATTATCATCTTACTAATTCGTAAGTTTACATACCTCAGTATTGCTGTGAGGTCTAAAAGAAAATGCATCACTTGGAAGAATACTAAATATCTTGCTAACTATAGCAGGATATACTCCCTTAAATATGTCATGCATTGCAGTTTTAAATTTTTCTTTATCTAGTCAAGTACTTTTCAGATATTCATCTATGGGAGCAGTACTAAGTGAAAAAAAAAAAGAAAAAAAAGTAATACTAAGAGCAATCAAAAGAGAGAGAAGGACCAAGGTAAAGTACTTGCAATAAATAAGTGAACTTCAGCACTGGAATTTTGCTTCCTCAACTCTTCTAGTAACTGCAACATAATGTCAATACAAGCAAGATTTTAGATGGTGATGTAAATGAATGAAGAAAAGAGGATCTAAATTTCAATAAAATAAGATCATTGCCCTCGTCAATTAGGAACATGAAGGAAGCGAACTGTTTAAGGAATTAAACATGTAGATATAGATGCTGAAAAATTAAAGAAACTGGAAAAATAAAAGAAAATTATAAAACCATAAATTAGAGAGAATTTACCCATGTTGGAAATATTCAATTCCAGTATATGCACATGTTGTGGTTATTGTAATCCATTTCTTATATCTATTTATCCAAAAAAAAAAAAAGCCATTTCTTTTATCCATTGGAGAAGAACTCAACAGTCTAATAACTTTGTTGATTCATGTCTGAACATCTGAATAAAAATAAAAGGGCAGACAGTATATGTGCATAGGTCATACCTCTCTAGGATGTATAATAGTTTTGTACTTCTTCACAAATGGTGAGCATGCCTTTTCATTGAACTGAAAAAATAAGCAATGCAACAGTAAGCAGAACTACAGGTGAATAGTTTGTGAACACAAAAACTAACAATTTCTTAATTTTTTTTTATTATAGAAAATTGGCCTCGGTACTTATGGAATCAATTCCAAGTACCACCAAATTAAAAAGTATTCAGATTTTTCCCCATTGATGTCCGTGAACAAAGTGGTGAATTTTCTAATGCAGGTCTACTTTGTTCTAAATATGGACTGAATTCATCAGAAAATCCCTAAAAATTAAAAATTAAAATAAAAGAAGAACTTAATCTCTTGCAGACCAAAATTTTCAAGGAGCACATTGCAAATTTTGTTCCAAAAATTACAAAAAGCCTTTACAGCACCATTACTCTACATCTTACATATAATGCGCTCGTGTATATATATGTACGGACAAAGAAAAATAAAATGAGAAAAGTTAGGGATCAAGAAAAAACTTTCATGAAAATGATCATGAAAGATTTATGACTCTTGGATTACCTTGATTAGTGTGTGGTGCTTTATTTTAAGTGTAATCCAAAAGTTATAAATCTTTCATGATCATTTTCATAAATTTTTTTTCATGATACCTTGCATTGCTGAAATAAAATTAGATATATAAAAACATACAAACAAAATCGAGAGAGAGAGAGAGAGAGAGAGAGAGAGAGAGAGAGAGAGAGAGAGATATTACCAGCAAGTGGATTTCGGGACCTCTGAACTAAAGAGGCCTCGAACTAAAGAATCTTGGGAGTAGCCTTCTCAGTCCGCCATGCCCGCTTTAAGAGCTTCACATTGGTAGTTGAAATCAGCGACTCATAGTCAAATTTTGGGATCTGTTGATTTTGTTCGATCAACAAGAAAATAAATTAGAGTAGTACTCCAATTATACTGAATCAATACCTCTAATTCAACGAAACCCTATCGTTCATGAACCAGAAAAGTATATATGTAAGGTAATGTATGGTTGGTAGATATAGAGATTGAGAGAGCAAGAGATCGAGAGAGACATTTATATCGGTGTTCTTCAGACTATGATCAGTGAGAGATAGAGAGAGAGAGAGAGAGCGAGAGCGAGGAATGTCCAGATTTGGCTAGGGAAATTATAAATCAAAGAAAATAGGAGAAATAAATGGGGCAAATATAATATTTTTTGCCACGGCTAAACAGACGGTGGCAAAAAAATAGACAAAAAGTCAATTTTCTAGTAGTGTTTGCTGTTTTTTTCTTCCATAAATCCTCTTTTTCCAGTACTCATCTTCAACAGTTGTTATGAAAAATGGATTATGATTTGGACCATACCTCTCAACTGCATAACTTGCTGGTGGAAGCAACAATTTCTCAAGAATTTCCTTGATTACAACTTTGAATGAAATCACCACTTCAATTTGTCTGTTCTCCATTATGGTCTTGCACTGCATCCAAAAACACACTTCGATAATTACCTATCCTCAGTTTCAGATTGTCTTTGGGCTTCACACTTTTCAAGACACTCTTGTCTTGTGTTCTAGTCACTGTAAACAAATTTTTTTTATCACAATCTTCTGAACGAGTCAAATCCATATGAACCCGGAGAAACACTTGTTCAACGGGTCAAATCCTTATGAATTTGTAGACACACGCATCTAGAGAGTATCAGACAACAATTTTTGTTTTCTTCTTTTTCTTTTGGACCATCCGATCATATACTCTTAACTCGCAGAAATTTGGAAAAAATAAAGACTCAAGTATATACATATATATATATATATATTATGGGGATATATTTTTGACTACCAACACGTGGCAAGGTGACGCCGACGTATCAGCCGAGGTGCCACGTGTCCTGGTCGTTATGCCGAGGTCATCTCGGTTAGGCCGAGGTTATCTCTGAAGATATCGAAATCCGAGATAAGCGGATAAGGGATAAGGGATAAGGGACAAGAGTCCTAGAATAAAGAAGAGACTTAGCCAAGATAAGGATAAAACTCTTAGGGAGTTTATCTTTATCTCTTGAGGAGTCCAAAGTAAGTACTGAACAGGAATCCATAGAAGTCAGGCTTCTATTGGGATTAGGATTGAGGTAACTATAAAAGAGAGGCACCCCCGTGGGTCTAAGGTACGCAATTTATATTCGGTCTAGTGAGTTAAGCACTATTGATTATCTTTGAGAGATATACTGACTTGATCGTCGGAGTGCCCCCGGGTGGACAAACCACCGCCGGAATCTTCTCTTTCTATTACAGGTTAGCCAGGTGTCATCTATTCTACCAGTATTCTCTAGCTGAATACTGAGTTGGGCAGTGTGATCGGAAAATCACTCACACAATTTGGCACTGTCTGTGGGAAAGAAAGGAGAATAGATGGCCAGTAACGGATAGAAAGAAAAGGTTAGGGACGACACGCCCACTGGGAGTGGCAGACCAGTTGACCTTGATATCACAGGAGACGAATGCAATGCAGAAACTCGTGACCAGAATCACGGAGTAAAAGACATCGGCCAGACTGGCGACGCACCAAAGAAACCAGATCAAAGTGGGTACTACAACGAGGACGACCTCCAGGTATGGAAGGATAGGTGCCTGTGAAGGGATGAAGAGGTAAGAGATATGGAAAACAAATTGGCAGACCTACAGTCGGTCGTCAATTTCATGATGCAAAATAACATCATGCAGCCACCATTCCTGCTGCAGGACACGCCGATTCCAGTGGCCAATACCCAGAAGGGAGGGCAGAAAACAATTCCCATAGCCCCTCAGCACAACGGGAGCGAAAGATACTCTCACCGACCATCTAGGGAGGTCGGACGAAGAGAATCAAGAAGAGAAAAATCATGAAGGACGCATCGCACAAAGAAGGCAGACCCTAAAGGACATCGGCATGTTCAGGGGTAGGCACTATGCTTCGACACAACTCATGGAGAAGGGTCGAAAAGGGCTCACCACGAGGCCGAGAGTAGTATACCGAAAAGACTAAAGTCGAAAGATATCCGAGCTCTTGGGCGGAGCAAAGAAGACTTAAGAGATTATATCAAGAGGAAGCAACAAAATCCCGATGCCGAGGTAACCTCCCTAGATAAGCTGAGGACACCATTCTCGGTGGAATTAGATAGGTTTGAGGCACCGAGAGATTTAGTATGCCGAGGTTTCAAATATATGATGGTAAGTCAGACCCCAACTTCCACGTTGGACTGTATTTGAACTCAATGGCATTATATAGTGGGAACGAGCCGTTGCTCTGCAAAGTGTTCCCCTCATCCTTCGGGGAGATTGCATCAGATTGGTTCTACAAACTACCGAAGGGAAGCGTGAAGACATGGGAAGGCCTGGCCGAGATGTTTGTGGCCAGGTTCGTGACAAACAAGTTGCAGCCATTAAGGGCGGACGCATTGATGGCTCTAAAGATCAGCAAAGATGAAGGCCTTAGGGCCTATGCAAAAAGATACTATGAGGTGTTCAATCGAATACCCGAATGTAATCAAGAGGTGGCAGTCGTATCTTTTAAGAACGACCTGAAAGACAACTGTCCACTACGAAAGTCTTTGGCAAAGACATTACCAAAAAGTATGGAAGAGCTCATGAAAAGAATCGAGAAGTATGCCAGAGTCGAAGAAGACACGTCGGGGGCTAAGGAGATAAAACAAGAGAAAGGAAACGGCTCGTCGAAGCCAGGCCGAGGTAACAATGGATTGAGCAAACAAGAAGCAGAATTGAGAGCCACACAGGCAGTAACAACTGTGTTTTGAATCCCGATTTACAAAGTCCTGGATCAAATTTGAAACCAGCCCTATTTCAGAACGCCAAAGAGGACTCCAGAAGAGTTCATGGGAAGAAACATTGGCAGGCATTGTGCCTACCATAATGAAGATGGGCATACAACTCAGGGTTATAGAGCCCTGAAAGCACATTTGGAAGACCTGGTGAGACAAGGACATCTGAGAGACCTTGTCGATGAGACCAGGATAATGGAAGAACGGGCAAGATTGCCTCAGGCACCAGCAGCCCCACCTCCCCCAGCACAGCAGCCATAGGCAGGAGGACCTCGGGTAATCAACGTAATCCACTCGAAGGTCAACGAAAACGAAATTCGAGGAGAGACCCAGGAGGTAAAACACCTACAACATGTCTACCAAGTCGGGGAGAAAAGACATCGGGCAGAAGAATGCCAGGGACCAATGATACCCTTTACTGAAGCCGACCTAGAGATGGTCCAACATCTGCATAATGATGCCTTGGTAGTATCCCTCCAGGTTGGGGAGTGCCAAGTGAAATGCATCCTGATTGACCAAGGCAGCTCCTGTGACATCATGTACGTCCGATGTTACAAGGAGCTCGGCCTTCACCCAGATGATATGGAACAATCCAATGGCCCAATGGTTGGGTTCAATGGAACGCCAACATGGGCACTGGGAACAGTAAGCTTGGAGGTGCAGGCTGGCACTAGGAAGATCAAGATAGAATTCACCATCATCGACACACCCTCCCCTTACAACATCATCTTGGGAAGGCCATGGTTGCATGCAATGGGGGCAGTTCCCTCAACATTGCCTCAACTATTGTGATTCCCAACAGAGCATGGGATAGAAGAAGTCAGAGGCGATCAGCTGCAGGCGAAGAATTGCTCCATGGCAGCAATGAAATCTACCTGCAGCATACGAGAGCCAAAAAAGGCAGAAATTGAAGATGAGGACATAGAAGTCCTAGAAGACGTCGGCAATGAGCCAGCCGAGAAGAGTGAAGAGGCACTGAGGAAAATCCTCATCCAGGATGGAGATGAAGAACGCTTCTTTCTTCTCGGCTCGGGCTTAGCCGAAGAAGACGAAAAAGAATTGGAAGCTTTTTTCAGAACAAATATTGAGGTGTTCACTTGGACACCTTATGAAATGCCTGGCATTGACCCCGAGGTCACTTGCCACAAACTGAATGTTGACAGGTCGGCCAAACCTGTAATTCAACGAGTCAGAAGACCGACGTTGATGCACGTCGAAGCAGTAGAGGAAGAAGTAGACAGACTTCTAAAGGCCAAGGCCATTAGAGAAGTACACTACCCGACATGGTTATCCAATACAGTGGTGGAAAAGAAGAAGAACGGTAAATGGAGGGTCTGCGTAGACATCACCAGCCTCAACAAAGTCTGTCCCAAAGACAGCTTTCCTCTACCCAAGATTGACCAGCTAGTAGATGCCACTTCAGGGCATGGAAGAATGAGCTTCCTAGACGCCTACAGGGGGTACCACCAGATAGCCATGTACCCCCCAGATGAAGAGAAGACCGCGTTCATCACCCCAAAAGGCTTGTACTGTTATAGAGTAATGCCTTTCGGGTTGAAAAATGCAAGAGCAACTTACCAAAGGCTGGTAACCAAAATGTTCAAACACCTGATTGGCCGAACAGTAGAAGTCTACATTGACGACATGGTCATTAAAACCAAGGAGCCTGAGGGTTATCTCGCAGATCTAAAAGCAGTCTTTG
The DNA here is from genome assembly GCF_055761805.1 of Camellia sinensis. Taxonomy (NCBI): domain Eukaryota; kingdom Viridiplantae; phylum Streptophyta; class Magnoliopsida; order Ericales; family Theaceae; genus Camellia; species Camellia sinensis. Next base: position 56,199,550 of record NC_138967.1, read on the forward strand.
AAATCCTTAAAACATATCGGTTCCGACTCAATGCATCGAAGTGTGCATTTGGAGTTGGATCTGGTAAGTTTTTAGGATACTTGGTGACTAGAAGGGGCATCGAGGCCAGCCCAGATCAAATCAAGGCCATCCTAGAGTTGAAGAGCCCGACGTCAGCAAAACAGGTCCAGATGCTAGCTGGAAGGGCCACAGCCCTGAACAGATTCATCAGCAGAAGCTCAGATAAGTGCAGACCTTTCTTCAACTTAGTGAAGAAAGCCATAGACTTCCTGTGGACAGAAGAATGCGAAGCCGTTTTGGCCGACCTGAAGAAGTACTTGACCATAGCTCCAGTTCTTTCAAATCCAGAACCTGGGGAGGAGCTGTTCCTGTACTTAGCCGTTTCAAAACATGCGATAAGTGCAGTACTAATCTGAGAAGAAAAAGGGGAGCAAAGGGCTGCTTACTATGTAAACAAAACCCTAGCCGATGGAGAAACGAGGTATCTACCCTTAGAGAAATTGGCACTAGCTTTAGTAATGGCTTCAAAGAAGTTGAACCACTACTTCCAGGCCCATAAAATTGTGGTGTTAACAGAGCACCCCTTGAAGTCCTTACTGCAACAAGGAGACCTGACAGGAAGAATAGCCAGGTGGGCAGTCACCCTAGGCCAGTATGACCTGGAGTACAGGCCAAGGACAACAATTAAAGGCCAGGTTCTGGCCGACTTCGTGGTTGAGTTCACACCAGAATCCATAGAACATCGGGCTTCGTTGAGAAAGGATGAACGATGTCCAAACAAGCAGGGCGAAGCCCAGGCAAAGGCGAAAGAACAAAAGAAAGAATAAAAACTCAGACCCTGCAGCATTTACATCGGCGACTCCTTTCGACTGTTTGTTGATGGGAGTTCAAACCGACAGGGAGCAGGGGCAGGAGTAGTGTTAATATCCCCAGATGGGCAGGTACTAGAACAGTCAATTCGTTTGGGGTTCAAGATGTAGGAACCCACATTTTATGTCCTCATCATGTTCATGAGCATCGGTATGATTATGACTTGTTTAGCTTGCATGTGTATGTTGTGATTTGTTTAGCTTGAGCTAATGTGATCCATGCCTTGTTTTGAAGCGTTGTGATTTGTCTAAGTGTAGTATGCTTGTCTTGTTCCTTCCTTGATGTGAAACTTAGGTCACGCCTTGCCTGAGTTATGCTAGCCGATGTTATTCCAAGCCGAGGTCATCCTTAGTCTAGTAGTAGCATCTTGGAACCCCCTGTTGACCTCCGTTCTCGCCTTGACACATTAGCCGAGATGTTACCTTGCACCCAAGCGATCTCGTCCTGGAGTGGTACGACCTAGGCCGAGGTGTGGCGCATCTAGGCCAAGATGTGGCACAGCTTAGTCAAGTGTTGTCCTTCCTAGCCGGGGTCATTGTCACCTTAGTTGCCGAAGTCCTCTTGTTAGCCGATGTCACCCATTGCCGGAGTGCCATTCCGTGTAGCTTGTTAAATACGTCTTGTTATTAGCCGATGTCATTGCCTCGTCAGAGAGCCCATACCGCTTTACTTGTTAAACACCCTTCCACCATGCTTTGTCTGGTCTGTCAGCCACCTTTCCAGGGAAAACCCAACCAGTCGCCGCCACGTGTCTCAGCAGAGGGTTAACCCCAGAACCGGGTAAAGAAAACTATCATTTTGGTATCATAACCTTGCCTTGTAGAGAGAGAAACTCTAGGAGGAAGAAGGAGTTTTAGAGTGAGGAAGTAGATCTTCAAGCTTGATTCCTAGAGATCGAACCGTCAGATCTGTGTTCTAAGGTTAGATTCTTGATCTGCTCAAGATGTTCTCTATGTTCATGTTATTGCATTGCATGATCGGACTTGATTTGTAAGCCATGCATCGTTTTGAAGTTCGATTTTAGAAAGAGAAAATGACATTCATGTGTTCTTCAAGAAAGTCTTGTTTTGATCCGAAAGCTTGCATAAAGAATCATGATTTTGTGTTTATTTCTGCAAGAATTCCAAGAACGGGTACCCAGGTCCATGTTTTCAAACTCATAGCACGAAAATCCCAGATTTGTGATGACAAGATTATGATTGAACATCCATATTTTTCATGTTTTCACACTCATGTTCTTCATGTTCATCAGCAGAGGGAAACCCAGAGTTTCCCGACCTCTTTTCCTTGCATGTGGCCCTCGGGAACACACCTCGGCGAGGAGGTGTGGAACCTCGGCCTAGACCTGGTTGGTGCCCAGCATGTTTTCCGAAATCAATTGTGTACATACGAAACTGTTGAGGGTGCATTCAATAGGCTTTGCCATGTGTTTGTAGGACTTGGGGCTTGTCTCGACCCCGACGTTTGAAGAAACTATGTGAGTGGTATTTCTAATAAAGCTATGTTACACTTGCTTTCATAAATCTCGTCTTGCCTGGTTTTGAAAAGTACTTGTTCTAGCATGAATGACTATCCCTACTTGTATATCAAGCTCTATCTTGTTTTGATGACATTTCTTGAAAGTCCTTAGTTGCAGGGGACTATAATGCAACTGCACTCTTGTCTTGAAAGTCCTTAGTTGCAGGGGACTATAATGCAACTGCACTCTTGTCTTGAAAGTCCTTAGTTGCAGGGGACTATAATGCAATTGCACTCTTGTCTTGAAAGTCCTTAGTTGCAGGGGACTATAATGCAACTACACTCTTGTCTTGAAAGTCCTTAGCTGCAGGGGACTATAATGCAACTGCACTCTTGTCTTGGAATTGTCATCACCCCCTTGTATTAAGTAGATGTAATAACATCCAAAGAACTTGAAAGGCCGGCAATGAACTTGATTTCCCCCCTTGATTGTAAAGTATGCTATGTATTGTTGTGAAAGAAATCTTGGATATCAATCATGCAAAACCTTTATTTCTAATATCATTCACTGAGTATCCAAGCCCACCCTCTCTATATATATGTAGGTGATGAGCAAGAAGGCAATGAGGCCTAGACGTGTAGCCGATGTGTTTTTGGGTGCATTGCCGACGTGTTTTGGATTAGCATTTTGTACCATCTTGAAGATTATGCTTCTTAGTCTATATTTCATGTGTACTTGTATATGTCGGCTTGAGAAGCCTTTTGGTCAAGATGTATTTTGTATCTCATTTTCTTATTGTATCTAAGTTGTAAGACCTTGTAAAAAAAAATGTATGTCATCTCATTGGACTTAAGCACGGCTCTCATGGACTATTTAGATTCTGTATATGTATATATATTATTTCCGTACTTGTAAGCCCCATATTTTATACTCTGGTTGTGTGTGATTTTGTAAGTCGGCCTTCGGTAATCTCGGATTACTGGCCATCACGGCACCAAACTACTAGGGGCGGTTTGGGGGCGTGACACAAGGCCTCAAACAATGAAGCTGAGTATGAAGCACTCATTGCAGGACTGAAGTTGGCAGCAACAGTGCAAGCAGATGAGGTAATAGTTTTTTGTGATTCACAACTGATAGTTAACCAGACAATAGGCGAGTTTGCAGCCCGAGATGAACGAATATCGGCCTATGCAAAGGAAGTCATCAGACTGTCAGCCTTGTTTCAGAACTGCCGACTACTTTAGGTAAGCCGAGATGATAACAGCTACGCCGATGCGTTGGCCAACCTAGCTAGTGCAGTATAACCTGGAAAAGCAAGGACAATAATGATTGACTACCTGTTGGGCCCGAGCATTGAACCAGTAACCACAGAGCATGAAGCAATGTACGTAGACATGGGACCAAGCTGGATGGACGCAATTGTTGCGTTCCTAAAAGAAGGAAAGCTGCCAGATGACCGCAAGGAGGCACACAAGATCAGATTGAAGTCGGCAAGATTCAGTCTGACAGTAGAAGGACATCTCTACAGAAGGTCCTTTATTGGACCCCTTTTAAGGTGTGTACACCCTTTGTAGGTTGAAGATTTTTTATATGAAATCCATGAAGGAATTTGTGGAAGCCACGCTGGGGGCAGATCACTCGCCCATAGGGCCATTACCCAGGGGTATTGGTGGCCTTACATGCAAAAAGATGCAGAAGCCTACGTGAAGAAGTGTGAACAATGCCAAAGGTTTGCACCTTTGATACACCAGCCAGCTGCTGACCTGAACCCTGTATCCAGTCCTTGGCCATTTGCCCAATGGGGCATGGATCTCGTTGGGCAATTACCCTAAGCAACTGGACAAAGAAAGTACTTGCTGGTAGCAACGGACTACTTCACAAAATGGATAGAAGCTGAACCTCTTGCTAAGATCCGAGATATGGACGTGAAGAACTTCATTTGGAAAAACATTATCACCAGGCTTGGGATTCCAAGAGCAATTGTTGCAGACAATGGAACTCAATTTGACAGTAAGCTAATCAATAACTTCTGTGCAAAGTTCAAGATCAAGAACTACTTTTCGACCCCAAGCTTTCCACAAAGCAATGGACAAGAAGAAGTATCCAACAAAGTAATTCTAGATGGAATAAAGAAGAGGCTACAGGCAGCAAAAGGCAAGTGGGTAGACGAATTACCCAATGTACTCTGGGCATATCGGACTACGCCGAGAAGATCAATGGGGGAATCCCCCTTCGCCATGGCTTATGGCACAAAAGCAGTCATTCTGCTGGAGATCGGCATCCCAGGAATCAGAACCCAGGGAGTAGAGAACAGGACTAATGATGTACTCTTAGCCCGATATCTGGATCTTTTAGAAGAAAGAAGAGAGAAAGCTGTAATCCAGCTCGCAGCATACCAGCAGCAACTTGCAAAAGCTTATAACAAAAAGGTTAATCCGAGAGAATTTCAGATTGGTGACCTCGTCCTAAGAAAAGTCATCGGCAACAAAAAGGATCCTAGAGAGGGCAAGCTCGGCCCAAATTGGGAAGGACCCTACAGAATCATCTCGGTATTGGGTAATGGGGCATATCGGCTTGAAGATAATGAGGGCAAAGAGTTGCCAAGACCTTGGAACACTTGTAATTTGAAATTTTTCTATCATTAGAATTTCTTTGTTCCTTTGCCATTTGCCGAAGTAAAGATTCAGCTGGTTCTCTTTTCAAAATACTTGACATTATCTCTAGAATACATGCATAATGAGAACCCAAGTGGAACTTAGGTTCACATTAGGGGGTAGAGAGAAGAAGAAAGAAGAATATGTTTAACACTTGTTGAAATTTGTAGCAATTTACAAGTTGAAGTTAAACCGAAATCATTGTTTAACACTTGTTAAAATTTGTGGACAATTTACAAGTTGAAGTTAAATCGAAATCATTGTTTAACACTTGTTGAAATTTGTGGACAATTTACAAGTTGAAGTTAAACCAAAATCATTATTTAACACTTGTTGAAATTTGTAGCAATTTACAAGTTGAAGTTAAACCGAAATCATTGTTTAACACTTGTTGAAATTTGTGGACAATTTACAAGTTGAAGTTAAACCGAAATCATTGTTTAACACTTGTTGAAATTTGTAGCAATTTACAAGTAGAAGTTAATTCGAAATCATTGTTTAACACTTGTTGAAATTTGTGGACAATTTACAAGTTGAAGTTAAACCAAGATTATTGTTTAAACACTTGTTGAAATTTGTGGACAATTTACAAGTTAAAGTTAAACCCAAATTATTGTTTAAACACTTATTGAAATTTGTAACAATTTACAAGTTGAGTTAAACAAGTATGATGTTCAACACTTGTTAAAAGTTTACAAGTTAAAGTTAAACCGGGAAGTTTTCCGAGGTGTGTCACCCCGAGAAGATTGCACAAAGAAGGAAGAGTATGTTAAAGACATGCAGAATATTCTAAGTATAGAATCACGCAAAAACAGTCAAAAGAAGACAAAAGTACAAGCATTCAGAGAAGGAAAGTTATATTAATATTCAGAAAAGGCACGTCGGCCAAAAGCTTACAATTGTTCCCACAAAAGGAAAGCAAACATGCAAAAGACAAAAAAAAAAGACATGAAAATTAAGATTCCTCAGCATCGGCAGTAAGATGGGTTGGGACCTCGGAAGACTGTTGAGAAGCCACCTCGGCCGCCTTCTCCGCCACAAGCTCAGCATCAATCTCTTGCAAGGTTTCATCAATACTCTTGTCGGCGATAGGGACGTCGGATAAAGCTTTCTCAGGAGCAGCTTCTTTGCGAACCTCCTCATCCTCCTCATATTGAGCCAAGTCTAGGACTTGCTCATTTTGAGGAGGAGACTTGGCCCTAGTTGCTTCCTTGGGTCTTCTCACCAGGGTCTCGTCTTCAGATTCAGATTCGTCATCGAATTGAGCTGGTGGAGGAGTTGAAGGAAACGGAAGAGGAATGGCGTCGGCTTTCCGAAGTGGCGAGTACTCGGGGACCTCAAGCTTCTTTAGAAGAGACATCCAACCAAGGGTGAAACCCTTGTTGCATGCCTGCTTCACTTGAATTTCATAAGCCTCCGTAACGTCGGCCATATCTTGAGCATATGCCTTCTCATCGGTGCCCTTAATTTCAACCTCTTTGGTGGCCATGGCTTCTTGAAGCTCTTTTTTAGCTTGGGCCATCTTCTCCTCAGCCCCTTTTCTTTGAGGCTCAGAAGCCTTTCTGATGGCTTCGGCAGATTCAACCTTCTCTTCGGCGTCAGTTTGGGCTTTGATTGCAGCCTCAGCTTGGTCCTCCAACTTTTTCATCTTTGATTGTAAACTCTTGTTGGCTTTTTGAAGAGTAAAGAACTTCCTCTTCATCTCGGCCAGCTTCTCCCGATTTTCAAAAGATTGAATAGAGAAAGAATGGGCATGCTGGATAGCCTAAAAAAAACACAAAACAAAAGTTATTAAGAAATTTTCTAAGTATAAGAAAGAAGGAAAAAATGCCAGATGAAAGACACTTACTTGAATAGAATGTTGAAGCATCAAAGCGTAGTTTCCGTGCTCGCTCATCTCGGGGTTTCGATTAAGATCGCCGGGGAGGAGCAGAGCAGTACTGAGGGCTACGCCGATTTGATGTCATCAGCACTGTCGTTAGCCATGACTGGCTTATCTTCCAGAGTAATTTTTGGAGCCTAGGGGGCATCATTCTTTTTAGACCCCAAGGTGGTCGCAGAAGATGACCTCGGCTTTTTTGATTTTGGGGATTCTGATGGCTGGGCTTCAGAGCGCCTCTTCCCAGTAGAGGGTTGAGATTTGTCACTCTCAGCCAACTTGGAGATCATCAAAGTATCCATAGATTCAGTCTGAGTGACCTTAGCCTTTGGTTGAGCCTTCTTGATTCGTTTTGGCTTTGGAGGAGGCAGGGTTTGTGTTGGTTGTGCATCAACATCAGAAGGGATGCTGGCCAAGAGATCTTTTGCAATTGGTTTTGGGCGACCCATCTCGGCAGTAGAAACTGTTCGGTGTCGACGACGGCGTTGTGATATTGGAATCAAGTATGGAGCCGAGGTTGATGGCTGATCAGCTGGATCAGAAGTTGACCCTTGAACTGTCCGAGATGTGGACGCAGTCTGTGGAGTTGTGGCAGAAGGTGGAGAAAGGCTTTTCTTCTTCCTCTTATGGACGTTGGGCAAAGCTGACTTATAGGTTGGGATAAAGTTGAGAAGCAGAGGCGCCTTCCGTTTGTGAACCAGAAGGTTCAGTAGCTTCTTCAAATCCTTGCTGGGGAGGAAGGATTGGCGAAAGTTCTTTGGAGGCTGAGGAAGAACTGCAAAAATAAAACAACACAGACATTAGAACAGAATACTAAAAACTTTATGCAAGAAGATAAGAAAACTTATGATGGGTGGCCGTTACCAGCTCCTTCCCCGAGAACTGTTCGGCTTAAGGGATAAAGATGGAGGTCATCGTTAGGCTGAAACTCCCAATTGCCCGAGACGACGAAGTAATCGTCTCCAGCTCCCTTGTTAGAGTCTGGGAGGTCGGCTACAATTTTATTTTCAGTGGATCTCGGCTTGAGGTAGTAGACATAATCCGTGTCTTTTCTAAGACGACACATGGTATAACAGTACTGGAAATCGGCCAGCGTAATCCTGGCATTCTCTTGTTTGACTAAAGCTATGGTACCAGTAATAACTCGGTAAGAATTGATGGCGAGTTGCATTGGGTTCAACTTATAGAAGTGAAGGATTTGACGGAAAAAAGGGTCAAGTGGAAACCGAAGTCCACACTCAATAAAGGCAACCACAGGGAAGGGCATGGAGTATTTGTAGGCATGATGGAGTCATCATCCCCAGCCAACCTCAGATTGACATCGGCTGGGATTTCAAACTCTTGCCTAAAAAATTCTAGCCTGGAGGGGGTGTCTACACGATGTTTCCACATACCCATAATATCGGGATAAATAAAGGTATTGGATTTCAGAAAGAAGGTGTTTCAAAAAGGGTTATTGGGACCTCGGCAAAAAACCTAGGTTTGAGCTGGTGCAAAAATTTGTAAGGGATGTTTCAGTTTTGCCCTAAATTGTGGGTTCTACAGACAAATCCCAAACCTAAGTCTATGGAAACAAAGTTGAAGGTACGAATCTGGAAAAGACACAAAAAACAGAAAGCAAAAACGGAGTTTCAGAATCAAGAACAGAGATGGTCTATCAAGAGCATAAAGAATACAAGAAGTATAGGGCCAAGAACAGTGGCAAAAATATAGGGAAGTGGTGAAACAGTGCGTGTGTTCAAGATATAAGCAAGGGAAAAATCGTGAAAAAAACACATTCAGATGTATGATTCACAAGATCGAATGTTTAAGCAAAGCAGTAATGGCAACAAGTTCAAGAAAAAATTAAGAAACTGAAATAAAAAGGAATAGTATATTACCAGAGGAAGAGCGAAGCCGGTGTTAAATATTGCCGAGGTCAGACGACGGTGGCGGACTGGAGAATCAGCATGAACCTAGTCGAAGAAAGTGAACGCCGGTGGCTGCAGAACTTTGGAAGCTTGAGCAATGGAGGATTTCGAAGGGTAAAGCAAGAAAGAGAGAGAAAGAGCTTCAGACGCGAAAGAGTAAAGTGAAAAGACGGGAGAAAAAGAAAGAGTTTTGATTAAACTTAAAACGGCGGCAAAAAGGAAATTAATGATTCTAGAAAAACGAATCTGTCAGACGGCGCATATAGGCGCAAAAACGATCTACAAGCACGTCCGGAGTACGATCCAGTAAGAAGAAGACGCGTGGCTGAAACAGTTGAGTTGTTTGTCCACGACAGCTCACAAACAAGGAAGAGCACTTAGAATTCTTGATCTTTAAGAAGACATGTCGGCCTACGATGATGATCTCGGATTAACCCGATGAATTAGCATGAGGTACTGATATAGGTTCCATCACCTCAGAATGCCGAGGTAATAGAACCTAGGGGGCAGTTGTGGGGATATATTTTTGAGTACCAACACGTGGCAAGGTGACGCCGACGTATCAGCTGAGGTGCCACGTGTCCTGGTCGTTATGCCAAGGTCATCTCGGTTAGGCCAAGGTTATCTCCGAAGATATCGAAATCCGAGATAAGCGGATAAGGGATAAGGGATAAGGGACAAGAGTTCTAGAATAAAGAGGAGACTTAGCCAAGATAAGAATAAAGCTCTTAGAGAGTTTATCTTTATCTCTTGAGGAGTCCAAAGTAAGTACTGAATAGGAATCCATAGAAGTCAGGCTTCTATTGGGATTAGGATTGAGGTAACTATAAAAGAGAGGCACCCCCGTAGGTCTAAGGTACGCAATTTATATTCGGTCTAGTGAGTTAAGCACTATTGATTATCTTTGAGAGATATACTGACTTGATCGTCGGAGTGCCCCCAGGTGGACAAACCACAGCCGGAATCTTCTCTTTCTGTTACAAGTTAGCCAGGTGTCATCTATTTTGCCAGTGTTCTCCAGCTGAATACTGAGTTGGGCAGTGTGATCAGAAAATCACTCACACACACACATACACATTTATATACATATATATATCAAATCCTAAATGTTGATTAATAAACTCAACTCGAATCCATTTGCAATCAATCTCGCTCTCATACCATGTTAAAACTATAAGAGAATTTAGTTCTAATTAGAAACTCTCAACAAATTTATGGACGCTGTCAAGCATGATGGACATTAACAATAATAAAACATAACTCAGTCATATGTTGAATATGGGCTTCTTAATTGCTATGCTAAGATTATCTTATTGTGTTTTAGATCATAAATTAGATAAAGACTAGCGTAAAACCCGTGCTATACACGAGCAAGTAATAAAATGTAATAAACAATACTAAAATATATTAAAAATTAACTAAATACTAGGATATTAATTTAGATGGGTATTTAAATAATAGATTTAAGTAATTTTACTATGTTTATATAGATATTCAGGACTAATTAATTTTTTTGAAATACACTCAATGGAATAAACTTAATTGAAAATGGAGAGTAAAAGTGAAATTCCATAAATATAAGATAAAAATTAAAAAAAAAGAAGTTTAAATTTGAAGATGAATATAGAAAGAGAAAATTAGATAAATCTACAAAAAAGGAATGAGCTCAATTGAAAATCAAGAGCGAGAGTAGATGCTATAAATATAAGATAAAAATTAAAAAAAAAATTAAGTTTAAATTTGAGGATGAACTATAAGAATATAAAAAGAAAAAATTAAGTAAATTATAGAAAAATGAGGTAGAGAGAAATTCAGTAAATATCAAATGAAAATTGAAAAAAAGAAATCAAGTTGAAATTTAAAAATTCAAAAATAAAATAAGATAAACTTGGAAAAAAAAAAAATCTAATATAACTCTAATACTAGAAGCACACAACATGGTGGTAGTTTAAAAATTAGATATGAGTGAAATATTACCTATAATTTTTTAAAATTTGTAAAAAAAAAAAAATCTCAAAAATAAGAACTGAGATGTAGTAAGTTAAAAATTAGATAAGAGTTAAATGACAACTATAATTTTTTAAAATTTAAATTTTGTGTAGTTAAAAAATAGGCATTTACGATATCTTATTATAAAAATTTTAACTCTATTTTGTGTCTACTACTAATAATTTTTAACAATTTTTGTATTCTGAAGCTACTTAATTAAAAAAATATATATTGAAGGGATCACCTTTTATTTCTTAAATTTTATTTTCTGTCAATAACCTATAAATTTTAACAGTTTTTGTATTTTGACGCTACTAAAAAAAAAAAAAAATAGCATCACTTTTCTTTTTAAAATCTTAGTCAGTTTCATTTTAATTTTGTTGTGTGTCAGTAACCTATAAATTTTAGTAATTTTTGTATTCTGAAGCTACTAAATAAAAAATAAAAAATCACTTTTCTTTTTAAAATTTTAGTTAGTTTTATTTTTATTTTGTGTTAAGAGTCGGTAAAGTGGTCTTCGTAGTGCTATGCATGAGTATAAATAAATAATCAAAAATTAGTTTTAAAATTAAATAATAATATAAAATTTATTAGTAAAAATTACTTATAATCAATTAAATTTTATTCCTTTTTATCAGAGTTACACATGTATATTTATGCCAACGTAACCTTCACCTAATCATTAAAAATTGTTTTGGTCTATGCCCGAACTTATGAATCATTTGACCTATTTATTTATTAAATTGGTAAATAAATATCTCTAAGTATTTTTTATTTTTTAAATAAGAAATATGAACATATTTTATGCATATCTATTAAAAAATTTGAACTTAGGTAAAAAATTATATATTTATGTTAACACTCTGAAATAAATTGTCACATATATTCATATATTAAAAAATTATTTAAGATAGAGCCGTCCTAAATTATGTCATACTTTAGCTTCAATCTTAGTAAAAATATTTGATAATAATAAATTTAAACATTATGTATAAACTATATAATAATTTATCGATTCGTGACCTGTATAAGCTAATTTGAGGGGTTATAATATCGGATTAAATATTCAATATGCCAATTTTGGGGTCCCGTTTTGATAATCCAAAACGTTCACTTTTTATGATTCGTTGAGTGCATCATCACTGCAAAAATTCAAGTCGATCAGATAACAGAAATAATGTGTTTGAATCAATTTTGTCTGAATTGTTTATTTTCTCATTGTCTATTTTTTTTTTTTTCATACAAAACTAATACAAACATATGGTTATTGTTATCTGATTGACTTAATTTTTTTACAAGGATGATGTACTCCACGAATTCTAAAATATGAATAGTTCAGATTATCAAAACATATGGTTATTGTTATCTGATTGACTTAATTATGGTGTACATTCTTTAAAGTTATGAATAATCATTGTTATGCTTATTGTAGTAAAAGTTATACTTTTTTATGAGTTCATCTCAATGAAATTAAAGCCTAAGGCTTGCACAAAAATCATTATATCAAATAAACAAAAGGAAGCTCTTGGCTCCAAGTTCTCCCAAGCTATGTCCTTAGTGGAGGCATATCATTAGCACCTTAAAGTTGTTTTTCACATAGGGTGAGTTAAAATCCAGTAGAGATATTGTAACACAATATATGAATATTAACAAAGTCATAAGGTGGCTGCACATGCATGCTAATTGTCAAAAATTTTACATTTCCATCTCAAAACAATGCAATGCTAGATTATATATCAATTCATGAAAATAACCTTTTATATAAGAAAATATAGCAGTATATACAAAACACTGGAAATCTCTAGGTACGTGTCTGCCAATAGGCTATACATGCACTACCAAAGCCATTTTACCGGTACTAATCGAAAAGTCCAGCACCTAACCGCATGGGTTTCTAGACTTTCACCACGGACACACAGGCTAACATAATAACCAGAACTACACCCCTTAACCAGATTCACCAAGGTATTCACCTCTTTTTCTCAAGGACCCATTTGAAAATCCCTATTTTACAATTCAAAATGAAACCCTAGGTATAACCCAAACTCCCTAAATCACTAGATTTTTTCAATGGATAGATAACTAAGGTAAAAATCATACCAAAGGTTGAAGAAATCCCTATCTCAAGATTAGAAGACAAGAGAGAGCAAGGGTTGAAGTCTGGCAAAGTTGAAAATGAGATTCTCTCTGATTAGAATGAAGCTTAAGACGATCTACCTTTTTCTCCAAAGGACTAGGGTGAAGAAATCAACGGATGATGGAGTATTTGGTACTCTAAGTCAAGAACTATAGAGAGAGAGAGAGAGAGAGAGAGAGAGAGAGAGAGAGTGTGTGAAGAACTAGGGTTTTGGAATGTTTTAGAGAGATAGGAAGTGAAAAGTGATTCAGAAAACCCTTTTTCAGAAAACCCTGACACGTGCCAAAGGCCACGTGTCCATCATCGCCAAAGTTGCCTCGACTCGGAAACTTGGGTACGAGGGGGGAAGGTCATGAAATGAGCACCCCCGCTCGCCCGATCAAAGGATCGGCCTTTACTAATCATGATATGTTGTTTTGAAAACATATGTGTTCTTATTTTGGTCATTTAGCTAACTTACTATGTGATGCGCATAGCATACAAGTATTGACTAGATCGCCTGAGTTGGAACAAAACAATTCAATGTTTGTTTTCGAAAATGGTTTGAATTTGCCACCCTCAAGTGGGCTTAAAACATGATGATTTGCCACTCCAAGTGGGCTTAAAACTCACATTTTGATGAATTGTTTCAATTCAAGTAATGAAGCCTTCATCCACAGGCATTCATGCAGTTATAGCAATTAAGCAAATAGCCTCATGGCAAGCATGCTATCATGGCAACACTTACACACATGCAAGGATGCTAAAGCGTAAACACTTACAGTGTACTCCGAGCCAAAACAAAAGCTAGTTAGAAATCATGCATGATCCTTGCTATGTTAAAATGCCTAATGCAACACATGTAAAATGCAACTAAGTAGGCTCAGCCACCTAATCATGACATATGAATGCGACATTTGATACATGTATTCAAATCGGTATTGAAATACAATGCAGTTTGAATGATGCGCCGAGCCCGGTGCATGCAAAAACAAATGAATGAATGCAAACATGCAAGCATAAGGTATGCTAATCGAAATATGCCCTAAACTAATACACACACACACACGCACCCTTATTACAACATTATGCCCTCTCGACGGAGGGTTTGAATAAACAAACTAACTAGCTACGCTAAGCTAATTAGAATATTACAAACTAACTAATTAACTATGCTAAGCTAATTAATTACAAACCGAATTGAAACTAGCTATGCTAAGCTAATTACAATATTACAAAGATGAATTAAATGAGCTAAGCACATTAACTAATTAATTACAAAAATAGGCAAATTAACTAACTAAGTGAAGTAGTTAAAATGGCCTCGAGCGGAGAGAGACATGCATACTCGGTTTGCTTCGCCAGGACATGCATTGCTTTGCCATGAGTTGTCTCTTTTTGCACTCGTGGTGATCTCATAGCATCATACACACTTCCAGGTTGCATCTTCCCCAAAACAGGAACATTTTGGAAAATTTTGCCACAAGTGGCCGGCCGGCCACCTCAACTGGTCGGTAGGCTACCCCAACTGGCCGGCCGGCCAGTGCAAGTGGTCGGCAGGCTAGTGCAAGTGGCCGGCCGGCCACTTCCCTTTCCAGAATCCCAATTTTGCTGCAACAGAGATCAACAAAGGCACAACAATGCATTTGCATGGAAATGTGTGTGCAACTACTCCCCTTATCATTTCTCAAGCGCAAAGGAGCGTAGTGCTCGGCTCTCAAGCCACCAATCACGCATCTCAATGCATGATGGCCAAAGAGTCAAGCTTGCACAATGTTAGTGAATGCACAAACAAGACTCGAAGAGCCTACACCTTATCATGCATGATCAAGGGTGTCAGCGACCGAGAAACGCAACACGTTTCATCACTTCGAGTATGAAACGTGCCACATTCCTTGTGTTTGAATTAACGTCCGATCCAAACACAATGCAAGGCAAATAACATGCTCATCTTTCAATGCTAAAGTGGCATGCACAAGACTCTATCATGTAAACAATGCATGCAAGACATGTTAAGGGGCCAAGAGCACTAAAGCAAGTAAAGAACATTACACATGAGGCATGCACTATCGATCTCAAATGGTCAAACCAGCTATGTACAGACCTAAGATACTCCAAAATAGTGGCCAAAACACACTAAAACTTAGGCACAAAAAGCAAGAAATGCATGCTCATTTATTTGCTCGCAAGCAAGGCACAAAGCTTAACTTTCAAACACATTGAAAGAGTGATATCTATGAGAGCATGACAGAGGTACAAGCGCTGAAATCATGTGCCAAATGATGACATATCATGCAAACAACACAAGTATAGCATGTTAGACGACTTAAGCATTAAAACTAGTGAAGTACACGACACTAAGACTATGCAATACAATGCTCAATGGACTAAATCAGCCCTAAATAGACGTCATGCATGCCAAGACAGTGGCCAAAACGCTCTGAAATGATAGCATGAAAGGTAAGAAAATGATGTTCATGCATTGGCTCATCCACAAGGCATGAGACACAACTCTTAAACACAATTAAGGAGTGATATACATGAGAGTATGACAAGGCTATATGCTCTGAAATTATGTGTTAGATGATGACATATTATTTAAACAACACAAATAAGGCATGCTAGAAGGCCTAAAGCACAAGATTAGTAAAGAGCACTACACAAGGAGCATGCAATGCATAGCCTAAACAACCAAACCAGCCTTGGACAGAGCTCAATTATGCCAAAACAAAGGTTAAAACATGCTGAAATGGTAGCCCAAACGCTTAGATAAGCATGCATACGTATTGGCTCATGATCACGGCACAAAGCACAACCCACAAAAGCTACGAAAGAGTGGAATATGTGAGAGCGTGACTATGCTATATACGCTGAAATCATGTGAGAAATGAGGCTAAGGCATGCAAACACCACATGCATAACATGTTAAGGCCTCAAAACTCGAAGCTAGTCAAGGCCCTTTACACTACAACCATACTAAGCAATGCTCAAATGACCTTAACCACTCAAAATAGACCTAAGGGAGGTCGAAATAGTAACAAAAACATGCTAGACTTGTAGCATAGATGGCAAGAAAAATAAGCTCATGTATTGGCTCACAAACAAGGCATGGGGCTCAACTTCTCAAAAGCATTGAAAGAGTGATACATATGAGAGTATGACAGTGATATATACTCTGAAATCACATATCAAATGATGCCAAATCATGCAAACAACCCAAGCAAAGCATGGTAGAGGACTCAAAACACAAAGCTATCAAAGCCTATCATGCTATAGCCATACAAAGCAAGCCTCAAAGGGCCAAGACCACTCAAAATAGAGTTCAAGCATGCTAAAATATGAGCAAAAACATGCTGGAGTGTAGCCAAAATAAGCTAGCATAATGGACTAAAGTAGCAAACATGCAAAGCTAGTGAGCAAGGTTACACTACAAGTGTAAGAAGCATGCAAGAGGTGACTCAACCAGTCCAAAGCAGAGTTACAACATGGTAAAATAAGACCAAAAATAGGCTTAGGTTAAGCCAACACATGCTAGAATAACAAGCTAACTCATTAGGCATGCAAGGCTATTGAGCAAGATTACACTACAAGTGTAAAGAGCAAGCAACCAATGATCAAACAAGCCAAAAACAGAGTTATGGCAGGTCTAAAAAGTCACAAAAACATGCTTGAACAAAGCCACAAAGAAGTAGAAACACATGCTCATTTAGTAGGCCATCAACACATGCAAGCATGACAAGAAGAGGGGGGACCACCCCCTCCTATTTGGGACCTCAAAACCGCATTTCCACCACTGAAATTCCTTTGGAATTCAGTGGTTAAAAGGCCAAAAAGAGATAGTTTGAATAGCCTTAAAAGGTGGTACAAAAGCTTAGCAAATAAGCAACCAAAGAGGGTAGACCACCCCTAACCTCAACAAGGACTCAAACCAACATTTTTAACACTAAAAAATAGAGCTTTTTGTAGTTAACAACCAAGCCTAAAACAGCATGCAAAGGTGGCTAAGATTGTATACAAAAATAAGCTTAAAAAGGGAATATGCTCACCCTTGAAGTACAGCAGCAAGGCAGGCCTTCCTCTTAGCCAAAACTAGCTTTTTGAGCTCCAAACAAACCTTCAAGAACCTCAGCTCCAAGGTAGTGGTGTTTGACTAGGTGTTCTAGTGCAAATATGTGAAGAAAACACACTTTTGAACTCAATATAGCACAATATAAAAAGAGAGTGAGAATTCTAGAGAGAGAGGGAGATTTTGGCTTAGAAATCTTGTGTACCTCAAACAAAGGGGAGGGACCTCCCCTTATATAGGAAATGCAAGCAAAAGCTAGCTTGACAAGATAAAAGCTTGTCTCCATCCCTCCAGTGTATAGAGGATAGCTTCAATGTCCAACAGCTGGCTGAAAAGATCTGAAAATATCTAAACAAGGAGAAAAAGTGGCTGCCGACTAGTTAAGGTGGCCGGTCGGCCACTTTCCCTAGCTGACTGGCCACTCCAAGTGGCCTACAAGAGTGAAAAGTGGCTGGTAGATGCCAAAAGTGGCCGGCAAGGCCCTCTTCTGCCCAAGGCAAGAGGCAACAAGGTTTGGCCCAAAAACCAAGGCCAAAACACAAAGTGTTAAGAGGCTCAAAGACAAGGCACTCAGCTGAGACCTTCGAGCGCTCGAAACAAGCACAAATATGCGCAATCATCGCGTGCACAAACGATGACGTCAAAGTCTTAAGGTCGATTGAAAATAGGGTGTCAATAGTTGCCCTGTTTGACAAAACTTGGAAGTCATGAAATAACAGGAGTGAATCTCAAAACCCAGAGACGACCCATTTTTGACAAGGCCGAAGACTTAGACAAACAGGCAAGATATCAAAAAAAGATGCGCCTGCAGGCAAGGGCAAAATGCAAATGACATGCACAATGCAGAACGTAACTTATGATTATGCAAAGAGGGCTGTAAAGAAACATCTAGATGCAAATGTTATGCAAAGAAATGCTACAGCAAACTCGTACATAAACAAGTAAACACGCCACGCGTGGGAATTACAGACCGAACTACATGTCATGCAGAAAGGATGTAAGAAAATTATGCAATCATCACTGCGCCTTTCGTGGAGAAGGCCCAAAGCGATCGTCGGGAACACCCGAAGTCTCAAACAAGATCCCGACGCGTTGCACACGAAAGGAATAGGAGTGGTACAAGCATTCCGAACGCTCTCAACCGAAGAAAGTCTAACCCGTCGCACGAGCGAGGAGAAAAAACAATAATGCCCAAGGCATACGAGATTAACGGTGATAGATACACAGAGTAAACATATGCGATGGATACATAAAGCGAACGTGTGATAGATACACAAAGTGAGCATGTGTGATAGATACACAAAGCAAATGTGTGTGATAGATACACAAAGTGAACGTGTGATAGATAAACAAAGCGAACGTGTGTGATAGATACACAAAGCGAATGTGTGATAGATACACAAAGTGAGCATGTGTGATAGATACATAAAGCGAATGGGTGTGATAGATACACAAAGGGAGCATGTGTGATAGATACACAAAGCGAGCGTGTGATAGATACACAAAGTGAGCATGTGTGATAGATACACAAAGCGAACGTGTGATAGATACACAAAGTGAACATGTGTGATAGATACACAAAGTGAGTATGTGTGATAGATACACAAAATGAACAAAGTGTGATGGATACACTAAGTGAAGAGAGTGTGATAGATACACTAAATGAACAAAGTGTGATAGATACACTAAATGAACAAAGTGTGATAGATACACTAAATGAACCAAGTGTGATAGATACACCAAGTGAAGAGAGTGTGATAGATACACTAAACGAACAAAGTGTGATAGATACACTAGACATAATCAATCTTAAACGGAACTTCTCTGAATGAACCGTACATACAATATTGTCTGGTTGTGCCAGCTTCAAATGAATCGTATATACAATAGCGTGCCTCTATAAGAAAGAAACCCGGTAGATATAATGCAATACCATGCATGTCTCCTGCGAGACAAACGACAACGATGCATGTGCAGTACAAGATAACCAACATCGCATATTTAATGCAAGATAATCAATAGTGCATATTCGATGCCAAATAATGCATGTTCAATGCAACAATTCATAATGCATACTCCATGCAATAATAAAAGCGATGTTCATTCTATGCAACGATAAAAGCATATGATAAAGACAACTCAAAGGTAACTCCCGATTTACCTCTTGGAGAGTTGCACTATGTTAAAAAAGATACACCTTATGTGTGTTGAAGAGCGATGATCACCGTGTACAAAGAACACAATTCTGACTTTTGCAGAGGCATTTTGAATCAAACTTTGAGCATTCCTTGCATTTCTTGGAACCCAAGGACACATAACAGTCTGAACACACTCAGAGAGTACATCGGGCACCTGCCGGCCACTTTAAAACATTGCCGGCCACTTTTTTCAACTGCCGGCCACTTGAGTGGACGGCCGGCCACAAAAACTAGCCGACTGGCTAGTTTAAGAAAATCGAGGTAGTTTGGACCTTTTGCACACGGGTCTTTAAAAACTCAAACCCCAAACACTTTTCCTTACACACCCATTGCCAAAAATCGTTGTTCTTCATCCCTAGACCTTTTTTCTCCCTCAGATCCGCACTTTATACGCGTGTTCCAACACTCCCGCGAAGTTGATTCGCGAAAACCTTTCGATTCTCTTCGTTTTGAACTGAACAAAAGGTGTTTTCAGATCCTTTTCCTCCATTTCGACCATTTGAGGTTTGTTTCTCCCAACTTTGACTTGAGTTTTGCGCCCTTTTCCCGAGTTTTGACTTTTTTGACTTTTTTCTCTTCCCGAGAGTTGACTCTATGTTGACTTTGTGCATTTTTCGCCCACTTTGCTCATTTTGTCTGTCTTTCACCCTCTTTTCAGATGGCAGATGACGCGTCACACGGTGGGGATCCTCCGAGGATGGAGGAGGAGCCGGAGCACATCTCGTTGCCGCCCTGAGTTTGGCCATTTGATCCAGCGGCATACCACCCTGAGGTACACGTGCTACCACCTAGCATGGTGCGTCATTTTACCAGATTTGCGCGGTGCGCGCCCACAGATCTTCTGCTACGGGAGCCCGAGTACCATTTATCCCATGATGCCCCAGAGGTACACACTGCACTTTTACATTTTCTGCGATGTACTCTACATTTATTGCATAGGCTCGCACTTTTTGCATTGTATTTCATTTGCTCATTCTGAACATTACCAACACTGTATCTCTGCTAATTCTGAACACTCACACACTGTATCTCTGCTCATTTTGAACATTCCCGACACTGTATTTCTGCTCATTCACATAGATTGACTCCTGTTTCACTCGCGGGTACGGGTCGACCACGACGAGGGAGTGGTACTTGGAGCTCCCTGACAGTGCCCAGCAGATTATCAATGAGGCAGGGTTCGGCCTATTTTGCTCGGGGCTCTCGCATCTCTTTGCGAGTAGGATCATCTTAGGCGTATTGGTAGAGAGATGATGGGACACCACCAACTCTTTCCATTTCTCTACCACGGGGGATATGACTATGACCCCATACGACTTCGCGATGCTGACAGGCCTAGAGATAGGAGGCCAGCCGATCCCATATGATTCCGATATGGGTGAGTGGGAGGCAGCTTAGACCTACTTGCTAGGAGCACATCTACCTATTTACCGCTCATCAGGCTCCGTTCGGTATACTTGGTTCGTTGACCACTTCAGAGGGAGAGAGCCTACGACGACCGAGGCTACAGAGCAGTACGCTCATGGTTTCCTCATGTTCCTCTTCGGCACTACTCTGTTTGTCGACAGGGCGAACACTGTGGGGCTATATTTGCTGGGTGTCTTAGTGGACCTGTCCCAAGTGTGACATTATGATTGGGGGGGCGCCACCCTTGCCACCTTCTACTGCTATATGAGCTCAACCTCCCGTAGGAGCGAAAACAGAGTAGGCGGCTACTAGAGAGCCTGAGAGGTATGCTTTACTTTTTAGTTTTACAGTTTTTTTCGTGCTTTCTGCTTTGCACTTGCTGCACACCGTACATACCGCACACTGCACATGCACAATCTACTTTCCGTTTTGCATCTATACTTTCTACACACTGTACTGTACTCTACTTTATGCATTTTCTATATTCTGCATTCTCACTGCCACTGTCTTGTTTTTCATAGTTGTGGGCATATGCTTGTTTCCCGACACTTGCACCTGAGCTAGAGGTTGAGACGCTGCCTAAAGTACCCTACTAACGTCGCTATGACGGCTGGTGCTAGCTGAGGACCCGAAAGACACTTTCCTACCTGCGCCAGTACTTCGACACAGTGAGACCAGCAGAGGTAATTCAAAACTCACAGTTTTTTTTCCGCTTTCAGCTTTACTTCACTTTGCATATCTACTGGCAACTAATGCACTTGCTGGCTGTAGATTACATGGCATCCTTGGAAGGTGATGCCAGAGTTTGCCCGATTCCATTTTATTGGAGCTCGGGGCGCCTCCGGATACCGGATCTTGTTAGAGGGACCAGTGGGTTGAGCCTGGTTCTTAGGTGAGCGCTTCAGGCGCCAGACATTAGGCTTGCAGTTATAGTCGATCCCTTTGCCACCTCCACCATTGATGCAGGACACAGAGAGTTTCTCCCCCTCAGAAGCTCATTGATGTTATGTAGGGCGCGGATCCAGATTGATTCACTGAGGAGGGGGACTACACAGCTTACATCCTAACATACCTCATGCCTCTGTTGGCAGGTGCTCGCACTCCTGCGTGGAGGACAGTTGCTACTGCTTCGTCAAGCAGGGCTAGAGCGGTAGGTGCCCCTTGATGAGTAGGTCTCGAGCATAGAGAGGCAGAACTGGGGAGATGTCCACCACCAGACAAAGTGTTGGATGGCCAGACTTGCCTACCTCACTGACTTACCGGAGACGTTTTGGGAAGACTTGCCAGATTCCCATCGAGCCTGCACCGGCCGGGTGTGCACTTGCTGGAGTTCGAGGCCGGACCCCAGTAAGTACCGAACTTTACATTCTGTATATTTACTTTATTTCAATTATGCTTTATGGAATACTAATCTCTTTAATGCACTTACAGGCACCTATTGAGTACACAGGACAAGCTCTTGACTAAGTAGCTTCCTTGACAGAGATGATGCAGATGAGCTTGGACCTACTCAGCCTCTACAGGATCTCGGTAATCTTTCTTCAATTTGCATTTCATGCCATGAAACCCTCTGCTATTGCATTAGCATTTACACAGTTCCATACTACACTGATATGATACTTTGCACTAAAACACTGCATTAATACACTGTTCTCATACACTGCTCACAGCATACACACTGCAACCATTTACTGCTCAGGGCACATCATCTCTTGCATCTAATATACTGCATCTACTATATACCATAATTAATACATTCTGACAAGCTCCTCTTTTTTTCAGATCCCTTTCGAGACGTCAGCTCCATCAGGTGCCCTAGCAGGAGTGGCGGTAGGACCTTTAGTACCACCTCCAGCAACACACAGTCGAGGGAGACGTAGGAGGCCTACCAAACGCGGTGATGACGATGAGTCTAGTGAGGACGAGGAGGCAGCAAGTCCTTAGTAAGAGTCAGCCGAGGATGGCTCCGAGGATCAAAGCTAAGATGACTCTGGTTCAGACAACAGTGCTGATGGAGACGATGTTCAAGAGTTCCTTCAGTCGAGAAAGAGGATGAAGAGGGCCTCTGAGTCCTGAGTTGGATGACACCGATTCAGATTTTTTTTTGCTTTGTTTTCTTTTTGCTTTAGTATTTGCCCATTGTACAGCCTTAGGCAGTTTTATTTTCTTTAAAACTTTGTACTTTTTGTAAAGAGAAACCATGATGGAATGAAAATAGCTTTTTGATCAAAAAGTGTTGCATTTGTATTGTAAGCATCGCATCGCACCATTTTGCACAAAAATGAGATTAATGGAATATGAACATTTGTTTATTGCATAGTCAAGTAGTGAATCGCCATAACAAAAAAATCAAAACAACTTAAAGAACAACTCGATAAGAAAAATGACTCGATAAATAAATTGCAACAACTCGATAAGCAAAGTTCAACAACTCAATAAGCAAAAGCGACAAACTTGAGGATAAGTTGAAAAAACCACAGCAGAACGCATCCAGAGTGGAACAAAACACAGATTTTCAGCACTCCCAGCACATAGACAAACCAAGACAAATCTGCTGGGGACAAACAGTGGCTGCCGGCCACTTATAGCCATTGCTGGCCACTTTTTGTTTTTGTGGACCACTTAAGTGGCCGGCTAGCCAGTTAAGGTGGTCGATCGGCTACTTGAATTGGCCGGCCGGCCAGTAATTCTGGGAATCTCCAGATTTCTGCCATCTATTCTCCACACAATGCTCTATCTTCTATAAAGGTTCCAGCTTTGTGAGTTCCTCATTCCAACTTCATTTTTACCCCAAATGGAAGCATTTCTTGCCCAAAACCTCACAAATTGGATTGCAAGCTTAGATGGCTCGAAAAAGTTAAATTTCTGGGGTTTCGGAATAAATGCACTATTCACGTTGAGCCGCACCCCGCTGTGTTTTCCGTTCCTCCATGGCGCGGCCAGGTGTTGGAATCCTGTAACTCATGTTTTTAGCTTTGGCGAACAAGAGATATGTCCCACTTTTGAAGATTTCCAAGCTTTAATGGAATCTCAGCGTGATGAAGAGATCTTGCCCCAATTTCGCTTTGGCCACATCTAAGCCTTAGGACGGATGTGTGGGCTTACTTTGCATGATGCTCGGTATTTGATTCGCGACGGAGAAATGGACATTCTGAGCTTGATTCATCAGTTTTTTGACGCCGGTGACCGCGACGACCATCTTTGGCAGAGTTTTCGGTGACACGCCCTCTACTTATACATGTTGTCTTATTTCTTGCTTGCTCCAAGCTTTGGAGGGTCTAGCATCCGTTTGATTAAGGTTGCCCAAGGCTTAAAGGAGGGCAAGAGCTGCATTGCCATGACACTAGCTGAGACACTGATGGGTTTGGATGCCTTCCATTGCTGGGAGACAACTAGATTCGCGAGGAGTCCACTATTGCTGCAGGTATGTTTCCCTCCCTACTCACATGTGTGTCTCACATCACTCGGCCCTCAGGCTTTGTTTTTCTTTCAAAACCCTTTTCTCTGTTTTCTCTCTACATACACCTCTCTATTCTTTAATCTCTCTCATTTTTCATCCCTCCCCAGATATGGTTGATGGACAAGTTGAGAGTGGTGGAGTCATGCCCAGCATATTCAGCACGCGACTATTTCTTCCGGCAACGACTAGTTGATGCCCCAGATGAGGGATGGTGGTGCGAATGGATGTGCAGCTTATCTGCTGCTGACATTGCTTGGTGCTGCCCCTGACTTAATCTGCCGGTGATGAGCTACAACATGTCTCGCTAGCCGGGCATTCAGCTGGTTGGCCTGACACACTATGTCTTCTACTTTCCATTCAGATTTCGGTGTCAGTTTTGGCATGATCAGACTTGCCCAAAAGATGGGGTAGAGTACCCTACTGCGTTTTCAGTCCAAGGCTAACATCTGGCTCAATATGCCACAGCATGGAGGCCCCCGCTCCCACTTTTAGTTGCACCCTTTCTGGCAAGTGCATAGTTTGGCTCAATGAAGAAGCACAGACCTGGCCTACTTTGGCCTCAGAGGCTTCCACACGCTCTGGGAGGGGATGCAGGAACACTTGACTTATCTATGCCCCTAGTTTATTTTCTTTAATCAGTACTTTCAAGTTTTCTTTATGAATGTAATAAAAAGCAACTTCAATTTGTATTCAAGAGTAGGAGAACTCTCTACTGAAATCAAAGTAACTGAAGGTTGGGTATTGAAAATTTTCCATTATGGTCCAAAAATGGTCTAAGTCGTAAAAAGATTAATTTGAACAAAATCAACTTTTATTAAAACTTTTCAAAACCATTTTCTATATGGATCACAACTGGACACACCCGAGATCTATCCCTAAGATGTACAACCCCAGATCCCAACAACTGGAAGGTTTTCCCTAGTCTGAACAGCACTACACTGGAGATCACAACCGAGCTCTTGGATGCAGAAAAGACAAAGATGACCAACATGATCACATGGACAAAGTTGATTTGGAAGTGTTTATGGCTGGACTTCAGAATGAAGTTGCCTACGTATCCCAAAGATGGGAATCAAACCTTACGTAGTTCAGTTCGGGTTCAGTCGTGTATTAACACTCTCATTTTGCACTCTAACTTTTGCCAAGGCTGCCCTTTCTTGGTTTTCAACCTTGCGAGCTCAGTTTTTATTATTTCAAAATTTTCATGCTCTAACTTTTGCCTAGGTCGCCCTTTCAGGTTTTCGACCTGGTGAGCCACTCAGGGATAATATTTCTTCAACTTGTCCATGTTGATCGGTTGGGAGAACTCAAGGCCATCTAAATCCATCAGAATGACAGCTCCACCCGACTAGATAGACTTGATAATGTAGGAACCAGTCCAATTAGGTCTGAACTTGCCCCTAGGGTCGTGGATGGGAGCTCGGTTGTCTTTAAGCACCAAATCCCCTTCCTTCAAATTCTTGGACTTAACCTTCTTGTTGAAAGCCCTGGCAATTCTTCGTTGATAACCTTGGATGTGATACAGTGCTTTCAGCCTTCTCTTGTCAAACAGCATGAGTTCTTCAAATCTGCTCTGCTGCCAATCTGCCTCAACTATAACCCACAATGACGGAACCTCAACTTCGATAGGCAGAACATCCTCCATCCCATAGACCAAGGAATATGGAGTTGCCCTAGTAGAAGTTTGAATTGAAGTCCAGTAGCCCCAAAGAGCAAATGGCAGCTTATCTGGCTAGTCCCTGTAGGTTTCCACCATCTTCTGCAGAATGTGTTTGATGTTCTTGTTGGCAGCCTCAACAGCTCCGTTGGTTTGCGGCCGATATATGGATGACTTATAAAAAGCCACGTTGTACTTCTCCAACAAGTTGATCACCTCCTTCATGAAGTGGGAACCATTATCTGAAATAATCTCATTCGGGACTCCATAGCGACAGGTGATGTTGTTCCTGATGAACTTAGCAACATGCAACGCCTTCAACACCGCGTAAGATTAGGCCTTAACCAACTTCGTGAAGTAGTCTATCGCTACCAAAATATACTCATGCCCGTTGGATCCCTTCGGAGTAACTGCCCCAATCACATCAATCTCCCAGACTAAAAATGGCCATGGCGAAGTCATGTTGTACAGCTTCGACGGCGGAATGTTCATGTGATTTGCATGGATCTGGCATTTGTGGTATCGCCGAACAAAGCCAATACAATCCTCCTCCATGGTTGACCAGTAGTAACCCTGTCTGAGAATTTTTCGAGCTAGCATCACCCCACTCATGTGCGCTCCGCACTCTCCTTCATGAATGGCCTCCATTAGGCACTTGGACTCTTCAGCATCGACACACAGTTTATGCATCCCAAGATGACCCCGCTTGTATATTTTACCCCCGCAAATGATGAACTAAGCAGCCATTCTTCGTATTTCCCTCTTGTCTTTGGCATTTGCCCCTGGTGGATAAGCCTCCTTTTCCAAGAAGTTCCAAATGTCGTAATACCAGGGGTTTTGATCTTGTACTTCATCTATGGTGGCAATCAGCTCGTAGGCCGATACATACCACTGTTCAATGATGATTGGACGCATCCGGACTCCCAAAAGGATGTCTATTATAGAAGATAGAGTTGACAAAGCATCTGCGAACCTGTTGCTCTCTCTCAACAGATGGGTGAAGGTTAACTTCTCAAACCTGGGAATTAGAATGTCCAGAGTTTGGTGGTAGATTTTCATCCTTCACCTTCCAGTCTCCTTTAGCCTGAGACACAACTAAATTCGAGTCCCCGATGACATCCAACCTTTTTGCCCTTAGTTTCAAGGCGGCTTCTAAGCCAGCGATACATGCCTCATACTCTATTTCATTATTTGATACTTTGAACCGGAGTTTGAAAGCTAAGGGTATGTGGGAATTGTCGGGTGCTATCAATAACACCCCTATCCCATACCCATACTGATTTGACGCTCCGTCATAGTACATAGTTCAGACTTCTTCTTCAACCTGCAGAATGGCCTCATCTGGGAACAGATACTCTACTGCTTCATCCCTACTGGGTGATCGACTAGGAACTCTGCTACCGCTCTCCCTTTCACTAACTTGCGCGTCATGTACTTCAGATCGAATACGGAGAGAAGAAGCAACTAACGAGCTAGCCTACCCGTAAGTGCTGGTTTCGCGAAGAGATACTTGATGGGATCTAATCTCGAAACCAGTATTACAGAGTGAGTAACAGGTAGTGCCTCAACTTCCGGGTAGCCCATACCAAGGCCAGAAAAGCCTTTTCCAGCAGCGTGCAGCGGGTCTCGTATTCTAGCATTTTCTTACTCAGGTAGTAGATAGCCTTCTCCACTTTATCCTCAGATTCCTGTGCAAGCATGCAGCCCATTGTCGTGTCGGTCACTGATAGGTATAGAATCAACGTTTTTCTTGGCTCTGGTGGTGACAACATAGGTGGGTTCTGTAAATATTGCTTGATCTACTCGAAAGTAACTTGGCATCGGTCGTCCTATTGGAATTTCTTTCCTTTCTTCAGGAGACCAAACAGTGGTTCACAAGTCAAGGTTAATTTTGCAATAAACTGTCTTTTGAATTGCACATTACCCAGAAAGCCTCGCACCTCCTTTTTAGTCCTCGGTGGTGGCATTTCTAAGATGGCCTTGATTTTGGAAGGATCGACCTCGATACCCCTTTGTGTGACCAAGAACCCCAGCATTTTCCCTGCTGTAACACCGAAAGTACATTTCTGAGGATTCAGCCACAACCGATACTCTCTGATCTGTTGGAAAAATTTCTTTAAGGCGGTGTAGTGGCCCTCAATTTCCTTGGACTTGACAATCATGCTGTCCCCGCACACCTCAACCTCTTTGTGGATCATATCGTGCAAAATCGTGGTTGTAGCTAGTTGATATGTAGCCCCAGCATTCTTCAAACTGAACGGCATCACCCTAAAACAGTAAGTTCCCCACGGGGTAGTGAAAGCAGTTTTCTCCCTGTCTTCGGTTGTCATCAAAATCTAATTGTAGCCTGAAAACCCATCCATGAACGAGAGCAGCGCATACCCAGCAGTGAAGTCCACTAATTCGTCGATATGCGGCAGAGGAAAGTCGTCCTTCGAACTGGCTTTGTTCAAATCCCTGAAGTCTACACATACCTGAATTTTGCCGTCCTTCTTCAACACCAGAACTATATTGGCCAACCAAGTTGGATACTCAGATACTAACAGGAACCCTGCGTCGATCTACTTGGTGACCTCTTCTTTGATTTTCAGGGCCTAGTCCGGGCGAATCCTTCGGAGCTTCTGCTTAACAGGTTGGACCTCTAGGTCAAGAGGGATCCGATGCTGTACAATCTCAGGATCGATTCTAGGTATGTCTTTGTAGGACCACGCGAAAAACATCTTTGAAATCTTTTAATAAAGCGACTAAGCGCTTGCGTTCCTTAGAAGACAACGTGGACCCGATCTGGACCAGCCGCGGATCCTTCTCAGTACCAATGTTAATTGAGGTGATTTCATCAACCAAAGGCTTTACAAACCTCTTCTGCTCTCGATCAATCAAGTGCTTTAAAACTGGAGGAAATTCTTCCTCGTCGTTTTCATCAAAATTTTGAAAATCCTGATTAATGCAATAAACTAAAGGCACAGAAAAGTACTCAAAAGCCATAGCAGCACCATTCTCATTAGCAACTTCTAGATCGTCTGATTCTTCGGTTACAACAGACTCAAAGGAAAATGAAAAAGACGACCTGGACAGGACAGTGGCATCCGGGTTATCACCCCCAGGAATACCTGACTCCGACTCAGATGAACTAGAATCTGATTCTGACTCCACGGACTCTGTGGAATTAGATTCTGGTTCATTACCTAATCCAGAACTGCTTGATAAAAAGCCTTCCTCGTATCGCCAGATGAGGGAAGGTGCGATGGATGCATCCAGAATGCCAGAAGATGGGCACACAGCCGAGCTATCTCCAATCATGGATACCGAGAAATCACCCCTTGAGCACTCCGATGTGATCTGAGGATCTGAGAGGAGGCAAACTAGTGCTACCCCCATTTCAAGTTCTGCACTATAAGACTCATCTTTATTGCACTGCTCAGCCTCAGCTGTTGGGTCAGTCTGCTCTTTGGCAACTTCATCCTCGGACAACTGCAAGTCAAAAAAGATCTTAAAACTCGGCAAGCGTCGCCTCTCTGAATTCAGCCATGGCTCCGGAAAGCCGCAAAATGGGAAATCTTCCCCCTCCTAGACGAAGCGTTCGTTCAGGGTCCCTTGTATAGGTCTATGCACTAACTCATAGTGCTTTCCAGCTTGTTTAGCCCTGGCTCTTCTAGCGATCTCCCTTCCTTTCCTTGCCCAATCCTCCTTGGTAGACGAGTAACCTAAACCAAAGGTATATGGGTTATGTGGTACTTCAGTCAATGCGGCAACACCATTCCGGCCACTCCGTCCTAATCCTATTCCGAGCATGTGTTGAAGCTTGTTCATGAGGTAAACAGATTGCGCGCTGATATACAACCCGAGCCTCAGCCAAGGTGAATCCTGACAAAAATACATCCTCCACGCCGTGCTCAATTTCCAGAACTAGTGTAGAAACCTCTAGCGGCGGATATATTGAAGAGTTCCCAAAAATAATTGCCACCCCTTTTACGTGGGGGTACTTCAATATACGGGCCAGCAGGACATTGAGTTTCATGTCTTAGATATTCCAGCTACCTTCAATTTACTCCTTGGGTGGTCGTGGCTACACTAGGTAAGAGCCAACCTGAGTTTTGATTTGTACTGTCTACATCACCTCCCGACTAGTGTTATCATAGGCCCGTATCACTTGGGCTGTAGGCACAAAATCCCCGGGCTTCAACCCGATAGCATACTCCGTTCTCGACAGACATACATTGATTGCAGACCCAGTGTTGACCAGGATCACCGGTATCCATTTCTCTCCACATTCCATAGAGATATAGAGCGACTTGTTATGATTAGAGCTCTCAGGCGGTAGTTCTTTGTCTGTGAAGGTTAAGGTCGGGGAAGCTCTACCCGGGAAAACCAACCCCACCAACTGCTCAGGCGTTGTATCAATTGAAAGCTTAGCTTTGTCCATGGCGGAAAGGACAACTTGTCTATGCATCCTCAAGGCCAAAAGCAGTCCCCAGATGGAGATGTCTACTTGAATTTTCTTTAGCTGTTTCAGCACAGCTTCCTCCTCTAGCAGTTTTTCTTTCTGCCTCTTAGCTTCTTTGTCCTTCCCAGACGCCTCCGGCTGGTCCAAGTGTAGGGACTTGAAGTACTGCCCACTCCGGGTCATATGGTCGACCTCCTCAATACACCAGGTGTCATCTGGGAGATTCTGTCCTCAGTCTTCGTCAGTATGGGCCAAACGTAGATCGTTGTCTTCCCACCACATGCCCTCAGCAACTGACAGACAATTGTCTGGTCCTGCTGTAGTTGTTTCCGTGCTCACAGCACATTCCGTCCCCGCAGGGGCCTTGGCCTTTCTTGCCCTATCTTCATTCTAGATCTTCTCTTGCTCAAACTGCCTTAACGCGACTTCCTGTTCAGTGTCTGCTGTACACGTACTGCCCAAGTCCCGAGCAAAATTCTTCGCATCGGTGCTCTGCAGCGATTCTTCCTGATTCTCGGCCATTCCGGCCACTACAGATGTTCCTGTTTCTGACTGCCCCTGTTTCGGCTGAGACTCCTCAACAACATCTGGCTCATCACTAAGCCACCCTGTAGCATCTGTCGCTCCATTCAGGTCAAACCAATTGACGCTCACATCCCCTAGATCCTGCTTGTTAATGAACTGCAAACTGGCAATATCCTCTTCCAACTCTGCTAGGTCATCTAGCCCCTGACTCGGTCCATCCTCCCGAACCACATTGATCTCTACTCCAGTTGGCAACTCCATCCTTGGCTTAGCTTGATCTGTTGACACAATATAACCGCATAAGTTATATGCTTCCTCAGTTATGCTCCCAGGTCTATCAGATTCTGAACCAACATTCCCATTCTCCTCCAAGGTCACCCCAGTTCTGTCTTCGACAGTCACCACCACTGGCTTGGGCTGGGTTGGGGAGGTGCTCATCATGCACAAGTCTATGCTATCTGGGAAGAACACCTCAGGCTTAGGCAGGTGCGAGGGAGTGATGTTTATGGTGGGGTCATACGGGATGGCCATGGTTTGGATTAGGTTTATCTGCCTGGGTGGTGGAGCTTGGTTATGTGGTGGGAGTGGGTTGGTAGTGACATTTGGTTTGTCGGGGGGTGCAATCACCTTGTTGTCAATGAGATCTTGAATCTCATGATGTAGTTTGAAGCAAAAGTCGGTGTCGTGACCTTGCTGCTGATAGAAAACATAGTATTTAGTCGGGTCATGCTTTGGAGGGAGAGGATCGGGTAAAGGCCATTGTTCTAACGATTTTAGATGTCCTTTCCTGAGTAGGACCCCTAGAGCTTCAGACAAAGGCATATAAAGTGGGGTAAAAACCATCTTGCCTTGGGGTGGATTCTTTGCTGGTTGTGAACTGGTTCCGGATGTACCGGTGAAGGGTGTAGCGGTTTTGGGCGTGGTGGTGACCATGTCGACGTCTGAAGTTCTTGTGGCTGTAGCACTGTTCGTGGCCATATTTGAACCACGTGCAAATGCCCTCTTGGGCTGTTCCCTCTCTTGGTCAATCAGACCTTGCTTCATAGCATCTTCAATCTGTACCCCAATCTCATGCAAGTCAGCCAAGATGGGGAGGGGTAAGACGATCATTTTCTGTATTAGCTTGGGTTAAAGGTTGCGCACAACCATCCTTATCTGATCTTTCTCAAGTGGCCGAGTTGTCATCAGGGAGGCTTTAGCCCTCCATCGAGTGACAAAGTTAGAAAAGCCCTCCTTCCGCTCTTGCCTGGTTGCCTCAAGATCATGGGTCGTGACCTCGATCTGGGTGTTGTATGAATATTGTGCAACGAAGGCCTCGACTATCTCCCCCCAACTTCTTTTCACTGAGTCCTCCAGCTTGCCATACCAGATGGCCGCAATACCCGACAGGGTCCGACCGAAGAGTGAAAGTTTCTAGAGTCTCGTTAAGCCCATCGGGCGCAAAATATCAGAGAACAACCTCAGATGAACCATAGGATCACCTGAACCATCAAAACGATCTATGTGAGGCATCTTGAACTTGTTCGACAAGGTCTCCGCCGAATTAGTGTATCCATCTTCTATGTCTGGGATCAAGTTAACTCCCTGGGCTCGCTTGAATAGTTTTTCGAGCTTACTCATTTTCAAAGCAGTTAGATTAATCTTAGATTCAAACGGGGTATCTGTTGAGAAGGCTGGTGTCTTTGAAGTCTGTGGTAGGAACGGTGGCGGGATTGGCCCTGTTGGAACGTCCGTATTTTCCTAGACGTTTGCTGTATCCCTGAGTGTTGGAACTCTAGGTGGGGGAGGGGGTGGATTCGAAGCAGATGCTCCGGCTTGTTGTGGTTGCTGCTTTTGTTGAAGCCTGGAAATCAGTTTTGCCTATTGAGCTACAACCTCTGCCTGACGAGCAGTATCCCGCTGCATGGCCTGCATGGTCTCTTGGAGTTGATGCATTATTTCTTCCATATTGATTGTAAAGTGCTGATCTGACTGAACAGGTGTATATTCTCTCTCTGTGGTAGAAACATAAATCTCAACCCAACCGCACACAGGTGGGGTAGACAATGACTGCTGATCTGGTAACCGCTGTACTGGTGATCTGTGCCTAGACGACCTCCGTCTTGTAACCGGGGGTAATGACACAAACACTGGTTGTCTGTCAATAAGATCCTCAAATCTGGAAAGCCTCCTACCTCTGATCCAGAGTGCTCGGGGGGTAACTGCCTCGTCGGAAGCAATGATGCAATACTACCTTGCAAAAAGAAAAATAAAGCAAAATAAGGAAACGACAAGCAGAAAAACGGATAGCATCTCGGCTTAGATAAAGACAACACACAGTTGATATCATAACCTGAATAAACTGTTCTCAAACACCTATCTCTACCCCCAAATCACTGTCTCAAATCTGATACCTCCAAATACTGATGTCCTCAGACCGATACCCAGACTTGCAACGGATACATACAACTTGTAGAGATACACTCTAGCAGCACATATCAAGCAAGTAAGAGCCAAAACACCCCTATGGTAGGGTGGGGCTTCCCTGTCCTAGTTTCGTCAGGAGCTAGGATTTCACTACGCACACATGCAGTTTCAAACAACCTACATTTGGGTAAATGACCTGTCATAGTTTGGAACAGTCTCTAAAGCTTCTGATATGCACCAGGTCGAATGGTCAAAAAGGGTGCCTCGGTAAAACTGTGGTTTGTGTTTCCATCGTGGCAGGGCCCGTAACCGGTTAGCCTTATGGCACGCTTTTCCAAACAAGTCTCTGACAAATCGTTCAGTAATAACAGATGGCAAACACTGTGACTTAAGCACACCAATGCAAATGCAATGCAAAGAAACACATAAGTATAAATAAAACAACATATTATGATGTTCGAGTCAAGTTCTGTAAATCCCCAACAGAGTCGCCAGAAACTGTAGACCTCCCGAACTCGCTCCGCGCAGCCCCCTTTTAAGAGAGGGCACGGATTTGGGTTCTAGCTACAACAGTTCGGACTCCTCTCATGGTTCTGTATCTAATCTCACAAAGTGCAGTGTAAGACTGATAAATCACCAAAAAGTCCAAATCCGGCAAATCGTTTTGGAAAATCAATTTTAATCAAAAAGGGCCAAACATGGACTGCTTTGCCAGATTACAGAGTCGCCACCTAAATGTTTTATTTTTGAAAAATTTAGGAAACTCTGACTCGTGCCAAAGGCCACATGTCCGTCATCGGCCTCTACTAATCATGATATGTTGTTTTGAAAACACATGTGTTCTTATTCCGGTCATTTAGCTAACTTACTACGTGATGCGCACAGTATACAAGTATAGACTAGATCGCCTGAATTGGAACAAAACAATTCAATGTTTGTTTTCGAAAATGGTTTGAATTTGCCACCTTCAAGTGGGCTTAAAAAATGATGATTTGCCACTCCAAGTGGGCTTAAAACTCACATTTTGATGAATTGTTCCAATTCAAGTAATGAAGCCTTCATCCACAGGCATTCATGCAGTTATAGCAATTAAGCAAATAGCCTCATGGCAAGCATGCTATCATGGCAACACTTACACACATGCAAGGATACTAAAGGGTCAACACTTACAGTGTACTTCGAGTCAAAACAAAAGCCAGTTAGAAATCATGCATGATCCTAGCTATGTTAAAATGCCTAATGCAACACATGTAATATGCAACTAAGTAGGCTCGACTACCTAATCATGACATATGAATGTGACATTTGATACATGTCTTCAAATCGGTATTGAAATACAATGCAGTTTGAATGATGCGCCGAGCCTGGTGCATGCAAAAACAAATGAATGAATGCAAACATGCAAGCATAAGGTATGTTAATCGAAATATGCCATAAACTAACCATCAAAAGCTGATAAGTAAGAGGGAGAAAGAAATGGGGTTGGAAGACATGCACACACACACGCACCCTTATTACAACATTATGCCCTCTCGACGGAGGGTCCGAATAAACAAACTAACTAGCTACGCTAAGCTAATTAGAAAATTACAAACCAACTAATTAACTAAAATAAGCTAATTAATTACAAACCAAATTGAAATTAGCTATGCTAAGCTAACTAGAATGTTACAAAGATGAATTAAATGAGCTAAGCACATTAACTAATTAATTAGAAAAATCGGCAAATTAACTAACTAAGTAAAGGAGTTAAAATGGCCTCGAGGGGAGGGAGGCAGGCATGCTCAGTTTGCTTTGCCAGGAAATGCGTTGCTTTGCCTTGAGTTGTCTTTGTTTGCACTCGCGGTGATCTCATAGCATCATACACACTTCCAGGTTGCATCTGCCCCAAAACAGGAACATTTTGGAAAATTTTTCCACAGGTGGCCGGCCGGCCACCTCAACTGGTCGGTAGGCTACCTCAATTGGCCGGCCGGCCAGTGTAAGTGGTCGGCAGGCTAGTGCAAGTGGCCGGCCGGCCACTTCCCTTTCCAGAATCCCAATTTTGCTGCAACAGAGATCAACAAAGGCACAACAATGCATTTGCATGGAAATGTGTGTGCAACTACTCTCCTTATCATTTCTCAAGCTCAAAGGAGCGTAGTGCTCGGCTCTCAAGCCACCAATCACGCATCTCAATGCATGATGGCCAAAGAGTTAAGCTTGCACAATGTTAGTGAATGCACAAACAAGACTCGAAGAGCCTCCACCCTATCATGCATAATCAAGGGTGTCGGTGACCGAGAAACGCAACACGTTTCATCACTTCGAGTATGAAACGTGCCACATCCCTTGTGTTTGAATTAACGTCCAATCCAAACACATTGCAATGCAAACAACATGCTCATCTTTCAATACTAAAGTGGCATGCACAAGACTCTATCATGTAAGCAATGCATGCAAGACATATTAAGGGGCCAAGAGCACTAAAGCAAGTGAAGAACATTACACATGAGGCATGCACTATCGATCTCAAATGGTCAAACCAGCTATGTACAGACCTAAGATACTCCAAAACAGTGGTCAAAACACGCTAAAACTTAGGCACAAAAAGCAAGAAATGCATGCCTATTTATTTGCTCGCAAGCAAGGCACAAAGCTTAACTTTCAAACACATTGAAAGAGTGATATATATGAGAGCATGACAGAGGTACAAGCACTGAAATCATGTGCCAAATGATGACATATCATGCAAACAACACAAGTATAGCATGTTAGACGACTTAAGCATTAAAACTAGTGAAGTACACAACACTAGGACTATATAATACAATGCTCAATGGACTAAATCAGCCCTAAATAGACCTCATGCATGCCAAGACAGTGGCCAAAACGCTCTGAAATGATAGCATGAAAGGCAAGAAAATGATGCTCATGCATTGGTTCATCAACAAGGCATGAGACACAACTCTTAAACACAATTAAGCAGTGATATACATGAGAGTATGACAAGGCTATATTGTAATAACCCACATTCATGTCTTAGTCATGTTCATGAGTATTTGTATGATTACGACTCGTTAAGCTTGCATTTGTATGTTTGTGGCTTGTTTTGCCTAAGTAAGGTCCATGCCTTGTTTTGATGCCTATGTGATTTGTCTAAGTGTTGTGTGCTTGCTTTGTTCCTTCCTTGGTACCCAAGCCTAAGTTATGTTAGCCGTTGTTATGCCAAGCCTAGGTTATGTTAAGCCTAGATCATTCCAAGCCGAGGTCATCTTCAGTCTAGAAGTATCTTGGAACCCCTTCGTTTGACCTCCACCTTTGCTTTGACATATCGGCCGAGATGTCATTGTCTAGGCCGAGGTGTGAATCACCAAGGCCGAGATGTGTATTATCTAGGCCGAGATGTTACCTTTGCACCTGAGTGACCTTGTCCTGGAGTGGTATGACCTGGACTGAGGTGTGGAACATCTAGACCAAGGTGTGGCACAGCTTAGCCAAGAGTTGTCCTTCCTAGCTGAGGTCATTGTCACCTTAGTTGCTGAAGCCTTGTCCTTAGCTGATGTCACCACTTGCCGGAGTGCCATTCCGAGTAGCTAGTTAGATATGCTTTGTCATTGCCTTGTCTTGTCAATCTATCACCTTTTTGAAGAGAATCAACCAGCCATTGCCACATGTCTGAGCTGAGAGTTAAGTCAGCCGATAGGGAGGGAGAACCCATCATTTTGTTGTATCTTTGTTTTGAAGAGGAGAGAGAAGCTCTAGGAGAGGAAGAAGAGTTCTTGAGAGAGAGTGGATTTCCAAGCCTGATCCCTAGAGATCGAACCGTTAGATTCGTGTTCTAAGGTTAGATTCTTGATCCGCTCTTGTCATCCTTTATGTTCATGTTATTGCATTGAATGATTGAATATGATTTGTAAGCCATGCATTTCTTTGAAGTTCGGTTTTAGAAAGAGAAAATAGCATTCATGTGTTCTTCAAGAAAAGTCATGTTTTGATCCGAAGGCTCATGCCTAAATCCATGTTTTTGTGTTTGTTCTTGCATGATTTTCAAGTATGGGTACCCAGGTCCATGTTTTCGAACTCATGAAATGAAATCTCAGATTTTTGTAACAAGTTACGATCTTGCATTCATCCTTCTCATGATCATGTTCATCATGTTCTTCATGTTCTTCAAAGGGAAACCCAGGTTTTCCCGACCTTGCTTTTGAATGAGGCCATCGGGACCACACCTCGGCAAGGAGGTGTAGGACCTCGGCAGCATGTCTCCCTGACATGTAAAACAGTGTTTTGACTTCTAGCATGTTTTCCTCGAGATCATTTGCATGCATGTAAGACTTGTTTTGAGATGAATGTTCAGTAGATTTTGCCATGTGTTTGTAGGACTTGGACCTTTGCCTTGACCCCGACGTCCCAAGAATTAATGTGAGTGGTATTTTTAATAAAGTTATGTTCTTAAGGTTTTGATAAAGCTTTGCCTTGTTTTGATAAAAGTATTTGTTAAGCAAGAATGATATCCCTATTTTATGTATCAAGTATAAGCTTCGTTTTGAATGGCAATGTATCAAGTAAGCTTTGTTTTGATGACCTTCTCGGATAGTCCCTTGTGCTGGAGGACTCTAAACTTTCGCAGTACTAAGTATAAAAGGATACGGTCCTTTCTTGGAGAGACTACTGTGTTAAAGCGGGCTACGGGCCTAAGTAACACAAGTGCCATCGTGTTAAAGCAGGCTATGGGCCTAAGTAACACAAGTGCCATCGTGTTAAAGCGGGCTACGGGCCTAAGTAACACGAGCTCCATAGTGTTAAAGCGGGCTACGGGCCTAAGTAACACAAGTAAGCTTTGAAGGACCAAGGTTATGCCGAGGTTATGTTATAAGATTTGACGCATGTTAAGTATGTAAGTTTTGCAAGATCAAGTTTGATGAACAAGATTTATCTCATGTTTTGTACAAGCTATGATATGTATGGTTTTGACAAGGATATACTATGTATTGTTTTGAAAGACCTCGGGAATCATTCATTTAACCCTTTATTACTTATACCATTCACTGAGTATCCAAGCTCACCCTCCCTATGTATATATGTAGGTGACAGGCAAGAGGTCGGCTACGTCGAGATGTGTGTTTTGTATGCATGTTATGTCGGCTGTAAGGATGTCGGCAATCCTGAAGATTATGTTCCATGTTTTGTAACTCAAGTGTTTTGTTTATGTCGGCAATTTTTGAAGCTTATGTATTTTGAACATGTCGGCTTGAGAAGCCTTTTATCAAGATGTAACATGTATTTTGTACCTTATTTTATTTGTATTGAAGTTCTAAAAGCTATGTAAAGATGTATGCCATTTCATTCGACTTATGCACTGCTCTTATGGACCACTTGTATTTTAGATTATTGCTTCCGTGCTCGTGAGCCCCCCTATATCTATACTCTGATTGCGTGTGAATTTTAAGAGTTGGCCTTCGGTAATCTCGGATTACTGGCCATCACGGTACCAAACTACCAGGGGCGGTTTGGGGTCGTGACAGAATGGTATCAGAGCACAAGATCCTTATAGTACGTTATTCACACACTTTGAGTCCTAAAGAGCATAGGATGTCCCTTAGAAGAATGTTAGGATTGCATCATGTTGCTTGCTACTTGACAAGGTGTGGATCATCTCGGCATGATCATTTATTACTTGCATGCATGTTTACTTGCTCATTTTGTTTAAGAGTCATATCTTGCATACCTCTAGCATCATGAGAAGGGCTAGACCCCCAGTCGGCCGAGAACAATACGAGGACAGAATAGATAGATTAGAAAGATTGGTTGAAAGTTTGACCGATGAGTTAAGGCAAGCAAGGCCGCAGAACACCGGTACCACCTCCACCCAGGCCGAGCAGACAGATGGCCGACATGCAGTTCCGCCACCGCCAGTACCACAAGTGTCTCCGCAGCCAGCTATGTACGGAGATGACACATTGACCCTGATAAAAGAATTCGAAAAGATGAAACCGCCGAAGTTCCATGGAGGTATAGAGCCAATGAAGGCAGAAGCATGGGTTCTTGAAATGGAGAAGTTGTTTGAGGTTTTTCCCAGCACCGACGCTCAGAAGGTGTCACTAACAGCATTCACATTGGAAGACGACGCCCGTAGATGGTGGATGATGATTCGAGAAGGCAACCCAGACTTGACTTGGGCCAGATTTTTGAAGCTGTTCTATGACAAGCACTTTCCACTCAGTGTCCGAGATCGCAAGACTACAGAATTCCAGATGTTGACACAGGGTGGCAAAACAGTGGCAGAGTATGATCGTGCGTTCACTGAGTTGGCAAGGTATGCACCTCACATGGTCGGCAACGAATACATGAAAGCTAGGAAGTTTGAGAGTGGACTTCGAGGGCCGATACAAGATCAGGTTAATTTACTCGACATGCCGACGTATGCTGGAGTATTAGATAAAGCCATCCTTGCAGACGCGAACCTGAACAGAAGTCAAAGTTCGGGGAAGAGTCAGAGGAAGAGGCAAACCTACGACAATCGCGAAGAAGTGGCAGACCCGAATGATGCCAAGGAGAGGATAGAGGAGGATAGTCCCAACAACGCGAATCAGGAAGGTGGCACCAGGCCAACGTGTGCGAGTTGTGGGAAGCTACATTTTGGGGTTTGTCTTCGGGCGACTGGAGCATGTTTTGGATGCGGAGAGAGAGGTCACTGTATTAAGGATTATCCCAAGATAAAGGCTAGAGGGGATAAGCAGGGATGAGAACTTGACAGCCGGAGTCGTTTTGGGAACAAGGTAAGTGAAGTTTGGGGACCAAACTTCTTTAAGGAGGGTAGACTGTAATAACCCACATTCATGTCTTAGTCATGTTCATGAGCATTTGTATGATTACGACTCGTTAAGCTTGCATTTGTATGTTTGTGGCTTGTTTTGCCTAAGTAAGGTCCATGCCTTGTTTTGATGCCTATGTGATTTGTCTAAGTGTTGTGTGCTTGCTTTGTTCCTTCCTTGGTACCCAAGCCTAAGTTATGTTAGCCGTTGTTATGCCAAGCCTAGGTTATGTTAAGCCTAGATCATTCCAAGCCGAGGTCATCTTCAGTCTAGAAGTATCTTGGAACCCCTTCGTTTGACCTCCGCCTTTGCTTTGACATATCGGCCGAGATGTCATTGTCTAGGCCGAGGTGTGAATCACCAAGGCCGAGATGTGTATTATCTAGGCCGAGATGTTACCTTTGCACCTGAGTGACCTTGTCCTGGAGTGGTATGACCTGGACCGAGGTGTGGCACATCTAGGCCAAGGTGTGGCACAGCTTAGTCAAGAGTTGTCCTTCCTAGCCGAGGTCATTGTCACCTTAGTTGCCGAAGCCTTGTCCTTAGCCGATGTCACCACTTGCCGGAGTGCCATTCCGAGTAGCTTGTTAGATATGCTTTGTCATTGCCTTGTCTTGTCAATCTATCACCTTTTTGAAGAGAACCAACCAGTCGTTGCCACATGTTCGAGCTGAGAGTTAAGTCAGCCGATAGGGAGGGAGAACCCATCATTTTGTTGTATCTTTGTTTTGAAGAGGAGAGAGAAGCTCTAGGAGAGGAAGAAGAGTTCTTGAGAGAGAGTGGATTTCCAAGCCTGATCCCTAGAGATCGAACCGTTAGATTCGTGTTCTAAGGTTAGATTCTTGATCCGCTCTTGTCATCCTTTATGTTCATGTTATTGCATTGAATGATTGAATATGATTTGTAAGCCATGCATTTCTTTGAAGTTCGGTTTTAGAAAGAGAAAATAGCATTCATGTGTTCTTCAAGAAAAGTCATGTTTTGATCCGAAGGCTCATGCCTAAATCCATGTTTTTGTGTTTGTTCTTACATGATTTTCAAGTATGGGTACCCAGGTCCATGTTTTCGAACTCATGGCATGAAATCTCAGATTTTTGTAACAAGTTACGATCTTGCATTCATCCTTCTCATGATCATGTTCATCATGTTCTTCATGTTCTTCAAAGGGAAACCCAAGTTTTCCCGACCTTGCTTTTGAATGAGGCCATCGGGACCACACCTCGGCAAGGAGGTGTAGGACCTCGGCAGCATGTCTCCCTGACATGTAAAACAGTGTTTTGACTTCTAGCATGTTTTCCTCGAGATCATTTGCATGCATGTAAGACTTGTTTTGAGATGAATGTTCAGTAGATTTTGCCATGTGTTTGTAGGACTTGGACCTTTGCCTTGACCCCGACGTCCCAAGAATTAATGTGAGTGGTATTTTTAATAAAGTTATGTTCTTAAGGTTTTGATAAAGCTTTGCCTTGTTTTGATAAAAGTATTTGTTAAGCATGAATGATATCCCTATTTTATGTATCAAGTATAAGCTTCGTTTTGAATGGCAATGTATCAAGTAAGCTTTGTTTTGATGACCTTCTCGGATAGTCCCTTGTGCTGGAGGACTCTAAACTTTCGCAGCACTAAGTATAAAAGGATACGGTCATTTCTTGGAGAGACTACTGTGTTAAAGCGGGCCACGGGCCTAAGTAACACAAGTACCATCGTGTTAAAGCGGGCTGCGGGCCTAAGTAACACAAGTACCATCGTGTTAAAGCGGGCTACGGGCCTAAGTAACACGAGCTCCATAGTGTTAAAGCGGGCTACGGGCTTAAGTAACACGAGCTCCATAGTGTTAAAGCGGGCTACGGGCTTAAGTAACACAAGTAAGCTTTGAGGGACCAAGGTTATGCCGAGGTTATGTTATAAGATTTGACGCATGTTAAGTATGTAAGTTTTGCAAGATCAAGTTTGATGAACAAGATTTATCTCATGTTTTGTACAAGCTATGATATGTTTGGTTTTGACAAGGATATACTATGTATTGTTTTGAAAGACCTCGGGAATCATTCATTTAACCCTTTATTACTTATACCATTCACTGAGTATCCAAGCTCACCCTCCCTATGTATATATGTAGGTAACAGGCAAGAGGTCGGCTACGCCGAGATATGTGTTTTGTATGCATGTTATGTCGGCTATAAGGATGTCGGCAATCCTGAAGATTAGGTTTCATGTTTTGTAACTCAAGTGTTTTGTTTATGTCGGCAATTTTTGAAGCTTATGTATTTTGAACATGTCGGCTTGAGAAGCCTTTTTGAAGCTTATGATGGACCACTTGTATTTTAGATTATTGCTTCCGCGCTCGTGAGCCCCCCTATATCTATACTCTGATTGCGTGTGAATTTTGAGAGTTGGCCTTCGGTAATCTCGGATTACTGGCCATCACGGCACCAAACTACCAGGGGCGGTTTGGGGTCGTGACATATATACTCTGAAATTATGTGTTAGATGATGACTTAACATGCAAAAACAACAAATAAGGCATGCTAGATGGCCTAAAGCACAAGACTAGTAAAGAGCACTACACAAGGAGCATGCAATGCATAGCCTAAACAACCAAACCAGCTTTGGACAGAGGTCAATTATGCCAAAACAAAGGTTAAAACATGCTGAAATGGTAGCCCAAAAGCTTGGATAAGCATGAATACGTATTGGCTCATGATCAAGGCACAAAGCACAACCCACAAAAGCTATGAAAGAGTGGAATATGTGAGAGCGTGACTATGCTATGTACACTGAAACCATGTGAGAAATGAGGCTAAGGCATGCAAACACCACATGCATAACATGTTAAAGGCCTCAAAACTCAAAGCTAGTCAAGGCCCTTTACACTACAACCATACTAAGCAATGCTCAAATGACCTTAACCACTCAAAATAGACCTAAGGTAGGTCGAAACAATAGCAAAAACATGCTAGACTTGCAGCATAGATGGCAAGAAAAATAAGCTCATGTATTGGCTCACAAACAAGGCATGATGCTTAACTTCTCAAAAGCATTGAGAGAGTGATACATATGAGAGTATGACAACGATATATGCTCTAAAATCACATATCAAATGATGGCAAATCATGCAAACAACCCATGCAAAGCATACTAGAGGACTCAAAACACAAAGCTACCAAAGCCTATCATGCTATAGCCATACAAAGCAAGCCTCAAAGGGCCAAGACCACTCAAAATAGAGTTCAAGAATGCTAAAATTTGAGCAAAAACATGCTGGAGTGTAGCCAAAATAAGCTAGCATAACGGACTAAAGTAGCAAGCATGCAAAGCTAGTGAGTAAGGGTACACTACAAGTGTAAGAAGCATGCAAGAGGTGACTCAACCAGGCTAAAGCAGAGTTACAACATGCTGAAATAAGACCAAAAATGGGCTTAGGTTAAGCCAACACACGCTAGAATAAAAAGCTAACTCATTAGACATGCAAGGCTAGTGAGTAAGATTACACTACAAGTGTAAAGAGCAAGCAACCAATGATCAAACAAGCCAAAAATAAAGTTATGATAGGTCTAAAAAGTCACAAAAACATGCTTGAACAAAGCCACAAAGAAGTAGAAACACATGCTCATTTAGTAGGCCATCAACACGTGCAAGCAAGACAAGAGGAGAGGGGACTACCCCCTCCTATTTGGGACCTCAAAACCACATTTCCACCACTAAAATTCCTCTGAAATTTAGTGGTTAAAAGGCCAAAAAGAGATAGTTTGAATAGCCTTAAAAGGTGGTACAAAAGCTTAGCAAATAAACAACCAAAGAGGGTAGACCACCCCTAACCTCAACAAGGACTCAAACCAACATTTTTTACACTAAAAAATAGAGCTTTTTGTAGTTAACAACCAAGCCTAAAACAACATGCAAAGGTGGCTAAGATATTATACAAAAATAAGCTTAAAAAGGGACTACGCTCACCCTTGAAGCATAGCAGCAAGGCAGGCCTTCCTCTGAGCCAAAACCAGCTTTTTCAGCTCCAAACAAACCTTCAAGAACCTTAGCTCCAAGGTAGTGGTGTTTGACTAGGTGTTCTAGTGCAAATATGTGAAGAAAACACACTTTTGAACTCAATATAGGACAATAGAGAGAGAGAGAGAGAGAGAGAGAGAGAGAGAGAGAGAGAGAGTGTGAGAATTCTAAAGAGAGAGGGAGATTTTAGCTCAGAAATTTTGTGTACCTCAAACAAGGGAGAGGGACCTTCCCTTATATAGGCAATGCAAGCAAAAGCTTGCTTGACAAGCTAAAAGCTTGTCTCCATCCCTCCATACACGCGTATGGAGGATAGCTTCAATGCCCAATAGCTGGCTCAAAAGATCTGAAAATATCTAAAAAAGGAGAAAAAGTGGCTGCTGGCCAGTTAAGGTGGCTGGCCAGCCACTTTCCCTAGCCAACCGGCCACTCCAAGTGGCCTACAAGAGAGAAAAGTAGCCGGCAGATGCCAAAAGTGGCCGGCAAGGCCCTCTTCTCCCCAAGGCAAGAGGCAACAAGGTTTGGCCCAAAAACAAAGGCCAAAACACAAAGTGTTAAGAAGCTTAAAGACAAGGCACTCAGCCGAGACCTTCGAGCGCTTGAGACAAGCACAAATATGCACAATCATCGCGTGCACAAACGATGACATCAAAGTATTAAGGTCGGTCAAAAATGGAGTGTCTACAGAACCATACGCTTCCACTTTGCCCTTTTGCATTAATACATAACCCAAACCTTC
The DNA here is from genome assembly GCF_055761805.1 of Camellia sinensis. NCBI lineage: Eukaryota > Viridiplantae > Streptophyta > Magnoliopsida > Ericales > Theaceae > Camellia > Camellia sinensis. Next base: position 56,244,131 of record NC_138967.1, read on the forward strand.
TCGAGATGCATCATAATAAACCAAATAAGGCAAACCCCTCTCCGGAATAATCAATACTAGAGCAATGTTGAGTCTAACCTTAAGCTCTTGAAATGAATTTTCACAAGTCTCACTCCACGCAAATTTAATTCCCTTCCTCGTCAGTTTAGTCAATGGTGAGCCAATCTAGAGAAGTCTTTCACAAAACATCGGTAATAACCGGCTAAGCCCAAGAAACTCTAGATCTCAAAGGCATTCTTAAGTTATTTTTAATCTTGCATTGCCTCTATCTTAGAAGAATCTACAGTCACCCTTTCTCTGGATATCACATGGCCTAAGAACATAACTTCTTTTAACCAGAACTCGCACTTCCCAAACTTAGCATATAAATAGTGTGCTCTAAGCAACTGAAGTACAACCCACAAGTGTTCCTTGTGTTCCTCTTCAGAGGGTGAATGGATTAAGATGTCGTCAAAAAAAATAACCACGAAACGGTCTGGGAACTCACGGAAGATTTGATCCATCAACTCCATAAACAAAGCCATTGGTTAGCCCAAAAGGTATTATTAAGAACTTGTAATGGCCATATCGCAAACGGAATGCCGTTTTCTAAATATCCTTCTCCTTCCTCAACTGGTGATAACCCGATCTCAAGTTAATCTTAGAAGAACAACGAGACCCTTTTACTGGTCAAACAAATCATCTATACGTGGTAATGGGTACTTGTTCTTACTAGTTACCCGGTTCAACTTTTGGTAATCGATGCGCAGTCGCAATGTGCCATCCTTCTTCTTAGCAAAGAGAGTCGGTTCTCCCCAAGGCGATGTACTAGGGCGAATGAAGCCCTTATCTAGTAGTGCTTGGAGTTGAATCTTTCACTCTTACAAATTGGCAGGTGCAAATCTATACGGTGCGATGGAAATTGGTGCTGCGCCAGGCACTAAGTCAATGGAGAACTCAATCTCTTTATGGGGTGGCAAACTAGTAAGATCTTTTGGAACGATGTCTAGGTATTCACAAACTACCCTCGACTATTCAACTCTGACCACATCACTCTCATTACCCAAGAAAGTTGCAAGAAGGAAATTAAGCTCGCCCCGACCACATGAGTTAGACATCAATGACAAAACTCTCTCAGCTCGGTCCCCTAGAAAATAAAAATAGTCACTACTCGAGGTGTACACCATACTCTCTGACGGTAACAATTTACAATTGCACGGTATGAAGACAACAAATCCATACCTAAGATGACATCGAAACCTGACATGTCTAACAATACGAAAGCAAAAAAAAGTCGGCGACTGGCAACCTCTATCTCTCAACCGCGACATCCCCGGTCTAAGACAACCTTACCCCCAACTAGTGACTCTACCTTGAGCAGGGATGCTAACTAAGCCACTTCTAACCCCAAAACTAATGCCAATGCAGATGAAATGAAGGAATGAGATGTACCAGTATCAATCAACACATTGGCAATAGAGTTTAATAATAAAAAGTTATCTCTCACAACGGAAGGCGCTGGCAACTGATCTGGCATGGTAACATCATACACGCGTCTTGTGGGTCTCTGCTCTACATGCTCACCCCTCGAAGCATAGGTCTGATACACTGATTAAGCCAAAGAGGCTTCCTAATTGGCCCTCAAGGCTTATGCTGAATGGGTAGGTTGATGGCTTTGTGTCTGTCTCGAACCAGACACACCAAATGTGCCACCCGCTCGAGGGAAAAACCTCTTCAAGTGCCCTAACTTCCCACATTGATAACAGGTAGGCAGCTACCCTCTCCCCTAACTCTAGCTTTGAGAATGAGCCAAAGATAGTGCAGACTGTTGCCCCCTCCTCTCTGCGAGCAAACTGAAGACTTGTGGCCTAACTGACTACAGTTGAAACAAGTGATCCTACCCTAACTACATATCCCTGAACTAGAACTCGATACAGGAAAAATGGATCTGAATTGTGCTGCCTAGGATTGCTACGGGGTGGAACCCTCTACCGTTTGTTGTGTCGTAGCTCCCCCTAACCTTCCTGACTCTTTTGCTTGGAGCCCCTCATTTGTTCCTTCTCAAATTGGATCATGGTCTCTAGGTAAACTGCCGTCGCCTCCACAAGGTGACCGTAATCCCTAATCATAGACCCAACCACCTTGAAAAGGAGCCTGGTCCTTAAGCTCTTCTCGAACTTGATGCAATGGCATTCCTCTGTCGTCACAAGTTTCAGTGCTAATCTAAAGAGGTTAGTAAAAACAGCCTCAAACTTAGCTATAGGTGTGTTCAGCTACTTGAGCTTCAAGAATTAATCTCTCAACTTTTGCCTAACAGTGGGAGGCAAAAGCTTGTCTTGGAAGGCGTTGACATAGGCTTCCCTAGTCACCCCAATGCGCTTGCACACATACTTCCACCATTGACCCGCAACTCCCTTCAGCTGGAAAGATGCCAAGGTCACCCTCAACCTGTCTTTCTCGATGCCAAGCATCTCAAACGTCTTCATTATCTGCTTAAACAACTTACCTGCCTTCAGTGGCTCTTTCAAATCCCCCAAAAACTCATCCGGATTCGACCGAAAGAACTTCATCTTTAGAAAGGACGACCCTGCCTCTGTAACATAGGCCTGGACTTGACTCTTAGCCTTGAGAATGTCCATGGATTCTCGTAAAGTTCCAAACATTTCATGGGCCAAAACACCCATGGCTTGCTGACCTGGTGGCTTGGCTACAGTGGCCAGACCAACTCTCTCCTCTTATGCCAGAATATCATCTGGTAACTGCATCTCTTGCCTCCTAGGCCTGCCACGCCTACCACTACCACGTCCTGACATCCCAATAAAGGTAACCCAATAGATTAACACATTTAAAAATATGCTAAAGATAATTCACTCACGTCCTAATATGGTAGACAACAAATAATTCACTCCACATAAGCACCTAATCACATAAACACAAACAAACTTCCTTTCTAGATTATGACTGTTCTACGACTTTGCCAGAGTTCTAGTTAGAAATAGGAGTGATCAAGTGCTCTTTTAATAGGACTTCTAGAAACTCGTAGACCCAATCAATATCTTAGAAATTAAATCCCATACTCATTTAGTCACATAAGTATGTTATTACATAGTATACTAGGTCTACTTCTAATATCATCTAGCGAGATAACCCATTATGGTAAAAATCACATCCCATGATCCTAAAGTATTCAGACTCGGTAGCTCTAGTACCAAGTTGTAATGCTCCAAAATAATAATAATAACCCATCTCATAATATTCCTTATAATTGATTAATAACATTTTATTTTATATTCTATTTATAATCCTTGATCATAAAAAAGATGACATATGCATGTATACATTCATAAATCCTAGATCCTGAATCTATAGCATATGACATACATACAAACATTGAAATAAAAGAAAACCCAAGTAATTATATGCCCTAATGGCTATATCTTTCTAAGTCAAAATTTGGGTACATCAAAATGAGTTTATCTTAATACAATTAAAGCCCAAGGTTTGCACAAAAATCATTGCATCAAATAAATAAAAGAAAGCTCTTGGCTTTAAGTCCTCCCAAGCCATGTCCTTGGTGGAGGTATATGTAGACACCCCATTTTTGACGGCCCTTACGACTTGGACATCTTTGCAGGTACACCCGATGATGAGTTTGTTTGCTCACCAAGCCCTTGAAGTCCTCGGCGGAACGCCACAACTTTGAGCCTTTCTCATCCTCAATCATTTTTGTCATATTTTTTGGACCATGCCTTGTATTTCTAGCCTGCATGCTATCCCTAGAGGCTGTCGGCCATCACTTTTGGTTTGCCATCCACTAATGTTGCTTGCCGGCCACCAGTGATGGTCGGCCGACCACCAGTGTTTTCTGCAGATATTTTATGCCAGTTGTGCCAGCTGTTTGCACAGATGCATGCATCTGTCCACACGTGGAGGGCTAGATCTCCTTGTAGCAATTTCTTGTTTTCTATACATAGGGACCCCCTCTCTCATGTTTTGGGGTTAGAAAATTTTAGACTAAAAAATTTTCCTCTCTCTCTAAGAATTCCCTACACTTTTGCCTACTTACACTACAATCTTGCTTATACTTCCTTAACCAAATCCTCTCACCTTTGAGCTGAGGTTCCTTGAGGCCTTCTTGGAGCTCTTAAAGTTGGTTTTGGCTTAAATTGTGGCCTAGAATTACTCTTTGCTTCAAAAGGTATAATATTTGCTTTATTAGCTTGCTTTGCATATTTGTTTTTTCTGTCTTTTGCCACTGTTTTTGGGCTGTTTTTGAACTGTAAAAAACTCTATTTTTGTGGGCTTGTTTTTGGCCATTTAAGGTAAGGGGGTAGTTCACCCCTCTTCATTCCTTGTTTGAAAGGCCATTTCACCTTTGTTTCCCATTTTCAAACCATCTATTTTTGGGCCTCTAAACACTGATTTTCAGAGTTTTTTCAGTAGTAAAAATTAGATTTTAAAGTCCAAATTTGGAGGGGTTAGCCTCCCCTACTTGTGTCTTGTTTGCTAGCCTAGTTGGTGCCATGCCTGAGCTTATTTTTCTAGATTGTTGTAGCTTTATTCCAGCATGCTTTACGCTCTATTTTGGACTATTTTAACTTTATTTTTGGGTTGGTTATTGCATTTGAGTCTTGTATTGTTTAGTTATAGTGTAATAGTCCTCACAAGCATAGCATTTTAGGCCTTTAGCCACCACTTGTTTGAGTTTATTGCATGTTTTTAGTGCTTTTCACACTTAATTTCAACACTAATCATCTCTGCAACCTTCCTCACTTCTTGGCTTTTAGTTTTTCTTTGAAAATGGTTTCAAGTCGCTTGCTTGCCTAAGTGTGAAATTGAGGTTTCATACTTAATGGTTTAATCCCTTAGGGGGTTCATTACCAACGGTATGATACTTCTTTCATACCTAAAGCAACTTGTGTTTTGAGCCCTCTTTCCATTAGAGGACTTTAATTCACCTAATGGACTTAATTGGATTAAAGAATGGTTGGTAAACTAAAATGAGTAACTAAAACTTAGGATTAAAAGTGAGCAAGATAATAACTTGGTGTGTTCAATCGGACGTTAATTGAACACAAGGTAGCTTGGGCCATTTCATTCTTGTTAGTGATTGAAATGATCCAAGTCTCCAAGGTCAACTTCTTCCCTTGATCTTTCATGAAAGGAAGGAGGTTTGTGTCTTGTTTTGCATTTATTGAGCTTGCATTTCTTCCCTTGATCTTTCATGAAAGGAAGGAGGTTTGTGTCTTGTTTTGCATTTATTGAGCTTGCATCTCTTGAGTCACAAGCCATCATGCAATGAAGTTGCTTGAATTGGTAGTTTATGGCATAAGTTCACCACTCCTTGGACTTACTCATGAAAATGAGGGGTGAGTTGTGCAAACAATCTGTGAGAATATCCTATTTTTGCTCTGTTTGTCCTTTATTGCAGCAAGATAAACCAGTGCATCAGTGGCCGGTAGGCCACTTTCCATGGCCAGCAGGTGGCTGGCAGAATACCATCCATGGTCGGTAGGCCACTTTCATGGCCGACAGATGGCCGACAATTTTCACCAATGGCCGGCTGGCTACTAATGCAAATCTCAACAAAGTGTTGGTAAGGTGGAGCAAAATTGTTTTAGAGGTGTTCAATTGTGCAAACAGAGACTTTTGGGAGCCAAACGGTGGTCTTTTCGGGTTGAGATCGAGCATGCGCATGCACGTCCTTCGTTTCCCGAGGCAGAGTAGCTAATTAGTTTAATTTACTTGCTTAGTTTAATTATTAGTTGCAATTGTTTTGTAATTATTTAATTAGTTAGTTAGCTAATTAGTTCATTTGTTGTTGTAATAATCGTTAATTAGTTTAACTAGTTATTCATTTTGGTTTGTAATAATTAGCTTAATTAGCTTAGCTTAGTTGTCCATTTGGACTCTCCTTTGTGAAAGCGTGATGTAATAATGTGTATGTCTTCCAAGCCCACGTCTTTCTCCCTTTTATTTAACTGCTTTTGATGGTTAGATTAGGAGGAACATGTTTCAATTAGCATACCTTATGCCTGCATCCATTCATTTTGTATTGCATGCACCGAGGCTTGGCACATCATTCAAACTGTATTGTCATTTCAAATATTTCATTGAATACGTGCTTAGACCACATGTTATCAAATCAATTCATATGCCATGTTTAGTAGTCGAGCCTATTAGTTGCATTGGGCATATTGCATAAGTTAGGAATCATGCATTTTTCTAACTAGTTTCTTTTCTCGGCTTGGAGTACTATGTGAGTTTTTAGTGCTTTAGCATACTTGCATGAGTGTAAGTGATTGCCATGATTCGCATGCTTACCATGAGGCTAAATGCTAACTTGTTGAACTACTTGAATGTGTGTGGATGAAAGCTTGTTGTTTGAATTGGAACGATTCAATAAATGTATGTCTAAGCCCACTTTGTTGAGTGGCAAATTTGCAAACTTTAAGCCCACTTGAGGTGGAAAAATTAAATCCTTTTCGCAAAACAAATATGAAATTGAATTGTTCCAATTTAGGCAAACTAGATTGTACTTGCTTGTGTGTACATCACATAGTAATGCTAGCCTAATAATTCGACGTGGAAGGGTGCTCAATTCATGACCCTTCCCTCTCATACCTAAGTTCCCGAGTGTAGACGTCCCCGAACGCCCCGGGAGGATGAGTCCCGTTCTGTTCGTTTTTCGTGTCTACTACAGTTCAGGACTCTCAAATTGTCACGGTCCTTAATCTAAACCAAAGAGTCCAAATCTGGCAAATGGTTTTGAGAAATAGATTTTTGAAAAGAAGTGTCAAACATGAACTGCTTTGCCAGATACAGCGTCGCCACCTAAATATTTTTTATGGGGGAATTTAGGAAACCCTAACTCGGTGCCAAAGGCCACGCGTTCGTCATCACCAAAGTTGCCTTGGCTCGAGAGCTTGGGTACGATTGGGGAAGGTCAGCTATGAGCACCCCCTCTTGCCCGATCCGAAGATCGGTCTATACTAACCATGATATCCAGTTTTGAAAACATTATGTATTCTTATTCCATTTATTAGCCTAGAATTACTATGTTATGCGCGCAGCAAACAAGTATAGACCAAATTACCTAAATTGGAACAAAACATTTCATGCTTGTTTTGAAAGTGGTTTGCTACTCGCAAGTAGGCTGAAATGTAGGTTTTGCCACCCTCGAGTGGGCTTTAGAAAAGATGGTTTTGCCACTATCTAGTGGGCTTAAAACTCACAGTTTTAATGCATTATCCTAATTTAGGTAATTCAACCTCCATCCACAGGCATTCAAGCAGTTATATCACATAAGCAGCTAGCCTCATGGTAATCATGCTGTTATGGCAACACTCACACGCATGCGGTATGCTAAAGCATAAATGCTTACCGAGTACTCCAAGCCAAAACAGAAACTAGTTAGTAATCATAAGCATGATCCTAGTTTAAGATGGCTAATGCAACACATGCGAAATGCAACTAGAAATGGGCTCGGCTGTTCTAAACATGGCATGTGAAATGCTACAACTAACACGTATTCAATTTGGAATTGAAACACAATGCAGTTAGCATGATGTGCCGAGCCTGGTGCATGCAAGACAAATGTATGAATGTACGCATGCATAGAATAAGGTATGCTAATTTAAATATGCCCTAGTCTACCATCATAAGCGGGTAAATAAAAGGGAAGAAAGACGTGGGGTTGGAAGACATACACACACTCACGCACACTTATTACACAATTGCCCTCGCTTGGAGGGTCCGAATAAATATTTCAGTCCGAATGAATAGTGCTAAATTAATTATTACAAAATTTCTAATTAATTAACAAATTAAATGCAGAAAGAAGGAGGCCATAGCCCCGTATCGGGATGTGTGAATGATGCATGCTTGACTCGTCTTGCCCGAAAATCCGTACCATGCCACTGTTGCCTTTGTTAACACTGCCTTGCTCCTCTGAGGACTGCCAAAGTCCAAGGATATGCTCTTTGGATGCTGGGGGGTATCACCGACCAAGTAGAAACGCCACCCGCCGGAAGATATGATCACCGGCCACTGAATAAGCTATCAGCCAAACATGTTTTGCCAGTCGGCACCCAACTCTGCCGGCCGGCCAATTCTTTCTGCTTAAACCTGCAGCTGGCAGCAGCAGAGGGCAAGCAGTGTATGGCATGGAATTTTCAGGCAAATTTATGCATGGCTACACCCCCTATCATGCAATGGACTCGAGGGAGCATGGCCCTCGACCCTCGGGCCATCAATCATGCATTTCAATGCATGATGGCCCAAAAGGCAAGTGTGTAACTTCGATATCAAATGAAATGCAAGCACAAAATACATCAAAGGGCACCAACCCCTATCATGGTTGATCAAGAGGTAAGGGATGCATGCTTAATGAAATGCAACCTAGGCATGGAGGCTAAGTATGCAACATGAACATGCAAATGAGTAATGTATACTAGGCACGCAACCTAAACATGTAAGCAAACATGGCGTGCAACAACGTGCGATGATGGACTTAAACTAATATGGATAGCTCGCAAGCATGCCAAAATCAGTGGCCATGTGATGAAAATGAGGCAACCAAGATGCATGCAAACATGCACGATGCAATGGCCCCGAGTTTGAGGCACAAAACACAACTCCACAAAGGCATTGAAAGGATGAATTATGGCATACAATGGCATATGTTCCAGAACTAAAGTATGATGCTCAATGGTCCCGAAACATGCAAATATGCCACCCAATGCATGAAATAGCCCCCGAAACTCAAAACTATGCACATGTATTGAACTATAACTATACAAAGTATGCATTATTTGACCATGAAGCACAAAGACAGAGCCAAGGCGGTTCTAAAACATGAACATTTCTAGTTCAAAGCATGACCAAAAGATGCTAGCATGATGGACTAAAATAGCATGCAACTTTGACTAGCAAACATGGTTTACAAGGCATGCATATGAAGCATATGAAATCTTACCAAACTAGCAAAAATCAGTGAATAAAACATGCCAAAATATGTCCAAATAATCACTGAAATGCATCCAACATGTGCAAAAATGAGGGGCTTCTTTGGAAGGGTATACAAGGGGTAATTAAGCACATGCATCAAGGACACTTAGCATGGCACAACAAACTCTAGAAATCAAATATGACAGCCCTAAAACTCACCAAATTGACCCTAAAATTGGTCTAGGGAACATGCAAAGAAAGGCCTCTTTGAAGGGCCTTGAACGGGATTGGTCTACACATGCAACATAGACCTAAAATATGGTGAAATGGGCCTCAGAAAGAGCCAAGGAAGGCCTCAAAACCCTCAAAATGAGGCTTGGAAAGTGACTTCGATGTATGAAAAATAGGGTCCCTTTGGAAGGCCTAAAAGACCCCCAAACAAGAGAAGGAGAGAGGGGGTCACCCCCCTCTAATCTTGGCTCTCAAAATAGTGTTCCAGCCACTGAAAATCCACTGGATTTCAGTGTCTAGAGGTCAAAACAAGGCCAATGCAAATGCTCCCATGTATGGCTCAAAACATGAAGAAATAAGGCATGCAAGGAAGGAGATGACTTCAAACAAGAAAATGACCTTAATCAAACATCAAGAGGGCCTCAAAACAAAACTTTTTCCAGTTTATAATAAATCTCAAAAACAAACACAAATAGGGCTAAACTATCATGCAAAGATGGCCCTAAAAGAGAGAATAGAGACAAGGGATAGAATCTGGCCTGAAAAAGTGAAGAGCCCTTCAATAAAGTTTAAGAGAGGCTCAAAATAAGGCACTTTACAGTTTGGCTTGAAGCCTAGAAATGCTTACAAACAGGGATAACATATCATGCAAGAAATAGCCATAAAAGAGGGATAAAGGGAAAGGGGTAGCAGGTGGCTTCAAACAGAGAAAAACCCTTGATCAAACATGAAGATGAGCTCAAAATATGACTATTTCTAGTTTGGGTCGGAGCTCAAAAATGTAAGCAAAAGGAGCTAAAATATAGAGAAAAATAGTACAAAAAAGGGGAACATAGGAGCTTACCCTTGTAGAACAACAACACAACAGCTTTTGGTCCAAGGAAATGAGCTTCTAGCCTCTAGAAATCAGCCTCAAGTTGTTAGAATGGAGTATGGAGGTTGTAGGCTATGAGTGGTAGTGTAAAAGGTGGGGAGAACCTTAGGGCTTGAAGGGTTTGGAAGAGAGAGATAGGGATAGAGTTGAGAATTTTAGAGAGGAAAATGTTTTTCTTCTTTCAAGTTGTATCTCTCTTTTCTTCTCCTCTTCTTTCCCTCTTGAGAGAGCTTGATTGATATAGATATATCAATCTGCAGCCCCCCTCAGAACTCCCACGTCCAGGCATGGGCTGGGGTATGGCTTGGAATGACAGCTGCCAGCTGTCTACAGAAATATCTGTTGAAAACCACATTTGGCCGGCCGGCCATCAAAGTGGTTGACCGGCAGTCAAATTGGTCGGCCGGCCATCACATTTGGCCGATTGAAAATCAAGGCAGCCGGTGGGCAGGAGACTTGGTCGACAGGCTCCCCCCTTTCCTCAGGAACACATCCACAAGCTCTTGGTGCAAAACCAGACACAAAGCAGTCGAGCCAAGAGATTCTGAGGCAAGGCGTACAGCCGAGGCCTCCGGGAACTCAAGACGAACACAAACAAGGAGGATCACCGATTGTTCAGACGGTGACGTCCAAGTCTTGAGGACGGTCAAAAATGGGGTGTCTACACCGAGCCGAGGCTACTTTGGTGATGACGAACATGTGGCCTTTGTCACAAGTCAGGGGTTTCCTAAATTTTTCCAAAATAAAATATTTAGGCGGCGACTCTGTATCTGGAAAAACTGTCCAATTTTGGCATTTTTGATTCAAAATCAAATTTTCAAAAGATTTGCCAGATTTGGACTCTTTGGTGTTTATCAATTTCACATTGCACTTGTGAGATTAGATTCAGAACCGCAGGAGTCTAAACTGTAGGGCTATTTTCGAGTTTTCGAAAGGAGGCGCGAAAAAGTCGAGCTACAGTTTCTGGCGATTCTGCTGGGGATTTAGAAAACTTGACTCGTAGTCATGATATGACATTTTATCTACACTTATGTGTTTCTTTCCATTTGCATTTGCATTGATACGCCTAAGTCACTGTGTTTGCCATATGCTATTCTTGGACGGTTTGCTGGAGACTTGGTTAGAAAAGCGTGCCAAAATGCTGACCGGTCACGAGCTTTGCCACGATGGGAACACAACCCTTGGATCTGAACTACCACTGTACCGTTTGATCCTCGTTTCACTTCTCGGTGTTAGGTGTGAGAGGTATATTAGGTAGTCTTGCTAAGGTACCCTTTTTGACTAATCGGCCTAGATGCATATCGAAAAGCCATAGAGATTGTTCCAAATTAGGACATGTTGCTCACCCAAATGCAGAATTGTGTGAAACCACTTTGCTTGAATAGTCAACCCTAGTTCCTGACAAAACTAGGACATGGTAATCCTACCCTCTCATAGGGGTGTTTTGGCTCTTACTTAACTGGTATGTACTTTTAGAGCGAAACTTTATAGGAATGTGAGTATCAGTTGCAAGTTTAGGTATCAGATTTGGGGGGAAAAATTAGTGTTGAGTGCAGTTCTACAGCTTATGATTACAACTGTGTCTTGTTCACACCCGAGCTAAGGTGCTGTGCGATTTCTGATTTTCGTTTTCCTTTTTGCTTTATTTCTTTTTTGCAAGATAGTTTATCACAATTGCTTCAAACGGTTCTATTACCCCCCAAGCACTTTGGACCAGTGTAAGAAGACTTTACAGATTTAGGGATCTTGTTAGGGGGATAGCCTATGTTTGCTTCACTCCCACCGATTACTAGACGAAGAAGGGTTAGGCATAATTCACCAGTGCAATAATTACCCGTATTCAGTTAGGCTTCATCTTCTACATCTAGGCCAACAAGAGATTACTCGCCTATTCAGATGACTCAGTACCCTGCAGCTAGTATGGAGGACTTGATCCAAATCTCCAACAAACAGTGGAAACCATGCAACAAGATCCTGCCCGCCAAGCTGAAGTTACAGGCCATCAAGCTGCAGTGATAAATAGGTTACAACAACAGCAACCACCATAGCAAGAAGTGACTTTTGCTTCCCATGCACCTCCTGTGGGAATACTAGCACCCGGAATCACTGTTAATGTCCAAGAGAATCTGGGCAATCCAGTAGATCTCATTCTACTGCAAGCCTCCAAGGCACCAGTTTACCAAACCGAGCCTCTAGTAGAATTCAAAGTTGACCCAACTGTACTGAAGGTCAACAAGCTGGAGAAGCTTCTCAAGAGAGTACAAGGTGTGAACTCAATCCCCGATATTGAAGATGAATACACCGACACTGCAGTAACTTTGCCAGATCAGTTCAAAATGCCACATATAGACTGGTTCGATGGCTCTGGGGATCCTATGGTCCATTTGTAGTTGTTCTTCGATATCCTACGACCGATGGGCCTTACTAGACTTCAAACGTTGTCGCTTTTCGGCCAAACCTTGTTAAGAATAGCGGCTATCTGGTATGTAGAGCTTGAAGACTCTACGAAACGGAGCTGGGAGGAAATGGCTGAGGCTTTCATCGCATAGTACTCCTATAACACCCAGATCGAGGTCACAACTTGTGATCTTGAAGCAACTCATCAGGGGCCAAAAGAGGGCTTTTTGGACTTTGTGAGGAGGTGGAGAGCCAAGGCTTCAATGATGATTACAGGGCCGTCCGAGAAGGATCAGATCAGAACGGTGGTCCGCAATTTACAAGGGAAATTACTATAGATGATGATTGTCTTACCATTGTTCACATTCACAGAGCCCCAGAAATAGGAGTTCAGATTAAAGATGCAATGAAACAGGGGTTGATAACCAATGAAAAGGAATAGGTCAAGAGGCCTTTCACATGCAGTTCCAATGCAACCATGACTGGAAGCACAACTGTGCGACCATCTGATGTGAATGTCGTCACTACTACAGCCAAGACAGCCAGCCCTTTCGCCAGCACAACTCCACAAACCTCAAATCACCAGGCCCAATCTTAGAGGACCTTCACCATGCTCTATATGCCTTTGTCCCAAGCCCTGAGGGTGCTAATCGAAAAGGGGTATCTCAAGCCGTTAGAGCCTCGCCCACTACCCGATCCTCTCTTGCCTAAACACAACCCAGCCAAATATTATGTTTTTCACTAGCAGAACAGTCATGACATCGACCAATGCTACAGGCTGCGCCATGAGATTCAAGATCTTATCGATAACAAGGTGATAACACCACCCCAAAAGCCAAATGTGACCACCAACCCTCTTTTGGCCCACAACCAAGTTCCCCCACCCTGGAACCTAAACCTAATACACACACTGGCATATACATCACCCCAGCCCATTTACCCAAGCCTGAAGTGTTCATTCCAGAAAGCACAAACTTGTACATGATGGACATGTCCACACTCCGACTTGAACCCATGGTGGTGACAATGGCAGAAGGAGGGAAGTTGGCCTTGGAGGAGAATGCCAGTCCATTGTCTGAGGGCTCTACGGACTTATCTGAGGGGGGTAAGAACCGTGCTGTTACATTGTGTCAGTTGATCAAGCTAAACCAGAAGTGGTATTGCCGACAGCGACGGAGGTCAATGTGGTAAAAAAGGATGGCCCAAGTCAGGGTTTGGATGATCTAGCGGAGTTGGAAGAAGACTTAGACAATCCGTAGTTTTATGACAAGCAAGATCAGGGGGACGTGTAGATTGATTGGTTTGATCTGAATGGGTCGACAGACAACTTTAGGTGGTTGAGCGATGAACCCGACGTGGAAGACGGAATTGAACCAAAACCTGCAGTGGCTGGAATGGCCGAAGAAAAAGGGAAATTGCTGGAGAGCACCGACATCAAGAATTTTGTTCAGGAACTGGGCGCCGTGAGTACCACAGATACAGAACAGGAAGCCGCGTTGACGCGATTTTTGCAAGAAAGGGATCAAGACAAATAGGAAGCTGGAAAAACCTAACTCCCTGCGGGGAATACTTGTGATGAGAGAATGGTCAGACCGGAGTCGGACAATTGTTTGTTAGTGACCGGAGGAATATGGTGGGAGGACGACGATTTACTGCTGGCTGACATCGATGAGGACTAAGGTGAGTCCCCTCTAGACAATACCTGGTATACTGAGGAAATTGACCACATGACGAGGAACGGGGGGTATTTTAAGCCCCCGCACTTGGACCAAGCTGAAGCTTCCGCGAAGGATAGAGAGGTTAAGAAGCAGAAGGAAAAAAAGTTGGAAAAAGAGGCAGTGCTAAAACATCCGAAGAAGATTCAAGTCGATATTTCAACTTGGGGTCTGCTCATGGCTTCTCGGGTGCATCGACAGGCTGTATTATCAGCAATGGGCAATGCCAAATTGTCCATTGACACCACTCCTGAACAGGTTGTGGGACTAGTTTTCCCAGGTGGTGCTAGTCCAACCCTAACTTTTTCCGAGAAAGAACTGCCGCTAGAAGGCTCAACACATAACAAACCTCTGTACATATCAGTGGAGTGCAGAGAAAAGTGGGTACCAGTGGTATTGGCCAACACCGGATCAGCAATCAGTGTCTGTCTATTGCACACAGCCTATGCCATCGGTCTGAAACCAGCAAATTTCGTGCGTACAGCCTAGGTGATTCGGGCGTACGACAATATGAGCAGAGATATGATGGGTACAGTACAGATCAGAGTTCAAGTGGGCCCAGCGCCACAGGATATTGAGTTCTATGTCCTGGATGTGCCGGCCACTTTCAATCTATTGCCAGGAAGGCCGTGGCTACACCAAGTAAAAGTTGTCTCCTATTCCCTTCACCAAATGCTGAAATATCCCCGTGAAAAGAGGGTGGCTATTGTGTTCGGGAATTCATCTATCCATCCTCCGCCAGAGGTAACTACACCTGTGCTGGAAATTTTTTATGGCGAGGAGGATGTTTTCCTTTCTGGATTGTGACGCCCCAAATTTTTGAAATATCAAGGGAAATTAAATAAACAAAATGACTTAATAAACCAAAAAGTTGACATCTTAATAGGGTAATCCAACTCTCGTACATAACCAAATGTCCAAATAACAATAGATAAAAACTTAAAATTATCCAAATACAACATAAAATGAAATTATAAAGTCCTTAATAGCTATTATATAAAATAATATAATTTACTCAGCTTTACTCGGGTTTTCAGGTCAGACAAGGCTCTACGTTAGCGTCGACTCTATTTTAGCTTCAATTATTTTCTCGTCAAGACCTGACATAAAACGCCAGGGCAACAAAAATATATGCCATGAGTTTTGCAACACAGTAAGAAAACATAACCAATCTACCATTCTTTTTAAGAGAAAAGTAATGAGATTATAAACACGAGATAATAATATAATTGTAAACATGAATTACAACCATTAAAATAATTTCAATAATTTTAATAAATTAGGTGACACTCGAAATCTCACCAAAGAGATTGAACTTACCAACCACTAGGCATGGCAACGGTTAATTTGAAACCCTCCCTTGGTCAAATATTTAAGTGTTACCAACCGTAACTACCAGGGATGCCCATGTCCGGAGTTATATACCCAAGTAGTAGCATCCGTGGTCTGCCCCAAGGAAATGGTCTGCCAGGGGTACGTAACCTCCCTGTGTGCCACCGGTACATCCACCCTTATTCCAAAACCAAATATCGAAAAGGGTTCAAATAAGTCTCGTGCCATCTTAGAGTTTCGCAACACAATTTACGTGAGAATTCTCAAAACCAGGGCTCACCCTGAACAACCGGTATTAACCGTCAATCCCTTGGTTTCATACACTCTTTAAAACCAAGACTCACTCTGAAAACTAGTATTAACCGTCAATTGTTAACTTTGTATATGCCTTTAATCCTTTCAGTTAATTTTGATATTAATCACAAATAATTCCAATTTTTAATCACAAATAATGTTATACTAACTCATTAAAATTCCCAACATAAGATATTACACATGTCGCACAATAATAAATAAATGTACAACATTTAAATAAACAATTTATTTAAACCATGGTATGAAATAATAATTTAGATACAAAAAAATAAACCAAAGTCACACACGTGCATGGATTTTTAATTTACAAGATTAGACTACCACAATATTAAATAAACCACAATACACCCATACATGGATGACTAATTTACTATATTTGATGGATTAGACCAACACATTAACTGATTTTTATCCAAATAAATAATTGAAGTGATGATCTTAAACCTGTCTAGAAATTTTCAGGTTATACCTTAGGTAATAAAAATTATAAAT
This sequence comes from Camellia sinensis, assembly GCF_055761805.1. Classification (NCBI taxonomy): domain Eukaryota; kingdom Viridiplantae; phylum Streptophyta; class Magnoliopsida; order Ericales; family Theaceae; genus Camellia; species Camellia sinensis. Next base: position 56,260,415 of record NC_138967.1, read on the forward strand.
AAATTATTTATATAGTTCTAAAATTCGTGAAAATGTACAGAATATTCAATAAACATGTTTGGGTCATTTTTCAGAAATAAATTCCCAAAAATAAGTTATAAAAAATTCTGTAAAATTCCCAGAAATTTTATGACATAGATTTATCATATTTTCTTAAATTAATTCCATACTTAAATTTATAAATCAAATCCATAATCTAAAAATTTAGGATGAAATTAGACTTCTCAAATTTCATATTTTAGTTAGAAATTACCAGATTTGGTTTAATATAGAATTTTTAATAAGTTTTTAAACATATAGTAAAATCTATCTTACAGTAGCATATTTAATTATAAATTTGTATAAATTCGTACCAAGCTCAATAATTGTTGAAACAATTCCTAGATGAACTAGACATCATTATCAACAACTTTGTAGAAGAAATCATTTCAAAATTTTGAGCATAAAATTATCTAAAAATTCGTACAAGTTTCTGGCAGATTGAAGAGTTATATAATCAAACCAAATAAAATCTTTAATCATCTCTTTAATGGCACAAACTACACATGCAAGTCTAATTCGAAGATTATATCATGATTTTAAGGCTACTAATAAAGAAATGACCTTCAAATATTTAACATACCAATCACAAATTTACATATAACTATAAACAAAATTTTATCTAAAGTTTTAGCTATGTTAACATATGAACACAAATCTAAAAATTTAACAATTAAAAAGAATGAGATGGTTATGAGAATTTTCTTACTATGTTAGGTTGCTAACGATTTATCGTCTGAATTTGATTTATGATTCTGAACGTAAGATATGATCGTCCTGGCTCCATGATCGTCTTGCTGAAATTTCACATCAATCGGACGCGATCTCACCGTTGATCTGCCATTGGATTCTCTTAGAACTTTTAGTTGTTCATCATCATCTTAGACTCAGAATTTATAAGATCTAACCCCAAAAATGGATTCTACACGTCGAAAAACCTAAGGGTGGTCATCCCCAAAGTCATAGGACCACTCAATTAACCTAAATGTGCTAGGATGCACCGTAGCACCATGAGTTGAGAAACACTGGATAAAATTTAGTTCATCTTCTCCAACAGCCACAGCATGCACGACAAAGAGACCCAGAATTTTAGTTTCAATGTCCCCAGTTCATATACTTGTATCTTCTTCATCGTAACTCCGTTTTATCTTATTTTTCTGTCATTGGATTTACCTCACGGCCTAGTTTTTGGTTCACTACTCACACGCCTTGTTCCATCTCTTTTTGCATGCCGTTGGATCTCTAAAATTTGACGAAAAATTAGATTTTTTCCTACCATCTCGGACATTTCTTCGAACCATCTTTTGGACCCCATAACTTTCTTAATTCTTAACGGTTTTACTTCATTCTTTCGCCAATCTCTTCAACTTACTTCGTACTTCATCTTACATGGCCTATTTGTCTCACTTTTTCCTAGAATGGATGGTTTTGGCATGCCGAAACTAAGCCGAAAACCAACTTTTGAACTTCAAAATAAACTTCTCTAACTTTGCTTCTTTCTCCTCCATCTTCCTTCTTCTTCTCTTTCTTCACCTACAACACTTTGTGAATGGTGGTTCTAGATGATAATGGAAATAGGTGATGGTGGTGGTGGTGGCAGTCCGACGGTGCGCCAATGGTGGTGAAGTTCGCGGGTTGGTGGTTCGGTGGTGATAGTATGGGTTGAGGCCATGGCTATGGAGGTTGGGGGGAGGAGGAAAAACATAGATAAAGAAGGAGAAAGAGAGTTTTGAGAATGAGAGGTGGAGGGAGAGGGAGAACCGAGAGAGAGAGATATATGAGACAAATAGAGAGAGATATCAAATTAGAAGAGAAGCAAAATGAGGAAGATGAAAAGAAATTAAAAAAAAAGGAGAAATAGAACACTTGGTGGTATGGCATCAGCATGTTCACCACGTTTTGTTTTGGTAATGATAGCTGAGAGAGGGGTGAATGTGGAATGTGAGAAAACATGGGGAGCAAGCCCATGGTTTTTTTTTTTTTTTGGATTGGATTTTAGTACATAAAATATTAGGTTCCAGTGTAATTTGATTACAAAAAAACATAGAGAAAAATATAATAAAAATAGCATAAGGTTCAGAAATTAATATTGAGTAATAACATAAAGTCAAAAAATATTTTATTTCATTTTATTTTGAATAAATGTTCAGTATAAAAATATACAAACTATTAAATTCAAAATATTGTGAATAATTATTTAAGAAAATTATATATTATTTTTATTATATAAAAATACAGGATTTCACATGGATTTACCCTAGCTGAGGCCCAGGTAGTGCACAATATCTTGGCAATAGATGAGGGCTTGTATGTCAGTGCCCAATCAATCAATTTCACGAACAAGCTCCAACATGTGCCAGGAATGGGGTTGGGAAGAAGTGGCTGGAAGGGCGTCACAGCATTGGCTGATGTGCCACGTAATCCACGTGCCTTTAGTCTTGTCTATACACCCACCAAAGACGATTGGGTTAGGAAAGGAAAAGAGATGGCAGGAAGAGCCAGAGCTAAGCAGATTGGGAAGCGCTATGAGCTGGTGCATAGACCAATCCGGGGAACCCTAAATGGTCAGTTTCCTTGAACCCTAGTTCAACTCTGAGAAGCAGCGAGTTCCTGGCTTTGAAAATTTCTTTGATTTGTAGCTACAAGACAGTGATACAGAGGAAAGGGCTGAGCCAATTACTGCTGAAGCTGAAAAGATCATAGAAAATGACTCAAGCAGTAGCGAACTTGAAGTAGGGGCAGCACTGGCATGTCTCATTTCGGATCCCCCACTTGACTCAGAGAGCTTGGAGGATAACCTGACTGTTTCCATGATTGGGGACCAACTGGGTGTGAACCCTTCTAGCTGTATTTTGGATGCATCTGATGTACCATCTCTCATTTGGCAGCTGGAGGAGGGCTACTTGCCTAGTAGTTTTGAGTTGGGTAGTGAGCCAGAATCTAATTCCACAGAGTCTGCGGAGTCAGAATCAGATTCCGGTTCTTCTGAGTCTTAGTCTGGTATTCTTGGGGGTGATAACCCGGATGGCAATGTCTTGTCCAGGTCGTCCTTTTCTTTTTCTTTTGAGTCAGTTGTAACCAAAGAGCTAGAGAAGCTGGACTTTATAAATGAGAATGCCACTGCAGATTCTGAGTATTTCTCCATGCCCCTTGTTTATTGCATTGATTAGGACTTTCAAAATTTTAATGAAAACAATGAGGAAGGAATTCCTTTGGTTTTGAAAATTTTGATTAATCGAGAGGATGAGAGGTTTGTAAAACCCCTTGCTAATGAAATCATTTCTTTTAACGTGGGTATTGAGAAGGATCCACGTCTAGTCCAGATTGGGTCCACGTTATCTTCGGAGGAGCGCGAGGGCTTAGTCTCTTTATTAAAAGATTTCGAAGATGTTTTCGCATGGTCCTACGAAGACATCCTTGGAATCAATCTGAAGATTGTACAGCATCAGATCCCTTTTGACCCTGATGCCCAACCCATCAAACAGAAGTTGCGGAGAATACGTCCGGATTGGGCGTTGAAGATTAAGGAAGTGGTCACCAAGCAGATAGACGCAAGGTTCTTGTTAGTATCTAAGTATCTAACTTGGTTGGACAACATTGTCCCAGTGTCGAAGAAAGATGGCAAAATTCGGGTGCATGTGGACTTCACAGTTTTGAAGCCAGTCCAAAGGACGACTTTCCCTTGCCGCACATCGATGAGTTAGTGGATTTCATTGCAGGCCATGCATTGCTCTCCTTCATGGATGGATTTTTTGGGTATAACCAGATTCTGATGGCATCCTAAGGATAGAAAGAAAACTACTTTCACTACGCTGTGGGGAAACTACTGCTATGGGGTGATGCCGCTTGGGTTGAAGAATGCCGAGGCTACTTATCAAAGGGTTGCAACCACTATTTTGCATGATATAATCCATAAAGAGGTGGAGGTGTACGTGGACGACATGATTGTCAAGTCCAAAGAAAAAGAGGGCCACTACATCGCCTTGAAGAAATTATTTCAACGAATCAAAGAATACAAACTGAGGTTGAATCCGTATAAATGTACTTTCGGCATAACAACAGGGAAAATGCTGGGTTTCTTGATCACACAGAGGGGCATTGAGGTCGATCATTCCAAAATCAAGGCCATCCTAGAAATGACACCACCAAGGACTGAAAAGGAGGTGTGAGGCTTTCTAGTATGTAAGCATGATGTGTATTAGATGCAAGCATGATGTGCAGAATCAGTGTATGTAGAAGTCAGATACAATGTGTGAATCTAGTATGTAAGTGCAATACGACAGATGTAGTGTATCATTACAGTTTGGGAAGTTTTCAGTTGAATTTTCAGCGTCAGTGTGTCAGTGGAAATTTGATGCCTGGTATGTGAAACTGAAGAAATTACCTGAATACCGTAGAGGCTAAGCAGTGCCTCTCTCATTTGTACTATCCCCATCAGGGAGGCTATAAACTCAAGAGCACCTCCTGTATACTCGATGGATGCTTGTAAATGTAGTTTGAATGATCAGTATCAGCAAATAAACATATCTGAGATGAAGTATGGGGTGCAAATGTAAAGTGTGGTTCATACCTGAGTCAGGCCTCGGACCCCGACAGGTCGTGACCAGCCGCCATAGGCTCAATCAGAACCTGGTAGGCATCCCCTGCGTGTCACTAGCAAGTCAGCGTGGTAGGAAGCTCTGGCCAGTCAGTCCTCTGCCTCGCCCGAGAAGCTCCTCTACCACGGGCCCTGCTCGCCCGAGTCACTCTAGGCCTTTCTCTTGTGGCAGGCGCTCTCACCTCCTCACCTCCACGAACACCAGTTAGAGGCAGCATCAAATGTGTCTGGATGAAGGCTGCATAGTCACCCTCCACTGGTAAGTAGTCGGCGTCCAGGCCCACCATAAACTGGATGACCTCCTCAATGGATAAGCCATCTGTAGATCGCATAGACCATGACAGAACCATCGGAATGATCGAGTCAGGTAGGCCCATAATCTGGTGCACGAAGCGCTCGCCCAAGAACTAGGCCCAGCAGACTGGGTCCTCGAGTAGAATGTGGTAGCGGGAGGTGGTCCAGGCCCCAGCATACTGGTCCCGAATCCCAGCTGGCATCAAGGCCCATGGCTGCCACTTGATCTAGAAATAGAGGTTGTACAGATTATTAGTTGCTGTCAGTTGCTAAATGTGAATCAGAATAGTTTCAGAGAAAAAATGACTATGTTTCGGATTGCCTCATGGGCAGCTACTGTGTCGAAGTGATGCCTGAAGAATGTGAAGGGCTCACAGGTCCTACGTTGGAGTCGACTGTCATATCTTTACGAATAGGGGACTGCCAATGGAAGCTCCTCTATAGGCTCTGAGGCGAGAGTTGGAAAGTATGCATGCACCTATAGCTGCGGGGAGAATGTAGTGGTATGTGATCAATACAGTGTGAGCAGATATAGAAGTGCAAAGCAAAAAGCATACAGTATGAGCAGATACAGAAAGTGCAAAGCAGAAAGCATGTGTGTTAAAAAAGATGTAAAGCAGAAACTGTAAAGAAACTGCAAAGTGCTAAGTGGAAATTGAGATGTGTACCTCCCAGGCTCGCTAGTAGCCTCCAATCAAGTCTCCTCGCAGACGGGAGGTAAAGCTCATGTATCCGTATAAAGTGGCGAGGCCGGTTCCACCCCAGTCGTAAAAACGAACCTGAGGGAGGGTCACCAGGGCACTTAGCAAATGCAGGTGTACGGTGTTCCACCTGATCAAAAATAAGGTGGTACCGAAGACGAACATCAGGAAGCCCCTAGCGTATTGCTCTGTCTCCTTTACTGTCTTGAGCTCGCTACCTTTGAATCTCTCGGTAAACCAGGTGTATCTGACCATGCCCGTCCGGTATGTAGGTGGATGTGCCCCCAACAGCTCGAACCAGGCTGCCTTCTACTCCTACATGTCTATATCAAGAGGGATCAGGTCGCCCCCTACGTCCAAACCAGTGATCATGGCGAAGTCATAGAGAGTTATCGTCTTCTCCCCTGTGGTGGAAAAGTGGAACGAGTTGGTGGTATCCCACCACCTCTCCATGAGCGCTACTAAGAGAGGACTACTCGTGACTACTCGAGTCAGGCCAGAGCAGAAAATGCCAAAGCTAGCCTCATCAATGATGTCGTGAACTCCAGTGAGGAGCTCGTCCTACTAATCTCAAGCAATCGTAACATCGTAGCCTCTGAAGGCGCAAGACTCACCATGCGGCAAAGACAGATGAATCAGATATAAGGCAGTGCATGAAATGCAATCAGATGAAGGCAGTGCAAGAAATGCAAGTAAAGAAAGGCAAAATGCATGAAAATAGAGTTCATACCTCAACAACAATAGCCAACAAGTGAAAAGCCAACTCCCTCTGTAGGAGGTCCTCCGGTGCGTCGCAAGCAAACTCAGTGAAGTGTTTGATGCCTCCGACAGTAGGCAATATATGTGTATAGGGGTGATATCTCTTCGGATTGAAAGGTCGTACCCTCAGCGGTAGCGGCTCTGGCTCAGCCTTAGGTTTGAACTCTGCCTCTAGGTCGGCCTCAAGGGTAGCTACTGGATCCTCTACCTTGGGAATAGGTAGAACTACTGCGGAAATCTCGGGAGGAGCCCCGTCATGAGGAATCTCGTCCGCCATTTGGAAAATGGGTGCGAAGCAAGTGAAAAAGTGAAGAAAAATGCCAAAAAGAGGGTAAACTTAGAAAAAGTCAAACCCTAAGAGAGAGAAAGTGGAAGAAAAAGTCAAAGCTGAGAAAAGTACACAGAACTCGAGAGAAACTTGAGGGGAATAAGCCTAGAATGGTGGAAATGAGGAAAGAAGCACCGAAATCAAATTTCAATCGGTTTATAGTGAAGGAAACAAAGAGGGTTTAGTGAATCAACTTCGCGCGAGGCGTTGGAAAATGCATAGAAAGCACGAATCTAGAGAGAAAGAGTGTCTAGAGAGAGAGGAAGGAAGATTTTGGATATGAGGTTGTGAGGAAATGAAGAGTTGTGGCCTATATTTAAAGCCCCGAGGCTAAAAGACCAAAAAGCCCCGAATCTGCCATGGATGGTTGGCAGAGGGCCGGCAAAGCCCATCGGTGGCCGACAAGGCTCATTAGTGGCCGACACTTGGCTAGCAGCCTCCCCTTGTGGCCAACAGGTGTCCCATGGCCTCCCTTGGGGTCTTGATGCTGTTTTGTGTCCTTGGTTTCCAAGAAGTGTAAGGACAACTTACTGCTTGGTTCAATTTGTCTCTACGAAAGCTTTAGGCTGTGTTTTTCGGTGCACGATGTTCGTCACTTGTCAACATGAACGAGGTGTATCCTTTAAACATATGGTAACTCTTCCGGGAGGTAAATCAGAAGTTTGCTATTGACTTTGTTTTTGTTATGCTTTTGTACCTTGCGTAGAATACGCATTTTGTTTTGTTGCATGAATATGCATTTCTCCATTGGTGTATCGAATATGCATTTCACGTTGTTGCATGAATATGTATTTCACTTCTTTACGTAGAACATGCATTTCATATATGTTGTTACACAAGGTATGTATTTCACTCATACTGCATGTCCGTCTTGTATCCGTTATGAATCATGCATAGAACATGCTTCCGCTCTTGAATCACGTATATAATATCCTTTTTTTTTTGTTTCGCATAGAACATGCCATTAACATTGCATCTCGAGTGTTTGTTTCTCATAGAACATGCCATTGCCATCATATCTCGGTTGTTTGTCTTGTATTGAACATGCCTTGTTACTGTATCACACTTGTTAAGTTTCTTTCTTACACATGCACGATATTGTATGTACGGTTCATTCAGAGGAGTTCTGGGTAAAATCATTTGTCCCATTTTCGGATCATATCCTTTTCTCCCATCGTGTGAGACGCGTTAGGATTGTTACCTTTAGGTTAAAAACATTCAGGTACGCCCGGTGTTCACACCACCCTTCAGTTAAAAACATTCGGGTACGCCTGATGTTCACACCACCCTTCAGTTAAAAACATTCGGGTATGCCCGGTTTTCACACCACCCTTTGGTTAAAAACATTCGGGTGCCCCTGGTGTTCACACCATCCTTCATTTAAAAACATTCGGGTGCGCCCGGTGTTCACACCACCCTTCGATTAAAAATATTTGGGTATGCCCGGTGTTCAAACCACCCATCGGTTAAAAACATTCGGGTGCACCTGGTGTTCACACCACCCTTCGGTTAAAAACATTCGGGTGCACCCCGTGTTCACACCACCCTTTTTCTCCTCACTCTTGCAACACGTTTGGATCTCGATTGAGACCACGGGTGTGCCTGACGGTTACATCGCTCTTCGCCTTTGCTACAGGACGCATAGTTAAGCTTTAGTTTTCTTACATCCTTTCAGCATGAAATGTGGTTTGGCTTGTGTTTCTCACGCGTGGTGTGTTTATCTACTTACTTCTTTTCATGATTGGAATTGTTGTACCTTGTTTCAGTTTGTTTAAATGTGGCATTTTCTTTACATTGCATTTGCATTCAATTGTTTCAGTGTACAGCCACATTGCATGATCATAAGTTATGTTCTTGCGCATATCATTTGCATTTTGCTCCAGAACTACACGGGTTTGATTCCTTACAAAGGGCTACGTAGGCAGCCTATGGGCACAACCATTTATTTTTGTCTTGATTGTTTGTCCAAGTCTTACGCCCTTATCAAAATGGGCCGTCTCTGGGCTTTGACATTCACTCACGTCATTTCAAGACTCCGAGTTCTATGAAAGGGGGGCAACTGTAGACACCCTATTTTTGACGGCCCTTACAACTTTTACGTCCTTGCAGGTACACCCGATGATGAGTCTATTTGCTCACCAAGCACTCGAAGTCCTCGGCGGAACGCCACAACTTTGAGACTTTCTCATCCTTTATCCTTTTTGTCTCATTTTTTGGACCATGCCTTGTATTTCCAGCTTACAACCTCTGGTGGCTTGCCGGCCATCCCTAAAGGCTGCCGACCATTACTTTTGGTTTGCTGGCCACTGATGTGCCTTGTCGGTCACTAGTGATGGCCGGCCGGCCACCACTGATGGCCGGCCGGCCACCACTGATGGCCGGCCGGCCACCACTGATGGCCGGCTGACCACCAGTGTTTTCTACAGATATTTTGTGCCAGCTATTTGCACAGATGCATGCATCTGTCCACACGTGGAGGGCTGGATCTCCTTGTAGCAATTTCATGTTTTCTATATATAGGGACCCCCTCTCTTATGTTTTGGGGTTAGAAAATTTTAGACTAAAAAATTTATCTCTCTACAAATTCTCTACACTTTTGCCTACTTACGCTACACTCTTGTCTATACTTCCTTAACCAAATCCTCTCACCCTTGAGCTGAGGTTCCTTGAGGCCTTCTTGGAGCTCTTAAAGTTGGTTTTGGCTTGAATTGTGGCCTAGAATTACTCTTTGCTTCTAGAGGTATAATATTTGCTTTATTAGCTTGCTTTGCATATTTGTTTTTTCTATCTTTTTCCACTGTTTTTGGACCGTTTTTCAACTGTAAAAAACTTTATTTTTATGGGTTGAAATTCGTGTTTTTGGCCATTTAAGGTAAGGGGGTAGTTCACCCCTCTTCATTCCTTATTTGAAAGGCCATTTCACCTTTCTTTCTCATTTTCAAGCAATCTATTTTTGGGCCTTTAAACACTGATTTTCAGTAGTAAAAATCAGGTTTTGAAGTCCAAATTTGGAGGGGTTAGCCTCCCTCTCTCTTGTCTTGTTTGCTACCGTAGTTGGTGCTATGGCTTAGCTTATTTTTTTAGGTTATTGTAGCTTTAGTCTAGTATGCTTTAGGCTCTATTTTGAACTGTTTTAACTTTTTTTTGGGTTGGTTATTGCATTTGAGTCCTGTATTGCATAGTTGTAGTGTAATAGTCCTCACAAGCTTGGTGTTTTAGGCCATTATCCACAACTTGTTTGAGTTGATTGCATGTTTTTCGTGTTTTTCACACTTAAATTCAGCACTAATCATCTTTGCAACCTCCCTCCTTTCTTGGCTTTTAATTTTTCTTTGAAAGTGGTTTCAAGTCACTTGCTTGCCAAAGTGTAAAATTGAGATTTCATACTTAATGGTTTAATCCTTTAGGGGGTTCATTACTAACGGTATATACTTCTTTCATACCTAAAGCAACTTGTGTTTGGAGCCCTTTTTTCCATTAGAGGACTTTAATTCACCAAATGGACTTAATTGGATTAAAGAATGAAATGAGTAACTAAAACTTAGGATTAAAAGTGAGCAAGATAATAACTTGGTGTGTTCAATCGGACGTTAATTGAACACAAGGTAGCTTGGGCCATTTCATTCTTGTTAGTGATTGAAATGATCCAAGTCTCCAAGGTCAACTTTTTCCCTTGATCTTTCATGAAAGGGAGGAAGCTTGTGTCTTGTTTTGCATTTATTGAGCTTGCATCTCTTGAGTCACAAGCCATCATGCAATGAAGTTGCTTGAGTTGGTGGTTTGTGGCTTAAGTTCACCATTCCTTGGACTTACACATGAAAAGGAGGGGTGAGTTGTGCAAACAATCTGTGAGAATACCCTCTTTTTGCTCTATTTGCCCTCTGTTGCAGCAAGATGAACCAGTGCATCAGTGGCCAGTAGGTGGCTGATAGACCACCATCTATGGCCGGTAGATGGCCAGCAATCTTCGCCAATGGCTAGATGGCTACTGATGCAAATCTTAGCAGAGTGTTGGTAAATTGGAGCAAAATTGTTCTGGAAGTGTTCAATAGTGCAAACAGAGACTTTCGGGAGCCAAACGGTGGTCTTTTCGGGTGGAGATCAAGCATGAGCATGCACATCCTTCATTTCCCGAGGTAGAGTAGCTAATTAGTTTAGTATAGTTACATAGTTTAATTATTAGTTGCAATTGTTTTGTAATTATTTAATTAGTTAGTTAGCTAATTAGTTCATTTGTTGTTGTAATAATAGTTAATTAGTTTAACTACTTATTTATTTTGGTTTGTAATAAATAACTTAATTAGCTTATCTTAATTAGCTTAATTAGCTTAGCTTAGTTCTCCATTTGGACTCTCCTTCGTGAAAGCGTGACGTAATAATGTGTATGTCTTCCAGGCCCACGCCTTTCTCCCTTTTATTTAACTGCTTTTGATGGTTAGATTAGGAGCAACATGTTTCAATTAGTATACCTTATGCTTGCATCCATTCATTTTGTATTGCATGCACCGAGGCTTGGCGCATCATTCAAACTGCATTGTCATTTCAAATACTTCGTTGAATATGTGTTTAGACTGCATGTTATCAAATCAATTCATATGCCATGTTTAGTAGCCGAGCCTATTAGTTGCATTATCGCACCTGTTGCATTAGGCATATTGCATAAGTTAGGAATCATGCATTTTTCTAATTAGTTTTTTTTTCTCGGCTTGGAGTACTAGGTGAGTTTTTAGTGCTTTAGCATACTTGCATGAGTGTAAGTGATTGCCACGATTTGCATGCTTGCTATCAGGCTAAATGTTTACTTGTTGAACTGTTTGAATGCCCGTGGATGAAGGCTTGTTATTTGAATTGGAACGATTCAATAAATGTATGTTTAAGCCCACTTTGTTGAGTGGTAAATTCGCAAACTTTAAGCCCACTTGCGGTGGAAAAATCAAATCCTTTTCGTAAAACAAACATGAAATTGAATTGTTCCAATTTAGGCAAACTACTCTATACTTGCTTGTGCGCGCATCACAGAGTAAACCTAGCCTAATAACCAGAACAAGGGCATATAATGTTTATAAAAATCATATCATGATTAGTAGAGGCCAATCTTTGATCGGGTGAGGAGGGATGCTCAATTCATGACCTTCCCCTCTTGTACCTAAGTTCCCGAGCCGAGACAACTTTGGTGATGACGGACACGTGGCCTTTGTCACAAGTTATGGGTTCTCTAAATTTTCTCAAAATAAAATATTTAGGTGACGACTCTGTATCTGGCAAAATAGTCCAATTTTGGCATTTTTTTATTCAAAATCAATTTTTCAAAAGATTTGTCGGATTTGGACTCTTTGGTGTTTATCAATTTCACATTGCACTTGTGAGATTAGATTCAAAACCGCAAGAGTTCAAACTGTAGGGCTATTTTTGAGTTTCCGAAAGGGGGCGCGAAAAAGTCGAGCTACAGTTTTTGGCGACTCTGCTGGGGATTTAGAGAACTTGACTCGTACTCATGATATGACATTTTATCTACACTTATGTGTTTCTTTCCATTTGCATTTCCATTGGTGTGCCTAAGTCACTGTGTTTGCCGTCTGCTATTCCTGGACGGTTTACCGGAGGCATGCTTGGGAAAATGTGCCAAAAGGCTGACCGGTCGCTGGCTCTGCCACGATGGGTACACAACCCTTAGATTTGGACTACCGCTGTACCATTTGATCCTCCTTTCACTTCTCAGTGTTAGGTGTGAGAGGTATATTAGGTAGTCTTGCTAAGGTACCCTTTTTGACCAATCGGCCTAGATGCATATCGAAAAGCCATAGAGACTATTCCAAACTAAGACATGTTGCTCACCTGAATGCAGGATTGTGTGAAACCATTTTGCTTGAATAGTCACCCCTAGTTCCTGACGAAACTAGAAGAGGGTAACCCTACCCTCTCATAGGGGTATTTTGGCTCTTACTTAACTGGTATGTACTTTTAGAGCGAAACTCTACAGGAATGTGCGTATCAGTTGCAAGTTTAGATATCCGATTTGGGGGTAGAAATCAGTGTTGAGTGCAGTTCTATAGCTTATGATTACAATTGTGTCTTGTTCACACCCGAGCTGAGGTGCTATGCGGTTTTTGATTTTCGCTTTCCTTTTTTTATTTATTTCTTTTTTGCAAGATAGTTTATCACAATTGCTTCAGACAGTACTGTTACCCCCCAAGCACTCTGTACCCGTGTAAGAAGACGTTACAGATTCGGGGATCTTGTTAGGGGGACAGCCTGTGTTTGCTTCACTCCCACCGATTACTAGATAAAGGAGGGTTAGACATAATTCACCAATGCAGCAATCACCCACATTCAATCAGGTTTCATCTTCTACATCTAGGCCAGCAAGAGATTACTCGCCTATTCAGATGACTCAGTACCCTGTAGCTTGTATGGAGGACTTGATTCGTCATCTCCAACAAATAGTGGAAACCATGCGGCAAGATGCTGCTTGTCAAGCTAAAGTTATAGCCCATCAACCCGTAGTGATAAATAGGTTGCAGCAACAGCAACCACCACAACAAGTAGGGACTTCTACTTCCCATGCACCTCCTGTGGGTATACCAGCACCCGAAATCACTGTTAATGTCCAAGAGAATCTAGGCAATACAGTAGATCTCATTTTACCGAGCTGTAAGCCTCCAAGGCATTAGTTTACCAAACCAAGCCTCCAGTTGAATTTGAAGTTGACCCGACTGTACTGAAGGTCAACAAGCTGGAGAAGCTTCTCAAGCAGGCATAGGGTGTGAACTCAATCCCTGATATTGAAGATGGATATACCGACCCCGCAGTAACTTTGCTGGATTGGTTCAAAATGCCACATATAGACCGGTTCAATGGCTCTGGGGATCCTATGGTCCATTTGTGGTTGTTCTTCGATATCTTACGGCTGATGGGCCTTACTAGAGTTCAAAAGTTGTCGCTTTTTGGCTGAACCCTGTCAGGAATAGTGGCTATCTGGTATGCAATGCTGGAAGACTCTGTGAAACAAAGTAGGGAGGAAATGACTGAGGCTTTCATCGCACAGTACTCCTACAACACCCAGATCAAGGTCACAACCCGTGATCTTGAAGCAACTCGTCAGGAGCCAAATGAGGGCTTCTCGGACTTTGTAATGAGGTGGAGGGCCAAGGCTTCGATGATGACTACCAGCCGTCCTAGAAGGATCAAATCATAATGGTGGTCCGCAATCTACAAGGGAAATTACTGCAGAAGATGGTTGTCCTACCATTGTTCACATTCACTGAGCTCCTTGAAATAGGAGTTCAGATTGAAGATGCAATAAAACAGGGGTTGATAACCAATGAAAAAGAGCAGGTCAAGAGGCCTTTCATATGCAGTTCCAATGCAACCACAAGTGGAATCACAACTACGCGACCATCTGATGTGAATGTCGTCTCCACTACATCCAAGACAACCAACCCTTTTGTCAGCACAACTCCACAAACCTCAAATAACCAGGCCCGATCCCAGAGGACCTTCACCCCGCTCTATATGCCTTTGTCCCGAGCCCTAAGGGTGCTGATCGAAAACGGGCATCTCAAGCCGTTAGAGCCTCCCCACTACCCGATCCTCTCTTGCGTAAACACAACCCGGCCAAATACTGTGTTTTTCACTAGCAGCACGGTCACGACACTGACCAATGCTACAGGCTGTGTCATGAGACTCAAGATCTCATCGATAACAAGGTAATAGCACCACCCTAAAAGCCAAATGTGACCACCAACCCTCTTTTGGCCCACAACCAACTTCCCCCACCCTAAACCTAATACACACACTGGCATATACATCACCCCTACCCACTTACCCAAGCCTGAAGTGTTCATTCCAGAAAGCACAAACTTGTGCATGATGGACATGTCCACACTCCGACCTAAACCCGTGGTGGTGACAATGGCAGAAGAAGGGAAGTTGGCCTTGGAGGAGAATGCCAGTCCATTGTCTGAGGGCTCTACGGACTTATTTGAGAGGGCTATGACCCGTGTTGTTACATTGTGTCAGTTGATCAAGCTAAACCAGAAATGCTATTGCCAACAGCGACAGAGGTCAATATGGTCAAAATGGATGGCCCAAGTCAGGGATTGGACGATCTAGCGGAGTTGGAAGAAGACTTAGACAAACCGCAGTTCTATGATGAGCGAGATCAGGGGGACGTGCAGATTGATTGGTTTGATCTGAATGGGTCGACAGAGAACTCTGGGTTGTTGAGCGATGAACTCGACGTGGAAGAGGGAACTGAACCAAAACCTGCAGTGGCCAAAATGGCTGAAGAAAAAGGGAAATTGCTGGAGAGCACTGACATCAAGAATTTAGCTCAGGAACTGGGCACCATGAGTACCGCAGATACAGAACAGGAAGTCACATTGAAGCGATTTGTGCAAGATAGAGATCAAGACAAACAGGTAGTTGGAAAAACCCAAATCCCTGCGGGGAATATTTGTGATGAGAGAATGGTCAGATCGGAGCCAGACAATTGTTTGTCGGTCGTCGAAGGAATATAGTGAGAGGACGACGATTTACTCCTGGTTGACATCGATGAGGACTGGGGTGAGTCCCCGCTAGACAATACTTGGTATACTGAGGAAATTGACCACACGACGAGGAGGGGGCGGTATTTTAAACCCCCGCACTTGGACCAAGCTGAAGCTTCCAGGAAGGATAGAGAGGTTGAGAAGTAGAAGGAAAAACAGTTGGAAAAAGAGGCGGTGCTAAAACAGCTGAAGAAGATTCAAGCCGATATTTCTATTTGGGGTCTGCTCATGGCTTCTCGGGTGCATCGATAGGCTGTATTATCAGCAATGGACAACACCAAATTGTCCAGTGACACCATTCTTGAATAGCTTGTGGGACTAGTTTTCCCAGGTGGTGCCAGTCCAACCCTAGCTTTTTTCGAAAAAGAACTATCGCCAGAAGGCTCAGCACACAATAAACCTCTGGACATATGAGTGAAGTGAAAAGAAAAGTGGGTACCAATGGTATTGGTTGACACCGAGTCAACAATCAGCATCTGTCCATTGCGTACAGCCTATGCCACTGGTCTGAAACCAATATATTTCGTGCCTACAGCCCAGGTGATTTGGGCGTACGACAATATGAGTAGAGAGGTGATGGGCACAATACAGATCAGAGTTCAAGTGGGCCCAACGTAACTGGATATTGAGTTCCATGTCCTGGTTGTACCGACCACTTTCAATCTATTGCTAGGAAGGCTGTGGCTAGGCCAAGTAAAAGTTGTCTTCTCTACCCTTCACCAAATGCTAAAATACCCCTATGGAAAGGGGATGGCTATTGTGTTCGGGAATTCATCTATCCATCCTCCGCCAGAGGTAACTACACATGTGATGGAAATTGTTTATGGCGAGGAGGATGTTTTCCTTTCTGGATTTACCCTAGCTGAGGCCCGGGTAGTGCAGAACATCTTGGCAATAGATGAGGGCTTGTATGTAAGTGCCCAATCAATCTATTTCCTGAACAAGCTCCAACATGTGCCAGGAATGGGGTTGGAAAAAAGTGGCCGGAAAAGCATCACAACATTGGCCAATGTGCCACATAATGCACATGCCTTTGGTCTTGGTTATACGCCCACCAAAGAGGATTGGGTTAGGAAAGGAAAAGAGATGGCAAGAAGAGCCACAGCTAAGCAGACCACGAAGCACTATGAGCTGGTGCACAGACCAATTCAGGGAACCCTGAATGGTCGTTTTGTTCGGGAGGGAGAAGACTTCCCATTTTGCGGTTTCCCCGAACCCTGGTTCAACTCTGAGAAGCAGCGAGTTCCTGGCTTTGAAATTTTCTTTGATTTATAGTTACAAGATAGTGATATAGAGGAAAGGGCTGAGCCAATTACTGCTGAAGCTGAAAAGAGCAATGACTCAAGCAGTAGCAAACTTGAAATAAGGGCAGCACTAGCATGTCTCCTTTCAGATCCTCCAATTGACCCAGAGAGCTTGGGGGATAACCTGACCGTTTCCATGATTGGGGACCAACCGGGTGTGAACCCTTCTAGCAGTATTTTGGATGCATTTGACGTACCATCTCTCATTTGGCAGCTGAAGGAGGGCTACTTCCCTAGTAGTTCTGAGTTGCGTAGTGAGCTAGAATCTAATTCCACAGAGTCTGTGGAGTCGGAATTAGATTCCGGTTCTTCTGAGTCTCAGACCGGTATTCCTGGGGGTGATAACCCGAATGCCAAGGTCTTGTCTAGGTCATCCTTTCTTTTTTCTTTTTTTTGAGCTAGTTACAACCGAAGAGCTAGATGAGCTGGACTTTATAAATGAGAATGCCATTGCAAATTCTGAGTATTTTTCTGTGCTGCTTGTTTATTGTATTGATCATAACTTTCAAAATTTTAATGAAAACGATGAGGAAGGAATTCCTTTGGTTTTGAAAATTTTGATTAATCGAGAGGATGAGAGGTTTGAAAAACCCCTTGCTAATGAAATCATTCCTTTTAACGTGGGTATTGAGAAGGATCCACGTCTGGTCCAGGTCGGGTCCACGTTGTCTTCGGAGGAGCGCGAGCGCTTAGTCACTTTATTAAAAGATTTCAAAGATATTTTTGCATGGTCCTACAAAGACTTGCTTGGAATCGATCTGGAGATTGAACAGCATCGGATCCCTCTTGACCCTGAGGCCCAGCCCGTCAAACAGAAGTTGCGAAGAATACGTCTGGATTGGGCATTGAAGATTAAGGAAGAGGTCACCATGCAGATAGACGTATGGTTCTTGCTAGTATCTAAGTATCAAACTTCGTTGGCCGACATTGTCCCAGTGCCGAAGAAAGATGGCAGAATTCGGGTGTGTGTGGACTTCAGGGATCTGAACAGAGCTAGTCTGAAGGACGACTTTCCCTTGCCATACATCGATGAGTTAGTGGACTTCACTGCAGGCCATGCATTGCTCTCCTTCATGGATGGATTTTTCAGGTATAACCAGATTCTGATGGCACCCCGAGGATAGAGAGAAAACTGCCTTCACTACGCCGTTGGGAACCTACTGCTACGGGGTGATGCCATTTGGGCTGAAGAATGCTGGGACTACTTATCAAAGGGCTACAACCACTATTCTGCGTGATATGATCCATAAAGAGGTCAAGGTGTACGTGGATGACATGATTGTCAAGTCCAAAGAAAGAGAGGGCCACTACACCGCCTTGAAGAAATTCTTTCAACGGATCAGAGAATAAAGACTGAGGTTGAATCTGCAGAAATGTACTTTCGACATAACAGCAGGAAAAATGCTGGGTTTCTTGATCACACAGAGGGGCATTGAGGTAGATCCTTCCAAAATCAAGGCCATCCTAGAAATGCCACCACCAAGGACTGAAAAGGAGGTGCGAGGCTTTTTAGGTAAAGTGCAATTCATAAGACGGTTTATTTCTAAATTAACCATGACTTGTGAACCACTTTTTGGTCTCCTGAAGAAAGGAAAGAAATTTTGATAGGATGATCGATGTCAATTCGCTTTTGAGCAGATCAAGCAGTACCTTCAGAATCTGCCTGTGTTTTCGTCACTAGAGCTAGGGAAGCCCTTGATTCTGTATCTGTCAGTCACCAACACAACAATGGGATGCATGCTTGCTCAAGGATCTAAGGATAGGGTGGAGAAAGCCATCTACTACTTGAGGAAGAAAATGCTGGATTACGAGACCCGCTGCACTTCGTTGGAGAAAGCTTGCCTAGCCTTGGTATGGGCCACCAGGAAGTTGAGGCACTACTTGTTAGCTCACTCCGTAATTCTGGTTTCGAGATTAGATCCCATCAAATATCTCTTTGAGAAACCAGTGCTTACGGGTAAGCTAGCCTGTTGCTTGCTTCTTCTCTCTGAATTTGATCTGAAGTATGTCACTCGCAAGTTGGTCAAGGAGAGAGCAATAGCAGGGTTCTTGGCAGATCACCCAGTAGAAGGGGATGAAGCGGTAGAATACCTATTCCCAGATGAAGCTATTTTGCAGGTCGAGGAAGAGATTTGGACAATGTACTTTGACAGAGCGTCTAATAAATATGGTTATGGGATAGGTGTGTTGCAGATAGCACTCAACAATTCCCATATACCTTTACCCTTCAAACTCTAGTTCAGCGTATCAAATAATGAAGCAGAATATGAGGCATGTATCGCTGGTTTGGAAGCCACCCTGCAACTATGGGCAAAAAGGTTGGACGTCATCGGGGACTCAAACCTAGTTGTTTCTCAAGCGAATGGAGATTGGAAGGTCAGTGAAGAAAAGATGAAGATCTATCACCAAACCTTGGACGTTTTGATCCCTAGGTTTGAAAAGCTAACTTTCACGCATCTGTTAAGAGAGAACAACAGGTTCGCTGACGCCTTATCAACTTTATCTCCCATGATAGACATCCCGCTTGGAGTCCGGATGCATCCGATCATCATTGAGCAGAGATATACACTGGCCTACGAGGTTATCGCCGCAATAGAGGAAGTACAAGATCAAAACCCTTGGTATTATGATATCTGGAATTTATTGGAAAATGAGGCTTATCTACCAAGGGCAAATGCCAAAGATAAGAGGGTAATATGGCGGATGGCCATTCAATTTATCATCTGCAGTGGTAGGCTGCACAAAATGGGTCATCTGGGAATGCACAAGTTGTGTGTCGAAACAGAGGAATCAATGCGCCTAATGGAGGCTATCCGTGGGGGAGAGTGTGGAGCACACATGAACGGAGTAATGTTAGCTCAGAAGATTCTTAGGCAAGGTTACTACTTGTCTACCATGGAGGAGGATTGTATCGATTTTTTTCAGCGATGCCACAAATGCCAAATTCATGCTAATCGCATGAATATCCCACTGTCAAAGCTGTACAACATGACTTCACCATGGCCTTTCTCAGTTTGGGGATTCGACATCATCGGTACAGTCACACCGAAAGGGTCAAACAGGTATGAATACATTCTAGTGGCACCGATTACTTCACGAAGTGGGTGGAAGCTCAGTCCTACGCAGTGTTGAAAGCAGCGCATGTGGCCAAGTTCATCCGAAACAACATCATTTGCCGATATGGGGTCGCAAATGAGATTATATCAGACAATGGTTCCCACTTGAAGAAAAAAGTGATTGACGTATTGGGGAAATACAACATGGCTTTTCATAAGTCATCTACATACCGGCCGCAAACCAATAGAGCTGTTGAGACTGCCAACAAGAACATCAAGCATATTCTACAGAAGATGGTTGAGACCTACAAGACTGGCCAGACAAATTTTTGTTCGCACTCTGGGGCTATAGAACTTCAATTTGGACGTCTACAGGGAAAACTCTTTACTCTCTTGTCTATGGGATAGAAGCTGTTCTGCCAATCGAAATAGAAGTCCCATCACTGCGAGTTATGGCTAATTATCAAATAGCAGAGGCAGACTGGCAGCAGAGCAGGTTCGAAGAATTGATGCTGTTTGATGAGAGAAAGCTGAAAGTATTGTACCATGTTCAAGGTTATCAACGCAGGATTGCCAGGGCTTTTAACAAGAAGGTTAAGTCCTCGAATCTCAAATAGGGGGATTTGGTGCTGAAAGACAACCAAGCTCCCATCCATGACCCTAGGGGCAAGTTCAGACCCAATTGGACTGGTCCTTACATCATCAAAACTATCTGGTTGGGTGGAGCTATTATTCACATGGACCTGGATGGCCTAGAATTTTCCCAACCGATCAACATGGACAAGTTGAAGAAATACTATTCCTGAGAGGCTCACTAGGCCGAAAACCCGGAAGGGCGACCTAGGCAAAAGCTAGAGCACAAAAAATTAGAAAGAAAGAAAAACTGAGCTCGCAAGGTTGAAAATCCTAAAGGGAAGCCTTGGCAAAAGTTAGAGCACCAAAGGAGAGTGTTAATACTCGAGTGAACCTAAACTGAACTACGTAAGGCCTGATTCCCATCTTCGAGATATGTAGGCAACTTCATCCTAAGGTTCAACCATAAACACCTCCAACTCAACTGTCATGTCCATATGTTGAGTCATCTTCGTCTGTTCTTTATCTAAAAGTTCGGTTGTGATCCTTACTCTGAGAGAAGAACTGGTTACAGTGCTAAGCAGTGTTATTCAATCAAGGGGCAATTTGTGATCTTTGGATTCGGGGTTGTGCATCTCGAGGATAGATTCTGTGTGTGTAGAGTGGTGATCCTTTTCAAAAATGGTTTTGAAAAGTTTTGATAAAAGTTGATTTTTGCTCAAATTTTACCTTTTACAACTTGTACCATTTTTGGACCAAAAGGAAAACTTTTAATGCTCACAACTTTAATTTCGTTGATTTCAATACAAAGTTCTCCAAACTCTTGATACAAATCAAAGTTGCTTTTATTACATCATAAGACTTGAAAAGTAAAGATCAAGGCAATAAACTAGGGGCATAGATGAGTCAGGTGCCCCTGCGTCCCCTGCTCGTGCTTATGGAAGCTTCTGATGCCAAAGTGGGCTCGGTTTGTACCTCATCTTTGAGCCAAGTTAGGTACTCACTCGAAAGGGCGCAGCTGAAATTAGGGGCAGGGGCCAGAAGTTCTCTCGTCCTCCAAGCAGTGAGGTACCTAGCCAAATGTGAACCTCGGACGGGAAATGAAACCAGGTACTCTACCCCCTCCTCTAGACAAGTCTGATCATGTCTAAACTGACGTTTGAACCAGAAAAGGAAGTAGAATACACAGTGTGTAAGGCCGATCAGCTGAATGCCAGGTTGTCGAGTCATGCTGTAGCTATAATTTTGGTTGGATTAAGTCAGGGGCAACACCAAGAAATGTCAGCAGCAGACATATGGCACATCTAATGGCGCCGCCATTCCTTATTCGGGAAATCCACTAGCTGTTGGCGGAAAAAGTATGCTCGAGCTGAGTATACGGGGAAAGAGTCCACTACCTTCAGTTTGTCCATTAACCACACCTGAGGAGGCATGAAAGAAAAGAGAAATTAAGGAATAGAGAGATGTACGTTGAGAGAAAAGTGAGAAAAGGGCTTTGAGAGAAAAACAGAGCATGAGTGCCAAGAGATGTGAGAAACACATATGAGAAAGGGTGGGAAACATTACCTAAAGGAGTATTGGACTTCCTGCGAATTTGGTGGTCTCTCACCGATGAAAGGCGTGTAGGCCCATCAAAGTCTCGACCAGCACCAAGTCGATGCAACTCTTGCCCTCTTTCAAACCTTGGGCCACTTCAATTATCCGAATGCTAGGCCCGTCGAAATTAAGGGCAAGAAGGAAATGTGCCAGCATACATAAACAAAGGGCGTGTTACTGAAAACCCTGCCAAAGAAGATCGCCACGGTCACTGATCTCAGGAAATCGGTGAATCAGACTAGGAATATTCAGCTCTCCATTGTGGACTAAGGATCGAGCCTTGTGTAGAGTGAGCCCACACATCCGTCCTAGAGCTTGAATGTGGCCGAAACGGGGCTGAGGTATGATTTCCTCATCGCGCCGAGACTCTATTTGTGCCTCAAATTCCTCTATTATTGGGTATATCTCTTGTCCCCTGAAACTAAAGATATGTGTAATTGGGTTCCAGCATCTAGCCGCGGCATGAAGGAACGAAAAACAAAGCGGAGAATGGCCCAGCGGGAAAAGTGCATTTATCCCGAAACCCCAGAAATTCATCTTTTTCAAGCCGTCTAAAGTCGGGATCCAATCTGAAAGTTTTTCGGTGAAAAATGGCTCCATTAGTGAAGAATTTGCAGCTAAAATGAAGAAATCACGAAGCTCAACCTTTTGTAGAAGATAAGGCAGTAAATGGAAGCCAGGTGTCAACAATCTGGAGGTCCTGCACATTGATGGCAGGCAGGTAGCTGGCAAGCCACATTGGTGGCCGGCAAGGGACATTGGTGGCTGGCAGACCACCTCTCATGGCCGGCATATGGCCGACAACCCCCATTTGTGGTCTGTAGTCTCTCACTCTAACCTACTATCCTCCTTTGTACTGAACAATGCTGAAAGCATGTGTTTTGTTTTGCTCTTTGTGTGTCTTGAGGTCTTGTTTTTAGTCCTTTTGGCTTTTAGCAAGTTTGTTGAGTTTGTATCTTTGTTGTGTTGTTTTGTTTATCGAGTTGTATGTTGTTTATCAAGTTGAATATTGCTTTTTGTGTCAGCTGTTGGTCAGCTCGTTACCCAATTAAGTTTTTTATTTCAATCAAGGGTGCTCCTGGCCAATTCAATTCACTGTCCATTTCATGCTATATGGTGTTCATGATGCAAAATACAACACTTTTTCATAAAAATTGGTTTTCATTCCAATCATGGTTGTTTTTACAAAAGTGAAGTACAAGTTTTTAAAGCAAACAAAACCTGTCTGAAGCTACAATGTACTAAAAACATAAACAAAAAAAACTAAGCAAAAATACAAAAAAATCAATGCTGGTTGCCTCAGGCTCGAGTGGCCCTCTTCGTTCTCTTTCTCGGAGGGGAAGACTCTGGAGCGTTGTCTTCGTGAGCGCCACTATCTGAACCTGTATTAGAACCCGAGCTGGCATTATCTCTACTATCTGCCTCAAAGCCCTCCTCAGCATCGTCATCATCGCTCCCGAAACTAGAGCCAGCGTCGTCATCTCCACTCTCAGATGATTTCGAATGCTGACTCGCTGCCTCCTCAGAGTCGCTCGTCTCAATGTCATCATCATTCAGAATAGGCTCTGAAGGACCACCCTCTGCTCGGGTGCCCCTAGCTGTTCCTCGATTGTGTGCCGGAGCCTCTCTCTCTCTCTCTCTCTCTCTCCTCCCTGCTGTTGGAGGAGGTACTGTTGGTGCAGGTACTGCAGCTGCCGCTGGTGCAAGTACTGCAGTTGCCGCTAGTGCCATCGGTATAGGTGGGATCTGAAAAGACCGTTGTCACATGTCAGTTACAATATGCATATTAGATGCAAGCATGATGTGCAGAATGAGTGTATGCAGAAGTCAAATACAGTATGTGAATACAGTATGTAAGTGCAATATGTCAGATGTAGTGTATCAGTGCAGTTTGGGAAGTTTTCAGTTGAATTTTCAGTGTCAGTGTGTCAGTGAAAA
The DNA here is from genome assembly GCF_055761805.1 of Camellia sinensis. Taxonomy (NCBI): domain Eukaryota; kingdom Viridiplantae; phylum Streptophyta; class Magnoliopsida; order Ericales; family Theaceae; genus Camellia; species Camellia sinensis. Next base: position 56,284,149 of record NC_138967.1, read on the forward strand.
TTTGATGCCTGGAATGTAAAACTGAAAAGATTACCTGAATACCGTAGAGGTTCTCATTTGTATCATCCCCATCAGGGAGGCTATCAGCTTGAGAGCACCTCTTGTATACTCGATGGATGCCTGTAAATGTAGTTTGAATGATCAGTATCAGCAAATGAACATATCTGAGATGAAGTATGGAGTGCAAATGTAAAGTGTGGTTCATACCTGAGTTGGGCTTCGGACCCCGACAGGCTTGTGACCAGTCGCTGCAGGCTCAATCGAAACCTAGTAGGCATCCCCTGTGTGTCGCCAGCAAGTCAGCACGGTAGGAAGCTCTGGCCAGTCAGTCCTCTGCCTTGCTCGGGAAGCTCCTCTACCACGGGCCCTGTTCGCTCGAGTCACTTTAGGCCTCTCTCTCGCGGCAGGCGCTCTCACCTCCTCACCTCTATGAATGCCAGTCAGAGGCAGCATCAGATGTGTCTCAATGAAGGCTACATAGTTACCCTTCACTCATAAGTAGTCGGTGTCCAGGCCCACCAAAAACTGGATGACCTCCTCAGTGGATAGGCTATCTATAGATCACATGGACCCAGGCAGAGCCATTGGAATGATTGGGTCAGGCAGGTCTATAATCTGGTGCACGAAGCGGTCGCCCAAGAACCAGGCCCGGCAAACTGGGCGCTTGAGTAGAATGTGGTAGCGGGAGGTGGCCCAGGCCCCAACATATTGGTCCCGAATCCCAGCTGGCATCAAGGCCTATGGCTGTCACATGATCTACAAATACAGGTTGTACAAATTATTAGTTACTATCAGTCGCTAAATATGAATTAGAACAGTTTCAAAGAAAAAATGTATGTGTTTCAGATTACCTCATGGACAGCTACTGTGTCGAAGTAATGCCTGAAGAATGTGAAAGGCTCATGGGTCCTGCCTTGGAGACGACCGTCATATCTCCGCGAATAGGAGACTGCCAATGGAAGCTCCTCTATAGGCTCCAGGGCAAGAGTTGGAAAGTATGCATACACCTATAGCTGTGGGGAAAATACAGTGGTATGTGATCAATACAGTGTGAGCAGATACAGAAGTGCAAAGCAAAAAGCACACAGTGTGAGCAGATACAGAAAGTGCAAAGCAGAAAGCACGTGTGTTGAAACAGATGTAAAGCAAAAACTATAAAGAAACTGTAAAGTGCTAAGAGGGAATTGAGATGTGTACCTCCTAGGCTCGCTAGTAGCCCCCAATTAAGTCTCCCCGCAGACGGGAGGTAGAGTTCATGTATCCGTATAAAGTGGTGAGGCCGGCTCCACCCTAGTCATAAAAATGAACCCGAGGGAGGGTCACTAGGGCACTTAGCAAATGCAGGCCTACGGTGTTCCACCAGTTCAAAAACAAGATGGTACCAAAGACAAACATTAGGAAGCCCCTAGCGTATTGCTCTGTCTTCTCTACTGTCTCGGACTCACTCCCTTTGAATCGCTCGGCGAACTAGGTGTATCTGACCATACCCGTCAGGTATATAGGTGGATGTCCCCCGAACAGCTCAGACCAGGTTGCCTCCCACTCCTCCATGTCTGTATCAAGAGGGATCGGGTCACCCCCTACGTCCAAGCCGGTGATCATGGCGAAGTCGTAGGGAATCATCGTCATCTCCCCTGTGGTGAAAAAGTGGAAGGAGTCCACGAGCGCTCCTAAGAGAGGACGGCTCGCGATGACTCGAGTTAGGCCAGAGTAGAAAATACCAAAGCCAGCCTCATCAATGATGTTGTGAACTCCAACGGGGAGCTCGTCATACCAATCTCGAGCAGTCGTAGCACCGTAGCCTCTGAAGGCACATGACTCACCCTGCAGCAAAGATAGATGAATCAGATATAAGGCAATGCATGAAATGCAATCAGATGAAGGCAGTGCAAGAAATGCAAGGAAAGAAAGGCAAAATGCATAAAAACAGAGTTCACACCTCAACGGCAATGGCCGACAAATGAGAAGTCGGCTCCCTCAGTAGGAGGTCCTCCGGTGCGCCGCGAGCAAACTCAGTGAATCGTTTGATGCCTTTAGCAGTAGGCAATATATGTGTCTGTGGATGATGTCTCTCCGGATCGAAATGCCACCCTCAGTGGTAGCGGCTCTGGCTCGGCCTCAGGCTCGAACTCTGCCTCTAGGTCGGCCTCAAGGTCAGCTACCGGCTCCTTTACCTTGGGAATAGGTGAAACTACTGGGGAAATCTCGGGAGGAGCCCCGTCATGAGGAATTTTGTTCGCCATCTGGAAAATGGGTGCGAAGCAGGTAAAAAAGTGAAGGAAAATGCCAAAAATAGGGTAAACTTGGAAAAAGTCAAACCCTAAGAGAGAGAAAGTGGAAGAAAAAGTCAAAGCCGGGAAAAGCGCGCAGAACTTGAGAGAAACTCAAGGGGAATAAGCCTAGAATGGTGGAAATGAGGAAAGAAGCACCGAAATCAAATTTCAATTGGTTCAAAGTGAAGGAAACAAAGAGGGTTTAGTAAATCAACTTCCGTGGGGCGTTAGAAAACGCGTAGAAAGTGCGAATCTAGAGAGAAGGAGTGTCTGGAGAGAGAGGGAGGAAGATTTCGGATATGAGGTTGTGAGGAAATGAAAAGTTGTGGCCTATATTTAAAGACCCGAGGCTAAAAGACCAAAAAGCCCCGAATCTGCCATCGATGGTTGGCAGAAGGCCGGCAAAGCCCATCGGTGGCCGACAAGGCTCATTAGTGACCAGCAGCCTCCCCTTGTGGCTGACAAGTGTCCTACGGCCTCCCTTGGGGTCTTGATGCTGTTTTGTGTCCTTGGTTTCCAAGAAGTGTAAGGATAACTTACTATTTGGTTCAATTTGTCTCTACGAAAGCTTTACACTGTGTTTTTCAGTGCACGATGTTCGTTACTTGTCAACATGAACAAGGTGTATCCTTTAAACATATGGTAACTCTTCCGGGAGATAAATCAGAAGTTTGCTATTGACTTTGTTTTTGTTATGCTTTTATACCCTATATGGAATATGCATTTTGTTTTGTTGCATGAATATACATTTCTCCATTAGTGTATAGAATATGCATTTCAAGTTGTTGCATGAATATGTATTTCGCTTCTTTACGTGGAACATGCATTTCATATATGTTGTTACACAAGGTATGTATTTCACGCATGCTACATGTGCGTCTTGCATCCGTTATGAATCATGCATAGAACATGCTTCCGCTCTTGAATGACGCATAGAATATGCTTCTTTTTTTTCACACAGAACATGCCATTAACATTGTAGCTCGATTATTTGTTTCGCATAGAACATGCCATTGCCATTATATCTCGGTTGTTTGTCTTGTATTGAACATGCATTCTTACTTTATCGCACTTGTTAAGTTTCTTTCTTACACATGCACAATATTGTACATACGGTTCATTTAGAGGAGTTCTGGGTAAAATCATTTGTGCCACTTCGGATCACGTCCATTTCTCCAATCGCGTGAGATGCGTTAGGATTGTTACACTTCAGTTAAAAACATTCGGGTACGCCCGGTGTTTACACCACCCTTTGGTTAAAAATATTCGGGTATGCCCGGTGTTCACACCACCCTTCAATTAAAAACATTCGGGTGCGCCCGGTGTTCACACCACCCTTCGTTTAAAAACATTTGGGTGCGCCTGGTGTTCACACCACCCTTCAGTGAAAAACATTTGGGTGCACCCGGTGTTCACACCACCCTTTTTCTCCTCATGTGTGCAACGTGTTTGGATCTCTGTTGAGACCTCCGGTGTGCCCGACGGTTATGTCGCTCTTCGCCTTTCCTGTGTGACGCGTAGTTAAGCTTTAGTTTTCTTACATCCTTTCTGCCTGAAATGTGGTTTGACTCATGTTTCTCACACGTGGCGTGTTTATCTACTTACTTCTTTTCATGATTGGAATTGTTGTACCTTGTTTTAGTTTGTTTAAATGTGGCATTTTCTTTGCATTGCATTTGCATTTGCATTCAATTGTTTCATTGTACGGCCTCATTGCATGATCATAAGTTACGTTCTTATGCATATCATTTGCATTTTTCCCTAGAACTACACTAGTTTGATTCCTTGCAAAGGGATACGCAGGCAGCCTACGGGCACAATCATTTATTTTTGTCTTGATTGTTTTTCCAAGTGTTACGGCCTTATCAAAATGGGTCGTCTTTGGGCTTTGACATTCAGTCACATCATTTCAAGACTACGAGTTTTGTCAAAGAGGGGCAACTGTAGACACTCCATTTTTGGCGGCTCTTACGACTTGGACGTCTTTGCACATACACCCGATGATGAGTCTGTTTGCTCACTAAGCACTCGAAGTCCTCGGCGGAACGCCACAACTTTGAGCCTTTCTCATCCTTTGGTGGCCTGCCGGCCATCCCTAAAGGCTGCCGGCCATCACTTTTGGTTTGCCGGCCACTGATGTGGCTTACGGGTCACCAGTGATAGCTGGCCAGCCACCACCGATAGCCGGCTGACCACCAGTGTTTTCTGCAGATATTTTATGCCAGCTGTGCCAGCTGTTTGCACAGATGCATGCATCTGTCCACACGTGGAGGGTTGGATCTCCTTGTAGCAATTTCATGTTTTCTATATATAGGGACCCCCTCTTTCATGTTTTGGGGTTAGAGAATTTTAGACTCAAAAATTTTTCTCTCTCTACAAATTCTCTACACTTTTGCCTACTTACACTACACTCTTGCCTATACTTCCTTAACCAAATCCTCTCACCCTTGAGCTGAGGTTCCTTGAGGCCTTCTTGGAGCTCTTAAAGTTGGTTTTGGCTTGAATTGTGGCCTAGAATTACTCTTTGCTTCAAGAGGTATAATATTTGCTTTATTAGCTTGCTTTGCATATTTGTTTTTTCTATCTTTTCCCACTGTTTTTGGGCTGTTTTTGAACGGTAAAAAACTCTATTTTTGTGGGCTGAAATTGGTGTTTTTAGCCATTTAAGGTAAGGGGTAGTTCACTCCTCTTCATTCCTTGTTTGAAAGGCCATTTCACCTTTCTTTCCCATTTTCAAACCATCTATTTTTCGGCCTTTAAACACTGATTTTCAGAGTATTTTCCGTAGTAAAAATCAAGTTTTGAAGTCCAAATTTGGAGGGATTAGCCTCCCTTTCTTGTGTCTTGTTTGTTAGCCTAGTTGGTGCTATGCCTTAGCTTTTTTTTTTAGCTTGTTGTAGCTTTATTCTAGCATACTTTAGGCTTTATTTTGGACTGTGTTAACTTTTTTTTTGGTTGGTTATTGCATTTGAGTCTTGTATTGCATAGTTGAAGTGTAATAGTCCTCACAAGCTTGGTGTTTTAGGCCTTTAGCCACTACGTGTTTGAGTTGATTGCATGTTGGTCGGCAATCTTCACCAACGGCCGACTGGCTACTGATGCAAATCTCAGCAGAGTGTTGGGAAGGTGGAGCAAAATTGTTCTAGAAGTGTTCAATTGTGCAAACAGAGGCTTTCGGAAGGCAAACAGTGGTCTTTTTGGGTGGAGATCGAGCATGCGCATGCACATCCTTCATTTCTCGAGGCAGAGTAGCTAATTAGTTTAGTTTGGTTACTTAGTTTGATTATTAGTTGCAATTATTTTGTAATTATTTAATTAGTTAGTTAGCTAATTAGTTCATTTGTTGTTGTAATAATAGTTAATTAGTTTAACTAGTTATTCATTTTGGTTTGTAAAAATTAGCTTCATTAGCTTAGCTTAGTTGTCCATTTGGACTCTCCTTTGTGAAAGCGTGATGTAATAATGTGTATGTCTTCCAACCCCACGTCTTTCTCCCTTTTATTTAACTGCCTTTGATGGTTAGATTAGGAGTAGCATGTTTCAATTAGCATACCTTATGCTTGCATCTATTCATTTTGTATTGCATGCACCAAGGCTTGGCGCATCATTCAAACTGCATTGTCATTTTAAATACTTCATTGAATACGTGCTTAAACCACATGTTATCAAATTATTTCATATGCCATGTTTAGGAGCCGAGCCTATTAGTTGCATTAGGCATATTGTATAAGTTAGGAATCATGCATTTTTCTAACTAGTTTCTTTTCTCGACTTGGAGTACTAGGTGAGTTTTTAGTGGTTTAGCATACTTGCATAAGTGTAAGTCATTGCCATGATTCGCATGCTTGCCATGAGGCTAAATGCTTACTTGTTGAACTGCTTGAATGCCTGTGGATGAAGGTTTGTTGTTTGAATTAGAACGATTCAATAAATATATGTTTAAGCCCACTTTGTTGAGTGGCAAATTCACAAACTTTAAGCGCACTTGAGGTGGCAAAATCAAACCTTTTTCGCAAAACAAACATGAAATTGAATTGTTCCAATTCAGGCAAACTAGTCTATACTTGCTTGTGCGCGCATCACATTGTAATGCTAGCCTAATAACCGAAACAAGAGCATATAATTTTGATAAAAATCATATCATGATTAGTAGAGGCCGATCTTTGATCGGGCGAGTAGGGGTGCTCAATTCATGACTTTCTCCTCTCGTACCTAAGTTCTCAAGCTGAGGCAACTTTGGTGATGACGAACACGTGGCCTTTGGCACGAGTCATGGGTTTCCTAAATTTTTCCAAAATAAAATATTTAAGTGACGACTCTATATCTGGTAAAGCAGTCCAATTTTGGCATTTTTTATTCAAAATCGATTTTCTAAAAGATTTGCCGGATTTGAACCCTTTGGTGTTTATCAATTTCACATTGCACTTGTGAGATTAGATTCAGAACCGCAAGAGTCAGAACTGTAGAGCTATTTTCAAGTTTACGATAGGGGGCATGAAAAAGTCAACTTATAGTATATCATCAGCATCTAAAAGTTGTTTTCCACATAGGGTGTGTTAAAGTCCAATAGAGATACTTTAACACAATATATGAATCTTTACAAAGTCATAAGGTGGATGCATATGCATGCCAATTGTCAAACATTTTACATTTTCATCTCAAAATAATGCAATGCCAAATTATATATCAATTTATGAAAATAACCTTTTATATCAAAAAACATAGTAGTGAATACAAAACACTAGGAATCTTTAAGTACATGTCTGCTAATAATTTATACACGCTTTACCAAAGCCATTTTATTGGTACTAATCGGAAGGATTAACACCTAGCCGCATGGGTTTCTAGACTTTCACCGTGGACACATAGGCCAACATAATAACCACAACCATATCCCCTAACTAGATTCACCGCGGTATTCACCAATTTTTTCAAAAACAATACATTTTCAATGTTTAAGTATGAAATAATACTCAATGCAAGATGTATGAGCAATTAGTTTCAATTCACTTAATCCTTATGCAATTTCTACAACAATCAAAACTATCTTCCACCGATAGCCCAAAATAGATATTTCTATTTAACACATAATTTCCAACAAAAGATATAATCTCATTATTCTCAAAATGAGAGTGATATTACATATCAAACTCCACCATCATTATCAACATATACATTAGTTCCATTCTTGCAAAACCCAATATTATTTCCCTTTTTCTTCCACAAATCAAACATCCATGATTTTAGAACAAAAACGCCTTTACTTTCGAAAATCAAATTTAAGTAAAGAAATCCACCATTTTAACATATCTCAACCATAAACACATCGCTAGAATCTTTCTCAAGAACCCAATTAAAAATCCCTCTTTTACAATTCAAAATCAAACCCTAGGTTTAACCCGAACTCCCCAAATCATTAGATTCTTTCAATGAACAAATAACTAAGGTAAAAATCATACAAAAGGTTGAAGAAATCCCCACCTCAAGATTAAAAGACAAGAGAGAGCAAGGGTTGAAGTTTGGCGGAGCCAAAAACAAGATTCTCTTCGATTAGAACAAAACTTGAGATGAGCTCTACCTTTTTCTCCAAAGGACTAGGGTGAAGAAATCAACACGTGATGGATTATTTGGGACTTTAAGGCAAGAACTAGAGAGAGAAAGTGAAGAACTAGGGTTTTGGAATGTTTTAGAAAGAGAGGAAGTGAAAAGTGATACAAAAAACCCTTTTCCCGAACTGATATACGCACAGATCGCTCGAGCGACCAAAACACCACTCGAGCGTCAGACATAAAAAGTGACACCGCTCGAGCATGTAATGACCTCCTCCCAGAAACTCAGACCTATAAAAGATAGCTTGAGTGCAAGAAATACCACTCGAGCAGAGATACTGTACTTCTAGAAGTTTTGCAGACTGTTAAAGACCACTTGAGTGCAAGAAAGACTGCTCGATCGAACAAGCAAAGATCTGGACAGCAACTCTTTGAAAAACTAACCCCCAACTTGTTCTAAACACAACAATAACTCCTAAGTAGCCAAACTCAACTATCAACAAGGTGATAATGAAATGAACAATTGTTAAGGATATGGATTCTCGGATGCAAAAGCAAGAATTGGGTCAGGTCTAAACCAAAATCGTTATAATAAGTACTCACTCAACAAGTCTCTTTATCTGCACTTTAGGGAGAAAAGGGTGGTGTTGTTAACCTTCATCTCCTCTCCATTTCTTCTCTTGCGATTTCTATCACCATACTAGCCACTGCTGCTCATCTTTTCTCTATCATCGGCTTGCCACTGGAGAAACTTTTAGATTTAGATTCAGATTTGATTCATGATCGAGATTCGATGATATTAAACACATTTTTATATGCTAGGCCATCATCTCAGATCTATAATGTTTTATTTTGTAATGTAGAGACAGGGATTAAGGTACCAAAGTTACTAGTTACGACGATAAATGGATCGTGAAAGTGATTGGTATTGCTTGTTATTGTTTGTCTAGTAGTTATCATTTTGTTTTGTTTTTTTTTTCTTTTCTGTTGCAATAATATCTCTCTATGTAGAGGTTTCCTCCTTTCTTGGAGGTTTACTCCTTGTGTGGAGGTTTGTTTTTCTCTCTCTATGGAGACTCATATCCTTCACGCATGAAGGTTCTTGTTATTCCTTTTGGGATCTATTTGGTACTCCGATGTACTTCAGTGGATGGATTATTGTCAGATGTGCAATATATTAAGCCTTGTGTTTTTTCCCTAAAAAAATAAAACCTTATTTAATGTTTTTGTCTTTGAAAAATAAATGTATCGTTTTTGACAAGGAACCAACCATATTGTAAAGGAAGAAATTCATTTTTATCTCCAAAACTATACATCGATGATCAATTTGATCCCTGCACTTCTTATAGTTTCAATTTTACACCTAAACTATTAGATTTTGAATCAATTTTACCCTTGTTGTTACCGTTTATAATCAAATGGAAGTTGCCGACGTGGCACCAAAGTTTTGTTTGAAATTTTATTTTGCCCTGCAAACTATCTCAAAAATATCAACTAGACACCCAAAGTTCATTTTGTTTAGGGGTCTAATTGATATTTTGGGAATAGTTTGGGAGTAAACTGAAATCTCAAATAAAGACGGTAGCAATTGTCGTCTAATTATAGACGGTAGCTAACGACATGGGTGTAATTGATCCAAAATTAAATAGTCTAGGTGTAAAATTGAAATTATAAGACAGAGGTTAAATTAATTATCGAAATATAGTTTGGGAGGCAAAATAAAATTTCCTCTATTATATACACTACAACAATTTACTCTTTTGGTGACTAAACGTTTTTTAATCGCCAAAAGTTGTAGAATAGGCAACTAAAAATTACATTGGTCACCGCTGAATATGGTTTTTAGCTACTAATTTATTTATTTTTTATTTATTTATTTATTTTTTTTTTGTAATTGTATCTTAATTATTGGCGACAAAGAAAAAATTAGTCGCTAAATATGTCACCATAGGTGACTAAAAATTGTTTTAGTCGGCATTAGATCATGTTTTAGGCTACTAAAATTTTTGTTAGTCGTGGTATTCTAAAATAAATTTAGTCACCAAAAAGCTAGCATAATGTTTGCTATTAAACTTTGGTGACCAAAGTTTTGGTTGGCAAATATTCATTTTCGGTGACTAAAATTTTTTTTTTGTCACTGTAAGGTAATTTCTTCCTACTAAAATAATTTAGTCACTATATAAAAAGCATAAATTTTACTTTTATCTTTGGTGACTAAATATTTGGTCAATGAATATTTCTTTTCGTTGACCAAAATACCTTTAGTCTCCAAAATGGTTACTTTTGGCGACTAAAATATTAGTCGCTGTTAGTTAAATGTTTGGCTACTAAATAAATTAGTCGTTATAAATTAACCTTTGGTGACAAATAATAAGTTTAGTTGTTAAAGGTATATAAAATTTTAGTGGGAAACATTAAAATATTGGCGCCCAGCTCTTCTCAGTATTTTTGAAAATAGGGGTTCTTTTTTTCTCTTTTTCTCTCACACACTCATTGAACTAGTCACCACCAAACCTCACCTCACTATAGTCGCTCCCTACCGTTGCTCACCGTAAGTTGCACATCGCCACCGCCACCGTCGCAATACAAATGGTTCTTTCTCACTCTCTTTATCTCTCTCTCTCTCTCTCTCTCTCTCTCTCCCTCTCTCTCTCTCTTTATCTCTCTCCCTTTCGTTTATCTCTCCATCAATGTCGACACTACCTACACCCAAACAAAAGCCTACAGTCACTTGTTTTTCTTCTTCTCGCAGACTCACCATCCTTGCTAACAGCCACCACCGCTAACAATTGCAACTCTTGCTACTGTCGGTCACCATCGTAACTCCTCCCTCTCATCCACATTTGAGTTTTTCTTTCTCTCTTTCTCTCTCTCCATTCCCTCACCATCGCGGATCTAGGGTTCGATTTTATTTTTGATGTTGTAGAATTTTGCTAAAATCATTTAAGGGTTTTACTCTTTTTCTACATTTGAAGCATATATGAGCTCCAAGTTGTGTTTAATTCCACACTTTTGTTGCTCCAAGTGGTAAATTCGATCATTGTGTACATTTGATAAGAGATGAGCAATGGCAACCATAACTCAAGAAGCAATTTATCAGTTCAAATCATTAATGGACCAAGGTCTCTCTCTCTCTCTTTCTCTCCCCTAATATAATAGGCACTTCATTTTAATACTATCTTACATTCACTTTCAGTTTCTCATTTTGTTTTATATTTTTTTTAATTATTATTTTTAAATTTTAAATTTTTTACTTTTCTACGAAATTCAGATAGCTGACAAATCGCTAAAAAGGGCTTTCCAGGTTCGCATTTTTCTTCTTTATGTATTTTTCCTTCATTTTTTTTATTTGTTTATAAATATGTTTGCTTTGTCTGATCTATTTGTCAACAATGGTCAATTTTGAAGAAAAAGTAACACTAATTTTAAGAATGTCTACTATCTTAGCACAAAACATGGGACGAATTTCATTAGTCGAAATGCTCTTCTGGAATGTCTTCTCTGGTGAGATTAATCAATGAAAAACATATTTGACAAGTAACTAAGAACCCCTAAATTTTACCTTAACCCCCCCCCCTCCCCACATCTTTTTTGACAGGTAACTAAGAACCCCTATCTTTTTTGAACTTGCATTGAGACAAAATTTGCTTGTATATATAAATACTAGAATTACTAGTTTTTACTAATGCTATGCACAAAAATTATTTAAAATATTAGGTGATAAGTCCAATTTGAAAATATTGTGTATTTGCTCGATTATGATTTATCTTTCACAATAATTATAATATGGGCTAATTACTTAAAAGTCCTATTGGTAAGGTTCATATTCCATTCAGTTCTCATTCTTGTGTTTTTTAACCCATAAAGTTCTACTTTCAAAATATTTATGTATATAAGACTGTTTTATCTTTATTAAAATGTGAAAGAAATTGATATGCGTCAATTCATTGTGTATTAACAAAAATTATTATGTGTTACAAGTACACTACATGACGATGCTATCTATTAATCACCAAACATTATATCTCATGCCCCAATATAAAATTGTGAGCTCCAGTTTCTCCACTAATCACAAATCTTTTGGTAATCACCTAATCATGTCTCAAAAACATTAGGTACTTTCTCTTATCCAAGTGATATTCCTTATGTGCCATTTTACTTTTGTTTTTTTTTTTTTTTTTGTTTCAAAACTTAAAAATTTCATAATTTTTATTACACATTTATTTTTAATAAAATTTATATTTCTAGAGTCTACATAATGAGATCTATCAAACAAGACCAATATTGAATATAAAATTTTATAAAAATAAAATATTAATTTTTTAGCTACACAAAACTAATACTTTCTCAATTTGCGAAACTATGTAGTAAAACAGAGAAAGTTTTAAATTTTTTTCAGTATTAACAGAGAATATTCTCAGTTTTTGAAAATTTTCTCAAATTTTTTTGATATTTAAAACTGAGTCAATTTTTTCAATTTTAAACTAAGAATATTTTCATTTTTAAATATAGAAAAACTAAAAAAATTAGACTAAAAAATATTGTTAATTAAGTAAGTTAAGAAAAATTACTATTAAGAATGGTTTAAATTGTAAATTTAAAACAAAAAAATGTATTTTTATTTTTATATAATTTGTATTTAATATTAATTTCGTTTGATAGATTTCGTTGTGTTCATTCTAGAAATATAAATTTTATAAAAAATAAATGTATATTGCAAAAATTATGATGATTTGAAATTTTAAAAATCAAAATAAATGTCACATCACCATACTTTTTTTATAAAAAATTACAAATGATGAACAATCATTATTTGAAGGGTAATTTCGTTTATTAAAAATTAACGAGATTTGAAGGAGTAAAAAATCTTATCTAGGACTCAATGGAGTATAAGTTCACAAAATGAGACTTGTGTATAAATGTCCCTTATAATATTTTATTTTCTGAGTAATTTCATATGATTTTATAATTGATATAATTATAGTTACTAAGATAGACATAAATTGTAATTATTGAAATATATTTTGAACATTTTCAATGATTGACATTATTAATTTATGGGGCATCGTTTATTAACGTTTCAGTTTACAAAAAAATATGAAATAACGTTTCGTTTACTTCTATAAAAAAAAACAAAAAAACTTGTTTGGTATACAAAAATGTTTTGAAAAACAAATTAAAAAAATCGAGAAATATATTTTATGAGTTGCCGGATTTGGTGGCCGAAAATGGAGGGTGGATAGATGTGGTGATCAGTAGTGGCGGGTAGCTAAAGATGTCTAATGGATTTAGTTAGGAGGGCAAGAGATAGCCAAAAGAATGTTAAAAGGTGGCCAAAGATCACGACAGTGACCGACCACCCACCATGTAACAACCCCGACCTATGATTAGCTGATTAACCATGATTAATTATGCCTAATGAATAATTAAGAGGAAATTTGAATTAATTGCATGTGCATTGCATTATTTATGTTTATATCTGTCTGCAATAGGAATATATGTTTCTGTTTCTGTTTTGTTCTACGAATTGAAGGCCTTATAGGCATCCGATCAAGAAATTGACTTGGTATATGTGTTGGTTGGAATGTTTAGAACATTGTGGTAGGTTTAATTGAAATTTGATTCGAAGCAAAATAATTAGAATAATTACTACTCATTTGATTAGTGGTAAGCTTAATTAATTAATTTTATTAACCAAGCCTATAAAAGGCTTATACACCACTTTTGAGTCACCTTCTACTCATCATTTTGAGCCTATACAATGTGAGAGAGAGGAAGAAAGAGACCAAGAGTGAGAGTTTGATATTAACACTTGAGATTGGGAGGATTTAGCTAGAAATTGAAGGCATTGTATATGGAAACTCAAGAATTACGCCTCTAGCACACATCTTGGGAAGCCTAGGTAAGAATTCAACCTTCAGATTGTACAATTATGATGTGTAGGACATGAACTCTAAAGAATTAAGTTGGATGATACAAGAATTGAGTTAGAATTGAAGAAATGAACTCAAACCATGCATGCATGCATATTTCATAACATTTTGAAGATGTTTTCCAAGAATTTCCTCATGCATGTTACTAATTCACCTTAGTTTTGAGAATTCATCAAGTTTCATGTCGTTTTGTGTCATTAGATCATGTTTTAGAAGTTTTGAAGTCAAGGCAAAACATGCATGCTATGTTTTCTAAGAATTGAGTTTTGTTTTGCATAATTGGCAAGTCTTTGGGGTTTGATTTTGCGAAATGATTTAGAATTTCTAATGTTTTCCAAGTTCACATATGATTCCTCGAGTTTTTGGCCCAAAAGGGTGAGTTTTGATGCATTGACTTTGAGCTTTGCAGCTTGGAGGTGAATCTGAAAATTCCAAAATTTGACCTCCCCACTCAAGCGACAGAACCGGAAGTTCGCTCGAGCGTAAAATGCAAGCTCCCAGAAGTTTCATGTTTTTGCAGACTGCTCGAGCGACAAGAGTTGTGCTCGAGCGAGGACCTGAGTCTCATGCTCGAGTGACCGCCGAGCGTGCGTCGAGCAAAAAAATCACACAACCAGTACTTTTGCAGAGTTTACAGACCGCTCGAGCGACCGAAGTTGAGCTCGAGCGAAAACTTACATTTTTGAACCTCTGCTTGAGCGAAGGAAGTTGCGCTCGAGCGGGGACCCTATTTTCAGCAAATTTTCCCAAGTGTTGAACAGCATAATTTGGCATCCTCATTGCACCTTAAGCATTCCTGGGCCATGATTAAGACATAATAATGAGGGTCAAACGTAGAAACACACTAAGAACAAAACGTAATGAGTTAAGTATATTCTGAGCGTGTGTTTCAAATGTGTATGTTATGTGTTGATGTAGGTCACGTGTTGTAAACCATTTGATTAGTCTACTCTGTCTGTCTGCGCTCGAAGCTATCTATGAGTAATAACTTGGTAAAGTTATGTTCAATTTTATTTATTTTCTGTATGATGAAATAAGATCTGTTTTCTGAAATGTTATGTTCAATATAATAAATGATTGTCCAATTTCTAACGTGTATTCATGGCATCCTTAGCACCATGTGATATCTGTTAGCTGTTACTCGGTATCGGAGGTTCCATTATGGAACTTATTATGTTTGTCATTTGTTACCCGTACCGGAGGCTCCATCATGGGCCTCAACATATCTATTCTCTATTACCCTGATCCGGAGGTTCCTTTATGGAACTAGTTACTTATAACCACCATATGTTCTCCATCTGTTCTGTATCTGTTTTGTTAGCGCTAATGGATGTACCACATATGATTAACTATGAACTTTGATTTTTTTGTATGATTTAAACAAGAATATGAATATGAATATGAATATGAATCTATTTATGAATCTGAATTCTGATTTCTGAATCAGGTATGGACATCATTCATTAAAACCCATTATTCTGTTCTTATTCACTGGGCTACTACTCACTATTTACATTATGTATGTAGGTGAGCAAGTGTGCGACCAGACCTAAGTTGATGCCTGGAAGTTTTGGGGTCAGCCAGCCACCGTGCCTCTCGGGGAGGTTCCCGTGTCTAGAAGTCAAATTTTGTGGGCCATGTCAAGAGTTATTTTGTGTATCATGTTAAGAACGTTTTTGTTTTGTCTTACTTTGATATCTGTATACTGGGCTAAGTCCCTTTTGATGACGCTTGCACAGTGTTGCAAGACTTATATGGACGTGACATCTTATGTGTATATTTTATAAGGTTTCAAATTTTCGTCCCATATATGTTTGCATAGATCTATGGACTATGTATATCTAGTATATTTGCTTCCACAACCCCTAATTATATGTTATTCTATTAAGAGGCCTTTGGTAATCCAAGGATTATTGGCCGGTTACGATGCTAAATCTATAGGGGCGGGTTTGGGTCGTGACCCACCCGCTGAAGACTCACCGGAAGTTATTCGGAGCTCACTACCCACTGGCAGCGAGAGGAGGTTGTGATCAGTGGTAATAGCGGTGGGTGGTGGCCAAAAGTGGTGAATAAGGGGAGAAAGTGAATACTTGTTTTAAAACCAGGTAAAAACAACTTTTTTGTGTTTTTTGAAAACTTTAAAATCAATTTTATTTTTTTTTGAAAATGAAAATAATATACCAAACAAGTTTTTGTTTTTAATTTTGAAAAAAAAAATGAATCAAAAACTGAAAAGAAGAAACAAAAATATTAACAAATGACCCCTAATAAATCATATATCCATTATTTATGGATCATTTAGTCCCATAAATAATCTTATGAACCCATAAATCTTTTCTCACATCAAAATATCTCAAATGAAACATACTTACATTTGGAAACATAATAAGATAGTAGTGCAAACATTAAAATTATATCACATTATCACATTTTAAGAATGACACATTTGGTAAAAATTTAATAAGACAATAATGCACAAATGTTTCATTATCATATTTTAAGAAGAATGACACATATGGTAAAAGTTTAATAAGACATTAGTACATATATTAGACTAATGTCTCATTATCATATTTTATAATGAAATATTTGGCAACGAATGTCTCCTTCTCACATTTAAGAAAATTCATTGTCACATTTGGCAAAAATTTAGAAAGATAATAGTGCATACATTAGAATGATGCCATATTTAAAAATGAGGTTCTCTCTTCTCTCAAGCCTTCTCCTATACTATTGTGGGTGTTCATCCTATTCAAATCTAGCTTCTAGAAGTGTCCAAAGTACGGCAGCAACGGTGGCAGAGTTATAGGCAAGAGCAATGGGAACGGTGGGTTTTGATGCAGATCTTACTTGGTTTGATGTAGATCTAGCTTTTCAAACTACATTATGAGAAGATTGATGGTTTTTTCTGGATCATAATTGGTTTTTTTGGCGGATTTATTGTTTTTTGTTCTTGTTTTGTTGTATGGTTGTTTGTTCAGCCCTTTAGGATCTTGTTGTTTTTCTTGTGTTGATTGCATGTTGTTTACCTTTTTAATATAACTATTTTTCATATTTTCAAAAAAAAAAAAGAAATAAAAAAGAGACACATTTGACAAAAGTTTAATAACATAATATTGCACAAATGAACTACTCTCACATTTGTTGTTTCCATGAAATATAGTGAAAGGACCTCATGGTATACCTTTCAAATTTAATAGGACTTAATAGTCTATAAGAAAATTGAAGGAACTTTCCGGCTCATACGTTTTTAGAATGAGACTTCTGGCATATTCTCCTTAATTTATTCAATCTTTTTTTACGATGTAGTTGATTGAATGTAAAATTTGATCAGTTTGAACTTTAAAGAAATTATTTATCAAGAGGCAATTAGACAATATTTTATAAACAATCAACATATTTAACAAATAACCATCCATTATTATTAAATAATTCACCACTTCAATTATAAAAAAAAAATAGTGAAATTTCATTTTAAATTACTAATACAATAAAGCAATATTTGGTTCATTGAAATGAAATTGAACTAAATAAAATTGTCGTTCCTTAGCCTCTCACAATGGTGAACAATAATTTTGTTTATAATATATTTTTTGATCATTTTTTAGTGAACTGAACGTGAAGAACATTATAATGGAATGATTATTTCATTCCAGTTCATTTCAATTAATTGTACCTAACATAAGAACTAAATCATTTGGGAGCACTATTTTTTTAGAGAGAAATCGGAGACTAATGTCTTTCTGGCCTTACCTCAGGGTCGGCTCTAGTCTGGGTGTTTGCATAGTGCAAGTAATAATGGATGCACCAAGCTAAACCAAGTATAGTTAAAAATTAAAAAAAAATAATAAATAAATAAAAGAGCCAACCCAAATAGATATTTATGTGATTTTTTTATTTTTTATTTTTTTCTTTCATTTGTAGAAGATATACCCTTGTGGATCATCACCTTATCAAATTAAACAATTAACCATCATGGAAATCCCAACACCTTCACATTCAAGAGAACATAAAAATTCAACAAGAGAAACTCTCATCAATCCGAAAATCCAACTATGAAAAATTGTCTAACATATATACACCAACATATGACAAACATAACAATTAAAAAAAAAGAAGACTCCGAACAAAATAAAATGGAAAGACGTACACGTAGTATAAAAGAATCAAATCCAAAAGCTTCTTAATTAACGAATGAATTCGTCAAAATCTGGATTTGACAAGCACCCATTCGATCCTCCGTCAAGATTTGAAGCAAGATCATCATCAATATTTGACGGAAAAAGGCTCAACCCACCAATTGTCAAGTAACCATCAATAGAGAAGACGCTACAACAATAAAGGTCAATCACAGGTAACTCAGCACCAATCTCAAAATGATTCTCCCAAGCCTCCTGTAGTAGTAATGCAGATTGGAGGCTCCTTACCACATTGTCTATCGAGGGTCGCCGGTTGGCCTGATCAAGTAGACAACTTAATGCAATGTTGACAAATTGCATCAAGCATTATGGTGCTATTTTCCCAATCAGATTTGGATCAATGATTTGATCAATGGTTTTGATACTATTCATGAACTGACATACTAACGACTTATGATCCCAATCTAGCTCATAATATGGCTTCTTAGCACACAATACTGACAACAACACCATACCAAATGAATATATGTCAGATTTTGTTGTCAATTTTCCGTGCATTAAGTACTCTGGTGCCATATATCTGCAGATCATTGAATCCATTAGTGGTACATATGTAGTGTCATTGGGTAGTAATTTGGAAAACCCGAAATGAGTAAGTTTTGCAACCCAATTCTTATTCAACAGAATATTAGTTGGCTTTATGTCACAGTGGATGACTTTTTGCTTCATATTCTCATGGAGATGTTGTAGTCCTCGTGCTGCACCAATGCAAATTCTGAGCCGTTCTTTCCACAGAAGTGTATCGTTGTTTGTGTTGAATAAATGATCTTCCAAGGATCCATTCTCCATGTAATCATACACGCCAATTAACTCTGGTTTCACAATGCAAAATCCAATCAAAGAGACTATGTGGCGGTGATTTTCGAATAGGGAGTGTACCTCAATGTTAGCCCTTACCTCTTTCCAATTTCGCAATGCCAAGGCACTGAACCTTTTGATCATAACGATACTAGTTTCCCCATCCACGCAACCTTTGTACACATTCTTAAACATATCATTTCCGATCAAAAGTCCCTCATTGAAATCATTTGTAGCCACTCGAATCTCATCAAGTGAGAAATGACGGTGTGATCAGGTAAAACCATCTGGAAGTGGTTCCCAAAACAAATCCTCTGACAGTCCACTCTGAGAACTGTCTTCCTTTCTCTCCCTCCACCAATGATTCATACCTTTTGACATAATTGCAATACCCTTAAATACCTTTCCAATTATTCCTTCTGTTCTTCCTTTATGTTGTGACACCAATGCGAGATCAAGAGTCCCCACCACTTCAGCCATTGTAGGCCTTTCCTTTGGACGATTATGTAAACAATTGTAGGCAACTTCTACAAAGTACTTTAGACTCTGTGGTGTTATTTGTCCACTCAATGAGGGATCAATGATTCGATCAACATTTCCCTTTTTAATGCATTGTTGAGCCCAAAGGGTTAAACTAATTTCGTCCTCCTCGAGTCTTTCATCCACAGGCGGCCTCCCACAGAGCACTTCCAAGAACACCACACCAAAGGCATACACATCAGATTTCTTGGTTAGTCTGTGGGTATAGAAATAATCTGGATCTAAATACCCAAATGTACCTTTGACTCTTGTACTAACATGGGTTGCTGAATTGCTTGTAGTGCTTTTGGACATCCCAAAATCTGAAATCTTGGCTACCCAATCCACATCCAACAGAATGTTTGTGGTCTTCACATTTCGGTGTATGAAACTTTGATCGGTACGAATATGAAGGTAGTCTAACCCTCGTGCTGCACCGATGCAAATGTTGAGCCTCCGCTCCCATGTGAGATGAAAAGTACTAATTTCAGTTTGGTTTCTACTTGTTTTATAGAGATGATCGGCTAGGGTCCCACGAGCCATATATTCGTAAACAAGGATCATTTCTTGGCAGTCGTTGCATTGACCGATCAGAGCAACAGGATGAGTGTGTCGGAGGTTAGACAACATCTTGACCCCATTCCAAAACTCCTCTGCACCTTGATTGGACTTTGCTTTCAACCTCTTTATGGCAACAACTGTAGCACCGTTATCGATGAACCCCTTATATACCTTACCAAATCCTCCAATCTCAATAACTAATATTCTTCATTAAAATTGTTGGCCATTGATTGTATCTCAGCTAGTGAAAAGCAACGGCATGATTCGATCACAACGCTTGAAATTGCATCATTAGCACTTAAACCAGACATATCTTTGATATTTGGGAGCCTAAATATATGAAAGAATATATCATTAACACCAGAAGACGATAAAAAAAGACTAGTTTATGAGAGATGAGAAAGAAACAAAGAGTGGTCTGTGATTGAAACAGGAGTTAATCTAAGTAACTTTCAATGTATGTAGCACGCCAACGACTTGACCTAGGCAATAGAGTTCAACACGCGGTGTGGTATGATTTCTGTGTGGCCTCGTGAAACCGTGTTAACCATCATAATTGGGCACTGGCATGACTTTTATGAGTAGCTGTTTGTTTAGTTTAGAATTTTTAAAAATATATTTTTTAATTTTAATTCGTACTATTTTTTTATGAGGGCTCAAGCTATAAATTTAATTTTTAATTTTATTTAGAAATACTTTCATGTGCTAAATTTTTAAGGGAGAATTACAGTGCAGTAACAAAAATAAAAAAAATTACAAAAACATATAGAGTGCAAGTGATTTTGTAATGAGATGAACGTGAAATGTGGTGGGTGCAAGTCATATTTGTGTTAAAAAAGAAAAAAACCCTCTATGCCATTGGAATGTAATTCTCCCAATTTTTAAGGCCATTACGACATTTTTTGATAAACAAATTTATTTTGTATTAAAAAAAATTAAAATCTCATAATTTGCGTTTTATAGTTTCGTTTTTAATAAAATTTATATTTGTATTCATTTCTTTATAAAATTTTTAAAAAAAGTGAACAAAATCATTTTTCGATCAATCAAAACAACAAAGCATGATTTTTTGTGAAATTAAATGCTCAAAATTGCCTTCACCAGTTTCAGATGGATATATATATATATATATATATCAAAGAATGTGACAGTTACACTGGATTCAGATCTCTGGTGATCAAAGATGAGCTTTTAGAGATGAGAAGACAAAGTGCTCTCTGGATGAAATCGTATTAATCAATCAAACTGCTCTCTACTCTCTTTTTGAAACATTCACTTCAATGTTTTGCCGTATGATTTGTGTTGTATCGGAAAATATCATTTTTCCCTCTAAACTTTCACATATTTTTTAATTTGACTCCTAAAGTTTGATTAATATAAATTTTACATTTAAACTTTCGAAATTTTGATCAATTTGGCCCCTGCTATCACATTTTGTCAATAATTGGACGGAATGTGCTGATGTGTAGGGCAAATTAATTTTTAAGGTATAGTTTGAGAGGTAAATTGATTTTTAATTAATTTGGGGGACAAATTGATTTTTAAAGTATAGTTTGAGGGGTAAAATGAAATTTCAAACGAACTTTGGTGCTATGTCAACACATTTCGTCCAATTGTAGATGAGATGTGATGATATGGATCAAATTTATCAAAATTTTGAAATTTTGAGTGTAAAATTGATATCAATCGAAATTCGCGGGTCAAATTAAAAAATGCGAAAAAGTTTAATGGGCAAAATGATATATCATCTATATCCTTTAACAGTGATGCATAATGTAGAATTAAAATTATTATTATTATTATTATTATTATTATTATTATTATTATTATTATCATCAACGGGAAAAGGTCAAGGACCAAAAAATAACATACAATTTGGCTTGTTTTAGTCATCTTTTTATAGAGAAAATATTGGAAGTTGACTAACGAGCAACCACCATTATTCTAACTCTACCCTTTGGACCCCCACTCCAACAACCTTCCTCTGGTAGCTCCTCCTTCAGTCACCCTCCCCCAGTTCCCATCCCCTACTGCAAATCCTTTTCTTCATTGGTGACCCCCTCTCTCTTCCTCCTTGACAACCCTCATCTCCCTTGAAACTATAAAAGCATGTTTGATTAGTAGAATTATAGCATATGATTGAAATTGTTAATTCATGGACTCACAATCTTATGTTTGATTGTAAATTTTATTAATCAAATTACATGTACAACGGACATTCAATTCGACGAAATCAACAAATTTTTAACATTGAAAGGGGCTGGGATCATAATTTCGAATATGAAAGAAAAATAAAATAAAATGAATACATAATAAATGGTTACCTCACTAATTTTTCATTAATTCATAGAATTATTAATCATTTTACTATTAATCATGTTAATCAAATAAGGCCTAAGAGAATTCGGTTCCGATTAGGAACTCTTAATAGATTTATGGACGCTAGCAAGCATAGCGGACATCGATAATAATAAAACACAACTCACTCATATATATAAAACAAAACTTGTAGAGATGTATGGCCTTCAGCTCCTAAGGAATTCTCCTATTTAATGGAGAATGCGCCTCGGAGAATTTTGTTGAAGTTTTTGTAACTCTTTTGGTATTGTGTGATCATGTGATGCAAATTGCGATCTGGTATCTAGGTGTGGTGCCTAGAATTTTGTTTTCCTCATTTTTCTTAAATCTTTTTACACTTTTAGCATCTAATACCCCCTTAACCAGATCTGATTGAACCTTCTTTCTAAATCTTGATTGAACTTTATTTTATATCAATAAACCCTTCAAACCACCTCAAGTCTGCCCTTTATCATTCTACAAATATTGCACACAAAAGAGTCAAAATTTAGCATGGTACTGTACACATCACCCAAAACAGGCACCAAAATCCTTTCCTTTCATTTCTTACCCTTACCCTTTAGTCACCCCATACAAACCTTAAAATCTTATCTTACATATTTTTACCAACTTATCAATCACACGATGTTAATTTTTTGCATTAGGACTGTAGCACTCTGCTGCTGCTGCACATTAATTTTGGACTTGCTAATAGACTCAGTTACGTAGGAGACTTTCCATGCACTCTTCCTACAGCAAAGAAACCACTTAGTTTTTAAGATAAACCATTTAGTTCTAGATTTCTTGGATCCTTAATCATAAACTGCAAACAAAAAATGCTTTAATTGTTAAACTACACTCAGAAAAATTGACTAGAAAAAGGCTTTCTTGAAATTTTAAGCAGCAAGTGTGTGGCCTGGTCTCATGTTTAGAAGAAATCATTCTTAATGATCGATCATAGAAATGATATTGCTAATATTTTTGCTTTAATTGTTGGTAGGCAGCTGGATCTTTTAACCACCATGGGATGCGATACTCAACTATAGTGCCAAATTATCCTGACACACATGAGGACTTCATGCCCACTAATAAGCTTCAGAATTCTGACCTTTCTTTGAAGGACATTGTTGAGCAGGTTGACAGTAGTCATCTATACCTTTCACATTAGATATTGAGTCTTAAGCCTTTTTTTTTTGTCTCTCTAATTATCCAGATTAAAGTTTTAGTCTTGTTTTTTAGTCTTTTTTTATTGATAGCTTTTGGCTTCTATGGCAGGATGTCAATGACAACCCTGTGACGATTTACATGAAAGGAGTGCCTGATCTTCCTCGGTGTGGATTCAGCTCATTAGCAGTGAGAGTGTTGAAAGAATATAGCATGTGTTCTATCGCTTCGTTTTTCAACAATATTCATACATTCTCTGGTTCAGTTGAGGGTTGAGCAACCATATATTTATGTGAGCTTGAATAATTTGTGATTTTTTATGTGGTGTACATGTGACTATTTGGTATGGCAGGTGGCCTCATCTAAATTTTTGAAGTATCTGTGTTAAGACACTGAACACTTGAGTAAGGGTATACCGTATATGATGTGTGACCAACATGCTTATTTAGAGATGCACCCATCAAGTATGGATAAGTAGTCAGGTTTACTATGCACAAAACTCCCATTATATGCATAAAATGTTGTATGTTAGTTTGTAAACTTCATTTTATCATAACAAATAAAAGAAATATTTTATAAATATGACCTCTAGCCTTGTCCTGGTATCCTTGGATATGAATATTAGATAAATTTGACGCTTGAACACATACCTTCTAAGAAGTACAGAAACGGGCATGTGGCAGGAGACGGACCCAACATCGATACACTAACACAGAATTTTTCAAAAAAATAAAGGACACATCACGTGGGGGACATATGCGAAATATATAATTTTATATATTTATTGTATGGCATACATAAGAATAAACCTTTAGTATATGTCATATATGTTAATAATCAATTCAGAGATAATAGTTTTTAAAGTCTAAACAAGATGAGAATAGGTATGAATTTACTTTGTTTTTTTTTTTTTTATTATTGTTGGATTTCAAGTGATTTTATTCAAACTTGTAATGTGTTTTATGTGTGTTTAAACAATAGACATGTGTTTTACAAGTGTCTGAATTGTGTCAAAGTTCAAAAAAAATTTAAAAATAGTTGGACATATTTGGATGTGCTTGACTAGTGTCATTGTCGTGTTGGTGTACACCACCTCTTTAGAAGTGTCCGTGCTTCTTGATATACCTCCAGCCAAGACTTGCCTTTGGGTGTTTAGTCAACTATGTCAAAATGACAAATTAAAGAGCATTTTTGTTTTTGTTTTTGTTTTTTTTTTTTTGTTTTATGAAAAAAGAATAGTTGTGAGAGATGACCATGTAGTTGGCTTAAGTTGTCTTAGGAAAGCACAAGAAGATGAGACAATGGAAGCTCTAAAAGAGGAGCTGACTGGAGCTAATTTTGTAGCTGGAATTTTATTTAGTGTCATACTTCTTGAACTTTGAGCTGGGCCTTGCACCTTGCCGACTTGACTACATTAAGTTGTTTGTGGCATTCTACTATTGATATGCTTTTTTAAGATGTTCCTTTGAGTGCCAGAAACATATTGGAAGACCCTGAGCTTAAGAATGCTGTCAAATCATTCAGGTAACGTAGTACTTGATATCGTTCTCTAGAACATCCGTTTAGCATTGTTATACATCTAGGGAGCAGCAAGAGCCCGCTTCTCAGATATAAAGCACCCTCCTATTGGCAATTCTTAATAATACAGGATGAACTCAAATTACTATAATAATTGACATTATTGTTTATTGGGAGATATGAGTTGCATCAGGGGCAATGGTTGCAAAATTGTATAAGTTCTTCAAGGTGTATGACTGCGTGTTCTGTTTTTGCATTTTGTTTTCTTGATGTTTCAAGAACTGAGCTAGTGCATAGATTACATCTTTTCAATTGCCCCCTTGCAATAAAAGTAGCTGGTGTTTGTGAATAATTTTTTAATGTGAGACTTAATGTTTCTTGTTGTTTCCTTATCTTTTGGGCAAATTACATGGACCTCCCCCGTAGACACCTCAGGAGATCAATGTTAAAAAAAAAAAAAAAAATGGAAAGTAGGCAGAGAACTTGTTTTAAGAACATGATATCATAAAAATAGAGTATATTTATTCTAAAATTAACATGGTGTGGAACTTAAAATGAATTTCCTAATGATGTATTTGAATAGCAGTTATTTCAAGTGAGGTTACAATTTATCTAATTGAATGCTCCATCCAAACAGTGGCTAAAGGATGCATGGCCATGCCAGAATATTTTCAAAAGTTGGTGCGTTCATGTAGTTTTTCATTTATCAAATTTATTTCCATTTCAACAGTTTACTTTTATAGTAATTTTCCTTGTTGCCTTATTGATGAAGGTATATGTTTTTCTTTTGGGAAAATTACACGGATGTTCCCTAACAATTGCCCAAACTACAACTGCCGCGGAAGTACGGATATAGGCCATGGGACACAATAAATTCAAAAAATTCAGGACATGGATACAGTGGGGGGATATGTAAAAAAAATATTTTATTTGCTATGCATGTAAATTTTACATTCATAAACAACTAGAATTAATAAAAACCAACACTAATTTAATATAAAAAAAACTAAATTTTAATTAACCAGAGACTAAGGCTTTGTTTGGCATGTGTTAAACAATTATCTTATTTGGGTCACATCGCCTCTTATTTGGATCACATCACCTCTCCACTACATCACTTCAATCCCAACCCACATTTCATATTTTTTCGTAAAAAGTCAAAAAGTATACTAATGTAGCACTGTCCAAACAATCCCTAAATCTGTGTTCCATTAGGCTCCAAGGATTGTTAGAAGGTCGTTTCTCCACTTCACAAATGTGTTTTAGATATGTGTTACATTGCCGATGATTTCATATGATTTTTATATTTTTTTTAAAAAACCAATCATTTTGTTTCCAAATATTATAATATGACCCTAGAAATTAGCTTTGAAAAATTAAAATAAGACTTGTCATGTCCCGAATCGTGTCCCATCATGTCTAACATGTCTCTCGCCGTGTTTACATGCGCCCCTGTTGTGTACCTTAAAAAAAATGGAAACGACTACAACACTTATTTTGAAGTGTCACTGCTTCATAGATAGCTGATCCCATTAGCATAGGACAATGACACTGACTCCCCTAACATTTGAGTAGGCATATAATTGAGTGCCTCACCGTTAGGTGTCAAGAAAGAGAGATGGATGGAATATTATGGTGTCGATAATTTTTGGATTAAATTTTCTATTTTTACTCTTCAAGAAATAGGTCAACTCTTTAACCTTTACTAGTTTACCTTTATTCACTCTTACTCTTTTCCCCTATCCATTCCCCCTCTCTATGTGTTCCCCCTTCCCGTCTTAGACTTTGCCACCACTCACCATGCCACGGCTGCCTCCCACCCCATCCCACTGCCCCCAACGATCCCTCCTCTCATGCCATTGCCTCAGCTCCCCAAAGGCCATACCTTTCCTTCCCTCAATTCCATTGTGCCGCCACCAACCTCTCACCTCAACCTGCTTGCCACCCAACCTTCTCGCCCAGACACAAACAAGAGATATATAGCTTGGCTCTAGGTTCATGTCAATGATGATCACCAGTGGCCTCCACGTCAAACCCCATTGCCTTTTATGGCCCTCCAATGCCGCCTCTAGTACAATCCTAGCCGCGACCCCAACTCCAGTGCCATCTATGAAGCATGGGTACTTTGAAAAATATGCCAAACCCGTACCGGGTAATTATCGGCAGATGGTACCTCATATGATACTTCTGCATACATACCGAGTACACGAAATACGTATCCACATTTTTTCTTCTTAATTTTTGGTGTACCTAGACGTATCTATTATATATCCAAGCCGTACCATACCTCAGTTGAAACAATATTTTCTTCCACTACAGAGATGAAACTCCTTTCACTAGGCTTCTTTTTTATTTTTAGTTTTATACTTAGCATGTTTTTGGTTTGTAAGTTATTTAATATATTGACATTTAATTTTGATTTATACCTTTACTTTTGGCATTAAATGTTAATTGTAGGTTAAATCTTAACAAATTAAACCATTTAATTAATTTTTGCATTACTCTAAATTAAAAATAAATATTTTTTTACAAACGTACCAAGCCATACCCGTACCCTACTTTTTTAGATTTTACCTTATCGACGTATCTGTATCGTACCAGTACCAATACTCGTACTCGTACCCGTGCTTCATAGAGTGCCATGATCCAACGCCTTCCAACTCCAAAGCCCTCCATTCCTTTATCAACTGAACACGTTTGATTTGTGTTTTTTTTTTCCTTGATTTCTTTATGATTTTTGTTTTGTTTTGTTGGGGGCTTAATTTAGGGAATTTTGGTGAAACCTCCATTTTGGGCCTTTTTATTAGGGTAAAGGATAATCCAATCAATTTTCTTTCAAAAAGCCCCTGAGTAGGAAATGCCTACCTTAATAAGGACATTTTATAATTTCTATTTTTTTTTATCACAATATTGCCCTTCTATATATACGTATCATACATTTGAAATATTTGAAATCTGAGCTGAAGATCTCGCATGAATGAAATCAGGAACGAAATCGATGAAGACGATCTCCAAATCTAAAGATCTCGCAGCCAAAGATCTCTCACTTGATCAACAATAGACGATCTCGCCGCCGACGATCAACACTCTCAATTAAATGAGAGTTTCATTGAGATTTGGGATTGTTGATCGAGTTTTAGAAGTTTTCTTCTCAATTAGATATGTTGATTTGTTGATTAATTTGTTTTGTTTCGCTTTGTTTTTGTTTGTTTGTTTGTTTTTTTTTTTTTTGGATTTGTTTTTGTTGTTTTTGATCTGATTTCATTTGACAGAACTAGAGTAAAATTATTGCTCTGTTTTTTGTTTCAGATAATGAGAGTAAAATTTTACTCTGGTTCTATTGCTCTGTTTTTTGTTTCAGAGAATTAGAGTAAAATTTTATTCTGGTGTTAGAATGACAGTAAAATTTTACTGTCAAGAGGTGGTCATTGCCAAACACTTCAGTTGCCACAAACACTGCCTCTGCTTTTTTACTTTTGTGCAAAGTAACATTTTACTGTTAGATTCAGAGTCTAACATTTTACTCATTTTTCAGAGTAAAATTTTACTTTTATACAGAGTAAAATTTTACTTTTGTGCAGAGTCTAACATTTTACTAGTTTTTCAGAGTAAAATTTTACTTTTATACAGAGTAAAATTTTACTTTTAGTTTCAGAGTGTAACATTTTACTCTTATTCAGAGTAAAATTTTACTTTTATACAGAGTAAAATTTTACTTTTAAATTCAGGGTGTAACATTTTACTCTTAGATTCAGAGTATAACATTTTATTCTTATTTCAGAGTAAAATTTTACTTTTATGCAGAGTAAAATTTTACTTTTACATTCATGTCTCAAGTTGTGTTGGTGACACACTGTATGAGTTGTCAATCTTTGGCAAACCTAATAGTCAAAATTAACTCTAAAATATAGTACAATGTTACACTAAACCACAACAAAATTTTATCAACACAAATTGACTTTTGGACTTGTGATGACAGTAAAATTTTACTTTGATAGTGATAGTAAAATTTTACTTTGATTGATAGTAAATTTTTACTGTTAATTGTTTCATATTTCCACACTTATATGGAAGGACATTTCAGTCAATTCATGACATTTTTTTAATTGAGGGGCATTTGGAGTCATTGTTTAATTCCGTGGGCTTCACACAAAATAGGCCCAATGGGAGGGGCTTTTCACCAAAAATCCCCTTAATTTAGGGGGGACGGAGAGGGTGTTTGATGAATCAAGGGTAGATTTTTTTTTTTTAGCCTAATTATGTTGTGTATTGTATTGATTTTTGGTTTTGTTGTTCTTTGTGTGTGGTGGTAGTGGTCGGTGTTGGATTGTTATAGTGGAGAATTGAAGGATGAGGTAGGGTGGAGGAGAGGGTAGATGAGTGTGGTGGAGGAAAGTGAGAAAGATGGAGAGAGGTAGGGTGTAAAAATGGCTTGTCGGCCCGAGGCCCGACCAGGCCTGCCCATATCCCCTCGTGCGAGGGCATGGGCCATGGGTTTTTTCGCCCGGCCTAGCCCAAGGCCCATTGGCCCAATCTGAGGCCCGGCTCGTGCGACGCCTAACTTAATTTTTAAGCTATTTTTTATTTTTAAAAAAAAAGACTAAAAAAAAACCAAGCCCTCTTCAGGCCCAATTACCCACTAGGCCCAGATTTTGCACAAGTGGCTTGACCCGATTTTTTTCGGGAGCTTGACGGCTGGCTGACTCGAGCGGGGCCAAAATTACACCCGTAGAGAGGGCATTTTTATCACTTCACATTTTCTATTAATGGAGTTAACTTTTGAGGCACATTAGGGGATGCCAGTCTCATTTCTCCATACCATTTGGCCTGTTGTTATTTGGGCAATAGTTAGGGAAGGTCCTTCTAATTTGCCCTTCTTTTTTTAATGGTACTTCATTTGTTGTTTTACATATGTGGCCAAGTCTTGATTGAATTTTTCGGGATGTGGTTGCGTCATATATATATCCACAAGGTGGCTTGTTGGTCCGTCGCACATGTTGTTGGGATCATTTGTGAGAATAAGCTATTAAGCTCAGTTGTCATGACTCTTGGTTAATTGATGCAAATTACTGAGAAACAACATTTTCAAACGGAGTTGCTGTTGGTCTCTACTTAGCAGCCATTTTGGTCCAAAATGTTGATAAACAAATGTCTAGTTTCTAATTGTTTCAATTTGTCCCATGGTCTTTCATTGCAGCAACTGGCCCACGTTTCCACAGATATTCATCAAGGGGAGTTTGTTGGAGGATCAGACATCATTCTCAACATGCACCAGGTATTCTCATACCAAATTTGTTATTCTTTAGCCTGGTATACATTGCTTTAATGGTTTGGTCTGTCATGTAGACTGGCGAGTTGAAGGAAATGCTTAAAGATATTGCAGCCAACCAGGAGAATTAAGAGTAAGTTTATCATTACTGAACATGTAGAGTCACCAAGGAATATAGTTGTCTTTGATGATGAAGAATTATGAGATAGAAGCATGTTCAGCTTTGAATGTTTGTTGACTTGATCCAATAATGTTTAGTTAAAGTACGGATCCCATTCCTTTGATGTTTAATGTTCTTGGCTACCAAAATTTTGAATGTGAGTTTGTGTAGAAAACTTTGTGAATAATTGGACCATTGAGGATAAAGTAAGTTAGCCCTCTCTCTAAGCTTTTAGATAAGTTGATGACCAATAATTCAACATTGTATCAGAGTTCATATTGCAATCTTATGGTGAGACAATGGCAACAATCATATCAACTTGTCTATTCAAGCATATAAAGACATCATGCACGTATTTTGAGGCTCCTCAGTTCTTGTTCTTTTTATTTTATTTCCCTCCAAATTATTTCCTTTTTTTTGTCTTCGTTTTTGTGCTTTACTCTTGCAAGCTGGTAGGTGCCTCCTGAATACATTTTGTAGTAAGCTTGTATGGTATGGGTATTGGTAAGACATTCCTCTTTCTGCAGGTGTTATGGCAACTAGCCTGATTGCTTAAGTCGTGGTGGTTCCTTCAATGTTTTGAGGTCTAGAAACTTCATTTTAAGTAGATTTTGATTTACCATATGAAGGGTTTGTCTAGTCAAATTGTGACCTAGTTTCATATATTAGGGTCAAGTTTGACAATGTTGCAGCACAAAACTGATGTGTGTCCTGAGCAGATAAAATATTGTGGTTCACTCTTGCTCTTCCATAACACGTTCAAGCTGACTCATAGTTTGGATTTGAGGAACATAATTCATCAAGGTGAACCTAATTTTGTGATGAGTGAGGGTTTTGGAATTAGACTTTTTGTTTGTTAATTTAATTTTTTTTTTAAACAACTTGGATTTGGAATATGTCTGTGGTTGGCATCATTCTCTCAAAAAATTGTCATAGTCCATGGACAACAATCGCGAGGGAAACAAGTGTGCGGGCATATTATGAATAGAAGGTTTTAACCAAAATGGTCCTTCACTGTTTTTTCTACTATTCTGGGTTGTATTTCATTCCAATTATTTGAAGATGTTAGGGGTGTTGAGTACCGCCAATATGTAACTTCTTAGTTTTTAATAATGCAATCTTTTTTATTTATCAAAAAAAAAAAAAAAGCGGGTGGCTTACTTGGGCTTTGGTTTCAGCGACAAAATTGGCATCCAACCTATATGTTTTCAAACGTGCCAAACTCCTCACTTTCAAGATGGTGCACGTTTAAAAAATATAAAATAGGAAAGAGTTTGTTTCTTCCTAAAAAATAGGATTTTTTTTTTCTTTTGTGGCTGCATCGTGCAAGAATGATTATACACTTCTGAACACCTCCTGGTATGAACCAGGGATGGTGCCAAAGAAAAACAAATATTCAACTTCCCTTTTAAAATGTGTCAACGTAGGGGGTTCTGGGGAAGATGGTGATGTTTTTGTTCTGGGCCCCCTTCTTAGTTAACGGACTGATAGTTGAAGGGATGGGATCATGATTTGCCCTCTAGGTTTGTAAGTGAAGGAAGGAACGACTGTAAGTTAAGATTTCAATGAAGTTGAACCTGCAACCAAACTAGAGAAGGAACCGAAGGAAACTAGTAGTTCAGTTTCAACACTCAAGTTCTAGTGCTTGTAGAAAGAGGTAGGTTTGTCAGGTTCGCCCCATTTTTTTAAAGCTTAGGGAGGGTAGCTTTGCTTAGAGAAGAAATCCACTTTGTTTTTTGGAAAAGACAGATGTCAATTTCTTGGGAAGTTATACTTCTAGCGCAATTGGTATAGAGAATATTCCTTTTGTTGCTTGGGTGATTTAGCTCTTGGGAAAAAAGAATCCATCCGTCAAGCCCTTTTAAGCTTTGAAGTCTAATACTCCCATTGTAGGCACTCAGCAGTAAAGTTGGTTCTTTTTGCATTGGTGTTAGAAGAGAGCTATGGTTGCATATTTAGTTCAAAGGACCTTTCAAAGCGGCGCTCGCTCTTTCATCACTATCTTTAACTCGTTTATCAAAAGTAAGCCCCTATCACACACATGCAAGCCAGACTGTTTTGGATCAATTTGGTTCATCTAACTATGCTCTAATCTAATCATATGAAAAGTGAGGGTTTGTTTCTGGTTTAGAATTGATGCTGGTTCACCTCTCTAATTAAGTGTGTAAGTGTCTTGTTTCCTGCTCATCGAGTAAAGAAAGGTGATCCTCTGCCTAATAGAGCCTGGCCCAAGAGACTGAATTCTCTGGAAGCCAGTCCCCAAATTGTGGAAGTTCTTCTCTAACTTGAAGAATAGCAACCTAGACTTCTGGGAGAAAAGGTTTATTTTAGTTTTATCAATACAATTATCTAACTAAGAAAGTAGTCTACTAATGTACTCTAGCTTTGCTAATTAGATAGGGTAGTTGACTTATTTGTTAGAGAGAAGAGGATGCTTGTGTATGGATGAAAAGAGCTTAGGATGAAGAGGTGGGACTAGACAAACAAGCCAGCCATTTGCCTTCTGTAAATTGGAATACAGAAGTGGGAGTTAGTCTAGTCTGCTCGCTCTGCCGTCATCCAACAAGCTCTTTAACACTAGCTAGCACTTAAGCCCACTTTAGCTTATCTATCCTCTCTTTTTTTTTTTTCTTTTTTTTTTCCCTCTGAACAGTAAACTAGTCACTTAACTTTCTAGCAAAGCAAGTAGGCGCATCTCTTCCCTCTTCGAGCCAACTATTCACTTCCTCTCTTGGTGGTAGAGGCAATTTTTATTTCCTCTAAGGAGCGAGTAAACTTTGTTCACCACTTATTACGTTCTTTCCTTAGATTCCTTGAAAGCTAGGGTGTGGAACAGCAGTAGCTAACAAGTATACGAGTAAATATTGCGTAAATGAACGAAATGATGTTGGCATGTTTGAGCTTTTGGATGATGATGTAAGGCGGAGTCATCTCCATGAGTTGGGAGTTAGTCTGTAGGGGTGCTTGTCCTTAACTTTGAAACGGAAGTGAATGGAGCAAAAACACCTCTAATGTTTAGTTTAGGTAGTGCTCTACTTGCTCTATCAGGGAAGTACTCTGACTCATCATTATCTCTTCTTTTTAACTTGCCTTGTTATTGTAGGAGGATTCATTAGCATTAGTTGTGGCATGAGTGATTACTGATTCACCTTCTTACATCTGTGATCATGGACCTCTTCTCTTCTCTTTTGTTGATTGTTCTATTCTCCTTGCTCTAAGATCTTCACTAGCAAGCTCTTTATTACTTGGTACTCTCCTCAAAATAAGAAGGCCTTCCCGTTTTTTCTCTTTTGTCTCACCTTGAGGTGTAGGCTTAGGAAGAAGAAAAACAAAGTCTAAGAAAAGTTTTGTTATCCACTTCCATGGCTCAGGCCCTCACAAGAAGAAGTTTGAGAATGGGGAATGGCAAGAAAAGACATTTCATTTTATTTGACGACATCGTGCTGGTAAAGAAAAGGAATGTCGAGCCTGTTAACAATCTCAAGAAGGCAGTCCATTGCTAATAGAAATGACTCCTAAGGAAGAGGGCCCCCTCTGGAGAATATGTTCTTGAGATAGAAGTAGTAGATGCAGACAACAAGACACGTCTTTGGTTGATAACTAGGAGAAATAAAAGACACCCAACATAAAGGCATAGATTTGATTCTAGGTTGGACAAAAAGGATATCTATGAAAATAAAGGAATTTGTGGTAGATTGATTGATTTTTTGTCTTGCTCTCTCAACCCTTTGGCTGCCAATGTTGCCATTTTATACGACAAAGCAATATGGTACATGGAATGGCCCGTATCGCACTTTATCTTATAGGTACTATTTTTTCTAGTAATGGTATTCAAACTCATCTTGAGGTTAAAGGAGAAAAACAGAACTGTGAATATTGACATTTTTTAATGTGTTTTTTGGGATTTTAAACGAAGGTCTTATATAATGTACTTATATAACATTAAGGCCCCATTTCGGAGCAACTTTTTTGGCTAAAATAGCCAATACAAAAAAAAAAAAAAGTTAAAATAGTCAATTAGATAAAATGTAACATCCTACACATCAATTAATCACTTTTTTTTCTCACAATCCTCTATTCAACTATCAAAAAAAAAAAACTACAAATCATTCCAAACTCAATTTTTCTTTTTTTAATCTTAAAAAATGGCTAAAAAGTCAAGTAAAATAGTTAAGTTTCCAAACGAGGCCTAAGTTTCACCTCAAGTTTTTAGCTTTGTGAAGTCCCAAGTGTAACCAAATGACCAAAATACTCATTGGTATATTGTGTATTACCTTGTTTTGGTCCCTTCATTCCAAGTTGACAAAAGGCAGTCCCTCACCTATTAAAATCCTTATGGCCTGTTTGGTGCAGTTTATTATAAGTTAAAAGTTGATAATTAGAAAGCAAAAAGTCAAAAGCACCCTTCTCCGAACTTCTAGATAATCAACTTTTTTTAGCTTATTCAAGTTATTTCTACCTTATAAGTTGTGATGACCTCGCCATGTATATTATTTCATTTGGTTAATTAAGGAGATTTGAGATTTTAATTAGTTGTTATCCTAATTTAATTTAGGATTTATGAGAATTGTGGAATCTGATTCATATATGATTCTATTAAAGATTTATTTTGAAATTAAAAATTAAGGGTCCAAACAGCTTAAGGAAGTGAAATTAAGAAGTTGAATCAATTTAATTTTAATTACGGGCCCATTTAGGAGTTTAATTAAATATTCGATTCAGTTTAGTAAAATTGAGATTCGATTAATTAGGTCCGAATTGGAGTTAATTAAGTTAATTAAGTTATGAAGGGTGAGAATTGTGATTATTACGAATTAAATTTACTTATGAGGTGTCTAATTTGAATATGTAATTTAATTGATGGAAATTTGAAGTCTGATCAGAAATTGAAGGCCTAAATGATTTGAGAAATCAAAATTGATGATGACAATAAGTTTAATTTAATATTTGGAGCTTTTGGGAGTTTGATTAAAAATCTGATAAATTTAAACATTATTAATTGGGCTCTAAAGGAAGTTAAATTAGACTAATTAAATTAAGTGGATTTGTGATTAGTAATCAAGATTTATTAAGACTAATTGTTGCTTAATTAAATTAATTTTGATCATTGTCGAATAATCTAAAATTGAGGGTGTATTTGAAGGTGGGTGTGCAGAGAAATCTGTGTGTGCAGAGAAAGCTATGGGTGTATGTGTATAAGTGGGAATATAAGGAGAGAGAGAGTAGGCAACTTCTTCCTTTCTTTGTACTGGGTAAAACCGTGAGTTAGAGAGAGAGAGAGAGAAAGCTTTGTGCTGGTGGGTTTGAAGGAAATTCAAGAAAGGAAAATGCAAGATCATCAAGATGCTATCAATTGAAGATTAAAGGTAGGGATTTCAATCTTGATTTTTGAAGAATTCATGTATCACACTTGAAATTAATGATGAGTTTGAATTCAATTTCATATAATTTGGAAGAAATTAGAAAACAAAGATGAAGAGATTAAGTTAGGTTCATAGTTGTGGAAATTAATTGTTTTGGGTTTAATGTTGTGATCTTGCATGAAATTAAGCCTCATTGTTACATGCATGGGCAAACTCTACAAGATTAATACTTTAATTAAACATGCATTATAAAATTTCAAGGGTTTGAGATTTTAATTCATGTTTAAAAGGCTTATGGATTTGAATTTGGGTCTAATATGGAGAAAATAAATTAAATCTAAATTTGGACAAATTTGAATATAAATTATAAGTTATATTTGAGAATCAAAAATTAGTTCGATCTTGATTTAAATTTCTTACATGTAAATATTTTTGAAAGGGCTTTATAGCTTAAATTTATGTTTTATAAAGTAAAGAAAGAAGAGTGTTGGAATTATTAGATTCATGAAATTATTGGTTTACTGATCAATTGGATGGCCGTTTTGGAGATTGAGATTTGAGTTAATCTAGGTTTGAATGTGATGTAAAAATTGGGAATTTTGGTGCTAGGAAATTTATATATTGAAATTGATTTGATAAATGGTGGATTGGGTATCTCTATGTTCAATAAACGATTTTGGAGGAATTTTATTAATGATTGAAGTGGTTTTACTTAAGTTGTTGGGTTTATGAAAATGTTCATTTTTTACTTTTGTGGCTTAATTGATGGTGGTATTGTGCATATAAATTGGTTGGATATTTAAAAAGGTTAATAACTAAAAAATGTACAACGGATGGGTGTTGTGGAGATTGGGTAAATTGTTTGTTTGGGTGACTTGAAGTTGGAGGAGTTCTTTAGCTTGTCATTCCATAACATGTCTTATTTAGGATCAATTTTGTAGATGTTGTAATTTTCATTGAAAGCTTTTCCTTAATTTTAGATCCTATTTACTAATTGTTAGGATTGAAGGAAGGCGTCTCTACACCTCTTGGGAATTAATTCGTAGGGTTTCAAATCCACGCTTTTGCTATTTTTAGAGGTGAGTATACTTACCATGGAAATTTACCTTATCTCTATCTTTAATACAAAGTTTGAAAATATTTTTTGAATTAAAGGAAGTAACACATTTCATCATGATATATGTATAAGAAGAAAATCTATAAATTTATTGAGGTCAAATGTTAAGCTTAAATAAATATATGATTTCATTTGTATAATAAAGCACTAATTTTTTTTATGAGAATTTATTTAAGTTGAGTCCTTCAAAGTTTATGATGATGATGATTAAATGACAATGAAACATCATGCGAGAGTATTTATTTTTATTGATCATATAACCGAATATAGCCTTTGGGGCCACAAGGGCCGAAATGCTTTGGGGTCCTGGGGACCGAAATGCTTTAAGGACCATAAGGGTCGTTGTACATAAGGGGTCCTAGGGACCGAAAGATTGAAATGAGAATTGAAATGCTACGATGACATGAGTTATGTTCCTATGATTATGTTTTGGGTAACGGTATCGTCACTACCTAAGTCGTGAGGTAACGCGACCCTAAGGCTATGTAGTGGTTTGTATGATGGACATGAAATCTTAAGGTATTGAAAAGTTGTATTTTTGTTTATTTTCCTTATTCAAATGTATTTTTCCTGCATTATGAGATTCTTTGAAAAAATCTTGATAACGGTTTATGTAAAATTTTCTCAATTTTTAAAAATTTCAGTCCAATTAAGCTCGTGTTTATTATCTTATTTTGAACCTAATCGGAAGGAGCAAGCTTTATAACTCCATGGGATTGGTATACTCATTGGGCTCTAGAACATTTTTTTTAATTAATTTTTTTTTCCAAATTTCTAGACTTTTGTGTGGCTCGTCTCAACTTGGAAGATTAGAGTTTCTGGAGGATTAAATGTGAACATTTGGTAGTTGATGTTTTGTTTAGGGTCACTCTAGGATGTAGTTTTATCCTTTGTTTTATGAAGTAGGTTGATTATAAATATTTGCTTGTGAAGTTGGATGTATTGATGGATTCACGAATAGTATGATTTATTTTGGGGGGTAGTGGTGCATGGGAACTATCTTAGTAACATGATGATATTTTTGTCTTTGAATGGATCATCTCATATATGTTGGCCAATCGAAGGGTCTTATGCACTATTGGTGATGTGATATAAGAATTAAACAGGTGATTATTGTGTACAGGCATTATAGCATTTGATCTCGATAAATAAATTTCATAAATATCAAATTTAGACATTGGATGCATAGAATGAAAGATGATGTTTTGACGATTGAAAAAAAAAAAAAAAAAAAAAAAAAAAAAAAAAAAAAAAAAAAACCTAACAGCTGAACACACCTTTGACACCCTTGCGCATCTTAAATATAAGGGTGAAGCCATCTGACAATAGATGATAATTTAAAAAGGCTTTTAATCTCCCAAACAGTTTTTAATGTGCGTTAACAAACTTACGTTAGGACCTATCTTTTGATAAGTTCTTATGGTTAAATGTTACACTAATTATTCATATTATTTTGGCCCTCTAATTAAGTAAAATGACGTAAAAGAATGCTAGATTTAAAATCTTCCTTTTCACTGATTTAATCTACCAAGCAACCTGAGAATACAACTAAATTGTTAAGTAACCTAACAATCAACACAAAAATCCCTATTAAAGAAGATTTATGTAGTCGATCCTACTTGATTGGAACATAAGACTAATTTGATTTAGATTTAGTTTGATTTTGTATGAAGGTCTCACAACTTTCAAAATACTTATTATTCATCAAATGTTTTCCAAAAGTTGAGTTACATGGTATGAACCTTCTGTCCATTTACTTGATATGAAAAATGAGATCAACTAATGTCAAAATGTCAACTTGATCAAAAAGTGGGATGCAACATGGGTAGTGCCAGCATGAGCTTTTTGGTTCGTAAGCAAACTTTTATGATGGATTCTTCATACATATTAAAAAAAAAAAAAAAAGAAGAAGAAAAAATTGTGAGTAAATAACAAGTACTCACATCCACATAAAATTTACTTGTATATATAATTACTTAAATTATATGCTAAAATTTGCTTCCGTTCATTAGATCTGAAGAAATCATTATAAGAACTCAAAAACATAAAATCTGGTCTTGTTTCATAGTTTAACAAAATCTAGTTTATAACGAGAAAAAAAAAATCCAAAAACAAAATCCAAAGTCATAATAAAAATGAACTAGATCCAGTGAAAAATTACTATGAAACTCATCTATATATTTGTTTAAAAAAAAAAACAAAAAAAACTCATCTATATATCTTGAATTTTAGATTCCATTCTTTTCTTGCTAAATGTAAATGAAATGGCTCTTTGGATGTTGGACTTGAATAGAGACCCTCATTTGAATGAGGATTAAAAGGATAATTTTATTCTATTTATGAGTAAAAAATTGGGGCTTTTAGCAGTGATTTGTGCGCATATGCACAAGGCCAACCTTGGTGGATCATGAATCACCCCTACAACGATAATATTTGGAGCAACCTCTACTACAAGGGTTAAATTGTGGTGGAAGACAACCACTAGTCTTATTGTAAGCTTCACCACTTGCACCACCATTGCATACTGGTTGATTTCTCTTTAAAGCTCCTGGTGATATGTACTTCTTCGTCTCCAGAAACCTTTGGCTTACCTCTGACTCCATCACCATCTCCAAGTCGACATTACATTCTGCTATCGATCCGTTGCATTGTACAATTGCATCACTAGTCATAGAGAGAGAGAGAGAAACATCAAGACAAAGAAGGCAAAGGAGTAGGAGAAAGTAGAGATGGAGAGGTATAATGGCAGGGCTAGTTTCCATGGCTTCTGTGGCTTTACTTTGTTCCTTCCCACAATGAAGCACTTATAATGGAAATGGAGAATCCAAACTTTTTAAAAGGATGATAGTGGAAGCCAAACTAGATGCAGATGGACGACACTTTTACCGACCTTGTGACCTTACTTTGATGGTGTTTGTTTAGAAGGATTAAGTATGGGATAGAACTAATAATAGTCTATTCATATTAATAGTATGTTGTTTGATTGAAAATTTTTACACCGGACTATGAATTTCAAATCTACGGGATTATTTTATCTTAGGGGATGGGACACCATCCATAGGATAACTCATTCCATGAGATTAGGTAGTGAAATTTAATATCTTTTTAAAAATAAAATTTATGTATTAAATTATTTATACTATTATACTTAATAAAATTTATTTATTAAATTATTTATACTTTATTAAATTATTTATTTTAGTAATATGGTACTAATTATACTTAGTAAAGTAAAATAAAATTTCAAAATCTCAACTACAAATTAAAATAAATTTGTGTAATTTTTATTAATATTCTATTTATTTATTTTTTTAAAAGTTCTAGTAAAAAAATAAATAAAATTTATAATTCATATTTAATATTCCTATAATTTAGTAAATAATTCAAAAGGGCAAAATAGTCTTTTGAGCATTATCATTCTCCATAATATTCCAAACAAACATTGGATTTAATAGAATAGTTCAATCCAGACATATAATCCCATGACGAAACAAATATAAGATACAAATCCAGTCTAACCAAATAGTTCAGGGGCAATATATCTAAGGACTAGCAGTTTGGTGGATTACAATCCTTCCTTATCCAGTCCGTTCAAACAAACACACTCTTTAGTTATTATAATAATGTCTTTTTTTTTTAATTAAAAAAAAAAATAAGTTTTTCTTTGTTGTGAAATATTTTTAGTTTGTGTTTGACTTTTGAATTTGTAGAAAAATTTATGAAGAATAATGAAAAATAGGGGGAAAAAAAAAACCTTCTACTTTATTTATTTATATTGCGTTGATTAAGAGTTTTGTAAGTACGATTAATTCTTGATTACAATTGTAGTTTCCAATGGCTTTGTGGGTTTGGTTGTGAATTGAAGTGATGTTGATTACGAGGCTTTGTCGTGTTTTATTATGAGCTGAAACGGGCCGTGGTTATGAAGTTATTGTGGTGCTTTTGCAGTGAATCACTTTGGCTTTGGTTATGATCCAAATTCGTAGAAGTTATGAATCTTTGTGACAAATTTTTAATGCATACGGTATGTATCTTTCAGGAGTGTGTATAGTTTCAAGAATTTTGTAGGTAGATTCTATTGGTACATTGTTAATTTTTCTTGGGATAAAATATGATGTCCAGTGTCCACAAAGTTATGGTCGTTTCTTTTCTTTAATGATTATCAAATTATCAGTGCCGCTGATGCTGACATTTTTAGCTCATCAAAACATTCAAGTAGGAAAAAATTGCCCAGCATAAATCCACTAGTATAAATAAACTTAACAAATATAAAAAAGACCCTATACACACATAAGAAACAAATACATATACACAAAAAGTGAAGAACCAAATTCAAGCTCTCTTACAGAGATGCATAGACTCTTTGCTAACCGATTTGAAGTTGGAAACAGTTCATCAATAGAGAAGACGTTGCTCAGTTCATCAATAGAGAAGACGTTGTTGTAAGAACTAGGTTCGGTCATAGATAACTCAACACCAATCTCGATACGAGCCTCCCAAGTCTCCTGCAATTGCAATGCTAACTGGAGACTCGTTACCACATCATTCATGGAGGGTCG
Organism: Camellia sinensis; assembly: GCF_055761805.1. Taxonomy (NCBI): domain Eukaryota; kingdom Viridiplantae; phylum Streptophyta; class Magnoliopsida; order Ericales; family Theaceae; genus Camellia; species Camellia sinensis. The sequence goes on from NC_138967.1 coordinate 56,325,468, forward strand.
TTGGATTACCAGATAAAGAATACAACTCAATGCAATCTTGACAAACTCCTTGAAGCATTCTGGTGCTATTTTCCCAATCAGATATGGATCAATGATTTGATCAATGGTTCCTCTTTTGCAGCTACTTTTGAACCAACAGTGAAGGGAGTACTCACCTTCATTCGGGCCGGAAGTATGCAATTTCTTGGCACACAATAATTCCAGCAACACCATACCAAATGAATATACGTCAGATTTTGTTGTCAATTTTCCATGTAAGTACTCTGGTGCAATATATCCAATAGTGCCACAAATCATTGAAACTGTTAATGATTCATTTGCAATGTCATTGGGTATTAGTTTAGAGATTGCAAAATTAGTAACTTTTGCAACCCAATTCTCGTCCAACAGAATATTGGCTGGCGTTACGTCGCAGTGGATAACTCTATGCTTCACACTCGAATGGAGATGTTGTAGTCCTCGTGCTACACCAATGCAAATCTTGAGTCGCTCTTTCCACAAAAGTGGATTGCGGTTTATTTTGAATAAATGATCTTCCAAGGATCCGTTTGTCATGTAATCATGCACGCGGATTAACTCTGGTTTCTCATAGCAGAATCCAATTAAAGAGGCTATGAGGGGGTGACTGTCGAGTAGGGAGTGTACCTCAATCTCAACCCTAGCTTCTTTCCAGAGTTGCAATGATTTCGACTCCTTGAACCTTTTGATCGCAACAATACCAGTTTCCCCGTCCAAATACCCTTTGTACACCTTGCAAAGCTGACCTTCTCCAATCAAACGATCCTCACTGAAATCATTTGTGGCTGCTCGAATATCAGCTAGTGAGAAGCGACGGAGTTGTCGGGTGACACTATCTGGAAGTGGTTCCCAAAATGAATCATTTGATGGTCCATTCTCATTTCTCTCCCTCCACCAACGATTCATACCTTTAGGCACAGTTGCAATACCCCGAAGCACCTTTCCGATTATTCCCCCTGATCGTCCTTTACGTTGTGACAACAATGCAAGACCAAGAGTCCCCACCACTTCAGCCATTGTAGGCCTTTCCTTTGAACCAGTACGTAAACAATTGCAGGCAACTTCTACAAATTACTTTAGACTTTGTGGTGTTATTTGCCCAATCAATGAGGGATCAATGATTCGATCAACCTTTCCCTTTTTAATGTGTCGTTGAGCCCAAAGGATTAAACTAATTTCCTCCTCCTCGAGTCTTGTATTCACCGGCGGCCTCCCGCGGACAACTTCCAACAACACCACACCGAAGGCATACACATCAGATTTCTTGGTTAGTCTCTGGGTATAGAAATAAACTGGATCAAAATACCCAAATGTACCTTTGACTTTTGTGCTAACATGGGTTGCTGAATTGCTTGTACTGCCTTTGGACAGCCCAAAATCTGAAATCTTGGCTACGCAATTCTCATCCAACAGAATGTTTGTGGTCTTCACATCTCGGTGTATGAAACTTTGATCGGTACCAGAATGAAGGTAGTCTAACCCTCATGCTGCACCGATGCAAACGTTGAGCCTTCGCTCCCATGTGAGATGAAAAGTACTAATTTCAGTCTGGTTTCTACTGGTTTTATAGAGATGATCGGCTAGGGTCCCACGAGCCATGTATTCGTAAACAAGGATCATTTCTTTGCAGTCGCTGCATAGGCCGATCAGAGAAACAAGATGAGTGTGTCGGAGCTTAGACAACATCTTGACCTCATTCCAGAACTCCTCTGCGCCTTGATTGGACTCTGCTTTCAACCTCTTTATGGCAACAGCTGTAGCACCATTGTCGATGAACCCCTTGTATACCTTACCAAATCCGCCAATCCCAATAACTAATTCTTCATTAAAATTGTTGGTCATTGATTGTATCTCAGCTAGTGAAAAGCAACGGCATGAGTACGCAGATTTAATCACAACGCTTGAAATTGCATCATCAGCACTTAAATCAGACATATCTTTGATATTTGGTACCAGTAACCCTAGAAGATGATCAAAAAAGATGAATTTTTGCCGTATGATTTGTGCTGTATGGGAAAATATATGAAACAAAAGATGAGTGTTTTAGAAGATGATCAAAAAAGATGATCAGAATATATGAAAGAATATACCAGTAACACTAAATATATGAAAGAATTTACCGGTAACACTAGAAGATGAAAAAAAAAGATTAGTTTTTTAGAGATGAGAAAGAAACAAAGAGTGGTCTCTGATTGAAACAGGAGTTAATGTAAGTCGCGGTCAATCGCATTCTCACCGTCTAAACCTGACATATCTTGAGCTTTGGGGGATATATATATATATATCAAAGAATGTGCCAGTCACACTGGATTCAGGTATCTAGTGATAGTTTTCAGAGACGAGAAAGACAAAGTGCTCTCTTTTTGAAACATTGACTTCAATGTTTTGCCCTATGATTTGCGTTGTATCGGAAAATATCATTTCGCCCATCAAACTTTCACGTATTTTTTAATTTGACTTCTACATTTTGATTAATACCAATTTCACATTCAAACTTTTGAAATTTTGATCAATTTGGCCCCTGTTGTAACATTTCGTCAATAATTGGATGGAATGTGCTGATATGGAGGGCAAATTGATTTTTAAGGTATAATTTGAGGAGTAAAATGAAATTTCAAATGAACTTTGGTGCTACGTCAGCACATTCCGTCCAATTGTAAATGAAATGTGATGACAGGTCAAATTTATCAAAATTTTGAAAGTTTGAGTGTAAAATTGATATTAATCAAACTCGGCAGGTCAATTTAAAAAAATGCGAAAAAGTTTAAGAAGCAAAATGATATTTCTTCTGTATCCTTTTAGTAGTGATGTTTAATGTAGAATTAAAATTATTACTGTATTATTGTTATTATTATTATTATCAACAGGAAAAGGTCAAGGACCAAAAAAATAATATACAATTTGACTTTTTTTAGCCATCTTTTTATACAGAAAATATTGGAAGTGGACTAATGAGCAGCCACCATTATTCTAACCCTACCCTTAGGACCCCCACTCCAACAACCTTCCTTTGGTAGCCCCCCCCCCCTTCAGTCACCTCCCCCGGTTCCCATCCCCTACTGCAAACCTTTTCTTCATTGGTGACCCCCTCTCTCTTCCTCCTTGACAACCCTCATCTCCCTTGAAACTATAAGAGCATGTTTGATTAGTAGAATTATAGCATATGATTCAAATTGTTAATTCATGGATTCACGACTTTATATTTGATTGCAAATTTTATTAATCAAATTACATGTACAACGGTCATTTAATTCGACGAAATCAACGAATTTTTAACATTGAGAGGGGCTGTGGATCATAATTTCAAATATGAAAGAAAAATAAAATAAAATGAATATATAATAAATGGTTACTTCACTAATTTTATTTGATACCTAATTTTGCATTAATTCATAGGATTATTAATCATTTTACTATTAATCCTGTTAATCAAAAAAGGCCTAGGAGAATTTGGTTCCGATTAGGAACCCTTAATAGATTTATGGACGATAGCAAGCATGGCGGACATTGATAATAATAAAACACAACTCACTCATATATATAAACCAAAACTTGTAGAGATGTACGACCTTCAGCACCTAAGGAACTCTCCTATTCAATGGAGAATGAGCTTTGGAGAATTATGTGGAGGTTTTTGTAACTCTTTTGGTATTGTGTGATCATGTGATGCACATTGCGATATGGTATCTAGGTGTGGTGCCTAGAATTTTGTTTTCCTCATTTTTCTTAAATCTTTTTACACTTTTAGCATCTAATACCCCCTTAACCAGATCTGATTGAACCTTCTTTCTAAATCTTGATTGAACTTATTTTATATCAATAAACCCTTCAAACCACCTCAAGTCAGCCCTTTATCATTCTACAAATATTGCACACAAAAGAGTCAAAATTTAGCATGGTACTGTACACATCACCCAAAACAGGCACCAAAATCCTTTCCTTTCATTTCTTACCCTTACCCTTTAGTCACCCCATACAAACCTTAAAATCTCATCTTACATATTTTTACCAACTTATCAATCACACGATGTTAATTTTTTGCATTAGGATTGTAGCACTCTGCTGCTGCTGCACGTTAATTTTGGACTTGCTAAGAGACTCACTTATGTAGGAGACTGTTCCATGCACTCTTCCTACAGCAAAGAAACCACTTAGTTTTTAAGATAAACCATATGGTTCTAGATTTCTTGGATCCTTAATCATAAACTGCAAACAAAAAATGCTTTAATTGTTAAACTACAATCAGAAAAATTGACCAAAAAAAGGCTTTCTTGAAATTTTAAGCAGCAAGTGTGTGGTCTGGTCTCATGTTTAGAACAAATCATTCTTAATGATTGATCATAGAAATGATTTGCTAATAGTTTTGCTTTAATTGTTGGTAGGCACCTGGATCCTTTAAACACCATGGGATGCGATACTCAACTACAGTGCCAAATTATCCTGACACACATGAGGACTTCATGCCCACTAATAAGCTTCAGAATTCTGACCTTTCTTTGAAGGACATTGTTGAGCAGGTTGACTGTAGTCAGCTGTACCCTTCACATTAGATATTGAGTCTTAAGCCTTTTTTTTTTTTTCTCTCTCTCTCTAATTATCCAAATTAAAGTTTAGTCATGTTTTTTAATCTTTTTTTATTGATAGCTTTTGGCTTCTATGGCAGGATGTCAATGACAACCATGTGATGATTTACATGAAAGGAGTGCCTGATCTTCCTCGGTGTGGATTCAGCTCATTAGCAGTGAGAGTGTTGAAAGAATATAGCACGTGTTCTGTCGCTTCGTTTTACAACAATATTCATACATTCCCTGGTTCAGTTTTGGCTTGAGCAACCATATATTTATGTGAGCTTGAATAATTTATGCTTTTTTATGTGGTCTACATGTGACTATTTGGTATGGTAGGTGGCCTCTTCTAAATTTTTGAAGTATCTGTGTTAGACACTGAACACTTGAGTAAGGGTATACCGTATATGATGTGTGACCAACATGCTTATTTAGAGATGCACCCATCAAGTATGGATAAGTAGTCAGGTTTTCTATGCACAATACTCCCATTATATGCATAAAATGTTGCATGTTAGTTTGTAAACTTCATTTTATCATAACAAATAAAAGAAATATTTTATAAATATGACCTCTAGCCTTGTCCTGGTATCCTTGGATATGAATATTAGATAAATTTGACACTTGAACACATACCTTCTAAGAAGTATAGAAACGGGCATGTGGCACGAGACGGACACAACATCGACACACTAACACAGAATTTTTCAAAAAAATAAAGGACACATCACGTGGGGGACATATGCAAAATATATAATTTTATATATTTATTGTTTGGCATATATAAGAATAAACCATTAGTATATGTCATATATGTGAATAATCAATTCAGAGATAATAGTTTTTAAAGTCTAAAAAAGATGAGAATAGGTATGAATTTACTTTGTTTTTTATTATTATTGTTGTTCAATTCCAAGTTATTTTATTCAAACTTGTAATGTGTTTTATGTGTGTATAAACAATAGACATGTGTTTTACAAGTGTCTGAATCGTGTCCAAGTTTTGAAAAAATTTAAAAATAGTTGGACATATTTGGATGTGTCTGACTAGTGTCATTGTCGTGTCGGTGTACACCACCTCTTTAGAAGTGTCCGTGCTTCTTGATATACCTCCACCCAAAACTTGCATTTGGTTGTTTAGTCAACTTTGTCAAAATGACAAATCAAAGAGCATTTTTGTTTTTGTTTTTGTTTTTGTTTTTTTTTTTTTTTTTTTTTTTTATGGAAAAAGAATAGTTGTGAGAGATGACCATGTATTTGGCTTAAGTTGTCTTAGGAAAGTACAAGAAGATGAGACAATGGAAGCTCTAAAAGAGGAGCAGACTGGAGCTAATTTTGTAGCTCGAATTTTATTTTGTGTCGTACTTCTTGAACTTTGAGCTGGGCCTTGCACCTTGCCGACTTGACTACATTAAGTTGTTTGTGGCATTTTTACTGTTGATATGCTTTTTTCAGATGTTCCTTTGAGTGCCAGAAACATATTGGAAGACCCTGAGCTTAAGAATGTTGTCAAGTCATTCAGGTAACGTAGTACTTGATATCATTCTAGAACATCCATTTAGCATTGTTACACATCTAGAGAGCAGCAAGAGCTTGCTTCTCAGATATAAAGCACCCTCCTATTGGCAATTCTTAATAATACAGGATGAACTCAAATTACTGTAATAATTGACATTATTGTTTATTGGGAGATATGAGTTTGCATCAGGGGTAATGGTTGTAAAATTGTATAAGTTTTTCAAGGTGTATGACTGCGTGTTCTGTTTTTGCATTTTGTTTGCTTTATTACATCTTTTCAATTGCCCCCTTGCAATAAAAGTAGCTGATGTTTGTGAATAATTTTTTAATGTGAGACTTGATGTTTCTTGTTGTTTCCTTATCTTTTGGGCAAATTACATGGACCTCTCCTGAGGGATCTGATAATTACAAGGACCTCCCCTGTAGATACCTCAGGGGATCAATGTAAAAAACCAAAAAAAAAAAAAAAAGTAGGCGGAGAACTTGTTTTAAGAACATGATATCATAAAAATAGAGTATATTTGTTCTAAAATTAATATGGTGTGGAACTTAAAATGAATTTCCTAATGATGTATTTGAATAGTAGTTATTTCAAGTGAGGTTACAATTTATCTAATTGAATGCTCCATCCAACAGTGGCTAAAAGATACATGGCGATGCCAGAATGTTTTCAAAAGTTGGTGAACACTTGTTCAGCCAGTTTTTCATTTATCAAATTTATTTCCATTTCAACAGTTTACTTTTATAGTAATTTTCCTTGTTGCCTTATTGATGAAGGTATATGTTTATCTTTTGGGAAAATTACACGAACCTTCCATAACAATTGCCCAAATTACAACTGCGTTGGAAGTACAGACACAAGCCCTGGAACACAATAATTTCAAAAAATTCAGGACATGGAGACAGTGGGGGGATATGTAAAAAAAATATTTTATTTGCTATGTATGTAAATATTACATTCATAAACAACTAAAATTAACAAAAACCAGCACTAATTTAACATAAAAAAAAAGTAAATTTTAATTAGCGAAAGACTAAGGCTTTGTTTGGCATGTGCTAAACAATTATCTTATTTGGGTCACATCACCTCTTATTTGGGTTATATCACCTCTCTACTATATCACTTCAACCCCAACCCACATTTCACATTTTTTTCATAAAAAGTTAAAAAGTATACTAATTTAGCACTTCCCAAACAACCCCTAAATCTGTGTTGCATTAGGCTCCAAGGATTGTTAGAAGGTTGTTTCTCCACTTCACAAATGTGTTTTAGATGTGTGTTACATTGCCGATGATTTCATAAGATTTTTATATTTTTTTAAAAAACCAATCCTTTTGTTTCCAAAAATTATAATATGGCCCAAGAAATTAGCTTTGAAAAATTAAAATAAGACTTGTCGTGTCCTAAATCGTGTCCCACCATATCTAACGTGTCTCTCGCCATGTTTACAAGCACCCTTGTTGTGTACCCTAAAAAAAATGGACACGACTACAACACTTATTTGAAGTGTCATTGCTTCATAGATAGCTGATCCCATTAGGATAGGACAATGACACTGGCTCCCCTAACATTTGAGTAGGCATATCATTGAGTGCCTCGCCGTTAGGTGTCAAGAAAGAGAGATGGATGGAATATTACGGTGTTGATAATTTTTGGATTAAATTTTCTATTTTTACCCTTCAAGAAATGGGTCAACTCTTTTAACCTTTACCAGTTTACCTTTAGTCACTCTTACTCTTTTTTCCCATCCATTCTCCCTCTCTGTGTTCCCCCTTCCCCTCTTAGACTTCCCTACCACTTACCATGCCACGGCCTCCTCCCACCCCACCCCACTACCCCCAACGATCCCTCCCCTCATGCCATTGCCTCAGCTCCCCAAACACCATGCATTTTCTTCCCTTTATTCCATCATGCTACCACCAACCTCTCACCTCAACCCAACCTTCTCGCCCAGACACAAACGAGAGATATAGCTTGGCTCTAGGTTCATGCCAATGATGATCATCGATGGCCTCCACGTCAAACCTCATTGCCTTCCATGGCCCTCCAATGCCGCGTCCAGTGCAATCCTAGCTGCGACCCCAACCCCTGCGTCATGATCCAACGCCTTCCAACTCCAAAGCCCCCCTTTCCTGTATCAACTAAACATGTTTGATTTAAGTGTTTTTTTCCTTGATTGCTTGACTCACGGATGTTTTTTTTTTTTTTGGCTTAATTTAGGGCAGACAGAGAGGGTGTTTGATGAATCAAGGGTAGAGAGGAATTTTTTTTTTGCTTGATTATGTTGTTTATTGTTTTGATTTTTTTGTTCTTTGTGTGTGGTGGCAGTGGTCGTGTTGGATAGTTATAGGGGGGAATTGGAGGATGAGATAGGGTGGAGGAGAGGGTGAAGGAGTGTAGCGGAGGAAGGTGAGAAAGATAGAGAGAGGTAGGGTGTAAACATGGCCTGCCGGCTTGAGGCCTGACCAGACCTGCCTATATCCCCCCGGGCTAGGGCATGGGCCATCGGTTTTTTGGGTGGGCTAGCCTAAGGCCCATTGGACTAATCTAAGGCCAGGCCCACCCCGCCCAACGCCTAACTTAATTTTTAAGCTATTTTTGTTTTTTTTTTATTATAAAAAAACTAAGAAATGCCAATCCCACCCCAGGCCCGATGACCCACTAGGCCAAAATTTTGCACAAGTGGCTTGGCCCGATTTTTTGCGGGAGCTTGACAGGCTTGACGGCGGGCCGACTCAGGCCGAGCGAAAATTACACCCCTAGAGAGAGTTCATTTTTATCACTTCATATTTTCTATTAATGGAGTTAACTTTTGAGGCGCATTAGGGGATGTCGGTCTCATTTCTCCATACTAGTGGGCCTCTTATTATTTGGGCAATAGTTAGGGGAGGTCCTTGTAATTTGGCCTTCTTTTTTTAACGGTACTTCATTTGTTGTTTTATATATATGGCCAAATCTTGATTGAATTTTTCGGGATGTGGCTGTATCATCTATATATATATATCCACAAGGTTGCCTATGTGTCCATTGCACATGATGTTGGGATCATTTGTGAGAATAAGCTATTAAGCTTAGTTGTCATGACTCCTGATTCATTGATGCAAATTACTGAGAAACAACATTTGCAAATGGAGTTGTTGTTGGTCTTTACTTAGCGACCATTTTGGTCCAAAATGTTGATAAAAAAAATGTATAGTTTGTAATTGTTTCAATTTGTCCCATGGTCTTTCATTGCACATGATGTTGGGATCATTTGTGAGAATAAGCTATTAAGCTTAGTTGTCATGACTCTTGATTCATTGATGCAAATTACTGAGAAACAACATTTGCAAACGGAGTTGCTATTGGTCTTTACTTAGCGACCATTTTGGTCCAAAATGTTGATAAAAAAATGTCTAGTTTGTAATTGTTTCAATTTGTCCCATGGTCTTTCATTGCAGCAACTGGCGCACGTTTCCATAGATATTCATCAAGGGGGAGTTTGTTGGAGGATCAGACATCATTCTCAACATGCACTAGGTATTCTCATACCAAAATTGTTATTCTTTAGCCTGGTATACATTGCTTTAATGGTTTGGTCTGTCATGCAGATTGGTGAGTTGAAGGAAATGCTTAAAGATATTGCAGCCAACCAGGAGAGTTAAGAGTAAGTTTATCATTACTGAACATATAGAGTCAACAAGGAATATATTTATCTTTGATGATGAAGAATTATGGGATATAAGCATGTTCAGCTTTGAATGTTTGTTGACTTGATCCAATAATGTTTAGTTGAAGTATGGATCCCATTCCTTTGATGTTTAATGTTCTTAGCTACCAAAATTTTGAACGTGAGTCAGTGTAGAAAACTTTGTGAATAATTGGACCATTGAGGATAAAAAATTAGCCCTCTCTCTAAGCTTTTAGATGAGTTGATGGCCAATAATTCAACATGGTTTTAGAGTTCACATTGTAATCTTCTGGTGAGACAATAGCAAGAATCATATCAACTTGTCTATTCAAGCATATAAAGACATCATGCACATATTTTGAGCTCCTCAGTTCTTGTTCTTTTTATTTTATTTCCCTCAAAATTATTTCCTTTTTTTGTCTCTGTTTTTGTGCTTTACTCTTGCAAGCTGGTAGATGCCTCCTGAATACATTTTGTAGTAAGCTTGTATGGTGTAAGACAGTCCTCTTTCTGTAGGTGTTATGGCAACTAGCCTAGTTTCTCAAGTCGCGGTGGTTCCTCTTCCTTCAATGTTTGAGAGGTCTAGAAACTTCATTTTAAGTAGATTTTGATTTACTAGATGAAGGGTTTGTGTAGACGCACCCGAACGTCCTGGGAAAATCCTGTTTTGTTCATATGGGCTCACTACAGTTCGGACTCAAATGTCACGGTTCTGAATCTAATCTCGCAAAGTGCAATGCAAGACCGATAAATCACCAAAGAGTCCAAATCCGGCAAATCGTTTTGAAAAACTAATTTTCAGAAAGACGTGCCAAACATGGACTGCTTTGCCAGATACAGAGTCGCCACCTAAATATTTTATTTTGGGGGAATTTAGGAAACCCTGACTCGTTGCTTAAGGCCACGTGTCCGTCATCACCAAAGTTGTCTCGGTTCGGGAACTTGGGTACGATTGGGGCAGGTCAGCTATGAGCACCCCTGCTCGCCCGATCAAAGATCGGCCACTACTAAGCATGATATTTTGTTTTGAAAACATATGCGTTCTTATTCCGGTGTATTAGCCTAGAAATACTATGTGATGCACGCAACAAACAAGTATAGACTGGTCGCCTGGATTGGAACAAAACATTTCATGTTTGTTTATTTGAAAATGGTTTGATGGTGCTACTCGTAAGTAGGCTAAGACGTGGATTTGCCACCCTCAAGTGGGCTTAGAAAACAGGGTGATTTGCCACTCTCAAGTGGGCTTAAAATTCGCAATCGATGAATTGTTCCAATTCAAGTAACCCAACCTTCACCCACAGGCATTCAGGCAATTATATCACATAAGCAGTTAGCCTCATGGTAAGCATGCTATCATGGCAGTCACTCACACACATGCAAGGATGCTAAAGCATAAACACTTACCGAGTACTCCGAGCCAAAACGGAAACTAGTTAGTAATCAATGCATGATCCTAGCTATGTTAAGAATGCCTAATGCAACACATACAAAATGCAACTGGAAGTAGGCTTGGCTATTCTAAAATGGCATGTGAAATGCAACAATCGATACATGTATTCAACTTGGAATTGAAATACAATGCAGTTAGTATGATGCGCCGAGCTCGGTGCAAGCAAGACAGATGAATGGATACAAACATGCGAGCATAAGGATGCTAATTGAAACATGCCCTAAAACTAACCATCATAAGCTGGTAAATAAAAGGGAGAAAGGCGTGGGGTTGGAAGACATGCATCACACACACGCACACGCACACGCACGCCCTCTCGACGGAGGGTCCGAATAAATAATACAACACCAACTAGCTATTCTAAGCTAATCTAATTAAGCTAGTTATTACACAACCAAAATGAATAATAAATTACAGCTAATTATTACACAACTCTAATTAATTAACAAATTAACTAAGTAAGCAATTAAACTAGCATGCAAGCTACATGAATGTGGACTGCCTCAGCTCTGCCTTGAATGATAAAGGATGCATGCATGCTCGAGTCGCCTTGTCGGGAAATCCATCGCGATGCCCTGGCTTGCCTTTGTTTGCAATTAAACTCAGAAACTTGCACAAAGCTCCAAGGAGATGAAACTCCACCCTGGGAATCTGAGGGAAGGCTACCGACCAGCTATAGGCATTGGAGACCACCTACCGACCACCCTTGGTGGTGAAAACCAGAAAAGGTGGTCGGCCTGCTAGAAAACCTGGTCGGCCGGCTAGTTTCTTCTCCTGGTTTCTGTATTTCCTGCAACAAAGTCAAGAGAGAGAGAGAAAGCAAAGTATTTTCAACATATGTGTGCCCGACCACTCTCCCTGTCATTACACAAGCTCTAGGGAGTGTAGTCCTCGATCCTCACGCCATCAATCACGCATCTCGATGCATGATGGCTGAGTCGTTGAATTGCACGACTCAATGTGAAATGAATGCACATGTAAACACCTAAAGCCAACAACTCTATCATGGATAGTCAAGAGTGTCGATGACCAAGAATCGAGGCGTGTTTCGTCACTTTGAGTACGAAACGTCCCTCGTTTCCCGTGTTTGGACTAAACCCTACTCCAAACACAATGCAACAAACAATGTATGGACAAATGCAACTCTAGCATGCGATCTAAATGCAATGCAACTAAGTGATGCGAAGATGCATGGAATGACATGCAAGCATGCAAATGGCATACACAATGCTATGAACTAATCGATGGCATACTCAATGCACATGGATTATATGGCATGCACACAAAATGTACTGACATACGCAATGTTATGAACGAGGCATACGCAATGCAATGATCAAACATGCGATGACATGGACTATAGGGCATACACAATGCAAGATGGACTTAAACCAAGATGGATGGGCCTCGGCCACACCCAAATCAGTGGCCAATATGATGAAAATGAGGCAACAAGATACATGCAAACATGCACAAATGCAAGGGACCAAACGTAGGGAACAAAGTGCAACTCTACCAAAGCATGACAAGGGTGAAATATGGCATACAATGACACATGTTCCAGCTCTGAAATGACATACAAGATGGTCCCGAATCATGCAAACAACTCACCCGATGCATGTTGGATGGCACAATTATCGAAACTAGTGAAGTGCATTACACTAGAGGTATGCAAAGCGATGCCTAAATGACCAAACTAACCCCAAACAGTCCCTATGCAGACCCAAAATAGTGGCAAAATAGACTAAAATGATGGCTTGAAATGCACAAAAATGAAGCTCATGCAATGGCCCATAAATGAGGTATACAAGCACAACTCTCAAACGCATTTAAAGAGTGGAAAACATGGGAATATGGCACAAGTATAAGCTCTAAAATAACATGTTCAATGATGCCAAAGCATGAAAACAACTCAAGTTAAGCATGCAAGAGGCTTCAAAACTCGAAGCTAGGCAAGGGTATTACACTACAAGTATGCATGGAAAGCATCATTCGACCATGGGACCTCAAAACAGAGCTAAGACAGCCCAAATCATGAACAAAATTAGTTTAGAGCGTGGCCAAAATATGCTAACATCAAGGGCCAAAGCAACATGCAATGTAAGCTAGTGAGCATGGATTACACTACAAGCATGTGAAGCATTCAAGAGGCCACTAAACCAGAAAAATTTAGAGAGATGACATGCCAAATAAAGCCCAAAAATCCACTGAAACATAATCAATGCATGCAAGAATGACATGCTCCTTTAATAGGCTATAAGAGGGGTTATTCTACACATGAAAGAGACACACCCAAGGTGACAAAACCAACTCTAGAAAGAGCCTAGGAAGGCCCTAAAAGTCACTGAAAAGGGCCTGAAATAAGGCTTGGAGGTGTGCAAATGAAGGCTCCTTTGTAAGGCCAAAAATGCTAGTGAAGAAGACAAGGAGGGAGAGGGTCACCCCTCTCTGATTTTGGGTCTCAAAAACACATGTTAACCACTGAAAATCTGCTGGGTTTTACTGGTTAAAAGGCCAAGAAAAGGTCAACACAAAGGCCTTAGGGCATGGCTCAAAACAAGGCAAAATAGAGCATGCAAGGGGGTAGATGACCCCCAACAACAAAATGACCTTAAACAAACATCAAAAGGACCTCAAAACAATACTTTTTAGTTGACAACAAAGCTCAAATATACATGAAAATAAGGCTAAGAGATGGATCAAAATAAAGCTTAAAAGAGGGAAATAGTGTGTTACCCTTGAAACTCAGCAAAATCAACAGCCTTTTGGACCAAAAACTCAACCTTTGAGACCTCTCAAGACCCTCCAAGAACTCAGTGACAATGGTGGAGGTGTTAGGCTATGAGGTGGTGTGCAAAGGTGCAAGAACAATACACTTTTGAACCCCAAAATATAGAGATATAGAGAGATATGTATGCTATGCTTTAAACAAAATCTGAACCATGGCAAAGGAGGGGGAGGCCTTCCTTTATAGCCAAAAGAGACCAAAGCTTCTCAAAGAAGCTAAAAAACAAGGGCAAAGATCCTCCATACACGTATATGGAGGATGCAGTCTGTGCCTCCCAGTTGGCACAATTGGCAACAACTCATAGAGACAAAACTGGAGGGAGTAGGCCGACCAGTTCAGGTGGTCGGCCGACCAGGTCAAAAGGGTCAAGACAAAGAAAGGTGGTCGGCTAGCCCATTTAGTGGTCTCCCAACTGAATGCAAGCTAGTGGTATGGTGGAAGACTAGTAAATGTGGCTCAAAGACCAAGGAAACCAGCTTCCTGACAAGAAAATCGGCTGGCGGGAGAAAAGTGGTCTCCAAGGATAAAAGGTGGTCTCCCACCCTTGTACCACCTCCCAAACAATGAAAACAAGGTCCATGCCAAAAATGAACCAAGACAGATGCAAAACGAGGGTTCGGGGGTTAAAACAGGCAGCCGGGTGCCCCGAAAACAGGCTGTTAAGCAACGAAAGTGGTGTGCGACGACAAAGGTGGTCTCCCAGGCCATAGTGTCCCTCTAGAGAGAGGAAGCAAGGTGTGTGCCAAAAACCGTGCCAAACGGAGAAAGTTAAGTGGTCCCGAACCGAGGCGCACGACGGACGGCCCCGAAAATCGGAAACTAGTCTCCAAACGGGAACAGTGGCCTACGACCACAAAAAGTAGTCTACGACCACTGAGAGATGGTCTACAAGACCTCTCTCTCCCTTCGGGAAGAGAAAACAAGACCTAATCCGCAAACCGAATCAAAGCACGAAAAGTTCCGAGGCCCGGAGGCAAGGCTCTCAGCCGAAACTCCGAAACCTCAGAACAAGCACAACAAGCACCATCACCGAGTGCTCAATCGATCACGTCTGAGTCTTAAGGTCGGTCAAAAATGGGGTGTCTACAGTTTGTCATCAAATTGTGACCTAGGTTCATATACGAGGGTCAAGTTTGACAATGTTACAGCACAAATTGATGTATGTGTCCTGAGCAGATAAAATATTGTGGTTTACTCTTGCTCTTCCGTAACACGTTCAACCTGATTCATAGTTTGGATTTGAGGAACATGATTCATCTAGGTGAACCTAATTTCGTGATGAGTGAGGGATTTGGAATTCGACTTTTTGTTTGTTAATTTAATTTTTTTTTAAACAACCTGGATTTGGAATTCGTCTGTGGTTGGTATGATTCTCTTAAAAAATTGTCATAGTCTATGGACAACAATCGTGAGGGAAACAAGTGTGCGGGCATATTATCAATAGAAGGTTTTAACCAAAATGGTCCTTCACTGTTTTTTCTACTATCCCGGGTTCCATCTCATTCCAATTATTTGAAGATGTTAAGGGTGTTGAGTACTGCCATCATGTAACTTCTTAGTTTTTAATAATGCAATCTTTTTTATTTGTCAAAAAAAAAAAAAAAACTATGGTTAGGCGGCAGCCTACTTGGTCTTTGGTTTCAACAACAAAATTAGCATTCAGCTTATATGTTTTCAAATGTGCTAAACTCTTCACTTGCAAACTGTTGCACGTTTGCTGCATAGCCATATCGCAGGCTTGCAGCAAAACTATTCATTGTTACCTGCGAAGAAGTCAGGCTTCATATGCTCCTAGCACCCCAAAAAGTGAAGGATGGCTGCCCTAAAAAAATATAAAATAGGAAAGAGTTCGTTTCTTCCTAAAAAATATGACATTTTTTTTTTTTGCTGCATTGTGCAAGAATGATTATACACTTCTGAACACCTCCTAGTATGAACCAGGGATGGTGCCAAAGAAAAACAAATATTTGACTTCCCTTTTAAAAAGTGTTGACGTAGGGGTTTTGGGGAAGATGGTGAAGTTTTTGTTCTGGGCCTCCTTCTTAGTTAATGGACTGATAGTTGAAGGGAAGGGATCATGATTTTGACTGTAAGTAAGATTTCAATGGAGTTGAACCTGCAACCAAACTAGAGAAGGAACCGAAGAAAGCTAGTAGTTCAGTTTCAATACTTAAGTTCCAGCGCTTATAGAAAGAGGTAGGTTTGTCAGTTTAGCTGCATTTTTTAAAGCTTAGGGAGGGTTTCTTTGCTTAGAGAAGAAATCCGCTTTGTTTTTCGGAAAAGACAGATGTCAATTTCTTAGGAAGTTATACTTCTAGGGCAATTGGTTTAGAGAATATTCCCTTTCTTGCTTGGGTGCTTTAGCTCTTGGGAAAAAAGAATCTGTCTGTCAAGCTCTTTCAAGCTTTGAAGTCTAATACTCCTGTTGTAGGCACTCAGCAGTAAAGTTGGTTTTTTTTGTATTGGCGGTGCAAGAGAGCTATGGTTGCATATTTAGTTCAAAGGACCTTTCAAAGAGGGGCTCGCTCTTTCATGAATTTAGTCTAGGGCATCTTGCTTTCCGGTACTTGTGAAGACTTTCAAGTAGGCGATGACAAGTCATCACTATCTTTAACTCGTTTATCAAAAGTAAGCCCCTATCACACGCATGCAAGTCAGACTATGTTTTGGATCAATTTGGTTCATCTAGCTATGGCCTAATCTAATCATACGAAAACTAAGGGTTTGTTTCTGGTTCAAAATTGATGCTGGTTCACCTCTCTAATTAAGTGTGTAAGTGTCATGTTTGTCGCGTAAAGAAAGGTGATCCTCTGCCTAATAGAACCTGGCCCAAGAGACTGAATTCTCTAGTGTAGACCAAAACGGTCTCTGGAAGCCAGTTCCCAAATTGTGGAAGTTCTTCTCTAACTTGAAGAGTAGCAACCTAGACTTCCGGGAGAAAAGGTTTATTTTATTTTTATCAATACAATTATCTAACTAAGAAAGCAGTCTACTAATGTACTCTAGCTTTGCTAATGAGATAGGGTAGTTGACTTATTTGTTAGAGAGAAGAGGATGCTTGTGTATGGATGAAAAGAGCTTAGGATGCAGAGGTGGGACTAGACAAACAAGCCAGCCATTTGCCTTCTGTAAACTGGAATACAAAAGTGGGAGTTAGTCTAGTCTACACGCTCTGCCGTCATCCAACAAGCTCTTTAACACTAGCTAGCACTTGAGCCCTCTTTAGCCTATCTGTCCTCTTTTTTTTTTTAACCTCTCAATAGTAAACTAGTCACTTAACTTTCTAGCAAAGCAAGTAGGAGCCTCTCTTCCCTCTTCGAGCCAACTATTCACTTCCTCTCTTGGCGGTAGAGGCAATTTTTATTTCCTCTAAGGAGCGAGGAAACTTTGTTCACCACTTATTATGTTCTTCCTTAGATTCCTTGAAAGCAAGGGTGTGGAACAACGGTAGCTAACAAGTAAACGAGTAAATATTGCGTAAATGAACGGAATGCTGTTCGCATGTTTGAGCTTTTGGATGATGATGTCAGGCGGAGTCATCTCCATGAGTTGGGAGTTGTTCGGTAGGGGTGCTTGTCCTCAACTTTGAAATGGAAGTGAAGGGAGCAAAAACACCTCTAATGTTTAGTTTAGGTAGTGCTCTACTTGCTCTATCAGGGAAGTTGTCACGTTCCAAGCTCCGTAACAACGCCGCACACTCATTTAAGTGAGCATGCAAGGCTAAGAGTCCAACACATAACCAACAATGTAAAATACTCCAATTAAATCCTTAATTATCATAATGCTAAAATCCATAAAAATTGATTATTTTTATCATATGAACTTATCCACCAAGTCCACTAATAAAATCCATTAACAAAACAAATAATCCAAGTACTTAAATCATAGTCCTACTCTCGGCACATTGTCATGTCCCAAGCTCCGTGACAATGCCGCACACTCATTTAAGTGAGCATGCAAGGCTAAGAGTCCAACACATAACCAACAATGTAAAATACTCCAATTAAATCCTTAATTATCATAACGCTAAAATCCATAAAAATTGTTTATTCTTATCATATGAACTTATCCACCAAGTCCACTAATAAAATCCATTAACAAAACAAATAATCCAAGTACTTAAATCATAGTCCTACTCTCGGCACTCCCACATGTCCCGCGCAGCTCTACTCTTCAGAATCTGAAAAAATAAAACAAAATAAGGGTAAGCTAGACAGCCTAGTAAATAACCAACCATCACTGCCAGCTAGATCAAGTATATCAAAAAGAAGTAAATAAATAGTCGATAACCAATAAATATAATTTTTGATACAAATCAATAAATGACACGATTATTTGTAAGATGGTTTCATAGTTGAAAATAAACAGTGTAGCAATACATTTTAATTAAAAGTCAATGGGGTAACTCGATGAAATTTCGTTATCCAAAATTTATAGATCGATATTCAGATGGTTCAATGATCGATTCACAAAACCCAAGTCTTAATGACTACGGTCACTTAGCCCGTGACAAGGCCCAGAACCACACATAGGCTGGTGGTAAAGCCCTAAAAGAAACTAGTTTATGTGCCAATAAATAACCCCCATTGGCTAGGGTCCAAATGATAGTCAGACTAGAGTGATGTTCAAAATCCACACAATACACAAATTTTAAATAAAACATTCGATATTTTCAGAATAAATGTTTAGTATAATTTTCAGAATAGTTTCACCGAATATTCAAATAATTTTCATAATAATATTCGATGTTGTTTTATACTTGACCCATATTTTATTTTAAGAGAACAGGAAAGCTACGAATAAATATTTATGATTTTAAACGATTCGATAGGATTAAAAATAAACCAACAGTGATAGAGGGTTACTTACCTCAAACGCTAAAAATAATATTCCAATACTAACTCTAAACACCCAGCTCCACCACTTCAATCACACAAACCTAATAAAATATTATACCACATAAACAGTTATTACTGATCACCATGATGCATCTATCATTCTTTTCTTTATAATATAATAATCTAATAATATAGTGTACAAGTAAAATCCAAAAGCCCAAACCCCAAAATATAGCTTCCTCAATCTTCAAGACTTCATCTATTCTATTGTTATTATTATTTTTTTTTTTACATATATAAACCCATAGTTGTTAGAAGTCAAAGCCAATAGGATTGCTTATCACATATCAGACCCAAACACGCACACCCAAACCACATACCAGATACTTGTAGAAAGGAATAGTTAGGAGTACCATAAAAAAAAATCTTACCTCCAAGAGATGATTAGATCAAAATCACCAATCTATGAATCTTCTTTCTTTTCTTTTCTTCTTTCTCTTTTTCTCCTTTTTTTTTTTTTTTTTTTTTTTACTACTCCTAAATCTGCCGCAGCAGCCACAACATCCAATACCTCTATTTGTTTGTGCTTATATGTTTCCAAGACCTAAAGCCCAAGTGGGCTTATAACCCAATATCCCAAAATTACAAACTTAACCATCTAAGTAATAAAAATTATGAAGCCACCTCATAACTAATTCCTTGATAGTACTAAATGACCCATATAAATTAATTTAACTACTACTCAAAAAAATAATTCTACACATAAAAATTTGGATTTTACATCCTTCCCCACTTAAAAGAAATTTCGTCCTCGAAATTTGACATACCTGGAGTCTTAAAAAGTTGTGGATACTTTCATTCCATTTCATCCTCAAGTTCCCAAGTGGCTTCTCTTTCCGAGTGATTACTCCATTGAACCTTAACGTAGTGAATGACACGACGCCTCAAAACCTGTTCCTTCCTATCAACAACTCGTACAGGGTGTTCCATATAAGTCAAATCCTCCTTAAACTGCAACGGTGCATGATCAATCACATGACTAGGATCCGGTATATACTTCCTTAACATTGAGACATGAAAAGCATTATGAACTCCAGCTAGTGATGGTGGTAGAGCAAGTCTGTAAGCTACCTCTCCAATTCGATCTAAAACCTCAAATGGTCCAACAAATCTAGGACTCAGTTTACCACGAACACCAAACCTCATTACTCCTTTCATAGGAGACCTTAAGGAACACATGGTCTCCAACCCCAAATACCAAATCGCGTCTCCTGTTATCTGCATAACTTTTCTGTCTACTCTGTGCAGTGCGAAGTCGCTCTCTAATAAGATTGATCTTGTCCACTATTTGTTGCACAATCTTAGGCCCTAACAACTTCCTTTCGCCCACATCATCCCAACAAATAGGTGATCTACACTTCCGTCCATATAAAGCCTCATATGGTGCCATCTGAATGCTCGCATGATAACTGTTATTATAAAAGAATTCCACTAAGGCCAAATGCTCATCCCAAAAACCTCCAAAATCAATAACAGAAGCCCTTAACATGTCTTCCAAGGTTTGAATAGTTCTCTCTGACTGTCAATCAGTTTGAGGATGAAAGGCAGTGCTAAAATTCAAACTAGTACCCAAAGCTGCATGCAAACTCCTCCAAAACATAGATACAAATCTGCTATCTCTGTCTAACACTATAGTCATCGGAATACCATGCAACCTCACAATCTCTTTGATATACAGTTTTGCAAACCTCTTTAAGGAGAACCCCACCTTAAGAGCTAGAAAGTGAGCGGATTTGGTCAATCGATCAACGATAACCCAAATAGCATTGTTACCACCTTGGGTGCTAGGCAACCCTGTCACAAAATCCATGGTAATATGTTTCCACTTTCACTCGGGAATAAGAAGAGGTTGTAACTTACCTGCAGGTCTCTGATGTTCAACTTTCACTTATTGACATACCAAACATTGAGCAACATACTGAGCAATTTCCCTCTTCATATTATTCCATCAAAAGTTCCTCTTCAAGTCTTTATACATTTTAGTGCTCCCTGGGTGTACTGTATATCCTGAACTGTGAGCTTCTTGCAGGATTTCTCTCTTGAGCTCCAAATCATTAGGCACACACAACCTCTCTCCAAACCTCAAGGTTCCATCTTTATGCATACAAAATTCCATCTGTAGCCCTATTTCCATTTCAGCTTTAAGTTTTTGCAACTGAGGATCTCTTCCTTGAGCATCTTTAATTCTATCAATCAATATGGGTTGAACCCTAAGGTTTGCCAACTGCATTCCATGGTTATGCCATCTAATCTCAATATTCAACCTCTGCTAGTCCTCCAAGATATTCTTTTGGTCAGTGATCAAGGTAGCCAAATTACTCGGGGTCTTTCTACTCAAGGCATCCGCCACTGCATTGGCTTTTCCTGGATGATAATTGATAGTCAAATCATAGTCCTTTAATAGCTCCAACCATCTCCTTTGCCTCATATTCAATTCTTTTTGAGTGAAAATATACTTCAAACTTTTATGATCAGTGAATATCTCACATTTCACCCCATACAGGTAGTGCCTCCAGATTTTCAATGCAAACACCACGGCAGCCAACTCCAAATCATGCGTAGGATAACTCTGCTCATATGGCTTCAACTGCCTGGATGCGTATGCCACTACTTTATCATTCTGCATCAGGACACAACCCAAGCCTATCTTCGATGCATCACTATAGATAGTAAAACCTTCATCTCCGGACGGAACTATAAGTACTGGAGCACACACCAATCGACTCTTTAGATCTTGGAAACTCTTCTCACAATCATCAGACCACTCAAATTTAACCCCTTTTTGTGTTAAACGAGTTAAAGGCATAGAAATTTGGGAAAATCCCTCAACAAACCTTCTATAATATCCTGCTAAACCCAAGAAGCTACGAATTTCAGTGACACTAGTAGGCCGATTCCACTCCACCACCGCCTCCACTTTCTTGGGGTCAACAAACACCCCATCTTTAGATATCACATGACCCAAAAATGATACACTCTCCAACCAAAATCCACACTTCTTTAATTTAGCAAATAACTTCTTCTCCCTTAATATCTGCAACACTATTCTCAGATGTTCTTCGTGCTGCTCTTTACTCTTCGAGTACACAAGAATGTCATCAATAAAAACTACCACAAACTGATCTAAGAAGGGTTTAAATACTCTGTTCATTAAATCCATAAAAGCTGCAGGCGCATTGGTCAACCCAAATGGCATCACTAAAAATTCATAATGCCCATATCTAGTTCGGAAGGCTGTCTTAGGTATATCTTCCGCCTTAACCTTCAACTGATGATAGCCAGAACGAAGGTCAATCTTAGAAAAGACTTGTGCTCCTTGCAACTGATCAAATAGGTCATCTATCCTAGGCAAAGGATATTTATTTCGGATTGTCACCTTGTTCAACTCTCGATAATCAATGCAAAGGCGAAAACTACCATCCTTCTTTTTCACAAATAAAACGGGCGCACCCCAAGGAGAAACACTAGGCCTAATAAAGCCCTTATCTAATAACTCTTGTAACTGTTCCTTCAACTCTTTCAACTCTGCTGGAGCCATCCGATACGGAGCCTTGGAGATAGGGCCCGTACCGGGTAACAATTCAATGGCAAACTCAATCTCTCTATCTAGTGGCAACCCCGGTAACTCTTCTGGAAAAACATCGGGAAATTCCTTCACAACTAGAATATCCTCTAACTTCAATTTAGTCTCACGGGTATCTCTCATAGAAGCTAAATAGCCCTCACACCCATTCCTTAACAACCGTCTAGCTTGCAAAGCTGAGATTACCAAAAGAGGAGTGTTAACTCCACTACCCACAAAACAAAATTCTGGTTGATTAGGAATCTGAAATACTACCCTTTTTCCTCGACAATCAACAGAAGCATAATTGGTTACCAACCAATCCATTCCAAGAATTATGTCAAAGTCCCGCATATCTAAAACAGTTAAGTCTACAAGAAATTTTCTGTCATCTATACTAACCACACGAGATTTGCAAATTAAGTCAGCAAACACATAAGTCGATCTCTCTAGAGACACATTTCCATCCATGTTTCTCAACAAATCCCATAGACATAAATGAATTGTAGCGCCAGAATCAAATAACACATGTGCATAAACAGAAGACACTAAAACAGTACCTGACACCACTGTATTGGAAGTCTGAACATCTTGTTGCGTGAGTGCGTACACTCGACCCTGAGTCTTTGGCTTATGACCTCCATTTTTGTTTTGGCTTCCTAAAGACCCTTTGTCTGTTGATGCTCCTTTATTTGTCCATGTCTTCTGTTCAATCTCATGCCCCTTCCGGTTAGGGCAATCAGCTATCCTGTGCCCTTGTTGCCCGCAAGAGAAACAAGCCCCAGTATTCCAACGACACTCACTATCCCGATGGAATCCATTACACCTAGTGCATTGTACCCGATCATTCTTTTTATCAACACTACTAACCATAGTTCGACTTCCCCAACTCCCAACCGAAGAAGTGTTTTGTCTCTTAGCATTGCCCTTCGAACTGCTAGTTTGGAAGTTGGAAGAACTAGGCCTCTTCTTATAATTCTCTTCTTTCTCTTCTTGGGCTCTAGTGAGGCCACTCTCAACCAACAAAGCCTTATTCAACACTGCTCCAAAAGTAGGTAACTCGAAAGGAACCACCTATTGCATAATGTTCGTTCTTAGCCCACCTTCAAACTTTCGTGCTCTGCTATCCTCATCTGTTTCAAATGCTGATGCAAATTTAGACAACTTCGTAAACTCAACATCATATTCTACAACCGTCTTATTCCCTTGCTCTAACTTCAAAAATTCCCTCTGTTTTTGTAGACGAACACTCCTAGGGAAGTATTTCTCATTGAATGCATTCTTAAACCTTTCCGATGTATAGGGGTTGTCATCATGCTCGTGTATGCGCTTCTCCATCTGCCACCAATCATTAGCTATCCCTTGTAGCATAAACGTAGCATAGGTCACCTTCTGATCATCCGTACACTCAAAAACAGGAAACAACTTTTCCATTTCTGTCAACCATTTTTCAGCCTCCAAAGGGTCTGTGGCTCCATCAAATGCCAAGGCTATCTTCTTAAACTCAGTAATGTTACAACGTGGCCTTGGTTGTGGCCCAACGCCTGGCTGCATCCGTTGTTGTTGCTCCATAAGTCTAGTCAAGTTATTCCCTATGGTGGTTTGCTGTAGCACCACCCCGGCCAACGTCTGAAGCACTTGAACCATTTCAATTGGATTGGGGATTGCAGTTTGTTCTTGTTGTCCCAACTCTTGCCCCTGATTTCCTCCGACTGCTTGAGAACCACTACCATTATTAGTCACGTTCCCTCGCCAATTGTTACTACCAGTCCATCGATTCATTTGACCCTGACATGTGTTCCTAGCCATATTTGCCAATGTCTCCTCATGTTCCATCGCAACCTAAATGCAACAATAATTAAACCTCATCTTATTCTATTCTCAAGCTCCTATAACATAAAAAAAAATAATAAAATTAACATTATATCAAATTATAAGCGTTCCCAATCCTACATTTACCCAATCTCACCACTATTCTATACCAACCTTTAAAATTACAACCTGGCTCTGATACAACTAAATTATCACGTCCCAAGCTCTGTGACAACGCCGCACACTCATTTAAGTGAGCATGCAAGGCTAAGAGTCCAACACATAACCAACAATCTAAAATACTCCAATTAAATCCTTAATTATCATAATGCTTAAATCCATAAAAATTGATTATTCTTATCATATGAACTTATCCACCAAGTCCACTAATAAAATCCATTAAAAAAACAAATAATCCAAGTACTTAAATCATAGTCCTACTCTCGACACATTGTCACGTCCCAAGCTCCGTGACAATGTCGCACACTCATTTAAGTGAGCATGCAAGGCTAAGAGTCCAACACATAACCAACAATGTAAAATACTCCAATTAAATCCTTAATTATCATAATGCTAAAATCCATAAAAATTGATTATTCTTATCATATGAACTTATCCACCAAGTCCACTAATAAAATCCATTAACTAAACAAATAATCCAAGTACTTAAATCATAATCCTACTCTCGGCACTCCCACATGTAAAAAAAAATCCCGCGCAGCTCTACTCTTCAGAATCTGAAAAAAAAAAATAAGATAAGGGTACGCTAGACAGCCTAGTAAATAACCAACCATCACTGCCAGCTGGATCAAGTATATCAAAAAGAAGTAAATAAAAAGTCGATAACCAATAAATATAATTTTTGATACAAATCAATAAATGACACGATTATTTGTAAGATGGTTTCATAGCTAAAAATAAACAGTGTAGCAATACATTTTAATTAAAAGTCAATGGGGTAACTCGATGAAATTTTGTTATCCAAAATTGATAGATCGATATTCAGATGGTTCGATGATCGATTCACAAAACCCAAGTCTTAATGACTACGGTCACTTAGCCCGTGACAAGGCCCAGAAGCACACATAGGCTGGTGGTAAACCCCAAAAGAAACTAGTTTCTGTGCCAATAAATAACCCCCATTGGCTAGGGTCCAAATCATAGGCAGACTAGAGTGATGTTCAAAATCCACACAATACACAAATTTTAAATAAAACATTCGATATTTTCAGAATAAACGTTTAGTATAATTTTCAGAATAGTTTCACCGAATATTCAAATAATTTTCATAATAATATTCGATGTTGTTTTATACTTGACCCATATTTTATTTTAAGAGAACAAGAAAGCTACGAATAAATATTTATGATTTTAAACGATTCGATAGGATTAAAAATAAACCAACAGTGATAGAGGGTTACTTACCTCAAACGCTTAAAATAATATTCCAATACTAACTCTAAACACCCAGCTCCACCACTTCAATCACACAAACCTAATAAAATATTATACCACATAAACGATTATTATTGATCACCATGATGCATCTATCATTCTTTTCTTTATAATATAATAATCTAATAATATAGTGTACAAGTAAAATCCAAAAGCCCAAACCCCAAAATATAGCTTCCTCAATCTTCAAGACTTCATCTATTCTATTGTTATTATTATTTTTTTTTACATATATAAACCCATAGTTGTTAGAAGTCAAAGCCAATAGGATTGCTTATCACATATCAGACCCAAACACGCACACCCAAACCACATACCAGATACTTGTAGAAAGGAATAGTTAGGAGTACCATAAAAAAAACTTACCTCCTAAATCTGCCGCAGCAGCCACAACATCCAATACCTCTATTTGTTTGTGCTTATATGTTTCCAAGACCTAAAGCCCAAGTGGGCTTATAACCCAATCTCCCAAAATTACAAACTTAACCATTTGGGCAATAAAAATTATGAAGCCACCTCATAACTAATTCCTTGATAGTACTAAATGACCCATATAAATTAATTTAACTATTACTCAAAAAAATAATTCTACACATAAAAATTTGGATTTGACAGAAGTACTCTGACTGATTGGTATCTCTTCTTCTTAACTTGCCATGTTATTGTAGGAGGATTCATTAGCATTAGTTGTGGCATGAGTGATTACTGATTCACCTTCTCACATCTTTGATCATGGACCTCTTCTCTTCTCTTTTGTTGATTGTTTTATTCTCCTTGCTCTGAGACCTTCACTAGCAAGCTCTTTATTACTTAGTACTCTCCTCAAAATAAGAAGGCCTTCCCCGTTTTTTTTCTCTTTTGTCTCACCTCGCGGCATAGGCTTAGGAAGAAGAAAAACAATGTCTAAGAAAAGTTTCGTTATCCAATTCCATGGCTCAGGCCCTCACAAGTAGAAGTTTGAGAATGGGGAATGGCAAGCTAAGACATTTCCTTTTATTTGGCGACATCGTGCCAGTAAAGAAAAGGAATGACGAGACTGCTAACAATCTCAAGAAGGCAGTCCATTGCTAACAGAAATGACTCCTAAGGAAGAGGGCCCCTCTCTGGAGAATGTGTTCTTGAGTTAGAAGTAGCAGATGCAGACAACAAGACTCGTTTGATAACTAGAAGAAATAAAAGACACCCAACATAAAGGCATAGATTTGATTTTAGGATAGACAAAAAAAATGGGTGAGGATATCTATTAAAATAAAAGATTTTGTGGTAGATTGATTGATTTCTTGTCTTGCTCTCGCCACCCTTTGGCCGCCAATGTTGCCATTTTATATGACCGAGCAATATGTGTAGACACCCCATTTTTTACCGTCCTCAAGACTTGGACGTCACCGTTTGAACACTCGGTGATCATCCATGTTTGTGTTCGTTTGGAGTTCCCGGAGGTCTCGGCTACGTGCCTTGCCTCAGGACCTCCGAACTCGACCGTTTAGTGTCTGGTTTTGCACCAAACACTTGTATTTTGCCTTGGAAGGGCAGGGAATGCCTTGTGAGGCATCCCCACACACCACCCGCTATGGCCAGAGGTTACCGGCTGGTTTTTGCTGCCACCGGCAATGTATATTGCCGGTCGGCACTATTTGTTGCCGGTCGGCACTCTTTTTTGCCAAAATGGCATCTTTGGCCAGTCGACTACTGTGCATCTGCTTTTGCAGATATTTTGTCACAGCTGTCTTGCATTTGGCTCCCCTCCATACACGTGTATGGAGGGATCTCCCTCTTTAGAAGCTTGTCTTGTAAGCTTTACAAGACAAGAGGCTCTATAAGAGGAGCCTTCTCTCCCTTGCTTAGGGTTGGTTGGTTAGACATTTTAGAGACAAAAAACACAGAGAGAAGCTCTGGTTTTTAGGGTTAGGATCCATACATATCCTATCTCTCTTTTTCTCTCTTTGTGTTCTAGGTGTTTTAGTCCATACTATTGCACACAAACACCTAGTGTTTCACCTTCCTTTGGCTCCTGAGGTTCTAAGAGGTTGGTTTTGAAGTTTTGGAGTTGGATTCAAGCCAAGGAGGGCTGTTGGAGCACCATTGTTGAAGGTGTCTTCAAGGGTAAGAAACTAGCCCCTTTATTCCCCATTTTTGCATCTTGTTTTTGCCTACCTTTGAACTATTTTTGTGCTTAGTGTATAACATAAAAAGTTCTGTTTTTTAGCCCTCTTGATTGTTTATTAAGAGTGTTTTGTGGTTTGGAGGTGTTTGACCCCTCTTAGGCCTTGAAAGGCCCCATTTTGTGCTATTTTGAGTGAGTTTCGAGACTTTGGTGTTTGGGCCTCTTCACCACTGAAATATTGAGGGATTTCAGTGGCGGAGATGGTGCCTTGAAGTCTCCAAAAGGGGAGGGCCACCCCCTCCCTTTGTTGTCCTTGAAAGGGACCCTTTTTGGCCTCTTGAGGGAGCATCATGTTAGAATGTATGTTGATCATGTCTTGGCTGTTTTCCATGCTTATTATGCCATGATATAATCTTTTTGTGTGTTGGTTTTGGTACACCATGCATGCTTAGCATACCTACCATGTAATGCCTTGTTATTGCCTTAATATGCCTTAGGTTGTTAGCCCTTGTTCAAGCATGTTTTAGGCTTAGTCTTGTGAAGGTTTTGTGCATATTTTGCCATGTTTTAGGTCTGTCCATAGTTGTTTGGGTCGGCTTTGGCATGTTTAATATAGCCCCTTTGCATTTCGGCTTGTTGGCCTTAAGTGTATGAATGTATAGCATGACATTTTTGCATTGATTTGGTGATTTGAAACCATCCACCATGTCATTTCACTCCCCTTTGCATGCCTATATGTTTGCCTTGGATGCCTCTTTAATGCTTTGAAAGCTTGTGTGGCATGTCCCATGTTTTGGCCATTGTGCATGCTTTGAAATTGAGCCACTTAGATGCCATCTAAGGGGCCCCCTTTGCATAGTCTAGGTCTGTCTTGAACCTATCTTAAGCCCTCTTAGCCTTGTGAGACTTGGTTGGCTTAGCCATGGTTCAAGTACCTTTGACTTGCTTCAAGTACTTGGGCCATTATTGTATGCTTGGTCTATTTTGTTTGCTTGGTTTGACACCATCCTAACATGATTTTCAATGCTTACCTTGCATGCCATATGTCCATGATTCCCTTTTAAATGTGCTTAGAAGTAGCCCTTTGAGGCTTAAGCATTTGTGCCTAAGTGTTGGTCTAACCTACTTGCATGTGTGTATGTATGTTTGATTCCAATTCCTTGACTTTTGGCCACTGTTTTGGGCCTATTTAGAGTTGCCTAAATCATGTATAAGTCCATCTTTTCATCCATTTGCATTGCCTCATGTTTGCTTGTATGCTTGCATAAGTGCCTCGCCATGCCATGTTGCATCCTTAGCTTGCATGCCTAGGTTGTATTGCATCTTGCATGCATGCCTTGTTCCTTGACTTGGTGATAGGAATTGGGCCTTGGTTTGTTTGTTTGGTTTGCATTTCATTTGACATGAAAATTGCACACTTGATTCTTTGGGCCATCATGCATGGAAATGTGTGATTGGTGGTTCGAGAATCGAGGCACATGTCCTTTTGAGTCACAAACATGATAGGGGACATGATTGGTGCATATATGCCTTGAATTGTACTGCCATGCTTTGCCTTGCCCTCTGTTGCTGTCAATTGCAGATTCTGCAGGAACACTTTGCCGACCGGCAGTGCCAAGTGCCGACCGGCAATCCTTTCTCTGCCGATAGCTTCACTGATGGCCGGTGGCCACATCCCACTGCCGGTGGCAATCCCATTCAGCCGGTGATGTCTCCCAGCATCCAGAGAAGCAATCCTGAGGTTTTGACAGCCTCCAGAGGAGTAAAGGAAGGAAAACAGAGGCAGCCTATGCATTGCGGTGCATTTCCGAGCAGGATCGAGCATGCATTGCATCGAGCTCTTCTCCCGGGGCGGTTTATCTGTTTCCTAGATTAGTTAATTTGCTTAGCTGATTAGGCAATTTGTAATATTTAATTAGCTTGCGTAGTTAATTAATTTGTATTATTTATTTGGTCCCTCCGAGCGAGGGCAAATCTATAATAAGTGTGTGTGAGTGGTGCGTATGTCTTCCAATCCCCACTTCTTTCTTCCCTTTTACTTACCTGCTTTGATGGTTAGTAATAGGACATGTTCAATTTAGCATACCTTATGCTATGCATGCGCGCATTCATGCATTTGTATTACATATATCAGGCTCGGTACATCATGCTAACTTCATTTGTATTTCGATTCCAAATTGAATACGTGCATCAAATTGATCGCATTTCACATGCCATGTTTAGGGTTAGCCGAGCCTATCTAATTGCATTTTTGCATGCGATGCATTAGCCATTTTTAACATGAACTAGGACATGCATGTTTGCTAACTAGTTTATTGTTTTGGCACGGAGTACGATGTAAGTATTTATGCTTTAACATCCCGCATGCGTATGAGTGCTATCATGACGGTATGCTTACCATGTGGCTAGATGCTTATGTGATAAATTGTTTGATTGCCTGTGGGTGAAGGTTGGATTGTCTGAGTTGGAAAAACCAATTGAAATCCGTATTTTAGCCTACTTGCGAGTAGCAAATTCTAAAGTATTTTTCAAAAGACAAACGGATATGCAATGCTTGTTTCCAAATTAGGCAATCTAGTCTATACTTGTTTGCTGCGCGCATAATATAGTAATTCTAGGCTAATAACTGGAATAAGAACACGTAACGTTTTCAAAAACGGATATCACGGTTAGTAGAGGCCGATCTTCGGATCGGGCGAGAGGGGGTGCTCATAGCTGACCTTCCCCAATCGTACCCTAGGTCCCGAGCCGAGACAACTCCGGTGATGACGGACATGTGGCCTTCGGCACCGAGTCAGGGTTTCCTAAATTCCCCCATAAAAAATATTTAGGTGGCGACTCTGTATCTGGCAAAGCAGTTCATGTTTGGCACTTCTTTTCAAAAAAATCTGTTTCTCAAAACGATTTGCCAGATTTGGACTCTTTGGTTCAGATTAAGAACCGTGACACAAATCGAGTCCGAACTGTAGTAACGAGGGCCCCACGCGGGCGTGTCTACAGTTTCTGGCGACTCTGCTGGGGATTTTTTTTAGAGAGCTTGACTCGAACTCGTGATATCCCGTTTTGATTTCGTTTATGTGTTTCTTTGCATTGCTTGTGCATTGGTGCGCCTAGGAACACCGTGTTTGCCATCTGCCATTCCTGAACGGTTTGCCAGAGGCTTGTCTTGTCAAGGCATGACCATAAGGCTGACCGGTTATGGGCTCTGACAGTATGGGAACACAAACCCCGGTTTTACCGGGGCACCCTTTTCGACCATTCGACCTAGTGCATATTTGGATCCATAGTGACCATTCCAAACTAGGACAGGTTGCTTACCCGATGTTAGGTTGTTTGAAAACTGCTGTGTGCATAGTGAAACCCTAGCTCCTGACAAAATAGGACAGGGAAACCCTACCCCAACATAGGGGTGTTTTGGCTCTCTTTACTTGCTATGTGCTTTTAGAGCGTATCTTTACAGGAAAGTACATACCAGTTTGCAAGTTTGAGTATCGGGCCCGAGGACACCAGTATCAGTGTTGTTGGGAATCAGTTATCTGCGGGTATCCGGATTCAGTTTTGGAGACAGTAATTCTGGGGAACAGTGATCAGTAATGGAGTACAGTTGTTCAGCTACACCTGTGTTTGATCCGTTTTGGGCTGAAATGCTGCTTGTTTTCCCTTTCAATTCAGAAAGTTCAAAGAGTTGATACAGAATAAGCCAGCGTTCCCCCTTGCTGAGGCAGGACTTATGACAACGCAGAATTCAGAAGAGTTCGTGGTTATGACAACTGCATTAGATCAAGGGATCACTCTGCAAAGCGAGACCAACATTGATATGCCACATCCACCCAGGTCGCCTATTGTGCACCCGGTCTGGGCCCCCCAGTTGTATCAGGCTCGTGAGCCCACCACCTTTGAATTAATGGGGATGATAGGTGATCTCCAGAGGTCTGTGGCGGATCTCGCCTACGGAATGTCAGCTCCACCTCCAGCCGCACCATATGCCGAGAGTTTTGTACCCCAGGAGCCCCCGTTGTTGGGGCGAATTGTGATTGAACTTAGCCAACCGGAGATGGCCTCCAGCTATGGTAATGACATATCGACATCAACCCAAACCCTCGATCAGGCTGAGGCCAAAGGAAAAGGCAAAATGAAGGCAGATGCCGATCCTATTGAACAACTGCTGTGGGCAGTCGAGGCTTTGAAAGCCGGGGGGATGAACAAGCAACAGATATCCGCAGTTGTGGCAAAAACTATGGAGGATGCTTTCCCCAGTCCACCTGAGGGTAGTTCAAGTCAGTCAGAAAATCGGGATAGGCCCCGTCATGCCAGAACAGTTCCTCCTATTCCCAGCCCTGCACCTGGGAAAGATCAGAAAGCTAAGGCGGCGCCTGCTGATCCTTTCGCTTGTGCGGCTAGTAAGAGCGCTCAGACTCCAAAGTACCTGCCCCGAGGGCGCAGGGCCTTTCATGCTCTCTACATGCCTCTGTCCAAGGCACTTCAGATCCTTGCCGAGAGGGGGCACCTTAAACCCTTGGAGCCTCGGCCACTCCCGAAGAATCTCCTTGCCACGCATGATGCTGCTCAGTACTGCGCGTACCACCAGCAGACAGGCCATCCAATCGATAATTGTTCCCGCCTCCGTCATGAGGTGCAAGATTTGATTGACAACGAGGTTATCCTCCCACCTACCTCAGCCAAGTCCGTTACCACCCAGTTATTGGATTTCGTGTCACGCCCCAAGCTCCGTGACAACGCCGCACACTCATTTAAGTGAGCATGCAAGGCTAAGAGTCCAACACATAACCAACAATGTAAAATACTCAAATTAAATCCTTAAATATCATAATGCTAAAAACCATACAAATAGATAATTCTTATCATATGAAATTGTCCACCAAGTCCACAAATAAAAGAAATAATAATAATAATCCAAGTACTTAAATCATAGCCCTACTCACGGCACTCCCACAAGTAAAGACCCCGCACAGCTCTACTCCTCAGAATCTGAAAAATAAAATAAGGGTAAGCTAGACAGCCCAGTAAATAATCAACCATCACTGTTAGCTGGATCAAGTATACAAAAAAAATAGTCGATAACCAATAAATATATTTTTTGCTACCATTCAATAAATGAACAATTATTTTGTAAGATGTTTCGTAGCTAAAAATAAACAGTGTAGCAATACATTTTAATTGAAAAGACAATGAGGTAATTCAATGAAATTTCGTTGTTCAAAATTGATGGTTCGATATTCAAATGGTTCAATGATGCAATTCACAAAACCCAAGTCTTGGTGACTACGGTCACTTAGCCCGTGACAAGGCCCAGAACCACACGTAGGCCGGTGGTAAAGCCCCAAAAGAAACTAGTTTCTGTGCCAATAAATAACCCCCATTGGCTAGGGTCCAAATCATAGTCAGACTAGAGTGATGTTCAAAATTCAAACAATATACAACTTTTAAATAAAACATTCGATATTTTCAGAATAAACGTTTAGTACAATTTTCAGAATAGTTTTACCAAATATTCAAATAATTTTCATAATAATATTCGATGTTGTTTTATACTTGACCCATATTTTATTTTAAGAGAACATGAAGGTTATAAATAAATATTTATGATTTTAAACGATTCGATACGAATGAAAATGAACCAACAGTGATAGAGGGTTACTTACCTCAAACGCTGAGAAATAACACTCCAACACCAATTCCAAACACCCAGCTCCACCACTTCGATCACACAAACCTAATAAATAAAACCTCAAATAAATTAATATTTTTTACATG
Source organism: Camellia sinensis (assembly GCF_055761805.1). Lineage (NCBI taxonomy): Eukaryota > Viridiplantae > Streptophyta > Magnoliopsida > Ericales > Theaceae > Camellia > Camellia sinensis. The sequence goes on from NC_138967.1 coordinate 56,359,086, forward strand.
TTACATACACCCACAAAAGCCCTACTGTATTAGATTAATGTATTGCTTTAATATCCAAGAGATCAAACCATTCAACCCAACTTTATAGCCAAACACACCCTTACCCATGATACAAAACTCCATTGTTTCTATTACCCACCCAAAGTTACACTTACACATTGCACCCAATTCTCACAACCTAAGTAGGCACCTATAGATCTTCCAAATCTCCTTAATGCATTGATTGTTAAATTCCTCAACATAAACTTAATAATTAACAGTAAAGACAGATTTTACCTTAACTAGTGGGTGTCCCAAAATCACCAATGTGCTGCCTTCAATCCCTATTGCGGCCTCACTTGAACCTCTCTTCGCTTTTTCTTTTCTTTTTTCTTTTACCTTCTCAAACCCTAGCCGCCTATGGAGCAATTCACAGCCTCTGTTTTGTTTGTTTTCCAAGACTTAAAGCCACAATAGGTGAGCTTATTAACCTAATTTCGCAAAGTTACAAAATTACCCATCTAAGTAATAGGAAATATAATGCCATCTCATAACTAATTCTTTGATATTAATAAATGACCCATATAAATTAATTTAATTACTAATCTATCCAATAAAATAATCCTACACATAACTTGGGTTTTACATTTCGAGGGCTCAGATGCTGCAAGCATGTAAAGTGAACCACCTGCGGGCAGCATTCGGCGTATTTTGGATGTAGCGTCTGGCACGCATTTTTGAGCAGCGGTGAAATCGAGTTTTGTAAATTCTGGCTTGGGTACCGTGGCAGTCTTTTGTTTTGAGTCTGTCTCTTTGTTTTGAGTCAGTCTTTTTGCTTAAGGGTCTGTCTTGTTGTATTGAGTCAGTCCCCTTTGTATAGAATACCAGGTGATTCTGGGGTTGTTGTCCCGAACACCGTTTTGTCTTGTAATTACCCGCTTTTGTTTTTGAGTCTGTTTCTGCCGAGGGGCCAGCTACACCAACGAATCTGAATGAAACAGCTGTTGCTATCTTACTTTCGTGCTTGCTTTCAGTATAAGTGCCAGAGGATTTGAATGGGCTGACAGTACATCTTGCCAGCTCTCCCGCGCGCCATGCTCATTGCATTAGCCTAAGTTTTTCAAAAACCCCTTTTAACACTGCGGTGACAAAAACGAAGAGGAAGGAATTCATCGGGTTTTGCAAAATTTTGATCAATTGAGAGAAAGAGAAGCATGCTAAGCCTTTTGATGAATAAAATCATGCTTGTCAGCGTAAGTACTGGGAAGGACCCTGGCTTGATCCAGATTGGTTCCACACTATCTTCGGCGCGAGCGAGTCGTCGCTTTCTTAAAAACTTTCAAAAACAAATGTTTTACACGGCCCTGTGACGACCTGTGTGGAACCGCTCTTGAGATTGTGCAGCCTAGGATCGCTCTCAGCCTCAAGATTCAACCCATCCGTTTCAAACCTTGAACCCGTTCAGAAAGTTCAACGGTCAAACGTCATGCCAGGGCCTCGTGGCCAGTTCTGAAGCAGCCCTCGAGCAAGAGGCACCGAAGCCGAATCAGAAGGACTAGATCTCGCCGGAAGGAGCTTGTGGAGCAACCGGGATGGATTCTTCCGCAAGTTAGTGCGACAGCCGTTCTCCCAGATACAGAGAGGCTTCAACTTCATAAACCATTTGGCATGGACTTGTTACACTTTTACCCTTTGAGAGGCTCGCTGGGCCAAAAACCCGGAAGGGCGACCCGGACAAAAGTTAGAGCAAGAAGAAAATACAAAAAATACCAAAAGAAAAAAAGCAAAAAGAAAAAAAGAAAAGAAAAGAAAAGAAAAGGAAAAAATGCGAAAAAGAAAAGAGAAAGAAATAAAAAGAAGGAAAATGAAAAGAAGCTCGCAAGGTCGAAAACCCCCATCGGGCACCATGGCAAAAGTTAGATCCTGAAAGGTGAAGGTTAAAATACCCGAGTGTACCTTAACCTGAACTACGTAAGGCTTGATTCCCATGTTTGGGATACGTAGGCAACTTCATCCTGAAGTCCAGCCCCCAACGCTTTCATAGCGTCTCAGTCCATGCAATGGTTTCGACTTCATCCCAAAGTCTAGTCGCCAATGCCTTCCAAGGTGATTGTGTCCATATATTTGTCGTAACCGTCTTCGTCATCTCTATGTCCAAGAGTTCGACCACTACCAATGAAGACTGTTTGCGGATCGCTACGGCATCATCCAAACAAGGGGCAACTTTCCGTTGCCACCAGTCGTCGCAAGATGCCATTCAAACCAGGGGCAACTTTCCGTTGCCATCCACCCCCCTTCAAGCCAGGGGCAATTTTCCATTGCCTCTGATCCGAGGTTGCGCATCTCAAAGAGTAAGTTCCATGCTCGTTGAGCATCAGCCGTTTGCAAAAATAGTTTTTGAAAATTTTTACTGAGGTTGACTATTTTCTCGAAAACTATTCCATTTTCCAAAACTGGACCATTTTCTTGGACCCGAAAAGGAAAATTTTCAGTGCTTACAGCCTGATTTGCATGGTTTACAAATCAAAAATCGGGTAAGTACGTTAATCCGACTCTCATCTTGATCGAAACTGTTTTAGTTTGAAAAGCAAAAACAAAAATGGTTAAAGTGATGAATTAGGGGCGCAGTTGAGTCAGGCATTCTGTCTTTCCCCCGTCGTCAACATACTTGCCAGGAGGGCACTCTACCCACCAGAAGAAATAGCTGTGAGCTAACGGCATCGGGCATGAACCCACAACTTCCTATTCATTCATTAATCACCCTGGGGAGGGACGAAAAAATGAGAGAATAAAGAATAGAGAGGTTTAAGTTGAGAGAAAAGTAAGAAGAAGGGTTTTGAGAGAAAAACCGAGCCTGAGGGCCGAGTGATGTGAGAATCACAGATCAGAAAGGGTGGGAAACAATACCTAAAGAAACTGGCTCCTCGTGATCCGAAGTCTCCGACCTTCGTTAACGCGCCTGTGTGTCGGGTCTTTTGTTTTGTTTACCACAACCTTTGTTCTAGGTTTCTCCCGAGTGTGTCTCGTTGTGTTTAGGTTGTGTACCTCTTTGTTTGAGTCCTCTCCGCCGTGTTCAGTTGTAGGCTCGATACCCCGGTTTGAAAAACCCTTATTTAATTTCAAAAATCGTTTATGCCCAGAATGTTGTGCCATTCTCTATATTCGACTGTGTTTCAACCCCAGCTGGTTTCACCTCTGTAGTCCGTCTTGTCAGATTGGGCTGTTTGTTCGGGATGTGCTATATGCAGAATAAACCAAGTGTTGGGTTACGGGCTGTATGCAGATTAATCCCCAACAGAGTAAGGGCTGTGTGTCCAGAATCAGGCAGTGGGTTGCTTGGGTTATTTTGCTGTTGGCTGTTTAGTTATCTGATTATTACAGTGCAAGTGTTCAATTTTCAGACAACCAATCAATTTCATGGTGTGATGCGATGCAAAGTATGAAATGTAAAGATATACGAATGTAACACTTTTTAAGACAAAAAGTTTGTTCATTTCATAATCTTTTAAGTACACAAGTTTTGGAAAACAAAAATCTGCCTGCGGCAGTACAAAGTATCCTAACTACCAACAAAGGAGAAAAGTACAAGAAAGAAGAAAAATAACAAAAATCCGCATCCGTGTCAAGCACTTCGGGGGCTATCAGTCTGTCCTAGTCCTCTTCCTAGACGAGGGTCCAAGAGCATCATCAGCATCGTCGTCAGAGCCCGAGCTAGTGCCGTCTCCGGTCTCCTCCTCTGATGACTCTGACTCCGCCTCTGCCTCCGCCTCTGACTCCTCGTCGTCATCATCATCCGGGACTGGAGCTCGCGAGCTACTCCCGATATGAGTGCGCCCCGCCTTCGTGCGGGGGAATGCTCTGCCCTCCTCATCTCTCCCTCGGGCGGGGACGGAAGGTCCAGCTGGAGCACCTCCTGCCATGGGAATCTGAAAAGGAGGCTGAAAAAGTACATAAAAGGGAAATGCATCAGTATACTGTGAGCAGTTTATCAGCGCAGAATGTAGTATATGACTACAGTGTGTGAATGCCATGGGCAGTTTAACAGTGCAGAATGCAGTATATGAGTACAGTGTGTGAATGCCGTGAGCAGTTTATCAGTGCAGAATGCATAGTACAATGTATGAATGCTGTGAGCAGGTTATCAGCGCAGAATACAGCGCAGAATGCAGTGTATGCAGTGTATCAGATGCTGTGAGATCAGTGTATCAGGTGTCATGCCGTGCATCAGATTATGTGAAGCAGTGTATGAATGGTTTGAGGCCAGCGTCAGAAGAACATACCGGAATGTTGTAGAGGGCCAGGAGATCAAAGGTCCGCTGAAGCATCCCCATCATGGAGGCATTCATCTCCAATGACTGCCGGGTATACTCAGAGGAAGCCTGCAAAAGTATTAGATGCATCAATATTCTGTGGAATATCAAATAAACAGAAATGAAATGACTGTACAAAAATGCAGTAATACATACCGGAGGTAAGTCGGGGACACCAACAAACTCGCGATCAGCCGGAGGAGGGGCGAAGGGGATCTGATAGGTCGCCCCACCCTGCCCTCGAATAGTCAACAAAGCAGGCAGAGCAGGCCAACCGGTCCCCCGTCCTCCCTGGACTCCGCTCCTGCCGCGGACTCGGCCCTCCTCAAAGCCCCTGCCCCAGCTCTCGCTCCCGTCCCAGCTGCTGGCGCCACAGGCCTGGCTCCCTCCGCTCGACGGCCACCGCTCAGAGACCGCATAAGGTACGTCTGCACGTACTCTCGGTAGTCGCCGATGCCTCTGAAGCGGGTCGCCTCCCAGCCAATAGTGTAATTGGCCATCTGCTCGGTAGTGAGCCCCTCGGTCTCCCTCATATCTGCAGGAGGGTGAACCGGGACTATCTGCTCAGGTAACCCTAGGGTCTGGCGTAGGAAACGCTCACCCAGGTACCAAGCCCGACAGACCGGGCCCTCCAATAAGATCCGAAAATGCGAGGTCTCCTCAGCACCGGCAAATCGGTCCCGCATCGTCGCCGGCAATGGAGCCCAAGGCCGCCAAGTGATCTGAAAATGACATACAGTCTGTTATCTACTATTTTTGAAATTTGCAGTGGAAAGGCGAAGCTTAAATGAACTGTAAGTAAAACATACCTCGGCAGGGGTAATGGTGTCGAAATAGCGGCGGAAAAAGCCGAATGTCTCTCGCGGCCTTCGGGTGCATCTCCTGTCAAAGCGACACGAAAACGGGACAACCAGAGGAGTCTCCGTGACTGGTACGGGAGCGAGCCTAGGAAAGTAGGCATAAACCCACAGCTGCAAGGTAAATACCAGTGCATTTATCAGATGAAGCAGAGTATAGAGTAAAAGCAGAAATCGCAGAGCCATGTGTTGTGCAGTGTATTGTGCAGAGTGTGCAGTGTAAGCAGTGTACAGTCAGTGTAAAGCAGAGTATGTGTGTGCCGTGTATACAGTATACAGCAAGCATAAAGCAGACTACAGTGTGTGCAGTGTACAGAATACAGAAAGCAGAAAACAGAAAGCAGAAATGTAAAAAGGGAAAAAGATGTACCTCCCAGACACGCCAATAGCCTCCAAGCAACTATCCGCTACCGCGGGAAGCTGAGCTCATATATCCGTAGAGAGTGGCCAGAGCGACGCCACCCCAATCGTAATACAAGATGTCCCTGACGTCCACCAGTGCGCTGAGTAGGAAGAGAGGCACGGTGTTCGCCCGGTCGGCGAAGATAGTCGTCCCGAACAAGAACATGAGGAAGCCGCGAGCGTACCACTCCACGGCCTCCGGAGTCATCGGGGCTGCATCAACAAGGGTGGCCTGGACCCTGAACTGCACCTCGAACCAGGAATATCGGACAAAGCCTGGACGAGCGAGAGGTGGCGCCTCACCCGGCAGATAGACCTGAGCGGCAGTCCACTCATCCATGTCAATATCAAAGGGGATCGGATCACCCCTACCCCGATGCCTGTGAGCATCGAGAAATCGTAAGGGGTCATCGTCATATCCCCTGTCGCGGATAAATGGAATGAATCGGTGGTGTCCCACCACCTCTCCACCAGAGCGGCGAGGAGAGGTCTGCATGTAGTGAGACTGGAGAGTCCTCTGCAAAAAGCGCCGAAGCCCGCCTGGTCCACTATGCGACAGACCGCATCAGGATGCTCGGCGTACCACTCCCGAGCGCCGGTGTTCCCATACCCACGGATGGTATGGGAATCCCCCTGTAAACAGAAAACAACAGTTGCAAGGCAATATTCAAAATACAGTTCTAAGAAGCATACAGATGCAGCATGCGTGCAAGTTTGACAGATTTGAACAGATACCGGGTGTCGGTGTGCTTACAGTGAACTACAGCGTGTGATGCGTCAGCGTGTTTGGGTGGTTCAGAGCAAATGTAGCATGTGTGCAAGTTTGACAGATTTGAACAGATACCGGGTGCTGGTGTGCTTACGGTGAACTACAACGTGTGATGCGTCAGCGTGTTTGTGTGGTTCAGAGCAGATGTAGCATGTGTGCAAGTTTGACAGATTTGAACAAATACCGGGTGTCGGTGTGCTTACGGTGAACTACAGCGTGTGATGCGTCAGCGTGTTTGAGTGGTTCAGAGCAGATGTAGCATGTGTGCAAGTTTGACAGATTTGAACAAATACCGGGTGCCGGTGTGCTTACAGTGAACTACAGCGTGTGATGCGTCAGCGTGTTTGGGTGGTTCAGTACAGTATAGCATGTGTGCATGGTTTGGCAGATTCAAGCAAATGTTGGGTACCAGTGTGTATGCAGTGAAATACAGTAAGTGCAGTGTGTTTAGGTGATTCAGTGCTAGTGCAGTGTGTGTGGATGTGTCAGTTTCAAGATATCAGTTGCACGTATGTTTACAATCAACTATAGCATATAAGGTATCTGAGCTAAAGCAGTTAAAGAGCATAAATAAGCTACGATAGTTTTTGTGCCCTACATTGCAGAAAGTAAAGTAGAGAAAAGAGAGTTACCTCAGAAGCGCCGAAGGACAGGTGGGAGGTAGGCTCACGCAGTAATAACTCGGGTGGCACGTGCCTCTCGAAGCTCCGAAACTGGCGCAGTCTATCGGGGGGCAGAACATGAATCGCCGGCCGGTAGGTCGCCGGGTCGAACGGGCGCTCGCTCAAAGGTAGAAGCTCGACCCCAGGATCCATCTCGTGATCCGGGGGAGTCCCGCCGCGTGAAATGTCGTCCGCCATGTCAAGAGTGATGAGAAAATAGCCGGAGGAAGGAAAACCGGGCTAGAATACGGAAAGTCAACCGAAAGGTCAAACCCCGAGAAGGTTGAAAATGGCCGGAAAGGCCGAGATGTGAAAAGGGCACGGAAATCAAGAGGAAAGCGAGGGAAACAAACCCTGAAATGGTGGGAACGGCAAACGAGGCACCGAAACAAAGATTTGTTCGGTTGAAAATGTCCGAAATGCGAAGAAAATCGCGAATCCGACGATGAAACGGGCGTAGAGCGCGAAGAAACGGGCAAAAGAGGAGAGAAAAACGCTCTAGAGAGAGAGAGTGTGAGATTTCGGCAGAAGAGAAAGTGAAAAATAGGGTTTAGAAACCCTATTTTAAAACACCCATGGTGAAATGTCGAATCTGCCCCGACTCAGCGACTTTTTGCCGGTCGGCAACATTTTGCGCCGGCCGGCATAATATTGTGCCGATGGAATTATTTTTCATCCGGTGGACAGCCGGTGGCTTCCCCTCCCGGCCGGTGGTGTTCCCACAACCTTGTTTAGGCCATATGAGAAGTTTTTGGTCTTCATAGCTCAAGAAAGTGCAAGAAAGTGTATCTCCGACGCTCAACCGGCCTCCGTTTTTGACCTCGGACCGCGTCTTCTGTACGTAGCACTCCAACTCATGCAATGATTGTATCCTTTGATATCCTTTTTGCCTTTTACGAGATCCAAAAGTTGCCCCGTGTGCGTTGCACGCGTTCATCGCACGCGTTCATCGCACTATCTCGGTGCATTACATCGCGCTATTACGCGCCTCACAGTTGCATTGTCATGCACATACTACATGCGTTGTAATACACACCCCTTGCATTGTCATGCACATCTCTCATGCGTTGTCATTATTACAAGCATTGTCATGCATTTCAATGCATACGTCGCCTCGCGCATTGTTCACGTTGTCGTGCATTCCCTTACCATGCATTGTTATGCATTCCGAAACACATGCGTAGTTACGCATTTAAGTCCATTTACATTTCACATTTCGTGTGGCATGCGTGTCACACTTAGCATCGTTTTACATTCCGTGTGGCATGCGTGTCACACTTCGCATCGTTTTACATTCCGTGTGGCATGCGTGTCACACTTCGCATCATTTTACATCCCGTATGGCATACGTGTCACACTGGGCATCATTTTACATTCCGTGTGGCATACGTGTCACACTGGGCATCATTTTGCATCTTATGAGGCGTGCGTGTCTCATTTGTTTCATTTTGCATCTTATGAGGCACGCGTGTCTCATTTGCTTCATTTTGCATCTTGTGAGACATGCGTGTCTCATTTGTTTCATTTGGCATCCTATGGGGCATGCGTGTTTCATTTTGTGTCATTTTCATCGGCATGTGCACCTCATTTGCATAGAACATGCATTCACTCGCACTATCTTGTGCACTTACGCTTTGTATCTCACTCGCACTGTTTTGTGCAGTTTATCATTCGCCCTATTTTGCGCATCACACTGTTCTGTGCAGTTTATCATTCGCGCTATTTTGCGCATCGCACTATTTTGTGCAGTTTATCATTCGCTCTATTTTGCGCATCGCACTGTTTTGTGCAGTTTATCATTCGCGCTATTTTGCGCATCGCACTGTTTTGTGCAGTTTATCACATCGCGCTATTTCGCGCACCTCTCTACACTTGTTAGTGCATTGCATCGCGCTATCTTGCGCACCAAATCAATCGCACTGTTTTGTGCATTTCAAATCAATCGCACTGTTTTGTGCATTTCAAAATCCATCGCACTGTCTTGTGCACTTCATGGTCTGGCGAGACCTTAAATACGCACGGTCTAGGAGACCCAAAATCCTCTGAAGGTGCAAGTCCTTCGGTGTTTGTCGTGCCCGAACCACTGTTGATAAGTTGTGTCATCTTAAGCCGCGTGTTGTCACGCGTTCCATGCAATATGCATTTTATACATCATTTGCATTGCATAACAAAAACAAAAAAAAAAACACGCATTGTCATGCATTATCGTAAATAGTTGCATTATCATGCATCATTGGAATATAGTATCCATTGCATTATAGCTTGCATGCATTCACTGCATCACTTCCATCTATGGCTCGCGCCTTTCCGGGTTGAGCTTGGTCTGGTATGTGCCCTTACTTTTCACGTTAAAGCACAGTTCTGCATGTGTACGCGCCTATTCCACGCTGGTATGTTGGTTTGAGGGTTGCGGCACCTTTTCTGTGTTAGACAAGGCTCGTATGCGTACATGCCTTTCCTAGGCAAGATTTGGTTTGGCCCGCGTGCCATATCCATTGCATTGTAGATCGCATGCATTCGTTGCATCACCTCCCATCTATGGCTTGCGCCTTTCCATGTTGAGCTTGGTCTGGTATGTGTCCATACTTCTCGTGTCGAAACATAGTTCAGTGGACCGTTCTATGTTAGACGTGGCTTGTATGCGTACATGCTTTTCCTAGGCAAGATTTGGTTTGGCCCGCGTGCCTTATCCATTGCCATTTTTCCCAGCATTTTCATTGTATATATTACATTATAGTGTAATTGTCGCATCCAGCATTAGGATCATTATCCTTTCCCCAGCGGGTCGTTTCCCCACCTTTGTCATCCCCCCCAATACTTGTTCTTGTGTCTGTCTACGTTGCTCATAGTTCAGTTGACCGTTCTATGGTAGACAGGCTTGTTACCTCCATCAATCTATTTGACATAGGTGTGGTTTCGAACCACTCGTGATTGGATCGTGATTCAATTGCTTTGCATATAGTTTGCATTGTTTCAATTACATTGCATCTTCATTTGCATTGTTTATACATTGCTTTGTATATATTGCATATCATTTTGCTTTCGTTTGCATTGTCATGCATGTTGCTAACAATATTATACCTGTTAAGTTTGTTTTCTTTGCAGGCACGATATTGTATGTACGGTTCATTTGAGGCTGGTGCAACCAGACGAGCCGCACAGGTATTGTATCCTCCGAGTGAGACGTATCGAGAATTGCATAATTCTCTTGCATCCCCTCTGCATTGTAGTGTAGTTCGGTGTACGCTAGCTTAAAATTGTCGCATGTGTGCTTCATTACAGCTTTCTTTGCATGATCATAAGTTATGCTTGGCTTCGTGCATTGTCTTGCATTTTGCCCCTGCCTTCGGGCGCATACCTTGTTTGTCTTGCATGTTTGTCTAAGTCTTCGGCCTTGTCAAAAATGGGTCGTCTCTGGGCTTTGACATTCACTCCCGTCATTGTTATGACTTTCGAGTTCTGTCAAAGAGGGGCAACTGTAGACACCCCATTTTTGACCGTCCTCAAGACTTGGACGTCACCGTTTGAACACTCGGTGATCATCCATGTTTGTGTTCGTTTGGAGTTCCCGGAGGTCTCGGCTACGCGCCTTACCTCAAGACCTCCGAACTCGACCGTTTAGTGTCTGGTTTTGCACCAAACACTTGCATTTTGCCTTGGAAAGGCAAGGAATGCCTTGTGAGGCATCCCCACACACCACCGGCTATGGCCAGAGGCCACCGGCTGGTTTTTGCTGCCACCGGCAATGTATATTGCCGGTCGGCACTATTTGTTGCCGGTCGGCACTCTTTTTTGCCAAAATGGCATCTTTGGCCGGCCGACTACTGTGCATCTGCTTTTGCAGATATTTTGTCACAGCTGTCTTGCATTTGGCTCCCCTCCATACACGTGTATGGAGGGATCTCCCTCTTTAGAAGCTTGTCTTGTAAGCTTTACAAGACAAGAGGCTCTATAAGAGGAGCCCTTCTCTCCCTTGCTTAGGGTTGGTTGGTTAGACATTTTAGAGACAAAAAACACAGAGAGAAGCTCTGGTTTTTAGGGTTAGGATCCATACATATCCTATCTCTCTTTTTCTCTCTTTGTGTTCTAGGTGTTTTAGTCCATACTATTGCACACAAACACCTAGTGTTTCACCTTCCTTTGGCTCCTGAGGTTCTAAGAGGTTGGTTTTGAAGTTTTGGAGTTGGATTCAAGCCAAGGAGGGCTATTGGAGCACCATTGTTGAAGGTGTCTTCAAGGGTAAGAAACTAGCCCCTTTATTCCCCATTTTTGCATCTTGTTTTTGCCTACCTTTGAACTGTTTTTGTGCTTAGTGTATAACATAAAAAAGTTCTTTTTTTTAGCCCTGTTGATTGTTTATTCAGAGTGTTTTGTGGTTTGGAGGTGTTTGACCCCTCTTAGGCCTTGAAAGGCCCCATTTTGTGCTATTTTGAGTGAGTTTCGAGACTTTGGTGTTTGGGCCTCTTCACCACTGAAATCCTGAGGGATTTCAATGGCGGAGATGGTGCCTTGAAGTCTCAAAAAGGGGAGGGCCACCCCCTCCCTTTGTTGTCCTTGAAAGGGACCCTTTTTGGCCTCTTGAGGGAGCATCATGTTAGAATGTATGTTGATCATGTCTTGGCTATTTTCCATGCTTATTATGCCATGATATAATCTTGTTGTGTATTGGTTTTGGTACACCATGCATGCTTAGCATACCTACCATGTAATGCCTTGTTATTGCCTTAATATGCCTTAGGTTGTTAGCCCTTGTTCAAGCATGTTTTAGGCTTAGTCTTGTGAAGGTTTTGTGCATATTTTGCCATGTTTTAGGTCTGTCCATAGTTGTTTGGGTCGGCTTTGGCATGTTTAATATAGCCCCTTTGCATTCCGGTGTATGAATGTATAGCATGACATTTTTGCATTGATTTGGTGATTTGGAACCATCCACCATGTCATTTCAGTCCCCTTTGCATGCCTATATGTTTGCCTTGGATGCCTCTTTAATGCTTTGAAAGCTTGTGTGGCATGTCCCATGTTTTGCCCATTGTGCATGCTTTGAAATTGAGCCACTTAGATGTCATCTAGGGGGCCCCCTTTGCATAGTCTAGGTCTGTCTTGAACCTATCTTAAGCCCTCTTAGCCTTGTGAGACTTGGTTGGCTTAGCCATGGTTCAAGTACCTTTGACTTGCTTCAAATACTTGGGCCATTATTGTAGGCTTGGTCTATTTTGTTTGCTTGGTTTGACACCATCCTAACATGATTTTCAATGCTTACCTTGCATGCCATATGTCCATGATTCCCTTTTAAATGTGCTTAGAAGTAGCCCTTTGAGGCTTAAGCATTTGTGCCTAAGTGTTGGTCTAACCTACTTGCATGTGTGTATGTATGTTTGATTCCAATTCCTTGACTTTTGGCCACTGTTTTGGGCCTATTTAGAGTTGCCTAAATCATGTATAAGTCCATCTTTTCATCCATTTGCATTGCCTCATGTTTGCTTGTATGCTTGCATGCCTAGGTTGTATTGCATCTTGCATGCATGCCTTGTTCCTTGACTTGGTGATAGGAATTGGGCCTTGGTTTGTTTGTTTGGTTTGCATTTCATTTGACATGAAAATTGCACACTTGATTCTTTGGGCCATCATGCATGGAAATGCGTGATTGGTGGTTCGAGAATCGAGGCACATGTCCTTATGAGTCACAAACATGATAGGGGACATGATTGGTGCATATATGCCTTGAATTGTACTGCCATGCTTTGCCTTGCCCTCTGTTGCTGTCAATTGCAGATTCTGCAGGAACACTTTGCCGACCGGCAGTGCCAAGTGCCAACCGACAATCCTTTCTCTGCCGATAGCTTCACCGATGGCCGGTGGCCACATCCCACTGCCGGTGGCAATCCCATTCAGCCGGTGATGTCTCCCAGCATCCAGAGAAGCAATCCTGAGGTTTTGACAGCCTCTAGAGGAGTAAAGGAAGGAAAACAGAGGTAGCCTAAGCATGGCGGTGCATTTCCGAGCAGGATCGAGCATGCATTGCATCGAGCTCTTCTCCCGGGGCGGTTTATCTATTTCCTAGATTAGTTAATTTGCTTAGCTGATTAGGCAATTTGTAATATTTAATTAGCTTGCGTAGTTAATTAATTTGTATTATTTATTTGGTCCCTCCGAGCGAGGGCAAATCTGTAATAAGTGTGTGTGAGTGGTGCGTATGTCTTCCAATCCCCACTTCTTTCTTCTCTTTTACTTACCCGCTTTGATGGTTAGTAATAGGACATGTTCAATTTAGCATACCTTATGCTATCCATGCACGCATTCATGCATTTGTATTACATACATCAGGCTCGGTACATCATACTAATTGCATTTGTATTTCGATTCCAAATTGAATACGTACATCAAATTGATCGCATTTCACATGCCAGGTTTAGGGTTAGCCGAGCCTATCTAATTGCATTTTTGCATGCGATGCATTAGCCATTTTTAACATGAACTAGGACATGCATGTTTGCTAACTAGTTTATTGTTTTGGCATGGAGTATGATGTTAGTATTTATGCTTTAGCATCCCGCATGCGTGTGAGTGCTATCATGACGGTATGCTTACCATGTGGCTAGATGCTTATGTGATAAATTGTTTGATTGCCTGTGGGTGAAGGTTGGATTGTCTGAGTTGGAAAAACCCGTTGAAATCCGTATTTTAGCCTACTTGCGAGTAGCAAATTCTAAAGTATTTTTCCAAAGACAAACGGATATGCAATGCTTGTTTCCAAATTAGGCAATCTAGTCTATACTTGTTTGCTGCGCGCATAATATAGTAATTCTAGGCTAATAACTGGAATAAGAAAACGTAATGTTTTCAAAAACGGATATCATGGTTAGTAGAGGCCGATCTTCGGATCGGGCGAGAGGGGGTGCTCATAGCTGACCTTCCCCAATCGTACCCTAGCTCCCGAGCCGAGACAACTCCGGTGATGATGGACATGTGGCCTTCGGCACCGAGTCAGGGTTTCCTAAATTCCACCATAAAAAATATTTAGGTGGCGACTCTGTATCTGGCAAAGCAGTCCATGTTTGGCACTTCTTTTCAAAAAAATCTGTTTCTCAAAACGATTTGCCAGATTTGGACTCTTTGGTTCAGATTAAGAACCGTGACACAAATCGAGTCCGAACTGTAGTAGCGAGGGCCCCACGCGGGTGTGTCTACAATATGGTACATGGAATGGCCCGTATCTCACTTTATCTTATAGGTACTATTTTTTCTAGTAATGTCGTCTTGTGAGAGGTTAAAGAAGAAAAACGGAACTGTGAATATTGTTATTTTTTAATGTGTTTTTTGGGATTTTAAACGAAGTTCTTATATAATGTACTTGTATAACATTGAGGCCATATTTGGGAACAACTCTTTTGGTTGAAATAGCCAATACAGAAAAAATTTAAAATAGTTAATAAGACAAAATGTTACATCCTACACATTAATCAATTACTGTTTCTCTCACAATCATCAATTTAACTACAAAAAAAAAAAAAAAAAAAAAAATCTACAAATCATTCCATACTCAATTTTTTTTTTTAAATCTCAAAAAATAGCTAAAAAGTCAATTAAAATAGTCGAGTTCCCAAACGAGGCCTAAGTTCACCTCAAGTTTTTAGCGTGTGAAGTCCCAATTGTAACCAAATGACCAAAATACTCATTGGTATATCGTGCTAATGCAAATCAAACATTTATTACCTTGTTTTGGTCCCTTCATTACAAGTTGACAAAAGGCAGTCCCTCACCTATTAAAATTCTTAGGGCCTGTCTGGTGAAGTTTATTGTAAGTTAAAAGTTGAGAATTAGAAAGCAGAAAGTCAAAAGCACCATTTTCCCAACTTCCAGATAATCAACGTTTTTTTAACTTATTCAAGTTATTTCTATCTTATAAGTTATAAGTAGAAGTTGCACCCAAAGATATAAGCATCTTAGATAACTTGCACCAAACAACCCTTAGTCACTAACAACCATGCTAGTTGTCTACGGTAATTGGAATCTTGCAAGGTTTACGAGATATGTTGTTATGATGAACTAGCACATTGAATAACTTTCCCATCTTGTCCTAAAACGAATTGAGATAGTTGCTGATGCATCGTCTGCTGCACAACTAGCACATTATGTTGTCATGATGTGCATATCATGAGAGCTGTGTTTTTAGGTAAACTAGCGTATTGAATACCTTTGCCATCATGTTCTAAACAAATTGAGGTAGTCAATGCATATCATATATTGCCATCCAGTTGTTTTCGTCACTAACGCCATACAAGAGCCTACTTGAGCAAAACCAAGAAAAGCCCATACACATGCCACCGTAGGTTCTTGATAAGCTGAACAAGCTCGAATCTAACAGTCTTTACTCATAGGATGAAGTTAGCAAAGCATTGGATGACATACTAGAGACTTATCGAGTGGTGTTCGACCCATTTTTTTCATGTCAACTGTGAAAAATTGTGAATTGAAGGAAGTTCAGTAGTTTTGAGAAATTTCTCATGTTTTGCAATTGAAAAGTTTCACTATTTTAATTTGAATTGAGAAATTTCATAGTTTTGAGTAATTTCTCAATTTTTTATTTTTATTTTTACATAATTTCTTATTCAATATGAATCTTATTTGTTTGATCTCAATAAATAAATTTCATAACTATCAAATTTATAGAAATTGGATGCATAGAATGAAAGATGATATTTTAAAGATTAAAAAAAACAATTTTTTTTTTTTTACCTAATAGCCAAACATACCATTGACACCCTTGGGCATCTTAAATATAAGGGTGAAGCCATATGACAATAGATGATAATTTTAAAAGGCTTTTAATCTCCCAAACAGTTTTTAATGTGGGTTAACAAACTTACGCTAGGACCTATCCTTTGATAAGTTCTTATGGTTAAATGTTACACTAATTATTCATATTTTTTTGGCCCTCTAATTAAGTAAAATGATGTAAAAGAATGCTAAATTTAAAATCTTCCTTTTTACTGATTTAATCTACCAAGTAACCTAACAATCAACACAAAAATCCCTATTAGATACGAATCCTAATATGAGATAGATCAAATGGTGAAAGAAGATTTGTGTAGTCGATCCTACTTGATTGGAATGTAAGACTTAATTTGATTTAGATTTAGTTTGATTTTGTATGAAGGTCTCACAGCTTTCAAAATACTTATTATTCATCAAATGTTTTCCAAAAGTTGAGTTACATGGTATGAACCTTCTGTCCAATTACTTGATATGAAAAATGAGATCAATTAATGTCAAAATGTCAACTTTGATAAAAAAGTGGGTTGCAACATGGGTAGTGCCAGCATGAGCTTTTTAGTTCCTAAGCAAACTTTTATGATGGATTCATAAAAAAAAATTTGAAATTTTTTGAGTAAATAACAAGTACTTACATCCACAGAAAATTTGGTTGTATATATAATTACTTAAATTATATGCTAAAATTTGCTTCCATACATTGAGATCTGAAGAAATCATCATAACAACTAAAAAAGATAAAATCTGATTTTGTTTCATAGTTTAGCAAAATCTAGTTTATAACGAGAAAAAAAAAAAAAAAGAAGCCAAAAACAAAATCCAAAGTCATAATAAAAATGAACTAGATCCAGTGAAAAATTTCTATGAAACTCATCTATATATTTGTTCCCAAAAAAAAAAAAAAACCTCATCTATATATCTTGAATTTTAGATTCCATTCTTTTCTTGCTAAATGTAAATGAAATGGCTCTTTGTTGGACTTGAATAGAGACCCTCATTTGAATGGGGGATTAAAAGGATATATTTATGAGTAAAAATTGGGGCTTTTAGCAGTGATTTTGTGCGCTTATTCACAAGGACAACCTTGGTGGATCATAAATCACCCCTACAGTGATAATATTTGGAGCAACCTCTATTATAAGGTTTAGATTGTGGTGGAAGACAACCACCAGTCTTACTGTAAGCTTCACCGCTAGCACCACCATTGCATACTGGTTGATCTCTCTTTAAAGTTCCTAGTGATATGTACTTCTTCGTCTCTAGAAACCTTCGACTTACCTCTGACTCCATCACCATCTCCAAGTCGACATTACATTCTGCTATCAATCCATTGCATTGTACAATTGCATCACTGGTCATAGAGAGAGAAACATCAAGACAAAGAAGGCAAAGGAGTAGAAGAAAGTAGAGATGGAGAGGTATAATGGTAGGGCTTGTTTCCATGGCTCCTGTTGTAACGCCCTCAAAATTAACCCATTATATATCTATCATTGACATGCATTATTTAAAGAAGACAATTTATTAATTCATTCATCAGAGTATTACTAAATAAAGCATTACATGTAACATTGAATAAAATGCCTTACAGGCTTACATCTTTCCAAGCCAACACTTGGATACAAAAATATGAGTTCTAACTCAATACAAGAAAAGCCCGAGGCTTGAATGTTTACATGTACTAATAAATAAAGACAATTAACTAAAGGTAGTCTTCTTCAAACCAGAAGCCAAACCCTCCCAAGCTAAGTCCTTGGAGGTAGTTTATCACCTGAACCTGAAAATGATGTTCCCATAAAGGGTGAGCCACAGCCCAGTAGAAATATTCTAAACCACATATAAGCAATGAATAAAGCAATAGCATTCAACAGATGGTTAACCAAGATAATCAATTACTTCATTTTACAGCCTCATGACACTATTGTCTAAGATACATTTTACTTTCCAACTTAATCAACATGGCTCAGAACCTGGCCGAACTTACAACAGTGAATTATATATATCATATTCACATTCTTCCAATATCAGCAAACAAATGAGACTCAAGCTCAATTCAAAACACTTCATACTTCCAGATTGACACACATTTTAGTGCTGTATCAATAAAACACTTCTATATAAATAAGCACACATAAAAGTGATGCTAATGGAGTCCATCCCCTATCTCCTCCCAAACAAAAAATCCGGTTTAGAGGTCCATCCCCTATCTTCCCCTAAACCATGGAGTACATCCCCTATCTCCTCCCACACAAAACAATGTATGCAAATGCAATGCTCAATCAATACACGTATTTTCTGTATCAATGCAATAGTCAAAATTAATGACTTAACCAATGTGATTAGTTTCAGTTATTCCTAATCCACATGCAATGTCTACAACAATCACGACTATCCTCCACCGATAGCCCAAAACAGTTATTTCTAAAGTGAAAATAACTATGTCAACAATTCAATAGACAAATAATTCAAATTATCCAACTACGCCATTTAATCAATGAATTCCCCAATTCTATGAATTAAACCATGTTTTCCCAACTCCATGAATTAATTATACAAATTAATTTAATAATACAACTAGGGTTTTTCCCAGAATTTACCAAAGTATCCCCAACATATCAAAATACCAAAACTTAGAACAAAACCTATAAAATGGAGTAGGAAATCCCTACCTCAAAGAAAACAACCCAAATGGTGAAGACAGAGATGAGTGCCCAAATACCAAAGTGCTCCAAATCGCCAAATGTTCAGATTAAATGGAAGCCCTCGACTCACTCTATCTTTTTAATGAAGGATCTAGGGTAGAAACACTCCCTAAGTGGATCAAATCTAAGAGAGAAGGTGAGTAGGGAGAGAGAGAAGTCGGACCTAGGGTTTGGAATCAAAAAGAAGATAAAAAGGACTGATCAAATCCCGCTGCTGTGTATATAAACTGGACAGGCTCGCTCGAGCGAAGCCTTTGTCGCTCGAGCGACCAGACACAGAAAAACTACGCTCGAGCCAAGGAAACCTTGCTCGAGCCAACAACCCAAAAGCTTGCTCGAGCGAAAGAAAACTCGATCGAGCGAAGAACTCAAATCCTCAGGTCTGTAATCAGACTCACGCTTGAGCGAAGGAACCATCGCTCGAGCGAAGAACAAACTAACTCGCTCGAGCGAAGAAAATCTCGCTCGAGCCAAGAATGCAGAGCTACAGGTCAATACTGGACGCCATCTCTCGCTCGAGCGACCAACTCATCGCTCGAGCGAAGAACCAAAATCCTGGACAGCAACATTTGGTTTCTAAACCCAACCAACCTGAAA
The DNA here is from genome assembly GCF_055761805.1 of Camellia sinensis. Taxonomy (NCBI): domain Eukaryota; kingdom Viridiplantae; phylum Streptophyta; class Magnoliopsida; order Ericales; family Theaceae; genus Camellia; species Camellia sinensis. The sequence continues at coordinate 56,378,130 of NC_138967.1, forward strand.
CAAACCTGCCCAACACATCCTATAATTCCAAATGAGAAAAAAAAAGACAACAACAACAATTATACAATGACAGAATCTACGGAACCTGAGTCTGGATACAATAATCAAATGGGAAAAGACCGGGGTCGCTATAACCTCCCCCCCTTCAAAGAATTTCGTCCCCGAAATTAAGCATAAATTTTTTTTTTGAAAACAGGTTTTTTTCTCAATTCCCAAGATATTATAAAACAATAATAAACAACTTGACCCAATACTGGTCATTTCATCTCTTTATCAAGAGGCATCTCACAATATATATATAAAAACAACATATATCTCAACCTGCATTACTATTGTGCATTATTCCTTCCAATGATAGCAATTCCCATAACGAATTCAATTCCAAAATATAACCATTGACCAAAACATACCCAGTGTTTTACAACTTAAGACATTTATAAAGCTCTTAAGTTCAACAATATTACAAAATCTAAATACAAGATTACAAATCAATAAACATGTCCGGGTATTTTTCGCGGACTTCCAATTCACGCTCCCAAGTGGCTTCCTCCACTCCATGATGTTTCCAAAAAACTTTTACCAAAGGGATGGTCTTGCCTCGCAAAACTTGATCCCGCCTATCCAAGACCCGAACCGGTCTCTCCTCATACGAAACATCCTCATCAACCACTAAATCGGTCCAATCCAACACATGTGATGGATCCGGCTCATACTTCCGAAGCATACTCACATGAAACACGTCATGTACTCCGGACAACTGCGGCGGCAAAGCTAAACGATAAGCAGCCTCGCCAATCCTCTCAAGGATCTCAAACGGACCAATGAACCGAGGGGACAACTTCCCACTCTTCCCAAACCTCATCAAACCCCATCTAGGTGATATCTTCAGAAAGACATGATCACCCACCTCAAACACCAAAGGTCTCCTCCTACGGTCGGCATACGATTTCTGACGACTCTGTGCTGTAACAAGCCTCTTACGGATAAGCTCAACTTTCTCCGTCGTTTCCCTCACCAACTCTGGACCCAACAGAGGTGCATCACCCACCTCGGCCCAACACACAGGAGATCTACACGGTCGGCCATACAAGGCCTCAAAAGGTGCCATACCGATACTAGACTGGAAACTGTTGTTGTAGGCAAACTCCACCAACGGCAAGTGCCTCTCCCACGACCCACTAAAGTCTAGAACACAACCCCGAAGCATATCCTCAAGTATCTGAATAGTACGCTCAGACTGTCCGTCAGTCTGAGGATGATAAGCCGTGCTAAAGGTCAACTTAGTGCCTAAGGCACTCTGCAAACTCTGCCACAACCTGGCAGTAAAACGAGGATCTCTATCTGAGACGATCGTCACTGGGACCCCGTGCAATCTCACTATGTCCCGAATATACAAGTCGGCAAGATGATCTACCGTATCTCTCACGCGCATAGGAATAAAGTGCGCCAACTTAGTCAACCGGTCTACAACGACCCAAATAGCATCACTACCCCGCTGAGTCCTTGGAAGACCTACAACGAAGTCCATAGTGACATGCTCCCACTTCCACTCGGCAATAGGCAAGGGTTGCAACAAACCCGCTGGCCTCTGATGCTCGGCCTTCACTTGCTGGCAAGTAAGGCACTTAGATACGAAAGCTGCCACATCTCTCTTCATACCCTGCCACCAAAACTGGCGACCCAAATCCCGATACATCTTAGTGCCTCCCGGATGCACCGCAAGGCGTGAATGATGAAACTCTCGGAGTACCTCCTCTCGGCAAGACTCCGGCACAAACAGACGGTCTCGGTATCTCACACTCAGGTCGGAATACACCGTCAAACCCTTCTCAACCTTCCCACCGGAAATCTTTTCACGGAGAGATTCTACCTCAAAATCACCTCTCTGAGCCTCTAACACTCGAGTCACAAGTGAAGGCTGTGCAATAACAGAAAACAAGGCCGCAGCCTCAACGGATTCGCCCAGAAGTAAATCAAACTCCCCAAGTGCACCCAACATCTCCCATTCTCGGATGGCTATACTAGCTATGTCACCAACAGGTTTCCTGCTAAGGGCATCGGCCACCACATTGGCCTTTCCCGGATGATAATGCAACTCAAAGTCATAATCCTCTATAAATTCCATCCACCTCCTCTGCCTCAAGTTCAAGTCTTTCTGTGTAAACAAATACTTCAAACTCTTATGATCCGAGAACACCTCGAACCTCTCACCATAAAGATAATGCCTCCAAATCTTCAAGGCAAATATCACAGCTGCTAACTCTAGATCATGTGTAGGGTAATTCTGCTCGTGAATTTTCAACTGACGTGAGCCATAGGCAACTACTTTTCCCTCTTGCATTAACACACAACCCAGACCCTCTCGTGAGGCGTCACAATAGACTGTATAACCCAACCCTCTCTCTGGAATAATCAATACTGGAGCGGTAGTCAGTCTAACTTTCAACTCCTGAAACGACTTTTCACAAGTCTCACTCCATACAAATTTGACTCCCTTCCGAGTCAGTCTAGTCAACGGTGATGCTAACCTGGAGAAATCTTTCACAAACCGACGGTAATACCCAGCTAATCCCAAAAAACTGCGGATCTTAAATACACTCTTAGGCTGTGCCCAATCCTGCACTGCCTCTACCTTGGATGTATCAACAGACACTCCTTCACCGGATACCACATGGCCTAAGAATTTGACTTCTCTCAGCCAGAACTCACACTTCCCAAACTTGGCATACAGCCTATGGGCTCTAAGTAACTCAAGCACCACTCTCAAGTGTTCCTCGTGCTCCTCCTCAGAAGGCGAATAGATAAGAATATCATCCACAAAAACGACTACAAACCGATCCAAGAATTTCCGGAAGATCCGGTTCATCAAATCCATAAAAACTGCCGGTGCATTGGTGAGCCCAAATGGCATCACCAGAAACTCATAGTGGCCATACCGCGTACGGAATGCCGTCTTCGAAATGTCCTCTTCCCTGACCCTCAACTGGTGGTAACCCGATCTCAAGTCTATCTTAGAGAAACAACGGGAACCTTTCAACTGGTCAAATAGATCATCTATACGAGGCATAGGGTACTTATTCCTAACCGTAGCCCGATTCAATTTCCGGTAATCTATACAAAGTCTCAAAGCGCCTCCTTTCTTTTTAACAAAGAGGGCTGGTGCTCCCCACGGCGAAACACTAGGACGTATAAAGCCCTTATCTAGCAACTCCTGAAGTTGGATCTTCAACTCAACTAACTCAGCTGGGGCAAAACGATAAGGTGCCATCGAAATCGGCGCCGTGCCGGGCACTAGGTCAATGGAGAACTCAATCTCCCTATGCGGTGGCAAACCAACAAGATTCTCGGGAAAGACGTCCGAGTACTCACAAACCACCCTTGGCAACACAATCTGTGTTTCCTCATCCTCACTAATCGAAAGGTTAGCAAGTAGACCACTAAGCTCACTCCGTCCTCGTGGAACATACCCCGGTGGCAACACATCACCAACCCGGTCCCCCAGAAAATGAAAATACTCTCCGCTCACAGTACAACAAGTGACCCTCTGGCGGTAGCAATCAATAACTGCCCGGTATGATGATAACCAGTCCATACCCAAAATAACATCGAAACCCCTCATAGGCATAACTACAAAGGAAAATGAGATTCTATGATAATCAACCTCTATATCACAACCCCTAACGCCTTGTTTCAAAATCAATTCACCCCCAAGAGGTGACACTACAAAAATAGGAGATGCTAGTTGTGCTAACTCCAACTCTAAAACAGATGCAAATGCAGCAGACACAAAGGAATGAGATGCACCCGTATCAATCAAAACATTAGCAACCGAGTTGCAAAACAAGAAGGTACCTCTCACAACTGATGGTGCTGGCACAAGATCCTGCGCGGTAACAGCATACACGCGCCCAGACTGTCACGTCCCAAGCTCCGTGACAACGCCGCACACTCATTTAAGTGAGCATGCAAGGCTAAGAGTCCAACACATAACTAACAATGTAAAATACTCCAATCAAATCCTTAATTATCATAATACTAAAATCCATAAAAAAAAAAAATTGATTATTCTTATCATATGAAATTATCCACCAAGTCCACTAATAAAATCTATTAACAAAACAAATAATCCAAGTACTTAAATCATAGTCCTACTCTCGGCACTCCCATATGTAAAAAAAATCCCGCGCAGCTCTACTCTTCAGAATCTGAAAAAAATAAAATAAGGGTAAGCTAGACAGCCTAGTAAATAACCAACCATCACTGCCAGCTGGATCAAGTATTAAAAAAAAAAAATAAATCGATAATCAATAAATATAAATTTTTCTACAGTTCAATAAATGAACAATTATTTTGTAAGATGGTTTCATAGCTAAAAATAAACAATGTACAATACATTTTAAATGAAAAGCCAACAAGATAATTCATTGTTCAAATCGATGGTTCGATATTCAGATGGTTCAATGATTTGATTCACAAAACCCAAGTCTTATTGACTACGGTCACATAGCCCGTGACAAGGCCCAGAACCACACATAGGCCGGTGGTAAAGCCCCAAAAGAAACTAGTTTCTGTGCCAATAAATAACCCCCATTGGCTAGGGTCCAAATCATAGTCAGACTAGAGTGATGTTCAAAATTCACACAATACACAAATTTTAAATAAAACATTCGATATTTTCAGAATAAACGTTTAGTATAATTTTCAGAATAGTTTCACCGAATATTCAAATAATTTTCATAATAATATTCGATGTTGTTTTATACTTGACCCATATTTTATTTTAAGAGAACAGGAAAGCTACGAATAAATATTTATGATTTTAAACGATTCGATAGGATTAAAAATAAACCAACAGTGATAGAGGGTTACTTACCTCAAACAGCTAAAATAAATTTCCCAAGCTAATCTCAAATTACCAAGATTCACCTCAATCTCACAAACCTAATAAAATATTATACCACATAAACAATTATTATTGATCACCATGATGCATCTATCATTCTTTTCTTTATAATGTACTAATCTAATCCTATAGTCTACAAGTAAATTCCAAAACCCCAAAATACATACACCCAATCAACATACAAGATACTATGTCTAAAGAAATAGTTAGGAGTACCATAAAAACAAATCTTACCTCCAAGAGATGATTAGATCAAAGTCACCAACCTATGAATCTTCTTTCTTTTCTTTACTTCTTCTTCTTCTCTCTCCTTTTTTTTTTTTTTTTTTTTTCTATATTGCTAGATCTGCCGCAGCAGCCACAACAACATCACTACCTCTATTTGTTTGCTTCTATGATTCCAAGACCTAAAGCCCAAGTGGGCCTATAACCCAATCTCCCAAAATCACAAACTTAACCATCAAAGTAATAAAAATTTTAAAAAACCACCTCATAACTAATTCCTTGATGTTACTAAAATGACCCATATAAATTAATTTAATTACTACTTTATCCAAAAATAATTCTACACATAAAAAATTTGGATTTTACATTCTTCCCCACTTAAAAGAAATTTTGTCCTCGAAATTTGACATACCTGGAGTCTCAAAAAGTTGTGGATACTTTTGTCTCATTTCATCCTCAAGTTCCCAAGTAGCTTCTCTTTCCGAGTGATTACTCCATTGAACCTTAACATAGTGAATGACTCGACGCCTCAAAACCTGTTCTTTCCTATCAGCAATTCGTATAGGGTGTTCCTCATATGTCAAATCCTCCTTAAACTGCAACGGTGCATGATCAATCACATGACTAGGATCCGGTATATACTTCCTTAACATTGAGACATGAAAAACATTATGAACTCCAACTAGTGAAGGTGGTAGGGCAAGTCTGTAAGCTACCTCACCAATTCGATCTAAAACCTCAAATGGCCCAACAAATCTAGGACTCAATTTACCACGAACACCAAACCTCATTACTCCTTTCATAGGAGACACCTTAAGGAATACATGGTCTCCAACCCCAAACACCAAATCACGTCTCCTGTTATCTGCATAACGTTTCTGTCTACTCTGTGCCGTGCGAAGTCGCTCTCTAATAAGATTGATCTTGTCCGCTGTTTGTTGCACAATCTCAGGCCCTAACAACTTCCTTTCACCCACATCATCCCAACAAATAGGTGATCTACACTTTCATCCATATAAAGCCTCATATGGTGCCATCTGAATACTCGCATGATAACTGTTATTATAAGAGAATTCCACTAAGGCCAAATGCTCATCCCAAGAACCTCCAAGATCGATAACACAAGCCCTCAACATGTCTTCCAAGGTTTGAATAGTTCTCTCCGACTGTCCATCAGTTTGAGGATGAAAGGCAGTGCTAAAATTCAAACTAGTGCCCAAAGCTGTATGCAAACTCTTCCAAAACATAGATACAAATCTGCTATCTCTATCAGACACTATGGTCACCGGAATACCATGCAACTTCACAATCTCCTTGATATACAATTTTGCAAACTTCTCTAAGGAGAACCCTACCTTAAAAGCTAGAAAGTGAGCGGATTTGGTCAATCGATCAACGATAACCCAAATAGCATTGTTACCACCTTGGGTCCTAGGCAACCCTGTCACAAAATCCATGGTAATATGTTCCCACTTCCATTCGGGAATAGGAAGAGGTTGTAACTTACCTGCAGGTCTCTGATGTTCAACTTTCACTTGTTGACATACCAAACATTGAGCAACATACTGAGCAATTTCCCTCTTCATATTATTCCACCAAAAGTTCATCTTCAAGTCTTTATACATTTTAGTGCTTCCTGGATGTACAGTATATCCTGAACTGTGAGCTTCTCTTAGGATTTCTCTCTTGAGCTCTAAATCATTAGGCACACACAACCTCTCTCCAAATCTCAAGGTTCCATCTTTATGCATACAAAATTCCATCTGTAGCCCTATTTCCATTTCAGCCTTAAGTTTTTGCAACTGAGGGTCTCTTCCTTGAGCATCTTTAATTCTATCAATCAATGTGGGTTGAACCCTAAGGTTTGCCAACTGCACTCCATGGTTGTGCCATCTAATCTCAATATTCAACCTCTGTAAGTCCTCCAAGATATTCTTTTGGTTAGTGATCAAGGTAGCCAAATTACTCGGGGTCTTTCTACTCAAGGCATCCGCCACTGCATTAGCTTTTCCTGGATGATAATTGATAGTCAACTCATAGTCCTTTAATAGCTCCAACCATCTCCTTTGCCTCATATTCAATTCTTTTTGAGTGAAAATATACTTCAAACTTTTATGATCAGTGAATATCTCACATTTCACCCCATACAGGTAGTGCCTCCAGATTTTCAATGCAAACACCACGGCAGCCAACTCCAAATCATGCGTAGGATAATTCTGCTCATATGGCTTCAACTGCCTAGACGCGTATGCCACTACCTTATCATTTTGCATCAGGACACAACCTAAGCCCATCTTCGATGCATCACTATAGATGGTAAAACCTTCATCTCCGGACGGAACTATAAGTACTGGAGCACACACCAATCGACTCTTTAGATCTTGGAAACTCTTCTCACAATCATCAGACCACTCAAATTTAACCCCTTTTTGTGTTAAACGAGTTAAAGGCATAGAAATTCGGGAAAATCCCTCAACGAACCTTCTATAATATCCTGCTAAACCCAAGAAGCTACGAATTTCAGTGACACTAGTAGGCCGATTCCATTCCACCACCGCCTCCACTTTCTTGGGGTCAACAGACACCCCATCTTTAGATATCACATGACCCAAAAATGATACACTCTCCAGCCAAAATTCACACTTCTTTAATTTAGCAAATAATTTCTTCTCCCTTAATATCTGCAACACTATTCTCAGATGTTCTTCGTGCTGCTCTTTACTCTTTGAGTACACAAGAATGTCATCAATAAAAACTACCACAAATTGATCTAAGAAGGGTTTAAATACTCTGTTCATTAAATCCATAAAAGCTGCAGGCGCATTGGTCAACCCAAACGGCATCACTAAAAATTCATAATGCCCATACCTAGTTCGGAAGGCTGTCTTAGGTATATCTTCCGCCTTAACCTTCAACTGGTGATAGCCAGAACGAAGGTCAATCTTAGAAAAGACTTGTGCTCCTTGCAACTGATCAAATAGGTCATCTATCCTAGGCAAAGGATATTTATTTCGGATTGTCACCTTGTTCAACTCTCGATAGTCAATGCAAAGGCGAAAACTACCATCCTTCTTTTTCACAAATAAAACGGGCGCACCCCAAGGAGAAACACTAGGCCTAATAAAGCCCTTATCTAGTAACTCTTGTAACTGTTCCTTCAACTCTTTCAACTCTGCTGGGGCCATCCGATACGGAGCCTTGGAGATAGGACCCGTGCCAGGTATCAATTCAATGGCAAACTCAATCTCTCTATCTAGTGGCAACCCCGGTAACTCTTCAGGAAAAACATCGGGAAATTCCTTCACAACTAGAATATCCTCTAACTTCAATTCAGGCTCACGGGTATCTCTCACAGAAGCTAAATAGCCCTCGCAACCATTCCTTAACAACCGTCTAGCTTGCAAAGCTGAGATTACCAGAAGAGGAGTGTTAACTCCACTACCCACAAAGCAAAATTCTGGTTGATTAGGAATCAGAAATACTACCCTTTTGCCTCGACAATCCACAGAAGCATAATTGGTTGCCAACCAATCCATTCCAAGAATTATGTCAAAGTCCCGCATATCTAAAACAGTTAAGTCTACAAGCAATTTCCTGTCATCTATACTAACCACACGAGATTTGCAAATTAAGTCAGCAACCATAACCCCTCCTATCGGGGTTTCAACACATAAGTCGATCTCTCTAGAGACACATCTCCATCCATGTTTCTTAACAAATCCCATAGACACAAATGAATTTGTAGCGCCAGAATCAAATAACACATGTGCATAAATAGAAGACACTAAAACAGTACCTGACACCACCGTGTTGGAAGTCTGAACATCTTGTTGCGTGAGTGCGTACACTCGACCCTGAGTCTTTGGCTTATGACCTCCATTTTTCTTTTGACTTCCTGAAGACCCTCTGTCTGTTGATGCTCCTTTATTTGTCCATGCTTTCTGTTCAATCTCATGCCCCTTCCGATTAGGGCAATCAGCTATCCTGTGCCCCTGTTGCCCGCAAGAGAAACAAGCCCCAGTATTCCAACGACACTCACTATCCCGATGGAATCCATTACACCTAGTGCATTGCACCCGATCATTCTTCTTATCAACACTACTACCCATAGTTCGACTTCCCCAACTCCCAACCGAAGAAGTGTTTTGTCTCTTAGCATTGCCCTTCGAATTGTTAGTTTGGAAGTTGGAAGAACTAGGCCTCTTCTTATAATTCTCTTCTTGGGCTCTGGTAAGGCTACTCTCAACTAGCAAAGCCTTATTCAACACTGCTCCAAAAGTAGGTAACTCGAAAGGAACCACTTGTTGCATAATGTTCGTTCTTAGTCCACCTTCAAACTTTCGTGCTCTGCTATCCTCATCTGCTTCAAATGCTGATGCAAATTTAGACAACTTCGTAAACTCAGCTTCATATTCTGCAACCGTCTTATTCCCTTGCTCTAACTTCAAAAATTCCCTCTGTTTTTGTAGACGAACACTCCTAGGGAAGTATTTCTCATTGAATGCCTTCTTAAACCTTTCCCATGTATAGGGGTTGGCATCATGCTCATGTATGCGCTTCTCCATCTGCCACCAATCATTAGCTATCCCTTGTAGCATAAACGTAGCATAGGTCACCTTCTGATCATCCGTACACTCAAAAACGGGAAACAACTTCTCCATTTCTGTCAACCATTTTTCAGCCTCCAAAGGGTCTGTGGCTCCGTCAAATGCCAAGGCTATCTTCTTAAACTCGGTAATGTTACAACGTGGCCTTGGTTGTGGCCCAACACCTGGCTGCATCCGCTGTTGTTGCTCCATAAGTCTAGTCAAGTTATTCCCTATGGTGGTTTGTTGTTGCACCACCCCGGCCAACGTTTGAAGCACTTGAACCATTTCAATTGGATTGGGGATTGCAGCTTGTTCTTGGTGTCCAAACTCTTGCCCCTGATTTCCTCCGACTGCTTGAGAACCACTACCATTATTAGTCACATTCCCTCGCCGATTGCTATTACCAGTCCGTCGATTCGTTTGACCTTGGCGTGTATTCCTAGCCATATTTGCCAATGTCTCCTCATGTTCCATTGCAACCTAAATGCATCAATAATAAAATCTCATCTTATTCTATTCTCAAGTCCCTATAACAAGTAAATAAAAATAACATTATATCAAATTATAAGCGTTCTCAATCCTATATCTACCCAATCTCACCACTATTTTATACCAGCCTTTAAAAATTACAACCTGGCTCTGATACCACTAAATTGTCACGTCCCAAGCTCCGTGACAACGCCGCACACTCATTTAAGTGAGCATGCAAGGCTAAGAGTCCAACACATAACTAACAATGTAAAATACTCCAATCAAATCCTTAATTATCATAATACTAAAATCCATAAAAAAAAAATTGATTATTCTTATCATATGAAATTATCCACCAAGTCCACTAATAAAATCTATTAACAAAACAAATAATCCAAGTACTTAAATCATAGTCCTACTCTCGGCACTCCCATATGTAAAAAAAATCCCGCGCAGCTCTACTCTTCAGAATCTGAAAAAAATAAAATAAGGGTAAGCTAGACAGCCTAGTAAATAACCAACCATCACTGCCAGCTGGATCAAGTATTAAAAAAAAAAAAATAAATCGATAATCAATAAATATAAATTTTTCTACAGTTCAATAAATGAACAATTATTTTGTAAGATGGTTTCATAGCTAAAAATAAACAATGTACAATACATTTTAAATGAAAAGCCAACAAGATAATTCATTGTTCAAATCGATGGTTCGATATTCAGATGGTTCAATGATTTGATTCACAAAACCCAAGTCTTATTGACTACGGTCACATAGCCCGTGACAAGGCCCAGAACCACACATAGGCCGGTGGTAAAGCCCCAAAAGAAACTAGTTTCTGTGCCAATAAATAACCCCCATTGGCTAGGGTCCAAATCATAGTCAGACTAGAGTGATGTTCAAAATTCACACAATACACAAATTTTAAATAAAACATTCGATATTTTCAGAATAAACGTTTAGTATAATTTTCAGAATAGTTTCACCGAATATTCAAATAATTTTCATAATAATATTCGATGTTGTTTTATACTTGACCCATATTTTATTTTAAGAGAACAGGAAAGCTACGAATAAATATTTATGATTTTAAACGATTCGATAGGATTAAAAATAAACCAACAGTGATAGAGGGTTACTTACCTCAAACAGCTAAAATAAATTTCCCAAGCTAATCTCAAATTACCAAGATTCACCTCAATCTCACAAACCTAATAAAATATTATACCACATAAACAATTATTATTGATCACCATGATGCATCTATCATTCTTTTCTTTATAATGTACTAATCTAATCCTATAGTCTACAAGTAAATTCCAAAACCCCAAAATACATACACCCAATCAACATACAAGATACTATGTCTAAAGAAATAGTTAGGAGTACCATAAAAACAAATCTTACCTCCAAGAGATGATTAGATCAAAGTCACCAACCTATGAATCTTCTTTCTTTTCTTTACTTCTTCTTCTTCTCTCTCCTTTTTTTTTTTTTTTTTTTTTTTCTATATTGCTAGATCTGCCGCAGCAGCCACAACAACATCACTACCTCTATTTGTTTGCTTCTATGATTCCAAGACCTAAAGCCCAAGTGGGCCTATAACCCAATCTCCCAAAATCACAAACTTAACCATCTAAGTAATAAAAATTTTAAAAAACCACCTCATAACTAATTCCTTGATGTTACTAAAATGACCCATATAAATTAATTTAATTACTACTTTATCCAAAAATAATTCTACACATAAAAAATTTGGATTTTACACAGACGACCTCTGATCAACTTGCTCAACCCTAGGAGCATAAGATTGCTGCACCGACTGAGACGATGAAGCCCCCCCCTGATTGGCCCTCGAGGCCTGACCCGACTGAGCTGGCTGCTGACCCTGAATCGGCCTCAAACCAGATGCACCAGATGTGCCACCCAACTGCGGGCAATACCTCTTCATATGCCCTGGCTGACCACACTGATAACACGAGAGTGGCTGACCTCTACCCTGACTCTGGCTCTGAGATCGAGCCGAAGAAGATGCTGCTCTCTGAACTCCTCCCCTCTGAGGACAAACTGGAGACTTGTGGCCCAGCTGGCCACACTTGAAACAGGTAATGTCTCCCTGACTGCCTTTCCCCGAACTAGCACTCGGTACAGGAAAAGTCGATCTAGAAAAGCTACCCTGAGACTGCTGGGGATTAAAACCCTTCTGTCTCCTACCATCATTCTGACCATCCTGACTCCTCTTGGAGCCCTTCTGCCCTTCCTCCTCCTCCTGCATCATGATTTCCATGTGGGCTGCAACATCAACCATACGTCCATAATCCCGAATCATAGTTCCCCCAACTCTTAGCTTGAGGCCACGCCTCAACTTCTTCTCAAACTCAATACAACGGCGTTCCTCAGACGCCACCAACTCAGGTGCAAACCTGGACAAACTAGTGAATGCAGCCTCAAATTCGGCCACTGAAGAACTCGCCTGCTTAAGCTGACAAAACTGGTCTCGCAGCTTCTCCCTGACTGCTGGAGATAAGAACTTCTCCTGCAAAAGCATTCACAAAAGCCTCCCACGTACCTCCTATACGCCCCTTAGTAAACTTCCACCACTGACCTGCATCCCCCTTCAACTGGAAAGACGCCAAGGTCACTTTCAACCCCTCGTCTTCGATGCCAAGCATCTCAAACGTCTTCGTTGTCTGTTCGAGCCATTCATCTGCCTTAAGCGGCTCTTTAGGATCACCCACAAATTCATCCGAATTAGACCGGAAGAACTCCCTCTTCAGAAAGGAAGGTCCTGCATCAGCAGCAACAACCTGAGCTTGATTCTCAGCTCTGAGAATGCCTATTGACTCCCTGAATGCTCCTGCTATCTCTCGAGCTAAAGCGCCCATAGCCTGCTGGCCTACTGGCTCGGCCACATTAGCCTGGCCAATTCCCTCCTGAACTGCCGGAATCTCCTCTGGCACAGGCACCTCCTGCCTACCCGGCCTACCACGCCTACCGCGTCCTCGTCCTCATCCTGACATCCTAATAAAGGAAACAGAGACATTAGCACATTAATAAATGTGCCGAAGCTAAACACTCGCGTCCTAATGCAATAGACAACAATAATACATTCCACGTAAGCACATAATCACATAAGCACCTACGAATTTCATTCCCGGATAATGATAGTCCCAATGCGTTACTATAGTTCCGGTTGGAAGCAGCAGTGATCAAGTGCCTTTCCAACAAGACTACTAGAAACTCAAGGGTCCAATCAACATCCTAGAAACTACATTCCATACTCACATAATCACATAAACATGTTATCACATAAGCATATAACATTACACTAAGTCTTTATCAAACGAGACGAACCCAATGTGATGCTAATCACGTCCCACGTACCCAAAGTATTCAAACCCGGTACGCTCTGATACCAAGTTGTAACGCCCTCAAAATTAACCCATTATATATATATCATTGACATGCATTATTTAAAGAAGACAATTTATTAATTCATTCATCAGAGTATTACTAAATAAAGCATTACATGTAACATTGAATAAAATGCCTTACAGGCTTACATCTTTCCAAGCCAACACTTGGATACAAAAATATGAGTTCTAACTCAATACAAGAAAAGCCCGAGGCTTGAATGTTTACATGTACTAATAAATAAAGACAATTAACTAAAGGTAGTCTTCTTCAAACCAGAAGCCAAACCCTCCCAAGCTAAGTCCTTGGAGGTAGTTTATCACCTGAACCTGAAAATGATGTTCCCATAAAGGGTGAGCCACAGCCCAGTAGAAATATTCTAAACCACATATAAGCAATGAATAAAGCAATAGCATTCAACAGATGGTTAACCAAGATAATCAATTACTTCATTTTACAGCCTCATGACACTATTGTCTAAGATACATTTTACTTTCCAACTTAATCAACATGGCTCAGAACCTGGCCGAACTTACAACAGTGAATTATATATATCATATTCACATTCTTCCAATATCAGCAAACAAATGAGACTCAAGCTCAATTCAAAATACTTCATACTTCCAGATTGATACACATTTTAGTGCTGTATCAATAAAACACTTCTATATAAATAAGCACACATAAAAGTGATGCTAATGGAGTCCATCCCCTATCTCCTCCCAAACAAAAAATCCAGTTTAGAGGTCCATCCCCTATCTTCCCCTAAACCGTGGAGTACATCCCCTATCTCCTCCCACACAAAACAATGTATGCAAATGCAATGCTCAATCAATACACGTATTTTCTGTATCAATGCAATAGTCAAAATTAATGACTTAACCAATGTGATTAGTTTCACTTATTCCTAATCCACATGCAATGTCTACAACAATCACGACTATCCTCCACCGATAGCCCAAAACAGTTATTTCTAAAGTGAAAATAACTATGTCAACAATTCAATAGACAAATAATTCAAATTATCCAACTACGCCATTTAATCAATGAATTCCCCAATTCCATGAATTAAACCATCTTTTCCCAACTCCATGAATTAATTATACAAATTAATTTAATAATACAACTAGGATTTTTCCCAGAATTTACCAAAGTATCCCCAACATATCAAAATACCAAAACTTAGAACAAAACCTATAAAATGGAATAGGAAATCCCTACCTCAAAGAAAACAACCCAAATGGTGAAGACAGAGATGAGTGCCCAAATACCAAAGTGCTCCAAATCGCCAAATGTTCAGATTAAATGGAAGCCCTCGACTCACTCTATCTTTTTAATGAAGGATCTAGGGTAGAAACACTCCCTAAGTGGATCAAATCTAAGAGAGAAGGTGAGTAGGGAGAGAGAGAAGTCGGACCTAGGGTTTGGAATCAAAAAGAAGATAAAAAGGACTGATCAAATCCCGCTGCTGTGTATATAAACTGGACAGGCTCGTTCGAGCGAAGCCTTTGTCGCTCGAGCGACCAGACACAGAAAAACTACGCTCGAGCCAAGGAAACCTTGCTCGAGCCAACAACCCAAAAGCTTGCTCGAGCGAAAGAAAACTCGATCGAGCGAAGAACTCAAATCCTCAGGTCTGTAATCAGACTCACGCTCGAGCGAAGGAACCATCGCTCGAGCGAAGAACAAACTAACTCGCTCGAGCGAAGAAAATCTCGCTCGAGCCAAGAATGCAGAGCTACAGGTCAATACTGGACGCCATCTCTCGCTCGAGCGACCAACTCCTCGCTCGAGCGAAGAACCAAAATCCTGGACAGCAACACTTGGTTTCTAAACCCAACCAACCTGAAACAAACCTGCCCAACACATCCTATAATTCCAAATGAGAAAAAAAAAGACAACAACAACAATTATACAATGACAGAATCTACGGAACTTGAGTCCGGATACAATAATCAAATGGGAAAAGACCGGGGTCGCTATACCTGTGGTTTTACTTTGTTCCTTCCCTCTATGAAGCACTTAGGGGCACTTTGGGAAGAGGTTAAAAAGCCAGCTTTTTTATTTTTTAACTTTTTTAGTCAAAAAAGTCAGTTTTTTTACTCAAAAGAAGCCAATTTTTTGTCAAAAAAGTCAAAAAGTCAACTTTTTACCAGCTTCTCAAAACGCCACTTATAATGGAAATGGAGAATCCAAACTTTTTAATAGGACGATCATGGAAGCCACACTAGATGCTGATACCAACCTCGTGGCCTTACTTTTTAGTTACTATAATAATGCCTTTTTTTAATTTTTTTTTTAAAAAAAGTAAGTTTTTTTAATTAGGTTGTGTTTGACTTTTGAATTTGTAAAAAAAGTTATGAAGAATAATGAAAAATAGGAAAGAAAAAAAAAATTCTACTTTATTTATTTATATTGAGTTTTGTAAGTACGATTACTTCTTGATTGCAAATGTAGTTTTCAAGGTGTGTTTGGTTACGAGGCTTTGTGGGATTTGGTTGTGAAATGAAGTGATTTTGATTAGAAGGCTTTGTGGTGTTTTATTATGAGCTGAAATTTTTGTGGTGCTTTTGTAGTGAATTACTTTGGCTTTTTTTATGATCTAAATTTGTAGAAGTTATGAATCATTGTGATAGAAATTTTTAATGCATGCTTTATGTATCTTTCAGGAGTGTGTATAGTTTCAAGAATTTTGTTGGTAGATTCTACTGGTTCATGATTTTTTTTAATTTTTATTTATTTTTTGATTAAAATATGATATCCATAAAATTATGATTGTTTCTTCTCTTTAATGATTACCAATTTATCAGTGCCGCTGATGCTGGCATTTTTAGCTCATCAAAACATTCAAGTATGAAAAAATTGTCCAACATAAATCCACTAGTATAGATAAACTTAACAAATATAAAAGAGACCCTAAACACACATAAGAAACAAAGACCGAGATATACACAAGTGAAAAGAACCAAATTCAAGCTCTCTTACAGAGATGCATACACTCTTTGCTAACGGGTTAACTCATCAAATCCGAGTCAGACATTGATCCACTCCATCTTACATCCCAAGGAGGATAGCTCTGTCCATCAATAGAGAAGATGTTGTTGTAAGAACTAGGTTCGGTCATAGATAACTCAACACCAATCTCGATATGAGTCTCCCAAGTCTCCTGAAATTGCAATGCCAACTGGAGACTCGTTACCACATCATCCATCGAGGGTCGGTGTCTTGCCATATAAAGAGTACAGCTCATTGCCATCTTGACAAACTCCTTGAAGCATTCTGGTGACGGAGTTGTCGGGTGACACTATCTGGAAGTGGTTCCCAAAATGAATAATTTGGAAGTGGTTCCGAAAATGAATCATTTGATGGTCCACTCTCAAAACCATTGTCCTTTCTTTCCCTCCACCAACGATTCATACCTTTAGGCACAGTTGCAATACCCTGAAGCACCTTTCCGATTATTCCCTTTGATCGTCATTTGCGTTGTGACAACAATGCAAGATCAAGAGTCTCCACCACTTCAGCCATTGTAGGCCTTTCCTTCGAATCAGTACGTAAACAATTGTAGGCAACTTCTACAAAGTACTTTAGACTTTGTGGTGTTATTTGCCCAATCAATGAGGAATCAATAATTCGATCAACGTTTCCCTTTTTAATGTGTCGTTGAGCCCAAAGGATTAGACTAATTTCCTCCTCCTCGAGACTTTTATCCACAGGCCGCCTCCCACAAAGCACTTCCAACAACACCACACCAAAGGCATACACATCAGATTTCTTGGTTAGTCTCTGGGTATGGAAATAAACTGGATCAAAATACCCAAATGTACCTTTGACTTTTGTGCTAACATGGGTTGCTGAATTGCTTGTACTGCCTTTGGACAGCCCAAAATCTGAAATCTTTGCCACCCAATTTTCATCCAACAGAATATTCGTCGTCTTCACATCTCGGTGTATGAAACTCTGATCGGTACCGGTATGAAGGTAGTCTAACCCTTCTGCTGCACCGATGCAAATGTTAAGCCTTTGCTCCCATGTTAGATGAAAAGTACTACTTTCAGTTTGGTTTCTACTTGTTTTATAGAGATGATCGGCTAGGGTCCCACGAGCCATGTATTCGTAAACAAGGATCATTTCTTGGCAGTCGCTGCATTGGCCGATCAGAGCAACAAGATGAGTGTGTCGGAGCTTAGACAACATCTTGACCTCAGTCCAGAACTCCTCTGCGCCTTGTTTGGACTCTGCTTTCAACCTCTTTATGGCAACAGCTGTAGCACCGTTGTCGATGAACCCCTTGTATACCTTACCAAATCCGCCACTCCCAATAACTAATTCTTCATTAAAATTGTCGGTGATTGATTGTATCTTAGCTAGTGAAAAGCAACGGCATGATTCAATCACAACGCTTGAAATTGCATCATCACCACTTAAACCAGACATATCTTGGCATGAGTACTCAGATTCAATCACAACGCTTGGAATTGTATCATCAGCACTTAAACCACACATATCTTGGCATGAGTACTCAGATTCAATCACAACGCTTGGAATTGAATCATCAGCACTTAAACCAGACATATCTTTGATATTTGGGAGCCTAAATATATCAAAGAATATACCAGTAACACTAGAAGAAGATGATCAAAAAAGATGAGTTTTTGAGAGAGGAGAAAGAAACATTGAGTGGTCTCTGATTGAAACAGGAGTTGATCTAAGGCGCGGTCAATGTACCACACCACCGACGACTTGATTTAGGCGATAGAGCTCAACAGTCGGTGTGTGGTGTGTGATTTCAGTGTGGACCCCATCAACAACCTTACAGCGTGATCATGCGCCTTGTGAAACCGTGCTAGCCGTCGGGTACAGAAATGACTTTTAGTTTAGAATTTTCAAAATTTAATTCGTACTATTTTGTTATGAGGGCTCAAGTTATAAATATGATTTTTGATTTTATTTAGAAATTCTTTCACGTGCTAAATTTTTAAGGAAGAAATGGAAAAATTTTAAAAAAAATTACAAAAATATGCAGAGTGGAAGTGATTTTGTAATAGGATGAAAGTGAAATGTTGGTGCAAGTCATATTAAAAAAAAAAAAAAAAACACCTATGTGCCATTGGGATGTAACTCCCCCAATTTTTAAGGCCATAAGGACATATTTTTTGTTAAACAAATTTATTTTGTATTAGAAAAATTTAAAATCTCATAATTTGAGTTTTATAGATTTGTTTTTAATAAAATTCATATATGTATATTCATTTCTTTTGATATTTTTCAAATAAGATTAATATTAAATATAATTTTAAAAAAAAGTGAATAAAATGATTTTTTAAGCAATCAAAACAGCAAAGTATGAATTTTTTGCAAAAGTAAATGCTCAAAATTGCCTTCACCAATTTTAGATGGATAGATTTTGAAAAAGGATAAATCAGTAAAACATCTCTCTCCAACTTTTGGTAGTAGTAGAGATTCGATATATTTTTTCTTATTAGTTAAGGTTCCTTGATAATATTATGAGCTAAAATTTTTCTGTGAAATTGAAATTTCTCTATAAAATTTTACTTCAAACCCTTTACTGAAATTTTTCTGTGAAATATTGAAGGACATTAACTATTATGAAAATATTATGTTCGTTGTCTTATAAAATCTTAATACCATGACTTCAAACTAAAATCCTTCGAAAAAATCAATGAAATAGAAAATATATCATTCAAAACGGACTTGTAAAAATATGACATGTTGAAATTTTAAAATCATAAATGATTTGTTTTTAACTTTAAGCTTCAAGTACCTATTTGTTCAAATCAGGGCAACAAATAAGTTAAAACAATTTGAACAAATAAATAAAAATCTTAGGACAAATAAATTAAAATAATTTGGATAGATATGTTAAAATATGGGGAGATAGGTTAAAATAATTTCAATTGATAAATAAAAAGGGTTTGGCTTCCCTTAAGTTGTGATCTCAGTTTGAGAGAGTATTTGAATTTGATAAACTCATTTTAAAATGAATTTCGATGATCCAAAACTATTAAACAGATACCCAAAATTATGAATATTTTAATTTCAACCAGTGAACATGAAAATTAATATCCATTAACAACACTACAATTTATCAAACTACATACACGTAGCATAAGTGATGATACAAAATTCAATCTCTTAAATCTTAGAAATATATATGATCAAATATATTTGATGCATTTTTTTTTTAATTTTTTTTATTGAAATAGGAGTTAATCAAGTAAGTAGCGGTCAATGTAGCACGCCGACATGACTCAGGCAATGGAGTTCAACAATCGGTGTGGTGTGATTTCAGTGTGGACCCATCAACAATCATTTCGTCTCCTAAATTTTTACCTATTTTTTAATTTAATTGTTAAATTTTGATTAATATTAATTTTACATCTAAATTTTTAAAATTTTGATCGATTTGATCATTGCCGTCACATTTCGTCAATAATTAGATAAAATGTGGTGACGTAAGGGTAAATTGATTTTTAAGGTATAATTTGATGGGTAAATTGATTTTTAATTTGGGGAGTAAATTAATTTTTAAGGTATAATTTGAGAGATAAAATAAAATTTCAAATGAACTTTGTGCCACATTAGTACATTCCGTCCAATTATAGACGAAATGTGACAGCAATGGTCAAATTGATCAAAATTTTAAAAGTTTAAGTGTAAAATTAATATTAATTAAAATCTGAATGTCAAATTAAAAAACACTTGAAAATTTGGAGGACAAAATATTTCCTCTATATCCTTTTAGTAGTGATGTTTAATGTAGAATTAAAATTATTAATGCAGTATTGTTATTATTATTATTATCGGCGGGAAAAGGTCAAGCACAAAAAAATAATATAAAATTTGACTCTTTTTAGCCATCTCTTTATACAGAACAACAATGTTACAGACCACTAAATTCCTACCACTAACACCACCACTAATGATGTGGAAAAAAAAAAAAAAAAAAAAACTAAGACACAAAATACATGTGGCAGTGGGTGGGACCCACTTCCACATAATTAAAACAACCACTAATTAGTGGTCTGCATCATTTTTCTATACAAAAAAATGTTAGAAGTTGACTAACGAGCACCCACCATTATTCTAAATCTACCCTTCAGACCTCCAGTCCTACAACCTTCCTCGGGTAGCTCCTCCTCCTGTCACCCTGCCCCAGTTCCCATTTCCTATGGCAAATCCTTTTCTCTATTGGTGACCCCCTCTCTCCTCTTCCTTGACAACCATCATCTCCATTGAAATTATAAAAGCACGTTTGATCAGTAGTATTAAAGCATAAAATTGAAATTGTTAATTTATAAGTTCGTAATCTTATGTTTAATTGTAAATTTTATTAATCAAATTACATGTACGAGGAACATTTAATTCGACGAAATCAGCGAATTTTTAACATTAAGAGGGGGCTAAGGATCATAATTTCAAACATGAAAGAAAAATAAAATAAAATGAATACATGATAAATGGTTACCTCACTAATTTTATTTGAGAACTAATTGTACACTAATTCATAGGATTATTAATCATTTTACTATTAATCCTATTAATCAAACAAGACCTAAGAAAATTTAATTTCGAATAGGAGCTCTTAACAGATTGATGGACTCTATCAAGTATGGCAGACATTAATAATAATAAAACACAACTCACTCATCTATATAAAACAAAGCTTGTAGATATGTACGACCTGAAGGTCGTACATAGCTCCTAAGGAGACACAAATACCTCAATAAAAACTCTATATATTTAAATTTCTTTTTTTCCTTTCTTGTTTTGTCTTTATTGTATTGTTACAATGATCACTAACCTCTTTACAGAGAAGACTTTTTACACTCACCAAATACATTCATGTAGTTTCCTAATTACATTCACCAAAACACATTGAAGTTAACCAAATGACACTTCAAACTTTAAGATTCTAATACATAAACTAAACATTTTAATGTATCTAACATTAATTCTAAATTAAATTCCAACAAATTCCTCCTTAATTTTGAATTTCATCACTCCATGTTTTCACCAATGATTCTTCACTAGGATCAAACACATCTTTCAGCTGCTTCTTCAAGTTTTCATTTTCAGCAATTTTTTTCATGTACGAGTCACACAAATCTGCATACGAGCTCTTTAAAGTAGATATTATAGCAATTCTAGTTTAGACCTGACCCATTTGGTGTTTTGGATCTGGATTTCATTGTCTTATATGGTTGTTCATGTCTTGTTCATCTTGTACTTCATTAAGTTTGGTTAGTGAAGTGTCTTGTTGGCGTTTGAAACAGCTTGTTCATGTCTTTTTGGCCTTTTCGCTCGAGCGTAAAGCGGTGGTCCTCTGCTTGTAAAAATTTTGAGAGTTGGTATTCTTTGCTTGAGAGGTTACTTTGTGCACTCGAGCGGTCCCACTTATTGTGTCTGGTTGCTCAAGCGACATTTCTTGTGCTTGAGGGGTTTGAGCGTATATCAGCTCGTAAAAGTCACTTTTTGGGTCACTTTTTCATCTCTCTATCTCTAAACATTCTAAAACCCCTAAATCCAGAGCCTCTCTCTGTAGAACTCACATTCTCTCTACAAATACAGCTAAATCCCTTCATTTCTTCACCCTAGTTTCCTTGTCAAAAACGCAGAGCTTGACGAGGGCTTCCATTTAATCTGAGCGGATCGTCTTTTCATTGTCAGCGGTTTTTTCGGCTTGTCTTCTCTTCACTTTAAGAGGTAGGGTCTATTTCTTTAACTCGACGTAAGTTTGTTGGTGTATTTGTGGTATATTTTGATATATAGATCTTGTGATGCTTATATTGATTTTTGGGGTATATTTTGTGGGTTGAAGATTTGTTCAAATTGGGGGTTGTTGGTTATGATTTTGCTATTAAAAAGTATTCTTGGTATACAAAACTTGCATATGATTTTGTAAAAGAGAAAAACCCCAATTTATAGAAGAATCCTAAATGAAGTTGATTTTGGGAATTTGGGTAGAATTATGGAAAATGGATTTGGTTGGAAAAGTATGTTGATGTTTTGGAAAAACACCGAGTATTAAATACTCTTTTGGAAATGTTCTAGAAAAGTGATTGTTGAAATTGTTGGATTGTATATTCGTATTGTTGTCTTTTAATTATTGCATTAGAGATAACTATTTTAGTAATCAGTAGAGGATAGCATTGCCGTCTGTTAGAAATTTCATGTGGATTAGGCAAATTAAAATCATACATGTCATGTGCACGTTATGGATTTTGAAATGGATTTTGGAACTGGAACTGTGTATTTTCGAAAAGGTTGTTTTGGAAACTCTCGTATTATGTGTTGGAACATTTGCATTATTTTGGAAAACAATATTTTGGATCATATGTATTGTGCTATCGGAAAAAGGTAAATAAAGTGATAAAGCTATGAGGGGGTGTTAAAGTCGAATTAAGTTGGCTTGTGTGTCCATGGTGCAAGAAGTAAACCTGCGCAATAGCTGTCGAGCCTTCTAGTTAGTGCCGGCAAAAATGACCTTGTAACTTGTATAGTTACTCGTATGAACATCAGCCCTGGAGATTTATTCATTTTATTTATTATCATTTTGGTTTTGGAACAGGATGTTTGGTTATGGTTTTAGCAATGTATTTGTTCGCTAGTATTGAGATACGTAGATTGGTTTTTGAAAAGAAATTTTATATCTACCAGATGTTTTGAACTCGAAAAGCATTTTGATTAAACGTAAGGTTTTGATAATTGGAAAGAAAGGATTTTGTTCAGAAATCAAATGGATTTGAAATTGCATTTGGGGATATTGTATATATGTATTGCATCATGATCATTTATGCTGGTGGAGCATGTTTAGTTTTTGAAATATTCTCTACTGGGCTTTATGTTCACCCTACGTGGTTGAAAATATTTTTCAGGTGCACATGTGTGGATGTGGACTGAGATGTGAAGTTCTATTCAAAACTGTGTAGGGTGGTTCTGTTATTTGTAGGCCATGCCCATTCATGTCATTTATTGGCTGTGTGCCATTTTGTTAAGGGTTACATCCTTTGTGTATGATATAAGCCTCTAGGCATTCAATTTAATGTATAACACTTGTGTATGTTTTCATTATAGGACATCCATTCGATTTAGATGTTGTATGTAGGAATGTATGAAATTGGATAAGCACATGTATTGTGCAACTATATTATATACATCTGATGAGGATTGTTATCTATTATTTATTGTTGGGTGGTCTATTCATGTGGGCCAGACTCCATAAATCCAGGGCGTGACAGATATTAAGAATCTAAATTCCATAACGACTTTTCAGATGTTCAGTTGCTTGAAATGTAGCTTGTTGCTCAGCTTCTTTATTTCACTACTAAAAAAAAGCACTTTTGTGACCACTACAAGCCATCGCAAATAATAGATATCGCCGCAAAAGACCTTTTGCGATGGCCCATGGAACGGTTAATGGGGGTCGTGAATGTGGGGGTGGAAAATACTTTTTTTGACGGCAAAGCAGCTATGGCGGCCGTTATTTTGCCATCACAAATATCAATGAAAAAATGCTAACATGTTTTTTAGCGACTATCTTGTTACCGTCGCAAATTATTTTCAATGACATTTGTCTCAAATAATTATTTATTAGATGTAGATGAAACTCCAAAGTAGCATTATTGTACCATGCATATCACAAGCAAGGAAACAAAATGAATAACAATAATAATAGGTACATCTGTAGCCGACAAACACAAAAGCAAACCGCTAGATATCAACTAAGAGGCATCAAAACATCTTTATTGCTTCTCATATGTAAGCTTACCATGCCCCATCTTTAGATGATATGGCCTCAAATTCCAACTCCGATAGATCTTGAACCTTATCTCCAATTTTTGAAACAACACTTATTGCAGTCACATCAGCACTTATTGTATCTAGAGTGTTGTTGTTTGTGCTTCTCATTTCTTTGTGGCGTGTAGGCCAAAAAATAAACAGAAAGCAAAAATTTAGGTTGAATAATTGCAGGAAAAAGTAGCATTTGAAAAAATGCTTTAGAAAAAACACGCAAGTAAGGGCACCATAAAAGCACCCAATACACTTACGTAGAGAGTAGTGATAAAACTAAAAAATGCACAACATATGTGCACCTGAGCATGTAAAATGCGAGGATCAGAACACCTCTATGCATTGTCATCTTACTAATTCGTAAGTTTAAATACCTCAGTATTGCTCCGAGGTCTAGAAGAAAATGCATCACTTGGAAGAATACTAAATATCTTGCTAGCTGTAGCAGGATATACTCCCTCAAATATGTCATGAATTGCAGTTTTAAATTTTTCTTTATCTAGTCAAGTACTTTTCAGATATTCATCTATGGGAGCAGTACTAAGTGAAAAAAGAAAAAGAAAAAAAAGTAATACTAAGAGCAATCAAAAGAGAGAGAAGGACCAATGTAAAGTACTTGCAATAAATAAGTGAACTCCAGCACTGGAATTTTGCTTCCTCAACTCTTCTAGTAACTGCAACATAATGTCAATACAAGCAAGATTTTTGATGGTGATGTAAATGAATGAAGAAAAGAGGATCTAAGTTTCAATAAAATAAGATCATTGACCTCGTCAATTAGGAACATGAAGGAAGTGAATTGTTTAATTAAACATGTAGATATAGATGCTGAAAAATAAAAGAAACACTACAAGAAATGTGGGTATATGAGACGGGACTATTTGCGACGGCACACTTGCCGTCTCAAAAAGTCACTTTTTGCGACGGCAAAAAATGCCGTCTCAAAAAAGCAAAGTATTTGCGACGGCACCATTTGCCGTCTCAAAAAAACAGAGCATTTGCAACGGCACAATTTGCCGTCTCAAAAAATGAGAGCATTTGCGACGGTATTTTCTACCGTCGCAAATACTCTATTTTTTTGAGACGGCAAATTGTGTCGTCGCAAATGCTCTGCTTTTTTGAGACGGCAAATGGTGTCGTCGCAAATACTCTGCTTTTTTGAGATGGCATTTTCTGCCGTCGCAAAAAGTGACTTTCGTGTTTTTTTTTTTAATTTTTAGTGAATATTTTTAAAATTTTAAATATTTTTTTTAGATGCACCTTACTTAGATGTATCTAAAAAAAATTATGAAAAAATATTTTTAAAAATTAATAAATACATAAAAATACAAAAAAAAAAATGTATTGTATTTTTGGTATTTAGTGAATTTTTTTAAAAAAAAATTTACAATTTTTTTTAATTTTTAGGTGTATTTATATTAGGCGTGTCTAAAAATTAAAAAAAAATACTTAAAATATTTAAAAAATTCAGTAAAAACAATATAACACGGAAAACAAGAAAGTATAATTTTCTCAAAAGAGTTTTTGAAAAACTCTAACCTAGCATAGTGATTGTGGTTTTGAGACAGCTTCATATATATACAGTCACAAAATGGTTTGAATAAATTCTAGTACTTTTTTCTTTCACAAAAAAATTTAAAAAAACAATGTCTTCTTACTCTTTTGATGTAACATTTCTCTTTTCATTCATTTTTTCATCTTCATGTCTCTCTGCCTCTATCTCTCTCTCTTCTCTTTATCTCTTTCACTCATCACTCTTCTCTCTCTGTCTGTCTGTTTCTCTCTCATTTTCTCTCCGTGTCTCTCGCCTATCTCTCTTCTCTCTATCTCTCTCATCTGTTTTCTCTCTCTGTCTCTCTCGCTCATCTCTCTTCTCTCTATCTGTCTCATTTCTTTTCTCTCTCTCTCTTATCTTTCTATCTCTCTCGCCCATTTCTCTTATCTCTCTGTCTCTTTCCTTTTCTGTGTCTCTCTCTTGCTCATCTCTTTTCGCTCTATTTCTTTCTGTTTTTGTCTATCTTTCGCTCATCTCTTGTTTCTCTCTTTTTTTCTATCTTTCCCTCTATCTCTATCTCTATCTCTCTCTCTCTCTTTTTCTCTCTATCTCTTTTTCTGTCTATCTCTCTCTCCCTGTCTCTTTCTCACTCATCACTCTTTCTCTCTCTTACTCATTACTCTTCTCTGTCTGTCTGTCTGTCTATCTGTCTTTCTCTCTGTGTATCTCTCATTCATCTATCTCTTCTCTCATCTCTTTTCTCATTTATTTTCTCTCTATCTCTTTTGCTCATCTCTCTTCTCTTTATCTCTCTCGCTCATCTCTCTTCTCTCTATCTCTCTCATCTCTCATCTTTTTCTATCTCTCTCGCTCATCTCTCTTTTCTCTATCTCTCTCTGTCTCTCTCGTCCATCTCTTTTCTCTCTATGTCTATTTTCGGTCTCTCACTCTCTCTCTCTCTCTCTCCTACTGTGTTTGCGTTGCTCACTTTCTCACTCTCGTCTTCTCTATTTACTGAGCTCCCTCTCGATTTATCGATCCACTACAAGAAAATGCACTTTTAGCGACCACTTTATCTCTTTCTCGCTCATCACTCTGTCTCTCTCCTCTCTCTCTTCTATCTGTCTCTCACTCATTTCTCTCTCTCACCACCCATCTCTTTTACCACCTTTACCACTATTGCAAACACCATTCCACCACCACCACTACTTCCACTGTCGCCACTTCACCATTACTACTACCATCGCCACCACTCCACTACTACCACTACCACTACTGCCACTACTACTACCATTCCCTCTTTTTCACCCCTGCCACTCCATTTACACTACCACGACCACAATTTCACCACTAATTTCTTTCGCTATCACCATCACCACCACCACCACCACCACTATTGCCACTCAATTTCCTCTACCATAAAAAATTAGATCGTGATTTTTAGTAACCCAAAAAAATAGGCCACAGAAAAATATTTTTCATTAACTACAGAAAATTAATTTTTATTTTAGTGAAAAATATTTTTCATTAAAATATTACCCCTACTTCTACCAAATAAAAAATAATAATATTTTTTTCATTAAATTAAAAATGAAACAAATAATTTTTCAATCTTAGTAACTAAAAAAAATTAAAAAAATTCATTAACTACAAAAATATATATATTTTAACAAAAAATAAAATTTTTTGACGACGATAACCCCGTCACAAAAAAAAAAAAAATTAATGATATTATTTTATTATTTAAATTTCATTTGTGACTAAAAAAAAATATTTTCTTATTTTTTATTACCGCCCATTTTTTTTCTCAAACCCCAAACCCAAAAATCCCTACCCCGCCCCCCCAAATCCCTAATCTCACCGCCCCTTTTTTTCCCATTCCCGCCCGCCCCCGCCGCCCCAAATCTCCAATCTCAAACCCCAAACCCAAAAATCCCTACCCCGCCCCCCCCCAAATCCCTAATCTCATACCCACAAATTCGCAATCTCAAACCCAAAAATCACTACCCCCCCTCCCCCCCAAAATCCCCAATGTCAAACCCACAAACCCACAAATCCCCAATCTCAATCCCTACCCCACGGCCAGCGGCGGAGGAGTAGCGTCGGAGCAGTGTCGTCGGAGCAGTGTCGTCGGAGGAGCAGCATCGGAGCAGCAGCAGCGTCGGAGCAGCATCGGAGGAGCAGCTTTGAGTTTTATGTGCAAGAAGAATGATCTGAACTCTTCTCAGGTATGTAACCCTGCTTCTTTTGATCTCTCCTTAGTGAAGATTATGTTTGTATGAACATGAATGGTGATGGATGTCAGACTGGGTAATTATATTTATAGTTTCAGACTCAATATATCAAAGAATTCTAATATTTTGGTTGATTGATTTCATGTTTTAGTAATTTATATGTTGGTTGATTCTAATTCTAATATTTTTTTTCTTGCCTGATCCTTAATTTTTTTTTCCAAATTTTATTAAACTGCATTACTTTTGAAAATGGAAGAAAAAAAATTTAAACTATGGTTGAGCAGTCTCTCAAGTCTAAATAGTTTGGTCCGAAAAAAAATCAATTCTAGATCAGGGTTTTTATTCATAAATTAATAATTGACTAATAAAATAGTTTGATTTTGAAGTACAAATTAGAAAGTAAGCAAAAATAGTAACTCTATGGCCTATCCTGATTAAATTATTTTATATAAAGATATATATATATATATATATTTTAAATTATAGAAACATTTGAACAAAATTATTTACAATTAAAAAATTAAAATAGTGGCCTATAATTTGAACCATAAGATTGGCTTTATAGTTGGCTGGATTAAGAAGAGTTTACCCAAATATTAGATTGGTCTAACTTGATCTTAACTGCATCCTCACCATAAGGTAACACAAATAATTCTACACGTATATATACTATATAAATTATTGAAGATTGAAATAAGATTATATGGTTGAAAAATCAAATTATTTTTTACAACTCGTATTTATTCATTCAAATTTTCTAAAATTTTCGCATTGAACTATTAAAATTATTTTTATAAAAAATTATCTCAAACTAATTTTTTAATTTATATGCATTTATATTATTTAAGAAAAAAAATTACATTAGCAATGTATAAAAAATTTAGAGGGCCAATTACATTTTTCTAATCATCTTTCTTGGTAAAATCGTTAAAAGTTGTCATAAGCATTGCATTTTGATATTTAAGTTGTTTAGTAGAATATTTTCATTTTAAGTTACGTCTTGCAAAATGAAGCTTTTTAAGATTAATATTTAGCCTTAATATGTCAATTTAATTTTTAAGGATTTTCTTTTTAATCATTACTCTCGCTTTTCTAATTTATACATATGTGTTTATGTGTATGTATGATTTATTCAGAAAATTAAAATCCTACTATTATCCAGTGACTTGGATGTTCCTCTTGTTCTCTTCACTTGGCTTTTGTGTAGTAAGGGACATTGATTTAATGTAGAGGATTGCAATGTCATTTATAGTGCATTCTATTACATGTAATTTAAACACCGTGTAGCTGGCGAGTATCATCATGATTCTTGTAGAATGTAGATGAAGGTGAAGATGATTGTTACAATTTTTTAAGAACAATAATGGTAAGCCCTGTTTTTCTCAATCTTATTCTGAAGCTCTTCCTTTCTGACTCCTGTAACCTTGTCAACTACTCTCCCTTTCTTTATTAATATGAATGTCGGCATTGCCTGCACCCCATATTCTTGAGACACATCCTGCAATTCATTCGTTCATACCTATTAGCAGCACTTCATTTTTCAGAGAGAGAGAGAGAGAGAGAGAGAGAGAGAGAGAGGCAATTTAAAGAGAAATACCATTAACTCATCCACATCTATCTTGATGAACTCAACTTCTGTGTATTTAGCAGCAAACTCATCAATGGCTGGTTCCATGAAGCGACAAGGCACACACCATGAGGCAGTGAAGTAAATAACCATCTTCATTTCAAAACAAAACCCCCCAAAAATAAAGAGATTAGCAGACCCAAAAACAAGATTTGATTGTAAATTTCAGATGAAAAAAAAAAGAGAAGTTGAATGGGTGGTTAATTACCAGTTTGGAAGTTGCTTTGGAGGCTTCAAAATGGGCTTTCCATTTTGATGGGGAATGGAATGCAAGAACTTGAGAAGTTCTCATTGATGAAGTCTGCATCGACACCAATGACGACGTCGACGACGATCTTCTAACATGCTGCATTGTAGAAGGAAATTGAAACTTTGAACGAAGCTCTCTCTTGTTGTTGTCACTGAATTTGATCTTTTGACAGAAGGTTTTTGGCTTGGAGTTTGATAGTTGGTGGGAAAGCTCTTTATATAGAATTGATGATAGTGGAGAGTAGAGAAGTTTTAAATGTGAACTGTTTTTAAAATATGAAGTGGAGCACAGGATTCTTGTCATTGACATTGGTCCTTTTATTTTTTAACGGTTGAAGTTTAATTTGGAGTGTCTCTCCAAATTTATATTAAAACAAAATGATATAAACAAAAGTGACAAGGTGCTCTTCTATAAAGGTTTACACACCTAAATGTTAAGTTACGTGTGTTTTTGCATTAAAAAATTATGGAAGTGTTTTTAAGAGAGTTGTTATTGATTTTGCTATTGAAGTGCCTTCCAATTGACAACACGACTATACAGGTACTAATCTTCATTTTTATCGTTTTCAATCTCAGAAATCACAAGTTTTATCGAATATCTATTGTTCTCAAACCTTGTATGATCATTAAAGGTATTTATTTTTTAGACTGACCAAATATCAACCTTGCAACTGGAACTCCCTACGAGAATGGTGTTTTCCGCATGAAATTGATATTGTCTCATGACTTCCCGCATTCCCCTCCCAAAGGTTTGTTGAGGCTTATGAGTTAAGAGAATTTATTTCACCAAAGGTTGTGACATTTGTCTTTCCTTTGGCCTGTAAGTAGTTTAAATTGATTGAGGTGTGAACTTAAAGAAAAATTATATATTATATGTTGCAGGACTGCCATTGGCTTCAACTACAACATTCACCAAAGGGGAAAATGGGCAGGATCAGCCAGCCTCGGCCTTGAATTCAACAACCGAGACCGGAGTTAGCAGTGACTCAGTGGCGGCACCACCACCAACAGGATCAGCAATATCCTCTACATGTTTATATTTTTCCCTTTCGAAAGACTTATTGTTTGTTTTGAATGCTTGGATTTGGGCTGCCCTATAATCTCCAAAAGCGAAAGTTCTCATTGTAGGCCTTTTTAAATAAATGGAAAATAATGGTGAATTTTAGATTTTATTTTATTATTTTATTTTTTTTTAGGATTTGGGTGAATTTTATAATTTAAATATGCTTTTATGAACATGTACAGTTTAATTATTCTTTGTAAAATATTGAATTTGATGGTTTGATCAATTTTTATTTTTATTTTCTGTTATGATATTTTTGTGAATGGAATGTAAATAATCAGTTCTTAAAGAGTGAGAGACGGTACCACCGTCGGAAAAAATAGAAAATTTTAATATTTTTATTAATTTTGTTATAGGTTTTATTTTTTGAGACGACATTATACTGTCACAAAAAATAGAAATTTTATTATTTAAAATAAAAATTTTATTATTTTTTAATATTTTTTGCAACGGCATTACACTGTCGCAAAAAATAGAAAATTTCATATTTTTTATACTTTCTGCGACGGCACCACACCGTCGCAAAAAATAGTGTTTTTTTTAAAAAAAAAAGACTATTAGTGACGGTATTTTTTGCCGTCTCAAATAACATTTTTAGCGACGGTAAAATAGGGTCGTCGCAAAAAAGTCAAGAAATTTCAAATTATTAGCGACTGCACGGTGCCGTCGCAAAAAGGTAAAAAATGCCGTCGCAAAACATTAGCGACAGCACTTACCGTCGCAAAAACTCTTTTGCAACCCCTGCAGTTGCGACCCCCTCTTGCCGTCGCAAAAAGTCATTTTGCCGTCGCAAAAAGTATTAGCGACGGCATTAGGAGTATTAGCGACGGTATTTTACCGTCGCAAAAAGTCAATTTTTTTGTAGTGAAACTGGAAAAATAAAATAAAATTATAAAATCATAAATTAGAGAGAATTTACCCATGTTGGAAATATTCAATTCCAGTATATGCACATGTAGTGGTTATTGTAATCCATTTCTTAGATCTATTTATCCCCCCCCCCCCAAAAAAAAAAAAATCCATTTCTTATATCCATTGGATAAGAACTTAACAGTCTAATAACTTTGTTGATTCATGTCTGAACATTTGAATAAAAATAATAAGGCAGACAGTATATGTGCATAGGTCATACCTCTCTAGGATGTATGATAGTTTTGTTCTTCTTCACAAATGGTGAGCATGTCTCTTATTGAACTGAAAAAATAAGCAATGCAACAATAAGCAAAACTACAGGTGAATAGTTTGTGAACATAATAACTAACAATTTCTTAATTTTTTTTAAAAAAAAAAAAAAAAATAGAAAATTGGCCTCAGTACTTATGGAATCAATTCCAGGTACCACCAAATTAAAAAGTATTCAGATTTTTCCCCATTGATGTCTGTGAACAAAGTGGTGAATTTTCTAATGCAGATCAACTTTGTTCTAAATGTGGACTCAATTCATCAAAAAATCCCCAAAAATTAAAAATTAAAATAAAAGAAGAACTTAATCTCTTGCGGACCAAAATTTTCAAGGAGCACATTGCAAATTTTGTTCCAAAAATTACAAAAAGCCTTTATAGCACCATTACTCTGCATCTTACATATAGGTCCTGTTTGATAAAGTTGTGGGAAAGTACTTATAACTTATGCCTTAACAGCTTATAGTTTATAATTATGAACATAAGCTGATTTCTGACTTATAAATTAAGCTTCTCCTGTCACACTCAAAGGATAAGCTGATTTCTGACTTACAAAAAGGTATAAGCTGCATTGTTAAGCTAAACCAAGCACGTCAAAATAACTTAAATTAAGCTAAAAAAAAATTGTACCAAATAGGACCATAATGCGCTCGTGTATATATGTACAGACAAAGAAAAATAAAATTAGATACATATAAAAACATACAAACCAAATAGAGAGAGAGAGAAAGAGAATGAGAGAGATTACCAGCAAGTGGATTTTGGGACCTCCGAACTAAAGAGGCCTCGAACTGAAGAATCTCGGGAGCAGCCTTCTCGGTCCGCCATGCCCACTTCAAGAGCTCCGCATTGGTAGTTGAAATCAGCGACTCATAGTTGAATTTTGGGATCTGTTGATTTTGTTCGATCAACAAGAAAATAAATTAGAGTAGTACTCCAATTATACTGAATCAATACCTCTAATTCAGCGAAACCCTATCGTTCATGAACCAGAAAAGTATATATGTGAGGTGATGTATGGTCGGTAGATATAGAGATTGAGAGAGCGAGAGATGGAGAGAGACATTTATGTCGGCGTTCTTCAGACTATGATCAGTGAGAGAGAAAGAGAGCGAGCAATGTCCAGATTTGGCTAGGGCAAATATAAATCAAAGAAAATAGGAGAAATAAATGGGGCAAATATAATATTTTTTGCCACGGCTAAACAGACGGTGGCAAAAAAAATAGACAAAAGTCAATTTTCTAGTAGTCTTTGCTGTTTTTTTCTTCCATAAATCATCTTTTTCCAGTACTCATCTTCAACGTTTGTTATGAAAGATGCATTATGATCTGGACCATACCTCTCAACTGCATAACTTGCTGGTGGAGGCAACAATTTCTCAAGAATTTCCTTGTTTACAACTTCGAATGAAATCACCACTTCAATTTGTCTGTTCTCCATTATGGTCTTGCACTGCATCCAAAAACGCACTTCGATGATTAGCTATCCTCAGTTTCAGATTGTCTAGCTGTTTGGGCTTCACACTTTTCAAGACACTCCTGTCTTGTGTTCCAGTCACTGCAAACAAAATTTTTTTTTTTATCACAATCTTCTGAACGAGTGAAATCCATATGAACCCGGAGAAACACTTGTTCAACAAATCCTTATGAATTTGTAGACACACGCATGTAGAGAGTATCAGATGACAACTTTTAACCTTCACCATAGAAAGGAAAAAGACTAGACTCTCATCACTCACTCACTGTTTTTTGATTGGTCCAAATTTTATTTTATTTTATTTTATTTTTTTTTTTAGGCTTGGTCTCATGCCTCCCCACGTGGAGGTAAGGGTGCTGGGGTCACCCCTCACTGGGGTCCTAGCACTGCTGCCATAAAAAACTCAATTTTTGTTTTGTTCTTTTTCTTTTGGACCATCCGATCATATACTCTTAACTCGCAAAAATTGAGAAAAAATAAGGACTCAATTATATACATATATATATATATATATCAAATCCTAAATGTTGATCAAAAAAACTCAACTCAAATCCATTTGCAATCGATCTCACTCTCATACCATGTTAAAACTATAAGAGAATTCAGTTCTGATTAGAAACTCCCAATAGATTTACAGATGCTGTCAAGCAGGGTGGACATTAACAATAATAAAACATAACTCACTCATATGTTGAATATGGACTTCTTAATTGCTATGCTAAGATTATCTTATTGTGTTTTAGATCATAAATTTAGATAAAGACTAGCGTAAAAACCCGTGCTATACACGAGCAAGTAATAAAATATGATAAACAATACTAAACATGTTAAAAATTAACTAAATGCTATGATAGTAATTTAGATGGGTATTTAAATAATAGATTTAAGTAATTTTACTATGTTTATATAGATATGCAGGACTAATTAATTTTTTTGAAATACACTCAATAGAATAAACTTAATTGAAAAAGGAAGAGTAAAAGTGAAAGTCCATAAATATAAGATAAAGATAAAAAAAAAAATGTTTAAATTTGAAGATGAATATAGAAAGAGAAAATTAGATAAATCTTCAAAAAAGGAATAAGCTCAATTGAAAATCAAGAGTGAGACTAGATGCTATAAATATAAGATAAAGATTAAAAAAAAAATCAAGTTTAAATTTGAGGATGAACTATAAGAATATAAAAAGGGAAAATTAAGTAAATTATAGAAAAATGAGATGGAGAGAAATTCAGTAAATATCAAATGAAAATTGAAAAAAAAGAAATCAAGTTGAAATTTAAAAATTCAAAAATAAAATAAGATAAATTTGAAAAAAAAAATCTAATATAACTCTAATACTAGAAGCACATAACATGGTAGTAGTTTAAAAATTGGATATGAGTGAAATGTTAACTATAATTTTTTAAAATTTGTAAAAACAAATCTCAAAAATAAGAACTGAAATGTAGTAAGTTAAAAATTAGATAAGAGTTAAACGGCAACTATAATTTTTAAAAATTTAAATTTTGTGTAGTTAAAAAATAAGCATTTATGATATCTTATTATAAAAATTTTAACTCTATTTTGTGTCTACTACTAATAATTTTTAACAGTTTTTTGTATTCTAAAGCTACTTAATTAAAAACAAATTCGAGGGATCACCTTTTTATTTCTTAATTATATTTTTTTGTCAATAACCTATAAATTTTAACAGTTTTTGTATTTTGAAGCTACTAAATAAAAAAAATAAAAAAATAGCATCACTTTTCTTTTCAAAATTTTAGTTAGTTTCATTTTAATTTTGTTTTGTGTCAATAACCTATAAATTTTAGTAATTTTTGTATTCTGAAGCTACTAAATAAAAAATAAAACATCACTTTTTAAAAAAAAAATTTAGTTAGTTTTATTTTTATTTTGTGTTAAGAATCGGTAAAGTGATCTTTGTAGTGCTATGCATGAGTATAAATAAATAATCAAAGAATAGTTTTAAAATTAAATAATAATATAAAATTTATTAGTAAAAATTACTTATAATCAATTAAATTTTATTCGTTTTTATCAGAGTTATACATAAATGACTTGTATATTTATGCCAACGTAACCTTCACCTAATTATTAAAAATTGTTTTGGTCTATACCCTAACTTATGAATCATTTGACCTATTTATTTATTAAATTGGTAAATAAATATCTATAAGTATTTTTTATTTTTTAAATAAGAAATATGAACATATTTTATGCATATCTATTAAATAATTTGAACTTATGTAAAAAATTATATATTTATGTTAGCACTATGAAATAAATTGTCACATATATTCATATATTAAAAAATTATTTAAGACAGAGCCGTCCTAATTATGTCATACTTTAGCTTCAATATTAGTAAAAATATTTGATAATAATAAATTTAAAAATTATATATAAATTATATAATAATTTATCGATTCGTGACCTGTATGAGCTAATTTGGGGGGTTATAATATCGGATTAAATATTCAATGTGCCAATTTTTGGGTCTCGTTTTAATGATCCAAAACGTTCACATTTTATGATTTGTTGAGTTCATCATCCTTGCAAAAAATCAAGTCGATCAGATAACAGAAATCATGTATTTGGATCAATTTTGTGTGAACTATTTATTTTTTCACTGTCTATTTTTTTTTCCATACAAAACTAATACAAACATATGGTTATCGTTATCTGATTAACTTGATTTTTTACAAGGATGATGTACTCCACGAATTCTAAAATATAAATGGTTCATATTATCAAAATGGGGCCTAAAAGTGAGCCCACAAGGCCCAACAACACCTCCCCAATCCAATGGAGGATTGGAGAAAAGCCCAAACCATGTTAAAGAATCAATAATATTTAATTTTAAGTTAAGGAATTAATTATTTTCCATATGTGTATAAATGATGTATGAAAATCATGCATTAATGCAATCTTAGGGAAGCAATTTTGAAAATAAATTTGGTATTGTAAACATAAATTAAGGAAGTAATTTGAAATGGTAATTACGGTGGCATAATATAAGGGTTTAATAAAACTCTATGAATTTAATTATGAATTAATTAAAATGCAACACATAATGACACTTAGTATTTTTATTATTAAAGAAATTTTAAAAAAAAGGAGTCGAGAGTTTGAACCTTAAAGAAAACCCTATTAACATTTACTGTGTATGGAAATAATGAGATTTGATATATACGTTAAATAGTAGTGGCCATGGTGAAAAAAAAAAAAATGTTATGAAATTTTAATTATATAAATTATTTTATGTTTTATGGTGAAGAATTTGAAATAGTTTAATAGAAAATATTTTGCGACCAAATATTTTTGAGTGTGTGATTTATTAATTTTTTTTAATTGAAAAACTCTTTTTTGAGTGTGTGATTTATTAATTATTATTTTTTAATTGGAAAATTCCTTCCTCGTTTGATAGTAAGGAAGGAATGATTTTAGGAATAAAAAATACATTCTTTGTTTAAAAAGGAAGTGTTAGTATGTGATTTATTAAATTTTTTTTTAAATTGAAAAATAAGAAAATTAGATTAGGCACATAGAGTTCTATTAGTTTTTCTCACTAAAAATCCCTTTTTGCTTATATAATATAGAGAAAATTAGTGAAAAATCCAATTTGGAGAGTGTTTAAGGTAATAGGTTCAGTGTATTTTTTTAATTGGTGGGTGAGCGGTGTCTTTACTTGTTTTGAAGGATATTTTGTTTCTAATTTTATCCCGTAATTTATCTGTAGACTTTTTTTTGACTATTTGTTCAAAATTTTATCTATCTGTTCAAATTATTTTCTATCTGTTCAATTTTTTTATCTATCTATTCTATTTTTTCTGTGTAAATTTTTTATCTGTCCAAATTTTCTTCTGAGCCTCACATCTGACTTTGAACCTCACATCTTCATCCTTGTTACCCTGCAACATCACAGCATCACATACACAATTACTTTATATTGTATTATATTATATATATAACACCATTCAAAACCATCATAGATCATATTTTATAAAAAAAATATTTACAGGTTATTTTTTTCTAATTAAAAATTAGATAATAGAAGAGCCATTTTTAATCTTAGTAATTACAGAAGAACCAATCAAATTTAATACTTACAGGAGGATGTGATGTGGTGACTGTTTGACCATTGGGAAAATCTAATAAGACCATTTAGCAAGTCTAGTGTAGGAGAGAGATCTCATCAGCACTAACCTTTGTTCACACCTCAACCCCCATAATCCAAACCAAACACAGATCTCTCTCTCTCTCTCTCTCTCTCTCTCTCTCATTTGTGTGCCGATGCCGTATATATTATATATATAGAGGGATATTTTAGTATTTTATCTAAACTTGTATTTTTAGACAAGGTCCAAATAAAATTAAAATTTGAATTTAAGAATAGAATACCCCATAAAATATAGATTTGTGACAGAAAATAAAAGGATGAGAAAATGTATTTTCTTACATTTTCATGTTATTTTTTTTCCTTCATAAATTTTATCCAAATCTAACATTCAAACACAACCTTATCACACCAGGATGCAAGCACAAGATTGATCATCCAAGATCAAGGCCACTCAAAGATTTCAGAACTGTTTCAAAAACATTAAAAAAGAAAGTAAGAAATTAAAGCCTGATTTTAGGCATGAGTACTTTGAATGTTTTATTTATTTTTTATTTGTACACATTAGTTATGGCGGTATTATTATTTTCAGTTTTTGCCTAGTAGCCAAATGTCATGGAGTTCGTTATAAATATGGCATTGTGTAGAACATTAATATTTTGAAATAAGTTCATTAAAATTTGGTGTTGAGGGTTTTATTGTGATTATGGAAATACAAAATTATGAATCATTCAATAAATAAAATTTACTTATTTATTTATTTCATCCTTTTATAGGCAAATAGGGAAGATTATGTAAGAAAGGAAATGTTGCAATGTGCATTTGCATATCGTAATAAAAATTACCATTTTTATGGCGAAAGTTACTATTTTTGTATTGAAAGTTATGAATAGTGAAATTATGGTGTACATTCTTTAAAGTTATGAATAATCATTGTTATGCTTTTTGTAGTAAAAGTTATACTTTTTTATGAGTTCATCTCAATGAAATTAAAGCCTAAGGCTTGCACAAAAATCATTATATCAAATAAACAAAAGGCAGCTCTTGGCTCCAAGTCTTCCCAAGCTATGTCCTTAGTGGATGCATATCATTAGCACCTTAAAGTTGTTTTTCACATAGGGTGAGTTAAAATCCAGTAGGGATATTGTAACACAATATATGAATATTAACAAAGTCATAAGGTGGATGGACATGCATGCTAATTGTCAAAAATTTTACATTTCCATGTCAAAACAATGCAATGCTAGATTATATATCAATTCATGAAAATAACCTTTTATATTAGAAAATATAGCAGTATATACAAAACACTGGAAATCTCTAGGTACGTGTCTGCCAATAGGCTATACATGCACTACCAAAGCCATTTTATTGGTACTAATCGAAAGGACCAACACCTAACTGCATGGGTTTCTAGACTTTCACCACGGACACACAGGCTAACATAATAACCAGAACCACACCCCTTAACCAGATTCACCAAGGTATTCACCTCTTTTTCTCAAGGATCCATTTGAAAATCCCTATTTTACAATTGAAAATGAAACCCTAGGTATAACCCAAACTCCCTAAATCACTAGATTTTTTCAATGGATAGATAACTAAAGTAAAAATCATACCAAAGGTTGAAGAAATCCCTATCTCAAGATTAGAAGACAAGAGAGAGCAAGGGTTGAAGTTTGGCAAAGCTGAAAATGAGATTCTCTCCGATTAGAATGAAGCTTAAGACGATCTACCTTTTTCTCCAAAGGACTAGGGTGAAGAAATCAACGGATGATGGCGTATTTGGTACTCTAAGTCAAGAACTAGAAGAGAGAGAGAGAGAGAGAGAGAGAGAGAGAGAGAGAGTGAAGAACTAGGGTTTTGGAATGTTTTAGAGAGATAGGAAGTGAAAAGTGATTCAGAAAACCCTTTTTCAGAAAACCCTGACACGTGCCAAAGGCCACGTGTCCATCATCACCAAAGTTGCCTCGACTCGGGAACTTGGGTACGAGGGGGGAAGGTCATGAAATGAGCACGCCTGCTCACCCAATCAAAGGATCGGCCTTTACTAATCATGATATGTTGTTTTGAAAACACATGTGTTCTTATTCTAGTCATTTAGCTAACTTACTACGTGATGCGTACAGCATACAAGTATTGACTAGATCGCCTAAATTGGAACAAAACAATTCAATGTTTGTTTTCGAAAATGGTTTGGATTTGCCACCCTCAAGTGGGCTTAAAACATGATGATTTGCCACTCCAAATGGGCTTAAAACTCACATTTTGATGAATTGTTTCAATTCAAGTAATGAAGCCTTCATCCACAGGCATTCATGCAGTTATAGAAATTAAGCAAATAGCCTCATGGCAAACATGCTATCATGGCAACACTTACACACATGCAATGATGCTAAAGCGTAAACACTTACAGTGTACTCCGAGCCAAAACAAAAGCTAGTTAGAAATCATGCATGATCCTAGCTATGTTAAAATGGCTAATGCAACACATGCAAAATGCAACTAAGTAGGCTCAGCTACCTAATCATGACATATGAATGCGACATTTGATACATGTATTCAAATCGGTATTGAAATACAATGCAGTTTGAATGATGCGCCGAGCCCGGTGCATGCAAAAACAAACGAATGAATGCAAACATGCAAGCATAAGGTATGCTAATCGAAATATGCCCTAAACTAACCATCAAAAGCTGATAAGTAAAAAAGAGAAAGAAATGGGGTTGGAAGACATGCACACACACACACGCACGCATCCTTAGTACAATATTATGCCCTCTCGACGGAGGGTCCGAATAAACAAACTAACTAGCTACGCTAAGCTAATTAGAATATTACAAACTAACTAATTAACTATGCTAAGCTAATTAATTACAAACCGAATTGAAACTAGCCATGCTAAGCTAATTACAATATTACAAAGATGAATTAAATGAGCTAAGCACATTAACTAATTAATTACAAAAACCGGCAAATTAACTAACTAAGTGAAGTAGTTAAAATGGCCTCGAGGGGAGAGAGACATGCATACTCGGTTTGCTTCGCCAGGAAATGCATTGCTTTGCCATGAGTTGTCTCCTTTTGCACTCGTGGCCGGCCGGCCACCTCAACTGGTCGGTAGGCTACCCCAACTGGCCGGCCGGCCAGTGCAAGTGGTCGGCAGGCTAGTACAAGTGGCCGGCCGGCCACTTCCCTTTCCAGAATCCCAATTTTGCTACAACAGAGATCAACAAAGGCACAACAATGTATTTGCATGGAAATGTGTGTGCAACTACTCCCCTTATCATTTCTCAAGCTCAAAGGAGCATAGTGCTCGGCTCTCAAGCCACCAATCACGCATCTCAATGCATGATGGCCAAAGAGTCAAGCTTGCACAATGTTAGTGAATGCACAAACAAGACTCGAAGAGCCTACACCTTATCATGCATGATCAAGGGTGTCGGCGACCGAGAAACGCAACACGTTTCATCACTTCGAGTATGAAACGTGCCACATTCCTTGTGTTTGAATTAACATCCAATCCAAACACAATGCAATGCAAACATCATGCTCATCTTTCAATGCTAAAGTGGCATGCACACGACTTTATCATGTAAGCAATGCATGCAAGACATGTTAAGGGGCCAAGAGCACTAAAGCAAGTAAAGAACATTACACATGAGGCATGCACTATCGATCTCAAATGGTCAAACCAGCTATGTACAGACCTAAGATACTCCAAAACAGTGGCCAAAACACACTAAAACTTAGGCACAAAAAGCAAGAAATGCATGCTCATTTATTTGCCCGCAAGCAAGGCACAAAGCTTAACTTTCAAACACATTGAAAGAGTGATATATATGAGAGCATGACAGAGGTACAAGCGCTGAAATCATGTGCCAAATGATGACATATCATGCAAACAACACAAGTATAGCATGTTAGACGACTTAAGCATTAAAACTAGTGAAGTACACAACACTAGGACTATGCAATACAATGCTCAATGGACTAAATCAGCCCTAAATAGACGTCATGCATGCCAAGACAGTGGCCAAAACGCTCTGAAATGATAGCATGAAAGGTAAGAAAATGGTGTTCATGCATTGGCTCATCCACAAGGCATGAGACACAACTCTTAAACACAATTAATGAGTGATATACATGAGAGTATGACAAGGCTATATGCTCTGAAATTATGTGTTAGATGATGACATATTATGCAAACAACACAAATAAGGTATGCTAGAAGGCCTAAAGCACAAGACTAGTAAAGAGCACTACATAAGGAGCATGCAATGCATAGCCTAAACAACCAAACCAGCCTTGGACAGAGCTCAATTATGCCAAAACAAAGGTTAAAACATGCTGAAATGGTAGCCCAAATGCTTAGATAAGCATGCATACGTATTGGCTCATGATCACGGCACAAAGCACAACCCACAAAAGCTACGAAAGAGTGGAATATGTGAGAGCGTGACTGTGCTATATACACTGAAATCATGTGAGAAATGAGGCTAAGGCATGCAAACACCGCATGCATAACATGTTAAAGGCCTCAAAACTCAAAGCCAGTTAAGGCCCTTTACACTACAACCATACTAAGCAATGCTCAAATGACCTTAACCACTCAAAACAGACCTAAGGGAGGTCGAAATAGTAACAAAAACATGCTAGACTTGCAGCATAGATGGCAAGAAAAATAAGCTCATGTATTGGCTCACAAACAAGGCATGGGGGCTCAACTTCTCAAAAGCATTGAAAGAGTGATACATATGAGAGTATGACAGTGATATATGCTTTGAAATCACATATCAAATGATGCCAAATCATGCAAACAACCCAAGCAAAGCATGCTAGAGGACTCAAAACACAAAACTATCAAAGCCTATCATGCTATAGCCATACAAAGCAAGCCTCAAAGGGCCAAGATCACTCAAAATAGAGTTCAAGCATGCTAAAATATGAGCAAAAACATGCTGGAGTGTAGCCAAAATAAGCTAGCATAATGGACTAAAGTAGCAAACATGCAAAGCTAGTGAGCAAGGTTACACTACAAGTGTAAGAAGCATGCAAGAGGTGACTCAACCATGCCAAAGTAGAGTTACAACATGCTGAAATAAGACGAAAAATGGGCTTAGGTTAAGCCAACACATGCTAGAATAACAAGCTAACTCATTAGGCATGCAAGGCTATTGAGCAAGATTACACTACAAGTGTAAAGAGCAAGCAACCAATGATCAAACAAGCCAAACACAGAGTTATGGCAGGTCTAAAAAGTCACAAAAACATGCTTGAACAAAGCCACAAAGAAGTAGAAACACATGCTCAATTAGTAGAAACACATGCAAGCAAGACAAGAAGAGGGGGGGACCACCCCCTCCTATTTGGGACCTCAAAACCGCATTTCCACCACTAAAATTCCTTTGGAATTCAGTGGTTAAAAGGCCAAAAAGAGATAGTTTGAATAGCCTTAAAAGGTGGTACAAAAGCTTAGCAAATAAGCAACCAAAGAGGGTAGACCACCCCTAACCTCAACAAGGACTCAAACCAACATTTTTAACACTAAAAAATAGAGCTTTTTGTAGTTAACAACCAAGCCTAAAACAGCATGCAAAGGTGGCTAAGATATTATAAAAAAATAAGCTTAAAAAGGGAATATGCTCACCCTTGAAGCACATCAGCAAGGCAGGCCTTCCTCTGAGCCAAAACTAGCTTTTTGAGCTCCAAACAAACCTTCAAGAACCTCAGCTCCAAGGTAGTGGTGTTTGACTAGGTGTTCTAGTGCAAATATGTGAAGAAAACACACTTTTGAACTCAATATAGCCCCATATAGAAAGAGAGTGAGAATTCTAGAGAGAGAGGGAGATTTTGGCTCAGAAATTTTGTGTACCTCAAACAAAGAGGAGGGACCTCCCCTTATATAGGAAATGCAAGCAAAAGCTTGCCTGACAAGCTAAAAGCTTGTCTCCATCCCTCCAGTGTATGGAGGATAGCTTCAATGTCCAACAGCTGGCTGAAAAGATCTGAAAATATCTAAACAAGGAGAAAAAGTGGCTGCCGGCCAGTTAAGGTG
This sequence comes from Camellia sinensis, assembly GCF_055761805.1. Classification (NCBI taxonomy): domain Eukaryota; kingdom Viridiplantae; phylum Streptophyta; class Magnoliopsida; order Ericales; family Theaceae; genus Camellia; species Camellia sinensis. The sequence continues at coordinate 56,422,049 of NC_138967.1, forward strand.
GCCTGCCGGCCACTTTTCCTAGCTGACCGGCCACTCCAAGTGGCCTACAAGAGTGAAAAGTGGCTGGTAGATGCCAAAAGTGGCCGGCAAGGCCCTCTTCTCCCCAAGGCAAGAGGCAACAAGGTTTAGCCCAAAAACCAAGGCCAAAACACAAAGTGTTAAGAGGCTCAAAGACAAGGCACTCAGCTGAGACCTTCGAGCGCTCGAAACAAGCACAAATATGCACAATCATTGCGTGCACAAACGATGACGTCAAAGTCTTAAGGTCGATTGAAAATAGGGTGTCAACAGTTGCCCTCTTTGACAAAACTCGGAAGTCATGAAATGACAGGAGTGAATGTCAAAGCCCAGAGACGACCCATTTTTGACAAGGCCGAAGACTTAGACAAACAGACAAGATAACAAAAAAAGATGCGCCTGCAGGCAAGGGCAAAATGCAAATGACATGCACAATGCAGAACATAACTTATGATTATGCAAAAAGGGTTGTAAAGAAACATCTAGATGCAAATGTTATGCAAAGAAATGCTACAGCAAACTCGTACATAAACAAGTAAACATGCCACGCGTGGGAATTACAGACCGAACTACATGTCATGCAGAAAGGATGTAAGAAAATTATGCAATCATCACTGCGCCTTTCGTGGAGAAGGCCCAAAGCGATCGTCGGGAACACTCGAAGTCTCAAATAAGGTCCCGACGCGTTGCACACGAAAGGAATAGGAGTGGTACAAGCATTCCAAACGCTCTCAACCGAAGAAAGTCTAACCCGTCGCACGAGTGAGGAGAAAAAACAACAATGCCCAAGGCATACGAGATTAACGGTGATAGATACACAGAGTAAACATATGTGATGGATACACAAAGCGAACGTGTGATAGATACACAAAGTGAGCATGTGTGATAGATACACAAAGTGAATGTGTGATAGTTACACAAAGCGAACGTGTGTGATAGATACAGAAAGTGAACGTGTGATAGATACACAAAGCGAACATGTGTGATAGATACACAAAGCGAACGTGTGATAGATACACAAAGTGAGCATGTGTGATAGATACATAAAGCGAATGGGTGTGATAGATACACAAAGGGAGCATGTGTGATAGATACACAAAGCGAGTGTGTGATAGATACACAAAGTGAGCATGTGTGATAGATACACAAAGCGAACGTGTGATAGATACACAAAGTGAACATGTGTGATAGATACACAAAGTGAGCATGTGTGATAGATACACAAAATGAACAAAGTGTGATAGATACACTAAGTGAAGAGAGTGTGATAGATACACTAAATGAACAAAGTGTGATAGATACACTACGTGAAGAGAGTGTGATAGATACACTAAATGAACAAAGTGTGATAGATATACTAAATGAACAAAGTGTGATAGATACACCAAGTGAAGAGAGTGTGATAGATACACTAAACGAACAAAGTGTGATAGATACACTAGACATAATCAATCTTAAACGGAACTTCTCTGAATGAACCGCACATACAATATCGTCTGGTTGTGCCAGCTTCAAATGAATCGTACATACAATAGCGTGCCTCTATAAGAAAGAAACCCGATAGATACAATGCAATACCATGCATGTCTCCTGCGAGACAAACGACAACGATGCATGTGCAATGCAAGATAACCAACATCGCATATTTAATGCAAGATAATCAATAGTGCATATTCGATGCCAAATAATGCATGTTCAATACAACAATTCATAATGCATACTCCATGCAATAATAAAAGCGATGTTCATTCTATGCAACGATAAAAGCATATGATAAAGACAACTCAAAGGTAACTCCCGATTTACCTCTCGGAGAGTTGCACTATGTTAAAAAGGATACACCTTATGTGTGTTGAAGAGCGATGATCACCGTGTACAAAGAACACAATTCTGACTTTTGGGGAGGCATTTTGAATCAAACTTTGAGCATTCCTTGCATTTCTTGGAACCCAAGGACAAATAACAGTTTGAACACACTCAGAGAGTACATCAAGCACCTGCCGGCCACTTTAAAACATTGCCGGCCACTTTTTTCAACTGCCGGCCACTTGAGTGGACGGCCGGCCACAAAAACTAGCCGACTGGCTAGTTTAAGAAAATTGGGGCAGTTTTAACCTTTTGCACACGGGTCATTAAAAACTCAAACCCCAAACACTTTTCCTTACACACCCATTGCCAAAAATCATTGTTCTTCATCCCTAGACCTTTTTTCTCCCTCAGATCCGCACTTTATACGCGTGTTCCAACACTCCCGCGAAGTTGATTCGCGAAAACCTTTCGATTCTCTTCGTTTTGAATCGAACAAAAGTTGTTTTCAGATCCTTTTCCTCCATTTTGACCATTTGAGGTTTGTTTCTCCCAACTTTGACTTGAGTTTTGCGCCATTTTCCCGGGTTTTGACTTTTTTGACTTTTTTCTCTTCCCGAGAGTTGACTCTTTGTTGACTTTTTGCATTTTTCGCCCACTTTGCTCATTTTGTCTGTCTTTCACCCTCTTTTCAGATGGCAGATGACGCATCACACGGTGGGGATCCTCTGAGGATGGAGGAGGAGCCGGAGCACATCCCGTTGCTGCCCTGAGTTTGGCCATTTGATCCAACGGCATACCACCCTGAGGTACATGTGCTACCACCTAGCATGGTGCATCACTTTACCAGATTTGCACGGCGCGCACCCACAGATCTTCTGCTACGGGAGCCCGAGTCCCATTTATCCCATGATGCCCCAGAGGTACACACTGCACTTTCACATTTTCTGCGATGTACTTTACATTTATTGCATAGGCTCGCACGTTTTGCATTGTATTTCATCTGCTCATTCTGAACATTCCCAACACTGTATCTCTGCTCATTCTGAACACTCACACAATGTATCTCTGCTCATTCTGAACATTCCCGACACTGTATTTCTGCTCATTCACATAGGTTGACTCCTGTTTCACCCGCGGGTACGGGTCGACCACGGCGAGGGAGTGGTACTTGGAGCTCCCTGACAGTGTCCAGCAGATTATGAATGAGGCAGGGTTTGGCCTATTTTGCTCAGGGCTCTCACATCTCTTCGCAAGTAGGATCATCTTAGGTGCATTGGTAGAGAGATGATGGGACACCACCAACTCTTTCCATTTCTCTACCACGGGGGATATGACTATGACCCCGTACGACTTCGCGATGTTGACAGGCCTAGAGATAGGAGGCCAGCCGATCCCATATGATTCCGATATAGGTGAGTGGGAGGCAGCTTGGACCTACCCATTAGGAGCACATCTGCCTATTTACCACTCATCAGGTTCCGTCCGGTATACTTGGTTCGTTGACCACTTCAGAGGGAGAGAGCCTACGACGACCGAGGCTACAGAGCAGTACGCTCATGGTTTCCTCATGTTCCTCTTCGGCACTACTCTGTTTGTCGACAAGGCGAACACCGTGGGGCTATATTTGCTGAGTGCCTTAGTGGACCTGTCCTAAGTGCGACACTATGATTGGGGGGCGCCGCCCTTGCCACCTTCTACTGCTATATGAGCTCAACCTCCCGCAGGAGCAAAAACAGAGTAGGCGGCTACTGGTGAGCCTAGGAGGTATGCTTTACTTTTCAGTTTTACAGTTTTTTTCGTGCTTTCTGCTTTGCACTTTCTGCACACCGTACATACCGCACACTGCACATGCACAATCTACTTTCCGTTTTGCATCTATACTTTCTACACACTGTACTATACTCTACTTTTTGCATTTTCTATATTCTGCAATCTCATTGCCACTGTCTTGTTTTTTATAGTTGTGGGCATATGCCTGTTTCCTGACGCTTGCACCTGAGCTAGAGGTTGAGACGCCGCCTAAAGTACCCTACTAACGTCGCTATGACGGCCGGTGCCAGCTGAGGACCCGAGAGACACGTTCCTACCTGCGCCAATACTTCGACACAGTGAGGCCAGCAGAGGTAATTCAAAACTCACAGTTTTTTTCCTGCTTTCAGCTTTACTTCACTTTGCATATCTACTGGCAACTAATGCACTTGCTGGCTATAGATTACATGGCATCCTTGGAAGTTGATGCCAGAGTTTGCCCGATTCTATTTTGTTGGAGCTCGGGGCGCCTCCCGATACCGGATCTTGTTCGAGGGACCAGTGGGCCGAGCCTGGTTCTTAGGTGAGCGCTTCAGGCGCCAGACATTAGGCTTGCAGTTATAGTCGATCCCTTTGCCACCTCCACCATTGATGCAGGACACAGAGAGTTTCTCCCCCTCAGAAGCTCATTGACGTTATGTAGGGCGCAGATCCAGATCGATTTATTGAGGAGGGGGACTACACAGCTTACATCCAAACATACCTCATGCCTCTGTTGGCAGGTGCTCGCACTCCTACGTGGAGGATAGCTGCTACTACTTCGTCGAGCAGGGCTAGAGCGGCAGGTGCCCCCTTGATGAGTAGGTCTCGAGCACAGAGAGGCAGAGCTGGGGAGATGTCCACCACCAGACAAAGTGTCGGATGGCCCGACTTGCCTACCTTACTGACTTACCGGAGACATTCTGGGGAGACTTTCCAGATCCCCATCGAGCCTTCACCGGTCGGGTGTGCACTTGCTGGAGTTCGAGGCCGGACCCCAGTATGTACCGAACTTTACATTCTGTATATTTACTTCATTTCAATTATGCTTTGTGGAATACTAATCTCTTCAATGCACTTGCAGGCACCTATTGAGTACATAGGACAAGCTCTTGACTAAGTAGCTTCCTTGACAGAGATGATGCAGATGAGCTTGGACCTACTCAGCCTCTACAGGATCTCGGTAATCTTTCTTCAATTTGCATTTCATGCCATGAAACCCTCTGCTATTGCATTAGCATTTACATAGTTCCATACTACACTGATCTGATACTTTGCACTAAAACATTGCATTAATACACTGTTCTCATACACTGCTCACAGCATACACACTGCAACCATTTACTGCTCACGGCACATCATCTCTTGCATCTAATATACTGCATCTACTATATACCGCAATTAATACATTCTGACAAGCTCCTCTTTTTTTCAGATCCCTTTCGAGACGTCAGCTCCATCAGGTGCCGTAGCAGGAGTGGCGGCAGGACCTTCAGTACCACCTCCAGCAGCACACAGCCGAGGGAGACGTAGGAGGCCTACCAGACGCGGTGATGACGATGAGTCTAGTGAGGACAAGGGGGCAGCAAGTCCTTAGTTAGAGTCAGCCGAGGATGGCTCCGATGATCAAAGCTAAGATGACTCTGGTTCAGACAACGGTGCTGATGGCAACAATGTTCAAGAGTTCTTTCAGTCGAGGAAGAGGATGAAGAGGGCCTTTGAGTCCTGAGTTGGATGACATCGATTCAGATGTTTTTTTTGCTTTGTTTTCTTTTTGCTTTAGTATTTGCACATTGTACAGCCTTAGGCAGTTTATTTTCTTTAAAACTTTGTACTTTTTGTAAAGAGAAACCATGATCGAATGAAAACAGCTTTTTGATCAAAAAGTGTTGCATTTGTATTGTAAGCATCGCATCGCACCATTTTGCACAAAAATGAGATTGATGAAAATTGAACATTTGTTTATTGCACAGTCAGGTAGTGAACCGCCATAACAAAAAAATCAAAACAACTTAAAGAACAACTCGATAAGAAAAACGACTCGATAAACAAATTGCAACAACTCGATAAGCAAAGTTCAACAACTCAATAAGCAAAAGCGACAAACTGGAGGATAAGTCGAAAAAACCACAGCAGAACGCATCCAGAGTGGAACAAAACACAGATTTTTAACACTCCCAGCACATAGACAAACCAAGACAAATCTGCTGGGGACAAACAGTGGCTGCCGGCCACTTATAGCCATTGCTGGCCACTTTTTGTTTTTGTGGACCACTTAAGTGGCCGGCCGGCCAGTTAAGGTGGTCGGTCGGCTACTTGAATTGGCCGGCCGGCCAGTAATTTTGGGAATCTCCAGATTTCTGCCATCTATTCTCCACTCAATGCTCTATCTTCTATAAAGGTTCCAACTTCGTGAGTTCCTCATTCCAACTTTATTTTTGCCCAAAATGGAAGCATTTCTTGCCCAAAACCTCACAAATTGGATTGCAAGCTTAGATGGCTCGAAAAAGTTAAATTTCTGGGGTTTTGGAATAAATGCACTATTCACGTTGAGCCGCACCCCGCTGTGTTTTCCGTTCCTCCATGCCTCGGCCAGGTGTTGGAATCCAGTAACTCATGTTTTTAGCTTTGGCGAACAAGAGATATGTCCCACTTTTGAAGATTTCCAAGCTTTAATGGAATCTCAGAGCGATGAAGAGATCTTGCCCCAATTTCGCTTTGGCCACATCTAAGCCTTAGGACGGATGTGTGGGCTTACTTTGCATGATGCTCGGTCTTTGATTCGCGACGGAGAAATGGACATACCGAGCTTGATTTATTGGTTTTTTGACGCCGGTGACCGTGACGACCATCTTTGGCAGAGTTTTCGGCGACACGCGCTCTACTTATGCATGTTGTCTTATTTCTTGCTTGCCCCAAGCTTTGGAGGGTCTAGCATCCATTTGATTGAGGTTCCCCAAGGCTTAAAGGAGGGCAAGAGCTGCATTGTCATGACACTAGCTGAGACACTGATGGGTTTGGATGCCTTCTATTGCCAGGAGACAACTAGATTCGCGGGGAGTCCACTACTGCTGCAGGTATGTTTCCTTCCCTACTCACATGTGTGTCTCACATCACTCGGCCCTCAGGCTCTGTTTTTCTTTCAAAACCCTTTTCTCTCTTTTCTCTCCACATACACCTCTCTATTCTTTAATCTCTCTCGTTTTTCATCCTTCCCCAGATATGGTTGATGGACAAGTTGAGAGTGGTGGAGTCATGCCCAGCATATTCATCATGCGACTATTTCTTCCGGCAACGACTAGTTGATGCCCCAGATAAGGGATGGTGGTGCGAATGGATGTCCAGCTTATCTGCTGCCGACATTACTTGGCGCTGCCCCTGACTTAATCTGCTGGTGATGAGCTACAACATGTCTCGCTAGCCGGGCATTCAGCTGGTTGGCCTGACACACTATGTCTTCTACTTCCCATTCAGATTTCGGTGTCAGTTTTGGTATGATCAGACTTGCCCAGAAGATGGGGTAGAGTACCCTACTGCGTTTCCAGTCCAAGGCTAACATCTAGCTCGGTATGCCACAACATGGAGGACGAGAGAGGTTCTGGCCCCCGCTCCCACTTTTAGTTGCACCCTTTCTGGCGAGTGCATAGCTTGGCTCAATGAAGAAGCACAGACCGGGCCTGCTTTGGCCTCAGAGGCTTCCACAAGCTCTGGGAGGGGACGCAGGAACACTTGACTTATCTATGCCCCGAGTTTATTTGCTTTAATCAATACTTTCAAGTTTTCTTTATGAATGTAATAAAAAGCAACTTCAATTTGTATTCAAGAGTAGGAGAACTCTCTACTGAAATCAAAGTAATTGAAGATTGTGGGCATTGAAAATTTTCCATTATGGTCCAAAAATGGTCTAAGTCGTAAAAAGATTAATTTGAACAAAATCAACTTTTATTAAAAATTTTCAAAACCATTTTCGATATGGATCACAACTGGACACACCCGAGATCTATCCCTAAGATGTACAACCCCAGATCCCAACAACTAGAAGGTTTCCCCTAGTCTGAACAGCACTGCACTGGAGATCACAACCGAGCTCTTGGATGCAAAAAAGACAAAGATGACCAACATGATCACATGGACAAAGTTGATTTGGAAGTGTTTATAGCTGGACTTCAGAATGAAGTTGCTTACGTATCCGAAAGATGGGAATCAAACCTTACGTAGTTCAGTTCGGGTTCACTCGTGTATTAACACTCTCATTTTTCACTCTAACTTTTGCCAAAGCTGCCCTTTCTTGGTTTTCAACCTTGCGAGCTCAGTTTTTATTATTTCAAATTTTTCATGCTCTAACTTTTGCCTAGGTCACCCTTTTCAGGTTTTCGGCCTAGCGAGCCACTCAGGGATAATATTTCTTCAACTTGTCCATGTTGATCGGTTGGGAGAACTCAAGGCCATCTAAATCCATCAGAATGACAGCTCCACCCGACTAGATAGACTTGATGATGTAGGGACCAGTCCAATTAGGTCTGAACTTGCCCATAGGGTCGTGGATGGGAGCTCAGTTGTCTTTAAGCACCAAATCCCCTTCCTTTAAATTCATGGACTTAACCTTCTTGTTGAAAGCCCTGGCAATTCTTCGTTGATAACCTTGGACGCGATACAGTGCTTTCAGCCTTCTCTCGTCAAATAGCATGAGTTCTTCAAATCTGCTCTGCTGCCAATCTGCCTTAGCTATCTGGCACTCAGCTATAACCCGCAATGACGGAACCTCAACTTCGATAGGCAAAACATCCTCCATCCCATAGACCAAGGAATATGGAGTTGTCCTAGTAGAAGTTCGAATTGAAGTCCAGTAGCCCAAAAGAGCAAATGGCAGCTTATCTGGCTAGTCCCTGTAGGTTTCTACCATCTTCTGCAGAATGTTTTTGATGTTCTTGTTGGCAGCCTCAACAGCTCCGTTGGTTTGCGGCCGATATATGAATGACTTATGAAAAGCCACGTTGTACTTGTCCAACAAGTCGATCATCTCCTTCTTGAAGTGGGAACCATTATCCGAAATAATCTCATTCGGGACTCCATAGTGACAGATGATGTTGTTCCTGATGAACTTAGCAACATGCAACGCCTTCAACACCGCGTAAGATTGGGCCTTAACCAACTTCGTGAAGTAGTCTATCGCTACCAGAATATACTCATGCCCGTTGGACCCCTTCGGAGTAACTGCCCCAATCACATCAATCCCCCAGACTAAAAATGGCCATGGCGAAGTCATGTTGTACAGCTTTGACGGCGGAATGTTCATGTGATTTGCATGGATTTGGCATTTGTGGCATCGCCGAACAAAGCCAATACAATCCTCCTCCATGGTTAACCAGTAGTAACCCTGTCCGAGAATTTTTTGAGCTAGCATCACCCCACTCATGTGCGCTCCGCACTCTCCTTCGTGAATGGCCTCCATTAGGCGCTTGGACTCTTCAGCATCGACACACAGTTTATGCATCCCAAGATGACCCCGCTTGTATATTTTACCCCTGCAAATGATGAACTGAGCAGCCATTCTTCGTATTTCCCTCTTGTCTTTGGCGTTTGCCCCTGGTGGATAAGCCTCCTTTTCCAAGAAGTTCCAAATGTCGTAATACCAAGGGTTTTGATCTTGTACTTCATCTATGGCGGCAATCAGCTCGTAGGCCGATACATACTGCTGTTCAATGATGATTGGACGCATCCGGACTCCCAAAGGGATGTCTATTATAGAAGATAGAGTTGACAAAGCATCTGCGAACTTGTTGCTCTCTCTCAATAGATAGGTGAAGGTTAACTTCTCAAACTTGGGAATTAGAATGTCCAGAGTTTGGTGGTAGATTTTCATCCTTTCTTCCTTCACCTTCCAGTCTCCTTTAGCCTGAGACACAACTAAATTCGAGTCCCCGATGACATCCAACCTTTTTGCCCCTAGTTTCAGGGCGGCTTCTAAGCCAGCGATACATGCCTCATACTCTGCTTCATTATTTGATACTTTGAACCGGAGTTTGAAAGCTAAGGGTATGTGGGAATTGTCGGGTGCTATCAATAACACCCCTATCCCATACCCATACTGATTTGACGCTCCGTCAAAGTAGATAGTCCAGACTTCTTCCTTAACCTGCAGAATGGCCTCATCTGCGAACAGATACTCTACTGTTTCATCCCCTTCTACTGGGTGATCGACTAGGAACTCTGCTACCGCTCTCCCTTTCACTGACTTGCGCGTCATGTACTTCAGATCGAATACGGAGAGAAGAAGCAACTAACGAGCTAGCCTACCCGTAAGTGCCGGTTTCTCGAAGAGATACTTCATGGGATCTAATCTCGAAACCAGTATTATAGAGTGAGTAACAGGTAGTGCCTCAACTTCCTGGTAGCCCATACCAAGGCCAGACAAGCCTTTTCCAGCAGCGTGTAGCGGGTCTCGTATTTCAGCATTTTCTTGCTCAGGTAGTAGATAGCCTTCTCCACTTTATCCTCAAATTCCTGTGCAAGCATGCAACCCATTGTCGTGTCGGTCACTGATAGGTATAGAATCAACGTTTTCCCTAGCTCTGGTGGTGACTGTAACAAGCCCGCGGGGGGACCTCGCTACAGTTCGGACTCGATTTTGTGTCACGGTTCTAGGTCTGAACCAAAGAGTCCAAATCCGGCAAATCGTTTTGAGAAAAACAGATTTTGAAAGAAGTGCCAAACATGGACTGCTTTGTCAGATACAGAGTTGCCACCTAAATATTTTATTTTGGGAAATTTAGGAAACCCTGACTCGTTGCCTAAGGCCATGTGTCCGTCATCACCAAAGTTGCCTCAGCTCGGGAACTTCGGTACGATTGGGGAAGGTCACTTCGTGAGCACCCCCGCTCGCCCGATCAAAGATCGACCTCTACTAACCATGATATCTATTTTTGAAAACATTGTGTATTCTTATTCCGGTTATTAGCCTAGGTTACTATGTGATGCGCACAGCATACAAGTATAGACTGAGTCGATTGAATTGGAGCAAAACATTTCGTGTTTGTTTTTGAAAGATGGTTTGCTACTTGCAAGTAGGCTTAAAATACAGATTTTGCCACCCGCAGGTGGGCTTGGAAAAGATGGTTTTGCCACTATCTAGTGGGCTTAAAACACACATTTGATGAATTATTCCAATTTAAATAACCCAACCTTCACCCACAGGCATTCAGGCAGTTATATCACATTAACAATTAGCCTCATGGTAAGCATGTTATTCATGGCAGTCACTCACACGCATGCAAGGATGCTAAAGCATAAAACTCACCGAGTACTCCAAGCTAAAAAAAGAAGTTTATTAGAAATCATGCATGATCCTAAATGTACAGAAATGCCTAATGCAACACATGCAAAAAAATGCAACTATAGCAGGCTCGGCTATTCTAAACATGGCATATGAAATGCTACAACTAACATGTATTCAATTTGGAATTGAAAGTACGATGCAGTTAGTATGATGCGCCGAGCCCGGTGCATGCAAAAACAGATGAATGATGCAAACATGCTATCATACTGTATGCTAATTGAAATATGCCCTAATCTAACCATCATAAGCAGGTAAATAAAAGGGAGAAAGACGTGGGGTTGGAATACATACAATGCACACACGCACACTTATTACAATTATGCCCTCGCGCAGAGGGTCCGAATAAATAACACAGTCCCGACTAAAAGAATAGTACAGTCCAAATATTACAGTCTGAATAATATACAAATTCCTAATTAATTAACAAATTAACTAAGAAAACTGTAAAACTGGCATGCAAGCCAGGGATTGCCTTGCTTCTGATGAATGATGCATGTCTGGGCTGCCTTGCGCGGAAATCCACTGGGATGCCCCAATTAGCCTCTATTTAGCAGTTATTCTTGGAAAGCGTGCCAAGCTCCGAAAAGTTGCTGATTCTTCATTTTGCTGCAACAGAGAGCAGGAAAGGGGCATAGCAATGTATTTTCACAGATATATGCATGCCTCGATCCTCGTGCCACCAATCACGCATATCGATGCATGATGGCAGAGGAGTCGAAATGTGCAACTCAATATAGAATGAATGCACGTATAAACACAACAAGAACTTAACTCCATCATGGGTAATCCGGAGTGTCGGTGACTGGGAATTGAGGCACGTTCCGTCACTCGGAGTACGAAACGCACCTCGTTTCCCGTGCCCAGGCTAACTCCTATCCCGGACACGATGCAATATGCATGACATGCATGATTGCAACTAAGATACTGCCTAGCATGCACAATGCTATGAAAATGAGATGTCTTGAAATACGTGCACACGGGCACGCAAACCAAGGAAATGCATATGCAATGGAAATGACATGGAAATATGATATGGGCCTACACTAACATGAGAGAGCCTCAGCCACACTCACATAAGAGGCCGATAGATAAAAAATGAAGTGTCTCGAAATGCGTGCATACGGGCACGCAAACCGAGACAATGACATACGCAATGCAAATGACATGAAAATGGCACATAGAATGCAACATGGACTTATACTAACATGAGAGAGCCTCAGCCACACTCACATAAGAGGCCGATGAATGAAAATGAAGTGCCTCGAAATGCGTGCACACGGGCACGCAAACCGAGGCAATGGCATACGCAATGCAAATGACATGAAAACGGCACATAGAATGCAACATGGACTTATACTAACATGAGAGAGCCTCGGCCACACTCACATAAGAGGCCGATGGAGGAAAATGAAGTGCCTCGAAATGCGTGCACACGAGCACGCAAACCGAGGCAATGGCATACGCAATGCAATGGCATGGAAATGGCATATAGAATGCAACATGGACTTATACTAACATGAGAGAGCCTCAGCCACCCTCACATAAGAGGCCGATGGAGGAAAATGAAGTGCCTCGAAATGCGTGCACACGGGCACGCAAACTGAGGCAATGGCATATGCAATGCAATGGCATGGAAAATGATATGCAAACATGCTAATGGAATTTCAGCACTGAAATGTGGGGGAAAACAGCCCCGAAATGAGGCGAAAACACACCCGATGCATGGAATCTCTCCCGAAATGCAAAATTAGGCACATAGAATGAACTACAGCTATACAAAGCATGCATAATTGGTACATGGAATGAAAAGACAGAAGCAAGGCATCCTCAAAATAAGCATTTTTCCAGTACAAATCATGGCCAAACAGCAAGCAAGGATAGGGCAACAATGGCATGCAAAAATGGCCCTAAACATGAGGTTATGAAGCAACTCACAGCTGCTAACTCCAAATAGGTTAGGGCCCTTCAACAACATTGAAGAGGGGCCCAAAATAAGCCACTTTTCAGAACTGTAAAAACCCCAAAAACAAACATAGGTATGGCTAAGCTTTTATGCAAGAAAAAGGGCCAAAAGGTGGCCAAAGAGGCAAGTGGTATATGCACAGCCCAAACTGAAAAATTCCCTTCTACAACATTGAAGAGGGACCAAAAATAAACATATTTACAGAACTGTAAAAACTCCAAAACAGTATACAAACATGCTAAAAATGCGATGCAAAATGAGGCTCAAAAGATGGCTATAACACAAAGTATGCAAAGCATTCACCAAACAGCCAAAGACCCTTAATGAAAAATGTTAAGAAGGTCAAAATAAGACTATTTCTAGGCCTGTAAAAAGACCAAAAACAGAAGCATGATAGGCTGCCAAAGCATGCAAGAAAATGGCATTTAAGGAGGATATTGAAGCAAGTGAAATATGGGGGGGCTCAAACAGGGTTGAGCCCTTAATGAAACAAGAAAATAAGCTCAAAAAAATGACCTTTTCAGTTTTGGTCGGAGCTCAAATCAATAAGCATGTATGGCTTACAAAAGGTGCAAGAAATGGACCAAAAAGGGGGAAATGCTACTCACCCTTGAAGACCAATGCTTTTGTTGCTTCTTGGACCAAATTTGATGACTTTAAGCTGCTGGAATTTCTCCCCTTGCTTCTGGAATGGAGGGGTGGTGGTAGAGCTTGATGATGATGAAGAAATGGAGCCCAAAACTTGAAGGAAATGGGGTGATATGTATGTATATGCTCCAACCAACTCTTGTAACCCTCTTTCTAGAGTTGGGAGGCCAGCAAAATCCAAGAGAGAGGGAGAGAAGAGTCTAGCAAAGTGTAGGGGAAAATCAAGCCCTTGTTCCCCCACAAAATATCCCCCGGATATAGATATTTTCTGGGGGAAACAGCAGTACAGCTGTAAAGTGGATCTTGCAAGGAACATGGCCGGCCCATTATTGGACTTGGAAGTGGCCGGCCGGCCACCCCCCCTAGCCGGCCGGCTAGGGGTCAAAAAGGCCAAGTAGAAATAGTGGCCGGCCACCACATATTGGTGGCCTCCCAGGTCTCCTCTTCACAACCCTGTGGTTCGAATTTGGAAACTCTGAAACAGGAGAGAGAACAAGCCATTTTCAAGAGGGGTTCAAAAGGGTCAAATGGAAATAGTGGCCGGCCATGAACTTTTAGGGTCCTCCCACGTGTGTACAACACAAATATGTGGTTCAAAGTTCAAGAAAGTGGCTCCAGGGTGTTCAACATTGGCTCAGAATGAGGGGTTCAAAAGGGTCAAGTGGAATTAGTGGCCAGCCACCAACTTTTAGGGTCCTCCTATGTGTGTACAACACAAGTATGTGGTTTGAAGTTCAAGAAAAAGGGCCCAGGTTGTTCAACATTGGCTCGGAAGTGCGAAAAATGGGCGCCGGAGGGAGAAAATGGAATATAACTGGTTGCTAAGATAATTGCTGGCCTCCCACCCTCCAGTGACCTTCCTGGTGATAAAACAGAGGCACCTGCCAAAAATGAACAAAAACCGATGCAAAACGAATGCTCGGGGGCCAAAACACGCAGTTCGGGGTCCCGAAAATGGGCTGTTAAGCACCGAAAGTGGCGTTCGGCCACGAAGTGGGTTTCTCAGACCCCAGTGTCCCTCAAAAGGGAGAAAATAAGATGTATGCCAAAAATCAGAGCAAATGGAGATGGTTAAGCGGTCCCGAACCGAGGCACACGGCCAACGGTCCCAAAAAACCGGAAACCGGACTCCGAAATGGGCAAAATGGCCTGCGGCCACAAAATGTAGCCCACGGCCACTGAGAGATGGTCTACGGGACCTCTCCCTCCCCTCGAGAAAAGAAACAGAGAAAATCGAATCTGGTTCGCAAACCGAGACAAGACAAAGAAGAGAGTTCGGAAGTTCGGAGGCAGGGCTCACGACCGCGACTCTGAAACTTCTGAACGAGCGCGATATGCAACATCACCAAGCGCTGAATCGGTGATGTCTGAGTCTTAAGGTCGGTCAAAAATGGGGTGTCTGCAGTGACAACACAGGTGGGTTCTGTAAATATTGCTTGATCTTCTCGAAAGCAACTTGGCATCGGTCGTCCTATTGGAATTTCTTTCCTTTCTTCAAGAGACCAAACAGTGGTTCACAAGTCAAGGTTAATTTTGCAATAAACCGTCTTTTGAATTGCACATTACCCAGAAAGCCTCGCACCTCCTTTTCAGTCCTCGGTGGTGGCATTTCTAAGATGGCCTTGATTTTGGAAGGATCGACCTCGATACCCCTTTGTGTGACCAAGAACCCCAACATTTTCCCTGCTGTAACACCGAAAGTACATTTCTGAGGATTCAGCCGCAACCGATACTCTCTGATCTGTTGGAAAAATTACTTTAAGGCGGTGTAGTGGCCGTCAATTTCCTTAGACTTGACAATCATGTTGTCCCCGTACACCTCAACCTCTTTGTGGATCATATCGTGCAAAATCGTGGTTGTAGCTCGTTGATATGTAGCCCCAGCATTCTTCAAACTGAACGGCATCACCCTATAACAGTAAGTTCCCCACGGGGTAGTGAAAGCAGTTTTCTCCCTGTCTTCGGGTGTCATCAAAATCTAATTGTAGCCTGAAAACCCATCCATGAACGAGATCAGCACATATCCAACAGTGAAGTCCACTAATTCGTCGATATGCGGCAGAGGAAAGTTGTCCTTCGGACTGGCTTTGTTCAAATCCCTGAAGTCTACACATACTCGAATTTTTCCGTCCTTCTTCGACACCAGAACTATATTGGCCAACCAAGTTGGATACTCAGATACTAACAGGAACCCTGCGTCGATCTGCTTGGTGACCTCTTCTTTGATTTTCAGGGCCTAGTCCGGGCGAATCCTTCGGAGCTTCTGCTTAACAGGTTGAGCCTCTGGGTCAAGAGGGATCCGGTGCTGTACAATCTCAGGATCAATTCCAGACATGTCTTCATAGGACCACGCGAAAACATCTTTGTAGACGCGCCCGCGGAGGGGGTCCTCATTGCTACAGTTCGGACTCGATTTGTGTCACGGTTCTTAATCTGAACCAAAGAGTCCAAATCTGGCAAATCATTTTGAGAAATAGATTTTTGAAAAAGTAGTGCCAAACATGGACTGCTTTGCCAGATACAGAGTCGCCACCTAAATATTTTTAAAATGGGGAAATTTAGGAAACCCTGACTCGGTGCTGAAGGCCACATGTCCGTCATCACCGGAGTTGTCTCGGCTCGGGAGCTTGGGTACGATCGGGGAAGGTCAGCTATGAGCACCCCCTTTTGCCCGGTCCGAAGACCGGCCTCTACTAACCATGATACCCGATTTTGAAAATGTTATGTGTTCTTATTCCATTTATTAGCCTAGAATTACTATGTTATGCGCACAGCAAACAAGTATAGACTAGATTGCCTAATTTGGAAAGGAACATTGCATATCCGTTTGTTTTGAAAATGCTTTGGAATTTGCTACTCGCAAGTAGGCTAAAACACGGATTTCAATGAGTTTTTCCAACTCAAACAATCCAACCTTCACCCACAGGCATTCAAAACAGTTTAACATATAAGCATTTAGCCGCATGGCAAGCATACTGTCATGTTAACATTCACACGCATGCGAGATGCTAAAGCGAAAATACTTACATCGTACTCCGTGCCAAAACAGTAAACTAGTTATCAAACATGCGTGTCCTAGTTCATGTTGAATTGCCTAATGCAACACATACAGGATGCAATTAGATAGACTCGGCTAACCTAAGCATGGCATCTGAAATGCGATCAACTATCACATAGTCAATTTTTGAATTGAAGTACAAATGCAGTTAGCGTGATGTACCGAGCCTAAGGCATGCAATACAAATGCATGGATGCACGCATGCATAGCATGAGGTATGCTAATTTAAACGTGCCCTAATCTACCATCATAAGCAGGTAAATAAAAGGGAAGAAAGACGTGAGGTTGGAAGACATACACACACTCACGCACACTTATTACATATTTACCCTCACTCGGAGGGACCAAATAAATATTACAAATTAATTAATTTAATTAACAAATTAAATTAAGCTAAGAAAACAAATAAACCGCCTCGGGAAATGCGCCGCCATGCATAGGCTGCCTCTGTTTTCCTTCCTTCACTCCTCTGGAGGCTGTCAAAACCTCAGGACTGCGTCCTTGGGCATCGGGGAGTGCCACCGGCTGAGTGGAATTACCACCGGCAGTGGTGTGTGGCCATCGGCATAAAATGAAGCTGTTGGCAGAGGAATTGTTGCCGGTCGGCACCTTACACTGCCGGTCGGCAGAGTGTTCCTGCAGAATCTGCAAATGACAGCAACAGAGGGCATGGCAAAGCATGGCAGCACAATTCAAGGCATATATGCACCAACCATACCCCTTATCATGATAATGACTCAAAGGGGCATGTGCCTCGATTCTCAGACCACCAATCACGTATTTCCATGCATGATGGCCCAAAGAACCAAGTATGCAACTTTGATTTCCAATGAAATGCAAACCAATCAAACCAAACAAGGCCCAATTCATATCATCAAGTCAAGGAACAAGGCATGCATGCAAGATGCAATGCGACCTAGGCACACAAGCTAAGGATGCAACATGGCATGGCAACAAACTTATGCAAGCATACAAGCAAACATAGGGGCATGCAAATGGATGCAAAGATGGACTTATGCATGATTTTAGGCAGCTCCAATAAGGCCTAAAACAAGGGCCAAAATGCTATAATGAGGGACCAAATACACATGCACACATACACATGTTGGAAGGCCAACACTTAGGCATAAATTGAACAACCCTCAAACACATTTGAAAGGGGGAATCATGGACTAATTAGCATGCAACATAAGCATTGAAATCATGCTAAAACATGGTGCCAAACCAAGCAATAAATCAAACCAAATATGCAACAAATGGCCTAAGTGCTCAAAACAAACCAATGGAGCATTGGACTACACTAAGCAAGACCAAACATGGCATGAGCTTATTGACCAAAAACAGAGTTTTGGGACATTAATACAAGGCCTAAGGATCACTTAGATGGCATCCAAATGACTCAAAACAAAGGCATGCATAATCACCAAAACAAGGAGCATGAGATGACAACCTTACAAGGCATTAAAGGGACATCAAATGCGAACTCTCAGGCATACAATAAGGTCTAAAATGGCATGGTGGATGGTCCCAAATCACCAAAACAATGCAAGGATGGCATGCTATACATTCACATACTTAAGGCCAACAAGCCAGAATGCAAAGGGGCTATATGATGCATGCCAAAATCGACCCAAACACTTATGGACAGACCTAAAACATGGCAAAATAAGCACATAATCTTCACAAGACTAAGCCTAAAACATGCTCCAACAAAGGCTAACAACCTAAAGCATATTAAGGCATAAACAAGGCATTACATGGCAACTATGCTAAGCATGCATGGAGTACCAAAACCAACTTAAAATCATGTTATATTATGGATATATAAGCATGAAAAACAGCCTAAACATGCTCAACACACACTCAAGCATAATGCTCTCTCAAGAGGCCAAAACATGCCCTTTTCAAGGACAACAAGGAGAGGGGGTGGCCCTCTCCTTCTTGGGACTTCAAGGCATCACCTTCACCACTGAAATCCCTCAAGATTTCAGTGGTAAAGAGACCCCAACACCAAAATCCCGGAGTTCACACAAAATGGCTCAAAATGAGGCCTTTCAAGGCCTAAGAGGGGTCAACCAACCTCAAACAACAAAACACTCTTAATAAACAATAAAGAGGGCCTAAAAAAAGAACTTTTTTGTATTATACACTAAGCTTAAAAACGAATTCAAGATAGGTAGAAATACAATGCAAAAATGGGGTAAAAAGGGGTGAGATTCTTACCCTTGAAGCCTTCTTCAACAATGATGCTCCAATGGCCTTCCTTAGCTTGAATCCAACACCAAAACTTCAAAACCAGTCCCTTAGAACCTCAAGAGCCAAAGGAAGGTGAAACACTATGTGTTTGTGTGCAATAGTATGGACTAAACACACTAAAACACACACAAGAGGGAAAAACAGAGAGATAAGGTGTAACAAACCCTAACCCTAGATCTCAAACCCTAACAATGGCTGTCTAAGCTCTCAAAATATCTTAAAATGTCTAACCCCCTAAGCCAAGAGACCCCCCTCTCTCTATATGGCACTTCTTGTCTTGTAAAGCTTACAAGACAAGCTTCATAAGAGGGAGATCCCTCCATACACGTGTATGGAGGGGAGCAAAAGCAAGACAACTGTCTTAAAATATCTGCAAAAGCAGATGCACAGTAATCGGCCGGCCAAAAATTCCATCTTGGCCAAAAAGAGTGCCGGCCGGCACTAAAAAGTGCTGACCGGCAACAAATAGTGCCGGCCGGCAATATACATTGCCGGTGGCAGCAAAAACTAGCCGGTGGCCTCTAGCCACTGCCGGTGGTGGGTGGGGATGGTCTACAAGCCCTACCCTACCTCTCAAAGGCAAAACACAAGTGTTTGGTGTGAAACCAGACACTAAACGGTTGAGTTCGGAGATCCTGAGGCAGGGCACGCGAGCCGAGACCTCCGGGAACTCCAAACGAACACAAACACGGATAATCACCGAGTGTTCCAAGCGGTGACATCCAAGTCTTGAGGATGGTCAAAAATGGGGTGTCTACAATCTTTGAAATCTTTTAATAAAGCGACTAAGCGCTCGCGTTCCTTAGAAGACAACGTGGACCCGATCTGGACCAGCCGCGGATCCTTCTCAGTACCAACGTTAATTGAGGTGATTTCATCAACCAAAGGCTTTACAAACCTCTTCTGCTCTCGATCAATCAAGTGCTTTAAAACTGGAGGAAATTCTTCCTCGTCGTTTTCATCAAAATTTTAAAAATCCTGATTAATGCAATAAACTAAAGGCACAGAAAAGTACTCAAAAGCCATAGTAGCACCATTCTCATTAGCAACTTCCAGATCGTCTGATTCTTCGGTTACAACAGACTCAAAGGAAAATGAAAAAGACGACCTGGACAGGACAGTGGCATCCTGGTTATCACCCCCAGGAATACCTGACTCCGACTTAGATGAACTAGAATATGATTCTGACTCCACGGACTCTGTGGAATCAGATTCTGGTTCATTACCTGATCCAGAACTGCTTGATAAAAAGCCTTCCTCGTATTGCCAGATAAGGGAAGGTGCGATGGATGCATCTAGAATGCCGGAAGATGGGCACACAGCCGAGCTATCTCCAATCATGGATACCGAGAAATCACCCCCTGAGCACTCCGATGTGATCTGAGGATTGGAGAGGAGGCAAACTAGTGCTACCCCCATTTCAAGTTCTGCGCTATAAGACTCATCCTTATTGCACTGCTCAGCCTCAGCTGTTGGGTCAGTCTGCTCTTTGGCAACTTCATCCTCGGACAACTGCAAGTCAAAAAAGATCTTAAAACCTGGCAAGCGTCGCCTCTCTGAATTCAGCCATGGCTCCGGAAAGCCGCAAAACGGGAAATCTTCCCCCTCCTAGACGAAGCGTCCATTCAGGGTCCCTTGTATAGGTCTATGCACTAACTCATAGTGCTTTCCAGCTTGTTTAGCCCCAGCTCTTCCAGCGATCTCCCTTCCTTTCCTTGCCCAATCCTCCTTGGTAGACGAGTAACCTAAACCAAAGGTATATGGGTCATGTGGTACTTCAGTCAATGCAGTGACACCCTTCCGGCCACTGCGTCCTAATCCCATTCCGAGCATGTGTTGAAGCTTGTTCATGAGGTAAACAGATTGCGCACTGATATACAACCCGAGCCTCTGCCAAGGTGAATCCCGACAAAAATACATCCTCCACGCCGTGCTCAATTTCCAGAACTAGTGTAGAAACCTCTAGCGGCGGATATATTGAAGAGTTTCCAAAAATAATTGCTACCCCTTTTACGTGGGGGTACTTCAGTATCTGGTGTAAGGTGGAAAAGATGGCTCTCACCTAGTGCAGCCACGGCCACCCAAGGAGTAGATTGAAGGTAGCTGGAATATCTAAGACATGAAACTCAATGTCCTGCTGCCCCGGGCCAACCTGAGTTTTGATTTGTACCGTCTACATCACCTCCCGACTGGTGTTATCATAGGCCCGTATCACCTGGGCTGTAGGCACAAAATCCCCGGGCTTTAACCCGATAGCATACGCCGTTCTTGACAGACATACATTGATTGCAGACCCAGTGTCGACCAGGACCACCGGTATCCATTTCTCTCTACATTCCACAGAGATATAGAGCGGCTTGTTATGATTAGAGCCCTCAGGCGGTAGTTCTTTGTCTGTGAAGGTTAAGGTCGGGGAAGCTCCACCCAGGAAAACCAACCCCACCAACTGCTCAGGCGTTGTATCAATTGAAAGCTTAGCTTTGTCCATGGCGGAAAGGACAACTTGTCTATGCACCCTCGAGGCCAAAAACAGTCCCCAGATGGAGATGTTTACTTGAATTTTCTTTAGCTATTTCAGCACAGCTTCCTCCTCTAGCAGTTTTTCTTTCTGCCTCTTAGCTTCTTTGTCCTTCCCAGACGCCTCCGGCTGGTCCTAGTGTGGGGACTTGAAGTACTGCCCACTCTGGGTCATATGGTCGACCTCCTCAATATACCAGGTGTCATCTGGGAGATTCTGTCCCCAGTCTTCATCAGTATGGGCCAAACGTAGATCGTCGTCTTCCCACCACATGCCCTCAACAACTGACAGACAACTGTCTGGTCCTGCTGTAGTTGTTTCCGTGCTCACAACACATTCCATCCCCGCAGGGGCCTTGGCCTTTCTTGCCCTATCTTCATTCTTGATCTTCACTTGCTCAAACTGCCTTAACGCGGCTTCCTGTTTAGTGTCTGCCGTACACGTACTGCCCAAGTCCCGAGAAAAATTCTTCGCACCGGTGCTCTGCAGCGATTCTTCCTGATTCTTGGCCATTCCGGCCACTGCAGATGTTCTTGTTTCTGACTGCCCTTGTTTCGGCTGAGACTCCTCAACAACATCTGGCTCATCACTAAGCCACCCTGTAGCATCTGTCGCTCCATTCAGGTCAAACCAATTGACGCTCACATCCCCTAGATCCTGCTTGTTAAAGAACTGCAGACTGGTAATATCCTTTTCCAACTCTGTTAGGTCATCTAGCCCCTGACTCGGTCCATCCTCCCGAACCACATTGATCTCTACCCCAGTTGGAAACTCCATCCTTGGCTTAGCTTGATCTGTTGACACAATATAACTGCACGAGTTATATGCTTCCTCAGTTAAGCTCCCAGGTCCATCAGATTCTGAACCAACATTCCCATTCTCCTCCAAGGTCACCCCGGTTCTGTCTTCGACAGTCACCACCACTGGCTTGGGCTGGGTTGGGGAGGTGCTCATCATGCACAAGTCTATGCTATCTGGGAAGAACACCTCAGGCTTAGGCAGGTGGGAGGGAGTGATGTTTATGGTGGGGTCATACGGGATGGCCATGGTTTGGATTAGGTTTATCTGCCTGGGTGGTGGAGCTTGGTTATGTGGTGGGAGTGGGTTGGTAGTGACATTTGGTTTGTCGGGGGGTGCAATCACCTTGTTGTCAATGAGATCTTGAATCTCATGATGTAGTCTGAAGCAAAAGTCGGTGTCCTGACCTTGCTGCTGATGGAAAACACAGTATTTAGTCGGGTCATGCTTTGGAGGGAGAGGATCGGGTAAAGGCCATTGTTCTAACGATTTTAGATGTCCTTTCCTGAGTAAGACCCCTAGAGCTTTAGACAAAGGCATATAAAGTGGGGTAAAAACCCTCTTGCCTTGGGGTGGATTCTTTGCTGGTTGCGAACTGGTTCCGGATGTACGAGTGAAGGGTGTAGCGGTTTTGGGCGTGGTGGTGACCATGCCAACGTTTGAAGTTCTTGCGGCTGCAGCACTGCTCGTGGCCATATTCGAACCGCGTGCAAATGCCTTCTTGGGCTGTTCCCTCTCTTGGTCAATCAGACCTTACTTCATAACATCTTCAATCTGTACCCCAATCTCATGCAAGTCAGCCAAGGTGGGGAGGGGTAAGACGATCATTTTCTACATCAGCTTGGGTTAAAGGTTGCGCACAACCATCCTTATCTGATCTTTCTCAAGTGGCTGAGTTGTCATCAGGGAGGCTTTAGCCCTCCATCGAGTGACAAAGTCAGAAAAGCCCTCCTTCCGCTCTTGCCTGGTCACCTCAAGATCACGGGTCGTGACCTCGATCTGGGTGTTGTATGAATATTGTGCGACGAAGGCCTCGACTATCTCCTCCCAACTTCTTTTCACTAAGTCCTCCAGCTTGGCGTACCAGATGGCCGCAATACCCGACAGGGTCCGACCGAAAAGTGAAAGTTTCTAGAGTCTCGTTAAGCCCATCGGGTGCAAAATATCAGAGAACAACCTCAGATGAACCACAGGATCGCCTGAACCATCAAAACGATCTATGTGCGGCATCTTGAACTTGTCCGGCAAGGTCTCCGCCGAATCAGTGTATCCATCTTCTATGTCCGAGATCAAGTTAACTCCCTGGGCTCGCTTGAACAGCTTTTCGAGCTTACTCATTTTCAAAGCAGTTAGATTAATCTTAGATTCAAACGGGGTATCTGTTGAGAAGGCTGGTGTCTTTGAAGTCTGTGGTAGGAACGGTGGCGAGATTGGCCCTGTTGGAACGTCCGTATTTTCCCGGACGTTTGCTGTATCCCCGAGTGTTGGAACTCTAGGTGGCAATCAGTTTTGCTCCGGCTTGTTGTGGTTGCTGTTGTTGTTGAAGCCTGGCAATCAGTTTTGCCTATTAAGCTACAACCTCTGTCTGACGAGCAGTATCCCGCTGCATGGCCTGCATGGTCTCTTGGAGTTGACGCATCATTTCTTCCATATTGATTATAAAGTGCTGATCTGACTGAATAGGTGTATATTCTCTCTCTGTGGTAGGAACATAAATCTTAACCCAACTGCACACAGGTGGGGTGGACAATGACTGCTGATTTGGTAATGGCTGTACTGGTGATCTGTGCCTAGACGACCTCCGTCTCGTAACCGGGGGTAATGCAACAAACACTGGTTGTCTGTCAATAAGATCCTCAAATCTGGAAAGCCTCCTACCTCTGATCCAGAGTGCTCGGGGGGTAACTACCTCGTCGGAAGCAATGATGCAATACTACCTTGCAAAAAGGAAAATAAAGCAAAATAAGGAAACGACAAGCAAAAAAACGGATAGCATATCGGCTTAGATAAAGACAACACACAGTTGATATCATAACCTGAACAAACTGTTCTCAAACACCTATCTCTGCCCCCAAATCACTGTCTCAAATCTGATACCTCCAAATACTAATGTCCTCAGACCGATACCCAGACTTGCAACGGATACATACAACTTGTAGAGATACACTCTAGCAGCACATATTAAGCAAGTAAGAGCCAAAACACCCCTATGGTGGGGTAGGGTTTCCCTGTCCTAGTTTCGTCAGGAGCTAGGATTTCACTACGCGCGCATGCGGTTTCAAACAACCTACATTTGGGTAAACAACCTGTCCTAGTTTGGAGCAGTCTCTAAAGCTTCCGATATGCACTAGGTCGAATGGTCAAAAAGGGTGCCTCGGTAAAACCGAGGTTTGTGTTTCCATCGTGGCAGAGCCCGTAACCGGTTAGCCTTATAGCACGCTTTTCCAAGCAAGCCTCCGGCAAACCATTCAGTAATAATAGATAGCAAGCACTGTGACTTAAGCACACCAATGCAAATGCAATGCAAAGAAACACATAAGTGTAAATAAAACAACATATCATGATGTTTGAGTCAAGTTCTCTAAATCCCCAACAGAGTCGCCAGAAACTATAGACCTCCCGAACTCGCTCCGCGCAGCCCCCTTTTCAGAGAGGGCGCAGATTTGGGTTCTAGCTACAACAGTTCAGACTCCTCTCATGGTTTTGTATCTAATCTCACAAAGTGCAATGTAAGACTGATAAATCACCAAAGAGTCCAAATCTGGCAAATCGTTTTGGAAAATCGATTTTAATAAAAAAGGGCCAAACATGGACTGCTTTGCCAGATTACAGAGTCGCCACCTAAATATTTTATTTTTGGGAAATTTAGGATACTCTGACTCGTGCCAAAGGCCACGTGTCCGTCATCACCAAAGTTGCCTCGACTCGGGAACTTGGGTACGAGGGGGGAAGGTCATGAAATGAACACCCCCGCTTGCCCGATCAAAGGATCGGCCTCTACTAATCATGATATATTGTTTTGAAAACACATGTTTTCTTATTCCGGTCATTTAGCTAACTTACTACGTGATGCGCACAACATACAAGTATAGACTAGATCGCCTGAATTGGAATAAAACAATTCAATGTTTGTTTTCGAAAATGGTTTGAATTTGCCACCCTCAAGTGGGCTTAAAACATGATGATTTGCCACTCCAAGTGGGCTTAAAACTCACATTTTGATGAATTGTTCCAATTCAAGTAATGAAGCCTTCATCCACAAGCATTCATGCAGTTATAGCAATTAAGCAAATAGCGTCATGGCAAGCATGCTATCATGGCAACACTTACACACATGCAAGGATGTTCAAGGGTAAACACTTACAGTGTACTTCGAGTCAAAACAAAAGCTAGTTAGAAATCATGCATGATCGTAGCTATGTTAAAATGCCTAATGCAACACATGTAAAATGCAACTAAGTAGGCTCGGCTACCTAATCATGACATATGAATGTGACATTTGATACATGTCTTCAAATCGGTATTGAAATACAATGCAGTTTGAATGATGCGCCGAGCCTGGTGCATGCAAAAACAAATGAATGAATGCAAACATGCAAGCATAAGGTATGTTAATCGAAATATGCCATAAATTAACCATCAAAAGCTGATAAGTAAAAGGGAGAAAGAAATGGGGTTGGAAGACATGCACACACACACGCACCCTTATTACAACATTATGCCCTCTCGACGGAGGGTCCGAATAAACAAACTAACTAGCTACGCTAAGCCAATTAGAATATTACAAACCAACTAATTAACTATGCTAAGCTAATTAATTACAAACCAAATTGAAACTAGCTATGCTAAGCTAATTAGAATATTACAAAGATGAATTAAATGAGCTAAGCACATTAACTAATTAATTAGAAAAACCGGCAAATTAACTAACTAAGTAAAGGAGTTAAAATGGCCTCGAGGGGAGGGAGACATGCATGCTCAGTTTGCTTCGCCAGGAAATGCATTGCTTTGCCTTGAGTTGTCTCTGTTTGCACTCGCGGTGATCTCATAGCATCATACACACTTCCAGGTTACATCTGCCCCAAAACAGGAACATTACACATGAGGCATGCACTATCGATCTCAAATGGTCAAACCAGCTATGTACAGACCTAAGATACTCCAAAACAGTGGCCAAAACACACTAAAACTTAGGCACAAAAAGCAACAAATGCATGCTCATTTATTTGCTCGCAAGCAAGGCACAAAGCTTAACTTTCAAACACATTGAAAGAGTGATATATATGAGAGCATGACAGAGGTACAAGCGCTGAAATCATGTGCCAAATGATGACATATCATGCAAACAACACAAGTATAGCATGTTAGACGACTTAAGCATTAAAACTAGTGAAGTACACAACACTAGGACTATGCAATACAATGCTCAATGGACTAAATCAGCCCTAAATAGACCTCATACATGCCAAGACAGTGGCCAAAACGCTCTGAAATGATAGCATGAAAGGCAAGAAAATGATGTTCATGCATTGGCTCATCAACATGGCATGAGACACAACTCTTAAACACAATTAAGGAGTGATATACATGAGAGTATGACAAGGCTATATACTCTGAAATTATGTGTTAGATGATGACATAACATGCAAACAACACAAATAAGGCATGCTAGAAGGCCTAAAGCACAAGACTAGTAAAGAGCACTACACAAGGAGCACGCAATGCATAGCCTAAACAACCAAACCAGCTTTGGACAGAGCTCAATTATGCCAAAACAAAGGTTAAAACATGCTGAAATGGTAGCCCAAAAGCTTAGATAAGCATGCATACGTATTGGCTCATGATCAAGGCACAAAGCACAACCCACAAAAGCTATGAAAGAGTGGAATATGTGAGAGCGTGACTATGCTATATACACTGAAATCATGTGAGAAATGAGGCTAAGGCATGCAAACACCACATGCATAACATGTTAAAGGCCTCAAAACTCAAAGCCAGTTAAGGCCCTTTACACTACAACCATACTAAGCATTGCTCAAATGACCTTAACCACTCAAAATAGACCTAAGGCAGGTCGAAACAGTAGCAAAAACATGCTAGACTTGCAGCATAGATGGCAAGAAAAATAAGCTCATGTATTGGCTCACAAACAAGGCATGATGCTCAACTTCTCAAAAGCATTGAGAGAGTGATACATATGAGTGTATGACAGTGATATATGCTCTAAAATCACCTATCAAATGATGGCAAATCATGCAAACAACCCATGCAAAGCATGCTAGAGGACTCAAAACACAAAGCTATCAAAGCCTATCATGCTATAGCCATACAAAGCAAGCCTCAAAGGGCCAAGACCACTCAAAATAGAGTTCAAGCATGCTAAAATATGAGCAAAAACATGCTGGAGTGTAGCCAAAATAAGCTAGCATAACGGACTAAAGTAGCAAGCATGCAAAGCTAGTGAGCAAGGTTACACTACAAGTGTAAGAAGCATGCAAGAGGTGACTCAACCAGGCCAAAGCAGAGTTACAACATGCTGAAATAAGACAAAAAATGGGCTTAGGGTAAGCCAACACACGGTAGAATAACAAGCTAACTCATTAGACATGCAAGGCTAGTGAGCAAGATTACACTACAAGTGTAAAGAACAAGCAACCAATGATCAAACAAGCCAAAAATAAAGTTATGATAGGTCTAAAAAGTCACAAAAACATGCTTGAACAAAGCCACAAAGAAGTAGAAACACATGCTCATTTAGTAGGCCATCAACACATGCAAGCAAGACAAGAGGAGAGGGGACCACCCCCTCCTATTTGGGACCTCAAAACCACATTTTCACCACTGAAATTCCTCTGGAATTTAGTGGTTAAAAGGCCAAAAAGGGATAGTTTGAATAGCCTTAAAACGTGGTACAAAAGCTTAGCAAATAAGCAACCAAAGAGGGTAGACCACCCCTAACCTCAACAAGGACTCAAACCAACATTTTTAACACTAAAAAATAGAGCTTTCTGTAGTTAACAACCAAGCCTAAAACAACATGCAAAGGTGGCTAAGATATTATACAAAAATAAGCTTAAAAAGGGAATACGCTCACCCTTGAAGCACAGCAGCAAGGCAGGCCTTCCTCTGAGCCAAAACCAGCTTTTTCAGCTCCAAACAAACCTTCAAGAACCTCAGCTCCAAGGTAGTGGTGTTTGACTAGGTGTTCTAGTGCAAATATGTGAAGAAAACACACTTTTGAACTCAATATATAACAATGGAGAGAGAGTGAGAATTCTAAAGAGAGGGAGATTTTAGCTCAGAAATTTTGTGTACCTCAAACAAGGGAGAGGGACCTCCCCTTATATAGGCAATGCAAGCAAAAAGCTTGCTTGACAAGCTAAAAGCTTGTCTCCATCCCTCCATACACGCATATGGAGGATAACTTCAATGCCCAATAGCTGGCTCAAAAGATCTGAAAATATCTAAAAAAGGAGAAAAAGTGGCTGCTGGCCAGTTAAGGTGGCCGGCCGGCCACTTTCCTTAGCCAACCGGCCACTCCAAGTGGCCTACAAGAGAGAAAAGTGGCCGGCAAGGCCCTCTTCTCCCCAAGGCAAGAGGCAACAAGGTTTGGCCCAAAAACCAAGGCCAAAACACAAAGTGTTAAGAGGCTCAAAGACAAGGCACTCAGCCGAGACCTTCGAGCGCTCGAAACAAGCACAAATATGCACAATCATCGCGTGCACAAATGATGACGTCAAAGTCTTAAGGTCGGTCAAAAATGGGGTGTCTACAGAACCATACGCTTCCACTTTGCCCTTTTGCATTAATACATAACCCAAACCTTCTCGAGATGCATCACAATAAACCGAATAAGCCAAACCCCTCTCCGGAATAATCAATACTAGAGCAATGTTGAGTCTAACCTTAAGCTCTTGAAATGAATTTTCACAAGCCTCACTCCACGCAAATTCAATTCCCTTCCTCGTCAGTCTAGTCAATGGTGAGCCAATCTAGAGAAGTCTTTCACAAAACGTCGGTAATACCCGGCTAAGCCCAAGAAACTCTAGATCTCAAAGGCATTCTTAAGTTATTTCCAATCTTGCACTGCCTCTATCTTAGAAGAATCTACAGTCACCCCTTCTCGGGATATCACATGGCCTAAGAACATAACTTCTTTTAACCAGAACTCGCACTTCCCAAACTTAGCATATAAATAGTGTGCTCTAAGCAACTGAAGTACAACCCACAAGGGTTCCTTGTGTTCCTCTTCAGAGGGTGAATGGATTAAGATGTCGTCAAAAAAAAAAAAACCACGAAACGGTCTGGGAACTCACGAAAGATTTGATCCATCAACTCCATAAACAAAGCCATTGGTTAGCCCAAAAGGTATTATTAAGAACTCGTAATGGCCATATCACAAACGGAATGCCGTTTTCTAAATATCCTTCTCCTTCCTCAACTGGTGATAACCCGATCTCAAGTTAATCTTAGAAGAACAACGAGACCCTTTTACTGGTCAAACAAATCATCTGTACGTGGTAATGGGTACTTGTTCTTACTAGTTACCCGGTTCAACTTTTGGTAATCGATGCGCAGTCGCAATGTGCCATCCTTCTTCTTAGCAAAGAGAGTCAGTTCTCCCCAAGGCGATGTACTAGGGCGAATGAAGCCCTTATCTAGTAGTTCTTGGAGTTGAATCTTTCACCCTTACAAATTGGCAGGTGCAAATCTATATGGTGCGATGGAAATCGGTGCCGCGCCAGGCACTAAGTCAGTGGAGAACTCAATCTCCTTGTGGGGTGGCAAACTAGTAAGATCTTTTGGAAGGATGTCTGGGTATTCACAAACTACCCTCGACTATTCAACTCTGACCACATCACTCTCATTACCCAAGAAAGTTACAAGAAGGAAATTAAGCTCGCCCCGACCACGTGAGTTAGACATCAATGACAAAACTCTCTCAGCTCGGTCCCCTAGAAAATAAAAATAGTCATTACTCGAGGTGTACACCATAACTCTCTGACGGTAACAATTTACAATAGCACGATATGAAGACAACCAATCCATACCTAAGATGACATCGAAACCTGACATGTCTAACAATACGAAAGCAAAAAAAAGTCGGCGACTGGCAACCTCTATCTCACAACCGCGACATCCCCGGTCTAAGACAACCTTACCCCCAACTAGTGACTCTACCTTGAGCAGAGATGCTAACTGAGCCACTTCTAACCCCAAAACTAATGCCAATGCAGATGAAATGAAGGAATGAGATGTACCAGTATCAATCAACACATTGACAATAGAGTTTAATAATAAAAAGTTATCTCTCACAACGGAAGGCGCTGGTAACTGATCTGGCATGGTAACATCATACACGCGTCTTGTGGGTCTCTGATCTACATGCTCACCCCTCGAAGCATAGGTCTGATACACTGATTAAGCCAAAGAGGCTTCCTAATTGGCCCTCGAGGCTTATGCTGAATGGGTAGGTTGATGGCTTTGTGTCTGTCTCGAACCAGACACACCAAATGTGCCACCCGCTTGAGGGCAAAACCTCTTTAAGTGCCCAAACTTCCCACATTGATAACACGTAGGCAGCTACCCTCTCCCCTAACTCTAGCTTTGAGAATGAGCCAAAGACAGTGCAGACTGTTACCCCCTCCTCTCTGCGAGCAAACTGAAGACTTGTGGCCTAACTGACTACAGTTGAAACAAGTGATCCTACCCTAACTACATATCCCTGAACTAGAACTCGATACAGGAAAAATGGATCTGAATTGTGTTGCCTAGGATTGCTACGGGGTGGAACCCTTTACCGTTTGTTGTGTCGTAGCTCCCCCTAACCTTCCTGACTGTTTTGCTTGGAGCCCCTCATCTGTTCCTTCTCAAATTGGATCATGGTCTCTAGGTAAACTGCCGTCGCCTCCACAAGGTGACCGTAATCCCTAATCATAGACCCAACCACCTTGAAAAGGAGCCTGGTCCTTAAGCTCTTCTTGAACTTGATGCAATGGCATTCCTCTGTCATCACAAGTTTCAGTGCTAATCTAAAGAGGTTAGTAAAAACAGCCTCAAACTTAGCTATAGGTGTGTTCAGCTACTTGAGCTTCAAGAATTAATCTCTCAACTTTTGCCTAACAGTGGGAGGCAAAAACTTGTCTTGGAAGGCATTCACATAGGCTTCCCTAGTCACCCCAATACGCTTTCACACATACTTCCACCATTGACCCGCAACTCCCTTCAGCCGGAAAGATGCCAAGGTCACCCTCAACCTGTCTTCCTCGATGCCAAGCATCTCAAACGTCTTCATTATCCGCTTAAACAACTTACCTGCCTTCAGTGGCTCTTTCAAATCCCCCAAAAACTCATCCAGATTCGACCGAAAGAACTTCATCTTTAGAAAGGACGACCCTGCCTCTGTAACATAGGCCTGGACTTGACTCCCAGCCTTGAGAATGTCCATGGATTCTCGTAAAGTTCCAAACATTTCATGGGCCAAAACACCCATGGCTTGTTGACATGCTAGCTTGGCTACAGTGGCCAGACCAACTCTCTCCTCTTATGCCGGAATATCATCCGGTAACGGCATCTCTTGCCTCCTAGGCCTGCCACGCCTACCACTACCACGTCCTGACATCCCAATAAAGGTAACCTAATAGATTAACACATTTAAAAATATGCTAAAGCTAATTCACTCACGTCCTAATATGGTAGACAACAAATAATTCACTCCACATAAGCACCTAATCACATAAACACAAACAAACTTCCTTTCTAGATTATGACTGTTCTGCGACTTTGCCAGAGTTCTAGTTAGAAATAGGAGTGATCAAGTGCTCTTTTAATAGGACTTCTAGAAACTCGTAGACCCAATCAATATCTTTGAAATTAAATCCCATACTCATTTAGTCAGATAAGTATGTTATTACATAGCATACTAGGTCTACTTCTAATATCATCTAGCGAGATAACCCATTATGGTAAAAATCACATCCCATGATCCTAAAGTATTCAGACTCGGCATCTCTAGTACCAAGTTGTAATGCTCCAAAATAATAATAATAACCCATCTCATAATATTCCTTATAATCGATTAATAACATTATATTTTATATTCTATTTATAATCCTTGATCATAAAAAAGATGACATATGCATGTATACATTCATAAATTCTAGATCCTGAATCTATAGCATATGACATACGTACAAACATTGAAATAAAAGAAAGCCCAAGTAATTATATGCCCTAATGGCTATATCTTTCTAAGTCAAAATTTGGGTACATCAAAATGAGTTTATCTTAATACAATTAAAGCCCAAGGTTTGCACAAAAATCATTTCATCAAATAAATAAAAGAAAGCTCTTGGCTTTAAGTCCTCCCAAGCCATGTCCTTGGTGGAGGTATATGTAGGCACCCCATTTTTGACGGCCCTTACGACTTGGACATCCTTGCAGGTACACCCGATGACGAGTCTGTTTGCTCACCAAGCCCTTGAAGTCCTCGGCGGAACGCCACAACTTTGAGCCTTTCTCATCCTCAATCCTTTTTGTCATATTTTTTGGACCATGCCTTGTTTTTCTAGCCAGCATGCCAGCCACCAGTGATGGTCGGCCGACCACCAGTGTTTTCTGCAGATATTTTATGCCAGTTGTGCTAGCTGTTTGCACAGATGCATGCATCTGTCCACACATGGAGGGCTGGATCTCCTTGTAGCAATTTCTTGTTTTTTATACATAGGGACCCCCTCTCTCATGTTTTGGGGTTAGAAAATTTCAGACTAAAAAATTTTCCTCTCTCTCTAAGAATTCCCTACACTTTTGCCTACTTACACTACACTCTTGCCTATACTTCCTTAACCAAATCCTCTCACCTTTGAGCTGAGGTTCCTTGAGGCCTTCTTGGAGCTTTTAAAGTTGGTTTTGGCTTAAATTGTGGCCTATAATTACTCTTTGCTTCAAAAGGTATAATATTTGCTTTATTAGCTTGCTTTGCATTTTTGTTTTTTCTGTCTTTTGTCACTGTTTTTGGGCTGTTTTTGAACTGTAAAAAACTCTATTTTTGTGGGCATGTTTTTGGCCATTTAAGGTAAGGGGGTAGTTCACCCCTCTTCATTCCTTGTTTGAAAGGCCATTTCACCTTTGTTTCCTATTTTCAAACCATCTGTTTTTGGGCCTCTAAACACTGATTTTCAGAGTTTTTTCAGTAGTAAAAATTAGATTTTGAAGTCCAAATTTGGAGGGGTTAGCCTCCCCTCCTTGTGTCTTGTTTGCTAGCCTAGTTGGTGCCATGCCTGAGCTTATTTTTCTAGATTGTTGTAGCTTTATTCTAGCATGCTTTACGCTCTATTTTGGACCATTTTAGCTTTATTTTTGGGTTGGTTATTGCATTTGAGTCTTGTATTGTTTAGTTATAGTGTAATAGTCCTCACAAGTATAGTGTTTTAGGCCTTTAGCCACCACTTGTTTGAGTTGATTGCATGTTTTTAGTGCTTTTCACACTTAATTTCAACACTAATCATCTCTGCAACCTCCCTCATTTCTTGGCTTTTAGTTTTTCTTTGAAAATGGTTTCAAGTCGCTTGCTTGCCTAAGTGTGAAATTGAGGTTTCATATTTAATGGTTTAATCCCTTAGGGGGTTCATTACCAACGGTATGATACTTCTTTCATACCTAAAACAACTTGTATTTTGAGCCCTCTTTCCATTAGAGGACTTTAATTCACCCAATGGACTTAATTGGATTAAAGAATGGTTGGTAAACTAAAATGAGTAACTAAAACTTAGGATTAAAAGTGAGCAAGATAATAACTTGGTGTGTTCAATCGGACGTTAATTGAACACAAGGTAGCTTGGGCCATTTCATTCTTGTTAGTGATTGAAATGATCCAAGTCTCCAAGGTCAACTTCTTCCCTTGATCTTTCATGAAAAGAAGGTGGTTTGTGTCTTGTTTTGCATTTATTGAGCTTGTATCTCTTGAGTCACAAGCCATCATGCAATGAAGTTGCTTGAATTGGTAGTTTATGGCATAAGTTCACCACTCCTTGGACTTACTCATGAAAATGAGGGGTGAGTTGTGAAAACAATCTATGAGAATACCCTCTTTTTGCTCTGTTTGTCCTATATTGCAGCAAGATGAACCAGTGCATCAGTAGCCGGTAGGCCACTTTCCATGGCCAGCAGGTGGCTGGCAGAACACCATCCATGGTCGGTAGGCCACTTTCATGGCCGACAGATGGCCGACAATCTTCACCAATGGCCGGCTGGCTACTAATGCAAATCTCAACAGAGTGTTGGAAAGGTGGAGCAAAATTGTTTTGGAGGTGTTCAATTGTGCAAACAGAGACTTTCGGGAGCCAAACTGTGGTCTTTTCGGGTGGAGATCGAGCATGTGCATGCACGTCCTTCGTTTCCCGAGGCAGAGTAGCTAATTAGTTTAATTTACTTAGTTAGAGCCTCGCCCACTACCTGATCCTCTCTTGCCTAAACACAACCCGGTCAAATATTATGTTTTCACTAGCAGCACGGTCATGACACCGACCAATGCTACAGGCTGCGTCATGAGATTCAAGATCTCATCAATAACAAGGTGATAGCACCACCCCAAAAGCCAAATGTGACCACCAACCCTCTTCTGGCCCACAACCAAGTTCCCCCACCCTGGAACCTAAACCTAATACACACACTGGCATATACATCACCCCAGCCCATTTACCCAAGCCTGAAGTGTTCATTCCAGAAAGCACAAACTTGTACATGATGGACATGTCCACACTCCGACCTAAACCCATGGTGGTGACAATGGCAGAAGGAGGGAAGTTGGCCTTGGAGGAGAATGCCAGTCCATTGTCTGAGGGCTCTACGGACTTATCTGAGGGGGGTATGAACCGTGCTATTACATTGTGTCAGTTGATCAAGCTAAACCAGAAGTGGTATTGCCGACAGCGACGGAGGTCAATGTGGTAAAAAAGGATGGCCCAAGTCAGGGTTTGGACGATCTAGTGGAGTTGGAAGAAGACTTAGACAATCCGTAGTTTTATGACAAGCAAGATTAGGGGGACATGCAGATTGATTAGTTTGATTTGAATGGGTCGACAGACAACTTTAGGTGGTTGAGCGATGAACCCGACGTGGAAGAGGGAATTGAACCAAAACCTGCAGTGGCCGGAATGGCCGAAGAAAAAGGGAAATTACTGGAGAGCACCGACATCAAGAATTTAGTTTAGGAACTGGGCGCCGTGAGTACCGCAGATACAGAACAGGAAGCCGCGTTGACACGGTTTTTGCAAGAAAGGGATCAAGACAAATAGGAAGCTGGAAAAACCTAACTCCCTGCGGGGAATACTTGTGATGAGAGAATGGTCAGACCGAAGCCGAACAATTGTTTTTCAGTGACCTGAGGAATATGGAGGGAGGACGACGATTTACTCCTGGCTGACATCGATGAGGACTAGGGTGAGTCCCCGCTAGACAATACCTGGTATACTGAGGAAATTGACCACATGACGAGGAACGGGCGGTATTTTAAGCCCCCGCACTTGGACCAAGCTGAAGCTTCCGCGAAGGATAGAGAGGTTGAGAAGCAGAAGGAAAAAAAGTTGGAAAAAGAGGCAGTGCTAAAACATCCGAAGAAGATTCAAGTCGATATTTCAACTTGGGGTCCGCTCCTGGCTTCTCGGGTGCATCGACAGGCTGTATTATCAGCAATGGACAATGCCAAATTGTCCATTGACACCATTCCTGAACAGGTTGTGGGACTAGTTTTCCCAGGTAGTTCTAGTCCAACCCTAACTTTTTCCGAGAAAGAACTGCCGCCAGAAGGCTCAGCACATAACAAACCTCTGTACATATCAGTGGAGTGCAGAGAAAAGTTGGTACCAGTGGTATTGGGCAACACCGGGTTAGCAATCAGTGTCTGTCTATTGCACACAGCCTATGCCATCGGCCAGAAACCAGCAGATTTCGTGCCTACAGCCTAGGTGATTCGGGCGTACGACAATATGAGCAGAGATATGATGGGCATAGTACAGATCAGAGTTCAAGTGGGCCCAGCGCCACAAGATATTGAGTTCTATGTCCTGGATGTGCCGGCCACTTTCAGTCTATTGCTAGGAAGGCCGTGGCTACACCAAGTAAAAGTTGTCTCCTATTCCCTTCACCAAATGCTGAAATATCCCCGTAGAAAGGGGGTGGCTATTGTGTTCGGGAATTCATCTATCCATCCTCCGCCAGAGGTAACTACACCTGTGTTGGAAATTTTTTATGGTGAGGAGGATGTTTTCCTTTCTAGATTGTGATGCCCCAAATTTTTTGAAATATCAAGGGAAATTAAATAAACAAAATGACTTAATAAACCAAAAAGTTGACATCTTAATAGGGTAATCCAACTCTCGTACATAACCAAATGTCCAAATAACAATAGATAAAAACTTAAAATTATCCAAATACAACATCAAATGAAATTATAAAGTCCTTAATAGCTATTATATAAAATAATATAATTTACTCGGCTCTACTCGGGGTCTCAGGTCAGACAAGGCTCTACGTTAGCGTCGACTCCATTTCAGCTTCAATTATTTTCTCGTCAAGACCTGGCATAAAACGCCAGGGCAACAAAAATATATGCCTTGAGTTTTGCAACACAGTAAGAAAACATAACCAACCTACCATTCTTTTTAAGAGAAAAATAATGAGATTATAAACACGAGATAATAATATAATTGTAAACATGAATTACAACCATTAAAATAATTTCAATAATTTTAATAAATTAGGTGACACTCGAAATCTCACCAAAGAGATTGAACTTACCAACCACTAAGCATGGAAACGGTTAATTTGAAACCCTCCCTTGGTCAAATATTTAAGTGTTACCAATCGTAACTACCAGGGATGCCCACGTCCGGAGTTATATACCCAAGTAGTAGCATCCGTGGTCTGCTCCAAGGAAACGGTCTGCCAGGGGTACGTAACCTCCCTGTGTGCCACCGGCACATCCACCCTTATCCCAAAACCAAATACCGAAAAGGATTCAAATAAGTCCCGTGCCATCTTAGAGTTTCGCAACACAATTTATGTGAGAATTCTCAAAACCAGGGCTCACCCTGAACAATCGGTATTAACCGTCAATCCCTTGGTTTCATACACTCTTTAAAACCAAGACTCACTCTGAAAACTGGTATTAACCGTCAATTGTTAACTTTGTATATGCCTTTAATCCTTTCAGTTAATTTTGATATTAATCACAAATAATGTTATACCAACTCATTAAAATTCCCAACATAAAATATTACACATGTCATACAATAATAAATAAATGTACAGCATTTAAATAAACAATTTATTTAAACCATGGTATGAAATAATAATTTGGATACAAAGAAAAAAAACCAAAGTCACACACGTGCATGGATTTTTAATTTACAAGATTAGACTACCACAATATTAAATAAACCACAATACGCCCATACATGGATGGCTAATTTACTATATTTGATGGATTGGACCAACACAATAACTGATTTTTATCCAAATAAATAATTGAAGTGATGATCTTAAACCTGTCTAGAAATTTTCAGGTTATATCTTAGGTAATAAAAATTATAAATAAATTATTTATACAGTTCTAAAATTCGTGAAAATGTACAGAATATTCAATAAATATGTTTGGGTCATTTTTCAGAAATAAATTCCCAAAAATAAGTTATAAATAATTCTGTAAAATTCCCAGAAATTTTATGACACAGATTTATCACATTTTCTTAAATTAATTCCATACTTAAATTTATAAATCAGATCCATAATCTAAAAATTTAGTATGGAATTAGACTTCTCAAATTTCATATTTTACTTAGAAATTACTAGATTTGGTTTAATATAGAATTTTTAATGAGTTTTTAAACATATAGTAAAATCTATCTTACAGTAGCAGATTTAATTATAAATTTGTATAAATTCGTACCAAGCTCAATAATTGTTGAAACAATTCCTAGATGAACTAGACATCATTTTCAACAACTTTGTAGAAAAAATCATTTCAAAATTTTGAGCATAAAATTATCTAAAAATTCGTACAAGTTTCTGGCAGATTGAAGAGTTATATAATCAAACCAAATAAAATCTTTAATCATCTCTTTAATAGCACAAACTACACATGCAAGTCTAATTCCAAGATTATATCATGATTTTAAGGCTAGTAATAAAGAAATGACCTTCAAATATTTAACATACCAATTACAAATTTACATACAACTATAAACAAAATTTTATCTAAAGTTTTAGCTATGTTAACATATGAACACAAATCTAAAAATTTAGAATGAGACGGTTATGAGAGTTTTCTTACTATGTTAGGTTGCTAACGATTTATCTTCCGAATTTGATTTATGATTCTGAACGTAAGATATGATCGTCCTGGCTCCATGATCGTCTTGCTGAAATTTCACATCAATCGGACGCGATCTCACTGTTGATCTGCCATTGGATTCTCTTAGAACTTTTAGTTGTTGATCATCATCTTAGACTCAGAATTTACAAGATCTAACCCCAAAAATGGATTCTACACGTCGAAAAACCTAAGGGTGGTCATCCCCAAAGTCATAGGACCACTCGATTAACTTAAATGTGCTAGGATGCACCGTAGCACCATGAGCCAAGAAACATTGGATAAAATTTAGTTCATCTTCTCCAACAGCCACAGCATGCACGACAGAGAGACCCAGAATTTTAGTTTCAATGTCCCTAGTTCAAATACTTGTATCTTCTTCATCATAACTCCGTTTTATCTTATTTTTCTGTCATTGGATTTACCTCACGGCCTAGTTTTTGGTTCACTACTCACAAGCCTTGTTCCATCTCTTTTTGCATGCCGTCGGATCTCTAAAATTTGACAAAAAATTAGATTTTTTCCTACCATCTCGAACATTTCTTCGAACCATCTTTCGGACCCCATAACTTTCTTAATTCTTAACGGTTTTACTTCATTCTTTCGCCAATCTCTTCAACTTACTTCGTACTTCATCTTACATGGCCTATTTGTCTCACTTCTTCCCGGAATGGATGGTTTTGGCATGCCGAAAGTAAGCCGAAAACCAATTTTTGAGCTTCAAAATAAACTTCGCTAACTTTGCTTCTTTCTCCTCCATCTTCCTTCTTCTTCTCTTTCTTCACCTACAACACTTTGTGAATGGTGGTTCTAGATGATAATGGAAATAGGTGATGGTGGTGGTGGTGGCGGTCCGACGGTGCGCCAATAGTGGTGAAGTTCGCGGGTTGGTGGTTCGGTGGTGACAGTATGGGTTGAGGCCATGGCTATGGAGGTCGGGGGGAGGAGGAAAAACATAGATAAAGAAGGAGAAAGAGAGTTTTGAGAATGAGAGGTGGAGGGAGAGGGAGAACCGAAAGAGAGAGATATATGAAACGGATAGAGAGAGATATCAAATTAGAAGAGAAGCAAAATGAGGAAGATGAAAAGAAATTAAAAAAAAGGAGAAATAGAACACTTGGTGGTATGGCATCAGCATGTTCACCACGTTTTGTTTTGGTAATGATAGCTGAGAGAGGGGTGCATGTGGAAGGTGAGAAAACATGGGGAGCAAGCCCATGGTTTTTTTTTTTTTTTTTTTTGGATTGGATTTTAGTACAGAAAATATTAGGTTTCAGTATAATTTGATTACAAAAAAATATAGAGAAAAATATAATAAAAATATCATAAGGTTCAGAAATTAATATTGAGTAATAATATAAAGTCAAAAAATATTTTATTTCATTTTATTTTGAATAAATGTTTAGTATAAAAATATACAGACTATTAAATTCAAAATATTGTGAATAATTATTTAAGAAAATTATATATTATTTTTATTATATAAAAATACAGGATTTCACATGGATTTACCCTAGCTGAGGCCCAAGTAGTGGAAAACATCTTGGCAATCGATGAGGGCTTGTATGTCAGTGCCCAATCAATCTATTTCATGAACAAGCTCCAACATGTGCCAGGAATGGGGTTGGGAAGAAGTGGCCGGAAGGGCGTCACAGCATTGGCCGATGTGCCACATAATCCACGTGCCTTTAGTCTTGGCTATACACCCACCAAAGACGATTGGGTTAGGAAAGGAAAAGAGATGGCAGGAAGAGCCAGAGCTAAGCAGATTGGGAAGCGCTATGAGCTGGTGCACAGACCAATCCGGGGAACCCTGAATGGTCAGTTTCCCTGAACCCTAGTTCAACTCTGAGAAGCAGCGAGTTCCTGGCTTTGAAAATTTCTTTGATTTGTAGCTACAAGACAGTGATACAGAGGAAAGGGCTCGGCCAATTACTGCTGAAGCTGAAAAGAGCATAGAAAATGACTCAAGCAGTAGCGAACTTGAAGTAAGGGCAGCACTGGCATGTCTCCTTTCGGATCCCCCGCTTGACTGAGAGAGCTTGGGGGATAACCTGACCGTTCCCATGATTGGGGACCAACCAGGTGTGAACCCTTCTAGCAGTATTTTGGATGTATCTGATGTACCATCTCTCATTTGGCCGCTGGAGGAGGGCTACTTGCCTAGTAGTTTTGAGTTGGGTAGTGAGCCAGAATCTAATTCCACAGAGTCTGCGGAGTCAGAATCAGATTTCGGTTCTTCTGAGTCTCAGTCCGGTATTCTTGGGGGTGATAACCCGGATGGCAATGTCTTGTCCAGGTCGTCCTTTTCTTTTTCTTTTGAGTCAGTTG
The DNA here is from genome assembly GCF_055761805.1 of Camellia sinensis. NCBI lineage: Eukaryota > Viridiplantae > Streptophyta > Magnoliopsida > Ericales > Theaceae > Camellia > Camellia sinensis. The sequence continues at coordinate 56,462,941 of NC_138967.1, forward strand.
TAACCAAAGAGCTGGATAAGCTGGACTTTATAAATGAGAATGCCACTGCAGATTCTGAGTATTTCTCTGTGCCCCTTGTTTATTGCATTGATTAGGACTTTCAAAATTTTAATGAAAACGATGAGGAAGGAATTCCTTTGGTTTTGAAAATTTTGATTAATCGAGAGGATGAGAGGTTTGTAAAACCCCTTGCTAATGAAATCATTGCTTTTAACATGGGTATTGAGAAGGATCCACGTCTAGTCCAGATTGGGTCCACGTTATCTTCGGAGGAGCGCGAGCGTTTAGTCGCTTTATTAAAAGATTTTGAAGATGTTTTCGCATGGTCCTACGAAGACATCCTTGGAATCAATCCGAAGATTGTACAGCATCAGATCCCTTTTGACCCCGATGCCCAACCCGTCAAATAGAAGTTATGGAGAATACGTCCGGATTGGGCGCTGAAGATTAAGGAAGAGGTCACCAAGCAGATAGACGCAAGGTTCTTGCTAGTATCTAAGTATCCAACATGGTTGGCCAACATTGTCCCAGTGCCGAAGAAAGATGGCAAAATTCGGGTGCATGTGGACTTCACAGTTTTGAAGCCAGTCCAAAGGACGACTTTCCCTTGCCGCACATCGATGAGTTAGTGGATTTCACTGCAGGCCATGCATTGCTCTCCTTCATGGATGGATTTTTCGGGTATAACCAGATTCTGATGGCACCCCAAGGATAGAGAGAAAACTACTTTACTACGCTGTGGGGAAACTACTGCTATGGGGTGATGCCGCTTGGGTTGAAGAATGCCGAGGCTACTTATCAAAGGGTTGCAACCACTATTTTGCATGATATAATCCTTAAAGAGGTGGAGGTGTACGTGGACGACATGATTGTCAAGTCCAAAGAAAAAGAGGGCCACTACATCGCCTTAAAGAAATTATTTCAACGGATCAGAGAATACAAACTGAGGTTGAATCCATATAAATGTACTTTCGGCATAATAGCAGGGAAAATATTGGGTTTCTTGATCACACAGAGGGGCATTGAGGTCGATCATTCCAAAATCAAGGCCATCCTAGAAATGCCACCACCAAGGACTGAAAATGAGGTGCAAGGCTTTCTAGTATGTAAGCATGATGTGTATTAGATGCAAGCATGATGTGCAGAATCAATGTATGTAGAAGTCAGATACAATGTGTGAATCTAGTATGTAAGTGCAATACGACAGATGTAGTGTATTAGTACAGTTTGGGAAGTTTTCAGTTGAATTTTTAGCGTCAGTGTGTCTGTGGAAATTTGATGCCTGGTATGTAAAACTAAAGAAATTACCTGAATACTGTAGAGGCTAAGCAGTGCCTCTCTCATTTGTACCATCCCCATCAGGGAGGCTATCAACTCAAGAGCGCCTCCTGTATACTCGATGGATGCCTGTAAATGTAGTTTGAATGATCAATATCAGCAAATGAACATATCTGAGATGAAGTATGGGGTGCAAATGTAAAGTGTGGTTCATACCTAAGTCGGGCCTCAGACCCCAACAGGCTCGTGACCAGCCGCCACAGGCTCAATCGGAACCTGGTAGGCATCCCCTGTGTGTCATCAGCAAGTCAACGTGGTAGGAAGCTCTGGCTAGTCAGTCCTCTGCCTCGCCCGAGAAGCTCCTCTACCACTGGCCCTGCTCGCTCGAGTCACTCTAGGCCTCTCTCTCGCGGCAGGCGCTCTCAACTCCTCACCTCCACAAACGCCAGTTAGAGGCGGCATCAAATGTGTCTGGATGAAGGCTGCATAGTCACCCTCCACTCGTAAGTAGTTGGCGTCCAGGCCCACCATAAACTGGATGACCTCCTCAATGGATAAGCCATCTGTAGATCGCATAGACCATGGCAGAACCATCAGAATGATCGAGTCAGGCAGGCCCATAATCTGGTGCACGAAGCGCTCGCCCAAGAACTAGGCCCAGCAGATTGGGTCCTCGAGTAGAATGTGGTAGCGGGAGGTGGTCCAGGCCCCAGCATACTGGTCCCGAATCCCAGCTGGCATCAAGGCCCATGGCTGCCACATGATCTACAAATAGAGGTTGTACAGATTATTAGTTGCTGTCAGTTGCTAAATGTGAATCAGAATAGTTTCAAAGAAAAAATGACTGCGTTTCGGATTACCTCATGGGCAGCTACTATGTCGAAGTGATGCCTGAAGAATGTGAAGGGCTCACAGGTCCTACGTTGGAGCCGACTGTCATATCTCTACGAATAGGGGACTGCCAATGGAAGCTCCTTTATAGCCTCTGAGGCGAGAGTTAGAAAGTATGCATGCACCTATAGCTGCGGGGAGGATGTAGTGGTATGTGATCAATACAATGTGAGCAGATATAGAAGTGAAAAGCAAAAAGCATACAGTATGAGCAGATACAGAAAGTGCCAAGTAGAAAGCATGTGTGCTAAAAAAGATGTAAAGCAGAAACTGTAAAGAAACTGTAAAGTGCTAAGTGGAAATTGAGATGTGTACCTCCCAGGCTCGCTAGTAGCCTCCAATCAAGTCTCCTCGCAGACGGGAGGTAAAGCTCATGTATCCGTATAAAATGGCGAGGCCGGTTCCACCCCAGTCATAAAAACGAACCTGAGGGAGGGTCACCAGGGCACTTAGCAAATGCAGGCGTACGGTGTTCCACCTGATCGAAAATAAGGTGGTACCGAAGACGAACATCAGGAAGCCCCTGGCATATTGCTCTGTCTCCTTTACTGTCTCGAGCTTGCTACCTCTGAATCGCTCGGTGAACCAGGTGTATCTGACCATGCCCGTCCGGTATGTAGGTGCATGTGCCCCCAACAGCTCGAACCAGGCTGCCTCCCACTCCTACATGTCTATATCAAGAGGGATCAGGTCCCCCCTCTGCGTCCAAGCCGGTGATCATGGCGAAGTCGTAGAGAGTTATCGTCTTCTCCCCTGTGGTGGAAAAGTGGAAGGAGTTGGTGGTGTCCCACCACCTCTCCATGAGCCCTACTAAGAGAGGACTGCTCACGACTACCCGAGTCACGCCAGAGCAGAAAATGCCAAAGCTAGCCTCATCAATGATGTCGTGAACTCCAGCGAGGAGCTCGTCCTACTAATCTCGAGCAATCGTAACACCGTAGCCTCTGAAGGCGCAAGACTCACCATGCGGCAAAGACAGATGAATCAGATATAAGGCAGTCCATGAAATGCAATCAGATGAAGGCAATGCAAGAAATGCAAGTAGAGAAAGGCAAAATGCATGAAAATAGAGTTCATACCTCAACAGCATTAGTCGACAAGTGAAAAGCCAGCTTCCTCTGTAGGAGGTCCTCCGGTGCGCCGCGAGCAAACTCAGTGAAGTGTTTGATGCCTCCGACAATAGGCAATATATGTGTTTGGGGGTGATATCTCTTCGGATTAAAAGGTTGTACCCTCAGCGGTAGCGGCTCTGGCTCGGCCTTAGGTTTGAACTCTGCCTCTAGGTCGGCCTCAAGGTTAGCTACTGGATCCTCTACCTTGGGAACAGGTAGAACTACTGGGGAAATCTCGGGAGGAGCCCCGTCATGAGGAATCTCGTCCGCCATTTGGAAAATGGGTGCGAAGCAAGTGAAAAAGTGAAGAAAAATGCCAAAAAGAGGGTAAACTTGGAAAAAGTCAAACCCTAAGAGAGAGAAAGTGGAAGAAAAAGTTAAAGCCGGGAAAAGTGCACAGAACTCGAGAGAAACTCGAGGGGAATAAGCCTAGAATGGTGGAAATGAGGAAAGAAGCACCGAAATCAAATTTCAATCGGTTTATAGTGAAGGAAACAAAGAGGGTTTAGCGAATCAACTTCACGCGGGGCGTTGGAAAACGCATAGAAAGCACGAATCTAGAGAGAAAGAGTGTCTAGAGAGAGAGGGAGGAAGATTTCAGATATGAGGTTGTGAGGAAATGAAGAGTTGTGGCCTATATTTAAAGACCCGAGGCTAAAAGACCAAAAAGCCCCGAATCTGCCATGGATGGTTGGCCGAGGGCCAGCAAAGCCCATCGGTGGCCGACAAGGCTCATTAGTGGCCGACACTTGGCTAGCAGCCTCCCCTTGTGGCCGACAGGTGTCCTATGGCCTCCCTTGGGGTCTTGATGTTGTTTTGTGTCCTTGGTTTCCAAGAAGTGTAAGGACAACTTACTGCTTGGTTCAATTTGTCTCTACGAAAGCTTTAAGCTGTGTTTTTCGGTGCACGATGTTCGTCACTTGTCAACATGAACGAGGTGTATCCTTTAAACATATGGTAATTCTTCCGGGAGGTAAATCAGAAGTTTGCTATTGACTTTGTTTTTGTTATGCTTTTGTACCTTGCGTGGAACATGCATTTTGTTTTGTTGCATGAATATGCATTTCTCCATTGGTGTATCTAATATGCATTTCACGTTGTTGCATAGAATATGCATTTCACGTTGTTGCATGAACATGTATTTCGCTTCTTTACGTAGAACATGCATTTCATATATGTTGTTACACAAGGTATGTATTTCACTCATACTGCATGTGCGTCTTGTATCCGTTATGAATCATGCATAGAAGATGCTTCCACTCTTGAATCACGTATAGAATATCCTTCTTTTTTTTTTTTTTTGGTTTCGCATAGAACATGCCATTAACATTGCATCTCGAGTGTTTGTTTCTCATAGAACATGCCATTGCCATCATATCTCGGTTGTTTGTGTTGTATTGAACATGCCTTGTTACTGTATCACACTTGTTAAGTTTCTTTCTTACACATGCACGATATTGTATGTACGGTTCATTCAGAGGAATTCTGGGTAAAATCATTTGTCCCATTTTCGGATCATATCCTTTTCTCCTATCGTGTGAGACGCGTTAGGATTGTTACCTTTAGGTTAAAAACATTCGGGTACGCCCGATGTTCACACCACCCTTCAGTTAAAAACATTCGGGTATGCCCGGTGTTCACACCACCCTTTGGTTAAAAACATTCGGGTGCCCCTGGTGTTCACACCACCCTTCGTTTAAAAACATTCGGGTGCGCCCGGTGTTCACACCACCCTTCGGTTAAAAACATTTGGGTATGCCTGGTGTTCAAACCACCTATCGGTTAAAAACATTCGGGTGCACCTGGTGTTCACACTACCCTTCGGTTAAAAACATTCGGGTGCACCCTGTGTTCACACCACCCTTTTTCTCCTCACGCTTGCAACGCGTTTGGATCTCGATTGAGACCACGGGTGTGCCTGACGGTTACATCGCTCTTCGCCTTTCCTGCAGGACGCATAGTTAAGCTTTAGTTTTCTTACATCCTTTCTGCATGAAATGTGGCTTGGCTTGTGTTTCTCATGCGTGGTGTGTTTATCTACTTACTTCTTTTCATGATTGGAATTGTTGTACCTTGTTTCAGTTTGTTTAAATGTGGCATTTTCTTTACATTGCATTTGCATTCAATTGTTTCATTGTACAGCCTCATTGCATGATCATAAGTTATGTTCTTGCGCATATCATTTGCATTTTGCTATAGAACTACACGGGTTTGATTCCTTACAAAGGGCTACGTAGGCAGCCTATGGGCACAACCATTTATTTTTGTCTTGATTGTTTGTCCAAGTCTTACGGCCTTATCAAAATGGGTCATCTCTGGGCTTTGACATTCACTCACGTCATTTCAAGACTCCGAGTTCTGTGAAAGGGGGGCAACTGTAGACACCCTATTTTTGACGGACCCTACAACTTTTACGTCCTTGCACGTACACCCGATGATGAGTCTATTTGCTCACCAAGCACTCGAAGTCCTCGGCGGAACGCCACAACTTTGAGACTTTCTCATCCTTTATCCTTTTTGTCTCATTTTTTGGACCATGCCTTGTATTTCCAGCTTACAACCTCTGGTGGCTTGCCGGCCATCCCTAAAGGCTATCGGCCATCACTTTTGGTTTGTTGGCCACTGATGTGGCTTGTCGGTCACTAGTGATGGCCGGCCGGCCACCACTGATGGCCGGCTGACCACCAGTGTTTTCTACAGATATTTTGTGCCAGCTGTGCCAGTTGTTTGCACAGATGCATGCATCTGTCCACACATGGAGGGCTGGATCTCCTTGTAGCAATTTCTTGTTTTTTATACATAAGGACCCCCTCTCTCATGTTTTGGGGTTAGAAAATTTCAGACTAAAAAATTTTCCTCTCTCTCTAAGAATTCCCTACACTTTTGCCTACTTACACTACACTCTTGCCTATACTTCCTTAACCAAATCCTCTCACCTTTGAGCTGAGGTTCCTTGAGGCCTTCTTGGAGCTCTTAAAGTTGGTTTTGGCTTAAATTGTGGCCTAGAATTACTCTTTGCTTCAAAAGGTATAATATTTGCTTTATTAGCTTGCTTTGCATATTTGTTTTTTCTATCTTTTTCCACTGTTTTTGGACCGTTTTTCAATTGTAAAAAACTTTATTTTTATGGGTTGAAATTGGTGTTTTTGGCCATTTAAGGTAAGGGGGTAGTTCACCCCTCTTCATTCCTTGTTTGAAAGGCCATTTCACATTTCTTTCCCATTTTCAAGCCATCTGTTTTTGGGCCTTTAAACACTGATTTTCAGTTGTAAAAATCAGGTTCTGAAGTCCAAATTTAGAGGGGTTAGCCTCCATCTCTCTTGTCTTGTTTGCTAGCCTAGTTGGTGCTATGCCTTAGCTTGTTTTTCTAGCTTATTGTAGCTTTATTCTAGCATGCTTTAGGCTCTATTTTGAACTGTTTTAACTTTTTTTTGGGTTGGTTATTGCATTTGAGTCCTGTATTGCATAGTTGTAGTGTAATAGTACTCACAAGCTTGGTGTTTTAGGCCTTTAGCAACAACGTGTTTGAGTTGATTGCATGTTTTTCATGTTTTTCACACTTAAATTCAGCACTAACCATCTTTGCAACCTCTCTCCTTTCTTGGCTTTTAATTTTTCTTTGAAAGTGGTTTCAAGTCACTTGCTTGCCAAAGTGTAAAATTGAGATTTCATACTTAATGGTTTAATCCTTTAGGGGGTTCATTACTAACGGTATATACTTCTTTCATACCTAAAGCAACTTGTGTTTTGAGCCATTTTTTCCATTAGAGGACTTTAATTCACCCAATGGACTTAATTGGATTAAAGAATGAAATGAGTAACTAAAACTTAGGATTAAAAGTGAGCAAGATAATAACTTGGTGTGTTCAATCGGACGTTAATTGAACACAAGGTAGCTTGGGCCATTTCATTCTTGTTAGTGATTGAAATGATCCAAGTCTCCAAGGTCAACTTTTTCCCTTGATCTTTTATGAAAGAGAGGAGGTTTGTGTCTTGTTTTGCATTTATTGAGCATGCATCTCTTGAGTCACAAGCCATCATGCAATGAAGTTGCTTGAGTTGGTGGTTTGTGGCTTAAGTTCACCATTCCTTGGACTTACACATGAAAAGGAGGGGTGAGTTGTGCAAACAATCTGTGAGAATACCCTCTTTTTGCTCTATTTGCCCTCTGTTGCAGCAAGACGAACCAGTGCATCAGTGGCCGGAAGGCCACTTTTCATGGCCAGTAGGTGGCTGATAGACTACCATCTATGGCCGGTAGATGGCTAGCAATCTTTGCCAATGGCCAGATGGCTACTGATGCAAATCTTAGCAGAGTGTTGGTAAAGTGGAACAAAATTGTTCTGGAAGTGTTCAATAGTGCAAACAGAAACTTTCGGGAGCCAAACGGTGGTCTTTTCGGGTGGAGATCGAGCATGAACATGCACATCCTTCGTTTCCCGAGGTAGAGTAGCTAATTAGTTTAGTATAGTTACTTAGTTTAATTATTAGTTGCAATTGTTTTGTAATTATTTAATTAGTTAGTTAGCTAATTAGTTCATTTGTTGTTGTAATAATAGTTAATTAGTTTAACTAGTTATTTATTTTGGTTTGTAATAAATAACTTAATTAGCTTAATTAGCTTAGCTTAGTTCTCCATTTGGACTCTCCTTCGTGAAAGCGTAACGTAATAATGTGTATGTCTTCCAATCCCACGCCTTTCTCCCTTTTATTTAACTGCTTTTGATGGTTAGATTAGGAGCAACGTGTTTCAATTAGCATACCTTATGCTTGCATCCATTCATTTCGTATTGCATGCACCGAGGCTTGGCGCATCATTCAAACTGCATTGTCATTTCAAATACTTCGTTGAATATGTGTTTAGACTACATGTTATCAAATCAATTCATATGCCATGTTTTGTAGCCGAGCCTATTAGTTGCATTATCGCACCTGTTGCATTAGGAATATTGCATAAGTTAGGAATCATGCATTTTTCTAATTAGTTTTTTTTTCTCGGCTTGGAGTACTAGGTGAGTTTTTAGTGCTTTAGCATACTTGCATGAGTGTAAGTGATTGCCACGATTTGCATGGTTGCCATGAGGCTAAATGTTTACTTGTTGAACTGTTTGAATGCCCGTGGATGAAGGCTTGTTGTTTGAATTGGAACTATTCAATAAATGTATGTTTAAGCCCACTTTGTTGAGTGGTAAATTCGTAAACTTTAAGCCCACTTGCGGTGGCAATATCAAATCCTTTTCGTAAAACAAACATGAAATTGAATTGTTCCAATTTAGGCAAACTACTCTATACTTGCTTGTGCGCGGATCACATAGTAAACCTAGCCTAATAACCGGAACAAGAGCATATAATGTTTATAAAAATCATATCATGATTAGTAGAGGCCAATCTTTGATTAGGCGAGGAGGGATGCTCAATTCATGACCTTCCCTTCTTGTACCTAAGTTCCCCAGCCGAGACAACTTTGGTGATGACGGACACGTGGCCTTTGTCACGAGTCATGGGTTTTCTAAATTTTCCCAAAATAAAATATTTAGGTGACGACTCTGTATCTGGAAAAACAGTCCAATTTTGGCATTTTTTATTCAAAATCAAATTTTCAAAAGATTTGCCGGATTTGGACTCTTTGGTGTTTATCAATTTCACATTGCACTTGTGAGATTAGATTCAAAACCGCAAGAGTTCGAACTGTAGGGCTATTTTCGAGTTTCCGAAAGGGGGCACGAAAAAGTCGAGATACAATTTCTGGCGACTCTACTGGGGATTTAGAGAACTTGACTCGTACTCATGATATGACATTTTATCTACACTTATGTGTTTCTTTCCATTTGCATTTCCATTGGTGTGCCTAAGTCACTGTGTTTGCCGTCTGCTATTCCTAGACGATTTGCCGGAGGCATGCTTAGAAAAACGTGCCAAAAGGCTGACCGGTCGCGGGCTCTGCCACGATGGGTACACAACCCTTAGATTTGGACTACCGCTGTACCATTTGATCCTCTTTCACTTCTCAATGTTAGGTGTGAGAGGTATATTAGGTAGTCTTGCTAAGGTACCCTTTTTGACTAATCGGCCTAGATGCATATCGAAAAGCCATAGACACTATTCCAAACTAGGACATGTTGCTTACCTGAATGCAGGATTGTGTGAAACCATTTTGCTTGAATAGTCAACCCTAGTTCCTGACGAAACTAGAACAGGGTAACCCTACCCTCTCATAGGGGTATTTTGGCTCTTACTTAACTGGTATGTACTTTTAGAGCGAAACTCTGCAGGAATGTGCGTATCAGTTGCAAGTTTAGGTATCAGATTTGGGGGTAGAAATCAGTGTTGAGTGCAGTTCTATAGCTTATGATTACAATTGTGTCTTGTTCACACCCGAGCTGAGGTGCTGTGCGGTTTTTGATTTTCGCTTTCCTTTTTTATTTATTTCTTTTTTGCAAGATAGTTTATCACAATTGCTTCAGACAGTACTGTTACCCCTCAAGCACTCTATACCCGTGTAAGAAGACTTTACAGATTCGGGGATCTTGTTAGGGGGACAGCCTGTGTTTGCTTCACTCCCACCGATTACTAGATAAAGGAGGGTTAGGCATAATTCACCAATGCAGCAATCACCCGCATTCAGTCAGGCTTCATCTTCTACATCTAGGCCAGCAAGAGATTACTCACCTATTCAGATGACTCAGTACCTTGTAGCTAGTATGGAGGACTTGATCCGTCATCTCTAACAAATAGTGGAAACCATGCAACAAGATGCTACTTGCCAAGCTGAAGTTATAGCCCATCAAGCCGTAGTGATAAATAGGTTGCAGCAACAGCAACCACCACAACAAGCTGGGACTTCTACTTCCCATGCACCTCCTGTGGGTATACCAGCACCCGAAATCACTGTTAATGTCCAAGAGAATCTGGGCAATACAGTAGATCTCATTCTACCGAGCTGTAAGCCTCCAAGGCACTAGTTTACCAAACCAAGCCTCCAGTTGAATTTGAAGTTGACCTAACTGTACTGAAGGTCAACAAGCTGGAGAAGCTTCTCAAGCAGGCATAGGGTGTGAACTCAATCCCCGATATTGAAGATGGATATACCGACCCCGCAGTAACTTTGCTGGATCGGTTCAAAATGCCACATGTAGACTGGTTCAATTGCTCTGGGGATCCTATGGTCCATTTGCGATTGTTCTTCGATATCCTACGGCCGATGGGCCTTACTAGAGTTCAAAAGTTGTCGCTTTTCGGCTGAACCCTATCAGGAATAGCGGCTATCTGGTATGCAAAGCTGGAAGACTCTGTGAAACGAAGCAGGGAGGAAATGGCTGAGGCTTTCATCGCACAGTACTCCTACAACACCTAGATCAAGGTCACAACCCGTGATCTTGAAGCAACTCGTCAGGAGCCAAAGGAGGGCTTCTTGAACTTTGTAATGAGGTGGAGGGCCAAGGCTTCGATGATAACTACCAGGCTGTCCTAGAAGGATCAAATCATAATGGTGGTAAGCAATCTGCAAGGGAAATTACTGCAGAAGATGATTGTCCTACCATTGTTCACATTCACAGAGCTCCTCGAAATAGGAGTTTAGATTGAAGATGCAGTAAAACAGGGGTTGATAACCAATGAAAAGGAGCAGGTCAAGATGCCTTTCATATGCAGTTCCAATGCAACCACGAGTGGAAGCACAACTGCGCGACCATATGATGTGAATGTCGTTACCACTACAGCCAAGACAACCAACCCTTTTGCCAGCATAACTCCACAAACCTCAAATAACCAGGCCCAATCCCAGAGGACCTTCACCCCGCTCTATATGCCTTTGTCCCAAGCCCTAAGGGTGCTGATCGAAAAAGGCCATCTCAAGCCATTAGAGCCTCCCCACTACCTGATCCTCTCTTGCGTAAACACAACCCGGCCAAATATTGTGTTTTTCACTAGCAGCACGGTCACGACACTGACCAGTGCTACAGGCTGTGTCATGAGATTCAAGATATCATCGATCACAAGGTAATAGCACCACCCCAAAAGCCAAATGTGACCACCAACCCTCTTCTGGCCCACAACCAAGTTCCCCCACCCTGGAACCTAAACCTAATACACACACTGGCATGTACATCACCCCAGCCCATTTACCCAAGCCTGAAGTGTTCATTCCAGAAAGCACAAACTTGTGCATGATGGACATGTCCACACTCCGACCTAAACCCGTGGTGGTGACAATGGCAGAAGGAGGGAAGTTGGCCTTGGAGGAGAATGCCAGTCCATTGTCTGAGGGCTCTACGGACTTATCTGAGGGGGCTATGACCCGTGCTGTTACATTGTGTCAGTTGATTAAGCTAAACCAGAAATGCTATTGCCAACAGCGACAGAGGTCAATATGGACAGAATGGATGGCCCAAGTCAGTGATTGACGATCTAGCGGAGTTGGAAGAAGACTTAGACAATGCATAGTTCTATGATGAGCGAGATTAGGGGGACGTGCAGATTGATTGGTTTGATCTGAATGGGTCAACAGAGAACTCTGGGTTGTTGAGCGATGAACCCGACGTGGAAGAAGGAACTGAACCAAAACCTGCAGTGGCCGATATGGCTGAAGAAAAAGGGAAATTGCTGGAGAGCACTGACATCAAGAATTTAGCTCAGGAACTGGGCACCGTGAGTACTGCAGAGACAGAACAGGAAGTCGCATTGAAGCGGTTTGTGCAAGATAGGGATCAAGACAAACAGGTAGTTGGAAAAACCCAACTCCCTGCGGGGAATATTTGTGATGAGAGAATGGTCAGATCGGAGCCAGACAATTGTTTGTCGGTCGTCGAAGGAATATAGTGAGAGGACGGCAATTTACTCCTGGTTGACATCGATGAGGACTGGGGTGAGTCCCCGCTAGACAATACTTGGTATATTGAGGAAATTGACCACACGACGAGGAGGGGGCGGTATTTTAAACCCCCACACTTGGACCAAGCTGAAGCTTCCAGGAAGGAAAGAGAGGTTGAGAAGCAGAAGGAAAAACAATTGGAAAAAGAGGCGGTGCTAAAATAGCTGAAGAAGATTCAAGCCGATATTTCTATTTGGGGTCTGCTCATGGCTTCTCGGGTGCATCGATAGGCTGTATTATCAGCAATGGACAACACCAAATTGTCCAGTGACACCATTCTTGAATAGCTTCTGGGACTAGTTTTCCCAGGTGGTGCCAGTCCAACCCTAACTTTTTTCGAAAAAGAACTATCGCCAGAAGGCTCAGCACACAATAAACCTCTGTACATCTCAGTGAAGTGAAAAGAAAAGTGGGTACCAATGGTATTGGTTGACACCGAGTCAACAATCAGCATCTATCCATTGCGTACAACCTATGCCACTGGTCTGAAACCAACAGATTTCGTGCCTACAGCCCAGGTGATTCGGGCGTACGACAATACGAGTAGAGAGGTGATGGGCACAATACAGATCAAAGTTCAAGTGGGCCCAACGTAACCGGATATTGAGTTCCATGTCCTGGTTGTACCGACCACTTTCAATCTATTGCTAGGGAGGCTGTGGCTAGGCCAAGTAAAAGTTGTTTTCTCTACCCTTCACCAAATGCTGAAATACCCCTATGGAAAGGGGATGGCTATTGTGTTCGGGAATTCATCTATCCATCCTCCGCCAGAGGTAACTACACATGTGCTGGAAATTGTTTATGGCGAGGAGGATGTTTTCCTTTCTGGATTTACCCTAGCTGAGGCCCGGGTAGTGCAGAACATCTTGGCAATAGATGAGGGCTTGTATGTAAGTGCCCAATCAATCTATTTCCTGAACAAGCTCCAACATGTGCCCGGAATGGGGTTGGAAAGAAGTGGCTGGAAAAGCGTCACAGCATTGGCCAATGTGCCACATAATCCACATGCCTTTGGTCTTGGTTATACGCCCACCAAAGAGGGTTGGGTTAGGAAAGGAAAAGAGATGGCAAGAAGAGCCACAGCTAAGCAGACCACGAAGCACTATGAGCTGGTGCATAGACCAATTCAGGGAACCCTGAATGGTCGTTTTGTTCGGGAGGGAGAAGACTTCCCATTTTTCGGTTTCCCCAAACCCTGGTTCAACTCTGAGAAGCAGTGAGTTCCTGGCTTTGAAATTTTCTTTGATTTATAGTTACAAGATAGTGATATAGAGGAAAGGGCTGAGCCAATTACTGCTGAAGCTGAAAAGAGCAATGACTCAAGAAGTAGCAAACTTGAAGTAAGGGCAGCACTAGCATGTCTCCTTTCGGATCCTCCGATCGACTCAGAGAGCTTGGGGGATAACCTGACCGTTTCCATGATTGGGGACCAACCGGGTGTGAACCCTTCTAGCAGTATTTTGGATGCATTTGACGTACCATCTCTCATTTGGCAGCTGGATGAGGGCTACTTGCCTAGTAGTTCTGAGTTGCGTAGTGAGCTAGAATCTAATTCCACAGAGTCTGTGGAGTCGGAATCAGATTCCGGTTCTTCTGAGTCTCAGACCGGTATTCCTGCGGGTGATAACCCGGATGCCAAGGTCTTGTCCAGGTCATCCTTTTCTTTTTTCTTTTTTTTGAGCCAGTTACAACCGAAGAGCTAGATGAGCTGGACTTTATAAATGAGAATGCCACTACAATTTCTGAGTATTTTTCTGTGCTGCTTGTTTATTGTATTGATCATAACTTTCAAAATTTTAATGAAAACGATGAGGAAGGAATTCCTTTGGTTTTTAAAATTTTGATTAATCGAGAGGATGAGAGGTTTGAAAACCCCTTGCTAATGAAATCATTACTTTTAACGTGGGTATTGAGAAGGATCCACGTTTGGTCCAGGTCGGGTCCACGTTGTTTTTGGAGGAGCGCAAGCGCTTAGTCACTTTATTAAAAGATTTCAAAGATGTTTTTGCATGGTCCTACAAAGACTTGCTTGGAATCGATCCGGAGATTGAACAGCATCGGATCCCTCTTGACCCTGAGGCCCAGCCCGTCAAATAGAAGTTGCGAAGAATACGTCTGGATTGGGCATTGAAGATTAAGGAAGAGGTCACCATGCAGATAGACGTATGGTTGTTGCTAGTATCTAAGTATCAAACTTCGTTGGCTGACATTGTCCCTGTGCCGAAGAAAGATGGCAGAATTTGGGCGTGTGTGGACTTCAGGGATCTGAACAGGGCCAGTCCGAAGGACGACTTTCCCTTGCCACACATCGATGAGTTAGTGGACTTCACTACAGGCCATGCATTGCTTTCCTTCATGGATGGATTTTTCAGGTATAACCAGATTCTGATGGCACCCCGAGGACAGAGAGAAAACTGCCTTCACTACGCCGTTGGGAACCTACTGCTACGGTGTGATGCCATTTGGGCTGAAGAATGTCGGGGCTACTTATCAAAGGGCTACAACCACTATTTTGCATGATATGATCCATAAAGAGGTCAAGGTGTACGTGGACGACATGATTGTCAAGTCCAAAGAAATAGAGGGCCACTACACCGCCTTGAAGAAATTCTTTCAATGGATCAGAGATTAAAGACTGAGGTTGAATCTGCAGAAATGTACTTTCGGCATAACAGCAGAAAAAATGCTGGGTTTCTTGATCACATAGAGGGGCATTGAGCTAGATCCTTCCAAAATCAAGGCCATCCTAGAAATGCCACCACCAAGGACTGAAAAGGAGGTGCAAGACTTTTTGGGTAAAGTGCAATTCATAAGACGGTTTATTTCTAAATTAACCATGACTTGTGAACCACTTTTTGGTCTCCTGAAGAAAGGAAAGAAATTTTGATAGGATGATTCATGTCAATTCGCTTTTGAGCAGATCAAACAGTACCTTCAGAATCTGCCTGTGTTTTCGCCACTAGAGCTAGGGAAGCCCTTGATTCTATATCTGTCAGTCACCAACACAACAATGGGATGCATGCTTGCTCAAGAATCTAAGGATAGGGTGCAGAAAGCCATCTACTACTTGAGGAAGAAAATGCTGGATTACAAGACCCGCTACACTCAGTTGGAGAAAGCTTGCCTAGCCTTGGCATGGGCCACCAGGAAGTTGAGGCACTACTTGTTAACTCACTCCGTAATTCTGGTTTCGAGATTAGATCCCATCAAATATCTCTTTGAGAAACCAGTGCTTACGGGTAAGCTAGCCTGTTGCTTACTTCTTCTCTCTAAATTTGATCTGAAGTATGTCACTCGCAAGTTGGTTAAGGAGAGAGCAATAGCAGGGTTCTTGGCAGATCACCCAGTAGAAGGGGATGAAGTGGTAGAATACCTATTCCCAGATGAAGCTATTTTGCAGGTCGAGGAAGAGATTTGGACAATGTACTTTGACAGAGCGTCTAATCAATATGGTTATGGGATAGGTGTGTTGCTGATAGCACTCAACAATTCCCATATACCTTTAGCCTTTAAACTCTAGTTCAGCGTATCGAATAACGAAGCAGAATATGAGGCATGTATTGCTGGTTTGGAAGCTACCCTGGAACTATGGGCAAAAAGGTTGGACGTCATCGGGGACTCGAACCTAGTTGTTTCTCAAGCGAATGGAGATTGGAAGGTCAGTGAAGAAAAGATGAAGATCTATCACCAAACCTTGGACGTTCTGATCCCTAGGTTTGAAAAGCTGACTTTAACGCATCTGTTAAGAGAGAACAACAGGTTCGCTGACGCCTTATCAACTTTATCTTCCGTGATAGACATCCCGCTTGGAGTCCGGATGCATCCGATCATCATTGAGCAGAGATATACACTGGCCTACGAGGTTATCGTCACAATAGAGGAAGTACAAGATCAAAACCCTTGGTATTATGATATCTGGAATTTCATGGAAAATGAGGCTTATCTACCAAGGGCAAATGCCAAAGATAAGAGGGCAATATGGCGGATGGCCATTCAATTTATCATCTGCAGTGGTAAACTGCACAAAAAGGGTCATCTGGGAATGCACAACTTGTGTGTCGAAACAGAGGAATCAATGCGCCTAATGGAGGCTATCTGTAGACACCCCATTTTTGACCGACCTTGAGACTCAGACGTCACCAATTGAGCACTTGGTGATATTGCATAATGTGCTCGTTCAGAAGTTTCAGAGTCTTGGCTGCGAGCCCTGCCTCTGGACTTCCGAACCCTCTTTTGTGCCTTGCCTTGGTTTGCGAACCAGACTCGGTTTTCTCTGTTTCTTTTCCTGAGGGGAGGGAGAGGTCTTGTAGACCATCTCTCAGTGGCCGTGGGCTACATTCTGTGGCCGTAGGCCATTTTGCCCATTTCGGAGCCCGGTTTCCGGTTTTCCGGGACCGTCAGGCCGTGTGCCTCGGTTCGGGACAGCCTAACCATCTCCGTTTGCTCTGATTTTTTTGGCATACTTCCTATTTGCTCCCTTTTGAGGGACACTGGGGTCTGAGAAACCCACTTCGTGGCCGAGCGCCACTTTCGGTGCTTAACAGCCCATTTTCGGGACCCCGAACTGCGTGTTTTGGCCCCCGAGCATCGTTTTGCATCAGTTTTCGTTCATTTTTGGCAGGTACCTCTGTTTCATCACTAGGAAGGTCATGGAAGGGTGGGAGGCCAGCAATTGTTGCAGCAACCAGTTATATATCCTCCGACGCCCTCCGATGCCCGTTTTTCACACTTCCGGGCTAATGTTGAACACCTTGGAGCCATTTTCTTCAAACCCAAACCACATATTTGTGATGTACACACATGGGAGGACCCTAAAAGTTGGTGGCCGGCCAGTAATTCCACCTGACCCTTTTGAACCCCTCCTTCCGGGCTAATGTTGAACACCTTGGGCCCACTTTCTTGAACTTTGAACCACATATTTGTGTTGTACACACATGGGAGGATCCTAATATCATATGGCCGGCCATTAATTCCTTTTGACCCTTTTGAACCCCTCCTCAAAATGGCTTGTTCTCTCTCCTGTTTTAGAATTTCCAAATTCGAACCACGGGGTTGTGAAGAGGAGACCTGGGAGGCCACCAATATGTGGTGGCCGGCCACTAATTTTACTTGACCCTTTTGACCCCTAGCTGGCCTGCTAGGGGGGGTGGCTGGCTGGCCACCTGCAGCAAAAGTAAGGGGCCGACCTGCTTCCTCTCAACTTGCACTTTACAGCAGTGCAGCTGTTTCCCCCAGAAAATATCCCAATCCGGGGGATATTTTGTGGGGGAAAGCTTACCTCCTTTTTGCCCCACCTTTACACCCTCTTTTTGTCCATATAACCAGCTGGTGGCATCACATTTGGGGGTTAGAAAATTTGTTCTTCAAGCCTCAAGATCCATATCTCCCTCCATCCTTCTCATTTTCTTAAAAAACCTTAAGTCCTACACCTTATTTTCTTCATCACCACCAAGCTCTACCACCACCACTTCATTTCCAGCAACAAGGAGGGCTCCTCAAAGGCTAAAGGAGCTGCAAATTGGTCCAAGAAGCAACAAAAGACTTGTCTCCAAGGGTGAGTTACCATTTTCTCTTTTTTGAGCTTTTCTTTGCAATATTTCTTAGCCTCTCCTTCTTATACATTCAAGCTCCGGCCCTAACTGAAAGTGGCCCTATTTTGAGCTCATTTTCACTTTTAATTAAGGGCTCAATCCTGTTTGAGCCCTCCATGATGCACTTGCTTCATTGATCCTCTTATATGTCATAATCTTGCATGCTATTTTTGGCCCATGATTAATCTATTTTTGAGCATGATGTAATCTGTGAATGTGCTTATTTTGGGCCCTTCTTCAACATTGTTGAAGGGCCCCTCACCATTTGGTGCCTCCATGTGTCACTTGTAGTTATATCCCTTATTTGGCCCCATTTTTGCATAAATTGGAAACCCCCTTTGCTTCTGTTTTTGGACCTTGGTCCGAACTGAAAGTGGCCTTATTTTGGCCTATACTTCATGTTTCATTAACATTTTTTTTTCTGTTTGATGATTATTTTGTATACTTCATGTTATAGCACCTTTTTAGCCTCAATCTTGTGCCTTTTTTAGCATGTTTGTATATTGATTCGAGGCTTGCCATATACTGTAAACATTCATAGTTTTGGTCCCTCTTCAACATTGTAGAAGGAAATTTTTCATTTTGGATTTTGCTTATAACACTTGCTTCATTAGCCCTCTCTTGGCCCCTATTCTTGCATGCCATTTTTGCCCTACTTATGCTTGCTGTTTAGCCATGTTTATAACTGTGAAAATGCCTTTTTTGGGACTGTCTAGCTTCTGTCTTTGCATTTCATGTCCATATTGTGCATGTTTGGCATAGCTATAGGCCATTTTGGGTGCCTAAATTCGCATTTCGGGACAATTCCATGCATTTGGTGTCATTTCGCCTCATTTCGGGACTGTTTTCCCCCATATTTTATTGCTGAAATTCTATTAGAATGATTGCTTTCCATTCCATGTCATTACATCGCATTTTGTCATCGCCTCGGTTTGCGTGCCCGTGTGCACGCATTTTGAGGCACCTCATTTTCATCCGCCGGCATCCTATATGAGTGTGGCTGAGGCTCACTCATATTGGTATAAGCCCATATCATGTTTTCATGTCATTACATCGCATTTTGCCATCGCCTCGGTTTGCGTGCCCGTATGCACGCATTTCGAGGCACCCCATTTTCATCCGCCGGCATCCTATGTGAGTGTGGCTGAGGCTCACTCACGTTGGTATAAGCCCATATCATGTTTTCATGTCATTACATCGTATTTTGCCATCGCCCCGGTTTGCGTGCCCGTGTGCACGCATTTCGAGACACCTCATTTTCATCCGTCGGCATCCTATGTGAGTGTGGCTGAGACTCACTCATGTTGGTATAAGTCCATACCATGTTTTCATGTCATTGCATCGCATTCTGTCATCGCCTCGATTTGCGTGCCCGTGTGCACGCATTTCGAGGCACTCCATTTTCATCCATCGGCATCCTATGTGAGTGCGGCTGAGGCCCCCTCATGTTGGTATAAGCCCATATCATGTTTTCATGTCATTTGCATTACATATGCCATTGCCTCGGTTTGCGTGCCCGTGTGCACGCATTTCGAGGCACTCCATTTTATTCACCGCCTCTTATGTGAGTGTGGCTGAGGCTCTCTCATGTTAGTATAAGTCCATGTTGCATTTTATATGCCATTTACCATTGCCTCGGTTTGCGTGCCTGTGTGCACGCATTTCGAGGCACTCCATTTTATTCACCGGCCTCTTATGTGAGTGTGGCTGAGGCTCTCTCATGTTAGTATAAGTCCATGTTGCATTTTATATGACATTTACCATTGCCTCGGTTTGCGTGCCCGTGTGCACGCATTTTGAGGCACTCCATTTTATTCACCGGCCTCTTATGTGAGTGTGGCTGAGGCTCTCTCATGTTAGTATAAGTCCATGTTGCATTTTATATGCCATTTACCATTGCCTCGGTTTGCGTGCCCGTGTGCACGCATTTCGAGGCACTCCATTTTATTCACCGGCCTCTTATGTGAGTGTGGGTGAGGTTATCTCATGTTAGTATAAGTCCATGTTGCATCCCATTTCATTTTCCATGTTATTTGCATTGCGTATGCCATTGCCTCGGTTTGGGTGCCCGTGCGCACGCATTTCGAGGCACTTCATTTTCATCCATCGGCGTCTTATGTGAGTGTGGCTGAGGCTCTCTCATGATTAGTATAAGTCCATGTTGCATTTTATATGCTATTTCCATGCCATTGCATTGTGTATGCCATCGTCTCGGTTTGCGTGCCCATCTGCACGCATTTCGAGGCATCTCATTCTCATAGCATTGTGTATGTTAGGATTGTATCTTAGTCGCATTTCATGCATATCATGCATATTGCATCGTGTTCGGGATAGGAGTTCGCCTGGGCACGGGAAACGAGGTGCGTTTCGTACTCCGAGTGACGGAACGCGTCTCAATTCCCCAGTCACCGACACTCCGGATCATCCATGATGGAGTGAGGTTTTGTTGTGTTTTCATGTACATTCATTCTACATTGAATTGCGTAATTCGGCTCCTCGGCCATCATGCATCGATATGCGTGATTGATGGCACGAGGATCGAGGCATGCATATATTTGTGAAAATACATTGTTATGCCCCTTTCCTGCTCTCTGTTGCAGCAAAATAAAGAATCAGCAATTTCTCCGGACGTGGCACGCGTTTCAAGAATAACTGCCAAACATAGGCTAATTGGGGCATCCCGGTGGATTTCCGCGCAAGACAACCCGGACATGCATCATCCATCAGAAGCAAGGCGGTCCCTGGCTTGCACGCCAGTTTTACAGTTTTCTTAGTTAATTCATTAATTAATTAGGAATTTGTATATTATTTGGACTGTAATATTCGGACTGTAATATTCTTTCATTCGGGAATGTATATTTATTCGGACCCTCTGCACGAGGGCACAACTGTAATAAGTGTGCGTGTGTGTGTTGTATGTCTTCCAACCCCATGTCTTTCTCCCTTTTATTTACCCGCTTATGATGGTTAGATTAGGGCATATTTCATTTAGCATACAGTATGACAGCATGTTTGCATCATTCATCTGTTTTGCATGCACCGGGCTCGGCGCATCATACTAACTGCATTGGTATTTCAATTCCAAATTGAATACATGATAGTTGTAGCATTTCATATGCCATCTTAGAATAGCCGAGCCTGCTATAGTTGCATTTTGCATGTGTTGCATTAGGCATTTTTGTATACTTAGGATCATGCATGATTTCTAATGTAGTTTCTATTTTGGCTTGGAGTACTCGATAAGTTCTATGCTTTAGCATCCTTGCATGCGTGTGAGTGACTGCCATGAATAGCATGCTTATCATGAGGCTAATTGCTTATGTGATATAAATGCCTGAATGCCTGTGGGTGAAGGGTGGGTTATTTGAATTGGAATAAATCATCAACTGTTTGTTTTAAGCCCGCTAGATAGTGGCAACACCATCTTTTCTAAGCCCACCCGAGGGTGGCAAAATCTGCATTTTAAGCCTACTTGCGAGTAGCAAACCATCTTTCAAAAGCAAACATGAAATGTCTTGTTCCAATTTGGGCGACCCAGTCTATACTTGTATGCTGTGCGCATCACATAGTAACCTAGGCTAATAACCGGAATAAGATCATACAATGTTTTCAAAAATAGATATCATGGTTAGTAGAGGCCGGTCTATGACCGGGCGAGCAGGGGTGCTCACGAAGTGACCTTCCCCAATCGTACCCAAGTTCCCGAGCCGAGGCAACTTTGGTGATGACGAACACGTAGCCTTTTGGCACCGAGTCAGGGTTTCCTAAATTTCCCAAAAATAAAATATTTAGGTGGCGACTCTGTATCTGGCAAAGCAGTCCATGTTTGGCACTTCTTTCAAAAAATCTGTTTTCTCAAAAACGATTTGCCGGATTTGGACTCTTTGGTTCAGACTTAGCACCGTGACTGACAAAAGTCGAGTCCGAGCTGTGGCGAGGTCCCCCGCGGGCTTGTTACAGTTTCTGGCGACTCTGCTGGGGATTTAGAGAACTTGACTCGAACTCATGATATCTGTTTTTGGCTACACTTGTGTGTTTCTTTGCATTGCATTTGCATTGGTGCGCCTAGGACACCGTGTTTGCCATCTGCTATTCCTGAACGGTTTGCCGGAGGCTTGTCTTGTCAAGGCATGACCATAAGGCTGACCGGTTGTGGGCTCTGCCAGTATGGGAACACAAACCCCGGTTTTACCGGGGCACCCTCTTTGACTATTCGACCTAGTGCATATTCGGATCCATAGTGACCATTCCAAACTAGGACAGGTTGCTTACCCGTTTATAGGTTGTTTGAAGCCGCTGCGTGCGTAGTAAAACCCTAGCTCCTGACAAAATAGGACAGGGAAACCCTACCCCTTTATAGGGGTGTTTTGGCTCTCATTTATCTGTTATGTGCTTTAGAGTGCGTCTCTAGAGGAATGCATGTATCAGTGTATGAGTTCGGGCATCAAGCCTGAGGGCACCAGTTTGCGAATTTTGGCATCAGGCCTGCGGGCATTACTATCAGTATTTGGGAGTCAGCTTTACCCGTGGGTATCAAACTCAGTTTAGGGCAGAATTTTGGGGCAGAATTCAGTAGAGAGCACACTCATTCAAATAGGCTCATATCTATTCGGGTGAAATCAGGCTGAGATGCTGTCTGTTTTCTCTTTTGCTAGTTAGTCTGGGAACCATAGCTTCAGAAGGCTCCGATATCCCC
Organism: Camellia sinensis; assembly: GCF_055761805.1. Lineage (NCBI taxonomy): Eukaryota > Viridiplantae > Streptophyta > Magnoliopsida > Ericales > Theaceae > Camellia > Camellia sinensis. The sequence goes on from NC_138967.1 coordinate 56,485,378, forward strand.
CGAGGTTCATTGAACTTGTGCTGATAGACTTTGTTAGGTCAGAAATTCAATTCAAGGGCAACCAGTGTTCTTTCGCTGAGGCAAGGTAAAGAAAAGCCGGTCAGGGCTCATCTGTTCATCTAATCCATTAGTCGCCAGTCACATCACCTTTGTTCGGACTCAGCAGACCGTGATGGCACAGGGTTCGGAAGAGTTAGCAGCCGTGACAGCAGCGCTAAATCAGGGAACTACCATGCAGGTTGAGACCAGTATTGAAACGCAGCGCCCATCTGGGGCATCTGCCTCACATCCAGCTTTGGGACCCCAGCCGAACTTTGACCCAATTCCGCTAGTTGAAGACTTGCAGTGTCTGAATCCTCGAGAAGGGTTGGCTCAAGCTCAGGTGCTCAGACCCCTGGTGCAGCCTAATGAGAGAACTCAACCCTTTCATATTGATGAGTTCAATCTGAATACAGTGAAAATTGCAAACCTTGAGAAGCAATTCAAAAAGGCACAGGGCCTTAACTCCATTCCTGGCATTGAGGATGGGCACACCGAGGCTTCCATCCGGCTCCCAGACAGATTCAAAATGCCATATATCGACCGTTTCGACGGGTCTGGAGATCCAATGGTGCATATCCGACTTTTCTTAGATGTCCTGAAGCCGATGGGTCTGACTAAGCCACAGAAACTCTCTCTGTATGGAAGAACCCTGTCGGGTGTAGCAGCTACTTGGTATACCAAATTGGAGGATACAGTGAAGCAAAACTGGGAAGAACTGGCTGAGGCCTTTGTTGATCAGTATTCCTACAATACCCAAGTTGAAATGACCATCCAAGAGCTTGAAGCAACTCGCCAGAACCCAACAGAGCCTTTTGTGGAATTCGTTGCAAGGTGGAGAGCAAAGGCAGCACAAATGACAGATCGTCGCCTTTCTGAGAGGGATCAAGTGCAGATGATGGTCCGAAATCTCGAGCATGATATGTTGCAAAAGTTGATAGTCGCTCCACTATTCGCTTTCAAAAGTTTGCATGAACTGGGGGTTCAAGTCGAGAATGCGTTCAACAGCGGGATCATTCCCAGGACAAGGGAACTGACAAAGAAGGTGATTTCAGGGAGTACCAATGCTGGTAGTAGCGCTATTCCCAAACCCACCGAAATCAATACAGTCGCCACAGCCAACCCTTTTGCCAAACCAAGCCTACAAACAGCTGGCCCAGCCCGAGCTCAGGGCAGAACTTTCGCCCCCCTCTATAGGAGCCTGACTAGCACACTAAGAGCCTTGATGGAAAAAGGGCATCTCAAACCCCTCGATCCTCAACCTCTTCCCGACCCACTCCCAGCCAGACATAACCCCGCCAAGTATTGTATGTACCATCAGCAGCGCGGTCATGGCACCGACCGTTGCTACCGCCTTCGTCATGAGGTCCAAAATCTCATCGACAACCGGACGATAGCTCCACCTTCAGACCCCAATGACCAAACATCTCCTGCTTACCTCAATCTCATCCACATACTGCCATCCACCTTTGACCCCAACATATACATCACCCCGGCCCATCTACCCAAGCCTGAGGTGTTTATCCCAGAAAGCATGGACTTATGCATGATGGGTGCACCTGAACCTCAACCATCTCAAACCCGTGAACCCACTACTTCCGAGTTGATGGGAATCATTAAAGATCTTCAAAAAATCGTGACGGATCTGGCCTCCGGGACATTGGCTCCATCATCGACCACACCACATACCGGGAACTTCATGTCGAAAGACTCCCCGATGTTGGAACGGGCTGCATTTGAGGAAAGCCAATCTCTTGACAAAGCAGAAGCGACTGGTAAGAGCAAGGTAGGGGCAGGCATTGGCCCCCATGAACACCTTCGGTGGGATATTGAGGCTTTGAAAGCTGAGGGACTGAACAAAGAGCAAGTCCTCGCAGTTGTTACAAAAACTGTGGATGACACTTTCGCCACTCAGAATGAGAGCAGTTTGAATCAAGAGGCAAGCCAGGGGAAGGGCCTTTGTACGAGGAATGTTCCTTTCAGCCCTAATCCTCCACTCGGAAGAGATCAGCAAACTAGGCCAGCACCTGCTAATCCCCCTGCTGGTGCGTCCAGTAAAAACCCACAAGCCTTGAAGTACCAACCCCGAGGTCGGAGGGTCTTCCATGCCCTCTATATGCCTTTGTCCAAAGCTCTCCAAATCCTTGTTGGACAAGGCCATCTCAAACCCCTTGAGCCTCGGCCTCTCCCGAACCCTCTTCCGGCTACACATGATACTACCCAGTACTGCGCGTACCATCAACAAACTGGCCATACTACCAACGCCTGCTTCCGTCTTCGCCATGAAGTACAGGATCTATTTGACAATGGGGTCATCGCCGCACCAGGTCCTGCAAAGTCTATCGGCACTTGATCAGTGAACTTGTAGGGGATAATGTGATGTGATTGGAGGGATGAACCACCTGCGGGTAGCGCTCAGTTTACTCTAGATATGGTGGATGGCATGCACTGTTTTGAGCATTTGCGAATGCCGGTTTCAGACTCGGGTATTGGGTCAGTCTTGTTGTTTTGTTTTGAGTCTGTCTTTTTGTTTTGAGTCAGTCTCTTTTTATTTTGGGTCCGTCTTGTTGTATCGAGTCAGTCCTGTTGTATAGGAGTCGGGTGATTCCGGGGGGGTGTTACCTCGGGCGTCACCATTTTGTTTTATGTTTGTCTTTTCGTTTTGTTTTGAGTCTGTTTCTACCAGGGAGCCAGTTGTGCCGACAGATTTGAATGAAACAGCAGTGATTTTTCATGCTTTGTGCTTGCTTCTACTTTGTGCCAGTTGTGCTAGAAAGTTTGAATGAAACAGCAGTACTTTTCGCCTACTCTTCTGCACCCCAAAATCATTGCATTTGACCTAAGTTTTTCAAAACTTTTTGAACACTGCGATGAAAACAAAGAGGAAGGAATTCCTCGGAATTTGCAAAACTTTGATCATTTGAGAGAAAGAGAGGCATGCTAAGCCCTTAATGAATGAAATCATGCTTGTTAGCGTGAGTACTGAGAAGGACCCTAGTTTGATCCAGACTGGTTTCACACTGCCTTCAGCGCGAGCGATTTGTCGCTTTCTTAAAAATTCTCAAAATCAAAATATTTTGCGCGGTCTTGCGAAGACTTGTGTGGAATCACTCTTGAGATTGTGCAGCCTAGAATTGCTCTCGGCCTCGAGACTCAACCCCTTCGCTTCCAAACCTAGAACTTGAAATCAGAAGGTTCGACGGTCAACTACGATGTGAGGCCTGTGTGGCTAAATTTGAAGCAGCCCTTGAACAAAAGGCACCAAAGTCAGGTCAAGAAGATCAGATCTCATCAGAAGAAGCTTACAAAAGCAAAGCAGCAGCCATTCTCCTGGATTCAGATGACTCCAGGATCTCAGAACCATTTGGCATGGACTTGTTATACTTTTACCCTTTGAGAGGCTCGCTGGGCCGAAAACCCGGAAGGGCGACCCAAGCAAAAGTTAGAGCAAGAGAAAAATACAAAAAAGAAGCAAAAAATGCAAAAAGAAAAAAAGAGAACAAAAAAGAAAAGATGCGAAGAAAAGAACAAAAAAAGAGAAGAAAAAGAATTGAAAAGAGAAAGAAAGAAGAACAAAAGCTCGCAAGGTCGAAAACCCGCAACGGGCGCCTTGGCAAAAGGTAGAGCCTAAAAAGGAGAGGTTAAGACCCGAGTGTACCTTAACCCCGAACTACGTAAGGCTTGATTCCCATCATTGGGATACGTAGGCAACTTCATTCTGAAGTCCAGCCCTAAAACATTTCAAATTCGATCATGTCTATGTAATGGTTCTGATAATCTTCACCTTCTCTGTATCCGAGAGTTCGGTTGCAATCATCGCTCTGAGGACCGACTACAATACACTACGGTGCCATTCAGACAAGGGGCAACTTTCCGTTGCCATTCAATGCACCGCGGTGTCATTCAAACAAGGGGCAACTTTCCGTTGCCATTCTACGCGCCGCGGTGCCGTTCAAACAAGGGGCAACTTTCCGTTGCCATGCAGTTCCCCTCAAGCAAGGGGCAATTTTCCTTTGAATTCGAGGTTGTGCATCTCGAGAGTAGGTTCCGTGCTCGTTGAGCAGTGGTCGTTTGCAAAAATAGTTTTTGAGAATTTTTACTGAGGTTGACTAATCTTCTTGAAAAGTACTCCTTTTTTTAAAAAAAAAAAAACTGGACCATTTCTCGGACCCAAAAAGGGAAAACTCTCAGTGCTCACAGCCTAACTTGCATGATTTTAAATCAGAAAATCGAACAAGCGCGTTAATCTAACTCTCATGTTGGTCAAAACTGTTTTAGTAGAAAGCAAAAACAAAAATGGTCAAAATGATGAACTAAGGGCACAGTTGAGTCAGACTTCCTGACTTTCCCACTGTCAACATACTTGCCAAGAAGGGCACTCTACCTGCCAGAATAGGGCACAACTGAAGTTAACAACAAAGGGCAGAAAGCTCTCACATCCTTCAACCAACGAGGTATCAAGCCAAGTGCGAAGCACGAACCAGAATGGGGCAAGATATTCCACTCCATCATCTGGACAGATCTTATCACGTCCAAACTCCCCAGCAAAGTATCATCAACTGATGTTAGCTGCAGATTTGCTACACACCCAGTTGTAGCGCAACCTTTCCGTGGGAGAAAGTCCACTATTGTGAACAGAAGAAGAGAATCTAGCAGAACGCTAGGGGCGCGAGCCCACAATTTGCTGTTCATCCATCAACTACCCAGGGGAGGGATAAAAAAAAAAAAAATGATGAGAGAATGAAGAATAGAGAGATGTGCGATGAGAGAAAAAGTGAGAAAAGGACTTTTTCAGAAAAATAGAGCTTGAGGGCCGAGGGATGCGAGGATCACAAACGAGAGAGGGTGGGAAACACTACCCGGTGAAACAGGCTCCCTGAGCACGTCTGAGTGTCGTGTCTTTTTGTTTTATCTTGATTCTTGTTTTGAGTCATTTTGAGTGTTACTCGATATGTCTAGGTTGTGTGCCTTTTATTTCCTTGTTGAGTTGTCTTGCTGTGTTCAGTCGTTGGCTCGATACCCGGTCAAGAGCCCATTTACCAATTCGAAAATAAAATCGTTTTGCGCTCTGAGTGCCGTGCCGTTCTCCACATCTGTGCAAAACAAGATTCATTCTTTCATAAAACCGCAGGGTTAAGCCCAGGTCATGTCAGAACAGCAAAACCAGGACCTATCTGAAGCTATATAAGTTCCGGACTGCAAAGCAAAAGAAAATAGGGAAAATGTCGAGCATCTGAGTGTGTTTCACCTTCAGAAAATTCTGAGATTGCATTCCATATGTACCTCTTCAGGCCTTGCCAGTGCCCCGAAGAATGAGTATGCCTCTACTCCAAGCTTAAGCATGCTTCAAGTCAGAACGGCAATTAAAGCAGCAGCAGCAGATGTTATCTCTTGCCAATATGAACAGGGTGTGCCCTTTTTGAGCTGAGTGTGTTGCAAAGTCCTCTAAGAGGTAAATCAGAGGCACCAGAGTATATATTTGATACTCCTCTACTACATAGAATGTGAATTTTCATATACACTGTTGTTGAATGCGTGCCGCACATCGTTATGATTCATGCATAGAATATGCCTACTTTCGATTCTGCATAGAATTTGCTTTCAATATTGCATAGAATATGCTCCTGTTTCTTGCATAGAAAATGCTCGTATCTTTTGCATAGAAAATGCACTCTTCCATACTTGCATAGAAAATGCACTCTTCCATACTTGCATAGAAAATGCACCTCATTTGCATAGAACATGCATTCACTCGCACTATCTTGTGCACTTACACTTTGTATCTCACTAGCACTGTCTTGTGCATCTTGTGGTTGTATCTCACTCGCACTGTCTAGTGCATTTCAAATCAATCGCGCTGTTTATCGCATCACACTGTTTAGTGCATTTCAATCGCACTGTTTAGCGGATCGCACTGTTTAGTGCATTTCAATCGCACTGTTTAGCGCATCGCACTGTTTAGTGCATTTCAATTGCGCTGTTTAGCGCATCGCACTGTTTAGTGCATTTCAATCGCGCTGTTTAGCGTATCGCACTGTCTAGTGCATTTCAAATCAATCGCGCTGTTTAGCGTATCGCACTGTTTAGTGCATTTCAATCGCGCTGTTTAGCGTATCGCACTGTTTAGTGCATTTCATCGCGCTGTTTAGCGTATCGCACTGTCTAGTGCATTTCAATTGCGTTGTTTAGCGTATCGCACTGTTTAGTGCATTTCAATCGCGCTGTTTAGCGTATCGCACTGTCTAGTGCATTTCAAATCAATCGCGCTGTTTAGCGTATCGCACTGTTTAGTGCATTTCAATCGCGCTGTTTAGCGTATCGCACTGTTTAGTGCATTTCATCGCGTTGTTTAGCGTATCGCACTGTCTAGTGCATTTCAATCGCGTTGTTTAGCGTATCGCACTGTTTAGTACATTTCAATCGCGCTGTTATCGTATCGCACTGTTTAATGCATTTCAATCGCGCTGTTTAGCGTATCGCACTGTCCTGTGCATTTCAAATCACTCGCGCTTTCTTGCGCATTGCACTGTTTTATGCACCTTACTTGCATTTTGCATGCATTCCATCGCGCTATCTTGCGCATCTCACCTGTACTTGTTAGTGCATTGTATCGCGCTATCTTGCGCACCTTATTTGTATCGCACTGTTTTGTGCATTCACCTTGCTCGTACTGTTTTGTACACCTTTAGCATCGCACTATTTTGTGCATCTGTTTAGCACTGTTTTGTGCATTCACTCTGCATCGCACTGTCTTGTGCACCCCCCGGTCTAGGAGACCTTAAATCCTCCGGTCTGCGGAGACCTTAAATCCTGCATCTTTATTCGCACTATCTTGCGCACTCCTGGTCTAGGAGACCTTAAATCCTCTAAAGGTGTAATTCCTTTGGTGTTTGTCGTGCCCGAACGACTTCCGGTGGCCCGGTATAGCCACCTGCCTGTGTTTGCAGTGAGTTCCTAGAGACCAACTGCGACGGTGGAAACTAGAGTTCGAATGGCTCATGCCTAGAACACAAAGGTTCAGGATTTCCGAGACTAAAGTCTGGTTTAAATACCCAGAGGCGTGTCCTCGGCTTGAAATCTGTATGGAAGCCCCATAGGTTGAGATAGCGTGTATGCACCTCAATTCTGGATACTGAGCCAACCTAGTCTGTCACCCCGTTGGAGAATAGGGAAAACTGCGACCATGGTCAGGGAGAAAAGTAGTACCTGTGTTTCAACCAAGAAGAAGCGAAAGATCCCCAGCAGCATGAGGTAAGTCATTGCCAATTTCCCCTGTAAGGTGCCTTTACCTCTTAGCCATTACATTGCATTTTAGCCACTACATTACAGTGCATTGCATGAATCCTCAATTTTCGAATCGGCTTCGCGTAGCATATAAGTCCAATCTTCAAAATTTTTCTGCATATCATTTGCATTTTGCCCCTGCCTGTGGGCATGCCTACGGGCGCATCTTCGCTATTTTGTATGTTTGTCTAAGTCTTTGGCCTTGTCAAAAATGGGTCGTCTCTGGGCTTTGACATTCACTCCCGTCATTCTTATGACTTCCGAGTTCTGTCAAAGAGGGGCAACTGTAGACACCCTATTTTTGACCGACCTTGAGACTCAGACGTCACCAATTGAGCACTTGGTGATATTGCATAATGTGCTCGTTCAGAAGTTTCAGAGTCTTGGCTGCGAGCCCTGCCTCCGGACTTCCGAACCCTCTTCTGTGCCTTGTCTCGGTTTGCGAACCAGACTCGGTTTTCTCTGTTTCTTTTCCTGAGGGGAGGGAGAGGTCCTGTAGACCATCTCTCAGTGGCCGTGGGCTACATTCTGTGGCCGTAGGCCATTTTGCCCATTTCGGAGCCGGTTTCCGGTTTTCCGGGACCGTCAGGCCGTGTGCCTCGGTTCGGGACGGCCTAACCATCTCCGTTTGCTCTGATTTTTTTGGCATACTTCCTATTTGCTCCCTTTTGAGGGACACTGGGGTCTGAGAAACCCACTTCGTGGCCGAGCGCCACTTTCGGTGCTTAACAGCCCATTTTCGGGACCCCGAACTGCGTGTTTTGGCCCCCGAGCATTCGTTTTGCATCAGTTTTTGTTCATTTTTGGCAGGTACCTCTGTTTCATCACTAAGAAGGTCATGGAAGGGTGGGAGGCCAGCAATTGTTGCAGCAACCAGTTATATATCCTCCGACGCCCTCCGATGCCCGTTTTTCACACTTCCGGGCTAATGTTGAACACCTTGGAGCCATTTTCTTCAAACCCAAACCACATATTTGTGATGTACACACATGGGAGGACCCTAAAAGTTGGTGGCCGGCCAGTAATTCCACCTGACCCTTTTGAACCCCTCCTTCCGGGCTAATGTTGAACACCTTGGGCCCACTTTCTTGAACTTTGAACCACATATTTGTGTTGTACACACATGGGAGGATCCTAATATCATATGGCCGGCCATTAATTCCTTTTGACCCTTTTGAACCCCTCCTCAAAATGGCTTGTTCTCTCTCCTGTTTTAGAATTTCCAAATTCGAACCACGGGGTTGTGAAGAGGAGACCTGGGAGGCCACCAATATGTAGTGACCGGCCACTAATTTTACTTGACCCTTTTGACCCCTAGCTGGCCGGCTAGGGGGGGTGGCTGGCTGGCCACCTGCAGCAAAAGTAAGGGGCCGGCCTGCTTCCTCTCAACTTGCACTTTACAGCTGTGCAGCTGTTTCCCCCAGAAAATATCCCAATCCGGGGGATATTTTGTGGGGGAAAGCTTACCTCCTTTTTGCCCCACCTTTACACCCTCTTTTTGTCCATATAACCAGCTGGTGGCATCACATTTGGGGGTTAGAAAATTTGTTCTTCAAGCCTCAAGATCCATATCTCCCTCCATCCTTCTCATTTTCTTAAAAAACCTTAAGTCCTACACCTTATTTTCTTCATCACCACCAAGCTCTACCACCGCCACTTCATTTCCAGCAACAAGGAGGGCTCCTCAAAGGCTAAAGGAGCTGCAAATTGGTCCAAGAAGCAACAAAAGACTTGTCTCCAAGGGTGAGTTACCATTTTCTCTTTTTTGAGCTTTTCTTTGCAATATTTCTTAGCCTCTCCTTCTTATACATTCAAGCTCCGGCCCTAACTGAAAGTGGCCCTATTTTGAGCTCATTTTCACTTTTCATTAAGGGCTCAATCCTGTTTGAGCCCTCCATGATGCACTTGCTTCATTGATCCTCTTATATGTCATAATCTTGCATGCTATTTTTGGCCCATGATTAATCTGTTTTTGAGCATGATGTAATCTGTGAATGTGCTTATTTTGGGCCCTTCTTCAGCATTGTTGAAGGGCCCCTCACCATTTGGTGCCTCCATGTGTCACTTGTAGTTATATCCCTTATTTGGCCCCATTTTTGCATAAATTGGCAACCCCCTTTGCTTCTGTTTTTGGACCTTGGTCCGAACTAAAAGTGGCCTTATTTTGGCCTATACTTAATGTTTCATTAACATTTTTTTTCTGTTTGATGATTATTTTGTATACTTCATGTTATAGCACCTTTTGAGCCTCAATCTTGTGCCTTTTTTAGCATGTTTTTATATTGATTCGAGGCTTTCCATATACTGTAAACATTCATATTTTTGGTCCCTCTTCAACGTTGTAGAAGGAAATTTTTCAGTTTGGATTTTGCTTATATCACTTGCTTCATTACCCCTCTCTTGGCCCCTATTCTTGCATGCCATTTTTGCCCTACTTATGCTTGCTGTTTGGCCATGTTTATAACTGTGAAAATGCCTTTTTTGGGACTGTCTAGCTTCTGTCTTTGCATTGCATGTCCATATTGTGCATGTTTGGCATAGCTATAGGCCATTTCGGGTGCCTAAATTCGCATTTCGGGACAATTCCATGCATTTGGTGTCATTTCGCCTCATTTCGGGACTGTTTTCCCCCATATTTTATTGCTGAAATTCTATTAGAATGATTGCTTTCCATTCCATGTCATTACATCGCATTTTGTCATCGCCTCGGTTTGCGTGCCCGTGTGCACGCATTTCGAGACACCTCATTTTCATCCGCCGGCATCCTATATGAGTGTGGCTGAGGCTCACTCATATTGGTATAAGCCCATATCATGTTTTCATGTCATTACATCGCATTTTGCCATCGCCTCGGTTTGCGTGCCTGTATGCACGCATTTCGAGGCACCCCATTTTCATCCGCCGGCATCCTATGTGAGTGTGGCTGAGGCTCACTCATGTTGGTATAAGCCCATATCATGTTTTCATGTCATTACATCGCATTTTTCCATCGCCTCGGTTTGCGTGCCCGTGTGCACGCATTTCGATGCACCTCATTTTCATCCGTCGGCATCCTATGTGAGTGTGGCTGAGACTCACTCATGTTGGTATAAGTCCATACCATGTTTTCATGTCATTGCATCGCATTCTGTCATCGCCTCGGTTTGCGTGCCCGTGTGCACGCATTTCGAGGCACTCCATTTTCATCCATCGGCATCCTATGTGAGTGCGGCTGAGGCCCCCTCATGTTGGTATAAGCCCATATCATGTTTTCATGTCATTTGCATTACATATGCCATTGTCTCGGTTTGCGTGCCCATGTGCACGCATTTCGAGGCACTCCATTTTATTCACCGGCCTCTTATGTGAGTGTGGCTGAGGCTCTCTCATGTTAGTATAAGTCCATGTTGCATTTTATATGCCATTTACCATTGCCTCGGTTTGCGTGCCCGTGTGCACGCATTTCGAGGCACTCCATTTTATTCACCGGCCTCTTATGTGAGTGTGGCTGAGGCTCTCTCATGTTAGTATAAGTCCATGTTGCATTTTATATGCCATTTACCATTGCCTCGGTTTGCGTGCCCGTGTGCACGCATTTCGAGGCACTCCATTTTATTCACCGGCCTCTTATGTGAGTGTGGCTGAGGCTCTCTCATGTTACTATAAGTCCATGTTGCATTTTATATGCCATTTACCATTGCCTCGATTTGCGTGCCCGTGTGCACGCATTTCGAGGCACTCCATTTTATTCACCAGCCTCTTATGTGAGTGTGGCTGAGGCTATCTCATGTTAGTATAAGTCCATGTTGCATCCCATTTCATTTTCCATGTTATTTGCATTGCGTATGCCATTGCCTCGGTTTGCGTGCCCGTGCGCACGCATTTCGAGGCACTTCATTTTCATCCATCGGCGTCTTATGTGAGTGTGGCTGAGGCTCTCTCATGATTAGTATAAGTCCATGTTGCATTTTATATGCTATTTCCATGCCATTGCATTGTGTATGCCATCGTCTCGGTTTGCGTGCCCATCTGCACGCATTTCGAGGCATCTCATTCTCATAGCATTGTGTATGTTAGGATTGTATCTTAGTCGCATTTCATGCATATCATGCATATTGCATCGTGTTCGGGATAGGAGTTCGCCCGGGCACGGGAAACGAGGTGCGTTTCGTACTCCGAGTGACGGAACGCGTCTCAATTCCCTAGTCACCGACACTCCGGATCATCCATGATGGAGTGAGGTTTTGTTGTGTTTTCATGTACATTCATTCTACATTGAATTGCGTAATTCGGCTCCTCGGCCATCATGCATCGATATGCGTGATTGATGGCACGAGGATCGAGGCATGCATATATTTGTGAAAATACATTGCTATGCCCCTTTCCTGCTCTCTGTTGCAGCAAAATAAAGAATCAGCAATTTCTCCGGACGTGGCACGCGTTTCAAGAATAACTGCCAAACAGAGGCTAATTGGGGCATCCCGGTGGATTTCCGCGCAAGACAACCCGGACATGCATCATCCATCAGAAGCAAGGCGGTCCCTGGCTTGCACGCCAGTTTTACAGTTTTCTTAGTTAATTCATTAATTAATTAGGAATTTGTATATTATTTGGACTGTAATATTCGGACTGTAATATTTTTTCATTCGGGAATGTATATTTATTCGGACCCTCTGCACGAGGGCACAACTGTAATAAGTGTGCGTGTGTGTGTTGTATGTCTTCCAACCCCACGTCTTTCTCCCTTTTATTTACCCGCTTATGATGGTTAGATTAGGGCATATTTCATTTAGCATACAGTATGACAGCATGTTTGCATCATTCATCTGTTTTGCATGCGCCGGGCTCGGCGCATCATACTAACTGCATTGGTATTTCAATTCGAAATTGAATACATGATAGTTGTAGCATTTCATATGCCATCTTAGAATAGCCGAGCCTGCTATAGTTGCATTTTGCATGTGTTGCATTAGGCATTTTTGTATACTTAGGATCATGCATGATTTCTAATGTAGTTTCTATTTTGGCTTGGAGTACTCGATAAGTTCTATGCTTTAGCATCCTTGCATGCGTGTGAGTGACTGCCATGAATAGCATGCTTATCATGAGGCTAATTGCTTATGTGATATAACTGCCTGAATGCCTGTGGGTGAAGGGTGGGTTATTTGAATTGGAATAAATCATCAAATGTTTGTTTTAAGCCCGCTAGATAGTGGCAACACCATCTTTTCTAAGCCCACCCGAGGGTGGCAAAATCTGCATTTTAAGCCTACTTGCGAGTAGCAAACCATTTTTCAAAAGCAAACATGAAATGTCTTGTTCCAATTTGGGCGACCCAGTCTATAAATGTATGTTATGCGCATCACATAGTAACCTAGGCTAATAACCGGAATAAGAGCATACAATGTTTTGAAAAATAGATATCATGGTTAGTAGAGGCCGGTCTATGACCGGGCGAGCGGGGGTGCTCATGAAGTGACCTTCCCCAATCGTACCCAAGTTCCCGAGCTGAGGCAACTTTGGTGATGACGGACACGTAGCCTTTTGGCACCGAGTCAGGGTTTCCTAAATTTCCCAAAAATAAAATATTTAGGTGACGACTCTGTATCTGGCAAAGCAGTCCATGTTTGGCACTTCTTTCAAAAAATCTGTTTTCTCAAAAACGATTTGCCGGATTTGGACTCTTTGGTTCAGACTTAGAACCGTGACTGACAAAAGTCGAGTCCGAGCTGTGGCGAGGTCCCCCGCGGGCTTGTTACACTATCCGTGGGGGAGAGTGTGTAGCGTACATGAACGGAGTAATGTTAGCTCAGAAGATTCTTAGGCAAGGTTACTACTTGTCTACCATGGAAGAGGATTGTATCGATTTTTTTCAACGATGCCACAAATGCCAAATTCATGCTAATCGCATGAATATCCCACTGTCAAAGCTGTACAACCTGACTTCACCATGGCCTTTCTCAGTTTGGGGATTCGACATCATCGGTACAGTCACACCGAAAGGGTCAAACAGGTATGAATACATTCTGGTGGCACCGATTACTTCACGAAGTGGGTGGAAGCTCAGTCCTACGCAGTGTTGAAAGCAGCACATGTGGATAAGTTCATCCGAAACAACATCATTTGCCGATATGGGGTCGCAAATGAGATTGTATCAGACAATGGTTCCCACTTGAAGAAAAAAGTGATTGACGTATTGGGGAAATACAACGTGGCTTTTCATAAGTCATCTACATACCGGCCGCAAACCAATAGAGCTGTTGAGACCGCCAACAAGAACATCAAACATATTCTACAGAAGATGGTTGAGACCTACAAGACTGGCCAGACAAATTTTCGTTCGCACTCTGGGGCTATAGAACTTCAATTTGGACGTCTACAGGGAAAACTCCTTACTCTCTTGTCTATGGGATAGAAGCTGTTCTGCCAATCGAAATAGAAGTCCCATCACTGCGAGTTATGGCTAATTATCAGATACAGAGGCAGACTGGTAGTAGAGCAGGTTCGAAGAATTGATGTTGTTTGATGAGAGAAAGCTGAAAGCATTGTACCATGTTCAGGGTTATCAACGCAGGATTGCCAGGGCTTTTAACAAGAAGGTTGAGTCCTCGAATCTCAAAGAGGGGGATTTGGTGCTGAAAGACAACCGAGCTCGCATCCATGACCCTAGGGGCAAGTTTAGACTCAATTGGACTGGTCCTTATATCATCAAAACTATCTGGTCAGGTGGAGCTATTATTCACATGGACTTGGATGGCCTAGAATTTTCCTAACCGATCAACATGGACAAGTTGAAGAAATACTATTCCTGAGAGGCTCGCTAGGCTGAAAACCCAGAAGGGCGACCTAGGCAAAAGCTAGAGCACAAAAAATTAGAAAGAAAGAAAAACTGAGCTCGCAAGGTTGAAAATCCTAAAGGGAAGCCTTGGCAAAAGTTAGAGCACCAAAGGAGAGTGTTAATACTCGAGTGAACCTAAACCGAACTACGTAAGGCCTGATTCCCATCTTCGGGATATGTAGGCAACTTCATCCTAAGGTTCAACCATAAACACCTCCAACTCAACTGCCATGTCCATATGTTGAGTCATCTTCGTCTGTTCTTTATCTAAAAGTTCGGTTGTGATCCTTACTCTGAGAGAAGAACTGGTTACAGTGCTGAGTAGTGTTATTCAATCAAGGGGCAATTTGTGATCTTTGGATTCGGGGTTGTGCATCTCGAGGATAGATTCTGTGTGTGTCAAGTGGTGATCCTTTTCGAAAATGGTTTTGAAAAGTTTTGATAAAAGTTGATTTTTGCTCAAATTTTGCCTTTTACAACTTAGACCATTTTTGGACCAAAAGGAAAACTTTTAGTGCTCATAACTTTAATTTCATTGATTTCAATACAAAGCTCTCAAAACTCTTGATACAAATCAAAGTTGCTTTTATTACATCATAAGACTTGAAAAGTAAAGATCAAGGCAATAAACTAGGGGCATAGATGAGTCAGGTGCCCCTGCGTCCCCCGCTCGTGCTTGTGGAAGCTTCTGATGCCAAAGTGGGCCCGGTTTGTGCCTCATCTTCGAGCCAAGTCAGGCACTCGCTAGAAAGGGCGCAGCTGAAATTAGGGGCAGGGGCCAGAAGTTCTCTCGTCCTCCAAGCAGAGAGGTACCTAGCCAAATGTGAACCTCAGATGGGAAATGAAACCGGGAAATGAAACCGGGTACTCTACCCCCTCCTCTAGACAAGTCTGATCATGTCCAAACTGACGTTTGAACCAGAAAGGGAAGTAGAATACACAGTGTGTAAGGCCGATCAGCTGAATGCCAGGTTGTTGAGTCATGCTGTAGCTATAATTTTGGTTGGATTAAGCCAGGGGCAACACCAAGAAATGTCAGCAGCAGACCTATGGCATATCCAATGGCGCCGTCATTCCTTATTCGGGAAATCCACTAGCTGTTGGCGGAAGAAGTATGCTCGAGCTGAGTATACGGGGCAAGAGTTCACTACCTTCAGTTTATCCATTAACCACACCTGAGGAGGCATGAAAGAAAAGAGAAATTAAGGAATAGAGAGATGTACGTTGAGAGAAAAGTGAGAAAAGGGCTTTGAGAGAAAAACAGAGCATGAGTGCCAAGAGATGTGAGAAACACATATGAGAAAGGGAGGAAAACATTACTTGAAGGAGTATTGGACTTCCTGCGAATTTGGTGGTCTCTCACCGATGAAAGGCGTGTAGGCCCATCAAAGTCTCGACCAGCACCAAGCCGATGCAACTCTTGCCCTCTTTCAAACCTTGGGCCACTTCAATTATCCGAATGCTAGGCCCGCCGAAATTAAGGGCAAGAAGGAAATATGCCAGCATACATAAACAAAGGGCGTGTTACCGAAAACCTTGCCAAAGAAGATCGCCGCGGTCATCGATATCAGGAAATCGGTGAATCAGACTAGGAATATCCAGCTCTCCGTTGTGGACTAAGGATTGAGCCTTGTGTAGAGTGAGCCCGCACATCCGTCCTAGAGCTTGAATGTGGTCGATACGGGGCTGAGGTATGATTTCCTCATCGCGCTGAGACTCTATTAGTGCCTCAAATTCCTCAATTGTTGGGTATATCTCTTGTCCCCTGAAACTAAAGATATGTGTAATCGGGTTCCAGCATCTAGCCGCGGCAAGAAGGAACGAAAAACAAAGCGGAGAATGGCCCAGCGGGAAAAGTGCATTTATCCCGAAACCCCAGAAATTCACCTTTTTTGAGCTGTCTAAAGTCGCGATCCAATCTGAGAGTTTTTCGGTGAAAAATGGCTCCATTTGTGAAGATTTTGCAGCTAAAATGAAGAAATCATGAAGCTCAACCTTTTGTAGAAGATAAGGCAGTAAATGGAAGCCAGGTGTCAACAATCTGGAGGTCCTGCACATTGATGGATGGCAGGTAGCTGGCAAGCCACATTGGTGGCCGGCAAGGGACATTGGTGGCCGGCAGACCACCTCTCATGGCCGGCATATGGCCGACAACCCCTATTTGTGGTCGGTAGTCTCTCACTCTAACCTACTATCCTCCTTTGTACTGAACAATGCTGAAAGCATGTGTTTTGTTCTGCTCTTTGTGTGTCTTGAGGTCTTGTTTTCAGTCCTTTTGGCTTTTAGCAAGTTTGTTGAGTTTGTATCTTTGTTGTGTTGTTTTGTTTATCGAGTTGTATGTTGTTTTGTTTATCGAGTTGTATGTTGTTTCTCGAGTTGTATGTTGTTTATCAAGTTGAATATTGCTTTTTGTGTCAGCTGTTGGTCACCTCGTTGCCCAATTAAGTTTTTTATTTCAATCAAGGGTGCTCCTGGCCAATTCAATTCAATGTCCATTTCATGCTATATGGTGTTCATGATGCAAAATACAACACTTTTTCATAAAAACTGGTTTTCATTCCAATCATTTTTTTTATACAAAAGTGAAATACAAGTTTTTAAAGAAAACAAAACCTGTCTGAAGCTACAATGTGCTAAAAACATAAACAAAAAAAACTAAGCAAAAATACAAAAAAATCAACGCTGGTTGCCTTAGGCTCGAGTGGCCCTCTTCGTTCTCTTTCTCGGAGGGGAAGACTCTGGAGCGTTGTCTCCGTCAGCGCCACTATCTGAACCTGTATCGGAACCCGAGCTGGCGTTATCTCTACTATCCGCCTCAAAGCCCTCCTCGGCATCGTCATTTTCACTCCCGGAACTAGAGCCAGCGTCATCATCTCCACTTTCAGATGATTTCGAATGCTGACTCGCTGCCTCCTCAGAGTCGCTCATCTCAGTGTCATCATCATTCAAAATAGACTCTGAAGGACCACCTTCTGCTCGGGTGCCCCTAGCTCTTCCTCGACTGTGTGCCGGAGCCTCTCTCTCTCTCTCTCTCTCTCTCCTCCCTATTGTTGGAGGAGGTACTGCTGGTGCAGGTACTGCAGCTGCCGCTGGTGCAAGTACTGCAGTTGCCGCTGGGGCCATCGGTATAGGTGGGATCTGAAAAGACCGTTGTCACATGTCAGTTACAATATGCATATTAGATGCAAGCATGATGTGCAGAATGAGTGTATGCAGAAGTCAAATACAGTATGTGAATACAGTATGCAAGTGCAATATGTCAGATGTAGTGTATCAGTGCAGTTTGGGAAGTTTTCAGTTGAATTTTCAGTGTCAGTGTGTCAGTGAAAATTTGATGCCTAGAATGTAAAACTGAAGAGATTACCTGAATACCGTAGAGGCTCTCATTTGTATCATCCCCATCAGGGAAGCTATCAGCTCGAGAGCACCTCTTATATACTCGATGGATGCCTGTAAATGTAGTTTGAATGATCATTATCAGCAAATGAACATATCTGAGATGAAGTATGGGGTGCAAATATAAAGTGTGGTTCATACCTGAGTAGGGCTTCGGACCCCGACAGGCTTGTGACCAGCCGTCGTAGGCTCAATCGAAACCCGGTAGGCATCCCCTGTGTGTTGCCAGCAAGTCAGCACGGTAGGAAGCTTTGGCCAGTTAGTCCTCTGCCTTGCTCGGGAAGCTCCTCTACCACGGGCCCTGTTCGCTCGAGTCACTTTAGGCCTCTCTCTCGCGGCAGGCGCTCTCGCCTCCTCACCTCCACGAATGCCAGTCAGAGGCAGCATCAGATGTGTCTGAATGAAGGCTACATAGTTACCCTCCACTCATAAGTAGTCGGTGTCCAGGCCCACCATAAATTGGATGACCTCCTCAGTGGATAGGCTATCTATAGATCGCATGGACCCTGGCGGAGCCATCAGAATGATTGGGTCAGGCAGGCCTATAATCTGGTGCACGAAGCGGTCGCCCAAGAACCAGGCCCAGCAAACTGGGCGCTCAAGTAGAATGTAGTAGCGGGAGGTGGCCCAGGCCCCAGCATATTGGTCCCGAATCCCAGCTGGCATCAAGGCCCATGGCTGTCACATGATCTACAAATACAGGTTGTACAAATTATTAGTTACTGTCAGTCGCTAAATATGAATTAGAACAGTTCCAAAGAAAAAATGTATGTGTTTCAGATTACCTCATGGACAACTACTGTGTCCAAGTAATGCCTGAAGAATGTGAAAGGCTCACGGGTCCTACTTTGGAGACGACCGTCATATCTCCGCGAATAGGGGACTGCCAATGGAAGCTCCTCTATAGGCTCCAGGGCAAGAGTTGGAAAGTATGCATACACCTATAGCTGTAGGGAAAATACAGTGGTATGTGATCAATACAGTGTGAGCAGATACAGAAGTGCAAAGAAAAAAGCATACAGTGTGAGCAGATACAGAAAGTGCAAAGCAGAAAGCACGTGTGTTGAAACAGATGTAAAGCAGAAACTATAAAGAAACTGTAAAGTGCTAAGAGGGAATTGAGATGTATACCTCCCAGGCTCGACAGTAGCCTCCAATTAAGTCTCCCCGCAGACGGGAGCTAGAGCTCATGTATCCGTATAAAGTGGTGAGGCCGTCTCCACCCCAGTCATAAAAATGAACCCGAGGGAGGGTCACTAGGGCACTTAGCAAATGTAGGCCTACGGTGTTCCACTTGTTCAAAAACAAGGTGGTACCAAAGACAAACATTAGGAAGCCCCTAGCGCATTGCTCTGTCTTCTCTACTGTCTCGGGCTCACTCCCTTTGAATCGCTCGGCGAACTAGGTGTATCTGACCATACCCATCTGGTATATAGGTGGATGTCCCCCCAACAGCTCAGACCAGGTTGCCTCCCACACCTCCATGTCTGTATCAAGAAGGATCGGGTCGCCCCCTACGTCCAAGCCGGTAATCATGGCGAAGTCGTAGGGAATCATCGCCATCTCCCCTGTGGTGAAAAAGTGGAAGGAGTTGGTAGTGTCCTACCACCTCTCCATGAGTGCTCCTAAGAGAGGACGGCTCGCGATGACTTGAGTTAGGCCAGAGTAGAAAATGCCAAAGCTAGCCTCGTCAATGATGTCGTGAACTCCAACGGGGAGCTCGTCATACCAATCTCGAGCAGTCGTAGCACCGTAGCCTCTGAAGGCGCAAGACTCACCCTGCGGCAAAGACAGATGAATCAGATAAAAGACAGATGAATCAGATATAAGGCAATGCATGAAATGCAATCAGATGAAGGCAGTGCAAGAAATGCAAGGAAAGAAAGGCAAAATGCATAAAAACAGAGTTCATACCTCAACGGCAATGGCCGACAAATGAGAAGCCGGCTCCCTCAGTAGAAGGTCCTCCGGTGCACTGCGAGCAAACTCAGTGAATCGTTTGATGCCTTCGGCAGTAGGCAATATATGTGTCTGGGGATGATGTCTCTTCGGATCGAAATGCCACCCTCAGCGGTAGCGGCTCTGGCTCGGCCTCAGGCTGGAACTCTGCCTCTAGGTCGGCCTCAAGGTCAGCTACCGGCTCCTTTACCTTGGGAATAGGTGAAACTACTGGGGAAATCTTGGGAGGAGCCCCGTCATGAGGAATTTTGTTCGCCATCTGGAAAATGGGTGTGAAGCAGGTGAAAAAGTGAAGGAAAATGCCAAAAAGAGGGTAAACTTGGAAAAAGTCAAACCCTAAGAGAGAGAAAGTGGAAGAAAAAGTCAAAGCCGGGAAAAGCGCACAGAACTTGAGAGAAACTCGAGGGAAATAAGCCTAGAATGGTGGAAATGAGGAAAGAAGCACTGAAATCAAATTTCAATCGGTTCAAAGTGAAGGAAACAAAAAGGGTTTAGTAAATCAACTTCATGTGGGGCGTTAGAGAACGCGTTGAAAGTGCGAATCTAGAGAGAAGGAGTGTCTAGAGAGAGAGGGAGGAAGATTTCGGATATGAGGTTGTGAGGAAATGAAAAGTTATGGCCTATATTTAAAGACCCGAGGCTAAAAGACCAAAAAGCCTCGAATCTACCATCGATGGTTGGCAGAAGGCCGGCAAAGCCCATCGGTGGCCGACAAGGCTCATTAGTGGCCAGCAGCCTCCCCTTGTGACCGACAAGTGTCCTACGGCCTCCCTTGGGGTCTTGACGCTGTTTTGTGTCCTTGGTTTCCAAGAAGTGTAAGGACAACTTACTATTTGGTTCAATTTGTCTCTACGAAAGCTTTAAACTGTGTTTTTCAGTACACGATGTTCGTCACTTGTCAACATGAACGAGGTGTATCCTTTAAACATATGGTAACTCTTCTGGGAGATAAATCAGAAGTTCGCTATTGACTTTGTTTTTGTTATGCTTTTATACCCTACATGGAATATGCATTTTGTTTTGTTGCATGAATATGCATCTCCATTGGTGTATAGAATATGCATTTCACGTTGTTGCATGAATATGTATTTCGCTTCTTTACGTGGAACATGCATTTCATATATGTTGTTACACAAGGTATGTATTTCACGCATGCTGCATGTGCGTCTTGCATCCGTTATGAATCATGCATAGAACATACTTCCGCTCTTGAATGACGCATAGAATATGCTTTCTTTTTTTTTTCACACAGAACATGCCATTAACATTGTAGCTCGATTGTTTGTTTCGCATAGAACATGCCATTGCCACTATATCTCGGTTGTTTGTCTTGTATTGAACATGCATTCTTACTTTATCGCACTTGTTAAGTTTCTTTCTTACACATGCACGATATTGTATGTACGGTTCATTTAGAGGAGTTCTGGGTAAAATCATTTGTGCCACTTCGGATCACGTCCATTTCTCCAATCGCGTGAGATGCGTTAGGATTGTTACACTTCAGTTAAAAACATTCGGGTACGCCCGGTGTTTACACCACCCTTCGGTTGAAAACATTCGGGTACGCCCGGTGTTCACACCACCCTTCAGTTAAAAACATTCAGGTATGCCCAGTGTTCACACCACCCTTTGGTTAAAAACAT
The DNA here is from genome assembly GCF_055761805.1 of Camellia sinensis. Lineage (NCBI taxonomy): Eukaryota > Viridiplantae > Streptophyta > Magnoliopsida > Ericales > Theaceae > Camellia > Camellia sinensis. Next base: position 56,506,516 of record NC_138967.1, read on the forward strand.
TCGGGTGCACCCGGTGTTCACACCACCCTTCGTTTAAAAACATTTGGGTGCGCCCGGTGTTCACACCACCCTTCAGTTAAAAACATTCAGGTGCACCCGGTGTTCACACCACCCTTTTTCTCCTCACGTGTGCAACGTGTTTGGATCTCGGTTGAGACCTCCGGTGTGCCCGACGGTTATGTCGCTCTTCGCCTTTCCTGTGCGACGCGTAGTTAAGCTTTAGTTTTCTTACATCCTTTCTACATTAAATGTGGTTTGACTCGTGTTTCTTACGCGTGGCGTGTTTATCTACTTACTTCTTTTCATGATTGGAATTGTTGTACCTTGTTTCAGTTTGTTTAAATGTGGCATTTTCTTTGCATTGCATTTGCATTTGCATTCAATTGTTTCATTGTACGGCCTCATTGCATGATCATAAGTTATGTTCTTATGCATATCATTTGCAGAACTACACTGGTTTGATTCCTTGCAAAGAGATGCGTAGGCAGCCTACGGGCACAACCATTTGTTTTTGTCTTGATTGTTTTTCCAAGTCTTACGGCCTTATCAAAATGGGTCATCTTTGGGCTTTGACATTCTGTGACACCATTTCAAGACTACGAGTTTTGTCAAAGAGGGGCAACTGTAGACACTCCATTTTTGGCGGCTCTTACGACTTGGACGTCTTTGCACGTACACCCGATGATGAGTCTGTTTGCTCACCAAGCACTCGAAGTCCTCGGCGGAACGCCACAACTTTGAGCCTTTCTCATCCTTTATCCTTTTTGTCTCATTTTTTGGACCATGCCTTGTATTTCTAGCTTACAACCTTTGGTGGCCTGCCGGCCATCCCTAAAGGCTGCCGGCCATCACTTTTGGTTTGCCGGCCACTGATGTGGCTTGCGGGTCACCAGTGATGGCTGGCCGGCCACCACCGATAGCCGGCTGACCACCAGTGTTTTCTGTAGATATTTTATGCCAGCTGTGCCAGCTGTTTGCATAGATACATGCATCTGTCCACACGTAGAGGGTTGGATCTCCTTGTAGCAATTTCATGTTTTCTATATATAGGGACCCCCTCTTTCATGTTTTGGGGTTAGAAAATTTTAAATTTTTTTCTCTCTCTAGAAATTCTCTACACTTTTGCCTACTTACACTACACTCTTGCCTATACTTCCTTTACCAAATCCTCTCACCCTTGAGCTGAGGTTCCTTGAGGCCTTCTTGGAGCTCTTAAAGTTGGTTTTGGCTTGAATTGTGGCCTAGAATTACTCTTTGCTTCAAGAGGTATAATATTTGCTTTATTAGCTTGCTTTGCATATTTGTTTTTTCTATCTTTTCCCACTGTTTTTGGGCTGTTTTTGAACGGTAAAAAACTCTATTTTTGTGGGCTGAAATTGGTGTTTTTAGCCATTTAAGGTAAGGGGTAGTTCACTCCTCTTCATTCCTTGTTTGAAAGGCCATTTCACCTTTCTTTCTCAGTTTCAAACCATTTGTTTTTCAACCTTTAAACACTGATTTTCAGAGTATTTTCAGTAGTAAAAATCAGGTTTTGAAGTCCAAATTTGGAGGGGTTAGCATCCCTTTCTTGTGTCTTGTTTGTTAGCCTAGTTAGTGCTACGCCTTAGCTTATTTTTCTAGCTTGTTGTAGCTTTATTCTAGCATACTTTAGGCTTTATTTTGGACTGTTTTAACTTTTTTTTTTGGGTTGGTTATTGCATTTGAGTCTTGTATTGCATAGTTGAAGTGTAATAGTCCTCACAAGCTTGGTGTTTTAGGCCTTTAGCCACTACTTGTTTGAGTTGATTGCATGTTTTTAGTGCTTTTCACACTTAAATTCAGCACTAATCATCTTTGCAACCTCCCTCCTTTCTTGGCTTTTAATTTTTCTTTGAAAGTGGTTTCAAGTCACTTGCTTGCCAAAGTGTGAAATTGAGATTTCATACTTAATGGTTTAATCCTTTAGGGGGTTCATTACCACCGGTATATACTTCTTTCATACCTAAAGCAACTTGTGTTTTGAGCCCTCTTTCCATTAGAGGACTTTAATTCACCCAATGGACTTAATTGGATTAAAGAATGGTTGGAAAAGTGAAATGAGTAACCAAAACTTAGGATTAAAAGTGAGCAAGATAATAACTTATCGAACGTTAATTGAACACAAGGTAGCTTGTGCCATTTCATTCTTGTTAGTGATTAAAATGATCCAAGTCTCCAAGGTCAACTTCTTCCCTTGATATTTCATGAAAGGGAGGAGGTTTGTGTCTTGTTTTGCATTTATTGAGCTTGCATCTCTTGAGTCACAAGCCATCATGAAATGAAGTTGCTTGAGTTGGTGGTTTGTAGCTTAAGTTCACCACTCCTTGGACTTACTCATAAAAAGGAGGGGTGAGTTGTGTAAACAATCCGTGAGAATACCCTCTTTTTGCTTTGTTTGTTCTCTATTGCAGCAAGATGAACCAGTGCATCAGTGGCCGGTAAGCCACTTTCCATGGCTAGCAGGTGGCCGGCAGACCACCATCCATGGCTAGCAGATGGTCGGCAATCTTCACCAACGGCCAGCTGGCTACTGATGCAAATCTCAGCAGAGTGTTAGTAAGGTGGAGCAAAATTGTTCTAGAAGTGTTCAATTGTGCAAACAGAGGCTTTCGGAAGGCAAACAGTGGTCTTTTTGGGTGGAGATCGAGCATGCGCATGCACATCCTTCATTTCTCGAGGCAGAGTAGCTAATTAGTTTAGTTTGGTTACTTAGTTTGATTATTAGTTGCAATTATTTTGTAATTATTTAATTAGTTAGTTAGCTAATTAGTTCATTTGTTGTTGTAATAATTGTTAATTAGTTTAACTAGTTATTCATTTTGGTTTGTAAAAATTAGCTTCATTGGCTTAGCTTAGTTTTCCATTTGGACTCTCCTTCGTGAAAGCGTGATGTAATAATGTGTATGTCTTCCAACCCCACGTCTTTCTCCCTTTTATTTAACTGCCTTTGATGGTTAGATTAGGAGTAACATGTTTCAATTAGCATACCCTATGCTTGCATCCATTCATTTTGTATTGCATGCACCAAGGCTTGGCGCATCATTCAAACTGCATTGTCATTTCAAATACTTCGTTGAATACGTGCTTAGACCACATGTTATCAAATTAGTTCATATGCCATGTTTAGTAGCCGAGCCTATTAGTTGCATTATCTCATGTGTTGCATTAGGCATATTGCATAAGTTAGGAATCATGCATTTTTCTAACTAGTTTCTTTTCTCGGCTTAGAGTACTAGGTGAGTTTTTAGTGGTTTAGCATACTTGCATAAGTGTAAGTTATTGCCACGATTCCCATGCTTGCCATGAGGCTAAATGCTTACTTGTTGAACTGCTTGAATGCCTGTGGAAGAAGGTTTGTTGTTTGAATTAGAACGATTCAATAAATATATGTTTAAGCCCACTTTGTTGAGTGGCAAATTCACAAACTTTAAGCGCACTTGAGGTGGCAAAATCAAACCCTTTTCGTAAAACAAACATGAAATTGAATTGTTCCAATTCAGGCAAACTAGTCTATACTTGCTTGTGCGCGCATCACATAGTAATGCTCTAATAACCGAAACAAGAGCATATAATTTTGATAAAAATCATATCATGATTAGTAGAGGCCGATCTTTGATCGGGCGAGCAGGGGTGCTCAATTCATGACTTTCTCCTCTCGTACCTAAGTTCTCGAGCTGAGGCAACTTTGGTGATGACGGACGCGTGGCCTTTGGCACGAGTCATGGGTTTCCTAAATTTTCCCAAAAATAAAATATTTAAGTGACGACTCTATATCTGGTAAAGCAGTCCAATTTTGGCATTTTTGATTCAAAATCGTTTTTCTAAAAGATTTGCCGGATTTGAACCCTTTGGTGTTTATCAATTTCACATTGCACTTGTGAGATTAGATTTAGAACCGCAAGAGTCAGAACTGTAGGGCTATTTTGAAGTTTACGAAAGGGGGCGCGAAAAAGTCGACTTATAGTATATCATCAGCATCTAAAAGTTGTTTTCCACATAGGGTGTGTTAAAGTCCAATAGAGATACTTTAACACAATATATGAATCTTTACAAAGTCATAGGTGGATGCATATGCATGCCAATTGTCAAACGTTTTACATTTTCATCTCAAAATAATGCAATGCCAAATTATATATCAATTTATGAAAATAACCTTTTATATCAAAAAACATAGCAGTGAATACAAAACACTAGGAATCTTTAAGTACGTGTTTGCTAATAATTTATACACGCATTACCAAATCCATTTTATTGGTACTAATCGGAAGGATTAACACCTAGCCGCATGGGTTTCTAGACTTTCACCATGGACACATAGGCTAACATAATAACCACAACCATACCCCCTAACTAGATTCACTGCGGTATTCACCAATTTTTTCAAAAACAATACATTTTCAATGTTTAAGTATGAAATAATACTCAATACAAGATGTATGAGCAATTAGTTTCAATTCACTTAATCCTTATGTAATTTCTACAACAATCAAAACTATCTTCCACTGATAGCCCAAAATAGATATTTCTATTCAACACATAATTTCCAACAAAAGATATAATCTCATTATTCTAAAAATGAGAGTGATATTACATATCAAACTCCACCATCATTATCAACATATACATTAGTTCCATTCTTGCAAAACCCAACATTATTTCCCTTTTCTTCCACAAATCAAACATCCATGATTTTAGAACAAAAACGCCTTTACTTTCAAAAATCAAATTTAAGTAAAGAAATCCACCATTTTAACATATCTCAACCATAAACACATCGCTAGAATCTTTCTCAAGAACCCTATCACGACCCAAACCCAGCCCTATGGGTTTAGCACCGTAACCGGCCAGTACTCCGAGATTACCGAAGGCCTGCAGAACAGTAATACAGTAATACAGAGTACAGGGCCTGGCGGAAGCCAATACAGTAAATAAACAGTGTCCAATGAGCTGTGACAGTCTGTATGCAAAAAAATTTCTCATACATTTATACATAAACAGTACAGAACAGTATGCACAATATTTACAATCATTCAGACTAGGAACTCAATCCCTACATAACCGTACAGTAAACATTCAGTCTATACAGAACAGTAAGACAGTATAGAAGGGGGAATTATAAAACACCCCTAAGCCTTAACACGATAGGCTCGGAACCTCGCAGTGAGGCACATAGGCTGGCTTGACAAAACTGGAGTAACCCTGACGCTCCTAGCCGCGGTCTGGTGCCTGAACACCTACATATATATATGAGCAGTGAGCTAAAGCCTAGTGAATAACATAATGCGTAAAGAGGTTAAGAATGAATGTCCTTACAGTAATGAAAACAGTTTATTAAATCAGTATTTCATTCGTTCAGTCAGTACAGTCATATGTGGTACATCCATTAGCATAACAGTACAGTAAACAGTAGGTCTTAAAAGACCGAGCAGTAAATGATGGCCATCAGTCAGTAACAGTAGTGGTTCCAACAAGGGAGCCGACAGAGATCTCTGTAACAGTAACAGTAAACAGTAGGTGCTAAGGATGCCACAATACAGTTCAGAATATAGGACATACATTCGTTCAATTAACAGTATTCAATTCAGAAACAGTACAGTCTAGTTGTTCAGAAAATAATCATTTTTGAACATATCTTTACACAATCGTTACTCACAGAGTTTGGGCTACAGTAAGCTAGAGCGTGCCTCCCCAGTTGCCAACCCTACACAGTTAACAGATTGAACACACTAAGCTACACAGCTGGGAAAGATAATAACTTAATCCCTAAGTTGTCTCGGTGTGTTCTACATCTATATCCTCAATAAGATGTCTTAAACTAGGCCTAAGAATGCCTAGAATGGGATGAGGATGCAAAGATGCACTTTTAAAAGTATTTTCAGAATTTTCAGGAAACAGAGTCCCGCTCGAGGGTAGGATTCCCCGCTCAAGCGGTCATGCAACAAAGGTACACGCTCCAGCGTCAACTTTCCCGCTCGAGCGTACTATAAAAGTACTGGATGGGTGAAATCTCCGCTCGACACCCACTCGAGCTTGAGACACACGACTCCATTCGAGCTCCCAGTCCTCCGCTCGAGCGCCTATTTCCCCGCTCGAGCGGGAGTGCAAAATCTGGAAAACCCAGATTTCACCTCCAAACTCAAACCAAGTTTTAACAACCCAAAACTCGACCTCTTGGGCTGAATTTCCAAAAAACATTTGTAAACACATAGAATAACATGGTTCAAAGCTCAATTTTGAGAAATCAAAGCCCAGGGGTGTTGTAGACGCGCCCGTGGGCCTCATGCTACAGTTCGGACTCGATTTGTGTCACGGTTCTAAGTCTGAACCAAAGAGTCCAAATCCGGCAAATCGTTTTGAGAAAAACAGATTTTTTGAAAGAAGTGCCAAACATGGACTGCTTTGCCAGATATAGAGTCGCCACCTAAATATTTTAAAATGGGGGAATTTAGGAAACCCTGACTCGGTGCCGAAGGCCACATGTCCGTCATCACCGGAGTTGTCTCGGCTCGGGAGCTTGGGTACGATCGGGGAAGGTCAGCTATGAGCACCCCCTTTCGCCCGGTCCGAAGACCGGCCTCTACTAACCGTGATATCCGTTTTTGAAAACTTTATGTATTCTTAAACCAATTGTTAACCTAGAATTACTATGTTATGCGTGCAACAAACAAGTATAGACTAGATTGTCTAATTTGGAAGTAAGCATTGCATATCCGTTTGTTTTGGAAAATATTTTGGATTTGCTACTCGCAAGTAGGCTAAAACACGGATTTCAATGAGTTCTTCCAACTCAAACAATCCAACCTTCACCCACAGGCGTCCAAGCAGTTTATAACACATAAGCATCTAGCCACATGTTAAGCATGCTGTCATGGCAACATTCACACTCATGCGATATGCTAAAGCGGAAATACTTACATCGTACTCCGTGCCAAAACAAAGAACTCGTTAGCAAACATGCATGATCCAAGTCCATGTTAAGTGCCTAATGCATCGCATACAAAGTGTTGCTAGAATAGGCTCGGCTATCCTAAACATGGCATGTGAGAATGCACAACTATCACATATTCAGTTTAGAATTTGAAATACAAATGCAGTTAGCGTGATGTACCGAGCCTAATGCATGCAATACAAATGCATGGATGCACACATGCATAGCATAAGGTATGCTAACTTAAACGTGCCCTAATCTACCATCATAAGCAGGTAAATAAAAGGGAAGAAAGACGTGAGGTTGGAAGACATACGCACACTCACGCACACTTATTACAGATTTGCCCTCGCTCGGAGGGACCAAATAAATATTACAGATTAATTAACTACGCAAGCTAATTAATAATTACAAATTAATTAATTTAGTTAACAAATTAAATTAAGCTAAAGAAAAATAGTAAACCGCCTCGGGAAACGCGCCGCCATGCATAGGCTGCCTCTATTTTCCTTCCTTCACTCCTCTGGAGGCTGTCAAAACCTCAGGACTCCATCCCTAGACACTGGGTAGTGCCACCGGCTGAGTGGAATTACCACCGGCAGTGGTGTGTGGCCATCGGCACAAAATGAAGCTGTCGGCAGAGAAATTGTTGCCGGCCGGCACCTTACACTGCCGGTCGGCAGAATGTTCCTGCAGAATCTGCAAATGACAGCAACAGAGGGCAAGGCAAAGCATGGCAGCACAATTCAAGGCATATATGCACCAACCATGTCCCTTATCATGGTAATGACTCAAAGGGGCATGTGCCTCGATTCTCGGACCACCAATCACGCATTTCCATGCATGATGGCCCAAAGAACCAAGTATGCAACTTTGATTTCAAATGCAATGCAAACCAATCAAACCAAACAAGGCCCAATTCCTATCATCAAGTCAAGGAACAAGGCATGCATGCAAGATGCAATGCAACCTAAGCATACAAATTAAGGATGCAACATGGCATGGTGACAAGCTTATGCAAGCATACAAGCAAACATAGGGGCATGCAAATAGATGCAAAGATGGACTTATGCATGAATTAGGCAACTCTAAATAGGCCTAAAACAGTAGCCATTAATGCCCAAAAATGGAGACCAAAACACATGCACACATACATATGCTGGAAGGCCAACACTTAGGCACAAATTAGACAACCCTCAAGAACACTTGAAAGGGACAATCATGAACAATTAGCAGGCAACATGAGCTCTAAAATCATGTTATAAAATGATGCCAAATCATATGAAACAAGACAAGCAAGTGCATGCAAGCATGGTCCAAGTACTTGAAGCAAGTCATGAAGCTTTGAAGCATGTTTATCACAACAAACATGGCATGCATTAAACTACTAAAACAGATTTTTAGCATGTCAAAACAAGGCCAAAGGACTCCTTAGATGGCATCTAAGTGACTCAAATACAAAGGCATGCATAAACACCGAAACATGGAGCATTGCTACACAAGCCTAAGAGGCATTAAAGATGCATGCAAGGCAATCAAACAAGCATGGAAATGGGACTGAAATAACATATAAAGTGACCCCAAATCACCAAATCGATGCAAAGATGTCATGCTACACATGCACATACTCAAGGCCAACAAGCCCAAATACAAAGGAGCTATATCAAGCATGCCAAAATCAACCCAAACACTTATGGACAGACCTAAAACATGGCAAAATATGCACATAATCTTCACAAGACTAAGCCTAAAACATGCTCCAACAAAGGCTAACAACCTAAGACATGTTAAGGCATAAACAAGGCATTACATGACAACTATGCTAAGCATGCATGGAGTACCAAAACCAACTTAAAATCATGTTATATTATGGATATATAAGCATGAAAAACAGCCTAAACATGTTCAACACACACTCAAGCATAATGCTCTCTCAAGAGGCCAAAATATGCCCTTTTCATGGACAACAAGGAGAGGGGGTGGCCCTCTCCTTCTTGGGACTTCAAGGCATCATCTTCACCACTGAAATCCCTAAAGATTTCAGTGGTGAAGAGACCCCAACACCAAAATCCCGGAGCTAGCACAAAATGGCCCAAAATGAGGCCTTTCAAGGCCTAAGGGGGGTCAACCACCCTCAAACAACAAAACACTCTTAATAAACAATAAAGAGGGCCTGAAAACAGAACTTTTTTGTATTATACAATAAGCACAAAAACAGCTCTAAGATAGGTAGAAAATCAATGCAAAAATGGAGGAAAATGGGACTAGATTCTCACCCTCGAAGCCTTCTTCACAAATGGTGCTCCAATGGCCTCCTTTAGCTTGAATCCAATACCAAAACTTCAAAATCAGTCCCTTAGAACCTCAAGAGCCAAAGGAAGGTGAAACACTAGGTGTTTGTGTGCAATAGTATGAACTAAACACTATTTTACACACACAAGAGGGAAAAAAGAGAGAGATAGGATGTGTATCTAATCCTAACCCTAAAACCAGAGCTTGGTCTGTATTTTTCTCTCCCTCCAATGTCTAAAATCTCTAACCCTTGCAACAAGAGAGAGACCTCCTCTATATAGAAGCTTCTTGTCTTGTAAGGCTTACAAGACAAGCTTCATAAGAGGGAGATCCCTCCATACACGTGTATGGAGGGATGCAAAAGTAAGACAGCTGTCTAAAAATATCTACAAAAGCAGATGAACAGCAATCGGCCGGCCAAAAATGCCATCTTGGCCAAAAATAGTGCCGACCGGCACAAAATAGTGCTGACCGGCAACAAAAAGTGCCGGCCGGCAAACTATATTGCCGGTGGAGACAAAAACCAGCTGGCGGCCTCTAGCCACTACCGGTGGTGGGTGGGGATGGTCTACAAGCCCCATCCTGCCTCTCAAGGGCAAGATACAAGTGTTTGGTGCAAAACCAGACACTAAACGGTCGAGTTCGGGGATCCTGAGGCAAGGCGCGCGAGCCGAGACCTCCGGGAACTCCAAACGAACACAAACATGGATAATCACCGAGTGTTCAAACGGTGACGTCCAAGTCTTGAGGACGGTCAAAAATGGGGTGTCTACAGTTGCCCCTCTTTGACAGAACTCGAAAGTCATAACAATGATGGGAGTGAATGTCAAAGCCCAGAGACGACCCATTTTTGACAAGGCCGAAGACTTAGACAAACATGCAAGACAAACAAGATATGCGCCCGAAGGCGGGGGCAAAATGCAAGACAATGCACAGAGCCGGACATAACTTATGATCATGCAAATGAAGCTGTAACGAAGCATACATGCGACAGTTTTAAGCTAGCATACACCAAACTACACTACAATGCAGAAAGGATGTAAGAGAATTATGCAATTCTCAAAACGTCTCACTCGGGAGATACAATACCTGTGCGGCTCGTCTGGTTGCACCAACCTCAAATGAACCATACATACAATATCGTGCCTGAAAAGAAAACAAACTTAACAGGTACAATATCGTTAGCAACATGCATGACAATGCAAATGTGGATGCGAAACGAAACGCAATATATACAAAACAATGTATAAATAATGCAAATGAAAATGCAATGTAATTGAAACAATGCAAGCTACATGCAAAGCATTTGAATCATGATCCAATCATGAGCGGTTCGAAACCCCACCTATGTCAAATAGATTGATGGAGATAACAAGTCTGTCTACCACAGAACGGTCAACTGAACTGTGAGCATTGTAGACAGACGCAAGAACAAGTATTGGGTGGAATTGACATAAGTGGGGAAACAACCCACTGGAGAAAGGACTACGATCCTAATGCCGGATGCAAAAATTACACTACAGTGTAATACATGAATGAATATGCTAGGAAGATGGCAATGGATATGGCACGCAGGCCAAACCAAATCTTGCCTAGGAAAGGTATGTACACATACAAGCCACGTGTAACACAGAAAAGGTGCCGCAACCCTCAACCAACATATCAGCGTGGAATCGGCGCGATACACATGCAGAACTGTGTTTTAACATGAAAAGTAAGGGCACATACCGGACCAAGCTCAACCTGGAAAGGCGCAAGCCATAGGCGGAAGGTGATGCAATGAATGCATGCAATCTACAATGCAATATCTACAAATATGCAATGGAGTGGATATGGATACAATGGATATGGCACGCAAGCCAAACTAAATCTTGCCTAGGAAAGGCATGTACACATACGAGCCATGTGTAACACAGAAAAGGTGCCGCAACCCTCAACCAACATATCAGCGTGGAATCGGCGCGATACGCATGCAGAACTGTGTTTTAACATGAAAAGTAAGGACACATACCGGACCAAGCTCAACTTGGAAAGGCGCAAGCCATAGGCGGAAGGTGATGCAATGAATGCATGCAATCTACAATGCAATATCTACAAATATGCAATGGAATGGATATTTACAAATATGCATGACAATGCAGTGCGATGCCACTACTGGGAAAAATGCAATGGATGCATGCAAGCTACAATGGAAATGCATGACAATGCACTATGATTGTTTGTTTTTTTTTGAGATGCACATGATGCAAGTAATGCATGTTGCATGGAATGCGCGACAACACGCGGCTTAAGACATGTACAAAGCAATAGTGTGCACACCAATGCATTAAAGGTCTCGCACCTTCCAAGGATTTAAGGTCTCCTGGACCGTGCGTGTTTAAGGTCTCGCCAGACCGTGATGCAAAATGTATGCATGACAATGCACCGAAGGTTTCGCACCTCCAAAGGATTTAAGGTCTCCTAGACCGTACGTGTTTAAGGTCTCGCCAGACCATGCGCAAAATGTATGCATGACAATGCACCGAAGGTTTCGCACCTCCAAAGGATTTAAGGTCTCCTAGACCGTACGTGTTTAAGGTCTCGCCAGACCGTGCGCAAAATGTATGCATGACAATGCACCGAAGGTTTCGCACCTCCAAAGGATTTAAGGTCTCCTAGACCGTACGTGTTTAAGGTCTCGCCAGACCGTGATGCAAAATGTATGCATGACAATGCACCGAAGGTTTCGCACCTCCAAAGGATTTAAGGTCTCCTAGACCGTACGTGTTTAAGGTCTCACCAGACCGTGCGCAAAATGTAAGTGTGACACACATGCCACACGGAATGCAAAATGAAACAAATGAGACACGTGTTCCTCATAAGATACAAAAATGATACAAGTGGACTTACACGCTACGCGAAGCCGGTTTTGAAAGTTGGACTTATACGCTACGCGAAGCCGGTTTTGAAAGTTGGACTTATACGCTACGCGAAGCCGGTTTTGGAAGTTGGACTTATACGCTACGCGAAGCCGGTTTGTGTTCAAAACAATGCAACGTACTAACAAGTACAAGCGAGATGCGCAAGATAGCGCGAATGGATGCATGCAAGATGCAAGTGAGGTGCACAAAACAGTGTGATGATTTGAAATGCACAAAACAGTGCGACGGTTTGAAATGCACAAAACAGTGTGATGGTTTGAAATGCACAAAACAGTGTGACGGTTTGAAATGCACAAAACAGTGCGATAGTTTGAAATGCACAAAACAGTGCGATTGATATGAAATGCACAAAACAGTGCAACAGTTTGAAATGCACAAAACAGTGCGATGGTTCGGAATGCACAAAACAGTGCGCCGTTTTGAAATGCGATACACATGGGGCAACTTTCGGACCTTGCAAAAGCCAAAAGGATACACCTTGCATGGGTTGGAGTGCTACGCACGGCAGACACGACCCGAGGTCAAAACGGAGGCCGGTTGAGCGTCGGAGATGCACTTTCTTGCACTTTCTTGAGCTATGAAGACCAAAGACTTCTCATATGGCCTAAACAAGGCTGTGGGAACCCCACCGGCCGAAAGGGGAGGCCACCGGCTGGCCGCCGGCATCAAAATAAGTCCATCGGCACAAAAAAGTGCCGGCCGGCACAAAACATTGCCGACCGGCAAACAGTTGCTGATGCGGGGCAGTTTTGACTTTTCACCTTGGGTGTTTTAAAATAGGGTTTTAAACCCTATTTTCTCATTCCTCCTCCGCCGAAATCTCTTGCTCTCTCTCTCTAGAGCGTTTCTCTTTCATTTTCCGCCCGTTTCTTCGCGTTCTACGCCCATTTCGTCGTCGGATTCACGATTTCCTTCGCGTTTTAGACATTTTGAACCGATCACATTCTTGTTTCGGTGCCTCATTTGGCGTTCCCGCCTTTTCGGGGTTTGTTCCCCTCGTTTTCCTCTTCATTTCCGTGCCTTTTCATATTCCGGCCTTTCCGGCCATTCCCGACCCTCTCGGGAGTCGACTTTTCGGTTGACTCTTCGTATTCCGGCCCGGTTTTCCTTCCTCCGGCCATTTTCTCATCATTTCTGATATGGCGGACGATATTACACGTGGCGGGACTCCCCCGGACCACGAGATGGATCCCGGGGTCGAGCTCTTACCACTGAGCGAGCGCTTGTTCGACCCGGCGACCTACCGGCCGGCGATCCATGTTCTGCCCCCCGACGGCCTGCGTCAGTTCCGGAGCTTCGAGAGGCACGTGACGCCTGAGCTACTACTGCGTGAGCCTACCTCCCACCTTTCATTCGGCACTTCCGAGGTAACTCTTTGTCTTCTGCTTTACTTTCCGCAATGTAGGATACAAAACTGTTATAGCTAGTTATATTCTTTAACTGTTGAAAACTGATATGCTGTAGACTGTAGTTGACTATAAACATACATACAACTGATATCTGCTTGAGACTGACACATGCACACACACTGCACTAGCCCTGAATTACTCAAACACACTGCACTCACTGTTTTTCACTGCATACACACTGGCACCCAGTATTTGTCTGAATCTGACAAACTTGCATACATGCTATATCTGTTCTGAAACGCCCAAACACGCTAACACATCACACGTTGTAGTTCACTGTAAGCACACCGGCACCCGGTATTTGCCTGAATTTGACAAACTTGCATACATGCTATATCTGTTCTTTCAAAACTGCATTTTGAATGTTGTCTTGCCACCGTTATTTTCTGTTTACAGGAGGGTTCCCATACCATTCGCGGGTATGGGAATACTGGTGCTCGGGAGTGGTATGATGAGCTCCCTAGCGCGGTCCGACGTATCGTGGAGAGATGGTGGGACACTTGCAGGCCTCTCCTTGCTGCTCTGGCGGAGAGATGGTGGGACACCACCGATTCTTTTCATTTCTCTGCTGCAGGGGATATGACGATGACCCCTCATGATTTCTCGATGCTCACAGGCATCGGGGTGGGGGGTGATCCGATCCCATTTGACATCGCGATGGATGAGTGGACCGTAGCTCAGGTCCATCTACTGGGGGAGGCGCCACCCCTAGCTCGCCCAAGTTTCGTTCGATACTCCTCGTTTGAGGTCCAGCTTCGGGTCCAGCCCGTGTTGGAGGAGGAGGCGGAGATGACCCCGGAGGACGTGGAGAGGTATGCTCGCGGCTTCCTCATGTTCCTGTTCGGGACTACCATCTTCGCCGACCGGGCGAACACCGTGCCTCTCTGTCTTCTCAGCGCACTGGTGGACGTCCGGGACATTCTGCACTATGACTGGGGCGGCGCTGCTTTGGCCACCCTTTATGGATATATGAGCTCGGCTTCGCGCGGCAGCGGCCAGCTACTCGGAGGTTACTGGCGGGCTTGGGAGGTACACTTCTTCTCCGCTTTTTCATTTCTGTCTCGTACATTCTGTACTCTGTACATTGTACACACTGTAGTCTGCTTTACACTTGCTGTATACTGTACACACGGCACACACATACGTTCTGCTTTACACTGACTGTACACTGCTCACGCTGTACACTGCACACCATACACTGCACAACACACGGTTTTGCCATTTCTGTTTCATTCTGTATATTCTGCTTTATCTGATGGTCATACTGACATCTGTTTTGCAGTTGTGGGTTTACGCCTACTTTCCTAGGCTTGCTCCTGTGCCAGTTGTGGAGACTCCCCTGGCCGTCCCCTTCTCGAGTCGCTTCGACGAGCGATGCACCCGGCGACCACGGGAGACATTTGGCTTCTTCCGCCGATATTTCGACACCATCACCCCCGCGGAGGTATGCTTTACTTTCAGTTCATTTAAGCTTCGCTTTCCAACTGTATATTTCAATAACAGTAGATAACAAACAGTCTGTCACTTTCAGATCACATGGCGGCCGTGGGCTCCCTTGTCGGCGGCGATGCGGGGTCGGTTCCCTGGTGCGGAGGAGACCTCGCGTTTTTGGATTTTGCTTGAGGGCCCGGTCTGTCGGGCTTGGTACCTGGGGGAGCGTTTTCTACGCCAGACCCTAGGGTTACCTGAGCAGATAGTCCCGGTTCCCCCTCCTGCAGATATGAGGGAGACCGAGGGGCTCACGACTGAGCAGCTGGATGATTACTCCATCGGCTGGGAGGAGGCCGGCTTCCGAGGCACCGGCGACTATCAGGAGTACGTGCAGACATATCTGATGCGCCCCCTGAGCGGCCGTCGAGCAGAGGGGGCCAGGCCTGTGGCATCGGCGGCTGGGGCCGGAGCGGGAGTTGGAGTAGGGGCTGCGAGGAGGGCCCGGGTCCGTGGCAGGGGTGGAGTGCAGGGAGGTCGGGGAGTTGGCTGGCCTGCCCTGCCCGCTGTACTGACTTTCCAGGGGCAGGGTGGGTCGACCTATCAGATCCCCTTCGCCCCTCCACCGGCTGGTCACGAGTTCATCGACGTCCCCGATCTACCACCGGTATGTATTACTGCACTTTTGTATAGTCATTCATCTCAGTTTACTTGATATTCCACAGAATATTGATGCATCTGATACTTTTGCAGGCTTCTTCTGGGTACACCCGTCAGTCGTTGGCGATGAATGCCTCGATGATGGGGATGCTCCAGCGGACTTTTGATCTCCTAGCCCTCTACAGCATACTGGTATGTCCTTCTGACATCGGCCTCAAACCATTCATACACCACTCTACATAATCTGACGCACGGCACAACACCTGATACACTGGTCTCACAGTATCTGACACACTGCATACACTGCATTCTGCACCGTACTCTGTACTGATAAACTGCTCACGGCATTCTCATACTGTACTCATATACTGTATTCTGCACTGTTAAACTGCTCACGACATTCATACACTATTCTCGGCATTGCATGATGCACTGATAGACTGCTCACGGCATTCATACACTGTACTCGACATTGCATTCTGCACTGATAAACTGTCTACAGTATATTGATGCATTTCACTTTTGTGCACTTTTTCAGCCTCCTTTCCAGATTCCCATGGCAGGAGGCGCTCCAGCTGGACCTTCCGTCCCTGCCCGGGGGAGAGATGAGGAGGGCCGGATATTTCCCCGTACCAGGGGAGGGCGTACTCACGCCGGGAGTAGCTCGCGAGCTCCAGTCCCGGATGATGATGATGACGAGGAGTCAGAGGCGGAGGCAGAGGCGGAGTCCGAGTCATCGGAGGAGGAGACCGGAGACGGTTCCAGCTCGGGCTCTGATGACGACGCTGATGATGCTCCTGGACCCTCGTCCAGGAAGAGGACTAGGACGGACTGACGGCCCCCCGGAGTGCTTGACATGGATGCAGATTTTTGCTATCTTCTTCTTTCTTGTACTATTGCTTTTTGTTGGTAGATAGATTACCTTGTACTGCCGCAGGCAGATTTTTGTTTCCAAAACTTGTACATTTGAAAAGATAATGAAATGAAACGGACTTTTTATCTGAAAAAGTGTTTACATTTACACATTTCAAGCATTGCATCGCATCTCATCATGTTACACCTCAATGTAAATGAAATTGATTAGCTGTCTGAAAATTGAACACTTGCACTGCAATAATCAGATAACTTAAACAGCCAACAGCAAAATAACCCAAGCAGCCCACTGCCTGATTCTGGACACACAGCCCTTGCTCTACTGGGGATTAATCTGTATACAGCCCTTAGCACAGCATTCGATTCATTCTGCACACAGCAAATTTTGAACAAATGGCCCAATCTAACAGGACGGACCTCAAAGATGGGGCCGGTTGGAATCGAAACACGTTCAAATGTAGAGAATGGCACAGCATTCCGAGTGTAAATGATTTTTGAAATCGAATGAGGGTTTTTCAAACCGGGATATCGAGCCTACAACAGAACACAGCAGGGAGGACTCAAATATAAAGGTACACGACCTAAACACAACGAGACACGCTCGAAAAAGACCTAAAACAAAGGACGAGACCGTCAAATCAAAGAGACATGACACACAGACGCGTAAACGAAGATGGGGGACCTCGGACCACGAGGAGCCAGTTCAAACTGGGTATTGTTTCCCACCCTGTCTGATTTGTGATTCTCACATCACTCGGCTCTCGAGCTCGGATTTTTTTTTCTCAAAAACCCTTTTCGTCACTTTTCTCTCAACTTACACCTCTCTATTCTTCATTCTCTCATTTTTCATCCCTCCCCGGGGTGATTGATGGATAAATAGAAAGGTGTGGGTTCATGCTCAACACCGTTAGCTCACAGCTATTTCTTCTGACGGGTAGAGCGCTCTTCTGGCAAGTACGTTGATGACGGGGGAAAGACAGAACGCTTGGCTCGACTGTGCCCCTAGTTCATCATTTTAACCATTCTTTGTTTTTGCTTTCTACTAAAACAGTTTTGATCAAAATGAGAGTCGGATTAACGTACTTGTTCGATTTTTGATTTGAAAAGCATGCAAGTCAGGCTGCAAGTACTGAAAATTTTCCTTTTTTGGGTCCAAGACAAAGATCCAGTTTTGGAAAATGGAATAGTTTTCGAGAAAATAGTCAACCTCAGTAAAAATTTTCAAAAACTATTTTTCAAACAGCTGATGCTCAACAAGCATGGAACTTACTCTTCGAGATGCGCAACCTCGGATCGGAGGCAATGGAAAATTGCCCCTGGTTTGAAGGGAGTGGGAGGCAACGGAAAGTTGCCCCTGGTTTGAATGGCGGCTCACGGCAGCTCGTGGCAACGGAAAGTTGCCCCTTGTTTGGGATGGTGCCGCAGCAATCTGTAAACAGTCTTCATTGGCGATGGTCGAACTCTCAGACACAGAGATGACGAAGACGGTCACAACACATATATGGACACAATCACCTTGAAAGGTGTTGGCCACTGGACTTTGGGGATGAAATCGAAACCATTGCATGGACTGAGACGCTATGAAAGCGTTGGGGGCTGGACTTCATGATGAAGTTGCCTACGTATCCCAAACATGGGAATCAAGCCTTACGTAGTTCCGGTTAAGGTACACTCGGGTATTTTAACCTTCACTTTGTTTGGCTCTCACTTTTGCCAAGGCGCCCAATGCGGGTTTTCGACCTTGCGAGCTTCTTTCATTTTCTATTTCTTTTCCATTCTTTTTTTCTTTTTCTTTTTTTCTTTCTTCCTTTTTTTTTTTGTTCTTTTCTTTGCATTTTTTTTTTCTTTTTGTATTTTTTTCTTGCTCTAACTTTTGCCTGGGTCGCCCTTCCGGGTTTTCGGCCCAGCGAGCCTCTCAAAGGGTAAAAGTGCAGCAAGTCCATGCCAAATGGTTTTTTGAATTGAAGCCTCTCTGTGTCTAGGAGAACGGCTGTTGTACTGATTTGTGGAGAATCCATCCCGGTTACTCCACAAGCTTCTTCCGGTGAGATCTACTCCTTCTGATTCGGCCTCGGTGCCTCTTACTCGAGGGCTGCTTCGAAACTGGCCATACAGACCTTTCACGGCGTTTGTCCGTTGAACTTTCTGAACGTTCTGAACGGGTTCAAAGTCGGAAAACGAATAGGTTGAATCTTGAGGCTGGGAGCGATCCTAGGCTGCGCGACCTCAAGAGGGATTCCACACAAGTCTTCACAGGGTCGCGTAAAACATTTGCTTTTGAAAGTTTTTAAGAAAGTGACAACTCGCTCGCGCCGAAGATAGTATGGAACCAATCTGGATCAGGCCAGGATCCTTCCCAGTACTCACGCCGACAAGCATGATTTCATTCATAAAAAGGCTTAGCACGCCTTTCTTTCTCTCGAAATGATCAAAATTTTGCAAAACCCGAGGAATTCCTTCCTCTTCGTTTTCATCACCGCAGTGTTCAAAAAGTTTGTTTTTTGGAAAACTTAGGTTAATGCAATGAGTTTGGCGCGCAGGAGAGTAGGCGAGATGTACTGTCAGCCCAATCAAATTCTCTGGCACTTATGCTGAAAGCGAGCATGAAGTTGAGATAGCAACAGCTGTTTCATCCGGATCTGTTGGTGCAACTGGCCCCTTGGCAGAAACAGACTCAAAACAAAAATAGATAATTTCAAAACAAAACGGTGTTCGGGATAACAACCCCAGAATCACCTAGTATTATATAAAACGGGGACTGACTCGATACAACCAGACAGACCCTTAAGTAAAAAAGACTGACTCAAGACAAAGAGACAGACTCAAAACAAAAGACTGACTCGATATCTAAGCCAGGATTTACAAAACTCGGTGTCACCGATGCTCAAAAATGCGTGCCAGACGCTTCATCCAAAATATACCAAATGTTGCCCGCAGGCGGTTCACTTTACATACTCGCAGTATCTGAGCCCTCGAAATCCAACAACTGAGTGGTGACGGGCTTGCCTGATGTGGGTGGTAGGATAACCTTGTTATCAATCAAATCCTACACTTCATGACGAAGGCGGGAACATCCATCGGTACTGTGACCGGACCGTTGATGGTACGCGCAGTACAAGGTAGCATCATGAGTGGCGGGGAGATTCTTCGGAAGTGGCCGGGGCTCCAAAGGCTTAAGATGCCCATTCTTCGCCAATATTAGCAATGCCCTAGACAAAGGCATGTGGAGGTCGTGAAAGACCCTGCGCCCTCGGGGCAGGTACTTTGAAGTTTGAGGATTCTTTCCAGATGCGCTAGCGAAAGGATCGGCTGGCGCTGCCTTGGCTTTTTGAACCTTTCCCGGTGCAGGATTGGGAACTACAGGCATTGTCTGGGCATGATGGGGCCCATCCCGATTTTCTACCTGGCTTGAACTGCCTTTGATTGGAGCGGGGAAAGCATCATCCACAGCTTTGATCACGATTGCAGATGTTTGTTGCTTGTTCATCCCTCTGACTTTCAGAGCCTCGACTGCCCACAGCAGTTGTTCAATAGGGTCGGCGTCTACCTTTGCCTTGTCTTTTCCTCTGGCCTCAGCCTAATCAAGGGTCTGGGTCGGTGTTGGCATGTCGCGGCTGTAGCTGGAAGCCACCTCTAGCTGGCTAAGCTCTGTCACGATCCGCCCCAGTAGCGGGGGCTCCTGTGGTACAAAATTCCCGGCATATGGCGCCGCTGGCGGCGAAGCCGACATTCCATAGGCTAGATCGGCCACGGTCCTCTGGAGGTCCCCTATCATTCCCATCAATTCGAAGGTGGTGGGCTCACGAGCCTGGTATAACTGGGGAGCCCAAACCGGGTGCACAACGGGCGACCTGGGCGGGTGTGACATACTGATGCTGGCCTCACTCTGCGGAGCGGTCCCCTGCTCCAATGCAGCCGTCATGACCACAATTTCTTCTGAATTTTGTGCCGCCATAAATCCTGCCTCAGCAAAGGGGAGACACTGGCTATTCTGTATCAACTCTGCAACTTTCTGAACTGAAAGGAAAAACAGACAGCATTTCAGCCCAAACTGATCAAACACGGGTGTAGCCAGACAACTGTACCCTACTGCTGATCACTGTTCCCAGAAATCACTGTTCCCGAAAACTGAACCGATACTCGCGGATAACTGATTCTCACAACTGATACTGATACTGGTGTCCCCAGGTTTGATACTCAAACTTGCAAACTGACATGTGCTTTTCCTGTAGAAACACATTCTAGAAGCACATAGCAAGTAAAGAGAGCTCAATCACCCCTATGTTGGGGTAGGGTTTCCCTGTCCTATTTTGTCAGGAGCTAGGGTTTCACTACGCACACAGCAGTTTCAAACAACTTAGCATCGGGTAAGCAACCTGTCCTAACTTGGAATCGTCACTATGGATCCGAATATGCACTAGGTCGAATGGTCAAAAAGGGTGCCCCGGTAAACCGGGGTTTGTGTTCCCATACTGTCAGAGCCCATAGCCGGTCAGCCTTATGGACATGCCTTGACAAGACAAGCCTCCGGCAAACCGTTCAGGAATGGCAGACGGCAAACACTGTGTTCCTAGGCGCACCAATGCACATGCAATGCAAAGAAACACATAAATGAGATCAAAACAGGATATCATGCGTTCGAGTCAAGCTCTCTAAAACTCCCCAGCAGAGTCGCCAGAAACTGTAGACGCGCCCGTGGGCCTCATGCTACAGTTCGGACTCGATTTGTGTCACGGTTCTAAGTCTGAACCAAAGAGTCCAAATCCGGCAAATCGTTTTGAGAAAAACAGATTTTTTGAAAGAAGTGCCAAACATGGACTGCTTTGCCAGATACAGAGTCGCCACCTAAATATTTTAAAATGGGGGAATTTAGGAAACCCTGACTCGGTGCCGAAGGCCACATGTCCGTCATCACCGGAGTTGTCTCGGCTCGGGAGCTTGGGTACGATCGGGGAAGGTCAGCTATGAGCACCCCCTTTCGCCCGGTCCGAAGACCGGCCTCTACTAACCGTGATATCCGTTTTTGAAAACTTTATGTATTCTTAAACCAATTGTTAACCTAGAATTACTATGTTATGCGCGCAGCAAACAAGTATAGACTGGATTGTCTAATTTGGAAGTAAGCATTGCATATCCGTTTGTTTTGGAAAATGTTTTGGATTTGCTACTCGCAAGTAGGCTAAAACACGAATTTCAATGAGTTCTTCCAACTCAAACAATCCAACCTTCACCCACAGGCGTCCAAGCAGTTTATAACACATAAGCATCTAGCCACATGTTAAGCATGCTGTCATGGCAACATTCACACTCATGCGATATGCTAAAGCGGAAATACTTACATCGTACTCCGTGCCAAAACAAAGAACTCGTTAGCAAACATGCATGATCCAAGTCCATGTTAAGTGCCTAATGCATCGCATACAAAGTGTTACTAGAATAGGCTCGGCTATCCTAAACATGGCATGTGAGAATGCACAACTATCACATATTCAGTTTAGAATTTGAAATACAAATGCAGTTAGCGTGATGTACCGAGCCTAATGCATGCAATACAAATGCATGGATGCACACATGCATAGCATAAGGTATGCTAACTTAAACGTGCCCTAATCTACCATCATAAGCAGGTAAATAAAAGGGAAGAAAGACATGAGTTTGGAAGACATACACACACTCACACACACTTATTACAGATTTGCCCTCATCCGGAGGGACCAAATAAATATTACAGATTAATTAACTACGCAAGCTAATTAATAATTACAAATTAATTAATTTAGTTAACAAATTAAATTAAGCTAAAGAAAAACAGTAAACCGCCTTGGGAAACCCGCCGCCATGCATAGGCTGCCTCTGTTTTCCTTCCTTCACTCCTCTGGAGGCTGTCAAAACCTCAGGACTGCATCCCTAGACACTGGGGAGTGCCACCGGCTGAGTGGAATTACCACCGGCAGTGGTGTGTGGCCATCGGCACAAAATGAAGCTGTCGGCAGAGAAATTGTTGCCGGCCGACACCTTACACTGCCGGTCGGCAGAATGTTCCTGCAGAATCTGCAAATGATAGCAACAGAGGGCAAGGCAAAGCATGGAAGCACAATTCAAGGCATATATGCACCAACCATGTCCCTTATCATGATAATGACTCAAAGGGGCATGTGCCTCGATTCTCGGACCACCAATCACGCATTTCCATGCATGATGGCCCAAAGAACCAAGTATGCAACTTTGATTTCAAATGCAATGCAAACCAATCAAACCAAACAAGGCCCAATTCCTATCATCAAGTCAAGGAACAAGGCATGCATGCAAGATGCAATGCAACCTAAGCATGCAAATTAAGGATGCAACATGGCATGGTGACAAGCTTATGCAAGCATACAAGCAAACATAGGTGCATGCAAATAGATGCAAAGATGGAATTATGCATGAATTAGGCAACTCTAAATAGGCCTAAAACAGTAGCCATTAATGCCCAAAAATGGAGACCAAAACACATGCACACATACATATGTTGGAAGGCCAACACTTAGGCACAAATTAGACAACCCTCAAGAACACTTGAAAGGGACAATCATGAACAATTAGCATGCAACATGAGATCTAAAATCATGTTATAAAATGATGCCAAATCATATTAAACAAGACAAGCAAGTGCATGCAAGCATGGTCCAAGTACTTGAAGCAAGTCATGAAGCTTTGAAGCATGTTTATCACAACAAACATGGCATGCATTAAACTACTAAAACAGATTTTTAGCATGTCAAAACAAGGCCAAAGGACTCCTTAGATGGCATCTAAGTGACTCAAATACAAAGGCATGCATAAACACCGAAACATGGAGCATTGCTACACAAGCCTAAGAGGCATTAAAGATGCATGCAAGGCAATCAAACAAGCATGGAAATGGGACTGAAATAACATATAAAGTGACCCCAAATCACCAAATCGATGCAAAGATGTCATGCTACACATGCACATACTCAAGGCCAACAAGCCCAAATACAAAGGAGCTATATCAAGCATGCCAAAATCAACCCAAACACTTATGGACAGACCTAAAACATGGCAAAATATGCACATAATCTTCACAAGACTAAGCCTAAAACATGCTCCAACAAAGGCTAACAACCTAAGACATGTTAAGGCATAAACAAGGCATTACATGGCAACTATGCTAAGCATGCATGGAGTACCAAAACCAACTTAAAATCATGTTATATTATGGATATATAAGCATGAAAAACAGCCTAAACATGTTCAACACACACTCAAGCATAATGCTCTCTCAAGAGGCCAAAATATGCCCTTTTCATGGACAACAAGGAGAGGGGGTGGCCCTCTCCTTCTTGGGACTTCAAGGCATCATCTTCACCACTGAAATCCCTCAAGATTTCAGTGGTGAAGAGACCCCAACACCAAAATCCCGGAGCTAGCACAAAATGGCCCAAAATGAGGCCTTTCAAGGCCTAAGGGGGGTCAACCACCCTCAAACAACAAAACACTCTTAATAAACAATAAAGAGGGCCTAAAAATAGAACTTTTTTGTATTATACAATAAGCACAAAAACAGCTCTAAGATAGGTAGAAAATCAATGCAAAAATGGGGGAAAATGGGACTAGATTCTCACCCTCGAAGCCTTCTTCACAAATGGTGCTCCAATGGCCTCCTTTAGCTTGAATCCAATACCAAAACTTCAAAATCAGTCCCTTAGATCCTCAAGAGCCAAAGGAAGGTGAAACACTAGGTGTTTGTGTGCAATAGTATGAACTAAACACTATTTTACACACACAAGAGGGAAAAAAGAGAGAGATAGGATGTGTATCTAATCCTAACCCTAAAACCAGAGCTTGGTCTGTATTTTTCTCTCCCTCCAATGTCTAAAATCTCTAACCCTTGCAACAAGAGAGAGACCTCCTCTATATAGAAGCTTCTTGTCTTGTAAGGCTTACAAGACAAGCTTCATAAGAGGGAGATCCCTCCATACACGTGTATGGAGGGATGCAAAAGCAAGACAGCTGTCTAAAAATATCTGCAAAAGCAGATGAACAGCAATCGGCCGGCCAAAAATGCCATCTTGGCCAAAAATAGTGCCGACCGGCACAAAATAGTGCTGACCGGCAACAAAAAGTGCCGGCCGGCAAACTATATTGCCGGTGGAGACAAAAACCAGCCGGCGGCCTCTAGCCACTGCCGGTGGTGGGTGGGGATGGTCTACAAGCCCCACCCTGCCTCTCAAGGGCAAGATGCAAGTGTTTGGTGCAAAACCAGACACTAAACGGTCGAGTTCGGGGATCCTGAGGCAAGGCGCGCGAGCCGAGACCTCTGGGAACTCCAAACGAACACAAACATGAATAATCACCGAGTGTTCAAACGGTGACGTCCAAGTCTTGAGGACGGTCAAAAATGGGGTGTCTACAGGTGTTCAATTCAAACCCAATTTCAAACCATTTTCATGAACATGGGGAACATGCAAACATGCATGAATTCAAATCAATTCAAAGCTTCAATTTGATGCTCTAAGGAGCCAATTGTTTCCAAAACAAGATGCAAACATGGACTACACTCAAAACATGGACATGCATGTGACAATGTGCCATGAACTCAACTCAAAGTCTAACAATACTAACATGCATGCATGAATTATGCTCTATTTCAACAACAATGAACTAAAACATGACTTAGTTCTACAATGAAACATAAATCATGCAAGAACTAGCTCAATGCCAACAATAAGAAGATGAGTTTCCTACCTTAGTCTTGTATTCAAGATTTAGAAGCTCAAATTAACAATCTACACTTCAATTACCAAGCAATTCTTCAAGTTGAATTCCAATTTCTCTCACTCTCTCCCTCTCTTCTCTCTAAGTCGGCAAAGCAAGGAGAAAGGCTGATGAAATGTTGCCTACATGTCTAATGAGGCTCAAATATAGTGTATGGAGTGGGCCACTAAGGGTGAGTTTAGTAAATAGGGCCAACTTAAGCAATTGATCAATATTTAATCTAATTTAATCATACCTAATCAGTTTTCAGATAAATACACCATAAATTCACATTAATTATAGGGATTATAAAACATCAATCAATTCTCGGTTCGGCCGCCGATAAGGCCTTCAATTATCAGTTTAACCATAAACGTGAACAGATCAAGTAAACAATCAAATAGATAGAATACATATTAACATACACACTCAGTCAATTCAGTGCCAGTTTTCAGTCAGTCAGTTCAGTGCTTTAATCAGTTCAATTATCAGTCATGATCAGTTTAGTTATCAGTCATAATCATTTCATTTTAACGGTAATTAGTGGTTATTCGGTAAACGGTAACGAGGGTTATTACAGTCTCCCCTCCTTATAAAGAGTTTAGTCCTCTAAACTCGAGTTACCTTAATTCTGGAAGAAAACAGGATTCAGTGGAAACAGTTCAGGATATCTTTTGGCCATGTCATCTTCCCTTTCCCAAGTGGCATACACACCACTATGGTTTTGCCAGTCGACTTTCACTAGCGGGATCTCTTTGTTTCTCAGCTTCTTGATCCGTCTGTTCACAATCTGTATAGGTCGTTCCTCGTAAGTGTAGTCATCACTCAGCACTACACGAGTAGGCTCTATCACATGAAAAGGATCCCGGAGGTAGTCTCTCAACATAGAAATATGGAAGACGTTATGCATATGCTCTATTTCAGGAGGAAGCGCAACTTGATACGCCACTGGATTGATTTTCTCAATAATCTCATATGGTCCGACGTACCTTGGTGCTAACTTGCCTTTGACTCCGAAACGAGTCTGGCCTTTCATCGGTGTCATTTTCACAAACACGTGATCACCCACTTCATACTCTCTGTCTCGTCTTCTAACATCAGCATAACTCTTCTGCCTGCTTTGTGCAGTTTTCAATCTCTGTTGTATCAGTTTCACTTTCTCAGTTGTTTCATATACAATCTCGGGCCCAAGCAAAGGCCCATCTCCAACTTCTGCCCAGCATATCGGAGATCTACATTTTCTGCCATACAATGCCTCGAAAGGCGCCATACCAATACTCGACTGGTAGCTGTTGTTGTAGGCGAATTCAGCTAATGGCAAATGGCTTTCCCAGTTTCCCTGAAAATCAAGGACACACATTCTCAGTAAATCCTCCAGAGTCTGGATGGTCCTTTCTGACTGGCCATCCGTTTGAGGATGATAAGCACTACTCAGTCTCAGTTCGGTACCCAATGCAGTCTGTAGGCTTTGCCAGAATCTCGATGTAAACTTCGAATCCCTGTCAGAAACAATGGACACAGGTACCCCATGCAGTCTCACAATTTCATCAATATAGAGTATAGCCAATTTGTCCGCGTTATAAATTGTCTTAACAGGTAAGAAGTGAGCAGATTTAGTCAGTCTATCAACTATAACCCAAATCGAGTCCATACCTTTATTGGAGCGAGGCAATCCCACAATAAAATCCATGGTGATATGCTCCCACTTCCATTCCGGTATTGGTAAGGGCTGTAACAAGCCTGCGGGTCGTTGATGCTCGGCTTTAACTTGTTGGCAATGAAGACATTTTGATACAAAATCAGCAATCTCTTTCTTCATTCCCGGCCACCCGAAATTCAGTTTCAGATCTTGATACATTTTCGTATTCCCTGGATGGATAGAAAATTTTGAGTTGTGGCCCTCTTGCAGAACTCTTCTTTTCAGTTCAGTATCATTCGGTACACACAGTCTTTCTTGAAATTTTAGTACATTATTCTCAAATTTGAATCCCGATCTCGGTTTAGATTCTCTTTCTTCGATGATCTTCTTCAAGAAGTCATCCAGTTGCTGTTTCTCTTTAATTTCTTCAATCAATGCTGGTTGAGCAGAAATAGCAGCTAAGGTTCCACCTTGTTCTCGTAAAACAATTTCAATTTCAGATTTTTCAAGGTCATAAAGCAATTATTTCTGCCCGGTAAGCAAACAGGCTAAGTTTCCAATTGATTTCTGGCTCAGTGCATCGGCAACGGTGTTGGCTTTTCCCAGATGGTACAATATCTGCAGGTCATAGTCTTTGATCAGTTCTAGCTATCTCCGCTGTCTCATGTTCAACTCTTTCTGTGTGAAGAAATATTTTAGGCTCTGGTGGTCGGTGTATACTTCACACGTTGCCCCATACAGATAGTGACGCCAGATTTTCAGTGCAAATACTACTGCAGCAAGTTCCAGATCGTGGGTCGGGTAGTTCTTTTCATGTGGTCTCAGTTGTCGAGAAGCATAGGCAATTACTCTCCCATTCTGCATTAAAACACACCCCAAACCCTTATGAGAAGCATCACTAAACACAGTATAACCATCCGTACCTGAAGGTAAGGTAAGAACCAGTGCAGTCACAAGTCGAGTTTTCAACTCCTGGAAAGCAGATTCCCTTTGGTCAGTCCAGTCAAATGATATTCCTTTCTGAGTCAGTTGAGTCAATGGTAGGGCAATTTTGGAGAAGTCCCTGACAAATCTTCTGTAATATCCAGCCAATCCCAAAAAGCTTTGGACTTCAGTCACGTTGGTTGGTCTAGGCCAGTTCACTACAGCTTGAATTTTCTGCAGATCAACAGAAATTCCATCTTTGCTAACAACATGTCCCAAAAACATAACATGGTCAAGCCAAAATTCACATTTAGACAGTTTAGCATACAGTTTCTGTTCTCTTACGATTTGTAGGGCAAGTCTCAGATGATGTTCATGTTC
The DNA here is from genome assembly GCF_055761805.1 of Camellia sinensis. Taxonomy (NCBI): domain Eukaryota; kingdom Viridiplantae; phylum Streptophyta; class Magnoliopsida; order Ericales; family Theaceae; genus Camellia; species Camellia sinensis. Next base: position 56,534,749 of record NC_138967.1, read on the forward strand.
TTCTATACTCTTGGAGTAAATCAATATGTCATCAATAAATACAACAATAAAATTGTCAAGGTCTGGTTTAAAAATTCTATTCATGAGGTCCATAAATGCAGCTGGTGCATTGGTGACTCCGAAAGGCATAACTAAAAATTCGTAATGTCCATACCTCGTTCTAAAAGCAGTTTTATCAATGTCATCTGATTTAACTTTCAACTGATGGTATCCGGATCTGAGGTCAATCTTCGAAAATACTTTAGCACCCTGTAACTGATCAAACAGGTCATCAATACGCGGTAATGGGTATTTATTCTTTACAGTTACCTTATTCGGTTCACAATAGTCAATGCACAGTCTCAGTGAGCCGTCTTTCTTCTTTACAAACAGAACAAGTGCGCCCCATGGTGAAGTACTGGGCCTGATGAACTTTTTGTCTAATAGTTCTTGCAATTGCACCTTCAGTTCTTTCAGTTCCGTTGGAGCCATTCGGTAAGGAGCTTTAGAAACTGGCTGTGTTCCGGGAATCACATCAACAGTAAATTCAATCTCTCTGTCAGTTAAATCTCCTGGAAGATTATCTACAAAAAACGTCTGGAAATTCTCTGACTATAGGAATACTGTTCACATTAGCATTATCAGCAGTAGACACAGTCAGTACAGAACACAGATACCCTTTACACCCTTTTCTAATCAATTTTACAGCTTTCACAGATGAAATCAGATATGGGGGAGGTACTACTCCAACCCCATTAAACACAAATTCAGGTAGACCAGGTGGACGGAAAACTACTTGTTTCGTTACACAGTCTATGGTGGCATGATATTTCGTTAACCAGTCCATCCCCAATATTACATCAAAATGATCAATGTTCAATGGTAATAAATCGATAAACAGATGTGCATCTCCAACAATGATTTCACAAGCAGGGTACATGTATGCACAGGTCATAGATCCCTCGACGGGTGATGATACAGCTAACAGACAATTCATAGGTTCTAAGGGTCTATTCAATTTACGCGAAAAAGCATGCGACACATAAGAATGCGTAGACCTCGAATCAATTGGTACATAAGCATTCTGAGTACAAATAGAGAGAATACCTGACACAACGGTCTCGGTATTCTGGACGTCTCCCGGTACTAGGGCGAACACTCGGCCCTGCCTCATAGGCTCTTTCCAGGTAGCTTTGGGGTTCGGTTTTGGGGTAGCAGTTGATGCTGCCACGCTTGGCGTAGCTTTACTACTGGCTTGCGAAGCAGAGGGGCAGTCTTTAACCATGTGGCCCACTTTGCCACACCTATAATAGGCTCCAGATAATTTATAACAAACTCCCTTATGGTTTTTACCACATTCAGAACAGGGCAGTATTGTATGGTTTCCTTGACTAGAAGTAGTCGTTGACCTTGTGTTTTGCTTTTTGTTCGCTGGGTTATGCTTGCCCTTCTTAAATTTAAAACCCTGCCTTTTACCACGCCATTCAGACGTTGGTATTTCGTTTTTCAGTGCTTCAATGTTTGATTCATCCATCAAGGCTCGGTCAAGAACATTTACATAGTTCGGTAGTTTCAAAACATTAATCCGATCAAGGATTGCAACATTAAAGCCGCCTTCAAATTTTCTGGCCTTCTTGTAATCAGTGTCCACCATATGTGGTGCATATCTCACAAGTTCGGTGAACTTTGTTTCATATTCGGCAACGGACATTGTGCCCTGTTTCAGTTGTTCAAATTCGGTCACCTTTCTGTCCCTTACACACTGAGGGAAGTACTTTTCAAAAAAGGCTCCTTTGAATTAAGCCCAAGTCAGAACGGTATTTTCATCACGGATGAACATCCACCACCTTCTAGCTTCTTCTTGCAATGTAAAGGTGGCTAACAGTACTTTGTGTGCTTCAGAGCACGGAAAAACTTCAAATAATTTTTCAGTCTCCAGAACCCATGCTTCAGCTTTTAATGGTTCTAGGCCTCCCTGAAAGGACAGCGGTTTCATTTTGCTGAACTTATGGGTGAGAGCAATTATGTCCCCATCATTTACATTAGCATTCTGTACATCCACATTCATGTTTCGTTCCGGCTGTACCGGAGGAGGTAGGGGCTGCTGGTTCAGTTGTTGATCTAGTCTTACAGTTATCAGTTCCATCATTTGTTCCAGTCTGGCCATTCTGGCCTCAGAGGATGAGGATTCGGTTTCATTTGCAGTGTTTGCGTTATCCATTTCACTATAAACAGTTATAACAGTTTAACACGTTAGCATATATTCAGTCATAACATAACTACACACTTATCATGCTCATGAGATGCCCTAATTGCTTTTCTAGGACACCCTATAGCTCATTTGGACACGTGTGTGCGGTATAACTCGTGCTAAGTATCGCTCTGATACCACTCTGTCACGACCCAAACCCGGCCCTATGGGTTTAGCACCGTAACCGGCCAGTAATCCGAGATTACTGAAGGCCTGCAGAACAGTAATACAGTAATACAGAGTACAGGGCTTGGCAGAAGCCAATACAGTAAATAAACAGTGTCCAATGAGCTGTGACAGTCTGTATGCAAAAAGATTTCTCATACATTTATACATAAACAGTACAGAACAGTATACACAATATTTATAATCATTCAGACTAGGGACTCAATCCCTGCATAACCGTACAGTAAACATTCAGTCCATACAGAACAGTAAGACAGTACAGAAGGGGGAATTGTAAAACACACCTAAGCCTTAACACGATAGGCTCGGAACCTCGCAGTGAGGCACATAGGCTGGCTTGACAAAACTGGAGTAACCCTGACGCTCCTAGCCGCGGTCTGGTGCCTGAACACCTACATATATATATGAGCAGTGAGCTAAAGCCCAGTGAATAACATAATGCATAAAGAGGTTAAGAATGAATGTCCTTACAGTAATGAAAACAGTTCATTAAATCAGTATTTCAGTCGTTCAGTCAGTACAGTCATATGTGGTACATCCATTAGCATAACAGTACAGTAAACAGTAGGTCTTAAAAGACCGAGCAGTAAATGATGGCCATCAGTCAGTAACAGTAGTGGTTCCAACAAGGGAACCGACAGAGATCTCTGTAACAGTAACAGTAAATAGTAGGTGCTAAGGATGCCACAATACAGTTCAGAATATAGGACATACATTCGTTCAATTAACAGTATTCAATTCAGAAACAGTACAGTCCAGCTGTTCAGAAAATAATCATTTTTGAACATATCTTTACACAATCGTTACTCACAAAGTTTGGGCTACAGTAAGCTAGAGCGTGCCTCCCCAGTTGCCAACCCTACACAGTTAACAGATTGAACACACTAAGCTACACAGCTGGGAAAGATAATAACTTAATCCCTAAGTTGCCTCGGTGTGTTCTACATCTATATCCTCAATAAGATGTCTTAAACTAGGCCTAAGAATGCCTAGAATGGGATGAGGATGCAAAGATGCACTTTTAAAAGTATTTTCAGAATTTTCAAGAAACAGAGTCCCGCTCGAGCGCAGGATTCCCCGCTCGAGCGGTCATGCAACAAAGGTACACGCTCGAGCGTCAACTTTCCCGCTCGAGCGTACTGTAAAAGTACTGGATGGGTGAAACCTCCGCTCAACGCCCGCTCGAGCTTGAGACACACGACTCCGCTCGAGCTCCCAGTCCTCCGCTCGAGCGGACTGTAAAACAGTGCAGAGAAATACTGGATGCTCGGATTATCCACTCGAGCGCCCATTTCCCCACTCGAGCGGGAGTGCAAAATCTGGAAAACCCAGATTGCACCTCCAAGCTCAAACCAAGTTTTAACAACCCAAAACTCGACCTCTTGGGCTGAATTTCCAGAAAACATTTGTAAACACATAGAATAACATGGTTCAAAGCTCAATTTTGAGAAATCAAAGCCCAAGGGTGTTCAATTCAAACCCAATTTCAAACCATTTTCATGAACATAGAGAACATGCAAACATGCATGAATTCAAATCAATTCAAAGCTTCAATTTGATGCTCTAAGGAGCCAATTGTTTCCAAAACAAGATGCAAACATGGACTACACTCAAAACATGGACATGCATGTGACAATATGCCATGAACTCAACTCAAAGTCTAACAATACTAACATGCATGCATGAATTATGCTCTATTTCAACAACAATGAACTAAAACATGACTTAGTTCTACAATGAAACATAAATCATGCAAGAACTAGCTCAATGGCAACAATAAGAAGATGAGTTTCCTACCTTAGTCTTGTATTCAAGATTTAGAAGCTCAAATTAACAATCTACACTTCAATTACCAAGCAATTCTTCAAGTTGAATTCCAATTTCTCTCACTCTCTCCCTCTCTTCTCTCTAAGTCGGCAAAGCAAGGAGAAAGGCTGATGAAATGTTGCCTACATGTCTAATGAGGCTCAAATATAGTATATGGAGTGGGCCACTAAGGGTGAGTTTAGTAAATAGGGCCAACTTAAACAATTGATCAATATTTAATCTAATTTAATCATACCTAATCAGTTTTCAGATAAATACACCATAAATTCACATTAATTATAGGGATCATAAAACATTAATCAATTCCCGGTTCGGCCGCCGATAAGGCCTTCAATTAGCAGTTTAACCATAAAACGTGAACAGATCAAGTAAACAATCAAACAGATAGAATACAGATTAACATACACACTCAGTCAATTCAGTTCCAGTTTTCAGTCAGTCAGTTCAGTCCTTTAATCAGTTCAATTATCAGTCATGATCAGTTCAGTTATCAGTCATAATCAGTTCAGTTTAACGGTAATCAGTGGTTATTCGGTAAACGGTGACGAGGGTTATTACAAACCCAATTAAAAATCCCTCTTTTACAATTCAAAATCAAACCCTAGGTTTAACCCAAACTCCCCAAATCATTAGATTCTTTCAATGAACAAATAACTAAGGTAAAAATCATACAAAAGGTTGAAGAAATCCCCACCTCAAGATTAAAAGACAAGAGAGAGCAAGGGTTGAAGTTTGGCGGAGCCAAAAACAAGATTCTCTTCGATTAGAACAAAACTTGAGACGAGCTCTACCGTTTTCTCCAAAGGACTAGGGTGAAGAAATCAACACATGATGGAGTATTTGGGACTTTAAGGCAAGAACTAGAGAGACAAAGTGAAGAACTAGGGTTTTGGAATGTTTTAGAAAGAGAGGAAGTGAAAAGTGATTCAAAAAACCCTTTTCCCGAACTGATATACGCACAGATTGCTCGAGCGACCAAAACACCGCTCGAGCGTCAGACATAAAAAGTGACACTGCTCGAGCGTGTAATGACCTCCTCCCAGAAACTCAGACCTATAAAAGATAGCTTGAGTGCAAGAAATACCACTAGAGCAGAGATACTGTACTTCAAGAAGTTTTGCAGACTGTAAAAGATCGCTTCAGTGCAAGAAAGACTGCTCGAGCGAACAAGCAAAGATCTGGATAGTAACTCTTTGAAAAACTAACCCCACAACTTGTTCTAAACACAACAATAACTCCTAAGTAGCCAAACTCAACTATCAACAAGGTGATAATGAAATGAACAATTGTTAAGGATATGGATTCTCGGATGCAAAAGCAAGAATTGGGTCAGGTCTAAACCAAAATCGTTATAATAAGTACTCACTGAACAAGTCTCTTTATCTGCACTTTAGGGAGAAAAGGGTGGTGTTGTTAACCTTCATCTCCTCTCCATTTCTTCTCTTGTGATTTCTATCACCATACTAGCCACTGCCGCTCATCTTTTCTCTATCATCGACTTGCCACTGGAGAAGCTTTTAGATTTAGATTCAGATTTGATTCATGATCGAGATTCGATGATATTAAACACATTGTTATATGCTAGGCGATCATCTCAGATCTATAATGTTTTATTTTGTAATGTAGAGACAGGGATCAAGGTACCAAAGTTACCAGTTACGACGATAAATGGATCGTGAAAGTGATTGGTATTGTTTGTTATTATTTGTCTAGTAGTTATCATTTTGTTTTGTTTTTTTTTATTTTCTGTTGCAATAATATCTCTCTATGTAGAGGTTTCCTCCTTTCTTGGAGGTTTACTCCTTGTGTGGAGGTTTGTTTTTCTCTCTCTATGGAGACTCATATCCTTCACGCATGAAGGTTCTTGTTATTCCTTTTGGGATCTATTTGGTACTCCGATGTACTTCAGCGGATGGATTATTGTCAGATGTGCAATATATTAAGCCTTTTGCTTTTCCCTAAAAAAAAAAACCTTATTTAATGTTTTTGTCTTTGAAAAATAAATGTATCATTTTTGACAAGGAACCAACCATATTATAAAGGAAGAAATTCATTTTATCTCCAAAACTATACATCGATGATCAATTTAATCCCTGCACTTCTTATAGTTTCAATTTTACACCTAAACTATTGGATTTTGAATCAATTTTACCCTTGTCGTTGCCGTTTATAATCAAATGGAAGTTGCCGACGTGGCACCAAAGTTTTGTTTGAAATTTTATTTTGCCCTGCAAACTATCTCAAAAATATCAACTAGATACCCAAAGTTCATTTTGTTTAGGGGTCTAATTGATATTTTGGGAATAGTTTGGGAGTAAACTGAAATCTCAAATAAAGACGGTAGCAACTGTCGTCTAATTATAGACGGTAGCTAACGACATGGGTGTAATTGATCCAAAATTAAATAGTCTAGGTGTAAAATTGAAATTATAAGACGTATAGAGGTTAAATTAATCATCGAAATATAGTTTGGGAGGCAAAATAAAATTTCCTCTATTATATACACTACAACAATTTACTCTTTTGGTGACTAAACGTTTTTTAATCGCCAAAAGTTGTAGAATAGGCAACTAAAAATTACATTGGTCACCGCTGAATATGGTTTTTAGCTACTAATTTATTTATTTATTTTTATTTATTTATTTATTTATTGTAATTGTATCTTAATTATGGCGACAAAGAAAAAATTAGTCGCTAAATATGTCACCATAGGCGACTAAAAATTGTTTTAGTCGGCATTAGATCATGTTTTAGGCTACTAAAATTTATGTTAGTCGTGGTATACCAGTTTTTGGCTTCTAAAATAAATTTAGTCACCAAAAAGCTAGCATAATGTTTGCTATTAAACTTTGGTGACCAAAGTTTTGGTTGGCAAATATTCATTTTCGGTGACTAAATTTTTTTTTTTTGTCACTGTAAGGTAATTTCTTCCTACTAAAATAATTTAGTCACTATATAAAAAGCATAAATTTTACTTTTATCTTTGGTGATTAAATATTTGGTCAATGAATATTTCTTTTCGTTGACCAAAATACCTTTAGTCTCTAAAATGGTTACTTTTGGCGACTAAAATATTAGTCGCTGTTAGTTAAATGTTTGGCTACTAAATAAATTAGTCGTTATAAATTAACCTTTGGTGACAAATAATAAGTTTAGTTGTTAAAGGTATATAAAATTTTAGTGGGAAACATTAAAATATTGTCGCCCAGCTCTTCTCAGTATTTTTGAAAATAGGGGTTCTTTTTTTCTCTTTTTCTCTCACACACTCACAGAACTAGTCACCACCAAACCTCACCTCACTATAGTCGCTCCCTACCGTTGCTCACCGTAAGTTACACATCGCTACCGCCATCGTCGCAATACAAATGGTTCTTTCTCACTCTCTTTATCTCTCTCTCTCTCTCTTTATCTCTCTCCCCTTCGTTTATCTCTCCATCAATGTCGACACTACCTACACCCAAACAAAAGCCTACAGTCACTTGCTTTCCTTCTTCTCGCAGACTCACCATCCTTGCTAACAGCCACCACTGCTAACAATTGCAACTCTTACTACTGTCGGTCACCATCGTAACTCCTCCCTCTCATCCACATTCAAGTTTTTCTTTCTCTCTTTCTCTCTCTCCATTCCCTCACCATCGTGGATCTAGGGTTCGATTTTATTTTTGATGTTGCAGAATTTTGCTAAAATCATTTAAGGGTTTTACTCTTTTTCTACATTTGAAGCATATATGAGCTCCAAGTTGTGTTTAATTCCACACTTTTGTTGCTCCAAGTGGTAAATTCGATCATTGTGTACATTTGATAAGAGAGGAGCAATGGCAACCATAACTCAAGAAGCAATTTATCAGTTCAAATCATTAATGGACCAAGGTCTTTCTCTCTCTCTCTCTCTCCCCTAATATAATAGGCACTTCATTTTAATACTATCTTACATTCACTCTCGGTTTCTCATTTTGTTCTATATTTTTTTTAATTATTATTTTTAAATTTTAAATTTTTTACTTTTCTAAGAAATTCAGATAGCTGACAAATCGCTAAAAAGGGCTTTCCAGGTTCGCATTTTTCTTCTTTATGTATTTTTCCTTCTTTTTTTTTATTTGTTTATAAATATGTTAGCTTTGTCCGATCTGTTTGTCAACAATGGTCAATTTTGAAGAAAAAGTAACACTAATTTTAAGAATGTCTACTATCTTAGCACAAAACATGGGACGAATTTCATTAGTCGAAATGCTCTTCTGGAATGTCTTCTCTGGTAAGATTAATCAATGAAAAGCATATTTGACAAGTAACTAAGAACCCCTAAATTTTACCTTAACCGCCCCCCCACATCTTTTTTGGCAGGTAACTAAGAACCCCTATCTTTTTTGAACTTGCATTGAGACAAAATTTGCTTGTATATATAAATACTAGAATTACTAGTTTTTACTAATGCTATGTACAAAAATTATTTAAAATATTAGGTGATAAGTCCAATTTGAAAATATTGTGTATTTGTTCGATTATGATTTATCTTTCACAATAATTATAATATGGGCTAATTACTTAAAAGTCCTATTGGTAAGGTTCATATTCCATTCAATTCTCATTCTTGTGTTTTTTAACCCATCAAGTTCTACTTTCAAAATATTTATGTATATAAGACTGTTTTATCTTTATTAAAATGTGAAAGAAATTGATAAGCGTCAATTCATTGTGTATTAACAAAAATTATTATGTGTTACAAGTACACTACATGACGATGCTATCTATCAATCACCAAACATTATATCTCACGCCCCAATATAAAATTGTGAGCTCCAGTTTCTCCACTAATCACAAATCTTTTGGTAATCACCTAATCATGTATCAAAAACATTAGATACTTTCTCTTATCCAAGTGATATTCCTTATGTGACATTTTACTTTTGTTTTTTTGTTTCAAAACTTAAAAATTTCATAATTTTTATTACACATTTATTTTTAATAAAATTTATATTTCTAGAGTCTACACAATGAGATCTATCAAACAAGACCAATATTGAATATAAAATTTTATAAAAATAAAATATTAATTTTTTAGCTACACAAAACTAATACTTTCTCAATTTGCAAAACTATGTAGTAAAACAGAGAAAGTTTTAAATTTTTTTCAGTATTAACTGAGAATATTCTCAGTTTTTGAAAATTTTCTCAAATTTTTTTGATTTTTAAAACTGAGTCAATTTTTTCATTTTTAAACTCAGAATATTTTCATTTTTAAATATAGAAAAACTAAAAAAATTAGACTAAAAAATATTGTTAATTAAGTAAGTTAAGAAAAATTACTATTAAGAATGGTTTAAATTGTAAATTTATAACAAAAAAATGTATTTTTATTTTTATATAATTTGTATTTAATATTAATTTTTTTGATAGATTTCGTTGTGTTCATTCTAGAAATATAAATTTTATAAAAAATAAATGTATATTGCAAAAATTATGATGATTTGAAATTTTAAAAATCAAAATAAATGTTACATCACCATACTTTTTTTTATAAAAAAATTACAAATGATGAACAACCATTATTTGAAGGGTAATTTCGTTTATTAAAAATTAATGAGATTTGAAGGAGTAAAAAATGTTATCTAGGACTCAATGGAGTATAAGTTCACAAAATGAGACTTGTGTATAAATGTCCCTTATAATATTTTATTTTCTGAGTAATTTCATATGATTTTATAATTGATATAATTATAGTTACTAAGATAGACATAAATTATAATTACTGAAATATATTTTGAACATTTTCGATGGATAACATTATTAATTTATAGGGCCTCGTTTATTAACGTTTCAGTTTACAAAAAAATATGAAATGACGTTTCGTTTACTTCTATAAAAAAAAACAAAAAAACTTGTTTGGTGTACAAAAATGTTTTGAAAAACAAATTAAAAAAATCGAGAAATATATTTTATGAGTTGCCGGATTTGGTGGCCGAAAATGGAGGGTGGATAGATGTGGTGATCAGTAGTGGCGGGTAGCTAAAGATGTCTGCTGGATTTAGTTAGGAGGGCAAGAGATGGCCAAAAGAATGTTAAAAGGTGGCCAAAGATCACGACAGTGACCGACCACCTACCATGTAACAACCCCGACCTATGATTAGCTGATTAACCATGATTAATTATGCCTAATGAATAATTAAGAGGAAATTTGAATTAATTGCATGTGCATTGCATTATTTATGTTTATATCTGTCTGCAGTAGGAATATATGTTTCTGTTTCTGTTTTGTTCTACGAATTGAAGGCCTTATCGGCATCCGATCAAGAAATTGACTTGGTATATGTGTTGGTTGGAATGTTTAGAACATTGTGGTAAGTTTAATTGAAATTTGATTCGAAGCAAAATAATTAGAATAATTAATACTCATTTGATTAGTGGTAAGCTTAATTAATTAATTTTATTAACCAAGCCTATAAAAGGCTTATACACCACTTTTGAGTCACCTTCTACTCATCATTTTGAGCCTATACAACGTGAGAGAGAGGAAGAAAGAGACCAAGAGTGAGAGTTTGATATTAACACTTGAGATTGGGAGGATTTAGCTAGAAATTGAAGGCATTGGATATGGAAACTCAAGAATTACGCCTCTAGCACACATCTTGGGAAGCCTAGGTAAGAATTCAACCTTCAGATTGTACAATTATGATGTGTAGGACATGAACTCTAAAGAATTAAGTTGGATGATACAAGAATTGAGTTAGAATTGAAGAAATGAACTCAAACCATGCATGCATGCATATTTCATAACATTTTGAAGATGTTTTCCAAGAATTTCCTCATGCATGTTACTAATTCACCTTAGTTTTGAGAATTCATCAAGTTTCATGTCATTTTGTGTCATTAGATCATGTTTTAGAAGTTTTGAAGTCAAGGCAAAACATGCATGTTATGTTTTCTAAGAATTGAGTTTTGTTTTGCATAATTGGCAAGTCTTTGGGGTTTGATTTTGCGAAATGATTTAGAATTTCTAATGTTTTCCAAGTTCACATATGATTCCTCGAGTTTTTGGCCCAAAAGGATGAGTTTTGATGCATTGACTTCGAGTTTTACAGCTTGAAGGTGAATCTGAAAATTCCAGAATTTGACCTCTCCACTCGAGCGACAGAACCGGAAGTTCGCTCAAGCGTAAAATGCAAGCTCCCAGAAGTTTCATGTTTTTGTAGACCGCTCGAGCGACAAGAGTTGTGCTCAAGCGAGGACCTGAGTCTCATGCTTGAGTGATCGTCGAGCGTGCATCGAGCGAAAAAATCACATAACCAGTACTTTTGCAGAGTTTACAGACCGCTCGAGCGATCGAAGTTGAGCTCGAGCGAGAACTTACATTTTTGAACCTCGGCTCGAGCGAAGGAAGTTGCGCTCGAGCGGGGACCCTATTTTTAGCAAATTTTCCCAAGTGTTGAACAGCATAATTTGGCATCCCCATTGCACCTTAAGCATTCCTGGGCCATGATTAAGACATAATAATGAGGGTCAAACGTAGAAACACACTAAGAACAGAACGTAATGAGTTAAGTATATTCTGAGCATGTGTTTCAAATGTGTATGTTATGTGTTGATGTAGGTCACGCGTTGTAAACCGTTTGATTAGTCTGCTCTGTCTGTCTGCACTCGAAGCCATCTGTGAGTAATAACTTAGTAAAGTTATGTTCAATTTTATTTATTTTCTGTATGATGAAATAAGATCTGTTTTCTGAAATGTTATGTTCAATACAATAAATGATTGTCCAATTTCTGACGTGTATTCATGGCATCCTTAGCACCATGTGATATCTGTTAGCTGTTACTCAGTATCGGAGGTTCCATTATGGAACTTATTATGTTTGTCATCTGTTACCCGTACCGGAGGCTCCATCATGGGCCTCAGCATATCTATTCTCTATTACCCGGATCCGGAGGTTCCTTTATGGAACTGGTTACTTATAACCACCATATGTTCTCCATCTGTTCTGTATCTGTTCTGTTGGCGCTAATGGATGTACCACATATGATTAAGTATGAACTTTGATTTTTGTGTATGATTTAAACAAGAATATGAATATGAATATGAATCTGTTTATGAATCTGAATTCTGATTTCTGAATCTGGTATGGACATCATTCATTAAAACCCTTTTGTCACGCCCCACTTTTTATTACTCGAAGTCATTACCAAATTCATTAACTTAATTCAATTTCAAGGATAACATGCGGAAATAAACTTATACATTCAATCCGTAGAAGTGATTAACAATACTCTCATTCGTATGCAAAGTAAATATTACATGAACATACTTAATAAATTGCCCTTGGGCTTACATCACTTAAGGTACAAGAAGAAGGGTGTAACCCTTTTACAACAATGGCATTCCACCAACATAACTGAGGCCCCGTGGCCAGTAAATAAATAGATCCAAATCTTGCAGCTCAACCTGCTTAACACCTGAAAATGATTCAACAACGTGGGATGAACATATAGTCCAGTAGGGAACTCAACATGATCCTTAACAATAACAACTTACAGATAGCTATAATCATGAACACTCATTCTCATACTAGAATAGTAATGCGACAGTTTATACAAAATATATATGTATGAACTTTTCTCGAAAACAACCATTTCATTCAACGCTACAAGTGGTTTGTCTTTCCTTTTTCCTTTCATTAACCCTCATTCCCAATCTTTCATAACATTAACAAATACTTAGGAAGTAATCACACTAAGCCTGATACTCTCTTCCATTTCCTATACATACTCAAATGTACCTTTTCAAACATGTTTACCTTAAAAATATTCGTTCTCCTCCACACTTTCCAAAAGACAAAAAAAATGACATTTTGGTTCGTTTCCATTACTATCATAACTATACATGCATATTTGTGTAAAAATATAAATTTACAACCCACCAACATGTATACAATCAACCAATGGAGTAACTCGGTCCTCCGAACTGTAACCAATCAAATCCATGATATTTTCAGTTACAATGAAACAACAACAATCCCATTTCGCTCTACTAGCTATGTGCGTAGTAAGCCAACAATACACCCCACTCAACAACATTAACAACAAGCCAGTTTACCAGGTGCTAGCTGGAGGGGTATGGTACCCTTAATTATTAGCACAGTCAGTTCTCCAGGTGCTAGCTGGAAGGGTATGACACCTTTGATTCTAAGCGCGGTCAGTTCTCCAGTCGCCAGCTGGAAGGGTATGATACCTTTGATTCTCAGCGCGGGGCATAACACCAACAATCACAGCACATCAAGGCATAACCAACATGTATAATGCATATACATAAACTATCAAGACACCAGCAATGTGTTAAAGCATAAGAACACATGACCATCTCCTTCCGAGCAAATATACATATATATAATGTATCTAGCACTTCATCACATACGATGTTCAATTAATGAATGGCAAAATGCAAACCCGACAATTCTACACAACCGTGTCATCCTCCACCGATGACCAAGGACAAAACCTCTGGATGCATATAGTTAATACATCTATTAAAAGACTCAAATATCATGAATCATAAACCCAACAACAATATTAACATGATAGTTAAAGATACAGCTTCTACATGTGTGTTCAACACTCAAGATACAACAATCCAATTCTCAAACTTATTTCAAGAAAACACTTCCCTCATTTTCACAAAAACGATTCCATTTCCTTTTTTGTTATCACAAAACCAACTCCACTAATCTTGTTTCCATAAAATCAACTCCAAAGCCATGGTTAATCCCTTAGGCATTAACACCCTTACCACACTCATTTTGACAAAAGAGATTTACACACAATGGTCAACAAACCCCCATTATAATTTAGGGCTTTTCTTCTATTAACTACAACATGCTAATTTATATTTATTTTAGCCAAGACAACAATCAATGAAGCCAACCCATTCTCTACACAACCAACCCTAGGTTTATTTCATGATTTTCAAACAAATCCAACGTGATACAATTTTCATGCAATACAAAAATTACCACATGTCTATCTATAGACGGAGTATTGAAAAAGAACAAGGAGAATCCCTACCTCAAATGGAGAACTCAAAAGGGGAAGATGACCCGAAATCAAAGTGCTCCAAATCCCAAATTTCTTGGATCACCGATCAACACACTTCTTACAAAGGCCCAAGGTGAGGAAAACACTCTAGCTAGATCAATCCTAAGAGAGAAGTTAGGTTTTAGAGTGAGGTGCTCTCCAATGGCTTTTTCGGAAAAGTAAGAGAGAGAAAGGAAATCAAAAAGTGAACAAAAGGGTCGGATCTCAGCTTTATATAAAAGTCGCCCCGCTCGAGCGTCGAACTCCCCGCTCGAGCGTCACTCACAGATCCCCGCTCGAGCGTCCAATCCCCCGCTCGAGCGGCGGATGCACGCTCCCAGAACTTTTACAGACATGGTGCCCGCTCGAGCGTCAAACTCCCCCGCTCGAGCGTATACCACTGCAGATGAAATACTGGATGGGCGATTTCCCCGCTCGAGCGCCAACACCCCCGCTCGAGCGGACAAGCAACAACAGAGTCCCGCTCAAGCGTCAAAAGAGCCGCGCGAGCGAAGGGACCAAAAACTGGACAAGGATTTCTAAGTTTTAAAACATCACCAACTTATTCCCAACAAGTCCAACACAACCCAAAACTCTAAGATAAAGAGTAAGGGATAGGAAAGAGGATAAGACAACAACAAATCTACGGAACCAAGTCCGGATTACAGTTCAATAACAACAGGGAATACTGGGATCGCTATACCTTTATTTTGTTCTTATTCACTGGGCTGCTACTCACTATTTATATTATGTATGTAGGTGAGCAAGTGTGCGACCAGACCTAAGCTGATGCCTGGAAGTTTTGGGGTCAGCCAGCCACCGTGCCTCTCGGGGAGGTTCCCGTGTCTAGAAGTCAAATTTTGTGGGCCATGTCAAGAGTTATTTTATGTATCATGTTAAGAACGTTTTTGTTTTATCTTACTTTGATATCTGTATACTGGGCTAAGTACCTTTTGATGACGCTTGCACAGTGTTGCAAGACTTATCTGGACGTGACATCTTATGTGTATATTTTATAAGGTTTCCAATTTCCGTCCCATATATGTTTGCATAGATCTATGGACTATGTATATTTAGTATATTTGCTTCCGCGACGCCTAATTATATGTTACTCTGTTAAGAGGCCTTTGGTAATCCAAGGATTATTGGCCGGTTACGATGCTAAATCTATAGGGGCGGGTTTGGGTCATGACCCACCCGCTGAAGACTCACCGGAAGTTATTCGGAGCTCACTACCCACTGGCGGCGGGAGGAGGTTGTGATCAGTGGTAATAGCGGTGGGTGGTGGCCAAAAGTGGTGAATAAGGGGAGAAAGTAAATACTTGTTTTAAAACCAGGTAAAAACAACTTTTTTTGTGTTTTCAAAAATTTTGAAAACTTTGAAATCAATTTTTTTTTTTTTTTGAAAATGAAAATAATATACCAAACAAGTTTTTGTTTTTAATTTTGAAAAAAAAAATGAAAACAAAAACTGAAAAGAAGAAACAAAAATATTAACAAATGACCCCTAATAAATCATATATCCATTATTTATGGATCATTTAGTCCCATAAATAATCTTATGAACCCATAAATCTTTTCTCACATCAAAATATCTCAAATGAAACATACTTACATTTGGAAACATAATAAGATAGTAGTGCAAACATTAAAATTATATCACATTATCACATTTTAAGAATGACACATTTGGTAAAAATTTAATAAGACAATAATGCACAAATGTTTCATTATCATATTTTAAGAAGAACGACACATATGGTAAAAGTTTAATAAGACATTAGTACATATATTAGACTAATGTCTCATTATCATATTTTATAATGAAATATTTGGCAACGAATGTCTCCTCCTCACATTTAAGAAAATTCATTGTCACATTTGGCAAAAATTTAAAAAGATAATAGTGCATACATTAGAATGATGCCATATTTAAAAATGAGGTTCTCTCTTCTCTCAAGCCTTCTCTTATACTATTGTGGGTGTTCATCCTATTCAAATCTAGCTTCTAGAAGTGTCCAAAGTACGGCAGCAACGGTGGCAGAGTTGGGCAAGAGCAACGGGAACGGTGGGTTTTGATACAGATCTTCCTTGGTTTGATGCAGATCTAGCTTTTCAAACTACATTATAAGAAGATTGATGGTTTTTTCTGGATCATAATTGGTTTTTTTGGCGGATTTATTGTTTTTTGTTCCTGTTTTGTTGTATGGTTGTTTGTTCAGCCCTTTAGGATCTTGTTGTTTTTCTTGTGTTGATTGCATGTTGTTTACCTTTTTAATATAACTATTTTTCATATTTTCAAAAAAAAAAAGAAATAAAAAAGAGACACATTTGACAAAAGTTTAATAAGATAATATTGCACAAATGAAGTACTCTCACATTTGTTGTTTCCATGAAATATAGTGAAAAGACCTCATGGTATACCTTTCAAATTTAATAGGACTTAATAGTCTATAAGAAAATTGAAGGAACTTTCCGGCTCATACGTTTTTAGAATGAGACTTCTGGCATATTCTCCTTAATTTATTCAATCTTTTTTTACGACGTAGTTGATTGAATGTAAAATTTGATCAGTTTGAACTTTAAA
This sequence comes from Camellia sinensis, assembly GCF_055761805.1. Taxonomy (NCBI): domain Eukaryota; kingdom Viridiplantae; phylum Streptophyta; class Magnoliopsida; order Ericales; family Theaceae; genus Camellia; species Camellia sinensis. The sequence goes on from NC_138967.1 coordinate 56,551,635, forward strand.
GAAATTATTTATCAAGAGGCAATTAGACCATATTTTATAAACAATCAACATATTTAACAAATAACCATCCATTATTATTAAATAATTCACCACTTCAATTATTAAAAAAAAAAAATGAAATTTCATTTTAAATTACTAATACAATAAAGCAATATTTGGTTCACTGAAATGAAATTGAACAAAATAAAATTGTTGTTCCTTAGCCTGTCACAATGGTAAACAATAATTTTGTTTATAATATATTTTTTGATCATTTTTTAGTGAACTGAACGTGAAGAACATTATAATGGAATGATTATTTCATTCCAGTTCATTTCAATTAATTATACCTAACATAAGAACTAAATCATTTGGGAGCACTATTTTTTAGAGAGAAATCGGAGACTAATGTCTTTCTGGCCTTACCTCAGGGTCGGCTCTAGTCAAAATTATTGAAAAATAAATAAATAAATAAAAGAGCCAACCCAAATAGATATTTCTGTGATTTTTTTGTTTTTTTTTTTCTTTCATTTGTAGAAGATATACCCTTGTGGATCATCACCTTATCAAATTAAACAATTAACCATCAAGGAAATCCCAACACCTTCACATTCAGGAGAACACAAAAATTCAACAAGAGAAAATCTCATCAATCCAAAAATCCAACTATGAAAAATTGTCTAACATATATACACCAACATATGACAAACATAACAATTAAAAAAAAAGAATACTCCGAACAAAATAAAATGGAAAGACGTACACGTAGTATAAAAGAGTCAAATCCAAAAGCTTCTTAATTAACGAATGAATTCGTCAAAATCTGGATTTGACAAGTACCCATTCGATCCTCCGTCAAGATTTGAAGCAAGATCATCATCAATATTTGATGGAAAAAGGCTTAACCCACCAATTGTCAAGTAACCATTAATAGAGAAGACGCTACAACAATAAAGGTCAATCACAGGTAACTCAGCACCAAATCTCAAAATGATTCTCCCAAGCCTCCTGTAGTAGTAATGCAGATTGGAGGCTCCTTACCACATTGTCTATCGAGGGTCGCCGGTTGGCCTGATCAAGTAGACAACTTAATGCAATGTTGACAAATTACATCAAGCATTCTGGTGTTATTTTCCCAATCAGATTTGGATCAATGGTTTTGATACTATTCATGAACTGACATACTAACGACTTATGATCCCAATCTAGCTCATAATATGGCTTCTTAGCACACAATACTGACAACAACACCATACCAAATGAATATACGTCAGATTTTGTTGTCAATTTTCCATGCATTAAGTACTCTGGTGCCATATATCTGCAGATCATTGAATCCATTAGTGGTACATATGTAGTGTCATTGGGTAGTAATTTGGAAAACCCGAAATGAGTAAGTTTTGCAACCCAATTCTCGTTGAACAGAATATTAGCTGGCTTTATGTCACAGTGGATGACTTTTGCTTCGCATTCTCATAGAGATGTTGTAGTCCTCGTGCTGCACCAATGCAAATCCTGAGCCGTTCTTTCCACAGAAGTGTATCGTTGTTTGTGTTGAATAAATGATCTTCCAAGGATCCATTCTCCACGTAATCATACACGCCAATTAACTCTTGTCACGCCCCACTTTTTATTACTCAAAGTCATTACCAAATTCATTAACTTAATTCAATTTCAAGGATAACATGCGGAAATAAACTCATGCATCCAATCCGTAGAAGTAATTAACAATACCCTCATTCGAATGCAAAGTAAATATTACATGACCATACTTAATAAATTGCCCTTGGGCTTACATCACTTAAGGTACAAGAAGAAGGGTGTAACCCTTTTACAACAATGGCATTCCGCCAACACAACTGAGGCCCCGTGGCCAGTAAATAAATAGATCCAAATCTTGCAGCTCAACCTGCTTAACACCTGAAAAAAAATTCAACAACGTGGGATGAACATATAGTCCAGTAGGGAACTCAACATGATCCTCAACAATAACAATTTACAGATAGCTATGATCATGAACACTCATTCCCATACTAGAATAGTAATGTGACAGTTTATACAAAATTATATATGTATGAACTTTTCTCGAAAACAACCGTTTCATTCAACACTACAAGTGGTTTGTCTTTCCTTTTTCCTTTCATTAACCCTCATTCCCAATCTTTCATAACATTAACAAATACTTAGGAAGTAATCACACTGAGCCCGATACTCTCTTCCATTTCCTATACATACTCAGATGTAACCTTTCAAACATGTTTATCATAAAAACATTTGTTCTCCTCCATACTTTCCAAAAGACAAAAATGACATTTTGGTTCGTTTCCATTACTATCATAACTATACATGCATGTCTGTGTAAAAAATATAAATTTACAACCCACCAACATGTATCCAATCAACCAATTGAGTAACTCGGTCCTCCGAACTGTAACCAATCAAATCCATGATATTTTCAGTTACAACGAAAAAACAACAATCTCATTTCGCTCTACTAGCTATGTGCGTAGTAAGCCAACAATACACCCCACTCAACAACATTAACAACAAGCCAATTTACCAAGCGCTAGCTGGAGGGGTATGGTACCTTCAATTATTAGCGCAGTCAGTTCTCCAGGCGCTAGCTGGAAGGGTATGATACCTTTGATTCTAAGCGCGGGGCATAACACCAACAATCACAGCACATCAAGGCATAACCAACATGAATAATGCATATACATAAACTATCAAGACACCAGCAATGTGTTAAAGCATAAGAAAACATGACCATCTCCTTCCGAGCAAATACATATATATATATATATATATATATAATGTATCTAGCACTTCATCACATATGATGTTCAATTAATCAATGGCAAAATGCAAACCCGACAATTCTACACAACCGTGTCATCCTCCACCGATGACCAAGGACAAAACCTCTGGATGCATATAGTTAATACATCTATTAAAAGACTCAAATATCATGAATCATAAACCCAACAACAATATTAACATGATAGTTAAAGATACAGCTTCTACATGTGTGTTCAACACTCAAGATACAACAATTCAATTCTCAAACTTATTTCGAAAACACTTCCCTCATTTTCATAAAAACGATTCCATTTCCTTTTTGTTATCACAAAACCAACTCCACTAATCTTGTTTCCATAAAATCAACTCCAAAGCCATGGTTAATCCTTTAGGTATTAACACCCTTACCACACGCATTTTGACAAAAGAGATTTACACACAATGGTCAACAAACCCCCATTATAATTTAGGGCTTTTCTTCTATTAACTACAACTTGCTAATTTATATTTATTTTAGCCAAGACAACAATCAATGAAGCCAACCCATTCTCTACACAACCAACCCTAGGTTTATTTCATGATTTTCAAACAAATCCAACATGATACAATTTTCATGCAACACAAAAATTACCACATGTCTATCTATAGACGGAGTATTGAAAAAGAACAAGGGGAATCCCTACCTCAAATGGAGAACTCAAAAGGAGAAGATGACCCGAAATCAAAGTTCTCCAAATCCCAAATTTCTTGAATCACAACGAAGCCCTCGACGATCAACACACTTCTTACAAAGGCCCAAGGTGAGGAAAACACTCTAGCTAGATCAATCCTAAGAGAGAAGTTAGGTTTTAGAGTGAGGTGCTCTCCAATGGCTTTTTCGGAAAAGTAAGAGAGAGAAAGGAAATCAAAAAGTGAACAAAAAGGTCGGATCACGGCTTTATATAAAAGTCGCCCCGCTCAAGCGTCGAACTCCCCGGTCGAGCATCACTTACAAATCCCCGCCCGAGCGTCCAATCCCCTGCTCGAGCGGCGGATGCACGCTCCCAGAACTTTTACAGACATGGTGCCCGCTCGAGCGTCAAACTCCCCCGCTCGAGCGTATACCATTGCAGACGAAATACTGGATGGGTGATTTCCCCGCTCGAGCTCCAACACCCCGCTCGAGCGGACAAGCAACAACAGAGTCCCGCTCGAGCGTCAAAAGAGCCGCTTGAGCGGAGGGACCAAAAACTGGGCAAGGATTTCTAAGTTTTAGAACATCACCAACTTATTCCCAACAAGTCCAACACAACCCAAAACTCTAAGACAAAGAGTAAGGGATAGAAAAGAGGATAAGACAACAACAAATCTACGGAACCAAATCCGGATTACAGTTCAATAACAACAGGGAATACCGGGATCGCTATAACCTTCCCCCCTTAAAGAATTTCGTCCTCGAAATTAAGGATACGCCAAAACACAAGGCCAACTGATCACACAACACCAACACCCGAGTACTAGGAAAGAAACTACTCTCACTACAAACCTTTAATCCACTCTTACCAAGGAAGAGACTAACCGAGGGAACACGTTCCAAATGACAACACTGTAGGCATAAAAGCCACAACAAAATCAACCCTTCTGAAACAGTTTACTCACATCTGACCAGCGCTTCAAGCTAAGTCACTACGCAACAACACGACCAAAGCAAACCTTTTGAGTAAATAATAAGAAAACATTTTCTTGCTCAAGAGACATTTCTCAAAGATAGTCAAATTTTCAATGCTGACATTTCGAAATAAACTTTGCATTTTCCATGCGAAACTCAAAAACTTTGTATACATTTTTCACCAACACGGTGTTATCTAATACACAGTCATCCACCATTTATTTGCCAAAAATCATTCATTTGAAATTCCTCAAAACCCTTGAATTAAATCAATTTCTCAACAACACCCTTAGGTGGCCCAAATACTAGGAAAAGTTTTGTTTTCCATTTCTTTCCAAAATAACACTATCAACAACCATCACGCACACGGTGATACCACAACCAACACAGAACATAACATTTCTATAATGATAGTTAATAGAAATAACAACAGCACTATCAACAGATAAGTATAAAAACTATATCACACTTTCAAAGATAAGCATATGAGCTTTATCTACACTACCACAACAAATAAGCATATTGGCTGTATCCGCACTTCACTAGACAAGCATATGAGTTGTATCTACGGAGTTCATCCTCCATCTCCTCCCAATCCTATCCGGTTTAGAGGTACATCCCCCATCTTCCCCTAAACCGCGGAGTACATCCCTCATCTCCTCCTCTACACACAATGCATATAAACACAAAGGTTCTATACACAATCAATCAATACATAAAGTTAATGTATTCTATCAACTGACAGATTCAATGGCATAACATGTTCGATTAGTTTCAGTTTTCCTTAACTGACATATAAAGTCTACAACAAACGAGACTAACTTCAAGGTGACCGATGTCAACCCAAAACCCGATACCAACAAGCTGACTAAACAACTCAATAAACTCCACACTCAGTAATCCACACACTGATGTGCCACTAACCCCACACGCAGAGTTCCCCACACAAACCCCCAAATTTTGGAATCTCACTGGATCTCCTAAAATCAAACCACACCAACACTGTGTCTAAGGGAATTACTATTCCCCCCCCCCCAATGGCTACATAGCAAGCCTTCTCATCTCCTTGGCCGAAAACCGACTTGGTAAACCTCAATTACAACAGCCCAATCACGAAGGACAATTTGACCGACGCTAATCTCGCCACCCTAGAACACAACCTGTTCTTCCTCTTAAGAATGCTGCCAGCCTCCACTCACAACCATACCCAACATTTACACATAACCTTGCCAACATCCCGCAACTCTCAAAACCACCACATCTAACACATTCTCCCACGGATTCCCGTTCTCAACAAATAATCATTAAAGTGAATAAGGCACACAGGCCGTCACATAACTAACTCATCATACAGTACCAAGCAAGCAACAACATTAGGATCATTGACCCCATTAACAACTTCTCAATATAAAAGAGAGCTTAAAACCCATACATACTCCCCAATACCTGAGGGTTAAACAAACAACAAAGTACATATATATACGATACAAAAACATGGTGCCTCAGCATCCAACAGTACACTGGTCAACAACAAGATGATTCACATGATACACCACCGGCCAACAACACAAAAGTCCCCCTCCAGGGTAATACTATCGGGCTACTTAATAAGTCGCCCCTCGCGAGGCTCCCGAAGCCTGGCCTACCCATTTCTGGTACCGATAGCGTCCTTGACTGGACTGGTACAACTGAGTCTGACTAGGTTTTGAAACACCCGAAGAACATACACGCAAAGGACAAAAACGTCTACCATGGTCCAGCTGACCACAAGTAAAACAACCACCAGACCTCCTACTCTGAGACTGGTCTGAAACCTGCACCTGCCCGGACCTCCCAACAGAAGAGTCCGAAACCCCTGGTGAAGAAAAGGAACCGGCCCCTGACTGAGCATGTTTCCGCCTCCACCCCTTACTGAGCCTAGAGCGCTTAGGAACTGTAGGACTTACCGCAATGGTCTCCTCCTTTACCCCATCATCGTTCACCATCATGGCCTCCACATGGGCCGCTTCCTCGACTAAATTATAATAATCCTTCCAAAAGGATCCAGCTACCTTCTCCCGAATATCGAAACACAACCGCCTTTCAAACTCAAAACAACGACGCTCCTATGTTGCCACCAACTCTGGAGCAAACCTCGACAAGCTAGCAAACCGCATCTCAAACTGTGCCACAGGAGTATCATCCTGACGCAACTCCAAAAACTGATCCCTCAACCTTTCCCGAGCAGAAGGAGGGAAATACTTGGCCAAAAAGGCCTCGGTAAAAGCAACCCACGTGCTACCCACATTATTCTTAGCATACCTCCACCAATTACTCACATCACTCTTCAACTGAAAAGTCGCCAAAGAAACCCTCAACTCCTCATCTTCGACTCTGAGCATATCAAAACTCTTGGTAATCTACTCTAGCCAACTCTCTGCCTCCAACGGTTTAGCCTCCCCCACAAACTCTGGTGGACTGGTGCGAAAGAACTTTGTAGTAAGTTTGAGAGCATGCCCACTGCCGCCCTTAGTGCGAGCTAGGGCGTCCTGTATTGCTCTCACAATCTCACGTGCGACATTCTCGCCGACAGCCGATGCTGCAACGGCAGGTACTAAAGGAACTGCTGTGCCTCTCCCGGCGCTCCTACTACTCATCCGACCTCTACTCCCTCTTGTAGACATCCTATTAAACACGAAGGCAAAACACACTTAGCGCAAAGCACAATAGCCTTCTCCGAGGCACACTCCACTACCGTTAAGTTACAAGACACACTTATTCTCAAAATTTACATCTCTATTGCATACAATCATTTAGACAGATAAACACATAATCGAATCAAGTCCACAAAGATAGCCACTCATCCCGGAACACTCAAGGAATTCCCATCAAAAACCACGTTAATCAGGCGTGTTTCCAAAAGGACCTCAAAGTAAGTTCACCGGCTATGAATATTATCCAGGAGACTGAATCCCATGCTCACGTAAATGCAACACATAAGTCCTAACTTTCATGATATCTATATGCAACGTCCTCACAATACGTAGTAAACCCACTGTGGTAAAAACCACTTCCCACGAGCCCAAAGTATTCAAACCCGGCTAGCTCTGATACCAAGTTGTCACGCCCCACTTTTTATTACTCGAAGTCATTACCAAATTCATTAACTTAATTCAATTTCAAGGATAACATGCGGAAATAAACTGATACATCCAATCCGTAGAAGTAATTAACAATACCCTCATTCGAATGCAAAGTAAATATTACATGAACATACTTAATAAATTGTCCTTGGGCTTACATCACTTAAGGTACAAGAAGAAGGGTGTAACCCTTTTACAACAATGGCATTCCGCCAACACAACTGAGGCCCCGTGGCCAGTAAATAAATAGATCCAAATCTTGCAGCTCAACCTGCTTAACACCTGAAAAAAAATTCAACAACGTGGGATGAACATATAGTCCAGTACTAGAATAGTAATGTGACAGTTTATACAAAATTATATATGTATGAACTTTTCTCGAAAACAACCGTTTCATTCAACACTACAAGTGGTTTGTCTTTCCTTTTTCCTTTCATTAACCCTCATTCCCAATCTTTCATAACATTAACAAATAATTAGGAAGTAATCACACTGAGCCCGATACTCTCTTCCATTTCCTATACATACTCAGATGTAACCTTTCAAACATGTTTATCTTAAAAACATTCGTTCTCCTCCATACTTTCCAAAAGACAAAAATGACATTTTGGTTCGTTTCCATTACTATCATAACTATACATGCATGTCTGTGTAAAAAATATAAATTTACAACCCACCAACATGTATGCAATCAACCAATTGAGTAACTCGGTCCTCCGAACTGTAACCAATCAAATCCATGATATTTTTAGTTACAACGAAAAAACAACAATCCCATTTCGCTCTACTAGCTATGTGCGTAGTAAGCCAACAATACACCCCACTCAACAACATTAACAACAAGCCAATTTACCAGGCGCTAGCTGGAGGGGTATGGTACCTTCGATTATTAGCGCAGTCAGTTCTCCAGGCACTAGCTGGAAGGGTATGATACCTTTGATTCTCAGCGCGGGGCATAACACCAACAATCACAGCACATCAAGGCATAACCAACATGTATAATGCATATACATAAACTATCAAGACACCAGCAATGTGTTAAAGCATAAGAACGGATGACCATCTCCTTCCGAGCAAATATATATATATATATATAATGTATCTAGCACTTCATCACATACGATGTTCAATTAATGAATGGCAAAATGCAAACCCGACAATTCTACACAACTGTGTCATCCTCCACCGATGACCAAGGACAAAACCTCTAGATGCATATAGTTAATACATCTATTAAAAGACTCAAATATCATGAATCATAAACCCAACAACAATATTAGCATGATAGTTAAAGATACAACTTCTACATGTGTGTTCAACACTCAAGATACAACAATCCAATTCTCAAACTTATTTCGAAAACACTTCCCTCATTTTCACAAAAACGATTCCATTTCCTTTTTGTTATCACAAAACCAACTCCACTAATCTTGTTTCCATAAAATCAACTCCAAAGCCATGGTTAATCCTTTAGGTATTAACACCCTTACCACACGCATTTTGACAAAAGAGATTTACACACAATGGTCAACAAACCCCCATTATAATTTTGGGCTTTTCTTCTATTAACTACAACATGCTAATTTATATTTATTTTAGCCAAGACAACAATCAATGAAGCCAACCTATTCTCTACACAACCAACCCTAGGTTTATTTCATGATTTTCAAACAAATCCAACATGATACAATTTTCATGCAATACAAAAATTACCACATGTCTATCTATAGACGGAGTATTGAAAAAGAACAAGGAGAATCCCTACCTCAAATGGAGAACTCAAAAGGAGAAGATGACCCGAAATCAAAGTGGTCCAAATCCCAAATTTCTTGAATCACAACGAAGCCCACGACGATCAACACACTTCTTACAAAGGCCCAAGGTGAGGAAAACACTCTAGCTAGATCAATCCTAAGAGAGAAGTTAGGTTTTAGAGTGAGGTGCTCTCCAATGGCTTTTTCGGAAAAGTAAGAGAGAGAAAGGAAATCAAAAAGTGAACAAAAAGGTCGGATCACGTCTTTATATAAAAGTCGCCCCGCTCGAGCGTCGAACTCCCCGCTCGAGCATCACTTACAGATCCCCGCTCGAGCGTCCAATCCCCCGCTCGAGCGGCGGATGCACGCTCCCAGAACTTTTACAGACATGGTGCCCGCTCGAGCGTCAAACTCCCCCGCTCGAGCGTATACCACTGTAGACGAAATACTGGATGGGTGATTTTCCCGCTCGAGCGCCAACACCCCCACTCGAGCGGACAAGCAACAACAGAGTCCCGCTCGAGCGTCAAAAGAGCCGCTCGAGCGGAGGGACCAAAAACTGGGCAAGGATTTCTAAGTTTTAAAACATCACCAACTTATTCCCAACAAGTCCAATACAACCCAAAACTCTAAGACAAAGAGTAAGGGATAGAAAAGAGGATAAGACAACAACAAATCTACGGAACCAAATCCGGATTACAGTTCAATAACAACAGGTAATGCCGGGATCGCTATAACTCTGGTTTCACATTGCAAAATCAAATCAAAGAGACTATGTGGGGGTGATTTTCGAGTAGGGAGTGTACCTCAATGTTAGCCCTTACCTCTTTCCAATTTGGCATTGCCAAGGCACTGAACCTTTTGATCATAACGATACTAGTTTCCCCATCCACGCAACCTTTGTACACATTCTTAAACATATCATTTCCGATCAAAAGTCCCTCATTGAAATCATTTGTAGCCACTCGAATCTCATCAAGTGAGAAATGACGGTGTGATCAGGTAAAACCATCTGGAAGTGGTTTCCAAAACAAATCCTCTGACAGTCCACTCTGAGAACTGTCTTCCTTTCTCTCCCTCCACCAATGATTCATACTTTTTGACATAATTGCAATACCCTTAAATACCTTTCCAATTATTCCTTCTGTTCTTCCTTTATGTTGTGACACCAATGCGAGATCAAGAGTCCCCACCACTTCAGCCATTGTAGGCCTTTCCTTTGGATGATCATGTAAACAATTGTAGGCAACCTCTACAAAGTACTTTAGACTCTGTGGTGTTATTTGTCCACTCAATGAGGGATCAATGATTCGATCAACATTTCCCTTTTTAATGCATTGTTGAGCCCGAAGGATTAAACTAATTTCGTCCTCCTCGAGTCTTTCATCCACAGGCGGCCTCCCACAGAGCACTTCCAAGAACACCACACCAAAGGCATACACATCAGATTTCTTGGTTAGTCTGTGGGTATAGAAATAATCTAGATCTAAATACCCAAATGTACCTTTGACTCTCATACTAACGTGGGTTGCTGAATTGCTTGTAGTGCTTTTGGACAGCCCAAAATCTGAAATCTTGGCTACCCAATTCACATCCAACAGAATGTTTGTGGTCTTCACATCTCGGTGTATGAAACTTTGATCGGTACCAGTATGAAGGTAGTCTAACCCTCGTGCTGCACCGATGCAAATGTTGAGCCTCCGCTCCCATGTGAGATGAAAAGTACTAATTTCAGTTTGGTTTCTACTTGTTTTATAGAGATGATCAGCTAGGGTCCCACGAGCCGTATATTCGTAAACAAGGATCATTTCTTGGCAGTCGTTGCATTGACCGATCAGAGCAACATGATGAGTGTGTCGGAGGTTAGACAACATCTTGACCTATAGCGACCCCGGTCTTTTCCCATCTGATTATTGTATCCGGACTTAGGTTCCGTAGATTTTGTCATTGTATATTGTTGTTGTTGTCCTTTATTCTCTCTTTTGGAATTATGGGTTGTGTTGGGCAGGTTTGTTTCAGGTTGGTTGGGTTTAGAAACCAAGTCTTGCTGTCCGGGTTTTTGGTTGTTCGCTCGAGCGAGGAGTTTGTCGCTCGAGCGAGATGTTATTTTGGTTCTTCGCTCGAGCCGGGGTTTGGTAGCTCGAGCGAGAGTTTGCGTCTGGGTTGAACCTGAAGCTTTGCATTCTTGGCTCGAGCGAGCTTTTATTCGCTCGAGCGAGTTAGTTTGTTCTTCGCTCGAGCATTAGTTCCTTCGCTCGAGCGTGTGTCTGGTTACAGACCTGAGGGTTTGAGTTCTTCGGTCGATCGAGCTTTCTTTCGCTCGAGCGAGCTTTTGGGTTGTTGGCTCGAGCAAGGTTTCCTTGGCTCGAGCGTGGTTTCTCTGTGTCTGGTCGCTCGAGCGACCAAGTCTTCGCTCGAGCGAGCCTGTCCAGTTTATATACACAGCAGCGGGATTTGATCAGTCTTTTTCATCTTATTTTGATTCCAAACCCTAGGTCCGACTCCTCTTTCTCTCTACTCACCTTCTCTCTTAGATTTGATCCATTTAATGAGTGTTTCTACCCTAGATCCTTCATTAAAAAGATAGAGTGAGTTGAGGGCTTCCATTTAATCTGAATAGTTGGTGATTTGGAGCACTTTGGTATTTGGGGTATCATCTCTGTCTTCTTCATTTGGGTTGTTCTCTTCGAGGTAGGGATTTCCTACTCCATTTTATAGGTTTTGCTCTAAGTTTTGGTATGTTGATATGTTGGGTTTACTTTGGTAATTTTTGGGAAAACCCTGGTTGTAATATTGAATTAATTTGTATAATTAATTTAAGGAATTTGGGGAAATATGGCTAAATTCATGGTATTGGGGAAATTATTGAGTAAATGGTGTAGTTGGTTAGTTTAATCACTCACCTATGAAAATGTTGGAATTATGTTAGTTGATACATTTATTTCCTGTTTAGAAATAACTGTTTTGGGCTATCGGTGGAGGATAGTCGTGATTGTTGTAGACATTGCATGTGGATTAGGAATAACTGAAACTAATCACATTGGTTAAGTCGTTAATTTTGAATATTGCACTGATACAGAAAATACGTGTATTGATTGAGCATTGCATGTGCATTTGCATTTATATTGTTTTGTGTGGGAGGAGATAGGGGATGTACTCCACGGTTTAGGGGAAGATAGGGGATGGACCTCTAAACCGGATTTTGTTTGGGAGGAGATAGGGGATGGACTCCATTAGCATCACTTTTATGTGTGCTTATTATATAGAAGTGTTTTTATTGATACAGCACTAAAATGTGTATCAATCTGGAAGTATGAAGTGTTGTGAATTGAGCTTGAGTCTCATTTGTTTGTTGATATTGGAAGGATGTGAATATGGTATATGTAATTCACTGTTGTAAGTTTGGCCAGGTTCTGAGCCATGTTGATAAAAATTGGAAAGTAAATTGTATTTTAGACAATAGTGTCATGAGACTGTAAAATGAAGTGGTTGATTATCTTGGTTAACCATCTGTCAAATACTATTGCTTTATTCATTTCTTATATGTGGTTTAGTATATATCTGCTGGGCTGTGGCTCACCCTTTATGGGAACATCATTTTCAGGTTCAGGTGATAAGCTACCTCCAAGGACTTAGCTTTGAAGGACTTGGATTCTGAAGACTATTTTTTTTAGTTGTTTGTTTTTGGTTGTTAGTACATGTAAACATTCAAGCCTAGGGCTTTTCTTGTATTGAGTTAGAACTCATATTTTTGTATCCAAGTGTTGGCTTGGAAAGATGTAAGCCTGTAGGGCATTTTATTCAATGTTACATATAATGCTTTATTTAGTAATACTCTGATGAATGAATTAGTAAATTGTCTTCTTTAATTAATGCATGTCAATGATATTTAATGGGTTATTTTTGAGGGCGTTACATGACCTCATTCCAGAACTCCTCTGCACCTTGATTGGACTTTGCTTTCAACCTCTTTATGGCAATAGCTATAGCACCGTTATCGATGAACCCCTTATATACCTTACCAAATCCTCCAATCCCAATAACTAATATTCTTCATTAAAATTGTTGGTCATTGATTGTATCTCAGCTAGTGAAAAGCAACGGCATGATTCGATCACAACGCTTGAAATTGCATCATCAGCACTTAAACCAGACATATCTTTGATATTTGGGAGCCTAAATATATGAAAGAATATATCATTAACACCAGAAGATGATAAAAAAGACTAGTTTTTGAGAGACGAGAAACAAACAAAGAGTGGTCTCTGATTGAAACAGGAGTTAATCTAAGTAACTTTCAATGTATGTAGCACGCCAATGACTTGACCTAGGCAATAGAGTTCAACACGCGTTGTGGTATGATTTCTGTGTGGCCTCGTGAAACCGTGTTAACCATCATAATTGGGCACTGGCATGACTTTTACGAGTAGTTGTTTGTTTAGTTTAGAATTTTTAAAAATATATTTTTTAATTTTAATTCGTACTATTTTTTTTATGAGGGCTCAAGCTATAAATTTAATTTTTAATTTTATTTAGAAATACTTTCATGTGCTAAATTTTTAAGGGAGAATTACAGCGCAGTAACAAAAATAAAAAAAATTACAAAAACATATAGAGTGCAAGTGATTTTGTAATGAGATGAAGGTGAAATGTTGTGGGTGCAAGTCATATTTGTGTTAAAAAAAAAAAAAAACCCCTCTATGCCATTGGAATGTAATTCTCCCAATTTTTAAGGCCATTACGACATTTTTTGATAAACAAATTTATTTTGTATTAAAAAAAAATTAAAATCTCATAATTTGAGTTTTATAGTTTCGTTTTTAATAAAATTTATATTTGTATTCATTTCTTTATAAAAAAATTTTTAAAAAAAGGGAACAAAATCATTTTTCGATCAATCAAAACAACAAAGCATGATTTTTTGTGAAATTAAATGCTCAAAATTGCCTTCACCAGTTTCAGATGGATATATATATATATATATATCAAAGAATGTGACAGTTACACTGGATTCAGATCTCTGGTGATCAAAGATGAGCTTTTAGAGATGAGAAGACAAAGTGCTCTCTGGATGAAACTGTATTAATCAATCAAACTGCTCTCTGCTCTCTTTTTGAAACATTCACTTCAATGTTTTGCCGTATGATTTGTGTTGTATCGAAAAATATCATTTTGCCCTCTAAACTTTCACATATTTTTTAATTTGACTCCTAAAGCTTGATTAATATAAATTTTACATTTAAACTTTCGAAATTTTGATCAATTTGGCCCCTGCTATCACATTTTGTCAATAATTGGACAGAATGTGCTGATGTGGAGGGCAAATTAATTTTTAAGGTATAGTTTGGGAGGCAAATTGATTTTTAATTAATTTGGGGGACAAATTGATTTTTAAGGTATAGTTTGAGGGGTAAAATGAAATTTCAAACGAACTTTGGTGCTATGTCAACACATTTCGTCCAATTGTAGATGGGATGTGATGATATGGATCAAATTTATCAAAATTTTGAAATTTTGAGTGTAAAATTGATATCAATCGAAATTTGCGGGTCAAATTAAAAAATGCGAAAAATTTTAAAGGGTAAAATGATATTTCATCTATATCCTTTAATAGTGATGCATAATGTAGAATTAAAATTATTACTGTTATTATTATTATTATTATTATTATTATTATTATTATTATTATTATTATTATTATTATCAATGGGAAAAGGTCAAGGACCAAAAAATAACATACAATTTGGCTTGTTTTAGTCATCTTTTTATAGAGAAAATATTGGAAGTTGACTAACGAGAAACCACCATTATTCTAACTCTACCCTTTGGACCCCCACTCCAACAACCTTCCTCTGGTAGCTCCTCCTTCAGTCACCCTCCCCCAGTTCTCATCCCCTACTGCAAATCCTTTTCTTCATTGGTGACCCCCTCTCTCTTCCTCCTTGACAACCCTCATCTCCCTTGAAACTATAAAAGCATGTTTGATTAGTAGAATTATAGCATATGTTTGAAATTGTTAATTCATGGACTCACAATCTTATGTTTGATTGTAAATTTTATTAATCAAATTACATGTACAACGGACATTCAATTCGACGAAATCAACAAATTTTTAACATTGAAAGGGGCTGGGATCATAATTTCGAATATGAAAGAAAAATAAAAGAAAATGAATACATAATAAACAGTTACCTCACTAATTTTTCATTAATTCATAGAATTATTAATCATTTTACTATTAATCATGTTAATCAAATAAGGCCTAAGAGAATTCGGTTCCGATTAGGAACTCTTAATAGATTTATGGACGCTAGCAAGCATGGCGGACATAGATAATAATAAAACACAACTCACTCATATACATAAAACAAAACTTGTAGAGACGTACGACCTTCAGCTCCTAAGGAATTCTCCTATTCAATGGAGAATGCGCTTCGGAGAATTTTGTGGAAGTTTTTGTAACTCTTTTGGTATTATGTGATCATGTGATGCAAATTGCGATCTGGTATCTAGGTGTGGTGCCTACTCATTTTTCTTAAATCTTTTTACACTTTTAGCATCTAATACCCCCTTAACCAGATCTGATTGAACCTTCTTTCTAAATCTTGATTGAACTTTATTTTATATCAATAAACCCTTCAAACCACCTCAAGTCTGCCCTTTATCATTCTACAAATATTGCACACAAAAGAGTCCAAATTTAGTATGGTACTGTACACATCACCCAAAACAGGCACCAAAATCATTTCCTTTCATTTCTTACCCTTACCCTTTAGTCACCCCATACAAACCTTAAAATCGTATCTTACATATTTTTACCAACTTATCAATCACATGATGTTAATTTTTTGCATTAGGACTGTAGCACTCTGCTGCTGCTGCACATTAATTTTGGACTTGGGAAGAGACTCTGTTCCATGCACTCTTCCTACAGCAAAGAAACCACCTAGTTTTTAAGATGTTCAAAACCATCTGGTTCTAGATTTCTTGGATCTTAAACATAAACTGCAAAAAAAAAATTGCTTTAATTGTTAAACTACACTCAGAAAAATTGACCAAAAAAAGGCTTTCTTGAAATTTTAAGCAGCAAGTGTGTGGTCTGTTCTCATGTTTAGAACAAATCATTCTTAATGATTGATCAAAGAAATGATATTGCTAATATTTTTGCTTTAATTGTTGGTAGGCAGCTGGATCCTTTAACCACCATGGGATGCGATACTCAACTACAGTGCCAAATTATCCTGACACACATGAGGACTTCATGCCCACTAATAAGCTTCAGAATCCTGACCTTTCTTTGAAGGACATTGTTGAGCAGGTTGACAGTAGTCATCTATACCTTTCACATTATATATTGAGTCTTACGTTTTTTTTTCTCTCTCTCTCTCTCTCTCTAATTATCCAGATTAAAGTTTTAGTCTTGTTTTTTAGTCTTTTGTTATTGATAGCTTTTGGCTTCTATGGCAGGATGTCAATGACAACCCTATGATGATTTACATGAAAGAAGTGCCTGATCTTCCTCGGTGCGGATTCGGCTCATTAGCAGTGAGAGTGTTGAAAGAATATAGTACGTGTTCTGTTGCTTCGTTTTACAACAATATTCATACATTTCCTGGTTCAGTTGAGGCCTGAGCAACTATATATTTATGTGAGCTTGAATAATTTATGCTTTTTTATGTGATCTACATGTGACTATTTGGCATGGTAGGTGGCCTCTTCTAAATTTTTGAAGTATCTGTGTTAGACACTGAGCACTTGAGTAAGGGTATACTGTCTATGATGTGTGACCAACATGCTTATTTAGAGATGCACCCATTAAGTATGGATAAGTAGTCAGGTTTACTATGCACAATACTCCCTTTATATGCATAAAATGTTGTATGTTAGTTTGTAAACTTCATTTTATCATAACAAATAAAAGAAATATTTTATAAATATGACCTCTAGCCTTGTCCTGGTGTCCTTGGATATGAATATTAGATAAATTTAACACTTGAACACATACCTTCTAAGAAGTATAGAAATGGGCATGTGGCACGAAACGGTCACAACATCGACACACTACTACAAAAATTTTCAAAAAAATAAAGGACACATCACGTGGGGGACACACGCAAAATATATAGTTTTATATATTTATTGTATGGCATATATAAGAATAAACCATTAGTATATGTCATATGTGTGAATAATCAATTCAGAGATAATAGTTTTCAAAGTCTAAAAAAGATGAGAATAGGTATGAATTTACTTTGTTTTTTATTATTATTATTGTTCGATTCCAAGTTATTTTATTCAAACTTGTAATGTGTTTTATGTGTGTTTAAACAATAGACATGTGTTTTATGTGTGTTTAAACAATAGACATGTGTTTTACAAGTGTCTGAATCGTGTCCAAGTTTTGAAAAAATTTAAAAATAGTTAGACATATTTGGATGTGTCTGACTAGTGTCATTGTCGTGTCGGTGTACACCACCTGTTTAGAAGTGTCCGTGCTTCTTGATATACCTCCACCCAAAACTTGCATTTGGTTGTTTAGTCAACTTTGTCAAAATGACATATTAAAGAGCATTTTTGTTTTTGTTTTTGGTTTTTTTTTTTTTTTTTTATGAAAAATGAATAGTTGTGAGAGATGACCATGTAGTTGGCTTAAGTTGTCTTAGGAGAGTACAAGAAGATGAGACAATGGAAGCTCTGAAAGAGGAGCAGACTGGAGCTAATTTTGTAGCTCGAATTTTATTTAGTGTCGTACTTCTTGAACTTTCAGTTGGGCCTTGCACCTTGCCGACTTGACTACGTTAAGTTGTTTGTGGCATTCTTACTGTTGATATGCTTTTTTCAGATGTTCCTTTGAGTGCTAGAAACATATTGGAAGACCCTGAGCTTAAGAATGTTGTCAAGTCATTCAGGTAACGTAGTACTTGATATCATTCTAGAACATCCATTTAGCATTGTTACACATCTAGAGAGCAGCAAGAGCCCGCTTCTCAGATATAAACACTACTAGAGAAAAGAGCATTTGACACAGAACTATTTGCGACAGTTTAAGTGTTGTCGCAAAAAATGGGTTTTTGCGATGGCACTTAATGACGTCGCGCAATTATTTTTGTTGCGACGGAAAAACTAAACCTGTGGCAAAAAGTAAGGTTATATGCGACGGTACGTTAAACGTCACAAAATTTTTCTGGTTTAAATTTTTTTTTTTTTTGCAACGCTCTTTTGGCAATCCGTCGCAAATTTTTTTTTCCTCATTCACTTGCGATGGGCCTTAATATCATTGCAAATAGTTATTCCAAAATTCGCGCCAAAATCCTCTTCCACCCTCCCTCTTTCTTGATATCTCCAAATTCTCTGTAATCTATTGGGATAAAAAAAAACAAAAAACCCTTCCTCTATCTCACTGCTCTCTCCCTTCGATACTCTACCCTAATCTCACCTAATCTCACGTAGTCTCACTGCTCTCACCCTTCCTCTCACCCAGTCGTCACTCTATCTCTGTTGCAGCGGCAACAGCAGCGTCTAGGTAACCATCTTCTTTTCTCTCGCTCTTGCTCACGCAGACCCTCCCTCTCACCCAGTCGTCGTTATGTCTCTCTTGCAGTGGCAACAACAGCGTCTGCAGCATCGTCTCTCTTGCAACGGCAACAACAGCGTCACTCTGGTTCTCCCTCCGGCATCCAGGTATAGCCTTCCTTTGCTTTCCTCTGCTCTCCTCTGGCCTTCTATCGTCTGTTTTTCCCTGCTCATCAATTCATTGAAACTCTTTTCATTAAGAATAAAACAGTTCAAGAATTTGTGTTGGTGTGTGTGTGTTTGATTTGTGCGAAAATTGATTTTGTGTTGATGTGTGTTTGATTTGTGCGAAAATTGGATGTGTGAATGAGAATAGATAGATAATTTACTCATTGACTTAGATTTATTTTCATTTTGGCAGAGTTAATATATTGTTTTTTGTTTTGTGGTACAAGAAAAACTACTATTTGAATGAGAATAGATAGATAATGCATATATAAATTAAAAGTAGGGTTAATAGTGTTCAAATTGAAACAATATATACTAAAGTGAATTTTGTATCAAACTACAAAAATATGAAATATACCCTAACGAGGGTGTGTGAAATTTAACCACAAGAGAAGAACTAGAGATAAGTGTGAAATTGAAAGAGAGTGTAATAAGGAGGGGAACAGAGGAATTACTAAAAATTGTAGTACCAAACATAAATATAAAAGAGTGTAAGGGCACTAACGTAAAAAATGAAAAAAAAAAAATTGATTTCCCTCTATGAAACCCTAGTTTTCCATCACCAGTGAAGTGTTCGGTCACCGTGTGCTGCGACATTCACGGCCAATTCCATGATTTTCTCGAGCTTTTTCACATCAGCGACAGTGCTCCGAACACTATACCTTTTCATAGGAGATTACATGTTGGTTATTAGTTGACATGGATGCTAGTTCTACTTCAAATGCTTACTGCCATCTCCAACCCTTACTCATTCTTTTTACTCAAATTGAGTAGAAAATCAAGAGTAAAAAGTTTCATTTGATATGAAACACTCCAATGGATAAACTTAAATTTGAGATGCTAGTAGTTGGAGTAAAGGAGAATTTGGAAAATCTGGGTAGATGCACTCATGCTTCAAGTTGTGATTGGATAGAAATTTGAGTAAATGAAATGAGTCTCCCTTGATTTGAGTAAAACTCAATTTGATATAGGTTTGAGTAAATTAATGGAGGAGATTTTAATGGCTTTTTACTCAAATTTAAGTTTTAGTCAATATTTGGGTAAGGGTTGGAGATGCCTAACTCATACCGTTGTGGATATGAGACTGACGTCCTCTTTATTATATGGTTGTAATGGAAGATTTTCATTATATTATCTAAGGATTGTGAAATAATTATGAGAATTTATCACTATTTTAAATCATTACAAGTAATAGAGATCTTCTATTACAACTTTGGAATGGAGAGGATCATAATTCATGGTTACGATGGGTAGT
Organism: Camellia sinensis; assembly: GCF_055761805.1. Classification (NCBI taxonomy): domain Eukaryota; kingdom Viridiplantae; phylum Streptophyta; class Magnoliopsida; order Ericales; family Theaceae; genus Camellia; species Camellia sinensis. The sequence goes on from NC_138967.1 coordinate 56,571,933, forward strand.
TTTTGATGAATTATGATCTTTGACCAATGATCCATGCGCAAGCAAGATTAGTTTTGGTGACTTGATAACATGTTTAGTTGAAGTATAAACTAAGTAATTTGAATGGTTTATGGTCTGTATTTTTGCGTGTATATGTTGTACGAGAGTCTGATATGGTATTTGTACAAAACTAGGAAGTTTGAATTCCACCAAAAAGCATTTTTAGACATGATGCTAAATTTAGTTAATGCAAAATGCATATAGTTAAATGGGTACGCTCCCATAGGCGCTTCCAACCTTGGAAGCCTCTATATGCCTTCACTCCCCACCCCCTCCCCTGCTCTCGTCCCTGGCCATGTGAGCCATCTCCATGTGAAATGGTTTGCCTAGATGTGCTTAGAGTACTCTTCTGCTCAGGTGTAGGAAATTCACTTGAAGTTGATATATTTATATATCTTATTTGAGGAATCGTAAGCATTATTTTTTATTGAGAAACCTCATGCAAGGATATTTATTAGTGTTTTATTTATTTATTTTCCCATCCCCTTTGAAAGGATGTCTATAAATAACAGTCAAGGAGCAATCCTTTTTTCATACCTAAATGAACTGTATGAAAGCCTTGAACTGTCCATATTTTTCACTCAAAATGTGACTCATAATTTTTGGCTGTATGATATTAAATACTGGTTCAATTCTTTAAACTTACTGTACTTTCGTTCCTGGTCTGTGTATTCATCTAAAATAATCTTCAACTATGCGTTATTAGTGGATAAATGGTTTCTTGACTTGTTACAACTATTGAAGTGACACTGTTTAACCTATCTTTTTGACGCTATTGCTGATGCTTATTCTTTTATTGGATGGATTGCTATTTTACAAACCTCAGTTTCTATAGTACCACACACTGTCCCATCTAAAGTGGATTACCATTGTTTGTATGCTTTTAAATTTCTAATCCATTTATTTTTTGCAATTAGGTAGTGTGCCTTCTAAGGAGTTACCAAATTGTTTAATCGTGCTCATGAATACATGTGGATGTTCATCCTTCCATCTCCTCTTGGCCTTTCTAGCCTGGAAATTGTAGAGCATCCGAAGACCTCTTGTAGAGAGGTTTATTGGTTATAGTTTTTTATATGAGTGATCTAAAATACGTTCTGTGGTAAAATTTCCTATTGTAGGAAAATGTATATTAGTTAGTAGGCTACCAGAGTTTTTTGTAAATAGAAGCAACTAAGGGTTACTTAGTTGTCCAAGTCCAGTTCGAGGTGTGCCAAGAGATACCCAAGCCTATTTTCAACCCGAGGTTGTCTGCTCAAGCCCAACTGAGTTAGTTAATAACTATTTTTCAAACTGGATGGCACACTAAATTGTTCAAATGGGTTCGGATGTCAACGGAACTTGACATGCACAACATACTAGGCACACATGACTTGTAGGATAAGACGGGACTCGAAACCGATTCCTGGTTTTGAATCTAGAGCTTAATTTTCCGTTAATGAAAACTTGTTACTTAATAACTCTTTTTCAAACCGGTTGCTACATTAAAATGCCCAAATGGGTTCAGATGTCAACGAAACTTGACACACACAACATATTAGCCACACATGACTTGTAGGATAAGACGAAACTCGAAACCGATTCCCGGTTTTTAATCTAGAGCCTAATTTCTGTTAGCGAAAACTTGTTACTTAATAACTCTTTTTCAAACCGGTTGACACACTAAAATGCTCAAACAGGTTCGGATGTCAACGAAACTTGACACACACAACATACTCGCCACGCATGACTTGTAGCATAAGACGGGAGTCGAAACCGATTCCCAGTTTTGAATCTAGAGCCTAATTTCCGTTAATGATAACTTATTACTTAATAACTCTTTTTCAAACAGGATGACGCGCTAAAATGCTCAAACGGGTTCGAATGTAAACGAAACATGACACGCACAACATACTAGGCACACATGACTTGTAGGAGAAGACGGGACTCGAAACCGATTCCCGGTTTTGAATCTAGAGCCTAATTTTCGTTATTGAAAACTTGTTACTTAATGACTCTTTTTCAAACCGGTTGACACACTAGAATGCTCAAACAGGTTCGGATGTCAACGAAACTTGACACGCACAACATACTAGGCACACATGACTTGTACGATAAGACGAAACTCGAAACCGATTCTCGGTTTTCAATCTAGAGCCTAATTTCCGTTAATGAAAACTTGTTACTTAATAACTCTTTTTCAAACTGGTTGACACACTAAAATGCGCAAACGGGTTCGGATGTCAACGAAACTTCACACGCACAACATACTAGGTACACGTGACTTGTAGGATAAGACGAACCTCGAAACCGATTCCCGATTTTGAATCTAGAGCCTAATTTTCGTTTATGAAAACTTGTTACTTAATAACTCTAAACTGGTTGACACACTAAAATGCTCAAACGGGTTCGGATGTCAACGAAACTTGACACGCACAACATACTAGCCACACATGACTTGTAGGATAAGACGAATCTCGAAACCGATTCTCGGTTTTGAATCTAGAGCCTAATTTCCATTTATGAAAACTTGTTACTTAATAACTCTTTTTCAAACTAGTTGACACACTAAAATGCTCAAACATGTTCGGATGTCAACAAAACTTGACACGCACAGCAGACTAGTCACACATGACTTGTAGAAGAAGACGAGACTCGAAACCGATTCCCGATTTTTAATCTATAGCCTAATTTTCATTAATGAAAACTTGTTACTTAATAACTCTTTTTCAAACCGGTTGACACACTAAAATGCTCAAACAGGTTCGGATGTCAACAAAACTTGACACACACAACATACTAGCCACACATGACTTGTAGCATAAGACGGGAGTCGAAACCGATTCCCGGTTTTGAATCTAGAGCCTAATTTCCGTTAATGAAAACTTATTACTTAATAACTCTTTTTCTAACCGGATGACGCGCTAAAATGCTCAAACGGGTTCGGATGTAACGCACAACATACTAGGCACACATGAATTGTAGGAGAAGACGGAACTCGAAACCGATTCCCGGTTTTGAATCTAGAGCCTAATTTCTGTTAATGAAAACTTGTTACTTAATGACTCTTTTTCAAACCGGTTGACACACTAAAATGCTCAAACGGGTTCAGATGTCAACGAAACTTGACATGCACAACATACTAGCACACATGACTTGTAAAATAAGACGGACCTCAAAACCAATTCCCGGTTTTGAATCTAGAGCCTAATTTCTGTTGATGAAAACTTGTTACTTAATGACTCTTTTTCAAACCGGTTGACACACTAAAATGCTCAAACGGGTTCGGATGTCAACGAAAGTTGACACGCACAACATACTAGGCACACATGACTTATAGGATAAGACGGAACTCGAAACCGATTCCTGGTTTTCAATCTAGAGCCTAATTTCCGTTAATGAAAACTTGTTACTTAATAACTCTTTTTCAAACCGATTGACACACTAAAATGCTCAAACGAGCTCGGATGTCAACGAAACTTGACACGCACAACATACTAGGCACACATGACTTGTAGGATAAGACAGAACTCGAAACCGATTCCCGGTTTTGAATCTGGAGCCTAATTTTCGTTTATGAAAATTTGTTACTTATTAACTCTAAACCGGTTGACACACTAAAATGCTCAAACGGATTCGGATGTCAACGAAACTTCACACGCACAACATACTAGCCACACATGACTTGTAGGATAAGACGGAACTCGAAATCGATTCCCGGTTTTGAATCTAAAGCCTAATTTCCGTTAATGAAAAGTTGTTACTTAATAACTCTAAACTGGTTGGCACACTAAAATGCTCAAACGGGTTCGGATGTCAACGAAACTTGACACGTGCAACATACTTGGCACACATGACTTGTAGGAGAAGACGGAACTCGATCAAAATTTTTTCTTTACTAAATTTTTTGTGTTTATTCAATTGTTGTTATAGATTATAGCTCAATGTGTACAATCATTGCCTATTTTTAATAGTATTATCATCATTGTAGGATGTAATTAAAGTTTCTTTGGGGAGTTCTGTAATACCAAGAGTCCAATCGGCGAAGGGACTTCTTATTAGTGTTGATCCATTGTGTGAAATTGATGGAGTTCGAATTGGCCCTGGATTTTGCAAAGTTTTTGTTTTAAAAGTGAACAAGCCGAACGCTGCTTTGGAAACAACATCTTGATGTCTAAGGACAGTTGGAGAAGCTGTGGGAAGATACATTGTGTGGCGCTCGATTCATGTATATGTTACAATCTTATTTATTTATTTATTGAAGTAAATATCAAATGTTTTACATTTTCTGTAAACTTGAAATTAATTATATTGTAAATGATTTTTTTTTTGGTTTTTTTTTTTTTTTTTTTGCAGGTGCAACCCTTTTGAGTACGTGATGATATCTTCGCATATCAATATTAGAGTTTACAATCTTATTTATTTATTTATTTATTTGAAAAAAATATCAAATGTTTTACATTTTCTGTAAGCTTGAAAATAATTATGTTGTAAATGATGATTTTTTTTTTCTTTTTGTTTCTTTTTGCAGATGCAAACCTTTTGAGTATGTAATATCTTCGCATATCGATATGAGAGCTTACTATTGATATCAAAACAAGCTACATTATATCTGTTTTAGTTTTTTATTTTTTTATTTCTAATGTCGATACTAAAAATTTGAGTTCTTGAATTTCAAAAATTATTAGTATTGTTAGAGGTTATTTTATATATTTTTGTAAATAATATTTGATTGACAATTGTTACAAGGTACATATATTATTCTTGGTATATGATTTTTTGAATGTGAATTTGGATGTGGATGTGGATGTATTTTGAAAAATATTATAATTTGTATAGGAAATATTTAATAAAATATGATTTTATAAAAAATAATTTTATTGCGACAATAATAAACCGTCGCTAATGTAATTCCCATTTCGTTATATTTTATTAGCGACGGGTTAACCTGTCGCATATACATATTAGTTCTAATATTTTGCGACGGTTTCAACTATCGCAAATAAATCTTTTGCGACGGCTTAAACTGTTGCCAATACGGTATTAACTTAATTCTACTTTTTTGGCGACATTTTAGACCGTCGCTAATAATACCTTTTGCGACGGCAAATACCGTTGCTAAAAAAGGTTTTTTGCGACGGCAATCAACATCGTCACTAAAAATGCCATTTTTTCCCCTTTTTTTGTGTCAGGCAAAGCCGTCGCAAAAACTATTGATTAGCCGTCGCTACAAGAATACGACGGTTTGTAACCGTCACAAATACTTTTTGTCACGCCCCTTTCCGCCACCCCCCATTTTCCATCGTTGCTCCGTCGCAAAAAGTCTTTTGCGATGATATATAGACCTTTTACGACGTTTGAGACCGTCGCAAAAAGTTCGATTTTTAGTAGTGAAAGCACTCTCCTATTGGCAATTCTTAATAATACAGGATGAACTCAAATTACTGTAATAATTGACATTATTGTTTATTGGGAGATATGAGTTTGCATCAGGGGCAATGGTTGTAAAATTGTATAAGTTTTTCAAGGTGTATGACTGCGTGTTCTGTTTTTCATTTTGTTTGCTTGATTACATCTTTTCAATTGCCTCCTTGCAATAAAAGTAGCTGATGTTTGTGAATAATTTTTTAATGTGAGACTTGATGTTTCTTGTTGTTTCCTTATCTTTTGGGCAAATTACATGGACCTTTCCTGAGGGATCTGATAATTACAAGGACATCCCCTATAGATACCTTAGGGGATCCACGTAAAAAAAACAAAGGAAAAAAAAAAGAAAGTAGGCAGAGAACTTAATTGCAAGAACTGAGCTAGTGCATAGATTACATCTTTTCAATTGCCCCCTTGCAATAAAAGTAGCTGATGTTTGTGAATAATTTTTTAATGTGAGACTTAATGTTTCTTGTTGTTTCCTTATCTTTTGGGCAAATTACATGGACCTCCCCCGTAGACACCTCAGGAGATCAATGTTAAAAAAAAAAAAAAAAATGGAAAGTAGGCAGAGAACTTGTTTTAAGAACATGATATCATAAAAATAGAGTATATTTATTCTAAAATTAACATGGTGTGGATCTTAAAATGAATTTCCTAATGATGTATTTGAATAGCAGTTATTTCAAGTGAGGTTACAATTTATCTAATTGAATGCTCCATCCAACAGTGGCTAAAGGATACATGGCCATGCCAGAATATTTTCAAAAGTTAGTGGGTTCAGGCAGTTTTTCATTTATCAAATTTATTTCCGTTTGAACAGTTTACTTTTATAGTAATTTTCCTTGTTGCCTTATTGATGAAGGTATATGTTTATCTTTTGGGAAAATTACACGGACCTTCCCTAACAATTGCCCAAACTACAACTGCCTCGGAAGTACGGACACAGGCCATGGGACACAATAATTTCAAAAAATTCAAGACATGGATATTGTGGGGGGATATGTAAAAAAAAAATATTTTATTTGCTATGTATGTAAATATTACATTCATAAACAACTAAAATTAATAAAAACCAACACTAATTTAATATTAAAAAAAAAACTAAATTTTAATTAACCAGAGACTAAGGCTTTGTTTGGCATGTGTTAAACAATTATCTTATTTGAGTCACATCACCTCTTATTTGGATCACATCACCTCTCTACTACATCACTTCAACCCCAATCCACATTTCATATTTTTTCATAAAAATTCAAAAAGTATACTAATGTAGCACTGTCCAAACAATCCCTAAATCTGTGTTCCATTAGGCTCCAAGGATTGATAGAAGGTTGTTTCTCCACTTCACAAATGTGTTTTATATGTGTGTTACATTGCCGATGATTTCATATGATTTTTATATTTTTTTAAAAACCAATCATTTTGTTTCCAAATGTTATAACATGACCCTAGAAATTAGCTTTGAAAAATTAAAATAAGACTTGTCATGTCCCGAATCGTGTCCCATCATGTCTAACATGTCTCTCACCGTGTTTACATGCACCCCTGTTGTGTACCCTAAAAAAAATGGACACGACTACAACACTTATTTTGAAGTGTCACTGCTTCATAGATAGCTGATCCCATTAGCATAGGACAATGACACTGACTCCCCTAACATTTGAGTACGCATATCATTGAGTGCCTCACTGTTAGGTGTCAAGAAAGAGAGATGGATGGAATATTACGGTGTCGATAATTTTTGGATTAAATTTTCTATTTTTACCCTTCAAGAAATGGGTCAACTCTTTAACCTTTACTAGTTTACCTTTATTCACTCTTACTCTTTTCCCCTATCCATTCTCCTTCTCTTTGTGTTGCCCTTTCCCCTCTTAGACTTCGCCACCACTCACCATGCCACGACCGCCTCCCACCCCACCCCACTACCCCCAACGATCCCTCCCCTCATGCCATTGCCTCAGCTCCCCAAAGACCATACCTTTCCTTCCCTCAATTCCATTGTGCCGCCACCAACCTCTCACCTCAACCTGCTTGCCACCCAACCTTCTCGCCCAGACACAAACAAGAGATATATAGCTTGGCTCTAGGTTCATGTCAATGATGATCACCACTGGCCTCCACGTCAAACCACATTTCCTTCTATGGCCCTCCAATGCCGCCTCCAGTACAATCCCAGCTGCGACCCCAACTCCAGTGCCATCTATGAAGCATGGGTACTTTGAAAAATATGTCGTACCCGTACCGGGTAGTTTTCGGCGTATGGTACCTCATATGATACTTCTGCATACATACCGAGTACACGAAACACGTATCCACATTTTTTCTTCTTAATTTTTGGTGTACCTACACGTACCTATTATATACCCAAGCCGCACCATACCTCAGTTGAAACAATATTTTCTTCTACTACAGAGATGAAACTCCTTTCACTAGGCTTCTTTTTTATTTTTAGTTTTATACTTAGCATGTTTTTGGTTTGTAAGTTATTTAATATATTGACATTTAATTTTGATTTATACCTTTACTTTTGGCATTAAATGTTAATTGTAGGTTAAATCTTAACAAATTAAACTATTTAATTAATTTTTGCATTACTCTAAATTAAAATTAAATATTTTTTTACAAATATTTTTAATTGTAGGTTAAATATTTTTTTACTCATACCTATACCCGTACCCATGCTTCATAGAGTGCCATGATCCAACACCTTCCAACTCCAAAGCCCCCCATTCCTTTATCAACTGAACATGTTTGATTTGTGTTTTTTTTTTCCTTGATTGATTTATGAGTTGTTTTTTTTTTTTTTTTTTTGTTAGGGGCTTAATTTAGGGATTTTTGGTGAAACCTCCCTTTTGGGCCTTTTTATTAGGGTAAAGGATAACCCAATCAATTTTCTTTCAAAAAGCCCCTGAGTAGGAAATGCCTACCTTAATAAGGACATTTTATAATTCCTATTTTTTTTTCTTCACAATATTGCCCTTCTATATATACATATCATACATTTGAAACATTTGAAATCTGAGTTGAAGATCTTGCATGAACGAAATCAGGAACGAAATCGATGAAGACGATCTCCAAATCTAAAGATCTCGCAGCCAAAGATCTCTCACTTGGTCAACAATAGATGATCTCGCCGCCGACGATCAACACTCACAATTAAATGAGAGTTTCATTGAGATTTGTGATTGTTGATCGAGTTTTAGAAATTTTTCTTCTCAATTAGATATCTTGATTTGTTGATTAATTTGTTTTGTATTTTTTTTTATGATTTATTTTTGTTGTTTTTGATCTGATTTCATTTGACAGAACCAGTGTAAAATTCTATATTTTTTGTTTCAGATAATGAGAGTAAAATTTTACTTTGGTTCTATTGCTCTGTTTTTTGTTTGAGAGAATTAGAGTAAAATTTTACTCTGGTGTTAGAATGATAGTAAAATTTTACTGTCAAGAGGTGGTCATTGCCAAACACTTCAGCCGCCACAAACACTGCCTCCGCTTTTTTACTTTTGTGCAGAGTAACATTTTACTTTTAGATTCAGAGTCTAATATTTTACTCGTTTTTCAGAGTAAAATTTTACTTTTATGCAGAGTAAAATTTTACTTTTGTGCAGAGTCTAACATTTTACTAGTTTTTCAGAGTAAAATTTTACTTTTATACAGAGTAAAATTTTACTTTTAGTTTCAGAGTGGAACATTTTACTCTTATTCAGAGTAAAATTTTATTTTTAAATTCAGGGTGTAACATTTTACTCTTAGATTCAGAGAGTAACATTTTATTCTTATTTTAGAGTAAAATTTTACTTTTATGCAGAGTAAAATTTTACTTTTACAATCATGTCTCAAGTTGTGTTGGTGACACACTGTATGAGATGTCAATCTTTGGAAAACCTAATAGTAAAAATTAACTCTAAAATATAGTACAATGTTACACTAAACCACAGTAAAATTTTATCAACACAAATTGACTTTTGGACTTGTGGTGACAGTAAAATTTTACTTTGATAGTGATAGTAAAATTTTACTTTGATTGATAGTAAATTTTTACTGTTAATTGTTTCATATTTCCCCACTTATATGGAAGGACATTTCAGTCAATTCATGACATTTTTTTAATTGAGGGGCTTTTGGAGTCATTGTTTAATTCCGTGGGCTTCACACAAAATAGGCCCAATGGGAGGGGCTTTTCACCAAAAATCCCCTTAATTTAGGGCGGACGGAGAGGGTGTTTGATGAATCAAGGGTAGAGTTTTTTTTTTAGCCTGATTATGTTGTGTATTGTTTTGATTTTGTTGTGTATTGTATTGATTTTTGGTTTTGTTGTTCTTTGTGTGTGGTGGTAATGGTCGGTGTTGGATTGTTATAGGGGGAATTGGAGGATGAGGTAGGGTAGAGGAGAGGGTAGAGGAGTGTGGTGGAGGAAGGTGAGAAAGATGGAGAGAGGTAGGCTGTAAAAATGGCTTGTCGGCCCGAGGCCCGACCAGGCCTGCCCATATCCCCTCGCGCTAGGGCATGGGCCATGGGTTTTTTGGCCCGGCCTAGCCCAAGGCCCATTGGCCCAATCTGAGGCCCGGCCCGTGCGACGCCTAACTTAATTTTTAAGGTATTTTTTATTTAAAAAAAAACTAAAAAAAATCAAGCCCTCCTCAGGCCCAATTACCCACTAGGTCCAGATTTTGCACATGTGGCTTGACCCGATTTTTTTCGGGTGCTTAACAGGCTTGACGGCGGGCTGACTCAGGCCAGGCCAAAATTACACCCGTAGAGAGGGCATTTTTATCACTTCACATTTTCTATTAATGGAGTTAACTTTTGAGGCGCATTAGGGGATGCCAGTCTCATTTCTCCATACCATTGGGCATGTTGTTATTTGGGAAATAGTTAGGGAAGGTCCTTATAATTTGCCCTTCTTTTTTTAATGGTACTTCATTTGTTGTTTTACATATGTAGCCAAGTCTTGATTAAATTTTTCGGGATGTGGGTTGCGTCATATATATATCGACAAGGTTGCCTGTTTGCCCGTCGTACATGTTGTTGGGATCATTTGTGAGAATAAGCTATTAAGCTCAGTTGCCATGACTCCTGGTTAATTGATGCAAATTACTGAGAAACAACATTTTCAAGTGGAGTTGTTGTTGGTCTTTACTTAGCAACCATTTGGGTCCAAAATGTTGATAAACAAATGTCTAGTTTGTAATTGTTTCAATTTGTCCCATGGTCTTTCATTGCAGCAACTGGCCCACGTTTCCACAGATATTCATCAAGGGGGAGTTTGTTAGGAGATCAGACATCATTCTCAACATGCACCAGGTATTCGCATACCAAAATTGTTATTCTTTAGCCTATTATACATTGCTTTAATGGTTTGGTTTGTCATGTAGACTGGCGAGTTGAAGGAAATGCTTAAAGATATTGCAGCCAACCAGGAGAATTAAGAGTAAGTTTATCATTACTGAACATGTAAAGTCACCAAGGAATATAGTTGTCTTTGATGATGAAGAATTATGAGATATAAGCATGTTCAGCTTTGAATGTTGGTTGACTTGATCCAATAATGTTTAGTTAAAGTACGGATCCCATTCCTTTGATGTTTAATGTTCTTGGCTACCAAAATTTTGAATGTGAGTCTGTGTAGAAAACTTTGTGAATAATTGGACCATTGAGGATAAAGTAAGTTAGCCCTCTCTCTAAGCTTTTAGATGAGTTGATGACCAATAATTCAACATTGTATCAGAGTTCATATTGCAATCTTATGGTGAGACAATAGCAACAATCATATCAACTTGTCTATTCAAGCATATAAAGACACCATGCATGTATTTTGAGGCTCCTCAGTTCTTGTTCTTTTTATTTTATTTCCCTCCAAATTATTTCCTTTTTTTGTCTTCAATTTTGTGCTTTACTCTTGCAAGTTGGTAGGTGCCTCCTAAATACATTTTGTAGTAAGCTTGTATTGTATGGGTATTAGTAAGACAGTCCTCTTTCTGCAGGTGTTATGGAAACTAGCCTGGTTGCTTAAGTCGCGATGGTTCCTTCAATGTTTTGAGGTCTAGAAACTTCATTTTAAGTAGATTTTGATTTACCAGATGAAGGGTTTGTCTAGTCAAATTGTGACCTAGTTTCATATATGAGGGTCAAGTTTGACAATGTTACAGCACAAAATTGATGTGTGTCCTGAGCAGATAAAATATTGTGGTTCACTCTTGCTCTTTCGTAACACGTTAAAGCTGATTCATAGTTTGGATTTGAGGAACATGATTCATCTAGGTGAACCTAATTTTGTGATGTGTGAGGGTTTTGGAATTAGACTTTTTGTTTGTTAATTTAATTTAATTTTTTTTAAAACAAACTGGATTTGGAATATGTCTGTGGTTGGCATCATTCTCTCAAAAAATTGTCATAGTCTATGGACAACAATCATGAGGGAAACAAGTGTGCCAGCATATTATCAATAGAAGGTTTTAACCAAAATGGTCCTTCACTGTTTTTTCTATTATTCTGGGTTGTATTTCATTCCAATTATTTGAAGATGTTAGGGGTGTTGAGTACCGCCAATATGTAACTTCTTAGTTTTTAATATTGCAATCTTTTTTATTTGTCAAAAAAAAAATGGCGGGTGGCTTACTTGGGCTTTGGTTTCAGTGACAAAATTAGCATTCAGCCTATATGTTTTCAAACGTGCCAAACTCCTCACTTTCAAGATGGTGCATGTTTAAAAAATATAAAATGAGAAAGAGTTTGTTTCTTCTTAAAAAATAGGATTTTTTTTTTCTTTTTTTCTTTTGTGGCTGCATCGTGCAAGAATGATTATACACTTCTGAACACCTCCTGGTATGAACCAGGAATGGTGCCAAAGAAAAACAAATATTCAACTTCCCTTTTAAAAAGTGTCAACCTAGAGGGTTCTGGGGAAGATGGTGATGTTTTTGTTCTGGGCCCCCTTCTTAGTTAATGGACTGATAGTTGAAGGGATGGGATCATGATTTTGCCCTCTAGGTTTGTAAGTGAAGGAAGGAACGATTGTAAGTTAAGATTTCAATGGAGTTGAACCTGCAACCAAACTAGAGAAGGAACCGAAGGAAGCTAGTAGTTCAGTTTCAATACTCAAGTTCTAGCGCTTCTAGAAAGAGGTAGGTTTGTTAGTTTAGTCCCATTTTTTAAAGCTTAGGGAGGGTAGCTTTGCTTAGTGAAGAAATCCACTTTGTTTTTTTGGAAAAGATAGATGTCAATTTCTTAGGAAGTTATACTTCTAGCGCAATTGGTTTAGAGAATATTCCTTTTGTTGCTTGGGTGCTTTAGCTCTTGGGAAAAAAGAATCCATCTGTCAAGCTCTTTTAAGCTTTGAAGTCTAATACTCCCGTTGTAGGCACTCAGCAGTAAAGTTGGCTCTTTTTGTATTGGCGGTAGAAGAGAGCTATGGTTGTGTATTTAGTTCAAAGGACCTTTCAAAGCGGAGCTCGCTCTTTCATGAATTTAGTCTAGAGCATCTAGCTTTCTGGTACTTGTGAGGACTTTCAAGTAGGCGATGACAAGTCATCACTATCTTTAACTCGTTTATCAAAAGTAAGCCCCTATCACACACATGCAAGTCAGACTGTTTTGGATCAATTTGGTTCATCTAACTATGGTCTAATCTAATCATATGAAAAGTAAGGGTTTGTTTATGGTTCAGAATTGATGCTGGTTCACCTCTCTAATTAAGTGTGTAAGTGTCTTGTTTCTTGCTCATCGAGTAAAGAAAGGTGATCCTCTGCTCAATAGAGCCTGGCCCAAGAGACTGAATTCTCTGGAAGCCAGTCCCCAAATTGTGGAAGTTCTTCTCTAACTTGAAGAGTAGCAACCTAGACTTCCGGGAGATAAGGTTTATTTTAGTTTTATCCGTACAATTATCTAACAAAGAAAGTAGTCTACTAATGTACTCTAGGTTTGCTAATTAGATAGGGTAGTTGACTTATTTGTTAGAGAGAAGAGGATGCTTGTGTATGGATGAAAAGAGCTTAGGATGAAGATGTGGGACTAGACAAACAAGCCAGCCATTTGCCTTCTGTAAAATGGAATACAGAAGTGAGAGTTAGTCTAGTCTGCTCGCTCTGCCGTCATCCAACAAGCTCTGTAACACTAGCTAGCACTTAAGCCCTCTATAGCATTTTTTTTATATTTTTATTTTTTTATTTTTTTACCTCTGAACAGTAAACTAGTCACTTAACTTTCTAGCAAAGTAAGTAGGCGCATCTCTTCCCTCGTCGAGCCAACTATTCACTTCCTCTCTTGGTGGTAGAGGTAATTTTTATTTCCTCTAAGGAGTGAGTAAACTTTGTTCACCACTTATTACGTTCTTTCCTTAGATTCCTTGAAAGCGAGGGTGTGGAACAGAGGTTGCTAACAAGTAAACGAGTAAATATTGCGTAAATGAACGAAATGCTGTTGGCATGTTTGAGCTTCTAGATGATGATGTAAGGCGGAGTCATCTCCATGAGTTGGGAGTTAGTCTGTAGGGGTGCTTGTCCTTAACTTTGAAACGGAAGTGAATGGAGCAAAAACACCTCTAATGTTTAGTTTAGGTAGTGCTCTACTTGCTCTACCAGGGAAGTACTCTGACTCATCAATATCTCTTCTTTTTAACTTGCCTTGTTATTGTAGGAGGATTCATTAGCATTAGTTGTGGCATGAGTGATTACTGATTCACCTTCTTACATCTGTGATCATGGACCTCTTCTCTTCTCTTTTGTTGATTGTTCTATTCTCCTTGCTCTAAGACCTTCACTAGCAAGCTCTTTATTACTTGGTACTCTCCTCAAAATAAGAAGGCCTTCCCGTTTTTTCTCTTTTGTCTCACCTTGAGGCGTACGCTTAGGAAGAAGAAAAACAATGTCTAAGAAAAGTTTTGTTATCTAATTCCATGGCTCAGGCCCTCACAAGAAGAAGTTTGAGAATGGAGAATGGCAAGAAAAGACATTTCCTTTTATTTGACGACATCGTGTTGGTAAAGCAAAGGAATGTCGAGACTACTAACAATCTCAAGAAGGCAATCCATTGCTAATAGAAATGACTCCTAAGGAAGAGGGCCCCCTCTGGAGAATGTGTTCTTGTGGTAGAAGTAGTAGATGCAGACAACAAGACACGTCTTCGTTTGATAACTAGGATAAATAAAAGACACCCAACATAAAGGCATAGATTTGATTCTAGGTTGGAAAAAAAGGATATCTATTAAAATAAAGGAATTTGTGGTAGATTGATTGATTTCTTGTCTTGCTCTTGCAACCCTTTGGCCGCCAATGTTGCCATTTTATATGACAAAGCAATATGGTACATGGAATGGCCTGTATCGCACTTTATCTTATAGGTACTATTTTTTTCTAGTAATGGTATTCAAACTCATCTTGTGAGAGGTTAAAAGGAGAAAAACACAACTGTGAATATTGACATTTTTTAATGTGTTTTTTTGGGATTTTAAAGGAAGGTCTTATATAATGTACTTATATAACATTAAGGCCCTATTTCGGAACAACTTTTTTGGCTAAAATAGCCAATACAAGAAAAAAAAAGTTAAAATAGTCAATTAGACAAAATGTTACATCCTACACATCAATCAATCACTTTTTTTTCTCACAATCATCTATTCAACTATCAAAAAAAAAAAATCTACAAATCATTCCAAACTCAATGTTTTTTTTTAATCTTAAAAAATGGCTAAAAAGTCAACTAAAATAGTTAAGTTTCCAAACGAGGCTTAAGTTTCACCTCAAGTTTTTAGCTTTGTGAAGTCCCAAGTGTAACCAAATGACCAAAATACTCATTGGTATATTGTGTATTACCTTGTTTTGATCCCTTCATTCCAAGTTGACAAAAGGCAGTCCCTCACCTATTAAATTCCTTATGGCCTGTTTGGTACAGTTTATTATAAGTTAACAGTTGATAATTAGAAAATAGAAAGTCAAAAGCACCCTTCTCCGAACTTCTAGATAATCAACTTTTTTTAGCTTATTCAAGTTATTTCTACCTTATAAGTTGTGATGACCCCGCCACGAATAATATTTTATTTGGTTAATTAAGGAGATTTGAGATTTTAATTAGTCGTTATCCTAATTTAATTTAGGATTTATGAGAATTGTGGAATCTGATTCATATATGATTCTATTAAAGATTTATTTTAAAATTAAAAATTAAGGGTCCAAATGACTTAAGGAAGTGAAATTAAAAAGTTGAATCAATTTAATTTTAATTACGGACCCATTTGGGAGTTTAATTAAATATTCGATTCAGTTTTGTAAAATTGAGATTCGATTAATTAGGTCCGAATTGGAGTTAATTAAGTTAATTAAATTATGAAGATTGAGAATTGTTATTATTACGAATTAAATTAACTTATGGGGTGTCTAATTTGAATATGTAATTTAATTGACGGAAATTTAGAGTCTGATCAGAAATTGAAGGCCTAATGATTTGAGAAATCAAAATTGATGATGACAATAAATTTAATTTAATATTTGGAGCTTTTGGGAGTTTGATTAAAAATCTGACTCAGATTGATAAATTTAAATATAATTAATTGGGCTTTAAAGGAATTCAAATTAGACCAATTAAATTAAGTGGGATTTGTGATTAGTCATGATTGATTTAATTATGTGTTAATCAAGATTTATTAAGACTAATTGTTGCTTAATTAAATTAATTTTGATCATACATTAAATTGTAGAATAATCTAAAATTGAGGGTGTATTTGGAGGTGGGTGTGCAGAGAAATCTGTGTGTGCAGAGAAAGCTGTGGGTGTATGTGTATAAGTGTGAATATAAGGAGAGAGAGTAGGCAACTTCTTCCTTTCTTTGTGCTGGGTAAAACCGTGAGTTAGAGAGAGAGAGAGAGAGAGAGAAAGCTTTGTGCTGGTGGGTTTGAAAGAAATTCAAGAAAGGAAAATGCAAGATCATCAAGAAGCTATCAATTAAAGATTAAAGGTAGGGATTTCAATCTTGATTTTTGAAGAATTCATGTATTACACTTGAAATTAATGATGAGTTTGAATTCAATTTCATATAATTTGGAAGAAATTAGAAAACAAAGATGAAGATATTAAGTTAGGTTCATGGTTATGGAAATTAATTGTTTTGGGTTTAATGTTGTGATCTTGCATGAAATTAAGCCTCATTGTTACATGCATGGGCAAACTCTAGAAGATTAATACTTTAATTAAACATGCATTATAAAATTTCAAGGGTTTGAGATTTTAATTCATGTTTAAAAGGCTTATGGATTTGAATTTGGGTCTAATATGGAGAAAATAAATTAAATCTAAATTTGGACAAATTTGAATATAAATTATAAGTTATATTTGAGAATCAAAAATTAGTTTGATCTTGATTTAAATTTCTTACATGTAAATATTTTTGAAAGGGCTTTATAGCTTAAATTTATGTTTTATAAAATAAAGAAAGAAGAGTGTTGGAATTATTATATTCATGAAATTATTGGTTTACTGATCAATTTGATGGTCGTTTTGGAGATTGAGATTTGAGTTAATCTAGGTTTGAATGTGATACAAAAATTGGTGATTTTGGTGTTAGGAAATTTATATGTTGAAATTGATTTGATAAATGGTGGATTGGGTATCTCTATGTTCAATAAACGATTTTAGAGGAATTTTATTCATGATTGAAGTGGTTTTACCTAAGTTGTTGGGTTTATGAAAATGTTGATTTTTGACTTTTGTTGTTTAATTGATGGTGGTATTGTGCATATAAATTGGTTGGATATTTAAAAAGGTTAATAACTCAAAAATGTACAAAGGATGGGTGTTGTGGAGATTGGGTAAGTTGTTAGTTTGGGTGACTAGAAGTTGGAGTAGTTTTTTAGCTTGTCATTCCATAGCACGTCTTATTTAGGATCAATTCTGTAGATGTTGTAATTTTCATTGAAAGTTTTTCCTTAATATTATATCCTATTTACTAATTGTTAGGGTTGAAGGAAGGCGTCTCTACACCTCTTGGGAATTAATTCGTAGGGTTTCAAATATACGCTTTTGTTATTTTTGGAGGTGAGTATACACACCATGGAAATTTACCTTATCTCTATCTTTAATACAAAGTTTGAAAATATTTTTTGAATTAAAGGAAGTAACACATTTCATCATGATATTTGTATAAGAAGAAAATCTATAAATTTATTGAGGTCAAATGTTAAGCTTAAATAAATATATGATTTCATTTGTATAATGAAGCACTAATTTTTTTTATGAGAATTTATTTAAGTTGAGTCCTTCAAAGTTTATGATGATGATGATTAAATGACAATGAAACGTCATGCGAGAGTATTTATTTTTATTGATCATATAACCGAATATAGCCTTTGGGGCCACAAGGGCCGAAATGCTTTGGGGTCCTGGGGACCGAAATGTTTTAAGGACCATAAGGGTCATTGTACATAAGGGGTCCTAGGGACCGAAACATTGAAATGAGAATTGAAGTGCTACGATGACATGAGTTATGTTCCTATGATTATGTTTTGGGTAACGGTACCATCACCACCTACGTCGCGAGGTAACGCGACCCTAAGGCTATGTAGTGGTTCCTATGATGGACATGAAATCTTAAGGTATTGAAAAGTTGTATTTTTGTTTACTTTCCTTATTCAAATGTATTTTTCCTGCATTATGAGATTCTTTGGAAAAATCTTGATAACGGTTTATGCAAAATTTTCTCAATTTTTAAAAATTTCAGTCCAATTAAGCTCTTGTATTTATTATCTTATTTTGAACCTAATTGGAAGGAGCAAGCTTTATAACTCCATGGGATTGGTATACTCATTGGGCTCTAGCTCATTTTTTTTTTAATTAATTTTTTTTTTTTCCGGATTTCTGGACTTTTGTGTGGCTCGTCTCAACTTGGAAGATTAGAGTTTCTGGAGGATTAAATGTGAACATCTGGTAGTCGAGGTTTTGCTTAGGGTCACTGTAGTATGTAGTTTTATCCTTTGTTTTATGAAGTAGGTTGATTGTAAATATTTGCTTGTGAAGTTGGATATATTGATGGATTCACGAATAGTATGATTTATTATGGAGGGTAGTGGTGCATGGGAACTATCTTAGTAACATGATGATATTTTTGTCTTTGAACGGATCATCTCATATATGTTGGCCAATCGAAGGGTCCTATGCACTATTGGTGATGTGATATAAGAACTAAACATGTGATTATTGTGTACAAGCATTATAGCATTGGAGTGTGCCCTCTTGGCGGGGGTTGCCTTGCCGAGATTGAGTTGTGACATAAGTTGTAAGTAGAAGTTGCACCAAACGATATAAGCAGCTTAGATAACCTGCACCAAACAACCCTTAGTCACTAACAACCTTGCTAGTTGGCTATCGTAATTGGAATCTTGCAAGGTTTGCGAGATTTGTGTTGTTATGATGAACTAGCACATTGAATAACTTTCCCATCTTGTCCTAAAACCAATTGAGGTAGTTGCTGATGCTTATCGTCTGCTGCACAACTAGCACATTATGTTGTCATGATGTGCATATCGTGAGAACTGTGTTTTTCAGGTAAACTAGCATATTGAATACCTTTGCCATCATGTCCTAAACAAATTGAGGTAATCGATGCATATCATATATTGCCATCCAGTCGTTTTCGTCACTAACGCCATACAAGAGCCTACATGAGCAACACCAAGAAAAGCCCATACACGTGCCGCCACAGGTTCTTGATAAGCTAAACAAACTCAAACTAATAGTCTTTACTCATGGGATGAAGTTAGCAAAGCATTGGATGAGATACTGGAGACTTATCGAGTGGTGTTCGACCCTTTTTTTTCTTGTCAACTGCGAAAAATTGTGAATTGGAGGAAGTTTAGTAGTTTTGAGAAATTTCTCATGTTTTGCAATTGAAAAGTTTCACTGTTTTAATTTGAATCGAGAAATTTCATAGTTTTGAGTAATTTCTCAGTTTTAGTTTTTATTTCTATTTTTACATAATTTCTTATTCAATATGGATCTTCTTTGTTTGATCTCGATAAATAAATTTCATAAATATCAAATTTAGAGATTGGATGCATAGAATGAAAGATGATGTTTTGAAGATTGACAAAAAAAAATTAAATAAAATAAAATAAAATAAATAAAATTAAAATTAAAATTAAAAAAAATTAAAATTACCTAACAGCTGAACACACCTTTGACACCCTTGCGCATCTTAAATATAAGGGTGAAGCCATCTGACAATAGATGATAATTTAAAAAGGCTTTTAATCTCCCAAACAGTTTTTAATGTGAGTTAACAAACTTACGTTAGGACCTATCCTTTGATAAGTTCTTATAGTTCAATGTTACACTAATTATTCATATTATTTTGGCCCTCTAATTAAGTAAAATGATGTAAAAAAATGCTAAATTTAAAATCTTCCTTTTCACTGATTTAATCTACCAAGTAACCTGAGAATACAACTAATTGTTAAGTAACCTACATCAACACAAAAATCCCTATTAAAGAAGATTTATGTAGTCGATCCTACTTGATTGGAACATAAGACTAATTTGATTTAGATTTAGTTTGATTTTGTATGAAGGTCTCACAACTTTCAAAATACTTATTATTCATCAAATGTTTTCCAAAAGTTGAGTTACATGGTATGAACCTTCTGTCCATTTACTTGATATGAAAAATGAGATCAACTAATGTCAAAATGTCAACTTGATAAAAGAGTGGGATGCAACATGAGTAGTGCCAGCATGAGCTTTTTGGTTCGTAAGCAAACTTTTATGATGGATTCTTCATACATATTAAAAAAAAAAATGAAAAAATTGTGAGTAAATAACAAGTACTCACATCCACATAAAATTTACTTGTATATATAATTGCTTAAATTATATGCTAAAATTTGCTTCCGTACATTAGATTTAAAGAAATCATTATAAGAACTCAAAAACATAAAATCTGGTCTTGTTTTATAGTTTAACAAAATCTAGTTTATAACGAGAAAAAAAAAAGAAGCCAAAAACAAAATCCAAAGTCATAATAAAAATGAACTAGATCCAGTGAAAAATTACTATGAAACTCATCTATATATTTGTTCCAAAAAAAAAACTCATCTATATATCTTGAATTTTAGATTCCATTCTTTTCTTGCTAAATGTAAATGAAATGGCTCTTTGGATGTTGGACTTGAATAGAGACCCTCATTTGAATGAGGATTAAAAGGATAATTTTATTCTATTTATGAGTAAAAAATTGGGGCTTTTAGCAGTGATTTGTGCGCTTATGCACAAGGCCAACCTTGGTGGATCATGAATCACCCCTACAACAATAATATTTGGAGTATAGCGATCCCGGGTTTACCCTTGTTGTACAGTGATCCGGACATGTGTCCGTGGATGTTGGTAGTTGTTTATTTCCTAGTTTGCATCCTCTTTACTTTGTATTTTGAGTTATGGGATGTGTTGGGCAGGTTTGTTACAGGTTGGTTGTGCTTGGGAGCCTAGTGTTGCTGCCCAGATTTTTGGTCCTTCCCTCGAGCGAGGAGTTTGTCGCTCGAGCGAGAGTTGTGTTGCACCTGGTTCTGGACCTGAGAGTTGTAGTTTCTGGCTCGAGCGAGCTTTTCGTGGCTCGAGCGGTCTGGGTTTTTCTTCGCTCGATCGAGAACTTCTTGGCTCGAGCGAGAGTTTTCTGTGTCTGGTCGCTCGAGCGACCAATCCTTCGCTCGAGCGAGCGTGTTTTATATCAGCGCACAGCAGCGTCTAAAACATCACTTTTTCACTTCTTTTCTTTGAGCAAACCCTTAATCCGACACTCTGTCTCTCTAAACTTGCACTCTCTCTAAGGTTTGATCTCCCTAGGGTGTGAATCTAGCCTAGGGCCTTTGTTAAAAAGGTAGAGGGTGTTGAGAGCTTCAATTTAATCTGAAAAAGTTTGGATTTGGAGCAAGTTGATCTTGGAGTCTTCATCTCCTTTTGGGCTAAAACTTCGAGGTAGGGATATCCTACTCCTCTCTATGGGTTTTGTCTTTAAATTTTGGTATTTTGAGATGTTGGGCTTGGTTTGGTAATTTTGTGAAAGTTTGGGGCTTTTGTGTAATTTTACAAAAGTTGGGGTTTTATTCATAATAAACCTAGATGCATGTTTGGCATAGAAAAATGGAATGATTGTTGAATCATTGATGAAAATGGGACCTAAGGGTTGAAATGGTAATTATGAAAAATGGCCTAATTACATTGTTTAATTAATTGGGATAATTAATTGGTGGGAAATGAGGAAATGAAATGTTGATTGGATATCCATTTGTGCATTTATTTTCTGTTTTAGAAATAACTGCTTTGGGCTATCGGTGGAGGATAGTCGAGATTGTTGTAGACAATGCATGATGATTAGGTAAACGGAAACTAATCAATGGAATGTGTCATGGAACTTGACGGTTGATAGAGTACATTAATTGTGTGTATTGCGTGATTGTATATAGAACCAATGTGTTTATATTCGTTATGTGTAGAGGAGGAGATAGGGGATGTACTCCGCGGTTTAGGGGAAGATAGGGGATGTACCTCTAAACCGGATAGGTATTTGGAGGAGATAGGGGATGTACTCCGTAGACAGAGCTCATATGCTTGTCTAGAGAAGTGAAGATAGAGCTCATATGCTTATCTTTGTGAAGTGAAGTGTGGATACAGCTTGTATGCTTATCTGTGGATATTGTTGATGTACATATCTGTTGTAGAGTGTGGATACAGCTTGTATGCTTATCTGTGGATATTGTTGATATACATATCTGATGAGAATGTGGATATAGCTTTTATGCTTATCTGAATGTGAGATATAGTTTTTATACATATCTGTGGAAATGATGATAGAGCTAGCATGCTTATTTGTTGAAAAAGGGAAAATGAAAAGTAATTGGGACTTGTAAGTCATTGACATAAATATGTAATTTATGTGATTGTATCAGTGTTGACCAACTATCAATTGCTAATGTTTTAGTCATTGTCCATGGTTGGTTTAGTGTATTTTTACTGGGCTGTGGCTCACCCTATATGGGAATATCATTTTCAGGTACAGGAAGCATGCCACCTCCAAGGACATAGCTGGGAGGCTAGTGGCGGGCATAGTTTTGTCGTTTTACTTTTGGTGTATTACATGTAATTTCAAGCCAAGGGCTTAATGTGTAAACGAGTTAGAACTCTTGTTGTAACCAAGTGTTAACTTGGAAAGCTGTAAGCCCGTAGGGCATTTTGTTAAGAGGTTAACATGTAATACTTATGTCTTGGAATTCTAATGAATGAAAGGAATGCGGTTAGTTTATATGTAAATGCATGTCTTATCTGATGGGTTTAATGTTATTATTTTGAGGGCGTTACAACTTGGTATCAGAGCGTACCGGGTTCGAATACTTTGGGTACGTGGGAAGTGATTAGGATCACAATGGGTTTGTCTCGCTTGATAGAGACTTAGATGTGGTATCATATGCTATGTGCTTAAGTGATAACATGCTTATGTGACTATGTGGGTATGGGATTTAATTTCTAGGATGTTGATTGGATCCTTGAGTTTCTGGGAGTCTTGTTGGAAAGGCACTTGATCAATGCTATTTCTAACCGGAACTCTAGTAACGTCTTGGGACTATCATTATCCGGAAATGAAATTCGTAAGTGCTTATGTGTTTATGTGCTTATGTGGAGTGAATTACTGTTGTCCATGCATTAGGACGTGAGTGATTAGTTTCGGCACACCTATGAATGTGCTAACGTTCTGTGTCGCCTTTATTAGGATGTCAGGACGAGGAAGAGGTGCTAGGCGTGGTAGACCTGCGAGGCAGGAAGTACCGTTACCGGGTGAGATTCCGGCAGTGCAGGAGGGAGTTGGGCAGGCCAATGTGGCCGAGCCAGTGGGTCAGCAGGCTATGGGTGCCTTGGCCAGAGAGATAGCGGGAGCTTTGGGTATTCTTAGAGCTGGGAATCAGGCAGCTGAGACAGGGCCTTCCTTCTTGAAGAGGGAGTTCTTTCGGTGTAATCCGGACGAGTTTATCGGGGATCCTAAAGAACCGCTTAAGGCAGATGAATGGCTCGAACAGACAATGAAGACGTTTGAGATGCTTGGCATCGAGGACGGAGCACTGAAAGTGACCTTGGCATCCTTTCAACTGAAGGGAGATGCGGGTCAATGGTGGAAGTACGAGAAAGCTCGTGTTGGTGGTACTTGGGAGGCGTTTATGAATGCTTTTCAGGAGAGGTTTTTATCAGCAGCAGCTAGGGAGAAGCTGAGGGATCAGTTTAGCCGGCTTAATCAGCAGGGCTTGTCAGTGGCCGAGTTTGAGGCTACTTTTACCAGTCTGTCTAGGTTTGCACCTGAACTGGTGGCGTCTGAGGAACGCCGTTGCTATGAGTTTGAGCGGAAGTTGAGGCGGGGCCTCAAGTTGAGAGTTGGTGGGTCTTATATTCGAGATTATAGACACCTAGTGGATGCTGCAGCTCATATGGAGCTTATGATGCAGGAGGAGGATGAGGGTCAGAGAGGCTCCAAGAGGAGCCAGGATAGTCAGAGTGATGGCAGGAGACAGAAGGGTAATAACCCTCAGCAGTCTCAGGGTGCAGTCTCTAGATCGACCTTTCCAGTGCCTAGTGTAGGCTCGGGGAGAGGCAGTCAGGGAGAATTCACTTGTTACAAGTGTGGCCAGATGGGTCACAAGGTTTCAGTTTGCCCGCAGAAGGGTGGGGGTCAGAAAGCTGCTTCTTCTTCAGCTAGACCGCAGAGTCAGAGTTTGGGCAGGGGGCAGCTCTTGATTTGTTATCAGTGTGGACAACCTGGGCACATGAAGAGGTTTTGCCCACAGTTGGGTGCCACTTCGGGAGCGTCTGGTTCTAGGCAGACGCAGGGTTTTCAGCCAGCTCAGTCTGTGCAGGCCTCGAGGGCCAATCCGGGAGCTTCGTCATCCCAGTCTGTGCAGCAGTCTTTTGCTCCGAGAGGTGAGCAGGTAGACCAGGGGCCTACGGGGCGCGTGTATGCTGTTACCGCGCAGGATTTAGTACCAGCTCCATCAGTAGTGAGAGGTACTTTTCTGTTTTGCAACTCGGTTGCTAGTGTGTTGATAGACACGGGTGCATCTCATTCTTTTGTATCTGCTGCATTTGCATCTGTTTTGAAATTGGAGTTAGCACAGTTAGCATCTCCTATTTGTGTGGTATCGCCTTTGGGCGGTGAGTTGATCCTGAAACAGGGTGTTAGAGGATGTGATATTGAGGTCGCCGATTATAGGCTTCCTTTTCCATTTGTTGTCATGCCCATGAAGGGTTTTGATGTTATTTTGGGTATGGACTGGCTATCGTCATACCGGGCTGTTATTGATTGCTACCGCCAGAGGGTCACGTTATGTACCTTGAGCGGGGAGTGGTTCCATTTCTTGGGAGACCGGGTTGGTAGTGTTTTGCCACCGGGGTATGATTCGCGAGGGCGAAGTGAGCTTAGTAGTCTACTTGCTAGCTTTGAGAGTGGTGAGAGTGGTGAGACCCAGCATGTATTGCCGAGGGTGGTTTGTGAGTATCCGGATGTTTTTCCCGAAGATCTTGTTAGTTTGCCACCTCACCGAGAGATAGAGTTCTCTATTGATTTAGTGCCTGGTACGGCGCCGATTTCTATGGCACCTTACCGTTTTGCTCCAGCAGAGTTGGTTGAGTTGAAAGTTCAGCTCCAGGAATTGCTCGATAAGGGCTTTGTTCGCCCTAGTGTTTCACCGTGGGGAGCACCGGCACTCTTTGTTAAAAAGAAAGATGGTGCCTTGAGATTGTGTATAGACTACTGGAAGTTGAATCGGGCTACGGTTAAGAATAAGTATCCTATGCCCCGTATAGATGATTTGTTTGACCAGTTGAAGGGTTCCCGTTGTTTCTCTAAGATAGACTTGAGATCGGGTTACCATCAGTTGAGGGTCAGGGAGGAAGATATTCCTAAGACGGCATTCCGTACGCGGTATGGCCATTACGAGTTTCTGGTGATGCCATTCGGGCTTACCAATGCACCGGCAGTCTTTATGGACTTGATGAACCGGATTTTCCGGGAGTTCTTAGACCGATTTGTGGTCGTCTTCGTGGACGACATTCTTATCTATTCGCCTTCTGAGGAGGAGCACGAGGCACACTTGAGAGTGGTGCTTGAGTTACTTAGAGCCCATAGACTGTATGCCAAGTTTGGGAAGTGTGAGTTCTGGCTGGGGGAAGTCAAATTCTTAGGCCATGTGGTATCCGGGGAAGGGGTGTCTGTTGATACATCCAAGGTTGAGGCAGTGCAAGATTGGGCACAGCCTAAGAGTGTATTTGAGATCCGCAGTTTTCTGGGATTAGCTGGGTATTACCGTCGGTTTGTGAAAGATTTCTCCAGGTTAGCGTCACCGTTGACTAGACTGACTCGGAAAGGAGTCAAGTTTGTGTGGAGTGAGACTTGTGAAAAGTCGTTTCAAGAACTGAAAGTTAGATTGACCACCGCTCCGGTGTTGATTATTCCGGAGAGAGGGTTGGGTTATGCGGTTTATTGTGATGCCTCACGAGAGGGTTTGGGTTGTGTGTTGATGCAAGAGGGGAAAGTGGTAGCTTATGGCTCACGTCAGTTGAAAATACACGAGAAGAGTTACCCTACTCACGACCTAGAGTTAGCAGCAGTGATCTTTGCCTTGAAAATCTGGAGGCACTACCTTTATGGTGAGAGGTTCGAGGTATTCTCGGATCATAAGAGTTTGAAGTATCTGTTTACCCAGAGAGACTTGAATTTGAGGCAGAGGAGATGGATGGAGTTCATCGAGGATTATGATTTTGAGTTGCACTATCATCCGGGAAAGGCCAATGTTGTGGCCGATGCCCTTAGTAGGAAAACCATTAGTGATGTAGCTTGTATAGCCATCCGGGAATGGGAGATGTTGGGAGCACTGGGCGAGTTTGATTTGCTACTGGGCGAATCTGTCGAGGCTGCGGCCTTGTTTTCTGTTGTTGCGCAGCCTACACTTGTGATTAGAGTGTTAGAGGCACAGAGAGGTGACCTTGAGGTAGAATCCCTCCGAGAGAAGATCTCCAGTGGGAAAGTTGAGAAGGGTTTAACGGTGTATCCCGACCTGAGTGTGAGATACCGAGACCGTTTGTTTGTACCGGAGGCTTGCCGAGAGGAGGTACTCCGAGAGTTTCACCATTCGCGCCTTGCGGTGCATCCGGGAGGTACTAAGATGTATCAGGATTTGGGTCGCCAGTTTTGGTGGCGGGGTATGAAAAGAGATGTGGCTGTTTTCGTATCGAAGTGCCTTACTTGCCAGCAAGTGAAGGCCGAGCATCAGAGGCCAGCGGGTTTGTTGCAACCCTTGCCTATTGCCGAGTGGAAGTGGAAGCATGTCACAATGGACTTCGTTGTAGGTCTTCCGAGGACTCAGCGGGGTAGTGATGCTATTTGGGTGGTTGTAGACCGGTTGACTAAGTCAGCGCACTTTATTCCTATGCGCGTGAGAGATTCGGTAGATCATCTTGCCGATTTGTATATTCGGGATGTAGTGAGATTGCACGGGGTCCCAGTGACGATCGTCTCAGATAGAGATCCTCGTTTTACTGCTAGGTTGTGGCAGAGTTTGCAAAGTGCCTTGGGCACTAAGTTGACCTTTAGTACGGCTTATCATCCTCAGACTGACGGGCAGTCCGAGCGTACTATTCAGATCCTCGAGGATATGCTTCGGGGTTGTGTCCTGGACTTCAGTGGGACGTGGGAGAGGCACTTGCCATTGGTAGAGTTTGCCTACAACAACAGTTTTCAGTCTAGCATCGGTATGGCACCGTTTGAGGCCTTGTATGGCCGACCGTGTAGGTCTCCAATTTGTTGGGCCGAGGTGGGTGATGCACCTTTGTTGGGTCCGGAGTTGGTTAGGGAGACGACGGAGAAAGTTGAGCTTATCCGTAGGAGGCTTGTTACAGCCCAGAGTCGACAAAAGAGTTATGCCGACCGTAGGAGGAGGCCTTTGGCGTTTGAGGTAGGTGATCATGTCTTTCTGAAGATATCACCTAGGCGAGGCTTGATGAGGTTTGGGAAGAGTGGAAAGTTATCCCCTCGGTTTATTGGTCCTTTTGAGATCCTTGAGAGGATAGGTGAGGTTGCTTATCGGTTAGCCTTACCGCCGCAGTTGTCCGGAGTACATGACGTGTTTCATGTGAGTATGCTTCGGAAGTATGAGCCAGATCCATCACATGTGCTGGATTGGACTGATTTAGAGGTAGATGAGGATGCCTCGTATGAGGAGAGACCGGTTCAGGTCTTGGATAGGCGGGATCAGGTCCTGCGTGGCAAGACCATTCCTTTGGTGAAAGTCTTGTGGAAACATCACGGAGTGGAAGAAGCCACTTGGGAACGTGAGTTGGAAGTCCGAGAGAAATATCCGGACTTGTTTGTTGATATGTAATCTTGTATTTAAATTTTACATTTTGTTGAACTTAAGAGCTTTTATATATGTCATAAGTTGTAAAACATTGAGAATGTTTTGATTATTGGAAGCATGTTTTGGAACTTGCCTAATATGGTAGTTGGATGTAACACTATATATGTTGAATATATTGTTGACATTGGAAAGTTAGTGCATAATGTTGGTGCATGTTAATACTACATATGTTGTTTACATATTGTGATATGTCTCTTGTTAAAGGGATGGGATGACCGGTAATGGGTCGAAGTGTTGAATGTTCAATTGTAACATTGTTTAAAATGGAGGAAAATCTGTTTTTGAAAACTTGTGCTTAATTTCGGGGGCGAAATTCTTTAAGGGGGGGAGGTTATAGCGATCCCGGGTTTACCCTTGTTGTACAGTGATCCGGACATGTGTCCGTGGATGTTGGTAGTTGTTTATTTCCTAGTTTGCATCCTCTTTACTTTGTATTTTGAGTTATGGGATGTGTTGGGCAGGTTTGTTACAGGTTGGTTGTGCTTGGGAGCCTAGTGTTGCTGCCCAGATTTTTGGTCCTTCGCTCGAGCGAGGAGTTTGTCGCTCGAGCGAGAGTTGTGTTGCACCTGGTTCTGGACCTGAGAGTTGTAGTTTCTGGCTCGAGCGAGCTTTTCGTGGCTCGAGCGGTCTGGGTTTTTCTTCGCTCGATCGAGAACTTCTTGGCTCGAGCGAGAGTTTTCTGTGTCTGGTCGCTCGAGCGACCAATCCTTCGCTCGAGCGAGCGTGTTTTATATCAGCGCACAGCAGCGTCTAAAACATCACTTTTTCACTTCTTTTCTTTGAGCAAACCCTTAATCCGACACTCTCTCTCTCTAAACTTGCACTCTCTCTAAGGTTTGATCTCCCTAGGGTGTGAATCTAGCCTAGGGCCTTTGTTAAAAAGGTAGAGGGTGTTGAGAGCTTCGATTTAATCTGAAAAAGTTTGGATTTGGAGCAAGTTGATCTTGGAGTCTTCATCTCCTTTTGGGCTAAAACTTCGAGGTAGGGATATCCTACTCCTCTCTATGGGTTTTGTCTTTAAATTTTGGTATTTTGAGATGTTGGGCTTGGTTTGGTAATTTTGTGAAAGTTTGGGGCTTTTGTGTAATTTTACAAAAGTTGGGGTTTTATTCATAATAAACCTAGATGCATGTTTGGCATAGAAAAATGGAATGATTGTTGAATCATTGATGAAAATGGGACCTAAGGGTTGAAATGGTAATTATGGAAAATGGCCTAATTACATTGTTTAATTAATTGGGATAATTAATTAGTGGGAAATGAGGAAATGAAATGTTGATTGGATATCCATTTGTGCATTTATTTTCTGTTTTAGAAATAACTGCTTTGGGCTATCGGTGGAGGATAGTCGAGATTGTTGTAGACAATGCATGATGATTAGGTAAACGGAAACTAATCAATGGAATGTGTCATGGAACTTGACGGTTGATAGAATACATTAATTGTGTGTATTGCGTGATTGTATATAGAACCAATGTGTTTATATTCGTTATGTGTAGAGGAGGAGATAGGGGATGTACTCCGCGGTTTAGGGGAAGATAGGGGATGTACCTCTAAACCGGATAGGTATTTGGAGGAGATAGGGGATGTACTCCGTAGACAGAGCTCATATGCTTGTCTAGAGAAGTGAAGATAGAGCTCATATGCTTATCTTTGTGAAGTGAAGTGTGGATACAGCTTGTATGCTTATCTGTGGATATTGTTGATGTACATATCTGTTGTAGAGTGTGGATACAGCTTGTATGCTTATCTGTGGATATTGTTGATATACATATCTGATGAGAATGTGGATATAGCTTTTATGCTTATCTGAATGTGAGATATAGTTTTTATACATATCTGTGGAAATGATGATAGAGCTAGCATGCTTATCTGTTGAAAAAGGGAAAATGAAAAGTAATTGGGACTTGTAAGTCATTGACATAAATATGTAATTTATGTGATTGTATCAGTGTTGACCAACTATCAATTGCTAATGTTTTAGTCATTGTCCATGGTTGGTTTAGTGTATTTTTACTGGGCTGTGGCTCACCCTATATGGGAATATCATTTTCAGGTACAGGAAGCATGCCACCTCCAAGGACATAGCTGGGAGGCTAGTGGCGGGCATAGTTTTGTCGTTTTACTTTTGGTGTATTACATGTAATTTCAAGCCAAGGGCTTAATGTGTAAACGAGTTAGAACTCTTGTTGTAACCAAGTGTTAACTTGGAAAGCTGTAAGCCCGTAGGGCATTTTGTTAAGAGGTTAACATGTAATACTTATGTCTTGGAATTCTAATGAATGAAAGGAATGCGGTTAGTTTATATGTAAATGCATGTCTTATCTGATGGGTTTAATGTTATTATTTTGAGGGCGTTACATGGAGCAACCTCTACTATAAGGGTTAGAGTGTGGTGGAAGACAACCACTAGTCTTACTGTAAGCTTCACCACTTGCACCACCATTGCATACTAGTTGATTTCTCTTTAAAGCTACTGGTGATATGTACTTCTTCGTCTCCAGAAACCTTCGGCTTACCTCTGACTCCATCACCATCTCCAAGTCGACATTACATTCTGCTATCAATCCGTTGCATTGTACTATTGCATCACTTGTCATAGACAGAGAAACATCAAGACAAAGAAGGCAAAGGAGTAGAAGAAAGTAGAGATGGAGATTGTACAATTGCATCACTGGTCATAGACAGAGAAACATCAAGACAAAGAAGGCAAAGGAGTAGAAGAATGTAGAGATGGAGAGGTATAATGGTAGGGCTTGTTTCCATGGCTTCTGTGGCTTTACTTTGCTCCTTCCCATTATGAAGCACTTATAATGGAAATGGAGAATTCAAACTTTTTAAAAGGATGATAGTGGAAGCCACACTAGATGCTGATGGATCACACTTTTACCAACCTTGTGGCCTTAGTTACTATAATAATGCCTTTTTTTATTTGAAAAAAAAGTAAGTTTTTTTTTGTTGGGAAGTATTTTTAGGTTGTGTTTGACTTTTGAATTTGTAGAAAAAATTATGAAGAATAATGAAAAATAGGGGAAAAAAAAACCTTATACTTTATTTATTTATATTGCATTGATTAAGAGTTTTGTAAGTATGATTAATTCTTGATTGCAAATGTGGTTTTCAAGGTGTGTTTGGTTATGAGGCTTTGTGGGATTTGGTTGTGAATTGAAGTGATTTTGATTACGGGGCTTTGTGCTGTTTTATTATGAGCTATAATGGCCTTGGTTATGAAGTTTTTGTCGTGCTTTTGAAGTGAATCACTTTGGCTTTGGTTATGATCCAAATTCGTAGAAGTTATAAATCATTATGACAGAAATTTTTAATGCATACCGTATGTATCTTTCAGGAGTGCGTAGAGTTTCAAAAATTTTGTAAGTAGATTCTATTGATACATTGTTAAATTTTATTTTTTATATTTTTTTTGGGATAAAATATGATGTCCATAAAATTATGGTTGTTTCTTCTCTTTAATGATTATCAATTTATCAGTGCCGCTGATGCTGACATTTTTAGCTCATCAAAACATTCAAGTATGAAAAAATTGTCCAACATAAATCCACTAATATAAACAAACTTAACAAATATAAAATAGACCCTAAACACATAAGAAGCAAAGACATACACAAGTGAAAAGAACCAAATTCAAGCTCTCTTACGAGATGCATAGACTCTTTGCTAACGGGTTAACTCATCAAAATCCGAGTCAAACATTGATCCACTCCATCATACATCAGAATTTAAAGTTAGAACATCATCAATATCCGAATGGCTCAGTTCATCAATACAGAAGACGTTATTTAAAGTTAGAACATCATAAGTATCCGAATGGCTCAGTTCATCAATAGAGAAGACGATGTTGCTCGGTTCATCAATAGAGAAGACGTTGTTGCTCAGTTCATCAATAGAGAAGACG
Source organism: Camellia sinensis (assembly GCF_055761805.1). Taxonomy (NCBI): domain Eukaryota; kingdom Viridiplantae; phylum Streptophyta; class Magnoliopsida; order Ericales; family Theaceae; genus Camellia; species Camellia sinensis. The sequence goes on from NC_138967.1 coordinate 56,603,720, forward strand.
TTGTAAGAACTAGGTTCGGTCATAGATAACTCAACACCAATCTCGATACGAGTCTCCCAAGTCTCCTGCAATTGCAATGCTAACTGCAGACTCGTTACCACATCATCCATCGAGGGTCGTTGGATTACCTGAAAAAGAATACAACTCAATGCAATCTTGACAAACTCCTTGAAGCATTCTGGTGCTATTTTCCCAATCAGATATGGATCAATGACTTGATCAATGGTTTCTCTTTTGCAGCTACTTTTGGACCAACGGTCAAGGGGGTACTCGTCACCTTCATACAGGCTAAAAGTACGTAACTTCTTGGCACACAATAATTCCAACAACACCATACCAAATGAATATACATCAGATTTTGCTGTCAATTTTCCATGTATGGCGTACTCTGGTGCCATATATCCATAAGTGCCACAAATCCTTGAAACTGTAATTGATTCATTTGCAACGTCATTGGGTATTAGCTTAGAGATTGCAAAATCAGTCACTTTTGCAACCCAATTCTCGTCCAACAGAATATTGGCTGGCTTTACGTTGCAATGGATAACTCTATGCTTCACACTCGAATGGAGATGTTGTAGTCCTCTTGCTACACCAATGCAAATCTTGAGTCGCTCTTTCCACAAAGGTGGATCGCTGTTTATGTTGAATAAATGATCTTCCAAGGATCCATTTGTCATGTAATCATACACGCCCATTAACTCTGGTTTCTCATTGTAGAATCCAATTAGAGAGACTATGTGGGGGTGACTGTCGAGTAGGGAGTGTACCTCAATCTCAACCCTAGCTTCTTCCCAGAGTTGCAATGATTTCAACTCCTTGAACCTTTTGATCGCAACAATACCAGTTTCCCCATCCAAATACCCTTTGTACACCTTGCAAAGACAACCTTTTCCGATCAAACGATCCTCACTGAAATCATTTGTGGCTGCTCGAATATCAGCCAGTGAGAAGCGACGGAGTTGTCGGGTGACACAATCTGGAAGTGGTTCCCAAAATGAATCATTTGATGGTCCACTCTTAAAACCATTCTCCTTTCTCTCCCTCCACCAATGATTCATACCTTTAGGCACAGTTGCAATACCCTGAAGCACCTTTCCGATTATTCCCCCTGATTGTCCTTTACGTTGTGACAACAATGCAAGATCAAGAGTCCCCACCACTTCAGCCATTGTAGGCCTTTCCTTTGAACCAGTATGTAAACAATTGTAGGCAACTTCTACAAAGTACTTTAGACTTTGTGGTGTTATTTGCCCAATCAATGAGGGATCAATGATTCGATCAACCTTTCCCTTTCTAATGTGTCGTTGAGCCCAAAGGATTAAACTAATTTCCTCCTCCTCGAGTCTTGTATCCACCGGCGGCCTCCCGCAGAGAACTTCCAACAACACCACACCGAAGGCATACACATCAGATTTCTTGGTTAGTCTCTGGGTATAGAAATAAACTGGATCAAAATACCCAAATGTACCTTTGACTTTTGTGCTAACATGGGTTGCTGAATTGCTTGTACTGCCTTTGGACAGCCCAAAATCTGAAATCTTGGCTACGCAATTCTCATCCAACAGAATGTTTGTGGTCTTCACATCTCGGTGTATGAAACTTTGATCGGTTCCGGTATGAAGGTAGTCTAACCCTCGTGCTGCACCGATGCAAATGTTGAGCCTTCGCTCCCATGTTAGATGAAAAGTACTAATTTTATAGAGATGATCGGCTAGGGTCCCACGAGCCATATATTCGTAAACAAGGATCATTTCTTGGCAGTCGTTGCATTGGCCGATCAGAGAAACAAGATGAGTGTGTCGGAGCTTAGACAGCATCTTGACCTCATTCCAGAACTCCTCTGCGCCTTGATTGGACTCTGCTTTCAACCTCTTTATGGCAACAGCTGTAGCACCGTTGTCGATGAACCCCTTGTATACCTTACCAAATCCGCCAATCCCAATAACTAATTCTTCATTAAAATTGTTGGTCATTGATTGTATCTCAGCTAGTGAAAAGCAACGGCATGAGTACTCAAATTCAATCACAACGCTTGAAATTGCATCATCAGCACTTAAACCAGACATATCTTGGCACGAGTACTCAGATTCAACCAGAACGCTTGAAATTGCATCAGCACTTAAACCAGACATATCTTTGATATTTGGGAGCCTAAATATATGAAAGAATATACCAGTAACACTAGAAGATGATCAAAGATGAGTTATTGAGAGATGAGAAAGAGAGAGTGGACTCTGACCGATTGAAACACGAGTTAATCTAAGTTGCGGTCAATCAATGTAGCACGCCGACGACTTGATTTAGGCAATACATACAGAATTTTTAAAAATAAATTTTTTTTAATTTTAATTCGTACTATTTTAGTCTGAGGATTCAAGTCATAAATTTAATTTTTAGTTTTGTTTAGAAATACTTTCACGTGCTAAATTTTTAAGGAGAGATTACTTTACTGCACAGTTGAAATAAAATATAAAAAAAAAATTATAAAAAAATGTGGGATGTAATTGATTATGTGATTGAAGGATTGGAGACGCCTCTAATTTGAAATGGTTCATTTCTTTTTAAATGAATTATTTTGTTCTTAATTTCTGTCCAATTTCAACAAATATTATCAATCAGATAAATTGACATAATATGAAAAATTAAAAGGTAAACTTGATATAAATAATTGAAATTATAGTGACCAAATTGACACCAAATTTTTTTTTTTTTACAGCAACGACAAGTATAATATGGCCAAAAAATGACAAGTATTATTTGGCCAAAAAAATTATCGTACTGATGAGACTGTATTTGATTGAGAGATTTGAAAAGAGAAAAGAAAAAAATAGGTGAAATATGAATAAAATATACTTATATTTTACTTAATTTCATACACACTTTTCTTTTTCCTTTCTAAATCTCTTTCTAAATTTTCTAACCAAACACAACATTAATGTATTGAGACATGCATACCACAAATGTAAACACATTGGACAAGCATCTTCGATAGGACTTGACTGCACTTAACTATTGTGGTAAGGGACTAAAATGTGACAAAATATATACTTTGAGAATCGATAAGCAACAAAGAATATATTTAGGGATTACATAAGTATTTGATAATTTTGATTTTGTTGAAACTTAAATATAAAATTATAAAAATATTTGAACTGCATTAATCAATTTAGTTTGACAAATTAATATTACATTTTGCATACTTAGGAGATGTTTGACAATTGGCTAAAATAATTAAAAAGGTCAAAGATTATTTCTCTTCTATTTACTTTTTTTTTTTTTACTTAGTCAAAAAAAAAAAAACCAACTAAAATAACAATTTCTCAAACAAACGTTAGGGCATGTTTGTTTGACTGACTCAGAGAAGGGATTGGATTGCTAGTAAGGCTACCTCACCTATGGCTTGTTTGGTAAGTCTTATTTATTCGTAAAAAAAAAAAAATTATATTTGATTTAGAATTTTTTATTTTATATAAAAATAATTTAACAATTCCATCAGTAACTATCTCTTCCACTATCATCAAAACAAATACATTTTTACTTAATTCCCTCACTAATAATTTTTACATTAATAATCTCTTCATTAACTATTCCCTCACTAACAATATCATCCAACTTATTACGTCAAATAAACGTGGCCTTATTGTATTTTCCATGCCAGACCGGCTCATATGCATTGTTAAGTTAGCTAATTTTGGATAGGCCTGTCTTTCCTAGATAAAAAGCAAGCACAATCATACTATTCTATTTCAGCTACCAAGTTATTCAACACTTCTATGCAACAAGCCGAACATGTTGAAGTTCTGTCACAGCCTCAATTTTCTGTTTCGAGCAAATGTCCTCCCAATCAGCAAATTTGGATCTTCTAGAGTAATTTTTTAAAAAATGATTTTAATTTAATTTTCTGATTGGTTGAAATTTAATTTTACAAAAATTAGAGGTACAACAACAATACAAAAAATTAGTTTAGGGTCACTTTTGTTGAATTCACCCATGTGTGAAAGGGGTGATCATCCAAGTCAAGTTTGGTTGGCAACAATGGGAAGGCAACCAACCAAAGTCCACCTTGGCGGCCACCAACCATCTTGAAGAGTCAAGGATGGAGGCTGCCCAAAGGCTCTCCCACCTACTCCCTCACCTATAAATGGAGGTTGAGAGGAGAGTGCAAAATGTGAGCAAACCGTGAGTAAGTGAGTGAGTAAGCAAACCGTGAACCAAAGAGTGCGAGAGATGTGAGGCGGAGAGACCGTCTCTCTCGGTGTGAGCGAGGGAGACGGGTGAGTGGCTGAGTGAGGAGAGTGTGAGCTCCTCCTCTATTGTAATCTTTCTGTAATCTCCTCATTGGTATAGTGATAATCGGTTACTCTCCCGTGGACGTAGGCATTGGGCCGAACCACGTAAAATATTGTGTCTCCTTGTGTGTGGGTGTGTTTTTCTGCTTGTTTTGATTTCTATAAGGTCTTGGGCGGGATCCCAGATCCCAACAAGTGGTATCAGAGCCTCGTCGGTGGCGTTTCGGAACAAAAACAGCGTGTTGTTTGAAACTGCCCAGAAATCAAGTTGCTCGAAATCAGGTTTTGAGCATACCAGGAGCAAGGGCTCGATAAGAGGAGTCCAACCATATAAAGCAGACACCCAAAGGAGCTGCCACGCGCCCTCACGCGCCGCCTGAAGAAGGCGCGTGAGGCACAGTCTCGGCACGCGCCGCCACGCGCCGTGTAGGCAGCCGGCGCGTCGGCCCAGTCGCAGGCACGCGCGCCCACGCGCGGATGAAGGAAGAAGACGAGTGGGGGGAGGCGCGTGTATGGCACGCGCGTGCCACGTCAGCAGCCACGTCAGCTGCCACGTCATCCGCAGGAGGAAGAATCCTGTGTTTCGCGGCGAAGGTACAACCGCAGATCTGAGGCGTACAAAATGTTTTGGCTAGATCGAAGCCATTTGGAGTCCGTTTTTGGTGATCCAATAGTGGTTTCCGACTATTTGGAGTATTCCGGACACATCCGTACGGTCAGAGTTTGGAGATGGAGTTTCTGTAAAAAGAAGGCAGATTAAAGTGGCAGACGGCGTTAGGGACAGTGGACGGAATATTCTGTTGGAACACGGAATATTCCCTGAACTTCTGAAAATTGCAATTTGGCCCAACATTTTCAGAAAATTGTGGTGTGGCCCAGTTTTCGGGGATAGTTTTCAGTGAGGTCCCCGAAAATGCAGCGAAGGTTGGTTTCTCGCTAAACGGACCGCTCCGGATGCAACCGCGAGGTCAAAATAGTGAAATTCTGAACGGTTTGGAAAGATTGTCAAAACATGGGAGTTTGTCATCTTCAATACTCGAAGGAAGGTTGCCGGATATTGTGGAACGCTGCGGATTCACTGAAGAGGTTAGAATGGGCAGATTCTGACCCGATTGGACAACCAGATACAGATTGAGATAGATCATTGAAGACCAGAGGAGATCAGGCTTGATCAAATGGCAGATCGAGGGAGATCAGGATTGGTCAGGGGCGATCAGAGGATTGCAGACATGATTATCTCAAGATCAAAGGTCTAGGAAAGTTCTGTCAAAAAGACACTGTCTAAGGAGACTGGTTCTTAAGTGGGACCGGTTGTGACCCCACCAGTCTTTCCTGGGAACTTTCCTAGTTGTTGAGGTGATCGGAGGATCTGGTTCAATCAAAAGAAAAGACCATTCATCGACAGATAGATGATTTGGCAACCAGTACAGGCTCAGGGAAATACTGTGGCTATTGGAGCTACTGTATACGAGAAGGTACTAATGGTATGTGGACATGTAGAACAATAGTTGCAGTGGAGCATACTAAGCGCAGAAGTACAATTGCAGACGTGCAACAGTGCAAGGGTACGCTAGAGTGTCGTACAGAGGCGCGAGAAGAGTGTGCAGCAGCGGGTTGTTGACAGGTCACAGGAACTTCCAGACAGAGAAATTGAGACAGGTAAAACGCAAGAGTGCGTGCCAAGGAGTGGCAAGTCTTATTTCTCTATGGTGGTTTCTTTAGTTCCATGGCAGCGGAGGATAGAGTTGATGCGGATCTCTCAGGCGAGCTCGACGCAAGGAGACCAGAAGCCATGGGTACGGGCACTATGCAAGGAATTGCATAGCTGACGATGCTTTGACAGATGGAGCTACTGTCAACCATCAATCTACTGGACAGCAAATCAGGGATTGCAAAGGCACAGACAACAAGCGTATGTGGAAACGCCAGGAGGTTGTTCAGAAGTGCAGAGGGCAAAGGCTGAAAGTTCAGAGGAAAAGCTCCGAGCAAAGAAGACAGAGGACGTTGATGAGATAAACAACGAGTTTTCTATTGCTCCAATGACTGGTCCTGCGAGGTAATGCATGACAGTCAAGGGCATCCCAGCAGGGGGTGCAGGACATCCAATCAGGGGGTGTCGGATATCTTGGTTGCGCAAGTTCAAGCATAGCAGGTATAGACATCCGAGACAGGAAGCATGGAAGAGATCTGTGGGAGATAGGAGCAGTGGCTCTCTCCAAATCAGAGAGTGGTGTGAGTTGAGTTGAGGATGTCGGATTCCCTCCTCCTCTTATATCTCTGGTGTTTTATCTCTAGCTTCAGGGGATGCAGCCTCTCAGTGAAGAGATGCAGACTATGTTGAATTTGGGCGTGACAGGATTAGCAGCAGTGTGTGCAGTGGATCACCTCACATGGGTTGAGGGGGTGATTTGTTGAATTCACCCATGTGTGAAAGGGGTGATCATCCAAGTCAAGTTTGGTTGGCAACAATGGGAAGGCAACCAACCAAAGTCCACCTTGGCGGCCACCAACCATCTTGAAGAGTCAAGGATGGAGGCTGCCCAAAGGCTCTCCCACCTACTCCCTCACCTATAAATGGAGGTTGAGAGGAGAGAGCAAAATGTGAGCAAACCGTGAGTAAGTGAGTGAGTAAGCAAACCGTGAACCAAAGAGTGCGAGAGATGTGAGGCGGAGAGACCGTCTCTCTCGGTGTGAGCGAGGGAGACGGGTGAGTGGCTGAGTGAGGAGAGTGTGAGCTCCTCCTCTATTGTAATCTTTCTGTAATCTCCTCATTGGTATAGTGATAATCGGTTACTCTCCCGTGGACGTAGGCATTGGGCCGAACCACGTAAAATATTGTGTCTCCTTGTGTGTGGGTGTGTTTTTCTGCTTGTTTTGATTTCTATAAGGTCTTGGGCGGGATCCCAGATCCCAACAACTTTAAGACAAATCATTCTAAATAATCTTGACTTTGGAACTTGAGATTGTTCTTATATGTTGTTATTATCTCTCTTGTACTCGGGCTTTTTTTTTTTAAATATATTTTCCCTACTTATAAATGAAATTCTTATTTTAAAAATAAAAACTATCCCTTACTAGGTGTGAAACTTGAGTTTGAGTCTTATCAATACAAATGTAATTTTTCTTCATTTTACGTGTAGTTTTATGTGACCTATTTGTTTGTTTGTTTGTTTTTTTTTTTTTTATAATTATTTTAAATAATTCACAATGGATTATCTAATTCTCAATATATCTTACTTGACACTGTAGAACCACTACATCATAAGATAGGTCCATGTCGACAGATCTCAATCTAACCAGGACAAGTCTCCAATAATTATCGGGTATATGTATGAGAAAGGATTGTATGTATTAGAGGACTAGTCAGAGCAAAGTCCCACATGCCTATTTTATTTCCGAAAAGTGGTGGAGATCTTTATAATTTTTTCACAATTTATTTTATAGTGATATAATCTGATAGGTATCAATTTTTAATTAGTTAAATACTCAAAGACCGATTACTCTTATAAATATATTTATGAGTATAAAATATGAGCGTCTAACATTATTGTTACCTCTCCAACTCGCCGCTCACTTAAAAAAAAAAACCACCAATGGTGTTGAATTATTTATTCAATAAAACAAGAATTTAAAACAAATCACTAGAGGACAACGTCTTCTTCGAGTCTTTAATAAATGTATAGATAGATCCATAGGATTTGCACAAAACAGGAATTCGACTGATGAAAGATCCTTCCCCATATATATCTAATCGAAAAATTGTGGACGTTGCTGTTATGCCATGTTTGGTTCTCATGGAATGTGTGGTGAAAACAAAAGCCACTTGGGCAATTAATTAAAGCCCAGTCAAACACAATGTAATTAATTAAATTGAAAATTGTATTTGTATCACTAGTTGTAATTATCATTTTGTATATTACTTGTGTAAATATATTAAATAATGTTATATGCACCAATTATTACAGTAATTAATATACCAATTGATGATGTGACATAATTTACGAGGTTTAGTATTTGTAATTATATAATGAATGGAGTCAATAATAATATCATAATAGTATTGGTACACTCGTTAGTATACTAATTAGTGCATGTAGCCCTACCGAAATATATTTGATATCTTTAATTTAAAAATTAAAAATTAATAAAAAGTACCAAAGGCAAATAATATCTTAATATGATTGACATGAGTCGTAACAAAATTTGATGACTGGTGTATACAATGTACTTTTTAGTGAGTTTTTGAATTTTAAAAATTTCAGTATTTTTTTTTTTTTTTAAGTTTTTAAATTTTTTTTTATGACTTTTTTTTATTAACAAATCTTGTTGGAAACTGACAGCCATTTGGACGTTTTTAATATGAAAAAATGAACATGCTAATTTTTTTGAAAGAGAAATGGTGACAAGCCCTTGTGTCAAAGTCACTGTAAGCCCTTGTGTCAAAGTCACTGTACGTAAGTGCATACGCAAATAGGGTTATTTTGAAAAGTTAATTACAAATTGATTTTTTAATTTTTTTTGATTTTTTTTTTAAAAAAAAATATGTAAAAAGATAAAAAGATAATATGACCCAAGATAAATTAAAAGTTAAAAGATAACTTTTAACTATTTTTCCAAAATAATCTATAATAATGAGATCCTCTTGATTTTTTTCTTATTATTTATTTATATAGATTTTAGATTGAATTTTTAAATAATTAAGATTTAATTTTATAAAAATTAAGAATCTAAAAGTGTTAGATTGAAAATATAATAATATTAATAAGTACTTTTAAAAAAATTCCAACCTTACAAAGAAAACTGTTGGCACCATAAATTTTCAATTTTATTATTTATTATTTATATAATTGTAGGATATATGACACCCTCCTACTTATTTGGAGGTTATGAAATGTGAAAAGATGATGGAGAACAAAGTGGAGAGCATGGAGCATGAAATGGAGTTTGAAGGAAATTATGGAAGATCGTGGAGTATGAAATGGAGGTGGAATAGTGGGTAGTTTTAGATAATTTTTTCCCACAAATGTTTATCTATAAATAGTCATTCATTGCTACATTGTAAATAGCCATTCATTGCTACGTTATGACAACAATTCAAGATCAATAGTCCCCACCACTTTAGCCATTGTAGGCCTTTCCATTGAACCAATATGTAAACAATTGTAGGCTACTTCTACAAAGTACTTTAGACTTTGTGGTGTTATTTGCCCAATCAATGAGGGATCAATGTTCCCTTTTTAATGTGTCGTTGAGCCCAAAGGATTAAACTAATTTCCTCCTCCTTGAGTCTTTTATCCACTAGCAGCCTCCCATAGAGCACTTCCAACAACACCACACCAAAGGGATACACATAAAATTTATTGGTTAGTTTCTGGGTATAGAAATAATCTGGATCGAAATATCCAAATGTACCTTTAACTCTCGTACTAACGTGGGTTGCAGAATGTCTCGCAGTGCCCTTAGATAGCCCAAAATCTGAAATCTTGACTACCCATTTCCCATTTAACAGAGTATTTGTGGTCTTCATATCTTGGTATATGAAATTTTGATCGGTACCAGTATGAAGGTAGTCTAACCCTCGTGCTGCACTGATGCACATGTTGAGTCTTCGCTCCCATGTGAGATGAAAAGTACTAATTTCAGTTTGGTTTCTACTTCTTTTATAGAAATGATCAGCTAGGGTCCCACGAGCCATATATTCGTAAACAAGGATCATTTCTTGGCAGTCGATGCATTGGCCGATTAGAGCAACAAGATGAGTGTGTCGGAGCTTAGACAACATCTTGACCTCATTCCAGAACTCCTCTGCGCCTTGATTGGACTCTGCATTCAACCGCTTTATGGCAACAGGTGTAGCACCGTTGTCGATGAACCCCTTATGTACCTTACCAAATCTGCCAATCCCAATAACTAATTCTTCATTAAAATTGTTGGTCATTGATTGTATCTCAGCTAGTGAAAAGCAACGGCATGAGTACTCAGATTCAATCACAATGCTCATCATCAACACTTAAACCAACCATATCTTTGATATTTGGGAGCCTAAATATATGATAGAATCTATCAGTAACACTAAAGATTGTGAAGAAGGGTTGAACTTCATGGATAAACAACGTGCTTTGGGAATTGAAGATCTGCAGAGAATACCGACCTGTGAGGCTGCCCAACCGGGGTTTAATCGGAAACCCCTTCGATGATAAAGTCAAGGACTAAGGGAAAGGAAGATGAGAGAATACAGAGTGTGTATGTGTTAAGTGTATGGATTTTCTGATGCCTTGAGAGTGAATAGTGTTTACCTTTTATAGGAGAACGTTGTTTGTCGTTCAAGTCCTTCTCTCTTCGCCATTTGTCCAATGTGCCTTATTCGTGGTCGCCTGACACTCGGGTGCAGGTCTGTTTTGTTTGTCTCATTAGCAGTCATCTCTCATTGGAGGAGGACGACCAATCCGCCTGTCATTTAGATGCAGGTCTGTCATATATGCATGTTGTCCCTCTACACCTCCATGTCTCCACATTCTGTTCATACAGAGGGAGAGAAGTAGAGTTGTTTGTCTCTTGTGGGCCCAAGAAAGGGCTTCAGTGAATTGGCCTTCTTTAAGTTGGTCTACTCTAGAATGGTTGTCCAACCAGGAGGTCCAACATGTTGCTCAGCCCACTTCGAAGTCATTGTCTGTCCATCCAAGAGGTTCAACATGTTACTCAACCTACTTCGGAGTGGTTGGCTACCCGTCCAGGAGGTCCACCGTGTTACTCGGCCCACTTTGGAGTGACATTCGTACATTAGGCCGAGCTCCTATGATTGTCTTGCTTCGGAGCAAGTGTTGGCCATAGGGCCGAGGTCCAACCTAGCTCAACCTCGGAGTGAGCATCGCATTGGGCCTAGCACCGAGACTTGGTTAATTTTTACCCACTTCATTTGCCCCTGGCTTGCGCTTACATTTGGCAAAGCGGAAGCCAATTCTGTCACAAACTTCGAAGTTTGGTTGATCACAACTTAATTTGAACTTCGTGAGTTGGATTCAAAATTATTGTTTGGCCCAACATTTGCGTTTGCCCAATATTTCGTAGCTCAGTTGTGCCCTCAAACTAAATGTGTATCTTCGCTAGCCTCGTAATTGTCTAGCTTGGTGCTCTTTCAGTCGGTTGAGCGTCGTTTCTTGACTTGAAAATATATATGCAGAATAGTATATATATATATATATTTTTTTTCAGTGTTCGTCGACTGGGCCGAGCAACACAGCGACGCTTCAAAGTAGGCCAACTGTGCTTTATCACAGCTTTGTTCTAATTTGAAAGACATATTCACTATCTTTTTGCTTGGTCCTACTTGTAGGAGATAAATTGGTGTTAGTCTCAATGCTTGGTTGGCCAAGTCCTGCCCCTCCACTCTGTTCGGTCTCGAAGCATAGCTTGCTAACATTGCTCGGTCATGCGAATCATGCACCATTTTCTTGTTTGGACATGATTAGCACGTCTATTTGTTCAGCTCGTTTCTTCATATATTGGTCGGTCATTTTACCTTCAGCTTAAGAATTATCCGTCACTTAGTTAGTCGGCCGTAGCAGCTTGTTTGCATAGTTTTTGTTTTTCAACACCGAGTTGCTTGGTTAGCCCTAGCAGCTTTGGCGTTGCTAGTTTGCATTTTTTAATTCGGTTTCTCTACCACCAAGCTACTGTCAACCTTAGCACCTCTTATCTTGAGAGTTGTCTAGCACATAGTCGTTATAGTCATAGTATCGACTTCGATAATATTGACTCTCGTCGGGCACTGCACTCCTTCGACCTTTGCTTGTTGTTTGTAGTGTATTTATTTGGTAGAATGTTGCACTTCCAACTTTGTTTGTTGTCAATCTTTTTGTTGTTTACTCGGGCTATGAAACTTGGTTTTGCTTAGCTAGTTTTGACCCACTTCCTTTGCTCGGTCCATTTTGGAGTGGATGTTAGGCGTCCAATCAACCACTGTTGCTTGGTCCACTTCAGAGTGAACATTGAGCGTCCGACCAACTTTCATTGCTCAGCCTACATCGGAATGGGTGTTGGGTATCCAATCAACCTCTGTTGCTCGGCGTGCTTCCGAGTGGGTGTTGGGCGTCCAACCAACCTTTGTTGCTCGGCCTAGGCATTGGGTATCAGACCAACTTCTGCTGCTCGGCCCAGTCGTTGGGTGTCCGACCAACTTTTGTTGCTCGGCCCAAGCGTTGGGCATCTGACCAACTTCTGCTGCTTGGCCCAAGCATTGGGCATCCAATTAACTTTTGTTGCTTGGCCCAAGCATCGGGCATCCAACCAACTTCTATTGCTCGGCCCAGGCATTGGGCGTCCAACCCACTTTTGTTGCTCGGTCCACTTCAAAGTGAGCATTAGGTGTCCGGCCAACTTTTGTTGCTCGGCCCAATTCGGAATGGGTGTTGGACATCCAATTAACATCCATTGCTCGGCATGCTTAAGAGTAGGCATTGGGCATCCAACCAACCGCTGTTGCTCGGTCGAAGCGTTGGGCGTCTGACCAACTTCTATTGCTTGGCCAAGGCATTGGGCATCCGACCAACTTTTATTGCTCGGTCTACTTCAGAGTGAGCATTGGGCGTCCGGCCAACTTCTGCTGCTCGGCCCACTTCAGAATGGGTGTTGGGCATCCAATTAACTTCTGTTGCTCGGCCCAAGCTTTAGGCGTCTAACTAACTTCTATTGCTCTGCCCAAGCGTTGGGCGTTTGACTAACTTTTGCTGCTCGGCTTACTTCGAAGTGGACGTTCAGAGTCTAACCAACCTCCATTGCTTGGCGCGCTTCAAAGTGGGCGTTGGGCATCCAACCAACCTCTGTTGTTTTGTCCAAGCATTAGACGTTCGACTAACTTTTGTTGCCTGGCCCAATTGGAAGTGGGTGTTGAGCGTCCAACCAACCTCTGTTCCTCGGGGTGTGCTTCAGAGTAGGCGTTGGGTGTGCAACCAACATTTATTGCTCAGCCCAAGTGTTGGGCGTCCAGCCAACTCTTGTTGCTCGATCTGCTTCAGAGTGAGCATTGGGCATCCGACCAACTTCCGTTGCTCGGCCCAAGCTTTAGGCGTTTAACCAACTTCTGTTGCTCGGCCCAAGCATTAGGTGTCAGGCCAACTTCTGTTGCTCGGCCCAAATGTTGGGCATATCACCAACTTCTGCTGCTTGGACCAAGTGTTGGGCGTCTAACCAATTTCTGTTGTTCATCCCTTTTCGTAGCTCTTCCGCTTTGTAGCACCTTCGCTAAGCCGAACTCCTTTTTTTGTAATGAAACTTTAAGTTAATGAAGTATTTTCGAAATTTGCCAAGTGTTAGACTTGTAACTTGCACTTTCAATTTCTTTATGTTTATGTTGTTTTCCCTCAAACCGAGCATCAAGGATGTAACCCTACATTGTTGGTTGTTCGGCCATACTTCACCTTATACCTTTGAAAAGTAGAGTTGCTCTTCCGGTCGAGCAGTAATAGGGGAACCTTGCAAGATTGTCCATTTGGCCTTAACTGAAGTTAGTTGTCTTGCCCCTGGCCGAGCAGAAGATTCTTGGCAACAAGGGTTGTCTGCTCGATCAAATTAGGCTCCGTGCTCTCTTGCCAAATAGAGGCTCTGAGGGCGAGCGGGGTGTGTGGTTGGTCAGGCCAAGCATGGTGTCTCAGGAAAATTTAAGAAAGAAAACTTTCCATACCACGACCGAGCAAAGGCTCCGAGGTTGAGTGAGGCATCTCGTTCGTCAGACCAAGCTTCATGCCTTAGAAAAATTTTGAAGAAAGAACTTTTTATGCCCCCTATCCGAGTAGAGGCTCCAAGACCAAACGGGGCAACTGATTGGTCAGACCAGGTGCCGTGCCTTCGAAAAATTGAGAAAGGAACTTTCCATGCCCCTAGTTGATTAGAAATTTTAAAGGCGAACGGGGTGTCTCATCGGTCAAACCAGGCTTTGTACCTTAGAAAAATTTTGAGGAAAGAACTTTGCATGCCCCTAGCCGAGTAGAAGCTTCGAGGCCAAGCGGACAGTCTGTTCGAACAGACTAGGCTTTGTGTCTTAGAAAATTTTGGGCAAGTTTTACTCATCGGAGAGTGTAGCTTGGCTCTTCATAAATCGCAAGTTATTATCATGGACCATGCTTTCAAGTAATGATACTTGGCACAACTTCCACCAAGCTATACCACTTGGCGCCCTACTCCGACCAAAGGGCCGAGTTTTCGGGCTGGGGTGTAGGTTAAGACCCGTAACCCATTCTTGCTCAATTGTTGAGTGAAATATGGACAACACATGAAAAAGAAACTTATCGGAGAGTGTAACTTGGCTCTTTGTTGTGTGCAAGTTGTTACCGTGGATCATGCTTTCAAGTAATGGTACTTGGCACAAATTCCACCAAGCTATACCACTTGGCACCCTATTCACGACCATGGGGCTAGGGCATGTGTTAAGACCCCCGTTACCCATTATAGAGGATGAATTTCGACGGACTGTACTTCAAGGGAGCTTCTACAGCTTCAATCTCAAGGCAGAGCGAAGAAGGAGGTGGCCACCAACTGATCCAGAGCGCGACGCTCTCGTTGGTATACAGACCGGTCCAAGTGGTTCCTCTCCCTGTCAAGCCAGCGCTCCTCTTCCATATCTTGTTGATGCTTCTCTTCCTTGCATAGTTGTCGTTCCTCTTCTCTGTCGTTGTTCAGCCAACTTCTCAGATCGTGTGGCCGCTCATCATGGTGGTAAGGAAGAGTTTCTGATAGGCGACTGATGGTCCTTTGCCTTTTATGGGAAGCCTCTTGTAGGTTTTTTGTTCAGAGGTTATCCGTCCGAATGCTAGCCCTTTCACTATGCACTGGAATCGGCCGGCTACGTTCTCCACGAGTAGGGCCACGGCTGGAGTGCCCCTTGTGAGGCGGCGGAGGAGTACGTCTCCTTTGCGATGGTCCTCTAATGGACTTTCTTGGCTCCGTGGGGGTCGTTAAGAACTTCATTCATTGGGTGCGAAGCTCAGTGATCTCTAAACCCATTGAGTCGATGATGTGATCACGGTGGTCTCTCTCAACAAAAAGAAGCTGAGACGATTCGACGACAATGACACGACATCGCTCTGCCATGGTGGGTGTCTGATCATCATGGTTCATAGGGTCATCGTGCGCTGAGGGGAATGCCAGACCCTTGTCTTTGGTCCTCTCCGTCATTAAAGTCCTTTCTGCTAACCCAGAATGTGGTATATCTTTGATTCCCATCATCGGAGTTCGTTACGAGGCAAGCAGTTGTTTTCCCATAGACAGCTCCAATTGTGTGGGGGTGATTTCCGCACTATGAAGAAGGGTTGAACTTCGTGGATAAACAACGTGCTTTGGGAATTGAAGATCTGCACAGAATAACAAACGGTGAGGCTGCTCGACCAGGGTTTGGTCGGAAACTCCTCCAATGATAAAGTCAAGGACTAAGGGAAAGGAAGATGAGTGTGTATGTGTTAAGTGTTTGGATTTTCAGATGCCTTGAGAGTGAATAGTGTTCACCTTTTATAGGAGTAGATTGTTTGTCGTTCAAGTCCTTCTCTTTTCGCCATCTATCCAATGTGTCTCATTCGTGGTCGTCTCCCATTGGAGGAGGACGACCACTCCGCCTGACACTCGGGTGCAGGTCTGTTTTGTTTGTCTCATTAGCGGTCATCTCTCATTGTAGGAGGACGTTCACTCCGCCTGTGATTCAGATGCAGGTCTGTCATATATGCACATTGTCCCTCTACACCTCTATGTCTCCACGTTCTGTTCATACAGAGGGAAAGGAGCAGAGTTGTTTCTCTTGTGGGCCCAAAAAAGATCTTCAATGAATTGGCCTTCTTTGAGTTGGTCGACTCTAGAATGGTTGTCTAACTAGGAGGTCCAACATGTTGCTCAACCCACTTCGGAGTCGTTGTCTGTCCATCCAGGAGGTTCAACATGTTACTCAACCTACTTCGGAGTGGTTGGTTACCCATCCAGGAGGTCCACCATGTTGCACGGCCCACTTTGGAGTGACATTCGTACATTAGGCCGAGCTCCTGTGATTGTCTTGCTTCGGAGCAAGTGTTGGCCATAGGGCCGAGGTCCAACCTAGCTCAACCTCAGAGTGAGCATCGCATTGGGCCTAGCACCAGGATTGATTAATTTTTCCCCACTTCAAAGATGATAAAAAAAGATAGAGTTCTTGAGGTGTTAAGATTCTCTAGAGTTTGAATCCTCTAGTGATCTTCTAAAGTGATTCATTCAAGGGCTGATATTAAGTCTCACCAAAACGATGTCGTTTTTGGTGAGCAATTTCAAAAAAAAAAAAAAAAAAAAAAATCAGAATTCAAAACATCGAATTGTTCCTTTGAAGCATTACACAGAGAGAGAGAGAGAGAGAGAGAGAGAGAGAGAGAGAAGGGCTGAGAGAGGAGAGAAGAGGAGGAGCCACCCCCACCTCGCCCTTTCCCACTCCAACACTCTGCCGCCGCCGCTACCACCCCACCGCCGACGCCTTGCCTGATATACTCTAATAGTTTCACTTTTCTCTTATTTTCTATGATCTGTGCTTGTGTTCAGACATATGTGAATATATATGTATATCCTATTTAGGAGCTGGGTTTGTGAATATTTCCGTTTATTTTTTTGTATTTGTTTTTGCTTTCTTTGGATTTTTCGAGCTGGGTTTCTTTTGATTTCTATGGATTTATATATATATATATATATATCCTTTTTGATTTCTTTTGATTTTTTGTGAATATATCCTATTTAGAAGATAAACCCACGTCCAAGCCTTCTCTCTTCAATTTGATGCCCAAGTTACCAGAAGAAAGAGAGAGACAAGAAGAGAGAGAGAGAAGAAGATAAACTCATAACTTGATGCCTTCTCTGCAATGTCAGCTATAGTATTTTCTTCCTCCAAAACCCACCTCCATGCCTTCTCTCTTCAATTTGATGCCCAACAACTTGCCAGAAAAAAAAAATACAAATACAAGCATAAATCCACAGAGGTGGATTTATCTTCTTGTCTCTCTCTCACTCTGTTTTTTTCAAAGCACTAATATTTTCATTTTCAGTTTCTTCTTCTTCTTCTTCTTCTTCTTCTTCTTCTTCTTCTTCTTCTTCTTTTCTCTCTCTCTCTCTCTCTCTCTCTCTCTCTCTCTCTCTCTCTCTGTGTGTGTGTGTGTGTGTGTATGTGTGTGTGTGTGTAATGCTTCACAACGAACGCTAATATATAACCGATATAGCACATACCAAGGTACCCACTTTGAGTTCACTACTTCTTTCCATATGTCTCTATAAAAGAGAGAATATCCATAACCAAGGATACATAACACTGGTACCCTTCCCCAAAATACTAACACAACCACAAAACAATTATTCGAACAACCACATTGAGACTCCATTCAAATCACACATCACCTACCACATAACACATAATCATGCTAAGTCTACAAAGATAGTTATCCGTTCCAGCGCTCGCTTAGATTTCCCATTAGAAACAACATTGATCAAGCACGTTTCTAACAAGACCTCCAAGTTAGTCAACTAGACACCAAATAATATCTATGAGTCTTAACACCATACCTACATAAAATACAACACATAAGCTTGTTATTACATAGCACATAACATACAAATGTCCTCACTGAGCATGATAAACCCACTATGGCTAACCACTTCCCACGAGCCCAAGGTTTTCAAACTCGATTAGCTTTGATACCAAGTTGTCACACCCTGAATTTACACGATCCGACCCATGTGAATAAACGATCCACCGATGAACAATAGATAACAACTCTCATGTAAATGAATATAATATAGTTACACAATACACATGTTTATCCAATTTTATACATTCCTAAATACAACATCAAAGTCGAATGAATGTTCTGTAACTAAAAACATACACAGATGTTATAAATTAAATGGAATGCCCTGAGCCATACATCATACACAAGGGTATAACCCTTACAAGAATGGCACACAACCAATAAATAACATAAATGGCCCATGACCTACAAATAACTGAACCACCCTACACTGTTCTGAACACAATTTCACATCACAGTTCACAACCACACATGTACACCTAAAAAACATTTTCATCCACGTAGGGTGAGCATAAAGCTCAGTAGAGAATATTTTAAAAACTAAACATGCTCCACCAGCATAAATGATCATGATGCTATACATATATACAATATGCCAAAATGCGTTTTCAAATCCATTTGATTTCTCAATAAAATCCTTTATTTCCAATTATCAAAACCTTACGTTTAATCAAAATGTTTTCCGAGTTCAAATCATCCGTTTGATATAAAATATCTTTCCAAAAACTAATCCAAGTATGTCAATACCAACCAGCAAAAACATTGCTAAATCAATTGCGACTACATCACTGAACAAAAAGCAAATAAATTGCTCAAAACATTTCTAAACATCCTGTTCCAAAACCAATATAATAGTAAATAAAATGGACAAGTCTCCAAAACAAATACATCCTTTCATGAAAATTTCATCTGTAGGAAACCGTAAACCGGAATCCATATAAACGTAGGCTATACAAGCACTATTATTGCCATTTCACAAAAATTTCGTCCGCGAGATTGGGACCCATGTATACGCGTGGGTTTTAGGCTTTCACCATGGACATTGAGGTCAACTTACTTCAAAAAGACAATGCTTACTTCCCAGATTCACCATTTTATTTACCTTTTTCAATAGTACAATACATGTAACTCAAAATATTATTTTTCCAAAACAATGCAAATGTTCCAAAACATAATACGAGAATTTCCAAAACCTCTTTCCAAAAATACGATTTCAAATTCTAAAAATTCATTACATGCTCCATGATATGAATGATTTCAAATTGCTAAATCCACATGCAATTTCTAACACACGACAATGCTATCCTTCACTGATAGCCAAAACAGTTATCTCTAATGCAATAATTAATAGATAACAATCCATATGTAGTTTTCCAAGAGAAGAACAACACCTATTTTCAAAATCCTACAACCATTTCCTTTCAATCTCTTTCCAACCAAACCATTTACCAAAAATCAATCCAACTACCAAAACATTATCATTTAGGATTTTTCTACAAATTGGGGTTTTTCCACTTTTAGAAATCCATATGCAATTTGTATACCGAAAATAACTGTAGTGGCATAACTATGGCCCCAAAACCCCCAATTTTCAAAAAACCCTCAAGATAAAATAACATTTCAAAGTCAACCAAATGACTACCAAATATAAATAACAAAATACACCACAAATACGATACCAAGCTCATATTGATTTTAGGAAATAGACCCCACCTCTTGAAGCGAAAAGGAGGACTCAAAAAAAAAAAACTCAAAGTCGATGAAACTATGAAACTCTTAGATAAAAAAAAAGCCCTTGATAAGTGCTACAACCTTTCTCAAAGGACCAAGGTGAAAAGATATCTCTAACCAAGTAGATCTAGAGATGTATATAAGAAAAGTAGAGTTTCTAAGAAAGAGAGAGAGATTCATGGTTTAAAGAGGGAATGTCACGACCCCAACCCGCCCCTAGTAGGATGGTGCCGTGATGGCCAGTAATCCGGGATTACTGAAGGCCAAGTTACAAAAATTCACACACAATCAGAGTATAAATATATGGGGCTAGCATGTGCGGAAACAATAATTTACAAATACAAGTGGTCCATAAGAGCAGTGCATAAGTCAAATGGAATGGCATACATCTTTATGTAGCTTTACAACTTGAATACAGTTAAAATGAAGTACCAAAAATACATATTACATCTTAACAAAAGGCTTCTCAAGCCGACATAAACAAAATACATGGAATACAAGTCAAGAGACATAATATTCAGGATTGCCAACATAAACATTGCCGACATAACATGCATCCAAAACATCTTGCAAAACACACACACATCTCGGTGTAGCCGACCTCTTGCTTGTTACCTACATATATACATAGGGAGGGTGAGCTTGGATACTCAGTGAATGGTACAAGTAATAAAGGGGTTAAATGAATGATACCCGAGATCTTTGCAAAACATACATAGTATATCTTTGTCAAAACCATACATAACATAGCTTAGCTTGGCTTGAAATAAAACATCATTCGAAACTTGGTCTTTCAAAACTTACTTACATACTTAACATACGTCAATCTTAAAACATAACCTCGGCATAACCTTGGTCCTTCAAAACAAAAGCATAACCTCGGCATCGAGCACACCCGTTCATAGTCCATAGGTGGCTGATATCTTAACAAGGGGGCTACTTAGGCTTAACGTCCCCTAGCACGAAAGGACGGTGCTACTTCGGCTTAAAGTCCCCTAGCACGGAAGGACCCTCAAAACAAGATGTGCTACGAAAGTTTAGAGTCCTCCAGCACAAGGGACTTCCAAAACAAGGGAATAATCGACCCGGAATCGATTAGACAAACCCACCCGCACAAGGCAGTCGGTGGCAAGGGAGATATCTCAAACAAGGGTGCTGCGAAAGTTTAGAGTCCTCCAGCACGAGGGACCTATGTTACAAAGGCCCGTAGCCCTTTAACACTAGAGTATAAATCAAGGGTGTTGCGAAAGTTTAGAGTCCTCCAGCACAAGGGACTTTCCGAAAATGTCGTCAAAACAAAGCTTACTTGATACATAAAATAGGGATATCATTCATGCTTAACAAATACTTTTATCAAAACAAGGCAAAGCTTTATCAAAACTTACAACATAGCTTTATTAAAAATACCACTCACATAGCTCTTGGGACGTCGGGGTCAAGGCAAAGGTCCAAGTCCTACAAACACATGGCAAAATCTACTGAACATACATCTCAAAACAAGTCTTACATACATGCAAATGATCTCGGAAAAGATACAGGTAGTCAAAACACTGTTTTACATGTCAGGAAGACATGCTGGGTACCAACCAGGTCTTTGTCGAGGTCCCACACCTACTGGCCGAGGTGTGGCTACCTAGGCTTCGGCGTGCGGTTGCATGCTGAGGTGCGCACAAGACAAATTAAGGTGTAAGTGATCATGCAAGGTAGGCCAAGGTGAGATACGATGCTTGGCCTAAGTGTGAGGTCTAGGTAAGAGTGATCTCGACGACTACACCTCGGAAAGTGTGGTATGGAGATCTGGGTTTCCACTCGTGAAGAACAGGAAGAACATGAACATGAAGATCATGAAGAACATGAAGAACATGGATGCTAAAATCATAACTTCTTTATTACAAAAATCTGGGATTTCATGCTATGAGTTCGAAAACATGGACCTGGGTATCCATACCTGAAAATCATGTGAAAACAAACACAAAAACATGGATCTTGGCATGAGCTTTCGGATCAAAACATGACTTTTCTTGAAGAATACATGAATGCCATTTTCTCTTTCTAAAACCGAACTTCAAAGCAATGCATAGCTTACAAATCATATTCAATCATGCAATGCAATAACATAAACATAAAGAACGACAAGAGCAGATTAAGAATCTAACCTTAGAACACGGATCCAATGGTTCAATCTACACGGATCAAGCTTGGAAATATATTCTCCCTCAAGAACTACTCTGCCCCTTCTAGAGCTTCTCTCTCCTCTTCAAAACAAAGATATAGAAATGATAGGTTTTCTCCCTCTGCCGGCTGACTTAACACTCAGCTCGGACACGTGGCAACGGCTGGTTGGTTCTCCTAAAAAAGGTGATAGATTGACAAGACAAGACTATGACAAAGTGTATCTAACAAGCTACTCGGTATAGCACTCCGGCAAGTGACGACATCGGCTAACCACAAGACTTCGGCAACTAAGGTGACAATGACCTCGGCTAGGAAGGACAACACTTGTCTAAGCTGTGCCACACCTCGGCCCAGATGTGCCACACCTCGGTCTAGGTCATACCGCTCCAGGACAAGGTCACTCAGGTGCAAAGGTAACATCTCGGCCTAGATAATACACATCTCGGCCTTGGTGATTCATACCTCGGCCTAGATAATGACATATCGGCCAATATGTCAGGGCGAAGGTGGAGGTCAAACAAAGGGGTTCCAAGATACTTCTAGACTGAAGATGACCTCGGCTTGGAATGATCTAGGCTTAACATAACCTAGGCTTAGCATGACCTAGGCTTAACATAGCAGGAAAGGGACAAAGCATGCAAGCAACACTTGGACATAACACATAAACACAAAGCAAGACAAGATTCATGAATGCAAACTTAACAAGACAAAGCTATGTAAATGAACATGAACATGACTACAACATGAATATGGGTCGTTACAGCATCTTAACTTGGCAAAACATACGAATGTATACAAACATGACTAGGACATAAAATGTGGGTTGTTACCGGGAAGATAGAGAGAGAAAAGAAAAAGTGAATGAGAAAAGTGTGTTTGGGGTTTATTTATAGTAGTAGAATAATTTCCCTAAAGTCAAAGAAAAGAATAAGTCAAACCCTCGAAAAGTAGAGCCCAAACCCGAACCAAAAATCTGAAAATAACTCACAAGGGTCGACCCTCAAGACAGTGGTGTCGACCCTCAAGATGAAAGTGCTAAGACACTAATGTGTGCAATAGACAAGGGTCAACCCTAGGAACTATTGGGTATACCTCCTTATTAGAGTATGAGACCTAATTGGTTTATTAAAATATTTTGTTTGGTTTGGTGTTGGTTATAATATATTTTTTAATATATTATACCTAACTTTTGGAGCCCAATGAGTATTTTATAATCAGTTTGATAGTAGCTAGGGGTTGATAAAAAGCTCAAGACTCTACAATATATTTGATATTGTTTTGTTTTTTCGAAAGACGAAAGTAGTGGCTTTTTTGTGTGTGTGCGCGCTGGGTGATCATCATTGTGGACAAGCATGGTGCTACGGTTTTGATTTGGTGGGTGTGTTTTCTGCTGGTTCTCGGAAACTAATTTGGGTTATTATTTTGGGTCTTCTATAACTCTGTTTTGAAGACAATTTGTTCATCTATTTGGTGAGGTCTTTCCTTTTGTTTATTTGTGATTATTTAGAATTCACCTAAGGGTGGTTTGTGAGACCATTTGTGTCTCGTTTGTAATCGTTTAAAAATTCTTTGGTTGATAGTGAAATCATTTTTTTTCCCTAACAACTAGTATTAGAGCTTATGATTTATTTGGGCTTATTTATTTGTGTAAATCAATGAAGGGGAATGTGGGTTGTATGTCTAGCTTCAATGGAAGCAATTGGGTAACTTGGAAAACTAAAATGGAGGACTTATTATTTTGTAAAGATTTGTATGGACCCATTGAGGGTGATAATGCCAAACCTGAGGGTATGAAAGATGATGAATGAAAGAGGCTTAATCGAAAAGCCATTGGAGTTATCGGTCAATGGATTGATGACAGTGTGTTTCATCATGTTGCTATTGAAATTTCAGCACATGATTTATGGAAAAAATTAGAAAGCCTTCATGACAAAAAATCAGCCACAAATAAAGTCTTTCTGTTTCGAAAGTTGGTTAATTTAAAATATAAAGATGTTGGCCCCATTTCAAAACATTTGAATGAAATAAAGAGTATTGTTAACCAACTTACTTCAATGAAAATTATTTTTGATGATGAGTTGTAGGTTTTGATACTACTTAGTTCTTTGCCCAAAAGTTGGAAGACTTTGGTTATGACAGTTAGTAATTCGGCGCCCGATGGAGTTGTCACAATGAGCCAAGTCACTAGTAGCTTGTTAAATGAAGAAACTAGAAGAAAATCACCGGGTTCTTCTCATACAGAGGCATTTGTTGTGAGAGGTCGAAGCAAAACAAGGGGGAGGAATAAGACTCCTCATGGTCGTGATCAAAGCCATGACAAATCAAGAGATGGTTCTTTTTCAAAGAAAGACATTAAGTGCCATTATTGCCATGAGAAAGGGCACATGAAGCGAGAATGCCGAAAGCTCAAGAACAAAGAGAAAATGCATGACAAAAGTGTGGATAAGAAGCAAGAAGACACAACAACGGTTACTACCGATGATCTCATGGTTGTTTGTGAAAATGATTATATCAATTTTGTGGGCCAAGAGAGTAATTGGGTGATTGATTCCAGTGCTTCTTTTCATGTGATTTCTTGAGTTGATTTATTCACTACTTATAGCAAAGGAGATTATGGGTGTGTTTGAATGGGTAATGAAGGTTTGTCCAAGATTGTTGGCATAGGTGATGTTGGCTTGGAAACAAATTTGGGCTGCAAGTTGTTGCTTAAAGATGTGAGGCATGTTTCAGACATTTGCCTCAATTTGATCTCTACTGGGAAGCTAGATGATGAAGGCTGCAACAACAAATTTGGTGATGGAATATGGAAGCTCACAAAGGGTTCTTTAGTGGTGGCTAAGTGCAAGAAGACTCATACACTTTATTCAATGCAAGGAAAAATTTGTAAAGGTGTTGTCAATGCACTTGAAGATGATACTTCTACCGAATTATGGCACAAGCGGCTTGGGCACATGAGTGAAAAGGGGCTGCAAGTTTTGTTCAAGAAAGAGCTTCTACCCGGTTTGAAAGGTACAGATATTAAAACTTGTGTTCATTGTTTTGCAATCAAATAACATAGAGTTTCTTTTCATAAAAGTGTTGCTTGTGGAAAAGAAAATGCTTTGGAGTTGATTCATTCGGATGTTTGTTGTCCTTTGAAAGTTAGAACACATAGTCCTGCACTTTATTTTGTTACTTTCATTGATGATTATTCAAGGAAAGTTTGAGCTTTTATATTAAAAACTAAAGATCAAGTTCTTGATGTATTTAAGCATTTTCAGACCATGGTTGAAAGAAAAATAGGGCAGAAATTGAAGTACATCTGAACAGACAATGGTGGTGAATACCTTGTGCCATTTGATGAGCATTGTTGCAGCCAAGGTATTCGACATCAAAAGACAGTTAAGAAGACTCCTCAACAAAATGGCGTTGCTGAGAGGATGAACCGCACCATTGTGGAAAGAACAAGGTGTCTTCTTTCATATGCTAAATTGCCAAGATCCTTTTGGGGTGAGGCAATGAGGACAGCGGTTGATGTGATCAATTTGCCTCATTCCTATCCTTTGAATGGTGATGTTCTAGAAATAGTTTAGACCGACAAAGATGTGTCTTATGAGCACTTGAGAGTGTTTGGTTGCTGAGCCTTTGTTTACATTCCAAAGGATGAAAGGTCCAAGCTTGATAGCAAGTCAAGATAATGTATTTTTCTTGGCTATGGACGCGATGAATTTGGTTATAGATTGTGGGATATGGTCGACAAGAAAGTTATTCGAAGCCGTGATGTTGTGTTTCTTGAAGACCAAACAATTGAATACTTTGGTAAAGGTGGCAAAGGTGATCAACCAGAGCCAAAAATTAGTGATCTCATTGACGTGGATCCATTTTCTTCATCTTCAGTTGATGATGAAAATGGGGGAGATGTCCAATCACCTATTGAAGATATGGAGGATGACACTAATTCTAATGAAGTTGAGCCATAAATTGAGGAAGACAATCCAACTCAAGAACCGCCATCACAACTTGAGTTGAGAAAATCTACAAGGGACCGACAACCTTCAAGAAAGTATCCTCCCAATGAATTTGTGTTGATATCTGACAAGGGGAGCCCGAGAGCTACCAAGAAGCAATTGAGCATGCAAAGAAAGGTGATTGGAAAAAGGCCATGGACGAGGAGATGAATTCCTTGCTTGAAAATCACACTTATGATTTGGTGAAATTGCTTAAGGGGAGGAAAATTTTGAAAAATAATTGGGTCTTCAAATTGAAGAATGTTGGCAAGAATCTGAGGTACAAAGCACGTCTTGTTGTGAAAGGCTTTAGGCAAAAGAAAGGTATTGACTTTGATGAAATTTTCTCGCCAGTTGTGAAGATGTCTTCTATTTGGGTTGTACTTGGCATGGTTACAAGTATGAATCTTGAAGTTGAATGACTTGATGTGAAGACCGCATTTCTTTATGGTGATTTTGAAGAAGAAATCTATATGGAGTAACCGGAAGGTTTTGTGAAGAAAGGGAAAGAGAAATTTGTTTGCAAATTGAAGAAAAGTTTGTATGGCCTCAAGTAAGCCCCGTGGCAATGGTACAAAAAATTTGACTCTTTCATGATGAATAATGGTTTTTCTAAAACCACTTTGGATCATTGTATAGCTGTGAAAAAAATTTCGAATGACAAATTTATTATTCTTTTGCTTTATGTCAATGGCATGTTAATTGTACGTCAAGATTGTAATATGATTAACAAGTTGAAGTTAGAGTCGAACAAATCTTTTGCCATGAAAGATTTGGGATCGGCAAAGCAAATACTTGGTATGAAAATTGTTCGTGATCCCAAAAAGGGGCTCATTTGGTTGTCTCAAGAAAGCTACATTGAAAAGGTTCTTGAGAGATTCAACATGGATAAAGCAAAGCCGGTTGGTTGTCCACTTGTAGGTCACTTCAAGCTTAGTTCGAATCAATGTCCTACAAGTGAGAAAGACAAGGAAGAGATGTTGAAAATTCCTTATGTTTCAGCGGTTGGTTATTTGATGCACGTCATGCTTGTACAAGGCCGGATATTGCTGACGCCGTTGGTGTGGCGAGTCATTTTCTCTCTAATCCAAGTAAAGAACATTGGGCAGTAGTGAAGTGGATTCTAAGATATCTTTGAGGGACTTCGAAGGTGTGTTTGTGTTTTAGGGATGGTAAGCCGATGCTTGATGGGTTCACGGATTCTGACATGGCAGGTGATGTTGATTCTAAGAAATCTACTTTGGGATATTTGATGACATTTGCAGGGGGAGCTATGGCATGGCAATCTAAATTTCAAAAATGTGTAGCTCTCTCAACTACTGAAGCTAAATTTATTGCCATTACGGAAGCTTGCAAGAAAGAGTTATGGTTAAACAAATTTTTGCAAGAATTGGGTTTGAAACAAGAAAGGTATGTGCTTTATTATGATAGTCAAAGTGTTATTCATTTGAGTAAAAATTTTACTTTTCATTCTAGATCAAAACATATTGGTGTGAGATACTATTGGATTCGTGATGTGCTAGATTTGAAATTGTTGCAACTCGAAAAGGTTCACACATATGATAATATTTCAGATATGTTGATTAAGACTTTGTCAAGGGACAAACATTTAAAGTGTCGAACTTTGGTGGGTACGGTTCATGTTTCCACCTAAGTCGGAAGGGGGAGAATTGTTGGGTATACCTCCTTATTGGAGTATGAGACCCAATTGGTTTATTAAAATATTTTAGTTGGTTTGGTGTTGGTTATAATATATTTTTAATATATTATACCTGACTTTTGAAGGGCCAATGAGTATTTTATAATCAGTTTGATAGTAGCTAGGGTTTGATAAAAAGCCCAAGACTCTACAATATATTTGATATTGTTTTGTTTTTCCCAAAGAAGAACGCATCGGCTGTTTTGTGTATTAGTGTTGGGTGATCATCATTATGGACAAGCATGGTGCTGCGGTTTTGATTCGGTGGGTGTGTTTTCGGCCGGTGCTTGGAAATTGATTTGGGTTATTATTTTGTGTCTTTTACAACTCTGTTTTGAAGATAATTTGTTCATCTATTTGGTGAGGTCTTTCCTCTTGTTTATTTGTGATTATTTGGAATTCACCTAAGGGTGGTTTGTGAGACTATTCATGTCTTGTTTGTAATTATTTGGAAATTTTTTGGTTGATAGTGGAATCAGATTTTGATCCCGTGGACGTGTACCTCACATTGAGGGAACCACGTAAAACTTCATGTGTTGTTGTTGATTTAATTTTTCCGCATTAGTTTTTATTCCCATTGATTGATTTCCTTGTGGGAAATCACCACTGGTGTTGACCCTCAAGAAGAAAGTGCTCAGACACTAATGTGTGTAGCAGATAAGGGTCAACCCTAGGAACCAATGGTGTCGTCCCTATATTTCAGTAGCAACACCCAGAACACAGCATTAGACAAGGGTCGACTCTGGGACTCATGGTGTTGACCCTATAAACCAGCAGAGATACTAAGAGTAAGGCAATAAAGTGGTGTCGACCCCCAGGAAGACTAACGTCGATACCAGAACAAATTTTCCAAGTTCCCAAAGAACTTTTCAACGAAAAAAAAAATCGAACGAATAATCCCAACAAGTCTAAATCGAATTGTAATCCTCCAAAACCAAAATCCAACAACTCCAAAGACTCCCAAAATGAAAATAAATGAATTAAATACACTCTCCAAAAGATTAAAGGTTACAAGTGTTACAAGACTTGTGTATAAATGTCCCTTATAATATTTTATTTTCTGAGTAATTTCACGTGATTTTATAATAGATATAATTATAGTTACTGAGATAGACATAAATTATAATTATTGAAATAGATTTTGGACATTTTTGATGGATAACATTATTAATTTATGGGGCCTCATTTATTAACATTTCAGTTTTCAAAAAATAAGAAATAAGGTTTCGTTTATTTTTATAAAGAACAAAAACAAAAAAACTTGTTGGGTGTACAAAAATGTTTTGAAAAACAAATAAAAAAAATCGAGAAATATATTTTATGAGTTGTCGGATTTGGTGGCCAGAAATGGAGGGTGGATAGACGTTGTGATCAGTAGTGGCAAGTAGGTAAAGCTGTTTGCCAGATTTAGTTTGGAGAACAAGAGGTGGCCGGAAGGATGTCAAAAGGTGGCAGAAGATCATGACGGTGACCGCCCACCTACTGAAGACTAGTAGGAAGTTGGCCGGAGCTCACTACTCACTGGCGGCTGGGGGGGGTTGTGGTCAGTGGTAATGGCAGTGGGTGGTCGCCAAAAGTGGTGAATAAGAGAAGAAAGTTAATACTTGTTTTAAAAACAAGTAAAAACAACTTTTTTGTGTTTTAAAAAATTTTGAAAACTTTGTAATCAATTTTATGTTTTTTGAAAATGAAAATAATATACTAAACAAGTTTTTGTTTTTAATTTTTGAAAAAAAAAATGAAGACAAAAACTGAAAACAAGAAACGAAAATGTTAACAAATGACCCCTAATAAATCATATGTCCATGATTTATGGATCATTTAGTCCCATAAATAATCTTATAAACCTATAAATCTTATCTCACATTAAAATATCTCAAATGAAACACACTTACATTTGGAAATATAATAATATAGTAGTGCAAACATTAAAATGATATCCCATTATCACATTTTAAGAACGGCACATTTGGTAAAAATTTAATAAGACAATAATGCACAAATGTCCCATTGTCATATTTTAAGAAGAAAGACACATTTGGTAAAAGTTTAATAAGACATTAGTACATGTATTAGAATAATGTCTCATTGTCATATTTTAATAATGATATATTTGGCAACAAATGTCTCCTTCTCACATTTAAGAAAATCCATTGTCACATTTGGAAAAAGTTTAAAAAGATAATTGTGCATACATTAGAATGACGTCACATTTAAAAATGAGGTTCTCTCTTCTCTCAAGTCTTCTGCCATATCATTGTGGGGTGTTCTTCCTCTTCAAATCTAGCTTCTAACAGTGTCCAAAGTACGGCGGCGGCGGCGGAGTTGGGCAGGACTGATGGGGATGGTGGGTTTTGATGCAGATCTTTCTTGTTTTGATGCAGATCTAGCTTTTCAAACTACATTATGAGAAGATCGGTCGATTGTAGTTGGTTTTTTTGGCAGATTTATTGTTTTTTGTTCTTGTTTTGTTGTTTGGTTGTTTGTTCGGGCCTTTAGGATCTTGTTTTTCTTTTGTTGATCAGCATGTTGTTTACTTTTTTAAAATAGTTGTTTTTCATGTTTTCAAAAAAGAAAAAAAAATGACACATTTGACAAAAGTTTAATAAGACAATAGTGCACAAATGAACTACTTCTACATTTGTTGTTTCCGTGAAATATAGTGAAAGGACCTCACAGTATATCTTTCAAATTCAATAGGACTTGATAGTCTATAAGAAAATTAAAGGAATTTTCCGGGCATACTTTTTTAGAATAAAACTTCTAGCAAATTCTCCTGAATTTATTCAATCTTTTTTTTACGACGTAGTTGATTGAATGTAAAATTTGATCAGCTTCAACTTTAAAGAAATTATTAATCAAGAGGCAATTCTAACTAATATAGTCGATAATCTTTGTAAACAATCCACACATTTAGCAAATAACCATCCATTATTATTAAATAATTCAACACTTCAATTATTAAAAATAAAATAGTGAAATTTCATTTTTAAATTACTAATACAATAAAGCAATATTTGGTTCACTGAAATGAAATTGAACCAAATAGAATTGTCATTCCTTAGCCTCTCACAATTGTGAACAATAATTTTGTTTATAATATATTTTTTGATTATTTTTTAGTGAATTGAATGTGAAAATAAACATTATAATAGAATGATTATTTCATTCTAATTCATTTCAATTAATTGTACCTAACATTATGTCGTTCCAACTCATTTCAATTAGTTGTACCTATCATAAGAACTAAATCATTTTGGAGCACTATTTTTTAGACAGAATTCGGAGGCTATTGCCTTTCTAGCCTTACCTCAGCGTTGAACCTCGTCTGGGTGTTTGCATAGTGCAAGTAATAATGAATGCACACCAAGCTAAGCCAAGTATAGTTAAAAAAAAAAAAAAAAAATGCTAACCCAAATAGATATTTATGTGATTTTTTTGTTTTTTGTTTTTTGTTTCTTTCTTTCTTTCATTTGTAGAAGATATATTATCAATGGGGAAAATTTGATTTTATCCCTTAGTGAATTGGTCAATATACGAATTGTCACCCTATCAAATCAGACAATTAACCACGAAGGAAATCCCAACACATTCACGAGAATATAAAAATTCAACGATCACAAGAGAAAATCTCATCAATCCAAACATCCAACTATGAAAATTTGTCTAACAGATATACACCAACATATGACAAACATAACAATTGAAAAATAAAAAAGACTCCAAACAAAATAAAATGGAAAGACGTACATGTAGTATAAAAGAGTCAAATCCAAAAGCTTCTTAATTAACGAATTAATTCATTAAAATCTGGATCTGACAGGTACCCATTCGATCCTCCGTCAAGATTTGAAGCAAGATCATCATCAATATTTTATGGAAAAAGGCTCAACCCACCAATTGTCAAGTAACCATCAATGGAGAAGACGCTACAACAATAAAGGTCAATCACAGGTAACTCAGCACCAATCTCAAAATGATTCTCCCAAGCCTCCTGTAGTAGTAATGCAGATTGGAGGCTCCTTACCACATTGTCTATCGAGGGTCGCCGGTAGGCCTGATCAAGTAGACAACTTAATGCAATGTTGACAAATTTCATCGAGCATTCTGGTGCTATTTTCCCAACCAGATTTGAATCAATGATTTGATCAATGGTATTGATACTAGTCATGAACTGATGTACTAACCAGAAAGGATCTGAACATGGATTCTTAGCACACAATACTAACAACAACACCATACCAAATGAATATACATCAAATTTTGTTGTCAATTCTCCATGCATACAGTACTCTGGTGCCATATATCCATAAGTACCGCTGATCCTTGAAACCATTAGTGGTACATCTTTAGTGTCATTGGGTATTAATTTGGAAAGCCCAAAACCTCTAAGCTTTGCAACCCAATTCTCGTCCAACAGAATATTAGCTGGCTTTATGTCACAGTGGATGACTCTTTGCTTCTCATTCTCATGGAGATGTTGTAGTCCACGTGTTGCACCAATGCAAATCCTGAGTTGTTCTTTCCATGGAAATGTATCGTTGTTTGTGTTCAACAAATGATCTTCCAAGGATCCATTCTCCATGTAATCATACACGCCAATTAACTCTGGTTTCACATTGCAAAATCCAATCAAAGAGACTATGTGGGGGTGATTCTCGAGCAGGGAGTGTACCTCAATGTTAGCCCTAACTTCTTTCCAATTTCGCAATGCCAAGGCACTGAACCTTTTGATCATAACAATACTAGTTTCCCCATCCACGCAACCTTTGTACACATTCTTAAACATATCATTTCCAATCAAAAGTCTCTCATTGAAATCATTTGTAGCCGCTCGAATCTCATCAAGTGAGAAATGACGGTTTGATCGGGTAAAACCATCTGACAGTGGTTCCCAAAACAAATCCTTTGACAGTCCACTCTGAGAACTGTCTTCCTTTCTCTCCCTCCACCAATGATTCATACCTTTTGACATAATTGCAATACCCTTAAATACCTTCCAATTATTCCTTCTGTTCGTCCTTTATGTTGTGACACCAATGCGAGATCAAGAGTCCCCACCACTTCAGCCAATGTAGGCCTTTCCTTTGGACGATTATGTAAACAATTGTAGGCAACTTCTACAAAGTACTTTAGACTTTGTGGTGTTATTTGTCCACTCAATGAGGGATCAATGATTCGATGAACCTTTCCCTTTTTATTGCATTGTTGAGCCCAAAGGATTAAACTAATTTCCTCCTCCTTGAATCTTTCATCCACAGGCGGCCTCCCATAGAGCACTTCCAACAACACCACACCAAAGGCATACACATCAGATTTCTTGGTTAGTCTGCGGGTATGGAAATAATCTGGATCTAAATACCCAAATGTACCTTTGACTCTCGTAATAACGTGGGTTGTTGAATGACTTGTAGTGCTTTTGGACAGCCCAAAATCTGAAATCTTGGCTACCCAATTCTCATACAACAGAATGTTTGTGGTCTTCATATCTCGGTGTATGAAACTTTGATCGGTACCAGTATGAAAGTAGTCTAACCCTTGTGCTGCACCGATGCAAATGTTGAGCCTCCGCTCCCATGTGAGATGAAAAGTACTAATTTCAGTTTGGTTCCTACTTGTTTTATAGAGATGATCGGCTAGGGTCCCACGAGCCATATATTCGTAAACAAGGATCATTTCTTGGCAGTCTCTGTATTGGCCGATCAGAGCAACAAGATGAGTGTGTCGGAGCTTAGACAACATCTTGACCTCATTCCAGAACTCCTCTATGCCTTGATTGGACTCTGCTTTCAACCTCTTTATGGCAACAGCTGTAGCACCGTTGTCGATGAACCCCTTGTATACCTTACCAAATCTGCCAATCCTAATAACTAATTCTTCATTAAAATTGTTGGTCATGGATTGAATCTCAGCTAGTGAAAAGCAACGGCATGAGTACTCAGATTCATTCACAACGCTCGAAATTGCATCATCAGCACTTGAACCAGACATATCTTTGATATTTGGGAGCCTAAATATATGAAAGAATATACCAGTAACCCTAGAAGATGACAAAAAAAGATGAGTTTTTGAGAGATGAGAAAGAAACAAAGGGGTTCTCTGATTGAAACAGGAGTCAATCTAAGTAGCGGTCAATATAGCACACCGGCGACTTTGAACACTCGGCGTGGTGTGATTTTAATGTGGACCCCATCAACAACCTTACAGCGTGATTATGGGGCCTTGTCAAACCGTGTTAATTTTAATTGGGCACTGGCATGACTTTTACGAGTAGCTGTTTGTTTGGTTTAGAGGCCTTGTTTGGTAGGATTTATTTTCAGTTTATTTCAGTTTTTAATTTAATTTAAGTTATTTTGATGTGTTTGGTTTAACTTAACAATACAAATTATAGTTTTTTGTAAGTCAAAAATCAACTTATTCTTTGAGTAGGGAAGGAAAAACTTAATTTATAAGTCAAAAATCAACTTATGTTCACAGTTATAAGGTATAAGTTGTTAAGGTATAATCTATAATCACTTTCCCACAGCTCTACAAAACGGGGCCAGAATTTTTAAAAATAATTTTTTTAATTTTAATCTGTACTATTTTGTTAGGAGGGTTCAAGTTATAAATATAATTTTTAATTTTATTTAGAAATTCTTTCATGTGCTAAATTTTTAAGGAAGAATTACAACACAGTAAGAAAAAGAAAAAATAAAAATTACAAAAATATGTAGAGTGCAAGTGATTTTATGATTGGATAGAAGTAAAATGTTGTTGGTTGCAAGTCATATTAAAAAAAAAAAACAAAAGAACAAAACACCTATGGGCTATTGGGATGTGACTCCCCCAATTTTTAAGGCCATTAGGACATATTTCTTTTGATATTTTTCAAATAAAATTAATATTAAATATAATTTTTTTTTAAAAAAAAAGAAGTCAACAAAATGATTTTTCGATCAATCAAAACAGCAAAGTAAGAATTTTTTGTAAAAGTAAATGCTCAAAATTGCCTTCACCAATTTCAGATGGATAGGTTTTGAAAAATGATAAATCAATAAAACATCTCTCTCCAACTTTTGGTAGTAAGAGAGATATGATATATTTTTTCTTATTAGTTAAGGTTCCTTAATAATATTACAAGCTAAAATTTTTCTGTGAAATTGAAATTTCTCTATAAAATTTTACTTTCAACCCTATACTAAAATTTTTCTGTTAAAATATTGAGGGACCTCAACTATTATGAAAATATTATATGTTTTGTATCTTATAAAATCTTAATATTAGGACTTTAAACCAAAATCCTTTGAAAAAATCTATGAAATAAAAAATATATCATTCAAAACGGACTTGTAAAAATATGACATGTTGAAATTTTAAAATCATAAATGATTTGTTTTTTACTTTAAGCTTCAAGTACCTATTTGTCCAAATAAGGGCAACAAAAAAGTTGAAATAATTTGAACAAATAAATAAAAATACTAGGACAAATAAATTAAAATAATTTGGATAGATATGTTAAAATATGGAGAGATAGGTTAAAATAATTTCAATAGATAAATAAAAAGGATTTGGCTTCCCTTAAGTTGTGATCTCAATTTAAGAGAACGTTTGAATTTGATAAACCCATTTAAAATAAATTTCGATGATCCAAACTATTAAACAATACCCAAAATTAAGAATATTTTAATTCCAACCAGTGAATATGAAAATTAAGGCCCCGTTTATTTTCAGAGGTAGAATGGAAGTGATTGATAGTGGGAAGATTAAGTAAAATTGTGTTTATTTTGATGATAGTTGTTAGTATAGGAATTGTTAAATTATTTTTATATAAAATAATAAAACAAATAAAAAAATACAAAAAATTAAACATTAATGTTCAAAAAAAAATGCCCAACATGTAAAAAATAAAAAAATTTCTAATCCCCTCACTATTTTTCTAATACCACCTCCACCTCCACCTCCT
The DNA here is from genome assembly GCF_055761805.1 of Camellia sinensis. Taxonomy (NCBI): domain Eukaryota; kingdom Viridiplantae; phylum Streptophyta; class Magnoliopsida; order Ericales; family Theaceae; genus Camellia; species Camellia sinensis. The sequence goes on from NC_138967.1 coordinate 56,639,125, forward strand.
CCATCCCAATCCTCTTTCCAACCTCCATCTTAATCTCTTCCTCCATCCTAATCTCTTTCTTAACTCTACAAACAAACACAATACTAAATGGGTCCTGCCTCCGTCCTAATCTCATCCTACCCTATACACCCTAAAACAAATGGGGCCTAATAGCCATTAACAACACTACAATTTATCAAACTACATACATGCAGCATAAGGGATGTTACAAAATTCAGTCCCTTAAATCTTAGAAATATATATGATCAAATATATTTGATGCATTTTTTTTTTCTTTTTTTTTTTTTTTTGAAACAGGAATTAAATTGTTAGGCCAAGTTTGGCATATTGCAAAAAAGCCAAAAAGTCAAAAAGTTACTCAAAAAGTTAAAAAGTTAACACTATTCATCAAAAGTCAACAATTACGGCTGTACAACTCCCAATCCTAAATTTTCCCTAGAAATCAATTTTTACAATTTTTTATTACACATTTTTTCATAAAAAGTCAAAAAGTTAACCCAAACATCCATATTTTCTTCCTCAAATTTTTTTGTCCAAAAAGACAAAAAGTTAACTTATTTAGGACACCCCAAACAATCCCTTAATCTAAGTAGCGGTCAATGTAGCACGCAGATGACTTGACCTAGGCAATAGAGTTCAACAGTTGATGTGGTGTGATTTCAGTGTGGACCCCAACAATAATAATTTTTTAATGTAATTGTTAAATTTTGATTAATATCAATTTTACATCTAAATTTTTAAAATTTTGATCAATTTGATTCCTGTCATCCCATTTCGTCAATAATTCGATAAAATGTGCTGACGTGGAGAGTAAATTGATTTTTAAGTTATAATTTGAAGGGCAAATTGATTTTTAATTTGGGGGCAAATTAATTTTTAAGGTATAATTTGGGTGGTAAAATAAAATTTCAAATGAACTTTGGTACCACATTAGTACATTCCGTCCAATTACAGACGGAATGTGACGACAGGGGTCAAATTGATCAAAATTTCAAAAGTTTGGGTGTAAAATTAATATTAATTGAAATCTGAATGTCAATTTAAAAAATACGTAAAAGTTTAGAGGACAAAATGATATTTCCTCTATATCCTTTTAGCAATGATGTTTAATGTAGAATTAAAATTATTAATGCAGTATTGTTTTTTTAGGTACATCGAAAATAAAACAAAAAACAAAGGCCTAAGCCCTTTCCCTAGCTCTATCGATGATATCTGCAACAAGCAGACTTCGGATCTCAGCCGGTGGCTCATTCACGACTAGGATATTTTCTGGTTGTTCAACTCCAAGTTTTGCAAGTGCATCAACACATAGATTTCCCTCTTTGAATACATGCTGCACTATTCACAGCCTCTCATGATAATCTTGGCATCTTCAAAGAGACCTTTGTATGGCGAGTTTGCCTCTGTTTCCTCCTCCAACAGCTTCATTGCTTGCATAGCATGCATCTCAATTATGATTTTGGTCTATCCTCTTTGTAGCAGAACTGTTAGACCTTTATAGATGGCCCAAAGTTCATTTTCTAGACTTGTGCCATGAGATATTCTACCATAGTAGGCACACAACCATGTTCCCGCTTCATCTCTAAATAATCCTCCAAAGCCACCATCACCTCCTAGTTTCCTGCTACCATCCATGTTCAATTTAATCCTACCTGCAGGGGGAAGAAACCACCTAATTAGATTAAAGGCTGGTCTAGCATTAACAATGGCCATGTTAAAGGCTTGGTTGATCTCTTTTGCATAGCTCCAAATAAGTTTTACACTATCACGGCTAAGAGTCACAATTTGTTGAATTTTTTTTTTTTTTGATTTCTCTCTTCCATATTTGTCGAAGACAGACAACAAAAATAGTATACCAAGTGGTTTGAGCATTAAAGTGAGTTTTATTCTAGAATTGGAGATAATCCAATCCAGCCAAGGTTCTTGAATCATGGCAATATACCAAGGCCTACCAAACATAGCTAACCAAACAACTTTAGCTTTGTAGCAAGTTCAAAATAGATGGTTCATGTCTTCCACCTCATTACAACTGGGACAGCTAGGATCTGAAGACAGACCCGTTTTCTTTCTCAACTGATTAGTTAAGACTTTACCATGCATAACAATCCATAGAAAGCTTTTAAGTTTCTGTGATAGCCGTAATTTCCATATCCAACTCCAGTCTTCCTCCAGCCTTAAGTTACCAGAAATGATCCTGTAGGCATTAGAGGTAGAGAACTTTCCATCACTTGGACCTTTCCAAATAGGTGAATCAACATTAGCATTAAGAGGAGGTAAATTAAGGATAACTGATGAAACACAAGATGGAAGTTCATTAACTTTCATCCCATCCCAATCTCCTTGTTCATTAACCAGATTGTGCACTGAAACAATCTCTGTACCAACAAGTTGATTTTGCAGAGTCTGAGGAACAAACTCAACAAATGGCTTGTCACCACACCACCAGTCCCTCCACAAATCCACATTCTTACCATTACCAATCTCCCATTTCACACCTTTCCTCAAGGTGTTTATGGTTTTCAAATGCCCCTCCACACATGAGAAGCAGGCCTACTTCTCGGCCAACCATTCAAGTTTGTTGTCTTAAGATATTTAGGGCTTGTTTGGTTTGTTTTTGGGCGAGTAGTTTTTAAAAATTGTTTTGGGGAGAGAGTTTAGAAATTTTTTTGGTTTGTTTGGTTGTATATTTTGAAAGTAGTTTTGGAGTTTGAGAGTTTGGAATGATTTGATATTTTGTTATAATTGAGTAGATGTGTGTGAGAGAAAAAGTGATTGAGAAGGAGAGAGGAGAGAGAAAAAGTGATTGATTGATTGGTAAGAGAGAGGAATTGATTTTGAAAATTGTTTTGGAAAATTTACAAACCAAACAAATTTTCTAATTTTTTTTTTTCCCAAAATCAATCTAGAAATCCAAACCAAACATACCCTTATTCTTAAGGACATCTTTCCACAAGGCACCTTCTTCACAAATCAGTTTCCAACTTAACTTAGTAAGTAGAGCTAAGTTCTGATTTCTGGTTTTTCTAATCCCAAGTCCACCTAGTTTTTTCAAATGGTAAACATGTTCCCATTTGACTAAATGCATTTTCCTTTTTTCCAGGGTGTCACCCCACACAAAATTCCTGTTGAGTCTGTCAATGTCATTACACACTTTAATGGGCACATTCATAGTTTGCATTATGTATGCAGGCAAAGCAGAACTAACAGATTGAATGAGTGTTGTTCTACCTGCTAACGATAGCACACTAGCTTTCCAACCAGCTAGCCGCTTTTGCATTTTTTACAAAATTGTGTTGAAGTGCCCTCTATTCACTCTACCATGAATAAGGGTAACTCTAAGATATTTCCCCAAATCATCAGTCAAAGGAATGCCACATTTGAAACTCATCTCTCTAGCATTCCTTCTATTAATGTTAATGGAAACATACAATTTGGATTTATGGACATTGACTTTCAAACCAGAGATCTCACAAAACTCATTCATGACATTCATAATTGTATCACAATTATTCATATCAGCTTTAGCAAAAAACATCAGATCATCAGCAAAGAATAAGTGTGTCAGGCATGGTCCACCCTTAGCAACTTGAACCCCTTTCCACACCTTATTCTCGGCCTTCGATCTGATCATATTAGATAGCCTTTCCATACACAACACAAATAAATAGGGGAAGAGGGGGTCACCCTGTCTCAGCTCCCTTGCAGGTTTAAAATCTGGCAAGGGTTCACCATTCCACAATACAACAGTAGTAACAGAAGTGACACAACACATCACAAGCTCAATGAAGCTATTCTGGAACTTTAACTACCTCAAAGTATGTTCAAAGAAGTCCCAAGATATGTTATCATTAGCTTTTTCCAAATCAATCTTAAGTATCATTCCCCAAAGTTTCTCTTTTTTATGTTTTAAGGTATGAATGGTCTCTTGGGTTATAATGATATTGTCACTCGTGGATCTACAGGAACAAAGCTACACTGGTTAGGGCTAACAATTTTATTCAAAAGTGGTTTAATTCACCCAACAAGGATTTTGGAAATAATTTTATAGGACACATTACAGAGGCTTATGGGGCGGAACTATTTGATAGTCTCAGGGTTCTCAATTTTGGGAATAAGAGCAATGAGAGTTCTATTGATTTGATGGGGTATGGAGCTGGTAGCAATGTAGTTTTTGACAAACTCACACACAGTGGGACCAACAGTCTCCCAATAGTTATGATAGAAAATAGCTTGGAAACCATCTCGGCTAGGGGCTTTGAAGGCCTTAATGTTTTTCACAGCCCTCCATATTTCATTCCTAGTGATCTCCCTAGACAACTCATCATTATCCTCCTGCCTAATCACATCAAGAGTGAGGTTATTCCAATGATCCAGTTGGATAGTTGGAGTACTCTGAAAGTGTTCCACAAAATAATCAAAAATCATGGATTTCAAAGCAACAATGTTATTAATCCAAATACCACTCTCATTCTTGAGAGTCTTAATTTTACATTTCCTCCTTTTGGTCAAGGTGGAAAGGTGGAAGAACTTGGTGTTTCTATCCCCCTGGGTAATCCAGTTGGATCTAGATTTTTGAAACCACAATGGCTCCTCTTGATAGAGGATTTTATTGTACTGCTCAATGAGATCCATTTCCAGGAGGTGGAGGTTGTTGGAATAATTATAATTTTTGGGTTTCTGAATACCTTCAATCCTCCCTAGCAACCACCTCTTATTTCTGAAAATATTTCCAAACTTATCTTTATTCCACTCACTAGCCTTACAAGCTAGTTTCTCCAATTTATCCATAAGAGAGGGAGGTGAGTTAGCCCAATTGCACTCCACCACAGATTGAAAGTCAATATAAGAAATCCAAGCAGCCATAAATTTAAAAGAGTTGCCTCTAGGAGAAGGGGAAGCCTTACCTTGGGTGAAAATCATCAGAGGTGAATGATCAGAGTAGGTACGAGGAAGATTTTAAACCAGTCCTTCAGGAAAGGTAGACCTCCATTCTGTATTGCACATAGCTCTATCTAACCTTACCATGGTATTTTCTCACCATTTCTTGTCGTTTGTTCAAGTTAACCTAGGCCCAGTACATCCCAAATCCATCAGGTTGCAATTGTTCATTTTATCCAAGAATTTTTTAGTTCTTCTCCAGTCCTGGCTCTGCCTTTGGTTTTGACCCTCCAACAAGTTTCTCTTCTCTGTTTGAGTAGCAAATCATTGAAATCCCCAGCTACAAGCCAAGGCTCAGACATGGATTGAGCAGTATCTTCAGGAGTTTGCCACAGTTCAGCCCTCTTGTTGGTGTTAGGGCTTGCATAGACAACTGACAATATCCAGTCACAGTAATGTTGCCTGGAGACTCTAGCAGTTATTAGTTGAGAACTTGCTTCAGTGACTTGAACATGCACAACACTGGGGTTCCAAACCATCGAGATTCGCCCACTCCCGCTAATAGGGTCCACATGCGCTGAAGTGGTAAACCCCATTCTATTGAAGAACATGCCCATAGAACTAAACTCCACTTTGGTCTCCATAAGAACTAATAAATCCGGCTTGTGAATCCGAACTAATTCTCTCATATTCCTCTTAAAACGTTTGTTACCTACTCCTCTGCAATTCCAAATCAAGAAATCCATACTTCACTGATTGAGTTGGGGAAGAGGGGACTGGGCTGGAAAGTCCAGAAATCCCCTTGCTCTACTATGATTAACTTCCATGGACCATGAGGGAGTTATTGAGACATAATGTCTCTCCTGACGTGCTTCTATCTGCCTCCATGGTTGGATCCTCATGCTTACTTCCTCCATCCACTATTCTGAGGTGATGAGGTGAAACACTTCTCTCTCTAGGGTTAGTATCAGCAGAACTCTGTGCTGATTCAATATGAGATCCTCCATTGGATATTTCTTGCCCTTTTTTTCCTCAACTTTTGTCTGGTGGCTCTCTAAACTTGGGTCTAGCCTTTCTTTCCCTACAGAGGGGGGTTATGGAAGACATAACATGGGTGGTGTGTGAGGGGTTGTGAGGGTGTATATGTGAGTGGTTGGTAGGGTGGCTATGTGAGGGGTTAGCAGAAGTAGTAGCTGCGGGACAATGACTAGAGGGAAGCATTGGTGTATCAGCTTTATTACTCTTCTTAGCCTCAAGGCTATGTGTGCTAGCCTCTTTGACCCCTTTTTTTTTTTCTTTTCTGGTTTCATCTCTGTGCTTTCCCTAAGCTATTTCCAGCTGGTTCCCTCCTCCTTTTCTGCTAACATCTATGCCGTTAGTCTTTACCTTGTACTTGAACCCCAACTCCTGAGAGACTAAGTGCATTGGTTCTTTGTCTTTCCTTGGTTGGGCCTTATGGGCCCCAACCTGCTCTTTTTCCTCTTGTAGGCTTTTGAATCTATTCCCCTGTTGGTGTGTAGTTCCTCTTTGTAGCCTTGGGCCTTTAGTAGTTTTTTTTTTTTTTTTTGATTTGTGACTTTTATCCATGGCCCATATCTAACTTGGCTTGTCTTACCTATATCCTTTACTCTGCTACAACCCAGCCCATTAGCCCCTATTGTTTCTTCCATCTAGTTTCCCCCTTCGGTGAGCTATTTCTTCACATGTCTTACCCTACCACAGGAAAAACACACAGAATGAAGATGTTCATATTCCACTAAATATATATTCTTACTAATAGCAAATTGAGACACAAGGGGCTTTCGCAGGTCCATTTCAATGCACACTCGTGCATATTTCCCTCTGGATGCCATGGCGGTGTTGATGTCAATCTTTAATGGAACGTCCAGGACCTTCGCAATATGGTAAAGGACTTTTTCAGTATAGTATTCTATAGGCAGATTCGGAAATCGCACCCATGGAGCTGTGGTATCCTCGTCTGCAGCATCTGATCTGAAATCTTGCTGCCATTTCCTCACCATGACATAATGGTCCATAACAATCCATGGCCCCCCAGTGTAGACTTTGGTGTAATCTTCTATCATATCAAATTTAACAATAAAAACGCCATGGCCAATATCTAGGGCTTCAAAATCAGCTTGAAGGCCCCAAAGTCGAGCCATTTTCGCCATAAACAGCATGTATCCTATTTTTTTTCCCAGCAGTCTGATGATCAAGCACTTCTTCCAATGTTCCCTAATCTTTTTCAACCGAGCTTGGGGGATCTTGACTTTGGGAATGCCCCCATTATCATCTTCCATTGCCTTTCCATCATTTGTTGGTTCTTGTGCCATCTCCAGTTCGTCTTCATCAGATGATACTTCCTCCACATCACAATCGAAGTTCTTTTCATTCCTATTTTCATTGAATCTTGATCTGAGGAGGGCTCGCTTGAAGGATGTCACTTGGTTCAGCTTTCCTCGATGTTCGTCGCTGCTTCTGTTAATCCTTCTTCAGTCATTGAAACATCAGAAGCGACTGGATTAGTCATAACCCTCAGGTTCTCACCCCCGAACGACTGGTTTTCCACCATTGTATCATCTTCTAAACCTTCAATGCTCTTGATCTTTTTCGTGCTTCGTATCAAGTGATATTCTTCCTCAGTGGAGCATCCATGGCCAAACTTCGCTTCACCAGTACTCAGAGTCTCTGTAATGGTCATATTGAAATTCCTTGGCACGTATTAATGCAGTATTGTTGTTATTATTATTATCGACAGGAAAAGGTCAAGGACAACAAAAAATAATAATATAAAATTTGGCTCTTTTTAGTCATCTTTTTATACAGAAAATATTAGAAGCTGACTAACGAGCACACACCATTATTCTAACTTTACCCTTCGGAGCCCCACTCCTACAACCTTCCTCAGGTAGCTCCTCCTTCTGTCACCCTCCCCCAGTTCCCATTCCCTATGGCAAATCCTTTTCTCCATTGGTGACCCCCTCTCTCCTCCTCCTTGACAACCATAATCTCCATCGAAATTATAAAAGTATGTTTGATTAGTAGGATTAAAGCATAGAATTGAAATTGTTAATTCATAAACTCACAATCTTATGTTTGATTGTAAATTTTATTAATCAAATTACATGTACGACGGACATTCAATTCGACAAAATCAACAAATTTTAAACATTGAGAGAAGTTGAGGATCATAATTTCAATTATGAAAGAAAAAATAAAATGAATACATAATAAACGGTTACCTCACTAATTTTATTTGAGAACTAATTTTACACTAATTCATAGGATTATTAATCATTTTACTATTAATCTTGTTAATCAAACAAGGCCTAAAAGGATTCAGTTCCAATTAGGAGCTCTTAATTGATTGATGGACTCTAGCAAGCATGGCGGACATTAATAATAATAAAACACAACTCACTCATATATATAAAACAAAGCTTGTAGATATGTACAACCTAAAGGTCGTACATAGCTCCTAAGGAGACAAATACCTTAATAAAAACTCTGTATATTCAAATTTCTTTTTTTCCTTTCCTGTTTTGTCTTTATTATATTGTTACAATGATCACTAACCTCTTTATAGAGAGGACTTTTTACATTCACCAAATACATTCATTTACTTTCCTAAATACATTCACCAAAACACATTGAACTTAATAAAATGACACTTCAAACTTTAAGATTCTAATACATAAACTAAACATTTTAATGTATCTAACATTAATTCTAAATTAAATTCCATCAAATTCCTCCTTGATTTTGAATTTCATCATTCCATGTTTTCACCAATGATTCTTCACTAGGATCAAACACATCTTTCAGCTGCTTCCTCAAATTTTCATTTTCAACAATTTTTTTTTTTATGTACGAGTCACACAAATCGGCATACGAACTCATTAAAGTTGATATTATAGCAATTCTAGTTTAGACCTGACCCATCGGGTGTTCTAGATCCGGGTTTCATTGTCTTATATGGTTGTTGTTCATGTCTTATTCATCTTATACTTCATTAAGTTTGGTTGGTGGAGTGTCTTGTTGGTGTTTGGAACAGGTTGGTAGTTTGTTTTTCAAAGCGGTTGTTGCCCAGGTTTTGGCCTCTTCGCTCGAGCATAATTCTTATGGTCGAGCAGTCTTTGAGAACTCTCAGTACTTTTGCAGGTATGAAGAGATGCTGGGAGGGTGGCATTCTTCACTCGAGCAGTCTTTATTGTGCTCAAGTGGTGTTGGCTCGAGCGATGTTTTTTTAGCTCGAGCGGTGGTCCTCTACTTGAAAAACTTCTGAGATTTTGGTATTCTTCGCTCGGGCGGTCACTTTGTGCACTCGAGCGGTCCCACTTATTGTGTCTAGTCGCTCAAGCGACACTTCTTACACTCGAGCGGTCTGAGTGTATATTAGTTAGTAAAAGTCACTTTTTGGGTCACTTTTTCATTTCTTTCTCTCTCTAAACATTCTAAAAACCCTAAATCTACAACCTCTCTCTATAGAACTCACCTTCTTTCTACAAATACACCTAAATCCCTTGATTTCTTCACCCTAGTCTCCTTGTCAAAAATGTAAAGCTCGACGAGGGCCTCCATTTCATCTAAGCGGATCGTCTTTTCGTTGCCGGTGGTTTTTTTGGCTTGTCTCCTCTTCACTTCAAGAAGTAGGGTCTATTTCCTTAATTCGGTGTGAGTTCGTTGGTGTATTTGTGGTATATTTTGATATATAGATCTTGTGATGCTTAGATTAATTTTTGGGATATATTTTGTGGGTAGAAGGTTTGTTTAAATTGGGGGTTGTTGGTTATGATTTTGCTATTAAAAAGTATTTTTGGTATACAAAACTTGCATATGATTTTCTAAAAGAGAAAAACCCCAATTTATAGAAGAATCCTAAATGATGTTGATTTTGGGAATTTAGGTAGAATTATGAAAAATGGATTTGGTTGGAAAAGTATGTTGATGTTTTGGAAAAACACCGAGTATTAAATACTCTTTTGGAAATGTTCTAGAAAAGTGATTGTTGAAACTATTGGATTGTATATCCATATTGTTATCTTTTAATTATTGCATTAGAGATAACTATTTTGGCTATCAGTGGAGGATAGCATTGCCATGTGTTAGAAATTGGATGTTGATTGGGCAAATTAAAATCATACATGTCATGTGCACGTTATGGATTTTGAAATGAATTTTGGAACTGGAACTGTGTATTTTCGAAAAGGTTGTTTTGGAAACTCTTGTATTATGTGTTGGAACATTTGCATTGTTTTGGAAAATAATATTTTGAATCATATGTATTGTGCTATTGGAAAAACGTAAATAAAGTGATAAAGCTGTGAGGGGGTCTTAAAGCCGAATTAAGGGTGCTTGTGTGTCTATGGTGTAAGAAGTAAACTTGTGCGATAGGTGTCGAGCCTTCTGGTTAGTGCTGGTAAAAATGACTTTGTAACTTGTATAGTTACTCATATGAACATCAGTCCTGGAGATTTATCAATTTTATTTATTATCATTTTGGTTTTGGATCAGGATGTTTGGTTATGGTTTTAGCAATGTATTTGCTGGCTGGTATTGAGATACCTAGATTGGTTTTTTGGAAAGAAATTTTATATCTACCAAATGTTTTGAACTCGAAAAGCATTTTGATTAAACGTAAGGTTTTGAAAATTGGAAAGAAAGAATTTTGTTCAGAAATCAAATGGATTTGAAATTGCATTTGGGCATATTGTAAATATGTATTGCATCATAATCATTTATGCTGGTGGTGCATGTTTAGTTTTTGAAACATTCTCTACTGGACTTTATGCTCACCCTACGCGATTGAAAATATTTTTTAGGTGTACATGTGTGGATGTGGATTGAGACGTGAAGCTGTGTTCGAAACCGTGTAGGGCGGTTCTGTTATTTGTAGGCCATGGGCCATTCAAGTCATTGGTTGTGTGCCATTTTGTTGAGGATTACACCCTTTTGATATGATATAAGCCTCCGGGCATTCAATTTAATGTATAACACTTGTGTATGTTTTGTGTATATTTTAATTACAGGACATCCATTCGATTTAGATGTTGCATCTGGGAATGTATGAAATTGGATAAACACATATGTTGTGTGATTATATTATATACATCTGCATGAGGATTGTTATCTATTGTTTATCATTGGGTGGTCTATTCACGTGGGCTGGACTCCGTAAATCCAGGGCATGACTGATATCGCGAATCTAAATTCCATAGCGACTTTTCAAATGTTCAGCTGCTTGAAATGTAGCTTGTTGCTCAGCTTTTTTATTTCACTACTAAAAAAAGTACTTTTTGTGACCACTACAAGCCATTACAAATAATAGATACCGTCGCAAAAGACCTTTTGCGACGGCCCATGCAACAGCTAATGGGGTCGCGAATGTAAGGGTGACAAATACTTTTTGTGACGGCAAAGCAGCTATGGTAGCCACTATTTTTCCGTCACAAATATCGAAGAAAAAATGCTAACATGTTTTTTGGCGACTATCTTGTTACCGTTGCAAATAATTTTCAATGACATTTGTCGCAAATAATTATTTATTAGAAGATGTAGATCAAACTCCAAAGTAGCATTATTGTACCATGCATATCACAAGCAAGAAAACAAAATAAATATTAATAATAATAGGTACATCCGTAGCGGACAAACACAAAAGCAAACCAGCTAGATATCAACTAAGAGGCATCAAAACATCTTTATTGCTTCTCATATGTAAGCTAACCATGCCCCATCTTTAGATGATATGGCCTCAAATTCCAACTCCGATAGATCTGGAACCTTATCTCCAGTTTTTGAAACAACATTTATTGTAGTCGTAGCAACGCTTATTATATCTAGAGCGTTGCTATTTGCGCTGCTCATTTCTCTGCGGCGTGTAGGCCAAAAATAAACAGAAAGCAAAAACTTAGGTTGAATAATTGCAGGAAAAAATAGCATTTAAAAAAACACTTTAGAAAAAACACGCAGGTAAGGGCACCATAAAAGCACCCAATTCACTAACGCAGAGAGTAGTAATAAAACCAAAAAATGCACAGCATATGTGCACTTAAGCATGCAAAATGCAAGGATCAAAACACCTCTGTGCACTGTCATCTTACTAATTTGTAAGTTTACATACCTAAGTATTGCTCCCAGGTCCAAAAGAAAATGCATCACTTGGGAGAATACTAAATATCTTGCTAGCTATAGCAGGATATACTCCCTCCAATATGTCATGGATTGCAGTTTCAAATTTTTCTTTATCTAGTCAAATACTTTTCAGATATTCATCTATGGGAGCAGTACTAAGTGAACAAAAAAAAAAATGTAATACTAAGAGCAATCAAAAGAGAGAGAAGGACCAAGGTAAAGTACTTGGAATAAATAGGTGAACTTTAGCACTAGAATTTTGCTTCCTCAGCTCTTCTAATAATTGCAACATAATGTCAATACAAGCAAGATTTTAGATGGTGATGTAAATGAATAAAGAAAAGAGGATCTAAATTTCAATAAAATAAGATCATTGACCTTGTCAATTAGGAACATGAAGGAAGTGAACTATTTAAGGAATTAAACATGTAGATATAGATGTTGAAAAATAAAAGAAACTGGAAAAATAAAATAAAGTTATAAAACCATAAATTAGAGAGAATTTACCCATGTTGGAAACATTCAATTCCAGTATATTCACATGCAGTGGTTATTGTAATCCATTTCTTATATCTATTTATCAAAAAAAAAAATCCATTTCTTATATCCATTGGAGAAGAACTCAACAGTCTAATAACTTTGTTGATTCATGTCTGAACATCTGAATAAAAATAATAAGGCAGACAACATATGTGCATAGGTCATACCTCGATAGGATGTATGATAGTTTTGTACTTCTTCACAAATGGTGAGCATGTCTCTTATTGAACTGAAAAAATAAGCAATGCAACAGTAAGCAAAACTACAGGTGAATAGTTTGTGAACATAATAACTAACAATTTCTTAATTTTTTTTTTTATAGAAAATTGGCCTCGGTACTTATGGAATCAATTCCAAGTACCACCAAATTAAAAAGTATTCAGATTTTTCCCCATTGATGTCCATGAACAAAGTGGTGAATTTTCCAATGCAGATCAACTTTGTTCTAAATATGGACTCAATTCATCAGAAAATCCCTAAAAATTAAAAATTAAAATAAAAGAAGAACTTAATCTGTTGCAGACCAAAATTTTCAAAAAGCACGTTGCAAATTTTGTTCCAAAAATTACAAAAAGCCTTTACAGCTCCATTACTCTGCATCTTACATATAATGTGCTTGTGTATATATGTACAGACAAATAAAAATAAAATTAGATACATATAAAAACATACAAACAAAATCGAGAGAGAAGGAGAGAGATTACCAGCAAGTGGATTTCTGGACCTCTGAACTAAAGAGGCCTTGAACTGAAGAATCTCGGGAGCAGCCTTCTCGGTCCACCATGCCCACTTCAAGAGCTCCGCGTTGGTAGTTGAAATCAGCGACTCATAGTCGAATTTTGGGATCTATTGATTTTGTTCGATCAACAAGAAAATAAATTAGAGTAGTACTCCAATTATACTGAATCAATACCTCTAATTCAGCGAAACCCTATCGTTCGTGAACCAGAAAAGTATATATGTGAGATGATGTATGGTTGGTAGATATAGAGATTGAGAGAGCGATAGCTCGAGCGAGACATTTATATTGGTGTTCTTCAGACTATGATCAGTGAGAGAGAGAGAGAGAGAGAGAGAGAGAGAGAGAGAGAGCAATGTCTAGATTTGGCTAGGGCAAATATATATCCAAGAAAAAAGAGAAATAAATTCTCTTTTTCCAGTACTCTTCTTCAACATTTGTTATGAAAGATGGATTATGATCTAGACTATACCTCTCAACTGCATAACTTCCTGGTGGAAGAAACAATTTCTCAAGAATTTCGTTGATTACAACTTTGAATGAAATCACCACTTCAATTTGTCTGTTCTCCATTATGGTCTTGTACTGCATCCAAAAAGACACTTCGATGGTTAGCTATCCTCAGTTTCAGATTGTCTAGCTCTTTGGGCTTCACACTTTTCAAGACACTCTTGTCTTGTGTTCCAGTCACTGCAAACAAGTTTTTTTTATCACAATCTTCTGAACGAGTCAAATCCATATGAACCTGAAGAAACACTTGTTCAACGGGTCAAATCCTTATGAATTTGTAGACACCCTCATGTAGAGAGTATCAGACAACAACAACTTTTAACCTTCACCGTAAAAAACTCAATTTTTATCATATACTCTTGAACTCGCAAAAATTGAGAAAAAATAAAGACTCAATTGTACACACACACGCGCACACACACACACACACACACACATATATATATATATATATCAAATCCTAAATGTTGGTTAAAAAAACTCAACTCGAATCCATTTGCAATCAATCACGCTCTCATACCGTGTTAAAACTATAAGAGAATTCTGTTCTGATTAAAAACTCTCAATAGATTTATAGATGCTGTCAAGCATGGTGGACATTAACAATAATAAAACATAACTCACTCATATGTTGAATATGGGTGTCTTAATTGCTATGCTAAGATTATCTTATTGCGTTTTAGCTCATAAATTCAGATAAAGGCTAGCGTAAAACACGAGCTATACACGAGCAAGCAATAAAATGTGATAAACAATACTAAACATGTTAAAAATTAACTAAATACTATGATATTAATTTAGATGGGCATTTAAATAATAGATTTAAGTAATTTTATTATGTTTATATAGATATGCATGACTAATTAATTTTTTTGAAATACACTCAATGGAATAAACTTAATTGAAAAGGGAGAGTAAAAGTGAAATTCCATAAATATAAGATAAAGAAAAAAAAAAGTTTAAATTTAAAGATGAATATAGAAAGAGAAAATTAGATAAATATTAAAAAAAGAGTTAATTAACTAAAAGTCCTGTCTACATATTTGGTGGTAGCTTAGGTCTTGTCAAAAAGTTTTTGAACCAATAAGTCTCATTTATAGGTAAAAAGACGTTTTGCCCTTTAATCCCAAAACAGAGAATGATTTCAGTATATAATTATCAAAACTAAGAAATTTCTGTTTGGCTTCTGAGAAAAGTATGGGATTGAAAAGAAAGATAATTCTGTGAACCTGACACATTAGATTGCTGAATTGAGTTTTTTTTTTTTCATGATTAAAATTGAGAATATTATAAACTGTGAATATTCTCAATTTCAAAAAAGAGACTTAGCTACACAGTGACTCGAGTTTAACAGAGAGTTTGTGTAACGCCCTCAAAATAAACCCATAAATCATACATTCTTAACATGCTTAAACATAGGAGAATGAAGCATAATTACATTTTATCAGAGCATTCATTACAAAATGTATTACATGTTGACAAGTAAAGTAAATGCCCTATAGGCTTACAACTTTCCAAGTCAGCACTTGGTTACAAAAGGAGAGTAATAACTCTACACAAAATAAGCCCTTGGCTTGATATACATGTAATGCAACAAAATAAAACTCAAAGAGTCTTCGACTCCCACTGCCATCCAAGCTAAGACCTCGGAGGCGGCATACCATCTATACCTGAAAATAATGTCCCATATAGGGTAAGCCAACGCCCAGCAGAGATATGCTAAACATAATATGAGCAATAACTAAAACATAAGCATTTGATAAATGTTTAACTCACATAAATCAATTCATAACCCATTTCAATTACATGACAAGTGTGTCCATGTTTCATTCCATTTCCCAATTCTTAACCAATTTCTCAATTCATATCTTGGCTCAAAACCTGGCCATATACTTTAAATGAGATTATATCTCATATCAATAATATTTCCATTTAAACAATTCAAATGGGAGAATAACTCATCTCAAACACATCCATAAGCCTCAATTGATACACACATTTGCTGTATCAATAACATACAAAACACTTCCACACTTCACAAATGATACACGGATTTGCTGTATCAGTAATTCAAGCGATACATATATTTGCTGTATCGATGGAGTTCATCTCCTATCTCCTCCCAAACAATATCCGGTTTAGGAGTCCATTCCCTATCTTCCCCTAAACCATAGAGTACATCCCCTATCTCCTCCCACACAATACAATGTATATAAACACATATCATATACATAATCAATCAATACATAAATTTGATGTATTATTCTAACCGTCATATCCGATGACATATTCCATTGATTAGTTTTAGTTTGCCTAATCATCATGCATTGTCTACAACAATCAAGACTATCCTCCACCGATAGCCCAAAGCAGTTATTTCTAAATAGATAATAAATGCCTCAACAGATAAATAATCTCAACATTTTCAAAGTGAGTGATTAATGAATCCAACTCCACCATTCTATCCCATAATGAGCCAATTTCATTATTTCCAACTCAATTTCACATTTTCATAACAATTGTCATTAATTACACTAATGACTCAAGTATATCCAAACATGGCATTTTTTTCCTTTTTCTCAATATTGACCAAAAAGTCCAAATATTATCAACAACATCCCATTTTAGACCCGAAATACATATGTTTGAATCAAATAACAAAAATCCCTCTTTCCAATATCACATATTGTAAACCCTAACTTCCCAAACCAAACCATTTATACAAAAAGCTCTACATTTAGGTTAAAGATCATAAAGATGAGTAGGAATCCCTACCATAAATTTTGGAGCTCAAAGGAAGAAGATGAAGAAATCCCGAAATGCTCCAAATCAAGAACTTTTCGGATCAAAATGTAGCCCCCGACAAACTCAACACTTTTTACAAAGGCCAAAGGGTAGGAGGTCACTCCTACTAGATCAAACCCTAGAGAGAAGGTAGAGTTTTAGAGTGAGGTGCTCTCCAATGGAGGTTTTGAAAAAGTAAGAGAGAGAAAGGAAATCAAAAAGTGATCCAAAAAGGTAAAACTCGGACTGATGTAAAGCACTCCCCGCTCGAGCGTCAGACACAGACTCACGCTCGAGCGTGAAAAAAGCCGCTCGAGCGTCGATTGCACACCTGCAGAAGTTTTGCAGACATGGTCCCCGCTTGAGCGTCAAAACTCCCTGCTCAAGCGGAGGAACAAAATCAAAGGGTCATGCTCGAGCGTCAAAACTCCCGCTCGAGTGTACGAAGACCTGCAGAGAAAAATACTCGGAGATGGAAATTCACGCTCGAGCGTCAAAACTCCCGCTCGAGTGAAGAAGCAAAAACGAAGGGCCCGCTCGAGCGTCAAAAGCCCCGCTTGAGCGTGAAGGCCAAATTCTGGGCGTCAACCTTTGGTTTCTAAACACACCCAACCTGAAACAAACCTGCCCAACACATCCTATAACTCACTAATAAGGAATCAAAGGATGACAACCAAATATATACAACAACCAACTCCACAGAACCTAAGTCCGGATACAACAAACAAAGGAGAAAGAACCGGGATCGCTATAGTTTGCAAACTGAGAATGTTCTTTAAAAAGAGCTTCTGAACCCAGAGAGAACTAAACAATACAAATTGAAGAATTTGGAATCCCAACAAGATCTAAACTGTGGGCAATATGATTTAGGCACTAGTATTGCAACAGTTACAAATTTGAAGTCACCTAGACTTCAAATTTAGGCCTATTTAGTCTCTTTTGCTACAATCTCTGCAGTGAAGAGATCAAAGCATGGCCATAAGGGAAAAATAGAGTTCCTCACCGAATTGACGATTATAGCTTCTTTGAGGCACAAGAATTTGGTTCAGCTCCAAGGCTGGTGTGTTGAAAAAGATGAATTGTTTCTTGTTTACGAGTTCCTGCCCAATAGGAGTCTTGATAAGGTTCTATACGATCAATCTAAGCATGGTAATTTGCTAAAATGGGTACATAGATACAATATTGTAGTTGGGTTAGCCTTTGTTCATAACAAGAACAATTCGACAAAGACCTAGCAAACGAAATGACGAAGCAAAAGTATGCAAAGACACAACCTTTGGAACATCGTCGGGGGAGACTGGAACAACCTCTAGAGCAGATATCTTGGCAGTGATCGGTGAGCTAATGCGAAACACTCTGTGGCCATCACTTGCGCCATTGTTGAATGCTTTAGAGAGAGAAAAAAACTAGTGAGAGAGTGAGAGAGAGAGAGAGAGAGAGAGAGAGAGAGAGAGAGAGAGAGAAGATTGATTGAAGTGAGGTTTGGATGTGTTGCCTCTAAATTGAGCTTTCTTTGGAGAAATCACCGATGAATTTGGTGGAGAGGGAAGGGGGTTTGGATGGGTAAATTGGTCTATTAAAAATTAATGGGACTTGAAGGAGCAAATAATTTTATCTAGGACCTAATGGATTATAAGTTCACAAAATGGGACTTGTATGTAAATGCCCCTTAAAAAAGGAATAAACTCAATTGAAAATCAAGAGCGAGAGTAGATGTTGTAAATATAAGATAAAGATAAAAAAAATAAAAATTCAAGTTTAAATTTGAGGATGAACTATAAGAATATAAAAAGAGAAAATTAAGTAAATTATAGAAAAATGAGGTAGAGAGAAATTCAGTAAATATCAAATGAAAATTGAAAAAAAGAAATCAAGTTGAAATTTAAAAATTCAAAATAAAATAAGATAAACTTGAAAAAAAAAAATCTAATATAACTCTAATACTAGAAGCACATAACATGGTAGTAGTTTAAAAATTGGATATGAGTGAAATGTTACCTATAATTTTTTAAAATTTATAAAAAAAAAAAAAAAATCTCAAAAATAAGAACCGAGATGTAGTAAGTTAAAAATTAGATAAGAGTTAAACGATAACTATAATTTTTTAAAATTTAAATTTTGTGTAGTTAAAAAATAAGCATTTATGATATCTTATTATAAAAATTTTAACTCTATTTTGTGTCTGCTAGTAACAATTTTTAACAATTTTTGTATTCTAAAGCTACTTAATTAAAAAAAAATTCAAGGGATCACCTTTTTATTTCTTAATTTTATTTTTTGTCAATAACCTATAAATTTTAACAGTTTTTGTATTCTGAAGCTACTAAATAAATAAATAAAAAATAGCATCACTTTTCTTTTTAAAATCTTAGTCAGTTTCATTTTAATTTTGTTTTGTGTCAATAACCTATAAATTTTAGTAATTTTTGTGTTCTGAAGCTACTACATAAAAATAAAACATCACTTTTCTTTTTAAAATTTTAGTTACTTTTATTTTTATTTTGTGTTAAGAGTCGGTAAAGTGGTCTTCGTAGTGCTATGCATGAGTATAAATAAATAACCAAAAATTAGTTTTAAAATTAAATAATAATATAAATTTTATTAGTAAAAAATACTTATAACCAATTAAATTTTATTCATTTTTATCAGAGTTACACATAAATGACTTGTATATTTATGCCAACGTAACCTTCACCTAATCATTAAAAATTGTTTTGGTCTATACCCCAACTTATGAATCATTTGACCTATTTATTTATTAAATTGGTAAATAAGTATCTATGTGTATTTTTCATTTTTTAAATAAGAAATATGAACATATTTTATGCATATCTTTTAAAAATTTTGAACTTAGGTAAAAAATTATATATTTTTGTTAACACTATGAAATAAATTGTCACATATATTCATGTACTAAAAAATTATTTAAGATAGAGCCATCCTAAATTATGTCATACTTTAGCTTCAATCTTAGTAAAAATATTTGATAATAATAAATTTAAACATTATGTATAAATTATATAATAATTTATTGATTCGTGACCTGTATGAGCTAATTTGGGGGTTTTAATATCGGATTAAATATTGAATGCGCCAATTTTCGGGTTCCGTTTTGATGATCCAAAGCGTTTACATTTTATGATTCGTTGAGTATACCATCCTTGCAAAAAATCAAGTCGATTAGATAACAAAAATCATGTGTTTGGATCAATTTTGTGTGAACTGTTTATTTTCTCACTGTCGCTTTTTTTTTTTTTTCATACAAAACTAATACAAACATATGGTTATCGTTATCTGATTGACTTGAGTTTTTACAAGGATGATGTACTCCATGAATTCTAAAATATGAATGGTTCAGATTATCAAAATGGGGCCCAAAAGTGAGCCCACAAGGCCCAACAACACCTCTCCAATCCAATGGAGGATTGGAGAAAAGCCCAAACCATGTTAAAGAATCAATAATATTTAAATTTTAAGTTAAAGAATTAATTATTTTTCATATGTGTATAAATGATGTATCAAAATCATGCATTAATGCAATCTTAGGGAAGCAATTTTGAAAAAAAAAAATTGGTATGGTAAACTTAAATTAAGAAATGGTAATTACAGTGGCATAATATAAGGGTTTAATAAAACTCTATGAATTTAATAATGAATTAATTAAAATTCAACACATAATGACACGTAGCATTTTCATTATTAAAGAAATTTTAAAAAAATGAGTCGAGGGTTTGAACCTTAAAGAAAACCCTATTAACATTTACTGTGTATGAAAATAATGAGATTTGATATATTTGTTAAGTTGTAGTGGCCATGGTGAGAGAAAAAAAAAATGTTATGAAATTTTAATTATATAAATTATTTAACGTTTTATAGTGAAGAATTTGAAATAGTTTAATAGAAAATTTTTTACGACGAAATATTTTTGAGCGTGTGATTCATTATTTTTTTTTAATTAAAAAACTCCTTTTTGAGTGTGTGATTTATTAATTATTATTTTTTAATTGAAAAACTCCTTCCTTGTTTGATCATAAGGAAGGAATGGTTTTAGGAATAAAAAATACATTCTTCGTTTAAAAAGGAAGTGTTAGTATGTGATTTATTAATTATTTTTTTAAATTGAAAAATCAAGAAATTTAGATTAAGCACATAGAGTTCTGTTAGTTTTTCTCACTAAAAATCCCCTTTTACTTATATAATATAGAGAAAATTAATGAAAAATCTAATTTAGAGAGTGTCTAAGGCATTAGGTTCAGTGTATTTTTTTAATTGGTGAGAGGTCTACCATTTGTAAAATAGTTTGGTGAGAGATGCCATTACTTGTTTTGAAGGATATTTTGTTTCTAATTTTATCCCTTAATTTATTTGTAGACTTTTTTTGACTATTTGTTCAAATTTTTCATCTATCTATTCAAATTATTTTCTATCTATTCAATTTTTTTTGGTCTATCTGTTCACTTTTTTTTTGTGTAAATTTTCTATCTATCCAAATTTTATCTGTGGAAATTTTTTATCTGTCCAAATTTTCTTTTGAGCCTCACATCTGACTTTGAACCTCACATCTTCATCCTTGTTACCCTGCACCATCACAGCATCACATACACAATTACTTTATATTGTATTATATTAATAGATCATATTTTATAAAAAAATTATTTACAGGTTATTT
This sequence comes from Camellia sinensis, assembly GCF_055761805.1. NCBI lineage: Eukaryota > Viridiplantae > Streptophyta > Magnoliopsida > Ericales > Theaceae > Camellia > Camellia sinensis. The sequence continues at coordinate 56,660,379 of NC_138967.1, forward strand.
TTTTCTAATTAAAAATTAGATAATAGAAGAGCCATTTTTAATCTTAGTAATTCCAGAAGAACCAATCAAATTTAATACTTATAGGAGGATGTGATATGGTGACTGTTTGACCATTGGGAAAATCTAATAAGACCATTTAGCAAGTCTAGTGTAGGAGAGAGATCTCATCAAAACTAACCTTTGTTCACACCTCAACCCCCCATAATCCAAACCAAACGCAGATCTCTCTCTCTCTCTCTCTCTCTCTCTCTCTCAATCATTCTATTCATTTGTGTGCCAATGCCGTATATATGATATATAGAGGGATATTTTAGTATTTTATCTAAACTTATAATTTTAGACAAGGTCCAAATAAAATTGAAATTTGAATTTATGAATAGAATGCCCCATAATATATAGATTTGTGACAGAAAATAAAAGGATGAGAAAATGTATTTTCTTACATTTTCATGTTATTTTTTTTCCTTCATAAATTTTATCCAAATCTGACATTCAAACACAACCTTATCACACCAGGATACAAGCAAAAGATTGATCATCCAAGATCAAGGCCACTCAAAGATTTCAGAACTGTTTCAAAAACATTACAAAAGAAAGTAAGAAATTAAAACCTGATTTTAGGCATGAGTACTTTGAATGTTTTATTTATTTTTTATTTGTACACATTAGTTATGGCGGTATTATTATTTTCAGTTTTTGCCTAGTAGCAAAATGTCATGGAGTTCGTTATAAGTATGACATTGTGTAGAACATTAATATTTTGAAATAAGTTCATTCAAATTTGGTGTTGAGGGTTTTATTGTGATTACAGAAATACAAAATTATGAATCATTCAATAAATAAAATAAAATTGATTTTTTTTTTCTTCCTTTTATAGGCAAATAGGGAAGATTATGTAAGAAAGGAAATGTTACAATGTGCATTTGAATATCATAATAAAAATTAACAAGTAACATGCTACACAGTTCTCAAGGCAACAAGCCCATTGGATCCAATATCGAACCAAGAGTCATCCTCGGGGTTGCAACCCGGGCCTTTTCTCTAAGACGATCCGATTGAAGGTCACCTAGTCCAACCCAGGTCTTTTCCTTACAATCGTTGAGCACTAGAGTCATCACGGCCTAATCCAGATCTTTTCCCTAGTGGCTAGAGTCACCACACACAGTGGAATAATTTTCCTGAACTAAAATACACAAATGGTCCTGATAATCAATACAACTCAGTTTCGCAAAACATGGTAGTTCACTATTATAAACATGAGACCATAACAAATAGTTCACAGTATGCCAAGTTTACACATGTTTCAAAAATAATTTAATTCCATCGATAATATATTAATTTGTCAAAACAGCTTATTCCTGAAACAATAATTTAATTTTCCAACAGTTCAGGGTAGGGAAACATTTATAAAAATATGTAGCATGCAACTACTAACATGAAAATGAAATAATATAATCCTCGAATAGAATATGAAAGTCCATCTAGTGTCCTGAATCAAGTATGAATACTGCACGTCACAACTAATTTAAAAATACTACAGAATAAGAACTAAGTGACCCCAAACTATAGCGCACTAACACCGCTCAACCCAACTCACCGCTACTCTTAAATATTAACTAAGCTCATGTTCTTCAAGGTCTAAAATCACCCAAGACATGGGTTCAAATCGAAACTTAATTAAAAGTAACTTTAAGATAAAACAAAGTTTTAAACAAATTTTCCCAATCTATTCGCTAACTTTGAAAATTAAAAATCTACTCCACGCTGTTCAAAAAATTTCAAAGCCCTCTAGATATCAACTAATATATCCTAAGTTTCAAACCCAATTGGTTTTACTTGATTTGCTTAACAAAATAATTATTTACAATTAATTATGCCCAAATAGATTATTTTCTGCAGCACTTTAAAGAATTTAATGGTTCTCTTAGTATACACGAGCAATCAATGCAAGGCCAAAAACTAAGAAACTAGACTCGTAACCGGTTCAATGACGCTGATTTGATAATTTTCGGATTCACACCCAAGGAGAGCGACACTTCCAAAGTTACTGTTTTAAACCAGTTTCTGGACAGATTTGAATGCACCAATTAATATAGATTTTGACTCCCAAAAATTATGAGAAAATAGTTCAAAACTCATTCATTTGATATGGTTTGTTGATTTTTAAAGTCTGTGATTTTGTGTAGAATTCTTATCCAACGAGTTTAGCTCCTTAATTCGCCTTAAAATTTTGCATGATAATAATATATACAAAACACTATCCCAATAAGCCAAATTGTTCCTTTTTCTTCCAACAACTCACAACACCCGGATGCACCATAACTATGTAAACAACATACCATAATAGAACAAGAATAGATTATTGTTACCTTAGAGTTGTTAGAGCCACAAATGTGCTTTCTCTCCGTCTCTCTTTTCTATCTCTTGCTCTCTCTTCCTCTCTCACGTTGCTATTGTCACTGCTGCTATAGAATTGTTAGGAACCCTAGGGTTGTTATATATATCTAAACAAAACTCTAAATAATTATCCTTTGTTTTATATTATTTTTTACCTCACCATTAATTTAAATAAAATATAACTACTATTATATCAAAATATACGTACTAACTTGCCCCTTATTTTTTTTAATAATAAATCTTACCTCCAAATTGAAGACTTTCACCATAAATTTATTTTAGGTTTAAAATTAATTAAAAGACCCTCCAAATATTTAATTTGCACTTTAGGATTCACCATCAAAATATTTGAGATTGTAAAATTATTATTATTTAATTATTTACTTTATTTTTATATTCAGGTTCTCAAGGTACATCTTTGTGTCTCCTAGGTGTACAGCAATGCATGAATGGTGAAACTCTCAGAGTACCTCCTCTCTACAAGATTCTGGTACGAAAAGGCGGTCTAGATATCTCACACTTGAGTAAGAATATACGTTCAAGCCCTTCTCTACCTTTCCACTAGATATCTTCCCTCGGATAGCCTCTACTTCGTGATTACCCCACTGTGCTTTTATAACTCGGCTCACTAGTGTAGGTTGTGCAAAACGGCCGTCTCAACGGACTCGCCAAGATGCAAGTCAAACTTGCCAATAGCCCAACATCTCTCATTTGTCGGCCACTACATTAGTCTTCCCGGGATGATAGTATAACTCGAAATCATAATCCTCTATAAACTCCATCCATCTCCTCTGCCTCAAATTGAAATCCTTCTGTGAAAATAGATATTTCGAACTCTTGTGATCGGAGAACACGTCAAATCTCTCACCATATAAGTAATGCCTCCAGTTTTTTAAGGCAAAAATCATCGTCGCTAGGTCTAGGTCGTGAGTAGGACAATTTCTCTCATGTGTTTTCAATTGTTTTGAACCATACGCTACCACTTTGTCCTCTTGCATTAATACATAACCCAAACCTTCTCGAAATACATCACGATAAACCGAATAAGCCAAGCCCCTCTCTGGAATAATCAATACTAGAGCAATGGTGAGTCTAACCTTAAGCTCTTGAAACAACTTTTCACAAGTCTCACTCCATGCAAATTTAATTCCCTTCCTTGTCAGTCTAGTCAATGGTGAGCCAATCTAGAGAAGTATTTCACAAAATTTCAGTAATACTCGGCTGTGCCCCAGAAACTCTAGATCTTAAAGGCATTCTTAAGTTATTCTCAATCTTACATTGTCTCTATCTTAGAAGAATCTACAGTCACCCCTCCTCCGGATATCACATGGCCTAAGAACTTAACTTCTTTTAACCAGAACTCGCACTTCCCAAACTTAGCATATAAACAGTGTGCTCTAACCAACTCAAGTATAACCTGCAAGTATTCCTTGTGTTTCTCCTCAGAGGGTGAGTAGATTATGATGTCGTCAACAAAAATAACCACGAAATGGTATAGGAACCCACGGAAGATTTGATCCATCAAATTCATAAACGAAGCCATTAGTTAGCCCAAAAGGTATTACTAAGAACTCAGTAATGGCCATACCACATACGGAATGCCGCTTTCTAAATATCCTTCTCCTTCAAACTCAACTGGTGATAACCCAATCTTAAGTCAAACTTAGAAAAACAACGAGACCCTTCTACTGGTCAAACAAATCATCTATACGTGGTAATAGGTACTTGTTCTGACCAGTTACCTGGTTCAACTTTTGGTAATCGATGCACAGTCGCAATGTGCCATCCTTCTTCTTAGCAAAGAGAGCTGGTGCTTCCTAAGGCGATGTACTAGGGTGAATGAAGCCCTTATCTAGTAGTTCTTGGAGTTGAATCTTCAACTCTTACAACTCGGTGGGTGCAAATCTATACAGTGCGCTGGAAATCAGTGCTGTGTCGGGCACTAAGTCAATGGAGAACTCAATCTCTCTGTGGGGTGGCAAACTAGTAAGATCTTTTGGAAAGATGTCCGATTATTCACAAACTACCCTCGACTATTCAACTCTGACCACATCACTCTCATTACCCAAGAAAGTTGCAAGAATGAAATTAAGCTCGCCCCGACCACGTGAGTCAGACATCGACGACAAAACTCTCTCAGCTCGGTCTCCCAGAAAATAAAAACTATCACTACTCGAGGTGCACACCATAACTCTCTTACGGTAACAATTTATAATAGCACGGTACGAAGACAACCAATCCACACCTAAGATGACCTCGAAACCTAACATGTCTAACAATACGAAAGCAAAAAGAAGTCGGCGACCGGCAACCTCTATCTCACAACCACGACATCTTCGGTCTAAGACAACCTTACCCCCAACTAGTGACCTAAGTAGAGACGCTAACTAAGCCATTTCTAACCCCCAAAACTGATGCCTATGCAGACAAAATGAAGGATTAAGATGTACCAGTATCAATCAACACATTGGCAATAGAGTTTAACAATAAAAAGTTATCTCTTACAACGGAAGGCGCTAGCAGCTGATCTAGCGTGGTAACATCATACACGCGCCCTGTGGGTCTCTGCTCTACTTGCTCACCCCTCGGAGCATAGGTCAGATACACTGATTAAGTCGAAAAGGATTCCTAATTGGCCCTCGAGGCCTGTGCTGAATGGGTAGGTTGATGGCTCTGTGTCTGTCTCGAACAAGACGCACCAAATGTGCCACCCCTTGAGGGCAAAACCTCCTCAAGTGCCTGACTTCCCACATTGATAACAGGTAGGCAGCTGCCCTCTCCCCTAACTCTAGCTTTGAGAATGAGCCAAAGACGGTGCAGACTGTTGCCTCCTCCTATCTGCGAGCAAACTGAAGATTTGTGGCCTAACTGACCATACTTGAAACAAGTGATCCTACCCTAACTACATCTCCCTGAACTAGAACTTGATATAGGAAAAGTGGATCTGAATTGTGTTGCCTAGGATTGCTACGGGGTGGAACCCTCTGCCGTTTGTTGTGTCGTAGCTCCCCCTGACCTTCCTGACTCCTTTGCTTGGAGCCCCTCATCCGTTCCTCCTCAAATTGGATCACGGTCTTTGGGTGAGCCACCTTTGCCTCCACAAGGCGACCGTAATCCCTAATCATAGACCTGACCACCTTGAAAAGGAGCCCAGTCCTCAAGCTCTTCTCGAACTCGATGCAATGGCGTTCCTCTATCGTCACAAGTTTCGGTGCAAATCTAGAGAGGTTAGTAAAAATAGCCTCAAACTTAGCTATAGGTTTATTCAGCTACTTGAGCTTCAAGAATTGATCTATCAACTTCTCCCTAACAATGGGAGGCAAAAACTTGTCTTGGAAGGCGTTGACATAGGTTTCCCAAGTCACCCCAATGCGCTTTCAGGCATACTTCCACCACTGACCCGCATCTCCCTTTAGCTGGAAAGATGCCAAGGTCACTCTCAACTTGTCTTCCTCGATACGAAGCATCTCGAACATCTTCATTATCTGCTTAAGCAACTCATCCGCCTTCAGTGGCTCATTCGGATCCCCCAAAAACTCATTCGGATTCGACCAAAAGAACTTCATCTTTAGAAAAGACGACCCCGTCTCAGTAACATAGGCTTGGACTTGACTTTTAGCCTTGAGAATGTCCATGGATTCTCATGAAGCTCCAGACATTTCATGGGCCAAAACACCCATGGCTTGCTGACTTGCTGGCTCAGCTAGAATGGCCTAACCAACTCCATCCTCTTATGCCGAAATATCATCCGGTAATGGCACCTCTTACCTCCTAGGCCTGCCACACCTACCACTACTACTTCCTGACATCCTAATAAAGGTAGCACAATAGATTAGCACATTTAAAAATATGCTAAAGCTAATTCACTCACGTTCTAATATGGTGGACAACAAATAATTCACTCCACATAAGCACCTAATCACATAAACACAAACGAACTTCCTTTCTAGATTATGATTGTCCTACGACATTGCCAGAGTTCTAGTTAGAAATAGGAGTGATCAAGTGCTCTTTTAATAGAACTTTTAGAAACTCGTAGACCCAATCAATATCTTAGAAATTAAATCCCATACTCATTTACTCACATAAGCATGTTATTACATAGCATACCAGGTCTACTTCTAATATCATCTAGCAAGATAACCCATTGTGGTAAAAATCACATCTCATGATCCTAAAGTGTTCAAACTCGGTAGCTCTAATACCAAGTTGTAATGCTCCAAAATAATAACAATAACCCATCTCATAATATTCCTTACAATTAATTAATAACATTATATTTTATATTCCATTTATAATCCTTGATCATAAAAAAGATGACATATGCATGTATACATTCATAAATCCTAGATCCTGAATATATAGCATATGACATGCGTACAAACATTGAAATAAAAGAAACCCAAGTAATTATATGCCCTAATGGCTACATCTTTCTAAGTCAAAATTTGGGTACATCAAAATGAGTTTATCTTAATACAATTAAAGCCCAAGGTTTGCAAAAAAATCATTGCATCAAATAAATAAAAGGAAGCTCTTGGCTCTAAGTCCTCCCAAGCCATGTCCTTGGTGGACGTATATCATCAGCATCTGAAAGTTGTTTTCCACATAGGGTGTGTTAAAGCCCAATAGAGATACTTTAGCACAATATATGAATCTTTACAAAGTCATAAGGTGAATGCATATGCATGCCAATTGTCAAATGTTTTACATTTTCATCTCAAAATAATGTAATGCCAAATTATATATCAATTTATGAAAATAACCTTTATATCAGAAAACATGGCAGTGGATACAAAACACTAGGAATCTCAAGGTACGTGTCTGCTAGTAGGCTATACACGCATTACCAAAGCCATTTTATTGGTACTAATTGGAAGGATCGACACCTAGCCGCACGGGTTTCTAGACTTTCACCACGGACACATAGGTCAACATATTAACCACAACCATACCCCCTAACTGGATTCACCACGATATTCACCAATTTTTTCAAAAACAATACATTTTCAATGTTTAAGTATGAAATAATACTCAATGCAAGATGTATAAGCAATTAGTTTCAATTCACTTAATCCTTATGCAATTTCTACAACAATCAAAGCTATCTTCCACTGATAACCCAAAACAGATATTTCTATTCAACACATAATTTGATAACCCAAAACAAATATTTCTATTCAACACATAATTTCCAACAAAAGATATAATCTCATCATTCTCAAAATAAGAGTGATATTACATATCCAACTCCACCATCATTATCAACATATACATTAGTTCCATTCTTGCAAAACCCAACATTATTTCCCTTTTCTTCCACAAACCAAACATCCATGATTTTAGAACAAAAAAGCCTTCAGTTTCAAAAATCAAATTTAAGTAAAGAAATCCATCATTTTAACATATCTCAACCATAAACACATCTCCACGATCTTTCTCAAGAACCCAATTAAAAATCCCTCTTTTACAATTCAAAATCAAACCCTAGGTTTAACGTAAACTCCCCAAATCATTAGATTCTTTCAATGGACAAATGACTAAGGTAAAAATCATACCAAAGGTTGAAAAAATCCCCACCTCAAGATTAAAAGACGAGAGAGAGCAAGGGTTGAAGTTTGGCAGAGCCAAAAACAAGATTCTCTTCGATTAGAACGAAACTTGAGATGAGCTCTACCTTTTTTCTCCAAAGGACTAGGGTGAAGAAATCAGCACATGATGGAGTATTTGGGACTTTAAGGCAAGAATTAGAGAGAGAAAGTGAAGAACTAGGGTTTTGGAATGTTTTAGAAAAAAGGGAAGTGAAAAGTGATTCAGGAAACCCTTTTCCCGAAATGATATACACGCAGACCGCTCGAGCGACCAAAACACCGCTTGAGCGTCAGACACAAAAAGTGACACCGCTCGAGTGCGCAATGACCTCCTCCCAGAAACTTAGACCTGTAAATGACCGTTTAAGCGCAAGAAAGACCGCTCGAGTGAACAAGCAAAGATCTGGACAACAACTCTTTGAAAGCTAACCCCCAACCTGTTCTAAACAGAACAATAACTCCTAAACAGCCAAACTCAACTATCAACAAGGTGATAATGAAATGAACAATTGTTAAGGATATGGATTCTTGGATACAAAAGCAAACCGAAATCATTATAATAAGTACTAACTCAACAAGTCTCTTTATCTGTTCTTTAGGGAGAAAAGGGTGGTGTTGTTAACCTTTATCTCCTCTCCATTTCTTCTTTTGCAATTTCTTTCACCATACTAGCCACTACCGCTCATCTTTTCTCTATTATCGGTTTGCGATTTCAGATTTGATTCATGATCGAGATCCGATAATGTTAAACACATTGTTATATGCTAGGCAGTCATCTGTGATCTATAATGTTTTATTTTGTAATGGAGAGACAGGGATTAAGGTACCAAAGTTACCAGTTACGACGATGAATGGATCGTGAAAGTGATTGGTATTTGAAAAATCTAGAAATCCCCTAGATGTTGATTTGTGATTATGTATCAATTTTAAGAAATATATAACAATCCCAATCAAACAATCAAGATAAATTGACACAATGATTTTACGTGGAAAAACCACAATTGGACACCTCCAATTGTGATAAAAAAAAAAACCACGGGCAACAGCCACAAAACAATCCACTAAGAAGATATAAAGGAATTACACAGGTATACTCTCAATTACCTAGCAAATCCATGCTCGAATTGAACCAACCTCTATGTGTCTCTTCCAACCCCGTCTTCACCTCGGAATTGTCTTGACGATGAGCCACTCCAGAATCCACCAAAGCTTCAGGCTCAAATTCTTCAGAATCCACCGAAGAACAACTCTCTCTTTTGTGTAGAAAAAATAAATAATCCTTTGATGTATACTCTTTAAACCATGAGTTGAATACTCAATCAAAACATCAAAGAAAACTAGCAAAATATCCCCAAATATAAACCCTAGAACCCAAGAAGAAGATCTGGAGAAGTTATCCTAAAATCTGACAGAAACACGTACTTATAGATATCTGAATCGCGATTCTCGCTCAAGCAAAGACTCTCTCGGTCGAGCGAGGAACCAAAAACGCGTGTTTTCCATAAGTGTCTTTGTTCAAGCCACGCACCCTTCGCTTGAGCGTACATTCATCTCTTTCAGGTTTTTACACAGACGCAGCCTTCGCTCGAGCGAGGACTTCTTCGCTCGAGCGAGTAAGGGCGGACATGCAACTTTGAATGCAATTTTGCATTTTACTTCGGGGGCGCTGCCCCTCGACCTCGCCAGGGCGCTACCCTGGACCCGCCAAGGGGCACTGCCCCCTCGACCCCCGCGAGCTGACCGGGCAGCTCGATCCCGTCATAATTAGCGAAGTGGTAATCTTGAAAGTATTAACATCACAAACTTCTCTGTAAGGCACAATTCGGGTTGGATTCGTATCTAAACACTCATAGCCTCACTGAAATAAAAAGTGCGAAAACAAATACAACTTAAAGGAGTTTTGTCAAATGGGGTTGCCAAGAATAAAAATCTAACAGTATTGTTTGTCTGGTAGTTATCATTTTGTTTTGTTTTTGTTTTTGTTTTTTTTTGTTTCCTTTTCTGTTGCGATAATATCTCTCTATGTAGAGGTTTCCTCATTTCTTGGAGGTTTTCTCTTTCTTGCGTAGAGGTTTGTTTTTCTCCCTATGTGGAGACTCATATCCTCCACGCATGGAGGTTCTTGTTATTCATTTTGGGTTCTATTTGGCACTCCGATGTACTTTAGTGGATGACTTATTGTTAGATGTGCAATATATTAAGCCTTGTGCTTTTCCCTAAAAAAAAAAAAACCTTATTTAATGTTTTTTTCTTTGAAAAATAAATGTATCATTTTTGACAAGGAACAAACCATATTATAAAGGAAGAAAATTCATTTTATCTCCGAAACTATACATCGATGATCAATTTAATCCTTGTTCTTCTTATAGTTTTAATTTTATACCTAAACTATTTGATTTTGAATCAATTTTAACCTTGTCATTGCCGTTTATAATCAAATGGAAGTTGCCGATGTGGCACCAAAATTTTGTTTGAAATTTTATTTTGCCCCACAAACTATCTCAAAAATATCAATTAGACACACAAAGTTCATATTGTTTAGGGGTCTAATTTATATTTGGGAATAGTTTGGGAGTAAACTGAAATCTCAAATGAAGACGGTAGCAAGTGTCGTCTAATTATAGATGGTAGCTAACGACATGGGTGTAATTGATCCAAAATTAAATAGTCTAGGTGTAAAATTGAAATTATAAGAAGTATAGTGGGTAAATTAATCATTGAAATGTAGTTTAGGAAGCAAAATAAAATTTTCTCTGTTATATACACTACAACAATTTACACTTTTGGCAACTAAACTTTTTTGTAATCGCCAAAAGTTGTAGAATAGGCAACTAAAAATTACATTGGTCAACGTTGAATATGGTTTTTAGCTACTAATTTATTTATTTATTTTTTGTAGCCGTATCTTAATTATTGGCGACTAAAAAAAATAAGTCGCTAAATATGTCACCATATGTGACTAAAAATTGTTTAAGTCGGCATTAGATCATGTTTTAGGCTACTAAAATTTTTGTTAGTCATGGTATACCAGTTTTTGGTTACGAAAATAAATTTAGTCGCCAAAAAGCTAGCATAGTGTTTGCTATTAAACTTTGGCGAACAAAGTTTTGGTCGGCAAATATTCATTTTCAGTGACTAAAATATTTTTAGTCACTGCAAGGTAATTTTTACCTACTAAAATAATTAGTCACTAAATAAAAAGCATAAATTTTACTTTTTTCTTTGGTGACTAAAAATTTGGTCAATGAATATTTCCTTTCGTTGACGAAAATACGTTTAGTCTCCAAAATGGTTACTTTTGGCGACTAAAATATTAGTCACTGTTAGTTAAATGTTTGGCTACTAAATAAATTAGTCATTACAAGTTGACCTTTAGCGACAAATAATAAGTTTAACCGCTAAAGGTATATAAAATTTTAGTGGGAAACATTAAAATATTGTCGCCCAGCTCTTCTCAGTATTTTCGAAAACAGGGGTTCTTTTCTTTTCTCTTTCTCTCACACACTCATAGAACCAGTCACCACCAAACCTCACCTCACTATAGTCGCTCACTACTGTTGCTCACTGTAAGTCGCACATCGCCACCACCACCGTCGCAATACAAATGATTCTTTCTCACTCTCTTTATCTCTCTGTCTCTCCCCTTCCTTTATCTCTCAATCAGTGTCTACACTACCTACACCCAAACAAAAGCCTACAGTCACTTGCTTTCTCTCTTCTCGCAGACTCACCATTCTTGCTAACGGCCACCGCCGCTAACCATTGCAACTCTTGCTACCGTCGGTCACCATCACAGCTCCTCCCTCTCATCCACATTCAAGTTTTTCTTTTTCTCCATCCCTCTCTCTCTTTCTCTCTCCCTTCCCTCACCATCGCGGATCTAGGGTTTGATTTTATTTTTGATGTTGTAGGATTTTGATAAAATCATTTTAGCGTTTTACTATTTTTCTACATTTGAAGCATATGTGAGCTCCAAGTTGTGTTTAATTCCACACTTTTGTTGCTGCAAGTAGTAAATTCGATCATTGTGTACATTTGATGAGAGAGAAGAGCAATGGAAACCATAACTCAAGAAGCAATTGATCAGTTTAAATCATTAACGGACCAAGGTCTCTCTCTCTCTCTCTCTCTCCTCTAATATAATAGGCACTTCATTTTACTACTATCTTACATTCACTCTCAGTTTCTCATTTTTTTCTATATTTTTTTTTAATTATTATTTTTAAAATTTTTACATTTTTGCAGAATTCAGACTGCTGACGAATCGCTAAAGAGGGCTTTCCAGGTTCGCATTTTTCTTCTTTATGTATTTTTTTTTTGTTTATAAATATATGTTTGCGTTGTCCGATCTGTTTGTCAACAATAGTCAATTTTGAAGAAAAATTAACACTAATTTTAAGAATGTATACTATGTTAGCACAAAACATGGGACAAATTTCATTAGTCGAAATGCTCATTTGGAATGTCTCATCTGGTAAGATTAATCAATGAAAAGCATATTTGACAAGTAACTAAGAACCACTAGTGTGATACCCCTATTCCGTAGTATGCTAATTGGTCCTTAATTTGAGTATGATTATGTGTTTAGCATGATTTTATGTGCCATTATATGAATATATGTGATTTTGAAGTTTTATCTGTTCACCGTAGGAATATCTGTTTGAATAATCTGCTTTGGAAATTAAATTGAGGGCCTTATCGGCCACAGAACCCGAAATTGATTACGCCATTGTGATTAGCGTAATTTTTAGAGCCTACGGTGAAATTTAATTGAAAATTTATTCGGGTCAGATTAAACTGATTAAATTGATGAATTGAGTGCCCAATTATTTTATATTAAAATAATATGTTAATGGGGCTTGTTGTATGTTAGCACTACACTCTCCTTTAACTCTATTGAACTCAAAATCTGAGTTATACAATTGAGATTGAGAGAGAGACGGCTGTTAGAGAGAGAGAGAGAGAGGAGAGAGAATTGTGCATTTGTGGTTCAAGACTTGGACCTTTTGGAGATTAAGCTCAAGTATTGCTAAATTGGGGAGATTAAAGCTCCTTGTTGAGTGATTCATGCATTTCTAGTCATCATCTTGTGAATTCAAGTTTAATAGATGGTCAAGAGCATGAATTAGTTTGAATGTAATGGAATTGAGTTGTATATGTTGGATTTCAAGTTAATAGGAGCATGCATGTAAAAAATTGCTATAGATTTCCATGTTTGAGCTTAATTTGTGTAATCTATGTTGAAGTTGAATGAAATCCATGTGTATGACCATTTCTTCACCAAATAAATTGTGAATAACGTGTATTCTTATATGCAAGAGTAGATCATGAAAGAGTAAGCTTTGCATGTTGGAATTTGATATGTTGGTGATGAATTTGGATTAATTTGAGACATGCATGTAAATAATACAAGAAATTGAGCTTCCTAATGTTGTAATCTTGTATTGGTATCATGTTAATATGTGTATATTTGAGAATTGAGCCATAACATGCATGATTTATTGGTTGGAAAATTGAATTGGAGCTCAAGAACTTAATCTGGAAAACCCAGATTTTTGATGTCCGCTCGAGCGGGGTTACTGCCGCTCGAGCGGGAAAATCGTGCTCCCAGCACTTTTTACAGAGTTGGCTGTTCGCTCGAGCGAGATATTTCACGCTCGAGCAGGGAGCTTTTGCAGACAGGCCATTCGCTCGAGCGCCTTAACTCACGCTCAAGCATAATTTTGAGGTAACCAGTACTTTTGCAGGCCTCTTGGGTCCGCTCGAGCGGGGACCCTGTTTTTTGAAATTCTGAAAATGCATTATGTGTTCTGTTTCTCTGTTCTCTTTCACTTCTATGCACTCTTAGGCATATCTTAAGCGCTGTAAATGAGTTAATGAGGTAAGAATAAAGCCTAAAGAGGAATATGTGAATTAAGGAACGAATTGAATTGTTAGTGACCCTTTTGTGTTCATGAAATGTGTAGGGTCAAGCTCCAGGACAAATCTACAAGCCGATCACTGTGAGTAATATCGATATTTGAAAGCTTATCAATGTCCAATTGTGTATTCCCTTATAAGCTTTATGAGTTGCTAATTGGGATTGTGGACAAAAGTCTGACACGAATGAATGATTGGACCAAAGGTCGTTTTGATAATAACAAATGGACCGAAGGTCGTTTTGATAATAATGAATGGACCAAAGGTCATTTTGATAGAAATAAATGGACCAAAGGTCGTTTTGATAGAAATAAATGGACCAAAGGTTGTTTTGATAGAAATGAATGGACCGAAGGTCGTTTTGACATATATGAATGGATCGAAGGTCGGTTTGATAGAAATGAATGGACCGAAGGTCGTTTTGACATATATGAATGGACCGAAGGTCGTTTCGACATGAATGAGTGGGCCGAAGGCCGTTTTGACATGAACAAGTGGGCCGAAGGCCGTTTTGACATAAATGAATAGGCCGAAGGCCATTTTGACAGAAATGAATGGGCCGAAGGCCGTTTCGACACAAGTGAATGGGCCGAAGGCCGTTTTGCCATGAATGGAAACTTGAATGGGCCAAAGGCCAGAATGTTCAGAACTATAGTTACTTGATTGAATTTCGTATAGTTATTAAATAAAAGTATGAATTGGTCCCAAGGCCGTTTGGAGCATGTTGTTCTACATATTGTTATGTAACCTCTGTATTTGATATTATTCACTGGGCTATCGCTCACGCTTATTCATGTGTTGTAGGTGAGCCAAGAGAAGTCCAAACCCAACCCCAGTGAAGTCTGCCAGGAACAACATGAGTTTTGGAGAGTCAGCCTTATGTCTCACGCACGAGACCCATCCTTGCCATTTTGTTATGTATTCACCTTTAGTCTTGTTGGCAAGGACTTCATGTAGATTTGTATATATTCTATTATGGGTTGACTCAGTTTGAATGATCCTATCTGTAAAGAATTCTATGGTGTTGTACTTTTGACGTGGGTTATTAACGTATATATAAGTGGTTTGTTTTGATGTGCATATAAGCACGGCTCTGTGGACAAATTTTTAAATTTGTGCTTCCGTTTGGCCCCTTTACTCTATTGAGTTACGTTTGTTTTAGTTTGGGGCCGTAGGTAATCTCAGGATTACTGGCCGGTTATGTCCTTAACCCATGGGGACGGGTTCGGGTCATGACAGAGTGGTATCAGAGTACGAGTTAATAACTCACACACTCGTCCAAAAAGAGCAATGAGCGTCTAGATAAGATCTAGAATGCATTCATGTGATAAATATGAATTTGGAAGCATTGATTATATGCTTAAACGTTTTGATATGAACAATTATATGTGTAAGTTGTGAACTACTTGCATTGCAAATTATCAGGGAATATGTGCTTCTTAGTGTATGCATATTTGTGTACCTTTTGTATGAAATATAATGCAAGTTTAATCAGATGGTGAGAACAAGAGGAGATGAAATAGAAGAATCCTAAACTGCTAGAATGGACAGAATGGAAAGACTGATACAGGAAATGGTTGAAGCTTTGAGACAGCAACAGGAGTGGCAACAACAGTGGCAGTAACCATATCCGCCACCTCCACCTCCGGCACCACCCGTGCCAGATAATCAAAATAATGACCGGATTATAGCTCTCACCAAGGAATTCAAGAAAATGAAACCACCACAGTTTCACGGGGGATTAGATCCGTTGAATGCTGAAGCGTGGGTCCTTGGCATTGAGAAATTATTTGAAGTGTTCCCCTGTTCAGAGACTCAAAAAGTGCTTCTAGCCACTTTTATGCTAGAAGACGAAGCAAGAAGATGGTGGATGTTGATGCGAGAAAATCATAAGGATGTTGACTGAGTAAAGTTTCTAGAAATATTCTATGACAAGTACTTCCCACAGTGTGTCCGGGATAGGAAAGTGGCAGAGTTCATGGAACTCAAGCAAGACAGCATGACTGTAGTTGAGTATGAGGCCAAATTTACTGAGTTGGCCAGGTTTGCACCATACGTAATTGACACTGATTATAAGAAGGCAAGGCATTTTGAAGGAGGGCTCCGAAGTGACATCCTAGAGAGAGTGAATGTCCTGAATTTGGAGACCTACATTGGGTGCTTGACAGGGCCATCATATCAGAGACTAATATAGCTAGACAGGCTAAGCCAGTAACAGAATGGAAAGGCAACAAAAGACAAGGCTTCTTTTTGAAAAAGAAATTTCTGAAAAAAGTAAAACATGGGCTCCTCAAATACTTCGAGTTCTTCCCGAGACACAGCTCCCATGTGCAACATTTGTAGCAAAAGGCACCGTGGAGCCTGTTACCATGCATCGGGAGCCTATTTTAAGTGTGGGAAACAAGGGCATATAGCCCGAGATTGTAATCAGAATGGTGGAAAAATAGCTGCTAGTTCCACTGCATCGATCCCGAAGCCGAGAAATACTTTGAAATCTGCTACTACTGGGGATACAGTGAGACAGGGGAGAGTTTTTGCACTTGTCCGGCCGATACACGGAATGCCAATGTCGTTGTCTCAGGTACTATTTTAGTATGTAATCAGGATGCCTTTGTATTAATTGATTCTGGATCAATGCACTCATTTGTGACATATACATTTGCATCTAGACTGAATAGACCCCTAGAGTTATTGCCATATTTGTTATGTGTGTTTGCTCCATCGGGGGAATCTGTGTTATGTGATTATATATATCGGTTTTGTGACATGCATATCGAGGATGCTACCCTATATGTAGATTTGTTGCCCTTGAACTTTAGACATTTCAATGTAATTTTGGGCATGGATTGGTTCACCAAGTATTGTGCCACCATAGACTGTGTGACAAAAAGGGTTGTATTTAACCCACCAGAACAGAAAGAGATTGTGTTTGTGGGTAATGGGGTAGTGCCTCCACCTTATTTGATATTTGCAATGAAAGCATGTAAACTGATCAGGAAAGAGTGCCAGGGTTATTTGTGCTATGTGTTGTCTGAACAATCTGAGAATGTTGAATTGAATAATATTCCTATTGTTAGAGAATTTCTGGATGTGTTCCCGAATGAATTACCAGGGGAATTGGTAGACAGGGAGATAGAGTTTACTATTGAGACTGTGCCAGGCACCCAGCCTATTTCTAAAACTCCCTACAGAATGGCTACTGCCGAAATGAAAGAATTAAAGCAATAGTTGCAAGACCTTCTTGATAAAGGGTTTATCCGGCCTAGCACTTCGCCTTGGGGTACACTAGTGTTATTTGTAAAGAAGAAGGATGGTACTTTGCGCCTGTGCATTGATTACCGGGAATTAAACAAGGTAACGATAAAGAACAAATATCCCTTACCCCGTATTGATGACTTATTTGACCAGTTGCAGGGATCAGAGGTGTTTTCTAAAATTGATTTGAGATCTAGGTATCATCAGCTGAAAGTTAAGGCATAAGATGTTGAGAAAACCGCATTTAGAATGAGGTATGGTCATTTTGAGTTTCTCATCATGCCATTTGGAGTGACTAATGCTCCGGAAACATTTATGGACTTAATGAATAGAATTTTTAAAACCTACCTTGATGAGTTTGTTGTAGTCTTCATCGATGATATTTTGATATACTCTAAAGATAGACTTGAACGTGAACATGACTTGAGAACTGTTTTACAAATACTTCGGGAAAGAAAATTATTTGCTAAGCTAAAGAAATGTGAGTTTTGGTTGGATGAAGTTGTTTTCTTAGGGCATGTGATCAACAAGGAAGGAATTTCAGTGAACCCGCAGAAAATAGAGGCAATTGTGAATTGGCCTACACCGACAAATGTGATAGAAGTTCGCAGTTTCATAGGCTTGGCTGGGTACTACAGGAGGTTTGTGAAGGACTTTTCGAAGTTAGCTGTGCCTCTTACCCAATGGACACGTAAAAGGCAACCATTTGAGTGGAATGGTGAAAGAGAATCAGCCTTTCATAAATTCAAGACGAGATTGACTGCTGCAACAATTTTGACATTACCTTCAGGTACGGAAAATTTTGTAATTTTCAGTGATGCATCTTATAAGGGTTTGGGTTGTGTGTTAATGCAGAATGGGAAAGTTATTGCTTACGCCTCCCGACAGTTGAGGCCACACGAGAAGAACTATCCAACACATGACCTAGAATTAGCCACAGTTGTTTTTACCTTGAAAATTTGGCGGCATTATCTGTAAGGAGCAAAATGTGAAGTCTATAGAGATCATAAGAGCCTGAAATACTTCTTCACGTAGAAAGAGTTGAATATGCGTCAGAGAAGATGGCTGAAACTGATAAAAGATTACGACCTAGAAATTCAGTACCACCCTGGGAAAGCTAATACAGTTGTTGATGCCTTGAGCGGAAAATCAACGGGGAATATGGCCTGTTTGCTTACTGAACAGAGAGAGATCTTGCAAGATTTTGAGAAGTCTGAAATTGAAGTGGTAATGTGTGAACAGGGCGGATTGATAGCCGTTATTACAGCCGAGCCGGCGATCATTGATGAAATCAAATAGAAACAGAAAGAGGATAAGTACCTGAAGAAAGTGATTGACGAATTTGAGACAAGCCCGAAAGCAGAATTCAGTATTGAGAACGAAATGTTGAAATTCCGAAACCGAATATGTGTCCTAGATATCCCGGAACTAAAGAAGAGGGTTTTAGATGAAGCCCACAGGTCCGTATTTGCTATGCATCCAGGTAACAATAAAACGTATCGAGATTTGAAACAAACCTATTGGTGGCCTAAAATAAAGAAAGAGATTGCAGAATATGTGTCCAAGTGCCTTCAGTGTCAGCAATTAAGGCTGAACATCAGAAACCAGGCGGTCTACTTCAACCTCTCCCTATTCCTAAATAGAAGTGGGAACATGTGACTATGGATTTCGTTGTTGGCCTACCTCGGACTTCTCGAGGTATGGATTCTGTTTGGGTTATAATTGATAGACTGACTAAATCTGCACATTTTCTACCTGTCAAAACTACATTTACTGCTTATAGATTGGCTACTATTTATGTTGATGAAATTGATCGTTTACACAGAGTTCCGATATCTATTGTGTCGGATAGAGATCCGAAATTTGTATCTAGATTGTGGAAGAGTTTGCAGGAAGCTATGGGAACAAAACTAAGGTTCAGTACTGCATTCCACCCACAGACAGATGGGCAGTCAGAATGAACGATACAGACATTGGAAGATATGCTTTGCATGTGTGCTTTGGATTTTCAGGGGAGTTGGGAAGATTATTTGCCACTTGCAGAATTTGCTTATAATAACAGCTTCCACTCCAGCATTGGTATGGCACCATACGAGGCTTTGTATGGTAGGAGGTGTAGATCACCTATCTGTTGGACAGAGGTCGGGGATAGAGCTTTGCTTGGGCCAGAAATTGTACAAGACACTTCTGAGAAAATCAAGACTATTCGTCAAAGGCTCAAAACAGCTCAGGACCGACAAAAGAATTATGCAGACGTTCGGAGAAGACCTCTTGAGTATGAGGTTGGTGACCATGTGTTCATCCGTGTTTTTCCAATGAAAGGCCAAGTCAGATTTGGGAAAAAGGGCAAGTTGTCGCCCCGTTACATTGGGCCGTTCCAGATTTTGGAGAGACTCGGTCCAGTTGCTTATAGAGTTACTTTTCCACCGGGATTCGAGCAAATCCATAATGTGTTTCATGTGTCAATGTTGAGGGGTTACCTCCAAGACCCATTACATGTGATTGATTATCACCGGGTTGCTATTGATGAAAATATGGAATATGCTGAATGGCCAGAAAGAATTGTTGACCGACAAGTGAAAGAATTGAGAAACAAATCCATCCCAATGGTGAAAGTAGAATGGAAGGAACACTATGGGACAGATGCTACATGGGAAAAAGAGGAGGAAATGCGTCTACGCTATCCACATTTGTTTCCCGACGAAGGTAAATTAAGTTTGGAGGACCAAACTTCCTAAAGGGGGGAAGACTGTGATACCCCTGTTCCGTAGTATGCTAATTGGTCCTTAATTTAAGTATGATTATGTGTTTAGCATGATTTTATGTCCCATTATATGAATATATGTGATTTTGAAGTTTTATTTGTTCACCGTAGGAATATCTGTTTGAATAATCTGCTTTAGAAATTAAATTGAGGGCCTTATCGGCCATAGAACCCGAAATTGATTACGCCATTGTGATAAGCGTAATTTTTAGAGCCTACGGTGAAATTTAATTGAAAATTTATTCAGGTCAGATTAAACTGATTAAATTGATGAACTGAGTGCCCAATTATTTTATATTAAAATAATATGTTAATGGGGCTTGTTGTATGTTAGCACTACACTCTCCTTTAACTCTATTGAACTCAAAATCTGAGTTATACAATTGAGATTGAGAGAGAGACGGCTGTTAGAGAGAGAGAGAGGAGAGAATTGTGCATTTGTGGTTCAAGACTTGGACCTTTTGGAGATTAAGCTCAAGTATTGCTAAATTGGGGAGATTAAAGCTCCTTGGTGAGTGATTCATGCATTTCTAGTCATCATCTTGTGAATTCAAGTTTAATAGATGGCCAAGAGCATGAATTAGTTTGAATGTAATGGAATTGAGTTGTATATGTTGGATTTCAAGTTAATAGGAGCATGCATGTGAAGAATTGGTATAGATTTCCATGTTTGAGCTTAATTTGTGTAATCTATGTTGAAGTTGAATGAAATCCATGTGTATGACCATTTCTTCACCAAATAAATTTTGAATAACGTGTATTCTTACATGCAAGAGTAGATCATGAAAGAGTAAGCTTTGCATGTTGGAATTTGATATGTTGGTGATGAATTTGGATTAATTTGAGACATGCATGTAAATGATATAAGAAATTGAGCTTCCTAATGTTGTAATCTTGTATTGGTATCATGTTAATATGTGTATATTTGAGAATTGAGCCATAACATGCATGATTTATTGGTTGGAAAATCGAATTGGAGCTTAAGAACTTAATCTGGAAAACCTAGATTTTTGATGTCCGCTCGAGCGGGGTTACTGCCGCTGGAGCGGGAAAATCGTGCTCCCAACACTTTTCGCAGAGTTGGCTGTCCGCTCGAGTGGGATATTTCACGCTCGAGCAGGGAGCTTTTGCAGACGGGCCTTTCGCTTAAGCGCCTTAACTCACCTCGAGCGTAATTTTGAGGTAACCAGTACTTTTGCAGGCCACTTGGGTCCGCTCGAGCGGGGAAGTCCACGCTCGAGCGGGGACCCGTTTTCTGAAATTCAGAAAATGCATCCTGTGTTCTGTTTCTCCGTTCGCTTTCACTTGTAAGCACTCTTAGGCATATGTTAAGCACTGTGAATGAGTTAATGAGGTAAGAATAAAGCCGAAAGAGGAATATGTGAATGACGGAACGGATTGGATTGTTAGTGACCCTTTTGTGTTCATGAAATGTGTAGGGTCAAGCTCCAAGGCAAATCCACAAGCCGATCACTGTGAGTAATATCAATATTTGAAAGCTTATCAATGTCTAATTGTGTATTCCCTTATAAGCTTTATGAGTTGCTAATTGGGATTGTGGGCAAAAGTCTGACATGAATGAATGATTGGACCAAAGGCCGTTTTGATAATAATAAATGGACCGAAGGTCGTTTTGATAATAATGAATGGACCAAAGGTCGTTTTGATAGAAATAAATGGACCAAAGGTCGTTTTGATAAAAATAAATGGACCAAAGGTCGTTTTGATAGAAATGAATGGACCGAAGGTCGTTTTGATAGAAATGAATGGACCGAAGGTCGCTTTGATAGAAATGAACGGACCGAAGGTCGTTTTGACATATATGAATGGACCGAAGGTCGTTTCGACATGAATGAGTGTGCCGAAGGCCGTTTTGACATGAACAAGTGGGTCGAAGGGCGTTTTGACATAAATGAATGGGCCGAAGGCCATTTTGATAGAAATGAATGGGCCGAAGGCCGTTTCGACACAAGTGAATGGGCCGAAGGCCGTTTTGCCGTAAATGGAAACCTGAATGGGCCAAAGGCCAGAATGTTCGGAACTACAACTGCTTGATTGAATTTTGTATAGTTATTAAATAAAAGTATGAATTGGGCCCAAGGCCTTTTGGAGCATGTTGTTCTACATATTGTTATGTAACCTCTGTATTTGATATTATTCACTGGGCTATCGCTCACGCTCATTCATGTGTTGTAAGTGAGCCAAGAGAAGTCCAAACCTAGCCCCAGTGAAGTCTGGCAGGAACAACATGAGTTTTGGAGAGTCAGCCTTATGTCTCACGCACGTGACCCATCCTTGCCATTTTGTTATGTATTCACCTTTTGTCTTGTTGGCAAGGACTTCATGTAGATTTGTATATATTCTGTTATGGGTTGACTCAGTTTCAATGATCCTGTCTGTAAAAAATTCTATGGTGTTGTACTTTTGACGTGGGTTATTAATATATATGTAAGTGGTTTGTTTTGATGTGCATATAAGCACGGCTCTGTGGATAAAGTTTTAAATTTGTGCTTCCGTTTGGCCCCTTTACTCTGTTGAGTTACGTTTGTTTTAGTTTGAGGTCGTAGGTAATCTCAATATTACTGGCCGGTTATGTCCTTAACCCATGGGGGCGGGTTCGGGTTCGGGTCATGACAACTAGACTATATTGAGTTCTTGAAACTTCTCACAATTAACCAGAAAGGGGTTTATGTGGTCCTCTAAAAACGTTAAAAAAACAATGTGAGATAAAAATTCTGAAAAATGTAATTTCATACAGCATTCATCAGAACATATGTGTGCTTCAACATGAAAACTGAATCCAGATAATTTGACACCCAAACATCACGTTAGATGTTACAAGAAAAAAACAAAAACAAAAAAGGAATCACCTTAGAAGCTATGCTAACATGTACTTAAAAGTGAATGAGACTTGGACGCCTAAGGGGAAATGATCTAGATGTTAAAAAAAAAAAACAAAAACAAAAAACAAAAAACAAAATGGCAACATAAGCTGGATGACATACGAAACAAATGGGGTCAGTTTATGACTCATGATCTGCATTATGCTCCATTGTGCCATACAATAAATAAAATGGAGAGTATGATTCCGATTGGATTATGGGATATATTTAGAAGTTTTATTAAATGCCAGTCAAGCTCTACCTTGTCTATTTTCTTGGCCCCAATGTGCTTTGCCCTATCTGCAAATTCTGATTTACATACAACTTTGAAAATTTTAAATTTGATGTGATGGTATTGAGGGGCCTTTTTGCACATACATATATGTATTCACACATATAGATACATATTCACATTCTAGTTGTATTAAGCTGCTTGATTTGCAATACAATTTGTCAATTCTAACTGTTGTTGCTCAACTATATGGGAGAGGTTATAGGAATAAATATATTTTTGTGATGTCTGTATATATGACTAGGTAAAGTCTGGGTCAGGGCTGCCTAGACTTTGTGGGGTCCCCAAAAATAGAATCCTTATACATATTTAAGAAAAAAAAAATTGCTTAATTTATCTTTTTTGAACTTGTATTGAGACAAAATTTGCTTGTATATAAAAATTCTAGAATTACTAGTTTTTACTAATGCTATGCACAAAAAATATTTAAAATATTAGGTGATAAGTCCAATTTGAAAATATTGTGTATTTGTTCGATTATGATTTATCTTTCACAATAATTATAATATGGGCTAATTACTTAAAAGTCTTATTGGTAAAGTTCATGTTCCATTAAGTTCTCATTCTTGTTTTTTTTAACCCATAAAGTTCTACTTTCAAAATATTTATGTATATAAGACTGTTTTATCTTTATTAAAATGTGAAAGAAATTGAGAAGAGTCAATTCATTGAGTATTAACAAAAATTATTAGGTGTTACAAGTACACTACATGACAATGCCATCTATCAATCACCAAACATTATATCTCATGCCCCAATATAAAATTGTGAGCCCCAGTTTCACCACTAATCACAAATCTTTTGGTAATCACCTAATCATGTCTAAAAAACATTAGATACTTTCTCTTATTCAAGTGATATTACTTATGTGCCATTTTAGTTTTGTTTTTTTGTTTCAAAACTTAAAATTTTCGTAATTTTTATTACACACATTTATTTTTAATAAAATATATATTTTTGGAGTCTACATAATAAGATCTATCAAACAAGACCAATATTGAATATAAAATTTTATAAAAATAAAATATTAATTTTTTAGCTATACAAAACTAATAACTTCTCAATTTGCGAAACTATCTAGTAAAACGGAGATAGTTTTCAATTTTTTTTCAGTATTAATTGAGAATATTCTCAGCTTTTGAAAATTTTCTCAATTTTTTTTTGAGTTTTAAAACTAAGTCAATTTTTTTAATTTTAAACTAAGAATACTTTCAGTTTTAAATATAGAAAAAACTAAAAAAATTAGATTGAAAAATATTGTTAATTAAGTAAGTTAAGAAAAATTACAATTAAAAAATGGTTTAAATTGTAAATTTATAACAAAAAAGTGTATTTTTATTTTTATTTTTATATAATTTTTATTTTATATTAATTTCATTTGATATTTCATTGTGTTGATTCTATAAATATAATTTATTTTCTAAGCAATTTCATATGATTTTATAATTGATATAATTATAGTTACTAAGATAGACATCAATTATAATTATTGAAATAGATTTTGAACAGTTTCGATGGATACCATTATTAATTTATGGGGCCTCGTTTATTAATGTTTCAGTTTACAAAAAATAAGAAATAACGTTTTGTTTACTTCTACAAAAAACAAAAACAAAAAAACTTGTTTGGAGTACAAAAATGTTTTGAAAAACAAATAAAAAAAATGAGAAATATATTTTATGAGTTGCCAGATTTGGTAGCCTAAAATGGAGGGTGGATAGATGTGGTGATCAGTAGTGGTAGGTAGCTAAAGATGTCTGTCAGATTTAGTTAGGAGGACAAGAGATGGCCAAAAGGATCTCAAAAGGTGGCTGAAGATCACGACGGTGACCGACCACTCACCATGTAACAACCCCGACCTGTGATTAGTTGATTAACCATGATTAATTATACCTAATGAATAAGAGCCTTGCTGGAGACCCCCAGCTCCGAGCACCCCCCCCCCCAACACACGAGTGGGGGTTGGTCATTGCATCACAAAAAAAAAAAAAAAATATTGTACCAATCACACCCCAATGGGGACCCTGGGGGTCACCCCCGTGGGGGTCTGAGGCTTTTCCCAATGAATAATTAAGAGGAAATTTGAATTAATTGCATGTGCATTGCATTATTTATGTTTATATCTGTCTGTAGTAGGAATATCTGTTTCTGTTTCTATTTTGTTCTACAATTTGAAGGCCTTATCGGCATCCGATCAAGAAATTGACTTGGTATATGTGTTAGTTGGAATTTTTAGAATATTGTGGTAGGTTTAATTGAAATTCAATTCGGAGCGAAATAATTAGAATAATTAATACTTATTTGATTAGTGGTAAGCTTAATTAATTAATTTTATTAACCAAGCCTATAAAAGGCTTATACACCACTTTGAGTCACCTTCTACTCATCATTTTGAGCCTATACAATGTGAGAGAGAGGAAGAAAGAGACCAAGAGTGAGAGTTTGATATCAACACTTGAGATTGGGAGGATTTAGCTAGAAATTGAAGGCATTGGATATGGAAACTCAAGAATTACGCTCTAGCACACATCTTGGGAAGCCTAGGTAAGAATTCAACCTTCAGATTGTACAATTATGATGTGTAAGACATGAACTCTAAAGAATTAAGTTGGATGATACAAGAATTGAGTTAGAATTGAAGAAATGAACTCAAACCATGCATGCATGCATATTTCATAACATTTTGAAGATGTTTTCCAAGAATTTCCTCATGCATGTTACTAATTCACCTTAGTTTTGAGAATTCATCAAGTTTCATGTCATTTTGTGTCATTAGATCATGTTTTGGAAGTTTTGAAGTCAAGGAAAAACATGCATGTTATGTTTTCTAAGAATTGGGTTTTGTTTTGCACAATTGGCAAGTCTTTGGGCTTTGATTTTGCGAAATGATTTAGAATTTCTAATGTTTTCCAAGTTCACATATGATTCCTCAAGTTTTTGGCCCAAAAGGATGAGTTTTGATGTATTTTCGCTGCCAAAGATTCATTTTTTTTGAATTTTTGCGACGGTCATTTCACCGTCTCAAAAACCGTCATTGGAGACTGTTTTGTTTACCCGTCCCAAAAACACACTATTTGTGATGGATTTCATTCAATCGCAAATACTTTCACCTTTTTTTTACCCCTTTTTCTAGTAGTGAATGTACCTCAATCTTAGCCGTAGCTTCTTTCAATTTTGCAACAATACCAGTTTCCCCACCCAAAAACCCTTTGTACAACTTGCAAAGCCCTTCGTTCCCAACCAAAAGAAGCTTATTGAAATCATTTGTGGCTGCTTGAATATCAGCTAGTGAGAAATGATGGTGTGGTCGGGTAACACTATCTGGAAGTGGTTCCCAAAACAAATCATTTGACAGTCCACTCTTAGAACTGTCTCCTTTCTTTCCCTCCACCAATGATTCATACCTTTAGGCACAATTGCAATACCTTGAAACATCTTTGTAATTATTCCCTCTGATCTTCCTCTACGTTGTGACACCAATGCGAGATTGAGGCTCCCCACCACTTGAGCCATTGTAGGCCTTTCCTTTGGATGAATTTGTAAACAATTGTAGGCAACCTTTGCAAAATACTTCAAACTCTGGTGTTATTTGTCAACTCAAAGAGGGATCAATGATTCGATCAAGCTTTCCTTTTTTAATGCATTCTTGAGCCCAAAGTATTAAACTGATTTGATCTTCCTCAAGTTTTATATCCACTGGCGGCCTCCCACAGAGCACTTCCAACAACACCACACCAAAGGCATACACATCAGATTTTTTGGTTAGTTTGTGGGACAAGAAATAATCTGGATCGAAATACCCAAATGTGCCTTTAACTTTTGTGCTCACGTGGGTTGCTGAATGGCTTGTAAGGCCTTCGGACAGCCCAAAATCTGAAATCTTGGCTAACCCAATTCTCATCTAACAGAATGTTTGTGGTCTTCACATCTCCGTGTATGAAGCTTTGATCGGTACCAGTATGAAGGCAGTCTAATCCGCGTGCAGCACCGATGCAAATGTTGAGCCTTTGTTCCCATGTTAGAGCAGAAGTAGTAATACCACTTTCTTTTCTACTTGTTTTGTAGATATAATCGGCAAGGGTTCCACGTGCCACATACTCGTAAACAAGGATCATTTCCTGGCAGTCGTTGCACTGGCCAATCAGAGCAACGAGATGAGTGTGCCGGAGTTTAGACAGCATTTTTACCTCAGTCCAAAACTCTTCTGCTTCTTGCTGGGACTCTATGTCCAACCGCTTTATGGCAACAGTTGTAGCACCGTTGTCAATGAACCCTTTGTATACCTTACCAAATCCGCCAACCCCAATAACTAATTCATCACCAAAGTTGTTGGTCATTGATTGTATCTCAGATAGTGAAAAGCAACGGCAAGAATCCTCCGATTCAATCACAGCACTTGAAATTGCATCCTCACCGTCTGCACCTGACATATCTTGAGCTTTGGGGGATCTGTATCTATGTATATCAAAGAACGTGGCGGTAACACTGGATTCAAATCTTTGGTGATGTTCAAAGATGAGTTTTAAGAGATGAGAAAGACAAATTGCTCTCTGGTTGGAAGGATATTAATCAATCAAACAGCTTTTTGCTCTCTGGTTGAAACATGACTCTAATATTCTGTTGTGTATGATTTGTGTTGTACCGTTTTAGCCTGTTGTTTAATGTAGAATTAAAATATTTAACTTATTGTTATCATTATAGTTGGGGAAATGCTCAAGGACCCAAAAATAATATATAATTATTTAGTCATTGTAAAGATAGCGATTACAAAAAATAATATACAATTTGGCTTTTTTTTAGTCATACATTTGACTCGGCTGATATATTTTTTAACAGTTGTTATAAAAATATTTGAAGTTGACTAATTAACGAGCACCCACCATAATTCTTACTCCACTCACTCCTACAACCTTCCTTTGGTAGCTCCTCCTCTAGTCATTCTCCTCCAGTTCCATCCCCTTCTTCAAATCCTTTTCGCCATTTGTGACCCCCTCCCTCTTTCTCCTCAACAACCCTCATCTCCCTTCCCACCCTTCTCGCTACCGCCCAGTCACTCGCCACCTCTTGGACACTACTGACAGAGAGAGACGAGGTGGCTGAGGAGGGGTTGGGAGGTGGCAACCGAAGCTAGGGATGAGAATTAGATTGAGAGACTAAATTGAATTTTTTTTTTAATATATATATTGGGATCCAAATTGACACAATTTAAATATTGGGAACCAAATTGAAATACTTTTAGATAATTAGGACTAAATGACATAATTTAAACATTGAAGATCAAAATGACATAAGACTCAAAATTTGAAAACTAAAAACGTAAAGGCATTCAAGCCATAAGTCTAATTTCAAAACTTTTTGGGGCAATAGTTGCAAACTCTATACTTTTACAGCCAAAATGACAAAAAAATTTGAATGACAATATTAACCCTACCTATATTTCTATTTGTCCACTATCCGCCTATCTGTCCACGTGTCACTTATTTGTCCACATGTCATCCCCTATTTGTCCATTTATCACCTATTTACTCACTTAATATCTATCTACCCATATAACCACCACCACTAGTCACTAAGGCTGGCAATTTTTTCGACCATTTTTTTAACGACAT
Source organism: Camellia sinensis (assembly GCF_055761805.1). NCBI lineage: Eukaryota > Viridiplantae > Streptophyta > Magnoliopsida > Ericales > Theaceae > Camellia > Camellia sinensis. The sequence goes on from NC_138967.1 coordinate 56,689,088, forward strand.
TTCTGGCACCAACAACTTTGATATTGCTTAAGGTGTGAATTTTCACACTTTCATGATAGTGTAACATTTTATTTGGATTCTAAGGTGAGAAAAAGAAGAAGAAATGATTGTATTTTCTCACTAACATGTTTGAATGATAGAGGGGGATATGAGTGAGTTTTTTTTTTTTTTTTTCTTCCTTTGTATTTTAAGGTACAATCTTTGAAGACTAAGATCCTCTCCATTCCATAATTGTATTGGAATATATCATCTAAAGGTTGTGAAATAATCACTAAAATTTATTAATATTTTTAATTTAGAAAGAATCATTATAAATCTTTGGATAATGCAATAAGATCATCCATTACAACTTTGGGATGGAGAGGATCACAATCTCAATCTTGGTATTATAAATTTTTACAACCAATCAACATATTTTTCAGAAAATCTCACGACTTTCAGTGAGAAATGAAATATGCTTAGTAAGATTAGTTATCGTTTTCATTATTTCTTATCCTTTCTCACAATTTCTCACTCAACTAATAAACTAAATATGAGACAGTGTTTTTTTTAAATTTTATTTTAATAATAATTTCTTGTCATTTCTCACCAAAATACTCCATCTGAACAAAGTGTCAAAATCCACATTGAAAATGAAACCTCAGACGCCTATCTTGAGCCCCTTATTAATCTCCCAACCTTTTACCCAGTCTAGGCCTCAACTATTGTCTCAGAAAAAAAAAAGAAAAAAAAAGAAGTAATTGAGGCTATTTCACATTTTTTGCGTGACTTGGCCATTTTAATTCAATTTTTTTTAGGCATCTTGGTTCACTCATTCAATGGGGCAACCAAAGTTCTTTAAAGTCAGGAAGGAGTGAGTGCAACAAAGTCACTTCCCAAAGAGTTTCTGCCTTATTGGCTTTTTGGCCTTTTTGGCTATTTTAGCCTGGGCTAAAAAGCTTGGTTTGGGAAGGACTTTTTGATTTTTTTGACTTTTTTTGTGAGAGAAGAGTGTAATAATTATGAGTTGGATGTGATATTTTGTTTGTTATGGCTAAAATAGCCTATTTTGTCTTTTGTGGCTATTTTAGGCACAAACCAACTTGCCAAACAACACCTTAGTCGTTTTGTTGTTTAAGTTCTTTAGATCGTTTAATTTAATTTCGTAGTTTAATTATATAGTTTCTTCTTCAATTAGTTCTTAGTTATTCTTAGTTTATTATGAACACTCATTTCGTTTGGGAACCCTCTATTTTAGCCAAAAAGTCAAAAAGTTACTAAATTAGCCAAAAAGCCAACAACCCATACCAAAAAGTCAAAAAGTCAAAGATTCTCTTTTCGCTCTACTTTTTGCACATCTTTTCGTAAAAAGTCAAAAAGTTATCCCAAACATACTAGTTTTTTTTAGCTCATATTTTAGCCAAATAGCCAAAAAGTTACTAAATTAGCCTGTTCCCAAACGAGTTAGTTGCAGGTAGGGCCATCACCAAAGTTATTGTTAGTTAGAGTTTATTAATCTTTCTCCCTCTAAGATATATGGAATGAAAGTAATTTTTTTTAACCTAATCATATATATATATACATATATAAAAGTAGTATTTTTCCTTTGCATATGTAGCACATTCTAATGCTTACTCTTTGTTTTTTTCCCCCTCTCTCTCTCTCTAAAAAAGCCACATCAGCATGTATTTTCTTATTTACATATAGAATTCTACACAACCTAAACCCAAATCCAATTTAAATTATCCTAACTTTACCTATTCTATATGGACTCTATTTTGCATAAAGTTCTACACAAATTCAATTTCAATTATAATAATCAATTTTATATGGACTCTATTTAAAAAATACTTATTTTCCATATATTTTTCATCGTGCATGTAGCTTTGTCATTGTCAGATTTATTTTATATAGTTGATATTTTAATTTAATTATTATGATATTTGAAAAAAATTATCTCGACATACAAATCTATATAATGAAGTAGACTATTTTTGAAAATGTCCAAAATGTATCAGAGATACATTTGGTTTTAATGGTCTAGATCAATCCTAAGTATATATCAATGGTTCAGATATATTTTGTTCCCTCCTCCCAAACGTTCATCTCTTTCTCTCTCTGCCACGTCTACCCAAACACGTCTACATGTTCTCTTCAACTCCCACTCTACAAGTTCTCTATGGTGGATCGAATTCAACAAACAACAAAAATCCAATTCATACACATCATCGACACCCACTCTTCCTTCCGACGCTGCTCTCGAACTCAACTCCCTTTGAACTCGACCATTTCGTTACCGCTAACCCACTACAAAAAAGTCACTTTTAGCGACTAAAATATTGGTCGCCAATTGTCTGTTTTTTGGTCGCCAATGACATTCTGCGACCAAAAATTTTGGTCGCTACGTTTGTCGCCAAAACCCTGTCGGGAAAGGCCTTGGAGGGTTTTGTTGACCAAAAAACCTATGGTCAGCAAAAAGCAAGTCTTTAGCGACCAAAATTTTGGTCACCAATAATCAATTATATTTCTTTAAAATTATACATTTGCCGACCAATGTTTAATAGTCAAGGAATCGCCGACCAGCACCTTTAGTCGCCAAAAGCTTCAAATGTGGAAAAAAAAAAATTCATTGTAGAACAATTTGATCCGCTCTTGCATAGACTCGAACCACCAACCTCCCACACCATAAACCTTATGCACCACACTGTTCCCCACTGCACCTCTATAGCACCACATAATTGTATATGTGTCATAAATTATTTATATAGTACATACATCAATATTAATATAAAAGTATATGTATAAACATAATTATTTTATTACATAATTTATGTAAAATAAACTATTTAGTAGCAAAATAAAAATAAAAAATTAACTTTTAGCGACCAAAATAATTTTAGTCGCTAAAAATGATCACTTTTGGCGACTGAACTTATTTTTTTGTCGCCAATTGTAGACTTTTGGCTACAAAAATTTTTTTAGTCACCAAAAGCTTTACTTTTGGCTACTAAAATTTTTTTAGTCGGTAAAACCCATATAATCAGTGACTAAACTTATTTTTAGTCGCCAATTGTAGACTTTTGGCCACTAAATTGTTTTAGTCGCCAAAAAACTTTGGGCTACTAAAAATTTTCTAGTCACTAAAACCCATATAATCAGTGACCAAACTTATTTTTAGTCGCCAATTGTAGACTTTTGACTACTAAATTTTTTTAGTCGCCAAAAAGCTTTACTTTGGGCTACTAAAAACATTTTAGTCACTAAAACCCATATAATTAGCGACCAAACTTATTTTTAGTCACCAATTGTAGACTTTTGGCTACCAAAATTGTTTAGTCGCCAAAAAGCTTTACTTTTGGCAACTAATGCTGTTTTGGTCTTTCAGCGACCAAATTTTTTTTAGTTGAGAAATTTGGTCGCCGAATGTGCTTTTTGTTGTAATGACCCCTATTAACTAGGTAATTTGATTTCTCTTTCTCTCTATCTCTAATTGGCTCTCATTTCCCAGATTTCTAAAGCCTAGCTATGTGTTCGAGCCATAACCACATCATCGATGTACCACTGGAAGTGGCCACCACCGTTCAATCAACATGACCATTTTGCTACTGCTAACCCCTGTGTTACCCAGCACCGGGTAATTTGATTTCTCTTTCTCTCCCTTTCTCCCTATCTCTATTTGTTTTTGGATCTCCTTACCCAGATTTCTAAAGCCTAGCTATGTGTTCCAGCCACAACCACATCATTGTTGTACTGCTGGAAGTGGCCACCACCGTTCAATCAACACGACCATTTCATTACCGCTAACACCTGTGTTACCCAACACCATGTAATTTGATTTCTCTTTCTCTCCCTTTCTCTCTATCTCTATTTGTTTTTGGCTCTCATTTCCCAGATTTCTAAAGCCTAGCTATGTTCACATTTTCTGCAATAGCTATACATTTTATGGAGAGAGAAAGAAAGTAAAAAAAAGAAGAGTAACGATTTTGTTTTGGATTCTCAAAAATGTTTGTATGTGTATGATTTTCTTTGTTCAATTTCATGATTTTTTATTTTATTTTATTTTTTGAGAATGTTTGAAGTGTTAGTGCTGTGAAATGTTCTATTTTGGGGTAACTCTTTTCTACTTTCTATGACAATTTTGTTTCAGAATCTCAAAAATGTTTGCATGCTAATGTTCAATCGTCGAGTTTTGTATAGGGTTCGCTGACTTCTTTCAGGTATATTTTATTTGTATGTGTATGATTTTCTTTGTTCAATTTCATGATTTTTTTAAAAAAATTTTTTTTAGGAATGTTTGAAGTGTTGGTGCTGTGAAATATTCTATTTTGGGGTTGGAATTGGATTGTTTTACTACGAAGTTTTTGAGTGGAGTTGTTGGCAAAATTGAGGGTTTAGTTGAAGTGCTGGTAAAGTTGGTGTTTCCTTGGGAAATCAATGCCCTGTTTCTATAAACAACTTTTTTTACCAGTTAATAAATTTTCTGAATTTGGAGTTTATTGGTGTATTGTATTCATTTGGGTTTCATGTCTTTAGTTAGAAATTTTTTTTCTTCCTGCGAATTCACTCATACTCTTTGAAAAGAAAAGAAAAAAAACAAATTTTTTTTGATTGATTTTAATTCATTTTGGACCATATCTTAAGGTAGTCTGCAGTTTATGGAAAATTTTACCTTTCTATATGATCCAAAGGTTTAGTCATGGAATTCTTGGGGTTTGTTTAGAATTTCATGGGGCATTCTTCAAAAAATTAGAGGAAGCAGAGCCCACTTACTGCAGCAGATAACTTACAAAAACATACTGTAGCTGGTTTTTCGTGCTCCTCGGAGGGGTTTAGTCTTCTTGGATGCGATTGCCCTACAGTTCAGACTCTCTTGGTTCTGAATCTGGTTTCACAAGTGCAATGTGAAACAGAAAAATGAATGAGAATCCAAATTCGGCAAATCTTAGAAAATCCATTAATCATCAGAGATACCAAAAATGGATTGCATTGCCAGATTTCAGAGTCGCTACCTAAATATTTTTAAAAAATTTAGGAAACCCGTAACTCGTGCCAAAGGCCACTTGTTCGTCATAACCAAAGTGTCTTGGTTCGGGAACTTACGCTATGTTTGGATTGAGTGATTTGGAGAGAAAAGAAAAGAAATGGAGAGATATGTATTTCTTTTACTTGTTTGGATAACCTAAGTGGAGAGAAATGGGAATAAATGGAGAGAAATAGAGAGAAACTCATTTCTCTTATGAGCCTCATTTTCAATCTTCCCAAAAGTGGAGAGATTGGGAGAGAAAAGAAACTACTATTTTCATAATACCAATTTTGTCCCTATAAAAATAAAAGAAATAAAATGATTGAAAATATAAAAAGGTTATTTTAGTAATATAACACAAAATAATTTCTTTTCTTTTCTCTTAATGAAATCTAACCAAACAAGAATGAGAGAAATCACAATCATTTCTTTTCTTTTATTTATTCCTTATCCGAACAAAAAGGAGAGAAATCACAATCATTTCTTTTCTTTTCTTTTCTCTTATAACTTAAGTAATCATTTCTTTTCTTTTCTCTCCTAGGTACCCAAACACAGTGTTAGGTATGAGAGGGGAATGCCATGAATTGAGCACCCTACTCGCCCGATCAAAGATCGACCTCTACTAAGTCATGATGTAAATTTTATGGACATTATATGCTCATGCTCTGATTATTAATATACTAACATTACTATGTGAAACAAACAAATATAGACCACGTCACTTACCTTGGATTGCTTTGATCTTGTGCAATTTTGAAAGAGTTTAGAATATGTGCAGACACCTCTGTTTCAAAACCATCTCGTCCCCAATAGGTGATACCACACAAATAAGAGATGCTAACTGCGCCAACTTCAATCCCAAAACAGATGCAAATGTAGAAGATATAGAAGAGTGGGATGCACCCGTATCAATTAACACATTAGCAACCGAGTTGCAAAATAGAACGGTACCTCTTACTATCGATGGGGCCAGTACAAGGTCCGGCACTATAACAGTATACACGCACCCAGTAGGTCTCTGATCTGCCTGTTCCCCTCTCGGAGAATAAGACTGCTGCATAGACTGAGCCGAAGAGGCTCCTTGATTGGCCCTCGAGGCCTGAACTGACTGAGCTGGCTGGTGACTCTGTGTTTGCCTCGAACCAGACACACCAGATGTGCCACCCAACTGTGGGAAAAACCTCTTCAGGTGCCCCACCTGCCCACACTAATAATAAGTGAGCGGCTGGCCTCGGCCCTGACTCTAGCTCCGAGAACGAGCCGAAGATAAAGCTGCTCGCTGCCCTTCTCCCCTCTATGGGCAAGCTGGAGACTTGTGGCCCAACTGACCACATTTGTAATAGGTGATGTCTCCCTGACCGCCTCTCCCAGAACCCGAACTCGGTGCTGGAAGGTAGACCTTGAATGCGCTCCCTGGGACTGCTGAGGATTAGCACCCCTCTGCCTCTTATCGTCCCCCTGGCTCTCCTGACTCCTCTTGGAGCCCCTCATCCTCTCCTCCTTTGCATGCATAATAGTCTCAAGATGGGTTGCAGCCTCCACAAGATGCCCATAGTCTTTAATCATGGACCTGGCTACTCAAAACATGAGTCCAGTCCGTAACCTCTTTTCGAAGTCCAGACAACGGCGTTCCTCAGTCACCACTAAATCAGGTGCAAACCTAGATAAGCTAGTAAAGGTGGCCTCGAACTCCGCCACTGGTGTATTCAACTGCACCAACTTGGGGAATTGATCCCTCAACTTCTCCCTCATCGTAGCAGGTAAGTACTTGTCCTGGAAAGCTTTAACAAAGGCCTCCCAAGTCCCTCCAATGTCCCCCCGCGCATACTTCCACCATTGACCCGCGTCTCTCTTCAGGTGGAAGGGCACCAAGGTCACTCGCAAACCCCCGTCTTCGATGCCAAGCATCTCAAACGTCTTCGTCATCTGCTCAAGCCACTCATCGGCCTTCAATGGCTCCTTAGGATCACCCAAAAATTCATCCGGATTCGACCAAAAAAACTCTCTCTTTAGAAAAGACGGCCCTTCCTCAGCTACTTGGGCTTAGACCTAGTTCTTAGCCCTGAGAATGTCCATAGATTCCCTTAATGCTCCTGCCATTTCACGAGCTAAGGCACCCATGGCCTGCTGACCTACTGGTTCGGCCACGTTGGCCTGACCAACTCCTTCCTCTTGTGCCGGAATCTCATCTGGTATAGGCATCTCTTGTCTCCTAGGCCTACCACGCCTACCACCACGACCTCGTCCTGACATCCTAATAAAGGTGACAGAAGAAATTAGCACATTTACAAATGTGCCGAAGCTATCTCACTCGCGTCCTAATACAATAGACAACCGTAACTCACTCCACGTAAGCACATAATCACATAAACACATACGAATTTCGTCTCCGGATAATGATCGTCCTATGGCGTCACTAGAGTTCCAGTTAGAAACGACAGTGATCAAGTGCCTTTCCAACGGGACTCCCAGAAACCCATAAACCCGATCAACATCCTAGAAACTAAATTCCATACCCATATAGTCACATAAACATGTTATCACATAAGCACATAACATCATACATAAGTCTCTAACAAGCGAGACAAACCCACTGTGGTACTAACCACTTCCCACGTACCCAAAGTATTCAAACCGGGTACGCTCTAATACCAAGTTGTAACGCCCTCAAAATAAAATATAAAATCAACCATTCACGGATTCATAAATGTAAAAGAAATGTTATATTTACATACATCAGAGTTTTATTTACAAAAAGTATTACATGTAGTCTCTTAATGTTAACCACAGAATAAGTGCCCGACGGGCTTACATCTTTCCAAGTTGTTACTTGGTTTCAACAAAAGTAGAGTCCTAACTCTATTACATAAAAAGCCCTCAGCTTGGATTTACATTTAACACAAAATGAAAATAACAAAACGGAGCCATCAACTCCTAAACCGTCCAAGCTAAGACCTTGGAGGCGGCATGTCTCCTGTACCTGAAAGATGGTGTCTCAAGTAGGGTGAACCAATGCCCAGTAGAGATATGCTAAACAATATATGAGAATCAACTAAGACAAGGGCATCAGATAAATGTGTAACCTTAACCAATATGTAATCTTTCAAAATCAGTTAATATAAATAATCAATATGTCATTTCATTTCTATCATTTTTCTTTTTACCATGACGAGTAAATCAATTAATCAAGTTCATCATTATCAAAATAACCAATATGAGACTACAACTCAAAGATTCACAATTTAACACATTCATCACTTCAATATTTTGCCATTTTATGGAATCACGTTCGAGGGAATCGGCACCCATATATATATATATATAAGATTTTGGGACTTTCACCCTGGACACTCCGGCCAACTTAATTATCAATGGAGTCCATCCCCTATCTCCTCCTATACAATGGAGTACATCCCCTATCTCCTCCCAAACAAAGATACATATACAATGTATTTAAACACATTGTCATATACAATGACCCAATAAATCACATATTCAATGGTTTATTCCAACCGTCATATTCAATGACATAATCCAATTGATTAGTTTCAATTCACCTAATCATCATGCATTTTCTACAACAATCATAACTATCCTCCACTGATAGCCTGAAATAGATATTTCCAAACAAATAAATAAATCTATCAACATATAAATTATCAACTTTTCATTGTTGTGTGATTTATCAAATCTAACTACACCATTCAATCACATATTACCCCAATTTCATAATTCCCAAACTAATTTCATTATTTACATAAAATAACTTATTTAGTTCCAACTAGGGCAAATCTCCCCCTTTATCAAACATTAAATCTAAGACCAAATTTCATCAATTCTTCTCAAACAAAAACATGTTCAAGACCCCTCATGACCACAAGGAACCCAAATAGAAAACCCCTCTTTATACATATATAGAAACCAACCAAAAGTTTACCAAAACCTTCTCCAAATCCCACCATTTATATAAGATGACAATATCTATGTTAAAACCCATATAAGAGAGTAGAATATCCCTACCTCGAAGTTAGGAGCTCAAAGGAGAAGAAGGAAGAAACCCAAAGGTGCTCCAAACTTGAACTTTTTCGAATCAAAAGGGAGCCCACGCAATGCTCTAGCTTTTTAATAAAGGAAGTAGGGTAGAATGACCCTAGAACATGGAGTATGTGTAGAGAGAATGAGTGTTTTAGAGAGAGGAGCCGTCGATCTAAGGTTTTGAAGAAGGAAGAGGGTCAAAAATGGTGTATTTCATCTCTGCTGCGAACTATACCAGTTACAATTGCCTCTTGATAAATAATTTCTTTAAAGTTGAAGCTGATCAAATTTTACATTCAATCAACTACGCCGTAAAAAAAAGTTGGAATAAATTAAGGAGAATTTACCATAAGTCTTATTCTAGAAAAGTATGCACCGGAAAGTCTCTTCAATTTTCTTATAGACTATTAAGTCCTATTGAATTTGAAAGGTATACTATAGAGATCCAGGTTTTACCCCGACCTTTGTTGTGTTCCGGACTCGGGTTTCGTGGTTGTATGTTGTTGTCTTTGTCTTGTTTCCTCCCTTTAATTCTTTGAATTTGAGTTTTGGGACATGTTGGGCGAGTTGGGAATAGGTTGGTTGTCTATTGGTGCAAGTTGTTGCTGCCCAGGTTTTGGCTTCTTCGCTCGAGCGAGGGTTGTTACACTCGAGTGAGGATTGAGAGTCCCCAGGTTTCTTTCTTAGATGTAGCTTTCGCTCGAGCGAGAACTTTTGTGCTCGAGCGAGACGCGTGTTATTTGTTCCTTCGCTCGAGCGAGCACTCTTGCGCTCGAGCTTGCGTTTATGTTGGTGGTAGACCTGAAGCTTTGCATTGTGTGCTCGAGCGATGCTTCTTGCGCTCGAGCGAGGCCACTTGTTGAGTCTGGTAGCTTGAGCGACAACTCCTTCGCTCGAGCGAGCCTCGCATATATCAGTTCGCAGTAGCGTGATTTTATATCACTTTTTGGTCCCTTCCTTACTCAAAACCCTAGATCGGTTGTCTCTCTCTCTAAAATACCCTCTCTTTCTACAAATACTCCACGATTTAGGGTTCTTCTACCCTACTCCCTTTGTTAAAAAGCTAGAGTTTGACATGGGCTTCCTTTTGATCCGAAAAAGTTCAAGTTTGAAGCATCTTCAAGTTTCTCCCTCTTTGTCTTTGAGCTTCTTCATTTGAGGTAGGGATGTTCTACTCTTTATTATGAGTCTTGACCTAGATGTGTGTCATCTTTGCATAAATAGTGGAGTTGGGAAGTTTGGGTGAAGTTAGGGCTTGGGTCTTGATTTGTGAAAGAGGGGTTTTCTATTTTGAACTCCATATGTGTTTGTGAGGTCTTGAAAATGGGGTCATTTGTGTATAATGGGTGGAATTTGGCCTTGGGTGTGATATTTGGGAAATGGGGAAAAATGCCCAAGTTTGAATTAATAAACTATTTTGTATAAATAGTGAAATCAATGTGGAAATATGAAATTGATTTGGGAATTATGAAATTGGAGGAAATTGTGATTAAATGGTGTAGTTGGATTGGTAAATCACTCATCTATGGAAAGTTTAATAAATTATCTGTTGATAGATTTATTTATCTGTTTAGAAATATCTGTTTTAGGCTATCGGTGGAGGATATCTATGATTGTCGTAGAAAATACATGAGGATTAGGAAAATTGAAACTAATCAATTGTACTATGTCATTGAATATAACGGTTTGAGTGAATCATTGAATATGTGAATTGATGAGTCATTGTATATGACAACATGTTAAATACATTGTATATGTATCTTTGAATTGGAGGAGATAGGGGATGTACTCCATTGTTTGGGAGGATATAGGGGATGGACTCCATTGATAATTAAGTTGGCCGGAGTGTCTAGGGTAAAAGTCCTGAAATCTTATATATTTATGGGTGTCGGTTCCCTCGGACATAGTTTCGTAAAATGGCAAGAAATAGAAGTGTTGGATTGATTAATGTACTAAATTATGAACCATTGAGTTGTAGTCTCTTATTGGTTGTTTTGATAATAGTGAATTTGGTTAATTGATTTTATCCAAAACGGAAGAATGGAAATGAGTTGAGATATTGGTTATCTATATTGAATGGACTTGAAAGGAATATGTATTGGTTAAGAATACCTTACATTTATCTGATGCTTATGTCTTAGTTAATTCTCATATGTTGTTTAGCATATCTCTACTGGGCTTTGGCTCACCCTACTTGGGACACCATTTTCAGGTACAGGTTGTGATGACCGGTTCAAAAGCCGTCTCGTTTCCTTTATGTTACGTTGGGTGAGTCGTCGTTGAAAATTTCTTCTCAAAACTTTTTCGGTTGTGTTATTCCTCTTTCAAGTTTCACTTGTTTTGGAGGGTGCAAGGTACTCCGGGGCGTCGGGTGTGAAGTCGGAGTTTTTTCAGGCTAGAGCACGTACAGGGCCTTGGGCCGCACGTGCAGGGAGGGGGCTGCACGTACGGGAAGCTGAGGTTGGGGCTGTGAGCACATTGCCTAAAAGGAAGGTACGTGAGCTGAGGTGCGGGGCAAGCCGCATGTGCGGGGGTGGAAGCCGCACGTGCAGAAGGCCGCTTTGTACGTGCGAGAGTGGGCGCCGCATGTGCGGGGGTACACGTTTTCTACTCCAATTTTCGTGCTTTCAGCTATATTTTGATATTTTGTTCCTTTTTCTTTCATTTTCAGATTATATCACTATCTCTCTACAATATTTTCTCTCATCTCTCTTTACCCAAACCCTCAAAGTTTTACATCTTCTTTGATCTCAAGAAATCCATTGGGATTTTGATGCTAGTCCCTTATACCAAAATGATGAGTGTGTCGAGGGCTTCGTCTTGACCGGTGGAGATTGTATTTCGGTGAGGTCGATTTTTGGGCTCTTTCTCTTCTTCTCTCTTGAGGTAGGGATTTCCTTGATTTTCTTCAATGCTTCACCTATAGATAGACATGTGGTATGTTCATATTGCATAAAAACCTTGTTGTTTTGGATTTATTTTGAAAATCATGAATGGGGCTTCAAGATGGGTTGTGTGAGGTTGTAAATTGGGAGTTTAATGTAGTTGGATTAATTTTCGAGTAATAGTTTAGCTTGTTTATGTAAAGAGGGAAGTGAAGCCCTAAATTTTAATTAATTTGCTCATTTGTCAAAAAGGGTTTTATTGTGGGTTAAGCATGTTATGAAATTATAAATTTAAATGATGAAGTTATCATGTTACGAATTTAGGATTTGATTATTGACTTGGCAATAACTTGTGATTAAATCGGGTGTCTCATAAATTTTAGTATTTAACTTGTGTTGAGTTAATTTTAGTTAAGTCTAACAAATTGATAAATTGTTAAATGTTAAAAAAAAGAAGTTAAATCATGAGTTTTGAATGTTGTGGCATTACATTACCGTTAGGTTGAAATGGAGTAAATCTTAACCTTGTTAGTTATGATTGAAATCATTTATCTAAAATGAAAGAATGTGAGTTGGTCATACTCCCTCGTGAGAAGAAACTGAGTGAATTGAGGCAAAGGGTGGAGAAGATTAATGTAGAAGGAAAAGACAATAGATTTTGCAAATGGAAGGATGAAATGCTAACATTGTGGGAGTTTCAGAAATTGACTTGGGATTGAATCACGAATATTTAAATTCATCGTTTTTATAATTGGATCTAAAGTCCCCTGTGAATTTTTGTTGTTAATGTGTAAGTTGAATACATGTTGCTTAGAGGTTTTGTCCTTGGTCATTGGTGGAGGATGACATTGCTGTGTTGATTACTTGTGTGTATGTGTAACACTTGTTGGTTGCACCTTATCATGTTGTGAGGGTTGATATGTGGGTGTGTGCACTGCGCTGATAATGAGAGGTGCCATTCCTTTCCAGCTAGTGCCTGGTAAATTGGCTGCGCTGATAATCAGAGGTACCAGTCCCTTCCAGCTAGCGCCTGGTAAATTGGCAGAGGTACCATTCCCTTTGTAACGCCCTCAAAATAATAACATTAAACCCATCAATATAGACATACATTGGTATATATAAATGTTCCACATCCTTCTATTCATCAGAGTTTCATTACAAAAAGTATTACATGTTATCGACAAAAGCAAATGCCCTAAAGCCTTACAGCTTTCCAAGCTAACACTTGGTTACAACAAAAGAGTACTAACTCATTTACACATTAAGCCCTTGGCTTGAATATACATGTAATACATCAAAAGGGAAAAGACAACAAAAGTCTGCCCGCCTCTAGCCTCCCAAGCTATGTCCTTGGAGGTGGCATGCTACCTATACCTGAAAATGATGTTCCCATATAGGGTGAGCCACAGCCCAGCAGAGATATACTAAACCAACTATGAGCAATGACTAAAAGATTAGCAATTGATAGATGGCCAACACCGATACATCCGCATATATCACGTCACAATTTCATAACGTACGAGTCTATGTCACTTTCCATTTCCCATCCTTATTTAATAGATAAGCATATTAGCTATATCAACACATCAACAGATAAACATCTCACGCATCAACAGATAAGCATAAAAGCTGTATCCACACTTCACTAGACAAGCATATGAGCTATATCTACACTTCACTAGACAAACATATGAGTTGTATCTACACTTCTCAAAGATAAGCCTATGAGCTGTATCTTCACTTCTCTACACAAGCATATGAGCTGTGTCTACGGAGTTCATCCCCCATCTCCTCCCAATCCTATCCGGTTTAGAGGTACATCCCCCATCTTCCCCTAAACCGCGGAGTACATCCCCCATCTCCTCCTCTACACACAATGCATATAAACACAAGGGTTCTATACACAATCAATCAATACATAGAATTAATGTATTCAATTCACCGTCATACTCTATGACACATTCACTCGATTGGTTTTAGTTTGCCTAATCATCATGCATTGTCTGCAACAATCAAGACTATCCTCCACCGATAGCCCAAAGTAGTTATTTCTAAATAGAAAATAAATGCACAAAATGGATATTAAATCGACATTTCAATTTGGTGAGTAATAAATGATCCAACCACACCCTTTAGTCCCATACATTCCCGATTTCAACAATCTCAATTCAATTCCGCATTTCTAACAATTAATTATACAAATTAATTAACCAATGTAATTAGGGCATATTCCATAATTAACATCACAACCCTTAGGTTCCATTTTCATTAATGTTTTAACATTAATTTCACTTTTCCATGCCAAACATGCATTTAGGTTTTATATGATTAAAAACCCAACTTTTGTAAAATTACACAAAGGCCCGAACTTTCTTGAAATTACCCAACAACTCCCAACATATCGAAATGCCAAAATTTAAAGACAAAACTCATAAAGAGGAGTAGGATATTCCTACCTCAAATTCGGAGCTCAAGGGAAGAAGGTAACGAAACTCAACGTGCTCCAAAACTCGAAATTTTCGGATCAATGCAAAGCCCTCGACGATCAACCCAACTTTTATAAAGACCAAAGGTGAGGAATACACCCTAGCTAGATCAATACCTAGAGAGAAGTTGGGGTTCTAGTGAGAGGAGCTCTCAAATCGAGATTTTGAAAAGTAAGAGAGAGAAAAGGAGTTGAAAAAGTGATCCAAAAGTCGGATCTCGGATTTATATAAAAGTCGCCCCGCTCGAGCGTCAAACCCCCCGCTCGAGCGTCACTCACAGACTCCCGCTCGAGCGTTAACAATCCCGCTCGAGCGGCGGATACACACTCCCAGAACTTTTACAGAACCAGGTCTCCGCTCGAGGGTCAAACCTCCCGCTCGAGCGCACAACACTGCAGAGGAGAAACTGGAAGATGGAAAACTACGCTCGAGCGTCGAAAACCCCGCTCGAGCGTGAAGGCCAAAATCTAGGCAACTACTCTTGGTTTCTAAGTTCAACCAACCTGTTTCAAACTCGCCCAATACAACCCAAGACTCGAATGCAAGGAGTAAAGGATGTAAACAAGACATATACAACCGCCAACTCCACGGAACCCAAGTCCGGACACAACAGTTAAAAAAAAAGGAAAACCGGGATTGCTATAACCTCCCCCCCTTAAAGAATTTCGTCCCCGAAATTAAACCCAAGTTTTTCAAAAAACAGGTTTTCTCCATTTCTAACAACATTTCAACCCAATATTAAACATTCCGACCCATTACCGGTCAATTCCATCTCTTTTCAAGAGGCATTTCACAACATATATTACAAGTGCATTATCAACATGCAATTTTCTTCCATTTCCAACCATTTTCAACATACATGGTTCACAGTTCATATCATAATCAATATACATGATACAACTCCAATTTTATAATATAGCCAACATATGCAATATCATAATCAACTCCCATATCAAGGTAAGTTCTACAACATACTTCCATTAAACCAAAACATTACCAATGTTTTACAACTTAAGACATATATAAAGCTCTTAAGTCCAGCAATATTACAAAATCTAAATACAAGATTACTCGTCAATAAACAAGTCCAGATATTTCTCGCGGACTTCCAACTCACGTTCCCAAGTGGCCTCCTCCACTCCGTGATGTTTCCATGAAACCTTTACCAAGGGAATGGTCTTGCCTCGCAAGACTTGATCCCGCCTATCCAAGACCTGAACCGGTCTCTCTTCATACGAGGCGTCCTCATCTACCTCTAAGTCGGTCCAATCTAACACATGCGATGGATCCGGCTCGTACTTCCGAAGCATACTAACATGAAAGACGTCATGCACCCCAGACAACTGCGGCGGTAGAGCCAAACGGTAAGCGACTTCCCCAATCCTCTCAAGGATCTCAAAGGGACCAATAAACCGAGGGGATAATTTCCCACTCTTCCCAAACCTCATCAAACCTCGCCTAGGTGATATTTTCAAGAAGACATGATCACCTATCTCAAACGCCAAAGGCCTCCTCCTACGGTCGGCATAACTCTTTTGGCGACTCTGGGCTGTAATAAGCCGCCTACGGATAAGCTCAACTTTCTCCATCGTCTCCCTAACCAGCTCCGGACCCAACAAAGGTGTATCACCCACCTCGGCCCAACAAACTGGAGACCTACACGGTCGGCCATACAAGGCCTCAAACGGTGCCATACCGATACTCGACTGAAAACTGTTGTTGTAGGCAAACTCCACCAAGGGCAAGTGCCTCTCCCATGTCCCACTAAAGTCAAGGACACAACCTCGAAGCATATCCTCAAGGATCTGAATAGTACGCTCGGACTGCCCGTCAGTCTGAGGATGGTAAGCCGTGCTAAAGGTCAACTTAGTGCCCAAGGCACTCTGCAAACTCTGCCACAACCTAGCAGTAAAACGAGGATCTCTATCTGAGACGATCGTCACTGGGACCCCGTGTAATCTCACTATGTCCCGAATATACAAGTCGGCGAGATGATCCACCGAATCTCTCACACGCATGGGAATAAAGTGCGCCGACTTAGTCAACCGGTCTACAACCACCCAAATAGTATCACTACCCCGCTGAGTCCTCGGAAGACCTACAACGAAGTCCATGGTGACATGCTCCCACTTCCACTCGGCAATAGGCAAGGGTTGCAACAAACCTGCTGGCCTCTGATGCTCGGCCTTCACTTGCTGACAAGTAAGGCATTTCGACACGAAAACTGCCACATCCCTCTTCATACCTCGCCACCAAAACTGGCAACCCAAATCATGATACATTTTAGTGCCTCCCGGATGCACCGCAAGGCGTGAATGGTGGAACTCTCGGAGTACCTCCCCTCGGCAAGACTCCGGCACAAACAAACGGTCTCGGTATCTCACACTCTGGTCGGGATACACCGTCAAACCCTTCTCCACCTTCCCACTTGAGATCTTCTCTCGGAGGGATTCTACCTCAAGGTCACCTCTCTGTGCCTCTAACACCCTAGTCACAAGTGTAGGCTGCGCAACAACAGAAAACAAGGCCGCAGCCTCAACAGATTCGCCCAGATGCAAATCAAACTCGCCAAGTGTACCCAACATCTCCCATTCCCGGATGGCTATACAAGCTACATCACTAATGGATTTTCTACTAAGGGCATCGGCCACAACATTGGCCTTTCCCGGGTGATAGTGCAACTCAAAATCGTAGTCCCCAATGAACTCCATCCATCTCCTCTGCCTCAAATTCAAGTCCCTCTGGGTAAACAGGTACTTCAAACTCTTGTGGTCCGAGAACACCTCAAACCTCTCACCATACAGGTAGTGCCTCTAAATTTTCAAGGCAAAGATCACTGCGGCTAACTCTAAGTCGTGTGTAGGGTAATTCTTCTCATGTATTTTCAACTGACGTGAGCCATAAGCTACCACTTTCCTCTCTTGCATCAACACACAACCCAAACCCTCTCATGAGGCATCACAATAAACCGCATAACCCAACCCTCTCTCCGGAATAATCAAAATCGGAGTGGTGGTCAATCTAACCTTCAACTCTTGGAACGACTTCTCACAAGTCTCATTCCACACAAACTTGACCCCTTTCTGTGTCAATCTAGTCAACGGCGAAGCTAGTCTGGAGAAATCTTTCACGAACCGGCGGCAATACCCAGCTAATCCCAGAAAACTGTAGATCTCAAACACACTCTTAGGCTGTGCCCAATCTTGCACTGCCTCTACCTTGGACGCATCAACAGACACCCCTTTTCTGGATACTACATGGCCTAAGAACTTGACTTCTCCCAGCAAGAACTCACACTTCCCAAACTTGGCGTACAGCCTATGGGCTCTAAGTAACTCAAGCACTACTCTCAAGTGTGCCTCGTGTTCCTCCTCAGAAGGCGAATAGATAAGAATGTCGTCCACGAAAACGACCACAAATCGATCTAAGAATTCCCGGAAGATCCGGTTCATCAAGTCCATAAAGACTGCCGGTGCATTGGTAAGCCCAAATGGCATCACCAGAAACTCATAATGGCCATACCGTGTACGGAATGCCATCTTCGGAATATCCTCCTCCCTGACCCTCAACTGGTGGTAACCCGATCTCAAGTCTATCTTAGAGAAACAACGGGAACCCTTCAACTGGTCAAACAAATCATCTATACGGGGCATAGGGTACTTATTCTTGACCGTAGCCCGATTCAACTTTCGGTAGTCGATACACAATCTCAAGGCACCATCTTTCTTCTTAGCAAAGAGGGCCGGTGCTCCCCACGGTGAAACACTAGGGTGAACAAAACCTTTATCTAGCAACTCCTGGAGCTGAATCTTCAACTCACTCAACTCGGCTGGGGCAAAACGATAAGGTGCCATAGAAATCGGCGCCGTGTCGGGCACTAGATCAATAGAGAACTCTATCTCTCGGTGAGGTGGCAAACTAACAAGGTCCTCGGGAAAAACATCCGAATACTCACAAACCACCCTCGGTAACACAATCTGGGTCTCATCACACTCACCACACCTAAAGCTGGCAAGCAGACCACTAAGCTCACTCCGTCCTCGCGGATCATACCCTGGTGGCAAAACACTACCAACCCGGTCTCCCAAGAAATGGAACCACTCCCCGCCTAAGGTACATAACGTGACCCTCAGGCGGTAGCAATCGATAACAGCCCGGTATGACGATAGCCAGTCCATACCCAAAATAACAACAAAACCCTTCATGGGCATAACTACAAAAGGGAACGCAAGTCTATAGTCGGCGACCTCTATATCACAACCTCTACATCCATGTCTCAAGATCAGTTCACGCCCAAGAGGTGACACTACACATATAGGAGATGCTAACTGTGCTAACTCCAACTCCAAAACAGATGCAAATGCAGCAGATACAAAAGAATGGGATGCACCCGTATCAATCAACACATTAGCAACCGAGTTGCAAAACAAAAAGGTACCTCTCACTACTGATAGAGCCGGTACTAGATCCTGCGCGGTAACAGCATATACGCGCCCTGTAGGCCCCTGATCCACCTGCTCACCTCTAGGAGCAAACGATTGCTGCACAAACTGGGATGACGAAGCTCCCGGGTTGGCCCTCGAGGCCTGCACAGACTGAGTTGGCTGAAAACTCTGCGTCTGCCTAGAACCAAACGCCCCTGAAGTAGCACTCAACTGTGGGCAAAACCTCTTCAGGTGCCCAGGCTGACCACACTGATAACAAGACAAGGACTGGCCCCTGCCCTGACTCTGGCCCTGAGGTCTAG
This sequence comes from Camellia sinensis, assembly GCF_055761805.1. Classification (NCBI taxonomy): domain Eukaryota; kingdom Viridiplantae; phylum Streptophyta; class Magnoliopsida; order Ericales; family Theaceae; genus Camellia; species Camellia sinensis. The sequence continues at coordinate 56,708,243 of NC_138967.1, forward strand.
CTGAAGAAGAAGCAGCTCGCTGACCCTCTCCCTTCTGCGGGCAAACCGAAACCTTGTGACCCAGCTGGCCACACTTGTAACAAGTGAAATCCCCCTGACTACCTCTCCCAGAGCCTACACTCGGCACTGGAAAGGTCGACCTAGCCAGACCACCCTGAGACTGCTGAGGGTTGGGACCCCTCTATCTCCTACCATCGCCCTGACCATCTTGGCTCCTCTTGGAGCCTCTCTGCCCCTCATCCTCCTCCTGCATCAAGAGCTCCATATGAGCTGCAGCATCCACCAACCGTCTATACTCTCGGATGAAAGATCCACCAACCCTCATCTTGAGGCCTCGCCTCAGCTTCCGCTCAAACTCAAAGCAACGGCGTTCCTCGGACGCCATTAGTTCAGGTGCAAAGCTGGATAGACTAGTAAAAGTAGCCTCAAACTCGGCCACTGACAGGCTCAGCTGCTTAAGCTGGCAAAACTGCTCCCTCAGCTTCTCCCTTGCAGCTGAAGATAAAAACTTCTCCTGGAAAGCATTCACAAATGCCTCCCATGCACCACCAACACTGCCCTTCTCGTACTTCCACCATTGACCCGCATCTCCCTTCAGTTGGAAGGATGCCAAGGTCACCTTAAGAGCCCCGTCCTCGATGCCAAGCATCTCGAACGTCTTCTCCATTTGTTCCAGCCACTCGTCAGCCTTAAGTGGCTCTTTCGGATCCCCAACAAACTCGTCCAGGTTAGACCGGAAGAATTCCCTTTTCAGGAAAGAAGGCCCTGCCTCAGCAACCTGATTCTCAGCTCTGAGAATACCCAAAGCTCCCGCTATCTCTCGGGCCAAGGCGCCCATAGCCTGCTGACCCGCTGGCTCGGCCACGTTGGCCTGACCAACTCCCTCCTGCACTGCCGAAATATCATCCAGTAAAGGTACTTCCTGCCTCGCAGGCCTACCACGCCTAGTACTTCTTCCTCGTCCTGACATCCTAATAAAGATAACCAAGACTATTAGCACATTCACAAATGTGCCGAAGGTATAACACTCGCGTCCTAATGCATGGACAACTGTAATTCATTCCACGTAAGCACATAAACACATAAGCACTTACGAATTTCATTTCCGGATAATGACAGTCTCGAGGCGTTACTAGAGTTCTGGTTAGAAACAGCATTGATCAAGTGCCTTTCCAACAAGACTCACAGAAACCCAAGGGTCCAATCAACATCCTAGAAACTAAATCCCATACCCATATAAACACATAAGCATGTTATCAACTTAAACACATAGCGTACGACATTACATCCAAGTCTCTATCAAGCGAGACAAACCCATTGTGATACTAATCACTTCCCACGTACCCAAAGTATTCGAACCCGGTACGCTTTGATACCAAGTTGTAACGCTCTCAAAATAATAACATTAAACCCATCAATATAGATATACATTGGTATATATAAATGTTCCACATTCTTCTATTCATCAGAGTTTCGTTACAAAAAGTATTACATGTTATCGACAAAAGCAAATGCCCTAAAGGCTTACAGCTTTCCAGGCTAACACTTGGTTACAACAAAAGAGTACTAACTCATTTACACATTAAGCCCTTGGCATGAATATACATGTAATACATCAAAAGGGAAAAGATAACAAAAGTCTGCCCGCCTCTAGCCTCCCAAGCTACGTCCTTGGAGGTGGCATGCTACCTGTACCTGAAAATGATGTTCCCATATAGGGTGAGCCACAGCCCAGCAGAGATATACTAAACCAACTATGAGCAATGACTAAAAGATTAGCAATTGATAGATGGCCAATACCGATACATCCGCATATATCACGTCACAATTTCATAACATACGAGTCTATGTCACTTTCCATTTCCCATCCTTATTTAATAGATAAGCATATTAGCTATATCAACACATCAACAGATAAACATCTCACGCATCAACAGATAAGCATAAAAGCTGTATCCACACTTCACTAGACAAGCATATAAGCTGTATCTACACTTCACTAGACAAGCATACGAGCCGTATCTACACTTCTCAAAGATAAGCCTATGAGTTGTATCTTCACTTCTCTAGACAAGCATATGAGCTGTGTCTACGGAGTTCATCCCCCATCTCCTCCCAATCCTATCCGGTTTAGAGGTACATCCCCCATCTCCTCCTCTACACACAATGCATATAAACACAAGGGTTCTATACACAATCAATCAATACATAGAATTAATGTATTCAATTCACCGTCATACTCTATGAAACATTCACTCGATTGGTTTTAGTTTGCCTAATCATCATGCATTGTCTACAACAATCAAGACTATCCTCCACCGATAGCCCAAAGCAGTTATTTCTAAATAGAAAATAAATGCACAAAATGGATATTAAATCGACATTTCAATTTGGTGAGCAATAAATGATCCAACCACACCCTTTAGTCCCATACATTCCCGATTTCAACATTCTCAATTCAATTCCTCATTTCCAACAATTAATTATACAAATTAATTAACCAATGTAATTAGGGCATATTCCATAATTAACATCACAACCCTTAGGTTCCATTTTCATTAATGTTTTAACATTAATTTCACTTTTCCATGCCAAACATGCATTTAGGTTTTATATGATTAAAAACCCAACTTTTGTAAAATTACACAAAGGCCCGAACTTTCTCGAAATTACCCAACAACTCCCAACATATCGAAATGCCAAAATTTAAAGACAAAACTCATAAAGAGGAGTAGGATATCCCTACCTCAAATTTGGAGCTCAAGGGAAGAAGGTAACGAAACTCAACGTGCTCCAAAACTCGAAATTTTCGGATCAATGCAAAGCCCTCGACGATCAACCCAACTTTTGTAAAGACCAAAGGTGAGGAATACACCCTAGCTAGATCAATACCTAGAGAGAAGTTGGGGTTCTAGTGAGAGGAGCTCTCAAATGGAGATTTTGAAAAGTAAGAGAGAGAAAAGGAGTTGAAAAAGTGATCCAAAAGTCGGATCTCGGATTTATATAAAAGTCGCCCCGCTCGAGCGTCAAACCCCCCGCTCGAGCGTCACTCACAGACTCCCGCTCGAGCATCAACAATCCCGCTCGAGCGGCGGATACACACTCCCAGAACTTTTACAGAACCAGGTCTACGCTCGAGCGTCAAACGTCCCGCTCGAGCGCACAACACTGTAGAGGAGAAACTGGAAGATGGAAAACTACGCTCGAGCGTCGAAAACCCCGCTCGAGCGTGAAGGCCAAAATCTGGGCAACTACTCTTGGTTTCTAAGTTCAACCAACCTGTTTCAAACTCGCCCAATACAACCCAAGACTCGAATGCAAGGAGTAAAGGATGTAAACAAGACATATACGACCACCAACTCCACGGAACCCAAGTCCGGACACAACAATTAAAAAAAAAGGAAAACCGGGATCGCTATACCCTTCCAGCTGGTGTCTGGTAAATTGGCATGTTATTGTGGATAGATGTATCATTGGCTTACTGTGCTTCTGGCAAGTAGAGCGGAGGTTGTTTATTATTGTTGTTCAGTTTGATTAGATGTATCATGTGTTATGATGATTGTGTTTTGATCAAGTTAGATTGTCTCATATGTTGAGTAGAGGTGTTCTTGTAAGTTTGGATGTGCTAGAGAGTGGTTGTGTTGGCTTCCACCATAAGTTATTTTACTGAAAGTAATTCTTTGGATTTTGAATCTAAATTTGAGAATGTGATGAACTCGTAGAGACGGACTATAATTATATTTGAGTCATGAATAATGTCAAGGAATCAGATTTGATGAGAGTGCTTTCAAAATAAAATGGATCCTAAGTAGTATTTGTAATCATAACTGGAAAATATAGTTATCATGTAATAATTGTTTAGATGGAAAAAGGGATAGTAATAGCGAACCTTGGTGTTGGTGAACAAATCGAATGTTTTTGAGAAAAGTATTTATGTAAGTATACTTTGGTTATAAAATGTCACATTATTTATATGGTATGAGACTAGCACTCATGATCATAGCTATCTGTAAGTCGTTATTGTTGAGGATCATGTTGAGATCCCTACTGGACTATATGTTCATCCCACGTTGTTAAATCTTTTTCAGGTGATTATCAAGATGTGCTACAAGATTTCGAATCTTCTTTATTTGTTGGCCACGGGGCCTTTTTCTGTGTAGGCAGAACGCCATGGATATAAAAGTGTTAAACCATTCCTCTTGATTTAAATGATGTAAGCCTGTGGGCACTTTATTTAGTTATGTTCATGTTGCATTTATTTTATATCCGCATGAGAGAATTATTATTCATGTATCCCTTATAAATTTAGTAAGCTTCTGTATGCCATCTCTGAATCTGAATTTATAATAAAGGTTTTGTTAATGGAAATCCGAGCAATAAAAAGTGGGGCGTGACACAGGTGACCTGCTACCTCCAAGGATATAGCTTGGGAGGTTTAGGAGCTAAAGGCTTCATTTGGTTGTTTTGTTGTTATTTTGTATTTAAATGTAAATTCAAGCCAAGGGCTTTATATGTAAAAGAGTTAGGACTCTTCTTTTGTTGTAACCAAGTGATAACTTAGAAAGCTGTAAGCACGTAGGGCACTTATTTTTGTTATTAGCAATTAGAGTCACATGCTATAGTTTAAGGAATGAATGTTTATGAAAGTGTAATGCCTGTAATATCTTTTGTAAAGAAGACTCTAATGAATGAAAATGTAATATTTCTACTATGCTTATAGACTTTATGAATGGTTGATTTGTGTAATATTTTGAGGGCGTCACATATACTATGAGGTCATAGCACTATATTTCATAGAAACAACAAATGTGGGGGTAGTTCATTTGTGCACTATTGCCTTATTAAACTTAATGTGTCATGTTCTTTTTCTTTTTTTTGAAAGCATGAAAAACAATTATATTAAAAAAGTAAACAAAATACATATTAACAAAAGAAAAACAACAAGATCCTAAAGGGCCGAACAAACAACCATACAACAAAACAAGAACAAGAAATAATAAATCTGCCAAAAAAACCAATTACGATCCAAGGAAAACCACTGATCTTCTCATAATGTGGTTTGAAAAGCTAAATCTGCATCAAACCAAGCAAGATTTGCATCAAAACCCATCGTCCCCGTCATTGTTGCCCAACTCCACCACCGCCGCCATCGTACTTTGGACACTGCTAGAAGTTATATTTGAAGAGGAAGAGTACACACAATAGTATGGGAGAAGGTTTGAGAGAAGAGAGAAGCTCATTTTTAAATGTGATATCATTAAAATGTATGAACTATTATCTTTTTAAACTTTTGCCAAATATGACAATGGGTTTTTTTTTAAACGTGACAAGGAGACATTTGTTGCCAAATATGTCAATATAAAAATATGACAATGGAACATTATTCTAATGTGTGTACTAATGTCTTGTTAAACTTTTACCAAATGCGTCTTTCTTCTCAAAATGTCACAATGGGGCATTTGTGCATTATTGTCTTATTAAATTGTTACCAAATGTGTCATTCTTAAAATGTGATAATGGGTCATCATTTTAATGTTTACACTATTATCTTATTATATTTCTAAATGTAGGTATCTTTCATTTGAGATATTTTAATGTGAGATATAGGATTTATGGGTTCATAAGATTATTTATAAGAATGAATGATATATAAATCATGGATATATGATTTATTAGGGGTCATTTGTTAAAGTTTTTGTTTCTTGTTTCAGTTTTTGTTTTCATTTTTTTTTAAAAATTAAAAACAAAAATTTGTTTCCTATATTATTTTCATTTTCAAAAAAATAAAATTGATAACAAAGTTTTCAAAATTGTTGAAAACACAAAAAAGTTGTTTTTACTTGTTTTTAAAACAAGTATTCGCTTTCTCGTTTACTCACCAACTTTGGCCACAACCCACCACCATTTGCACCAACCACAACCTCTCCTCGCCGCCAGTGGGTGGTGAGCTCCGACTAACTTCCAATGAGTCTTCGGCTGGTGGGCAGTCATCGTCATGATATTCAATCACCTTTTGACATCCTTCTGGCCACCTCTTGCCCTCAAAACTAACTTCGGCAGACTCTTTGGCTACCCGCCTTTACTGATCACCACATCTATCCGCCCTCCATTTCCGACCATCCAGCAGCTCATAAAATATATTTCTTAATTTTTTAAATTTATTTTTCAAAACATTTTTGAACATCAAACAATTTTTTTTGTTTATGCTTTTTATATAAAAAAACGGAACCTTGTTTCTTATTTTTTTGTAAACTAAAATGTTAACAAACGAGGCCCCCATAAATTATTAATGTTATCCATCGAAAATGTCCAAAATCTATTTCAATAATTATAATTTATGTCTATCTTAGTAACTATAATTATGTCAATTATAAAACCATATGAAATTACTCAGAAAATAAAATATGATAAGGGACATTTATACAGAAGTCCCATTTTATGAACTTATATTCCGTTAAGTCCTAGATAAGATTTTTTTACTCCTTCAAGTCTCATTCATTTTTAATAGACGAAATTACCCTTCAAATAATGGTTGTTCATCATTTTTAATTGTTTATAAAAAAATAATAATAAAAGAGTATAGTTGTTGTCATGACCCGAACCCGCCCCTATGGGTTAAGGACATAACCGGCCAGTAATCCTGAGATTACCTATGGCCTCAGACCAAAACAGACATAACTCGTCAGAGTAAAGGGGCCAAACGGAAGCAATAATTAAAAACTTTGTCCATAGAGTCGTGCTTATATGCACATCAAACAAACCATACACGTATATGTTAATAACCCACAACAAAATACAGTACCATAAAATCCTTTACAGACAGGATCATCCAAACTGAGTCAACCCATATCAAAACTATATACAGATATACATAAAGTCCTTATCAACATGACAGACTATGAATGCATAACAAAATGGCAAGGATGGGTCCCGTGCGTGAGACACAAGGTTGACTCTCCAAAACTCATGTTGTTCCTGGCAGACTTCACTGGGGCTGGGTTTGGACTTCTCTTGGCTCACCTACAAACACATGAATGAGCGTGAGCAATAGCCCAGTGAATAATATCAAATACATAAATTACATAACAATGTAGAACAACATGTTCCAAACGGCCTTTGGCCCAATTCACATTTCTACTTAACATATATATACTTATACAAAATTTAGATCAAGTGACTGTAGTTCCAACATACTGGCCTTTGGCCCATTCAGGTTTCCATTCCTATCAAAGCGGCCTTCGGCCCATTCATTTATGTCAAAACGGCCTTCGGCCCATCCATTTATGTCAAAACGGCCTTCGGCCCATTCATTTCTGTCAAAATGGCCATCGGCCCATTCATTTCTGTCAAAACGGCCTTCGGCCCCATTCATTTACGTCAAAACGGCCTTCGGCCCACTCATTCATGACAGAATGACCTTCGGTCCATTCATATAGGTCAAAACGACCTTCGGTACGTTCATTTATATCAAAACGACCTTTGGTCCATTCATTTACATCAAAACGACCTTTGGTCCATTCATTCCTATCAAAACGACCTTTGGTCCATTCGTTGATTCGTGTCAGACTTTTGTCCACAATCCCAATTAACAACTCATAAATTTTATAAGGGAATAAACAATTGGACATTGACAAGCTTTCAAATATTGATATTACTCACAGTGATTGGCTTGCGGATTTGCCCTGGAGCTTGACCCTACACATTGCATGAACACAAGAGGGTCACCAACAGTTCAATCCGTTCTTTAATTCACATATTCCTCTTTAGGCTTTATTCCTATCTCATTAACTCATTTACAATGCTTAACATATGCCTAAGAGTGCTTACAAGTGAAAGAGAACGAAAAACGAAACACAGAACGCATGAAGAAAATTTCAGAAAACAGGGTCCCTGCTCGAGCATCAACTTACCCGCTCGAGCGGACCCTTAAGGTCTACAAAAGTACTGGTTGCATGAAAAATACGCTCGAGCGTTAAATAGGGCGCTCGAGCGGAAGGCCTGTCAACATAGCTCCCACGCTCGAGCATTGATTACCCCGCTCGAGCGGACATCAAGTCTGCAAAAAGTACTGGGAGCACGCATTTCCCGCTCGAGCGTCAGGTTCCCCGCTCGAGCGGACCTCAAAACTCTGGAAAATCCAGAACTGTGTTCTTGAGCTTCATTTCGACTTTCAACCAACAATTCATGCATGTTATGGCTCAAATTACACATTTACACATGCTAACATGTTACTAATACAAGATTACAACATCAGGAAGCTCAATTTCATGATTTATCTACATGCATGTCCCAAAATATCTCAAACCCATCACCAACATGCTCAAATTCAAACATTCAAGACTTATACTCCCATGATTTGTACATGCATGTGGGAGATGCTCATCATTCTCAACTTAGATGGCACAAATGGTGATTACAACATGAGCTTTAACCAAAACTCTACATGAATCATGTGTTTCAAGCTCAGACATGCAAATTCAAAGTAATTTCTTACATGCATGAGTTCTAAGACTTCAAACTCAACAAAAATCAACTCATTACACGCTCTTGATCACAAACAACCCTTGAACTTACAAGATCACAATTTCAAACTTATGAATTCAAGACCAAATGCTTACCTAGAGGCTCAATCTTCCAAACCATAGCAATTTCTTGAGTTTAATCCTCCAATTTTTCACAAATTTGAGCCAAACACCCAACTCTCCTCTTTTCCCTCTCTCTAGCCGATTCCCTTCTCTATTTCTTGCGTTTAATTCAGCCAAGAAGAATAACAAAGAGGGTATTCGAGTGTATAGAGCCTCACTAAGTCATAATATAATAATATAGATTAATTGGGCACTCATTCATTAATTTAATCGATTTAATCTGACCCGAATCAATTTTCAATTAAATTTCACCGTAGGTTCTAAAAATTATGCCAATCACAATGGCATAATCAATTTCGGGTTCTGTGGTCGATAAGGCCCTCAATTTAATTTCCAAAGCAGGTTATTCAAACAGATATTCCTACGATGAACAGATAAAACTTCAAAATCATATATATTTGCATAATGGCATACAAAATCATATCAAAACATATAATCACATTGGCATTTGGGACCAATTAGCATAATACAGAACAGGGGTGTCACAGTCTTCCCCCCTTTAGGAAGTTTGGTCCTCCAAACTTAATTTACCTTCGTCGGGAAACAAATGTGGATAGCGTAGTCGCATTTCCTCCTCTTTTTCCCATGTAGCATCCGTTCCATAGTGTTCCTTTCATTCTACTTTCACCATTGGGATGGACTTGTTTCTCAATTCTTTCACTTGTCGGTCAACAATTCTTTCCGGCCATTCAGCATATTCCATATTCTCATCAATAGCTACCCGATGATAATCAATCACATATAACGGGTCTCGGAGGTAACCCCTCAACATCGACACATGAAACACGTTATGGATTTGCTCGAATCCCGGTGGCAAAGCAACCCTATAAGCAACTGGACCAAGCTTCTCCAAAATTTGAAACGGCCCAATGTAACGGGGCGACAACTTGCCCTTTTTCCCAAACCTGACTTGGCCTTTCATCGGAGAAACACGGATGAACACATGGTCGCCGACCTCATACTCAAGAGGTCTTCTTCGAACGTCTGCATAATTCTTCTGTCGGTCTTGAGCTGTTTTGAGCCTTTGCCGAATAGTTTTGATCTTTTCAGAGGTGCCTTGTACAATTTCAGGCCCAAGCGAAGCTCTGTCTCCGACCTCTGTCCAACAAATAGGTGATCTACACCTCCTACCATACAAAGCCTCGTATGGTGCCATACCGATGCTGGCGTGGAAGCTATTATTATAAGCAAATTCTGCAAGTGGCAAGTAATCTTCCCAACTCCCCGGAAAATCCAAAGCACACATGCGAAGCATATCTTCCAAAGTCTGTATCGTTCGTTCTGACTGCCCATCTGTCTGTGGGTGGAATGCAGTGCTGAACCTTAGTTCTGTTCCCATAGCTTCCTGCAAACTTTTCCACAATCTAGATACAAATTTCGGATCTCTATCCGACACAATGGATACCGGAACTCCGTGTAAACGGACAATTTCATCAACATAAATAGTAGCCAACCTGTAAGCAGTAAATGTAGTTTTGACAGGCAGAAAATGTGCAGATTTAGTCAGTCTATCAACTACAACCCAAACAGAATCCATACCTTGGGAAGTCTGAGGTAGGCCAACAACGAAATCCATAGTCACATGTTCCCACTTCCATTCAGGAATAGGGAGAGGTTCAAGTAGACCGCCTGGTTTCTGATGTTCAGCCTTAACTTGCTGACACTGAAGGCATTTGGACACATATTCTGCAATCTATTTCTTCATTTTAGGCCACCAATAGGTTTGTTTCAAATCCCGATACATTTTATTGTTACCCGGATGCATAGCAAATACGGATTTGTGGGCTTCATCCAAAACCCTCTTCTTTAGTTTCGGGGTATCAGGGACACATATTCTGTTCTGGAATTTCAACACTTCATTCTCAATACTAAATTCTGCTTTTGGACTTGTCTCAAATTCATCCATTACCTTTCTGAGGAACTCATCCTCTTTCTGTTTCTGCTTGATTTCATCAACAATTGCCGGCTCGGCTGTAATAGCGGCTATCAATCTGCCCTGTTCACATACTACCACTTCAATTTCAGACTTTTCAAAGTCTTGCAAAATCTCCCTTTGTTCAGTAAGCAAACAAGCCATACTCCCTGTTGATTTTCTGCTCAAGGCATCCACCACTGTATTAGCTTTCCCGGGATGATACTGAATCTCTAGATCGTAGTCTTTTATCAGTTCTAGCCATCTTCTCTAACGCATATTCAACTCTTTCTGCATGAAGAAGTATTTCAGGCTCTTATGATCCGTGTAGACTTCACATTTTGCTCCATACAGATAATGCCGCCAAATTTTCAAGGCAAAAACAACTGCGGCCAATTCTAAGTCATGTGTTGGATAGTTCTTCTCGTGTGGCCTCAACTGCCTGGAGGCATAAGCAATAACTTTTCCGTTTTCCATTAACACACAACCCAAACCTTTATAAGATGTATCACTGAAAATCACAAAATTTTCCGTACCTGAAGGTAGTGTCAAAATTGGTGCCGTGGTCAATCTTGTTTTCAATTCATGAAAGGCTGATTCTCTTTCACTATTCCACTCAAATGGTTGTCCTTTACGTGTCAATTGGGTAAGAGGCACAGCTAATTTCGAAAAGTCCTTCACAAACCTCCTGTAGTACCCAGCCAAACCCATAAAACTGCGAACTTCTGTCACATTAGTCGGTGTAGGCCAATTCACAATTGCCTCTATTTTTTGCGGGTCCACTGAGATCCCTTCCTTGTTGATCACATGCCCTAAGAAAACAACCTCATCCAACCAAAACTCACATTTCTTTAATTTAGCAAATAGTTTTCTTTCCCGAAGTATTTGTAAAACAGTCCTCAAATGATGTTCATGTTCAAGTCTATCTTTAGAGTATATCAAAATATCATCGATGAAGACAACAACAAACTCATCAAGGTAGGTTTTAAAAATTCTATTCATTAAGTCCATAAATGCTGCCGGAGCATTAGTCACTCCAAATGGCATAACAAGAAACTCAAAATGACCATACCTCGTTCTGAATGCGGTTTTCTCAACATCCTCTGCTTTAACCTTCAGCTGATGATACCCGGATCTCAAATCAATCTTAGAAAACACCTGTGATCCCTGCAACTGGTCAAATAAGTCATCAATACGGGGTAAGGGATATTTGTTCTTTATCGTTACCTTGTTCAATTCCCGGTAGTCAATGCACAGGCGCAAAGTACCTCCTTCTTCTTTACAAATAACACTGGTGCACCCCAAGGCGAAGTGCTAGGCCGGATAAACCCTTTATCAAGAAGGTCTTGCAACTGTTCCTTTAATTCTTTCATTTCGGCAGTAGCCATTCTGTAGGGGGTTTTAGAAATAGGCTGGGTGCCTGGCACAGTCTCAATAGTAAACTCTATCTCCCTGTCTACCAATTCCCTTGGTAATTCATTCGGAAACACATCCGAAAATTCTCTAACAATAGGAATATTATTCAATTCAACACTCTCAGATTGTTCAGAAAACACATAGCACAAATAACCCTGGCACCCTTTCCTGATCAGTTTACATGCTTTCATTGCAGATATCAAATAAGGTGGAGGCACTACCCCATTACCCACAAACACAATCTCTTTCTGTTCTGGTGGTTTAAATACAACCCTTTTTGCCACACAGTCTATGGTGGCACAATACTTGGTCAACCAATCCATGCCCAAAATTACATCGAAATGTCTAAAGTTCAAGGGCAACAAATCTACATATAGGGTAGTATCCTCAATATGCATGTCACAAAACCGATATATATATATTCACATAACACAGATTCCCCCGATGGGGCAGACACACATAACAAATATGGCAATAACTCTAGGGGTCTATTCAGTCTAGATGCAAATGTACATGTCACAAATGAGTGTGTTGATCCAGAATCAATTAATACAAAGGCATCCTGGTTACATATTGAAATAGTACCTGAGACAACGGTATTGGCATTCCGTGTATCGCCCGGAACGAGTGCAAAAACTCTCCCCTGTCTCACTGTATCCCCAGTAGTAGCAGATCTCAAAGTGTTTCCTGGCTTTGGGATCGATGCAGTGGAGCTAGCAGCTATTTTTCCACTATTCTGATTACAATCTCGGGCTATATGCCCTTGTTTCCCACACTTAAAACAGGCTCCCGATGCATGGTAACAGACTCCACGGTGCTTTTTGCTACAAATGGTGCACATGGGAGCTGTGTCTCGGGAAGAACTCGAAGTATTTGAGGAGCCCGTGTTTTGCTTTTTTAGAAATTTCTTCTTCAAAAAGAAACCTTGTCTTTTGTTGCCTTTCCATTCTGTTGTTGGCTTAGCTTGTCTAGCTATGTTAGCCTCTGATATGATGGCCCGATCAAGCACCCCGATGTAGGTCTCCAACTTCAGGACATTCACTCTCTCCAGGATGTCACTTCGGAGCCCGCCTTCAAAATGTCTTGCCTTCTTATAGTCAGTGTCAACTACATACGGTGCAAATCTGGCCAATTCAGTGAATTTGGCCTCATACTCAGCTACAGTCATGCTGTCTTGCTTGAGTTCCATGAACTCTGCCACTTTCCTATCCCGGACACTCTGCAGAAAGTACTTGTCATAGAATATTTCTAGGAATTTTACCCAGTCAACATCCTTATGATTCTCTCGCATCAACATCCACCATCTTCTCGCTTCGTCTTCTAGCGTAAAAGTGGCTAGAAGCACTTTCTGAGTCTCTGAACAGGGGAACACTTCAAATAATTTCTCAATGCCGAGGACCCACGCTTCGACTTTCAACGGATCTGATCCCCTGTGGAACTGTGGTGGTTTCATTTTCTTGAATTCCTTGGTGGGAGCTATAATCCGGTCATCATTTTGATTATCTGGCACGGGTGGTGCCAGAGGTGGAGGTGGCGGATGTGGTTGTTGCCACTGTTGTTGCCACTCCTATTACTGTCTCAAAGCTTCTGTCATTTCCTGTATCAGTCTTTCCATTCTGTCCAGTTTGGCAGTAGAAGATTCCTCTATCTCATCACCTCTGGTTCTCACCATCTGATTAAACTTGTATTATATTTCATACAAAAGGTACACAAGTATGCATACACTAAGAAGCACATATTTCCAGATAATTTGCAATGTAAGTAGTTCACAACTTATGCATATAATTATTCATAACAAAACATTAAAGCATATAATCAATGCTTCCAAACTCGTATTTATCACATGAATGCATCCTAGATCTTATCTAGACGCTTATTGCTCTTTTTGGACAAGTGTGTGAGTTATTAACTCGTGCTCGATACCACTCTATCATGACCCGAACCTGCCCCGATGGGTTAAGGACATAACCAGCCAGTAATCCTGAGATTACCTACGGCCTCAGACCAAAACAGACATAACTCGTCAGAGTAAAGGGGCCAAACGGAAGCAATAATTAAAAATTTGGCAAGGATGGGTCTCGTGCGTGAGACACAAGGTTGACTCTCCAAAACTCATGTTGTTCCTGGCAGACTTCACTGGGGCTGGGTTTGGACTTCTCTTGGCTCACCTACAAACACATGAATGAGCGTGAGCAATAGCCCAGTGAATAATATCAAATACAGAAATTACATAACAATGTAGAATAACATGTTCCAAACGGCCTTTGGCCCAATTCACATTTCTACTTAACATATATATACTTATACAAAATTTAGATCAAGTGACTGTAGTTCCAACATACTGGCCTTTGGCCCATTCAGGTTTCCATTCCTGTCAAAGCGGCCTTCGGCCCATTCATTTATATCAAAACGGCCTTCGGCCCATCCATTTATGTCAAAACAGCCTTCGACCCATTCATTTCTATCAAAATGGCCTTCGGCCCATTCATTTCTGTCAAAATGGCCTTTAGCCCATTCATTTACGTTAAAACGGCCTTCGGCCCACTCATTCATGACAGAACGACCTTCGGTCCACTCATATAGGTCAAAACGACCTTCGGTTCGTTCATTTATATCAAAACGACCTTTGGTCCATTCATTTACATCAAAACGACCTTCGGTCCATTCATTCCTATCAAAACGACCTTTGGTCCATTCGTTGATTCGTGTTAGACTTTTGTCCACAATCCCAATTAACAACTCATAACGTTTATAAGGGAATAAACAATTGGACATTGACAAGCTTTCAAATATTGATATTACTCACAGTGATCGGCTTGCGGATTTGCCCTGGAGCTTGACCCTACACATTGCATGAACACAAGAGGGTCACTAACAGTTCAATCCGTTCTTTAATTCACATATTTCTCTTTAGGCTTTATTCCTATCTCATTAACTCATTTACAATGCTTAACATATGCCTAAGAGTGCTTACAAGTGAAAGAGAACGGAAAACGAAACACAGAACGCATGAACAAAATTTCAGAAAACAGGGTCCCCGCTCGAGCGTCAACTTACCCGCTCGAGTGGACCCTTAAGGTCTGCAAAAGTACTGGTTGCATGAAAAATACGCTCGAGCGTTAAATAGGGCGCTCGAGCGGAAGGCCTGTCAAAATAGCTCCCACGCTCGAGCGTTGATTACCCCGCTCGAGCGGACATCAAGTCTGCAAAAAGTACTGGGAGCACGCATTTCCCGCTCGAGCGTCAGGTTCCCCGCTCGAGCGGACCTCAAAATTCTGGAAAATCCAGAACTGTGTTCTTGAGCTTCATTTCGACTTTCAACCAACAATTCATGCATGTTATGGCTCAAATTACACATTTACACATGCTAACATGTTACTAATACAAGATTACAACATCAGGAAGCTCAATTTCATGATTTATCTACATGCATGTCCCAAAATATCTCAAACCCATCACCAACATGCTCAAATTCAAACATTCAAGACTTATACTCCCATGATTTGTACATGCATGTGGGAGATGCTCATCATTCTCAACTTAGATGGTACAAATGGTGATTACAACATGAGCTTTAACCAAAACTCTATATGAATCATGTGTTTCAAGCTCAAACATGCAAATTCAAAGTAATTTCTTACATGCATGAGTTCTAAGACTTCAAACTCAACAAAAATCAACTCATTACACGCTCTTGATCACAAACAACCCTTGAACTTACAAGATCACAATTTCAAACTTATGAATTCAAGACCAAATGCTTACCTAGAGGCTCAATCTTCCAAACTATAGCAATTTCTTGAGTTTAATCCTCCAATTTTTCACAAATTTGAGCCAAACACCCAACTCTCCTCTTTTCCCTCTCTCTAGCCGACTCCCTTCTCTCTTTCTTGCATTTAATTCAGCCAAGAAGAATAACAAAGAGGGTATTTGAGTGTATAGAGCCTCACTAGGTCATAATATAATAATATAGATTAATTGGGCACTCATTCATTAATTTAATCGATTCAATCTGACCCGAATCAATTTTCAATTAAATTTCACCATAGGTTCTAAAAATTATGCCAATCACAATGGCATAATCAATTTCGGGTTCTGTGGTCGATAAGGCCCTCAATTTAATTTCCAAAGCAGGTTATTTAAACAGATATTCCTACGATGAACAGATAAAACTTCAAAATCATATATATTCGCATAATGGCACACAAAATCATATCAAAACATATAATCACATTGGCATTTGGGACCAATTAGCATAATACAGAACAGGGGTGTCACAGTTGTGATGCCCCGAAATAATTACAATAAACCATCCACAATGTGAATTATATAACAACACATGACAAGGTAATTAACTTCCATTAGTTCCAATTGCTTTTACAAAAGAGCAACATATGCAGGTATACATTCACAAGTCTAATCCTGAATCTATAGCATATGTTACATAATAGTGCAATAAGATGAAAGTTAAATGAATAAGAAACGCCCCAAGGGCTTACAGCTTTCCAAGTTAACACTTGGTTACAACAAAATGGATTTAAACCCAATGCAGTTAAAGCCCTTGGCTTGTACAAAAATAAATACAACAAAATGAAGCTCTTGCTCAAAGTCCTCCCAAGCTATTGCCTTGGCGGAGGCATATCATCAGCAACTGAAATTTTTTTTCCCATATACGGTGAGTCAAAGCCCTGTAAAAATAATCCAACACAGTATATGAATATTAACAAAGTTATAAGGTGGATGCATATGCATTGCATGTGCCGAAAACATTTTATACCTCTTTTAAAACCATGCAATGCTAGGTTATAACACAATTCGTGAATCATTCCCTTTACAATAGAAAATAGGGCAGTGAATCACAATCTGAGAACCTCAAAACAAATACAACCTTTCACAGAAATGATGTCCACGGGAAACCGTAAACCGACACCCATATAAACGTAGGCTATACAAGCACTACTATTGTCATTTCACTGAAATTTCGTCCGCGGGATCGACACCTATTAGGAATTTCACTATGGATACTCAGGCCAACTTATTTCAACGAGGTAATACATACTTCCCAGATTCACCCCTTTGTCTCAAAATTAACATTTCCAATGTATAAATATTAATTAATGTTCGATGCAAATGAATGAGAAAATAGTTTCAATTCTCCTAATTCTCATGCAATTTCTATAACAATCATAGCTATCCTCCACTGATAGCCTAAGATAGATATTTCTAAATAGATAAACAATTATCAGTAAAGATAAACTTTCTGAATTTCAAGATGTAAGTGATAATACATATCCAACTCCACCATCCTTATCAATATCAACCCAATTCCACCTTCCCAACATCAATTCATTATTTCTATAAAATCAACATTTGAGACATTTAGGGCAAAATCTATTTTTCTTCCAAAATCACTCTCAAGAATCAAAATCAACCATTTTATCACAACTCAACTTTATTTTCAACACCACAATCATTTCCGAGAATCCATTTGAAAACACCTCTTTTGATCTTTAATCCAAAACCCTAGATTTGTTTTAAAAATTCCCAAAGCCACAATATTGTTTAGAAATAACAAATAACTAAGTCAAAACTCATAGAAAGTGCAAAGAATCCCCTACCTTAAGCTTAGAAGACGCGCACGCGCGCGCGCGCGCGCGCGAGAGAGAGAGAGAGAGAGAGAGAGAGAGAGAGAGAAGGAAACTCAAAGATGCCCAAAATCAACTTTGCACTGATTAGAATGAAGCTCTCGTCGAGCTCTACCTTTTTAACAAAGGGCACTGGTGAAAAGATCGACGGATTCAGGTGTATTTGAGTGACATAGGTGAGTTTTAGAGAGAGGGTGAGAGAAAATAGGGTTTTGAAATGTTTAGAGAGAGGGTGAAATGAAAAAGTGACTTAGAAAAGTGATTTTACGAACTGATATACATACAGGTTGCTCAAGCGCAAGATGTGTCGCTCGAGCATCCAGAAACAAAAGATGTGATCGCTTGAGCGAAGAAGTTTGTCGCTCGAGTAAAGAATACAAACTCCCAAAAGTTTTGCAGATAGAAGACCCATGCTCGAGCACAAGAAGCATCGCTCGAGCGAGCCTCTCTTGAGCGCAAGAAGGACCACTCGAGCGAAGAATACCAACTTCCAGTATATAAGAAGTACATGAATTAAATTGATCATCGATGTATAGTTTGGGAGATAAAATGAATTTTCTTCTATATAATATGGTTGGTTCCTTGTCAAAAACTATACATTTATTTTTCAAAGAAAACAACATTGAATAAGGGCTTTTTTCGAGGGAAAAGCACAAGGCTTAATATATTGCACATCTGATAATAAGTCATCCGCTAAAGTACATCGGAGTACAAAATAAATCCCAAAAGGAATAACAAGAACCCCACGCATGGAGGATATGACTCTCCACATAGGGAGAAAAACAAACCTTCATGCAAGGAGAAAACCTCCAAGAAAGGAGGAAACCTCCATATACAGAGATATTATCAAAACAAAAAAGAAGAAAAAACAAAAACAAAACAAAATCATCATTACCAAGGCTGAGCAATGAATCCGTGAAATCCGTAATCCGATCCGGTCCAGTCTAATCCAGTAGGTTTGGATTGATTTTTTGAATTCGTGGTTCGGTTCCGGATTGAATAATTAAAAGTCCATAGTCCATGGATCGGTTCCAGATTGAACCCCACATTTTCGGATTGGAACCGATCTGGACCGTATACAAATAGCCTATATTTATATTATACACCCACCCGCATAGTATCTTCTTTTATTGCTTTTATTTGTTAGTTTTTAGTTTTAATTTATAATGGTTTAAATACTTATGGTGGTTGTTTAAATTCTAGAATAGTATGTCGCTATTATGGAAAAACATGTTGCTGTTGTGGAACTAATATGATGGTATGTTTATGTTTTTATGAAATTTAAATGTTCTATATTTTTTTTATAGTTAATTATGTAAACCAATCCAATCCGTGTTTAAATGGATTGGTTTAGATTGGTTCAACGATTTAAACTGATTGGATGGGTTCCAATATTTCACGAACTGTAGATAACGAATTGGTCCTGGTTTTAACCTAATCCCCGTCTTTACATTACAAAATAAAACATTATAGATCTGAGATGATCGCCTAGCGTATAACAATGTGTTTAGTAGCATCAGATCTTAATCATAAATCAGATCCGAGTCTAAATCTAAAAGCTTCCCCGGTGGCAAGCCGATAATAGAGAAAAGAAGAGCGGTAGTGGCTTGTATGATGATAGAAATCGCAAGAGAAGAAATGGAGAGGAGATGAAGGTTAACAACCCCACCCTTTTCTCCCTAAAGAGAGAGAGAGAGAGAGAGAGACACTTGTTAAGTGAGTACTTATTATAACGATTCCGGTTTAGACCCGACCTGTTTCTTGCTTTTGAATTTGGGAATCCATATCCTTAACTATTGTTCATTTCATTTTCACCTTGTTGATAGTTGAGTTTGGTTGTTTAAGAGATATTGTTGTCTTGATTTTTTCGTGTTCGCTCGAGCGATCTTTTACAGTCTGCAAAACTTCTAGAAGTAGAGTATCTTCGCTCCAGCAGTTTTTCTTGCGCTCGAGTGATCTTTTACAGGTATGAGTTTCTGGGAAGGGGTCATTGTGCACTCGAGCGGTATTTTTGGTCGCTCGAGCGGTGTCACTTTTTTGTCTAACGCTCGAGTGGTGTTTTGGTCGCTCAAGCTATCTGTGCGTATATCAGTTCAGAAAAAGGGTTTTCTGAATCACTTTTCACTTCCTTTCTCTCTAAAACATTCCAAAAACCTTAGTTCTTTACACACACACTCTCTCTCTAGTTCTTGCATTAAAGTCCCAAATACTTCATCATCCGTTGATTTCTTCACCCTAGTCCTTTGGAGAAAAAGGTAAAACTCGTCTCAAGCTTCGTTCTAATCGAAGAGAATCTCGTTTTCGGCCCCGCTAAACTTCAACCCTTGCTCTCTTTTGTCTTCTAATCTTCAGGTAGGGATTTCTTTAACCTTTGGTATGATTTTTACCTTAGTTATTTGTCCATTGAAAGAATATAATGATTTGGGGAATTTGGGTTAAATCTAGGGTTTGATTTTGAATTGTAAAAGAGGGATTTTTAAATGGGTTCTTGAGAGAGGTTGTGGGGATGTGTTTATGGTTGAGATATGTTAAAATAGTGGATTTCTTTACTTACATTTGATTTTTGAAAGTAAAGGGACTTTTGTTCTAAAATCAAGGATGTTTGGTTTGTGGACGAGGGAAATGATGTTGGGTTTTTCAAGAATGGAACTAATTTATATGTTGATGATGATGGTGGAGTTGGATATATAATATCACTCCCATTTTGAAAATGATGAGATTATCTCTTTTGTTGAAAATTATTTATTGAATAGAAATATCTGTTTTGGGCTATCGGTTGAGGATAGCTTTGATTGCTGTAGAAATTGCATGAGAATTAGGCGAATTGAAACTAATTACTCTTATATCTTGCATTGAGCATTGAGCATTGTTTCATACATAAACATTGCAAACGTATTGTTTTTGAGAAAAATTGGTGAATACCTTGGCGAATCTGGTTAGGGGGTGTGGTTGTGGTTATTATGTTGGCCTGTGTGTCTGTGGTGAAAGTCTAGAAACCTGCACGGTTAGGTGCCGTTCCTTCCGGTTAGTATCGGTAAAATGGCTTTGGTAGTGCTTGTATAGTCTATTGGCAAACATGTACCTAGAGATTCCCAGTGTTTTGTATCCACTGCCCTATTTTCTAATATAAAAGGTTATTTTCATGAATTGATATATAATCTGGCATTGCATTGTTTTGAGATGGAAATGTAAAACGTTTGAGAATTGGCATACATATGCATCCACCTTATGACTTTGTTAATATTCATATATTGTGTTAAAGTATCTCTACTGGGCTTTAGCTCACTTTATGTGGAAAACAATTTTCAAGCACTGATGATATGCTTCCACCAAGGACATAACTTGAGAGGACTTAGAGCCAAGAGCTTCCTTTTATTTATTTAATGCAATGATTTTTGTGCAAGCCTTGGGTTTTAATTGTATTGTGATGAACTCATTTTGATGTACCCAAGTTTCGACTTTGAAACATGTAGCCACTACGGCATATAATTACTTCGGTTTTCTTTTATTTCCATGTTTGTACGCATATGTCAATGTATACACGCATATGTCATCTTTTATATGATTAAGAATTATAAATGGAATATAAAATATAATGTTATTGATCAATTGTAAGGAATATTATAAGATGTGCTATTGTTATTATTTCAGGGCGTTACACTTATGGTTTTATTTAGGTATTCATAGCCATCATCTTATTATATTTTTAAACTCGATAGAATGTTAGAGGATTAATAAATTAACATAATCACACATTCAAACACCTAAAAGTAAGAGAGAGAAAAAAAATATATCAATTTTATTTTATTTATTGAATGATTCATAATTTTGTATTTCCGTAATCACAATAAAACCCCCAACACCAAATTTTAATGAACTTGTTTGAAAATATTAATGTTCTACACAATGCCATACTTACAACGAACTCCATGACATTTTCCTACTAGGCAAAAACTGAAAATAATAATACCGCCATGACTAATGTGTACAAATAAAAAATAAATAAAACATTCAAAGTACTCATGCTTAAAATCGGGTTTTAATTCCTTACTTTTCCTTACTTTCTTTTGTAATGTTTTTGAAACAGTTTTGAAATCTTTGAGTGGCCTTGATCTTGGATGATCAATCTTGTGCTTGCATCTTGGTCTGATAAGGTTGTGTTTGAATGTTAGATTTGGATAAAATTTATGAAATGAAAAAAGAAAAAAAAAAAGAGATGAAAATGTAATTACATTTTCTCATCCTTTTATTTTTTGTCACAAATCTATATATTATAGGGTACTCTGTCCATAAATTCAAATTTTAATTTTATTTGACTAAAGGTCCAAAGGCTAAAATGCTTTCTCTAAAAATACAAGTTTAGATAAAATGACTAAAATATCCCTTTATATATATCATATATATGGCATCGTCACACAAATGAATAGAATGATTGAGAGAGAGAGAGAGAGAGAGAGAGAGAGAGAGAGAGAGATTTGTGTTTGGTTTGGATTATTGGGGGTTGAGGTGTGAACAAATGAGTGGAGACGAAAAGGTTAGTTCTGATGAGATCTCTCTCCTACACTAGACTTGCTAAGTGGTCTTCTTAGATTTTCCTAATGGTCAAACAGTCACCACATCACATCCTCCTATAAGTATTAAATTTGATTGGTTCTTTTGGAATTACTAAGATTAAAAATGGCTCTGGTATTAGCAAATTTAATTTTTAATTAGAAAAAAAAACCTGTAAATAATTTTTTTTATAAAATATGATCTATGATGGTCATGAATGGTATTATATATATAATATAATACAATATAAAGTAATTATGTATGTGACACTGTGATGTTGCAAGGTAACAAGGATGAAGATGTGAGGTTCAAAGTCAGATGTGAGGCTTAGAAGAAAATTTGGACTAATAAAAAATTTGCACAGATATAAAATTTACACAGAAAAAATTGAACAGATAGACAAAAAAAATTAAATAGATAGATGAAAAATTTGAACAGATATCAAAAAAAAGTCAACAGATAATTTAAGGGGTAAAATTGGAAATAAAATGTCCTTCAAAACAAGTAAAAGCACCTCTCACCAATAAAAAAAAAAAAAATACACTGAACCTAATGCCTTAGATACCCTCTAAATTGGATTTATCACTAATTTTCTCTATATTATATAAGTAAAATGAGATTTTTAGTGAGAAGAACTAAAAGAGCTCTAAGTGATTAATCTAAATTTCTTGATTTTTTCAATTTTAAAAAATAATAAATAAATCACATACTAACATTTAAAAAAATAAAATAAATAAAGAATGCATTTTTTATTCAAAAAATCATTCTTTCCTTACTATCAAACAAGGAAGGAGTTTTCCAATTAATAAAAAATAATTAATAGATCACACACTCAAAAAATGAGTTTTTCAATAATAAAAAAAGGGCAAATTACACCAACAAATTACACCAATGATCCCTATAGTTTGGGGTGTGTGTCACTTTGATCCCTAACTTTTTAATTGTGACACATTTGACCTTGAATTTTGAATTTTGTTCCAAATAAGGATAATTGAAGAAACCATTGCTTAATTTCAAGGGCAAAATCATCAATTTGATAAAATATAAACTAATTTGACAAAAATAAATGTCAAAAAAATATTTTTTAATTTTTAAAAATTATTTCTACCCACTAGTATTCAGATTTTAAAGGTCCCTAGTATTCAGATTTTATAGCATAAAGGACATCCAATATTTTCATGATGTTTAAGGTCCCTCAATATCAATCCAGAGAAAATTCAAACTATAAAATTTCTCTCTAGAGAAATTCAAAATTTCTCTGCTTTGTTCTTACCTGATCCAGAGAAAATTCAAAGCACTCCAGAGAAAATCAAAATTTCTCTGCTTTGTTCTTACCTGATACAGAGAAAATTCAAAGCACTCCAGAGAAATTCAAAATTTCTCTGCTTTGTTCTTACCTGATACAGAGAAAATTCAAACCACTCCAGAGAAATTCAAAATTTTTCTACTTTGTTCTTACTTGATCTAGAGAAAATTTAAATCACTCCAGAGAAATTCAAAATTTCTCTGCTTTGTTCTTACTTGATCATAATGTAGTGATTCGAGTACAAAACAACAAAAATTGATTCAAAATACCAGAGATTCAAGTACTTCGGCTTCGAAGAATGAGGAATTATTATGCTTCTTCAAACCAAATGTATCGACAGAAAAGAAAAAAAAAAACTAGTTCTTGAAATAGTAGAACAGGTTCTTGAAGAGAATGTGCAATTTAATTACCAGAAAAGATGTAGGAATTCAAGATCTACTATGACACCAATGCCATGAGAGGCCTCTCTCTCTTTTTCTCTCTCTAATGACGATTCCCCAAAACAACAACCTTAGAGTTTACATTAACCTCGAACCTCACATATCAAATCAGATTAGCTTCACCGCGCTCCGCTAGCGCCGGTCGTCAATGATGCTAATGAGAAAGAGAATAAAGAGAAACATAGTGGAGGGAGAGAAGAGACACAACAGAGAAAGATAGAGAGATAGAGAGAGAGATAGATCTGGTAATAGAGAAACTGGTAGAGAGTAGGGGTGAACAGCGGATATACCAATCTGCCAAAACCGACCGAACCGAACCGATCCGCCGCATTTGGGACGGATGCGTGATGACGAGCGGACGGTTGCGGATTGATTTTCTCCAATCCGCCAATTTGGCGGACGGATGGCAGATTTGAGGTTCCTTTGGTCGCAACCGAACCGCCAAGCTGCGAGCACCCTTAGTAATTTATAAGACTTTGTGTTTTCAATTTGTTTAAATATTTTGTTTGTGTTTTCAATTGAAAAAGAGTTTAAATATTCTATTGAAAAAAAGTTTTCAACCTAAATATAATTTTTGAATTGAAAAAAATAAACGTATTATTTATTTATATTTTTTGGTTTTTAAATCTAACTCTAAAAGTAATAAATAGAAAATATGATATATGCTGGTTGGTTTATTATATTTTAATTTTTTTGAAACATTTTGTATAAACCAAACGCGTTTGTAGTTTATGTTTTTCTAAAAATAAACAAAAAATAAACAAAAACCAGTTTATAAAATTTTTGTAAATATAAACTGAAAACGTAAACGTTACCAAACAGGCACAAAAGTCAGGAACTAAAGTGACACGAGCCCCAAACAATAGGGACTGTTAGTGTAATTCGCTCTAAAAAAAAATTTCAAAAATATTTCGTCATAAAATATTTTATGTTAAAATATTTCAAAATTTTCACCATAAAACATAAAATAATTTATATAATTAACAGTTTGTGACAGGTTTTCTTTTCTCATTATGACCATTACTACTCAACGTATATATCAAATCTCATTATTTTCATACACAATAAATGTTAGTAGGGTTTTCTTTAAGGTTCAAACTCTCAACTCAATTTTTTTTTAAAATTTTTTTAATAACGAAAATACTAAGTGTCATTATGTGTTGCATTTTAATTAGTTCATAATTATATTCATAGAGTTTTATTAAACCCTTATATTATGCCACCATAATTACCATTTCAAATTACTTCCATAATTTATGCTTACCATACAAAATTTATTTTGCGTTAATGCATGATTTTAATACATTCATATATGCACATATGGAAAATAATTAATTTTTTAACTTAAAATTTAAATATTATTGATTCTTTAATGGCTTAGGCATTTCTTCTTTCCTCCATCGGACTAGAGAGGTGTTGTTGGGCCTTGTGGGTAGTAGCAGAGCCACAGTGGGTCCAGGGGGGTCACGTGCCCCCCTAGGCTTTGGAATTTTTTTTTTTTTGCAAACATAAAGAAAATATTTTAAATAAAAAAAATTATAAAATATTATTTAGAGTGAAATATCAATGACATTTTTAAAATTATGAGAATAATAATGGTTGTTTTTTTTATTGAAAATAAAGATATTACAATAAGTCATATTATTATTTATGAAAATTTCAGTGCAATGGTGATGTCTATCATTATTGACATGCAATTATAATTAATCTCAATGAAGATATGAAATTTATTGAATTGTTAGCTACATTTGACATGTGGGGTTGATCTTCTATGTGTTTCTTTATTATTGGTTGGTGATATCATATGTCAATAATGACGTAGTATTACTGAAATTTTGTATAAAAAATTACTTTATCGTTATATAATTTATTTTAAAACTTATATCCATGACTTTTTTTTTAATATATATATACTAGTTACAAATAACATATATATATATATATATATATCTTTATTTAAGTCAATCGTAAAAATTTATGTGAAATATTTTTGTAAAAAATTTCAATGTTGTAATTAATAAGTGCCCCCTCTAATTTAATTTCTTGGATCCGCCATTGCTCGTGGGCTCACTTTTGGCCCTCATTTTGATAATCTGAACCATTCATATTTTAGAATTCGTCGAGTACATCATCGCTGTAAAAAATCAAGTCAATCAGATAACGATAACCATATGTTTATAGTAGTTTTGTATGGAAAAAAATAGACGATGAGAAAATAAACGGTTCATACAAAATTAATCCAAACACGTGATTTCCATTATCTGATCGACTTAATTTTTTGCAAGGATGATGTACTCAACAAATCATAATATGTGACATTTTGGATCACCAAAACAGGGCCCAAACATTGGCCCATTGAATATTTAATCCGATATTATAACTCCCAAATTAGCTCATACAAGTCACGAATCGATAAATTATTATATAATTTATACATAATGTTTAAATTTATTATTGTCACGCCCCAAATTTTAATTACTTGGAAACATTACCAAATGCCTTTAATTTAGGTCCATCGTTTTTTTTAACAAATATCTATTACCCTTGAGTAATAGAAACATAATAATATATTCTCTCTGTCTCTCTTTCAATGAATACAACAATGGTAATAATACATGCCAAGCTTCTGTGGCGAAGCTAGAAATAAATAATTACAACAACAAGATACTTCATTCCTTTCACATCTATGATGAAATTATGCATAGAAGATACATGGACTGCATAACTCTTCAACTAATGAATCCGAATATCTCTTTCTGAAAAAAAAAAAAAAAACAACGAGGGGTGATCACTAATGCCCAGTAGGAATCTCATAGTTCTACAACAATAACTAACATAGATAGAAATGATCATGCATGTAAGGTGATGCCATATAGTAAGGTGACATTTTGAAATTTCCGAAATATTATACGTAGAGTACATTTCTCTCAAAATTTATTTAAATGTTTTAAAGAAAACATTCATTCTTAAAAATTATCCCTCATCATCAGAAAAACCACAATTCCTCTTTTCAAAACAAACGTGCTTAAGGAACAACTTCATTTTAAAATTTATTAACCCAATTTCAAAATATTCTTCATTTCATTTCCATTTTAATTTTCCTCCTTTCATTCCTTTTACAATTCACAATTATTATATTTCCCTAACCTCAAACTCAAAGTTCAAGTTCCCTTAATACTCAAAAATAATCTCCATACATTCCATTCCCACTTGTCTATTCATTATTACTGTAACTCCATAACGTAAAAATTCAAATCTCCTTTATCTTCAAAAATAATTCTTCTACACTTAACTCATACTTGTATAACAACTACATCACATCAACATTTGCATCCTCAAATTATAATTCCACATAACACAGGATTAATAAACCCTTTCAATTCAATTTCTCAATTAGTTACAAAACAAAACTCATAATCTTCCTTTACAGTCACAACCAATCCAGTGAGTTCATCATCACCAACCCTTAATCCAATTACCATTTCATTTTCCATTCTCTTCAAATAATTTCTATTTTCATTTTCCTTTCATACCAAATTACACATCAAATTGTAATTTCATGAGTTCATCACGTGTCACACATATCGTCACTGATTCAATGCATTTCATAACACCTTCCACCTTTTGCCGACTTGATACGGTAGGAAGTGGACTCCCAAAACATCACAACCTTCCACATTTGCCGACTCTATAAACGGCGGGGATGTGGACACCCAAAACCATTCGTTTTTTCACATTTTTCTGTCTCTAGAAATGGCAGGCTCATGGACACCCCAAAACATTTTCCCCCATTCATCCGGCGGCATGCACAGACAAAGCAATTGGGTTGACTTCCCGCGCGAGCACCAATTTTGACTCAACCCACACATCTCAAAAAAATCTATTTTTCCACATTTGCCGGCTCTATAAACGTCGGGCTCGTGGACACCCCAAAAACATTCCCCGCTCGGGTACCAATTACAACTTACCCAACACAACTCAACACAACCCCACTCGACATAATCCAACTCAACACAACCCAACTCAACTCAACACAGCTTGACTCAACACAACCCAACACAACTCAACACAACCCAACACAACTCAACACAATCCAACACAAGTCCGCATAATTCAATCACATTTCAATATG
This sequence comes from Camellia sinensis, assembly GCF_055761805.1. Classification (NCBI taxonomy): domain Eukaryota; kingdom Viridiplantae; phylum Streptophyta; class Magnoliopsida; order Ericales; family Theaceae; genus Camellia; species Camellia sinensis. The sequence continues at coordinate 56,736,290 of NC_138967.1, forward strand.
ATTCAATCACAATTCAACACAATTCAATTCAACACCACTTAATAAAATTCAACACAATTCAAGATAAACTCTTAAATTTCCACTTCATCATTTCATCGCAAGGCTCATGTCATCCATACCATTATTGATTCTTTCCCCCAAATTTGGTTTCATATTATAACATAATTGATAATATCTACAACAAGAGTTCAATCGCAACTTTTACATAATTTCGAAATACTTCCAAAATCCAATTAAACTTGTGTATGTGCAATTTGACACCTCAATTTCATGATTCTACTTTCACTTTAGGCAAAACCATCAATTGTCTTCATGTACCAAGCTAGGTTTTAAGAGAAATTAAAGCTTTTCAACCAAAGACTTTTTATTCCAACACTTCCATTAATTATACAGCCAATTTCATAAGCCCATAATCATAACCCACCCCAACATTTCAAATCCTAAACCCCCAATCTCATGATTTATCACAATATGCTTAGAAATATAAATTTTGTGTTTATATGAAGAAAATATCACAAATCTATCTATAAATGAGAGTATTGAAGGAGAACTAGAAACCACTACCTCAATGATCAAGCAATAGAGCAAAGTTTCTAGAAGAATCCTTCGAAAAATCCAAATTTCAATTTGTAGAAAAGTAAGCTCTTCATGTATTCTTCACTTTTTGGTAAGAGATCTTGGCCAAAACTTTGGGGAATAGAAGGTATTTGGGTAAAAAATTTTTGGTTTTTTGGGCTTAGGATGAGGGGAAAGAAGAGAGAAAATAAAGTGGAGAGAATGGTCTTAAAAAGACACTTTTTAAGTTGCTAAATTTGCGCAGTCTGCTCGAGCTCCACTTTCTGCGCTCGAGCGCACTTGCTTCCAGCACGGATACTAAAACTTTAAATGGGCATAATTCTCTCATCCGAACTCCGTTTTAGGTCGTTCTTGTGTCCAAATTGAAGCCTCAGAAACAAGCTTTTTAATGGTTCTAGCCTCACACACAAATTCAAGTGTGGAAAAAGAAAAGAGTAAAAGAGTGATGGTTGTTCATAGGAAAATTATCCGAATCAAAGTTTTTGGTCTAATCTTACTTTGCCATCATGTTACCACTTCGACCAGTGTCCCAAGATAAAACAAAGGAGGCTCCAAATACAATAATAAAATATATCAAGAACAATCCCGCTAGTCCTAGAAATTCAGACTCAACCAGGCAGATCGCTTGAGCGTCCAATCTTGCACTCGAGCGAACAAACCAACAAAGCTGACCGCTCGAGCGACCACTCCTATGCTCGAGCGGAAATTCACAACTCTCAGAATCTCAGACAGACTGCAAAGTACTGGAAGTCTCACAAGACTTCTCGAGCGTCAACTCATTTGCTCGACCGGAGAGAAAAATTATGGAATGTTACAATTATTATCAAATATTTTTACTAAGATTGAAGCTAAAATATGACATAATTTAGGACGACTCTATATTAGATAATTTTTTAATATATGAATATATGTAACTATTTGTTTCATAGTGTTAACATAAATATATAATTTTTTACCTAAGTTCAAATTTTTTAATAGATATGCATGAAATATGTTTATATTTCTTATTTAAAAAAAAATACTTATGGGTATTTATTTACCAATTTAATAAATAAATAGGTCAAATGATTCGTAAGTTGGGGTATAGACCAAGAAATTTTTTAATGATTAGGTGAAAGTTACATTGGCATAAATATAGAAGTCATTTATGTGTAACTCTGATAAAAATGAATAAAATTTAATTGATTATAAGGAACTTTTACTACATATTTTAGATAAATTTTATATTATTATTTAATTTTAAAACTAATTTTTGATTATTTATTTATACTAATGCATAGCACTACGAAGACCACTTTACCGACTCTTAACACAAAATAAAAATAAAACTAACTAAAATTTTAAAAAGAAAAGTGATGTTTTATTTTTTATTTAGTAGCTTCAGAATACGAAAATTACTAAAATTTATAGGTTATTGACACAAAACAAAATTAAAATGAAACTGACTAAGATTTTAAAACGAAAAGTGATGCTATTTTTTTTTTATTTATTTAGTAGTTTCAGAATACAAAAATTATTGAAATTTATAGGTTATTGGCACAAAATAAAATTAAGAAATAAAAAGGTGATCCCTTGATTTTTTTTTTTTTAATTAAGTAGCTTTAGAATATAAAAATTGTTAAAAATTATTAGTAGTAGACACAAAATAGAGTTAAAATTTATATAATAAGATATCATAAATGCTTATTTTTTAGCTACACAAAATTTAAATTTTTAAAAACTATAGTTGCCGTTTAACTCTTATCTAATTTTTAACTTACTGCATCTCAGTTTTTTTTTTTATTACAAATTTTAAAAAATTCTAGGTGACATTTAAAAAGTTAATTACCTAAAAGTCTTATTTACAAATGTTTATGGAAGTTCGGGTCTTAACAAAGATTTTTTGAACCAATAAGTTCTATTTAGCAAAACTGATAATAGTATCAGTTTTTCCTAATTTTTAAAACTAAGAACATTATCAATTTTGCATAGCAATATTCCAGATAATTATTCCACTAACTGATGAAAAAAAAAAAACAGAGTATGAGATTAAACGTTTCTGCCATTCTACTTATTGGTTTGATTTAACTATCCAATAAAACAAATAACATTATTAGTTTTTTTCTCTAGTTTTAAAACTGAGAATATTATTAGTTTTTCATTTTTAAAGTAGTTGTATTTTTTTTTTGGCACATCAATGTTCCATCATCATGCTCCTTTATAGATACAAAATTTTCAATTTTGCGAAAAAAATAATAATTTAATTTTTTCAATTTTTTTTTTAAAAAAACATTAGTTTTTTTTTTTTTTTTTGCGCATAATTTTTTATTTAATTTTTTCATTTTGAAAGTTGATGTTTTAAAGTTTTGAAAATCAAAACAAATGTCAAATCATTATGTTCCTTTATAGATAATCGTAAATGATGAACAATTATTGTTTGAAGGGCAATTTCGACTATTAAAATTTAATGTGACTTGAAGGTCCAAAAAATCGTACTTAGGACTTAATGGAGTATAAGTTAATAAATTAGGACTTGTATGTAAATGTCCCATATTTAAACTACTACCTTGTTCTGTTATTTTATTATTAGAATTATATTAAAAAAAAAAATTCAAGTTTATCTTATTTTATTTTTGAATTTTTACATTTCAACTTGATTTTTTTTTTCAATTTTCATTTGATGTTTACTGAATTTCTTTCTACCTCATTTTTCTATAATTTACTTAATTTTCTCTTTCTATATTCTTATAGTTCATTCTCAAATTTCAACTTGATTTTTATATCTTTATCTTATATTTACAGAATCTGTAACGCCCTCAAAAAAAGACATAATCATCCATTCATAAAATCCATAAAACATAATGGAAAGGTTACATATTACATTCATCAAAGTATTCTTTACAAAAGATATTAAACGAATAAATACCCTACGAGCTTACAGTTTTTCAAGAGATAACTTGGTTGCAACAAAAGAAGAATTCTAACTCTTTTACATGTAAAGCCCTCGGCATAGATTTACATTTAAATACAAAATAACAACAAAACAGCAAAGTGAAGCCTTCAGCTCTTAAACCTCCCAAGCTATGACCTTAGAGGTAGCATGTCACCTATACCTGAAAATGGTGTCCCAAGTAGGGTGAGCCAAAGCCCAGTATAGATATGCTAAATAGTATATGAGAATTAACTAAAACATTAGCATCCAATAAATGTTTAATATTTGTAACCTGACTTAGATCCTTTCCAAAACCAATCAACATTTACATCCATGTTTTCAATTCATTTCCATTTATCTATCCAAATCAATTCATTGACATAGTTCATTGTTATCTAAACAATTCAAAATGAGATTACAACTCATTTATTAACACGTCAATCATAAACATCATTCTTACACTTCCATTCACTTGCCATTTTACGGAACTACGTCTGAGGGAACCGGCACCCAAAAATGTATAAGATTTCGGGACTTTCACCCTGGACACTCCGGCCAACTTAATTATCAATGGAGTCCATCCCCTATCTTCTCCCAAACAATGATACATATACAATGTATTTAAACACGTTGTCATATACAATGATCAATTAAATCACATATTCAACGTGTTAATACAACCGTTATATTCAATGACATAATCCAATTGATTAGTTTCAATTTACCTAATCATCATACAGTTTCTACAACAATCATGGCTATCTTCCACCGATAGCTCAAAACAGTTATTTCTAACACAGATAAATAAATCTATCAAACAGATAGTTTATCAACTGTTCCATAGGTGAGTGATTTATTAATCCAACTACACCATTTAATCCCATTTCCCCCAAATTTCAGAATTCCTAAACCAATTTCACATTCCCACAATTGATTTCATTATTTATACACATAATTTATATAATTCCAATTAGGGCATTTTTTCCCTTTTCTCAAATATTGCACCCAAGGCCAAATTTCACCCATTATACACAACAACTCTATTTGCAAGACCTCACATACATATGGAGCCCAAAATAGAAAACCCCTCTTTCATAATTTCAAACTTAAACCCTAACTTTACCCAAATTTCCCAAATCCCACCATTTATGCAAATGACTAATATTTAGGGTGAATTACACCAACGTTCCCTATAGTTTGGGGTTTGTGTCACTTTGGTCCCTGACTATTCAATTGTGACACATTTGACCCTGAATTTTGAATCTTGTTCCAAATAAGGACAATTGAAGATATTATTGGATTTTTCAAGGGTAAATTCGTCAATTTGATAAAATATAAATTAATTTGACAAAAATAAATGTCAAAAAATTATTTTTGAATTTTTTAAAATTATTTCTACCTACTAATGATAAAATTATATAAAATTGATAAATCTTTTAGACATTTATTTATTTATTTTTTACCAAATTAATTTTTATTATGTATTTGGAGGATAATCATGTAAAATTAATTTTTAAAAATTAATCATGTAATTTTTATTAATTTTTACCAATTTTACATTATTTTATCTTTGGTGGGTAGAAATAATTTTTGAAATATTTTCTTGACATTTATTTTTGTCAAATTAATTTATATTTTATCAAATTGACGATTTTGCCCTTAAAATTAAGCAATGGTATGTTCAATTGTCCTTATTTGAAGAAGATTCAAAATTTAGGGTCAAATGTGTCATAATTGAAAAGTCAGGGACTAAAGTGACGCGAGCCCCAAACTATAGGGACTGTTATTGTAATTTGCCCTAATATTTATGTCAAAGCTCATAATAAAGAGTAGATTATCCCTACCTCGAAGTTAGGAGCTCAAAGGAGAAGAAGAGAGAAACCCAAAGATGCTCCAAATCCAAACTTTTTCGGATCAAAAGATAGCCCACGCAAAGGTCTAGCTTTTTAACAAATGGAGTAGGGTAGGAAACCTCTAGATCATGGAGTATTTGTAGAGAGAAGGAGTATTTCAGAGAGATGAGCTGCTGATTTAGGGTTTCTAGGGAAGAAGAGGTTCAAAAATGGTATATTTCATCTTTGCTGCGAACTGATATATGCGAAGCTCGCTCGAGCGAAGGACTTGTCGCTCGAGTGACCAGACTCAACAAGTGGCCTCGCTTGAGCGCAAGAAATGTCGCTTGAGCGCACAATTCAAACCTTCAGGTCTGCCATAGATGCAGACGCACGCTCGAGCGTAAGAAACCTCGCTCGAGCGAAGAAACGATTCCACAAGGCTCGCTCGAGCGAAGAACACCAACCTTCAGGTCTCACAGAGACGCAGACGCATGCTCAAGCTTAAGAAACCTCGCTCTAGCGAAGAGACAAATAACACAGGCCTCGCTCGAGTGCAAGAAAGCTCGCTCGAGCGAAAGCTGCGTTTGAAAAGAAACCTGAAGACCCTCAATCTTTGCTCGCGCGCAAGAACCTTCGCTCGAGCGAAGAAGCAAATACCCAAGGCTCGCTCGAGCGCAAAAAGCCTCGCTCGAGCGAAGAAGCCAAAACCTGGGTAGCAACCATTTGCACCAACTCACAACCAACCTGTTCCAGACTCATCCAACATGTCCCAAAACTCAAATACAAGGAATCAAAGGACGAAAAAAGGATATAAACAACAACATACAACCACGGAACCTGAGTCCGGAACACAATAAAGGTCAGGGAAAAACCTGGATCGTTATAACCTCCCCTCTTGAAGAATTTCGCCCCCGAAATTTTATACAAGTTCCAAAATTGTAGTTATTCAATTTTCAACATGATTACAATTCCATACTCACCATCATGACTTATCCACCGGTCATTCCATCTCTTCTCAAGAGAACAATTTTCACAAGATATAACTCAACATACATTACCAACATGCTTCCCTTCAAAATTCAACTAGTTTCAATACACATATTCCATACCTCCATAACATATTCAATGTTAATAACATATTTGCATTTCTAAAACACATTCAATATATACAATGTTTAAATTAAACTCGCATTTTCGAGACATATTCAAAAATCAAAATACTTCCATAATCCAAAACATATATAATGTTTCACAAACCAAAACATATTCAATGTTCTTAGAGTTCATCAACAAAACAAAATTTCCAACATATACTTAAACATTAACAAACAGGTCCGGATATTTCTCTCGGACTTCTAATTCACGTTCCAAAGTGGCTTCCTCGACTCCGTGATGTTTCCATAATCCTTTGACCAAGGGGATTGTCTTGCCTCACAAGAGTTGGTCCCGTCTATCCCAGATCCTCACCAGTCTCTCCTCATATAAAGCATCCTCATCTACTTCTAAGTTCGTCCAATCCAACACATGTGATGGATCCGGCTCATATTTCCGAAGCATACTAACATGAAACATGTCATGCACTCCGGACAGTTGTGGCGGCAATGCTAGACGGTAGGCAACCTCCCCAATCTGCTCAAGGATCTCAAAAGGGCCAATAAACCGAGGGGACAACTTCCCACTCTTCTCAAACCTCATCAAACCCCGTCTAGGTGATATTTTCAAAAAGACGTGATCACCCACCTCAAATGACAAAGGTCTCCTCCTACGGTCGGCATAACTCTTTTGGCGACTCTGGACTGTAACAAGCCTCTTACGGATAAGTGCCACTTTCTCCGTTGTTTCCCGAACCAACTCTGGACCCAACAGAGGTGCATCACCCACCTCGGCCCAACACACCGAAGATCTACACGGTTGGCCATACAAGGCCTCAAATGGTGCCATACCAATACTCGATTGGAAACTGTTATTATAGGAAAACTCCACTAAGGGTAGATGTCTCTCCCACGATCCCTTAAAATCAAGGAGACAGCCTCGCAGCATATCCTCAAGTATCTGAATAGTGCACTCGGACTGCCCGTCAATCTGAGCATAGTAAGTTGTGCTAAAAGTCAATCTAGTGCCCAAGGCATTCTACAAACTCTGCCATAACCTAGTAGCAAAACGCGGGTCTCTATCTGAGACAATCGACATTGGGACCCCGTACAACCTCACTATGTCTCGAATATACAAGTCGGCAAGGTGATCTTCCGAATCTCTCATGCGCATAGGAACAAAGTGCGCCGACTTAGTCAACTGGTCAACTACCACCTGTAGACCGCCCGGAACTCTGCTCCGCACGCGAGGGCCGAATCGTTGTTCTTAGTTACTACAGTTCGAACTCATGTCAGGGTTCTGAATCTAATCTCACAAAGTGCAATGTGAGACTGATAAATTACCAAGAGTCCAAATCCGGCAAATCGTTTTGGAAAATCGATTTTAATCAAAAAACGCCAAACATGGACTGCTTTGCCAGATTTCAGAGTTGCCACCTAAATATTTTATTTTGGAGAAATTTAGGAAACCCTAACTCGTGCCTAAGGCCACGTGTCTGTCATCACCAAAGTTGCCTCAGCTCGGGAACTTGGGTACGAGAGAGGAGGTCATGCAATGAGCACCCCCACTCACCCGATCAAAGGATCGGCCTTTACTAACATTGATATGTTGTTTTTGAAAACACATGTGTTCTTATTCTGGTTTATTAGCTAGCTTACTATGTAATGCGCACAACATACAAGTATAGACTAAATCACTCAATTTGGAACAAAACATCTCATGTTTGTTTGTTTGAAAATGGTTTGAAGTTGCTACCTTCAAGTAGGCTAAGACGTGGATTTGGCACCCTCAAGTGGGCTTAGAAAACATAATTTGCCACTCTCAAGTGGGCTTAAAACGCACATTTTGATGAATTGTTCCAATTCAAGCAATGAAGCTTTCATCCATAGGCATTCATGTAGTTATATCAGTTAAGCAAATAGCCTCATGGCAAGCATGCAAACATGGTAACATACACATCTCATGCAGTATGCTAAAGCATAAAAGCTTACCTAGTACTCTGAGCCAAAACAAAAGCTAGTTTGTAATCAATGCATGATCCTAGCTATGTTATCAATACCTAATGCAACACATGCAAAATGCAATGAGATAGGCTCGGCTACCTAAGATGGCATGTGAAATGCAACAATTGATACATGTATTCAAATTGAAATTGAAATACAATGCAGTTTGTATGATGCGCCGAGCCCGGTGCATGCAAGGCAGATGAATGGATGCACGCATGCAAGCATAAGGATGCTAATTGAAATATGCCCTAAAACTAACCATCGAAAGCGGTTAAGTAAAAGGGAGAAAGAAATAGGGGTTGGAAGACATGCATCACACACGCACGCTTATTACAACAGTTGTGCCCTCTCGACGGAGGGTCCGAATAATAAGCTAACGAGCTAATCTAAGCTAATTAAACTAATTATTACAAAACGAAACTAATTAACTAACCCTAGTTAACTAATTAGTTATTACAACACAAATTGAATAGCTAAGTGCAACAACTAATTAAGTACAAAACCAAAGCATTAGCTAGCTAAGCAAAGAAGCCAAGTAAACAGTAAGAAGAGGTCCTCAGGGCGAGAAGTGCATGAATGCTCGGTCGCCTTGTTCGGAAATCCATTACGATGCCCCAACTTGCCTCTGTTTGCATTTGATTTTAGAACACTGCACAAAGCTCCAGATAGCTTCTACTCCATCATGGGAACTTCCAGGAAGGTTGCCGACCACTTGGTGGTGTTGTAGACCACCTGTAGACCACTTACATTTGTTGCAGACCAGAAAATGCTACACAACTCCATTTTGCTGCAACAGAGAACAAAAAGGGGCACAACAGTGTATTTGCAAGGTATGTGTGCACAACCACCCTCCCTATCATTTCTTAGGCTCAAGGGAGTGCGGTTCTCGACTCTCGAGCCACCAACCGAGCATTGCAATGCATGATGGCCGAGAAGCCAAGATTGCACAATTCAATGTAAATGAATGCACAAATAACACATAAGGGCCTTAAACTCTATCATGCATGATCAAGAGCGTCGGCGACTGAGAAATGAGGCACGTTTCATCACTTCAAGTATGAAACGTCTCCGTTTCTTGTGTTTGTATTAACTTTCATTCCAAACACCATGCAAGGCAACAACATAGAAATACAATGCAATGCAACATGAGCATGTCAAAAGAAAGTCCTTAAGCATTGAGGCACACAACACTAAAGCTATACAATGCGATGCACAATGGACTAAACCAACCCCAAATAGACTTCATGCATGCCAAGACAATGGCCAAAACACTCTTAAAAGATGGCATGAAAGGCTAGAAAATGAATGCTCATGCATTGACTCACCAATTAAGCATAAGAGCACAACTCTCAAAAGTGCTCAAGGAGTGACAAATGTGGAAGTGTGACAACAATATATGCTCTAAAATCATGTAAGAAATGATGCCAAATCATCCAAACAACACAAGCATGGCATTCTAGAAGGCTCAAAACTTGAAACTAACATAGGCACTTGCACTATAGCTATGCAATACATGAACCACATGGCCAAGACAACCCAAAATAGTCCTAGAGCATGTCAAAATGATGCTAAAACATGCATGAAGCAAAGCCAAAACAAGCTAGTATGAAGGACCAAAATATCAAGTAAGCAAGGCCAATGTGGAGGATTACACTACACCTACCACAATCAAGCATGAGATGACTTCACCAACAAAAATTAGAGTTGTATTATGGCAAAATAAGACCAAAAACACACTGATATGGCAACCCAAAAGCTTAGGCAAGATGGCAAGCATAATGGCTCATATTTAAGGCATAAAGCATAAACCCTCCAAAGAATTCAAAGAGTGAAAGATGTGAGGGCATCACCACACTACATGCACTGAAATCACCTATCAAATGATGCCAAATCATGTGAATAGCCCAAGTAATGCATGCTAGTGGCTTGGAAACTCAAAGCTAGTGAGCTAGAATGCACTATGGCTATACAAAGCAAGGCATGCATGATCAAAACAACATAAATCAGAGCTTAAGCATGGTAAAACATGGCCAAAAGCTTGCTGGAGTGGAGCCAAAATCATGCTAGAATGATGGTCTAAAGCATGATGCATGTTAGGCTAGCATGCAAGATTACACTACAAGTGCAAGAAGCATACAAGAGGCTATCAAACCAACCCTTGACAGAGTTAAGGCATGCTGAAATAAGGTCCAAGAACTTGCTGAGATAGGACCAAAACATGCTAGAAAGATGAGCTATCAACACAAGCATGTAAGGCTAGTATGAAAAATTTACACTACAAGTGTATAAGGCATGCAAGGAGTGACTCAACCAAGCTAAAACAGAGGTATGCCATGTCAAAATGACGCCAAAAACAAGTTGAGAACAAGCCAACACATGCTAGAAAACCAAGCTCAAACATGAGGCCAATAAGGCAAGCATCCAAGTGTAGACACCCCATTTTTGACCGTCCTCAAGACTTGGACGTCACCGTTTGAGCACTCGGTGATCATCCATGATTGTGTTCGTTTGGAGTTCCCGGAGGTCTCGGCTCGCGCGCCTTGCCTCAGGATCCCCGAACTCGACTGTTTAGTGTCTGGTTTTGCACCAAACACTTTTGTTTTGCCTTAGAGGGGTAGGGAATGCCTTGTGAGACATCCCCATACACCACCGGCAGTGGCTGGAGGCCACCGGCTGGTCTTTTTCTTCCATCGGCAATTTTGTTTGCCGGTCGGCACACTTTATTGCCGGTCGGCATAATATGTTGCCGGTCGGCACTGTTTTTTGCTGGAATAGCTTTTTTGGGCAGCCGACCACTGTTCCTCCACTTTTTGGAGATATTTTGTGCCAGCTGTGATAGCTGGCACCAACTCCTTTCCCCTCCATACACGTGTATGGAGGGATTTCCCTCTAGCCAAGCTTGTTGAATAAGCTTTGCAAGAGGGATCCTTATAAGAGGGAGGCTTTCCTCTTGGTTCTAGGTTAGAAAAACAGAAGCAAAAACCAGCCTTTGAGATATAGATACATATTATATCTATACCTCTCTCCCTCTCCCTTCTTGTGTGTGTTTCTTGGCCCAAAAGGTGTGTTTTACCTTACTTTTGCACCATTACACACACTATCACACCTTAGTCTGAGATTGAGGGACTTGGGGGAGTTGTTTCTTGAGTTTTGGACTGGTTTTGATCCAAAGAAGGAGGTTAGGCCATTTGTTCTTCAAGGGTTCTTCAAGGGTGAGCATCTTCCCTTTTATTCCCCAAACTTGCTTTGGTTTTCTACCTATTTTGTTTATTGTTTTGGCTCTTGTGTATAACATAAAAAAGACTCATATTTTCCTGCTCTAACACTTTCATTAAGGTCACTTTGTGGTTAGATTGCAAACTCACCCTCTTAGGCCTTGTTTGGCCTATTTTGGTGCCTTTTTGATAAGGTTTCGTTCATCTCAGCATTTTGATCTTTTGATCACTAAAAATCAGTGTATTTTAGTGTCAAAAAAAGTCGGTTTGAAGTCTTGCATAGGGGAGGGACACCCCTCTCCCTTTATGGTTTTGTTTCCTTGCTTTTTGAGCTCAAAAGGATAGCATGTGTGCTTGTTGTTTCTTGGCTTCATTTCAGCACTTTTTTAGGCATCTTAGGTCTTACATAACCTCTGTTTTTGGCCGGATTTGGCCCTCTTGCATGCTTGTGATATTTGCTTTGTATTGCTCCATCTTGCTTAAAAGTACATCCCATGATTAGGCCATGACTTTTGTGTGTGTTGGCTTGGTTCCATGGAGCATTTAGCATTGTTTTTCCATGCTTAAAATCTGTTGGTTATCAACTTGGTCATGTTTAGCATGTTTGTTAGAGTTGCTTTGTATTTTGGCTTGGAAGCTTTGAGCATTTTGACCTCTAGCATGCACGGTTGTGTTTACCCTCTTGATTTGGCATCATCTAGGGTCATATTTTAGTCCAAAAATCATGCTTGTATGTGTGCATGCATGGCCTCTTTCATGCCTTGAAGATGTGTCCTCTTATGCCTAAGAATGAGCCTTAGTGTATTTGCTTCATGGGGGATATCTTAGTTGCCATATTAGGAGCTTTTGGGGTCCTATTTTGCATGCATAGATTCTGTTTTTACTTGTCTTGATCATGCCGTGAGTGGTCATGTCATTGAAGGTAAGTTGTCTCCTTTTGTGTCTTGACTTTGGGGACCATGAATTTGCTTGTTAACATGAGTTGATTGCCTATCATTTTAAGCACTTTTGGTCACTGTTTTGAGGAGGGTAAGGGTCTGTCCCTTTGCCATTTTTAAGCCCTCTTGCATGCTTGCTCCATGTTTGTTGGATAGTTGTTCCATTAAGCTTTGTGTAGCACATCGATCCCATAGTCAATTTGGTCTATGTTTGCACCATTTTTGTACCTTGTATGCTTGGCAGTGTACATTTGTCATGTTGGTCGCATAATGTTTGTTGTGCTTTATATCTTGGTGGCATGATGTATTTGAGCCTTGTTGAAGCATTACATGCATTGCATTTACTTGGTTTGGGGTGTCAAACTAAGTTCGGGAATCAAGGACCATTCATACTCCAAGTGATGCAATGCGCCTTGATTCCCGGTCATCGGGACCTTTGACTCTAACTTGATAAGGCCTCGGTTTTTCATGTTGTTTGTTGCATGCATTTTCATATCAAATGGCAAATTCGACCCTTTGACTCATCACGTACCATTGATGATTCAAGGATCGAAAGTCATGCTTCTTTGAGTTCGAAATATGATAAGAAGTAGGACCATGCTTACATGTGTCCAAAAACTCCATACTATGCACTGCCTGTCCTCTGTTTGCTGTCAGATTGTCTGTTGCAGGAAGTTTCTGCCGACCGGCAGAATTTAGTGCCGACCGGCACTATCTAGAGTGCCGATGAACCCGATAAAGTGCCGGCGGGAATTTTGGAGTGCCGGTGGCAATTCTGTCTGGCCGGTGGTGCTCTGTAGGAGGCAGAGAGCTTGTCCCAGCACTTTGGAAATTTTTAGAAAGACAAGGCATTACAAACAGAAGCGACAAGAGCATAGTACGGGTTTTCCGGGCAGGACGGATTCGAGCATGCATCATCTGCGCGCCCCGAGGCAGAGGCTGTGGCCACCCTCTTTATTCTTTTGCTTCCTTTTTTTTAATTAATTAGGAAATTTTGTAATAATTTTATTCGTTCATTATTTTGGGACTGTAATATTAATTCGAGCCCTCTGAGTGAGGGTAAACATGTAATAAGTGTGGGTGAGTGTGTGTATGTCTTCCAATCCCCATTTCTTTCTTCCCTTTTATTTACCAGCTTATGATGGTAGATTAGGGCATTTTGAAATTAGCATACCTTATGATATGCATGCGTGCATTCATGCATCTGTTAACATGCACCGGGCTCGGTACATCACGCTAACTGCATCTGTATTTCGATTCAAAATTGAATATGTGATAGTTGATCGCATTTCATATGCCATGCTTAGATTAGCCGAGCCTATCTAATTGCATCCTGTATGTGTTGCATTAGGCAATTTAACATGAGCTAGGACATGCACATTTGCTAACTAGTTTATTGTTTTGGCACGGAGTACAATGTAAGTGGTTATGCTTTAGCATCCAACATGCGTGCGAATGTTAACATGACAGTATGCTTACCATGCGGTTAAGTGCTTATATGAGATAAACTGTTTGAATGCCTGTGGGTGGAGGTCGAATTGCTTAAATTGGAATAACACATTAAAACTGTGAATTTTAAAGCCCACTAGATAGTGGCAAAATCATCTTTTCTAAAAGCCCACTTGAAGGTGGCAAAACCTGCATTTTAGCCTACTTACGAGTAGCAAACCATTTTCAAAACGAACATAAAATGTTTTATTTCCAATTTGGGCGATTCGGTCTATACTTGTTTGCCGCGCGCATAACATAGTAATGCTAGGCTAATAATTGGAATAAGAACACATAACGTTTTCAAAACTGGATATCACGGTTAGTAGAGGCCGGTCTTCGGACCGGGCGAGAGGGGGTGCTCATAGCTGACCTTCCCCGATCGTACCCAAGCTCCCGAGCCGAGACAACTCCGGTGATGACGGACATGTGGCCTTCGGCACCGAGTCAGGGTTTCCTAAATTCTCCCATAAAAAATATTTAGGTGGCGACTCTGTATCTGGCAAAGCAGTCCATGTTTGGCACTACTTTTTCAAAAATCTGTTTCTCAAAACGATTTGCCAGATTTGGACTCTTTGGTTCAGATTAAGAACCGTGACACAAATCGAGTCCGAACTGTAGCGCGAGGCCCCCACGCGGGCGCGTCTACACCAAGATATAAGGAGAGGGGATGACCCCCTCCTATTTGGGACCTCAAAACACACTTTCCACCATTGAAATTCCACTGAGTTTCAGTGGTGAGAAGGCCCAAAAGAGGTGGTCCCAATAGCTTAAAAGTATAGCACAAAACAAGGCCAAACATGGCATCAGAGGGGGTAGACCACTCCCAACACCAACAAAGCCTTAAACAACCATGTTAAACACTTAAAACCAGAACTTTTTACAATAGAAAGTTAGGCCTAAAACAACATGCAAATAAGGCCAAAAGCTTAATCAAAACAAAGCTTTAAAGGGGTTAGAGACTTACCCTTGTAGAACAACTTTGAGAAAGCAACTCCAACAACCTTTTTGGATAAAAAGCAGTCCAAAAAACACAAAACCAGCTTTAAGATGCCTCAGCAACAAGAGTGTGGTGTTTCACTATGTGTTTGTGTGCAAAAGTGTGAAGAAAATGCACTTTTAAGCACAAATATGAGAGAAAGGAGGAATTATAGAGATAGATGATATGTATAGCTCTCTAAGCAATTTTCTGAACCTAAGGCAAGAGGGAGGAGGCTCCCTTTTATAGAAAAACATGCAACAAGCTTGTTGAACAAGCTTTAGGCTCCAAGCAATCCCTCCATATGGAGGATGCCTTCTGTGCCCAACAGCTAGCACAACTGGCAAGAAAATATCTGCAGGAAACTGCAGGAAAGCTGCCAACCAATTGAAGTGGTCGGCCAGCGACTTGCACTGGTCGGCCGACCAGCACAAGTGGTATGCAAGGAGACCAAGTGGTTGACAAGGGGAGAGAGGTGGCCTGCACCAAGAAAGCAAGGTGGTGGCATGGCTGCCGACCACTTTTGGTGGTCTAAAGACAACCATGACCAGTTGGCCGACCAGAAAACTGGCTAGCGGGGAAGAAAAGTGGTTTTCAGGGAGAGAAACTGGTCTACAACCCTTATTCCACCCTCCAAGCAAGAAAAATAAGGTTTGTGCCAAAAACAAACCAAAAAGGATGCAAGACAAGAGTCCGCGGGACAAGGCACACAGCCGGAAGCCTCGAAAACTAGTCTACAGGCACCAAAAGTGGTCTACGGGAGGGAAAAGTGGCCTACGGTCACAAAAAGTGGTCTACAAGACCTCTGTGTCCCTCTAGACCAAGGCAACAAGGCATGGTTCAAAAACCAAGCCAAGAGGAGAACGTTAAGCGGTCCCAAGACAAGGCGCGCTGCCGAAGACTCCGGAAATCAGAAACCAGAAACTAGTCTACAAGAGGGAAAAGTGGTCTACGACCACAAAAAGTGGTCTACAGACCCCTCTCTCCCTCCAAGCAAGGTCAACAAGGCTTGGTCCACAAACCGAGCCAAAACGCAAAGAGTTCATTGGCCTGGAGGCAAGGCACTCAGCCGAAAACTCCGGAAACTAGAAACGAGCACAAACATGCGCGATCACCGCGTGCTCAAACGATGACGTTTGAGTCTTAAGGTCGGTCAAAAATGGGGTGTCTATACCACCCAAATGGCGTCACTACCTCGTTGAATCCTCGGAAGACCCATAACAAAATCCATCATGACGGGCTCCCATTTCCACTCTGCTATAGGCAAGGGTTGCAACAAACCCGCTGGCCTCTGATGCTAGACCTTCACTTGTTGACAAGTAAGGCACTTTGACACAAACACTGCCACATCCTTTTTCATACCTCTCCACCAAAACTGGCGACTCAGATCATGATACATCTTTGTGCCTCCCGGATGCATCGCAAGGCATGAATGGTGAAATTCTCGGAGTACTTCCTCTCGGCAAGACTCCGGCACAAACAAGCGGTCTCGGTACCTCACACTCACGTCGGGATACATAGTCAAACCCTTCTCTACCTTTCCACTAGAGATCTTCTCTCGGAGGGATTCTACCTCAAAGTCACCCTTTTGCGCTTCTAACACTCGGTTCACAAGTGTAGGTTGTGTAACTACAGAAAACAAGGCTGCAGATTCAACAGACTCGCCCAGATGCAAGTCAAACTCACCAAGGGCACCCAACATCTCCCATTCCCGGATAGCTATACAAGCCACACTACCGATGGACTTCCTACTTAGGGCATCGACCACAACATTGGTCTTTCCCGGATGATAGTGCAACTCGAAATCATAATCTTCAATGAACTCCATCCACATTCTTTGCCTCAAATTCAAGTCCCTCTGTGTAAACAGATACTTCAGAATTTTATGATCAGAAAATACCTCAAACCTCTCACCATATAGGTAGTGCCTCCAAATCTTCAAGGTAAAAATTATAGCTGCTAACTCTAGATCGTGGGTAAGGTAGTTCCTCTCGTGTGTTTTCAACTGCTGCGAGCCATAGGCTATTACTTTCCCTTCTTGCATCAATACACAACCCAAACCCTCTCGTGAGGCATCACAATACACTACATAACCCAAACCCCTCTCCGGAATAGTCAAGACTGGAGCGGTAGTCTAACTTTAAGCTCTTGGAATGACTTCTCACAATTCTCACTCCACACAAATTAGAACCCTTTCCGCGTCAATCTAGTCAATGGCGAAGCCAGCTTGGAGAAATCCTTTACAAACCGACGGTAATACCTGGCCAACCCCAAGAAACTACAAATCTCGAAGGCATTCTTAGGTTGTGCCCAATCTTGCACTGCCTCTATCTTGGATGAATCTATAGTCACCCCTTCCCCGGATACCACGTGGCCTAAGAATTTAACCTCTCTTAGCCAGAACTCAGACTTCCCAAACTTAGCATACAGCTGATGGGCTCTAAGCAACTCAAGCACTACTCGCAAGTGTTCCTCGTGCTCCTCCTCAGAAGGTGAATAAATCAGAATGTCGTCCACAAAGACGACTACGAAGGAATCTAAGAACTCTCAAAAAATCCGGTTCATCAAGTCCATGAACACAGCCGGTGCATTGGTAAGCCCGAAAGGCATCACCAGAAACTCATAATGGCCATACCGCATACGGAATGCCGTCTTCGGGATATTCTCCTCCTTGACCCTCAACTGATGGTAATCGAATCTCAAGTATATCTTAGAGAAACAGCGGGATCCTTTCAACTGATCAAATAGGTTGTCTATACGAGGCATATGATACTTATTCTTAACCGTAAACTTTCGGTAATCAATGCAAAGTCTCAAAGCCCCATCTTTCTTTCTAGCAAAGACGGCTGGTGCTCCCCAAGGTGACGTACTAGGGCGAATAAAATCCTTATCTAACAATTCCTAGAGCTGAACCATCAGTTCACTCAACTCAGCTGGGGCAAAGTGATACAGTGCCATGGAAATCGGTGCCGTCCCAGGCACTAAGTCAATAGAGAACTCGATCTCTCGATGGGGTGGTAAACTAATAAGATACTCAAGAAAGACGTCCGAGTACTCACAAACCACTCTTGGCAACTTAATCTATGTCTCATCACATTCATTGCTCATAAAGCTAGCGAGAAGACAACTAAGCTTACTCCACCCTCGCAGATCATACACCGGTGGTAAAACCCTACCAACCCGATCTGCCAAGAAATGGAAACACTCGCCGCTCAAGGTACATACAGTAACCCGCTGGCGGTAACAATCTATAACAACCCAGTATGACGATAACCAGTCCATACCCAAAATTACATCAAACCTAGACATATCCATCAACACAAAAGAAAAGGGAAGCCGACGATCGGCAACCTCTATATCACAACCCTGACACCCCAGCTTCAGAACCATCTCACCCCCAATAGGTGACACAACACAAATAGGAGATGCTAACTGCGCCAACTCCAATCCCAAAACAGATGCAAATGCAGAAGATATAAAAAAGTGGGATGCACCCGTATGAATTAACACATTAGCAACCGAGTTGCAAAATAGAAAGGTAACTCTCACTACTGATGGAGTAGGTACAAGATCCAGCGTTGTAACAACATATACACGCCTTGTAGGTCTCTGATCCACCTGCTCACCTCTTAGAGCATAAGACTGCTGCACAAACTGAGCCGAAGAGGCTCCTTGATTGGCCTTTGAGGCCTAAACTGACTGCGCTGGTTGGTAACTCTGTGTCTGCCTCGAACCAGATGCACCAGATGTGCCACTCAATTGTGGGCAAAACCTCTTCAAGTGCCCCGTCTGCCCACATTCATAACAAGAGAGCGGCTGGCCTCTGCCCTGACTTTGGCCTTGAGAATAGGCCGAAGATGATGCTACACGTTGCCCTCCTACCCTCTGTGGGCAAGCTGGAGACTTGTGGCCCAACCGACTACATTTGTAACAGATGATGTCCCCCTGACCGCCTCTCCTAGAACCCAAACTTGGTATTGGAAAGATAGACCTCGAATGCACTCCCTAGGACTGTTGAGGGTTAGAGCCTCTCTATCTCTTACCGTCTCCCTGACCCTCCTGACTCCTCCGTATGCATAATGGTCTCAAGGAGGGTAGCAGCCTCCACAAGGTGTCCATAGTCTCTAATCATGGACCTGGCTACTCGAAACGTGAGTCCGGTCCTCAGTCTCTTCTCGAACTCCAGATAACGGTGTTCCTCTGTCGCCACTAACTCTGGTGCAAACCTCGACAGACTAGTAAAGGCGACCTCAAACTCCACCATTGGTGTATTCAACTGCACCAACTTAGAGAATTGATCCCTCAACTTCTCCCTCACCGTAGCAGGAAAGTACTTGTCTTGGAAAGCTTCGCTTAAGCGTGTGGCTGAAGTCTTCGCTCGAGTGCAACTCTTGTTGTTCGAGCAGCCTACAAAACATGTGAACTTCTGGGAGCATGTATTTTAAGCTCGAGCCAACTTTTGGTCGCTTGAGCGGAAGTGCAAGATATAGAGTGGTCGCTCGAGCACAGGTTCTGTCGCTTGAGCATAGAGACAGAATCTGGAATTTTCAGATTGCTCTTCCACACTTCAAACTCAAACTCAACACACCAAAACTCATCCGTTTGGGCCAAAAACATAAGGAAACATGTGTAAACTTGGAAAACATTGGGAATTCAAAACCATTTCTCAAAATCAAGGCTTGAAAGCTTGCCAATTGTGCAAAATCAAACCCAATTCTTTGAAAACATAACATGCATGTTTTATCTTAACTTCCAAGCTTCCAAAACATGACCAATTGATATGGAATGGTATTAAACAAGATGAATTCTCAAAATAGGAGTAAGATGGACACATGCATAAGAGAATTCCTTGAAATCAAACTCAAATTGTGCTCAAAAGGGCATGCATGCATGATATGATCTTCCTACCAACTCAAAGGCTCAATTCTTGATTAACTCAACTTAACTCTCTTGAGTTCATGGCTTAGGCATCACAATTTACATTCAAAGGGTTGAATTCTTACCTAGACTTTCCAAGATAAGAGCTAGAGGCTTAATTCTTGAGTCTCTAAGTCCAATTCTCCAAATTCTCTACAAAACCTTCACCATCTCTTGAGCTCAACTCTCTCTAAGCTTCTCTCTCTCACTCTCATGTTTTTGCTTTCAAAGAGATGAAATGAGAGTGTAAAACTCTTTACTAGAGCCCACATATGCCTTATATAGGCGTAATTAAGAAGACTTAATTAAACTTGGTTTAAACTAAACAAATGGGTATTATTTACTCCAATTAATTCGTTCTGAATCGAATTTTAATTAAACCTACCATAAAATTCTAAAAATTCCAAATATAACACATAAACGAAGTCAATTTCTCAATTAGACGCTGGTAAGACCCTCAAATCACAGAACAAAATGGAAATACAATCAGATATTTCTACGATAGACAGATAGAACACAAATAATGCAATGCACATGCAATTAATTCAGAATCTCATCTTAATTACTTATTAAGCATCCTTAATCATGGTTTAACGGTTAATCATGGGTCGGGGTTGTTACACAAAGACTCGGAAAAAGAGCACACAAAATAACCCTACATCAGAAAAGGTAGTTGTTAGCCTTGAACCTTTCGTAGTGAGAGCCTATCGAATTTACTGGCTGACCAGTGAACATGACGTTTTGAACTATTCTGCCATTTCTGTAAATTGAGGCAACAAACCTCACACAGGAGTTACTCAAACCATTATTCTTGTTCTCATTGGTGTGTCTAGTTTGGCCCTAGAACACTAGCCTGGTTCAGTGAGTGTTTTTAAAGAATTCAGCCTTGTCAATTCTTAAAGAAGCGGCCCCATTTGACACTCACATAGGTAACCTACATAAGGTATCTCGCTATACCACGGTTGACTATTCATAGCACTTAGGTCATTAAAAGCATTAGCTTAACCTTCCACCCCGTAGGGTATCACTATATAAAAGCATGGGTAGGAGGATTTACCTTCATAGTGACTCATCCCTACGCGCAATTAGGTTGTCCCTTTGAACCTAGATCTTGGGATCTCTAGTCAACTAAGTTGGGCTTTCTATTTCGGTAACATTCACTAAAGGCCATAACCCCATTCCTTTTGACAACTTTCGTACTAACTCTCAATTTAACCCTATAGACACCCCATTTTTGACCGCCCATAAGACTTGGGTGCCACAGGTTGATTGCTCGAGGATGAAGGCTATATTGTGCAAAGGTTCGATTTCTTCGGCAAGAGGAGCTTCAAATCCCAACCTTACACCCCATTTTTGACCAAAAATATTTTGAATGAGTTTTAGACCTTAAAAACCCTCTCTTTTAAAACATTTTTTAAAATGTTTCTACGATGTTCTGAGGCTCGCATTTCGTTAAATGTTGCACTTTTCGGTAAACCGAGCAAGGACAAAGTGGAAATAAATGAAAGAGAGGTGAACTCTTTGAAAATTCTTTCAAAACATCTTATTTATGGGTTTGGATTTGAAGAAAATTGGAGGAGAGGGAAGAAACCTAGTTGGGGAAGAAGCTGGGCATGAACCGTTAAGAGAGAACCGGGCAGCCTTCACTAAAAGAGGCATATCTCTTACCACACTTTGAATTACGTTGCGAGGCCCCCACCATTAGAAAGTGGACTTCTAGGGTTTCATTTTACACTCAAGAATCTCCTAAAGCCGAGTCTGGATGAGGGAGATATGGTTGTTGGAAGTTAGGTATCACTCCAATTGAGCTGAAAAGAAGCAGTCTTCACTAAAAGAGGCATATCTTCTTTCACACTTGGAATTTTGATGTGAGGCTACCACCATTGGAAAGAAGACTTCCGGGGCTTCAGTTTACACTAAAGAATGACTTGCAAAGGAGTCCAGATGAAGGATTTATTCCTATTTGAATTCGGGGCCAAAAACCACTTTTTGCTTGCTAGCCCCTAGTGGGCTTTGTCGGCCATGTGTCGGCCACAAATGGCCTTTTTTCGCCATGTGTCATCCAAGAGTGACCCTTGTCGGCCACCAGTGGTGGCCGGTCGGCCACAGGTGCAAAAAAATCAGTTTTTGTTCAAATATTTTCCTCCAGCTGTTCCACACTGTTGCCAGCTATCCTATATTGATATTTTTGACCTGAGCTCTTTTATTTCTATATATAGAGGGCCTTCTCTGCTGTTTTCAAGGTTAGAATGATTTGGGAGCCTCTCTCTCTACAATCCTCTCTCTCTAGATTTCTTTCTCTTATGCCCTTTTGTGCATACAAGTAGAGATACACTTCTAGTTTTCCTATCAACCCTCAACCAAAGTTGCTTATCTTTGGGTTGAGGTTACTTGAGGCCCTGTTTGAGCTCTAGAATGTGACTTTAGCTTGAATTTGGCTTGAATTGTTGCCTAACTTGTGTCTTCCCTTCAAGAGGTAGAAACTTCTCTTTGCTAGCTTAATTTCCATACTTGTTTTGCCATATTTTTACACTGTTTTGAGCTAGTTTTGAACTCCAAAAAACTCTGTTTTTATGGTTTAAAAATGGTGGCTTAAGTCCTTTTGAGTTAATGGTGCTTCACCATTTTTTTTTCCTTGGTTTGTTAAGCTTTTGTGCCATCTTTCAACACTTTCAAACAAACTTTTTGCGCCTTTAAACCATTGAAATTCAGAGGTTTTTCAGTGACAAAAAACTTCTTTTGAAGTCCAAAATTGGAGGGGTTAGCCTCCCCTCCTTGTGTCTTGTTTGCATGCCTAGATAGCTTAACATGTGAGCATGTTTTTCTAGCATTTTGTAACTTAATTTCAGCATGTTTTTGCTATTGTTTTGACTTGTTCTAGCTCTGTTTTGGGCTGGTTTGGTCCCTTGAGCCTTGTATGGCATGGTTGTAGTGTTAATTCCTTTACTAGCTTGGAGCTTTAATGCTTTGTTCATCATTGTTTTGAGTTAAAGGCATGTTTTAGTGTCATTTTGCACTCCATTTCAGCACTGAAATCTTTGTAATCTCCCTCCATTCTTCATTCTTTTATTTGCTTTGAAAGTGGCTTTAAACCCCTTGTT
Source organism: Camellia sinensis (assembly GCF_055761805.1). NCBI lineage: Eukaryota > Viridiplantae > Streptophyta > Magnoliopsida > Ericales > Theaceae > Camellia > Camellia sinensis. Next base: position 56,759,348 of record NC_138967.1, read on the forward strand.
TGCTTAAGTGTGGAATTGAGGCATTCGTGCTTAATGGTTTAATCCCATTCGGGATTCGTTACCAACGACATGAGGTCTCTTCCATGCTCAAAGTAACTTGTGGTTTAGGCCCTCTTCCATTAGAGGACACTCACCTTGGACTTAATCAATTAAAGAATGGAATGGTAAGTTAAAATGAGTAAACAAAAATGAACAAGTAAAAGAGGCAAGATAAAGCATCTTTTGTGTTGCCATTGCATGTGTTCGGATTGGACGTTACTTCGAACACGAGGAAAATGGGACATTTCATACTCAAAGTGACGAAACGTGTCACTTTTCTTGGTCACCATCACCCTTGATCATGTATGATAGGTGTAGACACCCCATTTTTGACCGTCCTTAAGACTTGGATGTCACCGTTTGAACACTCGGTGATCATCCATGTTTGTGTTCGTTTGGAGTTCCTGGAGGCCTCGGCTACGCGCTTTGCCTCAGGATCTCCGAACTCGACTGTTTAGTGTCTGGTTTTGCACCAAACACTTGTGTTTTGCCTTGGAGGGGCAGGGAATGCCTTGTGAGACATCCCCACACATCACCGGCCATGGCCAGAAGCCACCGGCTGGTGTTTTGTTGCCATCGGCAATATATATTGCCAGTCGGCGCTATTTGTTGCCGGTCGGCACTCAATTTTGTCAAAATGGCATTTTTGAGCAGCCGACTACTGTTCATCTACTTTTGGTAGATATTTTGTGCCAGCTGTGATAGCTGGCACCAACTCTGTTCCCCTCTATATACGTGTATGGAGGGATTTCCCTCTAAGCAAGCTTATTTGACAAGCTTTACAAGAGAGAACTCTATAAGAGAGAGTCTCCTCTCTTGGCATTAGGGTTAGACAACATTTTAGAGGGTTTTGATATTAGGGTTAGGAATTTGTATCTATCCTATATCTCTCTCTCTCTCTCTCTTGAGCTTAGTGTGTGTGTTTTGTCTTACTTTTGCTCACAAGCACCCACCATTACACCATCCCTTGGAGCTGAGACCTCTTGAGGGTTGTTTTTGAGGTTTTGAAGCTGGTTTCAACCTAAAAGAAGTTGCTGGTCCACCATTGTTGAAGGGGTCTTCAAGGGTAAGAAACTAGTCCCTTTATTCCCCATTCTTGCATACTTGTTTTACCTATCTTAGAACTATTTTTGTGCTTAGTGTATAACATAAAAAAGTTCTGTTTTTAGGCCCTCTAAATAGTTTGTTTAGGGTGTTTTGTTGTTTGGAGGTGTTTGACCCCTCTTAGGCCTTGAGAGGCCCCATTTTGTGCTATTTTGTGTGAGCTCCGGGACCTTGGTGTTTGGGCCTCCTCACCACTGAAATCTTGAGGGATTTCAGAGGTGAGGATGGTGCCTTGAGGTCCCAAGAAGGAGAGGGCCACCCCCTCTCCTTGTTGTCCTTGAAATGGACCATTTTTGGCCTCTTGAGGGAGCACCTAGCTAAGCTTCATGTTGACCATGCCTTGGCTGCTTTTTGTGCTTATTTTGTCATAATATGCCTTTGTTTTTTGTTGGTTTTGGTACACCATGCATGCTTAGCATACCTATCTTGTAATGCCACTTTGATGCCTTAACATGCCTTAGGTTGTAAACCCTTGTTCTAGCATGTTTTAGGCTTAGCCTTGTGAAGCATTTGTGCTTATTTTGCCATGTTTGAGGTCTATCCATAGTTGTTTGGGTCGGCCATGGCATGCATAGTATAGCCCCTTTGCATTCCGGCTTGTTGGCCTTAAGTATTTGAGGGTATAGCATGCATTACTTGCTTTGATTTAACGGTTTGGAATCATTTATAGCACCATTTCAGTTCCCTTTGCATGCTTGTATGCTTGCCTTGGTTGTCTCTTTGATGCCTTATGAGCTTGTGTTACATGCTCCATGTTTTGGCCATTGTACATGCCTTTGAATTTGAGCCACTTAGATGCAATCTAGGGGTCCCCTTTGCATGCTCTAGGTCTGCCTTGGACCTGTTTTAAGCCTTCTTGGCCTTGTGAGGCTTGGTTGGCTTAGCCATGGTTTAAGTCCCTTTGACTTGTTTCAAGAACTTGGGCCATTCATTTGCATGCTTAGGCTATTTTGTTTGCTTGGTTTGACATCATCTTAACATGATTCCGGGGCTTACATTGCATGTCATTAGTCCATGCTTAACTTCTTTTAAATGCGTTTGAAAGTTGCCTTTGTTTGCATAAGCATAGGCCCATTAACATGTGCATGTGTGTATGTGTATTTAGTCCTTTATTTCGGGCATTATGGCCACTGTTTTGGGCCTAATTAGAGCTGTCCAAATCATGTTTAAGTCCACCCCTTGCTTGCTTGCATGGTTACCTTGCATGCTGTTTGCATGCTTGCATGTACATCTTGCATTTCCATGTTGCATCCTTAGCTTGTATGCCTAGGTTGCATTGCATCTAGCATGCATGTCTTGTTCCTTGATCTAGTGATAGAAATTGGACTTTGGTTTGTTGGTTTGCATTGCATTTTACATCAAAATGTGCACACTTGGTCCCTTGGGCCATCACACATGGAAATGCGCGATTGATGGTCCGAGAACCAAGGAACATGTCCCTTTGAGTCACTAACAGGATAAGGGACATGATTGGTGCATATATGGCTTGAATTGTATTGCCATGCTCTGCCTTGCCCTTTGTTGCTGTCAATTGTAGATTCTGCAAGAACTTTCTGCCAACCGGTAGTGTACAATGCCGACCGGCAATCCATTGATGGCCGATGGATGCATTCTTGGCCGGTGATCACATGCCACTGCCGGTGGCCATTCTATTCAGCCGGTGGTGTCTCCCAATGTCTAGGGAAGCAATCCTGAGACTTTGGCAGTCTTCAGAGGAGTATAGCAGGGAAAACAGAGGCAGCTTGCGCATGGCAGTGCACTTCCGAGCAGGACCGGGCATGTATTGCATTGGGCTCTCTTCTCGAGGCGGTTTACTATTTTCCCTAGCTTAGTTAGTTTGTTAACTAATTAGGTAATTTGTAATAATTAATTAGCCAGGTTAGTTAATTCATTATTCAAATTGTATTATTCTTTTGGTCCCTCCGAGCGAGTGTAAATTTGTAATAAGTGTGGGTGAGTGCGTGCATGTCTTCCAACCCCCACTTTTTTCTTCCCTTTTATTTACCTGCTTACGATGGTAGATTAGGGCATGTTTAAATTAGAATACCTTATGCTATGCATGCGTGCATCCATACATTTGTCTCGCATGCACCGAGCTCGGTACATCATGCTAACTGCATTTGTACTTCAATTCCAAATTGAATACGTGCATCAATTAATTACATTTAACATGCCATGCTTAGGTTAGCCGAGCCTACTCTAATTGCATTCCGTATGCGTTGCATTAGGCATTTGAACATGGACTTGGATCATGCATTGATTGCTAACGAGTTCCCTGTTTTAGCTTGGAGTACTATGTAAGTATTTATGCTTTAGCATCTCGCATGCGTGTGAATGTTAACATGAGAGCATACTTACCATGTGGCTAGATGCTTATGTGATAAACTATTTGAATGCCTGTGGGTGAAGGTTGGGTTGCTTGAGTTGGAATAGCTCGTTGAAATCCGTATTTTAGCCTACTTACGAGTAGCAAATTCCAAAACATTTTCCAAAACAAACGGATATGCAATGCTTTTTCCCAAATTAGGCAATCTAGTCTATACTTGTTTGCTGCGCGCAGAACATAGTAATTCTAAGCTAATAAAATGGAATAAGAACACATAATGTTTTCAAAAATGGATATCACGGTTAGTAGAGGCCGATCTTCGGATCGGGCGAGAGGGGGTGCTCATAGCTGACCTTCCCCAATCGTACCCTAGCTCCCGAACCGAGACAACTCCGGTGATGACGAACATGTGGCCTTCGGCACCGAGTCAGGGTTTCCTAAATTCCCCCATAAAAAATATTTAGGTGGCGACTCTGTATCTGGAAAAGCAGTCCATGTTTGGCACTTCTTTTCAAAAAATCTGTTTCTCAAAATGATTTGCCGGATTTGGACTCTTTGGTTCAAGATTAAGAACCGTGACACAAATCGAGTCCGAACTGTAGTAGCGAGGGCCCCCCACGCGGGCGCGTCTACAGTTTCTGGCGACTCTGTTGGGGATTTTAGAGAGGTTATCCTATTTTGATTTCATTTATGTGTTTCTTTGCATTGCATGTGCATTGGTGCGCCTAGGAACACAGTGTTTGCCATCTGCCATTCCTGAACAGTTTGCCGGAGGCTTGTCTTGTCAAGGCATGACAATAAGGCTAACCGGTTATGGGCTCTGACAGTATGGGAACACAAACCCCGGTTCTACCGGGGCACCCTTTTCGACCATTCGACCTACTGCATATTCGGATCCATAGTGACCATTCCAAGTTAGGAAAGGCTGCTTACCCGATGTTAGGTTATTTGAAGCTGCTACGTGCATAGTGGAACCCTAGCTCCTGACAAAATAGGACAGGGAAACCCTACCCCAACATAGGGGTGTTTTGGCTCTCTTTACTTGCTATGTGCTTTTAGAGTGTATCTCTACAGGGAAAGTACATATCAGTTTGCAAGTTTGAGTATCAGACCTGAGGACGCCAGTGTCAGTTATGAGAATCAGTTATTTGCGGGTATCAGGTTCAGTTTTTGGGGACAGTGATTTATGGGGAACAGTGATCAACAGTAGAGTACAGTTGTTCAACTACACCCGTGTTCGATCTGTTTGGGCTGAAATGCTGCTTGTTGTCTCTTTCAGTTCGGACAGCTGGTACAGGATAGCTAGTGCTCCCCCTTGCTGAGGCAGGACTTATGATGACGCAGAATTCGGAAGAGATCGTGGTTATGACAGCTGCATTAGAGCAAGGGATCACTCTGCAAGGTGAGACCAATATTGATATGCCACATCCACCCAGGTCGCCTGTTGCGCACCCGGTCTGGGCCCCCCAGCTATACCAGGCTCGCGAGCCTACTACATTTGAACTAATGGGGATGATAGGTGATCTCCAAAGGTCTGTGGCAGATCTCGCCTACGGAATGTCAGCTTCACCTCCAGCCGCACCATATGCCAGGAGTTTTGTACCCGAGGAGCCCCCGTTGTTGGAGCGAATTGTGATCGAACTTAGCCAACCAGAGATGGCCTCCAGCTATGGCAATGACATATCAACATCAACTCAAACCCTCGATTAGGCTGAGGCCAGAGGAAAAGACAAAATGAAGGCAGATGCCGATCCCATTGAACAACTGCTGTGGGCAGTCGAGGCTTTGAAAGCCAGGGGAATGAACAAGCAACAGATATCCGCAGTTGTGGCAAAAACTATGGAGGATGCTTCCTCACTCCACCTGAGGGTAGTTCAAGCCAGTCAGAAAATCGGGATAAGCCCCGTCATGCCAGAACAGTTCCTCCTGTTCCCGCCCCTGCACCTGGGAAAGATCAGAAAGCTAAGGTGGCGCCTGCCGACCCTTTCGCTTGTGCGGCTAGTAAGAGTGCTCAGACTCCAAAGTACCTGCCCCGGGGGCGCAGGACCTTTCATGCTCTCTACATGCCTCTGTCCAAGGCACTTCAGATCCTTGCTGAGAGGGGACACCTTAAACCCTTGGAGCCTCGGCCTCTCCCGAAGAATCTCCCTACTACGCATGATGCTGCTCAGTACTGCGCGTACCACCAGCAGACAGGCCATGCTACCGACAATTGTTTCCGCCTCCGTCATGAGGTGCAGGATTTGATTGACAACGAGGTTATCCTCCCGCCCACCTCCGCCAAGTCCGTTACCACCCAGTTATTGGATTTTGAGGACACAGATACTGCGAGTATGTAATCAAAAAGTGAACCACCTATGGGCGGCATTTGGTATATTTTGGATGTGGCATCTGGCACGCATTTTTGAGCATTTGTGAATGCTAGCTTTGTAAATTCTGGCTTGGGTATCGAGTCGGTCTTTTGTTTTGAGTCTGTCTCTTTGTCTTGAGTCAGTCTTTTTGCTTAAGGGTCTGTCTTGTTGTAGCGAGTCAGTCCCCTTTGTATAGAATACCAGGTGATTCCGAGGTTGTTGCCTCGAACACCGTTTTGTCTTGTAATTACCTATTTTTGTTTTTTGAGTCTGTTTCTACCGAGGGGCCAGTTACACCAACAAATCTGAATGAAATAGCTGTTGCTATCTCACTTTTATGCTTGCTTTCAGTGTAAGTTAGTTGTGCCAGAGAATTTGAATGGGCTGACAGTACATCTCGCCTGCTCTCCTGCGCGCCAAACTCATTGCATTAACCTAAGTTTTTCAAAAAACACTTTTGAACACTGCAGTGATAAAAACGAAGAGGAAGGAATTCCTCGGGTTTTGCAAAACTTTGATCATTTTGAGAGAAGGAGAGGCATGCTAAGCCTTTTTATGAATGAAATCATGCTTGTCAGCGTAAGTACTAGGAAGGACCCTGGCTTGATCCAGATTAGTTCCACACAATCTTCAGCGCGAGCGATTTGTCGCTTTCTTAAAAACCTTCAAAAACAAATGTTTTGCGCGGCCCTGTGAAGACCTGTGTGGAATCGCTGTTGAGATCGCGCAGCCTAGGATCGCTCTCAGCCTCAAGATTCGACCTGTTTGTTTTAAACCACGGACTCATCCGGAACATTCAACGGTCAACTGTCGGAGAAGGCCCATGTGGCCAGTTTTTAAGTAGCCCTCGAGCAAGAGGCATCGAAGGCGAGTCAAAAAGATTAGATCTCACCAAAAGAAGCTCGTAGAGCCACCATGATGGATTCTTCTGCGAATCATTACAATAGCCATTCTCCTAGACACAGAGAGGCTTCAACTTCAAAAATCATTTGGCATGGACTTGTTACACTTTTACCCTTCGAGAGGCTCGCCCAGGCAAAAGTTAGTGCAAGACAAAAAAAAAAAAAGCAAAAATACAAAAAGAAAGAAAAGAAAAGAAAAGCAAAAAAAATGCGAAAAGAATGAAAAAAAAAAAGAAAAAGAAAAGAAAGAAAATGAAAAAAAAAAAAAGAAAATAAAAAGAAGCTCGCAAGGTCGAAAACCCACATCGGGCGCCTTGGCAAAAGTTAGAGCTCGAAAAAGTGAAGGTTAAAATACCCGAGTGTACCTTAACCGGAACTACGTGAGGCTTGATTCCCATGTTTGGGATACGTAGGCAACTTCATCATGAAGTCCAGCCCCCAACGCTTTCATAGTGTCTCAGTCCATACAATGGTTTCGACTTCATCCCAAAGTCCAGTTGCCAGCACCTTCCAAGGCGACTGTGTCCATATATATGTTGTGACCGCCTTCGTCATCTCTGTGTCCAAGAGTTCGACCACCACCAATGAAGACTGTTTACGGACTGCAGCGGCACCATCCAAACAAGGGGCAACTTTCCGTTGCTACGAGTCGTCACGAGTCGCCATTCAAACTAGGGGCAACTTTCCGTTGCCATCCACTCCCTTTAAGCCAGGGGCAATTTTCCATTGCCTCCGATCCGAGGTTGCGCATCTCAAAGAGTAAGTTCCATGCTCGTTGAGCATTGACTGTTTGTAAAATAGTTTTTGAAATTTTTTACTAAGGTTGACTATTTTCTCGAAAACTGTTCCACTTTCCAAAACTGGACCATTTTCTTGGACCCAAAAAGGAAAATTTTCAGTGCTTACAGCCTGACTTGCATGATTTTCAAATCAAGAGTCGAACAAGTACGTTAATCTGACTCTCATTTTGATCAAAACTGTTTTAGTAGAAAGCAAAAACAAAGAATGGTTAAAATGATGAACTAGGGGCATAGTTGAGCCAGGCGTTCTGTCTCCCTCCCCCGTCGTCAACATACTTGCCAGGAGGGCACTCTACCCACTAGAAGAAATAGCTGTGAGCTAACGGCATTGGGCGTGAACCCGTAACTTCCTATTCATTCATTAATCACCTTGGGGAGTGACGAAAAATGAGAGAATAAAGAATAGAGAGGTGTAAGTTGAGAGAAAAGTGAGGAAAAGGGTTTTGAGAGAAAAAACCGAGCCTGAGGGCCGAGTGATGTGAGAATCACAAATCAGAAAGGGTGGGAAACAATACCCAGAGAAACTGGCTCCTCGTGATCTGAGGTCCCCTGTCTTCGTTGACGCGTCTGTGCATCGTCCCTTTTTGATTTGTCGGTCTCGTCTTTTGTTTTTAGTCTTTCCTGAGCGTGTCTCGTTGTGCTTAAGTCGTGTACCTTTGTTGAGTCCTTTTCCGCTGTATCCAGTTGTAGGCTCGATACCCTGGTTAAGAAAACCCCTTTTTCAAAAGTTAATCGTTTATGCTCGGAGTGCTGTGCCATTCTCTACATTTGGGCGAACCAAAAGAAGGAAGGGAAAATTTGGGGCATCCGAGCATGTTTCAACCCTAGTCGGTTTCACCATTGAAGGCTGTCTTGTCAGATTGGGCTGTTTTGTTTAAAGTTTGCCGTGTGCAGAATAAACCAAGTGTTGGGTTATGGGCTGTATGCAGGTTAATCCTCAGCAGAATACGGGCCGTGTGTTCAGGTTAAGCAGTGGTTTGAATGGGTTGCTTTGCTGTTACTTGGTTTGGTTACCTTGTTTATTACAAAGCAAGTGTTCAACATTCAGACCACAGATCAATTCCATTTACATTGAGGTGTAACATGATGTGATGCGATGCAATACATGAGATATGTAAATGTAACACTTTTTAAGCAAAACGTTTGTTCATTTCATAATCTTTTTTTAAGTACAAAGTTTTGAGGAAAACAAAAATTTGCCTGTGGCAGTACAAAGTATTTGACTACCAACAAAGAGAAAGGAAAAAAAAAAAAGTACAAGAAAAAGAAAAGCAGCAATCTGGGTCATCCTCAGTAGTCTCGGGCCCAGGGATCTGCCCTCGCCCTCTTCCTGGATGAAGGTCCAGGGGCATCATCATCAGCGTCACCATCAGAGCCCGAGCTAGAACCGCCTCCGGTCTCCTCCTCAGATGACCCGGCCTCTGCCTCTGCCTCTGCCTCGGACTCATCATCATCATCATCATCATCATCAGGGGTCGGTGCACGAGAACTACTCCCGACATGAGTACGCCCTCCCCTGGTACGGGGCCGTGCAGTGTCTCCACGCCCTCCTTGAGCAGGAAAAGAAGGCCCAGCCGGAGCACCACCCACCGGAGGGATCTGGAAGGGAGGTTGAAAAGCACAAAGGGCAAATACATCAGAATACAGTGTATGCAGTTTATCAGTGCAGAATGTAGTGTGCAGTGTGTGAATGCCGTGAGCAGTTTATCAGTGCAGAATGCAGTATATGACTACAGTGTGTGAATGCCGTGAGCAGTTTATCAGTGCAGAATGCAGTATATGAGTACAGTGTGTGAACGCCGTGAGCCGTTTGTCAGTGTAGAGTGCAATGTATGCAGTGTATCAGATGCTGTGAGATCAGTGCATCAGGTGTGGTGTCGTGCATCAGATTACGCGAATCACGCTTATGAATGGTTTGAGGCCATTATCAGAAGAACATACTGGGATACTATAAAGGGCCAGAAGGTCGAAAGTCCGCTACAGCATCCCCATCATGGAGGCATTCAACTCCACGGACTGCCGGGTGTACCCCGAGGATGCCTGCAAGAGTATAAGATACATCAGTGTTCTGCGGAATATCCAATAAACTGAAATGAAATATGCAAGATGCAAAATGAAGTAATACATACCGGAGGCAAGTCGGGGATAGCGGCTAACTCATGACCAGCCGGGGGAGGAGCAAAGGAGATCTGGTAAGTCGCCCCATCCTGCCCTCTATATGACAGTACAGTGGGTAGGGCAGGCCAGCCAGTCCCCCGTCCCCCCCGAGCTCCGCTCCTGCCGTGCGCTCGAGCCCTTCTCGATGTGCCCGCTCCAGCCCCAGCTCTAGCTCCAGCTACCGGCGCCGCTGGCCTCTCTCCCTCAGCTCGGCGAACACCGCTCAAGGGTCGCATAATGTAGGTCCGGACATACTCTGTGTAGTCGCCCTCGCCTCTGTGATGCTCCTCACCCCAGCTGGTGGTGTACTCCCTCATCTCCCGGGCGATGAACCTCTCTATATCTCATGTGGCCAGGAGGCGGAACCGGCACTATCTGCTCCGGTAAGCCTAGGGTCTGACGCAAGAAGCGCTCGCCCAGGTACCAAGCCCGATAGACCGGGCCCTCTAACAAGATCCGACAACGGGCAGTCTGCCCTGAGCCCTCGTAATGATCCCTCACCACGGCCGGCAACGGAGCCCAGGGCTGCCAGGTGATCTGGAAATGAAATGCAGTTTATTATCTACCGTTATTGAAAACATACGGTGCAAAGCGAGGCAAAAAATAATAAACTCAAAAAGTTAAACATACCTCCGCGGCGGTGATGGTGTCGAAGTATCGGCGGAAGAAAGTAAGAGACTCCCGTGGTCTCCGCACACATCGCACGTCGAAGCGATGAGAGAAGGGGACGCCGAGCGGGATCTCCTCATCGGGTACTGGGGCAAGACTAGGAAAGTAGGCATACACCCATAACTGCAGAACAGATATCAGTATGACTATCAGATAAGGTAGAATACAGAATAAAGCAGAAATAGCAGAACCATGTGTTGTGCAGTGTATTGTGCAGAGTGTGCAGAGTGTGCAGTGTGCAGTCAGTGTAAAATAGAGTATATGTGTGCCGGGTGTGCAGTGTACAGCCAGTGTGGGGCAGTGCACAGTATATGTGCAGTGTGCAGAATACAGAAAGCAAGAAGCAGAAATGTAAAAAGGGAAGAGGACGTACCTTCCAGGCTCGCCAGTAGCCACCAAGGAGCTGTTCGCTGAGGCGGGAAAAAGAGCTCATATAACCGTACAAAGTGGCCAGAGTGGCGCCACCCCAGTCGTAATGGCAGAACTGCCTGACGTCCACCAGCGCGCTCAGCAAGGATAAGGGCACGGTGTTTGCCCGATCGGCGAAGAGAGTCGTCCCAAAGAGGAACATAATGAAGCCCCGCGCGTACTGGTCTACCTCCTCCGGGGACAGCTGAATCTCCTCCGGGGACATCTGCGCCTCCTCTGCCAAGGCCGACCGGACCCGAAAACGGCTCTCGAACCAGGAATACCTGACGAATCTCACTCGAGCGAGGGGAGGCTGAGCGCCAAGCAGGTACAGCTGGGCAGCGTCCCACTCATCTATATCCGTGTCGAAGGGGATCGGATCACCCCCTACCCCCATGCCAGTAAGCATCGAGAAGTCGTAAGGGGTCATCGTCATATCTGTAGACACCCCATTTTTGACCGTCCTCAAGACTTGGACGTCACCGCTTGGAACACTCGGTGATTATCCATGTTTGTGTTCGTTTGGAGTTCCCGGAGGTCTCGGCTCGCGCGCCTTGCCTCAAGATCTCGGAACTCAACCGTTTAGTGTCTGGTTTCACACCAAACACTTGTGTTTTGCCTTGGAGGGGCAGGGAATGCCTTGTGAGGCATCCCCACACATCACCGGCAGTGGCTAGAGGTCACCGGCTGGTTTTTGCTGCCATCGGCACTATTTGTTGCCGGTCGGCACTTTTTGTTGCAGGTCGGCACTATTGATTGCCGGTCGGCACTCTTTTTTGCCAAGATGGCATCTTTGGCCGGCCGACTACTGTGCATCTGCTTTTGCAGATATTTTAAGACAGCTGTCTTGCTTTTGGCTCCCCTCCATACACGTGTATGGAGGGATCTCCCTCTTATGAAGCTTGTCTTGTAAGCTTTACAAGACAATAAGCTCTATAAGAGAGAGCCTTGTCTCTCGGATTTAGGGTTAGAGACTTTAGACATTTTAGAGAGAGAGAACACAGAGGAGAGCTCTGGTTTTAGGGTTAGGGTTTGATACATATCCTATCTCTCTTTCCATCTCTTTAGTGTTCTAGGTGTTTTAGTCCATACTATTGCACATAAACTCCTAGTGTTTCACCTTCTTTTGGTTACTGAGGTTCTAAGGGACTGATTTTGGTGTTTTGGTGTTGGATTCAAGCCAAGGAGGACCATTGGAGCATCATTGTTGAAGAGGTCTTCAAGGGTGAGAATCTTACCCCTTTTTACCCCATTTTTGCATCTTGTTTTTACCTATCTTTGAACTATTTTTGTGCTTAGTGTATAACATAAAAAAGTTCTTGTTTTTAGCCTTCTTGATTGTTTATTAAGAGTGTTTTGTGGTTTGAGGGTGTTTGGCCCCTCTTAAGCCTTGTAAGGCCTCATTTTGTGCTATTTTGTGCAAGTTTCGAGACTTTGGTGTTTGGGCCTCTTCACCACTGAAATCTTGAGGGATTTCAGTAGTGGAGATGGTGCCTTGAAGTCTCCAAAAGGGAAGTGCTACCCCCTCTCCTTGTTGTCCTTGAAAAGGACCATTTTTGGCCTCTTGAGGGAGCACTTAGCTAAGCTTCATGTTGACCATGCCTTGGCTGTTTTTTGTGCTTAATATGTCATATTATACCTCTGTTTTTTGTTGGTTTTGGTACACAATGCATGCTTAGCATACCTACCATGTAATGCCATGTTATTGCCTCAATGTGCCTTAGGTTGTTAGCCCTTGTTAGAGCATGTTTTAGGCTTAGTCTTGTGAAGCTTTTGTGCATATTTTGCCATGTTTTAGGTCTGTCCATAGTTGTTTGGGTCAAATTTGGCATGCTTAGTATATCTCCTTTGCATTCCGGCTTGTTGGCCTTAAGTGTATGAGTGTATAGCATGACATTTTTGCATTGATTTGGTGATTTGGAATCATCCACCATGTCATTTCAGACCTTATAGTATTCTTGTATGCTTGCTTTAATTACCTCTTTGATGCTTTGAAGGTTTGTGTAACATGTTCCATGTTTTGGCACTTGTGCATGCCTTTGAATTTGAGCCATTTAGATGCCATCTAAGTGGTCTTTTGGGCTTTATTTTATGTGCTAAAATTCTGTTTTTAGTTATTTAGTTCATGCCATGTTTGGTCTTGCTAAGTGTAGTTCAATACTCCATTGGTTTACTTTGAGTACTTGGACCATTTGCATGCTTATGTTTAGCTTATCTTGTTGCTTGGTTTGACATCATCCTAACATGATTTATAATGCTTACCTTGCATGCTATTTATCCATGATTGCCTCACTCAAATGTGCTTAGAAATAGCCCTTTGATGCTTAAGCATTTGGGCCTTAACATGTGCATGCGTGTATGTGTATTTTGGTCCCTTATTTTGGTCACTTCGGCCGCTGTTTTGGGCCTATTTAGAGTTGCCTAAATCGTGCATAAGTCCATCTTTTCATCCATTTGCATTGCCTCAAGTTTGCTTGTAAGCTTGCATAAGTGTCTTGCCATGCCATGTTGCATCCTTAGCTTGTATGCCTAGGTTGCATTGCATCTTGCATGCATGCCTTATTCCTTGACTTGGTGATAGGAATTGGGCCTTGATTTGTTTGTTTGGTTTGCATTTCATTTGACATGAAAGTTGCACACTTGGTCACTCGGGCCATCATGCATGGAAATGCGTGATTGGTGGCCCGAGAATCGAGACACATGTCCTTTTGAGTCACAAACATGATAGAGGACATGATTGGTGCATATATGCCTTGAATTGTGCTGCCATGCTTTGCCTTGCCCTCTGTTGCTGTCAATTGCAGATTCTGCAGGAACACTTTGCCGACCGGCAGTTCCCAGTACCGACCGGCAATCCTTTCTCTGCCGATAGCTTCACCAATGGCCGGTGGCCACATGCTACTGCCGGTGGCAATCCCATTCAGCCGGTGGTGTTCCCCAATGTCCAAGGAAGAAGTCCTGAGGTTTTGGCAGCCTCCAGAGGAGTGAAGGAAGGAAAACAGAGGCAGCCTATGCATGGCGGTGCATTTCCGAGCAAGACCGAGCGTGCATTGCATCGAGCTCTCCTCCCGAGGCGGTTTACCGCTTTTCCTAGATTAGTTAATTTGCTTAACTAGTTAATTATTTGTAATATTTAATTAGCTTGCGTAGTTAATTAATTTGTAATATTTATTCGGTCCCTCCGAGCGAGGGAAAATCTGTAATAAGTGTGTGTGAGTGGAGTGTATGTCTTCCAATTCCCACTTCTTTCTTTCCTTTTACTTACCTGCTTTGATGGTTAGTATTAGGGCACGTTTAATTTAGCATACCTTATGCTATGCATGCGTGCATTCATGCATTTGTATTGCATGCATTAGGCTCGGTACATCACGCTAACTGCATTTGTACTTCAATTCCAAATTGAATACGTGCATCAAATTGATCGCATTTTCACATGCCACGATTAGACTAGCCGAGCCTATTCTAACTACATCTTGTATGTGTTGCATTAGACAATTGACATGAACTAGGACATGCATGTTTGCTAACTAGTTTATTGTTTTGGCACGGAGTACGATGTAAGTATTTTCGCTTTAGCATCTCGCATGCGTGTGAATGTTGCCATGACAGTATGCTTACCATGTGGCTAAATGCTTACGTGATATTACTGTTTGAATGCCCGTGGGTGGAGGTTGGATTGTTTGAGTTGGAAAAACTCGTTGAAATCCGTATTTTAGCCTACTTGCGAGTAGCAAATTCCAAAGCACTTTTCAAAACCGGACGGATATGCAATGCTTATTTCCAAATTAGGCAATCTAGTCTATACTTGTTTGCTGTGCGTATAACATAGTAATTCTAGGCTAACAATTGGAATAAGAACACATAACGTTTTCAAAATCGGATATCATGGTTAGTAGAGGCCGGTCTTTGAACCGGGCGAAAGGGGGTGCTCATAGCTGACCTTCCCCGATCGTACCCAAGCTCCCGAGCCGAGACAACTCCGGTGATGACGGACATGTGGCCTTCGGCACCGAGTCAGGGTTTCCTAAATTTCCCCATTAAAAAATATTTAGGTGCCGACTCTGTGTCTGGCAAAGCAGTCCATGTTTGGCACTTCTTTTCAAAAATCTGTTTCTCAAAACGATTTGCCGGATTTGGACTCTTTGGTTCAGATTAAGAACCGTGACACAAATCGAGTCCGAGCTGTAGTAACTCCACAAATGAACAGAACGGGAGCTCACCCTCCCGGGGCGTTCGGGGGACGTCTACAGTTTCTGGCGACTCTGCTGGGGAGTTTAGAGGGCTTGACTCGAACTCGTGATATCCCATTTTGATTTCAGTTATGTGTCTCTTTGCATTGCATGTGCATTGGTGCGCCTAGGAACACAGTGTTTGCCATCTGCCATTCCTGAACGGTTTACCGGAGGCTTGCCTTGTCAAGGCATGACCATAAGGCTGACCGGTTATGGGCTCTGACAGCATGGGAACACAAACCCCGGTTTTTACCGGGGCACCCTTTTCGACCATTTGACCTGGTGCATATTCGGATCCATAGTGACCATTCCAAATTAAGACAGGTTGCTTACCCGATATTAGGTTGTTTGAAAACTGCTGCGTGCATAGTGAAACCCTAGCTCCTGACGAAATAGGAGAGGGAAACCCTACCCCAAAATAGGGGTGTTTTGGCTCTCTTTACCTGCTATGTGCTTTTAGAATGTATCTCTACAGGAACGTGCATATCAGTTTGCAAGATTGAGTATTAGGCCTGAGGGCATCAGTATCAGTTTATGAGAATCAGTTATCTGCGCGTATCAGGTTCAGTTTTTGGGACAGTAATTTCTGGGGAACAGTGATCAGCAGTAGAGTACAGTTGTTCAGCTACACCCGTGTTTGATCTGTTTGGGCTGAAATACTGTTTGTTTCTCCTTTCAGTTCAGAGTGTCCAGAGAATCGATACAGAATAGCTAGTGCTCTCCCTTACCGAGGCAGGGCTTATGATGACGCAGAATTCAGAAGAGATCGTAGTTATGACGGCTGCATTGGAGCAGGGGATCACTCTGCAAAGTGAGGCCAACACTGATGTGTCACATCCACCCAGGTCGCCTGTTGTGCACCCGGTTTGGGCCCCCCAGCTATACCAGGCTCACGAACCTACTACATTTGAACTGATGGGGATGATAGGTGATCTCCAGAGGTCTGTGGCGTATTTCGCCTATGGAATGTCAGCTTCATCTCCAGCCGCACCGTATGCCGGGAGTTTTGTACCCCAGGAACCCTCGCTGTTGGGGCGAATTGTGATTGAACTTAGCCAACCGGAGATGGCCTCCAACTATGGCAATGACATATCAACATCGACTCAAACCCTCGATCAGGCTGAGGCCAGAGGAAAAGACAAAATGAAGGTAGATACCGATCCCATTGAGCAACTGCTGTGGGCAGTCGAGGCTTTGAAAGCTGGGGGGATGAACAAGCAACAGATATCCGCAGTTGTGGCAAAGACTGTGGAGGATGCTTTCCCCACTCCACCTGAGGGTAGTTCAAGCCAGTCAGAAAATCGGGATAGGCCCCGTCATGCCAGAACAGTTCCTCCTGTTCCCGCCCCTGCACCCGGGAAATCAGAAAGCTAAAGTGGCGCCTGCCGACCCTTTTGCTTGTGCAGCTAGTAAGAGCACTCAGACCCCAAAGTACCTGCCCCGGGGGCGCAGGACCTTTCATGCTCTCTATATGCCTTTGTCCAAGGCACTTCAGATCCATGCCAAGAGGGGACACCTTAAACCCTTGGAGCCTCGGCCTCTCCCGAAGAATCTCCCTGCCACGCATGATGCTGCTCAGTACTGCGCGTACCACCAGCAGACGGGCCATGCCACTGACAATTGCTTCCACCTTCGTCATGAGGTGCAAGATTTAATTGACAACGAGGTTATCCTCCCGCCCACCTCAGCCAAGTCCGTTACCACTCAGCTATTGGATTTTAGGACACATATACTGCAAGTATGTAATCAGAAGGTGAACCACCTGCGGGCGGCATCTGGATGTATTTTGAATGTGGCGTCTGGCACGCATTTTTTGAGTGGCTGTGAACGCTAGCTTTGTAAATCCTGGCTTGGGTATCGAGTTAGTCTTTTGTTTTGAGTCTGTCTCTTTGTCTTGAGTCAGTCTTTTTGCTTAACGGTCTGTCTTGTTGTAGCGAGTCAGTCCCCTTTGTATAGAATACCAGGTGATTCTGGGGTTGTTGCCCCGAACACCGTTTTGTTTTGTAATTACCTGTTTTGTTTTTGAGTCTGTTTCTGCCAAGGGGCCAGTTACACCAACAAATCTGAGTGGAACAGCTGTTGCTATCTCACTTCCGTGCTTGCTTTCAGTGCCAGAGAATTTGAATGAGCTGACAGTACATCTCGCCTTCTCTCCTACGCGCCAAACTCATTGCATTAACCTAAGTTTTTCAAAAAGAAAAACCCTTTTGAACACTGCGGTGATGAAAACAAAGAGGAAGAAATTCCTCGGGATTTGCAAAATTTTGATCATTTTGAGAGAGAAGAGAGGCGTGCTAAGCCTTTTAATGAATGAAATCATGCTTGTCGGCGTGAGTACTGGGAAGGACCCTGGCTTGATCCAGATTGGTTCCACACTATCTTCGGCGCGGGCGATTTGTCGCTTTCTTAAAAACTTTCAAAAACAAATGTTTTACGCGGCCCTGTGAAGACCTGTGTGGAATCGCTCTTGAGATTGGGCATCCTAGGATCGCTCTCAGCCTCAAGATTCAACCCGTTCATTTTCAAACTTTGAACCCGTTCAGAACGTTCAGAAAGTTCAACGGTCAAACGTCATGCAAGGTCTGTATGGCCAGATCAGGGGCAGCCCACGAGCAAGAGGCACCAAAGCCGAATCTGCATCAAAGGAGTAGATCTCACCAGAAGGAGCTCGTGGAGCAGCCATGATAGATTCTCCTACAAATCGGTGCAACAGCCGTTCTCCTAGACACAGAGAAGCTTCAACTTCAAAAACCATTTGGCATGGACTTGTTACACTTTTACCCTTTAAGAGGCTCGCTGGGCCGAGAACCTAGAAGGGCGACCCAGGCAAAAGTTAGAGCAAGAGAAAAATACAAAAAAAAAAGAAAAGCAAAAAAATGCAAAAGAAAAGAAAAGAAAGAAAAAGAAATGAACAAAGGAAAATAAAAGAAGCTCGCAAGGTCGAAAACCCGCATCGGGCGCCTTGGCAAAAGTTAGAGCCTAAAAAGTGAAGGTTAAAATACCCGAGTGTACCTTAACCGGAACTACGTAAGGCTTGATTCCCATGTTTGGGATACGTAGGCAACTTCATCATGAAGTCCAGCCCCCAACGCTGTCATAGCGTCTCGGTCCATGCAATGGTTTCGATTTCATCTCAAAGTCTAGTCGCCAACGCTTCCAAGGCGACTGTGTCCATATATTTGTTGTGACCGTCTTCGTCATCTCTGTGTCCGAGAGTTCGACCACCACCAATGAAGACTGTTTGCGGACTGCTGCGGCATCATCCAAACAAGGGGCAACTTTCCGTTGCCACGAGCCATCGTGAGCCGCCATTCAAACTAGGGGCAACTTTCCGTTGCCTCCCACCCCCTTCAAACCAGGGGCAATTTTCCATTGCCTCCGATCCGAGGTTGCGCATCTCAAAGAGTAAGTTCCATGCTCGTTAAGCATTGACTGTTTGAAAAATAGTTTTTGAAAATTTTCACTAAGGTTGACTATTTTCTCGAAAACTATTCCATTTTCCAAAACTGGACCATTGTCTTGGACCCTAAAAGGGAAAATTTTCAGTGCTTACAGCCTGACTTGCATGCTTTTCAAATCAAAAATCGAACAAGTACGTTAATCCGACTCTTATTTTGATCAAAATTGTTTTAGTAGAAAGCAAAAAAAAAAGAAGGGTTAAAATGATGAACTAGGGGCACAGTTGAGTCAGGCGTTCTGTCTTTCCCCCGTCATCGACGTACTTGCCAGAAGAGCGCTCTACCCGCCAGAAGAAATAGCCGCGAGCTAACGGCATTGGGCATGAACCCGCGACTCCCTATTCATTCATTGATCACCTTGGGGAGGGACGAAAAATGAGAGAATGAAGAATAGAGAGATGTAAGTTGAGAGAAAAGTGAGGAAAAGGGTTTTGAGAGAAAAACCGAGTTTGAGAGTCGAGTGATTTGAGAATCACAAATCAGAAAGGGTGGGGAGCAATACTCAGAGAAACTGGATCCTCGTGATCTGAGGTCCCCCGTCTTCGTTCAACACGCCTGTGTGTCGTGTCTTTTGTTTTGCTTACCTCAACCTTTGTTTTAGGTCTCTTCCGAGCGTGTCTCGTTGTGTTTAGGTCGTGTACCTCTTTGTTTGAGTCGTCCCCGCTGTGTTCAGTTGTAGGCTCGATACCCCGGTTAAGAAAACCCCTTTTCCGAAAGTTAATCGTTTATGCTCAGAGTGTTGTGCCATTCTCTATATCCGACTGTATCTCAACTCCAGCTGGTTTCACCTCTGAAGTCCGTCTTGTCAGATTGGGCTGTTTGTTCGGGGTGTGCTATGTGCAGAATGAACCGAATGCTGTGTTATAGGCTGTATGCAGATTAATCCCCAACAGAGTAAGGGCTGTGTGTCCAGAATCAGGCAGTGGGTTGCTTGGGTTATTTTGCTGTTGGCTGTTTAGTTATCTGATTATTACAGTGCAAGTGTTCAAATTTCAGACAACCAATCAATTTCATTCACATTGAGGTGTAACATGATGGAATGCGATGCAATACATGAGATATGTAAATGTAACACTTTTTAAGCAAAAATCTGTTCATTTCATAATCTTTTTCAAGTACAAAGTTTTGAGGAAAACAAAATCTGCCTGCGGCAGTACAAAGTATCCCGACAATCAAAAAGGAAAAGTATAAGAAAGAAAGAAAAATAACAAAAATCTGTATCCATGACGAGCACTCCAGGGGGCCATCAGTCTGTCCTAGTCCTCTTCCTGGACGAGGGTCCAGGAGCATCATCAGCATCGTCGTCAGAGCCCGAGCTAGAACCGCCTCCGGTCTCCTCCTCCGATGACTCGGACTCCGCCTCTGCCTCCGCCTCTGACTCCTCGTCATCATCATCATCCGGGACTGGAGCTCGTGAGCTACTCCCGACATGAGTGCGCCCCGCCTTGGAGCGGGGGAATACTCTGCCCTCCTCATCTCTCCCTCGGGCAGGGACGGAAGGTCCAGCTGGAGCACCTCCTGCCATAGGAATCTGAAAAGGAGGCTGAAAAAGTACACAAAAGGCAAATGCATCAGTATGCCGTGAACAGTTTAACAGTGCAGAATGCAGTGTATGAGCACAGTGTGTGTATACTATGGACAGTTTAACGGTGCAGAATCTAGTGTGTGTATACTGTGGGCAGTTTAACAGTGCAGAATGCAGTGCAGAGTACAGTGCATGAATGTCGTGAGCAGTTTACCAGTACGGAGTACAGTGCAGAATGCAATGAGTGCAGTGGGTCAGATGCTGTGAGATCAGTGTGTCAGGTGATGTCATGCATCAGATTATGTGAAGCAGTATATGAATGGTTTGAGGCCAGTGTCAGAAGAACATACCGGAATGTTGTAGAGGGCCAGGAGGTCAAAAGTCCGCTGAAGCATCCCCATCATGGAGGCATTCATCTCCAATGACTGTCGGGTGTACGCAGAAGAAGCCTGCAAAAGTATCAGATGCATCAATATTCTGTGGAATATCAAATAAACTGAAATGAAATGACTATACAAAAAGTGCAGTAATATATACCAGAGGCAAGTCGGGAACGCCGACGAACTCGTGATCAGCCGGCGGAGGGGCGAAGGGAATCTGATTGGTCGCCCCACCCTGTCCCCGGAAAGTCAGTACAGCAGGTAGGGCGGGCCAACCAGCCCCCCGTCCTCCCTGAGCTCCGCCCCTGCCACGGACTCGGGCCCTCTTCGAAGCCCCCGCTCCAGCTTCCGCTCCTGCCCCAGCCGCTGGCGCCACGGGCCTGGCCCCCTCCGCTCGACGGCCGTCGCTCAGAGGTCGCATCAGGTATGTCTGCACGTACTCTCGGTAGTCACCGATGCCTCTGAAGCGGGCCTCCTCCCAGCCAATAGTGTAATCGTCCATCTGTTCGGTGGTGAGCCTCTCGGTCTCCCTTATGTCCGCAGGAGGGTGAACCGGGACTATCTGCTCAGGTAACCCTAGGGTCTGGCGTAGGAAATCCTCACCCAGGTACCAAGCCCGACAGACCGGGCCCTCCAACAAGATCTCGAAACGTGAGGTCTCATCGGCACCGGCAAACCGATCCCGCGTCACAGCTGGCAACGGAGCCCAAGGCTGCCAGGTGATCTGAAAATGCAACACAGTTTGTTATCTACTGTTTTTGAAATATGCAGTGGAAAGGCAAAGCTTAAATGAACTGTAAGTGAAACATACATCGGCGGGGGTAATGGTGTCGAAGTATCGGCGAAAAAAGCCGAATGTCTCTCGTGGCCTCCGGGTGCATCTCCCGTCAAAGGGGCGTGAAAAGGGGACGACCAGAGGAGTCTCTGTGACTGGTACGGGAGCGAGCCTAGGAATGTATGCATAAACCCACAACTGCAAGGTAAATACCAGTGCATTTATCAGATAAAGCAAAATACAGAATAAAGCAGAAATGGCAGAGCCGCGTGTTGTGCAGTATATTGTGTATAGTGTACAGTGTGAGCAGTGTACAGTCAGTGTAAAGCAGAATGTATGTGTGTGCCGTGTGTACAGTATACAGCAAGTATGAAGCAGACTACAGTGTGTACAGTGTACAGAGTACAAAAAAGATAGAAAAGCAGAAATGAAAAGCGGAGAAGAAATGTACCTCCCAAGCCCGCCAATAGCCTCCGAGCAACTGGCCGCTGCCGCGGGAAGCTGAGCTCATGTATCCATAGAGGGTGGCCAGAGCGGCGCCACCCCAATCATAATACAGGATGTCTCGGACGTCCACCAGTGCGCTGAGAAGGTAGAGGGGCACGGTGTTCGCCCGGTCGGCGAAGATGGTCGTCCCGAACAAGAATATGAGGAAGCCGCAAGCGTACCTCTCCACGGCCTCCGGGGTCATCGGATCTGCATCAACGAGAGTGGGCTGGACCCTAAACTGCACCTCAAACCAGGAATACCGGACAAAGCCTGGACGAGCAAGAGGTGGCACCTCACCTAGCAGATAGACCTGAGCGGCAGTCCACTCATCCATGTCGATATCAAAGGGGATCGGATCACCCCCTACCCCGATGCCTGTGAGCATCGAGAAATCGTAAGGGGTCATCGTCATGTCCTCTGCTGTGGAGAAATGAAATGAATCGGTGGTGTCCCACCACCTCTCCACCAGAGCGGCAAGTAGAGGTCTGCACGTGGTAAGCCTGGAGAGTCCTCGGCAGAAGGCGCCGAAGCCCGCCTGGTCCACTATGCGACGGACCGCGTCAGGGAGCTCGTCGTACCACTCCCGAGCGCCAGTGTTTCCATACCCGCGGATGGTATTGGAATCCTCCTGTAAACAGAAAATAACAATGGCAAGACAACATTCAAAATGCAGTTCTAAGAAGTATACAAGTATAGCATGCGTGCAAGTTTAATAGATTTAAACAAATACCGGGTGTCGGTGTGCTTACAGTGAACTACAGCGTGTGATGCGTCAGCATGTTCGGGTGGTTCAGTACAGTATAGCATGTGTGCATAGTTTGATAGATTCAAGCAAATGCTGGGTACCAGTATGTATGTAGTAAAATACAGTGTGTTTGGGTGATTAAGGGCCAGTGCGGTGTGTGTGCATGTGTTAGTTTGAAGCAGATATCAGTTGTGTGTATGTTTACAGTCAACTACGGTATACGGCATATCAGCTAAAGCAGTTAAAGAGCATAAATAAGCTACGACAGTTTTTGTGCCCTACATTGCAGAAAGTAAAGTAGAGGAAAGAGAGTTACCTCGGAAACGCCGAAAGACAGGTGGGAGGTAGGCTCGCGCAGCAATAGTTCGGATGGCACGTGCCTCTCGAAGCTCCGAAACTGGCGGAGTCCGTCGAGGGGCAGAACATGGATCGCCGGCCGGTAGGTCGCCGGGTCGAACGGGCGCTCGCTCAAAGGTAGAAGCTCGACCCCGGGATCCATCTCGTGATCCGGGGGAGTCCCGCCGCTTGGAATGTCGTCCTCCATGTCAGGAATGATGAGAAAATAGCCGGAGGAAGGAAAACCGGGCTAGAATACGAAGAGTCAACCGAAAGGTCAACTCCCGAGAAGGTCGAAAATGGCCGGGAAGGCCGGAATGTGAAAAGGCACGGAAATCAAGAGGAAAGCGAGGGGAACAAACCCCGAAAAGGTGGGAACGCCAAACGAGGCACCAAAACAAAGTTTTGTTCGGATGAAAATGTCTGAAACGCGAAGGAAATCGCGAATCCGACGATGAAACGGGCGTAGAACGCGAAGAAACGGAAGAAAAAGGAAGGGAAAACGCTCTAGAGAGAGAGTAAGAGTTTTCGGCGCAAGGGAAAGTGAGAAAATAGGGTTTGAAACCCTATTTTAAAACACCCGAAGTGAAATGTCGAATCTGCCCCGACTCAGCAACTTTTTGCCGGTCGGCAATGTTTTGTGCCGTCCAGCAGTATATTGTGCCGATGGAGTTATTCTGCAGCCGATGGACATCCAGTGGATTCCCCTCCCGGCCGGTGGTGTTCCCACAGCCTTGTTTAGGCCATATGAGTAGTTTCTGGTCTTCATAGCTCAAGAAAGTGCAAGAAAGTGCATCTCCGACCCTCAATCGGCCTCCGTTTTGACCTCGGGTCGTGTCTTCTGTGCGTGGCACTCGAATTCGTGCAAGGTGTATCCTTTTTGTATCCTTTTAGCTTTTACGAAATTCAAAAGTTGCCCTATGTGCATCGCACCTCCATCGCACTGTTTTGTGCATTGCATTTCAATCGCGCTGTTTAGCGCATCGCACTGTTTTGTGCATTTCAAAATCACTCGCGCTGTTTAGCGCATCGCACTATTTTGTGCATTGCATTTCAATCGCGCTGTTTAGCGCATCGCACTGTTTTGTGCATTTCAAATCACTCGCGCTGTTTAGCGCATCGCACTGTTTTGTGTATTGCATTTCAATCGCGCTGTTTAGCGCATCGCACTGTTTTGTGCATTTCAAAACCACTCGCGCGGTTTAGCGCATCGCACTATTTTGTGCATTGTATTTCAATCGCGCTGTTTAGCGCATCGCACTGTTTTGTGCATTTCCAAATCAATCGCGCTGTTTAGAGCATCGCACTGTTTTGTGCATTTCCAAATCAATCGCGCTGTTTAACGCATCGCACTGTTTTGTGCATTGTATTTCAATTGCGCTGTTTAGCGCATCGCACTATTTTGTGCATTGCATTCAATCGCGCTGTTTAGTGCATCGCACTGTTTTGTGCATTTCAAAATCACTCGCGCTATTTTGCGCACCGCATCGCACTGTTTTGTGCACCTTACTTGCATCTTGCATGCATCCTCTCGCGCTATCTTGTGCACCTCACTTGTACTTGTTACTACATTGCATTGTTTTGAATATAAACCAGCTTCGCGTAGCGTATAAGTCCAATTTTCAAAATTTTGCATTCCGTGTGGCATGCGTGTCACACTTGCATCATTTTGCATCTTATGAGGCATGCGTGTCTCATTTGTTTCATTTTACATTCCGTGTGGCATGCGTGTCACACTTGCATCATTTTGCATCTTATGAGGCACGCGTGTCTCATTTGTTTAATTTTACATTCCGTGTGGCATGCGTGTCACACTTATATCATTTTACATCTTATGAGGCACGCGTGTCTCATTTGTATCATCTTGCATCATGTTTCATTTGCATCGGCATGCGTGTCACATTTTCGCTGGTATGTGTGTCGTCATTAGCATTACCATGCGTGCCTCATTCTTGCATTATCATGCATACTACGTGGTCTGGCGAGACCTTAAACACGCGCGGTCTGGCGAGACCTTAAACACGCACGGTCTCGGAGACCTTAAATTCTTGGGAGGTGCGAAACCTCCGGTGCATTGATGTGCATAGTTTTTTGTGGCATATAAGTCCAATTGTATCAGTTTACATTCCATGTGGCATGCGTGCCTCATTCTTGCATTGTCATGCATGTTGCTACGTGGTCTGGCGAGACCTTAAACACGCACGGTCTAGGAGACCTTAAATCCTTTGGAGGTGCGAAACCTTCGGTGCATTGTCATGCATACATTTTGCATCCCGGTCTAGGAGACCTTAAATCCTTTGGAGGTGCGAAACCTTCGGTGCATTGTCATGCATACATTTTGCATCCCGGTTTAGGAGACCTTAAATCCTTGGAAGGTGCGAAACCTTCGGCGCATTGCCATGCGTGCCTCATTCTTGCATTGCCATGCATGTCTCAAGCCGGACGTGTTGCGCATTTCAAATTCACCTGCATTGTCATGCATACATTTTGCATCCCGGTCTAGGAGACCCTAAATCCGCTGAAGGTGCAATTCCTTTGGTGTTTGTCGTGCCAGAACGACTTTCGGTGGTCTGGTAAAGCCACCTGCCTATGTTTACGGTGAGTTCCTAGAAGACCAACTGGGACGGTGGAAACTAGAGTTCGAACGGCTTATGCGTAGAACATAAAGGTTCGGGAGTTCCGAGAGTAAAGTCTGGTTTAAATACCCAGAGGTGTACCCTCGGCTTGAAATCTGTATGGAAGCCCCATAGATTGAGGCAGCATGTCGGCGCCACAATTCTGGATACTGAACCAACCTAGTATATCGCCCTATTGGTAAGATAGGGAAAGTTGCAGTCATAGTCATTGCATCATAGTGCATTGTCATGCATTTCCATTGTAGCTTGCATGCATCCATTGCATTTTCCCCAGTAGATCGCATCATACTGCATTGCCATTGCATTTTGTACATATCCATTGCATTGTAGTTTGCATGCATTCATTGCATCACCTTCCATCTATGGCTCGCGCCTTTCCATGTTGAGCTTGGTCTGGTATGTGCCCTTACTTTTCACGTTAAAGCACAGTTCTGCATGTGTACGTGCCTATTCCACGCTGGTATGTTGGTTTGAGGGTTGCGGCACCTTTTCTGTGTTAGACATGGCTCGTATGCGTACATGCGTTTCCTAGGCAAGATTTGGTTTGGCCGCGTGCCATATCCATTGCATTGTAGTTTGCATGCATTCATTGCATCACCTTCCATCTATGGCTTGCGCCTTTCCATGTTGAGCTTGGTCTGGTATGTGCCCTTACTATTCACGTTAAAGCACAGTTCTGCATGTGTACGCGCCTATTCCACGCTGGTATGTTGGTTTGAGGGTTGCGGCACCTTTTCTATGTTAGACGTGGCTTGTATGCGTGCATGCCTTGCCTAGGCAAGATTTGGTTTGGCCCGCGTGCCATTTCCATTGCATCGTAGATCGCATGCATTCATAGCATCACCTTCCATCTATGGCTCGCGCCTTTCCATGTTGAGCTTGGTCTGGTATGTGCCCATACTTCTCGTGTCGAAGCATAGTTCAGTAGACCGTTCTATGTTAGACGTGGCTTGTATGCGTACATGCCCTTCCTAGGCAAGATTTGGTTTGGCCCGCGTGCCATATCCATTGCCACCTCCCCAGCATTTCCATATATATATATATTATACATTGTAGTGTAATTTTCACATCCGGCATTAGGATCATTGTCCTTTCTCCAGCGGGTTGTTTCCCCACTTATGTCAATCCCCCCCAATACTTGTTCTTGTGTCTGTCTACAATGCTCATAGTTCAGTTGACCGTTCTATGGTAGACAGACTTGTTACCTCCATCAATCTATTTGACATAGGTGTGGTTTCGAACCACTCGTGATTGGATCGTGATTCAATTGCTTTGCATATAGTTTGCATTGTTTCAATTACATTGCATCTTCATTTGCATTATTTATACATTGTTTTGTATATACTGCATATCATTTTGCATCCATTTCTGCATTGTTATGCATGTTGCTAACAATATTGTATCTGTTAAGTTTGTTTTCTTTTCAGGCACGATATTGTATGTACGGTTCATTTGAGGCTGGTGCAACCAGACGAGCCACACAGGTATTGTATCCTCCGAGTGAGACGTATTGAGAATTGCATAATTCTCTTACATCCTTTCTGCATTGTAGTGTAGTTTGGTGTATGCCAGCTTAAAATTGTCGCATGTGTGCTTCGTTACAGCTTTCTTTCATGATCATAAGTTATGATCGGCTTCGTGCATTGTCTTGCATTTTGTCCCTGCCTTCGGGCGCATATCTTGTCTGTTTTGCATGTTTGTCTGAGTCTTTGGCCTTGTCAAAAATGGGTCGTCTCTGGGCTTTGACATTCACTCCCGTCATTGTTATGACTTTCGAGTTCTGTCAAAGAGGGGCAACTGTAGACACCCCATTTTTGACTGTCCTCAAGACTTGGACGTCACCGCTTGGAACACTCGGTGATTATCCATGTTTGTGTTCGTTTGGAGTTCCCGGAGGTCTCGGCTCGTGCACCTTGCCTCAAGATCTCGGAACTCAACCGTTTAGTGTCTGGTTTCACACCAAACACTTGTGTTTTGCCTTGGAGGGGCAGGGAATGCCTTGTGAGGCATCCCCACACATCACCGGCAGTGGCTAGAGGTCACCGGCTGGTTTTTGCTACCATCGGCACTATTTGTTGCCGGTCGGCACTTTTTGTTGCAGGTCGGCACTATTGATTGCCGGTCGGCACTCTTTTTTGCCAAGATGGCATCTTTGGCCAGCCGACTACTGTGCATCTGCTTTTGCAGATATTTGAAGACAGTTGTCTTGCTTTTGGCTCCCCTCCATACACGTGTATGGAGGGATCTCCCTCTTATGAAGCTTGTCTTGTAAGCTTTACAAGACAATAAGCTCTATAAGAGAGAGCCTTGTCTCTTGGCTTTAGGGTTAGAGACTTTAGACATTTTAGAGAGAGAGAACACAAAGGAGAGCTCTGGTTTTAGGGTTAGGGTTTGATACATATCCTATCTCTCTTTCCCTCTCTTTAGTGTTCTAGGTGTTTTAGTCCATACTACTGCACATAAACACCTAGTGTTTCACCTTCCTTTGGTTACTGAGGTTCTAAGGGACTGATTTTGGTGTTTTGGTGTTGGATTCAAGCCAAGGAGGACCATTGGAGCATCATTGTTGAAGAGGTCTTCAAGGGTGAGAATCTTACCCCTTTTTACCCCATTTTTGCATCTTGTTTTTACCTATCTTTGAACTATTTTTGTGCTTAGTGTATAACATAAAAAAGTTCTTTTTTTTAGCCCTCTTGATTGTTTATTAAGAGTGTTTTGTGTTTTGAGGGTGTTTGGCCCCTCTTAAGCCTTGTAAGGCCTCATTTTGTGCTATTTTGTGCAAGTTTCGAGACTTTGGTATTTGGGCCTCTTCACCACTAAAATCTTGAGGGATTTCAGTGGTGAAGATGGTGCCTTGAAGTCTCCAAAAGGGAAGGGCCACCCCCTCTCCTTGTTGTCCTTGAAAAGGACCATTTTTGGCCTCTTGAGGGAGCACTTAGCTAAGCTTCATGTTGACCATGCCTTGGCTGTTTTTTGTGCTTAATATGTCATATTATACCTCTGTTTTTTGTTGGTTTTGGTACACAATGCATGCTTAGCATACCTACCATGTAATGCCATGTTATTGCCTCAATGTGCCTTAGGTTGTTAGCCCTTGTTAGAGCATGTTTTAGGCTTAGTCTTGTGAAGCTTTTGTGCATATTTTGCCATGTTTTAGGTCTGTCCATAGTTGTTTGGGTCAAATTTGGCATGCTTTGTATAGCTTCTTTGCATTCCGGCTTGTTGGCCTTAAGTGTATGAGTGTATAGCATGACATTTTTGCATTGATTTGGTGATTTGGAATCATCCACCATGTCATTTTAGACCTTATAGTATTCTTGTATGCTTGCTTTAATTACCTCTTTGATGCTTTGAAGGTTTGTGTAACATGTTCCATGTTTTGGCACTTGTGCATGCCTTTGAATTTGAGCCATTTAGATGCCATCTAAGTGGTCTTTTGGGCTTTATTTTATGTGCTAAAATTCTGTTTTTAGTTATTTAGTTCATGCCATGTTTGGTCTTGCTAAGTGTAGTTCAATACTCCATTGGTTTACTTTGAGTACTTGGACCATTTGCATGCTAATGTTTAGCTTATCTTGTTGCTTGGTTTGACATCATCCTAACATGATTTATAATGCTTACCTTCCATGCTATTTATCCATGATTGCCTCATTCAAATGTGCTTAGAAATAGCCCTTTGATGCTTAAGCATTTGGGCCTTAACATGTGCATGCGTGTATGTGTATTTTGGTCCCTTATTTTGGTCACTTCGGCCGCTGTTTTGGGCCTATTTAGAGTTGCCTAAATCGTGCATAAGTCCATCTTTTCATCCATTTGCATTGCCTCATGTTTGTTTGTAAGCTTGCATAAGTGTCTTGCCATGCCATGTTGCATCCTTAGCTTGTATGCCTAGGTTGCATTGCATCTTGCATGCATGCCTTATTCCTTGACTTGGTGATAGGAATTGGGCCTTGATTTGTTTGTTTGGTTTGCATTTCATTTGACATGAAAGTTGCACACTTGGTCACTCGGGCCATCATGCATGGAAATGCGTGATTGGTGGCTCGAGAATCGAGACACATGTCCTTTTGAGTCACAAACATGATAGAGGACATGATTGGTGCATATATGCCTTGAATTGTGTTGCCATGCTTTGCCTTGCCCTCTGTTGCTATCAATTGCAGATTCTGCAGGAACACTTTGCCGACCGGCAGTTCCCTGTACCGACCGGCAATCATTTCTCTGCCGATAGCTTCACCAATGGCCGGTGGCCACATGCTACTGCCGGTGGCAATCCCATTCAGCCGGTGGTGTTCCCCAATGTCCAAGGAAGAAGTCCTGAGCTTTTGGCAGCCTCCAGAGGAGTAAAGGAAGGAAAACAGAGGCAGCCTATGCATGGTGGTACATTTCCGAGCAAGACCGAGCGTGCATTGCATCGAGCTCTCCTCCCGAGGCAGTTTACTGCTTTTCCTAGATTAGTTAATTTGCTTAACTAGTTAATTATTTGTAATATTTAATTAGCTTGCGTAGTTAATTAATTTGTAATATTTATTCGGTCCCTCCGAGCGAGGGCAAATCTGTAATAAGTGTGTGTGAGTGGAGTGTATGTCTTCCAATCCCCACTTCTTTCTTCCTTTTTACTTACCTACTTTGATGGTTAGTATTAGGGCACGTTTAATTTAGCATACCTTATGCTATGCATGCGTGCATTCATGCATTTGTATTGCATGCATTAGGCTCGGTACATCACGCTAACTGCATTTGTACTTCAATTCCAAATTGAATACGTGCATCAAATTGATCGCATTTTCACATGCCACGATTAGACTAGCCGAGCCTATTCTAACTGCATCCTGTATGTGTTGCATTAGACAAATGACATGAACTAGGACATGCATGTTTGCTAACTAGTTTATTGTTTTGGCACGGAGTACGATGTAAGTATTTTCGCTTTAGCATCTCGCATGCGTGTGAATGTTGCCATGACAGTATGCTTACCATGTGGCTAAATACTTACGTGATATTACTGTTTGAATGCCCGTGGGTGGAGGTTGGATTGTTTGAGTTGGAAAAACTCGTTGAAATCCGTATTTTAGCCTACTTGCGAGTACCAAATTCCAAAGCACTTTTCAAAACCGGACGGATATGCAATGCTTATTTCCAAATTAGGCAATCTAGTCTATACTTGTTTGCTGTGCGCATAACATAGTAATTCTAGGCTAACAATTGGAATAAGAACACATAACGTTTTCAAAATCGGATATCATGGTTAGTAGAGGCCGGTCTTTGAACCGGGCGAAAGGGGGTGCTCATAGCTGGCCTTCCCCGATCGTACCCAAGCTCCCGAGCCGAGACAACTTCGGTGATGACGGACATGTGGCCTTCGGCACCGAGTCAAGGTTTCCTAAATTTCCCCATTAAAAAATATTTAGGTGGCGACTCTGTATCTGGCAATGCAGTCCATGTTTGGCACTTCTTTTCAAAAATCTGTTTCTCAAAACGATTTGTCGGATTTGGACTCTTTGGTTCAGATTAAGAACCGTGACACAAATCGAGTCCGAGCTGTAGTAACCCCACAAATGAACAGAACGGGAGCTCACCCTCCCGGGGCGTTCGGGGGACGTCTACAATATCCCCTGCGACGGAGAAGTGGAAGGAGTCGGTGGTATCCCACCAGCTCTCCGCAAGAGTAGCGAGCAAGGGCCTGCAGGTAGTCAGTCGAGAGAGCCCCCTACAGAAAATGACAAAGCCGGCCTCATCGACGATGTCACGAACCGCACCTGGAAGCTCGTGGTACCAATCCCGAGCAATGGTGTTCCCATACCCGCGGATGGTATGGGAATCCCCCTGTAATCAAGAACAACAATTGCAAGGCAATATTGAAAATGCAGTTCTAAGAAGCATACAGTGAACTACAACGTGTGATGTGTCAGTGTGTTTGGGTGGTTCAGGACAGATGCAGCGTGCGTGCAAGTTTTAACAGATTCAAACAAATACCGGGTTCCGGTGTGCTTACAGTGAACTACAACGTATGATGCGTCAGTGTGTTCGAGTGGTTCAGTACAGTGTAGCATGTGTGCATGTTTTCAGACTCAAGCCAATACCGGGTACCAGTGTGTAGGCAGTGAAATACAGTGTGCGCCGTGTGTTTGGGTGATTCAAAGCCAGTGCAGTGTGTGTGCATATGTCAGTCTCAAACAGATATTGGTTGCACGTATGTTTACAATCAACTACAGTATACAGGGTATTTGAGCTAAAACAGTTAAAGAGCATAACCAGCTACGGCAGTTTTGCATCCTACATTGAGGAAAGTAAAGTAGAGAAAGAGAGTTACCTCGGAAGCGCCGAAGGACAGGTGGGGGGTAGGCTCACGCAGTAGTAGCTCGGGAGGCACGTGCCTATCAAAGCTCCTGAACTGGCGTAGTCCGTCGGGGAGCATCTCATGAACTGCAGGCCTGTAGGTCTCCGGATCGAACGGCCGGATATGGAGTGGCAAGGGCTCGGCCTCGGGGTCCATCTCGTGCTCTGGAGGAGCCCCGCCCTGTGGAAGATCGTCCGCCATCTCGAAGGGGGTGTGAAAATGGACGGAAGGCAAAAAATTGGGCGAGAAGGTGAAAAGTCAACAAAAAGCCAAACCCCGAGAGGGTCGGAAAAGGCCGGAAAAGCCGGAGTGCGAAAAGGGCACGGGTATTGAGGAAAACTCGAGAGAAACACCGAAGCGAAGTTTCGTTCGGTTGAAAATGTCTGAAACGCGAAGGAGATCGCGAATCGAACGACGAAATAGGAGCTAGAACGCACGAAAATGAGAGAATCGAGGGAGGAAAATGCTCTAGAGAGAGAGAGAGAGGGGATTTTCGACCAAATAGAAGTGAAGAAAATAGGGTTAGAAACCCTATTTTAAAAGACCAAAAGTGGAATGACAAAACTGCCCCGATACAGGGAGTTTTTGCCGGTCGGCCACACTCTTTGCCGGTCGGCAAAATATTGTGCCGATGGAATTGAATGATGGCCAATGGACGGCCGGTGATTCATTTTGATGGCCGGTGGGCATCCGGTGGCCTCCAACAATGATTTTGGAGCCTCCTACACCCTTGTTTGAGTTATTTATGGGGTCGAGGGCCTTTAGTGTTCAAAACAGTGCAAAACAGTGCGCTTCCGACGCTCAACCGGCCTCTGTTTTGACCTCGGGTCGTGTCTTCTGTGCGTGGCACTCGAGTTCGTGCAAGGTGTATCCTTTTCGTATCCTTTTGGCTTTTACGAAACTCAAAAGTTGCCCCCCTGTGCATCACAAATCAATCGCACTGTCTTGTGCATTTCAAACCGATCGCACTGTCTCTTGCATTTTAAGTCAATTGCACTGTCTTGTGCACTCGCATTGTCTAACGCATCGCGCTGTTCTGCGCATCTCATTGCATTTTGCATACATTCAATTTCATTACTTGCGTAGACCGCATGTTTTACCTGCGTAGACCGCATGTTTTGCTTGCGTAGACCGCATAATTGTTCAATTTCATTACTTGCGTAGACCGCATGTTTTGCTTGCGTAGACCGCATGATTGTTCAATTTCATTACTTGCGTAGACCGCATGTTTTGCTTGCGTAGACCGCATAATTGTTCAATTTCGTTACCTGCGTAGACCGCACGTTTTGCTTGCGTAGACCGCATAATTGTTCAATTTCATTACCTACGTAGACCGCATGTTAATTTCATTACTTGCGTAGACCGCATGTTAAATTCATTACCTGCATAGACTGCATGTTTTGCATGCGTAGACCGCATGATTGTTCAATTTCATTACTTGCGTAGACCGCACGTTTTGCTTGCGTAGACCGCATGATTGTTCAATTTCATTACTTGCGTAGACCGCATGTTAAATTCATTACTTGTGTAGACTGCATGTTTGTTAAATTCATTACTTGCGTAGACTGCATGTTTTGCTTACGTAGACCGCATGATTGTTCAATTTCATTACCTGCGTACACCGCACGTTCTGTTTGCGTAGACCGCATAATTGTTCAAACTCATTACTTGCGTAGACTGCACGTTTTGCTTGCGTAGACCGCATATTTATTCAATTCCATTACCTGCGTAGACCGCACATTTTGCTTGCGTAGACCGTATATTTGTTCAAAAATTCATTACTTGCGTAGGCCGCATGTTTTACTTGCGTAGACCGCATGTTTGTTCAAATTTCATTACCTGCGTAGACCACATGTTTGTTACTTGCGTAGACCGCATATTCTACTTGCGTAGACCGCATTCTTATGTCCAATTTCATTGCTTGCATAGACTGCATGCTTATGATCAATTTCATTGCCTGCGTAGACCGCATGCTCCACTTACACATCTGTACCTTCACAGCATTGTTATGTTTCCCACTTGCTTTGCATTGTCACGCATTTTCAAATACATTAATATGCGTTGTACCTGTTAAGTTTGTTTTCTTTCCAGGGCACGATATTGTATGTACGGTTCATTTGAGGCTGGTGCAACCAGACGAGATGCACAGGTATATGCACAGTCTAGGAGACCCTAAATCCTCGGAAGGTGCAAGACCTTCGGTGTTTGTCGTGCTCGACGGTCTAGGAGACCTTAAATCCTTGGAAGGTGCAAAACCTTCGGCACGTTGATGTGTGCAGTTCGGTTGCATTGCCATGCATGTCTTAAGCCGCAGGTATTGCCGCGGTCTAGGAGACCTTAAATTCTTGGAAGGTGCAAGACCTTTAGTGTTCGCATTGTCGTACATCTCGAAAGCCGCGTGTTGTCGCACATTCCATGCAACATGCATTTTATACATCATTTGCATTTCAAAAAAAAAAAAAAAAAACATGCATTGTCACGCATCATCGTAAATAGTTGCATTGTCATGCATCATTGTAATATAGTGTACATTGCATTGTAGATCGTATGCATTCACTGCATCCCTTCCATCTATGGCTTGCGCCTTTCCAGGTCGAGCTTGGTCTGGTATGTGCCCATACTTCTCATGTCGAAGCATAGTTCAGTGGACCGTTCTATGTTAGACGCGGCTTGTATGTGTACATTCCTTTCCTAGGCAAGAATTTGGTTTGGCCATGCGTGCCATATCCATTGTATCCATTTCCATTGCATATCTGTGCACATTGCATTGTAGCTTTATGGCTTGCGCCTTTCCATGTTGAGCTTGGTCTGGTATGTGCCCATACTTCTTGTGTCAAAGCATAGTTCAGTGGACCGTTCTATGTTAGACCTGGCTTGTATGCGTACATGCCTTCCCTAGGCAAGATTTGGTTTGGCCCGCGCGCCATATCCACTGCATTGTAGATCGCATGCATTCATTGCATCGCCCCCCTCGTCCATGGCTCGCGCCTTTCCATGATTGAGCTTGGTCTGGTATGTGCCCATACTTCTCGTGTCGAAGCATAGTTCAGTGGACCGTTCTATGTTAGACATGGCTTGTATGCGTACATGCCTTGCCTAGGCAAGATTTGGTTTGGCCCGCGTGCCATATCCATTGCCATTTCCCCAGCATTTTTATTATATATTACATTGTAGTGTAATTTTTGCATTCGGCATTAGGATCATTATCCTTTCCCCAGCGGGTCGTTTCCCCGCTTATGTCATTCCCCCCAATACTTGTTCTTGTGTCCGTCTACATTACTCATAGTTCAGTAGACCGTTCTATGGTAGACAGACTTGTTACCTCCATCAATCTATTTGACATAGGCGTGGTTTCGAACCACTCACGATTGGATCATGATTCAATTGCCTTGCATATAGTTTGCATTGTTTGAATTACATTGTATTTTCTTTTGCATTATTTATATATTGCATATCATTTTGCATCCATTTTTTTTTTTTTTGCATTGTCATGCATGTTGCTAATAACATCGTACCTGTTGAGTTGTTTTCTTTGCAGGCACGATATTGTATGTACGGTTCATTTGAGGCCGGTGCAACCAGACGAGCCGCACAGGTATTGTATCCTCCGAGTGAGACGTATCGAGAATTGCATAATTCTCTTACATCCTTTCTGCATTGTAGTGTAGTTTGGTGTATGCTAGCTTAAAACTGTCGCATGTGTGCTTCATTACAGCTTTCTTTGCATGATCATAAGTTATGTCCGGCTCTGTGCATTGTCTTGCATTTTGCCCCTGCCTTCGGGCGCATATCTTGTCTATCTTGCATGTTTGTCTAAGTCTTGGGCCATGTCAAAAATGGGTAGTCTCTGGGCTTTGACATTCACTCCCGTCATTGTTATGACTTTCGAGTGTTGTCAAAGAGGGGCAACTGTAGACACCCCATTTTTGACCATCCTCAAGACATGGACGTCACCGTTTGAACAGTCGGCGATCATCCATGTTTGTGTTCGTTTGGAGTTCCCGAAGGCCTCGGCTACGCGCTTTGCCTTAGGATCTCCAAACTCGACCGTTTAGTGTCTAGTTTCGCACCAAACGCTTGTGTTTTGCCTTGGAGGGGCAAGGAATGCCTTGTGAGACATCCCCACACAACACCGGCCATGGCCAGAAGGCACCGGCTGGTCTTTTGTTGCCATCGGCAATATATATTGCCGGTCGACGCTATTTGTTGCCGGTCGGCACTCAATTTTATCAAAATGGCATTTTTTAGCAGCCGACTACTGTTCATCTACTTTTGGTAGATATTTTGTGCCAGCTGTGATAGCTGGCACCAACTCTGTTCCCCTCCATACACGTGTATGGAGGAATTTCCCTCTAAGCAAGCTTATTTGACAAGCTTTACAAGAGAGAGCTCTATAAGAGAGAGTCTCCTCTCTTGGCATTAGGGTTAGACAACATTTTAGAGGGTTTTGATATTAGGGTTAGGAATTTGTATCTATCCTATATCTCTCTCTTTCTTGAGCTTAGTGTGTGCGTTTTGTCTTACTTTTGCTCACAAGCACCCACCATTACACCATCCCTTGGAGCTGAGACCTCTTGAGGGTTGTTTTTGAGGTTTTGAAGCTGGTTTCAACCTAAAAGAAGCTGCTGGTCCACCATTGTTGAAGGGGTCTTCAAGGGTAAGAAACTAGTCCCTTTATTCCCCATTCTTGCATACTTGTTTTGCCTATCTTAGAACTGTTTTTTTGCTTAGTGTATAACATAAAAAAGTTCTGTTTTTAGGCCCTCTAAATAGTTCGTTTAGGGTGTTTTGTTGTTTGGAGGTGTTTGACCCCTCTTAGGCCTTGAGAGGCTCCATTTTGTGCTATTTTGTGTGAGCTCTGAGACCTTGGTGTTTGGGCCTCCTCACCACTAAAATCTTGAGAGATTTCAGAGGTGAGGATGGTGCCTTGAGGTCCCAAGAAGGAGAGGGCCACCCCCTCTCCTTGTTGTCCTTGAAATGGACCATTTTTGGCCTCTTGAGGGAGCACCTAGCTAAGCTTCATGTTGACCATGCCTTGGCTGCTTTTTGTGGTTATTATGTCATAATATGCCTCTGTTTTTTGTTGGTTTTGGTACACCATGCATGCTTAGCATACCTACCTTGTAATGCCACTTTGATGCCTTAACATGCCGTAGGTTGTAAACCCTTGTTCTAGCATGTTTTAGGCTTAGCCTTGTGAAGCTTTTGTGCTTATTTTGCCATGTTTGAGGTCTGTCCATAGTTGTTTGGGTCGGCCATGGCATGCATAGTATAGCACCTTTGCATTCCGGCTTGTTGGCCTTAAGTATTTGAGGGTATAGCATGCATTACTTACTTTGATTTAATGGTTTGGCATCATTTATAGCACCATTTCAGTCCCCTTTGCATGCTTGCATGCTTGCCTTGGTTGTCTCTTTGATGCCTTATGAGCTTGTGTTACATGCTCCATGTTTTGGCCATTGTACATGCCTTTGAATTTGAGCCACTTAGATGCAATCTAGGGGTCCCCTTTGCATGCTCTAGGTCTGCCTTGGACTTGTTTTAAGCCTTCTTGGCCTTGTGAGGCTTGGTTGGCTTAGCCATGGTTTAAGTCCCTTTGACTTGTTTCAAGAACTTGGGCCATTCATTTGCATGCTTAGTCTATTTTGTTTGCTTGGTTTGACATCATCTTAACATGATTCCGGGGCTTACATTGCATGTCATTAGTCCATGCTTAACCTCTTTTAAATGCGTTTGAAAGTTGCCTTTGTTTGCTTAAGCATAGGCCCATTAACATGTGCATGTGTGTATGTGTATTTAGTCCTTTATTTCGGGCACTATGGCCACTGTTTTGGGCCTAATTAGAGCTGTCCAAATCATGTTTAAGTCCACCCCTTGCTTGCTTGCATGGTTACCTTGCATGCTGTTTGCATGCTTGCATGTACATCTTGCATTTCCATGTTGCATCCTTAGCTTGTATGCCTAGGTTGCATTGCATCTAGCATGCATGTCTTGTTCCTTGATCTAGTGATAGGAATTAGACATTGGTTTGTTGGTTTGCATTGCATTTGACATCAAAATGTGCACACTTGGTCCCTTGGGCCATCACGCATGGAAATGCGCGATTGATGGTCCGAAAACCAAGGAACATGTCCCTTTGAGTCACTAACAGGATAAGGGACATGATTGGTGCATATATGGCTTGAATTGTATTGCCATGCTTTGCGTTGCCCTCTGTTGCTGTCAATTGCAGATTTTGCAGGAACTTTCTGCCGATCGGCAGTGTCCAATGCCGACCGGCAATCCATTGATGGCCGATGGATGCATTCTTGGCCGGTGATCACATGCCACTGCCAGTGGCCATTCTATTCAGCCGGTGGTGTCTCCCAATGTCCAGGGAAGCAATCCTGAGACTTTGGCAGTCTTCAGAGGAGTATAGCAGGGAAAACAGAGGCAGCTTGCGCATGGCAGTGCACTTCCGAGCAGGA
The DNA here is from genome assembly GCF_055761805.1 of Camellia sinensis. Lineage (NCBI taxonomy): Eukaryota > Viridiplantae > Streptophyta > Magnoliopsida > Ericales > Theaceae > Camellia > Camellia sinensis. The sequence continues at coordinate 56,797,487 of NC_138967.1, forward strand.
CCGGGCATGCGTTGCATTGGGCTCTCTTCCCGAGGCGGTTTACTGTTTTCCCTAGCTTAGTTAGTTTGTTAACTAATTAGGTAATTTGTAATAATTAATTAGCCAGGTTAGTTAATTCATTATTCAAATTGTATTATTCTTTTGGTCCCTCCGAGTGAGGGTAAATTTGTAATAAGTGTGGGTGAGTGTGTGCATGTCTTCCAACCCCCACTTCTTTCTTCCCTTTTATTTACCTGCTTATGATGGTAGATTAGGGCATGTTTAAATTAGCATACCTTATGCTATGCATGCGTGCATCCATACATTTGTCTCACATGCACCGGGCTCTGTACATCATGCTAACTGCATTTGTACTTCAATTCTAAATTGAATACGTGCATCAATTGATTACGTTTCACATGCCATGCTTAGGTTAGCCGAGCCTACTCTAATTGCATTCCGTATGCGTTGCATTAGGCATTTGAACATGGACTTGGATCATGCATTGATTGCTAACGAGTTCCCTGTTTTAGCTTGGAGTACTATGTAAGTATTTATGCTTTAGCATCTCGCATGCGTGTGAATGTTAACATGAGAGCATACTTACCATGTGGCTAGATGCTTATGTGATAAACTGTTTGAATGCCTGTGAGTGAAGGTTGGGTTGCTTGAGTTGGAATAGCTCGTTGAAATCCGTATTTTAGCCTACTTACGAGTAGCAAATTCCAAAACATTTTCCAAAACAAACGGATATGCAATGCTTTTTCCCAAATTAGGCAATCTAGTCTATACTTGTTTGTTGCGCGCATAACATAGTAATTCTAAGCTAATAAAATGGAATAAGAACACATAATGTTTTCAAAAACGGATATCACGGTTAGTAGAGGCCGATCTTCGGATCGGGCGAGAGCGGGTGCTCATAGCTGGCTTTCCCCAATCGTACCCTAGCTCCCAAACCGAGACAACTCCGGTGATGACGGACATGTGGCCTTCGGCACCGAGTCAGGGTTTCCTAAATTCCCCCATAAAAAATATTTAGGTAGGGACTCTGTATCTGGCAAAGCAGTCCATGTTTGGCACTTCTTTTCAAAAAATCTGTTTCTCAAGACGATTTGCCGGATTTGGACTCTTTGGTTCAAGATTAAGAACCGTGACACAAATCGAGTCCGAACTGTAGCAGCGAGGGCCCCCCACGCGGGCGCGTCTACAATAGGGTAGTGGTTTTGTTGAGTCTTGTTTTGCACTCATTAAGCTTGTACAAGCTTGGTTCCTTGGCCATCATGCATGAAAAATGCTTGGTTGATGGTTTAAGGGCCAAGAGTTACACTCGTTTGAGATTGTGTAATGATAAGGAGAGTAACAGTGCACACAAACCTTGAGAATACACTGCTTTGCCTCTGCTTGCTCTCTGTTACAGCAAAAAAAGAAGTTTGGGGCAGGGGTGGCCGACCGGCCACCAACAGTGGCTGATGGCCACCATCAGTAGCCGACCAACAACCAATGGTAGCCAACGGCCACCACTGGTAGCCGACCGGGCATCAATGAAGAAAGTTGCTCAGTGTGTTGGAAAAGAGGGCCAGAGGTGTTCTAGAAGTTGGTGCAATTTTCAGTGATCAAAAGTGTGCAAACAGAGGCTGCAATGGCAAGGTGGTGGCATTTTTGGGTGGAGAAGCCGAGCATGCATGCATCCCTCACCCCTCAAGGCCATTTACTTATTTTTCTTAAATAGTTAGTTGTAGCTAATTCATTCATACAAGTGTTGTAACTATTTAGTTAATTAATTCGTTTTGTAATTAATTAGCTGAATTCGGTTTGTAATAATTAGTTAACTAGAATTAGTTAATTAGTTTTGAGTTTTGTAATAATTAGCTTAGCTTAGATTAGCTTAGCTCTTATTCATTCGGACCCTCCTTCTCGAGGGCATAATGTTGTAATAAGTGTGCGTGTGTGTGTGCATGTCTGCCAATCTCGTGTCTTTCTCCCTTTTACTTAACTGCTTTTGAGGGTTGGTTTAGGAGCATCATTTTCAATTAGCATACCTCATGCTTGCATGTTTGCATCCATTCATTTGTCTTGCATGCACCGAGGCTCAGCGCATCATTCAAACTGCATTGCAACTTCAATACCTTCTTTGAATACGTGTTTAAATCGCATGTTGTTCAAATCAATTCGTATGCCATATTAGTAGTCGAGCCTATTAATTGCATCTTTTGCATGTGTTGCATTAGTCATTTAACATAGTTAGGATCAAGCATCTTTCTAACTAGTTTCTGTTTTGGCTTGGAGTACTCAGTAAGTTTATGTTTTAGCATACTTGCATGAGTGTGATTGCCATATTGCCATGTTTCACATGCTTGCCATGAGACTATGTGCTTAAATGCTTAAACTGCATGAATGCCTGTGCATGAAGGCTTGTTGCTTGAATTGGAACAATTCAACGAATGTCTGTTTTAAGCCCACTTTGTTGTGGCAAAATCATGTTTTAAGCCCACCTTGTATGGTGGCAAATCCGCATCTTTAAGTCCACTTGAGGGTGGCAAATTCAAACCATTTTCGCAAACATACATGACTTGAAATGTTCCAATTCTTGCGATCTAGTCTATACTTGTTTGTGTGCGTCACATAGTAAGGCTAGTTAAAATAACCAGAATAAGAACACATAATGTTTATAACAGAACATATCATGATTAGTAGAGGCCAATCTTTTGATCGGGCGAGAGGGGGTGCTCATTTCAGGACCTTCCCCTCTCGTACCTAAGTTCTCGAGCTGAGGCAACTTTGGTAATGACGGACACGTGGCCATTGGCACGAGTCGGGGTTTCCTAAATTTCCCCAAAAACAAAATATTTAGGTGGCAACTCTGTATCTGGCAAAGCAGTCCAATTTTGGCATTATTTGATTTAAAATCGATTTTCCAAAAAGATTTGTCAGATTGGACTCTTTGGTGTTTATCAGTTTCACATTGCACTTGTGAAACCAGATTTAGAACCACGGGAGTCCGAACTGTGAGGCCTTTTTTTTTCAAACCTTTTCGAAAGGTAGGGTGCGGAAAAAGGCAAGTCCACAAACCCTTTGGTTAACGGATCCGTAATATCGTCCTTGGACTGTATATAGTCTATAGTGACAACACACGAGAGTAATTGTCGTATCGAACTTTGTCTTTGACAAAAATGTCTAGACCTTCCATCTATACCCTACCAATACTTGATTGGTTGTCGCAAAGTATACAAAATTGCTAGCACAAGTTTTGATCAACATGGAATAGCTTCAAGAAAATGACAAAACGATTCAGTTACTTTAGTAGATTTATCTAAAGTACTAAATTCTGATTCCATCATTGATCTTGTGATACACATTTGCATGGAAGATCTCCAAGACAAGATTGCAGCTCCAATTAGAGAAAACATATCCACTAATGGATTCATCGTCTTTGTATTTGATATCCAATAGGTGCCTTTGTAGCCTTCTAGTACAACTAGATATCAAATGTGATGTAACCCATAATCCCAGCTTCATTGTAAGTACGTTAGTACCCGCACAAACGCCTTCTAAATATAGGCATTGGGATTACTCGTGTATCAGCTTAGCCTACTAATTGAGTAGGCTATACCCGACTTTGTACAACTCATCAGATACTTCAAACATCCAATGACCTGAGAATATTCCATTATTCTTGGTCAAACGGAGACTGAAGTCTATTGAAATCTTTAACACACTTGTATTTGACTTATACTTCTCAAGACTCTTATCAAAATAATGAGACTGAGAAAGTACACTACCAATAGATGGTAAGGAAATCTTAATTCTCAGATATACATCTGCAAGGCCCATGTCAAACTTAGAGTTCAACATCCACTTGATAGTATTGAATTGCTTCTCATAACTACCAACAATAAGCATGTCACCTACACACAAACACAACGTGACATATACTATTGTCATTGTCTTTGACATAAACACATTTGTTGTCATGCCCCACTTTTTACGCCAACGGATACCATTACCAAATCCTTTATTATAACACAATTTCAGAGATCATGCGCGGAAATTCAATACAATAATGAGTACTATTATTAAAGGTTCTTTCATTCGAATATGAAGTGAATGCGACATGAGTTTAAAATAAATAAATTGCCCATAGGCTTACATTTTTTAAATTAAAAGAAAAGGTTTAACCCTTTACATCAATGGCATTCCACCCACAAACAAAAGGCACTGTGGCCAACACATAAAGAACATTCTCGATCTTGAAACACTTCTCGACGTTCACGTGAAAAAGGATTAGCAATGTGGGATGAACATAAAGACCAGTAGAGATCCCAATGATCCTAAACAATGACAATATACAGATAGCTATGATCATCAATGCTTTAAATCTTATCATATACATAATGTGATGGTTTATACAAAAATATACTTATATAAGAACTTTTCTCAAAATCCTTCATTTCATTCAACAACATAAGTAATTCACTTTTCTTTCTTCTTGTTACGTGTTACCACAATTCATATGACAATAACAAATTCCTGAAAACAATTTCACAAAGCCCATTACATTTTCTACCACTTTCTGGACTTACACCTGGTTTGTCTTCTTGAAACATGTTCACAAGTATTCAATGTCCTTCACATTATTCACAATCTCAATACAATACCTACGTTCGGCTTATACACATTCATATCTATACATATATACATCTAATACAAAAGGAAAACAACAAGCAACTAGCAACTATCTACTCAACAAATGAGACAACTCGGCCTTTCTGAACCATAACCATCATAACCTATAATATACACAGATACACTGAGACAATAATGATAAATAAGTTATGCTCTACCTGCCTTGAGCATGGTAAGCCAAGGATACACCTTTCCATAACGAAATGTCAATTTACCAAATACAAGCCGGAAGGTAATGGTACCTCTGCCAATTTACTAGACACCGACTGGAAGGAAATGGTACCACTGCCAAGTTCTCCAGGCACTAGCTGGAAGGTACCGATACCTCTCATTCTAAGCGCGGCCAATTCTCCAGGCGCTAGCTGAAAGGTAATGGTACCCCTCAATCGAAGCGCAAACACATTTCCAACCATCACATAATTTAACAAATATAAATAACCCAAGGGTACTACATACACATAATCTATTCAATATCACAATATTATCCTCCACTGATGACCAATGACAAAACCTCTGAGCATAGATATTTAAACACACATAATACAATAATTCGATGTTCGCTTGACCTTAAGTCCCAACAATAATGACAATAACAATATTGAAAAGCTTTAAAATCCATCCCCAAGCATCAATTCTAGATGTACAATATGCCATGGTCTCTTTCTCTTATAAAAATCAACTCTTTTGTTTTCCAAGTTAACATGTTCAAATCTTTATCCAAAATCTATCCTCTTTAATTTACAAAACTAAATCCATTCTACTTGTTTTGAAAAATCGAAATCCATTCCCTTTGCTTTAGAAAACCAAATCCATGAATGTCAAAGCCATAGCTCAACTCAATTTAACATGATTAATCAAGAATAATTCCAATACTATGGTTAATCCAACATTTTATCAATTAACACAATCACACAATCCATATAATCAAGCACAAAATATTATACAACTTTCTCTCATCTTTAATCCATTAAGTCTATACTATTAAATTAGATCCTTTTCTCTCTCTCTCAACATCAACATGCTAAACTATTCCCAAAGAACCCAAACAACAATTTATATAATAATTTCCAACCCCCAAGTAACAAACCCTAAATATCTCTCATATGATTTTTTTAAAAAGAACTCCAATATACATGGCTTTTATGTAGTAAAAATCTACCACATAACTATCTATAGACGAAGTATTGAAGAAGAGCAAGAAATTCCTACCTCTTGAAGCGAAGAAGAGATAACCCAAAAATCATCGGCGACGAAACCACAAACTACTCAGATCAATAGAAATCTCTTGACAAGATCTACAACCTTCCCAAAGGACCAAGGTGAAAAGATGGCTCTAGGTGAGTAGATCTGAAGATCTAAGTGTGAAAAAGTTAAGTTTAGAGAGAAGAGAGAAGTCATGGTTTGAGAGGAAAAGAGAAGAAAAAGTAATGAGAGGAAAGTATTTTGGAACCTATTTATAGTGGCTAGGCACTAATAGAACAATATCCCCAAAGTCAAATGAAAAGAACAAGTCAAAACCCCCCCAAAAGTAGGGCCCAAACCGACTCAAAAATCTGAAAATTACACACAGGGGTCGACCCTTCAGACAGAGTTGTCAACCCTTCAGGAAGAAAAGCTGAGACACTAATGTGTGTAGCAGGCAAGGGTCAACCCTTAGAACCCTAAATTTCAGTAGCCAATTCCAGATTCAGCAATAGACAAGGGTCGACTCTTCTTAGACTAGTGTTGACCCTTGAGGCCAACAACAAAAGGGTAGTGTCGACAACACCAAGATTGGTGTCAATCCCAGAACAAGATTTCTAAGTTCCCAAACAACTTTTCAATGTAAACAAGCGTGAACAAACAATCCTAACAATTTCAGATTTCATACAATTGCAATCACACTCACCATAACTGATGATCATGTATCAAAGTAATCGAGGCCTTCTCTTTGCCGGTATCCTTTGATAACAAGCCTATCTCATTGATTTTCATTCACTTGCATCCCAAGGCTTACTACCTATGCAAGATAAACTTAAATTAATAACTTATTTTCAGAGAAATCATAGTTTCAAAGAAGCTTTTAGTCTCACTAGCTACCATATAGGTTTAAGAAGATTTAGATAGAAGAACTTTAAAGTCCTAGCATGTTAACATCTTCTAGACTCATCTCTTTTTTCATGAAAATCATTTCCTCAATTTCACGATAATATTCTTGTGTAAATCTGAATATCATATTCGCCCACAAAAAAACCGATATGCACTACTATATTGTGCATAACCATTGAATACAAAGTCAACGGATTTTTAGGCTTATCCTAATCCTCTTGGGTTTAGGTATTACCACATTTTGCATGACACCCCCGCATTTATAGAATTTATATGAAGGCTTTTGGCCTTTTCAAAAATTCATACAGGGTCTTTAAACATTTTCTTGTGTCACAATGATTATGCAACTCTTAAAATTATATCACAAAAAATACATTCTCAGACCGTCATCAACTGAATTAAGTCATTTTCCAATTCAAGGCACCCAACAAATTTGGTCCAAAATGTCACTCTGAAGCCAACAACCTTACTATTAGGAAACACAAATCCAATGTTCAATGGTCTACTATTCGAAACTGAATAACATGACCAGTAGTCTTATCACTAGGAATCACTAATTTCTTAGCATGTGGTCAGTAGACATTCCACTACTAGGAATCACAATGTTTTGACATGTGATCAGTAGTCATTTCACTACTAGGGATCACAACGTCTTGACATAGGATCAGTAGACCATTTCATTACTAGAAATCATTATATCTTGACAAATGATCAGTAGACTCTTTTACTACTAGGAACCATCATGTCTTAACATATGATCAGTAATCTATTTACTACTAGGAACTACAATCTCATAACTGAGTAGCCAGTGGTCTAACACCCCTTAGGAACCACAAGTTTTCCATCTCTGTGATCAGTGATCTTGTACTCACTAGGAGCCACCAATTTCAGAATATATTTTGAATTTAAAAATTCAAAAATATATTTACCCACCCTAACGAGTTGTCTCATATTAGCTCTTAAGCAAAGTCACACAGCAATCATACATGCTATAATTGACACAAGGATAACATACTAATTGCCTCTGATTAATTTAGAGATATTATCATGAAATCTTATGATTTCCTCTAATCACACTTGATCTCTCTAGATTTTTCTTTAAGAACCTCGCAAGGCTTAAGGTTGTCAGTTGGAATAACATTTTATGTTATCACTTCTTGAAGCCATTTCTGAAAAATCACAACAGAATTATACTATTTTGTTTTTCCAGAAACTAAACTTAACACTAGAAAATCCAAAGTCTGAAATTTAATTCAAAACTGATCTCACCACTTACCCTAGAATCGAACATGGTCAGGAAAGTTTTCAAGAAGACTGGAGGGGTCACACTGGTCCCACTTCAGACCAAGTTAACCTTAGACAAAACTTTCAAGAGCATGTTGACTCCTAGCTAATGGAAAAAAAATTTCAAATTAAGTTTTTCAGGTGATAAACTAAGTTAAAACAAATAAAGTTTACAAAACTTACAAGCAATTAAAAATTGTTATCAGAATTACACCACTCATAAAAGTTAACTAGTACTCGCGGAACCTAGCCTATTATTTCTAAATAAAAATCATAAATATTTTAGCTGATGCTAAAATCTTGTTTCTTCTCCCAAAAAAAATCAAAGCACTTTGGAAATAATCAGATTATAACCAAAAACTTTCTCAAAACTTGGTTTCCTATCACTTTGAGAATAAAAAGATTAAACCCAAAGACTTCCTCTAACCATAAAGGTTTGAAACCAAATCCATCTTAGTTCATTTTTGAACAAATAAGAAATACTTTTTAGCCAAGGCTAAACTTTGGTTTCTATTAGAGAAAACCAAAACACTTTGGGAATAACTACAACTGCTGCAATTACAAATTGTTTAAATCTGCAAAACGAAGTTCATGGTTACATCTGGAATCGTCTGTTTAGCCAAAAACACACTTCTCCACTTGTAATGCTTATCTTTGTATAAAACACATTACAAAACTCTATTCTCGTTGCCGCTAAATCTCCATGGTCACTGTTCATATACACACTTGGATACACGATGAGTTAATGAACCAATAAAGTGAATATTACACAAGTAATTTCAGCTATAACTCGTAATGTGTAATTCAAAGGTTATAGATGCATTGCAGTTACAAGAATGTCATGAGTTGTATGGCTACAAATCAATTATAGATAAAGGAATATTATGTTCATCATGTTAGCAATCCAACCATGCAATTATGAGCAAATATATATAACAATAGAGTTAAACTTCCACTTACCATTCCATGAATACAAAACATATTTTGGAGCAATTTCCTTGATTATCCATTAAGATATAAAAGAACTCATAATCGGTACAAACAAAAATAAATAGAATGAATAAGAGTTAATATCATTACAATGCCAAGCTATACCACCATGCAATAATGCAACATGATCATAAGCAATCACATAAATAAGACCGTTGTTTTACTAATTTTTTTCCTAAAACAAACCTGTTTGGAGATACTTTATACCGTCAAAAACCTTTCGACTAGCCGAATCTCTTGAAATTCTCCAAATCCAGCTATTAGTTTTTCCCAGAATTTAATTAATCAAATTAAATCGACATTATCACCACACTTTCAAAACAACATATGGAATAAATCCAAAATCAAATTGAACTATAAAGTGAATAATTAAATTCACTAAAATTCCGAAGGTCCAATATTATTCCTTATTCCATGCAAAGGTAATCATAAAAAATTAGTAGTCCAATTTACTAATTCTAATTTATTTTATTTGTTCGTATTATATATCATCATTTCTCACTAAAGTAAACCTATAAAGAAAGTTAGCTACAAAAGAAAACAATCAAACCAATCAAACAAAATAGTAAGAATCTTATATAATAAAATTTTTATTTTTATAAACTCCTAACAACTTAAACACTTACAATCAAATAACTCATGCAATAACAACTAATTAACATAAAATAAATTGCATGATTAAATTATTAGAAATAAACAATTCAAAACATTCCAATAACTATAGAAAATTAAATTAATTTTAATTCCAAGAGTTACAACAATAAATTAAAATAAAAACTAAATTATTTTTTCAAAAACTATTTATAAAAAATCTGTTTTAAGTTTGTTGGTATTTCCCCATAATTATACATGAAAAATATATAAAATAAATTAAATAGAAATGATAAAACAATATTTTTTTTTATTAAAATGATGAGATACAGAATAAACGACACAACTAAAAATACAGAAATTAATTAGATTACATTATTAATAGAACAAATTATTGATATGGATAACTAAAGATTAGAACTCATCTTTGTAAACTAAATATTGAAAAATTTAAGAACAAATGATAAGAAAAGAAGCAAGCCGAAGCCTGCACTAGACAGTTTTCTTAAAACAGATTCACCGCCTCTCGATGGATGCTGGAGGTACGCCAGCGTCTGTCTCCCAAGATACGACGATCAAAACCAGCTAATAAAGAAGCACCTTCTGAATAGTTTTGGCAAACTTGACAATGGATGCACTCTCTCTAACAAGAACCAAAGAAGGGGCTAGCAAAAGAAAATAGGAAAATTTTTCTTTGGTGTAAAAAACCATCTCTAACTTTTTATCTTAAAATACCATCTCCATTTTCCATAAAAAAATCTCTTCAAAATTCTTCTTCCAAGTTGGAGGGAAAATGCCTCTATTTATACAAGTAGGGAAAACCCTAGCCATGAAGGCTATGCATCAATAAGGTCATCAAATGCTATTTACCAAGGCCACCAACTCTAGCCATTAGGGCTAGAGTTACAAAGGTTGAAAACGTGTGGCCACTAATATGGTTATCAACTCCATCATCAAAAGATGAGAGTTACAAAACTTATATTTCTCATGTGCTTAATATATACAAATAAATATGTATATAATGATATTTGAATAAACCAACTAGATGGGTCACAAAATGGGTACTAATGTTGGGTCGCAACCCGATCCAAGCCCAATTCTCAAACACATGCATAAGCTAAGCCTAACACAACATAGCTTAGTCCAAGTTCAAGATTAAGTCCAAATCCAAGTTCAAGACCAAGACCAAACCCAACATATGCACAAGCACAAGCCTAGGCCCAGTCCAGACTAAGACTAAGTCCAAATCTAAGCCCGACTTTATTGATGCCCACTTTATGAAACAATTCTCATTCACAACTCAATGGCTTCGGCTTAATATTTTTGTATTGAAACCTTCTCACTTGAGAATACAAAACCACTCAGACCCACCTCAACCGGTGGTTGAGTCCTACTTTAATTTCGAATTAAAGTTGCCAAAAATCTATTATTTTCCAACAAAAAGTTGTTTTCTGATACTCTGCACATGCATGTGTCTACAAATTCATAAGGATTTGACCCGTCGGGGTTCATATGGATTTGACTCATTTAGAAGATTGTGATAAAAAAAGATTTGTTTCCAGTGACTGGAACACAAGATAGGAGTGTCTTGAAAAGTGTGAAGCCTAAAGGGCCAGACAATCTGAAACTGAGGATAGCTGATTGTCGAAGTGTGTTTTTGGATGCAATCAAGAATGTTAATTGTTGCAATGCAGGACCATAATGGAGAACAGACAAATTGAAGTGGTGATTTCATTCAAAGTTCTACTCAAGGAAATTCTTGGGAAATTGTTGCTTCCACCAGCAAGTTATGTAGTTGAGAGGTATGGACCAGATCACAATCCATCTTTGATAACAAATGTTGAAGATGGTTACTGGAAAAAGAGGATTTATGGAAGAAAGAAGCTAAGCAACAAGCTGCATTTCAAGCAATTGAACATTTGAAGAGTCGTTATGGAATTCAGATTCACGATATCAACTTTAACAAGTTCGTATGCAGATTTGTGTGACTTGTACATAAAAATTTTTGCTGAAAATGAAGACTTGAAGAAGCAGCTGAAAGATGCGTTTGATCCTAGTGAAGAATCATTTGATCAAAACATGGAATGATGAAATTCAAAATGAATGAGGAATTTAATTTAGAATTAATGTTAGATTAAAATGTTTAGTTTATGTATTAGAATCTTAAAGTTTGAAGTGTCAATTGGTTAAGTTCAATGTGTTTTGGTGAATGTATTCAGGAAAGTACATGAATGTATTTGGTGAATGTAACAAGTCCTCTCCATAAAGAGGTTAGCGATCATTGTAACAATATAATAAAGACAAAACAATAAAGGAAAAGAAGAAATTTGAATATATAGAGTTTTGATTAAGGTATTTGTGTCTCCTTAGGAGCTGAAGGTCGTACATCTCTACAAGTTTTGTTTTATATATATGAGTGAGTTATGTTTTATTATTATCAATGTCCTCCATCCTTGCTAGTGTCCATAAATCTATTAAGAGTTCCTAATCGGAACCGAATTTTGTTAGGCCTTGTTTGATTAATAGGATTAATGGTAAAATGATTAATAATTCTATGAATTAATGTAAAATTAGTTATGAAATGAAATTAGTGAGGTAACCATTTATTATGTATTCATTTTTTTTATATTTCTTTCATATTTGAAATTATGATCGCTAGCCCCTCTCAATGTTAAAAATTCATTGATTTCGTTGAATTGAATATCCGTTGTACATGTAATTTGATTAATAAAATTTACAATCAAACATAAGATTGTGAGTCCATGAATTAAGAATTTCAATCATATGCTATAATTCTAGTAATCAAACACGCTCTTATAGTTTCAAGGGAGATGAGGGTTGTCAAGGAGGAAGAGAGGGGGTCACCAATGAAGAAAAGGATTTGCAGTAGGAAATGGGAACTGGGGGAGGCGACTGAAGGAGGAGCTACCAAAGGAAGGTTGTTGGAGTGGGGGTCCAAAGGGTAGAGTTAGAATAATGGTGGCTGCTCGTTAGTCAACTTCCAATATTTTCTATATAAAAAGATGACTAAAAAAAGCCAAATTGTATATTATTTTTTGGTCCTTGATTTCCTGTTGACAATAATAATAATAACAATAATGCAGTAATAATTTTAATTCTACATTAAACATCACTACTAAAAGGATATAGATGAAATATCATTTTGCCCCTTAAACTTTTTCGCATTTTTCAATTTAACCTGTGGATTTCGATTAATAACAATTTTACACTCAAACTTTCAAAATTTTGATAAATTTGGCCCTTATCGTCACATTCTATCTACAATTGGACAGAATGTGCTGACATAGCATCAAAGTTCATTTGAAATTTCATTTGAAATTTCATTTTACCCCTCAAACTATACCTTAAAAATCAATTTGCTCCCCAAATTAATTAAAAATTAATTTGCCTTCCAAACTATACTTTAAAAATCAATTCCCCCCCCCCCCCACATCAGCACATTCCCTCCAATTATTGATAAAATGTGACAGCAAGAGTCAAATTGATCAAAATTTTAAAAGTTTAAGTGTGAAATTAATATTAATTGAAGTTTAGGAGTCAAATTAAAAAATGTGTGAAAGTTTAGAGGGCGAAATGATATTTTCAGATACAACACAAACCTTATGGCAAAACATTGAAGTCAATGTTTCAAAAAGAGAGCAGAGAGAAGTTTGATTGATTAATACCGTTTCATCTAGAGAGCACTTTGTCTTTCTCTTCTATGAAAACTCATCTTTGAACATCACCAGAGATCTGAATCCAGTGTAACTGCCACATTCTTTGATATATATATATGTCATCTGAAACTGGTGAAGGCAATTTTGAGCATTTAATTTCGCAAAAATTCATACTTTGTTGTTTTGATTGATCGAAAAATCATTTTATTCATTTTTTTTAATTTTATATTTAATATTAATCTTATTTGAAAAATATCAAAAGAAATGAATATACATATATAAATTTTATTAAAAAGAATCTATAAAACTCAAACTATGAGATTTAATTTTTTTTTAATACAAAATAAATTTGTTTCACAAAAAATACGTCGTAATGGCCTTAAAAATTGGGAGAATTACATCCCAATCGCACAAAGGTTTTTTCTTTTTCTTTTTTTGTTTTAACACAAATATGACTTGCACCCACAACATTTCACTTCCATCCCATCACAGAATCACTTACACTCTACATGTTTTTGTAATTTTTTTTTTCCTACTATAATTCTCCCTTAAAAATTTAGCACATGAAAGTATTTCTAAATAAAATTAAAAATTAAATTTATAACTTGAGCCCTCATAACAAAATAGTACGAATTAAAATTAAAAAAATTATTTAAAAAAATTCTAAACTAATCAAACTGCCACTCGTAAAAGTCATGCCAGTGCCCAATTGTGAAGGTTAACACGGCTTCACAAGACCCCATAATCACGCTGTAAGGTTGTTGATGGGGTCCACACTGAAATCACACCACACCGAGTGTTGAACTCTATTGCCTAAGTCAACTCGTGGGTGTGCTACATTAACTCCTGTTTCAACCAGAGACCACTCTTTGTTTCTTTCTCATCTCTCAAAAACTCATCTTTTTTTTTTTTTTTTTTTATCATCTTCTAGTGTTACTGGTATATTCTTTCATATATTTAGGCTCCCAAATATCAAAGATATGTCTGGTTTAAGTGCTGATGATGCAGTTTCAAGCGTTGTGATTGAATCTGAGTACTCATGCCGTTGCTTTTCACTAGTTGAGATACAATCAATGACCAACAATTTTAATGAAGAATTAGTTATTGGAATTGGTGGATTTGGTAAGGTATATAAGGGGTTCATCGACAACAGTGCTACAGCTGTTGCCATAAAGCAGTTGAAAGCAGAGTCCAATCAAGGAGCAGAGGAGTTCTGGAATGAGGTCAAGATGTTGTCTAAGCTCCGACACACTCATCTTGTTGCTCTGATTGGCCAATGCAACGACTGCCAAGAAATGATCCTCGTTTACGAATATATGGCTCGTGGGACCCTAGCCGATCATCTCTATAATAGAAGTAGAAACGAAACAGAAATTAGTACTTTTCATCTCACATGGGAGCGAAGGCTCAACATTTGCATCGGTGCAGCAAGAGGGTTAGACTACCTTCATACTGGTACCGATCAAAGTTTCATACACCGAGATGTGAAGACGACAAACATTCTGTTAGATGAAAATTGGGTAGCAAAGATTGCAGATTTTGGACTGTCCAAAGGCACTACAAGCAATTCAGCAACCCATGTTAGCACAAAAGTCAAAGGTACATTTGGGTATTTAGATCCAGATTATTTTTATACCCACAGACTAACCAAGAAATCTGATGTGTATGCTTTTGGTGTGGTGTTGTTGGAAGTGCTCTGTGGGAGGCCACCAGTGGATACAAGCCTCAAGGAAGAGGAAATTAGTTTAATCCTTTGGGCTCAACAACACATTAAAAAAGGAAAGGTTGATCGAATCATTGATCCCTCATTGAGTGGACAAATAACACCACAGTGTTTAAAGTACTTTGTAGAAGTTGCCTACAATTGTTTACATACTAGTCCAAAGAAAAGGCCTACAATGGGTGAAGTGGTGGGGACTCTTGATCTTGCATTGGTGTCACAACGTAAAGGAAGGTCGGAAGGAATGATTGGAAAGATGTTTAAGGGTATTGCAATTGTGCCAAAAGGTATGAATCAGTGGTGGGGGGAGAGAAAGGACAACGGTTCAAAGAGTGGACCGTCAAAGGATTTGTTTTGGGAACCACTTTCGAATGGTGTTACCCGACCACTTCGTCATTTTTCACTTGCCCAGATTCGAGCGGCTACAAATGACTTCAAACAACGACTCACTTCTGTGGAAGGAACGACTCGAGATTTGCCTTGGTGCAGCACGATGACTACAACATCTCCATGAGAGTGTGAAGCAAAGAGTCATCCACCATGACATAAATCCAGCTAATATTCTGTTGGACAAGAATTGGGTTGCAAAACTTTTTCATTGCGGGTATTCCAAATCAATGTACGATAAAACATTAGATTGACAGCAAAATCTGATGTATATTCATTTGGTATGGTATTGCTGTTGCGGATCGTGGGCACACCAGGGGACACTCACAAGCAAAAACACAAGAGTTTTAACGTGGTTCGGCAAACCGGCCTACGTCCACGGGAGCGATGTTGTTATATATCAACAAATGGAGGAGATTACACACTCTCAACTCACTGTCTCTCTATATAACACACTCACTCACACTCTCTGACAAACAGAAAATAGCTCTCACTAGCTCTCTCTGTTTTGTGCCTTTCTCTCAGCAATGTTTTTCCATTTGCCCCTGTCTACAACTCACCATCACCATTCCATTTTATACACCTTGGAGTAGGTGGGAGTGCCATTGGGTAGCCTCCATGCTTGACTTCGGCAGCCTCCTTCTTTGACATGGTTGGTAGCCTACTTCCTTGTTGACCAACCAAGGTGTGTTCACAAGACAATTTCCCCTTCACATGGGGTGAATTCAACAAATCACCCCCTCAACCCATGTGAGGTGATCCACTGCACACACTGCTGCTAATCTTGTCACGCCCAAATTCAACAAAGTCTGCATCTCTTCACTGAGATGCTTGCACCCCCTTGCCTGGAGTGCCCGGCACCCCCTCACTGGGGTGCCATGCAAAGCTTTACTTTGCAACTCTTTGAGATGGCATCTCTCCCTTCCATCCAGTCTTGGAGAGATCCCAATATGTCTCTAATTCAGGAGCAAAAGAAACTTTCTTTCCTGGGACATGCTTTGCTGTCTTGGTCTCTTTGCTCTGAGCTGTCTTTAAAATTGGCCGCAATGGCTCCGTCTTGTGCACCTCCGAACTGCCTCCATGCGTTCTTGTACACTTTGGTTGCCATGTCTGCTGGGCCCTATGTCTCTTCTGTGCATGTCTTGTACGTCTTGCCCGGTAAGTGACAGTAGCTCCGTCTGTCACAACCTTCTCCACAAGCCTGTACAGATTCCCCTCCAGTCGTCCATGTAGCATCACCGTATCTCCATGGATGACTTTGAGATTTCCTTTGCTAGATGTGAAGCTATAACCTTTCATGTCTAGCATACTTAAGGAAATTAGATTCTTCTTCAGTCTTGGCACGTGTCGGACTCCATCCAACGTGAAAATTTTTCCATCTTCCATTCTCAGCCGTACTGTTCCCATGCCAACAATCTTACTCACAGTGTTGTTAGCCACTCGAACAATACCTCCATCCTTGGCTTGGTAGGTAGAAAAAAGTTTCTTATCCATGCATATATGATATGTGCTTCCGGAATCTAAGATCCAGTCAGGTTTCGTCATACTCGACGAAACTGTAAATGCATACTCATCCTTAGCATTTACTGCAGCAGCGACATTTGATGAGCTCGCCTGTTCCTTTTGTGCTTTGTCCTCCTTGAGCTTTGCACAGTCTTTTATGAGGTGATCCTCCTGATCACAGTAATAACACTTTCTCCTGAAGCCTGACCTTGATTGCGAACGTCCTCTTGATTTGGATCTACCCCGTCTATCATTGGACCTACCTCTGTCTTGCTCATTTTCTGAGGCAACCATGGCATTTCCTTCTGGGTGTTTGCTACTGCTACCTTCCTGTTTCTTCATCGACTCATGAGAAATGAGCGTAGCAATCACCTCATCCAGTCCAAGAGCATCCTTCCCGTACAATAGAGTTGTCCTGAGATGCTCATATGATGCAGGTAGAGAGACCAGCAAGATCATAGCCCTATCTTCCTCCTGGGTCTTGTCTCCAATGGTGTCCAATTCCATTGTGATCCTATTGAACTCGTCCAGATGTTCTGTGAGGTTCGCACCTTCTGGCATTCTAAGTGTATATAGCTGCCTCTTTAGAGATAACCGGTTTGTCAAAGATTTTGACTTGTACCTCATCTCTAACTTTGCCCATAGCTCCGCCGGATCTACTTCACTGATGACTTCCCGGAGTGTGTTGTTCCCGAGATACAACTGAATTGTACTGTTTGCCAATTCCCTTAACTCCTCCCACTTGTCATCCTTTATGTCTTCCGGTTTGTTGGACTTTTTGAGAAGAGCTTTCACCAGACCTTCTCGTGTTAAAATGTTTTTCACCCTTTGCTGCCACAGGGTAAAGTCATTACTACCATTAAAAGGCTCAATCATGAAACTTGCGCCTTTTCCTGCCATTGTAAATTTCTTCCCTTTTTAAAGAAATTCTGATTTAAGAATCTGACCGTATGGATGGGTCCGGAATATTTCAAATAGTTGGAACGCACTATTGGATCGCCAAAAAACGGACTCCGAATGGCCTAGATCTAGCCAAAAGAGTTTGAATGCCTCCGATTCAAAAACTAACCGTACGGATGTGTCCGGAATACTCCAAATAGTTGGAACTTACTATTGGATCGCCAAAAACGGACTCCGAATGGCCTAGATCTAGCCAGAACAGTTTCAACGGTTCAGATTTGCTGAATCTGGTGCGCCTGAGAAGCACCAGATAATTCCTCCGGATTGGCAGGTCAACGGCTCGGTCAACGGCGCAGGAGCGCGGTCAACGGCGGCTCAGCGGCGCGGCTTGGCTGGCGGCGCGGCTCCGGCACGGCTCGGCCAGGTCAGCGGCGCGGTCAACGGCTCGACGGCTCGGCTTGGCTCGGCGCAGGATGACGTCAGCCTGACGTCAGCTTCACGCGCGCCCCCACTCGTCTTCTTCCTTCGTCGGCGCGTGGGGCGCGTGTGTGCGAGTGGTCTTCACTCGCGATATTCAGGTGGCGCGTGGCGGCGCGTTACACCTCCGATTGGCCTGTGGTTTGAAGTTTTGGACTCCTCTCCTCCTGGCCTTCCTCCTGGTATGCTCAAAAGTGGATTTCGACCACTTCGAAATCTGGACACTTTCGGAAAAAACTCGATTTTTCTCCACCCGGGCTCTGATACCAATTGTTGCGGATCGTGGGCACACCAGGGGACACTCACAAGCAAAAACACAAGAGTTTTAACGTGGTTCGGCAAACCGGCCTACGTCCACGGGAGCGATGTTGTTATATATCAACAAATGGAGGAGATTACACACTCTCAACTCACTGTCTCTCTATATAACACACTCACTCACACTCTCTGACAAACAGAAAATAGCTCTCACTAGCTCTCTCTGTTTTGTGCCTTTCTCTCAGCAATGTTTTTCCATTTGCCCCTGTCTACAACTCACCATCACCATTCCATTTTATACACCTTGGAGTAGGTGGGAGTGCCATTGGGTAGCCTCCATGCTTGACTTCGGCAGCCTCCTTCTTTGACATGGTTGGTAGCCTACTTCCTTGTTGACCAACCAAGGTGTGTTCACAAGACAATTTCCCCTTCACATGGGGTGAATTCAACAATTGCTGTCAGTATTATGTGGTAAGGAGCCATATGACAACGTGGAAGGCTGGGGTATGTCATTAGTACGTCGGTTCATGAATGGTATCAAAACCATTGATCAAGTCATTGATCCAAGTCTGATAGGGAAAATAGCACCAAAATGCTTGAAGGAATTTGTTAATATTGCATTAAGTTGTCTACTTGATCAGGCCAACCGGCGACCCTCAATAGACATTGTGGTAAGGAGCCTTCAATCTGCATTACTACTACAGGAGGCTTGGGAGAATCATTGTGAGATTGGTGCTGAGTTACCTGTGATTGACCTTTCTTGTTGTAGCGTTTTCTCTATTGATGGTTACATGACAATTGGTGGGGTGAGCCTTTTTCCATCAAATATTGATGACGATCTTGCTTCAAATCTTGACGGAGGATCGAATGGGTACCTGTCAGATCCAGATTTTGATAAATTGATTCGTTAATTAAGAAGCTTTTGGATTTGACTGTTTTATACTACATGTACGTCTTTCCATTTTATTCGTTTGGTGTCTTTTATTTATTTATTTATTCATTTTTTATAGTTATGTTTGACATATGTTGGTGTATATATGTTAGACAATTTTTCATAGTTGGATGTTCGGATTGATGAAATTTTCTCTTGTCATCGTTGAATTTTTATATTCTCGTGAATGTGTTGGGATTTCCTTCATGGTTAATTGTCTAATGTGATTGGGTGATAATCAGTATATTAACCAATTCACAAGGGGATAAAATATAATTTTCCCTATTTGTAATATATCTTCTACAAGTGGAAGAACAAAAACAAAAAAACAAAACAATCACATAAATATCTATTTGTGTTCGCTTTTTTTTTTTTTTTTTCTGAACTATACTTGGTTTAGCTTGGTGCATCCATTATTACTTGCACTATGCAAACACCCAGACCAAGGCCAACCCTGAGGTATGGCCAGAAAGGCATTAGCCTTTGAATTCTGTCTAAAAAATAGTGCTCCCAAATGATATAGTTCTCATGTTATGTACAATTAATTGAAATGACACTTCTGGAAAATGGACTTTTAGCGGCGTTTTAAAAACGCCGCTATAGGTAGTCAAAGCGTCGCTAATTCTTTTTGTGACGTTTAGTACAAACGTCGAGGACGCGGCCGTCGCTATAGCTTTATGGCGTTTGAATAACGTCGTTATATTAGTATAGGCGGCGTTTTTACAAACGCCGCCAAATGTCCTGCCCTATTTATACTGTGACGTCACTATGACATTTAACGACGTTTTGAAAACGCCGTTAAAAGCATTTATACATTTTAAAAATCTATCCGTTGGGGTAGGGATATAGTGACGTTCAAAAACGCCGCCATAGCCTTTATTTTTATTTTTTTTATTATAAAAATTGTGCTAATTTTATATGGTTGAAAAAAATACCTGTCATAAACAATTATTAAGAACTGATGTTTATTAAAATAATAAATAAACTAAATTTGAAAACAAAATTAAAAATAAAAAACAATGCAATAAGATGTGATACATGTACAATTACAGAATATATCTAGACACAAAATATATTAGAAATCCGTGAGGATTTATTTACAAAGTCAGGCTTGAGAACTCGTGCAGAAAGCAGAGAAGACAACCATACTCCTAATGACACAATACTGATAGTAGCAAAAGCTTGGCCCAGTTCATAAACAAAAATTTCTTTCTGAACGAGGCAAACTTTGCCAATCTGTCCTCCTGCAAAAAGTCACAGCCAGGACCAAATTAGAAAGGTTAATATCAGTACAATAGATTGACACATTAGATTAGAATGGAAAACACTAGATTAAATTAACTTAATGCATACAAGTGCATACCCCAAATCAACAATGATGATGCTGACATTATCTTGTGAACGTCGGTCCTGTAATATAGATAAATTCAATTAATCAAATCTATATAAATGAGCCAAAAAGCCAAGAAGCCACAACCAAGTTAAACACATCACCCATAGAAAATTAACTTCACCTCTCTCTCCTAACAGACAAAGGGGTAAAACACATCACCCATAAAAAATTCAATTAATCAAATCAATATAAATGAGCCAAAAAGCCACAACCAAGTTAAAAGCAGTACCATATTCTCATTGAAGCTCAATATTGAAGCTACATTACCACAGCGATAACAATAATTTGGAGCAGACCATACCTAATAAGCCAAGAAGCACACAGTAAAATTAATTAAAATATCACCAAATCTGAAGTGATGTTATATACACTAGTCATGTTACATAGACTCAAGTCCCCCTATCAAGTGTGGATATTATACATCTAAACTCCCAAATTTCTTGGCATGTTTCTCTTATTTCTCAAGGTAGAATACTGAGCTCTAATTGAGCTCTAGTGAGGTGGAAAATAAAAAAAATAAAATTACTACAGCAGTGATTCATCCCCTTAAAATTACTACAGCAGTGATTCATCCCCTTAAAATTAGAGCTCTAATTGAGCTCTAGTGAGGTGGAAAATAAAAAAAATAAAATAAAAACAAAAAACCAAAACAACACATCAGATGAGCCCCACACACACATTAGAGCAATTAAAGCACCAAAATATTTTTGATGAACACCATGGTTCTTATTTTTGACATACAAAAACACCGCCCCTTATTGAGCACTCAAGTTTCGCACAAGTTGCTTAATCCATTGCTTGTTGCTTTCGAGTTAGAGCCCAGCTCCACTCCAAATTCACCATCGCTTGAAATTCACATTTTCCATCATATGGTATTGATTCTATTTTTCATATTTCTTTATTTTCTTCAATCTTTGTCATAGCAGACCTCAACAGATGGGTTTAACCAGAAGATCCAATAGCTGGTTCATTCATTCATTTTATCTAAAGTAGGTATGACCTTTTGATGAATGACTGTCAAACAAACAAAAGAGAGAGAGAGAGAGAAGGAGAGAGAGGGAGAGACAAAAGTTAACTAAAAGAATTCATTCTAAAGTTATTGATTTTATTTCTCAACTTATCACTTAAAGAGAAAACTCAAGTGTGGATCATACACCTGGTTTTGATTGGAACCAGCTAGTCGCAATCATATTGATCCATTATTATGGGATTTGAGACATTTTCCTTCCACACATTCTGAAAATCAATCTTCATGGAAAAACCACTGCATGTCATGTTTTGATCGTTACCCCAATTTCATAGTTGGACGGAAATGGTTCATGAAGACTTATATCATGCACTTGCACCAATGGACTTGATTTCACAAGCTTTCAATATTAACAGATGAAGGTCATCATCATTCAAGTTATTCACTAAGCACATGGGACGGAACAAACAAGTTTTAGAACCTAAGAAAAAGATAATTTATCAAACAATTAACAACAGAAAAAAAAAAGAGAGGAAATTTTCAAACCTCTCCACCTGGAAATTTTCAATACTGTCACGATACAGTATCCAGGTGCAGCTCGTTAACAGTGGCTCAGACCGTAGCGTATCCAGGTCACGATAGTCATTATGACAAAAAAAAAAATGTTTTGATAGATGTACAAACCTCTCCACCTGGAAGACGAAGGTGTTCAGACCATAGCGTAACGTGAAGACTCGAATGGAAGGGCATATCATAATTGATGTGGAGGAGATTTGTACATTAAAATGGAAGGGCATATCATAATAGATGTGTAGTTTGACAAGAAGAAGTTGGAGTTGCCAGTAATATGATTGGTTGTGACTAAACGGAGAAACAATTCAAGAAGTCAGCAATAACAACAAAATTCCGTGTGTTAAGAACATCAATCTGAAAGTAAAGAGTTGTATCTACTACTTTAGTTATTAATTTGTACATTTTAAAGGGGTAAAAAAAATTTGAATTGTTCAACAACTTGTATTATTGAGAAATTGTGACTTATCAATCCATTTGTGAAAGTTGTTCTCGCTTGAACCAAAAAAAAGGTAATACTCATGTAATGTAGACGCAACAAAAGAACTCAAAAATAAGAAAGTTATCACAAAAATCTATCTAATCTTATAATCTGTAGATCAGATTATTCCACCACTCTTCTGATTGCAAAGAGCATCAATGGCTCACTTCACAATTTTTTTTTTTTTTTTTTGGAAAAAAAAATGAACAAAAAGAATCCATAGATGCAAAATTTTCAAACTTCCATTATGCAATCAACTACGAGATAAATCATACTGTATCCGGTTCTGCAATTTAAAACAGCTAGTCAAAGAATAGAAAACATTAATTCAAAAGGATCCAAAAGTTTAAGTTGATACCTCAGAATCTCTTAATCCAAGTAAACTCCTGTTGTTTATATTAGCTAATCCTATCAAGGATATGCAGTGAAAAAGACCACTCTATCAAATTGATTGAACAATCAAAATCAAAAGAGCAGTTTTCCTTCAATATTTGTTGATTATGTAGTAATAGTAGTATATTGAACTCAATTTTGCTTACTTTGAAACATAACAGAATTTCAACCTTTGTAAACACAAAAGGTAAATATAACAGAAACGTAATATTAGCAACATACTCAAGCAAAACATTCAATTGCTTCTATTAGCAGTTTTCCTTCATAGATTCAATTGTGTAATCTAACTTTGTGGGTGAGCTGTCAGGGTTAATGTAATAATATTATTATTTTCTCTGTAAACTTGCACTGAAAAAAGTTATGCCAAAGCAGAATTCAAATGTGAGAATCTGAAAAAAGTTCCATAAGCATATCTCACCTTCAGCTATGTCCTCTCACCTCACCCAACATTCTGTCAGGTGCTTGAGCACTGTTCATGTGAATGGTTGAAATCCAATTCTCCACATGCTTGCCATTATGGCAATTCAGATGTGAAGTTTTTATATCTCTGTCAATCTACTTCTTTTGAGAAGGAGATAAGAGCTGGGTCCACAATCTAGCTAACAAAGGGATGATTCCTCAACCACAAGGTTGGTGAACACCTTATAATCCTTCTATTGGCCATCTTTATACCCTGTTGAACTAGTTTGCCATTGTCTTTGCACCCTATTGAGTTTAAATTTGCCTCTGATAAGGATTGCCTTCCCTCATTTCTCTCCCCCCCTCTTTTTCGCTCATCTTGCAAAGCATGCCTCATTCTTAAAAAGGGACATTGACTATCTAGGGCATTCTATATTTGACAAAATAAAAATGAACTAATCTCTGATCTAAACAAAATTGAACTGGACTTTGTACTAAAAACATGAAAGGTATTGAGAGAGAGAGAGAGAGAGAGAGAGAGAGAGAGAGAGAGAGAGAGAGAGAAATATAAATGAACACCACATTTAACCTCTTAAAAGAAACAGAAGGCAAGAAAAACAAAAGCAAAAACAAAAACACAACTCTCTCTCTCTCTCTCTCTCTCTCTCTCTCTCTCTCTTGTTCTTTCAATCAAATCAGATACATATGTGACAGAGTTACAGATTCAGAAAACAGAGTATAGTCCTGTAGAGGAATATGAACAAGGTGATGAGGCAATCCATTAGCTTCAGGCATAAGATGACACATAAACTGTAAGCCCACTAATGATGAAAATGCAGTTTCTGCAACACAGTCCAAGAAAATTAAAATTTATGAACAGACATACAGAGTCACAAAGAATAAACAACAGAATGAATGTGAATATAGTTTTCAACAAGCATACAGCATAAGCATCTGGAGAGAATGAAAACAAGAAAAAAATAATAATAATAATAGGAGATAATTGGAAAACTTACAAGAAAGTTAAACAATTAGTAAACCACTTTCTCACAGGCAAAAGGTAAACCATTTTCTTACAGGAAAAAATAAATTAACAAAGAAATAACAATTTCAACGTTCTCAAGCTAAAAATATAAACTTCAGCATCTCATCATTACCTTCATCATCAAAGGCACGAACATGGAGAGTAGCAAGCCCATCTAAGTCAAGTTTGATGGAGTTGTGAAATATCTGGATCCTGGAGAAGTTGTTAATGTAAACTTTGCACCGAATTACCATCCCAGTATGTACATCAGTGGCATAAACAGCAGTCTCCTTTCGACCACTGTATGAAGCAATTGACCACAACCGGGCACTAGTTGAGCAGTGACCACTTGAATTGAATTCAGGCAGAACAGATAAAATGTCATGATGATCCCATGACCTGCCAAGAAAAATAAGTACTAAGTACCACCCAAGATAATAATAACAGTAATAGAAGTTATCAATGATTATAAAACACTCTAGTATAATTATAAAACCTAATCTCATGTGAATACCCCTCTAACTCTCAGGACTCAAAGTAGAAGCTTCTTGTCTTTGTTCTCTCAAATACCTTAGCAGTGTTTCAGCCTGCAAAACCAAACAATTAGGCATTAAAATTCATGCTGCCCGTCAAACATCATCACAAGGAAATTATAGGTAATTTTTATACATATAGTTAGCCAATGGATACGAACATAGATGTCCACAGTCTTTATTGTTCGTCTCCGGACGACCTCCATGACGTCTGCTTGGCCGTCTTATTAGACAATAGAATATAAAAAATCTGATAAAAATTCTAATTCAACGTTGAAATAAACGATATCAAATTACCCCTGTTATTAAATTTTTACTCAAAATTAATAAATTTTTTGATTGACGTTGGAGATTCTGTTACCTCCCGAAAAAATTAATAAAATAATAAATAAAAAAAAAGTAGTGTGAAATTTCACTAAACTGACCTTGTGCTTGGCTTTTGCAGTACCAGTTTGAGCAAGCGCTGCCAATGGAGGAATCTCACCTTCCCTGACAAGCAAACCCCTATTCCTCACACTCTCACCACACAACTGCAATAGCGTCATCACCGCGAACTCCTTCCCTTTCGGGACCCATCCTCGACCGCCTCCACCAACGCCGCAATCCCCCCTTCCTCCACAATCGCCTCCTTCCCTTCCGCCACCGCCGCCAAGCTACTCATCACCACCATCGCCTTCTCCGCCATCTGCTCCACCGCCACCAGCCCCACCACCGCCTTCACCGCCCCTCCCTTCACCGCCCTCTCCTTGTTCACCTTCACCGTACACAGCTTGTACAGCGTCGTCATTGTGTCCTTCTTCCCCCTATTCAATCCATTCATCAATAGCGTTATCAATGGCGGAATCGCTCCGCAAGCTCCGATCGAAATCTTGTTCTCGTCGATCAACGACAAGTTCAGCAACGCACATGCCGCTCTGAATCTTTGAAATCGCTCTGAACAGCCGATTGATATCGATCTGAATCTTCAAAATCGCTTCGAAATCGCTTTGAACAGCCGATGGAGTTTGTGTTCTTTGAAGCTCTCTTCAAGAACAACCGATTGATCTTTCAAGAGACGAAGCTTCTTCCTAGAGTACTCTCCTTCGTCTTCTTCGTCGCTAAGAGAGAGAGAGAGATGTGTGCGTATAAGATAACAGAGATGTGTGCGTATAAGAGAGAGAAAGTGCACAGATTCAAGAATAAGGGTTTCAAAAAGGGGCGTGTGTATGCACCGTATTCGGAGGCGTTTTTAAGCGCCTTCAATTTCAAAACGGTGCCGTTTTGGTTAAAAAAATATACGGCGATTATAAAACGCCGTTAAAAATTAAAAAATGTGACGTTTAATAAAACGTCGTTAATTAAACGCCGTTAAATCTTTAATTTCCTATAGTGTGAACTGAAATGAAATAATCATTTCATTATAATGTTTATTTTCACGTTCAGTTCACTAAAAAAAATGATCAAAAAATATATTATAAACAAAATTATTTTTCACCATTGTGAGAGGCTAAGTAACAACAATTCTATTTGGTATCAAAAAATATATTATAAAAAAATTATTGTTCACCATTGTGAGAGGCTAAGGAATAACAATTCTATTTGGTTCAATTTCATTTCAGTGAAGCAAATATTACTTTATTGTATTAGTAATTTGAACATGAAATTTCACTATTTTTTTTTTAATAATTGAAGTGGTGCATTATTTAATAATAATGGATGTTATTTGCTAAATGTGTGGATTGTTTATAAAAGATTAGTTAGAATTGCCTCTTGATAAATAATATTTTTAAAGTTGAAGCTGATCAAATTTTACATTCAATCAATTAGGTCGTAAAATAAGTTTGAATAAATTAAGGAGAACTTGTCAAAAGTCTCATTCTAAAAGAGAATGCAGAAAGTTCCTTCAATTTTCTTATAGACTATTAAGTCCTATTGAATTTGAAAGGTATACCGTGAGGTCTTTTCACTATATATGTTATGGAAACAATAAATGTGGGAGTGGTTTATTTGTACACTATTGTCTTATTAAATTTTTATCAAATGTATCATTTTTGTTTTAAAACATAAAAAACAATTATATTAAAAAAATAAACAACATGCAGATCAAAAATGTTACGCCCCGAAATAATTAACATAAAACCCAACTCATAACAGTAAGTCAATTGATCAATAATCTAATATCTTCCATTCATTTTATCTTTGATCATTACAAAAGATGACATATGCAATATATATTCATAAATCCTGGATTATGAATCTATAGCATATGACATCGATACAGGAGTAGAAAGGAAATTAAAATCACATATAGAAATGTCGTAATGGCTTACAACTTTTCAAGACGATACTTGGTTACAACAAAATAAGTCTAAACTCAATACAAATAAAGCCCAAGGCTTAAACAAATAATTACATCGAAACAAAACCAAAAAGAAGCCTTAAGCTCCAAGTCATCCCAAGCTATGTTCTTAGCAGAGTCATATCATCAGCACCTGAAAGTTGTTTTCCACATAGGGTGAGCCAAAGCCTAGTAGAGATACTCTAACGCAGTATAAGAATCTTAGCAAAATCATAAGGTGAATGTACAATGCACCCCATTTTCCATCTCAAAACAATGCAATGCCAGATTATATACCAATTCATGAAAATAATATTTTATACAGAAAACAGGGCAATGGATACAACATACTGGGAATCTCTAGATACGCGTTTGCAAGTAGGTTATACAAGAACTACCAAAGCCATTTTACCGGTACTAACCAGAAGGATCGACACCTAATCGCGCATGTTTCTGGACTTTCACCGTGGATACAGATGCCAACATAATAAAACCACAACACCTAACCAGATTCACCACGGTATTCATCCATTTTTTTTTCTCAAAACCCAATACATTTACAATGCTCAATGTAAAATGATGCACAATGCACAATGGATGAGAAATTAGTTTCAATTCAACACAATCCTCATGCTATGCAACAACAATCAAGACTATCCTCCATCGATAGCCCAAAACAGATATTTCTGTACAATAGATAATTTCCAATTAAAAGATACATTTTCATCAATTACAATGTGAGTGATATTACATATCCAACTCCACCATCATCATCATCATCATCAATATAACTATTATTCCAATTTCACACCATCCAACATCATTTTCCAATTCCTTTTCACAATTTCAAATATCCAAAATTAGGGGAAAAAAAAACCCTCTTTTCTTTCCAAAATCAATTTTGAGAAAAAGCTTTCCACAATTTCAACACAACTTGTCCATAACCATATTCCTACAACCATTTTCAAGACTCAATTTGGAAAACCCCTGTTTCGATTTCAAACCAAACCTTAGGTTTTGCCAAAATTTCCCAAACACATAACCCTTTTAAAAAGACAAATAACTAAGTTAAAAATCATAAAAAGAGTCAAAGAAATCCCTACCCGAAAGTAGAAGACACGAAAAGAAGATGGGTAGAATTTGGCGATGTCAAAATTACTAGATGCTCCGATCAAAATGAAGCCCTCGACATGCTCAATGTTTTTCTCCAAAGGACTAGGGTGAAGAAATGGTTGCTCGAGTGACAAACATAATAAGTGACACCATTTGAGCGACCAAAACCATTCCTTGAGCGCACAGTGACCCCCTCCCAGTAGTTCAGATCGCTAAAAGTTCGCTTGAGTGCAAGAAATGCTGCTCAAATGTAGATATCCAAATCTTAGTAGTTTTATAGACTGTAAAAGACTGCTCGAATGCAGGATGGTTGCTTTAGTGAAAAAAACAACTCCAACCTGTTTCAAGTACAACCAAGACTCCCAATAGCCAAGCCCAACCAACAACAAGGAGGAAAACAACAAGAAGATGGAAATAAGTTGAACCACAGTCAAATGGCTTACAACTTTCCAAGACAATGCTTGGCTACAACAAAATAAGTTTAAACTCAATACAAATAAAGCCTGAGGCTTAAACAAATAATTACATCAAAACGAAGCCAAAAAGAAGCCTTAAGCTCCGACTCTTCCCAAGCTATGTCCTTGGCAAAGGCATATTATCAGCACCTGAAAGTTGTTTTGCGCATAGGGTGAGTCAAAGTTCAACAGAGATACTCTAACGCGGTATATGAATTAGCAAAATCATAAGGTCAATGCACAATGCATGTCATTTTCCAAACATTTATGGTTTTCCATCTCAAAACAATGCAATGCCAGATTATAAATCAATTCATGAAAATTATCTTTCTAGATAGAAAACAGGGCAGTGGATATAATACACTGGGAATCTCTAGGTACGTGTTTGCAAGTAGGCTATACAAGCACTACCAAAGCCATTTTACCAGTACTAACAAGAAGGATAGACACCTAACCATGCGGGTTTCTGGACTTTCACCAAGGACACACAGACCAACATAATAAAACCACAAGTCCAACCTCTAACCAGATTCACCACGATATTCACCCATTTTTCTCAAAAAAAAAAAAAAAAAAAACGCGATACATTTGCAATGTTCAATGTAAAATGATACACAGTGCACACTGCACAATGAATGAGAAATTAGTTTCAATTCAACCTAATCCTCATGCAATGTCTACAACAATCAAGACTATCCTCCACCTATAGCCCAAAACATATATTTCTAGATAATAGATACATTCCAATCAAAAGTTAAAATTTAAGCAATTCCAATGAGAGTGATAATATATATCCTACTCTACCATCATCATCAACATAATCATTATTCCAATTTCACGATATCCAATATCATTTTTCTTTTTTCCTTTCACAATTTCAAATATCCAATATTTGGGCAAAACCCATTGTGGGAGTCGAATAATCTTATATGTAGGAAAGTCAAATGAATTTGTAGAAAATCAGGATATATACTATTCGGCTCTGTCCTGGGGGATCTTGAAGTTGAATAACCAAATTGGCCATAGAGTCAGCCGTACAAGAAGTTGAGTGCAAATAGGCACACGACAGAATGACCGAGTGAGCAGTTATGCGCTGGATTAAAAGTGGGCCCGACCCCCGAGATCATGGACGAGTATAAATGAGAGGAGCATCAACCAAAGAGAGGTATGTGAGAACAGATAAAAGAAACTTAAGACACAAGCAAATGAGAGAATATATACTAACTTGTCCGTTAGAGTGCTAATTTCGGCACCCCTGACCTGAGTGTTAATCCCTTTTTCAGGTGGTAATCAGATGATCAGGAACATCTTTCAGGATCCAAGTGTATTTCCAAACCACTTCTCCACAATTGGCGCTTTCTGTGGGAATACTCAATCACATCCATAGCGTGCGTAACAGAAGATTCTCCGATAGACGTTGACGAAACTACGCCAAGAGACGACCTCACTCCAAGAAACATGCTTGGACCGGAGAATATCACCGCATAACGGGCCTAGAACTTCGACTCAGTAGCTCAGACTTCACCCTCAACTTCAGTACATGAGACAATGCAGACGATTATGGATCGAGCAAAGCAAAATGAACAACAGCTGGAGAACATGATCGCTGAGAACGAGCGCCTGCGCCACGATTTGGCCTTGGAGGTGGCGTAATCCCAACAGGCCGCATGTCAAGACCGGGGTCGACCTTCGGGAAAAAAAGACGGTCGACGACGTTGACTTCAGAAACGCGATAATGATAGTGATTCTGACACGCCATCCCCGGAACCCAGAAAGAAAGGACGAGTTGGCGTATCTAGCTCACCTGAAGGAAGTCCGTATGTATGGCATAAAAGAAGGAGAAACGATGATTCAGATGAGGAAGATAAGCATGACCCTTTCATGCGATGAATTGCAAGGGCTGTGCTACCCAAAAAGTTCAAAACACCATCGTTCACCCTTTACGATGGAAAATCGGACCCCACTGATCACATTCGTCATTATAAGCAAGCAATGACGCTTCATGCTGACGATGAAGCCTTCATATGTCGAATATTTCCAAACAGTCTGGGACCACTGGCCGTCAGGTGGTATTATAAACTGGATCTGGCATCGATTAAGAGCTTCCACCAACTCCAAAAGTCATTCAGGGCAAGATTCATCACTAATGAGATCCAGCCAAAGCAATTCGATTCTCTCTGGGCCATGCAAATTAAACCAGATGAAACCCTTCATGAATATTCGGCTCGCTATTGGGAATGCTTTAATCTGGTAGATGATGGTTGCAATGACTCAATGGCCATCACTACCTTTAAGATGGGATTGCATCCTGACAGTCCCCTCCGCAGTTCATTGACTAGACGGCCTCGTAAAATAGTTTGGGCGTTAATGAAGAAAGTTGAAGAGTATTGCAAAGTGGAAGACGATGCCCTGCGGGTCAAAGATGGACAGAAAACCATTGAGACGGCTCCGTCGAGAATCGTTCAGTTGATTATCATCGTGCCATCAAGAAGCTCCGAGCCATGGAATCAGACTAAATGAGACAAAAGGCGTGACTCGCGCCGATCAAATGATCAATGTTCACATCGAGCTAATGAACAATATCAAGTGGATAATAGGTGCACAAGGCACTCAAACAAGAAGTACATGGAGTTAACAAAGCCGATCAGTAAGATTTTGTCGAAAGTCCAACACCTTCCGTTCTTCAAATGGCTACCCAAGATGATGGGACCTCCCGATACGAGGAGACGGGATAAATAGTGTGGGTATCATAAAGACCACAGTCATGACACCAATAGTTGTTATGCACTGAAAGATCATCTGGAGGAGCTAGTGCAAGACGGCCGGCTGGTGCAACACGTCCGGAAGAATAGTTCATCGAACACAGTAGCCTTACGGCCGGATTCGCCTCCACTTTGTGTAATTCATATGATATACAGCTTGCCGACATCATCCAAGGTGCATACAATTCAGGTGCAATCTAGGCCGATCACACTAGAGAAACGACCCCATGAAACTGGGAGGATTAGTTTTGATGACACTGACTTAGTTGGAGTAACTCTCCTCCATATTGATCCTCTCATAGTTGAGCTGCGCATGAACAGATTCACCATGGAACGTTCTCTCATCGATCAAGGAAGTACTTCGAAAATAATGTATTACAAAATATTTGTCAAGTTCGACTTCACTAACTCAAATCTATCGCCGGCTGATTGTCCATTATTCGGCTTCAACGCTAACCCGGAGTATCCTTTGGAAAAAATGACGCTGCCAGTTCGGGCGGGTACCAAATCAGTAGATGTAGAATTCTTGGTTGTTAAACTTCCTTCCCCATACAATCTCATCATGGAAAGAACTTGGTTGCATACCATGCAAGCCGTGCCGAGCACCTATCACCAGTTACTTTGCTTCCGAACTGAGTACGACATTGAACAAATTTGGGGTTCTTGGAAATCGGCACGGGCTTGCTATCTGGTGGCCGAAAAAAAAAAAAAAGAGCTGGAAGTGAACTCGATTGAGGTACCAGATCGGGAAAGCCTTGAAGATGTTGGGAAGATACCTAGTGCAAAGGCAACAGAAGCCCTAGATCGGGTCAAAATCAATGGGAATCCTGATCGGCGCTTCCTTGAACGAGGCCGACAGGAACAAGCTCGTCTCCTTCTTACTCGGAAACCTCGACGTGTTTGCGTGGTCACCATACGAGATGCCAAGGGTAGATCCATCTGTAGCTCAGCACCGCTTAAACGTCGATCCAAAATGTAGGCCAGTCATCCAGAGGAGTTGGCGGTCTGCCGCAGAGCATACTTCAGCCGTTGTTGAAGAGATTGACCGATTACTTGATGCCGGGGCAATCCGAGAAGTAACCTATCCAACATGGTTGTCCAATACCGTGGTAGTAAAAAAGAAGAATGGATCTTGGCGTGTATGTGTGAATTTCACGGACTTGAACAAAGCTTGTCCCAAGGACTGCTATCCCCTCCCCAGAATAGACCAACTCGTAGATTCAACGGCGCATCATCAACGCATGAGCTTCTTGGACGCCTATAGGGGCTACCATCAAATTGCCATGCACTTGGAGGACCAAGAAAAAACTACATTCCTTAACCCAACAGAAACCTATTGCTACAAGGTCATGCCCTTCGGGCTGAAGAATGCAGAGGCAACTTACCAAAGACTAGTGATTGCGATGTTCAAAGAACAACTCAGCTGTACCATGGAAGTATACATCGATGATATGGTGGTCAAGTCCATGAAAAAGTGAACCCATCTAGCTGATTTGGCAGAGACATTTGACATTTTTCGAAAGTACAAAATGAAGCTGAATGCCTCCAAATGTGCATTTGGCATCGGATCTGGAAAATTCCTTGGCTACATCATTAACCACTGCGGAATCGAAGCTAACCCGAGGCAAATCACAGCAATTCTAGAGCTTGGCTCTCCACGGTCGGTCAAAGAGGTTCAAAAGCTGATAGGAATGGCTGTCGTGCTCAACAAGTTTATTAGCCATTCCATAGATCGCTGCCGACATTCTTTCACACACTTCAGCAAGTTAAGGCTTTTGAATGGACCCCAGAGTGCCAGGCTGCTTTGGACAACTTGAAGACTTATCTCCGGTCAGTACCACTCTTGGCAACACCTCCGGCAGGCGATCCGCTCATTTTGAATTTGGCGGTATCCAACCGGGCGGTCAGCGCCGTACTGTTAAAGGAAGAACTTGGGGAGCAACGACCAGTTTATTATGTGAGCAAAGCAATGGTTGATGCCGAAACACGTTATCTTCCATAGGAAAAGATGATCCTTCCTCTCGTGATGGCTGCAAGGAAACTGATGCATTACTTTCAGGGGCATACCATTAGGGTACTAACGGATTATCCCCTTCATTCAGTGCTCCGCAGCGCGGAAGCATTAGGGCGAGTTTCGAAATGGGCTCTGGAACTCGGTCAGTATGATATCCAATTTTTGCCCAAAACTTCCATCAAGGGGTGTAGACACCCCGTTTTTGACCGTTCTCAAGACTTGGTTGTGCTTGCAGGTACATCTAGCCACAAGTTCGATCGCTCGTCAAGTACTCGACTTTCGCGGCGGAAGGTCACAGGTTTGAGCTTTCCAAACCATGTTTCCTTTCTGTCCCATTTTTGGACCATGTGTTGGTCCTTTCAGCTTGCTCCTCATGGTGCACTGCCGGCCTTGCATTTTTCCCTACCTGCTACTGATGATGCCTGCCGGCCATCAGTGAGCCACTGCCGGCCATAACTGAGGGCC
The DNA here is from genome assembly GCF_055761805.1 of Camellia sinensis. NCBI lineage: Eukaryota > Viridiplantae > Streptophyta > Magnoliopsida > Ericales > Theaceae > Camellia > Camellia sinensis. The sequence continues at coordinate 56,831,841 of NC_138967.1, forward strand.
GGTAGACCACTTTGTCTCAGTAGATTTTGCTCCAGATCTTTTGAGCCAACTGGTTTTCACTCATCCCTCCTCCACATACGTGTATGGAGGGATGAGGCTCTTTTCAAGCTTGTTGAACAAGCTTTGCATTGCCTCTCTTCTATATAAGGAGAGGCTCCTCCTTCATTTCAAAGGTTGAGAATCTGGAGCTTTGAAAGATAGATATAGCTTTGTATCTATATCTCCTTGTTTCTCTATTTTTGTGCCTTAAAAGTGTAGTTTTGTCTCACTTTTGTAGACAAACACACACTCAAACACCTTGCTTGTGTTGTTGAGGCTTCTTGAGGTTGTTTTTGGTGTTCTTGGGCTGGTTTGAGCTCAAACAAGTGGCTGGAGTTGCAGTGGTAAAAGAAGGTCTTCAAGGGTGAGTCTTTAACTTTTAGATCCCCCATTTTTGCTTAAGCTTTTAGCCCTTCTTGCATATGTTTTTAAGCTTAACTCTTAACTGAAAAAAGTTCTATTTTTGTGTGGTTAAGATCTTCGTTTAAGGTCAGTTTTTTGTTTGGGGTGGTTTACCCCCTCTTAGGCCTTGTTAGGCCTTATTTTGAGCCATCCCTTTAGGCTCTTGTTGAAGCCTTTGCATGACCTTTCCACCAATGAAATCCAGAGGATTTTCAGTGGTGGAAAGGTGGTTTTGGAGCCCTAAATAGGAGAGGGTCATCCCCTCTCCTTGTATTGTGTTTACTAGCTTCAAATGCCTCATGTTTGAGCACCTTTGTTAACCTTGTGTGAGCTTGTATTTGGGCTTATTTTAGCATGGCATGCCACTGTTTTTACTTGGTTTTGTCACTTTATGCATGCCTAATACACTTGTAGTGTAAATCTCTTAAACTAGTCTTGTATGCTTTATGAAGCAACATGACATTATAGCTTGGTTTGAGTCCATTTTAGCATGTATTTGGTGTTTGTTTTACCATGTCATACCTCTGTTAGGGTTTGGTTTGGTTAGCCTTTGCATGCTCCATGCACTTGTAGTGCATTTCCATCAAATAGCCTAACATGCATCATGCTTTGACATGTCATTTTAGCATGCTTTTGGCTTAGCTCTAAAAAGATTTCGTTCATGTTTTAGCATGTTTGAGGTCTGATTTGTGTTGTCTTGGTTATGCATGACTTGCTTTGTATAGCCATGGTTCAACCTAACTTGTTAGCTTTGTGCACCAAGTCCACTAGCATGCTTTACTTGTACTATTTGAATGATTTGGCATCATTTATAATATGATTTCAGTCCATGTTTCATGGTCATGCACTTGCATTTATCACTATTTCAATGCGTTGGAGGGTTTGCCCCTTTATGCCTTAACATGAGCCATTGCGCATGCCCTCATGTCTAAGCTTGTGAGCTACCATTTCAGTGTTTATTTGGGGTTATTTTGCTATAATATAACTCTGATCGTTGTCACTTAAGTCATCCCATGCTTGGTCTTAATAGGTGTAATGTAATCCATAATATTTGCCTTGTATGCATTATGCCTTAGGCCTCTCATGCTAGAATGTTTTGGCTTCCTTCCATGCATGTTTTAGACTCATTTTAACATGTGCTAGGACTGTTTTGGGTTGCCTTTGTCACATGCTTCATGCTTTGTATAGCTATAGTGCAATTGGCCTTGCTAGCATTGTGTTTTGATGACCCATGCATGCTATCTTTGAGCTATTTAGATGATTTGGCATCACTTAATACTTCATTTCAGAGCATGTAGCATTGCCATGTTCCCACTTCATTCACTCTTTAAGTGCATTTGAGTGTTATGCATTGTTGCCTAGTTTATGGCCTAGTGTGTATGCTTGCATGCCTAGGTCCTTGAGCCTCCATCTCAGCATGTTTAGGTCCTTGTTTTGACCTAATTAAACTCTTTCCATGGTTGGTTCGTGTATTTGTGCCATGTATTGCATGCCTCCTTTGTAGTCCTCTTTACTAGCTTTAATGCTTAAGGACCCTAGCATGCCATGCTTGTGTTGATTAAGTTATTTGGCGTCATTTCTTACTTAATTTCAGTGCATTTATTGTTGTCACACTTCCATGTTTATCACTCCTTGAGCACTCTTGAGAGTTGTGTTCTGAGGCCTAGTTGATTAGCCAATGCATTGTGCATGTATGCCTTCTCTTTTGGTGCCTTTGTTTTGGTGTTTTGGCCACTGATTTGGACATGATTGAGGTCTATCCATTTTGGTTTAAGTCCATTGAGCATTGTGTATGCCATGTAGTTCATCACATTGTGTATGCCATGTTGTGTCATTGCATTTGTGTGTGCCATGTTCATAGCATTGTGTATGCTAGTTGTTGTTCTTAGCATTGTGCATTGTGCATGCCATTAGCCTTGTTAGGTTGTTCATGTTGCATTGCATGTTTGCATGCTTGAGATGTTTTGCATACTTGCATGCTTGAGTCACATTGTGTTGCATGCATTGCATTGTGTTTGTCTTGGGTATTAAGCCAAACACGAGAAATGAGGGACGCTTCATCCTTGAAGTTATCAAACGTGCCTCAATTCTCGGTCACCGATGCTCTTGACAATACATGATAGAGTTCTAGGCATTTGTGTGTTTTTGTGCATTCATTTTACATTGAATTGCACAAGTTGGATCTTTGGCCATCATGCATCGAGATGCGTGATTGATGGTCTTGGATCCGATTATGCCTCTCCCTTGATGTTTCGAGGTGATATGGGGTGGCATAGTGCGTACATATCCTAGGGAGACCCTCCATTTCCTCTGTTTTGTGCTCTACTACAGCTTGGTGTCACAGCACACCAGTGGCCGGTAGCCTCTCATTATTGGCCGGCACCCTCCTCATCCTTGGCCTGCAGATTGCATCCTTCGTCGGCAGTGGGGTCGGCAGAAGCCTTTCATGGTCGGCAGGCCACAGGTGCATTTCCCAGCCTGGTTTTGGTAAGATCCAGCAGCTAATTCCCAAGGACACCCTGCAGACAGAGCCTCTTGAGAGCAACCAGAAGGTGTTTTGAGGAGAGAAACCGAGTGCGAGGATGCATCATTTTCTTCCTCAAACAAAGCTGGAGCAGCATTGTTTATTACTTTTCTTATCAGTTAGCATGAATTTGTAATTAATTAATTAATTTGTTAATTAGTTAAGTGATGTAATAATTAGTAAGTAGTTCACTTATTAATTCAATTTGGTTTGTAATAGTCTAAGTAGTTTAATTAGATTAGTTGATTAGCCTAGTTTAATTAGCGTAGCTAGTTAGCTAATTCATTTGGACCCTCCGTCGACAGGGAAAACTTTATAATAAGTGTGCGTGCGTGTGTGTATGTCTTCCAACCTCCATTTCTTTCTCCCTTTTACTTAACCCCTTTTGATGGTTAGTTTAGAGTCATTTTCAATTTGCATACTTATGCTTGTATGCGTGCATCCATTCATCTGTCTTGCATGCACCGGGCTCGACGCATCATACAAACTGCATTGTATTTCAATTCCTATTTGAATACATGTATCAAATGTAGCATTCATATGACATCTTACAATAGCCGAGCCTATCTAGTTGCATTTTCGCATGTCTTGCATTAGCCATCTTAACATGAATTAGGATCATGCATTGATTTCTAACTAGTTCTCTGTTTTGGCTCGGAGTACACTGTGAGTGTTTATGCTTTAGCATACTGCGTGTGTTATTGATTGCCATGATAGCATGCTTGCCATGAGGCTAATTGCTTAGTTGATCTAAACTGCCTGAATGCTTGTGGGTGAAGGTTGGATTGCTTGAATTGGAACAATTCATCGAAATCTTCGATTTAGCCTACTTGCGAGTAGCAAACTTCAAACCGTTTTCAAACAAACAAATATGCAATGTTCTGTTCCAACTTAGGCGATCTAGTCTATACTTGTATGCTGTGCGCATCACATAGTAATTCTAGGTTTAATAACTGGAATAAGAACACATATGTTTTCAAAAACAAGATATCATGTTAGTAGCGGCCGATCTTTGATCGGGCGTGCGGGGGTGCCCATTGCATGACCTTCCCCTCTCATACCCAAGTTCCCGAGCTGAGGCAACTTTGGTGATGACAGACACGTGGCCTTAGGCACGAGTCAGGGTTTCCTAAATTTCCCCCAAAACAAAATATTTAGGTGGCGACTCTATATCTGGCAAAGCAATCCATGTTTGGCACTTCTTTATAAAAATCAGTTTTCCAAAACGATTTGCTGGATTTGAACTCTTTGGTGATTTATCGGTCTTCCATTGCACTTTGCAAGATTAGATTCAGAACTGTGACATTGAGTCCGAACTATAGTAGTAAGCCCAATGAACAAAACGGGATTTTGCGCCAATTTCGCGTGCGGAGCCCGGGACGTTCGGGCGTGTCTACAAGGGGCAAGTGCTCGCCAACTTTGTAGCCAAATTCACGGGATCGCTCGCTGACTTTAAGTCTGATCAAGTGCAACCTAAGCCCGACTGGAGAGTATATGTTGGAGACGTTTGGCAGATGTACTGTGATGGGTCATCCAACTAACATAGTAGTGGGGCAGGCGTAGTAATCATGACCCCCGAAGGGGCAATAATTGAGCAGGCTGTCAAATTGGGTTTTGATGCGTCAAACAACGAGGCCGAATACGAAGCACTGTTAACCGGCCTACAGAATGCACTTCACCTTGGTGCGCGGCGTCTGCTTCTTTTCTATGGCTGAAAACTTGTGATAACTGTGTCCTGTATTATGCTAATTAATCTTAATTATGATTGTGATTATGTGTTTGATATGATTTTGTGTGCCATTTATATGAATATATGTGGTTTTGAATCTCTATCTGTTCACCGTAAGAATATCTGTTCAACTTACTGTTATAAACTGAAAATTTAAGGCCCTGTCGGCCATAGAACCCGAAATTGACTACGCCATTGTGATTAGCGTAATTTTTAGAGCCTACAGTGAAATTTAATTAGAAATTGATTCAGATCAAAATAATTAGATTCATAACGATTTAATTAAGCACCATTACTTAGCCTTAATTAATTTGATTAGGCTAAGGTATATAAGTGGCCTATTTGCATTGTTTTGAGCTCATTTCCTCTTTTGGCTGAAAATCACACTCTAGAGAGAGAGGGAGAGGCTGGCTATGGAGAGAGAGGAAGGAGAATTGTGTATTTGGCTCAAAGTTTGTGAAATTGGAAGGCTAGGCTCAAGATTTAACTACAATTGTGAAGATTGAAGCTCCCAGGTGAGTAATTGGGCATAAACTTATGAGTTTAAGTTTGTAGTTTTATGAATCCAAAGTTAGATGGCAATTGAGAGCATAATTTGAGATGTAATTGATGAATATGGAGCTTGTATGTACATGCATGTGTATAATTACCATGAATTGCCATATAGTTGCATATTTGAAGATAAAGCGTGTTAATCATGATGAAAGTGAGATCAATGTGTGCATGCATGTTGTAATTTGTTATGAGTCCTCATGTTTGTGTATAAGACATGTTGATTGGGTTGAATTGGAAATCATTTAAGACATGCATCCATGAAAATGAGACTATGGACTCAACTACATGTTTTGGAGATGAATTTGGAAAGAATTGTATGAGTATGAAATTGATCCATGGGAATTGAACTTCAAAATGTTGTAATTTAGCATTTGTATCATGTTAGAAGGTTTGCATGTGAAGTATGAGTCATGATATGCAAGTTACATAAGTTTGAATGCAAGTTTGAAGCTTAAAATGGTTGCTGGAAAACCCAGAATTTGGCATGTCCGCTCAAGCGGGAAAAGCGCCGCTCGAGCGTGAAATGCGAGCTCCCAGAATTTTTGCAGACATTGATGTCCGCTCGAGCGGGGACATTCACGCTCGAGCGGGGAGCCATGTAGTGTGACATTCAGCTCGAGCGTCCAAATTCACGCTCGAGCGTAGAAATGAGGTAACCAGTATTTTTGCAGACCATCAGGGTCCGCTCGAGCAGCGGAATCTACGCTCGAGTGGGGACCGCTATTTCTAAAATTTTGAAAAGATGTTTTGTGTTTCATTTTCCATTCTCTTTGATTTCTAAGCACTCTTAGGCATGCATTGAGCTTTGTATATGACCTAAAAGGATAAGAAAGAAGCCTAAGAGAAATAATAAGTTAAGGACGGATTGAATTGCTTATGACCCATTGTAATATGAAATGTGTAAGGTCAAGCGCAAGGGCAAATCCATCAGCAGATCACTGTGAGTAATATCTTAGTAAAGATATTTGCAACTATGTTACTTTCCAAATACTACTTTTGGACAAGCTCCATGGATTTGTTGATTTAAAATATGAATGAGCATTCTATATGCCTAATTTGTATAATGCCATTTGATACGTTTGATATACTTGAATTGGGCCTAAGGCCGTTTGCCATTTGCCATTTGCCATTTGTCGTTTGCCATTTGCCACTCACCATTTACCGTTTGCCAAAGGCCGTCGGACGTGAATGATTGGGCCAAAGGCCGTCGTACATGAATGATTGGGCCAAGGGCCGTTAGACATAAATGCAAAGATGGGCCAAAGGCTGTTTGAATATGTCATTTGATATGTTTGAATACTGTGATGGGCCAAAGGCCGTTTGAATGAAAGGGATCATGATCATGAATATGAAATACGTATGGATATGAATATAAAGAGAATGGGCCCGAGGCCGTTTGATAAGCCTGATATATTCGAATTGGGCCTGAGGCCGTTCGATATGTATGAATTGGACCAAAGGTCGTTTTGAATAGAGAGTTGGCTGGACCAAGGGTCGTTTCGTATAGATGGACCCGAGGTCATATTGTTTTATATAAGAATTGGACCTGAGGTCGTTTGCATATGGATATGATGTATTGGACCCGAGGTCGTTTTGCTTTGTTGAGATTTGTAAGTCTGATGTGAATGAGAATAGTGGTTCAAGCATGTACATTATAAGTATGATTCATTTATGAATGAATCTCATTTATTAACCTCTTTATTTTGATATTATTCACTAGGCGTTAGCTCACTCTCATTTATATGTATGTAGGTGAGCAAAGGGATGTTCAACCCTAGCCCTAGTGGAATTTAAAAAAGGAATCCGAGTTTTCTGAAGTCAGCCCAGGTGCCTCACGCAAGAGGCTTTGTTCATGACCTTTTGTATTCCTTTTTGTTATTTCTATTGGTCATGATAGACCGGTTATGTGCATAAGCTTTTGGTTTAGCTGACTATGGCTTTTGAATGATCCTGGGTATACAAGATGTTAACTACTAATATGTGGTGTGGGTTATTATTAAGTATATGTGAAATGTTTTGATATGCCATGTAAGCATAGCTCATTGGACAAAAGTTTTAAATTTGCTTCCGTTTGGCCCCTTCACTCTGTTGCTATATGTTTGTTTTGGTTTGAGGCCGTAGGTAATCTCATGATTGCTGGCCGGTTATGACCTTTATCTATAGGGGCGGGTTCGGGTCATGACAAAACTAGTCATCAACTAGTTAAAGGGAGAATATGCAGCCAAAAATGACCCATGTCAGCCTACATAAAAATGGTGAATTCTTTTCTCGCAAAATTCGATCATCATGAATTGAATCAAAGAACCCGAGATCAGAACACGCATGCAGATGCCCTGGCTTGCCCAGCCTCTGCCATCAACTTAGAAATTAAACGGACAATTGACGTAGGATTCATCCTTGAGCCGAGCATTGCCTCCTCTGAATCAGTTCAGATCAACATCATCGAACTAGGTCCAAGTTGGATGGACCCTATCACTGCAATCCTGTCCTCCGAGCAGCTTCCGATGGACAAGAAAGAAACACACAAACTGCGAAACAAAGCCCTACAATACTACTTGGATCCGCAGGGAAAGCTCTACAAAAAATCCCTTTCTGGTCTGTACCTAGAATATGTTCACCCGGATAAAGTCGAGGAACTCTTGGCTGAAATACATGAAGGCAGTTGTGGTGCCCATTCTGGCAGGCGTTCTTTGGCCCATCGAGCCGTAACACAGGGGTACTATTGGCCGACCATGAGAACAGATGCCGAGTGTTATGTCAAGAAAGGCGAACAATGCCAAAAGTTTTCCCCTTTAACTTATTTGCCTGCCGAGGAGTTAAACTCTATCACTAGTCCTTGGCCGTTCGCTCAATGGGGACTTGATATCGTCAAACCATTGCTACGGGCTCCAGGGAACAAGCGATTCTTGATTGTCGCGACAGATTACTTCACAAAATGGGTCAAAGCGGAGGCACTGACACATATTCGAGATATTGACGTTAAGCGTTTTGTATGGAAAAACATCATAACGCGATTCGGCATACCAAGAGCACTTGTTTCAGATAATGGCATCTAGTCTGATTGTGGCGTCTACCGAGAATTATGCAACATGTATGGTATTCGGCCCTACTTTTCCTCGCCGGCTTATCTACAAAGCAATGGTCAAGCAGAGGCCTCCAACAAAGTCATTCTGGACGACATCAAGAAAAGGTTGGAGAAAGCTAAAGGCGGATGGGTCGAAGAGCTGCCCAGTGTGTTGTGGGCTCATCGCACTACTCTAAGGCGGTCCACTGGGGAAACGCCGTTCGCTCTATGCTTTGGAACCCATGCAATCATCCCACTGGAGTTCGGCCTACCCACTCTGAAAACGAAGGTTTTTGACTTGGGCCGTAATGACATTATGTTGGCGTTGGACTTGACTCTGATTAAGGAACGTCGAGACCGTGCCCCTGCTTCTATGGCACGGTATTAGCAACAGCTCGCTAAATCATATAATCAACGCGTACAGCTGCGTCGTTATACACTTGGAGAATTGGTCCTCAAGAAAGTGCTTCCCACAACTAGGAATCCCACTGACGGAAAGTTAGGTCCGAACTGGGACGACCCCTATCAGGTTGAATCAATCGCTGGAACAGAGGCATACTGGCTCAAAGACGTATTTGGAAGAAGTTTGCCACATCCCTAGAATTCCACGTATTTGCACAAATTTTATCATTAACCCAACTTGTATGACATGGTAGCTTGTTTTGAATTTTCGCTATGTACAACTTTCATTTTCCCAATGCAATGCCTTTTCTCTCCCTACTTTGTGAATTTTGGTTTGGTAAGAAGCATCCGAATTCGGAGCCCCATATGTGAATGACACATTTGGGCCGCATAAGCCTCCGAATTTGGAGTGCCCTTCGTGGATATCATAGTTGGCCAAGAAAAAAACCTCCGAATTTGGAGCCCCATATATGAATGACACGTTTCGGCCAAATGAGCCTCCAAATTCAGAGCACTGTTTATGGATATCACGATTGGCTGGGATAAAAGCCTTTGAATTCGGAGCCCCATACGTGAATGACACGTTTGGGCCGAATTCGGAGCGCCCTTCGTGGATATCACGATTGGCCAAGACAAAAGCCTCCAAATTCGGAGCCCCATACGTGAATGACACGTTTGGGCCGAATAAGCCTCCGAATTCGGAGTGCCCTTTGTGGATATCACAATTGGCCAAGACAAAAGCCTTCGAATTTGGAGCCCCATACGTGAATGACACATTTGGGCCGAATAAGCCTCCGAATTTGGAGCGCTCGTCGTGGATATCACGATTGGCCGGGACAAAAGCCTCCGAATTCGGAGCCCCATACGTGAATGACACGTTTGGGCCGAATAAGCCTCCGAATTCGGAGCGCCCTTCGTAGATATCACGATTGACCAGCGCAAACGCAGTTGACAAAAAGTAATTGATGAAGCTCATGACTTAATTGACAAACATTGATTGAAATAATATACAGACACCCAAAATAAAATGTTTCGTTAAATAGATCGTGAATACATGATATGCATCAAAACGGAATAATGTGTTCAATAAATTTTATTCGGCACCATCTTCATCATAGGTCTTCTCAGCATCGAAAGCCTCGAAGGGAATTGTAACTTTGATATAAAGGCGGCGCCGAATCAATGCCCGCGGCCTGGAGAGCCTTGATCCACCCATGCTTAAATCCATAATTTTCACATCGACAGACTTCCTCGACTAGCTTTTCCTTCGTCTTCTTTATTCCAATTTTCCGGCTGTCATGGAAGCCTTGTTTATAGGACCTGGTCTTCGCAGATTCTATTGTGAACATGCTCGCCGTTTCTCGATCGGCAATCACATGATTCAAAATTCGCTGGTTTACTCTTTCTGCGACAATCGGGTTCACTTGACTCGCCGACTGAGTTTTAGAAGTTTTAGCTTTCTTCAGCTCATTCTCGGCTTTATCTGCACGAGCTTCCAAGCTCCGAATGTGACCGTTTTTTTGCTCTATCTCTTTTTGCACGGCACGAAGATGCATGCCGATTTCATAGGAGGTATATAACCCCTTTACTACTCCGTGGACGCCTTCCCGAAAAACTTCGTAATCAGGCAGGCCAACCATAGACTGCTGGACTTCTGGTGGAAAAATCTATCGAGTGAACTCGACTGCCACCTTTGGATCGCAGATAATCGAATCTGCTTCCATCATTGGTTTGTTCCCAATGATGACCGAAAAACTCAACGGGCGCAGTGACCCACTGGTTTCTCCTCGTTGCAGCTTCTCCTTCTTGGGAGACCTACTTGGATGATGTGGGGAGTGACGCCTCTCACGCTCCCCTGACGTCTTACTCCTCGTACGCGTAGGCTTGCCACCTCGATTCATCTCTGAGTCTAGCTCAGCCAGTGTCCTACCCTCCCCTCTGCTGTTGAAGAATAGTCTTCTTGACATCCAAAGTCGTCCAGCTTGGTTCGACACAATGCTTTTTTCCCTCTCACAATTTGTTGAATTTGAACACAAAAATGGCACCTACGCAGACACAGCCCCCACCCCACTTATTAATTACGGGTGCAGCATTCCCGAAGCAATCTCTTCAATACTTTGCGCTGCTAAGCAGATGTGCCCCAGCCAATCCATGAACTATCGATATTCGACGGTTCTGTTCATTAATTAGCTGAGGCAAGGGCAGATTCATTAATCTATTTGGCTGAGTTTCAAAGCTTTGCTCCGCTAAGTGGATGTGCCCCAGCCAATCCATGAACTACCGATATTCCGCGATTCCGTTCATTAATCAACTGAGGCAAGGGCAGATTCATTAATGTATTTGGGTAAATTTCAAAGCTTTGCACCGCTAAGTGGATGTGCCCCAGCCAATCCATGAACTACTGATATTCGGCGGTTCCGTTCATTAATCAGCTGAGGCAAGGACAAATTCATTAATCTATTTGGCTAAATTTCAAAGCTTTCCGCCGCTAAGTGGATGTGCCCCAGCCAATCCATGAACTACCGATGTTCGGTGGTTCCGTTCATTAATTAGCTGAGGCAAGGGTAGATTCATTAATCTATTCAGCTAAATTTCAAAGCTTTGCGTTGCTAAGTGGATGTGCCCCAGCCAATTCATGAACTACCGATATTCAGTGGTTCCGTTCATTAATCAGCTAAGGCAAAGGCAGATTCATTAATCTATTCGGCTAAATCTCAAAGCTACGCATAGTTATTCTATCATCGAAGTAATTTACTCATTTCATGATTTTAAAGATTCATTAATCTATTCAGCTAAATTGCAAAGCTACGCACAGTTATTTTATCGCCGAATTAATTTACTTATTTCATGATTTTACATCCTACTTAGCCATTAACTTGCACATGCAGCAGACAAACAAAAAGGCAAAGGCAATTTTTATTAATAAATTGAGTACAAACAGTAATCATTTTACACATGAAAATTATTCTACATTTAACTTTTAACTGAAATAAATAAACAAAAATCTACAAAAACTACACACACAAGATACCAAACAAAAATCAAAATTATTTTGACCCTAGTCAATTTCGAGTCAGACTCCAGTGGCTCAGCGTCTACTTGCTCATATGGAATCAGCTGTTCCAATGTCACATTAGCGGCAGTGAGGGCTTTGAGCCAGCCGTGTTTGAAGCCCCAATTCTCGAACTTAGGTACTTCCTCCACGTAATTTTCTAAGGTGACGTCCTTCCCGGCTTCCTTTGCCTTCTTCGATGCTTCCAAATCAGCCTCCAGTTTGGCAACCACCTCCTTGGCTAACTTGAGCGCGTCATCACTCGCGTTTGCCCTTTTTCTACGGCTAACCTGAGTTAGTCGGAACTCTTGGCCTTTTCTGCCATGGCATCGGCTCTCGCTTGTTCTTCCCCCGCTTTCATCACCTCGGACTCGGCTCTGAGAGAGGCCTCCGTAGCCTTGCTTCTTTCATTTTCAACTTTGGCAATGAGAAAGCTGATTTGTTCGATAGCGTCATGTTGACGGTGGCCAATCTCAGCTATCCTGCCTGCCGCCTGCAAAACAAGGAATTAGTAAGATAGCTGGCATAAAAATAAAAAAATAAAAAAATAAATAAAAAGATATAGACGTAAGACCTCAAGCATGGCTCAAGTCATGTACCAATATTACTGATTGAGCGGCTAATGCTATGGACAGCAAATCCGGCTCTACACGAAAGGTTGCTCTGTCAACCAACAGAGAAATTGAAGAAGCCACGCTTAAGGCCACAACAGCATCTTTCACAGCCGATGCATCAGAAGCAAACGACATGTTCTTTATCCTTGGTTGTATGATAAACGACACAACCAGGTCTGACTCCTCTATGCCCGACTGTTTATCAGCTAGGTTTTCTGAAGAGTCGGCTTCGTGCTCGGCAAAACGTTTTTCCCCCTGTGCTCAGCCTCCTGATTGTCCTGTTGATCAACGACAATGTGTTGTTGATCAACGACAATGTGCTCCGTTTCGGCCGTATCAATCTGTGCCATTTCTTCAACAAGGGCAGGCGGAGAAGACTCAGCCCCAGTAATGGGTGGAGGTTCAGATCAGTCGGCTTCGACCTTCCTCCGAGTGGCCATCCTCTCAACATTTTTTCTCCTAGCCATCTACGTGAGCGACTCCCCAGCCATGTTCTTAGGATATGCGCCAAGAGGGTCCCCTAAGTCGGTGAAAATATCTTCAAACGAGATGTCTACTCGGCTTGAAGTGGATAGAGGGTTGAAGCCAGCTTCCTCAAAAGCCAAATTTAGAGCCGCATCAACCTCTTCCCCGAGACTATTGGATCTGTCGAAGGTGGACTGATTCGGCTACTCAGTCACTTCTTCGGCTATTTGTTCGTCTACCGGCTCTGAATCTGAAGCTTGAAGACCAATCTCCCTAAGATTTTTGAAGTTCAGGAAAATAAGCGCCGTAAGCTACTGTTCGCCTTTTGGAATCAGAATGTGAACTGCGGCCAAAAACGTAGCATAAGTTGGCTCATATCTCAGAAGTATTTGGGTCGCCCTCCCTTGCTTTTGGAGGTTTGGACGATTGAAGAATTGGAGCGCGATTTTGATTTGTGCAATCACAACGTCGTCGGTCGAGACGAGAACTTTTTTCAAATCGTTACCTGCGTAAATGAAAAAGTAAGTGCATAGAATCTAAGCCGGGTAAATATATAACTAATACACATGGGGGACTATACGGCCACCTTGTTCGCCTTTTCGTCTAGGCACAGGATCTAGGCGATCTTCGCCCTCGCCGAATTCCTAGTTGCCTCGGACAACAACCATGAGATCGTCAACACACTTGCCAGAGCTGGCAAGCATAGTCACCAAATGATGGTCGGTGTCCTTAGCCCTGAGAAAGTAGCGCCCCTGCGGGCCAGAGGATTTAGCCAAGGCATAACAATGCCGAATAACAATGATTCCAAGATTGAGCCTAAGGCGTCGGTTTAATTCTACAATTTCCATTATGATTCGGTAAAAGTTTACATTAGGCTGAGAAAGGATTAGACCCCAGTGACGAAGGACGGCCTTCAACAACGGGTGAAGGGGGAAACAGACTCCGCCCTCAGCAATTGACAGGAGAGGAAAGATGATTGTACTCTTATCAGTCCTCTCTATGTCAACTATTCTCTCTGCCACGAGTGATAGATGGATGTCGTTAGGAATGGAAAAATGGCATCGAAAACCAGACACTCGATCCGCAGAAAGAAGGGCTTTCAAATGTTTCCCCATCCTAGCCAGTATAGGAAATACGCTAAACTAAAAACAAACAAGGAAATGGGAGTTGAAATGGAGAAGATGAGAACTTACAAGAAGTAGAGAGGACAATGAGGAATGGAAAGAAGTTGCAGAGGTGGTGAAATGAAGGAGGTCTACTGACAGGTACCCAAAAAGCTTTGCATATTCAAAAAACATACATTCGACGGGACAACACGGTTTCAAATTGCATTAAATGAATGAAGCATACGAAGGGGCAGGAAATTATACTGATTCCTAAAAAGCGTAGACGTTCTGACGCTTGTGTTAGAATGAGGGTAACCATCGTATTTTTGACTTTCCAAGTTCAAGACCAAACATGCCGACTAACTGGCATTAGTAAGATGTTTGGTGGGCAATTGTGGGAGCCGAATAATCTTATATGTAGGAAAGCCAAATGAATTTGAAGGAAATCAGGATATATACTATTTGGCTCCGTCCTGGGCGATCCTGAAGCCGAATAACTAAATTGGCCATAGAGTCAACCGTACAAGAAGCCGAGTGCGAATAGGCACACGACAGAATGGCCAAGTGAGCAGTTATGCGCTGTATTAAAAGTGGGCCCGACCCCCGAGATCATGCACGAGTATAAATGAGAGGAGCATCAACCAAAGAAAGGTATGTGAGAATAGATAAAAGAAACTTAAGACACAAGCAAAGGAGAGAATATATACTAACTTGTCCGTCGGAGTGCTAATTTCGACACCCCCGACCAAGGTGTTAATCCCTTTTTCAGGTGGCAATCAGAGGATCAAGAATGTCTTTCAAGATCCAAGAGTATTTCCAAACCTCTTCTCCACACCCATTATCTTTCAAATTAAATTTTAAGAAAAGATTTCACTATTACAGCACAAATCACCCATTACCACACTGTCACAACAATTTTCAAGAATCAATTTGGAAAATCCCTCTTTTGATTTCAAACCAAACCTTAGGTTTTACCAAAATTTCCCGAACACATAACCCTTTTTAAAAAGACAAATATTTAAGCTAAAAATCATAAAAAGAGTCAAAGAAACCCTGACCTCCAAGTAGAAGACCAAAGGAAACCTAATGTAACACTTGACGGAGCCAAAACAGTAACTTCTCCGATTAGAACAAAGCCCTCGACATGCTCTATCTTTTACTCCAAAGGGCTAGGGTGAAGAAATGCAAGGATTGAAAGTACTTGGTGCAAAAGCTCAAGAACTAGAGAGAGAAGGAGTAGATCTAGGGTTTTGAAATGTTTAGAGAGAGAAAGAGATGAAAAATTGATCTAAAAAGGCTGTCTCTCAGACTGATATACACGCAGACCGCTAGAGTGTAGGAATGGTCGCTCGAGCGACAAACACAATAAGTGACATCGCTCGAGCTACCAAAACCACTGCTCACCCCTTCTAGTAGTTCAGACCTGTAAAAGTTTGCTCAAGCGCAAGAAAGACCGCTCGAACGAAGATATCAAACTCTCAATAGTTTTTCCGGCTGTAAAAGATCACTTGAGCATAGGAATGGTCACTCAAGCGAACAAGAAAAATTCAAGGCAACAACACTTTGAAAAACTAACTTTCCAACCTGTTTCAAACACAACCAAAACTCCCAAAAGCCAAACTCAATAAATAACAAGATGGAAATGAGTTAAACAACAGTTAAATACACAGGTTTTCAAATCCAATAGTGATTAAAAAGGGTCGGGTTGAAACCAGAATCATTATAATTTGCCCCCATTAAGGAATTTCGTCCCCGAAATTAATAATTAACCACCATTTAAAGAAAAAGAAACAATTCACATATCATCCAGATTTGTAACAAGGATACACCAAGTTTCTCAACATCAACTGTCAAAGTTCAATCTAAACATATACAATGTTCATAAAGTACAACAGTTACAAAATTTTCAACATAAGTTTCAAACATCAACAAATAGGTCCTGATACTTCTCACAGATTTCTGCCTCACGTTCCCAAGTCGCATCCTCAATCCTGTGGTGTCAGCATAACACCCTAACCAATGGTATAGTCTTGCCATGAAAGACTTGATCCCGAGAGTTTAAAACTCATACTGGTCTCTCATCATACGAGGCATCCTTATCTACCTCTAACTTAATCCAATCCAACACGTATGAAGGATCAGGTTCATACCTCCAAAGCATACAAATATGAAACACGTCATGAACCCTGAAAAGTTGGGGCGGCAAGGTGTGGCTTGCTTTTCGTGCTCCTTTCGGATACGACTAGCCCTACAGTTTGGACTCGTGGTTCTGAATCTGATTTCACAAAGTGCAATGTGAAACAATGAAAACACAAAAGAGTTCAAATTCGACAATTCTTTTGGAAAATCAATGTTTGAATCAAATGCCAAAAATGGACTGTTTTGCCAGATTTTAGAGTCACCACCTAAATATTTTTTTGGGAAATTTAGGAAACCCGAGACTCATGCCAAAGGCCTTTAGTCCGTCATCACCAAAGTGCCTTAGCTTAGGAACTTAGGTACAAGAAGGGAAGGTCATGAATTGAGCAACTTACTCGCCCAATCAAAGATCGGCCTCTACTAATCATGATGTAATTTTTATTTACATTATATGCTCTTTTTCTGATTTATTGGCTATTTTTACTATGTGATGCGACACAAGTATAGACTAACTTGACAAAATTGGAACATTTGATTTCATGTTTGTTTTTTGAAAAGAGTTTGTGAATGTGCCGCTTGAAAAAGTGGGCTTAAATGTACATTAATCAAATTATCCAAATTCAGGCAACTAACCTTCATCCACAGGCATTCAAACAGGTATATCATTTAAGGAATTAGCCTCATGGAAATATTCTGGGCATGGCAACACAAACATTCGATGCAAGATGCTAAAAACTCAAAATTGCTCACCTAGTACTCCGAGACAAAATAAAGCAAAATAATTAGAAAATATGCATGCTCCTAATTAATGCAATGCATACATTATGGAATTTGTAGGCTCGGCTATGAACATGGCATATGATTTCATTCAAGACATGCGATAAAGCATGTATTCAAGCAATGAATTTGAACATTGATATTGGGTTAGTATGATTAGCTGAACCTTGGATGCATGCAAGGCAATGTATGGAAAGCATAAGAATGCTAATTTGAAAAATGATGTTTTATACTAACCATTGTAAGCAAATAAGTATAAGGGAGAAAGACGTGGGGTTGGAAGACATACAACTTATTACATGTTGGCCCTCGTGCAAGAGGGTGTGAATCAGAGTCCGAAAGTCTGAATTAAACTAAGTATTACAAATCTGAATGAATAAATAAGCAAAGAATTAACTAGCTAACTACTCTATTACAACAAGGATAATAATGAGAAATAAACTAGCTATTTAAGTTAACTAGCTATAACAATTACAAATAAACAATAATAATAATAATTACAACACTAATAATTAACAAGACTAATTATAGAAATAGCAATAATAATAATAATAATTACAACGATACTCGAAGCATTAATCTACAACATTGATGTAAGCAAGGATCCACAAGGGTTGCATGCACAATGTCCAAGAACTCCTTTGTCTGCCTAGGCCTGGTCTGTTTCACCTTCAACCACAACCCTTTGTTTTCTGCAAAACATACTGCTGACCAAACATTGATGACCGGGCGTGCCCCAATGAGGCCCGACTAGGTGGCAAAAGGGTCGGTTGTGCCTTAATTTCATGCAAAATCCTGCTTTGTGCTCTGAAGTGAAAACAATGTAGACAGAGTTATTCTGAACTCTGTTTGTCCTTCTCACAGTTCTTTATCATGGGAAAGCCTCGAGAGAAGGTTGGAATCGTTTCCAAGACCATTAATGAGCAAGTTGATTGCTTGATGATTTCGGATACAATTTCGACAAAAATCAATAAATGCAATGAACAACAACCGCCCCTTCTTCCTATCATAGAGTGAACTCAAAGAGAGAGGTAGAGACGCTTCAAGGTTCATCAAAACATCATGAATTGTTGTAAGACAACCCTTGACACGATAAACTCGGCATAACGTTCGGCGAGCCCAAACAATATTATTCATTTTCTTTATGTGGGTTGGTTCATTTTAAGCCAAATTCATTAGTCTTTTCCATCCTTTAATCCATTAAGTCCAAGATGACTGCTACGTCCACTAAAGGTTACCTCCACTAAGCGAGAAATATATCAAACGGGAAGTGATTCTCAACATGAAAAAGAGACTATGTTGTTGACAATGAACCTCCGTAGAGATTAAGCCACTAAGCATAGATATCTAGTTCATGTTTTGAATAACTGTCAACCGATTGAAATAACTCTCAAATGATAGAGATGCATGGTAAGTTAATTATTAAAATGAGGTTCTTAAACATGGAAATTAGACAATGAAAGGCCAAGAACAATATTCAACAAGCTATGTATGCAAACTTACAAGACAACACTCAAGCTAATCAAAGCATGAACAAACTAAACAACCTAGGACAGCCCTAAAACAGCCTCTAAGAGGTAAAAAATAGTGGCTCAAAGTGCATGAAAAGAGCCTGAAAAGGTAAACAACAAAGAGAGAAAACAAAGCTTAGTAACTAAGAACAAGGAGGGGTAGCTAACCCCTCCACTTTTGAAACCTCAAAGCATGATTTTTAGCCTCTTTTTAACTCTGAAAACAATTTACAAAGCAAATAAATGGGTGTAAAAGCAAGGGTTTGAACTATAGGTAAAGGTGTAAGAAAGAGTGTTAACTCTCTCTACCTTTTTTGTAGCTCTCCAAACCCAAGCTACACTTGAAAGAGAAGCAAAACAACATAAACAAACAAGAACTTGATAGTAAATGATAGAACAAGAAGTGAAAGAGAGGATGACAAGCTTATACCTCTTGACAAAGGTAGTTCTTTGTTTGTGAATCAAACTAAGTCCAAAAACACTCTTAAGCTTGAATTGTGGTGTTCAAGACTCAACCAAGGTTCCTAGGCTAAGGTGTGAAGGTGTATATGGTGTATGGATATATGTTCAAGGTGGTAAGCTTGCTCAAAGGTTGCTTGTAAAAGAAAAAGGAGCTCTTAAGAAGGTGTATAAGCTTTCTAGAAATTCTTCAACCATCAAAATAGAGATACAACTTTGTTTTTATAGAATTTGAGCAAGGAGGGTCATAAATATCTTCAAAAAATGGACAGCTGGCGGGCTACAGCCTAGAACAGTGTTTCTCGCTACTAAGGCACGGCCGGCCATCAATAGCAATAGCCAGCCCTCAATGTGGCATGGCCGGGCCTCAGTGGGATCCCCTGTTTTTCTGCTTCAGACTCAGTACAGGGTGGCACAATGTATAAAAATGGATTTCTTGGGTATAATTAGTGGGACTATGGGAGGTTTTGGATGGTTTCAAAGCTTAACCAAAGCCCCTTCATTGAGACCTCGAACCACGCACAACACCACCTTCAACATCGAGTGTACTGGGCAAAGCGCTCGAGCCTTGCGGGCAGTCAAAAATAGGGTGTCTACAGTTGCCCCTCTTTGACAGAACTCGAAGTCATAAAGTGACGCGAGTGAATGTGAAAGCCTAAAGATGACCCATTTGACAAGGCCGCAAGGCTTAGGCAAGAAATCAAGAATAAATGCAAAAATTGAACTTGAGGGCAAAATGCAAAAATGAAATGCAGCAAATAACTTATGATCATGCAATGAAACAATGCATTGAAACATTCAAATGTAAATGGAACAATGAAACAACGCTACAATCTAAACAAGAACGCAACGTTGAACGAAAATTTAAAACCTCGCCGTGTCTCACACGAAAAGAAGTGAATAAACAGGCATGTTTTACATGGAAAGGACAAAGAAAGCATAAACCAAACTATGTCTGATGCAGAAAGGATGTAAGAAAATGCAGATCTAACTACGCCTCGCGTAGGAAGGGTGAAGGGCGACATATTCATCGAGCGCACTTGTGGTTTTAATCGAGATCCTAACACATCTCACGTGGTAGGAGGAAGGGTGGTGTGAACAAATAGGCGCACTTGATGTTTTTAACCCAAGCAAACAATCCTAACGCGTCGTATGCGAGAGGAGGAAAGGTGGTGTGAACACCGGGCACACCTGATGTTTTTAACTGAGCACTCCTAATGCATCACACGTGAGAGGAGGAAAGATTGGTATGAACGAACAGGCGCACCTGATGTTTTTAACCCAAGCAAATAATCCTAATGCGTCGCATGCGAGAGGAGGAAACGAGTTGTGAACACCAGGGACACCTGATTTTTTTAACCAAGCACTCCCAATGTGAACAAATAGGCACACCTGATGTTTTAACCCAAGCAAACAATCCTAACACATCGCACGCAAGAGGAGGAAAGGTGGTGTGAACACTAGGCACAACCGATGTTTTTAACAGAGGCAAACAATCCATCCTAACATGTCGGACGCGATAGGAGGAGGGTGGTGTGAACACCGGGACATGCCCAATGTTTTTAACCAAAAGGAAACAATCCTAATGCGTCGCATGCGATAGGAGGAGAGGTGGATTAATAAAAGCACAAACAAATCACATAAACGTAAATTAGAAGTAAACACAGATTCTACATAAAAGATCAAAACAATCAAGGCAATATAGTATAGTGAAAGCCAATTTTGCTAAGGGGTTAAAACATTGGGCTTTAGTCTGAACACAACTCACCATGTTTCAAATTGGTTGTAAAATGGATGATGATTTTACTCTGGCACAAATGATTTTATCTAGAACTCCTCTGAATGAACCATACATACAATATCATTTGTTTACGAAATAATGGAACAAACTACGATTCAGGCAAAACAATTTATAAACTAACAGAACAGTTTAAACAAATTAAAAGTTTTAAACAAATGAGTTTAAACAAATTCAATCAAGTAAATCAAATTATGCATTCACACAATAAAATAAAATAGAATGAACAGAATTCCTCTTTTTTTTTTTTTTTTTTTTTTTTTTTTTTTTAGATTAAAGCTCCATGATGCATGAAATAAAAAAAGAACAAAATTGAATAAATTCACACTAAGGACTTGGCAGGCCTTGATGAACCACGACCAGGTGTCAAAATAGCCAGTTGGGCTTCGATAGCGGCAGGAGCAGTTTCGGGCATTTCGCGAGCCAAGCACATTGTAAACAAACTCAAACCCTTATTTTCTCACACCCTCTCATCCAAAACTCCCTTTCCTCTCTCTCTAGCCTCTCTCTCTCTAGATTTCCCCTTTCCTTGAATTACCCAACAATCCTCACAAAATTTTCTTTGAAACACTTTCCCTCCTTTATATTTTGAACCAAACAAAACTTGATTTGGTGGAGTTTGAGCTTTTCCCTTGATTTTTCTCACATTTGCCCACCCTTTTCTTATTTCTCCCTTTGATTTTCCCTAATTTCTTCACTTTCTCTCCACTAGGGTTTGAAATTTGGGATTTCCACCCATTTTCACTCATGCCCTTCACTTTTTTCTTCACTTTTCTCTACTTTCTCTATGGCTAGTGACGAGGTTCCCATCCAAGATCCTGCCATTGGTATTGGGGCCATCTGAGGCCCAGATATGGAGGCCGAGGACATTCCCGCATTACCTCCCCTCGTTGATAGGCCATTTGATGCGGCCACCTACTGACCACATGCACATGCTCCACCTCCAGGCGATATTTTGAGATTTAAGGGCCTTATCCCAGGGATAGATGAGGACATCCTGCCGCAAGAGCCCGCGAAGCACTTGTCCGCTGATTCCTCCACGGTAAGCAGCTTTCCTTTATTTTGATACATTGTTGAATCTCACAAGTAGACCACTAGTTAATGCTACATACACTACCCATTTACAGGTGATAGCTAGGAGGATTGGCGGCTATGGATCCATATCCAGCCCCCGACACTGGTATGAACGGTTGCCCACAGAGGTCCATACACTGGTTGATGCTGTCGGCTTTGGGCCCTTTTGCTCAGGGCTTATACAGATGAGGGTTGAGTCGCTGCTGTACGAGGCCCTAGAAGAGAGATGGTGGGACACTACAGACTCATTCCACTTCTTATCGATCGGGGTGTTGACTCTGACCCCGTACGATATCTCGATGCTCACCGGCCTACGGGTCGAGGTTAGTGGTTCGATCCCATGTGATCCTGACATGACGCAGTGGAGAGCCGCACAACATCAGCTTCTCGCGGCGATCCCAGACATCACCAGTCACGGGATGGTAAGGTATAGTTGGTTGTTTGGTCACTTCTCTAATTTCTAGCCCGCTACTCCAGATGAGGTCGCCTAGTACATCCGCGACTTCCTTATGTATCTCTTCGGTACTACCCTGTTAGCGAACACGAAAAATACTATGGGGTTATATCTTCTGGGGGCACTGGTGCACCTACCACAGGTGACAAAGTATGACTGGGGTGACGCCGGCTTGGCCACTTTATACTACTATATGAGCTCCGCATCCCGCCATAAGGCGGATTCACTTGGCGGCTACTAGAGGGTTTGGGAGGTGTACCACATGCTTACTTTTTCTGTGCAGGTACATTTTGTTCAATTTTACATTTCCTGCTCATCTTGGCTTTGCATTCCCTGTATATTCTGATCATTTACCTTATTAATCCTTTTACTGCTTGCAGCTATGGGTTTACACATACTTCACCTCTTTAGCGCCCGTCCAGGTGAGGCTGATTGAGTTGTCAGTGCCTCCGTCTTGGTACTACAACTTCTGATTCGAGCGATGCTACCGCGCAGACCGAGACTTCCCTTACTTTTGCCATTTTTTTGATACCATCACTACGGATCAGGTAACAAAATATTAGTCTTTTCATTTCCATACTACTATTTCCATACCACTATTATTCTTATACTGCTGATTCCATACTACACTACACTCTTCTCATACTGTACTATTCAATATTGCACTGTTAGTCTCATACTGTAGGTTCTTATACTGCTTAGATCTTTGACATTCGACGTCTGCTTCCACAGGTCGACTGGCATCCCTAGGCGGGTATCCCTCAAGCAATGAGGACGACTTATGTTGCTACATGGTACGCCTCCACCATGTGAATTCTATTTGAGGGCCCCTTTGGCCGAGCTTATTACTTGGGAGAGAGGTTCATCTGGCAGACGCAAGGCGTTGCTAACCCTGACATTCCACATCCTCCTCCTCCAGGCTTGAGGGTAGTTGATTAGCTTCAGGGTGGTCCTTAGATTGACCTCCTAATGTTGGAAGAGGATGGTGACCGACATCATGAGCCCGGCGAGTTCACCACTTTCTCACAGACTCGGGTGATGGCACCTTTTACCTCGGGCGTGGCCCATGCTGTTCTATAGGTTGTTGTTGCTGCCACCAGAGGAGCTCCTGCTATAGCTCCTATTCTTGGGTTTTCGATGATTCCTATAGAGGTTGTATACATGTGGCCAGACGGGGTGATTGAGCATATCCCCCTTGAGCACATTGAGGAGAGGGACCGCAGATTGGTGTTCGCTCCTGGTGTTAAGCTGGTATACACTTCTTCCCATTTCTATCCATTGCATTATTTCATGTTTTCACTGTCCTCTATTATTTTTGTTCACTATTCTCAAATGTTTTTCCTTTTGCAAGTACCCAGGGCATATGCTGACGACCTCTTCTAGACAATTGACCGACTGCTTCTAATGGTGCGGCGTAGGAGGCAGATTGCTCTGGCCACTCATGGGTTTGAGGTATGCTTTTGCCCCTAGTTTACAGTCAAGATAGTCTTTCTCATAACTTTATTGGTCTCTTCTGATGTCTGTGCTTTCTCTCTCTTTCTCTTTTCATCTTGAGCTAGCACCAGTCGCACCTGCAGGACCTCCTCCAGCTAGTAGATGGAGACGGGCCCAATGAGGGGCAAAGGAGGAATTGATCAGGGTAGAGACAGAGTGAGGCTGAGCTCACCTCCCGAGCAGTCCTTTGAGGAGTATATGTCTTCTGAGGAGTGTAGACACCTGTAAAACTTAGGCGCTTGGTTTAATACACTTGATGATGAAAGTTGAATTGTGAATTCGCAGCGATTCGTATCAATCAGGCTCCCAAAATAACTTCAAAACTTCAACATTTTCCTTGTTTGAACATGTGAGTTTCAGTTTTGGAGCTTTTCTGACCCTGAGCTAGGTTTGAACCAAAAAAACAGGGGAGGCCATCAAGGCCCGGCTGTGCATCAGTGATGGGCGGCTGTGGCTATAAATGGCCAGCCAGCCCTCGAGGGCGACGAACACTGTTCTAGGCGGGAGGCCGCCAGCTGTCCACTTTGGAAGATATTTATCACCTTTTGAACTCGAATTCTATAAAAACGAAGCTATGTGATTGTTTTGAGGGTTGAACAAAAATCTAGAAACCATATATACACCTTGAGAGCTCTTGCCTCCTCCTTCTTCCATTGCAAGTCATCTTTGAGCTAACCTAGCTTGTTTATACCACCCTATACACCACACACAACCTGGTCTTACCACCCTAGAGCCTTGGTTGATCTTGGAGAAACATAATTCAAGCTTGAGGGTGAATTGAAACCAAGTTTGAATCATCAACAACAAGCTTACCCTTTGAAAGGTATAAGCTTGTATTCTTCTCTCTTGTCGTCATTTCTATCACTTCTTAGGTTTTGCTGTTTTGAATTTTTTTAAGCTTATTTGAAGTGTTTGGGGTTGGGTTTGAAGAGTTACCAAAAGGGTAGAGAGAGCTTGCTCTTTCTATACCTTTACTTATAACTCAAACCTTCCCTTTTTCACCCTTTTCCTTTGATATTTACACTGATTTTCAGAGTTTTGGAAAGGCTAAAAATCATGTTTTGAAGCTTCAAAAGTGGAGGGGTTAGCCACCCCTCCTTATCTTTGCTTACTAGCCTCAATTCTCTTCTTTATTATTTAGCTTTCCAAGCTCTTTTCACGCTGATTTTCATGTATTAAGTGCTTTTTTAAGGTTGTCCAGGCCTTTTCAATTGGTTCATGCCTTGTTTAGTACACTTGTGGTCTCATAAGTCGGCATACTTGTTACTTGTTATGCTTTACTTGTTCATTTCCATGTTTGGAGTCTAAGTTTAATAATCTATCCATCAATCCATCATTCACCTCTTTCATACTTGAGAATGATTTCAACCAATTGAGGTTGTTCGAATCATGTAAGAAAGGTTCCCGCTTGATGGCTTAATCTTTCCAAAGATTCATTGGCAACGGTGTGACCTTTCTCTCAAGCTTTAGAAGAACCTCTTGTCTGACATTACTTCTTGTCTAAAGGACTTTAAACATCACCATGGACAAATGGACTAAAGAATGGCAAGGCCTAATAAAATTGGTTTAAAACTTGGATCACACACATAAAGAAAAAGGCTTAAAATTGCTTCAACTTGGCTGGACGTTATGCCAAGTTACTTGTGTCAAGAGTTGTCACATGTTAATTCATAAAATTTTGATGATTCTTGAAGCGTTACAACCTTCCCCTTTGAGTTCGTACTATGACAAGAGGGAGGGGTGGTCCTATTCTTTGCATTTTTATCAACGTTTGTCCAAAATTGAATCCAAGATCATCAAGTAATCATATTGCTTATTGATGGCTTTGGAATCAATTCCAACCCACGAGGATTTTTCACGACAGAGAAGCAAGGAAGGACAAACAAAGCTTGAAAATGCTCTATCTGCACTGATTTTACCTCAGAGCACAGAAACAGAGCTTTGCACCAAATTGATGCATGACCGGTCATCCGTATACCCGGCCGGCCACTATACACGGCCGACCCTTGGTGTGTGGCCAGCAGTGCAGTTTTGCAGAAACAGAGGCAGCGGCTAAAGGTGAAAAAGAGATGGCCGAAGCAGACAAAGTAGCTTTCAAGCGATGCACATGCAACCTTCATCCATCTTCCATTATGTTCTTATCAAATGCAATCGATTGTTTCATTTGTATTATTGTCATATTTGTGAATAAATTGTGTTGTAATATATAATTAGTCTAAATTAGTTGTAGCTAATTATTTGATATTGTAATATTTAATTAGCTTAGCCTAGTTAAATTCTTAATTATTTAGCTTAGATAGTTAGTTAATTATTCATTCAAGTGTTGTGATCATTAGTTAATTAGTTTAGCTGTTTATTCAAGTTTTGTAACAATTAGCTTAATTAGCTTAGCTTAGCTTGGTTAGCTAGATTATTCATTCGGACTCTCCTTTGTGAGGGCATGTTGTATTAATGTGTATGTCTTCCAACCCCACGTCTTTCTCTCTTTTATTTATCCGCTTTTGATGGTTAGATTAGGGACATGTTTCAATTAGCATATCGCATGCTTACATCCATTCATTTGTGTTGCATGCACTAAGGCTCGGCGCATCATTCTAATTGCATTGTCATTTCAAATACTTCGTTGAATATGTGTTTAATTGCATGTTATCAAAATTGATCCATATGCCATATTAGTAGCCGAGCCTATTAATTGCATATTGCATGTGTTGCATTAGACATTATGTATAGTTAGGAATCATGTATATTTTTCTAACTCATATCTTCTTAGCTTGGAGTATTAGGTGAGTTTTTAGTGCTTTAGCATACTTGCATGGATGTGAGTGATTACCATGACTAGTGTGCTTGCCATGAGGCTAAGTGCTTACTTGTTAAACTGCTTGAATTCCTGTGGCGGAAGGCTTGTTGTTTGAATTGGAACAATTCAATAAATGTACATTTTAAGCCCACTTTGTTGAGTGGCAAATTCACAAACTTTAAGCTCATTTGAGGTGGCAAATTCAAACCCCTTTCGAAAAACATACATCAAATTGAAATGTTCCAATTTGGGAAAACTAGTCTATACTTGCTTGTGCGCATCATGTAGTAAAGCTAGCTTAATAACCGGAACAAGAACACATAATGTTGATAAAAATCATATCATGATTAGTAGAGGCCAATCTTTGATCGGGTGAGCGGGGGTGCTCAATTCATGACCTTCCCCTCTTCTACCTAAGTTCCTAAGCCAAGGCAACTTTGGTGATGACAGACACGTGGCCTTTGGCACGAGTCATGAGTTTCCTAAATTTTTCCAAAATAAAATATTTAAGTGGTGACTCTGTATCTGGTAAGGCAGTCCAATTTTGACATTTTTGATTCAAAAATCAGTTTTCCAAAAGATATGCCGGATTTGGACTCCTTGGTGTTTATCAATTTCACATTGCACTTGTGAGATTAGATTCAGAACCACGGGAGTCCGAATTGTAGGGCTTTCTTTCAAACCTCCGAAAGGGGCGCGAAAAAGCCGAGCTACAGTTTTTGGCAACTCTGCTAGGGATTTTTGAGAACTTGACTCGAACTCATGATATGAAATTTTATCTACACTTATGTGTTTCTTTGCATTTGCATTTGCATTTGCATCGGTGCGCCTAAGTCACTATGTTTTCCATCTGCTATTTTTGAACGGTTTGCCGAAGGCTTGCTTGGAAAAACTTGCCAAAAGGTTGACCACTTGCGGTCTCTGCCACGATGGGAACACAACCCTTGGATCTGGACTACTGCTTTACCGTTTGATCCTGCTTTCACTTCTCAGTGTTAGGTGTAAGAGGTATATTAGATAGTCTTGCTCAATTACCCCCCTTTTGACCAATCGGCCTAGTTGCATATCGAAAGTCATAGAGATTGTTCCAAACTAGGATAGGTTGCTCAGCCGAATGCAGGATTGCGTGGAACCACTTTGCTTGAATTGTTAACCCTAGCTCCTGACAAAACTAGGATAGGGTAACCCTACCCCGTCATAGGGGTATTTTGGCTCTCACTTAACTGGTATGTGCTTTTAGAGTGAAACTCTACAGGAACGTGCGTATCAGTTGCAAGTTTGGGTATCAGATTTTGGGGCAAAAATCAATGTTGAATATAGTTCTACAGCTTATGATTACAACTGTTTCTTGTTCACATATGAGCTGAGGTGCTGTGCAGTTTCTGATTTTTGTTTTCCTTTTGCTTTATTTCTTTTTGCAAGGTAGTTTATCACAATTGCTTCGAACAGTCCCGTTACCCCCCAAGCACTCTGGACTAGAGTAAGGCGACTTTACAGATTCGAGGATCTTGTTAGGGGACAACCTGTGTTTGCTTTGCTCCCACCGGTTACGAGACGGAGGGCGGTTAGGCATAATTCACTAGTCCAGCAATCACCTGCATTCAATCCGACTTCATCTTCCACGGCTTGGCCAGTAAGAGATCACTCGCCCATTCAGATGGCTCAGTACCCAGCCGGTATGGATGACTTGATTCGTCATCTCCAACAAACAGTGGAAACCATGCAACTAGATGCTGCCCACCAAGCTGAAGTTACAGCCCAACAAGCCGAAGTAATAAACAGGCTGCAGCAATAGCAACCATAGCTCTCAGTGGCTTCTGTTTCCCATGCACCTCCTGTAGGTATTCCAGTACTTGGAAATACTACCAATGTCCAAGAGAATCTGGCCACTCCAGTAGACCCCATCCCACCGCAAGCCTCCAAGGTACCAATCTACCAAATTGAGGCTCCATTTGAATTCGAAGCCGACCCTACCGCACTAAAAGTTAACAAGCTGGAAAAGCTTCTCAAATGGGCACAGGGCATGAATTCCATCCTTGACATTGAGGATGGCTATACTGACTCGGCAGTGACTTTGCCAGACCGGTTCAATATGCCACATGTTGACTGGTTCGATGGTTCTGGGATCCCATGGTCCATTTCCGGTTATTCTCGGGCATCCTATGACCAATGGGCCTTACTAGATTTCGGAAGCTGTCGCTTTTAGGCTGGACCTTGTCAGGTATAGTGGTTATCTGGTTCGCGAAGCTGGAGGATTCAGTGAAGCGCAGTTGGGAGGAAATGGCCGAGGCCTTTATCACATAGTACTTCTACAATACCTAGATCGAGGTCATAACCCGAGATCTTAAGATAACTCGTCAAGAGCCAAAAGAGGGCTTCTCGGACTTTGTAACAAGGTGGAGGGCCAAGGCATCGATCATGACAACCAGGCCATCAGAGAAAGACCAAATACGGATGGTAGTGCGTAATTTGTAAGGGAAATTACTGCAGAAGATGATCGTCTTGCCGCTATTTACAGTCATTGAGCTCCTCAAAATAGGAGTTCAAATCGAAGATGCGATGAAACATGGGTTGATAACTAATGAGAAGGAGCAGGCCAAGAGGCCTTTCACACGCAGTACCAATGCAACCATGAGTGGAAGCACAACTACGTGACCGTCTGATGTGAACACTGTCACCACCACAGCCGGGACTGGCAACCCTTTCGCCAGTACAACCCCGCAAACCTCAAACAACTAGGCCCGATCCCAAAGGACCTTTACTCCACTATACATGCCTTTATCCCAAGCTATGAAGGTGCTCATAAAAAAGGGACATCTTAAGCCACTAGAGCCTCACCCTCTACCCGATCCTCTCCCACTGAAACACAACCCAGCCAAATATTGTGCTTTTCACCAGCAACATGGTCATGACACCGACCAATGCAACAAGCTGTGTCATGAGATTCAAGATCTCATTGATAACAAGGTGATAGCACCACCCTAAAAGCCAAATGTAACCACCAATCCGCTTCCACCTCACAATCAAGTTCCCCCACCCTGGCATATAAACCTCATTCATATACTGGCCATACCCTACGACCTGAGTATATATATAACCCCTTCCCACCTCCCCAAACCGACGTTGTTCATCCCTGAGAGAACGGACTTGTGCATGATGAACATGTCTACACTTCAACCTAAACCCATGGTGGTGACGATGGCAGAAGGAGAGAGGATAGCCATGGGGGAAAATGTCAGTCTGTTGCCCGAGGGCTCTGAGGACTTGTCTGAAGGGGTGTACAATCCATGCTGCTATATTGTGCCAATTAATCAGGCTAAGCCGGAAGTGGTGTTGCTGACTGGGATAGAGGGCAGTGTAGTTCGAGATGATGGCCCCAGTCAGGGTTAGATGATCTGGCCGAGTTAGAGGAGGACATATACAGTTCGCAGTTCTTTGATGAGCAAGATCAAGGGAACGTGCATATTGATTGGTTTGATTTTGAACGGGTCAACAGACAATTCTGGGTGGTTAAGTGATGAACCCGATAGAGATGAGGGAACTGAATTGAAGCTAGAAGAATAGAAAGCAGGAATGGCCGAAATGGCCGATGGAAGGGTAAACTACCGAAAAAAACCGGTTTAGAAAAATTGGCTCAGGAACTGGGCAGTGTTAGTACTGTAGATATGGAGAAAGAAACCACACTGAAGCGGTCTGAACAAGAAAGGGGTGAAAACAACCGAAAAGCTGGAAAAGCCCAACACCCTACGGGGGATGCTTGCGATAAGAGAATAAGCAGAACGGAGCTGGACAACTGCTTCTTGGCTGCCACAGGAACCTGGTGGGAGGATGACGACCTCCATTTGGCCCACACCGATGAGGATTGGGGCGACGACTTACCTAGCGACACCTGGTATGTGGAAGAGATCGACAAAATGATGAGAAGTGGCTGATATTTCAAACCGCCACATCTGGACCGACCCGAGGCATCCGAGAAGGATAAAGAAGTTGAGAATCAGAAAGAAAAATAGTTGGAAGAAGAGGTTGTGCTGAAGCAGTTAAAGTAGATTCAAGTCGGTATTTCAATCTGGGGGTTGCTTATGGCTTCTCGGGTGCACCGACAGGTTATGCTATCAGCAATGGATAAATCCGAATTGTCCATTGATACAACTCCTAAACAGCTCATTGGGTTGGTCTTTCTAGGAGGCGCTACGCCAACTCTGACCTTCTTAGACAAAGAATTGCCACCAGAGGGCTCAACTCATAACAGACATCTGTACATATTAGTGGAGTGCAGAGAAAAGTGGGTGTCAGTGGTATTGGCCGACACTGGGTCAGCTATCAATGTATGTTCGTCTTGAAGCCAGCAAATTTCGTGCCTACAGCATAGGTAATTCATACGTATGACAACACCAACAGGGAGGTGATGGGCACATTACATATCAGAGTTTAAGTGGGTCCAGCTCAACAGGATATTGAGTTCCATGTCTTGGATGTGCCAGCCACTTTCAATCTATTTCTAGGAAGGTCGTGGCTGCATCAGGTAAAAGCTGTCTCCTCTACCATTCACCAAATGTTGAAATACCCCCACGGGACGGGGGTGGCTATTGTGTTCGGGAATTCTTCTATATATCCTCCGCTAGAGGTAACTACACTTGTGTTGGAAATTGTTCATGGCGAGGAGGATGTTTTCCTCTCTGGATTTACCCTAGATGAGGCCCGGGCAGTGCAAACCATCTTGGCATCAGATGAGGGCTTGTATGTCAGTGCTCAATCAATCTACTTCATGAACAAGCTCCAACATATGCCAAGAATAGGGTTGGGAAGAAGTGGCCAGAAAGGCATCACTGCATTGGCCGATGTGCCACATAATCCACATGCCTTTAGTCTTGGCTATACGCCCACGGAAGAGGATTAGGTTAGGAAAGGAAAAGAGATGGCAGGCAGAGCCAGAGCCAAGTAAACCAGGAAACGCTATGAGGTTGTGCACAGACCGATTCGGGGAATATTGAACGACCATTTTGTTAGGGAGGGAGAAGACTTCTCATTTTATGGTTTCCCTGAACCCTAGTTCAACTCTAAGAAGCAGCGACTTCCTGGCTTTGAGATTTTCTTTGACTTGCAGTTGCAAGATACTGATACAAAGGAAAGGACTAAGTCAATTATTGTCGAAGCTGAACGGAGCACAGAAAGTCAGTCTAACAGCAACGAGCTTGAAGTAGGAGCAGAACCGGCATGTCTCCTTTTGGATCCTTCGATTGACTCAGAAAGCTTGGGGGATAACCTGGCCATTTCCATGATTGGGGACCAACCGGGTGTGAACCCTTCTAGCAGCATTTTGGATGCATCTGACGCACCATCTCTCATTTGGCAGTTGGAGAAGGGCTACCTGTCTAGTAGTTCTAAGTCAGGTAGTGAACTAGAATCTGATTCCATAGAGTCTGTGGAGTCGGAATCAGATTATGGTTCCTCTAAGTCTGAGTCCGGTATTCCTAGGAGTGATAACCCGGATGCCAAGGTCTTGTCCAGGTCGTCCTTTTCCTTTTCTTTTGAGTCGGTTGTAACCAAGGAACTAGATGAACTTGACCTTGTAAATGAGAATGCCACTGCAGATTCTGAGTATTTCTCTATGCCGCTTGTTTATTGCATTGATCAAGACTTTCAAAATTTTAATAAAAATGATGAGGAAAGAATTCCTCTAGCTTTGAAAAATTTGATTAATCGAGAAGATGAGAGGTTTGAAAAACCCCTTGCTAATGAAATCATTGCTTTTAATGTGGGTACTGAGAAGGATCTGCGTCTGGTCTAGATTGAGTCCACGTTGTCTTCAGAGGAGCGCGAGCGCTTAGTCGCTTTATTAAAAGATTTCAAAGATGTTTTCACGTGGTCCTACGAAGACATGCCTGGAATTGATCCTAAGATTGTACAGCATCGGATCCCTCTTGACCCCGAGGCCCGACTCGTCAAACAGAAGTTGCGGAGAGTATGCCCGGATTGGGCTTTGAAGATTAAGGAGGAGGTCACGAAGCAGATAGTCATAGGGTTCTTGCTAGTATTTGCGTATCCCAGTTGGTTAGCCAACATTGTTCCAGTTCCGAAGAAAGATGGCAGAATTCGGGTGTGCATGGACTTCAGGGATCTGGACAAGGCCAGTCCGAAGGACGACTTTCCCTTGCCGCACATTGATGAATTAGTAGATTTTACCACGGCTCGGGCATTGCTCTCCTTCATGGACAGATTTTCCGGGTATGACCAAATTTTGATG
This sequence comes from Camellia sinensis, assembly GCF_055761805.1. Lineage (NCBI taxonomy): Eukaryota > Viridiplantae > Streptophyta > Magnoliopsida > Ericales > Theaceae > Camellia > Camellia sinensis. The sequence goes on from NC_138967.1 coordinate 56,864,540, forward strand.
GCGCCCAAGAATAGAGAGAAAACTGCTTTCACTACGCCGTGGGGGACCTACTGCTACAAGGTGATGCCGTTTGGGCTGAAGAATGCTGGGGCTACCTATCAACGGGCTGCAATCACTATTCTGCATGATATGATCCATAAAGAGGTCGAGATGTACGTAGATGACATGATTTCAAGTCCAAAGAAAGAGAGGACCACTGCACTGCCTTAAAGAAATTCTTACAACGGATCAGAAAATACATACTGAGGTTGAATCCGCAAAAGTGTACTTTCGGGGTAACAATAGGGAAATTGCTGGGCGTCTTGGTCACATTGAGGGGCATCGAGGTAGATCCTTCTAAAATCAAGGTCATCCTAGAAATGCCACCACCAAGGACTAAAAAGGAGGTGCGAGGCTTTTTGGGTAAAGTGCAATTCATAAGATGGTTCGTTTCTAAATTAACCTTGATTTGTGAACCACTTTTTGGTGTCCTAAAGAAAGGAAAGAAGTTCCGATGTGATGATCGATGTCAATTCACTTTTGAACAGATCAAGCAGTATCTTCAGAATCAGCCCGTGTTGTCGCTGCTAGAGCAAGGGAAGCCCTTAATTCTGTATCTATCAATAACGGACACAACAATGGGATGCATGTTTGCTCAGGAATCTGAGGATAGGTTGGAGAAAGCCATCTACTACTTCAGTAAGAAAATGCTGGATTACGAGACCCGTTACACCCCGCTGGAGAAAGCTTTCTTAGTGTAGACCGCCCGAACTCCGCTCCGCTCGCGAGGGCGCAAATTGTGTTTTAGCTACTACAGTTCGGACTCCTGTCACAATTCTGAATCTAATCTCACAAAGTGCAATGGAAGACTGATAAATTACCAAAGAATCCAAATCCGACAATAGGTTTTGAAAAATCAATTTTAATCAAAAAGTGCCAAACATGGACTACTTTGCCAGATTTCAGAGTCGCCACCTAAATATTTTGTTTTGGGTAATTTAGGAAACCCAGACTCGTGCCAAAGGCCATGTGTCCGCCATCACCAAAGTTGCCTCGGCTTGGGAACTTGGGTATGAGAGGGGAAGGTCCTGAAATGAGCACCCCCGCTCGCCTGATCAAAGATTGGCCTTTACTAACATGATATGTTGTTTTTGAAAGCACATGTGTTCTTATTCTGATTTATTAGCTAACTTACTATGTGATGCGCACAACATACAAGTATAGACTCAATCACTCAAGTTGGAACAAAACATGCCATGCTTGTTTTTCGAAAATGGTTTGAAGTTGCTACTCTCGAGTAGGCTAAAATGTGGATTTGCCACCCTCAAGTGGGCTTGAAACATGATTTGCCACAATAAAGTGGGCTTAAAACGCACATTTTGATGAATTGTTCCAATTCAAGCAATGAAGCCTTCATCCACAGGCATTCAGACAGTTTAGCATTTAAGCAAATAGTCTCATGGCAAGCATGCTGTCATGGCAACACTTACACGCATGCACGGATGCTAAAGCATAAACACTCACAGTGTACTCCAAGCGAAAACAGAAGCTCGTTAGTAATCAATGCATGATCCTAGCTATGTCAATAGTGCCTAATGCAACACATGCAAAATGCAACTATGTAGGCTCGGCTATCTAAGATGGCATATGAATGCTACACTCGATAACATGCTTTGATCCACGTATTCAAGAAAGTGTATTAAAGTACAATGTAGTTTGAATGATGAGCCGAACCCGGTGAATGCAAGACAAAATGAATGATGCACGCATGCAAACATGAGTATGCTAATTGAAATATGCCTTAAAACTAACCACCAAAAGCTGGTAAATAAAAAGGAGAAAGACGTGGGGTTGGAAGACATGCATCACACACACGCACACTGATTACAAATTTTCTCTCTCGACGGAGGGTCCGAATGAAATAGGCTAAGCTATGCTAAGCTAAGCTACTTATTACAGATAAACTAATTAACTATTCTAGCTAATTAAATATTACAACATAAATTGAATAACTAGCTAATCTATGCTAATTAAAATATTACAAAACAAATCAAATGACTAGTTACACGAACTAAACATAAGCAATGAAATGGCCTCGCGGGCGAGGGAAAGATGCATGCTCGGTCGCGTCCTCCCAGAAATCCACCGCCTTGCCTCAAGATGCCTCTGTTTGCACACCTTTAGACCTCTGAAAATTGTGCCAACTTCTAGGGTGATTTTGACCCATCTCAGGAACATGCTGAGGGATGATCGGCCAGAGATGGTGGCCATCGGCTAGTAATGATGGCCGGTCGGCTGCTCAGGTGGCCGGTCAGCCACTGATTCCCTGAATTTCCCCCTTTTGCTGCAGCAGAGCACAAACAGAGGCATGGCAATGTATTTGCAAGGAAATGTGTGTACCACCACACTCCTTATCATATCTAAAGCTCAAATGAGTATGGTACTTGACTCTCGGGCCACCAACCGAGCATCGCAATGCACGATGGTCGAGAAGCAAAGTTTGTACAAGTCAATGAATGCACAAATACACTCGATGAGCCTCCACCCTATCATGCACGATCAAGGGTGTCGGCGACTAAGAAATGAGGCACGTTTCATCACTTTGAGTATGAAACGTCCCTCGTTTCTCATGTTTGGATTAACATCCGATCCAAACACATGCAATGCAACACAAACATGTTGTCTTGGCATGTTTTACTTCAATTCAATATGTTTACTCATTTTACATTACCAATTAATCCTTTGATCAACTTGTCCAAATATGAGAGTCCTCTAATGAGAGAGAGGTCTATCAAAGAGAATGGTTTAAGGCATGGGAGAGATCACTACCTTTGACTAGGAGTAACCCTTAAAAGAGGGTTGAAGCCATTTAAGCATAGGCCTCAATTCCAAGCATTAAACATAACCTCAAGACGAACCAATCCTCAAAACAAATCAAAAATGAAGAAATGAGGGAGATGGTAGATTTTTCAGTGCTAAAGTGGCATGATAAACAAGACTCTAACATGCAAACACTTCAAGTACAACATGGTAGAAGGCTTAAACATTGAAACTAATGAAGGACACAGCACTAGAACCATGCAATACAATGCTCAATGGACTAAACTAGCCCTAAACAGACTTCATGCATGCCAAAATAATGGCCAAAATGAGCTGAGATGATAGCATGAAAGGCAAGAAAATGATGCTCATGCAATGGCTCACAAACACGGCATAAAGGTGCAACTCTCAAGAGCACTTAAAGAGTGAAAAACATGGAAGTGTGATAATAGTATATGCTCTAAAATAACATACCAAATGATGCCAAGACATGCAAATACCTCAAGCCAAGCATGCAAGATACCTCAAAACTTAAAGCTAGTCAAGGTTATTGCACTACAAGCATGCATAACAAGCATCATATGACCAAGAAGGCTCAAAACAGAGCTAAAGCATGCCAAAATATGAACAAAAGCATGCTGGGGTATAGCCAAAATGAGCTAGACTAATAGGCTAAAGAGACAAGCATACAAGGCTAGCTAGCAAGGATTACACTACAAGTGTATAAAGCATGCAAGGGGTGAGTCCACCAATCAAAATTACAGTTATAACATGCCAAAATAACACCAAAAACATGCTTGAACTAAGCTAATTCAAACCACAAGAGCATGCTACTTTGTAAGGCTAACAAGGCTAGTGAGTAAGATTGCACTACAAGTGCAAGAGGCATGCAAGAGGCGACCAAGCTAACCAAAAACAGAGTTATGGTAGGTCCCAAAAGTCACAAAAACGTGCTCAAACTAAGCCATAAAATAGAGAAACATATGCTCATTTGCTGGGCCAACAACACAAGCAAACAAGACAAGAGGAGAGGGGACCAACCCCTTCTATTTAGGACCTCAAAACAAGGTTTTTACCACTGAAAATTCCCTGGATTTCAGTGGTTAAAAAGCCACGAAAAGTTGTTTTGAAAGGCCTTGAAAGATAGCTCAAAAGGCTTTACAAGCCGAGGAGCAAAAGGGAGAGACAACCCCCTAGCCAAAAAAGGCTCAAACCACCATTTTAGAACCTCAAAATCAGAGTTTTTTATGGTTCAAAACCAACCCCAAAATAGTCCAAAACAATGGAAAAAGGATGGTGAAGCAAGTGTGAAAAACGAGCTTAAAGGGAGAGATATACCTCTTGATGCACAGCAGCAAAACAGCCACTTTCTTGGCTCAAATGACCTTTCAACAGCCTAAAAATAAGTTCCAAGGGACCTCATCCCAATGACATGCAACTTTGATGAAGGAAGTGTATGCAAATATGTAAGGAATTCTCATTTTCAAGCCTAAAACAAGAAGAGAGAGGGAGAATTCTAGAGAGAGAGGAGAATTTGCTCACAAAGCTCCTAGAGAGAGAGGATTCTAGAGTGAGAAGTTCTCAAATTTTCTCTAAGCCTTCAAAATGTTCTAACCCTTGCAAAATGAGAGAAATGCCTCAATACATAGCAAAATACATGCCTTGGGTCAAAATATCTGATTTGGGATAGCTGGCACAAGTTGGAAACAGCTGGAGGAGAAATATCTTCAAAAATTTTGAGTTTGGGGCACTCTTGGCTGGCCGGCCATCTTTGGGGCCGACCTGCTACTTGTGATGGCCGGCTGGCCATCTCCATGGCCGACTGTGCACATTTGTGGCAGACAGGACATTCTGCTCTGCAGGTCCAACTTCAAACGGGCATAACTCCTTCATATGGACTCCTTTTCAGGTCATTCTTGTGTCCAAATTGAAGCCCCAGACGTAAGCTTTCCAATGGTGCAGCCTTGCATCAAAATTCCAAGTGTGCTAAGAGATATCCCTCTTTTAGTGAAGACTGCTCATTTCCAACTCAATCGGATTGATGTCTAACTTCAACCAACCATATCTTCCCCATCCAGACTCGGCTTTAGGAGATTCTTGAGTGTAAAATGAAGCCTCAGAAGTCTTCTTTTCAATGGTGGTGTCCTCATAGCTTAGATACAAGTATACAAAAGGATAGGGATGATTTAGCGAGGACTGCTCGTCTCTCTCTTAACGGTTCATACCCAACTTCTTCCTCAACTAGGTTTCTCCCCTCCACTCCTCTTTTCTTCAACTTCAAACCTCTAACCAAGATGTTTTGAAAGAATTTTTGAAGAGTTCACCTCTCTTTCATTCATTTCCACTTTGCCCTTGCCCGGTTTACCGAAAAGCACAACATTGAACAAAATGCGAGCGTTGGAACATTGTAGGAACTTTATTTGAAAAAAATATTTTGAAATAGAGGGTTTTAAGGTCTAAAAACCATTCAAAATAGCTTTGGTCCAAAATGGGGTGTGAGGTTAGGATTTGACTCTCCTCCTGTCAAAGAAATTGAACCTTTGCACTGCACACCTTTCATTACCAAGTAAACAATCAGTAGAGCCCAAGTCTTAAGGGAGGTCCAAAATGGGGTGTCTACAGTTAGCCTTGGTATGGGCTACCAGGAAGTTGAGGCACTACTTGTTAGCTCACTCTGTAATTCTGATTACGAGATTAGATCCCATCAAATATCTCTTTGAGAAACCAGCACTTACAAGTAGGCTAGCTCATTGGTTGCTTCTTCTTTCCGTATTTGACATCAAGTATGTCATGCGCAAATCTGTCAAGGGGAGAGTGGTAGTGGAGTTTTTGGCAGATCACCCAGTAGAGGGGGATGAAGCGATAGAATACCAATTCCCAGATGAAGCTATTCTGCAAGTCGAGGAAGAGATTTGGACAGTGTACTTTGACGGAGCGTCTAACCAATACGATTATGGGATAGGTGTGTTGATGATAGCACTCAACGATTCCCACAAACCCTTAGCCTTCAAACTCCGGTCCAAGGTATCTAATTACGAAGTAGAGTATGAGGCGTGTATCGCTGGTTTGGAAGCCGCCCTGGAACTAGGGGCAAAAAGGTTGGATGTCATCAGAGACTTGAACCTAGTTGTATCTCAAGCAAATGGAGAATGGAAGCTCAAAGATGAAAAGATGAAAATCTATCACCAGACCTTGGATGTTCTGATTCCTAGGTTTGAGAAGTTGACTTTCACCCATCTATTAAGAGAGAACAACAGGTTCGCTGACACCTATTGTAGGCCGCTCGAGCTTCCTCCGCGCGCCCCTATTTTCGGAGAGGGCGCGAATTGGGTTCTAGCAACTACAGTTCAGACTCTTGTCACGGTTCTGAATTTAATCTCACAAAGTGCAATGCAAGACTGATAAATCACCAAAGAGTCCAAATCCGGCCAATCGTTTTGGAAAATCGATTTTAATCAAAAAGCGCCAAACATGGACTACTTTGCTAGATTTCAGAGTTGCCACCTAAATATTTTGTTTTGGGAAATTTAGGAAACCCTGACTCGTGCCAAAGGCCACGTGTCGGTCATCACCAAAGTTGCCTCGGCTCGGGAACTTGGGTACGAGAAGGAAAGGTCCTGAAATGAGCACCCCCGCTCGCCCGATCAAAGGATCGGCCTCTACTAAGCATGATGTGTTGTTTTATAAACCTCATGTGTTCTTACCCGAATTATTAATCTAACTTTACTATGTGATGCTCACAATACACAAGCACAGACTAAATTGCTCGATTTGGAACAAAACATCTCATGTTTGTTTTTCGAAAATGGTTTGAAGATGCTACTCACAAGTAGGCTAAAGTGCGGATTTGCCACCAAACAAGGTGGGCTTAAAACATAATGATTTGCCACTTCAAGTGGGCTTAAAACTCACATTTTGATGAATTGTTCCAATTGAAGTAATGAAGCGTTCATCCACAGGCATTCATGCAGTTATAGCAATTAAGCAAATAGCCTCATGGCAAGCATGCTATCATGGCAGTCACTCACACTCATGCAAGGATGCTAAAACGTAAACACTTACAATGTACTATAAGCCAAAACAAAAGCTAGTTATAAATATGCATGATCCTAACTATGCTAGATACCTAATGCAACACATGCAAAAATGCAACTAAAATTGGCTCGGCTATCTAAGATGGCATATGAATGCAAGACTTGATAACATGCTTTGAAACACGTATTCAAGAAAGTGTATTGAAATACAATGCAATTTGAATGATGCGCCGAGCCCGTGCATGCAAGACGAATGAATGAATGCAAACATGCAAGCATAAGGTATGCTAATGGAAGAATGCCCTAAAACTAACCACTGAAAGTGGATATATAAAAGGGAGAAAGACGTGGGGTTGCAAGACATGCACACACACATGCACACTTATTACAACATTTTCCCTCTCGAAGGAGGGTCCGAATAAATAAGCTAAATAGCTACGCTAATTAAGCTACTTATTACAGAACAAAACTAATTAACTATTCTAGCTAATTAAATATTACAACACAAGACTTGAAAGTAAGTAACGATTCTAAGTTAGCTAAATATTACCAAAATGAATTACATTAGCCAAGCACATTAACTAATTAATTACAAAATCGGTTAACTAACTAGCTAAGCAAAACATTTAAAATGGCCTGGAAGGGAGGGAGACATGCATGCTCAGTTGCGTCCTCCAGGAAATCCGTCGCCTTGCCAACGGTTGCCTCTATTTGCATTCGCCTTGATTCTTGAACACCGAACCAATCTCCAGGTTGTTTTTGCTCCAGAACCAGAACAACTTTGGACCACCTCTGAGCCTGAGAACTGTCGGCCACTTGCTCCTCCACACTCCAATTCTGCTGTAAACAAAGTACAAAAGGGGCAAAGCAAGGTATTTACAGGGTATGTGTGTACAACGACCCTTCTTATCATTTCTCAAGCTCAAAGGAGTGTGGTACTCGACTCTTGGGTCACAAACCGAGCATGACAATTCACGATGGCCGAGAAGTCAAGTTTGTACAAGTCAATGAATGCACAAACAACACACAGGACTCAAGAGGCCTCCACCTTATCATGCGCAATCAAGGGGGACAGCGACCAAGAAACGAGGCACATTTCATCACTTTGAGTATGAAACGCCCCTCGTTTCTCGTGTTTGGATTAATGTCCGATCCAAACACGTGCAATGCAACTCAAACATGTTATCTTGGCATGTTTTTACTTTGATTCATTTTGTTTACTCATTTTAGATTACCGATAAGTTATTTAACCGGTTAAGTCCAAAAATAAGAAGTTTTCTAATAGGAAAGACGAACCAAGCCACAAGCTTCTTGAGCATGAAAGAGGCATCACGCCATTGGTTAGTAGAAACGCTCAAGAGAAGGCTAAAACCATTAGGCATGAACGCCTCAATTTCGTGCTCAAACCAACAAAGGGCTTAAGACCTCTTTCAAAGGGATACAACAAATGAAAGATGGCATGCAATGGTATACATTTTAGCACTGAAATAGGATGCTAAATGACATCGAAACACGAAAATGATGCATGTAAGACATACTCGGAGTCGAAGGCGTTGAAGCTAGCAAAGAGCATAACACTAGAACCATGCAACACATTGCTCAAAGGACTAAACCAGCCCTAAACAAACCTCTTGCATGCCAAAACAGTGGCCAAAATATGCTGAGATAGTAGCAAGAAAGGCAAGTAATGCATGCTCATGCATTGGCCCGTGAACAAGGCATAAAAGCACAACTCTCAAACATAATAAAGAAGTGACAATGTGAGGGTGTGACTACACTATATGCACTGAAATCATGTGTGAAATGATGCAAAACCATATAAACAACACAAGCACAGCATCCTAAGGACCTTGAATCATTAGGCTAGTCAAGGCTTTTGCACTACAACCATGCATAACAAGTCCCATATGACCCAAACTACTCAAAACAGAGTTGAGGCATGCTAAATTAGTGGCAAAAATCATGCTAAAACATAGGCTCAAAAGGCAAGCGAAGCATACTCATTCATTGGCTCACAAACAAAGCATAAAGCATAACTCTGAAACACAATGAAAGAGTGATATACATGAGAGTATGATATAAGTTTATGCTCTAAAATTACAAACCAAATGATGCCATATCACACAAACATCACAAATAAGGCATGCTAGGGGTCTCAAAACACAAGTCTAGCAAAGCCAATTACACTATAGCCCTACAAGGCAAGCCATACATGACCAAGATCACTTGGAATAGAGTTTAAGTATGCTAAATGAAGGTCAAAAGCATGCTGAAATAGAGTTAAAACAAGCTAGAACAATAGGCCAAAACACTAAACATGTGAGGCTAATGAGTGAGATTGCACTGCAAGCACAAAACCAAGCACGAGGTGGCCTCACCAACCAAAATTAGAGCTAAAGCATGTCAAAATAACACCAAAAACATGCTGGAGTGAAGCCAATACATGCGAGAATAATAGGCTAAATCATGAAGCATGCTAGGCTAGCAAGTAGGATTGCACTACAAGTACATGAAGCATGCAAGAGGTGACCAAGCCAGCCCAAAACAGAGTTATAGCAGGTCTAAAAAGTCACAAAAATATGCTTGAACAAAGCCACAAAGAAGTAGAAACATATGCTCATTTGGTAGGCCATCAACACATGCAAACAAGGTACAAAGGGGGGGGGGACCACCCCCACCTATTTTGGGTCCCAAAACAAACTTTCCACCACTAAATTGAAATTCCTCTGGAATTCAGTGGTGAAAATGCCAAACAAAGGTGATCTCAAAGGCTTTAAAAGATAGTTCAAAGGAAAGCAAAATAAGCCACAAAATGCGGTAGACCACCCTTAACTCAAACAAGGCCTCAAACAACCATTTTTAACACTTAAAAACAAAGGTTTTTGTAGTTGCAAGTTAGGCCTAAAACATCATGCAAGGATGGCCGAATAAGCAATGAAAGTAAAGCTTTAAAGATGATATGGGACTCACCCTTGAAGCACAGCAATAACAACAACTTCTTTGAGCCAAAACCAACTTTAGGAGGCCCTAACAAGCCTTATGGGATCTTAGCTCCAAGGTCAAGATGTTAGGCTAAGAGGGTTATGTGCAAATATGCCAAGAACACTCACTTTCAAGCACTATAGAGCATAATATATATAGAGAGAGAGAGAGAGAGAGCCAAATTTTGCTTCTCAAAATTCTGAACCCTTGAGAAGGAGGAGGCACCTCCCTTTTTATAGAAATGCAAGACAAAGCTTGCTCAAATCCCTCCCTACACGTGTAGGGAGGATGCATTCTGTGCCTAACAACTGGCACAACTGGCGTAAAAAATATCTAAAAAAATAGAAAAATGGCCGTAGGCCACTTCAAGTGGCCGACCGGTCACTTCAAGTGGTCTATAGGAGGAGAAAGTGGCCTACAATTGCAAAAAGTGGCCGACAGGCCCTGCCCTCCCTCCAGGCAAGGGGTAACAAGGTATGGTCCAAAAACCAACCAAAAAGAAGAGAGCTAAGAGGCCCCAAGACAAGGCACTTAGCCGAAAGCTCCGGAAACTAGCCTACCGGCCACTGCAAGTGGCCTACAATAGGGAAAAGTAGCCTATAGTTACAAAAAGTGGCCTACAAGCCTCGCTCTCCCTCCAGGCGAAGGCACCAAGGCATGGGCCAAAAACAAACCAAGAAAGAAGAGAGTTAAGAGGTCTCGAGATAAGGCACTTAGCCAAAAGCTCCGGAAACTCAAAACAAGCACAAACATGCATAATCATCGAGTGCACAAACGATAATATCAAAGTCTTGTGGTTGGTCAAAAATGGGGTGTCTACAGTTGCCCCTGTTTGACAGAACTCGTAAGTCATGAAATGACGGGAGTGAATGTCAAAGCCCAGAGGCGACCCATTTTTGACAAGGCCGAAGACTTTGATAAACAGGCAAGATAACACAGATGCGCCCGCATGCTGGGGCAAAATGCAAATGAACATGCACGATGCAAGAGCATAACTTATGATCATGCAAAAAAAGCCTTTAATGAAACATCTAGATGCAAATGTTATGCAAAGAAATGCTACAACAAACTCCTACATAAGCAAGTAAACATGGACCAAACTACATCTCATGCAGAAAGGATGTAAGAAAATTATGCAAACTTATCTACGGCTCATGCAGGATAGATTAGAAGCGACTACCGGGAACACCCAAAGTCTCAAACAAAGCACCTCTCAGCGTATCACACGCGAGAGAGGGAAAGGCAACACCTCTCAGTATATCACACGCGAGAGAGAGAGAAAGGCAACACCTCTCAACGTATCACACGCGAGAGAGGGAAAGGCAAACAGTGCAAGCACTGAAAAGTTGTATAAACATCAGAATGCATCCCAATGCTTCTAACAACGTGCCAGTGCAAACACCGGGCATACCCAGGGTGTTTCCAACCAACGAAAAGTCAGTGTAGACATCGGGTGTACCCAAATGTCTCTAACCAACAGGATATCGGTGTAGACACCGGGCGTACCCGAATGTCTCTAACCAACGTAGATGAACTCAAAGGATAGGAAAGATCTTACCTGGAGTTCCTCTGAATGAACCGTTCATACAATATCGTCTGGCTGCATTAGCTTCGAATGAACCGTACATACAATATCGTGCCTGCACAAAAGAGAAACTTTGACAGGTACAAAGTAGTAGAAACACATGTTCAACGTTACATCAAGATACAATTTCAATTCGAGATAACGCGTGCAAATATAATGCACATGAAAAGATGCATACATATGCAAGTGAAACGTGCATAACAATGCAGATAGAACATGCATAACAATGCAAAGGAAAAGGTGCATTGCAATGCAAGTGAAAAGTGCATAACAATGCAAGTGAAAACTGCATAGCACTTCAAGTGAGAAGGTGCATACTGTAGACACCCCATTTTTGACCGACCTTAAGACTCAGACGACATCGATTGAGTGCTCGGTGATGGTGCATGTTGTGCTCGTTCTGAGATTTCGGAGTTTCGGCTGAGAGTCTTAGCCCCGGACTTCGGGACTCTTTTGTGCTTTGCCTCGGTTTGCGAACCAGGTTCTGTTTTCTCTTCCTGAAGGGAGGGAGAGGTCTCGTAGACCATCTCTCAGTGGCTGTAGGCTACTTTTCGTGGTCGTAGACCACTGTTCCCGTTTGTAGACCAGTTTTCTATTTTCGGAGCCGTCGGCCGTGCGCCTCGGTTTGGGACCGCTTAACTTTCTCCGTTTACTCCGATTTTCGGATGTAGACACCCCATTTTTGACCAACCTTAAGACTCAGACGTCACCAGCTGAGCACTCGGTGATGTTGCATATTGTGCTCGTTCTGAGGTTTCAGAGTCTCGGCTGCGAGCCTTGCCTCCGGACTTCGGGGCTCTTTTGTGCTTTGCCTCGGTTTGCGAACCAGGTCCTATTTTCTCTGTTTTCTCTTCCCGAAGGGAGGGAGAGGTCCCGTAGATCATCTCTCAGTGGCCGTAGGCTACGTTTCGTGGTCGTAGGCCATTTTTCCCATTTGGAGCTCGGTTTTTGATTTTCGGAGCCGTCGGCCGTGTGCCTCGGTTCGGGACTGCTTAACTACCTCCGTTTGCTCCAGTTTTTGGCACACACCTTATTTCCTCCCTTTAGAGAGACACTGTGGCCTGGGAGACCACCCTTGTGGTCATACGCCACTTTTGGTGCCTAACAGCCTGTTTTCGGGGCCCCAAACCGCGCGTTTTCGCCCCCAAACCTTCGTTTTGCATCCGTTTTGGTCCATTTTTGGTGGAGACCCTATTTTTACTTTTTGGGAGGGGGTAGCATGGTGGCCATCCACGTTTTACATTGAAAAACCAATTTTCTCATTTTCTCTCTCCAAAAGCCTGTTTTTCTGACAGAAAGCTGGTTTTTCCCACTTTTCAGCCACGTTTTCTGGCTTTTCATACCACCATTGTGATCTACTCATCTGGGAGGCCACCAATATGGGTAGGCCGGCCAGAAATTCACCTCCACCCTTTTGAACCTTGCTTAAAAACTAGCTTTTCTCTCACCCGGGTCACATTTTCTGGTTTTTCTCCACAGGGCTGTGTTCTACTCATCTGGAAGGCCACCTTTCTGGGTAGGCCGACCAGCAATTGTTCTTGAACCTTTTGACCTCTGGTCGGCCGACCAGGGAGAGTGGCCGGCCGGCCACCTTAACTAGTCGGCCTACTTATTGCTTTTGCCCTTTCTGAGTGTAATCCAGCTGTGCCAGCTGGGGGCCATCTGGTACATCCTCCATACACGTGTATGGAGGATCTTTGAAGCTTCCAAGAGAAGCTTTGGCCTCTCTTCTCTATATGAGAGGCCCTCCTCTTCATATCTGATGGTTAGACATTTTTGCTTAAGGTTCGTAAACCTCCTTCCTCCATTGTCACTATTCCAAGCTCCAAAACCCTAATTTTCTTGGTCCATTTACACTACAACCCTTAGCAACACACCTCCATCATCCATTATGGCACCTTGGAAGTCATTTGCAGAGGTTGAAAGCTCACCAACTTGGTCCAAAAACTGCTGGAGGTCGGCTCTTCAAGGGTAAGTGTCCGTTTCCCTTAAACTTGCTTTTTTTGCTTCATTACTTAGCTTCATTTACAAGTATTTCTGGGTTTTTTCATAAACTAGAAAGTGTCATATTTTGAGATCCTCTTCAACTTTGTTTAAGGCCACTTTGCTGTTTGAGGTCATCTACTTCCCCTTACCCTCTATCTCTCTTTTAGGGCTGTTTTTGCATCATTCTTTAGCCTTACTTGTGAACTTTTTCGAGATTTTCTATAAACTAGAAAAAGCCTTGTTTTGACCTCCTCTTTAAGTTTTCTTGAGGTCACTTTTCTGTTTCGAGCCATCTCTTTCCTTGCATGCTTCATTCCTTCATATCTAGGGCTATGCATTAGAGCATTTGCATTGGACTTGTTTTGACCTCTTAGCCACTGAAATCCAGGGGATTTTCAGTGGCTTTGATGAGGTTTCGAGCTTTGAAATCATAGAGGGGTGACCCTCTCACCCCTCATTTTCTTTACTAGCATCATTGGCTTTCCAAAGGGGCTCTATTTTGCATGCATTGAAGTCACTTTTTGGGCCCAATTTTGTGGGTTTTCTGGTCTGCCTTAGGTCTATTCGGGGCCCCTTTGATCATATTTCATGTCTACAATGCATGTGTAGAGCAATCCCATCCAAGGCTCTTCAAAGGAGCCTTTCTTTGCATGCTTCCTTGACTGATTTCAGGGGCAATTTTGTGAGTTTTAGGGCTTTCATAATCCATTTCCAGAGTTGGTTTGGCCATGCTTCATGTCTATCTTGTATGTGCTTAACAACCCCTTGATTGGCCTTCCAAAGAAGCCCCTCATTTTTGCATGCATTGGCTGCATTTCAGTGATTATTTATTTTGGCATGTTTTATTCACTGTTTTTGGCTAGTTTGATGAGTTCTCATTTGCTTCATATACATGCCATGCAAACCATGCTTGCTAGCCAATGTTGCATGCTATTTTAGTCCATCATGTTAGCATCTTTTGGCCAGGTTCTAAACTAGAAATGTGCATGTTTTGGGACTGCCTTTGCTCTGTCGTTTGACTTCATGATCAAATAATGCTTGCTTTGTATACTTGTGGTTCAATGCATGTGCCTAGTTTTGAGTTTCGAGGCTTATTCCATGCATCGGGTGCCATATTTCCATGTTTCGGGACCATTTAGCATCATGTGTTTAGTGCTGAAAATTACATGTTCATAGGCCATGTTTCATCCTTGCCATGCTTTGGTAGAGTGGCATTTGATGCCTTAGGTTCGGTCCTCGGTATGCGTGCATGTGTGCGCGCATTTTGGTTGTCTCATTTTCATCTAATGGCTACTGATGTGAGTGTGGCTGAGGTCCACTCATGTTGGTGTAAGTCCATTATGCATTGTGTATGCCTTTTCAATTCATAGCATTGCGTATGCTAGGTTGCGTGTTAGAGCATTGTGTATGCCATGTTTTATCGAGCATTGTGTATGCCATTTCATAGCATTGTGTATGCTAGGTTGTATGCTAGTCGCATTGTGGATGCCATCTCATTTGCATCGTGTTTGGGATAGAAGTTAGCCCAAGCACGAGAAACGAGGTACGTTCCGTACTCCGAGTGACAGAACGTGTCTCAATTCCCCGTCGCCGACACTCCGGATTACCCATGATGGAGTTTAGGTCTTGTTGTGTTTTTCATGTGCATTCATTTCATATTGAGTCGTGCAATTCGACTCCTCGGCCATCATGCATCGATATGCGTGATTGGTAACATGAGGATCGAGGACTACACTCCCTGAAGAGTAGTCATGCATACATATGTGAAGTATTTTGCCATGCCCCTTTGTTGCTCTCTGTTGTAGTAAATCAGAAATCAGCGGCCTTCTGGAGCGTTGCGCAATATTCCGAAAACAACTGCAAACAGAGGCGAATTGGGGCATCGCAATGGATTTCCGCGCCAGGCAATTCAAGCATGCATCATTCTACCATTCGAAACAAAGCTGAGGCAGTCTATAGGCTTACGTGCTAGTTTATCGCTTTCCTAGTTAATTTGTTAATTAATTAGGGTTTTGTAATATTTAATTATTCATTCCAGACTGTAATTATTTATTCGGACTGTATTATTATTTTGGACCCTCCGAGCGAGGGCAACGTCGTAATAAGTGTGCGTGTGTGTGATGTATGTCTTCCAACCCCACGTCTTTCTCCCTTTTATTTACCAGCTTATGATGGTTAGATTAGGGCATGTTTCAATTAGCATACAGTATGATAGCATGTTTGCATTCATTCATCTGTCTTGCATGCACCGGGCTCGGCGCATCATACTAACTGCATTTGTATTTCAATTCCAAATTGAATACGTGTTAGCTGTAGCATCATCACATGCCATCTTTAGAATAGCCGAGCCTATCTTAGTTGCATTCTGCATGTTTTGCATTAGGCATTTCTGTATAGTTAGGATCATGCATGGATTTCTAACATAGCTTCTGTTTTGGCTTGGAGTACTCGGTAAGTACTTATGCTTTAGCATCCGTGCATGCGTGTGAGTGACTGTCATGATAGCATGCTTACCATGAGGCTATGTGCTTACACGATATAACTGCCTGAATGCCTGTGGGTGAAGGTTGGGTTATTTGGATTAGAAAAATTCATCGACTACGAGTTTTAAGCCCACTTGATAGTGGCAAAATCATGTTTTCTAAGCCCACCCGAGGGTGGCAAATCCACGTCTTAGCCTACTTGCGGGTAGCACCATCAAACCATTTTCAAAACAAACATGAGATGTTTTGTTCCAATTCAGGCGACCCAGTCTATACTTGTATGCTGTGCGCATCACATAGTAAATCTAGGCTAATATCCGAAATAAGAACGCATAATGTTTTCAAAACTAGATATCATAGTTAGTAGAGGCCGATCTTTGATCGGGCGAGCGAGGGTGCTCACGAAGTGACCTTCCCCAATCGTACCCAAGTTCCCGAGCCGAGGCAATTTTGGTGATGACGGACACGTGGCCTTAGGCAACGAGTCAGGGTTTCCTAAATTTCCCCAAAATAAATATTTAGGTGGCGACTCTGTATCTGGCAAAGCAGTCCATGTTTGGCACTTCTTTTAAAAAAAAAATTTGTTTTCAAAAACGATTTGCCGAATTTGGACTCTTTGATGATTCATCGGTCTTGCATTGCACTCCGCGAGATTAGATACAAGACCGTGACAAATTGAGTCCGAACTGTAGTGAGGCCCAAGGGCGCGTCTACATTGGCACACACCTTGTTTCCTCTCTCTAGAGGGACACTATGGCCAGGCAGACCACCTTCGTGGTCGCACGCCACTTTCAATGCTTAACAGTCAGTTTTCGGGGCGCCCGGCTGCGCGTTTTGGCCCACGAACCCTCGTTTTGCATCCGTCTTGGTTCATTTTTGGCATGGACCCTATTTTCATTGTTTGGAAGGTGGTACAAGGGTGGGAGACCACCTTTTCACCTTGGAGAGCACTTTTCCCCTGCCGATCGATTTTCTTGTCAGGTAATTGGTCTCCCTCACTTTTGGGCCACAATTGCTGGTCTCCCACCACACCACTAGCTTGCATTCAATTGGGAGACCACCAAATGGCCTGCCCAACCACTTTTGTTTTTGGGAGACCACCTAGGGTGGTCGGCCGACCACCTAGAGTTGCTGGCCGACCCCCTCAACTGGTCGGCCTGTTTCCTCTTGCTTTGCCTCTGTGAGTTGTTGCCAGCTGTGCCAGCTGGAAGGCACAAACTGCATCCCCCATACACATGTATGGAGGATCTTTGGCCTTGTTTTCTAGCTTCTTTGAGAAGCTTTGGCCCTCTTTGTCTATAAGAGAAGCCCTCCTCTTCCTTAGGGTTGGTTCAGATTTTGGTTAGGAGGCAAAAAGATATATCTCTCTTTGTCTCTATATTTTAGGGTTAGAGAGGGCTTAGTTCTTGGCCCTTTTACACTACACCTCCTAGCCTAACACTTCCACCATCAACCTAAGCTCCTCGGAGGTCATTCTCAGAGGTTAAAGGTTGTGTTTTGGTCCAGAGGTGTGCTGTTTTGCTGAAGCTACAAGGGTAACACACTATTCCCTCTTTTAAGCTTTATTTTGCTCCATCTTTTAGCCATACTTGCAAGCATATTTGAACTTTGATGTAAACTAAAAAAAGTCTTATTTTGAGGCCCTTAACATGTTTGTTTAAGATCATTTTTCTGTTGGGGGTCATCTACCCCCTTGCATGCTTCATTTTACCTTGTTTTGAGCCATGCCTTAGAGCATTTGTGTTGGCCTTTTTTTGGCCTTTTAGCCACTAAAATCCAGTGGATTTTTAGTGGATAGCATGCTATTTTGAGTGCCAAAATCAGAGAAGGGTGACCCTCTCTCTCCTTGTTTTGTTTTCCAGCATTTTTGGCCTTACAAAGGAGCCCTTATTTGCATGCTTCCAAGCCATGCTTCAGGCCATTTTTGGTGAGTTTTAGGACCTGCATAGGCTCTGTCCAAAGCTTTTTTTTCCATATTGGGTGTCCATCTTGCATGTGTAGAATAACCCTCTTCATAGCCTATCAAAGGAGCATGTCATTCTTGCATGAATTGACCATGTTTCAATTTGTTTTTGGGCTTTATTTGGCATGTCATACCTCTAAATTTTTCTGGTTTAGTGACCTCTTGAATGCTTCATATACTTGTAGTGTAAACCCTCTTCACTAGCTTGTATTGCATACTATTTTGGTCTTTGATTCTAGCACTTTTTGGCCATGCCTTAAACTGATTTTGTACATGTTTTGGACTGCCTTAGCTCTGTTTTTATGCCTCATGGTCGAATGATGGTTGCTATGCATGGTCGTAGTGTAATACCCTTGCCTAGCCTTGAGTTTTGAAGCCTATTGCATGCTTATACTGAGGTGTTTTCATGTTTTCGGGCCATTGAGCATGTCATTTTAGAGCCTATACTTGTGCTATATTCCCATATTTTCCATTCTTTAAATATGTTTGAGAGTTATGCATGAATACCTCATTTATGGACCATTGCATGAGCTTCATTTCAATGCATTTTGAGCCATCATTTTAGACCATTTTTCCCACTGTCTTGGACCTACATAGGGACTGTTTGGGACTGGTTGGGTCATTTGAGCATTGCTTTGTGTACCTCTAGTGTAATGCACTTCACTAGTTTCGGTATCCGGGCCATCTAGCATGCATTGTGTGAGGTGTTTACATGATTCAGGACCGTCTTGAATGCCATTTCAGAGCTAGAAAATGTGTGATTGTATGCCATATTTCATCCCTTGCCATGCTTTGGTAGATTTGCATTTGGTGCCTTAGGTTTGGTCCCTTGCATTTGTACATGTTTGCATGTGTTTTGGTTGCCTAATTTCATCATGTATGGCCACTGATTTGAGTGTGGCTGAGGCCCATTCATTTTAGTTTAAGTCCATCTTGTATTGTGTATGCCATGTCCATGTTGTCACATGCTTGATCATCGCATTGTGTATGCCTTGATTATGCCTTTGTGTATGTCCATCGTCATATGTGCGTTGTGTATGCCATATAGCGTCATGTGCATTGAGTATGCCATTCGTAGTTCATAGCATTGCGTATGCTAGTTGCACCTTTGCATGTCATTCCTTGCATGTTTGCATGTCTTAGTTGCATTTCGTTTAGGATTGCACGCTAGTTGTTGCATTGTGTTTGCATGCCATGCCATTCTAGTAGTTGCATAGTGTTTGGAGCAGGGTTTAGTCCAAACACAGGAAACGAGGGACATTTTGTACTCAAAGTGACGAAATGTGCTTCTATTCCCGGTCACCGACACTCTTGATTACCCATGATGGAGTTTAGGCCTTATTGTGTTCATTTATGCATCCATTTCACATTGAGTCATGCAGTTCGACTCCTCGGCCATCATGCATCGAGATACATGATTGGTGGCACGAGGATCAAGGACTACACTCCCTAGAGCTTATGCAATGACGGGGAGAGTGGTCGTGCATAAATATGTTGAAAATACTTTGCCATGCACCTTTCTTGCTCTCTGTTGCAGCAAATCGAAAACCAGCAGCAAAAACTGGTCGGTAGTATCCCTACAGCATGGTGGAGTTTCAGCCTTCTGGAGTTTTGTATAGTGTTTTGGGACCAGTTGCAAATAGAGGCAAATCAGGGCATTGCGATGGATTTTCCGGCAAGGCAACTCGAGCATGCATGCATGCATTCCATATCATTCAAAACCGAGCTGAGGCAGTCCATTTCATATGTTTTTCATGCTAGCTTATTTATCTTAGTTAATTTGTTAATTAATTAGGGTTGTGTAATAATTAGCTGTAATTCGTTATTCATTCGGTTGTGTATTATTTATTCGGACCCTCCGAGGTGGGCAACGTTGTAATAAGTGTGCGTGTGTGAGATGTATGTCTTCCAACCCCACGTCTTTCTCCTTTTCATTTACCAGCTTATGATGGTTAGTTTAGGGCACGTTTCATTTAGCATACTTATGCTTGCATGTTTGCATCCATTTATCTGTCTTGCATGCACCGGGCTCGGAGCATCATACTAACTGCATTGTATTTCAATTCCGAGTTGAATACATGTATCAGTTGTTGCATTTCATATGCCATTTTAGAATTGCCGAGCCTATCTTAGTTGCATTTTTGCATGTGTTGCATTAGGCATTTCAGCATAGTTAGGATTCATGCATGATTTCTAATTAGCTTCTTTCTTTAGTTCGAAGTAGTCGGTAAGTGTTTATGCTTTAGCATCCTTGCATGTGTGTGAGTGACTGCCATGCTAGCATGCTTACCATGAGGCTTGTGCTTATGTGATATAACTGCCAAAATGCCTGTGGGTGAAGGTTGGGTTGCTTGAGTTGGAATAATTCGTCGAAACCTGTAGACGCGCTCGCGTGGGGGGCCCTCGTTGCTATAGTTTGGACTCGATTTGTGTCACGGTTCTTAATCTTGAACCAAAGAGTTCAAATCCGGCAAATCGTTTTGAGAAACAGATTTTTTGAAAAGAAGTGCCAAACATGGACTGCTTTGCCAGATACAGAGTCGCCACCTAAATATTTTTTATGGGGGAATTTAGGAAACCCTGACTCGGTGCCGAAAGCCACATGTTCGTCATCACCGGAGTTGTCTCGGTTCGGGAGCTAGGGTACGATTGGGGAAGGTCAGCTATGAGCACCCCCTCTCGCTCGATCCGAAGATCGGCCTCTACTAACCGCGATATCCGTTTTTGAAAACATTATGTGTTCTTATTCCATTTTATTAGCTTAGAATTACTATGTCATGCGCGCATCAAACAAGTATAGACTAGATTGCCTAATTTGGGAAAAAGCATTGCATATCCGTTTGTCTTGAAAAATGTTTTGGAATTTGCTACTCGCAAGTAGGCTAAAATACAGATTTGAACGAGCTATTCCAACTCAAGCAACCCAACCTTCACCCATAGGCATTCAAACAGTTTATCACATAAGCATCTAGCCACATTGTAAGTATGCTCTCATGTTAACATTCACACGCATGCGAGATGGTAAAGTATAAATACTTACATAGTACTCTAAGCTAAAACAGGGAACTCGTTAGCAATCAATGCCAGATCCAAGTCCATGTTCAAATGCCTAATGCAGCGCATGCGGAATGCAATTAGAGTAGGCTCGGCTAACCTAAGCATGGCATGTGAAATGTAATCAATTGATGCACGTATTCAATTTGGAATTGAAGTACAAATGCAGTTAGCATGATGTACAGAGCCCGGTGCATGCGAGACAAATGTACGGATGCACGCATGCATAGCATAAGGTACGCTAATTTAAACATGCCCTAATCTACCATCATAAACAGGTAAATAAAAGGCAAGAAAGAAGTGAGGGTTGGAAGACATGCACACACTCACCCACACTTATTACAAATTTACCCTCGCTCGGAGGGACCAAAAGAATAATACAATTTGAATAATGAATTAACTAACCTGGCTAATTAATTATTACAAATTACCTAATTAGTTAACAAACTAACTAAGCTAGGGAAAACAGTAAACTGCCTCGGGAAGAGAGCCCAATGCAACGCATGCCCGGTCCTGCTCGGAAGTGCACTGCCATGCGCAAGCTGCCTCTGTTTTCCCTGCTATACTCCTCTGAAGACTGCCAAAGTGTCAGGATTGCTTCCCTGGACATTGGGAGACACCACCGGCTGAATAGAATGGCCACCGGCAGTGGCATGTGATCACCGGCTGTGAATGCATCCATCGGCCATGGAAAGATTGCCGGTCGGCACCTAGCACTGCCGGTCGGCAGAAAGTTCCTGCAAAATCTGCATTTGACAGCAACAGAGGACAAGGCAGAGCATGGCAATACAATTCAAGCCATATATGCACCAATCATGTCCCTTATCATGTTAATGACTCAAAGGAACATGCTCCTTGGTTCTCGGACCATCAATCGCGCATTTCCATGCGTGATGGCCCAAGGGACCAAGTGTGCACATTTTGATGTCAAATGCAATGCAATGCACACAATCAAACAATGGGACTCAACCTCTATTACAAACATTTCAAGAGGCCAAGCATGCATGCAAACAGAATGCAATCCTGGCATGTGAGCTATGGATATGACATGGCAATGCAAGATGCTCATGCAAGCATGCAAACAAACATCCAAGGTAAGCATGCAAGCAAGCAAATAATGGACTTAAACATGATTTGGGCAGCTCTAATTAGGCCCAAAACAGTAGCCAAAAGTTTAAGAAAATGGAACCAAACACACATACACACATGCACATGTTAAGGCCTAAACGCTTAAGCATCGAAGGACTACTTTTAAGCACACTTAAAAGGGGGTAATCATGGACATATGACATGTATTATAAGCCTTGAAAACATGTAGGAAATGATGCTAAATTAACCTACCAATGCAAGCTATGCATGCAACCAAACCCAAGGACCTAAAACATGGCCATATGACTCATGAAGCAAATGACCAAATTGAATCAAAATAGTCCCAAATCATGCAAAAGTAAGCCTAAAGAACCACTTAGATGGCATCTAAATGACCTAATCCTAGAGGCATACACAATGGCATAAACATGAAGCATGAAACATCAACTCTTGAAGCATCAAAAGGGCCATGAAATGCAAGCATATAAGCATGCTAAGTGGACTGAAATGATGCTATAAATGATGCCAAACCATTAAATCAAAGCAAGTAATGCATGCTATACCCTCACACACTTAAGGCCAACAAGCCAAAAATGCAAAGGGGACATACAATGCATGCCATGGCCGACCCAAACAACTATGGACAGACCTCAAACATGGCAAAATAAGGACAAAAGCTTCACAAGGCTAAGCCAAAAACATGCTAGAACAAGGGTTTACAACCTAAGGCATGTTAAGGCATCAAAGTGGCATTACAAGGTAGGTATGCTAAGCATGCATGGTGTACCAAAACCAACAAAAAACAGAGGCATATTATGACATAATAAGCACAAAAGGCAGCCAAGGCATGGTCAACATGAAGCTTAACTAGATGCTCCCTTAAGAGGCCAAAAATGGTCCATTTCAAGGACAACAAGGAGAGGGGGTGGCCCTCTCCTTCCTAGGACCTCAAGGCATCATCCTCACCTCTGAAATCCCTTAAGATTTCAGTGGTGAGGAGGCCCAAACACCGACGTCCCGAAACTCACTCGAAATAGCACAAAATGGGGCCTCTCAAGGCCTAAGAGGGGTCAAACACCTCCAAACCACAAAACACTCTAAACAAACTATTTAGAGGGCCTAAAAACAGAACGTTTTTATGTTATACACTAAGCACAAAAACAGTTCTAAGATAGGCAAAACAAGTATACAAGAATGGGGAATAAAGGGACTAGTTTCTTACCCTTGAAGACCCCTTCAACAATGGTGGACCAGCAGCTTCTTTTAGGTTGAAACCAGCTTCAAAACCTCAAAAACAACCCTCAAGAGGTCTCAGCTCCAAGGGATGGTGTAATGGTGGGTGCTTGTGAGCAAAAGTAAGACAAAACACACACACTAAGCTCAAGAAAGAGAGAGAGAGATATAGGATAGATACAAATTCCTAACCCTAATATCAAAACCCTCTAAAATGTTGTCTAACCCTAATGCCAAGAGAGGAGACTCTCTCTTATAGAGCTCTCTCTTGTAAAGCTTGTCAAATAAGCTTTCTTAGAGGGAAATCCCTCCATACACGTGTATGGAGGGGAACAGAGTTGGTGCCAGCTATCACAGCTGGCACAAAATATCTACCAAAAGTAGATGAACAGTAGCCGGCTGCTCAAAAATGCCATTTTGACAAAATTGAGTGCCGACCGGCAACAAATAGCGCCGACCGGCAATATATATTGCTGATGGCAACAAAACACCATCCGGTGGCTTCTGGCCATGGCCGGTGATGTGTGGGGATGTCTCACAAGGCATTCCCTGCCCCTCCAAGGCAAAACACAAGTGTTTGGTGTGAAACCAGACACTAAACGGTCGAGTTCGGAGATCCTGAGGCAAAGCGCGTAGCCGAGGCCTCCGGGAACTCCAAACGAACACAAACATGGATGATCACCGAGTGTTCAAACGGTGACATCCAAGTCTTGAGGACGGTCAAAAATGGGGTGTCTACAGTTGCCCCTCTTTGACAGAACTCGAAAGTCATAACAATGACGGGAGTGAATGTCAAAGCCCAGAGACGACCCATTTTTGACATGGCCGAAGACTTAGACAAACATGCAAGATAGACAAGATATGCGCCCGAAGGCAGGGGCAAAATGCAAGACAATGCACAGAGCCGGACATAACTTATGATCATGCAAAGAAAGCTGTAATGAAGCACACATGCGACAGTTTTAAGCTAGCATACACCAAACTACACTACAATGCAGAAAGGATGTAAGAGAATTATGCAATTCTCGATACGTCTCACTCAGAGGATACAATACCTGTGCGGCTCGTCTGGTTGCACCAGCCTCAAATGAACCGTACATACAATATCGTGCCTGCAAAGAAAACAACTCAACAGGTACGATGTTATTAGCAACATGCATGACAATACAAAAAAAAAAAAAAGGATGCAAAATGATATGCAATATATACAAAACAATGTATAAATAATGCAAAAGAAAATGCAATGTAATTGAAACAATGCAAACTATATGCAAAGCAATTGAATCATGATCCAATCGTGAGTGGTTCGAAACCACGCCTATGTCAAATAGGTTGATGGAGGTAACAAGTTCGTCTACCATAGAATGGTCTACTGAACTATGAGTAATGTAGACGGACACAAGAACAAATATTTGGGGGGAAATGACAAAGGTGGGGAAACGACCCGCTGGGGAAAGGACAACGATCCGAATGCTGGATGCAACAATTACACTACAATGTAATATATATATGGATATGCTGGGGAGATGGCAATGGATATGGCACAGGGGCCAAACCAAATCTTGCCTAGGCAAGGCATGTACGCATACAAGCCATGTCTAACATAGAACGGTCCACTGAACTATGCTTCGACACGAGAAGTATGGGCACATACCAGACCAAGATCAATCATGGAAAGGCGCGAGCCATGGACGGGGGGGCGATGCAATGAATGCATGCGATCTACAATGCAGTGGATATGGCGCGCGGGCCAAACCAAATCTTGCCTAGGAAAGGCATGTACGCGTACAAGCCGCGGCTAACATAGAACGGTCCACTGAACTATGCTTTGACACGAGAAGTATGGGCACATACCAGACCAAGCTTAACCTGGAAAGGCGCGAGCCATAAATCGAAGGTGATGCAATGAATGCATGCAAATAACAATGCAATATCTACAAATATGCAATGGAATGGAAATGCAATATATATGGCACGCGGGCCAAACCAAATCTTGCATAGGAAAAGCATGTACACGTACAAGCCAGGTCTAGCATAGAACGGTCCACTGAACTATGCTTCGACGTGAAAAGTATGGGCACATACCAAACCAAGCTCAATCATGGAAAGGCGCAAGCCATAGGCGGAAGGTGATGCAATGAATACATGCAAACTACAATGCAATATCTACAAATATGTAATGATGCATGGAAATGCAACTATATTTTTTGTTTTGTTTTTTTTTTGAAATGCAAATGCATGATGATGCATGATTTCGAAGTGCGCGACAACGCGTGGCTTTTAAGATACACGTGAACTTGAATATGCGACGACGCAAGTCGCTTGAAATACATGTATAATGCAACTTATCAAAAGTCGTTCGGGTACGACAAACACCAAAGGACTTGCACCTTCAGAGGATTTAGGGTCTCCTAGACAGTGTATATTGCGTAAGAAATGCATAACAATGCAAGTGAACTTGAAATGCGCAACAACGTGTGGCTTAAGATATGCATGATAATGCCAACGAACTGTGCACATCAATGCACTAAAGGTTTTGCACCTTCCAAGGATTTAAGGTCTCCTAGACCGTCGAGCACGACAAACACCGAAGGTCTTGCACCTTCCGTGGATTTAGGGTCTCCTAGACCGTGGATATACCTGTGCGGCTCGTCTGGTTGCACCAGCCTCAAATGAACCGTACATACAATATCTTGCCCTGGAAAGAAAACAAACTTAACAGGTACAACGCATATTAATGTATTTGAAAATGCGTGACAACGCAAACCAAGTGGGAAACATAACATGCTGTGAAGGTACAGATGTGTAAGTAGAGCATGCGGTCTACGCAGGCAATGAAATTGATCATAAGCATGCAGTCTATGCAAGCAATGAAATTGGACATAAGAATGCGGTCTACGCAAGTAGAATATGCGGTCTACACAAGTAACAAACATGCGGTTTACGCAGGTAATGAAATTTGAACAAACATGCGGTCTACGCAAGTAATGAATTTTTGAACAAATATGCGGTCTATGCAAGCAAAACATGCGGTCTACGCAGGTAATGGAATTGAATAAATATGCGGTCTATGCAAGCAAAACGTGCGGTCTACGCAAGTAATGAGTTTGAACAATTATGCGGTCTACGAAAACAAAACGTGCGGTCTACGCAGGTAATGAAATTGAACAATCATGCGGTCTACGCAAGCAAAACATGCGGTCTACACAAGTAATGAATTTAACATGCGGTCTACGCAAGTAATGAAATTGAACAATCATGCGGTCTACGCAAGCAAAACATGCGGTCTACGCAAGTAATGAAATTGAACAATCATGCGGTCTACGCAAGGAAAACATGCGGTATACGCAGGTAATAAATTTAACATGCGGTCTACGCAAGTAATGAAATTAACATGCGGTCTACGCAAGTAATGAAATTAATTACAAACATGCGGTCTACGCAAGTAAAGTAACTAACATGCGGTCTACGCAAGTAATGAAATTAACATGTGGTCTACGCAGGTAACGAAATTAATTACAAACATGCGGTCTACGCGAGTAACGTAATTAACATGCGGTCTACGCAAGAAAAACATGCGGTCTACGCAAGTAATGAAATTGATTACAAACATGCGGTCTACGCAAGCAAAGAAATTAATTACAAACATGCGGTCTACGCAAGTAACATAATTAACATGCGGTCTACGCAAGCAAAACATGCGGTCTACGCAAGTAATGAAATTAACATGCGGTCTACGCAAGTAATGAAATTAACATGCGGTCTACGCAAGTAATGAAATTAATTACAAACATGCGGTCTATGCAAGTAAAGTAACTAACATGCGGTCTACGCAAGTAATGAAATTAACATGCGGTCTACGCAAGTAATGAAATTAATTACAAACATGCGGTCTACGCAAGTAACGTAATTACGTAAGTAATGAAATTGATTACAAACATGCGGTCTACACAAGTAACGTAATTAACATGCGGTCTACGCAAGCAAAACATGCGGTCTACGCAAGTAATGAAATTAATTACAAACATGCGGTCTACACAAGTAACGTAATTAACATGCGGTCTACGCAAGTAATGAAATTGATTAATCATGCGGTCTACGCAAGCAAAACATGCGGTCTCCGCAAGTAATGAAATTGATTAATCATGCGGTCTACGCAAGCAAAACATGCGGTCTACGCAAGTAATGAAATTGAATAATCATGCAATGAGATGCGCAAGACAGTGCGATGCGTTAAACAACGCGAGTGCACAAGACAGTGCAATGGATTTGAAATGCACAAGACAGTGCGATTGATATGTGATGCACAGGGGGGCAACTTTTGAGTTTCGTAAAAGCCAAAAGGATACGGAAAGGATATACCTTGCACGAACTCGAGTGCCACGCACAGAAGACACGACCAGAGGTCAAAACGGAGGCCGGTTGAGCGTCGGAAGAGCACTATTTTGCACTGTTTTGAGCACTAAATGCCCTGGACCCCACACATAACTCAAACAAGGGTGTACGAGGCTCCAAAATCACTATAGGAGGCCACCGGATGCCCACCGGCCATCAAAATGAATCACCGGCCGTCCATCGGCCATCATTCAATTCCATCGGCACAATATTTTGCCGACCGGCAAAGAGTGTGGCCGAACGGCAAAAACTCCCTGTATCGGGGCAGTTTTGTCATTCCACTTCGGGTCTTTTAAAACAGGGTTTCTAACCCTATTTTCTTCACTTCTATTTGGTCGAAAATCCCCTCTCTCTCTCTCTAGAGCATTTTCCTCCCTCGATTCTCTCATTTTCGTGCGTTCTAGCTCCCATTTCGTCGTTCAATTCGCGATCTCCTTCGCGTTTCAGACATTTTCAACCGAACGAAACTTCGCTTCGGTGTTTCTTTCTTGATTTCCGCCACTCGGGGCTTGTTTCCCTCGACTTTTCCTCGATACCCGTGCCCTTTTCGCACTCCGGCTTTTTCGGCCTTTTCCGACCCTCTCGGGGTTTGGCTTTTTGTTGACTTTTCACCTTCTCGCCCGATTTTTCGCCTTCCGGCCATTTTCACACCCCCTTCGAGATGGCGGATGATCTTCCACAGGGCGGGGCTCCTCCAGAGCACGAGATGGACCCCGAGGCCGAGCCCTTGCCACTCCGTATCCGGCCATTCGATCCGGAGACCTACAGGCCTGCAGTTCATGAGATGCTCCCCGACGGACTACGCCAGTTCAGGAGCTTTGATAGGCACGTGCCTCCCGAGCTACTACTGCGTGAGCCTACCTCCCACCTGTCCTTCGGCGCTTCCGAGGTCACTCTCTTTCTCTGCTTTCCTTTCTGCAAGGTAGGATGCAAAACTGCCGTAGCTGGTTATGCTCTTTAACTGTTTTAGCTCAGATACCCTGTATACTGTAGTTGATTGTAAACATACGTGCAATTGATATCTGTTTGAGACTGACATATGCTCACACACTGCACTGGCTTTGAATCACCCAAACACACGGCGCACACTGTATTTCACTGCCTACACACTGGTACCCGGTATTGGCTTGAGTCTGAAAACATGCACACATGCTACACTGTACTGAACCACTCGAACACACTGACGCATCATACGTTGTAGTTCACTGTAAGCACACCGGCACCAGGTATTTGCTTGAATCTGTTAAAACTTGCACGCACGCTGCATCTGCCCTGAACCACCCAAACACGCTGACACATCACACGCTGTAGTTCACTGTATGCTTCTTAAAACTGCATTTTGAATATTGCCTTGCAATTGTTGTTCTTGATTACAGGGGGATTCCCATACCATCCGCGGGTATGGGAACACCGTTGCTCGGGATTGGTACCACGAGCTACCAGGTGCGGTTTGTGACATCGTCGACGAGGCCGGCTTTGGGATTTTCTGCAGGGGGCTATCTCGACTGACTGCCTGCAGGCCCTTGCTCGCTGCTCTTGCGGAGAGGTGGTGGGATACCACCGACTCCTTCCACTTCTCCGTCGCAGGGGATATGACGATGACCCCTTACGACTTCTCGATGCTTACTGGCATTGGGGTAGGGGGTGATCTGATCCCCTTCGACACGGATATAGA
Source organism: Camellia sinensis (assembly GCF_055761805.1). Lineage (NCBI taxonomy): Eukaryota > Viridiplantae > Streptophyta > Magnoliopsida > Ericales > Theaceae > Camellia > Camellia sinensis. The sequence goes on from NC_138967.1 coordinate 56,893,818, forward strand.
TGAGTGGGACGCTGCCCAACTCTACCTGCTTGGCGCTCAGCCTCCCCTCGCTCGAGCGGGATTCGTCAGGTATTCCTGGTTCGAGAGCCGTTTTCGGGTCTGGCCGGCCTTGGCAGAGGAGGCGCAGATGTCCCCGGAGGAGATGCAGCTGTCCCCGGATGAGGTAGACCAGTACGCGTGGGGCTTCATTATGTTCCTCTTTGGGACGACTCTCTTCGCCGATCGGGCGAACACCGTGCCCTTATGCCTGCTGAGCGCGTTGGTGGACGTCTGGCAGATCCGCCATTACGACTGGGGTGGCGCCGCTCTGGCCACTTTATACGGTTATATGAGCTCTTCTTCCTGCCTCAGCGGACAACTCCTTGGTGGCTACTGGCGAGCCTGGGAGGTACGTCCTCTTCCCTTTTTACATTTCTACTTCTTGCTTTCTGTATTCTGCACACTGCACATATACTGTACACTGCCCCACACTGGCTGTACACTGCACACCCGGCACACATATACTCTGTTTTACACTGACTGCACACTACACACTCTGCACAATACACTGCACAACACACGGTTCTGCTATTTCTGCTTTATTCTGTATTCTGCCTTATCTGATAGTCATACTGATATCTGTTCTGCAGTTATGGGTGTATGCCTACTTTCCTAGGCTTGCCCCAGTACCCGATGAGGAGATCCCGCTCGGCGTCCCCTTCTCTCATCGCTTCGACGTGTGATGTGTGCGGAGACCACGGGAGTCTCTTACTTTCTTCCACCGATACATCGACACCATCACTGCCGCGGAGGTATGTTCAACTTTTAGAGTTTATTATTTTTTGCCTCGCTTTGCACCGTATGTTTTCAATAACGGTAGATAATAAACTGCATTTCATTTTCAGATCACCTGGCAGCCCTGGGCTCCGTTGCCGACCGTTGTGAGGAATTATTATGAGGGCTCAGGGGAGACTGCCCGTTGTCGGATCTTGTTGGAGGGCCCAGTCTGTCGGGCTTGGTACCTGGGCGAGCGCTTCTTGCGTCAGACCCAAGGCTTACCAGAACATATAGTGCCGGGTCTGCCTCCTGGCCACATGAGAGATAAAGAGAGGTTCACCACCCGGGAGATGAGGCAGTACACCACCAGTTGGGGTGAGGAGCATCACAGAGGCGAGGGCGACTACACAGAGTACGTCCGGACCTACATTATGCGACCCTTGAGCGGTGGTCACCGAGCTGAGGGGGAGAGGCCAGCGGCGCCGACAGCTGGAGCTGGAGTTGGGGCTGGAGCGGGCACATCAAGGAGGGCTCGAGCGCACGGCAGGAGCGGAGCTCGGGGGGGACAGGGGACTGGCTGGCCTGCCCTGCCCACTGTACTGTCATATAGAGGGCAGGATGGGGCGACTTACCAGATCCCCTTTGCTCCTCCCTCGGCTGGTCATGAGTTAGCCGGTATCCCCGACTTGCCTCCGGTATGTATTACCTCATTTTGCATCTTGCATATTTCATTTCAGTTTATTGGATATTCCGCAGAACACTGATGTATCTTATACTCTTGCAGGCGTCCTCGGGGTACACCCGGCAGTCCGTGGAGTTGAATGCCTCCATGATGGGGATGCTGCAGTGGACTTTCGACCTTCTGGCCCTTTATAGTATCCCGGTATGTTCTTCTGATAATGGCCTCAAACCATTCATAAACGTGATTCGCGTAATCTGATGCACGACACCACACCTGACGCACTGATCTCACAGCATCTGATACACTGCATACATTGCATTCTGCACTGACAAACGGCTCACGGCGTTCACACACTGTAGTCATATACTGCATTCTGCACTGATAAACTACTCACGGCATTCACACACTGTACTCATACACTGCATTCTGTACTGATAAACTGCTCACGGCATTCACATACTGTACTCATACACTGCATTCTGCACTGATAAACTGCTCACGGCATTCACACACTGCACACTGCATTCTGCACTGATAAACTGTATACACTGTATTCTGATGTATTTGCCCTTTGTGCTTTTCAGCCTCCCTTCCAGATCCCTCCGGTGGGTGGTGCTCCAGCTGGGCCTTCTTTTCCTGCTCGAGGAGGGCGTGGAGACACTGCACGTCCCCGTACCAAGGGAGGGCGTACTCATGTCGGGAGTAGTTCTCGGGCGCCGACCCCTGATGATGATGATGATGATGAGTCCGAGGCAGAGGCAGAGGCAGAGGCAAAGGCCGGGTGATCTGAGGAGGAGACTGGAGGCGGTTCTAGCTCGGGCTCTGATGGCGACGCTGATGATGATGCCCCTGGACCTACGTCCAGGAAGAGGGCGAGGGCAGATCCCCGGGCCCGAGACTACTGAGGATGACCCAGATTGCTGCTTTTCTTTTTCTTGTACTTTTTTTTTCTTTCCTTTCTCTTTGTTGGTAGTCAGATATTTTGTACTGCCGCAGGCAGATTTTTGTTTCCATCAAAACTTTGTACTTAAAAAAAGATTATGAAATGAACAAACTTTTTTCTTAAAAAGTGTTACATTTACATATCTCATGTATTGCATAGCATCACATCATGTTACACCTCAATGTAAATGGAATTGATCTGTGGTCTGAATGTTGAACACTTGCATTGTAATAAACAAGGTAACCAAACCAAGTAACAGCAAAGCAACCCATACAAACCACTGCTTAACCTGAACACACGGCATGTATTCTGCTGAGGATTAACCTGCATACAGCCCATAACCCAACACTTGGTTTATTCTGCACATGGCAAACTTTAAACAAAACAGCCCAATCTGACAAGACGGCCTTCAAAAGTGAAACCGGCTACGGTTGAAACATGCTCGGATGCCCCAAATTTTCCCATCCTTCTTTTGGTTCGCCCAAATGTAGAGAATGGCACAACACTCCGAGCATAAACAATTAACTTTCGGAAAAGGAGTTTTCTTAACCAGGGTATCGAGCCTACAACTGGATACAGCGGAAAAGGACTCAACAAAGGTACACGACCTAAGCACAACGAGACATGCTCGGGAAAGACTAAAAACAAAAGACGAGACCGACAAATCAAAAAGGCATGACACACAGACGCGTCAACGAAGACGGGGGACCTCAGATCACGAGGAGCCAGTTTCTCTGGGTATTGTTTCCCACCCTTTCTGATTTGTGATTCTCACATCACTCGGCCCTCAGGCTCGGTTTTTTCTCTCAAAACCCTTTTCCTCACTTTTCTTTCAACTTACACCTCTTTATTCTTTATTCTCTCATTTTTCGTCCCTCCCCAAGGTGATTAATGAATGAATAGGAAGTTGCGGGTTCACGCCCAATGCTGTTAGCTCACAGCTATTTCTTCTGGTGGGTAGAGTGCCCTCCTGGCAAGTATGTTGACGACGGGGGAGGGAACGCCTGGCTTAACTGTGCCCCTAGTTCATCATTTTAACCATTCTTTGTTTTTTCTTTCTAGTAAAACAGTTTTGATCAAAATGAGAGTCGGATTAACGTACTTGTTCGACTCTTGATTTGAAAACCATGCAAGTCAGGCTGTAAGCACTGAAAATTTTCCTTTTTGGGTCCAAGAAAATGGTCCAGTTTTGGAAAATGAAACAGTTTTTGAGAAAATAGTCAACCTTAGTAAAAATTTTCAAAAACTATTTTACAAACAGTCAATGCTCAACGAGCATGGAACTTACTCTTTGAGATGCGCAACCTCGGTTTGGAGGCAATGGAAAATTGCCCCTGGCTTAAAGGGAGTGGATGGCAACGGAAAGTTGCCCCTAGTTTGAATGGCGACTCGCGACGACTCGTGGCAACGGAAAGTTGCCCCTTGTTTGGATGGTGCCGCAACAGTCCGTAAACAGTCTTCATTGGTGGTGGTCGAACTCTTGGACACAGAGATGATGAAGACGGTCACAACAAATATATGGACACAGTCGCCTTGGAAGGTGTTGGTGACTGGACTTTGGGATGAAGTCGAAACCATTGTATGGACTGAGACGCTATGAAAGCGTTGGGGGCTGGACTTCATGATGAAGTTGCCTACGTATCCCAAACATGGAAATCAAGCCTCACGTAGTTCCGGTTAAGGTACACTCGGGTATTTTAACCTTCACTTTTTCGGGCTCTAACTTTTGCCAAGGCGCCCGATGCGGGTTTTCGACCTTGCGAGCTTCTTTTTATTTTCTTTTTTTTTGTTCATTTTCTTTCTTTTCTTTTTCTTTTTTTTTCATTCTTTTTGCATTTTTTTTTCTTTTCTTTTCTTTTCTTTCTTTTTGTATTTTTGCTTTTTTTTATTTATTTTTGTCTTGCTCTAACTTTTGCCTGGGTCGCCCTTTCGGGTTTTCGGCCCAGCGAGCCTCTCAAAGGGTAAAAGTGTAACAAGTCCATGCCAAATGGTTTTTGAAGTTGAAGCCTCTCTGTGTCTAGGAGAACGGCTGTTGCAATGATTCGCAGAAGAATCCATCATGGTGGCTCTACAAGCTTCTTTTGGTGAGATCTAATCTTTTTGACTCGCCTTCGGTGCCTCTTGCTCGAGGGCTGCTTCAAAACTGGCCACATGGGCCTTCTTCAACAGTTGACCGTTGAATGTTCCGGATGAGTCCGTGGTTCAAAACAAACAGGTCGAATCTTGAGGCTGAGAGCGATCCTAGGCTGCGCGATCTCAAGAGCGATTCCACACAGGTCTTCACAGGGCCGCGCAAAACATTTGTTTTTGAAGGTTTTTAAGAAAGTGACAAATCGCTCGCGCTGAACATAGTGTGGAACTAATCTGGATCAAGCCAGGGTCCTTCCCAGTACTCACGCTGACAAGCATGATTTCATTCATAAAAAGGCTTAACATGCCTCTCCTTCTCTCAAAATGATCAAAGTTTTGCAAAACCCGAGGAATTCCTTCCTCTTCGTTTTTATCACTGCAGTGTTCAAAAGGGTTTTTTGAAAAACTTAGGTTAATGCAATGAGTTTGGCGCGCAGGAGAGCAGGCGAGATGTACTGTCAGCCCATTCAAATTCTCTGGCACAACTAACTTACACTGAAAGCAAGCATGAAAGTGAGATAGCAATAGCAGTTTCATTCAGATTTGTTGGTGTAACTGGCCCCTCGGCAGAAACAGACTCAAAAAACAAAAATAGGTAATTACAAGACAAAATGGTGTTCGAGGCAACAACCCCAGAATCACCTGGTATTCTATACAAAGGGGACGGACTCGCTACAACAAGACATACCCTTAAGCAAAGAGACAGACTCAAGACAAAGAGACAGACTCAAAACAAAAGACCGACTCGATACCCAAGCCAGAATTTACAAAGCTAGCATTCACAAATGCTCAAAAATGCGTGCTACACGCCACATCCATAATATACCAAATGCCGCCCACAGGTGGTTCACTTTTTGATTACATACTCGCAGTATCTGTGTCCTCAAAATCCAATAACTGGGTGGTTACAGACTTGGCTGAGGTGGGCGGGAGGGCAACCTCGTTGTCAATCAAATCCTGCACCTCATGACGGAGGCGGAAACAATTGTCGGTAGCATGGCCTGTCTGCTGGTGGTACGCGCAGTACTGAGCAGCATCATGCGTAGCAGTGAGATTCTTCGGGAGAGGCCGAGGCTCCAAGGGTTTAAGGTGTCCCCTCTCAGCAAGGATCTGAAGTGCCTTCGACAGAGGCATGTAGAGAGCATGAAAGGTCCTGCACCCCCGGGGCAGGTACTTTGGAGTCTGAGCGCTCTTACTAGCCGCACAAGCGAAAGGGTCGGCAAGCGCCACCTTAGCTTTCTGATCTTTCCCAGGTGCAGGGGCGGGAATAGGAGGAACTGTTCTGGCATGATGGGGCCTATCCCGATTTTCTGACTGGCTTGAACTATCCTCAGGTGGAGTGGGGAAAGCATCCTCCACAGTTTTTGCCACAACTGCGGATATTTGTTGCTTGTTCATCCCCCCGGCTTTCAAAGCCTTGACGGCCCACAACAGTTGTTCAATGGGATCGGCATCTGCCTTCATTTTGTCTTTTCCTCTAGCCTCAGCCTGATCGAGGGTTTGAGTTGATGTTGATATGTCATTGCCATAGCTGGAGGCCATCTCCAGTTGGCTAAGTTCGATCACAATTCGCCCCAACAACGGGGGCTCCTGGGGTACAAAACTCCCGGCATATGGTGCGGCTGGAGGTGAAGCTGACATCCCGTAGGCGAGATCTACCACAGACCATTGGAGATCTCCTATCATCCCCATTAGTTCAAATGTAGTAGGCTCGCGAGCCTGGTATAGCTGGGGGGCCCAGACCGGGTGCGTAACAGGCGACCTGGGTGGATGTGGCATATCAATATTGGTCTCACCTTGTAGAGTGATCCCTTGCTCTAATGCAGCTGTCATAACCACGATCTCTTCCGAATTCTACGTCATCATAAGTCCTGCCTCAGCAAAGAGGGAGTACTAGCTATTCTGTACCAGCTGTCCGAACTGAAAGAGACAACAAACAGCATTTCAGCCCAAACAGATCAAACACAGGTGTAGCCGAACAACTGCACTCTACTACTGATCACTGTTCCCCAGAAATCGCTGTCCCCAAAAACTGAACCTGATACCCGCAGATAACTGGTTTCTCAACAACACTGATACTGTTGCCCTTGGGCCTGATACTCAAACTTGCAAACTGATATGTACTTTCCCTGTAGAGATACACTCTAAAGCACATAGCAAGTAAAGATAGCCAAAACACCCCTATGTTGGGGTAGGGTTTCCCTGTCCTATTTTGTCAGGAGCTAGGGTTCCAGGATGTACGCAGCAGCTTCAAACAACCTAACATCGGGTAAGCAGCCTGTCCTAAGTTGGAATGGTCACTATGGATCCGAATATGCACCAGGTCGAATGGTCGAAAAGGGTGCCCCGGTAGAACCGGGGTTTGTGTTCCCATATTGTCAGAGCCCATAACCGGTTAGCCTTATGGTCATGCCTTGACAAGACAAGCCTCCGGCAAACTGTTCAGGAATGGTAGATGGCAAACACTGTGTTCCTAGGCCCACCAATGCACATGCAATGCAAAGAAACACATGAATGAATTCAAAATAGGATATCACGAGTTCGAGTCAAGCTCTCTAAAATACCCAGTAGAGTCGCCAGAAACTGTAGACGCGCCCGCGTGGGGGCCCTCGCTGCTACAGTTCGGACTCGATTTGTGTCACGGTTCTTAATCTTGAACCAAAGAATCCAAATCCGGCAAATCGTTTTGAGAAATAGATTTTTTGAAAAGAAGTGCCAAACATGGACTGCTTTGCAAGATACAGAGTCGCCACCTAAATATTTTTTTTGGGGGAATTTAGGAAACCCTGACTCGGTGCCGAAGGCCACATGTCCGTCATCACCGGAGTTGTCTCGGTTCGGGAGCTAGGATACGATTGGGGAAGGTCAACTATGAGCACCCCCTCTCGCTCGATCCGAAGATCGGCCTCTACTAATCGTGATATCCGTTTTTGAAAACATTATGTGTTCTTATTCCATTTTGTTAGCTTAGAATTACTATGTTATGCACGCAGCAAACAAGTATAGACTAGATTGCCTAATTTAGGAAAAAACATTGCATATCCGTTTGTTTTGGAAAATGTTTTGGAATTTGCTACTCGCAAGTAGGCTAAAATACGGATTTCAACGAGCTATTCCAACTCAAGCAACCCAACCTTCACCCACAGGCATTCAAATAGTTTATCACATAAGCATCTAGCCACATGGTAAGTATGCTCTCATGTTAACATTCACACGCATGCGAGATGGTAAAGCATAAATACTTACATAGTACTCTAAGCTAAAACAGGGAACTCGTTAGCAATCAATGCATGATCCAAGTCCATGTTCAAATGCCTAATGCAACGCATACGGAATGCAATTAGAGTAGGCTCGGCTAACCTAAGCATGGCATGTGAAGTGTAATCAATTGATGCACGTATTCAATTTGGAATTGAAGTACAAATGCAGTTAGCATGATGTACCGAGCCCGGTGCATGCGAGACAAATGTATGGATGCACGCATGCATAGCATAAGGTATGCTAATTTAAACATGCCCTAATCTACCATCATAAGCAGGTAAATAAAAGGGAAGAAAGAAGTGGGGGTTGGAAGACATGCACACACTCGCCCACACTTATTACAAATTTACCCTCGCTTAGAGGGACCAAAAGAATAATACAATTTGAATAATGAATTAACTAACCTGGCTAATTAATTATTACAAATTACCTAATTAGTTAACAAACTAACTAAGCTAGGGAAAATAGTAAACCGCCTCGGGAAGAGAGCCCAATGCAACGCATGCCCGGTCCTGCTCGGAAGTGCACTGCCATGCGCAAGCTGCCTCTGTTTTCCCTGCTATACTCCTCTGAAGACTGCCAAAGTCTCAAGATTGCTTCCCTGGACATTGGGAGACACCACCGGTTGAATAGAATGGCCACCGGCAGTGGCATGTGATCACCGGCTGTGAATGCATCCATCGGCCATGGAAAGATTGCCGGTCGGCACCTAGCACTGCCGGCCGGCAGAAAGTTCCTGCAGAATGTACATTTGACAGCAACAGAGGGCAAGGCAGAGCATGGCAATACAATTCAAGCCATATATGCACCAATCATGTCCCTTATCATGTTAATGACTCAAAGGAACATGCTCCTTGGTTCTCGGACCATCAATCGCGCATTTCCATGCGTGATGGCCCAAGGGACCAAGTGTGTACATTTTGATGTCAAATGCAATGCAATGCAATGCACACAATCAAACAATGGGACTCAACCTCTATCACAAGCATTTCAAGAGGCCAAGCATGCATGCAAATAGAATGCAATCCTAGGCATGTGAGCTAAGGATATGACATGGCAATGCAAGATGCTCATGCAAGCATGCAAACAAACATCCAAGGTAAGCATGCAAGCAAGCAAATAATGGACTTAAACATGATTTGGGCAGCTCTAATTAGGCCCAAAACAGTGGCCAAAAGTTTAAGAAGATGGAACCAAACACACATACACACATGCACATGTTAAGGCCTAAACGCTTAAGCATCAAAGGACTACTTTTAAGCACACTTAAAAGGGGGTAATCATGGACATATGACATGCATTATAAGCCTTGAAAACATGTAGGAAATGATGCCAAATTAACCTACCAATGCAAGCTATGCATGTAACCAAACCCAAGGACCTAAAACATGGCCATATGACTCATGAAGCAAATGACCAAATTGAATCAAAACAGTCCCAAATCATGCAAATTTAAGCCTCAAGAACCACTTAGATGGCATCTAAATGACCTAATCCTAGAGGCATACACAATGGCATAAACATGAAGCATGAAACATCAACTCTTGAAGTATCAAAAGGGCCATGAAATGCAAGCATGTAAGCATGCTAAGTGGACTGAAATGATGCTATAAATGATGCCAAACCATTAAATCAAAGCAAGTAATGCATGCTATACCCTCACACACTTAAGGCCAACAAGCCAAAAATGCAAAGGGGCCATACAATGCATGCCATGGCCGACCCAAACAACTATGGACAGACCTCAAACATGGAAAAATAAGCACAAAAGCTTCACAAGGCTAAGCCTAAAACATGCTAGAACAAGGGTTTACAAGGTAGGTATGCTAAGCATGCATGGTGTACCAAAACCAACAAAAAACAGAGGCATATTATGACATAATAAGCACAAAAAGCAGCCAAGGCATGGTCAACATGAAGCTTAGCTAGATGCTCCCTCAAGAGGCCAAAAATGGTCCATTTTAAGGACAACAAGGAGAGGGGGTGGCCCTCTCCTTCCTAGGACCTCAAGGCACTATCCTCACCTCTAAAATCCCCCAAGATTTCAGTGGTGAGGAGGCCCAAACACCAAGGTCCCGGAACTCACTCGAAATAGCACAAAATGGGGCCTCTCAAGGCCTAAGAGGGGTCAAACACCTCCAAACCACAAAACGCACTAAACAAACTATTTAGAGGGCCTAAAAACAGAACTTTTTTATGTTATGCACTAAGCACAAAAACAGTTCTAAGATAGGCAAAACAAGTATGCAAGAATGGGGAATAAAGGGACTAGTTTCTTACCCTTGAAGACCCCTTCAACAATGGTGGACCAGCAGCTTCTTTTAGGTTGAAACCAGCTTCAAAACCTCAAAAACAACCCTCAAGAGGTCTCAGCTCCAAGGGATGGTGTAATGGTGGGTGCTTGTGAGCAAAAGTAAGACAAAACACACACACTAAGCTCAAGAAAGAGAGAGAGAGAGAGATATAGGATAGATACAAATTCCTAACCCTAATATCAAAACCCTCTAAAATGTTGTCTAACCCTAATGCCAAGAGAGGAGACTCTCTCTTATAGAGCTCTCTCTTGTAAAGCTTGTCAAATAAGCTTGCTTAGAGGGAAATCCCTCCATACACGTGTATGGAGGGGAACAGAGTTGGTGCCAGCTGTCACAGCTGGCACAAAATATCTACCAAAAGTAGATGAACAGTAGTCGGCTGCTCAAAAATGCCATTTTGACAAAATTGAGTGCCGACAGGCAACAAATAGCGCCGACCGGCAATATATATTGTCGATGACAACAAAACACCAGCCGGTGGCTTCTGGCCATGGCCGGTGATGTGTGGGGATGTCTCACAAGGCATTCCCTGCCCCTTTAGGGAAAAACACAAGTGTTTGGTGCGAAACCAGACACTAAACGGTCGACTTCAGAGATCCTGAGGCAAAGTGCGTAGCCGAGGCCTCCGGGAACTCCAAACGAACACAAACATGGATGATCACCTAGTGTTCAAACGGTGACGTCCAAGTCTTGAGGACGGTCAAAAATGGGGTGTCTACAAAACCCGTGTTTTAGCCTACTTCCGAGTAGCAAACTTCAATCCATTTTCAAAAACAAACAGATATGCGAAGCTTTGTTCCAACTTAGGCAATCTAGTCTATACTTGTATGTTGTGCGCATCACATAGTAATTCCAGGCTAATAACCGGAATAAGAGCACATAATGTTTTCAAAACTCGATATCATGGTTAGTAGAGGCCGATCTATGATCGGGCGAGCGGGGGTGCTCACGAAGTGACCTTCTCCAATCGTACCCAAGTTCCCGAGCCGAGGCAACTTTGGTGATGATGGACATGTGGCCTTAGGCAACGAGTCAGGGTTTCCTAAATTCCCCCAAAATAAATATTTAGGTGGCAACTCTGTATCTTGCAAAACAGTCCATGTTTGGCACTTCTTTCTAAAAAATCTGTTTTCAAAAACGATTTGCTGGATTTGGACTCTTTGATGATTCATCGGTCTTGCATTGAACTCTGCGAGATTAGATACAGGACCGTGACATTGAGTCCGAACTGTAGTAAGCCCCAATGAACAAAACGGGATTTCCTCCCGGGACGTTCGGGGACATCTACACATACATATGCAAGTGAAAAGTGAATAGCACTGCAAGTGAAAAGGTGCATACATATTCCGTGCGCAACAACAATGCACTTCCAATGCAACATCAATAGAATGTTTGAAGTAAAATGTCAAATAAGGAAATACACGCCTTAACGAGACCAATTTAAACGCAACCTCCAATTTACCTCTTGGAGGGGTCACAATGTACTTAAAAAGGATACACCTCGCTCGTGACGATTGACGATGAGTCATGCGTCAAAGACGTGAATCGAAGCTCCTGCGGGGACATTTTGAGCCGAAAAGTGAACTTTTCCTACACTTTCTCAAGAGCCAAGGACTCCACACAACATAAAAACACACAGGGAGAACCACGAACACCTGCAGTCTACCCCCAGGGACCTGTCGTCCACTTTTCAATGTTGTAGGCCACTTAAGTGACCGGTCGGCCACAAAACCTGGTCGGTCGGCCAATTTACAAAATCTCGGGGTAGTTTGGTCTTTTAATGCTCGGTTCTATAAAACCACAACTCCAAAACACATTTGCTCACACCCTCAAGGCTAAAATTCACTCATCTTCCTTCCTAGACCCTTTTCCCTCTTAGATCTGGGTTGTGCATGCATTTTCCAACGCCCCACACGAAGTTGATTCGCTAAAACCTTCCAGTTTCCTTCACTTTGAACCGAACATAATTTGTTTTCGGAGCTTCTTTCTCCATTTTCACCATTTGAGGTATGTTTCTCTCGAACTTGTCTTGAGTTTGGCACCCTTTCCCGGGTTTTGACTTTGTTTGACTTTTTCTCTTCCCGAGAGTTGACTTTTGGCCATTTTTGCTCATTTTGCTCATTTTTGCCCACTTTTCAACTTCCTTTCAGATGGCGAACGATATCCCACACGATGGGGGTTCCCTGAGAGTAGAGGACGAGACTGACATCATGCCATTGCCGCCTAGGATTCAGCCTTTCGATCCAGAGAGGTACCGCCCCCAGGAGCACGTACTACCACCGAGTACTGTTCGTCGCTTTACAGACTTTGCACGGTGCGCACCCGCGGACCTGCTACTACAGATGCCAGACTCCCACCTGTCCCATGACGCACCCGGGGTATGCACTACACTTTTACATTTTCTGTAATGTACTTTACATTTCTCGTATAATTTATACTTTTGGCACTGCATTTCATCCGCTCATAGCGAACACAGCTCACGCACTGTAGTCTACTTATGGTGCACATAGCTCACACACAGTCTTCCTACTCATTTTGCATACAGCTCATACACAACATTCTGTTCATTTTGCACACAGCTCATACACAGCATTCTGTTCATTTTGCACACAGTTCACACACAACATTCTATTCATTTTGCACACAACTCATACATAGCATTCTGTTCATTTTGTACACAGGTGGTCTATCGCTTCACTTGGGGAAATGGATCGACCTTTGCGAGAGAGTGGTACTTAGACCTCCCACGACGTCCGGCATATCGTTGATGAGGCAGGCTTCAGCCTATTCTGCACAGGACTCTCATATCTAACGGCGAGCAGGACTGCTTTGGGTGCATTAGTAGAGAGGTGGTGGGACACTACCAACTCTTTCCACTTTTCTGCCACTGGGACATGACGATGGCCCCATATGAATTCTCTATGCTGACAGGCCTCGATGTGGAAGGTCGGTCGATTTCGTATGACCCAGACATGGGGGAGTGGGAGGTAGCCTGGATCTACCTATTAGGAGCACACCCACCCATCTTCCGATCCGGCACAATCAGGTACACATGGTTCTCGAACCGTTTCAAAGGGACAAAACCCGTGACTGTCGAGGGCATAGAGCAGTATACCCATGGATTCTTGATGTACCTCTTCGGCACCACACTATTCGCTGACAGGTTGAACACGGTCGAGCTATAGCTTTTGAGCTCCTTGGTAGACCTGTCCCAGGTCTGGCATTATGATTGGTGCAGCGCTGGCCTTGCCACCCTCTATTGCTATATGAGTTTGACCTCCTGCAGGAGCGGGACGAGAGTAGGTGGCTATTGGAGAGCTGGGAGGTATGCTTTACTTTTCAACTTTACAGTTCCTGCTATGCTTTTTGCTTTGTATTTTCTGTATATTGCACGCATCACACATTATACATTGCGCACACGGTACACTTTTCATCCTGCATTTGTACTTTTTGTGCATGGTGTTTCACACCTCGCTTATTACATTTCTTGTATTTGCTGCATTCTACATTGCACACATGCTCTGCTTTCTGCATCATCCGTGTATTCTGTATTCTCACTGCCATTATCTCGGTTTTCCACAGTTATGGATGTACGCCTATTTCCAGGTGCTAGCCCCTGAGCTCGAGGTTGAGGCACCTCTCGAGGTCCCTTACTCACACCGATATGACGGGAGATGCCTGCCGAGGCCCTGGGAGACCCTACCATATCTCCGGCATTACTTCGACACGGTGCGGACGACCGAGGTAATCCAGAACTCTTAGTTCTTTATGCTTTTAGCTTCAATTCATTTTGCATATCTAATGACAACTAATCAATTCATGCACTTGCTATTCGCAGATCACTTGGCAGCCTTGGATAGTGATGCTAGGGTTCTCTCGGTTCCAGTTTGCCGGGGCATGGGCCGCCTCCTGGAACCAGATCCTGTTTGAGGGATCGATTGGTAGAGCTTGATTTCTCGGAGAGCGCTTCATGCTCCAGACGCTGGGCCTTCCCCTTCTGAGAGTCCCTTCGTCACCTCCACCATACATGCGCACCACAGAAAGTCTCTCCCCCCAGGAGGTTAGCGACATCATGCAGGGTGCTGACGCGAACCTTTTCCTCGAGGAGAGGGAGTACACGACATACCTCCATACATACCTGATGCCCCAATTGACAGGTGTTCATGTCATTATGAGGAAAACTGTTGACATTCCTTCGTCGAGCAGTGCCCAAGTTGCAGACGTCCCCTCAACGAGCAGGGCCAGAGCATCGAGAGGTAGGGCTAGGGGGATGCCTCCCACTAGGCATTGTGCTGGATGGCCAGATCCTCTGACAGAGCTGACAGGTTGGCGGTATGGGACACCTTATCAGATTCCACTTGAGCCCCCATTGCCCGATCATCGATACGTCAGGGCTTCTGACTCAGCACCGGTATGCATTACAACTTTCATTTATCACTCAGATACTTAGACATTCATTCATTCACTGATGATTTCAACTTGCGCCTGCAGCCTTCCACAGAGTATATCGAGGGGCTACTTGAGGTGATGGCCTTCTTTGAGAGCATGATCTTGAGGAGAGAGACCATGCTTAGCTCCCATTGGATCCAGGTAAATTTTTCAGTTTTTCAAGCATTGCCATACTTTTGCTAATATACCGAAACTGAACACTCTATTGCACTGATTCGCTATATGTGTAGACCACATCTGGCACAACATACTGCATACACACATTGTATCTGACTTCCGTACATACTCTTCATACTACATTTGTATTTGATACTTGCTGATAAATTCAAAATGTCTTTTCAGGTCACACCCTTGTAGACAGGACCCTCCGAGCCTTCTCGAGCAGCAGAGAGAGCGGTTCCGGCATGCAGCCGAGGGAGACTTCGGGCGCCTGTCAGAGATGATGACGAGTCTAGTGGGGAGGAGGAGCCTGCGAGTCCTCAGTCAGAGTCATCCGAGGGTGGAGGTTGACGGCACCGGCTCAAGTTCTGAGGGTGGTGATGATACCGAGGGGGGCTCCGAGGATGGCAGCTCTGGTTCAGACAGCAGTGCCGACAGTGATGGTGCAGAGTCTGTTGAGCCGAGGAAGAGAGCGAAGAGGGCCTCTCGAGCTTGAGATAGGCAGCACTGATGTAGATGTTTATGTTTTATTTCTCTTTTTGCTAGTAGTTTTAGCATATTATACAGCTTTAGGCAGTCTTATTTTCTTCAAAACTTTGTACTTTTGTAAAGAGAAACCATGATGGAATGAAAACATCTTTTGTTCATAAAGTGTTGCATTTTATATTCTAAGCATCGCATAACATCGCACAGCATGAAAATGAGACTGATCTTTGTTTGTAAATAGCGCATTGGAATTGTAATGTCTTAATCAGGTAGTGAACCGACTAACAACTGAAATAAGCACAATAACTCGATAAACAATAACAAGACCTTGACAAGTTTACAACTCGATAAGCAAATGACAACAACTTGATAAGCAACAAGAGTACAACTCGATAAGTAACTTTAACAACTTGATAAGCAACAAGAGTACAACTCGATAAGTAACTTTAACAAAACTAGTAAAATCGAACAACAGAACGCATCTGAAACCGAACAAGGCACAAACTTCCAGCACTTCCACCACTTCAAGAGGACCAGAGGCAACTTGCTGGAGGGAGGGAGTGGCTGCAGGCCACTTAAAGGATCTGTCGACCACTTAAAGGCGCCGGTCGGCTACTTGAACTGCCCGGTCGGCCAGTGAAGCCAGGAACCTCCAGATTTTCGCCACCTGTCATCCACTCAATGCCTTATCTTCTATAAAGGTTCCAGCTTCGTGGTTCCCTCATTCTAACCTAGTTTTTGCCCCAAATGGAAGCATTTCTTGCCCAAAACCTCACAAATTAGATTTCAAGGTTGGATGGCTCGGAAAAGTTGAATTTTTGGGGTTTCGGAATAAATGCACTATTCATGTTGAGCCGTACCCCGCTGCGTTTTCCGTTCCTCGATATCCCGGCCAGGTGTTGGAATCCGGTAACTCATGTTTTTAGCTTTGGCGGACAAGAGATATATCCCACTTTTGAAGATTTCCAAGCTTTAATGGAATCTCACCGCGATAAAGAGATCTTGCCCCAATTCCATTTTAGCCACGTCCAAGCCTTTGGACGGATGTGTGGGCTTACTTTGCATGACGCTCTGTAGACACCCCATTTTTGACCGTCCTCAAGACTTGGACGCCACCGTTTGAACACCCGGTGATCATCCATGTTTGTGTTCGTTTGGAGTTCCCGGAGGTCTCGGCTACGCGCCTTGCCTCAGGATCTCCGAGCTCGACTGTTTAGTGTCTGGTTTTGCACCAAACACTTGTGTTTTTCCTTGGAGGGGCAGGGAATGCCTTGTGAGGCAACCCCACACATCACCGGCCATGGCCAGAGGCCACCGGCTGATGTTTTGTTGCCATCGGCAATGTATATTGCCGGTCGGCATTCTTTGTTGCCGGTCGGCAGTCCATTTTGTCAAAATGGCAATTTTGAGCAGCCGACTACTGTTCATCTGCTTTTACAGATATTTTAATACAGCTGGCTTGCATTTTGTTCCCCTCCATACACGTGTGTGGAGGGATGACTTCCTTGTTAGCTTCTTGAGTAAGCTTTACAAGATTGGCTTCTCTATAAGAGGAGCCCTCCTCTCTTGGCTTGAGGGTTAGACAAAAAAAGGTTAGAAGAGTTGTGAGAGAAGCTCTAGTTCTAGGTTTAGGTTTTTGTATCTATCCTATATCTATATCTCTCATTTTCTTGTATTGTGTGTGTTTTAGGCTTACTACTGCACACAAACACATAGTGTTACACCTTTTCTTGGTTCTTGAAGGACCAGAGGTTTGTTCTTGAAGGTTTGGAGCTATTTTGAGCTCAAGGAAGGGGCTGGTCCACCATTTGTGAAGAAGGTCAACAAGGGTAACAATCTCACCCCTTTTTACCTGATTCTTGCATACTATTTTTTCCTATCTTAGAAATGCTTTTGAGCTTAGTTTATAATATAAAAAAGTTCTTTTTTTGGGCCCTCTAAATAGTTTGTTTACAGTGTTTTGTGGTTTGGAGGTGTTTGACCCCTCTTAAGCCTTGTAAGGCTCCATTTTGTGCTATTTTGAGTGAGCTCCGGGACTTTGGTGTTTGTGCCTCCTCACCACTGAAATCTTGAGGGATTTCAGTGGTAAGTATGGTGCCTTGAAGTCCCAAGAAGGGGAGGGCCACCCCCTCTCCTTATTGTCCTTGAAAAGGGCCATTTTTGCCTCTTTAATGAGCACCTAGCTAAGCCTCGTGTTGACCATGCCATGGCTATTATTTATGCTTATTTTGCCATGAAATAGCATTGTTGTATGTTGGTTTTGGTACACCATGCTTGCTTAGCATACATGCCCTGTAATGCCACTTTGTTGCCTTAACATGCCTTAGGCTGTAAACCATTGTTCTAGCATGTTTTAGGCTTGGCTTTGTGAAGCTTTTGTGCTTATTTTGCTATGTTTGAGGTCTGTCCTTAGTTGCTCGGGTCGACTTTGGCATGCTTAGTATAGCCCCTTTGCATTTTTGGTTTGTTGGCCTTAAGTGTGTGAATGTATAGCATGCATCCTTGCCTTAATTTAGTGTGTTGGGACCATTTGCCATGTTATTTCAGTCCCTTTAACATGCTTGTATGCTTTCCTTGGATGCCTCTTTGAAGCTTTGAAAGCTTGTCTTGCATGCTCCATGTTTTGGTCATTGTGCATGCTTTTGAATTTGAGCCACTTAGATGCCATCTAGGTGTCCCTTGGGTGTTGTTTAGGTTCGCATTAGACCTATTTTAAGTCCTCTTAGCCTTGTGAGGCTTTGTCGACTTAGTCTTGGTTTAAGTCTCTTGGCTTGTCTTGGGTTTTTGGCTTTGTTTGCATGCCTTGTTTATCTTGTTTAATTGGCTTAGCACCTTTTGTAACATGATTTTCAATGCTTACCTTGCATGCCATTAGTCCATGTTATGCCTCTTTCAAGTGTGCTTGAGAGTTGCCCTTTTGTGCTTGAGTGTTAGCCCTTTAACATGTGCATGTGTGTATGTGTGTTTAGTCCTCATTTCATAGCACTTATGGCCACTGTTTTGGGCCTAATTAGAGCTGCCTAAATCATGCTTAAGTCCATCCTTTGCTTGCTTGCATGCTTACCTTGCATGTTTGTTTGCATGCTTGCATGTACACCTTGCATTCCTATGTTGCATCCTTAGCTTGCATGCCTAGGTTGCATTGCATTTAGCATGCATGTCTTGTTCCTTGATCTAGTGATAGGAATTGGGCTTTGGTTTGTTGGTTTGCATTGCATTTGACATCAAAATGTGCACACTTGGTCCCTTGGGCCATCATGCTTGGAAATGCGCAATTGATGGTCTGAGAACCAAAGAGCATGTCCCTTTGACTCACTCACATGATAAGGGACATGATTGGTGCATATATGGCTTGAATTGCATTGCCATGCAAAGTCCTGTCCTCTGCTACTGTCAAACAGGCTCTGCAGGAACTACTTACCGATCGACTGCATAGAGTGCCGACCGACAATAAATCGGTGGCCGATGGATTCATTGTGTGCCGATGGACACCAAGTCACAGCCGGTGATGATTCCCTCCAGCCGGTGGCATTCCTCAACATCCAGTAAGCACATCCTGAGACTTTGGCAGTCTTCAGAGGAGTATAGCAGGGAAAACAGAGGCAGCTTGCGCATGGCAGTGTACTTCCGAGCAGGATCGAGCATGCATTGCATTGGGCTCTCTTCTCGTGGCGGTTTATCTATTTTCCCTAGATTAGTTAATTTGCTTAGCTAATTAGATGGCCTGTAATATGTAATTAGCTTGTAGGTTAATTATCTGTAATATTTATTTGGTCCCTCCGGGCGAGGGCGAATCTATAATAAGGTTGGGTGTGTGTGTGTGCATGTCTTCCAATCCCCACTTCTTTCTTCCCTTTTATTTATCTGCTTATGAAGGTAGATTAGGGCATGTTTAAATTAGCATACCTTATGTTATGCATGCGTGCATCCATACATTTGTCTTGCATGCACCGAGCTCGGTACATCATGCTAACTGCATTTGTATTTCAATTCCAAATTGAATACGTGCATCAATTGATTGCATTTCACATGCCATGTTTAGGTTAGCCGAGCCTACTCTAATTGCATCCTGTACGTGTTGCATTAGTCAATTTGACATGAACTAGGACCATGCTTGTTGGCTAACTAGTTTATTGTTTTGGCACGGAGTACGATGTAAGTATTTTCATGCTTTAGCATATCGCATGCATGTGAATGCTATCATGACAGCATGCTTACCATGTGGCTAGATGCTTATGTGATAAACTGTTTGAATGCCTGTGGGTGAAGGTTGGATTGTCTGAGTTGAAGAAACTCGTTGAAATCCGTATTTTAGCCTACTTGCGAGTAGCAAATTCCAAAGTGTTTTTCAAGACAAACGGATATGCAATGCTTATTTCCAAATTAGGCAATCTAGTCTAT
The DNA here is from genome assembly GCF_055761805.1 of Camellia sinensis. NCBI lineage: Eukaryota > Viridiplantae > Streptophyta > Magnoliopsida > Ericales > Theaceae > Camellia > Camellia sinensis. Next base: position 56,913,400 of record NC_138967.1, read on the forward strand.
ACTTGTTTGCTGTGCGCATAACATAGTAATTCTAGGCTAATAACTGGAATAAGAACACATAACGTTTTCAAAAACGGATATCGCGGTTAGTAGAGGCCGATCTTCGGATCGGGCGAGAGGGAGTGCTCATAGCTGACCTTCCCCAATCGTACCCAAGTTCCCAAGCCGAGGCAACTTTGGTGATGACGGACACGTGGCCTTTGGCACCGAGTCAGGGTTTCCTAAATTCCCCCATTAAAATATTTAGGTGGCGACTCTGTATCTGGCAAAGCAGTCCATGTTTGGAACTTCTTTTCAAAAATCTGTTATCTCCAAACGATTTGCCGGATTTGGACTCTTTGGTTCAGATTTAGAACCGCAAACAAAATCGAGTCCGAACTGTAGCGTGAAGCGTGGGGTCCCTCGCGGGCGTGCTACACGGTCGGTCTTTGATTCACGACAGAGAACTGGACATTCCGAGCCTGATACATCGATTTTCTAACGCCAATGACCGCGGCGACCATCTTTGGCAATGTTTTCGGTGACACGCCCTCTACTTGTGCATGTTGTCTCATTTCTTGCTTGCCCCAGGCTCTAGAGGGTCTAGCGTCTATTTTATTGAGGTGGCCCAAGGCTTAAAGGAGGGCAAGAGCTGCATTGGCATGACACTAGCTAAGACACTGATGGGCTTGGATGCCTTCCATAGCCGAGAGAGAACTAGATTCGCGGAGAGTCCACTATTGCTGCAAGTAATGTTTCCCGCGCTTCTCACATGTGTATTCCTCACATCACTTGGCCCTCATGCTCTGTATTTCTCTAAAAATTCTTTTCTCACTTTTCTCTCCACGTACACCTCTCTATTCTTTAATCTCTCATTTTTCATCCCTCCCCAGATATGGCTGATGGATAAGTTGAAAGTAGTGGACTCATACCCAACATACTCAGCACGCAGCTATTTCTTCTGGCAACGACTAGTTGATGCCCCAGATAAGGGATGGTGGTGCGAATGGATGTGCAGCCTATCCGCTTTCAACATTGCTTGGCGCTACCCCTAGCTTAATCTGCCGGCGATAAGCTACAACATGTCTAGGCAACCGGGCATTCAGTTGGTTGGCCTGGCACACTGTGTCTTTTATTTCCCGTTTCGATTCCGGCGCCAATTTGGTCATGATTAGACTTGCCCAGAAGATGGGATAGAGTACCCTGCTGCCTTTCCAATTCGAGGCTCACATCTGGCTCGGTATGCCACAGCATGGAGGATGAGAGAACTCCTAGCCCCCACTCCCACTTTCAGTTGCACCCTCTCTGATGAGTGCATAGCTTGGCTCGATGAAGAGGCGTTGGTTGGGCCTACTTTGGCATCAGAGGCTTCCACAAGCTCTGGGAGGAGGTACAGGAACACCTGACTTATCCATGCCTCAAGTTTATTTGCTTTAATCAGCACTTTCAAGTTTTCTTTATGAATGTAAAAAAAAAACAACTTCAATTTGTATTCAAAAGTAGGACAACTCTGTACTGAAATCAATGTAATTGAAGGTTGTGGGTACTGAAAATTTTCCGTTATGGCCCAAAAATGGTATAGGCCATAAAAAGATTAATTTGAACAAAATCAACTTTTATTAAAACTTTTCAAAACCATTTTGGATATGGATCACAACTGGACACACTCGAGATCTATCACTGAGATGTACAACCCCAGATCCAAGCATCTGGAAAGTTGCCCCTTGTCTGAATAGCATTGCACTGGAGATCACAATCGAGCTCTTGGGCGCAGCAAAGACAAAGATGACCAAAACAATCACATGGACATAGTTGATTTGGAAGTGTTTATGACTGGACTTCAGAATGAAGTTGCCCACGTATCCCGAAGATGGGAATCAAGCCTTACATAGTTCGGTTCAGGTTTACTCGTGTATTAACACTCTCCTTTTACGCTCTAACTTTTGCCAAGGCCTCCCTTTCTGGGTTTTCAACCTTGTGAGCTCAGTTTTTCTTATTTCAAATTTTCATGCTCTAACTTTTGCCTAGGTCGCCCTTTCGGGTTTTCAACCTAGCGAGCCACTCAGGGATAGTATTTCTTCAACTTGTCCATGTTGATCGGCTGGGAGAACTCAAGGCTATCTAAATCCATTAGAGTGATAGCTCCACCCGACCAGATTGACTTGATGATATAAGGACCAGTCCAATTAGGTCTGAACTTACCCCTTGGGTCATGGATGGGAGCTCGGTTATCTTTGAGCACTAGATCCCCTTCCTTCAAATTCCTAGACTTAACCTTCTTGTTAAAAGCCCTGGCAATTCTTCGTTGGTAACCCTGGACGTGGTACAGTGCCTTCAACCTTCTTTCGTTAAACAACATGAGTTCTTCGAACCTCCTTTGCTGCCAATCTGCCTCAGCTATCTGGCACTCAGCCATTACACGCAATGATGGAACCTCAACTTCGATAGGAAAAATAGCCTCCATCCCTTAGACTAAGGAATACAGAGTTGCCCCAGTAGAAGTTCGAATTGAAGTCCGGTAACCCCAAAGAGCAAATGGCAGCTTATCTGGCCAGTCCCTATAGGTCTCCACCATTTTCTGCAAAATGTGTTTGATGTTCTTGTTGGCGGCCTCAACTGCTCTGTTGGTTTGCGGCCTATATGTGGATGACTTATGAAAAGCCACGTTGTACTTCTCCAACAAGTCAATCACCTCCTTCTTCAAAGTGGGGACCATTATCCGAAATAATCTCATTCGGGACCCCATAGTGACAAATGATGTTGTTTTTGATGAACTTAGCAACATGTGATGCCATCAGCACGACATAAGATTGGGCCTCAACCCACTTCGTGAAATAGCCTATCACTACCAGAATATACTCATGCATGTTCGACCTTTCCGGGGTAACTGCCCCAATCACATCAACCTCCCAGACTAAAAACGGCCATGGCGAAGTCATGTTTACAGCTTCGACGATGGGATGTTCATGCGGTTTGCATGGATCTGACATTTGTGCCATCGCCGAACAAAGCCAATATAATCCTCCTGCATGGTTGACCAGTAATAACCCCGTTTGAGAAATTTTCGTGCTTGCATCACTCCGCTCATGTGTGCTCCGCACTCTCCTCCGTGGATGGCTTCCATTAGGTGCTTGGACTCTTCAGCATCAACATATAGTTTGTGCATCCCCAGATGACCTCTCTTGTATAGTTTACCCCCGTAGACAATGAATTGAGCAGCCATTCTTCGAATTGCCTTCTTATCTTTGGCGTTTGCCCCTGGTGGATAAGCCTCCTTTTCCAAGAAGTTCCAAATATCGTAATACAAGGGGTTCTTATCTTGTACCTCATCTATGGAAGCAATCAGCTCGTAGGCCGGCACGAATTTTTGTTCAATGATGATTGGACGCATCTAGACTCCAAAAGTGATGTCTATCATAGAAGATGGAGTTGCTAATGAATCAGCGAACCTGTTGTTCTCTCTTGACAGATGGGCGAAATTTAGTTTCTTAAACCGAGGAATCAGAACGTCCAAGGTCTGGTGATAGATTTTCACCTTTTCTTCTTTAACTTTCCAATCTCCATTAGCTTGAGACACAACAAGGTTTGAGTCCCCAATGACGTCCAACCTTTTTGCCCCGAGTTTTAGGGAGGCTTCTAGTCCAGCAATACATGCCTCATATTATGCTTCATTTTTCAATACCTTGAACCGGAGCTTGAAGGCTAAGGGTATGCGGGAATTGTCAGGTGCTATCAGCAACACCCCTATCTTGTGCCCGTACTGGATTGACGCTCCGTCAAAGTACATAGTCCAAGTTTTTTCTTCAACCTGCAGAATGGCCTAATCTGGGAACAGATACTCTACTATTTCATCTCCCTCCACTGGGTGATCGGCTAGGAACTCCGCTACCGCTCTCCCATTCACTGACTTCCGAGTCATATACTTCAAATCGAATTCGAAGAGAAGAAGCAACCAACGAGCTAGCCCACTCGTGAGTGCCGGTTTCTCAAAGAGATATTTGATGGGATCTAATCTTGAAACCAGTATTACGGAGTGAGCTAACAGGTAGTGCCTCAACTTCCTGATAGCCCATACCAAGGCCAGACAAGTCTTCTCAAACGGAGTGTAACGGGTCTCATATTCCAGCATCTTCTTGCTTAGGTAATAGATAGCCTTCTCCACTTTGTCCTCAGACTCCTGTGCAAGCATGCAACCCATTGTCATTTCGGTTACTGAAAGATACAATATCAACGGTTTTCTCGGCTCTGGCGGTGACAACACGGGTGGGCTCTGTAGATACTGCTTGATCTGCTCGAAAGCAACTTGGCATCGGTCATCCCATTGGAACTTCTTTCCTTTCTTCAGGAGACCAAATAGTGGTTCACAAGTCAAGGTTAATTTTGTAATAAACCGTCTTATGAATTACACTTTACCCAGAAAGCCTCGCACCTCTTTTTCAGTGCTCGGTGGTGGCATTTCTAAGATGGCCTTAATCTTGGAAGGATCGACCTCAATGCCCCTTTGTGTGATCAAGAACCCCAGCATTTTTCCTATTGTAACACCGAAAGTACATTTATGAGGATTCAGCCACAACCAGTATTCTCTGATCCATTGGAAAAATTTATGCAAGGCATTGTAGTTGCCCTCTCTTTCCTTGGACTTGACAATCATGTCGTCCACGTACACCTCGACCTATTATGGATCATATCGTGCAAGATCGTGGTCGCGACCCGTTGATACATAGCCCCAGCATTCTTCAATCCAAACAGCATTACCCTATAATAGTAAGTTCCCCACGGGGTAGTGAAAGCAGTTTTCTCCTTGTCTTCGGGTGCCGTCAAAATCTGATTGTAGCCAGAAAACCCATCCATAAACGAAAGCAGTGCATGCCCAGCAGTGAAATCCACTAATTCGTCGATATGCGACAGAGGAAAGTCGTCCTTCGGACTGGCTTTGTTCAAATCCCTGAAGTCCACACATACCCAAATTTGTCTGTCCTTCTTCGGCACCGGAACTATATTGGCCAACCAAGTTGGATATTCAGATACTAACAGGAACCCTGCGTCGATCTGCTTGGTGACCTCTTCTTTGATTTTTAGGGCCCAGTCCGAGCGGATCCTTCAGAGCTTCTGGTTAACAAGTCGGGCCTCTGGGTCAAGAGGGATTCGGTGCTGTACAATCTTAGGATCGATTCCAGGCATGTCTTCGTTGGACCACGTGAAAACATCTTGGAAATCTTTTAATAAAACGACTAAGCGCTCGCATTCCTCAGAAGACAATGTGGACCCGATTTGGACCAGCTGCGGATCCTTTTTAGTACCAACGTTAATTAAGGTGATTTCATCAACCAATGGTTTTAGAAACCTCTCATGCCCTTGATCAATCAAACGTTTCAAAATCGGAGGAATTTCTCCCTCGTCGTTTTCATCAAAATTTTGAAAGTCCTGATTAATGCAATAAACTAAAGGCACAAAAAAGTACTCAGAAGCCACAACAGTACCATTCTCATCGATAACATCCAGTTCGTCTGATCCTTCGGTTACAACAGACTCAAAGGAAAACGAAAAAGACGACTTGGATAGGACGGTGGCATCCAGGTTATCACCGCCAGGAATACCTGACTCTGACTCAGATGAACTAGAATCTGATTCCGACTCCACAGACTCTGTGGAATCAGATTCTGGTTCACTACCTGATCCATAACTGGTTGACAAAAAGCCTTCCTCGTATTGCCAAACGAGGGAGGGTGTGATGGATGCGTCCAAAATGCTAGAAGAAGGGCCCGCAGCCGCGTCATCTCCAATCATAGACACTGAGAAGTTACCCCCCAGGCACTCCGGTACGATCTGAGGATCTGAGAGGAGACAAGCCCGTGCAACGCCGATCTCAATTTCTGTGCCCTCAGACTCTTCCTCCTTACACTGCTCAACCTCATCTGGTGGTCTGTCTGCTCTTCAGCAACTTTATCCCCTGACAACTGAAGGTCAAAAAGGTTTTCGAAGCCGGGCAAGCGCCGCTTCTCTGAATTCAGCCAGGGCTCCGGAAAGCCACAAAATGAGAAGTCTTCCCCCTCCCGAACAAAGTGTCCGTTCAAGGTTCCTTGGATAGATCTGTGCACCAACTCATAGTGCTTCCTGACTTGCTTAGCCTTGGCTCTTCCAGCCATTTCTCTTCCTTTCCTTTTCCAATCTTCCATGGTAGGTGAGTAACCTAAGCCAAAGGTATATGGTTTATGCGGCACTTCGGCCAATGCTGCGATGCCCTTCTGGCCACTTCGACCCAATCCCATTCTGGGCATGCGTTAAAGCTTGTTCATGAGGTAGACAGATTGTGCACTGACGTATAGCCCCTTATCAACAGCTAGCATATTTTGTACAACCCAAGCCTCAGCTAGGGTGAATCCTGAAAGAAATACATCCTCTGCGCCATGCTCAATCTCTAGAACTGGTGTAGAAACCTCTGGCGGCGGATGTATTGAAGAATTTTCAAAAACAATTGCCACCCCCTTCCCGTGGGGGTACTTCAACATCTGGTATAAGGTGAAAGAGACAGCTTTCACCTGGTGCAACCACGACCGCCCAAGGAGTAGATTGAAGGTGGCTAGAACATCCAAGACATGAAACTCAATGTCCTGTTGCCCTAGGCCAACCTGAGTTTTGATCTATGCCATCTCCATCACCTCCCGCCTGGTATTATCATAGGCCCGTATTACCTGGGCTGTAGGTACAAAATCAGCGGGCTTCAACCCGATAGCATACACCGTTCTCGACGGACATACATTGATTGCAGATCCTATGTCGACCAGGACCACTGGTACCCATTTCTTTCTACACTCCACGGAGATATAGAGCGGCTTGTTATGATCAGAGACCTCAGGCGGTAGTTCTTTGCCGATGAAGGTCAAGGTCGGGGAAGCTCCTCCTAGGAAAACCAGCTCTACCAACTGCTCAGGAGTTGTATCAATTGAAAGCTTGGCCCTATCCATGGTTGTAAGGACGGCTTGTCTGTGAACCCTCGAGGCCATAAGCAGTCCCCAGATGGAGATGTCTGCTTGAATTTTCTTTAGCTATTTCAGCACAGCTTCCTCCTCTAGCAGTTTTTCTTTCTGCCTCTCTGCTTCTTTGTCTTTCCTGGACGCCTCTGGCTAGTCCATGTGTGGGGGCTTGAAATACCCCCCACTTCGGGTCATATGGTCCACCTCGGTGTACCAGGTGTCATCCGGTTGATTCTGTCCCCAGTCCTCATCTGTATGGGCTAGACGCAAATCGTCGTCTTCCCACCACATGCCCTTAGCAACCGATGGACAACTATCTGACTCCATTGTAGCTGTTTCCTCATTCCGTCCCCGCAGGGGCCTTGGCTTTTCTAGCCCAGTCATCGTTCTCGATTTTCTCCTGTTCGAACCACCGCAACATGTCCTCCTGTTCTGTGTCTGCTGTGCACAAACTACCCAAGTCCTGAGCAAAATTCTTTGCACCGATGCTCTCCGACGATTTCTCCTGATTCCTGGCCCTTCCGGCCACTATAGATGTTCCAATTTCAGACTGCCCCTGTTTCGGCTTAGACTCCTCAACAACATTTGGCTCATCACTAAGCCACCCTATAGCATTTGTCACTCCATTCAGGTCAAACCAGTTGACGTTCACATCCCCTGGATCCTGCTCGTTAAAGAACTGCAGATTAGCAATGTCCTCCTCCAATTCTACTAGGTCATCTAGCCCCTGACTCGGTCCATTTTCTCGTATCACATCAACCTCTATCCCAGTCGACAACTCCACCATTGGCTTAGCCTGATCTGTTGACACAATATGACCGCACGGGTTGTTTGCTTCCTCAGTAAAGCTCCCAGATCTCTCGGGTTCTGAACCAACACTCTCATTTGCCTCCAAAGCCACCCCAGTTCTATCTTCGACAGTCACCACCACTGGCTCGGGTTGGGTCAGGGAGATGCTCAACATGCACAAGTCTGTGCTGTCTAGGATGAACACCTTAGGCTTGGCTAGGTGGGAGGGTGTGATGTATATGCTTGGGTCATATGGAATGGCCGTGGTTTGGATCAGGTTGATATGCTTGGGTGGTAGAGCTTGGTTATGTGGTGGGAGTGGGTTGGTGGTGACATTTGGCTTGTCGGGAGGCGCGATCACATTGTTGTCAATGAGATCTTGAATCTCATGATGCAGTCTGAAGCATTAGTCGGTGTCGTGACCGTGCTATTGGTAAAAGGCACAATATTTGGTCGAGTTATGTGTTGGAGGGAGGCTATTTGGTGGTGGGCATGGTTCAAGACGCTTTAGATGCACCTTTCTGATTAAACCCCTAGGGCTTTAGATAAAGGCATATACAACGAGGTAAACGTCCTTTCCCCCCGGGGTGGATTTTTTGCTGGTTATGGACTGGTTCCGGATGTACCGATGAAGGGTGTAGCTATTTTGGGCGTGGTGGTGACCATGGCGACATCTGAAGTCCTTGCGGCTGCAGCGCTGCTCGTGGCTACATTTGAACCGCGTGTAAGTGCCCTCTTAGGCTGTTCCCTCTCTTGGTTGATCAGACCTTGCTTCATGGCATGCTCAATCTGTACCCCAATGCCGTGTAAGTCTGCAAAGGTAATGAGGGTTAAGACGATCATTTTCCACATCAGCTTAGGTTGAAGGTTGCGCACAACCATCTTTATCTGATCCTTCTCGAGTGGCCAAGTTGTCATCATGGAGGGCGGAAAATATCTGAGAACATCCTCAGACGAATCATAGGGTCGCCAGAACCGTCAAAGTGATCGATGTGTGGCATCTTAAACCTGTCCGGCAAAGTAACCGCTGAATCAGTATACCCATCTTCTATCCTGGGCTCGCTTGAATAGCTTTTCGAGCTTATTCATTTTCAGAGCGGTTGGATCAACTTAAAATTCAAACGGTGTGTCCACTGGATTAGCTGGTGCTTTAGACATCTGAGGTGGGATTGGCGGTGGGACTGGCCCTGTTGGAACGTCTGCATTTTCCTAGACGTTTGCTGTTTCCCCGAGTGTTGGAACCCTAGGTGGGCGTGGGGGTGGAGGTTTGGGTGGATGCGAAGCAGATGCTCCGACTTGTTATGGTTGCTACTGTTGTTGGAGCATAGTAATCAGTTCTGCCTGTTAAGTTACAACTTCTGCCTGACGTACGGTAACCTCTGCCTGACGAGCAGCATCCTGCTGTATGACGTGCATGGTCTCTTGGAGTTTACGCATCATGTCTTCCATACCGATTGTAAAGTGTGGATCTGACTGAACAGGAGTATGTTCCCTCTCTGAGGAAGAAGTAGATATCTCAGCCCAACTGCGCACAGGTGAGGTAGATAATGACCGCTGATAAGGTAATCGCTATACTAATGATCTGCGTCTGGATGACCTCCGTCTCGTAACCAGGGGTAATGCAACAAACACTGGTTATCCGTCAACTAGATCCTCAGATCGATGAATTCTCCTAACTCTGGTCCAGAGTGCTTGGGGGGTATCTGTCTCATCGGAAGCAATGATGCTATACTACCTTGCCAAAAGATAAATAAAGCAAACTAAGGAAACAACAATCAGAAAAACGGACAACAATTCGGCCTAGATAAAGACAACACATAGTTGATTTCAAAAGCTGGATAAACTGTTCTCAATACTGATCACTGCCCCCAAATCACTGCCTCAAATCTGATACCCCTAAATACTGATGTCCTCAGACTGATACCCAGACTTGCAACTGATACATACAACCTGTAAAGATACACTCTAACAGCACATATCACGCAAGTAAGAGCCAAAACACCCCTATAGTGGGGTAGGGTTTCCCTGTCCTATTTTGCCAGGAGCTAGGGTTTCACTATGCACGCAGCGGTTTCAAACAACCTGGAATTAGGTAAGCAACCTGTCCTAGGTTGGAATGGTCTCTATGGCTTCCAATATGCACTAGGTCGAATGGTCAAAAAGGGTGCCTCGGCGAAACTGAGGTTTGTGTTCCTATCGTGGCAGAGCCCGTAACCGGTCAGCCTTATGGCACGCTTTTCCAAGCAAGCCTCCTGCAAACCATTCAGGGATAGCAGATGGCAAACAATATGACTTAAGCGCACCAATGCAAATGCAATGCAAAGAAACACATAAGTGTAAACAAAACAACATATCATGAGTTCGAGTCAAGTTCTCTAAATCCCCAGCGGAGTCGCCAGAAACTGTAGACCGCCCAAACTTCCTCCGCGCGCCCCCCTTTTTGGAGAGGGCGTGAATTGGGTTCTATCTACTACAGTTCTGACTCCTGTCATGGTTTTGAATCTAATCTCACAAAGTGCAATGCAAGATTGATAAATCACCAAAGAGTCTAAATCCGACAAATTGTTTTGGAAAATCAATTTTAATCAAAAAGCGCCAAGCATGGACTGCTTTGCCAGATTTCAGAGTCGCCACCTAAATATTTTGTTTTGGAAAATTTAGGAAACCCTGATTCTTGCCAAAGGCCACATGTCTGTCATCACCAAAGTTGCCTCGGCTCAAGAACTTGGGTACGAGAGGGGAAGGTCCTGAAATGAGCACCCACGCTCGCCTGATCAAAGGATCGGCCTCTACTAAGCATGATGTGTTGTTTTATAAACCTCATGTGTTCTTACCCGGATTATTAATCTAACTTTACTATGTGATGCGCACAACACACAAGTATAGACTAAATCGCTCGATTTGGAACAAAACATCTCATGTTTGTTTTTTGAAAATGGTTTGAAGATGCTACTCGCAAGTAGGCTAAAACGCGGATTTGCCACCAAACAAGGTGGGCTTAAAACATGATGATTAGCCACTTCAAGTGGGCTTAAACTCACATTGTGATAAATTGTTCCAATTCAAGTAAAGAAGCCTTCATCCACAAGCATTCATGCAGTTATAGCAATTAAGCAAATAGCCTCATGGCAAGCATGCTATCATGGCAGTCACTCACACTAATGCAAAGATGCTAAAGCGTAAACACTTACAGTGTACTTCGAGCCAAAACAAAAGCTAGTTAGAAATATGCACGATCGTAACTATGCTAGATATGAAACTAAAATAGGCTCGGCTATCTAAGATGGCATATGAATGCAACACTGGATAACATGCTTTGAAACACGTATTCAAGAAAGTCTATTGAAATACAATGCAATTTGAATGATGCGCCGAGCCCAGTGCTGTAGACACCCCATTTTTGACCGTCCTCAAGACTTGGACGTCACCGTTTGAACACTCGGTGATTATCCATGTTTGTGTTCGTTTGGAGTTCCCGGAGGTCTCGGCTCGCGCGCCATGCCTCAGGATCCCCGAATTCGACCGTTTAGTGTCTGGTTTTGCACCAAACACTTGCATCTTGCCTTTGAGAGGCAGGGTGGGGCTTGTAGACCATCCCCACCCATCACCGGCAGTGGCTAGATGCCACCGGCTGGTTTTTGCTGCCACCGGCAATATAGTTTGCCGGCCGGCACTCTTTGTTGCCGGTCGGCACTATTTGTTGCCGACCGGCACTATTTTTGGCCAAGATGACATTTTTGGCCGGCCGATTGCTGTTCATCTGCTTTTGCAGATATTTTTAGACACCTGTATTACTTTTGCTCCCCTCCATACACGTGTATGGCGGGATCTCCCTCTTGCAAAGCTTGTCTTGTAAGCTTTACAAGAGGCATATAGAGAGAAGCTCTCTCTAAGGAAAAAAAGAGCTTTTAGACATTTTTGAGGGAGGAAAATAGAGACCAAGCTCTGGTTTTTCTAGGGTTAGGGTTAGATATACACTCTCTATCTCTCTTTCCCTCTTATTTGCACACTAGGTGTTTTGTGTCTCACTATTGCACACAAACACCTAGTGTTTCACCTTCCTCTTGGAGCTGAGGTTCCAAAGAGTGTGTTTTGAGATTTTGGTGTTAGATTCAAGCTCAAGAAGGCCATTGGAGCACCATTGTTGAAGAGGACTACAAGGGTAAGAAACTAGTCCCTTTTCCCCCCATTTTTGCTTTGATTTTATACCTATCTTAGAGCTGTTTTTGTGCTTATTGTATAACATAAAAAAGTTCTGTTTTTAGGCCCTATTTATTGTTTATTAAGAGTGTTTTGTTGTTTGAGGGTTGTTGACCACCCTTAGGCCTCAAAAGGCCTCATTTTGAGCCATTTTGTGTTAGCTCCGGGATTTTGGTGTTGAGGTCTCTTCACCACTGGTGATGATGCTTTGAAGTCCCAAGAAGGAGAGGGCCACCCCCTCTCCTTGTTGTCCTTGAAAAGGGCATATTTTGGCCTCTCAAGGAAGCCTATGCTTGAGTGTGTGTTGAGCATGTTTGGTTTGTTTTTCATGCTTATATATCCATAATATAACATGATTTCAAGTTGGTTTTGGAACTCCATGCATGTTTAGCATAGTTGCCATGTAATGCCTTATTTGTGCCTTAACATGTTCTAGGTTGTTAGCCTTTGTTGGAGCATGTTTTAGGCTTAGTCTTGTGAAGATTATGTGCTTATCTTGACATGTTTTAGCTCTGTCCATAGTCGTTAGGGTTGATCTTTGCATGCTTGACATAGCTCCTTTGTATTTGGGCTTGTTGGCCTTGAGTATGTGCATGTGTAGCATGCCATCTTTGCATTGTTTTGGTGATTTGGGGTCACTTTATATGTTATTTCAGTCCCATTTCCATGCTTGCTTGATTGCCTTGCATGCATCTTTAATGCCTCATAAGCATGTGTTGCATGCCCCATGTTTTGGCCATTGTGTATGCCTTTGTGTTTGAACCATCTAGATGCCATCTAAGTGGTCTTTTGGGCCTTGTGTTATGTGCTAAAAACCTGTTTTAGGTTGCTTAATGCATGCCATGTTTGTTGTGATAAAACATGCTTCAAAGCTTCATGATTTGCCTCAAGTATTTAGACCATGTTTGGTGCATGCTTGGCTTGATTTGTTGCTTGGTTTGACGCCATGTATTGGCATGATTTCAAAGCTTATAATGCATGCTAATTGTCCATGATTCCCTCTTTCAAGTGTGCTTGAATGTTGTTTGATTTATGCTTAAGTGTTGATCCTTATGTGCATGTGTGTGTGCATGCCATTTAGCCCTCACTTTTTAGCACATTGGCCACTGTTTTAGGTCTATTTTAGAGCTGCCTAATTCATGTATAAGTCCATCTTTCCATTTATTTGCATTGTCATATGCATGCTTGTATGCTTGCATAAGTTAATTGCCATGCCATGTTGCATCCTTAGCTTGTATGCCTAGGTTGCATTGCATCTTGCATGCATGCCTTGTTCCTTGAAATGGTGATAGGAATTAGGCCTAATTTGTTTGATTGGTTTGCACGCATTTGAAATCAAAGTTGCATACTTGGTTCCTTGGGCCATCATGCATGGAAATGCGTGATTGGTGGTCCGAGAACCAAGGCACGTGTCCCTTTGAGTCATTACAATGATAAGGGGGATGGTTGGTGCATACATGCCTTGAATTGTGTTGCCATGCTTTGTTTTGCCCTCTGTTGCTGTGAGTTACAGGTTCTGCAGGAATACTCTGCCGACTGGTAGTGTAATCTGCCGACCGGCACCATTTTCTCTGCCGACAGATTCAATTTTGTGCCGATGGCCATACCACACTGCCGGTGGCAATTTCAATCAGCCGATGGTGATCCTCTCTGTCCAAGGGATCAGTCCTGAGGCTTTGACAGCCTCCAGAGGAGGAAAGGAAGGAAAACAGAGGCAGCCCATGCATGGTGGCACGCTTCCCGAGGCGTTTTCCTGCTTTAATTAATTTATTTAATTTGTTAATTAAATTAGTTAATTTGTAATATTAATTAGCTTGGGTAGTTAATTAATTTGTAATATTTATTCGGTCCCTCCGAGTGAGGGTAAATCTGTAATAAGTGTGTGTGGGTGGTGTGTATGTCTTCCAAACCCCACTTCTTTCTTCCCTTTTATTTACCTGCTTACGGTGGTAGATTAGGGCATGTTTAAATTCAGCATACCTTATGCTATGCATGCGTGCATCCATGCATTTGTATTACATGCATTAGGCTCGGTACATCATGCTAACCGCATATGTTTTTCAAATCAAAAATTGAATATGTGATAATTGTGCATTTTCACATGACATGTCTAGGATTAGCCGAGCCTATCTTAGCGACATTTTGTATGCGACGCATGAGGCACTTAACATGGACTTGGATCATGCATGTTTGCTAACAAGTTCTTTGTTTTGGCACGGAGTACTATGTAAGTATTTCCGCTTTAGCATATCACATGAGTGTGAATATTGCCATGACAACATGCTTAACATGTGGCTAGATGCTTATGTGTTAAACTGTTTTGAATGCCTGTGGGTGAAGGTTGAATTGTTTGAGTTGGAAAAACTCGTTGAAATCCGTATTTTAGCCTACTTGCGAGTAGCAAATTCCAAAGGATTTTCAAACCGAACGGATATGCAATGTTTATTTCCAAATTAGGCAATCTAGTCTATACTTGTTTGCTGTGCGCATAACATAGTAATTCTAAGCTAATAAACGGAATAAGAACACATAAAGTTTTCAAATACGGATATCACGGTTAGTAGAGGCCGGTCTTCGGACCGGGCGAAAGGGGGTGCTCATAGCTGACCTTCCCCGATCGTACCCAAGCTCCCGAGCCGAGACAACTCCGGTGATGACGGACATGTGGCCTTCGGCACCGAGTCAGGGTTTCCTAAATTCCCCCATTTTAAAATATTTAGGTGGCGACTCTGTATCTGGCAAAGCAGTCCATGTTTGGCACTACTTTTTCAAAAATCTGTTTCTCAAAACGATTTGCCAGGTTTGGACTCTTTGGTTCATATTAAGAACCGTGACACAAGTCGAGTCCGAACTGTAGTAACCCCAAATGAACAGAACGGGACTCGTCCTCCCGGGGCGTTCGGGGACGTCTACAGTTTCTGGCGACTCTGCTGGGGAGTTTTAGAGAGTTTGACTCGAACTCGTGATATCCTGTTTTGACTTCATTTATGTGTTTCTTTGCATTGCATGTGCATTGGTGCGCCTAGGAACACAGTGTTTGCCATCTGCCATTCCTGAACGGTTTGCCGGAGGCTTGTCTTGTCAAGGCATGTCCATAAGGCTGACCGGCTATGGGCTCTGACAGTATGGGAACACAAACCCCGATTTACCGGGGCACCCTTTTGACCATTCGACCTAGTGCATATTCGGAATCCATAGTAACCATTCCAAGCTAGGACAGGTTGCTTACCCGATGCTAAGTTGTTTGAAACCGCTGTGTGCGTAGTGAAACCCTAGCTCCTGACAAAATAGGACAGGGAAACCCTACCCCAACATAGGGGTGATTGAGCTCTCTTTTACTTGCTATGTGCTTTTAGAGTGTATCTCTACAGGAACGCATATACCAGTTTGCGAGTTTGAGTATCGGGCCCGAAGGCGCCAGAATCAGTATTGTTGAGAATCAGTTATCAGGAATCAGTTATCCGCGGGTATCAGATTCAGTATTTTGGGAACAGAAATCTGGGAACAGTGATCAGCAGTAGGGTACAATTGTTTGGCTACACCCGTGTTTGATCAGTTTGGGCTGAAATGCTGCCTGTTTTTCTTTCAGTTCAGAGAGTTGTAGAGTTGATACAGAACAGCCAGTGTCTCCCCTTTGCTGAGGCAGGATTTATGGCGGCACAAAGTTCAGAAGAAATTGTGGTTATGACGGCTGCATTGGAGCAGGGGACCGCTCCGCAGAGTGAAGCCAGCATCAGTATGTCACACCCGCCCAGGATGCCCGTTGTGCACCCAGTTTGGGCTCCCCAGTTATACCAGGCTCGTGAGCCCACCACCATCGAATTAATAGGGATGATAGGCGATCTCCAAAGGTCTGTGGCAGACCTCGCCTATGGAATGTCGGCTTCACCGCCAGCGGCGCCGTATGCCGGGAATTTTGTACCACAGGAGCCCCCGCTACTGGGGCGGATTGTGATAGAGCTCAGCCAGCCAGAGGTGGCTTCTGGCTACAGCTGCGACATGCCAGCACCAACCCCGACCCTTGACCAGGCTGATGCCAGAGGAAAAGACAAGGCAAAGATAGATGCCGACCTCATTGAGCAACTGCTGTGGGCAGTCGAGGCTCTGAAAGTCAGAGGAATGAACAAGCAACAAACATCTACGATCGTGATCAAAGCTGTAGATGACGCTTTCCCCGCTCCAATCAAAGGCAGTTCAAGCCAGGCAGAAAACCGGGACGGGCCCCGTCATGCCCAGACAATTCCTGTAGTTCCCAACCCTGCACCGGGAAAAGTTCAAAAGGCCAAGGCAGCGCCAGCTGATCCTTTCGCCAGCGCATCTGGCAAGAATCCTCAAACTGCAAAGTACCTGCCCCGAGGGCGCAGGGTCTTTCACGACCTCCACATGCCTTTGTCTAGGGCATTGCTAATATTGGCAAAGAACGGGCATCTTAAGCCTTTGGAGCCCCGGCCACTCCCGAAGAATCTCCCCGCCACTCATGATGCTACCTTGTACTGCGCGTACCATCAACAGTCCGGTCACAGTACCGATGGATGTTCCCGCCTTCGTCATGAAGTGCAGGATTTGATTGATAACAAGGTTATCCTACCACCCACCTCGGGCAAGCCCGCCACCACTCAGTTGTTGGATTTCGAGGGCTCAGATACTGCGAGTATGTAAAGTGAACCGCCTGCGGGCAACATTTGGTACATTTTGGATGAAGCGTCTGGTACGCATTTTTGAGCATCGGTGAAACCAAGTTTTGTAAATCTTGGCTTGGATGTCGAGTCAGTCTTTTGTTTTGAGTCTGTCTCTTTGTCTTGAGTCAGTCTTTTTTTGCTTAAGGGTCTGTCTGATTGTATCGAGTCAGTCCCCGTTCTATATAATACCAGGTGATTCTGGGGTTGTTGCCTCGAACACCATTTTGTTTTGTAATTATTATCTGTTTTTGTCTTGAGTCTGTTTCTGCCGAGGGGCCAGTTGCACCAACGGAGCCGATTGAAACAGCTGTTGCTATCTCAACTTCATGCTTGCTTTCAGCATAAGGACCAGAGAATTTGATCGGGCTGACAGTACATCTCGCCTGCTCTCCTGTGTGCCAAACTCATTGCATTAACCTAAGTTTTTCAGAAAACAAACCTCTTGAACACTGCGGTGATAAAAACGAAGAGGAAGGAATTCCTCGGGTTTTGCAAAATTTTGATCATTTTGAGAGAAAGAGAGGCGTGCTAAGCCTTTTTATGAATGAAATCATGCTTGTCGGCGTGAGTACTGAGAAGGACCCTGGCCTGATCCAGATTGGTTCCACACTATCTTCGGCACGAGCGATTCGTCGCCTTCTTAAAAACTTTCAAAAGCAAATGTTTTACGCGGCCCTGCGAAGACCTGTGTGGAATCGCTCTTGAGATTGCGCAGCCTAGGATCGCTCTCAGCCTCAAGATTCAACCTATTTGTTTTCCGAGTTTGAACCCGTTCAGAATGTTCAGAAAGTTCAACGGACAAACGCCATGGAGGCCCGTGTGGCCAGTTTCGAAACAGCCCTCGAGCAAGAGGCACCAAAGCCGAATCAGAAGGAGTAGATCTCGTCGGAAGAAGCTCGTAGAGCAATCGAGATGGATTCTCCGCAAATCAGTGCAATAGCCGTTCTCCTAGACACAGAGAGGCTTCAATTTCAGAAACCATTTGGCATGGACTTGCTACACTTTTACCCTTTGAGAGGCTCGCTGGGCCGAAAACCCGGAAGGGCGACCCAGGCAAAAGTTAGAGCAAGAGAAAAATACAAAAAAAAGCAAAAGATACAAAAAAGAAAAGAAAAAGAAAAAGAAAAAGAAAAGAAGAAATAGAAAATGAAAAGAAGCTCGTAAGGTCGAAAACCCGCATTGGGCGCCTTGGCAAAAGTGAGAGCCAAACAAAGTGAAGGTTAAAATACCCGAGTGGACCTTAACCGGAACTACGTAAGGCTTGATTCCCATGTTTGGTATACGTAGGCAACTTCATCATCAAGTCCAGCCCCCAACGCTTTCATAAGCGTCTCAGTCCATGCGATGGTTTCGATTTCACCTCAAAGTCCAGTGGCCAACACCCTTCAAGGTGATTGTGTCCATATATGTGTTGTGACCGTCTTCGTCGTCGCTGTGTCCAAGAGCTCGACCATCGCCAATGAAGACTGTTTACAGACTGCTGCGGCACCATCCCAAACAAGGGGCAACTTTCCGTTGCCACGAGCCGCCGTGAGCCGCCATTCAAACTAGGGGCAACTTTCCGTTGCCTCACACCCCCCCTTCAAACCAGGGGCAATTTTCCATTGCCTCCGATCCGAGGTCGCGCATCTCGAAGGGTAAGTTCCATGCTTGTTGAGCATCAGCTGTTTGAAAAATAGTTGTTGAAAATTTTTACTGAGGTTGACTATTTTCTCGAAAACTATTTCATTTTCCAAAACCGGACCATTGTCTTGGACCCAAAAAGGAAAATTTTCAGTGCTTGCTGCCTGACTTGCATGCTTTTCAAATCAAAAGTCGAACAAGTACGTTAATCCGACTCTCGTTTTGATCAAAACCGTTTTAGTAGAAAACAAAAAACGAAAGAATGGTTAAAATGATAAACTAGGGGCACAGTTGAGCCAGACGTTCTGTCTTTCCCCCGTCATCGACGTACTTGCCAGAAGGGCGCTCTACCCGCCAGAAGAAATAGCTGTGAGCTAACAGTATTGAGCATGAACCCACACCGTTCTATTTATCCATCAATCACCCCGGGGAGGGATGAAAAATGAGAGAATGAAGAATAGAGAGGTGTAAGTTGAGAGAAAAGTGAGGAAAAGGGTTTTTGAGGAAAAAAATCCGAGCTCGAGAGCCGAGTGATGTGAGAATCACAAATCAGAGAGGGTGGGAAATAATACCCAGAGAAACTGGCTCCTCATGATCTGAGGTCCCCCATCTTCGCTAACGCGTCTGTATGTCGTGTCTTTGGTTTTGTTTGTCTCCACATTTGTTTTAGGTCTTTTTCGAGCGTGTCTCGTTGTGTTTAGGTCATGCACCTATATTTGAGTCCTCCCCGCTGTGTTCAGTTGTAGGCTCGATATCCCGGTTTGAAAAACCCTCATTTGATTTCAAAAATCATTTATGCTCAGAATGCTGTGCCATTCTCTACATTTGAACGTGTCTCGACTCCAACCGGTTCCATCTTTGAGGTCCGTCCTGTCAGATTGGGCTGTTTGTTTGAGAATTGCCGTGTGCAGAATGAATCGAATGCTGGGTTATGGGCTGTATGCAGATTAATCCCCAGTAAAGCAAGGGTTGTGTGTCCAGAATCAGGCAGTGGGTTGCTTGGGTTATTTTGTTGTTGGCTGTTTAAGTTATCTGATTATTACAGTGCAAGTGTTTAACTTTTAGACAGCTAATCAATTCCATTTACATTGAGGTGTAACATGATGAGATGCGATGCAATGCATGAAAGGTGTCAATGTAAACACTTTTTCAGATAAAAAGTTCGTTTCATTTTATTATCTTTTCAAATGTACAAGTTTTGGAAACAAAATCTGCCTGAGGCAGTACAAGGTAATCTATCTACCAACAAAAAGAAAAGTACAAGGAAAGAAAGAAGAGATAGCAAAAATCTGCATCTGTGTCAAGCACTTCGAAGGGCCGTCAGTCTGTCCTGGTCCTCTTCCTGGACGAGGGTCTAGGAGCATCATCAGCGTCGTCGTCAGAGCCCGAGCTAGAATCGCCTCCGGTCTCCTCCTCCGATGACCTTGCCTCCGCCTCTGACTCCTCGTCGTCGTCATCATCCGGGACTGGAGCTTGCGAGCTACTCCCGACGTGAGTACGCCCTCCCCTGGTACGGGGAAATATCCGGCCCTCCTCATCTCTCCCCCGAGCAGGGACAGCAGGTCTAGCTGGAGCACCTCCTGCCATGGGAATCTGGAAAGGAGGCCAGAAAAGTACACAAAAAGGGAAATGCATCAGTATACTGTAGACAGTTTAAAGGTGCAGAATGCAGTGTGTGAATGCAGTGTATGAATGCCGTGAGCAGTTTAGCAATACGGAATGCAGAGTGTGAGTACAGTGTATGAATGCCGTGAGCAGTTTATCAGTGTAGGGTACGGTGCAGAATGCAGTGTATGCAGTGTTCAGATACTGTGAGATCAGTGTATCAGGTGTCGTGCCGTGCATCAGATTATGTAAAGCAGTGTATGAATGGTTTCAGGCCAGTGTCAGAAGGACATACCGGTTTGTTGTAGACGGCTAGGAGGTCAAATGTCCGCTGGAGCATCCCCATCATCGAGGCATTCATCGCCAACGACTGACGGGTGTACTCAGAAGAAGCCTGCAAAGGTATCAGATGCATTAGTATTCTGTGGAATATCAAGTAAACTGAATTGAATAACTGTACGAAGTGCAGTGATACATACCGGTGGTAAGTTGGGGACGTCAATGAACTCGTGACCAGCCGGTGGAGGGGCGAAGGGGATCTGATAGGTCGACCCACCCTGCCCCTGGAAAGTCAGTACAGCAGGCAGGGTAGGCCAGCCAGCTCCTCGTCCTCCCCGCACTCCGCCCCTACCACGGACCCGGGCCCTCCTCGAAGATCCAGCCCCTGCTCCCGCTCCGGCCCCAGCCGTCGATGCTACAGGCCTGGCCCTCTCTGCTCGACGGCCGCTCAAGGGACGCATCAGGTACGTCCGCACGTACTCCTGATAGTCGCCGGTGCCTCGGAAGCCGGCCTCCTCCCAGCCGATGGAGTAATCATCCAGCTGCTCAGCGGTAAGCCCCTCGGTCTCCCTCATCTCTGCAGGAGGGTGAGCCGGGACTATCTGCTCAGGTAACCCACGGGTCTGGCGTAGAAAACGCTCCCCCAGGTACCAAGCCCGACAGACCGGACCCTCTAGCAAGATCCGGAAACGCGAGGTCTCCTCAGCACCAGGGAACCGACCCCGCATCGCCGACGGCAAGGAGGCCCATGGCCGCCATGTGATCTGAAAGTGACAGACAGTTTGTTATCTACTGTTATTGAAATATGCAGTGGGAAAGCGAAGCTAAATGAACTGAAAGTAAAGCATACCTCGGCCGGGGTGATGGTGTCAAAATATCGGCGGAAGAAGCCGAATGTCTCCCGTGGTCGCCGGGTGCATCTCCCGTCGAAGCGACTCGAGAACGGGACAGCCGGAGGAGGCTCCGCGACTGGCACGGGGGCAAGCCTAGGAAAGTAGGCGTAAACCCACAACTGTAAAACAGATGTCAGTATGACCATCGGATAAAGCAGGATATACAGAATGAAGCAGAAATAGCAGAGCCGTGTGTTGTGTTCTGTATTGTGTGCAGTGTACAGTGTGAACAGTGTACAGTCAGTGTAAAGCAGAATGTATGTGTGTGCCGTGTGTACAGTATACAGTAAGTATAGACCAGACCACAGTGTGTGCAGTGTACTGAGTACAGAAAGTACGAGACGGGAATGAAAAAGTGGAGAAGAAATGTACCTCCCAAGCCCGCCAGTAACCTCCAAGCAGCTGGCCGCTGCCACGAGAAGCCGAGCTCATATATCCGTACAGGGTGGCCAGAGCAGCGCCGCCCCAATCGTAGTGCAGAATATCCCGGACGTCCACCAGTGCGCTGAGAAGGCAGAGAGGCACGGTGTTCGCCCGGTCGGCGAAGATAGTAGTCCCGAACAAGAACATGAGGAAGCCGCGAGCATACCTCTCCTCGTCCTCTGGGGTCATCTGCACCTCCTCCAAAACGGGCTGAACCCTAAACTGTGTCTCGAACCAGGAGTATCGCACAAAACCTGGACGAGCTAGTGGTGGGGCCTCCCCCAGTAAATGGACCTGAGCGGCGGTCCACTCATCCATGTCGGTGTCGAAAGGGATCGGATCCCCCCCTACCCCGATGCCTGTGAGCATCGAGAAGTCATTAGGGGTCATCGTCATGTCCCCTGCAGCAGAAAAGTGGAACGAATCGGTGGTGTCCCACAACCTCTCTGCCAAAGCAGCAAGAAGAGGTCTGCATGTGGACAACCTGGAGAGCCCTCGGCAGAAGGTACCGAAGCCCGCTCGGTCCACGATGCGCTGGACCGCATCAGGGAGCTCATCATACCACTCCCGTGCACCAGTATTCCCATACCCGCGAATGGTATGGGAACCCTCCTACAAACAGAAAACAACAATTGCAAGACAATATTCAACATGCAGTTTTGAAAAGACAGATATGGCATGTATGCAAGTTTGTCAGATTCAGGCAAATACCGGATGCCGGTGTGCTTACAGTAAAATACGTGTGCTGTGTCAACGTGTTTAGGTGTTCCAGAACAGATGTAGCGTGTGCGCAAATCTAACAGATTCAGATAAATATTGGATGCCAGTGTATGCAATGAAATACTGTGTGTGCCGTGTGTTTGGATGATTCAGGGCTAGTGCAGTGTGTGTGCACGTGTCACTCTCAAGCAGATATCAGTTGTATGTATGTTTACAGTCAACTACGGTCTATGGTGTATCAGATTTCAGCAGTTAAAGAGTACAACTAACTATGGCAGTTTTGTATCCTACATTGCAGAAAGTAAAGCAGAAAGAAGAGAATTACCTTGGTAGTGCCGAATGAAAGGTGGGAGGTAGGCTCGCGTAGTAGTAGCTCAGGCGCCGCGTACCTCTCAAAGCTCCGGAACTGACGCAGGCCGTCTGGGGGCAGAACGTGGATCGCCGGCCGGTAGGTCGCCGGGTCGAACGGGCGCTCGCTCAGTGGTAAGAGCTCGACCCCGGGATCCACCTCGTGGTCCGGGGGAGTCCCACCACGTGGAATGTCGTCCGCCATGAAGAGAGTGGTGTGAAAATGGCCGGAAAAGGAAAACTGAGCCGGAATACGAAGAGTCAACTGAAAAGTCAACTCCCGAGAGGGTCGGAAATGGCCGGGAAGGCCGAAATGTGAAAGGGCACGGAAATGAAGAGGAAAGTGAGGGGAACAAACCCCGAAAAGGCGAGAACGCCAAACGAGGCACCGAAATGAAAAAGTGATCGGTCGAAAACGTCCGAAACGCGAAGAGAAACGCGAATCCGACGACGAAACGGCCGTAGAACGCGAAGAAACGGAGAAATGGGGAAGAGAAAAACACTCTAGAGAGAGAGGGCAAAGGTTTTCGGCGTGAGAGAAATGAGGAAATAGGGCTTGAAGCCCTATTTTATAACACCCAAGGTGAAAAGTCAAAACTGCCCCGCATCAGCAACTGTTTGCCGGTCGGCAATGTTTTGTGCCGGCCGGCACTTTTTTGTGCCGATGGAATTGTTTTTGTGCCGATGGCCAACCGGTGGCCTCATCTTTCGGCCGGTGGGGTTCCCACAGCCTTGTTTAGGCCATTTGAGTTGTTTTTGGTCTTCCTAGCTTAAGAAAGTGCAAGAAAATGCATCTCCGACGCTCAACCGGCCTCCGTTTTGACCGCGGGCCGTGTCTCCAGTGCGTGGCACTCGAATTCATGCAAGGTGTATCCTTTTTGTATCCTTTTTAAATTCAAAAGTTGCCCCATGTGTGTTGCACGAGTTCATCACACTACTTCGGTGCATTACATTGCGCTGTCATGCGCCACACATTTGCATTGTTATGCACGTGTTACATGCGTTGCAACACGCACCCCTTTGCATTGTCGTGCACATTTCTCATGCATCATCATTGCATTTCCATTCCATGCATTGTCATGCATTCTGGAATACGTGCGTTGTTGCGCATTTAAGCCCATTTACATTCCATGTGGCATGCATTGCACTGTTTTGTGCATTTCAAACCTCGCGCTGTTCTGCGCATCGCACTGTTTTGTGCATTTCAAATTTCGCGCTGTTCTGCGCATTGCACTGTTTTGTGCATTTCAAACCTCGCGCGATTCTGCGCATCGCACTGTTTTGTGCATTTCAAATTGTCGCACTGTTTTGTGCATTGCATTTTGTCGCGCTGTTTTGCGCATCTCATTGCATTTTGCATTGTCATGCATGATAATTACATTACCTGCGTAGACCGCATGTTTGTAATCAATTCTTTACTTGCGTAGACCGCATGTCAATCTTTTACTTGCGTAGACCGCATGTTAATTCTTTACTTGCGTAGACCGCATGTTTAATTTCATTACCTGCGTAGATCGCATGTCTTGATTGCGTAGACCGCATGTTCAGTTTCATCACCTGCGTAGACCGCATGTTTCGATTGCGTAGACCGCATGTTTAAATTTCATTACTTGCGTAGACCGCATGTTTTGATTGCGTAGACCGCATGTTTCGATTGCGTAGACCGCATGTTTAATTTCATTACCTGCGTAGACCGCATGTCTTGATTGCGTAGACCGCATGTTTTGCTTGCGTAGACCGCATGTTTTGATTGCGTAGACCACATGTTCAGTTTCATCACCTGCGTAGACCGCATGTTCTGCTTGCGTAGACCGCATGTTTAATTCCATTACCTGCGTAGACCGCATGTTTTGCTTGCGTAGACCGCATGTTTAATTCCATTACCTGCGTAGACCGCATGTTTTGCTTGCGTAGACCGCATACTTGTTAATTCTAATACTTGCGTAGACCGCATGTTTTGATTGCGTAGACCGCATGCTTAATCCCATTACTTGCGTAGACCGCATGTTTTGATTGCGTAGACCGCATGCTTAATCCCATTACCTGCGTAGACCGCATGTCTTACTTGCGTAGACCGCATGTTTAATTCCATTACCTGCGTAGACCGCATGTTTTGATTGCGTAGACCGCATGTTTAATTTCATTACCTGCGTAGACCGCATGTCTTGATTGCGTAGACCGCATGTTTTGCTTGCGTAGACCGCATGTTTAATTCCATTACCTGCGTAGACCGCATGTTTTGCTTGCGTAGACCGCATACTTGTTAATTCCAATACCTGCGTAGACCGCATGTTTTGATTGCGTAGACCGCATGTTTTATTCCATTACCTGCGTAGACCGCATGTTTTGATTACGTAGACCGCATGTTTAATTCCATTACCTGCGTAGACCGCATGTTTTGATTGCGTAGACCGCATGTTTAATTTCAATACCTGCGTAGACCGCATGTTTTGCTTGCGTAGACCGCATGATTTATCAATTTCATTACCTGCGTAGACCGCATGTTTTGACTGCGTAGACCGCATGCTTATTCAAATCTCATTACCTGCGTAGACCGCATGTCTTGATCGCGTAGACCGCATTATCAATTTCATTACCTGCGTAGACCGCATGCTTTGACTGCGTAGACCGCATGTTCGTTAAATATCATCACCTGCGTAGACCGCATGCTTATGATCAATTTCGTTGCCTGCGTAGACCGCATGCTTCATTTACATGTTTGTATTTTCGCAAGCATTGTTATGCTCCCCACTTGCTTTGCGCTGTCACGCATTTCGAGTACACTATTCTTGCATTGTCATGCATATTGCTAACAATATTGTACCTGTTAAGTTTGTTTTCTTTGCAGGCACGATATTGTATGTACGGTTCATTCGCAGCTGGTGCAACCAGACGAGCCGCACAGGTATTGTATCTCCCGAGTGAGACGTATTGAGAATTCCATAATTCTCTTACATCCTTTCTGCATTGTAGTGTAGTTTGGTATGCTAGCTTAAAATTGTCGCATGTTTGCTTCATTACAGCTTTCTTTGCATGATCATAAGTTATGCTCGGCTTCGTGCATTGTCTTGCATTTTGCCCCTGCCTTCGGGCGCATATCTTATTTGTCTTGTATGTTTGTCTGAGTCTTCGGCCTTGTCAAAAATGGGTCGTCTCTGGGCTTTGACATTCACTCCCGTCATTGTTATGACTTTCGAGTTCTGTCAAAGAGGGGCAACTGTAGACACCCCATTTTTGACCGTCCTCAAGACTTGGACGTCACCGTTTGAACACTCGGTGATTATCCATGTTTGTGTTCGTTTGGAGTTCCCGGAGGTCTCGGCTCGCGCGCCATGCCTCAGGATCCCCGAATTCGACCGTTTAGTGTCTGGTTTTGCACCAAACACTTGCATCTTGCCTTTGAGAGGTAGGGTGGGGCTTGTAGACCATCCCCACCCATCACCGGCAGTGGCTAGATGCCACCGGCTGGTTTTTGCTGCCACCGGCAATATAGTTTGCCGGCCGGCACTCTTTGTTGCCGGTCGGCACTATTTGTTGCCGACCGGCACTATTTTTGGCCAAGATGACATTTTTGGCCGGCCGATTGCTGTTCATCTGCTTTTGCAGATATTTTTAGACAGCTGTATTGCTTATGGAGGGATCTCCCTCTTGCAAAGCTTGTCTTGTAAGCTTTACAAGAGGCATATAGAGAGAAGCTCTCTCTAAGGAAAAAAAGAGCTTTTAGACATTTTTGAGGGAGGAAAATAGAGACCAAGCTCTGGTTTTTCTAGGGTTAGGGTTAGATATACACTCTCTATCTCTCTTTCCCTCTTATTTGCACACTAGGTGTTTTGTGTCTCACTATTGCACACAAACACCTAGTGTTTCACCTTCCTCTTGGAGCTGAGGTTCCAAAGAGTGTGTTTTGAGATTTTGGTGTTAGATTCAAGCTCAAGAAGGCCATTGGAGCACCATTGTTGAAGAGGACTACAAGGGTAAGAAACTAGTCCCTTTTTCCCCCATTTTTGCTTTGATTTTATACCTATCTTAGAGCTGTTTTTGTGCTTGTTGTATAACATAAAAAAGTTCTGTTTTTAGGCCCTCTTTATTGTTTATTAAGAGTGTTTTGTTGTTTGAGGGTTGTTGACCACCCTTAGGCCTCAAAAGGCCTCATTTTGAGCCATTTTGTGTTAGCTCCGGGATTTTGGTGTTGAGGTCTCTTCACCACTGGTGATGATGCTTTGAAGTCCCAAGAAGGAGAGGGCCACCCCCTCTCCTTGTTGTCCTTGAAAAGGGCATATTTTGGCCTCTCAAGGAAGCCTATGCTTGAGTGTGTGTTGAGCATGTTTGGTTTGTTTTTCATGCTTATATATCCATAATATAACATGATTTCAAGTTGGTTTTGGAACTCCATGCATGTTTAGCATAGTTGCCATGTAATGCCTTATTTGTGCCTTAACATGTTCTAGGTTGTTAGCCTTTGTTGGAGCATGTTTTAGGCTTAGTCTTGTGAAGATTATGTGCTTATCTTGACATGTTTTAGCTCTGTCCATAGTCGTTAGGGTTGATCTTTGCATGCTTGACATAGCTCCTTTGTATTTGGGCTTGTTGGCCTTGAGTATGTGCATGTGTAGCATGCCATCTTTGCATTGTTTTGGTGATTTGGGGTCACTTTATATGTTATTTCAGTCCCATTTCCATGCTTGCTTGATTGCCTTGCATGCATCTTTAATGCCTCATAAGCATGTGTTGCATGCCCCATGTTTTGGCCATTGTGTATGCCTTTGTGTTTGAACCATCTAGATGCCATCTAAGTGGTCTTTTGGGCCTTGTGTTATGTGCTAAAAACCTGTTTTAGGTTGCTTAATGCATGCCATGTTTGTTGTGATAAAACATGCTTCAAAGCTTCATGATTTGCCTCAAGTATTTAGACCATGTTTGGTGCATGCTTGGCTTGATTTGTTGCTTGGTTTGACGCCATGTATTTGCATGATTTCAAAGCTTATAATGCATGCTAATTGTCCATGATTCCCTCTTTCAAGTGTGCTTGAATGTTGTTTGATTTATGCTTAAGTGTTGATCCTTATGTGCATGTGTGTGTGCATGCCATTTAGCCCTCACTTTTTAGCACATTGGCCACTGTTTTAGGTCTATTTTAGAGCTGCCTAATTCATGTATAAGTCCATCTTTCCATTTATTTGCATTGTCATATGCATGCTTGTATGCTTGCATAAGTTAATTGCCATGCCATGTTGCATCCTTAGCTTGTATGCCTAGGTTGCACTGCATCTTGCATGCATGCCTTGTTCCTTGAAATGGTGATAGGAATTAGCCCTAATTTGTTTGATTGGTTTGCACGCATTTGAAATCAAAGTTGCACACTTGGTTCCTTGGGCCATCATGCATGGAAATGCGTGATTGGTGGTCCGAGAACCAAGGCACGTGTCCCTTTGAGTCATTACAATGATAAGGGGGATGGTTGGTGCATACATGCCTTGAATTGTGTTGCCATGCTTTGTTTTGCCCTCTGTTACTGTGAGTTGCAGGTTCTGCAGGAATACTCTGCCGACCGGCAGTGTAATGTGCCGACCGGCACCATTTTCTCTGCCGACAGATTCAATTTTGTGCCGATGGCCAAACCACACTGCCGGTGGCAATTTCAATCAGCCGGTGGTGATCCTCTCTGTCCAAGGGATCAGTCCTGAGGCTTTGACAGCCTCCAGAGGAGGAAAGGAAGGAAAACAGAGGCAGCCCATGCACGGTGGCACGCTTCCCGAGGCGTTTTCCTGCTTTAATTAATTAATTTAATTTGTTAATTAAATTAGTTAATTTGTAATATTAATTAGCTTGCGTAGTTAATTAATTTGTAATATTTATTCGGTCCCTCCGAGTGAGGGTAAATCTGTAATAAGTGTGTGTGGGTGGTATGTATGTCTTCCAAACCCCACTTCTTTCTTCCCTTTTATTTACCTGCTTACGGTGGTAGATTAGGGCATGTTTAAATTCAGCATACCTTATGCTATGCATGCGTGCATCCATGCATTTGTATTACATGCATTAGGCTCGGTACATCATGCTAACCGCATATGTTTTTCAAATCAAAAATTGAATATGTGATAATTGTGCATTTTCACATGACATGTCTAGGATTAGCCGAGCCTATCTTAGCGACATTTTGTATGCGACGCATGAGGCACTTAACATGGACTTGGATCATGCATGTTTGCTAACAAGTTCTTTGTTTTGGCACGGAGTACTATGTAAGTATTTCCGCTTTAGCATATCACATGAGTGTGAATATTGCCATGACAGCATGCTTAACAAGTGGCTAGATGCTTATGTGTTAAACTGTTTTGAATGCCTGTGGGTGAAGGTTGGATTGTTTGAGTTGGAAAAACTCGTTGAAATCCGTATTTTAGCCTACTTGCGAGTAGCAAATTCCAAAGCATTTTCAAACCGAACGGATATGCAATGTTTATTTCCAAATTAGGCAATCTAGTCTATACTTGTTTGCTGTGCGCATAACATAGTAATTCTAAGCTAATAAACGGAATAAGAACACATAAAGTTTTCAAATACGGATATCACGGTTAGTAGAGGCCGGTCTTCGGACCGGGCAAAAGGGGGTGCTCATAGCTGACCTTCCCCGATCGTACCCAAGCTCCCGAGTCGAGACAACTCCGGTGATGACGGACATGTGGCCTTCGGCACCGAGTCAGGGTTTCCTAAATTCCCCCATTTTAAAATATTTAGGTGGCGACTCTGTATCTGGCAAAGCAGTCCATGTTTGGCACTACTTTTTCAAAAATCTGTTTCTCAAAACGATTTGCCAGGTTTGGACTCTTTGGTTCAGATTAAGAACCGTGACACAAGTCGAGTCTGAACTGTAGTAACCCCAAATGAACAGAACGGGACTCGTCCTCCCGGGGCATTCGGGGACGTCTACAAGTGCATGCAAGACGAATGAATGAATGCAAACATGCAAGCATAAGGTATGCTAATGGAAGAATGCCCTAAAACTAACCACTGAAAGCAGATAAATAAAAGGGAGAAAAACGTGGGGTTGGAAGACATGCACACACACACGCACACTTATTACAACATTTGCCCTCTCGAAGGAGGGTTTGAATAAATAAGCTAACTAGCTACGCTAATTAAGCTACTAATTATAGAACAAAACTAATTAACTATTCTAACTAATTAAATATTATAACACAAGACTTGAAATTAAGGAACAATTTTAAGTTAGCTAAATATTACCAAAATGAATTACATTAGCCAAGCACATTAACTAATTAGTTACAAAATCGGTAAACTAACTAGCTAAGCAAAGTAGTTAAAATGGCCTCGAAGGGAGGGAGACATGCATGCTCGGTTGCGTCCTCCCGGAAATCCGTCGCCTTGCCAACGGTTGCCTCTGTTTGCATTCGCCTTGATTCTTGAACATCGAACCAATCTCCAGGTTGTTTCTGCTCCAGAACCAGAACAACTTTAGACCACCTTTGAGCCTGAGAACTGTCGGCCACTTAAAGGGGTTGTAGGCCACTTGCTCCTACACACTCCAATTTTGCTGCAAACAGAGTACAAAAGGGGCAAGGCAAGGTATTTGCAGGGTATGTGTGTACAACCACACTCCTCATTATTTCTCAAACTCAAAGGAGTGTGGTACTCGACTCTTGAGCCACCAACCGAGCATGACAATGCACGATGGCCGAGAAGTCAAGTTTGTACAAATCAATGAATGCACAAACAACACAAAAGACTCAAGAGGCCTCCACCCTATCATGCACAATAAAGGGGGACGGCGATCAAGAAATGAGGCACGTTTCATCACTCTGAGTATGAAACGCCCCTCGTTTCTCGTGTTTGGATTAACGTCTGATCCAAACACATGTAATGCAACTCAAACATGTTATCTTGTCATGTTTTTACTTTGATTCATTTTGTTTACTCACTTTAGATTACCGATAAGTCATTTAACCGGTTAAGTCCAAAAGTGTGAAGTCCTCTAATGGGAAAGACAGACCAAGCCACAAGCTTCTTGAGCATGAAAGAGGCATCATGCCATTGGTTAGTACAAACCCTCAAGAGAAGGCTAAAACCATTAGGCATGAACGCCTCAATTTCGTGCTCAAACCAACAAAGGGCTTAAGACCTCTTTCAAAGTGATACAACAAATGAAAGATGGTATGCAATGGTATACATTTCAGCACTAAAATAGGATGCTAAATGACATCGAAACACAAAAACGATGCATGCAAGACATACTCAGAGTCGAAGGCATTGAAGCTAGCAAGGAGCATAACACTAGAACCATGCAACACAATGCTCAAAGGACTAAACCAGCCCTAAACAAACCTCATGCATGCCAAAATAGTGGCCAAAATATGCTGAGATGGTAGCAAGAAAGGCAAGAAATGCATGCTCATGCATTGGCCCATGAACAAGGCATAAAAGCACAACTCTCAAACATAATGAAGAAGTGACAAATGTGAGAGTGTGACTACACTATATGCACTGAAATCATGTGTGAAATGATGCCAAACCATATAAAAAACACAAGCATAGCATCCTAAGGACCTTGAATCATTAGGCTAGTCAAGGCTTTTGCACTACAACCATGCATAACAAGTTCCATATGACCCAAACTACTCAAAACAGAGTTGAGGCATGCTAAACCAGTGGCCAAAATCGTGCTAAAACATAGTCTCAAAAGGCAAGCGAAGCATACTCATTCATTGGCTCACAAACAAAGCATAAAGCATAACTCTAAAACACAATGAAAGAGTGATAAACATGAGAGTATGATAGATGTTTATGCTTTGAAATTACATACCAAATGATGTCATATCACACAAACATCACAAATAAGACATGCTAGGGGTCTCAAAACACAAGTCTAGCAAAGCCAATTACACTATAGCCCTACAAGGCATGCCATGCATGACCAAGATCACTTGGAACAGAGTTTAAGTATGCTAAATGAAGGTCAAAAGCAAGCTAAAATAGAGTTAAAACAAGCTAGAACAATAGGCCAAAACACTAAGCATGCGAGGCTAATGAGTGAGATTGCACTACAAGCACAAAAACCAAGCAAGAGGTGACCTCACCAACCAAAATCAGAGCTAAAGCACGTCAAAATAACACCAAAAACATGCTGGAGGGAAGCCAATACATGCGAGAATAATAGGCTAAATCATGAAGCATGCTAGGCTAGCAAGTAGGATTGCACTATAAGTACATGAAGCATGCAAGAGGTGACCAAACCAGCCCAAAATAGAGTCATAGCAGGTCTAAAAAGTCACAAAAATATGCTTGAACAAAGCCACAAAGAAGTAGAAACACATGCTCATTTGGTAGGCCATCAACACATGCAAACAAGGTACAAATGGGGGGGGACCACCCCCACCTATTTTGGGTCCCAAAACACACTTTCCACCACTGAAATTCCTCTGGAATTCAGTGGTGAGTGGTGAAAAGGAAAACAAAGGTGATCTCGAAGGCTTTAAAAGGTAGCTCATAGCAAAGCAAAACAAGCCACAAAAGGGGGTAGACCACCCCTAACTCAAGCAAGGCCTCAAACAACCATTTTTAACACTTAAAAACAAAGGTTTTTGTAGTTGCAAGTTAGGCCTAAAACATCATGCAAGGATGGCCAAATAAGCAATGAAAGTAAAGCTTTACAGAGGATATGGGAGTCACCCTTGAAGCATAGCAATAACACCCTTATGGGATCTCAGCTCCAAGGTCAAGATGTTAGGCTAAGAGGGTTGTGTGCAAATATGGCAAGAACACTCATTTTCAAGCTCTATAGAGCATAATATATAGAGAGAGGGAGAGAATTCTAGAGAGAGCCAAATTTTCCTTCTCAAAATTCTGAACCCTTGAGAAGGAGGAGGCACCTCCCTTTTTATAGAAATGCAAGACAAAGCTTGCTCAAATCCCTCTCTACATGGGGAGGATGCATTCTGTGCCTAACAACTGGCATAGCTGGCACCAAAAATATCTAAAAAAATAGAAAAATGGCCGTAGGCCACTTCAAGTGGCCTATAGGAGGAGAAAGTGGCCTACAACTGCAAAAAGTGGCCGACAAGCCCTCCCCTCCCTCCAGGCAAGGGGTAACAAGGTATGGTCCAAAAACCAACCAAAAGGAAGAGAGCTAAGAGGCACCAAGACAAGGCACTTAGCCGAAAGCTTCGGAAACTAGCCTACCAGCCACTGTAAGTGGTCTACAAGAGGGAAAAGTAGCCTACAGCTACAAAAAGTAGCCTACAGGCCTCTCTCTCCCTCCAGGCAAAGAAACCAAGGCATGGGCCAAAAACAAACCAAAGAAGAGAGTTAAGAGGTCCCGAGACAAGGCACTCAACTAAAAGCTCCGGAAACTCAAAATGAGCACAAACATGCGTAATCACCAAGGGCACAAACGATGACATCAAAGTCTTGAGGTCGGTCAAAAATGGGGTGTCTACACTTATCAACTTTATCATCTATGATAGACATTTTGCTTAGAGTCCAGATGCATTCGATCATCACTGAGTGGAGGTATACGCCGGCCTATGAGACTTTTGCCGCAATAGATGGAGCACAAGATCACAACCCTTGGTACTATGATATCTAGAACTTCTTGGAAAAGGAGGTTTATCCACCAGGGGAAAATGACAAAGATAAAAGGGCAATACGGCAGATGGCCACTCAATTTATCATCTGTGGAGGTAAACTGTACAAGAGAGGTCATCTGGGAATGCACAAGTTGTGTGTCGATACAGAGGAATCAAAGCGTCTAATGGAGGCCATCCATGGGGGAGAGTGCAGAGCGCATATGAACGGAGTATTGTTAGCCCGAAAGATTCTCAAGCAAGGTTACTACTGGTCTACCATGGAGGAGGATTGTATTTGTTTTGTTCGGCAATGCCACAAATGCCAAATACATGCTAATCGTATGAACATCCTGCCGTCAAAACTACACAACATGACTTCACCATGGCCTTTCTCAGTCTGGGGAATTGACGTCATCGGCGCAGTCACATTGAAAGGGTCAAATGGACATGAATACATTCTGGTGGAAATTGATTACTTCATGATGTGGGTGGAAGCGTAGTCCTATGCAGTGTTGAAAGCAATACATGTTTCTAATTTCATCCGACACAACATCATTTGTCGATATAGGGTTCCAAACGAGATCATTTTTGATAATGGCTCCCATTTCAAGAAAGAAGTGATAGGCTTGTTGGAAAAATACAATGTGGCTTTTCATAAGTCATCTACATACCCACCGCAAACCAACGGAGCTATTGATGCCACCAAAAAGAACATCAAGCATATTTTGCAGAAGATGGTTGGGACCTACAGGGACTAGCTAGGCAAATTGCCATTCGCACACTGGGGCTATAGAACTTCAATCCGGACGTCAACAGGGCAACTCCTTATTCTCTTGTCTATGGGATGGAAGTTGTTCTGCCAATCGA
Source organism: Camellia sinensis (assembly GCF_055761805.1). Taxonomy (NCBI): domain Eukaryota; kingdom Viridiplantae; phylum Streptophyta; class Magnoliopsida; order Ericales; family Theaceae; genus Camellia; species Camellia sinensis. Next base: position 56,947,356 of record NC_138967.1, read on the forward strand.
AATAGAAGTCCCGTCACTGCAAGTTATGGCTGGGTGTCAAATAGCAGAAGCAGACTGGCAGCAGAGCAGGTTCGAAAGACTGATGTTGTTTGATGAGAGAAGGCTGAAAGCATTGTACCATGTTCAGGGTTATCAACGCAGGATTGCTAGGGCTTATAACAAGAAGGTTAAGTCCCCGAATCTCAAAGAAGGGGATTTGGTGCTGAAAGACAACCAAACTCCCATCCATGACCCTAGGGGCAAGTTCAGACCCAATTGGACTGGTCCTTACATCATCAAAATTATCTGGTCGGGTGGAGCTGTTATTCTCATGGAATTGGATGACCTAGAATTTTCCCAACAAATCAACATGGACAAGTTGAAGAAATACTGTCCTTGAGAGGCTCGCTAGGCCGAAAACCCGAAAGGACGACCTAGGCAAAAGTTAGAACACAAAACAATTGGAAATAAAGAAAAATTGAGCGTGCAAGGTTAAAAACCCTAAAGGGTGGCTTTGGCAAAAGTTAGAGTGCAAAAGGATAGTGTTAATACTCGAGTGAACCCCAACCAAACTATGTAAGGCCTGATTCCCATCTTCGGGATACGTAGGCAACTTCATTCTGAAGTTTGGCCGTAAACACCTCCAACTCAACCATCTTGTCCATGTGCTGATCAAGTCATCTTTGTCTATTCTTTACCTTGAGTTCGGTTGTGATCTTTACTCTGAGAGGAGCTGTTTACAGTGCTGAGCAGTGTTTTTCAGTCAAATGGGCAATTTGTGATCTTTGGATTCGGGTTTGTACATCTTATGGATTGACTCCATTCGTGTCAAGTGGTGATCTTTATCAAAAATGATTTTGAAAAGTTTTGATAAAAGTTGATTTTGTTCAAATTTTATCTTTTACAAATTGGACCATTTTTGGACCAAAAGGAAAATTTTCAGTGCTCATAACTTTAATTTCATTGATTTCAATACAAAGTTCTCCAACTCTCGATACAAATCAAAGTTGCTTTTATTACATTCATAAAACTTGAAAAGTAAAGATCAAAGCAATAAACTAGGGGCATAGATGAGTCAGGTGCTTCTACGTCCCCTACTTGTGCTTGTGGAAGCTTCTAATGCTAAAGTGGGCCTAGTTTGTGCCTCATCCTCGAGCCAAGCCAGGAATTCGCCAGAAAGGGCTCAACTGAAATTAGGGGCAGCGACCAAAAGCTATCTCATCCTCTAGGTAATGAGGTACCTAGCCAAACGTGCACCTCTGATGGGAAATGAAACCGGGTACTCTACCCCCTCCTCTGGGCAAGTCTGATCATGCTCGAGCTGACGTCTGAACCGGAACGGAAAGTAGAATACACAGTGTGTAAGGTCAATCAGCTGAATGCCAGGTTGTCGAGTCATGCTGTAGCTCATTTTGAGCAGATTAAGCCAGGGGCAACGCCAAGCAATGTCAGTAGCAGACCTATTGCACATCCAATGGCAACACCATCCCTCATACAGGATATCCACTAGCTATTGGTGGAACAAGTATGCTCGAAATGAGTATGCAGGGCAAGAGTCCACTACTTTCAGCTTGTCCATAATCCACACCTAGGAAAGAATTAAAGAATAGAGAGATGTACGTTGAGAGAAAAGTGAGAAAAGGGCTTTGAGAGAAAAACAGAGCATGAGTGCCGAGGGATGTGAGAAACACATATGAGAAAGGGTGGGAAACATTAACTAAAGAAGTAGTGGACTCCCTACGAATTTGGTAGTCTCTCACCGATGGAAGGCGTTTAGGCCCATCAAAGTCTCAGCCAGCACCAAGTTGATACAACTCTTGCCCTTTTTCAAACCTTGGGCCACTTCAATTATCCAAATGCTAGACCCGCCAAAACTAGGCACAATGAGGAAATGTGCCAGCATACACATGCAAAGGGCGTGTTGTCGACAACTCCGCCAAAGGAGATCGCTGTGATCACCAACCTCGAAAAATTGATGAATCAGACTGGGAATATCTAGCTCTCCGTTGTGGACCAAGGATTGAGCCATGTGTTGAGTGAGCCCACACATCCGTCACAAAGCTTGGATGTGGCCAAAACGACGCTGAAGAATGATTTCCTCATCGCGCTGGGATTCCATTAATGCCTAAAATTCTTCAATTGTTGGGCATATTTTTTGTCCTTCGAAGCTAATGACATGTGTGATTGGGTTCCAACATAGAACTGCAGCATGGAGGAATGGAAAGCAAAGAGAAGTGCGGCTTCAAGGAAAAAGGGCATTTAAGACGAAGCCACAAAAATTCACCTTTTTCAAGCCATCCAAGGTGACTCTCTAGTCTCGAAGCCTGCTGGCAAATAATATCTGCATTTTGGGAGAAAAATATCAAGGACTTGTGAGTTTTCCAGAAAAACAGCATGGGAGCATTGTTTATAGAGTCTGAAAAGGAGCTGAGCATGACAGCTGGACAACATTGACCAATATCACACAGATGGCTGGCCGTGCATCAGTGATAGCCGGCCGTGCATCAGTGAAGCCGAGCCGAGTCTTGATGCTGGCCCAGTGTAGATTTGTTGCAGAGAAAGTTGACCTTTGTTCGGATGGACTTCAACTTTACTATTGAGTTTTGTTTTGATTGTACCAAGTGTTCGTTAGCTTTTTCGAGTTGTTTTCATTTCATTTTTCTACTGTCAAGTTGAATTTTGTGTTTTAGCTGGTTGTAAGTCATTATCCGATTCATGAATCAATTCACGAGCAAAGCATTCATAGTTCCGAAGGTTAAAAATGCAAGGGTAATGCAGTTCATCATATTATGCGAAGAGATCATTCAACAAAACTTGCCTATCATAACTGGCGGGCCCAACCCCGATCATCGTTTTACATAACCAAAAGAAAAAAAAAAGTTTTTGAAAAACAAAAGGTCTATCTGAAGCTAGTTTTATAACTACATAACAAAACGAAAGTAAAAGAAAAATAAAAGCAAAATGATCATCGTCATTAGTAGCCCATCCTCGCTCTCTTCCTCCTCGGCTGCCGAGGAGGTGCATCGCTGTCATTGCCAGGGTTGCTTGACTACAGGTCAATCTCCTCTTTCGCATCCTCAGGGGTCGTGGATTAGTCAAAAGACTCCTCGGAATGTGAGCGCTGCCTCACTCAACCTCTCCCCCGATTGGCGCCTCCTCGACCTCTCACTAGGCCCCGACGCCGGCTCATGCTGAAAAAGATATCAGATATCAGTAAGGGTGATCAGAAGTGTACAGTATGACAACGACAGCAGGCTATACACATAATGTACATCGATTCCATGAGTGGTTAAGGTAGTCTGCCTCCTTTGTACCATGATGAGTAGTCGGTCGATCGTCTGAAGGAGCTCGTCACCATATGCCCGAGGAATTTGCAAAAGAACAGAAATTGAGAAAAGAAGATAGAAGTAATTGAACAGTGAACAATAATAGCTGAGAATAAGCTAAAGTGCAGCATGGACTAGCATAAAAAAAACTGTACCTGCTCAATGCCACGGGAAAACACAAGTCTGTGGTCCCTCTCCTCGATGGGCTCAAGTGGGATCTACTCGATCACTCCATCTGGACGCATGTATACAATCTCGGTGGTATCATAGGCAATCCAAGAATGGGAGCATCGGCAGGGGCACCTCTAATGGGCGCATCGCCAGCCCCAACGGTAGGAGCAGCAGCAACCTTCTCACCTATCATCAAGAGGTCGAGCTCAAGACCATCCTGTAAATCATCTACCACCCTCATGCCGGGAGAAGGAGGATGTGGAATATTAGGGTCAGCAAGTTCCCGCATCTGGCGGATAAATCTCTCTCCCAGGTAGTATGCCCGACTAAAAGGGCTCTCGAACAGGATCCTCATCGTGGAAGCATGCTAGGTAGCAGTGTAGGTCACCCTCGACACTTGGGGAATACTTGCCCAAGGGTGCCAATCAACCTAAGAAAACCAGTACCGTGTCAAATATCAGTGTAGTACGAGAAAATCAGTGCAGTGTCAGATATTAGTGCGATGTAGAATGGCAGTACAATGTCAGAATTAGCGCAGTGTCGGAAGTCAGTGCAGTATGAGAATGACAATATGGTATAGTACAATAGTATAAGGGTGACCATATAGTGTGGAAAACAGTGTAATACCTGATCTGCGGTGATAGTGTCAAAGAAGCAGCGAAAATATGGGAAGGTGCGAACTACAAGGCGACATCGCTCGAACCGCGAGTCGTAGTACCAAGAGCGGGATACAGACAACTCGATCGGCCACACTAGAACTGGAGCCAACGAAGTGAAATATGTGTTGATCCAAAGCTGTAAACCAAAGGCAAACAGATGACGTAAGAAAATAGATTAGATGAGCAAGAAATGCAACAGTGAACAGAATTTAAAGCATGTCAGAAAGGTGAGCGTAGGGTGTACCTCCCAAACCCTCCTATAGCTGCCAAGTGAATCTCCCTTGCAGCAGGAGATGGAGCTCATGTAGCAGTATAGGGTGGCCAAACCTGCGCCACCCAGTCGTACTCCGTCACCTAAGGAAGGTGTACCAAAGACCCAAGAATATATAATCCCACGGTATTTTCCTTGTTCGCAAATAGGGTAGTACCGAAAAGATATATGAGGAAGCCGCGGGCGTACTGGGCAATCTCGTCTACAGTGGCGGGCTGTGTGCCAGAGAAGTGCTCCAAGAACCAGTTGTAGCGCACCATGCCGTGGCTGGTAGTGTCTGGGATCACCCTGAGAAGTTGGAGCTATGCATCTCTCCACTAAGTCATATCTAGATCGAAAGGGACTAGGCCGCCAACCCCAACGCACAAACCGGTCAACATCGCGAAGTCATACGGGGTTGTGGCTCACCTTTTTTGCACCCCCTTTCGGAAGGTTGAAAGAAGCCCTACAGTTCGGACTCTCGTGGTTCTGAATCTAATCTCATAAGTGCAATATGAAATTGATAAACACCAAAGAGTCCAAATCCGGCGAATCTTTTTGAAAAATCAATTTTGAATCAAATAATGCCAAAATTGGACTACTTTGCCAGATACAAAGTCGCCACCTAAATATTTTTTGTTTTGGGGAAATTTAGGAAACCCTAACTCGTGTCAAAGGCCACATGTCCATCATCACCAAAGTTGCCTCGGCTCGGGAACTTTGCTACAAGAGGGGAAGGTCATGAATTGAGCACCCCCGCTTGCCCGATCAAAGATCGGCCTCTACTAATCATGATATGATTTTTTATAAACATTATGTGTTCTTATTCTGGTTTATTAAGCTAGTTTTACTATGTGATGCGCAGAAGCAAGTATAGACTAGTTTGCTCAATTTAGAACAATTTAACTCATGTTTGTTTTGTGAAAGGGGTTTGAATTTGCCACCTCAAGTGGGCTTAAAGTTTGAGAATTTGCCACCAAACATAGTGGGCTTAAAACTGATTTGCCACTCAACAAAGTGGGCTTAAAACGCACATTCGTTGAATCGTTCTAATTCAAACAACAAGCCTTCATCCACATGCATTCAAACAATTTAGCATTTAAGCACATAGCCTCATGGTAAGCATGCTAGACATCGCAACATTTACATTCATGGGAGTATGCTAAAGCATTAAAACTCACCTAGTACTCTATGCTAAGAAAACACGAGTTAGAAAAATATGCATGATTCCTAACTATACAAGATGCCTAATGCAACACATGCAATATGCAATTAATAGGCTCGGCTACTAATATAGCATATGAAACAATTCGATAACATGTGAATAAGCAAGTATTCAAATAAGATATTGAAATAGAAATGCAGTTTGAATGATGCGTCGAGCCTCGGTGCATGCAATACTAATGAATGGATGCAAGCATGCGATATGGTAATTTGAAATATGTCCCTAATCTAACCATGCACGTATACTTATTACAACACTGTGCCCTCGCAAAGGAGGGTCCGAATGAATAAGAGTTATGCTAAGCTAAGCTAAGTTAAGCGAAGCTAATCTAATTAAGCTAATTAGACTAATTATTACAAGCCAAATGAATAACTAGCTAAGCTAATTACTAATTATTACACTTTAACTAACTAGTAAACTAATTAATTAATTTACAACACAAATGCACACGAACTAAGCATGTAAGACAATAAACTATGCTGCCACTACTCCGCCTCAGGAAGTAGAAGATGCACATGCTTGATTGTCGCTCGAAAAGACCTCTGTTTTGCTCTCGAAAGTCTTTGTTTGCAGAGCTGAACATTTCCAGAACCTTTCTGCTTCACCTTACCAAATCTTTCCTGAGGTTTACATCAGTGGCCTGCCGGCCATCTGCAGGCCAAAAAGGTGTACTGCCGGCCATCAATAGTGCACTGCCGGCCATGGATGGTGCCCTGCTAACCACTGATGCACTGGATCACCATGCTGCAGCAGAGTATAAACAGAGCAAAAAGAGGGTTTTTCCAAGGATTTGTTTGTACTATATCCCTCATTATCCTCTCAATATCTCAAAGGAGTGACACTTTTGGATCCAAAACCACCAACCAAGCAATTTCATTGCATGATGGTCAAAGATCCAAGTTGTACAATTTCGATAAATGCACGAATAAGACTCGAATGACCATCACCCTATCATGCATGATCAAGGGCAATGGAGACTAAGGAAATGGCACATTTCATCATTTTGAGTATGAAACGTGCTATTTTCCTTGTGTTCAAACTAACGTCCAGCTTGAACACATGCAATGCAACACAAAGAATGCTTATATTGCCTCTTTTATTTGCCAATTTTGTTTACTCATTTTAATTACCAAATCATTCCTTTAATCAATTTGTCCAAATGTAGAGTGTCTTCTAATGGAAAGAAGGTTCAAACCTCAAGTTGCTTTGTGCATGAAAGAGGCATTACATTGTTGGTAATGAACCCCCTAAGGGATTAAACCATTAGGTGTAGCACCTCCATTTGACACTTAAGGCAAACAAGTGGTTTGAAACCACTTTCAAAGCAAAACAAAAGAGTGAAGAATTAAGGGAGATTGCAGAGATTTAGGTGCTGAAATTAAGTGATCAAAGCACTAAAAAAAACATGCAACCAAGTCACACCAATGACGTGTAAAGCCTTAAAACACCAAGCTAATGAAGGAATTAACACTACAATTATGCAAAACAAGCCTCAAACGAACTAACCAGCCCAAAAAAGAGCCAAAACAGGTTATTTCAGAGGCTAAAACATGTTGGACTTAAGCCACAAAAAGCTAAACATTAAGCTATTACATGGGGCTAACTAGGCATGCAAACACGACACAAGGAGGGGAGGCTAACCCTTCCAATTTTGGACTTCTAAATAAGTTTTTTACCATTGAAAAAAACCTCTAAAATTCAGTGGTTTGAAGGCCTAAAAAATTTGATTTGAAAGTGATGAATAAAGGCACAAAAACTTTAAGAATCAAGATGCAAGAATGGTGAGCTACCCTTTAACCAAAAATGGCCTCAACCAACACTTTTAAACCACAAAAAATAGAGCTTTTTACAGTACAAAACCGACCTCAAAACAATGAAAAAATATAGGAAAACAAGTATTAAAAGCAAGCTAACAAGACTAGTATTCTACCTTTTGAAGCAAGGAACACTTTTAAGCACAAGTGCAAGCCAAAACCACCTTCAAGGGCTCTAAGAAGGCCCCAAGGAATCTCAGCTCAAAGGTGAGAGGATTTGGTTTAGGAGATGTAGGCAAAAGTGTAGAAAAACTAGGCAAATTCACACAATTTTGCAAGAGAGAGAGACAAAGAAAATTTTTGTCTCAAATTTTTCTAACCCCCACACATTAGAGAGAGAAAGGTCCTATATATAGAAAAAAAAAATCTCCCTCATAAACATCCAGCCATACACATATAGGAAGATGCATGAATCTGTGTGAACAGCTGGCACAAAATATCACAAAATATCTACAGGAAACACTAGTGGCTGGCCGACCATCAGTGATGGCTGGCAAGGCATCATTGATGGTTGGCAAGGCACATCAATGGCCAGCAGGCCAAAAGCCCTGGCCAGCAGGCCTAATAGATGGCCAGCAAGCCACCAAAGACTGTAAGGAAGAGAGACCAAGACATGGTCCAAAAAGGAGACATAAAGGATGCAGGGCTTGGAAAACTCAAACCGGTGGCATTCTGCTGAGGACTTTGAGCGTTTGGCGAGCAATCAGGATTATCATCGGACGTACCTGCAAGAACATCCAAGTCTTGAAGAGCCGTAAAAAATGAGGCATCTACAGGGGTCAGTGTCATCTCCCTAGTAGAAGAGAAGTGAAATGAGTTGGTGGTATCCCACCATCTCTCTACCACGGCCCCGTAAAGCCAAGAGTCGGCCATTATCTGTATGAGCCCGGAGCAAAAGAGCCCAATGCCAGCAGCATCTACCATAGTACGGTCCTCTGCGGGAAGCTGCTCGTACCAACGTCGGGGCCGGATATAAAGCCGTAGCCACCTATCCTTCTGGCGATCACCTATCAATTGAAGTTTTATCAATACATGTACAGCAGAGATAAGTGGCTTGTTCATCAAGTCCAGCATTCAACATATGTGCAAGGTAAAATTGAAAATAAAATGAGCGGAAAGGTCATGCACCGTGGAAGCGTCGGCAGATATATGCTCCATGGGCTTCCACAATATAGTATCCTCATCTAGCCCGAGAATGAAGCCCTCGAATCTCAAGATGCTGCCAGGGGTTGGCACATGTATACACGACTGGTATGTGGCCGCATCAAAAGGCCTCTCGACAAGAGGAACCAATGCCGTAGCTTCCTCTGCCTCCATGTCTGCACTAAGGGCAGCACCAATACCTACAGTGGGGTCGGGAATGGGGACCTCGTCACTAGCCATGCAAAAAGTGAAGAAAAGTGAAAGGGATGATTGAAAATAGGTGAAATCCTAAATTCCAAACCCTAAGAGAGAGAAAGCGAAGAAATTGTGGAAAATCAAAAGGGGATAGAAGGAATGTGAGCAACATGGGAAAAAGAGAGAGAAATCAAAGAGAAAACATGAACTTCAAACCAAAACAATTTTTAATCGGTTGAAAAGATGGAGGATCAAGAGGGTTTTAAGGAAAACTTTTGCAAGGATTGTTGGGTAACTCAAGGGGAGTGAAAATTTAGAGAGAGAGGGAGTTTAGAGAGGGAGAGGGTTGTTTTTCAACCTAGGCTATGTGAGAAAGAGGGGTTTTTTTGTGTTTATAAACTCTCGGGTATCGGTTTTACTGATTCGCCCCGTTGTCGCTTCCGAAGGCTGACCGTCTGTGTCAAGGTCCAGCCGTGCATTGGTGAGGCCCGGCCGACCATTGGTGAATTTAGTTTTATTTGTTTCCTTTTGCTGTTTATTTAGCCTTATTTTGTTTTTTTTTTATTATTATATTTCTAGTATTAATCGAAGTTCTTGGGTATAAAGAGAAAGTGAAAAATATAAAAAGAGTTGTTTTTATTATTATTGTGTGAGCACATTTGCTTTGTTTAAAGCTTGTTTATTTAACTGCATTTGCTTTGTTTAAAGCTTGTTTATTTAACTGCATTTGTTCAAATATGCATAGACTGAATCATAGTTTACTTTATTATGATCTATCGTAACCAGATGATATTGTATGTACGGTTCATTCAGGGGAGTTCCAGTTTAAATCATTGGTGCCACAATAAAATCATCATCCATTCGACAATCAGATTGGAATGAGGTGTGTTATATCCGGTTTAGAGCCCTTTTGTCTTAACACGGTGGCAGATTGGCCTTCATTTTATTGAAGCATTTTGTTAGTTTTGGTTTTATGTATCTCTGTGTAAAATGCGTGTTTTCTTCTAAGTCGTGTTCATGCGATTTGTTTGTTTACGATCCTTCATCCTCTTGCGTGTGACGCATTAGGATTCCACACCTTTGGTTAAAAATATTCGGGTGCATCCCGGTGCTCACACCACCCCTTCGGTTAAAAACATTTGGGTGTGTCCCAGTGTTCACACCATCCTTTCTATTAAAAACATTCGTGTGCGTCCCAGTGTTCACACCACCCCTTCGGTTAAAAACATTCGGGTGCGTCCCAGTGTTCACACCGTCCTTTCGGTTAAAAACATTTGGGTGCGTCCCGGTGTTCACACCACCCCTTCAGTTAAAAACATTCGGGTGCGTCCCGGTGTTTACACCACCCCTCCGGTTAAAAACATTCGGGTGCATCCCAGTGTTCACTCCACCTCTTTGGTTGAAAACATTCGGGTGCGTCCCGATGTTCACACCACCCCAACAGTTAAAAACATTCGAGTGTGTCCCGGTGTTCACACCACCCTTTCCTTCTCACGCGTGCAATGCGTTAGGATCTCGGTTCAAACCTCGAGCATGCCCGATGGTTATGTCACTCTTCGCTTTTCTAGCGTGTCATGTAGTTAAGCTTTAATTTTCATATATCTTTTCTGCATGAAATGTGGTTTGGCTCGTGATTCCCATGCGTGACATGTTTATTTACTCACTTCTTTGCATGACTGGAATTGCCGTACCTTGTTTTCGTTTGTTTAAATATGGCATTTTCTTTGCATAGCATTTGCATTCAAATGTTTCATTGCACAGCCTCATTGCATGATCATAAGTTATGTTCTTGCATCGTGCATATCATTTGCATTTTGTCCTAGAACCACGCTGGTTTGATTCCTTGCAAAGGGATACGTAGGTAGCCTGCAGGCGCAATCAATTTAATTTATGTCTTGCCTTCTCGTCCAAGTCTTTCAGCGTTGTCAAAATGGATCGTCTCTGGGCTTTGACATTCGCTCATGTCATTTCATGACTTGAAGCTTTGTCAAAGAGGGCCAACTGTAGACACCCCATTCTTGACTGCCCGTAAGACTTAGGCGCTTGGTTCAATACACTCAATGATGGAAGTTGAGTTTTGAATTCGCAGCGATTCGGATTCAATCAGGCTCCCGAAATAACCCCAAATCATCAACATTTACCTTGTTTGAACCTGTGAGTTTCATTTTTGGAGCTTTTCTCACCCTGAGCTGGGTTTGAACCAAAAATATAGTGGAGTCCATGAAGGCCCGGTCGTGCATCAGTGATGGCCGGTTGTGGCTATGAATGGTTGGTCGGCCTTCGATGGTGATAAACACTGTTCTGGGCGGGAGGCCGCCAGCTGTCCATTTTTGAAGATATTTATCACCTTTTGAGCTTGAATTCTATAAAAACGAAGCTGTGTGATTCTTTTGAGGGTTGAACATAAATCTAGAAACCATATATACACCTTGAGAGCTCTTGCCTCCTCCTTCTTCCATTGCAAGTGATCTTTGAGCTAACCTAGCTTGTTTATACCACCTCTATACACCATACACAACCTGGTCTTACCACACTAGAGCCTTGGTTGATCTTGGAGAAGCACAATTTAAGTTTGAGGGTGAATTGAAACCAAGTTTGAATCATCAACAACAAGCTTACCCCTTGAAAGGTATAAGCTTGTATTCTTCTCTCTTGTCTTCATTTCTATCACTTACTTCTTAGTTCTTGTTGTTTTGAATTGTTTTAAGCTTATTTGAAGTGTTTGGGGTTGGGTTTAAAGAGTTACCAAAAGGGTAGAGAGAGCTTGCTCTTTCTATACCTTTACTTATAACTCAAACCTTCCCTTTTTCACTCTTTTCCTTTGATATTTACACTGATTTTTAGAGTTTTGGAAAGGCTAAAAATCATGTTTTGATGCTTAAAAAGTAGAGGGGTTAGCCACCCCTCCTTATTCTTGCTTACTAGCCTCAATTCTCTTCTTTATTGTTTAGCTTTCTAAGCTCTTTTCATGCATGTTCTACCTCTTATTTTTATGTATTAGGGGCTGTTTTAAGGTTGTCCAAGCCTTTTCAATTGGTTCATGCCTTGTTTAGTACACTTGTGGTCTCATAAGTTGGCATACTTGTTACTTGTTATGCTTTACTCGTTCATTTCCATGTTTGAACTCTAAGTTTAATAATCAATCCATCATTCATCTCTTTCATACTTGAGAATGATTTCAACCAATTGAGGTTGTTCAAATCATGTAAGAAAGGTTCCTGATTAATGGCTTAATCTTTCCAAACATTCATTGCCAACGGTGTGACCCTTCTCTCACGCTTTAGAAGAACCTCTTGCTTGACATTACTTCTTGTCTAGAGCACTTTAAACATCACCATGGACAAATGGACTAAAGAATGGCATGGCCTAATAAAATTGGCTGAAAACTAGGCTTAAAATTGCTTCAACTTGGCTGGATGTTATGCCAAGTTACTTGTCTCAAGAGTCGTCACATGTTAATTCATAGCATTTTGATGATTCTTGAAGCGTTACAACCTTTCTCTTTGAGTTCATACTATGACAAGAGGGAGGAGTGGTCTTATTCTTTGCATTTTTATCAACTTTTGTCCAAAATTGAATCCAAGATCATCAAGCAATCATATTGTTCATTGATGGTTTTGGAATCAATTCCAACCCACTCTCGAGGATTTCCCATGACAGAGAAGGAAGGAAGGACAAACAGAGCTTGAAAATGCTCTATCTACACTGATTTCACCTCAGAGCACAGAAACAGAGCTTTGCACCGAATTGATGCACGACCGGTCATCTGTATACCTGGTCAGCCATCAGTGATGCATGGCCGGCCCTTGGTGTGTGGCCAGTAGTGCAGTTTTGCAGAAACAGAGGCAGTGGCTGAAGGTGAAGCAGAGATGGCCTAAGCTGATAGAGTAGCTTTCAAGCGATACGCATGCAACCTTCATCCATCTTCCATTATGTTCTTATCAATTGCAATCGATTGTTTCATTTGTATTATTGTCATATTTGTGAATAAATTATGTTGTAATATTTAATTAACTTAGCCTAGTTAAATTCTTAATTACTTAGCTTAGATAGTTAGTTAATTATTCATTCATTCAAGTGTTGTGATAATTAGTTAATTAGGTTAGTTGTTTATTCAAGTTTTGTAATAATTAGCTTAATTAGCTTAGCTTAGCTTGGTTCGCTAGATTATTCATTTGGACTCTCCTTTGTGAGGGCATGTTGTATTAATGTGTATGTCTTCCAACCCCACGTCTTTCTCTCTTTTATTTATCCACTTTTGATGGTTAGATTAGGGACATGTTTCAATTAGCATATCGCATGCTTGCATCCATTCATTTGTATTGCATGCACCGAGGCTCGGCGCATCATTCTAACTGCATTGTCATTTCAAATACTTCGTTGAATACATGTTTAATCACATGTTATCAAAATTGATCCATATGCCATATTAGTAGCCGAGCCTATTAATTGCATATTACATGTGTTGCATTAGACATTTTGTATAGTTAGGAATCATGCATATTTTTCTAATTCATATCTTTTTAGCTTGGAGTATTAGGTGAGTTTTTAGTGCTTTAGCATACTTGCATGGGTCTGAGTGATTGCCATGACTAGTATGCCTACCATGAGGCTAAGTGCTTACTTGTTAAACTACTTGAATTCCTGTGGCTGAAGGCCTATTGTTTGAATTGGAATAATTCAATAAATGTACGTTTTAAGGCCACTTTGTTGAATGGAAAATTCTCAAACTTTAAGCCCACTTGAGATGGCAAATTCAAACCCCTTTCGAAGAACAAACATGAAATTGAAATGTTCCAATTTGAGCAAACTAGTCTATACTTGCTTGTGCACATCACGTAGTAAAGCTAGCCTAATAACTGGAACAAGAACACATAATGTTGATAAAAATCATATCATGATTAGTAGAGGCCGATCTTTGATCGGGCGCGTGAGGGTGCTCAATTCATGACCTTTCCCTCTCGTACCTAAGTTCCCGAGCCGAGGTAACTTTGGTGATGACGGACACATGGCCTTTGGCACGAGTCTTGGGTTTCCTAAATTTTCCAAAAATAAAATATTTAGGTGGTGACCCTATATCTAGCAAAGCAATCCAATTTTGGCATTTTTTATTCAAAAATTAATTTTCCAAATGATTTGTCAGATTTGGACTCTTTGATGTTTATCAATTTCACATTGCACTTGTGAGATTAGATTCAGAACTGCGGGAGTCCGAACTGTAGGGCTTTCTATCAAACCTTCGAAAGGGGGTGCAAAAAATTCGAGCTACAAGGAGGAGGGTGAGGCGGTTGACATGCAGTCTAGCAGCCCCAGTGATGACAGCGATGCACCTCCTCCGCAGCTATGGAGGAAGAGTGCGAGGATGGATTGCTGACGATGTTGATGATTTTTGTTTTTTGGTTTTCTTTGCTTTGTAATTAAGGACTAGCTTCAGATAGACCTTTGTTTTTGAAGGATTTTCTTTTGTTTTGTCAATTTGTAAAACAATGATCGGGGTTGGACCCATTAGTTTATAAAAGATAGGTTTTTCCTTGCATATGTGACGAATGGTGCGACCTTTGCAGGGCAACTTCGCATAAGACTTAAAATAATGAATATCTGCTCTTGCATTCATTCTTAAGTCGGATAGCAACCAACAACCGGACAAAATGTAAAATACAACTCAATAATAGGAAAACAAAATAACAATAACTCGAAAATACTAAAAAAAATGTTTGATACAAACAAAACAAGACTTAAAACCAAGCCACGATACGTCAGGACAAAGGCCAATTTTTCCTGCAACTACACTGATCTGAAGCACCATTTAGACCCGGCTGGGCCAAAATAGGCACGATCAGGCTTCACTGAGGCACGGTTAGGCCTGAGTGTGAGGTCAGTCAGTGCTGCCCAGCTGTCATGCACTGCTTCTTCTTATCCTGTATAAATGGTGCTCCTATGTTTTTTTACTGGCAACGGAGACACTGTGCAACAATAGGCTCCGAGACTAGATAGCCACTTTGGACGGCTCGGAAAATGTAAACTTTCGCGGTTTTGGCCTAAACGCCTTTTTTCCTCTATGCCGCACTTCTCTTTGCTTTCCATTCCTGCATGCCGCTATTCAATGTTAGAACCCGATCACTCATGTATTTCAATTCGGATCACAAGAGGTGTGTCCGACACTCGAGGAATTTCGAACTTTGATGGGGTCTCGGCGCAACGAAGAAATCATACCGCAACTCCGTTTTTGCCATGCCCAAGCTTTAGGACGGATGTGCAGATTAACATTACACAAGACTCGATCCTTGGCACATGATGGAGAACTAGACATCCTCGGTTTAGTTCATCGATTTTCCGCTATTGGAGACAGGAGTGACATTCTTTGGCGAGGCCGCCAGCAACATGCCCTTTGTTTATGCCTTCTTGTGCAATTCCTCCTTGCCACTAGTTTTGGCAGAACTATCATCCGATTGATCAAAGTGGCCTAACATCTGAAAGAGGGTAAGAGTTGCATGGGTTTGGCATTGGCCGAAACCTTAATGGGTTTAGATGCTTTTCATCGAGGAGAGACTTCCCGGTTGGCAGGGAGTCCACTTCTTCTCCAGGTATTGTTTCCCACCCTGCTAATTTATAATTCTCACATCGCTCAACATTCACTCTCTATTTCCTCTCATAACCTCTTCCTTACTTTTCTCTCATCGTACACCTCTCTATTCTTTAATCTCTCTTATTTTTCATCCCTCCCTAGGTATAGTTAATGGATAAACTGCAAGTAGTGGACCCTTGCCCTAAGTACTCAGCCAGAGCTTACTTCTTTTGTCAACGGCTGGTCGATTTCCCCTTAGAGGGGTTATGGTGTGATCGGATGTGCAACAAATCTACAGCGGGCATAACTTGGCGTCGCCCCTGGCTTAATTTGGTTGAGATGAACTATAGCATGTCCCGACAGTCGGGTGTAGATTTAATTGGCCTTACACATTGTGTATTCTACTTTCCTCTCCGGTTCAAAATCTAGTTCAAACATGATCAGATACGTCCAGATGAGGGAGTGGAATACACAGCTTCATTTTCGATTCAAGCCTCACACCTGCCCTAGTATCTCGTAGCTTGGAGGACGAGAGAGATTCTGGCCCCTGCCATTAGTTTTAGTTACATCCTATCTGAGGAGTGCTTGGCTTGGCTTGAAGAGGAGGCAGAGGTTGGGCCGTCTTTGGCATAGAGACACCTGACTTAGCTGTGCCCCTAGTTTTACTGTTCTGATCTTTTCTTTTCAAGTTTTGAGATGTAAAATCAACTTTGATCTAAATTAAAGAGGCATAATGTACTTGTGTTGAAATCAATAAAATTAAAGTTGCGAATACTGAAAATTTTCCTTTTCGGTCCCAAAAACAGGTCCAAGTTGTAAAAGGGTAAAATTTTGAACAAATCAACTTTTATTAAAACTTTTCAAAACAATTTTCGGAAACGATCACCACTTGACACACATAGAATCGATTCTCAAGATGTACAATCCCGAATCAAAAGATCATAACTGCCCTTGATTGCATATTACTGCTGCTCTACACCGTAATCAGCTTTTCTTCCCAACATAAAGAGCACAAACGAACGAATAGATGATGAACAAAGCTGACCTGATTGGGAAAACGGACAGGACAATTGAGTTGGAGATAGTTACAGCCGAACTTCAGTGTGAAATTGCCTGCATATCCCAAAAATGGGAATCAGGCCTTACATAGTTCGGTTAAGGTTCAATCGAGTATTAACTCTCTCCTTTTGCGCTCTAACTTTTGCCAAAGTCGCCCTTTAGGGTTATCAACCTTGCCAGCTCAGTTTTTCTTCATTTCTAATTTTCTATGCTCTAACTTTTGCCTAGGTCAGCCTTTTGGGTTTTTGGCCTAGTGAGCCTCTCAGGGGTAATATTTTTTCAACTTATCCATGTTGATCGGCTACGAAAATTCCAGGCCATCTAAGTCCATGAGAATAACCGCCCCTCCTGACCAGATTGACTTGATGATGTAAGGACCAGTCCAATTGGGTATGAACTTTCCCCTTGGGTCATGGATGGGAACCCGATTGTCTTTCAGTACCATGTCCCCTTCTTTTAGATTTTTGGACTTAACTTTCTTGTTAAAAGCCCTGGCAATTTGACATTGGAAGCCCTGGACATGATACAATGCCCTCAGTCTTCTCTTATCAAATAACATTAACTCTTCAAACCTACTTCGCCACCAATCTGCCTCAGCTATCTGACACTCAGCCATAATCCATAGCGATGGCATTTCAATTTTGATCGGTAAAACAGCCTCTATCCCGTAAACGAGAGAATAGGGGGTTGCCCCTATAGATGTTCAGATTGAGGTTCTGTAGCCCCAGAGCGCCAATGGAAATTTATCTGGCTCGTCCTTGTAAGTTTCCACCATCTTCTGTAGAATTCTCTTGATATTTTTGTTGGCGCCCTCAATGGCTCCATTGGTCTGCTACCTATAGGTTGAAGACTTATGGAAAGCCACGTTATAAACGATGTGGTGCTGTCGCAAAAAAAGAAAAAAGAAAAAAGAAAAAAAAAGTATAAACCTACAATAAAATTATTAAAAGTATTAAAATTACCTGTATTAAATGAAAAATGATTGAAAAAGAAACCAATAATTACATAATAATATAAAAATTTATGTATAGAATAAACAATTTCTTCATAATAAAAATATTCTTGCATTCGTAACTACACATCAACAAAATTACCCCACTACATAATGTTCCATAACAGATATATAATGTTTAAATACATAATGTTGTTCATAATTCAAAATAACAATAAAAAAAAAATTACAAGTTTTGCTCATCATTGTCCGTGGGTAACAAAAACAAAAGTTAGTCGCATTCTTCACAGACATGCATTCCAGAAGAAGCAAACTCCTACTCGGGAAATATCTAACAATAAAAAATAAATATAATTGATGACAATATATTTTTGTGTTAATATGTTAATTACAAAAAAACATAAAAATTTAACTACTATATAATTACAAAGTTAATTAAGTAAATATTTTTTCCTAGACCGAAATCTGTCTCTAGCTCCCAAACAGGGAACCAGATTTGAGTCCCGTCTTCTCCCACAAGTCTCCCGTAGCTAGGCAGTCGTGTTTCCCAAGTTTCGTTCTACTTCGACGTCGTTTGGTGATTTTGGGGCATTAACGCTTCGAATTCTAAGTTTCTTAAGAAACTAGTTTGCGTAGAGTGAAATCCAACCCTAACTCCCAAACTTGGAATCCGATTCGACTCCCGTCTTCTCCCACAAGTCTCTCATGCCTAGGCGGTCGTGTGTGCCAAGTTTCATGCTACTTTGACACCGTTTGGTGATTTTGGGGTGTTAACACCTCGAATTGTAAGTTTCTTAAGAAACTAGTTTGCCTAGAGTGAAACTCAACCCTAACTCCCAAACCGGAAACCCGATTCGAGTCCCATCTTCTCCCACAAGTCAATTGTGCCTAGGCAGTTGTGTGTGACAAGTTTTGTGCTACTCCAACTCCGTTGGTGATTTTGGAGCGTTAACACCTCGAATTCTAGGTTTTTTAGGAAACTAGTTTGTCTAGAGTGAAATCTAGCTCTAACTCCCAAATCGGGAATCCGATTCGAGTCCCATCTTCTCCCACAAGTCTCTCGTGCCTCGGCGGTCGTGTGTGCCAAGTTTCATGCTACTCCGACAGCGTTTGGTGATTTTGGGGCATCAACACCTCAAATTCTAAGTTTCTTAAGAAACTAGTTTGTTTCTTAAGAATGAAATCTGGCTCTGGCTCTAACTCCTAAACTGGAAACCTGATTTGAGTCCCGTCTTCTCCCACAAGTGTCTCATGCCTAGGCGGTCGTGTGTGCCAAGTTTTGTACTACTCTAACTCCGTTTGGTGATTTTGGGGCATTAACACCTCGAATTTTAAGTTTCTTAAGAAACTAGTTTGCCTAGAGTGAAATCCGGTCCTAACTCCCAAACCGGGAACCCGATTCGAGTCCCATCTTCTCCCACAAGTCTCTTGTGCCTAGGCGGTCGTGTGTGCCAAGTTTCGTGCTACTCCAACACCGTTTGTTGATTTTGGGGCATTAACACCTCAAATTCTAAGTTTCTTAAAAAACTAGTTTGTTTCTTGAGAGTGAAATCTGACTCTAACTCCCAAGCCGAGAACCTGATTTGAGTCCCGTCTTCTCCCAAAATTGTATCGTGCCTAGGCAGTCGTGTGTGCCATGTTTCGTGCTACTTCGACCCCATTTGGTGATTTTGGGGTATTAACACCTCAAATTCTAAGTATCTTAAGAAACTAGTTTGTTTCTTAAGAGTGAAATTTGGCTCTAACTCCCAAACCGGGAACATAATTTGAGTCCCGTCTTCTCTCACAAGTGTCGCATGCTTAGGCGGTCGTGTGTGCCAAGTTTTTTGCTACTCTGACCCTGTTTGGTGATTTTGGGGTGTTAACTCCTCGAATTCTAAGTTTCCTAAGAAATTAGTTTGGCTAGAGTGAAATCCGACCCTAACTCCCAAACCGGGAACCCGATTCGAGTCCCGTCTTCTCCCACAAGTCTCTTGTGCCTAGGCGGTTGTGTGTGCCAAGTTTTGTGCTACTCCGATGTCGTTTAGTGATTTTGGGGCATTAACACCTCAAATTCTAACTTTTTTAAGAAACTACTTTGTTTCTTAAGAGTGAAATCCGACTCTAACTCCCAAACCGGGAACCTAATTTGAGTCCCGTCTTCTGCCAAAACTCTCACATGCCTAGGCTATTGTGTGTGCCAAGTTTCATGCTACTTTGATGTTGTTTGGTATTTTGGGACGTTAACACCTCAAATTCTAAGTTTCTTAAGAAACTAGTTTGCCTAGAGTGAAATCTGGCGCTAACTCCCAAAACGGGAACCCGATTCGAGTCCCGTATTCTCCCACAAGTCTCTCGTGCCTAGGCGGTCGTGTGTGCCAAGTTTCGTGCTACTCCGATGTTGTTTGGTGATTTTGGGGCATTAACACCTCAAATTCTAAGTTTCTTAAAAAACTAGTTTGTTTCTTAAGAGTGAAATCCGGCTCTAACTCCTAAACCGAGAATCTGATTTGAGTCCCATCTTCTTCCACAAGTCTCTTGTGCCTAGGCAGTTGTGTGTGCTAGGTTTCGTGCTACTCCATCACCGTTTGGTGATTTTGGGGTGTTAACACCTCGAATTCTAAGTTTCTTAAGAAACTAGCTTGCCTAGAGTGAAATCCAGCCATAACTCCCAAACTAGGAACCCGATTCGAGTCACGTCTTCTCCCACAAGTCTCTCGTGCCTAGGCGGTCGTGTTTAGCAAACCTCTCCTCCTCTCGATTAATCAAGTTTTTCAAAGCCAAGGGAATTTATTACCCTTTGTTTTCATTAAAATTCTGAAAATCTTGGTCAATGCAATAAAGCAACGGCACAGAGAAGCACACAGAATCTGCAGAGTTCTCATTCAAAAGGTTTGGATCTTCAGTTACAAACTCAAAAGAAAAGCTAAATGAAGACCTAGACAGGACTTTGGTATCCAGGTTACCACCCCTAGAAATACCAGACTCAAACTTAGAAGAACTTGAATCTGATCTCGACTCCACAGACTAAGTGGAATCAGATTCTAGCTCACCACCCGTTTCAGAACTGGGCAGATAGCCTTCCTCCAGCTACTAGATAAGGGATGGTGCCCTTGATGCATCCAAAATGTCGCTGGACGGGTTCACACCCGGTTAGTCGTAGGATCTATCGGGAGACTAGCCAGTGCTATCCCTACTCCAAATTCGCTGCCATCTGAGTCACCTTTCGTGCTCTGTTCAACTTTGATGCCTGGTTCAGCCCTTTCTTCAATATCACTATCCTGCAGCTATGAATCAAATAAGATCTCAAACCCAGGAACACGTTGCTTCGAGGAATTCATACAAGGCTTGGGAAAGCCGCAAGAAGGGAAATCCTCTCCCTCTCGAACGAAATGGCCATTCAGTGTCCCTTGGATTGGCCTGTGGATGAGTTCATAGTGTTTTCCGACTTGTTTGGCCTTGGCTCTACCTTTCATCTCTTCCCTCTTCCTGATCCAGTCCTCTTTGGTGGGCGCATAGCCCAGTCTAAAGGCATGTAGATTGTGTGGCACATCTGTCAGTGTTACAACGCCTTTCCTGCCACTTCTCCCGTGTCCCATTCCTGGAACATGCTTCAGCTTGTTCATGAAATAGATGGACTATGCATTGACGTACATGTGTTCGTCTACCGCCAGAATGGTCTGCACTACCCGTGCTTCAACCAAAGTGAATCCTAAGAGGAATACATCCTCTTCGCCATGGGTGATCTCCAGCACTGGCGTAGTTACCTCTGGCGGCAGATGAATAGATGAATTACCAAAACAATCACCACTCCTTCCCCATGAAGGTACTTCAACATCTAATGGAGAGTTGAGGAGACGGCTTTCACATTATGCAACTTGGGCCTCCCTAACAGTAAACTGAAGGTTGCTGGCACTTCCAAGACATGGAACTTGACCTCTTGCTCAGCTTGGCCGACCTAGACTCTGACTTGCACTGTGCCCATGACCTTTCTATTTATATTATCATATGCCTGTATTACTTGGGTTGTGGGAACAAAGTCCGCTGGTTTAAGGCCAATTACATAGGCAGTGTGAGAAGGATAGTCATTGATGGCCAAACTGGTATCTACAAATACCACCAACACCCATTTCTCTATGCACTCCACAGATATGTACAAGGGTTTGTTGTGAGCCGAGCCCTTCGGCAGCAACTCTTTGTCAGAGAAGGTAAGGATTGGCCAGGCACCACTTGGAAAGACCAAACCTACTAGCTGCTCGGGCCTGGTGTCAACGGACAATTTAGCGTTGTCCATTGCCGACAATACTGCCTGTCGGTGTACCCGGGAGGCCATGAGAAGACCCAGATGGAGATGTCAACTTGGATTTTCTTAAGCTATTTCAAAACTGTCTTTTCTTCTCGCTGTTTCTCGGTCTCTCTGTCTTTTCCAGACGTTTTTGCTTGATCCAGGTGCGGTGGCTTAAAATACCACCCACTTCTTGTCAGATGGTCTATTTCTTCAGCATACCATGGGTTGTCCGGAAGGCACTCGCCCCAGTCTTCATCAGTGCGGTCCAGATGCAGATCATCATCATCCCACAATTTGCCCTCAGCAGCCGACAAACAGTTGTCCATCTTTGTTTGTATCACTTTTACATCATAGGCGTCCCCCACAGGGTGTTGGGCCATTACAGCTTCCCGACCATTTTTAATCATTTCTTGTTGAAACTGCTTCAATGAAGCTTCATATTCCGTGTCCACAGTACTCATAACTCCCTCTTCCTGGCTAGGTTTTTCACACCAGCACTCTTCGGCAGTTTTCCTTTCTCATCGGCCCTTTCGGCCACTAGAACGATCTCTGCTTCCTTTCCGTCTGGTTTCATTTTAGTTCCTTCCTCCTTATCTGGTTGATCACTCAGCCATCCAGAGTTGTCAATTGATCTGTTCATGTCGAACCAGTTGGTCTATAAATCTCCCTAATCCTACTCGTCAAAGAACTGTAGGTTGTCCAAATCCTCCTCGAGTTCTGCCAAATCATCTAATTCCTGGTTCGGGCCATCTTTCTTGACCACATTGATGTCTATTGAGGTCGGCAGCACTAATTTGCGCTTCGTTTGACCAGTTGGCGCATTGTAGCAGCTTGGGTCACACACCATATTAGGTAAGTCCTCAACGTACTCCAATAACGGACTAGTACATTCCTCCAAGGTCGACTCTTCTTCCACTATAAGCATCACCACAGGCTTGGATTGGGGGTTGGACGTGTCCAGCATGCACAGATCTGTACCTTCTGGAATGAATAACGTCGATTTTGGTAGGTGGAAGGAGGTAATATATACGTTGGGGTCGTAAGGGGTGGCCAGTGTATGGATCAAGTTGAGATTTCGAGGTGGGGGGACATGATTATGGGTTGGGACTGGATTTGTGGTTACATTTGGCTTTTGAGGTGGAGCGATCACCTTGTTGTCCATGAGATCCTGAATCTCACGACGCAATCGAAAGCAGTGGTCGGTATCATGACCATGCTGTTAGTGAAATGCGTAGTATTTTGCGGGGTTGTGTTTAGGTGAAAGAGGATCAGGCAATGGGCGGGGTTCTAAGGGTTTAAGGTGCCCTTTCTTGACTAGCACCTTCATGGCTTGAGAGAGAGTCATGTAGAGTTTGTTGAAAGTCCTCTAGGATTGGGTAGGATTGGATGATATTTGTGAGCTTGTATTGGCAAAGGGGTCGGCAGTCTTGGTTGTGGTGACAATGCTTACATCTGACGGCCTCGCAGTTGTGCTACCACTGGCAGCATTGGAACTACGGACAAATGGCCTTTTTGCTAGCTCTTGTTTCATAGCGTCTTCAATTTGCACCCTAATTTCATGGAGTTCAATAAATGTGAACAAAGGTAGGACGATCATCTTTTGCAGCAACTTGCCGTGCAGATTCCGGATGACCATCCTAATCGAATCCTTCTCGGAAGGCCTTGTGGTCACCATCAAGGCCTTAGCTCTCCACCTTGTCACAAATTCAGAGAAGCCCTCCTTTGGCTCTTGGCATGTTGCCTCGAGATCACGAGTTGTGACCTCGATCAGTGTATTATACGAATATTATGCTACAAAGGCCTCAGTCATCTCTTCCCAATTCTATTTAACAGAGTCTTCCAACTTTGCATACTATATGGCCGTTATACCTGACATGGTACAGCCAAAGAGAGACAGCTTCTATAGTCTAGTCAGGCCCATAGGCCACAAGATATCCGAAAATAGCCGTAGGTGAACCATCGGATCTCCAGAACCATCAAAACGGTCGATGTGCGACATTTTGAACCGATCTGGCAATGTCACTGTAGAATCGCTATACCCGTCCTCTATGTCCGGGATGGAGTTAACCCCTTCTGCTTTCTTGAATAACTTCTCCAGTTTATTGACCTTGAGTACAGTTAGGTCAACCTTAAACTCAAACGGAGCCTCAGTTTGATAAACAGGTGCTTTGGAGGCTTGTGCTGGGATTGGCTCTGCTGGATTGCCCTGATTTTCTTGGACATTGGTAGTATGAGCAGTGGCTCTAGGTGCTAGGATACTCGTGGGAGGTGCATGGGATGAAGAGGTCGTTGCCGGCTGTTGTTGCTATTGTTATAGCCAGTTTATAACCTCGGCCTAACGGGTCATGACCTCGGCCTAGCGGGTAACATCTTGTTGTAGGATTTCAACTGTCTACTGCAAATGATGTATCAATTCTTCCATATTCACTGGGGGATACTGTGTCATCGGAATAGGCGAGTGATCTCGTACTGGGCTAGAAGTAGATGACTGTCCCTGAACCTGACTGGATACAGGTGAATTGACGGGTAACTAGTGTAAAAACCAAATCGATGAATTTTGCCTGATTCTTTTCCGTCTTGTAACGGGTGGGAGTCAGGTAAACATGGGCTGTCCCCGAACAAGATCCTCGGCTTTACAAAGCCTTCTGACTCGAGTCCAGAGTACTTGGGGGATATTCGATCTTTCTGAAGCTATGATGTTAAACTACCTAGCAAAAGAAATAAAGCAAAAATAGCAGTAATCATAAACCGCACTGCACCTCAACAAATGATGTAACCAACACAGACATGATCAAAGCTGTAGGACTGCACTCCACACTGAATTCCCCCTCCTCCCAAAAAAATAAATACCAAACTTGCAAACTTGCAACTGCTATGTACATTCCTGTACAGTCTCACTCTAAAGCACATACCAATTAAGTGAGAACCAGAACACCCCTATGAGGGGGTAGGGGTTACCCTGTCCTAGTTTCGTTAGGAACTAGGGTTCACTATTCAAACAAAGCAGCTTCCACGCAATCTTGCATTTCGGGTGATTATCTTGTCCTAGTTTGGAATAGTCTCTATAGCTTTTTGATATGCAACGAGGCTGAATGGTCAAAAAGGGTACCTCAGCAAGACTACCTAATATACCTCTCACACCTAACACCGAGAAGTGAAAGGAGGATCAAACGGTACAGTGGTAGTCCAAATCCAAGGGTTGTGTTCCCATCATGGTAGAGCCCACGACCAGTCAGCCTTTTGGCGAGTTTTTAGGCAAGCCTCCGGCAAACCGTCCAGGAATAGAAGATGAAAAACACAGTGACTTAAGCGCACCAATGCAAATGCAACACAAAGAAACATATAAGTATAGATAAAATTTCACATCATGAATTTCAAGTCAAGTTCTCTTATTTCCTTAGCAAAGTCGCCAAAAACTGTAGCTCAACTTTTCATGCTCCTTTCGAAAGATGAATAAGCCCTACAGTATCGGACTCCCGCGGTTCTGAATCTGATCTCACAAATGCAAAGTGAAATAGACAAACACCAAAGAGTCCAAATCTGGCAAATATTTGGAAAATCGATTTTGAATCAAATTGCCAAAAATGGACTACTTTGCTAGATACAGAGTCGCCACCTAAATATTTTTGAGAAATTTAGGAAACCCATGACTCGTGCCAAAGGCCACATGTCCGTCATCACCAAGATTTTCTTGGCTCGGGAACTTAGGTATGAGAGGGGAAGGTCATGAATTGAGCACCCCCGCTCGCCCGAGCAAAGATCGGCCTCTACTAATCATGATGTGAATCTTATTTACATTATATGCTTTTGTTCCGATTATTAGACTAGCATTACTATGTGGTGAGCACACAAGTATAGACTAATTTGCAAAAAGAGAAACATTTGATTTCATGTTTATTTTGAAAATTACTTTAAATATGTACCACTTGAAAAAGCGATCGCATAATGAACATTACTCAAATTATTTCAATTCAAGCAATTAGCCTTCATCCATGGGCATTCAAACAGTTTATCATTTAAGCACTTAGCCTCAGGGTGAACATGCTAAACATGGTAACAATCACATGCATGCAATATGCTAAAGCAAATAAAAGCTCACCTAGTACTCCGAGCCAATAAAGATGACAGAGTTACAATAATGCATGGTTTTAACTATGTAATTATGACTAATGCAAAACATGCGATATGCAATTACTAGGCTCGGCTACTAATTATGGCATATGATCAATTTGATAGCATGCGGTCTAAGCACGTATTCAAAGAGGTATTCAACTAACAATGCAAGATAGAATGATGTGCCGAGCCCAATGCATGTAAGACAATGGATACAAGACATGAAAGATGCTAAAAGAAACATGATACATTATTACAATTGTGCCCTCGCACAGAACGGTTCAAATAAACTAACTAGCTAAGCTAATTAACTAGCTATTACAAAATGAATTAACTAACTATTCTAGGTAATTAATAATTACAACACAAAATTAATGAATCTAAACTAATTATTAATTACAATAAACTAACTAGCTACGCTACTTAATTAATTACAACGCAAACTAATTAATTACAACGCAAACTAACTTGCAACTTCTAACTAATTAGTTACAGCGCTTACGGGAAGGCTAGCCCATTGGCTGCTTCTTCTCTCCGAATTCAATTTGAAGTATGCGACGCGCAAGTCTGTTAAGGGGAGAGTTGTAGCGGAATTTTGGCGAATCACCTAGTAGAAGGGACGAAGCAGTAGAGTACTTATTCCCAGATAAGGCAATTCTGTAAATTAAAGAAGAAACTTGGACAATGTACTTTGACGGAGCGTCTAATTAGTACGGTTATGGGATAAGGGTGTTGCTGATAGCACCAGACAATTCCCATATGCCTTTAGCCTTCAAACTCCGGTTCAAGGTATCAAACAACGAAGCAGACTACGAAGCATGTATCGCTAGTTTGGAAACCCCCTAGAACTAGGGGCAAAACGGTTGGACGTCATTGGGGACTCAAACCTGTATCTCAAGCAAAGGAGATTGGAAAGTTAAAGAAGAAATGATGAAAGTTAAAGAAGAAAGGATGAAAAATTATTACCAAACCCAAGATGTTCTAATTCCTAGGTTTGAGAAGTTAACCTTCACGCATCTGTTAAGGGAGAACAACAGGTTTGCTGACGCTTTATCAACTCTATCTTCTATGATAGACATCCATTTTGGAGTCCGAATGCGTCCGATCATTATTGAATAGAGATATGTACCGGCCTATGAGTTGATCGCCGCAATAGATGAAGTACAAGATCAGAACCCCTGGTACTATGATGTCTGGAACTTTTTGGAAAATGAGGCTTATCCACTAGGGGCAAATGCCAAAGATAAAAGGGCAATATGGCGAATGGTTGCTCAGTTTATCATCTGCGGGGGTAAATTGTACAAACGAGGCCATCTGGGAATGCGCAAGCTGTGTGTTGATGAAAAAGAGTCAAAACGCCCAATGGAGGCCATCCATGGAGGGGAGTGCGGATCACACATGAGCGGAGTAATGCTGGCCTAGAAGATTCTCAGGTAGGGTTACTACTGGTCTACCATGGAGGAGGATTGTATCGCTTTTGTTCGGCGATGCCACAAATGTCAGATCCATGCAAATCGCATGAATGTCCCGCCTTCAATGTTGTACAACATGACTTCACCATTGCCTTTTTCAATCTGGGGAATTGATATCATTGGGGCAGTTACACCAAAAGGATCGAATGGGCATGAGTATATCCTGGTAGCGATAGACTACTTTACAAAGTGGGTCGTAGCCCAATCCTACGTAGTGCTGAAAGTGTCACACGTAGCCAAGTTCATCAGGAATAATATCATCTGTCGTTTTGGGGTCCCGAATGAGATTATTTCAGACAACTGCTCCCATTTCAAGAAGGAAGTGATCGACATGTTGGAGAACTACAATGTGGCTTTTCACAAGTCATCCACATATCGGCCGTAAACCAATGGAGCTGTTGAGGCCGCCAACAAGAACATCAAGCACATTCTACAGAAGACGGTTGAAACTTATAGGGACTGGCCAGACAAACTGCCATTTGCTCTCTGGGGCTATAGAACATCAATTCGGACATCTACTGGGGCAACTCCGTATTCTTTAGTTTATGTGATGGAAGCTGTTCTGCCAATTGAAGTTGAAGTTCCATCACTACGAGTTATAGCTAAGTGCCAGATAGCAGAAGCAGATTGGCAGCAGAGCAGGTTTGAGGAACTAATGTTGTTCGATGAGAGAAGGCTGAAAGCACTGTACCACGTTTAAGGTTATCAATGTAGGATTGCCAGGCCTTTTAACAAGAAAGTTAAGTCTCGAAATCTTAAAGAAGGGGATTTGGTTCTCAAAGACAACCAAGCTCCCATCCACGACCGTAGGGGCAAGTTCAGATATAATTGGACTGGTCCTTATATCATCAAGTCTATCTGGTCGGTTGGAGCTGTCATCCTTATGGACCTAGATGACCTCAAATTCTCCCAACCAATCAACATGGACAAGTTGAAGAAATATCACCCCTGAGCGGCTCGCTAGGCCGAAAACCCGAAAGGGCGACCTAGGCAAAAGTTAGAGCACAAAAAATTGGAAATAAGAAAAACTAAGCTCGCCAGGCTGAAAACCAAGAAAGGGCGGCCTTGGCAAAAGGTAGAGCGCAAAAGGAGAGTGTTAATACCCAAGTGAACCCAAACCGAACTACGTAAGGCTTGATTCCCATCATTGGGATACGTAGGCAACTTCATTCCGAAGTCCAGCAATAAACACTTCCAAATCAACTGTGTCCATGTGTTTGATTAAGGCATCTTTGTCCTTTCTACATCCAAGAGTTCGGTTGTGATCTCCACTATGAGAGCTGGTTACATTATAGTGCAGTGTTATTCAGACAAGGGGCAACTTTCCGTTTGCTAGGATTTGGAGTTGTACATCTCAAGGATAAATTCCGGGTGTGTCCAGTTGTGATCCTTATCGAAAATGGTTTTGAAAAGTTTTAATAAAAGTTGATTTTGTTCAAATTAATCTTTTTACAACTTAAACCATTTTTGGACCAAAAGGAAAATTTTCAGTGCCCACAACCTTCAATTCATTGATTTTAATACAGAGCTCTCTACCTCTTGATACAAATCAAAGTTACTTTTTATTACATTCAAAAGGAAAACTTGAAAGCACAGATCAAAGTAATAAACTTGGGGCATTGATGAGTCAGGTGTTCTTGTGCCCCCTCCCAGAGCTTGTGGAAGCTTCAGATGCTAAAGTAGGCCCGATTTGCACCACATCTTCAAGCCAAGCTATGCATTCGCCCGAAAGGGCGCAACTGAAATTGGGAGCGGGAGCCAGAAGTTCTCTTATCCTCCATGTAGTGGGATATCAAGCTAGTTGTGAGCCTCGGATTGAAAATGAAGTCGGGTACTCTACTTCCTTTTCTAGGCAAGTCTGGTCGTGTCCGAACTAACGCCAAAATCGAAACCGAAATCGAAAGTAGAAGACACAGTGGGTCAAGCCAATCAACTGAATGCCAGGCTGTCAGGCCATACTGTAGCTCATCTCAGGAAGATCAAAACAGGGGCAACGCCAAGCAATGTCAACAGCAGACCTGTTGCACATCTAGTGGCATCACCACCCCTCATTCTGGAAATCAACTAGCCGTTGGCGAAAAAAATAGCCGCATGCTGAGTATGCAGGGCAAGAGTCCACTACCTTCAACCTATCCATGAGACATATCTGGGGAGGGATGAAAAATAAGAGAGATTAAAGAATAGAGAGGTGTACGTGGAGAGAAAAAGTAGGAACAGATTTTGAGAGAAAAACAGAGCCTAAGTGCCGAGTGATGTGAGAAACACATGTGAGATAGGGTGGGAAACAATACCTGTAATAGTAATGGGCTTCCTGCGAGCTTGGTTGTCTCCCATCGATGGAAATCAAGTAAGCCTATCAAAGTCTCGGCTAGTGTCAAGCCAATGCAGCTCTTGCCCTCTTTCAAGCCTTGGGCCACTTCGATCAGATGAATGCTAAACCCATCGAAACCCAGGGCAAGTAGAAAATGAGCCAACATACACAGGCAGAGAGCATGTTGCCAAAAACTTTGCCAGAGACGATTACTGCGGTCGCCGGCATCAGAAAATCAATCAATGAGGCTGGGAATATCCAACTCCCCGTTGTGAACCAAGGAAAGTGAGCCCACACATTCTTCCTAGAGCTTGGACATGACTAAAATGGGACTAGGGTAGGATTTCCTCATAACGCTGGAATTCCATCAGAATTTGGAATTCTTCAAATGTGGAGCACATCTCTTGGCCTCCGAAGCTAAAAACATGAGTAACCGGATTCCAACATCTAACCGCAGCATGAAGGAATGGAAAACATAGCGGAGTACGACATAGTGGGAATAGTGCATTTATCCCAAAACCCCATAAATTCAGCTTTTCTGAGCCATCTATAGTCGCAATCCAATCGGAGAGTTTTTCAGTGAAGAATGGCTCCATTTGAAGCAAAAACAGAGCTGAAACGAAGAAAACTACGAAGTTAGAGCTTTTGTAGAAGATAAGGTGCTGAGTGGAAGGTAGGTGGCAACAATCTGGCGGTTCCCTGCACTAGTGGCCGACCGGCCGGTGTTGGTGGCCGACCGACCACATTTTGTAGCCAGCCGGCCGGTGTTGGTGGCCGACCGACCACATTTTGTAGCCGACCGGCTACTACTATTGGCCAATAGCCATTTTTGGTGGCCAGTAGCATCCATTTGTGGCCGATGGCCTCCTATTTTTCCCTTTGGTCCATCCATGTGTTGAAAGTGCTAAGAACCTGTGTCTTGTTCCACTCTTGGTGCATTTTGTCGTCTCTCTTTAAGAATGTTGTTTCGATTTGCTTATTGAGTGATTGTTTCGCATATTAAGTTGTTGTATTTGTTGTTCATTGAGTTGTTTTACTTTGTTTGTTATGTGTTGGTCATTTCACTACCTGATAAGGAATTGCCAAAACAATGTACAACATCTAATTTCCATCAAATCCCATTTTTGTGTAAAATGGTGCAATACGATGCTCATAATATAAAATACAACATTTTTTTCTCAAAAGAGTTATTTTCATTCCGATCATGGTTTCTTTTTACAAAGAGTACAAGTTTTTAAGAAAATAAAGCTGTTTAAGTCTGTACAATGTGCTAACACTACTAGCAAAAAGAAACAAAGCAAAAAGCATCTAAATTGGCGCCAGCCACCTCAGGATCAAGAGGCCCTCTTCGTCCTCTTCCTCGGTAGAGTGGACCCTACGGCACTGTCACCATCGACGCTGCTGTCTGAATCTGAACCGGAGCCTAAATGAAAGCTGCCTCCGCTGCCCTCTTCGGAGCCCTCCTCAGCATCGCCACCACCCTCAGAACATGAGCTGGTGCCGCTACCTCCACCCTCAGATGACTCTGACTGGGGACTCGCTGGCTCCTCGTCCTCATTTGTCTCATCATCATCTGGGGCAGGCTCTGATGGGCCACTCTCGTCATGAGTACGTCTAGCTCTACCTCAGTTGCGAGCCGGAGCCCCTCGTCTCCCTCTCCCTACTGCCGAGGAGGTACAGATGGTCCCGCTGTTGCTCCTGCTGGAGCGCCTGGTGTGGCTGGGATCTGAAAAGAACAGTTTGTCGAAAATGTTAATTGTTGCATATATCAGAAGCAAAGATGGAATGCAACATGCAGTGAATGAATGCAATGTATCGAATCAATACAGTATGGAGCAGATTGCAGTTGAAAGGCTAATGTGTCAGCAGAAGGTTTGATGGCATGAAATGTAAGCTGAAGAAGCTTACCGGAATGCCGTAAATGCTAAGCAGGTTTATGCTCATCTGCATCATCCCCATCAGAGAAGCCGTTAGCTCGAGAGCCTGCCCGGTGTACTCTATGGATGCCTGTAAATGTGTTGAGATGATCAACGGTCTATAAAGCATAACTAAAAAGAATTGAATGTGCAAAATGTAAAGTATGGTACATACTGGGGTCGGGCCTCGAACTCCGACAAGCTCATGACCAGCTAGTGCAGGCTCAATGGGAATCTGGTAAGCCTCCCCTGTGGGTCGTCAGCAAGTCAGCATAGTAGGCAACTCTGGCCATCCCGCCCTCTGCCTCGTCAGATAACCTCTCCTGCTGCGGGTCCCGGACGCCCTGGCCCCTTCGCCTCTCTCTCTCTCACCTCTGCGAGCGCCAGTCAAAGGCGACATAAGGTATGTTTGGATAAAGGTTGTTTAATCACCATCGACTTGGAGAAGTTGGCGTCCCAGCCTCTGGTAAAATCGATCATCTCTTGGAAAGTGTATCTCTCTGTCGCCCTCATGTATGTCAGAGGTGGCATCAGGACTACTGGCTCAGGCAAGCTGATGGTCTGGTGGAAAAATTGCTCCCCTAAGAACCATGCCCGACAAACTGGGCCCTCGAACAGAATCTGGAAGCGAAAAGCCTCTCGAGCGCCAGCAAACTAGTCCCTGACTCCCTCAGGCATCGTCACCCAAGGCTGCCAAGTAATCTATAAACAGAAAGTATCCAATTGTTAGCTATCATCAGATATTTCGATATGTGTCAGAATCAAAGAAAAAGGGAAATGACAATAGAAACTTGAGTTATCTCGGTCATGCCCACAGTATCGAAGTATCGGCGGAACAAGGAGAAAGACTCCCGGGATCTCTGCTGGCACCTTTCATTGTATCGATGTGAGTATGGCACGACAGGCGGCATCTCCACCTCTGGCTCTGGGGCAAGTCTCAAGAAATAGGCGCACACCTATAGCTGCAGAAAGTGAAAGGGCAACAGTGAATATACAATAGATAAGTACAAGTAGTGCGGAAAACAGAACATGTGCGCCATCTCCAAAAAATACAATGTGCAGTGTATACAGTTTACAGCGTGTGCAGTGTGTCGATAATGTAAAGAAAAAAGTAGATTGTGTGTGTACAGTTTACAGAGTGTGCAGTGTATAGAAAGTGCAAAGCAGGAAGCATGGTAGGAAATGCAAGACAGAAAAGTAAAGTGTACCTCCCAGGCCCACCAGTAGCCTCCAATCAGATGCCCGCTCCGGCGGGAGGTAGAGCTCACATATCCGTATAGTGTGGCCAAGCCTGTGCCACCCAGTCGTAGAATCGAACATGAGATAGGTCCACCAAAGCACTCAAAAGGTATAGCCCGACGGTGTTCGCCTGGTCGGCAAACAGTGTAGTGCCAAACAGGAACATCAGGAAACCTCAGGCATAGTGCTCGGTCTTCTCTCGAGTCGCTGGCATAGTCCCTCTGTAGTGGTCTGGAAACCAGGAATATCTAACCATCCCTGATCGGGAGATAGGTGGGCAAGTCCCTAGCAGGTAAATCTGGGCAGCCTCTCACTCGCCCATGTCTATGTCGTAAGGAATCGGATGACCCCCCACCTCTATGCTGGTGATCATAGAGAAGTCAAAGGGAGTCATCGTCATCTCCCTTGCGGTAGAGAAGTGAAAGGAATTGGTGGTATCCCACCACCTCTCTACCAAAGCACCCAGTAGAGATCTGCTCGCTATGAGGTGTGAGAGCCCCATGCAGAATGCACCAAAGTCGGCCTCGTCAATGATATGGTGAAAAGAGTCCGGGAGCTCTATATACCACTCCCTCACGGAGGTGGTCCCATATCCTCGAATGGCATGTGAATCGCCCTGTGTTCAGGACAAGCAGATGCAAAGCAGTGTAAGAAATACAGTGCAAGAGTATGTTCAGGACAAGCAGATGCAAGGCAGTATAAGAAATGCAGTGCATAAATGTGTTTGGAATGAACAGATGAAAGGCAGTGTGAGCTATGCAAGAAATGCAACCTACATTATGGAAAATAAAGAAAAAATGTATACCTCGGAGGCACTATGAGATAGATGTGACTCCGGCTCGCGTAGCAAGAGGTCCTCCGGTGCGCCTTGTATAAACCCCCTAAACTGACGAATGCTATCGGGAGGTAGCATGTGTATCTCGGGATGATACGCCACCGGGTCAAAAGATCGAACACTGAGCGGCAATGGCTCAAACTCTGGATCCGCCTCCATCTCCGGAGGAGCTCTGTCGTGTGGGATGTCATCCGCCATCTCAAGGAAAGATAAGAAAATGGTCAAAAATGTGGAAATGGGTGGAGAATGCCAAGAGTCAACAAAAGTCAACTCTGAGAGAGGACAAATGGAAGAAAAAGTCAAAGGTCGGAAAAGGGCACTGAACTCAAGGGTACTCGAGGGAAACAAACCTCAAGTGGTGGAAATGAAGAAAGAAACACCTAAAGCAACTTCCAATCGATTCAAAGTGTTGTAAACTATGAGGGTTTACCGAAGGATATGTTTATGGAGCGTTGGAAAATGTGTTTGAAGCTCGGATCTAAGGCGGATGAAGGTCTAGAGAGGGAAAAGAGTGTTTTTTGGCAATGAAGTGAGGGAATGAGGGTTGAAGCCTTACATTTAAATACCCAAGGTGAAATGCCAAAACTGCCCCGAATCTACCATCGGTGGCCGTCCGGCCACCAGTAGTGGCCGACAGCCACCACTTGTGGCCGATGGGCTCCCGGAGTGCCCGACAGGCCTTCAATCTTCTCCTTGCATGTTTTTCTGTTGTTTTGTGCCCTCATTTCTCAAGAAAGTGCAAGGAAAACATACTTTTAAGCTCAAGTGGCCTCTACGGAAGCACCAGACCGTGTTTTCAGTGTATGGTACTCAACACGAACGAGGTGTATCCTTTTAACTTGTTACAACTCGTCTGAGAAGTTGGAGGTTGCGATTGAGTCATTTTTACCGTGCACCACTTTTGTCATTGCCCAGAGTGTGTGCCCCTTTGTCATTTCATGGAACATGCCTTTCACATGAGGTCTTGCATCGTCTCTTATTCGCATAGAGCATGCATCTTGTACTTTTGCGTAGAAAATGCTTGTGTTCATTGCATTGTATATGCTCTTCATCTTGCATTGAATATGCGCTTCTCATCTTGCATTGAATATGCGCTTCTTGTCTTGCATAGAACATGCATTGGGTGTCTCGCATGAAGCATACATTTGTTACTCATGCATGGAACATGCATTTATTAATCTTGCATAGAATATGCATCTCGATGTTGCATAGAGCATGCATTTGCCACATTTGCATAGAATATGCACTTCTCACGCTTGCATAGAATGTGCATTTCTTTGTCGATGCATGGAACATGTGTTTTGTATCGTTGCATAGAACATGCATCACCATGTTTGCATAGAGTATGCATGTTGCATTGAATATGCAGTGTTGTTATTCTGCGCAGAACATGCTCTCGCTCATGTCGCATAGAATATGCCTCTGTTTTGTTTTTTTTTTTGCATGTTGTGCATAAAACATATCTCTAACATTGCATCATGGTTATTCAACTTGCATAGAACATGTATTTTTATCTTGTTGTATCTGTTAAGTCTCTTTCTTTTGCAAGCACGATATTGTATGTACGGTTCATTCAAAGCTGGTGCAACCAGACGATATTGTATGTATGGTTCATTCAGAGGAATTCTGGGTAAGATCATTCATGCCCCCTTGAACTCCTTGTTTTGGTTAGAAGTATTCGGGTACGCCCGATGCTTACATCACTCCTTGCTCTGGTTAGAAACATTAGGACGTGTGCCCGATGTTTATACCACCTCCTGGTTAGAAGTGTTTGGAACGTGTTTCGACGCTTATACAACCTCTTTGGTTTGAAACATTGGGACGTTTGCCCGATTTTTACACCACCTCCTCGTTAGAAGCATTTGGAACGTGTTCCGATGCTTATACCACCCCATTGGTTAGAAACATTGGGACGCGTGCCCGATGTTTATACCACCCTCTGGTTAGAAGCGTTTAGAATGTGTTCCAACGCTTATACCACTCTCTTGCTTTGGTTAGAAATATTGGGACGTGTGCTTGATGTTTATACCACCTCCTTGTTTTGGTTAGAAACATTAGGACGTGTTCCGATGTTTTTACCACCCTCCGGTGTTTTCACCGCTATCTTTTCCCTCTCGCACGTGACGCATTAGGGCGCTTCCGTTAAATGTATCTGGACGGATGCCAATGCTTATACCGCTCTTTGTTTTGGTTGCATAATAGTTGGATGTGTTTCACTTGTTACCGCCCTTCTCTATGGCTCGTAACTTTAAGGTGTCCCCAGGTTCACACTATCTCACTTCTCGCGTGTGCCACGCATTAGGATCTTGTTTCACACCTCGGGTGCGCCCGAGGGTTGTGTTATTCTCTATCTTTCCTACGTGAGGCATAGTTAAGCAAGCATAATTTTCTTACATCCTTTCAGCATGAAATGTGGTTTGGTTCATGTTTACTTGTTCATGTATGAGTTTACTGTAACATTTGTATCTAGATGTTCCTTTATATTCTCATTGCATGATCATAAGTTATATTGTTGCATCATGCATATCATTTGCATCTTGCCCCAGAACTACGCTGGTTTGATTCCTTACAAAAGGATACGTAGGCAGCCTACGGGCGCAACCGTTCTTTGTTTTGCTTATTTGTTTGTCCAAGTCTTCGGTCTTGTCAAAAATGGGTCGTCTTTGGGCATTGACATTCACTCCCGTCATTTCGTGACTTCTGAGCTCTGTCAAAGAGGGGCAACTGCAGACACCCCATTTTTGATCGTCCTTAAGACTTGGACGTCATCATTTGAATACTCGATGATCATCCACATTTGTGCTCGTTTTGAACGCTTGAAGTTATTGGCTGAGTGCCTTGCCTTTAAGCCTTTGAAACTTGTCTGTTTTGTGCTTGGTTGTGGACCAAGAGCTTGTTGCTTCAAGTATGGAGGACAGGGTGGCTTGTCGGCCAGCCCTACAACCCATCGGCCAGGGCTTGTTCCTATCGGCCATCAGTGATGACCGGTCAGCTACATTGATGGCCGGTCAGCCACCAATGATGGCCGACAGCCATTTTTCTCCTTTTTCAGATATTTGTTTGCCAGCTGTGCCAGCTGTTGCTCACTGAAGCTCATCTCCATACACGTGTATGGAAGGATGAATACAAGCTCTAAGCTTGATTTTCTATATATAGGGGGGTCTCTCCCCCATTTTGACGGGTTATACAATTTTGAGCAAATTTCTCCCTCTCTCTCTCTCTAGAATTCTCTCTCTCTCTCTTCTTGTTTTGTGCCTTATAGTTAGAATTTCCTACACTTTTGCACTAAGACCCTTAACCAAACATCTTCATCTTGGAGTGAGGTCCTTTGAGGCTTAGTTTGAGCTCCTAAGGGTGGTTTAAGCTCAGAATAGTGGTTGTTTTTGTGTTGTGCTTCAAGAGGTAAAGTCTAACCTTGTAAGCTTTATTTTAATTGCTTGTTTTGCCATCTTTTTACACTATTTTTGGGCTGGTTTTCAACTACAAAAATATATGTTTTTCAGTCATAAAAATGTTGGTTTGAGCCTATTTTGAGTTAGAGGGTTGTCTCCACATTTTGCTCTTTGGCTTGTGAAGCATTTTGTGTCATTTCTTACCACCTTTAAATCAAACTTTTTGGCCCTTTTAAACACTGAAATCCAAAGTTATTTCAGTGGTAAAAATCAACTCTTGAAGTCCAAAATAGGAGGGGTTAGCCTCTCCTCCTTGGGTCATGCTTCCATGCCTAGTTAGCATCATATGTCAATTTGATTTTGTAGCTTGTGTTAGCTTAGTTCAAGCATGTTTTAGGCTCTATTTTTTCATGTTTCAACTCTGTTTTGGGTTGGTTGGAGCATTTGTTGCTTGCTTTTTGCACTTGTAGTGCAATTGTGCTTACCAGTCTAGCATGCCTAAGGGTTTAGCCTATTATTCTAGCTTGTGTTAGCTTAACTTCAGCATGTTTTATCTACTATTTTGGCCTACTTTAGCTTTGTTTTGGACTGGTTAAGTCCTTCGTGGCTTGTGTTGCATGGCTATAGGATAATGGTCTTCCTTAGCTCATTGTTTTAAGGCTTTAAGCTTGAAGTGTTTGAGTTGTTTGCATGCTGTAGCATCATTTTACATATAATTTCAGTGTATATAACTCTGTCATATGCTCATTTATTTCACTCTTTCATTGCTTTTGAGAGTTGTGCCTTGAGTGTTGTTTGCAAGCTAACATGCGATCATGTTTTTCTAGCATTTTGTACCTTAATCTCAGCATGTTTTAGCCACTGTTTTGGCATGTTTTAATTCTGTTTTGAGTTGGTTTGGTCAGTTGAGGCTTGTATTGTATGGTTGTGGTGCAATCTCCTTCACTAGCTTAATGTTTTAGGCTCTTAGCATGACTTGCATGTGTTATTTTCATGTTTTAGTGTCATTTTGCATGCCATTTCAGCACTGAAATCTCTGTCATCTCCCTCTATTCTTAACTCTTTCATTTGTTTTGAAAGTAGCTTTGAACCTCTTGTTGGCTTCAGTGTGGAATTGAGGCCCTCATGCCTAATGGTTTTAATCCTCTCTTGAGGGTTTCTACTAACCAACAGCATGAGACCTCTTTCATGCTCAAGGCATGCGTGGTTCAAGCCCTCTTTCCATTAGAGGACAATCACCTTTGAATTAATCAGTTAAAGGACTAATCGGTAATGTAAAATGTGTAAATAAAACATGACAAGTAAAACTTGAGCAAGTTAAGCATGTTGTGTTGCATTGCATGTGTTTGGATCGGACGTTAATCCAAACACAAGAAAAATGGGACATTTCATACTCGAAGTGATGAAACGTGCCACTTTTCTTAGTCACCGTCACCCTTGATCATGCATGATAGGGTGGTGGCTGTTTTGGTCTTGTTTGTGCGTTCATTGACCTTGTACAAGCTTGGTTCTCTACCCATCATGCATTGAAAGTGCTTGGTTGATGGCTTGGGAGCCAAGAATTACACTTCTTTGACCTTGTGTAATGATAAGAAGGGTAATAGTACATATATTGTTTGAGAATACACTATTTTACCTCTGTTTGCTCTCTGTTGTAGCAAAAAAGAGAATTCCACGAAATGGGCGGTAGACCGGCCACCAGCAGTGGCCGACAGCCACCTTTTGTGGCCGACTGGCCATCAGTGAAAAGTTTGCTCAGTATGTTCCTAAGGTGGAGCAGAGGTGTTCTGGAAGTCGGTGCAATTTTCAGAGATCAACAAGTGCAAATAGAGGCATCCAAAGGCAAGGCGGCGGATTTTCGGGAGGAAACCAACCGAGCATGCATGCGTCCCTCGCCCTCGAGGCCATTTTAATTGCTTTAATTAGTTAGCGTAGCTAATTATTT
This sequence comes from Camellia sinensis, assembly GCF_055761805.1. Classification (NCBI taxonomy): domain Eukaryota; kingdom Viridiplantae; phylum Streptophyta; class Magnoliopsida; order Ericales; family Theaceae; genus Camellia; species Camellia sinensis. Next base: position 56,986,184 of record NC_138967.1, read on the forward strand.
AATTCAAGTGTTGTACTTGATTAGTTTGTGTAACTAGTTATTCAATTTCAATTTGTTGTAATTAATGAGCTTAGAATAAGTTAGTTAATTAGTTTCAATTGTGTTGTAATAATTAGTTAACTAGAATAGTTAATTAGTTGGTTTGTAATAATTAGCTTAGCTTAGCGTAGATTAGCTTGTTCATTCGGACCCTCCTTCAAGAGGGCACAATGTTGTAAAAAGCGTGCGTGCGTGTGTGCATGTCTTCCAACCCCACGTCTTTCTCCCTTTTATTTATCCGCTTTCGATGGTTAGATTAGGGTAATTTTCGATTAGCATACCTTATGTTTGCGTGTTTTCATCATTCATTTGTATTGCATGCACCAAGGCTAGGCGCATCATTCAAACTGCATTGTCAATTCCATACTTATTTGAATATGTATTCCAAAGGATGTTATCAAATTGTATCATATGTCGTATTAGTAGCCGAGCCTATTAATTTCATATTGCACGTGTTGCATTAGGCATTTTGTATAGTTAGGATCATGCATTGTTTCTAACTAGTTTTTTTGTTTTGGCTTGGAGTACTTGGTAAGATTTTATGCTTTAGCATACTTGCATGAGTGTGAGTATTTCCATGTTGGCATGCTTGCCACGAGGCTATTTGCTTAAATGATTAACTGCATGAATGCCTGTGGATGGAGGCTTTGTTGCTTGAATTGGTACAATTCGACAAATGAGAGTTTTAAGCCCACTTTGCGAAGTGGTGAAATCATGTTTTAAGCCCACTTGAGGTGGCAAATCCGCGTTTTACCCCACTTGAGGGTGGCAATTTCAAACCATTTTCGAAACAAACATGAGTTGTTTTGTTCCAATTCTTGCGATTTAGCCTATACTTGCTTGCGCGCACGTCATGTAGTAAAGTTAGCTAATAATCGGATAAGAACACATGAGCTTTATAAAATAACATATCATGGTTAGTAGAGGCCGATCCTTTGATTGGGCGAGCGGGGGTGCTCATTTCATGACCTTCCCCCCTCGTACCCAAGTTCCCGAGCCGAGGCAACTTTGGTGATGACGGACACGTGGCCTTTGGCACAAGTCAGGGTTTCCAAAATTTCCCCAAAATAAAATATTTAGGTGGCGACTCTGTAATTTGGCAAAGCAGTACAATTTTGGCATTATTTGATTTAGAATCGATTTTCCAAAATGATTTCCCGGATTGGACTCTTTCGTGTTTATCAGTTTCCCATTTCACTTTGTGAGATTAGATTCAGAACCGTGACAAGAGTACAAACTGTAGGACCAATTCGAGCCTCTCCAAAAGGGGGGGCGCGAAGAAAGTCGAGCTACACTTGCTTGGAAAAGCTCGCCAAAAGGCTGACTGGTTGCGGGGTCTGCCATGATGGGAACACAACCCTTGGATCTGTTGTACCGCTGTACCATTTGATCCTCCTTTCACTTCTCGGTGTTAGGAGCGAGAGGTATATTAGGTGGTCCTGTTGAGGTAACCTTTTGACCAATCGACCTAGTTGCATATTGGAAGCCTTAGAGACTATTCCAAACTAGGACAGGTTGCTTACCCGAATGTAGGATTGTTTGAAACCGCTTGTTTGCATAGTGAACCCCTAGCTCCTGACGAAATTAGGACAGGGTAACCCTACCCCATCATATGGGTGTTTTGGCTCTCACTTGCTTGATACGTGCTTTTAGAGTGAAACTCTACAGGAATGTATGTATCAGTTAGAAGTCTAGGTATCAATTTTGGGGCAGAAATCAGTGTTTTAGCATAGTTGTCCAGCTTATGATAACAACTGCGTGTTGTTTCTATTTGAGCCGAGGTGCTTTGCATTTTCTGATTTTTGTTTCTTTTGCTTTATTTTTCTTTTTGCAAGGTAGTGTTTCACAATTGCTTCAAGCACTCTGGACTCGAGTAAGGCGGCATTATCGATCTGGGGATCTTGTGAGAGGACAACTAGTGTTTGCTTCACTGCCCCCGGTTACAAGACGGAGGAGAGTCAGGCATAACTCATCGGTTCATCCGTCACCAGCTTAGCAGTCAGTATCTGGTCAGGCTCAGTTATCTGCTTCTGCTTCGGAAAGGGGATACACACCGGTTCTGATAGATCAGCATCCTGTAATCAACATGGAAGACATGCTCCGTCAACTCCAACAGACCATTGAGGCTATGCAGCTAGATGCTGCCCGCGAAGCCGAGGTCACTACCCGCCAAGCAGAGATTGCATCCCAGCAGGCTGAGTTGATCAGTAGGCTTCAACAGCAACAACAACCACAACAAGCGACAACTTCTGCTTCGTACCCAGCCCTAGTCAGGGTTCCAATACCCGGGTTACAACTAATGTCCAGGAAAATGCAAAGATTTTGGGAGAGCCAGTTCCACCTAGACTTCCAAAGCACCGGTTTACCCAACAGAGGCGCCCCTTTGAGTTTGAGGTCGACCCTACTGCGCTGAAAGTGATCAAGCTTGAGAAGCTCTTTCAATGTGCTTAGGGTGTCAATTCGATCCCGAATATGGAAGACGGCTATACTGATGCGGCGGTGACATTGCCAGATAGGTTTAAAATGCCGCATATAGACCGCTTTGATGGCTCGGGTGATTCCATGGTCCACTTGCAGCTATTTTCAGGCATTCTACAGCCGATGGGCCTATCTAGACTACAGAAGTTATCCCTCTTCGGCCAGACCCTGTCGGCTTTCGCGGCCATTGGTATGCTAAACTTGAAGATTTTCTAAAAAGGAATTGGGAAGAGATGGTTGAGGCCTTTATTGCTCAATACTCCTACAACACACAAATTGAGGTCACAACTCATGATCTCGACGCAAACCACTAGGAACAGAAGGCGGTGGAAGGCCAAGTCCTCCATAATGACCACCCGACTGGCTGAGAAGGACCAGATCCGAATGGTGGTCCGTAACCTACAACCGAGGCTACTACAGAAGATGATAGTCTTACCTCTATCAACATTTGCTGACCTCCATGAAATAGGGGTGCAAATTCAAGATGCAATGAAGCAAGGTCTGATAGATAGTAAGAAAGAGCAGCCTAAGAGGGCTTTCACATGTAGTTCCAATGCAACTACTGGCAGTAGTGCAGCTGCAAGGCCTTCATATGTGGGCATGGTCACCACCACACCTAAAACTGCTAACCCCTTTGTCGGCACAGCCAATACAACCCCTCAAACTTCTAGCCATCAGGCCCGAGGCCAGAGAGTTTTCACCCCACTCTACATGTCTCTATCTGCGGCCTTGAGGGTCCTGATCAGAAAAGGGCATTTGAAACCGTTAGAAAAACACCCATTGCCCGATCCACTCCCTCCTAAACACAACCCAGCTAAGTACTGCACCTTTCACCAACAACATGGTCATGATACCAACCAGTGCTTTAGACTTCATCATGAGATTCAGGATCTCATCGACAACAAAGTGATAGTGCCTCCCGAGAAGCCCAATGTCACTACGAATCCTCTTCCACAACATAACTAAGCCCCTCCACCCAGGCAAATAAACCTCATACAAACATTGGCCGTCCCTTACGACCCCAGCAAATACATCACTCCCTCCCACCTACCCAAGCTGGCGCTTTTCATCCCAAAAAGGACAGATCTGTGCATGATGAACCTGTCCATATCCCAACCTAAACCTCTGGTAGTGACCGTGGTAGATAAAGGTAAAATGTTCTTGGTGGAGAATGGGGACGCCAATTCAGTGCTTGAAGGCCCTATGGATTTATCTGAGGAGGAATACAACCCCTGCCGCTATATTGTGCCACCCACTCAGGCCAAACTAGAGCTGGAGCTTCCAACAAGAGTGGAGGTGAGTGTAGTCCGGGAGGATGGACCAAACCAAAGATTGGATGACTTAGCTGACCTCGAGGAGGACATCAACAATCTGCAATTCTTCGATGAGTAAGATTTGGGGGATGTGCATATTAACTGGTTTAATCTGAATGAATCAGTAGATAATTCGGGGTGGCTCAGTGATGAGTCGGATGTGGATAAGGCACTTCAACCAATACTGGAATAGCCGGAAGCAGGAATTGCTACAAGGGCCGGAACAACCATAGACAAGGGAAAGTTGCCGGAAAGCGCCAGTACTAAGAATTTCGCTCAGGAAATGGGCGTCATAAGTACTGCAAACACTGAACAAGAAGCCGTACTGAAGCGGTTTGAACAAGAAAAGGACGAGAAAAGTCAGAAATCTGGAAAATACAAGGACCTTGCGGGGGATGGCTGTGATGTTAGAGTAATTACAACGGAATTGGACAATTGTCTGTCGGTTGCCGAAGGAGTCTAGTAGGAAGATGATGATCTGCATATTGCCCACCCAAACGAGGATTGGGGCCAAAACCTGCCAGATGACACCTGGTATTTTGAGGAAGTAGATCACATGACTAGAAGCGGGTGATACTTCAAGACCTCACACTTGGACCAACCAGAAGCATCCGGAAAGGATAAGGAGGTTGAAAAACAGAAGGATAAATAGTTGGAGGAAGAAGCTGTACTGAAGCAGCTAAAGAAGATCCAAGCAGACATATCCATCTGGGGGTTGCTCATGGTTTCGCGGGTGCACAGGCAAGTCGTCCTATCAGTAATGAATAAGGCCAAGCTGTCTATCGACACAACTCCCAACCAACTAGTGGGACTTGTCTTCCTGGGAGGGGCCTCGCCTACTTTGACCTTCTCAGATAAGGAATTGCCGCCTGAGGGCTCTGCGCATAACAAACCGCTATACATCTCAGTTGAGTGTAGAGTGAAGTGGGTGCCGGCTGTATTGGTTGGCACTGGGTCTGCGATTAATGTTTGTCCGTCTTGCACAACCTATGCTATTGGCTTGAAGCCAGCAGACTTTGTACTAATGGCCCAGGTGATCCAGGCCTATGACAACACAAGTCGAGAAGTAATGCGGACAATTCGAATCAAAACACAAGTTGGCCCGACGCAGCAGGATATTGAGTTTCACGTCCTAGATGTTCCGACCACTTTTAACTTGGTCTTTGGACGGCTGTGGCTGCACCAAGTAAAATCTGTCTCTTGCACTCTTTATCAGATGCTGAAGTACCCTCTTAGAAAGGGGGTAGCCATTGTGTTTGGAAATTCATCAATCCATCCTCCGCCCGAGGTCACTACATCAGTACTAGAAATTCTACACGGCGATGAGGATGTTTTCCTGTCTGGATTTACCTTGGATGAGCCTCAGGTGGTGCAAGATATCTTGGCTATTGATGAGGGGTTGTACGTCAGTGCCCAATCAGTCTACCTCATGAACAAGCTATGACATGTACCCAGGATGGGATTAGGAAAGAGCGGCCGGAAGGGTGTTACTGCACTGGCCAAAGTGCCACATAACCCTCATACCTTTGGTCTAGGTTACACGCCTACCAAAGAGGATTGGGTAAGAAAAGGGAAGGAAATTAAAGGAAGAGCCAAGGCAAAATAAAATGGGAAGCACTATAAGCTTGTGCACAGGCCAATTCAGGGAACTCTGAACGGCCGTTTTATCCGAGAGGGGGAAGACTTCCCATTTTGCAGTTTCCCTGAGCCATGGTTGAACTCTGAGAAGCGGCATCTGCCCGGCTTTGAGATTTTCTTTGATCTATAGCTACAAGAGAATGAAGCTACAGAAGAACAGACTGACTTAACTTCTGAGACTGAACAGAGTGCAGAGGATGAGTCCAACGACAATCAACTCGAGATAGGAGTAGCGCTAGCTTGTCTTCTTTCGGATCCTCAGATCAAACCAGAGAGCTTGGGGGATGACTTCACCATTTCCATGATCGGAGATCAATTAGGTGAGGACCCTTTCGGTGGTATTCTGGATGCATTTATCGCACCCTCTCTCGTTTGGCAGTTAGATGAGGGCTTTTTGTCCAGTAGTTCTGAATTAGGTAGTGAGTCAGAATCTGATTCCACAGAGTCTGTGCAGTCGAAATCAAATTCCAGTTCTTCTGAGTCGGAGTCCGGTATTCCTGGGGTCGATAACTTGGATGCCGTTATTTTGTCCATGTTGTCTTTTTCCTTTTCTTTTGAGTTGGTTATAACCGAGGAATTGGATGAGCTCGATCTTTTAAATGAAAATATTGTTGCAGATTCCAAGTACTCCTTTGTACCACTTATGTATTGCATTGATCATGACTTTCAAAATTTTGATAAAAACGTTGAGGAAGAAAATTCCTCTGGTTTTGAAATATTTGATTGATCGAGAGGAGGAGAGGTTTGTAGAACCCCTTGTTGATGAAATCATTTCCATTAATGTGGGTACTGAAAAGGATCCGCGTTTGGTCCAGATCGGGTCCACATTGTCTTCAGAGGAACGCAAGTGCTTAGTCGCTTTATTAAAAGATTTCAAAGATGTTTTCGCGTGGTCCTACGAAGACATGCCTGGAATCGATCCTGAGATTGTACAGCATCAGATCCCTTTTGACCCCAAGGCCCGACCCATCAAGCAGAAGCTTTGAAGAATACGCCTGGATTAGGCATTGAAGATTAAGGAAGAGGTCACCAAGAAGATAGACGCAAGTTTTTTGCTGGTATCTGAGTACCCGACTTGGTTGGCCAACATTGTTCCGATGTCGAAGAAAGACGGCAGAATTCGGGTGTGTGTGGATTTCAGAGATTTGAACAAAGCTAGTCCGAAGGACGACTTTCCCCTACCGCACTTCAACGAATTCGTGGATTTCGTCGTAGGCCATGCATTACTTTTCTTTATGGATGGATTTTTCAGGTATAACCAGATTTTGATGGCACCCGAGGACAGAGAGAAGACTGCCTTCACCACGCCATGGGGAACCTATTGCTGCAGGGTGATGCCGTTCGGTCTAAAAAATGCTGGCCATGGGCTACCTATCAACAAGCTGCGACCACTATCTTGCATGATATGATCCATAAAGAGATTGAGGTGTATGTGGATGACATGATTATCAAGTCCATGGAAAGAGAGGGCCACTACACCGCCTTGAAGAATTTCTTCCAACGGATCAGAGAATATCGGTTGAGGCTGAATCCATTGAAGTGCACTTTTGGTGTCACAGCAAGGAAAATGTTGGGGTTCTTGATTACACAGAGGAGCATCAAGGCTGATCCTTCCAAGATCAAGGCCATCTTAGAAATGCCACCACCAATGACTGAAAAGGAGGTTCGAGGCTTTCTAGGTAAAGTGCAATTCATAAGACGGTTTATTGCAAAATTAGCCTTGACTTGTGAACCATTATTTGGTTTCTTGAAACAAGGAAAGAAATTCCAATGGAATGACCGATGCCAAGTTACTTTTAAGAAAATAAAACAGTACCTTCAGAACCCACTCGTGTTATCGCCGCCAGAGCTGGGCAAGCCGTTGATTCTGTATCGGTCAATAACCAACACAACAATGGACTGTATGCTTGCGCAGGAATCTGAGGACAAGTGGAGAAAGCCATCTATTACCTGAGCAAGAAGATGCTACAATATGAGACCCGTTACACCCCGCTGGAGAAGGCTTGCTTAGCATTGGTATGGGCTGCCAGGAAGTTGAGGCACTACTTGTTAGCTCACCCCGTAATTCTGGTTTCGAGATTAGATCCCATCAAATATCTCTTTGAGAAACCAGCGCTTACGGGTAGGCCAGCCCGTTGGTTGCTTCTTCTCTCCGAATTTGATTTGAAATATATGACTCGCAAGTCTGTGAAGGGGAGAGCGGTAGCAGAGTTCTTAGAAGATCACCCAGTGGAAGGGGAAGAAGCAGTAGAATACCTATTCCCAGATGAAGCCATTCTACAAGTCGAGGAAGAAACTTGGACAATGTACTTTGATGGAGCGTCTAACTAGTAAGGTTATGGGATAGGGGTGTTGCTGATAGCACCCGACAATTCTCATGTACCATTATCCTTCAAACTCTGGTTTAAGGTATCGAACAACGAAGCAGAATACGAGGCGTGTATCGCTGGACTGGAAGACGCCCTAGAACTAAGGGCAAAAAGGTTGGACGTCATCGGGGACTCAAACCTGGTTGTATCTCAAGCAAAAGGAGATTGGAAAGTTAAAGAAGAAAGAATGAAAATTTATCACCAAACCCTGGACATTCTGATTCCTAGGTTTGAGAAGTTAACCTTCATGCATCTGTTAAGAGAGAACAATAGGTTCGCTGATGCTTTATCAACTCTATCTTCTATGACAGACATCCCTTTTGGAGTCCAGATGCATCCAATCATTATTGAACAGAGATATATATCGGCCTATGAGTTGATCGCCGCAACAGATGAAGTACAAGATCAAAACCCCTGGTATTATGATGTCTAGAACTTCATAGAAAAGGAAGCTTATCCACAAGGAGCAAATGCCAAAGATAAGAGGGCAATACAGCGAATGGCTGCTCAGTTTATCATCTGCAGGGGTAAGTTATACAAGCGAGGCCATCTGGGAATGCACAAACTGTGTGTTGATGCAGAAGAGTCGAAGTACCTAATGGAAGCCATCCATGCAGAAGAGTGTAGAGCACGCATGAGTGGAGTAATGCTAGCCCAGAAGATTCTCAGGCAGGGCTACTACTAGTCAACTATGGAGGAGGATTGTATCGGTTTTGTCCGGCGACGCCACAAATGCCAAATTCATGCAAATCGTATGAATATTCCATCGTCGATGTTTTATAGCATGACTTCACCATGGCCGTTTTCAATCTAGGGAATTGATGTTATTGGGGCAGTTATGCCAAAGTGATCGAATGGGCAAGAGTATATCCTAGTGGCAATAGACTATTTTACAAAGTGGGTAGAAACCCAATCCTATGCAGTGCTGAAAGCATTTCGTGTAGCGAAGTTCATCAGGAATAACATCATTTGTCGTTATGGGGTCCCGAATGAGATCGTTTCAAAGAATGGCTCCCATTTCAGGAGAGAAGTGATTGACTTGTTGGAGAAATACAACGTGGCTTTTCATAAGTTATCCACATATCGGTCGCAAACCAACAGAGCTATTGAGGCCGCCAACAAGAACATCAAGCACATTCTACAGAAAATGGTTGAGACTTACAGGGACTGGCCAGAAAAATTGCCATTTGCTCTCTGGGGCCGGAAAACTTCGATTCGGACATCTACTGGGGCAACTCCATATTCTCTTGTTTATGGGATGGAGGCTGGTCTACCAATTGAAATAGAGGTACCATCGCTGCGGGTTATGGCTGAGTGCTAGATAGCAGAAGTGGATTGGCAGCAGAGCAGGTTCGAGGAACTAATGTTGTTCGATGAGAGGAGGCTGAAAGCACTGTACCATGTTCAAGGTTATCAACGTAGGATTGCCAGGGCTTTTAACAAAAACGTTAAGTCTCGGAATCTTAAGGAAGGAGATTTGGTGCTGAAAGACAACCGAGCTCCCATCCATGACCCTAGGGGCAAGTTCATACCCAATTGGATTGGTCCTTACATCATCAAAACAATCTGGTCAGGTGGAGCCGTTATTCTTGTGGACCTGGATGGCCTGGAATTTTCCCAACCGATCAACATGGACAAGTTGAAGAAATACTATCCTTGAGAGGCTCGATGGGCCGAAAACCTAGAAAGACAACCTAGGCAAAAGTTAGAGCAAAAAAAATTAGAAATAAAGAAAAACTGAGCTCGCAAGGTTGAAAACTCAAAAAGGGCAGCCTTGGCAAAAGTTAGAGCGTAAAAGGAGAGAGTTAATACTCGAGTGAACCTGAACCGAACTACGTAAGGCTTGATTCCCATCTTTGAGATCCATAGGCAGCTTCATTCTGAAGTTCAGCCGTAAACACTTCAAATTCAACTGTTCTATCCATGAGATTGAACGGGTTATCTTTGTCATTTTTGTATCCAAGAGTTCGGTTGCAATCCTTACCCTGAGAGAAGAGCTAATTACGATACAGTGCAGTGCTATTCAATCTAGGGGCAAACTTCCATTTTCTGGATTCGGGATTGTACATTTCGAGGATTGATTCCAAGTGTGTCAAGTTGTGATCCTTATCGAAAATGATGTTGAAAAGTTTTTAATAAAAGTTGATTTTGTTCAAATTAATCTTTTTACAACTTAGACCATTTTTTGACCAAAAGGAAAATTTTCAGTGCTCACAACTCCAATTTCATTGATTTCAATACAAAATTCTCTAACTCTCGATACAAATCAAAGTTGCTTTTATTACATTCAAAAGAAAACTTGAAAGTACAGATCAAAGCAATAAACTTGAGGCATAGATAAATCAAGTGTTCCTGCGTCCCCTTCCAGAACTTGTGGAAGCTTCAGATGCAGAAGTAGGCCCGGTTCGCGCCTCATCCTTGAGCCAAGCTATGCATTCGCCAGAAAGGGTGCAACTAAAATTGGGAGCAAGAGCCAGAAGTTCTCTTGTCCTCCATGCAGCATGGAGTGGGATATCAAGCTAGTTGTGAGCCTCGAATTGGAAATGAAGCCAGATACTCTATCCCCTTTTCTGGGCAAGCCTGGTCGTCTCCAAACTGACGCCTGAACTGGAATGGAAAATAGAAGACATAGTGTGTCAAGCCAATCAGCTGAATGCCGGGTTGCCGGCACATACTATAACTCATCTCGGACAAATCAAGCTTGGGGCAACGCCAAGTGATGTCCACAGCAGACCTGTTGCATATCCAATGGCACCACCACCCCTCGTTCAAAAACTCAACTAGCCGTTGGCGAAAGAAATAGCCTCGTGCTGAATATGCAGGGCAACAGTCCACTACCTTCAACCTATCCGTGAGCCATATCTGGGGAGGGATGAAAAATAAGAGATTAAAATAATAGAGAGGTGTATGAGGAGAGAAAAAGTGAGAAAGGGTTTTGAGAGGAAAACAGAGCCTAAGTGCCGAGTGATGTCAGAAACACATATGAGATGGGGTGGGAAACATTACCTGCAAAAGTAGTGGACTTCCTGTGAATTTGGTCGCCTCCCGCTGATGGAAGGCATCCAAGCCCATCAAAGTCTCGACCAATACTAAGCCAATACAGCTCTTGCCCTCTTTCAAACCTTGGGCCACTTCGATCAAGTGAATGCTAGACCCTCCGAAGCCCGGGGCAAGAAGAAAATGAGCCAACATACACAAACAGAGGGCATGCTGCCGAAAACTCTGCTAAATATAGTCGCCGTGGTCGCCGGCATCAGAAAATTGATGAATGAGGCTGGGAATGTCCAGCTCTCCATTGTCAATCAAGGATCGAGCTTCGTGTAAAGTGAGCCCACATAACCTTCCTAAGGCCTGGATGTGACCAAAACAAGACTGGGGCAAGATTTCCTCGTCACGCCAAGATTCCATAAGAACTTGAAATTCTTCGATTGTAGGGCATATCTCTTGCCCCCTGAAGCGGAAAACATGTGTAACCGGGTTCCAACACCTAGCCCCGACATGTAGGAATGAAAAATACAGAGGTGTACGACTTAGCCGGAATAGTGCATTTATCTCAAAACCCTAGAAATTCACTTTTTCTGAGCCATCTAGAATTGCAATCCAATTTGAGAGTTTTTCAGTGAAGAATGGCTCCATTTGTGGCAAAAATAAAGCTGGAATCAAGAAACTACGAAGTCCCAACTTTTGTAGAAGGCACTGAGTGGAAGACATATGGCAATAATCTGGAGGTCCCTTGCACTAATGGCCGATCGGGTAGTGCTAGTAGCCGACCGGCCACCTTTTCTAGCCGACCGGCCACCATTGGTGGCCAACAGCCACCATTGGTGGCTGACAGCCTCTGTTTATGGCCGGTGGCCTCCTGATTTGTCCTCTGGTCTATCCATGTGTTGAGAGTGCTAAGAACCTGTGTTTTGTTCTGCTCTTGGTGCATTTTGCTGTCTTGTTTTAAGAGTTTTGTTGAGTCGCTTTTATGTTATTTCAATTTGTTTATCGAGTTGTTTTGTTGTTCCTTATCAAGTTGTATTTTTTTTTGTTTATCGAGTTGTTGTTTTGTTTATTGAGTTATTGCATTAGTTGTTCATTCAGTTGTTTTACTCTGTTTGTTATGTGTTAGTCGGTTCATTACCCGATTAAGAAATTGCCAATACAACGTACAATATTCAATTTCCATCAATCCCATTTTTGTCTAAAATGGTGCAATGCGATGCCCAAAATGTAAAACACAACACTTTTTTCATAAGCTGATTTTCATTCCAATCATGGTTTCTTTTTTACAAAAGAGTACAAGTCTTTTTCTGAGAAAACAAAAATGTACAATGTGCTAACACTACTAGCAGAAAGAGACTAAGCGAGAACATATGAATCGGTGCCAACCACGTCAAGATCGAGAGGCCCTCTTCATCCTCTTCCTAGGCATGGACTCAGAGCTATCTCCATCAGCGCCACTGTCATAGGCCACCACATCTGAGCTAGCCGTTGAACCTGCCTCAGCATCATCTCCGCCCTCAAAATCTGAGCCAGCGTCGTCGTCTTCGTTCTCAGATGACTCTGATTGTGGACTCGCTGCCTCCTCGTCCTCACCCGTCTCATCATCATCATCGTCCGAAACGGGCTCTGAAGGGCCACTCTCGTCATGGTTGCCCCTAGCTCTGCCACAGCTGGGTGCCAGAGCCTCCTGTCTCTCTCTCTCTCCCTACTACCGGAGCAGGCACTGATGGTCCTACTGCAGCTCCCGTTGGAGCGTCCGATGTGGCTGGGATCTAAAAAGAACAGTTTGTCAAATACATCAGTCGCGGTGTATATCAGATGCAAAAATGATGTGCAGCATAAGTGAATGAATGCAGTATATGAATGCATTGTATAAATGCAATGTTTCAGTGTAATGTGTTAGATCAGTGCAGTGTGGAACAGATTACAGTTGAAATGCTGATGTATCGGCAGGAAGTTTCATTGCATGAAGTGGGAACTGAAGGAAATTACCACAATTCTCTAGAGGCTGAGCAGGTTTATGCTCCTCTGTACCATCTCCATCAGGGAAGCCCCTAGCTCGAGAGCCTGCCCGGTGTACTCTATAGGTTCCTGCAAGTCCGTTGAGAGGATCAGTGTTCTGTAAGCATAACTGAAATGAATTAAACATGCAAAATGTAAAGTGTGGTACATACTGGAGTCGAGCCTCGAGCCCTGACAAGCTCGTACCCGGCTGATGTGGGCTCAATAGGGATCTGGTAAGCCTCCCCGTTATGCTTCCAATAGGTGAGTATAGCAGGCAACTCTGGCCACCCCGTCCTCTGTCTCGTTAGAGAGTCTCTCCTGCCATGGGTCCTGGTCACCCTGGCCCCTCTGTCTCTCTCTCTCTCGCAACTGGAGCCCTCGCTCTCTCACCTCCATGGGCACCAATCAGAGATGGCATGAGGTATGTCTGAATGAACGCTGTATAATCACCCTCGACTCGAAAAAAGTCAGCGTCCCAGCCCCTGGTGAAATCAATCATCTCCTAAAAAGTGAATTTCTCTGTGGCTCTCATATATGTCGGAGGTGCCATGGGAACTACCAGCTCGGGCACGCCAATGGTCTGGCATAAGAACCACTCCCCTAAAAACCATGCCCGACAAACCGGGCCTTCGAGCAGGAGCTGGAAGCAGGAAGCCTATCGAGCACCAGCAAACTGATCCCTGACTCCCTCAGGCATCATCGCCCAAGGCTGCCAAGTGATCTACAAATGGAGATTGCGTAGATTGTTAGCCGTCATTAGATATTGCGTTATGAATCAGAATTGAAGGAAAATGGAAATAACAGTGAATCTTTAGTTACCTCAGTTACGGTCACAATATCAAAGTATCGACGGAACAATGGAAAGGACTGTCGGGTCCTCTGCTGGCATCTCCCGTCATACCAGAGGGAGTATGGTATGACAGGAGGCATCTCTACCTTCGGCTTCGGGGTGAGCGTCGGGGTGAGCGTCGGAAAATAGGTATATACCCATAGCTGCAGAAAGCGAAAGGGCAACAGTGAGTATACCACAGACAAATACAGTTAATGTAGAAAGTAGAACGTATAGTGATGTGTACAGAAAGTGTAAAGCAGAAAGAAGATTGTGTGTGTACAGTGTACAGAGAGTGCAAAGCAGAAAGCAGATTGTGTGTAGTGCAGTGTACAGAAAGTGCAAAGCAGAAAGCATGGTTGGAAATACGAAATAGAAAAGTAAAGCATACCTCCCAAGCCCTCCAATAGCCTCCAATCAAATGCCCACTCATGTGGGAGGTCAAGCTCATGTATCCGTATAAGGTGGCCAGGCCAGTGCCACCCCAATTGTAGAATCGGACACGAGACAAGTCCACCAAGGTGCTCATGAGGTATAGCCCAACAGTGTTCGCCCGATCGGCAAACAAGGTGGTGCCAAAGCGGATCATCAGGAAACCTCGGGCATACTGTTTGTTCTCCTCTCGGGTCGCTGGTGCCGACCGTCTGTAAAGATCTCCAAACCAGGTGTATCAAACCATCCCTGATCGAGAGATAGGTGGGCGTGTTCCCAGCAAATAAATCCAGGCGGCCTCCCACTCACCCATATCAGTATCGTAAGGAATCGAATGACCCCCCACCCCTATGCCAATGAGCATAGAGAAGTCAAAGGGAGTCATCGTCATCTCCCCTACGGTAGAGAAGTGAAAGGAGTTGGTGGTATCCCACCACCTCTCTACCAAGGCACCCAGTAAAGGCCTACTCACTATGAGGCGTGAAAGCCCCATGCAGAATGTGCCAAAGCCGGCCTCATCGATGATATGGTGAACATCGTCGGGGAGCTTCATGTACCACTCCCTCGCGGAGGTGGTCCCATATTCTCTGATGGCGTGTGAATCCCCCTGTGATCAAGACAAGCAGATGAAAGGCAATGTAAGTAATACAGTGCAAGAGCGTGGTTTATGCTAGAAATGTAAGGTACATTAGGAAAATGTAAGTATACAATGTATACCTCGGAGGCGCCATAAGATAAATGAGACTCCGACTCGTGCAACAAGAGGTCCTCTGGTGCACCTCGTGCAAACCCTCTGAACTGACGAATGCTATCCGGTGGTAGCACATGCATCTCAGAATGGTACATCGCTGGGTCAAAAGGTCGAATGCTGAGTGGCAATGGCTCAAGCTCTGGATCATCCACCTCCATCTCTGGAAAAGCTCCGTCATGTGGAATGTCGTCCGCCATCTCGAAAGAAATTGAGAATATGGTCGAAAATGGGAAAAATAGGTGGAGAATGCCAAAAGTTAACAAAAGTCAACTCTTAGAGAGGAAAAATGGGAGAAAAAGTCAAAGCTAGAGAAAAGGCACTGAATCCAAGAGAAACTCTAGGGAAACAAACCTCAAGTGGTGAAAATGAAGAAAGAAGCACCGAAATCGACTTTCAATTGGTTCAAAATGGAGTAAACTAAGAGAGTTTAGCGAAGAAAATGTTTATGTGGCGTTGGAAAACGCATATAATGCTCGGATCTAATGAGAAGGAAGGTTTAGAGAGGGGGTGAGAGACTTTCGGACTTGAGGTTGTGGGGAAATGAAGTATAGGTGTGTATATTTAAAGGCCCAAGGTGAAATACCCATTCTGCCCCGAATCTGCCATTGGTGGCCGACAAGACCAATTTGTGGCCAACAGTGCTTAGGAGTGGCCGATGGGCGTCCGGCACCCCTCCCTGGTGGTCTTTCAGTTCCTATTGCTCCTAGTTTGGTGTTTTCCTACTGTGTTGGTCCCTGTTTCCTGAGAGGTGCAAGGGAAGATTACTGTCGAGCTGGAGTTCTCTCCGCGAAGGCTTGAAATTATGTTCTCGGTGATCATTGTTTGCCTCTTGTTGGACGAAGTGTATCCTTTTTGAATATTGCAACTCTTTTGAGAGGTATATCAGAGAGTTTCCCTTTTGAACCTATTCCATTAGAACATTTTCATTCTTGCATAAGCTACGCATTCCTTCATTGCGTATGTATGTCATGCATTTTGTACTTTAGCATAGAGCCTACTTTTAATTGTGCATTGAACATGCGTTTTGTACTTTAGTGTGTAACATGCTTTGCATAAGATATGCATTGTTGTTATGTTGCACAGAATATGCATGTTGCATTATATTGCATTGTACATGCTCTTACATTTGCATAGAAAATGTTTGTACCTTTTGCATAGGACATATGTTTGCTATTGTTGCATGGAATATGCATTTTCGTGTTACATAGAACATGCTCCAATTTTCGTTGCATAGAATATGCTTTTGTTTTGTTCCTTGCATGTTGTGCATGAAACATGTCCTTAACATTGTGTCATGGTTATTCGTCTTGCATAGAACATGCACTCTTGCTATGTTATGCATGTTGAGATTCTTTCTTATGCAGGCACGATATTGTATGTACGGTTCACTCTGTGGGGGCCGAATATTGGGAGTCGTAAAGAGGTCGAATAGTTGAACTTGGAGAGTCGAAATATATAGCACTCGGCACTATCTCGCATGCTCAAATCCTACCCAATTCGGCCAAATAGCCGGTTGAGCAAGGGGCCGAGTGAAAAGCGCTTTGCTACAAAAGAAGCCGAATGGAGAATTGAAAGTGGGCCCCATCCCGAGGCCCAAGAAAGAAAAGATATAAATAGAAGAACATCAGCCAAAAAGAGGTATGTGAGAACTAGCATGTTTAACTTAAGATACAAGCAATCAAGAGAGTATACACTGACTTATCCGTCAGAGTGCTAATTCTGGCACCCCCGACCAGAGTGTTAATTCTTTTTTAGGTGGCTAGCAGAGGATCACGAGCGTCCCCTAGGATCTGAAGAGTATTTCCAAACCACTTCTCCATAATTGGCGCCGTCTGTAGGAATACTCAAATACATCCATGGCGGTGTAGACACCCCATTTTTGACCGACCTTAAGACTCAGACGTCACTGATTGAGCGCTTGGTGATGTTGCATAATGTGCTCGTTCAGAAGTTTCAGAGTTGCGGCCGTGAGCCCTGCCTCCGGACTTCCGAACCCTCTTTTGTACTTTACCTCGGTTTGCGAACCAGGCTCGGTTTTCTTTGTTTCTTTTCCTGAGGGGAGGGAGAAGTCCCGTAGACCATCTCTCAATGGCCGTGGGCTACATTTGGCGGCCGTAGGCCATTTTGCCCATTTCGGAGTCCGGTTTCCGGTTTTTCGGGACCGTTGTCCGTGTGCCTCGGTTCGGGACCGCCTAACCATCTCCGTTTGCTCTGATTTTTGGCATGCATCTTATTTAATCCCTTTTGAGGGACACTGGGGTCTGAGAAACCCACTTCGAGGTCGAATACCATTCTCGGTGTTTAACGGGCAGTTTCCGGGGCCCCGAACTGCGTGTTTTGGCCCCCGAACATTCATTTTGCAACGGTTTTCGTTCATTTTTGGCAGGTACCTCTGTTTTATCACTAAGAAGGTCACTGAAGGTTGGGAGGCCAGTAATTGTTGCAGCAACCAGTTATACATCCTCCGACGCCCTCCGGCGCCCGTTTTTTCGCACTTCCGGGCTAATGTTGAACACCTTGGGGCCATCTTCTTGAACTTTCAACCACATATTTGTGATGTACACACTTGGGAGGATCCTAAAAAGTGGTGGCCGGCCATTAATTCAATTTGACCCTTTTGAACCCCTCCTTCCGGGCTAATGTTGAACACCTTGGGGCCATTTTCTTCAAACCCAAACCACATATTTGTGATGTACACACTTGGGAGGATCCTAAAAAGTGGTGGCCGGCCATTAATTCAATTTGACCCTTTTGAACCCCTCCTTCCGGGCTAATGTTGAACCCCTTGGACCCATCTTCTTGAACTTTCAACCACATATTTGTGATGTACACACATGGGAGGACACCATCATGTGGTGGTCGGCCACTAAATCTGCTTGACCCTTTTGACCCCTAGCCGGCCGGCTAGGGGGTGTGGCCGGCCGGCCACCTGCAACCAAAGTAACTGGCCGGCCGAGATCCTTGCACTGTTCACTTTACAGCTATAGAGCTTTATCCCCCAGAAAATATCAATATCCGGGGGATATTTTGTGGGGGAAAGTTGGCCTCCTTTTCCCCCACCTTTACACCCCCTTTTTGGCCCTTATAACCAGCTGGTGGCATCATATTTTGGGGTTAGAAAATTTGTTCTTCAAGCCTCAAGATCCATATCTCCCTCCATCCTTCTCATTTTTCTAAAAAAACCTTAAGTCCTATACCTTGTGTTCTTCATCACCACCAAGCTCTACCATCACCACTTCATTTCCAGCAACAAGGAGAGCTTCTCAAAGGCTAAAGGAGCTGCAAATTGGTCCAAGAAGCAACAAAAGCTTTAGTCTTCAAGGGTGAGTGACATTTCTCCTCTTTTGACCCTTTTTCTTGATCCATTTATAAGCCCTATATGCTTTTTGTTTCAAGCTCCGGCCCTAACTGAAAGTGGCCCTCTTTTGAGCTCATTTTCACTTTTCATTAAGGGCTCAACCCTGTTTGAGCCCTCCATGATGCACTTGCTTCATTAATCCTCTTATATGTCATAATCTTGCATGCTACTTTTGGCCCATGAGCAATCTGTTTTTGAGCATGATGTAATCTGTGAATGTGCTTATTTTGGGCCCTTCTTCAACATTGTTGAAGGGCCCCGCACCATTTGATGCCTCCATGTGCCACTTGTAGTTATATCCCTTATTTGGCCCCCATTTTTGCATGCTATGGCAGCCTACCATGCTTTCGTTTTTGGCCATTTTACAGTTCTGAAAATAGTCTTATTTTGGTCCATTCTTCATGTTTAATTTAGGGCCTTTCATGGTTTGGGACCTCCATATGCCACTTCATGTTATATCTCTCTTTTATTCCCCATTCTTGCATGTTTTGTTAGCCTATCATGCTTTTGTTTTTGGCCATTTTACAGGCCTAGAGATAGTCTTATTTTGGCCTATACTTCATGTTTCATTAACATTTTTTTTTCTGTTTGGTGATTATTTTGTATACTTCATGTTATAGCACCTTTTGAGCCTCAATCTTGTGCCTTTTTTTAGCATGTTTGTATATTGATTTGAGGTTTTCCATATACTGTAAACATTCATATTTTTGGTCCCTCTTCAATGTTTTAGAAGGAAATTTTTCAGTTTGGATTTTGCTTATATCACTTGCTTCATTACCCCTCTCTTGGCCCCTATTCTTGCATGCCATTTTTTGCCCTACCTATGCTTGCTGTTTGGCCATGTTTATAACTGTGAAAGTGCCATTTTTGGGACTTCCTACCTTCTGTCTTTGCATTACATGTCCATATTGTGCATGTTTGGCATAGCTATAGGCCATTTCGGGTGCCTAAATTCGCATTTCGGGACAATTCCATGCATTTAGTGTCATTTCGCCTCATTTCGGGACTGTTTTCCCCCATATTTTAGTGCTGAAATTCTATTAGAATGATTGCTTCACATTCCTATGTCATTGCATCGCATTATATCATCGCCTCGGTTTGCGTGCCTGTGTGCACGCATTTCGAGGTACCTCATTTTCATCCATCGGCATCCTATGTGAGTGTGGCTGAGGCTCACTCATGTTGGTATAAGCCCATATCATGTTTTCATGTCATTTGCATCGCATTCTGCCATTGCCTCGATTTGCGTGCCCGTGTGCACGCATTTCGGGGCGCCTCATTTTCATCCATCGGCATCCTATGTGAGTGTGGCTCAGGCTCACTCATGTTGGTATAAGCCCATATCACATTCTCATGTCATCGCATCGCATTCTATCATCGCCTCGGTTTGCGTGCCCGTGTGCACGCATTTCGAGGTGCCTCATTTTCATCCATCGGCATCCTATGTGAGTGTGGCTGAGGCTCACTCATGTTGGTATAAGCCCATATCATGTTTTCATGTCATTTGCATCGCATTCTGCCATTGCCTCGGTTTGCGTGCCGTTGTGCACGCATTTCGAGGCGCCTCATTTTCATCCATCGGCATCCTATGTGAGTGTGGCTGAGGCTCACTCATGTTGGTATAAGCCCATATCACATTCTCATGTCATCGCATCGCATTCTATCATCGCCTCGGTTTGCGTACCCGTATGCACGCATTTCGAGGCGCCTCATTTTCATCCATCAGCATCCTATGTGAGTGTGGCTGAGGCTCACTCATGTTGGTATAAGCCCATATCATGTTTTCATGTCATTTGCATCGCATTCTGCCATTGTCTCGGTTTGCATGCCCGTGTGCACGCATTTCGAGGCGCCTCATTTTCATCCATCGGCATCCTATGTGAGTGTGGCTGAGGCTCACTCATGTTGGTATAAGCCCATATCACATTCTCATGTCATCGCATCGCATTCTATCATCGCCTCGGTTTGCGTGCCTGTGTGCACGCATTTCGAGGCGCCTCATTTTCATCCATCGGCATCCTATGTGAGTGTGGCTGAGGCTCACTCATGTTGGTATAAGCCCATATCATGTTTTCATGTCATTTGCATCGCATTCTGCCATTGCCTCGGTTTGCGTGCCGGTGTGCACGCATTTCGAGGTGCCTTATTTTCATCCATCGGCATCCTATGTGAGTGTGGCTGAGGCTCACTCATGTTGGTATAAGCCCATATCATATTCTCATGTCATCGCATCGCATTCTATCATCGCCTCGGTTTGCGTACCCGTATGCACGCATTTCGAGGCGCCTCATTTTCATCCATCAGTATCCTATGTGAGTGTGGCTGAGGCTCACTCATGTTGGTATAAGCCCATATCATGTTTTTATGTCATTTGCATCGCATTCTGCCATTGCCTCGGTTTGCGTGCCGGTGTGCACGCATTTCGAGGCGCCTCATTTTCATCCATCGGCATCCTATGTGAGTGTGGCTGAGGCTCACTCATGTTGGTATAAGCCCATATCACATTCTCATGTCATCGCATCGCATTCTATCATCGCCTCGATTTGCGTGCCCGTGTGCACGCATTTCGAGGCACCTCATTTTCATCCTCCGGCATCCTATGTGAGTGTGGCTGAGGCTCTCTCATATTAGTATAAGTCCATGTTACATTTTCCATGCCATTTTAGCCATATTACATTGCATTCTGTCATTTCCTCGGTTTGCGTGCCCGTGTGCACGCATTTCGAGGCATGTCATTCCATAACATTGTGTATGTTAGGATTGTACCTTAGTCGCATTTCATGCATGTCATGCATATTGCATCGTGTTCGGGATAAGAGTTAGCCCTGGCACGGGAAACGAGGTGCATTTCGTACTCCGAGTGACAGAATATGTCTCAATTCCCCAGTCACCGACACTCCGGATCATCCATGATGGAGTTAGGTTTTATTGTGTTTTCCTGTGCATTCATCCTATATTGAATTGTGCATTTCGATTCCTCGGCCATCATGCCTCGGTATGCGTGATTGGTGGCACGAGGATCGAGGTGTGCATATATCTGTGAAAATACATTTCTATGCCCCTTTCCTGCTATCTGTCGCAGCAAAATGAAGAATCAGCAACTTTTCGGAGCTTGGCACGCTTTCCAAGAATAACTGCTAAACAGAGGCTAATTGGGGCATCCCGGTGGATTTCCGCGCGAGGCAACCCGGACATGCATCATCCATCAGAAGCGAGGCAGTCCCTGGCTTGCACGCCAGTTTTACAGCTTTCTTAGTTAATTTGTTAATTAATTAGGAATTTGTATATTATCCGGACTGTAATATTTGGACTGTAATATTCTTTCATTTGGGACTGTATATTTATTTAGACCCTCTGCGCGAGGGCAAAACTGTAATAAGTGTGCGTGAGTGTGTTGTATGTCTTCCAACCCCACATCTTTCTCCCTTTTATTTATCCGCTTATGATGGTTAGATTAGGGCATATTTAAATTAGCATACAGTATGACAGCATGTTTGCATTCATTCATCTGTTTTGCATGCACCGGGCTCGGCGCATCATACTAACTGCATCGTATTTTCGATTCCAAGTTGAATACATGCTAGTTGTAGCATTTCACATGCCATGTTTTAGAATAGCCGAGCCTGCTATAGTTGCATTTTGCATGTGTTGCATTAGGCATTTCTGTATACTTAGGATCAATGCATGATTTCTAATGAGTTTTTGTTTTGGCTTGGAGTACCTGGTAAGCTTTATGCTTTAGCATCCTTGCATGCGTGTGAGTGACTGCCATAAATAGCACGCTTACCATGAGACTATGTGCTTATATGATATAACTGCCTGAATGCCTGTGGGTGAAGGTTGGGTTACTTAAATTGGAATAAATCATCAAATGTTTTAAGCCTACTTGCGAGTAGCAAACCATCTTTCAAATAAACAAGCATGAAATGTTTTGTTCCAATTCGGGCGACCCAGTCTATACTTATATGCTGTGTGCATCACATAGTAACCTAGGCTAATAACCGGAATAAGAACACACAAAGTTTTCAAAAATAGATATCACGGTTAGTAGAGGCCGATCTTTGATCGGGCGAGCGGGGGTGCTCACGAAGTGACCTTCCCCAATCGTACCCAAGTTCCCGAGCCGAGGCAACTTTGGTGATGACGGACACGTGGCCTTTGGCACCGAGTCAGGGTTTCCTAAATTTCCCATTAAAAAACATTTAGGTGGCGACTTTGTATCTGGCAAAGCAGTCCATGTTTGGCACTTCTTTCAAAAATTTGTTTTCTCAAAAACGATTTGCCAGATTTGGACTCTTTGGTTCAGACTTAGAACCGTGACTGACAAAGTCGAGTCCGAGCTGTAGCGAGGTCCCCCGCGGGCTTGTTACAATTTCTGGCGACTCTGCTGGGGATTTAGAGAACTTGACTCGAACTCGTGATATCTGTTTTTGACTACACTTGTGTGTTTCTTTGCATTGCATTTGCATTGGTGCGCCTAGGACACCGTGTTTGCCATCTGCTATTCCTGAACGGTTTGCCGGAGGCTTGTCTTGTCAAGGCATGACCATAAGGCTGACCGGTTGTGGGCTCTGCCAGTATGGGAACACAAACCCCGGTTTTACGGGGGCACCCTCTTTGACCTTTCGACCTAGTGCATATTCGGATCCATAGTGACCATTCCAAACTAGGACAGGTTGCTTACCCGTTTATAGGTTGTTTGAAACTGCTCTGTGCGTAGTGAAACCCTAGTTCCTGACAAAATAGGACAGGGAAACCCTACCCCAATATAGGGGTGTTTTGGCTCTCACTTATCTGTTATGTGCTTTAGAGTGTGTCTCTACAGGAATGCATGTATCAGTATATGAGTTTGGGCATCAGGCCTGCGGGCATCAGTTCAGTATATGAGTTTGGGTATCAGGCCTGCGGGCATCAGTTCAGTATTGTCAGTATCAGGCCTGCGGGCATCAGTTCAGTATTATGGGTATCAGGCCTGCGGGCATCAGACAGTATTTGAGAATCAGCTATCTACGGGTATCAGATTCTGTTTTAGGAGACAGTGATACGGGGATAATAATCAGTGTTTGAGGATAGTGTGTATTCAGCTTATTGACTGTGTGTTGATTATGCCCGGCTGTGTGTCATGCATTTTATTTTAAGCTGTTATGCTGTCCGTTTATCTGTTTATTTATTTCCTTTTCGCTTTATTTATCTTTTGCTAGCTCAGTTCTAGCACAATTGCTTCCAACCCAGCAGGCATTCCCCAAGCACTTTGGACGCGAGGTCGTCGACTCCATCGATCTGAGGATCTAATCAACGGACAGCCAGTGTTCCATTCTCTACCCCCTGTTACCAGAAGGAAGTAGAAAAAGCGCAGTGTATCTGAACAAAGATCACCAAAACAGTGGTTTCCCCCATCAGTGGACAGTCGGATTGAGATCCCCATAGAGACAGATCTACCAGTAGTTCAGATAGATCAAAACAGTATGACGGCACCAACAGGAGTTGAGGAAATGATGCGCCAAATGCAGGAAACCATGCGGGCCATGCAGCAGGATGCCGTTCGCCGAGATGAACTCGCTAAGCAGCAGGCCGAAATTATGACCCAGCAGGCTGAGCAGATTACCAGACTTCAACAACGGAATACAGCATCTGCTTCACAACAAATTCCTCCTCCGGCGAGGGCTCCATTACCTGAGCAGACACCTGTTGTTCAGAACGCTCCTCCAAACACTCAGAATACTGTGCCGACTATCCAGAATTTGCAAGAGGACACAAATCTTCCAACGGTCCAAGGTCCATACACCCAATCACCCGGACTCTCCCTTCGAGGTCGAGGTTGATCATACAGCTCTGAAATTGAGCAAACTGGAGAAGCTCTTCAAGAAATCCCAAGGGGTCAGGGCTATGTCGGATATCGAAGATGGATATACCGAGGAGGCCGTAACACTCCCCGATAGGTTCAAAATGCCACAAATCGACCGCTTTGATGGGTCCGGCGACCCCATGGTCCATCTCCGACTGTTTGCAGACATCTTGCGGCCAATGGGCCTAACACGACCACAGAAGCTCTCACTATTCGGCCGAACCCTGTCGGGTGTGGCCGCCCATTGGTAGGCAAAGTTACAAGATGAAGTGAAAAAGAATTGGGATGAAATGGCTGAGGCCTTTGTCGCGCAATATTCGTACAACACTCAGATCGAGATCACAACCTGTGATCTAGAAACGACAAGGCAAGAGCCCAAGGAAACTTTCTCGGACTTTGTGATCCGATGGAGGGCAAAGGCGTCAATGATGACTTTAAGGCCCACTGACAAAGATCAAATCCGGATGATTGTGCGCAATCTCCACCCAAAGTTGATACAGAGAATGATTGTAGTCCCCTTTCCTACTTTCGCAGATTTACATGAGATGGGGGTGCAAATCGAAGACGCAATGAAACAAGGTCTGTTTGACCACGACAGAGAACAACCGAGGAGGACGTTCAACCGTAACAACAATGCGGGCCCGAGTGGCGTTGCAAATACAAGAGCCTCGGAAGTTAGTATGGTCACCACCACTCCCCCTCCCCCTCTAAGGCCCATGGCTGCCACACCCTTCTCCGGCGCGTCCGGAAGCAACACAGAAACCAACAGATTCCAACCGCGAGGCCAAAGAACCTTTACCCCACTATATATGCCCCTGACCAAAGTTCTGGGAATATTGATCAGGAAAAATCATTTGAAACCCCTGGAGCCAAAGCCATTACCGAATCCACTCCCCCCTCTTATGACCCGTCAAAGTACTGCGCGTATCACCAACAACACGGTCACGACACCGACCGTTGTTACAGATTGCGTCATGAGATCCAGGATCTTATTGACAAACAGGTGATCGCGCCTCCTGATAAACCCAATGTCACAACCAACCCTCTCCCACCACATAACCAACCTCCCCCTCCCAACAGAATTAATTTTATCCAGACTGGGGTCGCATCTTACGATCCTAGCATCTATATTACGCCCACCCACCTACCCAAGCCGGAGGTGCTCCTCCCCGACTGCACTGACTTCTTGTGCATGGTGGACATCTCCAAAACCCAACCAGAACCGATGGTGGTGACCGTCGAAGACGGGGCAGGGCAGATTTTGGGAGAGAATGAGATTGTTGAATCTGGGACTGGACAGAGTTTTGCTGGGGGAGCCTATGATCCAAGCAAGTACATCCTATCAACGAGCCGAATTGGGCTAGGTATAGAATTGCCAAAGACAGGAGAGCTATGCACGATCCGGGGGGATGGATCTGGGCTATGGGCAGATGATCTGACAGCCGTAGAGGAGGACTTTGCCAACTTGCAATTTTTCGATGACCAGGAACTGGGGAATGCGTCAATCAACTGGTACGATTATGAGGGATCAGCGGAGGCCACTGGATGGCTCAAGGATCAACCAGATGCAGTGGGGGAAGCCCAACCAGAACAGAGCCCGGCAGGGGCAGAAGTATCAGTTGTGGCCGGAATGGCCGAAAGTCAAGTTGTATCGCCGGAGAGCGCCGGTGCTAAGAATTCCGCTCGGGACATGGGCATTATGGATACGGGAATTGTTGAACAAACAGCTGTACTGATGCAGCTGGAACGAGAAAAGTTTGAGGAGGCTGAGAGAATTAGGAAAGCTAAAGGCCCTGAGGGGACTGAAAGTGCTGTGTGCACGAAGATAGAGAATGCTACGAGCATGTTGACAGGGAATACTGCAAGTGCAACTAAACCGGAGCCAGACAGGTGTCTGTTGGCTGCCGATGGAATGTGGTGGGAAGACGATGACTTATGTCTTGCCCACACGGATGAAGACTGGGGAAATAATCAACCGGATGACACTTGGTACCTCGATGAGGTTGACCATATGACGAGAAGTGGGCGGTACTTTAAACCCCCACACCTGGACCAACCCGAGGCATCCGGGAAGGATAGAGAAGCGGAGAAACAGAAGGAGAAGCAGATTGAAGAGGAAGTTGTGTTGAAACAATTAAAGAAGATACAAGCAGACATCTCCATCTGGGGACTGCTAATGGCATCACGAGTACATAGAGAAGCTGTCCTATCTGCTATGGACAAGTCCAAACTCTCCATAGACACCACGCCTGAACAGCTGGTTGGGCTGGTTTTCCCGGGAGGAGGTTCCCCGGCATTAACCTTTTCAGACAAGGAGCTACCGCCTGAGGGCACAAATCATAACAAACCTCTCTATATTTCTGTGGAATGTAGAGATAAGTGGATACCGGTGGTACTTGTTGATACCGGGTCTGCGATTAATGTCTGCCCGACCAGAACGGCATATGCAATAGGGTTAAAACCCGCGGACTTCGTCCCAACTACCCAAGTGATCAGAGCATACGACAATACCAGCAGAGAAGTGATGGGGACTGTTAAAATTCAAACCAAGGTTGGTCCAGGACAACACAGCATCGAATTTCATATCTTGGACGTTCCCGCAACCTTTAACCTACTTTTGGGGCGACCGTGGTTGCACCAGGTCAAAGCAGTCTCTTCCACTCTACATCAGATGCTAAAGTACCCTCACGGGAAAGGGGTAGCGATCGTTTTTGGGAATTCATCAATCCATCCGCCACCGGAAGTGTCCACACCTGTCTTGGAGATCGAGCACGGCACGGAGGATGTGTTTTTGTCGGGGTTCACTTTGGCCGAGGCTCAAGTGGTGCAGAATGTCATGGCTGTGAATGAGGGTATGTACGTTAGTGCTCAATCTATCTACCTCATGAACAAGCTAAAACATACTCCCGGGATGGGATTAGGGAGAAGTGGCCGGAAGGGCGTCTCAGTGTTGGCCGAAGTGCCACACAACCCTCACGCCTTTGGACTGGGTTATCTGCCCACCAAAGAGGACTGGGTGAGGAAAGGGAAAGAAATGGCCGGAAGGGCCAGAGCAAAGATGGCCGGGAAGCCATTTGAGTTAATGCATAGGCCCATCTGGGGTACCCTAAACGGACGCTTCGTCCGGGAGGGGGAAGATTTTCCATTCTGTGGCTTCCCGGAGCCATGGCTAAACGCGGAGAAGAAGCGCATGCCTGGTTTTGAAATCTTCTTCGACATACAATTATCTGGGGATGACGTTGCCGAAGCGCAGACAGACCCACCAACTGAGGCTGAGCAGTGTGAAGCAGTGGATCTTGAGAGCACAGAGCTTGAAATGGGGGTAGCACTGGCGTGTCTACTATCAGATCCTCCGATCGGCCAAGTGTTCTTGGGGGATAACTCTTCGGTTTCTATGATTGGAGATGAAATAGCTGCGGGCTTTCCAGCGCCGATCTTGGATGCATCTATCGCACCTTCTCTCATCTGGCAATATGAAGAAGGCTTTTTATCTAGCAGTTCCAGGTCAGGTAGTGAGCCGGAATCTGATTCTACCGAATCTTGTGCGTCGGAATCAGATTCCAGCTCGACTGAGTCTGAGTCCGGTATTCCTGGGGGTGATAACCCGGATGCCACAGTCCTGTCTAGGTCGTCATTTTCATTTTCTTTGAGTCTGTTGTAACAGAGGAATCTGACGGCTTGGAAATATTTAATGAGAATGATGTGGATGTGGTTTCTGAGTATTTTTCTGTGCCTTTGATTTATTGCTTAAATCAGGATTTTCAAAATTTTGATGAAAACAACGAGGAAGAAATTCCTCCAGTTTTGCAACGTTTAATTGATCAAGAGCAGGAAAGATTTGTTAAACCTTTAATGGATGAAATCACTACTGTGAATGTTGGTACTGAGAAGGACCTGCGGCTGGTCCAGATCGGGTCCACGTTGTCTTCAGAGGAGCGCGAGCGCTTAGTCACTTTATTAAAAGATTTCAAAGATGTTTTCGCGTGGTCCTACGAAGACATGCCTAGAATCGATCCTGAGATTGTACAGCACCGGATCCCTCTTGATCCCGAGGCCCGCCCTGTCAAACAGAAACTCAGAAAGATTCGCCCGGACTGGGCTCTCAAAAGTAAGGAAGAGGTCACCAAGCAAATTGACGCAGGGTTCCTGCTGGTATCTGAATACCCAACTTGGTTGGCCAACATTGTTCCGGTGCCAAAGAAGGACGGCAGAATTCGGGTCTGTGTAGACTTCAGAGATTTGAACAGGGCCAGTCCGAAGGACGACTTTCCCTTGCCACACATTGATGAATTGGTGGATTTCACGGCAGGACACGCTTTGCTTTCGTTTATGGATGGTTTCTCAGGCTATAATCAGATAGTAATGGCACCCGAAGACCGGGAGAAGACTGCGTTCACTACCCCGTGGGGGACATATTGTTATAGAGTGATGCCATTCGGGTCGAAAAATGCTGGAGCTACGTATCAACGGGCAGCAACTACAATATTGCATGATATGATCCATAAAGAGGTCGAGGTGTATGTGGACGACATGATTGTCAAGTCCAAAGAAAGAGAAGGCCACTACACCGCCTTACAAAAATTCTTTCAAAGGATCAAAGAGTTTCGGCTGCGACTGAATCCCCAGAAATGCACGTTTGGTGTCACAGCAGGGAAGATGCTAGGGTTTCTGATTACACAAAGGGGCATCGAGGTCGACCCTTCCAAAATCAAGGCCATCTTAGAAATGCCATCACCAAGGACTGAAAAGGAGGTGCGAGGCTTTCTGGGTAAAGTGCAATTCATAAGACGGTTTATTTCTAAATTAACCTTGAATTGTGAACCACTTTTTGGTCTTCTGAAGAAAGGAAAGAAATTCCAATGGGACGGCCGATGTCAAGCAGCTTTTGAGCAGATCAAAGAGTATCTACAGAACCCGCCCGTGTTGTCACCACCAGAGCCGGGGAGACCGTTGATATTGTACCTTTCGGTAACTGAGACTACCATGGGCTGCATGCTCGCGTAGGAGTCAGAAGACAAAGTGGAAAGAGCCATCTACTATCTGAGCAAAAAGATGCTGGATTACGAGACCCGCTATACACCGCTGGAGAAGGCTTGCTTGGCCTTGGTATGGGCAACCAGGAAGCTGCGGCACCACCTGTTAGCTCACTCTGTAATGTTGGTTTCGCGTTTGGATCCCATCAAATATCTCTTCGAGAAACCAGCACTTACGGGTAGGCTAGCTCGTTGGCTGCTGTTGCTCTCCGAATTTGATTTGAAGTATGTAACGCACAAGTCAGTAAAAGGGAGAGCAGTAGCGGAGTTCCTTGCCGACCACCCGGTTGAGGGGGATGAAGCGGTTGAGTATCTATTCCCAGATGAAGCCATTCTGCACGTCGAAGATGAAACTTGGACGATGTACTTTGACGGAGCGTCAAACCAGTATGGGTATGGGATAGGGGTGTTTCTGATAGCGCCTGACGATTCTCGTATCCCTTTAGCATTCAAGCTCCAGTTCAAAGTCTCGAACAATGAGGCAGAGTATGAGGCATGTATTGCTGGCCTGGAAGTAGCCCTAGAACTAGGGGCAAGACGGTTGGACGTCATTGGGGACTCGAACCTTGTTGTGTCTCAAGCAAAAGGAGATTGGAAAGTCAAGGAGGAAAGGATGATAATTTACCACCAAACCTTGGATTTGTTAATTCCTTGGTTTGAGAAGCTAAATTTCACCCACCTCGTAAGAGAGAACAACAGGTTTGCAGATTCACTGGCAACTCTATCTTCTATGATAGATATCCCGTCCGGAGTCCGGATGCGTCCAGTCATTATTGATCAAAAGTTTACGCCAGCATACGAGTCGATTTCCGCCATAGATGAGGCTCAAGACGGCAACCCCTGGTATTACGACATCTGGAACTTCTTGGAAAAAGAGACATATCCACTAGGGGCAAATGCCAAGGATAAGAGGGCCATCAGAAGAATGGCAGCTCAGTTCATTATCTGTGGGGGTAAGCTGTACAAAAGGGGTCATCTGGGAATGCATAAGCTCTGTGTAGAAGCTGAAGAGTCGAAACGCCTGATGGAAGCCATCCATGGGGGGGAGTGCGGTGCACACATGAATGGAGTAATGCTGGCCAGAAAAATCCTCAGACAGGGCTACTACTGGTCAACCATGGAGGAGGATTGTATAAGTTTTGTTCGGTGATGCCACAAGTGTCAAATTCATGCAAACCGCATGAACATCCCGCCGTCAAAGCTGTACAACATGACTTCACCATGGCCTTTTTCGGTCTGGGGAATTGATGTGATCGGAGCTGTTACCCCGAAGGGGTCAAACGGGCATGAGTTTATCCTAGTAGCGATAGATTATTTCACAAAGTGGGTCGAGGCCCAATCATACGCGGTGTTGAAGGCGTCGCATTTCGCAAAGTTCATCAGAACCAACATCATCTGTCGCTACGGGGTGCCAAACGAGATAATTTCAGATAATGGTTCCCACTTCAAGAAAGAAGTGATAGACTTGTTGGAGAAATACAATGTGGCTTTCCATAAGTCATCTACATACCGGCCGCAGACCAACGGAGCGGTTGAGGCCGCCAACAAGAATATCAAGCATATACTGCAGAAGATGGTGGGAACCTACCGGGATTGGCCAGACAAGCTGCCATTTGCTCTGTGGGGCTACAGGACTTCAATCAGAACTTCTACTGGAGCAACTCCATATTCATTGGTCTATGGAATGGAGGCTGTTCTACCCATCGAGATTGAGGTTCCGTCGTTACGAGTATTGGCTGAATGCCAGATAGCCGAAGCAGATTGGCAGCAAAGCAGATTCGAAGAACTCATGCTCTTTGATGAAAGAAGACTGAAAGCACTGTACCACATCCAAGGCTATCAACGCAGAATTGCCCGGGCTTTCAACAAGAAGGTTAAGTCCAGGAATCTGAAAGAAGGAGATTTGGTGCTCAAAGACAACCGAGCTCCCATCCATGACCCAAGGGGCAAGTTCAAACCCAATTGGACTGGTCCTTACATCATCAAAGCTATCTGGTCAGGTGGAGCTGTGGTTCTGATGGATCTAGATGGCTTGGAGTTCTCACAACCGATCAATATGGACAAGTTGAAGAAATACTATCCTTGAGAGGCTCGCTAGGCCGAAAACCCGAAAGGGCGACCTAGGCAAAAGTCAGAGCACAAAAAATTAGAAAATATAAAAACTGAGCTCGCAAGGTTGAAAACCCACAAAGGGCGGCCTTGGCAAAAGTTAGAGCGCAAAAGGAGAATGAAAATACTCGAGTGAACCTCGGCCTGAACTACGTAAAGCTTGATTCCCATCTTTGGGATACGTAGGCAACTTCACCTTGAAGTTCAGCCATAAACTCTTCCCCGATCAACTCTGTCCATTCTGATCATCTCAGTCATCTTTGTCCATCAGCATTTATCGCGATCTCCGGTACAGTGCTGTTCAGACTAGGGGCAACTTTCCGTTGCCGCAACGGTGCAAAGTTACTCAAACTAGGGGCAACTTTCCGTTGCTATGAAGTGCCGCGTTGTTCTTCAGACTAGGGGCAACTTTCCAGTTGCAGGGATCTGGGGTTGTGCATCTCAGTGACAGATCTTCGGCGTGTCCAGTTCTGATCCACATCAAAAATAGTTTTGAAAAGTTTTAATAAAAGTTGACTTTGTTCAAATTAATCTTTTTACGACTAAGACCATTTTTGGACGAAAAGCGGAAAATTTTCAGTACCACAACTTTCAATTTCATTATAATCGAGGTTGCTTTTTAGTACATTCATAAAGAAAACTTGAAAATGCTAAATAAGCAATAAATTTGGGGCATAGTTGAATCAAGTATCTCTGCGTCCCCTCCCAGAGCTGGACGAAGCATCTGATGCCAAGCTAGGCCCAACCTGTGCCTCCTCATTGAGCCAATCCAAGCACTCATCGGACAAAGTGCAACTGAAAGTGGAAGCAGGGGCCAGGAGCTCTCTAGTCCTCCATGCTGTGGCATATCGGGCAAGGTGTGCACCCCGGATCGGGAAAGCGGCTGGGTACTCAATCCCCTCCGGTGGGCAGGTCTGAACATGACCGAACTGACGCAGGAACCGGAACGGAAAATAGAATACGCAGTGGGTTAGACCAATCAATTGGATCCCAATCAGCCGGGACATACTATAGTTCATTGCCGGGAGGTTGAGCCAAGGACAACGCCAAGCAATGCCGTCTGCGGACAAATTACACATCCAATCGAACCACCACCTTTCGTCAAGGGCATTGACTAGGTGCTGCCGAAAGAAGTAGCCTCGAGCTGAATAAGTCGGGCAAGAGTCCACAACCTGCAACTTGTCCATTAACCATACCTGGGGGAGGGATGGAAAATGAGAGAATAAAGAACAGAGAGATGTACGATGAGAGAAAAGTAAGACAAGGGTTTTGTGAGAAAAACCGAGCCTGAGGGTCGAGTGATGTGAGCAAATATATATGTGAGGTCGGGTGGGAAACATTACCTGCAGCAGCAGTGGACTCCCGGCGAACCTAGTCGCCTCCCGGCGATAGACAGAATCTAAGCCCATCAGTGTCTCGGCCAAGGTCATGGCAATACAGCTCTTCCCTTCTCTCAAGCCTTGGGCGACTTCAATCAGGCGAATGCTAGCCCCGCCGAAGCCCGAGGAAAGCAGAAAGTGAGACAACAAACATAAGTAGAGGGCGTGTTGCCGGAAACCCTGCCAATAATGGTTGCTGCGGTCACCAGCGTCGGAAAAACAATGGATCAAGCCGAGGATGTCCAGTTCCCCACTGCAGATCAGAGATCGAGCGTCATGCGCCGTGAGCCCACACATCCGCCCTAAAGCCTGAGCATGGCCAAAACGGAGCTGGGGCAAGATCACTTCAGAGCATTCAGACTCCATCAAAACCTGAAAATCTTCGAAAGTGGGACACATCTCTTGGCCGCCAAAGCTAAAAACGTGCGTCACTGGATTCCAGAACCTTGCCGCGACATGGAGAAAAGGGAGCTGTAGCGGAGTACGGCTCAGCGTGAATAATGCATTCAAGCCGAAACCCCGGAAGTTCAGCTTTTCCGAGCCATCTAGAGAAGAGATCCAAGATGTGAGATTTTCCGCGAGAAACGCCTCCATCTTTGTGTAAAACTAAGATGAAATGAATGTTCCCGAAGTTGAGGCTTTTATAAAGGGAAAAACACTATTCACGGGGACACGTGTCAAAAACCAGGTGGCTGCAGGAATAAGTGGCCGGCCGGCCACCTTTTCTGGCTGGCCAGCCATTCTCTTTTTCAAAAAATGGCCGGCCAGCTGTCTCTCTCCACAAATTTGGCCGGCCGGCTCCCAAAGATGGCCGGCAATGCTGCAGTGTATCCCCTTGGCCCTGTTTTACCCTTCGAGGGAAAATTCCAAGCATTTCCGTGCAACGGGAGAGTCAAAGACCTTCATTTCCCTCTGTTTCGGATGCGTTCCGGTGCCCAGATCGTCAGAAGTACGCTCTGTTGTTGCTGAGTTTTGTTTATCGAGTTGTTGTTTTGCTTATCGAGTTGTTTGTCGAGCGGACGTGTTTCGTGTTTTTGAGTCATTGCGCTCTGTTTAAGCAATCTTTGTTTAAGTCTTGTTTATTTGCGTTATCAACGTTATTGCATTTTGTTTATCGAGTTGTAAACTTGCTAAAGGTTCTGTTACATCTTAGTAAGTTGAGTTGCTTAGTTTGTTGCGTCGGTTCACTACCTGACTTGGTGATTACACAATGCGCATTCCCATTCAAATTCATTCTTTTCTTGTGCGAAATAAAATGATGCGATACGATGCTAAAGTTTGAAATACAAACACCTTTTCAAAAGCTATTTCATTCCATCATGCTTTACAACGAGCAAAGGTACAAGTTTTACAAAAAATAAAACTGCCTAACAATGTGCAAAGTGCTACAAACTACTAGCAAAAAGAAAAATAAAGCAGGAAATAACAGCATCAATGTCCTCGGGAGCGGGAACGAGAAGCACTCCTCATCCTCTTCTGCGGGACAACCTCTGCACCATCATCATCATCTGAGTCAGAGCTGTCATCCTCAGGATCCCCCTCAGCCTCGCCTCTGTTCCCCGAACCAAGACCGGAGCCCCCCTCCTCAGCAGATGTCTCTGACTGACGGTCGGTAGCCTCCTCCTCCTCCTCCTGAGCAACCTCCTCCTCCTCATCAGGCTCCGCCTCTACAACGTGAGCCCTGTGTCTACGGACAGGCCCTCCTCGAGCTCCTCGAAAAGGCCTAGAAGGCCCGGCTCCTCGGAAAGGCCGGGATGGCCCAGCCCCCTGAAAAGGCCCGGGTGACCCAACTCCCTGAAAAGGTCCAGATGACCCAGCTCCCCAAGGAGGCCCAGGTGGCCTGGCCTGCGGCTGACCGGACCATGAAGGCATCTGAAAACAAAGAGTTCAATTCAAATATATCAGTCCAAGTATATACATCAGATGCAGATACAAGCAAAAGCTACGTGAAGTAGGTGCATGTAAATACAGTGTCCAAGTGGGGTGTGTGTCAGATGTGCTCTACACAAGTAGTCTATTGATGCAGTAGAAATCAACATGTCATCAGAAGTATGATAAATGCCAGAAAACTGAAGGGTACCTGAATGCCCGCGACAGACAACTGTGCCTCCCTACGCAGGACCATGCCCTCGAGTGTGGCCACCAGTCCAACCACCTCCTCCATGTACCCTCGCGGTGGCTGCAAATATGAGCTCATAATCATCAGTGAACGAAAGAATGTCTAAACGTCTGAATGATGAATGAAAAACAGTGGAGCATACCAGCGGTGAGTCAGGATCAATGGCGTATCGATCACTGGGCATCGGAGGCTCTAGCGGGATCGGGGTCGGAGAGATAGCCCCATACTGCCACGCCATCAACTCAGTCGGCATATCTGGCCATCCAGGATGAGGATAAGTCGATGGAATCGGAGGAACCGGTCTACCCCCACCTCTAGATGTACCAGCCCTACTAGTAGAAGGGGCGTCTGCAGCCCGAGCTCGGGCTTGGCCCGAGGATGACATACCGGCAGGCCTCGTCATCGGGGTACCAGCTCCCGTCAATGGAGGCATCAAATATATGTGACGGTAAGTGGCGTAGTCCCCCTCCTCAAGATATAATAAAGCATCGCTACCCAGCATAGCGCCGACTACCTCCGAGTAAGAGAGCCTGTCAGCAGTCCGCATACTGACTGGGGGTACTGCGGGAGGATCCTGAGAAAGATACCCCCATACCTGGCGCAGAAAGCGTTCCCCCAGAAACCATGCCCTGCCAACCGGCCCCTCGAGCAGGACCCTATACTGGGAGATGTCCGACCCTCCGGTATACTGAAGTCGGAGACCATCACCCAGGGGCGCCTGTAGACGCCGCGCCCGCGTGGGCCTCGCTACTACAGTTCGGACTCGCAATTTTTGTTGTCACGGTTCTTAATCTGAACCAAAGAGTCCAAATCTGGCAAATCGTTTTGAGAAACTGATTTTTGAAAAAAGTAGTGCCAAACATGGACTGCTTTGCCAGATACAGAGTCGCCACCTAAATATTTTAAAATGGGGAAATTTAGGAAACCCTGACTCGGTGCCGAAGACCACATGTCCGTCATCACCGGAGTTGTCTCGGCTCGGGAGCTTGGGTACGATCGGGGAAGGTCAGCTATGAGCACCCCCTTTCGCCCGGTCCGAAGACCGGCCTCTACTAACCATGATATCCGATTTTGAAAACGTTATGTGTTCTTATTCCAATTATTAGCCTAGAATTACTATGTTATGCGTGCAGCAAACAAGTATAGACTAGATTGCCTAATTTGGAAAGAAACATTGCATATTCGTTCATTTTGAAAATGCTTTGGAATTTGCTACTCGCAAGTAGGCTAAAACACGGATTTCAATGAGTTCTTCCAACTCAAACAATCCAACCTTCACCCACAGGCATTCAAGCAGTTTATAACACATAAGCATCTAGCTACATGTTAAGCGTGCTGACATGGCAACATTCACACTCATGCGATATGCTAAAGCGGAAATACTTACATCGTACTCCGTGCCAAAACAAAGAACTTGTTAGCAAACATGCATGATCCAAGTCCATGTTAAGTGCCTAATGCATCGCATACAAAGTGTTGCTAGAATAGGCTCGGCTATCCTAAACATGGTATGTGAGAAATGCACAACTTTCACATATTCAGTTTGGAATTTGACATACATATGCAGTTAGCATGATGTACCGAGCTCAATGCATGTAATACAAATGCATGGATGCACGCATGCATAGCATAAGGTATGCTAATTTAAACGTGTCCTAATACTAACCATTAAAGCAGGTAAGTAAAAGGGAAGGAAGAAGTGAGGTTGGAAGACATACTCACCACCCACGCACACTTATTACAGATTTGCCCTCGCTCGGAGGGACCGAATAAATATTACAAATTAATTAACTACGCAAGCCAATTAATATTACAAATTGCCTAATTTAATTAACAAATTAAATAGACTAAGAAAAACAGTAAAACACCTCGAGAAGCGCGCCGCCATGCACAAGCTGCCTCTATTTTCCTTCCTTCACTTCTCTGGAGGCTGTCAAAACCTCAGGGTTACTTCCCTGGGCACTGGGGAGTACCACCGGCTGAGTGGGATCATCACCGGCATTGGTATGTGTCCATCGGCACAAAATTGAAGCTGTCGGCAGAGAAAAGGTTGCCGGCCGGCACCTTACACTGCCGGTCGGCAAAGAAAGTCTGCAGGACCTGCAACTCACAGCAACAGAGGGCAAAACAAGGCATGGCAGCACAATTCAAGGCATGTATGCACCAACCATGTCTCTTATCATTGTAATGACTCAACGGGACATGTGCCTCGGTTCTCGGACCACCAATCACGCATTTCCATGCATGATGGCCCAAAGAAACAAGTATGCAACTTTGATTTCAAATGCATGCAAACCAATCAAACAAATTAGGCCCAATTCCTATCACCATTTCAAGGAACAAGGCATGCATGCAAGATGCAATGCAACCTAGGCATACAAGCTAAGAATGCAACATGGCATGGCAAGGCACTTATGCAAGCATACAAGCATACATATGGCAATGCAAATGGATGGCAAGATGGACTTATACATGAATTAGGCAGCTCTAATAAGGCCTAAAACAGTGGCCATTAATGCCTAAAATGGATGCTAAGCACACATGCACACACACACATGTTAAGACCCAACACTTAGGCACAAAGCAAGCAACATTCAAGCACACTTGAAAGAGACATTCATGGACTAAAAGCATGCAACATAAGCTCTGAAAATCATGCTAAAACAAACCTCAAGAATCATTTAAATGGCATTCAAATGACTCAAAACAAAAGCACGAATAAGCACCAAAACATGGAGCATTGCTACACAAGCTTATGTGGCATTAAAGAGACATGCAAGGCAATCCAACAAGCATGGAAATGGGACTGAAATGGCATGTAGGATGATCCCAAATCACCAAAACAATGCAAGGATGGCATGCTACACATGCACATACTCAAGGCCAATAAGCCCAAATACAAAGGAGCTGTATCAAGCATGCCAAAATCGACCCAAACACTTATGGACAGACCTAAAACATGGCAAAATAAGCACATAATCTTCACAAGACTAAGCCTAAAACATGCTCCAACAAAGGCTAACAACCTAAAACATGTTAAGGCATAAATAAGGCATTACATGGCAACTATGCTAAGCATGCATGGAGTTCCAAAACCAACTTAAAATCATGTTATATCATGGATATATAAGCATGAAAAACAAACCAAACATGCTCAACACACACTCAAGCATAGGCTTCCTTAAGAGGCCAAAACATGCCCTTTTCAAGGACAACAAGGAGAGGGGGTGGCCCTCTCCTTCTTGGGACTTCAAGGCATCATCTTCACCACTGAAATCCCTCAAGATTTCAGTGGTGAAGAGACCTCAACACCAAAATCCCGGAGCTAGCACAAAATGGCTCAAAATGAGGCCTTTTAAGGCCTAAGGGTGGTCAACAACCCTTAAACAACAAAACACTCTTAATAAACAACAAAGAGGGTCTAAAAGAAGAACTTTTTTATGTTATACAATAAGCACAAAAATAGCTCTAAGATGGGTATAAAATCAATGCAAAAAAGGGGAAAAATGGGACTTGATTCTCACCCTTGAAGCCTCCTTTACAAATGGTGCTCCAATGGCCTCCTTTAGCTTGAATCTAACACCAAAACTTCAAAACAAACCCTTTAGAACCTCAGCTCCAAGAGGAAGGTGAAACACTAGGTGTTTGTGTGCAATAGTAAGACACAAAACACCTAGTGCACAAATGAGAGGGAAAGAGAGATAGAGAATGTATCTAACTCAAACCCTAGAACTAGAGCTTCTCTCTGTGTTTTTCCCTCTCTAAAATGTCTCAAAGTCTCTCCCTTTAGCCCCCAAGAGAGAGCCTCTATCTATCTCTCTTGTAAAGCTTACAAGACAAGCTTTGCAAGAGGGAGATCCCTCCATACACGTGTATGGAGGGGAGCAAAAGCAAGACAACTGTCTAAAAATATCTGCAAAAGAAGATGAACAGCAATCGGCCGGTCAAAAATGCCATCTTGGCCAAAAAGAGTGCCGGTCAGCAACAAAGAGTGCTGACCGGCAACAAAGAGTGCCGGTCGGCAAACTATATTGCCGGTGGCAGAAAAAAACCAGCCGGTGGCCTCTAGCCAATGCCGGTGGTGGGTGGGGATGGTCTACAAGCCCTACCCTGCCTCTCCAAGGCAAAACACAAGTGTTCGGTGTGAAACCGGACACTAAACGGTCGAGTTCGGGGATCCCGAGGCAAGGCGCGCGAGCCAAGACCTCCGGGAACTCCAAACTAACACAAACATGGAAGATCACCGTGTGTTCAAACGGTGACGTCCAAGTCTTGAGGACGGTCAAAAATGGGGTGTCTACAGTTGCCCCTCTTTGACAGAACTCGAAAGTCATAACAATGACGGGAGTGAATGTCAAAGCCCAGAGACGACCCATTTTTGACAAGGCCGAAGACTTAGACAAACATGCAAGACAAACAAGATATGCGCCCG
The DNA here is from genome assembly GCF_055761805.1 of Camellia sinensis. Classification (NCBI taxonomy): domain Eukaryota; kingdom Viridiplantae; phylum Streptophyta; class Magnoliopsida; order Ericales; family Theaceae; genus Camellia; species Camellia sinensis. The sequence goes on from NC_138967.1 coordinate 57,025,300, forward strand.
AAGGCAGGGGCAAAATGCAAGACAATGCACAGAGCCGAGCATAACCTATGATCATGCAAAGAAAGCTGTAACGAAGCAAACATGCGACAGTTTTAAGCTAGCATACCAAACTACACTACAATGCAGAAAGGATGTAAGAGAATTATGGAATTCTCAATACGTCTCACTCGGGAGATACAATACCTGTGCGGCTCGTCTGGTTGCACCAGCTTCAAATGAACCGAACATACAATATCGTGCCTGCAAAGAAAACAAACTTAATAGGTACAATATGGTTAGCAACATGCATGACAATGCAAATGTGGATGCAAAACGAAATGCAATATATACAAAACAACGTATAAACAATGCAAATGAAGAAGCAATGTAATTGAAACAATGCAAGCTACATGCAAAGCATTTGAATCGTGATCCAATCACGAGCGGTTCGAAACCACACCTATGTCAAATAGATTGATGGAGATGACAAGTCTGTCTACCATAGAACGGTCAACTGAACTATGAGTATTGTAGACAGACACAAGAACAAGTATTGGGTGGAATTGACATAAGTGGGGAGACAACCCGCTAGAGAAAGGACAATGATCCTAATGCCGGATGCAAAAATTACACTACAATGTAATGGAAATGAATATGGCACGCAGGCCAAACCAAATCTTGCCTAGGAAAGGTATGTACGCATACAGGCCATGTGTAACACAGAAAAGGTGCCGCAACCCTCAACCAACATACCAGCGTGGAATCGGCGCGATACACATGCAGAACTGTGTTTTAACATGAAAAGTAAGGGCACATACCAGACCAAGCTCAACATGGAAAGGCGCAAGCCATGGGCGGAAGGCGATGCAATGAATGCATGCAACCTACAATGCAATATGTACAAATATGCAATGGAATGGATATGGATACAATGGATATGGCATACAAGCCAAACCAAATCTTGCCTAGGAAAGGCATGTACACATACGGGCCATGTGTAACACAGAAAAGGTGCCGCAACCCTCAACCAACATATCAGCGTGGAATCGGCGCGATACACATGCAGAACTGTGTTTTAACATGAAAAGTACAGGCACATACCAGACCAAGCTCAACCTGGAAAGGCGCAAGCCATAGGCGGAAGGCGATGCAATGAATACATGCAACCTACAATGCAATATGTACAAATATGCAATGATGCATGACAATGCAACTATTTACGATGATGTGTAACAATGCATGTTTTTGTTTGTTTTTTTTTTTTGAGATGCACATGATGCATGGAATGCGCGACTACACCCGGCTTAAGATGACGCAACTTATCAAAAGTCGTTCGGGCACGACAAACACCGAAGGAATTGCACCTTTAGAGGATTTAAGGTCTCTTAGACTGTGCGTGTTTAAGGTCTCGCCAGACCGCTAAATACCTGTCCGGTTCGTCTGGTCGCTCCAGCCTCAAATGAACCGTACATACAACATCGTTCCTGGAAAGAAAACAAACTTAACAGGTACAATATTGTTAGCAATATGCATGACAATGCAAGAATGAGGCACGCATGCCGTATGGAATGTAAGTTGATGCAAATGAACTTATATGCCAAATAAACAAAACGTGCACATCAATGCACTGGAGGTTTCGCACCTCCCAAGGATTTAAGGTCTCCTAGACCGTACGTGTTTAAGGTCTCGCCAGACCATGGTGCAAAATGTATGCATGACTATGCATGTTTTTTTTGTTTTTGTTTTTTTTTGAAATGCAAATGATGCAAGCGATGCATGTTGCATGGAATGCGCGACAACACGCGGCTTAAGATATGTACAAAGCAATAGTGTGCACACCAATGCATTAAAGGTCTTGCACCTTCCAAGGATTTAAGGTCTCCTAGACCGTACGTGTTTAAGGTCTCGCCAGACCATACGCGTTTAAGGTCTCGCCAGACCATACGTGTTTAAGGTCTCGCCAGACCATACGTGTTTAAGGTCTCGCCAGACCATAGTGCAAAAATGTAAGTGTGGTGCACAAAACAGTGCGATGCGCAAAACAGGGCGATTGAAATACAATGCACAAAACAATGCGACAATTAGAAATGCACAAAACAGTGCAATACGCAGAACAGTGCAAGTGAAATACAATGCACAAAACAGTGCGACAATAAGTGCGACATGCATGCCACACGGAATGTAAATGGGCTTAAATGCGCAACAACGCACGTATTCCAGAATGCATGACAATGCATGGAATGGAAATGCAATGATGATGCATGAGAAATGTGCACGACAATGCAAAGGGGTGCGTGTTGCAATGCATGTAACACGTGCATAACAATGCAAATGTGTGGCGCATGATAGCGCGATGTAATGCACTGAAGTAGTGTGATGAACTCGTGCGACACACATGGGGCAATTTTTGAATTTAAAAGGATACAAAAAGGATACACCTTGCACGAATTCGAGTGCCACGTACTGGAGACACGGCCTGCGGTCAGAACGGAGGCCGGTTGAGCGTTGGAGATGCACTTTCTTGCACTTTCTTGAGCTATGAAGACCCAAAACAACTCAAATGGCCTAAACAAGGCAGTGGGAACCCCACCGGCCAAAAGGGGAGGCCACCGGCATAAAAACAATTCTATCGGCACCAAAAAGTGCCGGCCGGCACAAAACATTGCCGACCGGCAAACAGTTGCTGATGCGGGGCAGTTTTGACTTTTTACTTTGGGTGTTTTAAAATAGGGCTTCAAGCCCTATTTCCTCACTTCTCCACCGCCGAAATCCCTTGCCCTCTCTCTCTAGAGTGTTTTTCTTTCACTTTTCGTCCATTTCTTCGCGTTCTACGCTCGTTTCGTCGTCGGATTCGCGATTCTCTTCGCGTTTCGGACATTTTCCACCGATCACATTTTCGTTTCGGTGCCTCTTTTGGCGTTCCCGCCTTTTCGGTGTTTGTTCCCCTCACTTTCCTCTTCATTCCTGTGCCTTTTCACATTCCGGCCTTCCCGGTCATTTCCGACCCTCTCAGGAGTTGACTTTCCGGTTGACTCTTCGTATTCCGGCCCGGTTTTCCTTTTCCCGACCATTTTCACACCATTCTCTATATGGCGGACGACATTCCACGTGGCGGGACTCCCCCGGACCACGAGATGGATCCCGGGGTCGAGCTCTTACCACTGAGCGAGCGCCCGTTCGACCCGGCGACCTACCGGCCGGCGATCCATATTCTGCCCCCCGACGGCCTGCGTCAGTTCCGGAGCTTCGAGAGGCATGTGGCGCCTGAGCTACTACTGCGTGAGCCTACCTCCCACCTTTCATTCGGCACTTCTGAGGTAATTCTCTGTCTTCTGTTTTACTTTCCGCAATGTAGGATACAAAAACTGTCATAGTTAGTTGTACTCTTTAACTGCTTAAATTTGATATACCGTAGACCGTAGTTGACTGTAAACATACATACAACTGATATCTGTTTGAGACTGACACATGCACACACACTGCACTAGCCCTGAATCACTCAAAGACACTGCACTCACTGTATTCTACTGCACACACACTGGCACCCAGTATTTGTCTGAATCCGTCAAACTTGCACACATGCCACATCTGTTCTGAAACACCCAAACACGCTGACACAGCACACGTATTTCACTGCAAGCACACCGGCACCCGGTATTTGCCTGAATCTGACAAACTTGCATACATGCTATATCTGTCCTTTCAAAACTGCATGTTGAATGTTGTCTTGCAATTGTTATTTTCTGTTTACAGGAGGGTTCCCATACCATTCGCGGGTATGGGAATACTGGTGCACGGAAGTGGTATGATGAGCTCCCTGACGCAGTCCGACGCATCGTAGACCGAGCGTGCTTCGGGACCTTTTGCCGAGGGCTCTCCAGATTGTCCACATGCAGACCTCTCCTCGCTGCTCTGGCGGAGAGGTGGTGGGACACTACCGATTCTTTTCATTTCTCTGCAGCAGGGGATATGACGATGACCCCTCATGACTTCTCGATGCTCACTGGCATCGGGGTAGGGGGGGATCCGATCCCTTTTGACACAGACATGGATGAGTGGACCGCCGCTCAGGTCCGTCTACTGGGGGAGGCGCCACCCCTAGCTCGCCCAGGTTTCGTCCGATACTCCTGGTTCGAGGTCCAGTTTCGGGTCCAGCCCGTGTTGGAGGAGGAGGCGCAGATGACCCCGGAGGACGAGGAGAGGTATGCTCGCGGCTTCCTCATGTTCCTGTTCGGGACTACCATCTTCGCCGACCGGGCGAACACCGTGCCTTTCTGTCTTCTCAGCGCACTGGTGGACGTCCGGGACATCCTGCACTATAACTGGGGCGGCGCTGCTCTGGCCACCCTTTATGGATATATGAGCTCGGCTTCGCGCGGCAGCGGCCAGCTACTCGGAGGCTACTGGCGGGCTTGGGAGGTACACTTCTTCTCCGCTTTTTTCATTTCTGTCTCTTACTTTCTGTACTCTGTACACTGCACACACTGTAGTCTGCTCTATACTTGCTGTATACTGTACACACGGCACACACATACATTCTGCTTTACACTGACTGTACACTGCTCACACTGTACACTGCAAACAATACGCTGCACAACGCACGGCTCTGCTATTTCTGCTTTATTCTTACGGTCATACTGACATCTGTTTTGCAGTTGTGGGTTTACGCCTACTTTCCTAGGCTTGCCCCCGTGCCAGTTGCGGAGACTCCCCTGGCCGTTCCCTTCTCGAGTCGCTTCGACGGGAGATGCACCCAGCGACCACGGGAGACATTCGGCTTCTTCCGCCGATATTTCGACACCATCACCCCCGCGGAGGTATGCTTTACTTTCAGTTCATTTAAGCTTCGCTTTCCAACTGTATATTTCAATAACAGTAGATAACAAACTGTCTGTCATTTTCAGATCACTTGGCGGCCGTGGGCTCCTATGCCGGCAGCGATGCGGGGTCGGTTCCCTGGTGCGGAGGAGACCTCGCGTTTCCGGATTTTGCTTGAGGGCCCGGTCTGTCGGGCTTGGTACCTGGGGGAGCGTTTTCTACGCCAGACCCTAGTGTTACCAGAGCAGATAGTCCCGGTTCCCCCTCCTGCAGACATGAGGGAGACCGAGGGGCTCACCACCGAGCAGCTGGATGATTACTCCATCGGTTGGGAGGCGACCCGCTTCCGAGGCACCGGAGACTATCAGGAGTACGTGCGGACGTACCTGATGCGCCCCCTGAGCGGCCGTCGAGCAGAGGGAGCCAGGCCTGTAGCATCGGCGGCTGGGGCCGGAGCGGGAGCAGGGGCTGGATCTTCGAGGAGGGCCCGGGTCCGTGGTAGGGGTGGAGTGCAGGGAGGACGGGGAGTTGGCTGGCCTGCCCTGCCCGCTGTACTGACTTTCCAGGGGCAGGGTGGGTCGACCTATCAGATCCCCTTCGCCCCTCCACCGGCTGGTCACGAGTTCATCGATATCCCCGACTTACCACCGGTATGTATTACTGCATTTTTGTACAGTTATTCATTTCAGTTTACTTGATATTCCACAGAATATTGATGCATCTGATACTTTTGCAGGCTTCTTCTGGGTACACCCGTCAGTCGTTGGCGATGAATGCCTCGATGATGGGGATGCTTCAGCGGAAATTTGATCTCCTAGCCCTCTACAGCATACCGGTATGTCCTTCTGACACTGACCTCAAACCATTCATATACTGCTTCACATAATCTGATGCACGGCATGACACCTGATCCACTGATCTCACAGTATCTGACACACTGCATACACTGCATTCTGCACCATACTCTGTACTGATAAACTGCTCACGGCATTCTCACACTGTACTCATATACTGCATTCTGCACTGTTAAACTGCTCACGGCATTCATACACTATACTCGGCATTGCATTCTGCACTGATAAACTGCTCACGGGATTCTCACACTGTACTCATACACTGTATTTTGCACTGATAAACTGTCTACAGTATACTGATGCATTTCCCTTTTGTGCACTTTTTCAGCCTCCTTTCCAGATTCCCATGGCAGGAGGTGCTCCAGCTGGGCCTTCTGTCCCTGCCCGGGGGAGAGATGAGGAGGGCCGGATATTTCCCCGTACCAGGGGAGGGCGTGCTCATGTCGGGAGTAGCTCGCGAGCTCCAGTCCCGGACGATGATGATGACGAGGAGTCAGAGGCGGAGGCCGAGGCGGAGTCAGAGTCATCAGAGAAGGAGACCGAAGGCGGTTCTAGCTCGGGCTCTGACGACGATGCTGATGATGCTCCTGGACCCTCGTCCAGGAAGAGGACTAGGACGGACTGACGGCCCCCCGGAGTGCTCGACATGGATGCAGATTTTTGTCACCTTTTCTTCTTTGTACTTTTGCTTTTTTGTTGGTAGATAGATTACCTTGTACTGCCGCAGGCAGATTTTTGTTTCCAAAACTTGTACATTTGAAAAGATTATGAAATGAACAGATTTTCACTTAAAAAGTGTTTACATTTACATATCTTATGCATTGCATCGCATCTCATCATGTTACACCTCAATGTAAATGAAACTGATTGGTTATCTGAAAATTGAACACTCGCACTGTAATAACCAGATAACTTAAACAGCCAACAGCAAAATAACCCAAGCAACCCGCTGCCTGATTCTTGGACACACAGCCCTTACTCTGTTGGGGATTAGTCTGCATACAGCCCATAACACAGCATTCGATTCATTGTGCACATAGCAATTCTCAAACAAACAGCCCAATCTGACAGGACGGACCTCAAAGATGGAACCGGTTGGAGTCGAAACACGCTCAAATGTAGAGAATGGCACAGCATTCTTGAGCATAAATGATTTTTGAAATTGAATGAGGGTTTTTCAAATCGGGATATCGAGCCTACGACTGAACACAGCGGGGAAGACTCAAATATAGGTGCACGACCTAAACACAACGAGACACGCTCGGAAAAGACTAAGAACAAAAGACGAGAGCGTCAAATCAAAAAGACACGACACGCAGACGCGTGAACGAAGATGGGGGGCCTCGGACCACGAGGAGCCAGTTCAACCTGGGTATTGTTTCCCACCCTTTCTGATTTGTGATTCTCACATCACTCGGCTCTCGAGCTCGAATTTTTTTCTCAAAAACCCTTTTCCTCACTTTTCTCTCAACTTACACCTCTCTATTCTTCATTCTCTCATTTTTCATCCCTCCCCGAGGTGATTGATGGATAAATAGAACGGTGTGGGTTCATGCTCAATACCGTTAGCTCACGGCCATTTCTTCTGACGGGTAGAGCGCTCTTCTGGTAAGTACGTCGATGACGGGGGAAAGACAGAACGCCTGGCTCGACTGTGCCCCTAGTTCATCATTTTAACCATTCTTTGTTTTTGTTTTCTACTAAAACAGTTTTGATCAAAATGAGAGTCGGATTAACGTACTTGTTCGATTTTTGAATTGAAAAGCGTGCAAGTCAAGCAGTAAGCACTGAAAGTTTTCCTTTTTGGGTCCAAGACAATGGTCCAGTTTTGGAAAATGAAATAGTTTTCGAGAAAATAGTCAACCTCAGTAAAAATTTTCAAAAACTATTTTTCAAACAGCTGATGCTCAACAAGCATGGAACTTACTCTTCGAGATGCGCAACCTCGGATCGGAGGCAATGGAAAATTACCCCTGGTTTGAAGGGGGGTGGGAGGCAACGGAAAGTTGCCCCTAGTTTGAATGGCGTCTCACGACGGCTTGTGGCAACGGAAAGTTGCCCCTTGTTTGGATGGTGCCGCAGCAGTCTGTAAACAGTCTTCATTGGCGATGGTCGAACTCTCAGGCACAGAGATGACGAAGACGGTCACAACACATATATGGACACAATCACCTTGAAGGGTGTCGGCCACTGGATTTTGAGATGAAATCGAAACCATTGCATGGACTGAGACGCTTATGAAAGCGTTGGGGGCTGGACTTCATGATGAAGTTGTCTACGTATCCCAAACATGGGAATCAAGCCTTACGTAGTTCCGGTTAAGGTACACTCGGGTATTTTAACCTTCACTTTGTTTGGCTCTCACTTTTGCCAAGGCGCCCAATGCGGGTTTTTGACCTTGCGAGCTTCTTTTCATTTTCTATTTCTTCTCTTTTTTTTTGCATTTTTCTTTTTCTTTTCTTTTTTGTATCTTTTGTCTTTTCTTTTCTTTTCTTCTTTTTTGTATTTTTTTGCTTTTCTGTATTTTTCTCTTGCTCTAACTTTTGCCTGGGTCGCGCTTCCGGGTTTTCGGCCCAGCGAGCCTCTCAAAGGGTAAAAGGTGTAGCAAGTCCATGCCAAATGGTTCCTGAAATTGAAGCCTCTCTGTATCTAGGAGAATGGCTGTCGCACTGATTTGCGGACGAATCCACCCTGGTCGCTCCACGAGCTTCTTCCGGTGAGATCTACTCTTTTTGATTCGGCCTTGGTGCCTCTCGCTCGAGGGCTACTTCAAAACTGGCCACACGGGCCTCCTCCAACGGTTGACTGTTGAATGTTCCGGATGAGTTCGAGGTTCAAGACAACAGGTCGAATCTTGAGGCTGAGAGCGATCCTAGGCTGCGCAGTCTCAAGAGCGATTCCACACAGGTCTTCACAGGGCCGCGTAAAACATTTGTTTTTGAAAGTTTTTAAGAAAGCGACAAATCGCTCGCGCCGAAGATAGCGTGGAACCAATCTGGATCAGGCCGGGATCCTTCTCAGTACTCACACCGACAAGCATGATTTCATTCATAAAAAGGCTTAGCACGCCTTTCCTTCTCTCAAAATGATCAAAATTTTGCAAAACCCGAGGAATTCCTTCCTCTTCGTTTTCATCACCGCAGTGTTCAAAAAGTTTGTTTTTGGAAAACTTAGGTTAATGCAATGAGTTTGGCGCGCAGGAGAGCAGGCGAGATGTACTGTCAGCCCAATCAAATTCTCTGGCACTTATGCTGAAACCAAGCATGAAGTTTGAGATAGCAACAGCTGTTTCAATCGGCTCTGTTGGTGCAACTGGCCCCTCGGCAGAAACAGACTCAAAACGAAAACAGATAATTACAAAACAAAATGGTGTTCGGGACAACAACCCCAGAATCACCTAGTATTATATACAACGGGGACTGACTCGATACAACCAGACAGACCCTTAAGCAAAAAAAAAGACAGACTCAAGACAAAGAGACAGACTCAAAAACAAAAGACTGACTCGACATCCAAGCTAGGATTTACAAAACTCGGTTTCACCGATGCTCAAAAATGCGTGCCAGACGCTTCAAAAATACACCAAATGTTGCCCGCAGGCGGTCCACTTTACATACTCGCAGTATCTGAGCCCTCGAAATCCAACAACTGAGTGGTGACGGGCTTGCCTGAGGTGGGTGGTAGGATAACCTTGTTATCAATCAAATCCTGCACTTCATGACGAAGGCGGGAACATCCATCGGTACTGTGACCGGACTGTTGGTGGTACGCGCAGTACAAGGTAGCATCATGGGTGGCGGGCAGATTCTTCGGGAGTGGCCGGGGCTCCAAAGGCTTAAGATGCCCATTCTTCGCCAATATTAGCAATGCCCTAGACAAAGGCATGTGGAGGTCGTGAAAAACCCTGCGCCCTCGGGGCAGGTACTTTGCAGTTTGAGGATTCTTGCCAGATGCGCTGGCGAAAGGATCGGCTGGCACTGCCTTGGCTTTTTGAACCTTTCCCGGTCCAGGGTTGGGAACTACAGGAATTTTCTGGGCATGACGGGGCCCATCCCGATTTTCTGCCTTGCTTGAACTGCCTTTGATTGGAGCGGGGAAAGCGTCATCTACAACTTTGGTCACTATTGCAGATGTTTGTTGCTTGCTCATTCCTCTGACTTTCAGAGCCTCGACTGCCCACAGCAGTTGTTCAATAGGATCAGCGTCTACCTTTGCGTTGTCTTTTCCTCTGGCCTCAGCCTGATCAAGGGTCTGGGTCGGTGCTGGCATGTCGCGGCTGTAGCTGGAAGCCACCTCTGGCTGGCTAAGCTCTATCACAATCCGCCCCAGTAGCGGGGGCTCCTGTGGTACGAAATTCCCGGCATACGGCGCCGCTGGCGGTGAAGCCGACATTCCATAGGCGAGGTCTGCCACAGACCTTTGGAGATCGCCTATCATCCCCATCAATTCAAAGGTGGTGGGCTCACGAGCCTGGTATAACTGGGGAGCCCAGACCGGGTGCACAACGGGCGACCTGGGCGGGTATGACATACTGATGCTGGCCTCACTCTGCGGAGCGGTCCCCTGCTCCAATGCAGCCGTCATAACCACAACTTCTTCTGAATTTTGTGCCGCCATAAATCGTGCCTCAGCAAAGGGGAGACACTGGCTATTCTGTATCAACTCTGCAACTTTCTGAACTGAAAGGGAAAATAGACAGCATTTCAGCCCAAACTGATCAAACACGGGTGTAGCCAGACAACTGTACCCTACTGCTGATCACTGTTCCCAGAAATTACTGTTCCCGAAAACTGAACCGATACCCGCGGATAACTGATTCTCACAACTGATACTGATACTGGTGTCCCCAGGTTTGATACTCAAACTTGCAAACTGACATATGGGTTCCTGTAGAGATACACTCTAAAAGCACATAGCAAGTAAAGAGAGCCAAAACACCCCTACATTGGGGTAGGGTTTCCGTGTCCTATTTTGTCAGGAGCTAGGGTTTCACTATGCACGCAACAGTTTTCAAACAACCTAACATCGGATAAGCAGCCTGTCCTAATTTGGAATGGTCACTATGGATCCGAATATAAACTAGGTCGAATGGTCAAAAAGGGTGCCCCGGTAAAACCGGGGTTTGTGTTCCCATACTGTCAGAGCCCATAGCCGGTCAGCCTTATGGACATGCCTTGACAAGACAAGCCTCCGGCAAACCGTTCAGGAATGGCAGATGGCAAACACTGTGTTCCTAGGCGCACCAATGCACATGCAATGCAAAGAGACACATAAATGGAATCAAAATAGGATATCACGAGTTCGAGTCAAGCTCTCTAAAATCCCCAGCAGAGTCGCCAGAAACTGTAGATGCCGCGCCCGCGTGGGCCTCGCTACTACAGTTCGGACTCGCGATTTTTGTTGTCGCTGTTCTTAATCTGAACCAAAGAGTCCAAATTTGGCAAATCGTTTTGAGAAACAGATTTTTGAAAAAAGTAGTGCCAAACATGGACTGCTTTGCCAGATACAGAGTCGCCACCTAAATATTTTAAAATGGAGAAATTTAGGAAACCCTGACTCGGTGCCGAAGGCCACATGTCCGTCATCACCGGAGTTGTCTCAGCTCGGGAGCTTGGGTACGATCGGGGAAGGTCAGCTATGAGCACCCCCTTTCGCCCGGTCCGAAGACCGGCCTCTACTAACCATGATATCCGATTTTGAAAACGTTATGTGTTCTTATTCCAATCATTAGCCTAGAATTACTATGTTATGAGCGCAGCAAACAAGTATAGACTAGATTGCCTAATTTGGAAAGAAACATTGCATATCCGTTCATTTTGAAAATGCTTTGGAATTTGCTACTCGCAAGTAGGCTAAAACACGGATTTCAATGAGTTCTTCCAACTCAAACAATCCAACCTTCACCCACAGGCATTCAAGCAGTTTATAACACATAAGCATCTAGCTACATGTTAAGCGTGCTGACATGGCAACATTCACACTCATGCGATATGCTAAAGCGGAAATACTTACATCGTACTCCGTGCCAAAACAAAGAACTTGTTAACAAACATGCATGATCCAAGTCCATGTTAAGTGCCTAATGCATCGCATACAAAGTGTTGCTAGAATAGGCTCGGCTATCCTAAACATGGTATGTGAGAAATGCACAACTTTCACATATTCAGTTTGGAATTTGACATACATATGCAGTTAGCATGATGTACCGAGCTCAATGCATGTAATACAAATGCATGGATGCACGCATGCATAGCATAAGGTATGCTAATTTAAACGTGTCCTAATACTAACCATTAAAGCGGGTAAGTAAAAGGGAAGGAAGAAGTGAGGTTGGATGACATACTCACCACCCACGCACACTTATTACAGATTTGCCCTCGCTCGGAGGGACCGAATAAATATTACAAATTAATTAACTACGCAAGCTAATTAATATTACAAATTGCCTAATTTAATTAACAAATTAAATAGACTAAGAAAAACAGTAAAACACCTCGAGAAGTGCGCCGCCATGCACAAGCTGCCTCTGTTTTCCTTCCTTCACTTCTCTGGAGGCTGTCAAAACCTCAGGGTTACATCCCTGGGCACTGGGGAGTACCACCGGCTGAGTGGGATCATCACCGGCACTGGTATGTGTCCATCGGCACAAAATTGAAGCTGTCGGCAGAGAAAAGGTTGCCGGCCGGCACCTTACAGTGCCGGTCGGCAAAGAAAGTCTGCAGGACCTGCAACTCACTGCAACAGAGGGCAAAACAAGGCATGGCAGCACAATTCAAGGCATGTATGCACCAACCATGTCTCTTATCATTGTAATGACTCAACGGGACATGTGCCTCGGTTCTCGGACCACCAATCACGCATTTCCATGCATGATGGCCCAAAGAAACAAGTATGCAACTTTGATTTCAAATGCATGCAAACCAATCAAACAAATTAGGCCCAATTCCTATCACCATTTCATGGAACAAGGCATGCATGCAAGATGCAATGCAACCTAGGCATACAAGCTAAGAATGCAACATGGCATGGCAAGGCACTTATGCAAGCATACAAGCATACATATGGCAATGCAAATGGATGGCAAGATGGGCTTATACATGAATTAGGCAGCTCTAATAAGGCCTAAAACAGTGGCCATTAATGCCTAAAATGGATGCTAAGCACACATGCACACACACACATGTTAAGACCCAACACTTAGGCACAAAGCAAGCAACATTCAAGCACACTTGAAAGAGACATTCATGGACTAAAAGCATGCAACATAAGCTCTGAAAATCATGCTAAAACAAACCTCAAGAATCATTTAAATGGCATTCAAATGACTCAAAACAAAAGCACGAATAAGCACCAAAACATGGAGCATTGCTACACAAGCTTATGAGGCATTAAAGAGACATGCAAGGCAATCCAACAAGCATGGAAATGGGACTGAAATGGCATGTAGGATGATCCCAAATCACCAAAACAATGCAAGGATGGCATGCTACACATGCACATACTCAAGGCCAATAAGCCCAAATACAAAGGAGCTGTATCAAGCATGCCAAAATTGACCCAAACACTTATGGACAGACCTAAAACATGGCAAAATAAGCACATAATCTTCACAAGACTAAGCCTAAAACATGCTCCAACAAAGGCTAACAACCTAAAACATGTTAAGGCATAAATAAGGCATTACATGGCAACTATGCTAAGCATGCATGGAGTTCCAAAACCAACTTAAAATCATGTTATATCATGGATATATAAGCATGAAAAACAAACCAAACATGCTCAACACACACTCAAGCATAGGCTTCCTTAAGAGGCCAAAACATGCCCTTTTCAAGGACAACAAGGAGAGGGGGTGGCCCTCTCCTTCTTGGGACTTCAAGGCATCATCTTCACCACTGAAATCCCTCAAGATTTCAGTGGTGAAGAGACCTCAACACCAAAATCCCGGAGCTAGCACAAAATGGCTCAAAATGAGGCCTTTTAAGGCCTAAGGGTGGTCAACAACCCTTAAACAACAAAACACTCTTAATAAACAACAAAGAGGGTCTAAAAGCAGAACTTTTTTATGTTATACAATAAGCACAAAAATAGCTCTAAGATGGGTATAAAATCAATGCAAAAAAGGGGAAAAATGGGACTAGATTCTCACCCTTGAAGCCTCCTTTTGCAAATGGTGCTCCAATGGCCTCCTTTAGCTTGAATCTAACACCAAAAATTCAAAACAAACCCTTTAGAATCTCAGCTCCAAGAGGAAGGTGAAACACTAGGTGTTTGTGTGCGATAGTAAGACACACAACACCTAGTGCACAAATGAGAGGGAAAGAGAGATAGAGAATGTATCTAACTCAAACCCTAGAACCAGAGCTTCTCTCTGTGTTTTTCCCTCTCTAAAATGTCTCAAAGTCTCTCCCTTTAGCCCCCAAGAGAGAGCCTCTATCTATCTCTCTTGTAAAGCTTACAAGACAAGCTTTGCAAGAGGGAGATCCCTCCATACACATGTATGAAGGGGAGCAAAAGCAAGACAGCTGTCTAAAAATATCTACAAAAGCAGATAAACAGCAATCGGCTGGCCAAAAATGCCATCTTGGCCAAAAAGAGTGCCGGTCGGCAACAAAGAGTGCTGACCGGCAACAAAGAGTGCCGGTCGGCAAACTATATTGCCGGTGGCAGAAAAAAACCAGCCGGTGGCCTCTAGCCAATGCCGGTGGTGGGTGGGGATGGTCTACAAGCCCTACCCTGCCTCTCCAAGGCAAAACACAAGTGTTCGGTGTGAAACCGGACACTAAACGGTCGAGTTCGGGGATCCTGAGGCAAGGCGCGCGAGCCAAGACCTCCGGAAACTCCAAACGAACACAAACATGGAAGATCACCGTGTGTTCAAACGGTGACGTCCAAGTCTTGAGGACGGTCAAAAATGGGGTGTCTACAGCGCCCAAGGCTGCCATGAGATCTGCGGATGATAAATGCATAAGCCAATCAGAAATCGGGAATATACAGAGCAAATCAAAGATGAAAATGAAAGGAACTGAAAGTTCTGAAGTACCTCTGAATGCCGCACAGTGTCAAAGTACTGTCGCAGGTAAATGAGGGTCTCTCGGGGTCTTGGCCGGTGCGGGCCCTCGAACACTAGTGAGTATGGGGTCATGGAAAGCCTTGCCACCTCCAACTCTGGGGCTAATGCTGGGAAGTATACATAGACCCATAGCTGAGAAAAGCAGTGCAGAATGTAAGTACGAAATGCTGAGAGCAAAATACAGATTGTAAAAGTGCGCTGTGAGTGCAATGTACAAGGAATGAAAAGCAGAAATGTAAATCAAGGGGACAGAAAAGTACCTCCCAGGCTCTCCAGTAGCCGCCAAGTAAATCTCCCCGCCCGCGGGAGGTCGCGCTCATATAAAAGTAAAGGGTAGCCAGGCCAACGCCACCCCAGTCATATCGATGGACCTGTGATAGGTTAACCAGAGCGCTCAGCAGGTATAGCCCGACTGTGTTCCCTCTATCGGCGAATAGAGTAGTCCCGAAGAGGAACATAAGGAAACCACGGGCGTACTGCTCCGTCTCTTCAGGAGTCTCGGGCACCATCTCCGCCCGCCGGAAGTGGGAAGAGAACCATGTGTATCGGACTCTCCCAGAAACCCTGTCAACGGGCGGGCGAGCCCCCAATAGATACATCCAAGCGGCCTCCCACTCGCCCATATCCTCATAATAGGGGATGGGCCAACCTCCTATGTCCAAGCCAGTCAATACAGCGAAGTCTAGAGGCGCCATGGTCATGTCCCCGGTAGCAGAGAAATGAAAGGAGTTGGTGGTGTCCCACCATCTCTCTACCAAGGCTGCCATCAGAGTCCTCCTGGCAGAGCAACGGGACAACCCAACGCAGAAAGCCCCGAATCCTGCCAAGTCTACCAAATCTCGGACGGCCTCCGGGACCTCAGCATACCAGTCCCGTGCGGTGGTGGAACCATACCCCCGTACGCTGCGGGAACCAACCTGCATTCAGAATGAATACATGTGTCAATAATGAAATGGGCTGTGTGCCGATGAAATGAAATGGGCTGTGTGCCGATGAAATGAAATGGGCTGTGTGCCGATGAAGTGAAATGGGCTGTGTGCTGATGAAATGAAATGGGCTGTGTGCCGATGAAATGAAATGGGCTGTGTGCCAATGAAATGAACTGGGCTGCGTGCCAATGGAATGGAATGGGCTATGTGCCGATGAAGTGAAATAAGCTGCATACAAATAAAATGAAGTAGCCGTGTGTTCAGAAGTGAAGTGTACGAACTGTGTGTTCAGTATAATCAACTTTCTATCAGTGTGGGCTGCGTGTTCACTATTAATCTGGGCTGCGTGTTCAGAAAATTTTAAGTTTGGGCTGCGTGTTCAACTTTTAATCAGTGTGGGCTGCGTGTTCACTATCTAATCTGGGCTGCGTGTTCAGAAAATTTTAAGTTTGGGCTGTGTGTTCAACTTTCAATCAGTGTGGGCTGCGTGTTCACTATCTAATTTGGGCTGCGTGTTCAGAAAATTTTAAGTTTGGGCTGCGTGTTCAACTTTCAATCAGTGTGGGCTGCGTGTTCACTATCTAATCTGGGCTGCGTGTTCAGAAAATTTTAAGTTTGGGCTGCGTGTTCAACTTTCAATCAGTGTGGGCTGCGTGTTCAGAAAATTTTAAGTTTGGGCTGCGTGTTCAACTTTCAATCAGTGTGGGCTGCGCGTTCACTCTCTAATCTGGGCTGCGTGTTCAAAAAATTTTAAGTTTGGGCTGCGTGTTCAACTTTCAATTAGTGTGGGCTGCGTGTTCACTATCTAATCTGGGCTGCGTGTTCAGAAAATTTGAAGTTTGGGCTGCGTGTTCAACTTTCTATCAGTGTGGGCTGCGTGTTCACTATTTAATCTGGGCTGCGTGTTCAGAAAATTTGAAGTTTGGGCTGCGTGTTCGAATTTCAACTAGCGTGGGCTGCGTGTTCACTATTCTAACCTGGGCTGCGTGTTCAGAAAATTTGAAGTTTGGGCTGCGTGTTCAACTTTCTATCAGTGTGGGCTGCGTGTTCAATATTTAATCTGGGCTGCATGTTCAGAAAATTTGAAGTTTGGGCTGCGTGTTCGAATTTCAACTAGCGTGGGCTGCGTGTTGACTATTCTAACTTGGGCTGCGTGTTCAGAAAATTTAAAGTTTGGGCTGCGTGTTCAACTTTCTATCAGTGTGGGCTTCACAGTTCTAATCTAGGCTGTGTGTTCAGAAAATTTAAAGTGTGGGCTGTGTGTTCACTTTCGAATTCGGGCTGTGTGTTCGACAAATCAGTGTTTGAGCCGTGTGATCACCTCTTAACTAATGTGTACTGTGTGTTCGCAATTAATTAATGAGCCTAGTGTTCAGAAATTCGAGTGTTGAAACTACATGTTCAGGATGCAAGCAAAGTACTATGTCATAAGCTAAACTGCGTGTTCAAGAATGGCAAAGGTGCTGAAATGTACGAAAAATACGGAAAATGAAGTAAATACCTCTCGGGCCTCATGAGAGAGGTGATGCTCTGGCTCTCGGAGAAGCAAATCCCCAGGTGCTCGCTCGTCAAAGCTAGTGAAGTGACGGAAGACGGCACGAGGGAGGACATGTGTTGGCGGATTGTACCTCCCGGGAATAAAAGGTCGGGTCCTCGGGGCTAGAGTCATGGGATCAAAATCGTCTCCGGCACCTGGAAAGCCTCCGCCGTGGGGAGAATTACCCGCCATTTTCAAAGAATCTGCAAAAGGAGCAAAAATGAGCGAAAATGAGCCAAAATTGGAAAAAGTCAACAAAAGTCAACTCTCGAGAAATGAAAAAGTCAACAAAAGTCAACTCCCGAGAAAATCTTCCAAATATTGAGACAAACTTACCTCAAGTGGCGAAAATGAGAAAAGAAGCTCCGAAACCGAAATTTAATCGCTTCAAAGTGTTTAAAACTGAATGTTTTTGCGGAAACAACTTGCGTGGGGCATTGGAAAACGCGTATGGAACTCAGATCTGGAGAAGAAAGTGTTGTAGGAGGCAAGAAAGGAAGAGATCTCGGCTGCATTATATAGGCCCCAAGTCTTGGATTGAAGGAGCATAAAAAAGGAGGTGAAAATACCAAAATGCCCTCGGATTTGGGCATATAGCCGGCCGGCCATTTCCTTTTTGGAAAACTGGCCGGCCAGCTATTTGCTTTTTGGAAAACCGGTTGGCCACCTCCCCCTTCCCATATAACCGGCCGGCCATGTCCCTCACAGGCTCACCTAGCTCCCTGCAAATTTTGAGGAAGATCGGAGTTCCCGGGACCTGAAAAAGTTTAAGAAAAGTACACTTCCGGTCGCGAAATAGCTCCGCCGGGACTTCAGCTTCAAGTTCTGACATATGTCTCATCATCATTCATCGAAATCGAAGTATATCCTTTTTGAATGAGTTGTAGCCTTTCCGGGAAGCAGATCGGAGGCCGTGATCGAGTTACCTTCGCCGAAACACGCATTTCCGTGCTCGTTACTTCATGACAAACGGGCACCCTGATTCATGCTCATTTTGTACTATCATGCACATAACTTGCATTCTCATGAGCATACTCACATTTTTATGCACATTTCTTGACATTGGCATACCTCTATGTTTGAGCATACGTTGTCACGCATGTTCCACTCTTGCATTGCGATGCATTCACTCACCGGCACTGCGTGTGTCGAACTTTCGGAATCACATTAAATATATGTTGGTAGCATATTGTACTTGTTTCAATTTCTCTCTTTTACAGGCACGATATTGTATGTACGGTTCAATTGAGGCTGGTGCGACCAGACGAATCGCGCAGGTATCGTATCTTCTCCGTGTGAGACGTGGCGGGGATTGAATAATCCTCCGCATTTCTTAACTGCATGAAATGTAGTTGTTGCTTTGCATTCTTCCTTAAAACTGTTGCATCTATTTGCGAATATTTGCCTCATTACAGCTTGCTGCATTTGCATGATCATTGGGTTACCTCCGACTCTTTGCATATCATTTGCATTTTGCCCCTGCCTGCGGGCATGCCTGCGGGCACATTTCTGTTTATCTTGTACGTTTGTCTAAGTCTTCGGCCTTGTCAAAAATGGGTCGTCTCTAGGCTTTGACATTCACTCCCGTCACTTGTGACTTCCGAGTTCTGTCAAAGAGGGGCAACTGTAGACACCCCATTTTTGACCGACCTTAAGACTCAGACGTCACTGATTGAGCGCTTGGTGATGTTGCATAATGTGCTCGCTCAGAAGTTTCAGAGTTGCGGCCGTGAGCCCTGCCTCCGGACTTCCGAACCCTCTTTTGTACTTTGCCTCGGTTTGCGAACCAGGCTCGGTTTTCTTTGTTTCTTTTCCTGAGGGGAGGGAGAAGTCCCATAGACCATCTCTCAATGGCCGTGGGCTACATTTGGCGGCCGTAGGCCATTTTGCCCATTTCGGAGTCCGGTTTCCGGTTTTTCGGGACCGTTGGCCGTGTGCCTCGATTCGGGACCGCCTAACCATCTCCGTTTGCTCTGATTTTTGGCATGCATCTTATTTAATCCCTTTTGAGGGACACTGGGGTCTGAGTAACCCACTTCGAGGTCGAATACCATTCTCGGTGTTTAACGGGCAGTTTCCAGGGCCCCAAACTGCGTGTTTTGGCCCCCGAACATTCATTTTGCAACAGTTTTCGTTCATTTTTGGCAGGTACCTCTGTTTTATCACTAAGAAGGTCACTGAAGGGTGGGAGGCCAGTAATTGTTGCAGCAACCAGTTATACATCCTCCGACGCCATCCGGCGCCCGTTTTTTCGCACTTCCGGGCTAATGTTGAACACCTTGGGGCCATCTTCTTGAACTTTCAACCACATATTTGTGATGTACACACTTGGGAGGATCCTAAAAAGTGGTGGCCGGCCATTACTTCAATTTGACCCTTTTGAACCCCTCCTTTCGGGCTAATGTTGAACACCTTGGGGCCATTTTCTTCAAACCCAAACCACATATTTGTGATGTACACACATGGGAGGATCCTAAAAAGTGGTGGCCGGCCATTAATTCAATTTGACCCTTTTGAACCCCTCCTTCCGGGCTAATGTTGAACCCCTTGGACCCATCTTCTTGAACTTTCAACCACATATTTGTGATGTACACACATGGGAGGACACCATCATGTGGTGGCCGGCCACTAAATCTGCTTGACCCTTTTGACCCCTAGCCGACCGGCTAGGGTGTGTGGCCGGCCGGCCACCTGCAACCAAAGTAACTGGCCGGCCGAGATCCTTGCACTGTTCACTTTACAGCTGTAGAGCTTTATCCCCCAGAAAATATCAATATCCGGGGGATATTTTGTGAGGGAAAGTTGGCCTCCTTTTCCCCCACCTTTACACCCCCTTTTTGGCCCTTATAACCAGCTGGTGGCATCATATTTTGGGGTTAGAAAATTTGTTCTTCAAGCCTCAAGATCCATATCTCCCTCCATCCTTCTCATTTTCCTAAAAAAACCTTAAGTCCTATACCTTGTGTTCTTCATCACCACCAAGCTCTACCATCACCACTTCATTTCCAGCAACAAGGAGAGCTTCTCAAAGGCTAAAGGAGCTGCAAATTGGTCCAAGAAGCAACAAAAGCTTTAGTCTTCAAGGGTGAGTGACATTTCTCCTCTTTTGACCCTTTTTCTTGATCCATTTATAAGCCCTATATGCTTTTTGTTTCAAGCTCCGGCCCTAACTGAAAGTGGCCCTCTTTTGAGCTCATTTTCACTTTTCATTAAGGGCTCAACCCTTTTTGAGCCCTCCATGATGCACTTGCTTCATTAATCCTCTTATATGTCATAATCTTGCATGCTACTTTTGGCCCATGAGCAATCTGTTTTTGAGCATGATGTAATCTGTGAATGTGCTTATTTTGAGCCCTTCTTCAACATTATTGAAGGGCCCCTCACCATTTGATGCCTCCATGTGCCACTTGTAGTTATATCCCTTATTTGGCCCCCATTTTTGCATGCTATGGCAGCCTACCATGCTTTCGTTTTTGGCCATTTTACAGTTCTGAAAATAGTCTTATTTTGGTCCATTCTTCATGTTTAATTTAGGGCCTTTCATGGTTTGGGACCTCCATATGCCACTTCATGTTATATCTCTCTTTTATTCCCCATTCTTGCATGTTTTGTTAGCCTATCATGCTTTTGTTTTTGGCCATTTTACAGGCCTAGAGATAGTCTTATTTTGGCCTATAATTCATGTTTCATTAACATTTTTTTTCTGTTTGGTGATTATTTTGTATACTTCATGTTATAGCACCTTTTGAGCCTCAATCTTGTGCCTTTTTTTAGCATGTTTGTATATTGATTTGAGGTTTGCCATATACTGTAAACATTCATATTTTTGGTCCCTCTTCAATGTTTTAGAAGGAAATTTTTCAGTTTGGATTTTTCTTAGATCACTTGCTTCATTACCCCTCTCTTGGCCCCTATTCTTGCATGCCATTTTTTGCCCTACCTATGCTTGCTGTTTGGCCATGTTTATAACTGTGAAAGTGCCTTTTTTGGGACTTCCTAGCTTCTGTCTTTGCATTACATGTCCATATTGTGCATGTTTGGCATAGCTATAGGCCATTTCGGGTGCCTAAATTCGCATTTCGGGACAATTCCATGCTTTTAGTGTCATTTCGCCTCATTTCGGGACTGTTTTCCCCCATATTTTAGTGCTGAAATTCTATTAGAATGATTGCTTCACATTCCTATGTCATTGCATCGCATTATATCATCGCCTCGGTTTGCGTGCCCGTGTGCACGCATTTCGAGGCACCTCATTTTCATCCATCGGCATCCTATGTGAGTGTGGCTGAGGCTCACTCATGTTGGTATAAGCCCATATCATGTTTTCATGTCATTTGCATCGCAATCTTCCATTGCCTCGGTTTGCGTGCCCGTGTGCACGCATTTCGAGGCGCCTCATTTTCATCCATCGACATCCTATGTGAGTGTGGCTGAGGCTCACTCATGTTGGTATAAGCCCATATCACATTCTCATGTCATCGCATCGCATTCTATCATCGCCTCGGTTTGCGTGCCCGTGTGCACGCATTTCGAGGCGCCCCATTTTCATCCATCGGCATCCTATGTGAGTGTGGCTGAGGCTCACTCATGTTGGTATAAGCCCATATCATGTTTTCATGTCATTTGCATCGCATTCTGCCACTGCCTCGGTTTGCGTGCCCGTGTGCACGCATTTCGAGGCGCCTCATTTTCATCCATCGGCATCCTATGTGAGTGTGGCTGAGGCTCACTCATGTTGGTATAAGCCCATATCACATTCTCATGTCATCGCATCGCATTTTATCATCGCCTCGGTTTGCGTGCCCGTGTGCACGCATTTCGAGGCGCCTCATTTTCATCCATCGGCATCCTATGTGAGTGTGGCTGAGGCTCACTCATGTTGGTATAAGCCCATATCATGTTTTCATGTCAATTGCATCGCATTCTGCCATTGCCTCGGTTTGCGTGCCCGTGTGCACGCATTTTGAGGCGCCTCATTTTCATCTATCGGCATCTTATGTGAGTGTGGCTGAGGCTCACTCATGTTGGTATAAGCCCATATCACATTCTCAAGTCATCGCATCGCATTCTATCATCGCCTCGGTTTACGTGCCTGTGTGCACGCATTTCGAGGCACCTCATTTTCATCCTTCGGCATCCTATATGAGTGTGGCTGAGGCTCTCTCATGTTGGTATAAGCCCATATCATGCTTCCATGTCATTGCATCGCATTCTATCATCGCCTCGGCTTGCGTGCCCGTGTGCACGCATTTCGAGGCACTTCATTTTCATTCACCGGCATCCTATATGAGTGTGGCTGAGGCTCATTCATGTTGGTATAAGCCCATATCATGTTTTCATGCCATTCGCATTGCGTATGCCATTGCCTCGGTTTGCGTGCCCGTGTGCACGCATTTCGAGGCACTTCAATCTTATCTACCGGCTTCTCATGTGAGTGTGGCTGAGGCTCTCTCATATTAGTATAAGTCCATGTTATATTTTCCATGCCATTTTAGCCATATTACATTGCATTCTGTCATTTTCTCGGTTTGCGTGCCCGTGTGCACGCATTTTGAGGCATGTCATTCCATAGCATTGTGTATGTTAGGATTGTACCTTAGTCGCATTTCATGCATGTCATGCATATTGCATCGTGTTCGGGATAAGAGTTAGCCCGGGCACGGGAAACGAGGTGCATTTCGTACTCCGAGTGACGGAATGTGTCTCAATTCCCCAGTCACCGACACTCCGGATCATCCATGATGGAGTTAGGTTTTTTTGTGTTTTCATGTGCATTCATCCTATATTGAATTGAGCATTTCGATTCCTCGGCCATCATGCCTCGGTATGCGTGATTGGTAGCATGAGGATCGATGTATGCATATATTTGTGAAAATACATTGCTATGCCCCTTTCCTGCTCTCTGTCGCAGCAAAATGAAGAATCAGCAACTTTTCGGAGCTTGGCACGCTTTCCAAGAATAACTGCTAAACAGAGGCTAATTGGGGCATCCCGGTGGATTTCCGCGCGAGGCAACCCGGACATGCATCATCCATCAGAAGCGAGGCAGTCCCTGGCTTGCACGCCAGTTTTACAGCTTTCTTAGTTAATTTGTTAATTAATTAGGAATTTGTATATTATTCGGACTGTAATATTTGGACTGTAATATTCTTTCATTTGGGACTGTATATTTATTTAGACACTCTGCGCGAGGGCAAAACTGTAATAAGTGTGCGTGAGTGTGTTGTATGCCTTCCAACCCCACGTCTTTCTCCCTTTTATTTATCCGCTTATGATGGTTAGATTAGGGCATATTTAAATTAGCATACAGTATGACAGCATGTTTGCATTCATTCATCTGTTTTGCATGCACCGGGCTCGGCGCATCATACTAACTGCATCGTATTTTCGATTCCAAGTTGAATACATGCTAGCTGTAGCATTTCACATTCCATGTTTTAGAATAGCCGAGCCTGCTATAGTTGCATTTTGCATGTGTTGCATTAAGCATTTCTGTATACTTAGGATTCATGCATGATTTCTAATGAGTTTTTGTTTTGGCTTGGAATACCTGGTAAGCTTTATGCTTTAGCATCCTTGCATGCGTGTGAGTGACTGCCATAAATAGCACGCTTACCATGAGACTATGTGCTTATATGATATAACTGCCTGAATGCCTGTGGGTGAAGGTTGGGTTACTTAAATTGGAATAAATCATCAAATGTTTTAAGCCTACTTGCGAGTAGCAAACCATCTTTCAAATAAACAAGCATGAAATGTTTTGTTCCAATTCGGGCGACCCAGTCTATACTTATATGCTGTGTGCATCACATAGTAACCTAGGCTAATAACCGGAATAAGAACACACAAAGTTTTCAAAAATAGATATCACGGTTAGTAGAGACCGATCTTTGATCGGGCGAGCGGGGGTGCTCACGAAGTGACCTTCCCCAATCGTACCCAAGTTCCCGAGCCGAGGCAACTTTGGTGATGACGGACACATGGCCTTTGGCACCGAGTCAGGGTTTCCTAAATTTCCCATTAAAAAACATTTAGGTGGCGACTCTATATCTGGCAAAGCAGTCCATGTTTGGCACTTCTTTCAAAAATCTGTTTTCTCAAAAATGATTTGCCGGATTTGGACTCTTTGGTTCAGACTTAGAACCGTGACTGACAAAGTCGAGTCCGAGCTGTAGCGAGGTCCCCCGCGGGCTTGTTACAGGCGGGCGTAACAGAAGACCCTCCGATAGTCACTGATGAAACCATGCAGAGAGACGACCTCACTCCAACAAACATGCTTGGACCGGAGACTATCCCCGCAATACGCGCTTTGAACTTCGCCTCACCCTCGACTTTAGAGCATAAGGCAATGCAAGCGATCATGGAACAAGCAAAGCAAAACGAACAGAGGTTAGAGAACATGATTGCTGAGAACGAACGTCTTCGTCAGGATTTGGCCTTCGAAGTGGCGAAGTCCAAACAAGCTGTACGCCAAGATCCGGAACGACCTCTGAGGACAGGTGGTCGACGACCTCGAGCCCGACAACAAGACATTGAAAGTGACTCCGACTCATTATCCCCAGAGCCCAAGAAGAAGGGACGACCCAAAACTTCCAGTTCCTCTAAAGAGAGTCCACGTATAAGGCATAAGCACAGAAGAAACAGTTCAGATGAGGAAGACTAGCATGATCCCTTTGTGCGACGGATCGCAAGGGTGGTTTTTCCCAAAAATTTCAATGCTCCGTCGTTCACTCTCTATGATGGAAAATCAGACCCCACCGATCACATCCGTCACTACAAGTAAGCCATGACATTGCATGCAGACGACGAGGCCCTCATATGCCGAATATTTCTCAGCAGTTTGGGACCATTGGCTATCAGGTGGTATTATAAACTGGAGCCGGCTTCAATCAAAAGCTTCCATCAATTACAGAAATCCTTCAGGGCCAGATTCATCACCAACGAGGTCCAGCCGAAACAAGCCGACTCTCTCTGGGCAATGCAGATCCAGCCAGGAGAAACACTAAGCGTATTCAGCACGCTATTTGGAGTGCTTTAATCTTGTTGATGACGCTTGCAACGACTCCATGGCCATCACCGCCTTCAAAATGGATTTGCATCCTGACAGTGGTCTCCGCAGTTCCTAGACTAGAAGACCCCCCAAAACAGTCTGGTCGTTGATGAAGAAAGTTGAGGAATACTGCAAAGTGGAGGATAACGCCTTGCAGGTTAAAGCCGGAAACGTGGCCAACAAGATGGCCTCTTCTGAAATTGCTCAGCCTATAAATTATGTACCACCTCAGAGCCCTGAACCACGGCATCGGGCTAAACGAGACAAGAGACGGGATTCCCACCGATCAAGCGACCAATGCTCCCACCGAGCAAATGAACATTTGCAAGTTGATAGCAGGCGCACGAGGCGCGCCGACAAGAAATATATGGAGTTGACAGAGCCGATGAGCACGATTATGTCCAAAGTCCAACACCTTCCGTTCTTCAAATGGCCGTCCAAAATGGTGGGACCTCCCGACACGAGAAGACGGGATAGACGGTGTGAGTATCACAAGGACCATGGCCATGATACTGAGAGTTGTTATGCATTAAAGAATAACTTGGAGGAATTGGTACAAGATGGTCTGCTACAACAATACGTCTGAAAATGCAACACAACCAAAGCAATAGCATTAAGACAGGATTCCCCTCCACTCGGCGCGATCCACATGATATATAGCCTGCCAATGTCATCCGCGATACATACGATTCAGTCAAATCCCGACCCTTAAAATCAACTCACTCCGACTAAACGGCCCCATGAAGCTACAAGCATTGCTTTTGATGATTCAGATTTGGCCAGAGTGACACTTCCCCACATCGATCCCTTGGTAATTGAGTTACGCGTAAACCGATTCACAGTTGAGCGTGTACTCATTGATCCAGGAAGCACATCTGAGGTTATATACTACAAGACATTCACCAAACTTGACTTCTCCGAATCTGATCTTTCTCCAGCCCCTTATCCACTATTCGGCTTCAACGCCAATCCAGAGTACCCGTCGGGGAAAATGACACTACCCGTTCAAGCGGGCTCCCGAACAGTGGATGTGGAATTCTTGGTCGTCAAGCTTCCATTTCCGTACAATCTCATCATGGGGCGAACTTGGTTGCATACTATGCAGGCCGTGCCAAGCACCTATCATCAGCCGCTACGCTTCCCGACAGAACGCGGCATTGAGCAAATCCGTGGCTCATAGAAGTCGGCACAAGCATGCTATCTTCTTGCTGGAAAGACGCCAAAGGAGTTGCAAGTAAATTCTATTGATGTGCCGGATCGGGAGAGCCTCGACGATGTTGGGCGGCTCCCAAGTGAAAAGGCCACGGAAGCCCTAGATCGAGTTGAAATCGACGGAAACCCAAGCAGGCTCTTCATGGTCAGCGCCTCCATGAATCAAGCCGACAGACAGCAGCTAATTTCCTTCCTACTCAGCAACCTTGATGCCTTTGCATGGACTCCATATGAGATGTTGGGTATAGATCTGTCTGTTTCGCAGCACCGTTTGAATGTTGACCCTAAATGCAAGCCGATCATTCAGAAAAGCCAGAGGTCAGCCGCAGTGCACACTGCCGCCATTGTTGAAGAGGTTGACAGGTTGCTTGACGCCGGGGCAATCAGGGAAGTGACCTGCCCTACGTGGCTCTCTAATATTGTGGTTCTGAAGAAGAAAAATGGGACTTGGCGAGTGTGCATTGATTTCATGGACCTAAACGACGCCTGCCCCAAGGATTGTTTCCCACTAGCCAAAATTGACCAACTTGTAGATGCGACGGCACTCCATCAGCATATGAGCTTCCTCGATGCTTACAGAGGCTACCATCAAATTGCCATGCATTCGGAGGACCAAGACAAAACTGCATTCTTCACCCCAAGAGGAAACTACTGCTATAAGGTTATGCCTTTTGGGCTGAAGAATGCAGGGGCAACTTACCAAAGACTGGTCACTGCCATGTTCAAGGAGCAACTCGGCCACACTATGGAAGTGTACATTGATGACATGGTGGTCAAGTCCAAATAAGAGCAAACTCATCTAGCCGATCTGGAAGAGACATTTGGAATTTTACGCAAATACAAAATGAAGCTGAACACTTCCAAGTGTGCGTTTGGGATAGGCTCTAGCAAATTCTTGGGTTATATTGTCAACCACTGAGGAATCGAAGCCAACCCGAGGCAAATCACAGCAATGTTGGACCTGGGCTTGCCTCGTTCAGTAAAAGTGGTTCAAAAGTTGATGGGGATGGCTGCCACACTCAACAGGTTCATTAGTCGGTCTACAGATCGCTGCCGACAATTCTTCTATACACTACGGCAGGGCAAGGCTTTTGAATGGTCTGCCGAGTGAGAAGTTGCTTTCAACGGCCTCAAAACCTACCTCTGATGAGTTCCACTGTTGACAACACCCTTCGGCAGGTGACCCGCTCATTTTGTATCTGGCAGTTTTCGACCGGGCTGTTAGTGCTGTACTGATAAAGGAAGAGCTGGGGAAGTAGCGGCCAGTGTATTATGTGAGCAAGGCAATGGTCGACGCTGAAACACGCTACCTTCCACTGGAAAAACTCATCCTAGCCCTAGTCATGGCGGCAAGAAAACTAATGCATTACTTCCAGGGGTATAGCATCGGGGTGCTAACAAATTACCCCCTCCGATCAGTACTACCCAGTGCAGAAGCATCAGGACGCGTTTCAAAGTGGGCTCTTGAACTCGGCCAGTACGATATTCAGTTTCTACCTAGAACCTCAATCAAGGGACATGTGCTTGGCGACTTTGTGGCCGAAGTCACTGGGGGTGTTGCCGACTTCAAGTCTAATGAAATTCGACCTAAGCCGAACTGGTGAATTTATGTTGGGGACATTTGGCAGTTGTACTGTGATGGATCATCCAATCAACGGGGTAGCGGAGCCGGAGTAGTAATCATGGCTCCCGACGGCACAATAATTGAGCAGGCCATCAAACTCAACTTCGAAGCATCAAATAACGAGGTCGAATACGAAGCCCTTCTGGCTGGCTTGAGCAATGCAGACCTTCTAGGTGCTCAGCGTTTGCTGGTATTTTGCGATTCAAAATTGGTGATCCATCAGCTAAAGGGGGAGTACGCAGCCGAAAATGACTGTATGGCGGCTTACATGAAATCGGCTAGCGCCTTGCTTGCCAAATTTGACCATCATGAATTGAATCAGATAACACGTGATCAGAACACACATGCAGACGCCCTAGCTTGCCTACCCTCCGCCATTAACTCAGAGATTAAACGGACCATCGAAGTAGGTTTCATCCCAGAGCCGAGCATTGGCCCTTCGGAGGAAATCCAGGTCAATGTCATAGAGTTAAGACCGAGTTGGATGGACCTCATTGCTGCATTCCTGTCTTCCGAACAGCTCCCAGCGGACAAAAAAGAAGCGCACAAACTGCGAAACAAAGCCCTGCGATACTACTTCGATCCGCAAGGAAAGCTTTATAAAAAATCCCTTTCTGGCCCATACCTGGAATGTGTACACCCGGACAAAGTCGAAGAGCTTCTGACTAAAATACATGAAGGCAGTTGCGGTGCCCATTCTGGCGGGCGCACTTTGGCCCATCGAGCTATAACACAGGTGTATTATTGACTGACAATGAGAACTAATGCCGAATGCTATGTGAAGAAATGTGAACAGTGCCAGAAGTTTTCCCCGTTAACCCATCTGCCTGCTGAAGAGTTAAGCTCCATCACCAGTCCCCGGCCGTTCACCCAGTGGGGACTTGATATCGTAGGACCATTGCCGAGTGCCCCAGGGAACAAGCAATACTTGATCCTCGCGACAGATTACTTCACAAAATGGGTCGAAGCGGAGGCACTAACATACATTCGAGATACTGATGTTAAGCGTTTTGTATGGAGAAATATCGTAACACAATTCGGCATTCCAAGAGCTCTTATCTCAAACAACGGCACCCAGTTTGATCGTGGCGTCTACCGAGAGCTGTGCAGCAAGTATGCTGTCCGGCCTTACTTTTCTACGCCGGCTTACCCCCAAAGCAATGGTCAAGCCGAAGCCTCTAACAAATCCATCTTGGACGGCATCAAGAAGAGGCTGGAGAAAGCTAAAGGCAAATGGGTCAAAGAATTGCTGAGTGTATTGTGGGCTCATCGAACTACGCTGAGGTGATCCACTAGAGAAATGTCATTTGCTTTATGCTTTGGAACCCAGGCGATCATACCCTTGGAGATCGACCACCCAACCCTGAAATCGAAAGTTTTTTGTATGGGCCGAAATGACATGATGCTGGCTTTGGATTTGATTATGATCGAAGAACGAAGAGATCGTGCCCTTGCGTCCATGGCACGGTACCAGCAGCAGCTTGCTAAGTCTTATAATCAATGTGCTCAGCTACGCCGCTACACACCAGGAGAGTTGGTCCTGAAGAAGGTACTTCCAGCTGCCAGGAAACCGACTAATGGAAAATTGGGTCCTAACTGGGACGGTCCCTATCAAATTGATTCGATCGTAGGAGTAGGGGCATATCAGCTCAAAGACATGTTAGGAAGAAGTCTGCCACGGCCTTGGAATTCCACACATTTATGCAAATTTTATCATTGACCCGACTTGTGGGGCATGATACTTGTCCTAAATGGTTCGCCATGTACACCTCATTTTTGCAATGCAAAGTTTCTCATTTTCTCATCGCACAATTGAGTCATAAAGTCTCCGGATTTGGAGCCCCATTGGCGCATGACGCCTTTGGGCCGATAAAGCCTCCGGATTCGGAGCGCCCTTTGTGGATATCACGATTGGCCAAATAAAGTCTCCGGATTCAGAGCCCCATCGGTGCATGATGCCTTTAGGCTGACAAGCCTCCGAATTCGGAGCGCCCTTCGTGGATGTCACGATTGGCCAAATAAATTCTCCGGATTCATAGCCCTATCTGCGCATGACGCCTTTGGGCCAATAAAGCCTCCGGATTCAGAGCACCCTTCATGGACATTATGATTGGCCAAATAGTGTCTCCAGATTCGGAGCGCCATCGGCGCATGACGCCTTTGAGCAGATAAAGCCTCCAGATTCAGAGCGCCCTTCGTGGATATCACGATTGGCCAAATAAAGTCTCCGGATTCGGAGCCCCATCGGCGCATGACACCTTTGGACCGATAAAACCTTCGAATTCGGAGCGTCCTTCGTGGATATCACGATTGGCCAAATAAAGTCTCCGGATTCGGAGCCCCATCGACGCATGATGCCTTTGGGCCAATAAAGCCTCCGGATTCGGAGCGCCCTTCATAGATATCACGATTGGCCAAGATTTAAGTCTCCGGATTCAAAGCGCCCTTCCGGATTCAGAGCCCCATCGGCATGTGACGCCTTTTGGCCAATAAAGCCTCTGAATTCGGAGTGCCCTTCATGAATACCAGTGGCACTTATGAGCTGAATAAAACTCAAGATTCGAAAACTCATTAGCGGGCAATTATTGGCCGAATAAGACTCCGAATTCAGAGCCAGAGCCGTGCAAAATACAAATTAAGCTGTACACGAATGTTGAGCCGACGAAATGCTTGGTCAAGTTCAGTTGAAATGCTTCGTTAAGTTGATCCGACGAAAACCATATACATGTTAAAACATACGAACATTCAAAATGAAATGCTTGATTAAGTTTAGGATTCACAAACCCCATAAACAAATTAAGCATACAAACATTGAAAATGAAATGCTTGAATAAATTGGGCTGGCGCAACCGCATAACGAATTAAAATATGCAAACATTCGAAACGAGATGCCTAATTAGGCATGTAAACATTGAAAATCAAACACAAACGTTTAAAATAAAACATTTTATTGAACTATCCAATAGATACAATATATGTTGGAATGTTTACATGGAAAGTCGTTTAGTTGGAACGTTTACAATATATGTTTAGTTCTACTCGGCATCGCCCTCGTCATCGTGCTTCTCAATATCGAAAGCGTTAAAAGGAAAGTCGTGACGATGATATAATGGCGACACCGATTCAACTCCTACTCCTTGAAGTGCCTCTAAGGCTTGGAGAGCGTTAATCCACCCATGCCTAATGCCCCGATTCTCGCATCGGCATACCTTCTCTACGAGTTTCTCCATGGTCTTGTCTAACACGACTTTTTGACCATCGTGGAAGCCTTTTTCATAACCCACGGTCCTTGCATTTTCCACAGCAAACATGCTTGTCGTATCCCGATCGGCTATCGTGTGACTTAACAGCTGCTGGGTCACTCTCTCCTCCACGACCGGGATAGATTGACCTACCATACGCGGCTCGGTGGTTTGAGCCTTCCTAAGTTCCCTAAGCTCACGCTCGGCCTTCTCCGCACGAGCCTCCAAGTTACAAATTTGTTCATCATTTTTCTCTATTTCTCGCCGTGCGATGCGCAGGCGCATGCCAACTCCATAAGCGGTATACAGCCCTTTCACTGCCCCGTGGATGCCCTCTCGATATACTTCGAAATCCTGTCGACCAACCATCGACTGCTGGACTTCTAGCAGAAAAATATGTTGAGCAAACTCGACTGCTACACCTGGGTCATTGACAATGGAGTCCGCCTCCGTCATCGGTTTATTCCCCACAAAAATCGCAAAACTCAATGGTCGCAGCGTTGCGTTGGCCTCATTTCTCAGTCGCAGTCGTGGGGAGCTTTCTCGTTGCTGTTTTTCCTTTCGGGGTGATCTACTTCAACGACTTGGAGGCTGACGTTTTTCCCGTTCTTTGTACGTCCTACCTCCCGCACGGATAGGTTCACTGCTGTAATTCATTGCATTGTCAAGCTCAGCCAATGTTCGCACTTCTCATTTGCTGTTGAAGAACAATCTATTTGGCATTCACACTTATCTAACCTCACGCAACAAATTGTTTTAAATCGAGTCTGAACACAATAAGTGGAGTCACTGGTGTGAAGAGTCCATCCCATTTGTTTCTAACGCTTGCAGCGCCCCCGAGGCGATTTCATTAACGCTAAACTTCAAAAGACTGATGCCGATTGACGTGCATCGCAACCAGTCCATGACCTATTAGCATTCGGCATTTTGGAGTTAAATTTGCTTAGTTATCTGATCGGCTTTTAGGAGTTCATGCATTGGCTGAGGCAAGGCCAGATTTATTAATCTGATCAGCCAAGCATCTAAGCCCGACGTCGATCGATGTGTGCCACAGCCACTCCATGAATTATTAGCATTCGACTTTTTGGAGTTAAATTTGCTTAGTTATCTGATCGACTTTTTGGAGTTCATGCGTTGGCTGGGGCAAGGGCAGATTTATTAATCTGATCGGCCAAGCATCGAAGCCTGACGCCGATCGATGTGTGCCACAGCCACTCTATGAACTATTAGCATTTGGCTTTTTGGAGTTAAAATTTCTTAGTTAGCTGATCGGCTTTTTGGATTAGCATTCGGATTTATTAATCGGATCGGCTATTCAACGAGGATAAATTAAAATTGCCTAATTATCTAATCGGCAAGTATACATGAATGTTGTATCCAAAATAGCAAAAAACAATACCTTTCATCAATAACAAAATTTAGCACAAATAATAGCAAAGTTCAAAGGAAATTTTCATTAGTAAATTGGGCACAAATTGCAGCCATTTTACATATGAAAACTTCTAAACAAAAAGCCACAAGTTTGCATGAAAATGCCTAGCAAAAAACTATGACTGTAGCAATACATGAAAACTACTAAACAAAAAGTTGTAAGAATACATTCAAAATCCTAAAACAAAAGTGTCGCCCAATTTAATTGTCGGAGTCAGACTCCAGCGGCTCAACATCCACTTGCTTGCATGGAAGCGGTACAACCAATGTCACATTAGCAGCAGCAAGGGCCTTGAGCCAGCCGTGTTTGAATCCCCGATTCTCGAATTTGGGGACTTATGCCACGTAATTGTCGAGGGCAGCTCTTTTCCCAGCCTCATACGCCTTCGAAGCCTTAGAATCGACTACTTCCTTCATCGCCTTTGATTCTGCCAAGTCTGCCTCAAGTTTGGCGATCGCCACTTGGGCTAACTTGAGTGTAGTTTCACTCGCATTCACCCTTTGCTCAGCAGCCAACCTGAGCTCGTCTACATTTCTGGCCCTTTCCATCTCAGCCTCGGCCCTCGCGTCTTCCATCTTCGCCCTCAAAGCTTCGAACTTAGCCTCGCTCCTTTGGCCCTCAACTTCCGTTTGTAAACAGCCAAGTTGTTCGACGGCGTCATGATGGCAATGGCCCATCTCGGCTATCCTTTGGACCGTCTGCAAAATAGGAAATTAAAACCAAAACAATATTTGCATAACATGAAAAAACAAAGTCAAGATACATACAAAAAGAGCCGACTGAGCGGCTAATGCTATTGCAACCAGATCCGGCTCCGCCGGGAAAGCCGCCTTGTCAGCTGGCCATGAGACGGACATAGCCATGCTGAGTGCGACGGCTGAATCTTTAATTACCGAAGCATCAGAGGAGATCAGCATTTTTTTATCTTCGGTTGAATGACAAAAGGTGCAATCACATCCGATTCCTCTAAACGAGGTTTTTTGTCGGCACGGTTTTCTTCTGAGCCGGCCTCGACCACGGCAAGATGCTTCTCTGCCCTTTGCTTAGCCTCTTGATCGGCCTGTACAACCACAATGGACTCGACACTTTGGTTTTTTGCCATTTCCTCCCAAATAACAGGCAAGGAGGACTGAGATTCGGCAACAGGCAGAGAGGGCTGGTAGGTGGCACTTTAGATCGAATGGCTTCTGCTCTTCGCCGCACGGCCAACCTTTCTGCGTTTCTCTTTTTGGCAAGTTGTGTGAGGTTTAACCAGCCATGTCTTCGGGGTATGCACCGGGAAGGTCCTCTAAACCGTTAAAAACATCGTCAAATGGAAGGTCCCCTCGGCCCGAAGTGGACAGAGGGTCGATTGGATTAAGGCCAGCTTCCTCAAATGCCAACTTCAATGCCTCGTCTACTTCTGCTTCGGACTGACCTGACTCGGCAACCTCAACTACTTCCGCCCGCTCCGAATTGGACCCCTCGAAACCAACTTACCGAAGTTTTTGTAGTCGGTCAAAATAAGAGCGGTAAGAGACTCTTTACCCTTCGGAATTGGGATGTTTTCTGCCGCCGAGACGGTCGTATAGGTTGGCTCGTAGCAAAGCAGAACGTGGGCCGCCCTCCCTTTTTTTGGAGACTCGAACGGCCGAAATATTTGTGCGTGACTTTGATTTCCGAAAGAACGGCGTCATCGGTTGAAGTCAGGACTTTCTTCAAATCGTTTCCTACACAAGCAAAACCATGAGATCTCAAAAATGAAGCTTTATAAATATAAAAAAAAGATAAACACAAGAAGCTATACGACCACCTGGTTCTCCCCTTCGTCTAGGAATAGGATCGAGGCGATCCTCGCCTTCGCCGAATTCCCAGTTACCTTGGACAACGACCATAACATCATCGACTCGCTTCCCAGAACTGGAAAGCATAGTCACTAGTTAATGGTCGGTGTCCTTGGCCCTAAGGAAATAACGTCTGTGCCGACCAGAAGACTTGGCCAGGGCATAACAATGCCGAATAACTGGAATGCCAAGGTTAATCCTAAGGCAACGGTTTAGCTCTATAATCCCCATTACGATTCTAAAAAAGTTGACATTGGGTTGGGAAGGGATTAAACCCCAATGGCAAAGCACAACCCTAAGGAATGGGTGAAGGGGAAAACGCACTCCACCCTCTGTGATTGATAAGAGAGGGAAGACAATCATGGTTTCATCAGTCCTCTCCATATCGAGGGTGCCGTCTGTCACGAGTGATAGACAGACGTCATCAGGAATGGAGAAATGGCGTCGGATGCCAGAAATTCGATCTGAGGAGAGGAGATCTTTTAAATGTTTTGCCATTTCCTTCAGCCTATAGGAATATGCTAAGCCAAAAACAAAGCAGGAAAAAAGATTCAAACGAGAGAGGGAGAGAACTTACAAGAGACGAAAAGGATAGTGAAGCAAAGAAAGTTGCAGAGGTAATTCGGAAGGCAGTCCAGCGACGAGCGTCTAAAAATGTGTATGTATTTGAAAAGACATCGAAATTTTAAATCACAATAAATAGAAGTGTACAAAGGGGCGGCAAGTCGAAATGATAACCGAGAAGTGTGTGCTCAGACATCTGTGTTGGAATGAGGTCAGCCGCCGAATTTTGGCTCTGACTTTTCGAGTTCGAAACCAAACACTCCAGCCAACTGTCGTTAGTGGAGTGCTTGGGGGGCAATTATGGGGGCCGAATATTGGGAGTCGTAAAGAGGCCGAATTGTTGAACTTGGAGAGTCAAAATATATAGCACTCGATGTTGTTTCGCACGCTCAAATCCTACCCTATTCGGCCAAACAGCCGGTTGAGCAAGGGTCGAATAAAAAGCAGTTTCCTACAAAGAAGCCGAATGGCGAATTGAAAGTGGACCCAATCCCGAGGCCCAAGAAAGAAAAGATATAAATTGAAGAACATCAGCCAGAAAGAGGTATGTGAGAACTAGCATGTTTAACTTAAGATACAAGCAATCAAGAGAGTATACATTAATCCGTCCGAGTGCTAATTCTGGCACCCCCGACCGGAGTGTTAATTCTTTTTCAGGTGGCTAGTAGAGGATCACGAGCATCCCCCAGGATCTGAAGAGTATTTCCAAACCACTTCTCCACACACTCAAAGTTGGTTCAACCAGACGATATTGTATGTACGATTCATTCAGAGGAATTCCCGGGGAGATCATTCTTGTCCCTTAAACACGTTGTTTTGGTTGGAAGAATTCCGGTGTCCCCCGGTGTTTGCACCACTCGTCTTCGGTTAGAGACATTTGAGCGTGTCCTGGTGTTCACGTTCCCCTTTCTCCTCTTGCGTGCGACGCGTTAGGACGCTCTCCGTTTAGAGACATTTGGGCGCGTCCCGGTGTTCTCGTTCCCTTTTCTCCTCTCGCGTGCGACGCGTTAGTACGTTTTCGATTGAGAGACATTTGGGTGCGTCCCAGTGTTCTTGTTCCCCTTTCTCCTCTCACGTGTAACGCGTTAGGACGCTTTCAGTTTAGGGACATTTGGGCGCGTCCCAGTGTTCTCGTTCCCTTTTCTCCTATCATGTGCGACGTGTTAGGACGTATTCAGTTTAGAGACATTTAGGTGCATCCCAGTGTTCTCATTGCCCTTTTCTTCTCTCGCGTGCGACGCGTTAGGACGCTTTCAGTTTAGAGACACTTGGGTGCGTCCCAGTGTTCTCGTTCCCCTTTCTCCTCTCGCGTGCAACGCATTAGGTTGCTTTCGATTAGAGACATTTGGGTGTGTCTCGGTGTTCTCGTTGCCTCTTTCTCCTCTCGTGTGCGACGCGTTAGGACACTTTCAGTTTAGAGACATTTGGGTGCATCCCGGTGTTTTCATTCCCTTTTCTCCTCTCGTGTTCGACGCGTTAGGACGCTTTCGGTTTAGAGACACTTGGGCATGTTCCGATGTTCTCGTTGCCTTTCTCCTCTCGTGTGCGACGCGTTAGGATGCTTTCAGTTTAGAGACACTTGGGCACGTCTCGGTGTTCTCGTTCCCTTTTCTCCTCTCGCGTGCGATGCGTTAGGATGCTTTCAGTTTAGAGACATTTGGGTGTGTCTCGGTGTTCTCAATGCCTTTTTCTCCTCTCGTGTGTGACGCGTTAGGATGCTTTCAGTTTAGAGACATATGGGTGCATCCCGTTGTTATCGTTGCCTCTTTCTCCTCTCACGTGCGACGCATTAGGACGCTTTCGGTTTAGAGTCATTTGGGCATGTCCCGGTGTTCTCGTTTCCTTTTCTCCTCTTGCGTGCGACACGTTAGGACGCTTTCGGTTTAGAGACATTTGGGTGTATCCCGGTGTTCTTGTTGCCTTTTTCTCCTCTCGCGTGCAACGCGTTAGGATGCTTCGGGTTAGAGACATCTGGGGGCGCCCCTGTGTTCTCGCTACCCCTTCCTCCTCTCGCATATGACGCATTAGGATGTTTTCCGTTAGAGACGTCTGGGCGCTACGGTGTTCTCGCTACCCCTTTCTCCTCTCGCGTGCGACATGTTTGGACATGTTTGTTTAGAAACATTTAGGTGTGCCTTGGTGTTCACACCATCACTTCTTTCCCTCCGTGTGCAACGCGTTGGAATCTTGTTTGATGCCTCAAGTGCGCCTGACGTTTGTGTTGTTCTTTGCCTTTCATGCGTGATGCGCAGTTAAGATTGCATAATTTTCTTACATCGTTTATGCATGAAATGTGGTTTAGTTCATGTTTACTTACTTCTGTTCATGTTTGAGTTTGTTGTACCGTGTTTCGGATTGTTCAAATGTAGCATTTCTTTGCATAACACCTGTATCTAGATGTTTCATTATAGCCTCATTCCATGATCATAAGTTAAATGCTCGCATCGTGCATATCATTTGCATCTTCCCCAGAACTACGCTAGTTTGATTACTTGCAAAGGGATACGCAGGCAACCTGTGGGCGCAACCATTCTTTGCTTTGCTCGTTTGTTTGTCCAAGTCTTTGGCCTTCTCAAAAATAGGTCGTCTCTAGTCTTTGACATTCACTAACGTCATTTCATGACTTCCGAGTTCTGTCAAAGAGGGGAAACAGTAGACACCCCATTTTTGACCGTCCTCAAGACTTAGACGTCATCATTTGAACACTCGATGATTGTCTTTGCTTGTGTTCGTTTTGGGCGTCCAGAGTTCTTGGTCGAGCGTCTTGTCTTTGAAGTCTTTAAACCTATCTGTTTTGTGCTGGTTCTGGACCAAGAGCTTGTTGTTTCAAGTCTAGAGGAGAGGGTAGCTTGTCGGCCAGCCCCACGACCTATCGGCCATGACTTGTGCCTATCAGCCATAAGTGGTGGCCGATCGGCTATGTTGATGGTTGGTCAGCCACAACGGTGGCCGGTCGGCTACCAGTGGTGGCCGACGACCATTTGTCTCCTTTTTCAGATATTTGTTTGCCAGTTGTGCCAGCTATTGCTCACTAAAGTGCATCTCCATACACGTGTGTGGATGGTTGAATACAAGCTCCAATCTTCTTTTTCTATATATAGGGGGTGTTCTCCCCCATTTTGGAGGGTTAGACAATTTAGACAAAAATTCTCTCTCTCTCTTGAATTCTCTCTCTCTCTTCTTATTTTGTGCCTTGTAGTTGGTTTTCTTTACACTTTTGCACATAGATCCTTGATCAAACACTCTCACCTTGGAGCTGAGGTCCCTTGAAGCTTTGTTTGAGCCTTGGAAGGGGATTTGAGCTTGAGTTTGTGGCTGAGTTGCTCTTTGCTTCAAAGGTATTGAACGTACCTTGTTTAAGCTTATTGTGCATGCTTACTTTGCCATCATTTTCAACTGTTTTAAGGCTATTTTTGGAGTATAAAAAACTTTGTTTTTGAGGCATAAAAATGATAGTTTGAGTCTTTATGAGTTAGGGGTTGTTCCCCCCTTTTTTTGT
The DNA here is from genome assembly GCF_055761805.1 of Camellia sinensis. Taxonomy (NCBI): domain Eukaryota; kingdom Viridiplantae; phylum Streptophyta; class Magnoliopsida; order Ericales; family Theaceae; genus Camellia; species Camellia sinensis. Next base: position 57,063,936 of record NC_138967.1, read on the forward strand.
TCCTTAGCTTGTGAAGCTTTTTGTGCCATCTTTTCTTATATTTAAATCAAAATTTGTGGGCCTTTTAACCACTGAAAATCAGAGTTATTTCAGTGACAAAAACTTAGTATTGAAGTCCAAAATTAGAGGGGTTAGCCTTCTCTCCTTGTTGTCTTGCTTGCATGCCTAGTTGCCTTACATGTGAGTATGTTTTTCTAGCATTTTGTAACTTAATCTCAACATGTTTTTGCTATTGTTTTGACTTGTTTCAGCTCTGTTTGGGGCTGATTAAGTCCTTTGAGCTTTGTATTGTATGGTTGTGGTGGAATTTCCTTCACTAGCGTAGTGTTTTTAGGCCTTGAGCATCATTTGTGTGCCTTAGATGCATGTTTTAATGCTTTTTGCATCCTAATTCGAGCACCAAAATATCTGCAACCTCCCTTACTTCTACACTTTTTTATTTTCTTTGAGGATTGTTTGGCCTTAGGGTAGTGCTTAAGCTTGAGATTGAGGCTCTTGCTCAATGGTTTTAATCCTCTTTTGAGGGTTTCCACTAACCAAAGGCATGACCACTCTCTTGCCTTAAACCATCCCTTGGTTAACACCCCTTCCATTAGAGGACACTCACCTTGGACTTAATCAATTAAAGAATGGATTGGTAAGCTAAAATGAGTAAACAAAAAATGAACAAGTAAAAGAGGCAAGATAAAGCATTTCGTGTTGCATTGCATGTGTTCGGATCGGACGTTAATTCGAACACGAGGAAAATGGGACGTTTCATACTCAAAGTGATGAAACGTATCACTTTCTTCAGTCACCACCACCCTTGATCATGCATGATAAGGTAGTGGTTTTGTTGAGTCTTGTTTTGCACTCATTAAGCTTGTACAAGCTTGGTTCCTTAGCCATCATGCATTGAAAATGCTTGATTGATGGTTTGAGGGCCAAGAATTACACTCCTTTGAACTTGTGTAATGATAAGGAGGGTAACAGTACACACACTCCTTGAGAATACACTGTTTTGCCTCTGTTTGCTCTCTGTTGCAGCAAAAAAGGGAAGTCTAGGAAAGGGATGGCCAGAAGTAGCCGACGACCACCATTGGTAGCCGATCGGCCATCAATGAAAGTTGCTCAGTGTGCTCCTAAGAGGGATTAGAGGTGTTCTAGAAGTTGGTAGAATCTTTGGTGTTCAAACAAGTGCAAATAGAGGTGTCCGATGGCAAAGCGGTGGATTTTCGGGAGGAAGCCAACCAAGCATGCATCCGTCCCTTGCCCTTGAGGCCTTTTGATTGCTTTAGTTAGCTTAGAGTAGCTAGTTCAATTCAAGTGTTGTACTTAATTAGTTAGTGTAACTAGTTATTCAATTGCGATTTGTTGTAATTAATTACCTTAGAATAAGTTAATTAGTTTTTTGTTGTAATAGTTAGCTTAATTTAGCGTAGCTAGTTAGCTTAGCTTATTCATTCGGATCCTCCTTCGCGAGGGCATAATGTTGTAATAAGTGTGCGTGCGTGTGTGCATGTCTTCCAACCTCACGTCTTTCTCCCTTTTATTTAATCGCTTTTGATGGTTAGATTAGGGACATTTTCAATTAGCATACCTTATGCTTGCATATTTTCATCCATTCATTTGTCTTGCATGCACCGGGGCTTAGCGCATCATTTAAACTGCATTGTTAGTTCAATATCTTCTTTGAATACGTGTTTAATCGCATGTTATCAAATTGATCCATATGCCATATTAGGAGCTGAGTCTAGACCACCCAAACTCCGGTCCGCGCGCGAGCGCGTGAATCGTCGTTCTTGCTACTACAGTTCGGACTCCTGTCACGATTCTGAATCTAATCTCACAAAGTGCAATGCAAGATTGATAAATCACCAAAGAGTCCAAATCCAGCAAATCGTTTTGGAAAATCGATTTTAATCAAAAGCGCCAAACATGGACTGCTTTGCCAAATTTCAGAGTCGCCACCTAAATATTTTATTTTGGGAAATTTAGGAAACCCTGACTCGTGCCTAAGGCCACGTGTCCGTCATCACCAAAGTTGCCTTGACTCGGGAACATGGGTACGAGAGGGGAAGGTCATGCAATGAGCACCCCCGCTCATCCGATCAAAGGATCGGCCTTTACTAACATGATATATTGTTTTTGAAAACACATGCATTCTTATATCAGTTTATTAGCTGGCTTACTATGTGATGCGCACAGCATACAAGTATAGACTAAATCACTCAAATTGGAACAAAACATCTCATGTTTGTTTGTTTGAAAATGGTTTGAAATGCTACTCGCAAGTAGGCTAAGACGCGGATTTTGCCACCCTCAAGTGGGCTTAGAAAACATGGTGATTTGCCACTTCCAATGGGCTTAAAACTTGCATTTTGATGAATTGTTCCAATTCAAGCAATGAAGCCTTCATCCACAGGCATTCATGCAGTTAAAGCACTTAAGCAAATAGCCTGATGGCAAGCATGCTAATCATGGCAATACACATCTCAGGCAGTATGCTAAAGCGTAAAAGCTTACCTAGTACTTCGAGCCAAAAAAGAAGCTAGTTAGTAATCAATGCATGATCCTAGCTATGTCAACAATGCCTAATGCAACAAATGCAAAAATGCAACTAAAGTAGGCTCGACTATTCTAAGATGTCATGTGAATGCAACTTGATAACATGTATTCAAATTGGTATCGAAATACAATGCAGTTTGTATGATGCGCCGGGCCCGGTGCATGCAAGACGGATGAATGAATGCATGCATGCAAGCATAAGGATGCTAATTGAAATACACCCTAAAACCAGCCACTGAAAGCAGATAAGTAAAAGGGAGAAAGAAATGTGGGTTGGAAGACATGCATCACACACACGCACACTTATTACAATAGTTATGCCCTCTCGACGAAGGGTCCGAATAATAAGCTAACTAGCTATGCTAAGCTAATTAAACTAATTATCACAAAACGAACCTAATTAACTAACAAGTTAACTAATTAGTTATTACAATACAAATGAATAGCTAAGCACATTAACTACTTAAGTACAAAACGAAAGCATTAGCTAGCTAAGCCGAGCAGCTAAGTAAAGCAGTAAAGAGATGTACTCAGGGCGAGAAGTGCATGCATGCTCGGTTGCCTCGTTCGAAAATCCATTACGATGCCCCAACTTGCCTTTGTTTGCATTTGTTTTCAGAACACTGTACAAAGCTCCAGATAGCTTCTATTCTAAAATGAGGACCCCCAGGAGGGTTGCCGACCAGTTGATGGTGGTTTAGACCACCTGTAGACCACTCAAATATGATGCAGACAAGAAAAAGTGGTCGGCCAGCTATTTTTCTGGTCTACCGACCAAAAAATTCTGCATAACTCCATTTTGCTGCAACAGAGAACAAGAAAGGGCACGGCAGTGTATTTGCATGGTATGTGTGCACAACCACCCTCCCTATCATTTCTTAGGCTCAAGGGAGTGTAGTTCTCGACTCTCGGGCCACCAACCATGCATCGCAATGCACGATGACCGAGAAGCCAAGTTTACACAAATCAATGTCAATGAATGCACAAATAACACATAAGGGCCTTAACCTCTATCATATATGATCAAGAGGGTCGGCAACCGAGAAATGAGGCACATTTCATCACTTCAAGTATGAAACGTCCCTCGTTTCTCGTGTTTGGACTAACACCCTATCCAAACACAAATGTAATGCAACATGATCAACCTATCAATGCCTATGGCAGGCAAACTCAATGCAATGCATGCAAACATAATGCAATGCAACAAGCATGCAAACACAATGCAAAAACAGTGACCAAAATACTCCGAAATGATGGCATGAAATGCAAGATAATGCATGCCCATGCATTGGTCCATCAACTAAACACAAGAGCACAACTCTTAAACATGACTAAGAAGTGAAAAACATAGAAGTGTGACAACACTATATGCTCTGAAATAAGGTATGAAATGATGCAAATCTTAATGACACAAGCGTAGCATGCTAGGGACATGAAAACACAATGCTAGCAAGGCTAATTGCACTACAGCTATGCAATGCACGAATCGCATGGCCAAGACAACCCAAAACAGTCCTAGAGCATGTCAAAACAATGCTAAAACATGCATGGACTAAAGTTAACACATGATAGAATTAGAGGCATGAAGCATGGAGTATACAAGGCCAAAGAGGAAGGTTACAATACACCTACCAAAACCAAGCATGAGATGACTTCACCAACAAAAATCAGAGTTGTGTCATGGCAAAACAAGACCAAAAACACACTGATATGGCAGCCTAAAAGCCTAGGCAAGATGGCATACACAATGGCTCATATGTAGGGCATAAAGCACAACCCTCCAAAGCATTGAAAGAGTGGCACATATGAGTACCAAATGATGCTAAATCATGCAAATAGCCCAAGCAATGCATGCTAGTGACTTGGAAACTCAAGGCTAGTGAGCTAGAATGCACCATGGCTATACAAAGCAAGGCATGCATGACCAAAACAACATAAAACAGAGCTTAAGCATTGTAAAACATGAGTAAAAGCTTGCTGGAGTTGAGCCAAAATTATGCTAGAATGATGGTCTAAAGCATGATGCATGTTAGGCTAGTATGGAGGATTGCACTACAAGTGCAAGGAGCATACAAGAGGTAATCAAACCAACCCTAGACAGAGGTATATCATGCTGAAATAAGGCCTGAGACATGCTAAGATGGAGCCAAAACATGCTTAACAAACATGCTACTTTGATGAGCTACAAAGAGGATTATACTACACATACGAGAAGAATGCAAGGGGTGACCAAGACAACCAAAAACAGAGTCATGGCAGGTCTAAAAGGTCACAAAAAAGTGCTCAAACAAAGCTTCAAGAAGATAGAACTATATGCTCTTGTGATGAGCCATCAACATAAGCATACAAGAGAAGAGGGGGGGGGGGACAACGCCCACCCATCTGAGTCCTCAAAACCAAGTTTCCACCACTGAAATTCCTCTGGAATTCAGTGGTAGAAAGGCCAAATAAAGGTGATCACAAAGACTCAAAGTGATGGCTCGAAAGCATAGCAAATAGGGCATGCAAGGGAGTAGATCACCCCCAACACCAAGGAAGCCTCAAACAATCATCTTAAACACTTAAATCAAAGCTTTTTGCAGTTTCAAGTTAGGCCTAACTCAGCATGCAAATAGGGCTAAAGACTTAAACAAAGCTTTAAGGGGTTAGAAACTCACCCTTGTAGAACAACTTCAAGCAAGCAACTCCAGCAACCTTTTTGGATCAAAAGCAGTCCAAAAACACCAAAACCAACTTCAAGGTGCCTCAACAACAAGAGTGTGGTGTTTCACTAGGTGTTTGTGTGCAAAAGTGTGAAGAATAGGCACTTTCAAGCACAAATATGAAGAGAAAGAGCAATATAGAGATAGATGATATACGTATAGCTCCAATACAAAATTCTGAACCTAAGGCAAGAGGAAGGAGGCTCCCTTCTATAGAAAAATCATGCATCAAGCTTGTTGAACAAGCTGTAGACTCTAAGCAATCCCTCCATACACATGTATGGAGGATTCCTTCTGTGCCCAACAGCTGGCACAGCTGGCAAGAAAATATCTGCAGAAAACTGCAGGAAAGCTGCCGACCAATTGAAGTGGTCAGCCAGCTACTTGCACTGGTCAGCCGACCAGTGAAAGTGGTCTGCAAGAATGAAAATTGCTCGGCAAGGGGGAAAGGTGGTCTTCACCAAGAAAGCAAGGTGGTGGCATGGCTGCCGACCACTTTTGGTGGTCCAAAGACCACCAAGACTAACTGGCCGACCAGAAAACTGGCTGGCAGGCAGGCAGGAAAAGTGGTTTTCAGGGAGAGAAACTGGTCTACAACCCCTATTCCACCCTCCAAGCAAGGAAAACAAGGTTTGTACCAAAAACAGACCAAAAGGAATGCAAGACAAAAGTCCGCGGGTCAAGGCACGCAGCCAAAAACCTCGAAAACTAGTCTACGGGCACCAAAAGTGGTCTACCGGAGGGAAAAGTGGTCTACGGCCACAAAAAGTGGTCTACAATACCTCTGTGTCCCTCTAGACCAAGGCAACAAGGCATGGTTGAAAAACCAAGCCAAGACGAGAACATCAAGCGGTCCCGATACAAGGCGAACGACCGAAGACTCCATAAATCGGAAACTAGTCTATAAGAGGGAAAAGTGGTCTACGACCACAAAAAGTGATCTACATACCCCTATCTCCCTCCAGGCAAGGTCAACAAGGCTTGGTCCACAAACTGAGCCAAAACACAGAGTTCAGAGGCCCGGAGGCAAGGCACTCTGTTGAAAACTTTAGAAACTCAAAACGAGCACAAACATGCGCGATCGTTGAGCGCTCAAACGATGACTTCTGGGTCTTAAGGTCGGTCAAAAATGGGATGTCTACAGTTGCCCCTCTTTGACAGAACTCGGAAGTCAAGAAGTGACGAGAGTGAATGTCAAAGCCCAGAGACGACCCATTTTTGACAAGGCCGAAAACTTAGACAAACAAGCAAGATAACAAAGAGATGCGCCCGCATGCAGGGGCGAAATGCAAATGACATGCACAATGCCGAACATAACTTATGATCATGCAAAGAGAGCTGTGATGAAGCAATTATGCAAAATAAATGTGACATTTTAAGCGAATGCTATGCAGGCAAGTAAACACGAACCAAACTACATCTCATGCAGAAAGGATGTAAGAAAATTATGCAATTCTCACTGCGTCTCACGCGGAGAAGGCTGAAAGCGACTACCAAGAACACCCGGAGTCTCAAAAGAAACACCTGCCAATGTACCAAACACAAAAGGAGAAGGACTATGCAAGAAAGTGCAGTCATCCAAACGCGTGTCGAACGCGAGAGGGGAAAGGTACGTCCAAACGCATGTCAAACGCGAGTGGAGAAGGGTAGCAGTCAAACTGAACCAGAGCTTCTCTGAATGAACTGTACATACAATATCGTCTGGTTTCAACAACTTCAAATGAACCACACATACAATATCATGCACATATGATGTCGATGGAAAGGTGCATAGCAATGCAAGTGAAACGTGCGTGACAACGCAGGTGAAACGTGTATGACAATGCAAGTGGAACGTGCGCGACAACGCAAGTAAAGAGATGCATAACAATGCAACTGGAAAGTGCATAACAATACAAGTCGAATGTGTGCGACAACGCAAGTAGTGTGCATAATAGTGCAAGTAAGCTGTGCATAACAATGCAATGAGTGTGCGTGACAACGCAAGTAAGGTGTGCATGACAATCCAACTGGAACGAGCATAACAATGCAATTGAGTATGCGTGACAACGCAAGTGGAGAGGTGCATAACAATGCAACCGAAGCGCGCATAACTGTAGACGCGCCCTTGGGCCTCATGCTACAGTTCGGACTCAAATGTCATGGCTTTGAATCTAGTCTCGCAAAGTGTAATGCAAGACCGATAAATCACCAAAGAGTCCAAATCCGGCAAATCATTTTGGAAAACTGATTTTTTGTAAAGAAGTGCCAAACATGGACTGCTTTGCCAGACACAGAGTCGCCACCTAAATATTTTATTTTGGGAGAATTTAGGAAACCCTGACTCGTGCCTAAGGCCACGTGTCCATCATCACCAAAGTTGCCTCGGCTCAGGAACTTGGGTACGATTGGGAAAGGTTAGCTATGAGCACCCCCGCTCTCCCGATCAAAGATCAGCCACTACTAAACATGATATCTTGTTTTTGAAAACACATGTGCTCTTATTCCGGTTAATTAGCTAGTATTACTATGTGATGCACACATCAAAACAAGTATAGACTAGATCACCTAATTTGGAACAAAGTGTCGCATATCCGTTTGTTTCGAAAATGGTTTGAAGTTTGCTACTCGTAAGTAGGCTAAAATACGGATTTGATGAATTGCTCAAATTCAAGTAATCCAACCTTCACCCACAGGCATTCAGGTAGTTATATCATATAAGCAAATAGCCTCATGGCAAGCACGCTATCATGGCAGCACTCACACTCATGCAAGATGCTAAAGCATAAACAATTACAGTGTACTCCAAGCCAAAACAGAAACTAGTTAGTAATCAATGCATGATCCTAGTTCATGTTTGAAATGTCTAATGCTACACACACAAGATGCAACTAGAAGTAGGCTCGGCTATTCTAAAATGGCATGTGAATGCTACACTTGATACAGGTATTTAAGTAGGAATTGAAATACAATGCAGTTAGTATGATGCGCCGAGCCCCGCGCATGCAAGATAGATGAATGTATTCAAACATGCAAAGCATAAGGATGCTAGACAGATGAATGGATGCAAACATGCAAAACATAAGTATGCTAATTGAAACATGACCTAAAACTAACCAACAAAAGCAGGTAAGTAAAAGGGAGAAAGAAATGGAGGTTGGAAGACATGCACACACGCACGCACACTTATTACAAAATTGGCCCTCTCGACAGAGGGTCCGAATAAATAATACAAACCAACTAACTAATTAACAAGCTAATTAATTATTACATAACCAAATTGAATAACTAGCTACAACAAATTATTACAAAACTTAATTAATTAACAAATTAATTAACTAACAAATGAAGAACAACAAATAAAGCTGCTCCAGCTCTTTTCACAGAAGCAGAAGGGTATGCATGCTCGCATTCGGTTTCTCGCCTTGAAACGCCTTCCGGTTGTTCTTTAGAGGCTCTGTCTGCAGGGTGTCCTCAAGTAATTCCTGTTGAACCTTACCAAAAACATGCTGGGGAGTGCATCAGTGGCCTGCTGACCATGGGGAGCCACTGCCGACCAAAAATGAAGGGGTGCCGGCCAATAACAAGGCACTGCTGGCCATCTGCAAGGCACTGCTAGCCATTGGTGTGCTGGGACACCAAGCTGCAGCAGAACACAAAATAGAGAAAATGAAGGGTCTCCCAAGGGCATGTACGCACTATGCCATCCCATATCATCTCGAAACATCAAAGGGAGAGGCATAGTTGGATCCACGACCGTCAGTCACGCATCCCGATGCATGATGGCCAAAGATCCAACTTATGCAAATCAATATGAAACGAATGCACAAATAAACACATAAATGCCTAAAACTCTATCATGAATCATCAAGAGCGTCGACGACCGAGAACTGAGACACGTTTCATCACTTGAAGTATGAAACACCCATCGTTCCTCGTGCTCGGATTAACACTTAATCCAAACAACAATGCAACATAAGCATGGCAAACATGCAATATGACTCAAACATGCAATCATGCAATGCAATAACTCAAGCATGCAACAAGTATATGAGCATGATGCAATGCGACTGACATGCAATAGGCATACAATCCTAAACTTGCAAACATGCATAGCATGCAACAACATGCAAGACAAGCATGCAACAACATGCAAAGATGGATTTAAACCAAAATGGGCAACTCTCGAATAGGCCCAAATCAGTGGCCAAAGGTGTTCGAATTAAGTCACCAAAACACACACAAGCATGCAAAATGCGATGGCTCATCAAAGAGGCCCAAGACCACAACTCTCTAGAGTGCTTAAGGAGTGATAAATGTGCGAGTGTAATAACACTAAGTGCACTGAAATTAAGTAAGAAATGATGCCAAATCATTCAAACGACACAAGTATGGCATGCAAGGGCCCTAAGGCATAAAAGCTAGCAAAGAGTAACACAAAGGGGGCATGCAATACATGGCACAAGTGCATGAATTAAGCATGGACAGAGACTTAAACAAGTCCAAACAAAGACTTAAACATGCTAAGATGAAGGCTCAAATACCTAAGCACGCAAGCATACAAGCTAAGCCATAAACTAGGCAATAATGCACAACACTCAAAGACGCTTAAAGCATGAATAAAGTGGGAATATGGCAATGCTACATGCTCTAAAATGAAGCATTAAATGATGCCAAATCATCTAAATAGCTTAAACATAGCATGTATGAAGCATCAAAACACAAAGCTAGCAAGGCCAATTACACTACAGCTATACAAAGCATGAAGGATATAGCAAAGGCAACCCAAAACAGTCCTAAAATATGTTAAGGTGATACTAAAACATGCATGGAAGTAAGCCAAAACAAGCTAGCATGGTAAGCATGAGACATGATACATACAAAGCAAAGAAGGTGGATTATACTACACCTATTAAGACCAAGCATGGGATGACTCAACCAACAAAAATTAGAGTTATATCATGGCATAATAACCCCAAAAATGCACTGATATGATGAGCCAAAGGCTTAGGCTTAAAGGCATGCACAATGATCCATTCATGAGGCATAAAACACAAACTCTCTAAGTCATTGACAGCATGTCAAATGCAAGTGTACGACCACATTATATGGACTGAAATAACATAACAAGTGATGCTAAATCACTGAAATAGGCCAAGTAATGCATGCTAGTGGACTCAATACATAAGGCTAACAAGCTAGATTGAACCAAGACTATACAAAGCAAGTCATGCATGACCAAAAAAGCACAAATCAAACCTCTAGCATAGTAAAACAAGGCTAAAAGTTTCCTTGGGTCGAGACAAAATCATGCTAAAAACATAGCTTAAAACACAAAGCATGTTAAGGCAATGTAGAGGATTACACTACAAGTGCATGGAACATGCAAGAGGTGACCAAACCAAGCCAAAACAGAGGTATGACATGGAAAAACATCACCAAAAACCTACTGAAATTGAAAGAAAACAAGCTAAAATGACATGTCAAAGCATGAAGCATATAGAGCTAGTTTAAGTGATTTACACTACAAGTGTATTAGCCATGCATGGAGTGACAAAATCAACCCAAAAAAGATCTAAGGCATGGTAAAACATCACCAAAAACCTACTGAAATGGAGCCAACACATGCAAGAAAGACATGCTACTTTGGTGAGCTACCAATGGGGTAGCACTACACATACAAGATGCATGCAAAATATGACCAAACCAGCCATGGACAGACTTAAGGCAGGTCATAAAAGTCACAAAAAGTGCCTGAGCTAGGCCTTAAAAGCATAGAGATGCAAGCTCCTTTGGAAGGCCAATAATGCCAGCAAACAAAAACAAAAAGAGAGGGGGTCACCCCCTCTGATTTAAGGCCTCAAAACCACATACCTACCAATGAAAATCCACTGGATTTCAGTGGTTAGAAGGCCAAACCAAGGCTAGCTCGGAGGCCGTAAGGCATGCCTCAAAACACGGCCAAACAAGGCAAACTAGAGGGTTGAAGACCCTTAACAGCACAAAGACCTTAAACAACCACCAAAAGCACTTAAATACAAGGCTTTTGTTAGTTGAAAGAAAGGCCTAAAACAATATGCAAAGATGGCCAAAATGAGGTACCAAAAAGTGCTAGAAATGGGAAGAAACTCACCCTTGAAGATCAACTTCGAAACCAGCAACTTCAGGGGGTAAAACTTCACTTTCAGAGCTTAGGTAACCCTCCCAAGAACCTCAGTCCAATGGTGGCGGTGTATCTCTAAGTGTTGTAGTGTAAAAGTGCAAGGAAAATGGACTTCAAGGCACAAATCAACAACAATATAGAGAGAGTGAGATATTTCTTCTAAAAATGCTGAACCTCTGCTAAGGAGAGAGGCTCTCTCCTTATATAGAAGGAAAACAATGCAAAGCTTCTTCAAGAAGCTTGGCAAGAGCTTCATCGGAGGGGAGATAAAGGGATTCCAGCTGGCTCAAAAGATCTAGAGTGAAACCTACCGAGACAGGGATTTTGCCGGCCATCATCAGTGGCCGGCAGTGGCTCATTGATGGCCGGCAGGCTTAATCAGTGGCCGGCAGTTGCAAAGGCATGGCCGGCAGGTCCAAAAGGTGGCCGGCAGTGCACCAAGAAACACACTCTGAAAGGACCAAGCAATGGTCCAAGAATGGGGCAGAAAGGATACAGAGTCTAGAAAGCTCGAACATGTCGAATTCCCGACGAGCAATCGAACTTGTGGTTGGATGTACCTACAAGCACAACCGAGTCTTGAGGACGGTCAAAAATGGGGTGTCTACAATAACAATGCAAACAAAATGTGCGTGACAACGCAAGTGGACAGGGTGCATAACAATGCAACCGAAGCGCGCATAACAATGCAAGCAAATGTGCATGACAACGCAAGTGGACAAGGTGCATAACAATGCAGCCGAAGCGTGCATAACAATGTGACAAAAGTTCAACTTCAATAGTATGTTTGAAGCAAAATGCCGAATAAGGAAATAAAAGCCTTAACGAGACCAATTCAACCGTAACCCCTGATTTACCTCTCGGAGGGGTCACAATGTACTCAAAAAGGATACACCTTGCTCTTTACGAGTAACGATAAGCTACGCATCGAAGACTTGAATTGAAGTTCCCGCAGGGACATTTTGAGCCGAAAAGTGTACCTTTCTTGCACTTTCTCAAGAACCAAGGACTCCAATCAACACAAAAATGCACAGGGAGAACAATGGGACCCTGAAGACCACCCAAAAGGGTTACCGACCACCTAGATTAGCTGCCGACCACTTGTTGACCACCTAAGTGGTCGGTCAGCAAGAAAAACTGGTCGGCCGACCAGTTTAGCAAAACAGGGGCAGCTTGGTCTTTTGAGGTTTGGCCCTTTAAGTATACAACTCCAAATCACTTTTGGTCTCACACCCAAGGCCGAAATACACTTCTCTTTGCTCCTAGGCACTTTTCTCTCTCAGATCCGCACTTTATACGCCTATTCCAACGCCCCACGCGAAGTTGATTCGCAAAAAACTTTCGATTCTCTTCGTTTTGAACCAACAAGAATTTGTTTTCGGAGCTTCTTTCTCAATTTTCACCAATTGAGGTATGTTTCTCTCGAAGTTTAGCATCTTTTCCCGGGCTTTGACTTTCTTTGACTTTTTCTCTTCCCGATAGTTGACTTTTGTTGACTTTTTGCAATTTTGGCTCATTTTGCTCATTTTTGCTCCTTTTGCAGATGCTTTTCAGATGGCGGACCACATTCCACACGATGGGGGCTCCCCAAGAGCAGAGGACAAGCCTAATGTCATACCATTGCCACCGAGGGTTCGGCCTTTTTATCCGAAGAGGTACCACCCTCAGGAGCACATCCTACCCCCGAGCAGCTTTCATCATTTCACAGACGTCGCGCGACGAGCACCTGCAGACTTGCTACTACGGGAGCCGGAGTCTCACTTGTCTCATCACGCGCGCGAGGTGCATGCTTCACTTTTACATTTTCTGCGATGTATTTTGCATTTCTTGCACACTTCATGCTTTCGCTATGTATTTTATATGTTCGTACTGAACACATTTACATACACAGTACTTCTGCTCGTTCTGAACATAACTCACAACACAGCATCCGGTTCATTTGGCACACAGTTCATACATAGCATTCTGCTCACTTGGCACACAGCTCACAACACAGCATTCTATTCATTTGGCACACAACTCACAACACAATATTCTGTTCATCTGGCACACAACTCAGAACACAATATTCTGTTCATCTGGCACACAACTCAGAACACAACACTCTGTTCATTTGGCACGCAGCTCACAACACAGTATTCTGTTCGTTTTGCACACAGCTCAGAACACAACACTCTGTTCATTTGGCACGCAGCTCATAACACAGTATTCTATTCATTTGGCACACAACTCACAACATAACACTCTGTTCATTTGGCACGCAGCTCACAACATAGTATTCTATTCATTTGGTACACAGCTCACAACACAACACTCTATTTACTTGGCACGCAGCTCACAACAAAGTATTCTGTTCATTTGGCCCACAGCTCACAACACAACACTCTGTTCATTTGGCACGTAGCTCTCAATACAATATTCTGTTCATTTTGAAACTGAATACATCTATTCATTCTGAACACAGGTATCTTCCCGTTTTACCCGGGGATATGGGTCGATCATCACGAGGGAGTGGTACATGGAGCACCCAGATGTCGTTCGACAGATTGCAGATGAGGCAGGGTTCGGCCCATTTTGTGTGGGGTTGTCGCGTCTTCAAGCGAGCAGGACCCTCATGGGTGCACTTGTAGAGAGATGGTGGGACACCACTAATTCCTTCCATTTCTCTGCTGTCGGGGATATGACGATGACCCAATATGACTTTTCGATGCTGACGGGCCTAGACGTAGCAGGCCGACCGATCGCATACGACACCGATATGGGTGAGTGGGAGGCAACTTGGACTTATCTCCTCGAAGCCCATCCGCCGACCAACAAATCATCATGCATGGTCAGGTACACCTGGGTTACCGAGCGGTACAGGAGGACTACGCCCGAGACTGTTGAGGCCATAGAGCAGTATGCCCGGGGATTTCTGATGTTCCTTTTTGGGACCACACTGTTCTCCGACAGGGGGAACACGGTCGGGCTCTATCTCTTGAGCGCTCTAGTAGACCACACAGGTCTGGCACTTTGATTGGGGCGGTGCTGGCCTTGCTACCCTTTACTGCTACATGAGCGCGACCTCGCGCGGGCGTGGGGGCATAGTAGGTGGCTACTGGAGAGCCTGGGAGGTACCTTCTGCCCTCTTGATTTACATTTCTGCTTTTCATTATCTGTACACGACACACTGCACACATTGCACACATTACATTCTGTACACTGCATTCTGTACTCAGCATTCTGCATTTTCTATATATTTGGTATTGTCATTAGCACTGTCTTGCCTTTCACGGTTGTGGGTTTGCGCCTACTTCCCAACGCTCGCCCCTGATCCGGAGGCGGAGGCACCACTCGATGTGCCATACTCGCGCAGATTCGAGGGTCAGTGCCGGCCTAGGCCCCGGGAGACATTGCCATATCTCCAATAGTATTTTGACACAGTGCGGGCGACCGAGGTAATGTAGAACTCTTAGTTCTTCATGCTTTTAGCTTTGATTCATCTTGCATATTTATGGCAACTAACCAATTTATGCACTTGCTATCCGCAGATCACCTGGCAGCCTTGGATAGCCATGCCAGGATATTCTCAGCTCTAGTTCGCTGGGGCATGGGGCGCCTCCCGATACCGGATTTTGTTTGAGGGACCAGTTGGCAGAGCCTGGTTTCTTGGGGAGCGCTTCATGCACCAGACGATGGGTAATCCTACACAGGAGATTCCCTCACCGCCTCCATTGGACATGCGATCCACAGAGAGTCTCACTCCCCAGGAGGTTGACGACCTCATGCAGGGTGCCGATGCAGTTCTTTTCCTGGAGGGGGGGGGGGAGTATGCGACTTATCTTCATACATACCTGATGCCCCCAATGACAGGCATTTGCACCCCCATGAGGAGGGCTGCTGACATCTCTTCGTCGAGCTGCGCCCGAGCTGCAGACATTCCTTCAACTTGCAGGGCTAGCACATCGAGGGGTAGGCGTAGGGAGATGCCCCCTGCTAGGCAGTGTGCTGGATGGCGAGATCCTCTGACCGAGCTGACAGGCTGGCGGTATGGGATGCCTTACCAGATTCCACTAGAGTCTCCATTGCCCGATCATCGATATGTTAGTGACCCTAACTCACCACCGGTATGCTCCACAGTTTTCATTTATCATTCAGATATTTAGACATTCATTCATTCACTCACTGATGACTTGAACTTGCATCTGCAGCCTCTAGAGGATATACTGAGGGGTTTCTTGAGGTGGTGGCCTCACTCGAGTTTATGGTCTTCCGGAGGGAGACGATGCTGCACACCCACGGCATCCCGGTATTTTTCAATTTCCTTGCATTTATCATATTTCTGATGATATATCGAAACTGAACATTTCACTACATTGATTCACTGCATGTGTAGAGCACATCTGACATATCACATTCACATACTATATCTGCATGCACTCACTCTATGCACCATACTTGCATCTGTATATGATATATATACTCTGGCTGATGTATTCAAACTGCCTTTTCAGGTCACACCTCTGCATCTCGATCCACCCGGGCCTTCTCGAGCAGCTAGGAGAGGGGTCTCGACTCGTGGTCGAGGGAGGCATACGGCGCTTGCCAGACATGACGACGAGTCGACGAGGAGGAGGAGTCAACGCATCCTCAGTCAGAGACATCTAAGGGCAGAGATGATGACACCGGTTCTGGTTTTGAGGGCAGAGGCGACGCCGAGGAGGATTCCGAGGATGGCAGCTCCGATTTAGACGGGGGTGCCGGCGGCGGTGGTGCAGGGGCTGCTCAGCCGAGGAGGGTGAAGAGGGCCTCTCGATCTTGAGCCCGATAGCACCGATTCAGACATTTTTTGCTTTTGTTTTCTTTTTACTAGTAGTTGTAGCACATTGTACAACGTTAGGCAGCTTTATTTTCTTTAAAACCTGTACGTTGTTGTAAAAAGAAACAATGATGGAATGAAAATAGCTTTTTGTTCAGAAAGTGTTGTATTTGTATTCTAAGCATCACATCGCATCATTTTGCACAAAAATGAGATTGATGGAAATTGAACATTCATGTATTGCCAAGTTAGGAAGTGAACCAACGTAATAAACAAAACAACCTAACTCAATAAGCAACAACAAGACCTTAACAAGTATACAACTTGATAAGCAATGACCAACAACTCAATAAACAAATCACAAGAACTCGATAATCAAAGAGCAACAACTCGACAACCAAAGAGTAACAACTCGATAAGCAAATGCATATTGGGCAAACAAAGCAACCTGACGCATCTGAATCAGAAGTAAACTCAGACCATCAGCATTATCAACACATAAGAAGGCTAGGAACTCTCTGCTGGAGACAAGAAAAAGCTGTAGGCCGCTTTTTTGCTCATGGCCGACCACCAAAAAGGCTTGCCGACCACTTTTTTGGTCTGCAGACCAGAAAATGTAGCTGGTCGACCAAAAAAAGTGGCTGGTCGACCAGAAAAAGTGGTCGGGCGACCAATTGGCCTAGGGACCTCCAGATTTTGGCCACCTGTCCTCTAAACAGTGCCTTATCCCCCATAAAGGTTCCAGCTTCGTGGTTCCCTCATTCTAACTTAGTTTTGCACCAAATGAAGGCATTTCTTGTCCAAAATCTCACAAATTGGATTGCTAACTTGGATGGCTCGGAAAAACTGAATTTTTGGGTGTTCGGCATAAATGCACTATTTACGCTGAGCCGCACCCCACTGCATTTTCCGTTCCTTCGTGCTACGACAAGGTGTTGGAATCAGGTAACTCACATTTTTAGCTTTGGTGGACAAGAGATATGTCCCACTTTCGAAGACTTCCAAGCTTTGATGGAGTCCGAGCGTGAGGAAAAGATCTTGCCCCAATTCCACTTCGGCCACGTCCAAGCCTTAGGAAGGATGTGCGCACTCACTTTGCACGACGCTCGGTCCTTAATTCGCGATGGAGAGTTGGACATTCTGAGCTTGATTCGTCGGTTTTCTGATGTCGGTGACCGTGGCGACCATCACTGGCAGGGTTTTTGGCGACATGCGCTTTGCTTGTGCATGTTGTCTCATTTCTTTCTTGCCCCAGCTTCCGAAGGGTTTAGCGTTCGTTCGATTGAGGTTGTCGAAGGCTTGAAAGAGGGCAAAAGTTGCATCGCCATGACACTAGCTGAGACATTGATGGGTTTGGATGCTTTCCATCGCCGAGAGACGACTAGATTCGCGGGGACTCCACTACTGCTACAGGTAATGTTTCCCACCCTATCTCATATATATTTCTCATATCACTCGGCCCTCTGGCTCGTTTTTTCTCTCAAAACCTTTTTCTCACTTTTCTCTCCATGTACACCTCTCTATTCTTTAATCTCTAATTTTTCATCCCTCCCTAGATATGGTTGATAGATAAGTTGAAGGTTGCAGACTCATGCCCAGCATATTCAGCTCGCAGCTATTTCTTCCAGCGATGTCTAGTCGATGCCCCTGATGAAGGATGGTGGTGCGAATGGATGTGCAGTTTGTCAGCTGCCATTATTGCTTGTCAGATGCCCCCGGCTCAATTTACCGGCGATGAGCTACATCATGACTCGCCATCCCGGGATTCAGTTAATCGGCCTGACACACTGTTATGGACGTCCTCGAACCTCCCGGGGGAAATCCCCCGTTTTGTTCATATGGGCTCACTATAGTTCAGGACTCAATGTCGCGGTCCTGTATCTAATCTCGCAGAGTGAAATGCAAGACTGATGAATCATCAAAGAGTCCAAATCCGGCAAATCATTTTTGAAAACAAAATTTTTTGATAGAAGTGCCAAACATGGACTGCTTTGCCAGATACAGAGTCGCCACCTAAATATTTTATTTTGGCAAATTTAGGAAATCCTGACTCGTTTGCCTAAGGCCACGTGTCCGTCATCACCAAAGTTGCCTCAGCTCGGGAACTTGGGTACGATTGGGGAAGGTCACTTCGTGAGCACCCCCGCTCGCCCGATCAAAGATCGGCCTCTACTAACCATGATATCTTGTTTTGAAAACATATGTGCTCTTATTCCGATTTATTAGCCTAGATTTACTACGTGATGCACACAGCATACAAGTATAGATTGGATCGCCTGAATTGGAACAAAACACCTCATGTTTGCTTTTGAAAAGGTTTGCTACTCGCAAGTAGGCTAAAATGCGAATTTTCCACCCTCAGGTGGGCTTAGAAAACAAGATGATTTGCCACTCTCAAGTGGGCTTAAAACTCACAGTCAATGCATTATTCCAATTCAGATAATCCAACCTTCACCACAGGCATTCAGGAAGGTATATCACATAAGCAGTTTGCCTCATGGTAAACATGCTATCATGGCAATCACTCACACGCATGCAAGGATGCTAAAGCATAAACACTTACCGAGTACTCCGAGCCAAAACAGAAACTAGTTAGTAATCAATGCATGATCCTAGTTCATGTTAAGATAGCTAATGCAACACATGCAAAATGCAACTTGAAATAGGCTCGGCTATCCTCAGAATAGCATATGAGATGCTACAGCTAACACGTGTTCAACTTGGAATTGAAATACAATGCGGTTAGTATGATGCGCCGAGCCCGGTGCATGCAATATAGATGAATGATGCAAACATGCAAGCATAAGTATGCTAATTGAAACATGCCCTAATCTAACCATCATAAGCTGGTAATTAAAAGGGAGAAAGATGTGGGGTTGGAAGACATACATCACACACACGCACACTTATTACAATTGTGCCCTCGCTCGGAGGGTCCGAATAAATAATACAGTCCGAATAAATAATTAACTGTTCCAGCAAATTAAATATTACAAAACCCTAATTAATCAACAAATTAACTAGGAAAGCAAATAAATTAGCATGCAAGCTAAATGGACCGCCTCAGCTCTGTTCCGAATGATGAAAGATGCATGCATGCTCGAGCCGCCTCGTCGGGAAATTCCTCGCGATGCCCCGATTCGCCTCTGTTAGCAATTGATCCCGGAATGATGTACAAAACTCCAGAAGGTTGTTGACCAGTTTTTGCTGTCGGTTTCCGGTTTGCTGCAACAGAGAGCAAGAAAGGGGCATGGCAAAGTATTTTCACATATGTATGCACGACCACTCTCCCTGTCATTGCACAAGCTCTAGGGAGTGTAGACCTCGATCCTCGTGCCACCAATCACGCATCTCGATGCATGATGGCCGAGGAGTCGAATTGTACGACTCAATATGAAATGAATGCACATATAAACACAACAAGGCCTAAACTCCATCATGGGTAATCCAGAGTGTCGGTGACCGGGAATTGAGACACGTTTCATCACTTTGAATACAAAACGTCCCTCGTTTCCCGTGGATGGACTAACCCTACTCCAAACACAATGCAATGAGATGGCATACACAATGCGGCTAACATGCGACCCTAAATGCAATGCAACCTAATCATGCTGGCGTGCAGGGGATGATATGCTAACATGCAACTAGCATACGCAATGCTATGAACTAAGAATGGCATACTCAATACACATGAACTATATGGCATACGCAATGCAATATGGACTTAAACCAAAGTGGGTGGATCTCAGCCACACCCACATTAGTGGCCAAATGATGAAAATGAGACAACCGAAATACATGCAAACATACACGAATGCAAAGAACTGATCCTAAGGCACAACATGCAACTCTAACAAAGCATGGCAAAGGATGAAATATGGCATAGAAAGGTGCCTGATCCAGCTTTGAAATGGCATAAAAGATGGTCTCGAAACATGCAAACACTTCACACAATGCATGCTAGATGGCCCAAATACCGAAACTAGTGGAGTGGATTACACTATAGGTATGCAAAACAATGCTCAAATGACCCAACCACCCCCAAACAGACCTTAGGTAGGTCTAAGACAGTGGGAAAGTGGTCTAAAATGATGGCTCAACATGCGAAGAAACGAAGCTCATGCAATGGTCCGAAAACGAGGCATTTATGCACAACTCTCAAATGCACTTAAGGACTGGAAAACATGGGATCATGGCACAAGTATGAGGTCTGAAATGATGTGTGCAATGACCCCAAATCATGGAAACACCTCAACACAAGCATGCAATGGACCTCAAAACTCAAAGTTAAGCATGGATATTGAACTACAAGCATGCAAAACAAGCATCATTCGACCATGAGACCCAAAAATAGAGCTAAGGCAGTCCAATACATGCACAAAATCAGTTTAAGGCAAGGCTAAAAAATCCTAGGAAAGGCGGCCAAAACATCATGCAAAACGAGCTAGTGAACCATGATTTGCACTACAACTATATGAAGCACATGAGACGTCACCAAACCAGCCAAAAAAAGAAGTATACCATGCCAAATAATGCCCAAAAACCCATGGAAACATGGTCAATGCATGCAAGAATGATATGTTCCTTTGAAATGCCAATAAGAGCGTTATTCTACACATGTATAATGGACATACAAAATGTCAAAACCACCTCTGGACAGAGGTTATGAGGGCCCTAAAACTCACTGAAAAGGGCCTAAAATGAGGCTAGGAAGCATGCAAATGAAGGCTCCTTTGAAAGGCCATGAAGACGATTACTCTACACATGCAAGATAGACACCTAACATGGCAAAAAAAACTCTGGAAAGAGTTCATTCAGGTCATAAAACTCACAAAAAATGGCCTGAAACATGGCTTGAAAACATGCAAATAGGGGCTCCTTTGTAAAGCCAAAAATGCTAGAAAACAAGATAAGGGGTGAGAGGGTCACCCCTCTCTGATTTTGGGGCTCAAAATAGTATTCTTGCCACTTAAAATCCACTGGATTTCAGTGGCTAGAAGGCCAAACAAAGCTCACTTGAAAGGCCTAGATGCATGGCTCAAAACAAGGTGAAAACAAGCATGCAAGGGGGTAGATGACCCCCAACAGAAAAATGACCTTAAACAAACTTCAAGAGGAGCTTAAAATAAGACTTTTTTCTGTTTATGACAAAGCTCAAAAATGCTTTCAAGTATGGCTTAAATATGAAGCAAAATAGGGACCAAAAGGGAAATAAGAGAGTTACCCTTGTAGCCAAGAAAGACAGCAGCTCCTGGACCAAGGAAGTGGCTCCTCAACCTCTGAAAATAAGCTCCAAGGTGCTTAGATGGATGATGGAGAAGTGTGGTTGTGAGGTGTAGTGCAATGGGGCCAAGAACAATGGAGTTTTGAAGGCCAAATATAGAGATACAAAGGGAGAGTGTGTGTGTAAGCCTCAGCAACTTCAGAACCTCTACAAAGGAAGCAAAAGCCTTCCTTTATAGAGGAGAGGGTCCAAAGCTTCCCTTGGAAGCCAAAAACCAAGAATGAACATCCTCCATACACGTGTCTGGTGGATGGTGCAAATGCCTCCCAGTTAGCACAGCTGGATAGCATTTAGGGAGACAAAAAAGCAGAAGGCTGGCCGACCAGTTCAGGTGGTCGGCTGACCAACCCCCCTGGTTGGCCGACCAGGTTCAAAAGGGCCAGGTGGTGGGTGGCCTTCTAGGGTGGTCTCCAAGGTGAAAGCAAGCTAGTGGTGTGGTGGGAGACCATAAAATGTGTCTCGAAAGTGAGGGAGACCACTTACCTGTCAAGAAAATCAGACAACCAGGGAAAAGTGGTCTCCAAGAAGAAAAGGTGGTCTCCCACCCCTGTACCACCTTCCAAACAATGAAGCTAGGGTCCATGCCAAAAATGGACCAAGATGGATGCAAAACGAAGGTTTGGGGGCCAAAATGCACGGCCGGAGGCCTAGAAAACTGACTATTAAGCATCGAATGTGGCGTGCGACCACGAAGGTGGTCTCCTGGGCCACAGTGTTCCTCTAGAGAGAGGAGAAAAGGTGTGTGCCAAAAACCGGAGCAAACGAAGAAAGTTAAGCGGTCCCAAACCGTGGCGCGCGGCCAACGGCTCTGAAAACCGGAAACTGGTCTCCAGATGGGAAGGGGTGTCTATAACTGTGTCCCTTGCTTTTCGTTTCGAATCCGGTGCCAGTTCGGACATGATCAGACTTGCCCGGAGGAAGGGATAGAGTACCCTGCAGCATTTCCAGTTCGAGGCGCACAGCTAGCTCGGTATACCACAACATGGAGGACGATAAAGCTTTTGGCCCCAGCTTCCACTTTCAGTTACACCCTCTCTAATGAGTGCATAGCTTGGCTTGATGAAGAGGGGCAGGTTGGGCCTACTTTGGCATCAGAGGCTTCCACAAGTTCTGGGAGGGGGCGCAGGAACACCTGACTTATCCATGCCCCGAATATATTGCTTTAATCAGTACTTTCAATTTTCTTTATGAATGTATTAAAAAGCAGCTTCAATTTGTATTCAAGAGTAGGAGAACTATGTATTGAAATCAATGTAATTGAAGGTTGTGGGTACTGAAAATTTTCTGTTTGGTCCAAAAATGGTCTAAGTTGTAAAAAGATTAATTTGAGCAAAATCAACTTTTATTAAAACTTTTCAAAACCATTTTCGATATGGATCACAATTGGACACGCCCGAGATCTATCACTAAGATGTACAACCCCGGATCCCATCAACTGAAAAGTTGCCCCTAGTCTGAATAGCACTGCACTGGAGATCACAACCGAGCTCTTGAATGGAGAAAAGACAGAGTTGACCAACACCTTCGCACAGACAAAGTTGATTTGGAAGTGTTTATGGCTGGACTTCGGAATGAAGTTGCCTACGTATCCCAAAGATGGGAATCAAGCCTTACGTAGTTTGGCTCAGGTTCACTCGTGTATTAACACTCTCCTTTTACGCTCTAACTTTTTCCCAGGCCGTCCTTTCTAGGTTTTCAACCTTGCGAGCTCAGTTTTTATTATTTTAAATTTTTCATGCTCTAACTTTTGCCTAGGTTGCCCTTTCGGGTTTTCAGCCTAGCGAGCCACTCAGGGATAGTATTTCTTCAACTTGTCCATGTTGATCGACTGGGAGAACTCTAGGCCATCTAGGTCCATCAGAATGATAGCTCCACCTGACCAGATAGACTTGATGATGTAAATACCAGTCCAATTGGGTTTGAACTTGCCCCTAGGGTCGTGGATGGGAGCTCGGTTATCTTTGAGCAAAAGAACCCCCTCTTTCAAATTCCTGGACTTAACCTTCTTGTTGAAAGCCCTGGCAATTCTCCGTTGATAACCCTAAACGTGATACAGTGCTTTCAGCCTTCTTTCATCAAAGAGCAGGAGTTCTTCGAACTTGCTTTGCTGCCAATCTGCCTCAGCTATCTGACACTCAACCAATACTCGTAATGATGGAACCTCAACCTCGATAGGCAGAACAGCCTCCATCCCATAAACCAATGAATACAGAGTTGCCCCAGTAGAAGTTCGAATTGAAGTTCGGTAGCCCCAAAGAGCAAATGGCAGCTTATCTGGCCAGTCCTTGTAGGTTTCCACCATCTTCTGTAGAATGTGCTTGATGTTCTTGTTGGCGGCCTCAACAACTCTATTGGTTTGTGGCCGATATGTAGATGACTTATGGAAAGCCACGTTGTACTTCTCCAACAAGTCAATCACCTCCTTCTTGAAGTGGGAACCATTATCTGAAATAATCTCATTCGGGACCCCGTAGCGACAGACGATGTTATTCCTGATGAACTTAGCAACAAGCAATGCTTTCAACACCGTGTAAGATTGGGCCTCAACCCACTTCGTGAAGTAGTCTATCGCTACCAGAATGTACTCATGCCTGTTGGACCCCTTTGGAGTGACAGCCCCAATTACATCAATCCCCCAGACTGAAAACGGCCATGGCGAAGTCATGTTGTACAGCTTCGACGGCGGAATGTTCATGCGGTTTGCATGGATCTGACATTTGTGGCATCGCCGAACAAAGTCAATACAATCCTCCTCCATGGTGGACCAGTAATAACCCTGTCTAAGGATCTTCCGGGCTAGCATCACCCCACTCATGTGTGCACCGAACTCTCCTCTATGGATGGCCTCCATCAGACGCTTGGATTCTTCAGTATCAACACACAGTTTATGCATCCCGAGATGACCCCTCTTGTACAGTTTACCTCCGCAGACGATGAACTAAGCAGCCATTCTTCGAATTGCCCTCTTATCTTTGCCATTTGCCCCCGGTGGATACGCTTCCTTTTCCAAGAAGTTCCAGATGTCGTAATACCAGGGATTCTCATCTTGTACCTCATCTATGGCAGCAATCAGCTCGTAGGCCGGTACGAATTTCTGTTCGATGATGATCGGACGCATCCAGACTTCGAAAAGGATGTCTATCATAGAAGATAGAGTTGCTAATGAATCAGCGAACCTATTGTTCTCTCTTAACAGATGAGAAAAATTCAGTTTCTCAAACCGAGGAATCAGAACGTCCAAGGTCTGGTGATAGATTCTCATCTTTTCTTCTTTGACTTTCCAATCTTCTTTAGCTTGAGATACAACAAGGTTTGAGTCCCCGATGACATCCAACCATTTTGCCCCTAGTTCCAAGGCGGTTTCTAGTCCAGCAATACATGCCTCATACTCTGCCTCGTTGTTCAACACTCTAAATCAGTGTTTGAATGCTGGAGGTATACGAGAATTGTCGGGTGCTATCAGCAACACCCCTATCCTATATCCGTATTGGTTTGACACTTTGTCAAAGTGCATCGTCCAAGGCTCTTCTTCGACATGCAGAATGGTCTCATCTGGGAACAGATATTCAACTGTTTCATCCCCTTCAACTGGGTGATCGGCTAGGAACTCCGCTACCGCTCTCCCTTTCACTGACTTGCGCGTCATATACTTCAGATCAAATTCGAAAAGCAGAAGCAACCAACGAGCTAGCCTACCTGTAAGTGTCGGTTTCTCGAAGAGATATTTGATGGGATCTAATCTTGAAACCAGTATTACAGAGTGAGCTAACAGGTAGGGCCTCAGCTTCCTGGTAGCCCACACCAAGGCCAGACAAGCCTTCTCCAGCAGAGTGTAGCGGGTCTCGTAATCCAGCATTTTCTTACTTAGGTAGTAGATAGCATTCTCCACTTTGTCCTTAGACTCCAATGCAAGCATGCAACCCATTGTGGTTTCAGTCACTGAAAGGTACAGAATCAACGGTTTCCCCGGCTCAGGTGGTGACAACACGGGTGGGTTCTGTAAATATTGCTTGATCTGCTCGAAAGAAACTTGGCATCGGTCGTCCCATTAGAACTTATTTCCTTTCTTCAGGAGACCAAAGAGTGGTTCACAAGTCAAGGTTAATTTTGCAATAAACCGTCTTATGAATTGCACTTTACACAAAAAGCCTCGATTTTAGAAAATGGCCTTGATTTTAGAAGGATCAACCTCGATACCTCTCTGTGTGATCAAGAACCCAACATTTTCCCTGCTGTAACACCGAATGTACATTTCTGAGGATTCAGTCGCAACCGATACTCTCTGATCTGTTGGAAGGCGGTATAGTGGCCCTTTCTTTCCTTGGACTTGACAATCATGTCGTCCACATACACCTCAACCTCTTTATGGATCATATCGTGCAAAATTATGGTCGCAGCCCGTTGATACGTAACTCTAGTATTCTTCAGCCCAAACGACATCACCTTATTACAATAGGTTCCCCACGGGGCGGTGAAAGCAGTCTTCTTCCTGTCTCGGGTGCCATCAAAATCTAATTGTAGCCTAAAAACCCATCCTTGAATGAGAGCAACGCATGCCCAGCAGTGAAGTCCACTAATTCATCGATATGCGGCAGAGGAAAGTCGCCCTTCAGACTGGCTTTATTCAAATCCCTGAAATCCACACATACCTGAATTCTGCCATCCTTCTTTGGCACCGAAACCATATTGGCCAACCAAGCTGGGTATTCAGATACCAACAAGAATCCTGCGTCATTTTGCTTGGTGACCTTTTCTTTGATATTCAGAACCCAGTCCAGGCGGACCCTTCGGAGCTTCTGCTTAACAGGTCGAGCCTCTGGGTCAAGAGGGATCCAGTGCTGTACAATCTCAGGATCGATTCTAGGCATGTCTTCGTAGGGCCACGCGAAAACATCTTTGAAATCTTTTAATAAAGCGACTAAGCGCTCGTGCTCCTCCGAAGACAATGTGGACCCGATCTGGATCAGCCGCGGGTCCTTCTCAGCACCAACATTAATTGTGGTGATTTCATCAACCAAGGGTTTTACAAATCTTTCCTACTCTTGATCAAGCAAATATTACAAAATCGGAGGAATTTCTTCCTCGTCGTTTTCATTAAAATCTTGAAAATATTGATTAATGCAATAAATTAAAGGCACAGAAAAGTACTCGGAAGCCACAGCCATACCATTCTCATTAATAACATCCAGTCCGCATGATTCCTCTGTTATAACAGACTCAAAGGAAAAAGAAAAAGATGACCTAGACAAGACAGTGGCATCTGGGTTGTCACCCCTAAGAATACCGTACTCAAACGAGCTGGAAGCTGATTCCAACTCCACAGACTCGGTGGAATCAGATTCAGGCTCACTACCTGACCCGGTGCTGCTTGATAAAAAGCCCATCGTCGTATTGCTAGACGAGGGAGGGTGCGATGGATGCGCCCAGAATGTTTGAAGATGGGCCCACAGCCACTTCATTCCCGATCATGGAGACTGAGAAGTTATCCCCCAAGCACTCTTGTACGATCTGAGGATCCGAGAGTAGACAAGCCAATGCTCGCCCCATCTCGATCTCTGTGCTCTCGGAATCCTCCTCCTTGCACTGCTCAACCTCAACTGGTGGGTCTGTCTTCTCTACGACAACGTCATCCCCGGACAATTGCAAGTCAAAGAAAATCTCAAATCCCGGCAGGCGCCACCTCTCTGCATTTAGCCATGGCTCTGGGAAGCCGTAGAACGGAAAGTCTTTCCCCTCCTGGACAAAACGTTCATTCAGGGTACCCTGGATAGGTCAGTGCATCAACTCATAATGCTTCCCGACCTGCTTTGCTCTGGCTCTTCCAGCTATCTCTTGTCCTTTCCTCACCCCGTCCTCCTTGGTAGGCAGATAACCTAAACCAAAGGTATGTGGGTTGTGCGGCACTTCGGCCGATGCTACAATTCCTTTCTGGCCACTTCGCCCTAATCCCATCTCGGGGATGTGCTGGAGCTTGTGCATAAGGTAGACAGACTGTGCACTGACGTATAGCCCCTTATCAATAGTTAGTATATTCTATACAACCCAGGCCTCAGCTAGGGTGAATCCCAACAAAAACACATCCTTCGCGCCATGCTCAATCTCCAGAACTAGTGTAGAAACCTCTGGCGGCAGATGGATCGAAGAATTCCCAAAAACGATGGCTACCCCCTTCCCATGGGGGTATTTCAGCATTTGGTGCAAGGTAGAAGAGACCGCCTTCACCTGGTGCAGCCACGGCCGCCCCAGGAGTAGATTGAAGGTTGCAGGAATGTCCAAGACATGAAAATCAATATCCTATTACCCTGGACCAACCTGAGTCCGAATTTGTACGGTCCCCATCACCTCTCGGCTGGTATTATCGTAGGCCCGTATCACCTGGGCAGTAGGCACAAAATTCGCGGGCTTCAACCCGATAGTATATGTCGTCCTCGACGGACACACGTTGATGGTAGATCCTGTGTCAACAAGGAGCACCGGTATCCATTTCTCTCTACACTCGACAGAGATATAGAGCGGTTTGTTATGATCTAAGCCCTAAAGCGGCAGTTCCTTGTCAATGAAGGTCAATGTCGGGGAAACTCCTCCCGGAAAAACCAGCCCTACCAACAGCTCAGGAGTGGTATCAATTGAAAGCTTGGCCCAGTCCATGGCTGTAAGGACGGCCTGTCTGTGAACCCTTGAGGCCATAAGCAATCCCCAGATAGAGATGTCTGCCTTGATTTTCTTAAGCTGTTTCAGTACAGCCTCCTCGTCGAGCAGTTTTTCCTTCTGCCTCTCCACTTCTTTGTCCTTTCCGGATGCCTCTGGTTGATCTAAGTGTGGGGGCTTGAAGTACCACCCACTCCTCGTCGTATGATCTACCTTTTCGACATACCAAGTATCATTTGGTTGATGATGTCCCCAATCCTCATCATTGTGGACAAGACGTAAGTCGTCGTCTTCCCACCACATCCCGTCGGCAACCAATAGACAACTGTCCAATTCCGTTGCAACTATTCTTGTGCGCACATCATATTCCGTTCCCGTAGGGGCTTTGGCCTTTCTAGCCCTTTCAAGATCTTCGGTCTTTTCCTGATTAAACTGCTTCAGTGCAGCCTCCTATTCAGCGCCCACTCTACTCAGACTGCCCGGATCCCGAGCAAAATTCTTAACACCGGTGCTCTCCGGCTATCCCTTCTGATTCTCGGCCATTCCGGCCACTGCTGATGTTCTTGTTCCTGACGGTCCCTGTTCTGGCTGAGGCTGCTCAACAACATCTAGCTGGTCACTGAGCCACCCCGTATTCTCTGCCGATCCATCCAAGTCGAACGAGTTGATGTTCACATCCCCTGAGTCCTGCTCTTCAAAGAACTGCAGATTTGAAATGTCCTCTTCCAGCTATGCTAGGTCATCTACCCCTGACTAGGTCCATCCCCCTGAACCACACAGATATCTGTGCCGACTAGTAACTCTACCCTAGGCTTAACCTGGTCTGTTGATGTGATATAATCACTCGAGTTGTATGCAAAGCTCCCAGACCCCTCAGGCTCTAAATTATCATTCGCATCAGCCTCCGAAGTCAACCCAATTCTATCTTCGATAGTCACCACCACCGGTTCAGGCTGGGTATGGAAGGTACTCAACATGCACAAATCTGTGCTCTCCGGGATGAACACCTCGGGCTTGGGTAGGTGGGAGGGCGTGATATATATGCTAGGGTCATATGACACAACCCCAGTTTGCATCTGGTTGATAC
Organism: Camellia sinensis; assembly: GCF_055761805.1. Classification (NCBI taxonomy): domain Eukaryota; kingdom Viridiplantae; phylum Streptophyta; class Magnoliopsida; order Ericales; family Theaceae; genus Camellia; species Camellia sinensis. The sequence continues at coordinate 57,093,144 of NC_138967.1, forward strand.
GTTTAGGTGGTGGAGCTTGGTTATGTGGTGGGAGAGGGTTGGTTGTGACGTTTGGTTTTTCTGGAGGTGTGATCACCCTATTGTCAACGAGATCCTAGATCTCGTGACGCAGTCTGAAGCACTGGTCGGTGTCGTGACCATGCTGTTGGTGAAAGGCACAGTATTTGGCTGGGTTAGAGGAGGGAGGAAGATTGTCAGGTAATGGCCGCAGCTCCAGGGGCTTCAAATGCCCTTTCCTGATCAGAACCACCAGAGCTTTGGACAGGGGCATGTATACTGGGGTGAAGGTTCTCTGGACTCGGGGTGGATATCTGGTTATTTGTGAGCTGGTACTAGATGCACCGGTGAATGGTGTGGCTGTAAGTGTTTTTGGAGGGGTGGTGGTGACCATGCCCACATTGGAAGTTCTGGCAGCTGCAGCATTACTCGTGCCTGTATTCATATTGCGAAAACATGCCCTCTTGGGCTGCTCTCTCTCGTGGTCAATCAAACCCTGTTTCATGGCGTCCTCAATTTGTACCCCGATCTCGTGTAAATCCGCAAAGGTGGGAAGGGGTAAGACGATCATCTTTTGCATCGGCTTAGGTTAGAGGTTGCGCACAACCATCCGTATCTGATCCTTGTCGACCGGCCTGATGGTCATCCTAGAAGCTTTGGCCCTCCAATGGGTTACACAGTTAGAGAAGCTCTCTTTTGGCTCCTGTCTAGTTGTCTCAAGATCACGAGTTGTGATCTCGATCTGCGTGTTGTAGGAGTATTGAGCTATAAAGGCCTCAGCCATTTCTTCCCAGCTTCTCTTGACAGAGTCCTCCAGCTTTGTATACCAAATAGCCACAACACCCGACACGGTCCGGCTGAAGAGGGAAAGCTTTTGCAGTTTGGAGAGGCCCATCGGCCTTAGGATATCCGAGAACAGCCACAGATGTACCATGGGATCCCCAGAACCGTCAAAACGGTCTATATGCAGCATCTTGAACCAGTCTGGCAAAGTAACCACTGAATTGGTGTATCCATCCTCTATGTCCGGAAGGGAATTAACACCTCGAGCCTTCTTGAACAGCTTTTCTAGTGTGCTCACTTTCAGTGCTGTTGGATCCATCTCAAATTTAAACGGCGTATCCACTACATTAGTCGGTGCTTTGGATAGCTGAGGTAGGATTGGGGGTGGAACTGGCCCCGTTGCGACGTCTATATTTTCCTGGACATTTGTAGTCTCCCCAAGTGTTGGAACTCTAAGTGGGGGCGGGGGTGGGTGCAAAGCAGATGCTCCAGCTTACTGTGGTTGTTGCTGTTGCTGAAGTTTGGTAATCAGCTCTGTTTGTTGAGCCACAACCTCTGCCTGGTGTGCGGTAAACTCTGCCTGGCGGGCGACATCCCGCTGCATGGCTTGCCTAGTTTCTTGGAGCTGACACATCATGTCCTCCATACTTGCCATAAGGTGCTGGTCTAACTGAACAACAGGTATATCTCTCTCTTCGGCAGAAATTGAAACCTCAGCCTGACTACTCATTGGTGGGGTGGATAAGGACCACTGACCTGGCAACCGCTATACTGATGAACTGCACCTAACTGACCTCTGTCTAGTAACCGAGGGTAGTGACACAGACACAGGTTGTCCGTCAACTAGATCCTCAGATCGGGAAAGTCTTCGACTAATATCTGCCTGGTCGGAAGCAATGATGCTAAACTACCTTACAAAAAGATAAATAAAGCATAATAAGGAAATAAACAACCAGAAAAACGGACAGCATAGCGGCTTAAATAAACACAACACATAGTTGATATTTGTAAGTTGAACACACTGTTTCTCAACACTGATCAATGTTCCCAAATCACTGCCCCAGATCTAATACCCTCAGGTAAAACAGATTCCCCAAATACTGATGCCCACAGGCCTGATATCCAGACTTGCAAATTGATACGTGCAATCCCCATAGAGACACACTCTAAAAGCACATAGCAAACAAGTGAGAGCCAAAACACCCCTATGAAGGGGTAGGGTTTCCCTGTCCTATCTTGTCAGGAACTAGGGTTTCACTATGCACACAGCAGTTTTGAAACAACCTATGATCGGGTAAGCAACCTATCCTAGTTTGGAATAGTCACTATGGATTCCGATATGCACTAGGTTGAACGGTCAAAAAGGGTGCCTCAGTAAAAACTGAGGTTTGTGTTCCCATCATTGCAGAGCCCGCAACCGGTTAGCCTTATGGCACGCTTTTCCAAGCAAGCCTCTGGCAAATCGTTCAGGAATAGCAGACGGCAAACACGGTGTCCTAGGCGCACCAATGCAAATGCAATGCAAAGAAACACATACGTGTAGACAAAACAACATATCATGAGTTCGAGTCAAGTTCTCTAAATCCCAGCAGAGTCGCCAGAAATTGTAGACCTCCTGAACTCCGCTCCACGAGTGAGGGTGCGAATCATCGTTCTTGCTACTACAGTTCGGACTCCTGTCACAGTTCTAAATCTAATCTCACAAAGTGCAATGCAAGATTGATAAATCACCAAAGAGTCCAAATCCGGCAAATCATTTTGGAAAATCGATTTTAATCAAAAGCGCCAAACATGGACTGCTTTGCCAGATTTCAGAGTCGCCACCTAAATATTTTATTTTGAAAAATTTAGGAAACCCTGACTCGTGCCTAAGGCCACATGTCCGTCATCACCAAAGTTTCCTCGGCTCGGGAACTTGGTATAAGAGGGGAAGGTCATGCAATAAGCACCCCTGCTCGCCCGATCAAAGGATCGGCCTTTACTAACATGATATGTTGTTTTTGAAAACATATGTGTTCTTATTCCGGTTTATTAGCTAGCTCACTATGTGATGCGCACAGCACACAACACACAAGTATAGACTAAATCACTCAAATTGGAACAAAACATCTCATGTTTGTTTGTTTGTTTGAAAATGGTTTGAAGTGCTACTCGCAAGTAGGCTAAGATGCGGATTTTGCCACCCTCAAGTGGGCTTAGAAAACATGGTGATTTGCCACTTCCAGTGGGTTTAAAACTCGCATTTTGATGAATTGTTCCAATTCAAGCAATGAAGCCTTCATCCACAGGCATTCATGCAGCTAAAGCACTTAAGCAAATAGCTTCATGGAAAGCATGCTAATCATGGCAATACTTACACTTCTCATGCAGTATGCTAAAATGTAAAAGCTTACCTAGTACTCCGAGCCAAAAAAGAAACTAGTTAGTAATCAATGCATGATCCTAGCTATGTCAACAATGCCTAATGCAACACATGCAAAAATGCAGCTAAAGTAGGCTCGGCTATTCTAAGATGTCATATGAATGCAACTTGATAACATGTATTCAAATTGGTATTGAAATACAATGCAATTTCTATGATACGCCGAGCCCGGTGCATGCAAGACGAATGAATGAATGCACGCATGCAAGCATAAGGATGCTAATTGAAATATGCCCTAAAACTAACCACTGAAAGCAGCTAAGTAAAAGGGAGAAAGAAATGGGGTTTGGAAGACATGCATCACACACACGCACACTTATTACAACAGGTGTGCCCTCTCGATGGAGGGTCTGAATAATAAGCTAACTAGCTATGCTAAGCTAATTACCTAACAAGTTAACTAATTAATTATTACAACACAAATGAATAGCTAAGTACATTAACTACTTAAGTACAAAACCAAAGCATTAGCTAGCTAAGCCGAGCAGCTAAGTAAAGCAGTAAAGAGATGCCCTCATGGTGAGAAGTGCATGCATGCTCGGTTGCCTCGTTTAGAAATCCATTACGATGCCCCAACTTGCCTCTGTTTGCATTGGTTTTCAGAACACTACATAAAGCTCCAGATAGCTTCTATTCCAAAATGGGGACCCCCAAGAGGTTTGCTGACCAGTTGATGGTGGTGTAGACCACCAGTAGACCACTCAAGTATGCTGCAGACTAGAAAAAGTGGTCGGCTAACTACTTTTTCTGGTCTGCCGACCAGAAAATTCAGCATAACTCCATTTTGCTGCAACAGAGAACAAGAAAAGGCACGACAATGTATTTGCAAGGTATGTATGCATAACCACCCTCGCTATCATTTCATAGGCTCAAGTGAGTGTAGTTCTCGACTCTCGGGCCACCAACCATGCATCGCAATGCACGATGACCGAGAAGCCAAGTTTGCACAATTCAATGCCAATGAATGCACAAATAACACATAAGGGCATTAACCTCTATCATGCATGATCAAGAGGGTCGGTGACCGAGAAATGAGGCATGTTTCATCACTTCAAGTATGAAACATCCCTCGGTTCTCGTGTTTGGACTAACACTCTATCCAAACACAAATGCAATGCAACATGATCAACCTATCAATACCTATGGCATGCAAACTCAATGCAATGCATGCAAACATAATGCAATGCAACAAGCATGCAAACACAATGCGAACTACAACATTCAAACAACATGCTCAATAGACTTAAACTGAATGTGGACAGACCTCAATCATGCCCAAAACAGTGGCCAAAATACTCCGAAATGATGGCATGAAATGCAGGATAATGCATGCTCATGCATTGGTCCATCCACTAAGCACAAGAGCACAACTGTCAAACATGATTAAGGAGTGACAAATATGGAAGTGTGAAAACACTATATTCTCTGAAATCAGGTATGAAATGATACCAAATCCTCTAAATGACACAAGCATAGCATGCTAGGGATATGAAAACACAAGGCTAGCAAGGCTAATTGCACTATAGCTATGCAATGCACGAATCACATGGCCAAGACAACCCAAAATAGTCCTAGAGAATGTCAAAACAATGCTAAAACATGCATGGACTAAAGTTAACACATGATAGAATTAGAGGCATGAAGCATGGAGTATACAAGGCCAAAGAGGAAGGTTACACTACACCTACCAAAACCAAGCATGAGATGACTTCACCAACAAAAATTAGAGTTGTATCATGGCAAAACAAGACCAAAAACACACTGATATGGCAGCCCAAAAGCCTAGGCAAGATGGCATACACAATGGCTCATATGTAAGGCATAAAGCACAACCCTCCAAAGCATTGAAAGAGTGGCACATGTGAGTATATGACCACACTACATGCACTGAAATCATGTACCAAATGATGCTAAATCATGCAAATAGCCCAAGTAATGCATGCTAGTGACTTGGAAACTCAAGGCTAGTGAGCTAGAATGCACCATGGCTATGCAAAGCAAGGCATGCATGACCAAAACAACATAAATCAAAGCTTAAGCATGGTAAAACATAAGTAAAAGCTTGCTGGAGTTGAGCCAAAATTATGCAAGAATGATGGTCTAAAGCATGATGCATGTTTGGCTAGTATGGAGGATTGCACTACAAGTGCAAGGAGCATACAAGAGGTAATCAAACCAACCCTAGACAGAGGTATATCATGCTGAAATAAGGCCTGAGACATGCTAAGATGGAGCCAAAAGTCTACTTTGATGAGCTACAAACAGGATTATACTACACATACAAGAAGCATGCAAGGGGTGACCAAGACAACCAAAAATAGAGTCATGCAGGTCTAAAAGGTCACAAAAAAGTGCTCAAACAAAGCTTCATGAAGATGCTCTTGTGATGAGCCATCAACACAAGCATACAAGAGAAGAGGATGGGGGACAACCCCCACCCATTTGAGGCCTCGAAACCAAGTTTCCACCACTGAAATTCCTCTAGAATTCAATGGTAGAAAGGCCAAACAAAGGTGATCACAAAGACTCAAAGTGATGGCTCAAATGCCTAGCAAATATGGGCATGCAAGGGAGTAGATCACCCCCAACACCAAGGAAGCCTAAACAAACATCTTAAACACTTAAAATCAGAGCTTTTTGCAGTTCAAAGTTAGGCCTAAATCAGCATGCAAATGGGGCCAAAGACTTAAACAAAAACAAAGCTTTAAGGGGTTACAAACTCACCCTTGTAGAGCAACTTCAAGGAAGCAACTCCAGCAATCTTTTTGGATCAAAAGCAGTCCAAAAACACCAAAACCAGCTTTAAGGTGCCTCAACAACAAGAGTGTGGTGTTTCACTAGGTGTTTGTGTGCAAAAGTGTGAAGAATAGGCACTTTCAAGCACAAATATGAAGAGAAGGAGCAATATAGAGATAGATGATATATGTATAGCTCCAACACAAAATTTTGAACCTAAGGCAAGAGGGAGGAGGCTCCCTTATATAGAAAAATCATGCATCAAGCTTGTTGAACAAGCTTCAGACTCTAAGCAGTCGTGTATGGAGGATGTCTTCTGTGCCCAACAGCTGGCACAGCTGGCAAGAAAATATCTGCAGAAAACTGCAGGAAAGCTGCCGACCAGTTGAAGTGGTCGACCGACTAGTGAAAGTCGTCTGCAAGAATGAAAAGTGGTCGGCAAGGGGGAGAGGTGGTGGCATGGCTGTCGACCACTTTTGGTGGTCTAAAGACCACCAAGACCAGCTGGCCGACCAGAAAACTGGCTAGCAGGCAGGAAAAGTTTCTTTTAGGGAGAGAAACTGGTCTACAACCCCTATTCCACCCTCCAAGCAAGGAAAACAAGGTTTGTACCAAAAACAAACCAAAAAGGATGCTAGACAAGAGTCTGCGGGTCAAGGCACGCAGCCGAAAACCTAGAAAACTAGTCTACGGGCACCAAAAGTGGTCTACCAGAGGGAAAAGTGGTCTACGGCCATAAAAAGTGGTCCACTAGACCTCTGTGTCCCTCTAGACCAAGGCAACAAGCCATGGTCCAAAAACCAAGCCAAGAGGAGAACGTTAAGCAGTCCCAAGACAAGGCGCACGACCGAAGACTATGGAAATTGGAAACTAGTCTACAAGAGGGAAAAGTGGTCTACAGACCCCTCTCTCCCTCCAGGCAAGGTCAACAAGGCTTGGTCCACAAACTGAGCCAAAACACAAAGAGTTCAGAGGCCCGGAGGCCCGGAGGTAAGGCACTCAGCCGAAAACTCCGGAAACGCGAAACAAGCACAAACATGTGCGATCACCGAGCGCTCAAACGAGGACATCTGAGTCTTAAAGTCGGTCAAAAATGGGGTGTCTACCCTGAGCCTATTAATTGCATTATTGCATGCGTTGCATTAGACACTTAACATAGTTAGGATCATGCAATTTTCTAACTAGTTTTTGTTTTGGCTTGGAGTACTCTATGAGTTTTATGCTTTAGCATGCTTGCATGAGTGTGATTTCCATGTTTCCATGTTTCTCATGCTTGCCATGAGGCTATGTGCTTATTTGCTAAATTGCATGAATGCCTGCAGATAAAGGCTTGTTGTTTGAATTGGAATGATTCAACGAATGCTAGTTTGAAGCCCACTTTGTTGGGGCAAAATCATGTTTTAAGCCCACTTGAGATGGCAAATCCGCGCTTTTAAGCCCACTTGAGGGTGGCAAATTCAAACCATTTTCGAAAACAAACATGAGTTGAATTTTTCTAAGTCTTGCGACTAGTCTATACTTGCTTGTGTGCGTCACATAGTAAAGTTAGATTAATAATCGGAATAAGAACACATAAGGTTTATAAAAGAACATATCATGATTAGTAAAGGCCGATCCTTTGATCGGGCGAACAGGGGTGCTCAATTCATGACCTTCCCCCCTCGTACCCAAGTTCCCGAGCCGAGGCAACTTTGGTGCTAACAGACACGTGGCCTTTGGCACGAGTCAGGGTTTTCTAAATTTCCCCAAAAATAAATATTTATGTGGCGACTTTGTAAATCTAGCAAAGCGGTCCAATTTTGGCATTATTTGATTTAAAATCGATTTTTTGAAAAGATTTGCCGGATTGGACTCTTTGGTGTTTATCAGTTTCGCATTGCACTTGTGAGACTAGATTCAGAACCGCGGGAGTCCCAACTATGAGGCCTTCTTTTCAACCCCTTTTCCGAAAGGCGGGGGCACGAGAAAAAGGCGAGCCCACACAATGCCAAGCAATGTCAGCCACAGATTTCTTACACATGCAGTCGCACCATAATCCCTCTGAGGGAAAATCCACTAGCCGTGGACGAAAGAAGTAGGCTCTGGCTGAGTACTCGGGGCAATGGTCCACCACTTTCAACTTATCCATCAACCACACCTGGGAAGGGATGAAAAATAAGATAGATTAAAGAATAAAGAGATGTACGTTGAGAGAAAAGTAAGGAAAGGGCTTCGAGAGAAAATAGAGAGCGAATGCCGAGTGATGTGAGAAATCAAAAAGAAGAAAGGGTGGGAAACAATACCTAGAGAAACAGCGGAATCCCTACAAACCGAGTAATCTCTCGCCAATGAAAAGCATCTAAACCCATCAAGGTCTCAGCCATTGCCAAACCAATGCAACTCTTACCCTCTTTCAGACGTTGGGCCACTTCGATCAACCCAATGCTGGCTTCGCCGCAACTAGGGGCAAGAAGGAAGTGTGCAAGCAAGCATAAGCAGAGGGCATGTTGACGATAACCTCACCAGAGAAGGTCACTCCTATCTCCAATATCCGAAAATCGATGAATCAAGCCGGGTATATCCAGCTCCCCGTCGTAAGCTAAGGACCAAGCCTCATGTAAAGTAAGCCCACACATCCGTTCCAGTGCCCGTGCATGGCCAAAACGGGGCTAGGGCATGATCTCCTCATCATGCCGAGATTCCATTAAAGCTTGAAATTCTTCGAGTGTAGGGCACATTTCTTGTGCTTTGAAGCAAAACATGTGTGTAATCCGGTTCCAACATCGAACTGTGGCACGAAAGAATGGAAAATAAAGCAAAGTACAACTCAATGGAAAAAGCGCATTTATGCCAAAACTGCGGAAATTTACCTTTTCCATGCCGTCCAAAGTGGTCGTCCAATCACTGAGCCTCTCGGCAAGAAATATCTCCATTTTCAGAGAAAACAGCAGAAAAAATGATATTCTGTGAAAGACACAGCGAGAGAAGACCTTTATAGACAGTTGTTGCCAGCTATCCAACCACAGGCCTTGGCTAGCTGGCCACCTCTCCTGGCGACCGTCCATTCAAGTGGCTGACCGACCATATGTGTTGGCCAGGCAGTTGGCAGTAGTGCTATGTTTGTCCCTTTTTTGTTTTGAGTCTTCTATTTTTAGCAAGTGTAAATAGTTATTTTTGGTTTGTTTTTACTTTCTTTTTCATTTGTTGAGTTGCATTTTGCATTTTGGGTAGGTTGTCGGCTCAATATCCGGTTATGAACATCATTCAAATACAAGCTGTTTCAATTTCGAATTCAGTTTCAATTTTATACAAGTGTGGTCCCATGCTCGAGATGTAAGATAAAACTCCTTTTATTAAACTGCAGGGTTTTATTCCGATCATAGTTTTTACGACAGAGAAAGTACAAGTGTTTGAAAACAAAAGTAACGGTCCTATCTGAATCTATACAAGTACTAAACTACCAAAAACAAAAGAATGAGCAAAGAAACTACAAAAGTGTGCATCGATCGCATCAAGCTCAAGAGGCCCTCTTCGTCATCTTCCGAGGAGAGGACTCAGGGGCACTATCACCGTCAGCACCACTATCATTAGAAGAGCGGGACACAGAGCTGTCATCATTCTCTCCACTTCATGACTCGGAGCTGTCACTGTCCTCTCTGCTCCCTGACCCCAAGCTGGCATCATCATTCTCGCTCTCAGACTTGGAGCGCCCACTCACTGCCTCCTCAGTATTGCTGGCCTCGGTGACATCTCCACTCAGAATTGACTCCGAGGAAGAGGAAGTCTCCTCTGCCTCAGGCTCTCTACTCCGACTTTAGGCACTCCTGCCCCTACCTCGGCATCTGTTCTCAGCCCTGCAGCGTGCTGGGACCTGTTACCTCTACTCCCCGCCGCTGGAGGAGGTGTCGCTGGTGTAGGGGGAGGCTGAAAACATGAAACAGGAAATCAGTACAGAACAGTGCAGAATCAGTACAGAGCAGTACAGAGTATCATAATAGTATAACGCAGAATTTGTATAGGTATGAATCAGTGCAAGTCAAAACATGAGAAAATGTAGAATACCTGGTAACCATGGAGAGCAAGTAGTGTCTCCCTCCTCTGCACCATCTGGACTAGGGAGGCGACCAATCCAAGAAGGTCGTCCACATACTCCAATGCCACCTGCAAATGAGTTTGAACATCAGTATATAGAAAAGAGAGTGTGAAATATAAACTGCAAGGTAAAGTGCATACCTGCTATACGTCTGGGTCCCTGAAGTATCCATGTTCCCCCTTGTAGACGTCCCCGAACGTCCCAGGAGGGAATCCCGTTTTGTTCATTTGGGTTCACTACAGTTCCAGACTCAATGTCGCGGTCTTGTATCTAATCTCGCGGAGTGCAATGCAAGACCGATGAATCATCAAACAGTCCAAATCCGACAAATCATTTTGAAAACAGATTTTTTGAAAGAAGTGCCAAACATGGACTGCTTTGCCCGATACAGAGTCGCCACCTAAATATTTATTTTGGGGGAATTTAGGAAACCCTGACTCGTTGCCTAAGGCCACGTGTCCGTCATTACCAAAGTTGCCTCGGCTCGGGAACTTGGGTACGATTGGGGAAGGTCACTTCGTGAGCACCCCAGCTTGCCCGATCAAAGATCGGCCTCTAGTAAACATGATATCGATTTTTGAAAACATTATGCGTTCTTATTCCGATTATTAGCCTAGAATTACTATGTGATGCACACAACATACAAGTATAGACTGGGCCGCCTAAATTAGAACAAGACATCTCATACCCGTTTGTTTTGAAAAATGAATTAAGGTTTGCTACTCGCAAGTAGGCTAAAACACGGGTTTCGACGAATTATTCCAACTCAAACAACCCAACCTTCACCCACAGGCATCCATGTAGTTATAACACATAAACAGATAGCCTCATGGTAAGCATGCTATCGTGGCAGTCACTCACACGCATGCAAGGATGCTAAAGCATAAATACTTACCGAGTACTCCACGCCAATGAAAGAAGCTAATTAGAAATCACGCATGAATCCTAACTATGCTGAAATGCCTAATGCAACACTTGTGAAAATGCAACTAAAATGGGCTCGGCTATTCTAAAATGGCATATAAAATGCAATAACTGATACACGTATTCAACTCGGAATTGGTGTACAATGCAGTTAATATGATGCGTCGAGCCCAGTGCATGCAAAATAGATGAATGAATGCAAACATGCGGACATAAGTATGCTAATTGAAACATGCCTTAAACTAACCATCATAAGCTAGTAAATAAAAGAGAGAAAGACGTGGGGTTGGAAGACATACATTGCACACACGCACACTTATTACAAAATTGCCCTCCTCGGAGGGTCCGAATAAATAATACACAACCGAATGAATAACGAATTACAGCTAATTATTACACAACCCTAATTAATTAACAAATTAACTAAGATAAATAAGCTAGCATGCAAATTAAACAAAAATGGACTGCCTCAGCTCTGTTCCGAATGATAGAGATGCATGCATGCTTGAGCCGCCTTGTCGGGAAATCCATCACGATGCCCCGGTTTGCCTCTGTTTCCGACTGGTCCCGGAATACTGTACAAAGCTCTAGAAGGCTGCTGACCAGATTTTGCTGCTGGTTTCCGGTTTGCTGCAACAGAGAGCAAGAAAGGGGCATGGCAGTGTATTTTCAACATATGTATGCATGACCACTCTCCCCATCATTGCATAAGCTCTAGGGGGTGTAGTCCTCGATTCTCGTGCCACCAATCACGCATTTCGATGCATGATGGCTGAGGAGTCGAATTGCATGAATCAATGTAAAATGAATGTACATACGAACACAACAAGGCCTAAACTCCATCATGGGTAATCCGGAGTGTCGGCGACTGAGAATGGCATGGAATGCAAACACGATGCAACAACTAGAATGGTATGGCATGCAAACACGATGCAACAACTAACATGCAATCCTAAACGAAAAGCAACTAAGACACGCAAACATGCAAGGAATGCCACGTAAAGGTGTAACTAACATACGCAATGCTATGAACTACAAATGGCATACTCGATGCATGTGAACTATATGGCATACGCAACGCACATATGACGATGGACATACACAAAGGCATAATCAAAGCATACACAATGCAAGATCCACCACATGACAACATAGACATGGCATCCATAATGCAAGACGGACTTAAACTAAAATGAATGGACCTCAGCCACACTCAGATCAGTGGCCAAACATGATGAAATTGGGCAACGAAAACTCATGCAAACATGCCCGATGCAAGAGACCGAACCTAAGGCATCAAATGCCACTCTACCAAAGCATGGCAAGGGATGAAATATGGCATACAATCATACATTTTCCAGCTCTGAAATATGAAGCAAAATGGTCTCGAATCATGTAAACACCTCACACAATGCATGCTAGATGGCCCGGATACTGAAACTAGTGAAGCACATTACACTAGAGGTACACAACGCAATGCACAAATGGTAATACCAGCCCCAAACAGACCCTAGGTAGGTCCAAGACAGTGGGAAAATGGTCTAAAATGATGGCTCAACATGGATAGAAATGAAGCTCATGCAATGGTCCAAAAACGAGGCATACAAGCACGACTCTCAAACACATTTAAAGAGTGAAAAACATGGGAATATGGCATACATGTAAGCTCTAAAATTTGATGCACAATGGCCCTGAAACATGGAAACACCTCAACATAAGCATGCAATAGGCTCCAAAACACAAAGCTAGGCAAGGGTATTGAACTACAACCATACATAGCAAGCATTACTTGACCATGAGGCATAAAAATAGAGCTAAGGAAGTCCAAAACATGCACCAAATCAGTTTAAAGCATAGCCAAAAAGTGCTAGAATCATTGACCAAAATAGCATGCAACACAAGCTAGTAAAGAGAATTTGCACTACAAGTATATGAGGCAATGAAGTGGCCACCAAACCAGAAAAAGTCAGAGGTATGACGTGCCAAATAAAGACTAAAAACCCACTGAAACATGGTCCATGCATGCAAGAATGATAGGCTCCTTTGATAGGCTATAAAGCAGGTTGTTCTACACATGCAAGATGGACACCCAAAATGGAAAAATAGGCTCCAGACAGAGCCTATGAAGATCCTAAAACCCACCAAAAATGGCCTGAAATGTGCCTTCGAAGCATGCAAATAAAGGCTCCTTTGTAAGGCCAACAATGCCAGTAAACAGGACAAGGGGTGAGAGGGTCACCCCTCTCTGATTTTGGTGCTCAAAAACTGATAATAACCACTGAAAATCCGCTGGATTTCAGTGGTCAAAAGGGCCAACAAAGCTCAACACAAAGGCCGTAAAGCATGGCTTAAAGCAAGATGAAATGAAGCATGCAATGGGGTAGATGGCCCCCAACAGAAAAATGGTCTTAAACAAACATGTTAAGAAGCTCAAAATAAGACTTTTTTTTCAGTTTATGACAAAGCCCAAATATGCTTGCAAACTAGGCTAAGAGATGGAACAAAACAATGCCAAAAAGAGGGAAATAGAGTGTTACCCTTGTAGCCAAAAGAACCAGCAGCTTCTGGACCAAAAAACTAACTCCTTTGCCTCTGAAAACTAGCTCCAAGGTGCTTAGAGTGATGGTGGAGGTGTTAGGATAGGAGGTGGTGTGCAATAGGCCAAGAACAAGGGACCTTTGGAGCTAAAATGGAGAGAAATAGAGAGGAGAGTGTATGTATGCCTCAAAACAATTTCTCAACCCTCTACAAGGAAGGGCAAGCCTTCCTTTATAGAGCCAAGGGTCTAAAGCTTCTCTTAGAAGCTTAAAACCTAGTTTAAACATCCTCCATACACGTGTATGGAGGATGCAATCTGTGGCTTCCAGCTGGCACCAACTCAGTGAGACAGAAAATGAGAAAGCTGGCCGACCAGTTCAGGTGGTCGACCAACCACTCCCCCTGGTCGGCCGACCAGGGTCAAAAGGTTCAGGTGGACGGTTGGCCTATTTGGTGGTCTCCACACTTAATGCAAGCTAATGGTGTGGTGGGAGACCAGTAATTGTGGCCCAAAAGTGAGGGAGACCACTTACCTGACAAGAAAATCGTCCGATCGGGGAAAGGTGGTCCCCAAGGAGAAAATGTGGTCTCCCACCCTTGTACCACCTTCCAAACAATGAAAATAGGCTCCATACAAAAAATGAACCAAGACGGATCGAAAACGAGGGTACGGGGGCCAAGACGCGCAGCTGGGTGCCTCGAAAAAGCATCGAAACTGGCGTGCGACCACGAAGGTGGTCTCCTCGGCCACAGTGTCCTTCTAGAGAGAGGAAACAAGGTGTGTGCCAAAAATCAGAGCAAATAGCGAAAGTTAAGCAGTCCCGAACCGAGGCGCACGGCCGACGGCTCTGAAAAATGGAAACAGGTCTCCAAGCGGGAACAGTGGTCTACGACCATGAAATGTAGCCTACGGCCACTGAGAGATGGTCTACGAGACCTCTCCCTCCCTTTGGGAAGAGAAAAGAGAACCTGGTTCGCAAACCGAGGCAAAGCACAAAAAGTCCTGAAGTCTGGAGGCCAGGCTCTCAACCGAGACTCCGTAACCTCAGAACGAGCACAACATGCGCAATCACTAAGCGCTCAATCGATGACATCTGAGTCTTAAGGTCGGTCAAAAAATGGGTGTCTACAGTTGCCCCTCTTTGACAGAACTCGAAAGTCAGTGATGGGAGTGAATGTCAAAGCCTAGAGACGACCCATTTTTGACAAGGCCGAAGACTTAGACAAACAGGCGAGATAAACAAGAGATGTGCCCGCAGGCATACCCGCGGGCAGGGGGGCAAAATGCAAAATGATATATACGAGACCGAACATAACTTATGATCATGCAAAGAAAGCTGTAACGACGCAAATATTTACAATAAATGCAATAGTTCAAGCAGGAATGGAAAATGTTATGCAGGAAGATTTTGATAATTGGACTTGTACGCTACGCGAAGCCGGTTTGAAAATTGGACTTATACGCTACGCAAAGCCGGTTTGAAGATTGGACATATACGCTAAGCGAAGCCTGTTTGACAATTCAAGATTTATGCAATGCAATGCAATGTAATAGCTAGGAAGTGAAGGTACCTTACAAGGGCAATTGGCAATGACCTACCTCATGCTGCTGGGGACTTTCCCCTTCTTCTCGGTTGAACCGCAGGTACTACTTGACTATGGTCACAGCTTTCCCTATTCTCCAATAGGGTGACAGACTAGGTTGGTTCAGTATCCAGAATTGAGGCGTATACACATGCTATCTCAACTATGGGGCAGCCATACAGATTTGAAGCCGAGGATATACCCCTGGGTATTTAAACCAGACTTTAGTCTCAGAAATCCAGAACCTTTGTGTTGTAGGCATAAGCCATTCGAACTCTAGTTTCCACCGCAAACACAGGCAGGTGGCTATACCAGACCACCAGAAGTCGTTCGGGAACGACAAAAACCAAAGGAAATGCACCTTTAGAGGATTTAAGGTCTCCTAGACCAGAGAGTGCACAAGACAGTGCGAGCAATGCAATGCAGGATTTAAGGTCTCCTAGACCAGAGGATTTAAGGTCTCCCAGACCAGAGAGTGCATGAGACAGTGCGATGCCACGCACTAACAAGTGCTAGTGAGCTGCACAAGAAAGCGCGAACAATGCAATGCACTAACAAGTGCAGGTAAGATGCGCAAGAAAGCGCGAAAAATGCAATGCACTAACAAGTGCAGGTAAGATGCACGAGAAAGCGCGAACAATGCAATGCACTAACAAGCGCGAACAATGCAATGCACTAACAAGTGCAGGTAAGATGCGCAAGAAAGCGCAAACAAAATGCAATGCACTAATAAGTGCAGGTAAGGTGCGCAAGAAAGCGCGAACAAAATGCGATGCACTTGCAAGTGCAAGTAAGGTGCGCAAGAAAGCGCGAACAAAATGCGATGCACTAGCAAGTGCAGGTAAGGTGCGCAAGAATGCGCAAACAAAATGCAATGCACTAACAAGTGCAGGTAAAATGCGCAAGAAAGCGCGAAGACGTTCAATGCAAAAGATACATGCATTTTCTTTGCAAGATGAGAGTCGGTAATGAAACGCACAGGATAGTGCGATGCACAAGAAAGTGCGAGTGTAAAACTGCACAAAACCGTGCGATGCGCAACAGAGCGCGAGTGTAAATTGCACAGAACAGTGCGATGTGCAAGAAAGCGTGATAAAATGCATGCACAGTGCAAGACTTGGCACATAGCTTACGACATAGCATTCCATTCATTTGGCACATAGCTCACAATGGAACACTTTGCTTGTTTGGCATGCGACTCACAACACAATATTCTGTTCATTCGGCACGCAGCTCGAAACACAGCACTCTGTTTATCTGGGCACTAAGCTCTTTTGGGCACATAGCTCATTCGGACACGCAACTCATTTTGGGCACGGAACACATTTCAGGCACACAGCAGATCTCGGGTACACAGCTCATTTCGGGCAAACAGCAAATCTCGAGCACATAGCTCAACTTGGGGGCACACAGCTCATTTTTCGGGCACACGGCTCATTTCAGGCACACGGCTCATTTCGGGCACACAACTCATTGCAGGAGCCCGGCTCATTTTTCGAGCACACAGCTCATCTTGGGGGGCACACAGCTCATTTTGAACACACGGTTCATTTCGAGCGCACAGCACATTTTGGGGCACACAGCACATTTGGGGCATGCAGCTCATTCTGAATACACAGTTCATTTCGGAAACACCACACATTTTTTCAATTTTGAACACCCAGCTCAGCGTTTTTTTCATTCTGAACACACAGCTCATTCACTTTACTTCGAGCACGCAGCTCACACATATCAGTTTTCAACACGCAGCTCATACATTTTCATTTGCACGTAGCTCATTCTTAATTCTGAACACGCAGCGCCTAAATTTTCATTTCTGAACACGCAGCTCATTCACTTCATTTTGAACACGTAGCTCACACATTTCAATCCTGAACACGCAGCTCATACATTTTCATTTGCACGCATCTCATTCTTAATTCTGAACACGCAGCTCATAAATTTTCATTTCTTAACACACAGCTCATTCACTTCATTTTGAACACGCAGCTCACACATTTCAATTCTGAACACGCAGTTCATACATTTTCATTTGCACGCAGCTCATTCTTAATTCTGAACACGCAGCTCAAACTCTTGAGGTGAACACACAGCCCATAGTTTTTGAAATTTGAACATGCCGCCCAAACTCTTAAGGTGAACACATAGCCCACAGTTTTTGAAATCTGAATACGCAGCTCAAACTCTTGTCGTGCACACGCAACCCACTATTTTTGAAATCTGAACACGCAGCTCAAACTTTTGTTGTGAACACGCAGCCCAGTATTTTTGAAAGTTGAACACGCAGCCCAAACCCTTGATGGTGAACACACAGCCCACAGTTTTTGAAATCTGAACACACAGCTCAAACTTTTGACGTGAACTCGCAGCCCACCATTTCTGAAATCTAAACACGCAGCTCAAACTTTTGTTGTGAACACGCAACCCACTATTTTTTGAAAGTTGAACACGCAGCCCAATCTCTTGATAGTGAACACACAACCCACTGTTTCTGAAATCTGAACACGCAGCTCAAACTTTTGTTGTGAACACGCTGCCCACTGTTTTTGAAATCTGAACACGCAGCTCAAACTTTTGTTGTGAACACGCAGCCCAAACTCTTGATGGTGAACACACAACCTACTGTTTCTGAAATCTGAACACGCAGCTCAAAATTTTGTTGTGAACACGCAGCCCACTGTTTTTGAAATCTGAACACTCAGCTCAAACTTTTGTTGTGAACACGCAGCCCATTATTTTTGAAAGTTGAACATGCAGCCCAAACTCTTGATGGTGAGCACACAGCCCATTGTTTTTGAAATCTAAACACGCGGCTTAAACTTTTGTTGTGAACACGCTGCCCACTATTTTTGAAAGTTGAACACGCAGCCCAAACTCTTGATGGTAAACACACAGCCCACCGTTTTTGAAATCAGAACACGCAGCTCAAACTTTTGTTGTGAACTTGCAGCCCACTATTTGTGAAATTTGAACACGCAGCTCAAACTTTTGTTGTGAACACGCAGCCCACTATTTTTGAAAGTTGAACACGCAGCCCAAACTCTTGATGGTGAGCACACAACCCACTATTTTGGAAATTTGAACACGCAGCTCAAACTTTTGTTGTGAACAAGCAGCCCACTATTTTTTAAGTTGGACATGCAGCCCAAACTCTTGATGGTGAACACACAGCCCACTGTTTTTGAAATCTGAACACGCAGCTCAAACTTTTGTTGTGAACAAGCAGCCCACTATTTTTGAAATTTGAACACGCAGCTCAAACTTTTGTTGTGAACACGCAGCCCAGTGTTTTTCAAATCTGAACACGCAGCTCAAACTTTTGATGGTGAACACAAAGCCCACTGTTTCTGAAATCTGAACAAGCAGCTCAAACTTTTGTTGGGAACACGCAACCCACTGTTTTTGAAATCTGAACACGCAGATCAAACTTTTGTTGTGAACACGTGGCCCACTATTTTTGAAAGTTGAACATGTAGCCCAAACTCCTGATGGTGAACACACAGCCCACTATTTCTGAAATCTGAACACGCAGCTCAAACTTTTGTTGTGAACACGCAGCCCACTGTTTTTGAAATCTGAACGCGTAGCGCAAACTTTTGTTGTGAACACGCAGTCCACTATTTTTGAAAATTGAACATGCAGCCTAAACTCTTGATGGTGAACACATAGCCCACTGCTTTTTAAATCTGAACACGCAGCTCAAACTTTTGTGGTGAACTCGCTGCCCAATGTTTCTGAATTCTGAACATGCAGCTCAAACTTTTGTTGTGAGCACGCGGCCCACTATTTTTGAAAGTTGAACACGCAGCCCAAACTCTTGATGGTGAACACACAGCCCACTGTTTCTGAAATCTAAACACACAGCTCAAACTTTTGTTGTGAACACGCTGCCCACTATTTTTGAAATCTGAACACGCAGCTCAAACTTTTGTTGTGAACACGCAGCTCACTATTTTTGAAAGTTGAACACGCAGCCCAAACTCTTGATGGTGAACACACAGCCCACTGTTTCTGAAATCTTAACACGCAGGTCAAACTTTTATTGTGAACACGGACCCCACTGTTTTTGAAATCTGAACACGCAGCTCAAACTTTTGTTATGAACACGCAGCCCACTGTTTTTGAAATTTGAACACGCAACTCAAACTTTTGTTGTGAACACGCAGCCCACTATTTTTGAAAGTTGAACACGCAGCCCAAACTCTTGGTGGTGAACACAAAGCCCACCGTTTTATTTGCACGCAGCGCATATTGAACACACAGTTCTTACATTTCACTTTTGAACTCATAGCTCATTCATTTTCAATTTTGAACACGCGGCTCATAACACAACACTGCTCGATCTGAACACACGGCTCGTAACATAGTATTTGATTTAATTTGCACACGGCTCCCAGCACTGCTCAATCTGAACATAACACAACATTTTGTTTAGTTGGCACACAGCTCATAACACTGCTCAATCTGAACACACAGCTCATAATGCAATATTCTTTTAATTTTGAACACACAGCTCATTCTGAACATTCAGGATGTGATAACGGAACTTGCAGAAGTCGAAACAAACTCAGATGCCCGATATTTCCCCTTTTTATTTTGCTTCGAAGTCTGGAACCTAAATGGCTTCAAATAGGTCCTGGTTTTACTGTTCCCACTTGACTCGAGTTGAACCCTGCAGTTTTTGAAAGAACAAAATCATGTTTTGCACAAATATGGAGAACGGCACGGCACTCTAAGCACGAAACAATTTTTGAAATTGAGAGTGAGAATAAGTTCTCAACTGGGTATTGAGCCTACGACTGAACACAGCACACCACGACTCAACAACAAAGGGAAAGACAAGGTAAGACAACCTAAACACATCTATAGACAACAGAAACGACTCAAAAACAGGAATCGAGACATACAAAATGACTAACACGACACACAGACGTGTTCCAATGGCAAGAGACCTCTCAGTGCATGAGGAGCCTGTTTCTTTTGGGTATTATTCCCCACCCTTTCTTATTTGTGATTCTCACATCACTCGGCCCTGATGCTCGGTTTTTCTCTCAAAACCCTTTCCTCGCTTTTCCTCTCAGCGTACATCTCTCTATTCTTTAATCTCTCATTTTTCATCCCTCCCCAGGGTGGTTGATAGATAAATAGGAAGTTACGGGCTCTTGCCCCTAGCATTCTGCTAGATTCTCTTCTTCTACCCACAACAGTGAATTTTCTCGCAGAGGGGTTGCGCTACCATTGGGTGTGTAGCGAATCTCCAGCTGAGATCGGTTGACGATGTTCTGCTGGGGAGTTTGGACATGGTCAAATGTGTCCAGGCGAGGGAGTGGAATATCTTGATCCATTCCAGTTCATGCTTCGCACTTGGCTTGATACCTCGTTGCTTGGAGGATGTTGAGAGCTTTCAGCCCTTTAGTTTCAGTTGTGCCCTTTTCTGGCAGATAGAGTGCCCTTTCTGGCAAGTAGAGTGCCCTTTTCTGGCAACTATGTTGACAACGGGGAAAAGACAGAACACCTGACTCAACTGTGCCCCTAGTTCATTATTTTGACCATTTTTTGTTTTTGCTTTCTACTAAAACAGTTTTGACCAAAATGAAAGTTAGATTAACATGCTTGTTCAATTTTCTGATTTGAAATCATGCAAGTTAGGTTATGAGCGCTGAAAATTTTACTTTTTGGGTCCAAGAAATGGTCCAATTTTGGAAAAGTGGAATAATTTTCGAGAGAATTAGTTAACCTTAGTAAAAATTCACAAAACTATTTTTGCAAACGGTCGTTGCTCAACAAGCACGGAACCTACTCTCGAGATGCACAACCTCATATCCGAAGGAGAATTGCCTCTTGTCTGAACGACATTGCATGGCAACGGAAAGTTGCTCCTTGTTTGAATAGCACCGCAGCACACTGTATGGCAACAGAAAGTTGCCCCTAGTCTGAATAGCGCCACGGCACATGGCAACCAGTCCTCACAATGACAATTACAAACGAATTCTCGAATATAGAGAAGACAAAGATGACCAGAACCATCACATGGACACAGTCAAATTTGAAGAGTTTTACGGTTGAACTTCATAATGAAGTTGCCTACGTAACCCAAAGGTGGGAATCAAGCCTTACGTAGTTCGGGGTTAAGGTACACTCGGGTATTAACCTCTCCTTTTGCGCTCTAACTTTTGCCAAGGCCGCCCCTTCTGGGTTTTCGACCTTGCGAGCTTTGTTCTTCTCTTCTTTTCAATTCTTTTCATTTCTTTTCTTTTTCATCTTTTCTTTTCATTCCCTTCATTTTGTCTTCTTTTCTTTGTTTTGCATTTTTCTCTTTTTCTTTTTCTTCTTTTTCTTGCTCTAACTTTTGCCTGGGTCGCCCTTCCGGGTTTTCAGCCCAATGAGCCTGTCAAGGAAAAAAGTGTAGCTTTGTCCATGTCAAATGGTTTTGAGATCTTGAAGTCGTCTGAATCCAGAAGAATGGTTGTTGTTCGCTAATGATGTAGAAGTCCATCCAATGGAGGGTGAATTTGCCTCTAGTGTTGTGGATAGGAACTGGGTTGTCCTTCAGCAATGTCTTCTTCTTTCCTCCCTTTTGGGTTTGGCATTCTTGTCGATCTTCATTGATTTGCGGAATGATCCATCTTCGGCTCTTCGAGCACAATCTGGCATCTTTTGCCCCTAGTTCGAGGGGCGCTTCTGATCCTGCTTTGCAAGCTTCTTTTGACGACATCTGATCTTCTTGATCTGACTTTCCTGCCCCTACTTAGAAGGCTGCTTCTGATCCGGCTTTGCAAGCTTCTTTTGACAACATCTGATCTTCTTGATCTGACTTCCCTGCCCCCAGTTCGAGGGCTGCTTCTGTTCCGGCCACACAGGCCTTACATGGTGGTTGACCGTTTCAACATTCTGAATCTAAGTTCAAGGTTCGAAAGCAAGGAGTCGAGTCTCGAGGCTGAGAGCGATCCTAGGCTGCACAATCTCAAGAGCGATTCCACACAGGTCTTCGCAGGTATGCGTAAAACATTTTTTGAATTTTTTTTTTTAAGAAAGCGACAAATTGCTCGCGCTGAAGACAGTGCAGAACCAATCTGGATCAAGCCAGGGTCCTTCTCAGTACTCACATTAACAAACATGATTTCGTTCATTAAGGGCTTAGCATGCCTCTCTTTCTCTCAATTGATCAAATTTTTGCAAAACCTGAGGAATTCCTTTCTCTTCGTTTTTACCACAGTGCTCAAAAAAAGATTTGGAAAACTTAGGTCAATGCAAAGATTTAAAGGTGCAGAAGAGCAGGTGAGAGGCTCTGCCATTTCATTCAAGTTTGTTGGCACAACTGGCGCAAGGCAAAAGCAAACACACGAGTGTGAAAATCACTGCTGTATCATTCAGATCTGTTGGCATAACTGGCTCCAAGGCAGAAATAGACTCAAAAGAAAGCAAAAAGACAAATACAAAACGAGATAATGATGTCCAAGGTAACACCCATGGAATCACCCGACTCCTATACAACAGGACTGACTCGGTATAACAAGACAGACCCTCAAACAAAAAGACTGACTCAAAACAAAGAGACAAATTCAAAACAACACAACAGAACTGACCCAATACCCAAGCCAAAACGTAAAATAACCAGCATTCGCAAATGCTCAAAGCAGTGCATGCCATACGCCACCTGTGAAGTAAACTGAGGGCCACCCGCGGGTGGTTCACCCCTTGATCACATCACATTATCCTTCAGATTCACTAGTCCAGTGACGATAGACTTTGCTGAGCTTGGTGAGAGGACGACCCTGTTGTCAAACAAATCATGTACTTCGTGGCGAAGACGGAAGCAATTGTCGGTGGTAAGACCAGTCTGTTGATGGTACGCACAGTACTGGGTTGTATCATGACCCGGTGGAAGATTAGCAGGGAGAGGCCAAGGCTCAAGGGGTTTAAGAAGCCCCTTTTCAGCAAGGATTTGAAGCGCCTTAGACAAAGGCATATAGAGGGCATGGAAGACCCTACGACCTCGGGGTGGGTATTTCGAGGTTTGTGGATTTTTGCTAGGCGCACTAGCGAAAGGGTCAACAGGTGCTGGCTTGGTTTGCCGATCTCTTCCGAGTGCAGGATTAGAGCTCAATGGATCATTTCGGGTACGACGGCCCTTCTCCCGGTTTTCCCCTTGGCTTAAATTGCTCTCACTCTGAGTGGGGAAAGTGTCATCCATAGTTTTTACAGCAACAGCGAGCACTTGTTGTTTATTCAGTCCTTCGGCTTTCAAAGCCTTAACAACCCATAGGAGTTGTTCATAGGGATTGGTGTCCACCTTCACCTTGTTCTTACCACTTGCCTCAGCTTGTTGGAACGTTTGGGTTGCTACTTCGGTGTGAAGCCCCGTTGTTGTCGACCTGTCATTACCGAAACTTGGGATGGCTTCAGGTTGGCTGAGTTCGATTACAATTAGCCCTAATAGTGGGGCTCTTCTGGCATGAAGTTTCTGGCATACGATGTGGTTGGTGGCGGGGCCGACATTCCATAGGCTAGATCAGACACAGATCTCTGAAGATCGCCAATCATTCCCATTAGCTCAAAAGTGGTGGGCTAACGGGTTTGAAATAGTTGGGGTTTCCAGATCGGTCTCACCCTGCATGGTGATTTCCTAGTTCAATACTGTTACCATGACCACAATTTCTTCTAAATTCTGCTTCATCACAAGTCTGCTGAACTGAACAGAGGTGATGTGACTGGTGACTAACGGATCGGATAAACTGGTGAGCCTTGACTGGCCTGTCTCTGCCTTGCCTCAGCGAAGGAAAATACTAGCCGCTTTGAATTGAATCTCTGAACCTTGAAAGAGAAAATAGGCAACATCTCAGCCCAATTTCACCAGAACAGATATAAGCATAACTGAATAATTGTATTCGATCGCTGATCACTGCTCCCCAAATTACTGCCCCAAAACTGAATTTGATACCCGCAGATAACTGATTCCCAAAATACCGATACTGGTGCCCACAGGCCTGATACCCAAACTTGTAAACTGATACATGCATTCCTGTAGAGACGCACTCGAAAAGCACATAGCAAACAAGTGAGAGCCAAAGACACCCCTATGTTGGGATTGGGTTTCCCTATCCTATTTTGTCAGGAACTAGGGTTTCACTACACACACAGCGGTTTCAAACAACCTATAATCAGGTAAGCAACCTGTCCTAGTTTGGAATGGTCACTATGGATTCCGAATATGCACTTGGTCGAATGGTCAAAGAGGGTGCCCCGGTAAAAACCGGGGTTTGTGTTCCCATCATGGCAGAGCCCGTAACCGGTCAGCCTTATGGCACGCTTCTCAAAGCGAGCCTCCGGCAAACGGTTCAGGAATAGTAGATGGCAAACACCGTGTCCTAGGCACACCAATGCACATGAAATGCAAAGAAACACATAAGTGTAGTCAAAACAAGATATCATAAGTTCGAGTCAAGTTCTCTAACTCCCCAGCGAAGTCGCCACAAACTGTAGACGTCCCCGAACGTCCCGGGAGGGAATCCCGTTTTGTTCATTTGGGTTCACTACAGTTCAGGACTCAATGTTGCGGTTTTGTATCTAATCTCGCGGAGTGCAATGCAAGACCGATGAATCATCAAAGATTCCAAATCCGGTAAATCGTTTTGAAAACAGATTTTTTGAAAGAAATACCAAACATGGATTGCTTTGCCAGATACAGAGTCGCCACCTAAATATTTATTTTGGGGGAATTTAGGAAACCTTGACTCGTTGCCTAAGGCCACGTGTCCGTCATCACCAAAGTTGTCTCGGCTCGGGAACTTGGGTACGATTGGGGAAGGTCACTTCGTGAGCACCCCCGCTCGCCCGATCAAAGATCGGCCTCTACTAAACATGATATCGAGTTTGAAAACATTATGCGTTCTTATTCTGATTATTACCCTAGAATTACTATGTGATGCACACAGCATACAAGTATAGACTGGGCCGCCTAAATTAGAACAAGACATCTCATACCCGTTTGTTTTGAAAAATGAATTAAGGTTTGCTACTCGCAAGTAGGCTAAAACACGGGTTTCGACGAATTATTCCAACTCAAACAACCCAACCTTCACCCACAGGCATCCATGTAGTTATATCACATAAACATATAGCCTCATGGTAAGCATGCTATCATGGCAGTCAGTCACACGCATGCAAGGATGCTAAAGCACAAATACTTACCGAGTACTCCAAGCCAATGAAAGAAGCTAATTAGAAATCACGCATGAATCCTAACTATGCTGAAATCATGGCAGTCAGTCACACGCATGCAAGGATGCTAAAGCATAAATACTTACCGAGTACTCCAAGCCAATGAAAGAAGCTAATTAGAAATCACGCATGAATCCTAACTATGCTGAAATGCCTATTGCAACACATGCGAAAATGCAACTAAAATAGGCTCGGCTATTCTAAAATGGCATATGAAATGCAACAACTAATACACGTATTCAACTCGGAATTGATGTACAATGCAGTTAGTATGATGCGCCGAGCCCGGTGCATGCAAAATAGATGAATAAATGCAAACATGCGGACATAAGTATGCTAATTGAAACATGCCTTAAACTAACTATCATAAGCTAGTAAATAAAAGGGCGAAAGACGTGGGGTTGGAAGACATACATCGCACACACGCACACTTATTACAACATTGCCCTCCTCGGAGGGTCCGAATAAATAATACACAACCGAATGAATAACGAATTACAGCTAATTATTACACAACCTGAATTAATTAACAAATTATCTAAGATAAATAAGCTAGCATGCAAATTAAACAAAAACGGACTGCCTCAGCTTTGTTCCGAATGATAGGGATGCATGCATGCTCGAGCCGCCTTGTCGGGAAATCCATCACATTGCCCCGGTTTGCCTCTGTTTGCGACTGGTCCCAGAATACTGTACAAAGCTCCAGAAGGCTGCTGACTAGTTTTTGCTGCTGGTTTCCGGTTTGCTGCAACAGAGAGCAAGAAAGGGGCATGGCAATGTATTTTCAACATATGTATGCATGACCACTCTCCCCATCATTGCATAAGCTCTAGGGGGTGTAGTCCTCGATCCTCATGCCACCAATCACGCATTTCGATGCATGATGGCTGAGGAGTCGAATTGCATAACTCAATGTAAAATGAATGCACATACGAACACAACAAGGCCTAAACTCCATCATGGGTAATCCGGAGTGTCCGCGACTGAGAATCGAGGCACATTTCGTTACATGGAGTACGAAACGTCCCTCGTTTCCCGTGTTTGGACTAAACCCTACTCCAAACACTATGCAACAACTAGAATGGCATGGCATGCAAACACAATGCTACAACTAGCATGCAATCCTAAACGAAATGCATATAAGACACTCAAGCATGCAAGGAATGACACGCAAAAGTGCAACTAACATACGCAATGCTATGAACTACAAATGGCATACTCGATGCATGTGAACTATGTGGCATACGCAACACACATATGACGATGGACATACAAAAAGGCATAATCAAAGCATACACAATGCAATATCAAGCACGTGACAACATGGACATGGCATACACAATGCAAGATGGACTTAAACTAGAATGAATGGACCTTAGCCACACTCAAATCAATGGCAAAACATGATGAAATTATGCAACAAAAACTCATGCAAACATGCCCGATGCAAGGGACAGAACCTAAGGCATCAAATTCCACTCTACCAAAGCATGGCAAGGGATGAAATATGGCATACAACCATACATTTTCCAGCTCTGAAATATGAAGCAAAATGGTCCCAAATCATGTAAACACCTCACACAATGCATGCTAGATGGCCCGGATACCGAAACTAGTGAAGCGCATTACACTAGAGGTACCCAAAGCAATGCACAAATGGTAAAACCAGCTCCAAACAGACCCTAGGCAGGTCCAAGATAGTGGAAAAATGGTCTAAAATGATGGCTCAACATGCATAGAAATGAAGCTCATGCAATGGTCCAAAAACGAGGCAAACAAGCACGACTCTCAAACGCATTTAAAGAGTGCAAAACATAGGAATATGGCATACATGTAAGCTCTGAAATATGATGCACAATGGCCCTGAAACATGGAAACACCTCAACATAAGCATGCAATAGGCTCCAAAGCATAAAGCTAGGCAAGGGTATTGAACTACAACCATACATAGCAAGCATTATTTGACCATGAGGCATAAAAATAGAGCTAAGGCAGTCCAAAACATGCACAAAATCAGTTTAAAGCATAGCCAAAATGTGCTAGAATCAAGGACCAAAATATCATGCGACACAAGCTAGTAAAGAGGATTTGCACTACAAGTATATGAGGCGATCAAGTGACCACCAAACCAGCAATAGTTAGAGGTATGACGTGCCAAATAAAGTCCAAAAACCCACTGAAACATGGTCCATGCATGCAAGAATGATAGGCTCCTTTGATAGGGTATAAAGAGGGTTGTTCTACACATGCACGTTGGACACCCAAAATGGAAAAATGGGCTCTGGACAGAGCCTATGCAGGTCCTAAAACCCACAAAAAATGGCCTGAAATGTGGCTTGGAAGTATGCAAATAAAGGCTCCTTTGTAAGGCCAACAATGCTAGTAAACAGGACAAGGGGTGAGAGGGTCACCCCACTCTGATTTTGGTGCTCAAAAACACATTCAGTGGTCAAAAGGGCCAACAAAGCTCAACACAAAGGCCCTAACGCATGGCTTAAAGCAAGATGAAATAAAGCATGCAAGGGGGTAGATGACCCACAACAGAAAAATGGTCTTAAACAAACATGTTAAGAAGGTCAAAACAATACTTTTTTTTCAGTTTATGAGAAAGCCCAAATATGCTTGCAAACTAGGCTAAGAGATGAAACAAAACAATGCCAAAACGAGGGAAACAGAGTGTTACCCTTGTAGCCAAAAGAACCAGCAGCTTCTGGACAAAAAAAGTAACTTTTAGCCTCTGAAAACCAGCTCCAAGGTGCTTAGAGTGATGGTGGAGGTGTTAGGATAGGAGGTGGTGTGCAATAGGCCAAGAACAAGGGACCTTTGGAGCTAAAATGGAGAGAAATAGAGAGGAGAGTGTATGTATGCCTCAAAACAATTTCTCAACCCTCTACAAGGAAGGGAAAGCCTTCCTTTATAGAGCCAAGGGTCTAAAGCTTCTCTTAGAAGCTTAAAACCTAGTTTAAACATCCTCCATACACGTGTATGGAGGATGCAATCTGTAGCTTCCAGCTGGCACAGCTGGTACCAACTCAGTGAGACAGAAAATGAGAAAGCTGGCCGACCAGTTCAGGTGGTCGGCCGACCACTCCCCCTGGTCAGCCGACCAGGGTCAAAAGGTTCTGGTGGTCGGTTGGCCTATTTGGTGGTCTCCACACTCAATGCAAGCTAGTGGTGTGGTGGGAGACCACTAATTGTGCCCGAAAAGTGAGGGAGACCACTTACCTGACAAGAAAATTGGCCGACCGGGAAAAGGTGGTCTCCAAGGAGAAAAGGTGGTCTCCCACCCTTGTACCACCTTCCAAACAATGAAAATAGGGTCCATGCTAGAAATGAACCAAGACGGATGCAAAACGAGGGCTCAGGGGCCAAGACGCGCAGCCGGGTGCCCTGAAAACTGACTGTTAAGCATCGAAAGTGGTGTACAACCACGAAGGTGGTCTCCCGGGCCACAGTGTCCTTCTAGAGAGAGGAAACAAGGTGTGTGCCAAAAATCGAATCAAACGGAGAAAGTTAAGCGGTCCCGAACTGAGGCGCACGACCGACGGCTCCGAAAATCGAAAACTGTTCTCCAAACGAGAACAGTGGTCTACGACCACGAAACGTAGCCTACGGCCACTGAGAGATGGTCTACAAGACCTCTCCCTCCCTTTGGGAAGAGAAAACATAACTTGGTTCGCAAACCTAGGTAAAGCACAAAAAGTCCTGAAGTCCAGAGGCATGGCTCTCAGCCGAGACTCCGTAACCTCAGAACGAGCACAACATGCGCAATCACCGAGCACTCAATCGATGACGTCTGAGTCTTAAGGTCGGTCAAAAAATGAGGTGTTTACACCCCTCCAACGGATCAACCAAAATCTGATAGGTCATCCCGATCGGCCACCAATATGGGATTGTGGTCAGAATCACAGGCAAACCGGCTACGTGCACAGCAGGAGGGTCGCCCACTAATATTGACCTCGTTCGCATGGGCAACACCTCCAGCCACAGGGGCACCTGCAGCATCTCCCACGTGAACTCTGATCAAAGGTGGCATCAGATGAGTCCTGATAAAGGCTGTTTAATCCCCAACCCCACAGAAGAAATCGTTGTCCTGTCTCGCCGTGAACTGTACGATAGCCTCATTTGGAAGACTATCAACTATCCTCATAGATGGGAGAGGAGGAGTAGGAATAACCAGGGCAAGTAGGCCTAGGGTCTGGCACACGATCCGGTCTCCTAAATACCAGGTCCGACAAAATGGACCCTCCAGCAAGATTCAAAACCGAGAGGTAGCCCAGGACCCGGCGTACTAATCCCGTATCCCGGCTGGCATCATCGTCCATGGCTGCCACATAATCTGTAAATAGAGAATTCACAGTTGTTAGTTATCGTCAGTTGTCAAATAGTGGATCAAAGCAGAATAACGGAATGGAATGTGTATGAGTTTCAGGTTACCTCACGTGCTGTCGCCGTGTCAAAGTATCGGCGGTAGTAGGCGAAGTTGGTATTGTTGCGGCGCCTAGGGTGGCATCTGCCAAGAGTAAAGCACAGCCAGCTCTACCTCGTCCCTCAGCACCGAGGCAAGGGCGAGGAAATAAGCATAGGCCCAAAGCTGCAAAGAAGAGATCAATTTATATGAGTTTGTAGACGCACCCTTGGGCCTCATGCTACAGTTCGGACTCAAATTGTCAGGGTTCTTAATCTGATCTCACGATGTGCAATGTGAGATTGATAAATCACCAAAGAGTCCAAATCTGGCAAATCGTTTTGGAAAATTGATTTTTTAGAAAGAAGTGTCAAACATGAACTGCTTTGCCAGATACAGAGTCGCCACATAAATATTTTATTTTTGGGGAAATTTAGGAAACCCTGACTCGTGCCTAAGGCCACGTGTCCATCATCACCAAAGTTGCCTCCGCTCGGGAACTTGGGTATGATTGGGGAAGGTCATCTATGAGCACCCCCGCTGGCCCGATCAAAGATCGGCCACTACTAAACATGATATCGAGTTTTTGAAAGCACATGCGCTCTTATTCCGGTTAATTATCTAGAATTACTGTGTGATGCGCACAACACACAAGTATAGACTAGATCACCTAATTTGGAACAAAGCATCGCATATCCATTTGTTTGAAAATAGTTTGAAGTTTGCTACTCGTAAGTAAGCTAAAATGTGGATTTGATGAATTGTTCCAATTCAAGTAATCCAACCTTCACCCACAGGCATTCAGGCAGTTAAACACATTAGCAGTTAGCTTCATGGCAAGCATGCTATCACGAAAATCAATGACACACATGTAGTATGCTAAAGCACAAAAGCTTACCTAGTACTCCGAGCCAAAACAAGAGCTAGTTAGTAATCAATGCATGATCCTAGTTCATGTTAAGATGGCTAATGCAACACATGCAAAATGCAACTAGAAGTAGGCTCGGCTATTCTAAGATGACATATGAGATGCGATAATAGAAACATGTATTCAACTTGAAATTGAAATACAATACAGTTAGTATGATGCGCCAAGCCTGGTGCATGCAAGATAGATGAATGTATACAAACATACAAAGCATAAGGATGCTAGATAGATGAATGGATATAAACATGTAAAGCATAAGTATGCTAATTGAAACATGACCTAAAACTAACCAACAAAAGCAGGTAAGTAAAAGGGAGAAAGAAATGGAGGTTGGAAGACATGCACACACGCACTCACACTTATTACAACAATGTGCCCTCTCAACGGAGGGTCCGAATGCATAATACAAACCAACTAACTAACTAACAAGCTAATTAATTATTACATAACCGAATGAATAACTAGCTTCAACTAATTATTACAACACTTAATTAATTAACACATTAACTAATTAAATTACGAATTAAAGCCAACTAACAAGTAAGCATTAAAATAAGATTGCTAGGTCGCCTCAGCTCTGCCTTGAAGAAGTTGAAGATGCATGCTCGATTCTCGTCCCGAAAGCTCTCCGAATGCTCTCTTGAGGCTCTGTTTGCAGGGTGTCCTTGAGAACTAGTTGCTGGATCTTACCAAAAACATGCTGGGGAGTGCACCAGTGGCCTGCCGACCAAGGGGAGCCACTGCCGACCAAAATTGAAGGGGTGCCGGCCAACAATAAGGCACTGCCGGTCATCTGCAAGGCACTGTCGACCACTAATATGCTAGGACACCAAGCTGCAATAGAGCACAAAACAGAGAAAAGGGGGGGGTCTCCCCAGGGTATGTACGCACTATGCCATCCCATATCATCTCGAAACATCAAGGGAGAGGCATAATCGGATCCAAGACCATCAATCACGCATCTCGATTCATGATGGCCAAAGATCCAACTTGTGCAAATCAAT
Organism: Camellia sinensis; assembly: GCF_055761805.1. Classification (NCBI taxonomy): domain Eukaryota; kingdom Viridiplantae; phylum Streptophyta; class Magnoliopsida; order Ericales; family Theaceae; genus Camellia; species Camellia sinensis. The sequence continues at coordinate 57,124,761 of NC_138967.1, forward strand.
ATGAAACGAATGCACAAATAAATACATAAATGCCTAAAACTCTATCATGAATCATCAAGAGCATCGGCGATTAAGAATTGAGACACGTTTCATCACTTAAAGTATAAAATGCCCTCGTTCCTCGTGCTCGGATTAACACTTTATTCCAAATGATAATGCAAAACAAGCATGGCAAACATGCAATGCAACTATATGGCATACTCAATGCTCAATGCTAAGAACTAGATGGCATGCTCAATGCAAAGCGATCATAAGGTTCTAAGGACAATGTAATGCATGCATGCACAATGCAATGCAACAAAGGTAACAACATGGCATGCAATAAGTATGCAACTATGTCCCAATGCATGCGACAACATGTGATATAACAAGCATGCGACAACATGTGGTATAACAAGCATGCAACAACATGCAAAATGGATAAGCATGCAACAACATGCAAACATGCAAGGCAATAAACATGCGACAACACGCAAAAGATGGACTTAAACCAAAGTGGGCAGACCTCAGCCATGCCCAAATCAGTGGCCAAAGGTGCTGGAATTAAGTCACCAAAACACACACAAGCATGCAAAATGCGATGGCTCATCAAAGAGGCCCAAGAGCACAACTCTCTAGAGTGCTTAAGGAGTGACAAATGTGCGAGTGTAACAAAACTAAGTGCACTGAAATTAAGTAAGAAATGATGCCAAATCATTCAAACGACACAAGTATGGCATGCAAGGGCCCTAAGGCATAAAAGCTAGCAAAGAGTAACACGAAGGATGCATGCAATACATGGCACAAGTGCATGAATTAAGCATGGACAAAGACTTAAACAGGTCTAAACAAAGACTTAAACATGTTGAGATGAAGGCTCAAATACCTAGGCACGCAAGCATACAAGCTAAGCCATAAACTAGGCAATAATGCACAACACTTAAAGACGCTTAAAGCATGAATGAAGTGGGAATATGGCAATGCTACATGCTCTGAAATGAAGCATTAAATGATGCCAAATCATCTAAATAGCTTAAACATAGCATGCATGAAGCATCAAAACACAAAGCTAGCAAGGCCAATTACATTACAGCGATACAAAGCATGAAGGATATGACAAAGGCAACCCAAAACAGTCCTAAAACATGTTAAAGTGATACTAAAACAGGCATGGAAGTAAGCCAAAACAAGATAGCATGGTGAACATGAGGCATGATGCATACAAGGGAAATAAGGTGGATTACACTACACCTATTAAGACCAAGCATGGGATGACTCAACCAACAAAAATCAGAGTTATATCATGGCATAATAACCGCAAAAATGCACTGATATGATGAGCCAAAGGCTTAGGCTTAAAGGCATGCACAATGATCTATTCATGAGGCATAAAACACAAACTCTCTAAGTCATTGAAAGCATGTCAAATGCAAGTGTATGACCACAATATATGGACTGAAATAACATAACAAGTGATGCCAAATCACTGAAATAGACCAAGCAATGCATGCTAGTGGACTCAATACATAAGGCTAACAAGCTAGATTGAACCAAGGCTATACAAAGCAAGTCATGCATGACCAAAAGAATACAAATCAGACCTCTAGCATGGTAAAACAAGGCTAAAAGTTTCCTTGGGTCGAGCCAAAATCATGTTAAAAACATAGCTTAAAGCACAAAGCATGTTAAGGCAATGTAGAGGATTACACTACAAGTGCATGGAACATGCAAGAGGTGACCAAACCAAACCAAAACAGAGGTATGACATGGCAAAACATCACCAAAAACCTACTGAAATGGAAAGAAAACAAGCTAAAATGACATGTCAAAGCATGAAGCATATAGAGCCAGTTTAAGTGATTTACACTACAAGTGTATTAGGCATGCATGGAGTGACAAAATCAAACTAAAACAGATCTAAGGCATGGTAAAACATCACCAAAAACCTACTGAAATGGAGCCAACACATGCAAGAAAGACATACTACTTTGGTGAGCTACCAATGGAGATGCACTACACAAACAAGATGCATGCAAAATATGACCAAACCAGCCATGGACAGACTTAAGGCAGGTCCTAAAAGTCCCAAAAAAGTTCCTAAGCTAGGCCTTAAAAGCATAGAGATACAAGCTCCTTTGGAAGGCCAATAATGCAAGCAAACAAAAACAAAAAGAGAGGGGGTCACCCCCTCTGATTTGAGGCCTCAAAACTACACGCCTACCACTGAAAATCCACTGGATTTCAGTGGTTAGAAGGCCAAACCAAGGCTAGCTCGGAGGCCTTAAGGCATGGCTCAAAACAAGGCCAAACAAGGCAAACTAGAGGGTTGAAGACCCTTAACAACAAAAAGAACTTAAACAACCACCAAAAGCACTTAAATACAAGAATTTTTTTAGTTGAAAGAAAGGCCTAAAACAATATGCAATGATGGCCAACATGAGGTACAAAAAAAGTGCCAAAAAGGGAAAGAAACTCACCCTTGAAGATCAACTTCAAAACCAGCAACTTCAGGGGGTAAAACCTCACTTTCAGAGCTCAAGTAACCCTCCCAAGAACCTCAGTCCAATGGTGGCAGTGTATCTCTAAGTGTTGTAGTATAAAAGTACAAGGAAAATGAACTTCAAGGCACAAATCAACAACAATATAGAGAGAGAGAGATATATATATTTCTTCTCAAAATGTTGAACCTCTGCTAAGGAGAGAGGCTCTCTCCTTATATAGAAGGAAAACAATGTAAAGCTTCTTCAAGAAGCTTGGCAAGAGCTTCATCCCTCCATACACGTGTATGGAGGGGAGATAAAAGGATTCCAGCTGGCTTAAAAGATTTGGAGTGAAACCTGCTGAGACAAGGATTCTGTCGGCCATCATCAGTGGCCGACAGTGGCTCATTGATGGCCGGCAGTGGCAAAGGCATGGCCGGCAGGTCCAAAAGGTGGTCGGTAGTGCACCAAGAAACACACTCTGAAAGGACCAAGCCATGGTCCAAGAATGGGGCAGAAAGGATACAGGGTCTGGAAAGCTCGAACCTATGACGTTTCGCCGCAAAAGTAGAATACCCGACGAGCAATCGAACTTGTGGCTGGATGTACCAGCAAGCACAACGAGTCTTGAGGACGGTCAAAAATGGGGTGTCTACAGTTGCCCCTCTTTGACAGAACTCGAAAGTCACAAAGTGACGAGAGAGAGTGTCAAAGCCCAGAGACGACCCATTTTTAACAAGGCCGAAGACTCAGGTAGACATTCACTATGAGCATGTAGAGATGCGCCTGTAGGCTGGGGCAAAATGCAAATGACATGCACGATGCAATGGCATAACTTATGATTATACAAAGAAAAAAAAATTGTAATGAAGCAATTATATACAATAAATGCGACATTTTAAGCAAGTGAATAACAGTCCTACATATTTCAACTGAAAAAATGTAAGAAAATTATGCAGTTCTCACCACGTCTCACGCGGAGTGAATACAATACCGTCTGGTTCGTCTGGTCGAGTTAGCTTCAAATGAACCGTACATACAATATCGTGCCTGTAAAAGAAAGAGACTCAACAGGTACAATATCGTTAGAAACATGCATAGCAATGCAAGGGAAGGGGTGTAAGACAATGCAATCCTGAGGGTGCGAGACAACGCGGGTGGAACATGCGTGACAGTGCAAGGAAACTATGCGCAACAGCGCAAGATAGAGACAAGTAAGACATGCGTAACAGCGCAAGATAGAGACAAGTAAGACATGCGTAACAGCGCAAGTAAAACAAATAAAACATGCGTGACAGCGCAAGTTAAAACATGCGTAACAGCGCAAGTGAGACATGCGTAACAGCGCAAGTTAAAAGAGATAAAACATGCGTAACAGCGCAGGCAAAACAAGTAAACATGTGTAACAGCGCAAGTTAAAAGAGATAAAAACATGCGTAACAGCGCAGGTTAAAACATGCGTAACAGCGCAAGTAAAGAGGATAAGTGTGGAACAGCGCACATAACCTACGTAACAGTGCAAGATAGGATAATAAGTATGTAACAGCGCACATAACCTGCATAACAGTGCAAGTTTGGATAATAAGTGCGTAACAGCGCACATAACCTATGTAACAGCGCAAGTTAAGATAATAAGTGCGTAACAGCGCACATAACCTGCGTAACAGCGCAAGTTAAGATAATAAGTGCGTAACAGCGCACATAACCTGCGTAACAGCGCAAGTTAAGATAATAAATGCGTAGCAGCGCACATAACCTGCGTAACAGCGCAAGTTAGGATAATAAGTGCGTAACAGCGCACATAACCTGCGTAACAGCGCAAGTTAAGAAAATAAGTGTGTAACAGCGCACATAACCTGCGTAACAGTGCAAGTTAAAAAAATAAATACGTAACAGCACACATAACTTGTGTAACAGTGCAAGTTAAATAAGGGTGCGAAACAACGCAAAATAACAAGCGTAACAGCGCAAGTTAAATAAGGGTGCGAAACAATGCAAAATAACAATTGTAACAGCGCAAGTTAAATAAGGGGTAATGCGAGATGCAAAACAATGCAGATTTGATGAGATGCAAAACAATGCAGGTTTGAACTAGATGCAAGACAATGCAAATATAAACTAGATGCAAGACAATGCAAATATAAATTAGAATGGGTGTTTAATTTAATAAGCGAATGCTAGGTGACAACAACAAAAAACATGCTTAATGAAGACATCTTGAAAGGGGACTTCCGGTTTACTTCCCGGAAGGTTTGTGATGCGCCAAAAAGGATGCACCTTGTGCGCGTTGATGGGCGACGACCACCGTACATTGAGGACATGATTCCCAGGTTTCCACGAAGGTGTTTTGAATCAAATTTTGAGCATTCCTCAGGATTGTTGGAACCCAGGGACACATACCAAGATCGAATAGGTAGAGGAAGCTGGTGGAGGACTGCTGGCCATCAGGGAGAGCCGCCGGCTGCTGCCGGCCATTATTGACCACCACCGGCCATCGATAGAGTTGTGCCGGCCATCAATGTGCCCCTGCTGGCTATCGGTGGCAGATTCGGGCAAAATGGTCTTTTCGGCCATGGGTCTTTAAATAGGCCCAAAATTAACCCATTTCCTTACAAACCCTTGCATAGAAAACATTTTCCTTGCCCTCTAGGTGTGCCTTCTCTCTAGATTCACGCATTCTACACGTTTCCCAACACCCTAAACAATCTTGAATCATTAAAACCTCTTGGTTTTCTTCTATTTGAACCGATCAGAAATTGCATCTGAGGCATCTTTCATCATTTCCCGCATTCAAGGATCATTTCCCACGAACTTCTCTTGAGGTTAGTTCACTTTCCCCGGGTTTTCAACTTTTCTTGAATCTTCTCTCTCTTAGGTTTTGATTTGTTCAAAATTTCATCATTTGCTCATTTTGGCTCATTTTTGCATCTATCTCAGATGGCTGACGATGTCCCACATGATGAGGGCTTCCCCGTACTTCCTCCAGTAGGGTTGGCAGCAGACTTTGCGACTGAGCCAGAGGTTGAGCCTCAGCCTTTACCATTGAGCATACGTCCCTTTGACCCCGCGAGGTATCATCTGGAGACTCACATTATACCGGTGGCGGGAGGCATCCACACTTTTACTGATTTTGATGAGGACGTGCCAGACAACCTCTTGCTGAGGGAGCCGATGTCTCACTTGTCGGCTATAGCTGTGGAGGTACGAACTTTGCTTTTCTATAGTATTACTTTCAACTATTTGCATTTCTTACACTGTTTCGATCTAATCGCATCACATGCTTTGACCTAACTATATTTCATACATTATTGCTCTGCAATGAACTGTACTTCGCGTATCACTGCCCTATATGTACTGTATATGAGCGCACCTCAAGCGTCACTATTCTGAATTGAACTGTATCCTCAATTACTCACTGCTCTGGGTGCAACTGTATTTTCAATACATCACTGATTTGATCTGAACTGCATTTTTAATACATCGTTGATCTGTTTGAATTGTATTTTCAATACACTGTTGATCTGTCTTGAACTGTATTTTCAATACACTGCTCATCTGATCTGAAATGCATTTTTAATAGGATGGATCCCGCTCCTTCCGAGGTTATGGTGCTACGACTGCTCGGGATTGGTATGATGTACTTCCCATGAGGGTCCGCCGGATCATCGACGAGACCGACTTTGGCATATTTTGCTGTAGCTTGACACGGGTTATAGCGAGTCGCCCTCTCCTAGGGGCTCTTGTGGAGAGGTGGTGGGACACCACCAACTCTTTCCACTTCTCCACGGCGGGAGAGATGACCATGACTCCTTTCGACTTCGCCATGATCACTAGCCTGGGCATAGGAGGTGATCCGATTCCCCTTGATCCCGACATGGGAGAGTGGGTGGCTGCATGGGACACATTGCTTGGAGCACGTCCACCTACTCTTCGAGTAGACATGGTTAGATACACTTGGTTCGAGGAGCACTACAGAGGGGAGGATCCCGATACTGATGAGGAGGCAGAGCAGTATGCCAGGGGCTTCCTCTTGTTCCTTTTCGGTACCACCTTGTTTTCGAACAGGTGGAATACCGTAGGTTTATACTTCTTGGGCGCTCTGGTGGTACTCCAGCGGGTTCGTTTTTACGACTGGGGCGAGGCTGGCCTCACCACTCTTTATGGATACATGAGCTCCGCCTCCCGGATGTGTGGGAGGTTGATCGGCGGCTACTGGCGAGCTTGGGAAGTACACAACCTAGTTTTCCCTTTTCATTGCTTTACTCAGCATTTTTACTTTTGCTTTGTTCGACACTTGTACTCTCTACATCGTCTGTATCTGCTCTTGCACTGTATGCTTTCTGCTTTGCATTTTCTATACATCATACATGCTGTACACTACATACCATACACTGTACACACAGGATCTAATGACTGCTCTAGGCGTGCATCTGTTATGCACTGTACTGCGTTCTGCTTTCTGCTTTCTGCATGTTCAACAATTTGTTCATACACTGTACTAATCACATCTTTCTAGCAACTGTGGGTATACGCATACTTCCTGACACTTGCTCCAGAGACTGTGGAGGAGACTCCGGCGACAATCCCATTTTCTGATGTATTCGATGGCCAGCTCCGTCGTAGGACCTGAGAGAGCTTCATGTTCTTCCGGCAGCATTTTGACACGGTCATGGTGCGCGAGGTAAGTCTGCAATAAGATTATTTCAATTAACTCGATGTACCCACCTTAGTTATTTGACAACTGGTCATCTTGTTTATTCTCTTTTCTTAGATCAAGTGGCAGCCATGGGATGCGATCTCGTCAGGACTCCGAGATCAGTACCACAATGCTTGGACTATGTCTCAGTTCCACATTCTCTTCGAGGGCCCAATCTGTCGCGCCTAGTTTTTGAGTGAGCGCTTCGTGCATCAAACCTTGGGGTTGCTTGCTCCATTTGTACCGATGGCACCTCCACCATCGATGAGGGAGACACACATGTTGTCCGCCGACCAGGTGATTCAGTTCATGGTAGGGCTGGAGATAGATTTCTTCCGCGCCGAGGGTGACCACGCGACTTTTATTCAGACGCATCTGATGCCACCCTTGACTGGTGTCCGAGAAGGAGAGAGGGCGAGGGCTCCAGCTGCGAGAGGGATAGGCAGAGCGACCAGGTCTCGTAGGAGGAGAGGTCCTGAGGGGAGACAGGGGACTACATTGCTCGTGCTGCCTGCTACTATGACATGCCATGGGCGGGCTGGAGAGACTTTTCAGATTCCCTTCGCTCCTCCTCCAGCTGGTCCTGAGCTTGCTGGAGTTTACAGCTCGACCCCAGTATGTGCTATACTTTTCACTTTGCATAATCATTTCATTTTATCGGATATCCCGCAGAATACTAATGACTTCAACATTTTTGCAGGCTCCCATTGAGTACACTCGTCAGTCTCTAGAGATGACGGTTTCGGTGATGGGGATACTGTAGAGGAGGATGGACTTGCTCAGTATTTACAGTATTCCGGTGAGTTCTTTCAAACTACACTTCATGCCACACAGTCTTTTCTCGACACGCCGTCATTTGCACAGTTGCACACTACACTGATCTGATGCATTGCTCCTATACACCCCTCACAGTACACATTCACTGCAAATTATTCACTGCTCACAGCACATTATTCTTTACATCTGATACATCTTGATTACTAATGCATTTTGGTGGATTGCCCTTTTTCAGATTCCTTTCTTGACGCCAGGACCATCCAGTACCTCAACAGGAGTAGGGGCGGGTCCTTCAGCACCTCCCCGAGCAGCAGGGGGAGCGGGACGAGGGACTAGTTCACGGGGGCGTGGCCCAGATGATGATGAGTCTGATGAGGAGGTAGTGAGTCTGCGGTCAGAGTCGTCTCAGGATGGAGATGGAGCTGGGGATGGCTCGAGTTCAAAGCCAGGTGCTGACGGTGGCAATGTTCCAGAGTCTTCTCGGTCAAGGAAGAGGGCAAGAAGGACCCTTCAGCCTTGAGGCGATTGGCGCCAATCCAGACATTTTGCTGATTCAGACATTGCTCTTCTTTTTGCTTTATTTTTCTTTTTACTAGTAGTTTTGCACATTGTACTGCGTCAGGCAGATTTACTTTTTAAAACTATGCTCTTTTGTAAAAAGAATCGATGATGGAATGAAAACAGCATTTTGTTGAAAAAGTGTTACATTTGTACATTCTATGCATCGCGTTGCATTACTTTACACAACAATGTAAATGAGTTCGAACTTTTGTTTTGAAAACCAAACACTCGAATTGCACTAATCAGGTAGTGAACCAACTAACAATAAAAGAACTCGATAAGCAAAACAAAGCCTTAACAAGTTTACAACTCGATAAGCAAATTACGACAACTCGATAAATGAAAGGAAGATGATTATAACCTGACACACAAAAAAAAAAAAACTAATACATCTTAAACGAGACACGATAGAGTCCAATAGGACAAAACAAGACCTTAAATAACCTAGGTAACAGGACTTCACTGTAGAAGACAACTGGGCCTTCACCAAGATGGCCAGTGAGCATGAGGGAGAGATTGTCGGCCACATAAGAAGGCCTACCGGCCATCAGTGTGCCACTGCCGGCCATCGATGGCAGACTCTCCGAAATGTCGACATATGTCCTCCACTCACTGCCTTATCTTCTATATGAGTTCCAGCTTTGGGATTCTCTTCATTTCAGCTCAAATTTGCACCAAATGGAAACATTCCTTGCTCAAAACCTCACAAATTGGATTGCCAACTTAGATGGCTTGGAAAAGCTTAATTTTCGGGGTTTCGGCATAAGTGCACTATTCACGTTGAGTCGCACCCCGCTGCGTTTTCCGTTTCTTCATGCCGTGGCAAGGTTTTGGAATCGGGAAACACACATCTTTAGCTTTGGCAGGCAAGAGATGTGTCCCACTTTTGAAGACTTTCAAGCTTTAATGGAATCCGAGTGCGATGAAGAAATTTTGCCACAATTCCGCTTTGGCTACGTCCAACCATTGGGGCGGATGTGTGGGCTCACTTTGCATGATGCTCGATCATTGATTCATGATAGAGAGTTAGACATTCCAAGCTTGGTTTGTCGATTTTCTGATGCCAGTGACCGCGGCGACCATCATTGGCAGGGTTATCAGTGACATGCGCTTTGCTTGTGCATGTTATCTCATTTCTTAGTTGCCCCAGGCTACGGTGGGTTTAGTACTCGTTTGATTGAAGTTGCTAAGGTCTTGAGGGAGGGCAAAAGCTGCATCACCATGACGCTTGCTAAGACATTAATAGGTTTGGACGCCTTTCATCGTCGGGAGACGGCTAGCTTGGCGGGGAGTCCACTACTATTATAGGTATGTTTCCCATCCTTTCTCACATATGTTTCTCACATCACTCGGTCCTTAGGCTCAGTTTTTCTCTCAAAACCCTTTTTCTCACTTTTCTCTTAACATATACCTCTCTATTCTTTATTCTGTCATTTTTCATCCCTCCCCAGGTGTGGTTGATCGATAAACTGAAGGTTGTGGTCCCCTGCCCAACATATTCAGCTCGCAACTATTTCTTCCGGCGACGTCTAGTCAATGCTCCTAATGAGGGATGGTGGTGCAATTGGATGTGTAGCTTGTCCGCTACAGACATTGCTTGGCGTTGTCCTTGGCTCAATCTACCAGCGATGAGTTATAGCATGACCCGTCAGCCCAGGATCCAGTTGGTTGGCCTAACACACTGCGTGTTCTACTTTCCATTCCGATTCCGGCGTCAATTCGGACATGATCAAACTTGCCCGGAGGAGGGGATAGAGTACCCTGCTACATTTCCGGTCCGAGGTACGCAGCTAGCTTGGTCTGCCATAGCCTGGAGGACAAGAAAGCTTCTGGCTCCTGCTCCCGCTTTCAGTTGCACCCTTTCTAATGAGTGCCTAGATTGGCTCAATGAAGAGGCATAGGTAGGGCCCACTTTGGCATCAGAGGTTTCCACAAGCTCTGGGAGGGAAGGCAGGAACACCTGACTTATGCCCCAAATTTATTTTCTTTAATCAGAACTTTCAAGTTTTCTTTATGAATGTAATAAAAAAGTAACTCCAATTTGTACTTAAGAGTAGGAGAACTCTATTTTGAAATCAATGAAATTGAAGGTTGTGGGTACTAAAAATTTTCCGTTTTGGTCCAAAAATGGTCTAAGTTGTAAAAAGATTAATTTGAGCAAAGTCAACTTTTTTTAAAACTTTTCAAAACCATTTTCGATATGGATCAGAACTGGACACGCCTAAGATCTATCACTGAGATGTACAACCCCGGATCCTAGCAACTGGAAAGTTGCCCCTAGTCTGAATAGCACTACACTAGAGATCACAACAGAGCTCTTGAATACAGAATAGACGAAGATGACCAAACATGATCACATAGACAAAGTTGATCGGGGAAGTGTTTATGGCTGGACTTCGGGATGAAGTTGCCTACGTATCCCAAAGATGGGAATCAATCCTTACGTAGTTCGGCTTGGGTTCACTCGTGTATTTACTCTCTCCTTTTGCGCTCTAACTTTTGCCAAGGCTGCCCTTTACGGGTTTTCTACCTTGCGAGCTCAGTTTTTATAATTTCAAATTTTTTATGCTCTAACTTTTGCCTAGGTCGCCCTTTCGGGTTTTCGGCCTACCGAGCCACTAAGGGGAAGTATTTCTTCAAGTTGTCCATGTTGATCGGTGGGGAGAACTCTAGGCCATCTAGGTCCATCAGAACGACAGCTCCACTTGACCAAATAGACTTGATGATGTAAGGGCCAGTCCAATTAGGTCTGAACTTGCCCCTAGGGTCGTGAATGGGAGCTCGGTTGTCTTTGGGCACTAAATCCCTTTCTTTCAAATTCTTAGACTTAACCTCCTTGTTGAAAGCCCTGGCGATTCTTCGTTGATAACCCTGAATATGGTACAGTGCTTTCAGTCTTTTTTCATCAAACAACATTAGTTCTTCAAATCTGCTCTGCTGCCAATCTGCCTCAGCTATCTGACACTCAGCCAATACTCGCAATTACTGAACCTCAATTTCGATAAGTAGAACAGCCTCCATTCCGTAGACCAAGGAATACAGAGTCGCTCTAGTAGAAGTTCTAATTGAAGTCTGGTAGCCCCACAGAGCAAATGGCAACTTATCTGGCCAGTCCCGGTAGGTTTCCACCATCTTCTGCAAAATGTGTTTAATATTCTTGTTGGCGGCCTCAACTGCTCCGTTGGTTTGTGGCCGGTATGTAGATGACTTATGAAAATGCACGTTGTATTTCTCCAACAAGTCGATCACCTCCTTCTTGAAGTGGGAACCATTATCTGAAATGATCTCGTTCGGGACCCCATAGCGACAGATGATGTTGTTCCTGATGAACTTTGCGACATGTGAAGCCTTCAACCCACTTTGTAAAATAGTCTATCGCTACTTGAATGAACTCACGCCCATTGGACCCTTTTGGAGTGACAGCTCCGATCACGTCAATCCCCCAAACTGAAAACGGCCATGGCGAAGTCATGTTGTACAACTTAGATGGCGGAATGTTCATGCGATTTGCATGGATTTGACATTTGTGGCATCGCTGAACAAAGCCAATACAATCCTCCTCCATGGTGGACCAGTAATAACCCTGTCTGAGGATCTTCTGGGCTAGCATTACCCCATTTATGCGCGCTCCGCACTTTCTTCCATGGATGGCCTCTATCAGGCGCTTCGATTCTTCAGCATCAACACACAGCTTATGCATTCCTAAATGACCTCTCTTGTACAGTTTATCCCCGCAGATGATGAACTGAACAGCCATTCTTCTAATTGCCTTCTTATCTTTGGCATTTACCCCTAGTGGATACGCTTCTTTCTCCAAGAAATTCCAAACGTCATAATACCAGGGGTTCTCATCTTGAACCTCATCTATGGCAGCAATCAGCTCATAGGCCGGCATAAATTTCTGGTCAATGATGATCAGATGCATCCGGACTCCGAAAAGGATGTCTATCATAAAAGATAGAGTTGCTAGTGAGTCTGTGGACCTGTTGTTCTCTCTTAACAGATGAGCAAAGTTCAGCTTCTCAAACCGAGGAATGAGCATTTCCAAGGTCTAGTGACAAATTCTCATCTTTTCTTCTTTGACTTTCCAATCTCCTTTACCTTGAGATACAACAAGGTTTGAGTCCCCAATGATGTCCAACCATTTTGCCCCTAATTCTAGGGCAGCTTCTAAACCAGCAATGCATGCCTCATATTCTGCTTCGTTGTTCGAGACTTTGAACCGAAGTTTGAATGCTAGAGGGATGAGGGAATTGTCGGGCACTATCAGCAACACTCCTATCCCATGCCCGCATTTGTTTCATGCTCTATCAAAGTACATCATCCAAAATTCTTCTTCGATGTGTAGAATGGCCTCGTCTGGGAACAGGTACTCAACTGCTTCATTCCCTTCAATTGGGTGATCGGTAAGGAACTCTGCTACCGCTCTCCCCTTTACTAACTTGCACGTCACATACTTCAGATCGAATTCAAAAAGTAGAAGCAACCAACAGGCTAGCCTACCCGTAAGTATTGGTTTCTCGAACAGATATTTGATGGGATCTAATCTTGAAACCAACATTACAGAGTGGGCTAACAGGTAGTGCCGCAGCTTCCTGGTAGCCCATACCAAGGCTAAACAAGCCTTCTCCAGCGGAGTGTATCGGGTCTCGTATTCCAACATTTTCTTGCTCAAATAGTAAATAGCCCTCTCCACTTTGTCCTCAGACTCTTGTGCAAGTATGCAGCCCATTGTAGTTTCAGTCACTGAAAGATACAAAATCAACGGTTTCCCCGGCTCAGGTGGTGACAACACAGGTAGGTTTTGTAAGTACTGCTTAATTGTTCAAAAGCAGCTTGGCATCGGCTGTCCCATTGGAACTTCGTTCCTTTCTTCAGGAGACCAAAGAGTGGTACACAAGTCAAGGTTAATTTTGAGATAAACCGTCTTATGAATTGCACTTTACCCAGAAAGACTCGCACCTCCTTTTCAGTCCTTGGTGGTGGCATTTCTAAGATGGCCTTGATTTTGGAGGGGTCGACTTCGATACCTCTCTGTGTGATCAAGAACCCCAGCATTTTCCCTGCTGTAACACCAAACGTACACTTCTGAGGATTCAGCCACAACCGAAATTCTCTGATCCTTTGGAAGAACTTTTGCAAGGCGGTGTAGTGGCCCTCTCTTTCCTTGGACTTGACAATCATGTCGTCCACGTACACCTCAACCTCTTTGTGGATCATGTCATGCAATATCGTGGTCGCAGCCCGTTGATATATAGCTCCGGCATTCTTCAACCTAAATGGCATTACCCTATAACAATAAGTCCCCATGGGGTGCTAAAAGCAGTCTTCTCCCAGTCTTCGAGTGCCATTACAATCTGATTGTAGCCTGAGAAGCCATCCATGAATGAGAGCAATGCATGCCTAGCAGTAAAATCCACTAACTCATCGATATGCGCCAGAGGAAAGTCATCCTTCGGACTGGCTTTATTCAAATCCCTAAAATCCACACATACCCGAATTTTGCCGTCCTTTTTCGACACTGGAACGATATTGGCCAACCAAGTTGGGTATTCAGACACCAGCAAGAACCCTGCGTCAATTTTCTTGGTGACCTCTTCTTTGATCTTCATAGCCCAATCTCGGCGGATCCTTCTGAGCTTCTGCTTGATAGGTTGGGCCTCTGGGTCGAGAGGGATCTGGTGCTGTACAATCTCAGGATCGATTCCAGGCATGTCTTCGTAGGACCACGCGAAAACATCTTTGCAATCTTTTAATAAAGCGACTAAGCGCTCGCGCTCCTCCGAAGACAATGTGGACCCGATCTGGACCAGCTGTGGGTCCTTCTCAATACCAACATTAATTTGGGTGATTTCATCAACCAGCGGTTTTACAAACCTCTCCTGCTCTTGATCAAGCAAATATTTCAAAACCGAAGGAATTTCTTCCTCGTCGTTTTCATCGAAATTTTGAAAGTCCTGATTAATACAATAAATCAAAGTGACAGAAAAGTACTCAGAAGCCACAACTATTCTATTCTCATTAATCACTTCATCCAGTCCATCTAATTCTTCTGTTGCAACAGACTCAAAAGAGAAAGAAAAAGACGACCTAGACAGGACTGTGGCATCTGGGTTATCACCCCCAAGTATACCGGACTCAGACTCAGGCGAGGTGGAACCTGATTCCAACCCTACGGACTCAGTGGAATCAGATTCCGGCTCACTACCTGACCCAGTGTTACTTGATAGGAATCCCTCCTCGTACTGCCAGACGAGGAAGGGTGCGATAGATGCATCTAAAATGTTTGAAGGTGGGCTCGCAGCCGTTTCATTCCCAATCATAGACACTGAGAGATCATCCTCCAAGCACTCATGCACGATCGGAGGATCTAATAGTAGACAGGCCAGTGCTACCCCCATTTCAAACTCAGTGTTCTCAGAATCCACTTCCTTACACTGCCCAACCTCAGTTGATGGCTCTGTTTGCTCCTTGGCGATATTATCCTTGGATAACTGCAAGTCGAAGAAGATTTCAAATCCTGGCATGCGCCTCTTTTCTACATTCAACCATGGCTCTGGGAAACCGCAGAAGGGAAAGTCTTTCCCCTCCCGGACAAAGCGTCCGTTCAGGGTACCCTGAATAGGCCGATGCATCAAATCAAAACGCTTCCCAGTCTGCTTGGCTCTGGCACTTCCAGCCATTTCTTTGCCTTTATTTACCCAGTCCTCTTTGGTAGGCAGATAGCCTAAGCCAAAGGTATGCGGGTTGTGCGGCACTTTGGCCGATACTGCAATGCCTTTCCGGCCACTTCTTCCTAGTCCCATCCCGGGAATGTGCTGAAGCTTGTTCATGAGGTACAGAGACTGTGCGCTGACATACAATCCCTCATCAACGGCTAAAATGTTGTGAACAACCCGGGCCTCAGCTAAGGTGAATCCTGATATAAACACATCCTTTGTGCCATGCTCGATTTCAAAATCGGTGTAGACATCTCTGGCGGTAGATGAATTGAAGAATTCCATAAAACTATAGCTATCCCCTTCCCGTGAGGGTATTTTAACATCTGGTGTAGCGTGGAAGAGACTGCCTTTACCTGGTGCAGCCACGGCCGCCCTAGGAGTACATTGAAGGTTACGGGAATGTTCAAGACATGAAAGTCAACATCGTGTTGTCCTGGACCAACTTGGATCTTAATCTGCATAGTCCCCTTCACTTCTCTGCTTGTGTTGTCATACGCCCTTATCACCTGGATGGTCGGCACAAAGTCTACGGGCTTCAACCCGATTGCATATGCTGTTCTTAACGGGCACACGTTGATGGCGGATCCCGTGTCAACAAGAACCACCGGTATCCATTTGTTCCTACACACCACAGAAATGTAGAGTGGTTTATTGTGATCCGAGCCCTCAGGCGGTAGTTCCTTGTCAGAAAAGGTCAACGTCGGGAAAGCTCCTCCCGGAAAGACCAGCCCTACCAACTGTTCAGGTGTGGTATCTATTAAGAGTTTGGCCTTGTCCATTGCCGAAAGGACAGCCTGTCTATCTACTCTCGAGGCCATCAGCAGTCCCCAGATGGAGATGTCTGCTTGTATTTTCTTCGGCTGTTTTGGCACAACCTCTTCTTCGAGTAACTTTTCTTTTTGTTTCTCCACTTCCTTGTCCTTCTCGGACACTTCTGGTTGATCTAAGTGTGGGGGCTTGAAATACCGCCCACTCCTAGTCATGTGGTCTACCTCACCCACATACCAGGCATCATCTAGCTGGCTTTGTCCCCAGTCGTCATCTGTGTGGGCAAGACATAGGTCGTCATCTTCTCACCACATGCCATCGGCAACCAACAGGCACCTGTCTGGCTTCGTTACAACTATTCCTGTACCCACAGTACCTTCCGTTCCCTTGCTCACAACACGTTCTGTCCCCTCAGGGGCTTTGGCTTTCCTGACTCTTTCAGAATCCTCGGTCCTTTCACACTCGAACTGTTTTAGTGCGGCTTGCTGTTCAGTGTCCTCTATACTCGAAATGCTTTGGTCCTGAGCAAAATTATTATCACCGGTGCTCTCCGGCGGTGCATTCTAATTCCTGGCCCTTTCGGCCATCGTTGATGTCTCCGTCCCTAGCGAACTCTACTCTAACTGAGGTTGTTCCACAATATTTGGTTGGTCGTCAAGCCATTCAGTAGTTTCTGCTGACCTATCAAACCAATTGACTGTCACGTCCACTGAATCCTACTCTTCAAAGAACTGCAGATTTATAAGGTCTTCTTCCAGATCCGCTAGGTCATCTAGCCCCTGATCAGGTCCATCCTCTCGTGTTACACAAATCTCTGCCCCTACTGGCAATTCCACGTTCGGCCTAACCTGGCCTACTGATGTAATGTAACCGCTCGGGTTGTACTTGAAGCTCACAGACCCCTCAGGCTCCGTGTAATCATTCTGATCTACCTCCATAGTCAACCCAATTCTACCTCTGGCAATCACCACCACTATCTCAGGTTAGGTTTGGGAGATGTCCAACATGCACAAGTCAGTGCTGTCAGGAATGAACACCTCCGGCTTGGGTAGGTGAAAGGGGGTGATATATATGCTAGGGTCGTATGACACAACCCCAGTTTGGATTAGATTAATATGTTTGGGAGGTGGAGCTTGGTTGTGTGGTGGGAGAGGGTTGGTTGTGACATTTGGTTTTTCCGGGGGCATGATCACCCTGTTGTCGATGAGATCTTAAATCTCATGACGTAACCGAAAGCACTGGTCAGTGTCATGACCATGCTGCTGGTAATAGGGGCAGTACTTGGCCAGGTTATGGGAAGCAGGGAGTCTTTTTGGTAGTGGCCGCGGCTCTAGGGGCTTTAAGTGCCCTTTCCTAATCAAAACCCCCAGAGCTTTGGACGGGGGCATGTATAGTGGAGTGAAGGTTCTTTGGTTATAGGGGGAATACTTGGTTGTTTGTGAGCTACTTCCAGACACACCGATGAATGGCATAGCTGCAAGGGTTCTCGGGGTATTGGTGGTGGTAACCATACTCACATCTGAAGCTCTGGCAGCTGCAACACTGCTTGTGCCTACATTTGAACTGCGGTTGAATGCCCTCTTGGGCTACTCTCGGTCTTGGTCAATCAGACCCTGTTTCATAGCATCATCGATCTGCACCCCTATCTCGTGTAGGTCTGCAAAGGTGGGGAGGGGGAGAACGATCATCTTTTGCATAATCTTGGGCTGGAGGTTGCGCACAACCATCCGTATTTGATCTTTGTCAACTGGCCTGATGGTCATCATTGAGGCCTTGGCCCTCCACCGGGTTACAAAATCGGAGAAACTCTCCTTCGGTTCCTGCCTGGTTGTCTCAAGATGACAGGTCGTAATCTCAATCTTCGTATTGTATGAGTATTGAGCTATGAAGGCCTCGGCCATCTCCTCCCTACTCCTCTCGATGGAATCTTCCAATTTTGCATACCAAATGGCAGCTACACCTGACAAGGTCCGGCAAAACAAGGAAAGCTTCTGTAATCTAGAGAGGCCCATCGGCCTTAGAATGTCTGAAAACAGCCGCAAATGCACCATAGGGTCTCCCGACCCGTCAAAGCGGTCAACATGTGGCATCTTAAAACGGTCCAGCAGCGTCACGGCCGAGTCGGTGTACCCATCCTCAATATCTGGAATGGAATGAGCCCCTTGAGACTTCTTGAACAGCTTTTCAAGCTTGCTTACTTTCAGTGCTGTGGGGTCCGTCTCGAACTCAAAGGGAGAATTTGGCAGGTTGGTGGGTGTTTTGGACAGCTGGGGTAAAACCGGGGGCGGAGCCGGCCCGATTGGAATGCTCGTATCTTCCTGGACGTTAGTTGTCTCCCCGAGTGTGGGAACTCTTGGTGGGGGAGGAACCTAGTGTGAAGCAGATGCACCAGTTTGCTGATGTAGCCTAGTGATTAATTCTGCCTGTTGGGTCACGACCGCAGCCTGTTGTTTGGCAGATTCTACTTGATGGGCAGCGTCCTGTTGCATAGTTTTCATGCTTTCTTGGAGTGACGCACCATCTCCTCTAAGCTTGCCATATTGTACGGCTCTATCTGAATAACTGGTACATGTTCCCTCTCTGCGGGAAAAATAAAACTCTCATCCCTACTGTACTCAGGTGGGTAGACAAAGCCCTCTGAACTGACTGCTGAACTGATACCCTCTGCCTGACTGCCCTCTGTCTGGTAATCGAGGGTAGTGAGTAGTACACTGGTTATCCGTCTATCAGATCCCTAGATCGATTAAGTCTACGACCTCTAACCTAGAGTGCTCATGGAATATCTACCTGGTCGGATGCAATTGTGCTAAACTATCTTGCAAAAAGATAAATAAAGCATAATAAGGAAATAGTGAACAGAAAAACGGACAGCATAACAGCTTAAATAAATACAACACACAGCCGGCACACACAAGCTGAAAGAACTGTCCTCAACCACTGATCACTGTTCCCAAATCACTGCCCCAAAACTGAATCGGATACCCGCAGATATGACTGATTCTCAAAATACTAATTCCCGCAGGCCTGATACTCAGACTTGCAAACTGATATATCCGTTAACTGTAGAGATACACTCTAAAAGCACATAGCAAGCAAATGAGAGGCAAAACACCCCTATGTTGGGGTGGGGTTTCCCTGTCCTATCTTGTCAGGAGCTAGGGTTTCACTACGCACATAGCGGTTTCAACCAACCTACAATCGGGCAAGCAACCTATCCTAGTTAGGAATAGTCACTATGGATTCCGATATGCACTAGGTCGAATGGTCAAAAAAGGGTGCCCCGGTAAAAACTAGGGTTTGTGTTCCCGTCGTGGCAGAGCCCGCAACTGATCAACCTTATGGCATGTTTCTCAAAGCAAGCCTCTGGCAAACCGTTCAGGAATAGCGTACGGCAAACACGGTATCCTAGGCGCACCAATGCACATGCAATGCAAAGAAACACATAAGGGTAGTCAAAACAAGATATCATGAGTTCGAGTCATGCTCTCTAACTCCCCAACGGAGTTGCCAAAAACTGTAGACGCGCCCGTGGGCCTCATGCTACAGTTCGGACTCAAATTGTCACGGTTCTTAATCTGATCTCACAATGTGCAATGTGAGATTGATAAATCACCAAAGAGTCCAAATCCGAAAAATCGTTTTTGAAAATTGATTTTTTAGAAAGAAGTGCCAAACATTGACTGCTTTGCCAGATACAGAGTGGCCACCTAAATATTTTATTTTTGCGAAAATTTAGGAAGCCCTGACTCATGCCTAAGGCCACGTGTCCGTCATCACCAAAGTTGCCTTGGCTCGGGAACTTGGGTACGATTGGGGAAGGTCATCTATGAGCACCCCCACTCGCCCGATCAAAGATCGGCCACTACTAAACATGATATCGAGTCCCGGGCCGCTCGACGCCTAACTTAATTTTTAGGCTATTTTTGATTTTTTAAGGGAAAAAAAAACTAAAAAAGCCAAGACTGCCCTAGGCCCAATTACCCACTAGGCCAAGATTTTGCACAAATGGCTTTGCCCAATTTTTGGCAGGAGCTTGATAAGCCTGACGGCGGGCCGACCTGGGCCAGGCCGGGCGAAAATTATAACCCTAGAGAAAGGTCATTTTTATCACTTCACATTTTCTATTAACTGAGTTAACTTTTGAGGCGCATTAGGGGATGTCGGTCTCATTTCTCCATACTATTGGGCCTGTTGTTATTTGCGCAATAGTTAGGGGAGGTCCTTGTAATTTGCCCTTATTTTTTTAATGGTACTTCATTTGTTGTTTTATATATATGGCCAAATCTTGATTGAATTTTTTGCGATGTGGTTGCATCATATATATATATATATATCCACAAGGTTGCATGTGTGTCTGTTGTGCATGTTGTTAGGATCATTTGTGAGAATAAGCTATTAAGTTCAGTTGTCATAACTCCTGATTAATTGTGGCAATACTTAGCAACCATTTTGGTCCAAAATGTTGATAAAAAAATGTCTAGTTTGTAATTGTTTCAATTTGTCCCATGGTCTTTCATTGCAGCAACTGGCCCACGTTTCCACAAATATCCATCAAGGGGGAGTTTGTTGGAGGATCAAACATCATTCTCAACATGCACCAAGTATTCTCATACCAAAATTTTTATTCTTTAGCCTGGTAGACATTGCTTTAATGGTTTGGTCTGTCATGTAAACTGGTGAGTTGAAGAAAATGCTTAAAGATATTGCATCAAATGGGAGAATTAAGAGTAAGTTTATCATTACTGAACATGTAGAGTCACCAAGGAATATAGTTATCTTTGATGATGAAGAATTTTGGGATATAAGCATGTTCAGCTTTGAATGTTTGTTGACTTGATCCAATAATTTTTAGTTAAAGTACGAATCCCATTCCTTTGATGTTTGATGTTCTTGGCTACCAAAATTTTGAATGTGAGTTGTGTAGAAAACTTTGTGAATAGTTGGACCATTGAGGATAAAATAAGTTAGCCCTCTCTCTAAGCTTTTAGATGAGTTGATGGCCAATAATTCAACATGGTGTCGGAGTTCATATTGCAATCTTCTGGTGAGACAAGAGCAAGAATCATATCAACTTGTCTATTCAAGCATATAAAGACATCACGCACGTATTTTGAGGCTCCTCAGTTCTTGTTCTTTTTTTCTTTTTTATTTCCTTCCAAATTATTTCCTTTTTTTTTTTATCTTTGTTTTTGTGCTTTACTCTTGCAAGCTGGTAGGTGCCTCCTGAATACATTTGTAGTAAGCTTGTATGGTATGGGTATTGGTAAGACAATCCTCTTTCTGCAGGTGTTGTGGCAACTAGCCTTGTCTCTCAAGTCGCGGTGGTTCCTTTAATTTTTGGTCTAGAAACTTGATTTTAAGTAGATTTTGATTTACTAGTTGAAGGGTTTGTGTAGTTAGATTGTGACCTAGGTCCATAAATGAGGGTCAAGTTTGACAATGTTAGAGCACAAAATTGGTGTATGTGTCTTGAGTAGATAAAATATTGTGGTTTACTCTTGCTCTTCCGTAACACGTTTAACCTAATTCGTAGTTTGAATTTGAGGAACATGATTCATCTAGGTGAACCTAATTTTGCGATGAGTGAGGGTTTTGGAATTAGACTTTTGGTTTGTTAAACAACCTAGATTTGGAATATGTCTGTGGTTGGCATGATTCTGTTAAAAAATTGTCATAGTCTCTGGACAACAATCGCGAGGGAAACAACTGTGTGGGCATATTGTCAATAGAAGGTTTTAACCAGAATGGTCCTTCACTATTTTTTCTACTATTCTGGGTTGTATCTCATTCCAATTATTTGAAGATGTTAGGGTTGTTGAGTACCGCCAACATGTAACTTCTTAGTTTTTAATAATGCAATCTTTTTTATTTGTCAAAAAAAAAAAAAGCTATGGTTAGGTGGCGGCCTACTTGGGCATTGGTGTCAACGACAAAATTAGCATTCAGACTGTATGTTTTCAAACGTTCCAAACTCCTCAATTTCAAGCTAGTGCACGTTTGTTGCATAGCCCTATTGCAGGCTTGCAACAAAACTATTTATTGTTACCCGCGAAGAAGTAAGGCTTCATATGCTCCTAGCCCCCCAAAAAGTAAAGAACGATTGCCTTAAAAAGATATAAAATAGGAAAGAGTTGGTTTCTTCCTAAAAAATATGATTTTTTTTTTTTTTTTGTGCGGCATTGTGCAAGAATGATTATACATTTCTGACCACATCCTGGTATGAACCAATGATGGTGCCAAAGAAAAACAAATATTCAGCTTCCCTTTTAAAAAGTGTCAACGTAGGGGGTTCTAGGGAAGATGGTGAAGTCATTGTTTTGGGCCCCCTTCTTAGGTAAATGGACTGATAGTTGAAGGGATGTGATCATGATTTTGACCTCTCGGTTTGTAAGTGAAGGAAGGAACGACTGTAAGCTAAGATTTCAACGGAGTTGAACCGGCAACCAAAATAGAGAAGGAACCGAAGAAAGCTAGTAGTTTAGTTTCAATACTCAAGTTCTAGCACTCGTAGAAAGACATAGGTTTGTCAGTTTAGCCCCATTTTTTTAAAGCTTTGGGAGGGTAGCTTTGCTTAGAGAAGAAATCTACTTTGTTTTTCAGAAAAGATAGATGTCAATTTCTTTGGAAGTTATACTTCTAGGGCAATTGGTTTAGTGAATATTCCATTTCTTGCTTGGGTGCTTTAGCTCTTGGGAAAAAGAATCCATCCGCCAATACTCCTGTTTTCTTTTTGTATTAGTTGTACAAGAGAGCTATGGTTGCATATTTAGTTCAAAGGACCTTTCAAAGAGGGGCTCACTCTTTCATGAATTTAGTCTAGAGCATCTCGCTTTCTGGTACTTGTGAGGACTTTCAAGTAGGTGATGACAAGCCATCACTATCTTTAACTTGTTTATCAAAAGTATGCCCTTATCACACACATGCAAGTCAGACTATGTTTTGGATCAATTTGGTTGATCTAGCTATGGCCTAATCTAATCAAACGAAAACTAAGGATTTGTTTCTGGTTTAGAATTGATGCTGGTTCACCTCTCTAATTAAGTGTGTCAGTGTCTTGTTTCCTGCTCATTGAGTAAAGAAAGGTGATCCTCTGCCCAATAGAAGCTGGCCCAAGAGACTGAATTCTCTAGTGGGACCAAAACGGTCTCTGGAAGCCAGTCCCCAAATTGTGGACGTTCTCTAACTTGAAGAGTAGTAACCTAGGCTTCCGGGAGAAAAGGTTTATTTCATTTTTATCAATACAATTATCTAACTACGAAAGTAGTCTACTAATGTGCTCTAGCTTTGCTAATGAGATAGGGTAGTTGACTTGTTTGTTAGAGAGAAGAGGATGCTTGTGTATGGATGAAAAGAGCTTAGGATGAAGAGGTGGGACTAGACAAACAAGCCAGCCATTTGCCTTCTGTAAACTGGAATACAGAAGTGGGAGTTAGTCTAGTCTGCTCGCTCTGCCGTCATCCAACAAGCTCTTTAACACTAGCTAGCACTTAAGCCCTCTTTAGCCTATCTGTCCTCTTTTTTTAACCTCTCAACAATAAACTAGTCACTTAACTTTCTAGCAAAGCAAATAGGCGCATCTCTTCCCTCTTCGAGCCAATTATTCACTTCCTCTCTTAGCGGTAGAGGCAATTTTTATTTCCTCTAAGGAGCGAGTAAACTTTGTTCACCACTTATTATGTTCTTTCCTTAGATTTCTTGAAAGCAAGGGTGTGGAATAGCGGTAACTAACAAATAAATGAGTAAATATTGCATAAATGAATGGAATGCTGTTGGCATGTTTTAGTTTTCGGATGATGATTCAGGCGGCGTGATCTCCATGAGTTGGGAGTTGGTCGGTAGGGGTGCTTGTCCTTAACTTTGAAACAGAAGTGAAGGGAGCAAAATGACCTCTAATGTTTAGTTTAGCTAGTGCTCTACCTGCTCTATCAGGGAAGTACTCTGACTGATCGGTATTTCTTCTTTTTAACTTGCCTTGTTATTGTAGGAGGATTCATTAGCATTAGTTGTGGCATGAGTGGTTACTGATTCACCTCTCGCATCTTTGATCATGGACCTCTTCTCTTCTCTTTTGTTGATTGTTCTACTCTCCTTGCTCTGAGACCTTCACTAGCAAGCTCTTTATTACTTCGCATTGTCCTCAAAATAAGAAGGCCTTCCTCATTTTTTCTCTTTTGTCTCACCTTGCAGTGTAGGCTTAGGAAGAAGAAAAACAATTTCTAAGAAAAGTTTTGTTATCCAATTCCATGGTTCAAGCCCTCAATGGGGAATGGAAAGACAAGACATTTCCTTTTATTTGACGACATCGTGCGGGTCAAGAAAAGGGATGACGAGACTGCTAACAATCTCAAGAAGGTAGTCCATTGCTAACAGAAATGACTACTAAGGAAGAGGGCCCCCTTTAGCAGAATGTGTTCTTGAGTTAGAAAAGTAGATGCAGACAACAAGACATGTCTTCGTTTGATAACCAGGAGAAATAAAGGACACCCAACATAAAGGCATAGATTTCATTCTAGCTTGGACACAAAAAATAGGCGAGGATATAAAGGACACCCAACATAAAGGCATAAAGGCATAGATTTCATTCTAGCTTGTCTTGCTCTCGCCACCCTTTGGCCGCCAATGTTGCCATTTTATATAACAAAGCAATATGGTACATGGAATGGCCCGTATTGCACTTTATCTTATAGGTACTATTTTTTCTAGTAATGGTATTCAAACTCATCATGTGACAGGTTAAAGGAGAAAAACAGAACTGTGAATATTGATATTTTTTAATGTGTTTTTTCGGATTTTAAGCGAAGGTCTTATATAATGTACTTATATAACATTAAGGCCCTATTTGGGAACAACATTTTTGGCTAAAATAGCCAATACAAAAAAAAAAGAAAAAAAAAAAAAAAGTCTAAATAGTCAATTAGACAAAATGTTACATCCTACACATCAATCAATCAATTTTTCTCTCACAATCATCTATTCAACTACAAAAAAAAAATAATAATAAATAAATAAAAATTCCAAACTCAAATTTTTTTTTTTTTTTAGCTAAAAAGTTAACTAAAATAGTTAAGTTCCCAAATGAGGCCTAAGTTTCACCTCAAGTTTTTAGCTTTGTGAAGTCCCAAGTGTAACCAAATGACCAAAATACTCATTGGTATATCGTGTATTACCTTGTTTTGGTCCCTTCATTCCAAGTTGACAAAAGGCACTCCCTCACCTATTAAAATCTTTAGGGCCCGTTTGGTGTAGTTTATTATAAGTTAAAAGGTGATAATTAGAAAGCAGGAAGTCAAAAGCACCCTTCTCTCAACTTCTAGATAATCAACTTTTTTTTAGCTTATTCAAGTTATTTCTACCATATTAGTTGTAAGCAGAAGCTGTACCAAAAGATATAAGCAGCTTAGATAACATGCACCAAACAACCCTTAGTCACTAACAAGCTTGCTAGTTGTCTACGATAATTGGAATCTTGCAAGGTTTGCAAGATTTGTGTTGTTATGATGAACTAGCACATTGAATAACTTTCCCATCTTGTCCTAAAATGAATTGAGTTAGTTGCTGATGCTTATCGTCTGCTGCACAACTAGTACATTATGTTGTCATGATGTCCATATCACGAGAGCTGTGTTTTTCAGGTAAACTACCATATTGAATACCTTTGCCATCATATCCTAAACAAATTGTGGTAGTCAATGCATATCATATATTGCCATCCAATTGTTTTCATCACTAACCCCATACAAGAGCCTACATGTGCAACACCAAGAAAAGCCCATACATGTGTCGCCACAGGTTCTTGATAACTGACAAGCTCAAATCTAACAATCTTTACTCATAGGATAAATTTAGCAAGGCATCCGATGACATACTGGAGAGTTATTGAGTGGTGTTTGACCCATTTTTTTCTTGTCAATTGAGAAAAATTGTGAATTGGAGGAATTTTAGTAGTTTTGAGAAATTTCTCATGTTTTGCAATTGAAAAGTTTCACCGTTTTAATTTGAATTGAGAAAGTAATTTCTCAATTTTTTAATTTTATTTTACATAATTTCTTATTCAATATGAATCTTATTTGTTTGATCTTGATAAATAAATTTCACAAATATCAAATTTATAGAGATTGGATGCATAGAATGAAAGATGATGTTTTAAAAGATTGAAAGAAGAAAAAAAAAAATTACCTAACAGCTAAACACACCATTGACACCCTTGCACATCTTAAATATAAGGGTGAAGCCATCTGACGATAGTTGATAATTTTAAAAGACTTTTAATCTCCCAAATAGTTTTTAATGTGGGTTAACAAACTTATGTTAGGGCCTATCCTTCGATAAGTTCTTATGGTTAAATGTTACACTAATTATTCATATTTTTTTGGCCTTCTAATTAAGTAAAATGATGTAAAAGAATGCTAAATTTAAAATCTTCCTTTTTACTTATTTAATCTACCAAGCAACCTAAGAATACAACTAAATTGTTAAGTAACCTAACAATCAACACAAAAATCCCCATTAGATATGAATCCTAATATGAGATAAATCAAATGGTGAAAGAAGATTTTTGTAGTCGGTCGTACTTGATTGGAACATAAGACTTAATTTGATTTAGATTTAGTTTGACTTTGTATGAAGGTCTCACAACTTTCAAAATACTTAATTTTTTTATTTATTTATTTTTTTTTGTTTTATCAAATGTTTTCCAAAAGTTGAGTTACATGGTATGAACCTTCTGTCCATTTACTTGATATGAAAACTGAGATCAACTAATGTCAAAATGTCAACTTGATTAAAAAGTGGGATGCAACATGGGTAGTGCCAGCATGAGCTTTTTGGTTCCTAAGCAAACTTTTACGGTGGATTCTTCATACATATTCATAAATAATAAAAAAAAAAATTGAAAAAATTGTGAGTAAATAACAAGTACTCACATCCACATAAAATTTACTTGTATACATAATTACGTAAATTGTATGCTAAAATTTGCTTCCGGACATTAAGCTCTGAAGAAATCATCATAAGAACTCAAAAAGATAAAATCTGGTCTTGTTTCATAGTTTAGCAAAATCTAGTTTATAACGAGGAAAAAAAAAAGCCAAAAACAAAATCCAAAGTCATAATAATAACGAACTAGATCCAGTGAAAAATTACTATGAAACTTATCTATATATTTGTTCAAAAAAAAAAAAACTCATTTATATATCACTTTCAATGAATAACATGTATAATTTGTTCAATCTTGAATTTTAGATTCCATTCTTTTCTTGCTAAATGTAAATGAAATGGCTCTTTGGGTATTGGACTTGAATACAAACCCTCATTTGAATGATGATTAAAAGGATAATTTTATTCCATTTAAGAGTAAAAAATTGGCACTTTTAGTAGTGATTTTGTGCGCTTATGCACAAGGCCAACCTTGGTGGATTATGAATCACCCCTACAACGATAATATCGGGAGCAACCTCTATCATAAGGGTCAGATTGTGGTGGAAGACAACCACCAGTCTTACTGTAAGCTTCACCACTTCCACCACCATTGCACACTGATTGATCTCTCTTTAAAGCTCCTGGTGATGTGTACTTCTTCGTCTCCATAAACCTTCGGCTTACCGCTAACTCCATCACCATCTCCAAGTCGAAATTACATACTGCTATCGATCCATTGCATTGTACAATTGCATCACTGGTCATAAAGAGAGAAACATCAAGACAAAGAAGGCAAAGGAGTAAAAGAAAGTAGAGATGGGGAGGTATAATGGTAGGGCTTATTTCCATGGCTTCTATGGATTTACTTTGTTCCTTCCCACTACGAAGCACTTATAATGGAAATGGAGAATCCAAACTTGTTAAAAGTATGATAGTGGAAGCCACACTAGATGCCGATGGACCACAATCTTACCAACCTTCTGGCCTTACTTTTTAGTTACTATAATAATGCCTAAAAAAAAAGCAAGTTTTTTGTTGCGAAATATTTTTAGGTTGTGTTTGACTTTTGAATTTGTAGAAAAATTTATGAAGAACAATGAAAAATAGGGGGGGAGGGGGGGGACTTCTACTTCATTTATTTATATTGCGTTGATTAAGAGTTTTGTAAGTAAGATTAATTGTTGATTGCAAATGTAGTTTTCAAGGTGTGGTTGGTTATGAGGCTTTGTGGTATTTGGTTGTGAATTGAAGTGATTTTGATTAGGAGGCTTTGTGATGTTTTATTATGAGCTGAAATGGCATTGGTTATGAAGTTTTTGTGGTGAATTTGTAGTGAATCACTTTATGCATACCGTATGTATCTTTCCAAAGTGTGTATAGTTTCAAGAATTTTGTAGGTAGATTTTATTGGTACATTGTTTATTTATTTATTTATCTTTTAGGAGAAAATATGATTTCCATAAAATTATGGTTGTTTCTTCTCTTTAATGATTATCAATTTATCAGTGCCGTTGATGCTGACATTTTTAGCTCATCAAAACATTCAAGTATGAAAAAATTGTCCAACATAAATCCACCAGTATAAATAAACTTAACAAATATAAAAAAGACCCTAAACACACATAAGAAACAAAGACATACATATACACAAGTGAAAAGAACCAAATTCATGCTCTCTTACAAAGATGCATATACTAATCAAAACACGAGTCAAACATTGATCCTCTCCATATTACATCAGAATTTAAAGTTAGAACATCATCAATATCCAAAGGAAGATGGCTCAGTCCATCAATAGAGAAGACATTGTAAGAACTAGGTTCGGTCATAGGTAACTCAACACCAACCTCAATACGAGTCTCCCAAGTCTCCTATGATTGCAATGCTAACTAGAGATTTGTTACCACAACATCCATCGAGGGTCGTTGGATTACTTGATAAAGAATACAATTCAATGCAATCTTGAAAAACCCCTTGAAGCATTCTGGTGCCATTGTCCCAATCAGATATGGATCAATGACTTGATCCATGGTTTGTCTTTTGCAGCTACTTTTGAACCAACAGTGAAGGGACTCCTCACCTTCATTCGGGCTAGAAGTATGTAACTTCTTGGCACACAATAATACCAACAACACCATACCAAACGAGTGCACATTGGATTTTTTTTGTCAGTTCTCCATGTAGAATATACTCTGGTGCCAAATATCCATAAGTGCCACAAATCCTTGAATTGTTAATGATTCATGTGCAATGTCATTGGGTATTAGTTTAGAGATTGCACAAATAGTAACCTTGGCAACCTAATTCTAGTCCAATAGAATATTGGCTGGCTTTATGTTGTAGTGGATAACTCCATGCTTCACACTTGAATGGAGATGTTGTAGTCCTCATGCTACACCAATGCAAATCTTGAGTCGCTCTTTCCATGAAAGTGGATCGTTGTTTATTTTGAATAAATGATCTTCCAATGATCCATTTATCGTGTAATTATACATGCCAATTCACTCTGGTATTTCGTTGTAGAATCCAATTGAAGAGACTACGTGGGGGTGACTGTCGAGTATGAAGCATACCTCAATCTCAACCCTAGCTTCTTTCCAGTGTTGCAATGATTTCAACTTCTTGAACCTTTTGATTGCAACAATATCAGTTTCCCCATCCGAAAACCCATTGTACACCTTGCAAAGCTGGCCTTCTCCAATTAAACGATCGTCACTGAAATCATTTGTGGCTGCTCGAATATCAGCTAGTGAGAAGCGACGGAGTTGTCAGGTGACACTATTTGGAATTTGTTCCCAAAATGAATCATTTGATGGCCCACTCTTAAAACCATTGTCCTTTCACTCCCTCCACCAACGACTCATACCTTTAGGCACAGCTGCAATACCCTGAAGCACCTTTCCAATTATTCCCTTTGATCATCCTTTATGTTGTGACAACAATGCAAGATCAAGAGTCCCCACCACTTCAGCCATTGTAGGCCTTTCCTTTGGACGATTATGTAAACAATTGTAGGCAACTTCTACAAAGTACTTTAGACGCTATGGTGTTATTTGTCCACTTAATGAGGGATCAATGATTCGATCAACATTTCCCTTTTTAATGCATTGTTGAGCCCAAAGGATTAAACTAATTTCCTCCTCCTCGAGTCTTTTATCCACAAGTGGCCTCTCATAGAGCACTTCCAACAACACCACACCAAAGGCATACACATCAGATTTCTTGGTTAGTCTGTGGGTATAGAAATAATCTGGATCTAAATACCCAATGTACCTTTGACTCTCGTACTAACGTGGGTTGTTGAATTGCTTGTAGTGCCTTCGGACAGCCTAAAATCTAAAATCTTGGCTACCAAATTCTCCTCCAATAGAATGTTTATGGTCTTGAAATCTCGGTGTATAAAACTTTGATCGGTACCAATATGAAGGTAGTCTAACCTTCGTGCCGCACCGATGCAAATGTTGAGCCTTCGGTTCCATGTGAGATGAAAAGTACTAATTTTAGTTGGGGTTCTACTTCTTTTATAGTGATGATTGGCTAGGGTCCCATGAGCCATATATTCATAAACAAGGATCATTTATTGGTAGTCACTGCATTGGCCGATTAGAGCAACAAGATGAGTGTGTTGGAGCTTAGACAACATCTTGACCTCATTCTAGAACTCCTCTGCTCCTTGATTGGACTCTGCGTTCAACCGCTTTATGGCAACAGTCGTAGCACCGTTGTCGATGAACCCCTTACCAAATCCGCCAATCCTAATAACTAATTCTTCATTAAAATTGTCTGTCATTGATTGTATCTCAGCTAGTGAAAAGCAACAGCATGAGTACTCAGATTCAATCACAACGCTTGAAATTGCATTATCAGCACTTAAACCAGACACATCTTTGATATTTGGGAGCCTAAATATTTGAAAGAATATACTAGTAACACTAGAAGATGATAAAAAAAAGATGAGCTTTTTTAGAGATGAGAAAGAAACAAGGAGTGGTCTTTGATTGAAACAGGAGTTATTCTAGGTCACGGTCAATGTAGCACACAGACGACTTGCCGACGAACCCTTTATATACCTTACCAAATCCACCAACCCCAAGAACTAATTCTTCATTAAAGTTGTTCATTGTTAATTCTATCTCAACCAGTGAAAAGCAATGACAAGAAGCCTCTGATTCAATCACAACACTTGAAATCGCATCCTCACCGTCTACACCTGACATATCGAGAGCTTTGGGGGATATATATATATATATATATATATCAAAGAATATGGCAGTTACAATGGATTGAAATCTCTGGTGATGTTCAAAGATGAGAAAGACAAAGTGCTCTCTGGTTGAAACGATATTAGTTAATCAAATTTCTCTTTGCTTTCTTTTTGAGACATTGACTTCAATGTTTTGCCATATGATTTGTGTTGTATCCTTGGGAAAAATATCATTTCGCCTCCCAAACTTTCACGCATTTTTTGATTTGACCTCCAAACTTCGATTAATATCAATTTTACATCGAAATTTTCAAAATTTTGATCAATTTGGCCCGTCATCACATTTCGTCAATAATTAGACAGAATGTTCGGACGTGAGGGCCAAATTGATTTTTAAGGTATAGTTTTTTTTTTTTTGGGGGGGGGGACTGCAAATTGATTTTTAAGGTATAGTTTTGGGGAGGGAGGGAAATTGATTTTTAAGGTATAGCTTGGGGGACAAATTGATTTTTAAGGTATAGTTTAGGGGGTAAATGAAATTTTAAATGAACTTTGGTGCCACGTCAGCATATTCCGTCCAATTGTAGACGGAATGTGACGGCAGGAGTCAAATTTATCAAAATTTCGAAAGTCTGGGTGTAAAATTGATATTAATTGAAATCTTGAAAAATGCGTGAAAGTTTGGAGGGCAAAATGATATTTCTTTTGTATCCTTTTAGCAGTGATGTTTAATGTGGAATTAAATTATTAATGTATTATTGTTATTATTGTTATTATTATTGACAGGAAAAGGTCAAGGAGCAAAAAATAATATACAATTTGGCTTTTTTTAGTCATCTTTTTATACGGAAAATATTGGAAGTTGACTAATGAGCACCCACCATTATTCTAACTCTGCCCTTTGGACCCCCACTCCTACAACCTTCCTCTAGTAGCTCCTTCTTCAGTCACCCTCCCCTAATTCCCATACCCTACAGCAAACGTTTTCTCCATTGGTGACGCCCTCTTCCTCCTTGACAACCCTCATCTCCCTTGAAACTATAAGCGCATCTTTGATTAGTAGGATTATAGCATAGGATTGAAATTGTCAATCCATAGACTCATAATCTTATGTTTGATTGTGAATTTTCTTAATCAAATTACATGTATGATAGACATTTAATTCGACGAAATCAACGATTTTTTAACATTGAGAGGGGCTGGGGATCATAATGTCGAGTATGAAAGAAAAATAAAATAAAATGAATACATAATAAATGGTTACCTCACTAATTTTACACTAATTCATAGGATTATTAATCATTTTACTATTAATCCTGTTAATCAAACAAGGCCTAAGAGAATTCAGTTCCGATTAGGAACTTTTAATAGATTTATGGACGCCAGCAAGCATGACGAACATTGATAATAATAAAACACAACTCGCTCATATATATAAAATAAAGCTTGTGGAGATGTACGACCTAAAGGTTGTATAGATTTCCTAAGGAGACACAAATACCTTAATCAAAGCTCTATATATTCAAATTTCTTCTTTTCCTTTCTTGTTTTGACTTTATTATATTTTTACAATGATCACTAACCTCTGTTAGAAATTGGGCGACCCATGTGGCATGACCCTTTGAACCTGTTTGAACCTGAACCTGTAGACGTCCCCGGGAAAAATCTCGTTTTGTTCATTGGGCTCACTACAGCTTGGACTCAAATGTCACGGTTCTTAATCTGATCTCGTAAAGTGTAATGCGAGACTGATAAATCACCAAAGAGTCCAAATCTGGCAAATCGTTTTGAAAAATTGATTTTTAGAAAGAAGTGTCAAACATGGACTGTTTTGCCAGATACAGAGTCGCCACCCAAATATTTTATTTTGGGGGAATTTAGGAAACCCTGACTCGTGCCTAAGGCCACATGTCCGTCATCCCTAAAGTTGCCTCAGCTCGGAAACATGGGTACGATTGGGGAAGGTCATGCAATGAGCACCCCCGCTCGCCCGATCAAAGATCGGCCACTACTAAACATGATATCGAGTTTTTGAAAACACATGTGCTCTTATTCCGGTTTATTAGCCTAGAATTACTATGGGATGCGCACAACATACAAGTATAGACTGGATTGCCTAAGTTGGAACAAAGCATCGCATATCCGTTTGTTTTGAAAATGGATTCAAGTTTGCTACTCGCAAGTAGGCTAAAACACGGGTTTTGACGAATTATTCCAACTCAAGCAACCCAACCTTCACCCACAGGCATTCAAGCAGTTATATCACCTAAGCACATAGCCTCATGGTAAGCATGCTATCATGGCAGTCACTCACACACATGCAAGGATGCTAAAGCATAAACACTTACCGAGTACTCCGAGCTAAAGAAAGAAGCTAATTAGAAATCATGCATGAATCCTAACTACGCTAAGAATGCCTAATGCAACACATGCAAAAATGCAACTACAATAGGCTCGGCTATTCTAAGATGGCATGTGAGATGCTACAGGTAACACATATTCAACTCGGAATTGAAATACAATGCAGTTAGTATGATGTGCAGAGCCCGGTGCATGCAATACGTATGAATGAATGCAAACAGGCGAACATATAGATGCTAATTGAAACATGCCCTAAAACTAACCATCATAAGCTGGTAAATAAAAGGGAGAAAGACGTGGGGTTGGAAGACATGCATCACACACATGCATACTTATTACAAAGTTTGCCCTCTCGCGAAGGGTCCGAATAAATAATACAGAACCAACTAGCTAATCTAAGCTAATTAAACTAGTTATTACACAACCGAAATGAATAACGAATTACAACTAAATATTACACAACATTAATTAATTAACAAATTAAACTAAGGAAGCAAACAAATTAGCATGCAAGCTACATGAAATGGACTGCCTCAGCTCAATTCCGAATGATAAAGGATGCACGCATGCTGGAGTCGCCTTGTTGGGAAATCCATCGCGATGTCTCAACTCGCCTTGGTTTGCAATTGAACTCAGAAACTTACGCAAAGCTCCAAGGAGATGAAACTCCACCCTGGGAATCTAGGGGAAGGCTACCGACCAGCTATAGGCATTGGAGACCACCTACCAACCACTCTTGGTGGTGAAAACCAGAAAAGGTAGTTGGCTTGCCAGAAAACCTGGTCGGCCGACCAGTTTCTTCTCCTGGTTTCTACATTTTCTGCAACAAAGGCAAGAAAGAGAGAAGGCAAAGTATTTTCAACATATGTGTGCCCAACCACTCTCCCTGTCATTGCATAAGCTGTAGGGAGTGTAGTCCTCGATCCTCATGCCATCAATCACGCATCCGATGCATGGTGGCCGAGGAGTCGAATTGCACAACTCAATGTGAAATGAATGCACATGTAAACACCTAAAGCCAACAACTCTATCATGGATAGTCAAGAGTGTTGGTGACCAAGAATCGAGGAACGTTTCGTTACTTTGAGTATGAAACGTCCCTCGTTTCCCGTGCTTGGACTAAACCCTACTCCAAACACAATACAACAAACAATGTATGGACAAATGCAAATCCAGCATGCGATCTAAATGCAATGAAACTAAGTGATGCGAAGATGCACGGAATGACGTGCAAGCATGCAAATGGCATACACAATGCACATGGATTATATGGCATGCATACACAATGCACTAACATACGTAATGTTATGAACGAGGCATACGCAATGCAATGATCAAACATGCGATAACATGGACTATAGGGCATACACAATGCAAGATGGACTTAAACCAAGATGGATGGGTCTCGGCCACACCAAAATCAGTGGCCATTATGATGAAAATGAGGCAACAAGGTACATGCAAGCATGCACGAATGCAAGGGACCAAAGCTAAGGAACAAAGTGCAACTCTACCAAAGCGTGAAAAGGATGAAATATGGCTTACAATGACACATGTTCTAGCTCTGAAATGACATGCAAGATGGTCCCGAATCATGCAAACAATTCACCCGATGCGTGTTGGATGGCACAATTACCAAAACTAGTGAAGTGCATTACACTAGAGGTATGCAAAGCGATGCTCAAATGACCAAACCAACACCAAATAGTCCCTATGCAGACCCAAAACAGTGGCAAAATGGACTAAAATGATGGCTTGCAATGCACAAAAATGAAGCTCATGCAATAGCCCAAAAATGAGGCCTACAAGCAAAACTGTCAAACGCATTTAAAGAGTGGAAAACATGGGAATATGGCACAAGTATAAGCTCTGAAATAACATGTTCAATGATGCCAAAACATGAAAACAACTCAAGTTAAGCATGCAAGAGGCTTCAAAACTCGAAGCTAGGCAAGGGTATTGCACTACAAGCGTACATGGCAAGCATCATTCGACCATGGGACCTCAAAATAGAGCTAAGGCAGCCCAAACCATGAATAAAATCAGTTTAGAACATGGCCAAAATATGCTAGAATCAAGGGCCAAAACAACACGCAATGTGAGCTAGTGAACATGGATTACACTACAAGCATATGAAGCATTCAAGAGGCCACTAAACCAGAAAAAGTCAGAGACATGACATGCCAAATAAAGCCCAAAAACCCACTGAAACATGATCAATGTATGCAAGAATTTTATGCTCCTTTGATAGGCTATAAGAGGGGTTATTCTACACATGCAAGAGGCACATCCAAGGTGACAAAACCAACTCTGAACAGAGCCTAGGCAGGCCCTAAAACTCACTGAAAAGGGCCTAAAGCAAGGCTTGGAGGTGTGCAAATGAAGGCTTATTTGAAAGGCCAAAAATGCCAAGAAACAAGGCCAAAAGAGAGAGGGTCTCCCCTCTCTGATTTTGGCCCTCAAAACAGCATGCCAACCACTGAAAATCTGCTGGATTTCAGTGGCTCAAAGGCCAAACAAAGGTCAACACAAAGGCC
This sequence comes from Camellia sinensis, assembly GCF_055761805.1. Taxonomy (NCBI): domain Eukaryota; kingdom Viridiplantae; phylum Streptophyta; class Magnoliopsida; order Ericales; family Theaceae; genus Camellia; species Camellia sinensis. The sequence goes on from NC_138967.1 coordinate 57,160,763, forward strand.
TTAGGGCATGGCTCAAAACAAGGAAAAATGAAGCATGCAAAGGGGTAGATGACCCCAACACCAAAAGACCCTTAAATAAAAATGAAAATCACTTAAAAATGAACCTTTTTTCAATTGACAACAAAGCTCAAATATGCATGCAAGTATAGATAAGAGAAAGATCAAAACAATGCTTAAAAGAGGGAAATGTGATTACCCTGGAAGCTCAGCGAAATCAGTAACTTTTTGGACCAAAAACTCAACCTTTGAGACCTCTCAAGACCCTCCAAGAACTCGGTAACAATGGTGAAGGTGTTAGGCTATGAGGTGTGGTGCAAAGGGTTAAGAACCATACACTTTTTAGGGCAAAATGTGGAGATATATATAGAGAGATATATTTTTTCCTCCCAAGAACTTCTGAACCAGCACCAATGAAGAGGAGGTCCTCTCTTACAGAGATACAAGGCCAAAGATTCCTCAAGAAGCTAAAAACCAAGGCCAAAGATCCTCCATACACGTGTATGGAGCATGCAATCTGTGCCTTCCAGCTGGCACAGCTGGCAACAACTCACAGAGACAAAGCAGGAGGGAGTAGGCCGACCAGTTAAGGTGGTCGGCCAGCCACTTTAGGTGGTCGGCCGACCACCTTAGGTGGTCTCCCAGAAAAAAAAGTGGTCTCCAGTGGCATTGGGTGGTCTCCAGACTGAAATAAGGCTAGTGGTGTGGTGGGAGACCAGTAATTGTGGCTCAAAGATCAGGGAGACCAGTTTCCCGACAATAAAACCAGTCGACGGGGGAAAAGTGGTCTCCTAGGAGAAAAGGTGGTCTCCTAGCTTTGCACCACCTCCCAAACAATAAAAACAAGGTCCATGTCAAAAATGAACCAAGACGGATGCAAAACGAGGTTTCGGGGGTCAAAACGCGCAGCCGAGTGCCCCGAAAATAGGAAGTTAAGCATCGAAAGTGGCGTGTGACCACAAAGGTGGTCTCCCGGACCACAGTGTCCCTCTAGAGAGAGGAAGCAAGGTGTGTGCCAAAAATCGTGCCAAACGGAGAAAGTTAAGCGGTCCCGAACCGAGGCGCACGGCCGACGGCTCCGAAAATTGGAAACTGGTCTCCAAACGGGAAAAGTGGCCTATGACCACGAAAAGTAGCCTGCGGCCACTGAGAGATGGTCTACGAGACCTCTCCCTCCCTTCGGGACGAGAAAACAAGACCTCGTTCGCAGACCGAGTCAAAGCACAAAAAGTCCCGAAGCTCGAAGGCAAGGCTCTCAGCCGAAACTTTGAAACCTCAAAACGAGCACAACATGCGCAATCACCAAGCGCTCAAACGATGACGTCTGAGTTTTAGGATCGGTCAAAAATGGGGTGTCTGTAGAGCCCTTTGAACCTTATCAATGTAAGTTGGAATTTGAATTCAACACTTATATGGATAACCATTTAGGATATCTATATCTATCATATCAACAGATATGGATAGATGTATAGATAGATATTGGTTGTTATATATTTGATTATATACATCTGATATGATGGGAAGAATATTGATATCAGATATACGTTATGTGGCAGCCTTTGCACTGTGACTTGTGTAGGTGATACTCATTTTGTAGTATCACTCCACTACTGGGTTGGTTGTTCACATCTTGGAAGCACGTGATTTACCCACGAGATTCTTCACTTTAGGCTCTGCTAAAAGGTATGATTCTGAAATTTTTCCCACTACGTTATAATACTTTGATTTACATTGGTATTAGAGCCAATATGGGTATTTTCGTGCTTATTTTTATGCATTAAAATAGGTGTATATTTTTATATAAATATATATACACGGTATATGCATGAAAATTAATGAAGGAGGAAGATGAAGTGCAGGGTTTCTGCACTTCCACTCCCATTAGATTGAGAGTGTAAAATACCACATTTTTATGTTCATTAATTTTTGTTTAAGACCATAAATGTTTTTGTTGTGAAAAATGGAGTCCGGTAGTACCAAAATTAGACCAGAAAACACCCCGAAAGGCGGCGCATGTGACGCTCGCGATGTATGACGACGCCCAGCGGCTCTATGCGCATCCACGCACTGCCACGTGCTTCCATGCGCCACCGCGGGCCACCACGCGCTGAGACGCGTGCTCTGTTCGCGCTGCTCACCCGTGCGCCGGGCGCTGAGCCGCTCGTCGAGCCGAGCCGCGCCGGCTTGACTGGTTTGACGGCTGGGGTTAAGGGTCTATTTGTTTTCTTTAAAATTCAGAATTACATTAAATGGTCATAAGTAATTCGTTATAGCTTTGTTTTAAGCATGGTTAGTGCTGTTAGACTCAGAATTAAATTTTTTATCTTCTATAAATTTTTCAAAATTTTATGAAAATAAAAAATATTTTTCCTGAAATAATAATTCATTGTTTCTACTTTAAAGTGCATATGATGTTGCATGATTAAGTTTTAGGGGCTCCATTTTTTATTGTAGACTACTGTTATGGTTTACTATTTACTGGTATGGTTGCTGCATTTTCTCAGATTCTTGAATATTTATTTTTGATTTCATGTGTGTTCATTAATTATTTAAAATTCCAAAAAATACCAAAAATTTCTAGAAAATTTTGGAAGTGATATACTTTCTGTTATGGCATAATTTAAATATTTTATACAGCATGTTAAGTTCTTTTATATGATTAGAACTTATAGTATTTTTTTATAGCATGATTTATTTATATTGGTGTATTTTAATTTCATGATTAAATATTCTAACATATACATTGAGATATTTTCATGTGGATTTAAAGATTTATCATGCTTTTAGACTTGATGGCTATAAGCCCTTGAAATGTGGTGGCACGAGGCCCTTGAAACATTGGCATAAAGCCCTTGAAACTTGTTTGACCTTGTAGTATATTCAAACTTGTAACATATACTTGAAACATACCTCAGCATACTTGAACTTGTAACATACTGGAAACATATCTGAGACATACTTGAACATCATTCATTAATTCAAACGGAACATATTATAACTGGAGCGTTTCTTGTTGTATCATGTCATTATCATACGCTTAACAATAAGAGACTAATTCACATTCTCATAAGAGTCACATAATAATGCTAAACTTTGCACTTATGTCGTAGATTCTGAATAACTTCCAATTCATAAGCAACATAGCAACATAACTTCAAATTAATATGGATACACATAGCTACTCTTATATTTACTCAGAATCTATTCTTCAAGAATGAACATAAATTCTTTTGGGTAAATGACTTAATTCACGTGCTCTATTAATCAATAGTGTACACCGTTGTTTAATCGTTCTTATATGTAACATAGTTGCCTTGCCTTGTAATTAATAGAGTCCTAATGGTAACCGTTACATCATTCCCACGAGTTGACATAATTAACATAAAGTTAACAGGACAAAGTAAGCACATTTTCAATAGATTACAGATGACTTTATCGGTTTCACAATTCCACAGTTCGGCCCTTGGCCTGAGGGGTTCACACATTCACAATAGCCTTTAGGTTTCATAGATTCACAACTTATCACATCGGCCTTCGGCCGTTTGGATTCACAAGTTCACAAGTTTGGCCCTTGGCCTCATAGCTTCATAATTTCACAAATGGCCCCTGGCCACATAGGTTCATAGTTCACAAATGGCCCCTGGCCACATAAATTCACAAGTCGGCCCTTGGCCTCATAAATTCACATATACATAAATTAGCTTTTGGGTTTCATAGGTTCACAATTCGGCTCTTGGCTTCATAGTTTCACAATTCACAATTCGGAAATTCATACTTCACAAATTCGAGATGCATATTTCACAAATCCTTTTTGATGTTTCCATAATTTCACAATGTTCCTCATATAGCATACACCTTTGATGTTTCCATAATTTCACAATATTTACATAGCATACATAACATACATGTCAACATAATTCTTATGACAAATATCATAACGTCGATAACAATAATCATTAATGGTTAAAGATACATTGAAGTACTACTACTCACAGTGCTACAACGGAGTGCTTGGCCCTCATGAAGTATGCCCTGTACACATATATAACTTAGTCATTAGTTCTTTTTCCTTCCTTCATTATTCTTCACAAGCCTACCATTATCCATCCATTATACCACAATTTCCTCCATCTCAATATATCTATATATAGAAATAGAAGATCACCATTCTTGCAAACACAATATGGAATTTTTAATCAATCACTTCGATTTCAAGATAGGAAGGAATTGTATGGACATCTTCCACATTTTTTCAAAAATAAATCATTCTCTTGATTTTAACAACTAAGCAAGCCCACAAGTATTTAGCAAAATAATTTGGGATTAACCCATTTTGGAAAACTCTACATTTTAAGTCACAAAAATCAAAGTCAACATAGTCAATACCATCTCACATAATCACTACAATTCAACATAAACAACATGATTCAACTCAACATCATTAAATATAATTCAACATAATTCAAGAGAAATTCTTAAATTCCATTTCAACATTCCATAACCGAGTTTATGTCATCTATATCATTTATATATCCTTTCCTCCAATTTCCTTCTCATTATAACATGATTTACATTGCTCATAACAAAATTCATTCGCAAATTTTAAACATAATTTTCAAACATAACCAAATTCCAATTAAACTTGTACATAGATAATTCAACCTACCAATTTCATGATTCATCTTTCAATTTGGGCCAAATAATTGATTATCATCAAAAATCAACCTAGGGTTTCTAGAAAAACCTAGAAATTTCAAGAAAAATTCAAACTTCTTAACCCATTATTTTTTCTTCCAATTTTCCCCTTGATTATATATCCTAGGTTCATAATCCATAATCTAAACCCAACAATAAAACCCCAAATTCTTCAAATCCGAAATCCCCAAATTTCCATAATATAACCCTATATGCTCAACATGTAGATTTTGCATTTATATACTCCAAAATACCAAAAATCTATCTATTTATGTAAGCATTGAAGGAGAACTAGGACCCCTACCTCGAGATTGAAAGCAAGGAAGCTAGGTCAAGAGCATAACTTCGAAATTTCAAAATCCCATCGGTTAAAAATGTTGATCTTCACTTGTTCTTCATCGTTAATGCAAAATCCATGGTTGATTTGTTGATAAAAGTGGAGGAAATCAAAGTTTTTAGGGCTAAGTTTTCGGACATGGAAGAGGGGAGAAGAAGAGAGGAAAAGAAAATGTAAGAAATGGTCCAAAAATCACGTTTTTTTAGCTGCTGTCCCGCACAGCCCGCACGTGCGGCGCTATTCCCCGCACGTGCGGCTCTGCTTCCAGTACAGATGTGGAAACTTCAAACGGGTATAACTCTCTCATCGGGACTCCTTTCTAGGCGGTTCTTGTGTTCAAATTGAAGCCCCGGAAACAAGCTTTCCAATGGTTCCAACCTCACATTCAAATTCTAAGTATGGAAGGAGAAAAGGGCAAAAGAGGGACGGCTGGTCAAAAATTCAAACTCAAATTTGGGACTTTTTATCTAATCTTATCTATATATCTTGTTAATGCTTCGATCAAGGTTCCAAACATCATCCAAAGGTCCTCAATTATAATATTTATAGTTCACTTGCCAACCCATCAATATCAAGAGTCCGACAACCATACAAATTTTAAGGTGACAGGCACCACTATATATCAATCCAATGTGAATTTAAAATCCGAGTTGTTACATAAACCCTATGAGTCATATGCATATAGGTAAGCAGCTTTGTGGTAGTGTAACTAAGTCACATAAAGTTTTCTTAGTCAAGGTGATGTAAATAGAGTTTTAGAACTCTATAAGATAGAGAATTCTAAGCATAGCGCTTTTATGTAGCCTAGTTGAGAATGGAAAGAAATTTCCAATATCCTAGGGAAGTGGGAGCGATGTGCCTACTAATGGATTACTCCATTAGAGAAGAATACTCTACATTCTTAGTTGTGTGGTAGCGAATGTGAAAATTTTCCACGTCATCACTACGTGATTGAGAAGGAAACATTCATGATTGCTCTGCAAGATGATAAAGAGCCTAGGATAATGCCAAAGGCTCTAGTCCCCTGTTTTTAGAAAGTGGATCAATGTTGCATAGTTTAAGACAAAGTCTTTAAGGATTAACCATTTCTATAATTTGGTTGACTTTCCATTATGACGCGAAATTGTTCTAAAGTTATGCGTAATTTGGATAGTCATTGTTAAGCCATAAGGCTCACTAGATGCCGAAAAGTCGCACCATTGAGGAAAGTGTAGACTATGAGAACATTCCTTCTGGGGAGTGAGGTTATTTTGACTTAGGCTATGATTGACATAAGTTTGGAACATTGATTTGTGGACATTGTGACCCAACTTTCTTGTTGGAGAATTGGATAAGTAGATCCGTAGGGATTTACCTTCTGCTTTTATGGTGAAAAGTTAGGAGTACAAAAAGGTTGCTAGTTCCAATAAATCTTTTACAGTCTAAAACAATTATCCAAATAGTGGTTCTTAGATTTCGTCAAGCCATGATAGGCAAACGATGATCGATGAAGACCACTGAGGCATGATCAATGGTTCAAAAAGAAGTTTTTCCTTACTTAGTCATTATGAGCCAGGAATTTATAAGGTTGTCGCCACCTAGGGTGGGCAGTCCTCTATTTAGATATGATGGACATGGGTGATGTAATTTATATGCTCAGATATACGATCCTTAGGGATTGTTTTGGGAGAATTCCCGGTTTGTCTTCGATGACTTACATAAGGAATATCCTAGAACGATTCTAGATGCAAAATTGCAAACCCATTGACTTACCTATTGGTAAACGCCAGAGCCTTAGCTATTGAGTGAATCCTTGGATTGTCTTTGAGAGAAACAGATGACTTATATTCCTTGATTTTTTTTGTGGTGGGAGCTTGAAGTACGCTATGTGGGCGTATTCAGCATGATAAGTGTTATCTTTGGTAAATGTCAACTGAGTAGTTTAGACATTGACCTTACTCATTAGACTGTGGATAGAATACTTTACTAGTAGTATATTAATTTGCTCCTTGTACGATTCAATGCGCTAGTTGGGCGCATTTTGAATGGAAGCAGATTGGCTGCGAAAATATCTTTAGAGAGGTAATTGCGAAAGAAGTAGTGATCTTGAACCACTTCATGTGAGGCGCAAATGGTGGATTCCGTTGTATATGCTTATCGCAAAACGTACTGATAAGGCTTATGCTTGGAATCTAGAATTGCGTAGACTATGGTCGTGTTTTTTTTAAAAAAATCGATCACTTATTTGTTATGAGATGATGAGATGTTGACACTATTATGGTTTGTGCCACAATGATTAGCAGATGATGATGTCAGTAGGCAAGATTGGTTCACTCACACGAGCAATCGCCCTTGGCGCTTGGGAGCGAGCAAGGATGAGACTAGTGGTTTATTTTTATTTGGAGCCAAGAGAGGCTTAAATTATCCACTGTTTATGTCGTATTGGTTACAACCAAGATGAGGTCGTGTTAAGGATCAAACATGGATGTCAGTACCACTTTCCATGTTGTGCCTGTTATGATTAGCCAGATGCGAGATCTCATTTGGCGCCAGTAAGGCAAGCAAATAGAGAATTCAAGTTAGGCGCTAGAAAGCGACTAGACTAAGATCTGTACGGTGTATCGAGTATGACGTCACTCTTTTGGAAGAGTTACTCCACCGTAACTTGTATTCATAGTATATGTGCTTGGCGACCGAGTAATGAGGTGAGAGAATGGATCCTTGTTTCTTCACCGTGTGAGTCTTATCTGTCATTATTGATATGACTTTCATTTATGTACCCTTTTGTGACTTCTGACTATGTCATAAGGTAAGGGGTTGATGTTCTGCTACTTTGGTATGTTGCATGCGGTCATGCATGATTCGGCCTTAAGGGACATCACTGGGAAAGCGGTCAATCCTAAACTAAATGGCATGAGAGCAAAGGGAAGATCATCCAGTATTATACCGCTGTTGTATATTCACTGCCGGCAACTCACATCGCTCTGTATGAGAGGCAGATTGAGTGTGAATATATTGCAAGAACTGAGAGGGTCAAACATGCTCTTTTGAGGGATTAGAGATGTTTTTTTTTTTTGGACTAGTGTAATTAGATGGGTCTGGGGTATATGAGACACTATTTTTATTCTTTTTGGGGTTGATGTCTCTATGCTGGCTCATTTTGAGTTTCTAGTATAGAGCTCCCACATGCAGGTGTTCTCAGCAGTCGCACGGTGCATTGGCTAGTATGAGATTGTTCATTTTTGGAGAGATTGAGATAGAGATGTGGCAGTGTCATGCCAACTCATGTGCGAGTGAGAGATGTTAGAAATTGGGTGCCCATTTGGCATGACCCTTTGAACCTGTTTGAACCTGAACCTTTTGAACCTTATCCATGTAAGTTTGAATTTGAATTCAAAACTTATATGGATATCCATTTAAGATATCTATATCTATTATATCAATAGATATGGATAGATGTATAGATAGATATTGGTTGTTATATATTTGATTATATATATCTGATATGATGGGAAGAATATTGATATCAGATATACGTTATGTGGTTTTTACCCATAACCTTTTTTCCAGACTCTCTCTCCAACTCTCTCCCATATGAGAACGATCCAGCCTCTGCACTGTGACTTGTGTAGGTGATACTCATTTTGTGGCATCACTCCACTACTGGGTTGGTTGTTCACATCCTTGAAGCATGTGATTTACCCACGACATTCTTCGTTTCAGGCTCTGCTAAAAGGTATGATTCCGAAATTTTTCCTGTTGCGTTATAATACTTTGAGTTACAACCTCTTTATAGAGAGGACTTGTTACATTCACCAAATACATTCATGTACTTTCCTAAATACATTCACCAAAACACATTGAAGTTAACCAAATGACACTTCAAACTTTAAGATTCTAATACATAAACTAAACATTTTAATGTATCTAACATCAATTCTAAATTAAATTCCAACAAATTGCTCCATAATTTTGAATTTCATCATTCCATGTTTTCTCAAAATGATTCTTCACTCGGATCAAATGCATCTTTTAGCTGCTTCTTCAAGTCTTCATTTTCAGCAAAAAAAATTTATGTACGAGTCACATCTGCATACGAACTCGTTAAAGTTGATCTCGAGAATCTAAATTCCATAATGACTTTTCAATTTTCAATTGATTGAAATGCAGCTTGTAGCTTCTTTATTTGCTGTTTCTTTATTCCATAAATCCCGTTTTTCTTGTAACCATCTTCAACATTTGTTATGAAAGATGGTTTATGATCTGGTCCATACCTCTCAACTACATAACTTGCTTGTCGGGGAAGGTATTGGCAACTAAATATTTTTTAGTCACCAAAAGTCCTATAAACAGCGACTAATATTTTTAGTCACCAAAAATAAAATTTTAGTCCCCAAAAATCTTATTTTCCGCTACTAAAACTTTGGTTGCCAAAACTTGAAGTATCTATGGTGACCAAAGTTTTAGTCACCAAAGGATTTTTTCATCTTTTCATCTTTTAATTTATTTTATTTTATTTTTTTTAGCTACTAAATTCTTAGTCGCCTAAAGTCTGCTTTTATTTTAACTACTAAATATTTAGTAGCCGAAAGTTTTTCTCCATTTTATTTTTATTTTTAGCTACTAAATATTTAGTAGCCAAAATTTTTTTCCATTTTATAAATAAAATTATCTATATACGAATAAAACTAGCAACCATTCCACAACATACACACATTTCACTTTCAACCATAAAAAAAAAACAAATCATATTTAACATCAAATTAATATTTCCAAAAAAAAATTCTATACAAATCAAGTATAATACAATCTCAAAAATATAATTTCATACATAATAGAGGATTAAACAAAATTAATATCTAATTGTTAATTTGGCAAGAAACCAACTAACAAAAACACCAAAAACATAAAAAAAGTAAAGGCCGTGAAAATAAAATAAAAAAAAAAAAAACTAGTGATGAAGCCAGCTGCAGTCCAACCCCCAAAGCAGTTACTGAAGCAAAGTCGAAAGCTGCATACATAAATTAATATAGATCGGTAACATAGATCACAAACAGTTGCTAACAAAAGATAGCACAAACAGATACCTAATTTTTATCCATCATCAATTCACTGATCAACGTTTCTCATTTTATTCTCAAACCAAGTAGAAAATAATTATATAGAGCAGAAATGAGAAGGCATACCAGAGTAATGACCATTCAAAAAATATATAGCATAATCAATAAGTTTCACCATTTACATTCTCTTGCATAAAGCCATATGTATATTGTGCACATTGAGTTAATCTTCTGGGAAACTGTTGACAGTTTCGAACATGCTTGAAGAATTAAAATATAGGTACATAAATTTTACCCATATGTATATTTAATTTAGGTGATTAAGACAGATACTAGAGCCAAACAAATACTAGAGCCAAGTAGGTGATTAATCCAACATGTATCATCATATTTGACCTTGCTAGTAAAATAACTAGAGCAAGGAGCCATGCCTGCATAATCAAGACAGTTAACTATGTCAAAATTAAAACACTGTGAAATAAAAATTAAATAAGAAAAAAGATAATAGCATTTAAAGAATAAAAGAACCAACTCAATTGCGGTAAAAACCACACTGCAAATGTTCGTAAACAGTAGTTCAAGACTGAAGGTTAACTAATGCAGTGCTGATACCAGGACCCATATAAATTTACAAATTCAGATTTATAATGTATTTAATTAAAAAAAAAAGGATTATCATCCATTAAATGCCCCATGCTTGGATCATCCAATAATAGATCCCCATAAACTACCCAATGATTTTGAGCATTTCCTGCATAATATTTTTAGAGCATTTCTTGCAAAATATAGGAGTTTTATGTATAGTTTTATGGTGAACTCAAATTACTAAATATGCTTGATGGGTGAATGTCCAATTACATATGTTGGATATATATTCGATACCCTTCTTCAAGTTTCGAGACACTTAGACACAAACCCGCACTTAACACCCATAATCAAGTCCATGTAACATAGACAAAAGCAAACCTTAAACAATTCTTTTACATTTACAATAAGTGCCTTTGTTTGAAGAACAACCATTGGGCCATTTTGATCATTTTTAGTGGAGACTGAGTGGACACCAAAAGTTGTCCATGCCTTTTTTTTTTTTTTTTGGGATTAGTTAAAGTTGTCCAGGTTTAATATGTAGTAATAGTGGATAGACAACAAAGTTTCAATGAAACAAGGATTACTAGTTTCTAGAAAAAATTTCAACCATTGTGCACCCAGAAACATAGTGACTCATGTGCTTTCCATTAAGGGTTATAGTTCCTTAAGGCATCTAGAAAACAACTATCCTCCAACAAACAATGGCAACCCCCAAAACATAACATATTCTTAAACAAGTTAGGTAACTAATTTCTCAAGCGTATGATTCAATTTTTTTTTTAGCAGTACCTGCATAGTGTCTCTTCTTTTAAGCAAATATTCCCAGATTTGATCACAATGGCCAAGTGCATATGAAAACATGAAAATATATCTAATGCATATGAATAGCAGCTCCAAGGTTCAAATAAGTCAGGATCTGCTAATCCTTAAGAAAATATCAACAACCCAACACCTGAGTCATATGCATATGAAATGCATCCACTTGCCCACCCATCAAGCATCCAATGCACTAACATGCATGAATCTCAACCCATTTTCATCCAGTTAAATTGATTATTACAAATTGCAATTAATTATTAAAACCCAATACAAAGCACGTAGGACATAATGCACAATAACTATTTTGGGACAAACAATGATATATTTATAGTAATGATCTGGCAACAGATAAGATAACACAGATAGTCAAAAGTAATAAGCTGGCATACCTAGATCCCAAACTTGAAACTTTATGTTGTTATATTGAACTGTTTCCACATTAAACCCAATTGCTGCATCAAATATATACACACAGAAATTAATCCACAAGTTCCAAAAGAAGAAAATATGACACTTTAGAGTGAAGTATCAAACTTTCCACTTTTGAAAAAAAAAATGCAGTAAATCAGCACTATAATTTTTAAATTAAAAATTTTATCAATTTGTAAATCATGAATCCGATGGTCTCCAATCCCCTGATCTTCTTGGCAAACAAAGAAATATTATGCAAACAAAAAGAAACCAAGAAAGAGTACCAACTTGGAATTGTGAAGACAACTTCACCCATCTGAAGCTGATCTGCACAAAAAAATGAAATCGAGTTACTCAATTATCAAAATTGGGGAGAACCCAGTTGACAGAAAAAGGTAAGGGCAGAATCAAAGAATCATACAGAGAATTGTGGTTTTTCCAGCATTGTCAAGACCAAGAACGAGGATCCGAGCTTCTTTGTTACCAAAAAGCGAAGAGAACAATCGAGTAAACACAATCCCCATTTTTCTTCTCCCTTAGATGGAGAATCAAAAGGACCAATCAGATCTTTAAGATCCCCACAGGAAACCTCTGAATATTTTGAGAGAGAGAGAGAGAAAGAGAGCATGCGCGAGACGGAGCATCAATGGCATAGAGTTCATCTCAGCGATGAAGCCTCTGGATCTCGCGGCAGTGGCAATGGATCTGTGAAGATCGGCGGAGGAGGAGGCGACGGCGTGAAAAGATCGGCAGTACTCACAATGACGATGGCAGTGGCGAAGGAGGAGGAGGTGCTCCGGTTTCCAGCGAAGGCGAGGAAGAGCGGCAGTTAGAGAGGGAGGGAAGACGAGTAGCGGAGACGAGGAGGGAGAGGGACGCCGAAAATATATATATAGAGAGAGAGAGGCGCTGATTATTTTAGGGTTTGGTTTGGTACAATATATATATATATATATCATTTTACACAATTGACGACTAAAATACCTAATGGTCGCCAATTAATTTTTTAAATCCATTCAAAATTTGAAAGGTCTCTAAAATATATCATCTTTGACGACTAAAGTATGTTTTGGTTGCCAAAGATAAAAGTAATTATTTTCTTTCATTCGGTGACTAAATAATTTTACTAGCCAAACCTAACTCTACAGCGACTAAAAAAAATTTTGTTGCTGAAAATAAATTTTTGGCGACCAAATTTTTAGCCGCCAAAGATAAAAATAATTTTTTTTTCAATTCGGCGATGAAATCATTTTGGTAGCCAAAAAGACTCTACAGCGACTAAAAAAAAATTTTGTCGCTGAAAATATATTTTTAGCGACCAAAGTTTGATCACCAAAGATAAAAAAAATAATTTTTTACTTTCCAATCGGCGACTAAATGCTTTTAGTAGCCAAAACTCAATATGCGGCGACTAAATTTTTTTTAGTTGCCAATTTTGGAATTTTTAGCAACTAATATTTTTTTAGTCACCAATAATCAATATATGCCAACTAAAAAAAATTAGTAGCTAAATATTTTACTTTTGCCAACTAAAAAAATTATTAGTCGCGAATTCCCCAACTTTTGGCGGCTAAATTTTTTTTAGTCGCCAATTTTAGTCGCCAAATGTGCATTTGTTGTAGTGGAAACACTTGCTCAACGGGTCAAATCCTTATGAATTTGTAGGCACACGCATGTAGAGAGTATTAGACAACAAAAAAACCTAATTTTTGTTTTTTTCTTTTTCTTTTGGACCATCCGATCATATACTCTTAACTCGCAGAAATTGGAAAAAAACAAAGACTTAGTTTTATATATATATCAAATCCTAAATGTCGATAAGAAAAACTCAACTCAAACCCATTTGCAATCAACCTCACTTTGATACCATGTTGAAACTATAAGAGAATTCGGTTCCGATTAGGAACTCTCAATAGATTTATGGACGCTAGCAAGCATGGCGGACATTAAAAATAATAAGACATAACTCACTCATATGTTGAACATAGGCTTCTAAATTGCTATGTGTAGGAAGGTTTGATGTGAGCAGTGATTAAGAGAATAATTAGAGAGGCAAAACTATGTTAATGGTCTAATAAAGATGGAATGGTTGGAGGATGAGTTAACAAAACTCTAGGGAAGTTGGAGAATGAGCAGTTAGGTGAAGGTGGAGCAAGTGGCTCAAGAAGAAGATAATGTCCCCCAAATTCCCAGGAAATCCACTTTTGGACATTGGGAAATGGCTCCTATTTATAGGCTTTCCTTGGTACCAAAGGATGCGAAGTGGCAAAATAAAATAAGGACATGTGTCCTTAAGAATCACATGGAATATTCTACCTTGGGCCACTAGGCTGAAGGTGCCATGTGTCCCTCTGCATGTACTATGTACTATCTATTTGGCATAAATGCCTTAGCAAGTGCACTTGCGGTGGGAGTGTTTGCCGCTACAACTTGCCTCCTTGGCCTGAACCTCAGAGAATGCACTTGTGATGGTAATGTTTGTCACTGCACTAGCCTTTTTAGTTTAGTTTAGCCAAGACATGCATTCTTAGGATTTTATAGCCTGTTATCAGTCGTGTTTTCGTGTTCACTTCAACGAAGCCTCCACTCTTAGCCACCTAACCACAAACTCCCCAGCTTCCGAGGGCAAAGGCCACAACCAATCGTACTATCAACCATGTTGTGCCTTAGTACCAACCCCAAAGGGGCTTCCTTGGTCCTGCCTATGTGACCAAGGCAAGTCTATGACTTTGGTGGATGGAAAGTGAGTCCCTTGTACTCGGGCTGCCCTGCTCCCATCTTCGCAGAGTCACCGTGGTATACTGGTATCTCTGGGCCAGCTATCAGCTCTAACTAGTAAGCTTTGGGGCTTGCTATCAGCGCTAGGCTAGTAATACTTTGGGGCCTGTTACCAACGCCAAGCATTAGCCTCTATTTATGGAGGGGGAGCTTCTTTCAAAGGCTACTATGACCTTGGTGGGGTGTTCCCTTCGCAAGTTATGTAGTTGTCGCGGTGGCTATTTCCCGTGGCAAGTTCAAATGGTGGTGTCGACAATACTAAAGATGGTGGCTATTTCAGTCCTGCTATGCTTAAGCACTCGTGGAGACCACCCCTTCGACCCTGCATCTTTAACTATCACAGAGCAGACTGCTGTCACCGCCCTTCAAAGTGCTTTTCACAAAGCATGAAAATATGGTTCTTGGTATGATCTAAAAATCGGAGAGGTACTTCTACAGAGGCCGAAGAGGAACAAGACAACATACCTTTCTTGGTTAATTATGACACCTTACCCATTCCAAAGTGATGTCAGACAACATCACCTTGGGTATGCCAAACCTACAAATGATGTTTTCCTTGATGAAGTTGGCCACTCCCTCACTGTCTGCTTTTCTTATTGGCATAACTTCTACCCATTTGGTACTGACTTCGGTCACTGCAAGTATCCATATATGGCCTTTAGACTGTTGTGCTATAGGGCCTATTAAATCAAATACCCAAGTGTGAAATGGATAAGGTGTCTTGATATTGTATAGCTTGACTGTTGGCGCATGTATTAGATTCCCAAACTTCTGGCAAGATTGGCATCTTCTTACAAAGGTCTTGGTATCCTCCTTCATCGTCGGCCAATAATAGCTGAGGTGAATAAGGTGCTCGTACAGTCGCTGTCCTTCTTGATACGCTATCTTGTGGGCTTCCTTCAACACTTAATTTGCCTCATCTTTGATAAACATGCCAAAGGTACCCCTTCGAAGTTTCTCTAGTACAGCTTTCTTCTGTCAAGAAAGAAACGGGAGCCCTGCCTCTTAGCTCTAATTGCATCGGCTTTGTTCTCAGGCATTGTGCCATTTTCAAGATAGTCAATGTATGGCTGTTTCCATCCTTCACTGCTTAAGAAATGGCTTCTTATTCTTTAGGATGAGATTGGCATTTCACACATTGCCTCTGCAACTCAGTGCTTTTATTTTCCATCCCTACCCAGTAATACCCATGCCTTTGTATCCGTCGGTATAGGTTGATATCTCTGTCTCCGCAAGACTTAGCATGGATCTACTAGAGTCTATAAGTTGCCTCTTGTCCACCGACACACCTTGCTAACAGATTGTTACGGCCACGAAAATATAACTCTCCTCTGAAGAGCAAGACTGATGCAAGTTCTGTCAGTCTGATAGTTCTTTGGCCTGTTTTCAGTTGTTGGATTATGTCCTCTTTGCATCTCTCAACATCTTGCTCTGTACGTATCTCAGCTAATACTACTGGTGTTGTTCTTTTCTCGATGACGATGGCTATACTATCGTTTGGTATATCCACCTTTGCCCCAAGTGTAGCTAAGGCATTGGGAAAACACTTATGTGTTCAGGGGGTATGTTGCATCTGGACATCATCGAACTGAGTAAGTAACTTTTGAACTACGGTGCAGTATGGAGCCAAAAGAGGTTCCTTTAAGGCAAAATCACCAAGTGTTTGCTTTACGACCAACTTAAAGTCACCCTAGATTTTCAGTTTGCGGAGGCCTTTCTTTTGAGTGGCAATTAGGCCTAATATCAATGCCTCATATTCAGTCTCATTATTCGAACATTCAAAGTCAAGCTTGTATGATAAGTGGAATTTCTCTCCACTTTGAATTGTTAGTGTTACGCCAGCTCCACCTTTCTCGGTCCCAGAGGCTCCATTAAATTTTAGGTCCTAATAAGCCTCGATTGCTGCTGGTGATATCTGGACCACACTAAGTAGAGATATCTTTGCGAGTTCATGTTCGCTAGACAGGAATTGTGCTAGCAGGCCAACAAGCGCTTGGCTCTTGATAGCCCTTGGTGTAATTTACATGATGTCATACTTTGCTAAGGCCAACATCTATCTCGTCATTCATCCGGTCAGAGCAGGCTTGCTCAGTAAGTTATAGATTGGGTCACTCCTGGTCACAACCTCAATCAAGTGTGCCAAAAAATAATGGCATAACTTTTGCGCTGTGAAGATTAAGGCCAAACAATGTGTTTCAATTGGGATATATCGTGATTCAGCACCATTGACTTTGCGACAGATGTAATAGACTGGCTTCTTAACGCTATTTATGTCTTAGAAAAGTAAAACTCCAATAGACCAACGTGTAGAGTTAAGGTAAAGTGGCAGAGTCTTTTCAGGTTGTGGGTCAATCATTGTTAGTGGTGGGGCAAGTGCTTTCTTCAGCATATAAAAGGCCTGTTGTTGTTTTTGTCACCATTCAAACTTGTGATTTCCTTTCAGCAGTGTCCCAAAGGAAAAGGCTATCGTAGCAAGGGCTGAAATGAACCACCTGAGGTATGACGCTTTGCCTAGGAATTTCTTCAAGGCTTTTTGAGAGTGTAGCAGTGGCATCTCTATGATTGATTTGATCTTATCTCCGTCTACGTCAATCCCACATTAGTGTACCAAGAACCATGGAACTTTCCTGCGGTAACTCTGAAAGCACATTTGAGAGGGTTCATTTAAGCAGAATTTCTAACAACATTGAATTTTTTTCCTCAAGTCGAGGAGGTACCAGTTCATTTCAGTAGATTTTACCATTAGATCATCCATATACACTTCTATTTCATGATGTAACATATCATGGAATATTGCAGTCATAGCTCGTTGGTAGGTTGCCCCCGCCTTCTTCAAACCAAAGGGCTTCATCATGTAAAAAAAATTTCCCAAGGGCCTTCTGAAAGCTGTCTTTTCTGCATCTTCTGGTGCTATCTTTATCTGATTATAGC
The DNA here is from genome assembly GCF_055761805.1 of Camellia sinensis. Taxonomy (NCBI): domain Eukaryota; kingdom Viridiplantae; phylum Streptophyta; class Magnoliopsida; order Ericales; family Theaceae; genus Camellia; species Camellia sinensis. The sequence goes on from NC_138967.1 coordinate 57,178,358, forward strand.
CACTGAATCTGTCTAGAAAGGACAACATTTGATGGCTTACAGCAGAGTTGACAAGGGTGTCGACATGGGGCAACGGGAACTCCTCTTTTGGGTAAGCCTTATTCAAGTCACGAAAATCTACGCAGATCCTGATCTAGCCATTCTTTTTCTTCACAAGCACAATATTTGCTAACCAAGTTGCGTACTATGTGGGCTCGATGAACTTGGCCCTCTGCAACTTCTTGACCCCTTCCTTAACCTTTGTTTCAAGATCAGGATGGTATTTTCTGGCATGCTGTGTTTTAGGCCTGGAGTTAAGAAAAGTGTCAAGGTGATGGGTGACAAGAGATGGGTCAAAGCCAGGCATCTCATCATATGTCCAAGCAAAGACATCATTGTACCGCTTCAGCTATGCTACAAACTCTAACTTAGCTGTTGGAGTCATTGTACTACTGATTAACAGAGGCTTGCTCTACCCTGGTAAGTCGCTGAGGTTTACCTTAGCAAGTACCTCTTGTTGCGGCTTAAGCCTATCTTGCATGCACTCTGGAGTTGCTTTAGACGTCTTAACCAACCCTTGTTGAGACTCGTCGCCATCACATTGAATTGTCTCGGGGCTATCCTCCCAAGGTATGAAGTTTGGCCCTTAAGACTGTCATAACTAATAGACTGTTTTGCCACCATCGCGAACTTTAACAATCTTTGGCAAGGTTTTTGTAGACTTGCTACTCATCTTTTGCCCACTACTTGCTGGGGTAGCCTCTTCATCTCGAATGTTTTCCCACTTTGGCAATTTTACACCTGTAACTTTGGCAGTCCTTGGGATTGCATATGTCGACAGTTCAGTAAAGAAGACTGCATCAAAATAGTGTGCCACCTCTACTCCGAATGGCTTTTCAAACGTATTTATGGTCACTGTTCGCTTTCCCAGTTTTGTCTTCACACATTGGTGATAACTCAACACGATAGCTCCATATCGGTGCATCCAAGTTCTACCAAGTATCATGTGTTAATTTGTATCTGCTTCAATCACATGGAACTTAGTTACGGCGCGGATCTCACCAACTACTAAGTCCACTACAACGTAGCCCTTAGTAACTTTTTTCTCACCATCAAAGCCCGTTATAGTAATGGGTTGGCAAACCACCCTAGACTCTGGAATACTAGTGTTTGCAAAAGTGTTGGTACTGATGTTGTTTATGGATGCTCCGCTATCAAGGAAAGCACGCTTGAACTCTACATCATTGATGTAAGTTGTGACGAAAGGGGACAATTATGGGGGAACGGATATGCTCTGTCCACTTTTGAAAAAGTAATGGATTGATAGTCTTCTGGGATATGCTGAGGCGCATGCTCCTTAGCCTCAACAACTTCAGCATGATGCACTTTAGAGATGTTGATGAGGGCCTTTGTCGCCTCCAACCTGGCGGCCTGGCTCAGCCCCAGTTGATCAAAGAAGCTACGAAACCTAACAGAGTTTCGTAAGGCCTGGGCATGAGTATCCGTTGTTAGTTTTCTCTCCATAGGTACTGTTTCAGGGAGCTGGCTCATTGCAATTTCTTCTAACTCATCATAGTAGGACGCCATGTGCACTTGATCACACACAGGCCTAAGATACCCAATTATATGTGCATTCTTCCCCTTCTCCTTGTGGTTAGGGTAGGGGTCATTTCTTACATCATGGTTACCCTTATCTTTGAATTTCAACTCATTTGCAGCAACTTTCTTCTTGAAGATACTTTTGAAAGTCTATCAATCCCTAGTGGGGTGTCTGGTGGCTCTATGATAGATGCAATAATCTGGCTTTCTTTGTCCTTCTTAGTTGGGGGTACATTAATCGGAGGTAAAGTGAGTTCATCGTCGGCTACCCATTCTTTAACCAATGCCTTGACATTCTCGAGGTTGCAAGGGTATGGGTTTCTATCCTCGTAACTCTTCCTTTTTTGAGAAAACGATGCTTCTCATTGCCAGCAGCTGCCTCCTACAGAGGTTACTGGAGCAACTCTGCTACTGTGAGGGTAATGGTGACTTTCGCGAGATCGGTGCAAGGGGCCTGTGGTACTAAGTTTTCTAGCAGCTTTGATCAAGGTTGAAAATGTGGGCAGATTATGGTTTACCAAGAAGATTTTGTAGTTGCGTATGGCACCTTCCACACATTTGTTGACTAAGTAGGCATCATCCATTGGTTCATAACAGTTAATGGCCTTATCTTGGAACTATTTGACATAGTCTAATATATCTTCACCTTGTTTTTGGACATCTCGCCCAAGTGTGAGGGTTGTGACTTTTTTTCGGACTTGAAAGAACTTTGTGTGAAACTTGTTCACCATCCCTTTCCAACTCTTGATCGAGTGAGGGGCCAAGTTCACATACCAGTTGTAAGCTGTTTCGGTGAGTGATTGGAAAACTCCTAGAGGCGTAGAGGGTGGTCACTACCATGGACGCCAAAGGTCGTAATGAACCCTTCATTGCCACCACCACCGTCACTTAACAGAGTTTTGTAAGGCTTGGGCATGAGTATCCTTTGCTAGTTTTTCCTCCGTAGGTACTATTTCAGGGAGTTAGCCCGTTGCAATTTCTTCTAACTCATCATAGTAGGATGCAATGTGCACTTGATCATGCATTGGCCTAAGATACCCAATCATATGTACATTCTTTCCTTTCTCCTTGTGGTTTGGATAAGGATCCTTTCTTACATTGCGGTTACCCTCATCTTTGAATTTCAACTCATTTGCAGCAACTTTCTTCTTGAAGATACTTTTTAAAGTCCAGCAGTCCCTAGTGGGGTGTCTGATGGCTCTATGATAGACTCAATAATCAGGGCATTCTTTATCCTTCTTGGTTAGAGGTACATCAACCGGAGGTAAAGTGAGTTCACCGTCGGTTACCCATTCTCTAACCAATGCCTTGGCATTCTCAAGGCTGCAAAGGTATGGTTTTCTATCCTCGTAACTCATTTTCTGAGAGGACAATGCATCTCCTTATGAGCGGCTTCCTCCTACGAAGGTTACTGCAATAACTCTACTACTGCGAAGGTAGTGGTGACTTTCTCGAGATTGGTGCAAGGGGCCTGTGGTGCTATGTTTTCTAGCTGCTTCGATCAATGTTGAAAAGGTAGGCAGATTATGGTTTACCAAGAAAATTTATAGTCATGTATGGAACCTTCCACACATATGCTAACTAAGTGGGCGTCATCCACTGGTTCATGACAGTCAATAGCCTTATCCTGGAACCGTTTGACATAGTCTAATATATATCTTTACCTTCTTTTTGGACATCTCGCCCAAGTGTGAGGGTTGTGACTTTTTCTTGGACTTGAAAGAACTTCGTGTGAAACTTGTTCACCATCTCTTCCCAACTCTTGATCAAGCTAGGGGCCAAGTTTACATAACAACTGTATGCCTTTTTTGTAACGCCCCAAAAATTGGGCAGGGTATATCTATTTATGCTACAAAACCCACCAGGTAGACAAACACATAGATATAGCTAACTATTCCATACATCCATTTCCATTAAATCCCAAATGCCAAATACATGCTATTCACATCTCAATGCCCCAGTTCCAATCCCAAGCATAGATTTTACAACAAGTATGAAATGGAAGCCAAACAGATAATAAGTGCCCTACAGGCATACAAATTTATCCAAGAACATTCTTGGTTACAAAAAATGGAGTTTCAACTCAACGTAAATATAGCCCTGGGCATACATTCAACAAATAACAATAAAACAAAAATGAAACCTCAGCTCCGAGTCCTCCCAAGTCAATGCCTTGGCGGTGGCATAGCACCTGTACCTGAAAATGGTTCCCCTTATAAGCCACAGCCCAGTAGAGATATACTACACAACATATGAACCATGACAAGACAAAAAAGGTGTATGCTCATGCCATGCTCATGATAAAACAATTTATCTCTCTTTTTACAAAGAATACAATGCTGAGATGCAACAACAGATATAAAATCATTTCCATTTTAAACCATATTTGTTACATGAATACAGGCTCTGTGAATCTCTAGGTGAGTGTCTGCAAGTAGGCCCTAATGCACTACCACTGTCATTTTTACCAGTAAACTGGAAGGCTCAATACCTAACCGCGCGGTTCTTTTCGCAAACAAATACATTTCCAAACATTTCTCAAAAACAGATACATTTCCAATGAAATGAATGTAATGCAATGTCCAATGCAACAAATGAAGAATGTGGTTCAATTTACCTAAGTCTCATGCATTTCTATAACAATCATGGCTATCCTCCACCGATAGCCCAAAACCGATGTTTCTAAATGGATATTTAAACAATTAAATTCCAAAAAACAATTGATAAATACAATCTATTCCACATCTCATCAAATATGAATAACTACTAGTTTTCATATCACAATCACGTCCGGTAACCTCTCAAGGTCCATTCCTAATCGTGTCAGTTTTATTCCAACCAATACATTAAACAAAATAATATCGTTAATGCCCAAGAAAACATCATTTTCTTTCCAAACTCATTCTCCAAGAATTATTCAACTATGACATCCTATTTTGATCAAAAGCCCCAAAAGTTAAACGTAATTCCTTTGTTTTCTTTAAAAATGCTCTTTTGGTCGTAAACTGGTAAAAATTTCAAAATCGATCGAGTCAAAGTCCGTTTTTGTTCAAATTAAAAACATAGCTCTTTCATAACCTTACAAACATATTCCAAGTTTACGCTTTCACAATTTGGGCATCAGCTCTTTATTTTTCCCAAAATTCCCCTTTTAAGCAAATAAATCACAAATTTTTCAAAAAATTCTAATTGAATTATATACAACTCTAAGCTCCATATAATCAAGTAAAAGTGCATAAATAAGTGTAGGAAAAATCCCTACCTTAAGCTAGAAGAGGAAACAAGCAAAAACCCCAAATTTTTGACTTTGTTGGATTTCGATCTCCACCGGTCAAAACATTGCTCTTACCAAGCTCTTCACTTTGGTTTCAAGAACAAGGGTTTAAAACCTAATAGATTTTGGTGGATCAAAAAGGTCTTGTGATAAACCTAAAAGAAATTTGAGAGAGAGAGAGAGAGACACAGAGAGAGAGAGGACGAAGCTCTGCTTCTCCAAAACAAAGAGAAAGGAAATCAAAGTAAAGGGAAAAAGAGAGAAGGGAGGCAACCCATGTGCTGCCTCTCTTGATTAAATATATTTTATTTTTATTATTATTATTATCTTTTCTTACACATTCATATATTGTGGAGAAGTGGTTCGGAAATACTCTTCAGATCCTGGGGGACGCTCGTGATCTTCAGCTAGTCACCTGAAAAGGAATGAACACTCCGGTCGGGGTACCAGAATTAGCACTCCGACGGAAAAGTTAGTGTATGCTCTCTAGATTGCTTATGTCTTAAGTTAAGCATACAAATTCTCACATACCTCTCTTTGGTTATTGTTCTTCTATTTATATACGCGCCTGGTCTTCTAGGTAGGGCTCGCTCTTGATTTGTCATGTACTTACTCACTCAGCCCTCCCCATTTAATCGGCCCCCCTGCTTGGCTTATTTGGCATCTGAAACAGCAAGGGCGGGGCCGAATGCATACTATACACCGATTGGGAATTTATACATTGCCTATCCGCGTCTGCAATTATTCGGCCACCACAATTGCCCCCCGAACACCCCACTAACTCTGTTTAGTTGGCGTGTTTGGTTTCGATCTTGAAAAGTCAAAAATTCTGCGGTTCACCTCATTCCAAAGCGTGTCAGAACGCACAAGTTTTCTAGTCATCATTACGAGTTCCCGCCTCTTCGTACACTTCCTCCATTTAATGTGATTTAAAACTTTGTCTCTTCGAATGTATACTTTGAATACTCAAGATTTTTTGGTTCACCTTCTAGTACAACTCCTCCATCTCGCATCCTCTGCAGCTCTCTTCTGTCTCTCATTATCCCTTTCGTTCCCTGCAAGTTCTCTTCTCTTTCACTCCCAATATCATTTTCTCGTTTACTATTAGTTTTGTATAACCCTTAGGCTGAATACGATGGCAAGAAATTTGAAAGCACTTCTCTCTCCAGACCGAATTTCCAGCTTCTGACGCCATTGTTCCATCCCTGATGACGTTCACCTGTCACTCATGGAAGATAGCACCACCGATATGCAGACGACCGATGAGAGCACAATCATTTTTCCTCTCCTACCAATTATTGAAGGCGGCGTCCGTTTTCCCCTTCATTCGTTTTTGAGAGCCGTTTTTTTACATTGGGGCCTAATCCCTTCCCAGCCTAACATGAATTTCTTTCGCATCGTAATGGGGATCACAGAGTTAAACCGTCATCTTAGGATTAACCTAGGCATTCCTGCGATTTGGTATTGCTATGTCATAGCTAAGTCCACTGGCCGTCTAGGACGCTATTTTCTTAGGGCCAAGGGCACCGATCATCATTTAGTGAGCATGCTTGCCAACTCTAGCAAGCGTGTTGATGACGTGATGGTCGTTGTTCGAGGCAACTGGGAATTCAACGAGGGTGAAGATCGCCTGGATTCCGTGCCAAGGCAAAAAGGCGATCCAGGTGGCCATATAGCTTATTCTAGTTGCTTATATTTTCGCATGTGCATTCGGCTCTCCTTTCATGTACTTACCATTTTGTTTGCGCAGGCAACGCGTTGAAGAAAGTGTTGGTTTCGGCCGACGACGCTGTTCTTGCAGATATTGAAACCGCTCTGCAATTCGTTGGCCGTCCAAATCTTCAGAAGCAAGGAAGGGCGGCCCATATTCTCTTGCGCTACGCACTGTCCTATGCAACATTTTCGGCAGCAGACCATATACCAGTTCTAAAAGTTAAAGATCATCTTACAGCCCTTATCTTCCCCAGCTTTAAACACTTGAAGAAGATCGGTTTAGAAGCCTCTGATTCGGAACAGACAGAAGAATAGGTAACTGATTAGATCGTCGAGGACCCGGACCAATTGGGAATCGAGGTAGACGAAGCATTCAATTCAGTATTTAAGGAGGCTAGACTAAATTTGTCCGACCCTTCATCCACATCCGGTCGAGGGGACGTCTTTGAGGACATTTTTACAAACTTAGGAGATCTCCCCGGCACTTACCCAGAGGATATGGCTGGGGTATCACTTTAGCAACTTGCACGGAAGAGGAACACCGAGAGGATGGCCGCCAGGCGGAGGGCCGAGGCAGTCCGGTTGAAAACTCCACCCGTCGCGGTTGCTCAGTCCACACCGGCAATGGAGGTTGAATTTACTCCTCCAAGTATTGCGGAAGACACGGCTCACCTTGAAAGGGTCGAGATGGTGGAGGTGGGGCAGGCCAATGAAGGTGAACAAAGGGGCGAGAAGCGCCCAACCAATCGAGAGGCTGAGTGCGAAGAAGACCAAAGCGATAAACGGCCTCGAGCTGAGGAGTCGAATTTGGTCATTCCATTCATGATTCAACCAAGGATTAGAAATATGTCGATCTCTTCAGACTCCTTAACTTTGAGGGACCTGGCTGTGGCCTTGAGCATGGCCTCCTCGATATCTTTGCCAGTCGACAGAGCTGTATTTCGAGCGGAGCCAGACCTGATGCTAATTGTTTCGGCCGCTCAGTCGGCCCTTTCGGTATGTTACTTGTCTTATCTACAATCTTTCGTCTTTACGCATGCACGTTTGTAGATCTCTAATTATTTGTTTACCGTTTCTTTGCTTTGTAGGCAACGGGCAGGATAGCCGAGATCGGCTGCCGTCAGCACGACGCCATAGAACAGATCGGCCTATTGAAAGCCAAAATTGAAAATGAATAGAAAAGGGTTGTGGCGGTCTCTTAAAGGGCCGATTCTGAGGCAGCGCAGGCAACAACTGAATGTGCTAGAGCTAAGTCTAAGGCCGAGTGGGCCAGAAACTTCGATCAATTGAGGCTTGCCACCGAGGAAAAGGCAAAGGCCAGTGAGGAGGCGCTTAAGTTAGCCCAAGAGGCAATCACCAAGCTGGAAGCCAACTTGGAGGAATCGAAGAAGGCTAGGGAAAAGACCGACTCCGAGACTTCTAAAGCGTTCCAAGCTGGGCAAGAGGCCACCTTAGAAAGCTACGCAGAAGAAGTACCGAAGTTTAAGAATCGGGGCTTCAAACACGGCTCGGTCAAAGCCCTCGCTGTTGCGAATGTGGCATTAGCACAGCCGATTCTGTATGAGTAGGTGGACGTTGACCCACTAGCGTCTGACCCTGAGGAATGATTAAGGCGTTTTTTTCATTTTTTGTAGGCATCTTAGATGTACAGTTTTTGGTTAGTTGATTTTCATCTTTTTTGGATTTTCATGTGTAAAATGTTCGTTGTTAGTGCCCAATTTATGAATGAAAATTTTCTATGCTCATCTTTTTTGTTATATGAGTACATATTTAAAAGAATCAGTAACTAGAACAAAATGTCAAGAGTACGTGAGATGGCAAACTTATTAGCCAATTAAATTAATGAAGTTGATTGATGACTGAATAAAATGAATTCATAAGGTGCTGATTGATCAGCTCATAAGGTAGCTAGGGTACATAAGCCGATTAGCTTGACGAATCTGCCCTTGCCTTAGCTGGTTCATGAACTAGAATGCCGAATAGCGGAGGTTCACGAACTAGAATGCCGAATTAAATAAACTTATGAATATTGTACTGATAAATCGATTCATGGAGCGACTGGGGCACTAAAGCCGACTAGATTGATGAATCTGCCCTTGCCCCAGCTGGTTCATGAACTAGAATTAAATAAACTACTGATAAATCGATTCATGAAGCGACTGGGGCACTAAAGCCGACTGGATTGATGAATCTGCCCTTGCCCCAGCTGGTTCATGAACTAGAATTAAATGAACTTATGAATATTGTACTGATAAATCGATTCATGGAGCGGCTGGGGCACTAAAGCCGACTAGATTAATGAATCTGCCCTTGCCCCAGCTGGTTCATGAACTAGAACACCGAATAACGGAGGTTTGTGGGGCGGCTGGGGCAAATACGCCGATTATATTGATGAAACTACCCTTTCTCCAGCTGGTTCATGAACTAGAAAGCCGAATTAAATAAACTTAAGAATATTGTACTGATAAATCGATTCATAGAGAGGTTGGGCACTTATGCCGACTAAATTGATGAATCTGCCCTTGCCCCAGTTGGTTTATGAACTAGAACACCGAATAATGGAGGTTCGTGGGGCGGCTGGGGCAAATATGCCGATTATATTGATGAATCTGTCCTTGCCCCAGCTGGTTCATCAACTAGATCGCCGAATAACAAAGGTTCGTGGGGCGATTGGGGCACATGACTCAATTCGCGCCGGGCTGTTGAGGTTTTAATATTAATGAGATCGGCTCAGAGGTGCTGCCCCTGTAGAGAATAAATGGGCGTGTACTTCATGCATGAAGGTCCTATTTATATGCTCAGAGTCAGTAACTCAGTCTAGTTCTTGGAGGAAGGTTAAACAAGTGTGAATGTCAAATAGACTTTTCTTCAACAGTAGAGGAGAAACGAGGACATTAGCTGAGCTGGGAGGAGATATAAGTCGAAGTGGTGAACCTTCGCGCACGGGAAGTAGGACTTCAAGGGATCGGGAGAGACACCAATCTCCTTGCTGTCGAAGTAGGTCGCCCAGGAGGGACAAGCAGGCACAGGGCAGATATCCTCAACCCCGTTCTGGAAGGGAATTCGATGCGACTCCACGCCTATTGAGTTTTGCGGACTTTGTAGGGAATAGACCAATGACAGAGGCGGATTCGATCGTTCGAGATCCAAATGTGGCAGTCGAGTTCGCTCGATAGATTTTTCCACCCGAAGTCCAGCAGTCGATGGTAGGTCGGCAGGATTTCGAAGTGTTTCGTGAAGGCGTTCATGGGGCGGTGAAGGGGCTGTACACCGCTTATGAAATCGGCATGCGTCTTCACGCCGCTCGGCGGGATATAGAGCAGGGAGATGAATGTATTCAGAAGTTAGAAGCTCACGCGGAGAAGGCCGAGCATGAGCTAAGGAAAATCAAGTCTACCGAGTCTCAATCGGCCAGCTATCCCAACACGGTTGTGGAAGAGAGGGTGACTCAAAGGCTGATAAGTAATGCTATTGCCGATCGGAACACGGCTAGCATGTTTGCGATTGAGACTGCGAGGACCACGGCCTATGAAAAAGGCTTCCATGACGGCCGAAAGGTCGAAATATAGAAGACCATGGAGAAACTCGCCAAAGAAGTTTGCCGATGTGAAAATCGTGGGTTTAAGCACGGTTGGATCAAGGCACTTCAGCAAGCTGAGGCTCTCCAGGCAACAAGTGTGAATTCTGCGCTGCCGCTGTACCAACAAAATGATTTCCCCTTTTCCGTTTTCGAAGTTAAGAAGAGTGATGATGAGGGAGACGCCGAATAAAAGTAGACCTTGTAATGCTCATGTAAATTGAATATGAAATTATGTATTTATTGGCTAATTTTAATAAAACACTTTGTTTTCAATTTGTGGCATACTTTCTATTTATATTAGTACACTTAATGCCAATTGATTTATCTAAAGACACATTTTATTTTGAATGTTCGCACGTTTTAGCCTACGTTTATACGACTTGTCCTATTCCATTTTGAATATTTACATGTTTCAGCCTTTGTTTATATTGCTTGTCCCATTTCATGTTGAATGTTTGCATGTTTCAACCTATGTTTATATGTCATGCACTAATGGGGCTCCGAATTCGGAGACTTGGCCAATCGTGATATCTACGAAGAACGCTCCAAATCCGGAGGCTTATTCGGCCCAAACGTGACCTGCACAGATGGGGCTCCGAATTCGGAGACTAATCTCGGCCAATCATGATATCCACGAAGGGCGCTCCGAATCTAGAGGCTTAATCAGCCCAAAAGTGTCCGACAGTAATGAGGCTTCGAATTCAGAGACTTGGCCAATCATGATATCAATGAAGGGCGCTCCAAATCCAGAGGCTTATTCGGCCCAAACGTGACGTGCACAGATGGGGCTCCGAATTCGGAGGCTTTTTCTCTTGGCCAATCGTGATATCCATGAAGGGCGCTCTGAATCTAGAGGCTTAATCGGCTCAAAAGTGTCATACACTAATGGGGCTTCGAATTCGGAGACTTGGCCAATCGTGATATCAACGAAGGGCGCTCCGAATCTGGAGGCTTATTCGGCCCAAACGTGACATGCACGGATGGGGCTCTGAATTCGGAGGCTTTTTCTCTTGGCCAATCGTGATATCCACGAAGGGCGCTCCGAATCCGGAGGCTTAATTGGCCTAAAAGTGTCGTGCACTAATGGGGCTCCGAATTCAGAAACTTATCTTGGCCAATCGTGATAGCCACGAAGGGCGCTCTGAATCCGTAGGCTTAATCGGCCCATAAGTGTCGTGCACTAATGGGGCTCCGAATTTGGAGATTTATCTTGGCCAATCGTGATATCCCAAACGTGACCTGCACGAATGGGGCTCCAAATTCGAAGGCTTTTTCTCTTGGCCAGTCGTGATATCCATGAAGGGCGCTCCGAATCTGGAGGCTTATTCGGCCCAAACGTGACTTGCACGGATAGGGCTCCGAATTCGGAGACTTATCTTGGCCAATCGTGATATCCACGAAGGGCGCTCTGAATCTTGGGGCTTAATCAGCCCAAAAGTGTTGTCCACTAATGGGGCTCCGAATTCGGAGACTTATCTTGGCCAATCGTGATATCCATGAAGAGCGCTCCAAATCCGGAGGCTCAGTCGGGCCAAATATGACCTGCACGGATGGGGCTCCGAATTCAGAGGCTTTTTCTCTTGGCCAATCATGATATCCACGAAGGGCGCTTCGAATCCGGAGGCTTTTATCGGAACACTTTTGAACTGGGATCTTTGCATTACAAAAGTGGAATGTGTACATGTTGAACCATTCAAAACTAGTATCGTTCCCCACAAGTTGGGTTTAATGATAGAATTTACGCAAGTGCATTGAATTCCAAGGTCGTGGTACACTCCTTCCAGACATGTCTCTGAGCCGATATGCCCCTACTCCTGCGATCGAATAGACCTAATAGGGGCCGTCCCAGTTAGGACCCAATTTTCCATCAGCTGGTTTCCTAGCAGCTGGAAGTACTTTCTTCAGGACCAACTCTCCTGGTGTATAGCGGCGTAGCTGAACACGTTGATTGTACGACTTAGCAAGTTGCTGCTGGTACCGTGCCATGGATACAAGGGCACAGTCTCTTCGTTCCTCAATCAGAATCAAATCCAAGGCTAGCATCATGTCATTTCGGCCTATATCAAAAACTTTCGATTTCAAGGTTGGGAGGCCGATTTCCAAGGGTATGATTGCCTGGTGTAGACACCCCATTTTTGACCGACCTTAAGACTCAGACGTCACCAGTTGAGCACTCGGTGATTTTGCATATCGTGCTCGTTCAGAAGTTGCAGAGTCCTGGCTGCGAGCCCTGCCTCCGGACTTCCGAACCCTCTTCTGTGCCTTGCCTCGGTTTGCGAACCAGACTCGGTTTTCTCTGTTTCTTTTCCTGAGGGGAGGAAGAGGTCCTGTAGACCATCTCTTAGTGGCCGTGGGCTACATTTTGTGGCCGCGGGCCAGTTTGCCCATTTCGGAGTCCGGTTCCCGATTTTCGGAGCCGTCAGGCCGTGTGCCTCGGTTCGGGACCGCTTAACCATCTCCTATTGCTCCAGTTTTTGGCATACTTCTTATTTGCTCCCTTTTGAGGGACACTGAGGTCTGAGAGACCCACTTCGTGGTCGAACACCACTCCCGGTGCCTAACAGCCAGTTTTCGGGGCCTCGGGCTGCGCGTTTTGGCCCCCGAACTTTCATTTTGCATCGGTTTGGACTCATTTTTGGTGGAGACCTTATTTTCACTGTTAGAAATCTTGTAGGAGGGTGGGAGGCCAGCAATTTTTCTGAAAAGCCAACTTCTTTTTGGTCAAAAGTGGTTCAGCATGAATCCGGGAAGGAGAAAAATCTGCGCGGCTTCACCGAAACGGGCGTAACTCTTTGCACAAGAGGAATTGAGATATGAGGCCACCACCATTCGAAAGCTTACTTCCAGGGCTTCATTTTCCATTCAAGAATATCCCAAGTCCAAGTCCGGGGGGGAGAGATGTGGTTGGTTGAAGTCCGCTTGGACCGAATCTGCGCGGCTTCACAGAAAAGGGCATAACTTTTTCTACACTAGGAATTTTAATGCAAGGTTTGCGCCATTGGAAAGCTAACTTCTGGGGCTTCATTCTAGGGGTGTCTGGCCACTTTTTCTGGCCGAACGGCCACTTTTTTCCTTTGACCTAGCCGGCCGGCTAGGAGAAGTGGCCGGCCGGCCACCTGCAGCCAAAATGTCAGGCCGGCCTGCTTCTTCAGGTTGAGTACATTCCAGCTGTGCCTTGGTTATCCCCCAAAAATATCTACATCTGGGGGACCCTTTTGGAGGGAAAAAAGGCCTCATTTTCCCTCCACTTTGGCTAGACTCTTCTCTCCATCTCTTATCCATATAGAGAGCCTCCCAACTCTAGAAAAAGGGTTACAAGAGTTGCTTGGAGGAGATAGATACATATCACCCCATTTCCTTCAAGTTTTGGGCTCCATTTCTTCATCATCTTCAAGCTCTACCATCACCACTCCATTCCAGCAGCAAAGGAGGGGATTCCAGCAGCTTAGAGTCACCAAATCTGGTCCAAGAAGCAACAAAAGTGTTGGTCTTCAAAGGTAAGTCCAATTGCCCTCTTTTCTAGCTCATTTTGGCACCATCTTTAAGCCATACATGCTTGCTGAGTTGAGCTCCGACCAAAAATGGAAGTGGCCTTCTTTTAAACTCATTTTCTTGTTTCATTAAGGGCTCAACCCTGTTTGAGGCCCCCATATTGCACTTGCTTCAATATCCCCTTGTTTGTCAATTTTCTTGCATGCTTTGGCAACCCATTATGCTTCCATTTTTGGGCATTTTACAGTTCTGTAAATAGGATTCTTTTGAGCCCCTCTTCAACATTGAAGAAGGGCTCATCACTGTTTGGGACCTCCATATGTCACTTCATGTTATATCTCTCTTTTGGTCCCCATTTTTGCATGCTTTGGCAGCCTATCATGCTTCTGTTTTTGGTCTTTTTACAGGCCTAGAAATAGTCTTATTTTGACCTTCTTAACATGTTTCATTAAGGGTCTTTGGCTGTTTGGTGAATCCTTTGCATACTTTGTGTTATAGCCTCTTTTGAGCCTCATTTTTCATTGCATTTCTAGCATGTTTGTATACTGTTTTGGAGTTTTTACAGTTCTGTAAATATGCTTATTTTTGGTCCCTCTTCAATATTGTAGAAGGGAATTTTTCAGTTTGGGCTGTGCATATACCACTTGCCTCTTTGGCCACCTTTTGGCCCTTTTTCTTGCATAAAAGCTTAGCCATGTCTATGTTTGTTTTTGGGTTTTTTACAGTTCTGTAAATGTGCTTATTTTTGGTCCCTCTTCAATGTTGTAGAAGGGAATTTTTTAGTTTGAGTTTTACATATACCACTTGCTTCATAACCTCATGTTTAGGGCCATTTTTGCATGCCATTGTTGCCCTATCTTTGCTTGCTGTTTGGCCATGCTCTGTACTAGTAAAATGCTAATTTTTGGGCTGCCTTGCTTCTGTCTATTCATTGCATATCCATATTGTGCATGTTTGGTATAGCTATAGGCCATTTCGGGTCCTAAAATTCATGCTTCGGGACTATTCCATGCATCGGGTGTGTTTTCGCCTCACTTCGGGGCTGTTTTCCCCCACATTTCATTGATGAAAATCCATTAGCATGCTTGCATATCATTTTCCATGCCATTGCATTGCGTATGCCATTGTCTCGGTTTGCGTACCCGCGTGCACGCATTTCGAGGCACTTCATTTTCATCCATCGGCCTCTTATGTGAGTGTGGCTGAGGCTCTCTCATGTTAGTATAAGTCCATGTTGCATTCTATATGCCATTTTAGCCATATTGCATTGCATATGCCATTGCCTCGGTTTGCGTGCCCGTGTGCACGCATTTCAAGGCATCTCATTTTCATGGCATTGTGCATACTAGGTTGTATCTTAGATTGCATTCATGCATTTCCTCGGTTTGCGTGCCCGTGTGCATGCATTTCGAGGCATCTCATTTTCATAGCATTGTGCATGCTAGGCTGTATCTTAGTTGCATTCATGCATGTCATGCATATTGCATTGTGTTCGGAATAGGAGTTAGCCCGGGCACGGGAAACGAGGTGCGTTTCGTACTCCGAGTGACGGAACGCGTCTCAATTCCCCAGTCACCGACACTCCGGATCATCCATGATGGAGTTAGGTTTTGTTGTGTTTTCATGTACATTCATTCTACATTGAATTGCGCAATTCGGCTCCTCGGCCATCATGCATCGATATGTGTGATTGGTGGCACGAGGATCAAGGCATGCATATATTTGTGAAATACATTGCTATGCCCCTTTCCTGCTCTCTGTTGCAGCAAAAATCAAGAATCAGCAACTTTCCGGAGTTTGGCACGCATTTCAAGAAAAAGTGCAAACAGAGGCTAATCGGGGCATCGCCATGGATTTCCGCGCAAAGGTAACCCGCACATGCATCATTCATCACCCGGAGAAGAGTCAAGGCAGTCCTTGGCTTGCATGCCAGTTTATTTATTTTTTTTAGTTAATTCGTTAATTAATTAGGAATTTGTACATTATTTGGACTGTATTATTTGGACTGTACTATTCTTTTATTCAGGACTGTATATTTATTCGGACCCTCTGCGCGAGGGCACAACTGTAATAAGTGTGCGTGAGTGTGATGAATGTCTTCCAACCCCACGTCTTTCTTCCCTTTTATTTACTAGCTTATGATGGTTAGATTAGGGCATATTTCAATTAGCATACAGTATGATAGCATGTTTGCATCCATTCATCTGTTTTGCATGCACCGGGCTCGGCGCACCATACTAACTGCATTGTACTTTCAATTCCAAATTGAATACATGCTAGTTGTAGCATTTCATATGCCATGTTTAGAATAGCCGAGCCTGCTATAGTTTGCATTTTTGCATGTGTTGCATTAGGCATTTCTGTATATTTAGGATCATGCATGATTTCTAATAAACTTCTTGTTTTGGCTTGGAGTACTCAGTGAGTTTTATGCTTTAGCATCCTTGCATGCGTGTGAGTGATTGCCATAAATAGCATGCTTACCATGTGGCTATATGCTTATGTGATATATCTGCCTGAATGCCTGTGGGTGAAGGTTGGGTTATTTGGATTGGAACAATTCATTCACTGTGTGTTTTAAGCCCACTAGATAGTGGCAAAAACATCTTTTTTAAGCCCACCTGCGGGTGGCAAAATCTGCATTTTAAGCCTACTTGCGAGTAGCAAACCATCTTTCAAAAACAAACATGAAATGTTTTGTTCCAATTCAGGCGACCCAGTCTATACTTATATGCTGTGTGCATCACATAGTAACCTAGGCTAATAACCGGAATAAGAACACACAAAGTTTTCAAAAATAGATATCATGGTTAGTAGAGGCCGATCTTTGATCGGGCGAGCGGGGGTGCTCACGAAGTGACCTTCCCCAATCGTACCCAAGTTCCCGAGCCGAGGAAACTTTGGTGATGACGGACACGTGGCCTTTGGCACCGAGTCAGGGTTTCCTAAATTTCTCATTAAAAAATATTTAGGTGGCGACTCTGTATCTGGCAAAGCAGTCCATGTTTGGCACTTCTTTCAAAAAATTTGTTTTTTCTCAAAACGATTTGCCGGATTTGGACTCTTTGGTTCAGACTTAGAACCGTGACAAATTTGAGAGTCCTGAGCTGTAGTGACCCCAAATGAACAGAACGGGAGCTCGTTCCTCCCGGGGCGTTCGGGGGACGTCTACACCTGGGTTCCAAAGCATAAAGCAAATGGCGTTTCCCTAGTGGATCGCCTCGGCGTAGTTCGATGAGCCCACAACACACTCGGCAATTCTTCTACCCATTTGCCTTTAGCTTTCTCCAGCCTCTTCTTGATGCCATCCAAGATGGATCTGTTAGGGGCTTCAGCTTGACCATTGCTTTGTGGGTAAGCCAGCATGGAAAAGTAAGACTGGATACCATACTTGCTGCACAACTCTCGGTACATGTCACAATCAAACTGGGTGCCGTTGTCTGAGATAAGTGCTCTTGGAATGCCGAATCGTGTTATGATATTTCTCCATACAAAGCGCTTAACATCAGCATCTCGAATGTGCGTTAATGCCTCCGCTTCGACCCATTTTGTGAAGTAATCTGTCGCGACGATCAAGTACCGCTTGTTCCCTGGGGCCCTCGGTAATAGTACGACGATATCAAGTCCCCACTGGGCGAACGGCCAGGGACTGGTGATAGAGCTTAACTCTTCAGCAGGCAGATGGGTTAAGGGGGAGAACTTTTGGCATTGTTCACATTTTTTCACATAACATTCGACATCTGCTCTCATTGTCGGCCAATAATACCCCTATGTTATAGCTCGATGAGCCAAGGAGCGCCCGCCAGAATGTGCGCCACAACTGCCTTCATGTATTTTAATCAGAAGTTCTTCGACTTTGTTCGCATGCATGCATTCCAGGTATGGGCCAGAAAGGGATTTCTTATAAAGCTTTCTTTGTGGATCCAAGTAGTATCGTAGGGCTTTGTTTTGAAGCTTGTGCGCTTCTTTCTTGTCTGCTGGGAGCTATTCAGAAGACAGGAATGCAGCAATAGGGTCCATCCAACTCGGTCCTGACTCTATGATATTGACCTGGACTTCCTCCTCAGGGCCAATTCTCGGCTCCGGGATGAAACCTATTTCAACGGTCCGTTTAATCTCTGAGTTAATGGGCGAGGCTAGGCAAGCCAGGGCATCTGCATGTGTGTTCTGATCACGTGTTATTTGATTCAATTCGGTATGGTCAAACTTTGCCAGGAAGGAGTTAGTCATTTTCATGTAAGCCGTCATACGGTCATTTTTGGCCGCGTACTCGCCCTTTAGCTGATTAATCACCAATTTTGAATCGCAAAATACAATCAAATGCCGAGCACCCAGAAGGTGTGCATTCCACAAACTGGTCACAAGGGCTTCGTATTCGGCCTCGCTATTTCATGCTTCGAAGCTGAGTTTGACGGCCTGCTCAATTATTGCGCCGTCAGGAGCCATGATTACTACCCCGGCTCCACTGCCCCGTTGATTGGACCATCCATCATAGTATAGGTGCCAAATGTCCCCAACATAAATTCTCCAGTTCGGCTTAGGTCGAATTTCATCAGATTTGAAGTCGGCAAGACCCCCAGTGAATTCGGCCACAAAGTCGGCAAGCACCTGTCCCTTGATTGAGGTTCTAGGCAGGAACTGAATATCATACTGGCTGAGTTCAAGAGCCCACTTTGAAATGCGCGCTGATGCTTCTGCACTACGGAGTACCGACCGAAGGGGGTGGTCTATTAGTACCCCGATGGTATGCCCCTGAAAGCAATGCATCAACTTTCTAGCCGCCATGACGAGGGCCCGAATGAGTTTTTCCAATGGAAGGTAGCGTGTTTCGGTGTCAACCATTGCCTTGCTCACATAATATATTGGCCGCTGCTTCCGCAGCTCTTCCTTTATCAGTACAACGTTGACGGCCTGGTCAGAAACTGCCAGATACAAAATGAGGAGGTCACCTACCGAAGGTGTTGTCAAGAGTGGAACTGATCGAAGGTAGGTCTTGAGGCCGTTGAAAGCGGCTTCGCACTCAACGGACCATTCAAAAGCTTTGCCCTGCTGTAGTGTATGAAAGAATTGTCTGCAGCGATTCGTGGAACGACTGAGAAACCTGTTGAGTGCGGCAGCCATCCCCATTAACTTCTAAACCTCCTTGACCGATCGAGGGGAGTGGAGTTCCAAGATTACTGTGATTTGCCATGGGTTGGCTTCGACTCCTTGGTGGTTGACAATGTAACCCAAGAATTTGCCAGAGCCGATCCTGAACGCATATTTGGAAGCATTCAGCTTCATTCTATATTTGCATAGAATGCTGAATGTCTCTTCCAGATCGGCTATATGATTCTGCTCTTCCTTGGACTTGACCACCATATCGTCAATTTACACTTCCATAGTGTGGCCGAGTTGCTTCTTGAACATGGTGGTGACTAGTCTCTGGTATGTTGCCCCTGCATTCTTCAGTCCAAAAGGCATAACCCTATAGCAATAGTTTCCTCTTGGGGTGAGGAATGCAGTTTTGTCTTTGTCCTCCAGGTGCATGGCAATTTGATGGTAGCCTCTGTAGGCATCGAGAAAGCTCATACGCTGATGACGTACCGTAGCATCTACAAGTTAGTCTATTCTGGGGAGAGGAAAACAATCTTTGGGGCAGGCTTTGTTTAGGTCTGTGAAATCAACGCAGACTCACCAAGTCCCGTTTTTTGTTTTTCTCGACCACAGTATTCGAGAGGCACGTAGGTGTAGACACCCCATTTTTGACCGTCCTCAAGACTTGGACGTCATCGTTTGAACACTCGATGATCATCCATGCTCGTGTTCGTTTTCAGTTCTCGAAGGTCTCGGCAGCGTGCCTTGCCTCAAGATCTCTAAATTTGACTATTTTGTGCTTGGTTGTGAACGAAACACTTGCGTTTTTGCTTCTGAGGGAAGAGGGTTACTTGTTTGCCATCCCCTCAACCCACCGGCCAAGGCTTGAAGCCATCGACCTTGTTTTCTTTCCATCGGCCAAAAGTGTTGGCCGATCGGCACTATTTTTGGTCGGCCGGCCCTTATGTTGGTCGATCGGCCATTTTTGGTGGCCGAACCCTGTTCATCTGCTTTATGCAGATATTTTATGCCAGCTGGCACAGCTGGCATCCACAATTCACCCCCTCCATACACGTGTATGGAGGGATTTGTCCCTTACCTTAGCTTGCTTAGGAAGCTTAGAATTTGGCCTTCTATAAGAAAGGAGCTCCTCCTTCCTTCTCAGAGGTTATGAAATTGAGGGTTAGAGAGTTGTATCTATCTATCTCTATATCTCCCTCTCTTTACATATTTGTGTGTGTATTTATGCTTTAAAGGGTGTTTTGTTCTCACTATTGCACACAAACACCTACCAATACACCATCCTTGGTTGCTGAGGTACTAGGGGGTTGGTTTTAGCGTTCTAGAGCTAGTTTTGACCAGAGAAGGGTGCTGGTGTTGTGTTCTTGGAGGTGTTCTTCAAGGGTGAGCAAACTTGCTTTTAATACCCCATTCTTGCTTAAGCTTTTAGCCCTTCTTGCTTATTATTTTAAGCTTAGCTATAAACTGATAAAAGTTCTATTTTTACTTGCTTTAAACCTTTGTTTAAGGTCTCTTCTTGGTTTGGGGTTGTTTACCCCCTCCAAGGCCTTGTTAGGCCTTGTTTTAGGCCATCCATTTTGGCCTTTGTTCTTAGCTTTGCATGACCTTTCTACCACTGAAATCCAGAGGATTTTTAGTGGTGGAAATGTGGTTTTAAGGTCTTAAATAGGAGAGGGTCATCCCCTCTCCTTGTTGTCTTGAATGCTTGCATAAATGGCTTATGTTGATGGCTTGTATGTGCAGACACCCCATTTTGACCTACCTTAAGACTCAGATGTCATCAATTGAGCGCTCGGTGATTGCGCATGTTGTGCTTGTTCTGAGGTTACGGAGTCTTGGCTGAGAGCCTTGCCACCAGACTTCGGGACTCTTTTGGGCTTTGCCTCGGCTTGCGAACCAGGTTCCATTTTCTCTTCCCGAAGGAAGGGAGAGGTCTTGTAGACCATCTCTCAATGGCCGTAGGCTACTTTTCGTGGTCGTAGACCACTGTTCCCGTTTGGAGACCAGTTTCTGATTTTCAGAGCTATCGGTCGTGCGCCACGGTTCGGGACTACTTAACTTTCTTTGTTCGCTCCGGCTTTTGGCACACACCCTGTTTCCTCTTTCTAGAGGGACACTGTGGCCCGGGAGACCACCTTCTTGGTCGCACGGCACTTTCGATGCTTAACAGCCTATTTTCGGGGCCTCCGGCCGCGCGTTTTGACCCTCGAACCCTCGTTTTCCATCCGTCTCGGTTCATTTTTCGCATGGACCCCATTTTCACTGTTTGGAAGGTGGTACAAGGGTGGGAGACCACCTTTTCTCCTTGGAGACCACTTTTCTCCGGTCGGCCCGTTTTCTTGTCAGGTAACTGATCTCCCTCACTTTTGGGCCACAATTACTGGTCTCCTACCATACCACTGGCTTGCATTCACTTGGGAGACCACCTGAACCTTTTGACCCTGGTTGGCCGACCAGGGAAGGTGGTCGGTCGACCACTTGAACTGGTCGGCCAGCTTTCCCCTTTTCCGTCTCTGTGAGTATGTGCCAACTGTGCCAACTGGAAGGCACAGACTGCAAAGTCCCTTGTTTTGGCTTCTTAAAGAAGCTTGGCCCTTTGCTCTAAGCTTCTAAGGGAAGCTTGACCCTTTGGCTCTAGCTTCCTCAAGAAGCTTGGACCATTGCACTAGCTTCTTGAGGAAGCTTGGACCTTTGTTCCTCTATAAGAGAGACCCTCTCCCTCATTAGCAAAGGTTCAGAATTTTGGTATAAGGCATACATACCTCTTCCTCTATATCTCTCTATTCCAAGCTCCAAAGTCCCTTGTTCTTGGCCTATTGCATACCATCTCCTAGCCTAACACCTCCACCATTGCTTGGAGCTTCTTGGAGACCATTTTCAGAGGTTGAAGGCATGCATTTTTGGTCCATAAGCTGCTAGAGCTTCTTTGCTACAAGGGTAACACATTTTTTCCTCTTTTAAGCCATATTTTGCTTCATATCTTAGCTCTATTTGCAAGCATATTTGGGCTTTGACATAAACTAAAAAAAGTCTAATTTTGGGGTCCTTAGCATGTTTGTTTGAGACCATTTTTTGGTTGGGGGTCATCTACCCCCTTGCATGCTTCATTCCACCTTGTTTTGAGCCATGCCTTGGAGCATTTGTGTTGTCCTTTGTTTGGCCTTCTAGCCACTAAAATCCGGTGGATTTTAGTGGCTAGCATGCTGTCTTAAGCACCGAAATCAGAGAGGGGTGACCCTCTCACCCCTTGTCTTGTTTACTAGCAATTTTGGCCTTACAAAGGAGCCCTTATTTTCATGCTTCCAAGCCATATTTCAGCCCATTTTTGGTGGGTTTTAGGACCTACATAGGCTCTTTCCAAAGCCCATTTTTCCATTTTGGATGTCCATGATGCATGTGTACAACAACCCTCTTTATAGCCTATCAAAGGAGTCTATCATTCTTGCATGCATAGACCATGTTTCAGTGGGTTTTTGGGCCTTATTTGGCATGTCATACCTTTGAATTTTTCTGGTTTGGTGGCCTCTTGATTGCCTCACATGCTTGTAGTGCAAATCCTCTTTACTAGCTTACATTGCATGCTATTTTGGCCTTTGATTCTAACACTTTTTGGCCATGCTTTAAACTGATTTTGTGCATGTTTTGGACTGCCTTAGCTCTGTTTTTATGCCTCATGGTCAAATGATGCTTGCTATGCATGGTTGTAGTTCAATACCCTTGCCTAGCTTTGAGGTTTGGAGCCTATCGCATGCTTATGTTGAGTTATTTCCATGTTTTGGGGCCATTGTGCATCATATTTTAGAGCTTGCATGTATGCTATATTCCCATGTTTTCCACTCTTTAAATGCGTTTGAGAGTCGTGCTTGTATGCCTCGTTTTTGGACCATTGCATGAGCTTCATTTCTATGCATTTTGAGCCATCATTTTAGACCATTTTCCCACTGTCTTGGACCTACCTAGGGTCTGTTTCGGGCTGGTTTTGCCATTTGTGCATTGCATTGTGTATCTATAGTGTAATGCGCTTCACTAGTTTCGGTATTCAGGCCATCTAGCATGCATCGTGTGAAGTGTTTGCATGATTCGGGACCATCTTACATGTAATTTCAGAGATGGAAAATGTGTGATTGTATGCCATATTTCATCTTACATGTAATTTCAGAGTTGCATTCGGTGCCTTAGGTTTGGTCTCTTGTATTGGTACATGTTTGCATGTGTTTCTGCTGCCTAATTCCATCATGTTTGGCCACTAATTTGAGTGTGGCTGAGGCCTACTCATTTTAGTTTAAATCCATCTTGCATTATGTATGCCATATCCATGTTATCGCATGCTCAATCGTCGCATTGTGTATGCTTTGTTCATGTCTTCATGCATGTCCATCTTTGTATGTGCATTGCGTATGCCATATAATTCACGTGCATTGAGTATGCCATTTATAGTTCATAGCATTGCCTATGCTAGTGTAGACAAGCCCGTGGGCTCCCATGCTACAGTTCGGACTCGATTTGTGTCACGGTTCTAAATCTGAACCAAAGAGTCCAAATCCGGCAAATCGTTTTGAGAAAACAGATTTTTGAAAGAAGTGCCAAACATGGACTGCTTTGCCAGATACAGAGTCGCCACCTAAATATTTTATTTTGGGAAATTTAGGAAACCCTGACTCGGTGCCAAAGGCCACGTGTCCGTCAACACCAAAGTTGCCTCGGCTCGGGAACTTGGGTACGATTGGGGAAGGTCACTTCGTGAGTACCCCCGCTCGCCCGATCAAAGATCGGCCTCTACTAACCATGATATCTATTTTTGAAAACTTTGTGTGTTCTTATTCCGGTTATTAGCCTAGGTTACTATGTGATGCGCACAACATACAAGTATAGACTGGATCGCCTGAATTGGAACAAAACATTTCATGTTTATTTTTGAAAGGCGGTTTGCTACTCACAAGTAGGCTTAAAACATTTGATGATTTATTCCAATTTAAGTAACCCAACCTTCACCCACAGGCATTCAGGCAGTTATATCACGTAAGCATATAGCCTCATGGTAAGCATGCTATTCATGGCAGCACTCACACGCATGCAAGGATGCTAAAGCATAAAACTCACCAAGTACTCCAAGCCAAAAAAAAAGACTACATTAGAAATCATGCATGATCCTAAGTATACAGAAATGCCTAATGCAACACATGCAAGAATGCAAACTATAGCAGGCTCGGCTATTCTAAACATGGTATATGAAATGCTACAGCTAATCATGTATTCAACTTGGAATTGAAATACAAATGCAGTTAGCATGATGCGCCGAGCCCGGTGTATGCAAAATAGATGAATGATGCAAACATGCTGTCATACTGTATGCTAATTTAAATATGCCCTAATCTAACCATCAAAAGCGGATAAATAAAAGGGAGAAAGACGTGGGGTTGGAAGACATACAACACACACATGCACACTTATTACAGTTGTGCCCTCGCGCAGAGGGTCCGAATAAATAATACAGTCCCAAATAAAAGAATATTACAGTCCAAATAATGTACAAATTCCTAATTAATTAACAAATTAACTAAGAAAGCTGTAAAACTGGCGTGCAAGCCAGGGACTGCCTTGCTTTTGATGAATAATGCATGCCCGGGTTGCCTTTGCGCTGAAATCCATGACGATGCCCCAATTAGCCTCTGTTTGCACCTGTTCTTGAAATGCATGCCAAGCTTCGGAAGACCGTTGATTCTTGATTTGCTGCAACAGAGAGCAGGAAAGGGGCATAGCAATGTATTTCTACAAATATATGCATGCCTCGATCCTCGTGCCACCAATCACGCATCTCGATGCATGATGGCCGAGGAGTCGATTTGCACAATTCAATATAGAATGAATGCACGTATAAACACAACAAGAACCTAACTCCATCATGGGTGATCCGGAGTGTCGGTGACTGGAGAATTGGGATACATGCCGTCACTCGGAGTACGAAATGCACCTCGTTTCCCGTGCCGCGGCTAACTCCTATCCCGAACATGGCTAAAATGGCATGTAGAATGCAACACGGACTTACACTAACATGAGAGAGCCTCAGCGACACTCACATAAGAGGCCTGTGGATGAAAATGAAGTGCCTCGAAACGCGTGCACACGGGCACGCAAACCGAGGCAACGGCATATGCAATGCAATATGGCTATAATGGCATATAGAATGCAAACATGGACTTACACTAACATGAGAGAGCCTCAGCCACACTCACATAAGAGGCCGGTGGATGAAAATTAAGTGCCACGAAACGCGTGCATACGGGCACGCAAACCGAGGCAACGGCATATGCAATGCAATATGGCTATAATGGTATATAGAATGCAAACATGGACTTACACTAACATGACAGAGCCTCAGCCACACTCACATAAGAGGCCGGTGGATGAAAATGAAGTGCCTCGAAACGCGTGCACACGGGCACGCAAACCGAGGCAACGACATATGCAATGCAATATGGCTATAATGGAATATAGAATGCAAACATGCCAATGGAATTTCAGCACTGAAATATGGGGGAAAACAGCCCCGAAATGAGGCAAAAACACACCCGATGCATGGAATCTCTCCCGAAATGCAAATTAGGCGCATAGAATGAACTACAGCTATACAAAGCATGCATAATTGGTATATGCGATGAAAAGACAGAAGCAAGGCAGCCTCAAAATAAGCATTTTTGCAGTTTATGGCATGGCCAAACAACAAACAAAGATAGGGAAACAATGGCATGCAAAAATGGCCCTAAATATGAGGTAAAGAAGCAACTCACAGTTGCCGACCCCAAACAGGTTAGGGCCCTTCAACAACATTGAAGAGGGGCCCAAAATAAGCCACTTTACAGAACTGTAAAAACCCTAAAAACAAACATAGATATGGCTAAGCTCTTATGCAAGAAGATGGGCCAAAAGGTGGCCAAAGAGGCAAGTGGTATATGCAAAGCCCAAACTGAAAAATTCCCTTATACAACATTGAAGAGGGACCAAAAATATGCATATTTACAGAACTATAAAAACCCCAAAACAGTATACAAACATGCTAGAAATGCAATGCAAAATGAGGCTCAAAAGAGGCTATAACACAAAGTATACAAAATATTCCACAAACGGCCAATGACCCTTAATGAAATATGAATAATGGGCCAAAATAAGACTATTTTTAGTACTGTAAAAAGGCCAAAAACCGAAACATGATAGGCTGCCAAAACATGCAAAAATGGGGACCAAAGAGGGAATATAAAGGCAAGTGTAGCATGGAGGTCCCAAACAGTGTGGAACCCTTCTTCAATGTTGAATAGGGGCTCAAAATAATCCTATTTTTAGTTCTGTAAAATGCCCAAAAATGAAAGCATAATGGGCTGCCAAAGCATGCAAGAAAAGGGGGCCAAGGAGGGATATAACATGAAGCAGCATATGGAGGCCCCAAACCGTGAAAGGCCCTTAATAAAACATGAAGAATGGACCAAAATAAGACTATTTTTAGAACTGTAAAAAGACTAAAAACCGAAGCACAATAGGCTGCCAAAGCATGCAAGAAAATAGCATTTAAGGAAGACATTAAAGCAAGTGCAAGATGGGGGGCTCAAACAGGGTTGAGCCCTTAAGAAAAAGTGAAAAAGAGCTCAATAGAAGG
The DNA here is from genome assembly GCF_055761805.1 of Camellia sinensis. NCBI lineage: Eukaryota > Viridiplantae > Streptophyta > Magnoliopsida > Ericales > Theaceae > Camellia > Camellia sinensis. The sequence continues at coordinate 57,204,740 of NC_138967.1, forward strand.
CCACTTTCAGTTATGGCCGGAGCTCAAAGCAAAAAGCATATATGGCTAAGAAATGTTGCAAAATCAAGCTCAAAAAGGGGGAAATGGCAACTCACCCTTGTAGACCACTCTTTGGTTGCTTCTTGGACCAAGTTGCAGCACCTTGAGCCTCTGAGAAGCCCTCCTTGCTGCTGGAAATGGAGTGGTGGTGGTGGTGCTTGGTGGTGATGAAGAAATGAGGTGTAGAACTTGGATGTTTTTGAGAAAATGAGAGAGATAGAGGGAGATTTGGATGCAAGACTTGAAGACAATTTTTCTAACCCCTAATACAAAGGCTTGTAGCTGGTTATAAGGAACAAAAAGAGGGTGTAAAGGTGGGGAAAAGGTGGGGGAAAAGGAGGTAAGGTTTCCCCCAAATAATATCCCCCGGATTGAGATATTTTCTGGGGGATACGGCTATACTGCTGTAAAGTGTGTGTTGCAAGGAACATGGCCGGCCACCTTTTGGAGCTGCAGGTGGCTGGCCGGCCACCCCTCCTAGCCGGCCGGCTAGGGGTCAAAAGGGTCAAATAGAATTAGTGGCCGGCCACTAACTTTTAGGGTCCTCTCATGCGTGTACAACACAAATATGTGGTTCAAAGTTCAAGAAAGTGGCTCCAGGTTGTTCAACATTGGCTCAGAAGGAGGGGTTCAAAAGGGTCAAGTGTAATTAGTGGCTGGCCACCAACTTTTAGGGTCCTCCCATGTGTGTACATCACAAGTATGTGGTTCAACGTTCAAGAAAAAGGGCCCAAGTTGTTCAACATCAGCTCGGAAGTGAGAAAAAAACGGGCGTCGGAGGGCGCCGGAGGAGCAAAAACTGGTTGTTGAAACAATTGCTGGCCTCCTACCCTTCTACGGCCTTCCCGGTGATAAAACAGAGGTACCTGCCAAAAATGAACAAAAACCGATGCGAAACGAATGCTCGGGGACCAAAACACGCAGTTCGGGGTCCCGAAAATGGGCTGTTAAGCACCGGAAGTGGCATTCGGCCACGAAGTGGGTTTCTCAGACCCCAGTGTCCCTCAAAAGGGAGTAGAAAAGAAGTATGCCAAAAATCAGAACAAACGGAGATGGTTAGGCGGTCCCGAACCGAGGCACACGGCCAACGGTCCCGAAAAACCAGAAACCGGACTCCGAAATGGGCAAAATGGCCTGCGGCCACAAAATGTAGCCCACGGCCACTGAGAGATGGTCTACGGGACCTCTCCCTCCCCTCAGGAAAAGAAACAGAGAAAACCGAGTCTGGTTCGCAAACCGAGACAAGGCACAGAAGAGGGTTCGAAAATCCGGAGGCAGGGCTCACGGCCGCGACTCTGAAACTTCTGAACGAGCACATTATGAAACATCACCAAATGCTCAATCGGTGACGTCTGAGTCTTAAGGTCGATCAAAAATGGGGTGTCTACAGTTGCCCCTCTTTGACAGAACTCGGAAGTCACAAGTGACGGGAGTGAATGTTAAAGCCCAGAGACGACCCATTTTTGACAAGGCCGAAGACTTAGACAAACATACAAGATAAACTGAGATGTGCCCGCAGGCATGCCCGCAGGCAGGGGCAAAATGCAAATGATACGCAGAAATATTTTGAAGATTGGACTTATACGCTATGCGAAACCGGTTTTGAAAGTTGGACTTATACGCTACGCGAGGCCGGTTCGAAAATTGAGGATTCATGCAATGCACTGTAATGTAGTGGCTAAAATGCAATGTAATGGCTAAGAGGTAAAGGTACCTTACAGGGGCAATTGGCAATGACTTACCTCATGCCGCTGGGAATCTTTCGCTTCTTCTTGGTTGAACCACAGGTACTACTTTTCTCCCTGACTATGGTCGCAGCTTTCCCTATTCTCCAACAGGGTGACAGACTAGGTTGGATCAGTATCTAGAATTGAGGTGCATACAGATGCTATCTCAATCTATGGGGCTGCCATACAGATTTCAAGCCGAGGATATACCCCTGGGTATTTAAACCAGAATTTAATCTCAGAAATCCCGAACCTTTGCGTTCTAGGCATAAGCCATTCGAACTCTAGTTTCCACCGTCTTAGTTGGTCTCCTAGGAACTCACCGCAAACACAGGCAGGTGGCTATACCAGACCACCAAAAGTCGTTCGGGCACGACAAACACCAAAGGAATTGCACCTTTAGAGGAATTAAGGTCTCCTAGACCAGGGTGAGTACACAGGACAGTGCGATTGAGGTGCGCGAAAAAGCGCGAGGAGATGCATGCACAATGCAAGGCTTAGCATACAGCTTACGACATAGCATTCCATTCAATTGGCACACAGCTCACAACACAATACTCTGTTTAATCTGGGCACACAGCTCTTTCGGGCACACAGCTCATTTCGGGCACGCAGCTTATTTAGGGCACACAGCTCGTTTTCGGGCACACAGCTCGACTCTGAGCACACAGCTCATTTCGGTTTGCATTTTTGAACACACAACTCAAGCACTTGAATTTCTGAACACGCGGCTCAAACATTGATTTTCTGAACACACAGCCCGAATTGAAGGTGAACACACAGCCCACTCTGATTGAAAGTTGAACACGCAGCCCAAACTCTGATTTTCCGAGCGCGCAGCTCGAATTGATGGTGAACACGCAGCCCACACTGATTGAAGGTTGAACACGCAGCTCAAACTTTTGATTTTCCGAACACGTAGCTCGAATTGAAGGTGAACACGTAGCCCACTCTGATTGAAAGTTAAACACGCAGCCCAAACTTTTGATTTTCCGAACACGCAGCTCGAATTGATGGTGAACACGCAGCCCACTCTGATTGAAAGTTGAACGCGCAGCCCAAACTTTTGATTTTCCGAACACGCAGCCCACTCTGATTGAAAGTTGACCACGTAGCGTAAAATTTTGATTTTTCCGAACACGCAGCTCGAATTGAAGGTGAACACGCAGCCCACTCTGATTGAAAGTTGAACAAGCAGCCCAAACTTTTGATTTTCCGAACACGCAGCTCGAATTGAAGGTGAACACGCAGCCCACTCTGATTGAAAGTTGAACACGCAGCCCAAACTTTTGATTTTCCGAACACGCAGCTCGAATTGAAGGTGAACACTCAGCCCACTCTGATTGAAAGTTGAACACGCAGCCCAACCTTTTGATTCTCCGAACACGTAGCTTAAATTGATGGTGAACACGCAGCCCACTCTGATTGAAAGTTGAACACGCAGCCCAAACTTTTGATTTTCCGAACACGCAGCTCAAATTGAAGGTGAACACGCAGCCCACTCTGATTGAAAGTTGAACACGCAGCCCAAACTTTTGATTTTCCGAACACGCAGCTCGAATTGAAGGTGAACACGCAGCCCACTCTCATTGAAAGTTGAACACGCAGCCCAAACTTTTGATTTTCCGAACACGCAGCTCGAATTGAAGGTGAACACGCAGCCCACTCTGATCGAAAGTTGAACACGCAGCCCAAACTTTTGATTCTCCGAACACGCAGCTCGAATTGATGGTGAACAGGCAGCCCACTCTGATTGAAAGTTGAACACGCAGCCCAAACTTTTGATTTTCCGAACACGCAGCTCGAATTGAAGGTGAACACGCAGCCCACTCTGATTGAAAGTTGAACACGCAGCCCAAACTTTTGATTTTCCGAACACGCAGCTCGAATTGAAGGTGAACACGCAGCCCACTCTGATTGAAAGTTGGACACGCAGCCTAAACTTTTGATTTTCTGAACACGCAGCTCGAATTGAAGGTGAACACGCAGCCCACTCTGATTGAAAGTTGAACACGCAGCCCAAACTTTTGATTTTCCGAACACGCAGCTCGAATTGATGGTGAACACGCAGCCCACACTAATTGAGAGTAGAACACGCAGCCCTAACTCTGATTTTCTGAACACGCAGCTCGAATTGATGGTGAACACGCAGCCCACTCTGATTAAAAGTTGAACACGCAGCCCAAACTTTCGATTCTCCGAACACGCAGCTCGAATTGATGGTGAACACGCAGCCCACACTGATTGAGAGTTGAACACGCAGCCCAAACTTTAATTCCCTCAACACGCAGCCCAGATTGATAGGTGAACACGCAGCCCACAGTTTGATTGAAAGTTGAACACGCAGCCCAAACTTTAATTTCCTGAACACGCAGCCCAGATTGATAGGTGAACACGCAGCCCACAGTTTGATTGAAAGTTGAACACGCAGCCCAAACTTTAATTTCCTGAACACGCAGCCCAGATTGATAGGTGAACACGCAGCCCACAGTTTGATTGAAAGTTGAACACGCAGCCCAAACTTTAATTCCCTGAACACGCAGCCCAGATTGATAGGTGAACACGCAGCCCACAGTTTGATTGAAAGTTGAACACGCAGCCCAAACTTTAATTTCCTGAACACGCAGCCCAGATTGATAGGTGAACACGCAGCCCACAGTTTGATTGAAAGTTGAACACGCAGCCCAAACTTTAATTTCCTGAACACGCAGTCCACAGTTTGATTGAAAGTTGAACATGCAGCCCAAACTTTAATTTCCTGAACACGCAGCCCAGATTGATAGGTGAACACGCAGCCCACAGTTTGATTGAAAGTTGAACATGCAGCCCAAACTTTAATTTCCTGAACACGCAGCCCAGATTGATAGGTGAACACGCAGCCCACAGTTTGATTGAAAGTTGAACATGCAGCCCAAACTTTAATTTCCTGAACACGCAGCCCAGATTGATAGGTGAACACGCAGCCCACAGTTTGATTGAAAGTTGAATACGCAGCCCAAACTTTAATTTCCTGAACACGCAGCCCAGATTGATAGGTGAACACGCAGCCCACAGTTTGATTGAAAGTTGAACACGCAGCCCAAACTTTAATTTCCTGAACACGCAGCCCAGATTGATAGGTGAACACGCAGCACACAGTTTGATTGAAAGTTGAACACGCAGCCCAAACTTTAATTTCCTGAACACGCAGCCCAGATTGATAGGTGAACACGCAGCCCACAGTTTGATTGAAAGTTGAACACGCAGCCCAAACTTTAATTTCCTGAACATGCAGCCCAGATTGATAGGTGAACACGCAGCACACAGTTTGATTGAAAGTTGAACACGCAGCCCAAACTTTAATTTCCTGAACACGCAACCCAGATTGATAGGTGAACACGCAGCCCACAGTTTGATTGAAAGTTGAACACGCAGCCCAAACTTTAATTTCCTGAACACGCAGCCTAGATTGATAGGTGAACACGCAGCCCATAGTTTGATTGAAAGTTGAACACGCAGCCCAAACTTTAATTTCCTGAACACGCAGCCCAGATTGATAGGTGAACACGCAGCCCACAGTTTGATTTAAAGTTGAACACGCAGCCCAAACTTTAATTTCCTTAACACGCAGCCCAGATTGATAGGTGAACACGCAGCCCACAATTTGATTGAAAGTTGAACACGCAGCCCAAATTGAGTAGTCTTTTAATTTCGAACACACAGCTCATTCTGAACCTACAGGATGCGATGACAGAACTTGCAAAAGTTGACACAAACTCAGATGTCCGACATCTTCCTCTTTTCCTTTTGCTTCGAAGTTTGGAACTTATATAGCTTCGGATGGGTTCTAGCTTTACTGTTCCCACATGACTCAGGTTGAACCCTGCGGTTTTTGAAAGAACAAAATCTCGTTTTGCACAATGTGGAGAACAACATGGCACTATGAGCGCAAGACAATTTTTTGAAATTAAGAAATGTGTTCTTAACTGGGCATTGAGCCTACGACCGAACACAGCGAAAAAGATTGAACAATGGAAAAGAAAAGGTAAACAACCTAAACGCATCGAGACACACTCGGAATGACTCAAAGCAGGAATCGTGACAAACAAAACAAAAGACACGACACACAGACGTGTTACAAAGACGAGAGACCTCTCAGTACGCGAGGAGCCAGTTTCTTCGGGTATTGTTTCCCACCCTTTCTCAATTGTGATTCTCACATCACTCGGCCCTCAAGCTCTGTTTTTGCTGAAAAAGCCCTTTTCCTCACTTTTTCTCTCAGCGCACATCTCTCTATTATTTAGTCTCTCATTTTTTATCCCTCCCCTGGATGGTTGATGGATGAACAGGAAGTTGCGGGCTCACACCCAACATAATTAGCTCGCGGCTATTTCCTTCGGTGACATCTGTCGATGCGCCGGATAAGGGAATGGGGCATCTCGATCCATTCCAATTCGTGCTTCGCACTCAGCTTGATACCTCGCTGCTTGGAGGATGAGAGAGCTTTCAACCCTTTGTTGTTAACTTCAGTTATCCCCTTTTCTAGCGGGTAGAGTGCCCTTCTTGGCAAGTATGTTGACAATGGGAAAGTCAGGAAGCCTGACTCAACTGTGCCCCTAGTTCATCATTTTGACCATTTTTTCGTTTTAGTTTTCTCCTAATAAAAATTTTGACCAAAATGAGAATTAGATTAACATGCTTGTTCAATTTTCTGATTTAAAATCATGCAAGTTAGGCTGTGAGCACTGAAAATTTTCCTCATTTGGGTCCAAGAAATTGTCCAGTTTTGAAAATGGAATACTTTTCGAAAAGGTTAGTCAACCTCAGTAAAAATTCTCAAAAACTATTTTTGCAAACGACCACGGCTCAACGAGCACGGAACCTACTCTCGAGATGCACAACCTCGGATTCGAAGGAAGATTGCCCCTTGCTTGAAGGGAACTGCATGGCAACGAAAAGTTTCCCCTTGTTTGAACGGCACCGCGGCACATTGAATGGCAACGGAAAGTTGCCCCTTGTTTGACTGGCACGGCGGCGCATTTGAATGGCAACGGAAAGTTGCCCCTTGTTTGAATGGCGCCGCGGCGCATTGAATGGCAACGGAAAGTTGCCCCTTGTTTGAACGGCACCGCGGCGCATTGAATGGAGTCCTCAGAGCGACGAACACAACCCGACTCTCGGATATAGAGAAGGCGAAGATGACCAAAACCATCGCATGGACACGATCGAATTTGAAGTGTTTTACGGCTGGACTTCAGAATGAAGTTGCCTACGTATCCCAAAGATGGGAATCAAGCCTTACGTAGTTCGGGGTTAAGGTACACTCGGGTATTAACCTCTCCTTTTTAGGCTCCAACTTTTGCCAAGGCGCCCGTTGCGGGTTTTCAACCTTGCGAGCTTTGTTCTTCTTTCTTTCTCTTTTCAATTCTTTTTCTTCTCTTCTTTTTTTTTCGATTTTCTCTCTCTTGTGTTCTTTTCTTTGCATCTTTCTTTTTTGTTCTCTTTTTTTCTTTTTGCATTTTTTTTTTGCTTCTTTTTTTTTTGTATTTTTCTCTTGCTCTAACTTTTGCCTGGGTCGCCCTTCCGGGTTTTCGGCCCAGCGAGCCTCTCAACGGGTAAAAGTGTAAGAAGTCCATGCCAAATGGTTTTAGGATCTCGAAGTTATCCAGGAGAATGGCTGCTGTTCTAGCTTCGTAAGCTTCTCCTGATGAGATTTGATCTTTCGATCTGACTTTCCTGGCCTCTTGTTCGAGGGCTGCTTCAAATCTGGCCACATAGGCCTCACATCATAGTTGACCGTTGAACCTTCTGAATTCAAGTTTCAAGGTTTGGGAGCAAAGGGGTTGAGTCTCGAGGCTGAGAACGATCCTAGGCTGCACAATCTCAAGAGCGATTCCACACAAATCTTCGCAGGACCGCGCAAAACATTTTATTTTTGAAAATTTTTAAGAAAGCGACAAATCGCTTATGCTGAAGATAGTGTGGGACCAATTTGGATCAAGCCAGGATCCTTCTCAGTACTCATATTAACAAGCATGATTTCGATCATTAAAGGCTTAGCATGCATCTCTTTCTCTCAAATGATCAAATTTTGCAAAACCCGAGGAATTCCTTCCTCTTTGTTTTCACCGCAATGTTCAAAAAAGTTTTGAAAAACTCAGGTCAATGCAATGATTTTGGGGTGTAGAAGAGTAGGCGAAAAGTACTGCCGTTTCATTCAAACTTTCTGGCACAATTGGCACATGGCCGAGGCAAACACAAGAGTGTGAAAAACCACTGCTGTTTCATTCAAATCTGTTGGTGTAACTGGCTCCAAGCAAGAACAGACTCAAAGCAAAACGAAAAGACGAACACAAAACAAAATGGTGATGCCCGAGGTAACACCCCCGGGATCACCCGACTCCTATACAACAGGACTGACTCAATACAACAAGATAGACCCAAAACAAAAAGAGACTGACTCAAAACAAAAAGACAGACTCAAAACAAAACTACAGAACTGACTCAACACCCAAGTCAGAAACTACAAAACTAGCATTCGCAAATGCTCAAAATAGTGCGTGCTATACGCCACATCCGAGGTAAACCGCGCGCCGCCCGCAGGTGGTCCAACCCCTGATCACATACTTGCATTATCCTCGCAATCCACCAACCTGGTGGTGACAGACTTTGCCGAGCTTGGAGGGAGGATGACTTCATTATCAAACAAATCTTGCACTTCGTGGCGAAGACGGAAGCAATTGTCGGTGCTGTGACCGGTTTGCTGATGGTATGCACAGTACTGGGTACCATCATGCTTAGCTGGAAGAGGACTCGGGAGAGGCCGAGGCTCGAGGGGTTTGAGATGCCCTTTTTTGACGAGGATTTGAAGGGCCTTAGACAAAGGCATATAGAGGGCATGGAAGACTTTGCGACCTCGGGGCGGACAATTCGAGGCTTGCTGACTTTTGCTGGACGCACTCGAAAAAGGGTCGGCAGGTGCTGCCTTGGCTCTCTGATCTCTTCTAGGTGCAGGGTTAGGATTGGAAGGAACTGTTCTGGCACGACGGTCCCCATCTTGATTTTCCCTCTGGCTTAAACTGCTCTCGGCCTGAGTGGGGAAGATGTCATCTACAGTTTTTACAGCAACAGCGAACACCTGCTGTTTACTCAATCCTCCGGCTTTCAAAGCCTCAACAGCCCACAGGAGTTGTTCGTAGGGATCGGTGTCCACCTTCATCTTGTTCTTACCACTCGCCTCGGCTTGGTAGAAGGTTTGAGTTGCTACATCAGAGCGGAGCCCCGTTGTTGTCGACATGCCATTGCCGGAACTTGGGATGGCTTCAGGTTGGCTAAGTTCGATTACAATTCGTCCCAGTAGCGGGGGCTCCTGCGGTATGAAATTTCCAGCATACGATGCACTTGACGGCGGAACCGACATCCTGCAGGCTAGATCTGCCACGGATCTTTGAAGGTCACCAATCATTCCCATCAACTCGAATGTGGTGGGCTCGTGGGTTTGAAATGACTGGGGGTCCCAGATCGGATGTGCGGCAGGTGACCTGGGTAGGTGTGGCACCTCACCGTCGATATAACCTTGCAATGTGATTCCTTGGTCCAATGTGGCTGCCATAACCACAATTTCTTCCAAATTTTGCGCCATCACGAGTTTTGCTGAACTGAACAGAGGTGATGTGACTGGTGACTGACGGATCAGATGGACCGGGTTGGTGGCTAATAAATCTGAAGAACCGGTGAGCCTTTTCCTGTCTTGCCTCTGCAAAGGGGAACACTGGTTGCTCTGAACCGAGTCTTTCAGCTGAAAGAGAAAACACGCAGCATCTCAGCCCAATCTCACCAATACAGACACGAATATAACTGAATAACTGCATTCGTCCACTGGTCACAGTTCCCAAAATTACTGTCCCCAAAACTGAACCTGATACCCGCAGATATAACTGATTTTCGAAAATACTGAACTGGTGCCCGCAAGCCTAATACCCAAAATACTGAACTGGCGCCCGCAGGCCTGATGCCCAAACTCATACACTGATACATGCATTCTTGTAGAGACGCACTCTAAAGCACATAATAGATAAGTGAGAGCCAAAACACCCCTATGTTGGGGTAGGGTTTCCCTGTCCTATTTCGTCAGGAGCTAGGGTTTCACTACGCACACAGCGGTTTCAAACGACCTATAAACGGGTAAGCAACCTGTCCTAATTTGGAATGGTGACTATGGATCCGAATATGCACTAGGTCGAATGGTCAAAGAGGGTGCCCTGGTAAAACCGGGGTTTGTGTTCCCATACTGGCAGAGCCCACAACCGGTCAGCCTTATGGTCATGCCTTGACAAGACAAGCCTCCGGCAAACCGTTCAGGAATAGCAGATGGCAAACACGGTGTCCTAGGCGCACCAATGCAAATGCAATGCAAAGAAACACACAAGTGTAGTAAAAAACAAATATCATGAGTTCGAGTCAAGTTCTCTAATTCCCCAGCAGAGTCGCCAGAAACTGTAGACAAGCCCGTGGGCTCCCGTGCTACAGTTCGGACTCGATTTGTGTCACGGTTCTAAATCTGAACCAAAGAGTCCAAATCCGGCAAATCGTTTTGAGAAAACAGATTTTTGAAAGAAGTGCCAAACATGGACTGCTTTGCCAGATACAGAGTCGCCACCTAAATATTTTATTTTGGAAAATTTAGGGAACCCTGACTCGGTGCCAAAGGCCACGTGTCCGTCATCACCAAAGTTGCCACGGCTCGGGAACTTGGGTACGATTGGGGAAGGTCACTTCGTGAGTACCCCCGCTCGCCCGATCAAAGATCGGCCTCTACTAACCATGATATCTATTTTTGAAAACTTTGTGTGTTCTTATTCCGGTTATTAGCCTAGGTTACTATGTGATGCGCACCACATACAAGTATAGACTGGATCGCCTGAATTGGAACAAAACATTTCATGTTTATTTTTGAAAGGCGGTTTGCTACTCGCAAGTAGGCTTAAAACATTTGATGATTTATTCCAATTTAAGTAACCCAACCTTCACCCACAGGCATTCAGGCAGTTATATCACGTAAGCATATAACCTCATGGTAAGCATGCTATTCATGGCAGCACTCACACGCATGCAAGGATGCTAAAGCATAAAACTCACCAAGTACTCCAAGCCAAAAAAAAAGACTACATTAGAAATCATGCATGATCCTAAGTATACAGAAATGCCTAATGCAACACATGCAAGAATGCAAACTATAGCAGGCTCGGCTATTCTAAACATGGTATATGAAATGCTACAGCTAATCATGTATTCAACTTGGAATTGAAATACAAATGCAGTTAGCATGATGCGCCGAGCCCGGTGTATGCAAAACAGATGAATGATGCAAACATGCTGTCACACTGTATGCTAATTTAAATATGCCCTAATCTAACCATCAAAAGCGGATAAATAAAAGGGAGAAAGACGTGGGGTTGGAAGACATACAACACACACACGCACACTTATTACAGTTGTGCCCTCGTGCAGAGGGTCCGAATAAATAATACAGTCCCAAATAAAAGAATATTACAGTCCAAATATTACAGTCCAAATAATGTACAAATTCTTAATTAATTAACAAATTAACTAAGAAAGCTGTAAAACTGGCGTGCAAGCCAGGGACTGCCTTGCTTCTGATGAATGTTGCATGCCCGGGTTGCCTTTGCGTGGAAATCCATGACGATGCCCCAATTAGCCTCTGTTTGCACCTGTTCTTGAAATGCGTGCCAAGCTTCGGAAGACCGCTGATTCTTGATTTGCTGCAACAGAGAGCAGGAAAGGGGCATAGCAATGTATTTCTACAAATGTATGCATGCCTCGATCCTCGTGCCACCAATCACGCATCTCGATGCATGATGGCCGAGGAGTCGATTTGCACAATTCAATATAGAATGAATGCACGTATAAACACAACAAGAACCTAACTCCATCATGGGTGATCCAGAGTGTCGGTGACTGGGGAATTGAGATACATGCTGTCACTCGGAGTACGAAATGCACCTCGTTTCCCGTGCCGTGGCTAACTCCTATCCCGAACACGATGCAATCTGCATGACATGCATGAAATGCAACTAAGATACAATCCTAACATACACAATGTCATGAAAATGAGGTGCCTCGAAATGCGTGCACATGGGCACGCAAACCGAGGCAATGGCATACGCAATGCAATGGCATGAAAATATGATATGCAAAATGCAACATGGACTTATACTAACATGAGAGAGCCTCAGCCATAATCACATAAGAGGCCGATGGATGAAAATGAAGTGCCTCGAAATGCGTGCACGCGGGCACGCAAACCGAGGTATTGGCATACGCAATGCAATATGGCTAAAATGGCATGAAAAATGCAACATGGACTTATACTAACATGAGAGAACCTCAGCCACACTCACATAAGAGGCCGATGGATGAAAATGAAGTGCCTCGAAACGCGTGCACACGGGCACGCAAACCGAGGCTATGGCATACGCAATGCAATATGGCTAAAATGGCATGTAGAATGCAACACGGACTTACACTAACATGAGAGAGCCTCAGCCACACTCACATAAGAGGCCTGTGGATGAAAATGAAGTGCCTCGAAACACGTGCACACGGGCACGCAAACCGAGGCAACGGCATATGCAACGCAATATGGCTATAATGGCATATAGAATGCAAACATGGACTTACACTAACATGAGAGAGCCTCAGCCACACTCACATAAGAGGCCGGTGGATGAAAATTAAGTGCCTCGAAACGCGTGCACACGGGCACGCAAACCGAGGCAACGGCATATGCAATGCAATATGGCTATAATGGCATATAGAATGCAAACATGGACTTACACTAACATGACAGAGCCTCAGCCACACTCACATAAGAGGCCGGTGGTTGAAAATGAAGTGCCTCGAAACGCGTGCACACGGGCACGCAAACCGAGGCAACAGCATATGCAATGCAATATGGCTATAATGGCATATAGAATGCAAACATGCCAATGGAATTTCAGCACTGAAATATGGGGGAAAACAGCCCCGAAATGAGGCGAAAACACACCTGATGCATGGAATCTCTCCCGAAATGCAAATTAGGCGCATAGAATGAACTACAGCTATACAAAGCATGCATAATTGGTATATGAGATGAAAAGACAGAAGCAAGGCAGCCTCAAAATAAGCATTTTTGCAGTTTATGGCATGGCCAAACAGCAAACAAAGATAGGGAAACAATGGCATGCAAAAATGGCCCTAAATATGAGGTAAAGAAGCAACTCACAGTTGCTGACCCCAAACAGGTTAGGGCCCTTCAACAACATTGAAGAGGGGCTCAAAATAAGCCACTTTACAGAACTGTAAAAACCCTAAAAAACAAACATAGATATGGCTAAGCTCTTATGCAAGAAGATGGGCCAAAAGGTGGCCAAAGAGGCAAGGGGTATATGCAAAGCCCAAACTGAAAAATTCCCTTCTACAACATTGAAGAGGGACCAAAAATATGCATATTTACAGAACTATAAAAACCCCAAAACAGTATACAAACATGCTAGAAATGCAATGCAAAATGAGGCTCAAAAGAGGCTATAACACAAAGTATACAAAATATTCCACAAACGGCCAAAGACCCTGAATGAAATATGAATAATGGGCCAAAATAAGACTATTTTTAGTACTGTAAAAAGGCCAAGAACCGAAGCATGATAGGCTGCCAAAACATGCAAAAATGGGGACCAAAGAGGGAATATAAAGGCAAGTGCAGCATGGAGGTCCCAAACAGTGTTGAGCCCCTCTTCAACATTGAAGAGGGGCTCAAAATAAGCCTGTTTTTAGTTCTGTAAAATGCCCAAAAATGAAAGCATAATGGGCTGCCAAAGCATGCAAGAAAAGGGGACCAAGGAGGGATATAACATGAAGCAGCATATGGAGGTCCCAAACCGTGAAAGGCCCTTAATAAAACATGAAGAATGGACCAAAATAAGACTATTTTTAGTACTGTAAAAAGACTAAAAACCGAAGCACAATAGGCTGCCAAAGCATGCAAGAAAATAGCATTTAAGGATGACATTGAAGCAAGTGCAAGATGGGGGGCTCAAACTGGGTTGAGCCCTTAAGAAAAAGTGAAAAAGAGCTCAAAAGAAGGCCACTTTCAGTTATGGCCGGAGCTCAAAGCAAAAAGCATATATGGCTAAGAAATGTTGCAAAAATAAGCTCAAAAAGGGGGAAATGGCAACTCACCCTTGTAGACCACTCTTTGGTTGCTTCTTGGACCAAGTTGCAGCACCTTTAGCCTCTGAGAAGCCCTCCTTGCTGCTGGAAATGGAGTGGTGGTGGTGGTGCTTGGTGGTGATGAAGAAATGAGGTGTAGAACTTGGATGTTTTTGAGAAAATGAGAGAGATAGAGGGAGATTTGGATGCAAGACTTGAAGACAATTTTTCTAACCCCTAATACAAAGGCTTGCAACTGGTTATAAGGAACAAAAATAGGGTGTAAAGATGGGGAAAAGGTGGGGGAAAAGGAGGTAAGTTTTCCCCCAAATAATATCCCCCGGATTGAGATATTTTCTGGGGGATATAGCTATACAGTTGTAAAGTGTGTGTTGCAAGGAACATGGCCGGCCACCTTTTGGAGGTGCAGGTGGCCGGCCGGCCACCCCTCCTAGCCGGCCGGCTAGGGGTCAAAAGGGTCAAATAGAATTAGTGGCCGGCCACCAACTTTTAGGGTCCTCCCATGCGTGTACAACACAAATATGTGGTTCAAAGTTCAAGAAAGTGGCTCCAGGTTGTTCAACATTAGCTCAGAAGGAGGGGTTCAAAAGGGTCAAGTGGAATTAGTGGCCGGCCACCAACTTTTAGGGTCCTCCCATGTGTGTACATCACAAGTATGTGGTTCAACGTTCAAGAAAAAGGGCCCAGGTTGTTCAACATCTGCTCGGAAGTGAGAAAAAAACGGGCGTCGGAGGGCGCCGGAGGAGCAAAAACTGGTTGTTGAAACAATTGCTGGCCTCCCACCCTTCTATGGCCTTCCCGGTGATAAAACAGAGGTACCTGCCAAAAATGAACAAAAACCGATGCGAAACGAATGCTCGGGGACCAAAACACGTAGTTCGGGGTCCCGAAAATGGGCTGTTGAGCACCGAAAGTGGCATTCGGCCCCGAAGTGGGTTTCTCAGACCCCAGTGTCCCTCAAAAGGGAGTAGAAAGGAAGTATGCCAAAAATCAGAACAAACGGAGATGGTTAGGCGGTCCCGAACTGAGGCACACGGCCAACGGTCCCGAAAAACCGAAAACCGGACTCCGAAATAGGCAAAATGGCCTGCGGCCACAAAATGTAGCCCACGGCCACTGAGAGATGGTCTACGGGACCTCTCCCTCCCCTCAGGAAAAGAAACAGAGAAAACCGAGTCTGGTTCGCAAACCGAGACGAGGCACAGAAGAGGGTTCGGAAATCCGGAGGCAGGGCTCACGGCCGCGACTCTGAAACTTCTGAACGAGCACATTATGCAACATCACCAAGCGCTCAATCGGTGACGTCTGAGTCTTAAGGTCGGTCAAAAATGGGGTGTCTACAGCTAGTCGCATTTTTGCATGTCATTCCTTGCATGTTTGCATGTCTTAGTTGCATTTCGTTTAGGATTGCATGCTAGTCGCATTGAGTATGCCATGTATATTGCATTATCTTTGGAATAGGGTTTAGTCCAAACATGGGAAATGAGGGACGTTTCGTACTCCAAGTGACGAAACGTGCCTCGATTCTTGGTCGCCGACACTCCGGATTACCCATGATGGAGTTTAGGCCTTGTTGTGTTTATATGTGCATTCATTTTACATCGAGTCGTGCAGTCCGACTCCTCGGCCATCATGCATCTAGATACGCGATTGGTGGCATGAGAATCGAGGACCACACTCCCTAGAGCTTGTGCAATGATAGGGAGAGTGATCATGCACACATATGTTGAAAATACTTTGCCATGCCCCTTTCTCATTCTCTGTTGCAGTAAACCGGAAACCAGCAGCAAAAATTGGTCAGCAACCTTCTGGAGCTTTGTACAGTATTCCGAGACCAATTGCCAACAGAGGCAAATCGGGGCATCGCGATGGATTTCCCGACAAGGCGAATCGGGCATGCATACATCCCTATCATCCGGAATGGAGCTGAGGCAGTCCGTTTTTGTTTAATTTGCATGCTAGCATATTCATCTTAGTTAATTTGTTAATTAATTAGGGTTGTGTAATAATTAGTTGTAATTCGTTATTTATTCGGATGTGTATTATTTATTCGGACCTTCCGAGGAGGGCAATGTTGTAATAAGTGTTTGTGTGTGTGATGTATGTCTTCCAACCCCACGTCTTTCTCCCTTTTATTTACCAGCTTACGATGGTTAGTTTTAGGGCATGTTTCAATTAGCATCTATATGATCGCATGTTTGCATTCATTCATCTGTATTGCATGCACCAGGCTCGGCGGATCATACTAACTGCATTGCATTTCAATTCTGAGTTGAATACGTGTATCAATTGTTGCATTTCATATGCCATTTTAGAATAGTCGAGCCTATCTTAGTTGCATTTTTGCATGTGTTGCATTAGGCATCTCAGCATAGTTGGGATTCATGCATGATTTCTAATTAGCTTCTTTCTTTGGCTTGGAGTACTCGGTCAGTGTTTATGCTTTAGCATCCTTGCATGTATGTGAGTGACTGCCATGATGGCATGCTTACCATGAGGCTATTTGCTTATGTGATATAATTGCCTGAATGCCTGTGGGTGGAGGTTGGGTTATTTGAATTGGAACAATGCATTGAATGAGAGTTTTAAGCCCACTTGAGAGTGGCAAAATCATGTTTTCTAAGCCCACCCGAGGGTGGCAAAATCCACATCTTAGCCTACTTGCGAGTAGCACCTTCAAACCGTTTTTCAAAACGAACATGAGATGTTTTGTCACGCCCCAAACCCGCCCCTAAAAGTTTGGGCATGACCTATTCAGAAACGGACATGTAACCTGGTAACATAACATACGGGGCCTTATCGGAAGCACGAAAAAAATGGAAATAATGAAACAAATAAACTCCATTGAGCTACTTCTACATGCCAGGATCTCATTCATCACATGCATTATAGTGGATAGATAAAGTTCCAACTATAACTCGGAGCATATACATACACATTTACAATGCCAGCCCCATGATTGGGCGTATACAAAAAAAAAAAAAAACAAACAGGAAAGGATATACAACAACCTTAGAGGGACACCCATAAGCAAGTCAACATCTTAACAACTTGACAAAATAAATGGCTTATACAGTGCCTGGACATACGAAGGTTGACAAAAGAAAGCGGGCGTCTTGGCTAGGACTGACCACTTGATTGGTGACCTACAGAAACAGACATAATAGAGAGTGAGCCGGGCTCAGTGAATAGTAATACATAAATAAAATGATGCTTAACTTGAAACATAATACATGTCAATGTAATAGTCTGATTCTGTGCTAATTACATAACGGCCTTAGGCCCAATCTTGCAACATAAACTTGATGGCTATAAGCCCTTGAAATGTGGTGGCACGAGGCCCTTGAAACATTGGCATAAAGCCCTTGAAACTTGTTTGACCTTGTAGTATATTCAAACTTGTAACATATACTTGAAACATACCTCAGCATACTTGAACTTGTAACATACTGGAAACATACCTGAAACACACTTGAACATCATTCATTAAGTCAAACGGAACATATTATAACTGGAGCGTTTCTTGTTGTGTCATGTCATTATCGTACGCTTAACAATAAGAGACTAATTCACATTCTCATAAGAGTCACATAATAATGCTAAACTTTGCACTTATATCGTAGATTCTGAATAACTTCCAATTCATAAGCAACATAGCAACATAACTTCAAATTCATATGGATACACATAGCTACTCTTATATTTACTCAGAATCTATTCTTCAAGAATGAACATAAATTCTTTTGGGTAAATGACGTAATTCACGTGCTCTATTAATCAATAGTATACACCGTTGTTTAATCATTCTTATATGTTAACATAGTTGCCTTGCCTTGTAATTAATAGAGTCCTAATGGTAACCGTTACATCATTCCCACGAGTTAACATAATTAACATAAAGTTAACAGGACAAAGTAAGCACATTTTCATTAGATTACAGATGACTTTATCGGTTTCACAATTCCACAGTTCGGCCCTTGGCCTGAGGGGTTCACACATTCACAATAGCCTTTAGGTTTCATAGATTCACAACTTAGCACATCGGCCTTCGGCCCTTTGGATTCAGAAGTTCACAAGTTTGGCCCTTGGCCTCATAGCTTCATAATTTCACAAATGGCCCCTGGCCACATAGGTTCA
Source organism: Camellia sinensis (assembly GCF_055761805.1). NCBI lineage: Eukaryota > Viridiplantae > Streptophyta > Magnoliopsida > Ericales > Theaceae > Camellia > Camellia sinensis. The sequence continues at coordinate 57,222,856 of NC_138967.1, forward strand.
TAGTTCACAAATGGCCCCTGGCCACATAAATTCACAAGTCGGCCCTTGGCCTCATAAATTCACATATACATAAATTAGCTTTTGGGTTTCATAGGTTCACAATTCGGCTCTTGGCTTCATAGTTTCACAATTCACAATTCGGAAATTCATACTTCACAAATGGCCCTCGGCCACATCGTTTCATATTTCACAAGTTGGTGATCCATACTTCACAACTTCGAGATGCATATTTCACAAATCCTTTTTGATGTTTCCATAATTTCACAACGTTCCTCATATAGCATACATAACATACGTGTCAACATAATTCTTATGGAAAAGATCATAACGTCGATAACAATAATCATTAATGGTTAAAGATACATCGAAGTACTACTACTCACAGTGCTACAACGGAGTGCTTGGCCCTCCTGAAGTATGCCCTGTACACATATATAACTTAGTCATTAGTTCTTTTTCCTTCCTTCATTATTCTTCACAAGCCTACCATTATCCATCCATTATACCACAATTTCCTCCATCTCAATATATCTATATATAGAAATAGAAGATTACCATTCTTGCAAACACAATATGAAGTTTTAAATCAATCACTTCGATTCCAAGATAGGAAGGAATTGTATGGACATCTTCCACATTTTTCCAAAAATAAATCATTCTCTTGATTTTAATAACTAAGCAAGCTCACAAGTATTTAGCAAAATAATTTGGGATTAACCCATTTTGGAAAACTCTACATTTTAAGTCACAAAAATCAAAGTCAACATAGTTAACACCATCTCACATAATCACTACAATTCAACATAAGCAACATGATTCAACTCAACATCATTAAATATAATTCAACATAATTCAAGAGAAATTCTTAAATTCCATTTCAACATTCCATAACCGAGTTTATGTCATCTATATCATTTATAAATCATTTCCTCCAATTTCCTTCTCATTATAACATGATTTACATTGCTTATAACAAAATTCATTCGCAAATTTTAAACATAATTTTCAAACATAACCAAATTCCAATTAAACTTGTACATAGATAATTCAACCTACCAATTTCATGATTCAACTTTCAATTTGGGCCAAATAATTGATTATCATCAAAAATCAACCTAGGGTTTCTAGAAAAACCTAGAAATTTCAAGAAAAATTCAAACTTCTTAACCCATTATTTTTTCTTCCAATTTCCCCTTGATTATATATCCTAGGTTCATAATCCATAATCTAAACCCAACAATAAAACCCCAAATTCTTCAAATCCGAAATCCCCAAATTTCCATAATATAACCCTATATGCTCAACATGTAGATTTTGCATTTATATCCTCCAAAATACCAAAAATCTATCTATTTATGTAAGCATTGAAGGAGAACTAGGACCCCTACCTCAAGATTGAAAGCAAGGAAGCTAGGTCAAGAGCATAACTTCAAAATTTCAAAATCCAATCGGTTGAAAATGTTGATCTTCACTTGTTCTTCATTGTTGATGCAAAATCCATGGTTGATTTGTTGATAAAAGTGGAGGAAATCAAGGTTTTTAGGGCTAAGTTTTCGGACATGGAAGAGGGGAGAAGAAGAGAGGAAAAGAAAATGTAAGAAATGGTCCCAAAATCACGTTTTTTTAGCTGCTGTCCCGCACAGCCCGCACGTGCGGCGCTATTCCCCGCACGTGCGGCTCTGCTTCCAGCACAGATGTGGAAACTTCAAACGGGTATAACTCTCTCATCGGGACTCCTTTCTAGGCCGTTCTTGTGTTCAAATTGAAGCCCCGGAAACAAGATTTCCAATGGTTCCAACCTCACATTCAAATTCTAAGTATGGAAGGAGAAAAGGGCAAAAGAGTGACGGCTGGTCAAAAATTCAAACTCAAATTTGGGACTTTTTATCTAATCTTATCTATATATCTTGTTAATGCTTCGATCAAGGTTCCAAACATCATCCAAGGTCCTCAATTATAATATTTATAGTTCACTTGCCAACCCATCAATATCAAAAGTCCGACAACCATACAAATTTTAAGGTGACAGGCACCACTATATATCAATCCGATGTGAATTTAAAATCCGAGTCGTTACATGTTTTGTTCCAATTCAGGCGACCCGGTCTATACTTGTATGTTGTGCGCATCACATAGTAATTCTAGGCTCATAACTGGAATAAGAGCACATATGTTTTCAAAACTCGATATCATTCTTAGTAGTGGCCAATCTTTGATCGGGCGAGCGGGGGTGCTCATAGCTGACCTTCCCCAATTGTACCCAAGTTCCCGAGCCGAGGTAATTTTGGTGATGACGGACACGTGGCCTTAGGCAATGAGTCAGGGTTTCCTAAATTCCCCCAAAATAAATATTTAGGTTGCGACTATGTATCTGGCAAAGCAGTCCATGTTTGGCACTTTTTTCTAAAAATCAGTTTTTCAAAAATGATTTGCTGGATTTGGACTCTTTAATGATTCATCAGTCTTGCATTGCACTCTACGAGATTAGATACAGGACCGTGACATTGAGTCCTGAACTGTAGTAAGCCCCAATGAACAAAAGGGGATTCCCTCCCGGGACGTTCGGGGACCTCTACTGTTTCTGGCAACTCTGTTGGGGATTTAGAGAACTTGACTCGAACTTATGATATCTTATTTTGATTACACTTATGTGTTTCTTTGCATTGCATTTGCATTGGTGTGCCTAGGACACCGTGTTTGCCATCTGCTATTCCTGAACGGTTTGCCGGAGGCTCACTTTCAGAAGCGTGCCATAAGGTTGACCGATTACGGGCTCTGCCACGATGGGAACACAAACCCCGATTTTTACCGGGGCACCCTTTTGACCATTCCACCTAGTGCATATCGAAATCCGTAGTGACCATTCCAAGCTAAGACAAGTATCCGATTATAGGTTGTTTGAAACCGCTGCATGCGTAATGAAACCCTAGCTCCTGACAAAATAGGACATGGAAACCATACCCCTCCATAGGGGTGTTTTTTTGGTTCTCACTTGCTTGCTATGTGCTTTTAGAGTGCGTCTCTACAGGAATGCACGTATCAGCTTGCAAGTCTGGGTATCAGGTTTGCGGGCATCGGTATTTTAGAATCAGTTATATCTGCGGGTATCAGATTCAGTTTTAGAGCAGCAATTTGGGGAACAGTGATCAGTGGTCAAATGCAGTTATTCGGCTTCGCTCATATCTGTTTTGGTGAAATCAGGCTAAGATGCTGTCTGTTTTCTTCTTTTGCAAGGTAGTCTCGGAACCATAGCTTCAGAAGGCTTCGATATCCCCCGGGTACATTGGACTTGTGCTAATAAACTTTGCCAGGTCAGAGATTCAGTTTAAGGGCAAATCAGTGTTCCTTCGCCAGAGGCAGGGTAAAAGGGCCAATCAGGCACAGATCACCCGTTCAATAGTCCCCAGTTCAGCGGTCATTATCCACCTCACCTGTGCGTAGTTGGGCTGAGATATCTATTTCCACCTCAGAAAGGGGATACCCACTTGTTCAGTTAGTATGGAGGAAATGATGAGTCAACTCCAAGAAAGTATGAGAATCATGCAGCAAGACACTGTTCGTCAAGCCGAATTTTCCAAACAACAGGCCGAGGTCATGCCTCAACAGGCAGAGTTGATCGCTAGGTTACAGCAGCAAATCGGAGCATCTGCTTCGTACCAAGCCCCTCCCCTACCAGGAGTTCCAGCACCCAGGGAGGCACCAAATGTCCAGGGAGATACGGACATTCCGACAGGGCTGGCCCCACCCCCGATTCCACCTCAACTATCCAAGGCACCCACTCCTACCAACTTGCTGAATTCTCTTTTTGAGTTCGAGGTGGACCCCACAGCATTGAAAGTGAGCAAGCTTGAAAAGCTGTTCAAGAAATCTCAGGGTGTCAAGTCCATTCCAGACATTGAAGATGGGTACACCGATTCGGCCGTGACTCTGTCGGACCAGTTCAAGATGCCACATATCGATCGCTTCGATGGTTCTGGAGACCCAATGGTGCACCTCCACCTATTTTCTGATATCCTGAGGCCAATGGGCTTGACCACAGCCTAGAAACTGTCACTATTCTGCCGAATCATGTCTGGGATAGCCGCAATCTGGTATGCGAAATTGGAGAACTCTATGAAACAGAACTGGGAAGAGATGGCCGAGGCCATCATCGCTCAATACTCTTATAACACACAGATTGAGGTCACAACTCTTGATCTTGAAGTCACCCGCCAAGAGCCAAAAGAGGGTTTTTAAGAGTTTGTGACGAGATGGAGGGCAAAGGCCTCAATGATGACCACAAGGCCTTCTGACAAAGACCAGATCAGGATGGTTGTGCGTAAGCTCCAACCCAGGCTAATGCAAAAGATGATAGTCTTACCCCTCCCTACCTTTACCGACCTGTATGAGCTTGGGGTACAGATCGAGGACGCTATAAAGCAGGGCCTCATTGACCAGGAGAAGGAGCAGCCCAGGAGGGCGTTTTCCCGCAGTTCAAATGCGACCACCAGTGGTGATGCAGCTCTGAGATCTTTTGAAGTGGGCATGGTCACCACCACCACATCAAAAACAGCTACCCCATTCACAAGTGCGTCCGGAACTAGCTCACAAAAAACCAAATATCCACCTCGAGTCAAGAGGGTTTTCACCCCACTTCATATGCCTTTGTCAAAGGCTCTAGAGGTCTTACTCCGGAAAGGACATCTAAAACTGTTGGAACAACTGCCCCTACCCGATCCAATCCCTGCAAAGGATGACCAGACTAAATACTGTGCCTACCATCAACAAACCGGTCATGACACTGACAGTTCCTTTCGTCTTCGCCATGATGTACAAGATCTGTTTGACAACAAGGTCATCGACGCACCAACTCAGCAAAGTCTATCGCCACTGGATCAGTGAACTTGGGGGATAGTACGAATATGTGATCAGGGGATGAACCACCTGCGGGCGGCACTCAGGCAACTCCAGATATGGCGTATGGCACGCACCGTTTTGAGCATTTGTGAATGATGGTTTTTTTGTACTTTCTGATTCGGGTATTGAGTCAGTTTTGTTATGTCGTTTAGAGTCTGTCCCATTGTATAGAGTCAGTCTTTTCATACTGAGTCAGTTGGGTTTGTCTTGTTGTATCGAGTCAGTCCTGTTTTGTCAGAGTCGGGTGATCCCAGGGGCGTTTCCTCGGATATCACTATTTTGTTCTTTGTTTGTTTTTATGTTTCCTTTTGAGTCTGGTTTTGCCAGGGAGCCAGTTACACCAAAAGATCTAATTGAAACAGTTGTGGTTTTCATGCTTTTGTGCTTGTTTCTGCTTTGAGCCTGTTGTGCCAGCAAACTTGAATGAAACGGCAGTGCTTTTCACCTGCTTTTCTGTGCCTTTAAGTCATTACATCGACCCAAGTTTTTCAAAACCTTTTTGAACATTGTGATGAAACTGTAGAGGAAGGAATTCCTCGGGTTTTGTAAAATTTGATCAATTGAGAGATAGAAAGGCGTGCTAAGCCCTTAATGAATGAAATCATGCTTGTTAATGTGAATACTGAGAAGGATCCTGGCTTGATCTAGATTGGTTTCGCACTATCTTCAGCGCGAGCGACTAGTCGCTTTCTTAAAAGATTTTAAAAAATATTTTGGGCAGTCCTGCAAAGACCTGTGTGGAGTCGCTCTTGAGATTGTACAACCTATGATCGCTCTCAACCTTGAGACTCGACCCCTCACTTTCGAACCTTGAACTTAGATTCAGAATGTTCAACGATCAACCACCATGTAAGGCCTGTGTGGCCAGATCAGAAGCAGCCCGTGAACTAGCGGCAAGAAAAGATCAAGAAGATCAGGTGTTGTCAAAAGAAGCTTGCAAAGCTAGATCAGAAGCACCCCTGGAACTAAGGGCAAAAAATGTCAAGCGTGCTCTAAGTGTCAAGAATTGGGACATTTCTCAAGCTAATGAAGATCGGCAAGAATGCCAAATCCTAGAAGGGAGGAAAGAAGAAGTTTTGCTCCACAACACTAGGGGCAAATTCAGCCCCCATTAAATGAACTTCTACGTCATCAGCGAACAGCAGCCCTTCTCCTGGATTCAGATAACTTCAGGATCTCAAAACCATTTGACATGGACGAAGCTACACTTTTACCCTTGAGAGGCTCGCTGGGCCGAAAACCCGGAAGGGCGACCCAGGAAAAAGTTAGAGCAAGAAAAAGAAGAAAAAGGAAAAGAGAGAAAAATGCAAAAAAAAAAAAAGAAAAGAAGAAAAAATGAAGAAAATGAAAAGGAAAGATGAAAAAGAAAAGAAATGAAAAAATTGAAAAGAAGAAAAGAACAAAGCTCGCAAGGTTGAAAACCCAGAAAAAGCGGCCTTGCAAAAGTTAGAGCACAAAAGGAGAGGTTAATACCCGAGTGTACCTTACCCCGAACTACGTAAGGCTTGATTCCCATCTTTGGGATATGTAGGCAACTTCATTCTGAAGTCCAACCGTAAAACACTTCAAATTCGACTGTGTCCATGTGATGGTTCTGGTCATCTTTGTCTTCTCTATATCCGAGAATTTGGTTGTAATTGTCACTGTGAGGATTGGTTGCCACGTGCTGCGGCGCTATTCAGACTAGGGGTAACTTTCCGTTGTCGTGCAGTGCTGCAGTGTTATTCAGACAAGGGGCACCTTTCCGTTGCCATGCAGTGCCGTCCAGACAAGGGGTAATTCTCCTTCGGATCTAAGGTTGTGCATCTCGAGAGTAGGTTCTGTGCTCGTTGAGCAGTGGCCATTTGCAAAAACAGTTTTGAGAATTTTTATTGAGGTTAACTATTTCTTGGACCCAAAAAGGAAACTTTTCAGTAATCATAACTTAACTTGCATGATTTCAAATCAGAAAATCAAACAAGCATGTTAATCTAACTCTTATGTTGGTCAAAATTGTTTTAACAGAACGTCAAAAACAAAAAAAAAAAAAATGGTCAAAATAATGAACTAAGGGCAAAGTTAAGTCAGGTGTTCTGTCTTTTCCCCATTGTTAACATCATTGCCAGAAAGGGCACCGTATCAGCCAAAAAAGGGGACAACAGAAACTAACAGCAAAATGCTGAAAGTTCTCTCGTCCTCCAAGCAGCGAGGAATCAAGCTAAGTGCGAAGAACGAACTGGAATGGAACAGGATATTCCACTCCCTCATCTGGACACATTTGATCATGTCTAAACTCCCCAGTAGAACCTTGTCAACCGATGTCAGCTACAAATTTGCTACACACCCAGTTGTGGTGCATCCCCTCTATGAGAGAAACTCACTGTTGTGAACAAGAAGAAGAATCTAGCAGAATGCTAGGGGCAAGAGCCCCAACTTCCTGTTTATCCATCAACCACCCTGGGGAGGGATGAAAAATAAGAGATTAAAGAATAGAGAGATGTGCACTGAGAGGAAAAGCGATGAAAGGGTTTTGAGAGAAAAACCGAGCTTGAGGGCCGAGTGATGTGAGAATCACAAATGAGAAAGGGTGGGAAATAATACCCAGAGAAACAGGCTCCCTGTGCACGTTTGAGTGTCGTGTCTTTTTGTTTTATTTTGATTCTTGTTTTGAGTCATTTCGAGTGTTACTTAATGTGTTTAGGTTGTTTACCTTTTGTTTTTCATTGTTGAGTCGTAGTGTACTGTGTTCAGTCGTAGGCTCAATACCCCAGTCAAGAACTCATCTCTCAATTTCAAAAATAAAATTGTTTTGCGCTCCGAGTGCCGTGCCGTTCTCCACATCTATGCAAAACAAGATTCGCTCTTTCGTAAAACTGCAGGGTTCAACCCAGGTCACGCGCGAACAGCAAAACCAGGACCTATCTGAAGCTATATAGGTTCCAAACTGCAAAGCAAAAGAAAAGAGGAAAATATCGAGCATCAGAGTTTATTTTAACTTCAGTAAGTTCCGAGATTACATTCCGTGTGTACCTCTTCAGGTCTTGCCAATGCTCCGAAGTATGAGTGTGCCTCTACCTCAAGCTCAAGATCAAGTCTCCTTTAAGCCAGAATGGCGATCAAAAGTTCTCTCCCTGAGTACCACTCCCTGCCAGAGGCATCTTGGTTGTGTTCGCAATGAGTTCCTAGGAGACCAACTACGACGGTGGAAACTAGAGATCGAATGGTTGTTGCCTAGAACGCAAAGGTTCGGGATTTTCGTGACTAAAGTCTGGTTTAAATACCCAGAGGCGTGTCCTCGGCTTGAAATCTATATAGAAGCCCCATAGGTTGAGATAGCGTGTATGCACCTCAATTCTGGATACAGAACCAACCTAGTCTGTCACCCCGTTGGAGAATAGGGAAAGTTGTGAATATGATCAGGAGAAAAGGCAGCATCCAAAGTGTTCTACATGAAGAACCCTTATCAGTATTTCAGAGCCTTTGTACTGCGAGTTGAAGGTAAGTGTTCGAAGAGCACGATGGGAGATCCCCGTCAGAGTAAAGCAGTTCATCACCACTCACCCCATGAGGTGCTTTCTAAAGCGCCGCCAGGTTTGTTTATTGCATTCATTAAACATCATGCATTGTATTGCATTGTACCTATCAAGTTTCTTTCTTATTCATGCACGATATTGTATGTACAGTTCATTCAAAGAAGTTCCATTTAAGGTCATTCACCTTTAGTGTATCCGTCACACTTCATTTACTTTTGTGTATCCATCACACTTGTTCACTTAGTGCATCTATCACACTTTGTGTTCATTTTTAGTGTATCTATCATACTCTGTTCACATAGTGCATCTATCACACTTTGTGTTCATTTTTAGTGTATCTATCATACTCTGTTCACATAATGCGTCTATCACATTTTGTGTTCACCTTTAGTGTATCTATCATACCCTGTTCACCTGGTGCATCTATCACACTTTGTGTTCACCTTTGGTGTATCTATTATACTCTGTTCACATATTGCATCTATCACACTTTGTGTTCACCTTTTGTGTATCTATCATACTCTGTTTACATAGTGCATCTATCACACTTTGTGTTCATTTTTTTTACTTTGTTCACTCAGTGCATCTATCACACTTTGTGCTCATTTTTAGTGTATCTATCATACTTTGTTCACTTAGTGCATCCATCACACTTTGTGTTCACCCTTTGTGTATCTATCACGCGCTCACCTTGTGTACCCATCACACTTTGCCTCATATAGTGTATCCATCATACTCGCTTCACTTTGTGTATCTATCACACTATGTTCGCTTTGTGTATCTATCACACGGTGTATCCATCACACACACTCGTCTTGTGTATCCATTACACGTTTACTTTGTGTATCTATCGCACGCTCGCTTCGTGTATCCATCACACGTTCACCTTAGTGTATCTATCACTACACTTACTTTGTGTATCTATTGCAAATGCTTACTCACTCTGTGTGTCTATCACCCTTCGTTTACCTTTATGTATCTATCGCACATGTTCGTGAGAATTGCATAATTTTCTTACATCCTTTCTGCATGTAATGTAGTCTGCCTTGAATTTGCTTGCTTAAAACTGTCGCATTTAGTGTGTATAATTGCTTCGTTACAACTTTCTTTGCATGATCATAAGTTATGTTTGGCTTCTTGCATTGTCTTTTGCATCTTACCCCTGCTTGCGGGCACATCTCTTTGATTATCTTATCTGTTTGTCTAAGTCTTCGGCCGTGTCAAAAATGGGTCATCTCTGGGCTTTGACATTCACTCCCGTCACTTATGACTTTCGAGTTCTGTCAAAGAGGGGCAACTGTAGACACTCCATTTTTGACCGACCTTAAGACTCAGACGTCATCGATTGAGCGCTCAGTGATTGCGCATGTTGTGCTTGTTCTGAGGTTATGGAGTCTCGGCTGAGAGCCTTGCCTCCGAACTTCGGGACTCTTTTGTGCTTTGCCTCGGTTTGCGAATCAGGTTCTGTTTTCTCTTCCCGAAGGGAGGGAGAGGTCTCGTAGACTATCTCTCAGTGGCCGTAGGCTACTTTTCGTGGTCGTAGACCACTGTTCCTGTTTGGAGACCAATTTTCAGTTTTTAGAGCCATCGGCCGTGCGCCTCATTTCGGGACCGCTTAACTTTCTCCGTTTGCTTCGGTTTTTGGCACACACCTTGTTTCCTCTCTCTAGAGGGACACTGTGGCCCAAGAGACCACCTTCATGGTCGCACACCACTTTCGATGCTTAACAGCCTGTTTTCGGGGCCTCCGGCCGCGCGTTTTGACCCCCGAACCCTCGTTTTGCATCCGTCTCGGTTCATTTTTGGCATGGACCCTATTTTCATTGTTTGGAAGGTGGTACAATGGTGGGAGACCACCTTTTCTCCTTGGAGACCACTTTTCCCCAGTCGGCCGGTTTTTTTGTCGGGTAACTGGTCTCCTTCACTTTTGGGCCACAATTACTGGTCTCCCACCATACCACTAGCTTGCATTCACTTGGGAGACAAACCTAGGAGGAGGCCGACCACCTGAACCTTTTGACCCTGGTCGGCCGACCAGGGAAGGTGGTCGGCCGACCACTTGAACTGGTCGGCCAGCTTCCTCATTTTCTGTCTCTGTGAGTGTGTGCCAACTGGAAGGCACAGACTGCATCCTCCATACACGTGTATGGAGGATTAGAAACCTTGTTTTGGTTTCTTAAAGAAGCTTGGCCCTTTGCTCTAAGCTTCTAAGGGAAGCTTGACCCTTTGGCTCTAGCTTCCTCAAGAAGCTTGACCTTTTTTGCTCTGGCTTCCTCAAGAAGCTTTGGCCTTTGCACTAGCTTCTTGAGGAAGCTTGGACCTTTGTTCCTCTATAAGAGAGACCCTCTCCCTCATTAACAAAGGTTTAGAATTTTGGTCTAAGGCATACATACCTCTCCCTCTATATCTCTCTATTCTAAGCTCCAAAGTCCTTTGTTCTTGGCCTATTGCATACCATCTCCTAGCCTAACACCTCCACCATTGCTTGGAGCTTCTTGGAGACCATTTTCAGAGGTTGAAGGCCTGCATTTTTGGTCCATAAGCTGTTGGAGCTTCTTTGCTACAAGGGTAATGGATTTTTCCCTCTTTTAAGCCTTATCTTGCTTCATATCTTAGCTCTATTTGCAAGCATATTTGGGCTTTGTCAAAAACTAAAAAAGGTCTTATTTTGAGGTCCTTAACATGTTTGTTTGAGACCATTTTTCTGTTGGTGGTCATCTACCCCCTTGCATGTTTCATTCCACCTTGTTTTGAGCCATGCCTTAGAGCATTTATGTTGGCCTTTGTTTGGCCTTCTAGCCACTGAAATCCAGTGGATTTTTAGTGGCTAGAATGCTGTCTTGAGCACCGAAATCAGAGAGGCGTGACCCTCTCACCCCTTGTCTTGTTTACTAGCATTTTTGGCCTTACAAAGGAGCCCTTATTTGCATGCTTCCAAGCCATATTTCAGGCCATTTTTGGTGGGTTTTAGGACCTGCATAGGCTCTTTCCAGAGCCCATTTTTCCATTTTGGATGTCCATCATGCATGTGTAGAACAACCCTCTTTATAGCCTGTCAAAGGAGCCTATCTGTCACGACCCGAACCCGCCCCCATGGGTTAAGGACGCAACCGGCCAGTAATCCTAAGATTACCTACGGCCTCAAACCAAAACAGACTCAACACATCAGAGTAAAGGGGCCCAAAGGGAAGCAAAATTTAAAACTTTGTCCATAGAGCCGTGCTTATATGCACATCAAACAAACCATACTCGGATACGTTAATAACCCACATCGAAAGTACAGTTTGACAAAATTCATTACAGACAGGATCATCCAAAACGAGTCAACCTATAATAGACTATGTACAGACATACACTAGGCCCTTGCCAACAAGACAAAACATAAGTACATACAAAAAGGGCAAGGATGGCCTCATGTGTGAGGCACAAGGTTGACTCTCCCAAAACTCGTGTTGTTCCTAGCAGGCTTCACTGGGGCTGGGTTTGTGCTTCTCTTGGCTCACCTACAAACACATGAATGAGCGTGAGCGATCGCCCAGCGAATAATATCAAACATGACAGTTACATAACAAAATGTAGAACAACATGCTCCAAACGGCCTTGGGCCCAATTCATACTTCTATTTAACAATATATATATATAGCTGTACAAAATTCAAATCAAGTAACTGTAGTTTCAACCATTCTGGCCTTTGGCCCATTCAGATTTCTATTCATGTCAAAACGGCCTTCGGCCCATTCATTCATGTCGAAACGGCCTTCGGCCCATTCATTCTTATCAAAACAGCCTTCGGCCCATTCATTCATGTCAAAACGGCCTTCGGCCCATTCATTCTTATCAAAACGGCCTTCGGCCCATTCATTCATGTCAAAACGGCCTTCGGCCCATTCATTCTTATCAAAACGACCTTCGGCCCATTCATTCATGTCAAAACGGCCTTCGGCCCATTCATTCATGTCAAAACGGCCTTCGGCCCATTCATTCTTATCAAAACGGCCTTCGGCCCATTCATTCATGTCAAAACGGCCTTCGGCCCATTCATTCATGTCAAAACGACCTTTGGTCCATTCCCAACTAACAATTCATAAAGTTTATAAGGGAATAACAATTGGACATTGATAAGCTTTCAAATATTGATATTACTCACAGTGATTGGCTTGTGGATTCGCCCTGGAGCTTGACCCTACACATTCCATGAATACAAAAGGGGTCATTAACAATTCAATCCGTTCCTTAATTCACATATTCCTCTTTTAGGCTTTATTCTTATCTCATTAGCTCATTTACAATGCTTAACATAAGCCTAAAAATGCTTGCAAGTGAAAGAGAACGGAAAACAGAACACAAAATGCAAAAACAGGATTTCAGAAAATAGGATCCCCGCTCGAGCGTGGACTTCCCCGCTCGAGCGGACCCTTAGGTCTGCAAAAGTACTGGTTGCCTTCAATTCCAGCTCGAGCGTGAACTCGGCCGCTCGAGCGGACTGCCTGTCTACATAGCTCCCCGCTCGAGCGTCAACTTCCCCGCTCGAGCGGGAACCATGTCTGCAGAAAATGCTGGGAGCTCGATTTCTCCGCTCGAGCGTCAGGTTCCCCGCTCGAGCGGACATCAAAATTCTGGGTTTTCCAGATTGTGTTCTTGAGCTCCCTTCAACATTCAAACCGTCATTTCATGCTTTTGGTGGCTCCAATTTCACATATACTTGTACTAACATGGTATAAACACCAAAATACATCTTCATGGAGCCCAATTTCATAAATCAAATACATGCATGGCTCAATTTAATTCAAGCTCAATTCTATCATACACATTCATGCATTCCAGAGCTCCTATCTTTAATTATTCAACATGCATGCTAATCTTGACTTCATTTTCATTCCAAATAATGCAAATGGTGCTCATTCTCATGGAGCTCAACAAAAACATGCTTGCATGTAAGATTTAACACCTTTATTTCCATATTCAACTTAATACATGCATGATTATGCAAAATCATGGTGATCTTACACATACATGTGCACATTAGCTTCAAATTCATCAATTATAGCACAGCTCTTGTTCTTGATCACCAATAAATCTTTAATTCACAAAATCACAAGTTCAATCTCATGAATTTACTCACCTAGGAGCCTTAAACACCCAAGCTCTAGCCAAATCTTGAGCTAAATCCCCAATTTCCCAAGCTTGAGCCAAAAATTACACAATTCTCTCCTTCTCTCTCTCTCTATAGCCGGCTCTCTCTCTTTATTTTGAGTCCCAAATTCAGCCAAATGAAATGAAGAAGAGAGGATGGAGAGTGTAGTGACTTAACAACAAAACCCACTAAGGCCAATATAATATTAATAATGTAATTGGGCTCTAATTCATCAATTTAATCAACTTAATTTGACCCGAATCAATTTCTAATTAAATTTCACCGTAGGCTCTAAAAATTATGCCGACCACAATGGCGTAATCAATTTCGGGTTCTGTGGCCGACAAGGCCTCCAATTTAATTTCCGAAGTGGTAAAATCAAACAGATATTCCTACGGTGAACAGATAGAAATTCAAAACCACATATTTTCACATAATGGCATACAAAACCATAACAAACACATAATCACATCTTATTAAGGACCAATTAACATATTACGGGACAGGGGTATTACACTATCATTCTTGCATGCATAGACCATGTTTCCATGGGTTTTTGGGCTTTATTTGGCATGTCATACCTCTGAATTTTGCTGGTTTAGTGGCCTCTTGATTACCTCACAAGCTTGTAGTGCAAATCCTCTTTACTAGCTTACATTGCATGCTATTTTGGCCTTTGATTCTGACACTTTTTGGCCATGATTTGAACTGATTTTGTGCATTTTTTGCACTGCCTTAGCTCTATTTTTAAGCCTCATGGTCGAATGATGCTTGCTATGCATGGTTGTAGTTCAATATCCTTGCCTAGCTTTGAGGTTTGGAGCCTATCGCATGCTTATGTTGAGTCGTTTCCATGTTTTGGGGCCATTGTGCATCATATTTCAGAGCTTACATGTATGCCATATTCCCATGTTTTCCACTCTTTAAATGCATTTGAGAGTGGTGCTTGTATGCCTCGTTTTTGGACCATTGGATGAGCTTCATTTCTATGCATTTTGAGCCATCATTTTAGACCATTTTCCCACTGTCTTGGACCTGCCTAGGGACTGTTTGGGACTGGTTTTGCCATTTGTGCATTGCTTTGTGTATCTATAGTGTAATGCGCTTCACTAGTTTCGGTATTCGGGCCATCTAGCATGCATTGTGTGAAGTGTTTGCATGATTCGGGACTATCTTATATGTAATTTCAGAGATGGAAAATGTGTGATTGTATGCCATATTTCATCCCTTGCCATGCTATGATAGAGTTGCATTCGGTGCCTTAGGTTTCGTCTCTTGCATTGGTGCATGTTTGCATGTGTTTCTGCTGCCTAATTCCATCATGTTTGGCCACTAATTTGAGTGTGGCTGAGGCCCACTCATTTTAGTTTAAGTCCATCTTGCATTATGTATGCCATATCCATGTTGTCGCATGCTCAATCGTCGCATTGTGTATGCTTTGTTCATGTCTTCATGCATGTCCATCTTTGTATGTGCATTGCGTATGCCATATAATTCACGTGCATCGAGTATGCCATTTGTAGTTCATAGCATTGCATATGCTAGTCGCATCTTTGCATGTCATTCCTTGCATGTTTGCATGTCTTAGTTGCATTTCGTTTAGGATTGCATGCTAGTCGCATTGAGTATACCATGTATATTGCATTATGTTTGGAATAGAGTTAGTCCAAACATAGGAAACGAGGGACGTTTCACACTCCAAGTGACGAAACGTGCCTCGATTCTTGGTCGCCGACACTCCGGGTTACCCATGATGGAGTTTAGGCCTTATTGTGTTTATATGTGCATTCATTTTACATCAAGTCGTGCAGTCTGACTCCTCGGCCATCATGCATTGAGATGCGTGATTGGTGGCACGAGGATCAAGAACCACACTCCCTGGAGCTTGTGCAATGATAGGGAGAGTGGTCATGCACACATATGTTGAAAATACTTTGCCATGCCCCTTTCTCGTTCTCTGTTGCAGTAAACCAGAAACCAGCAGCAAAAACTGGTCAGCAGCCTTCTAGAGCTTTGTACAGTATTCCGAGACCAATTGCCAATAGAGGCAAATCGGGGCATCGCGATGGATTTCCCGACAAGGCGAATCGGGCATGCATACATCCCTATCATCCGGAATAGAGCTGAGGCAGTTTGTTTTTGTTTAATTTGCATGCTAGCTTATTCATCTTAGTTAATTTGTTAATTAATTAGGGTTGTGTAATAATTAGCTGTAATTCGTTATTTATTCGGATGTGTATTATTTATTCGAACCTTCCAAGGAGGGCAATGTTGTAATAAGTGTTTGTGTGTGTGATGTATGTCTTCCAACCCCACGTCTTTCTCCCTTTTATTTACCAGCTTACGATGGTTAGTTTTAGGGCATATTTCAATTAGCATCTATATGATTGCATGTTTGCATTCATTCATCTGTATTGCATGCACCGAGCTCGGCGCATCATACTAACTGCATTGTATTTCAATTCCAAGTTGAATACGTGTATCAGTTATTGCATTTCATATGCCATTTTAGAATAGCCGAGCCTATCTTAGTTGCATTTTTGCATGTGTTGCATTAGGCATTTCAGCATAGTTAGGATTCATGCATGATTTCTAATTAGCTTCTTTCTTTGCCTTGGAGTACTCGGTAAGTATTTAGGCTTTAGCATCCTTGCATGTATATGAGTGACTGCCATGATAGCATGCTTACCATGAGGCTATTTGCTTATGTGATATAACTGCCTGAATGCTTGTCGGTGGAGGTTAGGCTATTTGAATTGGAACAATGCATTGAATGAGAGTTTTAAGCCCACTTGAGAGTGGCAAAATCATGTTTTCTAAGCCCACCCGAGAGTGGCAAAATCCATGTCTTAGCCTACTTGCAAGTAGCACCTTCAAACCGTTTTTCAAAACGAACGTGAGATGTTTTGTTCCAATTCAGGCGACCCAGTCTATACTTGTATGCTGTGAGCTTCACATAGTAATTCTAGGCTAATAACCGGAATAAGAGTACATATGTTTTCAAAACTCGATATCATTCTTAGTAGTGGCCGATCTTTGATCGGGCGAGCTGGGGTGCTCATAGCTGACCTTCCCCAATCGTACCCAAGTTCCCGAGCCGAGGCAACTTTGGTGATGACGGACACGTGGCCTTAGGCAACAAGTCAGGGTTTCCTAAATTCTCCCAAAATAAATATTTAGGTGGGGACTCTATATCTGGCAAAGCAATCCATGTTTGGCACTTCTTTCTAAAAATCAGTTTTTCAAAAACGATTTGCCGGATTTGGACTCTTTTATGATTCATCGGTCTTGCATTGCACTCTGCGAGATTAGATACCGGACCGTGACATTAAGTCCTGAACTGTAGTAAGCCCCAATGAACAAAAGAGGATTCCCTCCCGGCACGTTCAGGGACCTCTACAGTATGCTTAGCTTGTTTTAGCTTTATTTCAGTGTGTATTAGGCTTTTTTTTCCCATAATATACCTCTATTTCAAGTTGGTTTGATGGCCTCTTATATGCTTCATATACTTGTCTTGCAATCCTCTTGTTTGCTTTAACATGCATCATGCTTTGACATGTCTTTCTAGCATGATTTTGGCTCGACTCCATGAAGCTTTTAGCCTTGTTTTACCATGCTAGAGCTCTGTTTTGCCTTGTCTTGGTCATGCTTGCATTGTTTTGTATAGCCACCATGTAATCTAGCATGTTAGCTTTGAGTGTCCAAGTCACTAGTACGCTTTACTTGGGTCATTTAAGTGATTTGGCATCACTTGTTATGTTATTTCAGTCCATATAGTATACTTGTACACTTGAACTTATCACTCCTTTAATGTGTTAAAGGGTTTGCCTCTTATGCCTCATGAAAGGACCATTGTGTATGCCTCCATGTTTAGGCTTCTAGGATGACATTTCAATGTATTTTTGGTCTTGTTCTAATATGCCATAACTCTGATTTTGGTTGCTTAAACCATACCATGTTTGGTTTTGATAGGTGTAGTGTAATACCCCTTTTGTAGCCTTGCATGCTCCATATTTTGAACCCACCTTTCTAACATGTTTTGACCTTGGCCATTGCATGTTTTAGGCTCATCTTGACATGATTTAGGACTGTTTTGGGTTATACTTGCCATATGCTCTTTGTTTTATGTAGCTTTGGTTCAAGTCCCTTTACTAGTCTTAGGCTTTAAGCCTTATGCATGCTATGATTATGATTATATGTGTGATTTGGCATCATTTCTAACATCATTTTAGAGCATGTAGTGTTGTCACACTTGCATGCTTTTCACTCTTTTAAGTGTGCTTAAGAGTTGTGACTTCATGCCCAGGTGATAGGCCAATTAGCATGCATGTTTGTATATGCTTTTGTCCCACATTCCTTTGCATTTGGGCCACTGAGTTGGGCCTATTTGAGAGCTGTCCATTTTGGTTTAAGTCCATCCTTTGCATGTTGTTGCATGCTTGTTGCATATTTAGTACCTTGCATGTTGTTGCATGCTAGTATGTTGCTTGCTTATCCCTTTATCATGTTGTCACATACTTGTCGCATTTTGTATGTTGTTGCATACTTGTACACCTTTGCATGCCTTGCATGCTTCAATGTTCATGTTGCATCTTGCATACTTGTTTAGGTTACATTGTGTTTGGCATGCTTGTCGCCATTAGTCATGTATGGCATCGTCATTAACATGCTTATGTTGCATTGCATTTGCATCATGCTTGAGTTACTTGTATGCTTGCTTGCATGCTTAGATTGCATAGCATTGTGTGTGCATCCCTTGCCTCTTGATCAAGCATGATAGAGGTTGGGGCCCCTTATATGTTGTGTGCATTTCATTTCATATAAATTGCACACTTGGCTCCTTGGGCCATCATGCAATAAAATGCGTGATTGGTGGTCCGAGGGTCGAGAACCATACTCCCTTGAGTTCATGACAAGATAGGGAGGATGGTTGTGCATACATTGTCTTGAAAATGCATTGCCATGCTTTGTTTGTCCTCTGCTGCAGGAAAACAGCATTCTGCAGGAAGATATGGCCGGTTGGCCATCTTCAGTGCCGGTCGGCTACAAACATCCGTCCGAGAGCCTTACATATGGTCAATGACCACTATCCCTTGGGCGATGGCCCTATCTCTTGGCCAATGGACTCTCAACATGTCCCCAAGGTGGTTCAGAAGTGTCACAGAAGTTGGCACAGTTTTCAGAGGTACAGAGCAATGCAAACAGAGGCAACATGAAGCATGGCAATGGATTTCTGAGCGAAGCCGATCGAGCATGCATTAATCCCTCTTCCCGAGGCTGCTTTACTATTTTCATAGCTTAATTAATTTGTTTAATTAGTTAAGAGTTGTGTAATAATTAATTATTATGTTAGTTAGTTAATTAGTCGATTTGTATTATTCTTTCGGACCCTCTGTCGAGAGGGCCAATTTTGTAATAAGCGTGCGTGTGTGCGATGCATGTCTTCTAACCTCCACTTCTTTCTCCCTTTTACTTATCTGCTTTCAATGGTTAGTTTTAAGGCATGTTTCAACTAGCATCCTTATGCTATGCATGCTTGCATCCATTCATTTGCATTGTATGCACCAGGCTCAGTGCATCATACTAACTGCATTGTATTTCAATTCCAGTTTGAATATATGTATCAATTGTCGCATCTCATATGCCATTTTAGAATAGCCGAGCCTATTTCTAGTTGCAATTTGCATGCGATGCATTAGCCATTTTAATATGAACTAGGATCATGCATGATTTCTAACTAGTTTCTTGTTTTGGCTCGAAGTACACTGTGAGTGTTTATGCTTTAGCATCTTGGATGTGTGTGAGTGTTAAACATGACAACATGCTTGCCATGAGGCTAATTGCTTATGTGATATAATTACTTGAATGCCTGTGGGTGAAGGTTGGATTATTTGAATTGGGACGATTCATTGAAATCCGTGTTTTAGCCTACTTGCGAGTAGAAAACTTCAAACCATTTCCAAACAAACGGATATGCGATGCTTTGTTCAAAATTAGGCGATCTGGTCTATACTTGTGTATTGTGCGCATCACATAGTAAATTCTAGCTAATTAATCGGAATAAGAGCACATGTGTTTTCAAAAACAAGATATCATGCTTAGTACAGGCCGATCTTCGGATCGGGCGAGCGGGGGTGCTCATAGATGACCTTCCCCAATTGTACCCAAGTTCTCGAGCCGAGGCAACTTTGGTGATGACGGACACGTGGCCTTAGGCAACGAGTCAGGGTTTTCTAAATTCTCCCAAAACAAAATATTTAGGTGGCGACTCTGTATCTGGCAAAGCAGTCCATGTTTGGCACTTTTTTCTTAAAAATCAGTTTTTGAAAACGATTTGCCGGATTTGGACTCTTTGGTGATTTATCGGTCTCGCATTGCACTTTTCGAGATTAGATTCAGAACCGTGACATTTGAGTCCGAACTGTAGTAGCATGAGGCCCAAGGGTACGTTAGAGAGCTTGACTCGAACTCATGATATCTTGTTTTGATTACACTTATGTGTCTCTTTGCATTGCATTTGCATTGGTGTGCCTAGGACACCGTGTTTGCCATATGCTACTCCTGAACGGTTTACTGGAGGCTCGCTTCGAGAAACCTGCCAAAAGGTTGACCGGTTGCGGGCTCTACCACGATGGGAACACAAACCCCGGTTTTTACCGGGGCACCCTTTTTGACTATTCAACCTAGTGCATATTCGGAATCCATAGTGATTATTCCAATCTAAGATAGGTTGCTACCCGATTATAGGTTGTTTGAAACCGCTGCATGCGTAGTGAAACTTTAGCTCCTGACAAAATAGGACGGGGAAACCCTACCCTAACATAGGGGTGCTTTGGCTCTCATTTGCTTGCTATGTGCTTTTAGAGTATGCCTCTACAGGAATGCACGTATCAGTTTGCAAATCTGGGTATCAAGCCTGCGGGCATTAGTATTTTGGATATCAGTTATATCTGCGGGTATCAGATTCAGTTTTGGGCTAGTGAATTTGGGAACAGTGATCAGTGGTTGAGAACAGTTCGTTCAATGCGTGTTTGCCAACTATGTGTTGTGTTTGCTGTCCATTTTTCTGTTCATTATTTCCTTATTGTGATTTATTTATCTTTTTGCAAGGTAGTTTAGCACCATTGCATCCGACCGGTTAGATATTCCCCAAGCATTCTGGGTCAGAGATCGTAGACTTAATCGATCTAGGGATCTGATAGACGGACAAGCAATATTCCTTTCTTTACCCCCGGTTACCAGACAGAGGTCAAGAGGACGTAGTGTATCGGTGCAGCGGTCGCCAGATCAGTGGTCTACCTCGTTAGTGAACAGTCAGGCTGAGGTCTCAGTTTCTATTAAAAGGACAGATATACCGGGTATTCAGCTAGAACAGCACAATATGGCAGGCATGGAGGAAATGATGCGTCAACTCCAGGAGAGTATGAAAACCATGCAGCAGGATGCTGCCCGTCAAACAGAATTTGCCAAGCAACAGGCCGAGGTCATGGCCTAACAGGCATAATTAATTGCCAGGCTACAGCAGCAACTGAAGCATCTGCTTCATACCAAGTTCCGCCCCCACCAAGAGTTCCCATACTCGGGGAGACAACACCCGTCTAGGATGATACTGACGTTCCAATAGGGCCGGCTCCGCCCCCAATTCTACCCCAGCTATCCAAAGTACAAACTAACTAGTCGGATTCTCCCTTTGAGTTCGAGGTGGACCCCACAGCATTAAAAGTGAGTAAGCTTGAAAAGCTGTTCAAGAAATCTCAAGGTGTGAAGTCCAATCCGGATATTGAGGATGGGTACACCGACTCGGCCGTGACGCTGCCAGACCGGTTTAAAATGCCACACATAAATCGTTTCGATCGGTCTGGAGATCCTATGGTGCATTTGCGGCTGTTTTCGGACATACTAAGGCCAATGGGCCTCACCAGATTGCAGAAGCTTTCCTTGTTTGGCCGGACCCTATCGGGTGTAGCGGCTATTTGGGATGCAAAATTAGAAGACTCTGTCAAAAGGAGTTGGGAGGAGATGGCCGAGGCCTTCATAGCTCAATACTCCTACAATACACAGATTGAGATTACAACCCGTGATCTCGAGACAACTAGGTAGGAGCCTAAGGAGAGTTTCTTCGATTTTGTGACCCGGTGGAGGGCCAAAGCCTCAATGATGACCATCAGGCCCGTTGACAAAGATCAGATTCGGATGGTTGTGCACAACTTCCAGCCAAAGCTTATGCAAAAGATGATCGTTCTTCCCCTCCCCACCTTTACAAATCTACATGAGATAGGGGTGCAGATCGAGGATGTTATGAAACAAGGTCTGATTGATCAGGATAGAGAGCAGCCCAAGAGGGCTTTCAATCGAAATACAAATGTAGGCACAAGCAGTGCTGTAGCTGGCTGATCTTCAGATGTGAGAACGGTCACCACCACCCCCCCAAGAACCCTTGCAGCTACGCCATTCACCGGTGCATCCGGAAGTAGCTCACAAACAACCAAGTATTCACCGTGAGGCCAAAGAACCTTCACTCCACTATACATGCCCCCGTCCAAAGCTCTGGGGGTTTTGATCAGGAAAGGGCACTTGAAGCCCCTAGAGCCGCAGCCATTACCAGAAAAACTCCCTGCTTCCCATAACCCGGCCAAGTACTGCGCCTTTCATCAATAGCATGGTCATGACACCGACCAGTGCTTTTGATTGCGTTATGAGATTCAAGACCTCATTGACAACAGGGTAATAATGCCTCCGGAGAAACCGAATGTCATAACCAACCCTCTCCCACCACATAACCAAGCTTCACCTCCCAAACGCATCAATCTAATCCAAACTGGGACTGTATCATACGACCTTAGTATATATATCACCCATTCTCACCTACCTAAGCCGGTGGTGTTCATTCCTAACAGCACTGATTTGTGCGTGTTGGACATCTCGCAAACCCAGCTTGAGACGGTGGTGGTGGCCATCGAAGAGAGAAGTAGGTCAACTGCAGGTGCAGATCAGAATGATTATACAGAGCCTAAAGAGTCTTAGAGCTTCATGAACAACCCGAGCGATTACATTATATCAGCAGGCCAGGCTAGGCCGGACGTGGAATTACCAGTAGGGGAAGAGATTTATGTAGTACATGAAGATGGACTTAATCAGGGTCTGGATGACCTGGCAGAACTAGCAGAGGATATTGCTAACCTTCGGTTTTTCGACGAGTGGGACTCAGGGGACGTGGCAATCAATTGGTTTTATGAGTCAGCAGAGTCTACTGGGTGGCTTGACGACTAGCCAGATATTGTTGAACAACCTCAGTTAGAACAATATCCGTTAGGGACGAATATATCAACTGTGGCCGGAAGGGCCGAAGAGCATAGTGCATCGCTGGAGAGCACCGGTGTAAGGAATTTTGCTCAGGATCTGGGTAGTTTGGGAACAGAAGAAACTGAACAGTAGGCTGTACTAAAGCAGTTTGAGCAGGAAAGGGTCGAAAATTCTGAGAGGACTAGAAAAGCCAAAGCCCCTGTGGGGACGGAACGTGCTGCAGGCACACGAATGGAAGGTGCTGTGGGCACAGGAATAGTTGTAACAGAGTCGGACCGGTGTCTGTCGGCTGCTAATGGCATGTGGTGGGAAGATGATGATCTATGTCTCGCCCACACAGATGAAGACTGGGGGAATAACCAGCCGGATGATACCTGGTACATTGGCGAAGTTGACCACATGACTAGGAGCGGGCGGTCTTTCAAGCCCCCGCACTTAGATCAACCAGAGGCGTCCGGAAAGGACAAGGAAGCGGAAAAGCAGAAAGAAAAGCTCCTCGAAGAAGAGGCTGTGCTGAAACAGCTCAAGAAGATACAAGCAGACGTCTCCATCTGGGGACTGCTTATGGCTTCAAGAGTTCATAGACAGGCTGTCTTTTCAGCAATGGACAAGGCCAAACTCTTAATTGACACCATGCTTGAGCAGCTAGTAGGATTGGTTTTTCCGGGAGGAGCTTCCCCGACGTTGACCTTTTCTGACAAGGAACTACCGCCTGAGGGGGCAAATCACAACAAACCTCTCTACATCTCTGTGGAATGTAGAGACAAATGGATACCGGTGGTTCTTGTCGATACAGGATCCTCTCTACAGATACACATGCGTACATTTGCACATAGGCACATTGTTATATTCCCATTTTATGTATTGTCAAGGCACAATTAATCACATACGTAACAGATGATTGCATACTTATCAAATATCAAATACTGAACATTTACTAAGTAGTTGTATACTCAAATCACGTTCATATTTCACATAGACACCCATTTGCAGAATCGAATGCACATAAGCAACTTTTCCTTACTCATATGTTCACGTATGTGCATTATAACAAAACAAACTTGGTGTACACATTAGTGTAACACTTCATATCTCATATAATCACATGTTCTCACCATCTGATTAAACTTGCGTTATACTTTATACCAAAGATTCACAAGTATGCATATACTAAAGAGCGTACGTATTCAAATAATTTGCAATGCAAGCAAATTACAAACTTATAATACATAATTGTTCACATTAAACATTTAAGCGTATTCTTGATGCCTTCAGATTCATACTTATCACATGAATGCATCCTAGATCTTCTCTAGACGCTTATTGCTCTTTTGGACAATTGTGTGAGTTATTAACTCGTGCTCTGATACCACTCTGTCACGACCGTCGAACCCGCCCCTATGGGTTAAGGTCATAACCGGTGAGTAATCACGAGATTACCTACGGCCTCAAACCAAATAAGACGAAACTCATTAGAGTAAAGGGGCCAAACGGAAGCAAAATTAAAACTTTGTCCACATTTACATATGTTAATAACTCACAACAGAAAGTATAGTAGCATAAGGTTCTGTACAAACAGGATCATTCAAATCTAAGTCAGCCAAACAAAACTATACACAGACGTATACCAAAGTCCTCGCCAACATGACGAAATACACAGAAAGGCAAAAGGGTAAAAACGTGTCTCGTGCGTGAGACGCAAGAGCTGACTCTTCAAAACTTTGGTTGTTCCATACAAACTTCGCTGAGGCTAGGTCTGGACCTGTCTTGGCTCACCTACAAACACATGAATGAGCGTGAGCAAAAGCCCAGTGAATAATATCAAATAAAGAATATACATTGGAACAATATACCTTGAACGACCTTGGGCCCAGTTTATATTTCTAACTAATACACACATACATAGACACATGTAAGCTAAGTAATTGCGGTTCCAAACACATCATACGGCCTCGGGCCCAATTCATTCGTATCATTCAGGTCAAACTAACCTTTAGCCCATTCATACTTTCATGTCAAACTGTTATTCGTGTCAAACTATCGTTCGTGTCAAACTGTTATTCTTGTCAAACTGGCCTTTGGCCCATTCATTTATTCATGTCGAAACGGCCTCTAGCCCATTCATTTATTCATGTCGAAACGGCCTCTGGCCCATTCATTCATGTCAAAACGGCCTCTGGCCCATCCATTCATTATTGTCAGAACGGCCTCTGTCCCATCCATTCGTTCTTGTCAGAACAGCCTCTAGCCTATCCATTCGTTCTTGTCAAAACGGCCTCTGGCCCATCCACCCATCCACTCATTCTTGTCAAAATAGCCTCTGGCCCATCCATTCATTCTTGTCAGAACGACCTCTGGCCCATCCATTCGTTCTTGTCAGAACAGCCTCTAGCCCATCCATTCATTCTTGTCAAAACGGCCTCTGGCCCATCCATTCATTCTTGTCACAACGGCCTTTGGCCCATCCATTCATTTTTGTCAAAACGGCCTCTGGCCCATCCATTCGTTCTTGTCAGAACGGCCTCTGGCCCATCCATTCATTCTTGTCAAAACGGCCTCTGGCCCATTCATTCAAATCAAAACGGCCTCTGGCCCATTCATTCATGTCAAAACGGCCTTTGGCCCATTCACTTGGTATAGCAAACATTGTCCACCAATTGAATCAATGAATCTTATAAACCTTATATAGACGTAAGCAATTGGACAATAACATATTTTAGATATCTTTGTTAAGATATTACTCACAGTGATCGGCTGACTGATTTGCCCTGGAGCTTGACCCTACACATTACATAACACATATGGGTCACAACCGATTCAATCCGTTCTTAATTCACATATTCCTCTTTAGGCTTAATTCTTATTCTTCTAACTCATTTACAATGCTCAATGTATGCTTAAGAGTACTTAGAAGTGAAAGGGGACGGAAAACAGAACACAGAATGCATTTTCAAAATTTTAAAAAAGAGGGTCCCCGCTCGAGCGTGGACTTCCCCGCTCGAGCGGACCCATGAGGTCTGCAAAAGTACTGGATGCATCGAATTTACGCTCGAGCGTGAAGTCTGGCGCTCGAGCTGAAGGTCTGTATACATAGCTCCCCGCTCGAGCGTGAACTTCCCCGCTCGAGCGTGAGCTTCCCCGCTCGAGCGAACACCATGTCTGCAAAAAGTTCTAGGAGCACGTATTTCCCACTCGAGCAGCAGTTTCCACGCTCGAGCGAACACCAAAAATTTTGGGTTTTCCAACAATGTTCTTGAGCCGAAATTTGACATTCAAAGGTTCCACAACACATGATTTCAGTTCAAAAACATGCAAACACATTATATTACATGAGAGTATAAAAGTATGACACCAAATTGTTCGAAGTCATCATTTAATTCCCAAATAGATCAACATTTCTTTCGTATGATCAAAATCCAAACATTCAAACTTCATACCAATTCCAAAACTTCTTCAATCATGCATGCATGTCAAATTTTGACTTCATTTCTGTTACAAATGGTACAAATGATGCTCCAAATTAGGAAGCTACACAAAACTACTCATGCATGTAAGGTTTGATGCTCCATTCTTCATATTTAACATGCTACATGCTAGAACTCCCAAAATTGTAACAATTATGCACATGCATGTTCATTTTAACTTCAAATTCAGCTCAATCTTAGCCATGAGCTACCATACCACTTGATTTCACAAAATTACATACTCAATTCATAAATCAAGAATTGATTACTCACCTAGAAGCTTTAAACACTCAATGTTCTTTGAGTTTTAACTTCTAATTTCACAATCTTGAATCAAAATGCATAACTCCTCCTCCTCTCTCTCTAGAATCGGCCCTCTCTCTCCCTCTTTAGAGAAATCTCAGCCCAAATGGATAAAAAGAGGAATTGAGTGCATTGTGCCCTTTTTTGTAAGTCCGACTAGTCAAAATTATTAATATTAAATAATTGGACACTTAATTAATGGTTCTGAATCTAATTATTTTGATCCGAAACAATTTTCAATTAAATTTCACCGTAGGCTCTAAAAATTATGCCAATCATAATGGCGCAATCAATTTCGGTCTTTACGGCCGATAAGGCCTTCAATTTAACGTCCAAAGAAGATAATCAACAGATATTCCTACGGTGAACAGATAGAAATTCAAAACCACATATTTTCACATAATGGCACACAAAATCATATCAAACACATAATCGCATTCATAATAAGGACCAATTAGCTAAATACAGAACAGGGTTATCACACACCCCCTCCATACACCTGTATGGAGGGATTGGTCCCTTGCCTTAGCTTGCTTAGGAAGCTTAAAATTTGGACTTCTATAAGAAGGGAGCTCCTCCTCCCTTCTCAGAGGTTTTGAAATTGAGGGTTAGAGAGTTGTATCTATCTATCTCTATATCTTCCTCTCTTTACATATTTGTGTGTGCATTTGTGCTTTAAAGGGTGTTTTGTTCTCACTATTGCACACAAACACCTAGCAATACACCATCATTGGTTGCTGAGGTACTAGGGGGTTCGTTTTAGAGTTCTTGGGCTGGTTTTGACCAGAGAAGGGTGTTGGTGTTGTGTTCTTGGAGGTGTTCTTCAAGGGTGAGCAAACTTGCTTTTAATACCCCATTCTTGCTTAAGCTTTTAGCCCTTCTTGCTTATTGTTTTAAGCTTAGCTATTAATTGATAAAAGTTCTGTTTTTACTTGCTTTAGACCTTTGTTTAAGGTCTCTTCTTGGTTTGGGGTTGTTTACCCCCTCAAAGGCCTTGTTAGGCCTTGTTTTAGGCCATCCATTTTGGCCTTTGTTCTTAGCTTTGCATGACCTTTCTACCACTGAAATCCAAAGGATTTTCAGTGGTGGAAAGGTGGTTTTGAGGTCTTAAATAGGAGAGGGTCATTCCCTCTCCTTGTTGTCTTGAATGCTTACATAAATGGCTTATGTTGGTGGCTTGTATGCTTAGCTTTGTTTTAGCTTTATTTTAGTGTGTATTAGGCTTTGTTTTGCCATAATATACCTTTATTTAAAGTTGGTTTGATGCTCTCTTATATGCTTCATATACTTGTCTTGCAATCCTCTTGCTTGCCTTAATATGCATCATGCTTTGACATGTCTTTCTAGCATGATTTTGGCTCGACTCCATAAAGCTTTTAGCCTTGTTTTACCATACTAGAGCTCTGTTTTGCCTTGTCTTGGTCATGCTTGCATTATTTTGTATAGCCACCATGTAATCTAACTTTTTAGCTTTGAGTGTCCAAGTCACTAGTACGCTTTACTTGGGTCATTTCAGTGATTTGGCATCACTTGTTATGTTATTTCAGTCCATATAGTATGCTTGTACACTTGCACTTATCACTCCTTTGATGTTTTAAAGGGTTTGTGTCTTATGCCTCATGAATGGACCATTGTGTATGCCTCCATATTTAGGCTTCTAGGATGACATTTCAATGTATTTTTGGTCTTGTTCTAACATGCCATAACTCTAATTTTGGTTGCTTAAATCATACCATGTTTGGTTTTGATAGGTGTAGTGTAACACCCCTTTTGTAGCCTTGCATGCTCCATGTTTTGAACCCACCTTTCTAGCATGTTTTGACCTTGGCCATTGCATGTTTTAGGCTTATCTTGACATGATTTAGGACTATTTTGGGTTATACTTGTCATATGCTCTTTGTTTTATGTAGCTTTGGTTCAAGTCCCTTTACTAGTCTTAGGCTTTAAGCCTTATGCATGCTATGATTATGATTATATGTGTGATTTGGCATCATTTCCAACATCATTTCATAGCATGTAGTGTTGTCACACTTGCATGCTTTTCACTCGTTTAAGTGTGCTTAAGAGTTGTGTCTTCATGCCTAGGTGATAGGCCAATTAGCATGCATGTTTGTATATGCTTTTGTCCCTCATTCCTTAGCATTTTGGCCACAGATTTGGGCCTATTTGAGAGCTGTCCATTTTGGTTTAAGTCCATCCTTTGCAAGTTGTTGCATGCTTGCCTTGCATGTTGTTGCATGCTTGTTGCATATTTAGTACCTTGCATGTTGTTGCATGCTTGTATGTTGCATGCTTATCCCTTTATCATGTTGTCACATGCTTGTCGCATTTTGTATGTTGTTGCATACTTGTACACCTTTGCATGCCTTGCATGCTTGAATGTTCATGTTGCATCTTGCATACTTGTTTAGGTTACATTGCATTTGGCATGCCTGTCACCATTAGTCTTATATGGCATCGTATTAACATGCTTATGTTGCATTGGATTTGCATCATGCTTGAGTTGCTTGTATACTTGTTTGCATGCTTAGGTTGCTTAGCATTGTGTGTGCATCCCTTGCCTCTTGATCAAGCATGATAGAAGTTGGGGCCCCTTATATGTTGTGTGCATTTTATTTGATATAAATTGCACACTTGGCTCCTTTGGCCATCACGCATTGAAATGCGTGATTGGTGGTCCGAGGGTCGAGAACCATACTCCCTTGAGTTCATGACATGATAGGGAGGATGGTTGTGCCTACATTGTCTTAAAAATGCATTGTCATGCTCTGTTTGTCCTCTGCTCCAGCAAAACAGCATTCTACCCGAAGATATGGCCGGTCGGCCATCTTCAGTGCCGGTCGGCTACAAACATTCGGCCGAGAGCCTTACATATGGTCGATGACCACTATCCCTTGGCCGATGGCCCTATGTCTTAGCCGATGGACTCTCAGCATGTCCCCAAGGTGGTTCAGAAGTGTCACAGAAGTTGGCACAGTTTTCAGAGGTACAGAGCAGTGCAAACAGAGGCAACGTGAAGCATGGCAATGGATTTTCGAGTGAAGCCGATCGAGCATGCATTTTTCCCTCTTCCCGAGGCTGCTTTACTGTTTTCATAACTTAATTAATTTGTTTAATTAGTTAAGAATTGTGTAATAATTAACTAGCTTGTTAGTTAGTTAATTAGTCGATTTGTATTATTCTTTCGGACCCTCCATCGAGAGGGCCAATTTTGTAATAATTGTGCGTGTGTGCGATGCATGTCTTCCAACCTCCACTTCTTTCTCCCTTTTACTTACCTGCTTTCAATGGTTAGTTTTAAGGCATGTTTCAATTAGCATCCTTAAGCCATGCATGTTTGCATCCATCCATTTGTATTGCATGCACCAGGCTCGGTGCATCATACTAACTGCATTGTATTTCAATTCCAATTTGAATATATGTATCAATTGTCGCATCTCATATGCCATTTTAGAATAGTCCAGCCTATGTCTAGTTGCACTTCGCATGCGATGCATTAGCCATTTTAACATGAACTAAGATCATGCATGATTTCTAACTAGTTTCTTATTTTGACTCGAAGTACACTGTGAGTGTTTATGCTTTAGCATCTTGCATGTATGTGAGTGTTAAACATGACAGCATGCTTTCCATAAGGCTAATTGCTTATATGATATAACTGCCTAAATGCCTGTGGGGGAAGGTTGGATTACTTGAATTGGGACAATTCATTGAAATCCGTGTTTTAGCCTACTTGTGAGTAACAAACTTCAAACCATTTCCAAACAAACGGATATGCGATGCTTTGTTCCAAATTAGGCGATCTAGTCTATACTTGTATATTGTGTGCATCACATAGTAAATTCTAGCTTATTAATCGGAATAAGAGCACATATGTTTTCAAAAACAAGATATCATGCTTAGTATAGGCCGATCTTCGGATCGGGCAAGCGGGGGTGCTCATAGATGACCTTCCCCAATCATACCCAAGTTCCCGGGCCGAGGCAACTTTGGTGATGACGGACACATGGCCTTAGGCAACGAGTCAGGGTTTCCTAAATTCTTCTACAACAAAATATTTAGGTGGCTACTCTGTATCTGGTAAAGCAATCCATGTTTGGCACTTCTTTCTTAAAAATCAGTTTTCCAAAACAATTTGCCAGATTTAGACTTTTTGGTGATTTATCGGTCTCGCATTGCACTTTGCGGGATTAGATTCAGAACCGTGACATTTGAGTCTGAACTACAGTAGCATGAGGCCCAAGGGAGCGTCTACAGTAGGGTAGGTCATTTCTCTGATTGCCCCAGCGTCAAGCAATCGGTCAACCTCTTCGACAATGGCGGCAGCGTGTTCGACGGCTGACCGCCGGCTCTTTTGGATAATCGACTTGCATTTAGAGTCAACATTTAAACGGTGCTGCGAAACAAATGGTTCTACACCCGGCATCTCATATGGAGTCCATGTAAAAACATCAAGGTTGCCGAGCAAGAAGGAAATTAGCTGCTGTCTGTCGGCTTGATTCAGGGAAGCACCGACCATGAAGAACTTGTCTGGGTTTCCGTCAATATCAACTCGATCTAGGGCTTCTGTGGCCTTTTCACTTGGGAGCCACCCAACATCGTCGAGGCTCTCTTGATCCGGCACCTCAATAGAACTCACTTGCAACATTTTTGGTATCTTTCCAGTAAGGAGATAACATGCTTATGCCGATTTTTGGGAGCCACGGATTTGCTCAATGTTGCGTTCTATCGGGAAGTGTAGCAGCTGATGATAGGTGCTTGGCACGGCCTGCATAGTATGCAACCAAGTTCACCCCATGATGAGATTATACGGTGATGGCAGGTTGACGACCAAGAATTCCACATCCATTGTTTGGGAGCCCGCTCGAACGGGTAGTGTGATTTTCCCCAACGGGTATTCTGGATTGGCGTTGAAGCCGAATAGTGGATAAGGAGCCAGAGAAAGATCCGAATTCGAAGAAGCCGAGTTTGGTGAATGTCTTGTAATACATAACTTCCAATGTGCTCTCCGGATCAATGAGTACGCGCTCAATGGTGAATCGGTTTATGCGCAGTTCAATGACCAATGGATCAATATGGTACACACTATAAAATCAATTATCAAATATTTATTATAATTTTATATAATAAATAATAATAACTCCCAAGGTGGTTATTACCAATCACATTTTAAAAGGACCAAACAGTTAAACGTGAGTCATTAAACAAACTCAATATAAATTAAATCTAAGTCATGGGTCTCACCCATAAGTCAAATATGGTCCAATTATGAGTCTCACCCATAAGTCAAATCATGGTCCAAACACCCAAAACTCAATTTTAAATTTTGTTATAAATTAAACTGAACATCAATCAGTTCGTGAATTTTCATAAAATAAATACTCATCATTAAATTTTGAAATTTTTACCCGACATGCTAGACTCATATGGGAACAACATATAAAAATTACATAATTGTCTAAGATCAGAAACTATTTTTAAAAAATACAAAACCGAATTGTTTTCGCACAGAATTTACACGGCAATCAAATTCGAAAATTTGCTCAATTAAATTGTGCACTGGCTATTGAATTTTTTTTTTTTTGGGTCATTACACTTTTGGTGAGTGATTTGGAAAACTCTTGGAGGCACAGAGGGTGGTCACTACCATAGACACCAAGGGTCTCAATGAACCTTACTACGTGTTCTCTAACATTACCTTACATGTCGTCAAACTTCACAAACTTGGGTACTGTATACCCAGTTCGATATGGCATGAACAGTATCTCTTGAGGATATGGGGGCTTCATATCCGGATCTAGAAGAGACAACAGTTGTTTCTTGCTACACTCTTGCTCGAGCATAGAGTGGACATCGGCTATAGTAACAAAGTGATTGGGTTGGTAAGGGCCAGTCTATCCCTATGTAACCGAGCCAGCAGTTGTATCATTCACCTTAGGTACCATCAGAGGCACCTGGATCAGAGCTCGATCCTCAGAGAGTGGGTTTAGGACTACTGTAGGCGGAGGCGCCTGTACTAGAACTGGCCTGGACGCTATGGCCATAATGGCTTTGGTAAGAGTTTGCAAGGCTGTCAGGATTTCCCTCTACGTGTCTTGAAGTGACTGGACTACTTCGACTACAACACTGTGGTCATGGTCTTCAGTATGTGTTGCTCTGGCATTAGAAGAGCCTTGTTGTCGTGGTTGTTGTTGAACTTCATTTTTCGCCATCTTTTCTGGTGAAGTATGAAAACCACTACGGGTGTAGACCATCAACAAAGTCGCCTCTCTAGTGGAGTCACCAGAAATGCAAAGAGGTTCGATTTGATCAGTGATTAATAGAATAATTAGAGAGGCAAAACTATATTAGTGGTCCAACAAAGATAGAATGGCTGGTGGATGAGTAAACAAAACTCTAGGGAAGTTAGAGAATGAGCAGCTAGGTGAATGTAGAGCAAGTGTCTCAAGGAGAAGAGAATGATAGTGCACAAATGGGCAGCCTCTCTCCCAAATTCCCAGGAAATCATCTTTTGGACCTTGGGAAATGGGTCCTATTTATAGGCTTTTCCTTGGTACCAAAGGATACAAAGTGGCCAAATAAAGTAAAGACATGTGTCCCTAAGAATCACATGGAATATTCTGCCTTGCGTCACTAGGCTGACTGTGTCCCTCTACATGTACTGTGTACTATCTATTTGGCACAAATGCCTTGGCAAGTGCACTTGCGGTGGGAGTGTTTTCTGCTGTAACTTGCCTCCTTGGCCTAAACCTCAACGAATGCACTTGTGATGGTAATGTTTGTCACTGCACTTGCCTTTTTAGTTCAGTTTAGCCAAGACATGCATTCTTAGGATTTCATAGCCTGTTATCAGCCATGTTTTCATGTTCAATTCAGCGAAGCCTCCACCCTTAGCCACCTAACCACAAACTCCCCAGCTTCCGAGGGCGAAGGCCATAACCAAGCCTACTATCAGCTATGCTATGCCTTAGTACCAAGCCCAAAGGGGCTTCCTTGGTCCTGCCTATGTGACCAAGGCAAGTCTACGACTTGGATGGATGGAAAGTGAGTCCCTTGCACTTGAGTTTCCCTGCTCCCATCTTCGCGGAGTCACCGTGGTATACTGGTATCTCTGGGCTTGCTATCAGCTCCAACCGATAAGCTTTGAGGCCTGCTATCAGTGCTAGGCTAATAATGCTTTAGAGCCTTCTACTAGCGCCAAGCATTAGCCTCTATTTGTGGAGGGGGAGCTTCTCCCAGAGGCTACTATCACCTTGGTGGAGGTGTTCCCTCCGCAAGTTAGTTGCGACGGTTGTAGTTGTTGCGGTGGCTATTTCTTGTGGCAAGTTCAAATAACAGTGCCGACAATACTAGAGATGGTGGCGCCGACAAGGTACCTCTGCAACTTGACCACTATAAGTGCTGCCTCTGCAACTTAGTTGCTTTGGTTTTCTCTTTTTCTTAACAACTGCAGCTGGCGGTGGTACCAACAATACTTGGAATGGTGGCGTTGAGACAAAGTGCCTCGTCAACTTGACCGTTGCAAGTAATGCCTTTGCAACTTGACTTAGACATTTTCCCCTCATAGAGTCCGCTCGGACCCTTGGCAGGTCGGACCTACTGCGGCCCACTATTGACCTACTTTCCCTAAGCTTTAGCCCATCCTCCTTCAGTCATTCCTGGTTGCCGAAAAAAGGGCGATCTCCGCACTTAGGGCCATACTTGATTTGGACTTTAATTTCTGACCCTCTACACTATGCTATGATTATCTTCAGTTGTGTTTTAGATCATAAATTTAGGTGAAGATTTGTGACCAAAAATTAAAGGATGAGAAAATGTATTTTATTACATTTCCATCTATTTTTTTCCTTCCATAAATTTTACCCATATCTAACATTCAACCACAACCTTATCACACCAGAATGCAAGCACACGATTGATCATCCAAGATCAAGGCCATCAAAGATTTTAGATCTGTTTCAAAAACATTACAAAAGAAAGTATGGAATTAAAACTTGATTTTAAGCATGAGTACTTTGAATGTTTTATTTTATTTTTTTATGTGAACGCATTAGTCATTGCGGTATTATTATTTTTAGTTTTTGCCTAGCAGGAAAATGTCATGGAGATCCTTGTACGTATGGCATTGTTTAGAACATTAATATTTCGAAATGAGTTCATTAAAATTTGGTGTTGAGGGTTTTATTGTGATTATGGAAATACAAAATTATGAATCATTGAATAAATAAAATAAAATAGATTTTTTCGCCCTTTTATAGGCAAATAGTGAAGACTATGTAAGAAAGGAAATGGTACAATGTGCATTTGCATATCGTAAGAGAAATTATTATTTTTATGGTGAAAGTTATGATTTTTGTATTGAAAGTTATGAATGGTGAAATTGTGGTGTGCATTCCTGAAGTTATGAATAATCATCGTTATGCTTTTTGTAGTAATAGTTATACAGGGTAAAAAGTTCTATATTTTGTAATAGCAATTACATTTTTTTGTAAATGCATACCATATGCATCTTTTTTCTTTTTTTTTTTTTGGTGCATGTAGTAGCCTTTCCCATATACGATGAACACTTGTGTTGTTGACATAGCTAGGCACATATTCCTACCTTGCTAACTTTTAGGTGTTTGAATGCATGATTCTATTAATTTATTAATCCTCTAACATTCTATCGAGTTTAAAAATATAAGTAAGATGATGGCATTGAATACCCAAATAGAAACATAAGTGTAACGCTCCGAAATAATAACTGTCATGACCCGAACCCGCCCCTATGGGTTAAGGACATAACCGGCAAGTAATCCTGAGATTACCTACGGCCTCAAATCAAGTCAGACGCAACTTATCAGAGTAAAGGGGCCTAATGGAAGCAAAATTTAAAACTTTGTCCACAGAGTTGTGCTTACATGGCACATCGTAACAACCAGACATATGCACATTAATAATTCACAACAAAATATGTACCACACAAGGTTCTGTACATACAGAATCATATAAGTCTAAGTCAACCCATCACGACTATATACAACAGATGCAAAGTCTTCGCCAACATGACAGAATATAAATACATAACAAAAGGGCAAAGACAGGTCTCGTGCGTGAGACACAAGGGCTGACTCTCCCAAAACCTTTGTCGTTCCACATAGACTTCACTGGGCTGGGTTTGGACTTCTCTTAGCTCACCTACAAACACGTGAATGAGTGTGAGCGAAAGCCCAGTGAATAATATCAATTAAAGAAGCTATACAAACGATATGTAGAATAACATGCTTCAAACGGCCTTAGGCCCAATTCATATTTCTATTTAACATATATACACAATTTAGGTCAAGTTACTGCTGTTTCAAACAGACTAGCCTTTGGCCCATTTAACTTTCATTTGTGTCAAAACGGCCTTTGGCCCATTCAGATGACAAACTGGCCTTTGGCCCATTCATTCATGTCAAAACGGCGTCTGGCCCATCCATTCATGCCAAAACAGCCTCTGACCCATCCATTCATTCCAAAACGGCCTCTGATCCATCCATTCGTGCCAAAACAGCCTCCCATTCATTTGGTATAGCAAACATTGTCCACCAATCGAATCAGTGAACTTATAAAACTTACATAGAAGTAAGCAATTGGACACCAACATATTTCAGATATCTCTGTTAAGGTATTACTCGCAGTGATCGGTTGGTTGGTTTGCCCCGGAGCTCGACCCTACACATTCCATGAACACAAAAGGGTCACAAACAATTCTATCCGTTCTAAATTCACATTTTCCTCTTTAGGCTTCATTCTTATCTCTTTAACTTATTATAACAAGATCAGTGGTTTTCCTTGGATGATAATTGGTGTTTTTGACAGATTTATTATTTTTTGTTCATGTTTTTATAACGTTTCTGGTTTAGGCCCAACCCATTGCGTGTTCTGGTCTCGAGTTTCATAGCTTCGTATGGTTGTTCATGTCTTTGTCCCCTTATTCTTTTTTAAATTTGGTTGTTGGATTGTAGTGGTTGTGTTTGAAACAAGTTGGTTGTTCAGTTTTCAAACTTTTGTTGCCAAGCATTTTGCTCCTTCGCTCAAGTAGCACTTATTGCGCTCGAGCACGATTTGTACAATTTCAGTACTTTACAGGTCTCTACAAAAATACTGGACGAGAGCATTCTACGCTCGAGCAGCGTTTCATACCCTCGGGTGGTCTAGCTCTCGAGCGAACATTCTAGCACGCAACCGATGGACTTCTGTCTACAAAACTTCTAAACGTGTGTATTCTTCGGTCGAGCGTCACTTCTTGCGCTTGAGCAAAACATTGTGTCTGACGTACAAGCATCACTTCTTGCGCTCAAGCGAACTACGTGTATATCAGTTTATGAAGATGACTTTTTACTTAAATTTTTCATTCCTCTTTCTCTCTAAAACTTTTCGAAAAGCTAGATCTTGAGTCTCTCTCTCTAAAACCCACATTCTCTCTACATTTTCACCTAGATCCATTGGGTTCTCTACCTTAGTGCCTTTGAGAAAAAGTTAGAGCATTCCTAGAACTTCGTTTTGATCCGATTGGAACTTGGTTTCAGCGTCATTAAAGTTTCCACCTTACTTTGCTCGTCTGCTAACTTTGAGGTATGAAGTTTCTACACTCTTTTATGAGTTTTAACTTAGTTATTTATTGATGTGTAAGAAATATTGGGACTTGAGGTGATTTTGAACAAACCTATGGCTTAGGGTTTAAAATTCAAAAGAGGGGGTTCTAAAATGGATGTCTTGGAAAGGGTTATGGAAATGTATATGAGCTTGTGTTGTATTAAAATGGGTGATATTGGAGTTTGCGACAAGATTGGGAAAAAGGGAAATTTTTCCCTAAAATACCTTGAATAATTATTTTGTATAAATAATGGAATTTGTGTAAGAAAGTGAAATTGGATAGATGTTTATACAAGTGGTGTAGTTGGATAAGTCTAATCTCTCACCTATGGAAATTTGAATAATGCATCTGTTGTGAAGATTGTATATCTGTTTTGGGCTATCGGTGGAGGATAGCTATGATTGTTGTTGAAATTGCATGAGGATTAGGAGAATTGAAACTAATCTCTTGTTGGTTGTCATTGAATATGACTGTATTTTTAATACATTGTCTATGTATGATGTTTGGGAGGAGAAAGGGGATGGACTCCATTAAATTAAGTTGGCCTGTGTGTCTAGGGTGAAATTCCCGAAAACCGCGCGTATACATTGGCCCCGATTCCCGCAGACAAAATTTCCATAAAATGGCAAAGTAAAGTGTTTGTGTGATGGTTGTATATGTTACAGAACCACTGAATTGTAGTCTCAGCTGGGTTGTCTGGATTATGATGAATATGACTCAGGAACTGAGGTAAAATGAATTGAAATGGAATGAATACGATTAATGGAATTGAGACAAATGGATTAAGACATAAAACTTGGCTCACTATGATCGTGTCAAATAAGAATGATTTTACTACGAGCATTGTATATGCACATTTATACTTATACCTTTGTTAACATTCGTATATTATGTTAAATTATTTCTACTAGGCTTTAACTCACCCTACTTGGAAAACCATTTTCAGGTGCTGGTGACATGCCTCCTCCAAAGACTTAGCTTGGGAGGACCTGGGAGCTGAAGGCTCTGTTTTGTTGTTTTGTATTTAATATTTTGCACAAGCCTAAGGCTTTATATGTATAGAGCTTAAGACTCTTTTTTTTGTTGTAACCAAGCACCGTCTTGGACAGATGTAAGTTTATATGGCATTTATTTTGTTGATCATTAACTTGATATCACATGCTATAGATTCAAGGTGGGGCTTATGAATGTATATCGCATGTGTCTTTTTGTAAATTGACTAATGAAAGTCGATTATTTCATTTATGCCATCTGGTATTAGCCATTTATAGAGGAATTGTTGCAATTATTTTGGGGCATTACAGTTTTGTTGTATGGTTGTTTGTTCAACCCTTTAGGATCTTGTTGTTTTTCTTTTGTTAATCTGTATGTTGTTTACTAATATAAGTGTTTTTCATGTTTTCAAAACAAAAAACAAAAAAATGATACATTTGACAAAAGTTTAACAAGACAATAGTACACAAATGAACTACCCCTACATTTGTTGTTTCTATGAAATATAGTGAAACGACCTCACGGTATACCTTTCCAATTTAATAGGACTTAATAGTCTATAAGAAAATTGAAGAGACTTTCCGGTGCATACTTTTTTGGAATGAGACTTATGGTAAATTCTCCTTAATTTATTCCAACTTTTTTTTTTTACGACATAGTTGATTGAATGTAAAATTTGATTAGCTTCAACTTTAAGGAAATTATTTATCAAGAGGCAATTATAACTGGTATAGTCACAATCTTTCCACACATTTAACAAATAACCATCCATTATTATTAAATAATTCACCACTTCAATTATTAAAAAAAAAATAGTGAAATTTCATTTTTAAATTACTAATACAATAAAGCAATATTTGGCTCACTGAAATGAAATTGAATAAAATGGAATTGTCATTCCTTAGCCTCTCACAATGGTGAAAATGATTTTGTTTATAATATATCTTTTGATCATTTTTTTAGTGAACTGAACATGAAAATGAACATTATAATGGGATGATTATTTCATTCCAGATCATGTCAATTAATTGTACCTAACATAAGAACTAAATCATTCAGGAGCCTTATTTTTTAGATAGAATTCGGCGGCAAATGCCTTTTTGGCATTACCTCAAGTCGGCCCTGGTCTGGGGATATGCACAGTGCAAGTAATAATGGAAAATTATATAATAGTCTCAGAACATTATGTAATCATATTCCCTCACCAATCACCATTCAGTACACCCCCTTATGTTCCTTAATCACTCAATACAAATAATTAATAGTGTAACGCCCTCGAAATAATAACATTAAACAATCAATTAAGACATTCATTTACATACAAAATATCCACATTCTTCTATTCATCAGAGTTTCATTACAAAAGTATTACATGTTAACAACAAAAGCAAAATGCCCTATGTGCTTACAGCTTTCCAAGTTAACACTTGGTTACAACAAAAGAGTGCTAACTCATTTACACATTAAGCCCTCGGCTTGAATATACATGTAATACATCAAAAAGGAACTTAAACAACAAAAATCTGCCCGCCTCTAGCCTCCCAAGCTATGACCTTGGAGGTGGCATGCTACCTGTACCTGAAAATGATATTCCCATATAGGGTGAGCCACAGCCCAGTAGAAATACACTAAACCAACCATGAACAATGACTAAAAGATTAGCAATTGATAGATGGCCAACACTGATACATCCACATAAATCACGTTTTATGTCATCCGACTTATGAGTCCAAGTTACTTTTCCTTTTCCCTTTTTCAACAGATATGTATAAAAACTATATCCCACATTCACAGATAAGCATATAAGCTATATCCACATTCTAAACAGATATGTATAACAACAGTATCCCACATTCACAGATAAGCATATAAGCTGTATCCACACTTCACAAAGATAAGCATATGAGCTCTATCTTCACTTCTCTAGACAAGCATATAAGCTGTATCTACGGAGTTCATCCCCTATCTTCTCCCAATACTATCCGGTTTAGAGGTACATCCCCCATCTTCACCTAAACCGTGGAGTACATCCCCCATCTTCTCCTCTACACATAACGTATACAAACACATTGGTTCTATATACAATCACTCAATACATACAGTTAATGTATTCTATCAACCGTCAAATTCCATGACACATTCCATTGATTAGTTTCCGTTTGCCTAATCATCATGCATTGTCTACAACAATCACGACTATCTTCCACCGATAGCCCAAAGCAGTTATTTCTAAACAGAAAATAAATGCACAAATGGATATTCAATCAACATTTCAATTCGGTGTGTGATAAACAATTCAACTACACCCTTTAACCCCATGCACTCTCAATCTCAACAATTCCATTTCATTTCCTCATTTCTCACAATTAATTATCCCAATTAATCAATCAATGTAATTAGGTCATTTTCCATAATTACCATTACAACCCTTAGGTCCCATTTTCATCAATGATTCAACATTTATTCCATTTCTCTATACCAAACATGCATCTAGGTTTATTATAAATAAAACCCCAACTTTTGTAAAATAACACAAAAGCCCCAAACTTTCACAAAATTACCAAACCAACCCCAACATCTCAAAATACCAAAGTTTAAAGACAAAATCCATAGAGAGGAGTAGGATATCCCTACCTCAAATCTAGAGCCCCAAGGGAGAAGATGACAAAACCCAACGTGCTCCTAAACCCGAAATTTTCAGATTAAAATGTAGCCCTCGACGATCAACAACTTTTTTGTAAAGGCCAAAGGTGAGCAAATCACTCCTACTAGATCAAAACCTAGAGAGAAGGTAGAGTTCTAGAGTGAGAGGCTCAACAATGGTGTTTTTGGAAAAGTAGGAGAGAGAAGAGAACGTGAAAAAGTGATTTGAAAAGTCAAAACTCGGAACTTAAACCCAGTCGCCACGCTCGACCGTCCGAACCCCCGCTCGAGCGGCACTCACAGACTCCCGCTCGAGCGGCCAAACTCCTGCTCGAGCTCCGAATGCACTCTCCCAGCATCTCGACACAACAGGTCCCCTGCTCGAGCGCTCGAAGCCCCGCTTGAGCGTCACTCACAACCTCCCGCTCGAGCAGCCAATCCCCGCTCGAGCGTCCAACACTGCACAGGAAATACTGGATGGGTGTATTCCCCGCTCGAGCGGACAGGCCAAAATTTGGGCAACTAGTTTTGGTTTCTAAACTCAACCAACCTGTAACAAACCTGCCCAACACATCCTATAACTCAAATACAAAGTAAGAAAGGATGTAAACAAGATAATAACCAACTACCAACATCCACGGACACATGTCCGGATCACTATACAACAAGGGTAAATCCGGGATCGCTATAACCTCCCCCCCTTAAAGAATTTCGTCCCCGAAATTAAGCACAAGTTTTCAAAGACAGGTTTTTCTCCATTTTTTTTTAACAATGTTGCATTTTAACATTCAAAAACTCGACCCATTACCGGTCATCCCATCTCTTATCAAGAGGCATTTCACAATATGTAAACAACATATGTACTTTCAACATGTATCAACATTATGCATTTCCTTCCCAATTTCAACAATACATTTAACATATATAATGTTACATTCAACTTCCATATGAGGCAAGTTCCAAAACATACTTCCAATAAACCAAACATTTTCAATGTTTCACAACTTAAGACATATATAAAAGCTCTTAGGTTCAACAATAGTTCAAAATCTAAATACAAGATTACATATCAACAAATAAGTCCGGATATTTTTCGCGGACTTCCAACTCACGTTCCCAAGTGGCTTCCTCCACTCCGTGATGTTTCCACAAGACTTTCACCAAAGGAATGGTCTTGGCACGCAGGACCTGATCCCGCCTATCCAAGACCCGAACCGGTCTCTCCTCATACGAGGCACCCTCATCTACCTCTAAATCGGTCCAATCCAATACATGTGATGGATCTGGCTCATACTTCCGAAGCATACTCACATGAAACACGCCATGCACTCCGGACAACTGCGGCGGTAAGGCTAACCGATAAGCAAACTCGCCAATCCTCTCAAGGATCTCAAAAGGACCAATAAACCAAGGGGATAACTTCCCACTCTTCCCAAACCTCATCAAACCTCGCCTAGGTGATATCTTCAGAAAGACATGATCACCTACCTCAAACGCCAAAGGCCTCCTCCTACGATCAGCATACGATTTCTGACGACTCTAGGCTGTAACAAGCCTCCTACGGATAAGCTCAACTTTCTTCGTCGTCTCCCTAACCAATTCCGGACCCAACAAAGGTGCATCACCCACCTCGGCCCAACACACTAGAGACCTACACGGTCGGCCATACAAGGCCTCAAACGGTGCCATACCGATACTAGACTGAAAACTGTTGTTGTAGGCAAACTCTACCAAGGGTACGTGCCTCTCCCACGTCCCATTGAAGTCCAAGACACAACCCCGAAGCATATCCTTGAGGATCTGAATAGTACGCTCGGACTGCCGTCAGTCTGAGGATGATAGGCCGTACTAAAGGTCAACTTAGTGCCCAAGGCACTCTGCAAACTCTGCCACAACCTGGCGGTAAAACGAGGATCTCTATCTGAGACGATCGTCACTGGGACCCCGTGCAACCTCACTATGTCCCGAATATACAAATCGGCAAGATGATCTCCCGAATCTCTCACGCGCATAGGAATGAAGTGCGCTGACTTAGTCAACCGGTCTACAACCACCCAAATAGCATCACTACCCCGCTGAGTCCTCGGAAGACCTACAACGAAGTCCATAGTGACATGCTCCCACTTCCACTCGGCAATAGGCAAGGGTTGCAACAAACTCGCTGGCCTCTGATGCTCGGCCTTCACTTGCTGGCAAGTAAGGCATTTCGATACGAAGACGGCCGCATCTCTCTTCAT
Organism: Camellia sinensis; assembly: GCF_055761805.1. Classification (NCBI taxonomy): domain Eukaryota; kingdom Viridiplantae; phylum Streptophyta; class Magnoliopsida; order Ericales; family Theaceae; genus Camellia; species Camellia sinensis. The sequence goes on from NC_138967.1 coordinate 57,265,962, forward strand.
ACCCCGCCACCAAAACTGGCGACCCAAATCCCAATACATCTTAGTACCTCCCGGATGCACCGCAAGGCGCGAATGGTGAAACTCTCGGAGTACTTCCTCTCGGCAAGACTCCGGCACAAACAAATGGTCTCGGTATCTCACACTCTGGTCGGGATACACCGTCAAACCCTTCTCAACCTTCCCAGTGGAGATCTTCTCTCGGATGGATTCTACCTCAAGGTCACCTCTCTGTGCCTCTAACACTCGTGTCACAAGTGTAGGCTGCGCAACAATAGAAAACAAGGCCGCAGCCTCAACGGATTCGCCCAGTAGCAAATCAAACTCGCCAAGTGCTCCCAACATCTCCCATTCTCGGATGGCTATACTAGCTACATCACTAATGGATTTCCTACTAAGGGCATCGGCCACAACATTGGCCTTTCCCGAATGATAATGCAACTCAAAATCATAATCCTCAATGAACTCCATCCACTTTCTCTGCCTCAAATCCAAGTCTCTCTGTGCAAACAGATACTTCAAACTCTTGTGATCCGAGAACACTTCGAACCTCTCACCATAAAGGTAATGCCTCCAGACTTTCAAGGCAAAGATCACAGCCGCTAACTCTAGGTCGTGTGTAGGGTAATTCTTCTCGTGTATTTACAACTGACGTGAGCCATAGGCTACCACTTTCCCTTCTTGCATCAACACACAACCCAAACCCTCTCGTGAGGCATCGTAATAAACCGCATAACCCAACCCCCTCTCCGGAATAATCAACACCGGGGCGGTGGTCAATCTAACCTTCAACTCTTGGAACGACTTTTCGCAAGTCTCACTCCACACAAATTTGACTCCCTTCCGAGTCAATCTAGTCAACGGCGAAGCTAGCCTGGAGAAATCTTTCACAAACCGACGGTAATACCCAGCTAATCCCAGAAAACTGCGGATCTCAAACACACTCTTAGGCTGTGCCCAATCTTGCACTGCCTCAATCTTGGATGTATCTACAGACACCCCTTCCCTGGAAACCACGTGGCCTAGGAATTTGACTTCCCTCAGCCAGAACTCACACTTCCCAAACTTGGCATACAGCCTATGGGCTCTAAGCAATTCAAGCACCACTCTCAAGTGTTCCTCGTGCTCCTCCTCAGAAGGCGAATAGATAAGGATGTCGTCCACGAAAACGACTACAAATCGATCCAAGAATTCCCGAAAGATCCGGTTCATCAAGTCCATAAGGACTGCCGGTGCATTGGTAAGCCCAAATGGCATCACCAGAAACTCATAATGGCCATACCGCGTACGGAATGCCGTCTTCGGAATATCCTCCTCCCTGACCCTCAACTGGTGGTAACCCGATCTCAAGTCTATCTTAGAGAAACAACGGGAACCCTTCAACTGGTCAAACAGATCATCTATACGGGGCATAGGGTACTTATTCTTGACCGTAGCCCGATTCAACTTCCGGTAGTCTATACACAATCTCAAGGCACCATCTTTCTTTTTAGCAAAGAGGGCCGGTGCTCCCCTTGGTGAAACACTAGGGCGAACAAAACCCTTATCTAGCAATTCCTAGAGCTGAACTTTCAACTCAACCAACTCTGCTGGAGCAAAACGGTAAGGTGCCATAGAAATCGGCGCCGTGCCGGGCACTAAATCAATAGAGAACTCTATCTCTCGGTGAGGTGGCAAACTAACAAGATCTTCGGGAAAGACATCTGAATACTCACAAACCACCCTCGGCAATACAATCTGGGTCTCATCACACTCACTACTCTCAAAGCTAGCAAGTAGACCACTAAGCTCACTTCGCCCTCGTGAATCATACCCCGGTGGCAAAACACTACCAACCCGGTCTCCCAAGAAATGGAACCACTCCCCGCTCAAGGTACATAACGTGACCCTCTGGCGGTAGCAATCGATAACAGCCCGGTATAACAATAGCCAGTCCATACCCAAAATAACATCAAAACCCTTCATGGGCATGACAACAAACGGAAAAGGAAGCCTATAGTCGGCGACCTCTATATCACAACCTCTAACACCCTGTTTCAGGATCAACTCACCAACCAAAGGTGATACCACACAAATAGGAGATGCTAACTGTGCTAACTCCAATTCCAAAACAGATACAAATGCAGTAGATACAAAAGAATGAGATGCACCTGTGTCAATCAACACACTAGCAACCGAGTTGCAGAACAGAAAAGTACCTCTCACTACCGATGGAGCCGGTACTAAATCCTGCGCGGTAACAGCATACACGCGCCCCGTAGGCCCTTGGTCTACCTGCTCACCTCTAGGAGCAAAAGACTGCTGCACAGACTGGGACGACGAAGCCCCCGGATTGGCCCTCAAGGCCTGCACAGACTGAGCTGGCTGAAAACTCTGCGTCTGCCTGGAACCAGACGCTCCCGAAGTGGCACTCAACTGCGGGCAAAACCTCTTTAGGTGCCCAGGCTGTCCACACTGATAACAAGACAAGGGCTGTCCCCTGCCCAAACTCTGACTCTGCGGTCTAGCTGAAGAAGAAGCAGCTCTCTGACCCCCACCCTTCTGCGGGCAAACTGAAACCTTGTGACCCAACTGGCCACACTTGTAACAAGCAAACTCCCCCTGATTGCCTCTCCTCGAGCCTGCACTCGGCACTAGAAAGGTCGATCTAGAGACTGCTCCCTGAGACTGCTGAGGGTTATAACCCCTCTGCCTCCTGCCATCACCCTGGCCATCTTGGCCCCTCTTGGAGCCCCTCTGCTCTTCCTCCTCTTCCTGCATCATAATTTCCATATGAGCAGCGGCATCTACCAGGTGCCTATACTCTCGGATGTAAGACCCACCAACTCTCAACTTGAAGCCCCGCCTCAACTTCCGCTCAAACTCATAGCAATGGCGTTCCTCGGACGCCACCAGTTCAGGTGCAAACCTGGACAGACTGGTAAAAGTAGCCTCAAACTCGGCCACTGACAAGCCCTACTGTTTAAGCCGGCTAAACTGATCCCTCAGCTTCTCCCTAGCTGCTGCAGACAAAAACCTCTCCTGAAAAGCATTTACAAACGCCTCCCATGTACCCCCAACACGAGCCTTCTCGTACTTCCACCATTGACCCGCATCTCCCTTCAGCTGGAAGGATGCCAAGGTCACTTTCAGTGCTCCGTCCTCGATGCCAAGCATCTCGAACGTCTTACTCATTTGCTCTAGCCACTCATCAGCCTTCAGTGGCTCCTTCGGATCCCCGATAAACTCATCCGGATTAGACCGGAAAAACTCCCTCTTCAAGAAGGAAGGCCCTGCCTCAGCTGCCTGATTCCCAGCTCTAAGAATGCCCAAAGCTGCTGCTATCTCTCTGGCCAAGGCACCCATAGCCTGCTGACCCGCTGGCTCGGCCACATTGGCCTGGCCAACTCCCTCCTGCAGTGCCGGAATCTCACCCGGTAACGCTACTTCCTGCCTCGCAGGTCTACCACGCCTAGCACCTCTTCCTCGTCCTGACATCCTAATAAAGGTGATACAGGACGTTAGCACATTCACAAATGTGCCGAAACTAAACACTCATGTCCTAATGCATGGACAACTGTAATTCACTCCACGTAAACACATAAACACATAAGCACTTACGAATTTCATCTCCGGATAATGATAGTCCCGAGGCATTACTAGAGTTCCGGTTAGAAACGGCATTGATCAAGTGCCTTTCCAACAAGACTCCTAAAAACCCAAGGATCCAATCAACATCCTAGAAACTACATTCCATACCCACATAGTCACATAAGCATGTTATCAATTAAGCACATAGCATGCAACACTATTCCGAACTCTCTATCAAGCGAGACAAACCCATTGTGATACTAATCACTTCCCACATACCCAAAGTATTCGAACCCGGTACGCTCTGATACCAAGTTGTAACGCCCTCGAAATAATAACATTAAACCATCAATTAAGACATTCATTTACATACAAAATATCCACATTCTTCTATTCATCAGAGTTTCATTACAAAAGTATTACATGTTAACAACAAAAGCAAAATGCCCTATGTGCTTACAGCTTTCCAAGTTAACACTTGGTTACAACAAAAGAGTGCTAACTCATTTACACATTAAGCCCTCGGCTTGAATATACATGTAATACATCAAAAAGGAACTTAAACAACAAAAATCTGCCCGCCTCTAGCCTCCCAAGCTATGACCTTGGAGGTGGCATGCTACCTGTACCTGAAAATGATATTCCCATATAGGGTGAGCCACAGCCCAGTAGAAATACACTAAACCAACCATGAACAATGACTAAAAGATTAGCAATTGATAGATGGCCAACACTGATACATCCACATAAATCACGTTTTATGTCATCCGACTTATGAGTCCAAGTTACTTTTCCTTTTCCCTTTTTCAACAGATATGTATAAAAACTATATCCCACATTCACAGATAAGCATATAAGCTATATCCACATTCTAAACAGATATGTATAACAACAGTATCCCACATTCACAGATAAGCATATAAGCTGTATCCACGCTTCACAAAGATAAGCATATGAGCTCTATCTTCACTTCTCTAGACAAGCATATGAACTGTATCTACGGAGTTCATCCCCTATCTTCTCCCAATACTATCCGGTTTAGAGGTACATCCCCCATCTTCCCCTAAACCGTGGAGTACATCCCCCATCTTCTCCTCTACACATAACGTATACAAACACATTGGTTCTATATACAATCACTCAATACATACAGTTAATGTATTCTATCAACCGTCAAATTCCATGACACATTCCATTGATTAGTTTCCGTTTGCCTAATCATCATGCATTGTCTACAACAATCACGACTATTGTCACGCCCCCAAACCGCCCCTAGTAGTTTGGTGCCATGATGGCCAGTAATCCGAGATTACCGAAGGCCGACTTACAAGAATCACACACAGTCAGAGTATAAAATATGGGGCTTACAAGTGCGGAAGCAATATGTGTACATATAGAATCTAAGTAGTCCATGAGAGCAGTGCATAAGTCCGATGAAATGACATACATCTTTATAAAGTCTTACAACTTAAATACAATAAGGAAATGAGATACAAAACACATCTTGACCAAAAGGCTTCTCAAGCCGACGTATACAAGTACAAATGAAAAACAAGCCGAGAAGCATGATCTTCAAGATGGTACAAAATGATAGTCCAAAACATGTCGGCAATGCACCCAAAAACACATCGGCATCACGTCTAGGCCTCAATGCCTTCTTGTTCGTGACCTACATATATATAGAGAGGGTGAGCTTGGATACTCAGTGAATGATATTAGGAATAAAGGTTTTGCATGATTGATATCCAAGATTTCTTTCAAAACAATACATAGCATACTTTACAAGCAAGGGGAAAACAAGTTCATTGCCGGCCTTTCAAGTTCTTGGATGTTATTACATCTACATATTACAAGTGCGATGACATATCAAGATAAGAGTGCAGTTGCATTATAGTCCCCTGCAGCTAAGGACTTTCAAGACAAGAGTGCAGTTGCATTATAGTCCCCTGCAGCTAAGGACTTTCAAGACAAGAGTGCAGTTGCATTATAGTCCCCTGCAGCTAAGGACTTTCAAGACATGTCATCAAAACAAGATAGCGTTTAATATACAAGTAGGGATAGTCATTCATGCTAGATCAAGTACTTTTCAAAACAAGGCAAGACGAGATTTATGAAAACAAGTGTAACATAGCTTTATTAAAAATACCACTCACATAGTTTCTTCACACGTCGGGGTCGAGACAAGCCCAAGTCCTACAAACACAGGGCAAAGCCTATTGAATGCACCTTCAACAAGTTTCGTATGTACACAAATGGTTTCGAAAAACATGCTGGGCACCAACCAGGTCCAGGCCGAGGTTCCACACCTCCTCGCCGAGGTGTGTTCCCGAGGGCCACATGCAAGGAAAAGAGGTCGGGAAACTCTGGGTTTCCCTCTGCTGATGAACATGAAGAACATGAGGGTGAAAACATGGAAAATGCGAATGTTCAATCATAATCTGCCATCACAAATCTGGGATTTTCGTGTTATGAGTTTGAAAACATGGACCTGGGTACCCGTACTGGAAAATCATGCAAGAACAAACACAAAAACATGATTCTCTATGCAAGCTTTCGGATCAAAACAAGACTTTCTTGAGGAACACATGAATGCCATTTTCTCTTTCCAAAATCGAACTTCAAAACGATGCATGGCTTACAAATCATTTTTAATCATGCAATGCAATAACATAAACGTAAAGAACATCATGAGCAGATCAAGAATCTAACCTTAGAACACGGATCTAACGGTTCGATTTCTAGGAATCAAGCTTGAAGATCTACTTCCTCACTCTAAAACTCTTTCTTCCTCCTAGAGCTTCTCTCTCTACAAGACAAGGTTATGACACCAAATGATAGTTTTCTATACCCGGTTCTGGGCTTAACCCTCTGCTGAGACACGTGGCAGCGACTGGTTGGGTTCTTCCTGAAAAGGTGGCTGACAGGCCAGACAAAGCATGGTGGAAGGGTGTTCAACAAGCAAAGCGGTATGGGCTCTCTGACAAGGCAATGACATCGGCTAACAACAAGGCGTATCTAACAAGCTACACGGAATGGCACTCCGGCAAGGGGTGACATCGGCTAATAAAGGACTTCGGCAACTAAGGTGACAATGACCTCGGCTAGGAAGGACAACACTTGACTAAGCTGTGCCACATCTTGCCCTAGATGCGCCACACCTCGGCCTAGGTCGTACCACTCCAGGACGAGATCGCTTGGGTGCAGGGTAACATCTCGGCTAATGTGTCAAGGCGAGGACGGAGGTCAACAAGGGGTTCCAAGATACTACTACTAGACTAAGGATGACCTCGGCTTGGAATATCATCGGCTAGCATGACTCAGGCAAGGCGTGACCTAAGTTTCACATCAAGGAAGGAACAAGACAAGTATACTACACTTAGACAAATCACAAGGCTTCAAAACAGGGCATGGATCACATTAGCTCAAGCGAAACAAATCACAACATACACATGCAAGCTAAACAAGTCATAATCATACCGATGCTCATGAACATGATGAGGACATAAAATGTGGGTTCCTACAGTCTACCCTCCTTAAGGAAGTTTGGTCCCCAAACTTAAGTCACCTTGTCCTACGAATAACTCCGGGTAACGGATTTTCATCTCCTCTTCCTTTTCCCATGTGGCCTCCTCGCCATAATGCTTCTCCCATTCGATTTTCACCATTGATATCGACTTGTTTCTCAGCCGTCTCACTTGTCTGTCGATAATTCTCATCGGCTTCTCTTCGTAGCCCAGGTCTTCGTTAACTACAACCCCGGAGTAATCTATTACATGCAGTGGGTCTCGGATATATTTTCTCAGCATCGAAACATGGAACACGCTGTGGACTTGGCTCAAATCTGGCGGCAAAGCGAGTCTGTAAGCAACGGTGTTAACTTTCTCAAGAATTTCAAACGGTCCAATATATCGGTGTGCAAGTTTACCCTTCTTCCCAAATCTCGATACTCCTGTCATCGGCGAGACCTTCAAAAACACATGATCCCCAATTTCAAATTCTAACTCCCTCCTTCTTTGGTCGGCATAACACTTCTGTCGACTCTGTGCAGTTTTAATCCTCTGCTGAATGAGTTTGATCTTTTCAGTTGTCACCTGAACCAACTCGGGGCCAATTAGAGCTTTGTCTCCTACTTCAATCCAACATATCGGCGATCTGCACTCCCTTCCATACAAAGCTTCATACGGCGCCATGCCTATGCTGGCTTGATAGCTGTTGTTGTACGCGAACTCTACTAATGGCAAATGCGATTCCCAACCTCCCTGGAAATCCAACACGCACAGTCTGAGCATGTCTTCGAGTGTCTGAATCGTTCTTTCTGTCTGCCCGTCGGTCTGGGGGTGAAAGGCTGTGCTAAATCTCAGCTCTGTTCCCAAGGCTCCTTGTAGACTCTGCCAAAATCTAGAAACGAACTTCGGATCTCGGTCTGACACAATGGACATCGGCACACCATGAAGCCTAACGATCTCATTCATGTACAATTCGGCAAGTCGGTCGGCATTGAATGTAGTCTTGACAGGCAGAAAGTGAGCTGACTTAGTAAACCTGTCGACTATAACCCAAATGGAATCCATACCTCTTTGTGTCCTCGGCAAACCCACTACGAAATCCATGGAGATGTGCTCCCATTTCCACTCAGGAATTGACAAGGGTTGAAGAAGTCCTGCCGGTCTCTGGTGTTCTGCCTTCACTTACTGACAACACAGACACTGAATTACAAACTCGGCTATCTCTCTTTTCATATTTGGCCACCAAAAGGTCCGCTTTACGTCCTGATACATCTTGGTGCTCCCTGGATGAATGGCAAACTTGGAACTATGGGCCTCTTGCAAAATCTTCCTCTTTAACTCTGGTACGTCGGCTACACACAATCTCCCTTCAAACTTAAGCACTTGATTCTCCATGGTGTATCCCGGCCTCGGCTTGGTGACGAGTTCATCAATTACCTTCTTGAGGAATTTATCCTCCCTCTGTCTGGTCTTCACTTCCTCAATGATGGTCGGTTCCACCGAAACCGCTGTCAGACACGCCAAACTTCCAACTAACTTCCTGCTCAATGCGTCGGCTACGGAATTTGCCTTACCTGGGTGATACTGAATCTGTATGTCATAATCCTTCAGTAGCTCGAGCCATCTTCTCTGCCTCATATTTAACTCTTTCTGAGTGAACAGGTACTTCAGACTCTTGTGGTCGGTGAAAACTTGGCAAGATGTTCCATACAGGTAATGACGCCATATCTTCAAAGCAAAAACCACGGCAGCTAGCTCCAGATCATGGGTAGGATAATTCTTTTCATTGGGCTTCAACTGACGAGACGCGTACGCTATGACTTTACCTTCTTGCATTAACACGCAACCCAAACCCTTATGTGAAGCATCACTGTAAATCTGAAATTCCTCAGTAGCCGATGGTAGTACCAAAACTGGTGCTGTAACTAACCTCGCCTTCAGCTCCTGGAAGGCTGATTCTCTTTCATTGGTCCATTCATAAGCTGCTCCCTTCTTAGTTAGTTGTGTCAAAGGCACTGCAATCCTCGAGAAATCCTTCACAAACTTTCTGTAATAACCTGCCAAACCCAGAAAACTACGAACCTCGGACACGTTGGTCGGCGTCGGCCAATTCACAATGGCTTCAATTTTACTGGGGTCAACTGATATACCATCTTCATTAATCACATGCCCTAGGAATGAAATGCTGGAAAGCCAAAACTCGCATTTACTTAACTTGGCGTACAACTTCTTATCTCTCAAGGTCTGCAGGGCAAGTCTCAGATGATCCTCGTGCTCGCTCGCATTCCCGGAATAGATCAATATGTCGTCGATGAAAATAATGACAAACTCATCTAGGTACGGCTTAAAGACTCTGTTCATCAAGTCCATGAATGCTGCTGGGGCATTGGTTACTCCGAAGGGCATTACCAAAAATTCGTAGTGGCCATATCTTGTCCGAAAAGCAGTTTTCTCGATGTCCTCGGCTTTAACCTTCAACTGGTGGTAGCCTGACCTAAGGTCAATCTTGGAAAAGACTCGTGCTCCTCGTAGTTGATCAAGCAAATCGTCGATTCTAGGCAATGGGTACTTGTTCTTAATGGTCACCTTATTAAGTTCTCTGTAGTCAATGCAAAGACGAAGTGTGCCATCCTTTTTCTTAACAAATAGAACGGGTGCTCCCCATGGTGAAGTGCTCGGCCTAACAAATCCTTTGTCCAACAATTCTTGTAATTGCGATTTCAGTTCTCTAAGTTCGGCTGGGGCCATTCTGTAGGGTGTTTTGGAGATGGGTTGTGTTCCTGACAGGATGTCCACGGTGAACTCTATTTCCCTATCTACAAGGTGGCCAGGCAACTCATTCGGAAAGACATCGGGGAATTCCTCAACAACGGGTATGTCGGCTAACTCAACATTTCCATTCAAATTACTTAGTATACTGCATAAATAACCCTTACATCCTTTTCGGATCAACTTGTAGGCCTTCATGGATGAGATTAAGTAAGGTGGGGGTACCACTCCTTTACCTTGGAAAATGACCTCAGCTTGGCTTGGGGTCTTCAACGTGACGCTCTTGGTAACACAATTAATGGATGCATGGTTCGCTACTAGCCAATCCATTCCCAATATGACGTCGAAATGGGTCATGCTTAATGGCATCAAATCAACTAACAACCCTACACTCTCAATCATAACAATACACGCCCTATAAATGGATGTAACAATCATATTTCTCCCAGATGGAGTAGACACAGATAATACATAATCAAGGGGTTCTAATTCTTTACTCAACTTCTCGGCGAATATCGTGGACACAAATGAATGCGTAGAACCCGAATCAATCAATACGTATGCATCTTGAGAACAAATTGAAAGGGTACCTGACACAACTGCCTCGGCATTCTGGGCGTCTCCGGGTACCAATGCGAAAACTCTGCCTTGCCTTGCCTGTATTCTCCCGACATTGTTGTTCTGTGCAGAGCCCGGGGTGCTTCCATTCTTCTTCCCGTCATCAGCCTTTGCTTTCGGGAAGTCCTTCAGGCGATGACCTATCTCGCCGCACTCATAGCAAGCTCCTGTTGCCCAACGACAAACTCCGAAATGTAGCTTTCCACAACTCGCGCACATCGGCTTGGCGTTACCTTCCTGATTTGAGTTGCTGGAACTGTCTGTGCTCATTCTCTTCTTGGCATTGAACGGAACTCGGCGATTATCATAATTCTGTCTCTTCCTCTGACCCTCACTTGAACTCTGGTATCGGTTTAAATTAGCTTCAGCCAGGATGGCCTTGTCCAGTACTCCAGCGTATGTTGGCATATTGAGCATATTGACCCTATCTTGTATCGGTCCACGTAACCCACTTTCGAACTTTCTCGCTTTTCGGTATTCGTCGTCAACCATATGGGGTGCATATCTCGCCAACTCGGTAAAGGCACGATCATACTCTGCCACTGTCTTGTTCCCCTGTGTCAGATTCTGGAACTCCGTGGTCTTTCGGTCTCGGACGCTAAGGGGAAAATGTTTGTTGTGGAATAACTCCAGGAATCTGGCCCAAGTCAAACCCAGATTACTTTCTCGAACCATCATCCACCACCTGCGGGCGTCGTCGTCTAACGTGAACGCTGCCAGAGATACCTTCTGAGCGTCTGTACTGGGGAAAATTTCAAACAGCTTCTCCATTTCTAAAACCCACGCCTCGGCTTTCATTGGTTCTATGCCCCCTTGGAATCTTGGCGGTTTCATTTTCTTGAACTCTCTGATCAGGGTTATCGTGTCGTTCCCATACAAAGCCTGTTGTAAAGGCACTTGTGGCACTGGAGGAGGTGGAGGCGGAGCTGCATATCGGCCATTGGTCTGCTCGGCCTGGGTAGAGGTGGTACCAGTATCCTATGGCCTCGGTTGTCTCAGTTCACGAACCAAGCCTTCGACTAACCTTTCCAGTCTCTCCAACCTATCCTCGGAATGATCTCGGCCAACTGGAGGTCTACCTCTCCTCATGATGCTGGGGTGTGGAGGATGTGACACTTAGAACAAAATGAACAAATGAACGTGCGTGCAAGTGAACATGATCATGCCGATGTAACAAAATGCTCATGCCGAGATGATGCACACCTTTTCAAGTAGCAAGCAACATGATGCAATCCTAACATTCTTCTAAGGGACATCCTATGCTCTTTAGGACTCAAAGTGTGTGAATAACATATACCGAGGAACATGTGCTCTGATACCATTCTGTCACGCCCCCAAACCGCCCCTAGTAGTTTGGTGGCCGACTTACAAGAATCACACACAGTCAGAGTATAAAATATGGGGCTTACAAGTGCGGAAGCAATATGTGTACATACAGAATCTAAGTAGTCCATGAGAGCCGTGCATAAGTCCGATGAAATGACATACATCTTTATAAAGTCTTACAACTTAAATACAATAAGGAAATGAGATACAAAACACATCTTGACCAAAAGGCTTCCCAAGCCGACGTATACAAGTACAAATGAAAAACAAGCCGAGAAGCATGATCTTCAAGATGGTACAAAATGATAGTCCAAAACATGTCGGCAATGCACCCAAAAACACATCGGCATCACGACTAGGCCTCAATGCCTTCTTGTTCGTCACCTACATATATATAGAGAGGGTGAGCTTGTATACTCAGTGAATGATATTAGGAATAAAGGTTTTGCATGATTGATATCCAAGATTTCTTTCAAAACAATACATAGCATACTTTACAAGCAAGGGGAAAACAAGTTCATTGTCGGCCTTTCAAGTTCTTGGATGTTATTACATCTACATATTACAAGTGCGATGACATATCAAGACAAGAGTGCAGTTGCATTATAGTCCCCTGCAGCTAAGGACTTTCAAGACAAGAGTGCAGTTGCATTATAGTCCCCTGCAGCTAAGGACTTTCAAGACAAGAGTGCAGTTGCATTATAGTTCCCTGCAGCTAAGGACTTTCAAGACAAGAGTGCAGTTGCATTATAGTCCTCTGCAGCTAAGGACTTTCAAGACAAGAGTGCAGTTGCATTATAGTCCCCTGCAGCTAAGGACTTTCAAGACATGTCATCAAAACAGGATAGCGTTTAATATACAAGTAGGGATAGTCATTCATGCTAGATCAAGTACTTTTCAAAACAAGGCAAGACGAGATTTATGAAAACAAGTGTAACATAGCTTTATTAAAAATACCACTCACATAGTTTCTTCACACGTCGGGGTCGAGACAAGTCCAAGTCCTACAAACACAGGGCAAAGCCTATTGAATGCACCTTCAACAAGTTTCGTATGTACACAAATGGTTTCGGAAAACATGCTGGGCACCAACCAGGTTCAGGCCGAGGTTCCACACCTCCTCGCCGAGGTGTGTTCCCGAGGGCCACATGCAAGGAAAAGAGGTCGGGAAACTCTGGGTTTCCCTCTGCTGATGAACATGAAGAACATGAGGGTGAAAACATGGAAAATACGAATGTTCAATCATAATCTGCCATCACAAATCTGGGATTTTCGTGTTATGAGTTTGAAAACATGGACCTGGGTACCCGTACTGGAAAATCATGCAAGAACAAACACAAAAACATGATTCTCTATGCAAGCTTTCGGATCAAAACAAGACTTTCTTGAGGAACACATGAATGTCATTTTCTCTTTCCAAAATCGAACTTCAAAACGATGCATGGCTTACAAATCATTTTTAATCATGCAATGCAATAACATAAACGTAAAGAACATCATGAGCAGATCAAGAATCTAACCTTAGAACACGGATCTAACGGTTCGATTTCTAGGAATCAAGCTTGAAGATCTACTTCCTCACTCTAAAACTCTTTCTTCCTCCTAGAGCTTCTCTCTCTACAAGACAAGGTTATGACACCAAATGATAGTTTTCTATACCCGGTTCTGGGGTTAACCCTCTGCTGAGACACGTGGCAGCGACTGGTTGGGTTCTTCCTGAAAAGGTGGCTGACAGGCCAGACAAAGCATGGTTGAAGGGTGTTCAACAAGCAAAGCGGTATGGGCTCTCTGACAAGGCAATGACATCGGCTAACAACAAGGCGTATCTAACAAGCTACACGGAATGGCACTCCGGCAAGGGGTGACATCGGCTAATAAAGGACTTCGGCAACTAAGGTGACAATGACCTCGGCTAGGAAGGACAACACTTGACTAAGCTATGCCACATCTTGGCCTAGATGCGCCACACCTCGGCCTAGGTCGTACCACTCCAGGACGAGATCGCTTGGGTGCAGGGTAACATCTCGGCTAATGTGTCAAGGCGAGGACGGAGGTCAACAAGGGGTTCCAAGATACTACTACTAGACTAAGGATGACCTCGGCTTGAAATATCATCGGCTAGCATGACTCAGGCAAGGCGTGACCTAAGTTTCACATCAAGGAAGGAACAAGACAAGTATACTACACTTAGACAAATCACAAGGCTTCAAAACAGGGCATGGATCACATTAGCTCAAGCGAAACAAATCACAACATACACATGCAAGCTAAACAAGTCATAATCATACCGATGCTCATGAACATGATGAGGATTAAAATGTGGGTTCCTACAACTATCCTCCACCGATAGCCCAAAGCAGTTATTTCTAAACAGAAAATAAATGCACAAATGGATATTCAATCAACATTTCAATTCGGTGTGTGATAAACAATTCAACTACACCCTTTAACCCCATGCACTCTCAATCTCAACAATTCCATTTCATTTCCTCATTTCTCACAATTAATTATCCCAATTAATCAATCAATGTAATTAGGTCATTTTCCATAATTACCATTACAACCCTTAGGTCCCATTTTCATCAATGATTCAACATTTATTCCATTTCTCTATACCAAACATGCATCTAGGTTTATTATAAATAAAACCCCAACTTTTGTAAAATAACACAAAAGCCCCAAACTTTCACAAAATTACCAAACCAACCCCAACATCTCAAAATACCAAAGTTTAAAGACAAAATCCATAGAGAGGAGTAGGATATCCCTACCTCAAATCCGGAGCCCCAAGGGAGAAGATGACAAAACCCAACGTGCTCCAAAACCCGAAATTTTCAGATTAAAATGTAGCCCTCGACGATCAACAACTTTTTTGTAAAGGCCAAAGGTGAGCAAATCACTCCTACTAGATCAAAACCTAGAGAGAAGGTAGAGTTCTAGAGTGAGAGGCTCAACAATGGTGTTTTTGGAAAAGTAGGAGAGAGAAGAGAACGTGAAAAAGTGATTTGAAAAGTCAAAACTCGGAACTTAAACCCAGTTGCCACGCTCGAGCGTCCGAACCCCCGCTCGAGCGGCACTCACAGACTCCCGCTCGAGCGGCCAAACTCCCGCTCGAGCTCCGGATGCACTCTCCCAGCATCTCGACACAACAGGTCCCCTGCTCGAGCGCTCGAAGCCCCGCTTGAGCGTCACTCACAACCTCCCGCTCGAGCGGCCAATCCCCGCTCGAGCGTCCAACACTGCACAGGAAATACTGGATGGGTGTATTCCCCGCTCGAGCGGACAGGCCAAAATCTGGGCAACTAGTTTTGGTTTCTAAACTCAACCAACCTGTAACAAACCTGCCCAACACATCCTATAACTCAAATACAAAGTAAGAAAGGATGTAAACAAGATAATAACCAACTACCAACATCCACGGACACATGTCCGGATCACTATACAACAAGGGTAAATCCGGGATCGCTATAACCTCCCCCCCTTAAAGAATTTCGTCCCCGAAATTAAGCACAAGTTTTCAAAGACAGGTTTTTCTCCATTTTTTTTTAACAATGTTGCATTTTAACATTCAAAAACTCGACCCATTACCGGTCATCCCATCTCTTATCAAGAGGCATTTCACAATATGTAAACAACATATGTACTTTCAACATGTATCAACATTATGCATTTCCTTCCCAATTTCAACAATACATTTAACATATATAATGTTACATTCAACTTCCATATGAGGCAAGTTCCAAAACATACTTCCAATAAACCAAACATTTTCAATGTTTCACAACTTAAGACATATATAAAAGCTCTTAAGTTCAACAATAGTTCAAAATCTAAATACAAGATTACATATCAACAAATAAGTCCGGATATTTTTCACGGACTTCCAACTCACGTTCCCAAGTGGCTTCCTCCACTCCGTGATGTTTCCACAAGACTTTCACCAAAGGAATGGTCTTGGCACGCAGGACCTGATCCCGCCTATCCAAGACCCGAACCGGTCTCTCCTCATACGAGGCACCCTCATCTACCTCTAAATCGGTCCAATCCAATACATGTGATGGATCTGGCTCATACTTCCGAAGCATACTCACATGAAACACGCCATGCACTCCGGACAACTGCGGCGGTAAGGCTAACCGATAAGCAACCTCGCCAATCCTCTCAAGGATCTCAAAAGGACCAATAAACAAGGGGATAACTTCCCACTCTTCCCAAACCTCATCAAACCTCGCCTAGGTGATATCTTCAGAAAGACATGATCACGTACCTCAAACGCCAAAGGCCTCCTCCTACGATCAGCATACGATTTCTGACGACTCTGGGCTGTAACAAGCCTCCTACGGATAAGCTCAACTTTCTCCGTCGTCTCCCTAACCAATTCCGGACCCAACAAAGGTGCATCACCCACCTCGGCCCAACACACTGGAGACCTACACGGTCGGCCATACAAGGCCTCAAACGGTGCCATACCGATACTAGACTGAAAACTGTTGTCGTAGGCAAACTCTACCAAGGGTAAATGCCTCTCCCACGTCCCACTGAAGTCCAGGACACAACCCCGAAGCATATCCTCGAGGATCTGAATAGTGCGCTCGGACTGCCCGTTAGTCTGAGGATGATAGGCCGTACTAAAGGTCAACTTAGTGCCCAAGGTACTCTGCAAACTCTGCCACAACCTGGCGGTAAAACGAGGATCTCTATCTGAGACGATCATCACTGGGACCCCGTGCAACCTCACTATGTCCCGAATATACAAATCGGCAAGATGATCTACCGAATCTCTCACGCGCATAGGAATGAAGTGCGCCGACTTAGTCAACCGGTCTACAACCACCCAAATAGCATCACTACCCCGCTGAGTCCTCGGAAGACCTACAACGAAGTCCATAGTGACATGCTCCCACTTCCACTCGGCAATAGGCAAGGGTTGCAACAAACTCGCTGGCCTCTGATGCTCGGCCTTCACTTGCTGGCAAGTAAGGCATTTCGATACGAAGACGGCCGCATCTCTCTTCATACCCCGCCACTAAAACTGGCGACCCAAATCCCGATACATCTTAGTACCTCCCGGATGCACCGCAAGGCGCGAATGGTGAAACTCTCGGAGTACTTCCTCTCGGCAAGACTCCGGCACAAACAAATGGTCTCGGTATCTCACACTCTGGTCGGGATACACCGTCAAACCCTTCTCAACCTTCCTAGTGGAGATCTTCTCTCGGAGAGATTCTACCTCAAGGTCACCTCTCTGTGCCTCTAACACTCGTGTCACAAGTGTAGGCTGCGCAACAATAGAAAACAAGGCCGCAGCCTCAACGGATTCGCCCAGTAGCAAATCAAACTCGCCAAGTGCTCCCAACATCTCCCATTCTCGGATGGCTATACTAGCTACATCACTAATGGATTTCCTACTAAGGGCATCGGCCACAACATTGGCCTTTCCCGAATGATAATGCAACTCAAAATCATAATCCTCAATGAACTCCATCCACCTTCTCTGCCTCAAATCCAAGTCTCTCTGTGTAAACAGATACTTCAAACTCTTCTGATCCGAGAACACTTCGAACCTCTCACCATAAAGGTAATGCCTCCAGACTTTCAAGGCAAAGATCACAGCCGCTAACTCTAGGTCGTGTGTAGGGTAATTCTTCTCGTGTATTTTCAACTGACGTGAGCCATAGGCTACCACTTTCCCTTCTTGCATCAACACACAACCCATACCCTCTCGTGAGGCATCGCAATAAACCGCATAACCCAACCCCCTCTCCGGAATAATCAACACCGGGGCGGTGGTCAATCTAACCTTCAACTCTTGGAACGACTTTTCGCAAGTCTCACTCCACACAAATTTGACTCCCTTCCGAGTCAATCTAGTCAACGGCGAAGCTAGCCTGGAGAAATCTTTCACAAACCGACGGTAATACCCAGCTAATCCCAGAAAACTGCGGATCTCAAACACACTCTTAGGCTGTGCCCAATCTTGCACTGCCTCAATCTTGGATGTATCTACAGACACCCCTTCCCCGGAAACCACGTGGCCTAGGAATTTGACTTCCCTCAGCCAGAACTCACACTTCCCAAACTTGGCATACAGCCTATGGGCTCTAAGCAATTCAAGCACCACTCTCAAGTGTTCCTCGTGCTCCTCCTCAGAAGGCGAATAGATAAGGATGTCGTCCACGAAAACGACTACAAATCGATCCAAGAATTCCCGAAAGATCCGATTCATCAAGTCCATAAGGACTGCCGGTGCATTGGTAAGCCCAAATGGCATCACCAGAAACTCATAATGGCCATACCGCGTACGGAATGCCGTCTTCGGAATATCCTCCTCCCTGACCCTCAACTGGTGGTAACCCGATCTCAAGTCTATCTTAGAGAAACAACGGGAACCCTTCAACTGGTCAAACAGATCATCTATACGGGGCATAGGGTACTTATTCTTGACCGTAGCCCGATTCAACTTCCGGTAGTCTATACACAATCTCAAGGCACCATCTTTCTTTTTAGCAAAGAGGGCCGGTGCTCCCCTTGGTGAAACACTAGGGCGAACAAAACCCTTATCTAGCAATTCCTAGAGCTGAACTTTCAACTCAACCAACTCTGCTGGAGCAAAACGGTAAGGTGCCATAGAAATCGGCGCCGTGCCGGGCACTAAATCAATAGAGAACTCTATCTCTCGGTGAGGTGGCAAACTAACAAGATCTTCGGGAAAGACATCCGAATACTCACAAACCACCCTCGGCAATACAATCTGGGTCTCATCACACTCACTACTCTCAAAGCTAGCAAGTAGACCACTAAGCTCACTTCGCCCTCGCGAATCATACCCCGGTGGCAAAACACTACCAACCCGGTCTCCCAAGAAATGGAACCACTCCCCGCTCAAGGTACATAACGTGACCCTCTGGCGGTAGCAATCGATAACAGCTCGGTATAACAATAGCAAGTCCATACCCAAAATAACATCAAAACCCTTCATGGGCATGACAACAAACGGAAAAGGAAGCCTATAGTCGGCGACCTCTATATCACAACCTCTAACACCCTGTTTCAGGATCAACTCACCACCCAAAGGCGATACCACACAAATAGGAGATGCTAACTGTGCTAACTCCAATTCCAAAACAGATGCAAATGCAGTAGATACAAAAGAATGAGATGCACCTGTGTCAATCAACACACTAGCAACCGAGTTGCAGAACAGAAAAGTACCTCTCACTACCGATGGAGCCGGTACTAAATCCTGCGCGGTAACAGCATACACGCGCCCCGTAGGCCCTTGGTCTACCAGCTCCCCTCTAGGAGCAAAAGACTGCTGCACAGACTGGGACGACGAAGCCCCCGGATTGGCCCTCGAGGCCTGCACAGACTGAGCTGGCTGAAAACTCTGCGTCTGCCTGGAACCAGACGCTCCCGAAGTGGCACTCAACTGCGGGCAAAACCTCTTTAGGTGCCCAGGCTGTCCACACTGATAACAAGACAAGGGTTGTCCCCTGCCCAAACTCTGACTCTGCGGTCTAGCTGAAGAAGAAGCAGCTCTCTGACCCCCACCCTTCTGCGGGCAAACTGAAACCTTGTGACCCAGCTGGCCACACTTGTAACAAGCAAACTCCCCCTGATTGCCTCTCCCCGAGCCTGCACTCGGCACTAGAAAGGTCGATCTAGAGACTGCTCCCTGAGACTGCTGAGGGTTATAACCCCTCTGCCTCCTGCCATCACCCTGGCCATCTTGGCCCCTCTTGGAGCCCCTCTGCTCTTCCTCCTCTTCCTGCATCATAATTTCCATATGAGCAGCGGCATCTACCAGGTGCCTATACTCTCGGATGTAAGACCCACCAACTCTCAACTTGAAGCCCCGCCTCAACTTCCGCTCAAACTCATAGCAATGGCGTTCCTCGGACACCACCAGTTCAGGTGCAAACCTGGACAGACTGGTAAAAGTAGCCTCAAACTCGGCCACTAACAAGCCCTACTGTTTAAGCCGGCTAAACTGATCCCTCAGCTTCTCCCTAGCTGCTGCAGACAAAAACCTCTCCTGAAAAGCATTTACAAACGCCTCCCATGTACCCCCAACACGAGCCTTCTCGTACTTCCACCATTGACCCGCATCTCCCTTCAGCTGGAAGGATGCCAAGGTCACTTTCAGTGCTCCGTCCTCGATGCCAAGCATCTCGAACGTCTTACTCATTTGCTCTAGCCACTCATCAGCCTTCAGTGGCTCCTTCGGATCCCCGATAAACTCATCCGGATTAGACCGGAAAAACTCCCTCTTCAAGAAGGAAGGCCCTGCCTCAGCTGCCTGATTCCCAGCTCTAAGAATGCCCAAAGCTGCTGCTATCTCTCTGGCCAAGGCACCCATAGCCTGCTGACCCGCTGGCTCGGCCACATTGGCCTGGCCAACTCCCTCCTGCACTGCCGGAATCTCACCCGGTAACGCTACTTCCTGCCTCGCAGGTCTACCACGCCTAGCACCTCTTCCTCGTCCTGACATCCTAATAAAGGTGATACAGGACGTTAGCACATTCACAAATGTGCCGAAACTAAACACTCATGTCCTAATGCATGGACAACTGTAATTCACTCCACGTAAACACATAAACACATAAGCACTTACGAATTTCATCTCCGGATAATGATAGTCCCGAGGCATTACTAGAGTTCCGGTTAGAAACGACATTGATCAAGTGCCTTTCCAACAAGACTCCTAAAAACCCAAGGATCCAATCAACATCCTAGAAACTACATTCCATACCCACATAGTCACATAAGCATGTTATCAATTAAGCACACAGCATGCAACACTATTCCGAACTCTCTATCAAGCGAGACAAACCCATTGTGATACTAATCACTTCCCACGTACCCAAAGTATTCGAACCCGGTACGCTCTGATACCAAGTTGTAACGCCCTCGAAATAATAACATTAAACCATCAATTAAGACATTCATTTACATACAAAATATCCACATTCTTCTATTCATCAGAGTTTCATTACAAAAGTATTACATGTTAACAACAAAAGCAAAATGCCCTATGGGCTTACAGCTTTCCAAGTTAACACTTAGTTACAATAAAAGAGTGCTAACTCATTTACACATTAAGCCCTTGGCTTGAATATACATGTAATACATCAAAAAGGAACTTACACAACAAAAATCTGCCCGCCTCTAGCCTCCCAAGCTATGACCTTGGAGGTGGCATGCTACCTGTACCTGAAAATGATATTCCCATATAGGGTGAGCCATAGCCCAGTAGAAATACACTAAACCAACCATGAACAATGACTAAAAGATTAGCAATTGATAGATGGCCAACACTAATACATCCACATAAATCACGTTTTATGTCATCCGACTTATGAGTCCAAGTTACTTTTCCTTTTCCCTTTTTCAACAGATATGTATAAAAACTATATCCCACATTCACAGATAAGCATATAAGCTATATCCACATTCTAAACAGATATGTATAAGAACAGTATCCCGCATTCACAGATACGCATATAAGCTGTATCCACACTTCACAAAGATAAGCATATGAGCTCTATCTTCACTTCTCTAGACAAGCATATGAGCTGTATCTACGGAGTTCATCCCCTATCTTCTCCCAATACTATCCGGTTTAGAGGTACATCCCCCATCTTCCCCTAAACCGCGGAGTACATCCCCCATCTCCTCCTCTACACATAACGTATACAAACACATTGGTTCTATATACAATCACTCAATACATACAGTTAATGTATTCTATCAACCGTCAAATTCCATGACACATTCCATTGATTAGTTTCCGTTTGCCTAATCATCATGCATTGTCTACAGCAATCACGACTATCCTCCACCGATAGCCCAAAGCAATTATTTCTAAAGAGAAAATAAATGCACAAATGGATATTCAATCAACATTTCAATTCGGTGTGTGATAAACAATTCAACTACACCCTTTAACCCCATGCACTCTCAATCTCAACAATTCCATTTCATTTCCTCATTTCTCACAATTAATTATCCCAATTAATCAATCAATGTAATTAGGTCATTTTCCATAATTACCATTACAACCCTTAGGTCCCATTTTCATCAATGATTCAACATTTATTCCATTTCTCTATACCAAACATGCATCTAGGTTTATTATAAATAAAACCCCAACTTTTGTAAAATAACACAAAGCCCCAAACTTTCACAAAATTACCAAACCAACCCCAACATCTCAAAATACCAAAGTTTAAAGACAAAATCCATAGAGAGGAGTAAGATATCCCTACCTCAAATCCGGAGCCCCAAGGGAGAAGATGACAAAACCCAACGTGCTCCAAAACTCGAAATTTTCAGATTAAAATGTAGCCCTCGACGATCAACAACTTTTTTGTAAAGGCCAAAGGTGAGCAAATCACTCCTACTAGATCAAAACCTAGAGTGAAGGTAGAGTTCTAGAGTGAGAGGTTCAACAATGATGTTTTTGGAAAAGTATGAGAGAGAAGAGAAAGTGAAAAAGTGATTTGAAAAGTCAAAACTCGGAACTTAAACCCAGTCGCCATGCTCGACCGTCTGAACCCCCGCTCGAGCGGCACTCACAGACTCCCGCTCGAGCGGCCAAACTCCCGCTCGAGCTCCGGATGCACTCTCCCAGCATCTCGACACAACAGGTCCCCTGCTCAAGCGCTCGAAGCCCCGCTTGAGCGTCACTTACGACCTCCCGCTCGAGCGGCCAATCGCCGCTCGAGCGTCCAACACTGCACAGGAAATACTGGATGGGTGTATTCCCCGCTCGAGCGTCAAACTCCCCGCTCGAGCGGACAGGCCAAAATCTGGGCAACTAGTTTTGGTTTCTAAACTCAACCAACCTGTAACAAACCTGCCCAACACATCCTATAACTCAAATACAAAATAAGAAAGGATGTAAACAAGATAATAACCAACTACCAACATCCACGGACACATGTCCGGATCACTATACAACAAGGGTAAATCCGGGATCGCTATAAATAGTCCACTTTCTCCTCCAATGATACTACCATGGAGTATCACGTGATCGAACTCCCAGACTATCGAATAATCACAAGAAATGCATGCACCAAGCTAAACCAAGTATAGTTCTAAAAAATAAAAACAGCTAACCCAAATAGATATTTATGTGAATTTTTTTTATTTTTTTATTTTAGAAGATATATTACAAATAGGGAAAATTATATTTTATCCTCTTGGATTATCACCCTATCAAATTAGACAATTAACCATGAAGGAAATCCCAACACATTCACGAGAACATAAAAAATTCAACGATCACAAGAGAAAATCTCATCAATACAAACATCCAACTATGAAACATTCTCTAACATACACCAACATATGACAAACATAACAAATAAATAAAAAAAAGTAAAGACGTACATGTAGTTTAAAAGAGTCAAATCCAAAAGCTTCTTAATTAACGAATTAATTCATCAAAATCTGTGTCTGACAGGTACCCATTCGATCCTCCGTCAAGATTTGAAGCAAGATCATCAGCAAGATCATCATCAACATTTGATGGAAAAAGACGCAAATCACCAATTGTCCAGTAACCATCAGTAGAGAAAATGCTACAACAGTAAACGTCAATCACAGGTAACTCAGCACCAATCTCAAAATGATTCTCCCAAGCCTCCTGCAGTAGTAATGCAGATTGGAGGTTCCTTACCACATTGTCTATCGAGGGTCGCCAGTTGTCCTGATCAAGTAGACAACTTATTGCAATATCGACAAATTCCTTCAAGCATTCGGGTGCTATTTTCCCAATCAGATTTGGATCAATGATTCGATCAATGGTTTTGATACTATTCATGAACTGATCTACTAATGACTTGCAATCCCCATCTAGCTCATAATATGGCTTCTTAGCACACAATACTGACAACAACACCATACCAAATGAATATACGTCAGATTTTGTTGTTAATTTTCCGTGCATCCAGAGCTCTGGTGCCCTATATCCCATAGTACCGCAAACATTTGAATCCGTTAGTGTTACAAATGTAGTGTTATTGGGTATTAATTTGGAAAACCTAAAATGAGTAAGTTTTGCAACCCAATTCTCGTCCAACAGAATATTAGCTGGCTTTATGTCACCGTGGATGACTCTTTGCTTCGCATTCTCATGGAGATGTTGTAGTCCTAGAGCTGCACCAATGCAGATCTTGAGTCGTTCTTTCCACAGAAGTGTATTGTTGTTTGTGTTGGACAAATGATCTTCCAAGGATCCATTCTCCATGTAATCATACACGCCAATTAACTCTGGTTTCACATTGCAAAATCCAATCAAAGAGACTGTGGGGGTGATTCTCGAGCAGGCAGTGTACCTCAATGTCAGCCCAATCCTCTTCCCAATTTTGCGATGCCAAGGCATTGAACCTTTTGATCATAACAATACTAGTTTCCCCATCCAAAAATCCTTTGTACACCTTGTAAAGTCCATTGGTTTCAATCCAAAGAAGCTTATTGAAATCATTTGTGGCTGCTTGAATATCAGCTAGTGAGAAATGACGGTGTGGTTGGTTAACACCGTCTGAAAGTGGTTCCAAAAACAAATCCTTTGACAGTCCACTCTTAGAACTGTTTTCCTTTCTCTCCCTCCACCAACGATTCATACCTTTAGGCACAATTACAAAACCCTTTAACGCCTTTCCAATTATTCCCTCTGATCTTCCTTTATGTTGTGACAACAATGCAAGATCAAGGCTTCCCACCACTTCAGCCATTGTAGGCCTTTCCTTTGGACGATTATGTAAACAATTGTCGGCAACTTCTACAAAACACTTCAAACTCTGCGGTGTTATTCGTTCACTCAAAGAGGGATCAATGATTAGATCAAGCTTTCCCTTTTTAATGCAATCTTGAGCCCACAGGATTAAACTAATTTGCTCCTCCTCGAGTCTTTCATCCACGGGCGGCCTCCCACAGAGCACTTCCAACAACACCACACCAAAGGCATACACATCAGATTTCTTGGTTAGTCTGTGGGTATAGAAATAATCTGGATCTAAATAGCCAAATGTACCTTTGACTCTCGGACTAACGTGGGTTTCTGAATTGCGTGTAGTGCCTTTGGACAGCCCAAATTCTGAAATCTTGGCTACCCAATTCTCATCCAACAGAATGTTTGTGCTATTCACATCTCGGTGTATGAAACTTTGATCGGTACCAGTATGAAGGTAGTCTAACCCTCGTGCTGCACCGATGCAAATGTCGAGCCTTCGCTCCCATGTGAGATGAAAAGTACTAATTTCGGTTTGGTTTCTTCTACTTCTTTTGTAGAGATGATCGGCAAGGGTCCCACGGGCCATATATTCGTAAGCAAGGATCATTTCCTGGCAATCACTACATTGGCCAATCAGAGCAACGAGATGAGTATAGAAAGCATGTTGATCTCAGTCCAGAACTCTTCTGCACCCTGCTTGAACTCTGCATTCAACCGCTTTATGGCGACAGCTGTAGCACCGTTGTCGATGAACCCCTTGTATACCTTACCAAATCCGCCAACCCCAATAACTAAATTTTCATTAAAGTTGATTGTGGTTGATTGTATCTCAGCTAGTGAAAAGCGACGGCATGAGTACTCGGATTCAATCACAACACTTGAAATTGCATCATCAGCTGCTAAACCTGACATATCTGTGATATTTGGGAGTCTAAATAATATGGAAGAATATACCAGTAAAACTAGAAGATGATCAAAGATGAGTTTTTGAGAGATGAGAAAGAAACACAGAACAGAGTGGTCTCTGATTGAAATTAATTTGTGGTCCATGTAGCGCACTGACGACTGGACTTAGGGAATAGAATTCAACACTCGGTGTGCAGAAGTTATTGGTTAGTCCATGGCAAGGCTATGTGGCACTTCACAAGCATTGTGATTGGTGGAAGGGTTGAGGCCCACAATTTTATATTAAATGATTAAAGAATATAAAAAAACATAAGAATTTGTGATTGGTCTAATATGATCACGCAATATCCAAGATCAACTAATAATTTTTCTTCTGTGTGTGACTTCAATGTGGACCCCCATTTCACCAACCTTACAGTGTGATTGTGGGCCCTTCCTCTTCCTGTGTGTAAATTCATGACTTATTGTTACATAATTAAGTAGTTTTAATGTGTAGTATTACCTAACTCCTTAGAGTCTAACTCTAATAGGTTTAGAAAATAGGCTTGTATATATTTTTCTTTTAGGAAATAGTTAAACAATTTCAAATGAGGACTCAATAAATTATAAAGTATAAAATGGAACTTAAACAGTTTGGTGTCCAAAAATATGATTTTTGAGTAATTGGTACTTTTTTATTTTTGAACTTTTTTTTAATCCTTTTCAAACCGTTTGAGTGCATCATCACTGATGTAACCAAATTGTTATTGGCCAAAATTATTTATTGTTGAATGTATGATATGTAGGCTTAAATTATCTGCTTCTTTCTCTATGAACTTGTTAGGGATGCATTGGTTAATTTTTTTTAGATAAATTACAATTACACCTTCTGAAATTTATTTAAAATATAAATTATCTTATATGTTTTTAAAAATTAAAAATGCCCCTTGTTAAAAATTTTCATTTATTAAAATTATACAATTTCTACTTACTCAATAATAAAATTGTAAAAATTATTAATTGAAATACATTTATAATATCATTAAAAATTATTAATTAATTAATAAAAAGGTTCATCTGAAATTGGATTATCCGATGCTTTTCTCTCATTTCTATCTTTTCTCTCTTTTATTATTGTATATTTTATTCTTTATTATTTCTGTTGTGATTGTTGTGTGGTGGGATGATGGAATAGGTCAATCTGCAAAAAAGGGTTGGAAAGGGGTTCCAATTCTAATTCATTTTAATTTAGTTGGGTCGCTTGCTTTTTCTTTAAAATCTGAACCTTTGTTTTCCTATGATACTAGGAATGATCATTTTTTCACAAATTAAAAGACTAATTTGATCTTTGAAAAATCTAGAAATCCCCTAGATGTTGATTTGTGATTATGTATCAATTTTAAGCAGAATATAACAATCTCAATCAAACAATCAAGACAAAGAGACACAACGATTTAACGTGGAAAAAACAACAATTGGACACCTCCAACTGTGATCAAAAAACCACGGGCAACAGCCACAAAACAATCCACTAAGAAGATTTAAAGGAATTACACAGGTATACTCTCAATTACCTAGCGAATCCACAACGCATAATTGAACCAACCTCTATGTGCCTCTTCCAACCTGTCTTCACCTCGGAATTGTCTTTACGATGAGCCACCTCGGAATCCACCAAAGCTTCAGGCTCGAATTCTTCAGAATCCACCGAAGAATAACTCTCTTTTTTGTAGAACAAAACACAACCTTTGATGTACTCTCTTTAAATCATGAGTTGAATATTCAATAAAACATCAAAGAAAACTAGCAAAATCTCTCCAGATATAAACCTTAAGATCCAAAAAGAAGATCTGGAGTAGTTCCTCTAATGTTGGGAGAAAACCAACTATTTATAGAAAATCAAAGCAATCCTAGTTTCAGAAGAAAACCAACTCTTTAACAAATCTGGAAATCTGGGATCGCGCGGTCCGCTCGAGCGCCCTTTTCTTCGCTCGAGCGGAGACTTCAAATTCTGTGATTTCATACAGGCTCCACGCTCGAGCGTCGGTTTTGCCGCTCGAGCGGCGAATCACACCATCCAGTATTTTTTCAGGCGACTGCAGAGATGCTGAGAGCTTCCAATCCCCACTCGAGCGTCCCTTTCCCCGCTCGAGCGGGAAGGCCAAAACTAGAAAAACTGGAAAAATATAACATGATCGGACAGGCAACTTTGAATGTATTTTTGAACGCTTTATCATCACAAACGAAGTGGACTTGGCTAGGACATAATCAGCGAAGTGGCAATCTTGAACGCTTTATCATCACAAACTTCTCTGAAAAGCACAATTCGGGTTGGATTCGCATCTAAACACTTATAGCTTCACTGAAATAAAAAGTGCGAATAAAATTACAACTCAAAGGAGTTTTGTCAAACGAGATTGCCAAGAAATAAAACCTAACAATCTTGTTGGATAATCGTGCAGGAGCCCCTTTTGGATTCGTTTGTGCATCTATATAATCTATCTATCTATCTATCTATCTATCTATCTATATCTACACTATATATTAAGTAAAAGGGGGTTTCTAATCCCCAAAGCATGTAGGAGCTCCAATATGCCAATCCTAATTTTCTAATTTTTTTTAAAAAAAAAAAATTAACCTCAGCATTTATTAACTTCTCTCAACCCATAAGACTTTTTGACTTCTCTCATAATTATTGTAGTACATTTTCTAAAACAAATAATTTGTATATTAAAAAAATTTAAAACAAATATAAATATCTATATTTATATCTATATCTATATCTATCTATTTATTTATATATATCTCTAACCCACAAGTTTTGTGGGAGTTCCAATATCCGAACCTTAATTTCTTAATTTTTTTGATTTTTTTGAAAAAAAAAAACTTAGCATTTATTAAATTTTTCCGAGTCTTTTTAGCTTGTCCAATACACACACTCTATTTAACTTTTTACATACCTATTGCAAACAGTGAGTCTCATTTTTGTTTTCTCCTTCTTGACTTCTCACTTCTGCACTTTCAACTTCAGTGACCACATATACAAACAGTAAGTCTTCTTTTTGTTTTCTCCTTCTTGACTTTTCCTTTTGTTTACTGTTTTAATATTGTAGTTAGATAGCGTATAAAAATATTTGTGATTTGTTTAGCGAATAAAAAATTATAATTTGATTTTTTAATATGATTGAAGTTAGATAAATATAAACTCTCACAAAGAGAAAAATGTGATTATAATTAGTTGAATGATTATTTTTTTAATGTGATTGTAGTTAGTTTAATAGCTCTTTTTTTTCATTTGTTTATTTTATTATGGGAAAAATGTGATGTGATTGCAGTTTGTTCAATGATTCTTTTTTTTAATATGATTGTTGTAGTTAGTTCAATGTTTTTTTTTAATGTTATTTAATCTTTTTATTTACTATTTTAATTTTATTTTTAATATGATTGAAGTTAGATAAACATAAACACTCACAAAGAAAAAAATGTGATTGTAATTAGTTTAATGGTTTTTTTTTTTTTTTTTAATGTGATTGTAGTTAGTCAATGGTTCTTTTTTCATTTATTTTTTTTTATTTATGAGATAAATGTGATGTGATTGTAGTTTGTTCAATGGTTTTTTTTTTTTTAAATGTGATTTAATCTTTCATTTACTGTTTTAATGGTTTTTCTTTACAATTATTTATGAAAAAAATATGATTGTAGTTAGATAGCATAAAAATATTTGTGATTTGATTTGATTTTTTTCTGATTTGATTTTTAAAGTACCAATTATTGATAATGATTGGATTGTATTTTGAAAAACAAATTGTAATTGATTTTTTTAACTCACTGTGTTTTTTGAAAAAAAAAATAATTGTGTTTTTTTAACTATCAATTCACTTAAGGCCAAGTTTGGCAACACTAGAATAATCCATCTTTTTATCTTTTTATCTTTTTTCCATCACATCACTTTTCTACTTTTCTGCACATCTTTTCGTAAAAAGACAAAAAGTGCACTTATTTAGGTCATCCCAAACAACTAATTTGTGATTTTATTTTTAACTCATTGTGTTTTTTGAAAAACAAAATGGATTGTACTCATTAGGGTCACATAATGTACCAATTATTGATGATGATTAGATTGTATTTTGACCCAAAAAATTGTAATTGATCTTTTTAACTCACTATGTTTTTTGAAAAATAAATCATTGTGTTTTTTAATTATCAATTGACTTAATTTGTGATTGATTTTTTTAATTATTGATGATGATTAGATAGCATTAAAAAAATTGTGATTTGTATGATTGAAGTTATCTCCTTTTGTTCATAATTTGATTTTTTAATATGATTGAAGTTAACTCACAAAAAGAAAAATGTGATTGTAGTTTGTTTAATAGCTCTAAATAATATTTTTATTTACTATTTTATTGGTTCTTTTTTCAATTATTATTTTTTATTATGAGAAAAATATGATTGTAATTAGATAGCATTAAAAAAATTGTGACTTGTATGATTGAAGTTATCTCCTTTTGTTTATAATTTGATATTTTTAATATGATTGAAGTTAGATAAACATAAACACTTACGAAAAGAAAAATGAGATTGTAGTTTGTTCAATGCTTCTAAATAATCTTTTTATTTACTATTTTAATGGTTCTTTTTTTCAATTATTTTTTTTATTATGAGAAAAATGTGATTGTAGTTAGATATCATTAAAAAAAGATGTGATTTGTGTGATTGAAGTTATTTCCTTTTGTTTATAATTTGATTTTTTAATATAATTGAAGTTAGATAAATATAAACACTCATGGGGTTTTTTAAGCAAAAGGGGGTTTTAACCCCAAGACCTGTGGGAGTTTCAATATCTTAATCTAAATTTTCTAAATTTTTTATTAAAAAAAAAAACTCAACATTTATTGATTTAGTCAAAATCTCTTGATCAGCATTTATTAACTTTTTTCAATCCACATGCATGCATTTATTGATTTGGTCAAAATCTCCTGATCAGCATTTAAAATCCTCTCATACAAATAACTATAGATACAATCTGTGTATAGTTACTGCAGTACCCTTTTCAACTTCTCTCATACACTATGCTTAGTGATAAGAATGTTAAATTATTTTTATAAAAAATCTTAAAAAATATAATTTATATATTAAAAAAATCTAAAACAAATATAAATATTTATAATTATCTCGTGCATAGCACGAGTGATAGGCTAGTATTATATAAAAAAATGGAGTTTTTAATGAGAAGTCTTGTAAGAGTTTCAATATCTCAAATTAATTTTCTTGATTTTCTTAATTTTAAACAATTAAGAAAATCTCTATTGGCTAGATTTTATTTGATAATCCCACATCGGGAAAATGAGGAAAAAAATAAGTTGTTTTACTCATATAAATTGAATCTTATACTCCTATCCCATTTAATATTGTAATGTTGTGCATGTTTTAATTTTTAAAAATTTTAATTAATTAATTTTAACCTAGACGCAGTGTTTTAAAACTTGGACTAGACCAAACGGTCAGACCGGTCCAGCCAGTCAGACCAGTAGAAACGGGACCCGGGCCTAGTTCCGGTCCAGAAGAACCCCGAAACCTGAACTAGGCTGAAAACTGGCCTAGATTATCTAAACTGGTAGAACCGCCGATTCAATTGGGAAAACCGGTGACCCAATACCAGTTTTGGAACGATCCAGCGATTGGAAAATTTCTATTTTTTTTATTCTACTTCTTTTCTTTTCTTTCTTATATATATATATATTTCTTATATATATATATATATATATATTTCAAAATTTTAACTAAAATCTCTTACTTCTAAAGTCTCCTCTCATGAGGAGTCTCATTGGAAGCTTAGGGAGATTATGGAAATCTATTCGTATTTATAGGGAAAAAGAATTCAAAGAGAACTTACAAAATTCTATGTGGGATTCAATCAAATTATTTGAATCATATTGATTGGAGGGAGAGTTGAAAATTTCATTTCCCTCCAAAATTAAATCTAGCATTCAGAGGGAATGTTAAAAAAAAATTAATTTCTTTAAAACGAGTGACTTTTTCTTATCAATTATGACTTCATTAAATATTATTAATAAATATTATGTAACAATTTTTATTTTTATTTGAGTATTTATACATATTTTATTTATTTATAATTTATAATTATATTTTTTAATTATATAATATTAATTATGATGTCACGGTTCGATCGCATGGATCCGACGGTTGAACCAGTGACCAGTCCACCTGGTCCTTTTCCCGGTTTGCTTGAGGTCTAGTTTTCAAAACATTGCCTAGATGATTAGGCTAAATCATTTTTGATTTGATTGATTCGTTGGTTTAACCGTGATTTTAGCAGTTTTATCAAAATATATTGATTAAATTTGTTGGATTCGAAATAAATTTAAGATTAATCTAATCAAATATTTGTAGCACCTGTATCCTTCAAAGCTTTTGGGGAAGTGTATTCGAATCCTTTATTTTTATTTTGGAAATCTTGGGTGTTGTGTATGTTGGTTTTGGAGGAGTATAATCCGATTTAAACTTGTTGGGTTTGGTTGTTCGCACTTGTTCTTGTCAAAAGTTCCTTGGAGACTTAGAAATTCTATTCTAGGGTCAACACCAGCCTTCTTAAGGGTCTACCCTTACCTGTTGGTGAAGTTTCTGGAAATGTTGCTGAAATATAGAGTAGACACCAGACAGGGGAGGGTCGGCCCTCTTATGTTGCAGAATCTGTGTGTTAGTTGCTGGAAAATAGGGTCGACCTCCCTCCTGTCTAAGGGTCGACCCCCTTGCTTGTGCCAAATTGTCTTTTTTGCCTAAAGAGTCGACTCCCATACCCGAATAGTTGATCCCTGCGTGTTTTTTTCCAAATTTTTGAGGTTCGAATGGGCCCTACCTTTGGGGGTTTTTGGGCCCAAACCAGTTTTTCTCATTATTTTCCCTCTCATTTTTCCTTTCAACCTGTGAGTTCTTCTCTCTCTCTCTAAAACTGTAGCACTCTGTGCTTTCTATTATAATGAAACTATAATTTGAATCTTTGATTATCTTGATTGAGAACCCTCATAGTTGATATTTGAGCCTTGGTTGAGGTGTTACCATAGTAGTTGGGAGAGATTGAATCAGAATCTTCAAATTTGAATAATTGTTATTGAGTAGTTTTCACTCTTTCATCATTTTCTCTCTCCATACTTTGAATCTTGATATGAGACTAGAACCATTGGAATGCTTATTTCCGGGGCTTCAATTTGAACACAAGAAAGACCCTTAACGGAGTCTAGACGAGAGAGTTATACCTATTTGAATTTTGCGTTTCTGTGCTGGAAGCATGCTCGCTCGAGTGAGCTTTTCTTTGCTCGAGTGAATTGGGCGAGTTTTAGAAATTCTGAGACCTTATTTTGTACCCTTGAGCCAATATTCCTTCCCTCAAGCGACCATATCGCTAACAGACATTATAAAGTGATTTTTTGGCCCTAAAACTCTATTTTTCTCCCTCTCTTCTCCTCTCATCCTCCAAGCCCGAAACCCTAACCTTCCAAACTCTTGATTTCTGTTCTTTTTACCCAAGATTCACCTCAAATCTTTCAAGAATGTTGAAGAGCAAGCATAGATCAAGACTTCTATTGATTGTTTTTCGATTTCATTAGAGTTTCAAGTTGGGCCTTCATCTTTAGCTTCAAATCTTGAGCTTCGAATCTTGAGGTAGGGATTTCTTTGCTCCTTTACAATACCTCATCTATAGATAGATATGTGGTAGATTTTATTGCATAAAAATCATATCCATTATGGATTTCTTTGAAATTCATGAAAGGGGATCTAGGGTTGTCATTTGCGAATGAGATTGTTAAATTGATTGTTGTTTGGGTTAATTAAGGAGTAATTTTGCATGTTTATGTTGAAAGAAGAAAAAACCTAATTTAATGTTTTGACTTGGTGAATTAAAAAGGGGTAAAGTTGAATAATGTTTATAAGTTGTTATTATGGTTTGTGTAAATGGGTTAATAGTAAGAAGGGAGAATTAACTATAACTTTAGAATTATTTTGGATTGATTATATTAAGTTGAGTTAGGTTGTGACTTTGATATCCATGGATTTAATTTTGTGAAATAAACAGAATGGGTTGGGATAAACGATGGAGCATGTTAACTTGGAAAATAAGAGAATTGAATTTTAAAAAGGAAGAAGGAAATTATTTGTGAATTTTAAAAATTAGCATGAGGTTGGATTTTGAATATTTATTTTACTATTGTTGTTGTTGGATTTAAAATCTCATGAGAGTTGAATCATTATAATACGTGTTTTGAAATACGTACATTTAGAGGTTGTGTCCTTGGTCAACGGTGGAGGGTGACATTGTTGTGTTGAATAGTTTACATGTATGCATTACACTTGTTGGTTGTAATTTTTCATGTTGTGCTGATTGGTATACTGCGCTGAGAATGAGAAGTACCATTACCTTCTAGCTAGTGCCTAGAGAATTGGCTGTGCTTAGAATGAGAGGTACCAGAACCTTCCAGCTAGCGCCTGGAGAACTTGACAGAGGTACCATTACCTTCCAGCCAGTGTCTGGTAAATTGACATTTCATTGTGGAAAGGTGTATCCTTGGTTTACCATGCTTAAGGCAGGTAGAACATAATTTATTTATCATTATTGTCTCAGTGTATCTAGGTATATCATGGGTTATGATGGTTATTGTTTTGGAAGGTCGTGTTGGCTCAATTGTTGAAGTAGATAGTTATTGATTGCTTGTTGTTTTCCTTTTATATTAAAGGCATACTTGTATAGTTGTGAATGTGTTGGAAACAGATGTAAGTATTGTGTTGAGATTGTGAAAAATGTGAAAGACTTTGAATACATTGTGAACATGTTTTCAAAAGGCAAATCAGGTATAAGTCTGGAAAGTGAGAGAAAACGTAATGGGCTTGGTGAAATTGTTTTTCTACAGAAATTTGTTATAGTCATATGAATTTTGGAAAAAAGGTAACCAGAGGAAAGAAAAGTGAACTGCTTATGTTATTGAATGAAATGAATGACTTTGAGAAAAGTTCTTATATACGTGTTATGGGTAAGTGGTTTGGAAATACTCTTAGGAATCCTGGGGAACGCTCGTGATCCTCTTCTGGTCACCTGAAAAAGAATAAAAACTCCGATCGGGGGTGCCGGAATTAGCACTCCGACGGGCAAGTTAGTATCTACACTCGAGGAGGCTTGTATTCTAAGCTAAGCATAGTAATTCTTACATACTTTTTTAGGATTGAAGATCTTGTATTTATAGTATTCTCTTGGGCCCCTCAGGCCTGGTCCATTTCTAGTCCTCGCCATGTACTTCTACACGGCCCTTGTTTTACTGGCAAGAATGCCAGCTCTTTTATTCGGCCCCAAAATTGGATGGGGCCAATGCCGAATAGAAGTTATGTTCTGGACCGAATTGGTCCGCTCCTGTTGATCCAAAATTATTCGGCTCCCACAATTGCCCTCCAAACACCCCACTAGCACCAGTTAGTCGGCATGTTTGGCTTCTAGTCTGGAGGTTAGAAATCCGGCGGTTATTCCTCTTCCCGATGCATGTCAGAACGCGTACATGCTTCTTGGTCATTATAACGCTTTCCCGCCTCTTCGTACGCTGCCTCTATTTAATGCGATTTGAATTTGTCTCTTCGAATGTATGCTCTGAATACTCGAAGATATCTGGCTCGTCTTCCAATGGGACTCCTGCATTCCGCGGCTTTTGTAACCCTTTGTTTCTCGATCTTTCCTTCGCCTCCTGTAAGTTTTCTTCTCCTACATTTTTTTGATCCCCCCTCTTTATCTTCTTTTAGTTTTCCATAATCCTTGAGTCGGAAAGAATGTCAAAACATTTGAAGGAGCTCCTTTTTGCGGACCGAATCTTTGGCTTTCGACGCCACTTCTCCATCCCTGACGACGTCCATCTATCACTTGTGGCAGATAGCACTACTGATATGGTGAGGGAAGACGAGAACACAATCGTCTTTCTTCTCCTATCAATTGCTGAGGGCGGTGTCCGTTTTCCTCTTCACCCACTTTTGAGGGTCATTTTTCGGTACTGGGGTCTTATTCTTTCCCAGCCCAATGTGAACTTCTTCCGCATCATAATGGGCATTGTAGAGATAAATCGGTGTCTTAGAGTCAATTTAGGTATTCCCACCATTTGGCACTGTTATGTCCTAGCCAAGTCTACTGGTCGTTTGGGACGCTACTTCCTTAGAGCCAAGGACACTGACCACCACTTAATGACCATGCTTGCTAGCTCTAGCAAGCGTGTCGATGATGTGATAGTCGTTGTCCGCAGTAATTGGAAATTCGGCGAAGGGGAAGATTGCCTAGATCCTGTGCCGAGGCAAAAAGGCGAACTAGGTGGCCAATCAAAGCAATGTTTCTATTACTTACATATGCATGTATTCGGCACTTTAGCTCACCTAATCGTTTTGTCTACGCAGGCAGCGACTTGAAGAGAGTGTTGACTTCAGACGACGAAGTTGTGCTTGCAGAAATTAAAACCACGCTACAATTCATCGGCCATCCAGACCTTCAAAAATAAGGGAGGGCAGCCCACATTCTCTTGGGGTACGAGCTAACCTACACGACGTTCTCGGTGGTAGATAATATTCCCATTACGCGAGGCGATAACCAACTGACGGCCCTCATCATCCCCAGCTTCAAAAACTTGAGGCAGATTGGCCTCGAATCGTCTGATTCTGAGCACGTGGAAGGACAAGTTGCCGAACCTATTGCCGAGGACCCGAAGGAGTTGGTCGCGGAAGTTGACGAAGCCATCAATTCGGCCTTTGAGGAAGCTGGGTTGAACTCTCCTGATCCTCTGTCTACATCAGGCTGAAGGGACGCCGAAGATATCTTTACGAACTTGGGTGATCTTCCCGGCGATTTCTCTGAGGATATGGCTGCGGATAATCTTAAGCAGATGGCACGAAAAAGGAATGTCAAATGCATGGCCACTCGACAAAAGGCCGTAGCCATCCATTCTGGACTTGTCCCGACTGAATCTATTGCTCCCGTTGTCATACAAGAAACGGATCACATTGTCGTGGTTGAGATGGAAAAGGAGGTCGAGCGCCTGAGTACGGAAGTTCGGCTGATTTTAGAGGATCGAGGTGAAAAACGAGGTGCTGAGGGTGAGGATGGCTTCGAAGGGGGACCCTTGGAAAAACGGCCACGCTTGGAGGAGTCGGCTGTGGTTGCTCCTTTTGTTATTGAGCCAAAGATAAAAAATATGTCGATCTCCTCCGAAGCGTCGGCTTTGAAGGATGCAGCTGTGGCACTAAGCCTGGCTGCCTTGGTCTCCTTGCCAGCTGACAAGGCGACGTTTCGTGCCGAGCCGAATTTGGCGACAATAGCATTAGCCGCCCAGTCGGCTTTTCTAGTACGTGACTGAATCTTTGGTTTGGTTTGCATTTGATGTTTGTTGGCATATGATGATCCTTTGTTTTGCAGACGGTTGGAAGGATCACAGAATTGGGCCGCCGCCAGCATGACGCTGTTGAATGGATTGGCCATTTGCAATCTGAAGTCGACGGTCAAAGGAGCAGGGCAGAGTTCGAGGCAATGAAAGCCGCGATGGAAAGCGCGCGAGCCGAGGTTGAGAAAGAAGGGGCCAAAACTGCTGATCAACTCAGGGCTGACGCCGAGGAGAGGGCAAATGCGAGCGAGGAGTCACTCAAGTTAGCCAAGGAGGCGCTTGCCAAGCGGGTGGCCGAGTTTGGAGAGTTGAAGCTGGCTAAAGAGAAAGCCGACTTTGAGTCCTCGGCGGCGTTCGAGGCTGGGAGGAGCTCCGCCTTTAATGACTATGTAGAAGAAGTCCTCAAATTCGAGAATCGGGGGTTCAAACACGGCTGGCTCACAGCCCTTGCTGCCGCTGGAGTTACATTGGCCACGCCAATGCCCTACAAGCAAGTGGACGTTGAGCCGCTTGAGTCTGACCTTGAGACTTGACTTGGGAGACATTCTAGTTTTGTTAGATTTTTTTCAATTTCAATGTCTGTTTTTGTTTAGTAGATTTTCATCTGTGTTGGATTTTCATATGTAAAATGTCCGCCGTTAGCGCCCAATTTATGAATGAAAATTTCATATGCTTCCAAGATATTTCTCGTATTGTTTGTTGTATGAGTAGACAATTAGGAGAATCAATGGATAGGAAAAAATTCCAAGACTACGTGAGACAGTAGACTTACAAACCGACTAAGCTTAGCGATCTGATTAAAACAATGAATCTGCCCTTGCCCCAGCGAATTCAAGATCATAGAACGCCGAATAACACATCCATAAGAACCTTGTGTTGAGGCATCGATTCAGGGAACGGTTGGGGCACTTAAGCCGACTAGATTGATGAATCTGCCCTTGCCCCAGCGGGTTTGCGATCGTAGAACACCGAATAACACGTCCATAAGAACCTTGCGTTGAGGCATCGATTCGGGGAACGGTTGGGGCACTTAAGCTGACTAGATTGATGAATCTGCCCTTGCCACAGCGGGTTCGCGATCGTAGAATGCCGAATAACACGTATATAAGAACCTTGTGTTGAGGCATTGATTCGAGGAATGGCTGGGGCACTTAAGCCGACTAGATTGATGAATCTGCCCTTGCCACAGCGAGTTCGCGATCGTAGAACGCCGAATAACACGTCCATAAGAACCTTGTGTTGAGGCATCAATTCGGGGAACGGCTGGGGCACTTAAGCCGACTAGATTGATGAATCTGCCCTTGCCCCAGCCTGTTCAAGATCGTAGAACGCCGGATAGATACGATTGGGGCATATGATTCGTTCGGCGCCGGGTAGTTGGCGCTTCAACATTGAGGGGATTGCCTCGGTGGTGCTACCCCCATAGGGAATAAATGGGCGTGTACATCGTGAACAAGGGTCCTATTTATGTGCTCATTCAGCATTTCAGTCCAACTGTTTGAGGAAGATTGAACAAGCGCAAATATCAAATATACTTTTCTTCAACAACAAGGGCGTAGCGAAGACTCTAGCTGAGCTAGGAGGAGATATGAGTCGAAGCGGTGAACCTTCACGCATGGGCAGTAGGACTTCGAGGGATCGGGAGAGACGCCAATCTCCTCGTCGTCGGAGTAGGTCGCCTAGGAGGGACAAATAGCCACAGTGTAAGTCTCCTCTGCTTGGTTCCGGCAGGCAACCTGACGCGACTGTAGACATCCCATTTTTGACCGTCCTCAAGACTTGGATGTCACCGTTTGAACACCCGGTGATCATCCCTGTTTGTGTTCATTTGGAGTTCTCGGAGGTCTCAGCTACGCGCCTTGCCTCAGGATCTCTGAACTCGACTGTTTAGTGTCTGGTTTTGCACCAAATACTTGTGTTTTGCCTTGGAGGGGCAAGGAATGCCTTGTGAGGCATCCCCACACATCACCGGCCATGGCCAGAGGCCACCGGCTGGTGTTTTGTTGCCATCGGCAATGTATATTGCCGGTCGGTAGTCCATTTTGTCAAAATGGCAATTTTGAGTAGCCGACTACTGTTCATCTGCTTTTGCAGATATTTTAATACAGCTGTATGGCATTTTGTTCCCCTCCATACACGTGTATGGAGGGATGGCCTTCTTGTTAGCTTACCATGTAAGCTTTACAAGATTGGCTCCTCTATAAGAGGAGCTCCCCTCTCCCTTGCTTAAGGTTAGACATTTTAGAGAGAAAAAACATTGTTAGAAGCTCTGGTTCTAGGGTTAGAACTTATACACATTCTATCTCTATATCTCTCTCTCTTGAGTGTTCTAGGTGTATATGTTCATAGTATTGCACACAAACACCTACCATTACACCTTCCCTTGGCTATTGAGGTTCTAAGGGATTGTTTTTAGAGTTTTAGAGCTGGTTTGGAGCTTTGGGAGCTGCTGGAGCTCCATTTGTGAAGAAGGTCAACAAGGGTAACAATCTTGCGCTTTTATTCCCCATTCTTGCATACTATTTTTGTCTATTTTAGAACTGCTTTTGAGCTTAGTGTATAATATAAAAAAGTTCTGTTTTTGGGCCCTCAAAATAGTTTGTTCAGAGTGTTTTGTGGTTTGGAGGTGTTTGACCCCTCTTAGGCCTTGAGAGGCCCCATTTTGTGCTATTTTGAGTGAGCTTTGGGACCTTGGTGTTTGGGCCTCCTCACCACTAAAATCTTGAGGGATTTTAGAGGTGAGGATGGTGCCTTGAGGTCCTAGGGAGGAGAGGGCCGCCCCCCTCTCCTTGTTGTCCTTGAAAAGGACCATTTTTGGCCTCTTGAGGGAGCACCTAACTTAGGCTCTTGTTGATCATGCCATAGCTGATTTTTGTGCTTATTATGTCATAATATGCCTTTGTTTTTAGTTGGTTTTGGTACACCATGCATGCTTAGCATACCTACCTTGTAATGCCATGTTTAGCCCTTAACACGCCTTAGGTTGTAAGCCATCGTTCAAGAATGTTTTAGGTCTAGCTTTGTGAAGCTTTTGTGCTTATTTTGCCATGCTAGAGGTCTGTCCTTAGTTGTTTGGGTCGACCAAGGCATGCTTAGTATAGCCCCTTTGCATTTTTGGTTTGTTGGCCTTAAGTGTGTGAATGTATAGCATGCATCCTTGCCTTAATTTAGTGGGTTGGGACCATTTGTCATGCTATTTTAGTCCCTTTAACATGCTTGTATGCTTGCCTTGGTTGCCTCTTTGAAGCTTTGAAAGCTTGTCTTGCATGCTCCATGTTTTGGTCATTGTGCATGCTTTTGAATTTGAGCCACTTAGATGCCATCTAGGTGTCCCTTGGGTGTTGTTTAGGTTCACATTAGACCTATTTTAAGTCCTCTTAGCCTTGTGAGGCTTGGTTGACTTAGTCTTGGTTTAAGCCTCTTGGCTTGTCTTGGGTTTTTGGCTTTGTTTGCATGCCTTGTTTATCTTGTTTAATTGGCTTAGCACCTTTTGCAACATGATTTTCAATGCTTACCTTGCATGCCATTAATCCATGTTATGCCTCTTTCAAGTGTGCTTGAGAGTTGCCCTTTTGTGCTTGAGTGTTAGCCCTTTAACATGTGCATGTGTGTATGTGTGTTTAGTCCTCATTTCATAGCACTTATAGCCACTGTTTTGGGCCTAATTAGGGCTGCATAAATCATGCTTAAGTCCATCCTTTGCTTGCTTGCATGCTTACCTTGCATGTTTGTTTGCATCTTTGCATGTACAGCTTGCATTCCCATGTTGCATTCTTAGCTTGCATGCCTAGGTCGCATTCCATCTAGCATGTATGTCTTGTTCCTTGATCTAGTGATAGGAATTGGGCTTTGGTTTGTTGGTTTGCATTGCATTTGACATCAAAATGTGCACACTTGGTCCCTTGGGCCGTCACGCATGGAAATGCGCGCTTGATGGTCCGGGAACCAAGGATCATGTCCCTTTGAGTCATACACATGATAAGGGACATGATTGGTGCATACATTGCTTGAATTGCATTGCCATGCTCTGCCTTGCCCTCTGTTGCTGTCAATTGCAGATTCTGCAGGAACTTTCTGCCGACCGGCAATGTTAAGTGCCGACCGGCAATCCTTCCTGGGCCGATAGCTTCACTAACGGCCGGTGATCACAAACCACTGCCGGTGGCCATTCTACTCAGCCGGTGGCGTCTCCCAATGTCCAGGGAAGCAATCTTGAGACTTTGGCAGCCTTCAAAGGAGTATAGCCGGGAAAACAGAGGCATCTTGCGCATGGCAGTGCACTTCCGATCAGGACCGAGCACGCGCGCATCGAACCCTCTTCCCGAGGCCCCTGTTATTGCTTCTCTTATGCTTAGTTAATTTGTTAATTAATTAGGTGATTTGTAATAATTAATTAGCTTGTAGGGGGGCCCTCGCTACAGCTCGGACTCGGTTTGTGTCACGGTTCTTAATCTGAACCAAAGAGTCCAAATCCGGCAAATCGTTTTGAGAAACAGATTTTTGAAAAGAAGTGTCAAACATGGACTGCTTTGCCAGATACAGAGTCGCCACCTAAATATTTTATTTTGGGAAAATTTAGGAAACCCTGACTCGGTGCCAAAGGCCACGTGTCCGTCATCACCAAAGTTGCCTCGGCTCAGGAACTTGGGTACGATTGTGGAAGGTCAGCTATGAGCACCCCCTCTCGCCCGATCCGAAGACCGGCCTCTACTAACCGTGATATCCGTTTTTGAAAACGTTATGTGTTCTTATTCCGGTTGTTAGCCTAGAATTACTATGTTATGCGCACAGCAAACAAGTATAGACTAGATTTCCTAATTTGGAAATAAGCATTGCGTATTCGCTTGTCTTGAAAAACACTTTGGAATTTGCTACTCGCAAGTAGGCTAAAATACGAATTTCAACGAGTTTTTCCAACTCAGACAATCCAACCTACACCCACAGGCATTCAAACAGTTTATCACATATGCATCTAGCCACATGGTAAGCATGCTGTCATGATAGCATTCACACGCATGCGATATGCTAAAGCGTGAAAATACTTACATCGTACTCCGTGCCAAAACAATAAACTAGTTAGCCAACATGCATGGTCCTAGTTCATGTCAAATTGACTAATGCAACACATACAGGATGCAATTAGAGCAGGCTCGGTTAACCTAAACATGGCATGTGAAATGCAATCAATTGATGCACGTATTCAATTTGGAATTGAAGTACAAATGCAATTAGCATGATGTACCGAGCCCGGTGCATGCAAGACAAATGTATGGATTCACGCATGCATAGCATAAGGTATGCTAATTTAAACATGTCCTATTAGTAACCATCAAAGCAGGTAAGTAAAAGGGAAGAAAGAAGTGGGGATTGGAAGACATGCATACACACGCACCCGTACTTATTACAGATTCGCCTCCGCTCAGAGGGACCAAATAAATATTACAGATAATTAACCTACAAGCTAATTAATTATTACAAATCACCTAATTAATTAACAAATTAACTAAGCATAAGAAAAGCAATAACAGGGGCCTCGGGAAGAGGGTTCGATGCGCACGTGCTCGGTCCTGCTCGGAAATGCACTGCCATGCGCAAGCTACCTCTGTTTTCCCTGCTATACTCCTCTGAAGGCTGCCAAAGTCTCAAGATTGCTTCCCTGGACATTGGGAGACGACACCGGCTGAGTAGAATGGCCACCGGCAGTGGTATGTGATCATCGGCCGTTGGTGAA
This sequence comes from Camellia sinensis, assembly GCF_055761805.1. Classification (NCBI taxonomy): domain Eukaryota; kingdom Viridiplantae; phylum Streptophyta; class Magnoliopsida; order Ericales; family Theaceae; genus Camellia; species Camellia sinensis. The sequence goes on from NC_138967.1 coordinate 57,308,520, forward strand.
GCTATCGGCCCAGGAAGGATTGTCGGTCGGCACTTAACACTGCCGGTCGGCAGAAAGTTCCTGCAGAATCTGCAATTGACAACAACAGAGGGCAAGGCAGAGCATGGCAATGCAATTCAAGCAATGTATGCACCAATCATGTCCCTTATCATGTGTATGACTCAAAGGGACATGATCCTTGGTTCCCGGACCATCAAGCGCGCATTTCCATGCGTGACGGCCCAAGGGACCAAGTGTGCACATTTTGATGTCAAATGCAATGCAAACCAACAAACCAAAGCCCAATTCCGATCACTAGATCAAGGAACAAGACATGCATGCTAGATGGAATGCGACCTAGGCATGCAAGCTAAGAATGCAACATGGGAATGCAAGCTGTACATGCAAGCATGCAAACAAACATGCAAGGTAAGCATGCAAGCAAGCAAAGGATGGACTTAAGCATGATTTAGGCAGCCCTAATTAGGCCCAAAACAGTGGCTATAAGTGCTATGAAATGAGGACTAAACACACATACACACATGCACATGTTAAAGGGCTAACACTCAAGCACAAAAGGGCAACTCTCAAGCACACTTGAAAGAGGCATAACATGGATTAATGGCATGCAAGGTAAGCATTGAAAATCATGTTGCAAAAGGTGCTGAGCCAATTAAACAAGATAAACAAGGCATGCAAACAAAGCCAAAAACCCAAGACAAGCCAAGAGGCTTAAACCAAGACTAAGTCAACCAAGCCTCACAAGGCTAAGAGGACTTAAAATAGGTCTAATGTGAACCTAAACAACACCCAAGGGACACCTAGATGGCATCTAAGTGGCTCAAATTCAAAAGCATGCACAATGACCAAAACATGGAGCATGCAAGACAAGCTTTCAAAGCTTCAAAGAGGCATCCAAGGCAAGCATACAAGCATGTTAAAGGGACTAAAATAGCATGACAAATGGTCCCAACCCACTAAATTAAAGCAAGGATGCATGCTATACATTCACACACTTAAGGCCAACAAACCAAAAATGCAAAGGGGCTATACTAAGCATGCCTTGGTCGACCCAAACAACTAAGGACAGACCTCTAGCATGGCAAAATAAGCACAAAAGCTTCACAAAGCTAGACCTAAAACATGCTTGAACGATGGCTTACAACCTAAGGCATGTTAAGGGCTAAACATGGCATTACAAGGTAGGTATGCTAAGCATGCATGGTGTACCAAAACCAACTAAAAACAAAGGCATATTATGACATAATAAGCACAAAAATCAGCTATGGCATGATCAACAAGAGCCTAAGTTAGGTGCTCCCTCAAGAGGCCAAAAATGGTCCTTTTCAAGGACAACAAGGAGAGGGGGGCGGCCCTCTCCTCCCTAGGACCTCAAGGCACCATCCTCACCTCTGAAATCCCTCAAGATTTCAGTGGTGAGGAGGCCCAAACACCAAGGTCCCAAAGCTCACTCAAAATAGCACAAAATGGGGCCTCTCAAGGCCTAAGAGGGGTCAAACACCTCCAAACCACAAAACACTCTAAACAAACTATTTTGAGGGCCTAAAAACAGAACTTTTTTATATTATACACTAAGCTCAAAAACAGTTCTAAAATAGACAATAATAGTACGCAAGAATGGGGAATAAAAGGGCAAGATTGTTACCCTTGTTGACCTTCTTCACAAATGGAGCTCCAGGAGCTCCCTAAGCTCCAAACCAGCTCTAAAACTCTAAAAACAATCCCTTAGAACCTCAATAGCCAAGGGAAGGTGTAATGGTAGGTGTTTGTGTGCAATACTATGAACAAATACACCTAGAACACTCAAGAGAGAGATATAGAGATAGAATGTGTATAAGTTCTAACCCTAGAACCAGAGCTTCTAACAATGTTTCTTCTCTCTAAAATGTCTAACCTTAAGCAAGGGAGAGGTGAGCTCCTCTTATAGAGTAGCCAATCTTGTAAAGCTTACAAGGTAAGCTAACAAGAAGGCCATCCCTCCATACACGTGTATGGAGGGGAACAAAATGCCATACAACTGTATTAAAATATCTGCAAAAGCAGATGAACAGTAGTCGGCTACTCAAAATTTCCATTTCAACAAAATAGACTGCCGACCGGCAATATACATTGCCGATGGCAACAAAACACCAGCCGGTGGCCTCTGGCCATGGCCGGTGATGTGTGCGGATGCCTCACAAGGCATTCCTTGCCCCTCCAAGGCAAAACACAAGTATTTGGTGCAAAACCAGACACTAAACAGTCGAGTTCAGAGATCCTGAGGCAAGGCGCGTAGCTAAGACCTCCGAGAACTCCAAACGAACACAAACATGGATGATCACCGGGTGTTCAAACGGTGACGTCCAAGTCTTGAGGACGGTCAAAAATGGGGTGTCTACAGCGACTCCTCGCCCATTGAGTTTTGCAGTCTTCGTGGGTAATAGACCAATGACAGAGGCGGACTCGATCATTCGAGATCCAAATGTAGCAGTCGAGTTTGCTCGACAGATTTTCTCGCTCGAAGTTGAGCAGTCGATGGTAGGTCGACAAGATTTCGAAGTGTTTCGTGAGGGCGTTCACGGGCAGTGAGAGCACTATATACGGCTTATGAGATCGGCATGCATCTCCACGCCGCTCGCCGCGACATAGAACAGAGAGATGAACGCATTCGGAAGTTAGAAGCTCGCGCCGAGAAGGCAGAGCGCGAGCTAAGGAAAATCTGGCGGGCCCCAATCAACCATCCAACCCAATCCGATTGTTAAAGAGAGGGCTACTCAGAGGCTGATTAGCAATGCGATCGCCGATCGTAAAACGGCTACCATGTTCGCGATCGAGAATGCGAGGGGTACGGCCTATGAAAAAGGCTTCCATGATGGCCGAAAGGTCAAAATTTAGAAGACCAAGTAGGCATGGTTGGATCAAGGCGCTTCGGCAATGTCACGCCCCACTTTTTATTACTCGAAGTCATTACCAAATTCATCAACTTAATTCAATTTCAAGGATAAAATGCGGAAATAAACTTATACATTCAATCCATAGAAGTGATTAACAATACTCTCATTCGTATGCAAAGTAAATATTACATGAACATACTTAATAAATTGCCCTTGGGCTTACATCACTTAAGGTACAAGAAGAAGGGTGTAACCCTTTTACAACAATGGCATTCCGCCAACATAACTGAGGCCCCGTGGCCAGTAAATAAGTAGAACCAAATCTGGCAGCTCAACCTGCTTAACACCTGAAAAATATTCAACAACGTGGGATGAACATATAGTCCAGTGGGGAACTCAACATGATCCTCAACAATAACAACTTACAGATAGCTATGATCATGAACACTCATTCTCATACTAGAATAGTAATGTGACGGTTTATACAAAAAATATATATGTATGAACTTTTCTCGAAAACAACCGTTTCATTCAACACTACAAGTGGTTTATCTTTCCTTTTTCCTTTCATTAACCCTCATTCCCAATCTTTCATAGCACTAACAAATACTTAGGAAGTAATCTCACTAAGCCCGACACCCTCTTCCATTTCCTATACATACTCAGATGTACCCTTTTCAAACATGTTTATTTATAAAACATTCGTTCTCCTCCACACTTTCCAAAAGACATAGAGACATTTTGGTTCGTTTCCATTACTATCATAACTATACATGCATATCTTTGTAAAAATATAAATTTACAACCCACCAACATGTATACAATCAACCAATGGAGTAACTCGGTCCTCCGAACTGTAACCAATCAAAATCCATGATATTTTCAGTTACAATGAAACAACAACAATCTCATTTCACTCTACTAGCTATGTGCGTAGTAAGCCAACAATACACCTTATACAACAACAATGCCAGTTTACCAGGCGCTAGCTGGAGGGGTTTGGCACCTTCAATTATTAGCGCAGCAAGCCAGTTTACCAGGCGCTAGCTGGAGGGGTATGGTACCTTCGATTATTAGCACAGACAGTTCTCCAGGCGCTAGCTGGAAGGTAACGGTACCTTTGATTATTAGCGCAGGGTATAACACCACCAACCAAATGCAACAAGGCACAACTGACATGTATAACACATATACATAAACCATCCAGATACAAACAATGTGTTAAAGTATATGAACACATAACTACCTCTTCCCAAGCAAGCATACATATCTAATGTATCTCAACAATTCATCACATACGATGTTCCATTAACAATGGTATAATGCATACACGACAATTCAATTCCCATATTTATTTTCTATGACTCACATAGAGTTAAAGTTTCGTTCTTCACTTTGAAAATCAACTTTCATAATTTTCCAAATCAATATGTTCCACCACTTATTCCAAAAACACTTTTCTCATTTTCCCAAAATCAATTCCATTCCTTCCATAGCCTTCCAAACTAATTATGCAAATTAAATCATAATCATTAAGTTACGGTTTTTCTATATTTCAACCACAACATGCTATTTCACGCCACAAATAGTCCAATGAACACCCAAAGACAATAAATCCATTTTTAATCAACCAACTCTAGGTTCCCTCATGATTTTCAAACAAACCCAACATAGGTGTGGTTTTCATGCAATACAAAACTACCACATGTCTATCTATAGACGAAGTATTAAAAAAGAACATGGAGAATCTCTACCTCAAATGGAGAACTCGAATGGAGAAGATGACCCGAAATCAAAGTGCTCCAAATCCCAAATTTCTTGGATCACAACGAAGCCCTCGACGATCAACACATTTCTTACAAAGGCCGAAGGTGAGGAAAACACTCTAGCTAGATCAATCCTAAGAGAGAAGTTAGGTTTTAGAGTGAGGTGCTCTCCAATGGCTTTTTCGGAAAAGTAAGAGAGAGAAAGGAAATCAAAAAGTGATTCAGAAGGATGAATCTCGGTGTGTTATACAGGTCGACCCGCTCAAGCGTCGAACTCCTCGCTCGAGCGTCACTCACAGATTCCCGCTCGAGCGCCAAAACCCCCGCTTGAGCGGCGGATACCACCATCCAGAAGTTTTGCAGAACAGGTCCTCGCTTGAGCGTCCAACTCCCCGCTCGAGTGTCACACTCAAACTCCCACTCGAGCGTCAAACCTCACGCTCGAGCATCGAACACTATAGAGGAAGTACAGGGAAGGTGATTTTAACGCTCGAGCGCCGAAACCCCCGCTCGAGCGGAGAGGCCAAAAACTGGGCAAAGATTCTAAGTTTTAAAACACAACCAACACAACCCAACAAGTCTAACACAACCCAGAACTCTAAGATAAAGTGTAAGGGACAGAAAAGAGAATGAGACAACATCAACAAATCTACGGAACCGAGTCCGGATTACGGTTCAATAACAACAGGGAATATCGGGATCGCTATAGGCAAGCTGTGAGTCTCCAATCGGGAGGGTTGGATTCGGCGTTTCCGTTGTATCAACAGAATGATTTTCCTTTCTCCGCATTCGAAATTGAGAAGAGCGATGACGAAGAAGCCGCCGAACCCAAGAAATCCTTGTAATGCTTACGTAGATTGAAAGTGAAATTATGTATTTATTCACCGAATTTAATAAAATGCTTAGTTCTCAATCTGTAGCGTACTTGTTATTTATATTAGTAATCATTTTATTCCAACTTTGCTTCGTTGAAAGTTTTATTCAGCACACGTGTATTTCCTGCGGAGACCATTTTGGCCTGAAGGCGTCATGCGCCGATGGGGCTCTGAATCTGGAGGCATTTTCAGCCCAAAGACGTCATGCGCCGATGGGGCTCCGACTTCGAAGACAGTTGGCCCATCTATAATTTTTGTTTATATAATTAGGCCATTTTAATAAGGCAGAAATTAGTGCATGAAGTGGCTGTGGCACGTATCGATGGGCATGGGGCCAAGATGCTCGGCCGGTTAGGTTAATAAATCTGCCCTTGCCCCAGCCAGTACATGGACTTCAAGGCATTTGCCTATAATTGTCGTTTATATAAATTAGGCCATTTTAGCAAGGCAGAAATTAGTGCATGGAGTGGCTGTGGCAAATGTCGCTCGGCGTCTGTCGTTTGGAGTTTAGTGTTAATGAATTCGCCTCGGGGCCACTGCAAAGATTTTAGAAATAAAATGCCTCAAATTTGTCGCTCCAGTGACTTCGTTTTCTGTGCACAGACTCATTTTAGAACGATTTTGTTGCGTGGGGTTACGTAACTGTGATCGTTGAATGGAGCTTTTCTTTTGCGGGGAAGAAGGTCGAACTCTGGTTGAGTCTGATATTGCGACGAATCGTAGTGGGGAAAACACTCGCACGGAAGTCAGGGTGCTCAAGAAACATCAGCCTTTATGTCGTCAAAGCAGATCACCTCGAAAGGAGAAACAGCGATGGCGAAGTTGTCCACAACTGCGGCCAAGAAATGGGGCCGACGTAGCTCCGCGGCCGTTGAGTATTACTTTTTTCGTGGTGAACTCCTTTCTTGTCTTGGATCTTGGCCTTGACATTGTCTATAGTGCCAAAGGTTTCTGCCTCAAGGGCGATTATCTCATTGGGGTGAATCGTGGACTCGAGCGCGGTCAGATCAAAGCATTTTCAAGTTGTGGGTGCCCTCTGATCAGCGGGCATTGACTTGGCGCTGCCGCTTGTACAGCGTGATGTCGTATGAGAATAGATATTGTAATGCTTTGAATGCGAATGGCGTTTTTTGTAATTACTGTTTAATTGAATAAAATGTTTCATTCGAAAAGTGTATCTCATTCTGAACTTTTGTATGTTTACTTTGAGCATCTTACTTTGAATACTGGCACGTTTTGTCTTGTTCGTGCGATTGTACTGGTTTCAGCCTACATATCCCTGCTTAGATGTGTAAATGTTTTTATTTTAGAAGGGTGCTCCGAATCGGGAGGCTTTATCAGCCCAAAGACGGCATGCGCCGATGGGGCTCCAAATCTGGAGACTTGATTTGGCCAATCATGACATCCACGATGGGCGCTCCGAATTCGGAGGCTTTTTTGGCCCAAAGACGTCATACGCCGATGGGGCGCCGAATCCGGAGATTTAATTTGGCCAATCGTGACATCCACGAAGGGCGCTCTGAATCTGGAGGCTTTTTCGGCCCGAAGACGTCATGCGCCGATGGGGCTCCGAATCCGAAGACTTAATTTGGCCAATCGTGATATCCACGAAGGGCGCTCCAAATCCGGAGGCTTTATCGGCCCAAGGACGTCATGCGCCGATGGGGCTCCGAATCCAGAGGCTTTTTTGGCCCAAAGACGTCAGGCGTCGATGGGGCTCCGAATCTGGAGACTTAATTTGGCCAATCGTGATATCCACGAAGGGCGCTCCTAATGCGGAGGCTTTTTCGGCCCAAAGACGTCATGCACCGATGGGGATCCGAATCCGGAGACTTAATTTGGCCAATCGTGATATCCCCGAAGGGCGCTCCAAATCTGGAGGCTTTTTTGACCTAAAGACGCCATGCGCCGATGGGGCTCTGAATCCGGAGACTTGATTTGGCCGATCGTGACATCCACGAAGGGTGCTCTGAATCCAGAGGCTTTTTCGGCCAAAAGACATCATGTGTCGATGGGGCTCCAAATCTGGAGACTTAATTTGGCCAATCGTGATATCCACGAAGGCCACTCCGAATCTGGAGGCTTTATCGGCCCAAGGACGTCATGCGCCGATGGGGCTTCGAATCCAGAGACTTCATTTGGCCAATCGTGACATCCACAAAGGGCGCTCCGAATCCGGAGGCTTTTTCGGCCCAAAGACGTCATGCGTCGATGGGGCTCCCAATCCGGAGACTTAATTTGGCCAATCGTGACATCCACGAATGGCGCTCCGAATCTGGAGGCTTTTGAACTAGATTGCAGAGTCAGTAAACAGGCATCTTTGCATTACAGAAGTGAAAAGCGTACACGGTGAGCCGCTCAGAACCAATATCATTCCCACAAGTCGGGTTTTATGATAGAACTCGTGCCTAATTCTCCACCAACCAGCCTTCTATCGTCCAAAAGTACCTTCAAGGAAACTTTATCGGCGTACAGCGGCGCAGCTGGATGCGTTGATCAAACGTCTTGAGAAGCTGCTAGCGGTATTGCCTACAGCTTCTGTGGCTTCTTGTCACGAAGCCGTCCGACTTCGTCGAGCCTCTTGATTCGACGCTTCAATGGTGTTGACCTGCATCTCCGTTGGTGTCTTTCCAAAAAGGAGATAGCATGCTTGTGCGGATTGCCGGGAACCCCGGATTTGCTCAATGCCGTGTTCAGTCGGGAAGCGTAGCAGCTGATGATAGGTGCTTGGTACGGCCCGAATAGTATGCAACCAAGTCCGCCCCATAATGAGGTTATACGGCGAAGGGAGCTTGACGACCAGGAATTCCACTTCCACCGTTTGGGAGCTCGCCCGAACGGGTAACGTGATTTTCCCCAACGGATACTCTGGATTCGCGTTGAAACCGAACAGTGGATGAGAAGTCAGAGACAGGTCTGATTCGTTGAAGCCGAATTTGATGAAGGTCTCGTAATACATGACCTCCGAAGTGCCCCCCTGGTCAATGAGGATGCATTCAACGGTAAACCGGTTCACGTGTAGTTCAGTAACTAATCGATCAATATGGAGGGAGTGTTATGCCGATAAGATCGGAATCGTCGAAGATAATGCTCGGCTTTTGGTGGGGCTGTTTTGTTTGTGCACGTTGCTCCTGGGAGGGATGAATGGATTGCATGCACGGTACGTGGCGTTGGAAGACTGTATATCATATGTATAACGCCGAGGGGAGGTGACTCCTACCGAAGGGTGACAGTTTTGATTGTGCTTTTCCAAACGTGTTGCTGGAGTCGACCATCTTGGACCAATTCCTCAAGGTGGTCTTTCAAGGCATAGCAGCTGTCCGTATCATGACCGTGATCTTTGTGATATTCACAACGTCTGTCCCGCCTTCTCGTGTCAGGAGGTCGCACTATCTTGGACGGCCATTTGAAGAATAGAAGATGTTGGAACTTGGGCATAATTGAGCTGATTGGCTCTGACAGCTCTGTATATTTCTTGTCGGCGCGCTTTGTGTGCCTACTATCGACCTGCAATTGCTCATTAGCTTGGTGTGGGCATCGATCGTGGATCGGCGAGAATCCCGTCTCTTGTCTCGTTTAGCCCGCTATCGTGGTTCAGGGCTTTGAGGTGGTGCGGAACTTATTGGCTGAGGGATTTTGGGAGGGGCCGTTTTGTTGACCACATGTCCGGCTTTAACCCGCAAGGCATCGTCTTCCACTTTGCAGTATTCCTCTACTTTCTTCATAAATCCCCAGACTGTTTTGGGGGGTCTTCTAGTCAAGGAACTACGGAGGGCACTATCTAGGTGTAGTCCCATTTTGAAGGCAATGATGGCCATGGAGTCGTTGCAAGCGTCATCGACAAGGTTAAAGCATTCCCAATATCGCACCGAATAAGCTCTTAGTGTTTCTCCTGGCAGGATTTGCATTGCCTAAAGGGAGTCGGCTTGCTTTGGTTGGACTTTGTTGGTAATGAATCTGGCCCTGAAGGATTTCTGTAGTTGGTGGAAGGTTTTGATCGAAGCCGACTCCAGTTTATAATACCACCGGACCGCCAACAGTCCCAAACTGCTGGGAAATATTCGGCACATGAGGGCTTCGTTGTCTACATGCAATGTCATGGCCTACTTGTAGTAGCGGATGTGGTCGGTGGGGTCTGATTTGCCGTCGTACAGGGTGAATGACGGTGCTTTAAATTTCTTTGGTAGCGCAGCCTTTGCGATCCGTCGTACGAAGGGGTCGTGTTGGTCTTCGTCCGAACTTTTCCTTCTTCGCTTCTGCATTGTACGAGGACTTTCTTCAGAAGAACTGGTGGTTTCATGTTGTCCCTTCTTCCTGGGCTCCGGGGATAATGAGTCGGAGTCGCTATCAGTGTCTTGTCGTGCTCGAGGTTGTCGACCGCCTGTCTTCGGAGATCGTTCTGGATTTAGGCGCGCAACTTGTTTGGACTTCACCATTTCCAAGGTCAAATCTTCATGAAGACGTTCGTTCTCAGTGATCATGTTCTCCAGCCTCTGTTCATTTTGCTTTGCTTGTTCTATGATCGTCTGCATTGTCTCGTGCTCCGAAGTCGAGGGTGAGGCGAAATTCAAGGCACGTCGTGCAGCGATAGTTTCTGGTCCAAGCAAGTTTGTTGGAGTAGTTTCATCGTGAGGTATAGGGTCGACAGTGACTATCGGAGGATCTTCCGTCACGCTCGCCATGGATGTGCTTGAGTATTCCCACAGACAGAGCCAATTGTGGGTAAGTGGTTTGGAAATACTCTTAGGAATCCTAGGGAACGCTCGTGATCCTCTTCTGGTCACCTAAAAAAGAATAAGCACTCCGGTCAGGGGTGCCGAAATTAGCACTCCGACGGGCAAGTTAGTATCTACACTCGAGGAGGCTTGTATTCTAAGCTAAGCATAGTAATTCTTGCATACCTTTTTAGGACTGAAGATCTTGTATTTATAGTATTCTCTTGGGGCCCTCGGGCCTGGTCCACTTCTAGTCCTTGCCATGTACTTCTATACGGCCCTTTGTTTTACAGGCAGGAATGCCGGCTCTTTTATTCGACCCCAAAATTGGATGGGGTCAATGCCGAATAGAAGTTATGTTCTGGACCGAATTGGTCCGCTCCTGTTGATCCAAAATTATTTGGCTCCCACACGTATATTTCTGTATAAACCGCCACATTATTTATACAGTATGAGACTAAGCATTCATGATCATGGCTATCTGTAAGTTGCTAATGTTTAGGATCATGTTGAGATCCCTACTGGACTTTATGTCCATCCCACGTTGTTAATCCTTTTTCAAATGAACATCGAGAAGTGTTTCAAGGTCATGGATCTTCTTTACCTGTAGGCCACGAGGCCTATTATTTGTGGGCGGAATGCCATTGATGTAAAAGGGTTAAACCCTTTCTTTTACTTTTAAAGATGTAAGCCCACAGGCAAGTTATTTAGTTATGCTCATGTTGCATTTAATTTGCATTCGGATGAGAGAATCTTTATTTATTCTTACTCATTGATGTAAAGAGTTTTCCGCATGTTATCTCTGAAATTGAATTAAATTAATGAATTTGGTAATGGTTCCAAGTAATAAAAAGTGGGGCGTTACAAAAACTCAAACTTTTGTACTTAAATCTGTAGATCTACTCACCTAGAGTGATCTTTTCACCTTGTTCCTTTGAGATTAAGTGTAGAGCTATTCAAGCGCTTCATTTTGATCGGGGAAAAACATGGTTTCGTCGCCATCTACTTTTGAACTTTTCCCTCTTCTCTCTCATCTAAGCTTGAGGTAAAGATATTCTACACTTTAGTATGCTTTTTAACCTAGTTATTTGATGTTATATATAAATGATGGGATTTGGGAGTGATTTGGGTAAACTAGGGTTTGGGTACAAATTTAAAAGAGGGGTTTTGCATGTTGGGTTGTAAAATGACTTTGGGACTTTGAATATGTAGCTCTCTTGTAATTAAATGGGAAACTTGGCCTTGGGGTTGACATTTGAGAAAAGGGAAAATTTGCCCTAATTCGAGTTGAATAATTCATCTTATATATATAATGAAATTGATATGGAAAATATGAAATTGGAAGGGTATATAGAAGAATGGTGTAGTTGGATTTGTTCAATCACTCACCTATGGAAATTTGATAAATTATCTGTTCAATGGATTGTATATCTATTTAGAAATATCTGTTTTGGGCTATCGGTAGAGGATAGCTATAATTGTTGTAGAACTACATGAAGATTAGGTAAATTAAAACTAATCATATGAATTATGTCATTGAATATGACGGTTTCACTAAATTGTTGAATATGTGAATTTGGTAGTCATTGTGTATGACACGTTCTTAAATACATTGTATATGTATTATTTCTTGGGAAGAGATAGGAGATGTACTCCATTGTGTGGGAGGAGATAGGGGATGGACTCCATTGAAAATCAAGTTGGCCGGAGTGTCCAAGGTGAAAGTCCCAAAACCTTATATATATGGGTGCCGATTCCTTCAGATGAGAAATTCTGTAAAATGGCAAGAAAATCGAAGTGTTTGAATGATGGCTATTGAAGTGTTAGCAAATGAGTTGTAGTCTCGTTTGAGATTGTTTAGCTAATAAAGGATTATATCTATGAGTTGATTAGAATAAATGAATGGAAATGGAATGAGTTATTGATGTCATTATTGATTAGTCATAGAAAGACGTCGGCTGGTTTTAAGTGTTGAAAAATTATCTAAGGCTTATATCTTAGTTAAATTTCATACATTGTGTCAGTATATCTCTATTGGGCATTGGCTCACCCTACTTGGGAAAAACATTTTCAGGTACAAGTGGCATGCCACCTCCAAGGGCGTAGCTTGAGAGGACGGGCTGAAGGCTCTAATTTTGTTACCTATATGTTTATATGTTTTCTTCTTAAGCCGAGGGCTTTAATTGTAAAGAATTTATGACTCTCTTTTGTTGTAACCAAGTTATCTCCTAGAAAGATGTAAGCCCGTAAGGCATTTATTATGTCGTTATGAACTAGTGTTACATGTTGTAGTTTCAGAATGAACATTTATAAAAGTATAATGCATGTAATCTCTTTTGTAATATAAACTCTGATTAATGAAAGTAATACATTTCCTATTATGTTTATGAATCTCTTGGGTTGGATTATCCTCTTTATTTTGAGGGCGTTACAATATTAAAAGACTGAGATTGCTTGATTAGAAACAAACTTTCCGTCCAAATAACTATTAACTTTTATTTTATAATCCCACATTGGAAAAAGAAGAAAAAAGTAAATTGTTTCACTTATATAAAGTGAATCTTAATAGTATAATATTGTGTATATTTCAATTTAAGATAGTTTAAATTTTAAAATTAAAATAACATTTAAAAGTTTTAATCAATTAATTTTTGTATAAGTTGGTTGGTCATTTGACCTAACCGATTAAGTCGGACCATTTTGTGTTTGACCAATTCATTGGTTTAAACGCAATTTCTCATACTTATTTTATTAATTTTAAACAATTAAAACAATTTCCATTGGCTAACTTTCATTTAACCATATAAGAATAAAACTCTAATTAGTTTATGATTCATTTTATAGTCCCACATCAAGAGAAGAAGAAAAAACAAAGTTTGTTTCACTATATATTATATAAGGAAAATGGGGTTTTTAGTGAGAAGCCTCGCGAGAGTTTCAATATCTTATACTAATTTTCTTGATTTTCTTAATTTTAAACAATTAAAAAAACTCTATTGGCTAGCTTTTATTTGATAATCCTACATCAGGAGAAGAAGGGGAAAAAATGAGTTATTTTGCTCATACAAAATGAATCTTATACTCCCATCCTATTTAATATTGTAGTGTTGTGCATTTTTTAATTCAATATAATTTAAATTTTAAAAGTTTTAATTAATTAATTTTTGTGTAACATGGTAGGTGTTTTGACCAAGCCGATTAGGCTAAATAATTTTTGATTTGACTGATTCATTAGTGTAACCACGATTTTAGTGGTTTTATCAAAATATATTGATTAGATTTGTTTGATTCAAAATAAACTAAAGATTGATCTGATTAAAGATTGAAAGACTGAGATTGCTTTATTAGAAATAAACTTTTCGTCCAAATAATTGTTAACTTTTATTTTATAATCTCACATCGGAAAAAGAACAAAAAAGTGAGTTGTTTCACTTATATAAAGTGAATCTTAATAGTGTAGTTGTCACGCCCCTAACTCGCCTCTAAAAGTTTTGGGCATGACCAATTCAGAATTGAACACTTAACCTGATACATATATCCTATGGGGCTTGAACGGAAGCGCTTGATATTACGAAATAACATGAAAGCATATCCATTGAGCCATTTCTAATATGCCAGGATCACGACTAGCAAATAAACATATAGGGAACAAGCATCAGAGAATAAGGTACATACATACGTATATATATTTACAAGTCCAGCCCAGAAATTGGGCATATAATAAAACATTAGATACAATTCAACCTTGGCTGGCAATTAGAGTATAAGATAACAAAATTTAACAAAACTGTACTAAGATGCAAAGGGCTTCTCCAAGTGCCTGGTTGTACTTAGGTTGACAAAAGATAGATGATATCGACGTTAGGACTGACCTCCAAGTTGGTTACCTACAGAATCAGACAAAATTACAGAGTGAGATAAACTCAATGAATAACAATACTTAAACAGTTTAATATGCAATTTAAAACAAAATACATAATAGTGCATTCATAAAAATGGAATTCATATCGTTAGTCTGATGCTGTATTATTTTCAGAACGGCCTTGGACCCAGTTATAACAGAACGGCCTATTGGCCCAGAAATAAAAGAACAGCCTTTCGGCCCCGATAGCCATTCGGCCCAGAAGTATACAGAACAGCCTTTTGGCCCAGAAATATACAGAACAGCCTTTCGGCCCAGAAAATATACAGATGTATATAATGCCATCATTGTTTACATTCCCCAATCGATATGCATGTTGACGTAAGAATTTACGAAAATCAGAACATTAATATCATTAAACATGTACAGTAATAAGCGTACATTCATTGTACTGTTACTCACAGTGTTATTGTGGAGCGATGGTTCCTCCTGTGGTGTGTCCTACACACATATATAACATCCATTAGTTCCTTTTTCCTTTTAAACCATTTCTTGAGTCATTACATTTCAAATGAATTTACAACCATCAAAAAGGCATCAAACATAAATTCTAAAAATATCTGGGGGTTAAGCACGTAAAACGGAGCGAATATTTTTTTCAGACATGGGCCGCACGTGCAGCCACCCCCTCCGCTCGAGCGGCCATGGACCGCACGTGCGGTGTCCCTCCTCCGCTCGAGCGGCCAAAAATAGTATGCTTCTCCATTGTTTTTTCTCTTCTCCGCACGTGCGTCCACAACCTCCGCACGTGCGACCTGGCCCCTGTTTGGCAATCCGAATTTCAAACAAAACTCAACTTAAAGGACACATGGTAAGGTTCATAATAGATCAATTTAACATAAGAAGAAAGTTCAAAATCACATGAAAAATGAATCACAAGCCAACTTAGGTTCCTAATCACTTTGAATTTATAATTATAATCAATCACAATCCAACTCTTTTTGGGTTCCCTTACACACACACACACACATATACGCATATATCCATCTAATCATATAATCCAACCACATAGATGAGTATCTACATGAGATTAACAAGGAAGCAAGGTGTAACTTCTCCATAACTCAAATTAATTTCCAAAACAACCAAAACAACTTCATGGTAAACATAATTCCCAATAAGACAATCATCTTTCACAAAACGTCAACATAACCTCTAGCCCTTCCAATTAAAAGGGTAAACGCACTCAAACCCAAGAAAGAACTTGATTTAAGACGGTGTTTACATACCTTGATTCAATTCTCCACCAAGCCTCTCAATTTCCCCAATTTTTCTCTCTAGGTGAATCTCTCCTTTTCTTCTTCTCTAATTCTCCCCCAGGGGATAATATTCATTGAACTTCTAAGTCAAAAATGTCCAAAGGGCTTTGATATATAGATATATATTTATATAAAGGGTGAATAAGACAAAATTCAATCGTTTAATCATCCCAAATTGAAATTTCACAGAAAATCTCATTATAGCTTAAAAATCATGCAGATTTCAAATGTCAAATCAATTTCAGAAAATTAAGTCTCTAAGGCTTCTAATTCTGGATTCAAACAGTTTAAGTGCGACAAATAATTTTCTTGTTAAACAGATAGGAATCCATATTCCAAGTTTCACTTAATTCAACGTAATTTCACATAGAATTTCACAATAAGCATTCAAAAACACAGAATAGAGGACTGAACAGATACCAGAATCATGTACGAGGGTCGGGGTATTACAGTAGTATTGTGTATACTTCAATTCAAGATAGTTTAAATTTTAAAATTAAAATAATATTTAAAAGTTTTAATTAATTAAGTTTTTATATAAGTTGGTTGGTCATTTGACCTAATTGATTAGGTTGAACCATTTTGGGTTTGACTGATTCGCTTGTTTAATTGCGATTTCTCATATTGATTTTATTAATTTTAAACAGTTAAAAAAAATTCATTGGCTAACCATATAAAAATAAAAATCTCATTAGTTTATGATTTATTTTATAATCCTACATTGGGAGAATGAGAAAAGGAAAAGTTTGTTTCATTGTATTTATTATATAAGGAAAATGGGGTTTTTAATGAGGGGCTTTGTGAGAGTTTCAATATTTCATACTAATTTTCTTGATTTTCTTAATTTTAAACAATTAAGAAAATCTCCATTGGCATTTAGCTACATAAAAATAAAATTCTAATTAGTCTATGATTTATTTGATAATCCCACATCTGGAGAAGAACGAAAAAAATGAGATGTTTTAATCATATAAAGTGAATTTTATGATCCCATTTAATATTATAGTGTTGTGCATGTTTCAATTCTAGACAATATAAATTTTAAAATTAAAATAACATTTTAAAGTTTTA